>NC_134528.1:13336585-23336585 GCF_027942865.1 Odontesthes bonariensis
ACAATGCAGAGTACTTTTTGCCGAAACCCCAGATTGAACCAGGGAGCTTCAGATCTTCAGTCTCCCAACTGAGCTATTTTGGCTACAAAGGGCTAAAATGGCAGTTTTCATTTGGAAAGTAAAACCAGGAACTCGCTCAGTGTAGCACAGACGACAAAGCTGGGGAGCCAGATAAAGGCCACAAAAATGCAATAATTGACTGTTGTAGCTGAGGAAGAAGCCTCATTTGTTTTAATGAATCCAATGTTTTTGAGTCAATTCCTTTTTACCAGTTCATTTTCCTACTATGGGCTGTTGTTTCCTCTTGACAAACATCCACAATTCACAGTACTTTTTGCCGAAACCCCAGATTGAACCAGGGAGCTTCAGATCTTCAGTCTCCCAACTGAGCTATTTTAGCTACAAAGGGCTAATATGGCAGGTTTCATTAGGAAAGGAAAACCAGGAACTCGCTCCGTTGAGCGTAGACGACAAAGCTGGGGAGCCAGATAAAGGCCACAAAAATGCAATAATTGACTTATGTAGCTGAGGAAGAAGCCTCATGTGTTTTCATTAATAAAGTTTTTTTGGAGTTTATGCCTTTTTTACCAGTTCACTTTCCTACCATGGGCTGTTGTTTCCTCTTGACAAACATCCACAATTCATAGTAGTCTTTGCCGAAACGACCTTCTGATCTTCAGTCTGACGCTCTCCCAACTGAGCTATTTGGGCTACAAAAGGCTAAAATGGCAGTTTTCATTTGGAAAATAAAACCGCTCCGTGGAGCGTAGACGACAAAGCTGGAGAGCCAGATAAAGGCCACAAAAATGCAAAAATTGACTGTTGTAGCTGAGGAAGAAGCCTTGTGTGTTTTCATTAATAAAGTTTTTTTGGAGTTTATGCCTATTTACCAGTTCACTTTCCTACCATGGGCTGTTGTTTCCTCTTGACAAATTCCCACGATTCATAGTAGTCTTTGCCGAAACCCGGGATTGAACCAGGGACCTTCAGATCCAGCTAAAATGGCAGCTTTCATTCGGAAAGTAAAACAAGGAGCTTGCTCTGTTGAGCGTAGACGACAAAGCTGGGGAGCCAGATAAAGGCCACAAAAATGCAATAATTGATTGTTATAGCCTCCAGTGTTTTCATTAATCCAGATTTTTTTAGATAACTCTTTTTTACCAGTTCATGGTTACTACCATGGCTGTGTTTCAACAAACATCTTGTTTGACTGTTGACAATCATCGTAGTCTTTGCCAGAACCTGGAATTGAACCAGGGACGTTCAGATCTTCAGACCAACGCTCTTCCAACTGAGCTATATCTATTACATTATGACAATTTTCATTTGGAGAGTAAAACCAGGAACTCGCTCGGTGCTTTTCGTCACCGTTGGTTTGTCACCATTTAACTGAAAACTAATGTGTCTCTACACATCATAGGGGGAAAGAATACACATAAAAGTAATAATTAGAAATCCACAAGACCACAAATATGAAATCATTTTTTAAAAACAAATTTTGATTCATTTCATTTCATGGATGCTGAAGAGCATGGATGGTAACTGTCTGCTAACATGAGGAGGACTTTAAAAATTTGATTTATGCTCATTTTTACCCAGTAGGTCACATGACCTAGAAGCTATTGTGCTAAAATGCTAATGTTTATTTAAAAAAAAAACGAGTGTAGGAGCATGGTAATAAACTTGTTTTATGAGACACACATCTTTTGTTTTAATAGAAAATTGACAGTTCTGGTTTATTTTGAAAACCGGAAGTTACCACATGCTGTTGAAAGTTAGCGCTGAATTTCTCAGTCTTCTCTGTGGTGTAAGCTAATAACTAAGAACACAGTGTATCGTCATAGAGAGCATGGCATATTTTAAAATGAAAAAAAATGTTACTTCCTTCCTTGTCTGTCACAAATATTGCAAAATAGCACATAAATCCCATTTTGCACATTCCATTTTACAAACAGCAATAATCTTCTTCACCAGAGAATGGCTCTGTCTTCACCAATCTACTTCTTCTCCTCCACACATTCTTCTTCTGCGGTTCAATGTGTTGTTCATCCTTGCCCCCTCAACGCTGAGCTCCGCCCCAATTCTACGGTCTGCAGTCAGGGGTTACTCGTGGATATACTGGGACAATCCACAGCTATTTACGATCATGGTGTCATACACATTAAACTCACTGTAACACAACAGTCATGTCAAATACCAGTGGCTATTTGCTATTGTGATATCCTGCGGTGGCATGTAGCAATAATCACACTGGGGTTGTCTCTCTTTGGCTCCGTGCCATTTATTCATCCACGTCACACAACAACTGATGCACACCTGTTAAACCTGTGACTTGATCTCTCTTATTCTCTCTGTTCCCATAAGTGCAACACCACACATAAAGGTAGCTCCCCCTAGAGGCGCAAACCACAACTGCAAGACTTAGTCACTCAGTCTACCACATCCCTCCCCTCTAGATTAAACTACTTTAATTACACTTACTAGCCATTTACCTAGACCGTTATACTAAACATCCTGGAACTCCCAATTAACCCTTAACTATCCAGTTACTTTTTTTTTTTATAACATCGTTTTACACATGTGTCATACATATAATTTCTTTTCCTTTTTTTTTTTATACATACAGCACATAACATTTTAACTAGGGATTTGGGTTGACTACCGCATCCCAGTGAGATTCCAGGACGCATTCTTGTCCTGTGGCTGGGGAACTCACTACTAACTAATATAGTCCTTTAAGTAAGCTGGAGCTTTCTTGGCTCGCTGAGATCTTCTCACCACTGGTGAGTCAACTGCAGGCGAAGGCTCAGGCTGCTCCACAGTTACTTCTGCTGCAGTGCTGCCAGTAGAGTCAGAAGAGATGGCTACCTCAGGTCCTACCTGAAGTGGTGGTTCAGGAACGTCCTCCTCAGGCGAGATGTCAGGCCACACCTCTGCTGTCGTCGCCCGTGGTGTGGAGCTTCTACCCCGTATTTGGTCAATGTGCCGTCTTACAACTTGTCCATTACCTAAAGTAACTTGGAATGACACAGGGCCTGTCTTCTCGGTTATTTCTCCTGGTACCCAGGCTGGTCCTGGGCCAAAGTTGCGTGTGTAGACCACGTCTCCATCTCCAAGTATTCTCACTCGAGCATGCATGTCATGATAACTTTTTTGTTTCTCTTGTTTGTCATGTACTCTGTTTCTAAAGTCTGGATGTATTAAGTCAAGAGTTGACCTCAACTTCCTACCACACAACAGCTCAGCTGGTGACTTACCAGTTGTCGATTGGGGTGTTATGCGATAGCTGAACAAAGCTCGAGACATTTTAGTTTCCATAGAATCTCCTGCCATCTTCTTCATGAGTGACTTGAACGTCTGCACGGCCCTCTCGGCTAATCCATTAGAAGAAGGATGGTATGGCGCAGTCGTGATGTGACGTATGCCATTCTTTTCAGCAAACTCCTGGAACTGTTCACTCGTAAAACAGGTACCATTATCTGACACTATGATTTCAGGTATGCCATGTTGACTGAAACTCTTTCTAAGACATTCAATGGTAACTGCAGATGTAGAGCTACTCACGGAATATGCGTCGATCCACTTCGAGTACGCATCCACTATGATCAGGAACATTCTTCCCATCCATGGACCCGCATAATCGATGTGGATTCTCCTCCATGGTTTATCAGGAACTTCCCAGGGATGTAATGGGGCCACTGGCGGACTGTTACGGTTCTCCTGGCATGTCACACACGCCTTCACCAGCGCCTCCACCTCTGCATCGATGTTTGGCCACCACATGTAACTTCTTGCCAAACCTTTCATTCGAGTGATGCCAGGGTGTGCTTGGTGTAGTTGTTTCAGTAAGGCATTGCGTCCCGGTGGTGGAACAACAACGCGTCCTCCCCACAGGATACATCCTTCCTGGGTGCTGAGCTCACCCTGGCGTCGGGCGTATGGAATGAACTCAGGACTGTGCACCTTTGGCCAGCCTCGCAAGATGTATTCGCGCACTCTCGCTAGCACAGGGTCTTTGTCTGTCCACTTCTTAATTTTCTGTGCGTTCACCAGTGGCACGCCGATGTCCTCAAACAACAGCACTCTCTCCTCCTCCTCAGGCGTGCTCTCTCTTCCCCCGTCCAAGGGTAGCCTACTCAGCGCGTCAGCATTCGTATGGTCCCGGCCCGCCTTGTAGATGATGGTGTACTCATACGCTGCTAACGTGACTGCCCACCTCTGAATCCTCGGAGATGTCATCTGGGGTATGGCTCTCATTTCACTGAACAGTGAAATTAGTGGCTTGTGATCAGTCACTATCGCAAACTGCCTCCCATACAGGTATTTATGGAACTTCCTCACTCCGAAAACTACCGCAAGGCCTTCCTTGTCCAACTGGGAGTAGTTCTTCTCAGCTGCACTGAGAGTTCTTGAGAGAAACCCTATGGGTCTCTCCGAGCCATCCGCCATACGATGAGAGAGTACGGCTCCCACACCGTAGGGTGATGCGTCACACGCCAAGATGAGAGGTTTGTTTGAGTCGTAGTGTACTAACACACTACAGGACTGAAGTAACACTTTCGACTCATCAAATGCTTTCTGCTGCTGGACACCCCATGACCATTTCTCTTCTTTCCTTAGCAGGGTATGCAGCGGTGCCAGCAGCGTGGAGAGCTTTGGGATGAACCTATGGTAGTAGTTCAACAAGCCAAGGTAAGCTTTTAATTCACTCACATTTTGTGGCTCAGGCGCCTCCGCGATGGCTTCCACTTTGTCTGTCAGAGGGTGTAGACCACTGGCGTTGATCTTGTGGCCTAGGAACGTCACCTCTTTTCCCATGAACTCACACTTGCTTCGTTTCAACCTCAGGCCGCTGTTCTCCAACCTTTGAAGTACTTCCTTCAGCGTCCTCAGGTGTTCTTGTTCATTTGGGCCTGTACAAAGTATGTCATCCAAATAAATTGCAACATTCGGAATTCCTCCTAAGATGCCCTCCATGGTTCTCTGGAATATCGCAGGACTGGAAGCTACTCCGAATGGTAAGCGTGTGTAGGTAAACAAGCCTTTGTGTGTATTCACGGTTACATACTTTCTGGATTCTTCGTCTAGGACTATCTGTTGGTAGGCATGACTCATGTCTAATTTTGTGAAGTGCTGTCCCCCGTTCAGCTGTGCGAAAAGGTCCTCCATTTTGGGAATTGGATACTGATCCACCCGCGAAGCTCTATTGACAGTGAGTTTATAATCCCCACATACTCTAATGGAGCCATCCCGTTTTCGCACTGGGACTATGGGCACCGCCCACTCTGCAACCTGCACTGGCTCGATTATCTTGTCGTCCAGGAGCCTCTGTAGGTCACTTTCGACCAGTGGCTTTACTGCATAGGGAACCGGTCGGGGTTTACAGAATCGTGGTTGGGCCTCCCTGTCCACATTAATCTTCGCCGTGACACCCTTGAGCCGTCCTAACCCTTCTTTGAACACCTCAGCGTGCCTTTCAAGGATCCCCTCGAGCTGCAACTTGGGCTGCGATTTCACCTTGTTCACTAACTGATCCATCATGGCCAACTCTTGTAACCAACTTCGCCCCAGTAGGTTTGGTCCTTCTCCTCCAACTACTACTACAGGTAAGATCTTTTCTGTTTTTTCATGTTGCACCTTCACTTGTGCGATGCCCAGCACTGCTAACTTCTCTCCTGTGTATGTTTTTAATTTTAGCGAGCAGGGCTTCAATTCTGCTGTGTCTGTTTTCTTCCACAGTTGTGCATATTGCTGTTTGCTTACTATGGTTATTCCACAGCCAGTATCAACTTCAAATATTACTTCCATTCCATTGACATTCATGGTGCGTGTAATGGGCGCTACCTTGGTTAGCTCATCTGACATGCTGTAAATTGTGTGAAAACTCGCATCCTCTGTATCACTTTCTCCCTCCCCTCTAAGTTGATTCGCTCACTGTTCCTTTCCTGGGCCCTTGCTTTCGCCTTTTTGCCCCTTGAACGTTGCCTTTTTCACATATGCATTGCCCGCCTTCGATCTACAAGCTTTCTTAATGTGCCCTCGCTTGCCACAATTATGACACAGCTCAGTGGCAAACTTGCATTCAGCAGCATTGTGCTGGCCTTTGCAGCGATAACAACTAGAGAATTTGCGCGGAGTTTTGTCAGTGAATACTTTGTGGACACCTACTTGAGTCTTCGCCGCATGTCCATGCAGTGCTGTGTCCTCGGCTAGCCTCCCTTGCATTTCCATCACGTCTTTGGATGCTGATTCCATAGCCTGGCATAATTCCAAAGCCTTAACAAACGTTAGTTTTGTTTCAGATAAAAGTCGCCGTTGCATTCGGTCATCATTCACACCACACACCAATCTGTCTCTTAACATTTCTGACAATGCATCCTTGTAGTCACAATGCAGAGCTAATTTCCTCAATTCAGCCACATACTCAGCTATTGACTCGCTGTTCTTCCGTATGCGTGAATTAAATTTAAATCGTTGCACTATTTCACTCGGTGTGGGGTTGAAGTGCTTCTTGAGCTCAGCGGTAAGCTGGTCGTACGTTTTTGCTTTTGGCAATTCAGGACTGACTAAATTCCTCAGCAAGCTATTGAGAATGAGGAGTCACGTGACTCCGGTCGGCCATGTTGGCAGAAGAATCTATTGGTTGCCAGGGGCAACGCCATTAACTTAACGGATATCTTCCCGCATTTGTCATTTCGGCAGGGCAGAGACAATACAAAAGAAAGAAAGAAAGCAAAGCAATGGAGAGAGATAAGGTGAAAGAAAAGGGACCTTGCAGGGACAAGCTTATTACAAGCGCAAAGCAGCGGTATTTGGAGAAACTGTCCAGCATCCAAAATATTGATCCTTACGAGCTCCCTGCAGCAGAATGGCACAGAGACCTGGACCAGTTACCTCCGTGCACATATATGGACATAGTCAATTATCTTGTCTTTGGTGTACACTATGCAGGAGTTTAAAAGTCACAAATCTTTGGAATCGTACGAGACTTTCTGCTGTGGCTGGGTGCAGGACTTGGCCATCTACAAGCCTCCAGGTGGCTCTGGTGATGATAACAGCGTTGTACTGGCAAAGGTAAGGTTCTTGTCATGCGTTTTAGTGTGTTGTAATTACATTGCATTTAGACACTTCTTGACCAAAATGACAACGTAATTAACTGCGACTTTCGAAGAGGCAACAGTTTGCAAATTGAGCATTTTCGAAGAGGCAACAGTTTGCTAGTTAGCTAGGCAGCAACGGTGCAGCAACGGTAAAACAACGGTAAAACAACGGTTGCAACAACATAAGGTAACTTCGTAGCTTTAAGAGACCACAACATAAAGAGATTTTTAGATAACTTACCCGAGTGAAAATGCAGAGAACACACTCTCAACCACGGAGGGGCGCAATCGAAAGTAAGGTCCTTTCTTCTTATTGCAGCCAACCAAGCAACCCGGCGTCTCCTGGTCAGGTCAGAAACCTGCTCTCCCTGATGCTGCATCCATTTAGGAAACCTAAAATAACGAATTTCGTTGTTCCTATGTTTCCCAAACGTATTGTGTGAGGTACTGGAACAGTTCTTCACACAGCATTGATTTCCAGGCATGTTCTTGCAATTCCGTAATGTTAACACTAACTGATTTAAAAACACGCGTACAATGTAAACTAACGGAGAGAACGGCGTTTTCTCGCTAGCATTCTGCCAACATGGCGGATAGGGGCGGGGCTCTGTACTATGACGACAACTCCTCATTCTCAACGTAGTAGCACCAACTCCGCTTAACAGTACAGCCTTCCGTTTTTCTGGCTCTGTTATCTCATTAGCTTCGAAGAAAAAGTCCAACATTTCACTATACTCTTCCCAAGACTGAGTTGAGTTATCAAAAGGAGTTACCGAGCCGATTACCGCCATCCTTACTTGTCACGGTGGTGAAATCCGGCGTGGTGGTGCCGGGGAAACTTCGTTCTCCTCTTCAGAATTGGAACTGCTGGATACTGATTCCCTGGAGCTCGTTCCTCCGTGACTCATCTGAACTTGAAAATCCTTTAAATTCTCGTCGCCAATTATGTGATATCCTGCGGTGGCATGTAGCAATAATCACACTGGGGTTGTCTCTCTTTGGCTCCGTGCCATTTATTCATCCACATCACACAACAACTGATGCACACCTGTTAAACCTGTGACTTGATCTCTCTTATTCTCTCTGTTCCCATAAGTGCAACACCACACATAAAGGTAGCTCCCCCTAGAGGCGCAAACCACAACTGCAAGACTTAGTCACTCAGTCTACCACAGCTATAAAATAAGATAATCTATAGAGTTTGTTAGCTGACAGTGGTGATATTAAACATTCACAACCGCAAGGGATCATGGGAAATTCTAATTCCAGCCTATTGTGAGCAAACAATGTCAAAAGCTCTTTTAGGAGATTTTGATGCATTTAAGTCATTCTCTTAAATGTTTTAACTATCAAAGTTAAAATGAAGCTTCTTTAAATGTATTTTTTTTCCAATAAAGTCTAAAAAGCAGCAAATCTTGGTGTAACAAGGGCTCTTTCCCATCATGCATTGCTCCCTATGGAATTGCCGAATCCATTCTACTGTTTTGAGTATTCATATAATTGTATTGAGCAACGAGTTCTATCACAGAAAAATGCTGCTTCTTATTCTTGTCCTTGTTGATTTTTTTGGAGTATTTCAGCCGAAACCATGACAAGGTCTCCTTTGTTGTTGGTTGCTATTATATATGCCTGGTTCCGTTCGCTTCCTGGTGTGAGAGGAAGCTCATTGTAGAGGTTACAAATTGAGTGATTGTCACTCTCCAATCACCTCGGGGAAGGTCTGAGACAAGAGCCAATAGTTATCCTTGCAGGGTATCACCTGATATGGGTGAGCGAGTGAACAGAAAATTTGGTCTGTTAGAGAAGCCAGGTGGAGCAGTTTCTCAGCTCCTCTGGTGGATGTGGCGTACGCTGGCTTGGAATTACTCGTGGCTGACAAATGAGTCTGATGTATGAGGTGGAGCACAGCTCCAGAGCCCAATTCAGACTACTCTCCTCTCACATTTTTTACCATTCTTTTTCGATTCTATAATTATTCTATACAAGAATTCAATTACGTTCTATTAAAACACTGGTTTCGCTCTGTTTTGACAAGTAAAGTGCGCCGTGAGCTACACATCAACTGTAAATCCAGCTTTAGGCAGATTAAACTTCCTTAGCTGTCTCAGGAAGTATAACCTGTGCCGGGCCTTTTTCTGGATAGTGTCAATGTGGGGCGACCATTTTAGGTCCTTTGAGATGGTTGAACCCAATAACCTAAAGGAATCCACATTGGACACTGTGTCGTTCAGAATGGTGAGTGGGGGGAGTTGGGGGGGCTTCTCCTAAAGTCCATTTTCATCTCTACAGTCTTCTTGGGGTTAAGCTCCAGGTGGTTCTGGCTGCACCACTGGACCAGCTGCTCCACCTCCTGTCTGTAGTCAGACTCATCCCCATCCTGGATCAAACCAATGACAGTGGTGTCATCCGCAAACTTCAGGAGATTTACAGATGGGCTCTTTGAGGTGCAGTCATTTGTGTAGAGGGAGAAGAGCAGTGGGGAGAGGACACACCCCTGTGGGGCGCCTGTCCTGATGGACTTGGTCTTTGATGAGATACTCCCCAGTCTGACATGCTGCTGTCTGTAAGACAGAAAGCTGATGATCCACTGACAGGTAGAGGCAGGCACTGATAACTGAGTGAGCTTCTGATGTAGGAGTTCAGGCATGATGGTGTTGAAGGCCGAGCTGAAGTCCACAAACAGGATCCTGGCGTACGTCCCTGGTGAGTCAAGATGTTTCAGGATGAATTGCAATCCCATTTTGACGGCATTATCCACCAACCTGTTTGCCGTATAGGCAAACTGCAGGAGGTCCAGCATGGTGTGACACGGCTCTTTCCCATCATGCATTGCTCCTTATGGACTTGCCGAATCCATTGCACTGTTTTGAGTATTTAAATTATTGTATTGAGCAACGAGTTCTATCACAGAAAAATGCTGCTTCTTATTCTTGTCCTTGCTGATTTTTTTTGGAGTATTTCAGCCGAAACCATGACAAGGTCTCCTTTGTTGTTGGTTTCTATTATATATGTGAGAGGAAGCTCATTGTAGATGTTACAAACATAGTGCTTGTCACTCTCCAATCACCTCGGGGAATGTCTGAGACAAGAGCCAATAGTTACTTTTGCAGGGTATCACCTGATATGGTGAGCAAGTGAACAGAAAATTTGGGCTGTTACGTGCTGTATTCACAGGAGGAGCCTGGCGGAGCAGTTTGGAATTACTCGCGGCTGGCAAATGAGCGCGATGTATGAGATGGAGCACAGCTCCAGAACCCAATTCAGACTACTCTCCTCTCACATTTTTACCCTTCTTTTTTCTATTCTATAATTATTCTATACAAGAATTCAATTACGTTCTATTAAAACACTGGTTTCGCTCTGTTTTGAGAAGCAAAGTGCCCGAAAATACAAAGTGAAGCTTTATTTAGTGACGTAAAGTAGTCCCACATTTTATTTGGCTCAAATCAGGTCATTTTAACCTACATTTAATATTTTTTTTCAAACAAACCTATGTTGTGAGAGAAAAGAAAAAATAACACAGTAAGTCAAAATATAACAACTCCCTAAAGATGTGGGACAATCATGGTAGGACCAGCTTGTAAATGTTGGTGGAAAATCAAGCAGTTCCAGCGGTTCGAACAGAATTATCTCTGCAATACCAATGACCAGTCATTAATAATGGTGAGACTTTTGTCTTTCTTTGAGCTAACTAGCTTCAACGTTTTTATTTCTTCATACACGTTACCAATCACCTCTTCAGGAAAGGCCTCTGTCATTCACAATCACCAGCCCCCTCTATTGGTCACCACTGGTAACGACAAATTAATATGACCACTGTTCTTGGATTTTCACGTATTATAAACTCCACAATGAAAATTTCGTCCTATTGCATAATTAAATCCAATATATTTCAGAGGGAGTACACTGCTCTTTACAACATCACATTTATGTTCAAGTAATGGTGTAACTAATAAAGATGTAATAACTATTTAGATCAAATGAAGCAAGGGGCTTTCATGCTTTCAACGTGGATCATCAACATGTTCTGCTTTGTTGCAGCAGGGATTTTTACTACATTTTAACATTACCCTACATTTCCTACCCACCTTATCCAAGTCAAAGAATATAATTTGATGTTGTCCAGTCACAGCAGATGTCATGTACTTGTGTTTTTCCTTATCTTTTCTCTTTTTTTATCTATACTACTTGCTGCACATCTTAGTTGCTGTAACTGTAGTTTCACACCATATTACAAAGGCATACAGGGCCTCTTGGAGTTTATTGCTAAACTGAAGCCTGCAGACAAACACCATGGGGCTTTCTCTTTTAGAGCTAGAGTTTAATGCTCTGAGCCATTACAGTCGGAGAACTGAACTCATCATTTGTTGGAATTGCCAAGAGGAAAGTGTGTAATTTTTTAAATGCCCAGTGAGTTACTGGATGAAAGGCTATATATGAATAACTCTGTATTTGTACCTCTTTTTTAAATATTAAAGATAGTGTTATCAAATAAGAGCTTCGGATCCACATTCTGTGGGTAAGCACATGTTTCACTGATAATAACAAAATGTAGAAGTGGTTGTGAAATAACTACAATATACACTGTGCTGATATTTAATATGATTTATTAGTTTACTTTCTGTGCTTGATATCGGGTATTGTCCAGAGAGAGTAAATATAAAGCATGAGAGTGCTCTCACTTGGTCTGAATTTTACAACAGTTTTATAACAGTTTCAACAAGTCAAGTGAGTAAAGAAGTCCACTCTTTTCCTAAAGTCAGTCTACAAATCTCGTGAGCGGAGGGAATGAAGGAAGAAAAATTCTCTTCTTGAGTTTCTCGCCTTGTCGTACAGTCTTACTTCTCGTAGTAGAACCATTTGTCAGCTGAAAAATAACGATAAAAGAATAAAAAGAAAAATCACATGAATACAGTATACAGGATTTCCAGTGAGCAGTGAGTGACAAAATGGAGTTGTTGTAGTGAACAAAATATGTGCTGAAACACCCACCTGAGCTTGGAATGGGGTCTTCAGGTCCAAAAGCAATTGCCTGTGAGAGTTAGCGAAATCATTAAATGGTCCTATTTACTGAACACATACTTTTTCAGGTCAATATAATTGAATGAGTTAATGACAAATGAATTTGTTGTTTCTGCCTGATCTAGAAGTCAATACAGAACCTTTCTGCTGCCAACAGAGTAAAAGGAATGTGGCCACTTCTGATATTTTCCTTTCTCTGACTACTTCACTAATAAGGCTCCTCTTTTTGTCTTTGGGCTTTTGCGCTGCCAGGTTGTCATTCATACTTGGATTATGGAATGACTTATGACAGACCTTTAGGCTCAAACATGAATTTGAAAGTAAAATTAACTTACAGATTTAACTACAGCCTCCGCGTCGCCAGCAGAGCAGCAGAACGGACTGTCAGAGACACTGGTGTTCATGCTGATTGAATACAAATAGAAAGAGAATCCATCTTACAAGACAACATTCTGTGCATACAATCCATATTTTTATTCCAAAATGGGCATCAGAAGGTCACCATTTTATCTGTTGTTGAAAAGCATCTTGAAGTTCTCAGAGCAGAGCAGTGGCAGCACAGTGTATGTGTGTATATCTTTTTATCACCTACAAATACTCATGCTGTTGTTTTGTCAAGTTTTAATTGCTGAGCAACTCTTTAGAGAATATCAGCTCAGGGGGCTAAACGTTTTGCACTCATCACATACTGTATCACATTGCCTACTGTTTGCATTGAGGACCATGAGTTAAATCCGAATGTGAACTGCTTACCAATTTAACTCGCCAGCATTTGTCTTCTTTGATATCAGTGCCTTCCAAAACTCATGTGTGCTCTTCACAGTTTTAATGGCAAAGTCCTGGAAAACACAACACATGCTTCCTGTTTCTCTTCTCCAAGAAAGTATCAGTAGTTCAAAATATGAAATAGGCTCAAAGAAATAAGAAAACCAAATTCATATATAACTTTCTCATGTAAAAGGCTTTATTGTATTGTCATAATTATTATTATTTTCCTCTCTCTCTCAGGAATGAAGATGTGAAACTGTGAGTAAAATTTAATGTTACATGTCTAACTTTTAGGGGAAAAATGGTTGAATGGTACCCTGTCTTTGAACTCTCCATTGAAAGCAAACTCGTTTTCAGGTTTCCCGTCTGGGACTTTGTATCTTTTGAACCAATCAACAGTTGCCTCCAGATATCCCGGCTTCAGTCGCCTAACATCATCGATATCTGCAAGAAAATCAACAAAGTGTCAAAACCAACCACGGCATGTTATCCAGAGGCAACAGCAAACATCTATTACAGGTTATTCCTACTATTAAAGTCTCTGGCTTCTGGGTCTTCAGTATTGATCACAATGACTTTCCAGTCTGTTTCACCCTCATCGATCAAAGCCAGAGTTCCCAACACCTTCACTTTGATTATTTCTCCCCGAGAGCACACCTGAAAATAGCACACACGTTTCTGAGAAGGTTGCAAACAGCTGATTCTAAATAAGGCTCTTCAGTTTGTTTCAGCACCTTGTTTCCTATGTCACAAATATCAATTGGGTCATTGTCTCCACAGCATCCTGTGTCACTGTCCTTATGGTTGGGGTCTTCCCATGTCTGTCAAAAAGGAGAGCACATGATTGATCCAACAGATTTCCTCATATTTTAAAACATACACCCTGAGAACAACTTGCCTGTGGAATAGCCCCATAATTCCAGATATAGCCTTTGTGGGGAAAAACATTGGCTACATATCGAAGGTTCCCCTTCTTCATATCTTGTTTCAATGGATTGAGAGGATCCTTAGTGGCTATCTGAGAAGTATACAGACAAAATGCAACAACAAAAAAAAAACACACAGAGGGAAGCATGAATGGTTACTGATTTGCAAAAAAGAAAAAGAAAAAAGAAAATTTGATTTAAGGTGATTGTTGAAAAAATTAACCTCCATCTTTGCATTTGTCCACCTTGGAACTTCCACAATGGCATGAAAAATGTTCTGTAAAATAATGAAAAATATAATTTTGTCAACCCCATGAAAAATCCTCTTGTACTCATTTGTTTTAATGCATCAGATGAGATTAGATTAGACTCACAGATTAGGATTAGACCCAAATAACATTATGACCTGACAGAGAAATAGAAAGTTTCCACTAATACATCCCTTTTCCAAAACTTGTTTATTTGCACTCCACAGAGATTCATTATCAGGAAAGTTTAACTTGAAAGGGTGATCCTCCAAAGATAAATGACATATTAACAATTATTCACATGTAATTGTCTGTCTTAAACTTTTTCATTATGAAGGCCTTAAGTGGTTAATTTACTGCACTGGCTTTGGCCTGAGACAGGGGTTATTTAAGGTAGCACACATCATGTGAAACATGTCCACTGCCGAAAAGAAAAATTGCTACCTTTCATGTAGTGACTATATGTTGGACCACACTCTTAAAGAAAAAGCAATCAACAGACATGACAGAAGAATGAGAAAGGTAGAATTTATTTAAAAAAATAAGAATGTTGTCAAAAAACTGTGTGTTACTGTTACAGTGGTTATTGAGCAAGACTCTTGAGGTACAGTCCTCTTTTATATATATATATATATATATATATATATATATATATATATATATATATACCGGGTATATATATATATATATATAATATATTTAATATATATATATATTTAGATTGAGAGGAGCACAAATCTGGTGACAATTTTACCAAAGTCACTGACAGATAACAGGCAAAAATGATGCTCACCTCAGCTTCATTTGCATAGATGGGGACATCATGAAAAGGAGAGATGTATTTTCCCTCTGAGTTTTCTATAAAAGGAGTGATACAGTTTGAACTGTTATTTAGGAAGAACACAGCAGCATGAGTTCTCTTTATAAGGCTCTGCATCTTACTTGTCACTGCAGTGCTAGCTAGCAACAAGTTATTCAACCCACTATTACACAATGTACAATTTGTAAAAATTGATTATTTTGGCACCAACAAACAAATAAGTTTCTTGATAAAAGTCGTGCTTACTGAAGAACACCCTGTACTCCTGAGTGTTCGGCCTGCCCCTCTCCTCGATGTTAACGCTCATGTTGGTGTGAATCTCTTCCACTGTGATCTGTGCACCAAATCAGCAGGACTAAGAAGCTCCAGATTGACCGTCAGGTAGTCAGAGGCGGAGGGGCAGGCATGCGCACTGCTTAAGCTGAGGGTTAGAGGTCCAAAATTGCTGGTGTGTGAGGACAAAGCTTCTGTGTGAAGGGTGTGAAGTCTGGTTGGCAGCTGGCCTCTGCATGCTACTGCATGGTTACTTAATTCAGATCACATCTAATATTGGCATCTGTAGCTCACAGGCCTCCATGAGAGGCAGAGCTGTGAATAGTAATCAGCAGCTAATCCTTCCTTATTGGTACTTCTCCAAGGCTCCCATATGAATTCTGCAACATTAATGTGTAGTTTCTACTATCTTTGCAGGAGATTTGTTTTCCATTGCTCTCTCTCACGCTGTGACTCTTGAGAGCTCTTTTCAGCCAGAAACAGATGGAGCCGATGGGTGTTATCTGTAAACCAATTAACAAGGCAGGATTATGCTGTCTCCTTATAAGTTTCCTTGTAACAGTTTGATAACAGACTTGGGTCTATGTTCTGCAGCATTCTATGTAAAAATGCTTAACATATATTTAATTTTTTATAGGTTGCATTTAAAGGAATTGAAGTCTTTTACCTTCTAGTTTTATATTATACCAGTGTTTGTTGCTTTCTGCCTGAACTTTATGATCTCTCCAACTGAACTGTATTTACTTCATAATGAGGTGTGAGCTAATTTACTTGACTAGATCATTAAAATTGTAGACTCAAAGTTAAACATATATGTGTTTCTTTGCTGTTTCTATTGTGCCAAACTACACCATCCCTGCTGGGCCACTTTAATATATGTGTCTTACATTACAGTGCGTCTTCGACAACAAATACATGAAATTCTGAGATCAATTCATAATGCATTCAATCAAGGCTCAAAAAGTCCTCCAGCAGAATGTAAGTAGGCTTGGAGTGATAAACCAACATGGCAATCATTTATTGCTAATTAATGATGCCAATACCTAATAAATATAGTTTCAGAACTATGTATCTGGCATATTATAAAACTTCAAACCCAAGAGAAACGGTATGTAACTACAGTCTAGTTTGCGGAACAATGGCTCCAAAAGTATATCTGTCTTACATAAAGATTTTATTATAGGAAGATTCACAACAACAGCACAGCAAGACAAACAAAGCTGCAGCTAATGCAGCTAACATTTGGCCTACACATGACCTTTTGTGTCAAAATGTGTATGTGTCCAAATGCGTACGTGTGTGAAACTATAGAGAGGGAAGCTCCTGCTGTAGATCTGATTAAAATGCATCCTGCAACAGAGCCACATGTATAACTGTAGAACAGCGATGAGGATTTTAAAGCGATTGTGTGCAGTGATCCAGAAGAAAGGTTCATTCACAGTGCAATATCACAGAAAGTATAATGAAAGAGTCACGTGATGCTATAAGCTCTCTGCCATGCTAATCATTTATTTATTTGGTCAACTTAAAGATGCTGCAAGTTTCCAGTGCTCCACCTTCAAAGATCTTATAAAAGCCAAAAAGGGACGTAAACTTATCTGGTCACCAGGGAGTTCTTTAAAAATCATGCCACCGTCTAAGCTATACAAAAATCCAGCAGCTGATGGCCAGATATACTGAGAACGTTTTACCGATCTGACATGCCCGTTCAGGAACATGAGGGAGAACATGCTGTAATGAATATAAAATGTGTATCTTATGTCTACTGACCGTGAAAATCTAACCAGTCATGTCACTCTTCAGTCTCACTGACATTTGTGTCCACGTCCATCTTCTTATTTTCAATATTTGCAACGTCCCAACTCTTTGGAATGTGTTGCATTAAGTTGTTGAGACAAAACATGACATAAATTATTAATTATAATATGTTATTAATTAGATGTCAGATTCACAGTAGTATTTTCAATTTACAATTTTCATAAACTTATTGCCATCTGCTTAACCACTTTAATCATTTGCCAAATTGCTAAGTATTCAATGGTTTCAGTTGTTCTCTTGGTAAAATCAGAGTTAAAACAAGTTTATCTGTCAGTCATCACCATACAATATACCACACCCTCTGTAAGACCCTTGATTGTTTTATAAGAAAAAAACACCCTCAAGGAGAAAAAAGTGTTGGTGTAGTACTAAATGAACAATAATTACTTGAGAAAATAATTGTGAGAGTAATCAAGAGTGAAAATAAGCAGAAGAAATTAGTAGAAAAACACAACAATCACAGGCAGTGATGAACGATGGAACAGCATTTAAATAACAACCCAGGACTGTATCGCTTTCAGAGTATGATGTTTATTTTCTTATACTATCAAAAGTAATAAATAAACCATCAAAAATGAAAAGGAAAAAGTCCAATATAGTATCAAGAATGACAGATTCCCACTCCAAAGGTTAAAAAAAAGCAGGCGGTGGTTGCCAGTGAGAGTGAAAACTTGTCTTTTAAAAACCTGAGTTTCTCTTTTTTGGACAGCATCATGTCATTCTTAAGTATTTCTATTTCATCTCTCAGGCACGCAAAAGCGTTCAACTTAAGCACCAAAACCCACACGGTATGCAGTCTATGTTTTGTGACATATTTTAGCTCTCTGATGTCAACATAATGTCAAATTTATAAGGACATTTCAAAGCAGACTGAGTGTTAGAGTCCAAAGGGTTTGACTTCACATTAAGAAACTTCAGCGTCGGCATGGCAGACAATTTCTCCAAAGGTATTTCTGATGAGCAAAAGGGAAAAAGCTTAAATCAAGACATTCACAATTCACATTGCCAAAGTGATAGCTAATTATTTTATTCAAACAGAATGAATTAACATATTGTTACCAGTTACGCCATTTCCCTCGAGGTCAATCTTCTCCAGTGTGGCTATTTCAGTAAGTTTATCAGGGAAGACGGAGAAGCTGTTATTAGCCAGATTGATGCTTGTTAAATGCTCCATTTCCCCCACGATGTCGGGCAGTTTGGTGAGGACATTGCCTTGCAGGTCAAGTTCTGAAAGGTATTTCAAGACATGAGTAAATCGATGGGTCACCTGTCTGTTCCTCTGTCACAGCATGAAGACTTTTGTGACGTGAACAGCACGTGAGACTGACAGCATACCACAAAGTCTCGCCTTTGATACTGAATTTGTGAATCAAACGGCTGTGTGGTGCATTATTCTCTACCTCTGAGTTGAGTAAAAGTTGAAAAGAACTTGCTAGAAATGGCCTTCATCTCATTGTCAGCCAATGTGATAACACGGATATTTTCAGAGACAGTCCTCAGGACCTTGAACACACCGTCTGGGAAAGAAATGAGCTGGCAGTTCGACAAGTCTGCAGAGAAGAGGAATATGCATATGAGATTAGCAAGCATTAACACAACATGGAAATGCTGAATACCTGAAAACTAAACCCTGTCATCTATTACTGGAGCTTAAAAATGTAATCATATGTCGCCATCTGCTGGTGGAATTTGAGATAACCTCTACAACAAATCAAGAGTAATTAATTCACTGTCTCTGAAACTAGAACGAGCAAGCTAGAGACATGAAAAAAAAAACGTTTAATGCAACTTACCAAGAGTATCTTTGCCCTCCTCTACTGTTGCATTAATCCTCCGGGCCACTTTTGCAACTGCCTCTGCCATTTTTCTGGTGTAACTCTGCCTAAGGGAGGTAATGATACATTACACTGAGACATACTTTTAATCTATGCTGTAAGACAGTAAAACACTAAATCTGTGAATTAATCATGTGAGTCCAACTCTACTGAATATGTGCCATGACAGCTGACCGAAAACTGAAACATCAAGACATCAGTTTGTCAACTAAATCTCAAGCAAAGAGATGCCCATTGCACGCGTTTCATTCCAACCAAAGGATGGTAAAAGAAAAATAAAGCAAATGTTTAGGAATTTAATCGAGCAGTTCATCTGAGGAATCCCACAAACATCCCATAACTACTAACTATAACAGTATTGGGTTCAAATTCCTCCATGCTGCCAGTATGAAAGCATGAAAACATTGAGTTACAGTTACTCCTGCACAAGCCGATCACACAATACTTCACGCAAATTAGTTACTATGTCAGAAATTAAATTACAGGAGTGTAACAGCATTGTCAACTAGGCTTTGACACGCACATTAAAAACTTTAAACACTAACGGTAAAGATAATGTTAAGGCAGTAAAACCTTTTGGATTTGACAGTTTGGTAATCTGTTCCAATCTTTAAACTTACATTTTAGTGTATTCAACATCTAGGTACACCCATTTTTTTTATGACTTTGGTGACTAACCTTATGAATACTGTAATTCACAACCAAAATTCTGACAAAAGGAACATACCAGAATCAGGAAATGTTTCTGATTTGGACCTTCAAGCTGAGAGCAGATTTCAGATTTTAAAACTTCCACTACAACAGTCAGCTTTTGGTTCAATTGTAGCCATAACTACAACCATAATACAAACTACAGCGGTTAGACAATGAAACTGAAACACCTGTCATTTTAGTGTGAGAGGTTTCATGGCTAAATTGGACCAGCCTGGTGGCCAATCTTAATTGCACAATGCACCAGTAAGAGCAGAGTGTGAAGGTTCAATTAGCAGGGTAAGAGCACAGTTTTGCTCAAAATATTGCAATGCACACAACATTATGGGTGACACACCAGAGTACAAAAGAGGACAAATTGTTGGTGCACGTCTTGCTGGCGCATCTGTGACCAAGACAGCAAATCTTTGTGATGTATCAAGAGCCACGGTATCCAGGGTAATGTCAGCATACCACCCAGACTGTTGCATGCCCAGAGTGAAGCATGGGGGTGGATCAGTGATGGTTTGGGCTGCCATATCATGGCATTCCCTTGGCCCAATACTTGTGCTAGATGGGCGCGTCACTGCCAAGGACTACCGAACCATTCTGGAGGACCATGTGCATCCAATGGTTCAAACATTGTATCCTGAAGGCGGTGCTGTGTATCAGGATGACAATGCACCAATACACACAGCAAAACTGGTGAAATATTGGTTTTGATGAACATGAAAGTGAAGTTGAACATCTCCCATGGCCTGCACAGTCACCAGATCTAAATTTTATTGAGCCACTTTGGGGTGTTTTGGAGGAGCGAGTCAGGAAACGTTTTCCTCCACCAGCATCACGTAGTGACCTGGCCACTATCCTGCAAGAAGAATGGCTTAAAATCCCTCTGACCACTGTGCAGGACTTGTATATGTCATTCCCAAGACGAATTGACGCTGTATTGGCCGCAAAAGGAGGCCCTACACCATACTAATAAACAATTGTGGTCTAAAACCTGGTGTTTCAGTTTCATTGTCTAACCCCTGTATTTCAATATGAGGTCATGGTCAAATGTTTTGTGCTTCATTTTGCTTTACAACTATGCTTGTATTATACCACTGACTATTTTATTATAGTTTGTAATCATGGATTTTAAACATGTCACTTTTTTCTTTCAATGAGTCTGTGCATGTGCACTTATGTTCAGAGTATATATTAAACCACTAAATACAAGACAAATACTATAAAGTTACGTGAAAAGAGTTGCCATAGTTGTTCATTTCTACTTTTTAGTATTAGACCAACCTGAGGCTGTGTACTGCCTCAAACTACACTATCACACTCGGCCATGTAGCTATTGATGATCACATTGGCTTTTACTAGATGCCCCTAAAATACAGTAAGTTAATTGAAAATGTTTTAGGACGACCATACACCTCCACTGCAGCTCTCTTGGCTAAACTATAGAATAACATAATTTCAAAATGTTTTATTAAAGCCTCGCAAAGAAGCCACTTACCCAGCCAAGCAGCCAGCAAGTGTTACAGAACCTGGCAGCTGTTAATGTTAGCTAACGTTAGCTCCAGTAGCCATGCGAGTTTGGTGTGTATTTTTAGCCCCGGGGACGCTGGTTCACCCGAATGCTGAGCTGTTCTTCATAAAAAGCAAGGCCATTTAATGACCCCTTGTTTTGAGCAATATAAGTACACAAACTCTGTTAAAGTGGTTGCTTGGAGACAGTAAGAGTTGAGCTAATGTTAGCTTACTAGCTAACAGGTAACAACGAACAATGTTTGAGAGTGTCAGCCCTGCGCGTCAATATTGCAGTCAGTGTAGTTCAAGAAAGTCCGTAAAATCAGCCGTAAAAATCAGTAACTTCACATAGTATTGATATTTTTGATTCAGCTTGAACAGGAGGTTACAGTTGTCCAAAGTGTCTACTGAATACGAGTCTTTTTTTTTTTACAGACAGAGAAAATCACATTTTTCTTGGTTAATTATTTCTCAAAGCTTAAAATAATGTCCAAAAGATGCGGAAATGCAGCAAGTGTTTACGTTGAAGAAGCCCTGATTTCCTGATATGATTTTCTGTTTTGAATACGACCTGTATAAAGTAGTCACTTGTTAATTACTTGATATTCATCCAGTCATTTCGGGTATAATTAAGTTCTAATTGTAAAGTAACACTATTTTTATTTTATTTTTTTCATATTTACTTGTCATTAGGAAGTTAAGATGTTGTCTTACCTTTGAATCCAGGTCAACTACTCCCAGTTTGACCACTGCTATGATGCTGGCAAATTTCTGGTTAGTCAGTGTTTTTTTTTTTTTTTGAGGATTTGAAAACAATGAGCTCTTTGGCTTTAAAAGAATAGGACTGAGTTCAGCATTGTCAGAACTAACTGCCACTTCACAGCATTTGCTGGATATTCCTCTACTGTACAATGCTTTAGTTTGAATGTTCGTGGAATTTGGCCACGAGTCACTGCAGATGACTGAAACACACAAAAACTAGAAGTCTCTCTTTCAGTGTCACAGTTCTTTTGTATTATACATATTCCAGATAAACCAGCGATCGGAGTGGGGATGTGTACTGTATTGCACAATGACAAAACTTTATTGTCCCTTGGTAAAAACATCTGTTAGTGTTCACATAAGGATAAAGGTGAAACATTTTTTTAAAACTTCCAAGCAAGGTTGGTGTAATAGTTGTACAACTCAGAGTTAGAGAATTTTTGACCAATTTTTTTTTCATGCCAATGTTCATGACTTACCACAATATAAAATCCCTTTACCAAAATGCCAAAACATAAAAAGATACCTATTCAGTGCACAAAATGAACATAAATACATTTTTCTATATTTACAATAAATATACATTTGTTTATAGTGACACAAATGGTAGTGTACAATAAAACAGTGCTGGAATATTAAACAACATTGCCATTTCATTTTTACACAGATTAAACTGATAAATTACAGAGAATAAACTCCACACTGAATTGTATCAATAGCTCACTGCCATTACTGAGTTTCTATTTCAGCACATTTTAAAATAATATTGTCCTCCTTACAAACCATAGTCCTCATCACAAATTAAAACTCGTGTCTTTGCACTCAGATCGGACGCAATAGTGCACAGTGACAAATATCAAAGAGCTTTTTCCTTCTGGCTAAGTGTTTTCTTTTTGTTTTTCAGAAATCGCTTCGCTTCTTCACAGCACATGCAACGCTGCTCCGCAACACGGTTCATGCCCGGAGGTGGTGTTATCTGTCACTGGCAGCCACACTCATCCACGATCATGTCCTCGTGGTGTCGAAGGAGCATTTCTCCATTCTCATAGTACAACATGCTCAGTGGGCTCATTTTGGTCGGAGCGCAACACGCTGGTACCACACGCTCAGGATGGTAATGCTTCAGTAGACTCTAAAAATAGAAGATACAAAAAAAAGAGGATTTTTGCCAATTATAATGCCATAGATCATTTCAAAAGAAAAAGACTGAACCAGCAGAAGACTTTGTTTCTGTTTAGTTTTTCAACTTTAAGCCTATGAATGTTTCTGAGAGTATTTTTATTAATCATTGTATCTAAAAGCATCGGAAAATAGGCCACTCAAACTGTGAATTCTAATGTGATCAGGGGCCTGAAACACAAAGATAATCATTTTCTTACTAGACATTACAATGGAAAGCATCAAATCTTCACAGGTGAAAAGCTGAAACTGTGAAATATTTGTTTTTTCTGCCAGAAGAATTAGTAAAGCAATCATTTTTTACAGAGTTGCTGAGTATTTTTCTGTTATTCATTAACTGACTAATCGTCATGTCTCTTTCTATTTTATTTTTAACAAATTGTAAATTTGCAGTGTTATGGCTTCATCTTTCTCCTTTTATGATGTATGTAAACATGTTAGTTCAACTGAAATCGTACAGGATCAAGCCTCTCAAAACTGAGCTAAGGTTCAAACGACATGTATACACTCAACTAAACTCAAATAGCCCTCGGTTCTCCACACATGTCCCAGAGTTCCATCCTTTTGTAAAACTAGTAAAGGTTGAGGTCCATATTGCTACAACCAAATTCCCAATAAAGCTGCAATCATTCACGTATTCAACCTAACCCTAACCCGTCCTTTGTCACATGGTTACACACATCAGAAATTGGGGTTGAAAAGCTAACAAGTATGACCAGATGTAAGCTTGCAGTCACTTATAGCATTTCCAGACTGTCACTGATAAAATCCTGATTTTATAACCACAGCATCATCTGACAAAATCTTCATTCACATAACTTAAGGAAAACATCTGTGCCGTAAATTAGGCTCTACTTACAGGTACGATGATCACCCACAGAGAAAATTAGAAGAGGCAGAAAGTCTTAAACCTTTTCTCACACAGTCCGCAACGTTAAAGAGTCGGACATACTTCAGTAAATAACTTGATTACGCTCCCATGCATGTATACTGGATCAAGGACGGTAGTCCCATTAAATGGCCAAGTCAGGGTATAATCTAAGCTTGACAATTACGCATGTAACCATGATTAGTGATTAAATAAAAACACTGTAGGTCAAGATCAATATCTCCCATTCGTGTCACAAAGTGGTGAAACACTGTTCACTCACACATAGCAGTTTAATCCTCTTACACATCAAACTAACATCATGAACAAGTTACGACAAATCCACAGAAAAAAAGCCTCAACTGGGTTAAATAAAAACTTACCTGCATGTAAGCATGATTTGTTGGATTTAGGTCTTCTCCCAGAGGTCCAGGGCAGGAACCCTCACAGCGGTAGGCATTGTATCTTTTAGGAAAGATGATCCAGGACCCCCAGCCAATTTGATTAAAGTCGACATGCAGGTCAACTTTGTGACAGAGAGGTTTTTCACCCGTTCTCTTGAACACCTGCAGGCTTCTCGCTGTTTGTTCTCTCTGGCCCCGTTTGCTCCTTCGCCTCTTTGGCCAGTGGACCCTTTTGATTTCAGCAGGGGACAAGAACTTGGATTGCTCAGCTGTATGGAGCAAGCTTGCTTTAGCCTTTGAGTTCTCATCAAACCCTGTGTGTGAGAAGACAACCAGCAAGGCCTGGTCACTCACGCCCTGCTCCTTTCTCGAGCTCACAACAGAAACAGGCGGATCTGCAATAGAGAGGCCTCTCTTTCTCTTTGTCATTTTCTTTGGTCTTGACACTCTTTTGTATCGGATTTTCGCTGCTGATTTTTGCCTTAGCCAGCCCAAAAGGGGGTTTGTCATGTTGAAAACCTTCCAGCTCTGTGATGAAGTGACCAATGATGATGGAGTGAGCCGCCCCACTAACTCCTGCTGCTGGTGATACACCTCCACGGTGATGTTGGAAGCACTTTGTGTCCGAGGAAGCCTGATTCTAAGCTCTGCTGCCTGGATGTGTTTGTCAGCCAGCAGGGCATGTAGATCAAAAGTGGCCACCCAGTGCCCTTGTCTGTGCATCAAACCTGAAGTAGTGAAAACAAAACAATTAGGAAAACTGAATTGCACACAATACACATTGTATAACAGTTTAATATCACTAAGCATTATGCTAAAGCCATGAATTGTATAAAAATCACAATAAGCTGCTGGTACGCATGAACTGACCCAGTGCTAGTAAGCCCCAGTGGAAGAGTAAGATGCAACATTTTTGAAAATATTCTACAAAAATAAATGTTAAATTCTGTTAAATTCTATATTCAGGTGAAGGTAGTACATGAATGTATAAATTTAGGACACATACCGTACTATTTATGCACACTGCCTGGCAAGATAAAATGGTCACACATTTAAATATATTGTCGGGCAAAACTTACATATGATTTACAGTGCGCATTCACCATGATAGAATTTCGATAACCAAATAGAGAGTCACAATCCTTATTTCTGCCAGAAGTTGCATTCATTTTTGCCAAGATCTTGTATTGATGATGGGAGAGAGGGAGCTCTGCAAAAAGTCTTTGCCCAACACATTCCAAAGATTCTCAGTGGTGTTAAGGTCTGGACTTTATAGTAGCCAATCCGAGTGAGAAAATGATGCCTCAAAATCCCTGAACCAGTCTTTCACAATCTAAACCCGATGAAGGATACAGTGAGGTTACTCAGTGCATCTGTTAGAGTTAAATAGCTTGTTGCCAGCTGAAAGGTATTAATCACTGCAGTAGTTTTCAAAGATCCAGGTGGTGACTTATTTGGCCGGGCAGTATAGTTTTACACAGAGCTTTAAAATCATTATAAACTGGTACAAGGCAGATACAGAGTGGTCACTAAGTTTGAAAAGAGAAGTGGCCAATGAAAGGGGAAAAACAGTACCAAGAGTCTTAGTAAGAAGTAGTATTCATTCCTTAAAAGAATATTCATGATTGTGAAAGCCGATTCACATCATTTTCATATAACTTGTCTAACTTGTGCCCTATGATGGAGCCACTGTCATCCTGGAAAAGACAACTCCCACTACGGCAGTAATTTTAAAAGATAGGAAGAACTTTATATTGATTTGCTGTGATTCAGCCCTCTGAAGGGACCCAAACCCAGCAAAATACCCCCACAGTATAACAAAGCCATTGGATCACCTTCACTGTGGAGCTCAATGAATAGCATGTTCCTTTTAATCAGTCAACCTTCTGTACATCCTGAGATCATGATACTTGAGCATGACATTAGTTAATAAATACAAAAGGTGCTTCAGAAATATAACTAATTCTGTGAATGTTCACTACATGCACTGTGCCCACATCTCTAATGAGCCTCATTGTAATTCAATGAACAGGCGTGGTTCAAATTAATCTGCAGGATTAAAGCATTTAAAACATTTAACCCGTGTATTGTCCAGTGCATCGGCCAATTGAGTCTGGCTCTTGATCAAAAGTGCAAACCGTCCTCCTTATTAATCCACTCAAACCTAACACCGAGCCGAAACCAATCATTTAACACAACCCTGCATGACCTGGCTTCTGCATATCCTCAGTCAAACAAATAGGTAATAACTCTAACACCTTGCAGGCATGTGAAATTTAATTCAGCAGCAGGGAGGGTTGTCTCGCGTTGGTTTGCTTGTGCCACCATTAAATCCCGAGCTCTAATCTAATCAGACCAAGTGTGAAAAAGAACTAAGGGCAGTTGTTGATTTGACCCAACAACAGATTTGTGTAGGGGGATGTCTGGCGAGGTACCTAATCAACATCACCTATTTAAGAAAAAAGAGGTTTGCTTTGAGAATTAGACCAAAAACCGGCCTTTTCACACGCTGATCCTTGCATGGTTATTCACCCCCTGAGCGGGATGTGGATTGAAGCCCTCTGAGGTCGTCTGGCACGCAGTGACAGGGCAACACTTGAGCCAACAAAAAAGAAATCGTACATTCGAGAGGGTCTTGAAATGCCAGAGGTGGCCAAATCTGAAATCAGCTACGAGACTCTAATATGAAAATACAGTGACTCGTTTAAAATACATTGACATTATGGTTCAAATGTAACCATATGTTCAAAATAATAAAGCAGGTCTTACTTTTCGCCATCATGCTCTTCACTGTGTCCGCTTGCTTTGCCGCGTCATGCTCCATTATATCCAAAGGCCTGGATAAATTTGACTTGAAATTCCTGTAAAGATGCATCATATATGTTGGCAGATGATGCCCGGTTGATCGGTCCACCGCGGAAAAAGGGTGGAACTTCATGTTAACTCCATCTCTGGATTTATGAATCCCATGGGCCAGCAGCACCAGCAACGATGCGTGTAGCGCAACACCCAGAGCGTCTACTGAGCGCATGATTTCAGCCGGTTAATGACAAACTCCTCTACAGGGAGATTATGGGTGTCTTATATACCCTCACCCACCCACTTTCATGTTTAACAAGTAGCTGAGAACATTAAAGGAAATTGACATGTGTCCTCAAGACTTGTTACCTGGCAGCTCATCATCTATTCAGTTGGTAATGAGGCGGCTGGGTGAGTGTTTACACGGGCCGCAGCGTTTTGTTTGCGCCATGTTCTTTGGGCATCCTTGGATACTTTGTTTCAGCTACTTGGCTTAGGCTGCTTGTTAAGCTTTCCCCGTAATGTTATGTTGTCTATTAAATGACACCTGAAATGGACTATAAGGAGTCAACAATGAGCAACCGTGCATATTAGACACAGACTAATGAAATGGCAAAACACTTTAACATGATAAAAAACAAAAACAAATGCGAAAACTTTGCTCCGTGGTCAGTTTTAAAAGGACTGTTCTTACATAAAATGAACTTTACTGGTGGAGAGAGGGAAGCAATAGTCTGAAAATACTTAGTCATTAGAATAAATTTAAGTTTTAATTTCTCATATAAAAGTACTCTATTATCACGGACTAGTAATAATAAGGATAGATTTAACATGCAAGTGGCACATCATGATAGACAGCTGAGGTAACGTTGTCTCATTTTATATCCAGCCAGGTGACCTAAGTTGCTGTTTATCAGTTGTGTATTAGTTTGTATCATTCATTGTATCACATAGGTTTAGGTTAGTCCGAATCTCATGTAAGGAATCAGCATGTGGTGGAGCAAAACGTATAATGTTCCATCTGGAATAGTGTGGAGTCACATAAGAAATTAGCATAAATTAAGATACTCAAATATAGAACAAACATCTTTGAACAGCTCTTAAGTAAATTTACTTGGCCTACAATTAAACCCCAGTGATGGACTTGAAATTTATCTATTTCAAATAATAGGATAACACGTGTTTAGTTCATAGTTACACAACAGAGTTGCTTGTGCGACAAGTGCATAAAGATAAAAGATGAATCTAGGGATAAGTGAGGCCTACCACGAAAAAAAAAAGTCAGTGAAAACATTGTAGCCTATTGACCTCTGACACATTATCAGAAAAGGGTAAAATTAAACAGGAAACGTCCACCATATCTCTTTTTCAGATTTGACTTCCTTACGTTAACTGGTGAAACTCACTGTTCACACACAACTTCTCAATTTATTTCTGATCACTTTTCAGTTATCAGTGAACATACTGTTGGTGCTTTTGGTTCTCATGATGTTCACATATACATTTGAAATACACTGCGATTACGCAATACCATAAAATTCCGGACTCTAAGGATGCAGAGTACCTTTAACCTTTTGAGTAGGCCTATTTCCAACAAGGATGTTCTGTTTTCTACTTTGTCGAGAGCATCAGTGGATGACCACTGCCCGCGCATGCGCCGTCTATCTGTATCCACATAGCGAGATCCCTTTCCTTGTGAATTTCCCGAGAAAGGACTGTTTTTTTCCCACCCCATTTTCATTGATATAAACTCAAAGCTCTGCACATCAGTTACGTCCCTCGCGCCATACGACGCGAGCTCCGTAAACATGTTTCCTCAAGACGCCTTTTCACCGACCGTGTGCTGAAATGGTGAGTCGCTTGAAAGTTTACGGCTCTTGTTACACGAGCCACGGCAGCCTAAAAGTGGACATTTATTCCCTTTTGGACGCTAACACTCCGCCAAAATCTCAACAGTCTTGATACGCATGTCTTGGATTTGCACTTGAGCAAAAATTAAGCAACGAAGGGTGTTTTTTTTTTTTTTTTTTTTTTTGTATGATGTGAAGCGCTTGCGTGGTTGATGGGGCATGCATGTGCTTGGCACCCCACTCCCCTCCATGCTTTTAACTTTATTGTGCACCGCATCTGCTGATTTGGCCACAGGCGGTGATGAAAGCGTTTGCTGGGCAGACTGCGATCTTGTAGTTGCAGCTTACTCCTGAGCAAAAACCCATTGCACAAACATGCCAGTTCGAACTGTTATTTAGATGGCCACGTCACGGTGTGTAGCTTCTTGTGAATGAATGCGACAGAGCACTTGGCTTCCCTGTAAACCGCAGTGCAATCGACTGGCGAACTGTTTGGTGATCTGTGTGGGTTACGTGACGCATCTACTTCTGCAAGCCGTGAATGTGCACTCATGAGGAAAGAGTGCTCCGAGACGTAGTAACACCCCCAAAACAACAGAGACGGCACAAAAGAAACCTCTAACCTTTGTTTACTGTTAGGTTGTATTGACCATTTGACTGTAGTGACATGAAACATACTCATATTGGCAACATATGCTTCATCAGCTCACAGGAAGAAATAAAAAAGGTATTTTTGTTGCTTCGATTTGTTAATCAGTGCACTGCACCAGTTATTCTTGGTCAGGTATTTGGTCATAGTAGATATGCCCATATTTATGATCAGCATTGATGAAATGGGACACTACCAGTGTGAGAAGCCTCTAGTGAAGTAAGACAAAGCTCATGATGCCCTTTGATGTATTGTACTGTTGCCCTGGCTTTTGTTTGATTAGGCCCGTCCGCCTGGGACTGGTCTCCTGTAGGCATATCACTTTACCTTAAGTCCTGGGGAAAGACCGAAACGGGCGCTTTTTAAGTGAGAGCCTGCATCAAACTGTGAACATCACCATTAATCAAGAGCGAGAGCACGAAACTCCTCACTGAGTGAGCAGCTGGATGATAAATGATTGAGCTATACTCTAGGTTTATCTTGATAAGAGGCTCAAAGGAGATTTAATAGTCTCAGTTGGAGATAAGGGAGAAAAAAAAAGTGAAACATACTCTGATGTGTCATGCCATCAGCCCAGGTTTAGATATGAATGGTTAACCTGGGGTTGCTGGTGGAAACCAAGGCATCTGTGTTTGTTTTTTCTTTTGTTGTTGATTTAAAAAAAAATAAAATATGTAACATATTTTTTTGCAAATGTTATGTTTTGTTAAGTCAAGGTATAAACACATGATTGGAGTTGAAATATTTATCATAGCTCCACATTCGAGTCCCTGTGCACGCTAAGTGCAGTGGATCATTTTTACCACAAGATGTCATATTTGATCACTGGACACGAGAACATTTTTACCCCCCCCCCCCCCCCCCACCCCCAAAACATGCCCTGTGATTAATTCTGATGTGATCGTCCTGTGAGTTGCTGTTGTATTTTTAACTTGACAAGAAAAGGAAAAATGATTTGGCAGCAGTGCCTCCGTCCTGCGAGAAGAATGATTCCACAATGAAAATCCACCAGAGATAATACTTTATCATGCTCTGAGTGCTCTTGGGAGATGAACTTTTGGCACAGGTGAAATGAAATGTGATTTTCCTCTGCTGTCTCCCTCTTTCCTGTTGCTCTTACAAGGCCTTTTGACAAATTGTCTCTGTGTTGGTAAGATGGACACCAGGCCGAGAGGATTTAGACAAGACAGGCGATATAAGGCTTACGCTCTTTTTCCATTTGGGACATTAAGCAGAGAGGATGTTTAATTAAGTCTGTCAAAGAACATCCTCTTTCTCCAAATTTTACTATTTTATGATCTGTCTTTTTTTCCCCTCAAAGTGGAAGGAAGTAAAGCTGTCAGAGTACATACAAGGTGCAGAGTCATTTTAAGGCACTTGATTAAATGCATTTAATTTCTGTATTTTTACACTTGCACAACGTCTTCTCCGTGCATTTGGTTTTGCCCTCATGAGATCTTTCTGGAGAATCAAAATCTTATTTATGACTTCTCACTTCATGGACTGATTCATTCATGTTCTGATGTTTGTGGGCCATGGGAGGGTTTAGTTTCACATTTATGTTGTTGCAAGAACTTCAGAGTCTTGGCCTGCACTGCTGCAGGAAGGAAGGAACAGGTGTGGCAGCCCTAGATTTTTACATCCATATCTCGAAAATTGCTTGCCACTTTTGCAAACGAGCTTAATGTGAACATTATCTTGTGAGAGATTGTTGATTACAAGTACTTTTGTAAGACAATATTCTCACAGGCCGCCTATCTCAAAAGATAACCCGGATGTTGTTGGCTTTTTTTCGTTACGTTATTCCAGCTTTAAATACGTAATCTGTTACGAGTTTATCTGGGATTTTTTTTTTTTTTTTCATACATTTTTTTGTATGCGCAGGTAATTTGAAGGCAGATGACATTAGCTTGGGTCCACCCATTGCATTAGGAGCTGGTGTGAAGTTAGGTTACAAGCAGTACATCCCACAGCTATTCGCAGCTGAACCTCGGGCTTAAATCTAAGTATTTGCCCAGCTGTAAGCCTGTTTGCCTTCAACGTGGCATGTGTTAACTGCTAATGAATGGAGTAATTAGAGCATTGTAGTGAATTAGGCTTATGTGATGTCATCTGTGTGCAGTTATTAGAGATCGTCAGCCTACCGGCAGGTTCACATTATACCCAGTCAGTGAGGGTTAACTGCTGCAGCTGATAGCGATACGTTTGATAAGCGAAGGTTGTATGTGTTTGATGCAGCAGTTAAAAAATATTGCCATGTGTGGAGGGTATTGTGCTGCCCGGAGGCTGTGGTAGTGATTGGATAGTGAGGTGGATGATGAGTAAGCCTCTCAAGGCCCGCCCCCACATCCTCCTTACACACAGACGCACACTTTTTTGACACACATGCACAAAAATCTTGGCACGCATGAGAAGCTTTGCACCTTATGCACAGGGGATGCATACAAAAAAGTAACAGACAACCAACAAGGGAGCATGCCTTCACACATCTAAAGGTCTGACGGAGAGCTGTGCCTCCCTCTCTGCCTTCTGCTGCTGCTGCTGCTGAGTGGCTGCCTGGGATCTGTCCTCACTGAAGGACACGTCCATTGACTCGCTTTATAAGGACTCGCTAATGATGCGATACTGCCGTCCGCTGTAGTTTGATCAGCAGGCAGAGACAGATTGCCACACAAATCAGACAGAGAGATGCCAGCGAGGATGTGTAACTGAGACGGGTTGTCTGCTGGAGAGCTGTCAGTTTGATTATTTTTAACTCACTATTTTCTATTTTGTAATTCCTCTGAGACTTGTGCACCTCCCGGATGGTGGACTGAACAGCCGAACGTCAGGTATAGTTGTTGTACTTATCTGGTGTATGATGCCTGACTCCTGCTGTAGTCTTGTGTTTGCTGGACATTTTTTCTTATCAATTTGCGCCTAAAGGGTATGTCAGAAAATCTCATACATTGTCAGATGCTTACAGCAAATTTACTTTAGACTTAACCTTGCATGACTTCAAAAATGTTAACATATTTTTCAATCTTCTTGTTAAAATTGAGTCAATCCATTATAGAGGGCAAAAACCACTTTCCAGTTTCCAGGGTTTAGTGGCAGGTGAGAGAAAGCATGTTAACGTATCACTGTAAAATCTGTCTGTGGAGGCAGAGGGACAGCTTCTGAAGGGTGTGACATATCAAAATCAGTCAGTTGGCCTGGTGGCGCTGACAGAGCATTGTGGTCGGATACTGGGGTTTAGAAAAAAAAAAAAAAGCCACATTGCTGCAGCCTTGAAATCATAGAGGGATAAAATTGCCGTCTTAACATGAAAAAAATTACAGGCAGGGATTTTAAAATTAGAACTGGATGCCCTTTTTAGAAGTCGAGCTGTGATTAAACCAAGAATGTAGAGGAGTAATGGTTATTCCTGTGATTTATGTCAGAAAGCTGCAGTAGCATGTTGCGTTTTTGTCTCAACTCCAGCAGATTTTTGCAGTTTTTACTTGAAAAAAGGTGCCTTTCCGTGAGTTCTCTTTTTGTCAGTTTGTGCAATCATTTGATTTTGCAGTGCAAAATTAGTTTCTCGTGTCTTGACCAGATTTGGAAATGACATTGTTGAACAATGGCATCGCCTGGTTTCTATTTGCCACAGTCTCTTTCTGAGCAGATTGCAGGGTGATTTGTTGAGGACAAAAACAAACATTAGAGCTGTAAGTTGACAAAAATTCACAATGAAGTTTTTGGAACAGTTGAAAGGAAGAAGAAAAGAAAAAAAAAAAGATTTTTTTTTTGCAAAGAGCTGAGCTCATTTCCGGGCAGATCTGATATTTAGCTTAGGAACTATAACAATGTCCTGTGGAATCATGCCTCTTTGTAACCTTTAACCTCACTGGAGAAATATGTGTTCAGCTGCAGCGAGGAAGTTACAGAAAGTACAACTGAGAATTTCCCGTGAAGGTGTGCTCAGACTTCCTTTTTGCTGGGTGACAGGGTTGTACTGAGTGGTTTTTGTTGATCTGTGCAACTTTGTGTAATTATGAAAGACAAGAATATTAAAATAGGTTTAAGGGTCTACCACACATTCTTCCGTGCATTTCTTTTCTTATTCAAATACATTGGTGAATACATTTAAAGCTGCATGGTTAAACATGTTGTTGTCATCCAATTCTGTGGCTTTTGTTGGTTTTGTGCAACCAATAGGCTTTCAGACCTTACATTGTCAGACTGAACAAGTGGCTTCCATGGAGACCAGCAGGATCTTTGAATTAGATGAGCAACCTTGCCAATTAAGCAAACTGCATTGAATTTGGAGTCTTTTGTGGGTTTTGCTGCCACACTTGCTGCTCCTTTCTCAACTTTGATAAGGGAAGTTGTGTTGATAGATCTCCGATGTGCTACAAACCCGATACCCATCTCTCTCAAACTCCTGCATCTCTTGTGAATGAAGAGTGCTCTGCATCCTTCCTCGGGGCCACCAACAGATGCATCCTGCAGCTGCAAGCTCCTTCCTGTCTGCACTCAGACCCTTTTGTTTAAAGACGTTGCTACAGCAAAGTTGGGACACCGGCTGAATTTAAATGGGCCAGTCCTCAATGGACCAATGCTGGTTGGCTGGCAGGAGGTTCTAGTTTCCATAGTCTTAATATGACCGTGCCATCACCGAATTTAAGTGTCAGTGCAACTGGCACAAACATTGAGCAACTGTTCACGGCCTGGCTGACAGTCACGTACACAAACACACAAGGGTGAAAACGAGGTGGTCCATTTTTTTTGGGTTTCTTTTTCTGTTGTTTTGTTTGTCCGGTCATTTACTCTTCGCATTGTTTTCCTGCATTGTCAGTTGAGACCTCGTAGTCCACAGTGCAGCACTACTCCAGCTCACATGTGGGATAAACAGCCTCTCTGATGAGCCGCCTCGATTGGTTCATCAGGAGGATGTTTATGGCTGGGAGCTATTTCTACTCAGGCCTCCACCCCGCCTGCTAGAGCAGGTTGTGCCTGGCTGAAGTCAGTGTTGCTTAGGAGTCGGTCTTGTGTGTGTGTAGCAGGATCTTGCGTACCAAAGCCTGTTTGCACCATGGTCTCGCAGCAGAGCTGACAGCCTGTAAGGTAAGGCAGAGATGGCTCTCTGATTGGCCGGTTTCAGTCAGAAAGCTGTTGTCTGTTGTACAGCATTTGTAATGTGACATTTCCTCAGGAGGCTTGTAAAACTGAAGCATCAGGAAGTACCAGGCAGCCTGTTTCACAAATAACCACATGGGATAAGCTATAGGACGTTCTTGTGAGTGGATGAGGATAATATAAAAATCTGTTGCGAGAGTGTTTTATGCTTTATCGCTTGCTGCTGAGCCACATAGAAACATGCATATTATCATGCATGACTGTGGTGGTGGGTGAAGCAAACCTACTGATTAAATGTCCTTCAAGTGACAGACATGTTGCTTTGTAAGGACTCTATACTGTGGGGAATGCACAAGACAAGAATGTTGTTAAAATTAAATACAAAAATTAAGGGGACGAGAAAAGAAGACTTTTTAAAAAAAAAATCTTATTGTGCTTATTTTTTTTTCTTTTTTGTTCATTTTAGTCAGTTTAAATCATCGAGCAGCTCAAATCCTCAGAGACTTCACAGCGTCTGTACAGCATAAATCTTCCAGAAATGCAGTTTTTTATAGCTGAAACTGTCATTCTGTTTTTGCAGATTTTGCTAGAAAGTTTGTCAAAAATTGCAGACTTTTGATGGCAGCTAATGATGGCAGTGAATGATCGGTCCATTAAATGCTATAAGTTAGAAAAGGAAAACCTTCAAAAATATTTGAAGATGACTTTGTTTACTGACCAATTTATTGGATTGTTATTTCAGTGTTTCCCCCTTGTTATGCCCTCTGGATAGTAGGAGAGTCAACAGTGTATAGCCTGTCCCTGTGAAAGGGAGCTATACTTAAGCCATCTGGCTACCAGATGTACGACGACTTCCCCCAGTCCTCTCCGTAGAGACGCGAGTCTCTCTCATGAATCTGCTTCCCAACATCAGACAGGAGATGCAAGGAAGTTGAGGAGGACCTTGTCTGAAAACTTTGTTTTTCCTGATTGCACTGTGAGCTCCCGCGAGGGGTGTTTCCCCATCGTCTGGGGGTGGGTGACGGAATTCCACAGAGGAAGATTTCTTTTTGGACGTGATGCCAAGTTCTCATACTTCTTTTGGACCATGGCAGAAAACAAGCAGCAAAGAAAAGGATCTGGAAGTGCAGACCGCTCCTTATCTCATACGTAAGATATCCGATTTTTGGGGGTTGTGAAAGGTTTTCTTTTTCTTGTGGTGGCTACATACGGCAACGGAGATGCTTTTGGCATGTGGCACAGACTGAAATAGACTTAGGCAGCTGGAGCAAAGTATTCTGTAAAACGTGGCTTCTTCCGCAGAACTCTTTTCTTCTCATGTATTTGATTTTAATTCATATTGCCCCGTTTTGTGCAAGTATTCCAGCTGCAAAAGCATTTTTTGATTGTGCATTGGTGTTTTTTTTTTTTCCCCAAGCATACCAGGAAACAAAAGGACATACCATTGTGTTGTCTTACCAGTTGCACTTGTGAGAGGAGAATCTTTGTTGAATCAAAAGCATGTCTGAGTACAAGGTTGATCTACCCACTCACCTCCAGACGCAACAACGAGGAGAGTAGCTGTGACTCACCCGGCACTTCTCTCTGCATAATGAGAGTCCACTCTATTTAAAGCTGGAGATCACATAGATTCGCTTTGAGCTCAGGCGGCAAAAAAACCATGTCATTAGACTGCTTGTGACATCAAGTAGATTTTGAATTTGGATTGATTCTGAGCTTCTCTTTGTTTGTAATCATTTACTTTTTTGTTTTCTTTTGGAACTGTATAGGCTATTTCTCCGCCTCTTTGCCCGTTTGTATGCCCTTAGTGCTGTAGGACCTTGACCACCTTCATGTTGGAGTTGACGTTTCGAAGCAGCGTTGCTCCCGACTGCTCGATTGTCAGAGGGTTTGCTTGTTTATCTGCAGCGTTCCTTGAAAAGCTCTGTTCTTTTCATTGGGAAGGCTGAGGCTGGCTCTCACGAGGCTCTGCATCAAGTCGTCTGAAAAGAATATTAACGCTGTTGCACTTGACTCTGATCTCCCACCGCCACGATCACCATAAAGTCATACAGAGACGAAACCAATGATGACTGTGTCTCTAGTGCTCAGTTAAACCTAAAAGAGAATTCGAGTCAGACTCGAGCGTTTTCAGCCCGTCTCTCTAATAAGATTCACAAAACTGCAACTGTTAATTCTTTTTAGAATAAATTATTCATATTTATAGCCACCGTAACATACAATTATACATATAAAGATGATTAAATGACAATATTCAACAGAAAAATAATGGCTTGCTATCTTAAAATTTACTTGATATTTTTATATGGAAATTCTGTACTCTCTGTACAACTGAGAGCCAACTAAACTGGCCCTGTTTAATTTGAACAAAAATCCCACATTGCAATAACTTGCATATCTATGTTTAGTTCTTGCACACTACTTTTCCTTTTTATTTTGCGTGTGTGTAAGGGCGAGAGAGAGGCTGTGACCCTGACTTTAATCTCGAACACCCAGTGTTATGTTCTGCCAGGTGCCATTGTTTTTTTTTACCCTTCAATTCATCATTTTACACTCCTGTTTAGGCACCAAAATCACTTCTTTGGGATAGACTTTCTCACACACACCACATGTTAAGCCACGATTATGTCTCGCCACATTGATGATTGAGTTGTGAGCTCAGCAGCTCCATAACCGTTTTTTCCAGCACTTGAGGGTCACTGCAGTTTTCCTCCTAAATTGTAGGTATTTGCTTCTGAGAAAATGGCACTTTAACGCCAAAGGAATAGCTTTAGAATTATGGGTACACAAACATAAATTCGCTGTTACAAATGCTCTGTTCCGCTTTTAAACGGTTTTTGATCATTTTGTAATAGTTACAATAGTTGTACCTTCTTGGGTATTGATAGGTTGCACAGATGGGCTGTAGAGAAGGACCTGCTCGTACACACTTCCTGTTTTAAAAACACGCTTTGTTCTTGGTGACATTTTCTGTCCATCTACAAGTATTGTTGTCTTTCTGATGCATATGAACATCCTATTGACTTACATGCATCTAATTCCTGCTTGGGGTCACAAAAAAGTAAGAATTTGTGTCCATCTCCCCAAATGCCATATCATTTTGTGTGACCATTTCCAGTTCTCCATGAGTTGGGCTGCAAATTTTGTTTCCTGTCTTTATGGTCAGCTATGCTAATTAGGTCTTTACAGCGGCTTCATATTTACCATTCAGATTTGAGAATGGTTATTGATCTTTTGAGATAACTTGTCAGATGATAGGAGTTGCGTTTCCAATTTGTACTTCTTCAGTACCTCCCACTTGCGAGTGGAGGAGATGGGGGAGAGACACGAGGTTCATGGTAACAGGCATTGGAGCATTGAAAGTTCTGAGACAAAGTATTTATTTAGCGACTCTATTCTTTTCACAGTGTGAGATTAATGTGTCACACCTGCTCTCCATGCCAGAAAAGCTTCCAGAAAGGATACAGCTGTGCATCCTCGTGTATAGCTCCTCTGGCAGGCTTCCTTTGTCATAGTTTTCCCTCTTGGGTGCATGTTTGGTATTGAGACATCCTTTAAAATGTTTTTGCTGATCAGTTTCTGGGTCACAGGCAGGAGGACGGATGAGAGGGGAAATATGGAGGCACTAAAGCTACATTTACTTCACAAGTCTTACATTAGACTTTCATGTGAATGCTACAGGCCACTGAAACGGCATGCACGTGCACTTGATACCTTTGTGTCAACAACACGAAGAGAAAAAAAAAATCTTATTTGTTGGACAGATCAGGACATTAGATTGAGACACACCAATGATTCTGAAGTGGAAGCTTTCACTGTTTTGCAAACATTTGTCCAGCTTTACAGAAAAAAGTGAGAAGGACAAGAAAATTGCTTGCTTTTGCTTTTCCAGTGGCTATTCCTAGCAGTGCTGTAGTACTGTGGTTTATGATGACGCCGCTCAGTTCAAGCATGTAAGCAAAAAGCTGCATGGTATCCGATATGCACTGTATACTGACGTGGCACAAATCAGATTTAGAATCACTGGAATTGACAATTGGAAACAGGCCTAAAACAGCCCGATAAGAGTCACTTTTTAGCTTGGTGATCTGAATATGCCAGTTTTAAAAAAAATCTTTGATTACGATTTAAAAAAAAAAAAAAAAAAAAATTGTGGCTTTTTTTTTTTTAACATGACAAGTATCAGCCTTTTTTTTTTTTTTTTTTGACACATCATTATTAAAGTGTGAGACTTTCAGTCGCATTTAAAAAAACAACAAAAAAAACTCTGCTCCTCGTTGTCACTGTGTGCAGGCTTCTGGCTGTATGTGCGACTATTTGCTTCCTGTTTCTGAGTCCTCTGCGATGTCATTCACAGCAGCTTGTGGAGCATGGGTACAACTGCCAGTGCCGCACCACAGCCTGTTTCTGTAGCGTCGCCGCTTGAGAGTGTCCATGGCAACGGGATGGCTGACAGCAGGCAGTCTCTTAGCATGAACCCCTACCAGACAGTCAACATCCACAACAACAAGGCCAAGTCCATTATCACCAACAAAGTTGCACCTGTCGTCATCACGTAAGTTCCTCCTCAAATCTGCGTTCTCACAAATGGGTGTTAATCCTTTTTGATTGCCGTGGAGACATCCCCCAATCTCAAGGTGCAACGTTTGCCCCCCGTTATCATCTCTTTTGTCACTCGAGGCCGAGCAAATACTTACCTCTTTTTATCTGTTCAGATATAATTGCAGACAGGAATTTCAGATTCACGATGACATCCTCAAGGCCAACTACAAAGTTGGTCGAATATCCGACTCTATGCCCGAGCACTACCTGGTGCAGGTAAGAACAACATGCGGCACCACCCTTTCAGGAGCACCAAGACACCATTGTGTCACAGAGAGCTGTGGAGTCATCTCACTTGTCTTTACGTCTGCTCTTTTCACATTAACATGTCCAAATTGCAGAGTGGTGTAGAAACATTGTCATGCGCCATTTTATGATTAGAGGCAGCCATTGAAGCAGGACTGTTCTCACCCTCCTATCAAGGCTTTGATCTATTCTTTCACCTCTTCTGTGGCAGTTCAGGCCCGCAGTGTTTTGTCAGGGTTAACCCACAGCTTCTGTTAACATGTGCGGGTAGGTCAGCTTAGCTTTACCTTAAGATCATCTCCACAAAAAAACGGTATGTTTTCCTCTTTGTTTTGAGCGCGTCTCCACGCCAAGCAGGTGCTTCCAACAAAAAACCCTTATTAAAGTAAAATGCTAAGAAGACCAGCCACCAGCATTTTGGCTGTGGGTTCACAATGATACAGACACAGCTGCGCACAGGTATAAATGCTCACCTAAACTCAGTCGTCTCGGCTACAGGGTAGGATCCAGATTGATCCAACACAGACGTTGCAAAGCGCCTTCTCAAAGCGCCTTCTCAAAGGAAACTGTTGAGTTTCTCTTTGTAAAGTGCTGTGAAATTATTTACTGTTAATTTGTTCTGTCTAAATAATACTGAAGTGATTTAAAAAAAAAAAAAAAAAAAAAAGCAACGCATAAATCAAAGGTAAATTCGCTGTTGCACTGCTTCTTGTCACAACAGGCTGCATCTGCTTCTCAGGTTATGTAACTATAAACTGTCAGAAGCTACTTCAACACGATGGACGGCTGAAAAATATTTAGGAAAAGGATTAGTTCCAGTTTCCCCTTTGTCATTGCTACAAATATTTGATTTTGCCCTCATTTCCTTTTCGGACTAAGGCTAAAGAGACTAGCTACAAGAGATCTTGAATAAAAAAGTTCAAGAAGAGTTTTATGGCATGCAGAGCTTAGCAAATCTTTGAATCAGATCCAAACAATGGGAAGCCATGTTAAGTTGTCAGCAAACTTTTAAAAGTGAAAGATTTAGGCTTATGATGCTAAAATTATATTGGAAACTGGAAACCATATTGGCCCCATGTCTGTATTAGGTTGTGTTCTCTTTAAACCACTTTGTCTATATGTTGTGAATGTGTTGTCAGGCTGGTGAGGGTATTTTCTGACTATGCTTGTATTTTGTCTATTTGCCCTTGCTTTCTTAAGTTGTAGCGCATCAAGTTCTCAGGGTCATTAGAGGAAACACCAAAGATGGAGGCGTCAGAGCCGAGGTTTAACCTGTTGAGACAACAAAGTAACTGGACTGTGTCCGTTGTATTGTTTGCTAACAGAAAGAGGAAGAGGATTGAACCTTTTTCAGATTACTTTGATTGTGGGTCAAGAACTAATAGGCCAAAAACCAGTCATTTTCTGTCACAGATGGAGGCATAAAATTCCAGTGTCAAAGTACTTTCACATGTATGAATTAACGAGTGAAATGCTGTCAGATAGGTTCAGATTAATGTCGCATGTGTTTCCAGGGGGAGTACTTCATGGTTCAAGATGTGTACAGTAAGGCAGACGTCCTCAACACCACAGGCAGCTATGGAGTGCCCAACTTCCGCCAAGTGAAGGGATCTTACCCACTGTATGGGATGGGTCAGCCCAGCCTGAATGGCTTCAAACAGGTCCTCCAGAGACTCCAGGCACAAGGACAAGAGGTTATTTTCTTTCATAAAGCATTTGTCCAGCCAGAATTTCCGACTGTCACTCTTAAGCCGAAACATATGGTTAACATGTTCCCTGTAAGATCTTATTTTTGCCATCTTGGTGCTTGGGTAACTCTGTCTTACCTCTTTCCCTTAGTGTTGTCAGTAAATATTTGAGGAGTCAAGTACTCAGTGGAGGCTGTGGCTGAATTGCTGAACTGAGCAAACAAAGTTGTGGTCTTTTGTACCAGTGGAAAATGTATGTCCCTGCTTACAGCAGCTAAAAACCGACTGTAATTGAAATGAAATTGACAAAATTATATATTAGGCCTCTCTAAGCTCGTGTGCTTCATTTCATTTGACAACAGATTGTTTCCATTTACTCTGGGAAGGGGTTTAGTTGGTACAGGGCAACAACGATTCGCTCTGGTATTGTATTATTTTATGCCTATCCTGCTCCTCTTTTATCAAACAGGAGATTATTTTCTTCTGTGTAAGAGAGGAGCCGGTGGTGTTCCTCCACAAGGACGACGACTTTGTACCGTACACCCCTCGGAGGAAGGAAAATCTCCATGAGAACCTTCATGGACTGGAAAGGGAGGAGATGGTGGAAAACCTGGAGCTCACCATCAGAAACGAGGTGTCAAACATTATACTTAATCATCTTCTACATATGATAAAGGAAGTCTTTTCAGCACATTATTGATTACAGCAGTATTAAATCCCCTCCTCCACAGCTCCATGACTTCGCCAAGCTCAACGAAAACATCTTCTTCGTTTATAACGACATTGAGTTCTTTAAAGATGAGCCACAGAAGATGCCTATCACGTGTGAGGAGGACATCCACGTGACTGAAGAGGTCTATAAGAGGCCAATGTTCACTATGCCGGCCTACAGGTTGTTTACATTGTTCCTTTAGTAGCTCTTAGCTCCACAGCCAGCCAGCTCACACATCAGTTCAGACAGCGCAGCGAGTGGCTGCCTGCCTCAGAGCATGCAGGGAAGGTTATAAATAGTGTCGCTTGTTTGCGCAAAGGCTGGTTGCCCTGCTTTCTTTTATTTTTTTTAATAAAGTGGGTCATGAAAACTAAAGATCACTGCATCCTGTTAGTAGATACATTGACATGAGCCCCTCGCATGCTACCTTTTCAGGGCACGAGAATGTATTATTCCCAGGGAACAGAACTGAAGCCTCTTGTATTCAAATGAAAGCACGATTATGTTGCTGTATATAGCCTCAAACTACCCGGTGGGTCACTAAGCGAACAGCAATGACCCCCATAACTCCAATCTCTCCCATCATCCCTTGTGGATTGTCAGAGGGGGGCCCAGTTTTTCACCGAGGAGATAAGTAAACACTACGTGAGGAGGCTCACCTGTTAAGTCTTGAGGTCCTGTGTTTGTTTATGTGCAGTGTGCTCTGACCTACATAAGCACGATATTTACACAACACAGGCTGCAGGTTCAACTCGCAGTGACAATCTCTTGCGTTGCAGGTACTACAGATTACCACTCCCAATGGAGGGAGCGCCATTGGAAGAAGACTTTGATGCATTTGTTAACATACTCAGGGTAAGCTCATATAAAAATGTCAGTGCAAGTCCACCATTTAAAATAGCCCTTTTTGGTTGTGCTTTGCTTGTTAAGGTCTTGTAGCGATGTGCTATTAAAGTTATTAATGGCTGGAATACTGGAGAGTATCTGGATTTTCTCACTGAGGTAGTTTGAGGGTCACACTGGCTTTTATCAAATCCATTTTTAAATCTGTGCAGTTAATCACTAATAAATGTGATAGTTTGAAAAAAAAGAGTCTGTTGTCACTTTATGTCCACTGTTCAGTCTGCTCTGTCTGGTTTGCGTCCTGCCCTTCACTCTTATAGGATGTTCTCTTTGCCTCATTTTGCCCTTTTTTGGACTGACTTTCAGCAGCCGGTCCAGTTCCCTGTGGTTGGAAAGTTTTTTTCTTTTTTCTAACAGCGCGTTGGACCAGAGCATAAACACAATCCTCTTTCTTTTCTGTCAGCCTTTTTGAAAATCAAACGCAAGTATTTTCAAAATGAAAAATATAAGGACCCATTAAGCACGTATTTGCATTCTGCTCAATTCTTAATTTCTTGATAAATTCTTAATACATTTTTTTACTGCTCCGAGTTGATTGAATATAGATTTCTTTTTTTTTGGGGGCTAAAACTCAGGATCCAATCTTTTTACATCTGTATGTCCCCCAAAACCTTTTTCCCCAGGGAATATTGTCATGTTTTGTGCTCGTGTCATGATCATCCCACCATTCCCAGCTTAATGCTATGACAGTGTTGCTCAGTATAGCCTGCCATCATTGTAGCTCTATTTTCCTATGTGCTCTGTTTTCCAGGAGAGTCCCAGCTTGTCTCTGGGCCCCAATGTGTCCCGGCAGCTGCCTGCTCTGTTGTTCAGCTGCCAAGTGGGCGTTGGCCGCACCAACCTCGCCATGATCCTGGGCACACTAGTCATGAATCGCCTCAAGGGGGATTCACAACCCCAGTAAGAGCTCAGCACCAAATAGATGCCATAAAGAAATCGGGAAATAAAAAAATAAATAAATAAATAAAAAAAATCATATCTTTATTTTTATCTCATCTTTTTTATCCTATCTTAGTTATTTGCTTTGTGTTGCAGAGTTGAAGAGACAGCCCCTTCGGAGCCCAGACCCGTATTCCAGGTCATTCAGTCTCTGATCAGCAAGCTGCCTAATGGACAGCAGCTCATGGAAGAGGTGAAGCAGATTACAAGAGAACAAACAAAAATGCAAAAAAAAATGTTGACAAACAATTTTAAAGTAGATCATAGATATCATCGGTCCAAAACTCCTCTACAAAAGCAAAGAAGTTTGATAATGCAGAGTATAACCAAATCAGTGTGTTTGTTACATTTCTTAAAGGCCCCCTCAAATGACAATTTCTGTATTTTAAAAAACCTGAGGAAACAGGGACTTGTTAGAGATGAGAGAAGAAGTATGGTAGTTACACTGATGATAGAGTTTTTGTTTTTTCTTCTCTGAAATAAACTTCTCAATATGTACATGGGATTTATAGAGACATGTCCTGAGGGGATCTTCAACTAAGACTCTTTGAAAGAGGGTCGACCGGGTCTTAATTTTTTATTTTTATTTTTTTGTCTCTTTCCTTGGCAGGTTGACCAGGCTATTAGCCTGTGTTCCGAAATGCACAACATAAAAGAAGCGATGTACGAAAACAAGAGTAAGCTGGAAGGGATTGGAGAAGATTATCAAATTCAGGTTAGTGAAGATCCTTTCATTCTCTGCTGATGGTAGCAGCTTGTAGCATTTGTGATCAAAGGCAGCATGTCGTGCCACGAACAGTTTCCTACAGCTGTTGCTTCAGCGTGAAAGCTCACTGAGACGATAACGTTGATGATGTCCTTATCCGTGCAAGCCCTCAAGTAAATGGATTAATGATATATATATATTTGTGGAAAATTTGCAAGATGAGGGTGATGAGGCTTCTGTTTGGCTTCTTGTAGGGAAGCAGTACCAAAGACTACTTTCTCAACAGAACCGTGCAGAGCTTGGAGCGCTACTTTTACTTGATTGTATTTAATGCCTACCTTCACGAACAGGTACATTTTTTCTTTTTCCATTGAAAATGTCATCACCGATACCATGAAAACAATCAGGTTGTAACTCTGTTGTGTTTTGCAGTACCCTCTTGCCTTTATGTCCAACTTCAGTCAGTGGATGTGCTGCCACGCCTGGCTGTACAGGTTACTGGCCTGCATGGATCTGTCAGAGCTGTCGGCTCCAGCTGAGCTGGTCACCAGAGGAGCCCGTGTGCTGGTGAGGAAATTAGGAACGCACCAACAGACTTATTTTCATGTTTACTATAGTTTTTTTTTTTAAATTTTTTTTATTTTCATCAGATTTGTTTTTTTCTTCAGTTTTTTAAATACATCTTTGTATGTAAAGTAAAATTGAAAACATGTTAGTGTTTAGTAATTTTAGAGTCATGTAGGTTACGAATGTTCTGGTCAGAAGTTTACATGAACTCATCATGGTAATGATGTCGGGGCAAAGTTGGGCCCTCTGTGATCTCTGAACTCCTCTTTTTCTGAGGCAGAATTACTGTAAAAATGTATTTTTGTCAAAGGAATAACACATTGATTTGATGCATGCATTCTAACTTAATGTGGGTTCTTTAAAAGCCATCGCCAAAACATGTACATACAGCCTAAAGAATATAACGACAGCGCAACCGATGCTTGTAGCATTCATCAAAACACCCTTCTGGTGAAGGATTTGTCTTCTTACATTTGTTTGACATATTTTTGTTGTCCTGCTCAATCACTTGCATGGCTGTCTTTAATGTATGTTTATAGTCATTGTTTTTTGAGCACCCAGCTGTGCTCGAGTTTATATGTTGTAGCTGATGGTTTTCAAGTGATGCTGAAGATTTCTGGATTACAGCGGTCCGTGCTGGTGTCCATTTTGGTGAAGCAACGTCAGAGTTGTGCAGTGTAGCGATGGGATGATTACACGGGTAGTTTTATCCAAAGCAACTTAAAACCGAGGAACAACGTCTAAACTTTAGTGCAGTAAGAAACCATGGTGTGAGTATTAGGTACTTGATCTGTTTGATGGAGCCAAGTGCAAATGGAGCAGAGAGAAAAGTGAAAAAATTGTCTGGTGTTGCACTGAGCGGCTGATCGGTGCTTTGCTGGTTGGCATTACCTGCCAATAATTTTGACTCATCTGCAGTTGTTGACTGAAGATATGCAGGTGTTTAGACGTGACTCCAAGAGGACATCACTGACCTGCGTAGACCAGCAATCCTGTTTCCCTGATTTGCTCGAAACTACTCAGACTTTTCTTTTTGGCGTGTGAGTCAGTTTCACTTGGTGCTGTCCGACTGACCGTTTTTTGTTAGCAAAGCGCTAACATCAGCTGCAGTCAGTCATGAGCACCAACGTTGACATTGGAACTTTCAACCCCACTGAGGTAATTGTCTGAGTGGATTCTTTACACCAAAGGTGTAATTTTGAACCAAAAATCTGAAATTAAACTTAAATGCTGAAGAATGTATTCATTTATTTACTCATTTTTTTTGTCTAAAAAAAAAAAAAGAATGGCACAAAAAAGTCAAAAACAACCCAATATTCCCAAGAATAATTACTTAGGGTGAATGTATGTAAGCTTCTGGCCAGAACGAAATATTCTGTGGCAATGCTTTTGCTGTTGTTGTTGTTTTTTCAATTCAATTTGAATTCCCTTTCACGGATGCTCCTTTCATCTATTTTATACAGTCATCTAACCAGCTGCCCACTCTTACCTTTTGACCTCTCATCTGTATCTTCACAGTGACTGCATGTCACGTGTTATGATTAATGTAGAAGTGCATGTGTCTGAGCAGGTCGCTGATGAGTACTTGGCTCCTGATGTGCTCAGCACAGTCAAAGAGATGAAGGCAGCCAACTTCAGACGAGTACCCAAGATGCCCGTTTATGGAATGGCTCAGCCCACAACAGAGGTGCTGCACGGTCACTGATTAGTTAATCAAATAAACACTGATGCTTTTTTTTTTTTTTTTTTTTTTTTTTTTTTGAAAAGAGGATTAGCAAGATTTCCACTTATCATTTATTTTTTAGATTAAAGCTATTGCTTCCTCCATTTAGACAATACGTGGATGATGCTGGGCTTATTAGAGGTTTCAGCTTAAGCCGGAAAAAAAGATAAGGAGCTGGTGATATAATTCATCAGAATTTCTTTTTAATCATGACTCCCGGAAGGCTGGCTCTTCACTCTCCACCATTATTTCCACATTAAAGTGACAATTTTGTAATGATCATCAATATGCATCACTGTACTTGGGAATATTCATGAGTACAAACAGACTCATAGGAATGACTCATGATTATTTTATGGAGACTTGCACAACCACTACAGGATGCTCATGCTGGATTTCCAGCTCTTTGCCTTAATCATCCATGCGCTCTGTGCAGGCTGCTGGAGCAGTACTGGCCCATCTGACTGATGAAAAGAGGAAGCACAGCCACGTGTTGTGGGTCAACCTGCAGGAGGAGTTGGCGCTTGAAGGAAACGGACAGATTTTCACTCCTAGGGAACCCTTGTGTCTAGACCAGCACATCTTTGTCCCAACATGTGACCCACAGCTGCTAGAGGTAGAAGGAAAATCTCTTCGGATGCTTTTGAGGGCTGTTTTAGTGAGATAAATCGCCAAGAGTTCCTGAGAGAATTGGCTCTAGTTTCAAGCTATGAAAGTCAAACTGTGTCCCCTCCTGATTTGTAGAAACTAGAGACGTCCCTTATGGAGGAGATTCTGCGAGCTCAGAAATGGCTGGAGGTGACGCTGGAGCAGGAGAAACAGATGAAGATGTTTAAAACCTGCTCGACTGTTCAGGAGATCTTCAACCAGCACAAAAGCTCCCACCAGGGCCTCATGTACAGACGCATCCCAATTCCAGACTGCAGCACACCCAGGGAGGAGGTAATGACACTGAGGGGTGCTGAAACACGCACATCCATGTAAACACCATGTGAACATCCAGACATTCGATGCAGGCAGAGCATGAGTGGGAGCTGTTGTGTTGAAGTGAGCAATGATGAAGTCTTGTGCTCCATCTAGTGGTTAAAATTATTGGCGTTTTACTAAGGTTACCAACTTGATATAATAATCTAATCATATCTGTATTTTATGCGTTTTTATCATTTCTTAAATTGTTAATATTTCTGTAGCTTTGGACACCTTGTTTAATTTAGGATCGATTTAATTTTTTGTTTTTTCATAATGTGTAAAATGGATAGTAACTGTTCATATTAAATTGACTTTGTGTACAAAGCCAATTTATAAATTGTGTACATTTCTATATTAATTATATATATATGTGTGTGTGTGTGTGTATGTCAGGACTTTGATAAGCTGTTGATGGCCATGAAGGGTGCTTTGGCTGAGGATTCCCACTCGGCCTTTGTCTTTCACTGCTCCAACGGTAAAGGCAGGACCACGACTGCCATGGTTGTTGCTGTTTTGACCCTCTGGCACTTCAATGTAAGCAGCATCCTTTAGTGTTCTCTGCGTTTCATTAAGGCCTGCAGTATTTAAGACCACCCTAAACCAACTAAAACACGACTTTCATCCTCAGGGTTTTCCAGAGTTTGCTGATGATGAGATTGTGAGTGTTCCCGACGCCAAGTACACGAAAGGAGAATTTGAGGTATGTGTATTTTTATCGTCAATAGTATGTAAACACACGATGGCATTTTGTGCTGTTTATTTCTCATTTCAGTATATAATTGGGGAAAACAGCATTTCCGACTGTTTATTCATTGATAAGTTTGTTGATTCCTTCTTTATTTTCCCCATAAGGCATATCTGAGATGTTTATGAAAATAAAAGCTAAGACCGAGACGGTAGATGTTTGATAATGGTTTCATTTTTATTTATTTGCAAAAGAAAAAAAAAAGGGGGGGGGGGGGGGGGGGGGGGGGGTTTGGAGATTGTAGAAGCCAGAGAGATTCAATTTATCCTGCAGAACTAATGCTGTGTCATCACCAGGAAGGAATTAATTCAAGCCTTTGATCAGACAGGAGATATGTAACTTAAAACTTATTCAACTACAGGTTACTGTAAAGCAGGAATAGATCTAAGATGATTAAAACACTCACCAAGTATGTAAGACAATCATAAGAAACTGAGCAGTGCTCTTCTCTCCCAGACACCGAGGGCTTGTCTGCGCAGTGATTGACAGATCTCAGGTCACCTCAAATGAACCACACTTATGGGTCAAACAGAGCTGGCTGTAAGCAAAGCACAATGCTTAGATTTGAAATCTCAAACGTACACTGCAGATATTAAATATTGCAGTCGCCTTCCAGCTATGGACGAATTTTACCAATATTATCAAATTGTGCAACCTAAATTGTCATGGACGGTAAGTCCTGCCAAACATTCAGTCAAAATATACTAGTGCTGCATGAACCAGCCAACAGGAGAGGGAGAGACTCAGTGGAGCTTTTGCAATGGTGTATTAGTGTATTCATTAATCCCAGCTGTCTCTGATAAGTTTGTATAACTACCAGGGAAAAAATGTGGCAGGATTTAATGATTAGTGAACTCTCTTTCCCCATGGTTCTGTACAAAGTTTAAGTTCTGCTTAAATTCTGGCTTCTCGAGAAGATGCATTACTATATTAACGGCAGAACAGTTGTTAGTTCAAGGCTAATGCATCGTAGTAGGTCTGTTTATAATCTTTTAGCGTGAAGGCTGGGGTTAGCTTTTACTCGCTTTATGTAAGGCACTCAATCCCACTGCATCACACTGGATGTGTGATTTTAGACCTTAAATCAATAAAAAATAGTTTGCCACTCCAACTCCACAATTCGGTAAAACGCCATTCTCAGCCTTTTACATGTTTCAAGCAGCTATTGTCTAACACATGTTTCTATACAAATCCCAGAATTTTCTTTATCAGACTTTGATTGAAGATTAGGTCTGAAAATCAGATAATTGATTGAAATCAGTGTCCCCTCCATGTTGACTTTGTTCATGGCTTTATTCAGAATATTGCGTGACAGGAAATGGGAGAGCTGTTTGACTTGATATTGGCCCAGGCTTGGTTAATGCATGAAATGAGCTGCGATGGCAGTATTTTCACTGTCTGACTTCTCTTACTACAGCATGTCATATTGTCTTAATTGTTGATATTGGCCTAAAAAGTGCAAAGGAAAATGTTGAAGTGTATTATGCGATAGATTTATTAGGTTTGTTGATAACGCTAATGGTAGTCAGCCAGTATTTTGGGAGTCTAAATGCGGCGGGCATACTGTCGCTCATGTTGGTGCACGTCACTTATGCAGCCTCCGCTGTGGGCTCTGTGCCAGTCCAAGACAATAGGCATAGGTTTTGTGCCTAATAAACCAAGGGAAAACTATGATGCAGATTGGTGCGTAAATTTATGAAGTCACACTGTTTTTTAATTTTATTTTTTAAAGTACCTAATTGCCTGGATTCTTGCAGGTGAAACGTGTTGTTTAAAAGTAATCGCTGAATGTTACTGTCTGGATGGCAGGGCAGAGTGAAAACCATTTTCAGTAAGACCAAAGAGCAATACATTCTTATGTGATCCATAGAAAGTAAACTGATTTTCCAGGCTCAGACAAATGAATATAGCCTCTGTCTACTGTATGGCTTAAGCTGTAGAGCACCATGGTGTCATCTGCTTCATTATTTCTCTGTCAGCCCAGTATTTTGATTTCTGACATCTTAAATAAGCGTGGAGTTATTTGTGCCCTTCTGTCATTTTGTCAGATTAAGTGGAGATTACTTGACAATCAAAACTGCACAAACGGTGTTGTCATATTCCAACATTTCGGCTTAAATTCTTGTCACTGGAATTGTTTGTTCAATAGTTTGTTCATTTTGTGTTTATTTTTTATTTTTCACACAAACAGTGATTTATTATTATTATTATTTTTTTTAAATCAACACAACAAAATATAACAATATTATATAAAATGAGTGCTGTACAGCCCTGTTGCAGTTTTTCTAAACTATCAGTCGGCACCTATAAAAGCGATTCAGTATAACCAAAAGCCAAAGCGTTTCTCTTCTGGACTGTGTAGCATCTTTGAATGGGAGCTGCCGGCAGTTTTTGTTTTTCTTCATGCGTCAGAGTTGTGACAATGATTCAGTGGTTGTAACCTGCTGGCTGTGTCCTCGGCACTGTAAACATGAGCACACAGAAAGGGGCTGCGCCTCTGCAGAAGAACAAGGCTGCATGCCAATCACGGCAGCATGACCCCCAGAGTTTCTGGAGTACACCGAGCGGTCAATTCAGCCTCTTAACTTAAACTGCCGAAAATGGTGTTGCTATGGTTTTTTACGGGTCTGAAGCTTTACTTTACGAGGGAACTGCTGTGACATTAGAAAATTGTTTCCCAGTGAAATAGAAACTCCTGCTGTCTTACAGAGTTACTAATGACTGTCCAGGTGTATAAAGTGAAAAATGGCCTTTATAGCTTCTTTAAGATTGTCCTAAATTAGATTTAATTGTGAGCTTCTCATAGTAAATTTCATACACCCTTATACTGTAATTGTCATCTGTCTGTTATTTTATTATTTAGTATTATTACTGTCTACCAAACAGAAAGAAAAGACAAACAAACTGTGATCTATTTACCAAAAGGAGGGATGGAGAACCACTGCAAAGAGTAAATATTGGTCCACGTATATCAGGTGAATGTTAGTGTTGATTTGTACTTACTGGGAGGACAGCCATGTAAAAAAAGGTTTTACATATATGGGACATAATAAGAAACCATCTGGTTGGTCCTTACCAGGTCTTAAAATTTGGTACACTGAACCTTAACCATTAAAAGGTCAATATATCAATATTTATTTAACAAAATCAATCCCAAAATGCAGAAGAAGGCTGTGAATAAGTAAGTCCAACCTCACTGCTTCCATAAAAATTTGGATGATAAGTAGCAGCAGGGTGCTGTTAAACAAATTCAGTCAATAAATTGATCATCCGCAAATGTGAGCACCTCTACAACAGCAGTGATTTTGGCAGTTTGCTGGTCTAGATCAAGACGTCAGCAGTTGTTGCTTACCCCCAGTCTGCCAAGGGGTTATAAAGTCATTCCCAGTCAATTTGCAGACCATCATTCTACCGTGAGAGAGATTTTCTTAAGTGGAAAAACATTCAAGATAGCTGCTAGAAGTGGGCATTAAGCAAGTATAACCCAAGGTCAGATGGTGTAATGCTGAGAGAAACTGCAAAAAAAACCCCAAGAACTACATCTCTAGACTCTAAAGTCCATAACAGGACAATATTACGGTGCACAACATTGTATTGTCTATCCAATGTGCCATGTTTGGTGAAAACTAGCATATCACAGCATATCAGTACAAACACCTCTTACCAGCTGCCAAGCATGGTGGTGCATAGGCTTGTTTTGAAGCCACAGGACCTGGGCACCTTGCAGTCATTGAGTTGACCATGAACTCCTCTGTATACCAAAGTACTCTAGAGCCAAATGTGAGGCTGTCTAAAGCTTGGTCAAAATGTGTTCATGCAACAGGACAATGATCCTAATCACTGAAGCAAATCTACATTTAAAAAAAAGAAGGAACAGAAAAGTTGTTGTAGAAGTTCAGACGTCAGCCTGATTGAACAGCTGAAGAGAGCTTGGTTCACTTTTTGAATAATTCATAACAAATTGTTGCAATATGTCATGTGTTGTTGTTCATCTGAAGTTTTATAATGAAATATTTAAGCCATAGATTTTAATTCGTTATGATAAAAAAGAAAAAAGAATGGGAATTCTTGGGGGTGCATTAGATCACATGGTGTGACAAATTTGCTCATTATTGAAAGCACCATCAGTGCTGAACAGTGTTAATAGGTTTGGAGCAACGGTCGCCATCAAAGTAAGTATTTTTCATTGAGTCTTGCTCATTGCATTAAGACCATATCAAACCACATTCTGCCTGTATTATAATAGAATAACTCCTTAATAAGAGTCCATGTGCCTGTTTGCAGTCCAGATCTGCCCCCCATGAACACATTTGGCTCAATTAGACATAAATGTTTTCTAAAAAAATTGCCCAAATGATTGAAAAGCTAAAATTCTATATCAAGGAAAAAATGGGAACATTTAACCACAGCCTCTGGTTCCCTCTGTTACCTAACACTGCTGGCCTACTCTTTAATTAAGCCTTTTGACTTTTCACTCTCTGACCCCTTAGTATCTAAATGACCACAGCTGTTACGGGACTAGTGACATAGTAACCCAGTTTGCAGCTGACTGTGACACTGAGTTGAGATTTTAATGTCATATGCACATGCTAACGGAAACATCCTTGCCTATTTCTGCGAGGTCAACACGGTAAATAAACATGTTGACACACATTTTCACCAACACTTTAATTAGGCCAGGGCAGACCGGCAGTACTCTTAATGACCGAACCGAATGTTTGAAAACCAGGTCATGATAATGATCTGTAGTCCTGCTAATAGTACTGTGTTAATGCACAGTGTTGTGTTAAAGTGCGGAAGGCTACAAGAAAACACATGTGGCATTATTGTGTCCAAAAGCACAGCGGCTTCCATCATTTTTTAGCGGAAGACATTTGGAAACTCTATTAGACTTCCACAAATTAAGTCCTGAGTTTCTTTTGAGGCGATGTGAGAACATAACGGAAGGAAAGCCATCAGTGCACCCCTCCATCGGTCAAACATTAATGGTTGAGTGGACAACCAGAAGCCATTCCAGACTAAAAGGCACATGACTGCTCTGAGGGAAATTTTCCATAAGGAACCTGAACAACTCATGAAAAGTAAAATCTTCTGATCTGACGAAACAAAGACGGAACGATTTGGCTGCAGTTCCCAGCAGCAGTTGTGGAAGAAACAAAGCATGGAACATCAGTTTTGGCTCTGCAGCAGTTCATGGGGATGAGCGGTGAATTAGCTGGGGATGTCTGTATACAAAAAGGAAAACTTGAAAACTCGTTGCCCAACATTTGTTAGTTGCCAACTCGACCGCAAAATTGAAACGCGAGACGCGAACGTTGAACACGTGTAAAGCGCTTACAACAAGCGTGATACATTCATTACCAGGGGGCACGTACAGTGATTAAACTGCGGTGTGTCCACTGGCGGGAATCAATTAATCAATAGAATACACTTCCTCCCATCAAGTTGTAGACTTAAAGCAAGAGCTGCCACTCTCTACATTCTCAAGTCACATTGTTGGAAAAAGCAGAACTCAAGTGAATCTAACTCTTAAACAACACATGTGCAGTCCATTTGAGGTGATACTGATGTATCAAGTAGTTTATTAGTTTACGTGCAACTCAACATATTGATATTTATTGCATCTGAACAGCATAACTGAAAAATATTTTGCCAATAAACAGAAAATTTAGCACACAGAAAGTTTTTTCCCCTCATGAATCACTGTATAACAGAAGTTTAGCTTTTGCTGTAAATTGTCATTTTATTATCAGATAATTTATATTATGATTAATGCAGTGAAGATGGAAACCATTTAAGCAGTGCTTCTCACTCTTGTTCTGGTGCTCAGAATGTTTTCTGTTTGGAACACCAAACCACTACTTGTGGAAAAAGTCTAGTCTCGAGCCCTGCTCTACTTCAACTGTTGGCACGTTATGATGCTGATTCATTCATAACAAAAAGTCTCCCTAGAGCATTTGCTAGGCAGAGTTAGTAACACTTGTTAAAGTTTGCAGCCTTTTTCCATCTTGGGAAACATTCTTAAAACTTTTGGCTAGAAACCGGCCGTGTAATGGGTGTGTTGTTTCTACTGTGCAGGTTGTGATGCAGCTGGTTCGTCTTCTCCCCGATGGCCACCGGATGAAGAGGGAGGTGGACTTGGCGCTGGATTCTGTCAGCGAGACCATGACACCCATGCACTATCATCTGAGAGAGATCATTATCAGCACTTACCGACAGGTACACCACACGTCCCGGCAGTATTGAGTCGGTCATTAACCGCTACGCAGGACCTTTTACTTCAAATATACAGTACATATGTACTGTACAATATATTGAAAGTTAGAGTGAGGTTTGATTATAAGGTCAGGACTGATGACTAGGGTCAAACCTTGGGAATAAATTGTGGCTCTTCTGTGTTCTGCTGTTGCCCCCCCCCCCCCCCCCCCCCCCCCCCTCGTTTTTTTTTTTTTTTGGGGGGGGCTGGGTTTTTTTTGTTTTGTACCCCCCCGCGATGCCGGCCCGGGCGCCTGCACCTCTGTGGCCAAAACGTAGTCGCGGTCCGACACTGTTTTACGGCTGGCGCCCCCAACCCCCCTATTGCTCACAGAGAGATGTTGCACTTCATTGTGCGTTGTGATGGGAGCATCGGTGTAGTGTAGTGTTAGGTTAGCAGACTGACCTGTCCTTATTTCCTTCTCCGTCCGTTTTCACCCGTTTGGTCCGTCACCACCTGTAGCCTAATACTGTGCTGGCTCATTCTGTCTTCTTCACTTTCCCATTAGTACTATTATTGATACCACGTTCGTCACCCTCTGGCACAGAAACACCTCCAATATCTTTCTGTCCGTATCCATCAGGAGAACGAGCCCAGTACAAATGTTTTGGTCAAAATCCTCACTTTAGGTCCACCAAAGGCATGAATATGCAGCGTAAATGTTGCCGCATCGAAATAACACAACGTTTCTTTGTGTAATTAATTATTTCCATCCACACGACACGAAATGCCATCAAACATCCTGTTTTTTGTGTTTATTTTGAAAGCTGCAAATATTGAATCATCCCCCCTCCCCCCTGCACAAACTCTGCACTGTGCTGCGTTGCTCACCTAACACGAGAGGTGAGAGTCTCAGGAGGGGAAGATGGGGGCGCCGAAAAACAACTGTGGCCGAAACGTGTATTGATAATGTGTGATCTGAGTCTAATCTGACCCCCCCTCCCCCCGTTTTTTTTTTTGACATATTTATTTATTTATTTATTTATTTTAATTATCTTTTTTTTGTTTTTTTTCACTCCCCCGCGATGCTGCCCCGGGCGCCTGCCCGGTCTGCCCGCCGCTAGGACCGCCCCTGTGTATACTCATGAATCACGCTTGTTCATACTGAGATACAAGCTGCATGCTTTTTTAGATGCAGTTTCACATGGAGGCCTGTAGATGGCCTCAAGAGCTAGTTTTTTACAGCCACAGTTTAACTCCCAGAGAAATGAATGAGAGGGATCCAATGTTCAGTAGGTATGAGGTGCATGGCATGGAAAATTATTGTGGTGCTTGGTAATCCATCTCTAAAACTCAACAGAATTCCTTTGGCTCATAATGGAATACAGTGAGAGCAGGAAAAGACTAGAAAAAAGGTGATTTCTAGTGGGATTCTGAGGCTTGACCAATTGAGGTTTTATTATTTTGTGCTGTTTCTGGTTCAAGTATTGTTCCGTGGAATATCATGGTAAGGTTAGGTCCTTACTTTGCTAGATGCTTTGAATATCCTTTTAATATAAAGAACTAATGTAACTAAATAAAGAACATAAAGAAAGAAACGGCCAAAAGAGAGAGTTTTTAAATCCTTGGATTATTCATGCTCTGGAAAGTCTTCCAACCAACTTTGATATTGTGTTGAATTGAAAAGGCATAAAGAGAACAAATGTAGTTTGTTTTGAGGTAACAAAGTCTTTCCTGATTCTTTAGCGTCTGAGGGACCACAATTCTGTTTTAGCCATTTGTAATACAGTTTAATCATGGTGCCTCTGTGCACAGTCAGCTGTTCTCAGCACACTGGAGGCACCCAGTCCTGTCTCCACCTTATCAATGGGCCTCATTGTCATATGAACTCTGTCTTTTGCATATATTCGCTCTCTGCCTGTCACCTTCTGATGCCAGGCTCCAGGAAAAAAGGCTCTCTTTCAACTCACTTTCTAATCAGTCGTAGATGCATTTTTAACTTTTTAACAAAACATTTGATGGTTTTAAGGAAAAAAAAAAAAAAAAAAGTTTGAGGCCAAATACATTGTCCAAGGCTAGAAATTATTTTCATTATTTGATTATTTTCATAGGTTTTGCCATTGTTTTTACTGGCATGATTACAGTTCTACCCTCCACTAAGAGCGCCATAGAGCTTTTTGACTGGAAATCCCTAATGAGCATGATACCAGTGCCTCCAGTTTCACGCTTTTTATTTGATAGTCCATTGCTAGGTGTAACATTAATAGTGCAGCAGGGAATCAGCAGATGCTGTAAAGAAAAAATACAGCAACCAAGAAAACCTTTGAAGCATAATAAAAATTGGCTCTGACCTCAAGAATAGCTGGAGGCAATCAGAACTTGTGTTAAAAGAAAACTTGGTAGAACACCTTTAACTACCATCCAAGTTAGCCCTCTTTTACCACCCACATTGTTGCATATTCAGTTGTAAACACCCATTAACGTCTACAGATGGGCTTCCCGGTTCAGTTTTGAAAGTTCTGCTAATGAACTTCATCTACCAGCTAAGCTCTCTTCTTTTTGGTGCCTGTGTCTTCAGATTACTTCGAATTGATTATTTGGGTGTTCGTTTAATATTTTCATAACAAAAATAAAATGATGTCCAAAACAACAGAAATAAAAGCCATATTAAACGCTTAATTTGAGTTGTCTTTTGGACATGCTATAGTGGTCCTCAGGTTGGCACAGTGTTTGCGGTGCATTTATTCCCCTCCCGTCTGAACCAGCAGGCCAGGTGATAAACAGTGCCAGATGTTGCTAGAACCAGCAGGCATTTGCAGACTAGAAAAGGGGGAGAAAGAGGAAGAATTTTATCCCCCTCTTCCAAGGGACCCTTCTACCCTTTTTTTTGACAGTGGTTGGAAAATGTGTCCTTGATAGCGTGAAAGTATATTTACACTGGGAGACAAGCCTCCTGCCATCTCTTGTAGGGGTTTGGGAAGGGAGATGAGTATTTTTTGGGGGGCTGTAGGGGAGTGGGGGTGGTCATTAACCTGTAAATCCCTGCTGCTGACCAGGCATGACCACTCGCAGTAGTAACATCCTTCAACATTGGGACCAAAACGACAGAGGGGTATTTCCTTTCCTCCTCTGTATCAGTGCATCAGTTCATCAACATCGCTTCATCTTCTTTATTGTTTGTGCTACTGTTACAGCTTTCTTTTGGCTTCTTGTTTTGTCATCAGCCTGTGCCTTCTGTGTTTCCTATGCTAATACACCATTTCCAAAAACACTAGTACTTTTCTGGCTTTCCAGGGCATCGGTAAGCTCAGCATGCCCAGTGTTCCCTTTCAGTCCAACAGGCTGTGGATTGCATAGTCTTGACTGATTTGTTTCCAAGCAGTGTACACTCTGTGACTTGGTTAAGAGAATGTGATCACTGAGTATCACTGGCTTCCAAGCCAGTCTTTCAAAAGGCTATTGAAAGCAAAGAGAGCAGAGCTGCTGAAACTGACAATCCCAGCAACTTGGATTCTAATCCTTTTTGTTGGGCGAGAGTTGCAGCGATTTCCCTGTATCATCTTTGCTTGAAAATGTGACGCTTTTCCACCCAGGTGGTGAGAAACACACGGATCAGGAGTGCGAGAGCTGCAAATCATACTAGCGTGCGTGTGCACGCGCACGTCCAAAGAAAGGCGCTCATGGTTTGGAAGGGGCAGTGGAAAAATATTTTCAGAGAGGGAAGAATGCTGTGAGCAGGTTTTCTTGAGGAAAGGTAGAGAACGTCTTTTGGAGAGGAGACGTGGGAGCAACCGGAGCTTAGCGCTCCAAGTTCATGGAGGTTGAAGGGACCACCGCAGTACTGACAGCAAGATTAATTTTACTAAGAAGGTAGAGCAAGGGATTAGAAAGAAAGAAACTGAGAATTCGTAAGAAAAAAGTACTGAACTGGAAAAGTAACATGAGTTAACTAATTACAAGGAGGAGCTGGTAAAAACCAGGACCGATATTGGCAGGAAAATGACCCCCCCCCCGAGCCCAAGATACGTTCTGCTCCTTTGCCTTAAGTGTGTCTTGGCCTGCAGTTGTGAAAAGAGGCTCTTATTTAGATTCAGCACAAAGTCGGAAAGGAACAGGGAGGGGACATGTTTGTTGTTCTTATTCATGAATTCCAGATTTCCACATGCAAATCCGTGCAGCAGATTTGCTGTCTACAAAGGGACTTATTTCCATCTCAGCAGGTGCAACCAGCTGATGTGGATAGCCTTGTCCGTCTGTGTAGACAATCCGTTTGTAGAGCAGTGATATAGTTGTGTGTGTGCATGCATGACAGTACACAAGGAGGTAAATAAAAATTCTCTTGGGATGTGTGGGGATGTTGCAGCTGCTGTTGGTTAGTTTTAGTTAATCAGGGGCCTCATGTACAAAGACTTGCGTGGATTTCCTACTGAGACATGGCGTACGCTCAAACCCAAATGCCCTCCAACGTACAAAAATATCCGGATGTATGAATCTGTGCACACACATCAATCCAGGCACATTTCGTTTGTACATCCCAATCAACGTGGAATTGAGCGCACATGTCGGAGTACCCGACTCCTCCCTGTCCACTCCCCTACTTAAATATGCAAATCATATTTAAATGAGCCCTGCACCTGCGATTCCCCTCTCTGCACGATCAGAAAATGAAGAAAAAAGAATTAGTAAGACGGAATGAAGAAGAACTTCACGGAATACGAGATGTCGGTGCCACTTTCTGAAGTGGAGGCCCGCAAAAAATGTGTTCTTCGGCATAAGCAGCAAACGTCAGATAAGTGGGTGGGAGAGCGTGTGCGAACTTGTCAATGCTGTGGGCTCTGAGAAGCAAACACAAGCAGAGGTGAAGAAGAAGTGATCCAACATTAAGGTGGATGTGAAGCGGAGACTGGCTGCCTACCGCCACAGTATGGCCAAAACAGGCGGGTGGGGGGGTGACCGACTCTGTTTGAACAGAGAGTCGGGGCAACTATGGGTGACACTGCTCTCTCTGGGGTGGTGGGAGCACATGTGGGTGACTCTGATTACCCCCAAGGTAAATACAGACGTTTTTGTGTAACTCACAACAAACGTGTTCAAACAGTAACGTGCAGAAGTGCGCCGGGGAAAAGGTGAGGCTGATTAAGACATTTCACACTTTACGCACGGGGTTATTAACATTTGCCCATAGAGACGATCAGGGGCTTGTTAGAAAGATCTTAAGCTGTAGTTTAACCAGCAAAAAACAGCAAGAAACTAACTTTAACCACCGACTATAATGCTGTGAAGACGGGATAGAAATTGGGGGCGCAGATACTCAATGCACATCAATGGGGAATAATATTAGGACAATTACACGAATAAAGTTACTCACCGAGAAGCCAACCATCGTGGGCAGTGCCACCTTGTTGCCTGTTCCCAACATGCTGTTACTCAGAATGTATGAATCGTGCGTTGAACCAGGCCACCTCGCTACAATGTTGGTTAATTGCATTTACGCATAACATATGATCTGTACATCGATCGAATGAAAATGTTTCCTGTTAACATAAACAAATTCATCATGTGATTTCGCTTTTATAGCAATGTGTCTGCAGTCGATAGCTCCGATTACAAACCCGGCTGCGCTTCAAATTGAGCTTTAATGTTGGCCTGTTCAACTTCATTGTATGAGAATTTAATATACGTGGCTGAGATGCGGATAATTCTGTCCCACTCGGCTGGCATGGCTCGGCTCAGGGTCGACTGGCATAGTCCTAATCGTTTGGCCAGCTCCCTCTGGAATGCTCTGGTTGCTAGGAACCCCAGTGTGCCCATCACCTGTGAGCACAGGCAGCGCATGGCTCCTCGCTGTGTTGCTCTCCAACGCCGGCCGCAGCTCTGCGCACAGTTCCAGGAGGATTTCCCTTAAAACGGCTAATGAGCCAGTCGCCATCATGTGCCAGCAAATCCTCTCTGTCTAGTGAACACACGCTCTCTTCGAATTGCACCATTTACAAAGTCTTCCAGTAGTGCTAAAGCAGCCATTGTTTTTAGTGGTATGCATTGCACCACTTTGCACATGCTTTTATATCTAATCGTGTAATTGCAGACACATGGGTGTGTTAATTGTTCATGTATCTCAAATGTGCACAACACTGCCTGAGGACCAATTGTTTTCACATTTATTTATTATAACAGTTTGCCAACATCACCTTAGGTGTCGCCAAAGAATCAACAGTTGTAGAAAAGTGCGTATGCCAGCCCTGAAGCTGGCTTGAGGCACCGCACATTTCCACGATCATTTCGTTCTTGATACATCTGATCGTTGACGTAAAAACATGCGTATGCCACTTTTTTGTGCGTGCGCACCCTTTGTACATGAGGCCCCAGGTCTTTTTAAAAAAAAAAAATAAATTTTTACCCTTGCATGGTGTTTGTGTCTTTGTTACCCAGCATTCATGGGTTTGGTGGACGTACAACATTTGTCTGAGTTCTACACAACGCAGTCAGCAAACCGATCACATTTATCATTAAAAGTTTTGTAAATGGAATGCTCCTCAGTTGACAGGCATGCTTATTGCCTAGAATAGAATGACATCTTATTCCTCTAATGGTGCACATGTGTGCACATACATACACTAACTGCAGGAAATCATGGGAAGCAGACAGAATGAAGACAAACGTCAAGTCTTTTATTTAATTTTTACAGTGGTTACTTTTTTTTTTTCCATATGATACCCAAACTTTTCTTACCTTTAACTCCAGTGGACCCAAACAATGTGTGTTATTAACAGAGGTTGCACAGTGCTTACTAGGTAAAAATATGTTCTTTTATATGTTTGTAACTGAGAATGAGGCATGACCAGTGACACCAGTGAGGTTGAAGGAATAATTGAACGCTTTTTTTTTTTGTTTGTTTTTTTGTTAATAAGCTCTTAAATTAGGCTCACAGACTCAAACCCCGTACAGTGTTAAGGTAGTTGCCTGAGCTATAAATGACTTCAAATGATGCTTCTAATGTGTAAGATGATCTGTTGACGCTAACCTCAAACGTTTCCAGTATTAATTGTGAGAGCTTTGTTATGAACTATAAAGAATACGCATAGTGACCATTTGTGTGACGCTTGCCTCTCTCTGTCAGTGTGCCAATCGCGATCCCCTTGCGTTATGATTCAGTGTTCATAACCATCTGTTGTGGAAACCAGAATGGCTGAATGTTTTTGTTTGAGACGTACGCTGCATCAGCTTATTTCTCTGATTAACACAGCTTCAATCAAAGTGAAGAAACTAATCGGTGAAATCACTTGGCGCTCTGAATCATTGTACAAATTCAAACCACGAATGTCTTTCCAGCTCATTATTCCAGTTGGAGCTAACAGGTGCTCCTAATTTTCAATTGTCTACAATCATGATTTGTTAGCTTCAGACTTTTGGCTTCTCTCTTTCTATTTTGTCAATGTACTCCTAACTAAAAATCTCTTTATTAACCATACGTACAAGTATTTTACTAAGCCATACCATGACACAAGTGTTGGGCATTACTTATAGACACTCTTGTTCCAGGGAATCGATAAGCAGCTAAGCATCTTTTAATTCTTGTGTGAGGGTTTTTCAGTCCTTTTTCCAGCAAAAAGCACCTCGATCTGAGAGATCTTTAGTTCTAACCCATGCCAAGGTCTTTTGAGGTTCATTTTCTATGATTTGATCTCTTTTGGTATTCCATTATGGATTTTGAGGTTCATTTAGGATTATGTTGCTGATGTCGAAGCTATCCTCTTCTCCTTTTTCAGCTTTTTACTGCCAGTATGTTGTTTGTGCATTAAGTTGCCAGTAGTTAATTAAATCCATTCTTCCCCCACCAGTGAAATTTTCCCTGTGCCTCAGGCTGCTGCGCAACTTCAAAGTATTATTGATCCACCCCTAAGCTTTACACTTGAAGTGTGTGCTTCACAGTTGGAGGGATGCACTTCATACATTTCTGCATTGTGTTTTCTTTGAAACATGCCTTTCACATGTTACAATCAGAAAGTTCTATTTCAACTTCATCAGTGCACAAGACTTGTTTGAGGAATGGAATGTCCATCACACCTGTATGAAACAAAAATGATACAATAATCCTGCTTCAAATTTTCAATAGAGTATTTAAGCTTTACCTTCTTCTTTTCTCTTTATGGTTTGCAGAACTGGAATCTGTTCCCAAAGTTCTGCGTCCTACTGTGTCTGAACACACTCGGTTCCCCATCAGTTGTCATACCTGTCTGAAATGTGTTATTCCTTTATGGCAAAGGTTTTGACATATTTGCTACACAGCTCAATAAAATGTTGTATAATTTCCATATAGTCATTTAATCTCATAGTAATTTTAAACATCACTGCTTTGAGTAATGTACACTAGAAACCTTAACTTAATGGCATAAAAATGACCGTACTGTGCGTAGAGTGCAGAGTTATGAGGTTGGCCATTTGTCTTTATTTGAACTTTTTAACCTCCCTTTATCTTCTTTACATTCATCCGGTTCTATATGCTTTTGGCTTTTCTTGTTTAATTTCACATTTATTTATCTAGATTACAAATCCAGCATAAAACATTATGAGCATCACATTGGCTCTTTTGTTTTCCCTCCTACGTCCAAAATTAATTGTCATTATAGTTCTGATTTCCCCTGCAGTCTCTGAGAAAATTATGTCACACTCTATTTTCAAATGTCTATGTCTCACCAGTCACCTGTTTACCTCAGGATCATAGTGTTTGACTGAACCTGTTGTCAATCTAGCGAGCCAAAACAATGACTGCCTCTGGGTTCTAAATAGCTGCAGGAAGCCTAGTGCGACATTTACAATCTTTAAGAACATCGTCACATTACCTCTTAATAGTAATACTCTGTAAGCTTTATAATTGGAAAAAATACTGCTGCAGAAGCAATAAAATGCTTTGTTGCCTAGTTAGATACTCTCCAGCAAACAGCTGGTTTTTGTCAGCGACGTGGAGAGATAGTGTAGCATCTAATCTTCCTAATCAGGGGACAAGAGGAACATAGTGTCAACATGGAAGTCAGAGCAACAAAGTAAGCATACAGGTTCCTTATATGTGTGTGTATCCCTGCTCTTTACTCTTTTGTTGCTGGTTGACATTTATAAACTGCACTGCGACCAACAGTGTGTTAGTGAATGCTGTTCCATGTGTTACATACTGCAGGAGAGCAACTTTTACCTCCACACTAGAGATTGTTCACATGGACAGTATATGACCATATTCAAAAGTAAAGGTTATGCAGAAGGGCCTTATGGTGCAATATAACTGATGGCCACTAGGCACTGGCTCGGAAAACATTTGTTGGCATTCCCTTTGAAAATGACTCCATGACAAAGTAGAGGTTTTTACACATCCCCCTGCCCACAAAGACGCAGATTCACACACAAAACGGACAGAACTGCTTCCAAAGCGATGCAGGTGTGTTAAATCATGCTCCTCATAGCTGTGGTCATGGTATCTGTCAGATTGCCTCCTAAGCCCCAAATCATTTAATCAGGAGAAGGTCCATCTTTTTCACACTAGCTAGAGACTGGCAGTGGATAAATCAGACACACAGTCTCAACAGTGAAGTGACTCAGATGCCAACCATGTGGGATATGCAGCAGTTGTGACTGGCTCCATTTGTTCCAGGAATTGCACATTCACAATGCTGCAGCGGGGAAGCCGTGTTTCATATGTGAGGAGAGTTGTGCAGCAGATGACTCCCGTGTTAACAATGCCATAACTACTCCCGCAGAGCCAACAGCTCACACAGTCTGCAAGGAACTTTGAGACTTGCTTTGACAAATGTTTATGTTTTCCCACCAAGACGGCTCACAGTAAACAGGACCCCTCTTTGTGTCCTAATTGGAAGTAATATTCACACGCTGACTTTAAAGTTCTTTCAGTATCAACAAAGGACACTGCTCAAAAGTTTTGTTTTTATTAGTTTTAGATTTCTAATGGTGTGATAATAATTTATTACGCTTTGTACCAACTTACTTACCAAAAAAAATTTTGTTCGTGGTTTTATGTTATCATGAGTTTGTTTAATTTAAATCATATTTAACCAGAGAGACACAGACCTTTAAAAGCTCCTGTTATATGCGTCCTGGTCAAGACATGAAGTGATGCACACACATACTTATGATAGAGAATGAGCCATAAGAATTGCAGATATAAAGAAACTTTCAATGTCTTTGCATGTAAAACATGGTCAACCGAGGTCAGTCATCATCTTTTGCTGCCAGATGAGCAGACGTTCATTCATAATTCATTTTGCGAGACCAGATTTTATTGAATGAATAAAATTTGAGTGGTTTTGGAGCTGTTTTAAGGCAGAGGGGGTTCATCATATTTAGATACGTTTTAAATGAAAACAATAACTGCCTGTATTTTTTGTAACATGTATGTCTCAAGGTAATTTGGCAGCAGACCCTTGTTTTACTTGTTGACTTAATAAGAGAACACTATTCTATTGTTATGGCAAATAAAAAAAAATGATACAATAATCACCTCTGCCAACACTGACTTTGAGAAGACAAACATGAATGTGATCTTGGTCCTCCAGATCAGACGGGTGAGTGTCATTGATAACCTCTACAGCCAGGATTGTGTGTGCGCACCTCGGGCAAATTGTCTTTTGCACTCACTGTGTTGTTAAAGAACAAGTGTTGGTGCTCCAGAGTGGAAAAACTTTGAATCACAGACTCTTTCATCCATACTGCCTATTTTTCATAAACAATTGGCTTTGAGGCTTCCTTTTATTTGGGGGTGAGATTTGTCTGGGAAGCATGAGAACTTGACTCAGACACTATAAACTGGAAAATTGTGAGAATTGAATCTCCCTTTGCTAAGGTGTGTAACTAGATGATGGCAAAACCTCTGTAACGAGCCAATTATATGCAGATGGCACAGAAATTCTGCTGTCCTGTTGCTTCTGCCACTCAAACCCTCACCTCCATCCACAAAAAGGCAAACAAAAAAAATTAATCTTGATGACGGGAAAACAGAATTTCAAATAAAGGATAAGTCTTATTCGATAAAATACCTGAAAATCCATGGTCAAACAATGGATTTATCAGTGCAGCAGGAAAAATCTTTTGTTACAACGTTTTCCTTTAGTTAAATGTCAGATTTTATTCTCAGTCACAAAATGCATCAACAGGCTCCACGAGTGCTGTATTTTCATTGGCCCAAGTGATCAATAAATAGATAAAGAAATCAAAATATTTATTGCAGCCTCTCCATTTTAGGACACGTGAGACTTGGCTCCGTGTTGGTTTGAACTTTTCTTCACCCTTTCAGGCAAAGCTGATAGTGGTGGAAATTTAGGCTTTGTTTCCGAATGAAAGATCCAGAGGAGTAAACACATTTCTTCAAATTGATTATTATCTCAGATCGAGGATTAATATCACTACCGGATGTTGTAGGAACGCACTGAAAACAAGAGACAATATTTGGATGGGGTCACACCAGCCGTGAGGCAGATGAGTTCCCCAATTTACACCATCGTGGAAAATATTAGATCTTCACATATCATATACTGGTAGTACCTCAATTAGAAAACATATTGGAAATTAATAATTTTTACTCAGTAACTTAGTATTTCACCACACCCATTTTGGACTCAGTGCACAAACCTGTAAACTAGAAATCTGTAAAGTTGTTTTTTTTTTTTTTTTTTAAATCTTAATTTCGCATCACTGCGACACAGTTGCTTTCATAAACTCTGCTGACACGTACAGGATATTTTGGCACGGTGACACACACACACACACACACACACACACACACACAAAAGAGATTAAAAAAAAAAAAAAAAGAAAACAATACAGGCTTCAGCATTGTGGCTGGTAAAAATATCTCCTTGGACCAAAGCGTTTGACCACGCTGTGGTGTGGTCAACAAACAACATGGCCTTGACAGCTTTGTGGCTGCCTCTAAAGAGCGATTGCCATCAGTTCTATCCACATCCCTTTGGTCTCTTTTACCAAACAGGATCTATACAGAATGCTATCTGTGGTCAAAGACTACAAATTAATTTGAAGAATTTTGAAATAATAGCCGTCTGATTAGCTGTAGCTCATAAGTCATTTTGCTGCCTCAGTGTTGGATTTGCATGCGCAAGATATTTTGTATTTTGAGAGCTCAGTAAATGATTGATTCAGAGTGGGAGTTTGTGCTGTGTTGCCAGACATGTGCATGTACAGAATGTACCATAATACGTGTGGTTAATGTGGGCTGATATTCCAGTCTGTGTGTAGGCTAAGTTGATGAGCTCTGTCTCCTCCTGTGGCGTTTATAATCTCTGCTTACCAGACATGTCAAGTATTGATGCTTGTTCTTTTGTCTTACAAATTTGCCTTTTTTTTTTTTTTTTATCGAAAGCCTGTTGACTATCTGTTGTACAGTTCCCCTTTCAGTTTCCATGACTTTGGTTATTTCTCAGGCACATTTTAGCGCTGGACTCTTGTTTGATTGTCAACAACTGCATTGAAATATTGAGTTGAAATGATAATGGAAGATTAAATCTGTGCTGCTGATACGGTTCATATCAAAAAGGCTTTGCTTTTGAGTGTGAGAAATTTTCAAGCTCACGTCTAGATGGATAAACTGTATGCCGCTGTGTAAATACAGTATGTGGATTGATACAGCTTGCTCCTAAAATCCACCTCTGCTTTGACGTCATGATTTAATCAGCACAGTGTGGCTGAGCGGCTGGAAAAAGACAGTCTCGGAATCTGCAGAAACCATTAACATAAAAGCATCTTCATCTCCTCCTCTCACTGGCTGCTCTATGGCTTCTTTGCGCCTTTAAAAAAGCAGTTTTGGGCACCATCTAGATCTATAAAGATCAGTTCTCAAATTTTAGGCCAGACGATATATAACTTTGATTACTTCCCTTCTATCCAACCTGGCAGTCCAAGCTGACTGGGTGGGTGGATGTCCAGTTTTTTTTTCTTTTTTTTTCTTTTAATTGCTGTGCATGTGCAAAAATATGCAACCCGAGAGGAATATTATACTTTCATGTTTGTCTGCTACACTTTCAGGATCTGTGGGGATGAATTCACTAAAATGCATGGGAATAAGGTTTGATTACGATAATACCTTAATTTTTGAGCAGACAAACAGAATAAAGGTGGGGGAAAAAAGAGGCCATGGGGGATTCAACTATGCACATCTTTAAAAGCTGGAGAAAAAACCTCTGTGAACAACATTTCAACTCAGTGCTACAATGTGTAATGCAGCTCAAATAATGAGATTTTGCCTCTGAGAGACGATGCATGAAAGAGAGTAAAATATTTTTCCTGCTGGCCCATATCTAAAAGCAAAATTTCATCCAATTCACAACACCAAAAATGATGAAATGTATCTTTGATCACTAAAGGACTGCAAAAATACACAAAACGACTCATTTTGAGGTTGTATGAAAAGCAGCGTGGTTATTTTAGTAGATGTGCAGTGGATGGGCTCTTAAGGTGTATTTTGATCTGTGTTATAAATGGTCAAAGACATTATAGCCATTATGGGGTCATTATCTAGAGGCAAGTTCATCTCGTCACAATACTCTGAAAAGAATGAAATGGGTATGACTCCTATTAGTAGTGTCATTGGTATTATTTTGGTCATTTCAGTGTTAAATAGTTTTTTATTTATGGGAAAAGACCGTTCAACAGAGACTGTGATGGAAATTGATGTATTACATTCAATAACTTATTGAGAGATTAATCTAGTTGTTGAGGGCTTATATAATTTATATATTTGTACTTTCCTATTAATTTAGCTCATTATGTTAACAATCATCCTGTGCTAAGTACCCCGTCGTTACCTCCATTGCTCTCCTGACTGCAGCTTTTCACTTTTGAGTCTACACGTGACTTTTTGGACTGAACTACGTGAGGGAATGTCAAGTAATGTCCTCTCAATGCCAAATCATCCTAGCTTTCATTTGCCAGTTAAATGGGTTGGTTCTTGAGGTTTCTACATATGAAATCCTGGCAGTGTGGTTCGGTGTTTTTGAGATTGTCCTTGTCAAATGCTCCGCCATAGAGTTGTCAGCTTACAACATGTTTTCTAAATTGCTAAATAAGTCTCAAAATGCCATAACTTTTAGATTTGATGTGAGGGTAAAAAACAAACAAAAACGAATCTCATTCATCAGAAATTAATTTATAGTCACAGAAAATGACAAAATGTGAGAAAGTTAGTGCAAATCTGCTACTGTGAGTTCACAAATCTGCAATATGTTTCACAACTCGTAGTTGTATCTGTAGAAGTGACCCAAATTAACTCTGAGGATTAGAAAGCAGGCATGGAAAATGAATGAATCAATGAACTTCTTAAATTCCCTATAACACTTGTCTCATTATGTAAGAATAATCTCAGGGCACTTGATGGAGAGAAACGGCAATATTCTTTTAGCAAGCGACTGGTGACAGTGGTGACTTTTTGAGTCAAGTGACAACATGGTGACATTAAAGTAAAGGTCATGTTAATGAGGATGAGTCACTTGTGTTGCCTGCTTTATGTATACATGTGATTTTTGCAGTTTGCAGAATCCATCTGACCAAACAGTGTAGTTTCTGGATGACTTCTGGCAACTTTTACAACATTTTTAGCTTTCACAAGGTTTAGTTAAAATGCTGTGAAACCCTGATTATGATCCACATAATGTTGCGTAAAAATCTGAATGTATGCTTGTCCGTGAGATGTCTGTGCATTCACTCCAGCCATTTGTAGGCTTCCTGTCCATTCTAGACGAGCTGGAGTTTAGGATTAGGGTGGGAGGTGTTCTCTGAGAATCTGATGAATAGCTGTTTGTGAAAACGCATGTGGGAAGGGCCACTATGGATTGGCCTTTTTACCTCTGCAACCCCATCAGCTGGTAATTGGCACCATATGTCAAACAGACGAACCTCTCCATAATATGCTGCTCTCACTTCGGTGCTTGCACACACGAGACGACAGAAAAGCTTGACCCACAGTTCTTGCCTATCACCGTTCAGAGGAGTTGGGTGGGGTGGTTTAATTGATATGCTGCTGCAAAATCTGTTTGACTGTAAAATTGAAAGCTTGCGGGAGAGATGATGAACTTGCTGTTCTCACACCAGCAAAGCATCTGTCTTTTCTTCTTGTTCTTCGTATTAATTCTCTTGAGTGAATCAGAGAGCTGTCTTTTAGACGGTTCTCCTTCAACATGCCCATCTTGCTAAATGGCTTCCAATTGGATTAGATTAATGGTTACGGCGCAGCTCGGCCAGACCTGATGGAGGAGTGGTCCAATGGTGACATATCCAATAATATTTTTTCTACTCCTCGTGGCTGGGAAGTGCGATTTATTTTTCAACTTACTGATGTTTTCATCGCTGGCTTGTTTCTGTGAGTGGTAAGGGGTGATGTCAGGGCTGTCAATGTTGGAGAAACCAATTTGGCGTGATTTTACTGCAAGAGATGCACTGAAGTTTTTAGTGCCCTCTAATACCATGGTGAGCAAAATGTCAGTTGTTTGATGAAACAATAGCATCAGTTACTACATTGAATTACATCTCTGTCCCTCTGTATATGTGTGTAAAAGGAAATGGTTTGGCTTCACATGATCACTTGTTGTTGCTCTGCAACAAGATCAGACTGATGTTTTAATCTTAAACAAGGACCTAATGAATATTACAAATATACACAAGCCTGCTAGTATATTTAATGTAGAAGTTACATTGGCAACAACTGATGGCAAGTGTGCTTGTTTTGTTTGCACATTGCAAATAAACTAAGTTCAGTGCCGTGGGAGAAGATAACCTCAAAGAACCAAAACTGCCCACAGTACTTTTGCTTTCCAAAAGCATAAATAAAGTTAACAAGAGAAAATGATTAAAGCGTGAATCCGTTGAAGTGTACATCAAGCAGAGTCGGTTGTGACTCACTAACAAATATGCACCATAAAATGCAGGGATTATTTTTATGAACCTTCAAATTCAGTTGTCTGGAAAAGCAAACAAGCTAAAGACGCAACACTCTCAAAAGATGGCTGCCACTTGATTTTTTTTATTTTTTTTATTACGAGTGGATGCAGTTGCGTTATGTTTGAGTTCACTTAGAGCCTTTTAAACAGAACATATGTTGTTCAGAAGCCACATTTCCAACTTAGTTTGGATATATATATTTTTTTTGGAGCCATTTTTGGTAACTTACACCATATTTAATACCAGTTTGTGACCTATTTTTAAATGTGGTAATAGATGATATGTAGCTGTACTTAAGTGAGTTTAATGACTGATCAACCCCATGCCGTCATGTACAGTGTGTGTTCCCTGCAGAGTGTATAAGGAGAACCATCTGTCTTCTTCCTGCTCTCTGTTTTCCATAGCTTTCTTCATCCTGTTTATCCACAACCTAGTGAGTAATTAGGCAATTAATGGACATACATATTTATGTATGTGCATTGTCTTTCCACAGTTCTCCCATAGAGCATGTGGATTTACTGGGTACATTTTAGACGCTCGGTGCAGTGATGCAAACTTCCCTTAAAAGTAATTTATACTGATGGTTATATACTTATTGTATGTTTCCAGAAATATCCCAATTTGAACATTACCATCACATGTAACAGTAAATCTGTTCTTATCTTCAGTGGTTGTATTGAGGAGAAGTAGATAAGACTTCTCCAATCACCCAGTTAACGGGAACCTGTCTCTGCTCTCATGAGTGTTTGTGCTGTGATAACGTTTCTTAACCACTTTCACATTGTCCTTGCTCAGAGGTCTGCTCAGCCAACCAGCATTCTTGGACTCTAAACAGTGGTATGTGCTAGGCCAGCCTCCCCTGACACTCGGGGCTGAGGAGAGCTCAGGATGTTCATTATCGCATCTTAGCAGCTGGCCGTGCAGTCTCTTCTTTTGTTTGAAAAGGCCAGGCTAGATGAGGGGATGCTGTAGGTTCTCACTTTTTCTGACTTCTTCTCAATTTTGCCAACTCAGTAGAAATTGTTCCTCTTATTACTTTAATCTTTGTAAGGAAGACAGTGAAAAGAGCCTTACTGTTTTCTTATGGAATTTCTAAAAGTGCAGAAGAGGCCGCTCAGCCTCACATATGGCTCACTCGATGCCGACAGACAGATGGCAGCCATAGATTTAGAGTTCAACGGATTGTTGGTGTTAATTATGTAATCCCTGAAAACTGATCTCTTTCATGTGTGTGTGACGGTGTGTGAGAGAGCTCAGTGGCTTGTGCACGGATAGCTGCCTGGCTTTGACACAACGGATTTTCAGGCTAAGAGATGAAATGTTGAAAGCCTCCTGGGGGTGCAGGGTGCACAGGGTGATCAGGTTCGCCAGCGTTCACTACCCTTCCACTGAAGTAAATGTTAACTTTGAGAGATTTGAAAAAGTAAAGTATGTGTGTTGTATTCTTCTTCTTGTGCCCTGGGAGAGTTGATAGCAGACAGCACATCCATTATCTGCCTAGTTTCTCCGTTACTCTGTGACAGATGCTTGGAAAACTGAGGTCCTGCCACAGCTGTTTGGGAATGGACAGGAAACCCCATTCATCCCCCTCTCTCTGCTGCGTCATACAGCTCTGGAATGACTGTATTATGGTGTGCAGTGCACGTTTCAAATTAGTTCAAGCCCACCTACTTTGTAAACCTCCATTATTCCACATGCTCCTTCCAAGATGTCTTTGCTGTAAACATTTAGCTGACAACTCTGTAAATCAGTTTCATCCATAAAAAGTGCAAGTAGTCAAAATGCTCAACATTAAGCTGAACTATCCACTCTGACAAGATGTCAGAGGAACTGCTGGCAGTTCATTGAGCTAAGCTTCACCTCCTCTCCACACTCACTTTCCCTTAAACCTAACTGACAAGTTTTCCAATCCAGTGCACACCTCAGACCTTATCACTTTGTGCCTTGGAGTGCTTAAGGCTCCAACTAATCTGAAAAAAAAGAAGAGGGAGTACATTGTCAGTGGCTCGACACATTGATGAAAGCCTGTCTGCGTTCACCTTGGATTTTCTCACAACCTGTAATCGAAGAGCAACCCAATTACTGACTTTACTTTGCGAGAAGTGGCACGGTAATAGTACTGTTGTGCTTTCTCACTGTTACTTGTCTGCATTTAAGTGTTGTGTTCATTGTTGTTGGCATACTTGACACTAGCCATGGAATTTGAGGACAGGTATTGGTGGAAAGCATAATCAGCAAACTACATACATTTTTAAATATATAAAAATTGTAATTCATTTGCCTAATTTTGATGTACAAGGAAATTCAAGATCTTTTATCCAACATTGGCTTTATATGTTGTTGTTTTTTCTCCCTCCCGGCTACATACACTGACTTAGTCCTGTGAAAGTACTATTACTTTGTCTCTTGCATAACAATCAAGGAAATTATAGGAGCAACTTGCTCTAATAATAGTAATTGCACTATTCGTGTGCTGCTGACCTTGGGGTTTTTCAGTGAAAATGAGAATTATTTAGTAATTATAACAAAGACAACCATGTAACTAAAGTGTTTATTTTAAAACTGTAGAATTTAAAGGTATTGAGAAGAACTGGGAGCAAACAACTGCTGTGAAGAGTAGGTTGTATATGGATGATGTTGCATGCTTGATGACAGATTTGCTTTACCAATTAAACTCCTTTCCAAATGTCAAAACGGCTGTCTGCCGATGATCACCAGCAGATAAAAGGGCAGAGAAGATGAAGGGAATTGATAAGAGTGCAGAGTCTGTCTGTGGAGGAGCGACTGTATCGGTAATATCTCACACTGCTGGTAGTCTGATAACTGTGACCACACACATTTGTGAAATCCCAAGGAATTGAAAGTGCTATTTGCTCCTGCATATTTAATGTCTCCCGTTGAAACTGAAGTTAGGGCAGTGTTGCAAACAGTTTCTAATAATGTAGCCAAAAATAAATCCCTACTGATGATACACTGGTTAGCATATTCATTACATCATTAAGCTGCCATACTCTCAAGTGATCATGTCAATTTTTTATAAATGCAACCTCATTCCCAATGAAGCTGCTCCGATTCACATAGTTTTCTGTTTCTGTTGTCACATGGCAACACAAGTCTAAAATTTTGACCACAACCAACCCAGCAACAACGAGAAGCCCCCTCTATGGTTTCCTAACATCGATATTGTATAAACAAGCAAAATAGTATAGATGGATAGATACATGTAGGAGGCAGTTGGAAAGAATGAACTGGCTACAGTTCAAGAAGTTATAAATGCATGCTACGACACAATTATCTTTTCCCTTGTTGATAAATCACACCAACAGAGATTTTTTCTTTTTTATATGCTTCTTCTCTTAGATCAAAAGTGATAAGATGGAGAAGGGGTGTCAGCAGCTGTTGCTGAGGAGCCTGCAGTATCTGGAGCGCTATATTTACCTCATTCTCTTCAACACATACCTGCATCTAGAGAAGAAGGACTCCTGGCAGCGTTCCTTCACTCTCTGGATGGAGCAGGTACAAAAACGCTCTGCACCACTTCGAAGCCTTTCTGCTGTGTTTTATCTCACGTGTATCTATGTACATAAGCATCTCATATGCAGTATGCATGCAGTTGAATTCCTTTCTCCGGTGACATAAAGGCTAATAACACAGGAAAATGACAAAAAAAAAAAGGCCTAAGGAAAAACTATAATTTGCATGTAATTTTTCGTATGCTGAATTACTAAATGGCTCTGTTTGAGGTTTGAAATCGCCTCCTTTGGCCTTCCGGTTTTGCTATGGTTTCACAGCACCTGAGGGGAGAATTTGCACCACCAACTGTTTATTTTGAGGTGCTTCTCACGTTTGAGTGACAGCATTTTGATTAGCTTCTAATCGCACTAATGTTCATGATGTAGTTTCAAAGCCTAACACTACAGTATTTATGTGGGCACATTTTGTTTTGAAGGCGCAAGAAAAAGAAGAGCCCAAACACCTCGAAGAGCCTATGCTTTTTGCAGAAAATTTACAGAGAAAAATAAGGTGGTCAAAGGTGCTAATGCAGCTGATGCTAAAAAGCATCCAAGGATCCACCATCTTGCCCATTTATTTATTTATTTTTTCTCAAAGGTGTTTTATTGTACTGTTATCAAGCTTATACTAAAAGAGTGGTAACGAATTAGCACATCAACGATTACATAATCAAATTATGAATCATAACTGTCGTATTGACAGCCCTAATTGAGGCCAATATGCGCCAGTATACAGGTTTAGAAGGTAATCACTGTTTCACATATGAATCTGCAAATTGAGACAAAATGTAATGATAATTTGATCTCTTTCTTCTTTGCTCACTGAGTTTTTTTTCCCCATAGTGAGCTCGTCACTGGTGTGTCTGTCATTTGGGTTTCCCTTCAGGAATTTACGAGCCGATTCTGGTTCTGTCAAAGCCCGCGTATTCGCACGCTGAACTCTGCATTGTCTCAGCTCTGTGTTTTTGTGGGTAGATTAATCGCTTGACCAGCTGTGCCCCTACACTGAAGTTGAGGGTTTATGTGCATTCCAAACAAATGAGTTGTCTGTAAATGGTACCTAGCATCACACGTGCACACAATTAAAACTTATGTTGTTTATTAAAATCACATAATGATAAGAATGTAAAGCATTTTGGCAGGTTGACAAAAGCCCATTCAACTCTGATCAATGTACCAGCCACAGAAGGAGTTTAAAATGTAATGAAATGCTGTAAATATATTTATATTCGATCCAAAGCTAATGTAATCTATGAGCCCAAGTCTGCTGCTTCAAATCCATCATCTATTGTAAAAAAAAAATGCCTGGGAAGGAGGCATGGAGAAACACGCCCAAGAGCCCCAAATGAAAATCTCTTCCTTCTTTGTTATTATACAGCCAGATTAAACTCAAAGGAAAAATTCAGAATTCCAAAATAGACTGGAACAATTGCTGTGAAAACAATTGTCACAGAAATATGTGCAGTCATTCTTCCTGTTATGAATAGCAAATATATGTGGTGCATCAGGGTGGCTCTAATGGCCCAGGTATGCCATGAAATAATACAGGCGTGTGCCCGAGGGACAGGAACATTCTGCTTTAAAAGGGGCAACAGAAAACAGTAAATAATTTATCACATTAAAAGGCCATGCAGAAAATATGTCTCTTTCTTATCCCGTTGGTAACCCGCAGTGTTTGCTAGCATGTCTACTTTTATACCTACAGACTATGAGCAAAAACTAAAGTAATTACCGTCTGCTCAAAGTGTGTGAACAGTGGTTAATTTAGTGTTACAACATAAAATGTCCAAATTGAAAAAGATCATTAATTACCAGCCATTATTATAGCACTGAATGTTCCCCACAACCAAAAAAATCTCTCTGATACACACTTACAAATGTATTTTAATGCTGTAGAAAATTATCTAATTACAATTTGTGTAGTTTTGCTACACACATTTTTTTAAAATTCAATTATGTATTAAAGAAACAAATAGAACTCAAGCAATTTCATGAAAAAAATACAAAGTTTCAAAAGTTTTTTCTGCATTTGTTCAGAAGTCGTGCCGCTCAAGTGATTTCTCCTCATACTTCTGATATTTTTTAAATCTGTTATGTTGAGTTACCATGTGAACAAAAGAGTTGTTTACAGATGCAGCGGATTGAGCTTCTCTAAAACCCAACTAATGATTGGAATAGGATCTCAAAATCCCTGATTACTTGAAGTGAAGATGCCGCTGATGTTGGGCTGGTGCAAGATGGAGAAATAGGTTGAGGAAATCTAAACCATCTCTTGCCACAATCGTCATGGGATATGTGAGATCGCTTGCAAATAAAATGGATGAGTTTGAATGAGGACACAGTAGGAATATTGAGAATGCAGTACTGTGTTTTACTAAGACATGGCTGCAGGAGCATATATTGGACTCTACTTTGCTTTCTGACGATACAGGCAGACAGAGACACAGCAAATGTGGAGGTATTGCACTGCTTGTTGAGAATGTGAAGGAGAGGCTCAGTACCCAGGACATGGAACTGTCAGCTCTGAGTTTACGTCCATATCACCAACAGAAAGAGTTCACATAGCTGATGACGCTATCTGTGACATCATCAGCCCAGTGGTTGCCAGGTTACAAACACAACACTCCAATACATTCATGGCAATCTCTGGAGATTTAAACCACATCTCCTTCTCTGCTTCATTTCCAACTTTCCAACAGTTTGTCAATGGCCTCACCAGAGGAAATAAAACATTGTATTTATTCCATGAAAATGCAAGAGATGCAGAGATGAGGAGGTTTTCTCAGGAAGCTAAAGAAACTTTGAAGGGCTGCTCTGAGGCCGCAGACTAAAATGCACTCCGTGAGCCACATGGAGGTGACATCAATGCCATTACTGAGTGTTTGACAGACAATGTTAACTTCTGTATGGAGAGTATTACCTCCACAAGGACAGTGAGATTCCTCCCCCCCAAAGTAAGCCCTGGATCACCAGTGAACTCAAAAAGCTGCTGAACATAAAGCGGAAAGCCTTCAGGGAGGGAGCAGAAAGTGTGCAGAAACAGTTGAAAGAGAAGTTAAGAGAGCAAGGAAGTGAGAAAAATGCTGGAAAACAAATTTTAGAAGAACATTTTGAGAGATGTGTGGTCAGGGAGAAAAAAAGATCAGTCTTCAAGGAGAATGGTTACCAGACTGATGGAGGTCTGGACGGAGCCGATTTTCAATAGGTTCAGTACAGATCAACACGATTCATCACACACTCCCTGGACTCGCAGCAACCCTGTCATTGCTTTTAACACAGCCTCACAAGCGTCTTCCCCCTACATCAGGAACCAACTCGGTACGGTTCCATGCGTAGGTGAGTCAAGCTACAGTTCAGGTTCCATTCAACTGCAGCCATTATTGGGAATTTAGCTGTATTAAAGTGTAATGTGCATTTACACTTTACAAAAAGATGCAAAACGATGGAGGACGAACAGAGCATATCTGAATGTATAGATGCAGACTGGTTTATCCCAAACTGCAATATCTGGGTACTTTAGCCTGAGAAGCTCAATTTCTACAACACCTCAGCATTCTTAGCCTGAGTCAGGAGAAAGTTCCAGTGCTGTGGAAGACATCTTGCCTTGTTCCGGAACCTAAAAAATATGCCCCCAAAACTACAGAGCTGTTGCCCTAACATCGCATATCAGAAGGTCCGGAAGAAACTAATACTGGCTCACGTCGGTAGTTATGTGTTAATGTTCTGGGATTAGTGTAGAGATGCCATCGTTCACCTGTTTCAGCGACCCCACTCTCATCTGTACAAAACGGGTAGCGCTGTGAGGATGCTGATTTGTGAGAGCTCCAGAAAATAGAGGCAGATGTCCCACCACAAGGGACTGTAGTCTCACCGTTCACTGCTCATCCATCCATCCATCCATCCATCCATCCATCTTCTACACCCACTTAATACAATTTAGTGTTGCACGGCGGCTGGAGCCTATCCCAAAGTGCCATCTGTCATAAGGTGCGGTGCACTCTGGAACAGTTGGTTAATCGTGGTAACAGTCACCTAATTTTAGATGTAAACACGGTGAAAGAAGATGATAATGGGTTTTAGGAGGACTAGGTATAAGCCAAACACTGTTTCCTAACCTGGGAGAAGAGGGGGAGTTGGTGGAGCACTAGGTACTTTTTGTTCACCTGGAAAACAGACTGAACTGGAAAAGCAACAATGCAACCCAACAAGAGGGGAGAGCAGACTGTGCTTCTTGAGGAAACTTGGGATCTTCAATGTTGTTGTTTCGTTCTATAATGTCTTTGGTGCAGAGTTCAATCTGCTTTGCAGCCATCTGTTGGGACAGCCACATCAGAGCCAGGGACTCAAAGAATGTCTCAAAAGTTTCTTAACATAGTGGGCAATGCTGCACACCAGCCATATAACATATTGATCAAACTGTGAATTGTGTTCAATCAGAGGCTTCTTCAGCTCTTTTTAACATTTTTTTCCCCCACAAACTTTAATCTTTTGCTGCATATTTATTTATTTTTTTCTCATATTGGCATTAGTAAAAGTAATTTTCAATTATATTCAGTTAAGTTCAATTTAGTTCAATAGCTGGAGCTACATAATGCCCATGCAACTCACTTTAAATCCACTGACTTCTATTTCTTTTGTACAGCTGTATTTATGTAGCCTGGGTGCCAGCCGAACTTAGCCCCGCCCCTAAAAGTTTTGGTCGGGAAGTTCGGTCTGGCTCTGCTCAGTTGGGAAATCATTATGCCCGACCAAGAATCGGTTGACCCAATCAGATTGCCAGGGCGGGCTTTATACAATGATGGACAGATGATCAACAGGGACATTATCGACTACGTCACTAAAGAGCTGAACATGGCTGCCGCTGGAGAGCTAGGGTGTGTAGATTCTGCCATCGAGTCTGTTCTACAGGATCTCCACATTGCATTCATTTTGAAAGACGAACAGAGGAACGCGATAAAGGCTTTTATCGATAGAAAATATGTTTTTGCCGTCCTTCCTACAACAAGTGTGTGTTGCTTAATCTACGTCACATACTACGTTGCTCTGATTGGTTGCAGGTCTATCCAATTGAGCGAAGAGGCATTTTTTCTCCTGGTTCGGTTGAAACACGCCCCATACTCAAATCTCTATTGAGCGGTATCAGACTCACATTCTGACTAGAATCGTGAGTATGACGTAGTCAGGCTAGTATTTATGTGGTCTCCTTAGTGAATACAAACTACCAAGTTGACCTAGTTATTTTAAAAAGACTGTTTTTGGATGCATAAACAATTTTCTCTATTTCCCTAAATTATCTCTTCTGCCTTTTAAATAATGAGTCTTTTAAACACTTTTAGCCCATTTCCTTCTATTACAGTTACTGTTGAAAATCCTGACCCTTGAGCTTCTTTTATGATAAACATCCACTTTGTGTTTTTGTACAATTGTACTCACAGTGGTTAAATTCTGGCAATTGTCCCTCACATGTAGAAACACCGGGGGGCCTAATTTGAGAAGCGTAAAAATACATCATGTCCTTTAGGTACATGATAAGGTATATAATCTCACATACTTTGCCATTTAGAAACTCGTTGTTGATTCAGTCAGTTGAATGGAAAGCATTATTCAGATGACACCATAATAGATCTAATGAGCCTTTTTCAGTTGAAAAGGCTGAATGTTGCTCCTATTTTAGATCTACTTGCTTTTTAGTAAATCATTTTGCTGCACTATGCCCACAAAGCACAAAATTTCTATTCTGAAATGGCTTGCACCACAAAACAATATTTCTGCACAATAAATTCTGTCATCTCAAAGCTCACAAGCCAGATGTACTTTTCACAGCACGAGTTCCATCACTATAAAAAAGAAAAAATCATGCTACATTACACCCAGAACTCTGAATCAGTTCTTCAACACTTTTTAAAATGGGTTTTATTGAAAGCCAAAATGGAAGGCAGTATGAAAGAGCTTAGCGTCTTTCAGTAGCACAACAGCTGATCTTTCTTGTACATTCGAGTATGCTGCTTGTGAGACTTGTGGCATATTATTAACAGCTAACTGGTGGGGCCTCTGACGTCACATCCTTGCCCCATACTGTCTCTGATAACATGATCGTATTTGTATCATCCAGCACAAGTTGATAAATGTGCCTGAAAACTGCTAAGGTTTACTTACCACTGCTGATTAAAAGTCCTTTTCTTCTGTGGGAAAAAACACAATCTTTATGTTTCTGTATTACTCTACTGTGTAGCCTGTGGTCTGCGCTTGCCATTTGATGGAGCTGTTGCATGAATAACATCAAATTTCTGTGATAGCTGGACACCTGATAGGCATAGTCACCATGGCAGGTTCTCGTCTTTACATGTACAATTTGGACTCACAATTAGGCTTTTGATACAGTGTCAGTGTAAGGGGGCAGAAGTCTGAACTTACAGCCCAGCGTTAAACATTTCTCGCTGCCTTTTTCTTGGCCCCCCTTTTCCATGGTTCTTACATGTTCATGCTGCATACATTAGCAGTATGTGGTTGAGAGTGAGAAGGTAAAGTGTTACCGAGAGGTGAGATGACACTTTCTCTTTGAATCCAGCCCTGTATGTTAAGGTCGTATGAAATGGATAAATACTGCAGTGCAAACTGTTGCAATGTCGGTGGAAAAAAATTTGGCTGTGCTAAGAAATGTAAAGAATGTCAATGTTTCCTGAACCATAAGTAAAATGAAAACGGTCATCATTTCTGAAGATATGAGATCGTTTAGAAAATTCAACTACAGAATGTCTTCCCCATTGTCACTGTACAATCAGAACACAGCATGTGCAGCTTTCAGTGAAACTACTTTCTATTTCTTCTGCGTCTGATAACTATGTCATCAACTGAGAAGAGCTTTTCCTGGCAATGGCAACATAATGTGCGTCTTTTTTCTGATTTTGTAGACTCACACACACACACACGGTTAAAATTGACAGCAAAGGATGCCGTGGAAAACAATATAGTTCAGTTGATGTGTCAAAGGTTGCCCAAAACTATATATAATTGTTTTTTTTTTTCTAATTGTCATTTTATTATTTTTTTTTTTTTTGTGATTTGCTTAAAATATAAAAGCATCATTGACAAAAGCTGCTTGAACATTATCACCTAACTGCATACAAAATTATAGGATGCATTTCCTCCATTTTGTCACGTACTCAATACCTCTGGCTCATGTGGGAACAATGTTCCTCTAACATATGATTAACATGTCATTAGCTTGTCATTACCTCCGTTACCATGTACGTATAAAAAAGTAGATATTTATTCAAACCAGTCAGACTCTTTAGAGAGATGCAATTGCTGTGGCTACCACATTCTTTGGCATAAGGGTTAGGACTGGATGTCATTGTAAACAAAATTTTTTTTTTTCTGATTGATTTTGGACACAGATATTTGAGCAGCCACATGTCACGTTTTAGAGGAACATTTAACATGTCCGATCCCCACAACCACACCAGCTTTGGGATGTATTTAATGGCCCAGTTGCAGCACAATCCGGGAGCAGCCAAACCATTTGGACCAAGCCAACCTCGGGGCACAATCAGTTGGCTATCACCAGTGACCGTGGCAGAATCGGTAATGACAAACTGCAATGCCACAGGCAACAGTGGGGGTCATCTCCACCGCTGGTCATGCTTTTAATGCTGTGGTTACACAACATGTCAGCTCTGAGTGGAACAGTCTGTCCTGGATCTGACTTTGGCTTTGTGCATGTGTTTATCTGTGGACTAATTTGATTTCTATTGCCACTAAAAGCATAGGTGCAGTTTTCCAGTCATGCTGGGCAGCAGCCTTGGCCAGTTGATATGGAGTCTCTGATATGTTTTTCGCTTTTGCTTCTGTTGAGTTGGAATTCATAAATACAGAAGCATGTGTTCAGTTTTATGCATAAAAGGATAAAGTGTGGATGCTGTCCAAAATGTCAGTAATCCATTCAGACTCTAGGCACACTTTAAAAAAAGCCTCCAAAAGTCAGGGGTTTCTCAAAAAAACTTGACAGAATGGTCACTTTATTCTCTCAGCCTCTAAATAAAATATGAAATAAAGATCACCCAAGATCTTAATTGTTGCTGTTTATCGAAAATTAGCAACTTTGGTTCTGTTCATCAATTTAAAAACTAAAATATCATGTTTATCTTCAAAATTTTGACAGTAAAAGCATACGAATGTGGTCCTGAATGCGTCAATTGCACCAGTTCTCCATGGTACAGTTGAATACAGTATTTAAAAGATCTCAGTAAGAGGGGTGATCAAAGCTTCTTGGGGAACTTTTTGTACCCTTATTTTGTGGTTTGCTGTCATAGTGTCTTCTGTCTCTTTGAAAACTTAATCTCTGATGCTGACATTAGGGCTTCAGGGGGTTTATAACATGGTATGTTGCTGGGCTTCTTGTGGCTAAAGATAGTCTTTTTTGACTCTCTGGCTTTATGTTTGAGTATGCTGTAATCCTTCCAAGATAATGTGGGACTGATCACATACCTCTCTATTAACATCACAGTTCTGGGTATGTATTCAAAAAGCATTTGTGGTCATTTGCGCTTCCTGGCATATTGTACGCACATTGGAGAAATATTGTCCTTAATGTCACATGGCCACGTCGTGAGATCTGAGCGGAAACATCAGAAGAGTAGGTAGAATTGAAATCCATGTTTTCTAATCCAAAATGCTGGCCTTTACACAATGGCAGGACTTGTGTACAGTGCATACCGCAGATGCCTGCAAGAGAGGTACCCTATCAGTCACTCCAGCTGTTTTGATGTGTGGCACAGAGGCCTCCCTGTCCCCAGCATCGGCACGGTATGTGCAGCCTTTGAGATAGCTGACTGTGGGAAAGACCAGTGCCTCCTTGCTGCCCTGGCCCCCCTCATCCAGCACCACCTCTCCAGCCACTTAATGAGTGTTGGTGTTTGTGATCTCTTCAGTGCAGCATGAAGGGCATCTTTCTAACAGCTCTGCTTACTGTCAGTCAGAGAGTTTGTTGCCATGAGGCAATAACTTCAAGGCCATTTTACAAACGCAGAGCATCAAAGTGAGCGTGACGATGTGATTTACCCCCAGAAATCAGATGGGTTTTTATTTGTTTTTGACTTTGGTTTACACTGCGCAGATGTAAACATTTGTTTCTCCTATACAATAAATTTTCCTTCAGCTTTCCTTATCAACAAGTGGGGAGGAATGTGTGAGAAGCGAAGTTTAAACACTGGCGTAAACAGGGACTTGCTTCATAGTTGCACCCTTTGCACACTCCCCAGAAAAAGACAACAACAGGGGAATTAAGCTCTCAAATTACTTATGAAGATCATACAACTTAATTAGCCTGTTTACAGTCATTGATAACAAAGACCAAGTGAAGAAAACTTTGAAGCTTTGTAAATATTCTGACTCTTCAAACCTTGTCTCAAGAATCTGCAGATTCTCTTAGCAATTTTGCAGCACTGTGGAAATTAAAATAACGTAAGCCCTCACAGCAGGAGAGAGGACTATGTGAAAATAGAATAGTTCTATCATATTAGAAGTTAGTTCTCATATTTCATAATATAATGAGAAAATGCCAATTGAGTTGAGAACAATTTCAGAGACAACTGTTTGGGGAATGCCTCGACAGATGAATTACCCCCGCGCTGAAAAAGACATCTGCCTCAGTCTCTTTTGCTCTTTGTAAAAAAATTAAATAAAAAGTTAATGTGCTTGAAATATTAAGGCTGGGATCCTTACCTATATTCTGTTTCGTAAATCGGGTTGTATTTTACACACTCACATTCTCTATGCTAAAAATTTCCAATGTTGGAAAGCAGCTACGCAAAAGCAAGTCATAGAGGTGGTGAAAGGAGGAGTGAAAATGACTGCAGAAGTGGTACAGCTGATTTCTTTGGAAGTTCAGCTTTTCTCTTGGCCTCGTCTGTGTGTCAGCTTGAAATCCATTTTGCTGTCAATGCTGTCAGTCCAACCTGGCAGGAGCTGGCATCCACTCTGAGAGGGGGCAAACTTCTCACGACCACTTATTTGACATTGGATATGAAATTATGGATTTTTATTTATTTTTTTCTGTTGAGGGTTCTTTTCAACAATGCTTAAGAAGAATGGAAACAGGATGTCAACACCCCAAGCTCTGATTCCAGAGTGATTGCATATAATCACTCTCCATCTGAGCAGACCAACATCCTCTTTTAGGCCTCTCTAACACGAACTTTCGCTGTTTCCAATTTTTCACACATCCCTTATTTAGACAGCCGGGGCGGTGGAGTGGATGAGTCAGGTTGCCCTGGTTAATAGCGCAAATCCAGTGTCTCCAAGGAGTCGCATCCACTGACTAATGGTTGTGCTGCACCAAGTCATTTGTTCCTATCGAAAAGCTTGTAGAGCTCTGCGGTAATACATCAGAAAGAAAAACACCAATGTACTGTAAGGTACATCGTTGCATGGATTAGTAATAAAACGTTGTTATAAAACTGATAAATAGAGGCTTTAAGATTCATACAGTTTTCTGGAAGAAGTAAAGATCTTGAGCTACTGTTTAAAACTAAAGTTTTATGTTATATGATATCCGCTGTGATCTGTTGTAAGATCTGACTCTGCATTGTCAGCAAGTAGACAATCCAGCCCACTCTCTATGGTGCCTGTATTCAATTCTGCAAAAAACTGGCCAGCTAAGCTGTAATCATTGTTAGTGAAACAAATATTTTGATACTATTATTCCTGTTCATTGTTTCCGTATGTCTTTGTCAGCACTTAATCCAACAGCCCATTTGTAAAAGTTTCTCAAGCTGCACTAACAGGATGTCCTCACAGCCTTAAGAATACAAACCAAAATCATTTTTCCATTTTTGTTTAGCATGAAAGTGTGCAACTATGAAGCAAGTCCTTATTTACGCCAGTGTTTAAACTTTGCTTGTCACACATTCCTCCCCACTCCACAATTTGCAGGCTCCTTGACCGCGTGAGAAGAGGGTGAGGTTAAACTGGCAGTAATTTCGGCCACGTTACCTCCACTGAATGTCCTCTGGCTTCATCCAAATCTGCACTGATTCCAAACTGAGGGGAATATAATATACGTGGTAGAACTCCCCACTGAATCTGGCTTGCCCTTGTATCTTCTTTACTTTTTTTTTTTCTTCTTCAAAGAACACTGAACAGCAGAGTAAACTGGGCGAGCTGTGGCACTTCTAATGGGCCATTCAATCTTTAAAAGTTTTTCCGGAGAGGTCCGTGTCTTCTGGATTTGTTTGGATTTGTTTGTACTGTTTGGCTTTATGTCCAGATGTTTTTGGTTGTCCATGGTGTTTCCCATGAATCGTGTTGGGTTTCACATCCACAGCACACCATGACTCAGCATGACCTGTAGCTTTAACATTAACACTAAACTCTCTCGAGGAAAATCTCTCCATCCAAATTCGGTCATTTAAGATCCAGAGAAACAAACTGAAGCTGTTTTCCATGGTGTTGCTCCAAGGCTGTTCCATTACTTTACCAAGTTACAGGAGTGATGTAGTTGGTACTTCCAGTTAATTAAGCTTGTTTGTTTTACTAAAAACTGGAATTGTTTCTTGCAGTAAGGCTAAAACATTTTCCAAATGTTTCTTTTAATTAACCCATTTACTAATGTAATATAAAGCAATGAGCTAATATCTGGACATATGGACAAGATCCCACAATGCACAATATCCAATGAGTCGGAACACTTCTGCAGCTCACTAGTCTGTAGTGTGAACATGCTTTTTTTCTGCCTAATCTTGATTATTTCTAACCCTTCTCTAGTCGTTTTGATTTCCGACCCTAACCAAGTGGTGTAACTCCCTAAAGACACCTGGGAAGCGACAAAGTTTTTGCCATAACATGTTGTGTTTAGATGTAACCAAGGTAACCGGTAAAATGCAGGACAGGTTGGAAATGGAACTCTAACCGTGACTTTATTCTAACACTAACCACGTTATTGTCTAAAACCCAACCAGGAAGTGAAAAAGAGTTTGTTATTCACAAATGAGCCTGCGTTGGTCTCGGTGGACTTGTGAAACATACTGGTGTGGGACAATAATGGATGATTGTATGTTAAAGGGGGATTAATAGTAGCACATTCGCATCCATCTATCCAATTCATCTAGTACACCGGCTGTGGAGACAGATTTTTGATGATATTTTTAAGCCGTCTGCATGGCATGTGCAGAAAGTTATTTTTTTCATTTTAGCTTCCATTCTAACAGACGAGGTGGTCCTCATCGGCTGCATGACACGCTCATCTCAATCTGTGGTGATGGGCCATCTAGAGTTTTGGTGTGGTGGTCCTTTTTGATGCGAGTTAAGCATGTGGGACATTGGATTTAGCATCCGTTTGTCATCATGTTGACATCACAACAGCAACATAATTTCAGAATTTTCTTGTGAATGGTCTCAAGTTACAACGGTTCTATTCTAGTCTAGTGTAGACTGTTTATGACCATTACCAGAGGCATCAGTATGTAAAATGTTTGTGCAGCCAGGAACAGAAAGGTTAACGATTTGAATAAACACATTTATGGATGAGTGGAACGGACAATTGCTACACTAGACTATAGTAATTCATTATAATATTTACTTTCTCTCAGCCATAAAATAGGTATGTGTCCATTGTTACTTCTGTCTTTCCTGTAGAAGGCAAAGTCCCAATAACAACATTAACTGGAATAACTGACATTTCAGGATTTTACGCATTTTTTTGACACCGCCCTCAACTAAAGCAGAGCAGATGCCGAACTACGCTGGGACCATCATGCATCCTGACTTTTAGTTACCATCACTGATGGCTACATTTTCCTATAAAGCAGCTTCACAGCAAATAAACTCCCTACTAAGCCCATGCCAGTCTTTTGAATTCCATGTAAACAATTTGTAATTAAAATCTCCGTTATCTACAAATTTTGTTATCCCCCAAGCTTTAGTTGACATTACCCCGGTGACATCACCATGACATCATGAGGCCTATTTATTTTCAGGCTTTTGAATGCTTCTTCAAAAGCTAAGATAAGGTTTTTTTGTGTAATAAAAATGCATTTTTACATTGTGGTGTTGCTATTGTTCTTAAAGGATCTAAATTCTTTTTTTTTTTTTTTTTTTTTTTTTGCCACTTCCTGTCATTTCTAAACCCAGAGCAGATGGTTATTGTTCAACTGTAACAGCTGCGCTCACAGGAAACCAGCAGGTAGCATGTTTTATCCCTGAAAAAGTGGCGGTGGCAGTGTTGGTGTGTGGTCATCGTGGGATAAAGAAAAAGGCCTGGCCTTTCTGTCATGTGTTTTCATGAACATTTTGTGTGTTTTTGTGGTAGGTGGCTGCCAGAGCTGGAGTTTATGACATCCTCAACCAGCTGGGCTTCTCCGAGTTTGAAGACCTGAGGGACACGCCACTAGCCAGGCTGCGCTGCCGCTGGCAACAGCAAAACATTCAGTCACTTCCTATCCGAGGGGAGTTTATCTGAGTGAGGATCACTGTGAATGCACCAAAACAGTACTGTGCTTTTCAGAGAAAGAGACATTTCCAGTAACTTTGTTCGGCCTTCAAAACATACCCCTGTATTATGTATGCCTTCACACCATCTTTTGTTTGGGTAATTGCATTTTTTTTTTAAGTCACAGGTGATAGTACCAGTTTGTTGTAATGCTAAGTTTTGTTAGAATGTTGCTCCTTTGTTACAAGTTGATATCCTTTCCTTTTTTGTGCCTTTTTTAAGCAACGATAGACATAGAATTTATGTGTACTAATATTCTTTTTTTTTTTTTTTTTTTTTTAATTACAGTTTCAATTCTAACTTGTGACAGCCATTTAAAGCTTCGATTGCAACAAAACAAGAGTTAAATATTGTTGTGAAGGAGCGAAGCAAATTCCACTGCGTCACCTGACAATTTTGGTTGCATGTTACAGGTGTTTGCTGTTGTGAGACCTGATATTTTTCTCGAGGGCTGACCTTTTTCCTCATAACACAGCAGTTATCAGTGGTTGTGCATTTGTTGAGAAGAGTCCCTGTGTACATATGAAAGCTGTTATTTAAGTATTAATGTGTCCTTGGGCCTTCTTAACCTTAGAAGAGTGGATGATTTTGGGAGGAGTGTAGCACGAGATGCTGTTATTCAAATTTTAAAACCAGTAAGCATAATAGCAGTACTGTGTCCCTCTGTTGTACCCGTTTCTTTTTACATTTAATTGCATAGAGTGATGATGCAGGTACTAACATGTCAGGAATTTTTATGAGATTTGAAGCTGTTTATGTCTTTGTATTTCTGTTTTTAAACATCAGAGTGGTGTTGCTTAAGTTTTCACTGCAGTTCTTTTAAATCCTCCTGAAATGGTAACATCTCCTCCTTAAAGGAAGTTTATTTTGAGCTCTGTATGTGTATTTGGTTCCACCAGAAAAGATTAACAGCAATAGAAAAACGGAATCCGATCTTTATCAAATTTTTTCCCTCTGCATCACTAAGCTCCCATCTCTTTAAGGCCCAGTTCCCTAACACACTCCCTTTTCGCTGAGTGGACAACTTTCAGAAGCATTTGAGGCAGGCTACCTGATCTTCATCGGTGACCTGTGCTTAAAGCAGATGACAGTGTAAAAAAAGAAACTTCAGCAATCGTGAATGTCAGATAAAGCGCTGGGAATTAAATATTCACAGTCGTATGACTGGTTAGCTTTAGACCTACAGGGATTAATTTTACATATGCATTTATCTTTTTATTTAGCCCTTTGCCCACATTTGAAATGAACATTATATGAAGTAACATTACGCGTGATCAAAAAAGGAGAAAAGTACATCATCTCCCCATAAATGTAATCTGAGAAACCAGAGGTATGTCGTTTTACTCTCAACACATACTATCAACACAGCATGGACGCTAGTGGCAGCTAATGTAGCCTCAAGGTGTTGGTCTCAGTGAGAAATGAGCAGCGACCAACAAGGGCTCCCCAAGAGCTGGAAATAGACTTTTATGTATAGAATTGGTGGGCTTTCTCTTTTTAATCAGCTTAGCTCAACTAGCCTTTGCATCAACAGTCTGTCAGCAGGAATCAAATTATACATCTGAGTGTAAAATCCATGGTTGGAAACAGCCTAGCCTGCAAATATTTGGTGTAACTTGGGATTAAGAAGCACTTGGTACCAATTGATGAGGGTTAAATGTGTTTTCATATAACTCTAGCTGAGTGACATCAGTGGAAAGAAATAATAGTTGCCTCATACACAGCTCAGAAAAGTACTGCATTGTCACCTGATCAGGGCCACAATCATACCATTGTTTTCACTGAAGACATGCCAATTATTGTTAAGCGTGCCTACATCTATGGAGTAACTTTTACTGTACAGTATTCTTTAAAGTCCAAGCACTTTTGTCATTAGAGTATTTTGTTACCCTGTAATTTGTTAATGTGCATTAGGTTGCAAAGCTGTGCTTTAACTATGAATCCTGCCTTAAAACCAGAAAAATAAGCCAGAAAAGGGTATTAAAAAATCCTTCATACAGAAGCCTCTATGTCCTGTTTGGTCCAGTCTGTTGTGTATTAAACCACTGATTCAGACTGAGAAAAAAAAATGACCTGAAAATGAGATGGAAATTCATGTTTGAGGGAATCTCGTGCACACTCATATTTTTGTGACTTGATAACACGAGCACATACATGGAGAGGTTGTAATGAGACATGATGTCTTTGCCTAATTTAACATAGTCCTTTTCAGAGGCATTCTTCAGAGAGGCAGTGTGTTATATTTTAACCAATGTATGTGCCATTTATTTTCTTACTTGGAGGCTGAAATAAATAACAGATTTAACTGCTTGTCTGCTTTTAGTATCATTTCATTATTTATTTATTTTTTTCTTTTTCTATGGGAGTATTAAAACAGATCCATCTGTATCATGGATTTGGTGTGTTGGAGGAGTTACTGACCATGCATATTCTGCACACAAATCGCCGCTGTGCTACATTCTATCGAAGTTTCCAATTCTGCAAAGTAGCCAAATGACCGTCCCTTTCCTTCTTGTCTTTCTTTTTTCCCCTTCTTATCTCGGCATCATCTTTTGCTCCAGGTACACACCGCTTAGATCCCTCTCGTATATCTGTGCGGCCTCTTTGTCTTGTGTCACTGCCAGTCCCAGAGAGCAGAGCAGGTTATGAGCATCAAGCAGCGTACTTTTACACAAAACAGATGATTCATTGTTGGGCTGAAATCTTAACATATTCCATACACAGTAATAAAGAGCTTAGGCAGATCAAAAGGCTAATCTGAGTTGCCTTTTCATGTGTACAGGTAAGGTCTTAATTAAAAAAAGAAAAAAATATGGTCACCCTCTAGAATGGAGGGCTGTGAGAGGATTAAAAGCCACCAGCTGGCACATCAGTGAAGCTCACTTGGCTTCGCTGGCCTGCTTTGAAAGACCATCTCAGATCACTTCCCATCTTGTAAGTGCATAGCAGGCTTATCTTTGGGAGTACGGAAGTTGTTAGGATTTTTAACACACCACAGCCACAGGCTGGATTATTGTAAATGGAAACCTAAGTGGTCCAGATTGCGATGCTTACTTTAGTTTGTCACACTTGTTTCCTTTTTGCGTCATCTAGTTTTATGAGCTAATTTGTCCTAATTTATTATGGGGATGTGCATGGGATATACACAACTCAAATTTGAAAAAAGTTTCAGTGCAAAATGTAATTAAAACTGCATATCTCATTAACCAATATTTCATTCACTTTAGTACATGAAGAACATATTACCTGTTGACAGTGAGACATTTTACTATTTCGTGGAAAAAGTTTGCTCATCTTTAATTTGACAGCAGCAATGTGTCTCAAAAAAGTTGGGACAGGGCCATGTTTAGCACTATTGCATCTCCTCTTCTTTAAACAGCATCTGGGAACTGAGGAGACCAGTTACTGGACTTTTGGGAGATGAATGTTGTGCCATTCTTGTCTGACATAGGATTATAGCTGCTCAACAGTCCTGGGTTTTCTTATAGAATCCTTAAACATATGCTCAGTGTTACTTCTGAGAGACTCTGCTGCTCTAAGGTGCTCCCTTTAAACTCATCCGTGTTACTGACACATTGCTAATTAGCCTAAGTTGTTGCAAACTGTTCATCCAGCAGGCTACATGGTGATGTGGTGTGGTGGTCAACAGAGTCCCCTCAGAGCCAGACGGTTTCCTTTCTGTGTGGTGTTTGCATGTTCTCCCGATACATGCGTGGGTTCTCTCTGCGTACTGCTGCTTCATGCCACAGACCAAAAACATGCCTCCTAGGTTCACTGGTGATTCCAGATTGACCGTTATGTGATTGTCCTTGGTGGTTTGTGTTAGCTCTGCTATAGTATGATCTGTCCAGGGTGTAGACTTCCTCTCGCCCAATCGCAGCTGAGATGGGCTCCAGCCCCTTCATGACCCTGAACAGAATGAAGCGAGTATAGAAAATGGATGAATGAGATTTCCGCCAACTGTTTGTTTTTAGTACCAATTACTGTTAGAGCCATTTTGCACCCATGCCAAATTTTTTTTACACGTGTTGCTGCCGTCAAACTCAGGATGAGCTAATATTTTCTAAGGTGAAACGTCATACTTCTGTTGTGAGTAAAATATAGCTTTAGGATATTTGTAAGTTATTGCATTCTGTTTGCAGGATATTTACAGTTAACACAAGGCACAACGAGACACAGAGTTTTTGGCATAGGTGTTGTATATTAGATACATTTGTTGTAACACTTTTATACTGCACTGTCTGTTCCTGAATTTCTCTTTACCAGCAGCGACAAATCGGTTAAAACAACACGTGGATATGGAGAGGGGCTATTCAGTTGCAGAATGTGGCCAACTTGACTCCAGGTCAAGATAAGCCCAGGACCTGAGGACCATGCTTGGATGATATAGCGGCCCCTTGCCTTTGAAATCCCTTCCAAACTCATTGAGATACTCCCAATGTGAAATTCAAGCTAGTGGTTCTGAAGGATCCAGAGATTACGGCGGACAAAGAGCCGCATTGAGAGGTGAGGGGTGAGAGGGGATGTAATGAACTTCATGTGGAAAGCTTCCCGCTGCAGATGAGAGAACTGCTCAAAGAGGAGGCATAGTGCCGGTGTGAGGGGTGCATGAGAGCATCGCCATCCTCTTTGATTGTTCTTGTGTGGATAAAGGCAGCATGACAAACACCTCAGAGACTCAAGTGTGCTGTCAGCTCTCAAAGGATTTTGATTAGTAATAACAAGATGGTGAAGGGATGATCTTAAATTTGCAAGTCTGGGCCTTAATTTACCACAGGCAATGATAAAGGATCCCTGATAGGCAAGGTATTACACACCCCACTGAGCAGAGTAATGAAAAGTCTCAGCCAGCAGGCAAAAATAAAGATTGACAATTAGGTTTTCAATTCAAATTTCTGCCCCCATCCGATCTTTTGGAAAATAACCAAGATGCTCAAGTCTTGATATTCAGAGGCCCTTATTAAAATTGATTTATCTTTGGAAGGCCAGACTGGACTTGGACCGCATTAACAAGCTATACAAGAGAACCACTGGTTGCTTGTTGTCATACAAGTAAAAATAGCTTCACTCCATTATGACGGCAAAGGCTACTTATAGGGTATTTTGCATGAGATTTGTTATTTTAGTCTAAATACTCAATGAGACAAACAGTCATGCATCAAGACTGATGGAGACATTCAGAGAATCCTTGAAATATTAAACATATTACTGATATTTTTAAGAGGCTGGAATAGATGCAAAAGTCAAATAGAGCTACAAACTTGAGACTTCTAAGTTTCAACTTATTGAAAAACTGACTCCTAATAGACTTTAGCTAAGACTTGAGTAAGACTCACCTCTTCTGGTCTACGTGCTGAAGATTTTGAAAAGTATTCAATTATCCAATATATGTATCGGGCCATAATTTTTGTTCAGTTATGTTTCAAGTATGCTTCAGCTCCACCTCTTGTCCAAATATGTACTGTAAAAGGACCAATTTGTTGATGTAAAAATGTTGAAATATAGACTTCAGAATGGTATTTACTTCATACCGTATATGCAGTCGATGAGTCTCTGAGATTATGCACTAAAGGGACTAGGACGGTTTAACAAAGATAAGATTTTGACTAATAGACTCAAGATTTTACAATTCTAGAAATCAGGGGCTTGCATCATATTCAATTTTGTGGTCAGAAGATCCAGATTTATCCATAACCTTATCCTCCACACAGAGGGACTTTTTGAGAGAAACGTGGGATTTTCAAAGGCTATATTTCATGACAAAGAATGATCTTTTCCAAAAACCCTAACCAAGTCGGGGCCTAGACCTAAGGAAATATTGAGGAACAGAACGTAAAAAAGGAAGAAGATGGCGACCAAGGGGACTTGTAAAATATCAGTTTAAAATTCTGGTCTCAGGGATTAGTTGAGTTGTATTGTATGCACTGAAAAAAAGTCGATGTTAAGATTATGCGTTGAGATCCCTAGTTTCTTGAAACTTGACATGAGGGTTCTATAGCTTACTCATCTTAAAATCTTTGTTTTATCAAAAAAAAAAAAAACACACGAGAGGATTCTGTGATTCTTTTAACAAGCAGAAACATTAAGCATATTAACATGGCACAAGAAAAAAAAAAATCATTGTATTTGTCTGACCAAAACCTGACGAAATGATTCGAAACTGAGCTCCCCCAACCAGCCTAACCCCCATATAATGTGGTTGTAGCCTGATTTATTCTGGTGTGTAGATCCTCAGCTAGGTTCAAATGGGCCTGGGCACTCCATACATGCTCCAAAGTTCTATCTTTTTGCATCATCAGTAAAGCATAAATGTTAATCAGTACAGCCAAATTCCCAATAAACTGCTCTCATGCGCATATTTTCTGTCTCTTTATCAGACAGCTACACACAGAAATTGTGCTTGAAAATCAGCCCATTAAGACTACGTGTCAACTTGCAGTCGTTTAAAGTATTTCCAGAGTCTCACTCTACCCTTATCAAATTTTGATTTTACAAACACAACATCATCAGAAAAAAAATAACAAGCGGAAATCTTAATCTCACTAAGCATGTACCCATGGTGAATTTTAACGATAATTATAGTCTCAACAATGACCAAAACCAAAAAGGTTTTTAAAGATCCTGTGACAAGCTGTCATCTCTTCCAGGGATTGTTTCATTTTTTGAGGTTAAAAGGAAGATATCCATTGTTTTCAACTATACAGTAAACTGCCAACCTATACTTAGAAAATAAGGAAGAAATACCAGCATGGAAACTACAGTGATCAGGGTTTTTGCAAAATATAGTTCACTTAAAAAATGAGAATTAAAAAAAAAGGAGCATCTAGAATGATATTACTACATTAACTTGGCCTCAGATAGTCCTTTCAGTACCGAAGCTGTCATATCTGCCTGAATGCCATATCTTCAAATCCACCAGACTCTGACAAAAACAGTCATTTTACCTTGCAGAATATGACCTTCATGACCCATTATCATTTGTGTTGGGTTTAATTTTGCTACTTCGGCTTCCAATTACGGTACAAACACATGCATGTTGGGTTCATTGGTGATCCTAAACTGACAGTAGATGTGTAGATTGTTGTCTCATGTGTCCAGTATGACTTCCATTTTTCATACTACTGAAGTGTTGTTCAGACTTCAGCCCCAAAAATGGATGTACTATTGATCGTTTTCCATCGTCTAAAACAAGCTTCTTTGTTCTTCTACTGAGAGTTTGATGAAAAAACGGTGCAACCTGCACCTTTGCCACCTTAGATATAACTAAATCTTACACTTATCTTTTATACTGTACCTAACCAAGGGTTTTTAATGTAACCATGAATATTAATAAAGTATTTATTGCATCCAAATCTCAATCGCCTCGTGGACATTGAGATGTTTTTGTGCTTAAGTCTGACCAAAATTAAACAGTAGCATTCCTAGAACCATTCCAGTCTAACAAGAAATGATGTATTAGCGTAAAACATGTTAGTTTTATGATAAAGGCTGTAAAATATGAGCTGTCAGTGTTTTGTGTAATTTTTATTAAAGTATTTTTTGGGGCTTTTTATGCCTTTAATGAGAGGACAGTTGGAGAGAGACAGGAAGCAGGGAGCAGAGAGAGGGGAAAGACACGCAGCACAGGGCTGGTCGGTGCAGGAGTCGAACCGGGGCCAGCTGCAGCGAGGACTGTAGCCTCTGTATATATGGGGCGGCTGCTTAACCCACTACGCCACTGACCGCCCCTGTTATGTGTAATCTTGCAGGGAAAATGTCACCCTGACAACTTGGAAATGGAAACTTGATGTCTCCATGAACCCAAACCCAAAGTATTTTTCCCCCCACATGAAAATAAAAGAAGATTAAAAGAAATTTAATGAAAGAGAGCAAATGAAAACAAGACCAAAAGTGCAATGCAACTGATGCTGTGTTCAAATTGTCCACTTGTTCACTCACAGTATATCATATTGTATATTATATGATGATCTTCTTCATACACAATCTTTTTCTTCTTCTTAATGTGATCTTTACTGATTCATTCATTCATATTTATACATATATTCTCATATATACTGATAATTCCTCCTGTCCTATGTCCCAGACAGAAAAAGAGATGATTCACTTCATGGTTGAGACATCTAAGGAGGATTAATTTCTCACCAGGTATTTCAAACTGATTATTAAAAAATCAAAATATCGAACAGCAAACATTAGCACCAGGTAGCGTTATTGCCCTCTGTTTGCTCCGAGGTATTTTGACCCATGCAGCGTACAGTTCTGTACCCTGCTTTTTCTTTACCCAGATACAGAAATCTAGTGCACTGTAAAGTAAGTGAGAAGTTTCAGTTGAAATTTTGAATGGCAATCCAAAATCACTGATTCACTATAAAGCGCACTATGTAGAGTACAAGTGGATCATTTCAACGTAATATAAGTGTAGAAATATATCTATATGACATCATGAATCCAGCACAGCAACATTTTTAGAGGCTCTGTTATGTGGCAACTACATGATGTGGACTAATGCTTATTTTTCAATAACAATGTGGTTTCCTTGCCAGGGGTGTCACTTTAGTATACGCTCACATGTATTGCTCAAAAATGCATGGACAGTGTATTTCATCATTTAATTTGGAGGACTTGCTGCAACAGTTTTATATCTGACCCCTAACAGGAAAAACTAAGTGTATGCTGAGCTATTCCTGTGATTATAGGAACACAGGGAATTCTGCTGGAGCCACACATGCAGAAAACACTCCAAGAAAAATCAGGCATGACAAGTGAAAGTCATACACTCATTCTGAAGCTCTCAGGCCCAGATCCCACCATCCATACGCTGCAGACCCCGCCCCCCCACCCCAACCCTCAAGCTGCTGGGCAGACTAGCAGCTGCTTTGCATCTCCCTACATCTCAGAGATGAAAACTCACATATTTTCTCAGCACGCTGGCATGGCTAGACCACATTACAGCACACTCTGAGGCATCCACAGTTCCACACTCTGGAAACACAGTGGAAGCATGATTCTTTGCAGCCACATCTGCATAAATTCAGCAGCATTTTAGACTTTGAAAGCCATCACTGTGGAATGTTTATGGGGAAAAACAAAAAGGTTACATTTTCAGACATTTAGGTTTCTCAAGACTATCTCATATGGATACATGTATCTTATTGTTGGAAAACTCAAGAGCAGGGTTCAGCTTGAGAGAAGAGTGCACTACAGTTTCGGTCTTATGCTCCTCTTGTAAAGGACAGAGTGTTCTGTAGTAGAAAATTGTTCTTGTGTGTGGACTTAACCACAGACTGTGAGTGCAGCTATTCATTTCTGAAGGGAAAAAACAAGGCTTCTAATTGAATACTATTCTATATTGTGGAATGTCTTTCTAGCTTTTGGAAACACGTGAAAAAAAAAAAAAAAACTCCAAATAGTATGGATGGAAAAACAGCATAAAACTTCTCACAAGGCAGTTAATGGTTTCCATCTCTTAATGCTGTGGTTAGTTTCCACTGCTTATTAATGCACAACTTTGGATCACTATCCAATTCTCTCTCTTCTGCCCAGAGGGGACGTCTGCACAAACCCACACCTGCTCTACATTGACCATCCTGGGAGCTTTGAGCTAATTAGCCACACATTGAGTGCATAATAGGCAGTCTGCTCTTATCTGGGGCCCAGACACACTTGAGGAACTGGGGAAGGGAAAAAGAATATCGAGTCTAGACAACTTACTTCTCAAAAAGAACCTGAAAATTACTAATAATTTCTGCCCAACCCCCTTCTCGTCCTTCCTGAGTTGTTGGTCCAGTCTCAGTGTGGTCATGTCTGACTAAGTAGACTCCTGCAGGTTTTGCAGTGGCCAAAAAAATACTGGTTGCCTGAGTAGTCATCCAAAGTTTTAACAGGCTTTCATTCCACTGATGAAACCTACAGTAGAGTTTTTACACATCCTAAGCTTCTAATGATGCCACTGGATTTGTTCCCTTTCTGCAAATGGAACATATGCTCACAGTGACATCTGCAGGATTAGCCCAGATTATGAAATTTGAGATTCAAAATGCAAGAGGTAATTATATTGCACGATTTAAAGTTGACTTTCTTGATATCAGAACTGCAGTCAACAGAAATGGAAAACGTGTATTAAGATCAAATCAGACAGCGTTCCTATAATACTCGACTATTTACAAGGTACCCTTGAATTTGAGCTAACATACTCTTTGACATGATATTTAAAAGATAATTAGTTTTCTTGCTGTTATGAAGTCCATTCCCATTCCCATTAACTTCTTCACCAACTGCAACTTCTGAAATCTCATGAAGATAGAACATTTTTGCATTACAGCTGCCAAAAACTATGAGGACATCTTATTTTAAGAGTGGAAACGTTTTCTCTCTTTTTTTTCTTATGCTATCAAGTGTATTTACTATGTTACATTTTTCACAAGTGATATTTACTGTAATTGTTTTCAGTAGATTTAGATTTTTTTGTTGTCACTAGGTGCTTTGGTATGATGCCTAGGAATGTGTCCCTTGATTTATGGCCATGTCATCACTAACATATGTTTGTGAGCTAATGTAAATATGCTGTAAGAGTTATTACCCTGCATCTGGCGTCTGGACTTTTTCACTCTGTTTCAAAAAGAGTAATAGATTATTTTACAGAACATCAACAGTAAAGGTGGCCTTTTCCCACTTAATCTACCCGGAATCTCTCTATGAGTTAGAACTATAAACGCTCAATGTCGCTCCCACTGTTGAGCTGTAGTGGTTTTAGTTTAGCAGTTGTGCGTTCCCCAGCCGAGCCATCGGTGCGTAATTGTGCACGACTGGACGGCAGATGTTTCGCCACCGGGACGCTCTGTCTCTGCAGACTTTAAGTGAACCCTTTCTAGTCTCCTTTTTTTTAAGCGTAGGCGTACGTTAACTTGGACTCCTGCCTTACTAAACGTTATTTGAGGAAGAAAAAAAGAGAAGAAGAAGAAGAAAGGGGGCCGGGTGGGGGCAACTACTTCAAACTGTCCCGGTTCTTACCGGGGAGTTGTCGTCATCAGCACCCCAGATATCCCCCCCATTTAGCTCCCTAAATGGATGGGGCAGTCTCGTTCTATGCAGTTCAGCGCAGGCCAAAAGACTGGAAGCAACTTGTGAGTATCCGTCAGTTTGGCGTCTAGACGGGATCGCTCAGAAATGCCCGGCTGCCTCGCTGGAGCTCAGCTCTGAGGACTTTTCTCCTGCTTTTGTGCTTATTTTTTTCAGAAGGAAAGACTCTGCTCTAAGTTTACAATAGAAAGGAAAACTTTGCGCTGAAGTGGCAGCTCCTACACTATAGCCCTCGCTATGGATTGTATGTATTTATTGATGTACTTTTCTCTCAGTCAAGTATTTTTGGAGCATATTTTCGCTGCAGAAACACACGGTGAGTTATCCATTTATTTCCTTTTTGTGGTGCCTTCGTACTGTGTGGAGAAAGGCTCTCTCTGGGTTATGTGTAGGGAATAATGATTTAAATTAAGTTCTGCTTCTACTGATAAGTCAGCATAAGTTTGATAGCCTTACTGTTATGGATGACAATACGTCCCCTAATTTCTATAGACATATAAATAGGGCTGTCATGCTCAGATATTCCTGTTTGCTTTAGAGAGCACTGTTTCTTTTTAATGCATGGCATTTTACATAGCTTTACAGTATTTTCCATACCATCTTGCTTGGCATAGATCTGTAAATGTGACTCTGACTTGACACTATCTGTCCCATCAGAAAAACTCTCTGGAAAGTTAAGTGAATACGGTCTTATCGTGCCATTCAGCACAGACTCCAATGGCCGGTACATTTCTCACGTGGTTTCTGCTGGAAGTGGAAGTAAAAGTGCTGCTGCTGCTGTTGGTGCTGCTTCAGAGGCAGTCTCAAACCTTGGCAGGACAAGAAGGGTGGCCCGCAGTGCCCCTGAGATGCCCTCAGTCACCCCTCCCTCATCTCAACACTTGTTTTTCAATGTCACTGTGTTTGGTAAAGAACTTCACCTCCGCCTGAGGGCCAACAGGAGGCTGGTGGCCCCGGGGGCTTTTGTTGAATGGCAAGAGGACTTTAAAGAGAAGGCCAAGGAACGCATCCACGGGGACTGTGTTTTCACTGGGGATGTGACTGACATGCCAGAGGCCTCTGTGGCTATCAGCAATTGTGATGGGCTGGTAAGTCAGACATACACTTGTAGGAGAGAATGTGGTTTCCCTTCTTGGGCTCAGTGTGAGTAATTGTCACACATTTATTTATATTCAGAAAGTCCTTCAAAATGTTCACCCAGTATGTATATATTCTTAAGCTTAAAACAATTTGGAAGGGTACTTTTGCAGTTCCTTCATATTTATTTATCTTTACTTTGTGATACTTTGCAGTGACTTTTGCATTACCTCTCAATGACGTTTTCATTTCCGCAGAGAGGCAGAGCTGTAATATGATACTTTAACATATATTACACCGCTGCCAGTTGTGACTACAGTAATAGTCAGCGCATGCTCAGCTGTAGCTGCTCAGGCACAAGTGTACACACTGCATTAAGAAATAAAATGCTTCCTCAGCTCTCTCACCGACAACTGTGACTGTAGGTTTGAGATGACACATTTGTCACTGCAGACCAGCTGTGCTTTGGTTGTTGTGATTCTGGCTGTGACACGTTGTGCTGTACTGAAGCCGTATCACTGACCTCCTGTGGCATGTTGGTAACATACTGGAAGGTAGCACTGCAGGTTTAAATGGTAGAACAGCTAGGCATAACCATAGCACCACAGATTGAACCACAACAGCAGTTTCAGTCCAAACCTTAACCACTTCTAGGCCACAGCCTCACACGTCACAACCGTGCACGCAACCAGCAGCTGTGTTCTGAGTAATCAACAATGAGCATTTAATGTATCATGTAAAGTGACATGTCTTTCCCCCTTTTCTTTTTGTGGACTCTACACAAACATGGCAACAGTTCATACATATTGCAAAGGAAAGAATTTCGAGGTAACAGAAATGTTTATTTTAAGGTATGCAAAATTATTTCTTGAAAAAAATCTCCCTGTATTCTTTCAGGGCTATCATAGATAAATGAAAGAATATCTCATTTTTATTTTCTTACAAAAATCTTTGTGGAGCTGAGGGAGATTGTAGAATCATCTGTGATTCTCATATGAAGACCCTTTTCACACCATATGGCCTTGTTTAATCTATTGTAATAATGAAAGTTTGGTTTTAACTTCAAAGGCGATGTATAAAATGCAAATATTTTTTTGTGCAGGAGAGCATATATATATGGGTGTCTGAAGTCACTACCAACACAAGAACTCATAAAAAAAACCACAACTGTTACTTTTTTGAAGACTCCTTAGGCCTGTAAATATGTCAGATTTGCAAGGTAAAGGGATTTCCCAGCTGATTTTGTTGTCCATCCTCCTTCAATTTAGATTGTGGTGCATTCACTGTACCTTGGATTATACTCTTTTATTTTCTTTTTTCTTTGCTGGTAACAACAAATCATCATCAGCAGCAATAGTTCACCTAACTTATTACTAATATTAACTTATAGTTGACTGCCTGTCGGTTGTTTTTTAATGTTTATATTTAGACTAGGAAAGCTTATGCCAAATTGCTGTCTAATTCTTTTTCCAGTTCGAAGCTGGAAATTCTGATTTTCAATTGTTGATTAATGCACCACCCTCCATCTTTAGAAATGCTCACTGTCTGTGGCTGAAATGCAGACAAGAGATGTATTTGTATTTAAGAATAAAACTGAGTCAAGTATTTTTATGTCATTATGGTGAGTGGAAGTTTGAGCCCAGTTGCCTATTGTGTTATTATTAGCTCTCATGCTACTGTAAGCTCTCTCATGTGCTAATAATATGCTTCAAGAGTTATTGAGTGAAATTTGTATCCAATTTATATTTGCATTGTAGTCTGAAGTCATAGGACACATATCAGTTAAGACAGAGCTGCAAAATTATAGTTTTAAAAGAAAGAGTTGAAACGTCCCTTTGTATTTAGACCAAAGTATGTCACAGACATGTCATTAGGACCTCAGAAAAAAGAATGTGTCTCCTTCATCAAACTGAGCTTATAACATAAACACCTCTTGGGTTATATTGGTAGACCTCGAATATAGATCTGCTATGTTTTTGGTTGTAATAGACTGGCGGGCCAATTAAACGGACAATTTTTTTGCCACTGTTTTGGCTGATATTAACCACTTAAGACTTGTAAACAACAACATGGCAGCCGTCTATACTGACAGTTAAACACCCTGCCCCTGCAGTCTTTTTCTCACTCTATCTTTGAAAAATCAATATTGATCAGTTTGAGGTGCCACCTTGGGGTCTTTGTCATGTTCCACAAATCTTAACAGTTTTTACTTTTTCTATTTTATTGGTGACTGTCTTCACCATTAATGTTGTGTGCATGGTGCTGTCAAAGTAACATCTATATGAAAGCTGGAGTTTATTATTCACTTTACATGACAGTGATTTTGATGTTGTGGCAGATCAGGCTGTTGGACCTAAATGTGCTAAACCCCAGAAAGAATTAAATCGACTCGAAGCATTCTTCATTATTTTCTCTGGTTTCACCAATTGCATTGAAGTATGTCAGAATGAAGCAATAAGTGCCCTTTAAAACTAGAAAGGCACTTGTGGGGTGCAGATCTCCACCAACGTCAGCATTGGCACCTAATTGAAAAAATGGTTCCATGTTGCACCCATCAAGCAAGTGTAAATGAAGTGAAGGGCAGAGGAGGCATGAATCAGCATCATGAAAAACATTGTTGTTTTTCCTCCACAGCATCATGTGTCCCCGCATTAGTACCAATCAATACTCCATCCTGCTCTCGCATAGTCAGTGTCATCATGGCCTTTAAATGTGTGCAGAGTTGTGATGGAGCAGAACAACAGTAGCTGAGCCACTGATGGATGTTTGTAGTCGTGTAAATTAGGGTGAATTTCCAAACAGGCATGTGCCATTTGAATTGGCAGGTTGGTCTTCAAGCAGATCCCTGAACTTCGCAGACAGAAATACCGTGTGCTTAAAGCCTGGTTTATAGTCAGTAACGCAAGACGCAACGCAAGACGCAAGCCGCAACGCAAGCCCTTGCGCGGTTGCAAGCCCCCCCTTGCATGCTTGCGTGTGTCACCTCAATTTTCTAAACTTCACGCAAGACGCAAGCGCAAGCCACTGGCTGTGGTCGAAACCGCCTACTACTTGATCGATCTGACAGTATGCAGAGCGTTTACACACAGTGCACTTCACTCCTGCCCGAGCCGAAATCAGCCGGCCTGAAAAGCTGATTTCCCTTAAGCTATAGGCTAAACTCTGTACATATATAACTTTAGCAACATTTGAAACATTTTCAGGCGAGAAAGTAGTCGTTTAGACCCCCAAGGTGTTGAAAATCTGACAAAATACCGGCTATTTACAAGAAGAAGAAGAAGAAGCATGAATCTATGGAAGAGAGACTTGCCAAAGAGCTCCTGGCGGTGAATTTCCTTTCATCGTAGTAGGCTTGTCATTGAAAAAACCCGCTACTCCACCTACTGTCCTGGCGGTGAATCGCCACGCAGCACACGCAACCGCCGACAAAGCAAAATGAAGTATAAACGTCTTGAGCCATTAACATACGCGCAAGACGCAAGCGCAAGGGCAGTTAAAAGAAGTATAACTCAGCCTTAACGGGAGTGAAGATAACCTTTGACCCAGGGTGTGACAGACAGACACACGCACCTTTTCATTCATGCCTCCTTTTTGTAAATCATCACACGTTTAAACACCTCAGGGCCAAAACTTTATTCACTGATTCAAGTTTGCACTTCGCTAGCCTGACTACGTCATACTCACGATTCTAGTCAGAATGTGAGTCTGATACTGCTCAATAGAGATTTGGGTATGGGGCGTGTTTCAACTGAACCAGGAGAAAAAATGCCTCTTCGCTCAATTGGATAGACCTACAACCAATCAGAGCAACGTAGTATGTGACGTAGATTAAGCGACACACACTTGTTGTAGGAAGGACGGCAAAAACATCTTTTCTATCGATAAAAGCCTTTATCGCGTTCCTCTGTTCGTCTTTCAAAATGAATGTAGAACAGACTCAATGGCAGAATCTACACACCCTAGCTCTCCAGCGGCAGCCATGTTCAGCTCTTTAGTGACGTAGTCGATAATGTCCCTGTTGATCATCTGTCCATCATCGTATAAAGCCCGCCCTGGCAATCTGATTGGTCCGACCAATTCTTGGTCGGGCATAATGATTTCCCAACTGAGCAGAGCCAGACCGAACTTCCCGACCAAAACTTTTATGGGCGGGGCTAAGTTCGGCTGGCACCCAGGCTAGCACTTCGCAGCAATTATGACTCTTTAAAAAAATGTTGTTTTATGGTTTTTACCTCAAGCCACATTTGTCCTCTCTATTCTTGACATGTATTTATGGACAATTGGGATTTTTTTGTTGCATCTGCACCATACGCAGATACAGATGTCTCCTAGCACATGTATTGTCATCATCATTTAATTTCCGTCCTCACTGGTTTTTCACATTCAGACCACAAACCAGGCTCAAATTGAGAAAATTAGTTAACATAGATGAAGTTGTGTCCTCTTTCTTAATGTAATGACAATGAGTGGTGTGTGGACAATGGCATGCTGTGTTCTCCAATCACAACATAATTTTCTGAAAGGCTACTGTGTGCCTTTCAGTGACTCAAGGCTACGAATGACGAATTAGCTCCCGTGCAGCACAATGCTGCATTCACCTATGGGCATGATAAGGTTGTCAGACCTCTGTGCCTTCAACAGCTGGTCATCCATCTGATTCTCATAAATGTGATGTATCTGAGAAGAACTCATACATCACCTAGGACAAAGTTTCACACAAATATCTAATAGTATAGTGTGAAGAAGTGACATTTTATACTCCAAAGATCAAAGAACTAAGTAACGGTTACGTCATAATGTTCAAGGACAAGCACGGGACTTTCCCCTTGTGGAAGATGTTAAATTATGAGCCACAAAAATGAATCACAACGGTTTCCAAAAAACGTCAGCAGATTAAACTTAGCAAATGAGATGCTTCAGAGTGCCAGAGTCAGGTCAAATGAGTTTGTTCCAGCTCCATTCTTGCAATCATTTCTGGTACTTTTGTTATGTTCATGTTGTGGCTTTTATCTCTGTCTGGCGAGGTTTGGCTCTCTGTGTATTTATTTTACAAACATTAAATTAATTTCATATGGTTGTGTTTGATGAGCTTTCTTAGCTTGTACACTGTCACCATTCATCCTCCTGGATTTTTCTTTTTTTTTCCCCTGCTTGCTTCTTTTCTGCAGGCGTTTGTTCTGCATTAATGTTGCTCTGCAAGTTCTTCAGGACTTATTCTGTGGCCATTCACTATAACAAAGATAAAGAAACAACATTAATGGAATCAGACAGTAATAAATCAAATCGGACACAGGAGCATCCATCATAGAGAAAATCATAGGGAAAGCTAAATTATACAGATAAGTATCTCAATAAAAATATGTGACCTAATCTGATTTTACTGATATTTGTTGTGTGTTTTATGTTAGAAATTGAACATTTAATAGGATGATGAGTTCTATTTCACTTTTGTCTAAAGAAAAAAAATGAAATACTAATCATATTTAATAGAAAAAAAAGAATAATTGTATGTTTAAATTTAGGTTATTATAGCTTTGGGGTTGTTGCATTTAAAAGGACATGTCACATTTCAAAGATTTGTTCATGTTTATTGTATTGCGGCAGGCGTCTGAGACGATGTATTGTTTTTTTATTTGGGTGAACTTAACCTTTTAAAGGCTAGAGACAGTAAGCATATAGTCCCTGTGTTTCCTTGCATCAAAACCAACATAAACATGGACTTGTCTGTGCATGCATGGCTGATCAGAGAGCATTTGAAGTTGCACACACAGGCTGACATGTCTACTTGATGTGGAGGACATAGAGAAGATCTTGCCTGATGAAAGTACTTTCTTTGAAAGGTGTAAGAACTTGAATCCCGCACTTAGATCAACCAAATGCGGGCCAGATCTGTGAGATATACTCTGTGTCTTGACTTACCACCAGCGCTCAATCTTCAAAGGCAGCTTGAATGATTCCCCTATAGAGAACAAACACACTGAATTGGGGCAGATGTATATCACAGTCTCGTATTTTTAAAATTCCCATAGCATGTACATTAATGGAAACAAAGTGCTGGGAGTTGTAGGTTGCAGCATCACAACAATAAGGTTTGCACCAAGTGTATCCCCCTGTGCTCCTGCAGAGATGACTCTCAGTAACAGAAAATTCTCCCCTGCCATGTTCCTAGAAGTTCAACATGAATGGCATTCCTGATGTTGATTTGGCATCAGTATTTGATTTCACAGAGCCACCTGTAAAATCAGCGGAGGTTGTGTTAGCTGAGGTTGCGACGCAAGTGAGAGCCAACCTGCGCTTCCTGTCTTGTTTTACTATGGTTTATGTTTGATTGCCCTGATTTAAACATCTATGATACCTCTGACTGTGACCCCTGCTAGATGGCAACAGCTGTGTGCTCCAGGCGGACATGGACTATTGTTGTGGTGTAATGAGTGATGGCTATGATTATAGTGGTGCTGCTTATGTGTTGAGAATAAGCCCATATGACAGCCTGATTGAGTTACACGTGTGATGGAAACACGAGTGCCTGATTACCACTCTACTGTAGGAAGAGCGCTATTTCTGTGCCCATCGCTTAAAAAGAGGCAGATCCACCTAGCAACAGTCAGAAGTCAATCTGCTTAATTTTTTCACGTCGGGAAGAGGGTGCAGCTTTCCAACCATTGGAAATGGAAAATGACTGCATAAGTTGTTCTATTCATGAATGTCTGCATGAATTCTGTGCTGAGCTGGTCCCAGTCCAGTATTCCAGGATCCTCTGGTGTTCCAGCACTCTGCTGGCACGGATGTAAAGTCACTAAATTAAGAACTCCATCAGTGGAAGCCCAACCTCTCTGCCAGTAATGTGATTTATTTCCACTCAGTCTAATCCTTATTCGCAGCAACTACAGTATGTCTGTCCAAATAGGTGTGCATTCAAACACACAAAGAAACAATGAATGCTGCTACTGCCTCTCTTTGTATTTTTGCTGCTTTTACCTCTAATACTGCGTGAGATTCCTTCAGCAGGGTTGCTACTACAAAACTTCCACTTTCCCTACTTTAGAATAGATACAATTATATTGTCATTGCACATGTGACAGGTACAGGCAACACAATTACCTGTGGTACCGCTAGTAGAACCAGCCCTTCTTGTATAACAGCTAGATTATGCAAACAGAAAAGGTAGTATTGCTATCAGTGTTTCCATGCAATTTTCCAGCATTTGCTCCATCTTCTTCTATTACAAATTATGGCAGTAACTTTTGATTTAATAATAACATTTTAATAATTAAGAAGTTATGGTGCTTAACTTCAAATATTTGAAGGACTCCATTTTACCAAACCTTTAATGACATGTATTTAATTAATTTAGGTGCAAAGCTTGATGGAATGTAAAAAACAAAAGTCAGTAGAGGAGTTTGGGTGGTCAAGATGGTGGTCAAAGATGCTAATATGAAACAGGCTCTAGTTTCTATGTATGTAAAATGAATGGCTTCATTCGTGTATTAAAATGATGGCATTCCATTCAGTCATTCAGACAACAGTCAGACTATGGTTAATGTTTGTTTCATTCAGACATGCTTTTGAGAAAGACAGAGATAGCCATGGTGCACGTGAGCTATTTTTCACTGCATGAGGTTCGACATTGAGCCAAGCAAGGCATATCTGTAAAGTCCTCAGACGGTCGCAGTTCAGTTGTATCGATGTGCTCTTACAGTGTTATTGCAAAAAGATGAAAAAAATATTTAACTTTGGAGTGGCTAGACCCATTTGAGTTTAGTTGATTCAAGCCCCAACCACATTATGTGAGTGCTTTAGTCTGGTCTTTGAAGCTCGATTTTGTGATTTATTTATTTATTTTTTTGTTGGACCAACACATTTACAAGCATTTAAAAGTCAGGTTTTGTTCGAACTAACAATAATTGGGCTTGTCTAGTGTCATGTAAACATGACCACTGTTTGTTAGATGAAGGTGCCGCTCAACAAAAAATACTTTGTTTTATAGAATTATAGAATTATTCTACCGTTTCCTCATAACAGCATATTATTCCGCAAAACATTTTCATACCAAGCCAACAAGCATGGTGAATTGTGTTAAACAAAACTGGTGGTGGATGGAAGCATTTGACGAATTGTATGTAGTTTACTTTGCTCATTTGACTCGGATTCAGACAAAAAGTTTGGACAGCCCTGTTGTTAACTGATTTATTGATGTGATCTGTTAGATCCCTCTGAACAGGTGATCATAAGCTTAATCAGCCCATCACTCATGCGGTTATTTTTTTTAATGTAATATTTAGGTTTGTGCTGTGTTGACAGCAATGCACTTGTGCTACCAGGGAGGTAAAAATTAGCTGGGATGTCTGCCCCTTGTACGATTTATAATTGTCTTGAATATTTTCCGCCCGTGGATAATCTTTCTCAGTGTAGAATGATGGACTCCAAATTGCGTGCAAATGGTCTTAAAACACTTCCCAGGTTAATGGGCAGCAACAATTATTTCTCGGTTGTCACTGCTGTTGTTCTACTGCTCTTATAGAGCTGCTCACACTTGCTGTTGATCAGTTATTCAAGTGTATTTGATTGGCAGCACCTGTCTGCTACTTACACCCTTTAGTCCTATGGAAGTAGTGGGATTTAGTTACTTAGATTTTCCAATCTACATTCATTTAGATTAAGTCGAATGTTATTGTGTCAGTGTTTTCAGAGCAAAAGTAATTTGTTTGGTACATATAATACCATATCAGTCTCATTCCTCAACGGCTTGATAAATCTGGATATAATAATGCCCATGTGTTGCATACATTGTTTTTGTATGTATATTTTTGTGTTATGATACTGTGTGTTGCACAGGTTTTACATAATTACAAAAAGTTTTCTTGCTCCTGATCGTGGCTCATTCTTATGTTGAGTCCCTCAAAGCGTTCATCTCAGTGCGCTCTGGTCATGGTTACGACTTAGTCTGGGTGTAGGTGAACCTTAGTACATTAACTACTATAGGTTCTTGATCTGTGTAATTACAATAGAATAATGAGAATAGTTTGCATTCTTTAAAGCAGACTAGCTGTGTGTGAACCAATTAGCTCCTTTTAGCAGCTGTGCAATCTTCTTCTTCAATTAAGCAACCTCCTTGATGGCTGAATTATTATCACCCATGCATGCAGACAAGTGTTGGTGATTATAAGCTCATTTTTCTATTTATGGTCCTCTTCTTGATCACCAGTTATGCATGCCCTTTGTGGCTCAGCACAGTGATATGTGAAAGCTGATCAAAAGGAATCAAGTAGTAATCCCCTGCTCCCACAACCTGTCTCATACGATTATTTCAGAGCCTGCAACTCTGCAGCACCACTGAGCCATGGTTTACTCGCTTGCCCATTGATCTTCACGATTTTGCCACAAAAGCCTTTATCCAGCATAACAGATTTGTTGCATACTGCCAGTGTCCTTTAAATATTGCGTCAGAAGATCAATGTAAATGTAAATGGGATTATGGATTTTGTTCAGGGAGTAAACTTCACGGAAAGAGTGCGCAGCTTGATCTCAAATGTGATAGTGGATTACCATTTTAACTCTCTGTCACGTTTATGGATTAACAAAGAGCATGCCTGGAACTAAATTACACGTTTCTAAATAATCTGCCACAAATTACAGGTTGAGCCTCCGGAACTAAGGCTGCTTTTTGATTTCCTCGCATCCTTGGCCTTGGGCACTTTTTCCAATTTTAGACTGTGTTTGTCTGTCATGCGCAATAAAGGATGTCTCAATCAGATTATCTCAGCAGATGATATAAAAAGACCACCATGCTTGATGCCAGCAGCACATTGTGAAAAGTCTCTTCATATACAGAATAATGTATAGTGAGTGTGCCTGGGATCTCTGTAAAAAAGGGTATCGTTATGTTGAGTGGGTGGACTGAAAATAAAAAAACATTACGTAAAGAAGATACAACACTGTTTATCAAAGCACTACAAGACATGAAGTGAGACACATGATTTACTGTTGAGGAAAGACTCAGGTATTGCATGTTTAGGTATTAGGTAGCATAGGTAGTTATGTTTTCTTGTTTCTGGAACAGCACCCAGACTTTTACTTTTTCTTCTCATTCTGTTTCTGAAGGTAGTTTGAGGGCTGTTGTATCAGGGTATCCACAGACTCTACTAACAGACTCTACTGCAGAAATATACATGGGAATAAATATTCTTTTTTTTTTTTTCATGAAAAAACTGTTGTATCTGTATTGTGTCTGTCTGTGCCTTATTGTGTCCCTTTACTGCACCGAACAGGTGACAGACTCTGCAGATCAGAAAGAGCCACTGATATTACATACAGTAAATGTTCAACTTCAAAGTTGCTCTTATGGATGTGTGGAATTTGGTGCACCAGTGAGCTCAAGGGTTAGTTTTATTTGCCTTTTTTTGTATGGTGCCAGTGACACAGCTGGCTGACTCACTTCCTCCGAGTGTTTTTTTAATACTGAGGCAAACCATAAACTAAGATCTTTATGCTCATCGGTGTGTGATTTTTGAAAAAAAGATAATATTAATGTATGAGTGGTTCTGAGAGGACCACTGCGTGTGTAAACCATGTCACCATCAGCCTGTCAGTCTGTAACCAGGTTGTAGTTTGTCATGGTGTCAGCCTGTCAGAAAACTCATTTAAAGGAACTTAAGCCACCACTTGCAATGTTTTTGAGAAAAATCATTCACACTTTTTTTTCTAAATTCAGTGAACTATATCTCTTTAACGTGTTGTTGTTATTAGCTGTTTAACTAAAATATCATAAAGCAAAACAACAACAGCAGCAACAAAAACAGCCAGTTTTGCACTTTCTGCTGCCCAAGGTGGTATTTTGTTACATTGTATTTTTGCATGGCTGAGCAATCCATAAGCAGAGTTGCTGAAGCTCAAATATGAGAGGCTGGAACTGACAAATATATGACTTTCCTGTGGAAAAACGTATCGCTTGACTGATATCTGCTTTTGAAACTCACATAGCACTATGCCCTCATCTCTGACACATCCTGGACTTGCCCCAACTTTATCATATCATTAACACGTGTTTACATTTGGCTTCTACGTAGGCCCTACCAGATGCTGCTCCTCTGAGCCTTCATATACCCAACTCCACTTTCCACCCACTGCTGAAATAAGAGACCACAGAGGAAGTTTCAGAGCATGTCTTACTTGGCATTTCCTGGTCAGGGACTGGAGAGATTCTTTCACTCTTACTTGCCCCTACTCTCACATGACCTCCCTTAAGTTCATGGAGTTTGTATTGTTACTGTAGTGCAGAGCATGCTAAGTATTTTAAGATGAGGATTATTTTTCTGCACAATGCTCTATTTTCTGTACTATATTTAGATTTCACTCAGCAGCTCTAAATACACACATTCTTGCCAAAATGCTGTTGGTGTTCCTTCATCATGAAGATAATGATAGGCTTGAGCGGTTTTCCTTTTTTTTCTTAGTAAAGACAAAGATAAATGCAGTGTATACAGTCAGCACAGTTTGTGCTCATTAAGCTTAATAGGACCAAGATGGCATAAAGAGGAAATGCATCAACTTCCTATTTGTTTTGTTGAAGAGACAATGCAGCATTGCTGTGCCTTAAATTAGGTCACAGTGGTATATATGTTCAGTTCCAAGTTATTCATTTCCACCTCTCGAGCCACTCTTTAAGTCTTTAGATGTGTATTTGTTTGTTTCCTTTTTGTGATTGTGCCTTTTGGAAACAAGATCACAGCACAGTTTGAAAAGGAATGAGGACAAACAATATTCCCTGGGTGGATCAGCACAAATTATGTCACAGACTTGGACATACATTGGACTTTTGTCTGTGACTGAATTTGTTTCCTCCTGACTCCCTTCCTCTCACAGTATAGCCACATACATCTCTCACTCTAAAATGTTTAAGATGTGAGAAGGAAAGTGTGTCATCTCTGTGATCCACTTGGTTGCCCATGTGAAAATGATAATTGGGATGCAGACAATAATTGACGGAGAGCAAACAATGGTACAGTGTGTAATATTCAATTGACAAAAGATAATCAGTAGGTCAACAGAGGACGTTTGTCATGTATATCACAAATTTTCTTTTGACCAAGTCAGCCATCTAACCTCAGCAAAAAACATGACTGTAGTCATCAAATTGATTGTCAGCGACTGTGTGTCGGGTCAAGAACACTCTCTGCCAAAATGACTCAATACCATCCCTGAACACGTGTGACACAGATGCGGTACCAAAGCCGCTGCTGCAACTGTAATCAATGTAGTTACATAAACAATGGATCATGTGACGACTTGTGGGTCACTCACGGTTACTAATCTGCAGAGATTGTACTGCAGTTTCCTTTTAGCTTTGTAAAACTTTAAAACGTTCATTGTTATTATTTATCATTTTCCTCAAAAGAATTTTCCTTTCGGCGGGCCATCATTGTAAAAGTTAAAGGTGAAATAAAAATGAATTGAAAAAGTTTATTTCACACACTCAGTTTTGCTCTCCTCCCATTGCTTTCATAATTTTCAGCAGCAGCAGGGAGATGTTATCTACTATCACGTTACATCACCTGATAAGCACTACAAGACAAAATGGGCCTCTCTCTTTAAGATTGGCTACTAAAGAGACATCGATTTCTCTAGAGAAGTTGGCAGAGAGTTCAAACGTGATACTGAATTAATCCTAATATTGATGCCTGCTCTTTAGATGCAGAGTAATTCAACAACTTTGCAAAGATAATGACCACATGAACCAATTAAACGTTGTTAGTATACAAAAGTATGTTCTTCCAACCTACTTAAAAATCCCTGTAGTGTTATATGGTGTTACAGTATATGCTATACAAATTGTAAGTAGGTTTTGTTCTCTACAAAAATCCTATCATAGAGCTGCATGACTTATTAAGTTTCATAAACTGACTAAAGATCCAATGCTTCAGAGGAGGATAATCAACATGCACACAAAAAAGGATAAATGGAAGCCTGATATATTCAATAAAAGCAAGGAATAGATACTTATGTAGTCTGCGGTGCATTAAGCTGTAATACAAGCCTAATTCACGACTTTTGAGGTGTAAATTTGAACTTGAGCTAGATGCCGGTTTCAATGTGCCATCCATCTGCATATTTATCTTCTTTTGTGTTTGCGCCACTGTAACAGCTAGATGCAATTTCAAGTGTCAAGGGATGCATAATTCATTTCATCTCAATGAAGATTTTAAAAATCAGTTGTATTGTTTATTGCATTTCTACCTATTTTTGCAAACTTTGGCATATTGAAACACAGCATTTCCAGACCTCTAAACTCAATGGATTTATGCAAATCAACAATAAATGGCAGGTATGCAGTCCCACTGAATCAGAGAGCAACATCTTCCTTCTACACCTACCGTACTCCACAATCAGCCGAAAAGGAATCCTCCTCAGTAGAGGCAGACCTGACCATGTTTACAAACCTATAATTCAACACAGCTAAATGAAATGTTGATTTCACTCTGGTTATGCATAAACTCACTGTTCTAATCCCTTTTCTTTGGTGTATACTTATTTTTGAACGGAATCAGTGGGAAGTAGGCCTGGGAAGAAGATTCTTTGAGAAAAAGTGAGGACTTCACAAAGTAAACAGCAAAAATTCAACACAGATTGTGAACTGTGACAGTTTTCTCTGGAATTTATCAAAAAAATCATGTGGAAGAAAATGGACAGCTTGACTGCTGTGTTCTCTTTCAGGGTGAAATCATTGTGACCCTCAATGAATCTTTCTGAAAGGCTTCAAGGGCCCCAGATTGCATCTACCTGCGTCATTCGACATATGCTGCACTGCACTGAATCTTCCAATTGATCAGGCACACTATAATTACTGACTCCAGTGGAATTACCTTCTTTGTGGTGTGGTACACTAATTTAAAGCCCTCTTTTTCCAGGCAGGCCTGATCCGGACTGATAGTGGGGAGTTTTTCATTGAACCCCTTGAGAAGGGCCAACAGGACGTGGAAGTGAAGGGGCGAGTGCACGTGGTTTACCGCAGATCAGCCATCAAGCGGGAGACAGGCCAGCGAAGGGATGATTTCCACAATGAAGGTAGGCAGTGGAAACAAAAAGCACTGTGTGGGTTTAAGTGTTTTGACTGTCTGCAGTATAGAGGAAGAAGACATGAGCGAGTGCTCTGCTAGCTCACAACAGCTGTATGACAGAAAAAAAGACCCACCAGGAGAAAGCGAAGGGATGTCCTCGAGCACCATCACGTGGAGCATCACAAAGAAAAACAAAAGAGAGCGATTCCCTTTCAGTAAAAAACACTGTTGTTCAACTTCATTTAAAGGATCAATGGTAAGACACATTTTAGCCTATTTAGACGGTTTTCTTGCTGGTCCCCATTTATTTTTGTATGACTCATACTAATATGATAATGTCGTAAATTGAAACTTCTACAGTGAAGACTGAGTTTCTAAAACACCTTCTTTTGAGTTACATCGCACAAACATGACGTTTGTCAGGGCTTGTACTGTATGTTCAATTAAAGAACACAAAATCCACAATTTCCAAGATGAAAGTAGTAGCTTTATAAGAAGAATGCGAAGAAGTGTGATATTCTCTGAGAATGAATTAGAACATTTATTACAAAGGTATTAAAACAAAGGGAAATTACTTAATAAATTAACAAGGATTATGTCTTAATTTTTCTAATTAGCTCCGCAGCTGCAACACATGGCCTTTTGCCACAGTGCAAGTTTGTTTACTTCGTCTCTTGTGTCTTATAATGTAACATCGACCAGGTGAGACAAATAAAATGCATTTCTCCGAGGACCCTTTTCAACCTTTTGATGATATAAATGTAATAACAATGCATTAGAGAACCACAATAACAATATTTTAGATTGAAAAAGAGTGAGAAGAGAGAGAGTTTGTAATGGATTTAATCCTATCAGATGAATATGTTTGATCTTAGTGGGGTTTCTCATCTTGCAAACTCACAGAAAATTATCTCAATTTAATTTAGCCCCGTTCAGCTCGCTGTATTGGTTACACCATCAGAATCCTACATTAATAGCGGTTAACTGCCTGAAACTTACTAATTAAACCTGCATGGACACTTTGTCCTGCAGCTTTTGGTATGCTACTTTAACTCCACAACTTCAAGGCGCTTCATGTATTTATTAGGCATAGCAGCAGAGGCAGTGTTCACTAAACCAGCTGGTAAAATAAGGAATGCTGTGCTCCAGTGGCACTGCAGTGGATTGGGGAATGTGGGGGAAGCCAAAGAGGGGAGTCACTTTTCCTTCTCTGTCAAACAACCCAAACTCCATTATGAATTCCTTCTCTTTTTTCCTTTCTTCCTGGAACAATGGCCAGAACATCTGGTAGGACACTCACTATTCTCATTATACTCACTACATTTTGTGGTATCTCTGGCTATAAACATGATTGGTCTTTTTATTATCCTATAAAGCTATTAGCTCCTACTTCTTAGAAACAATTATAATCAGATCACAAATGGTGAAAGCCTCTTTATGTTGTTTGATGAAATGCAGTTATTCTAGATGTTTAGGACTATTCTTTATATATACACATGCCTATTAACTTTCCAGCTATATGCTTCATAAACTAGCAACTTAGTGTGGGCACTTAGCTTGATTCCCCACCATTATCTGTCCAGTTTTAATGGGTACTACAGATTGTCCCATGGGGACCATAAACATTGGAGTTAAAGCTGAAAAAAGTATGTAAATGCACCATCCCTAATTTTCTCCATGCCTCTTGGGGGAGATTTTTCATGTTGGTTCATACTGAACTGCACATACTCCAAAACTGACAGCCAACATTCCGGTCTGGCTCTAAGGTTGGATACCTAGATTGCTTGGAAAAGACCGGTGTGTAAACCTTGATGTGACTTATCGATGCATTTTCATTCTAAATTTGCAGTTGGGCTCTTTTGAAAGTGGGTGCTATGGTGATAAACATGGTGATAAAGCATATTTTTTTACCGTCTTCTTTGTTCTAACTGAAATCATAATTTACAAAATAAACGTCATAGTCTATTAAAGCATAAAAACTAGTGAATAACTACTGATTCTTGAGGAAAACATCTTATAATGTAAGAAATTGAACAAGAACTAGGGTTGCTGCTGTTCCTCTGACAAAACAGAGGGGACGCAGCCCCACGTTGGCGTGCGCTTGCACACATCAAGCCGGCATAGCAGAATCAGCTCAGTGATGATAGCATCAGTGGTTTATGTACGCAATTTCGTCTCAAAAAATGTTCCATTCTTTCCATTCTGGTAATCTGTGAATCAAAATGACTACCGCAGAATACTAATATATTATGTTATTGTTACAACAAACACTTAAGCTCTTATCATATTTTTGCTCTGTGTGTCTAGTTGGTCAATCCTTTTATCTGTATTACATAGAAATGTTTGATATAAGGTCAGTCACAGCTTTGAAAACAATAATGTGATTTACTTCTCCTTCTTAAAGATCAACAAGTTTTGCTACTGTTTAGGTGATTGATCTTTTACATATTTGCAATTGGTGCATATGAGCTGCCATCTGTTTATCTATTCAACTGCTATTCATATATATTTAAAATAATTTGCATCCAAGTGGATTTTGCTCGAAGACAGTTGTTAAAACTTTGCAGATGAAGGAAATTATTCTTTGTCTCTTACATTGTCCTTAAAATTCCCTTGCAAAAATATGTCATAGTTTTGTTTTTTTCAGGCAGGTTTGAGTCACTGCTTTTTTTTAGAATATATTGAATCGTGTATAGTATAGAACAAATATGAATATAGAGATGAATAAATATAATAAATATGGCAAAATAAAGCAATTTTTTTTTCTAGCACAGTAATCCTGAGAATAATTTGTACATATACTGTATCCTGTACTGTTTATTACTGTGTGCGGCTTAAAAGAAAGCCTGAAAAAGATCCTAAATTGTAATGCTAGTTCCCATTATCATGGAACTCTGGCAGTGACAAGTTCTGTCTGAATGCCGTTTATTTATTACCTCTCTTGAGTTTGTATGGAATGACAGCAGTTCAATTTTCAGATCCAGATATATGCATCACTGTGTTTCACTTTTATTTCCTCACATTCTGTCTTATCTGACAAGATCTGTTACTCTCACACTGTCTGCAGTGGCCTGAATCTGTAAAATCCAAATTCACACAGTCTTCAGCTTCATGTGAGTGTTTCAAACTCAGTCATAAATAAACAGGACAGATTGCATAAATATCACTCTTGCAAAAAACTACTCTAGGACATGGGTGAATGTTGTTTTGACATGGTGTGACTCAGCAGGGATTCATGCACATGATAAAGTGAGGTTGCACGAGTGGCAAAGAGGAAATCTCTGATTCTACAGTTTATGAGTCTAATGGGAGCATTTTGGTTTAAGATTGAGCAGCTTAGAAAAATAGAGCCATAACAGCCATATTCCCAAAGGATTCTCATCTACTCTTGCTCAGTCAAAGAGAAAAAAATGTTTTATGACAGGTTTAACACAGCCTTAAATACCTTCATAGGAGCTGAAATAATAGAGGAGATATGCACACAGCGGATTGCTGTAGTCTGTACACTGACTTGTTTACGTCCTGCTCATATCTTGCAGTGGCAGACGTCGGAATCGCAGACCTCCCTGCGGCTCTGGATCTTGTTGAGCATAAACTGTCTGAGTCAGAGCGCAAGAGGAGGCATGCGAAGAAAGATGACTACAACATCGAGGTGCTGCTGGCTGTGGATGATTCTGTGGTGCGCTTCCACGACAAGGAGCATGTGCAGAATTATGTTCTCACCCTAATGAACATAGTAAGTCTAATTTTGAGTGAGTGGCTGACCAGGTTCACTCTACTGGCTGTATGAAAATGCAAACTCTCCACGTGAAGTAGCCAGGGCTGAAAATAATGAAAGTTTTCCGTATTAACTCATTTTCAGACAGTTTAGAATAGCAAGTTCTGGTGAAATATACAGATTAAAGTTTGATGAAGAGAAAGGTAAAGCCTGTGATTGTCTTGCTGAATTCAGAGTCTGAATTTTCTTAGCAGGTAGGTGCCAGACCAGCAAATTAAAGAAATAATATTGCAATACAAAGGAACCAAATAAGGTTAAATAGCTAAAAAATATATATGTAAAAAAAAATGTAACGAAACCATGGTAGATAATATATAAATAAAGCTAAGAGCTTAAATAGAAGGCAACCAGACTTTTTTTTATGGATCTTAGAGGACGTTTTATCTCTCACCAACAAGGCCTCTTCAGTTTTAACTAGCCAGTGGGCAGTTTGGGGCTTATAAACTGCAGTGTGGACAATAGGAGAGTCATTAAGAACATATGAGGATTGTGTATGGGGATTACATGTGACTCATTGACCCACCACATTCTGTCGGCTGTTTAGGTCACCTGTGAGTTGTTACCAACATGCTGGTCACAAAATCCAAGGTGAGAATGGTTGTGAAACATGCTGGTCAGAGAGTAAGGGTTGCCACCTACCTTGCACTTACAATTCAGCCTACATGTTGACTGGTTAGAACATGTTATCTATCTACATTTTATCAGATTAGAAGTGAAAAGTCTTACAGAACCAAGAAAAGAAGTCCAATACAGTAAACGAAATAAGCTAGCATGTCCTTGTGCAATTCCAGTTAATTGTCACATTGTCACAAACAACCTATAAGATTGTGTGGATTTGGAAGACTTTTCATTAAAAACAATTAAAATTTAGTTTGGCTCAGATGGGTTACAACATGTTTGATATGAACCTGGTCAGCATTACGCCAAAATCATGTAAGAAATGATGACAAAAATCATGTAAGAATTTCTGAAGAGGAAAAAAGGGGAAATTAAAATAAGTGCAACTCATATCTTTTGCATACCAAGTTTTGATTGAGTCTCTTATCAAAAGGATTTGAAGCATAGACAGAAATATTGCTATGTTCTCAATATTTTTTTCATACTGTTTCATACATTTGTGCATTGAACATATCTAGTTAAACCGTTTTTAATTTTTCTTCATTACAAATTAAGTATAAGACAATTATTGACTGAATGCAATTTTGAATTATTTGACATTTTAATGATATTGGACAGGAGTGGACTTCCTTCTGTTGTACAAAGGAATTAAGGGCCTTTGCGCATATGTAACTTGAATAAAACTTTTAAAAAATGATTATGTGCAAACAATGACCTGGATTTAAAAATATTTCATAATGGGGATATATTCTAAATGTTGCAGCTGTGGAAATATGTTTTGCTTGCATGAAAAGGCTGCTGAGTTTGGTGATATAATTTTACTTTATCTGTCTGTGGACATTTTCTTCCTTGTACTGTTTGACATCAGGCGTTGCCACACTTTCTCCTGCTGTTGATGGATTACCAATGAGAGAGGGGCCAAAACAGAAAATGAAAAAAGAGAAAGAAAAAGAAAAAGAAACTCTCAGCTCATTCATTATGGGTTCCACCAGGTCCTACCACCATAATCTACTTACTGGGCCCAAATCCCCCAAGTCAGATTTTCACAGGGAGCTGGTTTCACTCTGTAACAGTTACCATTTGGACCATGCATGGCCGTCTGATTAGCTGCACTAGACCAATTAGAAAGTTGACTGCGAGCTGTGTGGGGCAGTCATGGAAAACAGAGCCAGAAGTCTGCTTGCATTGCCAAGCACCTCTTACATGGAATGATGGCTTTATTTGATAAGGAAACAAGATTTAAAATCTGTTTCCAAATGTCTTAAACAGAACAAAAAGTCTGACTTTGACTGACCTTGATTGTACTGTGAAGTGGCAGTGAGAGTGCACTCTGTCATTTTCAGTCCTTGGTGTTTCATTTTCTCTGATAACTTAAAGAGTATTTCAGCTCACTGGCAGGAGGAGTAAAATTTTTGGATGTCTGTGGAGTAAAAAGTGACAGAGCTATGTATTAAACACAATCAAGTTGAAAGCTCTTTCCATGTATTCCACTTCATACTGAGTAAATGTTTTTGGAGAGAAATGTGCAACTTTGAGAAACAAAAGTGCAGTTTCGGAAAACGGGGGTCAAAACCCTTTAGCTCCACTCGTAAGCCACAGGCTTGCTGTGTCTGAAAGAGCTCTGCCCGCTCAAATCCTTCTGAATCCCTGCTCCGTGGCAGCAGAATGTGTAGTACCACCTGGAGAAACTCTCCCTGAGGGATTGATTACTGAACATCCTGTCTGCGCAAAGCCAAGGTGACTGCTGAGGTCCCTGCCGCACAATGGCTGTGTTGTTTGACCAGGGACCAGGTTTTGTCCATGTCAGTGTGATGCTGTACACAAGCCAGGAACACCTAGCTCCTGCAGCCCACAGCTGCTAGTCTCATTTTCAGCCACAAGAGTCCCATTTCAGTCCTCTGTTTGCTCCTCCTGGCTTTGCAATTATCTTGGTGTATGTTGGGTTGGCCCGTCCCTCAGCTGGACTCACCAGAAATTCTTTTTTAGAGATTAAATGTATGGACCTTAGTCCTGTAGGAGAAAAATATACTTCTGTGTTTACTAATGTCGTAATGGAAAGTTTATGACATTATGATTTTGTCCTCATTTTTCAACAGTGTCCCTGTGTCAGGTCCAGTACAAACAGATGTATATAGGTCAGTATAGGCCCAGTTAAGGAATTTGAATTACAAATCTGGGCAAATTTGGGGTCACTCAAAGGTTCTTTACAACATTTATTGGGCTGAGTAGGCCTCTGTGAATGGAATATTTGCTTAAATGCTTTGGGTGTAACCCCACATCCCAGAACAAATTTGAATTTAAGCCAAAATAGTGTTTCTTTAGTGACTGAGCTTTTGTTGTACACAGTCATAGCTTCTACCCAGAGAAAACTAAATGGCAAACACTTGCTGTTGTTATAGCATTCTGCTCTCACATTTGCTTTTTGTGGACCCTTAGCACACTTCTGTCTTGGACAAGCCTTTATATAAGTAAACACATTAAATGTATTTTTTATTCTAATGCAAACCTACTGCTGTCATTTGCATATGCAAGATGTTTTGTAACATTTCTTTTTTAATCGAAGGCTATTTTTGTTTACACTTTGTTTTATGTCATCTTCTCCTCATGCTTTGGTTTGTGAGTGTTTGCAGCCTGAGAGTTACCATGCATATTTTCATTCTGTAGATAAAGGCAATCAGAATAAATAATAGATATTTGGTTTTGAGATTTTTAAAACAACCTAAAACTGAGTTTATTTTGATCTTTGGCTGTAACATCTCTTCTTAAAACACGAAAAACAAACAACAAAGATTTCATGGCACGAAGCACAATCCCCTGAAAGCTCCGCGCTATCTTATCGCCCTCTTGTTATTCGCTTTTTGTGTATCATGTTTGTGAGAGACAGATATTGTCTTTTACATAAGCAGCTTGTTTTCATGACAGCCAGTCTGCTTTAGCATTAATTAAATCATTGGACTTCACTTCAGGGCTCACTGTCCAGTGATACTAATTACTTACATGACCTTTGATAGACAAGTGCTGTGTGTTATTGAGAGGCATGTCCCTACTGAGAGGTTATCAACAGAGTAGTGACATAAGCATAAGGAGTTAAGTATCTAACCCACATTGTGAAGTATTTGATATAAGGTGATTAGAATTATATTTAATTAAAACAAATGGACTAACACAACACACATATATTAACTTAAACTAAATTAATGTAATTCTGTAAATGTCATTCATTTGTGGTTGATTCTCCTGAAATTACACTGCAGTGGCGTTTAATCACACTACATAAGTAGGCGAAATAAACCCTTGTTTTGGGTCCTGAACATATTTGGACATCAACTTATTGGTTGATGTCCAAATCTGAATAATGACGGTGTCAAATTGTTTTGAACATTGAACCTATTCTACATGAATATGTGTACGTAATAGATACATTTGCCCACATGTCTGAAACTTAATTGTGTCACAATCAATTTTTTTGTGGGGGGGGCAGTGTCTATTTATTTTGAAGTAGGTAGACAGAAAAGAGAGCAGAGAGAGTGGGGAGGACATGCAGTTAAAGGCCCCAGGCCTTTAACTCAAACCTGGGCCAGCTGCATTGAGGAACTACATCCTCTGTGCATGGGTCACCAGATTAACCAGTTGAGAGATACAGTGACCCATCCCAACCAATTGTTACAAATTGTAAGATTGGTAATGTATCTGTAGGATCTTGTCTTGGAAAGGGCAGCATCATCACATGGCAGGAACCATGACCCATGTGTAACCTATATCAGTGTCCATCCACGTACATTCATTCTAACCCTAATCAAGTACTTTTAACTCCTAACCCTAGCCATATGCGGGTGAGAGCAAAGTAGAAATTAAATACATTTTGAGTAGAAGGGAAAGTAGAACAGTGGGAGGATTGTGAAAAACATTGTACAGGATGAGTCAGCAGACTAACACCATCCACTGCCCTTTCTACTCCATATAATAAATAAAGCCAAAAGATTCTCATGTATTTACAATGGCTTGCTGGGAAAGGGAAATAAGAGCGAAAAATGGAATAATGGTACAATTTAAGCCTCGTGTTTTTGTTGTTTTTTTTAAACTGCAACACTTGCTCAACTTCTGCGATTTGTTACCATGATCTGATTTTTAGCAGGATTTTTGATTAGTAGAAATTGATGTGTTGAAGTCTGGATCCCTGTGGACTGTAGCATGTTGACAAAGTTACAGTTACCAGTGGTTAGCTTGGGTAAGCATAATGCTAACAGAAACAGCTAGCTTATCTGTAACAAGGAGTGACATATCTTGAATCGTTGCACGCTAATTAACATTCTTGTCAGTTTTTATTGAAGAAAAAAAAGAGAGAAGAACTAACAAACACCAGAAGCTTATAGGCAGGGTGGACAAGCAAGGATGGATGGATGTTATTTCAAACATGCAATCTCAGCAAACAAAAAAATAAGACTGGAGAGCTCAGGCAAAATCCCAAAAACAATTTTCCATGGAGCGGAAGCAGAGGCTGAGAATAGGTATTTATACAATGTAATTGACCTGACACGCAGGCACTGGTTTGGTGGATGTGGCAGACTGAGGTGTGAGGATGGAAAACTGAAGATATTTCCTTAGAGACAGGCGACATGCAGGAGTTCAGAGTAATGCTGGGAATATTTATAGCATGATTTGTGTATGCCCTCAGAAATTAATGTTGGATGCATGTGGGATGCAATAGGAAGATGACCGGTAGAGGCAATGTGAATAGGTATCGTCTTTGATTTAGGGATCTTGAATACCATTTACAATTCTGCAGTTGTTCTTTTTTTCTTTGTGATCTTAACATCAGTATAATTATTACCTCCTTTTCATCTCTATGTTCATTGTTAACAACCTGCAAAACCAGGAGTTCTCTATGGTCTGAGTTTAATGGTGTGCCCCCTGGGGAAATCCAGTGGTAACAGGCTTAGTACACAGGCAAGTATTTGAACAATTACACCAACAATATAGCTGGTTGCCTACACGAGCGGGAGTTTAAAAAGCAGCCTGAAACAGGGAACAGGGAACAGGACTTAGCCAATATTTATCTGGTGTATCTCGAGTGTGCTGCATTGACTTTTTCCTGTGTGCTCATGTAAGCACTCAAAAGTCATTGAGTTGATGGTGGTTTTATATTGTAAAAAGTCTTTTAAAAGACGACAAGGTTTTTGCAACACAAACAATTAACACTCACTTTGACATTCAGTTTGGAATCACAAACTAACCTAGTGTGCCTGTTTTGGAATGGAGGGCGGAAGCTTGACTACCCAGAGTGAACCCATGCATGCGCGTGCAGAACATGACCACTCCACACAGAAAGGTTTCTTCTTGAACCTACTTGCCGTGAGTCGACAATGCTAACCACCATATCACCGTGAAGCCTAGTCTCTCAAGTTAAAATGATCCTCAGCATTGCACTCTAACCCAATAATATTTCAATATTGCGACAGTTACAGTCTGCTCTTTTGGGGATTTGATTTGTGCCTTTGCATGAAATGGACATTTGTTTTTATTATTTACTTGATGTGTTACTAACTTTTTTTCCAGCTGCCTTTTGACAAGTTTTTCATGTTGGGGTCATTTAGAAATAGTGTGGTGGTCAAGGGAAATAACCTGCCAATCAAGTTGAGCCTAAATATTGCCTGTCACAGACCAAACCACCAGAGGCTAATAAGCACCATCAGAAACCCAACCGGCAATAGCTCCAAAACTTTCAGTGGCAGAAAGGTGGACACAGGGTCACGCGTGTCATTTCGAGGAAAAAGGGCCTAGATGTTTTTTATCTTTAGATCAAAGTTGTATCAAATCATCTCTAAAACTTTTTCAGATGAGCTGCACACTGCAGAGGGAGATTGATTCAAACGTTTGATGATATAAAAAATCCTGTAATGTGTTTTTTATTTTATTTTATTTTTTTTTATTGCAACGTTCAGTATCAGTACTTAAAGGAAAAAAGTTTGTTCTTTAAGATTGACAGTTGACTGTTTATTTTCCTCAAGCTCTGAGGTTAGTGGTATTCAAATGTATTTTGATGATGATGCATTTTCTCTAACAAGATGATATAACAGGAGCAAGGAAAGGAAAACAAGGTCTCAGTACAACAACCTTGTATGTGAGAGACATTAGATATTGCACAAATGAGGGTGATGATGAATGACGCTCACATTTTGCATATAATTATTATGTAAGTTAGTAAATTTATGAGTTTTTCACAGGCATCTCACATGCAAACCACTCTCTCAGAAACAGCTCCAGGATGTTAGGTGCTTAATGAGACCGAATGACCTCTTGATTATTGTGGCTCCAAATCTTTATGTTATTGCTAAATGACTTATTCATGGAAAACTAAACACCTACCTGTTATTTCCCCCTGATCTCCATTTATCAACCACAGTGTTAAACAGCTGATTAGCTTTATGAGTGCAGACATGCAGCCACCAACTGACGAAAATACAACACACAGTAAAAGTGGAGAGTGGGTTTGGGATTTGAATAGGATCCTTGTCTGGCCTGGGTTTTTACATCCACATACCACAGCAGACTCATAAAGCCAAAGACTATAGCAGTTGACACATTTTGGGGTCAGACTTCTTGCCATTGCATAACATCTTTGTTTTTTTTTCATTGGATGGTGGCCAGTGTGTTATAGTATTTAATCATTGTTCTAAATTTGTTTCAAGAAATGGAAAAAAAATCATGGTTTGAGAGCTTTCTGCAACAAACATGACAACATACCATTTGTCCCAGCAGATTTCAGATAAAGTAGACTGATTTCGAGAGAGCCAAATTAATAATTATGTTAGTGGTTGAAAATCCAGTGTGTAGGATGTAATAACATCCATCTGAATAACCCCCACCTACCACCAACATGGAAGCAACAAAAATAAAAAAATAAATGCAAAGAACCCACTTTGTAGCCTATATAGATATAATGAGAGCATAGCTTCCTTGTTGTCTCTGATGAAAACACTTTTATGTTGTGTCTCAGCCAATAGGTCATCCTGTGGAAGTTGCCTTTAGGCGAAAAGATGAGCCGAAAACTTCTCACATTAGGACTCTGTGAGTCGCGTTTATTAACTGACCAAAAACTGACAGTTCCAACTGGTAGTTCCAACTGACAGTTCCAACTGACAGTTCCAACTGACAGTTCCAACTGACAGCTCGCGCATCAACAGAACAGCTGTTATCATGAAACGTCACCGGATCTCTTAAAGAGACCGCAACTATTAAATGCATCATAACATTCAAGACAATGAACCGCACAACAATAAAGACGATGAACCAACAACATAACAGATAACAGAACACATATAAGAAAGTGAATTATGCCGTCAGTGTTGAGAGCACTACACATGCCCCCTCAGAATTCACTCTAACAGAAAACCTGAGAAAAAATATCAACAGCGTGGGGGGCGAATCAAACGTCCAGTGCGGCTCCGCCGAATTTGAGAGTGCGGAACCGCCCCCTCAGTGGCTGTCTGTGGGGCTCCCCTGCGGCATGGTCGAGGGGCAGGAGGAACGGAAAGGGGGGGCCTAGTCAGAGGCCGTCCCCGTTTTGGGGGCTGCGCCAACTCAACTGGCCTGGCCAGATCAAGGTGAGCTGGTTTAAGGCGGTCCACAGAAATACACTCCGGTTTGCCCCCAATGTCCACCACAAAGTGCTTGTCCCCAGTTTCCACAACACGGAAAGGGCCCTCGTAAGGCGGACGGAGAGGTCCGCGGTGCCCATCCACACGAATGGAAACATACCCGGCAGACTGTAGGCCACTGGGGACGTGAGAGTTTGGTAGACCATGGCAGGAGGTAGCAAGTGGAGCAAACAGCTTGGCATTGTCTAACAGGCTGGAGCGCTGGAGTGTGGCTGACCAAGGGGTCGTGGTGCTGGGGACGAAATCCCCGGGGACCCGCAGTGGCTGACCGTAGACCAGCTCTGCAGAGGAGGCCTGGAGGTCTTCCTTCGGCGCTGTCCTGATGCCCAGCATGACCCATGGGAGCTTGTCAGCCCAGGAACTGTCCTTCAGGCTGGCACGCAGGGAGGCTTTCATGGACCTGTGAAATCGTTCACAGAGGCCATTGCTCTGGGGGTGGTAGGCCGTGGTGCGGTGGAGTTTAACTCCCAAGCTCCCTGCGACAGCGTTCCAAAGCTCGGAGGTAAACTGAGCGCCACGGTCTGAGGAGATGTCTGAAGGGGCGCCAAAACGGGACACCCAGGTGCCAATAAATGCCCGTGCCACATCCGCTGATGTTATGGATGACAGTGGAACAGCCTCTGCCCACCGTGTGGTCCTGTCGACCATAGTGAGTACATGAGTGTAACCCTGCGAGGGTGGAAGTGGGCCAACTAGGTCGATGTTGACGTGGTCGAAACGTCGTTCAGGCACTTGAAATTGTTCTAGTGGCGCTTTGGTGTGGCGGTGTACTTTGGCACGTTGGCACTCCACACAGGTGTTCGCCCAGTCCCTCACGTCCTTTTTAAGTCCGTGCCACACAAACTTTGCTGCCACCAGCCGTTGTGAAGCCTTGGTTCCGGGGTGTGAGAGGCTATGGATGGCGTCGAAAACAGGCCGCCTCCACTTCGCAGGCACAACAGGCCTAGGGGAGCCCATAGAGATGTCGCAAAGCAGAGTGGTGCCAGCGTCGTCGAATACCACATCCTGAAGCTGCAGCCAAGTAGCGGATGAACGGCAAGCCTGCACGTCCGGGTCTGTTGCCTGCTCCGTTGCCATGCTGCCGTAGTCCAAACCGAGGTGGACCGCCCCCGCAACAGCACGGGAGAGGCAGTCTGCAACCTGGTTGTCCTTCCCAGAGAGGTGTGCAATGTCCGTCGTGAACTCTGAGATGTAAGTCAGCTGCCGCTGTTGCCTGCCGGACCATGGCTGAGTGACTTTGGACATGGCGAAGGTCAGAGGCTTGTGGTCCACAAAAACGGTGAACTGGCGTCCTTCCAGCAGTGAACGAAAGTGTCGGATGGCGAGGTACACTCCAAGTAGCTCCCGGTCGAAAGTGCTATACTTCCGTTCACTGGGAAGTAACTGCCTGCTGAAAAAGGCGAGAGGCTGCCAAGCTTTACCCACCCACTGCTCGTAAACCGCACCGACCGCGTAGTCCGAGGCGTCCGTGGTAAGTGCGATTGGGGCAGAGGAGGCGGGATGGGCCAACATGGCAGCCTTAGCCAGGGCTGTCTTAGCGTCCACAAAAGCCTTGTCTCTTTCCGTGTTCCAGTCCACAGTGTGCTTAGGCTTGGCACCTTTCAGAGCCTCGTACAGGGGCCGCATGGTTTGGGCAGCCCTGGGGAGAAAACGGTGGTAAAAGTTAACCATGCCAAGGAACTCCTGTAAGGCTCTGACAGTGACTGGGCGTGGAAAAGTGGTGATGGCCTCCACTTTTGACGGAAGGGGAACAACCCCGTCCTTCGTGACTCTGTGCCCCAGAAAGTCTATGGTGGACCGACCGAACTCGCACTTGGCTGGATTGATGATGAGCCCGTGGTCGGTAAGTCGCTCGAACAGAGTGCGAAGGTGCGAAAGGTGCTCTGGAGGTGATGAACTGGCCACGAGGATGTCGTCAAGGTACACAAACAGAAAAGGCAGATCCCGTAACACAGAGTCCATGAGCCGCTGGAACGTTTGAGCAGCATTTTTGAGCCCAAATGGTGTGCGCAGGAACTCAAACAAACCAAACGGTGTGATTACAGCTGTTTTTGGAATGTCGCGAGGGTGTACGGGCACTTGATGGTATCCTCTGATCAGGTCCACCTTCGAAAACATGACCTTGCCAGCCAGGTGCGCTGAAAAATCCTGGATGTGCGGCACTGGGTAGCGGTCAGGCGTTGTCGCGTCGTTGAGCCGTTGGTAGTCCCCGCAAGGACGCCAGCCCCCCCCTGGTTTGGGGACGAGGTGTAGGGGAGAGGCCCAAGGACTGTTGGAGCGTCGAACAATCCCCAGGCGCTCCATGGACTCGAACTCTGTCTTGGCTACGGCAAGCTTGTTCGGCTCGAGGCGTCGAGCGCGGGCGTACACAGGTGGGCCAGTGGTGTCGATGTGGTGCTCTACACCGTGCTTGGCTGTAGAAGAGGAGAAAGTGGGCTGGGTGAGTGCTGGAAACTCGGCGAGCAGCCGTTGGAAACTGTCCGTGACAGAGAGCAGGCTGGAGAGGTGTTCTGCGCCAGAGTCGCTGAGCGCGCAGGCATAAGAACAGAAAGTGACGGCGTCGATCAAGCGCTGATTTTTAACGTCCACTAACAGTCCAAATGCACACAAAAAATCTGATCCTAAGAGGGGAACAGCGACTTTGGCAGTCACAAAGTCCCAGCCGAAGCATTGGCCGTCAAAACACAGTTCAACATGCCTTGTGCCGTATGTACGGATAGGGCTTCCATTGGCGGCTTCCATGGGGGGGCCGTGGGTGTCAGCCACCACGTCCACCTGTGAAGCAGGAAGTAGACTCCGCTGTGCCCCTGTGTCGCAGAGGAATCGCCGGCCGGAGATGGAGTCGTGGATGAAGAGCAGCCCACCGGCATGGCCGACGCTCACGGCCACTAGTGAGCGCCGGCCTTGGCGTTTCCCGCTCCACTGAAGCTGCATGGAGAGCGGCATCGTTTGGCCTTGGGGCCAAACCTGGCATGGTAGTAGCACACACCTGAAGACTGCTGCCGACGCGGGGCTGCTGCTGCGATGAGCATGTGATCATCAGATATTTCTGATACAGCAACAGCACTAGCAGGAAGAAGGGCAGCTGCGCAGGGCTGTTGACTAGCCAGGAAACACTTGTCAGCCTCAGCAGCCAGTTCTCTACAATCAGTGCTGGCAGTGTTGGCCAAAGCAGCTCTCACATGAGCAGGCAGTTGGCGCAGGAAAAGGTGGAGGAAAAGGAAATCTGGCTTGTTGTCACCGAGCAGATCGAGCATTCGGTCCATTAGCTCTGAGGGCTTGCTGTCACCGAGCCCTTGAAGAGAGAAAAGCCTGCTAGCCCTCTCTGTGTCAGATAGTTCGAATGTTTTCAGTAAGTATTCTTTCAGAGTTTCATACTTTCTCGTCAGAGGAGGACGTTTAAGAAGGCTCACTACTCTCGATGCCGTAGAACTTCCGAGGGCAGATACCACATAGTAGTATTTTGTTTCGTCGGCCGTTATCTGACGCAAGGCAAACTGTGCCTCAGTCTGAGCGAACCAGGCAGAAGAAGACGATTCCCAGAATTCGGGGAGCTTGAGAGACACAGCGTTTGCGGTCATGGCGATCTGGATACGTCCAGTAAACAAACGTCGGGGTCACCAGTGTGGAAGTTGCCTTTAGGCGAAAAGATGAGCCGAAAACTTCTCACATTAAGACTCTGTGAGTCGCGTTTATTAACTGACCAAAAACTGACAGTTCCAACTGGTAGTTCCAACTGACAGTTCCAACTGACAGTTCCAACTGACAGCTCGCGCATCAACAGAACAGCTGTTATCATGAAACGTCACCGGATCTCTTAAAGAGACCGCAACTATTAAATGCATCATAACATTCAAGACAATGAACCGCACAACATTAAAGACGATGAACCAACAACATAACAGATAACAGAACACATATAAGAAAGTGAATTATGCCGTCAGTGTTGAGAGCACTACAATCCTTAAAATATGGAACTTTATAAATCTCACCAACACAGATGACAATAAACATAATCTATCTTCTGTTAGAAAGCATTGAATGTTTTTCTTTTTTTTTTAAACTTTCAGAAGCAATAGTCTAAAAAAAACTGCATTCAATTAAATCATCCTGAGCAAAACATCACACAGTAGCACATGCTCACTGTAGGTATTTTACAAGGTCACATAAGAAAAACAACCTCCAGTTGTTTCTTTGTCATTCGGGGGCCTCTTATTGCATAATTAGTGGCCATGATTAGCATGATTTAGACTTTGTAAGTACCACTTAATAATAAATGGCCATCAATTACAGAAGGACTCATGGACCTTTGCTATTGTTTTGTAAAGCCTATTGAAAGTCTTTCACACAATTTTTTCTCATGCTGTGTGAGAAGAGGAAGAGTGTGAAACCCAAAGGAATTGAATTATGAGAAGAAGGCAAGAGGAAGTAATAAACTTAGATTTAGAACAAAACTGAACATGATGCAATGACACTAAGTCCACTAAGTCTTTTTTAAATCCAGAAACTAAGCTTGACATAAGGAGTGTACACAACAAGACAAGGATCTGGCAAACTAAACAAAGAAAACACAGAATATGTATACTGAGGAAGGTTATGACCAAAAAGATGCAAGTGAGGCAATCAGAAAATTAAGACCTGGTGTGAAACAAGGATGCATGTAAACACAACGGAGAACACAAGTGGGAAAGCTTGTCAAAACAAAATGGGAAGCAAGGTTAATGGAATGCAGGATGCAAACCAGAGACCGTGATCATTTTAGCTTTTTGAGTTGAGTGGAAACACTGTAGTTTTCTTCCCACAGACATTGAGCCTCAAAGTCTTTGTAGTAACACTCTATCAATGTCTTGAGCACAGCGTTATGTTCTGCTCAATATCATGCGATTTTCTCAAATCAGCTAATGCTCTAAGTCCTCTTCATCTTTCAGATCAGTAACAGGCGTTGTTGCCTTTATTTCAGGTTGATGAAATCTATCACGATGAATCTTTGGGAACCAACATCAACGTCGTCCTTGTCCGCATGATAATGGTCGGGTACCGGCAGGTGAGTGATGCCACATACGGTTTTCTTTGCTTTTGATGTGCTGACAAGCAATTGTGTGTCATAAAAAAAGTGTGATGCTTGCAAGTAGATCACAGGATAGTGTATGAACACAGGACAATTTCCCACTTCATAAAGTCCATCTCAAATGAGCTCAGGCCTAGAGAAGCCAAGAACATCTCTGGATTTTATTTATACGTCTGTTTTAAACTTGGATAGGCGGTCGTAGCAACAAAGTGTTTCCAAAGTTGTTTCTGAGCCCACACAATTATTTTAACTACAAAATCAGGTCTGTTTCTAATACAATACTGCCTGAGGGCCTAAGATAACACATGTGCAAGCGAAAAAAAAATACCATTCATTTTTGGTTTTTCAGCCTCGTCTCCTGCACACAGATATTTTTCTGTATCTTTCAATTGTGATACATACTGTGTAGATAATGAAATGCCCAAAGTCAGTTTAATGCAATTTCATATTGAGAAATATAATACGTAAACCAAAAATTTAGTCCACACAGTCCCACACTGAGTAGTAAACTCTTATCCATCTTTACTTTTGAAAGACTCGGCCTCTCTGGGATTTTTTTTGTCAAGTTTACATACTTTCCACCATCCATCTGTGTCTGGTTCCCCAATATCTTTTGTTGCCCTGATACACACGTTTTTGATCCGTGTTGCTGGCATCAAACTTAAATGAGCTCAAAATCTCCCAGTCTCAATATTTAAAAGTTTTGTTTTTTTATAACATTTTTAATTAAAAACACATTTGAAATGATTCCCAGATCACTGTCTCGTTTGAATTCACAAATTTTTATTTTCTGATCACAACCCATAGATTATTTTATGTTGTATTCTATTTTGATTGGACTGAAAACAAGACAGACTAAAAATTAAACAACAAATCACTTAATCTTCCTCTGGAAAATATGTTGGAGCACTGAATGAGGTTCCAAGTCTTGTTGTAGCCTGAAACAAGATTAAGTACAACTCCACTCCACCCTAAAGTCATCAGTCATTGTTGTTTTTTTACAGAATGAGCACACAATGTATAAGATGTTCCTTACTGAGCTCGTGAGGTTCTGGTGAATGATTGGCAAACTTTCCCTCTTAATTTCTGCCATGTATAACAGTATGATTATGTCTATTTCTATTTCTATTTCTGGGTCAATGACATGGGGAATGGAAGTACACGTATAGAAAAGAGCATGAATATACTCTAATACCAACATTGATACTCACCTTTATGATGCTAAAACACAAAAATGATTACTTGTCACCTGATAATTGCAAATAAGGGGAATAAATGCATTTGTTTATGCTCAGAGAGCAGTGCATTATGTAAATATAATGCAGAATACAGACACAATGAAACTGGCTCTCCATTATGAAAGATTCAAAGGTAGATGCCACTTGTTTTGATAAACCACAGAATATAATTATTTTTTCATTAATTACTCTAACAGAAGTACACTTGATGAGGAATGTGAAAGGAGGAAAAATAAAGAAAAGCAAACAAATGTATCTGTATCTGTCAGCTAGTTTGTTGCTGAAGGAACTCAATGCAAGTGCAGTATTTGCATGTTTATTGAATGTATGTATCACGGTTTGATTTGTTCTTTTCTTTTTCCTTTTTTTATTTTTTATTCACGTGTTGCCACATGTGTTGTTCGCAGGTTGCAAGTCACGCTGTAATGAGGTCTGATAAAATGTGCATTTTATGCAACATGACAGACACCAGTGAGTCATTGGCTCTATGTCCATCTGCACTAAAAAGCCTTTTAATATACAGAATTGGCTGATGCTGCCTGCAGTCTGGGCTTTCAACATTTGGCTTTTGTTGATAAACTCAGACATGTTAAATGTTTCTTCAGCTCTGCATGTAACTCTCACTCATAGAAGAAAGACATGTTTTGCAAAGTCCCGCTGGGTGGCTTCATTTCTCCACTACTTTCATTGACTGTATATAAGCAGCTTTGTCCATCCCCACACTATTTCATCCTCCACTAGAACTTGTAGTTAGACTGGATTTGTGTAAGACTGAGGACAAAACAACAAGTTGCTCCCCAACTTCAAGCGTTTCCACCTGGACATCATCCGTATGCATGATGGCAGTTTGAGAGAAAAAACAAGCACAGAGCTATACCTGCTGACTCCTATCCCTGAGTGACGGACAAACATTTACACTGACACCTATGGCCTGTTTAGAATCACCAGTGGAAATAACATGCATGTGTCTGGACTGAGGGGGAGGAGTCAAGGAACCTGAAGAAATCCCAGAAAAGCCTTTTCAGCCTTGTATGATCAGAGACTCACTCTGTGTGAATATTGGAACCTTCTGCACAAGCATGATCTGAAACAAAACTATTTGCACAAACTGAAATAGAAATACCATACAATAGGTAGAATATGTTCTGTACTTTGGTAAAATCTACTTATTGATAAAAATGATCCAATGTTACATTTTAGGGGGGTGGGGGGTTGTTTGTAGCCTGGGCGAAAGCCGACTGTTGACTCTGTCCGTTTCCATGGAGGGCGGGACCTTACCCAGCAACTTAAATTCATTGGAGTAACGGAGTTCCCTTAACCAATCAGTAATGTTTAGAAATGACGTTGGTTATGCGCCGAGGTTCATGCTTACTCTCGCGAGGCTCTAGCTCGCGAATCACGCTTCCCACATCCGCTTTCATTATACCGGTACCATTTGATAAATCAAACTTTTCCCAAAGCCAGTTGGAAGGAGAGCTACGACATCCTTGCCACTAACAAAATTGACGAGGCATTCCTCTTGCTCTCGTTTTAATTGTGTAATGCTCTCCAGAGTTGAGACAACTTCATGGATAGCTTCTAGCGTTCTTCCGTCGCCATGTTTATTTCCGCTGCGGTTGAACTACAATTATATGGACTACAATGGACTCCGCGCGTGAGTTCTGCGTCACCACTCGCAACTGTTTGCTGATTGGCAAAACACTGAGCGAACCGAGGTAGGGGGATTTGGCCAGACTATGTGCGGAGCCAAAATCTTTGGGCGGAAGTACGTAGGATGGCGTCGCCAGGCTAGGTTGTTTGAACCTTTTGCTTTCATTATGCACCAACATTATGGTAGGTTTCCTTAAATGGACTGCTCATTTCAGGTCATTCCACTACATTTCTTTTGAAAGAAGATTAGACCTCTGATTTGGCCATTTCAAATCATTAACTTCATACTGATTTTCTATTTTACCACAGACCCACTTTTGGATACATTTTCTCATAAAATTTACGTAGATAATTTAGTATTCATAGTTCCATCAGTGGTGACACGCCATCCTGGCCCGAAGCAGAAAACTAACAACAAAAAATAACCATGTTACTGTGATATTTTCACAGATGGGTTGAGGTTATTATTAAAACCTTAAAACAAAAAAACTTTGTTATTTGGACTTATCCGTCCACAAAACTTTTTATTGCATCTAGATGTTAGAATTTTTTTTTTTACCCCCCCCAACTTCTTTCTGACTCGTCCACGCGATCTGCAGCTGACTGCATATCGGCAGCGATATTCTTTCAGAGAGGAGCAAGGCTTCTTCTTGCAGCCCTACGATGCACACTGTTGTTGTGCATTGTTCTCATGATGGTGGATTCATGAACGTGAACACTAAGCAGCGGGAGAAAGAACTCGAGTTTTTTAGAAGTTTCAAATTTACACCATTTGTACACAGACTGTGTGCAATTGGCGTAAATTCTTCACAGATGGTTTTGTAACCTTTTTCTCCTGATGAGCATCAACAACTCTTTTTTGTCTGAAGTTCTCAGAAATCTCTTTTGTTCTTGCCATGATTCACATCAATAAGCATGCTTTGATAAGCTTAGACTTTCATAAATCCCTGCTCTTGAAATAAAACAAGGCCCTCACTCATCCCTGAATAGGATCGTTGATTTAAAACACCTGACTCTAAATTCAAACTATCTGCTAATCCTAGTGACTCATAAAACTTTCGCCACTTCACAGATGTGTGTAATTGGATCCTTTTTGTTTCTAAATGAACAGCCAAATAACCAGTTATGATATATTTGTCTCATTGTACGACTGAAGCGTCTTTATTTTCAAGACTTCTGTGAAAATCGGATGTTTTAGGTTACGTAAAGTAGAATTGACACAGATTTTTGTGTTTCCTTCAAGATGACACTTTGACAGTATTTTACTCACTAAGATTCTGGAAATTGCCACAATCCCAACATTCTTTAGTCACATCAACTTTCAAATGTTGGGGAGTTTAAAACACTTGAAATATATCAAACCTATAACATGACAGTTTACTTTCCTCAAACTGAACATATAATTAAAAAGTGTACAATTAGTGGTTGTGTCAGCTCTTCTTCTATGTCTGTGCTCTTACACCTACAGGAGTACCAGAGGATGAAGAGGGGCTCAGAAACTTGATAAATCACATATGCATTCTGCTCCCATGTGTCAGACAGCTGCTGTTATGTGAATACTATCTCTATTTTGGGCTCTGCAGATATTCCCTTTGTGCAATTGTTCTTGGAAATTTAATCAAAAAGTTATCACCTTTCATAAATTTTAAAGTAAGAGTACGTGCAGATCTGAAGTGAAGGTGAAATGTCAGTTAGTCTTCTTTCCCCTCAAGAGGATTGGTGCCCTGTCAGGGGGATTGACTGGGATGGGTAATTACATTTCTGTCGAAGCTTGCTCAAGTGCTCTTCTTTCCGTTCTTCTTTCGTCGTTTTGCAGTCTATAAGCCTGATCGAGCGTGGCAACCCATCTCGCAGCCTGGAGCAGGTGTGCCGATGGGCCAACACGCAGCAACGCCGTGACCCTGACCATGCGGAGTACCACGACCATGCCATCTTCCTCACAAGGCAAGATTTTGGTCCCGCAGGTATGCAAGGTACTGTATTTTTCTCGATCGAGGCCTGTGCAGAGTGAGTGCTGATATCTGCTTCCATTCACAAAGGGGTTGGCTTCAAGTCTTGCCCAGGTAAGGTCGATGGAAACTTTAAAGAGGGGGCTGCAGCCAAGAGACCTACTCCGCCAACGGCGACCTCACAGAAAAATAATTATAGCTTTCCAAAACCTTGCCGAGTTGACATTGATGCCACCCTGGAAATTTTTTTTATTAAAATTGATAGAAGGTTTTTGGCATGTGGAGAAAAAACAGAAATGTTGGCTCGTTATTTTTTTTTTTAAAGATCTTTAGTTCAGTATGGACCTGTCTTCACTGTTAAATAATCGATAGACGGAATCCAAATATTTTTGTACTATACACGTTGTCCTCTCAGTTTGTCTCACCTTGTACTTCTTCTTTTCAGTCCTTCAAAACAAAATTTGAAGTGAGCAGCCTAACCTTCACAGACACCGGGTCCAGGATGAACAAACATTCTCTGAGCTCAAGCTCAATATCTTGCATTGACCTGTGTGTATTTTTAACTTTTAAAGCACATGTGTCATGTTCAGAGGACGTCTTGAGGCTACCTGGTTTGCCTGCCACACCCACAGATGTTGCCATAGCTGCACTTGTGTTTTGTTCATAACAAACCCAGTTTCTATGGCACCTTGCACTGCGTAGGTGGGGACCATTCGCTGTGTCTCAGGGTCACGAGAAGACTTCACACTCTCTCGTTAACGTTTAGCTGTGACATGGTAGATTCTATATCCAGATACAGTTTTTAAGCTGTTGGGGAAAAAAAAACTTTCTAATGCAAAAGCTTGCTGTTTCAAACTGAAATATTGAGTGATAATGCTTTGCAAATATGCTGTAATCAGTTATTTCAAGTGTTTTCTAGTGCTCTTCTTGTAACTGAAGGATTTCACATGCAAGATGTTTAATGTTTGAGTTTATCAACCAGAAGACAGACCACTTCACTCCTCACTCTTGCCATCAGCAGAAGAAAAACACATTTTCAACCATTGCTGCTGCTGCTGCCACTTTTCGCTTGAATGTGCAAAGCTCCAGAGCTGGCCTCTTCATGGGAATGTAATCTGCATTCTCCTGAATTCCCTTTATCTGTCTGTCAGATAAAGGGTCATGCTCCACAACTGCTTCCATGTTTCGCTACTTCATTTGCAGCATTAATATGCTCATTATGTTGTCATTTTTTAATAGAGCCGTTTGTCATCTGGATCTAAAGCAGTCTTGATAAAACACAGGTATAAAGTAGCGAAGACCCACTTTGCTATGATTGAAATAGCTTGCTGCAGACATTTTTCTTATTTTCAGCACCACCAAAATAACCTGATATACATTTCTTTTAAGAGTCTTTATCACCATCTGTCTGCCTGCTGCATTTTCTGCTTTTTACCTGCATGCCAAAGAGTCTTCTGAAGGTCAGAAAGCATGAAAAGTATCTGAAAGCAGCCAAAAGAAGGCCTAAAATAGCGTGCTTCTGAACCAAACCAAATGCGCTAAGCTGAATCGCTGCACATCTCTTGGTCGAGTTATGTTTAATGTCTGTGCTTTGCTTAAAAGTTTGTTGCACTGGTGCACTGATGATATGATGTCCTGCCAGTTGGGTGTCTGCAGGGTAATGATGACTAGAGGCTTCTGAAGTTCCTTTCAAGATTTTTTTTTAATTAATCAAGAGGAAATGTTTGATAACTAAGCTAAACTTCAGGTTCCTTTCAAAGCCCCAATTAAACTTCTGTTAGTGCTTGGTATTCAGTCAGATTAAACAACGTAGTTTTACAGTGTTTTTTCCATGGGTTAAAACTTTTATCACGTAATTTTTGCATACAACTAGTCAGGCAGAGCCCAAGATGTATTGAATGATAACTGAGTCTGAATGCAGAGCATCAATTCACCCATTCCTTAGAAGCATTCCACCTCTGTTTTTAATGCAAACTTTTCTATCCAAGCAATTATAAAAACAGTTTATACTATACAGTTTCTACTTTTCATTTAAAGAATAATCATCTTCAATAATCATCAGTAATCATCTTTGTGTCTTAAACTACTCCCATCCCAGAGTTAGTCTGAAACTGCACACATTGAAAAGACCTTTACAATAACTGCTATTACTTCAGATAGCACCCTAATAGTTCTATTACGCCATATAAAGAGAACATTTTCTACTTTATTGCACTGCATGAGAGTCCCTTCCTTCATTCTGGTTCTTGATTGTTAGGGCTGTGTGGATTATTTTTTTTTGTTGACCAGGTTATGCTCCGGTGACGGGGATGTGCCACCCACTGAGGAGCTGCACCCTGAACCATGAGGACGGCTTTTCCTCCGCTTTTGTAGTCGCTCACGAAACCGGCCATGTGTGAGTAACGGCTTCGTAATGAAAGGCCCAGCAGTGCCTCACAGGGTCTTACACTATACAATTCAGCAGATAGTTTCTTATCGTACTGTGTAACTGAAGTCTACAGTCAAACATTGGTGGGGATCTGCAGTCTTGATGGAACCTGGCAGGTAGTCTGCTGACCCCATATTTGTTTCAGACAGGAGGGCAGAAAACATTTAGATTTATTTAAAAGTTAGAGTTGCAACAGGTAAGATCCTTGTCATGCACTCTTGGAGCCACAGTCTGAGTCATAAGCAGCTTTCGCTCATGCTCCTAAACAAGAGTTTTTGTGTAGAGCCAGTCACACAGCCTTTTTCTCCTCTGAGGAAGTATTAGGAAGTGCTGTAATATCTGTAAACAGAGCCTCCTGCTGCAGAAGATAAATCCAAACCTGGCAGGACTGACTTGATTGACTGTCACATCACACAAAAGAACAGAAGGAGGCGGTCACAATCTTTTTTTATCCAGTCACAGTGGAAAAGGGAGCAGACTCTGTGCTGTGCCTGCTGATACTTAGAGTCCATCCATTCATCCATATGTATATTCATCCATCCATCCATACATACATACATACATATGTATGTGCCCACTTAACTCCATTCAGGGTCACGGGTGGTTGGAGCCTTTCCCAGCCACCATTTGCTGAGATTCGCAGCACACTCTGTGCAGGGTGTCAGGCTATTGCAGGGCTACTTACAAACCTTTTTGATTTTTGTATAAATAAAAACCACCAGAGTTTTTTAGTTGTTATTACACTTTTTTATGTCTTCACTCTGTAGGTGGTTCTACTATGGTTTTTAAATGCAAATCGTGACATTATCGGGCAAAGCATAAAATTAAAATTAAACCAAAATCAAAGAAAAATTTCAGAAAAAAGACATCACAACTAAACAGGAAACCAAATTGTTTTGTGATGGTTCACCAACAGCACAGAAGAGAACTTCAACAGAAAACAAAAAAGAACATACAACATGTAAGAAAACACATCAAAACAAACATTTATAACAAAAAAGAGCGTACGGCAACAATTTTCATAATTAAAAAACTTTTTGGACCACAAAATCTTTGATGACATAATTAACAAAAAGACAAGACATGTTTTCATGTTTAAGTTAAAAGTAATCTGTGACAATTGTTTCCCTTTTATCTTCATTTTGTGTTACTATAGGCTAAACAGTCCTTGGAACAAACTGCAGCGAACAGTGTCCTCTTGCAGTTAGAATAAGAACAACCTTTCAATTAAATATAACAAAAAAACAAGTGAAAGTAATATTCTCTTTCTGAAAACCGAGTTATTTTTTTAGAGATGATTTAAAACTGAAATGACTCATCAGTGGCTCAAAAATATTGTTCACTCCGTACTGGCATTTTTTATATTATTGCAGTTTAATTATTGAAAATAGATTTGGATAATTAGTGATAATTAACTAAAACAGACCTGACAAATTAGAAAATAAGAATTGGGGCCATTACTACGAATTTCACCCCACTCAAAGTGAAGGTATATTTACAGAAGTGTGTGAAGTTTACATTATATTTTTACTTTTTTAAATTACATACATTAGAGCAGGATAACGTTTCATTGGTTTTGAGCTGTATCTTCATGGGTTAAAACCAGACCTGACCAGTTGGGTTCTGTATGTATCCTCATGGCTGCATTGGTTATTCTTTAATATTTTCAGTCCAAACACATGCATGTCCCATGAATTGTAAACTATAAGTCCGCCCGAGCTTGTTTCGTAGATTTAAGCTCTGTGATAGACTTGCAGCCTCTTCATCACATTGTCTGCCTCTTACCTGCTGGGCTAATCATTTATTTTTAATGAACTGGATCAGTAACAGAGAACTGAAGTTGGTTGGATGAATATGTTATAGAGATTATGCTCTTCACAAGAAAAGAAGCTTGACACTGCTCATAACCCTTATATTTATCATTTGGTATGATAACTATATCCATTGCATATATATATGCATATATATGTGTGGGTGCGTGTGTATGAAAATATGAATTTATTTCTTTAGAACATCTGTAGATTGATGATTGTTTTCCTCTTAAGTATGGATTACATTACTGCTTGAACCTGAAGTGCCATATAGGAGTGAAACCACAAAACTCCTCTCAGCACTGTGAGGGTTACAACATGTTTTTGCTTACTGCTTACATCTTAACGTCCCTATCTTATTTTCATTCACTGCCATCACCGTCAGAGTGTTATTTTGCGGCCACAGCAGGCAGCTGTTTTACACACACACACACACACACACACACACACACACACACACACACACACACACACACACACACACATCTGTCCAATGGTAGGCAGAAACTACAGTATCTGAGAACTTTCTAAAACTAGTAAACAGGCCCACAGGTCTTACATGTATGAGGGCTATGATGTTAAATTTTTCTATTATTTTGTTCGCAACATTTGTATTGCTTAGGGTTGCAAGATTGTCTCCTTGGCAGTTTCCTTGCAGTTAAGCCCTAACAATTTTTTTTCAGAATCATGACTTAATAGGAATGCAAAAGACTTTAATCACAGTGTAGCCTCAACTTTGATAATCTGTGTGTTGTTAGATCCCACAGTTGCAAGGCGTAATGTTTAGACTTGTGTGCTGTTATTTTCTGACCCCCTGTGATGGTATCATTGTCAACCGGCAGTACAAACAGTTTCTATAAACAGCTAAAGCTTTGGTTTTCTGTCCATGTACACTAAAATCTACCTCCTACCTCCAATTGTAACAGATGGTAAGATTTATATACCTCATCATTTGACCAAAGAAAAAGAAAATCAATCATATGAATGCATTCATTAACTCCAGTGAGGCTTTGTCTGTATATCAAAGACTTTTGTAGAGAGTTAAAATCTTGCCACCTTTGTTTCTATGATCTGCCAGCAAGGCATTCTGTCTGTATGACAGATGGTTTATCAATCTCTCGTAATCTATAGACAGGAGTTAAACAACAAAGCATGTATTGCCATTTGATTAGAACAGTTACCAAGAAAACAACTGAGTGTGTCTCATAAGTCAGTCTGGAATAACCGCATGCACTCTCCTCTAAAGTTAGCTTCAAAGTGAGGGATTTTTCTGTGTTCATTGCTCAACACCTGCCGGTCAGTCTGTCAACCTGTTGACTTTTAAAGGAACAATTTGACATTTTAGGAAATAGCTTATTTCCTAGGGTTAGATAAGAAGATTGATGTAATTGACAAAAGTAAACATTCAGCTCCCTTCAGCAGCGAGTTAAATTGGATGAGGGCTGTCTGTTGGAACACAGATTGGAACATGCAGGGCCCTCTTCTTCATCTCACTGGCAAAGCTTGTGCTACGTTGCCGCTTATTTTTTTAGCAGACACATGCGTTTTCCTCGCTGGCAATCTATACACCATGTACAAATGTGGAACTCCCTGCCTGCCAACAACACAATGACCCACTTGAAGTTTTGAAAACTCCACCTACTTTGCTGTGCATCCCACGACTCCGCCAACCAGTGTCCTGAACCCAGCGGTGAGCATAGTCACATAACGTTCTGTTTGAAAAGGCCATTAGGAAACCAGACAGGATGTAGTTTACAATCGAGGTCTGCCATTACAAATGTGAATTTGGTCACTATGTCCCTCTCTGCTCCTGAGTTGTGCTGTTGAATAATGTTCAGAGTTTCTGAAAAACATTCAAATCAGCACACCTGAAAATTCTACAGAGCACAATAGTGAGTGCATAAGTGCAAGATGAGTCATCAACACTGTTATCATCTACCAAGAAATGACAAATTAAATTGCCTTCAAGATTACCCACAACAAAAAGAGAAGGTTTGTAATTGTTGAGCTAAATATGGACATATATGTGACAAATAATGAAAAACATCATATAAAACTTTGCTGGTAGGGCAATTTTTTTAACAATTAGACTAAGTTAGGTTAGCTTTGAGTCTTAATCATGAAGTTGCTTCAGTTGGTAACTTCAAAATAACCATACAGATGGTTATTATAAAAATGGAAAGATTGACCCAGTCGAGAATTACTTATATTCAAACCAAGACCTTTAAAATGTATTAAAACAGACTTCCTTATATAAGTGCTAAAATCGCTGCCTAGTTTGCACAAATCAGAAGTAGAAATTGCATTTGTATTTGTAACTTGAGTGTTTTCACGTCCCTGTGCACTAGTGTTTAAAGATGTCCTCACAAAATGTTGTACAAAAAGAAAAGAAAAAAAATATGATCTGAACAGAATGTGACAAGCCCATGAATCTGAATATGAATTGAATGCCAACATTTGATTAATTTCAAAACTCCATTCCATGGACCCGTTTCAATCACTGTATAAATACTATATCAGTTGTGAATGACTGCACTGCTTACTTGTACACTTCCCTGTGATTTTGGTGTAAGAAGCTGGAGGAATAAAGTTGTTTTCTTTGTTTTGCCCGCTCACCCTGTATGTGCTCCTGTGTAATAAATGTGCTTTCACTTTTAGGTTGGGTATGGAGCACGACGGTCAGGGGAATCGTTGTGCTGATGAGACCAGTATGGGCAGCATCATGGCACCGCTTGTCCAAGCAGCTTTCCACAGTTACCACTGGTCACGCTGCAGCAAACAGGAGCTCAATAGACACATCCAGTATGTTCCGCTTCTCCCATACCACTATGTATCATTTTCTCTTGGCCCCATATGGCTTTAATGTAACACAGCTGTGGTGTTAAGCAACTCAAAATGTTATTGATTTGATCTTTTCAGAACGTTTGGTCTTTTTTTTTCAGAGATCTCACTTGTTATGTCATATTTATGGCTGTATCATTCTCATCTTTTCTCCAGCTCTTATGACTGCCTGCTGGATGATCCTTTTGAGCACAAGTGGCCCAAGCTCCCTGAGCTCCCTGGAATAAATTATTCAATGGATGAACAGTGCCGCTTTGACTTTGGTGTTGGTTATAAAATGTGTACAGCTGTAAGTCCTGAATACTTGCAAACATACATTTTATTTTAATTTATGACCATGTCGAATAATATTTTATAATAGAAGAACGGTATGGATAAATTATCAGTATTAAGAAAAGGATTTATTTATACATTTTTGTTTCTTTTCTTCGTTTAGTTTCGAACCTATGACACTTGCAAGCAGCTGTGGTGCAGCCACCCTGACAACCAGTATTTCTGTAAAACCAAAAAAGGTCCTCCAGTAGATGGGACAGAATGTGCACCAGGAAAGGTAATAATCGCAAAGTGGAGTTCTCTAAAGAGAGTTATGGGAGAGAAAAATCCAAAAGCCTACAATGGAGCAGTCAACTATCATTTTACTCTGCATTTTGCCCTTCAGTCGTTTAGTTCCTGTCTGCCTTTCCTCCTGTTCTTATTTTCAGTGGTGCTTCAAAGGCCATTGCATCTGGAGGTCCAGCCAAGAGCCTCAGGGTCACGATGGGAGCTGGGGATCCTGGTCAAAGTTCGGATCGTGCTCCAGAACATGTGGAGGTGGAATTCGCTCCCGCAGCAGACAGTGCAATAACCCTCTGTGAGTGCTGGAAAACTGATGCTAAGGAGAACATACTGAAAATAAATTGTCTATGTTTTCAGTGACAAAATGTTTTTTTTTATGATCTGTGTTCATCCAAGAGATGCGGACATTCTGTTGAAGACCGAATGCCGAGCACAGTAGTTGGGCAGGTCTGGGATCAAATCCTTGCTTTAATTAAGTTGACTACAGGGAATTTTGGCACGTGAGCTTCTTTTTCATTTTTATGTTTGAAAACTTTAATTTGACGAGAATTTCAACCGACTTAGAGGAATTTGTTGGACCGCACAAACTATAATAATCAGAATTCCATATTTAGAAGGGTTGTACATCTTTAAATATCACATGATATGATTATATTTCAATTATTGTTAAGGTTTAAAAAACTGTTTTAAAAAGCTTTTTCAACTAATACTAAGGAAAATTAATTTACTATTATTTTCAGTAAAAACGGTAAAATGTTTATGAAGCTGATGTAGTTTATGAAGAGCTTATCATAACACAAATAGCCTACATAGATACTATTATTATAGCCGGGGCGTTAGCTTAGCTTAGTATCTTAAAAAAGGAAAGGTTTCTCTATAAAAAGAAAAGACACAATGTCACAACACACTTTGACTTAATTCTTCAGAATTAACTGGGAGAGTGTTGGTCAGCAACTGAACTTGTAACTTGTTCAGCTTGTTTTAACTATGGGTAATGGCTGATGATGTGAGCGTGAGCGTTTGTGGTGTTCTGGAAGTAGCTTACTTCACATTGAATATTAAATGAGCCACGTTTAGTTCTTTCTTTGTAACACCGTAGTCACCAAAGTAACTTGCCTTTCGTAAAGATGAGTCTGTCTGTACTTCCTGCTGAATTTCTTGCTGCTTCTAAATAATGAATTGAACTACTGACAATGCCAAAACATTCTGTAATCTAGTACAGAAATGTGGGAAGGCAACCTTTCAAACTGATTTCTTTCAACGAATGATTTTATTCTTTTTTTTGTCTTGGAATGTCAAAGCCTAAGCCAACTTTATATCGCCTGCCAACTTTTCACCTTTCTACTTTGACGTCTCTTGCGGTTGGCTAGGGTTAGCCATAGAAAGAATACATGGTTATGGTTAGACATTAGTTCAAAGGTTGTTATGAACACATAAGTAATGTGTTCACTTTGTAAATGTACTCTGATTTCAACTGACAGATGTTCCAACACAATGATTGCACTAACATCTGATTATGTATGTTTTTCTTGTGCTTGTTGATGTCTGATGATGGCATTTTTATTTGACATTTTCTGCTGTGCTTTGAAATCATTCTACAGTAAACTGCACGAGACACAATTATAGCCACAGAGAGAAGAAATTAATACAAATTCCATTTAGTGGAGAAATAACTCCATCTTTGAAAATCACATTATTTTCAAAGCAGTGGTTGTCACATCCCTGCAAAACAATATACTGAGGCAACAGAATGTAGGCCACGCTGTTCTCAGTTAGGTCAGACATTTTGACTCTTGGGAAAAACACTGGTTTCACTGATAACAGTAATTACATTTGGCTTCTTCAGTTTCAGGGTCCTGCTATTGTTCGTGCTTGCTCATTGTCACACAATGTCTCACAGGGGTGCCTGAATAGCGGAAAGTCAATGATTTTATTGTTTACACTGTATTTTGTCTACTGATACAAGTGAAAATCCTGCTGTGAAAAGGGCCTTTTTTGCCAAGTTAAGTAAAAATAAGTGAATAACTCAACACCCATAACATCAGCACACTGGCTGCAAATAATAAAGGCCGCGTTGCTCTAAAGACTTAGACACTTTTCATACATATTTAGGCTGCATATCACATTGAAGGCGAAACAAAACAAACTCTTGCAGCAAACAGAATTTAAAAAAATGAGTCTTTCTTGATATGTTCAGAAACCCAAAAACAATATCCTAAAAATTTGGTATGTGCAATAGGTTTTGGGCATCGCTTTGATTCTTTTTTCTATCTGTTCTAGAGGTTCAGCTCATAAGCCTTTATGGACACATCAAGTGTGACTCAATAAACCTTGTGGTGAAATTCAAAAGCCATGAGTTCCTCTAATTTACAAGCTGAGGATCTGTGAATGAATCTAACTGCTGTTTGGCAGTCAGTCACACAGGAGACATTCCACAAATAGGATTTCACATTGTGTCAGAAAAAGAGTAAGGAGGCCTGCATATCTAAACTCCAGCTTGGACAACTTCAAGTTTATGCTTTGGAAAGGCCCTGACAGACCCCTCCCTTATAATCTGTGGGGAGATTTTATTAATGATGCATATGCAAGATGGCATTAAGTAGCATCACAGGAGAAAAAGAGAATTCTTGAATTAAAAATTGAAAAATACTTTACAAAACTGTGTTAGATCAAAGAGTAGGTTACAAAAGTCTGACTCACCCAAACTTTTGCACACAGCTCTACGTACCAATGAAATACCAAAAGTCTTTAATTAAAACTTTTTAAAATTTAAATTGACTTAGTTTTACTTTTAAAATTGTCTTATGCAGTATATCTTCTTTCAGCTTTTGGGGTCTTGGTGCATTTTCTGTTTGCTCCACAAAATGTTAAATGAAAAAAGGATCAATCATTTTTTGGGAGTATTTTGAGGGCAGCTCTCTGAATAGCGTTATGTTTTTGTCATTGGTTCAGGCCTGCCTACGGTGGCCGAGACTGCCCTGGCTCTGGTTTTGACTACCAGATGTGCAACACAGAGGAGTGTGCTGGCCCTTACGAGGACTTCCGTGCTCAGCAGTGCATCCAGAGGAGCAACAAATACCACAATAACATCAAACACACTTGGCTACCATACGAGCACCCAGATGGTAAGTCTGTTAAGAATGACGCAGAGTTGGCTCTCCCTGTCAGTGGTTAGCATGGAAGTTTTATGCAGAGCAATACGTGGACAAATCATATTTGTAGGAGCAACTTTTTGCACGCACATTTGGATTCAGGTAGGTGTTATCCATCCTGTGGGACCTGCAGGTGTCTTCATCAGATTTGGAGGCTGTTTTGAAAAATCCAGGTATATATGGGTTTTGGTTTGTGTGTTTTCAGAGGCCCGTAAGTGTGAGCTGAGCTGTAAGTCGAAGGAAACAGGAGAGGTGGTGTTCATGAACCAGGTGATGCATGATGGGACACGTTGTAGCTACTCAGACCCCTTCAGTGTTTGTGCTCGAGGAGAGTGTTTGGTAAGTCTTAAATAAACTTGTTTTTATCCAAAGACAAACTATTAAGATTTAAAATGCACAGTATTATGTGATAACTTGACTTAAGAAAAAAAAAAAAATCAATAACCTTATTGAATATTCTTCAGATTACACCAACCCTTTTTGAATTATTGACAAGTTTCAAGCCCAGCGAGCTTTCAAAAATATTGTGACGTTACAAAATCATGCACTGACTTTCACATGAATTTAAGGAGATGATAGAAACTTCTTTTTCAGCAGATGAATGTTAAAACGATCTTCTACTGTCAAACTCGCATTCATCATTCTGCACTGTGAACGGCAAACATCCAAATGAAGTAACAAATAAGCAAAACACACCTCCCTGTGGTACATTACATAAAGCATAGTATTTTAACTGGTTTCATCCATGATATAAGAATATCATCTTAAAGTATATTGATATTCTATAAAGGTCTTAAACATGTTGAAACTTAAAATCAAACATTTTGAAAATAATCTTTCATACTATTGCAACACAAGAGGGGAAATTTGATTTAAAAGTGCAATCATTTACCTACTCTATATTCATATGCCAATGTGGCAGATTGCCTAGAGCAACATTTAATATTAAAAATCCCCTGATAAAGAGCTGAGTGTGGAAAGCCCATTTTTCCAAACTGCCCTGACCTTTGGTTGAGTGCTTTTTGGTTATGGAAAAATTGTCTTTAGAAAGACTTGTGACTGAAATATTGCTCACTTCTGCACTTCTCTCAAACACAAGCAGGCAGTTTTTGTGTTATCTTGCTATTCACCTTGAACTTAAAGTTGAGACTTTGTCGCAAGAGAGGCGCTCAGTGTTTTGACTCCACTCCTGTTATGTCTGTTTTTCGATATTGATTGATTTAAACTAGACAACACCAAAAACCCAATGAATGCTGCGTCCAATAATGGCATCATTTTCCCAGAAGAGCAAAAATCAGTGTGTATAAAAGTCAGATGCAGCTTCACACTGGTTTGATTGACAGTCTTTGCTCTTCTTCCTTACAGCATGTGGGCTGTGACAAGGAGGTTGGCTCTTACAAAGAAGAGGACAAATGCGGAGTGTGTGAGGGGGACAACTCCCACTGCCGCACCGTGAAGCTGACGCTCACCAAGACCCCCAAAAAGAATGGTAATCATCACGTACGCAGAGGCCAGTGCTGGAATTGGTGCCACCCTTTCAGCTCATAACTGACAAACATTCTGTCTCAGCACCAATTCAGAAATATTTGACAGCCTCAGGGCCCAGGAAGTACATGTGGTCCAAGCTGAACCGTGCTGTGTTTCTTTGTCTTGTTAGGAATGCTTAAAATGTTTGACATCCCCATAGGAGCCCGCCACATAGTCATTGAAGAGAATGAGACCTCACCTCATATAATTGGTGAGTACCTCTTACATCCTTTTCCATCTGTGTAATTGTTTAATACCACTGGGATATTCCATACTAAATCTCTTTACCCTCTAAATTTAAGAGGGTTAAAAAAAATCGTATGAAACCTTCTTTAAATTTCCTTTTAAAGCCCTACAGCTGCACTTTTTTTTTTAATTCATCCCTCCAGACTGAATGTAGTCATCTAAGCTTTCCTTTTTTAATCCTTACCAGTCCGTCATTTTTCACTAGACTGTGCTGAAATTTGTAGTCAACATCCAAAAAACAGCAAAAATGATGATGATTACTCATGATTACGGTTGTTTTTAATATTTTCAATAATATAATTGAACCTTCAATTTGAAACTAAACTTTAATTACGTTTTGTATTAATACAGTTCTATGATATTGGGAAGTTTAGTATTGTTTCAAAAGTCTACTGTAAAAGCTTAATACCTAATACTTCAAAGGTACGAATCTGAAACATATTGATCCTCTTCTCTCATTGGGTTTAGGAAGGTCAGGACTGGTTTCACAAAAAAAATCAAATTGTGAAAATAAATGAAATAGACAAGAAAATATTTTTTTGCAGATACAGAGAACAACATGACATAAACATGAATTTCATAAATTATATATGCAGAAAGAGATTGAAATGTCTCCATCAAGGTTTTCTTTCTACTGTATTACAAATTAAATAAGATGGACTCAATCTCACTTTTAAAATGCCCAAGCTACAAACTTTCCCAACTTGAAAAACATATTTTGTACTCAAAATGTCAATTTTTAACTCGATTTTCTCAGAAACATACCAGGATACAACTAAATATAAGCAATGCAGTAGAGAAGGAGAAGTTTATGCTCATATCATCCCCTCAGTGTCCGTGCTGTAAAGATTCAAGTGCAACATTAAATATCTTGATTCTTTTTAATATTTTCAATTTCTATAAAATACAATGAATTTAAAAACTTTTTTTTTTTTGTCAAAGTTAGAGAGACAATAATGTTGAGCATTTATTTCCCAAATGTCCCACTGTGGAAAACTTCACTTACAAAGTAATTAAAAATGATTAATCACTTGTTATTTGTCTGATAGGGAAAAAAAAATGACTGTCTCGTTGCTTCACTTTCATGCTAATGACTTTCAATTTGAGCCTAATGTAGCACACCAATTGGAGCATGATGTTTTGATAAAGGCTTTGTACTGTTTCCAGTTGAAGTGAGCACACCACTGTGAAATATCACTTAGGTGTCAAATGATTCAAAATTGTGTCATCTCTTAATAGTTGGATTATTTCTGTTGACGCATTGATAATTCCACTCATGAACAATCAAAATAAACACTTTAGAAAAGCTTTACTGGCAGTACAGACAAAAAAATAGACTTCAGTGCTGGAAAACTGAAAATGAAATTTGATAACTCCTTATTACATGTACATGGTTATGAAATGACATGTGAACAGTTTTGGATCTAACATCGTCTTATACCTGCATTTATACCAGACTCCACATTGCAAATAATTTAGAGGAAATGAATCAGTGGGAACACAGCCATAGCATCCCTAATCACAGCTGCAGTGGCCATGGTCTTCAATCGATGCCACAGACAATGCACTTTATGTAAAATCTGGCCTTGGAAAAACATAAGGGCAAGTAGTTCAGACTTGGCACAGGGTTTTGCATTGTGAATCAGAGATTTTGTAACTGCTCAGGCTGCATAATATCAACCTATATGGATAGCATTCATAAGGGAAACTTAGCTTGCTAATGGATGCAAAATTATGCCATTAGACTTGAAAACATGAAAATATGTCAGATGATTATCAATGTCATGTTCTTTAGGCTGATCAGACCAAGAAAAATTTGCACAGCTCAGACCAGCCTGTTTGGCATGGACCAGGGTAGGCAATTGAAAAGTATAGCACAATAAGAATAGCAATGAGGTGCTCATCACAGGAATTATCCAAAAAGAACTTGGATAGGTAAATTTGCACATTCCAGCTCCATATGCGACAAGCTGATTATTGAAGTTTTGGCTCTTAATAATACAGTTTAATACATATGGAGCAGAAGGGTGTGACACAATTTTTTTCTTATGAACCAGGTTAGGCGCCACAGAAAATTAATGTTCCCAGCAGTTATTCACAGAAGCAGGAGTGTGATGATAAGGGGCTGCACGGGTAAAGAAGGAACTGGAGGGATGACATTTAAAGATGACACTACTGATGCTTGTGGATATACCAAAAGATGAAAAAGTTGAAGTAACACTAGAAAAGTCTTTGAACCATAAAACTTTGTGTTTCTGACTTGTTATGAAGTACATTGTTCTTTGTTATGCTCATTGTCGGGCCTGAAACTGCCCTGGAGCACCTGACAGCTGAGATATCACAATTTCCCACAGTTTAGATAATGTCTTTGTGGCTTCTTCAACATGACTCAATATTCATGTATGGCCGCACATGTGCGGAGCTCATACAGAGATTTGTACTTACATCAGTGGTATTATTTCCCACAACTTTAGGGGGGAGCCAAAGATAAGAATCCTTAAAACTGTTACCTGGCTAAATATGTCACTTGACTTTAATCCAACAGAACAGCTCTGGAGTATGATAAATAGAAACTCCTACATCAAAAAGCAGCTAAAAATGTGAAGAATGACAGAATGACTTTTGGCAGCGTGTGCACCACCCAAGCTAAGGAGTCCATCATTAAAACATATGAAGTACTAAGACCGTAAAAAGAGTTGAACCTCATTAGTGAAAGGTGTACTGAGTTTTGGAATACTGAATACTGAATCATTTTTATATAGAAAATCTAAACAGTTTTCAATTTTACATCAAAGCAAAGACTCTTCAAATCAGAAATATTGTAATTTCTATAAGGTGATAGAATTTTGTTCATTTGCCACGTATTGCACAGGTGTAAACTACCGTAGTTTCTGTTTTATATTGTGAGTTTGAAATGTAATGAAACATGGGCTCTTAAATGTCTTCAGGTATGAAAAGGAATAAAAAACTCATCTTAAAGCTTACAATGGCTTTTTGTGTGACTAAACTGAGTGTGTTAGGATCCCTGTGGCATTCAGGCAAAGCATCCCTCTTCTCTTTGCTGTAGTCTTTACCTATCTTGCTTTTATTTGCTCATGGGAAGAAAAGATGTCACAGAACTTAGAGGAAAAAGAGCTGGATAACCAAAGACATTTCCAAATACACACCGACATGATCCTTGCTTAGGGGAGAATGTTTGGCGGTGAAGGGTTGACTCTGCACTTGTTCAAATTCATTTTTAATGAAAAATATATGATGTACAGATTTTCCTGCCCACTACATATTCATTAAATGGCCTTTCCGTATTACTGACAGCTGTGAAGAATCAAGTTACTGGGAACTTCATATTGAATGCAAAAAGTGAAGAGGCTGAATCAAAGACCTTCATTGAGAATGGTTTACAGTGGGAATATTCCATCGACAGTGAGCGGGAGACATTGAAAACAAGTGGTCCTTTGCATGAAGGCATTGTTGTTCTGGTGAGTAGGACTTTAACTGGATCATCACTTTTTACTTTTATCCCTCTGATTTTTTGTTTTCATCTCTACACGTTTTTATATAAAATTTTCTCTGCTTTGCTGCAGGTCATTCCACAGGAGGAAGACGTAAAGATTAGCTTGGCGTATAAGTACATAATACACGAGGACCTTCTGCCACTTATTACAAACAACAATGTGCTTCTTACTGAACTGGATACATATGAGTGGGCACTGAAGAGCTGGTCTCAGTGCTCCAAATCTTGTGGGGGAGGTCAGTGGATGTAGCGTGTATTTGTATAGAAAAGAAACTAAACTTGACTCATGTTCATACAAGAGCAAAGATCAGTCTGTTTTGGATGACCCTATCTGTTAATAGACTCTGATGATAATTATTAAGATTTTTGTAACATACTCAGTACAGTAAGTTAAATAATAAGTGGATTTAAAAAGTAAATATTAATTAAGATTCTCCTATACCAAAGTTCTATTTTGCATATATTTGGATTTGAATTCCCCTTTCAATAGCAAATAAATATGTGGGGTTAGAATAAAAAGATGAATCTCTATAAAAATGTCGATGATTGTAAGAATCTCTTATGATTTGTTTTGCCCCAGTTGGACGACAGTTACTGACAGCGCTAGATTTGCATGAACTCGAAAACCTGATAAGCTGTGTTATCAATCTGACTGTGAAAGAGACAGTGATAGTCGTGACTTCTATTTCGTCGTGTTTTCTTTTGTCTTGAAGGAGTTCTTGCGAAGCATTTGTGTGAATTTGCACTTTTTATTACTGCACTATAAATCCCTCTCCATAAATATAGAGGGTGAACCTACTACTCCTTGGTGCTGACGGAGGTTTTGCTACTCTGCCACAAATGACTTTTACCCTAAATCTTTTTCACTCTGTGGTACCCCTCCTTTCTGTCCTCTTACATACAACCCTCTCACAGCTACAAATCCTAAACTTGCAGTCATGAGAGAAGAGGACATTTTATGACACGCTCTTCTTGCATGTCTTCAGTGACATTAAGAGCCGTATCCGTCAGAGAGTTGGGGTCAAGATATTCCTTGTATGGAGACTACTTCCAGACTTGTTTAGATGATACTTTTGATGATGAGAGTTTTGCTGTCATTTGCTTCACTATTTCTCAGTGAAGAAAATATGCTGTCTTGACCTTGACCTGATGGCATGATCACTCTTGTATTCCTAGTCATGCTTTCAATTTAGTACAACCAATTTCCACAAGCCGTCTTGGAAACTTTCAGTCCTGCCATGATCTGAGATTGAGAATGGCCTCCAGCCTCATGGAATTACTTTTTGACTTCTGTCATTTTCACTTGCTTCTATAACTTAGTTCTAAGTTGTATTTTCCACGATCACAAAGGAACTCGGTTCTGTTGGACAATTGCTTCCAGCATGTGAACAACATGTAAACTCTGGTTCAATAGAGGAATAAGACTTTCGAAGGTCCATTTTCTTTCTACAAAAGAGTTAATATGGTCACAAGAAATAGTGCAGAATCTGGGATAGTTCATCCATTCATTTTCATGTCTGAACTTCTTGTGTTTCAAATGCTTTCTCAAATGTTTTGATTATGATTTGGATATCAGAGATGGGATACATTTTTAATCAATTCAATGTAGTTTCAGATTTTAAGACTCCACTGTATACATATATACTATATGTATGAGCTCTGATTTTGCTAGGTAGACTCATCTTGTACACTTTCATCTACCTCAGGCATACAGTACACAAAATATGGATGCAGAAGGAAGAGCGACAGCCGTTTAGTGCATCGCAACTTTTGTGAAACTAGCAAAAAGCCTAAACCCATCCGCAAGCGCTGTAACGTGCACGAGTGTCCACGAGCCCAAGAGCCCACGTGAGTGACCTTCAACTAAAGACATCCAAATGTTACACTTGAAATTAAAAAATATAATGAAAACCCGAAAATATTTGATTCCAAAGTGCCATGAAAAGCTTTTCAATGTGCCTGCTGTGCTGACAGGTGGGTGGTGGAAGACTGGAGTCCCTGCAGTAAGACCTGTGGGAAGCTGGGCTACCAAGCCAGGGTGGTTCAGTGCATGCAGCCACTCAACAACGGCACCAACAGGCCCGTCCACAGCAAACACTGCACTGACAGTCGCCCAGAGATGAGGAGAGTCTGTAACTACACTGCATGCCCCGCCCAGTGGAGGACCGGGGCGTGGTCTCAGGTAACACAAATGATAACAAAAATGATAGTTTGTAGTAATATTTTGCTTTAGATAAAGACAATTACTCAGTGCCAGTTGTGTTACCATCGCCTCACCAATAGGAGAATTGTTTAGATTTAGCAATGATTGTTTTAGTGAATAAATTGTAATAGACACTTGGTTGACAACACAGAGGATAAAGTATGCCATTATTTTAGAGAATGACATGTCAATGCTGTGTTCATAGCTTGTTTCAACTGTCACTCATTGGTAAAATGATTAATTTTCCTTTATCATTCACTTCTGACTCTAAAAGCAGAGCACAAAGCATTGTCAATGTTAAAAAGCCCATCATTACAATCAAATGAAAAAAATGTTTATTTTACAAGCTGGTGCAACAAGTTGATTTTTTTTATTTTTTTTATTTTTTGGTCTATAAAGCTAATTTTCCCGATTAGTGAAGCATTAATAGCTAAATATTATTTTTCATGTAAAAATCACAATAATTACTTTGTAAGATTTCCGTGGTGTGTGCAGTTTTTTCCAAGCTCTTGATTCTTAGTAGTATGTCATTACTGGCTGGGCCTCCAAATCTCATATTTTGTTTGCATATTGTGTCAAGAAGAAAAAAAAGAAAAAAAAAGGGGGGGCTTTTGTCTTTTCAAAACATATATCATGCTGAAGGATTTACAACTAGAAAGCATGGGGATAGTGACAGACCTGTACAGACATGAGCCAGATGTTAGAGAGCTGCTGGCAGATTTTAGTCATGATGAACTGCTGTCTGAAGTATCATGTAATACTATCAAAGGATGGGAGGTTAGGGTATTGGAAACTACGTGGGTGAGGAGAAGAACTTTTTTCATAGTGGGGGTCAGCTTTCATTTTGAAACCTGACACCCACTGTTATGATTATTCTTCTTTTCTTCGATAAAAAGAAGTATAGATAAATTTTGCAGCGGGAAGCAAAAGCAGGGAACATAGAATCAATTAACATGGATTCAAGCTCTGTTCATTTTAGTCCAGATCTCTAGGAAGCAAATGTGTGTCAAAGTAAAGTCCTCTGAAGTGACTGAAACATGTTTGTGTATTTGGTGTGTGTGGTAGTGCTCTGTGACCTGTGGTGAAGGGATTCAGCAAAGACAAGTGGTATGCAAGGCAAGCGACAACACGGTCGGAGAGTGTGTGAGCGAGAAACCAGAAACGGTGCTTATTTGCAAATTAGGCCCATGTCCAGGTGAGATCCACATGCATGTCATTTGATACACTGTTTGAAGCAAACAACAAAAGTTCAAATGATGAATTATTAAGTAATTAAAAATGTGGAGAGATTTGAAATAATTTAAACGCTTTGTTTGATTGAAATTAGCACAGAACAGAACACATATCAAATGTTAGGCATTAGTTGAATATTGTATGCTTATGTTGATGCCTGCAAAAAATCTAAACAAAAGGCCAAAAAATTAATTTCATAAGTAAAGGTGGGGAAGACGCATGAAACAAGATGAAGAAACATCTTCCTGGGGCCTTAGTTTGTTTAAAACGGACTGAAACAAAGTGGTAAACTGTGCTATGATCTGCCAAATTGGGCTTGGTATCAGCACACAGTTCAAAAGCCAGCATCCATGATGGTACATTCACACACATGACATGGTAACTTCCATATCTGTATAAGCGCCAATAATGTTGAATGATATATACAGCTTTGGGAGCCATATATGATAACTTCTACTTACCCAGGCTCCGCCCTCGCAGTGACGCAACACCTTCGGCTCTGCTGCACTACCTCAGGCAAATTGCTTGTTCAGGTTGATTCGAGTTCCCCCTGGCAGGGGAAGCTCCACCCACTTTGTCGGGAAGCAATCAACTTTGAGCAGCGCCAACGGCCCAGGGTAGAGGCGTGTTCAAGGTATTGACGTGGTTGAACTGCGACTCAACCCATGGATTGTACACGGAAGCGCTTCATTCAATATCAACATGGAGCAGCGTCAAGCTTTTGACACTGCTGTAGATGCTGTAATGAAAGTGTTCGACGGGAGATTCTCGTTAAAGATCGAGCAAAGAACAGCCCTTGAATCATTTCTTGACAAGAAAGACGTTTTCGCCTTGCTCCCTACTGGCTTTGGTAAGAGTTTAATCTACCAGTTCCCGTCGCGTTACATACGTCAGAGGAAAGAGTGGTGTGATTGGCTTAAGCTTAGGCACAGCCTTTTCTGGCCTCAACCAGTAGCAACCCGAGGGAGGCGGGTTGACCAGGCCATTTCGTATCGTATTCATTATTGTCTTGGTCAGACCAGAATCTCGAAGAGATTTGAAAGTCGATGTTAATCAGGCTAACTTCTACTTGCCTTTTCCGAGAACTATAGCTTATTTCAGCAAGACACTGTCTGGTCGTGATCTGGAACCAGTGATGGAACCAGTGAGCAGGTTTTTAAAAAAAACATCTAATCTAAAATCACCTATATCAACAAGAGCATTATGGAACAGAAAACATTGCAGAGAATAAAAGAGGGCTGAAGTGCACTGATTTCATTCTTTGCCTTCAGTTGTAAGAAATTAGGTATTTTTAGATAAATTTAGCCGTCTATTCAGTTAAGTAAACTTCCATCAGTATGTGTGCGTAGTAACTTCAGGAAATTCCACAGTGTGGAAGTAGGCAAGTTGCAAAGGCTGAGAACTTTAAGTGGGGGGGTGCAGTCCAAAAACAGAAAAGACCTCAGACTTTTCAATTTTCAAACCTTTGTGCTATGGGAGGCTCAACTTGTTGATGTAGTGCAATGAGTACAGAGGTTAAAGTCCTCAGCCAATGTTCCAGCCCTTTTGTAAAATCTTTAGAACATAAGCAAGTGAGACAATGTAGAAACACATCAGGAAGTAATATGGGACATTGAATGCAAGTGAGAGTTTGTCCTTTCTGTTGAGAAGTATCCAGTGTTCATATCCACCCAAAAGGGGGCCCTCATTCGCTAGTCTCAACGTGTTGTAAAGAAAACACAACGATTTTCACTGTGTCATTTTTGCACCACGTTGTGCCTCCTGTGCTATAAAGGCAGCTCTTCCCTTGCACCAGCCCCATCATAACAGAAAGCCTCCCACTTTGATGTGCCTGTGTGAACAGTTACTGTTGAAAACGTCTAAACAAAATTCTAAAACTTTTTCCTGAAAATCTGTTATCTCAGAAAGTCCAAGTTTATGTCCCAACCCGTTTCTACATGTCATCCTCCTTTCTAGTGTGTTTCTTGAGGACAAATGACAAACAATGCCCTTCATTTGTCAGAGGGCGGACAATATGGAAGATGCAAAACAAATGAATATTCCACCAAACTTTATGACTGACATGGGTTTAAGAAGGTATTCTGTAGCAGATGCTGCTTTTATTAAAAGTCAGCGCATGGGATGTGAATCTCTCTCAAGATTGATAGTATATATTGATCTGTGTTGAGGGTCTTATCTTTCCCATTCCAGCAATGTTGAGCCAATTAAAGTAAAAGTTGATGCATACAATTTCGTCACACAGCTGCATCTGAAAAGCTCCTTCTCCAGAAGGTCAAGTAGTAGTTCATTAGTATAAGTAGTGTATATGTTTATAAAAAAAATCTTTATTTTTGCCACCATTTAAGAATCCCACCACAATCACATACACCAAAGTAGTGAGAAAGATTTAGCAGCTTTATATTAAATATCACATTCTGTTTAAAAAATTCTGATAGCCCTCAGCACTCTGACATTTAGTCTTACAAAGTACAGAATATGGTCTGCAGATGCCCACATACACATTTACTTCACAGCAGGTGATTCTCAGCATGAGATCTGTTCTTGCAGTGGAAATATTCCACAGTTGCAACCAAGAGGCAGGGTGTGATACAAATGCACACTGTGGGAAGATGTTTATTTTGTTTTCTTCAGTTTACAGTATGTCATTCACGTGTACTTATCTCTAATAATGACAGGTCAGTATCAATACTTTGGACACATCTTAAATATTGATAAGTCAGTGGAAAATAACCTGCCGTCCAACAAAGAAGAATATGAAACAGGAACAGTTACCTGGATGCACATACGCTTGCCTTGACTTATCTGGAGATTTACGCGCTGTATTCACACAGGGGATCCTTTAGCCATTTTTCAAGCTTATTGCTAGGACGCTGGTTGGGTAAACGTATGCTCCCACAAGGAGCTCCTGTGGATGATCTGTAGAAAAGACTGCAGGTAATTTATGAAAATGGCTTAGGCAGAGGTGGTGATGGTGTGTGAGCAATACGAGGATATTTTAGCAAGGCTACTGTCTTCTCCTCTAAAGTATCAACGACTAATTTAAATGGCAAGGTTACATCGATGAGGAGACTTGTTTGCTTTTTTGAAATATCTACACTAAATATTTATTTAATTCTAAAACATAATTAAACATTAGCTTTGCTCCCTCTCTGATCACATTTATTCCTTCATACAATTTAAGTGGCAGACTGGTTTAGTAGAAAATCATCTTACAAAAGCTCTCTACTACTTAGTCATCACTCAGTTTTTTTTGTCTCTTTCTGTGGCCACTGTACACAATGTTCTCTTTCTTTAGACACCGAGAGAAGCACCCTGGCACGCTGAATGATTAATTAAATCCAGCAGCACACATTTACACTGTCTGAGATTTCCATATCTGAAAATAACACGGCAATACATGCGCAATAGATTATGCAACATGATATTAACCATGTGATGCAGAGGCTAATCATGGCTCTGCAACATAACATCAATTTTGAGGAATAGGTGAAATCTTCTTGGGGTGTTAAATCAGGTCAGCGCTCTGCAGAAAGACACATTACCACTCTGACATCAGTTGAGCTGTTCAATTAAGTTTGTGATGTTGTCTCTGTGCAAATATTTGCTACTGTGGTTGTTTATACTTGTACTCTTATCTTTGGAACTTCTTTTGCCAGACACATAAGAATGTGTGTACTTCATGGCTAAAATTGTTTGTCTGCAAAAAGTTAGAAATGAGCATATGCATCGTTATCAGATTTATTAAGCCGTGCATACATATGGTTCTCTTTTATAAACCTCGGTCATTTTAAAACTTTCAATAATTTGCATATCAAAACATTGTTTTCGCCCCAACTAGACATAATATAAAAGACAGAAGGAAAGAAGCCAAATTTTACCACATGTTTAAACTGAGACAGTCCATGTAAAAGAGGCAAAAGTAACAAAAGCGATCAGTGAGCAAATGACCCTGCAGAGATGAAAAAGAAATGGTCAGATTACAAATGAAAGAAAAAAGGACATGGAGATCACATCAGGTTTATTAGGACCTACAATTGGAGTTGTAAAAATAAGTGTTTTATAAAAACTAATAATGAAAAACAAAATAAGAAAAAATCAATATCATATTAATCTGGTTAAATCCAGTTTCTGTTGTTTCAAAAATGTGCATAAGCATAGTCTGAAGAATTTAATGCATTTGACGACTCTGTTTAAACACTTATCCAGTGACAATTATGAACATACAGGGTGCTTTTCATCAAATTAACTCATGCTTTCTCACATCCTCTCTCCTCCCATTACCTGCAAATCATTCCTGTTTCTGTATTCTTGAGGATTATCCAGTCCCTTAAAAGCACATAGAGGAACAAGGAGAGTTGAGGCTACTAGGGGAGCCAGAAGAATGGAAATTCTTTTTTCAACTGGTGTAATATAAACCCTCCATATATGGCACACATTCAGAAGATTCTTTACACTGAAATAGCAGAATGAAAGCTTTCTTATTTAGCTGTTCCAGCTCCTCCATGTTCACATCTCTCTTTCACATCCTTGCTGGGTGAACCAAGAAGATAGAAAGTCACAGAAGTGAGGGAAGCCAGGAGACAAATTAGCAAAAGGAAGAGCACCCAGACTAGCTGAAATGTTAGTTTGACCAATTAAATGCTGTGATTAGATCAGTGCGCCCCAATCTTCTTTGATTCTCTGCCAGTCTGCTCTCCTTGATAGAAGAGGCTCCTGTTTCACATATATTTTGCTGGAAGATGTGTGGACAGCCTGTTTTTTTCTTTTATTTTCTGATTGTGTGATGACTCATTCCATTTATCTTGACACACTTTTGCCAGGAATCTTGTCAAAGATATTTCAGCTCTTGCTTGATAATATTACTACACTGATGACCTCCCACATGCTGCTCTCTCTTTTCAAAGAACTCAAAGTTTCCTGTGTCCCTGAACTGGTTATAAGTGGAAATTGAGAGATTTGTTTCTTTTTTTGTCAAAAACACAAAGATGTACACTAAGACTTATTATGTTTTTTTTAAAACCATGTCTCAAAAACACGTTTCTTCCATGACAAACGGGTTGTTAAGACTTTTCTTTTAAGATCTCTTGCCTTTTCATTTCTCGTGGTCTCACTTTGAATTATCTTTTGGCCTAATTTTGTAATCTTTATGCTTGTATATTGTAGGGTTGCCATTGTCTGTTATTACTGGCGAAACAATGGAAAATTCTACAATGAAAGATGACGCTGTATACCAACAGGTTCCTGGAAATCCTGTCCAGAAAATCTCTTCTAGTGAGTTTATGTGTAATTTCTAAAAAAGAGAAATTTGCATAAATCAATCAGAGTGTTTTTTCTAGTATTTTAATGATGCTGTGTCTTCTGTATTACTAGATGAGCCATGTCTGGGGGATAAATCGATTTTCTGTCAAATGGAGGTTCTTGCTCGTTATTGTTCCATCCCTGGTTATTATAAGCTTTGTTGTGAGTCTTGCGACAAGAAAGAAGGCCTCACCACAGATGATCCTGACCTCTACAACACTGAATCCGAGACCTCTGCTTTCACCCATCATGCCTCAGTCAAGGCTCCAAGGCTAGTTACGTCAACCCAGAGCCGACCACAAACCACTAAACCCATCATTCGAAGGCTACTCTCCACTGCCTCTGTGCCAACCAAGCCAGCTGCTGTTCAAGCTTCACCACCAACAGCTGCTGCTCTGCTCCAGCATTCCACCAGCGACTCCTTCCCCACTGCTGGGAATAGAGATTCAGATGTAGAGCCTCGTCTACCTCCGGGGCCACGGCCCACAGCAGACTCCAGTAGAGGTGCCTCTGAAGAGCACAGTCCAAACAGCACTTTAGGCCCAGTTGCTGCCAGGTCAAGAAGGGACAATTTAGGATCAGAGAGGGACTCAAGTCACAGAACCCTGTCAGCTCAGAAATGAACAGTGAGCAATTTGTGAACGTGTTGCATAGTGAGACTGTCTCATACATCAGCTCACTCTTGCAGTGTCTGATTCACTTTAAGTCTTCCTGCAGATTTATTTTTTTTCAGTATTTTTTTTTCTCCATGCCAGTGAACTCAGATCAGCCCAGTGATGGTTACCTCATCAAAACTCCAGAGTGATGTGTGTGCAGCCTCTGCCCACGCTCTGCCCTCTGTGCTTCAAATATGAAATGAAAGAAAAAAACAAAGGTGCTGTAAACTAAACCGACTATAAGAGGTGTTCAAAATGTGATGACTGCATTGCTACATTCATGTTTTTTCTCTGTACAGTTGTGTAAGCCTGTTTTTTTCAAGTGCATTAGAACTACTATTGAACTTGTATTGTGAAAATGGAGGTGCATGTGCCCGCTGTAGATTCTTGAGTTTGCCACCAGACTAATTATTGACCTCAGCAGTGTTCATTTAGACTGAATTAATTGCTAAACTTACTTATTGAATTTAAATCTGAATAGATTATAGTAATAACATTTTATCCTCCCAGCACATGTTTCTTGCCAATAATCTTTACCAATTAGATGCCAAAACAGGAAATACTGGTTCCTTTTGGAGTCAATTAAAAAAACGGGAACTAAAACAAAGAGTCTCAGGTGGTGCTAGATAGGATCCAATTATTTTGGGGTTTGTTAGTTTTAAACCTTGTTCAAGTAGATGCAGAAAATAGAATGATGAAAATGTTGATATTCATAATATGAGTTCCTTAAAACTAATAGTTTTGCTTTCTTAACTAATAGTAATTGAAGAAGTGATCGATTCTCAGGCATTTATACATTTGTAGTTGTGCCCTTCATCTTCAGTCTAACTGAAGCAAACTGAGCAGTGGTATTCATTTTCTTATCTGTTTGCAAGAAAGTCAGAGTACATGTTTTGCTAAACTCCTTTAATGCTAGCTAAATCTGTAATGTTTAATTTTGCAATAATTTACCAGCTTATTGATTTATTATAAGATAGCACTTTTTAAGTCTGTAATTTTTCTGGTGGAACATTCAAGACTTTACAGTCATCTCTCCTGGCAGGGAACTTCATGACTTCTCCTGTCTCTGGTGCTCTTTTTTGTTGTCCAAATCTTACATACTGGTGATTATCCTCGCTGAAAATAAATTAATAAATTAATTAATCAATAAGAAATCATGACTTCTTGGTTTTCAAGCCAACCCCACTGTACTGTAGAATGCCATTTGGCTGTCTTTGTGGGAGTCTAAGAACTAAAATAATCCAGACAGAACACATTTTGGTACTTTTGGCGTCACTGATGTGGTTTTCAGATAATAATGTATATAGTGTAAATTTCGAGTTATAAAAAGTTGTATGTTGCAGTTGGAAAATACAGGCGATGCTGTAAGTCTACAGACTGTGGTTGGTCATACTGTTACATGGTTCCTACTTTGCAGTTCATAACATCATTATGTTTATTGTATAGTTCTTGTATATACGTACGTGAATGAAAGCTTTAAATGTTAATATTTATTGAATTTTTAAGTGGTATGGTGAACAAAGTAAAACACATTTGAAAGAACAAAGATGTTTGCTATTTCACTCTCCTCCAGTGACCTCCTTTCGCTGCTGTTATATTAAACTATGCCCTTAGATAAGAGCAAGAACAGCTGTGTGGAAAGATATTTGCTACTCAACAGCTACTCCAACTAAGTGTCCTTGAATCAAAACCTCCAGTTCTAAACGTGGTGCAGACTGAATTAAGTCATGCACATTTACTGTATTTTAATGGGAAGAGACATTTGATTTATAGTGTCTCTATTTATATGGTATTGGTACTATTTTTACAAGTGCTGAATTAAAGTAGATCAGTCAACATATGCACATTTAAACAATTTATTAATTATGTCCAGTCAAATGCAGGGCATCATGTATCAAGAGACAAGTGGTGACTCAAACAGGAAACCTTACTGAGGTTTAAGTGGCACAATGTGACATTAATTCCTATTGTAAGCCAGCTCCCATCTTCCAGACTGGCACTGGTCTCTGCCAGCTCTACCCTAAGATGAGAATCTGCTCTTCTTGTAGCATTTTGCAGAGCATACAGTCTATCAATATGTCCGTATCTCCCAGTCTCCCTCTCTGGGCGATGACAAGGTTCTGCTGCAGTGTGGCTGTCATATAGACACAGTCATCTCAGGCTGAGATGTCTCCGGAGGTGTCTTGTGAAATCCAGCTGGGCTCGGGGCAGAGCCTGATTGACAATGGACTTAGGCAGCCATCCCTGAGAACAAAGTTATCAGTGTTAGACCCCTGAATTGTACTGTCAGTCTTTCTTAACATTAGAGAGTAGCTCCTCTGTTAAAAAATTAATGTATTCAAAAACTCAAAAAGGTTTCATGTCGCCAGAACGGATTAACAAAACAGTAATGTCACAAATTACCTTAGGAGAGGGTCGATTTGGATACATTCTTTTAAGATTTAAACCGCTTTAAATCGTCATTAGCAAAGCTAAAATAAACAATAGGTTTAGTTGCCCGGAAATAGGTAAAGCATGAACTCTGGGGGAGAGAGGGAATCTAGTCCATTAGCTAAAGGTGGCACTTTCATGAAGTTGAAAAAAAACAATAATCCCTATTAAGTTACAGACGAGCAATAGATAAGAGTCCTACATTTCCCACACAACCAAGTATCATGAACTTTGATCACTATGTCATAATCTGTTTCAAATATTTAATCGTAAGCTACGGTTTAGTGAGTACAGCATTTTTCTATATACAAAGTATTTTCAATAATAGATACAAATACATATTTACATGTCCAACCATCCTTGGCCTCCTCACATATGGCTCCTTATCTGAGCCACCAGCATACTTGGATGTGATAGCCTATTCTTATCCTGTAGCTTCCCCTTATCTAAAATAAATGTGCATTCCACATCACAGTGATTTGTGGCATCTGAGTGATGTTGTGGAAGAGTACTAGGTGAACTGGGTTCTCTATGTTTTCTCCTCAGCATTTAAAAAGGGGTCCTCAGCTGAAATATAAATGTTTTGAAACATCTTTAAAGGGAAATCCTACAATGAAGCCTGCACCAGACTAACATTTGAAGACCATTTTTAGCATTCCTTATTACTGAAATAGATCTAGACAAAGTAAAGCAGCTTACCACACACCACATTATAAACCTGACTGAAGTGCTGGAACTTAGGATAAATGTGTGGAGATAGGAAATTTGCACCTACATGAACCTATCTCACAGTGTTCAGTTATGAAACAAATTGGATATGTTAAGGTTTTCCTTATATTTGTGGTCAAAATACAAATCAATTTACCTTTACGTCCATGTTTAGAAGCCACGTGAAGCTACTTTTTGTTGTGTCCTCATCAAGAGCTGTAATGACAATGCAGGTTGGCCCATCCTCAGCTCTGTGCACATATGAATGAAATCATTAACTTCAGGATTCAAAGAATGTATATATATGACATTTCTTATAGTTGATACTACATAAGCATGATCATGTTAGTAATTAGCTCAAAGCACAACTCTTCTTCACAGAGTCACTTCAGCTGTAACGCTGACTATATCACTTCATATAAAATGACTCCAGAAATTTGGTTTTACTTATTATTCTGTTCTCCACTCTTCAAAATCCCTTACATCTGCCAAATTAACAATTTTTTATCTCCCACACCAGATAGACACAACAGGCTACAAATATTAATGGGTGCCGTGCACATTACCAGAAAGTGTCTGGTCAAATTTAAATGTCAGAGCTATTCACAACAGTTGTTTCTTTTGTTGTCATCTCATAAACTGGACAACTGAGATTAACTTGACTCAGACTCCTTTTTATAACATATGAGGTATAATCAGGCAGTTGGGTTTATTTCAACATTTGATGATTAATGACTAGTGTAGATTGCCTTTTAAGATGCCTAAGTCTTCAGATGATCCCATACCTCACAAAGCCTGGCTGAGGTGGAAACGACTCCAGTTGAATTGCTGTTCCTCCAAGAAAAACTCTGGATTTTTGTTTGCAGCTGTGTCTGACACTCAGGAAATCCCGTTGGCCAATCAGATTCCCTGCTGTCTCAGCAGAAACCTCATGAGTCACAATCGTTTCTGGTCCAGCATGTTTTAGAACCTAGCATCCAAGAAACATGAAAAAGAGAAAAAAATGTTTCCAAAACTTAGAAAGTGATTCAAGACAGTGAACTGAATGTCGCTTTATGTCTCTAATGAGGCTAATAGCAATTTGACAGTGTGTTTTTTTTAATGCAAAGATGTAGCAAGACAATAATGGACTGACAACAGACAACTGCAAAAAACTTTGACTTCTGAAAGTAGTGAAAGAGAAGGAACAGACTATTCAATCAGGGAACTTTTGAAAAACAGGAATAATGTCCTTGGTATTCAATTCTTATTTGTTTATGTTATAGTTTTACAGCTAGCAACATCCAATGATCACATTTATAGCCTCCTGTAAGAAGTTCAAAGGTCAGAAGCTCACTTTGATATGCTGTATGCTTGGGTTCCACTGGTGCATCTCCTCAACTCTAACAAACAAGAGGTCATAGAGCTCATCCAAACTGGCATCCAAAACCGCCTCCAGTCTGAAGACCTTCCCGGCTCCTGGTATCACTTTGCTGCAGATCACATCACCGTTTTTCTAAAGAATAGAATGAAAACAAAAACAAAGATATACATATCAGTGACAATTGACTCCCTTAATTTAGCTTATTTCAAAGAAAGATCAGACAAGTAAGATGAAGGAGCTTCATTTGTAGAAGTTACCTCTTTGATTTCAACCTCCCATCCTTCCCTGTTCTCCAAAATACTGAGAGCGTTCCCCATCGCTTCTTGGCCTTGTTGTACATAGAACAGCTGATCTTCATTTGCTGGCACAAGCTTGATTTCATCTTGTTTGGGCTCTGCAAGCAATGCCTGTCAGTAAATAACCAACATGTGTAATCCCAAACATTTTTTATAACTGTGACAGGGTTATATTTTACCATTATAACTCAAACCAGCAGGTGGTCTCATGGGAGGTTGCATTTGTCCCAATCGTTGCAGGTGTGTGATCTCCTGGCCTATCACCGCCACAGCTCTGCGCTGAAGTCCTGCATGATTGCATGGAAAGGTAAATCTCAGTCAGAATGCAGCATCTGCATTAAAAAAAAGTCTTCTCCCGGACTATGAACAGTGTTTACCTGCCATACTCCTGAGATGTGGATAGGAGATTCCACAGCAGAGCTTTACAACCGCAGGCAGCATTTTGTCTGTCTTCAGCAGTGACAGCAAAGCATCAGAGAGTTGCTCAGTCTTTATACGGCCTGTGAAGGACACTACAAAGAGATAAGAGCCAGAGAAGAAGATAGGACCTGTTCTGGATTCTGTCCCTGAAGGCCATGTTTGACAAGAGTTTTAATAACCAAAACAGATGATTGGACCCAAGGCAGGGAGGAATAGCTGTACAAAGAACACAAAGACTTGATTATTTTGTGCTTTTTATGTGAATCCTAAATTAGTACTTTGCAATGAAAACCAGGAGGGGGGTGCCCCTGTCGCTCAGCTGGTGGGGTGCTCACAACACGCACAAAGGCTGAGTCCTTGAGGCAGCAGCCAGGTTCCATCCCAGGTCATTTGCTACATATACCCCCTGCCCACTTTGTCTTAAAAAGAAAAAAAATTATTTAACTTTGTGACAATGCGTAAAAGGAAACCACAAAAATAATGTTCTATTTACTTTGCACATACCCTGAGCTTACACAATCCAAAGATAATCTTTCAAGGCTTCAAAATCTGCACATGAGGACAATCTACACAACCAATCTATGTCTCATGAAGAGAGATGATAGAAAGTATCTGCAGATTGTTTACATCTCCAAAGTATGTCAGAACGCACGTGGATGTCTGACAGAAAGTTTAATTAGACAGTTTTAACATACTGAGTGATTCATTTATATAGCTAAGTGGTTTATTCACCTGGAATTGTAATGTAATCTGCTCCCTTTTGAAGTTTCTTTATTATAATAAGTTGTTTGAAACGTTTCAACCTGGCAAAATCTGTAGTACAAAGGATTAGACTGAAGCTCATGCTGATGAGGGGTTTTAGTTTTTAAGGATAGGGCAGGCTGCATTAAGTACAAAGTCCTCCCAGGCTGACTCAATATATTGTCAGAAGTTAGCAATAGTTGACCCAGGAATCCAGAGAAATTTTATCTTTGCTAAGGTCCTGAAATCTCAGAAATGATGAGCAATCAGTCTAAATTCAGACTAATTAAATTAAAAAGTGACACTCTCAGATTAATTATTCATGCATTGGCTTATTACTCTCAAGTCAGTGAGCTAAATATGACTCCAGCTACCATGGCCTCATTGCACCTCCCACAACTGCTGTCATCCTGCATTGATTACCAGTGCCTGTATATTACCACTTGTTTCTAAAAATCCAACCAATCTGTGGAAAATGGAAAATGTATGATATTTGTTTTTTCATATTGATCCACATGTTTTAAGTGACGAGCCTGGACTGGACTCTTTAAATCCAGAGCCAGGATCTCATAATACACACAGTATGGTTCTTTCTCTGAAAGTTCTGTCATCTGGATGGCAGCTTAAAACAAACCGGGTGACCTCTCTCCTCTTTAGCCCAGAGGCTGATGTGTCAATTTCCACTTACTGCAATGAGTTTAAAGCTGGTATCAAATTCAAAATGTGTATCTGTGATGAGAGTGCAAAAAAACCACAAGTAGCTTAAATGAAAAAAAAAAAAAACAGAAAGAAAGAAAACCCTCTGGATCTGTCATTTGTCCCTCCTGCTGCAACATGGTGATGCAACATGAAATAAAGTTAAACTTGGGTGGAGATAAAGATGAAGAGGCTGGGTATTTCCTCTCTGAGCTCTGGAGAGTTACAAATAAATCCACTGCAGATCTGAGCCACTCTCTGAATGAGATATTTTCAGATCTAGGAGGGACCAAGCAAATGGACAGTCATTGGGTTGATTGTAACTTTCCAGAAACAAACACATGCTCTCAATCACTAAAAAAATTATTTTTTAATCATATATCCCTTTTGATAAGCTTGGACCTCTTGCCTATACTATAGAATGTACATTAGCAGATATAGTAGAAATTAGTTGAGTGATCTCTGAGCACAATTCTTTCATTCATTCAATTTTGAATTATGGTTTTTGAAGCATTTTTTGTCTTTGGAGATTTTAAAGTTATTGGAAACTTATCACAGCCATCCACTCAAAAAACAATCTTTACATTGATGCATTTGCATGGTAATATGAATCCTTCCTAATGCAAAAGAGACAATTTTCTTGTGAGCACACGTGCATGCGTGTGTGTGCAAGGAGGGTTACTGTCATATCTGTAAAATATTTGGCGAAGGGCCTAGTACCGCCCTTTTGTCTCAATGCTACCTTGCAGAAGTGTTGCTGATAGCACCAGGAAACAGCTGCCTCTTATCACTCAGAGCCAACAGGTGTCCTTGTGAGAAGGATTCATGACGTAAATGATAATCTTCACCTGTTGACCTGTCCAGTTAACCTCACACTGAGGTAACACCATCAGGAAGAGCTTTCTGGATGTTTTGGCGAATAGCAAGGATGACCTCTGACACCTCTGGGATTATTCATGGCAGTTTGTGTGCTCTGTGTCTCATTTCACAAAATTTCATTCAAATGTCATTTTGCCCAGGAGGTGCTGGTCAAGGGTCACGAAAACACATTCTCTCTCCCCGCTATTACATCATTTCTTTTTTCAAAGTACATTATGCAAAATGCCTTTTCAAACCACAGTACAAAGGGAGGCACATAAAATCCACCTGTGCATAGCACCTACCATGCCAATCCATTTTACACCTAAGGCAGGGTAGCTTTTTAAAATGCACTACACGTTCACATCTGATAACACGTTGGAATAAAAACAGCTAAAAATAAAGGCAGAAAATTAACAGAGTATAAAAATGCAGTGGGGAATAAAATGGCACAAGAGACAGAAAGAGAAAAGTTGAGAGAAGTCTACATTTTTATGGCAGTCTGTTGCAGATCTCTGCAGTATGGTGACTTAAGACCTAAGAAGTAAAGTGGGTTAGTGCATCAGCAATTCATCTGCATCTGTAATTCATTATGTTTTCCATCAAATTTTCTACATGATGAGTCAGATACAGCATAAGTGCTCATATAATAGATTTGAGACATGTGCTTAATATAAGACACAGACATAGTAAAAAGAAAGCCATTTCTTTTCATAGGAAAAAGAACCTTTGACTGATGGAAAAATCAACTTCCACAGTAACACAGCCACATTTTGAGTCATCTTGTGGTTGTTTCGGTCTGTCCTCCTCCCCGAAAAAAAGCCCTAATCTTAATCATAATCATTATCTAACCCTACCTAAATAGTTTAGTTTTCTAAAACTAACCAAGTGATGATACTGACTAATTCCAGCCTCAAAGTGACAATTTCATCATAACATTTTGTACTTCCATGTAATCAAAGCAAACCAGAAAAAATGGTGTCCATGAAGGTGATAGCTGTGTTGTAAAAAGAATGTATTTTAGCCTTGATCATACTTTTTAACCCTAACCAAGTAATATTACTGCCTAAAGTCAATCTAGTGAGAAAAAAAAATGTTTTAGTGTTTAGTCGTATTTATTGGCAGAACTCATAAATCTGAAAACTGTCATCACATGTTTTGATCTTGTATTACTCATGGGTCACATTTAAAGGCATTAACAAAGACCTACATGTCTGACCACTTAGTTGACTTGCTAGGTTTTTTTTTTGTTTTATAGTCTCTTATAAGTTGTTTTGTTACACTGTTTATCTGTTACGTATTATTAATCTATTTTTTTTACTTCTTTGATGGAGTGTATGTGTGATACACACAAATAAATAAATGTTTAATGTGCATATATGAAGGTAGAATGGAATACTGCCATTAGCCAGATGGCAGTATTTCCAGTCCAGCGTCTCAATTTTACAGAGAAACTGATTTTGTTTTTGATTTTTGTTATTTGCTGTTTTTTCATATTCATGCCATTAGCAGCTAGTCAACACTTCATTCATCTTTTGTTAAGTCTCCTCTAATCATAGACCTGCAATGGACTTTCTAAGAAAACAGCAAACATATAACCCGACTCCACATATGCGTTGCCCTCCCGATCATCTCCAAGCAAGACTGTATACTGTGCACATTATGAGCTAATCTGTTACACGTAATTCAAGAGTTGCTGATCTTCCGCTGTAGCCCTGATGTGATGTGAGAGTCAAAACATGTTTTGGTTGCTTTGGACCATCTCTTTTTTTCCCCTAAATCTCTGCATTGTTGTTCACGCCAAAATTTAGAGTGTTTGCTTTTTTTTATTTTATTCAGCAGCTCTGTTTGTGATTATAGAACAGAGATCAGCAAATAAAACTGATTTCCTTTTCTCTGCTTTGGTGTTGAGTGCCTCGGTTTTATATTTGATCAAATTTGGCTTCTTTCTTAAATTTTGCGGTTATAATTGTTCCTATTTAACTGTTATGCAAACGATGTCTTTGTGTTTAAATGATTCATTTATGGAGTGTCTGCTTCCATTCATGGCTAAAAGATTGGAGTGGGAATCAGCTTTTGGCTTGTGTGTTTAGTTACACAATGATTGAAATGTAAAAAAGAGAAGAGTATATATGCACTACTAGTTTAGGGGAGGTATATTTCTAATGTTTAAACAGTGAGGCCAAGCAAGACCTCCCTTTGTAACATCTTGCAGCACTTAGACGTTTGCTTTAGCGCCTATATCCTATAAGGTAGATCTGTAGACTTTTCTGCATCATATACAAAAACTGTTTCCCATCATGGGTTATACTCCCACTAAATTGCTCAGTAATAGGTACTATACTATATAATAGCTCAGTGTATGGTACTTGACTCAATTATCTTTAATAGACATTCCCTTTACAATATCCACTTTGTAGATTTCTGACTCCTTACTTCACTTCTTAATCCCTTTCATCAGTTTGATGCAGGAGGAACGCAGACACAAGCAGAGTATAGTTAAGGTAGCAGGCAGTCATTATTAAATGTATTGAAAAAAATGTTGCTTCACTGAGGAAGCATATTACTCCCGTCTTAGCCTCACTGTACTGGTTCATTTTAGGGTTCATTCAAGATTCTTTTAGTTGTTTTCAGATCATTAAATGGTCTCGTGGCTCCCTACCTCTCTGAGCTTTTACAACTACATTGCCCCTCCCGGTCGCTCAGGTCAGTGGACCAGCTTTTCCTGGATGTGCCGAGGACGTGCTGGAAGCTCAGAAGGAACAGAACTTTTTCTGTGGCAGCACCTAGGCTTTGGAACACACTGCCACTGCACATTAGATGGGCCACTTCAATGTGTATTTTTAAATCTCTTCTTAAAACTTATCTTTTTTCCATTGGCCTTTGACCCAGCATGAGATTTTTATTAGCTCATTTTATTTGCTTTATAATGTCTGTTATGTGTCCTTGTGAGGATGGGCATGTAGCGGCTTGAGGCAGAGGTCGTGATGAACCAACCAGGTGTTTTATTCACCAACATTTACATCAGACAGACTTATAGACACTTACTGCGGGCCAGGAGCACTGTGTCCTAGCAGCATCACTAACAATAGGAAAGCTCTCTGGAGTGTGGTACAACTGACAGCCTTATATTCTACTCAGGCTCTACCAACGAAACCCCTAGGGGATTCCTGCTCCTCCCATTATACATCCCCATAAGAAAAACACACAAATACCTTAAAATACATTTACCCTCTTATTATAAAAACAATCAATTATACTTCCTAGTATGTCTAAACCATAGTACTAAATCAATCAATTATACTTCCTATAACTGATTCTGGTGCACTCCCCCCTACACAAATCAGCACATGGTATGACCCGGAACTTCAAACGCTGCAGACTGAATGCAGGGACTCTTTTGCCCGAGCACCCTGGAGAGGAGACATAGGTGAGTGACTTTACACACATTTCAATTACCAGACAGCATAGTCACAGTTTATCACATCCTTCAGCTAAATGAATACTTATCAGAGCCTTCAGTCTACTAATGAACTGGATTCCCTTTTACAGGCCTGGTCCCCCCTCATTCCCTGCTGAGGGCAACACAGGACGTGCACACCCACATGTTGTCAATATACATATTCAATAAAACATGACAATTTGTTTGTGCCTCGTTATTTAACACATTACTCATGTGACCCAATGTCAGTAATGAACATTACCTTCATTACATTTCCTCCCCCCTCTCCTTAAAGAGTACAGTACCTCAAACTTCCGGAATCCGGGACAAACTGTCAGTAACTAACAACAGACAAATCAGAATCTAAACATTGTTTTGCTGCTTCCTACCAGTGTCTTTCATTATCTCTGTTGCGTGGGCATGAAAGATGCTTGTGAAAACATGTTGACTTTGAATTTGATGTACAATGTGGGATCAACACGTCAAACAGATTCCTTTTCCCTCCCCTCTCTTGACCAGGTGTATTCAAGGAATTGAAGCATCCCTTAAACCATTAGGCTGAAATGGATTTCCTGGTCACAGGCACAAGAACAGAGGAGGCTGTTCTTGTTCTGTTGTCAATTCTGGCTTTTTCATTTGTTCAACCTTTTTCCATACATCATATGTCTTCACTGTTTGCTTCTCTTGTTCTGCACCATTCCCAATAAGCACACCTGCATCCACATGTCTGTTCTGTTCCTCTGTTTTTCTATAAGCTAAGTCATGTTAATTTTATTTTTTATTTTTGGTTTTCCGCCAGTCGTGGGTCCTATCTATACTGTTGTAATGTACTGTTTTGAATTTAAATGTATTTATGCAGTACTGGGCAAAAGTCTCCAGCCTATTCTCATCAAAAGAAAACAAATGCTAGGAAAAGGGGAAATAGATTAAGCTATTTATTGGAAGATGAGCAAACGTAAATGGAAATACTGTATAGGGCTAAAAACTGAGTTTCTACAGTTTTAGTAACCTTAAGAGAAAATATTTGGTATCATTACCTTGAAAAGTTATGTTAGTATTTCCTCAGGAAAGGTTATCCAGGTTTCTTAAAGGATATTTCAAAGCTCTTCTTTGGCTGTTGGCTGCCTTTTGTTCTCCTCGTTGTCAAGATGATCCCTCAGCGCTTTAACAATGCTGAGGTCTGGGCTATATGGAGGTTTAATCATTCCATAAGACCTGTTGCCCCAGATTTTCAGTTCAGTTCTTGTGTCAATTTACATATCTCAGCCTTTTTTCTTCCTTATGGCTCCTTGACAGCCACCTTTCCATGGACCCCCATCTCTGATGAGGCTTCAGTGAGCAGTAGATGACTGAAAGGTCAGCTGTATCTCTCAGGTATTTTCCAAATGATTTCCTGTTTCTGAAGGCTATCACTTTCAGATACTGTTCATGTATAGCTGTTTAGGTCTGTCTCTTCTTCTTTTGTGTCCACCTGTCTAGTTTCCTCAATTTTTTTTTTCCAAGGATACACTGCACCACATGCTGAGATATGAAATAATCACCTTGTTCACTATTTCTTTTTATTAGGGACTGGACTGGACAGAGAAAAAAAAAGCCAATGTAAAAAAAAGAAATTTTAAACGTCCGTCATAAAGTTTTGACAGTTGCTCAATACCTCTTTAAAAGATTACGAGAAAATCAGGCTCCTTTGAAGCACAATTTAAAGAAATGAAGGGTGGCTCAAGACTTTTACATAATCATGTAGAGTTGATTAAAAAGAAGCAAGCAGTTCACTGTTGTTCAAGACCATCTCTCCACTCTGTTGCATATTCCATATGTATGGGGAATGGTCCGCTTGTCTGTCAGAATGTGTGGATTTATCGGGCCTCATCGGACACATCCTATGGTTTAGAGTTTGGGTTACAGGTGTGTGTCCTTAATGCTGTAATTATGCTATGGAAATATCCAACGGCTTGGAGTTATGTTTGGATGGATTCATAAGATCCTTGAGTCTGAGTTTCATTGTTGACAAATGGTTCAAACGGGACTTTGAAATGATTCATTCATATATCTATGTCTATCTCGATTCCCTGGCTTCCCTTCCTATCAGGTCCTCTTTGCTTCCAGCAATTTATGAACAAACTTGATGAATGCATTTGTAATTGGAACTGTTAAGAGTTTTATACAAGCCTTGACGAAGTAGATTTTAAAACGTAAATGGTGGGTTCAGATCCTGTGAAAATAGATTCTAGAAAACATCCTACAAGTTGAAGAAAGAAGCTTTTTTTTTTATGTTTTGCTGTCCAACGTTACACCATTATCAAATCAAATTTATTTGTATAGCACAATTTATGTACAAAAAATTCAAAGTGCTTCACATAAAATAAAAGCATTGCAGCAGGGAGTGGAAGAAGCATTAAAAATACACAAAAGAATACAAAGAGAAACAAATAAAATAATTTCAATGAATTTAATCATATCTTGTTTGTTTACATGTATACATAATAGGGCTGGGCAACGCTTCAAATTTTTAATCTAATTAATCACATGATTTCCCTGATTAATCGCATTTGTACGCAAAATCCAAAAATTAAGTCAAAAGTAGTGTATAGCTTTTAGCATTTAGTTTTATTTTAAATGTACTGCCATATGAATGAAAGTGCCGTAACATTAGTTGTGCAAACACACTTATCAGCATTTTTATGTAGAAGCCTTACTCCACTATGAGGTGCCACCAGGGACATGAATCAGAATTAACTTCCATATAAATATAAAATTAAACTCTTCCACATACTATACTTAAAACCTTGCACAAACACTAGTGAAAAGCTTTCACATAAACTAGTGAAAACATTTACCTCTTATACAACCTACTCAAAAGCTTTCATGTAAACTGGTGAAAAGCTTTACCTTTAATATATACTAGTAAAAAGCTCTCATACACCATCCATCCATCCATCCATCCATCATCTTCCGCTTGTCCGGGGATCGGGTCGCGGGGGCAGCAGCTTGAGCAGAGAAACCCAGACGTCCCTGTCCCTGGCCACTTCCTCCAGCTCTTCTGGGGGGACCCCGAGGCGTTCCCAGGCCAGCCGAGAAACGTAGTCTCTCCAACGTGTCCTGGGTCTTCCCCGGGGCTCCTCCCAGTGGGACGGGCCCAGAACACCTCACCAGGGAGGCGTCCAGGAGGCATCCTAACCAGATGCCGGAGCCACCTCATCTGACTCCTCATACACACTACTGAAAAAGCTTTCATACACACTAGTCAAACCTCTCAAACAGACTAGTCAAACCTCTCATACACACAAGTGATCGGTTACTTGTGTGAGGTGTTCAGCGGACTGTGGTCACGCCATCTGCGCTTCGGAAAGGCACGGTCACGCTATCTACACTTGAAAATCGAGCGCTCGTCTACAATATTTTAGCTTCAACTGAGACGATCAGGACCCTGTCAAATGCTACAACGCTTGGGCAGCAACCGATCACTTCAACTCCGGACTCGGTGGATAGCCGCTTATCTCTTTTTCTGTCCCGCCAGCGTAGCATGCCTTTTCCAGCTGCAGTCAGAAGGGAATATGCCCCTCGCTATCAAGCCCAACAGTGCTTCGGTGCATGGATAACTGAATATCAGTAATTGAAGTGTGTGGTCTCCATTATTAGGATCATATCTAGACATAGCAGCAATGATCGTACAGAATCCGGAACAGGGTCTCCGTTGAAGCCAAAATAAAGTTGAGTAATGCCGCTGCTTGTGAGGTATTCAGCGGGTAGCTGAGCAATTGTCGATTATTTTAGTTTGTCAAATACCGGCCAGAGATTGCACAAAACCAACCAGAATGACTTGTTTAAAACAACTCCCGTTTAATAAAACGCCTTCCGTTTCAACTGAAATCCACAAATATTTGACTAGTGTGTATGAAAGCTTTTCAGTAGTGTGAATGAGAGCTTTTTACTAGTATATATGAAAGGTAAATGTTTTCACTAGTGTTTGTGCAAGGTTTTGAGTATAGTATGTGGAAGAGTTTAATTTCATATGTGTATATGGAAGTTAATTCTGATTTATGTCCCTGGTGACACCTCATACTCCACTGTTTTGTTGAATGACTTGCTGGTATCAATTCTGTGTTTTGCCTTTAAGTGATGTGTTAGAATGGAACTACTATGGAGATAGTATGGTTTCTTTCGGGGATAGGAATGATTCAGAAAGCAACACTGCTAAGGTGGCTGGAAAAACACTTTAGAAAGTCCTATATTTAGATGCAACAGCATCTCAGCTGTCCACTACTGGAAAGATTAGTATTACCTATGCTTTCGTTTGAGAAATGTAGTCAAATCCACAAGATCTGCAGGGCTGAGTATTAGGGGCACTTTACACGGAAACGGGTTAAAAACGCAAAACCTTTTTGTGGATGCACTATATCGTTTAGATGGTAACAGCGTTTTGGGGGCATGAAAACGCAAAAAGTGAAACCGCCCTCCAGAGTGGAATTCTTGAAAACACTCCGTCGTGCCACCGTGTAAAGGATGAAACGCAAAACTGCGTTTCGTCACAGAAATGACGTGACAAGCATAATAAAGCGCCAGAAAATTGTGGGAAACACATCAGTAGGCTATCAACATGTCCGTCCCTGAGGATGTTCAACTCGCCTTAGGCGCGGTAATTGACGTTCAAGAGTCATTTCATCAGATAACAGCAATGATGAGCGAGAGTAGTAAAGAACAGACCAAAAATATGAACTACGTTCTCGAAATTCATAGAGAGAGCAGGCGACCTAGACAGCTGTGGGTGAGACCTGGGAGGACTTCTCAGTGGTGGGATAACTTCATGAATCGAGTGGTAGACGACCAAGCGTGTTTACAGCATCGATAATGAAACGCCACACACTTTTGCGTTTACGTATGCACGCAGATTTTCATCCTAAAACGCTCGTCTAAATGCAGATTTAAAAGTGAAAACGAAACGCCACTTTTGCGTTTTGGTTTCAGATCGTTTCCGTGTAAAGGTAGCCTTAGTTGGAAACATGCTTGAAGAAAAGCCAGATGCCAAGAGATTATGTAAAGTAATTTTAATTTGACAAACCAATACATAAGTCATTTGGAACAAATAGCCTCCCTGATGATGTTCCTGAAAGTGAACAGAAGGATTGAAAATCAGAGTTTCATAGTGAAAACTGGATCAATCACTGAATAACTGCGGTGTTTGTGACAAACCTGCCGAGCTTAGCTGGACCAATGGCGTCGCTTTAGAGGCAGACGTGGTTTATGGGGCACCTTGAACTGGTCACCTGGCCGCTTGGCTTGGTAGCGCGATTGCAGGCGGTTCATTGATGCATAGCCATGCTGCTGCTGGGGTACCTTGGGCTCCTGGGGATGGTAGACCTGCTGGGGCACCTGCTGCTGGGGCACCTTGGGCTCCTGGGGACGGTAGACCTGCTCGGGCACCTTGGGCTCCTGGGGACGGTAGACCTGCTCGGGCACCTTGGGACGGTAGACCTGCTCGGGCACCTTGGGACGGTAGACCTGCTGGGGCACCTTGGGCTCCTCGGGACGGTAGACCTGCTGGGGCACCTTGGGCTCCTCGGGACGGTAGACCTGCTGGGGCACCTTGGGCTCCTCGGGACGGTAGACCTGCTGGGGCACCTTGGGCTCCTCGGGACGGTAGACCTGCTGGGGCACCTTGGGCTCCTCGGGACGGTAGACCTGCTGGGGCACCTTGGGCTGCTGGGGCTCCTTGGGATGGTAGACATGCTGGGGCACCTGCTGCTGGGGCTCCTTGGGATGGTAGACATGCTGGGGCACCTGCTGCTGGGGCTCCTTGGGATGGTAGACATGCTGGGGCACCTGCTGCTGGGGCATCTTGGGCTCCTTGGGATGGTAGACCTGCTCGGGCATCTTGGGCTCCTTGGGATGGTAGACCTGCTCGGGCACCTTGGGCTCCTCGGGACGGTAGACATGCTGGGGCACCTTGGGCTCCTCGGGACGGTAGACATGCTGGGGCACCTTGGGCTCCTCGGGACGGTAGACATGCTGGGGCACCTTGGGCTCCTCGGGACGGTAGACATGCTGGGGCACCTTGGGCTCCTCGGGACGGTAGACATGCTGGGGCACCTTGGGCTCCTCGGGACGGTAGACATGCTGGGGCACCTTGGGCTCCTCGGGACGGTAGACATGCTGGGGCACCTTGGGCTCCTCGGGACGGTAGACATGCTGGGGCACCTTGGGCTCCTCGGGACGGTAGACATGCTGGGGCACCTTGGGCTCCTCGGGACGGTAGACATGCTGGGGCACCTTGGGCTCCTCGGGACGGTAGACATGCTGGGGCACCTTGGGCTCCTCGGGACGGTAGACATGCTGGGGCACCTTGGGCTCCTCGGGACGGTAGACATGCTGGGGCACCTTGGGCTCCTCGGGACGGTAGACATGCTGGGGCACCTTGGGCTCCTCGGGACGGTAGACATGCTGGGGCACCTTGGGCTCCTCGGGACGGTAGACATGCTGGGGCACCTTGGGCTCCTCGGGACGGTAGACATGCTGGGGCACCTTGGGCTCCTCGGGACGGTAGACCTGCTGGGGCACCTTGGGCTCCTCGGGACGGTAGACCTGCTGGGGCACCTTGGGCTCCTCGGGACGGTAGACCTGCTGGGGCACCTTGGGCTGCTGGGGCTCCTTGGGATGGTAGACATGCTGGGGCACCTGCTGCTGGGGCTCCTTGGGATGGTAGACATGCTGGGGCACCTGCTGCTGGGGCATCTTGGGCTCCTTGGGATGGTAGACATGCTGGGGCACCTGCTGCTGGGGCATCTTGGGCTCCTTGGGATGGTAGACATGCTGGGGCATCTTGGGCTCCTTGGGATGGTAGACATCCTGGGGCACCTGCTGCTGGGGCATCTTGGGCTCCTTGGGATGGTAGACATGCTGGTCATAGGGCACCGGACCCCCTAGTGGGTAGACTGGTTCAACAGGAAACACGGGCTCATAGCGCACAAGTGACACTTCCTTTCCATGTTTCTTCGCAGTTCCAGTAGTGTAGGCTGTTGGGGAAATATTTTAGTCCATGTATATAAAAAAAAGTCAACAAAGTCATTTTCGTCAAGCTTACCATTTACTTCATGTCTTCCAAAAGGTATCAGGGACAACAGCAACAACCTAGAAAAGAAAATACATTTAATGCATATTCTAATAATACTAATCAAAATTGATCAATTTATAAATAAAAAACCAAATTGAAACTTACCTAAAAAGGAGCTTCATCAAATCGGTCATGGTTGACATCAAACTCAGCCACGTCTGACAACTGCTGCCTGGACACAAAATTTGACTAATGACAAAACAGTAAGTCACTCCTGTAAGTCTGAAACACTTTATACTTCCCTTTGTATCATTACTAAGTGGACACAGGTGTTAGTCGTTTGAGGTCATACTGCAGGAGAACTTCACTGCATGTCAAACTAAGACAGGACATTGAACAGTTTTACTTTTGCACGTGCAACACTGGTTTAGATGTTTGCTCATCAATATAAAATCTTATTGTGTGTCAGAGCTGGTGGTATTGTCTTGCATTCCTTTTGTTTGCTTTTAAATCAGTTATATAGTTTGATGTGGACAGGCCAATTGGTCTTATGAGCTGATTTGTACACAACAATTCTCTTGCATTGTGTCTTTTTTCTTTACATTCTTTATAAAAGAGTACATGAAACAAAGTTTAATCATAAACAGAATATATATTAATGTCTTATACTAATATATACGTATACTATATATTATATTAGTATAATGTAAAGTATAATCCTAATGCTAATCCTAATTTTAGCATTTAGTTTTATCTTAAACGTACTGCCATATGAATGAAAGAGCCATAACATTTGTTGTGCAAACACACTTTTAACATCAGCATTTTTATGTAGTTTTTATGTAGAAGCCTCGCTCCACCGTCTGTTTCGTTGAATGACTTGCTGGTATCAATTGTGTGTTTTGCCTTTAAGTGATATTTTAGACTGGAACTACTAGTTGATAAGACAATTCAACTTGACAGTGTTTACAGATAACTTTGGTTCTGTCGTCTCCGCTTGTGTGAGCTGGAAGAACTTTGAAATGAAAATGGCCGAGTAAAAGTTCCGTACCCTTCTCCGTGTTTGGTAGATCCGCCAATTACTTTCTTTTCTGGTTCCGCAGCAGACATCAACAGACTTTTACAGTAATAAAATAAATAATAAAACCTGCGCTAATGTGCGATAAAATATTTGTCTGCGTTAAATAATTAAAGAGTTAATGCAATAATAACGAGTTAACTCGCCCAGCCCTATTACTAACTTCTCTTAAGCTCCACAAAAAAAACAAACGATCCCTTTATGTGTAATGGAAGCACTTGCAGCCGAACGTTAGAGAATAAATAATATGGTGCAATCAAACGCAGCACAACAGAACAAGCAGGCTCAGGTATTCCTTAATGGTTCAACAGCAACAGGACTGCATCGGCATCCGTCTTGCCTCCTGTTTTTTCCCTGAGCTCCAGCAAGTAAAAGCCAGTCTGATGCTCGCTCTTATCATCTCATCTCATCGACATGGTATTGGAAATCAAAACAATATTTTTGATGCACTCCAGGGAAGTTTCAAGCCTGGTAATGGGCAAGATGAATGTCCGTGCACCTTGAAAACAAATCGGGGTGTGGTCCGTGGCGTAGTGGGTTGAGCAGGTGCCCATGTACAAGAGGCTATAGTGCTCGCTGCAGCTGGCCCCGGTTTGAGTCTCGCATCAGATGGCCCTGTGCTGTGTGTCATTCCCCCTCTTTCTGCCCCCTGCTTTCTGTCTCTCTGAACTTTCCTATCCATTAAAGGCACAAAAGCCCAAAAATAATTTATTATTTGCACGATCAAATATTGATCGGCGTTAAATAATTAGCGAGTTAATGCGAAATTAACGAGTTAACTCACCCAGCCCGAATACATAAGGGTCGGTACTGCTGTTTGCCATAAAAAACAAACAAGAAAAAGAAGAAGGCCCCTATTGTTTAGTCTATGCCACTTTGAAACAGCTGGAGGGAAGCAGCGGGAGAGATGCTTTGTTGTGAAGGGTTTTAAAGGTGGGGGTAGCTATGCTACCTGCTGTAGAGGTTGTTTTTTTTTAGTATTATCTAATCTTTTAATGAATTAGAAGGAAAAAAATACTGATTTTTAATCTTCTCACAAAGTGCAACAAATGTCAGAAATGAAACCACAAATTTTTTCTTGCTCAACAAGCTTTTGGTTTTAATTATGGAGTTAAGAGTTTACATTGAATGACCAATCTGGTTTACACCAATTGATTTATAAATTAAAGTGTGATGGTCTGTGGGGCTATTATGCTTTCAGTGTTACCTTGTCGTTTTCATTTCTATTTTTATATTCCATGTTTTCTTTGTGACATTTGTCTTTGGCTTTCTGTCTCATTTACCTTGGTTTTATGTCATATATTCTGGTTTCATTACATCAGTTTCTTTGGTTCTCAGTAATATTTGCTCTCTGGTTTCCCCAAACACCTGAATTCAGTTTGCCAATTACCACATCTGCTCCTCATGTGTCATTTGCTCTGTCTGTATAAATACTCATTGGTTTCTGATGTTTTGTCTCACATCATTTTTTTTTTTTTTAATTTACTCTCAGTATCCGTGCAGTCAGTCTTGTTTCTGCTTTGTTTGCTGATTCATTTTTGGTTTTCCTGCGTCATTGGTATCTCAACTGTCTGTGTCCTATCTGCTTTTTCCTTTGTTTGGTTCCTCTTGTGACAGGAAGGATCATAATGCATAGTTCAGGAATGATACAAGTCAGATTTTAACAATAAGTTCTAATGAATACATTAACAATTAATTATGAATGCAAGAAGTGACTTTTGTATATATTATACCAATAAAAGATCACAATGTCTCACTTTGTATTTTGATCACCCTGAAGGAAAGTTATTCTTTGACTCATTTAAAAAGCTGAGTGTTCTGACATTTAGGTCACCTGAGAACACCTTGCTTATGACTCAAATTCATTTGTGAATTGATGTATCCAATTATTCTTTTTTCAAATCTCAGGAAAGTAGTTTGTTAGCGATGCTGGAAGCAGGGTGCTGGTATTGAGAGTGGTTTGCAATTACAGTGCATGTGACATAGTTAAGCCTGAAGGATCACACATGGTGACCAGGAATGACAAGTGTCTTTTTGGGCGTTCTAGCATCTGATTCCCATTATATCTAAAATAAACTCAGCAATGGGAAGGTTATGGCAGTACCAAGATAAATTTTGCTTTTAAATGTATCTATAATGGCAGCTTTGTTCCCTCATGTTGACAACAACGTGAAATGAACTAGCTGACTTTTAGACTAACTGGAGTGTTGCTATGACAGCTGCACAGATATGTTGCATAACCCCTTCCTGTTTGAGACATAATGAGATGAAAAAATCTCTTGTGACTCAAGTGGCATTTGTGAAAGTCTTCATAATCTTACTTTTTTAAATTTTCTATACATGAAATTAAAATTGCAATATCTATATACATATTTCTTTTTTAATTACCCACAAATTTTACAAAGCTTGACAGAAATTTGATTTGTTTGTGTCTTCTCATAACTCACTCTCTTAAATTGAATTACGGCTTAAAGTCATAAAAAAAAGCATGTGGTTAAATCTGATGGATGTATCTTTAAAAAATTACCGAAAGTTCATGAGGCAAAAGTTATCTCGATGTCCACTTAAAGAAAAAGCATCAAATCTCATCATTAGTTTTACAGTTAACTGAAGAAATATGAGCCAATAATACTCTATTAGTGTTTTCTTTAATGTTTTGAGCACATCTGACATCCAGTTGGCGATCAGGTCAGAAGTTAGAAATTATTTTTCCCATTTGTCATAGAATGCATAATCGGTACCGAACTTGTAAAAGACATTACAGGAACGAGCTTCTGTAAAATTTTGTCCATAAAAGCAACAGTTTTCAGTGGCGTTCTTAACCATCCAGAACTTTTAGGTTGTTAAAACACATGACTCACGATAAGACTGTGCTGTTCTACACATAACAGATGACAAGACTGTGGCTGAAAGAGGGATCAGTTGCCTGCCATCTGTCCTGGTCTGAGCTCTCAGGCTATTTACTGTATGTTCTCACATAGCAAAGTAACCTGCTCCCAGGTTATTAAAAAAAAAAAAAAGATTAAAAGAGGTTTAAATAAGAAGAGTACCAAAGGAGGAAATGGATATAAGAATGTTATAAAGTGTTTACTGTGTGTCAGCTCTTATAGAAGTTGGTCTGTATCAATGTGATGAAAGTTTGTGGGGCTGTCCAACATCTTCATCTGAAGCTCTGCCCCCTCAGTTTCAAACAACAGTCAGCTCACAGCTGTGCATGCAAAGACAGGACTCTCATTTCCTACCTGCTTAATATGCTGGCTGTCACCAAGATGGGAGACATTCTATCTCCATGCACTCCTGATTTGGTATCCACGGCAACCAAATGCTTTACATCAAATGGCAAGATCCTGCCAGGTGCCACTTCCTTGAGTGTCACACCTGCTTCACAAATATCTTTTTGTGCACAAACATGCACAGGAAGCTCAGTAAACTGTGCTCACACAGTTTGTAATTATTAAACATATGCTGTTGAAAAGCATCAGCAATTTTGTCTTTAAATAATCCTGTCTCATTATTTTCTCTGGTTTCTGGGCTAATTATGTCTTAAACTTGGAAGTCAGCTTTCAGTTTCTACACTCACAACCTCTTCAATGATCCTTATTATTTACTTCTGATTTTTTTTTGCTGAAAACTTCTCACTTCAAATGTGACGTCATTCAACATTTGTATTACTAAATATTTTCACATGACACACACACAAAAAAATTGAATTGTGTTGGGCCAACCAAATTCAGACCAAAATCTTATGCAACTGAGCTTTTCAAACAGGATGAACACCCAGATGATGCAGTTGAGGGCTGAATCATTCTGCATATATATGCTCAAGTAGACTCAAATGTGCCTTTTGGTCCTCAAATACTGAAAGATCAATTTTTGGCATCTTTTGTAAAAACATTAAAGTGTAAGTGTTTCTGAACTGAATTCCATGTGAAGCTGCACACATTCAAATATTTTTTTGCTACTTTTTGTACCAGACGACTGAAACATCAGAAATTGTGACTGAAAATCATCAGCCCATTAAGACTGCGAGTCAATTTGTGGATCTCCAGACAGTCTCCCTGCTCAAAAATCCCCATTCTTGTAACATAAAGACAACATCTGTGCAATTAATTCAGCTGCGAATCCATGCATGATTATCTCCCACAGAGAAAGTAAGATGTAGCAGAATATTTTTTCACACAGTCCACAGCACTGCGGCGTCAAACATAATTTAACTTGATTACCTTCAGGTGCATGTATACAGGGAGAAGGACTGCAGTTCATTTATAATGACAATGCTCAAGTTGAGCTGTAAACGTAAACACTGTTAACACATGTGAGGCAGGTGGCATATAACCAGCATGTCACTTTCTTTCTTTCTTTCTTTCTTTTGGTTCAGCATTTGCAACTTGGATGGGCAAAACATCTTGTAGAAAGATTCCTCATTATGTAGCCTTAGTACATTGATAACTTTGACAATTATTACAGCATTAAAAGATTACAAGAGATGTTCACTAGTCTTTATGCTGCTCTTTGCTGGTTGGTTATGTTTTTCTAACTTCATTTTTAAAATACCCTGGAGGTTTCCACTTGGATCATTGGCCAGGTTACTGTCCAGAAACTCTTGTGATTTTGTGCTTTGGAATACGTTTCTGAAGACCGGAGGTAATCTTGTCAACAGGTATTTTATTTTAATCACAGGCATTCATATTCATTCAAGTGTGTCAATGTATTTATTCATTTAGCCCAAGGGCAATGCAATCCTAAGAGGATGATGAAGTGTAATGTCTTTCATACTGTCAGAGCTGTTCGAGAAACCCAGTGACTCACTGTTTTTTCAATGATGTTCCGCTGCTGCAATTGTGTTTTAATTGATTTATACTTTTTCCTATATAATTTTCCACCAGTGTATATATGTGTGTGTGTACGTGTATATATATTTGCTCCTCTCTTTCTGTAATTCTTCTGCGTCTGAAGCCGTGATGAGACTTGCAGTTAGACACAATTCATTTGTCCAGAACTGAGACAGTTCTGATGTTCACAAGTCATTTTATTGCCTTGTCTATACAGCTTACTTATTACTTAACTTTTGCACATCTGCTCACAGGTGGATTTGTTTGATTTTTGCATTCACTGAAGAGGCCAGTAAGAAGTAAAAGTGATGTGGATATGATGTTTGTTGAGCTTTAATTCTGTTGCAACACATTTCTGAAAAGTGTGTTCTCATTTCTGAGCCTGGACTCCAATTGTCTGTGTGAAAGCCAGAAAGCCATTTGGCTCTACTTTTTAATAAAGAGGGTTTTTGTGAAAAGAAAACTCCAACTTCTCTTTGAATCTGTTGGCACAATCGCTCACACAACAGCTCTTTACCATTTTACACCTGTTTTCTGTTTTCCAGCCAGTCAAAAAGTCCATGTGGTGTAACATCAAATGCATTACCTTTACAGGTCATTTAGGCCTGTATGAGAAAACACTACAGGAACATATTTGAGTAGGGGACAGTCTCGAAAAAGCAAGCATCTGCTTTTAAAAAAACCTCTTTCAGTGGCTCTCTATATAAATGTAAAGGGTACAGTTGTTACAGAAACAGTTGCCCAGTAGCAACAAGAAGCAGCGCTGTGAGCCTGGAGCTGGTTGCTTTGACATTGTCTGTGCTCCTCGTCTTTCTATTACCTGCTCAGGAGGAAAAAAAATGTTTTTCACAGTAAAATAACTGTTATTACGTTTGATGTAGATGACCTTATAAGCATAAGAAAGCTGCTCTCTCACCCTCACTGCTATAGTAGGCACTATGAAATTAGGATTTAGATATTCACACCAGTTATTATTTGAAAATATACCAGTAAATAATCCAGCTGTATAATTCTAAATTTAGATGGTTAGGTAGCCACGTAATTGTTATTTTTACTTTTGATACTTTTAATACATTTTGTTGAACTGTTGTTTGTGTATGGTTACTATAATTATTATTATTTGCAGTATTGCAACCTTCACCTATAGTACATGCAAGTATCTTAATGTTTATGCTATTGGTGTATCTGAATGCATGCTCTCTTTCTGCAGAGGCTTCAGAACCTGTTTGCTATGCTTCTCCCTTTTAAGGATATACCTCAAACTAGCCATTGTGTCTTAAATCTCTCTAATTTCTCTGTTCAATTTCATAACATTTATCATATCTTCAGCTTGTGTAAATTGCTTTATATTTCCAAAGTTTGTGGCTATAATCCCAATATTTCATTGAAGCTTACATATTCTTTTACTGTACACATAATTGGGTAACTTCATCCAAAACATCGGCTAACACAATCACAACTACATTTTACAAAGGCATGAAGAATTATCCTTTTGTCAAGGTCACCCAGTATTAAATAAAAAATGTAAAATACACATGGGAAAATGCAGGCAACATTTTGGGTTTATAAGAGGAATTTCAGAATTATTGTACCCCGCTAGTGGAAATATACTAACCCACTTGCCTGGAGGAATTTGGATGGATCTTCCTGTCACACCCACACAGAAAAACACTTTGCAGGGAACACAACCAAAGTGTTGGAGGCTTTGTTTGAATTAAGAAGCCAATCACTGGTATATGTCATGAGGCAGCCCGGTAATAAGACATTTTTGGATTAAAATATATAAAGCATTGGAGAACAAATTCCACAGAGATACCATATATTTTTTAGTTTTATTACTGTCAACATTGACTTTCACACGGCAAACTTCAATACGTGCTTATCTAATAATCTGAATTCTGCAGTTAAAAACAACATTTACACTGGCTTCTCCTCGACTCAGCTATGATAGAGTTGATAGATATGGCTAATAAAGGGTATGTATTTAAAAAAAAAAAAAAAAACCTTCTCACTTTGCTCACAGATGTATAGTGACAGAGCTATGATAAAATGTGGTCTATTTTACGCTACAAATGCACCCCTGCTTAATGGAACTCATTCAGTTGTGGGGCGCAGTGGGTCTCTTCTGACACAGCCTATGTGTGTTTTCTTGTCTGTACATATACATCAATGTACATCCCAGGACCAGTCATGAATTAGTGTCAGACATTCTTGTACCTTCTTTCTCTTAAAGCTCTAAGTACAAAGTAAAAATGAAAAAACAACAGGGAATTCTTCATATTACTCTTGCTTCTGTCTCTATGAATTATTAAGCAATCATAGTGAGGAAAGGCTGTGCAATATATACAATGTATCAAATGAGCATATTAATTCTAAAAATAAAGTAACTACTTATCACCGTGAGGTAAACAAACTCAAGCACTCTCTGAGTGTTTGAGTGGACAATCTTGATGATCCTGCGCTCCTGTGTGGACTTCGAGGACTTCTGCTCCTCCGATCTTTACTGCAAAAAATACTCAAGTTCGATTAAAAGAAAAGTAGAAAACACACATGCACATCTGAACACTCAGACATTGTTGTTGTCTGGCTGCAGGCAGGGAGGTAGGATCACCAACTCGGCCCACATGCAATGTAATCCAAACTGCCAAAATTCCTTAGATGGATGTAACATTCAGTCTGATGGCCCTCTGTTGAAATTCCACTCTGCTTCCTGCAGCTGTCAGAGGCTTCCTTTTTTAGTAGCCTCCTGTTCTGCATAGATGCAAGTGATTTGCTGCTTTTCATAATGCATGACTAATATCCCCCCAAAAATGGCTGTATTGTACATTCATGTCCATACTTATACGATACAAAGACCTAAAAGATAATAAGAAATTCCTGCTTTGACATCAGCATCATTATTTTGAAATGCCGGTGAAGCTGAATTTGTATGCCATTTGAAGACAATTAAAAACTATTACACTAAAATCACAAAGAACAAATTAATGAGTGCAAATTCAGTGGAGGAAAAGGAGCACTCAAATAAGACGTTGGCTCAAGGATTTTAATGACTCTCGGGACCACCTCCTGCACCATAAGAGATTTATTACAAATGAAGCTCTGGGTTACTCTATTCTGGCTTAATAGACTTTCATTTGAGGGAGATAGTTGACACTTGATTCAAGTGTGAAAGCTAATGTAGGGTGGCTAAATAAAAACCCAAAAGGTAATAATAGAAAAACGACAAAAGCTATTTTTTTCAAAGCAATAAATTGAAACTCATTTACAGAATGCAACACACTGTTCAGTTACCTGGTTTGTCGTTGCTGTGAGTTTCATTTACTTGGCATGAGCTGTGGAGGTAAATGAGCAAGATTAAACACATTAAGCATCAAAAAGAAGATGAAAATAGGAGACATCACCCTGACCTTGTTCTTCGTGCTTTCCTCCAAGGCTGGTCAACTGATGGACCATTTGCAGGTGGAGATGCAGTAAGACCAAAAGCCTGGAGTCGCTGGAAGCCCTGCTGGTTACGGTGTGAGAAGTCGACGCCGTCCAGAGCTTGTCCGATCATCCCCATCACCAGGTCTTTCTCTGTGCATAAGTGGCATCATGCCACAGGTGGAGAGGAATTATCACAATAGTACATTTTATACTGTCAATGGTGAGATCAGTTAGTAGATGTTGCAAAAAAAAGCCATTTCAAAAGTAAATGTCAAATTCAACAAAAAGGCAAAAGCTGAAATTTTAAACTTTCTAAATGATTCAACAGTTATACATTCATTGTTAATTGTTTGCTGCAAATGTATGTATATATGGATGTAATTATATATTTTGTTATATTTCGTTCTAAAAGAAGCTCCAGAAGCAATAACTAAACTGTCATCAACATGCTGTATCACAAATTACACAACGGGAGGAGGGTATAGTTTCAGATATTGAAAAAGACTTGTACTACAGAGTCTGGAGACTTAAGGTTTGTGACAAAGACTTATTAGTAGCATTACTTTTAATCAGATTGATGCGTTTTACCTCTTTGACCTGCAAGGAGAAGCCACTGCTGCACTGTGGACAGGGAGTCTGTCTGTAGGATCTGACAAAGTAGCTCTAAAACCTACAAAAAAGGGATTTTAGAAACCTCATTTTAATATTCTCCCTTTTTAGGAATAAAATATTTCCCAGCTGTGCCACATTTCAACCCTAAACTTCTGCAAATGACACTTTTTGACAGGTATAAAGGAGCTTGTGATCAGTGGAGCAGTATTTCACCGTGAGTTCTTGATCGTGGAGTGGTTGAGGATACTTCAAACGCTGGTTTTGGGATTTACGCTGGTAAGACATGCTGGATGGTGGGATGATTCTCCCAGTTTCAGCTGAATATTGAGTCTTTCGACGGACAAGTTCTCCCTCTCTATGGTCCTGGAATAAATTCATACAGTGTTTGACCAAGTGATCATAAACCAAGCAATTTACTAACAGACCAGGGCAAGAGAGATCTATGTTTATATCTAGCAATCTGTATTTAATGGTTTTATGACAGATTTGAACAGATTCTTTCTAAATTTTTATTAGGTTTTTGTGTTTCACTCCTGTAATGTTAATAGGTTACTTATACTATATTTGGGTGGTCTCAATCATTACTGGGTTTCAGGGTTGGGGTGGCAGCAGGTGGGAAGCTATAGAGAAGCATGTAAGACAGCAACTCGTGCCCTGGTCTTAACCCTGGGTTGTCATGGTTTTGGATGACTAATAAACAACTTAAACAAATATAAGATGAGTAGGAGGACATTTAAAAAAAAAACTAATCCTAGAGAAGGAAACAAATGGGAGAAAATATGGCAACATGTGAAGTAACTTTGGATATTTTTCCTATGACAAAAACAGCATTACAAATACCTCTTTCTTGTCCTTTTGTGTTTTAGAAGACAGACTCGCTTTTGCAGTGAGTTCTTTGAGTTCATCCCTCCAGGCCTCTGAGAATAATGCTGTGAAATAAAGTGGAAAAATGAAGACAGAGCTTTAAAAAGATAATGAAAACATTAATTTGTGTGAGTGTTAACATACCCGATTTGTTTTTGTTTCCACTGGCTCGATAAAGACTGAAAGCTGGCTCGGCTGCTTTTCTGATGACATGACTTTTGAGAAGTGGATGAGGAAATAATGAAGAGGTGACAAACCAGTCATCTCTGACTGTGCAAATGGGCCTACCATTGAGTCCTGTTGGGAAGAGAAAATACATTTTTCTCTGTGCAGATACCAGGGGTCTACATATCTAACAGCATCCATATTCTTGTCTTGTTCTTCTTCACGATGTTTGCAAAATTTTAAGCTCTTGTCATGTCATTTAACAATATCAAGTCTCCACTGACATCCCATTATAAACAGGAGTGGGCTGGGGTAATTGGTTAAAGGTAATAATCAGTACGTAAACATGTCACTTTGGATAAAATGCAGAAATGTAAATTGTACGAGTCCAACTACAACCAGATTTTTTTAAATGCATGTAGAAATGCTAATCTGACTGTAATTGTACAACATCAATATTCTAACAGCTGGATTATCACCCAGATAATAAGGTGGGGAGTCAAATTACTCCTGCACGTTTACTTTTAGTCAGACCCACACTGGCAAAGGCATTCTGTACACACTCCACAGTTCCCTTCCCAACCTGGAAATGGCTGAAAAACCTCTTTCATAGAAGATTAAGCCAGTAATGGAGAATAACCACAGGGCTCTGTGTGCATCACTTTTGTAAATAGCAAAACATATAGTACGTATGAAATGCAAAGAGCTGTAAAGCTGTCAAATTCCCCATTCAACATGGAACCAATTTGCCGCCAGCTAAGCTGTTTCAGTTGTGACTTACTAAGCCAACTGTGAAAAGCCAGACACTACCTAACTGGAGCGGAGCATATTGCCACCTATCATAGCAGAGTCAGACATATATCAGGTAAAAAATGTATTCCCCTCCATGTACCAAGACAAAGACAGTAGGTCCATTAAATGGAATTGTCGAGCTATAAATACCTTGACTTCACTGTTCATGTAAACATGATAAGTGTCTTTGACCCTCTTATCCATTGACTGATTTAAGTTTATGGCTTTGAATTAGGGCTCTGGGCACAGGGTCAGAGCGGAGCCAATATGTCCTATGCACAAAATACCTAAATAGAAATTACAAGTCACACACACAAAGTGCTTGGTGATAACAGTCAATCAAAAGGACTTCAGAAAAACTCAATATCACGATATCAACGTTCAGTGTTTAAACATAAAAGACAAAGTGCTTCAGAATGTTGGACAAACAAAGCAATACTCTGAACACAAACTTCTAGTACAAGCCCCTGCTGAGACTAAGTCAACTTGGGTGCTGATTCTCCATTTCATATTGTGCCATTTGATTGTGCCCGAGCTGCTGCTAATGGAATATCCGTAACTCTGTAACTCATCTCAGGAGGGGATGAGTCCTTAATTAGGACCTTGTTAATGTCGTTATTTGAAAGGCAAAGAGGAAGCATAGTCATTCAGCCTAAATCAGCTCTGACAGGTAACCACCAGAAGTCACAATAAATGATTGTTCAAATTTTTTACATTTATTTATTTGCGCTTTATTCAACCAGAAATTGTCCCACTGAGATACGAGATATGGAGCAACGCTGACCACGTAGTCAACGCGCCTTTGCCTATTGGCTAACGCCGACCCAACCCTTATGGCTGTCCACGAACCAACTGCGCTTATAGGTAATCAGCTGCTGCTCGCAATTGGATGCTGGCATTTGGGGCGCTTCATTTAAACTTGGTTGTTGTCACTGCTCTTTTTGCTTTCTGCTTGCACCCACCACCTCCCCTGCTCCACCGACTTCTCATTGCCAACAATGTCATACTGTTGTCATTGTTGCTTGCTCTGTTGGGGGGTTTGTTGCCTTTACAGCAAATGGAAGGCACTCCACCTGAGGATGCTGCTGTTCCCTGTCTTGGCTTCCATGGAGCTCATGGAAAAGTCGGGAACTTCCTCCGAACAGAGCCATACCGCCAAACACAATTGTATGCATTCAGAATAAGCTTCTGAAATTTATCTCTGTTTCTCGTCTCGTTTTGACGAGAGTGGTTCTGACAGAACTGTTTTTATTCCTGGGATGGCAACATAAGACAAAAATTCACATTGCCATTTTCAGATGCTGGGATAATGTAAGTGGACACGAGGGCTTAAAACAAAGATACCAACTTAATCCAACACATTTCTCCTCCATTGAGAAAAAAAAAGTAAAATAGCAGCAGGTTTCCTTCAGGGCAGGTCTTAAAACATTCTGTAGAGAGGAGAGTGTCTGTAAGTTGATGGTTTTTTTAAGCTTATCCAATGCATAAAGATCATATAAATAAAACACAGTTTTACCCAGTTCTGTTAGCATCAACAAAAGTTAAGTGAAGCAAGTTGTAACAATTCTCTACCTGCGAGGCATTTCATTATGGAAGTAGAAAAATACTGCTTAAATAGAATAAGCTGTAAACACAACATTTCTACATTAAGGCACACTTCTAAGGAGAAAACATCATTTTGATATTCCTAATATTAGTAATATTTTAATATTATCAGCTAGTTTTCACTCTTGGCTTTGTTCTTTATTTTAATTTCAGTGGTCGTCTTCCTTTTTTTTAAAAACAATTAGTTTTTGTCCTTCAGTCCTTAGAGCCATGGACTCAGGTCAGCTGGTCCAGTCCAGAGTCCAGACTAAACATGGAGAAGCAGCATTTAGCTGTTATGCTGCCAACAAGTGGAACAAACTGCCAGTGGAGATTAAACTTTCACCAAATATAGACATTTTTAAATCCAGGTTAAAGACATTTCTTTTCTCATGTGTCTATGCATGAAATATCTTTTAACTTATCAAGACTGTTGCCTGTTTTTAAATTTATTTAAATGATTTAATTGTTTCTCTTTATATTCTTTTATGTATTTTTAATGCTTCTTGCACTCCCTGCTGCAATGCTTTTATTTTATGTGAAGCACTTTGAACTGTTTGTACATGAAATGTGCTATATAAATAAATTTGATTTGATTTGATACTGTGGCTTGCTGTCCTTTTGTTTCGCACATGTTTGTTTCTGTTAGCTGATGGTTCTGTGTTCTGATTTATTCTGATTTTGATCCAACCTGTGTTTGATTGTCTGCCTCTGCAGCATGTTTTGTTTTGATTTTACCTTTAAATCTCTTGTTTATCACAATGTGCCTTCTTTGAGCCTGCATTTGGGTCCTCTGTAACACACTACTTTCAGCTGGTGACTGGCATTTCCCTTAAGAGTTTTCATGTGAGTTTCAACGATGTGATGTTTTTATGTGCTTGACCACTTCCTTTAATAACTTGTGTTAGTGTTTTTTCACAACACCTACAAATTATCAGCAACATATATGCAAGTGTGTTACAGAAAAATAATTTCAAGGAACTTGTAGTTTCTGTAATTTAGTAGATTTTAGTTCCATCTTATATGATTTTATACATCATTTATTTTACTGTAACCCTGAACGTATTTTTGATAACATGGAAACCTAACTATGTTTTCCTTTAATGTCAAACCCTAACCAACTGCTGCTGACAGCACACACACACAAAAAAGGAAAAGTTTCTGGACAACACTGAATCAAACTCTGTCTTCTTATGTGACAGTTAGTGGTGAAACACTATCCCGTCCACCTCACTCTAGCTCCTTTTTTTGAATATCTAATACCTGCACAATCTCACATGATCAAAACATATGCACGTTGCACTCTGCAAAGAAAAACGTTGCCATGTGACGTTTTCAGAGCCTTAAAATGCAGTAATTTCACTATCTTTAAGCATGTGCGACAGTTTCATGCAATGTGAAACGTACGATTTTAAATGGTAGATGGAGACATTTATTGATTTTTGCACTCCGGATAGGGTAGAAATTTTTCAAACATTGTTACAGCAAATTCACAGCTGCTATTGCGTTTTGCACTTCGGACAAGCTTTATGCATTCAAATCGTCTCCACCTGCGGCAGCTACAACGTGCTCCATACACACTGATGCTTCAGTTTGAAAAAAATCTAATAATTTTAAATATTACAATATATCAGTCTAAGTGATGAAAGTGGTACTTAAAAAAATAAAAAATTAAAATAATAAAATCACTAAATTTTGCAGCCACTGTAATCAAATATTAAAGCAGAACTTACGGGAGTACTTTTACAATGCTGTTAGCTAAGTGAAGGATTTGAATATATCTATCAGCACGACATTTTCTAAAGTTCACTTACTTAATCAAATTTGACACCAAAGAGCAAACGGTAAACAGAGCAGCTAGGGACTGAGAACATACACACGTTGGAAAACCATAAATACAAATCAACTTTCAATGCTCCAAATAATAGAGCAATAATACAAACTGCTGTATATGAATAGAAAATGTGTCATTTGATGATAACCACACACTTTACTGAAAGGATAACTGACTGCTAGCAGCGAAGCACAACTAGAAAAAGATGTAATCTATTTTGCATTTGGCTGCCAAAGAAGCAAGAAGGAAGACTGATTTGCTGACTTTATTTTTCAGCATTCTTTTCCTTCCCTCCACCACACATTCAGGAAAGTCGGCAAGAAAGGTTCAAAACAACTGACTTTGTAAGGCACACACAACTGAGAAAACATTTATTTCCTGTGGACGAGGGGAAGATAATGGATGGAGAGGCGTGAAACATGCACCAAAACAACTATGCACAAGAAAAATTTTAATATAGAATGAATTTGTTCAGCTTTCCTGCTCACCTTGAATATGCCTCACTCTGTGTGGATGAGGGTTGTGTCGGGAGAAGAATGAGTGGTGACTCAAGGCACCAAAGCAGGGACTGCTTTTCGTCAGCATTTTGCTAAATTCAGCAGTAAATGGAACCTGATTCATTTGACTGTGGCTCCTTTCTCCTGTTGTCGCCCTGGAGTCCTGACTCTGTGTTCTTGACATTTCTGAATGGCAACCTTTAGCTCAATCCTGAAGGAATACAAGAAAAGCATTTAGGTGAACTTTGTTTAAGAGGTAATGTGACAGAAACATGTAAACTGTAATATTCCAAACTTTTTTGATTGCAAAGTTGTGGCTAGATTAGACTAACTCCTGAGAAGGAGCATGATCAAGACTGCTCTAACTTATTTTACCCAGACAAAGACAAAGCACTGCTTGTTTTGTTTTCTACCACAAAGACCTCCTCCATAAAAATAATTCCAAATTTTGAAAAAAACAAAACAACAACTTTAAAGAAGCACTTTACCTCTAAAAACAGGCTCCAACTCAAATCCGGTGGTACTCAAAGCTGTGTTGCTTTTGTTGCTAAGAAACCTGAACTAAACAATGGCATCTGTACACTGGCATGCTCAACATGTTCATTTAGACAGGGTTTATGTATACAAATCAGCTACAGTTTTAAATATTCAAATTTTCGAATAATTGTCTTATTCTTCAAAACAAGAAAAAAAGCACAAATGAAGTTGATGAAATATAGCAGAGCGACGCACCTCAAGTCCTGAAATTAAATGTGGTTTAATGTGTTTTACCCTTCCATATTTCACTGTGGTGTCTATTTCTAGTTGAGCATTTACTGCAAACATACATTTTGTTTTTACCAGTAAATTAAGTTTGGGCTTGCATTTTCAGCCCAACGTGCTGTTTGAGATTTGTCTTCGAGGAAACTTGCATTCACAAAGACCTCTGTCAGTGGACACTAAACACAACTGCAAGAGGAAGGCTCAGCTGAGCAGGTGAAAGCATCAGATGGATAAGCAGGGAAGCAGACACCCTCTCTAAATCTAAGACTAGGCTTAAAACTTTCCTTTTTGATAAAGCTTATAGTTGGCTCAGGTGACCCTGAAACATCCCATAGTTAAGCTGCCAGGATTAGACTGCTGGGGGGGCTCTCATGTCACACCTTTCCTCACTTTGCTTTCTTTTTTTCCCCCTTTTAATTTTTCACATGACATCATATACATTTGGCATTATTGTTGTCATTAACTTGTGTTTCTCTGTCTCAATAGGTATTCTTTGAATGGTGTTACGGTGTTTGTTGTCCCCTCTTTTCTGTCCTCTCAAACCCCAGCTGGTCGAGACATTAATTTGGCTTAAAGTATTGGTGAAATAAAGACAGATAATGCCTTATTTAGAGGCTGTATTTTCTATGCCCTGTTCTCTCCCTTATATGGATATACGTGGATCTCGAGCAATCTAAATATCTTCCGAAGGACGCCGACTTTCATCAAACTCTTATTGGTGAGTAGATGAATGTATTTTATGTCAGAAATAAGGTCCAGGTTTAAAAAAAACTATCTTCCCCTTTAATATCTCTATCCATCATTGAGGACTTTACTTTCATAAGACGCATTGAAATCAGATAAAGAGGAGATAACCATTCACTGATTTTTCAGGTCTACAACAACAAGAGCTGCAAAAAGAACATTTTTCTATTCCTGCCCTGTTACATGAGATGTGCTGTATAAACCAGTATACCACATGTCTCTAAACCCTTTCATAAGTTACTGAGCTCAGGGTCAACCAGGCACAGTAGCCTCTGGGTTGTTTGGTGGCTGCAGTAGTCAGTGTTCTGTGCTGTCCTATAAGAGGGGAAAAAAGAATGAAATACAGACGACAGGGGAGAGTTCAGTCTGTCGATAAGAAAATTAATTATTACCTTGATCAAAATCTAGAATGATTTAATTAGCTTTTTACAGTGAAAATAAAAACAGATATGATACTTTATTTGTACCCAAATATGAATCATAATGTTGCAGCATCATTCTATGAGAAAAATAATTCTGTAAAATGAAAAATGATCCAGTTCTTTTCCAAACTTGAAACAAACACTTAGAGACTCATTAAAGAGTGAGGGACATACAGGTCCTTTGATCATATGGTTAACATTGGGAAGCAGACTATTGTAACCCAAATCATTACATTGCTAAACTTCACCACGTTTTTTGAACCTTGCCAAACTGAAAAATTGCTAAACTGAATAAGTAGAAAAATGAAGTAAAATACAATAAAAACAAATAAAAAGTGGGTGAAAGTCTTGTGTTTCACCACATCCACCAACTTCACTTCACTTCATGTGGACTTTGTTGCCGCTTCATATTGAATGATATTTTCACAGACTAGTTTGCGTTGTTTCTTAAAACTCCACGTCATTCTGGACGTCATTGTTAATCGGCGTATTACTTTGCTAAAGTATGCAGATGCGTTGAAGATTTGTGATAAATGAAGATGAGGTAAAAGGCAAACCTAAAGCAGACTCTACCATGTAATATTTGTACAGAACAATGTGGCATTTCATCAATCCCTCCCAGTCAGAAAGAGATTTATAACCCATCCCAGTGTGGGTGTCACTTCCCCCCCCACCTCCCACCACATTCTTCGTCCCTATGGCAAGATGAGATGAGATAAATGCTGCATGTCTGGACATGTCAGTGCAAGACTGGTGATCGCTCAAGCAGAAGAAAAGATTAATTTCTGGATATAAGTAAAGGGATGAAGAATGGTAAACCTCTTTGTATTTGTATTTTGTAACAAAGAAGAGCACTTGTTGTGAAAGATGGTGGAGGATCTAAATAAACAAAGTATTTCAAAGAAATTAGTGATATCTGTTGAAGTGTTATTGTATTTTTCATTTCTTTTAAATCACCAGATAAAGATTAACAAATGATTATTCTTGAGATATAACTATTCAGTTGTATTATTGTTTTATTCCTGATTCGCCTTAGTGCATTGTGGATGTGCAACTGTTGTGAGAAGCTGCTTATTGGTGAGAACTGTCAGAGCAGTTAGAACTTAATTACATATGTATCGAATGGGATTATGAAAGGGATTTTGTGAAATATTTTTAGACGTTTACCAACTTATTGAGACTTGTTATTTTTTGTTTGAAAAAAAAAAACACTACCTATTCTAAGCATCACATTGTTTAGAGGTACTGGAAAGAGCACCTAGAAACAATGTGCTGCAGACATTACATGACTTTACAAGAAATGTTCTCTTTATAACTAGAGACTTCTTTCTGTACTTCTTTTCCTGTAGCCATATGTTTTTCTCTAATAATGAAATAAAAACTTTAATCAAAAGCAATAGCACTTATAAATGTAACAGAGAATTCACCTGAACTGGAAAAGGTTAGAAAATGTTCCAATTTTTACTAAACACTTATTCACTTGTGTACTAAATTTCAGTGGTAGCAGTTGATAGTGTTTCTGCCTATTCCTACGTTTTGTCCTCTGCTGCTGTCCCACAAACCATTAAATGTTTAAACATCAAGTGCATTCATACATGGACTGAAAAAATACCTGGGGTATATCCAGAGTGCCCCCTCTATTGTCCAATGTCTGATGGGAGATGCTCCTCAACCCTTGAAATGGATGGGTAGAAAATGTGAAAATTAAAAAAATTTTATGTTTTCACCAAAAAACTGGCAGTAACCATCTTCATCTTAGCTCAACAAGTTTTATAACTTGGATTTTGATTTCCTAAAGTGATGATCTGCCACAGCCTATGTAAACTGATGATGATGCTACATTTAATCACTAAGAGGAACTGCTGTACGGATAAAGATGGTGTGACTGGTTGCATGTGTGTCCTGAGGAAACAATGTTTTTCAAGTAACACCAACAGAGGTCCCAAGGCTGAGGCATGTAAACTTGTCATTTCGTTTCGGATTCAGAATATTTTCAAAGGCCATACTTCCAAACCTGTCCCCCTGTTAGCCAAAAAAATCCACCTGTTTGACCACTGGGTGGCACTGACATAAGTAAAATATACCTTTTCTATTTGCTATCATTGCTTAAATTGAATGAAATAAAATAGAAAATAAATTAAAACATACTTTATTTATCCTAAAGAGAAATTATGTAAATTACTGATTAACATGATCGGATCAAGTTGTCATGGTAACAATGCCCAGCTGAACTGTTAGGGAAGCTGTACCTGCCTTCTAAATTTACCTGTTACTTTGACAAAGTCAACAGACTTGATGACACAACTGTTGCACCTACTGTTGTTTACGACATCTTGAAGTGAAATAAGAAAAAATATATATGGGAAAAACAAGTTGATGACTTTTTTCCTTTCTGCAGTTTGAAGAGGACGAGTTGATCATTGCGTTGACCTGAAACAATCACAGCATTCAAGCAAATTTGGTAAGGCAACCATCCCTTATTATGATAATGTGAACATCATCACCACATTTAACAGGGTCAGTTACCTGACTGACAGGATCTTGTTTGTATGTAAAAGGTGCAGAAACACCAAAGGTTTTTTAGGCATAATTTGGGAAGCAGTTATATCAAACAAATAGCTGAATAAGACGATCTTAAGAGTTTCTTCTCAAAAAGTGAAAACCATAAGCAAATCTTTAGTGAGGAGATTTCAAATCATTTTAAAAGTGTCTGGTATGCTCTTTGAATCTCTTCTCATGGCCATTTATCTGGCAGAGGGGGGTCTTTAAACCAAGAGGAGCCCGCAGAATAAATCATAGACTGATGTTGAATAAACTGGCTTTAATAGTTCAAGGAACGGGGAATTCTCCACAAGTGGCTCACGGTTATAGTTTTTTCTGAGTTAAAGTCAGTCCTGAAAAAGAAGCTCTCTCGGGAATACAAAGTGATTGATGGATTCGACGATTGAAGTGATGAAAGATTTCAAACTCTAGGCAAAATCATTCATTTTGAGAATAGATAAAAGAATAAGTAAACTTCATCATAGTTCCACAAATGTGTGCAAATTTGGGTTTTGAGATCAACTTAAGGGGTGAATTTGGGACCATTTCAAGGAGCTTCATATTTCCAGGTATTATTTCTGGGGAATAAATGAATAAATTAAGAAAAAACAAAACGGGGTCGCACCACTACATGGACTCCTAAAGACTGAAAATGCACAAGGCAGCACTTTTTTCTGTACATCACATATCAATAGAGATTGAAACCAAGTGATGGGACATGGTTTGTGTTTCCGCTCATATTGTTTGTTCACTGATTTACCAACAAACAACTTTTGACCGATCCTCCATTACTGCTGCACCATTTGACAAGCCTTCTCTCCACCAGTCAGACTGTTGGCAGTTTAAACCCAGCTCTTTTTCACCTGCATTTATCTCTGTCTGTTCTACTAATTCTTCTTTTTTGTTTGCCCACTAGGGCTCTAAAGATAAATCAAAATTAAGGGAAACGTATTTTTTAAGAAGGGAGTAACGTTGGACAAAAGTCTGTAAAAAATAGATTAAGTTCAGAAGCAGCACGACACATCTGAACACTTGTCCGGTGAGGCGTCATGGTAAATTTCTGAATGAAAGAGGAACTATTGATTATCTCCAACTACAGCTTAGCCACAGCTTGGCTCAGCAAAAAGTATTACAACATCTACTGCAGAATTCTCTCTACAGATTTACATTCTTACAGTGTCATTGGCAGTGACCATTTCCCACAACTAAAATACTTATTGAAGGATCTTTTATTAAAATGCATATTTGAAGGTTGCCAACTACTAGCACCTTTTATAGAAATTATTTGTTTTGATTTATCTGTGTTAAACAATTGTTAAGAACTTTTCCATTTAAAAAATTGTCATCTTATGTACCCTCATACCCTCACACCATGCTGGTTTCTCCTCTGCCTTCTCAGTGGTGCTTGTTCTGTTCATTTTCTTTCATTCATAATTTCAATTCATCTCCCGGCAATTTACAAATTCATGACGCATTTACAGAAGTGGAGAATGTGCTTGCCTGATTGCGAGAGCTGAATCAAGCATTTTGTTTGTGATGACTTCTACAATTAATTTATGTCTTTGGGAATAAAGACTTCAAAGCAGAGAACAAATATACAACTGTAATATAATTTGGTCAATTTGAGAAAGAGCTCGCAATTGTACATGATAATTTGCATGGATATTGTCCCAATCATGCTTTGCTGTGTTGTTGTTGTGGTTTCTGACCTGTAGGTGGGGCTGAGCAGGTTTCCAGGAAAACTGGGGCGGAGTCTGGATTTCTACTGCCTTCACACCTGTTCCTCATTTGTCCTCATCAATACACAGGAGCTGCAGGAGCACCCTGCTTTTGCCAGATTGTTCACTTCACCGGTGCGAAAAAGGCTGACTCCTGTGTTCCACAGAGAGTTAGAAATAAACTCTGTTCTAACTCGACAGTTGTATGCAAAAGAAAAACATTTGGAATCTCTTGAAAAGAATGATTATTGCTCCCTTTTGTGGAGATTGAACAAGTAGTTTTGCCAGTTTCAGTTAGAATCTGAGAAATGCAAATTCAGCCTTGTGGGGTCACTGTGATCTGTTTTTGGTCTGATTCTCTTTTTGTTTTACATATTACGCCTTGGCCAAATCATTAGTTACAATAATCTTATTATCATCTCTATCCTGATGACATTCAGTTATACTGTTCTTTCAGAGCCTCTGAGTTTTATAAATTGTTTCGTTAAAGTGATTGCTCCTAATCACGTGACTTTAGAATTTAGGTGGCATATCAGCAAGAATTTTAACTGGCACCGAAAGAAGTTCCAAAATCCCCCCAGTTTTGGCTTCTCCTCATTGGTTGCCAGTAAATTTTAGAATTCACAGTGAAATTTAAATTTTTCAAGTTCCAGCTCCCCAGTATATCTCTGACCTACTGAAACTTAATTCTTCTTCAGGGGCTCTTAGGTCATCAGGTCAGAGGTTCCTGCCGGCCCCATGCACTCGTGGGGATCAGGCTTTTCAGGCAGTGGCGCCAAGGTTGTGGAATTCTCTTCTACTGTCTACGCTGCACAGACTCCACTGACTCTTTTTAAAAAGCAGCTGGGAGCTTCTCCGAGCTGGGAGGAAAAAGTGCCTTCCAAAAGGATCTGTCTGCTGGCATTAAAATCCTACGGCTAGAGCACCAGTAAGCACTCAGGTTAGTCTAATTGTTTCAAGTCAATTTGTCTGTGGTGGAAAGGGTGTTTTGGGGCTTTACTTAAGAATTACATATCACTGTAGAAATGCTTCTTACAAGTTGAAGTACTGCAATGAAAGTCCCCTTGAAATTTAATTTGACATTTAAAAGTCTGTATATGGTATGTTGCCAAGCAATCTTACCAAGCAATGATGGATTTTTTTTTTTTTTTTTTTAGGTATTCTTGATAATATTGAGAGTTTGTCATTTCCTATAAAACAATAAAAAGTGACTCATCACTTATCCTGAACATCCTGAAGTTAACCCAGTGGGTAGTGGAGCTAACCATTCAAAGATAATTGTTTTTTTTAGGAGGCAGACCACCTCCTTACCTTCTGCTTTTAAAGGAAACATGTTGCATGTACTTTTGAGTGTCATACCCACAGTAGACTGCAGTCTCAGTTTCAAAGAAATTCTGACAGAGGAGCATTTGTTGTTAATAGCAATGCGAGAAAGCAAGCATTGAGGCAGCCATGCTATTGTCACACTTTGTATATAAACAGAGAAGTCAATGATGGTTTAGGTTTATTTGAAATCTGAATTCTAGTTTTCTGAGGAACAATGAAGTAGCACATGGGGTGTGAGTTTGCCATACAAATGATCGCTCAAACCACTGTGAGGCACAGAAGAAGGATCTAAAATTCTCAAGACATTATCAGGCTTTATTCAGTGTCTATATTGTAATTAGCACAAATACAATCACTTGTGGAGAACATTATATAAAGTTGTTTCCAATATTCTGCTCCTTTATGTAAGGGATCGACAAAATAATAGGAACACTTCTCACTTTAATGTAATACAAAAAAAAACTCTCTCTTTTAAAGCTCTGGGGAAAATAAGAAATAGATGCACATGATTTACAAATTTATAATTTTTTTTGTGTTAGGACTTTTGGTTAGTGTATTTTGCATTATTTTTTATGCCACGTTAACATCTCTTTGCTTGACTGATTCCTCATTTGCTGCAGTTGAAAATCATAATGTAATGGTTACCTTACACAATGAGAGTGACGATGCTTTATATTGGTCAGATTTAATGTTTTTATTTGCACTTATTTGCACATAAGTCGAGATAATATTAATTGAAATCTCTATTTGCTTGTTTGCTTTTTAAAGTTCTATCATTTGAATATTCACAAAGATTCAGAAAGCTTGTTGGAAAAAAATTCATTATCAAAACTTTTTACATTTACAATTTACAAAACAGAGATTGTTGGGAGGCTACATGGTGGTGTGGTGGTTAGTGCTGTTGCCTTACAGCAAGAGGGTTCCAGGTTCAACTCCTGGCTTCTCCATGTAAAAAAAACATTTTTACATGGAGAAGTGGACCTCAATGATAAAGTTTCCATTTGATATATTTGGACTTAAGCACATTGCAGATCATGAATAATGTTACAGCCTTTTACATCAGACAAATTACCAGCATATCTTCCTGTGCTGTATAACTAAAAGATTCATACATTCCTTTTGGGATTTTCTCTAAAAGCAGATATTTGGATTTTGAGTTGTAAAATTATGCAATCTCAAAGCTGGTACATACTTTTCATCATTATCACCTTTATCATTCCACTGTTTCTTTAACAATCACATATTTCAAAGGTTTATCACACGTATTCTTTTAAACGGTGGAAGATTTGTATTGCCAGAGGTTGTGGTGGGAATTGTTGCTGCCCAAACAGTTGGCACTTAGGGTCATGTGCAAGAAGGACTTATCAGTATCAGCAAATGAATGTTACATTTTGATCCGCGTGAACAATGTTGGTATTCCTTCTTTAAAAACTTATTAACACATCTGCTTTGAGAATCTTACTATTTTTCTCTTCCTGCAGTTATCCTTTCTCATGATGTTGTTTAGTCTAAAAATGTTTCCTGGCCCACTGACTGGAAAACATCTCAAAAACATCACCTTCCAGTCACTGTCTGAAAGCAGGGATATTGTCATTTTGGTTGAATGCTCTGTCATTCTTCAACCAAACAAAAGCACTCTCCTTGTGTCCAAGCGACTCAGTTTTTGTCTCGTCCAACTGCAGAATTTGTGCAACTTAGGATTTTTGTGTCTGTCTTGGAGAATTGGGTTCTCCTTCATCTTTGTCCATGAAAACACGCCATGTAGAGGGTCTGCTAGAGTGTTGGTCTGAGATGCTTGCACTAGAGTTAAATTCTTTAAAATGGTCTTGATGGTGATCTTTTAAAATCAGACAATCCCTGAAAAGGAGGAAGTAAACATCATGCTTTCTGGAAGAAAATATAGCTCTGAAAAACATTGGACCTTCCATCAAGACAATGATTAGAAAACAAGACAAACAACAATAGAAAAAACAGGAACCATGTCAACATTTTGAAGTTACTCGGCCATAATCAAAACCTGCATCCCATCTTGGATCTGAGAGGAGCTGAAAGAAAGAGGCAAGAAAGCCTGCAGACTCAGGTTCATGGTCCCAGTGGGGATGTGAGGGAAACTTGACAGCTTTCATTGAAAATAAGGGCCTTCAGTTGATTACCTTGGAAATGTATGAATCATTTTCTAATCTTGCAAATGTTGGCAATACATAGTTAAAATTTACCATTCACAAAAACAATGCCTTATTTTTCATTTGTATGCTCAGCAACCAAAAGACACAAAAGAAATGTAGAGTGGGGGATTCTATGAGCAGGAAAACGAGGATACTTTGCATGTCCATTTTATAACTCGCCTGTCGCTTAAAGGTCCCATGGCATGAAAATTTCACTTTCAGAGGTTTTTGAGCCTTAAAATGAGTTTCTCTAGTCTCCTTAAGTCACCCCAGTGAGTAGAAATTGTGAAATGTATTCACTGAGCAGTACAGCATTTCCTCCATGTTTTGAACAGAGCGCCTCGAATTGTCTCGTTGACTCAAGGCTCCTGGTATGACGTCATGCCAGGATAGAGCTCATCAAAATTTCCCACCCCCTCTCTCCGCCACGCCCTCTGTCTCCACCCACTGCTGGTAAACTACCTGTATATTACCCGCCCAACTCATGTGGAGTAGACCGAGACTCGACACGACTTAAGACAGTCACAGAAGATACAGCAATGGCTTCCAAACGACTATACCATGCGAAATGTACTGTGCCAGGATGTGAAGATGAAGAGAAGAATGTGTTTCCGCTGCCACCCTCTGTCCCTTTGAAAACGGAATGGCTAATTTCATTTAGAGGGACGGGTGCCCATGCATGTTCCAAAGAGTGTCAGTGTTTGCGCGACACATTTCAGAGGAATGCTTTCACAACCCTACACCTGAAGTTGAAGCCTGGATCAGTGCCAAGCCTTGCCGGTCCATCAGCTACCCTCACCGATCAAGTAAGTCATAATTATTTGCTAGCCGCTAGCACTTTATGGGTGACAGCTAACTAGCCAACATTAGCTGTGGAGGTATTTATCCATGAAACCTACACTGCGCTACAAAACCAATACTCTGTTAAACTGGTTAGATTTGGAAAATTGGTTGTAAAACAAGACATTTGTCTTTTGACCAAGTATCTTACGTGTAGGGGACTACATACAGCATGAATACTTCGGTAAGCAAGTCTAGTTATGTTCTGCGGCTAGATACGTCTGTTACACGGAAAATGACGCCCGACGATAACAATTCATATTTTGTAAGCCTTTCTTTAGATTGGTGACTTTATATTTTGAAAGCTTTTGTTACGGTTTGGTGACCTTTTTTTTTTTTTATTTTTTAACGTTGAGTCGTTTCTGCGTCTTTCGTGTGTGATATGCGATCGGGTGTTGTGGCTAGGTGAAGGATGTTTAGCAAACGTTTGCTGACTTCCCTCGAACATACACCATTACGTATCTGTCAATTCGAACACAATTTTACTTCAAATCTGTCGTGACACGTCAGTTTATCACGAGTGTAATGCTCGGCTTTCGAACCATGAGATGTGTGCTCTCTGTCTGCATCAGGTTCACTCTTCACTGGCCAGCACATCAAGTGCTCAGTCCAGACATCCCGGACCAGGGATGCTGCCTGCCAGACTGACCCCATTGTCAATAGGACTGCAGCCACACCGAAGAATGTTGTCTTTCTCTATATTGGAATGCTTTGCAGGTGAGATGTTTTACCTTGTAGTTGTTGAAAGTTTTTGTTGTCTGAAATGTCATAATTGAGCCGGGTTTCTCCAGCACTATAAGGCACAAAACACCTAGACCAGGTCCCCTGAAAAGATTGTCTTGTGAATGTAATTTATATTTGATTTACCAAAAAATGTATACTTTTAGGGGGTTTTCAGATCATAGTTCCTATGAAACTTCACAATATATGAAAAGCTTTCTCCAAAATGTTTTATACCTACTTTCAAAAATATTGTTTTATTTGTTACTACCATTAAAATCAGCATTTAAATGTTTCAAATGCTATCTCAGCTGATATCACTTTCCTGATGCTTGAAATCAGATTTAAAAAAAAAAAAAGTAATGAGAACAGCTTCTATAGCATTTTGGAAAAGAGCTTTTCAAATGCTTTCCCATGATGATGCATGTGTCTCTACCAGCTATCCCCCACCACCATGACAAATGAAAATTATGTGAGAAACACCGTTTACACATTGTTTCTTGTACTTTCAGACTGTACTTGGCAGCGATCCACTTTAATGAAAATGCAAACCGACCACAGGCCCAGACACCAGACGATGTAGCTCTCTTCAAAATCTCCTTTCCCAAATCCAAGAAGGGAGAGTGCAGTCAAACGTCAAAAGACTAAGCCAATCTTTGGTAAGACCTCAAAAGTTCAAGAATTCAAGTCCAACTACTTTTGCCTTTATCAAATTTACTGAAGTTAATTCCAACAAATAGGAATACAAAAAATGTGAAAAATAGCAATCTAAACAAACATAAATATATATATATAGAACAAATATAAATATATAAATAAACATTGAAATGTACAAATGACTAACTGAAATATACAAATGTTGTGCATGTACAGTGTGTATGAATGTTCTGTGTGAAAAGGGAATGTGGATGTCCTGATGGACCTAATTTTTCACACGCAAGGCAGTCTAAACCCGGTGCAGTGTCCTTCATCATCGGGGTACTCGGCACGGATACGCAGGATCACACAGGCAGGAATGACCACTCTGATCCGGCGACCCAAAAAGCCCCAGCACCACGCCACGAACTGCCTGTAGGCCAAATACCTGAAGCGCCTGGAAGAACAGATAGAAAAAATGACACTTGAAGAGAATGTTGTTGTTCTTCTGTTATTGCTATGTTGTACATATTTACATATTCCTATGGATTATTCTTGATTGTGTTTTAATAATGTCTTGTAAATAAATATACAAACACTCTTCATACTGTCTGCATAGTTGAATTATCAGGCTCTATTGGGTGGGTGTACTGTAAACTCTATGTATGTGGCTATGAGTGATTATTTTACAACGCTTACCGATGGGTTCTTCTCAGGCGTAAACTGCCAAACAGGTAGATCCAAATGTTTACAGTGTTACCTGAGGGATCTCCATGCAGCATCTATTCTCCCTTTCTGTGGGCATTTTCTCGCAAATTCCACATTGGCACTTATTATTAAAAAAAAAAGACAGTGTAATGATATTCTGTTTTCAGGTAATGCCGGCAAATATAACAATGAAACATCTTTAGTGGCAAGTAAATGAGTTAACAGGTGAGCATGGAGAATAATTACATGCTGGTCAGACTACTATCATGTTTTTTGCATGCCATATTCTACTGTATAACTACATGGGCAACGAACAGCTGGCTGTTCCCAGTGAAGACAGCCTACTAAAAAAGGTGTACACAGAAATTTGTGGCATAAGTTTCATTCCGTGTAGTTACACTTTGGATCCAGCACATGGTCAGGATATGATGAGGTATGTTTTTTTTTTTTTTTTTTTTTTTTGTATATTACAGCATGTAAACCTTTGTCTAGAAGACTTGGTTATAAATCGCTCCCCTTATGTCAACACTGGGTGGAGAATCATTTGCATGTTGGCAATGTGTACTATGGGAAATACTTTGGCAGTGTTACTGTTGTACAATGCAAGGCGACATTGAGAAAGTTACTTGGTGTAGAGACTGGAGATGCCAGCAGCCATACTCACTAATGTTAGCACTGCAAATACGTGCCCACATTGCAAAATAAGTTGGGAACTTATACGTTTTGTAAGCAAAAATAATATTTTAGGTAGTCCTGATGTAGTGACTACAATTTCTGCTCTTATTAGGCTACCGTAGGCTAAGCGACTGCTATATCTGCGCACCTCACAGTGGTTCGGACCGACCCAACCATAAACGTTTCCAGACATAACATTTTAAACTCACCATTCTGAGACGTTTAGCTGAAGGCGCTGCTGATCTGCAGGTTGTTGCTGAACTGCCTGCGCCTCGGCTTCAGGGTCCAATTCCGGGTTGAAGGCGAAAGGTACGATGGTTTGCTCACCTGCCATTTCTATTTTTTTTCCTACTAGCAGGCAGCTAACATGCGCGGAGCCAAAACAGAGAATCAGACACGCCCTCATTCAGCCATGACACACCCCTCGCGCTCCTCCTTGCTTCTCATTAGGAAAACAGGGCACTGGAGAGAGCTCTGAAATGCGGCTTTCTTCTAAGTGGCCAAATCTGCGTTTTTCGGGTGAATTTTGAGAACGCCTGGGGGTATAACATCCTGAAGCCTCCGAAAGCCCATTTAAAGCGCCGCTACTATACCATGCCATGGGAACTTTAACACTTGTTATATATAAGAATTTTGCCAAATACAGTTTTCAAATTTCATTTTTCAAACTGGACTTGAATAGAAATCCCACTTTCAAGATTTGGATATTTTTCCTCCTCTTCTTCCCTATGACCTCTATATTTGGAACGTGTACGATAGAATTATGTCTTTGGTCTCACGTTTTACTGTTGACACAGGCTGTCCATCACTTACCTCTGGAGAAGGATAACTAACAATATGTAGCAGTAGGTCAATTCAAAATCAAGTTTGCCAGTGACACAGAAAATATTTTATTTAGACTTGTCTGTAAAAGGTTCAGACATTGTAACAATTCACTGATTTAGGATAGAGTTGCATTTAAAAAAAAAATGAATAAATAAATCTCAACAGTAACTTTTCAGCTTCAAGGAATTCTACTCTGTGGATGAAACCTACTGTTCATATAAAAGTTGGCATGGATACATACCATTGAGGGCTTAACTTCTCATGTACACGGGTAAACTTGTGCGTTTTAATCCGCACACACATGTTGGACACGCGCTCGCAAAGAGAGGGAGTCTCCCAGCGGCAGCAGACAGCAGCTGGTTTTGTTGAGTTAAAGAGGCAGCAACATCCAGATGCACCTGTAGGTGCTCTGAAAGCCTCGCTGATTTTCGTCTTTCTGTTCCCAACCAAGTTCATTTTTTCGGAACTGAAGACGGTCCGCATCAGGATGGCAGCAGCTTCGGGACAGGGTTCCTCCAAAATAACTCCTGAAGTGCTGCAGGAGATGCTCCAATACTACAACCTGAGCCGCCAGGAGTTTATCAACACCTACAACATCCAGCCGCTCGTCTACATCCCCGAGTTACCATACAGCGCCAAGACCACCTTCGTGATCATGTACGTGGTGATTTTCGTCCTGGCACTGGCTGGGAATAGTTTGGTCATCTACATAGTTGTGAAGAAACGGTCGATACAGACGGCGACTGATATTTTCATCTGCTCCCTGGCGGTCAGCGACTTGCTCATCACTTTCTTCTGCATACCTTTCACTCTGCTGCAGAATATCTCTTCTGAATGGTTCGGTGGTGAGTTTCAACTTGTAGTAGCCTAAGCTACTTTTTTCTCGATAGAAATGTTGATTTCAAATCAAATCAAAATCAAATTTATTTGTATAGCACATTTCATGTACAAACAGTTCAAAGTGCTTTACATAAAATAAAAGCATTGCAGCAGGGAGTGCAAGAAGCATTAAAAATACATAAAATAATATAAAGAGAAACAAATAAAATCATTTAAATGAATTTAAAATCAGGCAACAGTCTAGATAAGTTAAAAGATATTTCATGCATAGACACATGAGAAAAGAAATGTTTTTAACCTGGATTTAAAAATGTCTTATGGTAATTGGGGGAACTTAACAAACAGAATAACGTGTTGTCATTTAGTATCTCACTTCCAATCGGAAACATCATTAAAATGTGCTCATGGTGTAAAATTGGCGTGAGATCGCCAATAAAAATACATATAGGCCTATAGAGATACATTGAATTAGGTCGTAGGCCTTCACAGTCAAACGCATTAATTTAAAAAATGCATAATGAGTTAAACTGAGGATTTGAAGTAAAAAAAAAAATAATTAAAAAAAAGGTGTGTTTGGCTAAGTAAGAGGTTAATGGAGCACAATAACAACCATGTAATCTCAAATGAAGTAGAAGCTCAATGATGAAATCCTAATTGAAATATCCGTTGGAACCCATTCTAACTCAAAATACCAATATAACCAAGAGCAAACGTGTCAAATTATGTCGCCAGCAAGCAAAGAAAACATTGGCTCTTCTAGGGATGATGCTCTGCAGCAAATCCATCGAAATGCCAGATAAGCCCTTGTGTCTCCCCAAGGCTGACTTGAGAAAAAAAAAAAAAAAAAAAAACCTCCCCTGCTGATGAAGAAATTTTGTGAGGGGCAACATAGTGATAAGGCAGTTCTATTTAAAGTACAATAATAAGGTAATTCAACTGAGATGACAAGCACAAAATAACTCTTTGACACTGGAATATTATGGGCTGTGAAGATCACTGTCCTGGCATTTGCAATGCTGATCCAAAAGAAAGCGCATTAGCCTACTGAGGAAGAGCTGTGCCGCTCATGTCAAATGTTGCAGAGAGACAATAATGAGCACTTATGCAGTTATGGCTTACATACAAAAAACTCTTCTTGATATTCCTGGACAAGTTCAAAGAGGATTCGTGTCTTTGAAGTTTTAAATTGAGGTGCTGTCGGCTCACAGTATAGGACAGGTTGTTCTTGAGCAGTTGCCCTGCAGCCCATTTAGGTGGTTAGGTGCATCCAGGGGTTGAAAAAGTGTCAGTGATTTAAATCTATTATATGTTGTTATTTTTAAGCTTTTTATTTTATTATTTGCCTTAAAAAGAAAATCCTAATCAAGAACAACAACAAACAAATGAAAGACAAACCACCAAAAACAAGGCCCTAATTTGGGACTGACTGACTACCGGACGGCAGCATTCCTGAAGTGCAGACGAGATCTCCATTAGTTATCATGGATATATTCTAAGATTATAAGTCCAAAAAAGTCCCTTCAAGCGTTGACTCCAAAGATGCAGTCCCAACAAATGCATAAATGCATATACCCATTTTTTTTATAGGATCTATTTTGATTTGTAGAAAAACTTCTAAATACATTGGCTGAAGGTGCATTTATGGTTAGAATGAATGTGTTTAAGTTGATATTAATGTGAACAAACACATTATTGTAATTTCAAACTTGAAACCGTTCTTTAATGAGAGTGTGTGGGGAAGCAATTTGAAGTTTGCAGACTTGCAAATGAGATTCTCCATCTTTTTTGCAGTTTTTCCTCAATATAGAGCAAATGCAAATGTCCGCAGTCCACAGTATGACATATGTCAATTTTCTTTACCATGAAGCCGCGCAACCTGATTGTATCCATGACCGACTTGTCCAACGTCTCCTCTACAACGCAGAGGGCTCAGTCACCACCTCTTTGATTCAGCACTGCCTTGGAAAAATAATTGTGTTGCTGTTCCAGTGAATCTACAGTTGTCAACACTGTGACCAACAGAGCTGCCGCTGAGTGTATCACAGCAACATCACAGGCAGCTTAAAAGATCTGCTGCTGTGAAAATGCGGTTATTCAGTTCAAGGTACATCAGGGTAGAGTTTAATGTATGTTTCTCCTCTGTGCTTCATTACCTGTGAAATATGTGCGATTGCTTTGCTGTGTAATCAGATATGCTCGCTTGGTCACTTCAATAAATTTCCCCTCAGGAAGATGCTGATCTAATAATCAAAAAGAGTCAAGTGCACTTGAACGCAAATTAGAATTTTCTGCTATTTCTCAGGACCTCATTGTCTCATATCTTTGCTTTTCCTGTAGGGGTTCTGGTTTGCAAGACTGTTCCCTTTGTACAGACTACAGCCATAGTGACAGGCATCCTCACAATGACCTGCATTGCCATTGAGAGATACCAAGGCATTGTCTTCCCACTGAAAATGAGGCGGCAGTACTCATCCAAAAGAGCATACAAGATGTTAGGTATTGTTCATATCCCAGAGTGGTTCATTATTGTGTTTTGAGGAATATAAATTAGAGACAGTATCTCTGTGTGGAAAGTAAAAAAGCATTGCATTCAGACTCTCGTTTATGTTTTGAGAAAGTTCACGTTTATGTCGGCTACTTTTAATATTCTGCTTCTTTGCAACCTTTTGCAATGCACTTTTCACTACATTTTACTGTATTTTTTTAAACCTGTATACCTTGTATTCTGGATGTACTTGAAGCAGGAGTTTTGTGTGCAGACTGACGCCTGTTTTTGTGACATGTTTCTCTGCATCCTGCAGGGCTTGTATGGATTGCCTCGGTAATAGTGGGTTCACCAATGCTATTTGTGCAACAGCTTGAGGTAAGTGCCCATTAGAGCAACCTGTTACAAATGACTTTCTGTAGTTTCTGTTTGCCGGTACGGTCAGAAATATTATGGGTTTCAAAAGAGCACAACATTGATTATGACAGATTGCCTTGCATAAATGTATTTTATTGTTCTCAAGATGAATATATTATTATACATTCCGGGTATTTGTCCCACTGCTCCTAACTGATGTGCTTTAAAAGAAAGTTTGCCATCAGTGTTTGCGAGCTTTCAGCCCCTCGATAATTCAAAATGATAAGCTCCGGCGGGTGCGGCCAAGAGTGCATGCCCGAGAACGGGTGCTTAAGTGTGGGTGTGTGTGCCTGGGCCAGGGAGCCTGGTGCCTGGTAATTTTCCAAAGTATTTTATAGTACCAGGGGCGCGGAGCTCCAGCAGGTGTGGATGAGAGTGTATGCCCGGTCCACAGCCTGGCTGCAGCAGGAGGGAAGCAGCGATGGATGCACGCCCGAGGACAAGGTGTTGAAGCGGGGGCTGGAAGTGTGTTCGTGCTGGGCCGGGCAGCCTGGCTGCTGGAGGAGGGGAGCATCCATGAATGCATAACCTTAAAGTTTTAGGAAGACTGATTGCGTCTCACATTTTAATCAAACTTGACAAATGTTTTGGATATAAGGGCTCATACGTGTCTTGTGAGGCAGTTTGTTACCAAAGTGAGTCGTGAGATATCATTAACAAGACAATTCATCTTGTAGTTTTCAAGCCACGTCTTTCTAGTTCAGGCAAATTGCATTGGATCAATCAGGAGCATGCACAAGCAGCAATGGGCAGGTTTTATATGTGACAACATCTCTTTAAGTGTTGAGCATACATACTAAGTGTTAATAATACTAGAGCTAAAAAGCATCATTAGAGCTAAAGATAATCTTTTTTAACTAAAAGAAAAGCAAAGAACAAGACTGACAACAGTTTTTGACTGAATCACACTCCCACAAACTGACTTCAGCAAGAGTTTGGCATACCTACTTTTCAGCTTTTGTATAAAATTGAGTCCAACATGGCGTTCTTACATATCCGTTCATGCTGGACTGTATCCAGTGCAGCATTGCATACTGATATGTCATGAAACGCTGGTGGTTGCGGCCATTCCTTCATGGAAAGCACATTTCCACCATTTTGTAGCCGTTATCTCAATTGTCTCTACAGAAAACATGCAACCATAGATTGCATATTTCAGGCTTAGTTTGGGAGCACACATTGACAACTCTTGCCTTTTGGCACAACTTCCACATAACTTAATACAGCATCTGTGGAGTTGGAGTTGAAGTCTCCTCACAATAGAGTCACACTTAACTTGCAACTCTCCCTAGCTTACTGCTCAATCAAGCCAATCGAATCACTGCCATCTGCAAAGATCAAAGATGGTCCCTTGGCTGCAACTTAAAATACTGCCTGTAAAATGTTATGAACAGAAATGGTGACAAACGCTTCATAACCAGGCTTTATTAGCAGTAGGTGCTTGGGGAAATTTAAATTGCATTAATCCCACATACAACTCACTTTTAAGTCCCGGGTTGTGTCACTGATGGCTGAAAATGATATTCTAGTCAAATATGGAATCTTAGTAAGAACATTGGTGATGTGCAGCCATATCTACTGTACTGTTATGACTGAATCTGGCTGTCTAAAGCTAGTCACAAGGCCATTATACATCATGTGTGTCAAGAAATCACATTAAAGGAATCCCATAAATACCACCTTTCAGTCAGAACCACTTGATCTGTGTTCAATCTTGCAGCGCTAAAAGCTTTTATTCCTCTCTTTCTCCAGGTGAAGTATGACTTCTTGTATGATCACTACCACGTGTGCTGTCAGGAGAGTTGGAGTTCTCTGACCTATAGGCAGGCATACACCACCTTCATCATGGTGGCTCTTTTCCTGCTCCCTTTGGCAGCCATGTTGTTCCTGTACACACGCATTGGCATTGAGTTGTGGATCCGCAAGAGGGTGGGAGATGCTTCTGTCCTCAACACCATGAACCACAGAGAGATTGGTAAGATCTCAAGGTGAGTACGACGGCAGGGGTGACTACCCCGATTTTTAATTATTATTTTTCCACAACACCTTGTTAAGGAGTGCATGAGAACATTTACCGACAGTGACGACAGAAAATGACTTTGCTGCTTCCAGAGACAGTTTCTGTTTTGCGTAATGTTCTGTGACGTCAGAAATGTGCTCGCAGCTGAGGAACAAAAATAAGTAGTAAGAGAGGACAACTCTTCCTGCGTCATGAACTGCCAGGCAAAAACATCACAGCCTTGTATTGCTTATATTAGAAGTGCAGAGGGCACTTTGAGTAGTAGTAGTTTAATACTTGCTGCAGTATTTTGCGTGCGTGTGGGCAATTCCTCCTATTGGGATGTTCCAGAAGCTTCTTGTTGCTGACACACAGTATGAAACAGTAAATGTATATTATTAGCATCTTTGTGCGGGCCACATTTTACCCACCAGGTTTATATGACTTTGGAGAAATATATTCACACTAATCAATGTCTTCAACCCATAACAGAGCTAATTATCAAAACAACTTCACAAATTTGTGTGATAACATTGTGACCGTTCATAAATTTGGACTGGACCAACATAATGATTACACTCTGGCTGGTGACTGATCTTGGAGGAAGTCCACGAAGAGACCATAATTTGCTGTGTTTTGGCCAGTGGCAGATTAGCATGAAAATAAAATAAAGCACATAACATGATGTAAGAGATCCCTCTCTAAAGGAAGAGAGCTTGAACTTAATCTTCTTTGTCGCTTCCACAACTTCCCATTGTCCTTTCTTCTCTTGTTTATTTGGCAAGTGTTGCTGTTGAAGCCTTTTCATCATGAGACTGACTCCTTTTTAGTTTTGTAGTCTTTTTGTCTCTTTTAGACGAAGGAGTAACAATCTTTTCTCATGTTATAGAAAGGTATCCACTGACCTTCAAACATGTACGAGAATTCCACAGAACAGTTTTATTACTGCATACATGCTTGATATCCCATATCAAGCATGGGAAAGGGAATTAGATTCAAATTTCTTTGTTTACTAATTAAACTCAACAACTGGAAATGGACTGTCATATCAGAAGAGACACTTGTTGTTCTTGGTTTTCTGTGTTATGCATGGACTGCAAAACAAGGGCAAGCTTGAGTACTTTCAAGGGTGTGACTGCCAGGGTCCGGATTCACTTTTGCAGCTTTCTGGCTCACATCTCACTTTGATGGAAAAAGAGTGTCATCACTCAATTTATATGTCACACATGTTTCTTTACAGATAAAACCAAAGAAAGAGATGTATTACATTTGTCACCTAATTCTCTATTCACATAAGATTTTTCTTTTTTTCCCCCCACCTCAATAGGAAAAAGAAAAGAGCTGTTAAAATGATGGTCACCATTGTCCTGCTATTTACCATTTGCTGGGCACCATTCCACACAGTCCACATGCTGTTTGAATACTGTAAGTAAAGCTTTATTCATTTAAAGATAGATCATTAAAATGATCCCTATTTCTTTTTAAGTTTAGTTTCTTTGTGTGTGTATTTGTGCAGACGATCTGGAGAAGAAATATGATGGAGTGACTCTCAACATGATCATCGCCATTGTTCAAGCCGTCGGGTTCTTTAACAGCTTCAACAATCCAATCGTGTACGCCTTCATGAACGAGAACTTCAAGAAGAGCTGCGTCTCCACCCTCTCCCACTGCATCCGAAAGCCTAATCAGCAGGGTCCCGCCGTGGTGGCGCCAAGACTGAGCGTGCAGTTCATCAAGCCCCAAAGCAGAGAAGCCTTCCTTAAGCCAGATGAAGGTAATAGCTCAGAGCAACGCTCAGCAGAGACAGGTGCTGCATGCTCATCGCATGCTGAGAGCTCCCTGGAAATAATAGGAGAGAAAATCTCAACCATCCAAACAGAGCTCCCTGCACACAGTTCCTCTCAAGTCAAATGAGATGGGAGCTGCTCAAGGGTCTGGTGCTTTGCCTCTGGAACTCAACCTTACTGTTTGCTGTCACCTGCTGGAACATGACGCCCACAGCTGCGAATGTCAAATGTGATTTCAAGTCTCACACTTGTGGATCAGACTCAAAAGCCCAGCAGCTTGACAGGATTTTTCTTCAGTACCAGGAGCCATAACAAGCATTTTCACAAAGGTCTGCTGCAAGGCAGTAAGAATATGAAGGGACATTAATAAGAAACAATTTTCTGTAAATACTTGGAGGCACTAAATCAGTGGTCGGTTTGTTATCCAAAATAAGAAATCTTTTGTGTTGTCTTGAGAATCTGCAACAATCCGCCTGTTTCATTGAACGTTAAATGATGTGTGGGAGGAAACAATGTCCTGTCTCATACCAGATTTTTCTGCAGCCTTCTGCTGCAATGGCAGGTAACTGAAAATATTTTTAGCTGCAAAGGACAATGCCTGGCCTCATTGCATTTGCTCATGACAGCATAAAACTCTCTTCAGTTAAAGTTAATTCAGCTGCAAGCTTTTATTTATTTAGCATTGCGAACATTATATGGCTTTTGAGATCATTTCAATCTCAGATGTGTCCTCTGGAATTAATACAAGATGTTTAACACAAACTTTTAGCTGTGAAGCCCAGCTCATCACATAGTGACGCTTGATCAGGAGGCTGCCATGCCAAGGCTTTGTCTTGAATATCTTAACTTGTTTGATGCTGCGTTTTGATGTAAACAGGTGTTTTGAAAACCTTGGTGCCAAACCATTCAAACAAATTTCCTTTTAATGTTAGTTGGTAAAAAAAATCTAAATATATTCGCTCTGCAACAGGTCAAGCAACAGTTGAGCAATTTAGGAGGATATACCACTATATAATGATGATAATGACAACGTGACAAATAGAAAAACCATCAAAATGCCTCTTTTTATTGTCAAGGGTTTCCCAAGCTGGTAATGTAAGAACAACATGGCAAAATGGAAAATGTCTGCAAAGCTTGTGCGCAATGAAGTGTATTTCACTGGGTTTGAAAGACCTTACTCTTCTAAATTTAACCAAATGTTTTTAATGTGTGACAAAGTAGTTGGGTGCAGTAATAGAGCAAAAGATGTGAAAATATAGTCAAAATGGAAAGAAAATATTAAGACACAAGTCCAGCGCTAGGGAGTCGGGTATCTAACCCCCTCCTCCCCTCTAATCTATTCACACAGTCTGTGTTTTTTGTTTAAAAGCTACCCGTATGGAGTGACATTTTACTGTGTCCATTAACTATTGGTGTAAGCGATGCATCAGTTACTGTATGATGGAATGTGGCGATAAAGGTGCACCCCTTGCATCAAAAACTGACAGGAAGGTCTTTAGATCAACTGTCACTACGCATTGAGTTGGGAATGAGCATGTGTTGCACTGTCAGAAGAGCACTCTTCTTTCCGTCGGCCACTTTAATTATTTTATGTATGATGTGAAGATATTTCATGTTGATGGTTTGCTCAGCAGTGTTAAGCTTGAAATGTCTCAGTCTTTAAAACTGAACTGAATGTATGTTGTGCAGAGAGAGACTCTTAAATCACCACACAGGATTTTAATTCAAACCATTCTAAACCAACCGCAATGACAAAAGAAACTACTTTTACATTCATGGTTCAGCACTGATCCTCAAAACGCATTAAACTTCTGCATAGTGTTCCTTTTACACACAATGGCACTTCCTTGTTTTTACAGAATTCTTATATCGAAATGCCAATGTGCAATGATTCACCTTGAGCTGTGTTGGTTCTTCCCATAAGTTGTCACCCATTTGCTTATACAACACCAATTCCAAAAAGGATTGGGATCATGGCCATCCATCCCTCCATTACCTATACTCAGTTAATCCATTTCAGGGTCGAGAGGGAGCTGGAGCCTATCCCAGCTGCAATCAGGTGAGAGGCAGGTACAGCCTAGATGGGTCGCCAGTCCATTACGGGGCCACACAGAGACAAAGGAGAGAAACAATGATGCACGCTTACACTTTAGGATGGTGTAAAAATGTGTAAAAACAAGCTTAAGTCGGTATTCTAACACAAGAGAACAAAGTAAACCAAATATCAAATGTTGAAAGCAAGACATTTGACCATTTTATCAAAAATATTAGCTCATATTAATATCATCCACAGATGCAGGTTAAAGCTCTAACATGCAAAGAAGAAGCCATATATGAGCATGATCTGGGAACAATGCCATCTTTTCCGGGCCAAAAAAAGGTTAAAAAAAAATGAATCTAATCAAAATTTGAAAATCATTTTGTAAATCATGGGCACCGCATCCACCGGACTAAAGAGGAGATGGACTATTTGGCTTGTTATCAGAACGCATCTTTGAAGGTTATGAGGGTGCCTATGGAACTTGCAACTCACACATCTGGAAAGGCACCATCAGCATTGAAAAGTATACAGAATAAACACATTTTTGAAGGGATGCAACATCTTTTTAAGGGAAGGCCTTGAATTATTCAAGGCATGGTTTCATAGTTGAGGACTACAGATGCTGGACTGCTGTCCAGACCTTTCCCTAACTGCAAGCATCATGCAACACTAAATACATCAAAGAAGACCCAGGACTGTTAAGCAGCTTGAATCCTACACCAGACAAGAATGGGATAACATTCCTCTCCCAAAGGTCCAACAACAGGTCTGCTCGGTCCCTGGGGGTTTACTGACTGAGACGTATGGCTGCCATCAAAGTCAAGATGAGCAAGCATTTTTTCATAGTGCGGTGAAATGTCTCTCCTTTTCAAATCTGATGTGTCTTATGTTATATATTGATTTATGAAATTCACAAATCACTGTGTTCGGTTCAGATTCACATTTTACAAAACATTCCAAGCTTTCTGAAACATGGGCTGTAAAACTGAACATGAACTCAAGAGTTATGAAGTTATTAAGAAGTCCCAAAGCGTTGTTGGTTCTGACCAGGTGAAACCTGCATTGTGGAAATGTGAAGGCTGCAGTCCCTGAGTGCTTTTATCTTCTATCAGTGGAAATATCGTCATTAATTGTCGAAGTTGTCCTTGTGGAGTGCATACTCACTACAGAGCCACGAATGTAATCACCAGCAAATAAACTTGTAGGTAATCATTCCAGGATGAATCGCAGCGCTGGTCATGAAATCACTTTAGTTAAACAATGAGGATGTAAAAAAAAAAAATTGAAACTTTCAATGTTAATTGTAATTTTTATATGTGAAATCAATAAACAAATCTTTCAAAAAAAAAAAACAACAATGAGGATGTTTCAGGTGAGGAGTGAAGCCAGATGAACATGTGACATTAATGGAAGCGCTGAAGGAAATGCGTGGGCCTTAATGTGGCCTTGAATGTCTCACACGCAGACCAGTTGGTTTTTACGAATAAATGTTTGATGCTTGTTTGCTGGATGTACTGTATCATATTTTTTTTGTAGTATTAGTTTAAATAAGTCTTAGTTGTTATTTTGGTAAAATTTAGTAATGATTTGACTTGTCACTGGTCTGTCTTTCATTCACAGTTTGGTGCACATTTTAATGCCCTTTGTTATTTATTCTTTTTTTCCCTTATAACGCAGTGGTGGTTCTCTATTCTTGGCTTGTGTTTTCCAAACATTGTCATTTGATGATTGTATCAGTGGCAGGATTGTGTATTGTCTTGAGTGCAAGAGCATGATTTGGCGGTACCTGATGGTATCCATTCACACCAAATAAAAAGATATGTTACAACACTTGTTAATGTTTTTCGTTTTTTTGCACCTTCTCTTTGACTTAATATCATTTCAATGGTTATATACAAAAAGATATGTAGTTCACACAATTCTTCAAATCATTATTTTTAAACAGGAAAAGCTTTTGAGGTCTGAAAACGAGACCCGATAGTCTCACAAATAACTGGTTCGTTCGGATAGGGATGTCAGTGAGAAAATGCTGTGAGGTTAATTAGTCGGAAAAAGCAGCCTTCCGGCAAACTCGGGTCAAGGAGAAATTTTTTTTTTTTTTAAAAATCACTGAGTAAAGGCTCTCCAAAATCCTCCTTTGAATATATAAAAAAATAAAAATACCCCATGCTGACTTAAAAGGCAGCAAGAGGAAAATAAAACGAATATAATCATCTTTACCCACTAGTGGAATTGGTCATGGGGATTATAGATCTGCTTACATTTCAGCCTGCAACCACTTGGGTCCATCGATGCGTATCTCCACTTCAAAGGATTAGAGAATCTGATGCACATAGTCTGCAAAAGGCCAAAGTTTGCTCATACTTAGTGTAGCCTGTGCTTGCCATCTTTGGCAAAGGCTACAACGGAAAAAACGAGGATCGATTGTGTTTCCTGATGCCTTACCACATACAGTACATACTCCAAAGGCAATTTGGTATTTGAGAGCATTTGCTTTTTTGTCAATATCATCAAAAACATTTTTTTCACAATCCATTTTTTCTTGCACAGATGTGCAGTAGCACTTGAAGAGATCTGAACCTCGTATGACTCAGTTGCAGCCCAATTAAATGACTTTTTATAGCCACATTTTTTGCCACAAATGTGTTCACTATCCTAACTAAATCCAAAATGAAAATTGCAATGGGCATTAAGCTTTAAGCACCTCTGTAAATGAATGTGAATGTGTTGCCCTTCGCGACAGAACACTGATATTTGCCAACTGCGCCCAATTTTTGGTCTCTTTAGTGATTTGAAACTACATATTTGATACAGATGCTCATATCCATGTATTTGATTCTCAGTGACTGGCACAAAAATACTAGGTGCAGTCCTAAAGGAGTTATCCACTAAACTTTGTACCATTGTACTGTGCATTGGCTACAGTGGGGTACCAGATATACATCTACCAAACATATCCCACTGAAAGCTAAACAGGCGCAGTACATGTCGCCGACTGTGAACAGCTTCAATTTCACCCTTGAACACACCCACGGCAGCGAAACTAGTTAAGCTGGAGAGCTTATCTGGTGTATAAGAGTGCTCCACACAAGGAGAACCAGGGGTCAATCTACCATTTAAACACCACTCAACAATCAGTACAAAACAAGCCAGAGAAACTTCTCCAAATAAATGTGCCACAATATAGTTGGATTTGTCTCGTCTGTGAAATGAATAAACTGTTTTTCTCACAATTCTTCAGCTATACTATCAGCATCCACAGCTCATTTACGTAGTTTATTTTGAATGAAACTAAGTACAAATAGGACTGAAGGTTTCGAGGCATTTTGACATTAACTAAAGTTTGAGGCAAATCAAAATTGGGCCCGATGATGGTGTCAGATTTAAAGGCATCACCAGTGTCCATCACCAGGACTGCAGTTGAGATCTTCAGGAATGTGTATGTAGCCACCAACTGGTGCATGTACCGCCACATTGCTTGCATGTCAAGACAAAGCTTTTAAAGATAAGAAAGGTGGACTCAAGGAAACATCTCAGAAACCTTTAATCACTGTACAAACAGAACAAAATAAAATAAAGACTTATTCCATTTGCCTAATTTATTTATCACATTACGTCCTTTAAATCATTGTATGAACAGACTTCTCAAAGCATCTAAAATGTTCATTTCAACGGACTTAGCAGAGATGAATCTTGCATGAAAACAAATACTTCTCTGCAAATTGAAACTTGCCCTGTCAAAAGCGGTGACGCAAAGAACCGAGGAGTTTAAACTAGAATCTGAATTCAGAACAAAAAAGAAAGTCCAAGCATCTTAACTATGAAGGAGGTTATCCTTCTCAAGTCTGTTGCAAGCTAGTGGTGATATCAATAATTCAGTGTTCGGTCCTGTTAAACTGTAGGAACATATGCATATACTTCAATATATGATATAACTATGTAATATCTTAACAACAGAAGAAACGTTTAGCAAACATGTAAAAAGCTAGAAAAACAGTAAAGATGATGGGTTTAGAGAATCTAAATCCTGTTTTTTATTTATTATTATTTTTTATTTATTTATTTGCAAAATGAATTTATAAATCTAGATTTGTTGCCAACAAACTCACTTTGTAAAATGAATTGTAGCCATCTTGCAAATCTGTGGCATCAGCAACATGCTAAATTAAAAAAAAAAGCAGACAGTCACACTCTGTCAAACCATCATAAAAGCAAATATAACTCCTGACAGGCACTTTGTATTTTTCTTTATGTTTACAGACGCTCCGCTATGAAAACCAAAAGCCCTCCTGCACGCCAACTGTTTTCTTTCCTTGATGCTACGTGATCAGAGGTATATGGAAGTCTGCATTGTCGAAGAGAAGTGGCCTTGTGACAGGAGTGGGATTTCTGTCAGCTTTGTGTAGGAGTTTAAACAGTCCTGTTCCAATATTCATTGGAATTCCCATAATGATGCACTCAGAAACACCTGAAACAGGAACACAGGAATCGTTAATGTCATTTCGAGTCAAAAAGAGTACATTTTTACTGTCATAACACAGATGAAGCTGGAATTTACCGCAGACAGAGTCCTTTTGTCCAAAGTAGGCAGCGTCAAATAGGTGGTCGGCTGTTTTCTCAAAAGATGCCAGCATGAGGACGCTCTCCTTCATCTTGGCTAAGCCAAACCTGGTGATTCCCAGGATCTCTCCCTTTATAAACAGAGGTCGGTATGTTTTATAGTGAAATTCTCATGCATCCAGAAACATTATGAGCAGATACACAGATAGAATGCTTAGATACATAGACTATATAGATAAAGGTTGGTACCTTATAGGACATGAGATCTGCTAGAAGCATGACGTGACGGCGGTCAATGCTCATTCCATGGTTCACCATAGTGTACTGAATCTCATTGATGATGGTGGATCTAGCAGCCTCAATACCCAAAGTCTTCTCAACCTAGATTATAACACAGAAAAGAATGCCAAATATTATAGTCCAGATTAAGATCCAGAATACCATTTCAAATGCATCTTTTCATCCAAGCATACGAGCCCACCAGCTTCCAAACAAGAAATGACAAGATCTGCATATTTAAATGGATTCACTCAGGAAAGGGTGCATTTAAAAATACAAACCAGTGAGTGCCAACCTTCACAGGCATGGCTGAACGCTTAGCACAGCACCAACAATAACGGTCTTCAGCACTCTGAGAGCTTTTACTTTCCTTGCCTATGAATGCACTGACACAAAGTGTACGTCATGAATGGACGCTTCTGTTGTCAGACAAACTAAATAGGCTTCAGAGAGGGTCGGCTTAAAAGAAACGGCATAAAATGCCGTCAAACTAGATTACGAGTAGTTCTCCAAAAACATCGAGGGGAAACACTGCAGTAACCAAATTAGGGCTAAAGGTTAATCGGTGTAATCAGGGTCATCAATAGTGCAACACAAACATGGCAAAGCACAAATTTCCACGTGCAAAAAGCTTTAAAAAAATAACAAACAAACCTAAATTTTCATCTCTGTGAGAGTTTTTCAGCAGAGAGCCAGCACAGTGGGGCTTTATAACTACCACAAATCAGAACCGTTTACTGCACCACTACAACTGCCTCACTCCATTTGTAAAGACGTGTGAAAAAAGCTCCATCCTGTTTATGTCTTCACCCTAGCACAATGTATTAAAGGAGACAAACTATGCCCCTTTTTTTTTTAACAATTTCACAATTTTCTACGGTCGTATTGAGATGTGCGAGACAGGCCGTGGTCAAAATACCTGCCGGTTTAAGCACAGTGCCTCTTGTGTCAGCTCTGTTTTTACAGCCGTCTGTAAAGAGTGACTGAGCAAGTGCTCAACCCCCGCCGCAAATGAGGAACTTTCAAACAATGGGGCACCAAAAAAAACATGCTGGTGACTTCAGACACCCAAATATATGCTCCCAAGAAAAGAAAACAAGATTTTTTTCCCCCATAATATATCACCTTTAATTCAATTCAGTTTTATCCATATATACTTCTGAAAGACCATAAACCAGCCCTCAGCAGTTACAGAAGTTTAATTATCAGGAAAGAATTGTTATCAAAATCCCAACCTCACTTTTAACAAATGACATCAGTTCGGTCTAAAAACTCTTGACGAATGCAGGGTGAGCGAGTATCCGAACTGTACTGTGGCTGGCTTTAAGTCTCCAAAAAAACTCATACCTCATACGTGTTGTTTGAAGTGGTCCTACTTCCATTCACGCCATGTGTGGCCATGACAGCTCTCAGGTTGTCGCCCTCCACCAGGAGTTTGTACTTGTTCTTGCCGCTCTGCTCGTCAATGTGAATGACAGCTCGGGAGACCTGAGGTATTCCTTGAACCACCACCTTCAAAGTAAGAGATAAGAAAAGTTAGATTTACCCGAGGCCACCGATTCTCCATTAAAATCAGATCCAGATTCACAAGCGCGACTGCGGTTTTCCTTTCTACCTTACCAGCACTGCAGAACAACAGCATCCCGTTCTTAGACGTACAGATAAAGCCTGATAACAGAGTTCGCACAGACTCACTCTCTTCAATACTTTAATAAGGGTATATAGATGGGATATAAAAAAGCTGGTAAACTTTGTGAAACGTGTAACTTCTGAGGTTTGTCAGGAGCTGTTGGAGAACAAAATATTGGGCGCCGGTTCCATTTTCTAAATTTGTATCAAATAAAATCTGAATTTTGAGATCATGATACAAAGTAAAAGGGTTTTTACACTGTGCTATTGTTTTTTTCCCCACATACAGTCACATACTCAAATCTCACCTTGGGAAGTTCTTCCTTTAAGGACTGCAGCACGTAGTACATAGAGCTTTTGCTGTTCTCTCGTGGAGACACGCACACCACCGCCTCGCCGTGCACGGCTATGTCTCCGGGCTTGACTCGTAGCTTAGACATGCAGATGGAGTAACGCACCGTTTCTGCATTCACCTGACAGACAAAAGCTGTAATCAGTAACCTCCAGGCAGTCGAGTGTGAGAGCACCCTCCTGGAGCTGCTGTTGTTTATTTAACTCAGGTGGGGAAGCCTAGTGAGCAGAAGTGCATTTCATTCAGGTGGAGACACTGACAGATCATAGTTTATCTCCTAAATCCTGATATAATTCCAGATAAGTTCCTAAACAAAAAAATCCTAGGGAAGAATTAAATACATCTCAATTTAAATAAAACCATAGAAGAGGTCAGATTTCAGTTTAATAAAAACACTGCGTTAAATGTTTTACTTAAAGGTTAGGGGTGTTTGCCCAACCAAAACAAAACGAGAGAAAGTGTTTAATGTCTTATGACTCAAGCCTCTAATTAAGAGCAACAATATGTCATTTACTCTTTTCAAATTTACACCGTCTCATGTTGTTATCTCGTTAATTCAAGAAACAATGTTTTACTCATTAACTTAATTGCACAATTGTGTTTTTATTAACAGATATATACAGTTTATAAAAGGATATGATGCAGTCAATTATCCTCAGAGTACCAAGGGACCCGACCTCAGGGATTACTTAAGCAAAAACACCATCATCATAACTCGTACACAAAATGCCCCAAAGAAGCACAAAAATAAGACGTGATGTAATAAACCACAACTTTTATTTAATGAGTGTCGGTGTGTAAGAAGGGCTGGGTGTCACGTGCATGTAATACCTCCAATCGCAGCAGCCTGATTCTCTCCAGAGACAATTTAACCAGGATGATACAGTCATCTGGAAGAAAAACTTCTTCAATGTACTCTGAAATCTGTAGGGGATAAATGAAGAACACCGCTTTATCACAGCTAGTGTTTGTCAGTCACTTCCTCTAAATATGAAGCCTTCCACTCACTGTTTAAAGGGGGGAAAAAAAAGAAAGAAAAAGGCACGCTGAAATACCTCTCCGAGAAGAGTTTTCTCAATTCTCCCCTTCACCAGCCTGGCAAAGTCAGCATCGTCTTCAACATCCAAATGAGCCGTGATTATAGGGGTGCTGCATGGTGAGCAGAGGTCTCAGTAAATTATTCAAAACAAATTAGGGATCCATTCACTATTATGATGCAGAGTGATTGTTTCTTTGCATAGCAGAGCTAATTCCGCCATTTGTTCTACATCAGTTTCTCTCGAGATTCAGGCAAATGATTAGCATTAGGCTTCGGTGAGAGGCCTCTGGAGCTGCTAAACTCAGCTGTGATGTGTGACAGTAAATATCAAAAACACAAGAATTGCTTCCTTTCATTCGTGACACCGTCATCATAGGGCTCCTGCTCAATCCGACAGCAACAATTTGCAGCCAATTTCAAAACACATCATGACGAAGACGCAAAGCCACAAACAGCTCCTTTTTTTTCTTCTCCACTCAAATGATGGAGGGAACCCATAGAAAAAAATTCTCTGTAATTACATACCTGATGTTCTTGGAGGCATTGATGATTTCTTTTATGCGAGGCACCCCCAGAGTGATATTCATCGACGCCACACCGGCAAAGTGAAAGGTTTTCAGTGTCATTTGAGTACCAGGCTCTCCGATGCTCTGAGCACACAGCGCCCCAACTGCTGAGCCTGGCTCCATCTGGGCTCTTTACAAGCGGACAGATTTCAAATCACACTGCAATTATCATCATTATACAGGCCTCAGTATTGATAAATGATCATGCGGGAACTAAAAAAAAAAAAAAAAAAAAAAAAGAGCCAGTGACTAGAAAAGAATCTAAGACCTGAAGTCATTTTCATTTGGGTTTTGAAATGGAAAAAGTGCAAATTATTACTATTTTTTTTCTTTTCTTTTAAACTTAAAATCCAATTTTAAAAAGAAATATTGACATTGTGTGGGAAACCTTGAAATCATGGTTTCTGGTGGAGGAAACCAAGACACAGCAGAATTGTTAATTATGTGTAAAAGCACAGTCTAAAAGAATACATAAATGTGCAATCGAAAAAAAAGTTTGAAATATATACCCTAATATGTTAAGCCCCCTATTCATGTTAAACACTTGGACATGCATCTTGTACCTCATGTACTTATCTCTGCAAGTTTCAAGAAACTTCTCAAGCTGAGTCGGGGTAATGCGGTCCAGCTGATAGAGAACTTTTGGCTGCAATACAGGGAACAATGCAGAGCAATTCAGATCCACATGCAAGCTTTAATTAGCACAATACTCAATGTTTTGAGGTGCCTACCTCACTAGTGCCGTTGTCATTGATGCCGTATTTGTCTCTGGTCTTCTTGATCCTGTCTGACATACTCTTGATGAATTTCTTTATTTCCTACAGTTAATGATATAGAATGAATATCATGTCAATTCCAAGCTTTCATTAACGCCTGTCGGAACAAAGTGACACAATATTGCTGCAGCATGATACACAGTCATGCAATTGTTAGACATTTCAGAGAAACAGTCGAGGTGAGAAAAATAGGGTAACATTTATTTAGCAATCTCTGAATAAAAAAAAAAAAACTTTAGCCGCACATTAAAGAAAGCAACCTAATGTTGAGGTGTCAATCACAATAACAAGAGATGCTGCATTTCTGAACAGCCACGGGGTTATTCACAACATTATCTTTTCCAGAGTTTGCCAACACACCATTCTGGATTTAGTTAAACAACAACCCAGCATGCTCGGTCACTGTACCTCCAGGTACTTCTCTGAGCCAGTGTCAGTTAATTCCTTCACAAAAAGGGAAAAGATTCACACGTTTCCTTTTTAGCAATTTCTGCATTAATTTCGGCATCAAGAACACCTTGATAAAAAAGCTAGGAAAGAATCATCAATCAATCTCACATTATTGCACCGGCTGTGGCGGGAAAGCTAGTTACAACCATTTAAAACTCAGTGAGTTTGAGTATTTCTATAACGTGTGAACAAATGTATATGCATCAGTGGCAGAAATCATCCAGAGCATTTTTTATTCCAGCTTGAGTAACTTTCATTATTCGTGGTAATACACTTGTGTTTTTTTTTTTTTTTTCAAACAAAGTTAAACTGCTCACCGGAAAGAAATGAGACACAAACAGACACATTGAAAATAAAACATGGGTCATTACAACCACCAGAAGTAAAAAAAAAAAAAATACTGGAGGGGGACAACACAGGGATGCTCATACAGTCACTTATCAAACATACATGAAAGCCTCCCACCAAAAAAAAAAAAAAAGAAGGGATTGAAACAAAGCCTTGTGTTTGCTTGTCATGTAATAATTAGGTTGTGGAGGAAAACAGGATTGTCGTACATTTTTGAACAGTTAAGCATTTTCTGTTCAACATTTTCTCTAGTTTTATTGATGATGTGACAACTCAGAAGCTAAAAGATTTACATTGTGTTTAGATCCAGCCAAATGCAGCATTACTCTGAAAACAAAACACAAGTTTATCATCAGGTTGGCTGGGTGAAAGTCGGCCAACATCCATTATATACCTGTAACTTAAATATTCTTTGGTAAACTAAACTAAAAAGACTCCGGATATATTTTCATAATCCACAGTACTCATAACTTGGCCGTGTACAGTGATGAGGTTACCTCCAAGTAGCTGTCTCTGCAGCACATGAAGTCAGCTCTTTTCATGATGCCGTCGGCAGTGAGGACCAGCTCGTTTTGACTGAGCGCCGGCTCATCTTGACACGGGTGGACAGCCTGGGGGGAGAGAGACGGAGAGAATCAGTCACTAACTTCCACCGCATATATATCGACAGCTCACGTGTAACAGCTCCTGATGAACACTGAAGCTAATCTAAGATGAAGATAAAAAGAAAATTAACAAGTAGCTATCTATCCAAATTCCCCTTTATTGTGATTTTTGAAAATTTGCTTCAAAATACTGTATTTTTCTCAATTTTAATCCACTTAATTCCAACTTATCTTTCAGCTTCACCACGAACTGTAAGGCTGACTTTTTAAGGAATTATTCACCCTGGCTAGGTTGTAAGAGGGCCTCTTCACTCAACAAAATGACTTCTAGACAAACTAAATATCAGCATGCATAGCACAGCACGTTATTATTATCAACAACAGGATATATGGACACACAGAGACATCAGGAAAGTCTTAGGCAATTGTTAAAGTGGAATGTGACCGCAGTAAATGCAGTATCCTGTAATGGTTTTGTTGGAAACTGAGAAATGTGCGAGTGCATGCATGAGAGTGTGTGTGTGGAGCAGAGATGCATATAGGGGAAAAAAAACTGAACAACTGAAAAGACAGAACCACGACCAGAAGCAAAACGCCATGTCTGGTAGGCCTGAAAGATGTCCACTCCACTCCTGACTTTGCCCACCCGAATGTTGTCCAGGACCCTCTTAAACTCCAGTGGCTCATCCTTTCCTTCCATAGCAGCCGGGTCCAAGCCATCGCCGCCGTAAATGAACTGGATGATGTCACCTGTGGAGCTGCGTACCGTCAGATCGTACTGCGAGCACAAATCTTCAAGGGACTTCACCAGACGTCTCTGTTCAAATATGAAAAGGAATAGTCAGCGACATGTGCAACAAACACACCAAAAAACACACATCGTTCTCTCAGTCCAGATTCACATGTTACATAAGAGGCTGATTAACTCGTATGAAAGCGTTCCAGCGTCAACTCTATAATACATTAACTTCTAAGACATTAGCTAAAAAAACTGAATGACTGCAAATGATGACATTGTGGAACAGAGTTTGTAATTTAGTGTTTTATCTTTCTGTTTTGCACTGTGTTTTCACAGGATTAGCAATGGAGCTTTAAGAACTTGTGAAGCTTATTTCCTGTATTCCTGACTATCTTCTTACGTGATTAATTAATCAAAAAATTATTTTTGAATGTCTATTAATATATAGCTCTTAGTCATAGTCTACAGTACTTTCACTAGAGTTTTAGATGCAGTTTTTAAACCAAAGCAGGAACAAAATGCAGTAGTTTCAGAAAAAAAAGGTTTATCCAGTACGCTGTGTTATACAAAAAGAGAGACATTTGCTTTCATTCACTTAACATCTAGCAACAGCAGGAGTAAATGGTGGGGGTGGGGGTTTCCACAGGCATTACCTGCATGTATCCAGTCTCAGCAGTTTTCACCGCAGTGTCTACCAGGCCCTCTCGACCAGCCATTGTGTGGAAGAAGAACTCTGTGGGCGTCAGACCTGAATAGAAGCTATCAGCCACAAAGCCTTTGGCAGCAGGCAGCTGGGGAGAAATCATTACCGAGTCATCGACCAATCTTCTAAGTATTCCATATGTGTGCATAAGATTTTCAGTGTTATCCATTTTCTAATTCTCCATGCAGTTTCCATCATCATGATTTTACTTGTGATCCTTGAAGAAACTCTGATTTGCATAGAGACGAACCCTTAGAATGCTGTGATGCTTTTTGATTGAAATCAGGCGCTGCCTTTGCATAATGACAACCATGAAAGTAATCCATCTCAAAGCACTAAGGACCATGTTTTTTTTTTCCATTTACACAAACTCAGTAACGCTTGTATGTATCCCCAATAAATTCAGATACAATGTTTGTGATTTCTGAGGAACAAAGTAATCAAAATGAATAAATGAATCTTACTTTTGAGTGTTTTTCAAAATGAGGCAAGGAGCGGTTCTCAAAGCCATCAGGGACTCGAGAGCCACTTATGGCCTGCTGGCCCACACAAGCAATCATCTGAGAGATATTGATGAATGATCCTGAATGTGCACAGAGGGGGCAGATGCAAAGGAAAGAAAATCACCAATATTTTTGAATAACAAAAATACGAGGAACAGAACACATGCAATGGTACCCGTGATAGCATCTATTTGTGCAGAGAGACAAGTTGATTTAATTTGGTTTTATTTTTATTTTGTATCATTTATCATAATGATGATAATAATCTAACCACTTGGCCAAAAAAAAGAACTCACCAACTGGAATTAACTGAGCAAAGTTTAGTAGGTAGAGGCCTGCATTGATTAATATGTTTCAACTGGCAACAAGTCGTGCATTAAGAACTTTATTTTTTATTTATCTTTCACTGACTCGACACTCACTGCTGTTACTAGTTATCTGATGATAACTAGTTGTAGGACTTCTGAAGCCAACATTTCGACACACTCTATGCTAGAACAAACTGCTGCCAATCTGACAAACCCTGATTACTTATTATAGTTTCACTAGCAAAGTAATTACTGCTAGTATCTTTTAGAATAGGAGTCCACCTTGTAAAGTGTTAACTTCATGTGATGTTTGATTTGCTCGTTGCAACTTTTTTCTTCACCCTCCTTTTAAGTTTTTAAAGGAGAATTCCGGCATTTTTACAAACATATCCCATCTGTTGGGATATGTTTGTAAAAATGCCGGAATTCTCCTTTAAATGCATAAAGAGCAGTACAGGAGCAAGCTGATAAACTACCACCTTCTTGTGTTTGTTACCCCCGACAACATAAACAATCTCTCAACTGTTGAAGATATTAGGGCGATAATGCTAAAACGATCATCTTTGCAGCTCCTGTTGTGCTTTTCCCTGTTTAATCCACTGACTTTGGATAAGAAAAAAAAAAAAAGATTGCTTTATTAGTTATGCTTCATTTCCAGCAAGCTTACCTTTGGAGCCACAAAGAGCCATAATAAGGGGGCTGTTGCTCTTGTCAAGCTCCCTGAGACAGGCACTGCCAGCCCGGTCTCTGATTACGGAAAGCTCTTTCAAGATGAGAGCCTATTGAAAAGCAAACAAAAAAACAACCCGGGTGGGTGATAGAAACAAGTGGACTTTTTTCTTCTCATTTACACCACGCAAACTCAATGGCAAACATTAATATCACCCTGCCCCCTGTGCAATATCAACAACAGTATCTCTGAAATACAAGGAGCAAAATTGTTTTTATTAAATAACAAAATCAGCATAAATGTTTCTCTCATGGCCAAGTTGCTGAATCATTTCCCACATCTGCCATAACAGAATTAGAATGCTAATCCTCTGCAATCGTTCCTTCAAACAGATGAAGGTAGGTTGTCTCATTAGATTCAGCCTCAAATCAGGAATTCAAAATTCTCACAAAACACCGCTTGAGTTACAATCAATCAATCAATCAATCAATCAATCAATCGTCTTTTTAAGGCCATTGTAAGCACTACTATTGAAAAGTTTAAGAATATCCAACTGAGGTTAACTGTTTTGCTTTAGGGGAACACGAGCCTGAAGTGTGGTTAATAAATGTAGTAACCGTCTTTTTTCCAACAAGTGCTCGGCTGTCTTTTTCTGCTCCTTAGATCAGCTGTGGCACTGAATTTATTTTCAAGAGCACATGCCAGTTCCTCTGCTACAGGCTAGTTCTAAAAGCAGCATGTGACCTCTTCAATTTCCGACTGCCGTTAGCAATACTCTGATGAGTTGATGTCAGTGAGAATTTTAAGCGGTAGAGAGGTGAGGTGTCACGTGCCTACCTCCAGAGTCTCCTCTGCTGTGCAGCCTGGCTGCTGCTGTAATTTGCCCGTTCCCAAAGCTTCGATGTATTCGTCACACTTCTTATAGCCATCATCCAGCAGGTCTTGTTTGGCCTTCAGCAGACCCTGGCCAGGGGTAACGTCACCGATTCCAATAGAAAAACCCCTGTTGGCTGAAAATTGGGTGTTGGGGAGGGGGAAATAACAAAAAAAATATATATATATAAAAAAAAAAGGCCAAGGACAAAATCACCTTGAGATCAAGATAAAGAAAAGGTATTGGGTTAACTGCACAAGCTTCCTTTCTGTGAAACCCTGCCTAAGTTACTGATAAGGAAATTGTATATCATGTGGGGTTTTCTTTGAATTGTCCAATACAGAGCTGCTATCAAAGGAGACATACCCAGAACAGTGTTATTCTTATAATAGCCAGGGGTGGAGCTGATACAAACGAGCAGAAGCCACCCTCCAACAATGGCGGAATTGTTAAAGTCAGAAGGGATTTTACTTTGATGCAATGGTGGAAGCGTCAGGCGTGTAGTCAAAGCTCGTCAAGTTTGCTAGCCTGTTTGCTACTTAATCTGTAGTCTCACTACCACGTAGGAATGAATAGATTTGCAGTAGATTCGCAGTAGCACAAATGTTATGTGCAATTTTGTTTTTCTTTAATATTCTGTCTGGTATGCCTTTCAAGTTTATGTTGTGCAACATACTATCAGCGTGTCACTCATGATACATTAGGCAAGTCCCGTAGACCACCTACAGAGAAACACCGGAGCGAGTCTCGCCAAGCGGGACATAGCGTTGGCAGCCTCCAGCTGTCCCCAGTCTCTCAGCAAGATGTAAAAGATGTTGTTCTTGGAGCCGGATCCCAAGGTGCCCTTGTCCAAGCTACCGCACATCAGCTCACTGTTGTGAATCACCACATCTGGGGATATGAAAAAGGAATAGGCAGAGACATGACACCATTAGATCCAGAAAAGAAACACAAAAAGGTATTAAACTCATTGGAAAATAATCATGGAATGAACTTTTTCTTCCTAACTCCAAGACAAGAATTTTGCTAAATAATCATATTTGTATACATTCTGTCTCCCAATGACAGTCAATGTCTTAATATTCACTGAATATGACGCCCTAATCAGTGATTCACTGAAAACTAATAAAACTAGAAGTGTGTCAATAACATTATGCTTTGGACTATCGCATCTTATTTAGTCATCGTATGCGACATTTGAGCAGCAGTATTTGGATGTCTTTTGTGAAATCTAGCTGAAAAAAGGTAGAGTAAACATTTCCTGTATGTTAAGTGGACATCGTAAAGAAACTCACAGGAGTCATTGTGACAGAGGTCCTCTCCTTTGCCACAATATTGCTTGCCCTTGGTCCGCAGGTTCGCCTTGACTGGACATTCTTTACTTGGCTTTAAAATGACACTGAAGATCTGTTTTCCCGTCCACAGAGCCATTGGCTGGTGGATACACAACAGTGCATTAGTGCCATATGAAAAACACAGTTTTGCGAAAGGCTCACCATCGCGGAATACCTTTATTATAGCCGGGTGAGGGAGAGAGATCTTGACTTTTTCATCTTTGCCAACAAGGATCGATGCCACTATCTGGCAGGCTTTTGATTTGTCAAAGAAGGTGTCCTTAAACGTCAACAGGTAAGCACCTAAGAGGATGAAACATGCTGTCAATGAAGTGAAGTGGAAATATAGTTGCCTGTTAAACATTGCTGAAGTGCTCCCCCTTCAGAAAAAAAAAAAAAGATGGCAACATAGTTGTGTGTAAAAGTCTGGAGCCACCCCTCATATCTTTATATTTTGCTTACAAGCAGCCAGAATTTCTTGTTATCTTTTAAAGTGTTGAGAAATAGTTCACCAGGCTTTCCGAGGGTATTTCAAAGTTTTTCTTTGGAAGTTGGCTGCTTTTTTTTAAAAAAAAAAAATTCATTTTCAGTGCAATACTTGCATCTGACCATTTTTAGATCATTTTGTTAAGCCACTTAACACGGACCTACGAATTAGTCAAGCATAAAAACACACCCAACTCAAGGGATGAAAGAGTGTTGTGTCTACACACAGAAAACTTAATAAAGACCAAATTTAGAATTGTATCTTTAGGCAGTTGTTACTGGAAGCCTGTCACAAAACACACAATATGCCAAAGACACAGTCTTACGACACAGAAACAATTACAGGACAATTATTGATGCATCATGTCTTTTTTTTTTTTTTCACTTTCCTTATAATGTGACTATTGAGCACTCTCAAAGTATTTTGTAACAATCCATAACTAATCCAATTCTAACATATCTTATGTTAGATAATATATAAATACAATATAAAATATACAAACAGAAGAGACAATGCCAGTTATCGAGAAGGCTACATTCGCCAACACATTTCACAGCATTGAAAAATAACCAGGAAAGAAATGTGCCTGTAGGAAATCAATACAGGTATAAACATCTTCTGAATCACTAACCAAAAAAAAACTTCAAACAAACAATCAATAAGCTATGTAATCACTCATAGCTGCTATTGTTTGGAGTACACAAGAAGTAATCTGCCACCCGTCTGTGATAAAAATGTGCAGTTACGATAACACAAGATTCTGTGTCAATGTTGCACAGATTACATGTTAGAGTCTCTTTTTCTTTTTCCTTTCTTTCTTTTAATGATCGTTTTTCATCATTAATACAATAGAGGGTGGGGATCACTGTGTCAAAAAAAGATCTTAAAGATAGAACGTTGCGTCTCTGCTCCAAACTGCTCGGCATAGCGCAAAATCCCTGGTTCTAAGATATATAGATGCAGAAATGCAAGAAAGTTTTATTTGCCTCTCCATTTCTCTATTTCAAAGGTGATTTGAGAATCTGTTGAGAATCTTCCATGTGCATCAAAGATTTGTTTACAAATTACAAGAAAACTTGCCAGAGGGTTCAGGCTTTAATGAAGGGGGAAAAAAAGATGTTCATACCAAATATAAACTTTTAAGCTTGTTAGAATTGTACATAAATTGTTATTGCTTTATATACTGTATTTCTTTTTATGTTTGCACATGTTTAAATGAATTGAACAAACCACCTTCTTCCTGTTTTCCTGGTAATATATAAAGAAATATGGGGTGGCTCGAGACTTCTGCACAGCGATGTACTCAGAACATTATATAAATATACTTTTTTACATTGTCGTATGCCATCAGACCTCAAGCGACTTCAACTGTATGTTTCACTGCCTCACATCACTGCACTGACCTGTCAGAAAGTCCTGAATAGCAGCAATCAGAGGTTCGCCATTTCTTGGAGTGACAAGATTAGCTTTGGTCTGAAAGACAAGATAATAGCCGGAGTCAAATCGCAATTTTCTAACAATAAAGGTTCGATGGGGAAGCTTTTCACTGCTGAATGCCAACGTTGACGAGTGTGCGCGTTCTGTATGAACAATGTGTTGAAATGATACAGACCCCCATCAAGACAAGGGCCTCAGCCTTTGCTTCTTCAGTCTGAGGTAGATGGAGATTCATCTCATCTCCGTCAAAGTCAGCGTTGTATGGGGTGCACACGCACTCATTAAACCGAAATGTCCTGTGGGGTTTGACTCTGGCCTGAGGTTAAAAAAAAAGACAATGTTAGATGAATAAGTGACCAAAAAAAAGACTGCTCAGTAAACCGGCGCAATGTTCAATTTAAGAGGGGTTACACAATTAACATTCATTGAAATAAAACTCTGGAATATTAACTCAATAACTTTCATATAATGGGACTAAAAAACCCCTTAAAGGCACAGATGATTATTCCTGTTAAGCATTTTGTCCTAACTGGCCATTGGTCATCAGTGCAGAAGCGTACGTTACAGAAACGCCAAGCGACAAGAGTATTCCATCATTACTTGTGTTGGAGTTTAACAAATTTTTGTGGCCAAAATCCAAACTCACAATATGGGCCATGATGCTGAGTTTGTGCAAAGAAGGCTGTCGATTGAAGAGGACGATGTCTCCATCTATCATGTGCCTTTCCACCACATCACCAAACCTCAGTTCCTGAGATATCTTTTCACGGTTCCCATATTTCAAGAATCTGAAGAACAGAGCGGATTGTGTTTTATTTTGAAGCATCTCTGCTCAGCGCTGCTGGAATATTGATTGGGACGCAGCTCACCTTTTCATCTGTGTGTGACGGTTCTGGATAAAGTTGGCTCCAGGGTGAACATCAGGGCCATTACGAACGAGTTTTCGCATTAGCTCCAGATTGGCTTTGTTTACCTTAAAACGGCACCGAAATCAGATGCTGTAACTGCTGTCATAACATCACAGTGGTCGTTATTTGTATCTGCTGAAGTAATGGAGCGCGCCTTACCCTCTCTGGGTACGTGAGGATTTTGGCCACGTGCACAGGGACAGCCACCTCATCGATCCTCAGGTTCGGATCTGGGGAAATGACAGTTCTGCCGGAGAAGTCCACTCTTTTCCCTGAGAGGTTTCCTCTGAATCGACCTGAGATGTCACAACAAAATGAATTTATGTCAAACTCTTACTGTGTGTAACAGAGCAATTAAAATGTCAACAAAAAATTGCTTTCTCTGTGTTTAAGAAACTATGTGCACATTTTTCATAAAAAAATATACCAATATGGAATACTGTAATAAGAACTTGGCTGTACACTAACATAAGGAAAGTTAACACGTTTTTTGACAGGTACCAGTTTCCTTCATTAGGAGGATTCTTTTTTTCCCCCATTTTGTTTATGAGGAACTCCAATTAAAGTCAAGGAGGAGGTTATTTACACTGTGTCCTGCAGTACCCGGGGAAAGAAATACTGCTCATTCAGAACGCTCCAAGTTTGAAATAATATGATATACCTTGCTTTCCCTTGAGTCTTTGCACAAAGCCTCTGGTCCATTTTTTCGGTGCCATGTTGAGGGGGATGCCGGAAAGTTCACTGTTGATGTAGAGGGCGCACTGCAGCTGGAGGAAGTCCCAGTCCTCCATGATCATCTGGGTTTTAGCCCCGGTCATGCGATGCTAAGTGATCAAAGAGTCTGATAAGTAAGCTGTCCCCATGAAAAAAATCAGATTTAAACTACATTAAGACATTTTGGAATTGTACAGCAAAACATTCATTTCTAGATAAAGACATCAGGTAATAACACCTATACAGCATATGGGCTGTATTTGTTTTTTAATATCTGTTTGTATCTGCAGTAGAAAAAGCTCTGCAATGATGCTGCGTTTTTCTTTTCTAAAGGCTGTTGACATCAGCAGCTTACGAATCCATCTCAGCTCATTCTTTGGGTTTTATCAAATATTTCACAATAACACCGGAGTACTAAAAGCGAGGTGGTCATGGCAACTCAATATTACTAAATATTTCCAACTCCATCTGACTTCATGTGCCAAAGCACGTTTCAGGAGCATCCCAAAAGCTTTGCGCAACAAACAGTCTATCCTGGTCTATACTTAAGGAAAACTTCATCAAGCTGCACAGAGCAAATGAACAGAAAGTCAAAATAGTGATGGAAAAGAGAATTAGATCATTTAGAAAAAGGTTTTGCAGATTCCTGACCAGGCCAAGGATATCACCTAGACAAAGGGTTTTCAAATTAGAAGGACAGAAGCTCATCAGTTAAAAAACACAACGTATTAGAAACTGAGTGACACTGTATTCAACGGTATTAAAGATAGCTTTCCCTTTGAAGTATTACCAACCTTTTTAATGACATCATTAAGAAAGATTATCTCTGTCAGCTTCATTGTGAGGTCGTCCTCATTGGTGCCCGACTTCAGGTCGCTGACCACAGAGGGTCGGATGCAGAGAGGAGGCACAAGGAGACGGGTGATGATGAGGTCTGCAGGTTTCCCAGCCTCTGGGTTCATCAGCAGCAGGGGGATGTCTTCTTCAGGAATCCTCTTTAACAGGTTCAGGGCAACCAGAGGGTTCAGGTTTTCCTAGAAAGGGATTTGGAATCAAAGCTAAATAAGGCAAAATGTAGGTTTGTACAGGGATTTTACCTGGTTTCAATAGTTCTGATGATAACGTTTACAATATACATTTATATACTTTGGATAAAGGAATATACACCAGAATTTCTACAAACACTTATTTTTCACTAACTAAATTATGAAAAAGTTGAAAAAATTAAATCTCTTTTGATGGTGTTAAGAATGTATATTTTTCCTTCATTTAAAAGGAGACTATTCCATTAAACGGTAAATAATGAAGACAACATATCTAAACATTGTAAGGCTTAACATAATACCAATTTCAAACTATCATCCTCTCAGTAAGCCTCCAAGTTTTATACAGAAGTACTTCTGCTGGACTTGTTGCTCTTGGGAAACCCCAAAACTTCAGAACTAGTCAAACAAAAAAAAAAAAGTTCACCTGCGCTCTGGACAGCAGGGGCTCCACAAGTTTGTTGTGTTCAATGGCAATATCAAAGGACTGCAGGAACTCTGACACAAAAGGGTCCACCACTTTCTTGGTTGTTTTGTACTTCTCGTGGATGATCTTAAGTAGGCCACACTTTTTCACAGGTCCTGAAAAATGAGGAATATATGGCTCAGTATTTCAAACTATCGAGTCAGGATTGGCTGCAAAAAAACTTTGTGTCTCTTTTCACCATTAAAAGCTGAACAGTTTAGACAAATCGTCTTTTTGCGGCATTTGTCAGAGATCTTCTTCTTCAACCCTCGCTTCTGGAGATAAGGCAGGTTAGGGCGCTTCAAGTAATCCAAGAACTGCAGTTTATCCTCTTTGCTCAGCATTATGCTCGAACACGTCTTGCAAATCATCTGGACAGACAACAAGATGCAACATAAAAAAGGATGAAAATGCTCAACGGACTATTTTAGGAGACTGAAAAAGACTGAGCACAAGCTCGGTTTGATACTCTACTGACCCCTAGAGGACAGATGATGATTCTGCTTTGCTGTATTTCAGATGAAGTTTTTGCTTGTGTATTTGTTTTTCTAAGTATAACACAGCCAAACGTTAATCTGTGTAGGGATCGGTCTAACCATCTGCTATAACTTTACCAAAGGTTTGAGTTTCCAAATTAGCATTATGAAATGTGTAAATTGCCTCTCATTAAACGTATACTTTTATAATAATACCATGTAGAGTGTATAGAATCATTCTATACATTACTGTGTACAATCAACGCCTGCATAAGACAGTATACTTGCCTGCAAGATTCCTATGATGGCTTTGAAATAGCCAACATGAAAACATGGCAGCTCCAGATCCAGATATCCATAATGTCCTAAACAATCTGCCAGATTCTTCCCACATGTCAAACATGGTCTGTCTTTCTCACTGGTACCCTGCAAGCAACATGATATGGGATACACAGAGGGATTAAGCTGAGGTGCAAGTGCAAAATTCAGTTATTTCATTCTTAAAACAATTTACAGCATTGTACAATACCATTGCTTTTACGTTTTTTTTTGTTGTTTTTCTTTTTTCCTGAATATATGCATACTGCTTATTGTCTTCACGAGTATTAAGCTTATGCAGTTATACCTTGCAACAGTTTACGTTGTGAGATGTTGTTAATTAGCACTTGTCAGCATCCCTGAGCATGGGCGAAAAAATTAAAACTCGATGGGGAAGACCGATTAAGAAAAATTACGGTAATGGGCAGAATAAACAGTGAGGTCAATACATATAATCATAGCATTTAAACATTATGTAATTCGGAACTTTACTATCATATGTTATCATTGACATCTTTTAAATAAATAGTATGGCTATGCTTTCAATTTAAGCCTACAAAACCAATGTGGACCTGTGCATCAACTTACCAACATACTACTAGTTGTCATTATTATATACATTGGCTTTGATTTAATAACCAAACTTATCTTTTTTGTGCTTTATCTAGTCTAGTATTGCTGGGAAAAAGGGCTCTGGATTCATCAGTTTCTGTGAGCACTGATTTTTCTATATGTATCTTAATTGACTGGCATGATCACAGCTGCACTGTTGCATTTTTACCACCCAAAAGAGTGGTGGGTCGCTTACATTTTTTTGTGACATAAAGTGGGGGCGAGCACGTCTCTAAGTGGATTCATTGCAAACACTATCCCTGCACAATGTGGTTTGAGTTTTTTTTTTTCGAACTCACTGTCATTTGTGGTTTTTGTTTGCAACATTTTCTACTCTTCATCCTTCTAAAAGTACTTCTGCCGGCTTTATCCTTCTTTCTTTTTGGCTAAAATTATTTGCAAATTACCTTAATTTTGATTAGCATCTAATCACAAAGTTTAAAAGGAAATTGATAGAAAATCTTGTAAATCTGGTCACAATGTTCTAATTTTTTTAATCACCAGGAGTAGGCTAACTCTTATAATTAATCTTGAACAGTTACAGATGCAGTACTGTGGGCAAGACTGATCAATTTTAAGCTTTTAATACTGGATAGGATACGTATCCAGGGTGTACCCCACCTCTCGCCCAGTGGCAGCTGGGATAAGCTCCAGTCACTTCTGCAAACAAAAGCAACACCATTTGGTATTCCTGTCTTACCATACGGTGGTCCAACACTCCATAGGGCAGAGGAGTGTGTTTGGTGTCTTGGCTGTACAGATTCTTGCTGACTACCTGGATGTGAGCCTGCTGCCGCATCTGCTCGGCAGATTTGATCCCAAAGCAGATGTGGCTTCTGTGAACATGCACAAGCAAGCAAAGTGGGCAAAGAAAATCTCGAGGTTAATACCAACAGGTTTCTGGTCACGTCAGCTGCAATGTCTAACAAGACCATTTGTGAAGAGCAAGGATATTTTCTACTGTGGCACATTAATCAACAAATATTAAATGACAGACAATAATACAAAGGAATAAACAGTAAGTTAGTCCAACAAGACAACCCATGAAATACACATTATTTGATAAACTGTCACATTTAGTTAGAAGTAAATTTGACATAGCTAGCAAACGTTAATTAGCATGACTACAACAGGTTACGTTACAACGAGCGTAAATTAATTATGTGTCAGTCTGGTCGCGACATTTTAGCAACTCTAACTCTAACTCTAACACTAACTCTAACTCGTTTTACAATTATATAACTTGTCAACATTAGTCACAATGCAACTGAAGGACAGCTAACCGGCGAGCTAACAAGCTAGCAGGGCTCTTCGCTGTGTTATACTCACATTTTTTTGGCCACATCTGTCTCTCTGAATTGCTCCTTCACCATTTTAGTAGCTTGCACTACACTAACATCCAGACGAGAAATCAAACAATAATTTTATCCATATTACAACTTGCTATCGTTTTGACTTCCCCATAATTGTAGAAACGCTAACAGGCAGAAACATGCAATGTGTTGATAGCATGTGAGCCACGGCAGCGCTGCCTTCATGGTTCATCTGTAATCTAACTTTTCCTCTAAAATGTTGAGAGGCTGATGGGATTCTCGGAGAGCGTGGGGGGAAAAAAGCTGTCTCGAATTCAAAATTAGCGTAATATCTTTGATTAATAATTGTTAAATATTTAGCAGGTGCGATTTCTCCTCATAAATGCTGTGATCAAATGCAGATATAATGATTTGATAAGTAAGCACGAAAGAGTATTTTATTGTATCAGCGCTCCTCACCATTGACATTTAAATATGTTTAAAATTGCTAATATCCTCACAAAAAAATTGGTCTCTGTTACATTTCAGCTGATTTTTTTTACAGATTATTGCGTTTATCTATATATCTCTTTACTTTCCAAGAAGTACATGAAGGCGTCATAACCCTGTGCTCAACAACAGTCTGAGAAAGAAGTCACTGGGGCACGAGCTCAGTCAGTCTGGGCTGTGTGCTGCCGCCTAACGGCTCAAACCTGTAATATTTTCAAAGGGAAAATTGTAAATCGTTCAAATAATTATAAGTGCGCTATTTTATCAAGTTTGCCTGGCCTAAAATGTAGAAAACTTTGGAAGATTGACTTAAAAAAACAAAATAAAAAGACTGTGTGCACTGGTTCAACTTTAACACGGACAGCTGGATCAGTACAACTTATTTCAACAGTCTGAGTGTTCATCCAGAAGTAGAGTTTTAAATACTTACCAATACTTAAAGGATTGTGTGTTCACTCCTGCCTGTTAGGAACCTCTTAAACTAAACTAACTGTCCCAAATCTGTGTTTGTGTGTGATTGGAAAGATTTTTAAAGACAGTATTACATAAAAGCCTTTACCAATAAGAAATCAAAGTAGATGCACGTGAAAACAGTCACATAGTCCTCTCATACGAGGAGCTCTTGAAGCCAGACTTCACCAACATCATCTTGATACGTCTCACTCGGGTCAGCACGAACTATCTTGCTGGAAGGTATTTTTAAAAAACATGAATAAGAATTGAACCTGTCATTCAAAGACAGATGGACATCCTGTTTCCAAAGTACTCAAAAACAAAATAACTGACTGTTAAAACAAATACTAAAATGCTGCCTTGTATCAACTTACCATTCTTTCTTATGATTGAAGACATATCACAGCTGAAAGTCTCTATTTTTATTTAACAAAAAAATAAATGAATGGCAGAAGTAACATGTGATTTCAATTCAATTCAGTTTTATTTATACAATGCCAAACTACAAGAATTAGACCAATTTGTACAATGCCAAACATAAAAAAATTATAATAATTGCCAACCCAAGAAAACCAAGTTTGCATCAGCCCCCCCCCCCCCGCACATGCACAAGGGGACAGTGGAGAGAAAGCTCTGAGAAAAGGGCTGAAGAAGGGCGGCCATCTACCTCGACCGGCTGTGGGTTGAGAGTACAGGTAGAACAGGCTGCAAGACAAGGGTTTCAGGTAGGAAGTTGAAGAGATATCAATGTAAGAGCTATGAAGAGGTTTAAAGTGGCATGTGAAAGGGGTTGAAATGAAAGGATGAAAGAGTTAAGATAGGCTGTAAGAAGAGTTTCAGATAAGAGGTATAAGGGGGGATATAAGGGTTAGAGGTATGAAGAGGGCTAAAGTGGGGTGTGAAAGAGGTTGAAATAAAAGGATGACAGAGTTAAGGTAGGCTGTAAGAGGAGTTTCAGATAAGAGGTATAAGGGGGGGTGAGGGTTAGAGGTATAAAGAGGGCTAAAGTAGGAGGAAAGAAGCAGGTTGTTCATCCTAAACTGGATGAACAATAGACAAACTGCCATTGCTGTTATAAATTACACCTACTGAGGCTCCAATCTTGCTTTTCCACTTTTAGCTTCTAAAAAGCACAAGACAACATTTTTTTTGCTCACATTCTAACATTTAATGGAATCCGAAATAAGTTTGATAAACACGGCTTAGTTAGGTACCTGAAGCTGGAGGTTTTGATTGACGAGGTGCTGGATCTCCTCATTTTGTTCTGCTTCAAGGAGGAGTTCAAGCTTCTTTCACCAGCAGCATTTCCTCTGTTTCTCCTTTTTCTTTCTCCAGCTGCTGGGCCCTCTTCACTCAACTTTCAGAGATCGCTCAAAGCAGAAGTCTCCTCTTTCTGTTTGAGCTCTCTGTAATACTGCTCCTCTTTCTCTGCCAGTCTCTTTGAGAAATTTTCCCTCAGAGCTTTGCAGGCCAGTTGGCTCTCTTAAAGCTGCCTCCACCTTGTTGAGCTGTCAAGATGTGCATCTGTGCGCCTTCTTCTCTCCATGTTGGCCCTGCTTATCTGTTGGTCTTTTTTGGTGAAGAGCTCTTCCAGTTGAGCAACTTTCTTCTGCCACCTGTTCTTGGTGGTCCTGAGCCTGCTGGACTGAGCAGGGGTTCTCACCCTCTCAGTCTGCGGACTCTGGGTGAGGATGCTCTGCTGAGGAGATCCGGCCTGCTAAGCTCTCTTTTTTTTTCGTCCAGAGCAGACAAACGGTAGTTAAGAGAGCTGATTTTCTCATCTCTAATCTTTAGCTCCGTGTTGGCTTTGTTGAGATCAGACTTCAGATCTCTGTTTTGCTGCTCAGTAACCGACAGCTGTTTGAGTAAACAGCATTTTCAGGCCTCTATTTTATTCAAAAAGTTGAAGTATCTCATTTTTCCAATAATTTCTTTCCTTGAGAACCAAGTGTTTGGTTGTGACCCTCAGCTTTCCTTTGTTTTCCTTTATTTTGGCCTCCATTTGTCTTTTCATGTCATTGAGGCCTCTGATATAAACCTGTGAAAATGATTATACAGAAAAAGATGAGGACACTTCCTTATCTCGGCACAGAGTAGAATCAAAATTAAATTATGTCGACATAAACCTATGACAGAGCAAAATTAAATCTTGCTGCTGTCTTCAGGGAACCACTAATATTTTGATACTTTTTGACAAAAACAATGACATCATAACCGAAATTCCTTATAAGAGGACCAAAATCTATTCAAATGAATACATGCTATCAATTTATTTTGAAAAAATCGTTTAATCCATACTGTCACTGAAACAGTTTTCAGTCTTAATTCAGAGGCCACACATACCTTACAGTCTGCCCCACTGTTTCCAAGACAATATGTATTTGTTAGAAAAATGAAAACACATTATACAATTATCTTTTGGGGAAAAGTGTTAAAATGAAACAAAATATCTGTTTTGCCATGTGATCAGTGAAGACGTGTGCGTGTTTTATCCCATGAACCTGAAACTAATGTTTTCCTCTGTGTTTTATTTTCATTATGACAGACTTAGGCGAGCATTTCTCAAAGCGGCCCAAAGCACCAACAAAAGTCTTAACACCAGATGCAAAGATATGAAATCTTTAAAAGAGAACTTTAAACTAATTTTCCTTCCTCAGAAAAAAGGGTACAACAATAGCCTGATAAACCAGCCTAAATGGATTGGATGTCTAATTTAGTCTGGCTCCGATGAATGGATACAACGGAACATTGTTGATGAGCACAACCCGTTGTCTTTCAAACCGTGTCTGTGCCTATAGCCCAACGCTCTGACCCTCTGCCCCGCCCGCGTTGATTCAAAACACGTCTCTGCGTTGTGATTGGTTTAGTTGCCATCTGCCAGATTCAGGGCAGTATTTTCAAAATGAAAAGTGGTTCGAAGCCAGACCCAACCGCAGGCAAAACATTTTGCCGTCCAGCAGTTGGCGCTGGTTTTCCAGGCTAGTACAACAAGTGTTTTCAGTTGAGTACCTGCATGTATAATTTTGTGTTTTCACAACCAGTCTCCAAATAATCATGTACATCTTAGTATTAGGTGATCAGAACCTTAGGCCCTCACTACTCAAATATAGATAACCTGGAAACGTTCAAATCCATTGATCATTCAAGTATATATGATACTTGCTTGGAAATAAAATAAATGATTGGGTCAGAATAACTTAATACCTATAAAGGCGTATAGTTATCATTTTTAGTTAACAGGCTCCATTTTCTCCTCAGTTGCTTGCTCAGTGATATTAGATGATCAAAACTTTTATGTAGGAAAGGCCTGAAAGGTGCCACTGATGCTTTCACATTGTTTGACTGACATGTATTTGTGGATGTGATGCATATGTGGTACTTGTGTTGTTGACATTGTTCTGCGTTTTTTGCTGCCTATCTTTACAATGTCAACACTATAGTAACTGAGGCTTTGCCTTTTTGATGCACTATTTTGAATGTTGTTTCCTGCAAGAGCTGTTTCCTCTGACCTCATTCCCTTCAATGTTATATAAAATGTTGAAGAGCAACGCTGTTTTTATGTTAATATGATTGACAAGCCACATTTTTCAAAAATGTTTATTTGTACACACTTATTCGTACACTGTTGTGCTGTGATGCGTGCCTAACTAAAGTGTGCAGTTCTGATGGCCCAGACAAAATTGAGTTATTCATTCACTTTTTTGGGATTACATGTGTGTGACTGTACTCATTCTTAAGAATTGCTGTTTTACCAGAGTCTGTTTTACAAGCGGGCTGCACGGTGGTGTGGTGGTTAGCACCGTCACCTCACAGCAAGAAGATTCCAGGTTCAACTCTGAGCTGGGGCCTTTCTGTGTGCAGTTTGCATGTTCTCCCTGTGTATGTGTGGTTTCTCTCCAGGTACTCCCACTTAATTGGTGTCTCTAAAAAAATTGTCCTTAGGAGTGAGTGTGTGTGGTTATTTGTCTCTGTGTGGCCCTGTGATGGACTGCCAGGGTGTACCCTGCCTCTTGCCCATTGACTGCTGGGATCGACCCGACCGATGGATTCAGCGGGTATTTACCAGGCCAAGAAAAACGCATTAGATTGGAAATAACATTGATGAAGTTTATTGTAAAAGTTATGCTTTGGGTGAAACATTGGGATACACTCACACAAAAGCAATGAACGGATATTGTAAATCCGGTTATATCTTTCAGTGGCTTAAAGGCAAATATGTGAATTTTTTCCAAGATGATACTGTAGGCATGTGGGTCATATGCTGTATAATTTTTAGTTCAGCCTCTAGATGGCACCGAGTGTATTTCCTACAGTCAGAAAGTGCAAACACTAAGCAATCTGCTATTATGGGCTACCTGTGTTGTCTGATGTTTTGGCATAGGAGCGCTGATGGCAAATGATGACTTCCTGATGAGAATTTCCTTCCACTACGTGCTTGTGTTGATTAATTGTTCTGTCAGCTTATAACCACTGACAGTGAAAATTGCCTGACGGAATCTGATTTTCCATTTTCCAATTCTGCTGCCACTTAAATCTAAGATGGCTTCTAATTGAACCTCTAATATCATGCTCAGCGTGATCTGGGCTTTCTAGAATTTGCCTTTAGAAACAATAATTCCCCAAAGACCTCAGTCTCTATGGGGATTCTAGATGACTTAATTATATACAGATGTATCCGTCTGTATTAATATATGTAAAGAGCATATGAAGTGGTCCTTGAAATCACTCGAGGGACCACTACGTACAATGCTTTTCAGCATGAGGTGCCGTTCAGTGAGCTACCTTTTAAAGTGTCTCTTGAGCATGTCTGTGTTCAAAAGGTGTATCAACAACTGTACAACAGGCTAATCAACCAATCAAAAACAGAAACACACATGTATCGACAGTGGTCACAGTGGCAAATTGAATATCTGTGGCACGCTAAGAAAATCTCTCTCTTAGGATGGAGGATCCAGGGAATTGGTCAGTTTAATTACGCAACTTTCTCACCTCTATGAATTATATCTCTTGGAGGTTTGTGATGGGCAGATAATGCCATCTGACTTTGTCTATTTTTGCCAAATCTGTAGAGCCAAATGATAATTGATTACAAGTTGTCCCGAACACATTATTTTCTCAGTTTACTAGTCTGATTGTTGGTCTGTTAGGTCATAGCATGGTAAAATAATGACTTGACCGACATTTTGTGTTAAACAATCCTAATTAGATCACTAATGAAATTACTTTTAAAATAGTTTAGTTGGTGAGCTCTATAAATACACAGTGGAACAAATAAATAAAGGATTACCAACCACTCAGAGCGAGATAAGTGCTCTTGTCTGCTTCCCTCATCTGACCACTGCAGTCCTTTTAAATACTTGAGTGCAGCCCAGTGTTTACTCTACATACCGTTTACATTATGCAAAACGTATTTGCAGATCAATGTGACCACCATCTTGGCGTAATTAACATGAGTAATTACTGTTCTTAATTTACAGAGCCACCCAAGGTTCATAGTGGGGCTGCAAAACATTGACCCATGACAATTGATTGATCCCTCCCTCCTTTAAAACCATGCCCCTACTAATGACTAAGTAATGAGCAGATAGTGTGTGGCTAAGGTGGCTAATACAGCTTTCACTCCTTATCCAGATTGGCTGATCCCCCTCCCTACCCTCTCGATCTCCTCCCCCTTCTCCTCCTCCTTACCATGTTTTCTGCAATGGTGTCAGCTCCTCGTCCTCGCTCAGTACCCCCACTTTCCTCTTTCTCTGTGTGTGTGTCTGTGTCTGCATGTATGTCGTGTGTGCTATTCGGTAATCAGCCACACAGACTCGCCTTTGGTGGCTGGAGACTGATTCAATATTCCACTGGGTAATTTATGCAGAACTAATTCTCTACAGGAATGGAAGGGCTTGGAGGAAGGCAGAAACAGAGAGAGAAATGCAGAGAGGAAGAAATCTGTGGTGAAATAATTATCCCCGGTGTCACTGTAGCAACATTCTGTGAAGTTGATGTCAATAAAATATTGAGCTACACAATCCATTTCAATTTCACCTCAAAAAGATGCTGCAGAGGGCCGGGCGGCCGCAGGAGAAAAGAGCGGTGTGATTGTGGAAAGAACAAATCCAAATGCATTCCTTTTTAACTCACAGCTAGACGGTGGATGGCGACGTGTGCTGCTTACAGACTGACTGGGACGCACATCGTTGCCTGTAGTCATTTAACTTGTCAAAACAGCAGGGCTCCGTGTCTTCTTGTGTTTGGACTTAGTGGGGTTGAATTACTGGGAATAAAGTGAAAGAGAATGAGATGAAAAATAAAATGAGGAGAGCTTCCCAGGAGAGCCATTGGGATCACAGTATAGATTATGGTCATTTGTGATGGACGGGCTGGTAATAAGAGCTCTGCGTCAGGGTGCATTTCTGTGTATGTCTTTGATTGTGTATGCACTGAGGGCGGGGATGGAGATGGGCTTCATTGTATTCTTCTCACAACACGTATTGATCAGCACAGTGCACACAGTTAGATACTGTTTATTTCCAAGACAGTTGTGTTTGATCTATAGGCTCTGGCTGGCCTTCAGTCATCATATCCTGTTTATGGTTGTATTCACCACAGTGTTTTAACAACAGTGTTCATGTACTCACCATACAATGAAGGAAAATAATCTTGTATTTCATACAGATGGCTTTTGATCTGACATTGAAAATGGTCATTGCATTGCTAGAGTCTACTGATATGTTACAGGATGTTGTCTTGTTTTGTCCAAGCAGCAAAATCATTGTTTACGTTTAATTGACATAAAACATTATATAAAAACATTTACATGATAGATCGTAAAGCAGCACATTTAAATGTTCAATAATTATTCAGTGAAATTACACTTCTAGCCACATATGTAGAGAATCTGGACAAGTTGATCACAACCTCAACAATGTTTGGATGGATTTCAATTCTCACCTGCTTCAGCCAGACTTTGTGTTTAGTGCTAATTAGCATGGTTAACGTTACATCTACTGCAGATTAGCATTGTCAAAGTGAGCATGACTCTGATATCAGCACTTAGCTCAAACCACAACTCTACTTAAGTTTAGCTGAAAGTGCTGCCGAAGAAAGTCCAAGGGGTGAACAAAACAGAGAAGACAGGCTGACAAGGGGGGACCAACTACAATGATGATGAGGATTTGCGTGTAATAAAGGAAAATTTGGAGTTTTTACACTGAAAAGATAATAAAAACAGGGTGGAGGTGTGGCAGTCAGTAACTAGGCATGTTGGACTTTGTTGAGGTGATGCATGATGGTCCTAAAGCAATGTATGCTGATTGGAAATCTTGTGTGATTTTCTCCCGCGCCAGAGAGCATCACCTTGTCACATGACTTTAAAGCCATGTAGACCTGAGATCCACCTTCGATGACAACACAGCTCAGTCTGGATTGGCTGAAGGCTTAACTGACATCATGACGAACGACACGTTTTGATTCTCTGCTCCTCAGGTCAGGGTTAGGGTTCTGCCGTTATTTCAACTTTAAAGCAGGGAATTAAATTATCAGTCTATCGTAAATTTGATGGAAACAAGAGGGAAACATCTTTAGGAAAAGGATTTGTTTAATTTATTGTGAATTACACAAAATTAATTAATTAATGCTACACAACAAACACAAAAGGAATGCTATTTTGTCATCTGTTTACTCAGGTTGAAAAATCAGGTTGTAAGAGGTGCCCTAGTGCTGAAGTTCTCCCCTTACCAATTAAAGAGGATAGATCTATTATAAGACAAACCTAAAGAGATTTTTCTAAAAACTTAGAACTTGATACTTGAGTGTACCTATTCAATCAGAAACTACAGACTCTCATTTTAGATGATGGATGATTCTAATCCTTGTAATAAGTTCTTCAGAGAAGATTTAACATTGACAGAAACAACTGTTTCTTCTCACTCTCTGAGGTTGAAACTGTGTAACATCTATTTTCTGCTGTAACTTCATAAAACCATTTTCAATGGTTGGATGTTGGAAAAAGATTATCACCCACTGTAGAATGGATTTACATTATGTTCTGGACTGGAGGATGATAAGATAAGATACAATAAGATAAGATAAGACGACAACAGTACAACAGTATAAGATGATAGACAGAGATATCACGTGCAATGGCTTGATTATTATTATCAAACAGTTTATTCACACATGTAGTTCCATAAATGCCAGAAACAATGAGTCAGGTGGTAGTCAGGAGCACGGTGGCTGAGGCTGGCATCTGACGAGGCACACCTGCAGTAACTTACCATCATCAAGGAGGAGCATTTAAGGAGATCGCTGTCAGTCCTTCGGCGCCTGATTGTTGCCATAAGTGGTACTTCAAGCCTGTGAATTACCTTTCCACGACCCTGTCGAGATACCTTGAAAACTAACTAGTTGTGTTTTTGCTTCCAAGATTTTCCAGTCCTGAAACCAAGCTCGGACCATTGTATCCAGTACACAAACCAGAAGACTCTCCCAAGACCTGTACCTGATTAACTACTGGCAGCCGTGCTCTCCTTACTGCTCCCGATCCAACCCAGTCCGCTCTCCACCGTGCTCTGGAACACCCATCTGGATTCAAACCCTCAACCTTCAGAAACCCCTCAGTGTTTATCTGCCCCCCCCCCCAAGTGGATCCGCATCTAAGAAACTGTAAGTCTCCAATCATCTGCATCCTGCTCAGAAAACCTTATCCAGACTCACCTGTGCATCTGTTTCAGTCCCAGTTATTCCTGCAACCACTGTGGTGCCAACCCCTGACTGAATTCACTTCCTGGAAAGATCCACTCCATCAAAGACAATTTTCCTCACTTTGAAAATAAAACACTTCAAACTATCTGGACTCTTGAGAGTTTTCTGCATTTGGGTCTGACAACCAGAGAAAACCATGACATTTTTCAATCAAATGATAACAAACAGGTGAAAATCAGTTGTTTATTACATGCTAGTACAGCCAGTAGCTGTCATAAATAAATATATTGATATGTATATATAGCAACAAAAGAGAAAAGTGTTATCATTATGACCCAAGTCATAAGTGTGCACATTGAGCTTCTAAAGCAGCAAAGAATAAGACAGAAATAAGCTCATTGATTTTCATCATGTCAGCATGAGTCCCTACTGGCTACTCATGTTGACAATGAAATTCAAAGATATCCACAGTTATCATTTTACAAATTTACTCTCAATGTCAAGACAGTATACTGTATATATAAAAGTTACAAATCCCTATTACTGGGCATCCATTAACGGTTAAACATGAAGCAGAATTCACTGTAACAAGCACACAGATTGAAGAAGAAGCTAATAGTTTCTTTCTGTTTCTCCCTGGACCTCCCCGAGCTCCGCTCCCAGACATCTCATTATTTTGCATCTTCGTCACTCTTATTAAAGCCATATATCTTAACTTCAGGCTAGTGCCCATCAGTGTGGTGGAATACATGTCAAAACATTATCTACATGAGAGAAACTGCGCTCTGTCCTCTACTCAGGAGGGCCATGTGCAAAATGAATAATTTATTCAAATGAATTATAATACCTGCATCTCTCCACCAAGGCTTTGTCTGAGTGACATTCCTGCTCACATTTCAGTTCATGCAGTTGGCCTTGCATAAACTAGATACCTCTCTAGACAGATTTGCATAGAAGCACCCTGCAATGTGGTGAAAAAGGAGCAATTAGGATTCAAGACGGCACCTCCCCTCTGGATGCTCTGCTGCCATGTGAGACGGCAGCAGTTGATTGAAATGGAGGAGCATGGCCTTGTTCTGTCTTCCATCTATCTTTTGGTCCTCCTGGAGGGAAGCAAGGCAGAGTCCAGCCTCCAGAACTGGTCTTGTCCCCCTCCCTCCATCAACCGTTTAATTGTCACCCACCTCCAAAGTAAAGATTAGCAGTCGCTCAGGGCAGGTTGGAGCTTTTGTGGGGAGCCTGAGGGAAGAAACCTCTTAAGGAGTAGGTTAACAACATCATCAAACATAGTCTGATTAGTAGTTAACAAATGCAGCGGGTCACATTGTGCAGTTGTTTGAAACAGGTGATGGAGTCCTTGCTGTTGAAGTCTGGCTCCTCAGAGCGTGTGGGAGGCGTTTGACACAAACGAGGCTTCCAGCTCGCAGAAACAGGAACAGATGGCGCTGGAAAATGAGGCACCTCTCAAAAGCATTGAAACCTCCTCCAACGACCCTCCCCACACTTCTCCCTCTCTCCTCCACAGGCACTCAGTTTTTTTCCCTCTCCTGTTCTCGCTTCCTTCCTTTAATGATCTTTTTTCAGAAATTATTTAAGAGCACTTGTTGTTGCCAATACTTTTTCTTGAAAAAAAAAAAAAGCTGCTGGGATGTTACAAAGTCTTGCATCTTGTCCCCATCCTGGGAACACTGAGTGCTTTGGGTCATCTGTTGGTATGAGCTTTTGTTCACCTGGATGGAGCCAGCAGATGGCAGGGCTGGGTCTCTCCATGGAAAGACAACAAAAAAGCGTGAAAATAAGAATAATTTCTTCACATGCACTCAGTAATCTGAGCTCCTGTAATCCACCACAGATAAATGCCAGCATAATGTAAGTGGGAATATACAAGTAATGGTGATTTGTCCAGTTCTTGGTTATGCTGCAGGTTTTTGGAGTGAGGCTATTCACAAGTTAAGCTGCTTAGTATAACTGGGCACAAATATGTATTCATTTCAGCAGTAAAGACAGATAAGAACCTTGTGAGGATGAATGGCCATATGCACTGCCAGGCTTTGTAATAAGTTGATGTAAATGGGCAGTCAAAATACTATCGCAGTGCATTCTGGAATTAAACAAAGATGTCAATGAACTTGTGTTGATGCCAAAAAACCCAACAATTAGGTTATAAAGTGAAAAATAATTCAGGATGGCAGTCACATTGTACAAATAATGCATTTTAGCTCTAACCATGATTTTGTTTTTTTAACCCTATCCAAGTAGATCTAATTTCTAACTCTAACCAAGTCATGTTATTGCCTAAACCCAATGAAGAAGATGTAATGTTTTGTCGCAACAAGGCGTATTAACGCATGACTAAGAAAACCAGCAAAATGGTATCCATGACGGTAACAGTTGAATGTAAGGGGAATGTATTTCAGCTCAAATCCTGATCATTTTGTAAACCAAACCAAGTATTTTTAGTTCCTAAACCCAACAAGGACGTGACAAATGTATTTTGGTAAAGTATTATTTTGTTGATAACTGAAGGTTACTGTTGTCATATGTCGATCTTGGCGCTGAGTCTGAGGGATTAAAAGTGCTGTGAATAACCATCCCATCCAGTCCTGCTTTTTTCCTCTTTATGAGGATTTTGTAGCTTCCTAATGGAATGGCTTGAGAGTGACATCTGTTCTGATGTGGTAAAGTTCATCTGAGTAGAATTTTTCTCCTGCCACTTTACAGGATGCTCTTATGGACTTGTTGAAACGTTACTGTTTTAAATTCAGCAGGGAGCTGCCAACTTGCTTTTGTTGACAAAACAGCTATTATATAGATTTATTAAAGATTTATATCAACATGTCTTCATTTTTATTCATGGAGTCATGGAGATGAACAACAGATGAACAAAAACTTCAGTTTTCCAAAGATAAAGCTATTACCTTTATCATACAGGATACTGTGTGTGCCAAAAGATTGAATTTTTACAGAACTTTATTAGAGGTAACCCTTTAAGACCTTAGAGCTTATTGACCAGAGAAAGCTTTACAACCTGCAGACGACATAGGTCTCTGTGATCAGGTTGCTGTTGCATTGTTTTTGTGCTGTACTCCAACTCCATGTAGCAGTAAATATCAGTGCTCTCAGTGCATTTGGGCAGTGATTCTCTCTCTGTAAATGTTATCAACTTGCTACATGGTACTGCTTTTAAATAAAAAAATTTTTAAGATGATTTACCTTTTATACAGATTTACGACATAGTATAAAAAAAGGCTGCTTTTATTCAAAGAGGAACAAATATGTTTAGCATAAATATCCATTCTTTTCTACACTGTTTCATCCTATTCAGGGTCATGTGGGGACTGTCACAGATGAGTAAATATATCTTTTTTTGTCAGTTTGTTTGCTTACTTATTTCAAGGCTAATGATAATCAAGCTTATTCTATACATATGAAAGGTTTGCAACAACTTGAATGGTTGCTGGAAAATTAGAAACTGATATTGGTAGATCAGTTGCAAAGAGCTGATGGATATGATTCAATATCAACCAGTGAATATAATTTGTTTATTTATTTATCTGTTATGCATTGCTAATGCAATTGCTAATGCAATGCTGATATGCATAGATTGAAGCTATTTCTTCTTTCACACTTGAGCATTGTGAATATCCCCAATGTCTTCTAAAGGTGTCTTACTGTATAATTTGATGTAGGAGTGCATTACACTCACTGTAAATGGTTTTACATTTGTATTATGCAAATTAACTACAGTTACAGATTAGGGAGACAAAGATGTATTGTGGTTCCCAGTGTGTTGTATGGCCGCTTGAATAATGTGTGTAATAAATGAACAAGTGTTCCAAGTTCATTTAAGTGTGAGCAAGTAGTCAAGACACACTTAAATGAATTACGGTTATTAGAATAAAATGGTTTGGTCATAAAAGTTTATTTCAGAACATGCATAAAGATTTTAGAAATATATTGAACATGTTATTTCTATCTGCAAAAAATGAGAGATTTCTTTATGGTCTGCCCTGTGGTTGGCTTTACTCAGCAGAGTGCGTTTGTTTCATTCCAGTCGTGTTTTCTCCCCCTCCTGTGCTCCTGTCTCCTGCAGCAATCTGTCTGAAAAATGCATACGTAACATCCTGTGAAAATAGCTTTCTGCAGGGACTCTACCAAATGAGAAACCCTGGTGTAAATACAACACCAGCTATGCCGCATCAAATGTTACTGTCAGTCTCCACCAGGTCGAGTTGATGGCAAAACATTTGTATGCTGCACAATCTGAGAGAGCAGAGTGAAAGCGTGTATGTGCATGGAGTGTATCTATCTCAGATAAATTTATTTTTTAAGCCTGTTCTGCAAAAAGACACTTTTTTTCTGCACTGGCAGGATTTAGCTTTTAGTGGTTTTCAATGGAACTGATTTCTACTAAATAAATAGTTCTAATGATAACAATTGAATGTAACATCTATGAGTTGTCCAGTTTATGAAAATGATGTTTATCACAAGTCACAAATCTGTTCAGTTGAAAAGTTTTGCTCAACTCCACTGCATCAGTTAGTGTACATTATGAAGAGGCAGGTGAAATCTGAGCACATAAACCAAGTCCTACAACAGGGAGAAAAAGAATCTGTTAAACTGACCTTTACTTCTTTCATTATTGGCTCATGTTGGTGGTACCACTGATAGCATCAAAGGTGCACAGATTTGGCTTGATTAATCAGAGGCTTGATAATACATCCTCTAATTAAATCATTTTCCTTTCTCCTGCCAGTGGAACAAACAACCAACTCCCAAATCTGTATGCCACTGGCCAAAAGCACAATTAAGGCAGAGGGGAGGGTAATTTTATTACAAACTCCTCTCCCTGGTGGAGCAGGAGTCTGAGATATTCGATTCTCTGGCTGTGATTACCCAGCCCTTGGCTATGAGGTAGATGACTATGAATCAATTGTGTTCAAGGGGACAGACACTGGGGCCCCTTAGTTCTGAAAGATAAGAGGAAATCTAAAAAAAACAGCCAGTTACTGTTAAACATACAATCGGGTGGTTTTCTACAAACAGAATCTTAAATATTCACGCATAAATAAGGGAGGCATGAGACCAGCTACAGTGCTCACACAAATGCCCCTTTGCCCCAAAGTCTGCCATGGTTAAATGAGCAGTCGCTATGACAAGATGGGAAATGTTTAGTCTTGTAGTATTTCAATCAGAACTTAATAAAAGCCAAAAACAATACTAATCGCTCCAGGCTGCTCCACATTATGGCTTACGTAAAGCCTGTGAAAGAACTCACAGGCATGTCGCTGCCGTGTTAAGAACAGAGAACAACACATAACATCATGTCAACGTAAGCAAATGCGCCAGTTGTTGTGTGGCAGCAGGAATTTCCGTTCATGTGGAGTGCCACATGATGGAGAGTCATGTTGCGGAGTGTTTGAGATGCAGAGATTTTAAAAGTGTGTGCTTTATACAGAAATATGACTTTAAAAATCTGATGCCACCCTTTGGCTCATTCATAATCGTCCCGTGTCACTCCTTTTTCTTGCATCTTGGAATGGATCTGCTCGACTGGAGAATACCTGAATCTCGTCTTCTCTGCCATCACCTCTCCAGCTTCCCAAGTCAAGTTCTTTTCTTTGCCGCATTCAATATCACCAAGGCTATTGACCTGACATATTGATGTAAAGAGACCTGACTGCTAAGAGGCATCTAGCTGCTGCATATTGACCACACACTTGGCTGAAAAAGTGGACTTGTGCTGCAGTACAGGACAGAAAGTATATAACAAAAGAGCAGCAAGACACATTCACTCAAGACATTCAAACAACAAATGGTAACACTCAATAGATCAGTCAGTCAGTAAGTGTGAGTGCTAACAACAGGTGGCGCTAGTTCACCAGTCATCATGATCAAATAATTTCTCAAAGCTGTCACAATAAATAGCATCAGTGTTATATCATGATACAGACTGAATAGAGACTGTTACCCTGGGTGCAGTGAGAAATGGAATATTTTCCCTTTTGTTGATAATACATAGGCTGACAATGAAATGAGCCATACCACCCCCTCTCACTCACACACATATTCACATACACTAACACCAAGCCCATCATGTTTTTCCCTCCCCCATACCCTTGAGGAATAAGACGGGATTATGTCAAAGCAATTCAATTGTGAGAGTGGAGGTAACGAACTGTTCCTTTTATCTCTTCATTTGTGTATTTAGGCACTATGTTGTGTCTGTTATCTGTTTATATTGAACAGAAGTGTGAGGCCGTAAGGGTGAGATTTTCTGACTTACTGTCAGAAGTTTTAGATCAAAATATCTCTTTGTATATATTTTTTGGGCTCATGTAACTGTCACCAGTCTTCTCACATATCTATTAATAAAAGTGTCTTGGAAGTAGAGACACAAATTCAGTGAAGTCCATTCAAATTTCTACTCAGACAAGAAGACAGCCACTCCTTGATTAGAGTTAGCCTTTTTCTATTTAGGTCAGTGGTCTCCAGTCCATTTCACGTTATGTTGCCTCTACAGTGGCTAAATTGCCCAGCAGGCAGGTGCCATTAAAGCAGTTTGTTTGCAAGGTAAGCAGCTATGAGAAGTGACAGCAGTAGAATTGCTAATGTACTTTGGCTGTCATTTCTCTCTGAAATCCCCTGCAGGGAGGGCCTGATTAAACTGATATTCAACCTTCTGCATGTTGTGGGCACAGGCCTCATTAGCATAGGGTTTAGATGACACAGAGAGAAGGCTGGCATTAGTGTTGTAGGAAGTAGTTAGACATTGTGCTGTAACTAATATTCCAATTATAATGGGTGCCTACAATGTAGCATATTAATGATTCAAAGCACATTATTAACGGGGCATGTATGTTTGAAAATCAAGAGAGAATGTGTGAGAAAAGTGGTTGCATTTCACACAGTAGTGGTTCACAGGAAGTGTCATTACACATTAAATGGGATTCAAACAAAAGGATGCCTTGAGCTATGAAACATAGACAAAAATAGCATCCTGTCAGAGTCAGCTCCATTATTGTTCTACCTAGGTGAATGGAAGGTCAAAGTTGGGGTCTAGTCATACCAGAAAAGTAGACTGGCACAGCAACATTCTGCTTGTCTTGCCATAGAGGTTTGAGTACTCACAGAAGTACATAGCTAGTGAATCAACATAGTTAGCATGCTGAAATCCAGGAAACATGTGTTCTGTTTCCTCTTATAATTTCATTAAATAGCCAAAAGAGAAAAAAAAAACTCAGTTAGTTGCTCTGCTAACAGTTAGTTACCAAGCTCATTAGCTGGGTTGTTATTGGAAAAGAACAATCTAAGTTTGCACACTTTATTCAAAGGGTCCACTGACTCCTGTCTAACAAGTGACAAAAGCTATCCTACTTTACAAAACCAAATGTGGAAATGTCCCTGTTGCGCAACCAAAAGGAGAAAGACCCACACAGAGAGTGAGCTATAAGTTGTCCTACAGACGGTAAAGTTGATTAAATTAATCTTTTTTTGTCAGCAAGTTATTGCTGTTGGTTTAGGAGCCTCCATCTGAGACGATACAGCTGGTAAATGTGTGTTTTTGTAAAGAGAAAGAGAGCTGTGCTCATTCTTGTAGCCACAGCGATAGCTTCCTCAATGAAAATTAAGAAAGAATGAAAGCGTGTACTCTGTGTTGTGTTCTCATCAGTGCTTTGCCGACAGGTGCTGATGAATACCCGTCTACAACAGAGTCATTTGACCGTATATTGACTAATCACCAGTTTGTCAAAAGCTAGATGCTTGTGGGTGTTATTGAGTTTTTTGACCAGTGGAAATTAAAGGGCTTGAGTTGCAAAGTGGGGCCACCATGTCTCAGGCACATTTTTTTAGCACATTCCAAATTCACTCTGATAGATATCTGTTGAAGGTGGTCAAATAAGCTTTCTAAATTGTTTATAGTGTCCATAAAGAGTTACTGTGCAGGAAAAAGCATCCTGCTGAAAGAGACAATGTGATAAGTGAATCCAACTGCTAAAAATTAGCATAAACAATCTGCACTTGGTCAAAATAATACCCACAGCCCAAAGTATCGTACTGCCTCCACCAGCTTACAGTTTTCATGTTGTTCCCAGGTAATTTTTAGCCTGCATTCATGTCCATTCACACAATGTAAAAAACATTATTCATCGGTTAATGGCAGCTTTTTCCATTGCTCCATGGTGAAGGTCTCACATACCCACCATAGGTGCCTTCAGTCCTTGAAAAAGTTCAGCATGGCCAATCCAGTCTAAATCAGTCTGTAGCTCAGGACTCCCATATTTAGCAACAACTGAGGTTTTCAGAAGTTAGTGCTACAGTAGCTCTTCTGAGTGCTCAGACTGCATTGACCAGCAATCAGTTCCCACTTAAGTCATATGATAATAACAACCACATAACAGTCCTATTCCTCAATTTAGTAAAGACCCTTTATATGTTACCTTCATAGATTTTATTATTTGGGCATTGTTTAAACTTAATCTTCCCTAAAACTGTAATAGGTGTTTTGAAAGATGTGAATCCTGAATCTGATGCAAGTCAAATTTGATTCCTTGGTCAGTGCACACGTTGCCCTCTAACTTGAACCTTGTCGCAAACAGCAATGCGCTTTCGTAGTGCATTGGGAAACTCATTGCTCACTGACCTCTCCTTAACCAGAGTCGCTGTTTTATTGGACACACACTGAGACAAGCTGTCTATCAAGAGTGCACTCAGAAGGGAAAAATGCTCCCTGACTCATCCTGCTTGCACGGGCGGACAAAGTACAGGTGAAACTGATGTTGTTTACTGAAGATTACCTCATTCTGTTTATTCAGTTTCTAGGGAGATTTCCTGGATGACAACAGACTATGGAATCCATCAACAAGGGAGGCAAAAAGCGCACATTTGGAGTGTTCATTATGATATTTCATGTAAATTAGTTCACATTGTTTTTACTTTGTTCAAGTATTTTATGATGTTTGGCATGTAAATAATCTTCTTGTCAGAATTCTCCTTTACACATCCAATAAACCCCAGAAACATCCACAGTACTCAGTGATTTAACATCACAAAACTGTGGTGAATGCTGCAGTTAGCACTAAGCAAATATTTAAAGTCACTGCTAAAGACATCATCACCACTGCAAATAAATGAATTGAATTATGCTTATAGCCTCCCCCTCCTCTTACCTAAATGGATATTTGATCCCTGGGGAACACCTACCGCTTTGCAATCTGTGCTGGCTTCCTGGTGGCGCTTCCAAATCTCTCTGAGAAGCAAGCACTGACTTTGAAGTCTGTGAAGCTGATGATAAATATGCTAATGTGTCTGGAGGTGACTCGACGTAGCAGATAGCGCTGTGAGGGGAAAGTGCCACCCATCGTTTAATATATGGAGAGAAGGAAAGAGGGCCAGGGAGAATGGAAAAGGAGGGAGCGTCACTCTGCTGATAAGCCTTAACAAGGATAAACAATGGGAGTGAAAGAGCTTTAAACTGTTGTTTTGTCTGATTCAGGAAGTTGATCTGTGGAAATAAAACTGTCATAAATGAAAATGCCATCCTTATTTTAAGCTGCAAGGGCAGTTTGGTCACTCAAGTAGATAAAGAGTGTTTAACTATACAATGTATTATGAACTGCATTACATAAAGAAAGAAATTTTGGTCTTTCCCATAAGTTAAAACTGGGATACTGTCACACAAAGGCTTCAAAGGTTGTTTCTGTACAGATAGGCTTATTAAGAATTGTATAAGTAACAGTAGTAGTTTCTCTTACACACTTGAAAAATAGAATGAGGGCAGATTGTATTAATTTGGTTGCAATATAAAACTTATGCGCTCGATGCTACTACATCCAACTTTATCCTCCTTTAAAAGAAACCTTTATTGTGCCCTTTTCACAAGCATTGACACAATTTCCAGAGGTCTTAATGAAACCTCTTAGATATGCTTTAGTCAAAACACCAACAAGATAGTGTCCATCAGCTCCTTTATCAACCATCAATTTATACCTCTTTTAACTGTCTGTTTTAGGGCTTAGATTGATCCTCTCACTCCCCTGCACCCCTTTCTTTGTTTGGCTCTTTTGAGATCTGCAGTACTCAGTTACCCCCAAGGTATGTTATTACCACATGAGGGAGCATACAGTAAATAGCCTAAAGGCTAACACTAGTAGACTACATACAGCAAACCAAACTCACACTACAACACATCAAACTGCAGTTTTATTCTTGTACGCTTATATTTCCCTCATCTGCAGTTTAACCACAGACAACTGGAACTAGTCCCTCTTTTAGGCAAAATCTTGTCAGAAGTCATGTGATAAAATGCTTTTGGTTGATACAAAAACCACAGCTCAGAACATAAACGCTGGCTGTTAATACACGGGTTAAAACTTACGTCATAATTCCTCCATCACATACTGGCTGCATCAACCTATCTCTATGTCTGTTTTTATTCAAGCCTTTGGAAACTAACATTAAAAACTACCATTTTTATGAACAAGGTTTTACTGATGTTACAAGTTTATTTTTCTACTATGCCTGTGCTTTTGCATTGTGCTGCATTCAATGACAAATGGGAAATTGGATACTCAACTTTCATAATGGAAAGCAATTTTTAAAAACACGAGTAAGAAGTTAGACTTCCCAGTCAAGATGTAAACGTTAGGGTCTGACATTATTCTCCCATTTCTGTTGTGTTTATTCCACATTTTTGCTTTCCCATATCTCTCTGGGCTTCTCCTAAGCTTGGCTGGCTGGGTGGCTTGGTGACTGCTTTTCCGTACAACATTGGTTTGTCATCCTCCCAACAGTTTATCTGCTCTGCTCTCCACTCTTACCAAGGTCATCAGTTACCCACATTGTTAACAGAAGGCCTCCTTGTCAGTATTTTATCCTGTTTATCTTGATTTCTGTCTCTTTAGAAAACTGATCCAATATCAGTCCCTGTCATGCTCCAACTCTCATACTAAGTTGGATCATTCATTGTCTGGACATTTACATCCTTGCCTGGGAAAGTTAGCAAAGATCAGCAGTCAGCACTCACATGGAAGTTAGGGTGACTGTGACACCTACAGTTTCATGTCAAGATCCAAGAAAAAAATCCTCTGACCAAAATCTTTTGATAAATCAAAGCAAAAAAGAACAAAAAAGTCTTGACTTTCAAGATACAGTGAATGCAGCATGAGTTAAAGCTGAAGTTGGATGGAAATAAGGAGGTTGGATATTCTACTATTGTACCCTGACCTGGGAATGTGATGTAGAGATTCCCTGAAAACAGCTCACCGAATGAAAGTATTATTTATTGGTTTATTGTGTTTTTTCTTTTTTTTGGGGGGGGGGGGGGCTTGAAGCACTCAAATATATACACGGAAGTGTATATATTTAACCCCCTCGCAGTTAAAATACAAATATGTCAATATGTCATAGGACCAATCAGCTTGAACACTGAATTTGCTTCATGACCATTTATCTCTCCAATCATCACTTACACAACCTTGCCGTCGGCTGCTTGGAGCTAAATTCCATTGACCGCATAATTAATGATGTGAGCAGCAAAAAACTCCCTGTTTAAAAACAAATTTTTGAACTACAAAATGCAAACAAAAAATTCACACTTGACTTTTATCATAACTAAGGTCATGTAAAAGTGTCATCAGCACTCAGACCCCCATGCATATGCATATTCTAAAATAGAGAAGTTTCAAGACAACCTCAAAAAAGTACAAGTGCTTGTTAATGGAATTCTGCAGTTCGTACATTTTATGCCTCTGGGCCCTTTTTGCTGTTGTGTGTGCTCTTGGACTGTTTACTTCTCTGAGTGAGAACTTACTTGGCAAACAAATACAAACTGTCTCCTTATGTCTAGAGCGTAGTGCGCACCAAGCTGCTATCTCTTAGTCAGAACACAGATTTGATACCCTCAAGGTGACAGCAGCAGATATGTTCCATGTGTCAACAACAACATCCGGATTGTCAGAGAGCATCTCTTCATGACTCAGATGTCTGAGCAGCTCAGACATATTTAGGATACAGAAATATAAAGGCAGATTTATCGTTAAAACGTTTGGTGAGGATAAGAATGTCACTGTGTGACTATAAAATCTCTTCACCTTCAGCCGATCTACATAGAGAACCTTTTCCCCATGCTGTATCTCAAGTTTGTGTTACTTCAAGTGTGTGTGTGGACAAGCTGTAGGTGTCACTGTCGACGTGGCTTTGAGCTCCAGGAGCCATAGCTGTTTGAGTCCAGCGCGCCACCCAGCCCCCTTTGTAGGAGACGTCGTAAGTCAGATGTTCAGAATGCATGGGGCATTGTCTGCCTGGATGTTCGATGGGCTGGCAGCAAAAGGTGACATCTGGTGACTAATGTGCTCAGATGTGAATGCTGCTCCCTCAGTTCTCTGGGCAGCAGCTGCTCTGCAAAGGCATAAATGAGACAGGGGGAGCAAGAGAGAGACAGCCAGGGAGAGATAGGAGGAGAGGGGGTGGTCGCAGGCCTGGGTTGGGGGGTAGGGCTCCGGGTTTGAGGAGCGTGTTTGTAAATGTGAGGTGGTGTGCACGTTCACCACTCCAGCCGTCTGAATCTGAAGGGGTGTGTTTTGGGGGGGTTGGGTATGTCATGGGAAAATCAATGATTTTCTGTCTGATTTTCGAGGACGTGAAACACAGCAGCCACCCCCCCCAGTCCCTGCTGCCTCTTCACAAGCGCCGCCCCACCAAGAGACCACACAGATCAGAAAGAGCTTGTTTTGATCTGCTTGTGATTTCTGCAACCAAGGGCCTTCTAGTGACTGTGTAAGTGGACAATCAAGTCACTTTCTAAACCAATAAAACGTTTTATAGAGCTTGCTGTGTGGAGGATGTAGATGGGATTACGTGGTCAGTTCAACCGAGAAGCCAAACATTTTTGGAGGAGTGCTGGTTACTTAAGATCCATTTACCAGATTTCTTTTGCTAATTGAAAATAATTAGAGTCAACTAAATTTCTTTCTCGGACAAATATTTTCAATACTTTGGTTAAAAGAAATCCAGAATAAAAGAGTTAGAGTTTAATGAGAAGATTGAAACCTCATAAGTTTCAAACTGCACCCAGCAATTGGTCAGTTTAGTACATTAACTGAAAATAAGGTAACAATGAAATTGGCTCGGTCCAACAGGCAAAATAAATCAATCAATAACATTTTATTGCTTTCTTATCTAATTTGTATTAAAGCATATGGTAAAAGGGATGTTTTTATGTCAGAGCAGCTGTTCTGTCCTTGCCTCCAGTCTTTGCTTCCACCAACTGCTTCCAGACTTAAGCTTCACTTTTAAAATGCAATGGTTTCGGTGACTGTAACCAAATACATCTAATTACCAAATGTTAAATGATTTCCTTAGATTTGGAAAACATTTTACTTTCCCATTTTTTTCTGGACTGAGATCTCTGATGTTGTTCCTCAGATCTGTTGAGGACACTCTCCAGTTTTGGGGATTACAGCACAGACAGAGTGCTCCGATTACCAATGGCACCACTGTTGCCTTCATGCTTTCAACTCCTTCAGTCAGCCCTGGGTATTTTTCAAGCTTCTCAAGTTCCTTCTTCTTGTTGTTGCTGTCATTTGGCATTGCTACATCTATCACTACTGCATTATTCAGCAGTTTAAAACCAGCACAAGTATTGGTTGCTTAACCATCTTCCAACCCATAATATGATGATATATAATATATATATTGATTGATTGATCACAGAATATTGATTAATATATATATCCTGTGATTAATTAATTTTCATAATTATGTGTTGTTAACTGTGATTAAGCATATCTTAATCACAAATTTATTTGATTTTGGAATCTTTTAATCTATGTTAATCTGCGGCATTCACCAACACTCCACATGTGTCCGATGGCACACTGATCGGCTGTTCCGTGTATTGAAAAAATAAACAAGAGGGGAGGCAGCAGTGATGACAGAGAGCGAACAACTCAATACATTCTCTCTCCTTTATTCCATTTTCATCTCTTCAAAACAAGCAGCACTTTTCACAAAGCCACGAGATGTAACGAAGCTGAAGAGCAACAGATAATCGTGATTTAGGACTGAACAGCTATAACCGTTTTAAGTTTTTATCTATTGTGGTCATATGGTTTTCTTTATTGACTATGTACAGACTACCGCCTCCTTCCGCCCTACAGAGCAAAGTCCTCTTGCACAGGCTGGGATTGTACGTTCTAGCCGGCAGTAGGACATAATCTTTGCATTGTGTTCAAATGCTTTTTTTCCCGTGACACTGGTGGTGTGAGCACATACAGTACATCTGGGATCCTTTTATTGAGGCTGGTTCTTTACATTGGTTTGGTGTGTTTGAGTCTTTTACTTATTGTTCTTCAAATATCACATCACTGATCACGGAGTTGTCTTTGGAGATGCATTAGGTCGCAGATGACTAGTTATTGTGTTAAAGGTTGGTAAATAATGTAAAACCTCTCTTTCTTAATCAAAGTACTGTAACTTGTAATAATTTATGACATTTTGATAACATTCTTCCAAACTGGATCATTAAGCTAAAAAGTTCTCTGCAGGCAGTAGATGTTTGCTCAGGTTTGACATGATTTATACGTTTACAGCATTTTTAAACAAGCTTTGACATGGTCAGCTGGGTGCAGGCACGGCAGACTCGGCCTGTTAAGAGAATCCTGCATTGATTAAATTGGCAGAGAAGTGTTGCAATTTCAAACAAGTGAGCCATTCATGAACAAACACAGAATCTGAGCACATGCTGCAAAGATTTTTTGCATGCAGTTGAGCCTGTGCAGATGTTGCAACATGGAGTAAATGTAAAGATGTTGGAAATGGAGTAAAATTCTCCAGCTATGACGGCTTCATCCTCCTATCATCGAGGTACCCATGTTTGTTTAGCTGCACGTCACCAGTCAAAACATTAGACATGTTTGAATGACAGGCAGCAGTTTGAGACCCTGTGTTTTATGTATCGATGTGTATGTGCCCTGAACCCAGTGATGATACCCCAAAGGCCACTTCTGTGTTGAAGTCCTCATGACCCCTGAGCTCCTCAACTGTTCTTAACTTAGAAAGAGCTCCTGGCTCTTGCCGGGCAATAAAACATGGAAGACGGAACAAGATATGACAGAGAGTGAAAACAAGAGCAGAGAACACCAAAAGCAACTGAAATTTTTCACTTTGAGACACAATTAGTTTGTCACCTTTTAAGAGTCAATCTCGTGGCACACGTTTTATGGTTTCTGTCCCATAATCTGGCCACAATGATTTGTATGCTCTCTTTCTAGCAAAGGGGATCACACAAAACTGATGTGGATCAACACCCGCAAACATGTGGTCATTTGTGGCATTCATATGGACATGCTGCTTCTTAGCAGACACTTGAGCCCCACTTAAAAGGCGTCATGGGCTGCTTTCGATTAGGAAGGCGGTGGGCTGCTTTGGATTTGATGAACAAGAAGTGCATATGCATTCCACAAAGAATGTTAATGAAACACATTCCTCCCAGTTTCTCATGGAAACCAGCTTGGATTTAGGCATAAGAAGGTGGGGAGAAATGAGGTCCCCATCTCTCTCCTCAAAAAAAAAACAAGAAAAAGAGAAAAAGCAAAAGATGCTGGAGAGAATTACTCCTTTGAGGAAAAGGTAAAGGAGGACTGTTTGGGATGAAAGTGTATAGAAAAGTTGTCTGTGTTTGTCATTGTGGAATTGTAAAGATCCCCTTGTGTATTATGTTTGTTGTGTGAAAGAAGAAAAACTAGCTGAATAGAATAAAAAAATACAAATACTCAGCTAATAGCAGCAAGTTCCTCCCAAATAGGTTGATTGGCTTTCATGTACTGCAATTATGCATATTTTCAGTTTGAGTAATTAATGGGGAAAACATTAAAAAAAAAGACAAAAAATTAACGTGTGTTATACAACTAATTTGTCATGATCCCTCCGTGTGAAAACCTCAAGCACTTGGTGCCCACTTGCATAATGATAAAACAGTGCAAATAAATACAACAATTGTGAAAGATTATATTATTATTTTTTTGTTTTATTGCCTTAATGAAATTATACAGCACATCTGAGCAAAATTAAACTCGTAAGAATGGTCTCACGTGGGAGTCAAACTCTGGTCTCCTGAACAAAAGAAACATAACTTAATCCACCAACACTCATACCTTCAAATATAGATCTCAGATGCTGTTTTTAAGGACCATTGCTCCTGTGCTCAAATATTCCCTCACAGAATGAATCACATTGAAAAAAAACACCATTATTTGATGCTGTTGAAATGATGATTTGTTATATTATTACAAAAAAAAAGGCTTTTACTTTGTTGAGGGGCAAAGGTGCGACTCAGACTGATTTGGTGACTAAATCATGACATTCATGAATCTTCCCACAACCACAATTTCAACATTCCTTTTAAGTTAAAAACTGACTCTTTAAGATCTCTTTTTCCTCCTCTTTTCAGCTAAAATGTGTTTACAGTGGGAACTTGCCACAAAACTAATCCATTTTTGGAGTCTGCTCACAGTGTTGTTAAGCTATTTCTCCAAAGTCATTTTACTGTCGTAGATGATGCGTGCCCTACACGAGGAAGTATTTTCAACCCATATAATATTTGATATAAGATACCAAAGGAATGTGAATCTTTTAGGCTGTGGGCTTCTGAGCGAAAGATTCAAGGAAAGTGTTTTTGGAGCAGTTGCAAGCATAAAATATCAAATAAAATGCACTTAATGCCCTAATTTGGGAGTATGATAAAGCAAAGGCTTTGTTTGCTTCAAGGCTGAAGCCTCTGCTTCCCTTCAGCAATATATTTTTGTTTTGTACCAGAGACAGTAAGTTGGCTGTAGCTTGGTTGGTTAGTCCTGGATAGACCTTGGGTTCAAGCACAGGTAGTGTACATCTGTTTGTGCAACAATAGATGTCTGACTAATGTGTCTGAACACTTGTAAAACAATATGACCTTTTACATTTTGTAAGCATGACCACAGTTTTTATCTACACAGCACATTCTGCAATCCAGTATATGCCTATTACTCTTTTTTTAGCATCACGTACACTGTGTGAGAGATTACCTTCATGTATTGGAGCTGCAGCTACCATCTTAATTAGAAAACAATTAATTATCACAAGTTTGCATTCGAGGGAATCTTCTCAGTCATTAAATGATATTAGTCATGCAATTCAAGTTCTGCCTCCAAGCCAAACTCTTACTTTACTTGGACCTCTCACACTCGCACACACTCACAGTCTTTTTATCCGTTTTATATCAGCTCGTGCACATGGTTTGCACTTCACAGACGGATGCAAGACATCAGAAATAGCTATTTAAAGCGATTTAACTGAATATCTTTTCTGTTTCAAATATGCTGAATTTGTGTGAGCAATGTTAAGCAGCACAGTTATTAACTATTTGTTATTCTTCTCACAAGATTTAGTATCTTTACAAATACTATGCCTGTGCTCTGTTTCAGCTAGTGCTACTGTACATATTTGGCATCATGCTTGGATAATGGGGGTGTTATACGCATGAAGCTGCTGTGCATTCATTTTACAGATCACAGAGGAAGTGTGTTTTCATTACAGACAATCATAGAGCCTCTTAGCCACTGCAAATTGGACATTTTGCCAATTAATGAATAATGGTATTGGTTAAAAACAGCCTTGATTTCACCAATGACAAATTCACTGTTGCACCAGGATTATTGAGCTGGTCTGATTACTTACTATCCATATCGCTAACCTTTTCTGATAACTACACATTCAAGTCACAATGTGCTGCTTTGATATTTTATCCCATCAATCGGGATAATTTGTACCGCATCCGGATCATAATTCTATTTACCAGGAGCACTACATCGCTGTATTGATTGGCAAACCAATAGCATTTATACGACCGTCAATAGTGAAAAGTAGTTCCTTCGCTCTCTGCTTCACTCTGCCATGTGGAAGCAGCTATAAATGGCCATTTTATTGAAAATTCCTTTTTCCTTTCAGTGCAGAAGTGGGGAAAGGCCAGCCAGATCTCTATTAGCAGACTGGGATTTTCTCCCATGTGTCATGGTGAGTGTAATTGCAATGTCACACTTCAAGGGCTTCATGTGGGTGGACGGGTGGTCTACCACAAGAGAGAGGACTGTAGTCAAAATACCAATTAATGAAGGCCAGAGAAATATGACTTGAACTGCTTCAGGTCTGTACCTGCCAATGACTGAGGCTGTCGATTGAAATTGTATCCCATCAGCCCTTGATCGTGGGTCAGTGCTCAGTGTCAGTGTTGGCAGATTACACTTCCCTCTTACAGGATCCTGGCTCATGCCCTTGAGGACACATACCTCATGATGATAAATTCCCAACATAAAAGAGAAAATTACCTCCAGCTTTTCAGAAATCCTTTGTTAAACTATCATGCAAACCTCCAAGTCAAGCTGTGGCTAGGCATATTTTAATGTGTCTGGATTTAGAAAATGTATTCCTCTTCTGGTGCTGTAGCAAGCACTGTGTTGAGGTACAGTAAATCACCAACTCTCAGGCTGCTGACTATGGGCTGTCTGTGGTTTCTCTGCTTCTTGTGGTAGTAATATTGCTACTGTAGCCCTGGGCTGCAGGCTGTGGAGAGTCTTGGACAATCTGACAACACTTGTGAGCCCTAAGGAAGGGCATATCCAAACCTTGATGATCATAACGATCCCTGCTGTCAAAATGAATTAATACAGTAGGCTGTGACCTTGCCTCCCTTCCTTCTGCCTGATTTGGAGACAAGTTACCATTTGCATGTGGCACCAAGTGAACTTCAGATATTGAGTCTGTTGTATGTAAACGGTCTGGAAAAGTCCCTTGGAGTGCATGGGCAGTGGAGCCTAATATGAGCACTTTAATGGTGCCATGTAGAGACACATCCAAAATAATGCTCTAAGCCAAAGCAGCAATTAGTATGTTTGTAGAGTAAAAAGCACAGTAAGTTAAATGTTTGCACTTGACTGTAACACCTGCTGTGCTAACCTACAATGGTCCATGTCTTCACCAGTTTGTGTTTCCAAAATGCTTGCTCCTTTACAATACTTTGTGAGATCCATCGTAAACCTGTTGTGTAGTATTATGACACTACGACATTACTAACAGTACACAAATCCAGATAAAAAGTAAAGTATTTTTCAAAAGCACTAAAGCGGGATTCAATTTAGGATTTACATTCACAAGGTGACAGAAATGATTATATCACATGCTTTATGGGTTCTTTCCTCATTTTTCTTTTTTTTTCTTTTTTGTTCACCAGTCTGGAAACCCATCAGAAGTAGTTAAATGATTATGCTGACAAGGCCAGCAAATAATGGATATCCAAACTGAGACGTCCTATTTTGTTCTTATTTCATTGTTTGAATACAGACCGATTTATTGACTGATGACAGCTGATGGTTCTGCAATAGTGTCCAAGTGCACCTGTATTCCACGTGACTGTTTACATGGATTTACCCCACATTATAGCATCATTTTCTTTTGACATTTGAAAACCCACAATGGTCTCATTTGGCACCAAAACATTTTCACTGATAATACACCAATTTTCCTTTCTTTTCTTCTTCTTTTTGGTACCAGGCTGCAAAGTGTTGACTCCCTTTTTTTGTCCAAACTCAAGTGGCCATTCAAGGGGCTGCAGTTTTTGGAACATTTTCATTTTCTCAACCATGAAGATTGGCAATTAGATGTTTTCTGCAGGATTTTTGCACTTGAACCTTGCTTCTGCATGTCCCTTTGTAAAACTTCGAATGGGGACATGTTCTACCACAAGAGACGACTCAGTATCATTGCTAACAGGAATCACATATACTTCCCTCTTGAATTACGATATGCTGAAAGCTTAAATAACTTTTGCCCTGTGACAGCAAATTATCTGCATTGCAAATGTCAAAACACGCCAAATCATCTGTTACCAATTTGAATATTTCTTTTTCTTTAAATCAAGGTTAGAATGGACCTTTCAAGCCAGTTATGTAATTTGCTTATCATTAGACAAATTATAGATTTAGCACTCGTTGTATCCTTTGTGGAGCCAAAGTGAAAATACATTTGTGATTTTTAAAAATGTGGGGTTTATTTTTTTTATTTTTTGTCTTGATCGCCTGATCCTTTTTTTAAACTAAGTCAGAGCCTTCTCAAGGTCATCAGTGTGGACTCTTGCACTGCACCGTCATCAATGGACAGCATGGAAACCACTTGAGCCTAATCTGGCCCCAATTCAAGTTCTCACATGTAAAATCTATAGACCGGAAGTAATTCCACGGAAGCTTTCAAAGCTAACTGAAATAGTAAGAAAGGAGATTGGTGGCAAAAGATGAGGCCGTTTCTTATCTTAAACGCAGAGTGAAATTAAATCCTAAAATTCGAATTTCAAATCATTGAACAATGTGAAATAAATTAACATTATTTTGGTTGTCCCTCTAGATCTTTAGGGGGTTTTATTGTGTTTGTTTATCATGCTGATAAGTCGGTGCAACAAACAGTAGAAATATCTGCCCCGTTGGGAGAGAAATTCAAAATTTCTTTCCAAAAGAATCCACATCACCACTTCTCACGACAATGCACCTCCCAACGATAACATCTTATCAAATTAAATGGCACTGGTTACACGATTAACACACTCTGGGTGGCAGCAGAATATGGCAATGGAAATAAATCCTTTAATGGTGCTTTAACAAAGAGAATTTGACTTCATTGTTCCAAAAAATTGAGAATCCCGTCTCTGCTTTGTGACACTAAATAATTCATAACACCACAGGCTGACCTCAGGTCATTCTGTGTAGAGGCCAAAATACTCAGACACATAAATGATGCATTGACAACAGCAATAACTGTACACACCAAAAAAAAGGGAGATCTGAATTGGAGTTACAATGTGGAGTGTTTGTGAGAAAGGGACTTTTCTTTGGAGGCAGCTGATGAAGATTACCTATGATTGAATGATTCATTGAGGCCGGTGACAGGCTGAGTGTGTGGGATGAGCTCTGGTGCTATCTTTACCCTTCTCTCCACCTCTGCCCATCTCTCACTCTTCTCTATCTATGAAGCACAGCAGTGTATATGGCAGTTCAGTTCTGGACCGCAGCCCTTAGGCAACCCCTTTCAATCTGAACAGCTTGCACCCTTTCTGCACAAAGGCAGCAGAAATGATAGGTTTAAACAAAAAGGGATATGGCCTTTTCACCCCCCAACTTGAGGCAAATGACTACAAAACAATAAACCCACATGTGCAACATATATTCAGACATGAAAACAGAGTGGAAGACGTCTCATGACTCCCTCCCTCTTTGTGTTGTTCGCCTACCGAAAAGCTCTGCAGCCGAGAGACAAATTGCCGCACTGCATTAGCACTACAGTGAAGGATGAAAGTGCACTGAGCAAGGCAAACAAGCATCCCATTACAACCGCCACTTAGCAACAAACACATCTATTACAGCGGCTGAGCAAAGCTGGAGGTGAGCCTGCACACACCTCCAACAAGCTGCTATCCAGGCCAATAAGATTCAGAATGCAGAATGCCGAGAATTTCAACTAGCATGAGAAAAAAGAAAACAAATAGCCCTCCCACTTTCCATCCCTGTTGAGAAATCATGGGCCATAGCAAGTGTTTACATACTAGAAGAAAGAGTCTCTTCATCAGATGATGTTTGATTTTTTATTTTTTTTGTCACCCTGCTGAGAGTATAAGCAGTCCCTTTTTTTTACTACAGATATTGCCATGACATCACTTCCACAGAGAGGGGCTGCTCAACTCATCGGTTACACTACTGTATATCATAGTGATTAATGGAGATCTTAATACGCTGACCTGATACCACTAGCCTTCTGCTTTTCTCTTTGTGTGCCACTGAAGCTCAGTTATTTTTAATTTCCTTGTTGCTACCTCAAGTTCATCCCCAGAGTTGTACCTTCCAGTCTTATGTGTGATATATCGATTCTCAGACAAAAATGCATAATTTCCTCCTTTTCTTACCCACACTAATTACTGTGGTGCAAGTTCTGACTGCTGTTGTCATGGTAATTGCCTTTGGGGGGGAAATGGTGCCACTTGAGCTCAAGTGATTGAGAGTGAGAGAAAATGAGAGGAAGTTAGAGGGAAGATTGTGAAGGAGACACGCACACACACACACCACTCATTGTGTGCCAACATATTTCATGTTTCATCTTGTTTCATGGCGTGTACTATTGGCAGTTTACCTTGACTTGAAATGATCTGACCACAGAGCTGCTTCGCGTCAATGCCAGAAAATGAATTTGATGTGGGTGAGTGAGGATAAGTGTTCTTTCAGCGCTGAGCCGAGAGCCAAGAGGTCTCAGAGCAGACACCCGCTCCCCGACATTTATCCACTGCATTAAATGGATGTGTTGGGTTCAAGGAGGGGTCAGGGAAATATAGGAGACAACATATGTCAAACAATACATATTGGAAGGGAAAAGTAGGATCATAAAAAGCCTTTAATCATTTGGCAAACAAGGATCCCTGCAACAGAAAAAAGAGAAAAGTTTGTGGATTGAAGCACTTGATCATCATTATGGAACAACAAGAGGCACCTCTGACAATTGGCACAGACATGATGCTGAAATGAGGATGGTTCCTCTTCTCCATGGTCTGTGTGTGAGTGTGAGTGTGTGTGCTTTAGTTGTCACAGTGCACTCAGGAAGTCCTTGTGTTTTGTCAAGTGTTCTGTTGGACCTCAACTTTGACAGACTTTCTACTGCTCACTGTTGTTATTCAGACAATTCATAACAATACTGTGTTGTGTGAATTTTGTCTGATACTTTACGCTAAATGTACTTATGTTGGTATGTGCGGCTGACTCTCACCAGAAACTGTGAAATAGGGATACTTGTCCACATGTCAGATGTGTTGTGGTTTCACAATCCAGGCATGAAAATTGTGAGATGACAAATGTTTTTTGTGGCAGTTGTTTTATTTTGGGTAGCATTGGGACACATGATGAGTCGTAGCCTCTGTGTATTAAACTGTGTAGTCCTCATACAAAGTATGTTTTCTAACCCTTACCATGTAATTCTAATTACAAACCCTAAACATTAGAGGGTGGGAGCAAAGTAGAACAATATGTTATTGCAGAAGTAGAATATAGTGATTAAGGGATTAAGTGGAGTGTGGGTTTAGTGCTTGAATAACAAAAAGAAAAAAAATACAAGTTGATAAACCATATAAGGATGAAGGCATGAATTTAAATTCAAAAGTTATTTGCTTATTTACTTCCAGTTCTATTTAGTCGTACAAATTTGTGGGATTTGCCAATAATTTGAACCATCTGCCTCAGAGACTACTGCCGTGGCCACAACATGATATGGGTGGAAATTTGATTCAGGTGCTCCAAGTGCTTGTAGACTACATACAGTGTAGACTGCTGGAAAATTTCTCAGGAAAAATTTCCACATTTTGTTATGTTTAGTTGTTTTCAAATTATTACTGTTCTTTTTTCACGTCTACCCGTATGTGGAGGAAGCATATTTGGAGGAAACCGGGCACCGAGCCTCACCTCATTCTTAGCATCACTACAGTGAAACATGGTGGTGGCAGCAGTGTTCTGTGGGGATGTTGTTCAATGATACAGACCTAAAGACTCATCAGGATAAGGGTAAGAGCGGAAGAATACAGAGGAAACTGAATGAAAACTTTTTCCAAGAAAGCTCAAGATTTCAGGATGGGGGCGAAGAGTTTCATCATAAAACATAATGATGATCTGAAAGCGCACGAACAAGAAAACAAAAGAGTCCGTTTTCTCGGAAAACTTGGAGAACCAACTAGAGTCTGGACCTGAATCCACATGGGTTCCAAATAACTAGAGGGACCGGAAAATCTTTCCCCAAAACTTGCGTCATGTCCAATCTTTTCGGGGAACATTACCTTGTTGGAAAGAAGTGCCAGTAGTCGTTTTTAGCGGGATGGAAGTAGAAATCCTAGACATAAAACCTAAAACCTGTAGACAGACAAAACAACACCTTTCAGTGTGGCCGCACCACTAGACTTAAGTGACTGAGTATTTGCAACACCTTTAACATAACTTTTTCTGTAGTAGTTGAATGTGGTATAGAGTGACAGTGACATGATCTGTGCAGAGTAATGGAATTTTTTTCTGTCTTTCAGTGAAAGACACTGTAAATTTAAAAAAAGTATTCCTGCTACATGAATTCTCACCTGCCCTAATAACGCTGATTGGTGCATTTTGCTGCACATGTACAAATGCAAAAATCAAAGATGAATGCAATGTTTCAGGTCCCTTTAGTTCAGCTAAGGACAATCAATTCTACTCACAAGAGATCTACTCCATGATAATGCACACACGCTGCCCCGTTTTACAGCTTTATGCGTGGTGCAACCTCTGAAACAGCCATGCAAGTATTTCATGCCCAATGCTGTTGTATTTGTTCTTTGAAATGGTGTTCATCTTACTGATAATTTGGCTTATGCTTTGAGACCTGTTGTGCTGGTTAAAGTGATTCATTTTCTTGTAACAACAAAGCAAACATAATACCTTATTACAGGAAAGTAATGCTTGTGCTGAAACAGAAAATTGTGTTATTCTGTTTACGACATATTTAAACAAAGTATCTTTATCTCTTGAAAGTCAAATCACTGCAACACATAGTGGAATGAAACATGATTGTAGGTGAAGATATTTTACTCTTCAAAATATAAAATGGAAATTAAGATCCCACTTGTGATTAGGGTGGGGGTGTGACGAGTTTAAATTGACCATAAAATCAAAATATGGTATTGTATTGATATATTCAAAAGGACACATTTCCAATCACATGACACAACATACCTCTACGTGATACTGTAGATTAATCGAAAAAGTATAAAACTTCTCGCTGGCTTTACTTAAAATCTCCTATGCCCATAGAAATATCCCTTTTTTAATTTTGAAGTAAAGAAATTTGGAACGCTGAGAAAAGAGTTCATCTGTTGGTAGTCTCTGCTAAAACAGAATAATCATAACTGTCTCTCTATTGAGATGTACCATTCTGTAAATGCTTTTGTTTCATATGAATGCTTTGACAATATGTTAGAGACAGAGGCCAAGAGGGGTGTCAGCCCTCACAACTGCCTGAGCTGCCTGGGAAATGACAACACTGTGGAGGAGACAGCCTGAAGTTACACTTTGATGGACACAGTTGTCTATCTCTGTCATTGACTTCAGTGGTTAAATTGTGACCCCTGGTCATTTTGGCGAGGCCTTATCAGCGCCGACCAAATGCGGGGAGCCTGATGGAAGGGCGAAGAAGATGATTTGTGGACAGTGTGCACAGTACCCATGTTAAAGCTGCATGTTGTCCACCCTGTGGCTGCTGAGTACATTGTGGAAATGGGATGGGGGATTCGTCCAATTTCATTTGCCTGAAATTGAAAACATGGGGGACAAAACTTTCTCAATATCAGACGATTGTATTCCCTCACCTATGATGGAAATAATAATTGGTGCAGTGTTTTACTGTTGGAAAACATGAATCCTGGGCTGCCACAAAGATAAATGTCAGCTTAAAGTTTATGTAGGGTACTGCAACCTTTCATCCTACCGAACACAGAAAATCCACTGGTTGCAACCTTTAGAGGCAGGGGATCCTCAGTTCTACCTAACTCCTTGAATCTGTGGCAGAAAATCTATATCCTCTTAAAGAGGACGAGTCACTTCAGATTATAGATGTATGAAATCCATCTTGTTTGTGAACTCTGTCCTTTGTAGGAAGCAGATCAATGGAAAACCCTCCCCTTGAACCGGCTATAGTGACACAATAATCAGTAAAGAAAAAGAAAAAAAAGCTCTTTAACTATAACTCTAGGAAACACAATATTTACATCTCTCTCAGGGGGAGAGTAAATTCTGGGAAAAAACATAGCAGAAGACTGCTAAACAGTCTTTATAGCTGATGAAACAGATTATATGCCACACGACCACCACCAGTTGTCGGCTTTAAAATGTTAGCTATAATCTGCTTGCAACTAACACAGTGACAAGTTTGTGTTGCATATGTTTGTCTGCTATCCTAGAATTTTAAGTCATCACAGACTCAAGCTTTTTAATGTTATTTTCAGCCCATCTTCTTGACATGTCTGTGTTTCAAAGAAGGGGGCATGTTCACTTTCAAAAAGTAACTGAACAATCAACTGAGGGGGGCAGCATATTACAAGAAAATAAATCTGATCTAGCATCACATTTACTCTTCCCTCCAAATTGTGTGTGGATACTCAAATTAAAGTTGATAGTCTGGACAACCTATATTAATATTTAAGTGTAAATGAACGCGTTTCATTGAACAGCTAAAATATCTAAAAAGTTGTCTGAGCCCAAATATATTCTGACGTAAAGATTCATGGTTAAATAGATATTACAGTGATACACCAGCTTGACAAAGCGGTATAGCTTCCCATCCCAAAAAGGGGCCTGTAAAGTATAGCTATAGCGTTTGTGTTTCGACTAAAAAAATCTGCCTTTTGATTCAACCTCATTATATCAATTGTTTTCTACACTTATGGTTAAACTGTCCATTTAAGCCTAGTAAAAGTATAGTTAAACCTTAAGTGAACCTTTTTCCTGGTTTAAGTTATCCATAACCCAATCAGCTTCATGACAAACTGGCACATGTAGGAACCAGGAGTATTAGCACCTTCAGCCAAGAACATCAGCAGAATCTCAATTTCCAACACGAGCGACGTCAGTGAGGCGAGGTTTAAACACAGCAACTTCCCCTCCAGTCCTTTTGCACTGCCGGTGTCTGTAAATCCTGTCAGACTCCTTAACTCCAACTGAACTTCTGAACACACAAACAAGAGCCGAAACTCAGACATCAGCTCTCTCATCTGTTCTTTATGTTGCATAGTCAACAGTGGACTATTAGGATATTAGGTTCCTTGCTGTTGTACAGCGTGATGCATTTTATCAGCTTGCGGTTATGCGCTTTTTATGGTAGTGTCTGACACTTAACAGAGGTTCAGAAGGACATCAGGTTCAGTGTGTCCAGACAGGAGATGAATAATGGTAAAAATAAACATGTGGGGAAACACCCCTTAACACCCCATGCTTAACGCCCTCAGTTAAGAATGACCAGGACAGCCACACCAGGGATATATAGATACACATATATCTTTTAGCCTGACTATCGAGCCCACCCACGGTCACCAAAGAGGGGAAGGTTTACCCTACATAAGGAGAGAAGCACCCTCAGGGAAGGAGAGATGACACAGACTTTGGGGCTTCGGGAATCTCTCCAGATTTGATGCATCATTCTGTAATTCTGAGACGGATCTGGTTGGCAATAAAATACTTCTTTGTTCGACCAAGTCTGTGTCAGCAGAGTTTTTCCTTTACCATCTACACATCGGCTGTTTGAAGGCAACCATTCCTCATACACAACATTATCACACTACCTGCTCATCGGTGTTGATTTAGCGCAGAGTCAGGTTGATTCCCTGAATTACAACTTTAAAAGACAACAGTCAAAGCTAGTATCCTGTTGGCTGCTTCAAAGCTGTGTTGGTGCTGGCAATCTTATTTTTACAGAAAAACTTGCCAGATTTATTTAAAGCAATACAATGTAACTTCTCAAAAAGCCCATTATGGAGCTCCCCCTACAGGCTTGGAGGTAATGTACGGTTACACTGTCGTAAATACAACACCCTTTCGCTTTCACGTTTCACGTTTGTTGACGAACCGGCGAGGAGTCAGAAGGTGCAAGCTATGTCGACCGAGAAGGTAAGAGTAATCAAATGTACCTGGGAGCGTGAGAGGGGTCTATTTGTTTTTGCGGTAGGTGTGCCAGAAAGCAAGTCTAAGTGCTCCCGGGCCGGTCCAGCAAAGTTACATAGCGCAGTTTTTCCAACTCAGACCCCCGAAGGGTATAGGAGACAGGCCAATGGTAATATTAAAACTCATTCTAGCTGCACAATTTTTTTCAAGCTGTTATTTTAAGGTAGAAAGTTACATAGTATTGCTTTAAACGTTTTTTTAAAAATCATTTATTTTACTGTTTAATGGAAATCTAGCATCTGTAGAAACAACAACTGAATTTCCGGTTATTTGCTGTGGTGTTCAGCTGATAAAAATCTTTCCTTGACCTTGATGTTGAAAGGCCTGATAAAAACAATGGAAGAAATAGTGCATCCAACTCTGCACTGGCATGGATAAAGCAATAGACGCACATAATAGCTAAACTGGACATCTTAATCAAATCATTTGCCATTTGTTGATGGCATGTGTAATCCAATTATGACCATTCATTTGCTCTCCTGTATTCCAATATCTTTTTACATTCAGATACTGTTTCTTTTAACCACTCTGTCCTGGCTAAAACAATTTTGAAAAGAGGGAAATTTCCCATCAGACGACCAGACTCAAACTAAAAAAATATGCCCATATTCCTGCTAAAATTTAAACAGATCTGTGCAGGCTTGTTGGAGTGTGCTCTTACTTCCCCCATGATAAATGAACGCGTGCAAAAATAAGTGTCTGAGTGCCTTGTTGCTGTCTCTTTTAGCGTGTTGGAGGCCACGTGTGTGAGGCCTGTTGCCCAGCATCCCCTAGCCAAACCAACCTGTGGATCAGGGAAGCTGTAAAGCAGCAGAAGTCGATGTTGTCGTTTGAGAATGTGTGTGCACATGTCTGCACGTCTGTGTGTTTTCAAGCAGGTACGACTGCTGCCCTCCATGAGGCCGGCCCGGTTGTTGCAGCTGTTTCATTGTTAACCTCTTATGGATTAATTCAAGACGCTTGCAAAAATCTACATGGTGAGCATCTGATATCAATCATATTTACTCTCATTTAGCTCATTTTAGGCATACTTTGTAGGGTTTAGTTATCAACGAAAGGTCTAGTTCTTGGATTTCCTGAAGTTTTTGATTTGTTAATTGTCGCAGAAAATTCAAATAAATTCAAATGTGTACTAACAATGTATAACGATAACAATGGATATTAGATATAGATTTAGCAGACAGAAATGACCTAAATAAAACAAATATTACCAAAATGATGCAATATAATGTGTCTAACAAACCCAGAACAGTGTTTTTGGGTGCTGGTCGGGCCACTGACTGCAGAAGTCAGCCCCTCACAGCAGGACAAGTGAGCAGCCAGCTGTCTTGCCATCAGATGAAATGAATCAGTCTCATCTTTTTGTCCACAAGTTGTAGCTATCCGTTTCAGAGCCTCCGTGTGAGACTTTATGGTCGGTAAACGTTTGTTTCTGTCAGAAAAAAGTGAGCTGTGCCTACACTCGCTGCCCTGAACGCAGAACCCTCAAACAAAAAATCTGTGTGAGCAGCTGGGTGTTTTGTTCTTCTCTTCAATGCCAATCCAAACCAGTGCCGATAAATGGCCATGAATACAGATATGCAGAACTAAATGCCAGTTAAACACCTAAGTACTGCACTCAAACGCCAGATGTCACCAGGTGTTAACAGGTTTATTGCCCAGTATAAAAAGAGACCTTATTGTACTGGAATGTGTTACTGTCAGACTTGTTGTTTTGATGGATTAGATCATTTGTGTGAAAATTAAAACAGAATAAGGGAGACCAATTGAATTTAATTCAGTTTTATTTATATAGCGCCAAATTACAACAAATGTCATCTCAAGGCACTTCAAGAATACAGTCCAATTGAAGGGATACAGGTCGTTTAGGCCATTGGCGTTTAGGCCCCCTTGCAGTCGTTTAGGCCGACAGAGGAGTCGTTTAGGCCAGGCTACCTGAGCAGCTGAAATCTTTATTACTGTACATTCGTTATTATAAGATATAAGTCAGCTCTACTGGTCTGTCTGGGTAGCCTACATATCTATGGTAAATTATTTAATAACCAACTTTAGTGTGGAAACGTTTTTTATTTAATAAATGGTGATTTATAAATTCATAAAATTGTGGAAATAATCATCCGCATTGCCACATTCATTGGACAATAATGCTGTATAATACAAATTTGGTTAGCTTAACAATGCTAAATCGCGATCATGCTAACGAGCAGAAACGGACATTTTAAAGAGTGCAAATACACACCAGGAGCAAGAAAACACTATCAGAAAGGTAAGTAACATGTACACATTAGTTTCACATCAGTATGAACATAACTTACATCGTCAGTGACTGCCGCACCGGTGTAAACATGTCGAGTGGTGAACGTGAAGAAAGGAAGAGGAACTGCACAAACCGTCTTCAAAATAAAACGCCCACTTCGAAAAATAACGAATGTACAATTATAAAGATTTCATCTCAGGTAGCCTGGCCTAAACGACTCATATGTTGGCCTAAACGACTCATATGTTGGCCTAAACGACTCATATGTTGGCCTAAACGACTGCAGGGGGGCCTAAACGACTGCGGCCTAAACGCCAATGGCCTAAACGACCTGCTCCCAATTGAAGCCATTTGGAATTCAATTTATTGGAATCATAATCCAATCAAATCCAATGAATTAAATTCAAAGTTAGTCCAATTCATACATACAGAGCCAATTCAAAAACAATTTACTAGCTAAGGAAACCAACGGATTGCACCATAAACTTGAAATTTTCTTTTCAATATTGCTTCATTCTAAGGTAAAATGTTCCCTTTGTTTAAACTTGCGTCTTAAATTTTGTTATTTACGAGCAAACTATCTATTCTTGTAGATATCTGGCCAAACTCCGTGAATATTCGGCAGTACTGTAGTGTGATTGCAGAATACGTTCTAGTGCTCTAAATCATCAGAGAAAAACAGCAGCTTTTAGTGTCAGCTCATTGAAAAACGGTAAGAGCTTCTGAGCGATCTCCATTTTAGAGGATTTTTTTTTTTTTTTCCGGACTCCATAATGCTTTAAAGAGAGTTTCAGTAAAGGGAAACAGTGCTTGCATTCTCTCTAATGGAAAAGCTCTCGCTCAACTATTTATATTGCTTCATCGCCTATGCGCAAGTACTGCGCCAAGTTCATAAGTTCACACCTGCTCTATGGAGGTTTGGAGAGAATCTTTGAAAAAGTGAGAAATTGCTAATTGACAGTGAGGGACTCCTTCAAAGAAAAGAGTAAATATACCAGAAATGCTTCCGGAGTAATGTTTTTTTTCTTCTTACTTTTTAATTACACTTTGGATCTACTCTACCTAAGATCAGACGGGTGATAATGTAGAGGCAAATGATCACAAGCGACAATCATTAAGCTCTTTTGATGAAATATAACTGAAGGGATTCAACCTGACCTTCAGAAACAGGTGACATTTTCCAGTTGAAGAGCCGAAACCTCCATTCTAAAGGATAAGGAGAGCATCTTACTTAAATGTCACAGTGCTGGACAGACTATCTCTGATTTTGTTGAAGTAGTGTAGTCTTGGTTAGATGCTCCATTTTCATTCAAGTGCAGGAAACTGCAGTATGATATGCTTTGTATGTCAATATAATGTCTTAATAATGATTATACGCTCACATTTAGCCGTAAAGGATTCGGCAGGGTTCATCACAAGCACAGGATTCTGACAAAAACTGCTTTGAATAAAAATGGACTTTTCCCTCTGCCCTGGAGTTATGGGAGAATAATTGGTGCTGAAAACAGCTAGTTAACCCTTCTATTAGATAATACAAAAAAAGGAAAACAAAAAAAGTGTCCTTAGCTCTGAAATATACCAAAACCTTTTCCTCTGAGAGGAGTAGAGAGATGTCAAGGTGGGGATTGTTACACTGAGTGATTTTATTAAGTGGAACGCCCACTGTGAGCTAAGTCTGACATGCGGGGATTGTTTGACTTAAATTAGACATAATTCCCAGTGCATGACAAAACATCTATTACCTATACATACTGTAGGTTCAGTGTTGAATGTTTGCGACTGAAAAGGAAATGATTCATTTCCAACCTTTTGTAACCCCTTGGTATCAAGCACCATCCTTATTTAACCCATTTACGAGGGTATCTCTCTGCTCAGACTAAACTCATTGGGGTAATATATGAACACAAAAGAAAAATGTAAATCATTGTCGGTTGAATATTCATCCTTATTATCAATATTCCTATGAATATAAGTCATATTAATGTGATTATATGTCTAAAATCTTCTGCCTTTCAAACTTTTGGTTGGACACTTGCACCACTGAAATTTGTGCTTTTTCCTATTTTGTCATTATGCAAACTAAAGAGTCAATTAATTTGCTGGTGTGTTATTCTGTTTCTTTTTAGATAAGCACAGCGAGCTGTTGTCGTTGTTAAATTTGTCAGCGTTGCATTGATCATGTTATTCCTTTCAGAATATAGTAGCAAAGGAAACATGTTGTCAACCCCCTAGCCTCTTTCTCTCCGTGCCTCTGTCGGCCTCTGTCTCTCCTACTTCTTCATTGCCCATGGCCTGAGGGAACAGTTGGCTTTTTTGAATGCTCTTCCCCCCCCTTGTGAGCTCACATTGATTGGCTCCCTGCTCCCCCCAAAGCAGAGCAGCATGAGGTGCCAGCAGCCAGCTTTCTGCTGGTGCTACTCTTAAGAAAAGAGGGGAAAAAATGGTCCAAGTCAAAAATGAGGAAAAAGAAATTGTCAGGTTCTTCACCAGAGCCTTTCTAGGTATGTCTCTTCTATTCCTGCCTACCTCTATTGCAGCAATGAGAATCAATGGGGTTCAACACATTTCCCTTATGTCTTTTTGTCAGATTGAGTGCAATAGTCTCTGACTCTGACTGCAGAGCCCCATCCTCTGCCTCATAATTGCACGGCTGTTTCCCTCCATCCTTTTTTGTTCCCATTTGTTAACCAGAATGTACTGCACGGGCTGCGGTGTAGTCAAACAATGCTACACTATACACCCCCAATAACACATTTGTTTGGGGATGCACTTGAACCGAAAGGATTGAAAGTGCAGGACCATCTCGTCATCTAGTTATTTAACAGTTCTGCTAAAGAAAAAAAAAAGAAAAAAACTGTGCTAAAACAGTTCTTGAGAATTATCGAAAGTACACCCCTGGGAACGTAAGACTGCAACATAACACAAACCACTGAGCAGCTTGAGTGTCCACAGCAGGGTGAAGTGTGTACTGAGAGCACATTTTCACTGGAGGACAGCCAGTGGCTGGTTGGTTGTGGAGGATGTGGGCTGGTCTCTGGAGCCTGCTGGTTGTTCATTCATAAACCAGGTGGGAACTGTAAATGAAAACACAGACATCTCCCTGCCTGCTCTTTCAAAGATCACATTGTGCTGGTTGTGTGTAAGGAGGCAGGAAGAGTGGGGCTCCAACATTAGCAATGTGTTTTATGCTGTGCGTTTCGAAAAATACAGTTAAAGCCACCTCAGCGGTTTAGAGAAGAAAATCATAGGAAGAAAATGCAAGCCTGTTTAAGTCATTTAGCTTCATTTAGTCTTTAACTTTTAGTTGATATGTTATATCTAGTTTGAAGGATGTTGGATTTTTGACTGCTGCTAATTCATCACACACAGTCCTTTTTTGTTTTAGGACATTTTACCAGTTTGGTAGCTGAAATGAATTAATTTCATGAAATGTAACAACATCAACACTGACAGATAAAAAGTCAAATTTCCCTATAAAATTCTAATTTCCCTACTTTCCTGTGAATATGTTCGTACGTAGAGCCCTGTGTGTGGTCAGGTTTAGGCAAATAGAACACTGTGGTTGAGGTTGGGGAAAAAAAATTGTGGTTGGTGTTAAACACTTATAAATGATGTCACCACAGCTGACATTTTTGACAAACAATGACAAACTGTTCCCAGTGGTGAAGAAGCGGTTTGACTTAAATGGTTTTTGAAAGATTTAGTATGAGCCTTAATTCAAAATATTTCCTCACTATATTCATCTTGGAAAAAAAAAATGTAATCATCAGCATCATATTTCTCTCAGACCATGTTGCAAGTCAAACGTGATTTGTAAGAGACAATTACTGCCACAAGTGGTCATGAGAGGGTCAAGACTTGCCAGTAGTCCAGGAAAAAGATATTTTGATCCAGTACGTTATTACCATTTCTGTTTTACTGTAAGAAAAATTGTGTAAAGAAAAGTGTAAACAGTGACAACAACAGCAACAGAAATCGCAGTGAAACATCAAGTGAAAAAAACAAAAAACACCTGCATTTCAAAGTAACATTGCAACAGGATTCTAACTTGATTAATTAGTGTGGCTTTTTCACCCAACTCCTCCAACCTCCAAATGTGGACTTCGTTGCCTGTTTAATGTGGTACAACAGTTGTTTTGTGACTAACTGTTCAAACTTGAGGCAGCGTGACACAATGTTCCTCTATATTCATGCCCATTTGCATGAAAAAACAGGAAATTGTGTCAGCTGACACAAATGTATAGAAAAGGTTTCTGTTACTATTTCATTTATAGCTGTGAGACTGTTTTAGAGGAGACACATTCTGTGACGAGTCTGAGCAGATTACAACAACATTCTGGAAAGTGCAACAGCTAATCAGACTGTTTTGGGAATTTTTGGGGGGGATTTCTGATTTGTTGTATATCTTAATGATGCATGGTGGCGTGGTGGTTAACACTTTTGCCTCTCTGTAAGGGGGATCGTGGTTCAAATTTGGGCTAATACCTTTTAGTGTGGAGTTTGCAAGTTCTCCTCATGAATGTGCGGGTTCTCTACGGGTGCTCTGATTTTCTCCCATGGTCCAAAAACATGTATTCTAGGTTAATTGATTTTAAATTGACCGTATGGCTGAATGTGCATGGTTGTTAGTCCCTGTGTTGACCCGGTGATGGACTGGCAATCCATCCAGGGTGTGCATCGCTTTTTACACGATGGCAGCTGAGGACAGGCTCCAGCCCCCCCCTGAGTTGAGCAGGAATAAAAATGGATGGATGTATATTCTAAAATAATTTTTAGAATTTCTACTTTGTTCCGTTTTAATGGCAGTTATTTTCTCAAGTGTTGTTTTATATTCTGTGTTTTCTGAAATCTTGTGTGTTCTTTTTCTGCTCGGTTGTTTTCCGAGAAGTTGTTTTCTCTGTTTCGTTGTTGTGTTTTCTGAAACTTTGCTGTGTTTTGCATCTCAAAGCCATCACAGTTGACAGACTTATTAAGATGAGCGTTACAAAATATTCAGGGGTCTTACTTTACAGATGTGGCGGATGAAAGCGGCGTAAAGCAGTGATGAATCAGTGCTCTAATTGCATTCAGCAGTAATGAGTGGCTGTTCACATTTTTGGTCTGTTATACAGTCTGTTGAATTAGTCTATTCAATTTGTTAGCTCGTGATCAAAAGCATCTTCAGCTGAACTGATGGTATTAAATTATCAGTCATTTTCTCTGACTGAATCAGCAACTCTTTGCACTGATAAAAGCACCTAAATCTAACTCTTATACAGGTTTTTGTTTTGGTTATGGTCTCACTAAAATGCTTGATTGGGCTTGAACAGCTCTGAATCATTAGCTCTACATTTTCCTCAAAAACATGACGGTGCCGTTTTATGCAGCTTTAAGCCAGCAAGGTTGCTCATAATTTCCACCTTTGCTGTCTGTGTTGCCGCTGTCAGGCTTTAACCTTTCTGGTCTCTAATTCACCATTGTTGACATGAGGACAGGAGAAAGCAACCAAAGTCAGCATCAGCAGAATACTGAAACTTCATTCAGAAAAGGCCAGCTATCACACCTGAGTTCGTCCTGCTGTGGTGTAACAGCGTTAACCGCCGGAACTGCACGTCCAGGCTGAGTAAATCTGATGACTGCACTCGAGCTCAGTGACGCTTCACCGCTGAACACCCCTGTGCATGGGATGTTTTAAAGCATTTCACCTACATTCGATGTTGGATTGGGTCTCCTTGACCCAGTTGTGATAAGGAAAATTCCCCTCTATAATTGGATCAGTGTGTCTGTCTAGAGCTGGTGTTCATCACCGGCGTTAAAGAAATACTTTCAGCTGAATGAGACATGCTTAAGTGGTCAGAAACAAATTGATGATTGAATAAATCAAAGCAAATCAATTTTTGATTTTGATTTGATTTGATTGAATAGCAGACAGTTTGGGAAATCAGCAGCCAAACCAAAATTAAATAAAACTGATGCCCATAATATGAAATGTGTTTCTAAACTATTCACGGTCCTATGTTTTCATCTTATTTGTATTATATGAATATAATGTTAATATTTACGACTTATCGCATTTTGAATTTAAGTAAAGTTTTGATAAAGATAATCAGTGTTTTCAAAAGTGTTGGGACAAAGAGTTGACCTCCTTCGACCTGGTGTCCACATTTGTGGACATCACATTTTTGGTTGTTAAACCGAGTGTCCCCATATGTGGATATCATTTTTTTTTTAAAGAGCTTAATGTTCCTAGATAATATCTGGTTATTACATTTATTGGTTCCTTCTAACCCCAAGTAGGTAGAAGAAATCCAGGAACTAGCTTTAGTAACAAGCTGTTCATCAACACTTTGTCCCATTTAATCAGTCACAAACATAGTCCTGTCCAACCTGTCAGTGCTATCGTGTTCAAATGTGCAAAATGCAAATCCAACTTCTAAGGCTACTACATGCAACATAAAAACAGCAAGAATTGGCATCTATGTTCTATTCAATTCATAAAAGCATATCAAATTAATTAATATAGCATGATATAAAAAAAAAGGGGGGGGGGGTATGTTTATCAGTCAGTATTTTACACGAAATTTAAAAAATAATTTATTCACCTTATTAGTCGGACTGAAACTGTACTTTTAAAATGCATGTAAACAAACATTAGCATGACTAAAATTGTATTTCTACAAAAAAAAATATCAAAGTTGAAAGACCACATTCAGATAGGTCATGCAACAAATGTATGTCTCATGCATGTTTACATGCAGTGAACTCAATCTGGGCACGACACACTATGCATTCACCACACATTCTATTCTGAAACATCATATTTTTGACCTGATGCAAATTAGTAGTGAGATGTTTTACCAGCCTATTTTTTACCCCTAATCTTTTTTATTAGTTCATAGCCCTGTCACTACAGCTTAAAATGTGTTGTTAGATTTTGATTCAAATGCAGCCAGAATATACATATATTTTTCAAAAAATTCTAATTTCTTGCTATCAGCATACATGTTGTTTACATGTTTCAATCCAATGTCAGGTTTAACTTATTTGCCAGCTGATTAACTCTGTTTTTGTTGGCATTTTAGACGGTGTACCAACAATTTTGGATACTTAGATTTCGAATAGGAACAACTCAAGGGCTTCCCAGTTTTTAATTTCGCTCTTGTGTGTTTCAGCAGCTCAGCACAAGAGCAACTTAAACATCATTAGCTGGCTTTAATTAAACCACATCCGCAGTGATTTAGATATAATTCGTTTTTGTCTTGTTTCCTAATTAGTCATTTGCTTACTTGGTTCTTTTAATATGGCAGCTTTTTGAACAGATTCATTCTGTTTATGGTACACCTTTTAACAATCACCAATTTAACAGGAGAGAGTTTTATTGCAATTAACAGCTCAATAAAATTTTATGGGGTTTTGGTAAAGTATCTGGAATCAAAACGTTGCTTCTGCATCACTCTGTGAATCAATTACCTAAAATCTTCCAACCTCAGCTGGAGGGAAACATCCAGATTAGTTAATTCATGGATGGCTTACAAGCTTGGGACAGGCTGCAATCAATGCTTCCTGTCACCTTTTAGCAGGACAAATGGTGCCTATTGTCCCAGCCCATCCCTCCCTCTAACTTTAGACAGCTGGGGTAGATACACAGGCCAGAAAGCAAAGGGGGGGGGGGGGGGGGGAGGGCTCAGAGGACTCCAGACACGCCAGCAGAGTGTGTGCTCTGGGATGACTTCTAATATAAGAGCCTCTGAGAGGGTAAACTCCACGTTGACCCTGATCACATCCCAACTTTGACGAGTCAGTCGCAGCGAGCAGGGCGGCGTGTTCCTAGCTTTTGACACGGCTGCTTACAAACAGGTCACAGTGGACAGCAGCAGGTCACTGTGTGCGTGGTGCGTGTGCGTGGTGCGTGGTGGACGGGAGTCTGGATGCTGCTTGGCTCCTTGACGTCAGCGCTCAGCCCAGCCTGCTGCTGCTGCTGCTGCTGCTGCTGCTGCTGATGCCGCTGCTGCTCTCAAACATGTCTTTGTTATTCAGAGCTTTCCATCAGAGAGCGGCGACCTGCAAAACACGGAGGGTGGTATCAGATGGGAGCGGGATCGACAGCGTGTCAATGCGCTCGTGGGAGATAGTGCCCAATATTTGTAACTATTAATTTGTTGCCACTATATCTATGAGTGTTGTTGCATAGTTTGTATTAGGCTACAGATAATAGAATTTCAGGCTATTTTATCCACGTCCTCATTTCACACCTTGCTGATATCATTCATACTATCTAATATTATCTGGTACTTGTGTGTGTGTGTGTGTGTGTGTGTGTGTGTACCAGATACAATATAAAACATTTCAAAGAAACTTGTCAAACATCCATAATCCCCGTGCTCAGTGTCGGCTGAGCGCGGACTCAGATCGGGGCCCCTCCAGCAGATCCAGGTACCTACCAGATGGGCGCAGAGCTGAGCGACAGTCCGGTTCCGCTCCGGGCTCCCCCTCCTCATGGCCTCCACGCGTGAAGAATCCGCGACACATTTTGTCAGCAGCCACCGAGCATGGGTCCCTTCGGTAATAGAATAGCCAATGTAATTTGACACTTCAACTTACTGCGCTCTCTCCTAGTCTATTCAGTTTCTCACCCACTGACGCTGAGCCCATTCTCAGTGGCCGTGAGAGGGGAAGATATTTAAAAACAAGAGCCGAATATAACCGTGGACTTTCTCCGCTTGGTAACCCGGTGAGTAGCTGCAAACTTAACGCTGCTTGTCCCCCCGGTGTCGCTCCGGCGAGGCTCTGGTTTCGCGGAGGTTTTGTTTCCACTTTGGCTCAGATTGTTTCTCAACAATAGAGTGACCGCTTGGACTGGCGCTGAGGAGTAACGTCGCAGCCTGCGATAATAAGCCGCTGCTTATTATTTACTATCACGCCGCCGTGTGCCGTCGGGGCTGAACCGGCGTGCTGTTGAGCAGGTTGTGCATTTCGGTGGGAACAGATGCCGCGTTGATCTGTGGAACGCGTCGGGGCTCGGAGGCTACGCTGTGGCAGCCTGTGTGCGGTTGACTCGCAGAATAAATCGTGCCCGTGTGCACGCTTGTGCGTAAAGGTCCTGATTTTATCTTTAGCTTTCAGATGCGCTCGAAGCACATGGCTTGTGTTCCGTGGCCGTGTGAAGCTGAGGTGAGACGGTGGATGCGAGCCGCAGAAAAACTGGACATGGCAAGACAACGGGTCACTGCAGTGCGCGGATTATTCACTGAATGTCATGTGGAATCCAACTCTCTCAACTTTGATAACAGCAACACATGTATACTGTTAAACGCAAACTTATCCATTTCAGTGCCTGCCTGTTATCTTGCTGTTGTTGGTCATTACTGCCTCATAGGGGTTTTACAAGTTGACTCCCTCAAATTCTTGCTGTCTGATTATGGTACAAGTTGGGATTGAAAGGGGGGCTCCCATGTACAACTGGCCTCCTTTTCACTTCTGTACATCTGTCCAGGAAGCTAAAAAAGCATGGCCAAGTGGAAAAAAAGTAAACTCCGCTCCCTGTTCTACTTCCTTGCCATTGTCAGTGAGACAGAGGGAGCATGTGTGTGATTCTGTCATGTGCACATGCACTTTATTCTTGTTTCTAAATATCCCATATTGCCAGCTTCAAGTAGGCAAGCAAACAAACGTCCATGCAGATGTTTCTCCTTTCTCCTTTTATTGAGATACCCATGAGAGCTCTTCCTGTTTTTGTTGTTTAAAAAGTTCACTCTCCTCATGTCTGCTTGTAAATGCTGCAGCATCCCAGTTAGTTCTGCAGAGTGGACCGATAGGGGTCGTGGAAAGCATCCGTGGGGGTACCCAGCTATAGGGCATCCTCAACTGCTTGTTTACGTTTCTGTCATGGGTTTGATAGAGAAGATGTCGACACAGGAAATGCGCCTCTGATGGCACGTGTGATTAAACGCTGATTGAGCGCAGCTTGTGCGAGGAAACTCAAAACTTCCTCTTGGTTTCATATATTAGGGAGGTGGTGGTGTCACACAGAGGAGGAGATTTTTCTGTCCCATCCCCTCCTTCCCAGTCACCCCACCTCTGTGGGGCCCCAGGTTGGGCTCCTGAATAACCATGGGGCAGACCCCACCAGGCTGACCTTCTTCTATTCAAGTTGAGGATGTTGAAACACCAGCCGTCAAACAAAAGACACATTGAAACAGAGATCTGCTACCCAGCACGTGTGTCTGGGCGCTGAAGTAGACCATTTATTAACACTCAGTTTCCCACTGACCAGTGAAAAGCAGCAGCATGGAACAAGATAGAATACAACTGAAAAAAGCAGAAAGCACAAGCTGTTTCTTACACAGATTAGTGAACAAACCCAAAAATAAACCGAATAAAATCTCAGATAGATTTTAGTCACTAAAGCAAATCTTTGTGTCTGGACTGCAGTTGGGCTGGGGTCTACTCTGCGTGTGGCACTGTGGATTGACAATGACAACACGTTGGTGCAGGGTGGAGGTTTTCTGCTCTCACTTTTCCACCAACCTGACGGGGTGAGAGTAAAGGCGGAAGCTGGAAATGGTTGTGCCACATGGGAAATTATTCAACTCTCAGATCAGAGAGGACACACAAGAGGCCTCATTACCTCCAGAAGCACTGCCGGCCAGCCTGTGAGGAAACCGAGAGCTTCCGCGTCCCAACTAGCTGCTCAAAACAATGTCTGCCTGATGCTCCTTTTCTCTTAAAGTATTCCTGTAGCGCACTACACCAGTTTACAGCTAAAACAAAAAGTTTTATAGGTAAATGCTGCTTTAGCTAAATGTGACAAACCAGTTTTATCTGCTTTGTAATTACGGAAATAAACCCTGTTCAGCCTAAATCATCTTTTTACCAACAAAGTGTGCTTGAGTAGCTTGTAAACAGGACTGTGAGGTGCTGTGTAATGTCAACAGTGTTATTGATTCGGTTTGGAAATTCTACTTGTGGCGATCAGCGTACCAGGACTTCTGTAAAGCAATCAAACAGGAAAAAGGCAACCGAATGCTTTTCCTCCACGGTCAGAGGCTGTGGGAGGTTTACGTAGAGTTTGCTCAAGGTCCTTTTTGTGTTGTCTTTGTTTTAACAGAATAAATTCTTGGGATGAATCATCCTACTGGTATGGTTGTTTTCAAGTAGCATAGGGCAAACAAACAGAAAGTGTGTCGCTGGGCAATTGTGGCAGTTAAATCAAGTTTCTTTTTAGCTATTACAACATTATAAAGGGTTATTTACAAGCGCAGTATCTCTGGCACTTGGGTTTCCTTAATTTAAGTAGGGATAGAAAGTAGTTTTGTTCTACTTCACATTTTGTTCTCCACCACATTCCTGCCACGTTCGAGAGCTTTTATACCTCCACTACATATTTTACTGACATAGTTACTTTGTAGATAAAGACTAAACATGCGAAACTGATAACAGTGCAGCATGTTGGTATAAATGAAGTCAGTCGCTTAACCTTTTTGACGTGTGACACCAGGCAAAACAAGATTATATTTGGGCTGTAATCCGGTGACATTTTTCCTCATCTCAAGTTTCCAATCTCCAGGATCTTTTTGGCTGTTGACTCTTTCAGATAGAGGGGGAACTTTGTGGTGAGCGTGAGCTGCTTGTGATCCCTTTAGAAAATGTTTCTTTTGTGTTGTTGCCAGAGAGCTTCAGCTTTAACTCGAATGAATTTCATGTGCAAGTCACAAGAAAATGCAATTTTTGAAAAACCATCGATGGGAATGAATGTCCCTGGGAAGGGAAAGATTTTCTGCCTTTTTTTCTTTTCTTTTTCTGTTATCCCCCTTCAGACCTTGCAGGTGCACCATGACACACAGATGGGAAAATACTAGCTCTTATATAGAGTGTTAAGCAGTTAAAACTGGCTCAATTTTGAGCAGCTGTTACATTTAATCATATAAGCATGGTAAGAGTAAGATTCTTCTTCAGATGCATCATTATTACACTGTGGCACTATTTTGCTAAGAGATCCGAATACTTCTCCAGCTCTCAGAATTGGCTGCACGTCATCCCGTTCTATTTTCCTCTCCCATATGCTATTCTGCATTCCTCATGTGTGTGTTTGTGATGATTTGCGACACTGCAGTAACATGTGTACCCAGCAGATATCCACTGAGGGGTATTTTATGGCATAGAGAATGGTCAGTCTGTACCTGTCAGCCTTACTGTTGACTGTTAATATGAAGCTTCTATTTTCAAAACACAGCTCAGCGAAAGGGAATCTGTGTACTTTCGTGCAAGAGGGAGATACAGAGCTGAGCGAGGGATGGGAGAGGTGCTGGGAGTGACGCCAGACCACACATCATTTAATCATGTTAGAGTGTGCAACCACTTTGTGCATATTTTTGGTTGCATTGGTAATCGGAGTTGTTATTGTACAAACTGTACTTGCAGAGAGAGATGGCTTGAGAGGGATAGTGGTTTGATGCTGAAGCAGAAAAACCTATATTTTGGATTAGGAGATTTGTGAAATAGTTTCAGCTTTATGGACAAAATACGATAACACGAGTCTGATTTTTGTCCCTGAAAGTAGCCGTCAATCAACGTTTAGGGCCACTCAAATGGTTGAGCCTGTGGATGCATGACCATTGTGCATATTAGCATTGGATTTCAACATGTTCTCTTTTGTTAATCCCGCTGTTGACTCGCCTGCTAAGTACTGAGTGTGTTATTTTTGCTCTTTTTAGGAAGCCCCTCTCTGCATAATCTCACTTAATCTAATCTATCCCCCTTTTATAATAGACTGGGATTTTATAGAAAAAGCTTTAGTGTAGACCCATACCAAACCAACCGGTGTGCCGGTTGCCTCCCCAACCCCTCTGGCCAAGCTCTTGTGAAAATGCAAGTGACCTCTGCGCCCCTTGTTAGTCTGAACAATGGGCCTGCCTCCTCTTACAGCTGCAGCCATGCTGGAGGGGAAGTTTTGTAGAACATAAACACACATTTCCTTATTGATAGGTTTAAATACTGTACTTCTGGCTTCACTGCATACATGAGGTCACTTTGAATGCAGAAATATTTCAGTTTCCAGCTTTTCAGTTAGATAGTTTGCTGTTTTTCACATTTATTTCACTGTAAATTCCCAGCTTTTAGACTGCTGATTGGACAACAAACCCTCCCTCCGACGTAGTGATGGTCATTTTTCATTGCTTTCTTGCGTTTGATCTAGAAATAGGGGATGAAAACTATCTTTCTCAGCCCTGAAATTTACTGTTGTGCACGATTTATAAGAGTAAAGTTAGGGCTCATATCTGAATGGTATGAAAACCGAACATAAAGTAACATAAAAATGCAATTAAAACCTGCTAATACTTTGTTTACATGTTTGTTGTTGTCAGCAGGATTTTTTAATTTGAAATGGAGTTAGAATTGGAGTGCAACATTGTGAAAATTGTGAGTCTTAATCTACGATGGATATAATTGCAGCTTTGTAGCCCCCAGCAGTTGCGGGCTCATGCATGTTGAATGTGACGTGCTGTGAAAAAACATACACAGATGATGACAGAGAGCATCACTGCAGTGTTAAGTGTAAATGAAAGGCTCTAAATCATGAATAACATCCGGCGTCTCCAAAGTCCCAGTTTTTATAAATTAAACAAGGTCCAACCCTAAAGGGTTGTAAAATCCTACAGCATGTGATAGTCTTGCATAGCAGACGTATTCCCCTCTTAAACTGAGGCACAGACTGGGAACCCAGCAAATTGTCTCAATAGTTTAATCTTACTATTAAAAAATGGGTGCTGTAAATACTCCTGAGGGGTTTCCCTGAGACATCACAGTGTGCTTTAGTGTGTTCCGACGGATTTTTATTTATTTTTTGGCGAGAGAGGGATCCACACCTCTGAGTAATGAAGGCAATTCCGAGTAAATGTTGGAATTACATTCAACAGAGCCTGTGGGGGTCCATATCTCATTGTTCTCTGACAGGGAAAATTAACTGGGATTTACTAATACACAGGGAACGTCCATCCCCCATTCTCTTGTGCTCTCAAAGGAAAGGTCTGAGGGTAATCTCTTTCCCAAGCACCCCTACCCCCTCCCCACCAATCCCAAACACAAATGTCAGATGCTTGCAAGTTTGCTATGTAGATGTAAAACACAAGTAAATAAAATCCCCAACATGTTGCGCAGTTTGTCATCTGTTGCCACATGTCGACACTTGAGAGGCCTTCGATTGAAATATTATAAGGCCTTTCACCTGTTCTCCTCTTCGTAGTCAGGTTGGACTTTTACACCAAACAGTTCTTGGGACTCTGAAACTACCATCTTGTAAGCTCCCCTAAGAACTGGATACCTGTAAGCACCTTTTCCTGTTCGTACCCACATTTCAAATAGTAACGTAACAGCCGGCCAGTAGTTGGTATCCCAATCAACCTTTGCTGCTTAAATGCTCTCTAAAGCCTGGACTTCATTGTCACTGCATCTTTCTGTGTTTTTGGTTCAGGCTGATGTTGAAAGCTCTTTACATGAAATTAAAATAAATCAAAACGTGTTAGTCTGACCAAAACCAGAATTTTAAGATACATGTAAAGAAGTTAGTTTGACTCATATTGTCCAAAATCAGCTGCTGGACTAGCACACGTGGTTTAGAGTCAAATTACTACTGCATGAAACCCTCAACTCGTCTCATGTGAGTCTGAACAGGTTCCATCTTTTTGCACCTTTTTGTGAACAGTAAAGCAAAAGTAAATATTATTACAGTGGGATTTCCAATAAAGCTGCTCTCATACACATAATTTCTGTTTCTTTTGTCAGACGGCTTAATGCGTCAGAAATTGTGACTGAAAATCAGCCCATTAACACTATGTGTCAGCGTGTGGTTTTTGAAAGCATTCCCAGGCTGTCACGGTGCTACAATGAAACCAAATTTTAGAACCACAGCATCATCTGACTAAATTGCAGTTCAAGTAATTTAAAAACAACATTTGTGCAGTGAATTCAGCTATAGTCGCTGTCGCCCGTACGATGGTCTCCCACAGAGAAAGTCCACAGCGCTACAGCGTCAGACATACTGCAGTTGAGAACTCTGTTCCCTTCCTTGCATGCATACTGGGATAAAGATGAGTAGTCAAGTTAACTGTCCAGGTTGAGCTATAACTGTGGATGCAAACATACGGAGTGACACCCGGGGTTTATTCCGCCTTTATCAGATGATGGACTTGCAGTGTGACCACGATTTCAGTGCTTCCATCTGCAAAAAAAGCTGTTGAAGTTTTTTGTTGCTTCAGATAGACCCCAAAATGCTCTGCGAGCTTCTAGCACTGCTTTGCCCCAAAGAAGCAGGATTACCGCTGATTCATAGCTTCTGTTGCTTACGTGGCCTACAGTTTACCCAAGTTTACATGGAAATCTTTTATAAATGTCAGATTGCCCCTGCTGCAGTCACATGATCTACCATGTAACTTTACCTTATGTCTGATGGTCTTGCAGTATGTCTACCCTGTCGAAGGAGCTAAAAAAGTCCCTTGAAACAAGGACATTTCCAGGAGATGCACAACAGAAAAATGCAGTTCTTCCTCCAACAGTTTGGAGCTATGACAAACTTGCATCACCCTTCTCCTCACATGTGATTTGTCACCAGTAGGAGTATGCCATCAATCACTTTCTGGTTCTTAATCCAAGTCTGTTCAAATTTGACTGGCAATTTTAAAAAAAATCCATCTTTTCTACTGACTTGAACCAAAGAAACGAGCACAGACAGACCCAAACTGAGACAAGCTGTTTGAAGTTGAGAGCTTGCATTAAAATCCTGCCTATTCCTCAACTACGCCCAGGATATATGCCAACACCCCTGACAAATTGGTCAATATGAGATTTAATCTGTATTGTTGATATACAGGACACAGACACACGGGATATGGAAAATCTGACGCTTAACAAGTACAACATTTCACCCACCAGGCATCAGTTTGCTCAGATGCACTGTGCAGCTCCATCAACAGCCTTCATAAATCCTGAGCTTTGACCAGATCACTGGGGTTGATATGCACACTCTGAGCTAACAGACGGGCTTCCTTTCTTGGATGATGAGCATTTCACAGTTTTAACCACAGGGAAAAAAAACACTCGGCGTGTTGATCTCCTCGTTAGCGACCCTATTGTGTCATTTTGGGTCATTTTCTGTCCCTGACTGACTCTGAAACCCATTAGTTCGTTTATTAAACTGTTTTCTTGTAGAGTTTATAAAATGGGCAGAACTAGGATTAAAAAATAGCAAGTTGCCAGAACCCAAAGTGACATCTTTAAAAGTGTTTGTTTTGTTTAACCAATGTCCCAAAACCCAAAGATATTAAGTTAACAGTTCTCAGAAAAGCAGTAGATGCTCACATTTTTACAGCCGCTGATCAACTGTTAAATTGACTAATCCTTCCAGCATCTGTTTACTGGAGTTCCCTTTTTTTTTATCAGTTTATCAGATGAGTTTAAAGGGGAACTCCGGGGCATTTGAAGCGTGTTTCCATTGCTAGAGGTTGTCAAATACTGATAGTAGGACACAGAGAGGTGCAAATCTGCGCTCCCTGTGTGGAGATCGCTCTGTTCGCACACCCTGTCATGCGAGGCTAATACGTGGTGGCTAAGGGGCAAGCGCTAACCCTTCCACGTAAAACAACAACTTGCACACTGCAGAAACGTCACACCACTTTATAACCCATCCGACAATAAAGTCACAAGCCTTACCATCAAAACCATATGCATGGTTCTCACATTACTGGCATGGGGACGTTACAAAACAACTTTATAAACAGCATGTAACTCACCGGCTGGTTGTAGGCTCGCGCATGTGAAAGCCCAAAAGAGTCGATGGAGAATAATCCCATATACAAAACAATTATATTCTCTAGAAAAACTGCGTTCAAGTATTTAAAACATTACAACAATACATGCCCAGTAATATTGTTGTAATGTTTTAAATACTTGAACGCAGTTTTTCTAGAGAATATAATTGTTTTGTATATGGGATTATTCTCCATCGACTCTTTTGGGCTTTCACATGCGCGAGCCTACAACCAGCCGGTGAGTGACATGCTGTTTATAAAGTTGTTTTGTAACGTCCCCATGCCAGTAATGTGAGAACCATGCATATGGTTTTGATGGTAAGGCTTGTGACTTTATTGTCGGATGGGTTATAAAGTGGTGTGACGTTTCTGCAGTGTGCAAGTTGTTGTTTTACGTGGAAGGGTTAGCGCTTGCCCCTTAGCCACCACGTATTAGCCTCGCATGACAGGGTGTGCGAACAGAGCGATCTCCACACAGGGAGCGCAGATTTGCACCTCTCTGTGTCCTACTATCAGTATTTGACAACCTCTAGCAATGGAAACGCGCTTCAAATGCCCCGGAGTTCCCCTTTAAGTACAGTGTCTGAGAAGATTTTGTCTCTTTTGTGACCTGGTTGCACTCTTTTCACCCCACTCAACAAAAGAAAAAAAAAAAAAAAGAGGGAAAAAGAACTGTCTTTACTGATGATGAAGTGTGGACAGCAGTGACATCCCACACACAGCCTGTGTGTCAGCTTACACTGTACCCTCATGCTAACACGGTGTCTGTGTGCGGTCGGTTACCCAGGTGCAAGGCATGCATCACAGACCGGAGCTGATACACGGACGTGACAGCTGTGGGTTGTGAAAGGAAGACCATGAGAGACGTCTCAGAACTGGACAGGGTGGATTCCATTAATCCAAAATGAAACATAGCCTAAAATCTGAGCCTCGCTTCACATGGTGCATTGGTGAATTTGAGTGGGATTTCAGCATATGAGCATTTATGCATCCACACAACTCGCACTGTATCTGACCAAAAACACGGCTCGTAGCCATGTGCGCTGCAGTCCCGGGGGCGACTTTAAATAACTCTTCTGTAAACACGTCATGTCTGTTTCCTTGCGTTGCCTCGTCCGGCGGTCGGTGGGCCATCCCATCCTCAGCACCAGCTTCAGGAAATGAACAGTTCACCCCGCAGAGAGGAGGGATTGTTTCACACTAATGGTAATCACGGATATGATAACGGCAACTAATGCTGATGATGAATGCTAATTAAATAGGCAGTGTTTTGTCTGGATGTAAACACACAGCGAGGCACATATGCAGACACACTTCACACTCCTATTTATAGGTGCAGATTGCATAAGCTCTTTTATAACAACAGGGTGTTCTCACTTTGTCAGTATCAAACAGAGAGAAGCTGCAACTGACCAGATTAGTTTTACACGCACACACATACCTTGCACCCCTGCTCCTTCTTGGCAAGCGGTGTGTGGCCCAACGGGTCCCACGGCTTACAAAAATGTTGACAGTGGACACTATTTTTGACCATCTGCTCTAAAAGGAGGACATGCTTGAGTCACAGACGCTGTGGTGTGAGGCTGCGCCCGTGATGTGCCTGGCATGTGGAGAGAGGGAAGGGAGGGAGGGAGGATGGCTCACCCAAGGGCCCAGTATAGTTCATTTCACCATGGGTGTGCGCTGTTTGTGGCTGGTTTCACTAATGTGTGTTACATTAGCATGAAGGGTGGTAGAAGATGGTCTTGAGGAGGATTGAGGAAGGGAGGGCTGATCTTTAACATCTTGGATGAAGAACAAGAGACAAGATATCACTGTGCTTGAGTCTAGGTGTAAACATTGTCCGTGAGATGAAACAGTCTGAGGTCAGAAATGTCTTAACAAAAATTGATGTGTTTCATACCGCTCTGCTTCCTCTCTTTCATGCATGTATGCGTGTGTGTGTGTGTGTGTGTGTGTGTGTGTTAGTTATGTGTGAGGTAGGAATGTGAAACCTAATCTGGGCTGACCACAGGTGGGGGAGGAGGGGGGCAGTGAGTTTCTTTTGAAGAATTAGTCCTATGTGTGGCCTCATCCCATAGAGTTTACAACTCTTGTCCTGGTATCGAGAAGTTTAGCCGTTTTACATCTTTTTCCAAATACTTTCTTAACTATTTCTGATTTATTTAATATTTTTCCCCTTAAATTATGTATCTTTATACATCAAGTCTATTTGTTAAACCTTTCAACAGAATTTGTCCTGATAATTTCTATATAAAAAGGGTATTTTTTTTCATTTCAGAAAGACAACTTCAATTCAGTTTAGTTAGGTTTTATTTACACACATGCTTGGTTCAGTTCGGCTATAGTTACAGCTTGACTGTGCCATTTAACTGAGCCACCATCCTTGTCCCAGAATACAGGCACAGGAGAGAAATCGAGTTACTGACTGAGGTATGTCTGATGCTGCAACGCTCTAGATGGTGTGAGAAAAAAATTTAAGACATTATGCAGCTTCTAACTTTCTCTGTGATAGATCATCATTCATGGAAGTGAAGCCAAATTCACTGCATAGACAGTTTAGGTTACTTGAAAGGTGATTTTTGTCAGATAATGCTGTTGTTGCAACAGGCTGGAAATGTTCCAAGTGACACATGTCGTCATGCTGCTTTTCTTTCACAATTTCTGTCATGTTCAGATGCCTGACTAAACAGGAAAATATGTGAATGAGAGCATCTTTGTTAGGATATTTGGCTGTGATAGTATATACTTCAACTTTACTGTTTATACAAAAAGATTGGAGCTTCGGAGCATGTGTGGAGTACCACGGCTCATTTGAGTCTAGTCAAATCACTTCTGCATGTATATGCTCATTTATGCAGGAGTGATTTGACTCCCCGTGGCTTTATCTGGGTGTGTTCATCAGCTTTGAGAAGTTAGATTTTTACAGTTTCAGTCGACTAACTTGTTTACATGTTTTCTAACAGTCTGGTTTTTCAAGGATGGGTTTTGGTGCTCTTTTCATACATTCAACCAACTTGTCACGTTTTTTCTTGTGTCACGTAAACATGTTGCTGTCACAGCGAAAAGCCACTTTTACATGAAAGGAATAAATTGCTAATAATAAAAATGTATTTGGTGACAGTGGGGAGGAAAACCTCACTGAAACATTCATATTGTTTTTCTTTCCAAACACACATCATGTTTTAAAATTTGTTTGATATGTCTGTATCTTCTTGAGTAGTGACTCTATTATCTTTTTTGCTTGTGTGTTCCCAGAATCTGGTACTTAGTTGTTGTTTTTTTTTGTACAACCTCTTTCACAGTACCAAGCAAGGTGTAGAGAGAGTAAAAAAGGGATGTCAGGACCCTGCATGCCACTGATAAATCAGAGAGAATTGTAGCTCAAAACATAGCCTTTCATCTCTGGAAAAAATTATTTCTACAGCTCACTTTGGGCTGGTCAAAAGTAGAGTTAACCAGAATTTTTCATAGCTGTGAACCTTTCACTGTTGCCATGGTAATCAATACCCAAACCAGTATTTATAATACCTTTTTTCTTTTTCTTTTTTTTTTTGTTCAACCACAAAATTCCCAAACAGCCTATTACTCATTCTGCATCAATATCATAAAGTATTGGTTATTCTTGGGAAAATAAATTTTAATCTTAGTACATCATATCTCATCTAACAGCAGTGAAACTGTCACAGAGGCTTATGATCGCTGCCTCACAAGCTAAATGCAATTCATGGTTTCGATGTCTGCTCTGCCAAGAGACCTGCGTGCCATAAATTTAGTCATCTGCATCAACATATATTTTGGGTGACAGTTAAAAAATATGTTACAAAAATACACAGAATGAGTGTGGCAAGAATGCATGTGCCTGGAACATACTAGAAAAAGAAGATGCTTCGGTGCAGCTGACGCAAGCGCCTGCTAGTGACTTATGCTAGCAGACGATAAAACGATGTACCGAGCCCAACGTATTCAAGATGTTAGACATAGTCATAGCTCTTATAATGTCACTGATTCAATCTATGGTCAGGAATAACTTTTAATTTTGGGAGGATCAGTGTTGATTAGCACAAATCCACAACTAGTGTGTCACAAGTTTCATTTCTAAAGCATGACCAAACACGTCCAAACTCCTGGACACCTCCACACACTCTCCACATTGGGAGATTTTTACATGTCCCCATTCTGCTTGTTGTAGCCTGAATGTGCAGTTTGAACTGATCGATATGTTTTGATAGTTTTCACACATACATACTGTCATTGGCAGGAGTCTATACATCCCGCTGCATAAGTGTTGCAGTCTAAAATGTCCTAAATTTTTAGCAAATCAAGAAGAAACAGGGACAATGCAGGCAGAGGGCGGGGTCTCTGGAAAGAAATACACCACCACACACTTTTAGAGGTCTTCAAGACCTTTTAAGGTCATGTCTTGCTAACAGGACTTTGCTACTTAAGGTACTGATACAACCACACCATTTTCTGGCTTTGTTATTGTAGTTTTTTGGCACCAACTGATGTCAAGGAACAAATAGAAAAAGCAAATTACCGGAGGCTGCGCATCCTGCTCTGTCTTTGTGTGCACTTCCTTTGTAGAAGGGAGGTGGAGAAGATCATGTGAGCTATAATTATATTTATGTTGGGTCCCATTCACTCTGTCACAGTAAATTTGGTCTGACTTGTCATAGTGTAAATCATTACAGTAGATTAAATGCTGGTTATGCGCTCACCCTTCTGATGTATTTGTGACAGGCTACTTGTGCATGATATTAACTCTACAGTGTCTTCTGGATGTTTTCAATAAAATTCTAATTGGGAGAAAAATGGATAATGTCACCGGTGTTTGCTTTGAAGAAAGCCCACTTGAAAAGAGCAGGCAGCTTTCCAGAAGTGGAAAAAATGCCTCTGAAAGCTCTCGTGTTTCGCAAGCCATCCTCCACTTTTTGTTTCCTTATTTGTCTGGAATCAAGACAATGATGAGCAGAGATGGAGAGTTTGACTCCGTTTCTGGCAAGTGGCCTCTCTCAAACTGAGAAAAAAAGATTCCTTGATTCCTCTCAATCAGCTGAAGAAGGAGACATCAGTGACCGATGAAAGACTAATCGCTTCTGTGCGCTTGCTTGTGGCACAATATTGTTCCTAAATATCTCAATGATTAGATCAGCCTCTCATTCATTTGTGAGTGGCACGAATCGTTACTCCCAAATCACTAAAAAGATTATTTCAGAATGAATAAGCTTTTCATGTCGTTTACGCTGCCACTGCTCTCAGACAACAGCAGTGTTGTTGCGTTTCATTCCACCCTTCCCTCGTGAAGTTTCTGCAGTTAAAAAAGCTTGTTATCATACATGCAACCGTGAACACAGCGACTGCATGCTGAGACACACATGTCTGAGCTTCATTTGGCTAGGAAATCGCTTGTTTGGAGAAGCCCTGAATGTTGCATCCATTGATTTTTAAGCAAATAACATTTACCCAAATAAAGCCCCAGAAATTTCCCTAATGTTCTCTGCAGCAAAATCAAGTTTCAGTGTTATTTGTGCTGCTGTCGATACCCAGGACTTAATCTCAGCCTTAATTTTTTATAGATGCTCTAACATGCTATTTATTATGGATTTAGCAAGTTAGAGGTTCTGAGTGAGAAAGTATGAATTATGTGTGCCATTACTGTTGCTGCTGATAGGAAATGTTTTGTATCACAAACGGCCAAGACAACAAGTGAAAAATGAATGAGCATGATTTTTAATGTGAAGCTTTTTGTGAAGCTTGCTTATTCTCTTTGGATGATTGTCAACCATCGATTTACACAACTTCATTGTTCGGCTATTGAGTGTTTACTCTCATTTATCTCCATTGTTTGTATTGTACCATGATTTTACTGTATAAGTCTTGCCATTGTGCTCAGTTTTAAGGACTAGGAGGATGAAAGCCAAGATGGCGAGGCTCGTATCAGCTAAGGAGGATATTTGAGAAGAGTAGTCCACACTTTGCTGAACTCCCAAAGCTTCTGTTTTAATATTTAGCTCCTGTCAGTTAAAATCAAAAAGTTTCTCACTTTCTCTAAAGCTCGCAGAAAGAGAGCGGGAAGCTGCTTCACGGGTGAAAGCCCTTGCACATGAATATTTAATGGTTGCATTTTAACCAGAGTCATAAAATCCAAGAGGATGTGGCTGAAAAGAGAGCAGCGAGGAGTGTGCAAAGTAGGCTACATTGTTTCTTTATAGTCTGAGCCGTGTGCCTGAAAGTCATGTAACTCTTTTCTGGCCGCACAGTGAATCAAATATGTGGATTGAGTCGGGCTAATTTAAAGCCCCGGCCTCATTTAGCAACGTGTTGTAGCCTGTTTTTGCTGGGTAAGCACCTTGTTCTACAGCAGGATGAAGAAATCTGGGACACGAGGGGGCTAAATTGAAAATGTTTCATTTTGACACTTCCTCAATGCACTCAGGAAAATGGATTTGATACACTTAAACCATTTGGCCAGTTGGGCAGATTCAGAGGTAACATCTATTCAATACGTATCACTTATAGTTTAATAGAGTTCAAGCCACAAAAAAAGAATGTGTGTGTATTTCATATGCAGCTTCTTCTCCTTCTCTTGTCATGCATTTTTAAAATTCTGCTCAGCCCTCTGCTGAGCCAGACTCGCAGTAGACGGACACCGAGCTGATTGTTACGTTTGATAAAGCTCTGAGTAGCAGGTATAAGTTTGTGCATGTAAGCTTTACTTCACAGAGGTAATCATTTGTCATCCAATATTGAATCAAGTTAAATGGACTCATAAATTGCAATCACTTAACTCAGCCCAACTATTATGTTTAATATTGCTTTGTGAAAAAGGTCAGCCAGCAGTGGATCCGGTTCCAGCTACACAGATAATTCAGCTGCCTTTTTATGAGTCTTTTAAAAGCTCCGGAAAAATCAGCAGCAAGGTAAACTGGCAGCACGATACTTAAGAGCAGCAGCTCAGGATACGCAGTGGCTACTGTTTATGTTTTCTCTCCTTGGATATCCTTAATGCAGTGTTTTAGAGTGTGTGTGGTTGGCAGCTTGCAGATAAACCATAGTGGATGCCCTTAAAGGAAACACAATAAAAGGCTTTCCCCACTGAAAGGTCCAAAGTGCAGTTGTCCACTTTGCACAGCAACAATGGAGCGGTTGTGCAAACGGAGCCATTGGCGGCGCTGGTAGCCTGGCAAACCAGCTTATCAGGAGGCAGCGTGCACTGAGCAGTGGGTGAGGTAATAAGTGGTTTCAGTATGCGTTTGTCTGACTGTGTTTTACTCAATGGCACCAAGCTTCCAGTTCATGCGTGGCCTCTTTTCAAAAATGTTTGTGTGTGTGTGTGTGTGTGTGTGTGTGTGTGTGTGTTTATGCCCATTATAATGTTTGAACTGCTAACCAACCCCATTAAAGAGACAAAAAAATCTAACCAACTTACACCGTAAGCGTCAAATACCCATGTCATAAAGACAGGATATGTCATGCTTTCCCAGAGAACTCATTGATCAGTCATCATCATCATTCATCTATAAAGGATTTTAAGTCATCGCATGTTTTTTTTATCTCAAATGAGTTTACTTTACTTTGTTAATTTATTAAAGACACGTGTAGGTCCATCGCAAACAGAAAAAGAAAAGAAAAATGTCACAAATGTACATAAAGGCTAGGATGCCAATGGTCTTATTGTACAATTAGGATTGTATTAGGATGGTGAAATAGATTCCTCATTTTTTAGGAACCAAAGAATTCTAGTAGCAGTAAGAAACTTGCTGAGAATAATCCCCAGTTAATATTTAGATCATGTTGAATCCTAGATAAACAGCAGCATGAATCACCACATAGGGAGAATGTTTGAGTGGTGGATCAACAGAGTAAATGCTGAAATGAACCAATAATTTAACTTATTTGATCAGCCACACTTTAGATTATATATTTTTCAAACAGTACCAGACATTTCCTGTTCTTTTCAAGCATTTTCACACCTGCAGTCTGCCCTGTTTCTTCTGATATAATTCACAGTTCATCTGTGAAAATGGCTTTTTATTTACATGATAGTAAGGGCCTGGTTATACATGTTTGCTGACACGTGCACAAACAACTGTGGGACAGCCATCAGGGACATGTGGTTGTTCTGTTCATTTTGGGAGAGACGAAGATGACAAAGGAGAAGAGATTGTTTGCGACATGTTGAAGTTAGTCGCTTGCTTTCTATTGTTAATGCTGCCTCCTTTCACGTGCACTCATTCGCTATGCTTAGCAGCCAGTCAGAGTGATCTGTCTCGCTTACTGACATGTTAGATCGGCAGGAAAAAATAGCTGACATGGTCCGACGGGGTTCAACAGTGCCAAAGTTGAGTCACACACCATAAAGACAAGGGTGACAGATGTTCACAGACCCTCCTGACATTCCGAAGTCTACTCGGTGTATAAAAAATGGAACATTTGAGTGAGCTTTTGTCATTTATTGGAACAAAAAAAAACAATCATAAGAACTCGGCATGGTCGTAACCAATTAGATCATTTATGCATCAAGAATATAATCATCTGAAAGGCCCGTGATGAAAATGATGCGTTGTTGAAGAGCGTTGGACATATGGACGTCTGTGTTTGGGTGTTACGAAAGTTGACAGCTGTGATGAGTCACTCAAAAAATAACTTGTTGAATGAACAAAAAAAAATGTGGAACAAATTTCCACACAATTATATGACCTTCTTCCTCCATGAGCTAAATAATATTGTTTCCACATAATTTATTTGAGTTGGGACAATGTAATCATAACTAAAACAAAATTGAATCTTGTTCTATGAATGCGTATTTTGTCTATGATACTTATGTCATTCTTCTCTAATGAAAACAGATCCAACTGAAAGAAGACTGATACGAGTAAACCCCATGAAACCTGCGAATACAAGCACAGCTTTTTTGTGACTGACTAAATTATCCAATGGCTCGGAAGGCGGCTGTGATAGTTTAAAAGGTACTCTCGATCATGATAGAGTATGCTATAAACGTTTTAGAGCCACCTTTCAACCCTCAAGTAACTGGGTGATTCAGAAAAGTCAGTGGAATTTTCCTTGAACTCCCTTACCTGGAATAATACTGAGCAGATGTTAAATGGCTCTAACCAGTCTGGTCTACTGGATAAGCAGGGTGACGACTATCAAAGTGTCAATATTTGCATTACTTTGCCTATCGCAGTAATACATTCACTAATGTCTTAGTTTTTTTGGTGATATAGGGAAAATATCCTCGCTCATCTCTCACACAGACACCACAGTGATTTTTAGGAAGCAGTCTGTTTGTTGGTAGCAGACATTTTTTCTGTCTCAGAGCTGTTTGAGGTGTTGGAGGAATGCGTTGTGTGCTCAGATAGTTTACTCACTTGCAAGATAGTCTGTAGTGCTTTCACTGCATTTCCTTTGGGACACAACACTTGGATTAAAAGGAAGTCTCAAGGTGCCTGTGTTAGGCTTTAGATGTGACTCTGGGTTGGTAAATATTTAGAGAGCAAACATTTTGATACCAGCAGGGATTATAGTTGGGGGAAACATGTTTTTCTTAGAATGGAAATGTCAGCATATTGCCAGGCATAAAGCTACAATATTTTTATTTGAATCCGTAGAGCATCATTTTAGCAGCTCAAATCTCACTGAGGACATCAGATTGTTATACCAAGTCCAGCTTATGAAACTCATTCGCTTTGATGAGAAAGCATCCAATTCATCAGCAGGTATCGGAGCCGCCCACCAATAACCAACGTATTTGTTCTGCTGCTTCACCCTGTTGGCTTTGTAGAGAGAAGGTGCCAAAGGTGGATGTTAAAACATGTCAAGTGCTATCTGCCTCATTTACTTGGTCGCTGAATATTCATGAGCCTTTATGCTGGTGTCAACCAGACAACCAGCAGCAGCCTCTACAGTCAAACAAGCTTCAACCTTTGATGTGCAACTCCCTCCAATCCTCCCCGAAAACCTCCTCCACAACGTATATATTTACTTGCTTTAGACTGAGGTGGTGATTTTTCCCAGTAGCTGACATTCGCTTCCTATTCTAATTTGTGTGGCATGCATGAGGAGATGCTTTTGGCTTTGAGGTGCTATGGGACAAGCCAGTGGAGGAACCCCTCGAAGAAGAGTACGGAGGAGGAGGGAGGAGAGCAGCTACAAACCTCCCTGACACCTCCGGGAACGCGCTCTGACCTCTGTGGGGTTCTTGCCCTCTCTTTACTCTCACTCATGCGTTTCCTCTCTGCTCCGAGGAAACCGCACCAAATTCCTTGTGCATTACGGGGCCTTTGGGAGGCCCTCGTTGCAGCTTGGTCTCGTCTAGACTGCCATGACTGCTGTTTGGCAGCGCTGCCGATCTGCAGTGTCAGGTCAGACTGTCTTAGCATGGCAGCACAGATTGCGCTGGTCGTCTCATTAAATATATGTTTCCTGTTAACATAAAAAGCACTTGCTCTTTGTTGTGTCTTGCCTCAGATGAAAGGCACCCTCTAAAGGATGAACTTGGCCAGAGTTCAATTTGCCAACATGGTTGGTGCTGTTGATTAGTCATTTGTCTGCGGTTTCAGTGAGCTTTGAGCAGTGGTGGAGGAAGTATCATAATGCATAATTAAATAGTATGATACAGTATGATAGTACATAATTAAAAGAGACAAACTCACAGTATGCATTGTTTTACTTAATACCATGGGTGGAATGCAGCCAAGTAAAACTTTCTGGTAGTTGGCTTTATTCGAAATTGTTACAGAGCATTTTAATGTTGTAGCTTTCTTAAATGGATCTCCCTTTTAACAAACACACAAACAAGGGTCGGAGAACACAAATAATATTATGTAGCTCTGACCTGTCAGGAAATATTGTGGTCAAAGAGTTCTTGAAAATCTTCAAGGCGCATTGAGACATTTTTTTTTTACCAACAAGTGACGGCTTGTCACCGTCACCATCAGGGTCGCCCCCATCAGGAAATATCCACAGGACTTTTGGGGTTGTCATGAGGTGTCTGACATTGGGTACTTGCATGTAATTTGGTGGATCAAGCAAGTTCTGGCAAGTTGTGCCTCATTGGCACATTGTCTGCCCCCCCACCAGTGAGTTACGTTTTGGGTGGTAGATGGTACAAATTAAAGTCACATCCACAGGAGTTCCAGGGCCTATGGTTTTCCCACAGATGCTTATACTGTAACAATCAAACACCACTCTTATGTGGGTTTAAGGCCATAGACGATAATGCATGAAATGTAAACAAATACATTTTAAAAATGAGCTTTAAATTCTATCTGTGACATACTTAAATGTATGTTTCCTGCTATAATTCTGTAAAGTGAAAAGATGAGGGATAGTATATACTTACATTTTTGTCAAGTACACCACTTGAATAAATGTACTCAGAGATTAGGGTGAGGAAACAGCCTGCAGGCTCTAAGTCTTGATACATGAGCATTTAGTCTCGGCACAAGGAATTTCATCTCCTGTCATCTCCCTGTTGATTATTATTGATTGGACAGGCTGAATTGGCCTCTTGAGTAGAAGTTGCATCAAATAATCCCCCTCTCTTGTCTCAGAATCAATTGTGAGGTCTGGAGAACAATTGCATCAGTGGCTTTCTGAGCACATAACAGCGAGCTGAAACATTTCCTGCGGGCGTCAGAAGAAGGCAGGTTTTCTAGCCTCACCTCTTAATGAGAAGTAGGAGAAAGTTGGCCCACTGAATATATGTGACAAACTTAGCCAACGGGGAGCTGAGTGTTGGTTGCCCTGCCTTCTTTTGACTGTGGTGGTTTAAAGAAAACCCACGGCACCTGTGGTTTGTATAGACATAAATCTTTTCCCAGACAAAACGTGTACAGCTTCGAAGGATCCCCCCGCTGTGCAGGGATGCCACGGTCTGCTGTGTTTCTGCTGCCACCGCTGCTGCTGCTGGTCGGCTTTCGATGGGGGCAGCTCGAGTGTAATGATGAAATGGAAAAGTTCCAGAGCAGTGAACACCTTGCACGCAGACAGTAATTGGAGACTGCCACTGAAGAACTCCGCACAATACGCTTTCATTTCTACTCCACAGAGAGACAAACCACAAAGTTTGATTATGTTTGCTGCTGTTGAGCAAATGCCTGCTGCAGGACAGCAAAATGGGATCTTTTTCAGGGAGAATGCAGGGTGAAAAGATGACTAAGTGCTGGGCTGAATACGCACATTTTTTTTTGGTGTTTAAAAATTAAAGTCTATTTTGTTCTGAACTCAATTTCGCTGTTGGGGTGTTTTCAAAACACAAGGACACGTGGAGGAGTCTGTAAAAATAGACTCCGGCATGCTCTTCTTAATTTACAAGACCTGAGTGTCCAATGTTTTGGATGATTGAAATATTACAGATTGTTTGGGATCCACACGTATGTGTTGCATTGTCTGTTTTGCAAGCAGGTGTTTGAGGCTCATGTCAGATTGGTTTCATTAAAGTAAGACCTCATCTTAGTGGTTCTTCAGCCACTTCTTCAGTTTGATTTGACACAAGAGAACCTGAGTGTGTTCAATGGAAAGCAGATGAATGATTGATAAGAGAAGCAAAGCTGCTTTAAATCCTGCTCCAAGGACATTAATAATGAAAGGCACTTTGAGCCCCTTCAGTGGCACACAGATTGGGAGGTGACAGATTTTATCTGGCTCTTCAGTTTTCTCATTCAGTAACTTTTGAATGTTATCACAGTTAGTTACTTTTCTCTCGCGTATTTACTATTTATTTTATCATCATTTATTAAGTTTATTTTCAAGATCAACTTTTGAGATTTGAATCAAAATCAGAAAGCGTGTCCTCCACCGTAGTGGAGATGCCCGAATCGCACCAGATTTGAAAATGTTTTCCATATGTCCTTGCGCCACCTCTCAGCCAAGTTTCATGAAATTCACCATTCTTCTTTGATTGCTTTAATTTTTATTCTATTTTTTATTTTTTTCTTTAAATTGCTTGTTTTTATGCTGCTTTATGCTGTTCTTTTAAATGCCTTGTCTTTATGTAAAGCACATTGAGTTGCCTGTGGTATGAAATGCGCTATATAAATAAAGATGCCTTGCCTTGCCTTGCCTTACCTAATATTGTAATGTTACTGGAAAAATATCCGGATAAAAAAAACATCACCTATCACATTTCTAAGTGAATCCAAGGTGACTGGTTGGGTTTCTCCACAAACAGTGACGGATTAAATCACGTGCCAAATTTTTTACGGTTTTAAAAATCTAAGTAGTTCTAAGGCTATTTCCTAAGATCTATGATCAAAATGTCAAATTACTGCAGTTTTTACCATCCGCTGAGTGTGTCAGTGAAATATTCACCGAAGCCTTCTGTACACTGGAAAAGTGGAAAATTGCATCTGATATGGGTGGATGGGAAGACATGGTTTTCCTGTAATCAATACAAGGAACAAATTTCACATTTCCATTGTTTTCCCTGTGGTTTTCCATTGTTTGAGGTGTGACTGGCACGCCTCTGCAAGACTTTAAAGAGACCATTTTAGGCATTTTTGCTCTTTTCTTTCTCAGTTTCCCTCCAGTTTTATAGCTTCTTGACCATGTGAAAGGTTTGCAATGTTGCAAATCCCAAAGTTTACACCAAACAAAGTTTGGTGGCATCTTAAACAGACAGAAATGATGTGTTGTAGTTATACAAACCGGAAAAAAAAAAAATCATGTTTTTTTAATAATACAGCGTTTTCTTAAAATATTATAATATGTCCCAAAGTATTATTGTTAATTTGTAAATTAGCATAATACAAACTCTTTCATGGCATCCAACTGGAGAATTGGCTCCACCAGTTGTCAGCTCTTCTAATATTTGTGTAACAGTAATGGATCTAAATGGGAATTGTTTTCATTTTCCCAGGATGCTGGAATCGTTTGCATGGAAGCTATTGACACCTTCCAGCTAAGCCTTATTTAGCTCATGCCTTATTGTTGAGCAGTGACTGGTTCGTTTTACTCCGCAGGGTTGTGCTCAGGGTTCTGATCAAAGTTTGACTGTTCACTTTTGACTTATGTGTGCCAGAGGTGCCAAAACACAGAAAAGAGGTTGAAGGAAGAAAAGGGAAGATGAGGAGATGGTTTTTGGCAGTATTGCTACACTGTGAAACTGCCTCTCCTGTCTGCAGCAAAGACCCCGCTGCTGTGTGTGTCTCTGTCAGGCTCCATGTCATCCTGCCATTGTTCAGGCCAGAAGTCAGCACAGACTCCCATTGTTCTACGCTGAAATCTGCAGTTACAGCTTGTTCTGCTCAATATCTCTGCCCCTCATGTTTGTAAAATAGTGTCATCTCTCAGCAATGATAAGCTATCGCCACAACTTCTGCTGTCTCTACTGTCTCGTTGTGGTATAGAGGTTCTACACCACCAAAACCTTTAAACTTGCCAAAATAGTAAGCTGCCATTTTTTTTGGGGGGGGGGGGGGGGGGGCTCTTGCAAAAAAAAAAAAAAAAAAATGGAAACATAGGTTTTCCCACCCACTGCAAACCTTAACTTTCGACAGAAAAGGAAGACATGCCTCAAAGTGGATCAAAGTAATTCCTCCCTCCCCCCTCCAAACAGAGCAACATGTTGACATGGTCTCAGTCACAAGCCTGGTTGTTTGTGAAGGAGTGAAGTGGTGGAGGATGGTTCCGGCTCGTGGGAAAGCTTTCCGCCTGACAAGACGTCCTGACATTTGTTTTTAAAAACACTGATTGTCTGGCTTCATGTTAAAGGGCAGTGGAGATCTTTTCAATGGTATTTCTGTTATGCGAGGGTGTTGATGCAGGCTGACTTCTCTTATGTTTTTGTATGTTTCTTTCATGTGGTTTTACTTTGTAAGGGTACCTAACTTGACACTCACTCCACCGCTTAGTCTCTTCAGTCTGACAAGGCTGGGTGACCAATTCAATGGCAGAGCAGCAAGGTTCCCCGACTTGCTGCAGAAAGTAACCTTTAGTTCAGAGAGAAAAGAAATCATTTTTCTCAGTGAGACTTTATGCCACAAATACATGTCTTGGCCCCAGAAGTATTTCCCCTCTCGCTGAGTGAAATAAATGTGTTTGGCTTAAATACTGAAGAGCTGTGGTTGATTCTCCAATCGGAGGAAAAGCTTACTGTATGTTGTATTTGTTCAGTAGTCAAGAAAGATGACTTATTTAAGCTGTCCAAGGCTGAGAAATGAAAGCGAATGGTTATTAATTTTTTCCACTGACAGTGTTATGTGATTGGTAGTGAGGGCACTTCTAAAGAAATATTTCAAGTGAAATGACAGGGCAATGGATTAATAGCGAACCATGAGAGTAATAAGAATGCACCAAAACAGCACTTTAAGTGTGTGTTATATAAGTACCAGTATAGGGAAAGTAACTAATGAGATTAAATATAGCCTTTACATCCTCCTAGATGCTAAGTTGATTGAGTTCTAAATTTGTTCTTGATTGATGCTGGGTGCGTAAAAAACATATGTCTCTGGTGTATGGAAAGGCCTGTCTGACTTTGATGTTTTACTTCAATAAGCCGCCAGAGAAATATCAGGCGGCATTTCCTTGGCTATGACACATGAAGAGACCGCAGATGAGAATCACCTGTCTGCGGTGAGCCCTGGGAAGCAGAGCCCATCTCTTCTCAAGGTGGGTTGTCGGCACAGCTATTAAGACTAATAGCAGCAGCCTGTGATAAGCACAGTTAGCTGAATTCATGACCCGAGCGGCCGGAGCAGAGAGATCATTTCCACTTGTGTGTTTTTCTGCTGATGCGTTTAATTTTCATCCTGACAAGAGAGAAACCAGACAGTGTCAGAAGGAGAGAGCAAAATAGAAATAGAGTGATGGAGCCTTGGGTAAAATATTGATTGGTACAGCCCAGGAGAAAAGCTTTGCAACTACTGGGTATAATTTCGGGCATATTACTCAGATGACTTAGACTTAAACCCATCTCTATTGAATCACTGATGTTTCTTGAAGGCAAATGACATGGAAATCTTACACTGACATTAGTGTTTAACATTAGTGGTATTAGCACCTTACAAAGTCACCTTTTTGCTGCAAATCCAGCGCATTATGTCCTTCAAGTCACTGAGATTTGATTTTTTTGAACTTTAGTTTATAAGCTAGATGTGTGTGCACAGCGATGTTGGGATGTTTGACTTTGGAACTAAATCCACGATGATAATGCCAGTAGGTGTTCATAAAAATAGTTGGTTGAATATTGCAAGTTAAACTCTTGGAAGAAAACAGTTGGTGCCAGTATACTGTAGCAGAAGAAAGAGGTGCAAATGGTGAAAGCGATATTGATGGGAATTTGGCATTTTTTTGTTAATCCATTCCAGCTATTTAATGCCAAAGAATGTAAAGGATTCTGAAGATTGTGCCAAATGATTACGGTTAGCAAAGAATAAACGCTATTAGCTGATACTGTAAGAAGTGTGACTGATCTTACTAGAAATGTGTATGTGCTCTTGACTTAAGAAGAGTTTAACTGACACTTTAACACAAGATGACTTGATGAAGTATTAAGATCAGGCTCTCGTTGCTCTTTTCTCTTTCCCTATTCACTTATCTCTCATATCACTCATTAAAAACGTAATATTCATCAAGCGCCCGGTGTTAGCACGGTTGGCATTAGCCCATTTCCTGGAGATCATTGGAGGATGCCTTTGGAACACTTGTGCTCCTCTTGCTCCCTTTCATTTGCTGCATGTGGAGTGGCCCACTTAATGCATTGTAATGGTTGACCATTATTTACGCAGGGGATAAACAAAGAGAAGCGAGGAATTGATGGAGTAATCCACTCTTGCAGTCATTAGGCATTGAGATGGAGGAGCTGGTGGAAGCAGGCTCCTCTTTATGCCTCTCGAGGTGAGCAGCTAATGGAAATGGGACTCATTAAGGCACCTTATACTCCGACGCACCCAAGATCATGAGGAATTGCTAATTGATTGTTGTTAGCGTTCTCGCAATGAGACGCTCTGCCTGTTTTCTCATTTGTTATGAACGGCTTTGTTTTCTTCCCCCCGTCTCCTTCACTTCATTATTGATGTTGCTGTTTATCTTTCTTGTTGCCCGTTTTGTATCGAAAGTCCTCTGCGACTGAGTCGTACTAATGCTGTTATACCTGGTTAGTTGTAACAACCACAAGCATAAGGAATCCCACATGTGTAAGTCTGTATCAAATCTGTAATTAAAAAAAAAAAAGTATATACGCCACACCCTCTAATGGTTTTATGTGCATCAAGCTGTGTAAGTATGTGTAAAAGTGCACATGAAGACAACGGGCTTTATACAGCAAGGCCATGGTTGAATGGCAGGGAGAGGCAGATCTTCTTGTGATGCTTAGTGGCTCTGGAAATTCCTTCTGCTTTGCTCTGTACCCAGCAGAGTGTGTTCATCTCAGCCTTTAATCATTTTCCCCTCCCAGTAGTAATGTGCTCTCTTTTTACTCCCTGAATTCCTCTGTGTATATGTCCGCTACCTCCCCCTTTCTTCTCTCACACTGCCTTTTCTTTTTCCTTATTATGAGACAGAGGAGGAAATAATAAGGGAGGGAGATGAAGAATGGGGCTGAAAATGCAAATACAGGTTATTTCTTTGGACTGATCAGAGCTCATTACACCCTCCACTCCTTTGCAGCTGGCTCGAGGATCTGCCTGTTTCTCTGCCTTGCCTGACTTCATTAGTTTATGGCAGACCCTCCTCAGCTCTCAGGTCGGTGAAGCAGTAAAAACAGCCAGGTGACTAAAGAGGAATCCCTGGCTGGAGGGCACAGAATTTGCTTTGCAGATTAAGCTGGACAGAGAAGGGGAGGAAGGAGGCATCATTTTTATGTTTGTGGACAGACAGTGCAGCGTTTCTTTGCTTCAGCGCTCTGCCAGCAAGCATACACCTCTATCTCTATCTCCCTCGTGGGAGTTGCTACCACCTTCTTGCTCTGATAGGGAAAGACTGGAAACAAAGGAAGACAAATACAAGCACCCTCTTGGGCCGCTCTTACTTTTGAAACAAGATATACTATAGAGAAAGAGGAGTAGGAGGAGAAACAATATTGAAGCCATCAATTCATGCAGTACTCGGGAGCATCAACTCACTCTTTGGAACTGGAAAAACACAACCATTTAAAGTGAAACCCTGGTTTTATACAGTTTGGGTCCCATTTTGGGGATCTGGCCTGCCAGTTCTATCAGTAATAGTAACACTGAATTACATAACAATTAGTTAAAGTTTGAGCTATTCCTCTCTATTGGAAGGAATTTGGATCACTTCAACTGTTTCACTTCTTTAGGCTATCTGCTATACAAACTGATGCTAGAGGGCAAACACACTGGGAAGTTATGCACAGCAGGACGTAAATTTCCTGCATTTGCATAAATAAAACACATAATTGATGGTTGCTGTGATGTTGATGTTGTAGCACAGAACATGCATACAGCAGCACCTTTTTGCACAAGAGTGACTTTGTATATTATGGAGCTGATGTGTGTGTGTGTGTGTGTGTGTGTGTGTGTGTGTGTGTGTGTGCCCCACACACAGTAATTACAGCAGTGGTGGTTAACTAGGCGCCTGCATTTGTGTTAATCAGCTGAGAGTGAAGATTGGGGAGCTAACTGAGCTGCTACCTCATGCCCTCTAAATGTATCATGGTAAATGGCATTATCTGTAAACCTCTAATCATCCCTACGGCACTGCTGTGATGCATTTTATGTGACAACATGTGTCCGATGCTTTCACTCAACGTGGGTGTCACATGAGGCCAGCAGTATATGTGTGCTGGAAGAATGTAAATAGTTGCACAGTGAAAGAATTGCAGTATATACAATATATCCGTACTCCAGTAAATTGGATAGAATGAATTAGTTCTAAATAACCTTCAGAGGATACTTTTAACATAAGGACACCTTAAGTAAGGTTTAGGCTAGAGCCGCACCGTTTGCAATATCCTGGGCCAATTCAGAGTATTTATTTATTCTTTGTTAAGGTCAAAGCTGCCAATTCTTACTTTTTTTTACAGTAATCATCTGCATACAAAATCATTTTTATCATTTTCTTTTCGTCTGAGCACTCAACTGTAGAAAACAAGACCATAAAAGCCTCCAAGTTCTTGAATAGAGGTATCTGTCAAAGATCCAGCAGAAAATTAATTACAGTATACCCCCCTTTACAAATCATAGATTCTTAACGTCTTTCTTTTTTTTTTTTTTACTCACCTTGAAATTTACAAGTGCATGAGAGAAAGCAAAAATTCAAAATCTGAAGGAAAAAAAACGTATCTTAGAATAAAGTGCTGTGCTTGTGCCCAATGAAATGAAATCAAATGCATCAGATAATAAAAAAAAGAAGAAGAAAACTGTGAATCTGTACGTTTTTGTCAATTAGCGTGTTTACTGATGGAGAAAAAAAGACTTCTGATATGTGCTATGCGCACAAAACAATTTGTGGAGAAATGGATTGGTCGACCTTATAATCCATCCAATTCCAGTAAACAGTTGATCAATTAGCACATCCCGTGTTTAGACGTTTAAAACCACGCTCACATAACGCTCCAACCTCATCATGAAGGAACACCCTTTTCTGTTGAAAGTCATCACGAAAACTAGTCTGCCATTCCTGCTTTTACCATTTCTCATTTGACTTTAACCATCGCTGTTGGGTGGCTTTTATGATGCCGAGATCTGTGTCTTGAGCCCTTCTCACTAGAGATGCGCGGATGACGTATTTTCCCATCCGCAACCGCTGCAAAAAATATATATCCGCCCGCTATCCATTTGCACAAACATTTTTTCACCGATTTTCAAAACCGAACCCGCCCGCCATCCGCCGATAGGTATCTATTGAAGGTGCCTTGGCTATTTGTATCGGCTTTTTCAAACAGCGTAGTTCATTATATCTTGCCAATAAGTCCGCCTACTACTATGTAGTGGATAACATATACGCATTCACAAGTTTTGCAAATCACATACTGGTGTCATCCGAATTGATCACCTCGTGGAATTTTTCCCAAACGGCACTTTTCAGGTTTCGTTTTAAGATCACCCGTCTTAAGCCTCTCTCGCACTAACTTTGCTGCCGCTGCCATCTTTGATCTTTGTCATAATGTATGTTTTCGTTCGTTACCTTTGGAAAATTATGTGTTTTTTTTGTTTGTTTTTTTCAGTGCTTCAACCGCAACCCGCCCGAATTTAATTAAAATACGATTTTTCGGCGTGTCATCCGCCCGATCCGCGGTTAATCCGCGGGCTCCGCGGATTCAACCGCCAACCGCGCATCTCTACTTCTCACACGTGCGCTGCATTTTATGAATCAGGTGACAATTGAACGTGTTGATGTCACGTGAACTAGTGCTTTTCCATAACAATTTGAGACAGATATCTAGGTCGGACCTCGCAACATATAGGATTAATTTTTCATATGATCAGCTGTTCAGAAGAATCCGAGAGGTTGCTTGTTTCAGGTTACTCACTCTTTCATTGTCATTGTAAAGGCATGTCTTAATGAAGGGTGAGGAACACTGACAGAGAGTGACCAATGTGTGAATGACTGAATGCCATCGCTTTAACAGACTGATGAAGTCATTAATGTTACGTATCTCAAAACGTCTTCAGTTGGTCCTGGATTAACAAGAGGATTGTTTTCTTTTTTTTTCTTTTAAAGGTCATTTTAAGACTTGTATGTAAATTGATTTTGTACAGCAAACAACATAATCATCAAAAGGATGCAAAAGGATGCAAAAGTAGCCGCGTGTTTTTCTGAGCGCTATTTATCACTTTCACTAATTGTTTTCATTGAAACCTCTTTAATCCCTTTCCTGCTCCATTTGTTCACAAGCTTCATGTCCACACGCTTTCAAATCCTACTGTATTCACCAGTTTAAATGCAAATGAGGCCCACTGGGTATAACAGCCCCTGAGAGCTGGCTGGGTGGATGGGATACCGTGTGGCTTTCAAGAGCTTTGCCCATGGCGTTAGACCAGAGCCAGGTGAGCGTTTCTTCCCAGGTGTCCCTCTCATGGCATTGTCCAGGCTTGGCAAGTGGCAACCGTCTTACAAAACTCTTCTTCTGGCTTACCGTTGAAGTTCATGACCACTGTGTGCAGAATGACATGTATCCAGTAAACGAGTTGCCGACATGGGAGGAATGAGTCTGTCCAGCTCCAGTGGCTGTAGCAACAGAGGGGATTTTGACTCCATGAGGACCCAATTAAACCTGGGAGGGCCTCTCTGAAGGAATAATAACAATGATAAATGCACCTCTGTGGTCGGTTTAAAAGAGGCAGGGAGAAATGTTTCATTGTGCTTGCCTGCCTTGACACAATTTACTTCTGGTTTTTGCAGTATCAGGAGGAAAATCTCACCTTCCGAAAGAAGCCTGGTATCATATTAAAAGCTCTTTGATGACATAGCTTTATGCTACATCGAAGTGCACCTGCATGTGCTTTGAATTGAGTTTTGGAGTGGGGACGATCCCAGATGTAAAAATCATTTCTATGTTTTTATGTGTGCGCATCCATATTTTCAGCAAATTTGTGTGTACATATTATCAACACTTTAGGGGAGTTTAGCATAAAAACAAAGAGGCCATTTGATAGAAAATAAGATATTTATTAATTTAGAGGAAAACATCAAAGCTTAAACACATTATTGCACACAACATCTGATGTTTCAGTTACAATTTCAGATGGTATCACACCAAAGTGTGTCATAGACCCGCCTGTTTAGTACAAACTGCTCACCAGAGCAAGGACAATAGTATTTGATTCTTTCATATAGTTATATTATTATTATACATAGGGGACCATTTGAAACGGTCTGTCTGAACTCAAATAATGTTCTTTTCGAACCCCGCCCAAGTTGTTTGTGTGACACAGAATTAACTAAACAGCAACTACAAAAACAAAGTATTTAGCAAAAGTAAATCATACTACAAAAAACAGTCCCAAACGTTACTCAAACGGCAGCCTCAAAGGAAAAAGTGTTTGTTGTATTCTTCAGTCACCCATGAAATCTGTAAATGCTGACTTATCATGCTGTATCTGCACACACACACGCACGTCGTTTCATGCTTACACGTGTACTTTACACGCAAAGATGACTCAAAATGTGAAAACATTCTCTTCAAGTGGACCAATGGGTCGATTACCCACTTGCAAACTCAGTGTGTTTTTCACTGTCAGGAGATAATTTACAGAAAACTCCTTTAATTAGATAACAGGACACTGTATTTCAGATTTGCACTTTGCCTGCAGTTTATCAATTACTCCTTGTGGTTTTATACTGTCAGTCAGTCTTTGTCTGGGCGCTGGAGCCTCCTCTTCACCGCGCCGCAGAGCCGTGTTATTGTACTTAAACAAATCAATTCTGTTGCAGTTGGGCTTTTTTTCCTCCATCCCCCGTCATTATGAACTGTTTGCAGTGCAGAGCACATTGATTTTTCACAGCCCTGGAAAAGCTGTTGATGAATAGCACAGAGGTATCTGGGGAGAATCTGGCTTTAAAAAGGAGGCACCCAGTGTCAGCCCCCTCCTCCTTCCCCTTTCTGTCGACCCATTGAGCCGCCAGCGCTCCTCCACTTTCTCTTTTCAGAGAGCAGTACTTCCAGCAGGGGAAAAAATGCAGCTTGAAAAATCTTCCAATCTTAAAGAAAGAGGATTAAAAAAGCTCAAGGCGCAAGGGACCGCCCTCTCTCCATGAATGTGAAAATACACCTTGTTGTTTATACAGTTTTTATATTTGGAGCATTAGCCTTGTAATTTCAACCTAAGCATGAGGTCAGGAGAAACCAGAGGAGTTCTGGCAAGGGAAAAAAATGGCATGACATAATGTGTATCACCATGCAGATGCCTGATGAAAATGATACTTCAGCATTACAGAGCTATGGACAAAAAAAAGTTAACATTCATACGTTCACAAAGGAAGATAAAGTCCAATCTGTATTTATTTATTTTTTTATTCCTCGGTTCAACGTACAATTCAACTCTGTGTAAATTTCATGACTCAACATTTAGGCTGTAGATGAAAAGATCCATTGCTGTTGTCCTAAAACGTTTCGTCTCATGATCTTTGAACAATGGAGAATTTAAAGAATAACTAAATGCAAAAACAAAGCTGCTACTGAAAGCTCTGTTACCTTAGAATTCTTATCTGTAAGCACTATCTTAATCGTTCCCTTTATGAAAGGAAGGTCCTTGGTTTACTCTTAACTTACCCTCTGATGACCTTCTCTTAAGACAAGAATAGATTTCGACATTCAAGTGGAACATTTTGTTCCATTTACATTCAAAGTTTTTATGCACAGAGGTCCTTCATCTATCTGATAATTCATCCATTTGTATTGAATCCAGCCAACATTCATTATGTTAGTAGTTGTAACTTCTCACATTGATGAAATAGAAATAGCTTATTGGTGTCAGTGCAGTGCTATACTATAGCTGATTTATTTTTTAACTGGATTATATCTGATACTTTCTTTACCTTTTGCACTTCACTTATAAATCAAGTGATGATTTTCAAGGGTCTGAATGCCAACAACTCTGCCTCTCAGGCAAAGTGCTAAGCTACAGTGATGGCCTGTCTTAATAGGCTTATCTGCCAATTGGGAGTGAATTGTGATTGTGCCATGGCAGTGAACTTACTCTGCTGTGGATGTTTATGATGCCGCTCTGATCATGTGAAGTATCGGCTGCTCTTTTGATTTGTCCTTCATGGGCACAAGAGCGTGAAGGAGCTTATCTGTGCAGAGAGGAAGAGTATCACTGGCACAGATGGAAGCCACTCAAAGCCCAAAGGAATCTGTGAGAAGTGATCGACATTGAATGGGCTTGATTTTCACGAAAGAATATGCAAATGTGAAAAACTTCAGTGTTTGGAGATCAGTGTATAATGTAACGGTGATTGATATATTTTCTTGTCTTCCTCTAATTTTCTTTAGGGATAGAAGAGGTGAGGTGCTGGAGTGTTTCTCCTCCTGCTGTGTGAATGGGTGGGGGGGTCCTTTGTGGTGACAAATCAAGGACTGAAAACAACAAAGGTGGGTTTTATTTTTCTTCACTTTTTTTTTTTTCTTGCTTATGTATTGGGATATACAAAGCCCAGCTGATGTCAGTGTTATTGAATTGTGCACCCGAATTTTAAACAATTTTTGGATTAGTAGTGAGAACCGTGGTTGTTGAATGCAAGGTAGCAGCTTTTAATATTGAGGTGCTGCATTATGTGAATGTCTTTAAATACATCAACTATTATGTTAGATACGTACACCCCTTTTAAAACTGTTGTAATACTACATTCTCTGTCAGTCATGTGCACCTAATCTTGTGTACCCTCAAGCCATGGTTATTGAAATTGACAACACTACTGTAAAAGATCTCATATGTTCTCGGCTTTGTAGACGTAGTACCAGTATATTGCCAACTTAGCAGCTTTGTCCCAAGATGTAGCAACTTTTTTTAGCACGGCATTTTCTGCTGAAAGTAGTTGGTAACACTAAAAACAAGTCATTTTGACTTGAAACGGGGTCGTGTTTACTGTTCCCATGAGAAAAATCCATATGACTGTCACCCTCTTGTTTTAGTCACAACTCAGTAAGTTGAGATTTTCCAAAAACCCAGAATTCATGAAGCATTTGCTGACGTAGCAGAAGGGTCGTTCCGCTGTGATTGATGGTTAGGTAGATCAGGTCAGAAAGCAGAGCAAATCTAATCTAGATGGGATAACATGTTACCGGCAAGCACTTTGTGTAGCTGACTTCCAGTATTGTATATTAGAGCCTACAAACTCGCAAGGCATCATCATTTGTTAACTTGGCCTAGCTTAACACTCCTATTTCACCCTCCTCAGTCATTATATAAACTGTTCCTCAACGAAGAAATGTTTTAGAGCTTTGTCAGACCCAGTTAGGTGGTACAAATGCATATTATGTGTTACGAATGATATAGTGCATCTTATGTAATTTAAAAGTAGGTTTATGTTAAAAAACGCTTATTGTTGTGTTAGCAGCAAAGGTAACGAGGTAGCTTACTTATAGCTAGCATGATAGCTGTCTGAGAAATCTTCAACAGTTCTTTGATGTGTTAACCTGTGAACAAAATGGCAAGCAAGTGCACATAAACAGGAAATTCAAATACACTTTAAGAGCTTCTGTGACTGACTAATATGTCAGAGGCTTGATAACATATTCAGTGTGGTAATTATGCTGTTATTTTCAAAGCAGCACAAAATATCAGCAACATAATTTCACCTCTTTGAATCGGATTGGTGGATTTTCTTATTAAATAGCTTCAGAGCACATGTGTGCACACAATCTTTTGCTATTGTTTTTAACCCTTGAGATTTACACGGCTTTGTAAGGACATTCCAAAGATGCTGCTTTGCCTGAAATATTTTACAGATGGAATAAAACGGCTTAGCACTGAAAACTGATATCAGCCCCCCCTCCATCAGTACAGTGGTTTAAAGACCACATCTTTGTCTACTCTGACATCTGCTGTCCTCCACCATCCTCATGTGATGGCTGCCAGTTGTGTGTGGCCAATGGCGACTTTGCTCACAGAACATGTTGGTTTCATCAGGAGCTCCTGGGGGGGCTGTGAGTAACAAAGTGCTTATGTTCCCTATGCAGTCTGAGCACGCACACACACACACACACACACACACACACGCACAGAAGGTCATGACAATCCTTTTCATCAGCAAGCCGCAATATGCAGTATGTTTTTCAGTATGCATTCCACTAAAAGTGAGAATTATCTAGTGAAGAGGGAATGTAATTGGTTTGTCCAACGTATTATACAATACAGCCATGGATGAGGAATTAGGACAGCCAGGACACACGCACACACTCACTGACTAGATAAGAGGGGTTAATCTTGATTAAAGCAGTGTGAATGCTGAGAAATACGGTGCCCTGACAAACATCTGCCTGCCACACAGCTGAGTGGGATAAACCAAAGTGATTATTGTGGAAATGTCAGGCGAGGTAGACAGTGATAGCAAGTGAAACGGAGGGGGATGTGACACAAACGGGGACATGAAATGAGAGCTTCGCAGTCAGTTCTCTACCTGTCAGTGACAGACTTTTTTCTTGCACTGCTGCCTTTGTTGGGTGGGGGGCAAGTGAGGCTTGCTTGAAATGCCACAGTAAAAAAAATAGATAAATAAGAAACACGACATTTGAGGATGGCCATATGATATTCGCAGAGCCAATATTTTAAACTCTGCAGTTAAGAAGTATTATAACATCATTCTTCATTCATTCTTTTTCTATTCTTTAGTCCTTGGAAATTAGAATACAAATACTACTTTAAGGGTTCATGAAATTGCTCTTCTTGTTTTGGTTTTATTTCACTGATGTCTGAAGTTTGCTGGGTTGGTCTATTTCTCTGTAACACCAATGTTGGCCCTAATGAGTAACTGCTTTCTTCTGTTAAATGTGAAGGTGCACACATTCTGTTAACTTCTGTAAAGGAAAAAGGGGGAGGAAAAAAATCCCCTTCCTGTCAGTGGTCTCTCTTTCTCTCTGTTCTTGTGAGATCTGGAACTGATAACTGAGAGGCCTCTGGTAACTGAACAGGAAGGAGAGAGGGCCTGGCCCCTGAGCCCCTGCCTCTGCACACATGTCCACCTCCCCTCCTCGGGCAAACAAAGAGAGCAGAGCCTGCCACTTAACTTCAGGTTTGAAAACATTCAAGCCTATAAGGAGAATAATCATCACTTGCAAGAGTTAATGCTTATACTGAGGAGATTTTTGTTGAATACAAAACAGAGAGGCATTTTGTCTTTGATTAAAGACTATGGCCAAATTAACATTTTGCAACAGTTTCACACCCACCACTCACAATTTCCTTGTTCCTCTGGCCAGTGTTAAGTCAAGTACAAGTGAGTTAAACAAGTGCAGAACTTGGCTGTTCATTTGAAAAGCCCAGAGCCCTGAATGAGAAGCTGTCACAAACTGTGTGCAATGATTCTGTTGTAAATCAAATCAAGTCAAATCAAATTTATTTGTATAGCACATTTCATGAACAAAACAATTCAAAGTGCTTTACAGATAATAAAAGCATTGCAGCAGGGAGTGGAAGAAGCATTAAAAATACATAAAAGAATATAAAGAGAAACAAATAATATAATTTAAATGAATTTATAAATTAAAAGATATCGTGCAGATTTCGTGCATAGACACATGAGAAAACAAATGTTTTTAACCTGGATTGAACCTGGATCCACTTGTTTGCTAACCTGGTTCTCACGCAGATGGATGTTTCTCATCCATCTGGAATTGTGTCGGTTGCCTAGCTGTTCTCTGCTGTGAGTAGGCGGGGATTGTATTCAAAAACCTCTCGAACCTGATTGGAGAATTCAATGTGTGTGTCACGTACTACTTTGACCAATCATATCGAAAGCGGACGTGACGCGTTGGAGCGCGACCAGTCTCTCGGTCTGTGGTGGAAAATAAACAAAACACAACAGCAGCGAGCAAAGCAGGAGCTAGCAGCAGCTAATCGTTGTCGCGCCGGATGCTACGTCATACCTGTTAACACCCCACCCCACGATTGTGATTGGATCTAGGCATAGAGGCGGGCCCGTTAATGGGGTAACCGAAGACTTCGGGCTCAACAAGGCGCGCCCAGACCCTCGTGCGAGCTCACGAAGTGTAACGAAGATGCACGAAGCACGAAGCACGAAGGGTCTGCGTGAGAGCCAGGCTACTTGTTTGCAGCATGACAGCTCAATGTTGTAGTGTGTTTCCTGAAGCTGGAGCTTTACTGGAAGGACTGAACAAACTTGCAATGTGCTATAGAGCATCAGTTTTGTGAATATAACAAAAATATGTTCAGACCACTATGGTAAGCTATCGCCTGAACAGTTACAGGACGCAAATGAGCTCTAGATGCTGCAAGATTACACATTCTGTGTGAAAGGGGCTACACAAGTGCTTGATCTCAATAAGAAACCAGAACAAGGCGATTTAAGGATTTCACACAAAGTTTTTGTGTCACCTTGACTCAAAGGTTCGTTGTTGACATGTAGCAGATTTGTGATTGCCCTGTACAGAGCTGTATGAGTAAGTGGGCATGAAGAGATAACACAGGGTTTCCTTCTTGCACTGTGTTGGGAGATTCAGATCTTTTTTCTTTTTTTTTCTTTCTCAGACCTTAACAGTAACGTGGATTTTCACTTGAATTTTAACTCGTATTCTTCACAATATCTGCAGTTTGTGCAGTCTTTTTCAAAACGGCAATGGGGGTGGTATGCCCGTGAGAAAGCTCGAGATAACGTGCCAGGGTGACGGTTGAATTATTAGCCCATTAGTCAACACAGAGAAATAAGGCTGGATGAACAAGCCGTCTGTCAAGAAAGCATATCTTTTATTGCGGATAGCCCTCCGTAACTACCACCCAGGATTCTTGTAGGTCTTTCCCACTGCTGCTGGAACTGCAGGGTCAGGGCCAGAGAGCACAGCCGGAGCCATCCTGGTGGTCCTTGTTTTTGCGGATGACCTGTCTGCCTGTCCTAGGAACGGAGCAACATAACAGCAGCAGAACTCAGTGTACTTGACTAAAAATAGATGCACTGTCATCTCCGCTTTCCCTTACAACACATACAAACAGGGACGCATGCGCTCATGCTTGCACATGCACCCCAACCTGTTGCAGGCACATGTCCTCAGAGGTGACGGCAACCACTGCTAACTTGTCAGTATGTGTTTGATTGACAGGGCGACTGCAGCAGCACAGTGTGTCTGTGTATTCAGGACAGATGTTCTCCGCAGCCCGCTCTGATGGGCTGAGTTGACGTACACCAGGAGTAAGCCATTAAACAACACTTGGCTCTGAGATTAACTTCCCCACTCTGCTTTGACCCTGCTGAATCAGACCTTTACATATCATGAGTCTTTGTATAAGCTATCTGCGTAGCTCCACACAGAGAAAGACACTGGAAAGAGAATGATAACTGTTAAACAAATGAAGCAGTACTTGATTCCTTTGATTCTAAATTAAACCTGATATCACTCTGACGTACCATTCACGGATAGCTTGTCAATTTCCTGCTTATGATAAATGGCCTGAATAAGCTATGCTTCATGAACGAACAAATTAATTAATGACAGCCTGTAATATATTTAAGAACACTTGGCATTGAAATGTCAGCTGGTGAATTGTCTACCTTCCCGCTGCTTTTTGAAATGCGACCACTTTAACCTTTCTGCTGCTACTATTGAATTTCTTTGTCAGTGAAAGCAGCAGCTGAAGTCTCATGAAATTGTTACTTTTTTTTTTTTGACCATGACCCAACGAGCTTGGCTGGGATCCACACAGCTTCTGTTAAATGTTTTATTTGTAATATGTCTCGGTAAAGCTAATGAAAAGATGATAGAGGCAGCGCTGCAGGGCCTTGAATTAGCACATCAGCTGTTCCGACTGCCATTAAAGTGGCCCAGTCTGCAGATGTATTTACAGCAGTAGAACAAATATAAGTGCAGATCCTTTATACTGCAGTTGAGGACCACAGGTTTTTGTACACCATTTTGGGTCAACTTATTTGACAAGTATAATTACTTGTGCTTTTGGGATATTAACTTTTTGCAGTAATTGCTGTAATTTATATTTTTAGTCAAATGAAAAAGCGATGGTCATAGGGATGACTCTCCAAGTGCCAGTGGAGGTTTGATTGAATCTGAGCTTGTAAAAAGGACAAAGGTCTGTGCAGTGATCACATGCAGGTACGTTATGGACACTTCAGGTATACTGTGTTTACTCCATCTTGTGTAAAGGAATCCTCCCACAGTTATAATTTAACCTCAATAGCTAGAATTAAAAGACGTGTCCCATAAACAATGATAATTAAAAAAAAGTAATTGCACTCCAAGTTTGTACACTGTCTTTATTTCAAGGCTGCAGTTTCTCAGTTTCTCAGTTTCATCGCTCTCATGGTTTAGATTTCTCTGCAACAGACAGCTGTTCTCAGCTTAGAAAATCTACAGGCTGACTCCACCCTACCAGTCAGATTAAATTTCAACGGATGGTGTGGTGTATATAGTGGAGTGTGAATCCATCAAATTGCTCTTAGAAGTTGGTGGAGACCAAAACCCGAGCTAAAAGAGCACACATTTTTGAGCTTTCAAACACAACTCCAAATTAGCGCTAATGTTGATCAGTGACTGGAAGGGTAGAGAAAAAGTCTTTTTTTCATCAATTTGCTGTATCCATTTCTTTACATGTCAATTCCCATCTTGTTTCCACTCTGAGGTGACCCAGAAAAACACATTTATTACATGTTGAAGCAAAGTGTGCTTGCTTGCACGGAGCTAGAAGAGAAGGTCGATGCCGTTCTTGTGTCATTGGTTCAACGTGGGATTGGAAAACACTTAGCCAGGCTTTCTCCGGAGTTACTGTTTCGTAAGTGTGCTCTACAGTGGGTGTGATGACCCTGTTTTTTTTTAAGATTTTTGCTAAACAGCACTTTGTTTTGTAAAGTACACTTAAAGTACACAAGGAACCTGATCGAGGGTTTTTGCAATGAAGCCAGATCTTGTGAAAACAATTCAGGAATTTACAGCAAGCCTGCTGATAGTCATCCATTTCAGGCTTGGATGGTTTGATCTTTTTTATTTTTTTGTTTTGGATCAAAGGTGATGATAAGGACGATGGTTCTGAGGGAATGATTGAGTCATCTGGGCAAAAAGCTGTTTTATGTGCCGCCTCTCCCTCTATTAATGGCTGATTATGATGAGTGCAGGCTGTAAGTGAGTGCAATTGACAGTGGAGTTTGAGCTTCCTCGGGGAGGACGGAGAAAGACTGAAACCAAGCAGAGGGAGGCAGGCAGCAGGGTGGCCATAAAACATTCATGCACCTGGGGACTCTTTGCATAAGAGTAACACACTCAGCCAGTAATGAAATAAAGAGCAGAGGACTTCTAATGGCTCTGTTTGTTCTTTAATCTAGCTTTTTATACGCTGCATTAAAATTGCATACAGTGATATAATGAGAAAATATTAGTTACCTTTTGAATAATCTTAATCTGGTGAGCTGCAAGATAATTAGGGCCACAAGTAAGTGGCTGATCATAGCTGAAAGCTGGACAGCAGAAGATGAGCTATTCCCAGCCCTTGATGGATCTACTTGGAACTATCGACGTGATGACAGCGTGCCAAATGTGGACATCCCCAGTTGCACTGGTTTAACATTTGTCCCTCCTAAACACATCTTGTAGCCGCAAGCTTACTCGAGGACAGAAAAGGCGAGTGGGAATCAGAGGAATGGCAAGATGAAGAGGAGTAAAAGGGAGAAGTAATATTTAGACAGCTGCACGTGTAGAGCCGTCCATCGCTGTCTGCAGAATGGGGGGAAGAAATGAAGAGATATTTTGGTGTCCTCAGCAAGGCCTCAGACAAACTCCTGCTGCAGTATTGATGTCGCTGCACCCTCCTGACAGCACACTGTAAATCACAAGTCACAGTTATCTATAGATTTACAAACACCTGCTACCTCGCTCTCCATGCCACTGCAGTATATTATCTATCTGAGCTGAACAAACAGAGAACCTGCTCAAACATTTTTTTAAGGTTATACATTGGAGTAGCGCTATCTGGGAGCTCATTGTCCAAGTCTCTGTCTCAATGCCGTAACTGTGGTTGTGTGAGACAGCTGGTCACATGTCTGCAGTCCTGTGCTAGACTGGCCCTGTGCCTTGAGGTGGTGGATGGCAGCTGACTGCTCTGATTCACTGGGAACTCAACTTGTGCGCTGTATGTCTCACAAAGGATTGACTCATGGGGAGTTGACGCAAGCTTTTTCACTGTCCATTTTATTTGAACTTTTTGTTTGACTCCTTTGTTGCCTCTATGCCTAGATGGAGACAGTACTCTTTTCTGTCATACTTTTAGGCGTATGAGTGGTCGGTTTCCCTCACGTAACGTGTCTTGCCCAAGAGAGGATGTGGACAGCAAGTCATTCTTGTAACTTCTTCCCACCTGACATGCACCAAACACCAACACCACAAACACCAAATTGCACAAGGTTTCAAGGCTTATTTTTTGACAACAAGTGCACAAGGTTTAATAATCTTAGGGTGAAAAAAAAATTTGAACCCCAAGTTGAATACAATTCAACGTTTAGTCCAAGGTGTCAAATACTTCCATTTGGCACACAAGTGGCTCTTCACCACGACGTGCTGGCTGCAGCAATATTAGACAGCAATCAAATGCTCTGTTGACATGCTTTTCTTAAGACTGAGCAACAACGTCTAATTAAGGAGGTGGGAGAGGTGTTGATCGTATAAGGTAATAATACTTGGTTTATAGTGCACCTTTAAAAAGCACATTATGAAGTGCTTTGCAGATAAAATCAGACAGAAATAAGCAAATAATAAAAATACAACGACAGTAGTTTGAAGCACTTTAGCAGGTTGAATGGTAGATGCAGGACTTTCACTTAATTTTGCCTTTAGATTGTGGCTCAGGTTCCTTGTGAATCCTGTGTGAGGCTTGTTTTTAAGTTTTGTTCTCAGTTTTTGTGGTTAAGTTAAGGCATCAAAATGACTTGGTTAGGGTAGCCCCCCTTCTTTTTTCTGGCTTCAAATTTAACACTTTAATTAAACATCAAGGGGTCTTGGAAAGAGTGTCTTAACATGTCACAAGTGTATCAACACTATCTATTAAAAGAAAAGGATAATGAGAGAATGAATAAAGACTGAAAATTATGGTGATGGACGCTGAAAGCTGCTTTGACCTATAAGCCTTCAAAACAACATTTTTTTGTGTGTAAGAACTGCAGTGCTGTGTTAGTGTGTCATTATTTTCTGAACACAGTGAGGAATTGGGCTGAAATGTATTCTACCAGTGTGGCACCTCGTTACACTACGCTGCATGTTGATAAGTCAATCTCATGTTAGTGTAGTGGGTGGGTGGGGGCGGATGGGGGTTTGTTGTGGATTTTTTGTTTTTCTTTGACCCACCATCTTTCTGAAGATGGCTATGTATGTAAACTCTGAAATTTATAGAAGTAAAGACAAAAGATAATGGTAGAATTGTGTGCTCCTCCAGCATTGTATGTTTTATAACTGGGTTTTGTAGCCCTTTTTCTTTTTTTAATCTCTTTCCTGTTCCTTCATGTGATCACCTCTGTCTTGGCTACTTTGTGCCTGGTGACAGCGTACAGCAACACAGCATTAAATCTCTACCTGCGGTCACTCCCGCTCCCCTATCATGTAATAACATGTGCAACAGCCGTGCAGCCGCCATTAATTGCTGCTGGATATTAGAGCAAGGTCTCTCAAGACACTGACCTTGCTTTAGCCAATCATATCAGAGCGTGTTACCAGGCTGAGCTGTGATCAGAGGAGTCCCCCCAGCATGAACAGGGGGAATCAATTATTCAGACTGGCTGCTTGCACCTTTTACTGGACACCATGTTTAATGACATCCATGATGGCATCAATGTGAGAGATTAATTGTGATGTGAGACTATCAAAGCAGAAAAGACACAAAAGACGCCCAAATGGCTCACTATATACCTGTTACAAAACACAAAGAGAGCGACGGGTGCAAGCATCCAGATTTTAAATTTTATATTGACAACCTGTCAGGTTTCATTGAACATTTTAAAAGAGAGGGAAGTTATAAGAAAATTAAGATATTCCTGTGTAAATTAGGAAAAACATTTTTTTCCCCAAATACTCCTTGGTGTTCTTAATCCAGGATAGCCAGCTTTTGTGGCAGTAATTGGTCAATTTTGCATTTTTCACTTTTTACTATTTAGATTAATATTGTAAACAATGTGTAATAGATGCATATGGTGCTCTGATGTATTAGAGGCATGCAGCAAAAGAAAAACTGTCAAGGACTGCAGCTCCCACAGCTTTTGTGTGTAAACCGCTGTAAATAGTGCTGAGCAGCAGCAAGGTTACTGACTCTAGTTGCATCTGCATTATGCTAATGTAATGAGAGCAGGAAGCCAATGGAGGCTGGTTGCTCTACGCTATGGGGGACACAAACACAAGAGTCATCATGTAAATGATCAGGATGGCTGATTGCTCAAAAACAAAAGTTTAGCAGGAGATAAGCAGCCAAACAGGACCTCACCTCCACTGGCAGGCCACATTCTAATGTTGAGCTGTTCTTTGATATTTCTCTTTCTACCCAAATGTTCTTATCGCAGCCCGCAAGCAAACATGCAAACAATCTGGCCTGTGTGTTTCCAGTCACATGGGCCGGGAGAGCGGGAGAGTCAGCGTCTGTCCTGGTATTTCCTGGGGCTTCGTAAACATACTCTCGCTGTCTCCCTTTCTTTTTCTCTCCGTCACATACGCATACTTACATATACACACACACAATGTCAAGCAACGATAATAACAATGTAACGGTGATGTATATTTGAAAAACAAGGTACATGCCATAGAGGGCAGAAATAAAGTAAAACTAAAACATGAAATGAGGCAGAACGGACTACAGTTCAGAGCAGCAATTAAAGTTTATTAGTTCAAGCTTGTAATGGTAATGAAATTGTTACTTAAAAGCAATATTCATACATCATCACTTACTTAAGCTTGCATGTCTGCATGTTTTAAAGACTCAGGACACTATATCTCGCATTTGTTATTGTTTTAAATGGACAAACTGCTTCCAACTTGTTAACAATTAGACTAATCTTTTAATTTATTAACAATTAACGTCCACTTTTTATAAAACTAAAATCATATATTTAGCAGTTACACCATAGTCACTGAGGCCTTTAATGGGTGTTGTTTGTGTGAGAATATGATCATGGCTGTGCTAACCAATGGCTCTGCATTAAATCATTACTCGACTTAACCAGTTGAAATGTGTGTGTGTGTGTACATGCACATTGCATGGCTCCTCTAACTGATTTGGAGTGTTAAAGTGCCGGGTTCAATGTATACACTAATCAAAACCTTACAGGCTGCTGTTAAATGGTAAAGAATGATTTTATGTGGCTTACAGTCTTACTTAATGTGGGTTATTTTGTGTGTCTTAGTTGTGTGCTCTATAGAGTGATAAAACACTTAGTATGAATGCAGGTGATTGGATCTAAAGCTGCCAAGTTTGAGTAAAACTAAAAAAAAAACTAAAATTGTGAGCCATTAGCCCATGTTTCGACCTCCTCCTGCATTAAGCGCTGTTAGTATCTCCAACCACTAATCTCCCTTTTTACCCATTTAGTTGCCATCTAACATAATTTCATGGTGTTGATACAGAATCTAAAAATTCAATAGCTGAACATGTATGCTGGGATTATAATTTAGAGTCTCTGTGGGGGATGTAGGTCAACTGAAAGACTATTTTCTCAAATATTGTAATCCCCATTTGTTCTGGTTTTTCACCACAGCTTTCAGGTCTTTTGTCTGGCTACAATGCCCTGAGCAGGACAGTGCTTCTTAATGCTCTTGTCTCGAATTCTATGCTGCTTTGTTAATTTGCTTTTAAAGTTGGTTTCTTTACTGCTTTATACTCCTCTTATTTGAACCGGACTCTATAAAACACAAGCTAATTTTACTTGAGCTTGAACTTTTGCTCCTTTAGTTGACTGCTGTGCTCTGTTGTCTTGCAAGAACCAAAGAGGGTCATGTATATGGTTGAACTGGGGAAAAGGGTCAGCAGGATATACCCATTTAACCTTTCTAGAGCCTAGCTAAGAGAAAGGAAGTCATTCATTTAGTTTCCAGTGATAAAAGCCTGGCGAATAGTTAAACTGGGTCTTAGCAGCAATGCTTAGCAAACAAATTGGGTGCCTGTATCTCTAGGCTTGAGGAATAGTTTTGTGAAACCATGCATGAACAGGAAAAATTGATTTGTTTATATATCATCTCAGCATAATGGGTTTTTCCCCTGATTCAGTGACAAAACCTGATGTAGGAGGAGAAGGGAAGGATTATTCTACTCGCTGGCATGTTCATATTCTGTCCCTGTATTGTCTAGACCTGATAACAAGTATGGCACAAGACAAAGCTGTCCATTGTGGAAAGAGCTTTTTTAATAAAAGTCATTACTCTGAATCAATGCTCCCAAGAGAAACGACAGGCTCAAACAGCACACACAGATGTAAAGGGTTACGTCAAAATATTTAAAAGCCCGAGGCTTCTTCTTGATGCTTCAGCAGGCTAAAGTAAATGCAGCATACCTGCAATTATTTGGATGCTTATACTCAGCTTGCAGAATTCTTCTGACGTCTGTCACACCTTGCTGAGTTGGGACAGAAAAAAGATTAAATGATGTGAAATTGTTTTTGAGGGTCTTGCTTACCCAATGAAATACAATTTGACACATGCCTCTAGTAGCCATGCTGAGAGCTTTGGTTATATTTGTACAGGTTTGACACCAAATTCAGTTGAAGTGAATGGAATTCAACTTCTCTGTGCTTTAAGTATTGGAAACATATGTTTAAACAATTTGAGGAAGGTATCCTTTCAGATAAAATGACACAGCATTTTATGAATAATGTACAGACTTCTCTGCTAACAGTAGATTGAATATAGATCGTCAAGGGTAATAGATGCTCAAGTCTGTAATGCAAACTTTTTAATCTTTTACTGATCTTAACATAGCAGTGTGGTTCTTTAAACCCCAGTAAACAGTGGCAATACAAAAATAAACAGCAAACACATTTATAAAGAATTACTTCTTTTTTTTTAAAGCTCCGAAACTTAAACTAATACAAGAAAAGCAATGGTAATGATACAATAATGATACACAACAACTCGAAATAAAACCATGTAAAAAAAAGGGGAAAAAAAGAAAAATCGATCAAAACTAAATTGATTTATTTAAATAGCACTAAAAGTGAAATGGTGTCAGAGGGACATGCACTCCAGGTTCTTTGGTGAAAGTCCTGTCTTTGAATCTGGACTTGCCTGAAGCTTCTTCACTTTGCAAAGAGAAAGAAGTACAGCCTCTACTGTGAAACTAAGCACCATGTTGCCGAGGTTTGTACTCACAGCAGGAGGGACAATGATTACAACATCCTGCTGAAAATACACATGATAACATCATGATTCGGCTGATAACATTTAAAACGCATTTTTGAATGCAGATTGTATTTGTGTGTTTTTTTTATTTTTTATCATTTCTTACACATCAACTGTGTGGGAAAAAAACTGAGCAACTAAATGTATGCATGTGATGTCAAAGTGGCAACATGCAGTTTGCTGCTTTTTAGTCTGGTACAAATAAAGTTTAGCCTTGTTTCGCTTGAAAGATCTGACATTGCTTCCACTGGATAAGTGTGGTGGAATTTAATATGTTGCCTCCAGTACTGTAAGTAACTTTCTAGAGCCCAAACAGTTGTGAGTAGTCCAACGACAACAGTTCACAATGAGGCTTGTGGCTGCAGACATCTCCAAGATAAATATATTCAAAACTATTTAACTAAGACTGTAGCACTGGAAGAACCCACTTTTATTTGTCTATGTCAGACTGCGGAGGCCTGGTATTAGCTTAGGCTGAACATTAAAATGCATTTCATGTGAAAGGACTACTGTGGACAGTCTTTGTGGACACCAAAGACAAGTTAAAGTAGCTAACATCTCTTTCATTGCACTCATGGACACGTGAGTGAAGTGAGGAGATGCACAATGTGCAACAAGTCATTTTTGGTGAGTCATTCCTTGGAGAAGCCTGAGAACAGAAGCATCAGAACAGAAAAAGAAAGCCCTTGTAACCATGTCCTCCATTCATTAAACCATTGCTGCCGGTCTGAAATTGTCATCAGCACGATATCTGTCTTGGGTGGTTACACACGACAGCAGCATGTGTATGTATGGACAGCTCATTTATCTCTGCCTTCTGTCCCTCATGTTGAATGTTTATAAACACAGGTCAAATAAGATCTATAAAATGTACAGTCCGAATATGTGTTTTGCTGGCTATGGAGGTCAGAGCTGGATGTTCTGAAAAGTCTCCATCTGTCTGCATGACTGCTTGGTGTACGTGGACCTGTGTGGCGGTGGATCTGCTCGAAGGCTTGGTAGAGACGGGCTGGGGGGGAGCAGTAGAAGTAAGGGAGGGCTGTTTCTGTAAATAGCCCACCCTGCATTAAGACCGTGCAGTCCTGACCTCGCCAGCCAGGCTACCGCTCACATTTCTTCACAACGCGGGAGGCTGAAGTCAATGCCCACTGTTTCTGCACTTTATCCAGGTCAAATCTGAGCCACTCTCACTGGTAAATCACTGGCGCTGGTGACCCCAGTGCTCCCCTCGCTGCCTGGCAGTGTCAAAATAACACAGGCAGCTCTGCGGTGGGCCTTCGCTGCTCTGCCTGCTGTTATGAAATCATGCTGCCCTCATTTGGGTCTGTAAATATCTAGACTGAGATAAATTTTCAGATCAAAACAAAAGTGCCGGCTTGATGTGATTTTCCGTCTTTCTCCACATTAAGCTGTTAAAAGAGAGTCTGCCTCGCAGCGTAAGTGCAGTAGTTATGTGTGTGTGTGCTCAGAAGTAGGTCATTGATTTGGAACTTGGACACTGATTATGTGCTGGCCTAGAAATGGGCTATAATCGGTGTCTCTCATACCAAAACAGCTTTTTATAAGTGGCAGCTATTTCAAGGTCAGGAAACAGTAGCGTCATATTGCTACATACACAGACAGACTGTTTATCCCTTTCTCAGCTTTTCACAGATTGTTGTTTAGAGTATATTCAATCTTTTAGAGATTGCTCAATTTAGGATCCATTACCTGAGAGGAAAGAGTCTGAATATCATGTTCATCTCTCTTTATACGGCTAGAATGTGCCGAACCTGCAGGCATGCCCTGTTCTGCCCTCGATGAGGGTATGATGTACTCATTTGGATGCCATTTGAGCCAATAATGTAAATATTTGTGGTCTTTGAACAAGCCAAGACATGATCTAATCTGTCTCCGACATTAAGTCTCCAGCCAGAATGCTCTCCTGGAACACGTGTACAAAGGGAGTTTTCTTCATGGCCATGCTGGGGTGAATCAAAGCTGGGAATTAACTGTCAGCTAGCATCATCACAACTCCCTGTCTCTGTCTCTCCTCATAGCTTGGAGGGAGCACTGCATTAGTTTCTGCAGTGGATTTTCTTCAAGCACCCTAAGGATGAGGCCTTGATATTGCTTTGTAAATGTAACTCAGTATAGATTCAGCTCTGCTTACAGTGCAAGCTGTTGTTTTGCTTGAAGAACTAGCTATACTTGGTGAAGGTTGTACGAGGTCATAAGGGCATGCTTGTGTACTTTCTCCTCTCTTTTTCAGTCTTTTATAGTGTGGCTGAAGAATAAACACGGGGAGTGTACTCGTGTGAATGGAGATCTTATTTTCAAAGGGGCTGTGTTCCCTGGTGTGTTGTTGTGCTGTTGCATGGTTAAGGGAGCATCTTTTCATAATGATATCCGGAAGAACTCCAAAGAACGAATCGGATTTTGCATATCATCTCGGGTTTGCATGAGAGCAGCCCTGCAATGGCTCCACCTCGCCTCCATGTGTCCCACATGAAAGATCCTCAAGCTCTCAGCATGCCTGTTTAAATGAGCCCTCACCATGTTTGCATTTGTTTAGGCAGAAAGGCAGCAACCAACAAGCAGGCACAGACAAAATCCTATCAAAAAATGACATCAGCCGCAACAGCTGCAGGCTGTGGCACAGCGAGGAGATGGAGGGAGAGAAGGAGGGAAATAGAGGGAGGAGAACAATTGACCAGAAGCGACACGGGAAAGAGAGGTGACCTGATTGCTCAGCTGGCCAAGAGCACGGGAAGGAAGCAGCAGGAAAGGCTGGTCCCCAGTCTGGCTTGGCTCTATGCTGCTTCTGATGGGTCCCTCTGTGGCCTTCCTCTCCTCCCTTTCCACCACCGCGCCCCTGCCCCCAACCTCCTTCCCGCACTGCTGCCTGTCACGGCTCACTACGTCGGAACAAAATGATCAGCTCTCACCTCCTCATGAACACGGGTCATCATGGTAGCCACGCAAAGGCTGAGCCCTTTGTATTAGATAGGGATCACTGATATGTGGGAGGAGGAGCTGCTGCAGAAGGCTGGAGAAGTCAATATTGTTTTTGGTTTTTATAGCACAAATATGCCAGGGCTTTTAATGTTTATTATTTTATTTGTTAGTGATGGCCTTGAGGTTAGCAATTTTGTGGCACTATTAATTTCACCCCACCTCTCTTGAGGAATTATTGGATGTTTGTCTGTGTTATGATTCCTCTCTCAACAAGGAAGTACATCGAGGACGGCTTTCACTATTCCTGTTGCTGGTAATGTAATTAATTTTAATCGCAGTCATCGTAATAGCTTTTCAGATCAAATACCCAGGAGCAGTCCTAACAAAATAATCCAATCCTCTGAAAAACAAACACCCAAACTCTCCCTCTGTGTTTGGCTTTGGCTCGAAGAGAAGAGCAGTCAGTTGGATTGTGTGTGGGGGGAGTGAAGGGGGGAGGCACATCAGAAAACAGAAGGACCTGCACATTTGCATACCTTTTTAGCATGTGGCTGAGGGAGCCTTTATTAAATTCAACCCCCCTGTGTGGTTGGCCCTGTCGTGGGGGGAGGGGCAGAGGAACTTACATGGAGGTAGAGGAGGGGTGGTCTCATTTTGGAGACAGGAGGCACCATCTGAGCTAGCAGACAAATGATGTTTCCAGACATGAGAACAAGGTGGCAGCAGCGGTTTTTCAGCCCCGTAGTGGTGCAACTCCCTCCTGAAACTCTCCTCCTTCAGTTTGGGTATGGGGTCATTCAGAAACCAATATTTGCCAGAAGCTGACAGTCTCTTTAGCCCCAAATTAATAGCCTCGAAATGATTCGTCAATCAACAGAGAATTAATCTTTAACACTTCTGTTAACACTTAATTGATTCCAATGTTCTAGCCTCTTAAATGTAAGAATTACCCACTTTTCTCTTTTTTGAATAATTGTATACTGGATATATTTTGGCACTTTGCTACTTCTTCTGGACAAAACTATTTTACGGATTGTACCTGGATGCCTGCCCTGCATCTCAAAACATTACGAAAATCGAAATATGGATAAACTCGATGATATTAAATGGGACAATTTTATATGCATACATTTAACACAGGAGATTATCTTTACCATAAGGTGATGAAGGTATGTTCGAACACTTCACATCATCGCACTGCGCATGTTTACATACATTAGAATAACAATTACAATAGAATGTCTTGAACGTTTTCTGTCAGAGTCCACAGCATTGTGGCATCGGACATATTTCAGTCAATAACTGTTATCCATTCCTGCGCATTTATATTTTTACAAGGACGGCGGTCCAATCAAATCGGCAGGTCGAGCAATGACTCTAGCTCAACTCAACTCTGAATGTACTGCTGATAACTCACGATGAAATGTTGCCCAAAAACATTTAAAATGATGCAAGAAAGCAAAATTGTCAACACGAGGAGCTGAAACTGAATTTTGAGTGCTTCAGAGCAAAGAAATATATTATTAAATTGAATTGCATACAATAATACTTGGGCTGCACAGCTGTGTGGTGGTGTTTGAATCCCAGCCGGGACCTTTCTGTGTGGAGTTTGTGTGTAGTTTCTCTTGGTACTTCATCCAAAGACAAGCATGTTAGGTTAATTGGTGATTCAAAAACTGACCTTAGAAGTGAGTGTGCATGGTTGTTTGTCTTGTATGTCTCTGTGTTGGCCTTGCGATAGACTGACAGGGTGTACCCTGCCTTTCACCCAATGGCAGCTGGGGTAGGCTCCAGCCCCTTCATGACCCTGAATTGGATTAAACGGGTGTAGAAAAAGAATGAATAATACTTCTCATCCCAAATTGGGAAATTATTTAAAGATCAAAGAAGTTTTGCATGTATCTTGATGTAAATTGAAGGTTTGCAAACCTGCGTGTTAGCACAACCATCATCTTTTGTCTCCACAAGAAAAAAAGAGAAAGAAAGAGATGAAAAACTATTAGATAGAATTGGATAAGAGCACAAAGGTGCTTTGTGTTTGTGTACATCTGTGCGTGTAATGTATCTAAGGTGAAGTGGGGCAAGCCCGGCAAGGTATAAATATCTGTCTAAGCAAGCTCAGGCATTTTGTGGTTGTGTATTTCCCAAGGAGGAAGGTAAGATTATGAACCAGTCCAATGAAGTGAGGCTTTCCCCTCCCTGACCAGGATGAACTGTTAGCATGCTATGCTAGTTAGCCCGTTAGCAGTTTTTTTTCTTCTTATAATTGCCTTAAACAATTATGAGGTCACAATATCAAAAGCTATCATTTCAGTTCTCTATTTTGTCTTGCCTACCTTTTGTTAGTACTGTGACAATGCAGCCTAACCTTGAAAAGAAGAATCTCTTCACCACATAATCACCTGAAAATATCCTTATGTAATTACATGTTAAATTGTGTTTTTTCTTGTGGAAAACTGTTGCTTAGTGATACATTGAACTTGCTTGTTTAAACAGATCCACGAGCCTAATTTTCTGAGCTTGCTGACTTCAAAGTATCCAGAAAATAAATCTTTTGGTTTTTAAATACGTTGACAAGATGAACTTAATATTAGTTTATTTTCTTTCTTTCTTTTTTTTTGATAGTACAAAAGTGACTTGTTCACACTCTCAGATTTACATATCCTCCTAGCATTTCATTGCGGATTACAAAGAAGATATTTAAGGATCTCATCCACAATTCCATTGACTTTGATAGCAGCAGCATAGCAAATTATGTTTATTCATTTTCTAAAAGAAAGTTGGTTGTCCATAAAGTTGAATGGGCACGTGGCCATCAGTGGAAGCAGCATTCATAACACTTGTGCTCACCAGAAAATACCCTCACTCCTTGCTGTTTTTGTAAGCCCCACCTCAGCATTTGGCACACCCAAGGCAAGGGGGATGGGAGAATGAGTATGAAGTGAAGAAATATCACAGATGTTAGTCTGCATGAACTCCTTCCCCTTTACAGCCTTCCTGCTCAATCTGGCCTCTTTAGCCTCCGATGTTTTTTTTTTTTTTTTCCTCACCCTCCCTCCACAAAAGACAAATGACTTCTCCTAACCTAATTTCAGTTGCTGCATGCGAGGGCCCGCCTCGACGCCCGTCGGTCAGCAGAGTTAGAACAGACACTGCGCAGATTCAAGCCCCTCTGGAGCCCGGTTGGTCAGTTTACTAGCAAGTGTCCTGAATTTTCCATGAAAAATTCTATAAACAACTTCCATTTGATTACATTAACTTATTTTTATGTCTTTGTGTGCGCTTGCTTTTGTTCACCATTGAGAGAGCACTTTGTGCCACATGCTGCAAAGCCAGTTGTCTGTATGAAGAGTGCGATGGAAACAGCAGGGTTAGTGTTTCAACCAATGCTACAACCACAGTGTGTGTCTGGTTTGGGATTGATATGGGGGGGGGGGGGGGGGGGGGGGGGGGGTCCGCAGTTGTGTGACATGCCAAACCTCAGGCTGGTGGTGGTGCTGTCATTCATGCCCCCCCTCCCCCATTCAGTCAGCTTGCATAATCCTACATGTGTTAAACTTTGTTAAAGGGACGAACCCCATCACACTCCAGAACTGGTCCTGTTTAGATGCTGTGCATAGCAGGCAGGAAGTTGTGGATTGTCTTTGATTTTTTTTTGGCCTTTCTCTAGTTCCCTGGGGACATGTTGCTGCTTCGAACCTGGTAGAGTCTGTGCCATAACTAGGAGGGACCTTTGATTGGATCCTGATGTGTAGACAGTTGCATCTCATTGCTTTGAAAGCAATTTATCCAGAGGATATTAAATGACCTAATGGCCATATTATTGGCACACAACTACCCTGATTGAATCTCCATGTGTTTTTAAGGTGCTGGGATGATCAACAACAATTCTGTGTTCACTGTCCAAGATGCAGTGGGTAGTGTTGTAAAAAGATGTTTTTTATTTGGATTTTAATATTTGTGAAAGCGTGCTTAAGTAGTTTCTTGAGCTAGCACACAAGCACATATGAGCTTTAACGCTGTGTGTCTTTCATCATTATGTAAAAACATAGTAAAAACTCTGTTGCATTGACACTGAACTCTCTCTGCTCTTTTTCTCTTCGGCAACAGGAACTAGCTAATTTCCTGAACTTGATATACCACTTGGTCAGCACAGAGGGAAACATCTGAGGCAGGGGATCTCATAGAATTCTCCACTTTAAAAAGCGTAATGAGTGTTCAAATCTGTGGGTCAACGCTTTTTAACATTTTACAGGTGGTTGAGGAGTTTTTTTTTCTCCAATTTTGGAGGCACCATAAAAGGAAAAGTGAGCAATCAGGGAATGAAAGAGGAGGAAAGGGTTTTTTCTCTGCCTCAAATTCCCTACATGCTCAGTCGTCGCCTCATTAGTGGAGTCATTCACGGTGTCAAAAGGCGCGCGATCACTTGCATAGCCAGCAGTGTGTAGTTTTTAGATGCTGCTTTGAAGAGTCTGATTCATATTTTTCCTTGGTTTTCATTCATTGGAGATTGACTATGTCTGTTCCTCCAGCCTTGATGGTGTTCAGTGTCAAAGGTCAGGACTTCAACAGAAGGTCATCTCTGGTCAGCTGCTGGTCGGCAACATGACCCTTTCTCCTGATGGCCTGACCTCCACCCCCAACTCCCATCTCTTCTCCCCCTTGGTTTCCTTTACTGATGATCCTACAAAGTGGCTAACACGTGTAACTTCCTCCATTGATTTAGATGAACCCTTCACTGCACAATCATCTGCCTGCACCATCGTTCCAACAACCTCAGATCTTCCTCATCCTCGCGGCCAGAGCCGTTTCTTTAAACAGATTTGGTTGCTTTTGTTTTGTCGTGGTGCAATAACGAGAAAGAAAAGCAAAAGGAATAATTTCCAGACAAAGCACTTGCCTGTCTCTGTACAGCTCAACCATTAAACTTGTGCAGAGTATTACTTGAGCCTATTGATTGGAGTCCTCTGGCGTAGAGAGGCCAGTGTGCAAAATCAATGCTTTATTTTCTCTTAGGCTAGCCTTTCTCATGCAATGTTTTGGTCAGTGAAAATGAGAGGAAAGCAAGACAAAAGTCAATTGCCGCTACTGTATTCCTTCTTTTCTGTTTAAAGGATTTTGTTACTCAAAATTTAGCAAATTTGGCTTTGTTCCCTGTCATCTCTATGGCTCTTGGATTTTTTTGTAATACTTATCTCCATCTCATTTACCAGCATGAATCCACCCCTTTATAGTGGTAGTTGGGTGATGTCATGCTTGCTTGTGCTGTGGTTGCTCTGTAATGTGTCACTTTGACTTCTTGTATGACGTACAGTGGAGTGTTTCTTTTCATCCCACTCTTTTATCTCGAGTGGCTATGACTCAATTACAGCATATGCAATACTCTCAAGCAAATTCTCAGTGAATGAATGAGTTTGTGAGCAACTTTTGAAATAAATGGTTGGAAAGTTAATAGCCCACCTTTTTTACCCTTTTAATTTGGTATTTTATTGTTATAATACTAACTTGTAGTCCTAGCTTAAATGTGCATCTATTCTTTTGGATATGATGCTTTTGATTTAAATTTAGTTAAGTTGGCCAATCTACGCCTCAATATTTTACAAATGCCTCAATTTCCTTAAAGGTAGGGTAGGAGATCCTGGATTTTGAGTCCAGCGAAGCTGCATTTTGAAAATACACAGGTAAAAAGTCCCAACCCTTTTCTTCACTTTCCCCCCGAAGCCACGCCTCTAGAGTACATGAACGCTCACGAGCACGAAGGTGCACGAGCGCTGTTCTGACAGCAAGCATCGATCGTTGCCGTATTTAGTATTTAGTATTTAGTTTATGCTAACTATACGTTTAATAATGCTAGGTGCTAGCCAAGCTGGCTCTAATTTAGCTTCCTGCTAAGCTTCTGGACGCGTAATTCGTTCACGGAGCAGGGTACGCGCACAGGGGGAAGGAGGGGAAGGGAGGAGCAGATTGCAGTTTGATAGACAGCATCAGAATCCAATCATTGTTAACGGTCCGTTCAGTATGATTGGATAGTGTTTTTCCTACATTGTACGTTCTAGAGGCCACTAAAACTTTTCATATTTGTGTCAAAACTTTTAATTAATTGGTTGCAATGGGGGTGTGAAGAGTATTTCAAGCAATATGTAAAAAAATGCTCCAGAGAAAGAACCTCTACCCCACCTTTAATGACTGCCTCTCATAAGCTGTTGTGCAAGATAGCTCAAAATGTTACTCATAACCCACCTAGAGCAAGAATACCAGTAGTAGTAGACTCATGATACAAAGTTTACATTTTAATTCCACTCATGGTTCTATTTGTTTAGATTACCTAGCATTCATTTCCCACAATGCAACTTTACTACCGTGAGTTCAGTTTAATACACTTCTAAGTGATGCTAGTAGCAGCTGATATAGTCTTAAGCCGCAAGCCTCAAACAGAGATGAGGAGTGGACACTTTTTTTTTTTTTATAACTTTACACCAGATTTTTTTAATTTTCAAACTTTATCCCCAACTGATGCAGCTCCAAGTTATCTACTTTAAGGCTGTGTGTCAGATTTCTCTCAGCTTCCCCTGCAGACTTAAAAGATTTTGTGCAACTTTTTCACATATGCATTAATGCTGCCTGAAGGCGGTAGCATGGTTGCCGCGTCTGTCACGGCGGTGTCGCACCGTGACGTCAAAATGACGTATCAGGCCTGGCGCTTCCCTTGAAAAGACGGCGCAGCGCGTTGTCGTGCGCCAGTCGATTTTTGTTACTTGGCGGCGCCGAGCACAACGAACCGGATGGACTGTTGTGAGACCAGGCTCAGTGAGGAGGTGCGTTTGTACAGGCAGCTGTACGAAACTGCAGTGAAACAGCACAGGGAGCACGTAAACTCCCCAAACTGGTGCACAGAGATGGGCAGAACTTTGGGGAAAGAGGGAGAGTTCTGTAAGAATGTGTGGAAGAAGCTACGGGACAGATACGTGAAGGCAAAGAAGAGGGCAGAGACTCTGTTGATGCCGGGGGCTTCAAACCTTCACCTCTTTTAACTGAATTAAAAAATTAAAATGATCCGAAAACTGCAGCAGTATCATTAATTACAGTATTCCTGCTCTTGACAGCGGCATTGTTTTCTTCTCCACTTTCGTGGTTGTAGAGTAGAGGTAACCTTCACGTAGCAGCGCCACCTCTGTGACGGAGAAAATTGCACCTACTGGCGCGCAACGACTTGCGCCACTATATAGGGTCCTATGGCGGGCACGAACTCGTGACGTCATCAACACCGCTCGCGCGAGCGGACGCGGCAACCATGCTAGAGCCTTAAGATTTATAAACAGACTTTGATGTGGAAAATCATTGCATTCCTTTGTGCACATGTAACTAAAGGTCTTTGATAGGCAAGATTGGATAAAGCAGCATGTTTCTTTCTGTTAAATCTGCATTGTTCTTGTGTCCTCAAATATACAGCTATACAGTGCAACTTCTCTTTGTGCACACCAGACATGCAGCTGTGGTTGTATGTGAAGTCCAAGAGAGGACAGAGAGACACAAAAAGGGGTCAGAGAACAGGAACATGGCTGGTGACAGGCTGCCTGCATGTGGGGTGGTTTCACTAACGAGGAGCCATTGTGCCCTCGGTGAAGGTTAACTCTCTCTGATTCAGGGAGGCAGGAAGTGTTAGCTGCCTCCCCTGCACTTTTCCCATCCGTAGCCTCTGCCAAGCCTCAGCGGAACAATCCAGTCCCTGTGACTGAGAGGGAGCGGGGAGGGAGGGGAACAGAGGGAGAGTCAAAGACAGAAAGAGGGAGGACCAGGGAAGAATGGGAGGGGGGCAGTTAAAAACTGAAGAATTCTGCAGGGTAACATCAGGCTCCTTCGTTATGCAAGTGTTCCTCACCCGGGGTTTTGATACAGATTGCATCAAGCATAATGATAATTCAGAACGTGTAGCCCCCCCCCCCAGACTCACCAAAACAGCCTCCATTTACGGTTACGCTGACACATCTTCCCTCCACAATTGGAGCTGAAATGTGGCCAGCTGTAGCCAGGCTTCTGCAGGTTTAAGCCATGCATACACACATACGCACAGAAAATAGATATCTCAAAATATGCACCCACTCCCTCATAAGTCACAACACCTCATACCGAATCAACACTCGCATCTTTGTTAAATTATCCAGGAAATTGTTTGCGGTGCTCGATAACACAGGTGTTTATATGGTAATAGCTTCTGGAGGCTGGATAAGAATGAAACAATAAAGTCATTAGGGTGTTACAAGAAGAAATGAAACCAGGCTCCTTCATACACTACAACTCATCTCCCAAACACGCACACACACACACACCCCGTCACAACCTGAGGAGGCTGAACTCTTATAGACAAATTCATTTAAAAGAAAAAAAGCCTTTGTCAGCTGCCGTAATGACCCTTGATATGTGTGAACCTGTGCCAAGCTGTCCATGGAAAAGCTATTTATCTTTGCTTGCATTGTAGTTATGGAGAAGATAAAAGAAAATAGAACAGAATGGAGTTTACACAAGATCCAATAGATCATTCAGAGGATCTAAGCTGTTAAAATAGCTCTACTTATGGGATTTTATCCTAGATTTGATGGTAGAAAGTGTACACAGATAATGTCTGGTATACAGTGGTTTCCCCCATGAGCAGTTTTCTTATTGACATCAAGCTTATTTCCCATCTGTCAACATTTCATATCCTGAGTCATCTGCTGGATTCTCGCAGGTGGTGACCTTTGCAGGGATCTCTCCCTGTTCTAAAGTTGTGTGAGATGTCATCCACACATCTGTAGGCATTTTTAATCTCAGGAGTTTACTCACGCAAAATGGTGCTCCAACACAACATAACTCAATCTCCTTATCCCCCTCGACTTTAAAGGTGTCTTGTCTTTTAAAACTGCGCCAATCAAAACATAATTTCTTTGTAGTTTGTTTCCAAGGAATCAGACTTTCTTGTAATCTTTTAAAGTGGTTTTCCAAAGGTTTCTGACAGTTTTTCTTTGGACATTCGCTGCTTATTCACTCATTGTAAGTTCAGTCCTTGTACGTGACCATTTTCTGAGGCTTATGAATCATTGAAGTACAGAAAGGCACTTAGCTCAAGGGATGAACAAGTTTTGTGTCCACACATAATGGACGGCTTAGCTAAGAAATCATTTTAAATTGTGTCTTTAGGCACTTTGTTTCTAGCAGCCTGTCGCAAAGACACATAATTTGATTCTGTTTCTTCAGTTTTATCTATGAAAAAATGCCAAAGTTAACACAGTTTGTGAAACATGAAATAATATTTTTGTACGACTGGTTTCCAAAAAGCTATTAGCCGAAACCCTGGCATATACTGGCATGGTGCGCAGATTGTCTTTAAAAAAATTGAGGAAACTGGACAAGTGGAGGGCAATAAAAGAAGTGGCCGACCAAAAACAACTATATGCACCACGTGAACAGAATCTGAAAGTGATGTCCTCAAGAAATAGGGAAAAATCCAGCAAACACCTGATGAATGCAGCTGATCCTTCAGTTGTTACATCTAGTGTTGGCCAAAACCTTATCTGAAATGTTCAGGAAGGGTGGCTGTCCAGAAGGCTGAGGTATGCCAAATGATACAAAATCTGGACTTAACATTTACACCAGTGGTAACTGGTCTTATGGAGTTATGAATACTCCCCAGAGCCTGGACCTCAACATTGTGTGTGATCATCTTGACAGAGAACGGCACAAAAGGCAGCCAGCATCCAAAGAAAAGCTTTGGAATGTCCTTCCAGGAAGTCTTGAGAACTATTCCCAAACTTACCAGAAATCTTGACTAAGACGGTTCAGACTGTGTTGAAGAATAAAGGTGCTCGCACCAAATACTGACTTTCAATATTGTTAGATTTGTAGAAGCTCTGTTTTTGCCTCACATGTTGCATTTCCATTTATGTTTGCACATGTTTCAGTAAATTGGTTGACATATTTCCTGTTTTCCTTGCAGTTTATAAAGAAACTAGGGATGGTTCAAGGCAGTTGCACAGAACAGTGAATATTATTCACTATGCCAATGTTACTTGGAGTCATATTCCCTTCTTCTCAGGGTGTGGTGTGATCGAGCCTTAAAGGAAAGTAGTAACTTCAAATTGACTGTATTAATAAATTTTCCTCACATAACTGTATCCCATTATCGCCCGAACACGTATGTACAAGCTGAATCATTAGTAGAGGCCAACGGACAGACAGCATGTGAATAGAGATGTTCATCCTACAAAGGTGCCCTCTTTCACGTCTGATCCCAGCACATATCTCCTACAAAAAGGAAGGGTTGTGCACCGTGTGCCAATGCTACTAGGCCGTCCCCATTGGTAAATAATGAATAGGTCACACCTGGTGGTCTCTTACAAGCTCGCTGCGGACTCCATCCCTCAGTGGTGGTTTGAGAATGCGTTTGTCTCTGAGTGTGTAGCAGAATGTCCAACATTAATCAAAATTCCCCTGTAGTCTTCATTTGTGTTGTGTTTTCTTTAACCTTCCGCTGTATTGTTTCCTCTTGTGTCACACTCTTCAAAGTGCTTTAACAGTGTTTGTGCTTTGTCTGCATAGCAGTAGCAATGTGAGCCAAAAAAGAAGCGTTAGCTGAACCTCTGAATGGGCTAAGACCACGTAAGGATGTGTTCAGTGCTGCCACAGGCCACCAAATGACTGACTTACATCTCAACAGGGAATAAAGAGAAGGCACTTCAAAGAGTCCAACAACCCAGCATCATGAGAACGGAAGATTACTGAGGACATTCCTGAACTGCTTCAGAGCCGCAAAGGACTAAAAGCTAATTCATTATTTGTGATCACTTCATATCATGAAGGGACTCATGTAAAAGATTGTTCAAATACCCAGTTGAGACGTAATGCATTATCAGCCATGCTGGCAATCTACCTCTATCGAGAAGGCTTGTCTCATTAAAAATACATGTGGTGTGTTGAGCTCAAGTGCACCAATCATGCAAGCCTTTTCTAAAAACTCCTGGTGGTGCTTTACAATCAGAAGGTAATGAGCAGATAGGGGCTAAAGTGGATTTTCTGTTTTGTAGGACTTGGGCTTTGAATTTAGATACAGTAAGATGTCAATAATAACTTATTTAACCAACAATCCAGAACACAAAGATTTTCATTTCTTAGAGAAATAAACACATTTCAGAAGTTGTATTAACGATTCGTGGTCTTTTAACCACAAATTGATTAACTGATAAATATCTATTTGGATTTTGCTGGACGCTCTTTCGGTGTCAGTCTCTGTGCCACTGACCCTCCACAAAGCACGTCGACTATAAAGGTAGATTTTAAACAAGTAGTTAATTTATTCCAGCGGAAACTCTTCCAGAAGTGTCAGATATGACTGGTTGAGCCTTACTTATCAGCAGCACGGGCCACGTGTGGCAGAGATAGTGCGTGGCGAGTACGTCACCGAGAGCGTGTGATTGGAGGCGGATTCAGGAGTCAAACCGCATTTTATCCCTCGTATATCAATCACTGTGCTTTGTGGCCTCAGCACACGCAAGCACCAGAGCCCTCCGCCTTGTTTGTTGTTGCAACAAACCTGCTCTGAAGTGGTATTGTTGTGCCCTTATGTTTCTTAATAGTTCTTCTCTTTTTTCCTTGTTCTTCTGCTTTTTTTTTTTTTTTTTTTTTTTTTTACAAAGGTATTCCTTGTGTTGTCAGGGTAGCAGAAGAAACGGGTCCCCAGACTGCAGGTTCACAAAGCTCAGCAACAGCCAGAGTAGAAATGATAGGATTTCTATTGACAGCTGCTCCTCCACTCAATAGTCTTTGCAGGGTTTTGTGTTAGCACGAACAACTCATGGAGCAACTCCACAAAATGCACTTGGCTCTGCAAGATAAACTCTTGTCATCAAGGAATTAGAGTAACTATCTGCTTTGTGCGTTTTCCTTGTGAGCAGAAATGCAGTAAATCAAGAGTGTTTACCGGGCTGCAGAGGAGAAGAGGTGGAAGTGGAGAACAACAGCGTGTTTCCTGTGTAGTAATTTTGTAAAACTCTTGAATTAATTTGGGCCTGGAAAGCTGGGCCTGCTTACAGGGAGTTCTCCCTATAAACAGTGGAAAGGCGACTCCTGCCCCTCGAGTTCTTTCCATTCCTTCCACTACATCTGTGTGTGTTTGCACAAGCAATTGGTTTTACCTTGAAATTTCTACTTGTTGAGCTTTTTTTCATTCTTTTCAATGAAGGCATTTACAGAATGATGCAAATGGCAGACAAAAGAAAAAAAATTGGCATGACACTTTTTTTCTATCTAGTGTCTGTTGTGATGTCTAAGGTAATATTGTCCTCGCCTGTAATTTGGCATTAGGTGTAAGTCTGACATGTCTAAAACCAACAGTGTTGATGACAAAACAGGCTACAAAAATGATATAGATTACTCTACTTGATGTCAGCATTTTAATTTGGGAGTGTGGTGTTGTAATTATCAGAGGAGCTGATGGTTTAAGCCTTGCAAAGAAGTCTCTGGTTGTGCGAAACTGAAAGAGTCATACAAAAAAAGCTCCCAGATGGCTAAAAATGCCAAAAACTCAAGTACAATACACAGGCTGCAGAATTCCTGCAGGAATCAACTGTTCCACTTCTTATTTGCTTTCTTTTCTTGCGCACTTTGTTTTGCTTTGTGTGATCAAGATAATAAATTCTTTGCCTGAGGCATTTCTCTAATTTTGATGTTTTTCCCTACAACAACTGAGCCCACTGAGGCATAGAAGAAAAAAAGAAAAGGGGAAACTTTCAAACTTTAGTTGTTGAGCTTAGCGTCAAGTCGAGAGCATCGGTATTGACTGGTGTCCCATAAGGCCAATTTAATCTGCGGTACAACTCTTACACTGCATCCAACACAAGGAGTCAGGTTATTAAGCCGCTTTAATGAAACGGTCAGGATTGACTCTCCATATCTTCTTGCGCTAGAAAAGGCTCATCTAAATGGAAAAGGCATTGTCTTCATTATTTGCAAGTGTACAATGGTGGGCAGTTGCCATGGCGACAGCCATCGGAGACTGAAGCCTGGTTTGAGGCCAGAGGGGCTTCAAGAACAAAGTGGCTCCTAATGGAGAGCTTGTACAAATGGCTCTCTGAGAGGTTTATATATTGCTAGCATTTCCATGTCGGCCAGCTCAGCCATGGCGCCACAAATGATCAGTTTCATATCATATCCTTGTCTCAGTGCTGCTTCTGGTTAATGAAACAAGATAAATCTCATCAGGTTATTTACAGTCCCTCTCAAAAGTCTGTGAAGTATTCTTAGAAATTTGTTTTAAGTGGGTGTCCTATGTTGTTTTCCAGTGTATAGGCTTTAAAAAAGCCATGCGGAAACTTCCAGAGTACACGTATCAAAATGCAGATTGTCTTCACAGCATGGTGTCCTCCCAGGGGAGTTACAGCTGAATACTAAGCAGGAGGAAGCTCGCAGTTTTGACTGCTGTTTATGCTTTTGAGACAGAGAGGGGGGGGGAGGTAAAATGAGAGGGAGAGAAACGGCAGCGCTTAATTCATTTTCTTGTCTGAATGTAGGTTAAATTACCTTTAAATCCCACACAGAATTGCACATTGCAGGTAAATGAGTCACTTGGCAGGTGATAAGTAGCGGCAAAGACATGCTGTGAATTGGGGGGCAAGGTGCCTTTTTGCTGAGAGAAAAAGAGATTTCGCTAATAATAGTGGAAGTGGTCATGTGGGACCTCGCTGCTCTCCGATTCATGTCAGATAATAATTGGTTTACTTGATACGACGCTCTGTGTTTGGGCTGTGATGGGCTGCAGTAAAACAAATTACCCGGGGGGTTGACCTTTGGCAGCATGGTGCTGACCTCAGCCATGGAGGCTGCCCGACAGGAACGCCAACACACCACAAACCAGTGTGGATATTACTGGGTACTAAAGGGTCACCTATATACACTCGGAGTAATTGTTTGTAGATTTACCTGTGTTTCCTTTGTTCACGTACAGTTATATAGTAAGCTAGCAAATTGAACACAAATTAGTTGTATTATAAGCACATTTTTCCAATATATTAGTCTCATTTACCCTCAGTATTCAACGTATTTTGTTTCATTTGTTGAAACCTGGCACATAAAATCTTGGCGTCATTGTTGGGGAGACAATTATAAAAACATCTTGTGCAAATGTAATTTTTTATATTTGAAAACTTACAAAGAAAACTGAAAGTTAAAAAGTACTGTTGGCCCAACCAAGTTACATCAATCACAGCGAAGCGCTGTAAATATTACCAAAGGAGTGCTCTTGGCTCATATTGTGAGTGCACGATAAAAAAGGGTGGATGAATTAGGATTTCTTTTTTCAATTCTGGATTTGGTCAACTGGATATTTACAAATGGAAAATAAGTGAATTTATTCAGTAAACTAGGCTAGAACTGTAAAAGTCAAGGGCCAAAATACAAGGATCTGCCTCCAACTCTAAATTACGCTTGTGCTTATTGAGTATAAGGTGCCATTCAGAGCACCTTTGAATAGAGGCAACAACAGATTGTCAACATAAATACAAGCAAGCGCAGGAGTGTTACTCTCAGGCTCCTTTTTCTGTAAGGCTCACTATTGTAAACGCTGCATCAAGCTTCTGCAGAATAGCGGCGGCTTGCTGTGTTTTGTTTGTGCAAGGTTTATTTTACCCTTGCGAACAGGTTGTTCACACATTTGAAAGGAGTTGTGTTTGCGCTGTAGCTGGTCTTAAAGCCCGTTTCATGTCTTTGTTTATCTGAGAAGGGAAGGAAAGAGTTCTCAACTCTTGAGATTTGTTTGTCCTTCCTGGGCTCAGACATGCCGTAGTGGCAGGTCTAGCTGGACTCTTTTCTCTTAGTGTTCTGCACCAAGCATTCATTCATGTGATGAAAGAGATCTAAGGCTTCTGAGGGCCCGGCATGACGTCCACAATATCTATCTTCTCTTGTAGCTCAAGTCTGGATATATGCTTGTAATTTGAATAAAAATCCTAAGGAATCGTTTGCAGCCTCCAAGGCACGTAGCACCGTCTCACAAAGGTGCTGCTCGATATTATAACACAATTTGTATGTTAAGAAGGGGGCCCCTGTTGTTTGGATATGTTTCTGTGTGTGTTTGTGTGAATATCGACCAGTGGAGGATGTGTCACTGACAGGATAGCCACTCTGGCCATTGTGCAGGGGAGGGGAGGCTGCTTGCTTTCAATCCATTATTGACTAATCTCATTAGCTGAGGATCCTAACGCTGAATGAGCCACAGAAACTGACTTCTCTGTCTCTGTCTCACTGAGACACACCAATCACGTGGGTGCACACAAACACGCTCACGTGCAAACACTCTCTCGCGCACGCATGTTGCCACAGAGAAGAGGAGTCACTTGTAATTATAGACAGCGGCTTGGAAAGAAGTTTTTTTTTTTATTGGCCTTAATTAATCATTTTAATTAAGTGACTGCCTATCTGTTCTTTCTACTGGATTAGCTAATTATGTGTTCAGCACTTTTTAACTTGTGTCCTGACGTATGTGAGTGTGCCCCCTCGCCTCCGTCCCCCCCGGCTTCTTGCTCTGTATCACTGTGACAGCCTGTTTGCTCTGCCGCTCATGGATCATGCTCACCTGCGCGTCTGGAAAAACAACTGCTTTGCATATCTGCTCGATGCTGACAGCGTAAACTTTGCAGTCACTGGAAAAGGAGATGCAAAGTGTCATTGTGATTTGCACATTGTGAGTCTTAATGGCAGTCACGCAGTAGCTTTTGTGAATGGTTTGTTGCCAGCCAGGTGAGCGGGGCCACGCACCTCTGCAGTATCGCCCGGCAGAGTGAGCCAACCACTGCAGAGAGAGGAAACAGATTCATGACCCAGCCAGCCTGTAATTGCTGATGGTTCAGCAGTTTTCAGAGGCTGAAACAGGGGGATACAGAATTTCTCAGCTTTTTCCACCTTTTGCAGCAGTCATTTCCTGCGTCTCTCTGATCCAGCACACGCATACCTCTTCCTCTTCCCCAGTTTGTTGCCTCTCACACCTTTTGTGTGTGTGTGTGTGTGTGTGTGTGTGTGTGTTTGTGTGACATACACTTCTGAAGATGCAACTGCAGGCATCTTTGTTTATGTTAACCTGTCAAGCTGCCTTGACTTCTGATGAATGATTTGGAGCTTTGTTGTTTTCCAACAACTAGAGATGAGTTACTGCTAAATTACACCTGTGATTCGCGTACAGTACCCATCTGCAAAAGTGAGGTGAGCTGATGCCGAAGTGTTGATTAATGGGACAGTCAGCCAACCAAATATGTTTTAATTATATCAAAACTGCTAAGCTTTTGTTGGTTTCCGCTTCTTTCTTGAGGCTTTGATTAAATGTTAATTTAATCAAAAACAAAGCTAAAAGCTAAGCTGAAAATAATCACTAGTTATGCCTCTAATTATTGGACATAATAACAGGGCCAAAATAATACCTTGGCTCACTGCTGTCTCACTCATGGAGAGTTTAAATGCTGGAAAAAGCTTCAGGCAGCCTTTGATAACATATAATGGTAAATGGATCTGTAATGGCAAAGATCCAGCAAGCTGTAGGATCTTATCATCACAATCTTTGCATGCACACTGAGTTAGGAATCTGAAATCTTAAGCTGTATCTCGCTCAAAAATCAGATGAACACACGCGATCCACGAGTGATCCAAATGAAGCAAAATTTATCAATTCTCGGCCGAAATTCATACTGTCAAATCCTTTCAAAATCCTGTTGACTTGTACTTCCAAAACACAACAGAATGTGCTGGCAGTTAGCCTTAACTGTCTCAATTCAGGCTGCACGTTTATATGGTTTGTTTGTGGCAGCGTTTTTTGAAAATGCGTTTTGTAATTTTGTATGAGAGGACAGGCTGATGTTGTTTCATATGACAGCTTAAGTCTTGAATTGCATAACTTTCGCAAACTGCTACTCGTTCAGGCATTCAATATTCATTTGATGCTATTTTTAGCTCGTTGTGAGATTATATAAAATGAGACATACTGTCCTACAAACATGTGATCTCCGCCACTGAGACTACTTGTACACTCTTTTTGTGCCTTCAGAAAGAAAACCACAGCTTAGGGCAGGCAAAATAATAAATATACAAGATGAAATAAATATTGAGACATCGAAATGCCCCCCCCAAAAAAAAAAAAATTTGGATTGAGGACTCTACTGAGTCCACTCCTCTGGAGAAAGTCCCCTTTTTCCCCCCAGACACATTGGCATTCTTCACAGCTACATGTGAGATGAGGCTTCCTGATTCATTCACACAAAGGCAGTCAAAACATGGCAGCCCGCGACATGTAGCAAATTAGAGCCATGCGAGCTGCACGATGCTGATTCAAAATGAGGCAGAGGAGGGAAGGTGATGGTCGGCATGTTGCATGGGATTCATCATGTTTGTGTGTCCCCCCGCAGCTCCACGAGGGAGATTTGTGACACAGATTTACTGCCGCCTGTGCTGCCTAACCTCTAAATCAGCCCTCCTCCCACACAGCAGACCCTGCTCCCCTTTTATATGCAGACGCACTCTTCGTGGTCATGGAGGGGGCGTGTGGGACAGTGCTGGTGAAGGGGAAGGAGGAGAGGTCAGACCACTGCTGTCAAAAGCCTCCTCTCTGCAGATCAAGCGTCTGCCTGTCTGGTAATGTGTTGTCATTGACCAATTAGGAAATCCAGATCAAACAGGCACCAGGAATGGCCTTTCACTGCCCCTCTCGAAGCTCTCTGCTCTTTTTAATTGAGCACATTTGTGGAATGAGTGGTTTCTCCCTCGAGGGACCAATGACTGTAGATATTAGCAAGCTGTTAATACGGGCTCACTCCTCTCCATGAGTTATTAAACAACGCAGATCCAAAAAAACAATAATTTCTTGAGCTATATGAGTAAGAAAATCCAAATATGGAATTTTTTTCAGATGACGCAGCTCATAACATACATTTTTCTCGTATGCCTTAAATTGTATCTGTCTTAAGCTCGTAAACAGTACTGCGGAAACAGAAGTTTTACCAAGTAAAAATTATTTCAATTTTTTTTAGATATCGAATATGAATTGTTTGGTAAGTAGAAGGCTGTTTGTTTGTTTTTTTTCTGTCAAAAGTCACACAATCTGACTTGTACATACTTTGTTAGACCAGAAAAGTGCCTTAAAATGTTCAAAAATAAGTGGTTTGAGTTTATCACTTTTGCCATTTCATGTCACTGTGAAATTGAATACAGTGACATGAAAAAAAAAAACTTTTGTGGCTGTGGAATGCTATGTTAGTAAAGGGTGACCTGATTTCCAAACAGCATTTTGGCTGTCCAAGAAAGCTGTTCCTGTGAAGGATCCCATGGCTTCCTATTTTTGGGACAGGGTTTTAGGGATGCAAGTATTTATAAAACTTTGAAACTTGCATAACTTAATGTTGAATCCTAACACTGAATGTAAGACAAGGCATAGCCCCGAGACACCTGTAAAAGTTATCCAAGACCTCAGATTTATTAGGGTCTCCAAACTTTAGTTTGTGACTGGATTTCTCGATTTAAATGAGACAAAACGAACAATTTGAAGGTGAGTTCTGTGGCTCTTTCCCATTGAAGCTGGCGCTTTAAAATGTTGATTTGTTATGGGTTGAACAACCCTTTCTTGAACTGTCCCCACAAAAAAACCAAAAAAAAAACAGAAGTTCAGCAGGAGATGTTAGTGAGGTCATTACAAGGTCTGGCAGATTGATGATATGTCTTCACAGGCTTCTTGGGTGAAACAGAAAGCTCATGTTGCTGCTGTCCATCAGTGTCCGGGCAGGTTGAGCTCATGCACTATTTAAAATCTCTCACTCTCCCTGCTTCTCTCCTCCCATTCACTCAAAGTCACAAAAGGCCGAAGGTCACTGGCACAATGGAGACGAAGGGGTCCTCCATCTCCCTGCCCACGCCGACAACCCATCAGACGCACACACTCACACACAAGCCAAGAAACTAACTCATCGCTGCTGCTTTCTCACAGCGTACACTTGTAAAGCAGTGAACACAAACATGCTCATGTTCCGCTCTCAGCCTTCTTTGAATTCCTTTCCATGTATCTTGCAGCTCGCCTGTCACTACTCCCCCCGGCGCTATCAGTCTCTTCCTCCCAGACCTCATAATGGCTCTTCTTGGGTAGCGTCTTCAGCTCCCGCTATTTCAAAGTTTTAGCTGCCTGGATTAAGCATGGTATGTGGAAAATGAACAGCCACTCACAAGAGGGACACATGAGCTGAATGCATAATAAACCAGGAGACCGGGAGAAGAAAACGGAGAAAGGAATGGGGGGGTCTGAGGCAGTCGTCACCTCCACGGCAACTATATCACTCACCGAAATGGAAATAAAATACCTCTTTGACTTCTCCTCTGTGCTCACAATCTCAGGCTATTTTTAAGACCTAGTGTTTGACAGAGATGATGGTCGCAGTGATGGGTTTCTTCGTGAGGAGCTGAGTGTGATTTCACCTCACATCGCAACAATAGCTGCAGGTTTACACTTTGGCTCACTGGTTTGGAAGCAGGGAGCGTTGGGCTAGCTGTTAGCTTCATACTGCTTTGATTTGGTGGTGCTCACAGAGTCATGTGGCTCATCTGTGCTGCCTCCAGAGCCCCGAGGGAATTGACCCCCCCCCCCCTCCTGCTATTAGAGTGAAGGAGGAAGGAAATTAAAAAAGTAGCTGTTTGAGAGGCATTTGAGAGCGAAGAAGAGATGTAGAAACCACAGTGATGCTCCTCATGCTTGCATGTGGCTGAGATCTTCTCTGTTTGCAAGCTCCAGGAAAAGAAGGATGATGGGTGGGGGCTCGGTGATAAAGAGAGAGGCTGGCCCCCATATGCCTTTGTTCTTTTTTTCTCTCCCTTTTTTTTAACATTGCAGGCAGAGATCAGCCTCTGAGACTTTGTGAAACGTTACACTTGGTTAGAGAGGAGATATTGCTTAGGCCCCTCTATGATCCCGACCCTCTGTTTTCTGCTTCTGCTTTGAGGAGAAGGAGGAGGAGGAGGAGGAGGAGGAGGAGGAGGTCCTCTACAACCCCACCCTCCTGCTTCCACCACCGTGCACCCTTTGCTTTTCTAATCAAGCTGCAGATGTGCCTGATGGCTGAACAATCTCTGTGTACTGAACGTTGGGGCTCCCGCAGGAATCCAGGAGGCTTGCTTATGTGAGCTGTCGTGAAGGAAAAAAAGAAAAAGTGAGAGGGTAGAAAAGGGGGGGGGGAAGGGGGAAGAGGGAGAGATCAGTGAACAGCGACCAACGCAGCAGGGCTTCTTTAGAGCGTGTGTGTCCGAGAGTGAGTGGCACAACTGCAAGCCTGCCCTCCCTCGCAGTTGCTCCTGGATCTGCAGACCAAACCACATTAAATTAAAGAAATCCATTCCCAAGCCTGTTAAGGAGCCATGTGGGGAGGTGTGAGAGAGCGTGTGCGTGCACTCGAGTGGCTGCATGTCCATATGTGTGTGCAGCAGAAAAACGGGGGAGTGGGGGGTAGAGCTGGGAGGTGGGACAGGCAGGAGGCAGCTCATATTATCCTCTGTGCCAGCTCTGGATGGAGCCTGCTGGGGATTATGGCACATTCTGTAAGGCAACAATGGAAGCGGCAGCGCTTCGTACACATTTCTGTCTTCTCCATCCAACAAACACAGCTTTGTCCTTGCCTGGCCACTCACCAGGCAGACACCTGGAGTCCTAGAGGTGCCCTCTCCAAACTGAGCACCCCCCTCGGTGCAAGAAAACAGCGTCTTGACGTTAGGATAATTAAAGGGGAGCTATTAAGCTGGCCTCAGCCGACAGGCGGAAGAAAACAAGACATATCTGGGAATCAAAGCTCATTAAAATCACGAGGGTGAGGAGATGCTTCCTCCCCTCCTCCTCCTCCTCCTTCCCTCCTCCCTCGTCTTTATCACCCTTAAGCAAGTGCTGCAAACAGCAGAACCTGAGTCAATGATGGCACAGATTACTCCTTTATTGCCTAATTCACCTACAGTGCATGACTCACGGGGACGCAATCACCTTGAGCAGCGCGTCCCCATAAGGTGTGAAAGCAATGCTGATTTTTTTTTTTTCACTTGGGCCACCTTGTTCTGTTTTAATAGTGTCAGCAGTGCTTGGCTTAGTAGCTTTCGACCAGTGGGGTGTGTGTGTTTGTGTGTGTGTTGCTTGTAGGGGGTGTTTCGCACTGCTATGCAGAGGTGTAACACCCTGCCTGTAGTGTTGTTGTAAAGCGCATTAGGAGTGACTGAGGGTGTTGTTATGGTATCATGATGCCAGTCCGGCACTCAGGGGAAAGTGAGAAGATGTGTGTGCGTTCGTGTCTGTGTGTGGTCGGGATGGTGGCCAGCATGGCTTGCTGTCTTTCTAGTACTTTGACAGATGCAGGAGAGGAGAGCAGTCAGGTGATCATGCAGATTTTCAACCCATGTTAGCAAAACGTATGGAGGCCTAATGATGGCATAACATATCCTCACTTTTAGCTTTACATAACTCAATCAAGTGGTGCACACCTGGCAGCTTCACTTCCAAATTCTTAATAATATATATGTCGTCTACCAAATAGTAAATTGTCAAAATAATCTTGTTAAACTCATCTGGTGACTCATTCCTTGCCGTCTCGCTCTTCTTTCCGTACGATGTTTCCCAAATTACAAAAACGAACCTAAATAAGAGACGTAAAAAACAGAAACTATCCTTTACTGACACTCTTCCCAGCCCGAACCAGCCTGACTGTTTTAGTTCACAAGCCATTTATATGAATAAATGAAATCTGTTTACCACTTCCCTGCTTCTCGACAGTTCAGCGTAGAGGCTTCGTGATCCATTTGTTCTGCTGCGACGGCGGCATAGAGCTAATCATTGTCTACCCGTCTCACTCTGTTTTTATCCCGACGAGCAGACGCACGCAACTCGCTACATTAGCAAGGTAGGAACCTGCTTTCGAAGATGTATGGGTGGGGTTTGGGGTTGTCTGAAGTCATGTCTATATTTCAAACTCTACATCAGTGACAGCTCAAGAAAAGCAATTTGAGTTAATGTTCTGCTTTAGTGTCTTCATTCAACATTGTTTAGCGCCGTCTTCCAGTCCCTGTCGTGACATAATTTTGTCATCAAAATAAATTTGCATCTCCCTTTTAGGCACGTTTATATAACATGATCATGTGACGGGATAAACATTGACCTTCCCTGATGAGAGACCCCGCAGGGTGCCATGCGGAAACAAAGCTTTCAAGTAGTTGTACATGGGAGAAGAAAAACATTGTTTTACCCCAGAGGTGGGCTGATAGCACGGTGAAAAGCCCATTTGTAGAGGTAGGCCTCATCTGTCACTGGGCAATGGAGGAGGCAGCCATGCACAAGCCCCCTGATTATAAAGAGATAATTTCATCCAATCCTCCGGTGGTGCTCCATCGCCTTGCTGCTATACTCCACTGCCTTTCATATTTGTTCCCCAGCCTGCATCTCCTCACCCGTTTCGTTTTATTACAGCTCCCACTCTATACATATATTTTAGCTCCCCCTTGAATAGGGGAAGGAAAGTGGGTCTCCCTCCACCTCTCCCACTCTGCACTCTCCACACACACCATGTGTCTTTTGTCGTGCAGGAATCCACAGCTCTCAACTTGTTGTGTAACGCCTGCCGTGCAATTTGCAGTAAATTAAGCTCAAGTAAGGCACATAACTGCACTGATTTCCCCTCGCACGCTCAAAGGCGGTAGACAGGATTTCTGTCTGAATCAACGCAAATAGGATCACAGAGAGAATGAAAAAATGATAACATCTGAAAAGAGCATGTAAATAAGGTGAAGCTCATAATTGCATCTTGTTGTCATTATCTCCAAAGCGTCTCAGGTTTAATCTTTAAATTGGCTCTTGTTAGTCATCAGAGATGTAACAAAGGTCTAGTGTTTAATCAGAACAAGAAAATATCTGGAAATTAAATTACTCCCTTACCCTGTTGTGTCTTTTTTTTTAAGGCGAAGAAGTCGGGAAGTAGATAAATGTATATATGTGGACGGGCTTTACAGGGCGGGAGGATCAGAAGTGATTTTACGTGTGTTTAACAGAAAAAAAGCAGGGAGGTGAATGGCAGTCCAACCTTTTCTTTCCTCTCATTTTAACTCACTGCTGGAGGTGAGAGAGATGACACAGAGAAAGACAGGGAGAGAGCAAAAGGAAGGGCAGGAGGGAGGAGAGAGCTGGAGAGAGCAGGTCGACTCGCTCATCAATAACCACAAGGTCAGACAGGCAGTGCCGGGCTGAGTGGGCCCTGTTAGGAAGCAGCAGCTGAGGATTTGTAGAGCTTGTAAAGGCTTAAAGAAACACCGCTCCGCCTTCTTTGTGCCACTACCCGGGACTTTGAAGGGCCAGGGAGACACCTGCTGGCGGCTGAGTGGGACGATGGTCGCCAAGGTTCAGCTCATTGTCAGCTGGCACAGAGAGAGGACTGAGGGGGGTATTACAGCAGCTCACTGAGGGATGTGTGGAAGGTCAGTGCATGAGCATGTGTCATCACTAAACAGGCTTTTTTTCCCCCTGTGTGACAGACAGGATCAGTGCTGGTTAGAATGGGAATATATTTCAAGATTTTTTTTGTTTGTTTGTTTGGTTAACATTTGCATAATGGTTTTTGAGATGCAAAATACACCAAAGGACAAAAGTACATCAGCAAATAGAAAAACACGTTATGTCACAAACGTCAAAGAATTTCATGAATGCTTCACAAAACACATCATCTGAAAAAACAACAACAACAAAATGGAAAAAACCAAACGACGGCATTTAACAAATGCAATATGTTTCCAAGCACATTGATGCTTCATAAAACACAACATTTCAGATAGCAACCGCACAAAGCTATACAAAACCCTACTACATGATAGAACATAAGGATTTTTGCCGAGGAAAAAAAAGGAACAGATAACAGCAACACAACGTTTTGCCATACGATGAAACACAAAACACAACAGATAAATGTAAGACAAATGTAACACACCACAAAACAAGATACACCGCAAAACACAAAATAACAGATAGCAACTCCTAATTTTACAAAACGCCCCTTGATATGCTAAAACAGATTTCACAGAGCAAACCCCCCGGTTCACAAAACGGAAAGTACAAAGGTCATCATTTGACAAAAATTCGATGACTTAACAAAAAAAACTGACAGTTCAGAAAGCACAATACACAATTTTGCAAAACAACACTTCAAAAAGCAAAATTTCACAATTTTTCTGGTGAAATTCTGTTTTGTTGTCGAGCTTTTTGAAATGTGTTATGTTTTTCCTTTTTGTTGCTCAGTTTTTTTTGTTATGTTACTGTATTTTGCCTCAATGTTGTGCATAGCACCTACAGGCCACCGTACTTTCTGTCTCTGTTTTAAAGCCACAACAATCAGGGATTTCTTATTTCTGACCCAATATTGTGTCACACTGGTGGACTATTGCTCGTAAATGCCTAATAATTATCCCATTTAGAAATAAATTGAAAATATTTATAGTACTATGAAGCAATACTGCGCTACCTATTTCAAAGGTGTTCGACTTGTCAGCACACCGTGCAAAAAAGTTGCTTTTCCATCTGCAAAGACATTAAGAGCGAAAAAATTCTCAGATGTCTCTTTCTTTATGAGCTTTCTAATTTATGGAGAGGAATGCACTCGTGTGCCCTTCTCTGCTCTGAAGTGCAGGCATGAGCAGCTCCAATACGTAGCATAAAAGCTCTTTAGCTGTCTAGTAGAGTAGATTACTGGCCCTGCCGTTAAATCCAGCTAGAGACCCCTAAGTGTGCATTATCAGTATGGTGCAGCATGCTGCCTCCTCTTAGCGCCCGTCCCCCCCGCTTCGCTCCGTCATCTCCCAGGTACTTTGAGCAGGGAAATTTCCTACTGTGAGACGGTTATGGAGAAAGATGGCATGAGGAGGGAGGGGTGAGAGATGATGTGCCACAGGATGATGCCCCTGTAGTAGCAAGAAGGAAAAGTAAAGGGGGCGTGAGGTGAGGATGAGATGAAGATAAAACTTTTCACTCCTCATAAATGACTCGATTAATTCACCAACCACTCCACTTTGAGATGCAGGTCACTGTGAGTTACAGCCGACAGCCGTTTGTGATATTTATTTGACACTGAATGCAACATTAAATCAAATGCCCAGAGGCGAAACTGATAATCTTTGATACAGCTTGTAATACTTTTTAAGTTGTGATCATCTTTTGTAGTATGTCAGACCGCATCCTCATTGTTTCCCTTGCGTGAATTATTTTCTCAGATGACAGGGGGGAAAAGAAGAAGAAGAACAAGAGAAGGGTTTCAGTAAGCTACGGCTCCAGAATCAATAGTGCACTCTAAGGGTTTTTATTGGAGGAACTCTGGGAGAGTGAAGGGAGGAAGAGGGGGAATGATATGTAGAGCATGTCTGATGTCTGGGCCCAGTGTACAGATAATTGTTAACCAAAGATTACATAATGGTAAAGTAATGTAAACAGAGAACCACATGCCAAGTCCTCACAGGCGCGGATGGAGGAGCTTCACGCAGTCTTCTGAGATAACGCTGACAAACTGTGAGGCTCTGCACATTGTAACTGTGTCAATGTCCCTCCACCTCAGTTCATTTTCTCCCCAAGGTGCTTTAAATATGGTCAGACATCCTGTCTTAAGTCCAGCGTGTCCTTTCCAAAGGTGTATGGCAGCGTTCAGGGGCAACCGCCAGGGCTTGTTAAGGGTGTCAGATGGGCTGAGAGGAATGTCATCCATTGGGCTCTCTGAGGTGCTTGTCACCTGCCAAATCAATATCTCCCCGCTCAGCTCACAGTATGCTGCGCCCACACTCACACACAAACACACACACAACCGCAGAAACGTGGTGGTGATACCATTGGCAGCTTCCCCTAGAAGAGCTAAGCCTTAACCCTTGTCTGTGTTTCTGTTGCAGAGCTCTCCGGTTTAATGGCTGGCAGGTAGAGGCCAAAGAGGGACAATCAACATGAACCCGATTCCGTCGATGGACAGACACATACAGCAGACCAATGACCGTCTGCTGTGTATCAAACAGGTGAGGCAGTGTTGGTGACAGCAGTTTTCACACACCTGTCTGATTTTTTTTTAAAAAATGCTTTTATCGTGAATGTTATGTTACTTTACACGTGGGCTTTAAACAGTTGTCAAATTTCATACCATGTGAGGCACCATCATTTTTTTTTTTTTCTCCCATAAAGCATCATGTAATGTTACGCAACTGAGATATTTAAGTCAATCCAAAGCCCTCATTCCATCCGTATCTTTTAAAAGACGGAGCATTACTCAGGTTTTTCCCTCACCCCCAACGTCTGTCTTCCTGGATGCTGCTGCCGTCCTTTTCTGCAACGACTCTTCTGCTGGCGTTGTCGAACCTTGTGGCTGAAAAAATCAACTGGATCTATGAAAACAACTCCAATACAAGCAAATTTGCTATAAAAAAAAAAAAGAAGAAGCAAAGTCGCTATTAATGAGCAAGCCTGGCAACTGTGATGATGAAGGCATGTGTCATTAGCAGCACCCGTGTCACCGGATGCCGTTAAAACTTCAGTGGGATGTATTAATGTGACTAAGGTGTACATGTGTTTATGTGTCATGAATAAGATTGGCATACTCAACATGGCCTAATTTGATCATTGCTTAGCTCAAATTTGACCTTATTAAGGCGATCACAAAATGCTGTTAACATGACATCATCTTAATCTGAGCAAAGAACCACATTTTCCTGCCAGTGTATGAAGAAATGAGGAGTTGTTTGCGGCTTTTGCACAGTACTGTATATTCTGGAGGTTTTTACAGAGGCGTTTATGAAAGTATCACTCATTTATAGAACTTTTTATTCCCAAAATCATGTAAAAATGTTTGTACATTTTTTCGTAATATGTTGATTTGTGATACCTCATAAAATAACATGTCAGATAACATGAAATACAAAAATAATTGTGTCAATGTAAGCATTTGACGGGGAATGTTTCTCCGTGTTATGATATCTTTTGGTCAAGAATTTTACCCCACGCATCTGAGGTGAACGTGGTCAACCACAGATTCGAGTTTTGACTCTTCAAGCTTTTATTATTTAAAGAAAAACAGAAAAGAAAAACAGAAAATACATGGTTGTCATGCTGAAAGGAGTGTTTGGCTCTTTGCTGTGGGCGCAAAAACGAAGAAAAATAACTTTTGGAATGTGTGCCTGCACACACATGTAGAAATTCCCCATCAGGGGTCAGAATGCTTCTCAGTCTTCTTGCCTGGCCAAAGCAAAGTGACTAATCTGTTCAGTCCTATTATCAGGACTCTGGTGTGACTCAGGTTACTGACGGGGGTCAAAGAGCAGAGGCTCCCCTCCCTCCCTCCCTCCCTCCCTCCCTCCCTCCCTCCCTCCCCTTCTCTCTCCCTCCACCACTGCTGACTCCCAGTGAGTCCTTTTGTCTCCTCTCTCCGCCGTTTATGGCGGGACAAATCTCTGGCAGAATTAAACAGGCATACCTGCGTAACCCCAGGCTACGGGGCTCTCCCTTTGATCTCTTCTCTTAACTGATGGTACATTTTGTTTCCGGGCTCCGTGCTGGGGTCCACCTCCTTGAAAAGTAGATGGAGAAAGCCTTTGAGACTCTGTGGAGCTGGTTCTTAAATGTGGAAGTGGCAAATTGTTTTTCCCTCAGCGGGGAGTGAGAGGAAAGATGAGGCAGATAAGAGAGACAGGGTGAATGTTTGGTGAGCAAACAGAGGGAAGGTCCAACAGTATGTGCAGTGACTGGCTTTGATGTGCTTAAGTAATAAGGCAGGAGATGTAAACACGCTGTCTTCAGTCTAACTTCTACAAAGCAGGGTGTTAAATAATTCAATATCCACTCCTCTAGTCGTAATGTAGGTGAGGATAGTCTATTACAGGGGTTTAAAAGAAGTGAAAAAGGGGTTTGCGTGTATAACAACAGTTTGCACTGTTCAAATGTTGTGGGGTTAACTGTATTAACCCCACAAGACAAAAATTTAAACAAATACATCCCAATGTCTGCACCCAGGGAAGTAATACATGGGTAAACATGCCAATTAGAGAGATCCGTGGCATACAAGGAGGCCTCCAGTCCATCTAATAAATGGTTAAGCACTGGGTCATTTCAAATCGACCAGTAAGAGCCAGCACCCTGCAAATAGAGGCAGCTTTGTGCTGCAGACAATCAGGGTTTGGAAGGCCCGCATAATAAATACCATTTATGTCCTGCCAATTAGACTAGCAGCGAGCCCATTCAGCCGACCGTCTATTCTCCTCCCCGCACACAAAGATGATCATCAGGGGAGATCAGAACAATTAACTCACTATCTTCTCCCCCTGCTCCCCATTGTCCAATATCCAAACTATTAAAATAATTAAGGAAATATTGTAAACCAATCCAGCTGTTTGCTTTAATTGAAAGTGTGCACATGTTGAAATTTGGCACCTCAAAGAAAGTGTGAACGTGGAACGGGAATACAAATGAAGCCTCCTCCATTGTGTTGCTGTTTTCTGGGAGATGTGACACGTCTGTCTGACTACCCCCAGTCAGTGCGGCAGACAGGGGAACAAATTGATTTTGTTGCTCAAATGATAAATTACTGCTGAGCGTGATGATAAAGTGGAGGAAATTGGAATCCGTCAACCTGATTGAATCTTTGGTTGAAAGTTAAATCAGAAAATCATTACTGTAGTAATTCTGAAATTACTACCCTGTTGTAAAATTGTAGTAATGTGATTTAAACAGTAACTTAACTAAACACTTGATGATCATGAGGTTTTTTTTAATTCATTTTTTTGTATCCATCACGTGGGCAGACAGGCTCAGGTCAATGTTGTGGTTTTAAGTTGTAAATTTAAATCTTCTCTTCACTGCTGAAGCAGTTAGTGGCTTTAGCCGAGAGACATAAATTTGCTTAGCGACAATTTTGATCGTTTTTGTCGTTTTAAGGAAAAATTGTTGTCTTTTTTATAATAAATCTTAATTTTTTCATTTGCCGAACCAGACAAAGACTCTATGAAGATGTTACATTTAATTCTGAACTTGGGACATCTTTTAGATCATATTCAGGTGAGCTCACAAGAGCTCGTATCTGTATCTTTTAGCAGCAAAAGTAAATATGTTCACTTATTTAACCGCCAAACAGAGAAGCGTGCCGTAAAAACAGTTATCTGATTTCACCCCAACGCATATTTTCTGTGACAGTTTGTTTTCCTCTCGCATCTCAGAATTGCACCATTGTGAATACTTTGGGGAAGATGGGTTGCCTGATACTGTTGTTATCTATTTCAGAGACAGTATTTTCCTCTCGCTGTGGGGAAGCCAGTCTGCTGTCAGACTCTCCTCTCAGTGATGCATAGAGGGGCTGGACGGAAACCACGAACTGTCCTCTCGCTGCAGGAGCACTTCCTCAGACTCTTGGCGTCAATATTTCAAGATAAACTGGAGCCTCTGTGTGCTTCTGCTGCACAGCCTCTGCAGCTGGTTTTATCTCTTGCTGCTGTGGGTTAATTGTCTCCATTAATATATTTTCTGGGGCGTCGATAGATGTTGAACAACAGCAGCAAATTAAAAGCTGTGATTTTTTAATGGAAAGAGAGCGTTTGCCAGATCACATGCGCTGTCACTTTCAGTTAGGCTGCAGATGTGCAGCCTGTTTCCAGACTACAGAGGAAGATTGTATCTGAAGAAAGCTGCGCTCTCGGGACTGTGCATGTCCTGTCTATCTTTGTTTCCCTTGAACTGGGCTGAGCTTTGACTGGAGTGTAAATGTTGGAGCTGGTCTCACCCAGGGGGATGAGGATAGGGGAGTGCAAGGGGTGTCTTGGCCACTAGTTTGGGTTTGATTGGTGGGTTTTGGCCTGAGAGAGAGGAACATCTGTGGCGTGGCACTGCCAAGCTCTCTGTGTGACAGCCACACTGGTGGGACCAATTGTTCTGAGTGCAAAGAACAGTAATCACTTCAAGCCCAAGTGGTGGTGTGTGCGTTTTTTTCCCCTCCCTTTTTACATATTCCACCTCCCTTCTTTTTCCTCCCCCTTTCCATCCTTGGCGTTCTGATTACGTGTGTTGTCTAGCTTCTAGTCTCATCTAAATTTAGCATCTGTGGATGTGCACGTTTCTCCAGGAGACTTTATCCACTAGTAGTGGAATTACACGCTTTGCAAACCTGCCACGTCTTATTCTAGTCTCCCCTCAACATATCAACCAAGTGGGGAACAGTCTCAGACAAAGCATAAAATAAACTAGACCTGTTTCATCCACCCCCTGTCAAACGCCAGCTTTATAAACTGATATGAAAGCAGCCTTATCAAATCCTAACCTCTGCTGCCCCCTAAAGAGCAAGCAAGAAAAAAGCACTGCGAGGCAGCGACTGTACTGCAGTCACTTCCTCCTCTTCAAATCTCTGACAGTGAAATCAAAGCACACAGACGTATTAAGAAGGCAGCCATTCACTTTCAGCAGACAAACCACTCTATTTACCTTTGATGCAGTAGAGTGGGAGTCCATTTGTTCCTGTTTGGAACAAGTGCACTACAAAGGCTTGTCTGCATAATCTCTCCAAAGGCAGCAGATTACTGCAGAGAGGAGTAGGTGCAAGTGTGTGTGTGTGTGTGTGTGTGTGTGTGTGTGTGTGTGTGTGTGTGTGTGTGTGTGTGTGTGTGTGTGTGTGTGTGTGTGTATGTGTATGCGCGTGCTCTACTATGTATGAAGTGATTTTGTATTGAAGTGTGAAAGCTTTCACAGATGAGATGACGAACTGTGATGCAGAGACCCAGAGACCCATTTTTCTGTTTCCTTTGCAGCTCTACAGCAAGACAACCGGGTTAGTGAGTGGGTTGCTGGCTCTGGTAGGGGAATGAATGCCATAAAGGAGCGCCTGTGGGTCAAGGAGCCTGTTGTCAGATAAAGTCACAGCACAGCTCAGGGCCGGCTGGTAAAATGAGACCTTCGTGGTCTAGTCATGCAGCCATACAGGGAGATTTATTACTACAGAAACCTGCTGGCAGTGAAGACTCTGACATGAACTCTTCAACCTTGAGACACTTTAAAATCTTTGAAATCCAAATGTTTTGGGAAATTAGAGCTGACAAATTCTCTCATCTAGATATGCCATTGGGGTTACTTTTCAAAGTAACTGCAAAACCTTTTGATTTAACTCAATTAAGAGATTGGAGAAAAGCAAATGTATTAAATTGATCAAAGTAAGGTGCTTGAATTCATTTTTTTACTGCTGATTACTCTAAATAGTTTACAGATCAAACTTTTTGCTCTTGAAACAGCTTTCAAAATGGGATGTTTTGTTAGAAATTAAACTACTCAAGAGTTTATAGAAAATAATATGAAACAATCAGCTGATCAGTCAGTTAGTTGATAATTGCAGGCTGTTCTGATAAGCCTTCAGAACACTCGTAGGTGCACTTTTTTCAGAAGTTCACAAAGCAAACAATTACTTGATTATTGGAGAAAATATTCAACAGATTCACCCTCAAGGACATTAATCTTGCAGTAACAGAAAGATTGTTTTCTGTATAGGACATTGATTGTGAGAGGACCTTTACGGTGAATTCCAAATGATCGAGTATCTGCTGTTGACTTTTCTTTTCATGACGTTATAACTTTTTATAGATTAATTAATTTTAACTCGCTTACTGTTACTGACCTCAATGTCTCTTTTTTTTTGTCTCTTCCCAGCACTTACAAAATCCAGCAAATTTCCAAACAGCAGCGACCGAGCTGCTGGACTGGTGCGGTGATCCACGAGCCTTCCAACGCCCCTTCGAGCAAAGTCTGATGGGATGCCTAACGGTAAGCAACTCCCTCCGATGTTTGATTCTCTTGTGCTGCGGGTTCAAGGACGAGGAAAAGGGCCGCTAAAGCCACTGCTGCGTTGGCTTTTTCCAGAACTCCCTCAGGGAGCCAAGAGAGCTAATGTTTAGCTGCCTGATCTTCACTGAGGTCACAGAAAAATAGGAGAGCACTTCACTCTGGGGAAACTACTCAGGTTTAGCCTCCTCTCAGTGATTTGAGGAATAGCTTATTCTGTGGCTCACGAATTATGTGAAAAGGGCGCAAAAATGTCCTCGAGCCACAAAGCAGTCAGTGCTCACAAAAAAATACGCTTTTATAGTTTTTGAATACCCTTTATTGCTGTAAATACAGAACAGACCATCAAAAGAACAGTGTGGGGACTGCAGATGTGTCACTCACCTGTCTCCAGTGCTTAAACATACTGCTTCCAGCATGACATAAAAGACACATAATGCAGTAGCTTTAGATAGAGTCTGTATTCCCTATAGCAGTTGAGGATTTGTGCTCGAGCAGTGAAACAACTGTGACACATCCCTCAATTCGAGCGACTGCTTCTGTTACTGCGTTAATGTGCAGCAGCAGGTGCCTTTTTCTCCATTTTGCCAATTCAATTTGTTTCCCGCCGTGACAAATCTCAAGGCTTCTTCCCTTTAGTTTATGTGCTCTATAGACCAAAGTGTGAGCCACACCGGTAGGGAGCACAGGAAGTCTGATGTGATGGTGCCATTACGCAAAACTTCACCCCGTTGCCCTCATTAGGTGACGTTGGAAAAGAGACTTGGAAAAAAAGACACAACAGACAAAAACTATGCATCTTTGACCTGCTGTAATAACAGAGGAATAATCGAGAAGCAAAAATCTTTTTTTTTTATTATCGGACTACAAATATCCAGTTTTGTAATGCTGTTTTTAATTAATTTTAAGAAGATGTAAGGTATGATATGGTACATGGAAAAGGATGAGATCGTAAAAATGTCCACTTATGTGCAAAGAAACAATTTTACAAATTGACCTGATAAAGATTAGAATGCCGTGACTCAGCAGCTGTTTCTGGTCTGACTCACATGATCAACCGGCAACCTCCCAGGCGTAATACGGCATCCCAGTTTATTCCCGAAGAATCGGTTGCTCTATTTCAAGCTATGGAAAAATTGACACTTCAGTAACAATTCCCTGCTAAGCTTTAAAACTTTTCAGTGCACACGAAGATGATTGGATTGGTATAATACCTACTGTAACATGTAAAGCACATGTTTGCCTTATGGTGGACAAACCTGCCACAACTCCACTGACTACGTACAATTAAAGTCCTGAAATTAGAGCTACTCTTTGTAACTTCTAACACTAAAATTACCATTGAGCAAAACGTCTCTCACAAGTTTAGATTGTAATTAGGCAGGCTATACTCATATTTCTTCTTCTTTAATGGAGCATTCCTATAAATAAAGGCCAGATATACACTGTTCTGGTGTCACGTCAAGACTATATTTACTGAAGATAATGATACGGTGCAGGCAGCAGCGTTCAGCTGTACTACCTCGGGGCTTGTCTTGAAGTGTGACAGCAGGACTGTGGCTATGAAAAGGCTGGCAGGCAGAGGAATCTAGTGGGACCCGCTGATCCAAACAGGCCTTGGTAAGTCCTAAAGGTCTAAAGGTCTCACTTTAAGCTGATAATGGTGAAGGTAAATCAAAGCAATGTGTGGGACATAAGGCTGATTTACATCGCCTCATGTGGCATGTTGATGTTTCTCTTAATGTTTCCTCTCAGTGGGTCATCGCTGCACTAGAGGCCACATTTTCTCCTCATCTTTCTGTCAAGCAACTCACATGGAACTGATAAGCTTGTGGCGAGTCTGTCATTTAAGTTGAACTGGATCTTTGATGCTGTCAGAGGTCACTCTTGTGAGGAATCTGGGAGTATGTTGAAGCAAAATGCTGAGTCTTTTGGACCAGCCTTTATTCATGTTTTTTTTTTTTTTTTTCAGTTGACATAAAGGTAACTTAACATCTTTAGAGGTAAATTTGAGCTAAATTTCAATAAGACAGGATGAAGTTAAAAGATTTTGAAGCTGAAATCAGTCGCTGAAAACAAACATGGTCCTGACTCTCTGCTGCACGCTGTCGTTTTTTTCAGGTGGTCAGCCGCGTAGCAGCACAGCAGGGTTTCGACTTGGACCTTGGCTACCGGCTCCTGGCCGTGTGCGCTGCCAACAGGGACAAGTTCACTCCAAAATCAGCAGGTAAGACCAGAGTTTTCTCAACCGCCGTCTCAGGCCATCTGGCCATGCTGGCCTGGTCGGGCTCAAAGTTTATATCTGCATTCTTGGCTGCTTTTCCCGATACCCACCCATCACTGCTAGACTGTAGATACTCTAAGAAAAGTACACCTAACTCTGTTTGTACAGAATTTCAAATTACAACATTTTCTTGCTTGTTTTAAACAAAAATAACTAGACTTTTTTTTTTTAATTCTACTGGTAGATTTGTTCCTCCTCTTTGGTTTTGGTGTTTAGCAGAAAATTCCATCTGCAGCATGGGACAAAAACTTGTCATCAGTGGTGATGACTCTCTGTTTTTATGTGGCTTTATCGTCTTGGTACGATGATGGATTGCTGGGACAGATGTAGACTGTTAAAAGTTGTTTTCAAGCTGAGGGAAAAGCCCACTGATGCACGGCCAAAATGAAGATGTATAGGCTGTCAGCGGCTCGGAAGATAACAGAAATATTTTGGGCTCTTTTGCAGTTTGTGATTTGTGGTTTCCACCTGTCTTGGGTTATGAGGAAAGCTGGGCTCTGCAATTCTGCTTCTGTGTGTTCGGCCACTCCGCTGAGCCTTCTTAAGTCACGAGTCAAAACCACATAATGTTTTCACTTGAGTTCGCTGTTTTTTTTATTTACGGCTTTATATGAGGCTCCAAATCATGTCGCCGTTTTGTCAGCTATGGGTGCGGAATCTTTCCCTGTCTGCAATTAACCAACACCACCAAATGTTCTAATTCTGTCTAATGCTTAATCAAATCTCAGGGCCCACTTTATAGGCTTAGATAAGATTGCCAATTGATTCTCTGTCTGAATAATTTCCTGCTACGGTAGTCATTTGGAAAGCTGAGAGTACTCTAGTCTAGGCAGCATCCCAAAGTACATTTCATGGACAATTATGTACCTGTAAATGCATGAATATTTGGAGAGGAGACTCCTGTAGGAGAGAGTCAATGGAAACTGGAGCAGAGGCATTCTTCTGCAAAGCTCCCTGAAGCTTTAGCGTAGAGGCCCCAGTAGAGGAGGTTGTTAAACTGCAGAGAAAGCCCCCACTGGTAGCCAGGGGAGATGGCTCTTAGAGGACACTCCCACAGGAACCCAGAGGCAGCACCCGCTCCCCCGACATCCAGCTGGGCCGTTGCCGAGCGACCGAGGGAGACAGTGAGTCACATGATGGGGCCAGGATGGCAGCAGCAGGTCAGCCACACAACACCGGAGATAGATGAGTCTGTAGAGTGGGAGGAGAATTTTGGAAGCCTGATTTTTTTTCACATAGTTTAAAAACAGTTTCTCATCGCTGTTCTGTCTCATCACACATTTTGTGAGACCCTCTGAAAAACTGTTTAAATTTGAGAAAAAGCGCTGGGCTGTGTGCACGGAAGACATCAGGTACGTGAATGAGGGCTGGCAAGCAAATATGAATTGGCGTCCCATTTTTACCAAACCTGCGTTGTCTTGGTTCTGACACACAGAGTGATCGAGCTATTCTATATTCTATATACATTTCTGTTATGTCATCTAAATGGCTCCCCTGAGCATGGCAGAAAATAGAGCCGAGGAGAGGGCAGAGTAGGCACATTCACAGTCAGCTTACAGCTGAAATGGGTTATTGCTTTGTCAAATTGGTTTATCATGGAATGCCTCTGACAGTTTAAGAAATTAGTTTTGTTTCTCCTTTTAAAGGCTTTGAAGGGCAAAACTCTAAAGAAATAGACTACATTAAAGCATTAAAGCTGATCACATAGCTTCTGTATAGCAGTTGTAGCAGTTGCGAAGTTAAGCTAATGTTGGTTGCAAATGAAATCCCTCCTCCCTCAACACACAGTGTGATCCAGTGAATTGTACTGCTGATCCCTTTAATGGATATACTCAGGGGGGTCTGGCAATTGGAGGCCCTTTGCCTTTTTGCAAGTGGCCCTTGGTGCTTGAGCAGAGCTGGGGGAGGGGTGTCTGTCTGCTCGTAGTGACCTCTTTGTGAATGGGATTAGCCTGCTCTATTAATCTGTGATTACTTGGACTGTCCGACCACAGGGCAAAGCTATGCACGTGGATCCGTGGTAACCTCAAAGCAGGGAGCTCACTTGCTCAGTCTGGATAAACTCATCAGGGCCTCCCCTCTCTGTCTCCATCACAGAGGGTACATAACAAACGCTGTTAGGCCTATTTCATCAGTGTCACACCACTCCTGCATGGCCACGGCGATTCATTCAGGTTTGAGAGTGTTCACAAAACGCTTAATGACGTTTTTTTTTCCTGCACGAGGGTCAGAGCGGCACATTCCCAATCGTTTGTGCCTCAGCGAGCTCTTGGAATTCCTCAGCTCTAAAGAGTAAAAGGAGGCACCAACTTATAAGAGGGAGGAGCGGCTGAAGTTTCTTAGCTCCGCAAACCATTCATTGTCACATGTAACAAACGCCTGGTAAACCAGCCATTCAGCAGATAATTACTTCTCGCTCTTGTCAGACTGAGTTGTCGCAAGCCTTGTTTTACACATGCAGGGCTGTTTTCAAGTTTGATCTGTAGATATTGTGGGTTGTTGTTAACAGTGTCAGCCTGATAACAAAAAAAAAAAAAGGGCTTTTGTTCTTTTGTTTCATGGTGTTTTGTTGGTGTGACTGTGGGAGTTGTTAAGGTGTGGCATCAAGAGGCAGTTTGGCGGTTTTCTAACCTGTTAAAGCATGAAAAAGCAGGAGCCAGAGTAGGAGGGGGTGTTGCGTTTGTTTTCTGCTCTAGACAAAGACAAGGCAATGTGGCCACCTGTTTTATACTGTGTGGGATAATGCCCAAATCTAGTCAGCTTTATCACAAAAGCCCCAATTTCCAATTTTGTCTTGGGGGCTTCTAATCATTGATTTAAATAAAGCTAAAAACTCCCCCTTAGGCCGATTTCAGACCAGAGCGTGGCGTGGCGGCAGCGAAACGACGGCAGTCTTACGCCGGTTATCAGGCGATGTGTTCAACTTGGCTTTTCACACCGGACAGTCCGCGGCCGCGTTAGTTCTGCTCCAGCCCTGTCTGCATTCCCCATTCATTTCAACGGGACACCGCCGGCCACCGCCGGCCGCTGCCGTCCAAATTCCGCTCGAGTTCTATTTTCCAAAAGCAGCGCGGGACGGAGGCGTCTCCGCGCCGCTACCGCCCGACTACCGCCGCGTCGGTGTGCAAGGACAGATCTGTTTCCATGTATTTTCACCTCCGCCGGTGAAAATCGCTTCCGTTCCGCCACGCTTTGCCGCCCTGGTCTGAAATGGCCCTTAACTGGCGAAAAAAGACAGTTATGCAACAGGTGCATCTAAGTGCTCTGATATAAGAAAGAAACAGGTAGAAGCAGACTGATGACAGGAAGTTCCTCATAACTTAAGTTAAACATTTTAAGGCAAAGTATAAAAGTATCTAAGATTAAAATCTTCCCTCTACGACTCAAGTGATAGATTTATGTTTTTTTTATGTGTTACAAAAACATCAAAAAAGCACTTCATCAAATCAGCCTTCAACTCTATGGTTAGGGATTTCTGCTTTTGAATCTGCAGAGCACCATCTGTCATCTCAGAAAGGCCAGATCTGACAACCCGTATGTTTCATGGGTAATGCAGTAAATGACTGGAGGAACCTCTCCTGACTACTTGCAGAGAGGAGCTGTGTAGCTATTTCAAGTGCACCATAGGTGTAGTGTTGCCAGAACGCACAGGAGCATCACTCCACCAGTTTTTTTTGCCCAGGTGACAAAAAAAAAATCAACTCTCATAATCCGGCTGAAATTGATAAACAAATCTGCACCATAACAGCGGGACCCATCCTTAGCCTTTTGTACAAAGCGGACGGGTTCTCATAAGGAAAATATGTAGCCAACAGGTGGTGGTGGTGCTTGGTAGTGGGGTGGGGGCTGGGGGCTGGGGATTTCAACAGCGGCTATCAATATAAGATAATAGATCATTAGCATATTGATGCATACACGCATTATCTGAGCTATTTCTGAACCGCTCTGGCTATATTTCCATGTTATTGACAACTCACTACACATACTTTGTACACACGAATAAACACCAAGTGGGGGCCGACGGGAGACAACGACACGAGTTTGAGTTCACCAGGAGCCCAAACCAAGCTCAAGGTGGTTAGTTTATGGGGTTTTTTCTCTCTTTTTTCCTTTTGTAGAAAGTAAAAGTGCAACTTTATCAATTTTTGGATACTACGTTTTCAGTGTGCCTGTGTATGTGCGTGTGGGGGGGTGCCGCTTTATTGTGCATACAAGTGTGCTTGCATCCAAGGAAAAAGCATGGAACCTATGACCTATTGTCCATCGTATAATTGTGTGGGCTAAAAAAGGTGATTAGTTTGTGTAAACTTGCCACCTCAGACAGTATTTGACTTTGGAAAGAAGAGGCATGATTAGTGTGCGAACCTACAGTGCAGATTAGAGAGGGGTTCGTAGAGGGTGGGTTCCTCTACGAAATAGGAAATAAGGGGAAATTTAGGGGTTTAATAAATGGGTTTTTAATTACATCAATAGCAGACATGTAACTTTTGTCAAGATATTTCCTTGGGAGGGTTTAAAAAACACACTTAAGGTTAAGATGAGCATGTTGGAGTGTTTGGCAAAACCCTCAGACTTCCTACTGAGGTGTTTGAATTCTTTTGTCTGCTTCAGTGCAAATATTGAACAAATTTCCTCTGAGCTGTTGTTTCAAGTGCTGATCATACAGCAGCTAGCTCAATGCCTTCCAGTGAAGTGGTGCTTTAAGACACAGAGATCAGACACGTTGTCGGTGAAGGTTCTACACACAGCAGACAGCCAAATAATGACATAATTTCTCCATAGGAAAATTAGGTTTTTTTCTCTGTCTCTTTAGTCAGTTTGCCTCAGCATATAGTTTGGCTGTGGATTTTCCTAAATAGAAAAAAACTCAGAAGACTAAAAACTTGTTAACTTGACTTTCAACAGCAATTTGTGAGCTGTAGATGCAGATTTAAGAAGAAAAATCTGAATCATTTCAAAGGATTAAGAAGGCCATATTTCTCATTGTTTTAGTTTAGTCGGGTCTAAACACTCATTCCAAATTTTTTTGTCACAACAAAATCTTCTTTGTTCAGTCTTTTATTGAAGCTGCGAGTTGCTTTATTCAAACCCAAGTTGTCATTTATTCATTTATTTTGCTGCATATCTTCAACATTTGGAAACTTGGATATCTGATAGTATTCAAATTAAAGTTGGATGGATTTGAAAATGGCTCGGCTGCAAAGTTGCTGGGATTTTGCACGCTTTGCCTATCGACGTTTACAAAGTTAAAGGGCACGTACGTGGAAGTATGTGCGCCTAATTCTCAAAAACACTTTATGATCGCTGAAGTCTTCCAGCCAAGCATGATGTTAACTTGCGGTAGGGGTGCAGGGCTTTAAGTCACCCACTGTGCACTTAGCTGATAGTAAATACCAGGAGAGCAAATACAGACAGAGGAGACCAGAGATAAGAGTTGTTGAACAGCTTTGCCCTTCCTCCCCTGTAGCAGTTATTATGTCTGTAGCAGCAGCAGTCATTAGTACCATCTTCAGCGACTCCATATGACACAGTGCAACTAAACTGACTGTTTGCATATTAAACCTAATTTACATCACACCTTATGTCTCTTATTAAATGCCTATTTTTGTATTTCACCCACAGATCATTGTCACAAATTTGACACCTGAATTGACTTGCTGCGGGTTAGTGCGAGCAGTTTTATTTGCACATGACAACAGAGGCTCTAAACTGCCTCAGGTGGCGTGTCAGCCCGCAGTTTACATGTTTTATAGTTGTGTAATTATTTATCCAAAAGCTTACTGGGGCTTGTGTGTACTAAAAGACAAATGGGATCTAATTGGCCCCTCCCTCTCCGATACCGACCCTCTGTGCATGAGAAAGCCACAACATGCAGCCTCCTCCCCCTCGTCCTCCAGCTCCTCTTCTTCCATGCCCCTTAATTACAATGACTAGTTTGATGGATTAGGTCGACTGCATGCAAAGCCGAGGTTTGCGAGCAGAAAGGACTGCTTCACCTGGACCGTTTCTGTTGCCACTTTTCGACTTACAGTGCATTTCCCTCCAAACGACTGCTGCTTTAGATGAATTGATTGAGGCTTCTTTTACTCGTTTCTCTGGACGCAGGCCAAGACACAGGCTGTCTAGCACATTAGGCACCACCCCCCTTTGCAAGTTTGAAATGTGAGCTGCCTGCATTTCTTTCCCCTCCCCTCCCCTCCCCTCCCGCTCTCCCTTCTGGCGAAGTGGCTGTGGCTGCCTCTGTGTGATGTGTGTATTGGGAGAGCAAGCAATGGATCACTAGACAGAAAAAGAAGATACATCAATAACAGCTGCATACATCCGAGGTGAGGAGATAAGCATTTGGTTCTCTCCCTCTCTGCCTGTTCTCCCACCCCTTCTGTCTCCCACCCTCCTCCCACCCCACACACTTTCTCTGTGTCTTTAACCCTTTCCTCCTGCAGACCCTGGCTCCTGGTTTTTGCTGAATTATTTGTAAGAAAACCTGTCTTCTTCTCTGACCACAAACCTGTGTCCTCATGGCTGTTAGTGCTGTCTGAAGTTTCTTTTTTTTTCTCCTTTTTAACAGCTTATCCCTGTTTTTCCTCTCGTTGTCTCTGGGGTATTTGTTGCTTGAGTGCAAAGAAGCCGGTGGCAAATACAGCAGGAGCCCATTAGCAGTGACTCCATCTGTGATTGGTTTTGCCTGCGAAACGGAGAGAGTAGCCATGAATAATTGATGTGTATTGTGCAGTCAGTCACTGGACACGCAGGGAGAGAGGAGAGGAAAGCTGCCCTGAGACACCGAGGGGAAACGAAGAGGAAGAAGGAGGGAGTGAGGATAGGAAGAATGTTATAAGGAAGAGAGAAAGGTGGGAGGGATGGAGAGAGATGGAGAAACAGCTTTAAAATAGCTGCTGGCTTCAGTAGTGCAGAGATTAAGGCTGCCCTGTGTCGCCTTTGTTCTGCCGTTGCAGATTTGTGCTCAAAGTGTTTCTAGACACATGAGCTTCCTTTGTTCTGTTTGGTGAAGAGTGAGAAATAAGCAGGGACGTTGCTGGAGTTGGTGTGGTTAGAATGCGGGTGGCATTTTAGACATGGAGGGAGGACTGAGGAGGAGTCTCTGCCACTGTGAATAGGACAAGGCTGCAAAGCTGTGAGCTGTCAAAAGGAGGAGACAACAAATAAAGATTGTTTTAGGGGGGTGTAGTCAGTGACAAGAGGGAAGGTGGATCTGCTGCGGGAGGAACTTCACTTTATTTTACTCCTGGAGGGGAGGATGGAGGGTTGATTCCTCCATTGGTGGGCACAGGCAGGCAGGCACCCTACCAGGTCTTAAACTCACAGAATGGTCTTTGACAGAATGACGGGCGTCTCGCAGCGCCCCGCCTGATGGAGGTGTAACAGCTGACTGCTGCATTTGACCCACTTACAGCTCACACAGAAGGGGTCAAAATGGCCTTGATTATCTCTCTGAGTTGCTCTGACCTACTTGATGTGGCGTTTTCCATGAGAGTCTCAGCAGTTTATCACACTCACTCCTCTCAGCTTCAGATTAGTGTCCCTTTTGGTTGAAGTTTTTAAACAAGAGCAACAAGTTTGGATTTTAAGCTTGGAAATGTAAGATAGCTTGCCTCTCATTAAGGTATTTCTCAGAATCCTCCTGTCTACCTATGATTCATGTGTTCTGCAAGTTTCAAAACAATATAAGTTTCTTTATTTTATATCAATATATTGAGTGGAAATTATGGCAGGATTTTGTAAATGTTTTTATGTGACTTTTCTTCTGTCTCCTATCAAATCCAAGCTGGCAAACATAAATTTCTGTTAACAGAGAGAGGCAACTGGTGTTATTATCTACTAAGCATTATTTTCTGGAAAGTTGAGCTGTTTGCTTTTTTATCAACCAAGGAGGCTAAAGTCCTGGTTTGGGCAATCATTCAAAAAAAATTTTTTTTCACTCTAATATGTCTAGGGACAAATCCCGACATGCTTAGACAGAAGAGGTTTTGCAACAAGCAGATTTGGTGAAGATTTGTCTGGCTAACTGAGCAGTGCTCCCCAGTTCCAACTATTCATTACTGTTGTTTTGTCAGCTTCAATGAATCTCTTGTTCTCTGCATTGGACATGATTTTTTTCCCACCAAGTTGTGAAATTGCACTGAGCTTTTTCTTTGAAGTTTTTCAGTAAAATCCCAAAGCGTGCAGAAGCATGCCAGTTCCTAACGCCATTTGTATACTTGTGCAGGTACTTTTTGTGTTAATCAAATGAAAAAAAAAACCATCAGCTCTGAGTACAGCCTGTTTACACCTCTTATGTTGTGATCTTTTTGACAAAACCAAAATTAAGTTTTGAGCCCAATGATATGCTGAATCCTCCAAAGATCAAATATTAAACTTGATTTAATCCAAGACCTGGAAAAAAGTAATACTAATATATTCTTGTAGTGTTATACAAATTCTGTCTAGAAGTGATTGCGCTTAAACAAACCATTTTCCTCTTCTCAGTGATACAACGGTGGAAAAAAAGTGTATCCGGTAGACTTTTTTGACTTTTATAAGTTTATATGCAATACGGATCTTGTTAGAGTCTTGATGAGTAAATCCACCCAGCCAATTAGGGGATTGCAAGCAATGATATTTTAGAGTTAATGAACTCCAGACAGCCTTTTTTCAGCTGAGGTTAATATAAAAACCAAAATGTCATTTAGTAAAACTACAGAGCACGTCTGATGACATCAGTGGAATATATTTTATTGCTTGGCCATGAGATAGTAAAACTTGTAGACTAAGATCAAAACTGCAAACTGCAAACTGTTTACTCTTTTTCTTTTGCATTTCAAATCAACAGGATATGGCATTGTGCATAACAAGCATGCCTTTTTGGGCATATCCTATGTGTCATTTCAAGCTTTTTGCATGTATTTTTACACCATTAAAATGTCAGTATGACTAGAGGCACAGGGCAGGGTGTTATCCAGTCACATTAGTCTGCATAACATGAAATGACACACAAAAACAAGTAAAGCCAAGAAGTAATGACATGTGACTTTGCATGTCATTATGCTATCTCATAAGACCAGACCGTTTTACTGTGTCTTTTACAAATGATGACAAAATATTTATTCACAAGGTTAAGATAGATATGATTGAATTAAACTGATCTATGCTTAATAGGTCTCTTTGTATCTCATTGTTTTATTCTGATGTCTTCAGATGGGCTCCTTTATAAAACTTTGGGAGGGAAAAAAAAGATGTCATCAGAATTTCAATTAGAAGAGTATGTGCCTGTAACTGGTTCAGACACAATTAGAAGACATTGTAAATAATACTTGTGGACAATTCTGAAATGTAGCATTAATAAAGCATCAATGAATCTGGTAATTCATCTGCCTATATATAGCAGCATCAGTGGAACTTTATTCATCTCTCCCCATACACCCCTGCAGTTATTCTCTACCCGTATATAGTAACAAATATTCACATGTCAAAGAATTTAGCCTCATTAATTGTGCAGATAGAGTATTTGTTCAGTGAAGATTAGCCTCATTAGTTTGCAGATTAAATGTAATGATTAAACTTTGCATATTATTATGAAATGAAATAACTATACTAACACTTTTAGTTATTCTTGTAGTGTTTATAGCAGGAATGATATTATATAACATCCAGAAATATCATTTAGTATTTTTTTAAAACATGTTCCTGTACTTCCCCTCTCAGAAACCAGCTGCTGCAGGAGGTGTCAGTCTGACTCAGGTACTTGTTGTGTGTTGTAGTGCTGCACAGGAAACTCGAACAGTACACATCGGCTGAATCCAAGCAACCGCCCTCATCACAGGCCTGACATCGTGCCCTCACGCTGGACTGTGTCGACATCCTGTAGTGACATCAGATGTGCTTTTTGGTTGGCTGCTTTGTATGGCTGCTGTTGTAACGTCTGTCAGAGTTTTAGAGTGTGAAGCATGTCACCTGCGTTGTCTTGCTTGCGCTGTAGTTTTTGTTTATGTTCTCAGCTCTTCATCCAGCCCATCATCAGTTCATGCTTCATTGGTCATTTGGTTGATATAAACTTGCCTGGTAAGAGTTGTGAATGAAACTCAAGTCGGACTATTGTGTAGAAAAATAGAGTTTATATATATATATATATATATATATATATATATATATATATATATATATATATATATATATGAATATGTATATATATATATATATGTATATGTATATATATTTATATATATATAAGAACTAAATTGAGGTGATAAAATACGAAATACATTGTATCGAAAATAAAATAGATGCATTGTTGCAGGAATCCTGTTGGAAGCAATGAGATGAATAAATTACACATTATTTTCTGAAGTCTACGCACAAAAAGGCCAAAAAATATTGAGAATCAAGATAATCTCATTTTGGATCAAGTTTAAGTTTCATTCTTTCCACTTGGCACAAGCGTTTATCATGAAGGAGCTTTTTAGTCAGATCCTGAGCTGTTGCACATATGGATGTCTCTAATGAGCATAGAGGGGTGCCAGGACCAGACCCCGGTTCCTCCAGTGTCTGTTTCCACTGTATTTCTAAAGAGGCTTTGACCCCGGGCCCACTGTGAAAAGGTCACAGGTGAATCAGCCACCAGCATACGCAGCCGCGACTAACCGGACCTGCCCAGCACCCTGAACTGGGCACTACTTCGGGCACATCTGCTCTCTGCCTAATTAGTATCATGGTAGACAAGAGCTTAGGGTTGGACCTTTGTTAATAGCAGCCTGTTGCTTTAGGAAACAGTCTGGCTCCTGTAAGCCGCGTCTTTGCTCATCTGATAATCAGTTTGGAGACGCGAATGGTTTAAATAACTCTGTGTCAGTGCGGTTGGCCGCTGGGACAGGTGAAAAGATCTTTGATGATGATTACGTTTTGGTTTTTTTTCGGCGATGATTTATCTAGTCAGATTCTTCTTTATGTTTTAATGAATATATGGTTCTTCGTGATAATAACAGATCATATCGTAAGTTTGCACATATTTCTTTTGCATTGTCTTAAAACTTCAGTTAAGTTGTCAACACCTATATTTTGTTGCTCAAAGTCATATTAAAGTAGCACTTGTATAGCCTTTAGAAAAGCAAAACAACAGAATACAAGACAAACCAGTAAGATAATCTAAAAATAATTCACCAAGTATTATATCTAGTCACGTGGCATTATATATCTTGTTTTGGGAAAAACAAACAGTGGAAGAGTAGGCTTGTACTTTTAGTCGGATTTGTCTTTCTCTGTAAGCCACAGAGCAGAGCTGGAGATGGCAGAATTGAAGTTTCTTCGATTTTTTTGGGGGGGAGTGACCAGGATGGACAAGATTATAAAATAAGTACATCATACAAACAGCTCAGGTTGAGCAGTTTGGTGAATAAGTAACAGCGGCAAGGTTGAGATGGTTTGGGCATGTGCAGAGGAGCGATAGTGGATATATTGGACAACGGATGTTGACGTTGGAGCAGCCAGGCAGGAGGAAAAGGCAAAGATCAGAAAGAAGGTTGATGGATGTAGTGAAAGAGTATATACGGGGAGTTGGTGTGTTATAAAAGGATGCAAACGACAGGGTGAGATGGAGGCAGATGATTCACTGTGGTGACTCCTAAATGCAGCAACCAGCAGAAGAAGAGGGATTGTTATTTAGTTGGCAAGTCTTTTAGGCGGCTATTGCGTATGTACGTCAAGCTCCATAACAGTCTCGTTACATTATAGGTGCATGCATTATTGCAGTTCAGACTTGTCAACCCAAGCTGCACGTTAACTGTATTACCACAGTGATGATAAGGTGACTTTTACAAAGATTTATACTGGTAATGGTTGGTTTCCAGACAGATCAAATAGAAAGACAGAAAAAAAACTTTTACTTTAAAATGGTTAACTGTGACAGAAAGTGTATATCAATTCCAGAAAAGGCAGTAAAACAAGAAAGAAACACTAAATAATTCTTACAAAAGCTGTGAAACTTGACCTCACCTATTTAAGCACACTGTTGACTGACTTTCTGCTCCCAGTCAGCTTAATGTAGCAGGAATGGGCATAAAGGAAAAAATTGAAGATTGAATGTTGGTCTGGGGAGATTTCTGGCTTTAATGCACATGGAATTGAGTCTTCCGATTTCCACCTTTTGGCCTTAACGGAGAAACTGGACAGCCCGGCCGGTTTTTAATGAAGAGATTTGTCGCCGGTGCCAAGAGAGATTATGTTTTAAAACGCTAGTTTTCTTCTGCAAAGGTTGACTCCTGTGGAACCATGACCAAAAAATGACAGTCACAGTGATGATATCTGCATAAATCAACTCGAGATTGTTGCATATATTGCATGGAGTTCCAGCTGGCATTCAGTTAGTGCTAAAAGGATTCTTTTAAAGACCCACTGTAACAATCCTTATCTGAACTCTGAGCGTAGATTCTTTTTGAAGATTACTGTCTTATCTGTGAAATTGAAGATTTTTGCTCAAGATCTCTGCTTTTTCATGTGTACAGATATGTATTTGCAACACCAGGAGCTTGGCTGGATATTTTCATAATGAAGTGAATGTTATTACAGCAGCATGGGTGGGAAGTCAGAACATCTCGGAAACTACAAATGTGTCGTATTTTCTTTTTCTGTTTGTGATGCTTTTGCCTCCACATGGTCACATATGCTTGTGGCCTCAGTAAAACCTTTTTGGCACAAATCCAGCCGCCCACTTCTTCTCTTCACCGGATGGACATGGCACGACATTGTGGCCATGTGGCCAGCAGGAGGCTGTATTTAAGCTGGGGCAGCTCTGAAATGGGCCATAAAACCTAGCCAGCAAGTCTGGCTCCCCGTGAGGCAACGGGCCTAAGCACTCGTTGACAAGACTCCAGTATCACTGACTTCCCAGAGAGAGCGGCAGAGAAAATAATGCTAGTAAGAAAGCAGCAGACAAAGATGAGGTGCAGACAGGAGGTAGTTGTCTGGCCTCAATTGACAGGCTGTTTTATAACTGTTAGGGCTAATGGTTTCAATCCACAATACAGCTGCTCTTACACTGCTAATCTTTTACTGTGACTTTTTTTCCCCCCTTTAAGCTAAAGATTAATTTCTCTCTTAATGCTTATCTGAATACATTTGATGCCATATAGCAGCCACAACATTCCCATGCTCCCACATTACATATCTTTTCCACTTCATCGAATTTTTGGAAAGAACAAGCTTACAATGTCACAAAATGGTCAGAAATCACAAAAAGGCTCAATGCTTGTGTCAGTTCATAGAAACTGAGCTGGTTAACAGCGCCCAGATTGCGCTTGCTTTCCATGTCAAAAAGTTTGGAGAATGCCACATGAGTTTTAGGTGATGCTCCAGTGAGTTTTCACCTAATTATACCGACATGGATGAACAAATAGCTCAGTTCTCACCTGTCACAGGTTGACACAACCCTCACCTGTTCCCCCCTTACTGCAAAATATAACGGACATGTTGCTTCTATTTCATTAATAATTTGGCATCTGTGAGTAGTTGGTTGCATCTGTGTGGAGACAGAGATGTTTGATGGCTGCCAGGCGAGCGTATGTGACTCTGTGGTGACCATGTGCATGCCAGCCACAGAGGATTTATGATCCAGCCAGTAGTTCAGACCTTCAGAAGCAACTATTTATTCATGTAGTTTTCCATATATCAGGAGGAAAGTCCTAAAATTCTGGGAAACCCACGTGAGTGGCATAAGTGAGGAATTCCTTGGCTGAAACTAAACGTGCTTGTTTTGCATGGCCTTTTAGGTGCTTTCAGTAGCCGGGGATATTGGGGCTCCCTAGACTCTCTCTTATTTTAATTGACTTTGGCCTGCAGGAGGCTTGTGTCCATTCAGACCTTTCTGGGCAGAGACAGAGAAAGGGGGAGGGAGAGAGGAACAGAATGTGAATAGAGCCCCCTCAGAAACTGCAGAGTGCAGCCCACTAGAGCTGTTCTTGTTAGTTTGCTCATACTCTTTGTTCTCCTTTCAGCCCTTCTGGCTAAATGTCTTCAAACAAGCCGTTTGGGGGTCATGATTCTTGACGAGGAGTTTACAGCAAAGACTGGCCTTCATTGTTACAGTTAGTATGGGGAATAAGTGAAGAAGATGTGTTGACCGGGTGTGCGTGCATGCGTGCTTTTTTGTTCGTATGTTGGTGACCAAGCCGTGTGGGACGATGCCAGGTGGGAGTCCAGGGTTGACAACGGAGCAGGTGTCTATTAGATACAGAGTAGAGGAGGGGAGCGGTTTGGGGGTGGACAAGGATCATAAGAGTTTCTGGCATCTGCCTTACCTGCTGCCTTCCCTGCAGTGCCCTGCCAGTAAACAGAGAGAAAAGGGGGGAGGTAGTGAAAGAAAAAGACAAAGAGAGAAGCAAAGCATTTTGGAGGAGGCATCAAGTGTAGGGAAGGCCTTTGTGCTGAGAGCCATTCATGTCAGGATTTTCGGGTTATCCCCTCCACTTGATGTGATGGTCCCTATCCATTGTGGTTGGTGGCATTTTATTTGTTTGCTGCTTTTTTGTCATCTGCTATGCTCAAAATACTGAAAAATGTTGGATTTCTACCACTGATACATTAAACAGATATGACAGTCCAGTCTCACAGAAAAGTGTGAAATACGGAGAACTATGTATTCGTGCTGATGGACTTTGAGTGACTGTGAATAAGTTTTGCTATTTTATGGTGGGCAGAAGGGGCAGTGTTACTGAAGAGGACAAGACCACTATGTGTCTGTTTTCTGCTCTTTTCAACTTGTGGAACTGAGAAGAGTCTCTTATTTTAGTCTTTCTCAACTGATTTGACTTTAACAAACTGTAATGATGAACTAGGTACTTTAAAGACACAGAAAAACACCCAGAGCTTAACCAGACCCATGACATGTTGGCACAATGAGATTTCGACTGAAGTTTTCCTCGAAGTGCCAATGTCACTTTGGCTAAGATAAGATAGTATAGCAGTTAAGACAGATAAGATAGCATTCTGGTTTACATTTACAGTCTGGCTAGTCTTTTCAAGCCATGATAGAGAATACTTTGGTTGCATATATGTAAACAGTCATGTGGAGAGCAAAATAAATGACCAAAATAAACCATCAGCAATCATCCATAATTTAAAACCATAATTTAGAACTTTATCAGTTTAAAAAAAAAAAGAAATGTTTTCTGTGTTGAAATACAGACCAGAACATGGAAAAAGAAGTCTAGGCTTAGGTATCTGTTTACACACTTTCCTGAGGTCTTGATGAAATATCTGTAGCATACTTTGGTCAAAATGAGACAGAGAGACAGTACTTCTAGTTCTCTTCCTTTTAAGACTATGATTTTATAGTTTGTTTCATTGCAACTCCATTCCCTCTCTCCCTTTTGCCGGGGTTTGTCCGATTTGTCCCACAGCTTTGAGCTACAATGCAAATATAGATTGGACACAAATTGCATGAAATAACTCTCGAAGCACCTTATTTACATATGATACAACATACAGTACATACTGAGAGCTAACACCAGCACACTCAGCAAATCAAGCCCACTCATCATTATAAAAGAGAAAAACTCCCTTCGTCTGCCCTTCAACCACAGACAGTTGGTACTGATCACTCTTTTAGGCACAATTTCGTCACTATTCATGTGTTAAACCAACCCACGTTGTTAAAACTCTGTACCACAGATAGGAAGGCTGAAGTAATGTAGAGGATGGCAGGTAACTTAATACTCCATTCAAAACGCAAAGTAGATAGATATGACACAGAGGAGCATAGTAATTCCTCTGTGTCATATCAGCTCCATAAACTCTGCGCTTCACTTTTAGTCCATTCCTCTTGAGTTTTGTTTTAGTTACAAGCAGGTAATGTAAAAGAGCAGTTTTATTGGGCTATTTTTAACCAAAGCTTGGTGTTTCCAATTGTGGAGGGCGATCCATTCAATGACAAACTGCAAATCAGACTTTTAATACCCAACTGGGAAAAAATTAAAGAACACCACCTAGAAGTTGCATTTCCTAGTCTGAATATAAAACAGTAAATAAACTACAGATAAAACACTGACAGATCATTTTAGTCTTAGGGGGAAAATTGCTGCTGATGGTAATTTGCTTTTAATAGCAAAGAAGAAAAAAAAAGCAAACGCAAAACACTTTGAACCTCCCTATTTCAAAATATTGTATCGTGATTTGAACTTGAAAGAGGCTGGACAATAACACCCAGAGCCGGGAGTTGTGATGTACCTTTCTCTTCAAAATCTGAATGGCTCACTTAATGACATCTTTCCAGACCTGGGTAGGCCAATAAAAAGTGGCAGGGTGGTGTTTTTTCAGAATCTTTGAGTTGGTAATCACGTCAGACACTCAAATGTACGCTCTCTCAATATGTCCTCTTTAACTGCATATCTTCTGGTTAAAAGAGAAGCCCAAAAGTACTGACCAATACCTCCAAAGACATAATAATTAGACCAGACTGGCTACAGCATAGCTACTTTTCCTACAGCACGTATTTAGCACCATACAGTAACTGATGTATGTCTCTGGAAGGACACATTCCTTAAGATGTATATACATTTAATTTTGAGCTTCTTTCACTTTGAAACAGGCGATGTCTCATATATGGAAAAAATACATTTCTTATGATTTGGGTGAACTGACCCTTAGCCTAAAGGTCATTTGCTTCCTGGAGAGCAAACCAGTATTTAAACAGTACAGTTTATCTCTCAGCCTCCTGCCTGTATGTGTGGTGGTAGCTGGGATGGTGGGGGGAGCGTTATCATTGGACAGAGCATTGAACAACTGTCAGGGATGCAGTCCGTGTCATTTGTCATGTCTCCCCTGGGCTTTATGACAGAACGCAAAGCTGCGGGCCCTGCTACTGAACCACCCTTCTAGTCCCAGCAGATGCATTTACTGCCATTCGCCATGGCTGACCATCAGGCTGGGCAGCTGAGCACCAGAATATCAATACGGCTCAGACTCAGCCGGGCCCCTTGGGAGTATCTACCAAGCAAACAGGATCTCTCTCCTTATGGTGACTTGTTGCCATTGAGGAGACCACTGTAAACATGGGGGAAAGACGCTCGGCAGAGACGAAGTTTGATTCCCTCCAAAATGAGATTTGGAAAGCTCTGCACCTGAGACAATCATCTACAGTTTTGGATCTTCTCGGGGAGACAGATGAATCTATTGAGGGGCCGTCTGTGGGAGGCGAGGAGAAGAGGAACAGTAATTCTTTTGTGTTTCATCATCTGCGCTGTCCTCAGAGATGTTTAGGTGTGGGAGGAGGAGGGAGAGACTGCAAGGACTAACGGGTTGGCTGCTCCTCCTCTTGTCATGTGAAACCTGAAGTTTATCCTCTGATTCAATGACAGGGCCTCTCCCTTTAAACAGGCTGGTGTTCAGTGGAGGTGGTCATTTTGTGTGGCGATAAGCCCTTTATCTAATAGTGGGGTAGAATAATTCCTCTTTAAGTGTCAACGCCGCTGCTTCCCTTATTTTCTCAGATAGTCAGTCGATGTATTGACATTTCTTTGCTCTGCTTGTTTTTGTCCTGCGGCTGTTGATGTCGCCCTCAGTGGGAAACAAGGATTCTGTCCGCTTAGCCAGACGGCCTCGCGATGGCACAGCGAGGGGATAAATTGTGGAGACATGTTTATCAACATGAAGAAGTGCAAGTTACCCCTTGTTGGAAGAGAATAATGGGTCCTAATTGAGCTGTAACATGTTGGCTGGTTGCCAGGCCCTTGAATTGAAAACTCTCCATCAGGAGGGGGTCTGAGGAGAGGGAGGGTGCTGTGAAAACACTGCAGGACTCTCCAACATAGATGCGGAACTCATAAACCTATTAGCCACGCTTGGATCCGGTTGTGTTTAATTGAAAGTAACTCTCAGATCTGTGCATTTACCTGCAAGTGAGATGTTTTAAGTAGAAGTGCACCTGAGCGGCCTTTACTGTCAACACAAAGCACAGCCGTGGCAAAGTCGGATCAATTCTCTGGAGGAGCAGCGCAGCCTGTCTTCTGGCACCTGCCTGCCAAGAACAGGCGGGAGGAAGAGGAGAAAGAGAAAGAGAGGGAGTATGAGCGGGCGGGAAGGAGGAAAAACCCAGCTGCCTCTGTGCCTGAGCCCCGTGCTGATTTTAAAGGAGTGGGAGGGAGGGGAGGGAGGGGAGGGAGAAGCAGGGAGACTGCTGGCACCATCTGTACATGTCTTTTGTATTCCAGCCCTCATCTTTACACAGAGCTAGGCTGGTGTGCTCAGTGTTCAAATGAAAGGATAGGAGGTGCCTTTTGGGGTGCAGTGCTCTTGTGTGTCGGTGCAGAAATTCAGCGTTGTCCTCGGAAATTTTGACGCACTCAGAGGACTTCTTGTGTCCTATTTATTCACATCCTTCCTCGTGTGTCTGTGAGCCTGTACTCTGTTCACAAGCAGCCGTGTGTGGCCAGATCTCAGATCTCTGGGTTTCCATGTTCCTGATGGTAGTCAGAAGCTTTTGTTTGTTCCTCCCTCCTATCAGCCCCATTAGCATGGTGTCTCCTCTGTCACTGACTCACTCAACCTTTATTATTGTGCGTGTGCGTGTGCGTGTGTGTGTGCGTGCGTGTAATATGAACAAGGCGGCCCATCCTTGCATGTGGCAGCAGGGTGGATCTGCCTGCGAGGACAGCCAGCACTGTCTGCTGTCACATTGACGTGGCCTTTTTTGCGCGAACCGCAGCTGAAATCACTGAGCGCCCTGTATACCCACCCACCCACCCCTTCAGCTCCCCGCCCAGCCTGCAAGTGCTGTGAATCATAAGAGGAGGTGGCTGCCCTCCTCTTTGATTGAATCCACCTTCCCTTTCTCCTCTGTCGCTGCAGACAGAGGCTACAAGAAGACAGAGGAAGTGAGAGGGAGAGAAAAAGGAAAAGTGAGTCTTTTGTAGTTGGCACAGTGCAAACACATGCACTGCAGATGAAAAGCACATGATTTGATCAAGCACGCTCGGTGGTGGCTGTCTAACCAAGCTGTAGGTAGGAGTAGAGAGGAGGAGTGGAGTCCATTTGCAGGCTCAGAGTGAACCCTAGTGGCCGTGAGCAACAGTAACAGATTTGAACCGATTTTTTTTTTTTTTTTTTACAGTTTATTGCAGTATTAACCTGCATCCTTTCATTTATTACCATAAGAAGGTTCTGCCACAAAGAGTTTGAAAAGGAATTATGTAAAGGAAAAAATGAAAACATTTTGAAACATTTTTCATCTGTCTAAGGTAACGACCAGAACATATTTACGTTATCAATGCTGCTGCATTTTTATGTGGTGTGACAGAGTCAATGCTTTTGCATGATGGTCGAAAATGTTTTACTGTATTAGTCTTACTGAAATCAGTCTTTAAAACTACATTAAACGTGTTAGTGTGACTGAAATCTAAATTGAATTTCTCAAAGTCTCACCCAGATAATGCAGTTTGGAGTCATATTTTTTTATGTTCTGTAGTAAACTTCTTCAGATGCAACCAAACAGACACAAATGTTTTTTGGACACTAGACATGACATGTTTTGATTCATTCAAATAATGAGTCTGCAGTGATATCCACTGTGTTAACTGTAGTTAGCATTGTATTCATTTCATTTTCTGTTTTCCCAAATGTTCGAGAAAAAAATCACCAAAATATGTGACTATACATTAGAAGTAAGCAGAATGTTAGTTTTATCACCAAAGTTTTGCCAGCTGTGATCCTTTAAAGTTTAAATAGACAAAAATCACCTAGTTTTGCACGTCATTGATTCAGTTAATGAAACGGTGTCTGGACAACCGTGTTTCTCCAGTGGTGCAGTCAGTAAACCACCTGCTCTGGGGATACAGTGGTTACTGCAGTTTCTGCATGTATTGTGTTTTCAAGTGCTCATTGAGGTCAACAAATGCTAATCGTTCAAATGCTCATAAATTGCTGTTTGCAGCCATATTGCACATTTATTTTACACACTTTTTTGTCTAAGTTTGCTTTGAAGTTTCTGTTCCTGTTTGGTTTCATCTGCCTTCATCCTCACAGATACACTCTTTTCTACATTTAAGAAATGCTTTGAGTGAAGGAACATTACCACAGCGGGTTATCATAAGACGGTCTCAAACATCACTTGTACATCCTGTTCTTCTGCTCTCTTTCCAGCCCTTTTGTCCTCGTGGTGTGAGGAGCTGGGACGCCTCCTCCTCCTCCGTCACCAGAAGAACAGGCAGAACGAACCTCCGGGAAAAGTGCCCATGCAGCCCCCCATGAGTTCCATGAAGCCCGGCCTCTCACACGGGTCAGTGTTCACGCTCCTGTGCTTTCTGGCTTGTGTGTGAAGCATGTTTGTGTGTGCTGGGGTTGTGTGAACAGACAGGCCAGGCCCGTGGGGAAAGCCCCTCCTCTCCATGTGAATCCCAGTGTTCCTTGTGGATCAGCAGATCGACAGACTGCCAGAGAAAAGACTTCTAACAGTTAATATTTTCATACAGGGCCAGAAGAAAAAGAGTGGGCCTTCATTTGATAGTTCTAGCAGTAAAACCTGTGTTTCCTTATTACTGGACAAATGAAAATGCTCTAAAGATACTCTAAAGATATTGGTGTTGTTTTACAGGACATTTAGTTGTTTTGCCAACATGATTTTTTTGTGTTCTTACTCTGCAGAGATGGCTCTTTTCCGTACGACTCAGTTCCCTGGCAACAAAACACGAATCAGCCTCCTGGTTCGGTGTCTGTGGTGACCACCGTGTGGGGTGTGACCAACACTTCACAGAGCCAGGTGAGCGAGTAAAGTTTTTCTGAGAGGCCTGCATCAGACAGATACATTTCAAATAGGGGCGGCCAAAATGTCCTGGTTGACACTGATATCTGCCTTGTAATATAATTTGGGGATTTTTCTCTTTTTGCTTTGGGGTTGTAATTATTTTATTACCAAGGTTGTGATAAGAAATCTAGGGAGGTATTTAGATCCTCACATGCGTATACTGATGGTTTTGGAGTTGAACCTCATTTCAGGTGATGAAAATATTCACACGCGTTTATGTATTCAACAGGTGTTGGGGAATTCGATGGCCAACAACAATCCCATGAACCCTGGGGGCAACCCTATGGGTTCGGGTATGTCCGGTAACAATCCAGGTATAAACTCTCCTCAGTTCCCCGGTCCCCAGCAGCAGTTCCCAAACAAAGGCAACTCAAACCAGGCCTACATGCAGCAGGGTATGTACGGACGACCCAACTACCCTGGAGGAGGAGGCTTTGGTGGCAAGTAGGTGGACAGTGGTCATTTCTGTAGCAATCAGTACCCTGTTCTAAAACAGTGCAGTGAAGTAATTCCTTTTGTTGTCTTGCTTGTTGTTAAAGTTACCCTGGAGGGCCAAATGCTGGACCCGGTGGGATGGGCATCCCTCAACACTCCCGTCCTCCCTCAGACTTCACTCAGCCTGCGGCTGCTGCTGCAGCCGCCGCGGTCGCTGCGGCTGCTGCCACCGCAACTGCCACTGCCACAGCTACTGTAGCCGCCCTGCAGGAAACCCAGAACAAGGACATGAACCAATATGGACCGGTAGGATGAAGCACACAACCATAAACATGACCGAAAATGTGCATATCACATACTATATTGCTAATCTATTTGGTACTCATTCCATTTAGATACTAGTCTTTCAACACCAACATAGAACAGAGCTGAAAGAATTGGATTGAGGCTCATTGATGAAAAATCATTGTTAATGTTGAATAATTAGACTATGCAGTAATAGAGTAAAATAGCACATTATGCAAAAACAGAAGCTCAGAGATGGTGTTTTTATTCTCTTGCTTGTCAGAAATTTTTGTCATTTTTTGTTATTTACTTTAGAAATGGAAAATTGACCACATTGACAGTCATGTCGGAGGTTGTTGACCGAGGCCATTTTGTTTTACAGATGAGTTCCTCTTTCCAGATGGGACCAAACCAGGCATACAACAGCCAGTTCATGAACCAAGCAGGACCCCGCGGCCCTCCATCCCTCTCTGGAAACATGGGCGCAGGCATGAATGCATCCAACATGACTGGACCCCCAATGGGAATGAACCAACCCAGGGGCCAAGGCATGGGGCCTTTTGGGGCCCACGGCCAAAGGATGCCTCAGCAAGGCTATGCAGGACCCCGGCCTCAGGGCATGGGTATGCAGAGCATGAAAAGACCATATCCAGGGGAGGTGAGTGGACAGTTAAAAACCTTCGCCTTCAATATTTAGCTATTTTCTGTATGCTGAATAGATTATATCATTCACAGCCAAACTATGGAGGGCAGCAGTATGGACCAAATAACTCGTTCCCTAACCAGCAGGGGCAGTACCCCACGCCCAATGCTTCCAGACCGCTGCCGTCCCCGAACTACCCCGGCCAGAGGATGCCAGGACAGCAGCTGCAGGGCCAATACCCGCCACCCGGTGGTCCCATGGGCCAGTACTATAAAGTATGGTGAAAAGGGTTTTGAACAAAAATACTATATGCAGTTTTCCTTTGGCAATTTTTCAAATGCTTATTAAGAATCCGATTAATCTAATTACAGCAAGAGCCACCATTCAATGGCCAAACCAATAACTTCTCTGGGAGTGGATATCAGTACAACCAGGGTACTATAAATGGGGTAAGTGAATTTGTATTGCACTGTTTCAATTATGTCATCAAACTCCTGGATTTGCTCATAATGTTCCCATGAATATTTGACTTACTGTTAAATTGTCTTTTGTTCAGCCTCCAAGACCGGTGGGTAACTACCCCCACTCCCCAGTGCCAGGTAACCCCACCCCTCCAATGACCCCAGGAAGTAACATCCCTCCGTACCTGTCACCAAACCAGGATGTGAAGCCACCCTTCCCTCCTGACATCAAGCCAAATATCACCACCCTCCCTCCCCATCCAGGTCAGTTTCTGGAACATCTGAATTTAAAAAGACAACTTTTGAAGCATTTTATAGCTTTCGATGATCTAAGACGGGTACTTCTCCAACAATCATAGCCAACCACAACGAGGAGCTGCGCCTGACGTTCCCAGTGCGGGACGGTGTTGTCCTAGAGCCCTTCAGGCTCGAGCATAACTTAGCTGTCAGCAACCACGTCTTCCACTTACGGCCCTCTGTTCACCAGACACTTATGTGGAGGTAAGGCCTAAATGCAGTATACTATGTTTTACATCCGGTAGAAAAAGCTGGAATTTCACCCCTTATGTCTCCAGCTCAGACACTGAGCTTCGAAAAAAAACAAATTGTCACTATTCCATGACTTTATATATCTGAAGATTTTAGATTAAACACATTTGTTTTATCTTGGTCTCTAACAATCACATCTGCAGCTTCCCAAGAGCCCTGATATTAGCATAACACGCCGCAATGCTCGTCTATTCTTTGCATGTCTGTGCAGATCGGACCTAGAGCTGCAGTTTAAGTGCTACCACCATGAGGACCGTCAGATGAACACTAACTGGCCGGCATCGGTCCAAGTCAGCGTCAATGCCACACCCCTGACCATCGAGCGAGGCGATAACAAAACCTCCCACAAACCTCTGCACTTGAAACACGTATGCCAGCCTGGAAGGAACACAATCCAGATCACTGTAACTGCTTGCTGCTGTGTGAGTAGACAAATCTCCAGAACTGATAAGAAGAGTTTAATATCAATATTGACACAAAAACAGCATGTTTTCCAGATAGATATAATATATAAGTCACCATATGACACAGTAAAAAAAGCAATCAGCCGGCACACTTCCTAAGGATCTTTGCGATACTGAGCATGATATTTCCTCCCGTAGTCGCACTTGTTTGTGCTGCAGCTGGTCCACAGGCCCTCTGTGCGCTCCGTCCTCCAGGGCCTTCTGAAGAAGAGGCTCCTGCCTGCAGAGCACTGCATCACCAAAGGTATTCACAAAGTCACAGGATGCACCCTTATACTGTGATTTTTGTTTTCTCTGAGTCTCTGCTTTACACACTCTTCTTCTGCCTTGAAGTTAAGAGGAACTTCAGCAGCGTGGCAGCGTCGTCGGGCAATGCCACGCTCAACGGAGAGGATGGTGTAGAGCAGACGGCCATTAAAGTTTCCCTCAAATGTCCAATCACCTTCCGGCGAATACAGCTTCCAGCGAGAGGCCATGACTGTAAACACGTTCAGGTAAGACTGCAGCGGCCAACCATCATGCTACCAGATAAAAGAGTCTTTTAATGGAAAACAGATGTGACTAATATTTCTTTGTTCGTGCAGTGTTTTGATTTGGAATCATATTTACAACTAAACTGTGAGCGGGGAACATGGCGATGTCCTGTATGCAAGTAAGTTTTTGCAGTTTAGATGCTGAGCTGCAGTTGTTGTCCACTTGTTTGTTCCCATCAGTTGTTTTGATATCTCTTTTTTTTTTATCACTTCTCTCCTCAGCAAAACGGCGTTGTTAGAAGGACTTGAAGTGGACCAGTACATGTGGGGAATCCTTAATGCTATTCAAAAGTAAGCTGGATTGAACAATTCAAAATACACATGTATTTCTGTCACTTTCAATGTCTCTTAACCAGATTTTAACTTAACTTTAACTTGCACCAGCTCGGAGTTTGAGGAGGTCACGATTGACCCGACATGTAGCTGGCGACCGGTGGCTATAAAATCTGACATCCACATCAAGGAGGATCCAGATGGACCTCTGGCCAAGAGGTTTAAGATGATGAGTCCCAGCCAGATGATCATGCCAAATGTGATGGAGATGATTGCTCAACTTGGCCCCGGACCATCGCCGTACCCGTCAATACCCTCTGGCCAAGGTAGCAAAGACAGTGAATACGCAAGTCAAGGTAGTCTACAGATCGTAGTGTGTATTTCTTAAACAAACCAGCGAGCAGAACAGCAGGAAGCTTAAAGTAATTGTAAGAAATGAATGCATGTATTTACAGCGTTTAATTTGCATCTAGGCAACAGTTACCATGGGCACGGGACCTTTGACTTCCCTCACGGAGCACCAGGTGGTACGTCGATGAATGACTTCATGCACGGTCCTCAGCTGTCTCACCCACCCGACATGCCCAACAGCCTGATGGCACAAGACAAGCCACTGTCCCACAGCATGCCTGATTCAGTGAGTCCTCCCACCCTCCTGCTACAGTGACTCTGCATCTCATTTAACCCGATCCATATTTTCCTTTGCAGTTGGCTGTAAGATACTGACAGGCACAAAAATATTTGCTATTAAAACCCGATGACATAAAAGTCATTTAATAATCGGAGCCCGTCAGTTGCCAGTACAAGCACCTTGTACTTGAGTGTGATGGCACTGTGCAATTACATTCCAGCTGTTCATTATGGGTTCGACTGGAACAATGTTTGTGCTTACCGGTAATTCACACCCAAACACAAAAGAAAATTGGAACCTAGCTGAAAAATTTGGAGGGTTTTTGTGCGTTTACACAGCGGGGATTTTAGTGAGAAAAGAAACTGTTATATTCTCTGACATGAAACTCTCCAATTAAAGTTTACTTGGAAAAAAAACATTCTGAAAAGGTCAAGCAAACCCCATTGGTAAATCACCCTCATCAAACCTAAATGGCAGCACTAAGCAGAGAACTCCACACGCGCTCATCAGTAATGAGGTTGGCTGCATCACCTCAGTCACAACGATATGTTGGTTTTTTTGTTGTTGTTTCGGGGTTTTTTTATAGGTGCAAATCCTGCCAGTGGCTTTTCAAGATTTGGCTGCTAATAGTGATACTGGACTTAAGTCATGAGTATTTTAAAACTAACGTGATTGCTAAGTATAATTAGGTTAGACTGGAATATTAGCTGTACTTTTATTGTATTTATTTATTTCATTCTTAATCTATCTGAATCACAATATGACTTGCCTGCTTGGAAAATTAGCCTATTTTTGTATCAAGACTGGGAGTTTGGATATAGTCTGTCTGTTTGATCTCTGCAGGTTGCTTGGCAAATTTGGGCAGAGCCAGGCAAACTGTTTAGCTAAGCTAACCAACAAGTGGCTTGAGCTTCGTATTAATGTTGACAGAAATATGTTAATCCAATTTCATGGTGATAAGAGGAAGAGAAACACAGAAGGCTCATCTCAGTTGCCTAATTTGGGCCTCCTCGTCTCCTCCCGTCTCCGTCTTCCTGCCTGTTATCCAGAAATTGAAGCACGACTTGACTTCTAAATTGCACCTGGAGGAGATAGGAGCGGGGATATGTTGCTGCATCCTTTGCGGAAGTGTTTTTTTGCATCTGTGAAATATAAAGGGGGCATGACACAGCCCACATTGTAAACTGAACTGGAAATGAATATATAACCTTGTCAAAAACACTGCTCATCTGACAGATATAATAAAACTGCTCTATGTTGCAACTAAACAAAGCATAGATGATGCAGTTGTGTCGGGTTTATTTGAACTAAATTACATCTCCCAAGCAAGGACATCTTAATTTGATACGTGCCTGTTAGCTAACAATCAAGAGTGAACAATCATGACAAACCATGAAACATTATTCACAGGTTGTCTGAAAATGACAATATGTTTCACACTCTACAGATACCTCATTCTGCTGGCCCTGACCAGTCACACGGTCCGATGCAGCAGAGCTTACACGCACCTCCACACCCTGGAAGTCAACCAGGGCAGCAGCTACACCACAGCGGGCCTCCTCAGCCCTCGCGGCAAGCTCCGCCCCTTCAACAACCACCACCGCAGCAACAACAGCAGCAGCAGCCTGGCCCAAACAACCATCCCCACAGCGACCTGGCCTTCAACCCCTCCAGCAGTCTGGACAGCCAAGCGGGGTCGGACATGCCCGAGCCATCGTTAGACGTGAGTCCTCGAACACGGAAAAGCTTTTTATATCTGTGAAAAGAGAATGTGTTTAAAAGAAGTTTTTTTTTAATACACTTAAGCTAATGCTTGCATTCATACTTCTATCTTCCAGCTTCTTCCTGAGCTCCCCAACCCAGATGAACTCTTGTCATACCTTGATCCCCCAGACCTTCCCAGCAATAGCAACGATGACCTTCTGTCACTTTTCGAAAACAACTGAGGCGTTTCAGACACACAGACTATTCTGACTGCCTGCAGCTTCCCTGAGAATCCAAGGCGGTCACTCAGTACTTGATGAACACAAAGATGCACTCCCTTTCTCTTCTTCCTCGTACAATTTTCATTCGCCAGCGCAGATAGACTGGAAAACTCAAAAGACCCTGCAATGATACCTTTGACTGTGCAGCTATACTCAGTTGACTTTTTTTACCCCACACACACACACACACACACACACACACACACACACGTGTGTTGTCATTAGGAACGTGTTGTAGCATTTTTTTATTCATGTTTTGTTTCCTTTTGAAATCAAAAAGGAATTCAGTGTATAAAAGAGAAAAATAACTCACAAAAAAAAAAAAAAGCCTGCGCTATCTGGCCAGTGTGTGTAACGTTTCGCTATCCGAGAGGCCACAGCCTCCCGGTGTCACAGCTCCATTCCCTGACTGGTCTGGTTAGTCGCACTGTTTTGTCCACCACGCATCATTTAAAAAGCACAAGAGATTCTGGCAATGCAAAAACAGAAAATCCACCTTTCCAAAAGGAACAAGATCAGTTGGATCACTATATGTGTGTCTTTGACAAAATATTTTGTAGAGTTTTTTGTTTTTTTTCTTTGTTGCCAACATTTTAGAAAGATTTTTGAGACTGACCGGCTTCCATTTTGTCTACGATTGTGTCTGTTGAGGTTTGACAGTTTTTACCCCACTACAACAACAAAAAAAGGTTATATTGCGTACCAAGAATAACATATCTGTTCGTCTACATATTGTATAGCTATTGTCCTCCTGTACAGAGGAGTGATTTTAATGGAAATGAAAGGTACATTATGAGAGACTGGGGTTCCTGTGGCGATCTTGCTGCATTCTTGCTTCCCTCTACTAATCCTTCCATGTCAACCGCTCTGCATGAGCCCTGGTGTCAGCATTTTTGCAAAGTTGCATCTCTGTCCCAGTTAAATGATGTCCTCTTTAAGTAGTCTACAAAGTGCATGTGTGCCAAGCCCTTGTCTAGTGCTGTTCCAAGTGGTGAGAAAAAAAGATAGTGTGGTTTTTTTATCAGTTGCTGTTTCCACATGTCTTCTGTTTGTACGTTTGTTTTTGATTCCCATCAGATTTCGTATGATTTTATTTAACACCAACGTTGAAGGGATGATGCTGATGGCAGCAGTACATTTATGATGTACCTGCTCTTTATTCTCTGTTAGGTTTATTGTTTTGTTTTGTTCTTGTTGCTGCATAATTAAACTATCCTTGAATCTTTTGGGAAACTGCTCAACATCACCAAAGCTAGAGGGATGAGAATGGATCTGTTCGTGTTTGCTCGGTCCGTGAGACTGCGAGGGGTATGCTTGTGAGTGTGTGACCGTGTGTGTGTGTGTGTGTGTGTACGTGTGTGTGTTTCTACTGGTGTGATGGAAGGTGATGGTAAGACACAGTTTATCCATCACTACTGTTTTAAGAAGTGATTTTCAAAGCAGTATTGGTGCAAACTTTTTTGCCACATTTGTTTTCAAATTCACTTTTTGAGAAGAGTGCTGTTCAGTATGCAAATGTATTATTTTTTAAGAAATGCTATTGTACTGTAAATATCATTGTTAATATTTTTGTATCATCTCGATGATGTTTGTCCGTTGATCATTCGTCGTCCAACCTAACCACATATGCTCCAAAACCCCCACCTGACCACTGGCTTTGTTTGTAACCAGCTGTCTCGCCTCCTCACCGTGAGGAAACCAGTTCAAACATCTCATAAGCTATTCTCCTGCTGATCGTCCTGATTTCTTGTCGCTTTTCACACCCGTCGCCTCTGTCGCGTATTTTTTGTGGTTGCCTTCCCTGCGTCTGATGGCTGCGTTTCATCTTCTCAAATATGTTTCATTTTCTTGAATATCAAACTCAGTTTGAAGCAATACTTTCTTTCCTGCTAAGATGAATTGATCAGCAGTGATCACCGTTGTCGACTCGTGCATTCATGGTAACATTTACTCAGTGATTCTGAGCGGCGTTGGTTTTAAAAAGCGTGTGGTATCAGCTGGCTTTCAGTGTAATTATTGAGCTATGTGAATATCATAATTGTTGCTAATTGTCACAGTGGTATTTTAAAGATATATCACAACCATATTTTAAAGAAATTCATGATATTGTTTCTATTTTTGTTATAGAAAATGTGGCTTTTTTTGAAAAGCAACATACCATATACATTTTTATCCCCTTCTGTTTTTTGGTAAATTATTTTGTACTCGTTTTCCTATTAATCTGTAAGGCTAGAAATCCAATTTCTTTCAACTGTAGCATTGTGCTGAATTAACCGCCCTGACTTTATGTAAACATTCTTTTAGATGTCATTTAAGGACTATTATTTGTTCCAGCTCAGAGCACTGACATGTTTCATATCTAGGTCACAAGGAAAAAAACATTTAACAAGCGCCCTGCCACCTTTTTTTATTTTTTTTTCTACTTTCTGAATTGAAACTCTCAGTCAGTCCCACGGAAGTCGCCATTTCACAGTTCGTTCTTACTTTCAAGTGAGCCAATTTGGTATCGAAGGCACCACCCTGAATCTAGTTGCACAATCACGATAAAATGCCATTTCTTTGGAGGATGTTGTTTTTTAAAAAAAAAAAAAGTTTAAAAAAATTTTAAAAATAGACTAAAATAACATTTAATTATGAAAAAAAAACGGAGAGCAAGGGCACGTTCGTAAGTCTGGCCTGAAAAGGATGCTAAGGGCAAGGTTAGTTAAACGTCCCAAGGATGTCTGTATATATGTAAATTAATATAGAGACATGTGAAAAGAAATGTATTCATTTTCCCTGGGAATGTGCATTGTTTCCTCAGAATAATTTAAAAAAAAAAAAAAAAAAAAAAGCTTGCAACCCCTCTACTGGAAGTGGCTGAATATGGACAATGAAACATGTTAGTTAGTGTCTGTGGGTATCTCTCAGCAATTTGTTCCCCCCTCTGTAATATACTTTCACCTCTTTTGTTTGGGGGAACTGGGACAACTACGTTTTACATGTACTATTTAGCCTAAGTGTTCTAGTCTCACCGGCATACTCTGAGATGCTAAAGCTTGAAAAAAAAAGAAAAAAAAGGAAAAAACAAGGTTACAAAGAAAACCGCTTGGAGGTGTGGCAGAAGAATGGAGGTGAGAGGGGACAGGTCCAGAAGATTGTAACCAAATTCATAGTTTGTACAATTTTTGATATCATGAGCAGTTGGAAAAATGATAACAATCTTAAGGTGATTCATGCAATGTGGCCATCGTCTCTATGTTTGTACATTGTATGTACAATCATTTCATACTCTAAACTGGTCAGAAAATAAAGGAACTAATTGTGATTTTTAGTCTTGCAGAACTGTATGTAGTTAGATGATGTGACAACCTAATATTTATCTAATAAATATGTATTCAGATGATACTTGCATGTCCTTGTGGTTTCGTCTTTTGTTGGCTTTCATCATATTCCGACAGTAATTCTTGTTTGGCTCCCACCGTCGGTTTATGGTGTGTGTGTGTGGTGTAAATTATGGGTATTAATTATTTTGTTTCACATGGCTTGTGCTCAGCTTGTCCTTATGTGGAAAAGATATGAGCCCGCATTAGTTATCAGGGTTGATGGTGTTAAACAGTTGAACCTCATTCATTCAAACAGACATCAAGGAAACTGAAATTAAAAAAGAAAAAAAAAAGTAAACTTAAATTTGTGAACTCGCACAGCAAGAGACATACTGTGTCTGTGTTTTCTCTACCGTTTACAAACATGGACAAATTCAGGGTTCCAATTGAATATTCTCAAGAGATGAAACCCTGAACCAAAAAGAGTGACTTTCAGTTTCTGATAGCATAAATGTATTCATTTGGGCACGACACAAACAAGGTTTTAGGCTGCTGAAACTGAAAATTTGCCATCAGAGGCGTGCAAATCTAGTTATGTAATTGGAGATGTTTTATATTTCCCTATAAATGCTGTGAAATGTATAAATTATGAGGACGTAAAGAAATGATTAGCTCTGTCACTGCTGTTGGTCCTACTTCAGATGCCAGTAAAAGTACCGCTAATGCATCAAGAGTGCGTTTTTTGCTTGTAACGGAATAAGCGGCCACAAAGTTTGCATTTTACACAGGTCTTGTAGATTCTTGTTGTTCTTGCCAGACTGATCCAGCTCCTCCAGAGGTCTCTGGAACTAAGAAACAGAGAATTACTCGATAGATGCACCGAGAGAACTGCTTTTACTGCAGTTTGTCTTATATATTTAAGGGCTTTAATGACCTGTGAGGACATTCACACTGCAGTTAGACACTATTTTGATTCAGCTGCAAATTCTTTATCATTAACATCAGTGTTAAAACCACTGTTATATTCCAGGAGGTGCAGATAATAACTGTGTTTCAGTCATGATTTAGAGAAGCTACAATTGAAAGAGTGAATATCAAGGTTGCACGATATTCTGTCAAAAGCACTCCACCCAAAGACTGATCTGATTGGCCAGCTGATTGGTCCAATGTTGAGAAATGTGACAGCTGCACTCCTCATTCTTTTTTTTACAATGCTGACTAAACACTTGTTCCAAAGAATGTCATTTGGTGTTGTTGACTGAGGGAAGAAGAAAGTTCCCTAAAACCCTGGTCCTGAAACACTTGTTTCAGCTTAACTATCTTAATTAATCTGATTAATCTGATCCATTTACATTTGGTTGTGACTTCACACTGTGTTGAGAATTTATTGCAGTTTATAGCCAATCAGCCAAATCAATCTAGTAAACAACTATTGAGCAATTCAGCTGTTCAAATTCAATTTATTTCTCGAAGTTCAAACTACAAGAACATATATTGTCAACAGCATAAAGCCACAGAGAACAAGTAAGTTTTCAGCCATGTTCTCATGTGAGGACTTCGTTACTTTTATTTTCCTGTTTCTTGATGCCCTCTGTGAGGGTAAACTCTGTTGTTGCACTTGATACATTCTTCTTGCCCCATGTTGGCCGAGGAGTCAGGCCATTTAATTTGGGTTGACCCCGAAAAGACTTAAAGAATCCTGCATTACTGAGCTCATGTTACCAAACTGGGACTTGAAAGCCGTGGCAGTTTTGCAAAAAAAATTAGTTTTTTGCCTCTCACCGCCATGAAATGGAGACTAATGGACTGATGTATGGTTTCCAACTACAGAAGGTGATAGCGGCCACCTGTTGGTGGTCAGTGGAGTCAAGTTTTTTTCTCTGGAATGGGATAATTATTTATAGTTTCTGAGAGGGCCTCACATTACACAAATGGATCTTAGGTTAATAGTTGAAGGATTGTGAGTACATTTTTCCAAATAATTTGCAATAAGTTATTAAACCTGACTTATTTGTTGGACAGAGAAAAGGGAATTTCAGCTTTCCCGTTAGAAATGAACTCCCTCCTGCTGTATTCCCAGGGGACCATGAAGGAGGCCTCAGCCTGTGGGGGGGTGGGGGAGGCCACACTGCTGTCAGACAAATACCTCAGGCTCTCAGTCATCCCTCCCAGCAGCCCCCAACTCAACAATCAAGACACAAAGATCTGAGCAGGAAGGAAATAAAACCCAGATGAACTCTGTGACATGAAAATAACCATCAACATATCACAAAAAGATCCTTGGTGTGTGGGGTTTGGGGGAAGTGAATTTGCACCACCTCTGCTGTAAAGTAGGGCGATTGTTGGAGATTGTTGGTTCCTAGCTGGACTTCGTCACCATTTTTTATGTGCATTTGGAATATGTGAGAAAAAGTGAGGGGAAACTGTGACATTCTAAATAACTTCCAGTAATCCGCAAAATAAAGTATATGCTTGCATGGGGTGTTTTTTGCCTGATTGACATGACAACTGATACGTTTTTATGTTAACAATACAAGAAACATTGGTAGTACAGTACAATAACTTTTTAAACAAGCCACTGAACAATGAAAGGAACTGTGACTTTCTCTCTGTCATATTAGGATTAGTCAAATGAGAGGGAAAATAATCTCCTCTAATGCCATATTGAAAATGGCCCTGCTGTTGCATGATGGCAAATTATTGGGGTCTTCTGGATTGTGGAGTTCAACCAGTCGGGCCATAAAGTCAGATATGAAATGTTGGAAATGAAATGAAGGAAAGACAAGATATCTGTTTTTGAATGACAGTTTATTTAGATATATACCAATCATTGTTCGATTTTTGCAGAGCCTGTACAATAGAGACGCAAAACCTGCTGCAAAATGAGTCAGATCCAAGGAGGCCCCGCCTCTCTTTAAAGGAATCTTTAAAGGATCAGCCGCTAACGTTTTGGTGCCTGTTAGTAACAGGCTGTTACTACGGGACACCTTCAGAGATCTTGCAGAGTGCATCAACAGGTCAGACCTGTTTTGGCATCATGTTGGGCCCTGCAAAAAATTACAGTTCTGTACCATTCTAAGTACATTTTTTGCTTGCCTGCAGAGACAGAAAACTAGATCCGAGCAAATGTAGAGCAAATTTAGGTTAATTTAACCCCAGTCCAATGGCCAAAAGAATTTCACTCAGTGATGCAAAGGGGACGATTTTATTTTTTCTTCCCTAAAACATTGCTTCTGTAAAGCCCATTTCAGCTTATTTACGATAAAATTTGCAGCCCGTGTCATTTTATCATTATATCATAAACTTGGAAACTAGAACTCTTGATTTTGAAAGGTCATTCGTGTCAGAATGTTTTCAACGTCTCAGACACCTTTGAGAGGTTCTTTAAAGTGCAGCCAGGTGGCTGTACGTATCAGTTAAATGTCAATGGCAGCCTAAACGTTCACAGTATTGTTTAACATTAATCTCGGTCTTGGCTGTAACAGGATTTTTATATGTCTGAGATGATAAGCATCCCTTTAGATTAGGTTTTGGGAGAAAAAACTTTTCATGCCACAGATTTTCAAAGTTATTCTTTAATATGACAAAACTGTTTCCTCGTTTCCTTACACTGAGACTCCAATGAAACAGTTTGTAGCCCTGTAGTATAATCGAATTCCCTCCAGTAAAATGTTGATTATTATTATTGTTATTATTATCATAATTTTTTATCAATATAGATATTCCATATATAAGTTCTTGCATATTCCTAAAAATGTACTCAATTACCCATGTGGTTGTTCAGCTCTTATGTAGTTTTCGATAATCTCGCGAGATTTCAGCAACCAAGCATCCGGTTGTGTAAGAAAGCTTCCTTGTCTCTTACATGTACGCGTGACATTAGCTCATTTGTGACCTGCTAAGTGTCTGAGCCACCGTAATTCTGTCAAAATGTTAATTTTCTCAAGCCGAATAAAGTTTTGCTCGCTGGCATTTACCGCCGCCCGCTTGTACAGCACCGGGCCCGCCGCTGCTAACAAAAACCCGATGGTTTACTTTGACATTGCTGCAGACAACGAGCCGCTCGGCAGAGTTACCTTTGAGGTGAGATGGTTCCCAAAATAACACGTGTGACAAGTGTGTTTATTCAGTCGATTGAGAGTTGGTTTACTGGAATTCCTCATAAACATCTATGAGTGTTGCCAGTGACTGCAGTGTTGCCAGTTTTTGCAGGAGAACACGTTGCTCCCGTTTGACCCCTGACTGTCGTTTTTGTCTTGCAGCTCAGCGCAGACGTTGTGCCAAAAACTGCTGGTAAGAGCCGCTCTGTTCCTTCAATAACCACCAAAGAATGCAAGTTTGAATCCGAGGCCAGTTTTGACCTTATCTATATGTATATGTGTTTAACTGGCCTGACATCTGCTCATGTTTGTAGTAATCTAAATTACTCTTCGATTATGTCATCCATTTTGCTCCATATTCCCCTTGTATGAGCTTCAGTTGACAGAAGTTAACGCAAAGTTTTGTACTTGCAGAAAACTTCCGAGCACTGTGCACCGGGGAGAATGGCTTTGGTTACAAGGGCTCGATTTTCCACCGAGTGATCCCTCAGTTCATGTGCCAGGTGCGCTTTTCCTCTGCTTTCCTCTGCTGTGTAGAGCTGTAACAAAATCCGGGTTATCCGGTTTTCAAACCCGGATAAATACGTCACCCGGGCAGACCGGATGGTGGCATGCATTTGATCCGCCTTATAAAAAAAAAAAAAAAAAGATCCGCCCAGGTCTAGCCAGACGGCATTTCATCATGACGGATCCTTGCTCGGTCAGATCGTATATTGAGTTGTTTCTGTGTCAAGGAAGCGGGTGCCTGAGTCTGGCGGATCATGCCGGCTCTGGGTGACTCACGGCCAGTCGAGTCACGCGGCAGAATCGAAACTTAAAAAGATCCGAGTTGGCATGGATTCGCTACTTGCCCGTCTGACCGCTGAGTCACCCAGAGCCAGCGATTCAGCGGGTCAGACGGGCAAGTAGCGGATCCATGCCAACTCGGATCTTTTTAAGTTTCGATTCCGCCGGCAGCAAGGATTGTCGTCAACCCATCTGACTGCTGAAGCCTCTGTACCTCGCTGCAGGCAGCTGCAGGCACGGTTAGCGTGGCTTCATGCATCTTGTACAGTCGTTGAAAAATAATCATTTGGTGATATAGGGAGGGCAAGATCATTCCATGTTGTTTACTTGTAGGTCTAAACTCAGCATTGCCTCACCTAATGCTACCACATTTGTCGCTGTGTAAATGCACACACTAGCTGTTGTGTCTGGCTTTCAGATAAAATGGCATTGAATTATTACTTGACAAAAATAAATGAATGAACTTGTAGCCGTTGATTTATCAAAATGAATTGATAAATGAGACAAAAAAAAAGGCGAGGCGCATAGCCACTAAACGGCAGAAAGGTTTTTTTTGTTTTGTTTTTTTTTAATAAGTGACTCAAGTGATCCGTATAACTCGAATCCCCTCCTTGAAATGATCCGATCAGCCCGGATTGCAAAAAAGATTCGAGTTAAGCATCTCTACTGCTGTGTGTGTGCGCGTTTGTTGTCCACTGAGCTTGTCAATGTAGCAACGGCTGTGTGTTTTGCGGCTTCAGGGTGGAGACTTTACGAACCACAATGGAACAGGAGGGAAGTCCATCTATGGCTGGAAATTTCCTGATGAGAACTTCAAACTCAAGCACACTGGATCTGGTAATATCCCCCCTCCCTTTGGTGGATGTTGTAAATTGTTGATGCTGCTTCCACTTTTTCCATCGCCACTCGTTTGTTTGTAGTTTGTACAACTTTGAGAATACTGACTCATGCAGAGGACGTGGATGCTCTGTTAAATTAATAAGAAGATTTTTCAAGTATTAATCATGATAATTTATGGGGTGTTTATAGTATACATACTGTCCGTTATTGCAAGTTTTGTCATGTTAATTTCTTGCCACCAGGTGGCAGCATTTTTCACATAGCCACTGAAGATCATGGAGCGTTAGTGTTTCCCAACATTTTTACAACATGCTAATCTTTAATGTGTTTGTGTGATAGTGATCCTTTGTACAGATTCAACTGCATTGAAAACCACTTTCATGCACTTGGGTTTCTGTGACAAACTGTTGTGTTTTAGGCATTCTGTCTATGGCCAATGCTGGACCCAACACCAATGGATCCCAGTTCTTCATCTGCACTGCTAAAACAGAATGGTGAGCAAATGCCTTTGAAAAGAGCTGGTGTGCGTATTGTGTTGTTCTGCTCCATTTCTCTAGTATTTTCAGAAATGAGTATTTTCTGGAAAGCTGCAGCGCGTGTCATGACCAAAAACAGACTAATCGGGGATGTTGACATTTTCTCTTTCCATAGACAGATTAATTTGTCTTTTTTTTCCTTCTTTTTTTTTTATATATAAACCTTCTAATAAATTCATATATTTTTTTTTTTACCAGACTCATGAAATATGTGAACGTTGTGAGCTCCACACTTCATGGAAAAGGAAAATCCTTTATATTGGTACAGTTTCAGTCATTTCAGACTAATGATTGATATTTGTGTTTTTCATTTTAGTACAGGGTCTGCTGCAACTTAACAGGGAGTCTTTACAGCCCGGCTATAGATTACTTAAGGTTCAATAGTGCTGTCGCAGCGGGGGCTGTTCAGTGCTCTCCTTGCTGGGAAAAGCTGTAGATCCCTGCCGTGAAAGCAAAATAAAAAAAATTTAAAAAAATCATATTGATATTTGCATTGGGCTTAAAGTGGCAGAATCACAGCAGGAACCGTCTCGTTGCTCGGCATAAAGCGGCAAGTCAACATGGATCATCTCACTATTTGAGGCAGCGATATTAAAACAAACCTCTTCTTCTTCATTTAGGCTGGATGGCAGACATGTTGTCTTTGGCAGCGTGAAGGAGGGACTGGACGTGGTTGTGAAAGTGGAGTCCTATGGTTCACGGTCTGGGCGAACCTCCAAAAGGATCTCTATCACAGACTGTGGAGAGCTTAAGTAGACTCCCGTGCGAGCGGTGGGCGCAGTCATGGTGTCATCTCCTGCTGTAATCTTAACAGAAGATTTCGGGAGTGAAAGAGGCTCTTTCTTCTGTCAGGGCACAGAGTGCTACCTCTCTGTGCTGAAAATAGATCATCTCAGAAACTCACTTATTTTTTTATGTTGGTACTCAAAAGCTGTGTTTGTCTTTCTTTGGATCGCAATGAAAGCACTCAACTGTGTTGTGCTATAAAATAAGAACTTACAAATTGGTATGTCGGTGGTTCTGCTGTATTTCAAAGAAAACTTCTTTCTTTTAAGTGGCATTTAAATGTTACAATGGGTATATATTTTTCTAAATATATTGTAGAATTGTCATTGCTACTTGGTTTAATGGATTCATCCTAATGGAGGAACCAAACTTGAGGAACTGGCTGCATTAAAGCTGTTTGAGTCAAAGGTGTGTGTGGCCTCAGCTGACTACTGATCTTCTACAGTTGAGTAGTTAATTAGCAGAGGTTAGTCAGGAAGAACGTTTTCTGTGTACATACTGGAGGCGGATTATAGCGCAAGACGGTACTAAAGTCATTCCTAATTTGACATTTTCACAAGTAAAACTTCTCGAGTTCTCAACAGTATTACGAGACGTACAAAATGTGTAACGTCTTGATCTGTAAATGTTTGAGAAGGCATCTGTTCCCAGCCAGGCCTCCAAGGACACTAACCGAGTCCTTTATCTATAGATGCATTTTAAAACAAAAAAGCAGGCTTGTATGCAAGTACAATATAATTTGAGACATAATCAGAAACACATTAAACATGTTTAAAAAAAAAAAAAAAAAAACATTTTAATGCAAGAATAATCGCGTTACTCCCATTAAGGCACATAAAATGTTTCACAGCATTTTAAGCAGAAGTCAAAAGGGTAATTCTGTCCCATATTCATTTATTACCAAAGCCACAGGGAAAATATATCCCGGGAGGCGACAAGCACACGCAGTCTTCTCTTAAACCTATATGAGCTTTCGGATTTTTTTATCTTATATTTTATTGATAAGATATTCCACAAAAAAGCCCTTTGGTGAGTGTTTTTTAGCCAAGATATAGTTGTTACAATTACCTTTGTTAGTAAAGAAAAGATTTCTACCTCATATTTGAAGTGTTCTCATCATGAACTACCTGCCAGGTGTGTTCAAAACCAGTTGTAGCACATAGTTTATAAAAATAAAATAAATGTTAGTTGGCTAAGATAATCCTTTCCAAAATGTAATATTCAACCAAACGGTACGGCTTCAAAATATATTCAGAAATGATATACCCATTAGTGCTAATAATACAGATATGATTGCAGACACACATTAATACTGCATCACTGTCTTAGTGAAGGCTTGAATATTTTATACAAAAAAAATTATATAAGTTATTTCTAAAAAATATACAAATAACAAGTAATAGATAATCTTCGTCTGAGAATTTTTGTTCCGACATGTTGGAGTGAAGACGGACACGGAGACAAAATTTCTTCATTCACAGTTGGCAGGATTCATGGTTCATAGTTAAGATTTTAAAGGAATATTCACACAGAGATAACAAGACTGTCTTAAAAGAACCCAGCGAATTCAGAAGCACTCGTCTCCTTTAAGAGATACTGCAGAGACGGAGCCTCTTCTACCAAGAGTCACAGTGTCAGAGGATAAATCATCAACATAAACCATTAGATGTGTGGCAGTACTATAATCATTCATTAGCAAGTCTTTTTTGTAGAGACTTCGGTATCGCCATCCCTTTTTTGTTTTTTATCAAACTTTGAAGGAGTATGTCAGGCAAGCAGAAGGTGTTACTGCACGCGACGGCAGTAGTAGCCGAGGACTTTGCATTTTTCACACAGGTGTTGCGGATGCTCTTTGCTCTGGTCAGACACATCCAAGCCGTCCGGTTTCTCCAGAGGTCTCTGGAACAAAGAAAGCGGATTATTCCACAGCGTCACGGTTTCTCTCCACAGTAGTTATGTTTAAGGCCATTGGTGACCTGTGGAAATGAAATTTTACACTTGAATAATTGTCTTTTTAACATGTGTTTTCCCAGCAGAATGATATTCCTGGTAGTGCGAAGAACATGTTAATGGACACTTGGTTAATAAGTCCATTTTGCTTGAAATGTACAATGTTGTTTTGAATCCTGAAATGAACAAAAAATTTTTATCCGATATGGGTGATCATTAGCCTGGGAAATCCCATGCTGCTTTGCGCTCGATTTCATTCTCACTGCAAAGTCAGCCTGGAAACCACCGCCCTTATTTTTGCCAGAGTTTGGGAACCAATCACAGAACGGGGGGGGGGGCGGCGGCAGCAAGCCGATGACGACGTCCATGCGCTACACCGAAGCTTGTAGAGTGTTAATCCAACATGACAGCGGACACAACGTTACCGTTCAATGCAGCCTTAGAAAGTGTTTCGGAGTAGATTCACCCTGGGGTCATTTGAACCGTGACATCCAGCCAAGTAGCCCACCCGCAGTTTTTTTGATATTGGCTGAACACCAGCTGAGTTACAGAGTTATCCCGAATAGCTTCGTACAAGCGCTAACGGACCCTGGCAGTATCTCCAAAATTACCACACTAAAATCACATGTCATGACACCAAACTTCTACAGTAGTACAAATATGGTCTGTACTCACAAAACGATGCATTTGGAAGTTTGTACATAGTCCAGGAGTTTATTATTATCAACACAAGCCTAATAGCTTCTCTGCTGCTAAAGCTGCGTCGACGTCACTTCAGGGAGCTGGGAGCTTCAATGTAAGATGAGGGTTGATCTACTACTGTAGACAACAAAGCAAGGCTGCTCAATTTCTCCATTGATAAAATAAATTCACAACTCTACAACATAAAAATTCATGTAGAATATAGCATATAGGCATACTTTGTTGTTAATTTAAGTAGCTTAGAGCGCAAGTTTACTTTTATTTTACTTTTTTTTCTTCTTCCTCGTCGAATTTCTGTCGTCATCTGGTATAAGTGATACAATTGGCTATTAATCGCGCGCAAAGCAGCATGGGAAGAACCTGACGTCATTTGATAGACATTCGTAGCGCCCAATAAACGGCTCCAGGCATTCGTAAACCACGCCTCAAATACGAGAAAATGCACACCTAGTTCCCAGACCACCATCTCATCGAGATTGTGGACGCGTCAGCCAGGCTAGGTGATCATGGCAATATGGGTGAATTTAAACAAACAAAAAAATAGACCCTGATCCTGGTGGTTTTATTAGTTTCATGAGAAGACCAGAAAAATAAATTTAGCCAACATAAAGCTCTATATTTAATCCACATTTTAGATGAACTAACTCATGTCTTTACTCCCTCTAAGCTAACTGTCATCATCCTACCTTGTATTTGTGTATAAGCAGAACTTCATCTTAGTCCTCAAGACTAAAACGTTCTGAACATGGACTAAACTGCCAAGAAACCAAACACTTGCTCCTAAAAGAAAGGGATGAGGACACCTTTTCCAGCAACAGCGCCTGTTCTGCTGCTACACAGACTTAAAGCAGCTTTTTGCCTCAACGGTCATGCTACGAGGAAATATATTGTGACAGCATGTGACCACAGCGCATGTATTACTTTACTGGCACGTTGAGGGCAGTGAAGCAGTGTCTTCCTGTGAGGGTTTGGACTGCACGGGTCAGCTTAAAACAGTGCGACGGGCCCGTTTAACCCTCCATAGAGTTCACATGAACAGGATCTGAAGCCTGTTTCCTGATGCCCTCTGCTCAGATGTACAGTTACCTGCTTGTGAGGGTAAACATTGATGTGGCACTTGATACATTCTTGTCCCATGTTGGCCCAGGAGTTCCCGCTCATCCACTTCCTCTTGCATTTAGGGCACTTATATTCACCGAAGCACCTCTTCTTTCCCTGATACGGGGTCAGGCCTTCACCTTTGGGTCGAGCCTGCAAAAGAATTTGAAGCACACACTTTCTGGATTATTGTCCTCGTGTGCAGCCCAACTGTGGCATGTAAGCCTTAACAGCTCTGCAAACATTATGGCTTTTGCCTCTCACCACCTTTAGGAGAAGACTTGACGGACATGTTTAGTTTCTTTGGAAGGAAGCCAACTCAAAGATTTATGTGATTGCAATGGGAAGTGATAGCAGCCCTGTTGGGGGTCCAGAAAGTTGAGTTTTGTCTGTGGAATTGGATGATTATTTGCTTTGATGGCTAAGCTTTATAGTGTTGAATGAGCCTTACATTTCCCATAGGAATTAGTTGTATCTGAACTAGTTGTAAAGGAAGGGTGTAGAAATTTAAAGTCATTCCAAAGAAGTTGTAATATACTATTAGGCACAATTTATTTGTTGGACATGAGCTCCCTCCCTCCAGCTGTGTTCCCAGGGGGGCATGAAGGAGGCCTCAGTCTGTAGAGGGGACCAATGGGAGAGGCCACACTGCTGTAGGACAAATACCTCAGGCTCTCAGTCATCCCTCCCAGCTGCCCCCAACTCACCAATCAGAATGCACAGATTGGAGAAGGCAGGAAATAAAACCCAGATGAACTCTGCACTTCTGCAACATGACAAAACCCCTGAACCCCCCCCCCCCTCACTTTTTTTAAGTGAGAGGCACCTTTGCTGAAAAGTAGGAAAAGTTCAAATTAAGACCGGTATTGTTTTGATTTCAAAGCATAGGTCATGTTCAAAATTTATCCCAGATCGTTTGAATAATTCTCAAAACAACAACTTTTTTTTAACACGGCCAGTTTGAAGCATTTCCAAGCCTGTGTTTGCATCATTCAGCCACCATGAGGCACTATGGGAGGTCACTTTTGATAGCAACCCACACATTCTCGGGCGTCTACATGGAGAGAGGACAGATCATCACTTTCCTGAGGGAGGAAACAGCTTTCACTCTTCAGGACAAGCTAAACAAACTCAACCTACAGCCTGGAGCCCACAGGGCATCAGAGGGCATGGCACACTCCAGAGTTTCCACTGGTCGCATCAAAGATGTCACTGACAGACCACATAGTATACATCCCACTTTTGACCTAACAGTTAAATGACTTACAGAGAGAAGAATGGATTGAGTGAAGGCGGAAAAATGTACAAATCCACTGCCAAGCTATCTGTGTACTTCACACGCCATTGCAAAATCAAACATTACAGGGCATTACATCATCTGCACACATCCAAAATAAAAACAATTTTACAACGATATATTATAACAGTCATGTTGCGTTACTTTTGAATCAGTATTAAAATATGATCATATTATGAAGACACTATCCCACTGAAAATACTTCTCTTTAATTTTCCTCGAAACCAAATAAGAGAAACATTTTTTATCTGGTTACTGGGCTTTAGTGGCTATGGATGAGCATTCAACACTGAGCCCATTATGAATCCAAGATGTCCGATTTTTTTTCCCCGCCAACTTCATTACACTTGTTACAATATTCTGAAAACAAAGTTGGGTTATGGGCAATTTGAGGATGATGAAACTGAAAAAAAAAAAACCTGTCAATTCACAGGTGATGTCAGCAGGTGATGTGAGCAGGTTATTGTAATTATGTTTGGGTACAAAAGCAGCATCCACGAAAAGGCTGCGTCAGGCTTGGACCATCACACAGTGGAAAAAAAGTTGGAGGTTGTTTTATGACTACAGTTCACATGTGACTCAATTATCTTCGTCAAACAGAAAAACCCAAAGCAGAATCTTCGAGTTTAATCGAAGATTTCTGCAGCCTGAGAGTAAAACCAAAAAAAACAGATTTAGGATTAATTGATGTCAAATTCCTTCATTATGTATACTGGAACATATTTATTCCGTCAACCATAACTTGTATTGTGCCCCTTAATCAGCCTCAGAGTGGACAGAGCTAAAATAAGCTCGGCAAAGATCATTGTACCCTGTTGAGAGAGGCCCAGGAGGTGGCTGCCATCATCTGGAAACCATCAGGATAAACAATGGAGTACTCCAAATCCTACCCCCTCCTCCTCCCTCTCACCCCACTCCTATACCCCCATGAGACATTCAACCTGACGAGCGAGCACAAGACCACTGGATACCATTTGGTCAATTACTCCACACTAACAAAACCCCTGCGCTAACTCTCCCTCACAGAGTTTAATTTGTATCAGACCCCCACCAGCTGTTACCAAAGCAAAACAACACATTAAGGCCTGGACTGGAATCCACTGCAGGATGTCTCCGATGTTTTAAAGACTTAATCCCACTTCAAGTGACTTATGTACACACGTAGCCGGGTATTTTTAAAACCGAATGTTCCCCCCCTCCGTTTATAAAATAATTTGTATCCACATTACCTCGTTTGCTACTTCTGGCTAAATTTAGCGAGAGTTCCGTTCCATAAAGGTGGCTTATTTGAATGCCCGCTGAGTAACCATGGTAATTTGTGCTGCTGAACTAGCCTGGTCGCGGGCAGGCTAAAGTTGAAGCTTAGCTCTGCAACTCAAAAAATGTCCGACCGGCTGAAACGGACTCCGGATAGAAATGTTCACCAAGAATTCTGCGCTCCCGCAACTCATGTCTTGTCTAAAAAACGAAGCAAAAACTGTGGTTATCATATCACCACTTTCACTGTCTCGAAAAATCAATCAGTCGGTGCCAGTGCAACTAAAGAAACGCAACTATACACACGTATTGAGCATGAAATTAAATGAGAGAGAACATGGTATTCATTAAAACTAATCAATACAAACATCCGATCTACACCAGACTCAGAAAAATGGGGGGCAGGTAATAATGTTAATAATACAAATTATTGAAAGCTCCTTTCAAAACAGTCAAGGACACTGTACAAACAAGATGTTAGATAAAACGCAGGAATTAAAACAGCTTACCATATTAAAAATACACAGAACGGAGCAATCACTGTAGGTAAGCACAGTTAAACGGATGGGTTTTGAGTTTAGACGTAGCCTACACACGTAGCCGGGTATTTTTAAAACCGAATGTTTCCCCCCCCCCCCCTCCGTTTATAAAATAATTTGTATTCACATTACCTCGTTTTCGAAAAAAAACACCTTCCACACATAACCGAACATCTGCGTTTTCACCTGTCTTGACAACCCAAATGCATTTGCTGTTTTGCGCAATCTGCCCTCGTCAGCTAAATAGGCTAAAGTGTGCACGCAATTTTTTTGAGCACGACAGGTGATCGCATGACAGTGGACTGCCCCTCGATATGAGGACGTAATAATTCCGACAGCGACAGGAGTGAGGACACCGGGACATGCGAAATTGTCACGCCATTCCTCTGGGAGTACGACTTGGGCGTGTAAAATCAAGGCAGTAAACAGCGCCTGCACAATAATAACCACCACAGTTCTCAAGACATCCATGCTTCTTCAGTAAACAAAGGTCGCACTTTAGACTTTAAAGCAGATTTGTTGTTGTTTTGGCGCATATTGTGACGTTCGAAAACGCAAAACTCCGGTGTCTACACGCAGCTGCATAAACGGAGTTTTCAAAAATCTTCACTTTGCCCGGAGTTTTTAAAAACATTCGTTTACGATGCGTTTTTATGCGTTTTCATGTGGATGACAGGTCCAAACGTAGAAAAATATATTCGTTTTAGCAGATACCCGGCTACGTGTGGATGAAGCTTTTATAATTTGGTGAAATCTCCAGAAGCAATTGTTTCTTCTACCAACTGAAGTCAAATGAGTACATATTTAATTGGCAGGAATTAAAGATTCAAGTTATTTATGCAGTATGAATGCCAAACATTCACTGATTATGGTCTTTCCAATGCAAATGCAAACATTTTCTGCTGTCCTCTGTTTAAATAGTTGTCTAATGAATATCTTTGCATCTCTCAAGTGTTTGTCAAACAAAATAAGCTATTTGGGAAATATCAGCTTGGACCGGATTCTACTTCAGTGAGCCTCCTTCCAGTTGTAAAAGTGACCAAATAAGATTAGAGTGTAAATAGCTTTACACTAAAGTGACTAAAAGGGCTGTTTTTGCACTTATGGAGAAGATATTGTTAACATCTCATTCTTTCCACTGACAGCTCAGTGTTGAAAAATATCAATAAATCTGCTCGAGAACATCTACAAAGTTATCTAAAGTATCACTTTAACAGACGCAGTGTAGCTCGAAATTGTCATTGTCTTGGTCACGCACACCTGCTCCCTTAGCGCTAAACTCAGTAGTTCCATCTTCAACACAGGTTTAAATGTAGATTAAACTTTTTTTTTACCATCCTCACCACACTGATAAGCACAAACCCAATGCAATGATTCAAGGAAGCGAGATGCTGGCTGGCCAGCGGGAGCTAAATTTTGTCTCACCCAATGGTGCTTCACCTTTTTAAAAACAGGGCCAATTACTCCACTTACAGAAACATCAGTATGTTCAGTGATCACTTCATGCACATATAGCACGAAGCTTTTCCTACAAATACTGCATATTTGGAATCCTGACTGGATTAGTCAAAAACAGATGCGATTAGATACAAACGACAGGAGGTCAAAGGGCAGATGATTGGTTTTGTATTTTCTCAGACAGCTCTCCCGATTTTCCATCCATCACGCCCAATGTTTAGAGCACGCCGCCCCTTTAAACACACAGAATAACCGCGCCCCCCCCCCCACACACACACATTCACGTACATTATACTTCTCAGCATCTATTTCTCACACAGAACTGCTTTTATTGGGGGAAAATAAGCTGCCAATATGCATGCTGCTTAGTATAAAGTCTGAGCTCTACTCATGTTGATGACATATACAGCTGTAAACCAGTGTTATGTTTCACAATGAGCAAATGGCAGGGGCAGGTGGTCTGGCAGGCAAACAAGAAACCCAACTGCAAAAAATGACCAACTTCAGCTGGAAACACGGGGTATGGAAAGTAGGTGGATAGGTTTGTAGCTACCATAGAAAAAGAAAAGATAGGATGCAAGTATATTTGGTAATGAAAAGGCCAATGTGTCAGTTGTAGTTGAAACTGGAAAAACTGCAATGTAAAATCCTCCAGAAAAGTGATGTCACATTTAAAACATGCAACCACATAAAGGCAGAGCTCTGAAGCATTTTCCTATAAGTTTATTAGCTTTGAGCAGATGACAGACGCTGTTTATCAAAGGGAGTCTATCTACCCCACATTCCAGGGTTTCCTCTATCTTGCTTGTCTTCCTCGGCAGATGCTTCAGCCAAAAGCAACAGACGGCATATTGCGAGCAGATAAGACAGCTATCAGAAGTAAAACAAAAGGACCAAAGCAACAGTAATCAGTCAGTGTTGTGTGGGATTGCCCAGTTCCAAGCTTGCCTGTGAACTACATTGTTCCACCTGAATGGAGGTACATTGTGCAGTTCAAAAATTGCAATTTCCACTTAAGAGACACTTCCGTGTTTGCTTCATGGCAAATGCTGGGAAAATGGTTGCATGGTTGAAAATGTCTATATTTTTCTGAAGGACTTTTATTTAATCTGACTTCTTGCAGCAAGCAGTGATGTTGCTGCTGACCATTAGAAAGAATGTAGATTTAAGACCTTTCTTTTATGTAGGCCCAGTCTCAAATCCTCCTCTTGGCCCTAACCCTCCATTTTGCAGTGTATTTGGTGCTCCCTTTAATTTTGGGGATCAAAGACTACTAATCATCTACCCCTTCATGGCTAGATGACTCCTACTCCTTGAACCCCTAAAGGGGGTACCTTATGCCTGCCAAACAGAGGGAGAGGGCCAAATGGCAGGGTCAAAGTTTAAAACTGGGTTTAGACCAGAGATTAAATGGATATTAGTGAACTTTAGAGGGGCTTGTAGACAGATTGGACTTGTATAAGAATCAGTCGTCTCAACAAGAACTAAGGACAGTTTTCAAAATGTTTCGCCATCCATTAAAAGAACAACTGCAGGAATTTGATTTATTCTGTTTTTTGGTCTGTTAAAAAACACATTCTTGTAGTGCTGGATACAGCAGAATGTTATATTCAAAGATTGATATTTTGGGAAACTCTGACATGGTAAATTGAAAATTTGGAGGAATACAACTTGCATGTCCCTTCCTCTCTGCTGTGCTTCAGCTCTTCCATCAAAACCCCTCCCTTCAGAGGAGACTGTTTTAAAACCAGTTTAGGGCTACACAGCAACAAGGCCTGTATAACTTCAATATCCAATCAGTATGCACACATATACATGAAAACCAAGAACCCAGCTTACAGACCAGTAACCACGATATCTGTAGTAGTGGCAATGATTGATTCAACAAATACTCCTCCTGGCTCTTACTGGTTGTTTTTATTCTGCCATCGTGGACTGCTTCAAATTGCATTCAAAGCACATTGAAATAGGCCTGAGAAAGCTGATTTATTTTTCTATTTTTGTTTGTACAGATTGTCTGTACAAATTGCCAAATTGCTCAATTATTTATTGGTTAAATGTCAAACTTGTCATTTAATGATAAGCGACATAGACTGAATTTATCTATGGCAAAACTTTGTTGGAAATTTAATATCAATATAACATAATTTCATCAGAGTAGAATCAAGTGGGGCTGCAGGTGGTGTGGTGGTTAGCACCGTTGCCTCAGCCCCAGCTGGGGCCTTTCTATATTGAGTTCTGCGTTGAGTTCTCCCTTTCTGTGATGAGTTCTCCCAGCTTCTGCCCAAAAACATGCATGTTAGGTTAATTGGTAACTCTAAATTGACCCTAGGAGTGAGTGTGAATGTGGATGGTTGGGTGTACCCCGCCTATTGCCCAATGACAGCTGGGATAGGCTCCAAAATCACCATGGGTCCCACTACTTGTTACCCTGCCATGTTTACCATGTGGCTACAGGCTAAACACTGGCTCTAGAGCAGGCATTTTGCATTTAATTGTGATTACGATAGTTGTACATGCCCAGCTTAAAAAAGGGGGTAATTCATTGGGATTCATATTTGCAGTTAATTCTTGTCAAACTGGATCTTTAAGCAACTTAAAGCTAAAAATATCTTTGTTTACCCTTAAATACCAAATATAAATCAAGGCATTCTGTGATTCCCTGCAATTATCAAAAGTCCCCCTGTGATTATTGAAGCAGGCTTTTCCTCTCCATTCAAAACTGATTAAACTGTAACTGTACAGACATACGCCCACTTCCTGTACAACTCACTGTTTCCAAAAACACATTGTGGATGCTGTCGTCTTTAGACAGCTGACTCTTTGGTTTTTTTTAAATGTGAGTCTGACGGTCGCTTCTCTACACAGGCAGAGAGACGGAGATTACTCCAACCATGAAGAGCTGTGCGAACAATACAGCCTGACTTCCTGACCTTTGGTTCCACAGCCCCTCTCCAGAAACAATGCGCTCCTTATTCATTCCAAGCCCTTCCCACCATACACCCATCCACTGTCAGCACTTTGTTGCTTGGCTCTACTTTTTACAGTAACCAGGTTCAGCTACTTAATTGGTAAAGTGTCATTAAAATGTTGTGGCCCGAGGTTGAGGGAGTGAAAGGTGTTTAACTTACACACATAAGGTTATTTGTAACAATCTTAAAATCAACATTTTGCAAAGGAAGCAAGACTGTCAGCTTAGCAATTCAATTAATACCAAAGTATGTACGTTAGCTGTCTCGAGCCATGAAATGCCTCAGATTCCAACCAACAAGAACAAAAAGTAGATTGTTCTTTAGTGACAACTTCAGAAGAACGTTAAACTGAAGAGACCTTTTTGTCATGACGACAGCTCCACAATCCCCACTTTGGGTCTGAAATATTAACAACACATGATAAAATCTGACATCATCTTTCGAAAGCAGAGCAAGAGTGGGCAGAGAGCCAGACACATAAATGGTTTCCACATTTTGCACATTCTGAAGGGTGCGGCTGCAAAAAAAAAATTTAAAAAATCATCCTCTGATGTCTTAACCTCCTCCTGAAGCCAGTACCCAACTCTGCAGTGTGCGCTGTTGACCGCTGACATGCTGAGTAGACAGTGTTTCTCATGTCTTTAAGAAGAACTGCAACTCAAATGTATGGACTTACACTTCTACTTTTTAATCATTTTTTACCACCTCAGGCTCCCACTGAAGTATCATATGTGTCTCCATCAAAGAGGATAACTTTCAGGGTTGACACTGAACACATTCCTCTAAAAAAAAAAAAAAAAAAAAAGGCTGTTAAAGGCCCTACACTCCTGCATGGCTCCTTTCCCATCTTACTGATAATTTTACTGAAAACCACTTAGTCATGAACGTCTGCAACAAAACCAAAGTGCATTCGTGCAAATAAAATGTGTTAAATCAGTTCATAAAAACTACTTTTGCCTTTGTATCAAAGAATTTGATTATAGGTGGTACACACCATTTTCTGTGCGCTTTTTGGTCAGCACAGACATCAAAGAGACGCAACCTAAAGGCTATTGAGAGTACACCATTGAGCCAAAACTTTACGAGCTTTCACAGCTGATGCACTGATTGTCTACTCTGTCAAGATGTAAGATTGTAGTGCTGACAGAGAGCTTTCAGGCCTTTCCAAGTTTTCCACATTTGTTGTGTTTCAGACAAATTAATTTAATAAAAAATTTTTCTCATCGGCCCACGTACATTTTAAGATGAATAGATAAAAAACTGACAAACCCAATCCTCCTTACTGAGGTCTAGCTGCGTCTAACTGAATTTTATGGGAAATAATCAAAAAGATACACATTATCTATATAAGTTCTGGCAGTTGATGGTGCCAGACCTCCATACAGAGTGAATGGAGGTCAAAAGAGTAGTCCATAGAGCTCCGAGGCAGGATTCAGACAAGGCACAGATCTGAGGAAGGATACAAGATCATTCCGGCAGGATTTTAAGTTCCCAAAAGCACAACAGCCTTCATTGTTCTGAAATGGAAGAGGTTTAGAGCCAACATCGGGCTTCCTAGATCCGACTGAGTATGCTTACCAACTACTGGTATAGGTCATGTTATTTCCCGCTTGCCTTGACTACTGCACTGTTCTTCTAGAGGGGTTTCCAACAAGCACAGTAAAGCCTCTACACATGGTTCAAAAAGCATTGGTTGACCAACCCAAAAGGGCACATGTAACTCCCTTCTTCATCGAATGCCACTGGCTACCCATAGCTGTCCAATTCAAATTAATTTCACTTCTGAAAACTATAGAGTGTCCGCTGGTTTTGCGCTCTAAACAAATGTGCCAGCGTTATATATTCTTAGTACCAAGGAAAAGGCTTTTCCTCAAGATTTTCTTTATAATTTTCTGTTTCCATCTTTCCCACTGTGCTCCTCTAAGGAACAACATCTGGTCTTGCCATCCCTACTCACAAGTCAGTCTCTGTCCAGATTGTCGGCATATCTGGAGGAAACCAAGCATTGGACATCACCTCATTAATACCACCCCTACAGTCGAATATGGCGAGGACAGCATTCCTCTATTTGGACATTTTTCTGCGACGGGGGCAAATCAAAGAATACTACCATGAAAATACAAGAGTGACTTCAGGAAACTGTGTGAACGTACTGGATGAACTCACCCAGATTCACGACCTGCACTCAGCAGAACGTCTCTGGAGTGGCTTGAAAATTATGCCCCCCCATCCAGTTTGGTTTAGCTTGAAACCCTTTTCCAAGAAAAAAAAATGAAGACACCTCTGAATGAAAGGGGTGCTAAGCCTGTAGTATCACTAATGATTCTACAATGGCAAATTCACAGAGAGTGAAAGGCTTACGAAGTGGTCCAATCAGCAGCGATGAGACAACTCTGGTGCAGTAGTTCAAAACAAAGTGTTTGATTATGTGCTGGAACAAACCTGATCGTACTCACACAACCTCAAAATACTTTTTTTAAAAGTCTGCCAGATGTCTTAATGCCAGAAAACCCAAAAATTCAAGTTCTGAGTCTATGTTTTGGTGACATTGGTGCACCAAAGACATAATGGGGTGATCAGTTTCATCTGATCTGTGTATGTGTGCTGGTGGTGTGGTTTAAGAGTAGTTCAGAGATTCGTTGCATTATTTGGATTGAGGGTACTTCAATCCAAACACTTCATTTCTGAAACTCTTCAAATTAAAGTCAGACATTGTTTTCGGTGAAACTGCCAGGTGTGCACAGATGTGAAAGTGTTAGGAACTATAGGCTCAATGCAGAATATTTTTTCCAAATTCCTTACATTCCTACAAGGCCCGTGTTCCATACTGATCTGCACCAATCATCTCCTTGCTGTCAGTGATGAACTTTCAGAGAACATAGGAGAACGGAACTAAACTGTGGTTCGAGTTCTGTATAATAAACCAACATTTTTGCTCATTGTTGAAAAGAAAGTGAAAAGAAAGGCTTGTAAAGTTTGCTTTTTGCTGGTCTGCCGAGAGAGCGTGTAGCCTAGCCGGAGCCAGCAGTTTGTTAACTTGGCATACAGGCTGGAAACAGCTACCCTGGCTCTGATCATAGGTAACAAAATGCCCCGACCAGCATCTCTAAAGCTCTTTACTGATGCTTTGTTAGCTTAACTCTTCAAAAATTGTAAAAACAACTATGGCAAAGTTGTGTGCCATAAAACAGAGACAGATTGTTTCTTTACCTACAACTAGTTAACAGTCTGCCAGTTCCTGCTACATATATACCATCCAGATTTACAATGTTGGCTACAATTTCCTTACACATTGTAGCCAACAAATCTTCTATTACAACCACAGCTAAATATGTTTATATGTTAACTCATATGTTAATATGACAATGTCGCATCTTTTACATTAAAGAACCAAAAAAGCTCAAAGGAAATTTACCTTATGGCCTTTTTCAAATAGCTGACCTGGTTTATCAGCTATTTGAATAAAAAATTGTTTTGCTTCCTGGACAAATCATGTCCACCAGCTGTTTGATTACTTCAATTACACCTAACAAATGTCAGGCATTTCCTTCTGAACATGATCAATGAGGACCCACAGCTGCACATAAAGCAGTGGTAATATTTCTTTCATGTTTGGAGTGGAGGTTGTGCCTAGCCCCACACAGAAACCTATCATCTTTCATTAAGGCCAACTCTGAGATCAAATCTGGCATCTGCTGCTCATTACCAGCCTGCTGTGGTACATCTAATTCAAATATGTGCTGAGGAATCTATTTCACACTGAGGAAATCATGCAAACATCATATTCCGACATCGGAATTTGGAGTTTAAATTCAAAATCAGGGGTGGGCACCTACAAGAGTGAGGAGGCATGTGGATTTAATTTTAGTTTCGATTATAAATATGTGAAATATGTCAGCATTTACTCTTGACTTATTTCTCTTTACCGTACAGCCCTTTATGCATTCTACAAATCTCTTTCAAGTATTTGACAAACAGCTCAAATGGCCCACACTCTGCACAGCTGTTTCAGTTTAGGCTTTTGCGGATCTGCTTCCGACTGATGTGCAGCATCACCGTCTGGCTCACCTGAGGGCAGTCTTTGATGTAGTGTCCTTTGTTGAAGCAAAGGTGGCACAGATAGTTGGGCGGTGGCCTCTTGCTGGGTTTGCGTGTCTCTGGAGACAGGGAGAGGTCTGAGAAATGGTCCGCCAGAGAGCTCAGGCCATCCACAATATTGTTGAGAGACCCATAGGGTGAGGACCTTTTGTAGAAATTGTTGTTCAAGGCCTGTAAGAGAAAATAATTCACAAAGTAGATAAATAACTGGTATTGAAACCACAATTATGTAAAGCAGAGCTCAAGCTACTGATTATTTTTTTCATTAGTTGTTGAACAATCATTTAGCGATGCACTTTTCAAAATGATTGAAACTAAGAAATACCTGAAGAGTAGCAAATGTCTAGTGTTTTTGCTTAAGAACATTTTTTTCCTTCAACTAATCGATTTGTTAACTATTATTTTAAGCTCTGCACAGAAGTGTCTCTCATTTCACAAAACACAGAACGTTACTGTCGAGACCCGACACCTCACATGACTCGTCAGTCCATCACCCTGATTGATTCCCCTGTTTGTCGCTCTGACAGTACAGCCGGCGTTATTTGCTTTCTGCAGATGTGCGCTCTCTACTGTGTTTACTGTGTGAACTAATGGTGTCCATTTCCTCCTCAGAACAAAATGTCTTTGTCATGCATTCCTCCAACTGGTCCCGCTGGCAAGACATAATCAGCATCATTGTGCTTCTGGAGGAGACGGGTGCTATGGCACCGTGAGGAAAACACGAAGACCAGGCTGCAGGCGCTGTCTGTTTACTCTGAAGGCATCACAGACAACCAATTGTCAGTTTACTCTGTCTTCACAGACAGTAGCCTTTACATACAGCATCCCCTGTGTAAAATTACATTTGAAAATTTCAATTTCAAGTGTTTCAAAATGAGTAAACAAGAAGGGTCAGAGGGTCAGCATCCAATTAAGCAACAATCTCCAATGAGTTCCACATCTGACCATGCAGAGGCCAGTCAGGGTGAGCTCTAATATTTCTAAAACCTTGTGAGAGGTCTTTCTCAACCTGCCGTTCCTCCTCCAGCTGCTCACTGACACCAGAAGAAGTTTGAACACACTCGGGCACTGTACCAGGATACAAAACACATATTCATATACGGATCACCCACCACACTGCGACCCAGTGAAGGCATGCAGGTGAGGTTTACTGTACGAGTAGCAAAAATAGCTGAGAGAGGGGGGGAAAAAAGGGGAGGTGGGTTAGGAATAAGGATGCGCAGCGAAAAGATTAATCTGTAGATAAAAGTTTTGTCCAACAATGGGAAGTGGAAGCTGCAAGACTGTCGTGCAAAGTGTTAATCAATAACATGTTGTGATGGCGCAGCATCTCATTCATGCTACCTCACTGTTCAGATGGAAGAAGTTGTTGAGATAGTTGGAGCTCAGATCCGCTGCGCTGCGCTTTCTCACGTCCTGAGAAGTGTCCGAGTCGATTTTGAAGCCATCGAAAGCACTTCCCTGTGTGTCTTGTAAAGACATATAGACCCAGCTGAGCAGCTGTGCAGGTTGGTATACGCCAGTCTCTATAGCAGACATCATATTGTCTCTGGTGGACTGCGCCTCTCGGAACAGCACCGTCAGAACCGCAGGGTTTTCTGGATCACCCAACTTCTTTGTGTCATCCCTCTGCTCCGGTTGACTGCGTGGACTCCTTGTGTGTTCACCTGGGGAGCTCCGGCGGGACCCCTCAAACAGGGACAGTAGAAACAAGGGGGTGCAGGGAGGAAACTTGAGGAACCAAAGCCAGACTGAGAGTTGGATCCCCGAAGCTGCTCTCCGGACAGGACTCTGGTTTGCGTCACAGCAAATAGGAGGTCCCACATGGTTTGCATCTCTGCTAACACTTATACATATGCACTGTACATACAGCCATGGAATCCACAAATCATCGGAGGAGCCCACAGTGTACAATTTTCTCATCAAAAGTAATGATGGAGATGAAAGTTTGTTTACCTAATTAAATAATGAAATAGCTTATACAAAAGTCTATATAACCAATTAAAAAGTTTTTTAAAACTTAACATTTTATGTTACGCAGTTAGATAATCAGTTAACATCTATGTGATTGTTTAGGATGCCTTTACTGACAATCACGTTTTAGCACCAACTTTAAAAAACTACAAGGCCCCCAGTTCTTCGCCAACAAGGAGACTGCTGCCATCTAGTGTTCTGACGGATGCTCTTCCCCCTGTGGCATCACACACATATCAAGAGAAGTGTGATTTTTAGTGACAATATGACTAAGTTATCCAATGTATTAAGGTATTTAAGAGGCTTTAACAAGTTTTGATCATATCAGGGTTCATTGTACACCCAACATCATTAAGGCTGAATAACATACAACTTTTGGAGCAACATATGCTGCCATCATAATGGAATCCTTTTCAGTGAAGGCCCCAATTATTTCAGCAAGACAACGCCAAGTCACGTTCTGATTCTTCTGTTTTATAGTGGTGCTCCAATGGCCTGCCTTCAGTCCAGACTTATGACCTGTTGAAACATTTTATGCTTTGTCTCAGTCCATATGAAATGAGTCATGGCCTGTATCTTGTATATCGTTTTTATTTGCATGACAGTTGAACTTTTACTTGTGGATGCAGGAATAAACTGTTCACTTTGAGGAGTCTTTAAAAGGTCTGCTGCGCCCATGAGGTTATTTCCACTACAGAAATCTGCAAGTGTTTAATGCACTCAGTTTCCAGAGCCCAAAGATTACAAAGCCTGAGTTCAACATGAGAAGATGCTGAAGACATTTGCTGAACGCCCAAGTGCAACGTGGAAACTGGATACATTCCAGTACAGAACTAATTCTATATTTTTGAAATTTTACCCATGGAATGAGTGCGAGTGTGCATGGTTGTTGGTCTATGTGTGGCCCTGTGATAGACTGGTGAGCCGTCTAGGGTGTATCCTGCCTCTCGCCCAGTGGCAGTCAGGATAGGTTTCAGCTCCCCCAACCTGCATTGGATTAGACGGACAGAAAATGAAAGAATGGATAGATAGATAGCTAGATAGATAGATAGCTAGCTAGATAGATAGATAGATAGATAGATAGATAGATAGATAGATAGATAGATAGATAGATAGATAGATAGATAGATGAAATTAATGGATGGACATCCCAGTGTCCCCTGTGGAGAGATGGTGCATCACAGCCCGCTGCATCAACGGCAGCCTGAGTCCTCTGTCAGCGACAGAGCAAAGGTTGTTTCTGGGACGGAAACTATGCTGAGGACCCACCCACCTACAGGCAGCTATCTGTTCAGCCCTTCCTGGAACTGACGTTCGCATCTGAAAAGTAAGTTACCCACTTATTTTAGGACTGTAACGTCGAAAAAAAACCATCCCTTTTTATGTTGCAGGTTAATTCCAACTAAACTTCATTAAGTTTACCAGCTTCCTTTGGTTTTAATTTCGTCATTACGGGATGTAGGAAATTACCTTCGCCTGATTAAACAGTTGGCGTCGCGCTGTTTTACGGTTATTCAGAAGCAGCAAAGAGACCATTTTCTACATTTAACAGTCATGAAGGCCGTCTTACACTTTTCTAAATATATATAACGAGCCTACATTATGTTTGCCTCCGTCTCTTAAATTGGATGCTAAATGCTAAACAGTAACTTCGTCCCTTGGTATTATGTAACATTAACGGACCTCCGTGTCGGGTTCCGCTCTTTAATCTCACGATATATGTTGGAGTGAAATGCCACATCATGCCCTATTGCATGCAGTCTTTGTACAGCGCGTTAACTTGTTATTGTGGCGGACTTTACGGAACAAGCAAAGCTTCCTAGCTAGTTGCTGAGTTTAAATCACAGGGCCTGTGATGCTCTGTAATGGAGATTTGCCTCTTTTCAGTGCTTTTCCCTTTAAATTGTGTTTCTATTTATCATAACTTTACAAAGCGACTGAAGCACGTAAGAAGATTTTAAAATCTTTGGTGATTTCTCGCTTTCTCGTGTTTTCAGAAAATCATCTGGATATCATATATCAAATACATGGTCAATGTTACGTGATGCAAACAGTGGTATTTACGATAACACGTAAAAGCCTCACGTGTGCTTGAAAGTATTCAAAGCAGTAGTGATGGGATTTTCGGCTCTTTTTCGAGATGCGGCTCTAATGGCTCTTCTTAAGGCTGATTCTTAAGCCCCATACACACACGTCGCTGCTATTTACAGGCTTTACATACAGGCTATACCTGTATGTTCATCTCGGAATCCGCCCACATCGCATCGCTTGTACTCGCTTGTACTCTCCTCGCCTACTCGCCTCCTCGCCTCGCGTGAACACATAGACATTCTATTGACTTCTACTCGCTGAGCGAGTAAATCCTGTCAGACTCCTAACTGAACTTCTGACCACACAAACAAGAGCCGAAACTCAGACATCAGCTGTCTCATCCAGGGCCGTTTCTAGCTTTGTGGGGGCCCTAAGCAAGATGCTGTTTGGGGGCCCCTAGTTTGTCAAACTACAATGAAGAGATTCCTAACCATTTAGATGAAACACTAAGATCTATTACACTTCATGAGCAAAACAGGCTAGAGTTTAAATTAAACATCTTAAGTTGAACCACTCAGGCAAGTGAAACTAATAAGAATATATAATATAAAGAAAACAATAAATAAAATATTTTGAGTTTTTTTTAAATATTAAACTGTAATGTACAGCGTCCCTTTAAAGATTGTACCCAATTACAAAGTAGATAGATACTTTATTGATCCCGAAGGAAATTCAAGCATCCAGTAGCAGACATAAAGCAATAAAAAATGTTTATACAATTATAAACACTTTTAAAAACAATCTAAGAATTAAAAAAACTATTAAAAAAAAAACAGTTTAAAAATCTAAAGTGACCAGTGAAATAAGACCAAAGTGAAATATAAAGTGACCAGGGAAATACAGAAGCGCCATCACTTAAAGCTGTTGTACATCCTGATGGCCAGAGGAACAAAAGAGTTTTGGAAGTTGTCACTTTTAAGAAGTTTCTGCATTTATCTACACATTGTACTAGTTAAAGTAATAAAACTAAGAATAATGATCCAATGCCACAATATTCTAAAATAATCAACAGGATGCCTAATATTTGTATATCACTTAAAAAACTAACAGTTGAACATTTCTAATTAGAGGCCTATAAATAACACACCAAACTTAGTAAATGAATCCTAAGTAATGCCAAAATCGTGTAAAATACCTTAGAGACAACTTCCACTGAACAATGACAGAGCAGGACAACAACGTGCCTCCCTCCCTGCTAGAATCTGAATAAACTGGAGTCAGTCAGTCATTTCCGTGGCAGGACTGACTGTCATACTCATCTTATATAAGCCAACTTTCATGAGGCAAACACTGAAGCTGAGTTTATAACGAACAAACCCCAGCCAGCTACACAACATTTATCCGAGACTAGCTAGCAGGACAAATAAACACAAAGGTGGGACAAAAAACGTCCCACCTCCAGCTATCCAGCCCACATCACCCAACACATGCCTTACCGTTGTCCTCAGGTCGTTTTTCTTCCTCCATTTTTCCGCGCCACTAATATAACTTCTTTATGATGCTATTACGGCGTTTGTCTTGTTAACTTTTCTTGCTTTTTAGGGGAATGATGGGTAAATGTCAATCATTCCCGTCACACCTGTTGGCGGCCTGCTACGCCACTCAACGTGTGACAGTGCTGTACTTTACACAAACTCTACACACGGTCGCCAACATTTAGTAGATTTTGTTCATAACTCCAAACGCTAACCAAGCCTAGGTTGCTGACGTTAGCTGAGGTTAGCTGGCAGCAATTTTTTTTACAACCTTAATTTTGGGGGCCCCCGCCAGGTACTTGGGGCCCTACGCACTCTGCGTACTCTGCGTATGCGGAGCGGCGGGCCTGCTCTCATCTGTTCTTTATGTTGCATAGTCAACAGTGGACTCTGATTCTTAAAGGAAACAAGCTGAAAAGCATACGAAGAAAGCATACACAATGCCACCTGTGGTGTCACGTCAGCAGAGGCTGGCACATCTGATGCGGAATGAATTTACTCTGCGTGTAGAACTGTATATGTATCTCAGAGCTAAGCGTCTGCGGCAAAAACAGAAGAGATGGTGGATTGTTCGTCCTTTGCAACAAGACGAACTTTGTCAAACGTTGTCCCAGTGTAACTTCATAGACGTGTTGTACAGATGTTTGTAGAGGCGCATCCTCTCGGTCACCGCGGTCTCTCCAGTGTTAATTTTTTCTTTTTCTTGGTCAGGTGTTTCGAAACACGACAGAAGCGAAAAGTTGCTTCTGTCGTGTTCTATTTGGCATTTTGTACTGGATGTTCGTTAATATTACTCCGCCACCGCTAAGAAAATAGTGCGAGCATGAACGAGCTCCCACTGAATTTGAATCCTTTTACACTGAATTTTGTTTTTAGAAATTGATTTTTTTTTTTTACACAGGTTTTCCAAATTCAAAGTCTGATTTTGATGCTGTAAAAATTCAATATTAGAAGTTCGTATTCAAACTCTGATGGCACAGATTCAGAAAAACTTCCATAAACATGAACTCAGTTATTGAATGCACTGCAATGTATTCATCATATGACTTGGATATAGGCATATGGAAGTGGTGAGTAGTGGTAAGTATTTTCCCTAATTTTTTGTGGAAAAATTTGGATTTTTGCTCCATACCAGATTTGAGGAGCTCATTCAGCATAACTTTTAGGAGAATATTACAAGATAATAATATAAGGATAATAATGATTAATAACAATAATAACGTATAAGTAATTTATGAATTTATTAATATTAATAATATAAATGTAATAAGAACATATTAAAAGACATAGGAGTGGAAGAAGCGATTCTGTACATGCTGCATCGTCCATATGCTGATCTGGATGTGCCTGGTTCATATGTGAGAATCATGTTATTTGACTTCTCCAGTTCCTTCAACACCATACAGCCTCCCATACTGATAAACAAATTCTAAGTATGTGTGTGCCCCCCTCCCTCACATCGTGGATTATAGACTATCTGACTGACCACAGTATGTCAGGATGGGGAGATGTGTTTTGGCTCCTTTCCTTTTCACCCTGGACACATCGGACTTCAGGTACAACTCGGAGTCCTGCCACATACAGAAATATTCTGATGATATGGCTGTTGTGGCATGTGTGTGCGGTGGACAGGATAGAGAGTACATTACATTACATTAGGGTCATTTTGCAGACGCTTTTATCCAAAGCGACTTACAATAAATGTGTTCAACATTGGTAGGCATAAGAACTTCAGGTGGGCAGTGACTCAGCTGTCCTCATTCCACCATTGGGGTGCCAGAACAGAGAAAACAGGGACCTTGTGGAGTTCTTCAATGGCTAGACCAAAAAGAACTGTCTGCTCCTGAACGCCACCAAGACCAAAGAGCTGGTGGTGGACTTGAGGAGATCTAAAACTCCATACCAGTCAGTCTGAATTGATGGAGGGGAAATAGACTGTTCAGACTGGCAAATACCTGGGGATGTTGCAGGATAATAAACTGGAGTGGTCTGCCAACATAGAAGCAGTGTACAGTAGGGGCCAGAGCCGTCTCTTCTCCCTGAGACTTCTTCTCAGTGCTGTGGTGGAGCAAGATGAGGAGGAAATTATATTCTGTTTTGGAGAACAATAAACGTCCAAATTTATTCAAACATCCAAACCAACCTACCAGAGATGTACAGGACAGTCCAGTGGACCTGGATGGGGGTGGGGTTTGAATTTTGAAATGTGAATTTCCCCCACTGGGAGATGAATAAAGTATTTTTCTATTCTATTCTATTCTATTCTATTCTATTCTACTCAGATAAAAAAATATATGGGTTCCTTAGATCCTAAAAATGTTCCACATGAGGGTCCATGGACAAACATGACTATGCAGTGACTATCAAATGCACATTATAATGACTGTCCACAATTTTGTGTCACTTCCAGATTCTGAAGATGAGTTACCCGGGATACCCATCACAGTCGGGCGGATACCCACCACAGGCAGGGGGCTACCCACCACAGGCAGGGGGCTACCCACCGCAGGCAGGGGGCTACCCACCACAGGCAGGGGGCTACCCACCCCAGCCAGGGGCATATCCACCCCAGTCAGGTGGCTATCCGCCGGCAGCAGGTGGCTATCCACCAGCAGCAGGTGGCTATCCACCAGCAGCAGGAGGCTACCCTCCAGCAGCAGGGGGCTACCCACCACAAGCAGGCGGATACCCTCCAGCTGCAGGGGGCTTTCCTCCCCAGGCTGGTGGCTACCCTGCTTCAGCAGGAGGCTTCCCTGCTCAGGCAGGTGGATTCCCCCCACAACCTGGAGCAGGTGGCTATCCCTCTATGCCTCCAGCAGGTGAGGCTGCAAGAAATAGGCTGTAGATAAAAGTAGCCAAAACTTATATAAAGTACACAGAGAGAGATTTTTTTTCTAGAGCTAAATTACATTTGAATTGTTATGCCTATATTTACTTTGCAGGTGGAGGCTGGGGTGCAGCACCAGGCGGCTATGGCGCGGTACATAAAATCTTATCTCTTCACTTCTGAAGTGCCAACTCAGAAAATAACATGGACTGACTCAGGCTAAATCTTTTGTTTGATTAAATCGTCTTCACCAGCCCTAGTTTAACCCCATTTGTTCTATATGAAGTTTTTCACCCTGTATTAAGTGCTTACAGTTGCCCTTTGTTTGCAGCCTGGAGGAGCTCAGCAGGGATACCCAGGGGGCCCCACTCCAGGCCAACCCATGCCAAATTACCCCGGAGCCCCTGCCACTAACCCCTCGATGCCTGGATATGGAGGTGGAGTTCCATCCAACCCCCAGGCACCAGCCATTTCTGTAAGGTGTACTTGTCCTCATCCAAGAACTATCTTAAACCTCATACATATAGTGCACTTAGAATGCCCCTATTTTTTTTTGTTGTTTAGAAAGGATACAGGGGCTCCATTCAAGATTTCCCAGGAGCTGATCCACTAAGGGATGTTGAAGTTCTCCGGAAAGCAATGAAAGGTTTTGGTGAGTAAATATAACCTGAGTGAGCTCAATCCATCAAATTTATTTTCAATCATTCTGCCCATTCCCTTTTTACACAGTATTAGATCATGCTAAAAACAAAATATCCTGAACAGGCACTGATGAAAATGCCATAATCGAACTTCTGGGGAGTCGCACTAACAAGCAGAGGGTTCCGATGGTAGCAGCCTACAAAACTACTTATGGGAAGGTATGTTTATGAAGTTAGATTGTTTTTTTCCTACAGCTGAAATTGTTTTTCATTATCCCATTTGGAAGTTATGTCTTAGCTGACCTTGCTCTCATTGTTTATTGCTTTTGTTTCCTAGGATTTAATCCATGATCTCAAGTCTGAGCTCACTGGAAACTTTGAGAATCTGGTCGTTGCCATGTTGCACAGTCCGTCGTACTTTGATGCATCCGAACTCAGGGAGGCCATAAAGGTTGGAAGATCACGCGGCTGTCTCATCGCTCATGCTTCAGTTGTGGTTGAGTTGCATAAATCACACTGTTTTTATTTTCCCCAGGGTGCAGGAACCGATGAAGCTTGTCTGATTGAGATTTTGTCGTCACGTTCCAATGCAGAGATTCAGGAGATTAACAGAATCTACAAAAATGGTGAGTTGATTTAGGCATTTACACCCAGTAACTTTCTGCTTTTTTTTTATTAATTTTCTGAAAAAAGTCTAGTGAAAGCTGAATGAAAGTCCTCTTGAAATTTGAGTTCTAAAGCTGTTCAGATCTCCTACTCGATCCTCAGCAATACATTACATTAGGTTCATTTTAGCAGACACTTTCATTCGCGGCAACTTTCTAGTGAGTAACGCAGTGGGAGCAGTGTGGGGTTCGGCACATTTAATTTCTCTAGTAGCTGATTAAGTCACTTATTAATCGTCTGCACTATGGATTATAGAAAATTAGAAATTTCCACAGTTAAGGCCTCGGTATGGTTCTCCATCGCTATCCGTCAATCTGACTCCGTGGTCACTAAACCTTTCGAAGTTCTCCGTCAGGATGTCGGATACGCAAGGCAAGTCACCTCCCGATCAGTAGGGGTCGCTACGTTAGACGACCCAATCTCGCGACATCTATCGTGAAAGTCGTTGATTGATTGTTTACCTTCCGGCTCCGTTCCACTCCTCACAGTGAACGATGGCGACCGAGAGAGAAAGACTGTTGTTGGAGTTGGAGCTTGTTGAAATTGAAATGCAAATAATTTTGACCAAATGTTGACCGGCCACACAGTAAACTATTTTAAAAATGGCGGTGTTGTTGTTCTGAGAGGAAGGAACTAAACCGGAAAAGTGATTCCGGAAATGATGTTGTTAGCCGACCAATCACAACCACAAAGATAGGAAGTTTGGCCGACGCACGCAAGCCACGGAGAGCTTTCCGTAGACGACCATAAATCAGGCTTTACAAGTCAAGTTAAGCTTGGGATCTTGAGTTTCAAGATGTTCTTATTTGTTTTGAGTAAATTTGTTTGATATGAAAGAAGGGAATGGACAATGGATTTTTAAGACATAAACAACACAACATGAAATTAGTGTCCTAATATAAGCCCGCCATAATTTCAGAGTATGGGAAGAAGCTGGAGGACGCCATCAGCAGCGACACCTCTGGTCACTTCCGCCGGCTCCTGATCTCTCTTTCTCAGGTAATCTCCTGCACGTTTTACCCCTGGTTTGCGATCCGCTCCTTCAAACCGATGGTCAGCTCGCCTGAAATGAAGTCAAGCTTTGACCGTGCCTAATGTTTTCTGTTTTTATCTGGACCAGGGAAATCGTGACGAGCGTGAGACTGTGGACATATCTGTGGCCAAGCAGGACGCTCAGGTACTGGTTTAAAATCAGGTCCTTGTTTTGTTGTTGAAACGTCTTGAAAAGAAAATGTGAAAACCTGATCATCAACCTCCAACGCTTCCACAGAAACTATATGCTGCTGGTGAAAACAAAGTGGGAACTGATGAGTCTCAGTTTAACGCCATCCTGTGCGCTCGCAGCAAGCCTCACCTTCGGGCAGGTGTGTTGTTTCAGCAATGCTACACTTCTACAAACCTTTTCTTCCTGCCTCCCCAGATGACTTATTCTTTGTTTCATAGCTGCCATCGCAGTGATCTATTTGCACAAATGCCTTTTTAATGCTTTTTTTTTTTTTTTTTTACATCAAAATTCTAACCGTCTTGATTTCTTGTTTGTGTTTTAGTCTTCCAGGAGTACCAGCAGATGTGTGGGAGAGACATCGAGAAGAGCATCTGCAGGGAAATGTCCGGAAATGTGGAGTCTGGCATGGTGGCTGTGGGTACGTTTTATGGGTGTTGCATCCAAACCTCAGGCAAAAGCAAAGTAGCTTTCCAAAAGCGTGCAGAGAATCGGACGGAATTACATTTAAGACAGGCTTTTCTGGAAAAATGAGAAAATAAACCAAATAATGGAAGGATAGACAACAGATTGAACAGTTCTCTAAAATCAGCAAAGCCTACTCTGCAAAACTTGATGACGTGGTTGAAAATGCGCCCCACTGCTTAGACTCAAAGTAGACTCTAAATTTTTTTTTTTCATCTCTTCGAACAAAGTTGAACATCTACTATCATAATTATTTCATTTAAATTGCCCCTGCTCGTATAATTTTAAGTTAGAAGGTGTGACTTTGAGAAGAGGTTTGGCGAACTTGTTCCTCAAATCGAAAAATGGGAGCGATTACAATTTTGCCTCCATTAATCTGCACGATAATGTAGATGTCCAGTCGTCGTCATCTTGTCTGCGATCTGTTTGATATCATCATTCTTTTCCTCTTTTTTTTAGTGAAGTGCCTCAAGAACACTCCTGCCTACTTTGCAGAGCGGCTCCACAAGGCCATGAAGGTGGGCTCGCTTTATATCTTTATGTTCCACCCTAATTAACAAACCACTCTTTTCTTGCTCTTGTGTTGTGGAGGGGAGGATAAGATGACACGGGTCTGATGTCACATTGTCATTTGTTAACAGGGAGCTGGGACCAAGGACAGAACCCTGATCCGTGTCATGGTGTCCCGCTCTGAGGTTGACATGTTGGACATCCGACAGGAGTATGCGAGGGCCTATGGAAAGTCACTGTACACTCACATCTCGGTGAGTCTCTCCAACCACGTCCTTTTGACTGACACTTCAGTTTCTTTTTCCTTTTTCATTTTTTTGTGATGCATGTTGTTGTGTTTCTCAGGGTGATACTTCTGGAGATTACAAGAAGCTGCTGCTGAAGCTGTGTGGCGGCAGCGACTAGACAGGAAGGAAGATGACTTCCCATCGGGACATTATACCTGTCCACGCTGAAACAATGTTATAGGACCTTTATATCATCTCTGATGCATGCAGCTAATGTCAGTGTTTCAGACAGCTAAAGCAAATCAATATTAATTTAGTTTACTACAGTAATGTGATTTTTGCTACAGTAGTAGATGCAGACGATGAATGACCAATCAAATTTTCAATCTAAATGTCTGTGCCTGAACGTTTCGTGCATAGTTTGGTTTGAATTATTTTACTACAGTAATTATACAGTAACGCTTATCGCTTAAGTTCATATTTAAAATATAAAAGCAAGCCCTGAACCTAAATTCTGCTTCAACTTGCAGGTATCGATAGAGAAAGGCTAATCTGGGGCAACAGCAGTTACACAAAATAAGAACTTAAGAAGCAAATGTGTCATTTAAGTAATATATATACAATATAGCACATATCCAGTGAAGTGTAGTTTTACCTTACTGCTAAAAAGTTTAACTGCGTGTAAGCATTAACAAAGCTGGTCACGATTATATTTCAGGTCATTTTTGAATGTAAGGCATGAAGACCTGCAAGAGGCATCCCCTCTTTGTTCTAACAAACTAACTAACTAACTTTTGGCCTGCTTGAAAGTCTATGCAAAGTAGCTTTTAACATTTCCAAACGTCATTGAACATTTACAGAAAATAATACCTTTCACTCAGTGCAGAGAAGCCAAAGTCTAAAAACGGATGTTGTTGTGCCTTTTGTGATCGCTGCTGTGTAAACTGATGGAGCTGGTCTACAATCTTACTGGCATAGCAACCAAAATGTCATTTCACATTGTTCATAAACATGTTGTTCTCTTTGCCATGCATGGTGTCCTGTTTGCTGGTTTGTGTTTTACTACCAGCAGAGGGCTCCCGGCTCACATTAAGTGCCATTTTTTTACCTTTCAGTGATCATTTTGCCTGCTAACTTTTGCTTTAAACTAAGTAACTATGCCACGATCGTCCTTGTAACCGAAAGATAGAAAGTCAATGAATGCCTTTTTTCAAAACACTCACTTTTGATTTCAATAAAAGACACTTTGGCATATCTGGGTCGTCCTTATGAAATGTGATCATGTGTTTTTGCATGAAGCACTGACTGGGGATTTTCTGCTCCGACTCGACACACAATGAGCAATTTGCATTTCAAAGCCGGCCTCCTTTGCACCACCTTGGTCTGTATTACATAAAGCAAGTCAACCCCCCCCCCTCTGAGCATCACAAGCAGCATCCTCTGTTGCGAGTAATGTGGCTTACATAAGGGGTGTGCATGTTCATTGCTGTAAAGTCTGAGAAGGCGAGGAAAATGCTCAGGTATGCTTTACAACGGCAGTGATACAGCACACTGAGCTTTTCTCCGGACTATAAATAGATTCTATAATGGAGATGCGGATGTCCTAAAGTCTCCTCTCTGTTGTGTTCGCTTGCCTCAAAGTGCAGCCTCAGAGCCCCAGAATGTGCTGCTGAGACAAATTACTTTCTCGTACACTTTTCTAACTTTCAGATTTCTCATTTCGACTCCCAAGCAAAAAGACCCCAGAACCCTGACGACAAAGAGTGATAAATTTTTGATGTTGGTCTTTGTGTATTCTCTCTCCAGCCAAGACTTTGTGCTGATACCTCCTGAAATATAGGTCAAAAGGAAATCAGTTGGGGCCTCCCATTCGGCTGGCTTTTACTTTGACAGACTAAACAGGGCACCTCTCCTTGATTCTTGTTTCCAGACAAAGTTCTTCAAATATTAACATCTGGATGCGATTGCAAAATGTATCCTTTCGGGACTTTGGTCACGCTGAAGCGCACCAACACAAATTTGCCATCTCATTGGAAATGTCAGACATATACATATGGGAGTTATGCCGGTCAATAGGAGTCTGTCCACGTCATCAGGACTAGTGGGAGAGAAGAACAAGCTTTTATTAGATCTGAAACCATGGTAGCTTTTTCTTCTGTAAAATGTCAATTTATAGAATTTTTTTGAAAGGTTTATTGCAGAAAAATTTTAGTTTGACAACAAAGTAGGATATCTTTCTAAAATTTCGTTCACAGGTTCACAGGACATACCAAACGCGATATTAATGAAAAACCTAACTTGTCTATCATGTCGCATTTTTATCACCGGCCTCTGGTGTTAATTGTGTCTTTAAGACAATCAGGAAAAGTTTTGGCTGAATTGTTGATTTGCAGTGGATTTTCTCCCGCTGTCCAATGAGGAATCTGCAACTAAGCGACATTTGGTTGCCAGGGCCATAATCCTGCTTTAAATTTCATGAGTCCATAGAAGCAAATTACAAATGCGGGGATTAGATGAACAACACATAATGAGATGTAGCTGCAGATATCACTATCCTGCCTGCAGAGCGGCAGTCTGTGGGGTTTTAGGTCCACACGCTGATATTTGAGGAAATTAGAGAATGAACTTTATCCAGTCATTTTTGACATTTTTGCACCTAAGACTGAAGGGGCAGACAGACTGCTGAAAGGCGGGGCAGACAGACTGCTGAAAGGCAAGGCATGGCCACACAAACTGGTTGCATTTGATCTTCTCCCTGCAAACCAAAACCGCAAGTTTGATGATTTTTGGAATATATAAAGTTCCTAACAACTGCAACTGTTTTTTTTTTTTTTTTTTTTTGGTGAGGACCCAGTGGATTATTGCAGCAAGGAGAGGATATTAGTTAAGATGTTACGTAACCACTTACATTGTTAAAGTGTTTCCGGACTTAAGTGGGAAATGTATAGGCACACTGTGTACTAAGCTCTAAAGTCAGGCCATGTATGGTCCAGCTAGCTCCACATGAAAGTCATAATCCTTGTAAATGCAATGCTCTGAAGCTCCTTGATAAAACAGAGTGCTGACAGCAATTACGGTAAACAAACTCAACACAGATTCGCACACAGTGCTGTTTGCACTGAGGCTACAACACACAGCATTGCATTCTGTATACACCGAAGGTTTCTTAAGAATTTCACTTTTGCATCACGTTTGCCTCCTCAGGGAGATCTGATGGATTATGTGGAGCAGAAGAAAGCTCAGAGTGAAGCAGTTGTGTCAGGGGGGGCAGTCCAAAGGAGAAACAAGCAGTTCTGATCTGGAGGTACAAATCTGCTCGTAAAAAGAGACAAATTTATAACAGTCTGTGGAAAAAGTGCAGAATGCATGCGCTGTATCATTCACTTGCTTCAGTGAGTGGATTAAGCTTTAGGAAGCAAAACCCATCAATGTTTTGCATTTGTAATGCAGTAACATTTGCATAGCTGCTTAACAACAACATCTGTTCAACTTTTTACTTATAGAGTCACGATTAACATCAATAACTGAGGAACAATTTTTCTTTTGTCTCCCATTTAGAACCAATCAATGACACCACAAGAAAGATCATTGTACAATAAGTAACAGAACTTAAGTCAGCTATTTTATAATTAGAATAAAAGACTTGGTGAATTGGTTGGCAGCGTCTTCTTCTTAACATAGAAATGATATCTGATCAGGTTCGAAAGTGATCAGGCTGAGCAGTTTGAGTAAAAAATAAATCCTTTTGCTATGGCACAGGAATCACTGTTTTAGAACAGTGGCTGTCAGCCTTTTTGGGTCCCAACCCCACAGAATAACCATGTTGTTGGTTGCAACCCTGGACCAATAAAAGACACAAAAACACTCAATGGAATATACCATAATGCAAATTATACAGATGATGTAATGTAAAATTCATTTTCAGTCAACAATGTGTTTTTTTTCCATTTTTTTCCCCTCTACGACCATTTTGCAGAAACAGTAAAGCAGTTACACACTATAGCCACACAATATATTAACATTATAAAAACTGTTTTGAAATACATTTGTGTCACATAGGAACCTGCATTACATGAGGAGCAACTCATCACTTTAAAGTTCACGCAAGAATTAAGAGTTTGAATTCAGGACATCTCTCAGAGAAGGCTCAGCAACCAGTTTACATTTGACACTTAGTGTGTTTCACACAAAGCTGTCTTCATAGGTTCTAGACGTAAAACACAATCTTTAAGCTGACTAGTGGATGGGAGTTATAGTTTAACTGAAGTCTGAAAAGCAGTAATAACATAGCTTAGTTAAAATATGTAATACTAACTCCTGACCCTTAAGGTAAAAAGTAAAAAATCTGTACTGCAGATCATAACAAGGTTACTTGTACATTATTTTGTTTTAACTTGGATTCTACTGTCAAATACTGATGGTGTGCTTTTCCTTTATATTAACCTTCCAGATATTATTCAATGTCATTTCTGCTTTTGGGTGTATGTTGACCAACAGTCCATGGGGAGTGGAGCTTATATGCTGTATGTAAATAATTAAAAATGCAATAAAAATATCGTAAAAACACCCCAAAGGTCAACTAAATAAGTGTTGTGGAAAATGCAGTATAGAAAAAGGAAAATCAAACTATAGGCGAGCTCCTCAGTATCCCTAAAATCCAAGAAAAAGTGTGTTCCTCTTCAATTGCAAGTCTTGATATTATGAGGGCAAGAAAAACTACTCGCATTATGTCAATCATCACTCAACAGAACAGTAGTGGAAAATTATTAAACTAATGTAAGGGCTCCTTACTCACATTTTTCCAGTTAATGGCACATTATGTTTGTTGCAAATACCAATTCAGGGCATTTGTATAGGTGTTTACTCCTATTCAACGTTTTTATGGCTTCATTTTTCCTCCAAAATTAATCTAAAGTTATCTGTTTTTAAATGTGAACAGGTGATGATCTCAGTCTTTGTGTTGTTACACGTCCCCAAAATACTGCCCAAAATAGTCCATCTCCATAATTTGCCACTTTCTTTTAAAAAACAGTATTTTACTTAAGTGCTCGTTCTGACTCCTGAGCACTTTGTATGATATTGTGTGTCTGTAACTCAGCATTGTAATGTAATTATAGCGGCGGGGAGCCAGGTGCGCTTGAAAGAAAGCCCCGCCTACATTTACCTTAAAAGTCCATTGCACGGAAATATGATTGGCACAAAGCTACAGCTACTTGTACGGTGAGACATGGCGGAGTTTGTAGTCTCACGGAGGTGGCTCTTAAGAGTTTTTACACTTTTCACCAAGCCGTAAGAACTTAATTCGAGGACAAAAGTGTCTTCGTAGTGTACGCACATGGGAGCTTAAACGTACAGAGACGTCTTTTTTTTTTTTTTTTTTTTCCCAGAAGGACGGAGCTGCGGGTGGGAAAATGTGTTGTCATCTTCGTGCAGTCAACAGCCTTGGGCAACAAATATGGCTACTTCTTGTGTATCCTTCATTTCGGGTTGAAAACCGTCCCGGCTGGGTCGAGTGGGACAGTTTCGCAGAGTCACGACAGTAGTTCGAAGTGAAGTTTGCTACCAAAAAAGATTACGAAGCTGGATTTGTCCCGACGCTGGTTCGGTTAGACCGACGAGGAGCCAAACGTAGAGGGAGAGGAGATGGAGTCCCAACATAAAGAGTTGTTGGAGAAATGTTACCAGAACTTGGTGGAATCGATAACAGATGCGGACCGAGTTGTGGATGTTTTGGTTCACTGTGGGACCCTCAGCCAGACCGAGCACTACGAGCTGGGCCATAACTGCTCCTCAAACTCGGAAAAAGTGAACCTCCTCCTGAAGATACTTATCGGTAAGGACAGAGACCATTTCGCAGAGTTTTGCACAGCTCTGGAGACGACGCACCCTCACCTGCACTCCATGCTGCTGGATGGCCTCGGACCAGTGGATCATACGACTGGTGAGTCGCAATCTTAGAGTTAACGAATTGCTAATTCAGGTGCTATAACAATATGGTAATCATAGAGAGCAAAGCGCTACATTTTGTGCATTACTACGGAAGCACGTGCAGCTTTCTTTTAATTCGTGCTTGGTGCGTTTGGAGAGCCCGTGTCTGATTAGATTATGATCCAAAGTTATTTAAATCTGTCTCTTAGGGGAAAAAAAGGGATTAAATGGACCTTATTGACTTTTCCTTTGGGAAAGGAGAAGGGGACAGAGAGCTGTGCAGTCATGTGACCTGGTGACTATTTACACTCCACACTACTGTGCTTGTTTCATTTGACATGTCACTAAAAGCACAGCCTGCATGCTTTTTGTGAAAGTATTTAATGGACCTAAAAAGATTCAGTCGATGCAGTGACAGAGCTTCCTAAAGGATGTGTGTGTGCGCGAATCAATAACCCTGTCACAGTCAAATGAATGAGTGAAGAATGAAATGTGTTAATGGACCTTTTAGATTGATGTGAAGGAATGAAGGACATCCGTTTGATTTGTGTTGGTCCAACCAAGACTAATTTCAGTGTTGGTTCATTTGTAGATGACTTTATCTGTTGGTCTGTGAAATGTCAGACAGTACTGAAAGATGTGCCTGTCTCAGTTTCCCACAAGGTGAAGTGTCATCAACGCCCCCCCCAAACCAAAATGTGTTTTAAAAGTAGGAAATGTAAATCATGACTGTTTTCTCTAGTAAACAAAAGGAAAAGTAAGCTTTACACTTATACACACTCTTAACTTACCAATTTAATAATTTGAATGCTGAATTTTAACCACTGGACATAAATGCATTGAATAAAATAACCCCCCCCCCCCCCCCCCGCACACAAAAGAACAAGCTTAGTAGCATCTTGGAGATAATTCAGTGATGAAAAAGCCTAATGTCACGTCCTCTTATTGAATGATTTTCCCTGCTGTCTATTCACCTCAAATGTGGATGTATCACTTTCGCCCACTCTGCACCTAAATGCTTTTCCTCATCTTGAACAAATACTTGTACTTTTTTTTATGTTGTTATTAAATCAAACGGTGAACCCTGTGTACGCTGAAATGGTTTTGATTTATATCTGATTTAGTAATAAGCCGGGTAATACACATTGGTACGTTTTTGTAGCTCAGCACGTCCACTGTACTTGCAGAAGATGCACAATATTTGCGTTGCTGACTGCTCAGTTCTGCCACTGCTGTTGTGTCATGTTCAGCGATCCTTCTGGATTTATAATGTAATTATTTTGAGAAGCATTGAGGCTGCAGACTTAACTTTTCCAGGCTTTGGCTTTTGCTTACTTACACAGCATTTCGCTGTCATGCACGGAATCTGTCTAAAATTGACTCCTTGCACTCGTTCTGCAGCTCAAGAAGTGAGTGCATGGATGTTTTCTGGGGTAGTTTTGGTGGTGTACAACTCCCTCTTGGTTGTTTGACAGTCTTTTGCCTACCGATGTGGAACACACTTATTGTAAGTCGCTTTGGATAAAAAGCGCCTGCAAAATGACCGTAATGTAATGTTGTCGCACAGGTTGCAAATAGGCTGTGTGCTATCTTTTGCTACTGGGCAGACAGGTTCCTCCACTGCATGGGCAAAGCAAGGGCCTTTCCCTTGGAAAGGAAACTCATTACAGTATTTTTAGGTGATATGTGCAGCATTAATCTATGTTTTCATGTGACCCAGAATCCTAAAGAGTAAGCTAAACCATCATCTAAATTCAATGAACAAGCTTTGTTTGAGAACAATATAGACTCGTGATCAGAAAGCTTAAAAAAAAGAAAGGAAGGTAGCTGTAATGTGAATATGATACTAACCACTCTGAAATAGGCATGCTTTATTTTTTAATAAACAGAGATATTCTCTGGTTTTATGCAACCATAGCTTTAGGGCTTGACAGTTTAGACCTTTTTGTTTACAGATTGTTCTCACCTTTTCTTGGGGAACAATAAAGCGATGGCAGCAGATTACGAGGGTGTGTGTTGTGCTTGTGTATTCACCTGCCTTTAAACAGCAAAATAAGGCTGTGACTTATTATTTTTTTTTTTATTCATTTATTTATTTTTTTTAAATAAAATGTGTTCAATAGATGTATTTCATAGGAATATTTTTAATTCTTGATTTTTGGATGTTCAGAGACCCCACTGCTGCCAAACAGTAATTACTACAAAGCCACTGAGTCATTAACTTTATATTGCAATTGATTTCTGTGAGTATTTCTTTATTCGATGAAGTGAGATTGTATTAAAAAAAAAAAAGGCATTTCATCGACATCATTCAGTAATCTGTCTCACGGGCATCTCGCAGAACAGATATGCTACTATTTTAATAAGAACAGCTTCTACACAGGCACGTGGTTCACTGCTACTATACCCACATAAATGCTTTATTCAATATTTTTCATCTATACTACCCTGAGTGTTTTGTGTCCTGAACCCTTACCAAAGTACAGCTTAACCTACAGTCAATACTGTGGCTGAATGTATCATGTGCAGACAGAATAAGGACAAGCAAAGCTGCCCTTGGTGCTTTGCAACAGCTGTTTGAATTTGAATGACTTCTCCATAACTGAACAAATCCAAAAAAGGTTCAACAGGTAATCTACCGGACGCTTTGAACGTTTGATTGGTTGCTAAAGTTATAAGTCTCTGCATTTCTGGACCTCACTGACTCAGCAACACCACTCTCCTGGACTCTTGCACCGTGCCACTAATATAAAGTTCAAACCTTTATCACTTCATATGTGTGGTGGAATTTGGTGTAACTGTAAACATGCTTTTACCAAGGTGTTTTTCTGACATTGACATCATGTCAAAGCAGGAGGGTACACGGTGTGATTGCAAAAACTGATCGCTCTGCTCATAGTAAACTGACTCACTGTTTCACTGATCTAGTTCGTTAGGATAACCAGTTCTATTAAACTTTAATTAAAATGTGCTGTCACTTAAGCTGCATATCTCTCTGAAGCAGTCAATAACCTTTTTTTAATGACACTAGAAATAAATAAACAATTGTTAGTTTATTTAAAAATGTTCGTCCACCTGAAAGCATGCAAAATCCAGCCTATCAACACTGGACTAACGGCGTCAGATAATGCTGTTGGGATCACTCCTGCATGTGTAAGCTAAGCTAGACTCAAATAGGCTGAGGTGTTCTGCACATGCTCGAAATCCATCCTTTTATTAAAAAACTGTAAAGGATATGTTTATATTAATATGACCAAATTCCCAATAAATCTGCTCACATTCACATATTTTTCTTTCATTTGTCAGCTGGCTAAACGCATCAGTTTGATTGAAAATCGGCCCACAAAGACTGCATGCCAACTTAACGCTACTTGCAGCGTGTCCAGACTATTGTTCTGATTTAATAAAATTCGGATTTTTAGAACACTCTGCATTATCAGACAACATCGTCCATCAAATTAGGCTATGCACTGGACATGCTTTAGTCATTAACTTGATATTGTTCCCATGCATGTATACTGTTGCACTGACGATGGTCCAGTTAATGACCCAGTCGAGCTGTAGCTCAACTCAGCTGTGCATGTAACCATGTTAAATGATGTTTGGCTTTGAATAAAACTGACCTGACCTTTCTCCTCTCAGAATGACATGTTTCATCACTAAAATAAATGATTTACAGCATATTAACATGGAAAAACCTTTCAGTAAAGATTTGCCAGCATAATTTCATGAATTTAACTCGCTGCATTTTCATTATCACTCTTTCTGTAAGTTTTATTTTCATGACTTCCTCAAACTAGATGCCAAATAGACAAGACCCCAAACTGTGGCTCCGCTAGTAACATTTTGTCAAGTTGTTCAATCAGTGACTGAAAAATACCTGAAGGACTCCTATTTAACTTCCTGTAGAACTGTTTGATCTGAATAAGAACACACCTGTTTTCTATTTCTAGAAAATGAGCATTTTTCATTCATTATCAGTACCAGACGTTTATTTTTAGACTGCATCAAGCGCTTGTGTTGGAGCTCCTGACTTTTTGTTCTGGGAGACTGGTCTACAAATCCTGCAATAAATCTCCAGCCTCTCTACTTTCTATCTGAAAACACCAAAATGTGTCTAAAGAGCAACGATAACCAAGTGGTTGTGACTGAGTCAAGGGATGAACCTAAATAAGACACTTGTGTGATGACGGTCAGGCTACAGAGAGGTCCAGGTCACATGACTTCCACAGTGAGAGAACGGACACAACACACCTTGCTCATTGAGGCTCTCTGCTCAGTCATGGGAAACTAAAGCGAGAGTGGGAACAAAGAAGGCTTGATCCATGGGATGCCACGGTTCCTGAGGCACATCAGTCTCTCCCCTTTCTTTTTTTTCTTTTCTTCTTCTTTTAGTCCTTCGCTGGGAAAGAGAGGGGTGAGCTGTGTTAGCTGGGCTCCTCATAGTCTCAACTCATAGTCTCCTTTAGCTAGTGGGAACTCGGCCAGCCAGGGATTGATTTAGAGTACTGGGACGTGGGTAAATAGAGTCGTTTGTCATGCTCCTGCTTGCTCCAAGTCTACACTAGACTACTTTACATCAGGGATAGAAGTTGCTGATTTAACTGCACCATAAGCTGCTCATTCCACGGCCAAGTAAGATCTCAGTAAATGTGCGTTGCTGGCCATTTGTTCAAGGCCTGTTCAGTCTTTTAAACCTCTCAAGCATCCCTAAGATTCACATTTCTGAAACACTTTCTCGGAGGAATTTGAATAGATTTACATTTAATGAAAGGAGTAATAGTTGAGTTGTGCTGAAACAACACAGCAAAATATTGATCGTATTGATCTGTCACTAGTTTAAGTGGAGGTGAAAATGCCACAAATAGGGACTTGGTTCACTTGGTTTTCTGTCAGTAACTTTACTTTTAATTGACGGATGTTGATATAACTGACAAACTTTAGATATTTTGTTTTCTAATAGATAATTATAACAATGACATGTTGCTAAATCTTGACTTAGAAAATAAGCAGTTTTTTTTTTTTCCCCCTTCTTTTGTGTACCTCATACGATGGGAAAACTAAAAGTTTTGTCCAAAACATTTGATAACGTTGCCTTCAAATTAAGTTCATGTTATTCATATTAAACATAGCCTATCTCTAAAGGTTTGGTCCAACAGTTCACAACCATAAGAAAGTATTTTTTTTTCCGACCTAAAAGGCGACATTGTTTCTCTAACATTGCATGAATTACTTTTGATTGGATATCATTATTCCTGCTATCGCATAAAAAATATAGCTTTAACCACATAATTGTGGAAAATAAGCAAGTTAATTACCAATGTTTGAAAGCAAACTGCCAGTTGTGGACCTCCACTTTCTCTCCAATAATTACATTTACATTGGTTTAGTCAAAAATCATCATCTTCATAATGCACAGTGTTGTACTGAAGCTTCCTCTTTGTACAGTTAATTATGAATCACCATAGACTATAAAAGAAGGAGTTTTCACAGAGAGAGAGGGGGGTGTGTGTGATGTTGTCAGTGGAGATAAAAGGTGAAGCTCCAAGGCTGCAGCCTCTATGGGGCCCTGGCTAGTCGGCATTCAAGCTCCCTGCCCAACTGATAATTAGCTACACTCTGTTGTCAGCCCACAGGCTCGTCATCTCAAGTTGGGGAAAGTCCCACCTTATTATTCCTCCAGCTGGCCCTTTTTCACTGAAGACTCCCGAATGTAACCCAAGCTGCAGAGCCTTGATGTACCACACAATGCTGATGACTATGATGCAGACACGGGCGAGTACTCTCAGAGCTGACTTTAATGTTTTTGTTTCCCTCACAGGGTCCACTTACAGCGTCTTGTCCACCATGCCATCGGACTCAGAAAGCAGCAGCTCGCTCAGCAGTTTAGGTGAGTGTGGCACACATGTTGAGGTGCACATTTAAGGTAAAGATATGCCAACAAAAACATTTTCCTCCAGGGGTAAAAATGGAGAAAAAAAAAACAAGCAACTGTTCAAAGTAAACAAGCACAGTTTTATTTATATATATATATATATATAATAGTGGTGGATTGCTGGCTGTTTTGACTCTGAGCACATGCAAGTGATTACACAGATGTGACAAGGATTTAGAAACACTCTACTGCACCCCCCCACCCACACACACACACACACACACACACACAGACCTGATTCATTTAGTTATTCTCTGTGTTATAGAGGATTTGACAGGCACATACTAATAAAAAGGAAAGGTAATCTGTATTCGTAGGCTGATTTATTTTTCCCTGTGATATTATTGCACGTACTGAGTTAATGGATACAAGTGTAAGGTAGATGAATAAAGAAGTTAAATATTAAACTGATTTTGGCTTAAAAAATGCAGACATAATTAAATGATAAATAAGGAAATGGTTAAGATGAGTGGTCAGCACCTCTTGTAATGTAATGTCTAGTTTACTGTGGTTGCCACAAAAAATATTTCATTTTCAAACTTTGATTCAGTTGCTTTGGAGATTTTAAATAAATAAACGAATGAAGCCACAGTAACGCCACACAACATTTGCAATTTGGGAACTGCACATGCCACCGGTGACATACTGACTCCCACAGGTACTCCTGGTCAAGCCTCCTCCCCTCCGCCTGCTCACATGGACAGCCACCAGGTGAATGAGAAGATGGAGACCGTCCTGTTCCAGCTGAGACATGTTACTCGTGAAAGGGACGAACTGCGCAAACGTCTGGCCCTCTCGTCTCCTGGAACCACCTTTGATGACTGCAGGTACTGATCTAATCTCCTGCACCTAACTTCCTGCTCTCCAAAACAAACATTTGCACAAGCGATATGCTTAACTCTGTCAAAGAAATGGGCAAGACACAATTCTGTACACTTTTCCTCTTTCCGTGTTCTCCTTTAAGCCCGAGGATTGTTATGTTACACTTGCTATTTTCTCATGTGGCCTCTCAAAACTTGATTTTAAGCATAACAAATTTGTTTCCTTGTTCCCTCTTTGTGAAATAGACCAAACTCGAAAACTGGTCATGACTACGAGCGTCTAAAGCTGCAGTGCATGAAGGCAATGGCCGACCTGCAGTCCCTGCAGAACCAGCATAGTACGACACTGAAGAGGTGCGAGGAGGCTGTGAAGAAAGCAGACTTTTATCAGTAAGTGGAAAGCCCACTATGGACACTAAATCTTTTAACAGCCAGTGCATTTGGGTTGTATGTGTTCATGCATAGCCCGCAGGGTTTTAGCTGGTATTCAGTACCTCCTCTAACATATTCATAGCAGATTGCATGGAACAGATTTTTATTTTTGTGAGAGTAATGGGGATAGAGCCTTTTATAAAAGTCCAAAAGCCGAGGAGTTAAGCCATGGAAAAGGATAACTTGAAGCCCCTTTTTCAGTTAAATTTAGACTCCAATTGTTTTAAATAAAATAAAAAAACAAAACAAAACCCACGTTGTCGTTTCAAACCAAAGACTGAAAGAAGAGACTGAATTACTGCCCTTAATGCCAAAGCATGCTTTGTATTCATTATGGGAATGCTGTTTGCGTGGGGCAGCATCTGTGCCATGCGGATAAAGCTACGAATGGAGCACTTGTTGTCCGGTGAAATAAACTGTGTAGAGCTGACATGGAGGGAATGGTGGTCCATTTGTGTGATTTAATGATGTTGTACTCTCCCCAAAGTGTATGGAGCCAACATCTGGCCCCCAATTCAAAAGGACAGATGAAGGATTATTGCTATGTTTAAGCCTCTTCCTTCTGGGTCTATTTGTACATCACAGAAAGTATTTATTTATTCTTGTCCTGACTGGCACTCCACTTATCCATTAAGCACCACGCTGTCAATGAGAAATCCCATTCATATTAGACTGTTGTATTGTAACCAAATCAATAAGTCACTTTCTACATGGGTGAGCATTAGCTCTCGGTAATCGTGGAGGATTTTATTGGTCCTCTAATCGATTCGTATTTTTACAGTTGCCGTTTAAAGCAGGACAATCTAAGAGGGGTTTTACTATTTATATCAACTGAAAACGTATCATCAACAGAAAAGAAGAATTTTTTTTATGTTACTCTCTTCAGCTTTTTTTTTTCTTTTTAATAACACAACTGATTTTAAAATAGGATATAAATAAATTAGCATAATGAATTGAGCTAGTAAGGAACAGTACCATAATGCATATAGAGTCCTACAAATGTTTGGATACCTCTAGTTAAGATTTTGTTACAGTGAACAGAGAAGGGAGTTTACTACCTGAGCACCAGAAGGTGGTTCGTTGCAGTGGGCTTCTTTAAGCCGCTGCACACCACAAAGCAGGGGAAGGCTGTACGAAGATGACAGGGTTTGTGATGTAATTTAGAGAGTCCATCTAACAGGAATAGAGGTGGTCATGTTGAGATTTGGAAGACCAAGTTAACTGCCAAAAAACTACCTTTTTTGGGTGTGGGTGGCGCTGATGGTTATTTTCCCTCGCCAAGAGCAAGCAAACAGTCTGGTTACATGTCTTAAGTAGTGGTGCAAAGTAGTATTACAGTTAAATGTGGTTCGTCCCCAAACATTCTGAGCTGTGTTATGGGAATATTTTAATTACATTTTTTTTTTTGTTGTTGTTGCTTTCTGTAGTCAAGCCCAAAATTATTTATTAATTTTTCTACGAAGAGCAGCTTTAAACTCTAACATATGTACCGTTAAAGAGATTACAGAAACAATGTCATGCTTTTTATTTTTTTTTAGAAATCATGTAATCCTCCACTCATGATATAACCTAGTTGCCCAAACTATGTGAGGTTGTTCATGTTGTTTTGACCAGATCACACCTAAATGAAGATTTCTCTGTGTGAAATGATGTCTTCTATAATAATAAGTTGAATTTTGGTTGTCTTGTGACAAATGAGCCACGACTGTACTTGTTGCTGTATGTCTGTAGTACTCTGCACACCCGTGTGGCGAGTGAGCAGAGCCAGCTAAAAGAGGAGCTGGAGGCTGTGAGACAGCACAACATCCAGCTGGTCAGGGAGCACAACCATGTGAAGCAGGCCTGCGAGGAGCTGAGGAGGCTGCATGAGGATGACCAGAGGGAGGTTGCTGATATGAGGATGCTGCACCAACAGGTACCCGTGCAAATCCCATCACCATCCTGCAAATGTAGAACACAAGAAGCGGGTTTAGAATTCGAAGCAGGTGCATACTATCAGCACACATTTTAGCACTCAGACTTTCATTTCCTTCCCCGGGATGCCCTTGACATATAGATAGTCGGATCTTGACATTTGAGACAGAATTTAATTTAATTCCTGTCTTGTTGTCTAAGAAGACAACTTTGTTTGAACAGATGGGCTCAGACAGGGCCTCCCGTATCTGTCGATCAAAACATTTTTGGAGATTAGGAAAATGACTTAACCTGCGTCTTCTTCTGTTACTCCCTCTGACTTCATTTGAAGAAGCATGCCTTGTTGTTATATCCAGAGCTCATGTCATCATTAAGTATACCTCTGTTCAACTGCAGTCAAATTAGCTAAGGGAGGTGACCTTTGTTGTTTAGATGTTGTATGCTAGTCACGTACCACATATAGTGCCTTCTCTTGTATGAAATGTGTTGTCCTTTTTGCTGCCCTGTCCATAATTTGTATTGAATGTATTTCTAGTAGCTTAAAAGAAACTTATCTGGAAGGATATTTTTGTACGAGTCGATTTATTTAACAACTTAACCACCCAAAACACATAATTTTCATGTCTTTTTTGAGTTGGTGTTGATTGATTGCTAACTAACAAAGTGAAGTCGTATGGGCTTCATTGAGTTCATTTGGCTCATCACATGTCATTAGTGTTGCATAAACCTTTAAGACAAAAGCAAAACAATATTTCTTTCTTTTAATGCCAGAAAGCAATGCTGTATTTACTGCATCATTCATTTGTAATGTTTGGTTATGACATTTAATTTATTTCTGTTATTAGTTTGTAATATGATATGGAGAAAGGTTCGCGACTGAAAGTGAACTGGAGTAAATATAATGGTAGAACTTTTCAGTTTTGATTTGTATCCAACATCTCAACATTAATAACTCAGAAGAGAGAAGTGAGACAGTATCAGACACAGTATAAAGACACTATCCCAATATCCCCAGTATGACATGAAGGTGGTCAGTTAATGAATGTGCTGTAGACTGAACAAGGAAGCTTCTCCATATGTTTTTGTTTTTAATCAGAGAATTAAGTAACCATTCCATATTGTCTAACTTGAACCTCATAACCGCACCAGTTTTTGTCTGTGTTTGCCTATAAAGTAAAGTACTCGACAATATGTATTCCGTCTTGCTGTGATCTGCTAACTCGGTGTGCAGTGGAGGGCCAAAGCTTTAACTGATTACTTAAGAAATGAAGTTGCCTTTACGGTTATACACACAGTTGGGTCAAGCTTCAGTAACGGCTCAACTGGACCATTGCCTTGTAATGGTATACATGTACAGTAGCGGAAACGAGTTATTGACTAAAGATGTTTGATGCCATGACACTGTGGGCTGTTTTAAGTAAATGTTCAAGATATTCTGCCATGTCTAACTTTCTCTGTTGGAAATCATTGTACACATAAGTCTAATTTACAGCACAGAAGTTTTGTTTAAGTTACTTGAATGTTAAATTTTGTCGGATGATGCCGCCGGTATAAAATCAGGATTTTAATGGTGCAGAGCGACAGTCTGAAAAATAAACCCATTAAGAGTCGATTCATGGTCGCTTAAAGCACATCTAGTTGCTTAAATACTATTTTGAGATGCTCAATTTTGTTAAATTTCAGTGGTACAAACCTGTTTATGTGTCAGATTAACAATACAATATTTTTTAAAAATATACGTAATGCAACTTAAGACTTGATTTTTTTTTTTTTTTAACAATTAAAGTGGATCTAAATGGAATGGTGGCAGTGCATTACATTGTGGGGCAGTATCACCAGTTTACTCATTTATGTTGCACAAATGAATGAAATGAGCACTCCTGTTGTGGCCCAGTGAAGCATCTACATTGTCATTTGCAGGTGATGCAAGAGGGATCATCAGATGCTCTTAACAAGCTCTATGACACAGCTGTGGACAAGTTGGAGGCCGTGAAGAGAGACTATGAAGCCCTGAGGAAGCGCTACAATGAAAACACTGCCAGCCACAATGCAGATTTGAGTCGTTTGGACCAGGCTGAGGAGGAGAACCACCGGCTGCAGAAGAAGCTGGACATTCTGCTGAAACAGAGAGATGCTGCCATCCACTATCAGCAACATTGCTCCTCCTCTTTCAGAGGGTAATGCTGGAACATCTCTGACACAGAAAGCTCTCAGATTAGAAGCTGTGCTGTAAAGAAATCATGAAAATGATAGCAACAGTTGCAGTAAATTATCCTGCAGAGCACTTGAGTTTAGCACCAAAGTCATGCCTGCACCGTGCTTAAAACCTCAGATTAAGTATCTGATGGCAAATGCTTTCCTATTTTAAGTTGTTGTTTACGAAGCTGATACTTGAAAAGATGAGAAAGATGGAAAATATTAATCCGCAAATGATAAAACATATGATGAGCTGTTTCATCCTTTTCTGGTGCAGGTTCGACACCATGCAGCAAGAACTGTCCAAAGCCACAACTCAGAATAAGGAGCTGCAGCGAGAAATGGACCGGCTTCAGTCAGAGACGACACGACATAAGACCCAGCAGCTCAAGGCTGTGAAGGACTGTGAGAAATACAAGGACGAGCGTGACTCTGTGATCAACGAGTACCGCTTGATTATGAGCGAGCGAGACCAGGTGATCAAAGAGGTGGACCGGCTTCAGACGGGGCTGGAGATGGCTGAGGCAAAGCTGAAGAACAACACCTCGGAGAGGCGAGTGGCCAGTGAGGAGCTTGAGGCTCTCCGACAGGTAATGTCTGAAATTAGGAATTCTTTAGTCACATACTAAGAATTAGAATAGTTAGTAGTAATGACTGAAAAGAGAAAGAAAAGTAAAGGAACATTCAGAAAGTTGGGAGCGTTACTGTAAATTTCCGCTGGTGATGTTTTTGTGATATGGAGGAACTGGCCTCAGCGCTGGTGGACAGGGACCGAGCAATCTGTGAGAAGAATGAGCTGCTGGAGAAATACTGCCATGAGGTGAAGGACAAGGCTGAGGCCCAAAAGGAGCTGAGCCAGGCCTGTAAGGACATTGAGACAGTGCGTGAGGAAAGAGATGTGGCCCGCAAGGAGAGGACAGAGGCCATCATCCAGAGGGACCAGCTGCTGCGGGAGTATTACCAGGCCAGACAGGTAGCCAGCCAGCCAGAGGGTGATTTATCAGTCCAAATGGTGGATTGATTTACTTCCCTGACAATAATCCCTTCATCTCATCCTGTGTAGTAGTAGTAATGGTGGTAGTAGTGTGTGTATATGTATATATATATAAATTTTTTTTTCTTTTTTCATCTGCTGGGTGGTTTCCACACATGGAGCTTATTGAGAAACGTGTGCCTTACCCATCACTCTGTTTTCAGTGATTTATTTATTTAGTTTCTTTTTAAGATTAATTACAATTGAGAGATTCCTGCATTAGGGAATTACATTGACAAACATCGCCCTGACTCACAAATGAAAACTTCAGTTGAGTTTATTGGAATTAAGTGAGCTGTAGACTTTATTGATGCTCTTAATACACTTAAAAAGTCCCTCTGCTGTGCGAATTAGACCGAGTGATCATGTGCTGCAGATGCACTGGCAGACTCTTTGCATTCATTCTATATCTGACCCACTTCATACCACACTGCATAATCCAATCTGACTGTTCCCATTACACATGATAAGCGGATGTTGCTTTTTAGTTTGCTGCTTTCTATTTGTAGTGTAAATGGAACCGTTTATGTTCAGGGGTTTACTTCGGAAAATCCTTAATGAAATGTAGTAAAGCCTTCAAACTGCATCTATAGCAGGGCTTTATTGCTGAGTAATTTCAACATCAGTTTAAGGCAAATACGCAATAAGTTTAAAGGTTTAACAATCACCGAAACAGCTGCTTATGAAAACATGATAAGATCTTTCATGTCTGCAAAGTTGTGTGCGGGAGTGGTTAAAAGAAGAAAAAACACCAAGAATGTGTTGGGATGTAGCCGTCTTAGAAATTCATTTAGTTGTGAATTGGTAAAAAATCTACTAATGTGGTAATATATGCAACCATAAATGTTTCAAATGTGCTTAATCTAAAATATCTGCTTGATTTTTGAGACTTAAAAAAATAAAGAAAATCATGCTTTCAAGTGACATGTTAGACTTAAAATACGTAGCTTCTCCACATCCTTTTAACACTCCTACATTTACCTTTATTTCCTACCCTTTCTCTCCAGAAACAAGACTCTGCTACTCTGGACATGGAGCGAGCCAACAAGGAGATCGAGATGCTGAGGAAGCAATACGAGGCCATTTCTCAGGAGCTGAAGGAAGCTCTGCAAGAGGCCGAGGTTGCCAAGTGTCGACGGGATTGGGCCTTTCAGGAGCGAGACAAGATAGTGGCAGAGAGGGAGAGCATACGGTAAGGAATCTGATTAACAGATACCTGCCTTTTTTATTATGTGGAAGTATGTTATATCTGCTTTGTATATCACTGCAGAGAGATTTGCACAAGAAAAGATTTGTTGACTTTTTCTGTAATGGATGATGAGATTGTGTGCATCTTTCAGCACGCTGTGTGACAACCTGAGACGAGAAAGGGACAGGGCGGTGAGTGATCTGGCAGATGCTCTGAGAAATCTCGACGACATGAGAAAACAGAAGAACGATGCTGCAAGGGAACTCAAAGAACTAAAGTGCGTCTTTCCTCCACGCTTATATTTGATCTTTTGCAAGATATGCATAACTCTGCTCTATTTTAGGGCTAAAACTTGCAAGTGTTATTCAGTGTGAGCGTTCCTCTTGTTTGATTCTTTTGTGCTACCAAGTGGGGAATTTTTTTTGTCAGTGACTGAGTTAACTTAACCTTTCACTCACTGCTCTTATTGAAGAACTACATTTTTTGTGTTTCTTACAGAGAAAAGTTGGACGACCAATTGGAGAAGGAAGCAAGATATCGTCAGCTAATGGCTCACAGTTCACATGATTCAGCCATAGACACAGACTCAATGGAATGGGAGACAGAAGTTGTAGAGCTTGAAAAGCACAGAGTTAGAGCCACTTGTTTACTTTGAGATTGAAATTGTCTTCACATTTAACCAAATTCTTAGTTTACAATCATGTTTTGTCTTTTTTTCAGGATATGGATTTGAAAGCACTTGGGTTTGATATTGCTGAAGGGGTAAATGATCCTTATTTACCAGGAGATTGTGGCATATTTGTATCAAAGGTGGATAAAGGAAGTATTGCTGAAGGAAGATTAAGGTAATGGCCAGTTTTACCATTCTTTTGGTTCAGACATCAAACAATATACTTGAAAATTCACTTGATGTACTTTTGATATGTGACACTCCCATACTCAGGATTCAAGGTTTTATGAATCATTGTTTTATTTTGATAACCAACCACTCTGTCATCACTGTGCAGGGTGAACGATTGGTTGTTGAAAATTAATGACGTGGACCTGACCAATAAGGACAGGAAGCAAGTGATCAAAGCTGTGATGAGCGGGGAGGGAGTGATCAATATGGTGGTTCGAAGAAGGAAGTCGCTCGGAGGACGTTTCGTCACTCCGATTCAGATAAACTTGGCTGGACATAAAGGTCAGCTTCAAGTTCCAATTAAGAAATAAACTTAAGTAATTAAATTATTACTATTGATAAACTACTAGTAGTAATCTCATCAATATTTTTGCACTGGAATATTGATATAAAGAGTTTTTCACCTAATTACATTTGATGTGTTCCTCTAAATGAACGGAAAATATGTCTAATTTCTACTGTCTGTGTCATACTTCTCAGACAGTGGTATTGGTTTGGAAAGTGGAGTGTTTGTTGCTACATTGGCTCCAGGAAGTCCAGCTGCCAGAGACTGTAATCTTACTATTGGTGACCGACTATTAGCTGTGAGTATGCTGGCCAAAAGCTTGAGTTGCACAAGAAGAGAAACTTGAATGCAGAGACAGAGCTACTGGCATTTTGATTGGGCTGCAGTGCCCTCTAATGACCACAAGCGTGTAAATACACTGTGGCAACGTCCCACACCTATTTTTTTCTTTTTTTTTCTGTTTACTACATGTTGTTTTGATGGTGCACAGAAAGTCTATGATTATTACAATTTTTTCTTTTCATGGAAACAAATCCTTAAATTGCTGTATTCTGGAAAATGTTAACCAAGAGGACCCAAGCAAGCAAACGAGTTGTCAAAGTTTTGATAGAATGTGTCAATATTGTAAAGCTTAATATTGAGACAAAAGATCCCCATCTAGTCTGAGAACTGACTTATTAGTTATAGTTCTAGTCTTTCTCTCAACAAGAAAATATTTAGGTGATCTTCATAGTAAATATTTTCCCAATGGGGATATTGGGACACAGCCATGTCCAGTTATCCACATTGGATTTAAATTTTTAGTAGATGTGAGCATATCCCAACTGACCATTTATAACTGATGACCTCTTGGATTTCAATACCCACAATTTTAATTTAAAAAAAAATTTTTTTTCTTCTCTCTTCTCACACAGATCAACGGAATTGAACTTGATAACAAGTCGCTGTCTGAATGTGAGTCTCTACTGAGAAACTGCACCAGCTCTCTCAGCATTTCCCTTATGAAGGTGAATACCTCAGACCTACAACAGCACAGTGAAATGTCTGAAGTTATTATTTCTAATGAGGTTGTCTGTCTGAAATTGCTGATGGTTTAATGCTTTAACTCATTAAAACAATAAGTGGATAAAAGCCAGCTTCACGTGGCTCACAAAGACTGTCCTCCATTTGTTTGTTTCTGAACAATTATGTTAAAACCCATATTTCTCTACCACCCTTACTTGACAGTTCCTCCCACAGAGCTGTTCTGGACAGAATTTATTTGAAACTTTGAGAGACTCAGAAAAGTGCCTGCGGCTTCAATCCAATGAGATCCACATCAGGAACTGCAGGAGCTCTAAGCACAACTGCTCCACTCAAACTGACGTTTGCAGCTGTAACTCGGGCAGCAGAGGAGAGGGAATATGTAAGGATACATGTCACTCTCCAGAAAAAGGCAGCAACGGTGCTCACTCCCGCCACCAAACCTTTTCTCACAGCTCCCAGCACTCCCGCTCTCTTTCCACTTCACACAGTCATTCAGATCCCCACCCAGAGTTCTGCTACCGGAGGCAGGACCTCCACCACCATCCCCTCACCTTTACCCCCGTTCTCCCTGACTGCAGCTCACCCCAGTCAACTGTGGACAGAGTGCAGAGCTCCCATGTGAAGCCTGGTGGAGGGACGTGGCCTAAAGTCATTGCAGGGGCTTCTGTTTCCGAGTGCACCCAGCTGTCCATCTACAAAAAGCCTAAACAGAGGAAGTCCATCTTTGATGTGAGTGCTTTCAGGAGGCCTGACCCACCCCCTAAACTGGACTACATGTCTCTGTCTCAAAAGTCTAAACACTCACCACAGAGCTCAATGTCTGAACCTGCTCAGACACCACCCACCCCACCAGCCAGGAGTGACTCATTTAGGTTTAAGCATCGACAACAGAACAGCTCTGCGTCCGACTCCACCATCACCACCAGCTTACCACCAGCCTCCCCTGCCCAAGCTACAAGCCCTGAGGATGAGGGAGAGGTGGGGAAAGAGGTCTATCACACTGATGCTCCTTCGGGAGAGACCAAGAGCAGCCTCAAGAAACCCGCTGAGGAGGAGGGATATCGACACAGGAAAGAGGTGCAGGAAAAGAGGAGGTACCGGCCAAAATCTGCTCCAGCCCTACGGCGAAATGTGACTCCATTATATATCCCTGTTCCCATGCAGGTAACTGAGATCCTGTCTTTTAATGATCTTGCATTCTGTTTTTTAGTTGCTTGCATTTCTAGTAAGCTGCATCCTTCATGTCCCCTGTTCCTAAATTTCTTGCAAGTCTTGTGCGTAAGTGAAACAACTGCCATATCAACCAGTTTGATTCTTTGGAATGAATATAAAGAATAACTAACATGACCAACAGGATGATTGCTCTGAGAGTTGGGTGCTTTTTGTCTGTGGCAAATAATTAGATTTAGCATATTTACATTGGATTGATTTATGTGCAGACAGATGGTCAGATGAAGCGAGCATTTAAAGACATCATGAACTTGGTCTTTGTAACTGTTTGCCTCTTACAGACACAAAGTTTCTCTAACGATGAAGACTCCCCAGAGCCGGTGGACTTGTTACGCTTCTCTCCTTTGAGAATCAATCGGTACAGCATGCCATTTGCACCTCCAAGCTACAGTAGCATCTCAGCACGTAAGTTTTCTAAATATTTTCATTTGTTTTGTTTGCATTCAATCAAAAGTTTGAGAAGTTGTCTGTGAAGTTGGTTTTCAACCTTGCACTATACCCCCCCCCCCCCCCCCCCCCCCCCCCAGACACACCACAACGAGGTTTAGCCCCATGTCCTGCTGTGACAGCTGTCATGAGGAACCCAATCTACACAGCCTGGAGCCATGAGATCCAGAACAACAACTGTCCTCCAGCAGCTAATTCAGGCATCCACCCACATTCACAAACAAGGTGTTTTGCCACTATATTTATCATTGGAGTCCCATTTATTTTTCTTTGTTCACACTAACAGGCCTTTTCACTGCAGATATTTTGACTTGTCTTATTGGGGAAAACCAGTTCTATTATAACATGACGGAACTGTTTCTTTCATGAGAAAGGCTTTAATCTGTTATGCTGCTTGTACAAATCAACAGTGTGCACCTTGACCCAGATCTCACGAACAGATGGCATGTAGAAAATTCTGTCTTGACCTGGGTTGGATAATTGACCTCGAGAGGACTTACATAGGTCTTTCTCCACTTTTAGCCCACAGCATCAAGGTTGCCTCAGTCTGGACCTCAGCCATAAGCGCAATGGAGACTTGACTGAGAAAAAGTGCAGCCAGCCACCACACAGCACCAACTCCTTGCCCTCAGGAGCTAGGCTGAGTATGTACAGTATCCCAGTTTTGGGACGATCATAACTTGTTTAGAATCTCTTGCAAGTGATGTGTTTTATGTTATACGTTTTAAATGTTGATTTCAAAAACATGCTTTTCTTTCATATAGTGATATTTGGCCATGCAAATAATGTGTAGGTTACCCTGTATGATGCACATACCTGACTGTAATCGGTTTTACTTCATATCATACTAGAAAACAACGAGGCACGCTGCACACTTTGAGCTACACTTCTGTCCTTGGTGTTTCTTTTGTATTTGAATGGTGGTCTGATTCCTACAAACTTGGAAATTTAAGTTTTCTGTGTCACAACATGGCAAACTAAAAACAAATACTTTGTTTGCCACCGTATATGTTGTAGTTGATCAGCTTCACCTTAAAGAAAATCTCCCACCAATTTTACAAATCAGAAAGATCCGATTGCATTTGTGAATAAATAAATTATGAGAATTATTTTGTGGGAGTTATACAAAATCAGTTTAATTGCCTACTGATGCTGATTCCGATTTCCTCTGCAATTCCAGTAACCACATGGCCAGATACTCATGAAGTTAAGTGATTTAGAAATGTTTTTTTACATGGCTGAATGGATTCCTGGACAGATATCCGGTTTGTTTTCCTTAGGCTCCCCTGGAACTTTACAGTTTAGGACAGAACGCATTAAAATCCCTCCAACCCGTTACTCTCGCTCTACTGGATCTGACAAAGGTACTGTTCAGTTTGGAAGCTAGATTACCTTTAGTGAATGCTACAGCTGTAAACAACCTGACAATTTGTCTCCTCTGCCATTCTAGGCTCTCTTTCACATTCGGAGTGTAGCAGCCCGACGCCTCCAATGTCCCCTGTCAACCTGGACACATCGTCTTTCTCCAGCAGCCAATCACAGTGCTCCATTTCCACCCAGCCCAGGATATCAGTCAGCCCTGCTGTTGGTGACAGGCGGAGGGATGGGTAAGCCACCCCCCTGTTCGCATCTTTATACCCTCATCGCTCAGCAGAGCGTGACATGTTTTCCACCATTTGTCTGTACTTCTGTCTATTTCATTGTGAGTAAGTGCTTGGAACACGGTAAACAAATCTGTCAGACTTCATCTTGGACTGTTAGACTCTCCATCTATAATTTTTTTTTTCTTGGTCTTCTGTGCTTCTGATCATTATAACCTGAAATCTTCCTCTCCAGTTTTGGTGATCATTTTGTCTCCTTTCCTCTCTCCATCTGCTTCTCAGATGCGTCTTTTACTACGCTTCCTCTGTTAGACGTCCACAGGCAGTAAAGCCCAAGTTCCTCTCTATGAGAAGCTTGAGGTTTGTTCCAGGTTACCTGTAGCACAAACTAGCGGATACTGCATGCACTGTTTGCATGACTTTTAGAGCATTCTCAAGATACTCTTTCTGCATGCTTCAAATATAAATGTTATATTCCTCCCCATTTCACAACACTAATGTAAGAGTTATTTAATTGATTGATAACCGGAATAATTAAATGGATGTGTATCCCTTCATGTCGTCATCAACTCAGATTTTCTTTGATGGTAATTTATTAAAGATTCTGTTAAATTTTGTTTTAATTTCATGACATTGAGTCAGATTTGAAAATGCGCTCTGCACATCCCACACAACTCCTGAATAATATCGTTAAAGCATTTTCAACTAAAGAGTTGGCATCGTATTTCATATTTTAGGAATTATCGGACGTAATTCAAAGTACAGACTATAAAAAACTCTAATTTTGTTATTTTGCATTTTATGAAAAACAATTAGCCCTCTGTTAATGGACCTCAAAAGTAAGCTTGTGGCCCTATTCAAGAAAAATAGCGTAAAAAGTGTTTTACTGTTTCAAACAGTTACATTAAGCCACTACAAAGGCCACAGGGACGAAAGTAATTGAAATTGTCACCGAGAACCCATGGGTCTCTGCCAAGGTTATTGTTGCTGAACATGCCTCTTCTGAATTGTCGTTGGGGCTCTGCATTGTAGCAGCTCTTGAAAGCCAGACGAAGTTCACTTGTAAAAACAAACTGGAACACATAAATACAAAAAAAGACTTAACATTTGCGGACAATGTGGAGGAATCTGTTGTGAATCTGGTCTTGCGTTGCCATTGTGTCCTCCAGCAACACAAAGACCTGAAACAAGTCTTTAAAGTTAATAGACCCCATGACACAGTTTCCCCTGGAGGACTGAATCAAGATTATTTTTTTTTTGCTTTTTTTTTTTTACATGTTTGATGCATTGAAACATGTGTAAGGGTGTAATAAGCTTATATGAAGTGTCATGTGCTGCATCCCACCAAAAGCCTTTTTAGATGGATGTCAAAACATTACATGTAATTAATGTGTTTTTTTTTGTTTGTTTTTTTTTTCACTCCAAAGGCCATACTTGGGGGAGCCACGCAATGTAACGGTACAAAAAGGAGCAGAACCACTGGGCATCTCTATTGTGAGCGGAGAGAATGGCGGAGTATTTGTATCTAAAGTGACAGCAGGCAGTATCGCTCATCAAGCTCGCTTAGAGTACGGAGACCAGCTGCTCGAGGTAAAGAAACCACCACACTTAAGCTACACATCAAGGTTTATCACTTCTTTCTGTGTCTAATGAATCAGTACTGTTTCCAGTTTAATGGAATCAACCTTCGCAACGCCAACGAGCAGCAGGCGCGGCTGGTGATTGGGCAACAGTGTGACACAGTCACCATCCTGGCTCAGTATAATCCTCACATGTTTCAGCTGGGGAATCACTCTCATTCAGGGTAAGAGGGATCGGGGCAGAAAACATGATTCCAACGCCTTTTTAATTTAGGCTGATGTAGGAAAATGAATTGGATGGTCATTCTATATACAATACAGTGTACACAGAAAACGGCACATTATTAGTGCACAAGAAGATGACATACTGCAGCTCATGCATTAAAAATGGTACAGTGGCAGAGGGTTATATTACTGATAATGGATAACAAAGGCCAAAGGTAAATATTTACTTGTTACAGTGAGGGATGAATTGTCTCTTTAAGGTTGATATGTCTTAAATGAATTAATCAGAAAATATTCAACTACACTGTTGTTCTCATTAGCTCTCGAATGGAGTCCATCAGCAACCAGCCGACACCCCAAGACAGCAGAGCTACGACCCCAGATAATCACTCCACTGTGGATTCACTGAGTGAGCAGGACGAGGGCACCATGACACCTCCCTCTAAACAGACCACTCCTGCCAACAGTCCTCACAACTCCTTCAGGTTGTGGTTTATATCTACACACTTTTTTAAAAAATTTTTTCAGTGAGATTCATCAGTTTTGTATCAATAAAGCCTAATTTATTGATACATATATATATATATATATATATATATATATATATATATATAACTAATGTTAGGGATGTATATAGTCATTGGGCCTCATGCAAGAACAGTTCGTACACACAGATTTGTTCTTTAATCGTGCGTACGAGTTATTTAAGAGAATTTGCGCATTCACCATCTTTTCGTATTTTATGTTTTCTTTCAGGTACGAACAGAATTTACGAGTGATCCAGAGCTGTCTTAGGAGTTTCGTAAAATCGTCCGCTGTTATTTGAATCAAGTTTGCTTGACTAATGGATTGTATATTTAATTACTTTGAAGCAAACATAAATAAATATATGCATTATACCCCATAATTATGCTGAAATGAATCTGTTTGACTTAAATTATGCACTAATTGAAGGTTCATTTGAATCTGGATATAAGGTCAATGGGAAGCGTAAGCAGTAGCTGACTTTCTACTTTTGGATGCCTTAGCGCGTCAGACTCTTGGAAGACACCGTGTAGATATCCATGTGGAGACAGACGAAAGGCTGACATTGCGATTTAGAATGCCAAGGACTGTGCTGCTGCAAATATGCAACTTACTAGAGCCACAACTCCAGAGAGAAACACGTCGATCAAACCCAATTCCACCACATTACATTACGGTCATTTTGCAGACGCTTTTAACCAAAGCGACTTACAATAAGTGCGTTCAACATCGGTAGGCAAAAGAACTTCAGGTCACAAGAAATCATAAGTGCATTTCCTTCTAATACCAAACAGCTAAGAGCAAAACTAGTGCTAGAGTAAGTGCGATAACCAACCAGCCTCTCACCAGCACACCAGTCACAGCGGGGTGGGGATGCAAACCCTGGTTCGGGTAGGGGAAGATATAAAAGAGGTAAGAAAAGCAGGAATGGGATTCAAACCCTGGTTCGGGTAGGGGAAGAAATAAAAGAGGTAAGAAAAGCAGGAATGGGATTCAAACCCTGGTTCGGGTAGGGGGTAATGAAAATATAGAGGGTGCCAGTGGTGGAGGAAACAATAAGTGCGTAAGGAACTAGGACGGCGCAGGTGCTGTCCTAAGAGGGCGGAGCAGGGTAGTTTTTCTTGAAGAGGTGGGTTTTCAGCCTGCGGCAAAAGATGGGCAGCGACTCGGCTGTCCTGATATCAGTCGGGAGATCGTTCCACCATCGGGGTGCCAGAACAGAGAAAAGCCGTGACCGTGTCGATCGTGCGCAGGGACCCCTGAGTGACGGGGCAGCCAGGCGCCTGGTGGCCGCAGAGCGACGTGGTCGGGCGGGGGTGTAGGGCTTGACCATAGCCTGGAGGTATGAAGGAGCTGTTCCTTCCACTGTTCTGTAGGCCAGCACCAGAGTCTTAAACTGGATGCGAGCAGCTACAGGGAGCCAGTGTAGAGAGCGGAGAAGGGGAGTGGTGTGGGAGAACTTTGCGAGGTTGAACACCAGACGAGCAGCAGCTTTCTGAACCAGCTCCAGAGGTCTGATGGCAGAAGCCGGGGCGCCAGCAAGGAGGGAGTTGCAGTAGTCCAGGCGGGAGATGACAAGAGCCTGGACACGCCCAGGTCCTCATCACCCTTGGATTTTTGGCCACTGGAACCTTTCAGAGGGAGATTGGAGACAGATCGGGGGTGTCCCAGTCCTCTGTGAGTCGTGCGCTCCCCTTGGTCATCAAAGCTCTCATCAGTTTATCACCCATGGTACATCAAATTCCCATACACCGCTGTCCAACAAGTGCAAATTAAGAGGGACTTTCATGCCGTGGCTGGACTGCCAATCATAATTGGAGCACGAGACACATATACGCATCAAAGCACCCGTGCTGTCGTGGAGCGCACTGAGCTGAAGGCCAGGTGGGTGTGTCTCCATACAGCGGGGGGGCAAACTGCACCAGAGAAGGCATGCCAGATTTGCACAATATTGCCATGAACAAGGGTCTCCACCTGAACCAGCCCAGGCAGACCAGAAGGTGTGGTGCCCGAAGACCCCCCCTCATGGACCGCCCCATCAAAGTGCCATCATGATGAGGCAACAACTGATTGCACGGCTTTAGTTGCAGACATCGAGCGCCTGGCCAAAGCGAGACGTTTTTTTTTTTTTTTTTAAGCCATTTTCATATCAAACCATTTATTTTTTATTTCGGTGACATTACGAACTACAGGTGACATGGTATTAACAGCACTCGTAATTGCTTCCCATTTCCCATTTTTTCACTTTAGCAGGTCCCGTAATTCCACTGCTGACACTGCTAAAAATGACAGATTTTCCTTTTTGGATCTCTGAAAGCAGAACTTCAATCTCAGAGCCCATAAAGTTGTTATTTTTTGCGCCTTGATGCCATTCTCATGACTAACACTCAACACTTCCTGGCACAGGAGCGAGGAAGGACAGCTCCTAATATGGTATAATTTTGGGTGTGGAGTATGCAAATTTACTAACATCGTGCATGTGCCCTTAAATACGCATGGGTGGGATTCATCATTTACGCTTACACTTTTTCCGAAGTTAAAAGCGTTTGTGGAATCTGACGTGGCGTGTTCGTACAAGACATCGTAAAATTTAGAATAAAAATACGAAAATGTTCTTGCATGAGGCCCACTGTGTTGAAGTTAACGTAGAGGAACTGAGAAATTTAAATTCTGGCTTCTCTCCAGGCTTCCAGGCTCAATTATGCACAGGGCTGCAGAACCTCGACTGGTGAGGCTGAAGAGGGTTCATGCAGAGCTGGGTATTCAAATCTGTGGGGGAAACATTTATGGCATCTTTGTGGAGAGTCTGGATGATGACAGCCTGGCTAAAAGTCCTGAAGGCTTGCTTCCTGGAGACCTTATACTGGAGGTATGTAAATGTACAGATGTGCAGTGTTTTTCTACATTGTCTGATTTCCTTTGTTTCCAAAAATGATGAACTGTTCAGTGTTGAAAAGGCGCTCAGTCTGTGTATCACCTGAATAATTGTTTTCATTCAGTACAATGGCATCAGCATGAAGAATAAAACCAAGGAAGACGCTTACCTGGAAATGTTGAAACCAGCTGAAACGATCACATTCAAGGTTCAGAACTGCGTGGACAGCCTTGATGACATCAAAGAGTCTCCTGGAGATGGATTTTTCATAAGGTGCGCCAAGTCTTTATTCAACTAAAAAGGTGGAGGAGAAGTAGATAGGTTTCCAACACCAAAACATGCAAACGTAAGACTATCCTGTAAAAAGAATAAAATTCATATAGTATTTAAACAAGAGGTTTTAGAATGTTTAACAGGCTTGGTGATTTGTGTATGTGCAACCATAATTATAGGATCTTGTTAGCTCGTCGTGATGCTCTGCAAAAAGAATCTGTTTTGTCAATGTTTCCCCAAAACTTAATGGATGCATTTATGTAACATGTGATCTCTTTGATCCTCTCTTAGAGCACTTTATGAGCGGGTGGTAGAAGTAGAGCAGGAACTGGGCTTTAAGAAGGATGACATCCTGTATGTTGAGGACACGCTGCCAAATGGTAATTTTGGCTTCTGGACGGCCTGGCAGCTTGACGAGAATGCGCAGAAGCTAGAAAAGGGTCAGATTCCAAGTAAATACATGTAAGTCCAGCCTATAATTTATTTTTCTTTTACTAAGATTGTTATTGGTTGGAATGGTAATTACAAAGCTCAGTCACATGATTTCCAGTAATCTCTTATGTCTATTCATATAGACTTCATGAATATAAATTGAAACACTTAAACATTCTTCAAGTTTGAATGTTTATCATCAAGCTTAAATGTAAATTAGTAGGAGTGTGATTCTATTTTAGTTCATGTGAATTTGCTGATATTTCTTCATAGGATGGACCAGGAGTTCTACAGAAGACATGGCATGGCAGATATGAAAGATGAAAACGGCACCAGCAAGACTCTGTCTGCTGCTGCTCGAAGGTCATTCTTCCGTCGGCGGTTGAAGCACAAACGTAGCGGATCTAAAGACGGGAAGGATCTAATGGCTCTGGATGCCATAAGCACAGATTCACTGCCTATTACTGAGGGTGAGAGATCCTCTATTGAGGCAGCAGCGTCACAAACGCATAAAACCTGGTCCTGCAATGACCAACGTGACAATTTAACATCATTTGTCAAAGTTATGGGTATGGAGCAAGTCAAAAGGGTCTAGGCGGGTTACTTTGGACCTCCAGACTTTTTCAGAGTTATCGTCTCAAGCAGCTTTGCCTGGGTAACACAAGTGACTTCATTTACCTGTTCACATATCCAGCAGAGCCTCCAAGAGCTGTAAACACACTTATGTACAAAAGGCTTGAGTTCCACAGTTTCCTGCTTTGAAAATGCATACCGTTAGTAATAAAAGATAAGGAAAATGGTCATATGTGTGTTGTTAAAGAGCAAAAATACTCATCTTAACTAAAATGTAATTTTGCTGTGTGTTGAAAATATTCTACCTAGTTACAGCATTCCTATTACCTTGAAAGAAAGAAATGCTATATTGCTATTTTGCAGATTATTAGATGCATTTGGTGGGGAGAAGAGTTAAATGTATGTTTGACTTTTTGTTTAAAACGTGAACTTAATGGAGAATGCAGATGTACTTTCTACTCTCGTAACACCAAATTATTTGTCACCAGAGGTGTCGGGTATCTCATTTGTGGTTAAGAATCAGGGTGCTGCTATAGATGGCATCCTAGCTCCACAGAATTCTTTCCGGGAATGACGGATTCATAACTGGTTATTAACCGCAGCTGTTTCTCTGTCTTGTGTATTTGGAAGTAAATTGCATTTCTGTATTTCCTGCTCAGATGGAGTGAGCCTGATGTACCAGCGGGTTCAGAAGGTGGACTGCTCGTCCCCCAGACCAGTGCTGATTTTGGGACCTTTAGTCGAGGCCAGTAAGGACATGCTGGTGAAGGAGGCTCCTGCCAAGTTCTGCCGCTGTCTGCCTGGTGAGCCAGTACACACACGAGCCTGTAGCCTCTCGTGAGCCCGTCAGGTTTATGTTGCCTCACGAGAGAGATTTCACTAAAGCTAATCAATTGGGAGCACCAAGATCATACCAGAATGAGAAGTTAACTGGACATAAATGAATCTTTAAGTTGTACATTTTCTTTACTCTTTACTGTAGAAATCATGAAGGCATCTCAGCAGGCAATAGAGCGAGGAGTTAAGGATTGTGTGTTCATTGACTACAAGCGGAGAAGCGGCCATTTTGACGTGACAACTGTTGCATCAATAAAAGAGATCACTGAGAAGGTAAATCAATATCAATATGCGTTGTACTTCATGCCATCTTTTGACCTGAATGTCAATAACAATTGTCTTTTAATTGCTTAAATTGTGTAGCATATTGTGTGTTAACGGCCATACCCTTTTATGTATATTTAAAGGACAATTCAACAGAAAATCATTATTTAGGTCAAGCATTTTAATTTGTAATGTAAATAAACTTGGTGGTAATTTGGTATGTGTTCCAAAAGACCTTTTTTAGCATCTTGCATTTCAGGATGTGTCCAAATTCAGTCTGTTTGAACTACTCTGCCTTCATATCTCACAGCCAGTTGGCAAGAGTTTAAATGTTTGAGCCTGAGTTCATTAAAACAAAATGTAGCTTTTAGTATGATTTATTTTTAATGTTCAATGTAATATTTTTTTCCTAAGTAAAATAACTTGTCTTAAGCAACTTTTTGCTTTGAACCATCCCCCATTTCTCATGCAGTTCTTTGCTGTCATGCTCTCCTTTAGGACTGTCACTGTTTACTTGACATTGCTCCTCACGCCATTGAACGTCTTCACAGTGTTCACATCTACCCAATCGTCATATTCATTCGCTACAAAAATGCCAAGCAGATAAAGTGAGTAATCCCATGCCTCGTAGATATTAGTTTGACATTTTTTGTTTGTTTGTTTTCTTGCCCGAAGACATGTCAAGACTTGTCAGTTTTCTGTTTTGTCGTTGTTGCTGCTGTTTACCCACCTTTTATTTGACTGATCGGAACTATATACTGCATCTAATGGATAAATCCTTCTATTTTTGTATTTGAATACTTAGACATTAGTTTTTAATGAAGAACATTTTGATGAAGAAGACGTAGTCCTCGGTTTATGACCGTTCCCCATCCAGTAAACATTACTCTAGATTATTCTCTCAATCTTTCTTCGTCTTAAGACAGACAGGAAATGAACATCTTGGGAAATCTTGCAGCATTTATAATTCTGTTCACTATGCATATCCAATTGAACCTGATTGATGAATCTGATTTGATCAAGCATCATTAGTTCAGAAACCACAGCCAGCTCTCTTCCACCACCTGCTGGGGATTTTATCAGCCTATGGCGGTATCTGAAAGATGCCTCTGCTCTTTAATTTGTAATTGCATGGGAAGATTTAATCGGCTGAACCCTCGGCATGGTATTTTTAAACACAAGCGCATAAGTAAACACACAAATGAGGACACGCTCACGTCTAGCGGGAACAGGCTTTTCCCGTCCACACGCACATAAACGCCCACAAATCCACAAAACGGTGCAGCAGGCAAACATGGCAGAGACTGAGTCCTGCTAAGCCTTCACTGTCATTAGCTGAGAGCCAGCTGTCCTGGGATGGGAGAGGGGGGGCTCTCAGAGCTTGTGGCTCCACTTCATGGCGTGGGTGGGCAAAACTCTCACAGCAGCATGGCCCCACCTGCAGCAGCATCCATGAACACACCTCCCAGTGCCGGCCCGCTGCAGTAGCTGCCAGAAGCTCAAGGCTTTCTCGTATGTTTTGATCCTCTGGGTCGCATCAGCAGAGCACGCTGACTTCATACGGAGTTTCGGGGAGATGAGTGTGATTCACGCTTGGGTCACATGTTCCCTGTGGAACACGGAGACAGGAAGTCGCATGTCGACTTTTCAGACTGTGCTGATATAAAGTGAATTGATAGTTCAGAAGTATTTAAATGGTTAGGTTTCACTGCAGCTATGCTGTTGGACTCGGTGGAAAAGGGACGTCTTGCTGCATTACCTATTTTGAAATTTGAATTTAATTTTATGTGGTTGTTCCAGTTCCTTGTAGGTGATATTGAAACTTATAAAAAGGTTTTTAATGAATGTATTGGGACTTCGAATAAATGTTCTAACATGCATAATGTGACCTTATACTAATACTCATGTTTATTTCACTGACTTTGGGATAAAAGTTCTCCCTGCCTTGTTATTCGTGATTTTAAAAACTTCCAGAAGATTTAGTTTTTATTTACTTTATGACGTGCACTGTATCTTTGTTGTGATAAACACTGTGGCAATCCAAGATCAGTAAAGCATGTGCTCCAGATACTGTAATTTCCAATAGTACAGAACAGTTAAAATAGCATTTTCTGACTAACTAATATTGATCCAGTAATACAAATATGATATCTGATGTTGTTGTTTCAGGTTACATTGTTACAGTGTGCCCTTTTCTTTTCTTTTTTTCTTTGGTACACTCTTGTATAGTTACGGTCACAGCATGTTGCCACTTCCATACACTTTCATTTTGATAACAATTCACTTGGGGAAAACAAAAGAGGCTGCAGTTGAGTCGGGGTGCTTAAACATGCATATTTAGAACAAACAAATAATGGATGGTTAACAGAGCATCTTCAGTGTGTTTATCTACTTTAAGCGGTTCCTCCAAGTAGATTACAATACACAAAGTGCAGTTTTTAAGCAATATGTGTAACATTACTCATGTTGTGTCCTCAGAGAGCAGAAGGACCCTTTGTATCTGCGGGATAAACTCTCACAGAAACATTCCAAGGAACAGTTTGAGGCAGGACAGAAGATAGAGCAGGACTACAGCCGCTTCTTCACAGGTTGGTTGAAATTACATATTTTCACTTATGTACTTGGGCTAGTTTTGAGCTAACGAATATCACACTGTAAAGTCTGTGAATGAACATTTGTCTCATCACCTCAAGCCTATCGATGAAGTAGCTCACCAAAGCTGCTCTCACAAACTATGTCTCGTGATAAATGTCTCTGTCTCTTGTTTGATGTGTTTGGTTAAACCCGATTTCCCACTGTTTTTCTTTATGTAGTCTGGAAGTTATCTGAGGTTTGTGGAGCACATTGTCTGTTTTCTCTCAGATCAGAGTTAAAGTATCTGGGGCAGCAGACAGTGTTGCTCAAATTGTCCAACTGATGAATGACCATATAAAAGGAGGCGACTTATGGGAATGAACAAGTGGAGTGATGAGAACTTTAGGCTTGTAGTGTCTGGTTGTTGTGGAGCTGAGGGCATACCTGTGCTATAAACACCTATTTCCAGAAAATGAAATGAAAGCTTATATGATTTTTGTTAATTTGTTTTAACCTTTTATTTAACTTGCACAAAAACAAAAATGATTTTGTGTCTTCATTTATCAACTTTTTTTTGTATTTAGAAAATGAAAACTCAAATGAAAATTTGATGCCAAGAACACTGAAAAAGTTGAGACCGATGTTATTACCATTGTGTTACACCATTGCTCCTTATAATTGCACCTTTTTTTTTTTAACTTGGGAACTGAGGCTACTAATCCATGGTCTTACCTGTCTGATTCTCCTCCTCATGATACTCGATACACTTTCAATAGAAGTTGGATGTAGAGTGCAGGCGGTCCAGTCAAGCACACACTCTGTGTTCATTCAAAGATGTTGCCCTTATGGTGGCATTCCTCTACAAAATTCCAGTGCTTTCCTTTGCCTTAATGTTACCTTCCCACATGCGTAACTCATCCATACCACAGAGACTAATACAACCCCATACCATCGCAGATGCTGACTTTTGCACCTCTAACTGATAACAACCTGGATGATCTTCCTCATCTTTGGTCTGTTGAACCAGATATCATTTTTTTCCCCCAGAAGCAGCTGAAATTTGGACTCATTTGATCAGAGTATGTGTCCACCATCTCAGATGAGCTTGAGTCCAGAGAACTCTGGTGTTTCAGGTTGCATTTCTGGATGTAGACTCTCAGGTGTCATCACATGTAATCATGGCGGTATGATGGTTTCTCATGCGGTGGCGTCTGAGAGCTTGAAAAGTCACGCACATCAAACCGTAGTTTCCAGCAAAGGCCTTTACGCATTGAGATCTCTGCCTGAATTTATTTTTACAACATAGCGCTTTGTAGATGTTGAAAGACCAAAGTTCTTTCCAATCTTGCTGTGAGAAATATTTGTGCCACCGTTTGGCACACAGCTGTGAGCTACGACCCATTTTTGCTTAGAAAGAAACTTTTGGTGGGTGCTCCTTTTTACACCCAGTCCTGACACCCACACCTATCACCACTAATCTGCTGATTGTGGAATCTTCCAGAAGGCTGTTACTTTTATATCCCAGGAACTTTATTATTATTTTTTTTGCCTCTATCCCAACTGTGTTGCTGCACCATATTACCATATTCTAGATTTGTTTCTATTCTCTAAATACAACTAAGGTGGTCAGTGAAGATGCTGAAAATCACTTCCTTTGTGCTTCTGTCTGTTATTGGTCACATGTGGTACTGATCTGTTTAGGGAATTCTAATTGGTTGTAGCTCATAATGAAAAGTTTAGAAGCTGGTATAAATTTGTTGCAAATTTCTGACATTTTACTGACAAATTTTTATAGTAATTGGGCAAAAGAAAGATGGTGTCATAAATAATAGTGTTGCAGCCCTGTTTATTTGGACAAAACTTCTGGCTTAACTCTCCCCATGTAAATACCACCCCCCCTCTCTCCTTTATTGCAGGCGTTGTCCAAGGAGGGAGCGTCTCCTACATTTGCACTCAGATCACGACCATCGTGGAGCAGGAACAGAATAAAGTCCTGTGGATTCCAGATGGAGCACCATAGAACGTCTCACCACATGACACTCGCACACATGCTTTCTATTACTGATGGTATACACAATAAATCGGTACACAGTAGATGCCTTGGTTAACGTCCGATACGGTTTCACTTGCAGCAATATCAGCACTGATGATGATCATACAATATTCCCACTACATTAGTGATGTACTGTACCATATATAGATTTGTTTACACTAGTATTTGATACTTGAATATTCTACTCTCCATCGTATCTAGAAGCACTCCTTTAATCCCTCTTTGTCTCATGAATATGTCGGACCACAGCAAGTCTGCACTAGTGCAAACAGAATACCTTGAATATTCTTGAAATGAAGATAGAATGGACCCTTCCTGCTCTATTTATATGCATTTTCCTGCCAATTAATTTATCTAATCAAGTGAAAACTATTGCATATGAACATTTTGTTATACGAATGTAGTTGTTAGATGATAGGAAGGATATTTTCCAGTTAATGTTCTTATTTATATATGGGAAAATGGACTTCCTTCACATTATGTCGCCGTCTTTATTTTGTTGTCCGACGGCATGTTTTTCATTTCAGTTCTCAAACAAAATATTGTGCCAAGCTAAGCTTACTTGTCCTTCTCGGATATGTTAACATCATAACTTTCAATATAAATCGAGCAGTAGGGTTACATGTTTCACCAGCTTGACCCTGCTTGCGGTTCACTCTGACTGCCAGCGTAGCTCCACATTGTCAAATGAATCTTAAAGAAGGGATGTTTTTGTTTCTGGTTCATGGTTGGCTGTTATTTAAACGCATCCTCTTGAATACCTCTTGAGACACGCTGACACATTTCATCAGTTCTGCTCCAAATGAAGGTTAAGATTTCTCCATAATATTAAAAAAAAAGTACAGTTAAATGGATCACAAGTTGTTTGTGTTTTCTTTTAAAATATAGTTATTATTATTTTTTTTTACCATAAGTCGAACTCTAATAAAACACCAGTTGGACTTGTGCTTCAACGATCAATGCGCCATTCGTCCAGCAGGGGGAGGAATTTACCGCTACTGGTGAGGAAGATGCTGTATTGTCGCTTTACCACATTATTGTAGCTGTCCATTTTGTATAGAAACCAGTATTCACTGACCTATTAAAACATGTTGTCTCGGTATTTTTAATCCAAAGATCACACGTGAGGCTTTTACTGTTTCACTGTGAGAGGTGTAACATGTCGTCTGAATGTTGGGTTCACTTTCAGGGGAAGGTTTTTCTTTAATGCTTCGACGCTTGGCAAAATAACACGGACCTAAGAAAAATATCTTATTTTCCTCTGCTGCGACCTTTTTAAAAAAAAAAAAAAAACAATGTTTCTGTGTGCAGTTTAAATCTTACCGTTTTCTTTCTAATATAGCTTTTAGGACGCGGGTGTGCGTTAAAGGCAGTTGGCCACATAGTTGTAGAAAGACCAGGGTTGGAAATGGATAATTACTTCAGAACATGTAGGCATCTCCAGAAGTTTCAGAAGGGGGTGACTGTACCCACAAAGTTAGTCATAAAACATTGATAAAGCGTCCCCTATAAATAACCAGAAGCATTTACGTCTGCTGTTGATGGCTCCTCCCCCGCTACCTGTAAATCTGCGATGCCATCCAACAAATGGATATGACAAGCGGCCGCTGGAGCCGGAGAGCGACAATAATAAGCAGGAAACGAGCATTTTTATCTTAAAAACGTTATTTCTTTATAGGACGTTTAATTTTGATTTGCGAGCTTTAATGTGAGGAGCGTATTCAACAGTGCGCGGCGCGAAGCGGACCCTCTGAAAGCTGCGCCGTCAAACAAGGTGGAGGAGTGAGTGAGTCCATCGACTGGCGAGGACGAAACGTCTCTTTGGCGTAATCATTTTAATAATAATACGAGTTTTATCCGCCGGGACTGCAAGAACAATCACTCCTTTTGATGGGGTTGCACAAAATGTAATTTTTACGTGCACATCCAACGGATGACGCGCGATTCCTAACGCGAACGCGCATCGTGAGGCGCACGACCGATAGCTTGATTATTAAAAATAAGTTGGGCTTTTTTTTTTTTTTTTCCTCTCTCTCGCGTGCATGCGTTCGAGCCAACTTTCCTGTCCTTTCCTGTAGTGAAGCCATATGAGCCGGTGAGGAGCGAAAGGTGGATGACCAAACATGCGTGAGCCGCTGGGGCATCAGGGGGCGCTGGCTGAAGCTCCCCAAAGCGCCTGAATCCCGGCTCAGTTGATTGTTTGCTTGAGGTCTGGCAGTTGACCAGAAGTCGATAATGCCGAAAAACCGGGAGAAATTCAACCCGGACCCGTCAGTCCACATATCCAAGATGAGTGTGATCATCCCGTTCTCTCCCGATGTGCCCTGTGACAACATTACCCAGCGGATGTGGTGGGCTTTCCTCGCCTCCTCCATGGTCACTTTCTTTGGGGGTCTTTTCATAATCCTCCTGTGGAGAACTCTGAAATATCTGTGGACGGTGTGCTGCCACTGTAAAGCCAAGAAGAAGGTACGTCTTTTGAAGCACAGCTGCTCAGTGAAATACATCACGGGGCATTTTTGTTTGACAGCCAGTGCGTGACAACAGCGTGCCCAGCCAGGTTGATTTAGGAAATGAGCTTGTAATTAAATCAGTGCTAAGGCCTCGGCTGTAGAGAACACAGTGCATGACTCTGAATAATGAACTCTGCTATTCTTGGCTTAATGTGACACGCAGTAAAGGTGCGATGGAGCTAGAACAATTTTGCTCTTGAGCCAGGGTAAGGTAGGGTTGTCAGACCTTGATCTGTGAAATGACCCAAACATGTTACAATGATTACGCACCTAACCGTTTACACTTTAAGATGTTAAAAAAGAAAAAAAAAAGGGGGGGAATCTCTAATGAGAAAAAAAAAAAAAAAAAAAAAACCTGGCCAAGTAAAGCAGAAACCAGATTTTTGACTTTGCTGACTCTATAAAACCCATTTCTACCCATTTGTTTTTCAACAATTTTGTTGTGCATTTTCTTTTGCTTTCTGGCTTCCTTAATCAACCTGCATGTTTCGCTCCAACAACCTTCCCATTGAGTTGGTAGGCTACTTGGTCCAAATATTAGACACAGCTCACTGGTCTTATGCTACACTCTGAGTTGAGGTACCTACTTGAAGGAAGCTTGTAGTCCTTTCAATTGTTTCCACTCTTTGTTTGGCTCTCTTTGCCAAAACAATTACGGTAATTTCATTTAATTTTTTAGGTATCTTTTAAAAGGCAACTGAATCAACATCCTCCAAGACTGGTGATTACATCATTTCTGGCAATGGTTATATTTGTGTCCTTACTTTTACAAAAAATAAATGGCCCTTGTGTGTGAAGTCTCCAGAGTAATGGATCATTTCTGGCAAGCTGTTTTGCTGCTGCTTAATTGCTTAGTTGTATGAATAGTTTGTGTAGTAAAGTAAAAGCCCATCTTAATGTCGTTTCATGCGCAAATTATGAGAAACTTGTGTCAGAAAAGCGTGAGACTAAATGTCAACTGAGATTGTATTTTTTTTTTCTTGGCCTAATTTCTTAAATTTGACATTCTCATCGACATAGACTGAGGTCAGTATTATCTTCTGTCTGACACATGAAGCCGGACAGCTGCTGCATTGTTACCTTTCTCTCGCATCGGAGGATCTCTTTACGTCAGTGTGGAGTTGAAACTAAATCTAAAGTTCCTACCCTTTCGCTAATGCTGAAGGATGTATATTAACAGGCTCGTTAAGGTCCTGGAGATGCAGTTCTTTGTCTGAGAAATGAACACAAAATGCAGGAGAAGTGACAAACCCTGCTGGCTGGTGCTGGCCCTTTTAGTATCATTTCTGTGCCTTCAAACTGGTTATAAATAGAAATTCAGCAAGCGATTCCTTTCATCAGTGATTAGTCTGCTCGTCATATTTAGGTAAAAACTTAAGGGAGCAGAGCAGTCAGTTCTGTGTTTCTGTTCTGATTCTGCCAAATGGAGCTAGTGAGCTCCACCAACCTGTTGTGCCACTCTGTGGGAGTCGGCCAGAGACGAGTTGTCCTTTCACTTCCAATCTCCCCCTCCCTGCCTTCCGCTCCCCTGGCATTCATTTCATACCTTTTGTCTTGTCTCCTTCTCATCCTCTTATTGCTCATCCAAGAACCAACCATCCTCCAAAGAGGCAGAGATGCAGTGTCAGGTGCATACAGTATGTGCCATATGAATCAGTGTTTTTGTTGCTAAGCAACAAGCAAGCTGAGGATTTCATTATAAGAGTAAACCTCTCAGTAATGCAGTTGTCTGGGCTGTGAGATGTGGCAGGTTGTGTTGGAGCCCCCCCCCCCCCCCCCCCCCCCCCCAGTCTGTGCATGTCATTAGCAGCCCAAACATGGAGCTTTCAGTGAATTGTTCAAAGATGTGAGTTGATAATCGGTTTCCTCCTTTTCTGGTTTTCATCTGGTTTTCCCGTGTGGGGCGTTTGCTGCTCACCGGGTCCAGTTTTGCTCTGTTCTGACAGCTCTTATGTCACTGAAACTGAGTCTCTACCTCTGAGACTCTGTGTTCTCAGTCTAATGGTAATCGATAAAACTCGTTATTTGAGGGACTCTGATAAATGTCTGCTATTATGAGACCAGGAGGAAGAAAGAAATTGCATCCAGTGTAAATGGCACCATATTCTCAATGGGAGGACGAGGAGCAGTGGCAGCTTGTCAGTCATGTTGCGCGCTCAGTGTGCGAGTTTCATTGAAGGATTGCCTTTCTTTTTTCACTCATTGTTGGAGCTGCTGGAGGTTTGAGGGCCCACAACAAAGGCCCTACGTGCAAAACTAAATCAGTCGTTGCTGCAGAGAGGTCTCTTAATGGCCACGGATTTTATCACAGCCAAGAAACGATAGTGTGGGACAGTCAGTCCACCACACTGATCTTAAATCAAGATGGGTTGTGAGGAAATTAGCTACAAAGGTTCATGCTCCCCACAAGTTGAATTATTAAAACTTTGCATGACTTCTCCTTCAACACCACAGTGAGGCTTAGATCTTTGGTTTAAAGTAATTTATCTGAACAACTATTAAATGGATTTCTATGACATTAGTTATAAGCAATTAAGCCTCTCAAAGTATAGATTTACAAGATTGTTGATACCCTTATGTTTAATAAGGTACTATCACCAAGTTGGCATTTAAATTTGATTAATGTCAGGCTACAGTGAGATGATGTGAATGCTCTTCTTCAGATAGTGAAACGTCTCTCTTGTGCGGGCCTCTTACGGTTAACCATGTATGGGTTGGCAAGTAAATGTGATGTGCTTGATATTGATCATATGTTTTCCATTGTACATAATATTTTCTATAGTTGGCTTTAGTTATAGTTATTTAAGATGACTAGTTTCTTACATTATTGGAGATGTCTTTCCTCATTACACACAAATGAATCCATCTAAGTTAAGCTCTTGTAATGTTTGAGGTTTCTCGTGTTGTAAACATAATGATAGTTTTTTCCAAAAGCAAAAATATTCACCCATCAGGTGCTTTTCTTATTTTTTGTATTGCATCATTTAATTCTGATGGACTTTATTGGGAATATTTTTGTAAAAAGAATAATTGAATAAAAGAATAGATGGATGGATAGTTAAAGAAAAAAAAATGGTGCATGTGTATGTATCCACACCTTTGCTGCAAAGCCCCTGAAGAGGAGCCTGATATATATGTTCTTTGGACCATTATAAGTTGTATACGCCACAAATCTGGGCTTTACAGAAGACTGGCCAGAAAAAAAGCCATATGGAAGTTTTTCTGTGCCATCAGAGTTTGAAAACGAATTTCTAATATTGAATTTTTACAGCATTAAAATCAACAGTGTAAAAAAATAAATCAATTTCTAAAAACAAAAATCAGTGTAAAAAAAAAAATTCAACATTCAAAGTCTGATTTTGATGCTGTAAAAATTCAATATTAGAAATTTGTATTTAAACTCTGATGGCACAGAAAAACTTCCATAAAGCCACTTCTTACAAAAAAGACAACCAAAATGTATGTTGGAGAATCCCGTTACATATGGAAGAAGGTTCCCTGGGCAGATGAGAATAAAATTGAACTTTTTGGCTATCAGATAAAAATGTTATTTCCCCCACACAATGAAGCATGATGGTTGCACTGTATGTTGTGTACATAAACATGCACCCTACTTTTGATGTAATAGCTATTAATTTGTTAAAACCACAATGGTGTTTGCACTTTAAACATCACTACAATGCTGTAATCAGTTGAAATGCCCCTTTGGATCACTTGCACAGTGAGCATGTGTGCCTCTTGTTCACGTTTACCATATTTTTTTGTGGCATAAAACACATCAGTATTTTGGCACTGCATTCATTTTGCCATGCTGTTGTTAGTATTTTGTTATTAACTATACAGATTTAAAACATTTTCAGTCATCTGTCCAAATGAGAGTGGGTTGTTTTTGTAGGTTAAATAACCTATTGCATGATTTAAAAAAAAAAAAACTGTTTTTAAGGTATTTTGAAGAGTTCGTCATGAATGTCCAGTTTGCCATGTGCACCTTCTGGTGGTGACTCAGTGTTCTTAGATGTGTCAGTAGCATGGGGTGGGGTGTGTTTGCAAAGTCGTGATTGGAGAGTCTAGATGCAGAGTTGCTCTTGTGCTGCTTTAAGTGCTATCTGAAATATTGTAATTATGAGACGAGAGCTCGTGATTTGGTGCGAGTTAGAGTTCATCTGACATACAAGTAGGCTTGAATGCAACACACAAACATCAGCGTTGCACATGAAGGCAACATAATTGAATGTATAAATCCTGTGTCCTTTGACAGAACTCTCTGCTCCACAGTTTGTCACTCCTCTTTGGAAAGAGAGGAAATATTTTCCCTGTTATGTTTATTAGATTGTCCGTGTAATGAGTGAAACGATTATTAGCAACATATATATTGCATAATTCAAGCCGCATGCTGCAACTTGGCTGTGATCGCTCCATCTGGGATCCAACAGGTCTCTGATTACCGCAAATATTCAACATTTCATCTACACCGTAGTCTGCTGCTTTAAGAGATGCACTTGATGGGTTTTACTCTTTTACATATACATATAGGAGCAAGATTTTCCTCAATGTTTATTTGAAAAAGAAAAATATCTAATTTTTACATTTTTTAATTTTTTAGGTTTTTCCAGCTGCATTTCAGTGTCTTATAGCTGCATAAACTGTAATTTATGATAAGTAATATGCAACAACAGTCCAAATTCATCAAATTCATCCTAATTCCACGCAACAGCTGTCTGTGGAGTCAGTTTCTCTCACTGCTTGTTTATGCATTCACATCAATATTCATCATTTGTTAAACTCTGTGGCATTGTTTGGAAGAACTTGGATATTTGCCTTGATGTGACGCATTGGACATTAGTTAGAAGCTTCAGATATTTTGGGAAGTTTTACCTCCTCCGAGATGGTCTTAGTTCATTATTAATTGATTTATATTAATATATATTTAAATAATTGATACACTTTTGGTGAAATAGTGGCTGGAGCTGCATGTTGTATTCAACTTTAATGTGCTTGCCCTTTGAGAAATGAGCCTGAGAATAGGCTCACAGCCTTGATCGATGACCTCTGGTGTCTGTAGGACTTGATTTAGTTGAGATGGTGAAAACCTAAATTTGGAGACGCAGACAACTGATCAAAGTGACTCAGAGGAGCAGGCCTGTAATGACTGCATGTACTTTTCTGGTGCCTGGCGTTATAAAAAATGCATCTCATACATCTTAATTTCATATAAATGAAGTTCTGGAGAAGATTGATTTACCGTCTTGATGTGTAGTTAGCTCAGTTAGATTAAAGATACAACTCTTTCATTTAGAAAAGAGTCTAAAGAATTTCACAAGATTTATAAATCTGAACCATTAATGTATGCTTTTCTTACAAATATTTATATATATATATATATATATATATATATATATATAAATCTCAGTCCTGCACAAACCTGATTTCCTCTCCCATTTTTAGTCATGAATTGAAGAGAACACTCCCCTAACTTATTTGCATATCGAGACATGATCTGTGTTTATTTAACCTTTATTTATACAAGTAATCTCATTTAAACACAGTCTCAAGCTCAAGAGAGGCCTGTTTCAAACATATAATTTTACAAATCAGTTACAAATGAATATTCATCAATGCAGCACATACAGTCAAAACCACAAGAAAGTATTGAAACAGGAACAAGTTTTCAATTTCTCTATTTTCCTTAAAATAAGTTTAAAGTTACGTAATACTGTATTATCAAACGAGACTGCTTCATAAGAACTGCCTTTTTGGGAACTGCTCTGTCTGTGTGACATGTAGGAAGATAAATATGTTGGCAGCAAACCAAGGATGGATTTGTAAATGAAATTATACCAATGGAAAAGTCTTCGTATCAATAATGATGGCCAGTTAACCACAGAGCACAAAGTGCAACTGTGAGTAAGGGGTTTACCGCCTGTTATGAGCCTTAGTGCTCCATGATGAATAATGTCCAACATCTGTAGAGAGCTGCTAGAGGCGTTCACCATAATCAATAAGAGGTACAAAGGTGGCAGAAACAAGTTGTCTCTTGGCATTGAATGAAAAATAAGTTTTATTCCAACAGAAAAAACTGTTTGTTTCAATTTCCTTAAAATATGTTTATATGGGCCTCAAAGGAGATTGTCATCAATTAGGATGCCTACATATTTATAAGAACAACAAAGTTGATACGTGAGTGAGCTCTGTGGAACTGTTTTAAAATGGCATACCTTTTGTTTAGTCGGCATTAAGTAAGAGAGAAGTGTCGAATGCCGACTACGGATGATCAAAGAGCAGGGCAACAGGGTTCACATGACAAAGAATCACGTCAATGGCATAGATGTTACAATGCATCAGTGATAGTCTGGTCCATATTGTTACCATAGATCATAGAGAGCAGGTCCTAAAACTGAACCTCGGGGCACATCTTTGGTGACATGTAGATAATTGTATAACTAATAAACATTCACACTGTGATCTCAGTTCTGTATCACTAACAAATACTGCTAAATTGAAAAGGAACCACTATCATCTGTAATCGTGCAAGTTGAGAGTAAACGACCCTCGGATGACAAAGAAGTGTTCTGGTCATTAACCAGCTAGCGAAACACGCATGTGGTCACGCATCACATTAGGAGTACCATCAACTCTCGTTTTATCTGCAGGGCATGGAACACACTTTGTAGAGATCATCAGATGGAGACAATCTTATGCAAGAAAGTTAGATATTTATGTAATCTTTCATAATATTCTGTTTTAAAGTCTCATTATTGAGCTCTTCCATAACGCACGACACAAGGCCGAGGCCATTTATAACCACCACTAAATAAGAGTGTTTTGTAAGAACTTTCTATGAGAAACTGAAATGGGAAAACTGCCATCCTCTGCAATCTCTCTCTGTTAAATGATGTGTTTTGTTTCATAGTAAATTATGTGGCCTCCTTTTCGTTTCCACCTTATCTTAATGTTACGTTGCTTGAAAGTGTCTGAATAATGCACGAGGTGCGCACGTTGTCAGTGCGCTTTCTTTCTATATAAATGCCAGTTTAAGAGCAGGAAGAGGCGAATACGTAGTTTTTGTGTACATACCGTTTATGCATCTGGCCCCAGGTGTACTCTTGACAGTTGTAACACTATAAATGTCAAAACATCCAGCGCTTCAGTGTCGCTCTGAAGGCATCTTCCGGTATGTGACCTTAAAATGAAATCTGCCATCACACCCTTTCAAAGAATAATTGGACCGTGAGTCACAAATGATTAATCTTTGAACCCTGCTTTTAGTGGCTTTGGAAGTATCATGGTTAATGTGTTTTTAGCGTATATTTTTAAACTTTGTCATTAAAGAGCTCAGGAAAAACAGCGTGATGCCAATTAAGACTACCTAATGGCTACGACTTCCCTGAGCACAGCCTGTGTCACCTAATTCATTAAAACGGGAAAAGTGCAGCGCCACATAAATGTATCAGCTCAAGTTTTCCGTCAAGTTCTGTTAGTCATGGATTTAGAACACTGTTGTCAATAAATCATAGCATTATTTCAAAGTGTTTTGGAAAGAAAACGGAGTTTAAGTAGTATTTTCTGTGAGATGTACAAAGTAAGATTAGTGAGCTTGTAGCGTTAATATATCAGTGAAAAATGTACAGGGCTTCCAAGATTTCAACAAGAAGCAGGCCAATAATGTTCTTATTGTTTATGCAATCACACTTCTTTAAAGGGTGTGTTTCTGCCTCTTGTGAGATGCACATGTACAGAATAACACTTGCACATGTGCCAGCCCTTCCCATTTGACTACCCTGCCTAGATATACAAAACCTAGATGCTTCTTTGACTGTTGATGTACAAGCTGTCGCCAAAACCAACTGTAAGATGCTCAATTTGCATTTGATTTTCCATTAAATCTAGCTTGCTATAAACATGAGAAATTGGACTGTAGCCCTCTTCCTTAGAAGACTGCCCCCCTCCCCCCACCCAATATCAAAAAATAAATAAAAAATGGATATGCTCACACACGCTGTTAACCACTATCATCATTCAAATAATGTGTCACACTGGTGATGGTGACAGTGCTAAAGCTGAATTGTGGTGCTAGCAATGTAGTTTTGACGTCAAACACTAAACAAGCGACATGTTGCCTTATACCAACATGAAAGTGAGAAAGCGTTGTTGGAACATGTCGTGTTGATGCCATCAAGACAACTAGCAAAAATGACAGCGACAGTGGTGTTGTAAAAATATTTAAAATCGCTAACCTGATCATTTTTTAAACCTAACAAAGTAATATTCATGCATAAACCCAACCAAACCCAAATTGACCAAACTATTTGTGTGTTATTGACTAAATGAAACCCTGTAGTAGAGATCAGTTGTCATATCTGGTGGTCAAACTTTGAACCCGTGATTGAAAGCACTGAGTGTGATGATGCCATCCACCTCCTTCTCTCCTCCTTAAGAGAACGTATTTCATTATGTTGATGGGAGAACTTTGTTGTTGAAGTGCAGGTTTAAGACCCCATTCGTGGAATTCCCAAAACGTACTGTAGCTTGAAGCTGTCTTTGAACTTCATACGGAAATGTCATTGTGACTTATTAAGAAGTAGTTTCTCTTTCTAAGTTAAAGTATACAAAATCAGTGAAATGCCCATTTTTTTTTTTTTTTTTTTTTTTTTTACAAGGATGGTATTTCTAGTACAGATCATCCTTTGGAAATTTTACAAATAGGTGTTTTAGTGAAATAAACGGATATATTTACTTTCTATCATTTCTATTTCTATTTACTATTTAATTTCTACCATGAATAAGAAATTAGAACATTCCCAAAATGACTTTATTTTATATTATCAGTAGTGCCGTTTTTTTTTTTTTTTTCAAAATTGTTTTTCATTTTTCATAGATAGTGAAAATATTTTTTGCTATTATTTTAATTTGTGTCAGTACATATTAGGGGGTGTTAAGGGTACGGATGTAACAATTGCCACTTTTTATTTCTGTGGCCAGAATGCGGATGATGCAGTCTTACATTAGCCTTTCTGAGCCTTCATTTAATGCGTATGTCCAAGAGTTATTCAGGTAACCAAGAAGATGCGTTACTGCTGCCAGTTTACCACCATGAGACTTGACACCTAAAAGCTATGTTTCAAACCATAAATACAGCTGCTGCTGTAATACAAAGGGCTGCTGACTGACAAGTCAAATGTAATTTTTGTCTGATCCACTCACCCTGATCTCTTTAAGGGGATTTAAAAGTGAGATTTGACTTCATTTCCCCCGGGGCCCTGCTTCAAAGCCATTCTGATGAGATTGTTTTTCAAAATATGTGACGTATTCTCTGAAAGTTTCTGTGGTTCGGTTCACAGAGTAAAATGACTGTCAATGTTTATCTATTTCATAATAACAAAATGCACTGCAGTCTGCAATTCACAAATATGTAATGGAGAGATTTTCTACCTGTTGCTTAACATCTCTGTAATGCAGTGGAACAGAAATTTCTTCCCTGGATTCGGTTTGCCGCATTAGCTTCTAAGTGAAGTGGACATGTTATTATAGTGTTATGAGGTTGGCTGCAGAGCTCTGGACAGGCTGTAGGAAGTGTAACTAGGCCTGATGCCTGATGGTCTGCTTGTCTCAGTCTAATGGCTCTGAACATGATTGCATTTCACTGTGCAGCCACCTATTAAGTAATACTAAGAAGGATGACTGAACTCCAAGACCTTTGGGTGGGTGGAAACCATGTTTACTTGAAAATTTGCACTTTCTTTTATGTACGAGTTCCTGGAATCATCACATTTTCTGAGACTTCCTTTTTATTCTGCTTCAGGAGTTCAAGATGTTGTCTGAATAATTAGCATCAGGACTGGTAAAACACTAGAAAGGTATAATATTAAAAATGCTTTCATACGCTTGAGCTTGTACTCTATTATCAAGTTTTCCCAGAAATTTAAATGATGTCCATCTTCAGTGCTTTGTGAAATTGATTTATTTTTGAGCTTGTCTTATAATTGCTTTTTACATTTCAGAATTTGCTAAACATTGACAGAAGACACTTTCATAATTGAGCATCATCCTTTAATGCACAAGTATGGTGATGCTCAACAATTTCCATAAAAAGACTAAAACCAACAATCATTCGGTTTGGTGCATTTAGTGTGCATAAGCCTGATACAGCTTATGCACACAAAAAACCTGTTAAAGTCCAAACCAACGATGTGGTAATCCGTGTCTGAGTACTGTCTGAAACCTGTACTCTGTTTGTGACACTCAACTTCAGCACCATTGATTTCTTAAGAAATAAATCTTTACAACGGCCAACAAAGATGAAGTTTAATTTTTCTGAAAGGGCTCAGCCGTTTTTTAAAGCGGCCGAAAGCTCTGTTTGGCAAACATTACTCACACAGAAGGAACAGAGGTGCCATTTAGGGACTATTTCCAGCAGTGCATAGATACACATTCGGGCTTTGGAGAGTATTGTCTCAAAATGAAAAATGCCATCAATCTGCACTCCACCTGTGTGCATCCTCTAATAAACACAACTCTGTTATGAAGTAATATCAGGCATTTATGTGCTGTGATCAGTACAAGAAAGTTAATAATTTTTTAACTTGCTCTCATATAACTAGAATTATTTTCCAAAATGAGACTGTAAATATACCATTTGTTGTTTATTTTTGAAAACAAGTAAATTTTTTTTTCTTTTCCCTTCTTCCAAAACCAGACCGCAGGCCAATAAATGTTTTTAATCACGACTGCCCCCCCCCCCCCCCCCCCCCCCCACACACACACATATTTGTGTGTTGTAAAGCATATCCATTCAGCCCTTCATTTAATTCAGTGATGCTGCACCCCCTCCAGCTTTACAAAGATTTATGGTGGAGTGGAGTCGCAACACATGCTGCATGCCAGGAGTTCTTTGAAGCTAGCTGCCCTAATACAGGGACACACCATAGCCCATTCTGCATCTGGAGAATGTGGCATGCTGAGATCTTGGGCATAAACACCCCAACAAAAAAAAGAGAGCTGTGATAGTGTTCAGGTGCCACACGTTTCTCCCTTTAACTATCACACATGAGGAGTTGAGCTGTAGGAGAGGCCTCGCAGAGCGATGTGCGGTGCTGTTGAGGTAGATAAGGATGTCAGAGAGATGTGTTAGCCTCGTGGCTGTGGGGGTTTCATCGGGGAGCATGGCTAACCTCAGCATCCTCTCTCAATTTCCTGCTCTGTGAATCATGCCAGTCCCACCAGACAGATGGAAAGACGGGGAGAAAGCCGCGCAGGCAGGCAGTCCACTCAGTGGAGCAGAAACACCAGGAGCTCAATGGCTGCCATGGATACACTCCTGGAGTCTCTTTGCTGCTCTCGCTGTATGTTTACTGAATGCAAGTGTACAAGCATGTGCGTGGGTTTATTTTGGAGGCCTTGAGCTTGGACATTAATTTTAGAGCAAAGCGTTTTATGCTTGTGAATTGGCAATTTTATGTTGGTACCGTTTTGCACAGCTGTTTACCAGAAAACATAGATGGTTCATTCAATAAAGAAATATTTGGTTTCTGCCGGTGGTACTGTTGTCTAATCAACATAAAGCTAATCTTAACAAAACCATTATGAGACCATCTTTATTGTGAAGTCTGTCACTTGCAGACACTAAAGATTATCACTTGAGCTTGTTTCATCTTTCTGTTTTGCTTTTATCTCTCGGCTTCATGCTTTGTTTTTACTCTCATAACTCATTATATATACAGCAAGCAGCTGCTCTTAGGTCAAAAAGCAATGATAAAACCAGTAACTGTTTCTCAGTACCAAAGAGCAAATAGAGACAGTTGGCGAGCAGAGAGTGAACAAGTGGCGGAGCATCTGGCAGCTAAAGAGCCAGGCATTTTTATCAGGTGTTATTGAAGACTACAATAGAAATAAAAGGAGGGTAAATATTGGGCATACATTTGTTGGATGTTTGCAAGGAAATCTATTTAAAAAAAAAAAAAAAAAAAAAACTTACTCATGTTTTAGGGTCCTGTGACTGTTTTACCCTGTCCCCACCATATGAGGATGTTTTTGCTAGTTCATAAGTGTATACTTTACAATGATGTCACTGTGTCAGAGGGGGACCATTTTATACAGTAAAGTACCGAACAGATTGGGACTCGAACATGAGCCAGCTGTGGCGAGAACTTCAGCCAACATAGGTGGGAACTTAGCTCTCTCAACCGGTTGAGCTCGACTGCATCACATATGTCAGAGATTATTACACCAGAGGGCAAATGTCAAAGGACGGATTGATCTTAGAGACATCAGGGACTTAATCGTGTTTGATGCCCATGAAATCTGAACAAGTTGGTGCATTTGCAGCTGTTTGGCTACTTGACCCTTTGCTTAATTTGAACACCTTTTCATGTAGTTTTTGCTTAATTTGTTGTTTCAAACTAGGAAACAATTGGTTTAGTTTAATTAAAATGTTTAAACATTTTCACAACACACACAATGAAAGAACAGGGAAAAAAAAAGCACGAGCTGTAATGTTGTTGCTGCAGATCAGTGCATACGGGGTGGTTCATCGTATCATAACAATCACTCAGATTGTTAATCACAGAAAACAATAAAAAAAATGCTTTAAGACTATTTACTGTTATATTCTGATCAGTCTACATTGTTTTTCTTTCAGGAAGTCCACCGGATCATCACAGGTGATGGCATTAAACGTGCGGACAAGGATGACCCTGCAGCCAGCGAGGTGGGCTGGATGACCTCTGTCAAAGATTGGGCCGGTGTCATGATATCCGCTCAGACGCTGACGGGAAGAGTTCTGGTGAGTTCCCACTCGGCCACTGTCCTTTGCTACTTCAGCCTATTAGTAGCTGGCTGTTGGATGAGTAATGAGATGAGGCGTGGCAGTTGATCACTATCACTTCTGAACTTCCTCATGACAGCGAGGCACTTGCGTATTTTCCTCATGAAAAATATTTGCTATCATAAAACAAGCCAGATCCTTGCATAGGAGGAACTTGCGTCTGACAAGTCACAAATTGGGTATGCTTGAATGGTCCTTGAATTTATATTTGCTTGTCCGACCCATAAATATACCCTTTTTTCTTGCATATCTTGGTCATTTATCTCTCGGCAAAGCCAGGGCAACAAAGTGGAGCGATTTAAAGAGTGTATTAAGGTCATACACCCCATAAAGTCTCCAGACAGCAGAGAGAAACAGATGCAGAGGGAGGAGTGTGCAGATTAGCAGTTGCATCTAGTCAACTGATATCGTTGCCATGGTACTTGATGTGTCTAACTGTGTCATGTGAAGCCTCTTTGACCACATGCTATTATCTTGTATATTGTACTGTACGAGGTTGTTATCAGGATATTATTTTGTTGAGATGACATGTAGTCAAAGAATGTTTCTGTTTTTTTCAGTCTTGCAAGGATGTTTGATTTTGGCTATAAGCACTTGGCATTGCAAGTACTAAGACTGACGGATGATCAAATGAAATGGCATGAGTGGGAGCACCATGCCAAGGCTTTCTGCAGTGCTCAGGGCTTGATCCCACTCTCACCCACCCCTTTTAAATGTGGTGCAGCATCTCTAGTTGGCTCAATACGCAGAGGTTGTTAATCATGAATGCTGGATGAGCGGTACACTCAACTATTATTGACCAATGTTGAAATATATTGAAACACAGAGTTCGTATTTGTGGGAGAAAAACTTTAAAGAGCTGCTGACCTTTTTGAAGGGATTTATTTTGACAGCTTGTTGTGAAATTTGATATAAAATCATGTTCTTATCAAAAATGTGTCTGATTCTAGTTGACATGGTCGTTTGTTCATCTTCCCCAAAATGTCATTTGAAACTCGGGCTGCACAGGCCGTCCCCACAGAATCCTATGTTCCCTCAACTTGAGCACAAATGCTGGCGATGGTTAATGTTGACAGTAACTGTCTCGCTAACTGAAGCAAACACGAGCTCAGCTGCCGTCCTGCGTTTCCTTGTTTTTCCACTTTAAAACACCAACGCTTTTCTCAGTTCGTGTGTGCGTGTGTGTGTGTGTGCCTGCGCGCAGATCAAGTGCTCTGTCTCAATGATGGCTTGACACACAACTGTTTAGCGAGTGCTCGTCTGTAACCATGGCAACTGCAGCTTACCTAAACACGGCAGATGTGTGTTTTCTCTTTCAGCTTTTTTAGGGCACATGTTAAAGCCTATTCCAAGGCCATCTGAGAGGGAGGTTTACTGGGAAGTATGAGTAACGGAGAGTGTTTATTGTGCACATGCTTCTGTGGGCATCCGTAGATTTGCACCTAAATATTTTTCTTTAAACCCTTTTTAAATAAAAAAATCTATGAATTTTACCTTGCCACTCCAGGAATTTCACTTTCACTGGTGGTGCGTATGAAATCAAGTCTGAGTGTCTTGTAGTTATTTCACAAATTGAAGCTGCTTTGAATCATTAAGTGTAGTTGTGGATGAAGTAGAGAGAATAAATCTTCAACCTTGAAGACAACCGAGACATAGATAAAGCAAAAAGGAGCCTCAGCTACCGGATGTCTGCAGTATTTTTTGCAATTTTGATGAGAAAAGAAAAAGACAAACAAACAGGCACACGGAAATGTAAGAACTCAAATATGTAATGCAATCACAAATCATAAATCTTGTGTTATTAGACATACAACCCAAATTCCCATTAAAGGCTTACATGATTTGTGAAGTCTGAATAAAAAACAGAATCCAATCATTAGTTAATCTCCTGAACGAATAAGCCACTATGGAACAAATGTTTAAAGTGAGACATTTCATCATTTCATGAAAAATATTAGCTCATCTTTAATTGGATGGCACCAGCACGCATCTCAGAAAGTTGGAACTGATCCATGTTTACCACTGTGAAGCACCCCATCATCTTTTAACAACGGTCTGTAAACATCTGGGAACTGAGGAGACCATTTGCTGAACCTTTGGAAGAGGAATGTTATCCCATTCTTGCCTGATATCGAATTCTAGCTGCCTAACAGTCCTGAGTCTCGAAGTCTTGAATGTTGCATTTCATGATGCTCCAAATGTTTTCAGTTGGTGAAAGATCTGGGCTGTAGACGGGTCAGTCCAGCACTCTGACACTTCTATGACAAAGCCATGCTGTTATAATAGATGCAAGAACAACTTACCGGTTTCATCGGCAGTAGTGCAACTCCATACCATCAGTGATGCCAAGTTTTGAGTGCTGATAACAAGTCAGATAGTCAATTCAGTTTATTTTTATTTATTTAGGGCCAAGTCCCCCGATGTCATCTCAAGGCACTTCAAAGATACAGATCCATTTGAAGCCAATCAGAATCCAATTCATTCTAATCCAATCATAAACCAATCAAATGAATTAAATTCCAAATTGGTCCAATTCATACACAGCCAATTTATAAAAAAAACCAAAAACAAAAAAAAAACCCGCCTGGCTAAGAAAACCAACAGTTTGCACTGAAAATTCTCTTCGATCCAATCCCCCATCCTGAGCGTACAAAAGGCGACTGTACAGAGGAAAAAAAACAGACCAGGGATACCTCCTGAGATAGAGAAACACAAGTTAATGGCAACAAAAATGTTATGCATTTATGAAGAGTAATCATCGGATCATAACTATGGGATGTTTCAGGGTCACCTGAGCCACCCCCCAACTATAAGCTTTATAAAAAAGGAAAGTTTTAAGCCTAATCTTAACGGTAGAGAGGGTGTCTGCCTCCCGGACGTAGTGCCACTTCTCTTTCGTTCAGAGGATGTTGTGTCTATGATTTTTCCAAACAAAATTTCAAATTAAAACACTGGTCTGAAACTCAACAACAGCAGGATGACAAACTTCAGCCAAATGTTACATTTTCCACACAGATGAGGAGTACTGTAAACCGAGGTGAGTGTTTGCCTCTGACAGTGAACGCTGAGAGACAGACAGGTGCAGGCTACCCTGTGCGAGCCCCAGACAAGGGACATGTTCATTTGTCCTGCTGGCCTCACATCTCAGTAGATTTTTGAAGATCAGACCTTGCCTTCAGGGCTATTTGGATAACAGGGAGGACACTTCCTGATGACCTTTTAGTCCAGTGAAGTTTATCTGCAGGAGATCAGTGCTCAGTACAACTGGAAAGGCAAAGCCTGCAAATTTCACTTCCGTAGCATGCTACATGTGACGACATGGTTTAACCCAGATTGAGGACACAGAAGGATCCCATCTGTCGGTTTATGCATTGTTGCATTTCCCCTCCCCCCAGTCCCTTTTGCATCATACAAGACAACCCTTCCTATTCATCACTAATGTCATCATACTGCTGTTTGCTTGGGTCAAAACAAACAACTCACTCTGGAGTCTGAACAGGTGGCTGTAATTTGTACCTATACCAAAAAAACCAGCAGGCTGCTTGCAGTGCCATGCATCTATTTCCTGTGTGGTCATGTGACACTTGAAACTGCAATCAAGAAACTCAAGGTTGGAAGTACTTGGAATAGTAAGCCTGAGACTGGTGGATTTAACAGGAAAATGTGATTTCTCTTAAATGATGGGACCCTGCTGGGTGACATTTAGCCCACGTGGGCTTAGCTCTTCTAGAAGTCCACAGGCGGGGCTGGGATGTCAGAGCTTTTATTCTGGCTAGAGAGATGGTTTCTAATAATGGAAGTACGTAGAGGTACCCTCTGGCACATCTGAGTTGGCATTCTTTGCCCCCTAAACTCACTCTCACAGGTTTTTACAGTAAGGGTGTTTAAATGAGTCTTCGGTGAACAGTATGGCTGCTTTTGCTTCCATTTTGTTAAAGTTAAGTCACTTAATTTATGACACACTAAAAACATCAAATGTCGAACCTAAATGCTGTTCGAAAACAGAATTGTCTACACAATTACTACTTTCACAAGAGTTCCATATTAATTGAATTGTTGCAATAGCAGAAATTTGACCATTACCACTGAAAGTGTTAAAACATCTGAGGCTCATTCAGCTTGAATGCCATCTGCAGATCTAGAGACGTGTTTTGAGATGCTGGGAAGAAAATATCCTCCCAGACTACTATTGTTGTTGTGGACAATCCATATTTGCAGCCTCGTACCACCTTTTGATACATAAAAGTTCTGTTATGTTTACAGAATTTAAAAAAACTAAAATCCAGACAGATGTGATCACTCTGCGAGTGATTGAGCTGTTTGGGATGATGAAAAATTTGCTGGTCTCTTGGCTGCCTCATAGCTTTAGCTCACCCATCAGGAAATCTTATTCTCCCATTAGAGAGCACTCCGATTGTTTTCTTCTGCCAGGGAGATGCTGACTACTCATAAGTACTTCACACAACCCCTCTTAAAAAAGGAAAACCAAACAAAAAGGAAAAAAGAAGATGGTAATTTTAAGATGGTTTGACCAAAAACGTTCTTCTTTGGTTTGCTTCATTGACAAAGATGATGGCCATGATGGTCTTCAATGTGCAGAACGTTTTGAATATTTAAGAGATTCACCTTTTGACCATTAACCGATTTCGCCGCACAATACTTTGATGCTAAAAAATGAATTGGGGGTCTTTGGATTCGATCACAAGAAAGTGCCACTTCTTCTCAAAGTAAGACTGAATTATTAAGAAGCCTCATTCAACGATTTTTCCAACCTAATTATATCCACTCGCAGAAACGGGCTCGTGTGTGGAGACTGAATGGATGTGTTCGACTTGCAGTTTCTTGGATAGAGATCAGGCTTGTAATGGGAAAGAAGGAGGCTATGACCGCCCCACTGGGGCTGTTTTTTTTTCTTCCATCTTCAACTTTTAGAGCAAAAGGTGTCAGCTTTAGCTAAGGGACATCTAATCTCACCAACACAAGCTGTTAAAAACAAAGTGCTCATAATTTCTGGTTGTCTTGGCTTACTGGGGTGGAAGTCCTATTGGATGACGTGGCTGAGGCGTTGTCTTATGGACTGACCACTCTCATCAACATATGTTGCTCTAGACCAGCCGCAAGAGGAGACAGGTGGGCCGGGCCAGAAGGATATTTTCATCAGACGAACAAATGCACCCCCTCCTTCTCAGAGGCTGGTGAGCAGCACCAATCGAGCCGCTACATGGAAAAGCTTTTTATCTGATGAGAGTGAAAAGAGGAGGAGAAAGAGTGAAGACTTTTTTTATGGACTTACTCTCTTCTCTCATAGAGAAGATTATGCTGCAGCAGCAGAAATGTTTACTGTCACTTTGAGTTGATGAAAGCATTTACATGACTGAGAATTCAGCTTATTGCTGCTCTATTATTGCATATTTTCCACTGTGTGCAGCTCGCATGAAACAACATTTACTGTGCCCCTTTACTGACATTCCCAGTTGACTCCTGGCTTCAGATTTGGACGTCCATGATGTTGTCATATGTAACCGATATTCTTTCGACTCGCCTATGGCCACGTGGCAAAGACGGGATGCAGTTTGCTACCTGGTGCCAGCGGGATCGTGTGTGACCCATACAACAGAATGAACAACATGGCAGTGGCTCTCTGCTCTCCTCTAAGTCTGCCGCTATTTTCGGATGACAGCAGCTGTCAGGCCTGTTTTTGTTAGAGCCTTCCAGAAGGAAACAATGCCATGTGAGGCTAAAGTTATTTAGTTGCGCTTGTTGTTCCCGCTGTAGTCAATACCAAGAACATCTTTCTTTACGGTCTAAAACTGAGTCTTGAAAACATTCAGTAATTTCACAGAACTTGTCTTCTCCTCCCAACAAATGAGGTATCAAAGATTTCATTTCATTACAGGTTGATATAAACTTTATTGGAGGTCATGCAGTATTTTTGTCTCTACAGCCAAGTGTAAGTTTGGATCCCGAAGCTAAACAAAGGTCCCTCCATGAATCACATGCCCTGCTAATGTTAAACCAAGTTTTCTCAGAAATCGGCTACATTCCTATTTGCCAGAGAATCCTCTCTAGGTAAAATTAGTTTTCTTTGCTTTTGTACTTACATAGAGCAGTGAGCTGGCCAATGTTTACATTATTACAGCTCACTTTTTAAGAAAACATCAGCTAAAGCTGGCATTGTAGAGGAGTATTGGACAGGCGATAAGACCAGACACTCTGGGGCAAACATGAATGACATCCTTTATATATTCTCAGAAACTTAACCCAGAATCCTTCACATAGAAATTGCACCACAGGCTGTTGTGAGCAAATGAGGTGATTTGAAGTTGTATTGCATACTGTGTGCACTTTGGCAATAGATTAACACAGCTACATGCAAAAATATGAGTACCCCTAGTCAGAGTTTCTGTACAAAAATGTCTAATAAGCTCAGTTCATTTGAAGGAGTTTTATAAATGTACAAATTACATCTGCAATCTTTACTTGTCGGTTCTTTTACAAAAGAAAAAAGTCCAAATGTCTGCCATATCAGCAACCAAACTGAAACGATACACTTAGTCTATTCATCTGACACTGATGCACATAAAAATATATTTTCTTATAGTTTTGCGACGTTCAAACTGAAGGACATCATCTTGTTGCACCCCCATCTTGACTGGAGACATGGCATATTGGGCAATTTAATACTTTTATTTGTAAAGCCTAAATGGCAAAATAAGTATTAAGTATTTATTGCCAATCATTGTTCATCATGTTTTACAAGTACTACCAGCCTACATTTTCAGCAGGATGACACAAAAATAGTGTCATTTTGTCAAATTTGTTTCGTCTTTGACTATAAATCATCAAAAATGTCAGAAGAACACCTCTCCTGGTAACACCGTTAAACAAAAAGTGCAAAGTTCCCGTGTCAGGTGTTCCAGCCACAGGCCTAAGGAGTCGAAGTCGCATGTTATCCACTGGCCATCCTGTGGGTTGTTTGGGTTAAGCCACCTGTCCTTGTCAACATGTGCAATGTTTCTGTCACTTGATTAAAGAAGCCTTTCAGATGAGAGGCGAAATAAAGAAAAGTCCTGTCAACTTCTGTTTAAACACTTAGGATTATCGTGACCTAGATTACTGAGATTCACCCATGGCAAAAAGTAATTCTTGTATAGGTTTCCCAGATCTCTTGTTTTTAAACCTTGGTAAAACAAAAAAAAAAAGAAAAGAAATTAATCTTGTTTAAAACATTGAAAAGAGATTATAATAAAAATTCCATGCCTTTTAGAAATCAATTAATCTTTTACTTGTGTTCCTGATCACTGTAACTGAACTTTTAGTGGTGTTTTGACCTGTGGCCATCTGTGCCTGCAGAGTCGACAAACTGAGAGTTGCTTGATCCTTAACTTTCAGCATACATGAGGCCTTTCAGCGTACTCTTGGAGTAATCGTGCAATTCATTTTGGAGACCAGTGAGTATCAGGTGTGATAATCATCATCCCCCGTGTGCAATGGGAGGATACATTTCTAATCTGGAACTTGTCCATGTTTGGCAGCCACATTTTGACAGGATTTCAGTTGGCACAAGCAAGCATCGGAGTATAATTAGTTTGGAGTGGCATCATATTTAAAACCGTGGACTGTATTGCGATGGCGTTCTTCTTCATCCTAAAAATCCATTTTGTGAGCAGCACCGCTCACAAAAGGCTCGTCTGTCACGAGTCTGACCTGCCCAATTTCATTAAAAATCATTAGCTACACAATGATCTGGCAAACTGTTGTATTAGAGCGCAGACACTCTTAAAACTAATCACAATCCTCTAATTCCATCCTCTGGAGAAGAGGTATAAATGGAGCAACTCTTGATTGATACTTAATATAAACAAGGCTTTCCTTTGGCATGTTCAGCTTAATTTATTGACTCAGCCACTTAGAGAAAATGGATATTTGAAGGTTAATAGATGATGCCACTGACAGGTTATAACTGAAAAGTTCATCTCAAGTTCAGCTCTGGCTCTGTGCATTTTATTCCAAGCAAAGTGTGTCTAACGGCGCTGAATAAATTCAGTTGTAAGAATTAAGTCGGAACATTTTTTCAACCACGGCAGACTGATGCTCCTCCACATCTCCTGCATCCTGAATCCATCCTTCCCTTAGAAATATATCTGGCTGCTAAATTTACAGTAAGCCCAGCTTCTTAGAACATGATGTATGGTTTAACACATGATAGGAACTTCCATTGTTGGCACAGGGAGAAGTTTCTCATTAACGACCCCCCCCCCCACCCCCCCCGAAACTCTGAGAACAAGCAATGGCTCACCTCTCTGGCAAACTTTTTTTCTCTCATGATCAAAGACACACAACCATCTTTTATTTTAGGCTAATTTTTTACTACAGTATTTCTTCCATGTCATTTTTTCCATTTCTGGTTTTCAAGATTCTGGGACAAATGAGTTGCATCTTCATACTTTAGCTGAGCCAGACAGCAGTAGCCATGTCTGTGAGAAATGCATCCCACCTCCCACCCTAAGCTCTTTACGCCTCACTGAGAATTTTTGGGCCTATTCCAGGGTGGCTTAAATCATGGCTAAGCCACTGTGGGATTTGGAGTTTCACCCTGCATGCTCTGATTGTGGGTATTTTAATATCTGAATAATTGTACGGACTGTTGTGTAAAAAGTCTCCTATTTAGAACAGGGCATAACATGCTGTTTTGGCGTTATGAGAGTGGATCAGTGGTGCCGCATCAAAGAGTTTCTAACATACAAAGAGATTCACAAAAAGACTCGGAGCGATCAGCACGACGACCCAAAATGTTGAAGGATGGCAGCATTGTTTCCACAGCTCAGCAAGGACGTTGTCAGCACTCATCGATGAGATCGCTCGCTATGTACAGAGACCAGTGTCAAACAAACAAAGGATCGGGTTTCAGACTGTGGGTAGTTACAGTGCAACCTATACAACATGAAACACAAACTGAGCACTTCTGTGCAGCTGCCATGAGTTTATGGGAGGATCCTGTTTCTGACTGCTTTAACCCCCATGATTATTTTAATATCTGAGCAAGATGGCTAATGGTCACGAGCCAAATGTCGAGCTACTTTCTTACATCTTCAAGGGTATAGTTACTGTATCGGTAACATGTAAACATTTTTTTTTTCGCTTTACATCTGCTGATAAAATGCATACCATCAAAACCACTGCTATCTCCACTGTAATCAATAATATAACTACTGATAATGTAAACCATACTAATTCCTTATGTTTTTGCAACTTTAAGCCACAAATCTTGTCTTTATATAATAACAAAGAAAGAAAAATTATGTCAGCAGAATAAATTAACATTAATATTCAATTAAACTAGAATGAATAAAGATAAATGAATTATCCCGAAGTTTAAAAAAGAGGTTAAAAACAAAAAGAGAAACGCACAAATCCTCAAAACCTAGACTGAATTATGTTTCATGTAAGAATTATGGTAAATATTTTTCAAGTGATCATGTTTGGAAGAATCGAACCACTTTGTGTTGCTCTTGTACGACTCAAACTGTTCTCAGAGGAGTCTCAGACCTGCAAAAGAGGAAAAGTGTCTCAGAAATAGTTGTTGAATCTGTAGCACTGCTGTATCAAACCGATAAGACATGTGGAGCAGTGAGATACTGTAACAGGGCACACAATGAAAGCATTAATGTAGTGGGATTGAGGAAAGAAATGGCTGAAAATGTAATAACTTTCTGCATTACTTGACAAAAATGCAAAATGTATTTTTCTGATGTTAAATCACTCTCAGAAGGCCTTGGTTAATTATTTTTGTTTTGAAGCACTAAGACTTGCAAATGCCTGTTATGTGCACATTTTTTTTTTGATAGCAGTAATCTGACGAGGATTTAAAAGTTTCACCAAATATGTGGAAATTGATCTTAACAACTTATTCAGTGACTGATCATTTGAGTTGTTCACATCAGCCATAAAATAAATCCCCAAATGAAATGCATTTCTTTAAAAGTCGTGTTTCAACCCCAAAATAAATCATATTGTTTTCTGTAATTTTAGCTCAGAAAAGTTTCTGACAATGACCCTAAAATTATCTGACCCAGATATCTGTGAAATACTGCACTGTGAAAAGCACATCCTATTATAGTCATAGTTTGAACCGTCTTTTTCAAGAGAGAAAGGAGAATAACAAATCTGTTGAAATACTTTGCTGGGGTTAGTGGCCTTGTTCATAAAAGTCAAACGGCCTCCGGGTGCCTTTTTGTCATCTCGCTTGTGGCGGGTTTGCATGTTTTCTCTGTAGGACAATGGAAAAAGAGTTGTAGGATAAACAACAGATTACAGACTCTATCATAATTTGTAAACGAGGACTTTATAAAGTACAATGAGTTGTGTCGGGAATGTTTAATTCAAGCCAAGATTGTCATGTTGTCTGAATGATTTAAAGTAATGAATGATTTCAGCAAACCTGTGTCTCAGTAATTGTGAAACGACCTCTTAACACTGCACTGAGTGGTTGATGCACCGTGTCAATGGAAAGTTAATTCGTAGTTTGGCATGGGGGACTCACAAACTCCCCAGTTCAGATGATGCAGAATGAAGACAAGCGAAAGTCCACATTTAGTTAGGTGGCACTATAACAGAGGGATAGGGTTTGAGTGTGATGTTGGACCGTTATTGATAGAATTTCTTACCTTATTTGTATTTTTCTGTCTTTTCTATTAAATGATAGTATTAGTTTCGCTCTTAGTTGCTGCTTAGTTTGATAATAAATCCACTTTGTATGGTTTAGTAAAAAATAATGACAATAGTTGCTGAGTTTTGTCATTGATTGAATCTAGTGCGTGTAAAATCGTCAACCTTTTCACAGAGAAGCAATGGTTTGATCAGCACTGTCCTGAGCAGGACTTGTTCACGTGGTAACCAAGTCAACAGAGTAAGCACTTGCGTCACTGTTCCATCGTGGCACTCTCCCTGAGTCGAGTATGTCTGTAGGGTTGGGAGTCAACAAGTGAATATCATTCTGAATATCATTCTGGGGTGACAAAGACCCCAATTGCAATTCTGGTTGGATTGGTAGATTCGTACTAACAGTTTTACGATGAAGTTGTTTTTTTTAAATTGAACTATTACCCCCCTTGATTTATAACATTGAGAAGGTATTTCACTTGTGAACCTCGGGATATAACCAGTATTACAGTGGCGGGTTAGGGGGGTGATAAAGCGATACATCAAAATGCCAATGATTCATTTAAATTTAAGTTCTGAACAGGTTTGGAGCAAACTTTAAACATTAAGTCTCTTTCTGCTCAATTTTGATTTCCAAAATGCACCCGTTAATGTTGCTCAGTTGTTGTCATCACGACCACCTAATTGTCACCCACATTACAGATCAGAAAGAGTTGTTATGCAAGTTTTTTTTTTTTTTAATTTTTTTTTTTAATTTTTTTTCTTCAGATGTAAGCAAAAGCATTACAGGTACTCAGCCTATGAAGGAGAAATGCTAAACAGCCTATTTGTAAAACACTCATTTGAAGTAAAAAATGTCAAAGTGTTCTCTGTATATCCAAGTTTCTGAGCCTGGATTCCAGCTGTCTGTATGAAATGTTGGCCTCCATTTGGCTCTCTTCTCTTTGCTATCTAGAAGTCTGTGAAAAGAAAACAATGTCAAACACTTGCTGAATCCGTTTGGACAATAGATTGCATCATAGCGCCTTCCCAATATTAGATGTTTTCCAGCCAGTCAAACGATCCATGGCCATTGATTCAGCTGTCTTTTTGCCACTCAGTGGGTGTAACACCAGTATAGTCACACGTCTTTTGACATCATGTGGAATCCTGCTATGGAGGAAAAGTTCTGTGCTTTTTCACAGCACTAGCACATAACGTCAGTGCATCTTATCACCCCACCACCAAATCCGGTTTCAAGAGGTCATGGTTATGTCTCGCATTTCTGTGAGATTAATCTGGATCTGAATGTTTTTCTGAAATGGTTCCATTATTCTCTCATTACACCCACGAGAATATTCAAGCATCCTCAGCAGAGCTCTTTGACTCACTGCAGTCATGGCCCTATTCCATGTTTCAACATTCCCTGACTATCATTGTCATAGTTATAGAAATCTTTTTTATTTTCTAAAAACGTACTGCTTTATCAGTGCAACATTCATGATTTGGACCCGTTGGACCTGGCTAAACCTTTTAATTTTTTAAATCTAATCAGGCATTCATTCACAAGCCTTTAATGTGGTGTGTTTTATAATGTGTTTAAAGTGTTTTTTCTTTTTGTTCTTTATTCTTAAGTTTCCAGTAGAAGCCTGCAGAGCCTGTTACCCCACGCTGTGCTCTGAGCTTCACTGAGCAGCCCAGATTAGACTGTGGTGTGTTGATGTCGGGTTATGCAGTGAATCAGGAATTGTGAGTGGCTATAAAGACCCTGCAAGTTGTGAAAGACAGAACCTCAATTCTCAGCGACTACCATTTTCTGCTAATGGTGTTTGCTGCACTTGACTTTTTCATGAGTAACATAAAATATATTCTATTACTCTTTTTTTTTTTTTTTTTCTTTTTACAGTTGCAATAATGTTGCACACTTGCCACATTTGGTGAAGGTATTATTTATAATAAGTGATGAATCAATTTGAATCAGGCTGCCAGATAGTGTAATAGGGGCAGCAGCTGTCTGGAAAGTTCATTGGTTATTTTTGACCGCCTGTTTTCAACACCACACATTGTTTTCTAGAATGGTGTTAATTTTTCTAATGCCATCAAAAATACACTCTCTCTGACCGTATGGAGAGAATATGACACAATGTGATATGTAATTGTCTTACGAAGTATTTTAAGGACTTTATTTCAAGCGTTTGACGTGATAAATAAGCCATATACAACATACTCCAAACTGTGTTGTTTGGAGTTGTTTTTACCACAGAAAATGGTATTCGGTAGGACATACAAGCTGTTACCTTTTATTTCTGGAAAGTGCTGGAAAGTTTCAGACAGTGGGAAAATACACTTATCTTTTATCACTTTTGATGATGCAAAACTACACATCACAATGCATACATTTGCTCTGTAGTTAAGTTTTCAAAATGATACTAAATGTCTGACAAGGATTGTTTTTACCAACTTATTTAAATTTCTCCAGTTTGATCACAAGTGTGCAGTACAAGTAGTGCAGCAAGGCAACCATGGACTGTCATGGAAGGTCCACACAATAGGTCCTGAAAGCTCAGTAAACATTTTTTTTGTACACTGCAGGTCATTCACATGAGGGTGACAGAAATACACTCTAATAATAATTCTCACCCAGACCCCGTCTCCTTCCTCCCGTTGTCCCAAATTATGGACTCTTCACAATTCTGAAGATCTGGGTGATTCATCAAAGTCACCCAAATGAATGTGTTTGTCAAAAAGTTAGTTATTTGCATCCCTGATACTTTGTTAGGTTAAAGAGGAGGATGAGAGACCTACCGGTAGTTATTTTATCCCCTGATCTAGCCTGCTCAATAACAAGGACAACAGTCTCTGGAGTGGCTCACACAGCTCAGAAAGCCAAAATATGATACTTTTATTGTTATATATTTCCAGACCTTTTCTCTCTTAGGATATCATTATCAGCAGTGTTCATTGCAAACAAAATTTCTGCTCAGAAAGCCTACACAAGAGGCCTTTCCATCACAACACAAGCCCTCCAGCAAGCACCTTTTTATGGGGTCGAGTGAAGTAATATGAAATCACGGCAGAAAACGAGATGAGACGCCTTCGGTCAAGTTTGAAATTTACTTTTAACAAGAATGTCTTCAAAACTTTACACAAGTGGGTTGCCAAAGGGCAGTAAATTCGCATTATTGTGGACTGCACAGACAGCCTGTTGTGTTTTATGGATGGACGGTCTTATGAAGATTGCTACAATACCACTGAAAGTTTGTGAAAATAATGTGAAGAACCCGCCAAAAGGGACTTATTGTTGTCTTTTATAATTTGTAGATTAAGATGAGATTTGAGATGGTTCCTAAAAACCCAGTGCTTGAAGCTGGTAACAGCTTAGATAATGCAGTGTTTACTGTGGCTTTTTTTTTTTTTCAGCACAAAATTGATATTGCTGTTGTTTTTCATGCGGCATGTTGGGATATTTTTAAACCTCTGAGAGAATGGAGAGACTTCTGCACCTTGCAAAGGTGAGGATGTGGTTGAGACTTGCATATCAGAGCTCACCAAAGACGATCTCTCCTTGGTCGATTAAAGTGAGCTGTTTTTCTTTACATGTTTTAATATGTTCTGTGTTTGGTCTTGGTCTGAGAAATAAATGTTCTTGCCTCAACAGGGTAACCTTAGGATTCAATTTGTACTTCCATAGAATAAATCAAATCAAAAGATCATTGTGGTAAAGCGTTATGCCAGAAGGATTTATTCTTAAAGGTCTCTCAAATGTCAGACAAGTCCATCCATTTCCAGCTTTAGGAACACGATGGCAAAAGATTTGTGTGTATGATCACGTTCCCTAAACAACTTAAATTGTGTGTATCCAAAAACTATTTCTTGCTGCAGCTGTTTTGAGGCTGCGCTAAATAACCTGTAAAATCTACAGTTTTTTTTTTAAAAAAAGGGTTGGGAATTATGTTATTACTGAATAGCAGGTCTATTCTGCGGTAATGCCGGTAGTCATCCCTAATGACATGGAAGCCGCAACATGCAGCTCCACAGGAAGCTCTGAAGACAAAGGATTAATCTGCTTTTATTGAAAAGATGAGCGAGAAATCCCTTAAACCCAACGCTTTTACTCATGAGTGTGAAAGTCGCAGGCACAAAAGAGGATGATGAAACCCTGCGTTGGATACTGTACTGTCTACACAATGTGCTCCCCCCGGGAAAGGTTTGTGAATGATGTAGTACATGTCTGAATATTGCATTCAGCCACTCCAGACACCCACTGAGCCTGTGAGGGTTTCCAGGGATTCCCAGCAGAAAGAGAATTGTTCAGTTTAAGCTGAATCACTTTAATACACAGTGCTGTTGGCTGTGCTCTACCTTATCAACAAGTACAACATTTGTCTGGTCAGCAGGGTCTGTAATGTGAGAATAAAGCTGAAGCCGTATCTTCTGACTGAAACGGCAAGAAAATATATAGGGTTGTTGCTTCAGGTAACAGAGCACACATAAGATTTTCCTTGTGGATTTCATATAGATGTTTTCAAACTGTGAGGGGGCTACATACCAATGGGAACTTGGTTGTTTGTGCAGTTGATGAGGCCTTTATCAACATGTCTGAGCTGCAGCAGTGACGAAGCTAACTGGGAACATCATGATGTGTTTAACTCGATTATGTGTATTTTTTCTTTGTTTCCGGGGAGTTTTAACTTGATTAAATCTGCACGCTGACATGTTAAATACATTTATACATTTAACCGAACACAATTTGGTTCAATTTGATGGAATCCATTACAGTTCATAACATTTATTTAACATATTCACTTTAACACAGATACATTCTAAATGTGGGAGAAAAACTTTTTCTTCAAACGTGGAATCTGTTAACTTCCCTCAAATAGATATTTGATAAAAAAAAACAAAAAAACGAGAGAATCGCAGGTATATTTGGTATGTCAGTGAAATACTTAAATCGGTAACTTTTACCACAGCTCTAATGTATCTACAGTATTGAGTATGAAGGATTTCTTGAATCAAACCCTTTAGTTCTTTTCTGCTAAACAGCTGATTTGCAACAACATGTGCCTGCACATTTTGTACTGGCTAAAGTTATCAGATGGAATAGAGACTTATTCTGGGAAAGAAGCTGTTCTTTTTCTTTATTCTCCTCTTCTCTCTGCTTCCTTTGACAGAAAGTTTTAATTGTGTTATGTCCTGCACACTGGTGATGGCTGCTGTGAGATGAGAAAAAGATTTGTGGTGTTGTTATTCAAATGATCTTAGATTTAATCAGAGGAAGAGCCTTGCACCACAGAGGTCTATGTTTTCTTTGTGGTTTGTTACTGGAAGGAATGCTAACCTACTGTGAAACCAGCAGATTTGTTTATATGTTTATATTGACTTTAATTTGGCAGCATGGTTTTAAATATATTTTTTCATTGGAATTGGCAATTGAAAACAGATTTATGCCATACGTTTAAGTTTTGTGCTCCCTTTCCTCAACACATTTGAACTCTACTCTGGTGAGCCAACAAGCCACATTCCAATCACTCTCCACCGCGATGTCAGCCTAACGTCCTTGATGTAGCAGACGGAGCGTGTGGAAATAACTTTGCCAAAGTCACTGATCCCTGCACATTGAACTTGTCCATCTCAGCATCCTTGAGCTCATTCATGAATCACTACATTGTCAAATACAAATATGATCAGGATGACACATGATGAGCTGATTTCTCACCACACCCTCACCTTGGGATGATCTGTATAATAGTTATCAAACGTCTGCTGCTGTCGTCAGACACTGCAGCCCATTATGTAACTGTGATTGTTGAGTTCTCTAATGAGTAATGTCACATCATACCAAAGTGGGATTGAGATTTTCAATTAAGATGATGCATTCATACTGTATATCTCAGTAGAGTTGTGTGAATGGAGTGCACTACTTTAAATAATGTATTGAACGCAGCGCACTCCATTCATTCTTTAAATTGAATATATCTAAAAGCGACATGTTACTCATAAATATGTCGTAAAACTAACGAGAAATGTATAATAAATCATTTTCTTCTGCAACACACAAAAGTGTTCACTGTAGCTGTTCACACCGCACACCTAAAAATAAAGGAGCTCCACTGTGCTTTCCCCTTGAGAGTGATCGCAATTTCTCAGGGGATTTTTCACAGCAGGAAGTGTCTTGGTGTTGCTAGGAAACACGTCATTGCCGTCATTTAACTTGTGCTAATGATGTGTACAAAATTATCACACAATCGAAACACCACTGTCGTAGGCCATTTTGAAAAAAAGTCTGTAAACAATGAATTAATTCATGGATCTTTTTGGCCACTGGAGCTGCACAACGAGCTGTAAAGTGGACAAAAACACACCGCCTCTTAAAAGTTGAATGTAAAAATCCGTTGGGCAGAAGAGCAGTCAATTTACAAATCTCTGTGGGTTAGTGAAATTATAGCTAGAAAATCATTAACGGGACTCTTTTGTTAATATAGGTGTATTGATTAGGGCAACTTTAACACTGTGCTGCCTGTAATTTTAAAATAACCACAATATAGATGAACATAATGCCAATAATTATTTATCCTCACACTGAGTATCTGACACAAATCCATTAAAAGGTAGTGGCAATTTTCCGTCTGTGTGAAGCTAAAAGCACAAAATAAGGGCTCTAAAATGACTTAATTATGTAAATCTAGGGCTGTGGGTGATGACACACATGCACATAGCTGTGGTTATGACCAAAAAAAGAAATTAGCAGTGGCCACTGTGTTGTTAATGGCTCACCTGGCAATCATGATTGGAAAATCTGGTTTTACCCACGTTCACTCCATTAAGAAATAAGAATGACATTATAAAATGTCAGTAAGACCTGACACATGCCGACATTTTGTGTTCTGTAAAAAAATCACAGTATTCGGGTGTCAGTTTAGAAAAACATTTGCCAGAAGGTTTTCCTTTGCCATTATCCTCTGGACTCACTCCAAAGTCCACCTGAGTCCAAGCCTCAGATGTCTTAACATTTTCTAAAGTCCTTCAACTTTTCTACTTTGCTGTCATTTGCAATTGGTTAGGTTTAGAAATTTAATAAATACATAAATTGAGTTCAGTATAATGAAACTAATGAAACCATTGCACGTTCACTGAGTGACTGGATTGTTTTGTCTGTGTTTTCCATTCAACCTCGTCAGTTAAACCAAACAAAAAGGAGCAATTTTCCACTGATTCTGTGATTTGACCAATTGAATCATAATTCCCTGTTTTTGGCAGAGGAGGCTGGAGACTGTTTATGCAGCACATCGTATAGGTTATATTAAGATCATGCTCGAGGAAGGTGCCAGGCATCAGGACCCCATTAGTATGCATGTTGTGTTTTTTGCCTGTCGCCAAAAGCATGAGGAACATGCAGAGACAGCCAGTGAGTGCAGTTCTGAACTGAGGTGGGACACAGCTGCCTCTTAAAGGCACAATCTGTCATTTTGAAAAAAAATAAAAAAGTAATTTACAGATCTCTGCATGTAAAATTGGAATTGGAATAGCCTTTGTTTGTAATGGGAAAACGCTCAAACATAACCTGTCAATCAGAAGGCGTTTCCTAACATTTCTAATTTAGGGTTTTGAAACAATAACAAAAACAGCTTGAGGCTGCAAAAATGGAATTTCCTCTCCTGTCACAGACGCCCCATCATATGTCATTCCAGCTGGTAAGGAGCAAGAGTTCAACAGTAATGACTCTGTAAATGTTTCAAATGTTCATACAGTGTCTGTTGGTCGAGGTTGCTCTCAATCACGTTTAAGGCTGTTGTCATCACCCAGGGCAAAGGATAAACATCTAGTCTAGTTAGTGAGGACTGTCATTAATGACCAGGGTGTCTCCCACGATCCAAGCCCCGTCATGCGAATATTTACAGCAGCTCTAAGAAAACGGACCACACAAAACAGTCCGGGGGCGGGGCGATTTCTTTTGAACATTTGCAAGGTGATTCACATTAATATCAAAACTTAACAATTTTGTTATAAGTCCATGTAATTGTAGTTTATTTAGGTGGTGGGAAAATATCCTAATTCAAATAGCAGAAATTCTGAAATTGTACTTTTTAATAAAAAAAAAAAATGCATCTGACATAATTGTCTGTTTTGCAGTTTTTAATAAATGTGGCATCTGAGGTGAGACAAACGAGTCGGCTGGAATTTGGCTTGATTTTGTAAATAAATACCGTGTTGCAGTGGAAACCTCTGTGTTCTAGTTACCCATGAGGAACACCAGGTCAGGCACTTCTGCTCCCGTGAACATTTGAATTAAATGAGAGATGCACGAACTTGATATGTTCACTGAAATAATGAATTACGGCTGACTGTGAATCTTTTGCATCTTACTTTTTCTGACAGTGTAACACAGACTGTGTTTCCAGTACTACTTATTCTCTAATTATATGTATTACAATGTCACTCAACTCCTCATTTTTAATAGATTTGAGATAAGTCAGACTTGTCACTTGTGAAACATAAACTATCTGAATCTTTTTATTTTTTTTATATTACACTGCTAAAGACCGTGACGAGCTGTATCACTTAATTATTCCATTGTTAATGCCTAAAGATCATAGAGATTTTAGAATTTAGATTTTGCTTTCTGGCAGTGAACCACCATCTCTGAATTTCAGAAAAAATATTTGAAGTTTTTCTTTACTGTAAAGTGACTTTGCTCCTGTTTTGTAACTGGAGGCGACACAAAGTGAGGAGTGTGTAGGCAGAATTGAATGCAGATTTGGCTGAGGGTCTCTTGGCAGCTCCCTCGTTGTAATGCAGTGGTCACTCCTCTGGTGTGAGTCTGAGCTCACTGTGCCCTCTCGTGGGTGGAGCCATCTGTCAGCAAATGGCTGAGGATGGCTGGAGATACAGATGTGATGCATCGTTATCCGGTGACTGAGATGAATGATGCATGCGGGCACCGTCTGCTGACACCTGATTGACAAACCCAGTCACGAGTCCTTGTTACAGCCTTTGTGCTTATTTACTGGTACAGCTGAATCTTCATCTGCCAGTGACATTAGCATTTCCAGGGTTGCACCACCATTGTTGCTAGTTTGTAAACTGGGACGGTCAGAGGCATAAAGAGATTTCCTTGCTTTCAAAGAGGACGGGCTGATTAAAAATTCACGTGGGTGCTTTTTGTCATTACGCCATCAGCGGTCGCGGGCTGACAATACAATTTCACATCATGGAAATGAATTTGGCTAGGCTTATTCATTATGCATGCCCATTGGTTTCTTGTTCAGGATAGCTATTGTGTCATCTCTAAATAGATGAAAGCCAGGCGGGGTCGCAGATAACCCGGTAGTGTATTTCTGGATGTAAAACATTTATTCTGGTGTCCAGCAGAAAAATCTCTCTGCCCATATCTGTGTTTTTGTGGGTCGAGCTCTTATCTACATTCAGAGTGGCTTTAAAGGAGAAAAGTAGGACATTCATTTCACAACGGTTTTAATAAGCAGCTGTGCTTTTGACTTAGAAATATCACTAGGTGATACTTCCCAATTAACATGACGTGTGAAGGATTAAAGATCTGGGTCTTTTCTAACCCAAATGACAGAAAGCTGGTTTTGTAACAGCTGCCATTCCAAAAAAAAAAAAAAGTATGCTCTAGTTAGGTAACAGAAATTTTAACCTCTGTCCAATATTTAGGATAAACTTCCCTCTTCCTTTGGTTAGACAAATCCATCATGACAGCAGGTACTTCAGAGTGTGGTTTCCAGTGTCTGGAGGTTGACTGAGACGAAACGGCATCACCTCAAGTGTTTTTTTTCCTTCTTCCCTTTTTTGTAACTAATATTTAAATATACTCTTACTGTGTTCATTCGTTCTCCCCATTTAACTAATTGTACTTACAGTTTAGTCTGATTTCCTGTGGAATCGGCAACAATGATTAGGTTTCACTGGAGCTTTATCAGTATCAGGGCTGTCACCTGACGAGTCTCTCTTTGTCCACGAACACTCTCGAATCACATAATTATTAGCCTGCAACCTTCCTCGCAGACTGCTCTGAGAGTCTATTGGCCCTCTCCAGGTTTCGGTTTGTGTGTACCCCCTGCAGAAAAGGAAGAGTGACAGAGTAAAACCGATGCCACTGTGACCCCTGAAGCTTCGGGCTCAGCTGCATCTCCTGAAAACCGCCATACAAAAAGCCACACTCTGTCACCTCGCCCACTCATCCGCTGCCAATTTACATGATGTGCTGAGTTCTTGTGTATCAATTTACACTGTCAGATAAACAGTCACCGATGAGTCTGTGGCACTACTGTTCAAAAGTGTGATGCTTTATTAGTAACATAATTATAAGTTACCAGATGTATGCACTCCTGCAAACATTTGCTCTCTTCTCTTTCCATTAATATTTTCTTAAATGTTTTCTTATAGTTTATGCTCCCCTGAAGTCCTAAAAAAGATCTAGCGTTTTCTTTGCTATTGATTTGTTTCGATTTTATTTTTGTCATTTAGTTTTTTTATCATTTATTCTATGATATGTAAATGAAACGCAAACATTAGCGAACTTTGTTGCTTCTTCGTCAAATATGATAACAGTGACAGTCGGGCATTGCTAAAGTGGAGGTTATTATGTTCCGTCACGCTCATTTCTCATGGCTGCAAATAAGATGGATGTGCCAAATCTACAATTCAGTGGGAAATCGCTAAGCCACTTATCACAAGGGAAACACAAGTTGACCAAGGAAGATGTCGAAGCTTCAATGACTTATAGCTTAAAAACAGGAAATGCACACCCAGGAGATGTAAAAAAAAAAAAAAAAAAAAAAAAAGGGTCAAAACAGGAGTCAATGTTTGTGACTGTGGATGATTGAATGAAACTGATATTCAGTGATGAATCATCAATCCATATTGGACAAGGACCGGGGTCGGCAACCCACGGCTCCGGAGCTGCATGTGGCTCTTTCATCCCTCTGCTGCGACTCCCTGTGGCTTTTGAAAATAAATAATAAGTATTTAATTTAAATGTATTTTGTTAGTTTTAATGTTATTCTAAATTTGAAGATTATGGTGATTATGTAACATTAAAATAAAACGCGGTCCATTTTTTTGTCACTCAAAATATGCGTCACAACCGCTGATGTGCGACGGATCGTTTCTGTAGGAACGGGACCAAATGGCTCTTTGAGTGTTTAAAGTTGCTGACCTCCTTGCCGACTAGGAGATCATGCTGGAACTTTTGTTGGGTGCAGGTCCAGTGAAACCTAAAGATGGCTGCCTGATGACAACAAGTACATTTGTACAATCCTGATGATATTGAGTTGACGTGAGGTAAAAGGCCTGGGGAGATGTGAGTCATTACCTCTACAATAAATGTGCAGGTGGACAATGAAATTTCCGACACATTTCTCTGCCATCCATCTAAAGTAGGTTTGGTGATGCTGAGGTATTTTTTTTTTTTTTTCCTGGATTGATAATGCATTTTGCCACGGAGGAAAGAGCGTTCAAACCTTTCCTCAGGAAAGACTTATCAACTCAATAACATGGCCAGCAAACAACCCAGAACTCTGAGAGGGAAAATTGTTGGGGGGGGGAGGTCCAGAACAAAACTCCATCCTGAAAAGCAGGAGGAATCTCTGATTAAACATCTACTCTCTGTTGTCAGTTATGATATGCTGCAACCTAATTAAATTTGTCCTTTCTCTTTCTTTCTAGGTGGTGCTTGTATTTGCACTCAGTATTGGAGCCCTTGTTATCTACTTCATAGATTCCTATGAGTAAGTATTTTGACAGATGCATTCAATTTTCATACATTACCGATGGTTGAGTGTCACAATTAACCCGTTTTTATCTCATTCTGGTGCAGAATATTTGTAATCTGTAAACTTGATGCACTTTGAAACAGTACGAGATCAGATCTGCTTATTATATGCCACAATGTAAATGTTACGTGTTCATGGCAATGAAGCCTTGCAGCAGCTTTACCAGCTACAGCAGGTCTGAAGATGGATGTGTGAGAAGTTTAACCAGGAAATCTTGTAACAAGGCATTTGTGTCAAACATGAAACCTGCACTTTCAGCCATTTAACTTAAACCTTAGTGACTTTATCAGTTTAAATGTTTAGTTATGGAGAATTTTGTCTCAGTAAAGTACATAATTATTGGCTAAAGCTCTAGTATAATTCACTCAAATAGGTAAAAGCTGTTAAAGCCAGTACAAATAAAGTTGCTTCATGATTATAAAGTCTTATTGTGAATTTTAACTCTCATGTATCACCATACATGTGACGTAAAGGCTAAACTAAATCTAATAGCGCTGACTGATTTGTGCTTGGTTTATGGTATCTGAGGACATGCATTCATTCACATGTACTTGTAGGTAAACTACTCTGGGCTTTAGTTCTATGATCAAATTTACTTAATCCCTGGAATGAGTGATCAGACTTTCACAGAGGGAGCAAAGTCCAAACTTCCTGTTGAACACAATTGCCATCACTCATTTGACCGGTGGAAGCGGAAGGCCCTTTAAGCTGCATGTGCGACAGAACACTCTTTTTGCAGCTTGGTGGTTTTTGGACAGGAAGTGCCATTAAAAAGTACAGAAAAATACACAAAGATAAAAGCTGCTATCAAGCCCAGCGGGAGTACCCACTGGGAGTAATGTGAATGCAGACAGGAGAAAATAGGCTGTAAATCTGTGTAATCAGGCTGGAAGTCCTGGAGGCAGGCATCCAAGTTATTTGTTATTTCATAAGACCACATGCAGCTGAGGGCTGGGCTTGCACTGATGTGGTTTGCGGGCATGATCTCATTTCATTATCTGGACAAGCTCAGGTAGAGTTACATTCTCGCCGATGCCATCTGTGGCCTCCTGTTCTCAGAGCTTGCCTGAAGCGGCGCCCAGTGCCTTTTCACCTGATGAATTTAACCTTCAACCTCTGTCTTTAGCTCGTGTCAGGGAGTGCTTTGTTAACTACACAGTGAGGAATGGTGCTGCAGCACCTATTCAGTGTCTTACATTCATATTCAGCCTATAAGCTTTTTGTTTGTGTTTCCATTCAGTCTTATCCAGGTTTGTCTATTATTCAGGCAGTATTTCTTCACTACCTGTCAGCCCAACAAGCCTTGCACTTAAAGCCAAAGAGCAGCCAGTTGCTCTCCTGCGAGCTTTCAAGCTGCAGCAGACTGTAACAGATACAGCCTTTCCTGTAATTAGTCCTATGGGGTTGCTGAGGCTTTTATATGATGGACAGGCTGACCTGACTTGAAGTGACACAGAGGGGGCATCAACACAGCAGACTGACCTGAAAGAGATTCTCGGGAAAGCTCAAAATTTGGAGAGAGGAGGACATCTGCTATCTAAGATTGAGTTTTACCACACAAGTCTGTAGTTTTGGTTCCCATGCAGCCCCATGATGTTGGTAAGACTGGATAACATTGTTATTGTTGTTTCCACAGTGTTGAAGGGGGGTATCAAACCTTGAGCACAAACTGAACACCTGAAATCACAACTTTTGTTAATACAAGTACAATATTCTATCTTCATTTTTCAGTCGGTTTGTCTGTAAATATCTGTCCTTCCATTGTGACTGCCCTGCTGCATCTGCCTGTAACAGCACTGACAGTAAGCCATAACGCCATTTAGACTGATACCAGGTAAAGGTATGCACTAAATTGTGACCTGGTAAATCAAGACTGGACGGCTGTCATGGTAGAAGAAGAGGTAAACAGAGCATACAATAATTACGTAGAAATATTCTGTAGATTATATGATAAACACTGTCCTTTGTGCCTATACAGAAAAAATGATACATCTCAAAAAAGTCCTTGGCTAACAAATGGATTACTAAATGCGTGCAAAAAGAATCAGAAAAACGCTATAAAGTTTACAAAAATAAATTAACAAACATTATTCGAAATAGTCAAAAAGTATATTATGAAAATCAATTAAATGCAAATAAGACCAACATGAAGGGAATTTGGAATATATTAAACAGCGTGTTAAAAAATAATCATGTAACCAACTCATACCAGATTATTTTATAGACAACTCTATTGAAGAGCATAATATGGAGAATATTGTAAACAAATTTAATGAATTCTATATAAATATCGGACCCAAACAAAACCCTAGTAAGCAACAGCAATGACTCTGCAAACTCATTAATAAATAGGAATCCAAAAACCATTTTTCTCACAGATGTGAATGAGGAAGAAATTAAAGCTTTCGTGAACAAATTAAAAAATAAATCCTCTATGGATAGTTTTGACATAAATATGAGCGTAGTAAAAAAAAAAAAAATCAATAATATCTCAAAACCATTAACTTATATATGCAACCTTTCCCTCCAAACTTGAAAGTTCCCAGAAAAAATGAAAATTGCTAAACTAATACCACTTTTTAAAAGTGGAAATAAGCACATCTTCACAAATTATAGACCAGTCTCTCTTCTACCCCAGTTCTCAAAAATATTAGAAAAATTGTTCAACACCAGACTAGAAAAATTTATTGAGAAACATAAACTGCTTAATGATGGACAATACGGATTTAGACCAAAGAGATCAACCACAATGGCAATCATAGACGCTGTAGAAGAAATCACTGATGCAATAGACAACAAAAAGCACGCTGTCGGAATTTTCATAGACCTGAAGAAAGCATTTGATACAATTGATCACGTTATCCTACTCCAAAAATTAGAAAAATATGGCATACGGGGAGTGGCCTGGAACTGGATTAAAAGCTATTTAACAGAGAGACAGCAATTTGTGAAGTTGGGTGAGTTTGAGTCTGAACGAATGAGCATTGTTTGTGGTCTGCCTCAAGGTTCTATACTGGCCCCATTACTGTTCAACTTATACATTAATGACATATTTAAGGTCTCTAACGTACTAAAAATGGTATTATTCGCGGACGATACAAATTTATTTCACTGTGATGAGAATTACAGTAAGCTAATAGAAGAGGTAAATCATGAATTAACTAAAGTACAAACATGGCTGAATATGAATAAATTGTCACCTAAACAAAACAAAAGTTATCACATTTGGAAATTATAGAGAAAAAGATAAATCAGCAATTAACATAAATGGTACTGAAATAGAGAAAGTAGCCGAAATGAAATTCTTAGGAATCACAATTGATAATAAACTGAGCTGGAAATCACATATCAGACATATACAGAAAATGGCAGCAAAAAATATTTCAATAGTGAACGAAGCTAAATATGTTCTAGATCCTAAGGCTTTGCATATATTGTACTCCTGCCTGGTATCACCATACTTAACGTATGGAATTGAAGTCTGGGGAAATAACTATAAAAGTTCGCTTCAGTTCCTAGTAACAATACAAAAGCGAGCAGTGAGAATCATTAATAAAGTGGGTTACCTTGAACACACAAATCCATTGTTTCTGCAGTCCAAATTATTAAAACTTCTAGATTTAATTGATTTCTATACAGCACAGCTATTGTTCAAAGCAAGTAAGGAATTATTACCGACAAATATACAAAAAATATTTTTAAAAAGAGAAGGTAACTACAATTTGAGGGGCTGTGGCAAATTCAAAGTACCAGCAGTGAGGACCACGAGGAAAACCATTTGTGTCTCTGTATGTGGCGTCCGTCTATGGAACAGTCTATGTGCCAATATTAAACAATGCCCATCCATCCACCTTTTCAAACTAAGATACAAAAAAAATGATATTATTAAAGTACAGTGCACAAGAAGATCGCTGCATACGACAGTAAAAGATGTTATAATCAGTTACTCACAGGCCTTACCCTTGGGGTATTCTTATTGCCATTGCTGGTATTTTTTAAGGAAGAAGAGAGGGGGGAAGAGAAATGTATGTATATATGTATGTATGCATATATATATATATATGTGTGTGTGTATGTATGTAAATGGCGGCGGCCTTATTATTTATTAAGAACTGAATAGGGGTGGGAATCTATAAGCCTGTCTTCATCCCACTCCTTTCCAAGCTTATTTGAATTTGCACAAAAAAAAAATTGTAATGTCCATTGTTCTGTATATTATTTTTGCTTGGAATAAACTAAACTAAACTAAACTAAACTAAACTAAACTAAACTAAAGTGATTTGTGGGACCTCTAACCCTTAGCGGATTCAGCTTTTGCGCAGCATTTATTTAAGGTTGCAAACCCACAAGTTAATCATTGGTTCGTTACCAGGAAGCATTAAGGCATCACATTTGTGAGCTGTTGTGTCCTGTTTGATCCGAGTCTGGATTGAATAGAGGAGAGAGACCAGTGCTGCTGTGGGCAGGAAGGGTTTCTGATCCATAACAAGCTTACTCTTCTTCCAGACCTGGCATGGAACTCAATTATTTAGCCGTGCAGATCTGTGACTCCACTGCATGGTCTGTCACCCTGCAATGACAGGGATTTGCTGGGCTGATGTGTCATTACAGTGAATGAGGGCAGAACTATCCTGCATAATAGGACTATTCTTAGAAGTTCTAGAAAGAGATTTTATTTGAATATTGTTACCTTTACTGTCATTTATGAAAACAAAGTAGTTGGTTGAGAAACAGTTTAACAATTAAATGGACAGTATATCTTATATAGATTTTTACAACATATCAATGACATCCTATGCATAGCCAACATGACTTGAAGCAATATTAACACACATAACAAATTGAAACTTGAAAATGCAATACAAGTTGACACAACCAAACACCTTTATTAATTGTAGGCTTGTGACAACCAGTACGTTATATGTTTAGTTTTGAATGTAGACACAGTTGTAAGGAACCTCAGGTAGAGATGAACCCTCGGTAGATTTGGATTTAATTCTGGTATTTAATTATTTTGCAAAAAAAGGAAACGAACATTTCAATTATGCTGCCGAAACACCTTCACAGCAAAGAAAAGAAAACCACCCCACTGTACGGTAAAAAAAAAATCAAACGTACAGTTAAAAACACTGAATAGTTCCCATTTCCCTCTTTTATTAAAATTCACAAATGAGGGTGTGTATTAATTCAATTAATTCTCTGTAAAGAAGAAATTAATCTGCGTTCTGAGTTTGTTACATAACAGATAAATGTGTTATTTGGCACTTGGACAAACATGAATGATTAAGACAATCACGAATAAAGAAAAAAAAACAAAAAAACAAAGATGGGCCTTAAAAGCCTGAGAAAATGAGCAGTGCTCTCTGCTCTGACACACCGTGGGAGTTTCCACTGAATCCCTGATTGGAAGATCTCAGATCAGCTCAAATTAACCACACTATCAAGCCATACAGAGCAACTTTTTATTGGGTATTAGGGTTTACACTTTTGGGGTTAAAAAAAGCAACCTAGCTGGAGTAATATAATCCTAGTCAGATGAAGCTGAAGATATCCAGATCATGATCATCAACCAGAAGATAACTGTGTGTGTCTGCTGTGCATCAGATCTGCTCAGAATAATCCCTCAGGTATTTTAATGCCAATTTATGAACTCCATGAGGACAGTGTTTCATCAGAGAATGTCTATTTTTATTATTATTTTTTTACATAACCAAAGAACAATTTTCTATAATCCGACTGGTATTAAGTAGCACAAAGCAGATTGAGGCTTTCAGTTTGCATTAGTAAAGCTTGTGAACGCAGGTAGAGGACCAGTGCATAAAAGTATGAAAATAAACAAAGAAACCAAATCTACAAGTGGGAACTGATGGCACTAATATGACTAAACATGTGCCTTATGGCAGCAGTTCCAAATACTTACATTTTTTCTTTGATTTGTGACCATCTTCTTTAGCTGCAGATGGAAATATGTTTCACAGAGATGCTGTCCGGTAAAGAAATAAAAGCGTTGACTAAAGACACTACAGTGACCTCTGTGTAGTTGGAAAACTACCTCAAAGTGGACTTTTGTGGCTTTTTGTACAATAAACTATGAAAGAGACCAAGATCAAGAAAATGTTGGCCCTCTTAGTCTTAATAATTTTAAAGGTCTGACCAGATAGGTGGTAAGTACTGAAGAATGTACCATCATGCACCATTACGCAGCATCCAGGTTGGGAATCACACTGCTGTATTGCTGCTTCTCAGAACTATTTTTTAACATGAGTAAATGTATTGATTTTTCAGTTTAGACGTTCTCATTATGAAAATCACAAGTACTGAGAATCATAGATTTCCAGACAAAATATTTTCTTGTTTTGAAGACCATGGTCAACAATCCTATCAAGTTTATTCATGTATACAAAGAGGAAAAGCAGAAATGTCACCATTTTTACATGATAAACAACACAAAGAAAAACATAAATTGCTGCACATGAATTTTGCTTGCCGGTTTTATAGGCTTAATGTTTCATCTCTTCATTTTTAACCCAACTAACCATCATTCTTCCTATTATTAATAATTCTGTTGTGTGTTCAACTATTCATTCAAATGATTTATTAATCCACACCAAAGCGTTGCACTTTTAACTGTTTTTCCCCACGGTCTTGTTTAATCCTGAATGTACAATAAGCCTGTGTTTTCATCTCAGGTGGAAGTAGTAATTTTGAAGATATTTTTAACTTCCAGGTCATAAATATGAGTGCACAATCATACTAACCTATTACATTCTCATATTACTTGGTTAATTATGTCTCTTTATTTGAATTTTTCGTGCCAGATACAAGCTTTTTGAGGGTGAGACTTCACTACATTGCTAGCACTTGATATGGCTGCCTGATCTCATAAAAGAAGACATGAGCCCTGCATGCATTTAACCCTTAAACTACTGCTTTGGCTCTGCATTTCCATCATGTTTGACTCAACATGTAATCTTGTCTATGAGATGGGAAATGCAAGACTGAGCGGAAAGCAGCATCATTTCCATTCTGAAATATTGCACTTGGAATACAACATATTCCACAGACAGTGTTGTGCAGTTATTTAAGGGTTAATCAGGTATATCAACAAGTTATTGCTCGTGTTGGAATAAATGCATGCCCTTTCTCAACAGAAAAAAAAACATTTGAAAAATACCAGTTATTGCACTTTTTTGAACACTTATTTTTGTTTTTGTTTTTTTTTGGAAATATTAAAAATGCATTTTCAGGAAAGGAAGAATGCATATTTTATTCATTATTTTATAAAGTATACATTTTACCATGTATTTTCTCACTTGGCTGCCACCATATGCCCGTGGAAATAAACTGACTTTGTTTTTCTCTCTGTCTAACAGTCCTATCGAGTCCTGTCAGAACTTCTACGAAGACTTCACTTTGCAGATAGACATGGCGTTCAATGTGTTCTTCTTGCTCTATTTCGGCCTCCGTGTAAGTGTGTGTTTGGTGAAAGAAAAATTCAGAGGGTTTTGATTTGCGTTGCAGTTTTTATGTGTGACTGCAACCTTTTCCCTTCATTATTCACAGTTTATTGCTGCCAACGACAAGCTGTGGTTCTGGCTGGAGGTGAACTCGGTGGTGGACTTCTTCACGGTTCCTCCGGTGTTTGTGTCGGTGTACCTGAACAGGAGCTGGCTTGGTAAGGAGGCACTCATCACTCTTACGCTTGGAAGGGCATATTCATTAACAGTCTGTGGTGCCACCCAGTGGCGTTTATGGGTCTACCAGCGGAAAGCACCAGATAATCTCAGCAGATCACCTTAGCGTCACCACTCTGCTTAGCGTTAAGAAAAAAAAAAAAAAGTGTCGGTATTTTGTGGTAATGTGCACATACATATTGGCATATAAGTTTTTTTTTTATTTTATTTTTTTCAGGAAATGAATTTAGCATCTGGTTGTAGAAGAGCGTGCTTGTAAAATTTGAACAACATATCACAATCATATTACAATCTAATTTAACTGCTGTCTAGTCTTAAACACTCAGCCACAGAACTTTATTAGCTTTCTCTTTTACCCAAGCTGGTTTGCTTAATAACGATATGAACTTTTATCTGGTTAACAAAGGTATTCAATTGAGGTGGGTGGATTAAAATGTACTTTTCGGTGGATTCCAAGTGTTTCCCATGTATTGTGGGCATTGTACTGCAGTTGTCATTAAGATACCCTTCACTTCTCCAATAGAGCTCTCCAGCTACAGCTGCAAAAACACTCGAATGAAATCACGCTGCGATTGAAAAGTACACGAATGTGGGGGAAAAAAAGAAAAGGTAATAGGCTTTGTTGGGGGCTAGAGCCCGAGAATAGAAGTCAATCTGCCAAATGTGTGAAGCTCATCACCCGGAGAGGTCTGTGAGGAATTAGAGGATTACATAGATGATTTTTTTCTTTTTTTGGGGGGGGGGGGGTTTGCTTTTCCTTCTCTTGTCAGCTAAGGAACAAACCTGACGTCGAGCCAACAGCCGCCACTGTTTTAGCAATGAACACTCAGAGTCAGAATGACAGCCTGATAAGGTATAGGTGTGCAGTGCTCCTGTGTATTTCCCCTGAGCTGATGTTTTGTGATTTGAGGTGTGAAAGCAACAGAAGTAGGAGGTGCTGCTGATTGCTGGCGCCATCTAGTGGAAATGTGATATTCTAACTGGCATTTCAACAATCACATATTTCTTTCACAGTAATTGCGTTATTTTGCTATACTTGTTGAAGCTATAGTTCATAGTAGTTCATACTAACCAAACCAGAGTTAGACAGGTAGTTATTGATTTGAAGCAGTACACGGTATTTAATCATAGTATATGTACTGTGCCTGGATTTGTTATTTGGTCTGATTTATTCTTGATGCAAAAATTCTATTGCTTTGCTTCAAATATACTTTATTGCTAAAATACATCATCAATTATTAGCTCTCTACATAAATAGATAGATCAGTCCATTAACAATAGTGTAAATAGTGGTAGAGTAAAACTGAAAAAAGCAGAAGTGTATGAATAATGTGAAGGAGAGCAGATGTAGTTTTTACACATGTTGTGTGTTTTGTTATTTTATATCTACAGTTGGACCGTATTTTAGTTTGAATCTGTGATGTGAACGGAGGAAGAAAGAATATGAAATTTTGCCTTTTGTCTTCTTTTCGTCATCAGATACAAGAGAAAAGCAGTGGATATTTAGATTGTAGAAGCCGATGTCCATTATTTTGTATTTTTCTTTAAAAACAAAAAAATAAGTTATTTTAGTAGACCAAGAAGCATCAACCATTTTGGATCTAGTTTATGTTACAGTATCCTAATATTACAGACATTGGCCTTTTGAGAATCTGCCTCTTAAAGCTGCAGTCTGCAACTCTTTTTCAAGCATAATGCCTGGAACTGTCCGGGGATTCTGAAAGTAGTACATTAAATACCCCAATACAAGAAAAAAAGAGTTCTCTAGGTCCCCTATATGTCCCGCTAGGTCCCTCCAAAGCCAGCAGGTTTGTTTACAAAATTGCAGACCGGACCGGTAAAAGGTAACCAATCAGGTTACGAGCTGGGCTCTGCTGCCTGTCAATCACCGATTGTGCACGCGCGATACAAGGTAGGCTCGTCCCCACGCTTATTTATCTGGACTATTGAACTTCATTACGGGCTAGTCTACTTACTGTGTCTTCCATGATCGCAAATGACAGGTGAGTTGATGAATGAGGAGTCGTGTACGCGCATCTACGTGCACGAGTTCTCATGTGTTTTGATGGGGCGGGACAGGAAGTTGAATAACTTTTTATTTTTCGGTTAAAAAATAAGCATTTCTTGCATTTTGCGACTACGGAGGTCACCGTTTTCAACTTCAAGCGTTCTGATAGATCATGTAAACTCTTAAAATGCCAAAAATTAGGACTTTACGTATGACAACAACAAATCCTGTAGACTGCAGCTTTAAACCCTTGGTCATAATAATTGTTAGAATTTATTTCGTCCTGGTGATTTGATTGTGATCATTGTGGCGGCCTTCCTCATATATCCTGGCCCACTTGTCTTGTTGTTTTTACTGTTTGTGTAGGTGGTGTTCTTTTTGTTGTCCTTTCAGCCCTGACTGACTCTCACTTAGTTTTACACAAACGAAAATGCAGCACTTCCTGTCACACACCACCTGCTCAGACCAAGCAGCATACAACCAGCACATACTTTATAGACCTGTTATTCTATTAGGGGTCTACCAGAGTGGATCGTTACAAGCCTTTTCTATTCTAACATGCCACTGTATGAGCAGCAAAGGTAAATAAAAAATATCATTGGGGCTGTTGATGAGAACGACATCAGATTCGGAATTCAGCTCACAGTGGTTCACTGTTGTCTTTCTGCTGGAGCAGAGCCATTAATAGAGGAAAGTTGTTTTTGCTGCTGGGATTAAATTATGTGCTGCGCAAATGGTCTATCTGTTTCTGAATTTACTGATTAAAAGTAAATATTAAATCTAATTCAAACTCAACACTATTGAGTGTAGATGTGTTGTAACATTTTCTGTCTTATTCCAAGGGGGAAAAATGTAATCTCTCTGTCAGTGGGATATTGGTTATGGAGGATTAACTCTTGAATTTGTGTTTGGTTAAACTGAGTTATAAACAGGTGCTGGTTATCATCAGCTCAGCAGGATCTGGTCTTTTCCGGTCCAAAGTCCATATTTGTGCAGGCGCTCAGCCAAAGTGCCAATCTGCCAATGCTGCTGTCTGAACATTTTGACACCAAAAACGCTTCCAGAATTGCAAATACTCTCTTACATTGACATGCTTACTTGTGCTTGTCGATGTGAACATGACACACTTGTGACATGTTGGCTAGAAGTACGCATAGTTTTGGGAAATAACAGTCAGGATCAGCTAATATGTCTGGACTTAAAACGCCGACATTCTGATCTCTGCAACTGTGAAATATGAGCATCACATTTTTGTCTGACAGTGAAAATAATCCAGTGCAACATCGCTCTTCCAGATAAGACATTCATGTCTCAGCTGCAGACGCATGCTGCAGCTTTTTTGTTTTTTTTTTACCCCCAGAGACTAAAAACACAGAAAGAGGCTTTTAGTATTAAACTGTCCGTTGAGACAAAATGTCCCCAAATGCTGCTCCCAAACTGGTGGTCACAATGCTCAAAGGTTACAAGTTAAATACACAAAGATGATTAATGGAAGAAAGAGGGAAAATGTTTCCCTTCTGAAGACTTTTAAATTCATTTAAGAATTTTGACTTATGACCTCAGCAGCTTCTGGTTTTCCAGGGAACACATCCGTAAGTGAGAGCTATTAGCACTCTGTGAGCTGTTTTCTGAGGACCGCTTAATACGTTTGCCATGTACAACACGATGAAAGAGGAATAAAACTCAGATGTATGTACAGACTGTAGATGTACATACATTACAAAATATGTTTTCCTTTTTGTTTATTTGAATAATGAGCAAAACAAAAAGTGAAGAAAAGAAGGTGGTTAGAGGCTCCTCCAGGTTCACAGACTGAATGAATTACTGTCAGGACAGTTTCATTAAATTAAATATTTTTATTCAAGTCACTAAGTTTAACATGACAGCTTCTTTTCCACTGCTTTGATTGGTTAGAAAATGTTTATGGTAAGACAAGTGTTTATCAGTAAAGTTGTTCTAAGCTTGTCACTGGGCTGACATTATGCAAATGTTTTACATGGTGATTTAGACGATGTCTAAATTTTGTTACAGTGAGAGAAAATAAGCGTTAGTAATCTTTGGTATGGACTTGGGGGCCTTTGTGACTGCAGACATTTTACATGCAAACGTACATTGAAGACAGGGAAAAAAAAACAAAAAAATGACTGTAAGACCTATCATACCACCTGTAAGTGATATGATTAAGGTAATGTCTGACCCCCCTGCCAATTGTTTGTTACCAATTTTGCAGAGTACACCAACTGCATCTCAACATTTTGAAGTGTTAACTTTCTGTGATGCAGAAATGATTGTTTTATTTTTTAAATTTCCTCTTAAGAATATTAAAATTCTCCCTCTGAACCATCCACTCTGACATGATTGAAAAGGCTTTGTGGTGTGTTGCTGATGACAGAAGTGACACTGAATGAACTTTACAGACACAGGTTTCTGTCAGCTGCTGTGTTTTTTATGCCTGCGGTGACATCGTTCATGCTGCGCGTTTAGTTTCAGCATCGACTGCAACAACAGTTGTTACGTCAGCTGTGATCATTTTAGGGATTATTGTGAAATCACTGAATCCATCAAATACAAAGACCACCAGAGCTTCCTGCTTCTCCACAGCTTTATTGTCTTGTTTTCTGCGGTGGGACTAAATGTGTGACAAAGATACATCCTGTTCTGGTCCAAGATTAGAGAAAGAAACTTGGTTGGTCAACAGTGGTTTGAGTGTTAGAGCGACGAGATGTAGGTTATAATGTGAAGCCAGCTGATGGGCATGCCTGCTGTCTGCCCTCTTCTTTTCTCTGGATGAATCCTAAAGGAGCTTATACTCTAATATCCTGATGGGAAAGGGTTTGCTTTAAGCTTGCTGAATGCACCGTTTCGCCATGAGGAGGTTGTGACGGTTTGAGGTAAATCTGATCACAACATGTCTTCAGAAAAGAGTTGCTCTTGATGCCAGACTGTTGAATGCAAATGTCACAAGGGCATCTGGCTATTCTGACGTTTTTTGTTTTTTTGTTTTTTTTTTGTGGATGATATTTTTTTTGACATGATTTTGGGCGAGTCTGAAGCGGAGCAGTGAAAAATAATTTTTGGACTTTAAGCTAGAGACTTTTTTCGCATAATTTCAAGACATGATTTCGTCTAAGATGTTGGTGTACAAGGGGGCCGATGGAAGCACACACTCCAATGCACCTTCTATTGCAACCAAACGCAAGAAATCAACCGGGGAGCTCTTCCAAAAGGGTTACAGGGTCAGGATGGGCCACGGGCAGGTCATCGACAAAGAAGACCAGGACAGCATGTGCTTCAGCCTTGGGGCATGCTTCCACATAATCTCCTACTGGGGTAAGACCTGCAGGACGTGGACTTGAGGGGGATCTTTGTCTAAAGCTGAAGGTTGGCTTGTCAAAACTCTTTGGACTCTGTGTGTCAGCTGGAGCAGGTTTTGGATTTGTTGTGCATTATGTTCCCCATCTGGCAAACGTTCACTTGTAATAATAATTGAGATTTGGCAAAGCACACAGCTGTACACGTCATTTTTTTTTTTCATAGATTATTTATTTATATTTCTTTTAGCTGAATGATTTGTGTTCTTTGACACAAATATGCTCCAGTAGGGAAATTTGTCTGCCCAATTATTTCATGTGACAATTGAATTTGACTTGTTTGATTATTAATAGTTATTGAGGCCCCAAATGTGATACAGATGCAGCTTTTTTTCAGCTGAATTATTCAATTAATCATTTGTCTTTTAAAACTGGATGGGTGTTCCTTTCAGGAGGTTTCTCACTGCAGTGTGTCTAGGCATTCTCAAGGAAATTATATTTTGCTTTATCATGTAGTTTTGTTGATCAGTTAAGCCTTTTAGACAGAAATGCCATTAAAAAAGGGAACAGGGCTGTGATTTAACGTCTAAATATGATGTAGAAGCTCAGGCTGGCGCTGGCACAGCTGATTTTGTTGGTTATGTTGTCCTTGAACTGTTGGCAACAGACATTGACTCAATTTTTTTTTCCTCCATAAATACCCTCAAATTTCAGATTTGACGTCACATATTTTTACTCATTCGTTTTGGCATGTCAGCCTCCACCTGTCTTTATTCTAATCCAGGTTTTCATTTCTTCTATGTTCCGAGTTTTACGCAGCAGGGATGATACTTGTGTTAGGTAGATGCCGGTGCACGGCGAGGCTCCCGGGATTACAAAAAGAGTGCCATGAGTTGATCAGGAGATAGCTTGAATGTCGAATTTGTTTTTATTTATTTGTTTCCACGCATTTCCAAAGTGTTTCTTTTAATACAGTAAGCGCTTAGTGCTGCTCGATTAGTGGGGGTGTTTTTTTTTTTTTTTTAAATCAACATGAATCCATTGAAGCTGATAAAGATGGATGAAAGTATGAAAGGTATGATGCTGTTGATAAGTTACAATCGACTGTCACTGGTCTTGTCTGAGATTATGAAAATGCATTTCTGACCAATTTCTTTATTTCTTCTCTGACAGGTTTGAGGTTTTTAAGGGCCTTAAGGTTGATACAGTTCTCAGAAATTTTACAGTTTTTGAATATACTAAAGACGAGGTAAGTGTGTTGAAATTTACAGTTATTTTTGTTCATATTTGAGTCTGTTTGTAATGTCTTCATCTTTTTTGAGTGAATATTGCATTTTAGGTAATATTTTCTTGCTACACGAATGTTGTTTAATTCTTAAGGGGAAAAAAGTTTTCTTTGCAGTATTTCGCCTCAAGCAAATTACGCCTGAGCTTTAATTTTAACTGGTAAACATTAATGCTGATTTTAAAGCGTTTTTGTCTTTAGTGCTTTCAGCACCATGTGTACAATTGATACGTTACAAAATATCCTGCAATCTTGGATAAAACAGATTTCTGTTTTTGCCCTTGCTGCTTGGAATTAAAGCTTTTTGCACAGATGTCATGTCAGGAAGAGCTTATAGCATAACAAAATGCTTTAGAGTAATCTCCTTAGTCATTCACTCAGATGACAGCAACACATAAAAAGCGGACAGAGGTCATTCAGGGACTTAATACTGCATTAAGACATATACGGTACATATACTTAAATGAAGGTTGCACTTAGAAATCCTAAATACATAGTGAGGACAACCACAAAATGTATCAGTTAGAATTAATATTCTTAATGGAATAAGATGGTGAACGTTGAACGAATATATATTTTACACTTTTGAAAATCCATATTTGAACAGTAGAATTCAGAAGTCACTGTAGTGTTGTGTAATGACAACAAAACAAGTAAAGAATGTACTAAAATTCAAGATTAATAAGGAAAAATGTGTCAAAGTATATGCTGTGTTTAAGAGTTTCATTATCCCCTGACTCAACAGTTTGTCAGAATTAACAATGAAGCCGTAGATTACTTCTACATTGTGTCTGAAGAATATGATGAATATGATTATAGAAATGGGACTGAATTGTTTGTGAGTTTGAATTTCTTCTGGTGTAGATGTGCAGTACATAACATTCCCGCATCACTGTAATAAATTACACCAAATGAATAGCAACTTGTCGTTGAGCTATTTTCTTTTGCTGTCTTTTAAAAACAGCAACTCGATTAAGTTGGTGAATCTGTGTTCGATCTTCATAAGCACATGGCTAACTGCAGCAGGATTCATTCATCTGGTAAGTCTGTGGCAGCCATTTAATTCAGAACAAAGTTCTGTATGTTGGCAGAGCGAATATTATCAATTATTTATTTATTATCAATCTGCACTTAGTTGTCAGCCTATTTAGAACACTAAGCAAAGACCAGTAAATGTCTGCTTGATGAAGGCCACACATTTTCAGCATTTGTTTAAACTAACTAGTTGATGATGCCACTGTTTGTTTTGGAGGCTGCTGCTTGTGTTGCAGTTGAACTGTATTGTAGGGTTTCCACCATGTTAAACGATCCATTCCAATCAGTCAGGCCGAATAAAATAAATCAAACATCCTTTTGGTCAATTCAACAATCTGAATTAAAGAAAAACGACACCCTATGAAGTGATCATACATATGAATTTAATGTTATAACAGTAGTAAAGAGGAGTTATTGCACGGCTGTTGTACAATTCGACTCTGTTCATTCTAAAACTGGCAGCTAAGATAAAAAAGTAAGAATAATCATTGTAAGACAACAATAGTAGTAAATAATACTTTTACAGTTATTTGTTTTTGTGGTTGTATAAATCTTTACCTTTCTTCCAGGTGGAAAACTCAGGGGATCCTTGGGAAAACTTCCAAAATTCCCAGGTGCTTTCCTACTGGGAATGTGTCTACCTGCTCATGGTAACGATGTCCACGGTCGGCTACGGAGACGTGTATGCAAAAACCACCCTGGGCCGCTTGTTTATGGTCTTCTTCATCCTTGGTGGTTTGGTAAAAATCCCACTCATTACCTTATTGTCATCAATTCTCGCTTTAAAATCCTTCATGCAACCAGCCATCACACCCCATCAGGTGTTAGCAAAACGCTGGGACTCAACTCTAGACGCCATTCACCTGTTGTTTACACAGATCTGTTTTTGTGGCTCCCCACTCCACCACAGTATGTCGCATGTCATTTACTGTATGAGTTGTCCACAAGTTATGCAGCATTTATTTAAGGTGAAATGCTGAAGTTTTATTTTGTTACATTTTCATTCCTTTAGGAAATATACAATATTTGCAAATGTTTCTTATGTTATTAACTGTAAAAGTACTACGGTTTCAGGTGGCTCCACCCTTCTGCTCCCCCTCCCTCTTTCCAACAAACACCGTGAGATGGGGATGATTTCTTGAAGCTCAGCTTTATGGATGTAGCAACGTTATTGTATCCCACTTTCTGCACAAATATTCTCAGTCATATATATGACTTGGTTGCTTTTCTAATGGAAATCCAGTCTATCCAGTCAGAGATTTATATAGATTTATATAGATCTTCAAGAGACGAGAAACTTGGGGAGCAATGGGCAGAAACTGATTCAAATTTAAATAAAAACAGGATGCAATACTTTGCAAATTGCTTAAATCCATATTTTTTTTTTTTTTTTAGTAGAAGAAAGACAATATATAAAATGTTAAATGTGAGACATAACTTTTTCATCTTCAATACATTGGGACAGGACTGTGTTTACCACTGGAGATTCCATCTTCTTTTAACAACAGTCTGTAAATATCCGGGAACTGAGGAGACCAGTTACTGGACCTTTGGGACCTTTGTTGTCCCATTATAGTCTGATAAAGGATTCTAGCTGCTCAACAGTCCAGGGTCTCAGTCATATTTTGAGTTTCATGTTGTTTTGTAAATGTTTTCTGCTTGTCTGAACAGCAAGCAGGTCAGTCCAGTGCTCGGGCTCTTCTACTACGAAGCCATGCTGCTGTAATAGATGCAGTATGATTTTTGTGGTTGTTCAGGTGGATGTGCAGTGGTGCAGACTCTTAATGTTTGCCATCCATTTGGCTGTGCTGTTCAAGTCAACCCAACATGAGTGTTTGTTGGACAAAACATGGCATATAAGGCTTTTCTTGATTACTATCATTTTTATTTTTCTACCGCAGATCGGCATACCGCTCATCAGCTGTCATTTTTCTCCTTTAGTCTTCCAATACCTGTAAATATTAGCCTTTTAATTTCCTTTTTCATTCTCATACTTTTTTGCAATATATGGAATGTAACTGATGCATAACTTCATGTTACATTCACACAATTTCATTCAGTTAATTTGAATGAATGACACATTTCTTATTTTCTTTCTCTGATTTCTTTATAACAAATTAATATTAATGCTCCTGCACAAACAGTAGTGGTTCTCTTTAAGACTTTATGGATTTTTTTAAAAGCAAAAACAGAGGACGTACTCTTCTCTGCTTGTCTTTTTTTTTTAGTCTCTTCTTCTGTCTCCTATCTTCTCCTTAGGCCATGTTTGCAAGCTACGTCCCTGAAATCATAGAGTTAATAGGAAACCGCAAGAAATATGGTGGTTCCTATAGTGCGGTTAATGGGAGAAAGTAAGTATTCAAGGAGGCTCTACTGCCTCCGCCGCAGTAGAACCTTCTCTGCATGCCCTTTTCTTTTTCTTTTTTATGCATGTAGGCCATGTTTGCTCGCTACGTGCCAGAAATTGCTGCTCTCATCCTTAATCGGAAGAAATATGGAGGGAGTTATAACTCGACCAGAGGCAGAAAGTAAGTCAATCAAATTAGCAAACTTGTAATGGTGTGGTTTTGTGTGACTTGAGTGTTCCTCTCATAAAGAGGTGACGCTCAGATTTCTGCTAAAATGGACGTAATGAAACTGGGATTTGAGATGTAATGATCTCAATTAGCACTAAAGTCACACTGTGACTGAAGAACTTGGCCATGATTAATGTGTTGAATGTATTGTATTGCAGCTGCTTTTTTGCATTACAAGCTGTCACTGCTGCTTGTCATTAATGAAATTGTGCTTTACGCTGCAAAGAATCTCTGTCTTAAAGAGTGATTTTTGTTTATTAAGGAGCCCTAAAAGTGTTATCTTCTTTAAACAGCTGAAAAGAATCTGCAGTAAGGATTGCCAATATCCCAGAAAACTGTGACATTTCTTTTTGAAAGTTAAACAACTTAAAGTCATTTGCCATCAGACAGATTCTTTTCACTTCTTTAAAGAAGCTTTGGAAGCTCAAAAATAGACAAAATGTCTTGATAAAATGGATATCTTTTCAGTGTAGTCATATACTGTTGATGTACTGTTGTCATGTGTAAATGTGGCACATGTTGGATTTTTCTCACTGTGATAAACTTTGATCATCCACCCGACACTTGAAAATTGTTCCTTTGATCTACACTTGAATGAGTTGAATAGGACCATGCAGACATGTGGTGAAGTGAAACAAAATGTTTCTTTTTCAGAGCTGCACCAGGGTTAGGGTACAAGTAAAGGGTCATAAAGTCGGCTGCTTTACTAATGTCAGTATCTATAAAAGCTTTATTATTGTTCGCCATCATCAGCTGCTGGTCAGTGATTGGACTGGGTTGTTTTTGTTTACGTAAAGTTTTAATCCCTCTAACCCGTGGTTAACATGGCAACAGCAAATTTGTTTTTCAATATGTTGTTCATGGCGTACTGCCACAAACTCACGATGGAGAGATCAAATTTAAAGTCACAGCAGGGAATATTGATCATTGCCGATAAATTCACTAAATAAAGATGTAAAATCTAAATAAAGAGATATAAAATTGATTGGCATTTTCTATTTATCTAATATTTTACAAAAACATGAAATAAAGCATGCATATCCTTAAGATGAGTATTAGATGTTAACGATAATAATAATCATCTTCATGAAAGTAATTATAATTATAATGCTTTTAGAGGTAATATCAAATAGTATATATTTCAGTTTTATTTGTTTTGGCACTACAGTTCTCTGGTTTGTTCACATTCCAAATGTCGCCATACTATGAGGTGGTAATTATATAAATACTTAGATTCCAGAAGCTCAACAATTTTACTGTTTAGTTAAGTGAACAATAATTCTTGTGAGGAAAAAAATGTCATAAAGACATAAAAATAAACAAAAAAATTATTAAATAGATTTTACAGTAGATAACAACAGTCCCTTAATCTGCAAGTCTGAAAATTTATCCGAAAAATAGACTTCCTTATATACCATTAGTATCATGTAGTCTCACTTAAAAATTCAGTAAGTGTTACTGAGGCTAAATCCGGATGTCTGTATCTTGGCAAGCATCTGTCATCTGCCACCATTCAAGTTGACGTGTGTATCACAGTTCATTATAACTTTATGGTAGCGTGAGAAAATCCAACATGTTTTGTGTGTTACGTGCTGCTTTTTGTCAATGTTCGTGTGTGCTGAATTTGTGTTGTTAATCACTCAGTCACCATGTTTTATTTAGCTCACTCATCTCCCCATCACACCCTCCTAACTTCAGTTTGTATACCAATCAAGCAAATATGTGATGAAATTCAGTTGATCGAATTGTGATCAAAAGATAATTATCCAGACATTAATCTATCAGGTACACATGGCATGTGGTTATAATGCCACTGATTTCATTGAATGTAGGACAAATTGTTAAACTCCAAACCAATCAAAACTAAACACCAAGGAGAAAGAGTAATCTTTCTAAAAAAGGAAGAATTTATATAATTGTTCATTTTAGACAATCAACAAGAAAATAATTGTAAATATTTATATGATGTAAGCCCCAATGAGTCACCATGATGAAATACTAGAAAGTTATCCATCTTTTCAGCACTAAAGAAGCAACAAACTCCTACATTTGATCTTGTGTGCCATCGCTTGCTTCATGTGTGTTTTCCAATGTGCAGTTTTTCTCAGCTTGAAAAACCTTCACAGCTCTGCTCTGCTTGTTAATTTGCATGCTTTGCTTTTGAACATTCTTGGCCTTAATCTTCAGTCTGACCTACACCCTCAGAACTAAATAAAATCTTGACTTTAAAGACATTCTTTGACATTTTGGGAAATGTTCTCTTTTTGCTTGCTTTCGGATTTTGGAGCGAAATAATTAATGCCGGCCATGTTTGTGTAGGCTAAGGCATGAAACGATACCCTGATTGCAGTAATATCTGGGCCGGTTCAAGAAGAGGTTGGGCAGTATCTGACTGTCACACACTGGACTGAGACTCTGGTTTTACTGATTTGATTAAATAGAAGAACAAGTTATGACTAGTTCATGCTGGCCCTTTGTCAGCAAGTCCCCATGAAAGACGAGAGGTACTTCCTCCCTAACCCCATACTAAGCATGATTCATACGTTTTAAGGCCGGCGCACACCTTTACGATTCGTGTACGATTTTGTCGGCCCAATGACTTCGCATGGGAATCGTAAAGGTGTGCGGTAGCAGCCGACAAACGATTTTGTCGCTTGTCGTTTCATCGGATCAAATCAAACATGTTTGATATTTCCGTACGGATTTTCCTTGTGCCGAATACAATCGTATGTGTGTGCGGTCTCTGTTCCGATGTCATCGCGCAGGATTATTTAAACAGTCAATGGGAATAGCCACTTAGTCACGTTGGACGACTACGACACAAACATGGCTGCCTCCAGTTTGAAAGTCACGTGATTTGTGGCTTCCTATTTCGGTCATGTGATAACATTCGGTCAAAAAAATCGTAGCTTCGCAAGTGTGTGCGGTGGACGTGCGAGTGTGTCAAATACGGTCCGAATTGTTATGCCGATCACCCGAAAAACGATGCAACGATGACATTGTAAAGGTGTGCGCCGGCCTTTAGTAATTTATAGCAAAATGAAATGACTTATCTGCAACAAACATGTTTTCTGACCACTTTCGAAGAAAATTACTCAAATAAGGACACAAAAAACCCTGAACTAGAGGCAGGATATGATTAGCTTAGCTTAGCATATATCTACCCAAAGAACAATTTTAGCCTGCTTTGTACTTGATTTAACATGTCTTTTTTAGGATTCAATGACAAAAAAATCCAACTGTGCATGAGATTGTACATGATCTCTCTTTGCATAGACCAAAGGTCTGAGTGGAACAGGACTTTAGTTTTTGTAAACCCTCTTCTACTTGCAGTGTCATTTCAGTGCAGACAAGCGGAGCAAACCCTCTACTTGCAATTATTTCCACTACACAGGCTACACAGTGACTTTTTTTTAGTCCATTAAGCCCATTGAGTGCTATTGGCCAACAGCCTTATATAAAATGGATGGCTAATGTCAGAGCCATAGGTATGTGCCCATATCCCTCATATAGGTGTGGGCTACTCTTGGTTGTGTTGGCGTGATGTTGTTGGTCCTTTAGTTTTGCTTTTGAAAAGTGTGTTTTGTGATGTATTTGTGTTTCATTTCCACTCTACCAGTTCCTGATGAAAACTGTATGATTTTAGGCTTTTGCCATGAAATAAACTATGACGATCTTGATATTGGGCTGCAGAGTGGTGTGGTGGTTAGCACCGTTGCCTCACGGCAAAGGCCTTTCGGTGTAGAGTTTGCATGTTCTCCCCATGTATGCGTGGATTCTCTCCGGGTACAGGCTTCCCACCGCCATAAAACATGCAAGTTAGGTTAATTGGTGACTCTTAATTGACCCTAGGAGTGAGTGTGATCATGGATGGTTGTTTGTTTTGTTTGTCTCTATGTGGCCCTGTGATGGACTGGGGTGACCTTTCCAGGGTGTACCCTGCCTCTCGCCCAATAACAGCTGAGAAAAGCTTCAGCTCCCATGCGACCCTGAGTTGGATTAAGCGTGTATAGAAAATGGATGGCTGGATAAACTTGATATTGCATGGAGTATGACTTTCCAAATTCAATTTCCAGTGAGTGGGGCACCATGAATATGCTAATGAGTTTCATCTCTCAGCATTTTAGTTCTTTCTAAAAGTCTCCCCTGACTTTGTAAGCTGCCCTTTGCTTCACTCATACAGTCAAGGACAGGCAGCAATTAAATAATCCTCAGGGCTGCTAACTCTCCCTAATGTAATGTCAGTAGGCCTTTTCACATAAGAAGCCGCAACAGCTTGCACTTTGTTAATCTGCTGCGATACATTGTGTTAGAACAGTGTGCGGCCACCTCCCCTGGAATAGCCTGCTTCCCTGTCAGCTTTTTGAGGCATGTGCCAGGAGCACAGTGTGTTTTTCCAAGGAAAAGGTGAACACAAACTTAAGATACAGCTTTTTTTTTTTTTTTTTTACTCATTGGCATGAATTGCAAACAAGAGTGGGCAGAGGGAAAAAATATTAGAAAAAAAAAAACTAAACCAAGCTGAAACGGCTCTGAAAAAAACTCACTACAGACCAGTGTTTGTGGACCAGTGTCCACTGGTATTTTTGGTGGGACACTGCAACGTCTCCATATAAACTGCACTTCTGTTCTAGTTTAACATCTTTGGATAAGATGTGAAGGCTTAAGGAATCCTTTTTCATGCTATCATTCAGTGGGGTTACATGGCACTGAAAGGATCATATAATTGGCTAAATTACAATAAGAATGAGTTGAGCAAGGGTAATTATCCTTGGATATATGGCGGTGAATGAATCAAATCAAACTCAGGCATTCGAGAAAATGGCGAATGAAGAGCAAGATGAAGGTACGTCCCTCTACATTTCGTTTGTGATGAGCTGCTTATTGCACAAACGCGATGCACAACGGCGCATTCTCCATCGCGTTGTTTGTTTCTTTCTGACGGCGACAACAATTGTAATATCGTCTCTTCCGACTTTGGGTCACGACCACGGGAAAAAATCTCGAGCATACGCAGATAGCAAAGTTTAATTCGCCACATGCTTCACCCGTCTGCAAACACGTTTAATTAACTTTCAACTGAGTTATCTCAGGGTCGCGAGTAATCCGATCCGATCCAAATTATTGTCAGATTCAGGTGTCTACATGCACTTAATAACTCAACCTTATTGTAATTTAGACCTTTCAGTGCATTGTAAGCCCACTGATTGTCCTAAACAGAGCATGAGAAATCTGTCTTTTTTCTTTCTTTTTTTTTAAAAACACACTAACTTCCTTTTCTACCCAACTTTCCCTTACTCTCTATCCCATCCCCAAGTAATCAAGAGTGGTTAGTGTCAGTCCTTCCAAGTAGTCTACGTAGAACTCAAGAGAACTTTAGAAAGGAAATGATTATTTTTACAACCTCCTGTGATTTAAGAATCTCACCTCTGTGACATGTTTGATCAGTTTATGAAGTTAACCTTTCATCTTTCACACTACAACTTTTTGAACCATTTCAATGGCCTGTTTGACCTGCAGTATAGAAGCAAGTTTAACGTGGAGCGTTTGAAGATAATATTTTAAAAAGTTCCTGTGAAGGAATCCTCAGTCAGTGTTGGCTGATTCTGCTTGTGATGTGTTTTGTAAGACATAAAAACACCATATAAACATGCTAACAAGGTGAAAAAGTTAATTTTTTTTGTGGAAGGTGGGCTTAAGATGAATGATTGTACAGTACCGCTTTTCACTCGGGCTTCTGTGGTCATTTTCCTTTTCTTTTTGTGCATTGTTTTTCCTCTTTGTGACGTCTTTGGTTCTTCTGGCCACTCCCAGCTCAAACTAACTCTCAACCAATAATGATTTTGTCCTACATCTAGCTTTATATCAGAGGGTGCCTATTTGAAGGTTTGCAAACCAAGGCCATCTGTATTAGTTAAATACCCAAGTTCTTTCACTCCATGTGGGGTGAGATCGATGCAGTTGGACATCCATGTGCTACCATAAACAAAGTCTTGCTCTTTCCCCCAGCCTCCATTTGTGATGTTAAGCTACACTAATCACAAAGTGGTTCTGGTCTTTTTGTCTAACTCTCTGCAAGAAAACAAGAAAACAGATTTTCCCAAAAATGTCAAACTATTCCTTTAAGGTATGCACGTTTGCGTCCAAAGCTCCACAGCTGTTTCTAAAGATAATGAGATTCTGCTGAATGCCTCAGTATTTTAACAGAATGTGGCTTCTGGTATCATACATTTGATGGTTATAGTATTCATAGTTGGTGGTTTTTCAAAGCTTTGTTTCATATGTTGCACATTTTTGTAAAATATATTAAGAAAAAATAATAATAAACTAATAAGATGAGCTTTATAAAATCTGAATAAAGTTTACAGCTTCATCTATTTGTTCCTTTGTATATTAACTTGAATTGTGTTATTATTGAAATTTTCCTTTCTCTTAAAAAATTCTGAAATTAGGATTTATTAACGGTCTAATTTATATAGTATATTGAAGTGTTCCATGGAAAACTGACACAGAACCAGCGTCTTCAGTATGTATTTGTGCTGTTAAAATTCCACCAATAGACAGTGGACACAATGAACAACTAGCAGAGTGCTGTAGCTACGTAGCATTTGGCTCCTAAACATATAAATGTTTATGCATGTTCGTTGTTATTGTGGCTGTACAGATTTGTTTGTCATTTTTCTGCGTTTCCCCACTTGTCTTCTTTATTCCTGCTGTCATTACTCTTCTGTTCAAGTAGAATAAATGTATCTGGCATTTTAAAGTCACAAAGGGTCACTGCATGCCTGGATTTCTCAAACTGAGTTTCTTATGTAAAAGGAGTGTGATCTATGAGAACCAAAATAGTCTGTGTGCTGATTTCATAATCTTCATCTGAGTCAACTGATCCTCTATAATCTGACACTGAAATCCAGAGTGCTCCCTGACCTTCTCATTCAATCGTCCTCATCGTGATGGGAACATCAAACATCCCCACTCTAACATAGTTGTTATTACTTCCACATAGAATTCCACATTTCAAATCATTGACCTTAACGTCCATTACATCCCTCACATCATAAATGAACCATTTGATTCCAGGACAAAGATGATACAACAATTTGAGTGCGTTTGTTTTGCTAACATTATTTCTCACTGCATTTTAGTTTCCTTATTGTTCTGCACCTCATTTTCCAGGCACATCGTGGTCTGTGGTCATATAACACTTGAGAGTGTGTCCAACTTTCTAAAAGACTTCCTACACAAGGACAGGGATGATGTCAATGTAGAAATAGTTTTTCTCCATAAGTAAGTACACAACTTTTTTTAAACTTGTATTTTCGGAGATAAAAACAGCAGATTGCAAGAGAAAACAAACTGTAGAGGTTTAGAAATGTGTCTTCTTGAATTTTCTCGTTTCTTTTTTACTTTTTCTCTTCTCTCAGTATTTCCCCTAATCTTGAGCTGGAAGCCTTGTTCAAGCGCCACTTCACCCAAGTAGAGTTTTATCAAGGATCTGTCCTAAACCCACATGACCTGGCCAGAGTCAAGGTAACTGATAATACTTACTCCACCACGGCTCTGAGGGAAGCTTTAATGTAGATTACTGTTGGATTATGACTGGATAATTGTGTTTTTGTTTGTGCAATGTTTTTTTTAGATTGAATCAGCTGATGCCTGCCTGATCTTAGCCAACAAATACTGTGCTGACCCTGATGCTGAGGATGCATCCAACATCATGAGGTCCGTAGAAAGGTTTCTTTTATTATTATTTTTTTATTTAAAGGACGGAACAGTTTTTAATGTGGAAACTGCAGTTATTTTAATGGGTTTGAGGGATTTTCTAATGAAAATCACAAAACTTTCTGGGGAACTGTTTCAAGTTGCTAGAATCATGAACAAAACAAAGGCTGCTGAATAATAAAGGAAAAAAAGGTAACAGAAGCAATTAATTCTGTAAGCTCAGAGCAAACGATCCTTTGGACGTTAAAGAAAATCAGTTTGCAGGAGTTCAACTTATCAGCGCAGGTTGCGCAACAGGCAGATGACCTGCAACCTTTGATATATGTGCAACAAATGAATATGTAGATACGATCAGGATGGAGGCACATGAATCATGGTATGTTGGCCATTTTATTTTAAAGACTTTGGAATGAGGTTATGAACCAGTATTGTGCCAAAAAAAGATAGTGATGTCTAAACACTTATTCTTTTTGAATAAGTGTTTACTCTGTTTACTGAAGCCATTACTCATGGCCGAGGCACATGGCTGCAGTGATATATAGCCGTCACATTTAAATAAGAGTATTTTTATTTGACTGAATTTCTTCTTTTTTTTTCTTTTTTTTTAAATAATGGTAGAAAACACAATTTTTAGAAAATCGCTACCATACTGACCAAGCTCAATGAAAGTGTTTTTACTTTTATCGTAGGTCTGTTGCCTCTTTTTCTTTTTTTTTTGTGAGGTGCACACATTCTCACCACACGTTCTATCTTTAGAAATAGCAGTTTCTGTGGAGAAGAAGGTGAATCTGGCCCTGGTGCTCACTTTTCCTTTTTAAAGAGCCAAAAGCGACAATTGGAGCGTGTCAAAACTCATGCATTTTTTTTATTTTTTTTTAACGGAATAATGCAGTAACCCGCTTGTTTTTCTTTTTCTTTTTTGTCCTGCTTCAGGGTAATCTCTATCAAGAACTACCATCCAAAGATCAGAATTATCACTCAGATGTTGCAGTACCACAATAAGGTCGGTGTTCGTCAATTTCCTGTAGTCACATGTGAATTATTTTATTGTTAAACTTGCATCTTCTCTTCACATGTCGTAGCGAGTAAATTTTTTCTTTTTTTTTCTCTGCCTACTAAAGGCTCATCTTTTGAACATCCCAAGCTGGAACTGGAAGGAGGGAGACGACGCCATTTGCCTTGCAGAACTGAAGCTTGGATTCATCGCTCAGAGCTGTCTGGCTCAGGGCCTCTCCACCATGCTGGCCAACCTTTTCTCAATGAGGTCCTTCATCAAGGTAACCGCAGTTCAAAAGTTAAGTTGGTCATAAAGATAATCGTAATATCCCAGATGAGTCCTGTGTACAGCATCCGGTGAGTGAGCCGGAACGCCTTTGAGAAAAGAAAACTGAAAACTTGCATTATTCTTTTGTAACAGTACAAACTTGTTTCTTTATTGTAGATTGAAGAGGACACATGGCAGAAGTATTACCTTGAAGGGGTAGCCAATGAGATGTACACAGAGTACCTGTCAAGTGCCTTTGTGGGTTTGTCCTTCCCAGTAATTTGCGAGTAAGCACTTTAAACTATTTGGATTATTTTCTGCTTGGTATAGTTTTGTTTATTCATGGTTTCTTTGCATTTACACATAATGCTTTTCATCACGGTAGGTATTTGTATTGTTGTTTCATGTCACGGTTTTATTTGTCAGAGCAACAATTAATTGTGTCGAGTTTTATTTTAATGTTTAAATCAAAAGGTATTTTTTTCAGTCCTTAAAAACGGGAAAAAACTGCAGCCCCAAAAAACATGGTAGATAATGCCATAAATACCATGAGGATTATATAAGCTTCTGAGCTTATATAATTCTACATTTGCCTTGTATTTTCATATCAACTAGAAGTGGGTGGAAATGCTTTTCAGTTTTAGAAATATAAATTAAGTATCAAAGTTGGAGAAAAAGTTGCTTTCTAAGGTTATCAGTAAACAGCAAATGTTGAGCCTGTTTGTTTTCTAATTGTATTCATGTTCTGTTTTGCAGACTCTGCTATGTGAAGCTGAAACTGCTGCTGATAGCTATAGAGTACAAATCTGATATAAGGGAATGCAGGTAAGTGGAGGGGGGGCTGTAGGCGTCATCAAATTTAATTGATTTATATGCAAGCATGTTAGCCGTCAGTATTTGCTTTCAGAGCTGCAGCTACTTTAAATCAGCCTCACCGTTTGACTGCAAACAGTTGCTCCACAAAATGTGAGAAAATTGACATCCTAATTGGTTTAATTACAGACATCACAGCATTCTCTGACAAATTAATGTCACGGTGGCAGTTGGCCTCATGAAGCACAGCAGAAGCTTTCTTTTTGGTCGATTCTCTAATGCACTGATGCTCCTTTATACATTTTATAGTGTCTGTAATCTGCTTTCATCAACTTAATTTAATAAACAGAGGCTATCCTGCCAAATGAGTTGCAACAACCACTCTTGGCACCATGTATCCCTGCCAGTGATTAGTGGGAAGCCTGGCAAATTCTGTGATATAACTTACTGCTTTGACATCTTTGGTCTACAAATCCTCTCAGCACTCTTATCAACCCTGGAAACCACGTGAAAATGCAGGAGGGGACCTTGGGCTTCTTCATTGCCAGTGACGCCAAAGAAGTAAAGAGGTAATAAATGAGGCCTGAGATTAAACTGTGTATATATCTTGCCTTGCATGTTCTACAGTATCTCCATCTCTTTACAATGTAATTTCTTTATATTTTGCTTCAAAGTACACTGATTTATTTGCAGTCTTTTTAAGTAGTCTTGATCAATAGTTCTCAAGACTTTCTGAAGGTCAGACAGACTGACTAGACAGTGGCTGCTTTTTAGCTGATTTTCAGTCCACCCCTTGTACCAACCATATTCAGGCGAATTTATTTATTTATTTATTTATTTTTTGTATAATCTGGTCAACTCTGATCTATGAATTAATAAAGCATGAAAAAAAAAAAGCACCTAACCCCAGGGAAGAACCAGAGTTATGTCTACACATAACAGATAACTTGCCAAGTACCAAATGTTAAATAAAGACATTATTTTGTTTCAATTTCTTTGGTTTTGCCTTGTATACTGCATTTTCATTAATGTTTGCTGTTTTCCAATACATTTCTGCACCTATATCCTGTTGTCCTGGCAACACATATAGAAATGAGCCAAGTGTTTTGCACAATACTATACAAGACACACAACCTCTTTTCCATAAATGCTTTGTAAAATGTAAACATACTTCGATCATTTTTTTTAGATGCCAGCAACATAATTCAGAATGGTTGGGAGCACTGTGTTGCATCAGCTTTTCTTCTGGCAGATGCATGAACAACATATACTAACAAAACCATGCACACACCTTTTCCAACACACATGCCGGTATGTTATATATTCGAGTGAATAATTAGGTGAGGGTCTACAACCAGCTATGTCTAAGATGGGAATGGAAATCAGGCTGGTGCATCTGGCTCCAGATCTAGACTGCAGGCTGGCCAGTTTGGTATCCAGACTCCTTTAATACAGGGCCATGCATTTGCAATACGTTCAGAACGTGGTTTGGCCCTTCGTTGTTGAGAATTAGATGGAAACATATGCTGACCTAGTGAAGATATGTCTGAAAACACTTCACTTCAAATATAAACAAGTAGTCTTAAATAGTGTTCTTGTATTTCTTCCACAGAGCTCTGTTTTACTGTAAGGCCTGTCACGATGACATAACTGATCCCAAAAGGATAAAGAAATGTGGATGCAAGAAATGTAAGTGATTACACATAAACACACTGTTTGAGTTACTTGACCTCATTAATATTCCTGCACAGGCTAAAGTGAGGCTACTCTGAGTAGCGTGTGTAATGGTGTATTTACATACTCTGTGTCCAAACCACTCAGTTTCTGCATGAATTATTTACTCCATGAAACCTTGTAACTTCTGCATGAAGAGAGATCATCAGATTTCTTTCCGCAGCCACTCAAACTTCTATGAATGATACAAATACCCGCCCTGTTTTAAGGGTCAGTTAACCAAAACAATAAAACACAGCCTCCAGCTGTCTCCACAGCTGGATAGTTTGTGTTTTACAATAAATCTCTGCTTTTTTATATAATTAAATGTAGTTGTCATTTTCACATCCTTGTTATTTACATGTTTGCTTTCCTCCAAATATAAAAAATGAGGAATGAGAACTCAATCTCCTCCGACTGTCTGGGAATTCAGCCTAAATGTGTGTTTTGTTTGTATTTTGTTCGGATGTATGCTCTATTCTCTGTAATACAATAGCTGTGTTTATTGTTACAATGCATTAATGACTTTGTGATGCTAACATGCATCCAGAGAGACTGTTAACACCACAGGTACTTGGATTGCTCACGTGTTTGTAGACTTTGAAAACATAATTTGCCACTTCGTTTTTCTTCCACTTGGATTCGCTTCAGTTTGTCTTGTTGTAAAAACATTAAAACCAACACCTAACCTTCACATTTGATGTATTCTTTTCCTGCTGCTTGGGAAATCGGCACTCGTGTCTCAAAAAACAAAATAAAACAAAAAAAATCACTTAATAGTGATATATTGTGAGTAACGTGGATTTGTTTCCCCTTCGAAAACACAGCCTGCTACTTGTACCCGACTAACGCGACCTATTTGGTTGCAGTGTAAATGTTGCATGTACAATGTGTTATGCTGCCTGGACCCCTTCTTGTTGTTGTGTGCATGTCGCTTTTAAATTGAATGTTAAAACATTCAAAATATATCAGCGATAATAGCAGTTGTGGAAACACAAAATGATAGAAGATTTTTTTTTTTGTTGGGGAGGGGTATTGCAGTATCCCTGAAGTATTATTGTCTGAATCAGTAATTCTCCAGCTCACCACCAGGTGTCTCTGCTGACCTATGAGAAACAACATCCATGCAAGATGCGCAACAGCTAGAATTCCACTGGCATGACAAATGAGGATTATTTTTCATTTTAACTGCGTCGATAAAAGGAATCAGTCATTTCACTTATAAACAGGGATTATGTAACTCCCTGAGATCACTGCATAGTTTCGTCTGATATCGGGGATGTTGTGGACAGATGGCAAATTTGTTGTTCAGCACATGTTATTTGAGTCATGTCAAAGAAATTTATGGCCTCTTTTGGCCTTTCTGGCTGCACTTGCATATTCCAACTGTTGTTATGAGAACAGTAAAATGAAACCATAACATTTGCTCAAATATATCTCCTCACAAATGGAGCATAATCTTGAAGGAGTCCTTTTTAGGGAGTCACAAGAAATATATATATATTTTTTGTTTTTCTGCTGGTATCACAATTCAGGATGATATAACTTTTCTTACACTAGTCCGACGACTGAAGGAAACTGGATAAAAAGCACAAAAAATAGACTTTTATTTTAAATCTGGTGACAGTATATTGTCACATCAGTTTATCTTGTGGATCCCAGCAGCAGTCTTCCTCTATGCCCTGTCTACCCTTGTCCACTCTTCCTCCAGAACAACCCTCTAAATTAACCTGCTCTTCCTCTCCTCTCGTCTGAATCGATGACTGTAGCCAAGACGACCGCCTACAAGAAAATGAGACTGGCATGTTGTTTTGATTGCGGCTGCTCAGAGCGGGACTGCTCTAGCATGCCGGTTAATGTGCGTTGTAACTTGGACGCCCCTCAACGGGACATCCCACTCTCTGCTCTCTCTGTTAATGATTGCTCAGCCACGTTACGTGCCTGTAAGTTGTCGCCATGACGTGCTCTTCCGTGTTTGTGACATGCACTGTGTTTACAATGCAGCGTGTCTTCAGCTTGTGTGCTATCTAGCTCTAGCAGCTGTGTCTTCACTGTCATCGATATAGATGTTGCTTTAGTCTCATGATTTCGTTCAGTCAGCTGGTGCTCTTTCCTTTGTGTTGCTAACCTTTTGAGGTGACATCTAGCTGTTGTGTTGCATGCTGGTTTACTGTTTTGCTGGTATTTTGTTTTGAGTATGTGAAATTTAACTGTGGTTTGAATTAGATCACCAGATCACTAATGCCAAGTTTTTACAGTGTGAAGTAAATCTAAAAGTAAATCTCCCTCCAGTGACCTCAACAACATATTTATCAAAGTCAGAGATGAGAAGTTTACAACTATTTATCCCTAGAGCAAAGCTCACAATGCAAACTCAATTTGGGAGCACTGTTGTAGAATTTGTATGCCTTTCCGCAGATTTTTTTTTGGATACAATAATGATGCCATGTTAACTTAATCTTTTCAAAAATAACCCAAATAACATCTATTTAAGCAAAATATGTGACAACAGTATCCTGCAGAAATGGATGAACAGAATATATATTTTTATATGAAGATGACATTCAGAATATTAAATCTTGAGAGCACCTGAGAGGATTTATGAGTGTGATGCATACTGTGCTTAATGTAGTGGTTTTATTAAATTAAGATGAAAAGCTTAAACAAGCAGGGGGTAAAATCTGCGACACATTTAGCGGAGAAAGTTTTAGGATGTAGTTTTTAGCTTTTAGTGTCATGACCTTGATTGAATTGTGCAGTAACAGGAATGTAATGATGTCGTAGAGTTCGGAGGAATAAATTAAAGTAGCGCACTGCTTGAATGTATTGGATTTTAAAGAAATGTCTTCACAGGGATTCTTAATTCAAGTGTGACTCCCGTTTAACGCCAGAGGGTTTTGTACTGATGTATCGCAGCAGGCATGAAGAATGTGTCTGATGTTGCAGCGAGTTGATACAATTTGCTGGAAAACATTGCAGACTGTCATACAGTTTTAGTGAATATTTCTGGATCAAAGACTATTCTGTGTGTGGTTGAGCATCTCTTGGCGTTTCCACCCCTCAACATGTCTTCCAGGGTTGTGCGCTGTAAGCTTCGCCTGGCTAGCTATGCTTGAGCATAGCTCCAGAGTTGCTGTCGACACTGTGTGGGAGACGTATGGAGCAAGGCCTTATACGGTCTGACATGGAAATTATGTTTGCATTTTCATTTTTGGAGTGCTACCGGTTGTCATGAAACTCAGCCTGACAGTTTCTAACCACCAGGCAGTAGAGTGCCCCCGCCCCTCTGCTTTCCTCTTGTTGTGGGACAGATGCTAGCCTGTTAGTCCTGTGACTCTGCTCGCGCCCTCCGATTGCAGGCGACAGATGCCAGGACCAGCAAGGTCCCTGTTTGAACATTGCTGTCACTGTCCTGCCTTAAGCTCAGTGCATGACCTTTATTGTGAGCAAGGGGTTGAAATAAGTCATTAATGAGCAAGTGTGGGATTCACGGGTCCAAAAAGTGACTCGCAGAAAGTTGCATGCATCCATGCAGGGTGTCTCAGGCAGGGCTGAGGAATCGGAAAAGCAGATGTTGGGAAAAACACAAAAAAACAATAAACCCTGTAGACAAAAGCACGTTGTTAGTATTGCTATATCAACCATGTATTGAATATTTTCATGGTCAAGTACTTCTAGATATCTAATCCAAAGCCTTTGATCATTTTTATTAGGCACCATAGTTAGGACCTACCTAATACTATATTAATAGTGCACATGTTTGAGTTTGAACTGCTCGCGTGACTAATTCTAAGAGATCAGATTTTACATTTGTATTAAGCTTTTTTTCAAAATTTTCTGACATTTTAAAGACTAATAATTGAAATATTCTTCAAAGTTGTTAGACTCATTTAATTAATTTAACTAGTCCTCTCTTGTCTTGACAAATCAGTTGCTGTATCACCTCAGATGTGCCTTTGAGGATGATTAACTGTTTAAAATCACTTACCATAGTGGTAAAAATTGTAAACCTAGCTGACCTGTTTTAATTCTCATTGGTTTGTCCACAATCAAGACAGACCTATTTTCCCTGTGCCTTAAAAGAGAAATCCCTCAGCTTTCAGTTCACTGTTGTCATTTATAATTTGCTTTCATTACAATCTGTTTCTCCCTGTAACCTCTCATCCGTCTCTTCATTTTTCTCAGCTAAAAATAGCTATAATGGATATATCAAATCAAGTAAGTTTTCATTTTCATGTTCTCTTTAGTCACATGTCTCTAACACTTCCACATGTGCATTCCCAGCTATCATTACTTGAGCTGTCTCTAACCTGTTGTATTTCACTTTCCAGTCTGACATCATCCATCGCTGTATTTCACATGCAAAGCATTAGGAAAATGTGTCTTTTTCTTAGGTATCAGTTACAGCTCAGCAGTAGATGGTGCTACTGCTTCACTGTGAGTGTTAGATACATTAAATCCCTGCGTAGTTCAACATATTAAATAAACATTTCAAATAAATGTATTGAAGCACATATCATGGCGATTAATCTCTGCAAAATACAATAGAGGCATCAAAGATTTTAAAAAGGAAAAAAAAGAGGACCCGATCTAATACTTTATCAATTCTGGTTCAGTCATTAGCCGAGTGTCGTCCACTTTAACAGGATCTATGATGGGCAGCAAATCTGCCACATTGTGTTGTCCCCGAGAAGTGCTGTGCATGTTTGACATGGGCCAGATGAATTGAGGAGGTCTGAAATAGGGAGGATAATCTGCTAGACAGCTGACTGTTGAAATAATCATCTCTCTTCTCCAGTTTTAGCTTCAAGACATTTTTTAACTAAAGAAGTGTGCCTCTTCTATCTGTTTTATCTTCACCAGTTTTACCTCCTAGATATAAAAAAAAAAAAAAGAAGCAGATACTGAATACATTCCTCCCCCACCAGACATACAATGCGTACGGCAGCTTGTGGCTGTTAATCCACATTGTCACCTCCTTGTTCTTGTGGCACAACAATTGTTGAAACACCTGAAACCATGTTTATTAATTCATGTTTATTATAAATATCAAATAGAACATTTCAGTAGTGGCTATATGAACTGGTAAAGTGGCGTTAAATAAGAATGAGATTTTTTTTTATTATTCATCCATTAGCATTCTTGTGCCAGAAAGAATTATCCCCCAAAACGAGTGATTGTCCTTTAATCATAATAAGAGTCACAATATGTTTTATTCACATACAGCACACACTGCAGGTTGTATTGAAGTCATTTTAAATCCTGTCTTGTGTTTCTCAAATCACAAAACCACCATATCACAGTATTATTTTCTCCTTTTAGTTATTTTATTTTGAATATCTTTCTCTGACAAATTTGCCTCCAATCAACACAATACAGGTAAAAAAACAAAAAAAAAAACACATTTCCTAAAAACCATGTTATCATCATGGTTGATTATCATCTATGGAGTTTATATGAGCAACTTTTACATTAAATTACGGATTAAAGATAGGAATCTAAGATGACCATCTCAAAACATCTAAACCTTATTCCAGAGTTGTCAGGTTGGCAGAGTTGGGTGGAAAACTATGGTGTTTTGTGATTTGGTTAAGTTGACACAAAAAGCAGAGTACCTTGTATAACTGCTGATTTTGACTCCTCTTCATTTAGCAGTAAACAACAACCCCCTAATCCGATCGTCAGTTTATCAGTACAAGTCAGCTAAACTGAGCCACAACTCTGCCAGCGAGGTCTGTCGGGGGCCCCACAGCAAAGTTGCTGCTGTGTCGGTCCCCTTGGTGAACAACCGCAAGGGAAGCCTACTTCCCCCCACTGAGCGCTCTGCTCTGAGACTAAGCCTCATGGGCTCCGGAGACCTGGCCCAGGTCAGCAGGCTGCGAGGCGCGGCAGAAGAGGCCAACCATCTCCAGCGGGCGCGTAGCCTGCCGGTGAAATACAGATACCATTCCGGTCGCTCCAATAACGCCACACTCAGTCAGAGGCAGTGTAAGGGCCAACCACCCCCCCCTCTTTACCTACCCTTGGTGTGTTTGGCAGGCCTATACTCAACAACAGCACAACCAAAGCATGTGCTTGCCAGCCTGGAGTGGTTGCATGTGTAGCATTCTTTACTAATGACCCAGAGTGTGCAGCTGTCAGCTGTGAAACATTAAATATTGAACAGGACGAGCAAGATGTGAAGGGCCCGAGTGTTGAAGTGTCTCTTTCCACTGAAGGCCCTGTGTACTTCAACATTTTCCATTATGTTGTCAGTCCTAGACATGCTATCACTGCTGGAAACTATGTGCTCATCTGCAGAAGAGCATGATCTTTGAGATCATATTAATTTTAATGAAAGCTCTTGCAGCTCCTTTGTTGAAGAATAAAATAAGTAATAAAGACCTGTTCACAGCATGGACCAACAGAAAATAAGACACTTAATCGTTTTTTTAAACAACCTGTAATAAACCATTCCCACTGAATGATGACTGTTAGCGCTATTAGCAAAACGTTTTTCTTGTTGCTTGTATTTATTTTTTATCTGCTTAATGCCACAGAGTTGTGCTATTTTCCTCAGCCATAATGTTAGCTTGTGAAAATGTTTGCCTGATTACTTTACCCGTGGCTAAAGCCTATCCTTTCGCTCCCCATGAAGAACTCGGCGCAGTTTGGTGAAGTGATAAAGACAGTGTCCGAGGGCCATATCAGCCTTGCATAAATCACTCTGGCATGAGGACCAACCTAATTATGAGCCAAGGGCATCGCTTCAAAGACAAAAAAAAAAAAACAGCAGTTGAGACGGGATTCAGTATTGGCACAAATTCAGCCTAATTTTGTGGTGCTGGATCCTTGATATTACAATAATTAAATGGGAATATAAGGGATTAGTAACAAAAGTTTCCAATTCTAGGTAAGAGTAAATTTGTACTAACAAGGGATTAAAAGAATGACAGTATCCTAATAGCCCTTAAGGTATTAGCAGTGCTGCATTATCTTAATGATAGAAATGTTGACATGTGGATTACAGCAGTTTTCTGGTTTAGTGTTGGGTGAGTAAAAACCTTACGGATTAGACTTTAGCTGTCAGCATGATGATTGATGATGGCACTATTGCATGTTTGCATCTCCATAGACAGCCATGCAAATCATGTGCTAATGTTTCCTGTCTGCATTACTCAAATATTGGACTGTTGTCTGCTACACACTAAAGTATTCTGACCACTCCATCTTGTTGACACACCTTCATTTCACTCCGTCTCTGTATGCATACTATCCCTTTGAATTTACTTCCTTCAAATTGTGCTGTGTCATTTGTTGTCACTGTTGAGTACTTTTTGCTTATACTCTGATTATCCCCTGCCTCACATCACTACATTTTGTTGCAGTTGAAGAGGACCAACAGTCAGCACTATCTCCCAAAAAGAAGCAACGTAATGGAGGCATGAGGAATTCCCCAAACTCCTCTCCGAAGATAATGAGGTAGGACAGCAGTATATTACAGGGAACATTTTGAAGAACTTTTTTTATGCTCATATTTTCATGGAAAACATGCCAGACTTGCAGAGGTGCTCTTTGCCACAAAGTTTCATGTGACACCCAGAGACTGCAGCACTAATGACAGCACCAGGCAGTGAGAGAGGCTTTAAAGGATAGATAGCCCAAGGCTATTCATCTATTGTCGGATCCCTCTGAGGTCTTTTCAGCACGTTGAGGCCATGGATGATATGTATCATCACATTGAAAGGCGAATTCAAATGCTACCTTGCTTTTATCTTGTCTCATGAAATTAAATCAGAGCTTATTGATCTTGACTGGAGATAACGCTGTTATTCAACAAAAGCCCATTACAAGAATGATAATAGTAATAGTCACTGTCATTAAGTGCCATGTTATAAGGAGGCCATGCAACAGGGACGACCTGCAGCCTGATGTATACAAAGTGATACTGTACAGATGGGAATGAATTAAAACTGACAGATGACTTTATGTTCCCATTGCAAATGTGGCTGCTATTTGTTTGACATATGAAAGCCAAACGCACATGTCTTTAATGTTTAGTAGCTTAAGATACAGCACAGATCAGCAATATAACGGTGCTTATGAAGGAGACTTTGTCGTACAATAAATAAGTGTCTATATGCATCAGGAGGCATTTCCTTTGATCTGTGGCCTCTGTTTTTTCATGTGTTTGATTTGCTTCAAAGTGGTGTTCAAGTTGAATCGCTGCAGGTGATTTCCAGACTCTTGGGTAACAAAACCAGGCTCTTCCAGTGCTATAGCCATCAGCTAAATATCAACCCACCAAACCGATCTATCTACTTGCCAGGCTAATACACTGCAATGCAGGTGGATGCGTTATTCCATTCAGGGCCTGTTGCCTACACGCTAGAGAGGGATTCGCTGTGGTAGCCTAAGGGATACTTCATTGCAACAAGCAGAGTAAAAAAACATCTGGGTGTATACTATATCAAATGTGTTTTTACAGGACCTGCGGCCTCAAGGCCTTTGTAAATAAGTAATGATCAACAGATTGGCTGTGGGTTTTGAAGAGCCAGTCTTTGTCAGTTTGCATGATGGGAGGGTTTTCAAAGACTTTTCCAGCCCCCATGGCTTGTGTAAGGTTTAGTAAACCAGTGCAGGGATGCTGAAATAGAAGATCTACATAATGTGCATGTCTGCTTTCAACTTTCTGTCTTTCTCAGCTGACATTACATTCCTCTAAAAGACACCTGGCCTTATGTTTTGCAGTCATGATGTGTGAAGTCTTGTCAAAACGTGTTACAATAGAACTTAAGTAGTGAATTATGCTGCCGATCAGTTTGACTTTTTAAGGAGAACACAGATAAGACGCCCACAGACGCTTCTGCACTGTGTCATGAAGCAAACCACAAAAAAAAGTGATCACATGTTTCCAGGAGACATTTACGCTACTAGTTCAAGCAAACTAACAAGTCCTCTCTGCAGCTTAGCAATGACGACCTCACTGAAATTAACACCATTTCCACAGGCTCCTTGATGGGTCATAAGACGCATCTAACTGTGGGATGTCAAAACATGTTTGGTCACATCGGAGCGCCTTGACATACACGTCATGTCTGCTAAAGCACTGCTGAGGCAATTGTCGGTGTAGGATAGTGACAGGCCGTCATGGCTGACAGTGAGCGATAGCTATCCTGGCAGAGCTCTGCCTCACCAGTCATCTCCACAAGGACAAACTGAAGTGACAGCGGCTCCACTGAATGAGTAGTGAAACATTTGACTTTTGATTAAATGTGTAGCCAAGGTGTAAAACCTCTAAATGGTTTCACTCTTATTAGAACTTCAACAGAAGCTGGTGATACCGTAGAATACAATCAAAGTGATGGAGAATGATTTTTGATTGTTGATTTTGAATGTTGATAATTGGTTAACCCATTTGCTGCCTCTTGCTTCCCAGTTCACTACAGTTGTAGAACATTCTATATGTTTGGTAGAGGTGAGAATTTCTAGGCCCCTCACGGTTAAAATTGTGGATGCATATTTTTCCAACATACAGGACACTGTTTTTTCTCACTGTGTGACTGCTTGGTACTTTCAAAGCATAGTATTTGTAATAATTATTAATTAATTAAATTCCAATATTATCCAATACTTTTATTATTAAAACAACTAGAAGACATGTAGCCAGTTATCTTAAATGTTAAATTTCCAAAATTATTTCAAAGCAATTAAATAGACCCAACAGGAAAAGAAAAGCATGTAGCAGCATGAAAAAAAAAAAACTAAACACCTAATATGTGCACTATATTTCTAATATGTGCAATGAGCAATATAAGCATTCATTCATCTGTAGTAAACTATGCAACTGGTGTTCATCGTTCCCTGCAAAGATCAAAAAGTAATGGTCGTATTACAAATAAAATACAAAAGCCCATCAGCTCACATCAGGCCTATGGGATTGGTACCGACAACCCTTGCTTTGTTTGCAACAGACGGACATATTTGTATACTGGGTTGTGCAGTCTAGTGGAGATAATCAGGAGGAAGCCAAAAGGCCTTTTCACACACGCCTTTTAAAGCTGAGACTGATGCACCTTTGTTACGCATCGGTGTGAAAGTACAAAGACGGAACAGGGGGTTACAGCTCATCTGCTGCTTATATGCCTCTGAGCCGGCAAAGGATGTGGTAACAGAGTTACATTGGAATGGGATGTATGAGTAAGGACAACCTGGCATCAGGGAACACACCGCTCTAATCAACGATGCTGTCCACACTCAACTGATTCCGCAATGCTGGCTTGATATGTAGGAACACACACCAATGCGGGGCAGAGCCGCCGCTGTCTGGCATGTTTAAATTACCAAAGAGGAACAGCAGCGAGTTTTTTTTGTTGGCCCTTTCCTTAAACAGCCTTTAGAAACCTAAAGCAGCACATGGGCCTATTTTGTGCCTGAAAAACAGGCCATGATGCATTGCTGTAGTTACTTATAGTTAGTTATTTTTTTTTACACTACATATTGTTTTTATTTATATATTATTGGCGATACATATGATATCACAGTTATTGCACAACTACTGTATGTTTAAATTCACAAATGTTTACTTTTTAAAAGATACTACTTGAAGTACAAAATACAATGCACACACATTGTGTTGTGTCAAAATAAATCCACATTCACAGATCAGAGTCTGAGAGGTATAAAGTGGCAGAAGAGAAAATTTCTTATCAAGTTACGTCCATTCTTGAAAGGACATCCAGGTCTTGCCTCAGGGTATATAAGCCCAAAGGCGAGTTTTTTCAGCTTCAGTCTCTTACAGCCCGAGGGATGGTAGATTCAACTGACACTTTCATGCATACTTAACATGTTACTTAAGGTGGCATTCTTTTAGAGTACTCACATGGATTAGAGATGCTCCTCTTATGTGGAAAAGACTTGAAGTAATTTAGAGGGTTTGGACTCGGATAGAAGGCTGCTGTCTGGGTTTTCAGAGGATAACATCTTTAACCGTGCTCTGAATCTGACAAAGTCGATTTAGTGCAAAGGGAATTGTGCTGGGTAGGACATGGTACTCACCTACTGGGCTGGTCTTGTGAATTGGTTGGCAATTTGACATTTTTTTGTTAATGTTTTTTGTGTTCACTTCCATCCACAGCTTAAGGGAATGAACATTTGTTAAATTGGATACCTTATAATTAGGCAGCAACTTAATATTGTTGTTCACTTATTTACGTTTAAATCATATTGCATTTTCATTTTGCTTTTTTGTTTTTCTCCATATCCATTATTCTAAGCAAATTATTGTTAAAATTTCATTTTAAAAAGTATTTTTGGTTAATATGTGTCAGGTTTTTGCCTGATATCATCCATAACCTTGGGTTGTTATGGTCATAACATAGCATACATGTACAGCTCTGTAATAATACATCAATGTTTAAAAAAAACATTAAGTGACCTTAAGGGTTCACATGACTGTTAAACTTAACTAAAAAGAAACCCAAAAACGCACTTTTTTTTTGTCTCTGAGAAGAACAAGTGCGGTCCAACCGCATTTACTCATGTTGCAAGACGTCTTTAGTGGTCAGTGCTGGGTGGCTTGAAGCTTACCACTACATTCAGTAAAATTAGGTTTTATAGTTCTGATGGTCTGTTTAAACATTAATACTCTTCACTTTGGAAAGCAAATATGGTTGGGCAAAATGTTGAAATATTTAAAGTCTGGTCTGTTAAAGCTTTTACCTCACAGCACACAACATCAGAAGCTGTATGCAGTAAGGGGGCGTAATTGCATCTCCTTGCTCCTGCCAGTCAACACAGTGTGTTGCTGCCATCTCCTTCCGCCTGATTGCTGCTGCTGATGTCACTCTGCTTGATGACATGGCAGTTTTGTTGGCATTTCTGCAGATGGCCTCTGACAGCAATGAGCAAATAGGAGGAAAAAAAGCAGGAACAACCTTTCTTTTTTTTTACGAGTACTAGGGACTTGGTTGTAAATTTGATGTATTCTGTTGATCTATTTGTGAATAAGCAAAATATTAACTTGTACTTTTGAAATGGAGTCAAAGACATCTTATACACAGCTACAGAGTGTGGTAATATTCTCTTATTCCCTACCTCTTGTCTTTTTGTTCCATCAGACACGACCCGCTCCTCATCCCAGGCAGCGAGCAGATTGAGAGCATGGACGAGAACATAAAGAAATACGATTCCACAGGGATGTTTCACTGGTGCCCATCCAAAGACATCGAGAAGGTCATTCTGGTGGGTCCTGCTATTTCACTCGGCACACGTCATTTGTCCTTGACACTTTTCTTTCTGGTGACAGATGTGCCATGTGACAAAGCACCATCGGAGGTTGACAGGGCACTTAAACACTTTGTAATGAGGTGTTTGACATGTCATTTGCAGCATTTCTTGTACTAATACATATGCCATTTTTCAAATTACTTTCATAGTCTTTTGCCATCATTAACCGCATGATATATTTTACAGGCTGAGTGAAAAAGAATAAAGCACTAACATTTGCTAGAAGGCCAATTTATGCCAAATTTCTGACATTAAAATACTTTACCTCCCTTTCTTTCCCTCGCAGACCCGCAGTGAGGCAGCCATGACTGTTCTGAGCGGTCATGTGGTCGTGTGCATATTTGGAGACGTGAAATCGGCGTTGATTGGCCTCCGAAACTTTGTAATGCCTCTGAGAGCAAGCAACTTTCACTACCATGAGTTGAAGCACATCGTGTTTGTCGGGTCCCTTGAGTATTTGAAGCGGGAGTGGGAAACTCTACATAATTTCCCAAAAGTCTCCATTCTGCCTGTAAGTAGAGCAAAATCAGTCATTTGGTCAACCATTTGCTGCAGTCACCACATACAGTATTTGACAAGAAAAAATTGGGGTGTCCACATAAGTCTCAAGTTTAAGAACTCTTCATCTCTTGTATCACATAGGTGAGATAACAAATTTTCCCTTTCACTGTATCTCAAAGGGCACACCGTTGAGTAGGGCAGATCTGAGAGCTGTCAACATCAACCTCTGCGACATGTGTGTCATCCTGTCAGCCAATCAGAACAATATTGACGATGCATCACTTCAGGACAAAGAATGCATCTTGGCATCACTCAACATCAAATCCATGCAGTTTGACGACAGCATTGGGGTCTTGCAGGCCAATTCTCAAGGTAAAGATGCCCTATCATAGTTCACTGCACTGCCTGGAAGGGACAAGGCCATGGCACAGAGAATATTCCTCACTGGGTGCTGCCTGGCTGACCTGTTGTTGCTGTGTTTGACAGTAAATCCTACTGACTATTCCTCAGGTTACTGTAACAACTGGTTTGCTCACAAGCTTCATTGGTGGCAACATGTACATCATTGGCCCAAAAACATTGCCTTGGATTCAGTTTAGTTTCTTGTATGACTTTGTAAAAAATAACGTGGTTAACTTATTAATATAGCATGTTACAGCTTTCTAAATGACAACTGGAGCACCCAGTTGGCATCAGATGGTCCTGAATAATGATCATTGTGTTTTAGAAATCATTTGCCCTGAAGAGAGGAGAAAAATTTCCAATTTCATTATTCCTCTAATACATGTATGGCCTCACATTTGCCTTATTCAGCAGTATGTGATGGATGTCAAAGCATGGTCTATGTATAATACATACAGCATCACTGATTTAATGTGCTTACATGTCAGTTTGAAGAGAGCAAAGACTGTCAAGTCAATTTGAATTCAATATTGCATCACTTATGTTCTTTTGTAGTTCCACACTATACTTTTGTGTGTGTAAAAGGTTCCCACCTCTGTGTAAACATAATCATAGGGAAACATTGGTTCTTTACAAGTACACAGCAATATTGAACTCCTCAAGTTGATGCTTTACCACTGATTGTTAAATTAAAAAAAAAAAAAAAAAAACGATATATTATTTTTGCTGCTATGTTGGATTGTATCCTCTGGTGAAGTACTGAATATTGCATTAACAGATGTGACTTGTGTAATGTGTGTGTCCATTAAGGCTTCACGCCACCAGGGATGGACAGATCTTCTCCTGAAAACAGTCCAGTCCATGGATTAGTGAGGCAAACCTCAGTCACAACCGGAGCAAATATCCCCATCATAACAGAACTAGGTATGATAGTTACTGTATATTTGTGTCTGATAACTGATATGCTTTTTTAACCCCAGCATGTTTTTATTTTGTTAAGCAGATCTGAGAATATCATTTCTGCAAGTAGATGCTGTTGACGCTTTTTTTAACAGTATTTAAAGTGGAGCTTTTATGTGTGTTTGTCCCTTGTTGACGTGTACCAGTAACTGTTTTTCCTCAACACTTGTCTAGCACCATTAGCAAAGCCAGGCAAAAAACTGCCTGTGATTTCATTCAGTCAGGAAAAAAGCAGTGGGACCGGCATACAAATGATAACTGAGCTGGGTAAGAAGTGCCTCTGTCCTGTACTGCAGTGTTGTAACTGCTGCCTCCATATCAGCTTTCTTTTGATTTCTCTTGCTGCACAAGAGGCTCAGTCCATTCCCATGGCATCACTTTGAGCACATTTTACCCTTGGTTCTGGTTAAAATTGCCTGTCTTGTTTTCGCCCCTTATCTCAAAGCAAAATTTCTCCCTTTTATTTTTCTAAGAATTACAGGGCCTTTGATCCCCCAGAAGTCCTTGTGGCTGTTTTCATAGCATCTTCTGTCGGATCACATTCTCTGGCCCGTGCCCTTCTTTCATCTCAGCCCTGTCGATATGACTGGCATTTATTTCTGTCCTCACAGAAGGAGCAGTTCTCCAACTACATTTTACATCATTACTTTCTTCCAGCTACTGCATGTGTTTCTGTGCTCAAAGATGTCTTTAAAGAAGGTTCTGGGGCAATGAGATGCTTTTATTTGACCTGACATGCAAGTACAAGTAATTGGAAGTTCTGTCTTGGATTTACAAGACAAACAACAGCATATTAGGTTTACTGACCTTAGAAGGGCTTTGAATTGAGGCCTGGAACTTTGACAATATGCATGGTGTCATGAGTGTGCATGAATGGCCTGGATATGGAATGTGGTGGAGGCAAGTTGGCTACATGACTGTATACACAAGCTAGACGCTGTGTCATTTAAATTAAATATAAAAGACAAGTTTTGTCTAAATTTGGAAATAAGTATATTAAAGGACAACATGTCAGATTATGTATGTATATATTCCTAAAACAGTCCATATCTGCAGCTACTGCCTGTTGTGCACAACCACTGTGTGTCCTCTTTTTCACGTAAATCAAGTATTCGCCTGGTCCATGTTTTTCAAATCAAAAACAATTCCATGTGATCTGGTTTTAATGTGAAGAAAACAAACAAGCAGGTTTTGTATCATTCATGACATGTATGTTTGCCCCCACAGTAAATGATTCCAACGTTCAGTTCCTGGACCAAGATGATGACGACGACCCAGACACAGAGTTATACCTCACTCAGCCTTTTGCCTGTGGGACAGCATTCGCAGTCAGCGTGCTGGACTCTTTAATGAGTGCAGTAAGTCAGAAACGATGAAGCTAACAGACAAATCTGTCAATATAATGAGGTTATTATAGAGGCAGTGATCCGAAAAATGCAAAGACGTCTTATGTTTGATAACCGTACAAAGAGCAGATTACCTCTGCCACGGCTTAAAAAAAAAAAAAAAAAAAGCATTCCAGTTAAAACAATAAATGACAAGAATGTAACCTGTATAGGTATGATGGCTTCATTTGTTTGCCTTTCAGTTTGATTGAGGTTAGAACAAAGCTGCCTTCAAGTGTGCTCCAGTGTAGACAAAGGTAATGCTACCTAATGGACAGCCCTCGTCCATCATCCAAGTCAATAGTGCTGTCAGCAGCCAAGGGAGATGTCACTGTGCTGTACAAGCTGTGGAAGACAAGGGATTACAGCGCAAAGAAAAGGGTAGACAATGTCCTCTTGTTAAAATCAGCAAACCAGTAACCGGAAGAAATTACAAAGGTAGCAACTACAGTGCACAGGACAGTGTGATAAGGCTGACTTTTTTCAAGTATTCTTCTCATATTTAACCTAAAAAATCCTGAGCTGCACAGATGTAATCTGAATCTCACTGGATTCTCCACAGTGACGCAGCATGGTTAGATGGTACTCTTCAAACTGACCGGCACTTTCAGAAGGTTCAGTTGTGACCGTTTGGCATTTGCTTAAGGATTTACCCCCCCTTTCACTTTATTCCTCCAGACATACTTCAATGACAATATCCTCACCTTGATCCGGACGCTGGTAACAGGCGGGGCAACACCGGAGCTGGAGGGGCTGCTGGCGGAGGAAAATGCATTACGGGGCGGCTACAGCACCCCGCAGACCCTGGCAAACAGGGACAGGTGTCGTGTGGCACAGCTGGCCTTGTACGACGGGCCCTTTGCAGACCTCGGGGTAAGTCAGTGGCCTTGTCGCCCAGGGGCTAAGGTCATCTCTGTCCTATTTCATCAAAGAAGCTGTCTTCAGTCAAAATATTCAGACTAAAAGGGTTAGCTGTGAAATAGCTGAGATAAGAAAAAGGGATACTGTACATTTAGTTTAGTTCTGCACTATACAATATGATGTCATCTTGTTGGAACTAAACAAATTAAACTTTTTGGGAAAGCTGCGAGTTGATTTGTTCTCACCAACAACAGACAGCCCTGTTACTGAAAAAGCAATCAGCCAAAGGGCAGTGGATCCTTTGTACAGGAATGTTGTCATTAAAGCCCAGCTTATACCAGAGGGTGTCACAACAACATGATCCAAAGTCCACCCACAGATTTTTTTTTGGCTAACAGCTGTAATGGGCAAACGTACAGCTAAAACTCTTGCAGGCCAGAAACATGCCAGCTCTGGTCAGTCACAAAAACTCAGAGTTTTTCTCTGTACTGACCTTCCCTGACATTAGTTCTCAGTATTGTCGCTAATTATACTATGCTAAGTGTTATCAAGAGGGAAAAGGTCTGTCCCAGTAAGTCAATTCTACCAAATAAACACTTGTGTGTGGACAAAGAAATGCATAAATTTGTATTTCCTTTTGTTGATTTTCTTCAAATTAGTGATGGATTTGGATGTGATAACAGTTAATGGTATCACTTTCATAATTTTTTTTATTCTTGTCATCCAGACTACAATAAATTTTCCGTTACAATACAGTTAATTTCTATGAATACATTTTAAAGTGTTTTTGGATTTTTTGCACAATACTAATTTCTGTATTTTGTTGTACTGTCTTGCAGGATGGGGGCTGTTATGGTGACCTGTTTTGTAAAGCCCTGAAAACGTATAACATGTTGTGTTTTGGTATCTATCGGTTACGAGACGCACATCTCCAGTGTACACAAAGCCAGTGTACCAAACGGTGAGTAAGGGTCCTGGCAAAAAATGTTTTCTCTACATTAAGAAGAGACCTGACATCTGGTTTGTTTCTTTTCTAGGTATGTCATCACCAATCCGCCGTATGCATTTGAACTGGTGCCCTCAGATCTGATATTCTGCCTGATGCAGTTTGACCACAATGCTGGCCAGTCTCGAACCAGCCTCTCCCACTCTTCTCACTCTTCCCATTCTTCAAGCAAAAAGAGCTCCTCCGTCCACTCTATTCCAACTACCAACCGCACCAACCGCATCAAAAGCAGGGAGTCACGAGACAAACAAAAGTATGTGCCCCTCTAAAGCTCTCTGACTGTCCATGTCTGTGAACAGTGCCTGCCAGGAGTGTTGTCCTGTGTGTCCTTTTGCAGGGTCCAGACAAACTGTAACACGTCTGGTTGCCGATGTACGTCTGTTTGTCTGAATGTGTATGTATGTGCCACTTGTATGTCTAAGTTTGCATTTAACAAAACAATCCAGTACTATGTTTTTCCCTTGAACAGGACTGACCCATTGTACGGGTCAGAATAACACCCCCCACTCTTCTACATTTTCAACACAAGAACGCCAATCTTTTAGCAAGGGTTGTGAATAATTATTTTGCATTTGAGAAAACATTTTCATGATTTGAATATAAAAAACACATTCAAACCCCTCTGCACTTAAGAATAATCTCTGAATAAACAAACTACATTCGAGTCAAGTGCTGCATTATTTATTCAACTAAGAATTTTTTGTCTTTTTATTTTTATATTATATAAATTGTGCACACCTGGTTCAGAGTAAAATGAATTTTTGTTTTATAACATACAATATGTGATATTGTTTAATGCATTGTGCAACTCAAAGTATGGCAGTTCCAACTATGAAGGAGCAAACGTTTAGGAACTTGACTGCAATTTTCTTGTGTAAAAAAAAAAAAACTCCCTTCTCTGGAGCCTCTTGCATTCCAAGTTTTGCTCAGCTAAAACTTGCATTTGTTTTACTTTTGTTTGAAGTTGAACCTCATTGTACTTGATTTGCACTTTTAAATTACATGTCTTAAAAGTTCATATAATGTCTCGGCTTTGAAAAGTTGCACACCCTGTCCTCTTAATGCCTTTTTATTTTCATTAAAATGGTATTGATTTGATAAAATGTTACTTGCTGCCACGAAGTATTAATTATGTCAAGATATTTTGCAAGTAGAAGCTGTTAAACTTAATAAAGTTACACCTACATTATAATAACATTGTCTTTACATGTGAATGTGACATTTAATTTTAATTCTACGTTTTTCTTTTCGTCTTCCCCAGGGCGTTTTTGTAGGTTAGCAAAGATTACATTAGTAACAGACTAAAAATTATTTTTAGAAACTGTCCAGTCATGGTTCAGTGAAGCAGACCAGACGACATCATCAACAAATGGCAGCAATTTAAACACACAACACAATCGTCAAAGTCCAGCATAGATAACAGTATAATATCTCTTGCTAGGGCCGAATGTCTCATACTGTATCCATCTTGAGCATCTGTAACCACATGAGTAACAGTCTTTGTGGCCTCTTACTGATGATTCTTATTGACTCAACAAACCTTACCCAACAAAACCTGAATAACGTCCACAACTTCTTCAACACCTGTTGGTTGTTTTGTTGTCAGAACCTAATGGAGGAGGTGGCTTTTGACATGTCTAACTGCACACTAGGTGCAGGAATAATTTTTACAAGAAAATTATGTACGATGTTCCTTGTTCACCATCCCTTTGTGTGTGATCAGTTCACAACTCTGCACCTACGCTGAAATAAGTATCTAAGACATAAAGCACCTGATTGGATTAAACCATTTTAACCAGCATCCAATATTTGGTTTGATGTGTTCTGTAAACTCACAAGCCAATATTTAAAAGTTCTGTTAGAATTCAGAATATTAGCAAATAGATAAAGTAACGCCATCCCCGCTGCAGAACAAAGTCACACTGTCCTATGTTGTGGCAGCCAATCTAGCTGAACTTACATGTTGGGCCATGTGAGTTGTTCTTTTGCAGTCCAGACTGTTCAGCTGGAGACAACCTTCCAAAACAAACAAAATAATATGTTCTGTGGCTAAAACAGCATACAGCAAACAGGAGGATATATGACCAGAGTCAACAGCAGCCTCGCTTTCACAGGACACAGGAACCTACCATCTTCAGGGACACAGAGTTTGGTCCTGGTTATTTTTGTTATGTCCAAGATGTTCATGCTCTAACGGGACATCCAGTGATTCTTCTGTCTAATAACACAGCACTACCCAAGTTCAGATCTAGCAGAGGATTTCTTCCAGCAGCCTTGACCAAGTGTTCTATATTATAGAAAACCCAAAGCAGAAAGACTATTAATTCTGAAAACTTGCTGTACAAGCAAAGAACAGTGTGAACCTCTATCTCTGCAGAATTTAGCCATAAAGAGGAAACTCTCATTTTCAGGGCAAACTCCAACACCTGAAAGCTCAGCTGGAAGTTTATAAGTATCAGCAGATGCACTTGGAACCTATTAAATTGCAACACATAGTCAATTTTATATGTATTTGAAGAGCTTTTAACCCTAATAAAGAATGTACATTGTATTCAGAGCCAATCAAAGTTAATGAAGGTGTTCAGCACAACACTAGAGAAGTTTAAGCAGAAGAACTTCCACATGTACCCATTTATTATTAAGCAGAGTTTTCAATAAAGACAGAAAAAGTTATTTTGCAGATATTCCTAGGAATTTACATGAAAGTAGTAAATTGACAGTTCTCTAAACTGCATACGTTTATGGTTTTAATGAAGGTTTTTCCCAGAAATTATGGCTGCTGTTAGTTGATCAGCATTATGTTCTGTCACTGGGTATATCTTCATACAATTACCTAAACATTTCATTATTCGAGTCACTCAAAGGATGTTGCAGAATTGGCAGAGGTACAGTATGCAGTCTACAAGTACCTTCTAATACTTCTGTTCATTAAAAAAGCTCACAAATCACATTCGCTGAATGAACACTTCAAGCTTTCCATGGTTAGTAATCAGTGCTTTTTCAAATAAAAAAACCCCATTTATATTCACATTTTAAGAATCAATGATTTGTGTTGGTTTAAATACACTATACAACTCGTTTGGTTTTATAGCTGCATGCTGCTCTTTGGGTGTTAAATTCCATCAACTTTCTAACTGCTGTAGCAACAGGCATGGATACTCTATGGCTGCTTCATACATGCTGTAGCGGCTAGATGCATAATAATGGCTCTTAAAGACTTGACATGATCCCTTTTCTGTTGAGTTTAACCACTCTACATTTGTATGTAATGACCTCATGTGCAGTTTTTCTTTTTGCTTATCATCATGCTGTGCAGTTTTGTTATTAATGGTCACATTTCCCATTTAGCTTACATATAGTGTACTACTTTCTTTTCCCAAAGTGCAACAAGGATGAATAGAGTGAGCAAAGGTATGGAAGTGAATGATTTTGCATGATATTAAATAATGCACTGAACACGGTCATGTCCTCGCGGACATTTTGCTCTTTGAATGATAGCCAAATAGTTTTGACTGCTTCAGGACCGCATGGTTATAACCTGTGCACCACATCTCAATGTAGGTTCTACTCTGGAATGTTTGTGTGCAACTGAAAGGTTTGATGCTACTTAACTTTATTCTGTATCATGCTATATTTGAATTTTTTATTATTTGCAACATGTATCTGCAGACATATGTGTGAATGCACTGTAGCGCCCGGTCATGTTGATGAAAATGCATGAATGTGGGCATTGCCAAGTGTATGGTTCACCAGTACGTTTTTTTTTAGTTTTTTTTTTTTTTTTTAAAGAAAACGTTGCATCAAGCCAAAACCATAAATCTCCTCCTAAAGGGAAAAAAAACTGAAATAGGTGGCTGAAAGTACTTTTTTAACTTTTAATGTGGCTCGGTGAAGCCTGAAAACCGATTTTGTTTAACTGGTGACCTGCATGTCTGCTGACCTAACAACAGCATGTTTCAACAGCAGTATGATATGTCTGAAGAAAAAACATTTTGTCCATGAGACAGTTGACATTACAGCTGCTTAAACTCATGACATGTTGTCATATTTACTGTACCTGCTGTTAAAATACCACCATGGACCATAAATGTCATAGCAGAATTAAAAATGTGAGCCGTATTCTTTAAAGTGTATAGTGTACTACCAAAGCTCCGAGTGCACGGAAATCACAAACACTGAAACTTTAATTGACCTCCATGTAGCATTAACAGTCTGATGTCCCTCCTTCTTTTTCTCTATATGATTTTGGCTCTTTCTCAGAAAAGACATGGTTTACAGATGAGCCAGAGAAAACCCACCTGAGGACCATACAGATCAAGCCTGTGAATACTCTCGCCATCCACCAAGTCAGTCAGAAAAAATCCACAAGTAGCTCAATTCCACCCATCAGAGAGGCAGAGGACGAGTGCTGAGCTCGGGACCCACGCTGACACCTGGGCGCCTGGATTCCTAGAGGACTTATCGTGTAGGTGTCAGTCTGGGACTTGGGACATCTCATCTGAAAACATAAATCATCAGCTGACATTAGACGAAACAAACTGCTGTCCTGCTTCACCTCTGCAGCAATTTATCTGGGCTGATTTAGAACCACGATGACAATCGTTGTCAAATGTTGCTACCACTCAGCCATTAGTTTGCACAGCTTCTCTTTAGGAGTGACCAGACTCCATGACTTTTTGTTTCATTTTGGGGAATGAGGGTCACTTATGAAGAGCAATGTAAAAAAGACCACCACTACTACTACTACTACTAAAAGAGGTGATTGTTATCATGACTCGATCAAGGATTTAAATAGTAAAAGTTGCCTTTTTAGCTGTCCTTGAACAACTACAACCACTACTCTATACAGTGTGTTAACGTGCATTTTACATCCAGCTGCAACCCCCACCACAATGGCATTGTTGATGACTGACTTTCAGTGATTTCTTTGCCATTTGGAGCTAATTCACAACATTTGTGACAGTTATGATGGCCAGTGTCCAATTGTAATGGCATTTGGCTCCAGCCTTATCTCTATCCAATTATATATGTCTTATCTTTGCCTTTTCAAGTTTATAAAAGTGTTCATGTTGCTTTTTTTTGTTTGTTTTTTTTGTTTGTTTTTTTTGTTTGCAATGTCTACAACCCTAGAAATCTTTCTTTAAAGGTTAAAACGTTTGGCGTGTTCTTATTTTTTCTTTTAGATCAATAGCCAAATATGATAGAGCTGTTTTATTGGTGATGTCACACACTTCCTCTTATAACATGAAAGCTTTTAATTTTTGGAAAAAAAAACAAAAAACAAAACAAACAATTCAGCTGCTAAGACACAGCATGGCGCCGTGTTTTATGCCTGTAGATGAGTTGAATCTGAAAGCCACATATCGCATGAAGTGGGCGTCTTTATGTCCTCCTTTGGCTGTGAGCACTGCCTGACACAGGATTGTCTTGGAGGCCACGAAGCAACTTGAATATACTCCATGACCAATCTTAATGCCATAATCACTGCTTTTTTCTTTTTTTTTAAAACAGCTCTATCATAGAACTGATTTAGGCTATTTATGTGCTCAAACTGCACTATGTTGGTAAACCACTTTGGTGAATGATTATATATGCTTATAATAATTATATATACATCTACAAAACAAACAAGTAATTTCCTTCTGATGGAGCAGCAATCATTTGTTTTTGGACACAGAAGGCAGAGCATGGCTGGTAGGAATCACGTCTTATCTAGATAACGGAACATAGCTATATCGGCACTGTTGTCACTTTACGTCAGGATCAATGAGGGCAAAGGAAAGAAAAAAAAAACTAAAAAAAACAGCGGTAAGTGAAATTCTCATCCACAGATGTTGCATTACAACCCTGTCTAGGACTCATGTTGGATGTTATAGGAAAAAAAAGGTTGTGACATTTTTACTGGCACAGAGAACATCCAAGCTGTCCATCCCTCAGTGCCAGTAATGTGCCAGGCAGTGCTGAAGCCAACGGAGGACTCGAGGAAGACCCACTGCTGCGAAAAGAGGCTTCGAGTTTAGCTTTCTCAATGTTACGCTGTAATTTCCTGGTGATAACCACAACTGTGGTAAAGATAAATCATTTCTAAAGTCTTAAAATTGTTTCTGAATGATCCATCACCATAAAAAGCAATGCATTTTCATGTAAATCTGTAAAGCTTAATGTAAAGTATTTCTTTGTAGTGTAATCTTGTTTAAAAGTACCTGTGCGGTTGAGAGACAGTCACAGCTGCAGAATAGTTTGTATTATTTTGTGCATTTTTTTTTAGCACATTGATGGTCGTAAACTGATATCCATGTCATAATACACAGTAATAAATACAGTTTATCGTCTTGTACAAATAGACTTGTACATAAATTGTACATGATTTCATTTTGTATTTTCACAAATTAAAAGCTGATGTATTGTGTTCTACAGTATGTCATGTCATATGTAGATGATTACTTGATGTTTGGACATAATGAGTAGCACATAAAAACAGTCATACAGTACCTACTGTATCTTTAACAATTTTGCCTCTTAAAAGAGGGACTATATACACACAACAGCAGGCCGTTTTTGATTGTCAGACTGATCCAATGACAAGACATTTCTTGGTACCCTCTGGATAATGACTGATAAAAACACTCCACATTCTCACCTTGGGTATAGAGAGAGCCCATCATGTTGCTTGTTAACGATTTTACACACCATGGCACAGCGGGAGACTGTCAGCATGCCAATAATATTTACAGTCTAACACCTCACAGAGGCCACTGATCCTCCTGCCAGCGGCTGTGTCGCCTCCTGTTAGTAAACAAACACATGTAACCATTATAAAAACACTGCAGAAATCAGCTAAAACTCCATAAATAGATTTTAGTGTCAGTTTTCCAGTAATTCACCACATATTCCAAGAGTGCTGTCTTGGGCGACTAAATAAACACAAGATAATCTGAAAGGGAAAAAAAAATCTAATAATTATGATAAGATGAAAACATGAATTGATGATTTAGCCAAACTTCCAATGGTCAACCACCCTGAGTTTTTCAGTCATGAGAAAGAAAGTGAGCAGAGGTTAGTTAAAACGCTAGCAAGAGCCAGAAGCCATGTCGAAATGTTTTGCGCAAGTCGAAACAATACCCATCAGCAATGACATATCAATCAAACTGTTACATAGTTGTATACATTAAAGGGTTAAATCAGCCAAGCCTCTCACCAGCCATGACTGTGAGAACATTTAACTGAAAAAAAAGAAAGAAAGTTGGGGATCATTGGCCTTTTTGTGGTAGGGCAGCAGTTACAATCATGCCCTGTATATAAAAGACAAATGTTTCCTCCATGTTTGAAAGGTGAGGCTGCAGTGAGCAGGTGCCTTAAACCGCCTTTGGCTCTGATGGTCAGCTGGGGGAGACTGCTTTGGTCCGATTATTAGCAAGTTTATGAGAAAGTTCCCATTGCTCGGTCTCACTTTATTTGCAACAGCTGAAAAATTTTTTCCAACTAGATTTAAGGTGTCAATTGCCAGTATTATAGTCTTCAATACAACATTTTGAAATTTGTGGTACAGTTGAAAGTAAAACGTACAATAACGAATTAAATGTATCAAAGGATGGCTACTTTATGATTGACTAGTCATGACGTTATGGTGTGCAAATTGTCTGCCAGTTCACCAAAAGAGTCATCACTCTCTCATCACATGTAGTTTCAGAAAAAAACAAGATGCAGACAGCCAAAATAAGGAACTTTAGGGCTTAAAACAGTAGTACACAAACTAACAGTAAAGTCCAACTTTTAAGAAAAATATAACAGTCAAATGGGGTTGTGTGCAGAGACCATGTAAATGCTCAGAAATTGTTATATTTAGTGATGTTTCACAAAAGCTGAAGGCCATAGAAGTTCATTTTTAGCAAGTAAATACAGTAAAAAATACTTTTGCAGTAAGTCAATGAAAATTGTGGACACTCACACAGGTGAAATAAAAATGTAAGACTGTTTATGAATTTCCTGCAGGTTACCTTTAGAAATGTTCTCCTTTGTATTAACAAGACATAAGCCTCAGCTGGAAAATATCTCTACTGTAAGCTGGAAATCTACATTCGCAAAATTATAAATCAACAATCCAAAACTGCTGTAGCAGATAAGCATCTCAGATAGCACCAGTTTTGGAGAGAGGATAAAAGATACTTGTTGATATGTAGATTCTGGTTTATTTTTCATCCTTTTTTCATCCCATCTGACAAGAACACCACAATCCATGGTCACTACTAAGGACAACTCTTGCCTTGCTCTACGGGTGATAATAGTTTCCATGACAATGTAGCACTCCAAGTGCATCAATGCCAGCCTGGATAAACAGTGATCCTTTACCAAAACAAGGGGGTCATTACGGCAGCTTGTCAAATCAATGTTGAGTGTGTCCTGGCTGATTAAGGCGTCCCCTCTCAGTCCTGACACAGTGTCAATACTGGCTGGCCTGTGGCGGCACACTCCCATGATTGGACTGAAATGCCTATCAGTCAGGCAGCTGAGCTGGACTAATGATTCCCTGTGCTGCCTATTAGAGGGACATGACAATTTAATCCTGTGGGCCAGGCAAGGAAAAAGTGACCTTGGTGCTTTATATTGAGACTGAGGCAAATTGACAAGAGCAGATAAATCCTTACCTTGGGCTATTAACAGAATTAAAGAACAACAAAGGCAGAAGATTCTTTCTTTGTTGTTCTGTTTGCCCCTGCCTTCCTCAACCCTGTCACAGAAAAATAATAAAAAATTGAACATAGTGTGGCAAAAAAACAAAACAAAACAAAAACCACCTAACTGTCAGGTATCACAGCATCACTGAATTCTTTGTACGGAAACATTTCCTCTCTGCACTGCAACAATCGATGCAAAGCTTGGAACAACATAGAGTCAAATAAAAGCCATTGGTTGAGTTCTTCTATGCTTTGCTGTTAAGCTGGAATATTGAAAGTGGATATTGCTTGGAGCTCACTTTTTTTCAGACGTTCAAAGCCATTCCAGCATTGCCCCAGGGTAAGGTATATTGCCTTGGACATCTATCTTACGGCTATGAGAACATTGTCTACATGGTTGGAAAAAAACCATGTGTTTACACAGATGTTTCAAGCTTTTAGCACACATCTTCCTGTACTGAGCCACACCACCATCTTTTATGCCAAGGGCCATATACATTTTGCATTAGTTTACCCTTTGATACAGAATGAAGGAGGGCAGGGGAGCTTGAGTGTGCACACAGACTTAAACAAAGTAAAGATTCTCAGCGCTGATCTGGATTTAAACTGAGAAAGGTTCAGCATTTGCCACACTGCTACTTCATTCATTCCCCTTTTTTATGTAGTTGGTTTGATGTGACCTATTTGCAGAGAAAGGCAATATGGCGCTCAACATTCTTCCTGGAGAAACAGAAATAAAATGGCAAAAGATGAGAATTTCATCCCTGCTGTAATGATAGATCACTGGCACTGGGAGGCAATTTGCCTGCAAGGCGCAGTTGCCACACTGACCCTTCATGTTCATTGTAAAGGTCAACATTTGCTTTCTTCTGTTTCTCTCCATGCATGCATAAATCAAAGCTCTTGGCTATTTTTTTTTTGTTTCAACTTGGAAATATCATTCATCAGAAGCAAATTGTGACCTATGCAATGCAAGATTAAAACAAATTTAATCTAACAAAGTCAAATACCATCTGTAAATGTTGTTCAGTGCAAATAATACATAAACCATTTGTTTCTGTTTTTCATCAACAATTAGGGTTTTTTTTTGTGCCAAATTATAGTCTGCATAATTACACCACCTTCTCTTTTGCTTCTCTGAAAAGAAATTAGCAGTAACAAACAGCAAACAGATGGCCACATCCCATTACATCACTTCTCAGCCAAAGCTGTAAACACGATTTATAATTTTCAAGATATTATTTACAGTGATTCATGTTTCTGTCAGATTCTCACAGGAGGTTAATAGAAATGCCAACATGCTTGCTGATTTACTTAGTAAAATTTTCATCCCAAGGTTCAGGTTCAGGAAGATTGGAGTCAGAGAGTTACAGGATTCATGTATTATGCAGAAGAAGCTGACACGACCTTCAGCCATCACAGTCTTCTCTATATATCACAGTGAGCTTGACCCTTCCAAGGCCAGCAGAAGCATTTGATATATTTAACCACTACTGTCATTAAATTACTCACATTTTTTATGAGCTGAACCTATCTTATACCGCTAGTGCTATGAAGGTAGTATCATTTTGATGAAAAGTGGTTTTACACTCTGTATTTGCCTTTTACTGCAGGTGACGCTTCAGCAATGCGGAAGACTTTCAGAAGTCAAAAGCAAACTAATCAACAAATAAATCTCCTGCATGGCCTCCCTCATCTTTATGCCTCACATTATGACTTCGCCATATGCCGGCCATATGCTGAAATACAGGAAAAACTCTGCTCCTGCTGTTTGATACAGAACACATCATAAAATGATAAGAAATAAAGAGCTGTTTTAGAGCGTGAGGTCCATTTTAATATAATTGGCTTTAGAATTATTTATGGCATTAATTGCCACATTATCGACTGGCTGTCAGCTCCTTGGGCTTGCAGTCTATTCTTCTTCGCAAAGAGCGCCAGCTCAGCCTAAAGTAGACTGACAAGCTAATTATACCATCTTCCCTCTCAGTGATAAATGCCACTAATGTGAATCTGGCCTAGAAATAAGACTCTATAGTCACCTTAAACTGTCTCCCACTCCAGCCAGAATCTTTAGATAGGGATGCTTCACTCTGCCTCATTTCCCCTTTAATCAGGTTATCTTAAAAAATTCAAGCCACAAATGGTAAGACTGCTCTTTTTGGGTAATTTCTATTATAATTATTCTATTCTAGAATTCAGACACACTTGAATCTTAACCTCAAACTATTTGAGCATAACCGCTTGTTGGACAATTGACATTTGGACGTCAGAAAATGTGACCTTCCCAGCAGCAACCCAGCTGCCTGGGATACTAATCTAATATTATCAGCACTTTTTGTCAGAAAATCCAAATTCATCTTTAGAAATAACCTTTTAAGAGGATACTGTTTTACAGAAAAGTTTCCCATATTTAAACAATGTTATGTCCCCCTCTATTTCACTCAATGTTTCATTGCCATTTGAAATTATTTTGATTTCCTTGTGGCCAGACGACATCATAAGAGGTAGAATTATCTGCATGATTCTGCCCACATACTTCAAACGACTGTTGCACACTGGATGATATATTCTATTCTTGCATGGTTTGCAGTATCTTCACCCACTTAAGTGCTTAGAGAGGAATGAGGGCAAACACAAAAACATTTTCCTATCCCTCAACCCAGAATGTTTTATATGAATTCCCTTTTTAATGATGCTGTTAACGTATTCCGACTTCACACTGGATGTATCCTGACAACAATGAGAGCTGACACATACCAAACTTGGTATGTCCCAGAGCCATCTTCAGTGGCTGGGATGCTGTCAGCTCCACCTACATCAGTGGCGGTGTCTCAATGGTAGTGCGACACATGTCAGAAACTTTTACATGTCTGCTCTTTTCTGCACAGAGCTTCCATGTTGCACAGACGGCATTTTATGTGTATTTATGTGGTCAAAGAATATAAGCTGTTGTTGTTGGGTTATTGACGTCAAGAGTGGAGCTTGAACCTGAAATAATTTTGAGGCTCAGCTTAAAATATTCTTGACAACCTTTTCATCTTAATATATTTATATATATATATATATATATGTATATATATATATATATATATATATATATATATTATTAATTTCTAGTAATTAATTACTTAATTGCCCTGAACCTCCATCAGATCGAGCAGCCATCAGCAAAATAAAAATCCAGGCTCCTGTTCGGATATCTAAAAAGGAAAAGCCATCTCTGGTGATTGCACATGCCTCGTGTAGCTCGACACACATCTGAACTTTAACCTCCTTTGATCAGCAGTTTTGGCAAGGCAATCCATCATGGTGCTCTTACTGTCAGAAGAGGTGCCTGGCTGCAGCTGTGTGTCACTGGCTAAGAGGGGCTGCTTAAAGGCAATCATGTCAACCTCCACGCGACTGCTCAGACTCCGAGATTGAAGGAGGACTTGACAGGGCCAGAAGAGTCAACTGAAGACACTGGAGGGCTGTGTCTGACTGCTCTGTAGCCATGAAATGATGTCTGATTTTATCCTCTGTGAACAACTGACTGAATCAACTCAGAAATGGATGAAATTCAAGAAATTAATACCCACCCACTCTGCTAAACTGCATTTGTCCTGTTTTGATTTGAGGTATGATGAGTACAGTGTGAGGCAAAAGCTAAATTTCTTGTTCTAGTCATTAAACATCCACACTGCCAGTTATCCAAGATTCTGTTAACATTACAAAATAGCAGGATTTGAACATCTCTCAATTTCTGAGCTTCAGCACATATCTGCCTCAAGACAGACTGTTTGAGTACTCTTTAAAGGGATCACTGGTGTATCTTGCTGAGCCATGACTTCAACTTAAACTTTGCAATTAGGAGATGTATTTAATGCTTTAATAGTTTTTTTGGCTTCTGCCCAGCAAGGTTTCAGAGTGAGCTGATGTTAAACAAACACACAAACAACCAACCCAGATGGGAATAAAAGATACTTACATTCCAAGGAAGAATAAGGACATGACTCTAGTTTTTGCCTAGGGCATGAGAGTTACGTGGGTGTTTTAAGCTGATTAAAAAAATAAAAAAAGACTTCTTGATTATAGAGAGACCTCCTGACCAGAAAGCCAGGGCATCATCTGAAATCTTTCCATGCAAAATGCCACTTGTCACTTACACCCTGCTTTAAATAAGGCAAACCAGTGAGTGATATTTCAGCTCCACCATTAATGATTTTCTGACAGGGAAACAGATAGCGAATTCCCCACCATTTTTATTGAGACACTGAGTGCATTAACGGCAAAAAAAGGGCCTGACTTTCAGACAAAGAAGCTGAGTGACGGCTTGCTGACTGCAGCTCCGAGTCTGAAATAACATGATGTGAAAGGACATTGTCAGGAGCCGAGGAGGCGAGCCAAGATTGTACATGGTGACAGAAAACAGAGATGAGGACAGAGATACTGGTCCCGTATTAGTGGCCAGCATATTCAAACACCATCCTTGAGTCTAAGCAAACTTGACATCACCTCCAATGGCTTCAAAGTGTTCACTCCACTCCACCACCCTCTTCTGTGTGCAGACAGTTTTCCCCTCTGATGCGACTCTGCACTGTGCTCTGTCTTATGTAGAGAGTAACCAGCAGGCCTGTTCTGACAGGACAGGAGGATAGGGGTGCTGCGGCCTGCGGATACCCTCAGTCAATCTACATTTGGTCACCACGGTGAGAAGTGTGCTCATTTTTTTCCAATATTTGAGCTACTTGAGGTGATCTGAACACTGAAGTGTGAGGAGCTGTCACCTTGCATAAAAGTCCACACCAGCAGCACTTGATGTGCTTTAAGGGGGGGGATGGAGATCTCTCTGTCCTGATAGGCTGTGAGGACTCAGGGGACTCTATAAGTGAGAGGGGGGAATCTATTCCATCCTGTCTGCCTGGGGACAAGAGTTCGGCAGGAGGAAGGCAGCTCATCACCAGGCCCCCCGCGTTCTTGGGACAGTATTATAATGTTACCAGACCAAACATGGGAGAGTTGTTTCAATGCTGTGTCACCATGTCAACAAGAGGCCAGCTGAGAGATACGGCAACAATTAATATAAAAAGACAAAAAGAGCTCTGTTAAACTCTACATGACAAAAACTCTGCAATGGTAAAAATGTGAATGGTGGTGTTTGTTTGATTTTGCGTTTTTATTTGCAAGGCGTGCCGTAAGCCAGCCCAGTGGCAGTGGTGGGCACCAGTGTTTGCACTCCACAGGCCATTAACAGTTCAACCCACCTTCTCCAGCAGGGCAGCAGCTGGAGACACAGCAGCATGCAGCAGTGGTGTGGGATGTGACCGGCACCAAACAAAGAAAAACGTTGCCAGAGGCAGGAAGGCTGGAATATGCTCCGAGTAAAGTTGGCAGCTGTGCGGCTGCGTGTGATAAAGTGCAGCTCAGCGTAAACACACTCTGGGGCTCCCTGCACAGCTGGCGACCGTAGGTTACAGTTCTGAAAGATGAAGAGGAGGAAAAGGGATGGTGGAAGGAAGAGATGGATGAGGGGATCGCAGATCTACGAATCACGTCTGAGGTGAAGAGGAGGAACTGGGTAAAATTCATGAGAACAGGAAAAATGAGTGGGAGGATGACAACATGTTATTGTGTCAATGTAAGGAAAGAAGGAAAGTGACATTCATAGGCATCGGTAGACCATTAAAGAGGCATCAGCATGAAAGCATAGAAATTATTCAAGCACCAAAGATACAGATCAAAAATGTACATCATTACATACAATAATTTCTCTTTACTACAAGTTGTAGTCTAATTAGATTCTAATAAAACCTTGATTATGAAACATGATGCATAGCACTCACAGGTGGGGCAGATATATTATCCTCATAGAGGGAACATCACCGATACTAAAACAATCCTGCCAATGTGTCCGCATTAAATAATCATTAACAGTAAATACATTTATTCTGAACTCTACTTTTAGCCTTTCGGGGGCATTATTGTTACAAGGTAGCCTGGGTGCCAGCCGAACTTAGCCCCGCCCATAAAAGTTTTGGTCGGGAAGTTCGGTCTGGCTCTGCTCAGTTGGGAAATCATTATGCCCGACCAAGAATCGGTCGACCCAATCAGATTGCCAGGGCGGGCTTTATACGATGATGGACAGATGATCAACAGGGACATTATCGACTACGTCACTAAAGAGCTGAACATGGCTGCCGCTGGAGAGCTAGGGTGTGTAGATTCTGCCATTGAGTCTGTTCTACAGGATCTCCACATTACATTCATTTTGAAAGACGAACAGAGGAACGCGATAAAGGCTTTTATCGATAGAAAATATGTTTTTGCCGTCCTTCCTACAACAAATGTGTGTGTTGCTTAATCTACGTCACATACTACGTTGCTCTGATTGGTTGTAGGTCTATCCAATTGAGCGAAGAGGCATTTTTTCTCCTGGTTCGGTTGAAACACGCCCCATACTCAAATCTCTATTGAGTGGTATCAGACTCACATTCTGACTAGAATCGTGAGTATGACGTAGTCAGGCTAGTTACAAGGGGTGACGCAGCCAAAGGACGGAACAACTGTAAACAACATTTACTATGTCTGCGAGCTCCTCAACAATCAACAAGAATTTAAATAATGTGCAAAAAAACTATTAACTTTATACTGTGTTATAAACAATTTTCAAAATATTAATTCAAGATTACATAAAACCAGAATTTGACATGTATATTTAATGAGTTGTTTTATCATAGAAATTGCACTTACAGTGAGTTAGATCAAGTTTACGAATACAAGAATATGTAGGGGCAAGTTAAAATTTAAGATGATAGACATTTAGATGTTGTTAGGGTGCATAAAACTGTGCAGCATTCAAAAACAGCATATATTTCCTCCGATGTTACATATCATTACCCAAACAGCCAATATGGAGTTGCAGTTTAGATGATAAATCATTAATTTCCACTGTTGTGTTTTGCTGATATCCTTCTGATCCCAAAGGAAACATGGAGCCACAGCTGATAAAGTTATGCAGACATTTATTTTTCACTTGTAGCGATTTAGTGTGACTGTGCTTGTCACCATGAGTTAGAGGAGGCTGCAGTCTGCATTCTGTTTATTGTGACCAAACAAGTGCAGCGCCTGCATGCTTTCAACTTCAGAGTTATTGATTAAAGTTTTAAATGGTTCCCATAATACCCAGGGACTTCTGTGAGATTAATTTGTGTCACTTCTGCGATTCATTAACCGTTTAGACAGCTCAACCACAAGGACTCCGTCTTGAGAGAAAAGGCCATTTCTCACTCTGTGGGAGTACGAGACAAACTAAATGATGGTAAATGAGGACTAAATGAGACACACATTTTCATAGACAGGTTTCAAGTTGAGAGAATTGAGTATATGTGGGGTAGGACTATGTCTGAAGTTTGCAACAAAATATTTGTGATGACATCTATTGGAATTAAAGTTCTCCAGCCTCAGGAGAATCTGACTGCCACCTGTGTATATCAACCACTAGATTTATACATTTTTCCCCTTTCTTTTTTGTCTGTAACATAACACTGTGTAATGTGAAAAGTGTCACTTGCAGTTAGTCATACATCATCACCCAGCAGGCAGGCTTCAACACTATCTGATAAACCCTTTACATACTCCACATCCAGCTCAAGACAACTAAACTAGCAACTAGCAACTAGCTGGTGAAGACCAAAGAATCAGAACAGGGCCACCAGAAGAGCAAATTCTTTCTGAGTAGCTTTTAGCTTCAACTCATCCATCAGGAAATCATCTGCTTCTCCAAACTAAGAGCACTCTTACTGCTGTCTTCTGCGTGTTCGACACTGACTACTCACAAATACTTCACACAACCCCACTAAAAAAAAAAAAAAAAAACCCCAAAAAATCCACTTAGAGCTTAATTGTGTCTTTACTTGATGTTTGGATCACTCACTCAATTTGAACATCTTGATATGTGATATTATTTTCCACAGTTATGGCTAGTAAACACATTTAAAGCTTCTCAGAAACAAATTAAGTTGGTGCTTGATAACTGGATTAAGCTAAAAGAAGAGTCATGAGTTCTCTGACAGGAAATAAGATCTAAAGGTTTTGTGTCTGCCAGCTGTCAGCCCATTTTAAACTTCCTTTCTCTAGTTTAGTGTATTCTGTATATTATCTTGTGTTTGTCGGCATAGAGAGTTTGGCATCGGAGTGACCAGTACATCGTATTTCCATTTCTGTGATGGGATGCAGACTGTGGTATCAAATGAAGAAATAATTCTATATATTTTCAATATCTTGATATTTTATCATTCCAGATGTTAGTGGAGAGACAGCCAAATTTGGTGATTTGATATAAATTTTAGATTGAATAGAGGAAATTATCCGCTGATATTGTAGCAAATGATTCTCTCCAATGTCATACTTCTGGACCAAATCAAAAAATTATAATTGAGAATTATTAGGGAAAATGGGTTTGAGATGTGTGATACCTTTATCAGTGCATGAAGAGAAACAGAATGTTTTGTTATTTTTTAGGAAACCTGCGTTGTTCTAGGTGGGTGAATATTTATTAGGAGAAATAGTTGTGTTATTAGAGGTAGTAATCTGGTGAAAGTCCCAACAGGCTGTTGTAGCTATGGCTGGGATATTTGATGTTACCAACATGCAGAGAAAAGGATGGCACTGGGGCTGTTGCATCCCATCTATGAGGAGAAAGGAGAAGAGTAGTGGACTTCAACCAGTTAATAGTGCAGTCTGATATGGTGGTGATGCCGTTAGATCCCGTAAGTAAAGTAAAAAATCATCTGCATAGAGACTTATCTTATGGCTTATGCTCTGGGATTGGATTCCATTGATGTTTATGTTTTGATAAACAGATGCAGCAAGTGATTCTATGACTATGGTGAATAATGACAAAGAGAGAGGGCATCCAATTGTCTTGTGCCTCTCTGTTTACATAGAAGAAGCACTGTGATGTTAGCCCGCTGTGATTGTGGCTATCGATAATCTGTTTAAAACCCCCACCCAACGAACTAATGATTCACCAAAAACACATTTCTATTGTTGAAAATAGGAATAGCCTATATTAACTGTATCCAATGTTTTTTTATGCATTTGGTTTATTAGCATTCTGCTCTTACTGCATATGCACATACTCAACATTTTCTGCTTCTTTGCACTTCTGGTTAGATGCTAAACTGCACTTCGTTGTCTCAGTACTTGTAAAGTTGAATCTAATCTAATGAAACAATTACTGTTGCTTGGTAAGAATAAAGTGCATTAAAAAAGATGCTGAATAGTCTGCATAAGTTATAAGATGAGTGCCTTCCTTTTATAAAACCGGTTTGATCTGGATATATAATAAATGAAGTAACTGTCTCTTTTCTTTATGCTAAAGTCTTACTGATGAATTTAGTGTATGTAAGATGAGAGCTATGGGTGGTGGAGGTAGGGTCTTATTCAGGGTTAAGTTGGAGAGAAATTGTGGCTGTGTTCGTATCTGTAGTAATTTTTTATTTAATTCCTATAAATTTAATGATAACGTGAGCCAGAATATTTCAAAAGTGTAATTAGAATTCCACAGAGAAGCCACTGGGACCTGGTAATTTATTGTTAGGCATCAGTTTGAGGGCTTTATGAAGATCAGATATTGTAAGTGGTTTGTTGAGTTTAGCTATTTGGTCTTGGGAAAGTTGTGGTAAATCAATTTTTCCTAAAAAGTTGTCCTCTTGGTCAGGGTTGTTTGTTTATGAATACAGATTAGCATAAAAAAAATCTTTAATCATCTAAAAGTGACTGTATAGGTTATCTTTTATGTTTTTAATGTTTTTTTTTTTCACAAGAAATGCGGTTCTTTTGTTCATATAATTATTGAGTTGTAATCTGTTATCCTGCAATTATTAGACCTCATAAATTTTGAATCTGTTTGTTTGGATTAGTTACATTGCAGATATAATTCCTTTTTATCTTTTTTTTTTGGGTATCTTTCCTGTTCAATTTCTTGCTTTTTCTTGTGTGTGATGTAAAAGATTATTTTCCTCCAGTACCATGATTCCTGGTTCCCAAAGAAGTGAAGGTGTTATTTCTGGTGAATTGTTAAATTCAAGAAAGGATGCCCAAATGTTTTTAATGTGTCAAAGACAGGGGATTGATGTTTCAGGTAAGGGATAAAGCTGTTTTCCTCCCCACGTAAGAAAATAAAGCAATTAACGATTAAAATTCAAGTAAAGCATATGATCCAAAAATCTAAAATAACTCAGCCAAATCCTCCACAAGTTATGTCTATTCTTTACAATGACAAACAATGGGGTGTTTCTACTATATGATGCAAAGTTAAACAGTGACACACTGCTTGAAATTCTTTAAAAAAAATACCCTCTGCTATGGATGTGAGTCTAAACATGAAATATGACTGAACATGAACAGTGTGTATGAAGGCATGCGTGTCCCGAGGCTTTGGGTTAGCAGTCAATTAAATTATCACACCAAAATGAAAGACTTCTAAAACCCCCTTACTGAATAATGGCTGTCACACACTCTGTATCCATGATGTTCTGTAAAAATGGCTGCAGCAATGGGATTACGGCTTCATCCTCAGCTTGTGCTGTGCCCATTCTAAAATGACTGTCCTCTTATCTCAAGGCAACAGAGCTATTTTATGTTATGTACTGGCTTCGTCAAGATAGAATGGATGTCATTGAAATTAATTTAATCTTCCTTAAATTAGCTTCAGACTATGATCTCTCCTCGTCAGAATTTATGTCCTCCAGAATTCAATTTCCTCCCCAGTTTGATATGCTTTTATCAGTTGGTAACTATTTGGTGGCCTCCAATAATGAGAGCTGTCACAGAGAGCAGAAGCAGATAGTGTTTGATTGCGACCATCTTGTGACCACAGGAACTGTCGCCCACATCTACCAGGGATTTCAACAAAAAGACTTAAAAATTCCTAAACAAACAGCAGCTTTCACTAAAGGAACAAACATTTCAAAAGTAGATCCTGATCAATTTGGATACATTTTAATCCAATTAGGTCATGAGACGATTGGAGTGTGTCAGTGTTTGATTTAGGATCCGGAAATAAGAGGAAACCTATCTGATGATGGAAATATTTAGTCACAACTGTGAGATAACAGCCACAAGATATTCCTTTAAATTAGCCTCCGCAACAGTTAAATCAATTAACTGATAAAGATCTCTTGGTTAGCAATGTACATAGAATTTTAACATTAAGTAAAACCGAAATTAAAGATTTTGGTCAAAATGTGACTGCTGTAGATGGCACTCATGTAAAACAAATACAAACACGTTCTACAGTATTGTTTGAATGACTGGTTAGTTCCCTGTTTTCTAAAGATTACATGAAATAAGTCTTGTAAAAAAGAAAGGATGTAAAAAGAGGTAGGAGAACTTTGTTAGTATACACCTGCCTTATTTTGTTTGACAAGTTGAGGACTCATCCCTAACTTTAATACTGTGAGAATTTAAAGAACCTATAAAACAACTGGTGGAACACCATTTGTAGCTGCATCTACATGTATGTTTCCATCTATGTTGCTTTTACTTCTTGCAGCATGAATGTTAAAGGAGAAGTTCGTTTTTTTTAAACCTGGACCTTATTTCTAGTATAAAATACGTTCATCTACTCACGATAACAGTTTGGTGAAAGTAAAAATGAAGTCCAGGTTTGAAAAAAAACGAACTTCTCCTTTAATGTCTTCAACCAAGTATTTTTGATTTCTAACTGCAAGTGATCTTATCACTCGTAAACCCAGCCAGGAAGAGACAACGTTTACTTGCAATGTGTTGCATTATGTCTTTACATATAACCAAGGTAACAAGCACAATGACATTTTACAACATTGTGTTGTAAAATGATGTATCCCTAAGTAATGTTATTGCTAAAACACAACCAGGAAGTGATATAGTGTTGTTGTGTTACTACAGTAACTGAAAGTAACTCAGAAGTGAAAAAACAGTTGGCATGTGATGGTCTCGAATATGTGTCCCACAGTTAAAAGCAAATGAGTGACTGAAAGTGCCATTCAACCCCTGCTCTTTCCTCCTAATGAGGACTTTGTTGCTTCTTAAACGAAATGCTTGAGAGTCACGTCTGCTTCATCTGCTCACGAGAGTCTAATTTTCTTCCTGTTGCTTGGTTGGGTGGTACTTTAGAGGACACCTTCATGGACTGTATTCAAGGGTATGACTAAGTGACCTATTTGATAATTTTGATGAGAAGACTTGTCATCATCCTAGGTTAGTTCTTGTGTTTGACAGTTTTTACCAACACTTGCTAATTAGTGCTAATTACAAAGTACAGCTGACGCAGGTGGAAATTACATTAGTTTTGCTGCTGTTTGGTCAAAAAATTCAGTATTGTACAGGGTAGAAGTTTTACAACACAATGTAACTACCGTAAGTGAACAGATCCAAGTGCTATGTATCCTACCTGCAAATTCCTCCTGTATTTTTCCTCTAAGTTTCATATTATAAAGTCAATATGATTGAAAAAAATATTTTCTTTCACTCAAACTGAGAAAGTTATTTTAGTCTTTTGGGAACATGATTATTTCATAATATTATTATTTTACTGATGAGGAACATCACCATTTGTCCTATTTGTCATTAACACCACTGAGCCATGAACCCAGAGTAAGCTTGCTGCTACATAATAATAAAGGACTAACTTCAATCTAACCATTTGACAGGAGAGACAGTTATGGATTATGAAACCACATAAGCTCTGCCAGGATTTCCTTCCACAAGAAAAAAAACTAAATGTCACTTCCTACCTGAGATGCAAGGTTCCCATTATTACTTTCATTTCATCTCAGCTCCTGATGCTTAATAAACTAGTACCTGGGGGGTCCTGTCTCTGACTCTACACTCTGATTTCATGTGGCAAGGAGACAGAAAACAGGGAAGAGGGGGGACAGAAATAAAAGAACAAGGGATCAAAATAACTATGCCTTTCTGGCTGAGTGGAGTGGGGCCCATCAACACCAATAACCGTTAGCCGTGAATACGTGTGTCACAGCGAGACAAGTGTCATATCACTCAGCCCACTGCTTCATTTGACTGGAACACATCAATCACTCAGGGAAATCCACACAGACGTGCTGAGATAGGCCTCACCTCTGGCTCCCTCATTACACTGCGTCAGTGTTAGTGAAACCTCAGCCTGTCAGGAATTCACTGCCATCTTCCTTTAAAGGAGCCTCTCTTGTTTAGTTGTTTCTATCAACCACAGGGAGCAAACAGCAGGGAGGGATGCAACAGTGCATGGGAATCTTAGCGCTATTACATATTTGTCAGTGTGTTTGGTGTTTTAGTTGACCTCCATTACTAACTGAAACACAAAGAGTTTGCATGGCTGCACACGTCTGAGTCCATCAGCTGGAGGCAAATCTTCTGCACAAATTACTCATGACAATGACATGCTAATAAGATATCAAAAGCTTTATGATTGCAACTATTCTTTTGTTATTGATTAATCTATCAGCTTTCTTTAGAAAATGTTGATCATTTCAAAATATCTAATTGGTTCTTCGAGCCAGGAGTTATAATTGTATCATTACTCTTTTTTTTTTTTTTTTTTTTAAATCACAAAATCAGCTAGTTTTTATAATTGAGAAGCTGGAACCTTTAATTTTTTGACATTTTTGCTATAAAAATATAAAAACACAAAATTCTCTGCTATCTTGTATCACTAGCCAATGTTTAAAAAAAAAGAAAAAAAAAGAAAGAAAGATATTCTATTAATCAAACATTTTAAGTGCCCATCTGCTAATAGCTGAAAGCATCAATTAGACTGGAATAGCTACATCGTATATTTAAACTTGTAAATTCAACTCAACATCTGTATGTACAGAGTAAAAATGACAACCCATCCCTCAGCAGTGGTTTCTAATGAGGGATTAAAGTCTTATTATCAAGAACCTCTCTTGAAAGCTCAGCTTTCTCCCTGGCCACTACCTTGCTGCTCCCAGCTGTGTATACAACTCCGGCAGGTAGAATAATAAAGGTTATACATCACTGTACCTGAGAGCCCAATCATCTAAATCTTCCCTTGCCACCGCCTACCAGACTTCATTACTTTATTGACACGCAATCTTCAGAAGGAGAGAAATATTGCACGTGTAAGGTCACTTGGTTATGAAGACGTATTATCATATTATCTGCATGAGGGTTGTAGGGCTCAGGCCTGACAAAGCTAATTATAATTGGACATGATACAGAGCTCAGAGCGTATTACGTGCTTGGCTGCATGACAAAGTCGCAGCTGAGATATGAGGGGAGAGGAGAGTGGAACATGAGCTGAAACTCAATGCGAAGCTGTACAATAACAGCAGCGCGCTCTCTGATGATAATTTATGGATACATCCACTAAAACTACCAGGACAAACCTGTTTCTGCTTGTTCATGGGCAGGGATGGAAAGAGCCGGTTGCTCGAACTCAAATTTCCTACGCTGATTTGAAACAGCCCTTATGTCTATATGTCACATTTTGTTAGTAACAACAAAAATGGCCCCCTGGCTTCTTATCTCCACTCCCAGGGTTATTTCAGTATCGCCACACAACTGCTTCTGTTTTCCCCTCTTAAATGACTCCTTGTGCTGCTTCATTCAAAGCAGCCATTTAACTCCAAACAGAGAGGCTTTATTTTTAAAACTGGTTCGTTCAAACTCAAATCAGTAATTGAAAAATCAAATCTACCTCAAGGAAGAAGAAGAAGAAAAAAAAACAGGCAAAAAATAACTAAGTCAAGAGATACTGTACATCTGTTCCTCTTTAGTTTCCGCCCAGCCGCTTTATAATTTCATCACTGGGCCTGTGATCAGCGCTACGTCCAATTGCTAGATTTTCTGGGCAGACCCAGAGGTCAGACTTTAACTTAAGTTTAATAGGGTCATGCACTAAGACAGTTTCTACTGTCATCCTTAGTGATTCATAGCTTCAAAGGTCCATTAATATAATATGCATACACTTACTCTGGTGCAAATTACAATTTCTTAAAAACTGCTCATGTCTACTTCTGTAGCAGTAGCTCTATTAAACTTCCCACCTTAAACAGCTGTCACATTTTTTTTCAGATGAGTTGAAATGGAAAAAAAACAATTACTATAATTTCAAATAGCTTATATTTCTTCTGATAGATTAAATCTGCACAAAGTATTATGTTAGTTGTAACCCTCATCTCAGAACTCCCTCTCATGAAAATGTCAAGTAAGACTCACCTTCATTTAAAAATTTTCATTTTCTACCCATCCATCCCAGCCTCTTCAGTGGTGAGCAGTACATCATAGACATTCATCACCATCATGAGGCAGTGCTTTCTAAACTTTTCATTGAAGACTTTTTGACTCACGCTGAAAATTTGGCTGCTCAAACAAAATGGCAGACAGGCAGCATGGTGCTTAAAGGGCACTGCTGCTTCAGCATGAACATTTGCTGCTTTGGAGCATTTGCTAAAAGGTTTTGTTTGGGCATTAAGTTTTCAGAGAAGTGCAGAAACCCATACCATTAAGAAAATATCATTAACATATCACTATAACAGGAAGTCGGTGTCCTCCATGTACCCCCTGAGATCTATGCATATAATTATAGTGTCCAAAGGTTACTTACTTCTGTTTTATCAGGAACAATAACAACAGACGTCTAAACATCAGAGATCTCCCAACTGAAAAAGTTGTTCAAATGTGCTTGTGTTTGCAATTTGACTGCACCACCCATTTGTCTCTGCTCTATAGAAACATCACCCTTTTGTTGACAGAAAAAAAGAAGACTTTAAATTCTTATGTAACGTGATTGTGAAAACAACACCAACTGAAGTTCTAAGATTTGGCTTAATTAGGAAAAAAAAAATCTGTATTGTAAATACTGTCTTCACATCTAATCAACAGCAGGTTTCTTCTTAAAAATGTAGCTTTGTACAGCGCTGGTTTGGTCCAACTCTGAAAACACACCTTCTTTTTTTCTAGAAAATACTCAAAACATCTGGAATTCAAGATGCCAATAAATCTCCCTGATAAACGACGGTGCTTCAGAAATCTGAGGAAAATAATGAGTGGTGTAATATCTTGGCACAACTAAAAACATACTTGAAATACAAGACTATATCTCAGATGCACAGCTCACCACAAATCATCAGGGCTCAGAGTATTTCAAAGCATATCATGTCACACACAAACAGACACACATTTGAAACTGTATATCTTTCCAGATACCGGTGAATTATGCTGCAAGTTTGGTAAATATTCATAGACGGACTAGCTTTCACTGCAACATCACATCGGGCCGTGAGCAGTTCCTGCTGTTAAAAGGGCACATTTGCTTTTGGATATGTTGACTTAACACTCATCGAATGCACCAACTTTTAAAGAAATGAAGCTGTTGAACATTTTCCTGCCTGGAGATGTAGAATCAAGAGGAAATAGCAATCTGCTCTTATACTGCTAAACATTTAAGCCAAGCTCTTTTGAACATCAGGATTTGGCTTTAAACAATTACCTTTGATTAAAAACTATCAAGCCTGGTGTTTCTGTCCACCCCGAGCCACCCAGCTTCGTCATCTGCTTTCAGAAACTCGCCATGACAGGCCATTTTTCATGATTTCTCTTACATTGGAAAAACACCAGTTCTTTAATTAAGAGGCCTTGATGTCCAGATGCTTACCTATATTTTGTTTAAATGATTACTGATGAGAAAGCCACAAGCATAGCAGCCAGACATCAATGAGGCAGGCGGGTCACAAAGTGAGAATTCTCTTGAGTGTGGTGAAAATTGACATTTAAGGCATTCAAAGCTGTGTCCATGCTGTTTACACCATTACAGATTCTGTGCTTCTGTAACATCAAAGTTATCTTCATACAGTTAAAAAACTCAAGTCCCTTTTAAAACCTATTTATGAGTCTCTCTTGAGTGCTGGTTATATAAAAGAAGTGCGTGTATAACACTAGATTATCTTAAAATAATCTATGTTTTTCAAGATGATGCAGTAAGAAAAGGGTCAAATAAGGGTCATAAAGCTGATGAGTACACATCTGAGCTTGTGCTGCTATATGTAAACAATCCAACAGGTGGCATGAGACTCTTGCCCTGCTGCTTCCGGAGATTCAGCATGCAAGAGCCGATATTTTTCTTAAATGACCACCAGACATGACCTGAACCTTATTTCCATATTTTAGTGTGGTTTAAGTGAAAAGAGCCCTGTTGTTTTCCACTTTAAGAAATCCATGTGACATGTTTGAAACAGTTAGTGTAGTGCCTGCTTTTATAGGTCTTTAAGTCAATTAAAGAACACATTTTTCCCTTAGTCTTTCTTTTCGTCTTCTTTGTGCATTCACACAACCACAATAAATATAACGGCAATGGCCTCTCAAGAATGTCAACAATTTTCTGGCTACTTATTTCAATATCCTCTTTGCACAGGGCTTTCATTTCCTTAGGTACACTGTTAAAAGGCAGCTCCAGTCTGCCCTGACTAATTTCCTCTCAGCCTCACAGATCACAGGCCTTTCCCACCCAGTGATCCCTTTGCTCCCACAAAGACCCTCGTAATCCTGCTGCTTGTCCACAATTAATCTTCCCAGTTGCCACATTATTAACACAACCACCCACGGGCAGCGGATGCAAATGTAAAGCCAGGAACAGGCTTCTCTGCGTGTGCCCCCCCATTTTGCCCATAGTGGAGTGACAAAAGTGTCAATCACTGTGGGGGGTTAAACCACTGCCCACTATCAGCATCAAGGGATTTTCATCCTCCCCCAATTTTCTGATCAAACGACATGACAACTCCCATCAAACCCCCTCTCCAACCTTTTCTTCATCTACCTTCCCCTGCCTATCATACTGTCTGTCGTTTTTCTCTTGTACTTTTTCTGTGTTGTTCCGTAGAAGTGGGGAATATATAGTTTATTTGGAAAAAAAAATAGTGAGAAAGAAAATATTGAAAAAGCCCACCATTTTCTTCTCTGTCTTTATAGGCTACACAAAGCTTTACAATTTCAATCAAGATTCTAGACGAATCATGTTAAAAGTTTGGCATTTCCTAGTGCTGAAGAGTGAGTATATTTACTCAGTATATCTACTCTATGTGTTATTTTACTAACCAACAAACTAAAGTCAATCATCAGCAAAACTGCTAAAGAAAAACTAGGTCCAGCTAACTGAATGTACTTGAGGTATAGGCATCGATAGGACATAAAAACTAATTTGAACTCGCCCCCTTGGGTGCGAAATAGTTGTGGACATTTTTTTAAATGTTTTTTTAACTGTGTAGTTTTATTAATTCAAGTAGTACTAGTTAAGTTCAAAAATCCTTAGTGCTGCCTTTTCTGTGTGCACTGACTAACATACAGACTCCTTCAGCCAGATATACAAAATCTAAAGAAAAAAACAGCATCAGAGCCAATGAATCAAAGAAACTGAAAAAACTAATAAGAAACACTAGACCTGTGCTGGAGACATAAACATACAGTGCACAGTGAAAATGAGTACACCCCTGTTGAAAAGTAACATTTTGAACAATATTTTAATACACACACAAGTTATTCCCAAAACGTGCATAGAGTAAGTTTAATACAACATCTGTTCAGCTTACAACAGAAAAGAAAGGTCAATAATATAACTTAAATGACATATTTGTCCATTTTTGTGAAATTATGCTGGTGCAAAAGTGAGTACACCCCTATGTTAAACTCCCTGAGAATGGGCCGTGTTGGCCCGAAATGTCATGAAATGAAAAGGCATTAAAAGGGAGGTCATCGTTGTGCGTTTCATCCTTGCCTTACATTGAAATTTTACATTTTGAGTCTGCACCAGGCTAAAAGAGACGTGTGTGAGATTTGACTGAAATCCTATGGAGAGTATCATGATCTGCTTCAGTAGTCACAGTACATGTTGACAAGCATGTTTCTTTTGGTGAAATTCAGCTTCCTACTGTTGATGGCATCCATACAGCCCCAAACCATGTCACTCCCACTACTATGCTTGACTTTAAGCATGGGGCACTTTTCTTTGTACAAATCACTTTTTACCACCACACAGGCTTGACACCATCTAAAGCAAATTTGTTCATCTTGGTGTCATCAGATCACAGGACATGGTTCCAGCAATCCATGTCCTTAGTTTGTTTGTCTCTGATGAGACAATGATAAACAAATTTGCTTTCGATGGTGTCAAGCATGTGTGGTGGTAAAAAGTGATTTGTACAAAGAAAAGTGCCCCATGCTTAAAGTCAAGCATAGTAGTGGGAGTGACATGGTTCAATTCACCCCCCGATCAGTAGGGGTCACTACGTTAAACGACCCAATCTCGCGACGTCTATCGTGAAAGTTGTGGATTGATTGTTTACCTTCCGGTACCGTTCCACTTCGACCGAGAGAGAAAGACTGTTGTTGGAGTTGGAGCTTATTGATTTTGAAATGCAAATCATTCTTACCAAATGTTGACCGGCAAACAGTAAACTCTTTCAAAAATGGCGGAGTAGTTGTTCTGAGAGGAAGGCGCTAAACCGGAAAAGTGATTCCGGAAATGTTGTTGTTAGCCAACCAATCACAACCCTTGCGGTCTCCGTCGCCTCGACGGATAGATAGAAATTTTGGCCGACGCACGCAAGCGACGTAGAGCGTCTCCGGGAGGGTCTCCGTCGACGGGGACGGCCCTCCGTAGGCGACCATAAATAAGCCTTTAGCCTCAAATCATGACCCTTTATTAAGACCATTTGTTGTTTTTATTATTTATTTATTATTTTCCTTTTTATCTTTTTTGTTCGTAGTTGATTAATATTTTAAATAATAGATTTTAATAGATAAATTAATTATTATTCCACTCATTACACATGAAAAACACTGCATCAGTCCTGACATAAGCCTCCTGTAATGAGAAAACTGAAAATCAAAGCATTTTCCACGATGATACGGCCACTATATTTCGGCCAGTGCAGCAATACAAACATTATTCCATAAAGTGTGGTTTTATGCTACAAAAGTTGCTTACATATTACAGAGTATGATTTAGATAAAGTATAAAGTCAGATACTTTGGCCCTGTAGAGATGTCGTGTAAATGTGTTGTACATCGAGTACAAACAGTCCTCTACTCTGCTTGTCGTGTTGCATTGAAAACATGTGATTACTATTGCCATCTACCAGGGTAAGCGCTACCAGTCAAGTCTTAGCTGTTAGGCTATACTCTACAAATCACAGTCATGATCAAAGCTACTGCTGTGTGAATAGCTTGGCACCACTTTAAAAGAATATGAAATAAAGTCCCAATCCAGCAATTCAGAATAACCAGAGGAGAGAAAGGGAAAGTATAAGAGCTGAATGCGTGGGGGCTTATTTGAGAAGTTGGTCACTCTATTGCCTTCAGTGTCACTTGACATGAAAGTAATGCCAGTTCTATAGAGATCCAAGCTATTCCCCAGTGGCTGAAATGCTATTGTGTGTCAGACAAAGAGTATGGTTTCATAGCACCCCCTTGTTTGCATGCATGACCAGCACTTTCAAATAAGGCCCTTAGATCTAAATTTCAGATTCCACACAGCACAGAAGGTAAGAGGCAGCTTTGTTACTGGTGAGAAATTACTGGGGATGTTCAAACCAAAACCTAGGCATTCACATCTCCAAAGAAGAGCTTGATTATGAGGTCTACATGGAAGCCTGACTGTGAAGACAGAGCTGAGGCGTCTTGTTTACCAAAGAAACACAAAATAAAAGATTCTCTGTGTTGTATTCTCTTTGGAGGTTAAGCTTTAAATCATCACGGATTCAAGTTTTAGTCCAACAAACATTTCAGAGACGCAAAGCTAAAAATCCAGTGGCCGGAGCCAAAGGATGGAGCTTCTTAAAATCAATATGGTATGTCAGAGAAAATTTTGAGGAGCATTTGCCTCAACAACACTGCTGATACTATATTGCACTATACTGAAAAGTTAAATTAATTTTTTTAATCAAACAAAAATCTAAACAATGGATCAGATGCACCTAATCTACAGATTTTCAGAACTTTCTAGTGATTGAGAATTTTGGTTTTCAAGCTCATAACGTCACAAACTTGTTCTTTCACACCATAAAATGGCATTTTATGGTGTACTTTGTAGGAGCCCATAAAATGCCAATTTTCTTCCTCTAGGTTTTCAGAGTTGTATATGCAGATACCTCGAGCCTTAACTGTTACTTTAGTCTAATCTTACAGTCCTGTAGTTATCTGGCTCTCTTGGTGCCATAATGGAAAGATGGATTTCCTTCACTTCTCCTGCAGGGAGAATCTGCACAAAAAAAAAAGAAAACCAGGCTCAACTGACTGTCAGTGATCAAAGTTATTATCAGAGAAAATGAAGAAACCATTTTTCTGCAGAGAGAGAAATTCTCACAGTGATATATCACAGTTTTGGATTTGAGGAAAGATGGTCTGTCAGTAAAATATGTGCTTTAAACTTGAGGGAACCTCATGGGAGCAAGAGAAGACAATGTGAATGACAAATGTATGCAATTATTTGAAACTATGATGACCTCAACCAAAAACTGTACCTCTGAGATAACAGCAATAAAAAGGCATGGAATGATTTACAAGTGTTTTATATTGTAGATGCTACAATGCGTACCAAATTTACTAAACCTAGCAGTGTAATAAATATATATCAATGTCTGGTATGTTCCATGGATTCAGCATTTTTCCATAAGAGTCCTTGGAACTCAAAGTTTGACTGGGAAACCTGAGGTGCTGTTTGCCTAAGACTAAATAAAGAGTGGAAAATAATTATTTTCTGAAATTGTGATTGAGATCAACTGCCTGTTTTCAAGTTGATATTATCTCAGTGCATCAGATAGTTTGTCCCTTTAAATGATTTTTAATATATAAAGAAACTGAAAAATGGAAATGAGTGATTTTCAGTTGTAAACAGATCGTACCATTATGTTTTGCTTGGGTAAAAAGAGACCTCAGCTGTATGATATGGTGAAATACAAGGGATTTTTCATTCAGTCTGTGAATGTTGATAGTGTTTCTCATACATTACATTTATTACATAACACATTTCCCATATCCCAAATGAATCATCTACATCAAACTGTAATCCTAGTTACCACTGCACATTTAAGACCAGATTTCTGCAATTAATGTAAGAAGAAATTGGGGGGAAAGGGTCCGTAAAGCAGAATGTACTGTTATTTTCTCAAGCAGATTTAATTTGATCAAGCACAAGGGTTACAACTGCATTAACCAATGATCAATGCTTCAAATTACTATGCTCCATGGTGCCTGATGGACTCATAAATAGGCAATTATTTGCTTACATATTAACCATGCATTAAAAATGCAAAAAGTTGTTGAGTCATATGGAGTGCTAAAAATTTCACAGTGGATCTGAATGTTAAAACCAGCTTGTGAATATCTCAACTGTAGTAAACTGGTGTGAGAGTGTTAAAATGTATAGAAGTGAGGCTGAGACCCCATATGCTAATGTGTAATTTTTTGGCCCAATGTCAAACACTGGGAGAGCGCTTGGATTCTTTCTTTTTCCTTTAGGGAAACTCCTGGTGCTTCGTCACATTCGGACATCTCCTCCACAGACATGTGGCTAAGGACGGAGCGGGCTGTCTGACAAACACAAAGAACAAGCAATTTTCCAGCTGCTGGATTCCCATGTGAGAGCAAAGAGAACAGGCGGGTTAGTCAGAGCTCAGTGTAGACGAGCAACATGGAGGTCGGCCAAGCAGACGTCAAGTGCTGCTTTACAAGAGGCCTTACTCACAGCGGGACCCTTAGCATTATATTACTGTTCCTGTAAAAACATATGTCAGCTACAGGAGAAGGTAGCCAGTGAGTGATCTGAGGTGTAATGAGGATACAGAACAGAGGACAATGGCAAGCACAAAGCTTGAGCAGAGGTAATGTGCACAGCCATTATTTACTTTACAGCAGGACTGTGGGGATTTAAGTGTCAGTTCTGATGAGAGAATTACCTCTATTCCTCTGTTCAATGCTCCACCAGCAAAGACTGGAAGGCAATCTTCTTTCCTGCAGACAGAGAAGTTTCACCATTCAAATGCTTAACCTGTCAAAAAAAAAAAAACAATGTTAACATCTCCTGTAACTCAGTGTCTGTGGTCATCCTGAGCAACAGACCTCAGCTTGGCCTAAACAGAGCCTGACATCACTTTTCACATGTCAGCTGTTGAAATCAAACTAAGCCACTTTGTCAGACCTCCCCACATGATCCGCCAACATGCATGTCTCACATCACCTGAGAAATCATGAGCAACACAATTTAATTACAACTAAAAAAAAAGTGTAAACATCACTCTCTTTCATCCCTTTATAGAAGTGGACAAGAAGACAATGTGTTAAGAGGAAACAAATCTGTCTTGACAGCCACATCAAAGGGTGCAGTGAGGGGCTTACTGCTACTTAAGGCACAGGAATGCTGTTGCTAAGCATCAGTCCAAAACCTATCCAACCCTTTAAGGACTTTACTATTTTTGAGAGGGGGCTGATTTGCTAGGCAGGTTACTGGAGGCCAAAATCCCCACTCCAATACCAGCTTGAAAATTCATAAATTCTAAAAAAAACACATTGTGATTCAAAGACAAGACAAAATCTTAAAGAAAGATCAACTGATTTAGGCCGACTTGTTATCAGGTTACAGCAGTTTTGTAATTTTACCCAAAAATGATCAACTAACTGTTGTCTAATTTTTCTGCCCTTTTAAGGAGGACATGTCTGTTGATGGATTAAGACAGGGGTCCCCAAACTTTTTTGGGTGGGGGCCACATCAACTTTCCTTTCTGTGATGGAGGGCCGAGGTCAGTCTATAACAGGAAATGATATGGACCAAAGTGACAACCAGTATTATTATGGAGATTATAATGATCGTTTGTTGCAGCTGCACTTCGCTTGGCGCCACCTGTTGGTTTGCGAAAAAAAAGTAATAAAAAGTCTTCACGTGTTTATTTGAAGTACCACAGATACACTTTTTATTTATAGAAAATAAAAACACAAGCTAATGTCAGGTAACAATGAGGTGATGTGATTTAGTTATGTGTACGATATGTACATTATGTCCCATTTCCTCTATTCGCCTGGTTACTGTAGATGCCGACAGACTAACCGCGTTCAGGGCATCTTTCTTGTCCGGACAGCATTCAAACACTTCTTAATGAACTCGCCATCACTGAACGACTTTCCACAGCTTGCTATCAGTTTAGCTACCTTGAAGCTGGCCCGAACGGATGACAGGTTCGTCTGTGTTTGGCGTAGCATTGTACTCTACTTGCTTTTGACATGTTGAGCTTTTAGCTTATACTCTTTTTTTCAACTTTTTAGCTTAGCCACCTTGTCTCTCCTCACTTGACCCTGCAAGCTAGCATACTGCCCTCTGTGGCGAGTTTCATAGTGCCGGCGAATGTTGAATTCTTTAAACACCGCCACTGTCTCCTTGCAGATTAGACAAACTGCTTTTTCCTTGCACTGGACAAAAAAATATTCATTCGTCCACTGCCGTCTAAAAACGAATCTATTTTACGTTTCGACATTTTGTTTTCTGCTTTTCTTTTGTTAGCTCGACTCGCCCGTGCGCACTTGACCGTTGATCACAAGCAAAGTCAAGTTGGAATATACCATTGTGTGTGTGTGTGTGGGGGGGGGGGGGGTTAATATGAGCTACAACTGTAAATAATTCGTAAATAAGGTAAATCTTAATTGAAATGCCAACCTTAATAATTGAGTGCTGATATTTTATAATAGGAAAATAAAATTTGAAAAAAAAAAAAAAAAAAAAAAAAAATAGGCCATGTTGAGAGGGATTGTTAAGCGGGCCACTCCAATTGTTTAGGCGGGCCGGATGTGGCCCGCGGGCCGTAGTTTGGGGACCACTGGATTAAGACATGCACCACAGAATAAAGGCTATGAGTCAGTGCTAGCTGCCACCCTCCTGTGAATAAATTCAATTCCCTCATCTCGGCCGTTTGAGATCGCTAAATCAGTGGCAGCATTTGGGAGCACTGGGGGCTACCCAGCCTGGGTAGCCAGGCTCTTATAACGCTGTCCATCAACCTAATTCATTATTTCAGCAGCTGCAGATTTCTGCTCTGAATTAGAGAAACTGACAGATTTGAGCTCAGTTCAAAGGATAAAGCTTTCAAGTCAGACTTTGGCATAGATCTAGAGTAGCATGTCGACTGCGCCCTGTCATTCACCACTTGGACAGTAGTGCATTTTCGTGTCAGGGCAAGAAAATCAACTGAAGTCCCACCTCTAGGAAATAGAAGTGATAGGTGACCTCTCACTAACTTGTAATCCACACAGTATTAGTCATAACAACAGTGGATAAATCTCCGAAGAGTTGAGCCGTCTAAGCGTGGCACGGGGCTGCTTGAACAACAAATCTCCTTTTTTTAATCTCATTGTCGAGATGAAAGAGAAATGGTGCAGCAGATTTCTGAGAACAATCAGGCATTATTAGCAATGAAAAAAGAACAAATACAGGATTGGCTTTGTGAGAGGCCACTCATTACCGATTAACCGCAATTTCTGAAAGCTGGCAAAAATGACCCAACATCAACTGAAACGGACTCCAGACTGTAACAGCCACAATACTGCCACTCTTCTAGATAAAATCCTGTCCAGTTGAAATGTAAAAAAATCTAAATGAATCTACCTAAAAAACTATTATAAGTCTATATGCCATCATTTTTGCTCTTTTGATATTGTAATAATTATAAATCATGTAGCACCCAGAGATTGCACTCTAACGTTGGTAAAAACACCTCCATTATCTGCCGTCGCTTCTCACAGAACCAAACAGAGCCAGTGTAGTGTCTGCTATCTGACAATATGCACCATTTGCTCTAAAGCAACAACTGTGCCTCCATTTCATTATGAACAGAGTGGCAACAGTCCAGTCTTAAAGCAGCAGTGGGATAAAGAGGCAAGAGTTTATGGTCAGAATAGAGTGAGACTGCAGGAAAGCAGAGCGTTTATTTTTGCTTTTGTGATTACCAGCATGCCATTCTGAGAATGCCAACATGCTTTTTAGGGAAAGAGCATGCTAACATTTACTAATCAGTACCAGTCACTATGCAAAGACAATGCAAAGGTATGTCATAGTGGGTTTTTGGGTTGAAAAGCATCTTATGAGAAGGCCTTTCCTCTTACATGCACCTACTACCATTGTTAGCTTTGACTTAGCTTGACAAAAACTTGGTCACAGTGGTAAACTCTGGTGGAGAAGGCATTAAAAGCCCCCAAAAAGACAAAGAACACAGATCCATACGATGGACTTTTTTACCCTAATACAGTAAGTTCACTAAGATTCCTGCACATTGCAAATTATGTTTTTGGATGTAGGTGATGCACTTTGCATTAGTTTAAAAGTTTCAAATCCAAAGAAAATCCCAATAAATCACTGTGTGTTTGTATCATCTGTCTCACAATAAGTTATTTCCTGCTAGAAATTTCATGGCATTCCATTCAACAATTATTGTAACATGTCAGTGCAGTTTCACATCACAGAACATGCTACATTGGTCCACAGCTCAAAAAAAAAATATATTTATATAAAATAACTACAATTTTAAGGCTCCAAAATGATTATGTGGTTACATTTTTAACATCTACAAAAACACCTGTAAAAGCGTAGAAAGGCATGTTATTAGGGAGTGAGTTTAGGGAAGCATTTATCTATGGACTGTCACCCAATAAACCGGATTACAAGCCATTTCCAATATATACCCTAAAATTCTTTCACTTTCTTCTTCATTCCCACTCATGACCGGTTAAAATTAAAATACTAGGTTAGGGTATATCTTTAAAAATACATGGAATAGAAAATACATGGTTAGACTTAGAAAATAAAATAAAAACATGGGTGGTGTTCATGATCACATCACGTGATCACTGGCCTGTACAAAAAAAAAATTCAAATTAAACCACTGGTATCCAGCAATTATTTTTACTTCTTTTATGTAAAATTGCTTTTTATTTTGGGCTGTTGATCAACATAGCTAATTTACATTCTAGAGTGAGAGTGGGCTGGAAATTGAGCTCAAAACAACATACACTAATGAACCATCTATATAACATTTGGTGGATATTTCTTGATATTTCAGTCTGGAGTGAAGACCAAAGACTGACTGACAATGTCATACACAGGATGGACTTCTACCAAGGCCAAAAAAGAGAATATTGCAGAATTGTCATCAGGCAAAACGTATGAATCTGTGGGAAAAAGGCAGACACCACACATAGAATATATATAATTTCATTTAATTATTTGTTTCTCTTTAAAATTCCCAAGATACATTTTTTCAGCTTTAAAAGCCCTGCATACCACATGACCTCTCTTAGATAGATGCTTATAACTACTTGGATTTAGATGACCAAATGAAAGATTTATCATTCCATATAAACTAACCAAATCACTAACCAAGATCAGACTGGAGCAAAAGTAGTTGCAGCGAAAGCTGACAAGTTTTAATGCCGATCTATTTGCTGAATGATATAACTTCACACCTTTTATAAACTACTTAATGTTCCTTGTTTAGGTCACCAGAGGAAAAAAAAACACACTTCTAAGTAAGGACTTGTCAGTATTTTCAGCACCCCTGTTCTTTGCTTATTTACCAACTCTACTTTGACATTATGGCAATCAGTGGGTGGGAACTTCTCCCTTTATTGTAATCGGCTTTCATTTCAGCCCTTTTGATCCCTTGCTTTCCTTTGTACGACACACCTCATCACCTTTATTTTCTGCCATAATTGCATGGGAAAGATCTCCCCTTTGATACTGTCTGCATGCCAAATCACTATCGGGGAAAGAGTGTCAAAAAATGCCGTGTGCGCTGTCTGCTGGGAGTAGGAAAAAAAAAAAAAAGACCTCATACACCTGTGGAAGACAAACAGGGTTTTCAGAGATATGATATATCTATCATCCTGGCGCAGGATATGAACTGTTCTGTCATTTTAATGGAGAACGGGGCTTTGCATAGTGGAACAGTAGGTGCTGAGAGACATTCATTGCACATGGTGAACTGTCTGGCAGCTGGCATTCCCAGGTCTGCAACTCCCCCACCCACCCACCCCCCCACTCACTCACACACACACACACACACACACACACACCAACCCTAAAGTCCTTCCAGGCCCCCTTGTCTCATCTTCTGGCTCTAATCTGCAGACACAGTCCTCTCCTGCAGGCTCATCACCGAGCTGCTGAGTGGAGCTGAGCAGGATCCTCTGCAAACCCTCAGGCCTCTTCCACGTCCCTTTTACCACTGCTGCAATGTCAACACTCACCCTCCACCACAGCACAAGTGTCAGGTGAGGATTTCCACTGTCTCCGGAAAATGTTGCTCCAAAATGAAAGACTCTGAACCTAAACCAGCTGTCAGCAAAACATATTAGCAGCTCTGTCTGAAAAAGAAAAATTGAATAACAAAGTAAAGAAATAAATCAAGAATACATACTAATCAGGAACTGGCTGATAGAGAGAAAGGAAACAATCTAATGAGGCTGAAAATTTTTAACCAAACGGCAAACAGTCCAAACGGTGTGTTTTGAAAGGCAGTAATTGCAGCACCTGCTGATGTAATTGTTGATATTAGTGAGCAACCTGCAGATTTTTGTAGTTTTGTGAAAAAGTGTGTGTATTTCACATTAAACTTTTCAGCTTTTGTAACTCTTTATATCAGTTGACTTGTATTTGGAGAGTTGAATCAAAGCGTCTGCTTGATTTAATTATACTCGTTTCTTATCGAGAAGAAATTCTGTAAATGTTTATCTTGCATCATGTTCTTAACCAGCTCTGAAAAAGACTGCAAATAAAAGAATGCCTGCATGCCATCTACCCACACAGAGGCAGCCACTGCCTAACAACACAGCAGTGAGATAAGCGGGCTGGATTCTACTGAGAGAATCTGTTATCAGGGATGGTGCTTGCACTGACATTAAGGATAATCATATCTATCAGCACACTGCCAAACATCCCCAAGTGAGCTTGGCGGAGAACAAAGCCTGCATCGTCTCTCTAAGCTAAGGTTACAGGCGGATGATGATGTACTTGTCACTGGGGTGCAAATGATCCACTGCCCGGCCAGCTCCAAGTGAACAAATAGAATCCTCACAAAGATATGGATATCATCCGAACAGTTTTAGATATCTGCTCATTTCTCTGCCTGATAGTTACAGCTTGTTGCAGCTCTGAACCAGGAAATTGTATGGGCTCTCAAGCTGAATATAAGGACGTGCCTCTGATGAAATGCAAAAAGAAGAGTTGGAGAAAAATAAGGAAGCTGGATAATGCAGTCCATCATCGCCACAGCAGACACACCTGTCTGGGAGAGGTCTCCTCAAAGTCCTGTTTGTTCTGGATTATCGTTCTCTTATTACACACAAGATTTGAATATCCACCTTTGTATGCTTTGAGGGATGCTTTTGTTTTTCAAACTTTCCTTAAAATGAAGGAAGACAGAAAATTCACAAAGAAAAACGTATTTTCAAAAGTTCTAAAAAACAGTAGAAACAAAGAATGATCCGAAGGCAGGAAGAGTGAATGTCTAGTCACATACAATGCAATGGATTATCTGTTTTTTAGACCTATTGTATAAAACATGACCATGGGCTACCTATTATACTAGGGCTCTGTGTATCTCATTACTGACGAGGCAAAAAAAACCAGAACAAAACAAAAGCAGGATGAGTAGCATTTTGGCAGCCACGTCAGTTGCAGCAAGTAAGAGCAGATCCCACGTTTTGTTTAAGGCCGTGAGAAAACCAAAACAAAAAGAGTTGGCAGGACAATTTGAATCTGACAAAGTGGTGGAGGATGAATCAGTGAATGAATCACTCTCAATATCACAGACCAAAGCACAGCGTTTGGAGAGAAATCCTCCCCTCACAGCAAAGTGCTCCAGTGTCAGTGATGAATTGCCTTTCTCTGAAGTATCTTCCACATGGTTCACATCAATACCCCATTCATTATGATTTACTGAGTCCCATCACAGGTATCACCAATGTATATATTTGAATATTCCTCACTGGTTTGTTCAGCCAAATACCTAAATTACTGAAAGTTAAGCATGTATATCTTACATAATACTGTACATATTGGCATTTAATGTTTATGCATATGAAACAGCTGACCCTGTATAAACAAACCTGTGTTTTATGTCTTTGTCACCTGCCGCCTTAAGCCAGACGTACAACCACAACAATCTCACAAGACCTTTGAGGTCAGCACAAAAAACACACAACGTGAAGGTGTGGGTAGACAGAATAGGTGTGGAGTGCTCAGAGCCAGACCAGGCAGCTTGTCTTGCTCGCAGAGAGAAACAACTATCAGTATGATCACTCCACTTCACTTCACATGCTGGAGTCTAAACAAGTCTCTGTTTTCATTTCCATAAAGCCACGTTCTGTCTTTTGTTCTGACGCAGATAAGATGTATAAATTATGAGCAGCTGACAAAGTATACTGGGGCGCCTCGGGCAGCTCATCAGTCATGCTCGGCCTGTCAGCAGGTAACTGATGGGGGCCCTGCAGGCACAAAGCCCCCTTTTAAGCAAAGGAGGGGGAGGTAGAGGAATTAAAGCTGTTGTTGGAGTCCTGAGCACAACAGCTGACTCATATTTAACAGTCTCTTTAAAGGAGTGAGGCAGATGCCAAAAACTTCAGGCTTCAGAGTGTTTTTTGTAGATGTCTCCTCAAGAGTGTATGTCTTGCTGTTGTGCTCTGTTGGCATTATACAATGGCAGTCAAGCTCGATGGAAGCACAAAAAGAGTCATCCTGAGGGACCACCCAAGAGTAGCCGGAGTGGGGTCTCTTATAAGGAGGCTGAATGACTGTGATAATCTTCTGCCTAATCAAAACTACCCAATACATATAATCCTGTGCATCCGCAGAGAACTCGGTTAAACTCCTCGACAGAGTAACCAATCTCCATAATGAATCGGAGTTGTCTTACAGTACAGTACGGTGTGTAAAAGAAGAGGGTCAGATTTACAGGGGTTTTTGTGCACCGTGTGTATTTGAGAGATAAGCGAAATGAGACAATGTGCTGCGGTAAAGCTGATAGGTAAAAATTGATGCCTCTCCCTGCGGCCATGTGTGCGAGATAGTCTTGGCTTCGTTTCAGTCTGCATCGGAGCTCTCATCTCAATCAGTCACTGTCACTTTTTGTCTTGTGGGCTCTAATGTAAACTATGTGCCAAAGTCAGCTTTATGTTCGGCACTGTGTGAGCTTTGAAAACAAAAGTGCAGTCTGTGCAGACTATGAGGACCAATTAATGTAGATGCTGCTCAGTAATTTCACCGTTTATGAATGTAAAGAGCTGAAAAACTGACTACTGAAAAGAGCTAGATTCACTTCATGAACAGAACATGTAAAAGTAGACTTGTGATTGACAAAAATATAATTGCAGTATACAGGACACAAAGCTCGCTTTCAAGACAAGGGCGGTTATTTTTCCTCATCATATTTCTGCAAAGCATTCTCCACAGTTGTCTGACGTCTGGAAGGACATAAAGTATCAAACTTTCATTTGGGTCAGACAGATACTTTACAGTATCAAATGATTGGGTGTATGAAATTTTCTGAATAGTGTCTTGATACCAGAAAATGAAAGGCACTGCCACTCAGGAAATGTAAAATAATACAGCTCACCTCTGATGCCCAGGAGAAAGAGACCTGTGCACTGGTTCTAAAAGAAAAAAAGAAGAAAGAGAAATATACTTTGTTATTAAAACTATGCTTCATTTATGATGTAATTACTTTCCTAGACTAATTTTTACCCTAAAATTAATAATTTATATCCATTTTTGCAGCAGTTGGTTGTGAAACAACCATATTACTGCTATAAAAAGTGCGTAGAAGAAAAGTGCTTTTCAGAAGTTGACAAAAAAAAGGAAAGTGGAGAAATCAGTGGCTGTGAGAAATTTGGTAGTAAAACATTTAAAATTCAGAGGATCTTGTTACATAATGCACGAACAGGCAATGTTGTGTGAATCAACCTTGTCAAAAAAAACGGAAACATACACAGTAAGTGAATATCTTAAAGATCTCATTATAAGAGTAGAATGGGAGGCAGAGCCTTCTGTTATCAGGCCCCTCTCTTGTGGAAAAAGCTGCCAATAAATGTCCAGGAAGCAGACACCCTTTCCACTTTTAAGACTAGGCTTCAAACTTTCCTTTTTTGATAAAGCTTATAGTTAGGGATCGTTCAGGTGATCCTGAAACATCCCATGGTTAAGCTGCTATAGGCTTAGGCCCTAGCTACACGAAAATGAAACGAGGTTTTTTTTTTAAACCGAGTACGAAAATTATTGCGACCACACAGGAAAGCTTCTGTAAAAATATCAGGTCCTCATGTTAACGCCACGCTTGCTGAAAACGATGCAGTACACATGCCACACCTCTATGTGCGCTGTAAGCCACCCCACCGGTTACACCAGAACAATAGAAGAAGCAATGCGCATGCATGTACGCCCCTACTTCTACCAGCGCGAAGCCGCTTTTTGTTCTGGTCACTGACGTATGTATGTCACTGGCGTTGGTTATGTGGTTGTGACGCAGATGTAAACAAATCCGTTCTGGCTGTAACAATGGCAACGCGAACGGCGGCGTTCCTAGATCTTCCCAATCTGGAACCCATTTTCCCAAAATATCGTTTTGGGGTACCCAGAACGCCGGCTCCATATGGCCGCGACAGCCAAACAATAAGCAAAAATATCGGTTATAGTGAAAAACGTTTCCATGTAACCAGGCCCTTAGACTGCTGGGGGCCCTCATCGGTCACACCTTTCCTCACTTTCCTCTCTTTCCCTCGTTTAATTTCTCAAATGATATTATGTACATGTGACATTATTGTGGTCATTAACTTGTGTTTTCCTGTTCCAACAGGTATCCTTTGAATGGTGTTACAGTGGTTGTTGTTCCCTCTTTTCTGTCTTCTCAAAGCCCAGCTGGTCGAGGTGGATGGCCACCCTTCCTGAGTCTGGTTCTGCCAGAGGTTTCTTCCTGTTAAAAGGGAGTCGTTCCTTTCCACAGTCGCCTCAGGCACGCTCAGGACGGGAGATTGGACTAAAGACAAGTTTCGGGCAATCTGTTGGTTTCCTTAGCTGGGAAATTGTTTTTGAATTGGCTCTATGAATTGGATTCTTTTGAAAATAATTATGATTACAATGAATTGAATTCCAATTGGCTTGAAATGGACTACTATTTAAGTGCCTTGAGATGACATTTGTTGTATTTGGCGCTATATAAATAAAACTGAATTGAATTTTTGAATTTTTCAAAGTGAGTTGCTTGGCTTCTCCTTGCTAGTGTATCATGCTGATATAGATGCAATTATTCATTAAAAAGTGCGAGGCATGAGCTGGCCGCTATCTCCAACTTGACCAGCAGTTGTCAGCCATTGTTACACACCGTTCCTTTAAAACTTCCAAATGTTCTTGGATTTGCTTTACAACAACAAAACTGCCTCTGAAAAAGCAACAGAGTTTGTGTGTGATGAACATCCTTAGTACACAAAGTATTAATAGAAATGAATGTATTCATATCAACAGGAATAGCTTATTTACTAAATATCATTTATACTTTTTAATGTGAAACATTTTTACACAATTAATAATTATCAATTATTGAAGAGTCATACTCTTCAGTTAACGGACAACCCAGCAACTGTTGTATTCAAACATTTCTTCTCTTTCACACCAAGCTGATATTTTTGAGAGTTGCTCTAAGTTACGCATCTAAGTTAGGTGCCACCTGACCCTTCTGCTGGCAACATAATAAACTGGATTTGTTTTGTGTACACATCTGTGAATGTGTGGTCATCCAGGTAACACATCAATGCAAACAGTCATCTCAGTCTTGAAGGACTAATTATAACTAACGGACTTCTCATGATTGATCCCTCCAGAGAACAATTACCAACCTGTCCAGATTTAACTGATGTAGGGGGTGTTTCAGGTTTGCGGCTCCTGAAACTTTAATGCATTTCTCATTATAGCAGGGCTGGTAAACATGTCATTTATAGATTTGATGTAGAGATGACACAGAGAGAAAAAGAAAAACACATGAAAGTGAAAGAACATTTTGACAATAACAAGAACACGCCCACTTCAGAGTGTGCCTTTGCTATGAATGTTGCAGAAAAAGAATAGGTTTGTGTCTTTTCCTCACAAAGGTAGAACAACAAGGAGCCTATTCTAATGACACTGCAGCATCATTAGAACGTTCTTGAATTTGAAGATTTTTTTGTTAACATTATGAAATACTTTGATTTGATTGGTCTAAAACATAAATGTAATTCTCGAAAAAGACAGCCATGCCACCCCAAAAAAGGTCAAAATGCGATATATTGTGTGATTGACCAACAGCGAGTGTTGTTACATGTTATGGACGGTGCGTGTCAGGGTACGAAGCAGCAAAAAGAAAGGCTAAATATCAATGCTGAAGGCTCTGTTGCACACAGACTTTCAAGTGTAAATTACCTCTAAAGCCCTTTTTAAACTGAAAACATCTAACAAATGCTACAATCTGGCTTTTGAGTACAATGTGAATGTGTTTAGCATTTAGTCCCATGTCAAATTACCCTGCAGGTTACAGGTATTTAGTCAAGGGTGTACCATGCCTCTCGCCCAATGACAGCTGGGATGGGTTCCATTTACTATAATCTTAATTTTTCGTTCTATCTTCATACAAGTGAATAAGATTTGAGGCACATAGCCCACCCACTGTGCACACATTTGTGGAGTGTTTGTATAGAGAAAGAGAGAGTGAAAGAAGGACAGAGTGGAACTGCTATGGAAACAAAAAGAGAAAGCAAACAAGCTTGTGTGAATTTGTACCAAAGCAGCCTCTCTATTCAGATCAAATCCAAAAGAGTTGTCTCAGGAACAACAATAGAGAGTAACATGATCTTTCATTACATATTGTGTAAACAGTGTAACCTATCAGTGCTGTCAATCAAGATGATTGATTGCGGCCTGTCACAGGAGAAGAGTGACACGTCAGGAAAAAGAAAAGTTTTTTTTTCTAACAAAGCACAGAGCATTCTGGCTGCCACAGAAAGTGGTGATTAATGTGTTCTCACTGGGTAATCCCACACCCCTGGCTAATGAAGGAGGAATCTATCATCCGTGCCGCGGTGGCAGATGTCACGAGGACGGCAATCCAAGTGCATGGGAACAATTTACTTTCTTTTCTCTAATTGTTCCTGAAATGTGTGACAAGTTTGGAGGAAAACACTTGAGTCGACAACTCCTCAAGGCAGACACAAAAACCTTTAACAACCGCCACTTCAACATACAATCGAACCACTCTCCACTTTAACCTCTCACTTTGCATACTGGAAACACTCAGAGATAAGAAAAGCCACCAGGCCATTTTCTACAGCTACCATATTCATTGCTGTTTGTTGCCAAAAAAAAGTCTGAGAGGCTGTTAAAGCAGAAAGATCCTAAAATAAACAATATGCATTGTGCTTTGTACTTTGCACTCCTCCACGCTGACAAGAGACAGTGCAGAGAGTTCATAAACAACTCGTCTGTGCTTCATTAAGCTGGCTACACCTCATAATCAAGAGCAAAGCAAAGAAATTAAGCAGCAATTAGAGAAAAGGGTTGAAGCTAAGAGATCATCACTGAAGTCCCTGAAGAATATGTCTTACAAACATCGAGCTGTAGCCAGAAGAAAAACAACTTTGGATTTACTGTTGTTTACAGAGCTGCTGTTTCCATTTGCAATTTTTACTTTCGGGATTTGTTTGTGCCAGAAAAAGCAAAAACACATTTTAACTTCTCTCCACATGTTGCTTCATTACAATCACTAAAAATAGTATTAGAAGGGGAAAGTAGAGTATATTTTATGTTTGGCAACATAAACGGCTAATTAGCACATAAGAGGGAAAGCAGCAAAGTCCAAATGTGTCGCAGCTGTCTGTCCTCACATCATTTAATTGAATCTGGTTTCATGCCTGTTCGCATTACAGGCCTGATAAAACAGCAACACTCTCAAACATCTGCTTGCTTGGGAAGGCTGTTGATTATTCATTCAGCTGGAGGTCAGATGGCACTCGGCTCACACAGCTTCACAACTGAGCTAATAAATCAATTTCTGGAGCAATTATGATTAATCACATGTGCTTTAAAGTTAAATAGTCTGCTTTATGAGGTGCAGTTTTGCGTGAATTATGAGAGCAAGTTGAGTCATTGCACTAATTGTGCTTGTTTTTGTGAAAAGTGACCTAATTGTGACCTCTACCCATACAGTACACCTCTCCCTTTGTCACTTTATATTAAATTGTTTGGAGCTGGAGAGATTACAGGCTCAAGCTGAACTGAAGATCTAAAATTTCCAAACACCTAAAAACATCCACTGAAGACAAAACAATCAATCAGAAACTCTGTTGACATGAAAAAGAATATTTAGAATTTAGAGCATTCCACTGAAGGGGCTCAGTGCCACACCACCAGTGTGAACCAATGTACAGTTTGTACCAGGCCAAAATATAGGCCAACAAGTATTTTAGGATTCAGTTCCCTTGTTATGGATCATTTATAAACTAAACATTCTCTAAGCATATGTCTTTAAGAACGCACTGAGGTATTTATGAGTATAAAATACAAACATTATGGTGTTAGGGGGTTCTCTCCGGGTACTCCGGCTTCCTCCCACTGTCCAAAAACATGCATGTTAGGTTAATTGGTGTCTAAAAAAAAAAAAAATTGTCCTTAGGAGTGAGTGTGAGCGTGTGTGTGGTTGTTTGTCTCGTTTGTCTCTGTGTGGCCCTGTGATGGACTGGCGGCCTGTCCAGGGTGTACCCTGCCTCTCGTAATCACACAGCTTCACTTAAGTTAAGGTAAGTTAACCTTATCACCACAGATACCACTGCTTGATGTGCATCTTGCCTGCAGTGGTTGACTTGATTAAATTACACTTTTTTTTTATTACATTTAAAAATAAGGAAGCACTCGTGATTTTATCCTTCTGGGCATATTAGGACTTTGTCCCAAATTGCCAGCAATGTCTCCCCTTAATTTAGAAGAACACAGCACATTGATTTTGTTGAGGTGTTTGATTATGTGCATCATAAACTGCATTAAAAAACCTTGATAAAGCACTGTTCCATACGGTTGTATCCCCTCAATGATATGCATGACAACTGCCCCTCCATTTTTAATGAATTTTTCTTTTTACCTAAAGTCATGCATTAAAACCAGCTCTAGCCTGTTGGGAAACGGAAACAGGACTTCTCAGTGTGTCCGACTCTGGGACAATGTTTGTGGATTCTTGGGATTCAAGATTGCTGAGTGGGACCTGTGTGGATCAATGATATTCAGCTGTTTTAATGTTGCCACTTAGGTTGCTGTGCTACTACAGTATGAACTGAAAATACATGTTTCACTGAAGTCGACCTTCGGCTTTTTGCCAGTGGCACAAAATGTAAATTAACTTCAACTCTTCAGAACTTCAGACACAGTTTGCCTTAAGTTAGAAGAATAATTTAAGATAAATCAATAATACCTTATAGATCACAAAAAAATGCAAAGATTTTTGCAGTATGAATAACAAATAACAGCTATTATTCAGTAGTTATTGTAGAGAAAAGTCAGTCTCTCGAGGTATTGCTGTGGGAAGAAATTACCTCCTGTACTGTTCTTTGCAACAGCAGAGCTGAAGCAGCCTCTGACTGAACACACTTCTTTGTTTGCAGAGGGTTTGCAGTGTTGTCCATTATGATGAGGAGTTTTTGCAACATTCTTCTTTGCATAATCAACTTCAGGTGCTCCAGAAAATAAAACACCTCCTGTATGCAGGCTGATGGTCAGTTGTTGGGCAAATACAGTGCCAAAGATAGTTATGAGAGCAGGAAACCAAAAAGTATCACAAAAGCATATTAAATCTAGTTGACAAGCTGTGGGGAGGTGCTGAGAGTAGTTAGCTGCATGCAAGCGTACCTCTTCATATCTGGTGAAATGAAACAAATATCGTGTGGGTGATAAGCAACTTTAGCCAAGCAGCAAACAAAACAACACAACTCTGTTTTACTGAGTTGTCAAAGACCTCTAAGATGTAGATCTCTAGAACAGTCTCTACTATTTTAACATTAAATGCGTTAATGTAGTTGGCTTTTGTAGTTGGCTGCTGTGACCAACACCCAGCTGTTATCATAAGCAAAACAGCTGGACACACTGTCCCAGTGATCTCATCAAGGTTCAGTCAGATAAACACTTGTGTATAGATTAAGCATCAAAGGGCTGACACAAAGACTGAGTACCTGGCAGAGGTCCTGAACTGTGGGCATGTTGTTAGAGCAGGGAGAGCAGCATGAGGTCAATAACCAACTTCAAACAGCAGAAAAATGTGCCCGCAGAGCTGCAGGTGGGGCTTATGTGAATGTGAAGAATTTCAGGGCTACAAACTGCAACCATGCAGTCATATGTTGGCGACCACTTTCGGAGACATGTGAACAGATGTTATAGTTAAGAGCACTAAAACGACTTGAACATATGCTCACACTTTGTATTCTTTTTCTTTTATCATCATTATATAACTTATACCAGGAGCGCATTAGTTCCCACTTTGCATTAGAATGCATTTCCAATATGCATTTCCTGTGACCACAAATGACTGGATTCAACTCCCATTGTACGTGCAAATAAACATATATCCTCATAATTTATGTTTGTGAAAACCAAATGCTAGAGTCCCATTTGGCTTCAATTCTGTAAACCTAGATTTGCATTTTTCAGTATCACAGCCAACCTGTTCTGCACAATTATGATCAAGAAAAGCTTTATCCTGATAATAAGTCCTGCGATCCAGCCTGTGATTTAGCACATGGCCTCAGTCACTCACTTTAATGTGCTTTATCCCTGCTTGTGCACTTTGACAACCGCTTCGTGCAAAAATCTGTCTCAACCTCCTGCAGCCATCCTATAGAGTGTATATAAAAAGGGCATATACTGCACAACACCAGAAGAATTAAGCACAAACCCTTCATTTATATGGAAGTCTATGGGAAAAGAACTTCTTGTTAAATTTGTGACTTCAGTTATGAGTTATGAGTTTATGGTCTTCATATCTAGATTCACATCAAATTCAATAGATAGATGATTAGGCAGTCTTTGCTTGGGGACATTGTAATTAATAAACTATGTTATGATTAACAAGCAGCTATCCAAAGAAGTTTCTGCCCCAACTATCTCTTTAAAAAGGCATGAAGGTTAAAAAGGCATGAAGGTCATCCACAATCCAGGAGTCGGCTATTTTATATATCGTTCATGCATCGACCTTACTGTCCCACTGAATAAGTGAGCAAGCCCAACAACACTCACTCACTCACTCACTTTGATCGAAATAAATTATAAAATTGTTTAATTTTGCAATATGTTTAAAGCTAATCCAAAAAGAGTTTTTATGAATTGTAAATTGTTCCAAATGTTCCAAATGTACCATTATCTGTTGAGCTTTTCTATTGAAATGGTGTTGTGTGTAATATATGTGGGGTAGTTGCTGTGGAAAGTAAAAAAAAATAAACAAAGACACAAGCAAAAGAAAGGTAATCAAGGAAACCAAGTAGCAAGCAGATGTAGCAGAGGACTGATCTCACAAAATGGTACCTCTGTCCCAACGTCCACACAATATGACGCATCGTTAAAGTGAGATTGCAGTAATCTGTTATCATTGTGTTAACTTTAACAGCCCTTGCAAAAAAAAAAAATCTTATCTATAAACTGGTCTTTGGTTAAAGCACAATGGTACAATTAAAGCAGATCTTTATCAGCTGACTTTGGCAAAATGATAACCTAGTGTGGAAATCATTTCCATCAAGTCATGTTTGTTTTGACTTCTTTGGCTTCTGCAGCTGTTGCCCAGCCTGCCGGGAAAGAATAAACTGCCTTTCTTTCAGACTGTTTGGGCAGAATTAGAAGTTTGGGAAGATAATGTCGCAGAGCAGATTCGATGGTTGATTTAGATTTTATCATTTGTTATAACAACATAAACAGTAAAGTTCCCTTGGCAATGCAGATTTTAAAAGACTGTCTAATGCATAAAGACAGATCTTATTTCTCAAAGGGGCGCCATGTAAAAATACTGATCACTGACGAAGGAGAAATATAAAAATGTAAATCAATCAAATCATGAGTTTCTTTGAAAGCACCCAGAGTCTGTTTCATACAAGGTCAGTCCAAGGTAAAACTGCAAGCCCTCAACCTAATTAAGCAATTACAACCTCCATGTATGTGCTTTGTCGCTCCAATGTGAAAGGCTGTCAAGTAGAAGAACGCTGCGCAGACTGGACGGATGCTGTCTACTTTGATGTATGCCTTTGCATATGAAATGAGGTCAGATTCTGGTCATTAAAAAGAACTCCTTTACACAGGATATCACGCTACAAGAGGCAATTTCTTCAAAGGGATTTTATGTTGGAGATTTGTAAGGGATTATGACAGGAAGGCATGTATAAACAAAGCAATGTGAGAAGAAAAGGAAAATGGGTCAGATAATGCCCTCTGTCACAGTTATTACACATCTCAATTACTCCGTTCGAGGAGTACGCTAGAAGTTACAGGGATCATTTGCCAAAGCAGGAACGCAGGACCAGTCCTACAGCCGGTCAGCTCTCATGTCATTTTGTATTTCTTCACAGAAATTTAACTTTGTTGATATTGTTATATCAATAACAAGTGAACGCCCCACCCCCATAAAAAGTGCATACACTACAGGGGATATACATTGAGGTAAGGTAAACAAGCTAGAAATAAGTAAGTTGATCAAGAAAATAAAATGCAAATGAACTCTCCAGACAGCAATAAAGCACCAAAAAAAACCTTTAACCTCCTTCATATCTTTGCAGTAGGCTTTTACCAACAACCATGGGAAAGAGGAATGACAGGATTACAGAATACAAGCAGATCCACAGGACTTTGGTTAAGGCATTTCTAGGAATTAACAGCATTGTGTATTTATATTCATGAAATGTTTGAGTATATCCACTTGAGTACTTTGCTGAAATAAATGTTTCAATTACGCTTATTTGAATTTTTACTTAATTTTAGGCTACTTTACATCTTTTAATTACTATGTTCTACTTTTACTCAGCATATTCGTTTGACAGCTGAATTTGCTTTCATGTAATCAGTATATGTAATCAGTAATGCATATAAAGCCCCAGTGCATAAATAACATTTTTCTAGAGATATTTACACACAGTTTGTTTTCATTTTGCCTGGTTCATATCTGACATGTTTTTGCAGGATTATTCCCTTTCCATCAATCCATTCATTGTCCATACCCGCTACAACCTATTTAGGGTTGCAGTGGGTGGGTGGCACCTCAGCTGCCATCGAGACGAGAAGCAGGGTACACCCTGGAAAGGCTGCGATAGCATCGCAGGGCTATTTCCTTTCTAGTTTTCTAAATCAACTAAACAAAGGAGTGAAGAATCACCAGAATCAAGCAGAGATGAACCCTTAAGATCACTAGCCTGGTGAATCAAGCAGTCAATACTGTTAAAGTGATTATTCAGTGGACATATTATTTGAGCGCTAGAGAATCTGTGTGACACTACAACTTTTATTGAAGGAAAAGGCTTCAAATTCTTTCCAGCTTGAGACCATTAATAATCCGCTTTTATACTCTTAATTGTTCCAAAAATACGTTTATGACATCATCTGTGTCTATTGTGAAGTGATTTGTTTTGGCAGAACTAGCCATGACCTGCCTCTGCCCAACCATTGTCAGCTTCTTGAGCATAACATAGGAACAATGGCCCATGTTTGGCCTAATGCTCGGCTATATGACAGATAATAAATATTGCATCAGAGAAGCCCACGATGCTGTCATTCAGATAATGCCTTTAGTGAGCATCAAACCAACCACAAATGTTTTCAAAGCAAATGTCTCCTTTAAGGTATTCCTGTATGGTTAATGATTCATGGTGCCTGCATTGTTAAAAACAGCACTTAAGGGGGAACTGGTTAAAGTAAATATTAGTCATGGGGAAAAAGCTTGTAGCATTATCAAGGGCTGTCTAAAAGCATACTAATGCCCAGACTTGTTAATGGATACAAAGGACTCTGGAGTTTTTTAGTTTGAATAGATCTGCCCTGGCACCCTTCAGAAACTTTGAAAGACCAATTAACATGACAAAGTAAGTCGTGCTATATTTTTTTAATGATATTATTTCATTTATTGTAGTAGAAATTTGCTGTTGCTGTAGTTGAGGGAGGAAAAAGATCTCAATTTAATGTAAATGCTTGAAATGTAACTTGGATGTTGTGTTGAAACATTATCTGTGTCAATGAAAGACATAATTGAACCTTGTTACATCACTATTTCAAATAGGATATCGATACTTTTTCTTTTTGTTTTAAAAAAAAAGAGGACATACTTGTTTGATGTACAATATGGCTTGACTGCTGATGACAAAGTTTCATAAATTCAAAAGCATCAACTTTCCATCCAGAGTATAATACCATATGACAGATTGTGTCACTTTAATATAACAGTAATGTAGAGTAGTTATCTGTAATTTAGAAAAAAAGACGAATCACTGGGAAAACATCAGATGGACAGGGTTTGGTGTTGGCTACTCAACAGTAACTTGTGTTACACTGAATTCAAAATGCATGTATGGTTTGGCCCATAACCCGTTTTCTGCCTTTCAGAAATAACAAATTCTCTCCAAATAGTGTTGGCAGTCAAAAAGTGGGGAGGTGCATATATCTTGTGAAAGAAGCTGACTGTTTTGTCTGCGCTTCGCTCTGAGCTGAGGTTTCATGAGTCCAAAACATTAGTGTGTTGACAAAATGATGGATGGAGCATGGTGAAGTGGTTACTGATTTTAAAGGCTCTGAAAACTTCTTCTAAAGCACAAACAAATGACCACCTCACATTGTATCCAGCACTGAGGCATTCCTCGGTACAGGAATATAAAACTACAGATCCAGTACAAAGGTATGCAGATTTCCTTCAGTGGTGTTACCACAAACTTATTCAGCTTCAGAGCTACAGAGCCCCTGAGTGCTAAAAATCAAACAGCTGATAAGAAAATAGCTAGTCACATTAATACATGTGTAAATTTAACGTATTGACTAATAAACCCTTAACCAAGAAATCATTTTAGAAATATTAAACGTTTAACTATCATGATGAGATATATACCGGTAATTAGATTCTGACAGTGCTATCATTTCAGTGTAGTACTGCATTTCATTTGAATCTGAGGTCAGAAGTCAGAGCTGGATATGAAGTCACACAAATGCACATTGTTAATATTGCAAACTAGAAAACGAGTGAGAGTCGCTCATGTTGTGCTATTCTTAGCAGTACAACCTGATAATGCTGCATAACACTGTATTTTGAGCATGCAAACACTCTAGCGATGCAATATAAACTGGACTGTACTGTGATTGCAATTGATTTAACTGACATAGGTTTTGATAGACAGTTTATTATTGCAGTGATCACCTCGCCATTGACGTTCCTCCAACTTTCTGAATCAGAAACTAACTGCAAGGATGCTTCAGTTGAATTTTCCTATTGGGAAAATCTGTTATCAGAGTTTAAGTGGAACTCACCATAAAACATGTCTCCCTTCTTTCTTAAACACGACCACTGCCTGATTATTTCAGCTAACTCTTAGCTACAGGAACAATGCTGCCATAGCAATGAATTAAGTAACTAGAGGCTCCTGGTGACTATAAACTGTATGTTAAGTTATGTTAACTACTCTGGCTGGTTAGCACTGATTCCTCACTCTAATGTACTAAAGATTCAACCTTATAACCAAACCTAGCTCATTGTCAGGTGAGCCAGGAAATATACAACGTTTTGATGAGCTAAATAAAGGTTCATGGGATTTGTGAGATTTGTTACTGCTTCTGTAACTTCATTTTTATCAAGTTTATTACTTTTCTTATCATCTTATTAATCATTTCTTCTCTCTTAGGCAGACCAACATGAGCTAACAGGCTAGATTTGTGGCAGTGTTGGGCTTGCAAAAGAAGCCAAGGCAAGGATAATATCCATCTGACTAAACTTAAAAGCAGTGATTAGCTGGAAGGCAATGGGGGCAATCACTTTTGGTCACAGCATTATTTATTTATTTTTTGGGATTTTTTATGCCTTTATTATATAGGACAGTGAAGAGAGACAGGAAACAGGGGGCAGAGAGAGGGGGAATAACATGCAGCAAAGGGCCATCCGATGTGGGATTCGAACTGGGGCCAGCTGCAGCGAGGACCACAGCCTCTGTACATGGGGCATCTGCTGTATCCACTACACTACAGACCACCCCTGGTCACAGCATTTTAATGAAAAATGGCATTGTGAAATAAAAGTAAAATAAAAAGTATGTTTCTATTCCAATCTGAAATAGTATTAATTCATGAGAATGTGTGCAGCCTGTCACAGTTTCCGTTCTAATTTTGCCTTTTCATCAAACTTTCTTGTATAAACTTTAGTGACTTATTTGAGTTGAGCCACCTGGATTGTTTTTTCCACCACGTTAGGAGCTCTTTCATTCAAAAGCCTCACCGTTGCATAGTGACCAGAACAAAAACAAAGCTCAAACTCCCAAAAAAACAAAGAATGATATGGAGAGATGCTTAGGAAAAACAACGCAACAAGGGGGAAAAAAGATGGTTCCAGACAATAGAGACTTCTGAAAAAGAAGAGATAAAAACCATATCTCTCCTCTGTCGTCATGGACAGTAAGATTGCTGGCGAATGGCCCCAGAGAGGAATTCTCAATAAGAGTGCTGTTGTGTATCACAGAGACACTGCTTTGAGAATTACTCTGGATCCTATCGTTATCATCGACAGCTTTTAGGCAGTTAGGGCAAACAGAAAAAAATCCATGAGTCGGAGAGAGCTGGATTGATTTCCTCTTTTTATTAACAACTAATTGTACCAGGAATGTTTCTGTTACCTAGATAATGTCACACTGCAGACAGAGAGCTTCACATTCCATTTATGCTGTTGCTTAAATCCATGCCCTTGCTAAGATTTTTCTAATAAAAAAAAAATCTATAAAATTAAATATATTAGGTTTTGATCATTTCTTAAATTATTTCCTATATCTATATCTATAGGTTTATTGATATAGTTTTGTAATATATTGCTCTGATTATTTATTTTATGTCTGACCCACTCTGGGGTTCCATACAGTTTGAGCATGGGACATTTCAACCCAGAGCTTTAGGTAATGACATGTGTGATCAGCAAACTGTTGTTTGGAGGGTTGATGTTTTTAAAACACCAGAAGAAGTGAAACTGATTTATTTTACTCTAACTTGACCCACAAGCTTCTTAACCAGAGAGCTACAACCACTGAGTCAACTGATGAAATTTCACAGTGTAATAAAAAAAAAGAAATAGCATTGGACAACTAAAGATAATTAAGGTTCACTTTAGTGTAATACATTCTGTGGCAAACCTTATAAGGCATCTTCAGTCTCCACTAGAGGTCTCTGTGGTTCACCCCTTCTTTCTAAAATATATCCCCATACAGAAATTTTCTCTTTTCAATCCAGTAAACAAAACAGATGACGCAAAATAACTGCCACAATAATAACAGTAGAGAGAATGTTAAAAACATATGGTTAAATTTCAATTCTGCCACATCAACACAAAGTAAGCTTAGAAAATGAATGGGGAACACCTTCATGTAAAATCTCTCTGAAGCTGTCCGTAACTTTGAGAACTGAAATTAACCCAGTGACCCAGAATCCAACATTTCCTAAAAACCCTAAACAAACCCAGCCTCACAGAACAATGAAAAACAAGCTTCATCAGAGGCAGGATGCCTGGCGTGGTGCAGCATTCTTCACACACTGGCAGCATGAGCGATGTGGGTCACTTAGCGAGTGGCCAGGATTCAAAACAAAGAAAAGGCCCAAGCAATGGGGTCCACTGGATAAATTTGTCAATGTCTTGTGCCTTAAGGCACCCAGCCTCGACTGACCCCAACCTCCATTCTCAAGATAAATACCTCTGTCACCATTCACCTTCAGTCCCTGGACGCAAATTTAACTTGTCATCCATCATCCTTGTGCTGAGGTATAATTTCCCCCTTCGCAGTAATGAGTTTAAGACCTCTGAACAGGCCAGGGATGGGACCTCAGCACTGAGCATGACATAGCGTTTTGGAAAACAGATTTTTTTTTGGGGTTGTTATTTGTATAAAATTGCTTGATCTTAAAACTCCCCAGTGGAAAGCTTGCCAACTGGATAAATGATTGACTGTGACATTCATAGCAACTGTGGGTCCATACAAAGTTCAACCCGTGGAAGGTGTAAAGCTCTGGATATTTGTTTCTCTCAAATGGCCTCGGCTGACAACCTTGTATGATAATGTGCCCACTGTACATCAACTTAATTGACACTTAAATCTGTCAGTAGCCTTACAAATGCCGACCTTCTTTGGGGAACAAATCCTTTTTAATGTGCACTCTCTGTGAGTGATTGTGCATGGGGGGGGGGGGGTTTAGTGAAGAGGGAGTGAGAGGATATGCAGGATATAAAGAGAGAAAACTATCACGATAAATAGTATAGTACAAACCCAACTCATACCTCCCCGCACATAAAGCAAACAGCCTATTTAGCTGAAGTCAAAGATCTTAAGAAGCAAAATTGGTAACTTTTCTCTTTTAAATTCCCGACATAAAAAGTTGCACCTACTGGCAAAAACGAAAAAAAAAAAGGAAAATTGCATCCAAATCCCTTTTCACCTGTCTGATTAGGATATTTTTGCCATGTAATGTTATTAGCAGCCTGGTTAAAATGGAGCCGCTGTGCACTGGGGGTTGGCTTATTAATTGTTGTTTTCGTGTCACCACTGCTGTGTGCACCAAGTGATTTAATCAGCTAAATTCACTGCCATGGGAGCGGTGGCTCAAGCCAGGTTTAAAGCTATAGGTGTAATAATAATATATTGGCAATAAACCTGTCATTGCAATTCATCACTGAGGATGATTTACATATATGTGTGCTGAATAACACTGATTAGCCAAATGGGATGGAGTTATTATTTCCCTGCTTCATTGCATAAATGCTGTCGTTTCATTATTTCAATCTTTACTTGCTCTTTGTAGCTTCTCGATGTCTGCTCATCATGTAAGATTGCTTTGACTGGCTGACACTTTAGAGCAAAGTAGTCAGCCTATTATCACATGGACACTGATAAGCACCAGGTTCTGTGCACCTTCTGCTTTCTGCACGAAGGGCTGTAATGACCTGGGGGCAGCAGCGACTATCTCTCACAGGTACAATCTTGTTTACCTCAATCCCCCACAGACTCACACCCTTCCTATCCTTCGAGACCTGATCTGGCTTCTTTGTCCTCACCTCTGTCACCTACCTGGTCTCTTTCTCTAATCACAAAGCATCTTGCTACTCTTAAGCTCCATGTTATCAGAGGGGGCAAGGCCTATGGTACTTGCCACAATTAACCTGGGGCCTTGTTACCAACACACTGAGTGCAATGAGTCAGTCTCCATGGGCAAATAGTGCAAACAATTCCTGGCCTCTTTGCATTCATTAATGATGGTAAAAGTGTTGACAGTGACAAAAGACAACACCTTACAAAAACAACTCCAAGATAACTCCAACAAGGTGCTTAAAGCGTGAGGCTGACTGCTTGAAATAACATCAAATCTAAATCTGTTTCTTTGTAAGAAGCAGGGTGTGATTTCCTCATGATCTCACAAAAAGGATGCAGTCGTTATTCTAAAGCCCTGCTCCAAGGTGGAAGAATTGCAAATTCAGGTTTCTGCAGCCATCTCTCCTCACAGCCGATCCACTGAATGACAACTGACAGCTACAGTGATGTAGAGAGGGGTGGACAGAGATGGATGGATCGATAGACGACTGCATATGCAGACGTGCCTATTGATAAACTCCTGCTGACAACGGGCGAACACTTTGAGCTCATCGGTGGAAATGTCAGTCATGCTGGCCATTAGTTTGCATGCATTTCAGGTCAGATGTTCTCAACCCACGACCGTGGGGTACTAAGGCCAGCCCACAAGGCCCGTAACATGCCAAAACTATTTTTTGTCACTTGTCAGATTGTGTCCCTCGTGGTGTCAGTCCAAGCTTCTCTACTACTGTTTGTGACAAAGAGTGAGGCAGCCTTCATGTTTGACGGTGATGAACAGATAACACATATGATGAATTGAAATGGGTCTGATATTCTTCTCCATGAATGTACTGTACAACCAAACATTTCTGATTTATCATCCTTAATTCCAGAGTTGGTTTTTTTTCTTGTCAAAGAAAGTTGGTAACTGCTCATTGTTCTGGTTTTCAGGCTTTCAATTGGACTTTTTAGCTTTACTCCCAGTCACTGCATAGCGTAATTTGCAGATTCCCAACTCGCATTACACCATCTACATCAGAAAGACAAGATGAGCAAGCAGTACATGATCTCAGTGATGAAAGATTCTGCATCGGTGCAGAGACAAAAAATAATTGAGAGATTGCAGCCTCCATAAAATCCCAGTATATGTTCATTATCTTACGATTTTCTTGCCTCTCCAGAACAAAAAAGTTCCACACCAGTAGTTGTTACATTAACTGCTAAGAAGGGGAACAACTTTCGTGACCTTGCACTCTTGCATTGACTCGTGGGTGGAATGTTATGTCAACATTACTTTGATATCTTTGGTGACATAGTGGAGAAAAGCAGAGCTCTGTGGTGAGAAAAAGAAAAACCTTGCTGTGATAGCAGACATCTGGGCACACTTTGGATTATATGAACTTGCTGGAATGCAGGAAGTAGAAAAGACACAGCCGGTGTGTAAAATCTGACATGCAAAAATCAAATACTTTGGTAATCCAACTCATGCGAGCAAAGACATTATCCGTTTCACACTGACCGAATATCTGAAACCACAAGGAACACAGCCAGCCCTACTAATCAGCCAAGGATTAATGATGTGCTGTCAACTTTGTCCTCCAGCTCTGACAGACAATCATCAAATCCATGGCAGCTTTTATATCCAAAGATCTATGGCCTTATTCGGTCACAGAGAATCCAAGATTCTGGACCGCTGTTTAAACTCTTGGAACCATCAGGTTCCATCATTGTGATGGAACCATCAGGTTCGTGTTTTATTTGGCAGCTCGTTCATGCTCGCACTATTTTCTTAGCGGTGGCAGAGTAATATCAACGAACATCCAGTACAAAATGTCAAATAAAACACGACAGAAGCAACTTTTCGCCATGAAATTTGATATGGATTACCAGTGCACACCAGTAACCACTCCGGTGAGTTGATTATTTTGAAAACGGACGTTTATTGTGCTTTTACGGACCTTTCTAGACATGCGCATGACTTGCCATTCTGAAGCAGGTTGAGAAGAATCAAAATTAGGCAAATACCGGAGACAGCAGTAAATATCAAAAAAGCGCTGAGGGGGGTTCTAAAACATTGCAGACGACTCAGAAAAGATAGCCTGGGCGAAAGCCGACTGTTGACTCCGTCAAACAGTCTGGAAAAACCCAAGAGGAATCCGTTTCCATGGAGGGTGGGACCTTACTCAGCAACTTAAATTCATTGGAGTTCCCTTAACCAATCAGTAATGTTTAGAAAGGACGTAGGTTATGCGCCGAGGTTCATGCTTACTCTCGCGAGGCTCTAGCTCGCGAATCACGCTTCCCACATCCGCTTTCATTATACCGGTTCCATTTGATAAATCAAACTTTTCCCAAAGCCAGTTGGAAGGAGAGCTACGACATCCTTGCCACTAACAAAATTGACGAGGCATTCCTCTTGCTCTTGTTTTAATTGTGTAATGCTCTCCAGAGTTGAGACAACTTCATGGATAGCTTCTAGCGTTCTTCCGTCGCCATGTTTATTTCCGCTGCGGTTGAACTACAATTATATGGACTACAATGGACTCCGCGCGTGAGTTCTGCGTCACCACTCGCAACTGTTTGCTGATTGGCAAAACACTGAGCGAACCGAGGTAGGGGGATTTGGCCAGACTATGTGCGGAGCCAAAATCTTTGGGCGGAAGTACGTTGGATGGCGTTGCCAGGCTACAGAAAAGAGGCTTAATGTAGAAAATACCGCAGTTCCCCTTTAAGTTCTTAGTTTTCTCATGTTTTAGGTTCAGGTCTTGTGTTTAGCTTTTTCCATGTCATGCCACCCTCTCCTGCCCTGCCATCAGCCTCACGTCCCTCACCTGTGTTTTCCCCATCAGCTGCACTCTATCCCTAATCACCCTCCACAGTATTTAGTTTCCAGGTTCCCTCATTGTTTTGTGAGATCCTTACCCGTCAACATCCTCCATGCCATGCCACGACCCAGTTAAGTGTTGTTTCTCCATGCTATGCCAAGTGTTTTGGTTTGTTTTGTTTTGTTAAATAATTATTCCACAGTTTAGGTTTTTTGAATCCGGCTCAGCCGCGCTTTTTGTTTGAACTTTGTTTTTGTAAATAAATCAAGTTTGCTTTTTTTGAATTTCCGCATCCTTTCTCACCCACCCTAACTGACAATCAAAGTTATGAAAAAGTTATAAAAAAATGGCTATCTACAGTCAAATTGGTACCCAACTAAAGAATTCATTGATTGTTTTGTTTTCATCTGATTTTAATTCCAGTATACATTACATGTGATATGTGGTCTTCTGTTTTTACTCACTACTACTCAACATACAGTATGTACAGTACTGAGTCATGGGTGCACTAAAATCATGCACATTTTTTACAGTTTTATGATTTTAAAGGCACAAAAAAGGAAAATCTGTATTGATCTCACTATATTCAGTGATGAAAAAGTATCTGGGGTATAAAGTAATCTGTGCAATTCAATATCACCAAAGTTTAACAAGTAATTGTAACAAAATCCAATTGTGAAGCCTCTAAAATTTGCATTGCTTAAGATACACAAACCAAAAAAAAAAAAAAACTAAGAGGAGAGCTGGATTTATAAGTCTGCTCTGCCAAATACAACACCATGAGACCTTTATTCTCAAAGGTCAAAACGATGTATACTTGCGTTTGGAGGTTATGCAATCTCTAGTAGTCATGATAAAATATAAGCGCTCAAGGTCAGGATCCATCCATTGACAGGTAATAGCTTATCGCTGTAAAAGCTCCCAACAAGCTGCAAACTGGGGAAGTCCTGTTTGTATTACAACAAGAACATTTAAAGGTGAGAATGGCAGACGAATCTAAACTCTGGTAAGGCAAAACGGCTGATGAATTTGTCAATACTGCAGGAGTGATGGGGCTCATATGTGTGTAATGGACTGGATGCTCCTTAGTACAAATTGCCTGTCGAGAGACGAAACTATAATGAATAGAACACAGGACCTCATTTGTAAATACATTATAGTACATCTATTCATTTGAAGGCATGACATTGCTGAATCAAGTTCTAACATCAAATAATTATTTTTAATATACATATAGTAGCAAGAATTTGGCCTCTAATGTTGAAAAACCATCAACTGTGACTGAACATTCAAACATATATTTCCAAATTTGTAGCATTAAGGCAGATCACCTGGCATAACATTTCCAATTCCGCATTTCATTTGTGAACTGATACATGAAAACAAATATTGTTTTTTTTCCATTATCGAGAACCACCAATTCACATCTAAAAATGGGGTGATTCTTCCTTCCTTGAGTCCACTATGTTGCACCCCCATGTTGTTGGTAATCTGCAGTTTTACCACTAGTCATCACTAAATTCTGGACGCTGCTGCTACATGTCATGTATACATGAACCATTTCTCAGAATCCTAACAGTGATAATTTTAAGGGCTTGTCAGCTGAGCGCAATTCAAAAAAGTCCATTTTACATCCATGTGTGTACTGATGCAAACAAGTCTCAAATGGCATCAGAAATCATCAAATCTTTTGACTGTGAGTATTGAGGAGGACTTATCTTTTTTAAGTTCTTTGTTTAAATTGAACTTTAAAATTATAGAATGAGAAGAACGCCTGGATTAATATCAAAGACCTTCATGGTTACAGATTTTTATAGAAGGGTTTAACAGACAGACAGGGCTGAGAAAAAAAAAAAAAGACTGAGTAAAACCTTGGATGAATAATAGACTGCTTCCCAAGCAGAAGCACTCTTGGTGGTAGGAGGTTAATATTCTCACATGTCATTAGGTCTGCTGGCTCGACTGATGGCTCATTGAATCAGGCAGCAAATGATTTCCTCATGCTGCAGAGGACAGAGCACTTCAAAGGGAAGGGGCTGAGGTCAGGACAGCACTCTGCTTTGATTAATGACCGGGGCTCAGCAGAGGTTGCCTGTAGGTAAGAATGTGACGGTGAATTGGATGTGAAGGGACCGACTTTTAAGCTAGATTTGACCCACCTCCAGAAAAAAATTGCAGATACCATCACATAGGTTGGGTTGATGGTTTGTGACTGAAAAGCTTGCTGACCCTCCGGCTCTTACAATCATAAAAATAAAACTTGCCGGCTGACAGGCTTACCTGACTTCAAAGTAGCATTAAATCATTTTATACTTAAGTAATGACAACATAAATAGTGGTCATCAGCTTTAAATGTTCCTTCAAAGGTGACATTTTCTGTTTTTAGAACATCTAGTTAAGTGCTCGGCGGAGTGACTTTATAAGATACTCAACTGATGTTAAAGTTGACTCTTAAAGATTGTTTAAGTGAAATTAGACTTGCGAGAGAGCCAAACACTCCTCCACCTGCTTGTCATTCTCCTGGGCCCCTTTATCACCCTCATTATTAGTTTTTGACTCAGCACAACAAAACGTGACAGCCTCAATCTTTGATCTCTCTTGCACTGACATAAATCCTTTCAAGCCTCCTGATGTTCCTCTGCTAAGGTAATTAGCACTAATTAAAAGGTTTCCAGCTGCCTTGTGTGCATTTTTTGTTCCTCCACAACTCATTGTCCTCACAGGTGCATTTACCATGTTTACTGCGAGCATGTCACTCACATTCCTCCCTACTTGTTCACAGTGCATGATCAAGGAGATTAGGACAATTGTTTGTGGATGATAAAGGAGTGAAATGCTAAACTTACTGCCAGCGGGAAGCCACATGAGTTCAACACATCTCATGAAAAGGTTGGATTTCTCTATGATTCAGAGATTTAATTGAGATTTTTATCTTAATTTTGATCTGTATAAATTCAGTTCAAGCCAATTTATTTAATGTTCTTGATCATAAAGTTTTATTTCTCTAGAATTCTGAACATGAAATTTTGACCAAGTTTCTAATATGTTCACAGTTTTTCAATCTCTGACTTTCTTTCAATGAAAACAGATTAAACATCCTGGGTGATTGGAGATTTGTGTTACCTCTCCATTATTTACAGAGAATCACCTAGCCACGGGATGGCCAATCTTTTAAATTCACTTGCAAGCCAAGGAGCCCATAAACACCATTAAGCATCATTTCCCAGCCCACTTCAGTTACATTTGAAGTGTTCTTTATTGTGTAATGAGCCAAGAATCTGAAAAGATTGCCACTTCAAAGCCTCTCTTGAAAGCTGTCGCCCATGCAGCCTGCTGACATGTCAAGCTGGGATTAAACGTGCCCCATAATCATTTCTTGGTGTTCAAATGAGTCCATTGTTTATCTGCACCTTGGGTGACAGCCATCAAGGGCATGCAGCATCGCAGTTGTACAGGAAGTGGCGAAACAGATACCTTGTGTGCTTGAAAAGGATTCACTTCAGCCCTTGTTCAAGTAATTTTTGCACGTTTTTAGCTCTGGGAAGTCCTGACTTAGATTTGCCCTGCTGCCAAAATTTTCTGCCAAATAAAGGCAATTTAGGGGATTTAGGGGAAAGAAATATTGGTATGCATATAAATTTGGACTGGCTTTGGCCCTTCTTGTATTAATAACCATCTCCCTAGTTAATCATCTTCCTATGCTGATGCCTGAGACAGAGAAAGAGAAAAAGAAATTCTCATGTGCAGAACAGAATATAAATCACCTTTATTCTCTCTCTCTGTTCTTTTACGAACAATTTTAAAAGTTATTTAGAGGACAGATGAATGACTAGGTTTCTGCTTGAGTTGTTATGGGGGAGATGCTCCCTGCATCTTCTCTGGAAAAACAGGTCTTTGTCTAAGACCAGCAGTGTGTCATATGTGCTAGGCCTCCAGTGAGGCAGAGACATTGAGCCTGGGCAGCAGGGGGACACTTCTCAGGGCCCTTAAGATTTACAGTAAATCTTCAAATAAACAAAGGCAGCTGTGTAAGGAGGCAGAAAAGACACAGGAAACAGATGAATAAGCAACATCAATTACCAGGCCCTGACCTTGAGAGCCGTTCACCAAGCAACACATCTCATACCAAATGACTGCAGATTGGGCCCGACAAGCCTGGAGTGGGGAGGCGAGCCCTTACAAGTTTGCCCACCATACATTTCTTGCAGGTCACGGCAGGTAGGGGAGAAGGGAAAAGGAAACACGTGGGGAAATGAAATTAAGAAATTAAGATAGCTCAATGTGAGCACTTCAACTGACAAATGGACATTAGTGAGGTACAAGATAAACATTTGCCTGGACAGGCAAATAAGTCTACAGATAAGTAGGTCCCCAGGAAGCAAAAGCCTGACTTCTAGAACTGAAGGAGAGTCGGACAATTTTGTTTTAAAATAGCCACTTCCATTCATTATGTTGTTTTACCTACAACATACGTATTGAGGGGACAAGCGTGTGCACTCAGAAGGAAGCACACTCATTAAGACTTAAGGCTTTATTTGTTTTAGATAAATAAACTAATCAATAAATCTGAAAGCTGTCCACAAGAAAAGGATTTCTAAAATTTATTATAACAGCCATTGAGTGGGTAAATCTTTTGCTTTCATAGAAAATAACATACTTTGCATTTTTAATCACTTTATCAAAAATAATCTCTTGTATGTATTAAAAAATGATTACGTGGTGCTAACATTTTGTCAGGCTTGAAAGGTAAAAGTGTGCAGATGTAACATCTCATCTGAATGGTTTAAATTGAACTTTGGTCATTGAAGAGGCAACAGCATACATTGTTCACTTTTTTGTGACAGTGTTGGGAAGTAGTGAACGATAAGCATCTAAACAAGTAGTATAACAACATCTGACTTATTTTGTTCTTCTTCGAGTCCAGAGCAACTAAAATATAAACAATTATGTGCCATAAAAGGAATGACTTTTCACTTAACCATTTCTTGAACCCACTTGAACAGCCCGACCCACTTTTTCTTTCTTCTTGACTGAACTGAAAGCATGCCTAGACAATACATTCTTTAGGCAGCCACCACTAAATACTGACCTGCATGTGCAAAGGGCAGGTGTTGCTCAGTGTGTTCAGGGAAGATGCTGCATGGTATTTTACAGATTACCCAGTTAACTGAGTCATCCTAGCTGTCTGTTCTGGGAGGCATGTCTACTAAAGATATTGCTTTCCACCTTTCCATTCATTTTTGTTTCTGTGTTTGCTTTGTTTTTCGTTGATTTGGCCTTCTAACAAGTAGGGACTTAATGCTATAAACATAAGCTCCTGGGTAGATAACATAAGACTGAGCACATCATAACATTACATATGCACTTTCGGAAGCCATTTCTCAACACCTATAATCCTACAGTTACACACATGCTGTTCGCTAAGCAGACGCTAAAATAAACAGTCTGTTTTCACCAGTATGCTTAGCCAACTTCTTAGCTTCCCCACACTTTGCTTAAGTGTTGACAAACCACTTTTTTTCTCCTCAGTGGCAATCATAAAATCCTCATCTTGTATCTGTGTTTATATTCATGCAATGAACCACAATGACTTCATTTTTATAACTTCTGTTTGGCTGCAAATTAGTGAACTATTGAGAGATGACTGCCAGATATGGCAGTCCAGATATTTCACAGACTGTTCATATACTGCAAAGCTGCACCACTCCTTTTTCTTCCCTTAACAACTGCCTTCTCATCTAACCAACTTTAGAAATAATATATGCCATACATTGAGTGTCTGTCAGAGGGATCTCTGTTGTGATAGGGGAGCCCTAGTTTAAACTTTTTTTCTGGGCAACTTTGGTAAATCAAACTAGATTTTTTTACTGAAAAGATATGTCTTCAAAGACGTTCCCCCAACACTAACAGCATGACCCTGCTTGGACTTCACCTGTAGACTGCAGACTTGATATCTGTAACCTCACTGAGCTCGGCTTAGCAAAATGCAATCCAGTTCTCCACCTACTGAAGGTTCTAGTTGGAGTTGTACACCAGCTTGCAGGATACAGAAAAGCCCATGCATGGGAGAGGTGGCACAAAATCTTTACCAAAAAAATAGCTGAAAATGCAGCTAAACGCCAGGTTACATGTCCTGAATAACAATAAAAATATTGTAATAATGGTATCTCCATAATGTAAAAAAATGTTTTGCCCTTTCTGTCATATATTTAACATGACGTAAATGCAGCATTATTCAAATGATGACTATTCAGTCATTAGTGTACAAAGCAAAAATGGTTCCTGATACAAACATCTAACTTGTGGAAAATGGCTGCTGTTGTGGTTGGGAATAGCCACTTGACCTTATGTTGCTACCTCTTAACACTGTACTAATTAACTGCCTAACAGCAAACCCTGTAGGATGACATGCAATGATACAAAATAAGAGATTCAATTTTTTGTGTATACCGAACAGCAAGCAGGCTAATTAAATTGGAATCACTTCCAATCAGCTGCAGGTGCAAGAGGTGCTCAGCCCTGTCTGACCACTGCTGACAGTAACAGAAATGGACAGGGGGAAAGAATGTTGGAAGGTTTGCAGCTCTACAGCTGTTAACTAAACAGAAAAAAACTGTGCAACATTTAAACAGAATTTTATTGATAGATATACAAAATGATAAGCAACAGAAAAAAAAATGTTTTACTACAGTTTTAAGAGCCTTTTCATTAAATAACCATACGAACCAATAGATTAGGTGCCACTTGTCTGGTATGCATACCTGATCAGTCTTGGTATTGATTGTTTTTGAGTCATAGTAAGGCTCAGTGAACACTGTTAATAAAGTACCTAAACACTTCAGCAAAACCTAAAGCTATTAAAATCTTTGTTCCCCAGAAGCACAACAGAGGCCCTGACCGAATTATTGCACCGTTTAATTACGAGGCAAATAGCATCTGAGTCTTGAATCTCAGAACTTTTCAATGCCTTGGATGCCATTGCTCAACAATTTGTAACAAAGAACAGAATAAATAACCCGCCAGTGTCTGCACGGACTGTAACAACAGTAACAGACACCACAGACTTTCCGCTCCTGGAGGGGACCAAATTGTTAGGCATTACTCACAATAATGCATATGCTATAGTCACAGAGAACTTACTTAAAATTCAATCCACTTTGGCATCATTATCATTTATCAACATAATGAATGACTCCTTCAGAGTATGGTAATTATAATTTGATAAATCATCAGCAGAAAATTAACTAGATGTCAAAACATTCATTGGGAGGGGTGATGAATCGAGGATGATTGTGGTGATGAATTGTGTTAATCTGCGCAGTATGTATCTAGTGAAATGGCTAAACAGCCCAAGATGGATGAAGCACAGAAGCTGCAAGGTCAGACCACAAAGCTACAGGAAAAGGGGAGTAAAGAAAAAGCCGTGAGCATGACTTTAGTCACTTACAGTATGTGCCTGTTTTTGTATCAGTACTAATCTGTGGAGGATGATGTTGAAACTATTAGTAGACTGCAATTAGTTATCCATTGATTGAAACAGAATTAATCAACATTACGTTTTGATAATTTATTAATATTTTCAGCCGTTGCCCAGATATAAACTATATAATTACAGCCTTTCAAATTTCACAATTCAATTTAAAACAAAAACAAGTAATAAGTTTGTGCTCTCCAGCTATTGGGACTTGCATGTATCTTTAACCATTTCCGAGAAATCCATAAATCCAGCAATCGTTTTATGGTTCAGTAAATTATATTATGTTTGTAGGTGGTCAGTTGTTTTTGTTGAACACTTTTCTGCTGTGCTAGTACTAAAAAATGCAGGCCATACGACCTCCCTTCCACCCACCCGTAATTGTGATTCCCTCTTGGATGTGAAAGATGTGGCTGCTAAGTGAGAGAGGTCAAACATGAGTCCAGATATTTATTACATGTGCTGAAACCAGATGGATGCAATGCATTTATCACGGCACATTGTCACCGAGGAAACACCCGCTCCACATAAAAAGCAGCTCCCTCTTCTCAGCATGGCCACTGGCCTCTGCTGGTGTTTACAGCAACAACGCTTGTGTTAGTATAGCAGCGGGCCACCTTAATCATCACCACCTTGCTCTGCTTGGCTCTCACTGACCGAGGTTATTTTCGAAACTTTTGCTTTTATCAATACATTCTGCTCTGCAGCTGGGGAGATATTAAAGCTGCGGCAGGGCAAAGAAGGGCGTTTCTGACACTTGCTCCCTCATTTATCAGTCTCCTTCATAGGCCCCGTCAGTGACAATGAAAAGATTTCACAATACCGCAGGCAGAAACTCATTCCACCAGTCATCCATCATGCTCAGCCCAGCGGCCATTCCACTGACCTAATCGGTAATGCCTGGCTGCATGGTGGAGACTTCTTAAAGCACCTCCTTCATTAGGCCTAGTTAGAATGAGGCAGTCAGTGGGCGAAGCCCTGTTACTGCGTGGGACCTACATGCCTTGCATTCTCTTCCCATTTTGATAATGTAAGCCACATCTTTGTTTCTAAATGACTGATGTCCATGACACTCAGGCCCAGGAGAGATTAAAGGTTTCTATCCATGCAGTAAAATGGTATAAAAAAAAAATATGTATTCATTCATACATCCTTGAGAAAAAAACAGAGTATAGAAATTAGTGAAAAGTACACACCATTAAATATGTAATACACAAGCGGCACATAAAACCACACCAATTGAAACAACAGCAATAAATATTTCACAGTGCTCCCCACAGAGATAATTTGGATTTAATTTCAAAGTTATATTTTAGCTAGAAGGGGGTAAATGTTCGTACATCAACCCTTCGTTGGCTCAGAAGGCTTCATCAGGAGTCCTGCTACCCCCAACGACCCCACTCCCACTGAGGGGAGGTAGGTTGAGGTTCACCCAGGTCACTAGCTGCTGAGTTCGGTTCCAAATCTGTGGCTCTGCCAGCCCCGAGTTCAGGCAGCACTCTGGTGAGTGTTAGTTAACACACAGGAGGAAAGCAGAGAGGGTGGGGTATGTGTGTGTGTGTGTGTGTGTGTGTGGGGGGGGGGGGTCAGGAGTGCTCTCTGACCCAATGCTGGCTTTTATAGAGAGATTATTCCCTAACCCCCAGAAGCGAGTTTTCTGGCACATTTCCCTTATCTGCACCACTCCCTTCGCTGCTCCATCTTTTACAGCTGTCTAATGTGACCTGTCTCTTTTATAAGTCGCTCAAAGAAAGCTGTGTGTACATTGTGCCAACATTTGGGTCAAATTAAGTTTGAACAAAGATCTTTATTGTCTTATTTTTGAAGAAAGCGAAATCAAGAAAACACTTTGGGCAATAGCACAACTTCAGACATATACTAAACCTTGGCTTGTTCATTCACACTAATTGGGCTGAATGGTTTTAAAGATGTCCAAATTAGCCTTAAGACAGAACACTTAGAGACCTCAGATGAACTCCCAGACCAGCTGCAATCTGGGTTTTAGGATTTTGGAAAGACATAGCCGTCAAAACTCCAAAAAGAAAACTGTGTTTGCACTGCTGCACTTTAGAGGTTACAGTCAGCACTAGTTGAGGATCAACGAAGAAATAATAAGAGAAAAATGACCTCTGACTTAAACTAGGGAGGACTGCCGCTCCTGGTGAGTTTGAAATGGTTCTGTGATGTGCCCTGGCTCGTTTGTAGCCACAGGCAGAGTTGATGTTGTGGATGCTGTTTGGCGGACGTGTTGAGGCTGTGTCTGATACTGCTGTGTCTTAAACTGTTAAAATGACTAATATCTTAACTGTATCTTCAACAAAACCACAGTCTCCTTGTTGTTTCATCTTGATTATGTTAAATTGTCTCTCTGTAATTTAAGTCAATACTGAAATGAAGAAGTAAAATATGCTCTGAAGAGTGAGCAACAAATATTCTCTTAACCCTCTGAGACTCGTAATGCACATATCCTATTATTCTGCTAACTATCAGCAATTATCTCCCTGTCAAAGCTCCAGGTGACAAATTTTCCTCATATCCAGCCTGGCAGTATCATCAACCGGACATGAGCTTCATGTGATGGAAACTAAATCACTGGCTCTGCTCACAGCCCTGACAGACAAATGGTGTGCCTTGGAAAATCCAGGCCCATCACTCTGAGCTGGGGAAGAAAGAAAAAAAGTCTCTCCCTCCCATTTGACCTTTTTTTTTATATATTCGCTGAGAGAAGAGATTAAATACCACAGATTCTGTATGTATGGTCTGTTTCCAAAATATGAGAATTATTAATGGTTTTTTCGCAGGGCCCGTTTAATCTTCTGCCAAGTTGCAGTCATCATTTTTACCTTGGGCTGTTTTTTTTCTTACAGATGGTCCCAGAAAAACAGGAACTGTGCTTTATCCTTACAGCAAAGGCAAAGGAAGTGTGTGGGCAGTGTCTGGGCAGCAATAATATGACAGAATAATCATCCCTCTCAAGGCGACATAACATTATGATGCTAACAGTATTTAAAAAATTTACCACTCTGTGCGAATGGATGTGAACATTTTATAGAGCTGGCAAGAATGGCAAACGTGCTTTAACAAATGAGCAGCATTGGACGCTTAATTGTTTTGCACCTCCACCACGGTGTCTTCTCTTTGCTGCATGATGATTTTCACCAGCTGAGGATTAATATCTCATGTTGTTTTCAGTAGTGTGCTAGTTTGGACCAGAGATGCGAGAAAACGCACCTCCCCTGAAGTGTGCATACCTACAGCAACATGCAACTTTTCACAAAGAGGCCACAAATCAAGTCTTAAAGCCAGAGTGAAGACTCAATCACAGGAGCATGACACAACTAGTAAATTATTCTCTTGTCTTTTTGACCTCATGGCCCATTGAACCTTGGCTGACCAACATGCGTGTTTGATTAAAAAAGGGAAACGCATTTACAACTCCATCAGAGTATTCAGAGCACACAAAAATTAGCCCTATTGGCTGTGTCAGTAACTCTTTTTATTGTAAAGTTTACTCTTCTTTTATTCTACTAAAGCAGCAAATAACTAAAGACATTAAGTTATGCAACTTGCTAAACCTAAATTAAAAGAGGGTTAAGTTTAATGTAGCTAATAATTTAACCAAAGCAAGGAAGAAGTCAATGCTTTAATTTCAGTTAAGGACTACACATTAAAGTAAGCATGGTCACCTTGTGTACAAGATGAACAACGTTAATATAACGTTTTTTTGCCAGGAATTTTAGATTTAGCGACAATCCAGGTGGAGTATTCCTCAAGGCAGAAGCTTGATCAGATGCCTGATTCACTCTTGGCAAGTGTATGCAGAGGAATAAACCATCAAAATGATCACAGCAACAGTTTTTCATAATCTACTAGAATCAGATCAATCAAAAGGTTGTTTTTTGTTGTTGTTTTAAAACAGCAAAGTCATAAATACCAGCTAAATGCCAACTGAATAAGAGGGAAAAATCTGGGAATTTTCTGTAGATGACATCACTGTGTTATTTATCAACTTGTCAGAGACAGGGACAACGCACTTGTTGTAAATCCATTTTGAGCACAAGCTACGGACTTTGGCAATTTCAAAGGAGTACTCCAAGAGAAGAAAAAAAAAAAAAAAGAAGATCAGTGGACTTCCATATCCATGCAGCCTAACCAGAGTCATCTTGTTTTTATCTTTGCTCCAGGTCAGTGGTGGTGCCTACATTACCCACAGTGCAACTGGAGTCTTGAAGTTGAAAGTAAGTAAAAGCAAAACCAAAATCATTCAACGTTTATGAGATAACCAGTGTGTAGAGGTGTTTTTCGCTTTTTTGCCTAAAACTGCACTCAGAGCAGGAATTACTTTCAAGTTTGTATCATCAAAAAAATGATCATCCTTGCCTCATGATTTTATGATGCAGTGGATGGCTTTTCACTGCAAACAGGGGAATAAACACCCATTTTAAATTACGACATCTCACACTGTAACTGTGTTAAACGCTTTCAGTTGATAAGTACAAACATTTTTCAGGATCTGCTGATCACTTTGACGTGTTTAGAATTTCAGTGGTAACAGATGATAGAGCTGCAACCTGAAGGCATTGCATGGTAAACCCATGAAAATGCTAAGTCCAACTGTTCAAAGAAAAAAATTCAACAAGCGTTCATAGCTTCTCTTTTCCATCCATCCATCCATTTTCTATAACCGCTGAATCCGTCGGTCGGGTCGCGGGGGCTGGAGCCTATCCCAGCGTTCATAGCTTCTCTTTTCATACAGCTATAATTTCTTTTGAGTGGGGCTTTTTACACAGCAAATAGCTTAATGCTGCTGATGCTACCATTAAAACAAGTGTTAGCAACAACTTTGATACTTTGAACTTATTCCAGGAAACCAAAATACCAGGTCTGAATGGTTGGACAATAATGATGTGTGCACCACCTTCATCTTGCCTGTGATCTGAAATGACTCATCAGTGCTGCAGGGCCTGAATGAAGTTCAGCACCTCTGGAAGTGAAGCCACAGTCGTCTCCTCTAAAACAAAAGAAAAAGAAAAAAATGCTTACAGAGGGAAGATGCTGCCCCGGGTAGTGGAGATATTTGTCAGAGAGACCAGTAGTTTGTGGAACTGGCTGAAGTAACACAAGCTTGGTGATTAAACAGAAGAGTTACAGCTAGAGAAATATTCAGCAGTTATCAAAGAACTGGGATTAAAAACAGACAGTAGCGGGGGTGACCAGTAGTACTTCACAGAGTCCAGAGGTCTGCACTTTGAAAAGTTTGAGAAGTTTTTAGTATTGAACTGTTGTCAAGAGTACACTAGTCAAAATAATGCACGAGTGCATCCTGGACATCTTCTCCTTGGAGTTCTGACCCACAACGTGAGGCACTAGGTCACCAAGTTGGCCTGAAAGTGCTTAGAAAAGCAGTTCAAAGGCCGGCTACTCTTGCCCTTGTAACACTGATTGTGACACTTGACTCAAAAATGATATAAATCCCTCCAGCTTGAATCGACATTGACCTGTAGTGAAAAGTAATACTACTCATGCCTTAGCTTTCTCCAGATTTCCTAAGAAAAGGGATTGAGATATTGATACATTGAATCCATCCACAAGCCTCCCTGTGAGAGATCAAAGCCAACAGAAACTGTCTGTAACATAATGGTCTCTTCACCCTTGGTATTCAGTGGGCTCTTGTGACAATTCCATGCTGAGAGACATTCATGTCCTTGTGGAATCCAAAACTTAATTAGTAACTTCTACCTTGCCTTAAAGGCAGCTCCTCCTATCTTAACTGATATATCACCTGGCAGTGTCCACTCTCGCAGACAACTTCAGTAGCCTTTTCTCTCTCTGACCTTGGCATTTCTGCTCATCTGCTGATTATTGATAATTTTCTGGCTGTGATGCCTCTCCTCATTTGTCATGATTATTGCTGAATTTTTAAGCTGTCATCCATAAGCATGGATCAATGGTTGTCGACTTTCCCTTTGTCATATTGGCAGCACAAACAGCCCTTCCTCTCTTAAATGAGGCTCCTCTTGCTTCTCTATCTATTAGCTGTCTGTCTTACTGGGCACTTGATCCTTTGTTAGGTCAGTCTATATATCATTCCTCAAATCAAAGCCTGACTCTTGGTATCATGCATGGACAGTAATCAAGCAGATGAACAAGTGGCATTTTGTTCTTTTTTCCCCCCTCAAATATATCCTGTTATATGTATATAATAAGCATACAGCAGCAGGTGCCCAGGTCAGTGCAGGACACCTTAAAGATAACAAGTTTCTATGAATTACAACAAAAGGATCAGAATCAACTTTCAATTGTTTTTATAATAGGACGCAGCAGACAATCAAATTGCTCAAGTGTAAAATACTCCACATTAAGATCAGGTCTGTCAAACTTACTAATGAATTGTCCCAGAAAAAGGAGGCAGGGGAACTGGTTGCTGCCACCAGCAGCTGACAATCCCTCTCAGTCAACTTCATGGTTTGTACCTGTAGTCAGGCCAGTGGCATGGCCTGGCTTTGCCCAGCTCTACCACGTCTACACCTATTCCCCCATATTCACTCTTCCTCCCTTGACTAGCTGAACAGGTCTGACAGGCGGATTCCTTTTCTTTTCAATGTATTAAAGGCACTTTCCTGCTCTGACAGCCTGCTCTGTTCTGCCACCTTCTAGCTGGGGCTTCACACTACTCTGGGCAACCACTGCATCTTGACAGACCACTGTCACTTCCCATCATCCTCTCTGTAGATCCTGCTCTCCCCGTTCTAAGCACGCAGACCCACTTTCCAACCAGTGCAATTATTTTTTTTGACAAGCCATCCATCAGCTTTAACTTTAAAGCACTTTCCACTGATACCCATTTGTTACAGTTCTGTGCTTTTTTTTGCAGGCCGCAGGAGAGAATATGATACCAGACATTCAGACTACCCAACCATGTAAATCCACTTTGTTCTCTTTTTTATTTCCAATTTTCTGTTCAATTTTTGCCAAATTATGCATATTTGTTGTGCATAATATGCCCTTGTCAAATCCAATTAACATGTCCTAGCTTGCACAGTGAGAGAAGGCTATAATTGCCTGTTACTTGAGGAGCAGGGGCTAAAGTCAGACTTAACTGCACAGCTCAACTCTTACTATGAATCACGGCACAGTCCTGATAGACTGTAATATACTTTGCGCTGTATCTTAGAAACTATGAGACAAAGCTAATAACAGCATTAAGCCTCAACACCTCAACTATAAGCCTATTCTTGTAGCGCTTTCAGATAAACCCAGAAGACCACTTTGGGACTTAAAAGAAAAGTCACCATTATTAACTGGTGCTAACAAGAAAAACCTGATCCATTTCATCTTGGATATTAGAACCAGGATGACAGCTTAGAAAATTTGGTCTGGTGCAGAATCTGTCTCATGCCACGAGGAGCACTAATTACTATCTCAGTGTGAGAGTTAATGATTAGAGGTGGGAGTAGCATCTGGGGGTCTCGAGGGGACGATCTCTCCCTCAGCCTGTGACATTTGCTATGTCGTAACAACAGGGCCACCTATGGCCCTCAGTGGTCCATCTTGCTGACTCGCACTGTGAGTGGAAAGAATGGGATGCCTGCTTCCAAACAAGGTTGTACCCCCATGTTTATGTCTTCATGAAGTACAATATTGAGCATTATTCCTTCTAAAAGTTTCTTGGAAATAGCTGACAGAATGTTTTCTACGTGACAAGTACTTTCCAGTTTTTTCGTTGAAATTTTATGTGATCCCAAAAGATCTGCTAAGACTCATTTAGAACTGTAGCAAACAGGAAGGGCTAAAACAGACTATTTTCACAAAGGAATAACCTACAATATTTTCTGTAAACTGACTGAAATGTTAAAGTTATAAAATTGTTATTTAAAGAAAAAAAATGGCACCTGTTTTACCACAGAAACACTGGCATTGATATTTTACTTATTTGTTTGTTTATTCCAGATGTGAACTACTCCCGGATCTAAAAAGCTGTGCAACAACACAACTTCTGGACAAACAAAAAAATCTTTCCATTGACCTGATCAAAAGTAACACAGTGTGAACATATGGCTCTGAATGACCCAGATGGTCCTATCACCCCTGAAGACTGCTAACTTATCTCTTCTATCATGAGATTTCTGAGTAGTTGAGCAATTAAGCAGGTGATGATGAGATATAATGAGAAAATCCCTATTCAGGCTCAAGTCTATGATTTGCTGTTTATAGGCCGTTATAAACATTAATCTAACCCTGCAAACACTCGCACATTCGGTCTGTGTCTCTGCATAATCAGCAGAGGAGTTAATAACACGTAGGTTGTCACAGCTGTTAAAGACAGACAGACAAGCTGCCCTGGGTGACAATATGTCAGTGATTGTCAAGCAGATGAAACCATAGATATTAATAAATCAAAGTGACCCCTACCTGAAGCCAAACAGACGCAACACCTGGACATGTAAATTCTTGCATAATGGATGCCATAAATTTAAATCGAAAGACCTCCGATTTAATAACCATGCAGACAGCTGCAAGTGGGACCAACCACTTGGTTTAATGTAAAAAACAGTTTCGGAATACCAAGCATCATCTGCTCCCATCAATCAAATCTAAAGTGTACACTACTGCAAGTGAAAAGCAGCCGTCTCATTCATATTCTTTGATCATAGCATATATCCAAAAAGAAGCTGCAGTAAGGTGTAGTTAGGTATGTAAGGTGAGTAGTGTGTTTGTCAGTAACAGTAGCTGGCTGGCAGCAGGGGGTTAACCTCCTGGCTGCTGTCAGTGTATTAATCACCACTGATGTGTGTTGTAAAAGGATTGCTGCAGGAAATAAAGACATGGTGGTGTCAGCTGCAGTGCCCTGATGTGACTCCATCAGACAAGAGGATGCTTATTGACAGGGTGAGAAGGGGGAATGGACAGAGAGAGAGACAGAGGGAGCAATCAGTCCTCGACTCAGTCACCTTGGCACTGACGCAATGTCACGAGAGTCCACAACATTATTCCTCCAACCCCACAGGAACATTATTTAAACTCAAACCTATACCAAAGGCTGAATGTCAGCAGAAGGACACCCATCACAGCATATACACATACGTCTTTGTACATGCAGTTTATTGATTGAAAGAAAATGAATTGGCATGACACATTTTACTCTCTCCTGTTTGTATCAAGTAGGTATGCTGAACATACACTTTAGTGAAAAGTCCTTTTTATGCTGATGACATTTTGCTAATAGAATATGAGGAAGATGTACAAATAATCTTGATTTGTTGCCGACTGATGTGCTGAAAAGTGAGAGGTATAGTTTTGTATAAAAAAGTAAGTCAGAGTTGTATCGCTTACCAATTACTGCATTCATTTCGAGCTTACAGCTAGATTCTATTTCTAACTTATTTCTAACTTAACTCTTGTTCTCTTGTGAATAGGAATGGGACTTCATAACATTTTATTGATGCTGCTTATACACCCGGTTCTTTATCTACTACCTTATAGATTCTTGACTTAATTTTCAACAAGAGGACATGTACACCACAGAGGTTTTCAGCATCATGACAGCTGCTTACTGTGTCTTTGTTACTTCCCTATAGATATGAATAAAATGATAAACCGATTAAACTAAAATGTCAACAAGCAACTTCACAATTGTTAATCATTTAGTCCCCATCGTAGAAAAATTATATTTTTTGACATCTTATTTTTTTGTACTAGACTACAAAGCACTATGTAATCTAAACTTCCTGAAATGTGGGTCTTCTACTATTGAAAAAGGGTGCGAGACTTTCTCGATACATTTCGAGACAGCACGGTGACATTAAGTTCACCCTTTTCCTCACCCATCACTTTCCCTGCCTGTGTAGCAAGTGTGAGGGGGTTTAACTGAGCTGTCAGCAGCCTGAGAGCTGATGTTAGCTGCAACAATCTCTCAATCAACATTTACAATGCAGGAACTGAGAAAATGTCATTTTCATTTAGGCTTTCTTAGTCAAAAAAAATGTGCTTGGTGTGGTTCTAATATTACAGAGCAAGATATTTAGCACCATTTACAGATGATCTTCTGTAAACCTTGTATGGCACATTTATACAGAGTCTATCACACTGCACTCCTGGAAGTGAGTCCCATGTTGAGTAGAAAGGTGTTTCAGTGTGCTGTTGACATTACTTGTTTTTACAGCAGTACATATAGACACGTGTGTGGCATTGTTGAGTTGTTATAAGTGTGCATTGCTCCAACACCTGCCGGCATTGATAAAGGAATTAATAAAGCTCAGGGGCATTTGATTTCGATGATTTAGGATGAATCTGGAACAAATTCTCACGTGGAACTGGTTCCAAATTCAGTTTCCTACATGAGGAGATTCAAAAACAATTATTTTAGAAAATCAACAAAAATGTTGCAACTTGGGGTAAAGGATGCGCCATGGTAACACTAAACAGAGCTGCATTTGTTATCTATCCCAAACGGAGTTGCTCTCAACACAGTACTTGCGTAATTCCCGGCAGCACACATAATTTAACTTAACTTTGCAGTCCTGCTAAATATCGAGCAACTCTACATTTCACGCTAGACGATGCCATGTGCTCAACAAATACAAATTAATTCCTGGTCCAAACACAGAGGGTTTTATAATTAGTTATACTGTAATGAGCAAAAGCTCATGACTTCGTCAGTATTCACATTAATTAGATGCTTCTCAGAGGTCTGATCATTATTACATGCCCCAAAAGTTGAAGTAATTTGATTTGATCCATTTGATTTCACTTGGCTACAAAAAAAGCACTCATTACAGGGAAATATTACACTAGGGATGCAAATGACTCCAGTGAGGTAGACTTGAATAAAAGTAGTTCTAAAGCTGAGTTGGCATGTGTTTGTAAAACACGTGAGAATAAGCAAAGAGAGAAATTACCAAAGTGATGACATATTTAGCTGATTAACAATGCTGGCCTAATTAGCTTGTCATATTTCTACATTGTTTCAGGGACTCAATGTATCTATTGAGACACAGTGATTCTTAACAAATAAACAAACATATTGGTTCAAGTTAATCAGTTACCACAGAAAAGGGTGAGACTTTGAACTTATAGGAAAGAGAGTAAGATAAAGACTATATTAATATCAATATACTTATAAAGTATATCCTACATACCTGATTTAAATATAAAATTCTTATGAAAAATTTGTATTGTATTCTGTTCTTACTGGTTAGTTGGTAAAATCAAGCTCTCACTCAAGATATATGTGTATATGTTTATGTTTTTAGTTTACACTTGCACTTTACAATGCATTTGATAATAACAGAAGAGATGAATTTCTATGATGTTATCTTTGAGAGGCAGTTGCCCTGACTTCCTTGACCCCTCGTGGTGGAGTCCCTTTCCAACCTGCCTCAAAAAGGTGGGTTATTTAAGAAACAATTAGGAGCATACACAAAGCAATTTGCAGGCAGTCCAACTCCTCAGGCTCAGCAAGTGAAGGGCCTTTCAGCGCTGATTTATCACGCTGTCGCCTTCACAAGGCAACATAATTAATAGGAGCATGGACTTCTAATTCCACCCGCTTCCACGGCCAGTAGATTCCATTTGATTTATGATGGCCGAGGACTTTGCATTTTATCAGTTCATTCGCTCGTTATTTATGCTGATGACCAATTTCGGTGGGTCGCCATCATCTAACTCACTACTAATCAAAGAGAATTAGGGTTCACTGCATTATTTAGAAGCAGCTAATTTATCTTTGGAACAAGGGAAAGAAATGTTGGTGCAGTTGTTCAGCTTGCAGTGAGCACACAGCTCTACTTTTGAAATAATACAATTATGACTGAAATTTAGTTTTACTTCCTATATATATTTTTTTGACTACTTTCTCCTACCGGTTGCAGGAATTGATTAGGCTGCCTATAGTGACATGAAAAATTCAATGTCCGGAAAAGAATAAAAGCCAGCAGAGGATCCTTAAACATCAGAGACGGCAACGGAGCCAAGAAATTCCTGTTATCGACAGAGAGACTCACAAGAGCCCATTTCACTCTCCATAACATATAATGGCTCATGAATTCTTGTGCAAAAAGCTATAAAGCCAAACTCCCACAGATCACACATACACACAATAGCCACATACTGGAACAATAAAGCACAACTGGACTAAAAAGATTTCCCTCAATAGCAGGGCTGAACAATGAGAGTGAATTATTGTCTTGCTGAAATAATGGGTCATGAATGGCCTACAGATTAATACAATACATTATGAGAAACACTGATAAATAGGGTCACATTGAAGTTGTGTTTGTTAGAAAAATTACACCTGTTCCAAGTGTTATGAACCTGCAAATGCTATTCTGAAGGTTAAATAGTGTATTACTATAAAACAAATTGAGATGGAGAAAGCAGTTGGCAGTGGGACATTATTTAATGTCCTTGCAGGCAGTGCTACAAAAGGGTAGGATTAAGATGCAATAAACCTTACAGAGTCAAAGAAAAATAGCCCCTGTAAACAATGCTGTATAGAAATTAGGTGCTTCACAGCACATTGTGTAGGTTTAGGGCTTCACATAAGTCATTTTAATGCTATAGCAACTTTCCAGACAGGAATATTAGATTAAAAACACCTCTAGATTAAGATTTGACCTTCCTGGGTGCAGCACAGAGATGACTATAATGGTCTGTTGTTATTTCTATTTCACAGGTTGGATGCTTTGCAGATAGTCGTTTTTCTGGCAGGCTTATTATGTTTAATTATTCAGCACAACGGCTGATAAGGTGTTTTCTGACAAAATGGATCACACTGCTTAGCAGTGACAGCAGCCACTATAGGAGATGTTCAGACACTGCCATCGACTGAGCTACAGCCTTCTTGTTCACAAGGTGTATCATTTATCCGGCAGGGTAATAAGATGCACAATTTACACAGGCCTGTCAATAGGCATGTCGATAGAAGGACACTTAGCATCTATCATCCGGAGAATCAATGCCATTTTTCAGCCATGAATCCCAGGAAATGATAGCTTTCAAATAAATGGTGCAAAGAGAAACACGACACTCCTTGGGGAGAGATAGATGTAGAGCGGCTCAATTTCCCCTTTCTTGCTTTCCTCACAGCTTCTGCTCAGCTATCTAATTTAATGCAAAAGGTCAGAAAACATTGGAAGGAACGACCCCTAAAACAAGGCATAAAGAATCTCTGGAGGATCTGAAGATCAAGACGGCAAGCTGTGAGCACAAAATGATGTTTCTATCAATATTGGAGATAGACAGTTCTAATTAAAAAGCAGGAGCAAGATAGCATCCATACACGACTAGTCCCTTTGAAATCTGGAGAATGGAAAGAGTCTGGTGGCTATATATGTATCTGAGGAAGCAAACCCAAGTAAACTGCTCTGCAGAATGGCAAAAATCTGAAGTCCATTCAATTTAAGTTTAAAAAGCTGGACTAACCGCTTGTTCAGGAAGGAACTTTCTTTGTTGTCCTTATTGCATTACTGCATTACATTTTGCTCAAAGAATATAGGGAGCAGAGGAGGCTGCTACATAATCAAGAACTAAACATTCAGGGCTACTTTAAGACCGAAACAGAGTTCACATTTTCGTTACTATGTGTAGCCTTGAACTGGTTAGTTGCGGTTTCTCATTGCAGTTATAAAATAAAATACAATAAAATAACCTTTGACCTATTTTCTGTTGTCTTCATCTGCTTGGGCTGTCTACCCTTATACTTGACACCGATTGGATTACATATGGCCGTTAATCTAAACTCATTGGGTTTTCAGCATAAATTATTTCACCACTTTAATGATTGCTAGCAGAACCAACTTCCCTCTCTTTTCCTCCTAAAATACCCACAAAGCGTTGGTATCTTTATGAGTTTTGATGACATCGTTCAACCACAATTCATATAAAAACTTGGCCTTTATCTAATGATAAACTGTCATAACTTCCTGTGATTGTATAACAAACAATTGCAACTAAAATTAAAGAAAAAATATTGCAATAAAAACAGGTTTTGATGAAAACAGGGACCATATCTTTTCATATAGCTTTTAGCATCAACCAATTACTCATCCAAGTTTATCAAAACTTTTAAATTATCCCTATAAAAGAAATAGTAAAGAAGGGCTGGGCAACGTGGCAAAAGATACTATCACAACCTTATTTTCTTCAATGATTGATGTCAATCTTGATCACAACATAGAATTTTATTATGTATGAGTGTGTAATGATATACTTTTTAGCTTTTTTCATAAACTTAAATGCTTGTGTAAAATAATGAAAATGCTAATTTCCAATTGTAGTACAAGAAAAGGCTAAACTGAATGAATTAATTTGAATGCCAACAAAGACATGGTTCTAATATTAAATTAGTTCATTTTTCCTCAAGAACTGAGTAGCACGAAGCCCAGAGGGTGATTGTCAACATATTAAATCAACATCAGACCTATATGACATTAATGACATGATGACACAACAGATTTTTATCCTTTATATCATCAGTCTAGACATGGTTTGAACTCATGCTCCTCTTACTGACAGTTGGGAACATTGTGGCAGCTCATTAATCACAAGGACAGCCTGAAGGAGCTATACTTAATCCTATGATGGTATCCTCACCAGCCTCCTCCACTGCTGATGCTCATAAAAGACAGGGAGAGAGCAAAAAAGAAAATGATTTACACAAATCAATCATTCAGTGCTGGAACTCATCGGCTGTAATGCTGGCAGCCTGTCGTTACAGCTCCATTGTAAAGGGCGCCCGCTGACAACCACACTTGATTAAAGGCTGTGGCTCCCTAACCTTTCATGTGAAGAAAGATCGCCACTGAGTGACACAAATTTTTCTCTTCTCTCCCCCCTTTTCAAGCTCAGTTCAAGGCAAGAGTATTGGCATTCAAATTTGTGACTGATACTGTGAACAGATGTCACCTCTGGCAAGTAAGGGTAATGGCACCAGCAGGCCCACTCCGACTCCTGGGGCTAAACAACATACCACCACAGGGCTTCAGAGGGGCAAGAGAGACGGCTTCAACAAGTGAATGCTTCACAAGCCTGCTCTCCAGACTCCTTTTCCCTTCTCTGCAATTATCATCAAAGAACATCTGTTTGTTGTTCCTCAGGCACCCCCTCCTCACAAGTGTCCTAGCCTCACCTTGACCCATACTATCAATTGTAGTGGATGTTATGACTAAAAATAAACAGTGTGAAGGAGTAAGGCTACCCTTTGTGTGAGCAGGGCGTTCTCCCTCGCTGCTGCTGCGAGGAAGGATATCCCAGACGAACACAGCCACTTCCTCCTTCAGCTCATAGCTCCTGACAGGTACATGAACACCAACCAGAACATCTGTGTGGATCAGACATGAGAAGATGAATCGCCACGTTTCCAGGTTTTCAAGTTGATCCCGCCGTCATTTTGCTGCCGTCACATACTGAATGACCTGTCGAGGAAATGTTCAATAGTTCCTGGCAAGCAATCTGATACACACAGAGGTTGTGCTCTGTCCCGTTTGTTCTTTGACTGCAATCTATATCACAAGGCCTTTGATGTCATCCAAGGAAAGACTGAACATGCAAGTTCACAACGGCACTAAGTTAGATATTGAAAAAGAACAGTTTGGAATATGTTCAAAGACTTTCAGTGACAGAAGTTGTTATTCGTCCCGCTCTCATCAGTCACTGGTCAGTTAGGGATATATGAAATATGGGATGTCATTGCTACAGACTGTAGCATGTTTAACTTAATCTGATGTATGGTGTTTGCATCCACACAAAATAGCAAATTAAGCATATCATCAATTTGCATGCTTCTAATATCATACATCTCAAAAGAACAAACTCACATGTATAAACTGTGCTGAAGGGCTTGAAGCTGTACTGTAATTTCCACCTGGAATTATTGGGTACTCCAATGTCTGTAATGGTTTACTCATGCTCCCCAAGGATAAGTGTGCTGATTTGTGCATTCTGTCAGCTTAATAGCCTTAACTGGTAATATACAACAATAAAGACTTGTATTATTGCCCAAAACTTTGTCTCTGTGGTTTTGCCAAAAACAGCACATCTTAATTCCTAATTTAAAAGCTTAAAAGCAATCACAGATACAGTATTTGTGTGCAAGGTCCAACTGATACACTCAGAGGGACTTTAGATTTCAAAAGATTGTTTTTTTTTTTTTTAATGAATGAAGATAACACATAAGTGCGTCCTGAGGGAGGGCACCAGCTGTGATCCTCACAAATCTTCGACGACCTCTATGGCAGATGTGACGGCAGTTCTCTTTGAAGAAAGCTGGGAAATCACTGAATGACAGTGCATTCCTCTGTGATTATCTGTCCTTGGTTATAGTCACTGTGAATCTGTTTACATCCCATTACCCTTAGTGAAAATACTTGTATTACTGTCCCTAATGTTGGGCTTTAACATGCAAGATTTTGCCGTCCCATGCCACGCAGCTAAGGTGGAATCAAAGTGACAGCAATACAGATGACTATTAAGTAATGCGCAAGACTATTGTGCTTTGTGCCGGAAATTTTGGAAACTGGATGAACTCCAAACCATCTGTGTTTATCGACTGCTATGAGTGACTAATGTATGAAAACAAATACAGATATCCTGAACATTAGATATGCTTGTTTTAAAGCTCTTTGTTAGGAATTCCCTGGAGAAATTTTGTGGTTGCTGGAAGAATATTTCAGGCACATGGTGCGAGACGGATATATATGTCAGGCAGCCCAAACACAGACTTTGCCATGCAGTTTTATCAGTGTCAGTCACTGAGCTGGAACTCTCTGAGCTGCAATCAGTCATCAGTGGGCGGGATCAGCAACATGACTCTCAAACAGTTGGATTCAACCTTGGGAAAAAAAAAAAAGCGAAAAAAAAGCACCATGCTTCAAAAGTGAGAGGTTAAAAACAAATTCAGAGGGAATCCAATAACATTTCTAAATATCCAATATGGGATTCACTCACTTTTAAAAGAAGAGAAGAAGAAAAAAAAGAACAAGATGGAGGATTGCTGTGATGTTTCATATATAGGATGGTCAGCCTGCTAGTATGTGGTCTGCGATGTGCCATAAATCTTCCTCTATCTTCTCTTTGGTGATGGCAGAAAGGGATGAGTCGCTCACCAGCCCCCTCCATCTCATTCACATGTCTATCTGCCTGTTATCCATGCCCTTGAGCAAAGATTACTGATGCCCTGCCTTTGATATATGACACATCATGTGCCACAACATTTCATCCAGTGAATTAACCCGGAGAAGAGGAAAAAAAATGGCTGCCATCAGTGCACCGAATCACCCACAAGTCCTTCTTTCCTGTGGTGGAACTTGCTGATATTGTGGCTGTGAGTATGCCTGGTTCAGCTGTGAAAAGTTTTCTGGCCTTTGTAGGAATCTGCATTATCAACTCAGATATTAGGAATAAGAATGCGAGTCATCATCAGAGACCTCATAATTCGCTAGATAGAAATTTTGTTGTTTTTATTCAAAATCCTCAAATCTTCTTAACATCTATTTAAAAAAGAAATAAAGAATATTCAGTCTTCAAATTAAATGAATATCATTTTTCTGTCATTTCATTTTTAGAAATATGTCCATAATAATTCAATCAATTTCACCGCAGTCAATTCTCATTAGCCCTAATAAACTTATTTAGTGTGTGATCAACATTGCAGACAAAAAAATGAATGAAGTGTTCAAAGACTTGGGTAAAATAAACAGATATTATATCGAGATCACAGTTGGGAAATACATATTTCATCCAGCTTCAAATGAGAACTGAGCAGCTTTGTCTCACTTTCATTGCTAAAAAAGATCCAATAACAAGAACTGAGGGTGATCGACCGATCATGCGCTGCTGTAAACCAGCAACCTGACACATTTATTAAGAGCTGTTCTTTCCAATGGAAGATATTTGCTTTTTCTGATCCATCTCACAAAGAAGGGCAAAAACAATACAAAAGTACCTTAAGATGGTTAAGTAAGATGTGATTCAGAGCAGATAAAATGTTCTGTTGTCCCAAAAATATTGCTTTACCTGAAATGTGAACTCATCATCGATAATTGGGTATGTTCAACAGAAAGGTTATACATATTGTGGAAATTAGAAAATTACAGGATCCCTTCATAAATCCCTTGATAAATGAAGGATGATAGTCATCAGTCATCAACTATTCATCAGTGTACTGTAAAATCATGTGAAAAAAAGAAACGTTTCGTTGAAATTTCCCAGAACGAGAAACTTATATCTAACTACACTCCTCTATCAAGTTGCACTTCCTCTTTACTACAAACCCAGAAGGGACCAGTCAAACACTGGCTCCAGAGAGGAGCTTATTTTTCAAGTTTTCTCACGACTGTAATTTAGGGGTTGATGAAGCTGCTAGTTAGTTGAAATCAGAAGTCTGTGCTGCTAGATGTCACTAGATCCTCTCAACTGGTCCTTTGCGGTAATTAATTTTTGATTTACATGCATTTTTTAACTGTTGAAGTCATCCTGATTATAAAACTTGTTTTAAAGCTTACATTATACTAACAATAACACTCTCAATGAGGATTTTTTTTCCATGGATAACCTCAATAGCTCAGATTTTGATGTAATGGTAATAGGGAAGATAAAAGCAATGTTGGGTTTAGTGGCCTAGACGGTAAAATTAAATATCTAATACCCCTTTATGACAAAATCAGTCTTTTCAATGGCTAATTTGCCATTGCAAGTATTACGTTTGCCTTCACTGTTTTGTTTTTGTTTCTTCGTGGATATCACCTTCAGTATCAAAAATATGCCAAAAAACAGAATAAACAAACTGTAGAAATCAGCATTGAGGCCAGAGAAAACAGGTAGACACATTTTTCTTTAAACTAATCAAAGGATTAACAATTGGACTTGGCTAAGATTGGGAGTATTTTGGCCTTTAATTATGTGTATGAATGTTCACGATAGCTACCTAAAGTATCCAGCATTTGCAAGTACGCCCCCTAGTAAAATGATCCAGTTAGGGGGTACTACACAGAGAAGACTGAACAATGAGGCAGCTCTATCTAAGATGACAAAGAGTCGCAGAAGTTAATGATGGAGACCACAGACCATCAGTGCCTCCATGATCACCACTGATGATAGAAAAAATTGTGTTGAAGGCTGAAGTCAGTAAGTATGGACAACTACAGCAGTTACTCAACCCTAGGAGGAATGACTTTTTCATGCTTTCCCATTTAAGACAAAACCCAGATGTTAATGGCTGAAAGCAGGGTTTTTTTTATCCAGTGTGAAAGAAACTTGAATAACTACACTGTTTGAAATAAAACTGTAAAACTTACCAATTTGCAACATTTGGAATATCACAATCACAAGAAAGTTTTGGACCAATACTAGAAGCTACAGGCAGAAGTTGCAGCTTCCATTCTCTGACCAGTTTCAGTCAGTGAATAAGGGCCACAAAACATCAACACATGCTAAAAAAAACCCAAAAAAACCCATTTTACAGCCATGTCAACTTTTGCTAAACTTGTGTAAGCAATTAAAAAGATGGCGATATAAAGTGAATTATTTGAAGCTCAATCACAAGTACATGTGACTACAATTCCTGTCAGACAAAGAAAATAACATGAGCCAGAGAGAGCTTTGTCATAAACGGTGACAGAAAGCTGTTCTTGGGAGAAATATAGACAAACCTACAGTACATGTGGTGTAACAGTTAAGTGCCTCTTCACCACCACAAATCTTATATCAGTCTCTGAAAACAGTTTGTATCCCTTAGTGCTATTCTTTTTACACACACGAGTCACCTGCCTGATACCCCTCAGCCATTCTCCACAGATGCTGTCACAAGCGCCAGCTATAATATATGGCTGCACCAATGAGAACAGCTGTAGCCAATCTCCATCCTCTCTATCCTGCAGCCTACTGCCTGTCCAGCATAAAATAATAAATCAGGATTAATTGATTTCCTGTCAGTCTCATGGAAAAGAAAATAAATTTTCATGTAGTCTGTTTCCTGGAGCATTATAATTAGGTACATGGCACGTAATTTAAGTTTTTTTAATTATGCATGAGTAAAAAAGTGTGACAAACTGTGCTGCCACTAGGCTCAAGGCCACAACTCTGGCCTCGTATGTGCTGAGACAACAATAGCATTAAACTTGAGCGCACATAAATAACATATTAATGTATTTAGAAGCTACACATCTCAGTCCAAAAGAACAGTACAAGAGTTAAGAGTGTCAAGGTCAAGGGTGGGCTATTTGTCTTAAAGTACTGACGTTCATTTGGAGCACATGAATCATCAAACGCACTCTCTGGTGCCAAAAAGTCAAGAGCAGGAAAGTCAGGATAACTATGATTCCAAGCTTGTGACAGGAAAACAGATAATTTGTTAACAAAGCTGTGAAACTCTGGAAGCAATAATCTGTTCCCTTCGAATGAAGCAGCCTAAGACACAGAATATATTTCAAAATGTGTTTATGATGAAGGCTTGGGCTCGTAAAATAGAGGACAAAAATGTAAAAGCCCAACATTAAAGATTTACACACAACAGCACTTGCGCTCAGCTCCTTTCATTGTTCGTTGGATTAATGAGCGGTGGAGAGAATGACCAAGCATTTCCTTAAGTCAAGCTAAACTAAAGCCAGAGATAAAGCAGGGGAGGGAGAGAGAGTTGCAAACAGGGTCATCAGTAGGCCAGGGTCTTAAATCAGACCAAAGGCCGGCCCTGGTGTCAGTCCAGAACCAGAGGGGGAGGAAACTCTTCACAACAATGAGGAAGGGCTGAAAGGAGGCCTATCTGTTGTGCACTTTTTTGGAATTACCAGCTGGGCCTAAAAAGCAGAAAGAGGCTACAGTATGAAAGGCTTAAGCACATGTCAGAGTCTTAGGGAACTGTTGGTTGCTCACTAACTCATACAAATGGCATGAGTTTAACGAGGTATCACGTTGAAAATGATTACAAGCTTTGTTCGTTCGGGGAAGCTGAGAAAAAGCTGTTTCAGTGATTTATTTGATAGCTGTTGTTTTCTTACCCCCACAATAGCTTCACATCTGCAAACTGTCTGACTCAGACTATCCTGTGGCTAAAATTACGATGTGATAAATTGCATCATGAAAGATTTAACTGCTTTGACATTAAATAGTGTTCACAGAATAATGCAGAGCTATTTCACCACCAATAAATACAGCATATCTCCGGCTTTGTGTGACATCTGAAAGCATTTTAGCACCAGTTAGCCTAACACTTGCCATCCTTTTTTTGTGCTTGTAGACACATACATCATCCTCTGTCCATTGTTCTCGTTCACTTTTATCCGTTTGTTCACAAGTACAATCTGCAGTCAATGAAAAATGCATGTTTGTATCAAGAGTGCACTTTCTACAGGATCAAAAGGATATGGTTGGACAAACAATCCGATAACCAAAGTTAAGAATACAAGGATAATAAATGGCTTGAATGTCATGTTCAATTTTCAGGATGGCATTACCCAGGATTATCCATAACAGGATTTAAATTGTTATCAGGACACTGAACAATCCACTTTGCGTCCAGCAAGCATCCTGCTTCTTGTGATTCATAGGGAGGAAACTACTATCACATTTTCCAGCATCCCACTGCGGCAGCAGCAGAACACCGGTGCACTTCATGTACTTGGATGATTGGTTGAATAAATTGCTTCCATCCTAGCTGCTGTTGACACTCATGTAGACGAGTGCTATCAATTTTAATTGTCTTTGTTCCCTCACTCAGCCGACGTCTGTAACTCCCTCCTGCTTTTAGAGCACAAGGCCAAAATAAATTAAGTTCAGGGTGAGATTTGGCTGAACAAGCTGTGATACAGGGCTGTGGACAAGATCTCAAACGTTTAGAGAATGTGTCACATCTGCTGGGAGTCCACAGGGTCTGCAGTAAATTAGCTTATGATTGAAAATCAAATCAGCTGTAACTTAAATACTCTCAATAAATTACTTTAACTTAAGTATTCTCATCCTGGCAGATAACTGGCAGTTTCACTCAAACTATCAAACATTTTTTCCGTGAACTAAATCTGAGCTACAAACAGCTACTAATTATCTCAGATTACAACTGTCATGAATATGCCAGGCTGGGTCTTACATTTAGGTCTTTTATTAACAACTCATTCAAACACATTCGTTGACATGCTCCTAACCTAGCATCTTCACGAATACAACTAACTCCCAGAAGTCCAAGCTTCACGTAATGACGTAATGACGTAACCAATATTATGCGTATGACAGATACACATTACATCGCATCACATCTCCCCCCTAAGTTAAGTAAATCATTCCCATAAAATCAATCACCTGTTTATAACTAAAATTCCCAGCATATTTACTGTAAAAATAAACCTGTAATAAAGCATAACATAAATGGCTGGTTGTTACTTCAAATCTTTGTTACTGTTGTTCTTGCTTCTTTCATTTAGGTACCATTAAACCAATGAACTCATTAATGAACTGTTTAACTCATTAACTCAAGTAAGTTATCACTTGTCAAAACCCTGCAACATAAAATTCAACATTAACTCATTTTGCATTCTTGTTACATTTCTCTTTTTTTTTTCTTTTTTTTTTCAATGTTTTCATTTGACATTCTTGTTGCATTTCTTTTTTTTTTTCTTTACCACCTTCAGTTCTATTTAGGCACATAGTCCTTGAACCAGGCAGGAGGGTTAGTAACTCTCCCAGATCTCTTGGGGGTGGTAGGTGGTAGGCTTTGGGACACAGTGGGACCAGGAGTGACAGGCCCCACGGCAGGAAGGGAAGGGGAGCCTGGCTCTGGTCACTAGTCTCTTATGCAGTGACCTTTTCTGATGACCCCGGCACTTCCTGGATGTGTCTGCGGTTCCGGCGGGCGAGTGTCCCATGGTCTGTTTGGACGTAGTAGGACCTGGGCTCAGGTGCCTGCGCGATGACTTTTGCTGGAGTCTTCCAGCCTTTCTCTCCATCCAACTTGATGTTGACGTGTTGACCTGACTGTAGTACAGGTAAGGGACGTGCTGAGTGCCGTCTGTTGTAAAAGAAACGATAGGCACTTTTGGCTTGTTGATCTTTAATCTTCACAGCATCGTTGTCAACAGGACTCGGAGCCAGCTGTGCAGGAAGCACGGGAACTGTTGTCCTGATCTGTCGTCCGATGGCGAGTTGTGCTGGACTCTGACCTGTTGCGGTGATTGGAGTAGCCCTGTAGCTCATAAGGGCTAGGTGAGGGTCTGGCTGCCGCAGGATACGCTTAGCTGTGGCAACGCTCCGCTCTGCTGCTCCATTGGCTTGTGGATAATGGGGACTGGACTTTGTGTGTGTGAAGTTGTACTGCTCACTGAACGCTTGAAACTCAGCTGAAGTGAACTGGGTACCATTATCTGACACCAGCTCCAGGGGAATGCCCCACCTGACAAACATGCTTTTCAGGCGCGCAATCAATTGCTGACTGGTTGTGGTAGTCAGCTGTGCTATTTCAATGTCACGTGAGTAATAGTCCACAACAATGAGGTACTGCTTACCATCTTGTTCACAGAGATCAGCAGCAATTCTTTGCCACGGACCACCGGGCAGGGGCGTGGTCATCAGTGGCTCACGCCTCTGCGTAGGCTTGTTCTTAAGGCAGAATCCACATTTTCTCACTGTTTCTGGGATGGTGTGGCCAATCCCTGGCCACCACACCGACATCCTGGCCCTTCTGCGACACTTTGTAAGCCCCTGATGGCCATCATGTAGCTGGGACAGTACATCTGCTTGCATAGAGCGAGGAATGACAATTCTGTCATCATACAAGAGAAGTCCTTCTGCTTCTGACAAGTGTGCCCTGGCAGCATGGAATCCGTGTAGTGAATGTGGAGTGCGTGCAAACTCACCTGGCCAGCCGGCTCTGGTGTAGCGAATGACAGTTTGGAGATCAGTGTCCCAGCCAGTGACTGACCTGATCGCGTCCAGTCTGTCCCCTGTGATTGGTCTTGTTCCGATCACAGCTTGTACGTAGGCCTTGACCTTGTCCTCCGTGTCAGACGTGTCTCTGTCTGGCAGAGGATTGCGTGACAATGTTTCTGCCACGACAAGTTGCTTCCCTGGGACATGCACGGCGTCAGCGTTGAATTTCATGAGACGCATCAGCAGCCGCTGGCATCTCACGAGGTCATAAGAGTTTATGAGAGGAACGAGCGGCTTGTGATCAGTTTGTAAACAGAATTTCTCCATTCCCTGCAGATACCTGGTGAACCGCTCACATGCCCATACGCTGGCGAGACACTCTTTCTCGATCTGGGAATACCGTCGCTCGGCTTCCGTCAGCATTCTGGAACAGAAGGCCACTGGTCTGAGTCCGCTCCCCTGCTCCTGTAGCAACGCAGCCCCCAGACCGTAGTTGCTGGCATCAGCACTGACTACGGTAGGTCTGGATGCATCGTAGTACGCCAGCACTGGTGTGGAGGTCAGCATTTTCTTTACCTCCTTGAACACTTCCTCCTGTGCCTTTTCCCAAACCCAAGCAGTGTCCTTTTTCAGCAGGCTGTTGATGGGGTGCATGACAGATGAGAGGGCAGGGAGGAATTTCCCCAAGTAGTTGATCATTCCAATGGTCTGGCGTAACTCTGCCGTGTTGGTGGGGCTCGGTAGCTCTGTTATTGCTCTGACTTTGCTCACGTCCGGCCTAATGCCGTCTTTCCCTATCACATGGCCAAAGTACTGGATCTCAGATTTTCCGAACTGGCACTTACTCCGGTTGAGCTTCAGTCCAGACGCTCTGATGGTCTCCAGCACCTTCCGCAGATTCTTGTCGTGGTCCTGTCTGTCCTTGCCGAAGATCAGGACATCATCCATGACCACCACGGTGCCTTCATGGTCTCTCAGGAGGGCACTCATCTTCTGCTGGAAAATTTCCGGGGCCGAGGTTATGCCAAATGGCATTTGTTTCTTTCAAAACAGGGCGCTGGGGCAGGCTGAGCAATGTCTGTTCTGAAATCACAGTAATATCTGCGCCTGTGTCTATCCTAAATTGCACGGTAGTCCCTTTAATTTGCAGATCTACGAGCTACTTGTCCTCGTCGACATCGTTGTTCTCAGTAACGGCTCCTAAGAACCAAGAGCTGCCCTCGTCACTATCACTATTAGCCGCTGCCGCTGCCACTGCTCGCACTGCTTTTGTTTTGCACATAGCTTCAAAGTGTCCATTTTTACTGCATTTCCGGCACTGTTTGCCGTTTGCTGGACACGCCCCGAACTCGTGCACTCTGCCACATCTCTGACATCCATTTCCTTGTTTCAGTTGCCCACTTTTAGCTTTAGCAAAACTTTGTTTTCTTTCTGTATGTTTGAATTGTTTTGGCTTACGTGTGACTGCGCTGACTTCACTCTCTGGGGGATCGGGCGGTGAGACTTTGTGCCTTGATGAGCTCTGACTGACGTGCCATGTTGATGGCTTTCTCTAAAGTCAAGTCCGGCTCCAGCTGTAGTTTTTGCGATATCTCCATGTCCACTAATCCGATGACAATACGATCCCGTATCTGTTCGTCTTTAGTCACCCCGAAGTCGCAATACTCCGCCAGTTCATACAAGTGTCTCACGAACGCCTCCACGCTCTCACCATGCCTCTGCGAGCGTCTGTGAAAGCATGTCCGCTCGTGGATAATATTCCGTTTGGGAAGAAAGTGTTCGTCCAACTTTTTCATTGTTTCCCCATAGTAATCCTCAACATCTTCCGGAAAAGCAAACATACTGAATATTGCCTCAGACTCCTTCCCCATCGCGTAGAGTGTTTACTTGGATTTCACCATCCTCTTTGTCGAGCTTCGTAGCGATTCTGTAGCGGGAGAAGCGTTGTCTCCATACCGGCCATGTGGACGGTTGGGTGAAGTCAAACGATTCCGGAGCATGAAACTTTGCCATCTCGTCGTCGCTTCAGTCGGGTCTTCCTCCTCACGGTCGATCACTGCTGCAGTCACTGGGCCACTTCTGACACCATGTCATGAATCTGCCAGGCTGGGTCTTACGTTTAGGTCTTTTATTAACAATTCATTCAAACACATTCGTTGACATGCTCCTAACCTAGCATCTTCACGAATACAACTAACTCCCAGAAGTCCAAGCTTCATGTAATGACGTAATGACGTAACCAATATTATGTGTATGACAGATAAACATTACATCGCATCACAACAACAAAACTCTGAACTTTTCAATCTTTGAACAATTTCTTGGTCAGTAACAACAGTTTCTTAGATTTAGTAGTAGCACATGTACGGTAGTCAAATCTGAAATAATTTGGATTTTTTAAAAGAAGAGGAACATTGGACAAAAGTCTGTTGAGTATCGATTAAGTACTGCAGTAACATGACACAGCTGAACACTCACCTGGTGTGACTTCAAGGTGGATCTCTTGATGCTAGGACAGCATCTATGCTGTCGGCACAAGCAGCAACAGCACAAAAGATAATGAAGGCATATCGAAGACTTCTTACACAACTCCAACTAAGAAACAACTCAGCAAGGTCAAAGTTTTTTAAAGTATCTATTGTCTGATTTATGCCAAGATCGTAAAAATGCAGTTTGGCTGAGTGCGACTGCTTTGGTGACAAGATGCTATACTTATATTAGAGTCTCTTTAAAAGATGTAATATATTTCACTGACAAATGTGTGCCAGACTTATAAATCAAAGCAAAGAATGAAGTGAAACAAAAACTATCAAATGCATTTTTCCTATACTATGAGGTACCAAAAGCTCCCAGGTCATTTAATTCATTATCTCTAGTTAAAAAATAATTGTTTTCAACAATTACAAAAAATGATATATTCTTATTTAGAAAGCAGAATTAATACCAGTATTAACAACAAGTTAAAAACTGTATCTGAGTAAACCAAATTTTTCTGTTTGAATATGAATTGCCCCTGGATCACATCTTACCTCATTTCTCTAGAGGTATGAATCATCTTAGGAGAGAGATACACACCCCTACTGACTACTCATAAGTACCTCCTGCAATCTCACTTCAAAAAAAGCCCAAAATATTCATTTAAAGCCCATGTCAATTTTGAACCACTGGGCAGTCAGATATTTACTCCTGCTTCTGATATAATCTAATGAGAAATCTGATTTTTTTTTTCATTCAACTCTTTACAAAAAGCAAATACGCGCATTTCCCTAAATGCCAAATTTAGAAGATAGAGTTAATGTTTTCTTGATATGCTGTAGGCACAGGTTTAGACCATAACTGACACCATGACTCTGTTTTATGAAGCTTAAGTGGTTGCAAAGAAAAAGAACCACTAAATAACTTAACTGGAAGAAAAAAAGAATAGAGTTTGTGGACAGATCAAACATTTTACACTGCATTTTTCCTGGTTGTTACACAAACTGCTGTTGTAGACAGCTTACATCAGAACGAAACACTGATTTTAATCATGTGAGGGGCTGAAAGACTTGTCAATCAAGTCAAGGGTGAAAGCAGATTCTCCTGTTTACATTTCAGTTGTAATTTGTTCCTTTAACACCTGTCGTGCATGACTTTGTATGAAGGCACCATTAACGTAGCCCAACAGAAACATTGATAAAGTGAGGCTGACGTACCGGCAGCCAACCTTTTTGTTAGATGGCTCTTGGTTTATTGAAATACAATCCGCCCAGCTTTCTTACAAAATCTGAAAACAATCAGTTTGCAGTGCAACACAATGCTGATACATTAATCACAAAAGGCAGCACTTTATTCCACACAACCACAGGACTGTTGCAACAGCTGCTAAGCATTCTGGTAAAGCAAAAGATTTATGGCTGTGTAGCAATAACGATGAGAAAGAGTCATTACCATATCGACAGGCTCCCAGATGGATTATCTTCATTGATTACTTCATGGCCTGTTGATAAGTATTTGTTTGAAAGGCAAATGAGGGTAGAAAAATGTGCTCGATGGTTCTGCTCTGCAACCTGCACGGAGGTAACAATCTCCTAGAAATATTTCTAACCATCTTGGACCAAACTAGAATCCTGTTTGAGGTTATTTTCAGCTTTTCATACTCAGACGCCAAGGCTGCCAGATCAAAAGAGATGAGAGGTAAACAGTTTGGATGATGAGCAACAGCAAAGAGAGAGTTCACATGTGTAAGATTTCACAGCTAATCACAGGCTACTGTGATTCATGGCCCACCTCGTTCCACTCGCCCGTATATCACAATGCTTTTTTTTTTTTTTCCCCAACTCTCGACACCCATGCTTCCCATCCTGCAACCTTGCCAAGGTCAGCTGAAGGAAATGATACCGCTACACCTCAAGATTTATGAGAGATTCACTCCCGTTTGCCTCCCTGTTTACAGACTACATCGACTCCCACCAAGGAGCCGTTTCCTTCCCCAGAGGTTCACAATACAGCAGTCCATCTATTGGGTGTCACAGAAAGCATGAGCCCAGCAGCTTGTCTCCTGTGACAGGTGTTAATTGAGAACCAAACACAGTGTGCATCCTGTTTAAACCTTTAAGCTTCCCTTTGGCCTCCTGGTACAAACCAAAGTGGATCCCCTTGGACATTAATGCAGAAAAAAATCCAGAGGGGATGTTTTGCAATACAAAAAATAGTCACTGAACAATCCAACATATTGGCCAACAAAGTCTAGTCAATAGCTGTGTTTGAAAAAGCCCAGTTGTTGTTATACTATTAACTGGTCATCGTACAGGATGCATTACAGTCATGCACAGTAGATCATTCTGGATAAAGACATTTCCTAAAATCTGGTAAATTTCCTTCCTTGACATTCTTTTGCAGGGAACCTGTAGCCTACAGATTGTATTTTTGACATTGTCCTCATATAATGATAATGACAGAAATGAACAAAATACGTCACTTGCAAAGTGGTATTACAACATGAAGCTCTGTTTCATAAATATGTAACTACCTTACATAAGAAATATGCAAAAAAAAAAGGGCTCATCATAGTTGCTCATCACCCATGCAACCTAAAAAATCGAGCTTGTGACAGTGTTAACTGTAATGTTGTCGGAGATCTTTTTTAAACCATGTATTAATTTTTTCTTATTCCTAAACCTAACAAAACAATGAGTGACGGTAAATGAGAGAAAATCAAACTCAAGTCCAGAAATAATACAAAAAAAAGCAGTCCCACAGCGGCCTTACCCTGAGGTCACCTGCCTCCAAGGTTTTGGGCAGCCCTAAACTTCCTTACACAGATTTTGTGACTCTTCTTGAAAATGGATGGCAACAAATGTCATATCTGCCATTAGAGACCATTACTATCACCATTCTGTTTTTTTCTGTGGCTGCTCTCTTAGTGTTGTGACCCGACACAGTCTTCAAGTAGCTCTTGAAACGTACCAAACAGGTTCAAAGTAAAAACTACATACAAATTTTTATTACCCTAATCTGACAAACTGTCAGGGAGTGAAAGGAGATAATCTATGATCAGATTAATTAGAAGTGAGGATATAGGGGTGACTGGCCTTCACACGCCCTTGGCGTCGTAATAAAGGGATAGCAAATGGGTGCGAGTGCATCGCCCCTCGTCAGCGACAGGGTGCTGCCCTGCCCCTTGCTCAGAGAGGACCGGGGCTTTAAATTGCTTCCATCTCTGTGACTCTGATTAATGAGAATAGTTCTAATCGGAGTTCCTGAGGCCAACAGCATTAGTCTTAATCTTCCAGGCCCCATCCACCAGCAACACTGACATTTAATGTAGTGCTAGTGCAATGGTAATGAGAATTCATTCCCCGACAAGGGAGCAAACTCTTCTATCCCCCACACAGGTCTTGGATTTGGGAAGGTTATTGGCCCTGAGTTTCGGGGGTTATTAGCTTTCTTCAGGCCATGAGTTACCTAAAATACCTAGTGTTTTACAGTCCACTTTGAGGCAGGACAAATGAAACTGAAACTGTGTTTGAGCACATAGAAGATTTAAAGCTTATATATATGGTCAAAATGTAGCCACCTGATGAAGCGCTAAAATAAACATAACTTTTAGATGGATTTTTCAGATTATTCACATTGCTAATATACTCCAATATTGCAAAAGCTGATGTTTTAAAATGTTGAAAGTATTTTGAGTGCGAAAACAACCTTTACCTTCAGCCAACAATTGATTTACATTTCAGTTTTGTGGTTGTTCAAATTTGAGCAATTAATCTAATAATCTAAACATGATTAATAGATTAGGCAAGTTGCTGCCCTCTTGTTAACATATGTCTACTGTGCATGTTTAAGTGTGTATTCATTTGTGGGTTCATAAGCAGGTTTATATGTCAGAGTGTGTGTACTTGCATTTTAATCTGTATAAATTTGACAATAGGTGAAAAACTGGCAATCATAAAACAAGAGTGTAAAACCAGGTACCCTCAATAAAAGCTAGTCCCGCTGTCAGGTGCAGTTGAAACGATGCAAACACTTCTCCAGTGCTCAGTTAGCAGCAGGTAAATTGCTGTGGGATTTGTATTGCCGGAATGCTTTAGGTGGTAATTCCTCTCCGTCTTTCATTTTGTTTGTCTGTGTTAAGTTCCCACTCTGGCCCCATCCATTCTCACATCCAGTTCCCGGCTTTGTCCATCCATCAATGGGGCGCACTTTGTCAGTGCTGACTTCATCCTGGCTGCTGCAATCACATCCGAGCAAGGCCTGACTGCCACTGGGGAGCTTTTTCACCTCCCATCTGCATCTACTCGATCTGCTGACGGGGCCCCTGACGTGCAATGTTTTCTATCGCACAGGCAAGCAAAAAACACTAATGCTGCACCTCATTTCTCCAGACTGTTTTTGGCCTCACATAGAAAGAGGAGAAAGGGGGGTGGAATGAGGTGAGATTGAGAGAGACGGTGAGGTAAAGAGGGGAACCAGTTTCACGAAGGATTGGCTCCAAGGTCAGGCTACAGCTCAATTTGTCTTTTCTTCTCAAATACATCAATAAACATCACAGTTAGAAAATGTATCACTAATTAAGACTTGATAAGCTGCAAGTCAACTGTAGTTTGAAACAGGAGAGAGAAGAAAAGACACAGGGAAGGAGTAAGCTGTTGAAAATGAAGGTTTAAGTAGCCTTAATAGAGTAAAAAAGTACTAAATCTTACAGTACAAAACCTGATTAGCGAATCATTTCATGAAGGAATCATTGGTTAGCGTTCAACTATTCTAAGTAGATTATCACTTATTTTCTATAGCATCAATAAATTATTTTCAGAGCAGCATGTAATATTTTGATGAGAATGTCAAATAAATTCAAACCAGAGATGATGTGGCAAGAAAGTGTGTGTCTTAATTATTAGCAGGTTTTCAAATCAGTGTTGGAGGATACATTTGGGACTTTAATGTATCAGTAGTATGTACGTTATGATCCAAGATGTTTGAGTAATATATTCTTTTATTTTTAATTTATTAATAATTTAGACCAACGTGGATGTGTCTAAAACCTGCATATTTAAACTACCATGTTAAGGATCCCTCATTAACCCATCATTGCTCAGCTTTAGCTCATTTATGCTTGGCTTAGACTAGCCATTCTTTCCCACAACCTCATGGCGTTGTTTGGTGTCATGTGCAAAAACTCACTAAATCTAAATTGCAGTGCCTGTCTGGTTGCCAAATTCTCTAAATTTCTCTGAATTCAATTAAATTCAGTTAAATTGAATTCTATTCTACTTTTTAGACATGTGACTCTCAACTGGATATTAGTGAGATGAACATCAATCACCCACGCACCTTCGAGAATAAAAAAAAAACTATAATTTTGCATGCAGAGCTATTGAGCTACCCAAAATCTGATAGAAAAATCACCTCTCCATGAAAGCCTCACTCCACCTCACTCTTACTTTTTCAATAGGGTAGGAAGGTCTCTGTTCGAGAGTTTGCCAAAAAAAAACAGAAATCGTGGATACATTTTTAATCCTGTCATCTTCTGTTTTATATATTTTCTATAAAAACAAGAAAAGGTAAATTTGCAGGATCCAAAATGGAAAAATAACATACTTATAGATAATATATTTCTGCTAAAAAAATCATGACGACTTTGTGGTCTAAAAGCCATTCAAGAGAACAAATATGAACTGCTGGAAACAGAGGACAGAAACAATACACTACAACAACAAGAAAAGTGCCACTACAACAGAATATATTTTATCCATAATATTGGGTCCTTCAGTTGTGTTATTTAAGAGAAACATGGGTGACACCAAGTTTCTTCACAGCAGGAATTCACAAGCTCTATGATTCATACTCGTTTACATCAGGGAACACTAATTAGACTGCAATGGAGGGTTATTAATAGGCTGGACTTTCCAGAATGATCTTGTTATAAATGGGCCCTGTCAAGACTTTCCTCAACCTCCAAATGAGTATTCTCACTTCACTGCCCCCATTCCAAGTATCAGCACAAGCGCAGAATAACAAATGATTGCTATTAACTGTATTGTCAGTAATGATGCCTGAGAACAAACAAAAGTCCATAAATAACAATTTGCTGAGAAAAAATGAGCTCCTAAATGAGACGGATATGAAGGTGGGTTGTAGCAAATGGCATCTGAGGGCCTGGAGAGAAAAGAAAGTGGCTGTAGCCCAGGTAGGAGAAGAAACAAGAGGAATGCCTAATAAAGTCTGATCAAAGGGAATGGAAATTTGACTGCTTGGACCTGCCTGTTGTTTCCCATGCAGGGCTGTAAAGTTATTGGCAGATTACAGCTTACTCCCGACAAAACACACACACACTTACACACAGATACAAAGAAAAAAATCCCTCACCAAACACTCAGCTGAGTGGGCTTAAACAACAAAGCAGCTCCTGCTCAAGTCGTTTACCCGGACACAAAAGCAATTCCTCATATTAATTAAGCCCTGTCACCGACATGCTCGCTCCCTTTCGCCAGGCGCATGTCCACAGCTCTGATATGTGGGCTAAGTGTTTTCCCTGATGCCTCACTCTCAGCTTGCTTTTCACATAAAGCCTCTAGTGGGAGCCGCTGTTTACGAAGTCAGTTCCACTTACGCAAATCCCCTTGCCGTGTAAACAATATCCACGGCAACTAAACAGTGCACTGTGCTGGGTGTTTACAGCATGAAAAATGTTTATCCAATTAAGTGACATTTCAATAACATAATCCTAAAACCATGAAGGCTTTTAACAAGATTACATGACCTACAGAGACGCAATGGAGTCACCCGTTCTGTGACATGTGGCTCAATAACATTAAAAGCAGCAGCAGAATATGACCATAATTACTTGGAGTACAACCCGCTCAGTGGGTCGGTGCCAGTGGACAACAGTGAGGCTCATTTCATCTCTGAAAATATGAAATATGACTTTGCAAATCCAATCATTGGATATAAATAAGCTTATTTTTGAGTCCAGAGGATTTTTCTGCATAAAACATAAATTCAGCTACTCAAAATGTAATAATAAGTCCAAAGCATGAGATTATACAAACTTAATTCTCTTTACGATAAAGTCATCCTTTTGCAATAACTCCAAGGTGTGCAGCTCGAGCTAGTGTATCAAAAATAATTGCACACATAAAACGGAGGCCCAAAGCTAAGCGCAGAAAACAAATATGGAGAAGAAGGTATCAAAATAATGAAAGATTGTTTATGTATTGTGGCATGAAATGGGAGGGTGTATGAGAGAGGGTGCAGCGGGAAGAGGTGATGGTGACGAATGGACAGAACTGACAGTGCGGTATTCATCCTGCACGCTAGAGCGCACGTCCCGCTAGTGGCGGTCGACAGAGCAATAAATCACCGGCCCTCCATCCTGTATCTACAGCTTATTACATCCACCATGACAAATAAATAATAATCCCTGTCAGCACAGCCCTTTGCTCAAGGATTGAGTCTGAAAGCGTTTGCTCATCACTCCTATTCCTGAGTGAAAACACCAAAGCAGGGGAATTGAAAAGCCTGGTTTACTGGTCCTCTGGAGCTCTGAAAGACGTGAATGAAAAAAGAGCAAAAAGCAGCCAAAGATCTGAAAAATTTCAGAGGGTGTGGCTGTGTACAATGAAAACAAGAAATGTTAAACTGCTCAGAAACCAACATGATTGCATACTTTTTATCAAAATTGGTTAGTTGTTGCAGCTCCATCCAAAATGTTCTTTTTATGGAAGTTTGAAATCCTTTCCTAAATTGAAAGTACTGTACCTTTAAAGTAAAGGTATAAAGTTAAAAACTTAATAAAAGAATAATAATATCAGCTAATTGTAGTGATGTATCAATATTTGTTGTCATTGTTTAACAATGTTTTAGTTTCTTCCCTTGTTGAGTCCCAACTACAGTTTTATTTTGAGATCGAACATATGAGCATGAAAATGCGATCGATAACTCAAAGGGTCTCTTGACTATTCTTTAAAATCAAGTGAATTTTAATGAGGCATTAAGAGATTAATAATCCACTTTTAGCTGCAAGTAACAAGTAATAATGCAGACTTTTCAGATAACGTAGGAGAGTAAAATATGTCATGACTCCGTCACTCCAGTCGTCACAGGATTGTCATCTAGCAGTGCCTACACCACGCTCAAGACAATCCAGACTCTTTTCATGCGTCGTTTCACGATGGTGGAATGATCTACGGAGCGCTAAAAGAACAGTCGCGTCCCCATCTATCTTCAAAAAACTCTTGAAGACCCAGCTCTTCAGTGAGCATCTCCTACCCTATCACTTACCCCGTACTCTACTGCACTCTCCATCTGTACTTCCCTCTAAGCCTGCACTCTGTTTCTACACTATCACCCCTGTCACCTCTGACAGGGCCCGACTAGTGGTTTTCCTTCTATGGAGCTTATTGTTAGCTTTGATGTTAGCTGTAATGTTATCCTCATTTGTAAGTCCAAAGCATGAGATTATACAAACTTAACTTCACTTTGGATAAAAGCGTCTGCCAAATGCATCAACATAATCACATAAAACATCAAATATAATATAGCATAGATGGCTATGCTAAAGTGAATCCATGCTTCCCATATCTGTGTGCTCAAACAGATTGGGACTCACATGATGCACATATGGTCCTTTACATACTACCCCTTGGATCAGCTGTGCCGAAGCTTCCCAACCATGAACGTGTAATCGGTCTACACTGCATTGTAGTGGTGCAGATAACGGCAGATCTCCTGCAAAGCCTCTTCTCAAAACAAGCATCTATATTGTTCTCCTGCTCTGCATGGTCTTTGTCTGTTATATTACTTTTCTGAAAGGAGATGAATCCAGGAGCATGCATAGACAACACACACAGTGCGCACGGTTATAGAGATTTGGGCTATACGTAGGTAGCTACAGAGGCAGTGAACCCTCATGGATGGATGAGAATGATGAAATTTACATCACACGGGCCGCACAGCCAAGCACATGCAGAAACCATGAATTGCCTATGTCAGTGTTTCTCAATTCCGGTCCTCGAGTACCACTGCCCTAGCCTGACTACGTCATACTCACGATTCTAGTCAGAATGTGAGTCTGATACCGCTGGATAGAGTTTTGAGTATGGGGCATGTTTCAACCGAACCAGGAGAAAAAAATGCCTCTTTGCTCAATTGGATAGACCTACAACCAATCAGAGCAACGTAGTATGTGACGTAGATTAAGCAACACACACTAGTTGTAGGAAGGACGGCAAAAACCTCTTTTCTATCGATAAAAGCCTTTATCGCGTTCCTCTGTTCGTCTGTCAAAATGAATGCAATGTGGAGATCCTGTAGAACAGACTCGATGGCAGAATCAACACACCCTAGCTCTCCAGCGGCAGCCATGTTTGTTTCAAACGAATTCAAACCAAGCGCTCTTTAGTGACGTAGTCGATAATGTCCCTGTTAATCATCTGTCCATCATCGTATAAAGCCCGCCCTGGCAATCTGATTGGGTCGACTGTCGCGATGTCGAGCATAGAGATTTCCCCAACTGAGCAGAGCCAGACCGAACTTCCCGACCAAAAATTTTATGGGCGGGGCTAAGTTCGGCAGGCACCCAGGCTACCACTGCCCTGCATGTTTTCGATGTTTCCCTCCTCCAGCACACCTGATTCAAATGAATTGCTCCTGATCAGGCCACTGCACTGAGTTGATCATTTGAATCAGGTGTGCTGGAGGAGGGAAACATCGAAAACATGCGGGGCAGAGGTACTCGAGGACCGGAATTGAGAAACACTGGCCTATGTGATGGACGGATGGAGTACCAAACCAGCCTCTATTGGTTTTATTTGTTAGTTTTTTCCATCTCAACACCTTGTTAGATTGAGGCTAATCTCTACAAACAGATAAGTGCATTATAATACGTTGAGTATGTAAGCAAAGGAACAAGATTTTTGGTTAGCAGGGCGTTATATTTTGTACTCAGTTTATAGTCCCTTATTTTGAACAGTCACCTTTGGTCACATCCGGCAAAATATCCAAACTATCCAATCTTTGTCTTTGTCTACATTCAAACAATGACTGGCGCGGAGAAAAGGCCTGGATACCCGTTACCCATTCTCCATATAACCTGTTCCTTCGCCTGAATCCCTGCTACATTGCTCACCACTTCCATGTGCTGAATCAGCAGACAACAGCTAGATGCTCCCCAGACTGGGTTTAGACAATAAAAATTGCAAAGTATAGGCAGCAAATGACATGGAAAGAAAAAAGATTAGATTGCCATTTGGTTTAGGATACACCCTTCTATATACCAATGTGTAATGCAGTGTACCAATGTGCAATACCAGCTTTCTGATGACTAGTCGGAAAATATCAAAATACCCAGAGAGCAAAATACTTCAGACTGCATTTTAGTAAATGTACCTTGATATTTTGTGAATTCCATAAATGATAAATAAATCTGATAAGAACGCTTGAGGCCAGAGGACATCGCCGTATGAACCTAGATGCCTGTCAAGTTTAAGCTACATCAAATATAATTTTCTATTTGGATAGATTCAGCAGTTATCTAATTGTTTAATCGATGCATGTGCAGAGCTGCTGGCTGTGTTGTTTGGATCAATACAAATTGATTTACATGTGTCTGCAGCGAAACACATCCTCCTCACTGCTCGTCTCCTTCTACACCTCCTCCTCCCCTTGCATTATTTAGAGGACGTGCTGTAAAGCTCATTTCAGGCCTTTGTCCCTCATGTTTCTGTAAATTGTATAAGACCATTTAATCATCCTTAGATGAGGAACAATTTACTTTGCACTGTCCTTCAATAAAAATTAAAAGCTCCCATAAAAGCTGGAATGAGAGTAAGACGCCCTCAACTAAATCAAAGACTGCCGTTCTTTCAAAAGGCGAGCCCAAGCAGTTCTTCGGCCTGTTTTATTTTGACATTTGTATTTGACTTGAGGTGTTAAAATGAAAATAAAATGCAGATGAGAGCATGCTGTCATAGAGGTTAGTGAACTGTAAATGCAGCTCTCCATCTTCCCTCGTAATAGGTGTAAAACTGTAAAGATGCTGAGGGATGCGAGTTTGTCCTGCAGCTCCTTTAGGGACTGCAGAAACATTAATCATAGAATCACTTGGCAATGATTAATCATGAGTACTTGATCACAATGATCTCCATAAGAATATAAAGAGCTTGTTATTGATGTCTTATAACGCCATTACTGTATAATGCAGTTGCTATACACACCCACACACACAAAGCTGATTTTAATCTAAATAGTGACTTTATCATCAGATCATTCATGCATCTAAAAATATTTCCTTTAGGACAGGTGAGAGATGGGACGAAAGTTTAATGAGTTTATAATTAAATAAACTCAAAATATGCTGTAGCGACTTTATTGTCCTCCATTGTCTAAATTCGTGCTGAAACAACTGCTCCATTAGTCAACTGACAGAAAATTAATGATGTAATTTACTTAAAAACTTATTCATGCAGAGCCAAGGTTTGAGTTAAATGCCAAAGTCAACAGGCTTATATACTCAATGCTAAACATACCAATACCTAGCTGATGTAATGGTTACCATGACTACCATCCTAATTTACTGTGTTAGCATGCTAAAAGCTTGATTTCTTTTATTTATATGCAACCTAGAGAATAGCTAAGAGTCTACAATATATTAAAGGTATGATCAAATGACAGTTGTGCAGCGAAGCCCCTTTAGTTATTCTAACTTTTTAACCAAATAACTTACTGTAAGTTAAAAATGTATAGTAAATAGGGGCTTAAAGCTCTAAACTCATAGCTTTTGAAGGAATTTGCATCTAAATGAAGTGAGGGTTTAGAAATTAAAGCTCTTTAATATGTAGAGGCCTTATCACACACTTTAATATAATTGGACATTTGACTCAAAAGCCGATTTTTGTACAGAAGAGGGTCTTTGCGATTTCTTCATCAGCTCTAGCATAAAAACCATGACATTGAAACATGAACATTAAAGCGACCAAATCAACAACTTCATTCAATCTGGGGAAAAAAAAGAAAAGAACATATTTCTAAGCTTACCAACGTAAAAGATGTGGACAGATGTGGTAGATGATCCCAAAATCCTTTCGTTAGTAAATACAAACCCCTTCCAGGCATCCACCCAAGTTAAAAATACTCTTCAGTAGGTGGGCATACCAACATCTAAGTCTACCTAAAAGAGAGGCCTTACTGAGAGCAAACACAGAGGTTTAGCTCGCATAATGACTTAGCCACAGGTTTTTACCTTGTGGTGAATACTTTATTTGAAGAAAACAAGGACTTAATAAGAAGGAAGATTACTGTTAGGGCTGCTACAGACCAATGAAGTAAAGCCAAAAGCTTACCAGTTTAAGCATAAGGGGAGGACATCATGTAGGTTCAGCACAGGGTAGTTCGGTAACAGGTTCCTGTAACTCAGATGTTTCTGTGAATCATGTTGAAACAATGAATACAGATAAAGGCTTCTGTAGCCTACTTTCCAGAGAAACAAAATAATATTAGCGTGCTAAAAACAAGCAACAGTAATGCGCCAAAGCTTGGTTACTGCATCCGACAGAAATGTATGAATACAAACTACCACTTACTGTAGTCTTGATTCAAAGGCAAACAATAATCCTCTACTGTAGTGCTCTTGGTTTGTTGAAGTTTAAACTTCTTTTTCTGAGATATACTCTCAATTTTGACAAACAAACACAAAAGTCATAGAGCTGGAGTAACTTAGGTGGCCAAGATTTTACAGATATAACTCCAATGTTGTCTGCATATAGCCTAATCAGATGTGTGTCTGCACTGTAACTGTATGAAGATGATGTTTTAGTTAACAGCTAAAATAATTATGTGCCTGTGCAGCCATATCTAACAGCTTACACCAGTTGTGGAAAAGTGATATACTCCCTTTAATCTTTATATCTCTATTATTTCTCTAAACCAGGGGTCTTCAATGTTTTTCAGGCCAGGGACCCCCAAACTGATGGAGAGTTGGAGCAGGGACCCCCCTACTATTTATATGGCATACAATTGTGTTTTATATTTAATGGGGCCTAGTGCCGTGTATAAACATAGCTCCTCTGTTATTGTACATTCAATACTAAGCTATTCAAATAATACACAGGTTAATATATTCATGTTTTTATTTTAAACATGTGCAAGGTACAGGGTGGCCGTGCCACTGCCTTTTATAAACAAACATCTTGCATACAACACTGAGCTATTCAAATGATCCACAGATTTGAACTTTAAACTTGCATGTAGATGGGACAATGAATCCTCAAACCATCTGTGGATGGCACACGTTTGCACACAATTTGAGGAAAAACTTTTTGAAAAAAAAATTAAATATTTTTTTTTTTTTTTTTTTTTTAATGTTAAAAAAAAAAAGTTAAAAATCGTCTAATCAACCAAAGATTTCGCGACCCCCCTGCAGTACCTCCGCTGACCCCCTGGGGGTCGCGGACCCCCTGTTGAAGACCTCTGCTCTAAACTATCTGCATCCTGATCTATGCAGCTTTGGTGACAAAATCCACCTGTCTTCTTTTGCATATCATTAATATGAAGCAAGACGTGTACCGTGCACATGTTAAAGACCTGACCACCTCTGACCGAGTTAAATCAGCACTTCACTCAGAAAAAGGCAGAGCCCAATTAACATGTTTTCGGGAAACAGTAAATCTTTCCCAAGTAAACACAGTACCCGAACTCACGGGAAAGGCCCACATTCCACACGGTGATAGAGTGAACGTGTGGACCAGTGAACCACGTGCCAGGACGAAAGCTTGACAGATATGAGTCAGTCGCTGTCGAACTGAGTCAGTCATTAAATACATCACAGGATTATGAACTCCTGCATCAGATTCTACGGGTAATTTGTCATAATACCAGGATTTCCAACCTTTCCCATCTCATGCGGTAGACAGGCCAGACCAGCGCTTGGGTGGGAGAAGCCTGATAGAGCTAGTTTTTCACCACTCATCCTGTTACATTAAGGGGGTCAGCAGTTCACGCCCCTAGCTTCAACTCCTCAGGCTGGGCTTTGAACTCCTGACACACTGGAAAGGGGGTGGCCCTTCATGCACAGTAGCTGCATTTACAAATGCATGCTGACTCCATGCCAGCAAAGCGGAATCCTGAGGAATCTGATAACATCTCGCTTTAGAAGGAGCTGCTCAGCCAGCCCTTTGTATTTATGGGCAAGTCTCATGGTTACCCCCAACCATAAATCATGTTAATTGGTTTACTGATAAAATGTCTGTCAAGGCCTATTCGCATTGTGCTGCAGCACCCCCAGTTACTGTTTAATCTTTGTCCTGCAATAGTTCATCTGTTTAACTGACTTGAGGTGCGGAAGAGTGAAAAAGGGAGTTCTTCACCATATCACACCCCAGTGTGATGCAAATTTAAACCACTGCCAGTTGACTTAAATGATAAATGACAAGACTTTCACTTGAAACACAATCAACAATGCAGGTTATTACATCAGCAGATCCACTCTCCAGGTCATCGGATTTAATTTTCCTGTTAGCAGAACTTTTTGAAACAATAAATCCTTCCTCCCTCTAATTTTATCATGGAAATCTCCTCAGTATACCCTGTGTAGTGTCTGATGCATTTAAAGATGGCAATATCTCATTCATCAGGCTGTTGCTGACAAATAAAATGTCCGGTTTAAGATTTCAGAGTAAATTGTATCGATTTTCTGGCATGGACATTGAAGCCCACAGGACTAAACTGTCTATCGTCAACAGATAGACCACACACAGATGTTCATTTACCTGTCAGATTACCATTAGGGATGACTCTGCTCCAAGCTATGTGGCAAGAATCCAGGAGCAGAACTTGAAAAAGGAACTATTTGTCTTTGAAAATGTCAACGATCATAAGCTCACCAAAAAAAAAGCATCTGAAACCTCTTCATTCCAAAAAAAAAACTAAGATGATTTTCTTGTAGCAGAAGGCAACTTTTTCTCAGTTATGAATTTTTTGTAACTTTATAATTCTGGATGCAAGTTGTTACAGAAAGAAAACCAGATGTGCTGATGTTTCAGCGCTGAAAACAATCACACACAAGTTTCTTTTTAAGTGGGCTCCATGCCTCCATGAGAAGCTGAGGCAATGCAACGCAATCTACCCTTATTTAGCTGTCGTTGATCATTGTATGATTAATGGTTTGAAAGGATCCAGGAAAAAGGTCAAACACAGAGTTGGGGATGGAGCAGCTATACGGGGTAATTAAGACAAACATGATTAATAACCCCAAGCTGCCATTATGTTCTGTAAACAAGATGCAGCCAGATGGGATGCATATTTTGAATATCGTACATTAGTTTTCCAAAGCATAGGAACACACAGCTATTGAATGCATTCTTAAGTCAGCTTCACATTAAACTTGTTAAAAACCAGTAACAGCTCATGATGTATGATGAGAATGCATGAATGCAGCAAATATTATACCTCATTGACGCCGCACAATCCATCTAAAAGTAAAATTACATCAATTACCACAAAAATGAAACAGAAAAGTGATTGCACTTAATTGCTCTTTAGCTTTATTTTTCCCAGAATATGAGTTGTAGATAACATGAGTACAGTATTATTGCTCCATTATGGAGGCTTTCGTAACAAGCTGTGATTACACACATGACTGAGAGGGGAAAAGTCTCCCTCTCAATCATGTTACCATGCCCACTTGCCTCTCCCTTTGCCAAACAGTGTGACTGACAGTATAGAGGGAACATGAGCAGTTTCCAGGGAAAGCATGAAGACAGTTGTCTACATGGTCCAGCAAGCAAATGTAACCCTCACTTATCAGCCCTGTTGTTCCACTACAATGCACGTCTATTCTGTGGCTCACATTCTAAATTGAACTAAATTACTGTATGAAGGTTTGAAGTTGAGTATCACACTCAACTCAATTCTGTTAAGTTTAAAGACAGCGCAGTGGGAGGGAGGAGGGTGATGGAAAGGGCAGTGGAACAGAAGTAGGAATCAGATGCATGTTATAAAATGTGTTAAAAAATGTTGCTTCACACACTTCCCAAAACTGCCAGTATACACTAAAGATATGTCAGACTCGTGAGTCAACCGAAGACATTTTTCATGTCATTTTATGCCATTATTATAAAAAGTTAAATGTTAAGGGATAGGGTTTGGGTAAAAGTTTCAGGGCAGTATGTTTACTCTCTTACAGTACATAGTGTGGAACATACAACATGACTTGGCTTAAAATGATTACATACTTTGATGAGACCAGACTAACAAAAATCTCTGTGTTCAAGCTTTCCAGCCATTAAATTAGCACCTTATTTATTTATTAAGTCAGACACTAAGTTTAAAAAAAAATTAGCCTTAATTTTTTTTTAGAATTGATAAACTTTGTCCGGAAGTTAAGTTGAACGACTCTTTATTTTTGTGCAAATTAGAAGTTTAATAAATACTAGAGCAGCTGCGTGTAAATGTATAATTTTCTAGTAGACAGTGACTCCTTTGGATGATATTTGAAAATCTAATAAAACCAAATTTGTTACACAACTTACCATAATTAAAATAAACTACTGTAGTTAAACTATTAGTAATAACTTGTTACACTCTGTATTACTCTGTACTTTATTAATATTAACCTCTGAACAGAAATTTATCCAGATTTAAACAAGATCATGAAGGCTGACAAATCCTCGCATCTGTTCTACTCTGGTTTCATGTCTATCACTACCACTATTTTGATGCAGACACAGGTGCAGATGCAAAATAATTTGTCTATAATTAAAACCTACACAAGACTGAAGCTTTGGGGGACATGTGTGCTCTCCGAGAAAGCACACAGTAACACCTTTATAAATAACAAGGTTGAAAAGACGAGGTTAATTAAACTATCAAAATCAAAGAGACTGCTCCCTTACTTCAAAGGAGAATCACTCCAATAAGCAGGAGGAGGACATGCAACCTTCAAAGAAACTGGGATGGACAAGGCACCACACACTCATGTATTGAAATAATAGCTGACAAAGATCCTCAGCATTTGTGTCAGTGTAATGCTCAGTGGCACCAAAAGCGGTGCCTTTACCAGAGTCTCCAGTTTAATTCGTGGTGATGGGCCTGGGACTCTCTGCGGGCTGGGGAGGCCTATTGATGCAAGCGGTAGTCGGCCCTAATGCAGCGCCTTGATGGGAGATGAGTGGAGGGGGTGTTGCAGCCAATGGGCACTTGCTGAAGTAAGACCACAGTGACGGTAAGCAGCTGTGAGAACTTTCATTCTCACTCAACAGGAGTCAGCGCAAAGTAAGAGTGTTTGAGAGGTTTGACAGAGGGGTGTCGCAGCGCTGTGATTAAATGGCAACTACGTGCCAACCTCTGCAAGCAGCTGCAGGTGGACAATAGAGTTTGAGCAGTCAGGAGAAGGGTGATGTCATTTATGTGACTCTTTGATCCACCGTCATGTGTTTCGTTTGGACTCAGCCAACACTATTAATTTTCTGACTGCCTTTAAGGCATCATATGACTAAAATGCCACAAATCACTGAGGTAAATTATTCAAAAGAAAACTTTTTAATTATGATTTTTCTTCAAACTTGTCTAAATTACAAATTCAAACACCCAGAGTTGATTTCTTTAACTTGCTTGTTTTGCTCAACTGTTGGTTAAGATTTAAAAAATAAAATAATAAATCCTTACATTTGAAAGGCTTTTCATCAAGCCAGCTGCTTTCAATCAGTTGAATGCTTTAGCAAAATGTTTAGAATCAAGACATGTATTTCAGGTGAGGATGTTGTCTAATAGGTCAGCATCATAACATGGAAGCCCCAAAATAATAAACCAAGAACTCTAAATTTTGCATAATCTTTATGATGAATACAAGTCTGCTGACTAAAGAATGTTAGGTACCCGACTAATAGTGCCGTTTCTTAGCTCATCCAGCACACCTGTAAATAAAATTTTAGGGCGTTACCTGCTGAAAATACATTACATCTAAAATAATTGCATGTTGGCAAGTTCTAACCTGATGTACCAGATGCTTTTTTACCATCTGCCAAGTAAACAGTTCAGAAAGCCTACACCAGTGCATGAACAATCACCATCTATCACATCTATCACATGCTTAAATGAGTCAGATCAGCCAAGTGGAACCAGTTGCTGAACTTCTTGCTGAATCCATTTGGGACAGGAGCAAAACATATTGTGTTGTTTTTGCTCATCTTTCAATCAAGAAATCCAAATTTTGATCTTTTAAGCGTCTATGCAAACCTCGCCATATCACCCATCATACACTAGCATATTATTCCACCCACAATTCAATGACATGGTTGATTTTTTTTCTTTTCTTTTTTGTGGCAGTTGAACATAAGTTCTGCAATTTTATTGTTACTCTGCAGCTAGAAAAATCACCAATTGACAATAGTTGACTATAATTTTGAATTGGCTGGAAACTCTCTAGAATTCTACAACTCTATTCAATGATGAATTATCATCTCACTGCATTAGGTACAGTGTAGTATTACAACATTGTAGCACAACTGTAGTTGGCTACACTTCAGCGTGTGCAGTCCAACCCATCAAGTAAAAGAGTGATAAAAAAAGAGTCACAACTCCATCGTGGGATGGCTTCACTTTCAGGGTCAGTAGACTCTCTAAAGTAACAAGGCGAGCATATGCCACAGCGGTTCCCCTTATGTCCCAAGAAAGAGCCAATTAATTCATCAATCTGTACACTTCTGTCACTGCCTTGTGCATTTTAGCCCCTTGCCAGCACTGCTCCATCCATTACTGTCCAGGTTGTTCAGCTCGCTCAACGCCCCCCCGCCAAAAAAAAAACAAAAAAACAGCCAGCCAGGGTGGCTACTGGGTAATTACACATTGCTTGACAACGCACATGATCGTTTTCCTAGCAGTATATTACTTCATTAGTACTTCCCAATATGCTGTATTTTCTTAAATGTCAAATTTTTTTTTACCCAACTTAGTCCAGTCTCAACTCGTCTGGATATCATAACAATCATTAATAACTGTCAGTCGGCAGCTTCAGTTCAGCTCATGGGCTGCCTCATTAGCATGTCCCAGCATTTGTTCTGCGGTAAGGCTGATTATTTTCTACAACAGGCCAGGCCAATTACTTTAGTGAAATGGTATCACATAAATCAAAACTTAACAAGGTGGCAAATTTGAAGTTATCAGATTCCAAGAGACACTGTAACTAATATGTCACTGTCACAAGTTCTCTCAGCAGGTATGCTTCTGCCATACCAAATATATCACCTCACAGGATCACAGAGGTTTTCCAGAGGAAATTACCATATTCAGAAAAGTGGGAATACAAGACGTATGGAAAATGGAAATGGGAGAGTTCAAGCAGGCTGGCTCTGGGCAGTGGAGAAGGTGCAATGGATGGGAGAAATTGATCCTGTTGTAACGTCTCTTCAGGTCATCCTGGACAGAATAACATGTAGGCTTTTTCCTGGAGCTCAGCCCTCTCCTTTTACTCTTTACATTATGATATTCATCCATCACATGATGACAGTTGCATCAAACCAACAACAAACATGCAAACCCAGCAATCTAAAATATGCTGACACCACGTGTAGACACATAAATACAGGAACACTTTAGCTCTGCTCTGAGTGGCTTTTTGTCTGTTTAAACTAGATTTTCAATCTTCTGGGAATTCCCACAACACACTGTGTGTGATATAGTGCACTTCTGTCTGTTACCATCTGACAAGAGAAGGATTGTAGAAGCTGTGTAAATGGGTTTCTGTTTGTTTGCGCTTGTATCTGTTCCTTCCATTCACAGGAGCTGTAGTACAGTGTCTAGTTTCCACTTGCTGTTACTTAGAGAAGAATCACCTCTCACTAAAACATTCACCTCATCTTGATGTCATTTATTCCATTTGTTTTCCACTGTCTGCAGCATTCCCTCTGTGCATTTGTCATTTATAAGTGAGGATTGAGGACAGATGAATGCAAACTCAAAGTTTCTGATCTTTAGCAGAAGTTATGGAGGGTTATCTTTGGCTGTATATCTCTGCTCTGGCAGCGCTCCCTTGGTGATGAAGGATTAACCACCGCAGCTGTCTCTTCCCCAGGATGATGCAGTGCACTGCTCCCCGACACGACAGCATCACTTAATCTTAATGTCCGCTTCTAGAGAGCGGCCGCACAGGACAAAGCCAATCAGCATCACATGCCATGGGGATGGACCTACAGCTTGGCCCTCGAGTTTCTCACCCTTGCAGGCCTATTCATCAACTTCAGCCACACCAATCCCAGAGTACTCCCCTTGCAAAGCACAGCTGAGCCGACCAGTGATGTATGGGACAATGAAGGGGGGTGGGAGAGTGCTGGCGCGCGCAAGAGAACACTTATCAGATTGCACATTATGCACTGCTTTGTGTTCCTGGGGAGAAAAAGGTGGCTGGAGAAGTAATGAATGTACTCAGCCTTCCTTCAGCCTAGACCACCTATTTGCTGTGTTTAAAAAGATATCTGCTCAATAGTGCTGGAGCATTAAGGATGGGGTAGACCTAGAATAATGATCACTGTTCATTTAGATAAATTGCACTCAGGGAATCCATTTGTAAAGATCTGAATTCAACTGGAAGCAAAGACAATGGGAATACTTTTGCATCCTCCAAGTTACGATTCCTGGGTACACAGGATGTACACGCATAACTGTACAGAGAGAGGCATCTCATAATCCCAGACACATTGCAGTATTTATGGTATAAAACCCCACACAAAAGGTCATATGCCAGACACATGTTACTCATTGAGCTGAAAGCAAGAATGTGCTCCCTTTTTTGGCCATATGATGTTTAATATAAAGCACCGTTAACTGTGAAAAGGATTGGGAGACAAGTGGAATGAAAAGTGTAGCAGATGTAAAACATTCAGAGGCAGTCATTCAGAAGATAAACGATATTCATGTAATTTCAAAGAACGGAAGATTGGATCCCTCTAATCCTTTAAAGACATAGAAGTTTGATCTAAAGATAATAATAATAAAAATATATCTCTGCCACATCATGAACCAGCCTGATAATGTAAAATTATGCTCAACAATATCAGGATGATAGCCTTTCCATTGCAATGCGAGTACTTTGCCAACACCAGCCATCAGCCCCCATCGAGAACCTGATAATAAAGAGATGACACTTTTATGATACCATAATTAACAGTGCTCTAGGATGAAATTAAATCAATATGCCCATCTAATATCATTTTCTCTAGTTATGCAAATCAAACATTCAAAGCCCTTGGAAAGTGATATGAATTGCTTTCACATTTCAGTTCACACATATTATCATATCAGACCTCTTGGGTTTGATGACATGGAGGATGGGGGGGCTTAACGATGTGAAGACTGCGCTGGATAGAAGAGAGCCTCTCTGACTGCTGATTAGCTCACAGTGACAACAGGATGATAATGTGAGTGCTTAGATTAAAACTGTTTCACTCATTTCTAAGATATAACCGTAAATCTCACCATAGGTGTGAAAAAAGAAATTTGAAGAAGGTTAAAACTTCACAATTGAACCCCTGCTGCAGAGAAGAATGCCATGATGAGATGAATTATAACTTTTAATCCCCCAGAATACAGCACCCTTTTTAGCAATCGTGTATCTCTGCAGTGGGAGGCGAGGTGAAAGTATATGGCCTTTCCCTTTATGGGTATGAGACAAAAGGAAGGCTGCGATGGCTCGGCGCAGACAACATGAGCAGCAGAGGGGGAGCCTAATGGCCGTGATTAATGACAATGGGCCAGAGGAGAGCTGGGACACAGGCGCTACATACATCATCCCTTCTCATCAGTCTGTGCACCTCTGTAGCCTCCTCTCTGCAAACCAGCACACTACAGCAAGAAAAAACAAACCAAAAAAAAAACACCCTACCTCATCTGCACCCAGTCAGCTCACCATCAAGATGATTCTTGTATGATTCTTTATGGGCCTCTTAGATGCTAACTAAGCAGGGAAATCACATGTAGAATAAGATATAATGAGGAAAGGGGAGCTGACTGTGTGTGTGTGTGTGTGTGTGAGATCACTCATGTTTTCCATGAACTGAATACTTCCTGTGCTTAAGTCACATTTCCAAGGTCTAATCTTCCATATGGAGAGAGATGAGTTATTGGCTATTTATGAATAGCAGTGATGATGAATGGCGCTGCATTTATCTGCATAAGTAACTCCAAGGGCTGGCACGGAGGTTCAGGCAGCCATAATAAACATAGTTTGCACTCGGGGGCAGCTCTTTATTTATGAGGCTCTGTGAATAGATATTATGTGGCCATCATCAGTTCCTCTCATTCCCTTGAGGAGAGGACAGGAAATGGCTCCAATACATGTAATAGTTTTAGGATTTAAACTACTCGGACCAGACTCCCTGCCATCACTGTAATCAGCTCTACTCAGGATTTAGTTATGACCAATTAATGAACTACATTCTTATGGGAATTATAACACACTGGGGGACTTGCGGTTTTAATTAGGAGGCACCTTGTTGGATCAAAGTTAATGCCTTCAACTTATTGAAAACATAGCAAATTAATCTCCAATTAATACTACAGGCAGATTTAGTCATTATGAAACTGCTCTCAACATAAAGGGATGAAAATATCCCATATGAACATGGTTTAATCGTTTTCCTGTGATGAAAAGAGCATGTTGAACTCCCTTCTAAAGAAAATAAAATCAGCTATAATCTGGCTTCCACTTCTATTTTTATTACGGAACAAAGGACAAAAATTAATCTTTTAGTTGGAATATGTTGTCCACTTTACCAGCGACACACATAACAACTCATTTTATGGTGGTGGAAAGTGGCAAATTGCATTTACTCAAGTAAAACCACCTAAAAACAGGACTTATTTCCACTACAAACTACTTTCAGCCCAGTCGCACAGCAAACTGTATGATTGCTACGGTGGTGCACAGCATAAAACATTCTGTTAAACTTTGGGTTGTGGAACTGTAAAAGTCTCACATCTCGGGGGCCCATCCATGAAGCAATAACTGAAAAATGTACCTTTCATTATGAAGGTTGATGTTGTGAAATTGTCTGGCTAAACCCAAATCATGATTTTATTATCCAAATAGCATACTAGTATATACTGGAAGAAAAACCAAAGTTTACTGGGTAAAACTTCTGACTTATACGTCTATCACATGATCTCAAAATCGAAGATGAATTTTGGGGCTTTTTCTGTCTGTAATGAGAAAAATGCATGCCCGCCAACAAAAAAGAATCAATCAAAAATAAATAGAAAAAATAATATTTAGAAACTACTAAATTTTGCATTGTTGATCAGCATGACTACTCTGATCTGATGTCCAACAGGGCTGTTACCTTAAAGATTTTCTACACGACATTTTAGACAAACATATTTAGCTTTCGGAGATTAGAATAGTGGTCATTTTGCGTTATAAAACAATTATCCACAAATTTGATGAGCTTGAATTTTTCCTGATGAATTTAAGAATTCATTGTTACTTCATGGGCTGAGAAAATTATAACTTTGCTAGTGGCAGAACACCAATTAAATCCTAAAATAGGGTAGAAAAAAGCCTCACAGAAACCAGTTGTTGCAACTACCCCCAAAAAAAGATTACAACAAACCTAACTGTAACAGATTACAACAGTAGTACTTACACATCAAAACATCAACAGCATTAAAAAGTCAAGCCGTTAGAAAATACAAGACAGACAGTCGATGTGAAAAGAACTTCACCACCCTGCTCTTCATCTTTCAAGTCCCTCTGAAGTTATTTGATGGGGAGGTTGGAATTCATCAAACCTGACTGGGTTTTGGCTTTCTGTAGAAAGTTTCCCCTTTGGGGTTTGCCGAATTTATCAACTGCAGTTTCAAACATCAAGTTTCTCACAAACAAGAGTACTGGAATTTTCTCTGGTTCTCACAAACCACTGTTTGGTTTCAACTTCAACATATCATTTCTTCTATATGCATTATGAAAGCAGGACAACACTGTCAAACAGCTTTTTTTTGCTGCTACTTTCTCTCTTCGACAGCAAATTTGTTTGGAAAAACACAGCCTCATCTTAAACAAGAATTATCACACTTAAACCCTTTTTAGTTTAGGAGAACAAGCCGGTAAGTATTAGCCATTACTTCACTCATCTGTGTTTCAAACCTGACAGCAGTGAGAATTTAGAGCTTTCCCAGTTTCCTTCCTGTGTCTTTTGTTTATTGAAAGGTCTAACAAGGCTTCTTTTGAGAAAACAAGGCATCTTTTGTGTTTCCAACTGTTTTTGCCTATTTTCCATGGGTGCTGTGTATAATTAATATCTCAGCAGTGCCGGGGGTTGTCATTTTTCAAATTGTTTCCCTGGAAATGTTCTACACCTCTTAATGGCCCTGCTAATGCTGTAGCTGTCATGTCTTGGACAGCTGCACTTTTACAAGACAAACTCAGCTGTGCCACAGGCCTCTCTGTGGACTTACTCACTCACTAGCTTAGAGGCCGGTGCTGCCAGCTGGTGATAGTACACATAACAGTTGATTAATCTTTACCTTGTGCCCACAAGTGGCGAGTCACCTTCTAGCGGTGTCCTTTGTGCACTGAATATTTTTGCAATTTTCTGAGGGAAGACCAATCAAAATACAACAGAAACCAGTTGACCACTTCCAGGTTGCCAGTTGAGGTAGAGTACTAAAAGAATCTGTTAAAAAAAATTGCATGATATAGGATAAATACAGATGAGACTTACCAAATTTGATCATAAAAATAGTAAATGTGCCAATTTAAAAACATCTTATTCATGTGCAAAGTTCCAATTGTAGATCAAAAGCTTGTTGAAACATCTCTTAGAGCATTGTCCACACCCGCCAAGCAATCACAAGATGTATCTGTCACAAGATAATCAAGTTAGTACAGAGGGGAAAAAATAATTACTTCTCCTTCTCAGAAACTTAGAGAGTTCTAGTCATGTGTAACCTTTTCAGAAGTAGAAGAGAATTAAAGGAATAGAAAACGCTTCTTTGCTTTCCTGATGAAAGGAGATTGATACCACTTTTTGTCTGTAACGCACAGATTTGATTCAGCCTTGCTCTGATGGGTAATATGAGAGTACATAGAAGAAAAAAAAATCAGTTTTGGATTCAACTTACTCATACAAGCGTTTTGTTTTAACTCAAGACTCAAACAACATATTCTCAACCAACAAGAAGGAGACCAAATATGTCAGTTACTCGCAAAATGCACATAACAACTCGATTCATGATCATAATGTCCTTTGGAAACTATTTGCTTCCAAACTGTCCTCTCAGAATTCTCAAATTTGGCCTACTGACCCTCCTTTAACGTTGCTCCATCACAAAACAGAAAAACAAAAGATCCACCAAAGTCGAGATATGCCATCCGTGATAAGTAAAATCCTCCATGATGTGCGATATAATCACTGGGTAAGCACAAGTGCTGCTGTTTTCTTCATTTCAGACACTATCTCTCTATTCCTCTCCTGAAAGCAGATATTGTTGACTCTGAGATGGTTATCATAATTCATAGGAGTTCAGTTCAAGTTCAGAAAAAACACTTCATATGCTTGTTACTTCCTAATAAAATGGCACAAGGCAGATAAAGCCACTGTTTGGACATGTGGATCATGCATGCTGTGTGTGTATGATCAGCGGTTGGATTATAGAAATAAAGAATTCATTGTAATACCAAGGCATCGCTGGAGGTTGGAGGACCATGTAATAGTGTTAATCACTGAGCACGAAGTGTGAGATCACAGGACATGCAACACAGAAACACAAAAACAAGTTTAAGTAAAGGACACAAACTGTAAAATCTCTAAAAGGACCCTCTTGGGGTTGCAAACTGGTTTCCAGAGTTGGTTTACGTGTCTATCTTTGTTTGAAACACAGCATGATGGTGGCCCTGTAACCCCCGTTTTCCAGAAGCTTAGACCTGGTTGTTTGATGAAGGCTTATCCCTCAGCTGACATATTATCATTGGACAGGTCTCTGGCTGCGAAAAAAGAACAAGCTTCGCAGGGGATTAGCCTCCATACTCGTGCTAATGCAGTCAAACTGTCAGAGAGATCAAAGCCACTCACTCCAGATTAAGACCAATTAAAGCAGGTGGCCCTGCACAAATTAATAGCTGGGGCACTCACCTGTTAAAAGGAGGGAAAACAGTAAGAAGCTTTGTTCTCTCTGCTGAAGTGAGAAAATGTCTAGCTTTCCTGTTGTCAGTCTGTTATGTGTTATGGCAGGCAGTCAGCAAACAAAGTCATTTGTTTCATGGGGTTGTGAAAAACTGCATGTGTTTATTACACTGAGGTTACACCCACATGAACTCAAACCACCAGAAGTACACAGCTATGTGCTGATGCAAGCATGACAGTTATGATGGCTGCCTTTAATGGAGCAATTTAAAATATATGGCTCTTTCCTTGAAGGCCACCTTTTCATTACTATTCTTTGATTTGGTTTTTACAAAGCTGCAAAGTGTGGAATTTAAAAAAGCTGCCAAATTTATTAATCTAGGCTATATAGTGAGGATGTTTGACTTTCAATTTAAAGGGCTGGTTCACTCAAATCTCAAAAAAGGATACTTACCTGTTATGTTATCAGGCAATGTGGATTTTCTGTGTGGTGTTGAGAGCTTAAACACAAACATTTAAAACTCTTTAGTACTGGATCATTTGAAGATTCCAAGCACCTCAAAAATGTTCAAGGTGAGGTCTCTAGATGATCCAAGACAGTGATGTCTTTTTTACTATTAACCCCCATTGTTTTAAGTGACAACTCATACTTCACACTAGCATACAGCCAGCATGTAGTGGCAATGTATGTAATAGCTATATGAATTTCATTTATGGCTTACTCCAAAATTTCAAAGCATTTCCTGCTAGCACTGGAAGAAGACGTGGCTATTGCAGCAGAGAAGGGGTTAATAGTGTCAGTTATTGCAGAAATGTGAACTTCTGAGACTGAAGCATCTGAACCACAGCTGGTCAGATAGGCTGCAGGTCATCTGAGGGCCAACAGAGGCTCCGCTGATCAAGGCCTCTGCTCTCGACAGGGGGATGAATGATGACTGCAGAGTAAATGCCAAAACTATAAATTTCATCCCACACTGAGCCAAAGCTCCTCTAGAGTTTATTTACATTTTGACATAGCATCAACTCTCGAACGTCAGTGTCAAAGGATCTCAAGGCAGGATGAATTAGTGATTCCAGTGCATGCGCTCTAAAGCACACGTGGTCGGGAAAGTTCATTTCGCTCTGACATGTCCGTTGTGTGCGCTGCTGAGGAGCAGACTGAAAGAATCTTTCATTAACTTGTCTTTTCTTGTTACTCTCTCTGAATTTTGCTTTCGACTTGATCCAGCAGAGCTGAGTAGAACCGGGTGCAGTGTCAAAATCGCTCTTCAAAATGCAGCTTTGTCCCGTCAATTACGAACACTAATGAGAGAGTTTTGCCCCCCCCCAAAAAAAAAAGAAATCTAAAGAATCTGAAGCCAGACACACTTTTATATGTGGAAAATAAATAAATAAGCTCAGAACCCCGTGGTTAACTTTCCAATGAGCTTCGCAGAGAGCCCCGTTTGATGTGGATGACTACAGTCGACTGTGTTTGGACAGTCATGGGGTGGAGCTGCCAGGCTTTTAACTGCTCCAGAGAACACAGCTCACCGCAGAGCAGCACATAGGAGTCCCTCTGTCCTGAGGCTGGACACAAACTATCAACTGAGAGAATGAGGGAGAGAACCACAGTGGGATTTATTCCTGCACAGGCCTGGAGGCTAACACATCAGAGCAGCTAAAAGAACAAAACACCTTGAAGACATTTGGAGCACGATTCTGAAAAAACATTTTATAAAGAGTACACTGCAAGGCTAAACGATATGAATATTATCATTGTTGTTTTATCTTTTATCTTGAATATCTCATTTCCAAACATGTGTCAACAGCTGATGATATGATAGGCCACTAAAAAAATAATTCAAAAAAGTAGATTTCATAAACTCAAAAGGAATTTAAACTCACATCTGTCAAAGCAGGGAAATGCATACGAAAGATATATTCAGAGGAGGTGGAAAGAAGTCATTGCTCCTGTTTTGTGGTGTGGGAGGCATGCAACGTCTAATTTGAGAGAACGAACGTGCTTAAGTTATTACTGCAGGAAGGCAATCTGTCAAAGGCAGGCTGTTTTGGCATGTTGCATACCACTGCTGAGATCATAGTCAGATTCTGCTTGCAATTACTGCCGAAGGACCTTGGATGCAGGCAGGCGGCCATTAATCCTGCTTCTGGCCCTGCACACCCTGACATGTCAAAATTCTTACCGTCCTCCGTGCCACAGCCCTGGGAAAAATGTACCAGAGCAGCCAAACCGCACCAGTGGAGTAATTGACGCCATCATTAATGTAATTAGAGTCCCTTAAGTCAGCAGTATGTTATGACTTACTTTGTCCTGTAACGTATGGACATTTACTGGGAACGGGAGACCACTGAAATTTACCTGATTAAGAGTAAGTCCGTCAGTGGAGCATAAGATGAAATGTGAGTGGTGATTGTAAATAGACCAGCGGTTTATAAAGTATTCAGAGCATTTATTTAAGCACAACTAGAGGTACTGCAGTTTTAAAATGCACTTTCCTATAGACTGTTGTTTTTTATACAGCCAAACAATGGAAATCTGACAGAAGAAATCCTTTTTTGTGTTTGTTAAATTTGAATTTTTCCATTTAAATTATCATTTGACATTTAGTTCTTTTTACTGCAGGTATGATCCTCTGATTAGGGATGGAAGATAAACCTCACTGTAATGTATATCCAGTCAATTATCAACATATTTTTTTATTTTTTTTATTACAGCGTCCAAAAGCTTGGTGTGCTTGAGTTCCAAATGGCGTATTAAGATAGCAATGGATATGCAGATTAAAAAGTCATTTTCAACCTATATTTACACATTCTTTCTTCAAAAACCAAATATGCTCTCAAAAATGGAAAAGAAAAAGAAAAAAAAAAATCGAGTAAACTGCATTTCATCTCAAATCTTGATTAACTTACCCTTTGGATCCTGGCTGCAAACTAAAAGACTCTCAAATAACATTGTGAGTATTAAGTTCAAGAAGTGAGGAACTCAACTGAATTTCAATTATTTTTTTTTTTTTATCTAAAATATATTAGGAACAAGTCTATTCATAACTATTGGGATGTGGCTTCAGTCTCGCTATCACAATCTTTACACCCCCATTACCTAATAATCATCATTTGTTGCTAAAACCAAAGCCACAGTTTGGAAAAAGTTAACTTAACAGGTAATAGCAGTAAAATTTCAGTAAAATTGGTAGCAATAGTAATCTGAAAGCAGCAATCCATGATTGTAGATTTTTTCTCACATTGTTGAAGTTCATAAAGTTTATGTACTGAACTACAGTGGCTCCTGTTTTATAAAATTGTATGATCATCTAAGATGTGACTTGGTATCTGCCAAATAAATGTTACTGTGAAGAGTAGTCCAATACAAAATTGGCACAGTAAGATACATACACAAAAACGATCATATACAATATACCATATATAAATATCTATCTTTTTATACTTGCACACAGTATGGCAAGACAGAAGAGTTCCATGTATCAATAGCAATAATGTGTAAAAATAATCAGTTACAAGTAAAGATTGTAAAGGGAAGTAAAGTGTAAATACAAATTTGCAGCTATACTTTAGTGAGCTGTTTTTTTTATTTTGAATATAAGTCCATTTCAATATAATGCATTGCCTGGCTCAGTGATAAGTAATATAAAATAAATAATTCATGGTTGCATTACTTACTAATATAATATATGATAATAATTTGTGTTGAAAATATACTGGAGTTAAAGCACTAAGCATTATAAAATGGAATTAGATTTCAAAGTAAACTATAGCAAAGTGCTCGAGTGTATGCTCGAGTAGAGTAATTTACTGCAAGGATAAAGGAGTATCCCATGGAAATAATTAAGTAGAATATTTAAGTAAACATTTTGCAGTGAACCAGGTTACAAACCTTTGGAGGGCAGCTGAATGTATTGAGTCTTCATTACATGGACATCAGTTACGTATGAGCCATAACAATAACCTCCCTTACAACTCCTCTGGGTCATTGTTCCTGTGACAAAACCATCTTGTTTGCAATACAAAGAACGTGGTTTCATCTGAGTGAAAGCTACACAGACTTCTTAAAAAGAAAGAGGCTTCAAAGGAAGAGATTCATCATTGCTTGTCGCTCCTCCCACCCTCACTACACCTACAGATCGCTGTGATCAGGTGATTTAGCCGTTTAATGTCATATGACATTTTATCCCCACCTTAAGCCTCTTAAAGCAATGCGTGATGCATGGCATAAATTCAGTGTTAGAATATGCCTGAGTTTCCTTAACCCTCTGATAGGTTTAAAAGAAGAAAGGAAGCAAATGTCCCCATCACAGCAAAATGTTGACGCTGCCAGAACGTATAGCTGTAGATGGCTTAAAGTCAGATAAACTGAGAAGGATGAAGGAAAAAATTCACTGAAACTGTGACTTCACAGTGAAAATTTTGAAGTTCTGAGGCGGATGGAGTTAATTTCTCAGAAAGCAAAATACTTGAAAAGAGAGGTAATTGGCAAAAAAAAAAAAAAAAATAGGCAAATCCTCTGTGGTAATGTCAGAATCTGGTTGACACTGCGTGAACTGAGGCATTAACCATTTTGTCACGCCTCCAAATATCTGCACAGCATCACGGTATGCCTGAGCATCTGTGTGCGATCTGAATAACTAGCATGACTCCCGTGCAGATGGTCACAGGATGTGACCACCTCATATCGCCTGTTCCCATCCATCCACCACTAAATAGCTCCTTTGACACCCTGTGCCTGCTGCTTGTCCGAGGCGCCTCACATGATCACCACCATTTTGAAAATAACACAAAGAGGTGATAAGCAGAAGATCTACTAAAGTGGCAAAACATCACAACACACGCACAGCAAATCACATCAGAACTTTTGACCTCTTTGTGGCAGGCCAGGAGTCACGAGTTAGTTCTCCTGATATCATTCTTTGAAATCTTAATGTCTAGCTGCCCTACTTCATGGCCCTCGCTCAACAGCTAAATCAGATTTATAACTACTGTCAAAGGCAGGGATGACAGACAAATTAATCTTCCCCTCACAAGTTTACATCCTGGGCATCTGGTCTGCTGATCTTACCCTAACAAGCGCAGAGGTCTTGGTGAGCTGTCTTTTAATGTTGATGTGTTCATGGCTGGAGATGAATGGCTCTGTCATGGGAATCTATTTATACAGCAGTTATATGGCAGTGCCACCAGATCCAGGACACAGCACTTTCCTGAGACGAGCACCAGCATCTGTTACAGGAAGTCAGCAAATGACACTTTCTTTGGTTTTGGAGCACTGCTCAATGTACTTCAGGCCCGTTACTGTCAAGTCAAGAAAAATAACTGGAAATATTTCATTTCTTGAATGAACAAAGCCGACTAGAGAGCACCAAAAGTGCCTATTTTGATAAAAATGTTAAGAATTATGTTTTTAGTAAGTAACATCCGACATTAACCTACGTCAAAATATATGAATAAATTGTTTTAGTCATTTATGTACATGATATGTACATGTCATCTACTGTGAGTTAATGCATTACAATGACTAATTACCTTTTTAAAATGGTAAAACATTTCAGGAAAAGACGAGGTTATCATCATATATAATTCATCTTAAGCCCAATTCACACGGGATAAGTATTACCTATGGATCACTGGTAATTCGCAACTACCCCCGCACCTCTGTATTTTTTTGTGGCGCATTCGGACGGGACAAGCAAAAGTCTGTAATTTACTGAAATCACAGACATCATGAGCGGATATTCCGTAATTGTCGTAACTTCCTGTTTTGCCCCGTTGTACCTGGTTGTACACATAGGTTGAACACACAGGTGTGCGTTCAGACGGGACTTAAATTACCACAGGACGTCTGTGTTTCGCCGAAATACAGTAGGTAATTCGCGGCGGAATTATTACCCCACAAATCACGGACATGGCGCATTCGCACAGGACTAAGAACTCAGACATTCTCCGCAATTATTCCGAATTACGGGGGGTCCATAGGTAATACTTATCCCGTGTGAATTGGGCTATAGACAATAGCCCTATTCATCCGCTAGTCAAGCAATATGTCACCATAACACTGTAGTATTTTAGAGTGTGTATTCAAATTGCAAGCCGTTGTTGCACCATACCAGCAGTTACTTAAACACAAGTGACTAACTCTGCTGCTAGCGCAGCAGCGCTGTGTTTTTGATCCCATTATTCCATCCTTATACCTTACAAACAGGACAGGGATGCGTACCGAGGACACTGCTTGGACACATTGCTCGTCAGTCTTTTCCTGCAACTTGTCTTAATGTTGTCAGTCTGCATTTATAATAGTAATATTGACCAGCCGACCATAGTCGCCCAACACCAAACTTTAGCAGTTGTAGCAAAGCTACATCCCCAAAGCGTTGGTGCTGTTCTGGAACTAGTTTGGCCTACATCTTGTTCTAGTCAAACTACAAAGAACTAGTTGAAGATTAGGCACAGGCTCCAAACACACAACAAGACCTGCATGTCAGAAATGTTACCTGGTGTTACCAGTGCTTGAAGAAAAAAATAAAAAAAATAAAATAAGTCATCCACAAATTTTAAAGCAAAAGCTATGTTAGTGAATAAATAATTGAGATATTTCCTGAATTAGTTGCTCCCCAGTGAAAAGAGAAGGTAGCTATGCTAATGCTCATGCAAGGTGAGCAGAATGAACAGTTATGTTCGGTTCGAAAATTATGATACAAAAAGCCCATCTGTTTTCAGCCTACTCTCAGCTGAAATAGTAAAATAGTAATGTCTGTCCACAGGTCTAATAAAGAGTAGTTTAACAATCCATGCTTAGAAATTGTGAGATTATAAAATTTCGGTAGACAGTTGTTTTGTGTTTGGGAGCATCCCATGATGGGAGCCGCAAACAATGAGTATTAAACTGCAGTCTCTGACAATGTAGTTTTCTAAACCTAACCACATATTTTCGAACATCTAACCTTAACTACGAACGTGTAAAATAAACCTAACCAATGGCAGATGGAAGTGAAGTAGAGAAGTAAGCGGGAGTAGAAAAATAAAAGGACTGTTGTTACGACACCAGGTCTATGGGATCAGGGTGGTAACAAATGTGTCCAGAGGGAAAAAGTAAAATTTTAAATAATTTATTACAAAGAAAAGGTTCCATAAACAAGACAGGGGATACACTTTAACCACACAAACAACTTGGACTATCTAAAATTACTAGAAACTAAAGTGATGTAAGGTGAAACCCCAACAATAAAATAACCGACAATAACCAAAGAAGCAAATATAACTCAAACTCAAAATAACCCGGGCAAACAGGGTAACAAACTTCTAGTTAGAAGCACTAGAGTCAGTTAACTCAAACTGCTAAGCAGAGCAAAAGGTGGAAGTACAAATTACACTGAAGTTTCCCAAAACAGTCAACAAAAGGCTGCCGCAAACAAAGTAGGGGATCATTTGTACAAAGTCTGTTTCTAAAGCTGCCCCACTGGGGAAATGAGTTCCAGAGCCTTTTATAGAGTGCAGGTGGACCTCATCGTTGACTAATTGGCTTGTCATCTCCTGCTGGTCCAATAGGGGTGCTCTGCAGCTCCCAGGCAGCCAATCAGCGGAGAGTGCTCCCACACTTGAATCTGCATTAAAAAAAACACAAAGAGACTGCACAGCCTCTAGAGGCCAGGGGCCGTAAAAAAATTCAAAATTTAAAAAAAAAAAAAAAAAAAAAGATTGTACAGGACAGAGCTATCTCAAGCTTGAACCCCACTCACCAACCCCTCCCTGCAACGTATATGAAATTTTGGTCCAAGTCAAAAGTGAGAACTGTTGACACGAGAGTAAAACATCGTGTAGCGACAGGATGGGAAACAACACAATGGGAGCTGTATAGCAGTAGAGAACTGATAAAGGAAAAACAAAGCTACTGTATAATTTTGAGCCTTTATTGATAAATTGATCAATATTTTTCCATAGACCCACATATGTATTACACATTCTGTCATAAAATCTCCAAGGATATATCACTGCAATGCAGAGGCAATGAGCCTTTTCCATTAAAGACCAAATACACAGGTAACCCTTCTGAATGCAGTTTCTAATAAAAAGGACTGCTTCAGCCTAAAAGATGAAGAGACGATATGAAAAAAAAGTTATGTAAATCAAGACTGACAAAAACTAGACTGAAATTTACCAAAATCGGCTATCAAAATTTTAGTCAAAATTCATATCTGAGAATAACAGACAAAGTCAAGCTGACAAAAAGTTCAGCAGCTTCATCAGGTCAGAACAAGCAGAGATCTGTAAACTTAAGTCATTAAACAACATGTAAAAACACTTACAGACCTGAAGATGAACATGTTACTATCAAACATTTAGTAAAGAAACGCAGTGTTGCATTATTAGAAGAACCCCTGAGAGACAGGACCACCAGGACAGCAGAACTGAAGCCTGTCATTGTCAGCCCACCCTACTCAGTACCGAGCACACCTCCTTAACCCATCACATGAATCCCAGTCACCACCCTCCACTGCCTCTGCAACAAAAGATGCTTTGAGGTCGTGCTCTTCTTCTTTGTCCCCAGCACAGCGCATGAACAGAACCACTTGAGACAAGGACGACTTAAGGGGAGCTTATAATGAAAGGATGTCCATCATAAAATAAAACACACACCATTACAGAAGGATCATAAAAGTCATGTTTAAATAAATCAGCTTTTGAAGAGAGTAATATTTCAAAGAATTCCAACTAGACTGAAATTTTTTATTATTTGACTTTTCTCATCAAACTGCTTAACGGACTTCATTGATGATAATACGCCTCAGCTTTAAGCTGCACCTTTTTATATTCATCGCCCCAAGAATCCTCCATGGGGGTTTAAAACTTCAAACAGTTCCTCATGAAAAAGTCAGAAGGTGTCAGACATGTGTTCCCCCTCCTAGCCCCCTACCCTGCTGTCTTGCCAACACCAAAGGCCAGAATTGATTTTGTGTGAAGCAGGACCAGCTCCACCCCCATCAGGGATCACCTGGCTTACCCCAGCCTGCACCTCTTATACACTCAATACAATCAGGAAAAAAAAAAAAGTAAAACAGCTCTGGTTTTCCAAGTAAATCTTGACAATCCTGTATCACAACAGCATCACCGTGTGCTTTGTATGATGCGAGTTCCCGTCACAACATCTGAAGAAAGTTAAACTGTCACGGTTAATTTCTTTTAACTCTAATTCCTCGTGGACGAATCTTGTGTATGAACTAATAAAGTGAGGTTTATGGATGATCCAGGACCGATTATCTGAGGTAGGATACCTGTTCTGTAACTCAGAGGGCTTTAAAATTGGCCTAGCTGTAAATAAAACTATCCAGTATGGAAGGTCAAACAAGAGCCAACAGAGATTAAAGTCTGAAGGTGGTTTTCTTGTACAGTGATCCATTTAAGATCCTCTTTAAATTGAACATTCCTTCTTGTTTACCTACATATGCTTCTTCTGGTAGGCAATGGCAATGTGATTAAAGCTAAATTTCTGATTTACATCAAATATTCTTGTGTTTCTTTATTTTTTGAAATGCCCCTAATTAATCTCAGCTCCTCATAATCTAAAACTAATGGATTTCATGTTCAAAATTTACAATTACAGGACAGATCTAATTCAAAACGTTGCATGAAAAGAAGAGGTGTATCTAACCATACTGAGTAGCTGTTTAATATTAATAATGGCTGTCGGCTAAAGTGTCCCAGAAATCCATTTCAAGCATGTCCAACCTCTTTACCAACACCGTTCTCAAACTGAAATATGTAAACAGATTGCAGCAAAGACTAACAATAATACACCTCGCCACTTCTTTTCTGAAAAGTCAAATATCTTCCATGAAAAAGGTGCTGGCAAAAACTCATTTCAGACAGACATAATCAGTAGAGCAGGGGTCTTCAACGTTTTTCAGGCCAGGGACCCCCAAACTGATGGAGAGTTGGAGCACGGACCCCCCTACTATTTATATGGCATACAATTGTGTTTTATATTTAACGGGGCCTAGTGCCGTTTATAAATATAGCTACTCTGTTATTGTACATTCAATACTAAGCTATTCAAATAATACACAGGTTAATATATTCATGTTTTTATTTTAAACATGTGCAAGGTACAGGGTGGCCGTGCCACTGCCATTTATAAACAAACATCTTGCATACAACACTGAGCTATTCAAATAATCCACAGATTTTAACTTTAAACATGCATGTAGATGGGACAATGAATCCTCAAACCATCTGTGGATGGCACACGTTTGCACACAATTTGTGAGAAAAAACTGTTTAAAAAAAAAAAAAAAATTTTTTTTTTTTTTTTTTTAAATGTTAAAAATCGTCTAATCAACCAAAGATTTCGCGACCCCCCTGCAGTACCTCCGCGGACCCCCTGTTGAAGACCTCTGCAGTAGAGTACATAAAACATTTACATAGAAATACCAAGTGAAAGCAAAATAAAGTAGTAAAAAACCCATTTACCTTTTTACATCGTCTTTAGAATAGATTTAAAATCTCTAAGTGGGATCAAATGCCCACCTGCAAGTGGAGATCACTCAGTCCTTTTCTTCACTTTTCTGTTTTTATCCATTTATTTTCTACTATTTGTTTTACTTCGGTGAGCTAAATCAAAACTAATCAGTAAAGAGTAGGACAAGACAACGCAGATTCCTAAGTGACACTTCAATACAATAAACCAGTAAGAACAGTTACAGAATTTTTTTTAAAAAAGTGTTGTGTTAGTCAAACTAAAACTGGATTTGTAAAAATAAATGTACATGTTATTCTGATGGAAATCATACAAAATCGAGCTTCACAAAACAGGACAAACACACCCAGATTAGCGATAGGGTTTTAACCACTCTTGCAGGACTCCTCGGCTTGACTCGAATGGGCCTTAATGCTTCGCACATGCTCCAAAGTTTCATGGATCTCTTTTAAAAATCGTAAAGCATAAGTGTGTATAAATACAGCTGAATTTTAATTAAATAAATAATGAAATGATAATTAATGAAAATGAGCCCATTAAGATTATGTATACAGTTGCAGCAGCTCAAAACATTTCCAGACCGTTACTCTGCTCTAATAAAATCCGAATTCTTATAACTGCAGCACCATGTGACAAAATTAACATTCAAGTAACTTAAAGAAAACCTTTGTACAGGAAATTCAGCTATACTTACATGTACGATAAACCAATACAGGAAAAGTTAGAAGCAGCAGAATGTCTTGAGCATTTTCTCATACTATCCATAGGATTGTGGCATTGGGACACACTTTGGTGTCAAGAGATGCTACGGTAATGTAGAGCAGGAGAAAAACAATGTGTTTTTTGCACATTAAAACATATATGCATATTTTACTTGTCCCCCAAAATAAGACAATTAAGGAATTACTCGTGTCAGCACCAGTAATTCTCAACTATGTGTGGGTGAGTCACACAGCACTGTAATAAAAGGACACCACCGATCCTATAAACACATAACAAAATCAAAGCTGAAAATAAAATCCTGATGGTAAACTATTATCCACGAGTGTATTTAAACAACAGTTTATGCACCATAATTACACTTCAATAAAACCCAGTTTAGGGCAGTTGATTTCACACATTAAGTGTTAATAATGAACAATGTTAATAGATTTGACAGACTTTTACTTTCCTACCACCGACTGTAGACGTGTCATTATGTCACATAATGACTTAATAAAAAGCACCTTTGAAGGAAAAGAAAAGCATATGAAAAGAAACTGGCAAACAAGCATCCACGGATATGCTCTGGAACAGAGGTTTTAGGAGACTGGCGTCTATGTATGAGACACCACTTCCTTATTTTTTAGCAGTGGGCACTTCAAGCACTGGCTTGATGTCAACCTCCCTTTCTAATGGACGGCCACAAAACTGACAGGCCGTAAATCAGAGGAAGTATAGAAAGCCATTAGTCGAGGGATACACAATAAAAAGCGGTAATGGTCTCATAAAGCCTGCAACACCACAGTAGACATTCTGATTCTGTCTATTAAGGGCTGCACAGAGCCTCAGATGGGTGAAAATAAGGAAGCCATTTTTCTTTTGTGCATTGTTGCCAAGGGTCTTGTGTTTATGATCAATGTGCAATATGATGCACTGCCCTGAGAGATATTCATTTACACTGCACTCCGACTGAGTGAATATTAGAGGACAACGTTGTGATTATGAAGTGCTTCTATTGAGCTCCATACAGACACTTTATTGATTTACTGTAAGCTGGTTATGAAAGCAAAATGTCCTACAGGTGCGGGTTTTAGTATTAAGAGTAATCGTTAGGATGGGTGAAATCTGGTCCTCAGATTACAAACAAATACATTTACCTCTAGTAGCATGTATTCACTTTTCTTGGCTTTATTTACTAGTTTTAAGACATTTGTCTTTATAAATACACTTTATATAGTCCAAAACTGTTCAAAAGTGTTCATGACATTAACACAAGCAGGGGGATCGATCCTCTGGGGAACATGAATGTGTCACTGCCAAACCAAAATACATGGCTAAAAATTAGACATAAATTCACCATTTGTTTTTATTCTTCTTCATTCTTAATAATTGATTTTCAGTTTTCTCCAGTGTTGCAATATTTTTTGTGAGGGGAGTTGGTGGCACTTACAAACTAATCCTTTATTGCATCTACCTATATCTGCTACTGTCACCGAGAGTCAGCTGTCAAGTGAAATTTGAAAAATAAATTCAGTGTTGGGAAACAACACAGCAACGTTTGAGCTGCAGATCTTGAATGTGTTGCATTTGAATGCTGAAGGTTCATGATAGCTTTCTGTGTTTGACGTAACAAATGTAATTTACCAAAGAGAACCTCCTTGAAACCATGCCAGCTATTCAACAACCAGACGCCAGATGTCGAAAAAATTTCACAAAACCAACCCAAATTTATTCTCTCAAAAGATAAGAGGGTCTTACTGAGTGGCATTTCAACAGGCGCTCCCCAACTAAGAGCAAGACTGAACTCGCCTGAAGACAATGACAAACTCCTCTCTGTCTGATGTCACTTCCCATTTCTAGGCCGACTGCTATCTGCAACTGGCTTCGTCCAATAATAGCTCATCAAAACAACACAACCCTTCTTGGCAGAAAAATAAAGGCTGCCATCCATGTCTGTGCAACTCAGTTGTCAATTAAGACTCCTCTTCACACTGACACTTGTGACTTAAAAGAAACAGTCGAGAATGTGATGAATTTGAGTCGACAGATGAGAAGGCAGTATGCTGCGTTGCAGTACTATAATGCGCCTGAGATATGGATAACAACTGACACAACTGGCAGGTCTTATGAAGTTTGATTTCAATTGTCAGGCCTCTTCCATTTTGTCTTTTCAGATCGCTTGCTCCCTCACTTTTCAATTATCTTGGTGATAGCCTGAAACACCCACACTCACTTTCATTGAAAATGCAAAGGCAAATATAGCAGGTACTGCTATAGGCAACATATCAGGATGGCATTTGTTGTATCTCAGAATGTTCCGATATAAAATTCATATAATTTCTAGAGAAAAAAAAAAAAAGGAAAAGCATACAGATCGCTTTTTTTTTTTTTTTTTTTAAACGCAACTGACAGAGGAATAACCTTCAACCTTGGTATTTGATAACTAAGTAGACAAATAGAGCAGGAAGTGTCCAAACCTGTCTCTGCAAATACCTTGCATGCTTGTCTCCAGCCGACCACATGACGCTAATTCCTGACTGAAGCGCTCCTCCTGTGTATCCCTAATCCTCCCTGTGAAATGTGACAAGATCATTCTTTAGGCCTACTTTAGTCTGAATAATCTGCCCATCACAGACATTTATCCCGACCTGCGCAGTACTTCCAGCATTATAACATGCTATCTGTACACTTTCACCCAGAATTGAGCTCCAGAAATGAAATCTAGACGAGTAAAAGTAAGGGATCAGCATCTAGTGTTGGATGTGTGTCAAATATTGATTTTGCAGTGATTGCTTCTCTAACAAATGCACAGCATACTGTATTTTAAACTCATTTGTGATCAAGTACTTAAGACAGAAATTAAATCAGAGAGTTGTCACATATGGCTGATTATTTGATTAAATGAGTGATAGAAAACTTTTCATTTTGATAAAGTACTAATCAAGCAAACGTTTCAAATATTCTTCTGAGTTTGCAGGATTTCTGCATTTCTCATTCTCTGCATCTCATTGTTATATATAACGTGTGTGTATAATATATATGCATATGCGTGTGTGTGAACCTAATGTACTGCAGGAAATCATGACGGGTATACCTTGACACCCGTTTTAAAACAATCATAAAATTGTCAACATTTTTGTGAAAACCATTTGGAGTTGCGAACCTAATGAGTAAAATCTAGTCATGTGCCATAATTTGATTTTAGCATAAGTGGAAATGATTTTTCTCCAAAAGCAGATAGACAGGCACATAACAGTAGGTCTAATATGAGCCTCTTAAAGTTTTCACAAAGTTCTGAACCAGTAATATGGCAGCTGTCGGGTTGAATTGAGTGACTTGTTCCTGTGTTAACAGGGAGTTTAGGTGAAGTTAACTCTTCTCTACAGCATGACTACAACCCGCCAGGATCCTCACACACCTGATGGCAAGTGGACGACAGCACATCATCTCGCAAGGCTTTACTTTCTACCCCCGACCAGCTTTAACTAATTGAGAAGACAAAGTGAATAAGACCCTTCACCACTACGATCTTGGCTGCACCTCAACTTTTCTAACTCTCACCGTCATGCTGAGCTCCTGCCGTCTGACTTCCGGCGAGATAGTGTAAGTTCTCCATGTCAGCTCTGAGTTGAGTTCTTGCAAATGAAAGCAGTGCTACACTATCTGACACAGATTTGGGGGGGGGGGGGGTCTCAGGTGTAGTCAAGGGGAATGGGTATGACTTCTAAGTATCTGAAATGTCCTGTCTTGAACACATAATATCTGTAATACTTCTTGACACACTCGCCTATAACCTCTTATTCTCTGCCAGTTTCTGTGGGGCCTTCTCCCCCTCTCTGTGCATAGAAGAAAAGCAGCCCATTTTCTTGTCATACTTGGCTGAAAGGGAACTCTCAACTTGGAGTCTAATTTCCTGCACTTTAAAGACAGTCCACATGCAAGGTGCATTACCATGCTATCAAGGTGATATAGGAGCTATTTCAAACTGTCAGTCAGTCATGGAAATATCAGAATGACTTAATGTCTAGTGCAACCTGTCAAAAGCTCCAGTGAAGTGGTGGGAAGCATAATCTGGCCCTTATTCACTCAGTGCCACTTACCTGTCAGTGTTGCTCTTCGTTTCAAACCAGACGGTTGTTCATAATGATACATATATATATACACATCTATAGATTTATATATACACACACACACACACACACACTGTATATGTGAAGTTTAATGGTACTTGAATGACGAGGTCAAACTGAGGCAGGTTACAAAAATATGAAGTAAAAAGAAAGCACAACTAAAGTTTACCACACCAGCATATGAGCAAAGAGCCCTTATAACTACTATAGTTTCAGCCTTTGTATGAGAGTGCTGGAACTCATGATCCTGCAGCTCTTGTTTCAGAGACAGCAGTTAGTTAAGGCTGTTAATTTCCCAATAGACGCACCACTGTGGGTGACACACTGGAGCTGTACTTTACCATTATTAATGTGACAGGCCTCTGTGCAAAGCAAATCAATTAAACAGGAGCAATCACCATAGTCTGGATAACGGGCTTTTAAGAGTGTTCTCATGTGACAATGAGGTCCTCGATCCATGCTTCCGTGCCCAGACCTGACAGGTCAAGAAAGAGGCATGAAACAATAACACCTTCTAACCATCATCTCGCCTTTTTACCTGTCAGATCCAGTCGGCCCGTCTGGCTGCTGACGTGGCGCACCCTGTGCCGGCTGCCACAGGGTGAATTTTCATGTCATGTCGAGGGAATTTCTTATTTCATTTGCTTGACATTATAATGCTGCATTTATCATCCATATCCTTTCTTGAAAGCTATGTGACAAGAGTTTTCTGCACTTGAGTTTTTGCCACTCTTCTGATAGTTTTCAGTTACTGTTCCTCTGTGATGATTTTAAAGCACATGTTCAAGTACAGGAAAAAAGAAACACACTGGACCTACTTTGCTGCTCTTTGGATGAATCTTTAAGACTTAAACACTAAAGGTTTGTGCTGCAGGTAGGATAGAGGAAAATCTCACTGCTAAATTAGCTCTCAATCATAAACCCTGAACAGAATCTTTTAAAATGCTAAACAGTAACTCTGTCCTTTCGAAAACTGAATAAATATTCAGAGTGTTTTCCTTGCTACTTCTTTGTGTTTGAATTTTACAGACCAGCACATCATGTGGTCGGAAGTTGCACTCTGGACAAAGACAAAGTTTTAATGATCATGAAAACTTTAATAGATAGATTAGTATTATTTTGAGGGACACAGTGATGGCAATTTGAAGTGCTTGCAGTCAAACAGAAAGAAATCGTCACAGTCGGGAAAGAAAGAGAAGAGAATTCCACCCAGTTCTCCCTCATTTAAGTTTGAGTTCTGACTTCTTTTTCCAAATAGTCTCATTAATATGAGCTGAAAAGTACTCAGTTTGAAAACATGGTTTTAAACGCATTGTTTCTGTATAAACACCAACAGCAGGTATCCAATCCTGCTTATAAACGCGCATATTTGCATCGCCTGAGTGTTTCATAAACATACAAGTGGTAGGATTCAAGCTTTTCGTTTAAAAGTAATGAATCACTGCGAAAGAGAAAAAAAAAAATCTTAAGCCATTTAAGGATAAAGCCGAGAATTTGGTGTCTGCTGCTGCGAGTCATCCATCACGTCCACAATAAAGGAGTTTTTGCCTGACGGTCGAAATTTATGGTCGCCCTTCTCTGCCCTAATAACTCAAAGCGCTGTGTCAGAGCCTGACAGCCGTTGCCGAAAACAGTACCCCTGTTATCAATCAAAAAACACTTGCATATGTTTAACTTTCGCCTGATCAGCAAGACATTTATAGGCTATTGAGTAATAAGATAAGTGGGTCTATTTCGATGAGAAGAAGCTTTAATGATTAATGGCGGCTGCTAGAGAGTTTTTAAGAGCTCTTTGAATAAAACGAATTAACTTTTGGCCAGGATGTGGCAGAAAGTTAAGTTACATTGTTAATTTACAATTTAAAGAATACAACTTGAAATGTCATGATAAAATCTGTGTATGTGGAAAAAATATAGCTCCGTATTAAAATGCCAGAAAGTTCATCTCCAAACAAAGCTCTGTTTAGGATTTTAAAAGATCAGGCAAAGGTGCCTACATTGTGACGAACGAGTGAGGGAACAGAAACATCACTTCTTCTCACCAATTCTCATGGATCCACTTGACCTGGATCTGACTGAGATGAGCCCAGAAAAAGAAAAAAGATAAACTGCGGGCAGCTGACAGATAGCCTGTCATCTGTCAGATCCCAGTCCTGCACGCCAGCTGTGTGATTGAGAGGAGAAAGTTGCAAAAACGTGAAACACGGATGGATAGCTGCATGTTGGATGGAATGTGACATTTAATAAAGCATTTACTTCGTTGTATTTCTTGTTTTTTTTTTAGTCTACAGTTATTTAGGTGCAAATATCTATTTTGAAAACTTCTTACACAGCGTGAATACTCGAATGGGCTTGAACTGCTGTTTTTCTGCAAAGAAAATAAGCTCAAAGTCACTTTGACTTTGAACAGGGGGTGTAAATGTTCAATATGTCGACCAGACGTATCCACTCTTCCAACAAAAGCATTATCGGACAATGACGCGCCTGTAAAAACCTTAATAAATCATGTTAATAAGATGTACCCCGTGTCGCCGGTTATTCTGGTCCAGATACCCAAAAACCACAACGAAGACGCAAGAGCAGCGCATGCGTCAGAGTGCCATTTACGCGTAGACTCATAAAATGTCAAAATTAAAAGCTCTCAGTGTAGGTGACATATGAAACAGACAGCGTGAGGAGGAACCGTCACATTACTTCGACCCTCGATCACATCAGGATCTCTTTTTGATTGGAAGGTTGCGGAGGCAGTGGTCTGCAGACTAATTTAGATGCCACTCAAGAGGAGGCGGAGTGATCCCTCTCCTGCCCACGACCCAAGTAAACCGAGTTCGCTCTCGGACCTACAGCCACACTGCGAGAGCGACGCCGGAGATGAAGCAGCACGCCTGTGAAACGCACGGATTCCGCTCACACTCCCCGCGTCCGTTTTAAGGGATATTACTTTGATTCTTTCGCTCCGGGAAAAGGCTCTAACCGTTAGACCGTTTTCACTTTTGGCTTTCTTTACAGTACACATGTCTTTTTCAACCATTTTTACGAGAATTGGGTCATGATCACATCGCCCACTATCTCTGTCCTGAGAAATAGCACGAATCCAGCGTGGGAGAGCGGCTCCTCGGGGAAGAAAGGAGCAGTGAAGATCAGCCAACTATCCGTCAACAACTCGGTCTCTCCCACAGACCCTTCTCGCCAAGCCAGTCGTCTTCCCATTAAGGTTTTGAAAATGCTCGCGGCTCGGGCAGGACACATTTTACACCCGGAGTATCTTCAGCCTTTACCGTCCACTCCTGTCAGTCCCATCGAGGTAAGCACTCGATTTGGTGAAAATGTTTGTACACACAGGTATTAATTTACTCTCACCAAAGCTTCCTACACGGCGTCAGTATTTAATATGTTGTTTTATGGTCAAATTTTACTTAATATTCTAATAGGCTTCCATATTATGAGTTACTCACAACCCCCCCACCCCACCCCACAATTACCCTGCTCATGTAATTTGTTTTAACTAGTTTGATTGAGATGTTCTCTTCTTAATTCGCTTCATTAGAGTAAACTGTGGAGATTTGGACTCATTTTACAAATCAATAACCTTTTCCGTAGCAAACTGATGTCCATATTTTGAAGGTCATTTTGTACGAGTGGTAGCTGTACAATCTTATCTCCAATAGTGCGTAAACCTGCTACTTGCGTGCTCATTTGATGTCGAGTTTTTTCCAGTTTCGTCAAGTCACAAGTTTATGCGCAGTGCGTAAAATACACTGAACAATCATGTTGCAACTTACCACATCGTATATGCGTGAATCAGAGTTTTGTAATTTTAATATATTTTGTGTTTTGATATTTCGCAGCTGGATGCCAAGAAGAGTCCGCTGGCCCTTTTGGCCCAAACATGCTCGCAGATCGGCAAACCGGACCCGCCGTCCTCATCCAAGCTGTCTTCTGTTGCCTCGAATGGATCTAGTGACAAGGAAACCAAATCTGGCCCGTTGAAAATGAGCGACATCGGAGCCGACGACAAATCTAGCTTCAAACCTTATTCGAAATCGTCAGAGAAGAAGGACTCGAGCAGCAGTCTCAGTGGAGATAAAACCAGTTTCCGAGTGCCTAGCGCCACCTGCCAGCCGTTCAGCCCCAGGACAGGCAGCCCGAACTCCTGCACCTCCGTTTCTCCACTGCCGTCTGAAGGCAAAGCGGGAGACAAGGAGGAAAAGAAGGAGTCTGATAGCAATAAAAGCAGCTCGACAGAAAGCAGTGGTAGCCAAAGGATAAATGGAATTACCTCTGATGGAAACCAACACCAAGAAAACACATCCGGATCCAAGAGTGGTACATCAGACTCTATATCTGTAACTTCATCCTCCTCTGTTCTCGGCTCTGGACTGGTGGCTCCCGTCTCCCCCTATAAGCCCGGTCATACAGTTTTCCCCTTGCCATCTGCTGGTATTTCTTATCCTGGAAGTTTAGCGGGTGCATATGCAGGCTACCCGCAGCAGTTTCTCCCACATGGAATGACCCTTGACCCCACCAAATCAAGCAACCAGCTTTTAAGCGCACAGTTTGCTGCTGCCAGTTCACTGGGATGCAGTAAAGCAGGAACGAGCCCTTTGGCTGGGGCATCGCCACCATCTCTAATGTCTGCTAGTCTGTGTCGAGACCCGTACTGCCTGAGTTACCACTGCACAAGCCATTTGTCGGGCGCTTCTAGCGCAAACTGCGCACATGACTCTGCCGCTGCAGCTGCGGCCGCCTCAGCGCTGAAGTCTGGATACCAGCTCATGTACCCGACGCACCCGTTACACGGCGTGCCCACCTCCGCCCCGTCTTTCAGCGGACATCCCTTGTATCCTTATGGGTTTATGTTGCCCAATGACCCCCTGCCACACGTCTGCAACTGGGTGTCTGCAAACGGACCTTGTGATAAGCGCTTTTCCTCCTCCGAAGAGCTCCTCAGCCACTTGCGGACTCACACGGCCTTCGCCGGCACGGATAAGTTAATATCTGGTTATCCAGGGTCAGCCTCTCTTGCTAACGCCGCTGCCGCCGCTGCCATGGCTTGTCACATGCATATTCCTCATAATGGCAGCCCTGGTAGCCCCAGCACGCTGGCCCTCAGGGGCCCTCATCACCCCCTCGGACTCAGCAGCCGCTATCACCCGTATTCCAAGAGCCCACTGCCCCCTCCCGGGGCTCCGGTGCCAGTCCCAGCGGCCACCGGGCATTATTACTCCCCGTACGCCTTGTATGGACAAAGACTGACAACGGCCTCGGCCTTGGGATATCAATAGAGACAAAGAATTATACATTTATAAAGGAGATTAAGGCCCAATGAGTTTTATATTGTATTTCATGCAGGGAGTGGATCCATGTGGGGATCACTGTATTTATTTGCGATAGCTTCAAGCGTGAGTAAAATAAAAAATGATTATAACATACATTTCAAATGCTTCAATGTCAATTATTTTATACAGGGATGGTAACCTGGTGTGTATCACTAAGCTCCATTTGAACCGATTTAACTGGGGCATAAATATGGATTTTATTGTCTATCCTGAATCAATGGTCTTTGATTTCAGTAAAAGTCATCTCAACCCTGCTCCACTCATACAGATCTAGCTGCTGTGCTGTTCTGACAGCATGATGGACGTGGAAAATCAATCAGCATCTTCAGAACTGGCATTGACTTATTTTGTAGTGAGCAAAACGTTGTCATGAACCCACTTTTTACCGGGTATCTTTAAAGCTCACACAGCCCTGCTACTGTTTACAGGTTCTCTCTTTTCCACTTTCATTTTAGAGTAGACATTAAAAAATAAAAATAAAAGATTACCATGGTTATTATAAACCTTCTAATCATAAAAAGTGTCAGTTGGTTTGAGTCAACTTTAAACTGATTAAACTATTATTATTATTATTTGCAGGGGTAATGTGGCATTAACATTAACGTGTGGTTTGTAAAATGCATTTTGAATTGAATATTTAATATAAATTTCTTAGCCAACTTCCTATTATTCATAACAGTTTTCTTAATTTTTTTTTTTTTTTTTTTTTTTAATTTTGCAAGCAAAGCCTATAAATGGCTTTGCAAAAGGCCAACAAAGAACCAACCTTTGAATGTTTTTATATGCAACAACAAATATCCAGGATGTACATGGCTCCTGTGAGCATGCAGCTCTTCTTTATTAACTTATGTTCACAAGAAGCCAAAACTACTTAACACTTTGTTATATAGTATGTATAGTGCGTGTGTTTGTGTGTGTTCAGACACAAAACTCCCCTGTTTGTCAAACACACATCACTGAATCTTCTCAAACCTGCAGATTATCAATTCATCTTCAAAGACAAAGAGCTTCTGGTATCAGCGAACAGCTCTCTATTAAAAAATGACACATATGTGAGATGCTTCCACAGCTTTTGTGATTGCTCTAATGAAGCCGTGAAGCACAGAGCATGAATAAAAAGAGGCTTAACTATTTAATCAGTCCCTTTAAACAAATCCACTTAATCAAGCCAACTGTGTCATTATCCATCATCAGTAAATCAGACAGCTCTCCAGTAATAAAATCACCACAACAGTCAAATGTCATAGTCATCAAATCCACTCATCCCTCATGCAGATCAGGCCTAAACATAGTTCAGTGATAGATGGTAATAAAGGCGCCAACCAATTCAGCACTGCAGCCAGTCAGCCGTGAAGCTAGCGTGGGTCATATGCGATGCATATCTTTTCACTTACAAACAGCATATTAATATGATGTGAATAAATGGGACGAGGACCTGAAAAGTTATTTACTAAAGTTTAATTGATTTGTGACATCGCAGTATAAACTCCTACATAGTCACATTTATGAACTCATAAACCAGTCAAGAAATTACTCAGTAGATTCAATCGTATCGCAGTTGGAGTCATTTTGAATTTAAGAACATCTGGGGACAAAACCAGGGATTACGTTTTTATTAAAATTAATATTTACTTTGAAATTCCGGGACTCTGTTTTTGCTTATAAAGAATTTATCTTCATTTTTTCTTTTTTTTAATTAAATCTAACCTTCAGTAATTCAAAATATTCCAAATCAAGCACGGAATTGTAAAAGTAACAGTTAACTGTTAATACTTTATTTTATTTTTTATAAACCAGATGAAACCAGAGCTGTTTATGAGAGAAGTGAGTGCAATTTTCACAACTGACAAAGTCAGCATCATTAAACAGCCATTACAAGAATGCACAGAGAAATCTGAACTATTGCAAAACAGTCCCAACATAGGGAGAGAAGGTTCCTCACATAAATGAATTTCACTAAAACACTTTCACCCAATCAAGAATTTGGGGTAAGCATGAAAATAATTACATTAAATCTTTAGATACGCTGCAGACTTACTCGTGGAGACTGACGTGTGTTAATGCATTTGTCTATGAGTCCATGTACGATCATTTACAGCTGTTGATAAATGTTATTCATTTACATATATTATAGAATAAAAACTAGGTGCCGATGCCATTCATTAAATGTTTGGATACAGCTCATAAATAAAATGGTACATGGGGTTTAGATAGGCTTCATAAAGATATTCATTCATTCATTATGTACATTTTATCAGCATTGGAGGAAATCAAATAATTTCCAAATAGGGATGTTATACCAACATGTTGTGGTGTCACTTTAAGGCTATTATGTTAAGATATGTTATTATTCCAGTCAAAATGTGACTATTACCAGAGACTAGTGTTCCCGAGTTCAGTGTTAGTATAAAACTTGTTATAATGCAAAAATGCTTCTTATACAAGCAAAATAGCTCAAAGGAATCATCAAATTCAGTGTTGTATAAACACTAGGCTTAATATCCCAGTTTTGTTGGTATAAGAAGCTTTGTTATTAGTTTCGAGTATAACTTTAAGGACTAAAAACTTAACTTTAACAGCAATTACTCATCAGTGAAAACTGTATGGTTGTGTAAATGGTCTTCAATTATAATTAGAATGGTGTAGATAATACAACCTTTTTTCAAATAGTTAAACTAGCTCATCTCATAATGAGAATCCACTGAGGACATTTTAAGTTAAAAAGTTATTCAAAATGAGTTTTGTTGCACAATCTGCTTTTTGTGCAGCATTAATACAATTCTGCTAACAAGATAAGAGTATCCTTTCCACTTTAAAATTTCATCCTATATATTGTCTTGAGAGCTTGAGTTTAACCTCATTAAAGGAGGTCTTGAGGTGATATGGGTAAATGCTGCATCATTAGGCCACAAGTAATTTATGTCCGTTTGTGGCATTAACCTACTCAGTGTGTCTACTAAGACAAAGTCTATGCATTTTATTCATGTTTTTCTTTTAATGTGACAGAGGACCCTTTGTCCTCCATGTTTGAATGTAATCTGATGTCAGAAGCCAGATCGAAAACTATCTGCTTTTGTAGGTCCATGTTGAATCACAGGGACAGCCCCACCTGCTCTTCTTTGAACTGCAGTGTGAGCAAGACATACGGCCCTCCACCTGAGGAGGAACACATCAGCATAGCGCAGCCTGTTGCACTATGCTGATGTTAAAAAGTGGTCATTTTTGCACAGCTGCTCCCCATGTGTTGCACCATCAATGGCCTGTTATGGTTGAAGACCGTGGACATCATCACTGCCCCGCTGAACTGATGTTGCTCCTCAAAACACCCAGTCATGTATGAGAATTGTGTTTTCCATATGCACGAAATACATCCATCAACCAGCTTTCAAACACTTGTCACAAATGTTGCAGCCACATAATGAATTTAACACCCTTTTGTCAGCAATATTAATGATCCAATCAGGGGATTTCCCGTAGTTACACAAACATGTGCTGCTTTGAATAAACCTTCCTCTTTGCTTATGTTCTCTGGAAAAGCAAGCAGATCTCTGTTTATATACACAAAAGGAAAAACTGATGACCTTTTGCGTGTTCAGTGAGCTGATAAGTGTGTCTTCCATCATCCAGCGAAACATGGTGGTATATTTTTGCAGGAGAAAGGCTTTTGCTTTTCCAAACAAGCTCCATATTTATCATCGCTCCATCATTTCCTCCCTTTGACAAGCAATGTAAACGGCGGGAATACAAAGTTAAAGCTGGGTTTTACTGAGCTGTTGACCTTTGGAGCTTGTCTACTTCTATTAGTGCTGCATCATAAAATGAAGGAAATGAGCTAGGTATACTAAGACTATCTAAATGTGGCGAATTTGGTGTGTGTAATGTAGATACTCACAGTAAAAGGGTGTTTTTTTGAGTTAGAAGCCAGCCAATGAAAAGATGAGGAAAGGGGAATTTTCTTTTGAAGAGAGTCTGTCAACACACAAAGCAAAGGAAAAAGCAACAGTGAGTTAAACAGTGGGCCCTTGTCTTTCAGCACTCAACATGCCCTATAATTTAGACACCACTGACAGGGGCCATTTTGAAGTCTGTCAAAAGCAGCATACTTTTTGTCTCCAAACGTCTTGCTCACAGTAAATCGACTCGGGTTTTGGGTGATTAATGACTTATGGCCTTATTGTGTAGAGGTGGCTAATTAACTACAGCCTGACTGAAGAGACACGCTATAAAACCCACTTCTGATAACCCCAACTTTTTCCCCCTCTTCATCTTGGCATGTGGAAGCTCTTACTGACAAATTTGCAAGAAGCAGACCAACGTTGAGTAAGATGAATGGCCTCTGAACAGTAAACAACCTTTAATTTAACCGTGTTTAAATGTATGACACACTGGCATTGTGCTTCCTTGCTGTTCGTGCTCTCTGGCTGGGAAACGCAGCCAAAGTTCCCCCACTGTTGGTTTAAAATTAGGCTTGGCATATTCATGGATGGAGTTTCTGGGTGCTTGAACTGGCAAACATGTGTTCATTGCCTCTTTAGGTTTTCAGCGGTCCCTTCAGACTGACATTCTGAGACAAAGACAATTAGCTTCTTTAGAAAACTAGTCTTAAAAAACACACCGACCAGGAAACCAAGATGAAGGAAATCTGTTACGTCATTAATGACTGCAGTGCTTTTATGGAGCCAGAATAAGACAAAGAATTAATTTAGGCGCCCATTAAAGCTATAAAAGCTGTTCTATATATCAGACACATGACTTGAAATTTGTATGACCGTGCCCTCCATCTCATCTTCCCCTTCCTATTATTAGGTTTGTTAACATACTGCATTGCCGTGTTTGCAGTCATGTCCACAGGCTAACTTAATCAAGTTTTTATCGAACTCGTGTGCTTCGCCCAGCATGACAGTTTTAGTGCCAAAATGATTGCCTTGACCTATGGGAGGAAATTAGCTGTGGACACAACTTGGAGAGTTTTCTTCCCGGTGAAAAAATATTTACCAAAAGAACAGTAATGACGGAAAATGGGAAGCAAAAATATTACATCAATAACGCTGCATATGAAAAATGCCAAGTGGACCAAAAGTGGTGCAAAATGTATAAAGCCAGCTGGCAGACCATTACAGGTGATGGACATTTCACTTACCTAAGTCAAATATAACAGACTGCTGTTCATTAATATACAAGAGGGTTTGCAGAATCAGGCCTGCCATCTGGTTAAATCGAGTAATATACAGCTCGTAATTAGAGCTGAGGAGCAGAGTTTCTCTTTAATCTTTTCCAGCTTAAAAAAAAAAAAAAAGAAAGAAAAGAAAAATCCATCTGCAGCATGTGGCACACCATTTTTCTTTAAGACAAATGGGTTGTTTTTGTATGATCCAAAATTGGAGCAGCAGAAAAAAAAAAAAAAAAAAAAAAAAAAAAAAAAAAAAAAATCAATCTCATAAAAGAGCTTGAGAAAAGAATTGAGATTTGGATTTAGTTTTTCCTGCTCTTGTCTTCAGCATCTCACCTCTCACTTTCCTTGCATGAGTGACTTTACAGCCATCAGCGATCTTCCCATCATGCTCTCTGCTGTCCCACGACACGTACTGGGCTCTGGACTAATGAGGAGTATGAAAATATGCCTCAATATATCTATCCCGTTCAGCTTTTTTCCCTGTGGCGTTCCATAACAGATGGTGACCTGTAAGAATCTGTGACACCAGACCAAAAATCCACATCGAGGTTAAAAAAAAAAAAAAAAAAAAAAACAAGGACAAAATACTTCATGTCATCCCGTCTACAAATTAGGAAGATGATACAACCGTCAGGTGCCAGCCTCTTGTGCACTTGCGCTTCCCCCCCCCCCCCCCCCCCCGGCATTACAGGAGCATCGATGCTTTCACTGCACGACAAAGGGAAATGGGTGCATGTTTTTTTTTTTTTTAGGGGACCTGTCTGTCAGCTGGCTCTCAAGTCATAACAAATCACCAGCACTCAGCTGAGGCTGAACATTCAGGGAGTCAGGAGGAAGACGGATGACCTGAAGGCTTTTGAAGTGCTCTGGCAGTTCAGATGGCTCAGCGGCGCTGACAGAGAAATATACACAACAGAGCAACCAATAATGAGAACATTAAACATTCCAGCCACCTGACAGGCTGACAAAAACAGCCTGGCCCCACATCAATCATCCACTGAGTCATAACCTTGACAATTAGTCCCCTCTGATACTGCCCGTTACCTCTGGGCCTGCAATGTAGTGTGACTCCACTTAAAGAGGGGAAAACCAAAGTGCTTAATTCAATTCCTTAATTCTGATTGATAAAGACATAGCAGTGACAGAAACTACAACACATCAGTTCAGCAAATGATGGATTCCAAATCAGTTGGCAAGCTCTCTGTAAAGTAATGACTTTCTAAGAATGGATGTGAGAAGTAGAAAAATGCACATGCCGTTACATTATTATCCTGGTTGCCTGTGAGGACGTCTCGGTTGAGAACACAAAAATGTATCCAGCATATGTTTGGGGCTCTGGATCCTCAAATATTTGTATTAACGACACCCTCCAGGCATTTGGAAGCTATATAAATATTTGTGGCAGATCCAATACGTTTCAATAGAAGTCAAGTTGCAGATCAGCAACATGATGCTTTTATGTGCATTTAACAAGGTTACATCCAACATCACTTCAGAGAAGTGCCAAATGTCAAGTCTCCAATTAAAATGCTCTCTAAATGTGGCCCACAAGAAGACCTAATATCATTAATGTTTAAAAAAAAAAAAAAAAAAAAAAAAATGTAGCCCTTTATTTTGTGCTTATTCCTCATTAGCCATGTATACTTTGTTCTTTAATCTACAACAGTTGAAAATGCAATGGGCCATGTTGTCACCACTCTATTCACTCCAACTATGTAGTTAGCATATGACAAATGAGCCAAGTGAAATGACATTTCCCTTTTGCCTTCACACCTGTAGAGAAAAAGCAAAGCGTGACAGAGGAATTGATGGCAGAACCTCAAACATACTGTATGGCCTTCTCATTTAGTGAAAGGGAAAAAGCCGAGCTGGTGACTGTTTATAAAAACTACCTGAGACTCAGCTGCAGAGCTGCAGGCCCTGAGGATGATAAATGACTTTGCTAACCCTGTGGGACTGCAGACCCAAATGAGGACGGAGCTAATTGCCGTGCGAAATACTTTGGCATGAATGGAAAGAAAATGCAGGCACGCCACAGCCAAAGAAAAAAAAAAAAAAGGCCCAGTTGCAGTGCTGAACTCCTGGCTGTCTTTTGCTTACAAAAGTTCACTTGGTGTCCATAAATCATGGACTGCTTACAGCTGAAACTGCCCTTAGTCATCAACATGCAATAGACTGAGTGACAGATTCCATCCTGACTACATTAGCCCCTGGTTCAAACGAGGCTCTTTTTTCTCTCAATTTCCAACCATCTTGAACTTACAGGAAATGAAAACCAGCTGGCTGAGGATTGCCATGTATAACATACAGCCGAGTTTATATGAGAGACACAAGAGTCTAAACGCTGAAAGAAAAAAAACACATATATTGTTGAAGGAAATGACAGGGGTCAATCTGAGGTATCCTGGGCTTTTGATATCCTTCAAGCGTAGCTTCAGATATGGCTTTATCCTGAAGCTGTGATCTGCAGCACATAACTCATTTTCAGCTGACAAGAGAATTGAGATGTGGTTTCAGTCTGTGTTACACCCACACAGGTGAGCACAAGTTCAAACTCCACAGGCCTTTTTACTTACGTTTATAATTTCTAAACTCCAATCTTGAACTACAAAAGACAACTGCAAAGAAAAACAAAAGTTTAACTTCAAATGAGAAATAACCATTTCATATTGCACCAGTTCCAATACGTGTCAACATAATCACAGTGATGGAATTCAAGTAAGTGCAGAAGTCAGGGGGGAGTAAACTGAAAGATGAAAATGTTCATCTCACAACATTAAAGTATTTTCTTAACTTTCAATCCACACCAGAAATATAATTGCTGTTTTTTGAGCAATGGCCAAACTCTACTCCAACTTTTACTGAATGCTGTTGTGTGTTCTTTGTATATTTAATGAGTTGTGACTGAGTTTAAGTTTTTCATTAAGAGAACAAAAGTACAAAGCTGGCAGTTTGATTATTTATTTATTTTTCCTTATTGCCAACAAACTGAGAAAAGACCAAAACTAATAAATGTGTCCCTCTTTCTAACTCTCAGGCAGCCTCTCTGTGGCACTCAATTTCAATGATCAGGACAAATGTAAATCTTTAAAGAGTCTACAAGGATGTACTTTTTTCATAAAGTTCTAAATTAACAAGGCAGTGTAGGTTTTAAGAAATACTCTCAAACCAAAGTAAATGTTGAATTTGTTAAGGACTTTTTTTTCAGCTAAGGAGAGTTTTATGCACTACCGAGTGTTTTGGCTGCAAGATCTCATTTATGGAAATATCTCAAAATAATTTATATGCTTTTTTTCGTGGTCATTAAGAAATATTTAGCCAAGCGCAACAGGGCGGTTCATTTACACATTTCTGGATAATGAGAGTCAAATACGCTACACAGAAAAATGACCCATCAGGCCAAAGCTGAACAGGATACACTTATGAATGTTTACGCTGGAAATATCTGGAATATCACCAGACTTATCCTTCAAATATCATAAATGATCTGAAGTCAGTACCCGACACTGGAAACACAAAATAAAAAATGACAGTTTTGGGGGTTTTTTTGTAAATTGATTTTATTCTTTTGTTTATCAATGTTTTCAAAAATAACAATAGGGTCCCTTTAAAAAGGTTAATGAGCAACATGTGGATTACTCCAGGCTTGAAATTCAAAGCCAGTCATATGTTACAACAGGTTACAACAGGTCATAATAGGTTAAAGGATAAAGATGCAAGCTTGTAGTCCAAATTTAGTCAAAAAGCTTATGTTGAGCTTCTGGTCCACTGCTACCGCTATAAAGTGAACTTTCAGGCAAAATATTTCTCCATTTTTACAACTAAATAATAATAATTAGATAAATAACCATGAGTTTTGCAATCAAGAAATGTCTTTCCACCAGCTGGTAAGTTTTATCTTCTGATAAAATCTGGTTATAGCATTAGCATTTAGCTTATAGATGTTTGCTAAGCTACATCAGTCAATTTTGTGTCAGTTTTTGAGAAACAAAAAAAAGTCTAAGGCCGTATTCACACCTACCTCGTTTGGTCCGGACCAAACGACCAAACGGACCAGATTTTCGTTGGTCCGGACCTTTTGGGATGGTCTGAATACAAACCACCGAACTCTGGTCCGGACCAAACAAGCGGACCGAGACCGAGCTGAAAGGTCGGACTCGGTCCGGATCAAACGAACCCTGGTGCGGATCTTTTGGAGGTGTGAAAGCAGACCGGACCTAATCCCAGACTTTTTGCTTTTTTGTACCTCGGGAGCATCCGTCGTTTGTCTGCTGCTAGGTAACAGAACAGAGCGTCGTTCTTCTAATTACTAGACCGGCTGTGGTAACGAAAGACCGAAAATAAGTAGGGGACAAACGTGGGCCGAAGAGGAGACCCGTGCTCTTGTGGACGTTTGGGCAGATGCCCACATATCATATGTGTTGATAAATTACTTGTACAGCAGCATAGTAATTACACAGTTGTGAAAATAGCAAAACGTTGAAAAAACATATAGTTTTGATTATATTAAAAGCAATAACGGCACGGAAAGCGACCATGACTACATTCACTTTTGAACTTAGCACTTTGTGTTGCGCGTGTCGATTCTGACCAATAGCCGAACGACTTCAGGGCGCGTGGCTTTGTTGACATATTTTGGTCCTGTTTACTGAAATGTACAGTCTGAAAGCGAACCGCACCAAAATGAAAAAAAAAAGGTTCGGACCAAAGCAAGTGAACTATCGGACTTTCCTGGTGTGAATACGCCCTAAGCTAAATAAATGATCTGAAGTCAGTACCCGACACTGGAAACACAAAATAAAAATGACAGTTTTGGGGCCCCATTGTATTAAAGTTGGCCTCAAGTCTGAGTGTGGAGAAACGATCTGCATCATAAGCATTAAATTAAATCATTAACTTCAGATTTTTGCCAGTTTTCTATGAGTCCGACTCACATGGATGCCCGCTTTATATCACAGGTGTTTAAAGCAAATGATGCGATATAACCAATGCTACACACACTTTTTATTGTATAATAAAATCCTGATACTGACGCCATAATGATTAAATTATTTTCTCAAGGGAAAAATCTTTAACCCCCTATTCAGTGCCAAATAGGTGATTAGCATATCTCATAACGGCCTATATTTATCTTATATCTTGTAATTACTTTGACCAAACTCTAACCCCCTGGGGATTCTTTCAAGAAATATTTAATTGCTGTAATCTATAAAGGGTAGAGCTTATAGTTCTCAGTACTTGCTGGTAAATGTTTGCTCACATCCCTAAGTACCAGCATGATTAGACCTTTAAAGTGTTCCATTTGTAATCTATAATGTAAAGGCCACGAAACATATTACGCTCAGATGGTTAAGACAACATCAAAGATACACAAAGAGCCTCACTTGGGCATGAAAAGCTGCACTACAGGAACAAATGGGTGCAATATTCTGCAGAGCAATTTATAGTGCAAAGTGAGCCTTTGTTTTAATAACAATGATTTATATACTGTACATTTATCTCAGGAATCTTTATTTCACAACAGATTCCTTGAGCAATCTGCAGTCAATTATACACTTTTGTTTTCTTGCCATTATCAAGCAGACCCATAAATATTCCAACCTGCCCCTCATGTCATAACATTATTTGTGTTTTTATTATATGCTAAAAGCAGGTTGTGACTCATGTTATTCATTTCCACGGACTGGGTGCATAATCTGTTTTTCATTTTCTCCAGATGAAAACACCTGTCCTTTTCTCCCAGCAAATATATTAAATAGTGAAAGGTTGCAAGGTCAGCAGGGGGCCCAAGGCCTATATCGCACGCAGTATTCATTGCACTGGATCAGAAGGCAACAGCATAAGCCGTCTTCGTCCTTGATAAATCATTTATTGCACACAGGTAGAGGCCAGATTGCGCTCTACTTACTGATTGGGTGTTACAGTTTCGAAAAATGTATTGGCATTAAGAGAGGAACCTCTTGGAGAATATTAAATAAAAAACAGTTAAACTTTCTCTCTGGAAACTGTAAAACACTGGGATATTTTATTTGTGTTTGCTTAGCAGTCATTCAAAGAGATCAAAGCTCATGCTTAGGGCCTAGGTGTCAGCATAAGACATCAATGACATCTCCCATTCACACAGCATCTTCTTCTCACATCTCACATGCACTCAGTCGTCACATCCCACAACAAAGAGAGATGCCCCGAGTTATCATCCATCAAACTGAGCCTTTTATGGCCCATCAAAAGACAATGAAGTGCCAGAGTGAAAGGAGTGTTTGCAACACGAAGAGACAGCGAATACTTCAGACACAGATTAAACGGTGCTGGAAATGGGAAAACTACAAAATGTTTGAGTAATTTTTGAGGATTAGACATTATGATTCATCTTTATGAAGCTCAGATAAAAGCACAAGCAAGGTTTGTACTTCGATAGCTCATAGATCTCAATTTACTTTGAGTGTGAAGTATAGACTTCTTACAGTTACAGAGAACATTGGTTTCAAACATTGTCACAAGTCTTTCACGCCCAGGTTCGAAGGTATGAGCTACATGTTCAGATATAAAACAGACCTCCGAGGCTTATTTTCCCTGAAACACATCCCATGTATTTAAACTACTATCAAAGCAATGAAGGTTTAAGAATTAACCAAGTTACTGGCAGTACAGTAAATCATTGTGTAGGACTTGCAATATAAACTATCAACAGCTCTTTGTATATTATCTCCCATGGATTATTCCTCTCCAGTCAACCATCAACCATTGTGGGTATGGTAGTGTATGTGCAGTTGTGGTGCAGCGTGTAGTATAGCTTTTGCTCAAGTGTTCAGCTGAGACTGAGTGAAACAGGACACCGGCATGATTATACTGTATCCTGTCGGTTACTGATTTATTGTGACAGCAGTAACTCCCTGCAGAACCATGTCGTCAGGTGCTAGAACTGCTGTTGTGCAAGGTACTTGATAGGCTTCAGCCTCTCAGTAAACACCTTGTGAAAAAGTCCCCAGACACTACTGAGAACCCTCAAATATTCATTACTAAATATACAAATCGCCTGTCCACTAATGCTGAACGGAAACATACCACTGGTGTTTGGCTTGCAAAGTAACAGCTGTGAATTTTTTTTCTCTAAACAAGATGTGCCTAAATGTACTGTCATGCTTGAGATTCTAATTTTGTTATCCAGCAAGAAACATTAAAACGTAGGGAGAGAACTCAAATAAAATGTTTTTGTGTGTTCCAGTGTTTTCTTGAGAGACTGTCATTCATTGTTCATTCCAAAAGGCTTCAAGTTCTAGATTATTGGATCATCTTTTATTTATATTTATATATATATATATATATATATATATACATATGCTATTTTGAGGTCCATTAATTGACTTTGTTTGTGCGTTTAGGTTGGGAGACAGAGTCGTGACAAAAACTTCAGCTTGCAACTCTCGAGGTGGTCTGCAGTGAATTTTAAGGTGTCTTTAGATCAGTGTTCCAATGTAGAAGCCATCCTCATTTAATTTTTAGCTATATTATATGTGGTCTTTTAGACTGCAGCCTGCACACCGACACCAATCCAAAGTTTAATCCACCCGCATGTTTCACATTTAGAGGTGTCCTCTATATCTCAACTTGACCATCATTGCAGAAGAAGCGTACCTGACAAAAGAATTTTATCGCCTTCTTTCCATATTCTTCTTATGCCTTTTCTAAAATTGTTCCATTTTTTTTTTTTTAGTGCCAGGTAGCCACTCAGTGGCTGCTGACTGTTAAAGGGGGGTTGGGGAATCGATAGGTTTACATAATCCGTGACAAAAAAAAAAAAATATATTGTGTTAGTCAGACGAAAACTGTACATGCCATTCAAATAACTTAAAGACAACATCTGTGCAGTGATTTAGCTTATAATATACATGTGGGATTATTTTTCATAGAGAATGAATGTTTTGAATGTCTTCTCATAGTGTTGGACATACTTTGGTCAATAAATAGATTCCCTTCTCGTGCATCTACATTAGGACAAAGGAGAGTAGTCCAAATAAGTCTATGACTGCAGTTCAAGTTAACTGCCCATGTAACCATACTGAGTGTATTTATAAAACTGAAACTTGTACTACCTGGCCTTCACCAACCATGACTGAACAACTCATTACACTACTGGGTTAATCAAGGTCTGAGACCTTGGTGCCAAAACACCAGGACAAAAATCCAGAGAGGATAAAAACAGATGGATTGTTTTTCTCTATTTTAAGAACTACAAATACCTGATGATTAACTCTGCTATTCTGATCAGGAATATCCAGATTACATTTGCCCTGTTGGTGAACCTGAGCCTGGTCAGGATGGTTAGAAAGAGGGCTTAGAAACAAGGCTAAAACCAGGTGAGACAAAGTGCTCAGACACAGAAACAAAGCCATCTGAACCCAACAGAATCACTGAAACATTTCACCAAAATGTGATATATACTGGTCTGCCAATGATTGTACAGCATCAAAGGCCTAAAAACAAGGGTTTGCTATCACATTGGGATTTTTATTTTTTAAACTCTGCCATATTATGATGGGGTTGTTGGGCTTTATGTGTTGGCAATGTATACCCATGAATTTAGGCCCACAAGCAGGTTTTAGTTTTTCAGGTAACATTAAAGGCTACATTTAACTGCTGAGGTAAAAAATAAAAGGCTTTCTCCCGAATGAGTTACTACATATTTCAGCAGAATTGGACAGTGGACTCAAACATAGCTTCTGCTGAGTGTAATGAAAACTCCAGGCCAGACAGTTTGCACGTGTGGCCCACATTTTCCAGCTCAGTTTTCCAGGCTCTGCAGAAATTTTAAGAATATGAAACACCCATATATTACCAAGTATGAAAAACGAATGATTGAGTAAAACCTGAAGGGTGTCTCTTTTATAATTTTGGTCCATGGACCACTACAAAAAGAAAAAAAAAAAAAAAAACTGAAAGCAAGGAGGTCATGTGATGGAGTTCTAGGGTGACTGTGTCATGACATTTCCGTTTATGTCTTAGAAGTCTCGTCAGCTCCCACAGATCCAGCTGCATTATTGATCGAACCACTTCAGGATTCTGGAAAGAGGTATTAGGTTCCACAGTGACTCCATATGACCCTCTCTTGTGTTTGTCTCTATGCATCGTCCTGTGAGCTGTTTCAGGGTCATCCGTGAACCTTTCTGCAAAGCTTGCTCCTCTTTAAAAACACTTGTTCTTTGAAGTTAAAAAATACATTTAAACTGTTCTAATCAGATACTGAGGTAAGTTGTTAATGCTCGCATGTTGGATTGAGATTCCTTTCAGGTATAATTAAAATATACTTAACTACTTAAGAGTTTCATTAACCAGGTCTCTGAATAATGTGTAATTGTCACTTTTCCTCTCCGAGCCACAACAGGCAATTGTTAAATACGTTTTTGTCGCAGGGAAAGGGACTAAAAATATATAAATATATACAGTTTATAGTGGTATCACCTGAACACAGCAGTCTGAGCATGAAGGAAGGCATTATTCAGAATAAATGGATTATCAGGGAAACCAGCATAAATGACTCAATAAAACTGTTAAGGAGCCAGCCAGCGGTGGCCAACATGATTAATCGCAGGCATTCCAAGACAGGATTTATTTTGTCTTTTATTTCCCCTTTAATGACTGGCTGTGAACACCACTCTTAATATATCGTCCACGTTTCTAGATTACAGGTGACTAATGAGGATTCAAAATGGCTGTTATCTACATTAATGTGTTTTTATTCGAAAAGTCAATAGTGCCGTGTGTGAGAAACATTTTAGCGAGGGCGACTTGCAGTGATCAGTTATAAGCTTCCTAATTAAAAGGATTTTGGAAGGCATTAAAGCTACGTTGGCATTTATATAAGTACACAGTGCATTCCTCGATTTATCCATTCAAATAACAAGATTCTGTCTCTCCACTTATAAGTAAATTTACAATCCCTCTACCTACATCTGAATTATTAAAAAGCCAAGTTGTCATCTATTTTCTCCACAGAGGATCAATGTTCTGCATTTGTCGGATAAATGAGGCCATATTTCACATATTGCTGTTTTCAGAGCCCATGGAGATATGGTTTTCTAAGAGCCTTCTGTTGTAGCAGTGGGACATACCTCAATTAAATGAAAGAGTTCAGCTCAGTAATGACCCGAGTGACTCATATATTCATAAAAGGAATCAATCCTAAATCAGCTAAGTGCAGAAACAATGCAGAAACAGCCTTAAATCTTAACATCGTGCAATACGCACTAAACTGAGTTTAAACTGGAGCACTTCATTGATGTGCAGAATAAGACCGATGAAGTTCATTACAGAGCTGAAAACATGTATGAGGACAATACAGTGACTCCAATAAAAGAACATAAAACCCAGACCCAAGGTGGTGCTTCGTCACACTGGACTGCTGTACCACCAGACTGTTGTTCTTTCAATCTATGATTTAGCACAGCTGAGCTTGGCTAGATGGCACCCGGGAGAGAACTTGATTCTCATGTTTGCCAATCCTTCTTTATACCTGCCCGCGGTGACCATAAATACACTTTTATGCCTCCCGGAGAAATGCTTAAAGAAGCAGTTTGTCCAAGTTCTGTATAGACTCGCATGGTAATATCTTTGATTGACGATAGCAGCAAAGTTCAGGAGATGCCCCAAAGAGTTTTCCAGTCTCGTTTGATTGGGAGTTTTACATTTGAGCATAATTCCAACTTGGCTGTATTTATGTGGGGTTTAGGAATCCACCATCTTTTGAATCCACAGTTCATTAACAAGGGAAAAGACCATGACTGGCCACGGTTATCTCAAACTTGAGCATATTTTCTTTAATATTCTTGGCATCGGCCAAGATGTTTTGGGATCAGTGATGGATGTAGGTTGCATGTCAATATAGTGGGGAAAACCCAACTAGCACTGCAAACAATAACTCTTTTTATTGATTTATTTCATATAATATTTAGGGCTGGGCAACGATTAAAATCTTTAATCTAATTAATCACATGATTTCCCTGATTAATCACGATTAATCACATTTGTACGCAAAATCCAAAAATGAATGAAAAAGTAGTGTATAGCTTTTAGCATTTAGTTTTATTTTAAATGTACTGCCATATAAATGAAAGTGCCATAACATTTGTTGTGCAAACACACTTTTAACATCAGCATTTTTATGTAGTTTTTATGTAGAAGCCTCGCTCCACTGTGAGCAACAGACTTTTACAATAATAAAATAAATAGTAAAACCTGTGTTAATGCGCGACGAAATATCCATCCATCCATTATCTGCCGCTTGTCCGGGGATCGGGTCGCGGGGGCAGCAGCTTGAGCAGAGAAGCCCAGTCGTCCCTGTCCCCTGCCACTTCCTCCAGCTCTTCTGGGGGGACCCCGAGGCGTTCCCAGGCCAGCCGAGAAACAGTTTCTCCAACGTGTCCTGGGTCTTCCCCGGGGCCTCCTCCCAGTGGGACGGGCCCGGAACACCTCACCAGGGAGGCGTCCAGGAGGCATCCTAACCAGATGCCCGAGCCACCTCATCTGACTCCTCTCGATACGGAGGAGCAGCGGTTCTACTCCGAGCCCCTCCCGGTTGACCGAGCTTCTCTACCCACAGCTCGTGACCATAGGTGAGGGTAGGAACATAGATTGACCGGTAAATCGAGAGCTTCGCCTTCTGGCTCAGCTCCTTCTTCACCACGACGGGCCGGTACAGAGCCCGCATCACTGCAGACGCCGCACCGATCCGTCTGTCAATCTCCTGCTCCATTCGTCCCTCACTCGTGAACAAGACCCCGAGATACTTGAACTCCTCCACTTGGGGAAGGATCTCATCCCCGAGGGACACGGTCGAACGCCTTCTCCAAGTCCACAAAACACATGTAGACCGGTTGGGCGAACTCCCATGCACCCTCCAGGATCCTGCCGAGGGTATAGAGCTGGTCCACTGTTCCACCGCCAGGACGAAAACCACACTGTACCTCCTGAATGCTGCAGAGGCGTGTCAACCAAGACAGCCCTACAACATCCAGAGCCTTGAGGAACTCAAGAGGGACCTCGTCCACCCCCAGGGCCCTGCCACTGAGGAGTTTTTTAACCACCTCGGCAACCTCAGCCCCAGAAATGGGAGGCCCCACGTCCGAGCTCCCCAACTCTGCTTCCTCATCGGAAGGCGTGTCGGTAGGATTGAAGAGGCCCTCGAAGTATTCCCCCCACCGACTCACGACGTCCCTAGTTGAAGTCAGCAGAGCCCCGCCCTCACCATACACGGTGTTGACGGTGCACCGCTTCCCTCACCACTGGTGTGCACCAGCGGGTTCGGGGGTTGCCGCCACGACAGGCACCGACCACCTTACGGCCACAGCTCCAGTCGGCCGCCTCAACAATGGAGGCACGGAACATGGCCCATTCAGGCTCAATGTCCCCCACCTCCCCCGGGACATGGTTGAAGCTCTGCCGGAGGTGGGAGTTGAAACTCCTCCTTACAGGGGATTCCGCCAGCCGTTCCCAACAGACCCTCACAATACATTTGGGCCTGCCAGGTCTGACCGGCTTCCTCCCCCACCAGCGGAGCCAACTCACCACCAGGTGGTGATCAGTTGACAGCTCCGCCCCTCTCTTCGCTCGAGTGTCCAGGACATACGGCCGCAAGTCCGACGATACAACCACAAAGTCGATCATCGAGCTGCGGCCTACGGTGTCCTGGTGCCAAGTGCACATATGGACACCCTTATGCCTGAACATGGTGTTCGTTATGGACAGTCCGTGACGAGCACAGAAGTCCAACAACAAAACACCACTCTGATTCAGATCGGGGGGGCCATTCCTCCCAATCACGCCCCTCCAGGTCTCACTGTCATTGCCCACGTGAGCATTGAAGTCCCCCAGCAGGACAAGGGAGTCTCCCGGAGGAGCACTCTCCAGTGCCTCCTCCAGGGACTCCAAAGGGTGGGTACTCTGAACTGCCGTTCGGTGCATAAGCACAAACAACAGTCAGGACCCATCCCCCCACCCTAAGGCGGAGGGAGGCTACCCTCTCGTCTACTGGGGTAAACCCCAATGTACAGGCGCACAGCCGGGGGGCAATAAGTATGCCCACACCTGCTCTACGCCTCTCACCGCGGGCAACTCCAGAGTGGAAGAGAGTCCAACCCCTCTCGAGGAGGCTGGTTCCGGAGCCCAAGCCATGCGTCGAGGTGAGTCCAACTATATCTAGCCGGAACCGCTCAGCCTCGCGCACCAGCTCAGGCTCCTTCCCCAGCAGAGAGGTGACGTTCCACATCCCAAGAGCCAGCTTCAGTAGCCGAGGATCAGACCGCCAAGGTCTCTGCCGTCGGCTGCCGCCCAGCTCACACTGCACCCGACCCCCATGGCCCCTCCCATGGGTGGTGAGCCCGTCAGAAGGGGGACCCGTGTAGTTTCTTCGGGCTGTGCCCGACCGAGCCCCACGGGCACAGACCCGGCCACCAGGCGCTCGCCAGCGGGCCCCACCCCTGGGCCTGGCTCCAGGGGGAGGCCCCGGTGACCCGCGTCCGGGCAAGGGCACACGGTGTCCAACTGTTTTCTTCGTCATAGGGGTTTTATGAGCTGTTATTTGTCTGGTCCCTCATCTAGGATCTGTTTGCCATGGGTGACCCTACCAGGGGCTTAAAGCCCAAGACAACATAGCCCCCAGACTCATTTATCAGCATTAAATAATAAACGAGTTAACGCGATGATAAAGAGTCATCTCGCCCAGCCCTAATAATATTCCATCAGGAATATTGCTAAAAAACATCAAATGTTAAGTGTTTGTGCATTAAAATAACAGCTTATCCAAACTTTAAGTATTTACCTCAATTTACAATTTAAATCAGCCAGATGTTTATTCACTGTCCTCAGATTAGCTGAAGGATTCCTGCTGCCTCAAAGGAATAGTTTTCCTCTTTTGACATGAAGCTGTATGACATCCCATATTAGCAATATCATTTATTAAATTTGACTTACCCCTGCTGCGTCCTGTGAGCCGAGTTCCAGCCTCATTTTGGCGTTGACGAAGGTAGTCCGGCTAGTTGGCTGGGGCCACAAAAATAAAGCGTTTTGCTTCTCAAAATAATATGCGTTCAAAAGAGTAATACATTTGAATCACAAAATCTTTGTCAACTAATATGGGCCAATATAGCTAATATGGATTTACAGTTGACACGTCGCTCACGGCGTGGGTGGCCCGTGACGTCAAAATGACGTTTCAGGCCTGGCACAAGCCATGAAAAAACGGTGCAGCGCGTTGTCGTGCACCAGTCGAATTTTGTAACTTTGCGCGCGCTGAGAAGGAGAAACCGGATGGACCAACTCGAAAACAGGCTCACGGCTGACGGTTGTGTCATGCAAAATAGTTTTATTTATAAATAAATTATGTCGTTAGGAATTTGCCGTTGTTTCATTCACTGGTATTCACTGGCAGCGGCATTGAGTATTTGCGCTATATAAAACCGATATATTATTATTTTTATTGTTGCATCCTGAAAAGTAACGATAATTCCCAAGTGTGTCCATTGAAGCACACAATTTCATAACAAACAAACAAAGAAAGGGTAACACAATACACTTAAAAGTCCTATAGCAATATTCTAAGTACTATATCAGACTATAATCGTGAGAACACACCTATTGAACATTCAGCTTCTGCATGCTCTTCAGCTATTATGTAAGGAATCTTTCTCTTTTGTCGCCTTTTTTACTAAGCAGCAGTATCATTGATGACACTGACATCGTTTTCTTCTCGACTTTCGTCGTTGTAGAGTAGTAACCTTAAGGAGCAGCGACACCTCTGTGACGGAGAAGATCGCAACTTGCAACTACTGGCGCATCGACTAGCGCCACTATAAATAGCCGGCACGAAATCGTGATGTCATCAACACCTTCCTTTGTCATTCTAATGACAAAGGAAGTTTTTCTGTCAGTGCTGTCACCATCTCACCACTTGTTGACCCTCTTCGCACTATATTAAGACTGACAGACTGCGAGGTCTATCAACAAAATGTAATGACTCTTTGTCAAATTGAAAGCCTTCTAGGCTATACATAGGAAAGTGGTCTTTTTAGCTTCACTGAAGATGATATATGGCAGCGACATGGTGGAGAGAAGCTATTCCACCCAGCAACTCCAAACTATCATAAAAAAAACTCCCACATCGCACCGTTGTGTTAGTCAGTGATGGGATTGGCTGATATTTTCCCAATGATATTTTTAAGACAATTTCTTGTAAAATCAAAACATATCGACTTTCAGTGGAACCGTTTTGAGATAATTATAATGTCACAAAGGTAGTTTACCACAAAAAAGTTGCAATGAAAAATAAGCAAATTAGTCACTGAGGGTTTTAATTGTGTGTAAAGGTTTGTGTGAGGTATTGCATTGCAGGAGATCAGTCAAATGTTTTGTGGGTGATATTTACACTTTCCCATGTTATGACATATTTATGATTCACAACACTGTATGCATGACTGTAATTGCAACAGCTGTTTGATAGTGGGATACTGATGTGAAAAAATAGCTTTGTTAGTAACAGAGCAACCATAAACAAATTCAGCAACATCTGAATGAAAGCATATTGTTTTAGTAATCTTTTCCTGGACACCAATATTCCTAGATATAATGGAAAATGTTGATTACTCTGATCTTGTATGCATTTCTACAAACAGTGTGATGTCACATCTTTTTCTGCGTCATTTTTTTAAGGGCCTTGGAAACTATTTTGACCATCTGGTTTGAGTTCATACAAGCGAAATTATTTATTGTGAAACAGTGTTATTGTATAATTCCTTGATAAGGTCGTATAAACTCTGAAATCAAATCAGACTAATATAATCCAACCGCACTCACACAGTTCTGATTAAGCAGAGTAGCGGAATTATGTTTGATTCAAGGTTTTACATCAAGGAGCATTGGTGAAATAGGTTTTCATATTTTGAGATCAACTAAACTAAGGAGAAGAAAAAAAAAAAAACTGTAGTATTTTTATTACACTGCAGGTCAGCGATTCCCATAAACACTCATATTGTTACTACAATAGCATCCGTATGGAATGCAAAAGTATTTAGAGATAAAATAAATCACACAAATAAGCTAACATTTCTGTGAAGGATGATCCTTTGAACATTTAGACTCAATAGTCAGACAGATATGAAAAGCCTGTAGCAGAGAGCACACCTTCCAGCAACCTTATGACATCTGAATACTGCAATCTGGCTGAGTGTGTGACAACGATTATAAGTAATAAAGCAGGAGGTCAAATGTATATCTAAAAGTAATGGATGAATTATTAAGACTTCTAGAATAAATGCCATTTGAGGAGGCCTGTTAGGAAAACAAACGTAAGGATTATCATCAAATTCAGGTCAAGTCAAGTTTATCTTTATAACCCTTTATCACAAGTCACAAATTCTCCTCAAGGGGCTTTACAATCTGATCATCAAATTACACTCTCTAAGATTAGAACTACGCAAGTTCAAGATGTCTTGAATAAAAATAACACTATTCTATAGAACAGTGGCAATGAATAACCGCCAGTGTTAAACACAGAACAATTTGGAGCTTCTCTGATGGGTGTACCTCAGAAGAAAAAAAAAAAAAAAAAAGAAATGTAATACATTCACAAAAAGTAAGAAAAAAAATACACTGCTACAAAGCAACAATTCATTTAAACAAGAACTACTGTTCCGATGTGGTGATTTTTCCATGATCAAAAAAGGTATTGACACAGAACTGCCCTGACGCCTGTTGTGGGATCCTAAAGTAGAAACTCACAATGCTCTGAGCAAAATGAACAAGATTGAAGCAGAATGAATAACTGGCCCACATGGTTACACAGATAAGTACACTGTAATGCAGCATTTAGAGTCACATTACGGCATTTCTAGTCAATAACAAGATGATTGGTTGGCAGTGGCATATCTAGTTAGCGGGACATTGTTGCGCTTGACATTTATCATAGCTCCAGGGTCATGAACTCTAAGCTTGACAGCAACTGAATCATTAAATTTGAACGGCTGCAGCTTTGCTGTCTCGGAGGCACTGACATAAGTGTTTTCATGCTGAAATGAGTGACTAACTTCCGCTAAGCTAAACACGTCTTTGTTCAAACTGGGACATTATGCGCTAAAAGGGACATGTACTCCGGTTTTGGTGAAACAATGCCTGCTTTAACAAGGAGATAATTTGCTGCATTTGATATCAATACCAATTACTGTTATAGACTGACGTCCTCCTGCAAATCAAGTCATGAGTTTTGTTTTGAGAGCCTTAAAAGGAACAATCATTTTCTATTTAGATGAATAATAAGAGCAAAATAATTGTAGCATACCACAAACAGTTGGCACGAAGATTGATGCCCTAACAATGAGAAACAATGGCTCCAACAGCTTTTCAAGGATGTAATTTATTACCTCTGCTTGGCCACATCTGAGTCATGTTATAACAGGAACTGCAGAGATTAAGCAAGAAGGTGGCTCATTTATTCAATAAACTAATTCAGTGCAAATTCAGCAGCACAGTAAAACAAACCAAATAGCTAAATTTTTGCTCTTAAGCTCGAAGCAAATAGGATACCCAACCAAAAACATTGCACTGGGCCTTTAAGCTTAAGGGAGAGGAGGAAAAAAAAAAAAATAAAAAAAAAATAAAAAAAAAAAATAAAAAATCAATGGCTAGAGGACGGAGAACCTATAGCCATCACTTAATTCTCTTATCAGTGTGATTTAGGGGACAAGGATGATGTTAAATAACTGTAAATCCTTATCTTTGACTTTGTGGGTGGTTTATGGCAGTTTCAACAGCAGTTCAGAGACAGAATGTCCATACTTTCTGCCGGATGCACAATTTATAGCTTTATTACTCTTTGTCTAGAAGAGCAGAGAAACATAATTGAAAGGAGGAGATAGCAGCTTGCGAGTAGAAAAACAGGAGAGAGGGCATGCAGGAACAGAGAATCATCATTGCTAGAGACATCACAGCGACAGTTTTATGGCTAAAAAGCAAACCCTCGGTTTTTTGGGGCTCGTTTTTATGAAACGAGCAAGATCCAATTTTCTGATTCATCTGCAAACAGTCCAGATTGAGTTTCGTATTCTGATGCCGAGCTCAAGGCATGCCTACATGAACGTAGAGGTCACCAAAAGGGCTTGTAGAGTTGAAGTCATGAGTTTGCACTCACACTGTCACAGGCCTGCTCATATTTTTGCCCTCAGTGTCAACAAGCCTATTGTTCTCCCTGATAAGGCTTCAGTGTGCACAGTAATGGGAATTAAGCAGGGCATAAGTCATGGAGAAATTGGGTGACAGCAGATCAATAGATAGTGGTGAAGCCTCAGGGACCATTAGTGAAGAGGACCCCTTTGTTTGTCCAATGCTCGACAGAGGGTTAGTGGATGTTTCTATCTGAATTAACAGTCTAAACTAAGAATACACAAGCTCATGAGAGAAGAGTAAAAGGTGCTTGAGGTGCATGAGTACATGAGCCTGACCTCTGCGTTTAAAAAAAATAATAAAATGAAATATATATATAAAAATACAGGCAATGTGTTATTGTTACAGACTGATTAAATCATTTTAAGTTGAAAATGTCATTACCTCTGCCAGGAAAATTGATCTCCAGAGGAGGTCATCTTTCTTGTGTCGTTTGCTGAAACAAATCTAAGCAAGGACATGTTTTAGGGTTGCTTGTCTATCCATTTGCAAAATAAAATAAAAAATTGACAAGCCAAATGTCCTGAAACTGGGTAAGGAAAACATCCATTCAGGTTTGGTGCAGATCCAGATTAAGGTCTTCAACACTGCAAGATAACCATTGCCCTCAGAGCAAGTTTGCACTTTCCAAGTGGCCTCAAATCAACTTTGCAAAGGACATTAAGTGAATAGCGAATACTACAAATATATAGACAGATTTGCACGATTTACATTATACCAGAGGTAGGGCTTGACGCAGCTGGAAAGTGATTCAATCTTTAATATTTTCTTTTTAGTCTTGGCATATGCAGTCTCAGGGCTTCAACATGGTTCTGCACTTGGCATTGTTGCTTTGAAAATGCACATCTACATGTTCTGTTGGTTTGCTGCCCCTTTGGGGTAGTCTCAGAAATATGTAGAACAATCTGTGGAGTATGTTACCCTTGTAATGACGTTGTTGGTCCTTTAGCATTGGACAAGAAAAAAAGAGGGAGTTGTTGGGTGAACCGACAGAAGATTTCCGCCTTGATTTCTAGATGTTGAATAGAATTTTTTTTTCTTGCAATGGTCAATAGCAACAACTACTTTCAGAGTACCCCAACGCATCCAGCTTTTTGTATATATTTACAGTTTATTTATTTTTTTAAATTTCTTCAGACCTGGTAGTATTTACCTTAAAAAAGAGAAAAAATCCATATGATGCAGAATGGATGGTATATTGGTACGGTTGGCTTTAGTCAGAGGAAGCAGCAGACAGTCTGAAATTTTATTTAGTTTAATCAAGACTTACAAATACAAAATAAAAATAGTAAAGCCAAGTGGTGCTTTGTCTGGTACAAAGTCGGACTATAAATAAGAGTTCTTTACCCAATCTTGGTCCTAGACAGATTTTCAATCGTTCAATTATTTGATGCATTTTATATTTTACTTATACCATTTTTCAACCATGAAAATATTGCTAACAAAGTCTACCCTGCGCTGTAAATGTATAATTTTTTGTGTACGTTTTTTTTCTGTGAATGTACCCTATAATTGATCATTTAAGAGTCAAAAATCCCTGCCTCTTACCCAATGAAAGCTGGGATAGGCTCCAACCCCTGCGACCCTAAATTGGATTAAGCGGGCAGAGAAAATGGATGGAGTATCAAAGATAAAAACAAAAACTTTCCAGAGGTACCAAAACCCAAATATATTCAGTTGAAAATTATTATATATAAACTGATAAAAGCAAAGGCTTACGGTACATTTCAGATGCCAGAAACTACAACCACTTGTCATTTTTACATAAAAAGTATCTTAACTGAAAACAAAAAAAAAATGGGATCACTGATTCTGACTCCAACTGTTTTAGCAGTTAGTAACAATTCTATGTTAAATCTAAGTTGGTCATGCTGTTTTCACTTTTACTTGTTTACAACATAAATTGTTTAACTGAAAACATGTGTGGCATACAGTATTACGGACTGTGGGAAAAGTGTACAACATAATTAAAGACGCCCTGCAGCCCTATTCTGGAGCTAGATTATGAAAATGCATTTGCCCTAATCTTTACAGTGTTCAAAATGATTAGACAGAGCATGTGACAACTCTAATATAACAGATTCCCTTATTAAGTTCTTAAGGCAAATGCATATTGTGCCCATCACTCCAGGACATTCCCACTTAAATGCATAGATAATTTGTTGTTGCGATGCATTATTCTTGCCCCATAACCAGACCCCAGCCGAGTGAGCAATGTGCCAATGATAAAAGGAAGATATTAATTAGTATATCACAATCACAGCACATGCACTTTCACTATTAATATATTCCAAACCATCGGGTTGTGATTTAATTATAAATTATGTAAATGGTTGCCATGAATCATTTAGGTTCATGCACTTTATTAGCTAAATGGGAGGGCAGAATGTAGGCATATCACAATGATGAGGATTTACACACCCGACTGATGACAGCACAAGTACAAGAATTTTTAGTGAACAGATCACAACTTCATACGCCCGCCTGCTAATGGCACAAAACATCTCAGACTGATGAATAATTCACTTAAATATGTCATTTAGTTCATATCAAAGGGTTATGTTTATCTATGGGTCACAAAGTTGAGGTGTACATTAAAGTTATAACACTATATAGCATTAAAAGAATATATTCTGTTCAGATACAGCCCTGCAGAGAAATGCGACATATATATTTTGTTGTGCAGAAAAACAAAAACAACTGTCATTCAATTTCATCAAATAATCTCTTTGTTGTTTGTTTGTCTTATTTAGGTGTTGTGTTTGCCATTGTAGCATTAAAAACTGAATCTAGAAGAAGTTGCTGGTTAACTTTCTACCACTGGGCTGACGGTATCAATAACATGAAATCATGACAACATCTCTGAAAAATTCAAGTAAGTCTGGTGAGTTATTGCTAATTTTCTATATTACCATACTGGCAAAGCATTCAAGAGCTAAGACTGACAATTATTCCAGAAGGCCAGTTAGGTGCAGCTGTGTCAAATAGTCACAAAACTGATTTCCTTATAACAGCCAACATGACAGCAAACACACGTACTGCTGGTTTCTTTAGTACTTGTATCGTGTTCTGGGTTGTTTGGGATTAAGATCCAACTCCAACCCCAATAACATTAAAAAAAAATTAAAATAATTGCTTTCTAGTGTACATGGTAATGTTGTGAGAAGTTCTATTGTAAGCCAAGCCTTCATGTTCCCCAAAGCATTATGAATAGTTCAAATGCATAAGCATAACATAGTAGTATTTAATGTCCAACTTAACCTAGTTTTGGTGCCTAAACCTAACCATGCAGTGAGAGAAAGCAAAAGTCAAATGTACAAGTGAAAAAAAAAAAAAAGACGTGCATTCATGAACAAGATTAAATCTAATTTGTGACCATTTCATGAACATCTGTGAAACTGGGTTGACTTAAATTCAAATTAACTTGTTGGTTCTAATAATGAAAAAAAAAGAGAAAACAACAGAGACTTCTTATTGATCGGTTAGAGCAAAACAGTGAACTCCTCCTGTTAGGCAGCATGGATGAAGTGGAACTGATTGACAATTCAGCCTTTTCTAGTCAATTCCTTTCCGTTTTTGATACTTTATAGTTACAACAGTTTGACAGGTACAACTGTTGTAAATGAACCTAAGAAGGACAGAAAGATGATGGGGAAAACTAACTGGTTGTTTTATCTATTCAGTTATAGTGAAATGTAGATCAGAGTGTAGATGGCCAAATCATAGTCTATTTTCATTATTTCTTTTTTTACCACTCTTCCTCTTGTCAAGTTGATGTAGTGCTCGAGCAAGAAGTGTATTTGGTCTGAGTAGGCCTGTCAAATCAGACTGTCAGGCTGCGCTTTTTTGATGGAGCTGTATCGCTCGCTCATCTGTCAGTCAAAAAGAAATACTGCTGCCAATGTCAAACTTGAGAGTTGAGACGAGCGGACTTACATGACATTTCATTGTCTGGGAGAAAGAGAAAGCTGAAGAGCGGAGTTTGTGGGGCATGTTTGCTAAGTAATAAAGTGTAACAAAGAGTACGAGGAGGACAGTTAATGCAGCATGACACTTGAATCTTGAAGTGCTCTGAAATGCTATGTAGATTAAGATAATCGACTCATCAAGATTCCCAGAAATAAAACAAGAATATTGCCTCATAACACATATAAAGAAGGCCTACACATTTCATTGAGCATCATTCATCACAGTATGTGACATAAAACACATCCTCTCATACAGAGTGGACTTGTGTGTGACATTGTTCTGGCAGACCAGAAAATTCCCCAACCTGGGTAATGTGTCTGTGTTAGTCTGTACTCACACAAGAGGTTTACCCCACGGTAAACTGCACACCTCCGCAGCCCAGCTATAAGCTTCCAGGCTCTTGGAGGAATACTCCATCCTCCTCTGCTGGGCAGTAATGATCAGGGCTGCCAAAGAACTGCAGATCAGAGGGAACATCAGATAGCGAGTTATCCATCAGGCACAACAGGTTCATGAATGTTTGATTTAGACAACCACAACTGATCCGTATGACAGACCATACAGCTGAAAAGAACATTCTGCACAATGTCATTGCAAAGCACAAACAAGTTATATTTCCACAGACTGTGTTTGTCAGCACCTACGATCAGACATATTTTATTTTGCATATTTTCTTTGTTCCCTAAATGAAAGACAGAAGAAACATTTAGACAGCATGAAACCCCCAGAGCTGGGGTCATTTTTCTTTCCACAGGGGTGGAGCAAAACCCTTAAATGTTTAAACATTTAAAATTTTTAGATACAGATTAAAACGGTACTGGTATGGAAAACAAAAAACAAAACATCAGTCTGCCTTAGGTTAAAGATTTAAAAAAAATAAATAAATAAAAATAATGTTTCAAATCAATTTAGTTAATTTACATTAAATCACATCTAACTTTATTAATTACTGTGTCATTGAGGAATGTATTTAAGAGATTAAGGGATGACAAGTTTATATTTAGGGGTGTGTGCAAATTTTGAGATGATTCATTTCTAATACAGTTTTGTTTTTTTAATATCATGAGAATATAGTTGAAATTATCTAAAAGATTATGGTCAAAAAGGGCTTCTCTTCATGAGAGAAAAGCCGAGTCAAATTGTATTTATGTCTTCCTTAAACAGGTCACAGTGTGAATTTGCAACATTTGTTGACCTCTTATTCAGTGTAGAGTGGCAAATGTTACATATCACGAGAATAAGATCTTTCTGTGGTTTTTAAAAAATTTCTCGATGGCATATTTCCCAAACAAAAACACAACAGTAGTAAAAACACAAGACAACCCTTTGCTCGTGACATCAAAAGAATTCCAGCTTGAGACAAACATAAAAAAGGGAACCCCACTCTCTTTGGTTTCCATCTGTACATTGTAGTTGAAAATATGATGACTATTTGCTTGTATGTCACACAGATGTAACCAAGCAACAGCCCTCATCATCAGTCAAAGACACACTAAATGCATTGGTTTCACCACCCATCTGTTTTATGAAGGTGTTAACAACTGCCGAAACAGTTCCCATGTTTGGAGGTAATGCAACGGAGCCGCAGACAAAAACACAATATGTAGGTATAATACAATCTCAATTACCATGAACTTTTGTTTTCTCTGGGACTTGCTACTCTGCTCTTGAAGGGTCAACTGTGTGTCCAATCAACACATTGATACAGTGACAAGACAACAAAATATTTAAAATGATGGGCTTTAATGACTGAGAAAATCTAAAAAACTATCGTCTTTAGTCTATACCAGGTGGAGACAAAATGTCCAACATCAGTATGACTGAGCTTCATTACCACAACAACACTGCCCCTTAGTGTATGACCATCTGCATTACAAAAGTCCTCAATTTCAACCTTTTTTTTGCCAAATACAGCCTACAGGTTATTTATCATAATAATCATCCTGTGTTAGATATAAGTTATCATATCATAGGTGGACTAGTCTTCCACGTAAATCACTACTCATGGTCAAAAAAGGATTTATGCATTAGATATGAAAAGTATGTGGGAATTGAAGGTCAACACTTTTCCCAGCATTTCCCAGTTCCTGTCCTCAAGCCTCAAAGCCTTACATATTTTCCCTGATGCAACACACCGGGTTCAGATAAAGGGGCCTGCTCTTCATCGAAGAATTCTATACAGAATTCGTTCTGTAGAGGCAATGCTAGTAATCCGATAATTTGAATCAGGTGTGTTTGAGCAGGGAAACACGTAAAACATATAAGGCAGGTGCTCCAAAGTCAGGACTAGGATTTATTTACAAATCTACAAAAAGATTTTTTCCCCAGTGTTTTATAAGCAAAATGTAAAAAAACAAAAATATTCACTTCATTGTTATTATACACAAATACACTGTAAAAGTACACGGTAGCAAAAGGACATCAATGAAGTGCAAACATTTCTGCACATAGGAACTGAATAACTCCAAGTTTGTCCACAGCAAAGGGAAACGGCTCAGTTACTCTCGTCTTTCTCTATATGATATTATATATGATACAATTGTAGGAGTAATAAAAGAGTTACATAATGTCTCTATCAGCCTGACACAATGCTATACATAAAAGTATATTCAATAAAAATAAAAAAATAAAAAATAAATCAATTCTTTGAAAGTCATTATGGCAAATGTACAAGCACACAAAAGAAACATGCAGAAATAGGCACTGGGAGGGGAAAGTAAAAACAATGATTGTCACCAGTAATGATATCTTTCATGCTGTACAAATCTTTTTGTAAGTTGACGTACAAATGTGTTGCCAGTCACTTGTGAAAATGTGCAGGCAACGTCCTTAATAGATCCTACTGTAAATGACACAAGGTTTTCCACTTTTTTGGGAAGGACTGGAACAAGAGTCTGTATGTTCTATAATCACTATGCAGACTCACAAAAGTGATAGAGTCTGGAACTTCATTCCAATTTGTTTTGTTTGTATTTGTTGATACATAAACATATTCGCTGAAATAAAAAGGACAGTAAAAGACGTGTGTGGTTAAACATGTGTATAGAACTACGCAGCAACATTCCCACTGCAAACAAGACAAAAAAAAAAAAAAAGGTTTCAGAAGACGGCTATAAATGAGTAAAAATAGAGATGCTTTCCTGCTGAATCTGAAGGATGTAAAAGGCAACCTTGCACAACAGAAAGCCTCGGGAGAGCGCCTTTAATGCAAGTTAATCTTGTTTTGGCTTTGACGCAGGCAGCGGTGCCTTTACAGACTCTGTCCTTGTCCTGCACTGTCTGTAAGTAAATATGATTTTATCTGTTGTGCTCAAACACTAGAGTTTATAACACAGCTGCTTCTCTGTTTTCTTGATTTCTCTTTAAGTTTTTTAAAGCTTATGAGATGCTTTTGTTTTTACTTTACCCACTACTGAAGTTAGCTTTAGTCACTGTGATGTTAACTGTGAGACCGAAGTCTCTGATGTTGATCATATAAAGTAAGTCAAATCTTAATTTCTTTTTATAAAAAAAATAAAAAAATTAGATTTTTAATAGCTTGATGGTTGGTTTTAAAGCAGATTCATGCAGACTTGTGTACGTATCTGTGCATATGTATGTATATATCTGGCCATGGTGCCCATGTTTTAGTAATTTTTAGCACTCGATAAAACTATGCACCTTATAAGAAGGATAACTCAGAGGTGAAAAAAAAAGTGAGAATGAAATAGTTTATTTTTGGGACAGTGAGGTGAGTTCAAAATGGCAAACTATGAACTTGAACTCATGCCATTTTAATTTGTGTGAACTGAACTTTGAACTCGTTCAACACTGTACGATGACAGTCCAAGCTGGTAAAGCTGTTAAACATTGGATCAGGTTATAGCCATAACCAGCAGAGGGCAGATAAACTACTTGTAAAACACATGTTCCTGTCAGCTTCATTGCCATGACAACCCTTTGCTCTGTGTGCACACCTGAACTCCTCATTTCTTCTTTAACTTCTATCATAAATTAATGATTGGGTTTCATGAGAATAAACTAAATAATTGCAGGTCTTTTACTTTTGCTTCACTTTTTGGAAAGCACTGTCAATAACACTGTGGAGAAGTGGTTTAGTTATTATTATTTATTAGTAACTAGTTAGTTTTTAATCTTACCATGTCATACAGTGTCATACAGTTCCATCTCTCCATCACAGAGGTACGGAACCTGGGTGCCGACTCAGTGACAGAGACCCTCATCCACTCATTTATCTCCTCCCGTCTGGACTACTGCAATGGTGTCCTGTCTGGGCTACCCAGTAAGGCCCTTGACAGGTTGCAGTATGTCCAAAACTCAGCTGCCAGGGTGCTAACTCACACCAAGCCCTGGCAGCACATCACCCCCATCCTAAAGCAACTTCACTGGCTCCCAGTCAAAGCACGCAAAATCCTTCTCTTGACCTACAAATCTCTCCACTCACTTGCACCTAAGTACATCTCTGATCTCCTCCACCCCTACTCCCAGTCGCGGCTTCTACGCTCCTCAGACAAGGACCTACTTTCCGTTCCTCGTACCAGACTAAAAACATATGGAGATAGGGCCTTCTGTTCAACTGCCCCTACCCTATGGAACAATCTGCCACTTCACATCCGTTCTGCCCCCTCTCTACTACAGTTCAAAAAGAATCTAAAAACACATCTCTTCTCAATGTCCTACTCTTCTTAAACCCACCCCTCCGGCCCTACCCTTCCCCCCTTCTTTTCTCTTGTTAAGCGACCTTGGGTACCCTGAAAGGCGCTATATAAGTCCAAGTTATTATTATTATAGTGTTAGCGGTTTCACAGGGAGCCTATTTTAGCTCATCTTATATTGTTTTATGCCTTCGGGTTTAAAGAAACATCTGAACAGGTCTGTATGTGTTCTTGCACAAGTCACTTAGAGCTTCCGTTACAGGGGTTCGGTAATAAATAAATACATACAGTCATTGCAGGGCTTCTGGTAAACCCAAATATCTGTAAGAAGCTGTTCCAGTCAATTCTACAACACACAAAAACATTTAATGAAATACTTTTACTGAATATAACAACAATGTGTAATACTGTAGATGAATTATGATTGAAGGTGGATATCATTGCACTTGGTACACATTGTATTTTTAATTTTGACATTTAATTTAACAATATTTTGTTCATAATAATCTTATTGTATTCCTCGTCACTGATATGTTACTGTAGTTGTAAGGATGTTGTGCTTGTGCTAAACTGTGAGAACTGTCAAACTGAACTGTTCATGAGGCACAAATGATTTTTTTCTGAATCTGAAATTTAGAAAAAAAAAAAAAAAAAAAGGAAAAGAGTGGGAGGGGATTAAGCCAACTGAATGCATGGCTTCTTTTCACACATGGGCACTGTTCCTTCATCAGTGCACTTCTGACATAATCGCTGTAATATCTTCTGACATCTTCCAATAAAAAAAAAGGGGGGGGGGGGGGGGGCGCGCATGCACGCAACTTTTTATCTGACAGAGGGCGTTTGTTTTACAGTCCTATCATGTGAGCTACAGCAGGTCATATGACCACTTCTGTACACAGGCTGACCATCGTTTTGGGGATTGTTTTTTAAGCAGGTTCGTTCGCCCATTGTCTTGAGCCCTACAGACCAGTCTCGTGGCTCAACAAAGGTGAGTTAGTTACCATATAAAGGCTTGCTGCTACCTGTAGGCTGCACTCCATGCCTCCAGTCGCTTTCTAACAAATTTGTCAATGAGAGAACGCCGTTTGGTTTCTTAGATTGCGTTTGTTATTTTTCCGCGTTTGGACGTGATTGGTCTTTAGCGTCCGGTGTGCTTTACATTTCTCATGGAGTAATACCCCTCAACATAGGCAGCCTGGTATGTGCGGTGGGTATGTTAACGGGAGTGTTCAGCCTGGCTGTGTCACTCTTTTAGCACTCAGAAGCTGCGCCTTTGATAGCATCATTACGGTACCGTCCTGATCAAACACCGGAAAGCTTAATCTGCGCTTGGTTGAATCGTTGTATACTTCTTGTCCTTAAAGCCATGTCCTATCGCAACGTTTCCAAAGAGGCTCTTGTTGGCTCCATCACACTCGGTGTTGTTTTTGTCGCGGGCTATTTCCTCGGTAAGACAAAAAGGCGTTTAATGATTTAAAAAATATGTATTCACACACACAAGTTGAGCTGTGCTAGGTCGCAAAATCAAGGTAACCTGGACAGGAGTGGAAAAGGGAGGACGTCACAGCCGTCACAGGAAGGATTCATTTCTATTGTCCGAAATCTTGATTTAATTTTCATCCTGATTAGGATCTGCGCTCGGAAGGAAAACTGTGGAGCTTCTGTTTTTTCATGAGTTTCAACTAGTTTCAAACTCATACCAAATTTAAGATTGCTTTGAAACTGTCAAAGCTGACTTGCAAGGGCCTGAGGGACCTTATATAATCTGAGAAGAGGGTAAACAGATTTTCTTACATTGAAAACAGGGTTAAGTGCACTCATAGCTTAGAAAAATATGGAGACGAGCATTAAATGTCACCCTTTTTTGTCATCCGTGTATTAAATATATTTGCAATATAATATTTAATATGCACCATAACCTGCTCACTACGTGTGTCTGAACCTGCATTTTGCTGGTGACCAGACCTCCAAGTGAAGAGGTACTTTTTTTTTTTTTTTTAAATAACTTTCTATTCTCGTTTCTTATTGAAACTTGCTGTTGACTGTGCTGCTGTAATTTTCCCCAATATAGGATTAAGATTCTCTTGAGTTAGATGCAAACATACCATTTCTCTTGGGTCTTTCTCAATATTGTTCAGAGTTCATTCTGTTGATTTTGTTATTACGGACAAAGAAATAGTGCAAGTGATGAAGGGACCATTGTGAATTCATGATAAAGACTCTGGTTTTATGGAAACGTGCTACATTACATAATGAACCGGTCAAGTATTAGATTGCAGCATTACTTGTGAGCTTTCAGATTGGCACATATTTAAACACGGTACAAAGCTGCCCTTTACAAAGTCCACATCTGTTTACTCTCCCTTTGAGCATGACTGGTGTCAAATACAAATCTGTAAATCCTCAGAAAAGCTTCTATATACATGTACAGGCAGTTTCTTTGTTATTGCAATTAACAGCTGACAACAAGAAAACCCATCTGGTGCACATGCAATCCACAAACAGAAGCATACGTGAATTGTTGAATTACCCTAAAGCTGTCAAACTGTATTGTCTTACAATTTCCTGGATTCATTCCTTTATCTGATCTGTTGCTTTGGATGCCCTAATTTAATTTCCCCACTGAGATCATTGAAGTTGGATCTAAATTAAATAACTACTGCACATCAACTACACCAGAGAGCAGTTTACCCAAAGATCTATAATTTAGCTGGTTGGTCCCCTGACATCATTGTGCTCTTAAGATCCTTATAGTTTCCGGTTTGCCCTCAGGAAAAAAGAAACCATCCATAATGAGCATCTCCAAAAGTCATGGCGGGGGAAAAGACAACCCACTGATACAGTATGTCCTCAATCATTCCTTGAGGGAGCATCCGGTCCTGAAAAAGCTCAGACTGGTGAGTAGGTCATAGTATCTGGAAGACTGCTCGAGTGCGGCCAGAGTTGTGTAGCTTCCACAGGTTCATCTGAAAGATTTATGCAACTGGTTTCTGCTCATTGTTTTCAGAGGACAATGGAGGACTCCTGGAATATCATGATGGTCGCCTGTGAGCAGTCGCAGTTCATGGCCAACTTGGCAAAACTAATACAAGCCAAGAAGGCTTTGGAAATCGGTAAGTGTGTAAAATAATATAAAATCCTGGCATGATGGACATCTGAAATTAAGGTTAGACTAGCCTTTTCCTAAAGGGCAAATAAGACAAAATAAATGGCCTCTTGTAGTGTTCCCTTGAGCAGCTTTCATTGAAGAAAAAAAAAGACAAAACACCATTAGGTTTAGGAGAGATGTACGAAGAATCCAACCAACTTGGTATACAATCAGTCCTTTTTCTTTGTCCTCTATGAGAAGCAATATTTCGCAGCGACTTCATGAAATTAGCCATGTCAATTTAAAGTGGAATCAAGTCATTACAAAAACAAGGATGCATTCTTGCCCTTTATAATGTGTCCCTTCATCACACTGCAGTGGTGTCATAGCCTGTTCGGCATTTCACACAATGTAAAAAATTTAAAGGCCGGCCGTGTGCGTCTGCTGCCAGAAAATTTGCTTTTTCCAGGAGAAATGTTGCGGGCAAAGGTAGGAGGGAGTTGTAGAAAAAGCGTTTGGGGCAAATACATGACATCTTGTCATACAAATAAAAGTAATTGGCTTTTTCCAATCGTCAATCTGCCTTGTACACACCAACTGCTAAACCAGACAGTTATTTTTTTTTGTAATCAAATGCATATTTAGATTTTAGCAGCTATTTATTGAATTTGCAGGAGTATACACAGGCTACAACACACTGAGCGTGGCGCTGTCCTTACCTGAAGATGGAGTCGTGATTGCATGCGATATCAGTGAAGACTACACAAACATTGGAAAACCCTTCTGGAAAGAGGTACAGTGTATATGTTGGCATAAAATGTAAAAAATACTGCAATGGGATACTGTGGGGCTCAAATATGGCGTTTAATATTGTTGCATTATTCCCGTTTTACAAAGTACTGATTGGTGCAGAGGATTATCATACACCGCCGGTGACAGCTGTAGCTCTGTTTGAAACTGTTGCATAGATCAGCAGGTGGTGCAGACAGTCTGTTTTTCTGTGGAAAAAAATAAAAAAAAATACTGCTGTACCAGTCTGCCAAAGCAATCACTCCACTGAAAAGCATTTGCCAACGTGAGTTAATTAACTCATACTTTCCTAAATTAATATCTGAACAAAAGAGAACGAACAGAGAATTAAAATCAGCAAATATTTTGACAAACGTTTGACACTTCCAACCCTTTTAATGGCTGACTTTTGGTTTCAATGTTTTTCTATGAATCCGAGTTCAAAAGCAAAGCAGCAAAATATGTTTGTTGGCACATTTCCCGTTTTTGGACACAGGTTAAATGACTAAATCAAACAATGATTTTCGCTATCAGTGAAGAAAACTAAGTGTATTCTCACAGTAAATGAAAGCAGATGAATGCACCAATCTGAAATATGTGTCAAAATTTGATGCGTTACTTTGAGTTGGCACATTCCAGAAAAGGAAAGAAACAACAATTGCTCCACATATCAGACAGAAATAATCACCCATAAAACACTTCCTGATACACTGTCTGTTAACAGACTACTTATTTGCTTTATTAACTGTTGATAATAATTTTGCCTTTTTGTTTACAGGCTGGGGTTGAGCATAAGATCGATCTACGGATCCAGCCAGCCTTAAAAACTCTAGGTAAAGTTTGACATTTCTCAACTTACTGTTGAAAAATTTAACTGGACTGAAACAGGTTTCCGATTCAAATGTTACCAAAATAATTTAGAGGACTTTTGAATGTTTTCATCCCCCTGTTAGAAGAAATCGTGCTGTGATTTATGGCATCTCCCGTCCAACCCCAAACTCCCGAGGTTCAAGTGTTCGGTATCAGGCGCAGCTTTCTTGAGAACAGATCATTTAATCAACCTCTAGAACTGTGATTTCCTGGCAGCAACAATAAAGGGCTAGTCACATCAAGAACAATGACTATAATAATAACTGTATTATAAAGACGTGATCCATTATGAACGTGATCCCAACATATCAGTTGGTTCCATTACGGTCATATTTGTGCCGTGGAATATTTATTACAACCATCTATTTATTACTGATACAGTTATTGTTCTAGGTGCAGACTGCCCTTAATACCTGACATTTCAACCGAATGTTCTCAATGCATTAAGTGCGTCATGTATACCTGAAGTTATTTATTATGTCAGGAAGAACACATGACAAAATATGAATTCATCATAAGGATATATTGAGAACAGAACAGGCACAAGTTGTCCCTTTTGGGACATGCAGTCAGTAATTTAGGCTTTTTAGTCACATAAGGCCCCAAAATTATACATTATATAGACATAGCTGTAATTTAAGACCAATTAAAAAGAAAAATGGACCAATGCATAAGCCTCTATTTTACAAATGATACTGCAATAGATAGTGCAAGAAAATAGTTTATCTACTTTAAGTCCATGGGTATGATAATTAACATATTCGTGACTAATAGAAGAGCAGCTCGGTTACATCATAACTAATAAAACAAAGTCCCGTTTCAGGAATATTTCTAGCAGTAACTGACAGCTGGCTGAACTGTAGTGTGGAAGCTGAAATCATTTATCTGTATTTGTATTTACAATATTTAGAATATTTATAGTTTTAAAGACAAATCGTCTGTTATTAGACAGATTATGAGGCAGACACGGTAAAGCACAGGTGGAATTGATTATGCCGTTTTTGCGTTAATGCACTCCAAGTAGGAACCAAGACCTGTTTGAGATTCGAATTTGCTTTGCAGCTGAGCTTGTCAGACGTTAAAATAACTTCCCTTGTTTAACCCAAAAATAACCTTCACGTTATTGAAGTTCGCAAACTTTGATACCTTAGTTCCGGGTGTCCTTCCATCCGCTCCTTTCTCTTTGTCTTCTTTACTGTCAAACTGCACAGCGGCTGTGCAGCAGGTGAGCGTTCCTTTATAAGTATCGTTTGGCCCACTTTAAATCTCGCGCTTCTTCGCCGTGGAACGACCGTGAGGTGACGACACATTGTGACGTCGCGTACGTAACAGTGGGAGCGCTTGAGCTTCGCTTCGGTTTGTTTTGTTTGTACTTAGACTGGTTGCAACCCAAAAAAAAAATTCATTCATCGTTTCTAACTTAAAAAATGTGTACAAATCCATGGCCAGATACAAATCCAAGTCATGTCATGACATGAGGTAACACCGCCATGATTTATTGAGAACGTGTGTACACGTCACGCCGTGCCGTACGCTGCGCTGTTAGCGCCATCTTTTGAGGAATGCGTTCTCGTGACTTCCTTTCAAGACCATTGTGACCCGGTAAGGTTCAGTTGAGTTTGGCTACAAACAGTGACGTCTTCTGAAGGTGGGAAGAGTTGGAGAGAGAAAAAGCAGCAATGAAGATGGACCTTACCGGGAGTAAATTAATCGCACTGCCGAATACAAGATCTGCTAATTAACAATTAGCCAGTATTGTGCCAAACTCTGAACCAGCACAAAATCAGACCCCTGTTTTATTGGCTAATTTATTGAAGTAAAATGATGATAATACCAAATATATGAAGCCATGTGTAGTGGTCTTTATGAGCCACTAAATTGATAATAAAGATGTTTTTATATTAATACTCATGTTTTACTTTTTTTAATTATTTTTTTTACTTACTGTCGAAAGATATGTTTTACATTTGTTGATGAAGATCAGAAATAGACTGAGAGGGGATTTTAGAGGCAGATTCCTACAGGTTGAGTGTAGAAACACTATTCTGAGGTCAAGTCCAGGGTCTGTACATACAAAAGACAGCCTGAGACAGCCTTCTTTATATGTGGATCATTTTAAGTGTTTCATTGACTTTTGTTAATCTTGAAGGTCTCATCTTAGGGAACGGCAACAAAACATGGAACTGACTTCTCACTGTGTCATCTTGTTTCTTTCAGACGACCTCCTGTCTTCTGGCCAGGCTGAGACGTTTGACTTTGTTTTCATTGACGCAGACAAAGTCAACTATGACGACTATTACGAAAAGTCTCTGCAGCTGTTAAGAAAAGGAGGCATCATTGCAATCGACAACGTACGAGCGTTTGCCGAGACAAATATTTGGGTCATTTCAAGCGGCAAATTGTCCTCACAAATGTCTTTTTGGTGCTCCAGGTCCTGTGGGGTGGGAGAGTGGTGAATCCAGCTCCTGACGATGCAGACACCGTGGCCATCGACAAGCTGAACAAGAAGTTGCACAAAGATACTCGAATCACACTGAGCATGCTCACAGTGGGAGATGGGCTCTCACTGGCTGTCAAACTATAAAAACTTAGGTCTGTGTCTGTGAGACAGCACTCTGCACTACTGTTGCATTTTAAAGTTAGGCATGTTATAGGGCATATGATGGTAGCCAGAACCTATATATAGTTTTCTGGGCTAATATCAGTACAGGTGCTGTGATTACACAACACCGTACTTTCACGTGACTTAGAACTGTCACCTGTATACATCTTCTTAAAGGTTTCAGGACAAAGTGAAGCATTTAATTACGTGGCAAAGGAATCCGATTGGGAAAAGGTGCACATTTTGTTTTCAAAGATTTAATACAACTCACTATGGTGCCTCATTATGTATTGTATTAAAATGACAGGAGAGAAAACGAGTAGAGTTCAGGACTTTATTGTAAAGGTGGACACACACAGCATCACACAAACTGCTCCCTGACAAGTCACGCAGTCCTCAGATGGGAAGAGAGTTGGATGTCACAGTCACACTGAGGAAAGTAAAAATGCTCGAAGCATTGTTTTGAAACTAAGAAGCAGGTACTCTAGGTAGCAGCATTCTAAAAGTCATCACAAAGCAAAGCCTCTCTAGGAAAACTAAGCGAAGAGTGGCCAAGAGATTGGCTCAATTTATTAATAGCATAGTTGGTTGTAGGTACCCTCCAACAGGCAGTACAACTACCAAATTATCAGTAAAATGTGCAAATAAAACAAAAGGTTAAGAGCTTAAGCAAAGGTATATCCTATGGTGCAAAATAATAGCTCAGATGTACATTCTACGTTCCCACACTAGCTGAATTACAAGGGTTTGCTTCTGGAACGATTCCCAGATATTCAAACTAAAAAAGTTTTTTTTAAAAAGCTGACTTTCGACACCAAGCGGGATGTTTATCTATCATTATGGAGGATAAATTGGATAATGGGGGAGTACCTGATAAAATAAATACATGTGGCTGAAACATAACTACTTATTGTAACCACGACGACAGGAGGCTGTTGGAAAAGTTTCGGTTTCATCGGTGCCTGTATATTGGGAATCTACTTTGTTTTGGCCTTAAAATATCTGCTGCTGGCCACACATGAAGGCCAAATTCTGCCAAAATTCTTCCTCCTCTTGAAATACCAGAGATGATCCTCATGCCTCCAGTTCCAGGCCTAGACCTAGCTTGTGACCACCAGCGTTGATACTCTTCCCATCCACTAATGCTGAGAGGATGAGTTTCATACCTGCAAAAAGTTTTTGTTTTAAAGTTATTGAATCATTTTTTTTCTGTGTTTAAAGGCGTTTTCATCTGTAAACACGTGGTTCTTACCAGGCCGCAGGGTCTGGGTGTATCCAATTCCTACCAAACTGGCATTATTCACTTTAGCCTGTGAAAAAAAAGGCATTAAATCATCCAGATCGAATCAGATTCTTTAAGCGAACACCAGTTGTTGTTTTTTTAATAATTGGACACTTACCGATATGGAGGCACTGGAGTCTAACTGGTATTTTGCAGCAATTCCAAAGCGAGTGCCATTGCTACCTGCCGTCCAGGCAAGATTCACAGCAGTCTCCAGTTTGTCATTCACCTTCTGATAAATGGATCCACCAAACTCTGAACCATCATTTCTGGGTGGAAAAAAAAACAAGAAATGAACAAAGAAATGAACAACTCTTGCAAATGAGCATTCTTCAAACAGCATTCTAAATAACAAGACTAAGAAAATTCATTGGGAAACTGTTTGATGAAGATTCTCATCCTGCTCGATTGAAAAATATCCTTCAATTTCAAGACATACACATTGGTGTGGAGCTGGAAGTCCCCGGTCTTGTAACCGACAGAAAAGTTGCTCTGGGTCATCTTAGATTTAGCCGAGTCAAAGGTCATCTGGTAGCCCGCCAACCATCCCTCGTAGCCGCCCACCACCGCTCCGTGTATAGTGGGACCGGCAAAATCTAAATCTACATCGACACCGGCGTTGACATATTCCCGTTTATAAGCCGTCTTGACTTTGCCGCTCTTCTTGCTGTGGAATGGAAAAACAAAACACAAAAAGGCAATGAAAACTGAATGTGGCGCTAAAAAAAAACACGCTTATCAAATTAGTTAGAACTTAATTCTAACTTGCCCAGTGTTAGGTGAAAACGTTGTGTCAAAAGTAAGTTTCAGCCCTTTGGTGATCTAAAAAAAAGAAAAGAAAATCCTTCCATGAGTACTTGTAGAGCTTTTTTAATTGGTAGGATATAAACGGTGGAGTTTTCCATTTACCTGGTCCTCAACACAAACTTCTGTCCCGAGCGTGTTTTCCGTGGTCCACTTCTCTGTGAACGTCAACCCATACTCGGCCCATTTGTACTTGGTTTCAAGAGTACCAGTGACTTTGCTGGTGTCTACGTTTGATGAGCCAGACGTTTTAAATTCCTGAAGGGAACATAAGAGAATGTAAATCCTACCTGAAAATAGGCTTATTATCTTTCACAGCTGGAATCCATTTATTAATAGAGACTGGCTGATACCACGTAGATTTGAGGGAGGAACTAATTACTAATTACAATATTTCAGACTAAATTAATTCTTGAAAACTGACGGGCTTGGTTATTAAAGACATGCCACAATAGATTGTTAGTTACTTAATCAACCTGTGTATAAACTGTAATGTTTATTCATAAATTACTTCATGGAAGTCACTTCTCAGAGGGAATATATGTTGATAGTTTTATAACTTAGAGATCAAGAAAAGATAAGGGCAACAAAAGCGCATCACTCTCCTTTGTAATTATAGAGACGGTTAAACTCACCACTCCACTTGAAGACTTGGTCTTCACATCAAGCTTAACCAGCCCAAACCCTGTGAGGACAGAGACAATGAGCAACTAGACCCGTCTTTTTCAGGTCAACAAATATGCACTTATTTACAAAAATATGTATATCTTGCTTTCATTTACCATATCCTTTATTGAAAATGTCTTTTGCGGACTTTCCCAGGTCTGCATAAGGTGGAGGAACTGCCATTGTGACTGTAAGAAGAGATAATAGGACAAACGATGAATCAGGGCAATAAAAATGTAGTGTTTCAGGAGAGATAGATCATCAAAAATGACATAGAGAGAAGGCACAGCGACACCAAACCCTGATTACATTCAATAAAATGTGGGAAAATGTAACTACATTTTAAAACACCTGCAGACATTAATGCCTTTATGTATTTATTTATTTTAAATTGGTGCGATACTTTATTTAACCAGTTCTGCATGAAAGCATCAAAGTAAGTTTCCCAGCTTTAGGTCGAATATTTGTTAATGTGTCGTCTCATAACGATGAATTAACAATAAACCTGTTTTATTTCCTTGCATATACGTTGCAAGTGGAAGAATAGCATGTTGAGTGAGGGCTCCTCTACTGTTACATGAGCAAACACCCCAAGCTGGATTAAAAACACTAGAAACAAATTATAAAGAGACAACGTTACACATTTTGTAGAATACACACTGGGCACTTCTGAGTGGTAGTGCTGTTTCTGGGCAATCTGATTTGACAAACTGTACGTGGGGGAAATGCTAATTATTTTTTACCTGCATTCAAAGTGTTTCAGATGTGAAAAGAAGAAGAATTGTAGCACTTGAAAATGGACACAAATACCTAAATTGTAATTGACCCAAAAACATTTGATTTCTTTGGTTTTGTCACGTGGATTTGTTTTATACCATAACTGACGCAACACTGAAGAAAAAAAAAAAAAAATAAGCCACTGAAGGCATTAAGCCAGAGAAGGAAGTAAATATTTGTATGTATTAAAACATAGAATGAGCATGGTGAGAACTCACAATTATTTTCTAAATTAGACCATAGCTTTTTAGGTGCACTCTCCGGTAATTACACTGTCGGTACTCCCTAACACCCACCGACTAACTCATAGTTACACGGTCAAGGTTAAACTGGAGACTGCAACACTTCACTGGCTGCTTCCATTTCGAAGGGAAATGTAGTCTTCCTGGTCATGTTGTATAGCCTGGCAAAAACGGAGCTTAATGCTAGTCCGTTTCTTTAATACTACCAGTAAAAATAAATAAATAAATCAGCTGGGATTTAATAAGGGCAAATCAGCCATTAAAGGAGCAACATTTTCAAGTAGTCAATAGCAAATAATGTTAGTATCTAACCGATATGAGAGGGGCTTACTTTGCCCACTCGTATTTACTTCCCCATTAATATGAGTGAGCATATGCCGGTGATGACACGTACAATCACAGTGACGAGCCCACCGTGTTATAAAGGAGTTTGAACTCACTCAGGAAAAGTGGTAGGGGGCGTTTTCGAGCTAGCAAGTTGGACGTTTAAAAGCCACCTCACTGACATTCAAACAAAACACAGCACATGCAACCAAGCAAACCAAACGTCCCGTTACTTACCGAGAATTACTGCGGTTCAATATTTCGCAGATAACTTATCAGATTAGAAACAGGTCGGAAAAGGTGAGGGAAAGCCGGTGTAGGACGATATGGAGGAGACACTGCAATAAACACCCTGCTGACCTCGGCGCCGCAGGACCAGGAAATACAGTAGTGTATTTTGTGCCTGATTGAAATCAGAGGGGCACGAAAAGGTTTGAATGTTGCACCATCGGGCTTGAAGGTTTACTATATGACACCTACAGTAGCAAACGTAATAATTGGAATTTCTCATCATTTACAGTTTTATGGAAAATCTGTTGTTCCGGCAGACAGGCAAGTAGAAGCCCTCTAAATCACCATAGCAACCACAATACGCCATTGCAGATCCTTTGTGCTCATGTAATGTTTAACGTTCGCTTACTTAAAAGGACTTCGTGCAGAGGTGTTTGTCAAAATTGTGCAAATGCAGTATCATTCAATTGAATATAAGCTGATTTACAGGATATGGTCTCTGTAAACTAGACACCTAAATGCGCATTTGGACGTTCAACTTGATTTAATGAAGAACTAAATATAATAATATGAGTAGTATAAATAAGACCATTATATAGATTAAATCTGTCTAAGGAAAAAAAAAAGTGAAAGAATGTGTCCAAAAACATGAGTTTTATGAATCATCTATCATATTATGGTTGTGAAGCAAGTAAAAAAAAAAAAAGTTTTTTTTTTTTTTTTTTTTTAGCTCTTTAATAATAGAAATGACTGCGAAAGATCAAGCAATGTGGATTTGGGCACAACATCCTTTATCAACGCAAGGTTATGTCAATAATCATGTTTCTTACATGATGCAAAGACCGAGGCGCTGGCCTCTTTACTGGAGTGGCGAGTTTCGATCCGTTAAAGGTAGAGCACGATTTTATATCAACATCACACTTAAATAGCGTTACAAATACATAGTTCAAAGCAACTGTAAACATATTTCTCCATGTGCATGTTGCTGTCCGTCTGAAAAGGGGAATATAAAAATACTTAATAACGTTTACAAAATGAAATAAATTAATATAAACAAACACATACAAATTTAAGGGTCTGTTCAGTACAGGTTAATGTCAAGACATTACTTAGCAGGACAGCTCTTACTTGGTCTCAGTCAGCGCACGGTGATCACTCTTAACATAAAAAGATCTTTAACGATTTCTACACAGCAGAATCTATCATAGAAACACTGAATGTAATTGGCAAATAGTTATATTTAAGACATGTGGACGAAAGAAAAAAAAAAAGTCTCTTTCATTACAAGTGTTTGGCTGATAAAGACATCGTCTTGAATGCATCTTTCCAAGGAATAAAGTAGGCTACGTCAACGACAGAGACTTGAAACTAGAGTGTTAGCCTTTTGTAATATTGTGAAAATGTCAATACGATAGAGGAATGCAGAAGGCGTCCATGACATCCATTTCTAAACATCACAAAAAAGGGTATTTAGTGTACAGTGTAATATATCTATACATATTGCTTCAATAATGGTCCACAGAGCAGTAATTATAGAGTGGGATGTTAGATATCACTTTGTCAAACCAGATCAAAACCTTGAAACGATCACCGTAACTATGAAGATAACACATGATTACTCCTATCATGCTATCTAAATACTCTAACTTTTATGTAGCTAACTTAGCTATTTAAGTTGGTAAGTACTAAAAGAAATATGGTATCTATGCTACATAAAATGATATCCCTTTAGAGAACAAATAAAAGCCATTAAGTTTGACCCATCTCCACCATGTCCAATCAAACACAAGACGATGATGAGGCCTTTTAGGAACTTTGCAGAGTGTCTTCGATCTGCCTAAAACTGGTCACAGGTCAGAAGCGAAGTCCCAAACTAAAAGAAGGTATGGCTCTATGTGTCCCATCGGGCCTCTGAGCAGACAGAATCACACCAGTTGTCTTTGTTGTTGAGGATGTCACACACCTCCTCAGTTGGCAAACTTCAAAAAGCGGACAAAACAGCACTGCAAAACACTCGTCTAACAGTACTGCTGCTGGTCATCATCCGATAAGCCTCCTCATCACGGAGGGTCTAGAGAAGGGCCAGCAGTACTCGTTGGGGACCGGCCCGTTGACATTGGACTCAAAGAAGGAGAACATGGGGAACCAGATGCGGGCTCGCCGACTCTGCTGGTAGGCCCTGGTGTTGGCCAGAGTGTGGTAGTACAGGAAGAGTCTGGTCGTGATGTAGAAGGCTATGAACACGTCAATAGAGTAGTGTTCATGTGCAGCCAGGATGAAGAAGATGCCGAAGAGATTGAGGACCCAGGACAAGGTGTGAATGAAGTTCCAGCTTCGTGGAGTGTCTGCGGGAAAGACCATTTTAAACACAATCCGAAAAATTAAGTACACTGTTCAGTGAAGGTCTGCTCTGTGCTTTTCCTGTTGTACCTGCAGTGCCAGTGTAGGACACTGGATGGCAGCACAGGGGAACTGTTTTTCAATATGTCCACAATGTGTCTCCCTCATGACTTACTACTTTCACTGTCTAACTTATAGCTTTTACAACAGCTCATCATTTACTTTCATGACGTGAATACAGGCAAAACACGGCAACCGCTGGAATATTTGAAAGGGTATGGGCATCGAGGCTATGCTACATCTTAATGTAGTGTGAGCTCTTCTGTCACAAATAATTTTTTTAATCACTTTTGCAAATATCGGAATAATAAAAATTGCTTGATGTGGACTTTTTTTCATTATTACTAGAGTCTTAAAGGGGTCAAAATAGTCATTCTGAAGGCCTGAAACAGCCGTTGATATTGAGAGCAGAAGGCTGCTTGATATAATCAGATAGGTAGGTCATTTTGAGACTAAAAGTACTAATCTGGAGGGGGAGGGATCATATATCTTCACACAGACAGTAATCTTACAAGGACAAACTGCAGACACATGTCCTGCGAAAAATTCTACGTATTCCTGTGGCTGTAACAGCTTCTCCTTGGCAAAGTAAGCCTGTGCATTAAAGAGCCACCTCATTGCTGTGGATGCTGTTTCACAATGGTGAACAATATCATGAATATAACGGAACCCAAACAATAATAGCGATCCTAATAATACTAACACTAATAATAAAGCAATACTTAAACACGCCAATTCCCTTAAATCTGTCATTTTAATGTCCGAAGTATCAAATTATTTTCTACATTAAAGCAACTTGTAGGCACTTTAGGAGTCAAACTGTTCACTAGCAGTAAATCTGTGGCCATTTCACTTTAAACTGAATATGAAATATTTTGTTTTGTATTAAAACAAACAAACAAACAAACAAAAAAAAAACAAAAAAAAAAAAAAAACACCCCACTCACACTCTGTAACAAAGAAGTTAAGCATGGTCAGGACGACCGTGTGGCCGCTGAACATGTAGTCGCCACACGTGTGAACTCCTGTCAGAGTCATCCCGAAACCACTCCAGATGGCCACGGCCCGCTGCAGCTTGGACCACATGTCGCCGTACATCTAGGAGGACAGAAGAAGTGACCCTGGTCGATGACGTCATATTCAAGTGAGATCAAGTTTGAGATAACGATGCGTGAAATACGCGCCTTACCTTTCCTGAGCACTGCAGGTGCTGTCCAGGCACAGAAAGGGAGGTGACAAACATGGTGATGCAGCGCAGCATGAACACCGTGCCCATCAAGCTGCACATGCGCCGCAGAAGGATGGACCTGCGTGTCATATGAAAGGTTGCCCCGATACGGTGCTGATTTGAGGAACATCGCTCTCGACATTGAACAACGAAAACTGCTGAGGTGAAAATCCTAAACTGGTGCAAACCACTGTTAGGACTCTACCTGTGTTTATGCAGCAGCAGAACCAACAGCCAGATGTTACAGAGGATCACGCCACACGCCTCCGCCATGGCAAAGGCCCACGGTATTCTAGGCACACTGTTGAAAAAGTACAAGATCAGGGGTGAAAGAACCGATACCCGTTAATGAACCAATCAAAAGCTATCTGACAAACTATCAATAACCATTCAAGCGCAAGTGCTGACTGGTATGACGAGAGAGAGAGATCACTCTTCTCGTGTTTTAGTATCTCTAAATTGACTTTCTTTCAAACCTAGAATAAAAATTTGAATCCCTCTGATCGCTTGCAAAGCTCTTAATAGCCAAGCTCCATGTTATCTGAAACTTCTAATTAGTCCCCACTAATCCACAAGGTGCTTCGAACTCAGAATTCAGACCCGCTTGTTGTTCCCAGACGTTTTTAGTCAAGGATGGGAGGCAGAGGCTTTCGCTTTCAGGCTCCTCCCTTGTGGAACTTATACGCAGTCTGAGCGCGAAATGCTGACAGCCTCACAGTTTTTTGAAGAGGAATCTGAAAACAGACAGTTCTGAAAGAGCTTTATCAAATTTACTGATCTTTTAAAGGCTCATTTTGTGTTTTATACACTTTTTTGTTGTTTTTTTTATTGCCATTTTTGTCATATCTACTAGCGTTTTCCAACTGCTTTTATAAGTGTTGCTAATCATTTAATTTCTACGTTTTCTTTTGTTCTGTAAAACGTTTAGTTTGATCAAGCCGAGTTGAGTTTCATTTGATGAAGGGCAAAAACATACACAAAGAAAAGACTATATCTACTTTCTATGTACTTTAAATGGAATAATATTCAAATAAGCCGCACATAATAGTCACCAAACTGAGATTAAATCTTTGATATTGTAAGTAGCCTGAAAAACTTGCGTCAGCGTGTTTCATTTCTTTAAATGCAAAGCATCCCGTTTCCTCTCTCATTAAGCATAGACCTTCCACGAAAAGCTCGAAGCTGGTCATAAACAACGGGTCACACTTCAAACTAGGTCACTCGAAAATAAAAAACTCGCCAAGATCTCTTTGAACTAAAACTAGCTCATCGAGAGTATGCGAGGACAATAATAGAAACTTCCTTGAAGTAAGTAGGGCAGTATAGCATCCACCATCTGGTGTCATATTCTGGCTGTCCATAAAAATACGTATTGTTTTTTTCTTCTTCCCCTCAGTCTGTCGCATTTCACAGCTGATTAATGTTTTGCCATTTCTTTGTGGCATAACAGGGCTTTGGACGTCTCTCGGGAAAGAGTCACACCCACCTGTCTAGGAAAATATCTGGCAGTGGAGGGTATGTGCGCATATCCGGCACCCTTTCGTGCACTATGACCATGACGAAGGATGTGAACCCGAACACAAACACCACATAGACAGAGCTCAGCGCCGTCTTCCAGTATTCGGGGTCAAGGCGCCTCATCTGCTGCTTGTACTTCCCATTTGTGTATTGGTGGTAGTCCTCTCCTACTGGGGCCTTGTCGGTGCTGTCACAGTCTCTGCCCGGGTCTCCATTACACAGCCAGTCCAAGCTGCCTCCAGAGCCAGTAGGGGAGTGACCATCAAAGGGAACACCCAGCTCCTCCAACACATCAATGTTCTGTTTTTGAAGCTTGCGGATGGACACCATCAGCCTCTTGATGTCCCCCAGCACCTTGAGTTCCAGAGGCGGCGAGCGGAGGTCATACTCACTGAGCGCGAGCAGACTGGTGCCATCCAGTCGATGTTTGTTGCACAGCAGATCCACATAGTCACAGAAGCCCTCTTCCTTTAGCCACTTGGCAACGTGTTTAGGCGTCCAGCGACGAACACTCACTTGGGTCATTTCCTCCTCACTCAGAAGGCTGCAAAGGGGAACATAAGCATTTCAGAATATGACTCAAACACCTGAGCTTTTCTCTACCTGCAATCTCAGTTCCATAGAAACCTCCTCACCAGCAAACAAAGTGCTCTTAAGGAGAAGTTGATACAGTCATACACACTTTTCTTTTCACTGTATCAGCAATAATAAAAAAAAAAAACGCTGCAAAACTGCAAAGCAGTAAGAAAATATATTTACTTTGCGAAGAAACCTAGTTATTATCATGTTTAAGAACATTTCTGAAACACACTGCTGAGTCCTGGCAACTTGTGCAACTGTATGAGGCAAGACTTAAGTAATTTAACCAGTGCACTTTACTGGAAACCACACCCAAAGAATCTAAAGCAAGGAGCAGACACGTTCCCACCAAGGCAGTAAATGAAGGCCTCTAATGCAAGCTACGGATCATCAATTGTTGGCCATTATCCCCGCCATTAATAGTCGAGAACATCCCACACACAAATAGGGATGATTTACAGTCGGCTCAGCCTGAGTGGATAAAAATCCTCTTTAAATCTGCTGTTAAGGTTGACAGATTTCATTAAATCTTCAGATTCCTACATGGAGGTGATCAAATAAAGTGACAGGGATTTACAGAACCTCTTTCATTCATGACTGACTGCCAGTGACTTTGTGTTATTAAAACATTCACCAACAGTAACTTAAAGCCATTGATAAGCAAACACGGTGAGGTCAAAGGCGACAACTTCTGTAGCTCCACGAGATACTTACAATGTTCTGTAACCACAAATGGGCCAACCAGGTGGTTGTCAAGATAAGTATCGCTGCCATAAACGTGAAAGCAAACCAACACACCCTCCCCTCTACCACTACAACCCCTGCCCTACAGGCTAATTCAGTCCTAGCTTAAGTGAGCTAGCTAGCTTTTGCTAGCTTGATGAATACGTATCTTACGCTCACTCACCCAGTCTGAGCTGTAACCAAAGATAACACGGAGCGTATTTCTTCAGCTAGCTAATTAAGTGGCATTTTACAAGAATAAGCAGGAACCGTACTAGTAGATTTTGCCGCAATAACACGAGCATGGTGGAAATCATTTCGCCAGAGACTAGCGCTGGCTTGCATTTTAGTTGACAAGCCGAGGTAATAATGTCTAGAATATCTGCGCACGATAAATGACTACATTGGGTTCGGCTAAAGCTAATCAACAGCGACGCTCAGTGGTTGAAAAAGTATACTACATCATGTACACATTTAACATTCGTCAGATGAAATTTCTCCTGTTAAAACATGCTGGCATGAACATCTACAAATTCAATGTATTTTTTAATTTTTTTTCTATTCTTTTAGCAATGTAATTCAAATGTATTCATGACACAACTGATCAGGTAACAATAACTGAATCAGTATACTAATTTTTTAAAGATTTTCTTATTCTTATAATCTGATTATGTAAACCAACTGAGTGACTATGTCACTAGTAAACCGAGACGAATATATGAGAAAATGTTTTTGGGCCATTTCAAAGCCACAAAATAAATAATCACGTCTGGACATTATAAAGATTTAGAGGTGTAAAGTTGACTCACAGTTAGAATATAGGTCACTGTTTTAATTATAGAACTGAAGCACCTGTCCTTGTCTATTCTAACATGGTTGTAGTAAAGCCTCAACAGAGTTTGCGAATAAATGTTCAGGGTATAAATCATTCAAATTGTAGTTTCAGGGCAGCATTTTGTGGGTAAATGCAATGCATGTGCAGTGAGAAATGAATGACATGCAGCACAACAGGGCAGTTTCTCCATCTGTAAAAGAGCTGCAGAAGGTTTTGTATGGAGGTAAAAGATTTGGGAACCACGTGGATGAAGTTTGGCCTAACCTGTTCATTGGCGATATGTAAGTGTAACATTGATTTTGACTTAAATCAGTATGATTTCCCTGAATGGACTTCCCCCACATGATGACTGTTTCCTTTGTTCAGGTCAGTGGCCAATGATCGCTACAGTCTATGGAAACTAGGAATCACCCATGTTGTGAATGCAGCTCATGGGAGGATGTTCTCACAAGGAAGTCATGAATTCTATGGATCCACTCTGGATTATTATGGAGTCCCTGCAGATGACACACCATCTTTTGACCTCTCTCGCTATTTCTTTCCCTCTGCTGAGTATATTCAGAACGCACTGGCCACAAATGGCGGTAAATACCCAACATGTTGCTTTAATAAAAAACTTTGTACAAGTCACTCATCTTATTCACAAATAAATCCAACATTCATCACACCCTTTATCCTCACTGTAATCTATTTCCTGCTCCTCCAGCTCGAGTTTTAATCCACTGTGCAGTTGGAGTGAGCAGGTCTGCCTCCCTCGTCCTGGCCTACCTGATGATCCACCACCACTGCACCTTGCTAGAGGCCATCAATAAGGTCAAAGAGCGCAGGTGGATTTTCCCAAACAGAGGATTTCTCAAACAGCTCTGTGCTTTGGATGCGAAACTACGCAAGACTTCACATCAAAAATGAACTGATAATCAAACTTGCAGGACGTTGAGTTCCAGTTTCTCTTAAAATAGATGATTGACTGTGTGTCTGGCAACTGAGGGAGACACTGTGCCTCGTCTTGAAGCCTTTTGTCTCATGAATGGTGTTGAATCACATGTATTTTATCTCTCTCTGATGCTGTTTGATGTGAATCATACTGCCTCTTTATACCTTGTAACCACAGGAGATCCGGGGAGAGTCAATTTTATGAGTGAACATGAGACAAAATGAAGAAAAATTTAATCTGGAATGCTGTTGGTCAAAATAATCTACAAGGTGCATTCATTTTTAAACACTTGTGCGACTTTTCCATTCATTTTAAGACTATAATATATTCAATTAAAACGAAAATCAATTTAATCTCAGATTTTCTGATGAACATTCAAATCATCAAACTGAATTGATGACACACTGTTTGGTCATCATTAAAGGTGCTATATGGTGGTGCTCTCGCGGTAATCCCCAGTGTCATTCAGCTGCCTCTCTTTTTTAGTTTCCTGTCTTTTGGATTGTAGCCGGTGGCAGTAGTTCTTCCAGTACTCTGCAGTCTCATTGAGCTTGGTGTAACAGTAAATAATCCAGTTTTCCTCTTGCTGCAGGTTCTGGTTGGAGTAGGCCATAAGCCACAGTTCATGAGAGTGAAGTTCATCCACAAGACAAGAGACTTGCAGGAGAGGCAGATTAGTGGCATTAACAGTGTTTCCATCAAACTGTGAGGCAAATTTGAAGCAAACTTTTGAAGACCTGTCTCACAGAAAATGTAGAATCAGATTTGTTTTCATCAACTAATTGTTTTGCAACCAGACCAGACTGCATAATGCTGCTAGCAGGTGGTGGTATAGGCAACACTGTGCATGGCTAATGCTCACTAACTGGAAATAAAACTTCAAAGAAGCAGACACAAACAAAACTCGGCCATGTACAAGAGAAAAAAAAAGAAAGGTTTTGGTGAATTTGTTTCAACTGGGTATGCTGTGATTATTTTTTCATGTCAGTTAGTTTTGGCTTTGTTTTATTCTTTTAAAGCAGAAACAGCTGATCGTTGATGTGATCAGTCATGTTTGCTGCATCAGAACTGATTCACAATAGGTGTTTCCATGATCTTCAACCCTTCTTTGCAAAAAGGCAAAAACCACCTCGGGCAAGTGTCAAAGCTTGCAAAAAAAAAAAATTTTGTTGAAATTTTTTTATACTACACTTCACAATGCACATCAAAAGGCATTTATAGAAAAATGACTAATGCGTTCGTCTGCAGATAAGAATACAGAAGACAGGCGAGTTGGCGGGAGCTTCAGCCTTCAGAAACAACCTGTGTAAGTGTTACCGAAATTACAGTGCAGAGCATCTCCACTTTAAAAAAGACAGGACTTTTGTTGAACTTTTTCGTTCTTTTCACTTTTTTTTCATTAAAAAAAACAACACTTGATGTGTTCCCTCCTCTCTCACTGTGTCAGCTCAAGTGCTGTTTTTACAGGGCCCACAGCACTGGGCCCTGTATAAAACAGTAAAGCGGAGACATAAAACCCTATTTCCCCATTGATTCGCAGCAATTATGTTCTGAAGCACATAAAAACGCCTCTGCGCACCTCCACACAATCCCTTTTATCTGTTAATGGCCTAACTGAGAAGATCATTGCTGTCAGTTACTTGTCATTCAGTCACACGGCAGAAACATCAGATGGCTGAGCGATAGCTGGAAGGAAGGGTTGGGAAGAGAAAAATAGTGTTGGAACAGAAATTGCTGATGTTTTTCTTAAACCATGTTTACACTTTACAAAATTGATGCTGTCACTTAAATGCCAGATTTTAGGATGGTTTCTTCCCCGTATAGTCAAATAGAAATAGCTCATGAGCTCAGTTTCAAAATAAGCTGTGAAACAAGATACTCTATTCTTTTTCCTCTTTTTTTCCCCCCTGCCTTCCTTGCCACTGGAACAAGACTTCATCTAATATCTAATATTGGAAAATCAAGCTTTTTTTTACCCACTCTTCTCATACATATTGTTTGTTAAAAGAAATCTATTTCCTTGAATTTTTTTCTAAGCTTCAGACCGTGGTTACATTGGGTTAGATTTCACTTAACTGCATGTTGGACAGCTTCATTTTCCAGGTTATCATGTCAGGAGCCCACCAAAGATTTTGCATGAGGCTTTAATAAGCTGTATGAAAAAAAAGGGTTGAACCTGAGACTCTTCTCCAAAACAATCAAACTGCACATTTGCACAAATGTCTTTGTTCTGCCAGCAATGTGACTCCATAACTTATTTAAGACCCCATCATTTTTTAATTTCTTTTTTTTTTTATGTGGTAAAGGGGCCTCTTTCTTTTACAGCCAGCATCAAGTAGTTTTTTTTCTGTTTATTTCCCTCTATCTGTACTAGTAACAAATAAAAGTGACTAAACAAAATGATCTATTGTGAATAAACAATCATTTTCTTCCCGGCAAACCTGAGTCATTAAAAACTCAGAAACATCTGCCTCCCTAGCGCCGCCGCTGTTGTAAAACAGCTTCTCGGCCACAAACTTCTTCACAGAAAAACACACGATTGCGCAACACTTGCCAACTACACTTCCACTCGTCTAATTTTTCCACCAACGTTTATGAAACATTTTCACATATCATTTCATGTAGCCCACGCATCAGATGGGATCTGCTCCGTTCCACATATTAAACAGAGGCAGCACTTCAAATAATCAGTCAATAATTTTCTCCAGGTCAAAAATGACCTGCAGACATTTATTGACTGATGTTATAGGCAACATCAGTACTGACATTTCACAACATCACGCCCACGTTTTACACACACTTTCATGGTCGTGAAGAAGAAAAAGTCATTACTTTTCCTGGTGTCGACAAGAAGTTAATTAAGTTTTTCTTCTCTCATCAGTTTAAAAGCTAACATGGGTGAAATTGACCTGTAACATAATAAGAGAGATAAAGATCCATTTGCACAGTATGAGGGCCATTTAATGTCATGTGCAGCCAACAGCAAAGCTTAGTTTTGTTTCACTTTTCACCCAATTTCCCTTCACAAGATGTTTATATCAAAGCAGTTAACAAGCAACATGAAGCTGTTAGAGTTTTTCTAGTCCCTAAATGCTGAGTTATATCTTGTATAAGCAGTTCACTTTAACAATTTGTCCATAATTAGGCCCTATTAACACAACAGTATGGAATAATTCATCACTGCACGAGGCTTATGAGTGAATCCCACAGCAGTGTGAAAAGCAGAGCCCTGCTGCACTGTTTGTTGTTCTGCCCTCTGCACCGGTAAGTCTATACGCTAGGTTAAGCACTAAATTGGGTAACTGTCCAGTGACAACACCTGCTTGTACTGATCATCTGGTGCTGGAGAAAGACTGGAACTGCTTTAATACAACAAACATTTTGGCCAGCAATCGATCCAAGACGAGGGATTTGGACTTAAAATGTCAACCCTGAAAGACAAGGGAAAAGAATATCTAACTGTGAAGGACATGCAGAAGGTTTTGGACTCTTGTAAGCTACAGCTTAATCAAATTGATGAGGTGTGGCCGAACATATTCATAGGAAATGTGTAAGTATGCATTTTATTTCAGGCTTATAACAAGTTTGCCTGTCAAGTATATGTGACACGTGTAATGTTAAAGTTTTTCCAAAGATCTTTGTTGTAACTCCTTCCACGTATTGATTCAACCTGACATTAAAACATTGTGCTGTGATGTGTGTGAAGTCTTTAACCTCTTTCTGTCTCTTTGTCTTGCTAGGGCAGTAGCCCAAAACAAGACATCCTTGCTGAAATTAGGTATAACTCATGTGTTAAACGCTGCTCACTCCAAGCGAGGCAGCATAGGGAACCAAAGCTTTTATGGCAACGACTTTGTGTACTTTGGCATTCCAGCAGATGACTCGACACACTTTGATCTGGATGTTTACTTCCAGCCTGCAGCCGATTTCATTAATAAAGCCCTGAAGTCACCTGGTGGTAAGACCCCTCAATACCTCCCCCGAACATAAATGATACATTTGTAATAGTTCTCTCTTTTAAATTTCTGCACACCAAATATTTTATTTCACTTTGGAAATAATTGATAGAGTTAACCCCGCCTCCCTAATTCTCCCTGCATGCTGCACTTTCAATGTCACCTGTCACTGCAACGTAACACAGCTTGTAGCAGAGTGAAAATGTATTATCAGCCAGCAGTATTAATAAGAGTCTTACCTTGCAGAATTTTAGTCTTTAATGTGACCGTGACTCCTTTCAAAGAAGCTATCAAGTAGAGGACAAGTTAGGATTAAAGAGACCGTCGGCCCCATCTGCAAAGGAACTTTAAATGAACAAAGACGATGAATTGTAGGCTCTATTTTTAGCTAGCAGCAGGGAAAAAGAAAGTCCACAGTGTGAGACGGGCAGTCATGTATGATATTAATAAGACCGAGGCCTCTCACTAATCCTTCCCTCACACCTCTTTCTCCCCTCATCTTTTCTCAGGGAAGGTTCTGGTGCATTGCATCATGGGAATGAGCCGCTCGTCGACCTTGGTGTTGGCGTACCTCATGATCTACCATGAACTGCCGCTAAAAAAGGCTTTGCAGAAATTGATCCAGAAAAGAGCCATCTACCCCAACAGGAATTTTCTGGCTTTGCTGCTGGATCTGGATCTTCAGATGACAAGAACAAAGAAAACATGTCATATCTTGTAGTCAAGAAGCGTTTTCACTTTGCAGCCGCATGGCTATGTGGTTTCAGAGGGTGACAATGTCAGGCAGTCGGTCGATCCAGCAAACTAGACTGAGGCATCTCTACAGAAAATGTATTGTCATGGATTTTCTTTTAACACATGACAGAATTTCTGTCACACTCAGGTTAACACTAACACATCACGTTAGCGTGTTAAACCGAAAAAAAGAGCAAGAGAAAAGCTGCAGACATGACTCCACTGAATTTACCACCCAGTTAGTAAGGATCCAAACCACTTCCCTTACACTATTTTGTTACACCCCCATGTTTGAGTTAAATTCCCCTCAGTAAATTGCTCTTCGTGCCCCACACCGATTAAGCTAAAGTTTTAGAGTTTTAGAATTTTTTTGCAAATCTATTACAAGGAAAATTTTAGATATCACTTTGGGATAAGGATTCAGACCCATGCCCAGTTGAAGTACCTTCGGTATCAATTACAGCCTCAAGTCTTCGATCTTTGAGGATTTCCTGCTTTCATCTTTACAAATTCTCTGGAGCTTGTACACCGGGGTTGGTGTAGACGATAAGGTGAACCTTTGGCCCAGTTTCTAAGGGCTCTGTGACAGGGTTTTCTCAATTATATTGTTGTGGTTGGCTCTATTCAGCTTTTCTTCAACAGCCACCAGTTCCCCCTTTCCTTCTTCTGACAAACATCCCCAACTGCATGACACTGCCACCACCGTGCAAAACCATTTGGAATGGTATTGGGATGATGAAGTGTGTCTTGTTTCCTCTGGACATCAGGCTTAAAACTGGCCATACAGTTGAATTTTGATTGAGAATTTTGTTTCTCATAGTCTGGATTCCAATGAGGTGAGCCTTATCTGGCCACCCTGCCACAAAGCCAAAATCTGCGGAGTGTGGCTTTGATTACTGTGCTTTTGTAAGTTTTCATTCCCACACATGACAAGATCGTGGAGCTCAGCTGAAGCGAGCATTAGGTTCTTTGTCACCCTTTAAAAGAGGTTGGAATATAACAAAACATTTTTCATTCGTTAGTTTGTTAGGATAAGTCTCTCACTGGGTGCATTCTTCATGTCAAGTGAAAAGTTAACATATATCAGCATGTTAACTTTCTAAGATTTATTTCAAGTTTAAACCTGGTTGATAACATGTTTTTTTAAGCTGAGGCTACAACATCAATATATCACAAATCAGCATTTAAAAAAAAAAATATATATTTTTTTTTAAGTTGTGGTTTAAATAGGAAATTAAACCAATTAGTGACTAGAGATTGTGGTCTTCACAGAGATGACATTTCAGTGCATTTACGCATTGACCCATCCGGGGTGTACCCCACCTCTTGCCCAATGACAGTTGGGAAAGGCTCAAACAGCATCAACCCCTCTTGACCGTGAATTGGGTTAAGTGGATATAGAATATGGATGGATGGAATGAATGATATGGAACAGTATACGCTATGTCGTCCCACCAAGAGGTTTCTAAGGCATCTTAATGGGAACATTATTGTTAAAGACACACTGATTTTTAAGGATAAGGATTTAGTAAGATAACATATTGGGAGCTGGTTGGATATATCAGTAGACCTATTTTCACTGCACATCCTGGTAAAATATGGTGTAAACGTGAACATGCAATCAGTGTCTACAAATAGTCAGAGTAAAAACGTTGAAGGGTGAAACAGTTTTGACCAGTTATTCACCAGTGACAACAGTTGCTTTTGCAATATCTTTTCAACAGAAAAATGCTAATTGGGCATGCTAACCATTAGCAAAGGAACACGCTAAAGCTAGCATGCTGACAGGCTAATGTAGACATTGGACTCTAACGGCATGTTAAATTCTTTTTTTGCAAGTTGTTCACAAGCATAAAGGTATTATGGCAAAGGCGTATTAAGATGTTAGCTCTGAGAGCACAACTGAGCTTAAAAACAGTGAACAGCGGCAAAAGGAACATGGATAAACCGATGAGCAGGGCCAAAATAGGATGCGCTGTGGTCCACTATACAATGACATGTTGTGATTTACACCTAATACATTAGATTTTAGGAAGAACATGTGTTTTAAGGTTATTGTAAGAGAGCGTGTGTTCTTGTGGACCTGCTAATAGAGGCCTTATATGTTCAAAAAGAATGTCTTAACTAATTAACAATTTAGCTGCTAAAAAAAACATAAAAAAGACAGCAATAATCACAACTGATTTTATCTTTATTTATCATTACCTATCATTCTTTAAGATGATTTTTTTTTCTCCTTTTCTAACAGCGAAACGGACCAAAAGTATCATGTATCATGTTTTACAAAGCATTAGGCTATATTTTAGTAACCTCTCTAGTTGACTCAGAAGAGAAACTTAATCTACTTAATCAACACAGTTCACAGTGTGAAATTCCTTTTGTGTGTTTGTCAAGCCAGTTGAGCTGATAACTGCTGTGCATCAAAGGTTTCAGTTCTTTGACCGTCCGTGAAATCATCTATAGAGGTATTATGAATGTCATTCACACAAAGATACAAACATGCACCTTATTTTCAGCAGATCTTGAAAGCAATGATTTCTACCTGTTGTGAATTAAAACATTTCTCTGAAAAGCCATCAGACTCATTTTTATATACATTCACAGTAGACAAATACAAAAATGATCAGTTCATTGGGAATAACACCCCTGAATAATATGATACAAAAATAGTAGTGTTTAAGATATCACTGAACAGTGTTATCTTGATTTATTTATTTTTTATTGATATTACTCAGAAATTCAGTGTAAAAGTATGAATTTTGGCACTAAACATTGATGAAGGGACGGGAAAAACTCGAAATTAAATGTGGAACTTTAGCAGGAAATGTTTTCTTCTCTCGTGTGGTTTTTCTGGAACATTATCTTGTGCAATGAGTTGGTATGTCAGTATTGTAACTTCAAATGTTCTAACTTGCAGGTTATTCTGATTAAATTTATGAAGGGGCATTATATGATCCTCTTATAAGCTAAAAAAAGACTTCATCTTTGACCAGAGGACAAGGTGTCGTTTATAACATGTCACAGAGGAGAAGAATCTTAGAAGATAAGTATGATGAATAAGTTCAAGCACAGCAGCACTAATCTAATTTTCTTACTATTAAAAAACAAGAAATAGCCGTGTCCTATCCTCTCTCCCGTGCTGGCAGCTCGGGTAACCTTTAAGAAATGCAGAAGATGATGCCAGAATTATTTTGGGCGGCGATTCAGGTGTTAAAATAGCAAAAAAGGTTGCAGGGTAGATTACCAAGGAGAACGCAGACAGTTGTGCCCTCGACCTACATGTAGCTCTTGTACAGAGAGAGCATGAAAAGCAACGATTCCTGCCGAGGCAAGTGTCTGCTCACAGCGTGTTCTTACAAATTTATTGCAGATATGGTGGGTTGGGAAATATTTATTAGTATGTACAGTATACATAACCTACAGTGTGTGGATTTATTATGCTCTTTAATTTGCAAGGTAAACATTTACGAAGCACTGTTATAGATGAGAATGTACTGTTATGATATTGCTGTGGCTGACAGATTATTATTCTTTCTTCTTTTATTAATTTGCACACAAATCCAGATGAACCACATCTGAAAGGCTAAAGAGGGAAGTGTAATTCATAAAACCACCAAGAAGAGGCCCGGAGGAGGTAAAAAGCCATTTTTATTTGCCCTCCATGTTAACCGTGGGCACTTTCCCATACATAGCATCTTTAATTACACAAAAGTGGAGCAGGAAGGACAGGTTAGCCTAAGGGGGGAGGCTGTGAAAGCAGCGCTGCAGCTCAACATGTGCACCAGGGAAATCAATTCTCTGCTCCTGACTGTGGTGGGGAGGGAAGGGTTATACTTATAGATCAATGAGGAGAAAGAAGAGCCTCCAGGTATTCCAGGTACATGTTGTGCAAAGATACAGTTCACCTTACTTTCAGTGTTCATATACTCATATGCATTGAGCAGCTCTGAGTGACACATACAACAATCATATGCAGAGATAGGTAAAGCCATTGTAATGTTTGAGTGCAGCTCCATATGCCATGGCAGCTTACCAAAGGTCACTGGAACAGATTTGGTCTCAATGATTCATCCCTGAGGACAAAAAACCTGCAAACCCTCAGAGCCACATCATGTCTCCAAACACCGGAAGAATGCAAATAAGAAGCTGAGCTGCCTACAGTTTCTTGACTATAACAATTCATACACATCACTGGTAAGTCCTCAGCCTCAAAAACAATGAAACCCCAGACTAAATGGATGATAATGTATACAGTATGTTTAGTACAAGTGTCTCTCTAAAGTCCAGTGTATAAATTGTAAATGCACAGGTTAGACTTGAACTGCAGGAAATGAAAAGCTGTTTATAGGCATTGAATGTCAATTTGATCTCTGGAGAAAAATAAATCTACCAACTGCTGCTGAACTTTGGATAAAATAACAAGAGTATCATAAGGTCAGCTTTATAATTACGTGATCTTGTGGTCCTGTGCCAGTGAGTGTTGCATTTCTTGGCATAACTGCGGTCTGCATTTAATGGCTAAACTCCTGTACGTTGGATGTTCTACTGTACTAAATGATACCCACTATAACCCCACATTGAATTTATTTCTCAGTGTTACCAAAGATGATCCCCTCATTTCATTTAAGTGTATTGGATGTTTTCATTCTAGAATTTTGGCAATCACAGCTAATGCAGATGGTGCATGAAACTGCGTACATGTAAGTGCACAACAGTGGTGTAAGTGGAGCTGTTTAAGTATAAACGTATACAGTCCCCTCAAATAGAGGATTATGTTCAAGCAGCTTTTATTCATCCCTCATTACAATTTTTTCAGTTACTGAGAAAAACAGGTAACGATGAAAGAATAGTCTCACATCTACTGACAACTGATGCTTCAGCCTGTTTTAATCTAAGGCCCTGTTCAGGCTTGGTATCAACATGTGTCTTGGATAATCCGATATACTGTACAAGTGGGCAATGCTGAACAGGAGCTGATCTGTCAGGTCAGATTCAGAGCTGGCCTGGAACCCTTGCACTGTGACTGACATGCAGAAGTCATTTTTCCAAGAAACTCAGCAAACTTTGTCAGCCAGCTCAACGTTTAATACGTTGCAATTTCACAATAAAGCTTAAAAAAAAAACATTCAATCGTTATAATTCCCTTTCTCAATTCTCTGCTGTGATACAGCTCCCGCTGCATTACTGATAACGTTTCCACTCCGTGGTGACGCTGATGCTTGTGATGTACTGATATCAACTTCTGACTCTACTGAGTTGGACAAAAATGCTTAGGAGAGGCTTAGTGGATGGAAGATTTCAAGTTTGAATCCTGTCTTGTCCAATATTTTCAGTGGTACTTTTTTTTTTTACTTTGCTCCCACTCACAAATTGTTAGATTTAGATTTTAAAAGTTCATGGTTTGGGTTACAATTGATGCACATAGTTAGGTTAAGACTTTTCAAAATACATGGTAAGAGTTTTAAAACTATACATTGTCACAGACAGGATAGTGTAATTCACGCTGATTGGGACTGCCATCATGTAACATGGCGCTGCCCTAAACAAAACGAGTGCCCACTGAAACATTGTCATCTCACAATTTCAAACTCTGGATTGTGAAACGTTTTCATTTTAGACGAGCAGCATTTACTTACTAAATATGTTTCATGACAAAACTGTGACCTGAGTTTTAAAATGTCTTCACCCTGGCCTTAATATTTGTTTTAAGGATCTAAGAACTGCTTCATTTAAGTGGTTTTGAGTTTTCTTATGGCGATTTTGGGAATCTTTGTAGTACTTTTAGGCCTAATTACAGGTTTTTTGAGTCTCTTTGAAATAGTTTTGAGTCATTTTAAGCTGAAGTCTGTACTTTTTCTGAGTCTCTGTATTTATATTGAGAGATTCAGAACAACCACATGGGTGTTTTGTGTCTGTTTGTGGTTATTTTAAGTCAGTTTACAGATTTATTGAGTGTTTTTGTGGTGGTTTGTTAGACTAACAAGAAACATTAACAGTTACAGAGGCCTTAGACCAGGGCCTCCTTGACTTCTTAGCCCCCTGGGTCTATGCCCTGCAGGCATGTTCATTAATCCTTGTTTGCTTCTCAGCACTCAGTATGGTCCAGACTTCTTAGCAATGAGTGGTGCTGTGCTTAGCAACAGATTGTAAAAGCAGAAGTGGAGCATCCCAACATGCCCAGAGGCCTCAGCTGCCTGACGAGCCCTGAAGGGGCAGGCGGCACATATGAGACCCCACCAGCTTCAGAGCTCCATAGACTGATGTGGACAAAGAAGGGGACCAGCAACCATCTGGATGAAGTTTATCCCAGGATCTATATTGGAGACATGTGAGAATTAACTAATTAGTTGTAAATGCTTAATTATTCATAATTATAGGCGACTTGTAAATAATTTACAAGCAGTATTTATCACTTAGTGTAGCATATTGTGAATGGAGTCCTTGATTAAATGTCCTCAAAGATCATTCTAGTTTTTCCTTTTTAGGTATGCAGCCAAAGACAAGAGGACACTCCAGGCTCACCACATCACACATGTCCTCAATGCTGCTGATGGGAAGTTCAACGTGAACACAGGACCTAGCTTCTACCGAGACACCAAAATCACCTATCATGGAGTGGAAGCTTTTGACATGCCATCCTTTAATTTGAGTCCCTTCTTTTACCCAGCAGCCAACTTCATCAAGAATGCTTTGAGCTTGCCAACAGGTGAGGAGCTCTCAGAGTGCTCAAGGTATTTCTCATCATCTCCACACATTAACTGGGGTAAAACAAGGCAGGGTTCAGAAACATTTGTCATTCATCTCTCATAACAGCAGTCCAGTTGCATTAGTTATTAAAATGCAAATCAAACCACTAAACATAATATCAAGCTAATATCTTTCCCCCACGGTAATCTTCTCATGGCCTCAGACCTTTGTCAGGAAAATTAGTTTTAAATGGATTGCCCTGGTAATTTGTAAGCAACACTTTTATTGGACATGGAAATTACACAATTATGTTTGCGGCCTGTTCCTGCATGGCCTGTTATGCAAAGTGAAGTCAGTATCTGACATGACAGTAATAAGATGAGGCTCCCTTCTTCACATGCTGGCTGATCAGGGGCTCCAGTGTGTGGCAGGGCCTACAGTAATCCTCGGCAGAAATACACAGAAGCCAAGACAGTTCAATTACGCGCTCCTCTGCTCCCTAATCCTCAGGCCTGATAAGGAGGGATTACCGTGTGTAGAAACATTTGTTGCTACATTGTTGTAAACTTTTAGTCAGGAGTTAGAAGTACTCCTCTCTGTGATGTGCATGGTTTTATATCACAGAGAAGGAACACATTGGGCATCTAGAAAAATGTTTGAATAATATTGATTTCATGGTTGTAAAAATGGACATGGAGCTTGTATAGGATGCAGAAGCCCTAAAATCATCCACAGGAAATCATCATTATTATTATTATTTTTCTAATAATGACAGGTAAAGTTTTTGTCCACTGTGCAATGGGTCTCAGCCGCTCATCCACCTTGGTTCTGGCCTATCTCATGATCCATGAGAACATGACTTTGGTGGACGCCATTAAAGCTATCAGCGCCAACAGGAATATTTTACCTAACGAGGGTTTCTTGGAGCAGCTCAGGAAGCTGGATAAAGAGTTTCACTACCAAGGATCTTCAGGGAAACTGGAGTGTTGATGACAGGACCGGAAGTAATCATGGACTGCAAATATATGTATACAAAACATATATTGTCACGGTAAGATTGAATGTAGAATGTCAACTGTGTGAGATAAATTCCATCTTTGTGCAACAAATTACATTTGACAAAAAAAAGCTATCTATTTTCCGTATAGAAGCAATTGCATACTTTTTCAATAACTAAGAAAACAGATACCACACACAGCAGGAATAAAGAAAACCAAAAAGTAAATAGGACTAAACATACATAAAGTCCAAAGTCCGAAGTTAGACTACGGCTACACGAAAACGAAACAAGGTTTTTTTTTAAAACGGGTACGAAAATTCTTGCGACCACACGGAAACGCGCTGCTGGTCCAGACGAAAACGATGAAACGATGCAGTACACACGCCACTGTGTCACGCCACGCTGTGAGACAATAGAGAAGTGTTAAAATTGGCTCACAGCCTCAACGTGTGACTGACGCAAAAACGTTTTAGCTGTAACAATGGAAACGAAACGAGGCCGTTTTCAAACTTTCCCACTCTGGAACCCGTTCTCAAAAACTATCGTTTTGGGGTAGTGGGAACGCCGGCTCCGTGTGGCCGCGACAGCGAAACGATAAGAAAAAGTATCGTTTACAGTGAAAAACGTTTTCGTGTAGCCGCAAATGTTAACTCCAAACATTAACATTTCGGAGAAATTCAGCCACACCGTAAAGAGACTCTTACTTAAAGCGATACTCCGGAGTAGATTCAACCTGGGGTTATTTGAACCGTGACATCCAGCCAAGTAGCCCACCCGCAGTTTTTTCGATATTGGCTGAACATCAGCTGAGTTACTGAGTTATCCCGAATAGCTTCGTACAAGGGTTAATGGATCCTGGCAGTATCTCCAAAATCACCACACTAAAATCACATGCCATGACACCAAACTTCTACAGTAGTACAAATATGGTCTGTACTCACAAAACGATGCATTTGGAAGTTTGTACATAGTCCAGGAGTTTATTATTATCAACACAAGCCTAATAGCTTCTCTGCTGCTAAAGCTGCGTCGACGTCACTTCTGGGAGCTGGGAGCTTCAAAGTAAGATGAGGGTTGATCTAAGACTACTACTGTAGACAACAAAGTATATGCTATATTCTACATGTTTGTTTATGAATTTTTATGTTGTAGAGTTGTGAATTTATTTTATCAATGGAGAAATTGAGCAGCCTTGCTTTGTTGTCTACAGTAGTAGATCAACCCTCATCTTACTTTGAAGCTCCCAGCTCCCAGAAGTGACGTCGACGCAGCTTTAGCAGCAGAAAAATCAGGCTTGTGTTGATAATAATAAATCTGGACTGTTTTCAAACTTCCAAATGCATCGTTTGGTGAGTACAGACCATATTTGTACTACTGTAGAAGTTTGGTGTCATTGCATGTGATTTTAGTGTGGTAATTTTGGAGATACCGCCAGGATCCATTAACCCTTGTACGAAGCTATTCGGGATAACTCAATAACTCAGCTGATGTTCAGCCAATATCGAAAAAACTGCGGGTGGGCTACTTGGCTGGATATCACGGTTCAAATGACCCTAGGGTGAATCTACTCTAAATCTACTCCGGAGTATTGCTTTAAATTCAGTGTTGTCAGAAGACAAAAACTGAGACAGAAACTCAATTAACAGCTTGTTTCTTTTGGAGCCAGAAGAGTTTACTGTAGCTTAGAATTCAACGTAGCGAAACCGGTAGCTTGTCACCTATAAAGTTCTATTGTAACACATAGAGTATTGTTCATATAAATCCTACACATAGAAGAAAATGGATGCATTTTACAGGACTTTCTTGAGTCACTTTTTTGGTTGCTTGGCAACCAGTCATAAGAATACAATAATATAACGGCAATCTCCGCAATCACTGCTTGTTTCTTATATTGTCCACTACTTTATCTGTTTGTCCAGATTTGGTGTGAAATATACAGTGACTTCCATAGTCAGTTCCAGGAAGTAACTGCCTCTGGACAACTTCCTCCTAAGGTTCTCCAGTCTCCACGAAAATAACCCTGAGAGACTGTTCTGTGAAAGCTTCCTGAAGTTCTTCTGAAAGTCACATTGCCTAACCTGAAGTGAACCCGCAAACTGTTCCCTAAACGCTCAGTGAACGTCCTCTGAAGGTTTCACAAAATAACCTTCAGAGAACCGTGAGTGAACTTTCTTTAAAGCATCTCTATAACTTATCTCCAAATTCTACAAATAATAGGATGTTCCAAGAGTGTTCCCTGGAGGTCCTCTAAGGGTTTACAGATAACCCTCAGGTAATTATGCAGATCTCTTAGACTTTCTCCATCCTCACATCTCTCACTTGCAGCTCTAAGATGCTGTCATGTTTGATAATGGTGGAGGACACAAGCACAGACTCAAACACAGTAAGCGAAAAGATGAAGAACAAAAATAACCTTTCACTAGTCAAGTTCATGAAAATACAGAGCATTAAAATCAAGATGACAAGGTTTAAGCTAAAGCAAAGTATAGCAAAAATCTATAGACCACAAAAGATGAGGAGATATAATAGCATTATGAAAAACACCCTAACTTCAAAAAGCCCAATTCAGCAGATTTACTGTAAAGCTGAGTTCAGACGGGTCTGGAACTAAAATCTTCCTCCAGCTCCTTGGTCTTTGAATTAATGAGTTGTTGTTCTTCACATAGCTCACATAACTCTTTCTACAATACTCCTGCACTCAGCTACCCATACTTTCATGATGATAATCACACTGGTACAGTCATTTTTTGTCGAAATTTAAATGCTGGTGGACAATTTAAACATCATACCACTGCATACATTTCGACTCTCATATGCCAAGCCAGGAGACTGTTAGCAAATAAAACCCAAGCAGAAGGAATCCTCCTACTTGTGTATCTAAAGTTTGTGTTGTGTGTAGTCAATCAAATATTTAAAAAAACTGAGGTGAATAACACAGCGACATGGTTTTGTGGGCATTACATGCCAGACAATACGTTGTGGCGGGACGACTTCCTTCATGATGGATCTATTTCCTGCACTCAATATTTAGGCTAAGCTAATCACCTCACTGGAGTGGCCCCGATGGACGGTACAAAACACAACATTTCACAACAGAGCCACATGTCTGAAGTCACAACAAAAAAATAATATGTATTACAATATCTGTCAATATCATTCTTTTGCCAATGTAAATGTTCCTGAAAATGCTAATTCTGAAGCTCAGAGCTAATCAAAAAGGAAATGCATTTACTGAGATGTTTTAGACAATAACCAGCATCAATCAAAATGAAGGATTATATTAACAATGATGTGTTTTGAGTAGTTGTTGTTTGAGGCTGCATTGTGGCTTGTATATTAGTTTAGCCTCTTTAGATGATTTGTTTGAAATTATGGGATTATTAAGAAGTGGTTTGACCTAACAATAATAGCTCCTCACCATGTTTTGAACTGTTAGATCTGCAGTCGCTGAGTTGTTGAGTTTGTCTCAACACATGCAGCTTTCCTTCTGTCACAGTCATCTGAGGAATAAATAGTCCACTCTCTTTTGGCCTGGTCTCTGGTATGTTCAGCTGCCTCGTTCCAAAAGGGTAACATCACTGATACCCAGCTCAGATAGAAACACGGCGTGCGGCAGCAGTGTGCTTATGGGTTTATTGCAAGGCTGTCTAAATTGCAGGAAAGCACCGATACATTTTTCCATCCTGGACCATATTTGGGAAGGTTATCTAACTGTTAGCTGCGTATCAATTTGAAAATAAATTGTGATAATTATACAACAACACTGAGGTGAGAGGTGCGGATATGAGCTCAGAGGAGGAGTCAAAGTATCAGACACCACCCACCTGCGATCTGCTCAGCCTTCTGCTGAAGAACAGGCGCCCTACTGGAGCTGTCAATGAGGTTTGGCCCAACCTCTTCATCGGGAATGCGTAAGTGACATTCTCACTTTGGGGCCCCGCTGCAATGTGGTGGTCTGATTGTGAAACTGTTGCTGCAAACAAGTCATGTATTTGGCCAACTGATGGTACAAATATAAAATCTGTACATTTGAGTCATCGGTGATGCATTTTGCAAACATATGTTACCAGTGTTGGCCACAGGCGAGTAAAGACAGCTCAGAATGACTTTCCTTGCATCATCTCACATGTCATTTACAGGGTGACAGCTCAGGATAAAATCCTGTTAGCGAATCTGCAAATAACACATGTGGTGAATGCTGCAGATGGCCTGCAGCACATTGACACTGGGCCACGCTTCTACAAAGGCACCAACATACTGTATCATGGAATCGAAGCATCAGACTGCAGAGATTTTGACTTGAGCCCATTCTTCACTGAGACGGCTGATTTCGTTCACAAAGCCCTGAGTCAGAAGGGTAAGAGTCATCAGGATGTAGGTGGAGATATATGACAGCCCAGTGAATCAAAATACACAAATATGGAGCATAAATCGCATTAAAAATGGGTCACATGTCAAGCAAATCTTCAAAATGATGACAAGAAAAATGCGGAAACGTGTTCTTTTGTTACATTCAAGAGGGAGTAAATAAATATTGATCACTGAAACTAAGCTGTCAAATGTCTCTGCTGCAATTGCCTGGTGTTTGGAGACTCCAGATGAATTCACGCTTTTGCTTTGGGTATTCGTAAGCAGGCACTTTGAGCTCTTTCATTTGATTTACTTCATTCAAGAGCTTACTTTTTTTTCTTTGTCTGGTGCCAGAATTGACCATTTTCAACCATTTTCATGTGAAGTTCAAGTTTAATTTTACAGTTATACAACAGTTTGTTGTTAAGAAAATCTCTTTTTTTTCTTTTTAAAGAAAATTCCTGTCTAAGCTCACCTGTAAAAGATAGAATTAATGATGGCGGAACTGCCTTTGAAGTTTATCGTTAAGGATTAACGAGAAACTCAAACAGCACTTGTATTTTACCACTTTTTTTTTTTTTGCCATGAAAAAGGCCTTTTGTGTGTATTAAATTCAATTCAACAAAATGAGCTACAGTATATGGAGGTGAATATGGGTATCCTGTCCTTTGTCTGTGCAGGTAAGGTGCTTGTTCACTGTGCTCGAGGAATCAGTCGCTCAGCCGCTTTTGTGCTGGCCTTCCTGATGATCAAAGAAAGACTCACCCTTGTCGAGGCAGTCAAGGTTGTTTGCAGGAGCAGAAACATCCTCCCGAATATTGGGTTTCTGAAACAGCTCTGTCATCTGGACTCAACATTGGCTTCACAGAGGGGAAGGACAAAAACATCTGGAGGTGCAGCGGAGGTGTGGATGAATGTTAAGCTGTGACAAAAGAGATGTAAAACCTGACCACCGTTTGTCTTGACATGACTCCTGAAATTTGGTGGAATCTCTTTCTTCTTTGGTGCCTGGTGGAATAATTAAAATCTAAGCATGAAGCGGGCCTTATTGGCAGCCACAGTAATCTTCAGGCAGAAATCAATGCAAATGAATCAGTTTTGTACAGTAAAGACATTTCAATGCAATGTTGATTATTGAGCAACAAGAACAAACCAAGGTTTAGACGGAATTAAATAAAAAAATAAATAAAAAAACACAAAATGTGTCCTGGACAGATTTATTTGGCATCCTTCACTATTATGTGCCAATGACAGTCTCTAAATGTTTCTTGGAGCATTTCAAAAGCTTCCTGCACCTTCCTGCTGGTTGCTTCTGATACTCTTCAGCTCTTGTGCATTCAAGCTCCTTTGAGTTTGAAATGTGTAATTTTTGCAAGGCCAGATTTCAGCTCGAGGTCTCATGCAATCCATCTTTAATTTTTCAACCATTTATTGAGCTTTTGGATGTAAGCTTTGGGTTTTGGGCCTGCTGAAAGATGCAAGAACTTTGCCTCGAAACTTGTTTCTGACACTCGAAAACAACATTTTGTTGTAAAACACTTGGTAAAAATGTTCAGCCTTGAGCTATGTAGATGTCTTGCGCTTCACTCTTCACACACACAGTCATTTTTTTTTTATCTTTACTCAGGAAGGTCCTTTTTGAGGTGTAAGATTTCTTCCCTGGTCAAGATGTCAGCATGAGATACATTTTCAAAACAAATCTGAATGCTACTACAATAAAAGACTGGGCCATACCAACTAATTCCAGCACATTTCTCTTCCAGTTAATAAAAAATATGTAAAACAGCAACAGGTTTCTTCAGGGCAGGTCATAAATCACCTAATTTTCATCATTCTCTGCACAAGGAGCATAAAAGGAGAAAGCCATTTGACCCAGCCAGTTCTGAATGCACCTACGGAGCACTTATAATAACTCTAGTAGATGTTGATTGGTATGATCCGATAGAAAGCTGGAAATGTAAGTAGGTCATTTACTGAACAATGTCTCTGCAATAAACAGCAACATGTGCAATTTGTTTTTAACGAAGACCATCATAAAGAGTAATACAAGGCGGAACGGTGGCTGATTAAGCCTGCATTTACCACAAAGGGTAATCCAGCAAGATATGCAGAGTTTTTTCTTTAAAAAAAGAAGGAAGATGCAGGCATACAAATCATACATCGTCATGATTTAACAAAGGGAGAAAAGAATGTTGCACAGTTTTCTTTCTGGCTGCTAAAGGAAAGCAGTTTTGTTAACAAAGAGAGAGGGGGAAAAAAGACCAGTTCTCATCTATTTTAACAGATTGTCTAGATGGACATTAAAAGATCGCCTTTCTTCAGGCTATATGCCTTGATATTTATAAGAAGTGACTTATTCTATACATACACCATCTAGTGTCAGAAGATAGGATCAGCTGCCTTATGGTGGGAATGAGTGATGTAATGTAGGACTAGTTTTAAGTTCAACAGTTAGAGCTCCAGTGACTGAAAAGCTTCCTGCAGGAGCTCTGCAGCTTGATTCAAAGAAGGTGCCACTGTGATTGTGCCATCAGCATATGAATTGGCTGGAATAAGTGCATGTTCTAACTCATTTATGAAAACAGAATAAAATGGGTGCAGAAATAGATTTTTGTGGAAAACTCGTGTTAACTGTGAGAGAGGCTGATGTGTAGTTCTCTACAGTAACAGCATCGAGTCAATTTTCTAAAACCGATTCAGAGCCATTACACTGCGGCCTATAGAGCAGAGTCTTTGTGAAGGATATCTGTGATCTAGTATACAAGTAAACAAGTAAAGCTACACAGTGCTGTTCACTGTCTAATGATTTGACAATATCATTTGTAACTGGTATTGCTGCTGTAAAACAGTGATGTTAATTGGGATATTTGAGAACTGCATGTGGAGGTTTTACGTGTTTTAGTATCAGCATTTCGGATTCTCTCAACTCGCTGTTTTCACTCTTATTGTAAAAAACTGAAAAGGTCATTTGAACACCGAAAAAAAAGAAAAGAAGCAACTCTTATTTCTGTTAATGTTTGATCAAGGAATTATTTTAAATGATCAAAATGTGGGCCTAAAATTGAATCATTTAATATGTGTATTATGTTTTTTTTAGCTATTTGAAAACCTTGTGTTGCTGTTGTCCGGTGACCTCAGGCATGATTTTCTAAATATTCTTACTGTACCGATTTAGTTTAGTTACTTTCATAAATTCTCTGCTTACAGCTCAATTAAAGATGTTCCTCTCAGTCCTCAAAAAGAATTCATATCAGCCGAGCAGCGAAAACATCTTGAAATGTGGTGAGCTTTCCTGAATGTTTGACAAATAGAAAGAGCAAAAAACCTGAGTGCAACATGCATTTGAAAACAGCAAAAATACATAGTAAATATAAAATGAAGCTAAAATATGATGGAACACTGGTATGATCCGTTAAGCTTGTGTCTAAAACGCAGCACAATAAACATCAACTGCCAAGACCCCTGCTGCATTTGAGCAACACGAAGACAGCGTATTCCTATAAATAAACAATGCTCCACTTACTTATTCACATTTCTCAAAACACAGTGTTTTAACTGCTGCAATCTGGTGACGTACGGCTAAAACTGTGATGCGTCTAAAAAGGCTTGATATGAAATGACAAAAATATGCCAGCATGGTTCTGAGCGAGTGTACAGATTCAGGTCAGACTTTGAAAAGAGATGAAACGCTGAAGCTATCTTAATAAGAAATGCTCTCAAGAGATCAGTGGGAGAAAGATGCTGTCAAAATAAAAGGAATTGGATATCACAGGTTTAATGACTTCACTGTCAGAATGAATGATGGCAGAGTATGAAGATATGAGGGAAAAATAAAGGAGCCCGATGGTGTGAAAACTCAGTCTGACATGTTAGCAGCTTCATCCAGCCACTCTGCAGTACAGTCATCATCACGCTCTCACTTTTGGGGCTCACATTCAGATCTCTGAATGGACCATGCATATCATATAATGGGGAATCAAAGGCAAATGCCATCCTGTGAAAAGCCACATCTGTCTAACAGTCTGACACATTTCACTTCTCTGGCCCCCGGAAGCTCCAGAAGATGCAGAACATACTTAACGGGTGTTGTGAGGCTGCGCTTACACGGTTTCTCCCAGCGTCTGAAGATATGCAAAGAAGCTAAGAGAGACTGACACAATTTCAAGGAGTCGCTCACACAAGTGAGCAAAAGCTCAGAGTGCCCTGTTCACTCCAGTGAATATGGGTATCCTTTGGCAAATGCAAAGTTTGGATAAGCCCAGCTTCCTGCTGGCAGCAGAGATTAAAGTTGTGTGTTTAGACTTGGATGGCAGGGACTGGCTGGTTGGAAGTTTTCCCCACAGGCAGAGAACATGGCAGCTAAGGTCAGGGGCTCGCCACATCACAGCCCTAAAAATATCCTCTGGATCTGATGCCCGTCACAGAGGCGGTTATACAATCCGTGCCCTGACTTGAGCCTGCCATAACTAAACCTTACCATGTTCTGCCTTCACAACAAGCTGCCAGAATGATGAAAACCAAATTCTGGACAAAGACAACGAAGGACCTCGATGTCATGGTGAGTTGCGTAAAAGATGCATGTTAAAAACAGAGATAAAAAGCGTGTCTTTTCATGACTATTGAAGGAGAGAGGGAAATTTCTTTTTCCTCCTCTAGCAGATATATCATGTGTGAAAGGCAGCCACAAAGGGAAAATGGCTTCTGACAAGTGGAAGACCGGCACAACGATAAATGTTAGAAAAGCAGCAGAAGAATCCAGTCCAGAGGATGATTATGTCACACCTGTGTGCTATGAGTTGGAGAAAATCCTCAACCGAGGGAGTGTGGCTTACACTCACGTCAATGAAGTCTGGCCTAATGTCTACATTGGGGACGAGTAAGTAAGAAAAGTGCTCAAATGACTACACTTGTAAAAATAATAGGGGGATTAACAGGACATTCACACTGGCTTCTTGCAGGCAGACTGCAAAGGACAAATTGAACCTGAAGAAGTTGGGGATTACGCACATCTTGAATGCAGCAGAGGGGACATGGAACAGCGTGGACACTGGAGCTGGTTACTACAGTGACATGGATGTAGTTTATTATGGTGTGGTAGCAGAAGACGTCACAACCTTTGACCTCAGCCAGTATTTCTCCTCTGCTGCCCAGTTTATTCAGGAGACCCTCAGCAATCCTCAGAGTGAGACAGTTTGAGAATTCACAGAAGAGAATGTGATGTCGTTTTGGTTTGGGTTAAAAGGCAAAACAACTCTTTGTGTATTTCCAGATAAGCTGCTGGTGCACTGCGTGATGGGAAGGAGTCGATCTGCCACTCTTTTCCTCGCCTACCTCATGATCTGCGAGAACATGACGCTTGTGGACGCCATTGAGCACGTCAAAAATCACAGGCGCATCATCCCCAACTTCGGCTTCCTGAAGCAGCTGAGAGAGCTGGACCAGCAGCTTGTGGAGAAAAGGAAAAGCTTGTCGGAGCAGTGCTGATTGAACTCTTTGTTATATCGTGAACTACTTCAAGTCTCTGATCTCAATACAAACTCAAGTGTAGTTTCAAATCGTTTTAACAAGTTCATTGTCAAGTTCAACAGAGTAAGTTGTAGGTGTTTCATAGGGCACTAAATACTAACAATTAAAATGATGTTGCATTTGGACAGTTCAGCCACTTTGTATCCCTATTCACCCTGAGAGCAAGGCTCACCTGCTCCATTTGTTTCTGCCATCTTGAAACTTTTCCAGATACAACCATGACACTTTAAGAGTTTAGAAGCAACAAAAATCAAAGCTAAATCGAGTCCAACACTTTTCCTTTCACGGTACTTTTCTCTCTGGGTGATACCTACGGCAGGCCTCAGACCGGCAAAGGCTTCAAATCAAAGGAGAACAATCAAGTACATGGTCAATCATAATTTATTCTTATGCTAAAATGTACAGCATTTTAAGTGACTGACAAAAGGAGAAAAGTCATAAATACAAGAATGTCATTCTGTCCGATTTGTGTGCACATAGCCAGGTATTTCCCTCCTGTTCTTACCAGCAACTCTGTACAGGTACAAAGGCTACAAAAAGAGCAATATTAACAAAAACACAAGTACAAGTTGCGTTTTACATGCAATCCATTAGCTTAGTTTGGTCTATTCACAGGCTCTACACTTCAGTAAAATATAAATCCAACATTTTATAAAGATAGAAAACAAATCTACAGATGGAATGAAAACGTAGCTTTAAAGGCATTATGTAAAATATCGACTTTGGACTAAATTTATATCTTCTTTATTTGTTATTCATCGTTATAATCATTTAGTTTTTTTTCTTTTTTTAAATTCTGCCACACTTCTGGACACTTTGAAATGTTTTAGAATTTTCAGGGTACAAACACTGAGATATGCTTTGTTATTTCGACAGAAATCAGTCTGTTTTATTAAACAGAAAGCTGCCTCAAGGAGATCTGTTACAAAAAGACTTCAGAATTATACATACATCGCAATAAAACCTCTCAAACCAAACAGAAAACAGGACTAAGTTTACATTTTTTTTTTACATTATTAGATTTAACAAAATATAGTTTCATCTTTCTCCCTGTGGAGGGAAACCTAATAAAGGCCAGATATTTTTAAAATGGCTTGCTATTAAGCACAACACTTGTACAGTACTACTCAATGCACTGTCACTAACAGAGACTGAAGCATGCTTTTGTCACTTTACAAAATAAGTACAATAATTTAAATATACAAAGGCATGATTATAGTACAAACTAATTGTCAGCACTGTTAGACAGGTACACTGAACAGGTTCAAACAGCCACTATCTGCACTTGTAGCAGGCACATTAAATGGCTTCATTTGAGGCTGCTACACAACTGCAAGACCACTGATGAATTCTCTACGTCTGAGCTCTGAACCCGCCCGGCTAAAGACACATCAGAGACGCTAACATGAATTAAATAGATTTTCATCGTAATGATGTAAGGCTTCCCATCTGGAGGACAAAAATACGTTTTAACGTTAGCTTTGAAGTTGACTCACCGATGAAAAAATTTTGCATTCTTTCCAAGTGCTGCTGCTGGTTTTTAAGAAAGAAACGTGACAAAAAGGATAATGAAAAAAAAAAGAGAGAACAAGGCCAGATCAGTGCATCTTTAAAACAGCCAAATGCACGTGAGACGGACCAGCTCAGTCCTGCGGAGAGTTACCGCCTGATGAAAGGCCCTTTCAGGGACTGCTTGGACATGCCTGTGTTCATGTAACCATGGTGACCAGCTGGAGAGTACACCATGTTGCCATGTGGTGGAGCCTGCATGGGCTGCTGGGGGTATGGCTGTGTTCCCATCATGCCCATCTGCATAGAGTACTGGGGTGACTGGTTCATATAGGCATGGTTGCCATGGTAGCCACTGTTCATCATGGGCTGGCTCATGCTGTAGCCGTTCATGGCGTTGAGGGAGGGCATGTTCATGGAGTTGACATTGTAGCCTGGTGCCGGCATGATGTTCATGCTCATGTTCATGCGCGGCATGGCGGCCAGCGTCCTGGATGGTGCCTGCATGGCAACAGTCTGCGGCGGTCGGGCATACATCTGCTGCTGGTGGTGGTGCGACAGCGGGGCTGACTTGGAGCGTGCAGAGATGTGATTCTTAGACGTCATCTGGGGTTGGATGCGCTGCGAGGGTGGGATGCCCACGTTGCGCTGGAGCATCATGGGTGGTGGCGAGCTCAGATTTGGGGGTGGGGTCATGGTGGCCTGCACCTGGGGGTTGGGGACTCTATGTGGGGTCTGGGACAAAGATACCAGGCTAGAGTGCTGTGATGACAGCGAAGGGGTGTTTGCATAAGATGTGATGGGGTGTGAAGCCGTGTGGTTGAAAGGGAGCGAGCGAGGGTGGTCGATGAACGTGTTTGTGAACTGCTGCAGTTTGGCCAGACTGAGACCTGATGACTGAGAGTAGTGCCCGGTGCCGTACTCTCCCTGGTGGTTGATCCTCTCATAGAGGGCAAAGTTGGGGTTGCCAGACTCAGGAATGTCTGCCAGTTGCATGGTGGTGGTGAAATTGGTGGGTATGGCGCACTGTGCCATGGGCTGCTGCTGGCTGTGCTGACTGTGTTGATTGTGAAGGCTATGCTGAACATGCTGATTGTGCTGGCTGAGCTGATTGTGCTGCAGGTGGTGATTGTGGTGGAGACTATGCTGGTTGTGGGGATTGTGTTGACTATGCTGGGCTAGCTGATTGTGTGGACCATGCTGATTGTGTTGGCTGTGCTGATTGTGTGGGCCGTGCCTGCTGTGGGAGTTGTGTTGACTGTGTTGGCTGTGCTGGCTGCGCTGGCTGTGTTGGCTGTGCTGGTTGTGCTGGCTGTTGCTGGGAGGCCTCTCCACCACCACGCAGCCCTGTGGCGACTTGACGTTGCAGTGCGGTGGCGAGCTCAGGCTGTTCTGCTGAATCATCCCACAGCTGCCAGGGTTAACCGCAGCCATTTGTTGGCTCACAGCACAGCTGCTCTGGGGCAGACCACTGGGGGGGATAGTGCCATATGAGCAGCTGTTCTGGGAGGGGCCTGCCCCACAGATGCTACCCCCCATGGTGGAGTCGTAGCTGCTGGGGTTCTCGTAGTTCTCCGTGGTACTCTCGATACTGCCCAGATCGCTGAAGCCACTGTCCACCACTTGCTGGGAGTGATCCGACACAGACGGCACATCCATCATGGGGCTTGTCTCCATGTTGTGGAGCGAGGGCACTGAGATGGCGCTGTGGTCAGGGCTGATCTGAGTGTAGCCGCTCTCAAGAATGGAGACAGCTGGGCTGCTAACAGAGCGTACCGACTGGCTGGGATGGGACTGTGCGGAGGAAAGGGGGCTGCTGTGGTCTGACTGGGGGCAATCATCCAGTGAGGTGAGCTGGGGGCTTTGAGCCACGTGGGTAAAAGTCTGCAGATTCCTGCAGGGCTCCTGGCTCTCCACACAGTCCTGAAAAACATTATCTCCCTCGGTTTGTTGCGTCAGGGACTGAACAGCTTGGGCTGTTTCTGAGTCAATCTCTGTACAGACTGGAGGATCCTCTCTCAGCACAGGACTGAGTGTTGACCTCCCTGCAGGTGGAAGAGGTGGGTGAGTCGGGCAAGGACTGGATGTGCATTCCTCCTCTGACTCAGAGTCCGCAGGATTGTCAGAGTCTACGGCTGCTATTGAAGCGACTGGTAGTGCTTCAGGTGGAGCTGCTGCCACTTCTGTTTCTGTCGTTTCATCCTGGTTGTTTGCAGCAGCAGCAGCTGGTTCCTCCTCACTGCTCAATACTTTAGAAACCTGCAGACTCAAGTCAGAGCCATTGTCTTCTTTTGGATCTAAAAAAGGTTGTGAGCATTTTGGTATGTCTTTCGAACTCTGTTCCAACACTTCTATACTCTCGGGTCCTGCCGTCTTTCTGTGACTATCTTCATCATCTGCATCGCGATCCTCTATCTGAGCTCTCTGCTCCTCCTCAAAATCTTCTTCATTGTCATTCTCCAGTGATACAGCCCCCTCGGTGCCGTGCTCAATATCCTTGGCTGGTGAGTCTTGCTGATGTCCACTCTCTTGCTGGTCATCCTCACATGGTTCTGGGGAGCCACCTCTGCCCACAGGCCTCGGGGAGACAGCTTCAACAGAGGCAGCAGGTGAGCATACCGGAGAAATCACTGGTGATCCCTCAGGGGAGCTCGACTTCTGGGAGCCATGGTCAACCGGGCTAAAGGGCTCAGAGTGGAGCCCCTCTTGCGTTATATCTGGACTACCCAAGCATCTGCCTGCTTTGCTGCCCTCATCTGCACTCACAATATCCTGGTCAGGTTCAGCTTTTGCTTCCTCCGTCTGAATATGGTGCTGTTCTGCCTCCATCGGTGTTTCAGGGGGAGTGTACAGGTTTAACTTAAAGCCCATCTTTCGTTCGTTTTTTAGCCTCCATTTAGGAGGACCACGTTTCACTCCTTTGGGCCAGCCTTTTTTCCGTTTCACTGGACGGGGTCTGCTAGGTCTCTTGGATAAAATGTCAGCTCCTGCAGATAAAAAGAAAAAAAAGATCACTCTTTTGCCATGAAGGTACAAAAACTACTGTAGAACATTTTTTTTTTTAATGTAATCTAAAACTAACAAGCATAAATAGGGAATTTCCAACAAATGCAAATACCTTCATCCCAGTGATGAAGATTGTCTTTCTGTGCATTTTTTTCCAGCCTTGGGCGACCTCTCCGGCGTTTCATTGGTGTTTTGTCTTGTCGTGCCTCCTCCACCTCCTCCTCATCTTCCTCCATCTCACCCATTCTGGAGGTGCGCTCCAGCAGGGGCATTGGACGTTCATCCTCTGAGTTGTCGAATGGCTCGTTCAGCACCTCTGTCGTCTCAGAAATGGTTTCTGTTGTTACGCTGCTGTTTATTCGCTTCCTTTTACGCCCTCTTTTCTTGAGAACAATGGTTCTCTGAAAAGCAAATATAAGAAGAAGAACCAATGAAAACAAAGTAAAACCGCCCTCACAGGCGAGTAAATATGTTAAGACTGAAAACTGGGGCACTAGGTGGATAATCTCCATGAGGATATAAGAGGAACTCATTCAGGTTTCTGTGATAAATGTTTAAACCACACGGCAAGACTAAATGTTTCGGCAATGGAGCATGCTGTGGAAAACCACAAATGAGAAAGGCAGAGTAAGCAGAGACCACAGTCTGTATTTTACATTCTCCAGTTATTTCCCATCAGCTGCCTACGACTCTACCGCTCTCGTCTCTAAAATCCTTCAAGAGGAGAATGTGAAATCAATACTGTAGCTAACGCACTAAATAAACTCCAACAGCCAGTGTCATTTTTTATGGTTTCCATACTGCTCTTCTTTTAAAGGTCTCTCTGACATCATGTAGCCAGCTGTAATATTATCTCCAGCACAAGGGGGCAGTGCCATATAGACAGAACAGATGTGAGAAGCACAGAGGAGGGCGGTAAATTAACCATGACCACTGACAATAGTACAAGGTTCAGCCAGCACAGTCTCGACACCGCCAGTGAAAACACAATCTATTATCTACTGCTGCAGGCACACAGGGAGGCTCCAGATGACGGGAGGAAGTCACTGAACTCTTTCCTCAATTTATGAATATTTATCAAACCTTTCCATCTCACTCAAGTAAACAACATGGTCTTTCATGAGGTAAAAGTGTCTAAATATACATGCAGTTCCACTTCATCTTAGAAGTGTAGACTATCAATGTGACGATCGCATCAGGGACCTGTGGCGCAGAGGGAGCATGATTCACATCAACAATAGCTAAAAGTCACCTTTCTTTTGGCTGCGAGCATGGCATGGGCTTTTGTCAGGATGGGTGGTGAGCCATCGGAGTCGTCATCATCGTCATCATCAGCTTCGTCATCACTCACAGGCTCCGACTGCTGGATGCGCCTGGTCCAGGGAGGCGCAGGGCGGCGTTCGTAGGTCCTGTAGGGTATCTTGCAGTGGACCTTTGTGAGAGGTTGCCTGCCACCGTGAGTCATCATGTGGCCCTCTCTCTCCTCCTGCTCCCAGCAACTGGCCTGCTCCTTCAGCCGCTCAGCCTGGTAATTAAACAGACAAGACACATTATCTCTGGGAAAGGAGCACGTGTGGATAGAACATCTGAGCAATGAGGCTAATGGGAAAACAAGAGATTGGAATTAACATCATGACAAATGAATCACTGCAGGTTTCTCCAGATAATATGAGCATTGCCCTGATTGGATGTCCGCCCATCATGATGGAAACATTTCTGTTAAACAACCGTGGTAAGATTGCATTTCATGGAATATTCAGTACTATCAATTATGTAGTGAAACTGATTTAGGGCAATTTTGCACAACATTAGATGCCTGCTGACAGGGAGAATGCCTTTCCCATTAATGGCCTCTATTTGAACTCCCCAGCTAATCAAACAAACATCCACAAACAGCGTTTCAGGCAGCTGTAAACAAACAACTAATGTCTCTTGAACAAAGAAACCTACATCCATCTCTGCCTCCCTCTCCTCCTCAGACAGGACGGCGTTCAGAGTTGTGGATGGTGTCCAGCGCAAGGCATTTGGGTCTACCTCATTCTGACGCGGGTTAGCTCTCAGCCTCTCCATATGCCTCTGGATCAATCGCTCTCTTCTGATTAATACAATCCTATGACACAGAGGGAAGAGCACATCAGCTAACAGTACATTACAGCAGATGGTAGCACTAGCAAACGTAGAGAGAGGGTGCTTAAATACAAGTACAAAGACAGGCTCTTTGGGACCACAGGTGCTCCATGTCCTCAGGGGTACTTAACCTGACTTACTTCTGTCAATATTCAGCAGCATTAATGGATATGCAGTTAAAAATACTTGCTGGCCTGGATAAGTCACACAGCACACAGTAGCGACAGCGCTGGCTGAAGGAGACCGTGGCTCAGGAACTGACCTGCCATCCTGTCTGTCAATCATGCCGAGCTGCTGGAGAGTAGTGGCGATGTCGTGTGGACACATCCCAGTGGCCCTGCTTATTCCTTTAACACTGATGTGTTTATCTGGGTGCTTATAAAGGTGCACCAGTATGACACTTTTCCAATACGCCAGGTAGGATAAGCGACCCAGATCTGACAGCGGCTTCTCCGGGGAGCCAGCTTGTCTTTCTTGCCTAGTGAGAAGGTAACCTAAAAAGACACAAATAAAACAAAAACAAAAAAATGCTTTAGTCGAGCTACAGGCTGCCGCTGGTTTATTTCAGATTGCAATTCAGCCCCTTAGATACTCGTGTCAAGATATGACACTGAGCCATGGTTGGGGTTCACCTTCAAATAGTGTAAAGGGAGGAAAGGCAATCAGATTTCCACTCCTTCAACCTCTGTCAGAAACTATGATACATGCTGGCAAGGGCAACAAAAGAGGTTGAAAGAGGGGAGCAACGAGAAAACAAAGTGACAGGGAAAAAGAGAAGCAGCTGGATCTCACCGCTCGCAGAATATTGCACTTAGGAGAGATAACGAACAAGAAAAAAAAAGCCCTAATACTAATATGTATGCAAGTATAATTAGTTTTATGGCAGTCCAGTCAAGGGTCATCCATTATGAGTGGCATGAAATTAATTAATTCCTTAATGTGCACCCAATTCCATGAACCAAACAAGCAAATCTAATCACCAAACAGTGAACACATAATATTCCACTAATCATGACAATATTCATTACCAAGGCTAAGAAAATGAGCCTCTGATAACAAACACGTAGCAATGAATATTAAAGTACATTAAATGAAAATGCTTTTTTTGTTTTTCAGTCATAAATCAAACCAAAGAGCTACTTTGAGTTATTTTAATTATGATTTGAAAGGGAACTTTTTTTTACCCCCAACACACAGTCACATATACTAATTATGTGCTCTCAGGGCTGCCTGAGACAAAGTGTTTCTCTAATACAATCCAATATAACAGAAAATCTTAATTTAAACAACTTCCAGCTCCAAAGCTACATTTTCCAATAAAGCCTTCAAAGAGCTCAGAACTCAGCTGTGCTCAATCTCCCTTAATCCCTGTCTTTGTTATCAGCACACTCTCAAAATCACAGATCCTCTCGCATCTCTGCCTCAATGGCTCCCAAAGTGAACAGGAAATCAAATGCTCCATTACTGCCCGCCCTCCCTGGGCTCACTTTCCTCCTTGTCTTCCCCATGCACACAAAGTCGACAAAGAGACAACTCTTGAAAATAATAAAAAACGCCTATGATGACAAAGAAACCTGCCTAACTAAACACAGAAATCCACTCAAAACAGCAACTGTTTTCTTATGTGGACCACAAAGCTATAAATATTGGATGTGCTGCATTTATTACACTAAAACATAAAAGCAGCATCTCTGCCTTATCATAAGTCAAGGAGACAGATCAGGGGGCATTTTCTATTGGAAAATTCTTTAGGCAATGCTTAGGCAAAATACTGCTCGCCATCATATAATGCAGGCGGCCAGAATGTTATGTTTCTCACTCCTAATCATCTTTGATTGTGGTTCATGAATGTTCTTGATTAGACTCCTTCAATGCCTTAACAGAATAACAGCACCTTGCCACAAGCTACAAATCCACCCCTTAATCTGGAATTGTTTGCGAAGACTGATGAAAAAGGGCAATTTTGATGGTCTAAAAAAGCATTAAGGAACTTACTGAAATCAATGAGGAACCTTCCAAATCCTTGCCTTTGGTACTGAGGCATGATCATTATGCAGGAGACATTGTACTTCTGCTGGCAAAGCTTTTCCTGAGGGAAGGAGAAACAGATCAAGTATGTCAGAGCTCTGCTGAAGCTCGCAATTTACTGCACCTGCCATTGTCCTTGTCTTAAGCTGTGCACATGCACACCACACACACACTGACTTTCACTTTCAAACTATCATTGTCTGAGAATTAGGGCTGTGGTTAACAATAACTGCGATTATCAGTTAATCTGCTGATAAATGAGACTGTTAGTCAGAACATTGTGATATGTGCTTGTTTAACAAATGCAAAATGAATAGAAAAGATTCAAATTCCCACGTGTGAGGTGCCAGATCCGACATTTTTCTTTTTCTTCATTTTTCGCTTGACTAACCAAATGAATCAACTCATCTTTCAGGCATCTTTGCGAATATAAGTTCAATCTGTGTTGCAAAAACTGACAAATTACAGTGAGGTCTTTTTGTATCAGAGTCATCGTTCAAAAATGATGTGTGGTATTCCTTCGTTTCCCATAAAATCACTCTGTAATTCATACCTTGGAGAAATAGCCCACAAGATGACAGCCTTTCTCATCATTCTTTGTAAGTATGTAGAAGAGGAAAGGCTCCACATCATAATACAAGGTCTTGTGATCCAGGAAAAGCTTGGCTAAGAGGCAGAGGTTTTGGCAGAAGAGTTTGCTGACATTTCCATCAACCTAAACACGGAAAAAAAAGAGCAAGGGGACACTGCTCAAACAGTTCCAATTTTTCCCCTCTCCCTCCCAGGGCCTATTCAGTGGTGAGATCTCATGCGGCATACAGTTACTGCTTTATTACTGTAAAGGAAAGCTGACCTCAAATACGGAAAGGTTGTCCTTTCTGTAGATTTCATTGGCTGGTGGGTGGAACCAGCCACACTTCTTTGTGTGTCTCTGGAGAATGTTTTTGCTTCTCATGTACTTCAGACAGAACTCGCACAGATAAAGCTTTTGTAATCTGGTGAAGACAGAAGGGGAGTTTCATAATACCACCTTAGATATAAATGCAACTCGAATGAATGTCCTCCCTTCTAGTGAAGAAACAAAACTTAGAAAAAACAGAAAACATTACCTTGAATATTCAGGTGGGTACGGTGATGAGTACCAGGTTTGGATCTCATACTTCCCGAATTCAATTACAGCAGGGCATCGATTGGAGTCTGTGCTCATCAGAGATCCAGTTTTCTGTGAAAAGGTTTTACAAAGGCAAACTGTTAAAGTCAGTGACCCAGATAATTCAATGTTACAGTGTCTCTTATCACAAGTCCACGAATTGTGCCATGACAAACTCTTATCAAGATTGTAGTTCCCAATTCGCATGGGAAAATAAAGTATACACCACATGTGACCAATATCGGTCTCCTCACGCAATTTTCTGAGTTTTAAAGATCTGTTCTCATGATATTGTTCATAATTGTTAATAATTACAGACACAATCAGTCTTAGCCACATGAGCACTATTAAGAGCTAGTTAACAAAATAAACATCAACAATTGACAATTGACTCAGCAGTCTATGTTATGAAGAAGTAGAACAGCTTGAATATAAGTATACTGATCGCTATCAGGCAGGATTAATATTAACAGGATATCAGACTACGATGAGACAAACTTGCAGCCCTGCTGGTGAAACATCAACTGGATGGATTATTTTGTTTCTTCAAAAATTGTAACAATTCACTCAGTACAGTACAGAGTTGCCAACTTATCTCACATGTTTGATATTTTCACCCGGTTTCCTCACCTGAGCGGCGAGTTCCTGGACCCGTGTGAACGTCTCAATGTCCTCCTCTGTGATGTGGTCTCTGGACATGGCCACGAAATCTGCCGGGGCCTCCTGCTTCACATGTAGCTCCACATCGTGGCCTGTGACAGGCACAATAACACAACATCAGCATATCAGATAGCCTATCGGCATGTCTGAAGCAGCCGTGGCTGGATAATCTCATAAATGCATTCTATGCAAATGTGCTTATACTGTGAGTACTGCTGCTGAGTCTGTTTGAGGCTGGGTCTCTGAGGAATTTCATAATGTATCATCTTTGGATGTTTATATGAAAATCCCTAATGTAATGAAGTGAGAAACTAAATCACTCTAATTGCATAACCGCTTTCATGTGCTTAGTCATCCACCAAGACAGTTTCCCATGAATTAAGAAGCAGATGCAGTGAAGGGAGCGAGTGTCAACATGAAAAGCAACTGATGTTGGAAAGCAGGCAGTAATTTTATGAAAGACATCAACACCATGACTTAACCACCAAAACAAAAACCCATTACAAGTGGAAGTGATGTGTCATTAGCATATTTATGGATATGTGCTGCTAGAGAACTTAGTGCCTGTGCAGGATATTGTTTAGATTTTCTTGAAATATGTGTGTTTACTTTGTCTTCATTCCTGAAGACAGTGAAATGTAAGGGTTATTGGACTTCTAGGTGTAATCATTATGTCAGAGTCTCTGAGTCCACTCGGGTGGGTGAATCACTGGGTTGTATGTGTCTAATGACCACTGGAAGTGAGGTTGAGAGTGATTTTGAGGGTGAGGGTGGGATGAGGAAGAGCGCGATGTGACTACAGTTTTCTACTATGTAGTGTTCACAATGTGCACACTACTGCAGAGGGTCAAGGACAGAGCAAGGAGCGACATGAGGGAGTTAGTGGGCCATGCACTATGACAAAAAGCCAACGGGCGAGAGGATGGAAGCCACGTAAACTTCGCAGCCAAGTCAAAACGCAACGAAACTGTGTTAATAAACTAAAAAAAATTCAAATTAGGAAGAGGATTAGTTGTCAGTTAGAATGTTGAGGGTGTCTTCTCAGTGAAAAGATTAGCTCTAGTTTAGAAAAAATAATGCGTTTGTCAAGCTTTAAAAAAGAAAAAAAAAGAAAAAAAAGAAGAAGCTTAAAGGTGTGGAGACGCAGGTCTTGGCTGGAATTTTGAGCCTTGCTTACCATGATTATTCTCAGGCTTAATTCTTCCGTCTGTCAAGTCTCCCTTTCCTGGTGAGGGGGCTCCCTTCAGAGGGCTCACTTTATACCTCAGCCTGCCTAGTGTCCTGTGTTTTTTAAGGAAAGGGTTACGTTTGAAATGACTGACCATCTTAAATGGGTGTCCTCTGGGTCGGCCAAGCCCAACAGATGTGGAGTGTAGCCTAATTTTATTTAACTCGTTTTTTCCAAGGCACTGGGGCCCCATTTTGGACAAATCCTGCTTTTGGGGCATGCGCTTAGGTGGTGCGTAGCATGGTAGTCTCTTTTTCCGCGACTCTCCCTGAGTAGTATAAATGTGAGAGAGTCCGTCAAAAAGTCCCTTAAGTTGGCTGCTGCTGCAGAGACTACTCAGGGAAGGAACACTAGACTGGCTGGAAGAGCTCTGTGGCGAGTTAGCAGAGGTGGAGCTGCTGGACACCTGTGAGGGGGGGCTAAGTCCTGGCAATGTGGAAGAGGGAGGAAGTGCAGAGGATGATGGGGTTATCTTTTGGGAGGCATCAGCAGCAAAGGTAAACTGCTCTGGTGGCTTGGACAGTTGGGGCGGACCCTTGTCTATAGAGCTTAACTGTCTGGCGGGCGACTCTATGACTACAACTCGCGAGCGACGGCCCACAGGGGAAGGAGTAAAGAATTTGGAAAGCCCATCAATAAGCCCTTTGGTTTTCTTGTTAACAGTGAGTGTGGCTGGGGTGGAGGTGGGCGTGAGGGAGGTAGTGGTGGTGGGAGGGGAGGTGGTGATTTGGGTGGCGTTGACCGCACAACAGGGTTCTGAAACAGCCAATCTGTCTCTGGCGTCCTTCACAGATGCAGCATGACCAGATGAAGGTGTAGAACAGACGGTAATCTTTTGAACCCTACCAGGTGACCCCCTTCCTCCAAGTGCTACCATGGAGCCATCACCACTGGTTACACACCTGCCGGAACAATGATAGAAAAGCCTGTTGTAAAATAGGAACGTTTTCTCATGTATGTACATACTTTAAATCCACCGATGCTTGTGACTTTTATATCCGACATTTATAGTTGCATTGACAAAGTCATTTTTTTTTTGGTCTAACAGCTATATAATTTATAGTACAGATCAGAAACCATGAGGTCATTTTGCCTCTTTTTAGCAATGTTGTCATGGTCTTGGATCTCAGCTGTTATCTCAGAGAATGCAATGTTATTGTACCAAATTAAACTGCTAATATTCAGATAACTGCACACTTACATTCTTTGTTTGAGCTTATTTCTGGGCCTTCCGATTGGCTTTGCATATCGACGTTTGATCTGATCGGCCTTCTTGTGCAACAGTTTTTTCCCATTCTCCTTTGGCCTGCAGACTTGGCAGATCCAGGTTCCTGTAGGGTGTCCAAACACAGAGAGTGCCGTTTGGTTGGGTTCATCAATTCAGAGGACATACGGTACACTCATTTGAGACATTTCCTTTAATACAAAGCGCTGGTGAGAATCCCACCAGCTCACAATGACAATCAATTACTCAGCACAAAGCGAAAATCCATTAGAAAAACACTGGGTCAATTCTCTGTCCCGCAAAATAGACTTTGTGTCAGCTTGTTGAGCCAAGCTATGTGACTTGTATGAATTGCCCGCCAAATATTCCACTACAGTACATGCACCATCATTACAAGCCTCGCTGTAGGGTCAGTACTGTAATCCAGAGATAGTGAATCTCCCTGGGGATGCTGGAATAATTTGATATGCATGCAAAGCTCCTAATAAGCCACTGCTGCTTCTCTGTGTGCTGAGTGACAGCCCCAAACGGCCGTATGTGAAGAAAAGGCTTTGAATTGACAGCGGAGGGGGAAACCAGGAAGCCAGACAGTGTAAACACCTCACCTTTTGGCATTCTTGAAAGCGGCGGATCGCAGCATTCCATGTGAAAGCCTCGATCACATGAATCGCAGAAAAGCATCTCATCCTGAAAGCGAACAGTAGGCATGTGTAAGGGATGTCCCAGTTGCATACATGTAAACACCCCCGTCATTTAAAGCCTTTCAGAAAAATAGGCCCACTTGTGCACATGAGAGGCTTTACAAATCTCATCAAATCCTCAGGGATGCACAAAATGGGATCTACCTTCAAGCCAACAACACAGAAAATGGTGTGTTAGGACGCATGTATTATACTCACTGCATTTTTTCCCTGTATTCGACAGGAGCTGCAGGTTTTGCATTCAATGCACTGCCACCGCAATCTCTTCACATTTGAGGTTAATTCAGGGGAAAATTTCAGACATGATGGGTGCCCTTCAGAAGCAATAGAAAATACATATTAGCATGACACCTTTCTACCAGCACTGACTAAGTAAACAAGCTAGGGATAATGTTTTCCATCTTGTCACACTGTAAAGTTAAATATTAACATATTAAATCATTCAAAACAATGGCGGGCCTGTGTGTCCACGCCAGTTTCTCTCACTGCCACGACTTGTGTCTAAAAACAGTATGATTAAACATCTGAGCCGCTAATTACAGATAATTTGATCTTAATGAGGCAGAAACAGTAGCAGCACTCTTTCTAATGGAAGCCGATCCATGAAAGTCATGTAAAAGCTTGCCTTCTCTCTCACCCGGCTCCCTCTCATGGTTGTAAAACAGCTGTTTTACAGTGAGAGCACAATTTGTGTACACTACAAGTGGTTAATGAAAACCACCTCGACGCTACTTAGTCAAATTTGAGCTATAAAAATGTCACCTGGAGAACAATTCCTTACGGCATTTAAAATAATTGTTCAGACATAAATGACTCCATGGCAGAGGTAATTTTATGGGCAGTTTTGCCTGGAACAAAAGAACACTAAAGGAAATGCCAACAATCTGCGGTGAGAAAACAGCTGATCTTTGTACCGCTATAACTGGAGTGCTCTATACCAGGATCTGCATCGAGTGAAAATGGCTCGATTGATTTCAGCATTTGCCTTAAAGAGGTTACAAGTTATTTGGATTCATTCAGTAACTCAGTTTGAACATTGTTCTGCCAATAAATTCTTTCACGGAAAGTGAGAAATACGGAGCAGGAAAGTAACATCTGCTTTGTCAATGCTGAGGGTTGCTGCTTCGTGGTTTGGTTTGGGTGATTCGTGTATGATAGGAATCAGTATGACTTTCTAGAACATTTATTCTGTTGTAGCTTTAATATTTGTTGTTATATTAGGTGATTTAAGGTGACCAGGAACGATACTGAGGTATACAAAGACTTGACCAGCCAAGATTTCATAAAAAGAAAAAGAAAAAAGAAAAAAACTTCACCACAGTCAAATTTTTAACAAAATGTGAACTTTTCAAACAGACAAGGCAAAAACAATAAACCATATTGAATCTCTGTAATTGTGCAACTGGAACAGAAATTCCACAGCTTGAGTTTCACCCCGAACATTTTGGCAGTGTAGCAGTTGTTTTAAATCTGATGCACTGCACTCTTAGCAGTGTTCGCCTACAAAGCTGACGGAGACTGTGCATATTCTCTAAATCTTGTACAATATGTTAGCTTTCACTACAGGACTGAATGGGCTTTAACCCATATCCCTGCTTAGATAACTTAGCTGACACCGAATGGTTCAATTGACCGACCACAATGTTACATCAGCACAAACAACCAGTCAGTTTGCACACTGACAATTCCAATAAAGTTTATTCAGGCTGTGTGCTAAGTGTCGTTGAAAAGACTGAGCGGTGCAGCCTTACTTTGTGCAGATGGAAATGACACTGTTGACTTAAATGGTATATTCAAGTTGAATTACTACACTTATCTCAATGAAGATGTCTAACTTGATTTATATCACAGTTGACATAAATACATGTTAAAGAGTCTAATGACAAACCCTTTTGTGACACTCAGTCTAGTAATTCCCTAATTAATACAGTGTCTCTTAACTGTATCAGTGAGAATTTGGTCAATGAGCTGCAGCATCTTTACATTTCCTTTTTCCCTGAAACAAGGCGGATACACACCCATGACTTCTGTGCCTTGCTACCGTCTTAATTATAACCTTATTAAAAGCTGGCAGATTTTGTAACTGGGGTTTATCTTTATCTGTCCGCTAAGTGAAACTGAGCACAGTTCTTAGTGTTTAACACAATATCAAGTATTTTCGTGGGTCTTTGAATATATTCAAACTGTATCTGACATAAATATAAATACTGATATAACAACAAACTGTTATCCTTGACAGCGTAATAATGATTTTAATAATATTTCACACCTCTATTCCTCACGTACATTGACTATACTTTTGCTTTTGAGCCTTTGCTAACATACCATCCATTTAGTGGCTTAAACAGTTAAGTCTTGTTTACAGTATGTTATGGCTTGTGAGAACATTAAGCCACAGAAGGGTGACTTACCACTGCTTCCACAGTCTGCACAGGACAGCAGTTCTTCTGGCCGCTTGTCCCGATTTGACTCTTTCGTTCCAAGACAGAAACTGCATATTGGGATGGGGTCGACCCGGAGCTGAGTGGGAACACAAACAAAAACAAACAGTTTAAGAGACATTAACAGGCTTTGCGTGCGGGGCCCGAGAGTCTGTTGGTTTTTGGATGTGCCATCTTGTCTCCATATTTAAGATAACTGCAGCGATACTGCTGGTTAAGGCAAGAAGATAAAACCAGTGTGTGGATTTAATGAAACAGCCACAAAAATAATAACTTAAAGCAGAAGCTCGGAGAATGAAAAAAAAAAGCTGAGTTCTCACAGACTAGAAATGAATAATAAATGAATCTCATCCTCAGAGACATACTGCTTTTGGGATCCACCCCCCTTTATCCATTACATCTGAATGTGTAAGTGATCTTGGTAATCGTAGTTTAAGGGCTTAATCCAATTCTTAAAGCTTGCACTCCCGTCTGAAAGGATTAACTAGCATGTAATCAAATTACCTCAATAATATAACATGTTCTCATTGTTACTGCCATGATCCACTGTAAATGTTGCAAGTGTCAGAACAAACACTCATTTAAGGGCTTATGGTTGAGTTCAGAAGAAGTAAAATATGAGCTCAAGGTTTAAGAGGATTTCCCCATTGATCACTGTGAATGAAGGGAGGCTGACTTCAGAGTGAGAGCAGGAAAGACTGAGTGTCATTATTTCATACAGCAGCCAGTCAAAACGTAACAAATTTTAGGCTGAAATCAAGACCAGACTAACTCAGACAGATGCAATATGACTTTCATAAAGTTGATTTCGAATATGAGATCACACACAAAAGCCTCAAGAGGAATAGCAAAAAGACTGCTCAGAGGAAGTTCTAAACAGAAAATAACACTCGCTGGGTGTGACCATAAATAACCCACCTGATCAACAGTTTACACACTAAGTCCTTATACAACTGACTGGAGCTTTAAATGGCACTCTGGGGATGCCCATAATTAGTTCCTGGTTTCTATGACGCCGATCGGCATCCTGAGCTAAACCAAATTTGCATCTTTCATATCTACACTAATGCTGACCTCCAGCTGGTCTTTGGTTGAATTATGGGAGATGTTTTTTCTTTTTCGTTTCAGTCGCCAGCAAACACAAGGCCGGTTCAGTCCATCACACCAACCAAAGGAACCGCAAGGGGAAGTGCAGCAAGGATGCAGCAGCAATTTGGTCATTGTTACTCACTTTATCAATAAGTTGTTATAGTGAGAGGAAGTCGTTTACAGCCACATCAATGATTACTCTATTTTCCAACCTGCCAGGTCAATACTTGAAAGCGTGCAACGGCATTAGAACCTACAAACACAGCCGTGATTAACGGAAAACAAAAGAGCCCGACGTGTGAGGCAGCTACACCTGTAGGATTGAACTCTGTGGCTCAGAAGTTAAAGGTAGCCTAACTGTTTCAAGTTATGGAAGAACATGAAACTACATTTTGCTCTATTATATCAATCCGCTTGAATAAGGTCAAATAAGACTTTATTCAGCTGAGATAAAAGGAAAATGTTCTTCCATGATCATATGCCATTCTGTATTATCACAGCTAAATGATGCAGGCAAAGGCATTTCACAAGGAAGCTTCAGTGTTTTGATTACCTAAGAGGTTTTACTTGTCGCCGTTTACAACAATAAATACTTTCCTTTCTTTCTATTCATTCCCTTCTTTTACAAGAGGACAAGATTATGTGATCAAACTGAAATTCAGCTTATGTGATACTACTGATAGATGTTTAGCAACTCTGAAGTCCGATCCAGGAATTGGATTTAGATTTAATATTTTTTTAGATCTGGTGATTAAAATCAAAAGCAGTTTGTAGTCTGCACGTGGCAAAAATGCAAAAAACAGAGAGACAAACACAGCTCAAGAGATGCTGATAATTTACTTGGGAAATCTAAATCAAGTACATTACAGAAAATTATGCTGCTTCAAAAGAGCAGGCTGTCCTGAGTGAGTGGGTGGGGTCCTATTAGAGCAGTGCTGGTAGAAAGAGAGTGAGCTCAAGTGGTTGCATAACACAGCAGCAAAAAAAAGAAAAGAAAGAAAGACAAAAAATAAAGGAAAAAAAAAACAAAAAAACTCATTCCTCGCCTTTGTTCCTGCCCGAGTCTCTTCAGAATCTAATAAACTCTAAACCAAGACAGGATTTTTTTTTTTTTTTTCTAAACCTCAAAGTATCTCTTATTCTCAGCACACAGACTCTCGTTGTGCCGTAACAACTAAGCAGGCAGAGATGTCTCATCCTTTGAAGTGAATGTTAAACCTAGGGAGGTGATGTCATCAGGCCGGGAGCAATAGGTTGAAATGTTCCAAATGGAAAACAGCAGGCCTTCCTCAGCTATGAGAAGCATTGCAGGACACTGTGTCTCTAAACAGTTCTCAGTTTCACTTTTGGCGTAACCACAGACACAGTCACAGTTGTGGCTGCAGTATCAAGGTGTCGCTTCCTGATTATTCACTGTGAAACTTGTGAAGAGCACAGTGACATCTCTATTGCATGATGCTGCACACCACTTCAGCTGCAAAAACTTGTGCACACTGTAAAGTATGAGAGACTGCACGTAATCTTGATAAGCTTACTCACAAGATATGGAAAAAGCCTTGAACAAACTATTTAGATGACTGCACACTGCACTTAAGGCCACACAATTACAGCAATTTTCCATCAAACACTCTCCTACATTTGACAGTATCTTAAAATTGCTTTGCAGTTACAAAAGTGCTGTCACTATTACTGATATTTGTGTGCAGTGTGTGATATTGCCAGGCATTGGTAACAGAAACAGAATCTCTGCAAACTCTGAACCACCTCGGAGGTGACAAAAGCATCAAAATCAGTGAAACCTGCAAGTTTGTTTATAAGGTTTTATTTCCTCTCTGGGGCATCTCAGTTTGCACAAAGGTCAGAACAGCTGCGTGTAGTCGAGTATATTCTGGCTTCCTTTCCCAACACATTCCCACGCCCTTGCAAATCACCAATAAAATATTATAATTCTGCTTGCAACTCACAGGACAGCCGGCCACATCCTTTAAGGTCATTAGGCTAGAGTTACATAACTTGTGGGAAGCCCACAGCCAACTGCCTACCACACACTGTCAGCATGACTTTCTGATTATCCAAGCTCTCTTATTATGGAAACTACCAGCAAAATAGCCTTAAAGGGATGACCTCTAGATGGCGATGTTTCTGACCTCTTAAGCTTCATTTTGAAAGATTAACACCACAATTGTAAAATTCCTACTGAGTAAATTCTCTCACTGGTAGCCCAAACCTTCATCTCTTACTTGGTGATGAAATAATAAAAATGCTCCATCTAAAGTCTCTGTGAGTCCCTACTTTTGACAAAAAAAAAGATGTGGCGAATGTTAAACTAGGTAAGAAAGCTAAAATCAATAACACGTTAATAACGAGTGTTTTGTAGTATTTGGACTATGCGGATGTCCATTTTTAGAAAGGCAGCTGCTGCATAACAGACTGGAGAGATTAAGGGTGAAAAGGGAAACAGCAAGAGGTGAGGGAATGACAATGCAGAGGCAAAGGCGTGCATACCTGGTCTCGCTCATGGGGGAGGAGTGTCACTGATGACAGGACCAAGGGGGAAGCACTTGGACACCTGGAACTCCTTCCCTCCACACTGCCATGGCTGAGCTTATACCGTGGGCCATTTTTTAACAACCTGCCGTTGTTAACTGACCGCTTAGCCGCCAGCCTCAACCTCTGCCGGAAAGCTGGGTTATCAACAATGTTTGAGAGGTCGTCCTGATTCCTCAGATACCTCTCAATGTTCTTTAGCGAGGAGCCATGGATATCATCCAGGCCTTCGAGAGCCCTGTTAAGTATTTTATTCCAATCAATATGGCGCAGATCGCCTGAATTCCATATAGATTCCTTTGATGGCACAGGTGCATTTGCAGGCAAGATTGATCCAATTCTTCCAGGATTCCCTGGGTCCTTGTAGGAGGTGCTTCCCTTATTTGTAACCTTGAGGATAGACCCATCATGAACACTTAATTCCAACTGCTCAAGGACGGTTTTCTTGTCCAGTCCGTGCGATGTGGCCACTGCATGACAAATTCTTTCCTCTGAGGGCCTCTGCTTTTGCCTTTTGATTTTTTGTATTGCTTCAAGAATCCACTCCGTGTAGAGAGGGTTTGCAAGTTTTACCATGGTTGAACAATTAGCCTCACAAAAATGTGATCCATAAAGATTCCCCCTTTCTGCAGCTGGAAACTGGGTACATCCACATCCTTAGTAAGGTCAAGAAGTTATGTTCCACGAAAGCATCCACGCAATTCTTCACAATCCCGGGTGAACTTGAGGAAAAGTTGGCACAAGTAAATTCCACGGTGGTAATGATCAGCTGTTCTGGAATTTATCAAAATCCCAAAGCAAATCTAAAAAGAAAAGAGAAAAACAAGTGCATTTTAAGACACAGCGATTCTCATCATATCAAGTAGCTTATGGTATACTGGGTGTAAAAGGCTAAGCCAAAGGAATGTTTGACTTTTAAGATGTGCTAAAACATGAGAAACAGATGGATAAAAACAGATGCAGGCGCTGTCATGGCTGCTAAAGAAATCAGAGTGACTTAATCCATAGTCTGACACCATAATCCACACACCAAACCAGATGTCCAATTCAATAGATAGTATTTTCCAAGAAAAGCAAGTTTTCACTCTATGACAGGTAGCTGGAAACTTCCACTGACTTATAGAAAAGTATACAGCCTCGTCGACGGATAGACATTTTCGGTTTCATGTTTCTTTTCGAGATAAACAAAATCGTACAAGTTAACATTTATTTCTACAGCACGTCATTTTCCAGAATATCACCGCAATATATGTCTGTTTAACACACACAAACTGAATAAAAACACTAAAAACAGATCATAGATAAAGTTTAACCGTTAGTTGTCCGCACGAGACTTTTGACAGCTCGACGTCTGCAACGACAAACTGATCGGCGCGAGCTTAATGACACACGTATAATCAATGCTCACTTCCTGACAGCTGCTCTTGGACGCTCGAGGCACGTCTACAATCGCCACCGAGGCGTTTAGCAAAAAAAGGAACCGGTAATAACTACGTAACAAACCCAGAGTTGTGTTCCGCTGAGTTGAGCTGATAAATGACAGTGTTGCCAGCATTACTGATGTCACCTAAACAGTCGCCATTTTGTTACAATGTTGTAGTTTACATGAATCCGACATGACGCTGATTACAATCCAATGGAGTCTCATTAAACCTTACCTACACTAATGTGCCCTCCCAAGCAACTTCAATATTGGCTGTAAAGACAAGATCCGATTTCTGGTTTGATAAAGCACTTGTCAATCTTTATGTATGAGCTCACTCTCAGAGGCACGGCACTGGCTGTATGATCTGTCACTTCACTCAATTGACCCGCCTCTTAAGGTGCCTCCAGTGATGAATTGATATCATTCACCTCTAACACTCATAAAATCTGAACTTACGGCTCCAACCGAGGCAATAAGTCGTTATTACATTGCAAATACACAATAACAATCATAAAATAGTTGAGTGGTAATTATATGAGGTAAATATTTAACCTAATTTACAAAGCGTTTAACACCAGCCCACCTTTACTTAGATTCCTCCTTGAAACAGTTGGTTACACTTGAAAGTGATTTGGATCGTTTTAGACTTTAATTGGCTGTTTGTTAAATCTATCATTTGTTTGCATAAAACCTGCAAAGGCTCCGAGGCTGGCTTAAAGTGGAACACGTTTAATTTTTTAATAATACTGGGTAGCAAATTCAATACTCATGCAGGCAAAATGTGTCCAAGCTATATGCCTTTCCCCCTTTAAAAAAAAAAAAAAAAAAAAAAAAAATTCTTCCTTCCTTTTCAATATTTCCCCGAGAGCAGCTGTAATTATCATGATATTCAACGTTTGAACTACGTGACGTTAGATTTTGGGTCGATAAATACACGTTCCGCTTAGCTTGAAAGTAGGTTTTCCGCTCGGTCTACCTCTGCAAGCGGAATTATTAACGTCCCGTGTTGCGCCGTGCAATGATGGCATGACCTCTTTATCACCATTAACTATCAAATCTCTCCCAATGAGGACAAATAGTGAGCCCTGGAGGGGGAAAAGATGTTCAGCGGGGAATACAAGTTAACACGGCAGCTTGGAGAGCAGCTCCTCTTTATCACCGCTTCTCAATTATGTATCGCTAGTTTTCCGAGCTCCCATTTCTCAGCTTCAGCTCCGCTCTCATTTTCTATATTATATGAGGAGATGATACACAGCCTCCTTAGAATATACATCGGGGTTCTTTTTCCAGATGTTGCCCAAACCTAATCGAATCTGCCGCCACGAGCGGAGAGAAACAACAAATTAACGCCAAGTTTCATGCAAAGATGAACATATCTAACTAAATAGAAAAAGAGAGCACAGGGTACCGTAAATATTTGCTGGTAGTTTACCTCTTCAAGTTTTCCCCCCCTTGGATACTCCTCTTCATTATCACGTCGAAGGATAAATGTGAAGCGACATATCCGTGCGATTTCGTGGGAGTTGATGTCTTAAATCGAAGGCTGAAAAGCTTGCGCCGAGACATGGAGAGGACCTGATAACAACTAATTGAAAGGTTAATCTACATAGCAGCCTGTGACAAAGTGGTACCCTCCCCCTTCTTCTTCTTCCACTGTAGACATCCCTACTTCAGTGTAGTGGAGCGGACCGTCGCCCCTTTAGTGTGCTCCTACAATGATATTGTCAATTTCACTTCCCCCCCCACCTCCATCAACACGTCCACTGATGAGCCAAAAGGAACATTTTCACACTTCATGTTTTGAGTGGATTAGCCTCCACAGGCTACATAACATTTATTTATTTATTTTTTATGCAACACTTCTATTAACATCAGAACCCTCTGGGCATTTTAAACTTCCACTGATGTGAAGCACATGCTTGAAATGTGGTTGATACAAACATGTAAACCCGGGTTTTTTATTTCAAAATGAGCCATTTTTTGCACTGACCAATTTTAGGTCCATAAGGAATATTACACACCGACACCCTAATCAGTTAATTGCCTTTTGCCAAGTCCAAGATAGAGCAATAGTTGTGAGCAATAATGTTCATCATTACATTTTCTGATTTTACTTCCCTCGTTTAATTCTTTATCAGCATTAGAAATGCCGGGAAGCTCATTTTTCATGCAGTAATTTAGAGGTAATTAGGAAAATAATTGTTAACTTCCTGTCAGATTATAAATGCAGTATTGTACAAACAGCTTGAAGAAAAAAAAAGATTTCACCCTACAGACACATTTGATGTGTAATTTGGTTTGCATTAACCTAATACAAATATTAATAATCTTGTCATTTGGCCCCCAGTCTCATTACAACCTGTATGCATTTCCCAAATTTGTGTTATCTAACACCCTGCTGCCATTCAGTCCTTGACATTCATTTTTGCTCGACTTACTGACTGTTGTGGTAAATATGGACAGATAAAATATTCAGTTTAGGTGGCATTAGAAAAAAAAGAATGTTATAGCAGGTGAAAAGGGAATAAAGAGGGTCCAGGTTCGATGTTAGGACTGGTGTCAGGGTGGAGGCGCTGACCAGAACCTGTCTGCGTCTGGCTATAATGAATGCCACCCAGGGCCCCAGCAGGTCCTCCACTGCTGCATGGGTCCAGGGATAATTTGAATTGGCGCATGTGCCATTGCAGTCTGCCCATCCCCCTCCTCATCATCTCTGCCAACTGCCACACTGGTGTTCACAAACACTGCTGCCCATCTGCGGGGCAAAGCACCGGCCAGGGCCCCAGTTATTCTTTTTTTTTCTTCGGTTTTAGATGAAAATGATCGTATTCTGAAATCGACCTCCATAGACAAAAGTCGCCAAAGTCTTTTCTGTCCCAAATTCAAAGTTGTTAAAACTATTTAACTTAAAACTGCAAATGATATGAGATTTTGTGGATTGATGCCACACAACATAATTGGCATTAAACATAATCTAAATGCATGCGTATCACTGGCCAACACAGTAATGTAAAATGTATATTAAATGCACTTTTTAGTTGTTTATCTCCCGCATTCATTGAGTGAGGCAAAAGTTTATCTGGAAAAGTGAAGAGAAGTAGTTCCCTCATTGTGGCAGGCATTCTCATTACTTAATCATGGCTCTCTCTTTTTTTGTGTTTGTGTTTTGCCATCTGTCATCTTGAGAAGCAAATGAACCAGCTGCCACGGGGTGTGATCTTGCCCAATCAGAAATGTGGTCCTTTTCAAAGCGCATCTGTGTGAAACCTTGAAAAAAACAAAACATAAATTCCGAGAAGGAAAAAAAAAAAAGTGTCTCAAAGTTGTTAATAACATTTTTGCTGGAGAATGTTTTCACCTATGGCCCTAATTAGCATGTATGCATAAACTATGCCTCATTACAGAACAGGGAGCTCTTGTGCAGGGAGCAAAAAAACTGGAATTTTTCTAATATGCTCAAAAATGATAAAAGAAAATGTTACGTAACGAGTTGTTCAAGAGGAACAAAAATGCTACTCTCAATCACACTTCTTTGTGGAACAGAAGAGTGTTCAAATATTTTTAACAAAACACTCGAGACACTGCCCAACACTTCTGCTGGTAAGTAGGAGGGGAGGGGCCTCCCTCTGATCCCTGTCTCCAACCCCCAGTGACAGCACAGCTGGGTACGATGGATCAGCCTAATTTTCAGGTCCCTTTAATGGACGTAGCGAAGAGCAACCACTAATCCCTTAAACTGAGAAAAATGATCTCCTGCAGCCCTGCAGCGCCACTTCAGACGCCCAAAGTCCAGTTGGGACCCCAACGAGCATGAGTAGGGGGTAGGGTGACTCGAGCAGAGCTGGGACATCACGCTCATAATAGAGAGTGTTGAGCTGACCAAAAGTGATTAGCATGAGACTGCTTCTGGCTGATTAAATTAGCACTCACAAACTCTGTGTGTTTTGTTTTGTCTTTTCTTTAAAGGGTCTATTACGCCCATTGGATAAATAAATTTTATGTCTGAAAAATGAGTTTGTACTGATAAAGGAGTGTCATGACAGGATGAATGTAATAATTGTTTATTTGTATAGTAATGAAAAAGATATTTTCAGTTCTGTACCATTAAAACTGAACTTTTGGAAATGGAAAACCACCCGTAATAGTAGATAAATGATGCCTGCTGCATCACAGCTGAATATTAAAGGAAAACTCTGAACTAACAATATAATATATTTTGTATTATATAGAATGACAATGCTCCCACCCCTCAGGTTTTGAAGATAAAAGCTTTTAGCTCACTGCTTCACACTCATTCTTTACACCACTAAATACAAAACTTCTCCGCCACTGACACCTCGTCAAAGCTCTGAAGTTCCTTTGGAAGAAAAGCAATCAGCAATCTTTCAGCAAAGGAAACACTGACTGTGTAGTATTGAGCAACATTTTAAAAGTACATCATGCAGCAGGGATGTTTTGACACGTTTTTCTATAGATACTTAAATTTTATTCTTTGGCCACAAGTCTGTGGCACGATTTGAGTTGACTGTAAATCTTTCACGAAGGAGGAAATAATCAACTTTTCAAAGCCACTAAATTAAGAAAGTTTTCAAGTCATTCCTGCATGGTTATTGTACTCCTATGCCATTGATCAGTTTCTCAGCATGTTCCAAATAAAATAATGAAATGCATAAACACCTGACCTACAAACCATTCAGAACAATGAACAAGTGATGCAAGGACTCTTTCCTATTCCTTTAGGATAGAATACCTCTTTATACCATAAACATATTAATATTAAAGTATATTGCAATACTAGTAAATTTTTTTAATTGTATTATAACATCGAAGATGCTTATTCGATGTAAATAGTCAAGCTATAGCGATTAGTCCCAAAAAGTCAAAAGTCACTGTAAACAGAAAAATGTACATGAAATCCTGAAGCATGAAAGTACAATGAGTATCTTGTGGGAAAGACAAGTTCAGATTCCTCAGTGAAAGTTCGGCTTCTCTGGAAAGGTGCAGCCGACCCGTCTGATGATGACATTGGCTGCGTAGTGTCCAGCCCGAATGCACTCCTCCACTGCTTGCTCCTGCACCAATGTGGAGAGGAATCCTGTGCAGACAGAGCAAAAGAGGTAAACTATCCCCCACATCCAAACTAGTATGGGAGCAGTTAGGATTCAACGAATCCAGGTATTAATAGCTTCTGCATTTAGAGTAAGTGCTGTTTCTTCCAAAGCACGTCTTTTCATGTGGTTCTAATATGCTCATAATCTTTGGTATCAAACATCAATCGGGTATGTACACAGAATTTGGGCTGTGACATTGCCATACCTCCCACAAAGGCATCTCCGGCTCCATTAGTGTCCACAATGTCATTCTGGTCAATGTCCAAAACAGGAAACATTGTCACCTTGTCACCTGCAGTTAGGACACAGGAGGACTGTTAGTTAAAGTTCAACACAAGTGTGTCTGTCTTTCAAGGGTCATTTCACATCACAAGACTCTGTTATAATTGTAAATACAAGGTCATTTTATTTCAGCACTTTAGCATGACAGAAAAATATAAGAAAGTTAAACATTTTCTCAATATGGACAATAGTTTTTCCTTGAAATAAGCGCGGTAAACAAAACCAAACATTTAACGAAACTTTGTAACTACTTTTCTACTGTGTAACTACAATATAGAAAAGCTGGCTCTACAAGCTCTAACTTTGTTTTACGGTCATTTACATTAAACTTTGTTTGGTGTTTTGTGCTAGTTGCGCAAATTCTTAACTTGTTAAAATGCTAAACTAAAACAGTTAAGATCATTAACAAAACAGTTGAAATCAGGCATGTTAGCATTCTGGTGTTTTGAATGCTTGTAGCATAAAGCTCAGCTATGGCAGCTTTACAAAGCTATCAGCATTGCTATGTAATGACACCTCCTTTGCAGCTTTGTTTGACATTCAAAATTCAGTATAATAATAAACAGACTATTCTACATAGCATTCAATGCAATGCAGATATGGATCGACGGAAACTTGGGAAAGAGGTTCATTCAAGTTTCGAGACATTGAAAATTACCACAATAAAAACAGGATAAGAAATGTTGAGAAATAGGTTAGCCTGTTAGCAAGCCTAGTGTGCTGCCACTTCTGTCAAATGTTTTGTTAAAGGATGCAAGAACCCCTATGCATGTACTCCAGTTTTAATTTAAAACAAACTTGTTCACTCCAAAATCCATTTTAAAAAAAAAAGAAGGAAGGATATTCACAGGCAGATCACAGAGGGTTTTTTTATATTAATAAATTAAATTCCAGTTCACTGGTATACACAGTTGGAAACTTGGAGACTTTAAGCTCATGTTAGACTTTTAGCGTCCACCATTACATCTTTAAGCTCTGCTACGTCCGCTATGTTAGGGCTCCGACTCTGCTCATGCATGCCCTGGAAAGGCAAAATGGATGTTGAATTTAAAGTGAGATTGTATGAAGAGGTCTGCTGTTACGTGCAACTGTGCAATTTCATTTATGCAGCGAATTTGCTCAGAATTTGGGAGACAGAAAAAACTGCCTGGCGGCACAAGCCATACACTCTCATGCAGTATGTGCACATGTATGCGGACAAGCAGACTAGGAAGTCCTATTATAAGAACAGCAACTTATATGACATGTCTGCAGCTGTCTGTGGGCGAGTTTAAGAGGAAGCATACATTCTTACCCAAGACTTTGTTAACATATTGGTTTAATTTCCAAATGCATCTTTGCCCTTAAAAAGTTAAACAATGCACCAAAACAAAATGAAAACATTTTATTTAATGTACAAAGATGTAAAACGGGGGAAAAAAAAAACAGTAATTAACAACTGACCCTAGCCAACTAACAACCATCCTAACTTTGGAATGAAAAAAAAAATAGTTATGAAAACTGTTCTTCTCTTTAAATGAATAAACATATTAAATGACAGTTGTACAAGTGTCTCTGACAATATAAAGGAAATGGAAAATTCTTGAAAAATCAACAAGCTTTAGAAGACTGCAATGGTAAATTGAAAACAATGCAAGAATAGTTGGTGTAAGTGGTTTCAGTTAAAAACTGAATACATTAAATGGGAGTCTCTTATCTTTGGTGGATTATATTGCTCCAATTATCAGTAGCATATGCACTTCAAAGAGCCTTCCAGTTCAGAGTAGGGAGAGGGGGGTTGTACCAGATGACAAAGTCTTGAGGTGTAGAATGACATTAAATCAGCAACTTATGTCAGAACAATCTGAACCACACACACAATCTTCAAACAGTCCAAGGGCTCAGGCGCAGACATGAACCTTCAAAAAGGTGCAGGAGACAAAAGACTGACATGTGGATAAAAGGAACACAAGGAGGCTGACAGACCTCTTACTGAGAAAAGAGGTTCTGAGTTTAAGGAGAACAAGAAGGAAAAGAAAATTGTTTAATGAGGCTCCCTGCCGTCCAACAAGGACTCGCAGAATATCTGAACTGCAGATAACACTGCACCTTTATCAATTTTGAAGACATTTAAGTCATCTTCCTACAGGGCTAAAGATGCACAACCTGCAGCTGAGCATGTGCTCAACACCTGATATCAAAGAAAGTTTTATTACACACCAACCGAGAGAGTTATTTTTTAACCACAATTATGTTGTGGTTAAAAAAGACATCTTTAAAGAGTGGCCGTGGAACAGGTCATGTACCAAAGGTGTGTCAGATTCAGAGTTTGATTGTGTTTTCATAAAAGCACTAGTTTTGTTTTTTGTTTTTTCAAAGGAAGCAGCTGACTGATAATAAATATCATAATACAGGAATCCTTACAGGATCAGCTAATTAGCAGCATAACGACTTTGCTTAATTAATGCCACAGATGAAGCCTGAGAAACCTCCTCTCTCTTGAAATGATTAACCGCACATAAAAAGTGTACTAATAATAAATTACAGTTACTCCGCAGTTGGGGAAACTGGAGTCGTTAGATGTGGTCGTGCTAATGCGACGCACTTTGCGGCTGTAAAACCGGATGCTTCAAAAGGTTCAAGCTGCTGCACTTGTTCTGCACAGTGTCTGGTGTTCATTAGATACAGGAAAATCAAACAGAAGTGGGTGTAAATATGTCCACGGTAGTTAAAACAAATGGTGACGGCAGTACAGGAGGAGCCAGGTCTTATTAGAAAAGACAGCCAGGTAATCTGTCACATGGGGTGATGTTCATCTTCATCCAGAGAGCCAGAATTCATTAAACAACACAGAATCTGAATATGTTGACACGTTGGTATGTGTGGCAATTTACAGTTCTGTTTCTGGATTCTTATTAAAAACTATGAAGTTCAATGGGAATTCTTTAATGTTCTCCAATGTACATCAGGCTATTCCCTCTGTAAGTGTTTAGTCTTTTTTCATTTATTCAACAGGTAAATTCAATTAGTTATCTTGTAACACACATTGAACTTGTTTCGCAAGATAATATTGAATGTAACAACAAAAACAATAGATAGTGAAATTCAGAGCAACTTCATGTGTTCAAATCAAAAATTGGAGTCTTAATTTCAGCAAACATCCTTCCAGCAAAGACAAATTTGCAATTATTAGTCAATTCTATGCTTAAGTGACAACATGTTAGCATTGTTGTTTCAAGCATGTTAGAATACTAAGTGATTTTCATTATGAAAGGAATGTCTATAGGGTAAAATGAACTTTTACAGCCTGTACCTTAATATTTTGGTTATTCATTGATATGACGATTTATACGTACTCGTATCATATATTCAGTCAAGTAAATCATGATTGCAAACACAATACCACTAAACTAAGGACACAGAAATGGCTGCACTTTTCATACCATTACTGAACACATGGAGAAATTACTCTTGATTTAACAGCCTCTTCCGGTCATGCCAAACCATATCAACTGGATTAAAGTCAAGACTATGACTTGGCCATTCCAAAATTTTTTATCATAATCTTATTCTTAACCATACCGGTGTTAATTTTCTTGTTGCTTTAGTCCACATCCTGCTATTTTCTTGTGAAATGAGTGGTACAATTGTTACAATTTTAAACTCATTGATCCCTCAGTGATTGCACGGCAGATACCTTAACGGCCTCGATTTGTTGTGCTCCCTCTACCGTGCTTCACAGCTGGAAAGAGGATTTAATATTCGCATGGAGGGCCAGTTTTCTTTTAAGTGTGTCGTTGTGTATTTTTGCCAGAGGATTTAACTTTTGTTTCTTCTATACACAAACAATCATTTCAGACATACCACGATGATTGTTTTTGTAGACCAGTGGCTAGATTCACGGTGCCCTTGCATTAACGCTAATTTTGATCAGTTTTTATTAGAGTGGACACATGAACAAAGCAGGTCTCGCCAAGAAGCAATATCTGGAGATGTTTTGCTGTTACCCCAAGCATTACGTGTCCTCTTGGTATACTCTTTAAAGTACGGAAACTCCTACGAAGCACATACAGCCCTGGATTTCTTCCATTTGTAGACAGTTTGTATCATTTTGGACTTTTGGAAATGCTTTTGTATCCATTTTGATGTCGGTACATCTGCTTTCTCTAAGGTCCTATGAAATGGAGGCATGGTTCACATAAACCAATTTTTCTTGAGAGGAACAGACTTTTCAACCTATCTTTTTAATGTCTATCTATAGGAGCACCTCTAAAAGTCACACTTTCAATTTCATATACTTATCTGGAAAAGCAGACAGCAAGTAGCTTTTTGAGAAGAACTTGCTTTATTCATCGTGGATTGTGAATGATTACCTGGTGTGCTCAATAAAGACATTAAATCAAAGTGTCTTTGTGATATTATTAAGTCATATTGTGGTCGTCTATAATTGGGATTTAGATTAAGATCAGACCACATTTAATAAGCAATCAATGCAGAAATCCTGCAAATGACGGATGTAAACGTGAACATGTAAATTTCAATTTGAGGACCTCACAGATAATGCATCTCTTTCCGATTTTGATTGGGAAGCATAATGTTGCCGATGGCTTTTGCAGAACCTTCAAAAAACTATTTCTAGACACATCATGGCAGATTAGCCATACGATATTTCTTTTTATTCATGACCATAGTTTGTATTCTGCTGCTAGGGGAAAGCTGACACAACCTCACTGATGCACATTATTCAGTTTGACTGACATGTTAACTCAAGTTACGGTCCAACAATTCCCCAGCTGTCTTTAAAATCTCATTGGCAAAAGTCTGTCATGGACATGGAAGTAAATAACAAAAAAGCCTTCCGCCAGAATACTCTGACTCTATTGATACTGGCTAAATGAACATCTGAAAACATCACTTTGCTGCACTCATTCAACATTTCACAGTAATGAGACCGGCAACATTATTTCCAATCAATAAAACTCTGCTGTACTCGTTTTCCAACACTAACATGTTCTTGTTTCTTGAATTTGGTCTGACAAAATGAGTAAAGCAGTAGATTGGTGGTATATGTGGGAGTGTGGTATGGCTTTACTTTGACAGGTAACGTGTCCACCAGTGAGGAGAAAAAGCAAAAAAGCAAAATAAACAGCATAAAAAAACTCATAGGAATTCAAATCATTCCTTCCAGAAAGGTACTGTGTAGTAGTGCGCTTTTTTTAATTCACTCTCCATAATTCCCTCATTACAGCTCTTGAATGGTGGTGATTAAAAGAAATTCTTTCAACAGGCGTCTCTTTGAAATAATGAGTATCAATTAAGTCCTTTATTATTGGCTATTCTTTATGACAATGACAACTCACAGCACAACAGAGGCTGAGAAAATGCCCTCTTGTAAAAGCGACTGTTCAAAAAAGAAGACTTTGGATTCGGTGAAAAATGATTGTATGGTACATTGTTTTCATTTGAATGATCAAAGGCAATACTGGTTGTGTTTCACTGCTCAATCTTTTTGCTTTGATAGGTATATCACATAGCTGGCAGGTCATTAAAATTAACTTGGGTCCTGTCGCTCTTTTTCACCGACACAAGTAAAACAATTAATACATCATTTTAAATCCTGCACTGCCAAGTGACTCCGGGAGACGTGAATATTTAGCAAAAATTCATGAGGTGAAGTGCTCAACAGTTGAAGTGAAACATCTTTATGTGAGAAACTTCCCAGAGAACACTTCTTCTGGAAGGATTCCCGTTGCATTTCAGCCAAATTCTGAGCCTCGGAGAGGAAAACAGCGTTACCGCTTTCTTGGCAAACGTGACAGGTTAGAAGCGAGTTGACATTCAATCTGTTTCCCTATCAAAACCAGCATCTTTGCTCACAACTGAGTTATATAAAAACGGACATATGCCTATAATTACTGAAACCACAGGCAAAAGATCATCGCCAACTGCTTTCCTTTCAGGGAGTCATGAAAGAGAACGCTTCAACGTGAAGTGCCAAGGAAACAGAGAGGTCTTTAACATACTGTAGTGCAGACTGCTAATTGATTTAGTCTATTATAAAGTATGAAACATAAACATCACACTTTTTTTCTGACTATTTAAAGAATTTGCAGTGTTCAGTGAAAATGACTAATCTTCCTGCTTGGACAAAATGATAGCTTTTGATTTGGATCCAGTGTTGACTTCTATCTCAATCTCATGTGGTTAATATGTATAGATCAGTATCAAACTTAAAATCTGCCTGCCTTGCCCCCATGAGAGCCCTAAAACTCTCAAAGGAGCCAAGTCAGGCTTGATCAAGTCCTTATCAGCGATTAGAGCGGCAACCCCTGCTGAATGATCGTTTATTAGATCTCCTCACTGCTAAGGTTCAGGGCACAGTGATCTTAATTACTGCAATAATGGGTGTATAAGCAAAGGCCCAGTGTGGTTCAGCAGCGTCAGAGGAAGCTACATAAAGGGCTATTTCTCCTGCTCCTGGCTCTTAAAAAGCACATTTGAAGTGGTGGTGTGATGAAAGACTCTGAATGAAGGGCAGAGAAAAAAGAACAATAACAAACTGACATCTCTTTTAGGAGAATTATACCACGGGGGAAGGCATTCTCCTATCCTTAATCACTATAAAATGGTTTAACATGACATGCAGAGGCTGGCAAATGATCAAATCCTGACAGGAGGACAAATTGCAAACAAAATGAGAGATCAAGTTTATTAGAGTGCCGCCTCTGGGAAATGAAAATCTTTAATTCTCTTTTTACATTGACATTTATTTGGCTGGCATGAATAGTGATGTTCACACACAGACAAATACACACACCACTTCTGCTGCACCTACTACAACTGTAACTGCTCCACTGCAATGATAGCACAGTCAATGACATTTATCTTGTTTGCCTTTGTAGATGACATCTGAAACACATCGTCTTTCATCCAGCCAGCATTCATCATGTATTTCATATAAAGTTCATAGCGGCGTTCAGCTGTGTCTTCATGCAGGAGCAATGAGAGGAGCAGGCAGGAATTATCTATCACCTCAAGCACAATGGATGGATTCGTCTTCTTTTTAACTGTCACGCTTGTCTTCAAAGGTTTCTTTTAAAATTCTCATGAAAGGGAATCCACTTCCAGGAATTCCACTTTGATCATGAATATTTGAATTGGTTTGTTCGATTATATATGCCATGTATTAAGACCGGGCAATAATTCAGCATCATCAATTACTGACTTGAAGGGGAATCTTATTAGGATATCACTGTTAATTTGCGAATCCTTTGTTCTGAAAGCTTTGAAGATTCTCGTCTGATATGTAGGTAACTCCACAAATCTGAAGCGTTGATAAGATGCTATCATCCAAATATATATGCTACAAGTGCAAAGAAATGTGATTTGCAGATGAACCCACAACTTGTATTGCAGTTTGCATTCATTGATTTTGGTTTACACTCTTTAGAGCTTCTTCTTTTTTTTTTTTTAATAGTCACAATAATGAACGGACCAATTCTTCTGAGGACTGAGATTCTTAAAAGTAAACCATCAGTCATATCCTGTGAGGAACTCTGCTATCGGCATTCCGACTGTGACACTCCCAAAAAGCTGGTTAGTTTTCATCGCTTATTTATAACCACATACAAAGCAGTGGCATACTTGTTTAATGACAACACCCGTGTCTATTGTTTTCATTGTTAAGTCCACGCACCAGCTGCTGCAAGACATTTGACAAGTGGTGCTGCATCGGGATACAGCGCTGACATTTTTCCTTGCATGTCACAGTTACTGTATCGTGACCACTTGTGTGTGAATTGTGTGCCCAGTGTGGGCAACTGAAGCCAAATGACACAACAGTAAACAGTGCAGCTGGGTGTCCCCTATAGGACTGAAACAGTTTACTGAACTGAAAAACTGCTCAGAGTTTATGTAATTTTACAGATATCTGGCACACTTTGATATACAGATTTTACTGGGCATTGTAAAGAGGATATTGTAGTGGCAACAAATAGTTAACCAGACACAATGAGGCAGCAGAAATATGCAGGTTCTTTACCACCTTGTAAATTTTATACTGGTTATTTGCACAGTTTAGTTTTGTTACACAAACATTATACTTTTTTTTTTTAATTTTTTCAAAAAATCTTATTCATTCAGAGTAAAGATTACATATTTACCTAAAGCAAAGTCTAAATCCCATCACAGAAATGCACTGTTTTCCACAATCTCAGCACAGCTAAATGTGTCATTCTCATGTTTGAATGAGCACGTTGGTGCTTTTCTGTAATTATTTACCTCGCAATGTTACGAGGTAAGACCGAGTTTTATTGAACAGGACATAAAAACACAGCGGTACATTTGCTACAGCATTTTGGGTTAGGCTGATGCAGCAACTCCTCTCACACGATGGACAGCGCAGAGATCACCGGGTGAAATACATACATGTTTTTCTCAAGCTGATAATGGAAACGCTCATTACTGCAAGTGCAACGAAACTCAACGCAAAGCAATTAAGAAGCCAGTCAGAGTTCTTTATATTACCAACTGTTTTATAAACTTAACCATGTACAAACTGTATTTTTTATCTGATCACATCCTCTCACTGTAAGTTTTACACAGCCACAGGGTGCTTGTGGCATTGTGACTGTTGTAAGAAAACTCTGACTGTTGAAGCAATTTGGTGTTGTACCTCACATTTTGTACTAGTAAAAACTGTGATATGGCTCTCCTTGTCACTGTTGCAGGTAAGACTGAGTAAAGCCGTAAGGAACTTTAGTGTAAATGTGGAACATGCTACTGCTTTAACGGATGTTTGAAAACGGCTTAATGCTCAATTTGAAAATAAACCAGAGAATCACAAAGTTTGGACATAAAATAAAGAACAATTGAAGTTCTTTAAAAAAAACTAAAAAAAACTGGCAGACTTGGGGAGAACTGGAAAGTCGAGTAAGTTCAAGACTCTCAGGGCATTAGTGCACATTAAAATGGTTCATTTATACATGACTGATAGAAAATGGTTGACTGATAAATAGTGTGATCTGTAACACACTGCACTAAGCATTAGTGCCAGCAGTATACAATTGAGGACAATGGAGATGTGTAAAGACAGTGCCCTGCAGAGCTAAAACTCATGTTGTAGTGTTGCCTCTCTGCAGTCCCCAGTGATGAGTGATATGTTGGAACCTTTACCTGAGGCCATTTCTCCCCATGCTCTACAAGTCTGAGCTGAACTGCAAGGGCAATGAGGAGAGACACCCCGTGGCTCCGAACAAAGGCAAAGTCTCCCAGCAGTAATCTGAAACCATCATCTCTTCTCACACTGCTTAAACCTGCAACCCCTGCTCAGTTATGATGACAGTGCCTTTTAATGTCCCACTAACTAATCTGTCATGTACCAAAAGGAAATTGGATTGATTTAAGGGCTGTACTGTCAACTTCTCCCCAAGGTCACTCTGCCAGCATTTTGCGAGAAAAAAAAAAGAAAAAAAGTGCAGGATGTTAGAGTTGAAGCATTAAAAATTGCTGAGGACTGGCCTGGAGTCCGTCCAAGACAAAGTTAGAAGTACTTCACAAATCAATGTCTGCTCTATGCATCCCCCACACTTCTTTTATGCTCTGAAATGACAGAATGTAGTGCAAGCATTCTTCTTTTTTTTTTTTTCCATAAGAAAAACATCTGGTGTCAATATCGAAGCTCGACTTCAAAGAAATTACAGATAGCATTTTACTCTCTTCAGTCAGCGATCTAGCATCTATTTGAGGCTGTGCTCTGCAGTTTCGAGATATGAGGTTTAAGTGAAGGGTAAAGATGTCCAAAAGGGGCCAAAGCAGGGATGGCTTTGAGTAGAAAATATGTGCAGATAAGCAGGAAAAAAAACCACTGAAAACGAGAGTGGCCTACCAACAGTTGCAACGCTGTCGTCCTTGCCCTGGGTGAAGACCACCTCTCGCTGCCTCTTTCTGTTCTCCTTTGGGAGGTTTTGGGTCTTCTTTGCAATCTCTGCAATGTCATCTGTCTGTGAAAACACCACAGCGCTGGGGTGAATATGTTAAGTTGAATGAATGAGTTACAAAGAGTGATTTCTGAGGAGTCAATCAAAGATCAGTGTGTCATGGAGAGAGGTCAGATTTTTCCAATCGAGGCAGACGGATCAAGTGATAATGAAACCAGATGGGCTGGTTTGAAAAGGATCAATAGGAGCACTCAATGATGCTTCCATGCAGTAACAAGAGGGCTAGAAAATATCAGAATGTTATAGTCCCTAAGTGAGATGAAAATAAGTTTGTGAAGATATGCTGTGATATGCTCAGATAAAGGTACTTCTGCGAGCTGAAGGGATAGGTGGTGCGTGTACTGTATCACTCTGCTGAAACAGGCCATCTCTCCTCAGCATCTGCACAGAATGGATATTCTCGCCTGGAGACGACAGAGCTCTCCGAAGTGCTTGCCTTTGATCATGAGAGGGATAAAAAAAAAAAAAAACCCACACCTGTCAGTGCTACTTTATTATTAACTCATCATGATGTACTTTGAGCAGGTAGAATGTCTTCATTGCCATCTTGCAGAGAGGTGGACTCCTTTTTCTGTTATACATCGTACTGAGGCGCTAGCATTAGGGATCGTGGACGCCTCTGGCATCTGTATCAAAGCTAACACTCGAGTACCTTCAGGGTGAGCAAATACTGTGATTATGGGAGTAATCAGAGAGATAGGCTCTGGCCCAATACTACCAACCACTCTGGCTCACTCAAACCAATGAGCTTTTACACCTCTAAATGCTTCCCAAACGTCCTTTAATCAGCCCTGAGAGGTCCGGGGAGACCCAGGGCTGAGGAAAAATGGGTGTAACACTCTAAGTAAGTGCTAATGGTGAGGTTAATACAGAGGCTGTTAGCAGGCGATGGTGAAAAAAAGAGCAATTTGTCACTGTGACTGGATGTAACCACAAGCACTCCTCCAGACACTGAATGCAAAAACACACAAGGCTTCGGCACATTGTCACCCTCAGGTTTTATGTTCGCTGACATAAAAAGGCGCTCTACTCAGGTTTAGGAGCTGAAAGGTTCTATGGGCCAGAGGTGGCAGGGTAAGCATCATGGCTGCTGAGCCGGGCACACACACACACATACACATAACCACACACACATAGAGCATGCCCTCCTTCTTGCCAGTCGTAAACACTTACCTGACAACTTCCTACAGGGCAAAACGATGCAGAAAAATAGCATTCAGTGTGAGTGCAAAACAAATGGATTGACAAATGATATGGTCAATTTGGTTTATCACTGACAAATGGCAATATTTATGATCGTGAGACAACTGATCAGACATAAATCAACAAAGCGTGAAATATGAAAGCTTTACAAGGGTGTTAAATTGTGTTTCTGTGTTGCCAGCGAGAAACCGATAATCTCCACTGCAGGCTGCTTGAGAAACACTGCAAGGGAGAGATTCAATTAGAGCTGTGATGCAGAGAGTTCTTTGAGCATTTAAAGGAAACAGATCACAATCAGGCGACTGTGTTCAGATCTGCTGATTGCTGTGTTGGAGAGGACAAGCTCTTAATCTTGTATCTATACTGAAGAATTGCTGCTGTCATTTTTTGTTAGTCATCCATAATGTGATGATAACAGTATTTCAGAATACATTCAAAGTACATAAAGCTGTCTTTTGGGGGTTAGATACTAACAATATTTATTCATAGTTTCCTTCAAAAAGCCACACTGGCAAATTAACCAGACTTACTAGACTTAAAGAAATCAATCTGCCAATAGAGACACACCTTTGTGCCAAAAATGTATCCAAAATTTTCATTGCTGATATTGTTATCAATAATATGAATAGAATAGAAATAGAAAATACTTTATTCATCCCCCAATGGGGGAAATTCAAATTAGTCAAGTAGCTCAAAAAAATTATAAATATTTACAATATTTATGATGGCAATGTCGTAAGTTGAAAATGAATGTTACTTTTTTTTTTTTTTTACTTTCAGTCATAGCAACACACCTTTGGAACACTCTTAAGAACGTAAACATACAAAAGAAAATTTTTAAGCTTACTGAATCTTTGCAATGGTCATATCATATATATATATATATATATATATATATATATATATACACACACAGACTGACATAGAACCGCATCTTCATTATGCAAATACCTGCTGCCAACTACTATTAATGGACAAGTATTTTCCCTTCTAAATCAGTACTTGAGATTTGATATATCAATGAAACAGATGGCTTGGCATACGTTATTTTGATTGCTATTCTGATTTTACATCTTGCATAATGATCTAAGGTCAAACTTTTGCAAAGTAAGGCAGGTCTCTAGTCCCTTAAAGCAGACAAATGGTTGTGTTAGCAGTCTGTGATACAACAGATGCTAAAGTAGTCTTAGATCAATTGTAATTTTTTACATTCCTCGACTATCAATAGTGTTATTAGCAGACTTGGACTGAAAATAAAGTCTTAAATAAGTGGAAGCCAATGGAAAGTGACAAGTGACACTGTTTGCTTTTAAAGCTCCCGTGCTCTTTACATTTTATTTACTTGTGGCAACAACTTCACCCAAATTTGAACCTGCAGCTGCAACCAGGGATACTTGAAATTATTTGTCAAGATTAGTTTGTTAAAAGGGGCACGAAGAAATGTTGAATAACCATCATTTTGTTTACGGGGACGGATATGCACAGAGCTGGGTCGACAAGGCTGTTGTCAATTTGGAACATTTTCATCGGGAAACAAACAAGGGTTTATTATGTGCAGTGAAAGTTGTGACAGACTTTTAATTTTGCAGCTCATGTTTGTTCTCATACTTAGAAGCTCTTGTGGGTATCTGGGCAGCTTCAAGGCTACAGTTGGCTTATTCTGGCAAAAACTGATGTGTAAAATTGGCTCTCAATAACAACACAAGTAACTGTAGTACAACAAGCAAACAAACAAACCCATAAATGATCATGAACCTGATGTATAAAAAACAAAGACACTGACGGAGAGTGAAATTTGTTTTTATGAAATGAATTAATAACATTTCAAAAATGTTTTGCTGCTTACTAAACTGCTGAATAAAGGCTGAACTGGAACATAAACGCACTTCAATGTCACATTACCTCTAGAGAAAAGTGACAGGTTAGGGTTGCATTAACATGGAGCAGCAACACCGTGGGTTTAACTAGTTGGAACTTTATGGGTCATTCTGGGGTTAGAAAAAACATTCTTATTGGACTGTTGTCTTTGTGTGAACAACAAACTTTTCTCTGATAACACAGGAGTAATAAGGCTTCTTTTACATAACTTGTAAATCAAAGTTCTAGAAGCTACTGTTTACATATCTTGAAAACATGTCAGTGTGAAAGTACAGTACGGATGCTAGCTGAAGACAGAGAGTAAAATCTCATCAAAAGTGAAAAGAGAAGCAACTGGGAGGAAAACTTCTTCGAACTACAACAATCTAAAAATGCAGCAAGTACAGTACACACCACTGGTGTTATCTGAGAAATCACATTCATCCAATGCAATTTCGTAGAGTGTTCTACCAAATCCGGTTGACACAGAAAATGTCAAAGAATTGTAACTACTAGCAGAGTCTCCATTTTGCCCTTTGTGTGTTTTTTTTTCTCCAAGTGAAGCCCCTCCATCACCCCCTCCATCACACTCCTCCTGCCTTCATCCCTTCTCCTCTCTTAAACCTGTCACTGCCATCGGGAATGCATTTCTATTCCAGTCACGCTGATCACACCGTTAGTGATTCTGGATGACAATTATTCACAAAGAGCAGAGTCATATTCAAAGCAGCTCTTCCTCTGAAAGAGAGATGGCACTTAAAATACCTGAGCCCGTGCTAAAAAAAAAACAACAACAACAAAAAAAACAAAAAAAAAACGCATGCTAGCTATTTGTGTTTTTGATTTTGAATTTAAAGAGAGATACAGGGAATATGCAAAATACCAGCAAGAAATAGACTAAGGGGATATTCATTTCACAGTGAAGATGCAGCCCCACTTTAAAACACATATTCTAAAGCGGTAACAAGCAATGCAATCTGCATTTCCATAATCTAAAACCACAGGTGGCTTTAATTTGTTTTTTTTTAAAACACTACACGATGATTCAGTGTGAAGTAATGCTACAGCAGTGAGAGGAAGACATACAGTAACATCCCCGAGTGCAATGAAGATAATGAGGAGGCTTTTTAACCAGGCAACCTGATGAGCCCCAAGCCTGCAGAGAAAGGCTTGAAACCATGCCCAACTTCTCAGCTTCCCAAGAGGCTTTTCAAAATTCAATAAATAACATCTGTAGGCGATGTTGGGTGCAGACCTAGCAGAGTGCGTCATAACAGAGAGCTGGCTGAACAAAGAAACCATGACGACTGCCAGGTTTCCATAGCAACTGCTGCAAGGCCTGGAGAGTATAATAGCACATCAATCACTGTCCAAAAAGAACTTCATTATCAGCAAAAATAAACCTTTAGGATCTTTTTACTGTGCAATTGCTGGTCAACTCACCTCAAAGCCCAGCTCTTTGGCAAATGTGGCCGCCTCCTGGAAAAGATAAAACACACACACACGCATAAATGAGCAATTAATTACAGAGTTACAAACACAGTACAATGTCACACTGCAGATGTGAAGTAAACACACTTGCTGCCCTCCACTCCACACATGTCACTTGAGAATAAGTAACTTGAGTTCACATTGCTCCTTCAACTCCTGATTTAATAGGCAGGCAGCCCTCCCATTTAAACTATTACCAGACATCATCTCATCTTACCACAGCGGCATGAGATAACACTACATCGGCCTCCAGGCTTGAAGCAACCACTGAAACCATGAATATGTGCTGGTATGTGGGAATCCCCGTAGCTGCAGGCGTTCAGCATACTTTAATGTAGGTTGCTTTAGTTTCCCGACAGGTGCACTTTACACACCCATAAATTACTGTATTCAAGTTGTGTCTCATCACTAATAATCGTGTAAATTTCACATCGATCAAATAAACCGGGCTGCAATGGTGTCATCAGAGGGTTGCAGCAAGGACTCAGTTATGCTTCGCTGTAATAAACATTAGAGGGGGTATTTGGGTATAAACAAACAAGCAAACAAAACCAAAAAAACTAAAACAATTGCCTTGGCATCAGAATATAAAGTTAGGTCATGACAGCAAGTACTGGCTGCGTTTCTGAAAGTTTTTTCCTTATTTTGACATATAAATATTTGTTTATCAACTTTTTCCTCGCACACATTTTCAACCTGCCCATAAAAAAACCTTGCTGGAGACCAGACTGGTCTGAATTAGACTAGTTTATTTCTCTACAGTTTTTCATTTGTTAGTCTATGTCAGGCAGCAAGAATGCGGACCAACTACCCAGAAAACTTGACGATCCTCGGTCGAAGTGATGCATGGGTAAAAGAAAAAAGCCATTCAATCTGGTGCAGATCCAGCAAGCTTTAATTTTTTTCTTGAACTGCATAACAGGGCTCTTGGCCTTGGCAAAGAATGCACTCTCTGACTGCACGTCTAGTTTTACGCTGCAGCTGGCTTTGGACCAATAAGCCTTCGATATTGGCAGGTTTAAAAGATGTGAAGGTGTGAATGATGACGTCTCCTTTTAACTGACTGGATACTTTTATGGCATTTCATTGATCTAATTGTTTGAAATTTTCTTTTGAAAGTGATATGCAAATGCTGCTTTATTCAATAACCTGTTGGTTTCTTTTGCCAAGCTACTTTTTAATGCCCTGGCATTACAAATACAGTTACAGTTTAATGACATGGACTGATTTGGATGGTATTTAACTGGACTTATATTAAAGTTGTTAAGTGTCTCTGTCAAGTGCACTCGGATTACTTGTGTTGTGAAAAGGGGCAATGCAAAATAAACATGAACCTAACTGAATTCAGCGCATAAGTGTCATTTGAAAGAGCCTCCCCTTTTCCAATTGAATTCTACAAAGGACTTCCCCAGATGGTTCTATGCAACAAACCATCTGGCAGGTCAGGTTACCTCTGGTTACCATATGGTATGATATGGCAAACTCTTGTACCCTCAGTGAGGGGACTAATCCAAATTCATGTCGTACATTTGTTGGTATATGGACATACGTTCCAATTGTTGCTGGCAAACATTTGTTTCTGTACAACGTTAAAATCTAAAATACCAATTCCTGGAATGTGGTTGGGTTGCGTAATCCAGCAGTTTCTAAAATTGGGGGGGTAAGATAAGGGGTAAGATAAGATATTCTTATCACGTCTTATATTTCATGTCATATATAAAACATGATAAGAATATCTTTTTTTTTTTTAAATAAAGCCTAAAAATGTGGTGGGAAAAAAAATATGTTCAGCAAAAAATGTCTCAATGCATGTTTGGGGTTAAAATAAATTACCATCCAGATGACAGAATAAAGAAACCCAATTGGTAACAGATAATACATGTAACAATCCCAAACTATACCATTTCAAATGATTTAGGAGCTTGTGTCACCTTTCAAATTTGTAAAGCGTGATAATGTGAAAATTGACATTGACACAAAAGGATGTCTCAATTATGAATGTAGGTGGCTTTAATGTAAAGTATTTGATTTGTACTAAATGCACCGTACTACGGTCCTTTAAGTGATGACAGAAGCTGTTGCTTGTCAAATCAAATATGCTGGAAATTATGACAGACAACCTTGCGCACTAAATTCACTTCTGACCCCAAACAGGGCTATAAGTTGAAGCTATGATTCTAAATAATCCAATTATCTGCAGTGGGGCCGGCTTTTCCGTGACCTTGGGGAGAGGTTGACAACCTGGTCCTTTAACAGAAGGGGAGGAGATGACATGGAACAATAAGGTTACTGGTCCCCGGGGGGACGCCTCATGACTCTCTGCCTTGGATTAACTTCACAACACCAGCAATATGTCAATTCATCACCCAACCCTGCCTGCACACACACAAAGTCAAGACAATTAGCTGTTGTAGTCAAGAAGCTGTTCTAAAATCATTAAAGGTAGAGTAGTGTTCTCCTTTCACCTCCCTTTGCCTTTTCAATCTATTGAGGGCTCAGGTCTCACATTTGTTTTCCTTTATTTATGACCACATATTGACTTTTCGGCTCGGGAGCGTTCAATCACAGACAAGCAAGAGGCATCTCGCAGAGACAAGAGCAGCTTGGAAAATATCTTGTCAAAACAGTGATATTTCATATCAAAGGTACTTAAAAGAGACACATAAATGAAGGCATGGAATAACGATTGTGGTTTCTGAGCGGCACATGTCTCTACCTCGCCCTCCCTCCAGTTAACAGCTATAATATTTGTGAGAAAAGCCTATCGAGAGGGAGAGAGTGGGTGTAAGGAGAAAAGATAATTGAAGCAATGTCTATGAGCCACATGTGTACAAAGTAATCCTTTTCAGGAATTGATTAATTTCTATGAGTTACTATGAATGGCTACATCAGAAATATTTGTAATATAAGCTTAGCTAAACCTAATATACATTTGTATGATAAATATTGGTGGTAAATCTGTAATTACTGAAACAACACATGCAAGGCAATGAAATAGAACAGAAAGGCAATTAAAGTTACGACTCCTTAAGAAGCTTATGGCAATATTACTCAGGAGCCTTATATTTCAGGCTGTGCACGTTTCACATGTGGCTGTTTTTGTATGTTGACGGTAGATTTTTTTTTCAGATGACGTTCCATGTGCTTCTACAGCTGTTGCAACAATGACAAGTGCTTTGAATGACATCTGGGCAAAATCCTCTCAGGCTCAGAACAGCATCTCGTTTGCTCTGAGATTGCTGTGATTGCATGCTCGCCTTTGATGATCTGCTGCCGAGTCGGATTCTAAAAGAGAGAGGACTGTCGCAGATTTCAAGCCCTGCGAGTTCTCCGCCTTTCTCCTCTTCGGGCAAACAAGGTAAAAGATAACAAGGCAGGTTGAGTGCATGAGCCCTTTGCAACCATAGTTAATATAAAGCTATCAGAATGTGTGAGATGTTGCTGCTGTCAGAGGCTTAAACAGTCAAAGGGATATTTTTAGAGAGCTTAAGCTAATAATCCACAGCCCAGTAAGGGGGGCGGGAGTCTACAATTTCTTGCCAAGCAAAATGAAAGAGGAAATACGCACTTCATGCAAAGGGCAGTCTGAAAAGCTTCACATTTTGGCTTCCTTGACACTATAAATGACAGGAGGCTAGCTGGCTTTGTTTAGAAACCGTTTCAAAATGTTTAAAAATTGATCACTTGCCTGTGTTGCTGCATATTCATCAGTCAAACTTACACAGTAAACTACACAAACAGCAGCCCACTATTGTCCAATGTAGGACGACATGAAGCACTTCAAATCTGAGCTTCATGGTTGGACAGATTTCAACAGGTGTGATTGGTGTTTGTGACTTGGGCAACTGGACTTGGCCTTGTGTATTTATGTAAAGATGCTCTCGCTCTTATTGTTACAGTTAAATCCATGTGAGTCACAGGAAGTGCACGATGGAGGTGAACGGCTACATCAGAAACAATTGTAAACTAAGCTGAGCTAAACCTACTGTATTGATATGATAAATATTGCATGGTGGTAAATCTGGAGGGGTTTGTGGCCTCCTGGCTCCATCCGCCTTTGCGAGACAGTTCAACAACCCTCTCAGGCCTTGCTCGCCACTGCATGACCCCACTCTTAGCAGATTGCTCTGAGGACCCAACAGACTTGACACTGGGGTGTGCCTTGATGACGAGTATGGGGCCCCCTGTCCCGTGATTTTTAGTCCCAGCCCAGACCTCCAAACCTTAAAACTTCAACGCTGTTACTCAGGAGAAGGGTTTAAGTTCTGTGTGAAATCAAAAGGGCTAATACACACCCTTTTCACCATAAAATAATCATTAAAGGGATTATTTTTGAACCTCTTGTTTTAAGGGAGTATACCAGTTTTCGTCTTTACAATGTGGCTAAATAACTAACTGCACATTCAGTCTCGGAAATCTGCAATTATTGTTTTTTTTCTAGTCTCCTCGGGGGCCCTGAACAAGCCAAAATGTGCGACTGACATGGAGCAACATTTACATTAAACTAGTGGTGTGATTTGAGCATCAAGAAAAAAAGAAAAAAACATTCTCTTTTAGCTCTGCGTTGGGTCTAATTGAAATACTCAATCTTTATAAACTAATGAATTGTCCTTATATTCATCAGGCTGTTAATGTGTTCCAGTCCACAGACATTTCCTTTTGGTCATAACATTCAATACAAGTTTGCTCTTAAAGGGTGAGTGCACGAGACTAAAACTGAAGAAATGTGAGAGGGAACTGGCTTTCAAGATAAAGTATATAAAACATTCCAAGTAACAAGCATTTAGGTATTTTACCTCTGTAAAACAAGTATTTGAGCATATGTCACAGCAGGAGTGAGTGAAAAAAAAAAAAGAAGAAATCCAATTTCAGTGTTTCCCAAAGAATCTAAATCAAAGAGCAAACCTCAGTGCTAAGGTTAATAAATGTTGATAAGCTGAAAAGCGTAACTCCCCCAGGCCATTCAGAAAATAAGCATTTGCTTGACCGTGTTAGCCCAAGCTGTGGCAGAGGCAGAAACTGAATTGTATTTGACACCGTGCGTGTGTGTGTGTGTGTGTAGGGGGGGGGGGGGGGGCTATAGCCCTGACAAGCTATTTATAACAACAAACCTGTTTTCTTTCACTTTTCTGAGCATTTTAACACAAGCTTGTTTCAAATATATAAAATAACTCATTTATACCAGGGTTTAAAATGTAGCTTTGAAACTGCAAACAAAAGCTAAAAAGAAGATTTTAAAAAGTCAGCTGGAAATGACAAACTACTCACTGTAGAAACCTTTACTAAACTAAGCCTGTGTGGGTCATATATATATATATATATATATATATATGACAATGGCAAATGACATATTTTCCTTTTTCCCTGCATGTTAGTGAAAGACATCAGACAGCTTTCATAAATACCCAGTAAAACATCTGGCATTCAACTTAAGTCTTTTCAGCCAGATCACCACGGCATACATTAAAGAGTGGGGGCGGGTAGAGACTGAATAACTAATTTAAATGATGGCTTAGAGAGGACTTTCAGTGCCCTTTGCGTGGCCTCATGTCACAAAAATATCTCCTCGTGGACGTTTGGACATCTGCCCCCAGCACACGTCCAGGTGCCGCTTAACAGCAAGTTGCCACCCCAGAGATATGTCGGCTGATAACAACTGCAGCTGATTATTAATATGAGCATGCAAGCTGATAGGAGCGAACTGGGTGGAAAGAAGGCGGCCGCCTGCTACTGTGCAGGACAGATTAGGAGGAATAAATCACCTGTGCCGAGCCCTCCGAAGCTCCCAGGAGAATGCAGCAATCCCGCTCAAGCATGACATGCCACAAACATGAGGGTAAACACACGCAGGAACAACACACTCCAGAGAGGCAGGAGTTGCTTTTACTGCCTCTGGGAATTTGCTCAACAACCGCTGATGGTATTTCACTCGAGTTTTTATGGAGCCATTAAGTGGCAAACCTTGTACTTATGTTTTTACATTTCGATATGATCGCATGTGTAATTTTTTTCTTTTGCAAGGGAAAGATTTACGTCCGCCGATCAAAGCCTGTTTAGTCATATTCCATACCAGAGTTACAGCTATTACCTCAAAGCCGGGCTCTTATCAGTGATTTCCATTGTCTTCAAGCTTCAAGTTGCGAAAAAGAACTCAAAAGCACAATTTCTTTATACAACACGCCACCATTCACCAGTCGTCACACTGTTGACTGAACATTTACATGAATTACATTCTGTAGTGCATAAAAAGTATTCATATTGGACTTCTGTCAAATCTCTCTACTCGCCTAAAGCCATGTACATATTTACAGCAATGCTGTGCAGTGTAAACTGCAATGTCACGACTTATGTGAATAAGTGCTTTGCTGATCTAATATTTTATACCCAATACTCAATTTGACTGAATATTTTGGTAACACGTCAGCTTTTACAAAATCATTTATCATCATACTGTTACTGGATAATTTACAGTACAATAACAATGCTTGCATGCAAGAATGAATAGCTCCGGATTAAGAACACACACTGTGGAATACGTGATACTTTCCAGCAATACTCAGTGTATTTATTGTGGCAGGCTTTGGTGAAAGGGTTGTCATTGTGGATGGGTTGTGGTAGAATCTAAAGCAAGTTAAGCAGCTCTCTGCGCAGTGTAGCTGCAGTGCTTCAAGAGAATGAACGGAGGCTTTTTTGAAAGCTAAGGTAACTGTCCCAAATTAAATTCACAGAATTTAAAAGTGCACTTTCACTCTTCCGTTTTTGTTTAATAATAGAAATAGTGCTTTTGAATACCAAATGTTTTTTTTTCTTGTTCTCAGCAGAAAAAAAAGAAGGCTAATTTCTCTCTTTTTTGCCTGACTGACTTGCAACAGAAAACACTCATGATTATGTCCCCAGTTCAGCAGTACTTTTTCCTGAAGTGAGCTCAGAAACCCTTTAACGATCTCTAAATATTATGTGATCCTGGGCTGCGAAAGGACAGCAAAAGAAAATCTTTCTCATGGGTCCGCACAATGCCATGGCTGACTGAGCCACAGAACCACTGGTCTGCTGGAGGTTGGCCTGGGTCATTTTTGAAAAAAGTACTTTATTTTACCCATATCCACGATTGCTTTGTAAACCCACTTATGTAGTTTTGATTTCAAATCGTAACCAAGTCATGTGACACAGTTACATTCTAAGGTGTTGAGTTTATATTTAACCTGAGGGGTGCATTTTCTTTAAAAAAAAAAAGAGTGTATTCTAGCCATAACAATGATCAGTATCCAACTCTAACGAAGTAAAGTTATTGGCTATACCCAATCCGGAGAGGACAAAAATATGTTTAGTAAAGTGTTGTTGTGTTATTGACTGAATGTACCTCAGAAGACGGAACAAATATCCCATGTTGGTCTCAATTTTGTGTCACATGGAGGCATATGGGTCAAAGTGATACACGTAGCTGCACCATCCTTCCTCTTTTTGACACACAAGTATCATGCTGTGGACTGCTGTTACAGCTGATTTGTACACACACTCTAAAAACTGATTGAAGGACATCTTAACTTAAAGTACCGCGAAAGGTGATGACGATGCTTGATGTGCCTCAGATCTGCCAATACATCTTGCAACAAATGCAGTCGTGCTTTTTTCCTTAGCCTGCTAGAAGCACATACCTTAGCACCATTGACAATCTCTGGGGTTTACTGGGTGGTTTGTGCACAACAGAATCCAAAACCTCAAAAAGAACAACACTGAGTCCCGGCAGCACTGACCACAGAATGGTCAGCAATTGGTCCAAATGAAGGGGAACACTCATAATCATAAAGACATTTGAGTTCAAGTCTTTTTTAGTAGTAACATAACATAATGTTCCATTGACATGGTACATATCTGCAAATATGGGAAAAGTTTGATTACATTGCTACATGGGGAAAGCAAAAACCGGGCAATGGTGACATCAAATTATGGCAATTAATTGGACAGGACCTTCAAATGAAAATTGCCTTTGAATAAACAAAAATGTGTCAAAACAAAAGTCAAATAAGTAACTAAAGATGGATCCGTTGATATAAAAGCAATTGCAAGGGTAACCTAAGTTTTCCCATTTTTAATAGTGTTTTCTCTGTCTAATCCATTATACACCTATAGCAACAACCTCTGCTCCCGTCTATCTCAGTCTGCCTACAAGGGCAGGAGAAATGTCTCCACAGGGATAGCAACAACACCCACAGCACAGGTCCAAAGGTTAAACAATCGGAAACATGTGCAGTACATAAAAATCTTGGGTGATAGCAATCTCAGCATGGGAAAGCAGGGTTTGCATAAGGGGCTCTGAGGATGTAACCTCAGATAAAGCAAGAAAGACCAGAAAGCCATTCAGAAAGCCTTTTGGGGCTGATGAAAGCTGCAGCAGTGGCAGCAGTGGCAGCAGCAGCAGCTCTGCAATGGGGGGAGTTTATCAGCTTGATGGACTTATCAGCACTCAAGGTCTCTATCGCACAACTCACCTCTGGGCTCTGACAAGGGGTCAGTACACAACGTCAGACTACCAAAAACTGACTATCTCGCAAGGAAGTGGATAAAGGATTAATGATAGATTAACTGGTTTACTCCACGAGCAGAGTTAATGCAGCAGATTTTTACTACTTCTAATAACTCTCTCTGCACTCAAATTTCCAGCTGTTTTTTCCTTCCCATCTTCTCTTCTTCACTTGGATTTCTTCTCGCCAGACCATCAGCCACTCCGAGACGTCACTCTCTCCCCACTGACTGTCGGTGCCTTATTCCAGATGTTTTGAATCTGGATCTCAGTCCTCCATAATTTTAAGCATCTTTTCTTTCCCCCCCCCCCCTTTTTTTTTTGGCTTGCGTGTTCATCTTTGTCCATGTTAATTTCCTTTCTCCAATACATCATATGTGAATGGTGTACTTGCATCCTATGTGTCAATGTCCAAATATTTGCCATTTTAAACCTTGATGCAGCAGTACACAACTGCTTGATATGTGAAGGTACAGCAGAGTATCTATGGTCTTATCACCGTGTGCAGTCTCTCCGACCCTGCCGAGCTCAGATTTCCTGCTCTTAAGGTCTTTTGTTTGTCATTGTCTAATACAACCGTGCATGCATGTGCAAGTATGCAGGCCTCTTTGGAGGCAAGCAAAGTTATAGGTTGTTCTTCACTTAATCCCACACCTTCCTTGGTTAAAAAGATTGCAACAAAGAGATGGACACCATCTGAGCTTTTTTTGGGCTCCAAGTTATGTTTTGGAGTCTGCTGCTCTAGTGTGACCCCAAGTGGTTTTCTTAAGGTCACATTTATTGTAAACTTTAATCTCTGAAGATAGTAAAAGTGGAGTTTGTTGTTTGCCTCAGGTCCTATCAGTTTGGCACTACCTGGTAGTTCAATCTGTAATTTCATTACCCTGGTTGTCAGTACCTAAAATCTACCGTAGTGCTCTCCTCTGTGCACATAGCATTTTTTGCGTTGCTTCTAAACTCCAGCTGCAGCAAATTTGTGACACTGAGCCGTTTGAATAAATTCATTCCTGATGAGTTTTGCCAAATGAACTGTAAATTTGCTAATCTTACAACAACTGTGGCTCAAGAGGCTAAAGTCCTTTGATTATTTGACTCTCGGGCTAAAAGATGAGCCAGCAAATGACATTAAAACCCCTAAACTGAACAGAATAACTTATTGCACTGAAGAAAATACAAGCTGCCAACACAACTGACAACTTAACTTTTGCTTTTGCGCCAGTTTTAAAGCGCAAGTTTGTATGGTCAAGGTCCACTTAATTAAATTTGAAGAAATCTTACACAACGATGATTGCTGTTTGTCACTCATGCACACTGCACTGTACAAAAGAAATTGAAGTGAACTTTTGGCTTTAGCATTTAAAGCACATTTTCAGGGACGATACATCATTTTATCGAACAATCTTAGCAATAGAAATATCATGCGTGGGTGCAAACGTAACTTAGGAATTGTCTGGCATTCACAGTTTAGGCTACCTGAAAGCCCTTTCATTAGAATCACGAGGCTCATGGTCTTGAACACTTATTTTCTTCACCGGTGATGAGATCCTGCATAATAACAATTATATGAAGTTGTAAAAGGGTAATTTCATGAGAGATTATTGTGTTTGTGTTTGACCTTTGCACCTCAATTTCCTTTAAGTTGGAATGAAAAGATGTGTAGTTTCTGCCTGCAACAGTCGGAACGTAACGATTTAAGAATGACACGTATTTTTGTTTATGAACAAAATTAAACATATGAATATAATTTGGTTAGTTTGTTGAAATTCAACTTTATCTAGCAGTTATTTAGCCATTTTCTTAACATATAAATACACAAATACTTTCTAATTGAGGCTTGCAAGATAAAAAAATACTTTTTCTGTTGGTGCTCTAGTAACTGTCTATATCATAATGAAATCCTGTTATCATTAGTTTGATCCAGTTTGGTTAATCTCCTGTTTTTCTGATTACATGAGAGCATTTGTTAGTCTTGCAACTGTTTTGTTATTTGCAAGTTTTGCCTCAAATGATGACTTGTGGAAGGTGATTATGTTTATCCAACCGTTTTTTTTTTTACGTTTACTACTTCCTTTCAGTCCTTCGATCTCTCTTGGCTTATGATACAGTAAATTCACCAAACATTTGGTTGAAGCTTTTGCAGACAAAGGTCAAGAAAGCAAACAGCTTTTTCCTGTAAAGAACTGTTGAGAACAGTGACCATACCCTCCTGTGTATAATAAACATGTGAGCATTTGGCCTGCTCTATTTACCTCCTAATGAGAAACAAAGATCTGCGCCGGAGAGACTTGCATGCCTCAGACGATGAAAAACCCAGGGAGGGGGGAAAAAAGCCCTCAAAAATAATTCAAACCGTTTGTGTGCACAAGGGACATCAGAGCTTTGTGAAGATAAATTGACCATACAAAAAACTAGATGATATTCAGGGTGTTATCCGTTTATGTGGCATAACATGGTTATTTGCCAGATGGAAATCTGCATGGAGGGAAGGGGTCCTTCAACAAGGAGGCTACATCAATTCACATGTATGCGGAAAAAGGTGATAAATGATGTAGAGACAGCAAAAATGACAACATGGCTCTTCTGAAAGGACCTACTTGGCACCATACAGCAACAATAAAATAGTGGAATCATTTCATTTTGAGGTAGGATCAATAATCCAAGGTGCAAAAAATTGATTTGGTATTACGGGTCAGCAGATTCTTATCCAGATTTTTTTTTAATCCATGGGGAGAATAGGCGAGCCCTCCAAATGACTGTGGAAAACATGACTGTATCGTCTGGGCTGTAGGAATACAATCATGCGCAGACAAAGGCCAGTCCTCCTGGCAACTGTGTGGATAAGAGGATTGGAAATGGCAGAAAAGCAAGCAGCCAAACTCTAAGCAACAGTGATTTGGGAGTAGAACAGGACTCAGGATTGTAAGGGTATCTGGGAAGCTTGCCGGTGTTTAAACTTCGGTGAGTTCCTATTGCAACAAGCTGATATCCTGCATTCTCTCCTGCTGTGACAGAAATATACTGATCTAAACGCCAGCAGAACGTGGGCACTATTGATCTGCTCCCAGTGCAATATCTCCTCTTACATCCATAATTATTCTACTTCAGCGGGCTTCACCAAGTGCCCTGGCTGCCTGACTGGCTGGCTTTCTATTTGCCTTGTTAAAGATGCTCTGTGGTCTCACATTTCATGTTGCACTGCCAACGACCCCCCTCTCTTAACCCCGGCATTTTCAAATATTTCATGGTTCAGTCCCAGGCTGGGGAAGGCGGCTTCGGCACGGCACAATTACAGTGGTTAGCCGGACTCCTCCAGTGGAGCCATGCTGGCTCCCAAAGTACCATGACTCGCAAATAGACAGCCAGGAAAAACAGAGGAGTGTCAGAGAGGCCATTCTTTTTCTGCACTGAATTGACTCTCTGCCTATATACACAGAAAAAGACTGATGGGTTAATTGTAGAGACACTTAATGTGACTGAGCGAAAGAGTTTCCAATCTTTTTGGCTGTAACACCTTTTGAAAGAAGAAAAAAACCACAATTTTCCTGTTAGAAATGAAAAGTTTAATACATAAGCAATGAAAGGCAACCTTGCTGTATTAAGCACACTTCAGCTTCACTTAGGGAAAATAGCTTAAAACAGTTTGCTGACTTCAAAAGCTAACTGTGTTACTTCAGAAGCATATAGAAGCACATATGTTTCATTTTTTTTATCAGGAAGTAACATAAATAAATAAACTCTACATCGGAATAAATCAAAGAAGACCATCACAACAGGGAATAAAAAGAAGCGTGGCAATGTATATAAATAAAGGATATATTGTGCAGCAGAGATCTCTGCTGAAGTTAGCATGTACCCTAACGTCATTCAAGATGGGATGGAGAGTTCATAGGCACATTTGAACCAAACAGTTCTGGGGACTTCCTGGAGGTTACTGGAGAGCTCCCCAAGAAATACAGATTTTTAAGGGACTTTTTTTGTTTGCAGCCGCAGTACTCCCAGATGGACTGAAGGGATGTAAAAGCCAGTTTGACGTTCAGGAGTAAAAAATACATTAGATAAATGATTATTCACACTTTTTATTCTTCAAATGATTAAAGCCTGAACTTGCTGCTGGTTTATTACTCAGTGTTTTGTTGCAGTTTTTAAGACTTGCATTAAGAGTTCATGATTACATGGCTAGGATTTTTAGTGTCTGCATCCAGTTAGCTCTTAGTCCAACGTGAGAAGAAGAAGGAGATGTAGTACTGCCTACAGATTATATTTGACTTTTATAAAGTGTCTTCCAAACTTTTGTCAATCACGTTGAAAGACAGAAAGTCAATGAATGGAATGGCAAACACAGTCACAGATGAAGCTCTTTGAAAGAGACGATTGGATGACAAAACAGCTGGGACACAAGCCAGTTTGCTAGGGTTTATTTTTAACCATAGCACTAACCATCAGTGTCTTGTGCTTCTGTGCACGCCGCTTACAACATCCCCTCCTCCAGCAAGTGGTATCAGCCAACACTAAGTACCGAAGGCTGCTTTGTATTCTAGAAGTAACTGGTATTTTCCTTTTAACCTCAGGGTTAGCATTTCAACTTAAAATTGAGTAAATCCTAATGAAAGTGGTTTCAGTTCTCCAAAGCTATTCAATGGAAACGACAATGAACGCCAATTTAGGATGATTCCTTGTTACTAGTCTAAAAAGTCGTCGGCTTCAGTTTGCATCTTGGGGAGATTCTGATCGTGGGGCTGAAAACAAACAACCCAAGTACATAAAAGGGCAAAACTAAAAACAAAGCAGCTTTTGCATTTAGCAAATCATCTCAGCTGTGCTCTATGACTCATCATAGAACTCACTGACATCACACTGAAGGTCAAAATAATCTGGCTCTGAACAGAAGGCATGTGAGTCATCGCAGAAATAGCATATTCAATTAAAATCCAGTTGTGAAAGACTCAAAGGAGAGCAGCAGCTAATACCTCATGTCTTTTCCACCAATGACACATTGTGATTGTTCCACTTCACTAGCTTTAGAGATGGTTCTATGTTCATCCTCCCAGTTGGCCTGTGGGGCCTCGTGAATAAACACATAGAGGTTAATGTCTCATGTTCTTCCCTGTGCTCCGCAGACAGCTCTGACAGGAGGACGAGTGAGAAGAAGAGCCTAAAAGGGAAGCTGTTTTGGTCATGCGCTAATCTGGCTCTCGCATCTCTTTGTTTTAGGCAGTGTGACAAGATATTTTCCCCAAGCTACCATCGAGGAGTACATCTCGAGTCCGCTGTGGGTGAGCTGTCAAGGCGAAATTCCTTCTCCAACTGTTTTCTTTTTTCCATGATAATACCCCTCATAACCTTAGGGGTGTTTAGTGAACTTGCCATCACCCACACATGCTGACAGCAGAAAGCACGTACTTCCACAGTCCCGTGCACGTCACCCAGGCGATAAACAGCAACAGGCCTCGCCACAGAGATAAGGCTCCCAAGCAGTCTATCAAACAAATAAAGCAAGATGACGAATCTGGAGAGATATTACGAAATGACACCATATTGCTCATGTATCTCTTCCGCCTGCACCCCCCCCCCCCCCCTATCTACCAAATCCCACACACATACACATGTATGTATGTATTTATATATATATATATATATATATATATATATATATATATATATATATATACACACACTTGCACATCCACTTCAGCCTGTCCTGGAAAAATCATTAGAGCAACCCCCTCTCACACATAAACACACACACTGCATGCAGATGGAGAAAAATGGGGCTGAGAGCCAGAAGGCTCGAGGGGCTTTTCATGACAATAACCTTCTGCAGAGCTGCTTGTATCCCTCCACCTAGATCAGGGAGAGGTGTCGAGAGATGGGTGGGAAAATAAGCAAGAAAACTGTATAAAATATTAGGCAAGGAACATTCATACAAAGTAGAGGAGGAAGAAATCTGTGTCATTTTGCTCTCATGGCCTGGAGAGATGGCAGGCTAAATGCTCTTTCAAAACAGCTTGAACACTGAAATGATGATGGCTTCTTTTGCCTCAGCAAAGTACATTAATACATAGCTGAATGCCATTTCCACTTTTGCTAAATGGCTCACCTATTGAGTATTCAATTACAAAGACTGTCTCTCATTTGGAAGACGGACCTGAGACCCATATAAATACCCTCCCTCTGAGAATGGAGCTGCAGAATGCATCGAACAGCAATGGAAGTCGTGTGGAGCTCCATGTATGGGGGTGGTATATAATGTTAATGGCAGAGGAGTTAGGAGGTTGCTGGGTATGGTATGTGGGGCCAAAAACTAAGCTGTTTTATTAAGGAAGCACATTTTTTTAAACAATTGCAAAGATAGAAAAAAAGCCAAAGTGCATGAAATTATCTTAATTGAGAAACCTTGATTCCTGGCTTAAAAAAACATCAGCGAAGGCAATTAACTAAGTCTTGAGTAATCGTTCCACTTGCCTATGATATGTCTTAAATTCCACAATACAAATCCACCAGTAATGATCCCACTGTGTGGTTTATCTCATATGCTCAAATAGCAAAAGCAAATTGTGGCTAATTTTATCAGCGAATCCACTGGCATGTGGTTTTTCCAGCGGTAATGATTCCCTCATTCGGGCCTAATTAACTGCGGCCATTAAACCGAGGGAAATGTAATGCCCTGGGTTCCATGTCAGGTAGTCAGAGGAGGACAGCACAGGAGGACTCAATTAGGGCTGTGCTGTTCCCAGGTTATCACACGACATGTTTGCCAATTAAGTGAAGTAGCCTCTGATGTCTCTGTGCCTCTGTCGGCATCATCTCAGAGGCCCTGGCAACCCAGAAAAAACGTCGCTCTCCAGACCCCCCCCACCAACAGCGAAGGAACAGACACTTCACTATGCCCCAAAAAGGCAGTAATTACAGGATGGACGGGAGACTGTTATATAAGCACAAGGCTGCCGATAGGCCAGGCCGTGCTGATGCCAGGTTTCAAACAAGCTCCAGCAGGATCGAGTTATAGCAAAGTTACCCAGAGAAGACTCAGTCAGAAACACAGACACATTTCCATTTCAGAAGCGGGCAAAAAACAGGAGAAGAAACAAGACTATTGACATTTTTCTAAGTCTCTTAGAAATATCAAACTATTAAAAGAGAATTGTCATCAGGTTGAATTAAGTTCCTAGCTTTGACAAATAATGCAGTACTTGGTTCTAAAAACTAATTTGCTCAAATTTAGTCTTAGTCACCTTCAAAACATGAGATCCTATAGCTGTTTTAAACATATTTCCCACAGTGAGTTTAGCCGTGTATCGTGACTCAGTGAGTGTGGGAGAGGAAGACAGAGACAGGCAGACACATTAGCCTTCCCTTATGGCACATTCTGCGAGGCAATAGGAGTCAGACTGCGTGATGCTGACTGCCACTGACTTGTTATGAAAGCATCGCGGGCTGAGGCTTATCCATCACATTGGGGGGTGGAAGTTGGGGTGAGAGGACGACCAGGCGGGCTGGAAGGGGTGAGCGTGGGTGAGGCAGCCCTGTTGCCTGTCACTCATCATGCACCACTGCATGACCGCCAACCTTGTCTGGCTTGTGCACAATGGGAGGTCTGGGGCTTGACTATATGAGCAGTCATTCCCTACTCCCTCCTCCCAGCAGCCAACACTGGGGTGGAGGGGGGCCAAAAGGAGTCAAAACACACTGGACAGGCATTAGTCTTACACTGAGCCTTGAAGACCTCACTGCTTAAGGCAGCTGTGCAGTGAATATCTGCTCTGTCTCTCACTAAAACTCTGAAAACCCTGAAACCAGGTTCAGTTCCAAGGAGCAAGCCCTAACAGGGTCTCAAAAAAGATAATCTCCTTCAACAAACATCCACTGCAATTATCCAGAGTCATTAATGACTGGAGGTGTGAGCAAACTTCTTAAGCAAACAGTTACAGTACCACCCACCTGAAAATGCATAATGCTTCCAAATACACACCATGGTTTAGCAGACTGAACTCTTCCTCACAGCAATTAGGGTGCAAGAGAGGGAGAGAGAGAGGTGCATATGTAAAAGGGAGGTCTTATGTTGGCAGCAGAAAGAAAAGAGGAAAAAGCTGAAGTCAGCAACGGCAATAAATCCTCGTATGCTGAGCCATTTCTTCCAGCTCTGTCCTGGTGTGTGGACCCCATCTCTATCCTGAAAGCAGGGCTCTGTTAAGTAGCTTTAGCAGTGGGGAAGCGAGCTCAGTCCAGTGAGCATCCACTCTCCTCCCTCACCCCCAAAGGTGCAGTTTGTCCAGGTGGTGCCTCAGAGTCAAGCTCATCTAGCCTGTTAGAGGATACTTCCCAGCAGTACCGCAGTCTGTGACCACAGCTTGACCTCAAACTAGCTACTCACTTCCATAAAGCTGAGCAAAATCAATAGCTCAACCGGCATGAAATGGTGACGAGATTGAGATGAATGATCGGTGAGCTAATTCTATTAATCTCTTTATGGGGCACTAATAAGTGAGAAGTTTAATGAATACTGAGAAGAACAATTAGAGGAATCAAACATTGGACACAGAATTTTGGTTTAGCTTTAAACAAACTGAAACCATAAGGCGTTAATTAAATGCATGAAGCCTTCAAAGGGCCTTGACTTCCACCAAGTATGCACAACCCTTTGATTCTGTATTACTCAGACAGTTCAGAGGCATTTAATCTGGATCCAAAATGACTACTGGATGCGTTTAATCTTTACATAATTTGTATCATGAATCATACATGCAATAAATTCATGGCAACCTTGATTTAAATCCTAAACATATACTGTTTGATGATAAACTTTGCCTAGCTTGAAAACACACTGAAAATCACTCATTTCCACATGGCCATTAGATTTTTTTTTTTTAGGTTTGGAAGAAAACGAATGCCCACATGTAAAGAAATGCGATGATCAGTTTTCCTAATTACAATGCCTGATATTCCTGCATGAGTTCTTACTGCCTTGGCTACAGGTTCAGTTGTAAAAAATAGAAATAATAAAGGAGAAAGCAGGCAACTCTTTGTGCTTTGTTTTAAGGGGTTTTGAGACCATATCTTTAGTAAAGCCATCAAAGGTTGGATTTGTGTACAGTAAATGAATCCATTCAGGAAAGGTTTTTGCCCAACCCATATCTTGGGAGCACTTCAAAAAGATAACCTCATTAGATCCTACCAGATGCTTGACATGCATCTACTTGCAGTATCCTCTGCATTATTTTTCTCATTATAGTATGTTCAAAACAAATCTTTCATTCTGATAACCTTGTCTTCTTTTCTTAAAGACAAAACTCTGTTGATCTGCACTAAACAGCCAAGAAAGATATTAGTGTAATCTTATAAAAAAACATTTCTGCATCACACCCCACTACATCACTGAAATTTTATGTTTTCATGGGCCCACCTTTGGGTGTTCCGAACTTAATTCAGTTAATATATTCAATCAAATATGTTATGTCTACATGCACTAGAAAAAATATAGTTACGTAGTACACCACATAAAAAACAAGTTTCTTTTTCAGATGTATTTAAATACAAGCAGTGCATTTAGTGATGACAGATAAAAAGAGACTCAATTCTAATATAAGTAGGTTAATGTGCTAATGTAGAGGCACAGTGCTCTACATTTTTATCTCCTAATCCTGTATTTCCAGCACACAGTACTGCTCAAATTCACTCCATTGTACTTGCGTACCAGGTACTTTTCTCCAAGTTAGTTTCTGATGCAGATAATATCCCTTCAGCGGGGGTAATCACCATCAGCTGATTACCAAAGCAGCAAAATGTGAAATGTCCATGACACACAGTACACAAACATGCCCTAACATAACTGCCTGCTACAGAGCTCCCCCCCAGGTGAAGAAAAAAATGTTTAAATCCGTGCTTTAGGTTTATGAGCACTATATGTTGAGTGTATCCACACATTTGTACCTACCTCTATCGTCTAAGAAGAATAAATGATGCTAATATATGCAGGAGTTCAGCTGCAGCTGCAGAAATGCTGATATGTGGACAGGGTGATGATTCCCTCTGACCAATCACTGGTTTGCAGTGTCCTCATACCACCTTTTTTCATATTTGCATTGCTTGCTTGGATCTTCGGCAAATAGTGATGGCTTTTTTTTTTTTATTATTATTTTGAAAATATGTGGTCGCAAAGAAATATGACAACCCCAAATATGTTCAAGAGGAAAGTCATACCGATCGCAGAGTCACTGCAATACATCCTGTTAAAGGCATGAGCTTTTTTTTTACCAAATTTCATAGCAATGCATCCAGTAAGTTTTAAAGTAGTTCATTCAAGAGTGGGACAGTCATAAAATTAAAAATAAAAAGTCATAAAATTTTAGTTTGGAGTGTAATTAAAGTTTTTTTTTTTTACATATTCTAACTGAATAACTGAAAAATAAAACATATTTACAGTTTTGACTGTATATTTTCACCTATGCAAGGTGGCTATAAACACTCAAGAAGTGCTGGAAATGCAGAAAATCTCTCCCGAGGAGCTCTGAACATATGTTTTGTTTCACTCACCGTCTCATTGCCAAACAGGATGTCAACGTAAGGCATAACCTTCATCAAGGGCTCTTTAAAGAACTGGCTGATGAATGGTGCTGAGAGGTTCATGCAGAAGATTTTGTTGTTGTCTGAAGCGTGCTTTGCCACCTTGAGGATTGACTCCGGGGAAACAGTCAGGAAAAAACCCTAAAACAGACATAAGAAGACAACAATATTTACTACTTCAGGTTTTCAGCAGTTTTACTGACATCAAATGAGTCAAAAAGATTTTTCGGCTCAGAATCACTTCTCAGACAGCATTATCTGTGTTTTGACAGTGTAACATGGGCCAGAATGGACTGAACTGTGACAGGCTGCTATGAACTGAAACCTTCATAACTGCTAATTTGTGGATTTTGGATTCTGACGGGGCAGCTCCAGAGTGAGATAGCTTTATATTACTAACCTAACAGCGGAGCTGAAAGACAGAAAATCAACAGCAGTGCTCAAACAGTTGTCTAAAACAGTTTCTTAGAGCATACACAGAGCAACAAAGAAGAGGAAAAAGAGCAGGAAAAATCCGACAAAGCCTGTGGCTGGACTCCAAGGCTCGTACTGGAGGAAGCAACACGCACGTATCCGATGATAGGGTGAACAAAAGTCTTGTCTGGAATCTCCTTACTTGGAAACTGGAGAGGCAGACCCACTCATTGTGTGAATGAATACAAATCAGGTAAGAAAACACCTTTGTGTTTCAGGTGGAAACCTGAAGCGAGACTCTCCTGCAAGCCACACAAAAACACTCCTCCTTTGATACTGATCTTCTTAACCTTGTTTTTCAGCAACAAGCTGCTCTGTAAAACCACTGTGTCACAATAGGGCCAAAGGGGAGGAGAGGAGGAAAGGCAAGTTTCCCCACAGTGATACATTTAATCTGGCTGAAAAGCATCTATTGTGGAGAACAGTGCAGTTCTCATTAAAACACTATGACATTTGCAGCAACAGAGGAGCGACCTGAAAAAGGAAAAGAAAAGTGTACAATACCAATGAATGGAGGGTGACTGTGAAGTCAATCAAATGTACAAGGCATTACAATAGTGCTGTGCAAAGCAGGTGACTTTTTTCCTATGCATTCAAGGTGTCATTCACTCTACATGGGCACTCTCTTTTCTCCTTAGGTCTTGCATGTTTTCTTTTTGGAAATGTCTCTCAGATAAGGCCTAGGTCAAGCCTGTGGTTGCTGTGGCACGGTACCATCTGTTGAGGACTAAATAGGTGTTTTCAATGGGTCTGGGATCACAAAAGGAACTCACTCTGGGCTAATGGCCCATCTCTGACCTTGACATTTTTCTTTTGCAGTGTGCCAAACGTGTCAGAGGAAGGGGGGATTGTTCTTTGACACAAATGGTCTTTTTTTCGTAGCTGAAAATAAACTGTCATGGTTACTGTAATGTTAACACTGATCAAAGGCCGGGGGCTCGATCAAGTATCCTGAAGGGTGGTGAACTTCAAGCGCCGTGAAGCAGTTTCTCTAATCACACACTGGCTCAGCGCAATTTATTTCTAACCTCAGCACCACTGCCAATGCCAACACATAAAATTACTCAGCAACACATCAATTCATTTCCAAATGGAATATAAACATGTATAACTTAAAAATGTTACTATAGTCTAATATTTCCTCTTATTTAAACCCTCAAATCCTTTCTGCACACACTCTGCATAATACATTCACGAGAATGGCTTCAAACTGTTAACATGAACAAAAGAAAGATAGAAAAATAGCATCACAAGAGAAAATAGTCGTTTCTTTAAAACAAATCTGGATTTCCAACAGGATACTGTGCAGCAGAGTTCAAAAGTATCTCTAATTCTGCCACAGAGAGTCTAGTGTTCAATGAATTATTATTCTTGAGCTATTGTTGAGCAAATAAAATTTGCAGTGCAAAATAACCGCCTATGTAAAGTGCCCCTTGTAGCTTATGGTTTTCTATTTTAAATAATGCTAAAGTTTATTGTCTTAGGTGAAAACTTACAGAAAAAACAGTAAACTAACCCAAAAGAGAATGAAAATGCTAAAACAGACCTGCCTTGTATCTCTCCTTCAGTGTACACACTCATATGCAGTCTTAACACTTGTTTGTTTGACTAACAAGCCTTGTGTATTTTTCCCACCAGACTCCAAAATGTATGACTCAATTGGGTTGTGGGGACTTAAATAAAAAAAAAAAAAGCCTCAGTCTTAGCCATGTGAAATTCCAGTTACCACCAGTACAGTCTGCTGTCTACGAAACAAGAGAAGTTAAGTCTTTAGGATTGCAGTGCAGATCATGTATCAAGAATGCCGGATCCAGTTTCCCAGGTGTCAGAGAGCCCTGTGAAGTGGGGTGACTATCATATTTCCAGGTCAAGATGATCAAAGTGCTGGGTACACTTTGTACAATTTCCAACCAGCCAAAACATTCAATAAAGCATTCAGAAATGCATTTTCCTGGCAGACAATAACACAGAGTGATGTCTGGCCATGTCAAGTGGTCATTTGAGGGAAGAGTTGGAACAGCAGAGCATCAATTTTCAGTGCTTACCCTAAAAAAGAGGAGCAACTTCCACTATACTCAGACAAAGAAAATGTCTAAATGCTACTCTGAGATGAAATTAGCTGCAATTTAACTGTAGAGAGCCTAACAACTCAGTAACAGCATGCTTTTTTACACTTCCCCTTCCCTTTCATTGTATCAGTCTTTTCCCTGGGGCTGCTCACATGTTAAAAGCTAGAGGTGATGGATGGCATGGTGTCACCAGGCTTAAAATAAAAGTGGACACGTGAAGGGTAGAAATGATCTATTTTTGGGAAGGGCATTTTCATTTGAACCAGCAGCAGAGGTGGTCATGGAAAAGAAAAAGCTTTTTTTCCAAGTCTATTTTAATTCAGCAGGGATAAGGGGGAGTGTTCAAAGTAGTGTGTCATGAAGGTTTTGACACTTCCTATTACTCAGGAATGATGGAGGGAATTTAAACCATCACCACCTCAGTAAGAGAGGAATTATCTCCACTGCAATTGCTCTAGATTAAATCAAATCCCCAGATCTTAGACAAGTTTATTTATGCAACCACAAATCACAGAATTTGTCTCAGGGAGCTTTTCAATATTTCTATGTTAATAATGAATGAAGCAGGACTATATGATGGTAAACGTCTCCCTTACTGTATAATGTGAAGCATACTATGCAACATAAATTTCCTCTACTTTTTGATTCATCCTTTAATGTGTAAATTGAGGAAAAAGCTATGGAAGAAAGCTTTTCTTTTTAAAATTACTTTTCATCTTTGCATCTTTTTCCTACCTTGGAGGAATAATAACAATCTTTTTAAACAATGGCTTGGATGTCATTTCATGGAAGACATATCACGTATTGAAAAAGTAATGGCATCACATATACTCACTCTCAGTATTATGTACTTAAAGTTAGTGGTATAGAGGTTTACTTCCACAAAATGTGAACATAACACAGTAAAGTCACTGGAAAAAAAAAGGTGCTCCACCAAAAGGCAGAGCAGGACTAGAAAAGGTTAAAACAAAGTTTCAAGACACATCTGGCTTTTTCTGCTGTAAAATAATTTGTAAATCGGAGGAGGATAAGATCCACTGGTGAACTATTAGAATTTCAAGATATACAAATTACAAGAATAACACTCTGAATTCTGAACACTTTTTAGTGTTATTTGGTCTCTTAACTGGATATAATGTTGGGACTAAAAAAAATAGTGTAAATAATTAACAGTTTCATCGGGTTCATTGATTGTAGCCTGCATGTCCCACATGTAGCTGTGGCTGATAAGACCCTCTGGTTCATGACTGAATTTAATACCAATACGCAACAAACATCAACTTGTACACTAAAAAGGTATATTACCTTTATTCTTTGATTTGACTTCATTCAAGTCGTTAGAGCGTCGTTACAGGCATCAGAACAATGGTTTCCTTTGCAGCAAATAAGACGTTCCTGGTGCTTTTATACATTTTAAAAGTTTCACATTAAATTTCAGCAGTTAAAAATGGCACAATGTACACAAATCTAACAAGCACAACAAGCTGACAAAAGGAATTGTTTTAGAAATTCTGCTCTGTTTATGTCAGATCTGTTGGGTTAACATTAATACAAAAAAAGAAAAAAATGCCAGTAGGAATGTTAACTAAATTTAAGCTACAAGTGTGAATGCATCCTTGGTATCATTATCCTCCCTGTTTGTCTTCACCCTATTCGGTACAGTCACACCTCAAGATTGCAAACTGCATCATTAGTCTGATACAGGGCTCACAGTTTATCTATCAACAATCAGAGCTGGAACAGTGGTCATATTATTTGCCATTTCAAAGCTATTGTATTTACAGTACATAGGGCCAAATAATAACCGAGATAAGGACACTTTGGGAACTTTAAGGTAAAGATCACAAAATGCTGTAGAGAGAAATACAACGAATACAACAATTTGTCAAGGCTGAGTTTTAGTAGAGGGAAGGTTAATGTGTATTGAGACCTCAGTTCAGGTAAGGGGCTTTTATCAAACAAACACCTCCACCAAAATATAACTGTAGAACACTCAAGAACAGCAACACAGTTAGGGCTTCTGCTCTAGGACAGACACACAACAGCAAATTCCTTTTTGTACGGGACAGCCTTGTGAGCAAACCAGCAGTGTTTCAAAGCTTTTCAAAAAGCCACCCAGGCCATGCTATCCCTGTCATTACCATAGACAAACCCCCCATCATGCTCTCTGGTGCACTGGGTTCATTACACAGAATTAGATGTCACACAGATCAGAGCGCGTGTGATGCCGCACACTGCTCTCCTCCTCTGTTATCTCTGTAAAGCACCATTGTGAGGTGGATCGATAGCTGAGGTTTGGAGCTTCATTAGCTCAGTATGACTCCATCTCCATCAAGACACCTCTAGCGTGCTATGCTAGTGTTGCAAGGTATATTTTACTCCCTGATCCTGAAGGTCCCGCTGTTTTACACACAAACACACAGACCTTCACACCCGATGGGGGGGCGGCGCGGATCTGTGTTAGTCTCTGGCTCGATAAACAGGAAAAAGAAAGAGGACAAACAAACAGAGGTAAGTGATTAATGGTGTCACAAAGTGCCTTGAGAGGAGGGAAAAAACTACAAGGATGAAAAGAGCTCATTTGAGGCTTTTAATTTCAAAGGGAAATTAGTTGGAAAGGAGCTACAAAGCAACTGGGATTTTCACAATACTAATGATGTTTTGTTTGCATTGAAATGGCCAGTTGGTTTCATTTGAAAACAAGTTCAATTAAACCAACAGAGCAGATAAATGTGTAACAACCTCACTACGTGATTCGGCATTCGCTACACTTTCAGGATGTTTGATCCGGGTGTGAGGCGATTCAAGCACGCCGATAGCATCTGCCTCCTCTTCTCTCTTCCATTAGGAATCATGTTCTGGTGAAGCTTATCAGACATCTAGGAATTCATCCACTTCTTCTGAGGGGGCTGGAGGGAGGCCAGCTGTACTGGAAACAGAAGGGAGGGCAGTGCTTTTAAAGGCCGCTTAAAGGTGAGGAAAGAGGGCTATCATGCCGGCAAGGATCTCCAGGGCAACATAAATGTGCCACAAACGCTGGTTTTAACAACTGGACGGAGCCACCACTTACTAACTGCTGCAGTATTTTCTGCTAAAACATTTTCTATGGGTTAGATATATGCCAATTTTCAAGCCAGAGGATATTATTCCCTGGGGTCATAATAACAGTCTCCTGTGCACCATGTGAAAAACGGAGATGCAGCTCGAAGGTCGTGTGGAAAACCAAATAGACATGGCCAAAGTCATCTTAATCAGAGCACATTAAACAAGACATTAGAGCCAACGGCAGCAGCGCTTGAGGGGAAGGTGTGTCACACTACCAGCATGCAATTTGCAGAGATCGTAATTATGTCAACCTCAGAGAACTCTGCTCTGAAAACAACAACACCTAAACCTCGAGGTTAAGGTGTTGTTGGCATCACGGCATTGGAGAAACTGGTTTGATTTAGGCAGCATCTCAGTAAAAATTAATTCCGGATCAGCATCAGGGTCTCTTCAAATGCCTGCATTTTGAGCTCCTGTTAAGCTCTGCAGTTTCAAAAATGTGTTGGCCGGGTTAGGAGGCCGGCCTGAGCAGGGGAGAGGGATGCCAAGGAATGTACTTAAGATCTAAAACAGACTAGATTTAAAGCCAAGAGCGTCTAAATGCCAATACTAATCCACAAAATAATTCACTGCATAGCACAAACTGTTTCTCCCTTACAGATACCATATGTTGCCTCTGTGAACAGATGAAATGAAAGAAATTAAGCTAGAAAAGAGGATTTTTTTCCTCTTAAAACTATGTAATCTTCGTCATGTGAAACAAAGCCAAGCTCCTTTGTCTTACAATTTATGTCCTACAGCAACTCTAGATTCGTACTCTCTTTGGGTCCTACTGTTGTTCTTGCCTCCATCATGATGAGATTAGCCCAATACAAACTGTTTGGTTTGCAGGGAGTTAAAATTTGTTAATGCGCACACTCTCAAGTGTCCTTGTCTGCCACACTGCACTTAATTAGCATTTTAGTGCAAGCAGTTCTCTCTCCTTCAGTACCTCAGAAGGGGAAACATCACTCTGGCTTATACAAACACACATACTTTCAGTTGATATCCTGTAGTTTCTTACACAATTTGAGGACAGGATGGGGAATGGAAAAGTGAGTTTGTTGGGTGGGTAGGGAGGGGGGTGTTTGGCTGGAAAAAATGGGATAAGTCCACCATGTGAAAACAGATGTCAGGGCTTCAGATTTGTCTCTCCTGAACTGGCTTGAAAGGACGTTTTAATTTATGGGTCAGATGTATAAAGCAGAGATTCAGTGTCGGAGTGTCGACACCGCAGAGGGGTGTCTAGTTTCAGCAACTCTGAGGTTGTGCACAGACCAAACCAAATCTCCACAGACATTCCTGCTGCTGGGAAGCGGGCATTTCCAAATGTGCCACTCTGGAGAGGCAAATGAATTAGCACACTTAACTTGAACACTAAAATGAGGAACTGAGGAGACAATCTTTCACTGTTCAAAGTTACTCCAGTGAAAGCTAGTGCACCAGGTTGGAAAATTACAGGTAATTGCTGAGGCCATTGAATCCAGTTTGGTTTTGGTTGAAAGACTAAAATAACAAAGCTCTGATTGCTGAAAAGACAAGGGCAGAGAGCTCAGAGGCCCCGTTGCTAAGAGTTAATTTGATACATATTTCTTCCCCTTGAAATGTCCGAGGTACTGGCAAGAGACGACAAAAAGAAAAAGAAAAAGAAAAAAAAAATGGAGTGAGAGGGAGGGTGAGACCCCCACTCTCCCTGCAAATACTATCCATCTGCCATATTACATTTAACCAGCATGAGAAGCTAAGGGAGCGCCCTTGCACAATATTGTGTGAAGGCTGTCAAACTCAATGCAGGAGCTCTTTGCCCACTGCTCAGAGCTGAGGACATGGGGCTGCTTAAAGTCAGTCTCATAACAACCTTTGACTGTGTGCTTAGCACCAGCCAAACAGGAGAACATGTGGCAGAAAAAAGTGTTAATTACTTGTGCTTGTTATCTTTTTTTTTTAAATTCTCATTAGTTATTTTAATCATCTAACTAAAACTGCAATATGATGGTCACACAGATGAAAACACCAACAGCTTTTTGAGCAGTTTACAAAATTTGAACATAAAATGAACCGAGAATAAAAAGTTGCCGCAGCTGCAAACAAAAATACTACTCTCGGCTTCATTATGTTATCCTCAGAGTGATGTCAATTTTTCTTAAAGTAAATGAAGGGTCACTCAATGGAGAATTGATTTGAATATGCACACGCAGTGCTAGCTGTCTCTATCATACAGTCTTTCAAAAAATTCCCCATCTTGGTACAAGTTTGCTTGGTTTTGTAAGCTTGTATAACTGCATGTATATAAATGTGTTCATAGGCATGCATTTTTTCACATTAATTACAAACTGTTGCATAGTTAGCATATTTGCTTTAAAAGAAAAATCATGCTATTGTACTCCATTAACACAAGTATAACATCTTAGCATTACAACCATACAGCACCGCCTATGACCTGACACTTACGAGGGGATTGGTTTTCATTTGAGGTCATTGTTGGCCCGAATGAGATGATCCACGAACCGCCTCCAGTCCTCGGGATGTTTTTTGCCAATATGTGGCTTGAAGTAATGTAAAAAAAATCCTCGCAAAGCAGCACAGACTCACACTAAAGTGAGCCCTGGTAGAAGTTTGTATTTCTAGTTTTGTGCTGGAATTTACCTTCTTCCCGTCTTGTTGTCTTGTTATTATCTTGTTTTTGGCTCACCTACTTTAGGCAGAGGGTGTGTGGACACAAAGCAAATTGAAATGAAAGTGCAAACATGTGGGTAATAACCCTGGTCAGACGCACGCCTACGTGCTCCACTGGTAGAAAGTGGACTTTTACTTCAACTCAACTGACGCAGCTGCTTCCTGCAGAACTGTGCAGAGCTGTTTGCGTCTGTGTTTTCAGAGCATGACCACTGTGAAACAATCGGTAGATCAAAATGTATTTACCTGATTTACTACACGTTTTTGTGACAAACTTTGGTCAGTCTCGTACTGAAAACGTTGCTCTCATTATGTTGCATTCAATGACAAACGGGTTAGCTTTCAATCCAAAGAAAGCAAAGAAGTTAAGTTTGAATATTTCATCTCTAATTCAGGTAAAGTTCCCCCAAAATAGTTCACGGAGTACACAACGAAGCTTGTTTGTTCATCTCTTTACAAAGAAAATTCTACATAGTATGCCTCTAAAGTTGGTTCTACAGGGACGGATTTTATATACATAAGCACTTGGAGCTAAAAAGTGGTATGAAAAGTGATACATTAATAAAGTTTGATTGATTGATTTGATATGACGTTACAATTTTACAATTTGTTGAAATATCAATTGTCTATTTGTGTAGTATTGCATTTCCATCAAGACTTCCAACAGAAACACTGAAAAAATATATAGAAAAAGGCCAGAAGTGAAGCAGGTCTTCGGACAGAAATCCTGGAGACTACATTTTCCATAATTGTTCCAACAGCTACACCTCACAGTCTGATTAATGCCCATGTCTTTCAAACCACTTTGTAACATAGGGTCTGTTGAAATGAAGTCCCTGGACTCAAGCTGAGACAATATTCCTTGATTACCATCCATTTCTTCAGCCTCTGCAAAGCTCTTTCAGAGCTGAAGAGCAGGTTATACAAATGTTCACAAGAGGGAAAAAACAAATCTGTGGAATACTTCTTTAATTGTAATCTAATTTATTAGGATTTAAACTGTCTGAAAGCCTCTTAAAATAAAACAGACATTAAAATGTAGCGTTACATTTTACAGACTCTTTAGGATCAAACGGATCAAAAATTATACTGCGAGAAATTAATCATTTCAATAGCAATTATTTACTTTGTGAAACAATTAGGTTCTGTAAAGGTAATAAGCAAACTACACCGCGATAAATGATTATGAAATTGCTGGCGATTCATTGTTTTTGTCAACAAATTCTGCCACTTTAAAATGTTCAAATCAAACTGAGCCTGCACCAGGGTTTGAATGCTAGACCTCTGTGACACAACATGGTTCCAACACGCAGTGATGCTATTGCTTCAGCACTAAAATCAAGCTCAAGAGAAATCAATTGCCTTGAGGCAAGAAAGTGTGAACTTTCATACCCTAAGCCCAATTTCCTTGAAAGTTGCAGCTCTAAATCAAATCAAGCCAAGCCAATGCACCGTGGAATTATGCAGAAATTGACACCGCAACATAAAATGACAACCAGTGAGAAATAGTGCCAAGGCTAAGAAACTTCAGAACTGTTTATCCACTCCACATGTTTTTACCATCCCTGTGCTGTGATGATGCGACGAGTCGACCCCGATCATCTTTGTTTTTATTCAGGCCACAAGAGAAATGTTGAGTGCACGCAGTCGAGGGCAGAAACTCAAGCCTCCGAGAGAAAGTTTACTAGTTCAGTAAATGGGAGGAAAGAGTTACATGAAGGGCTGTTTTGATTAAGAGAAGGTGTCAGTTTCTGCTAAAAGTTTAAGCTGCCTTTACAATTCCCTGCTGAGTGAAGAGTGCTTTGCTACACGTGCATGGCTAATCAGAGCTGATAGAAATACCTCGGCAGTTCAAAATCTTTGGTGATCAAAAGGAAAAAAATGGCTTTAAATTTAAAGACACTAAAGGAGCTTTCAACTTTTCAAACTAAATGCATGATAATACCATTAAAAGTTGGCCGCAGTTCCTGTGCTTAACTTCTGTCTTCGAGTTATTGTGAAACTTACAGCTCACCGATTAACAGACATCTTTTCCCACAAAGCTTTGAAACGTTAGTAGTGTTGTGTACTAGCACATTCTGCCACACGAGACACTTACCTGAGGAAACGATGAATATAATGTCCGGCAGAAAATGACTCTTTCTTGAGCCCGAAACAAAACTTTAAACACCACAAACTGAGATGGAGCTGCTGGGCGTCAGTGTTGTTCGCCAACAGAAACAAAGTGAAACAGCATTTGCATGCTGCCTGCCTTTGATAATTCTGGATGACCTGCGTTCAATATTACCTCTCTGCAGGACAGGATGACTAATTCATATCATAGACTTTTTTCACAAGGACATAATATACAAAGTTAAACTGGTATTATTTCAATTTCATACGAGCGTGATACAAGGTAAGCAGTTAAAAAAAAATCAGATTGAGTTGGTTTCTTACACTGAGTGCTTTTCTGATCATCACGTATAATTTTCTTAAAATGAATTTTAAACATCTATGTCGTTTCCATCAGCTGTGGCATACAGCTGTCACTGCCTTAAGTTAAATTCTTTGGTGTGGTGCTGTGACCTCTTTGAACTAAATAAAACATTCGAGAGCTGGAGAATTCTGCCTTTCACGGACAGAAACGTTAACAAATCGGTCGGGTTGAAGAATATCCTTTATCTAATATACACCCACACCTCTTTGAAATGTCAGACTTTTTTTTTTCCTGCTGCAGTAAAAGCAGGAAGTTGATCCACCTTCTCTTTGTAGCTTAACCCATTCAGACCCATGGTTTGTTTAAAAACCCCTTCTAAAATATAAGGGGGGGGGGGGGTTCTAGCAGACTTAAAACTGTCCACTAAAACTTTAATTTTTCTTAGCCTCTGAAGAAACTAGAAAAAATTAAATACAGTAAAAACCATTTAAGACGTTACACCTACTGATTCGGGCTTCATGTTTCTCTTTTTTTTTTATTTTAAATGTGATGTTTCATGAAAAAGTTGATGCAATGTTTTCAAGCTCCAAGCTTGATAGGTCAAAGATCACACATGTTGCTCTAGGTCATATTGGGTTAAAGAGTTATAAACTGTACCTCCAGACATTTATTAAACTGGTGCATAATTATCTCTGTTCATCAAAATTGTATATTTGACTTTGATGTATTAAAATGACTTTGACATAACTTTTACATCTTTGCCTTACTAAGTGTGCGTAGATCTGTGAATATGCACGTCACTCGCCTGGCTGCTGCTGCAAGCTGTCAATTCGGCTTAAAAAAAAATTGGACTGATTGCCTCTTTTATAGTTTTATTGCCATTTTTTTAATAGACTTAGCTGAGTTACATGCAAAATATTGGTTATCAGAAGTCAGTAGACAACACTGATGTTGAGACATGTTGAGATGGTAAAAACAAACTGAATTTCATTAAAGGGGGCCTTTAAATGGAATCAAAACTCAAATGACCAGAAGATTTATGTTTGCACAATACGAGGAGCAGTGGTGGATGGAAAAGCAGATAAATTTACTTTCGCTGATTTGAGCTACATTTGGAAAGAAACTTGACTACAGGTCTGATGTTTTCTCCTGCAACAATTCGTCATCCCTCCAGTAGAGCGGAAGTTCAGTGGATGTTTAAGTCTTCATGTATGTCATGATTTATTCCCAGAGTCTGTTTCCGTTGCACTTTCTCGTATTCTGCTTTTATTAATGCACCAACTTTTCCACCTCAGCAGTGGAAAACTTTTTGCTATATTTTGACTTTTTTCCAATTACTGTAGTTTCCACTCGTGATGCGAGTAAAAATGAGATTGTAAACGAAACCTCACAGAAATCTTCTCCTCATTCACAAACAGACTTAAATACGAATTAACACAAGAATTTACCCTGCAGAAGGAATTTTGCTCCAGTCCTGATGGAAACCTTTGAGCAGAAGTGCGTAACCTTTCTTTAACTCAGGAAGTAATGAGTATTCCATAGACATGTTTTCGTCCACCTTTTTCCTGTACATTGTATAGGAAATCTACACTTGGAATTTGGAAATTCAATGACCTGAAATAACAACCTTGACCAAAACGGAATAAAGTCAGTTTCTATCTTTATGAAAACCCAACTCAAATTTATTTCAACTGACTGGCACAGGTTCTGGACACTGAACCATCAGTGTCCAGTACCACTGAATTCATCACAATATCAGCAATGGAGGAAACTGCTTTGAAATTTAAACCTCTTTGGCTAAGATACAAAAAATACCAGTCACTCTCCTGCCTGATTTATCATGACGAGAGCCTCTCAGATGGCCAGGAGAGTCAGACTCAACTATTTTCTGAAATTTCAGAGTACTTGAGATTCCTAAGTGCGGCAGCCTAAAATGAAACACACGGGCTGTGGAGTGCTCTATAGAAAATGTGTGAATCATCTCAAAACAATGTACCTTTAGTGCAACGGTGCAGTTTTTGGTAACTGCAGAATTTCTTCTTTTCCAAGACAAAGAAACATTAACAGAAATTTAGTATCGCACATGTCAGTCTGCTTGAAGAGTATCCATTACCTAATATACACCCACACTTCTAAGAGCTGAGCTGCAACATGAAAAATTACCACTTAAGGGAAAAATAAACGTATAAAGCTAGTCTGAGGAGCAGGGGGTGGAAGGTTGCCTTCTAATTGCTGGAGGGGAGAGGAACCATGTTAGAGTAAACAAAGTCTGATCGATGATGGGGATTATATCAGAAAAAGCCTTTGGCCTTTGGCCAAGATGAGCAAACACAGTGGTTTCTGTGTGTGCTACAGATGGAAAAAAATAGCCAAAGCAAAAAGCTGGTGAGTTAAAAGCATTATATTTCACAGAGGTGGGGTGAGGTGGAGGGGGGACAGACAGAGTGTAGTACAATGCCAGAGATGACATGTAGCCAACTATATCATGTCTTGACTATTTGTATCAGACAGAAATGCCAGTAGATAAGAGAGCAGTGTTGTGAGTTTGATGGAAGGCTGTTCCGGCTGGAGGCTTAGCTTTAGGTTAGGCTATACTCCCACGGCGCAGCAGTGCTGTGTGTGAAACCTCTCCATCACCACACGCACAAGTTCAACGCACTGTTAGCCAGCCACGGCCGGGGAGAAATGTATTCTGTATACTTCAAGCTTCAATGTGGCAATTGCAATTCACATAAGCCACTTAAGAAAATCTGCAGAGGGACAGAAAAAGGTATAGAATTGAGAGGGGCTTACCAGCTACTGCAGCCTTTTAAACACAGAGACTAGTCATCAGACAGGGTTTCATTTTTTTAAATTTTTTCCCCCCATCAAGTCATGTAAATGAGCTCACTCCATTGCTTTTAAGCCCTTGTAAAGGTATCTAATTTCAAAATAACATAATTCATTACCTCTGAAACATGTTTAAGTTGAAGGTGTAATTCGAGCCAAAGTCTTTGGTCCTGGTTACAAGGATGTTTTTGAGAAAAAAAAAAGAAGAAGAAAAAAGAGGAAGTAGGTATGTGCAAAATGTAATCTTTTCTGTCTATCAAGCTATTCAGCGTGAAAAGAAAACTATTGACTTTTAAATCCATTCAGCAATGCACTTCAATTGGTGATTTGTATTAATAGCCCGTGTATTGCCTCCCCACATCTAACGATGCTGTGTTGTGCTAAATTTCACCGTAATATTCATGTTGATAAACAGGTGACGACTTGGTGAAGGGACTGATTATATTTGCTAATCCCCAAAGAAATTAGGCGAGATTGATGAATGCGTGCATACACTCCACACAAAGCCTTGGGACTCTCTAAAAGCTGTTACCATGGTGGTATCCCATTAGAATAACAAACATTTCCCCTGGATGTTTAACATCGCTTCCCAGTGAGCACAGCCCTCCCTAAACCTCCCTTCTCTCCTACTCTCTCAAGCACCTGCCTTCACATTTTCCACTTCTAAAATTCCACCAGCCGCCTGGAAAAAAAAAAAAAGAAAAAGAAGAAGAAGTAGAAGGAGAAGGAGAAAAAGAAGAAAGGTGAAATATGAAATGCAGTTACGAGAAAACTTGAGCGCCAAAAAAAAAGGAGTTTTCTTCAAACCCGTAATAACTTTCCATGGGAATAGGGAGAAACTTAAAAAGAATAACACTTCCCCTTGATTTTCTACTCCTACCACTTTTTTAAGCAGGCACTGAATTTCCTGGAGTGATAAAGGCTTAGCCAATGTAATCCTCAGAGGACCCTTCTCTGGCATGCCAGGAATCAAGAAACCTTTCCTTCTCAAAAACGAAAAAAAGAAGAGGAAGAAGCAGAAGAAAAAAAGTAGAAAAAGACTGAGAGAGGGAGGCAACAGTAGGTTTGGGAACAAGGAGGAGAGGCAGCCAGCATGCCATCTCCGACACATGCTGGCGAATGCAAATTAGCAAGTGCGGAAAGAGCAGCCGGACTCGCCTCAGCTGGAGATCAACAGAGGAATATTGATATGACAATGCAAGGGGCTTCCCTGACTCAGACAGCAGGGGCCACCGAGGAGGCTCTAATTGGCCTCATGCAAAGAGAGGGTGGACTTGAAGGGGGGCACCATAAATGTTTCACAGAGATTGATTCATTATCAGTTTGCTTGACAAGCTGGGTGGGCCTCGTAAAAGTGTACCCATCTTGAACCGGTGGTGTGTAAGTCACTGGCACTGCGACAGAATGGAATATATCACCCCGACCTTTCACTTCAGATATTGAAATGAGAGCCTGAAACATGACTTGCCACACCGCAGGACTACTACTCTTGCATTCCAAGCTGCAGCAGTAGCACGATAAGGCATTGATAGGTGACAGTGCAAGGGAAAACATTAATAATTTACAAATGTCTTCTCTGTCAGAATATGGCGCGCTATGATGTGCTGTCTTTTTTTCCCCCTTACATCAGATGTCAAAGCTAGCTGACAACTGAGAGGTATAAATATTCTTTTGATTAAGAATGTACCGCATATAAGGTATTCTATGCATTTTTTGAATGAAAACAGACTTAAAAAGTTTAATGACTAAAATCACTTACTTACTCTGCTAACTTCTGGTTTACATTACAGACCAACTAATGGCTTGTTTAACATTAGTAACACTTCCACAAATACTCAACTGCAATAGTTTGCTGCGTGAGAGCTCATAACATTTTACAGTCAAACTCACTTCCGACCCCTCATGTGGTTAAACAAGACGGTTTTGCTCAGAGATAAATGAACACAAATCATTCAATATGCCACTAAATCTAATCTGTCCATTAACAAGGAACTGCAGGCTTCACAGACATGCAGAGCTGGTGAAGATCACTGGCAGCCATTTAGAAGCCGTGAGAAAGGCAGTTGAGCATCTCAGCTCCTCGCTGGGTGGTTTGTTACATGTGGTTGACACATTTGCATCTTCAAAGATGCACACAGACAAACTCAATATGTCTGAGAATGTCTGGGCGGCATGTGGAAAACCCCAGTCCTTCGTCTGAAGAGGTTTCCTCCCCCTCTGAGGGACTATATGACGTTTTGAGGTCCTTTATCTGTCAAGCGGTTGCTTCAGCAGTGAGCTGTAAACAAGTTGCTTGGACTCCATGCACAGAAAACAGTTGTTGAATACAGTGCAGTGCTGTCTGCTCTGCACCAAACCGAAAAAGCGCTGCAGGAAACGGCAAATCAGGCACCATTACACAGCAACAAATATGACAGGAACAGTGCTACACATTATTTGTGCTCCAAGAATCATTCACTCAGTGTCTGTTCCAATGAGCATGAACAATGCAAGCCAAGTGTGCATTGTGTTGCAGAGCAGGAGACTGTTCCTCTGAATTGGGGGTAAATTACAAAAGAGGCCTGTGCAAATTAGACATGATGGCTTCATAATACGTCTGAAGTGTCAGCTTCTCTAGAAACCTATCCCCAGGCTACACTCGTGGATCAACGCTTTGAACTTCCAATTATTGCTGCCAAACCGCAGCAATCACCACGCTGTAAAACACTCATTCTAACATTACAAAACACACACAATCAGTGTTGACTCTGTTGCAGGCAACGACAGGGTTACCAAATTAAAGTATGCCTTCATTACATGATATACACTTGGCAAAGATATATCCATCTAAATCTAAAAAGACTTAGGTCTTTGTTTTTCCTTTTCAATGCAAGTTTTCATTTGAGGTTTCAGATGAAGATTAATATCTCTAAAGTGTTTGTTGTGGTTTTAATCCTTAGAGACTATTTGCTACAGGAGGAAGAGGAGGACCGGAGGGAAACAGCTGCATTTCGAAGGGGAACCATCCAGAACTGCGCTCCCTCCTGATATTCATTTTAGCGAGGGAATATATTCAAGCGCTATCACAGTTCGATACGATTACTGCACGAAAGAGGACTCGTAAAAACACAAAACACAAAACCCCAGCAGGATCTGGCGTGTGTGCAACTGCTGAGCAATTTTATATAACAATACGACCTCTTACTCATGTATAATTCTGCACGCAAAGAAATAAATTACCTTTGCAATTTGGGACACCTCCAAAGGTGCTGCTGGGTGCCATTTGTCTGAAATATGTTGAGAGATTGCGAGCTGGCAAACCAAAAGAAAGGCAAAAACCCCTGTGGGATGGCCGGGTCGAACACCTCGGTTGAACCGGAAAGAATGACCACAACGGTTGAACTGAGTCAGACACTAAAAATAAAAGAGCCCAAGGGAAAAGCAGATAGAAAAAAAACAGCTTCCTCTTCCAGGCTAAGAGTTATTTACCCACAAGGATAAACATTAAAGTATCTCCTCATACTTGATTAAGTCTTGTTTATATATCCCAATGATGAGTCAGTAATATACATAGGATGCCTAGTTCCAATGCATTAATATTATCTGCTCAACTGCGCCTGCTACATAATTAATACACACACTGACATGACATGGATATGATATGACAAGAGTATCAGAGGCGAGGAGTTTGAAAAAGAGCTGAGGGAATGCATTTTTCATGAGCTGCAGTGCTCCCCAGCCAAAGTTCCAAACATGATGTTTTAGTTCCAGAGATGAAAATGGGCATGGAGGCCAAGGAGGCCAGATATTGTATGTCGTTGCATGAAACCAAATCTGGGATTTCATATTTAACTGCAGAAATGCTGATATGTCCACATCTTTGATCGTGATCCCTTGGTTGACCGCTCATGCCGGCCATAACAACTAATCATGACGATATAGGAATATGCGACCCCTAGTGTCCATGAGAGCAACTGCACGTGAATTATCAAATGGTGTCACAATAGTGTGGAGGTTAGCACTCATCGCCTCACAACTAGAGGTTCCCAGTTCGAATCTCAGCAGGAATCTCTCCATGTGGAGTTTGCATGTTTTCCAGGTGCAGCCAAGCTTTCTCTAGCGGCTCAAAAGCCTGCATCTTGACTGGTGATTCTAAATTGATTGTAGGAGTGAGTGTGCATGTTGGTTTGTCTCGTTTGTCTCTGTGTGGCCCTGTGATGGACTGGCAGCCTGTCAAGTGTGTACACTGTTTCTCGCCTTTTGGAAGCTGGGATAGCCTCCAGCCTCCAGCGACCCTGAATATCATAAAGCGAGTATAATAAATGGATTGATGGATGGAAACATGACCAAGTGATGTTAATGGCTAAATGTAACCAGGAAGCGACAAAGTTTCATTGTAATGTGTTGAATTTACATTAAACCAAGGTCACCGGCAAAACGGTGTCCATGCAGGTGACAGTCCCATTGTCAAAAGAAAGTGTTTTTATGCGTGAATGAATGTTTTAGTAAAGTGCTGAAGTGTTATTCAGCAAACCAAACTCAGAAGTGAAAAAAATGTAGTCATATGTTGGTCTTTAACATGCATGAATAATTGAAAGTACTGCACATAACTACATCATCCACAGCCTTGCAATCTGCCACTTTATGATGACTTGGGGACTTGTTAAAGGAAAGACTTGAGACTAACTGCTATTTCCCACTTGTTGCTTGTAGGGGTGTTACATTAGATGATGGCTTCGTGGGTCGTATTTGACAGTATTAACAAATAACCTACATGGTTGTAATGATTGGGAGACTTGCTTTTGTTGCATCTATCTTTTGGCTGCCCGACATTAAAAACCATAAACACGATACAACCATCTCACATATGATCGATCGGCAGTGAGGTGACTACAGCTGCTGATACTTAAAAGCAAAGACTGTAGTTCTTTTCAGGTTTTTTTATTTATTTATTTATTTTTTTACACAATTTCTTCTCAGATAGTTGTGAATAGCCACGATTTCTAGTTCTGTGCAGGAAAAAAGAAAAAGAAAAACACAAACATGAACAAAGAAGAATTCCTTTTGCACTGTATTTGGACAGGGCTGCTGTGTTCAGGCGCTAGAAGGGGTGAGCCTTACAGGGGCCATTCCTCCTCATTCAGAGGCATTACCACCCCACTGTCACTGTCAGTCTGTCCCCTCACCCATCACAAGAGCCCAGAGTGGGCTTAAACCTCACAACTAAATCACATTCTACGCACAAACGGTCGGGGCCTTGCAGCCTCTACTGTATCTAATCTAATCTGTCCATCTCCTGTGTCTCAACACACACACACACACACACACACACAAACCATGTGAGTCTCTGGAAAGGCAGGCCAGCATCTCAGCACCTCAATCAAGTACATTTCCGCAGTGTGTGGTTAAATGAGAGTCAGTAATGCAAATCAGACACCAGGATTTGCCTCGATAATTGGGGCTTTATCAGCTCATTAAGAAACAGGGAGGCATTGCAGAAATGAGCGTGCAAAATTTCCATTAAAACCACCAAAGGGGAGCGCACTTAAAACATATCAACACCAGTCTCTGGGAGGGAAGAGAAAGCAGCTTTGATTGATAAGGTTACTATCTTGTCAGCTAAAAAGAATATATAACACCAAGGGGAAGCAGCAATTTAACAGAAAGAACAGAGTGAGTGTTCTCAGGTGGCCCCGATGGCCACTTGTCTACCCCTCATTGTTAGAATGCCCAAGACAAAATGGCACATTGTATTATAAATTTGACAGATTTATTATTACTGTTGTTTAACCTCTTTATAATCAAATCATTTTAGGGGTTCAAGGAGACTCTCGCCCTGAATCACAATCATTTCAAATTCTCACTATGTGGCTGGATGCAGTTATCCCTGTGCCGGCACATTTCCTGTTTACATCCAGCATCCTTTTGAGTCAAGTTCATGGGGGGTATTAATAAATAATATGAATCATGCCATTTTTTCGCACTTCGAGTCCTGTGTAAAGGAAAAAAAAAGAAATCACAATTGAAAACAGCTTCTCATAGCTATTACATTGTGCCCAAAGGAAATGATAGGGTACAAAGTTGGTATTTCACCCTCCCCTGGTACACTGGAAAAGCCTTTGTGGCACAAAATGTCCTCCTAAAACTCACACAGCTGAATGGCAGGATATGAATTTATCCCTATCAAAGTGAGTGGGCATAGTCCCATTAACCCAACAGTTCCTGTGTGAAAGACAGGAAGGCTGACATGCTGGCATATTGTGTTTCATGTACGGTAATTGCTCCAGCTCAAAGTGCTCAGAGGTGAAATCGTGGCATACAGTATGACGATGAACGAAGCATGTCATTGGGCCCACAGGGAGAGGACTATCATTATCTACAGGACGCTGATGATTAAGTAACACCCTATTGCCGCCGCAGAGGAAAAACAACCAAAAGCCTTCAGCACAATCGATACAGTTTGAGCCGTCGGAATGCAAATAGCGACTGTTCTGGCTGCACGACATGGGATGATGTACCATTACTTATTCTGGCTCCATTCAATGTCATCATTAGCCTCTACAGTGTCAGATCCGCTCAATAAAGGGCATTATTTCCAAAAGGATAAGAGCTGCATTAATCCTTTTATGCTGCTTTCAGCAGGATACTCTCCCATAGCTAATATTAATGCGTTAGGTGTCAAGAGTGAGATGGCTAATCCTGATAACTCAGGATGTTCAGTCAACTTTGCAGATGGCTATCTGCCCTATACTAGCGCTCCTAATAGGCACAGGAACAGGATGTGCTTTTAATGCCACACTTCCTAAATGTCGTCTTCAAAGAAGAAGATAATTTTCAACGGGGCTTTCTGAACTCAGAAGATAAGCCAGAGAACGGGGGAGGACAAAATAAAAATGATGCTCGCCTCAGAGAGGAAAAATAGCTTCCTGATATAGTCCAAGCTCCCTCTTTAAAGCTGACACCTAGAACATACAGTTTATCAATTATACATGAAACCAGAATCCATCTTTCTGTTGGCAGCTTGTTTGGATCTGGCCCGAGCCCTCTGAGTGGTGAAATGTGTCTCGGAGCCCCCATCCCTCCTGTCGCCTTTTTCCACTTTCAGCCTGTCCTTAAATCAATCCCTTTTTAGGCCTGAATTTATTTCTCCTGTAACAAATCTGTCTTGGCAAATGATGTCACATAAGCGGGGAGAATGACAGCCTGATGTCTATGTGGGAAACATCAACCTTGCCACAGCACCCTCCTCCCAAGGTGAGTAATCATGCTGAGGAGTGGTGCAGTGTGTGGATGCCAGCCAGAGTCCAAACAAACCCAGAGTCTGTTGCTCAAGATAAACAAACCAATTAGGTGGAAGGCATGTTATTCCTCAGTTGGTGGGATATTTGCTAGATGGAAAATAATCAATGCATTCTTATTTCCACAGGGTGAAGCTGAAAAGTCCTGAGCAGAATAAAATAGAGTCAGAGAAGGAGACTGAAACTATTTATAAGAAAAAATAAATAATGAGACTAAACTAGCTACTAGTCATGTAATTAATCTATGCAGGCTCAGTGGAGAGGGGCGAACACAGAGGGGAGGATTCATCATAGTTTTTTGCCCCTCGCTCCCAGGGATACATGCCCTTCTTGTGTGGATGAGTCAGCTTACATCTTCTGACAACAGCGAGCCAAGGGCTTTGTCAAAAGGAACCACAGTTATTGTTTTGATTGCACCCCCCCCCCCCCCTTTTTATGTTGGGAGTGCAAAATGCTTTCAAATGTGATTGCGCCACAGCATCTGAAAATAAAGCATGCACATACAGAACATCATAAAGGAAGATTTCTGCTTTTTATTTACTGACGACAATCATTTGGCACTTTGGTGCTCTCTCTGGCCTCGCCTCTAAAGTGGAACAAGCAGCCCTATCAGTAATTGCAGGGAGTGGCTCCACTGGCCAGCCAAAGCATTAGACAACTGGGCTCACGGTGCATGACATTCAAGCTGGCCAATAACGACAGACATGCTAATCAAACGTCTCTGGCCTCCCCATGACACTGCGTCTGGAGGACTTTGCCCAGTTGGGGTGATGTGCAGCTGCTCTGGCTGCATTTCCACTCTGCCCCCTCAGGGGCTGGGCACCAGGCTAAGCACTGGCACAAGAATTTAGAGGCTAGAGAATTAAAAGGAAAAAAGAAATGGCGGAGGCTACCAGTGCCACACATGAAAAATAAATCACAGCCAGCTTGTTAGCATGGCAGAGAGAGAGGGAAAGAGGAATAGAAAGAGAGACAGGGAGAGGAAAAGGGAGGGGAAAAGAACTGGGTTAAGAGATTTAATGTGCAGCTGAAAAATCTGACACTTGCCAGAGGTCCAAATGTTCCACCAGAGCAACGGCAGCCCTGCTGGCTAAGTCTCCATAAAGCCTCTAAAGCTGCTTACAATATACACTTGAGAAACAATAGATAAGGTCAGTGTAGTAGCCTATGTCTGAGTGGGACCATGTATGAAAAATAAAGATTTTCCCTCTGCATGTGTTAACCCCAGGCATGCTAAATGAAACCCAGACATAACAACTACTTGTACTACTTATAATGATACTATACAGTACATTGATTGTTTCACAAGGTAAAATAATACATATGTCTATGGAGGCAATACTTTCCAAAGACAACAAAGCTTTTCAAATTTGGAAATTTCGATTTTAAATAGTTAGATGTTCTGAGGATTAGTCAGTTAGTAACTGTGAACAAAAAAACTGATCTATCAACTATTAAGATAAAATCCAATCCAATGAAAGTAATCACTTGTTGCAGTGTTGTCAAAATATTCTTCTGTTAAAATAACAAGACATGCATCCGTATGATTCCAGGACGATGAACATAAAGATAAAACTGACCAGCCTAGATTGATGGAAAAACTGGGAAAAGTGAGGAAAACTATTAGCCTGGCTCATTTCCAAACTAAAAATACTTAAAATACTTAAACTACTAGCATATCTTCAATTCACTAATCAGTCATTTTAATATCATTTGGGTTATTCTTACAAAAACAGAAGGAAATGTAACAAAAAAAAAAGTATTTAGAGGTTAGGTGAAGGACTATTTATCGGTGAGCCTGCCAGATCTATAGGATCAAATCAGATATTAGGCTTCATTGTGAGCCAGACAATCCAAACCCATCTAAAACTGTGCTTGGCATAAATATATATATATATTAATATATGAGTAGTTTTCGATTTTTGCTTCTTTGTTATTTGTGAGGAAAACGTATGACAAATTCCACATAAATATAATTCCATCAATCCGTTTTGTATTCCCGCTTAATCCAACTCAGGGTCACGGTTGGGCTAGAGCCTATCCCAGCTGTCATTAGTTGGGAGGCAGGGTATACCCTGCGTCCCACCTGTCATTAGTTGGGAGGCAGGGTATACCCTGGACTGACAAGTAGTTTGCCCAGACAGCAAGAGGAAATCTCAGTTGTATTTCCACATTTCAACTTTACACACATCTCAGCATTAACTGTCTCCTTATCTCGATCCAATAGTTTGCTTTGTTTAGCAGACCAAGATAGATACTAACATTAGTCTACTAAACGTAATGTAAGATAGCTTTGATGGGCAGCATAGAAAGCAGTTAGTGAGTATAGCTCCAGTTCTTTATGTACGTGTTAAGCTGTATTACAGCTCCTGTGAGCCATGGTATCAAAAGTCAAATAGAGGGCACATCATCTCATCATTCCCCATGCAGAAGAGAAACTTTAGCCAGCTCAGTATAATAGAGACAGACCTCAATGCTTCCTATTCTGAAAAACCAGGTCCATTGGACAGAAAAACAACCCGTGGCACAACATGAAACTGAGGCTGGAACACCAGCGAAACTCCTGCAATTTTCTCACAGCATCATAAACTCATTTAAAATACAATGATAGGTGAGAGGTGGAACACTGTGCTCTGGTCGGATGAATCCAAATTGGAAAGCTTTTTTGGGAAATCCTAGACATCGGATTCTCCAGACTCAAGAGCAGAGAGATGATCCAGCTCGTTTCTGGTGCACAATTCAAATGCCAGTAGATGGTATGATCAATAATGTATACAAGTTTTGGTGCAACATAAGCTGCTATTCAATTGATCCTCATCAAGGAAGGTCTTGCTTATTTCAACAAAACAATGTCAAACCCCATTCTGCAACACAACAGTATGGCTCTATAATGATTGACTCCAGGTACTTAATTGGCCTGCCAATAATCCAGAACTATCGTCTAGTACAGAAAGTTGCATGAAGAGATGAAAAAAGAAGAAGGCAATTAGTCTCTACTGATCTAAAAAGCTTACTGAGTGTTGTCGAAAGAAGACGTGATGCAATAAAATGTTGCTCCCTGTGTGGCATTATCTGCCAGGAGAAATGAAAACAAATAAACAGAGAGATGATTACAGAATACAAATTCACTGACTTGTTATTGTGGAAAAAAATGTCCATTAAAAGAATTATGATAAAATGCAAAATGCTGAAAATACTGAGGATTATAACTTGAAAAAAAAATAAATAAATAATGAGCGAATTAACACAACATTATCCTGGGAAATCATTACCCTCCTTTAATATGGGAGAGTAAAAAATTACAGTCAGTTTACAATGGATCGAGCCCAAACTGGCAGAAGGAAGGTATGCGCTGGCTTATAAGAGACCATAAACAAATTACAGCTAAATAAAGAGAAAAATGAAACCTAGCAAAAGGACACAAGGCTCAAAGAGCACGGTCCAGCATCTGCCACACAGAGACACACATCTGTGGTGATCCTTCTCAGGCTGCTTTAAAAATCTGGCAAGCTGACCCGAGTGCTCCAGGTTGGTTTGTGGTGAGAATATTCCAGCAATATTTATTAAGTCAAGGCTTTATGCTGCAGTGTGATCATGTAACACTGTCTGACACTTAACTCTACTCACCATCTTTGCCCAGGAGACACGCTATCCTAAAGCGTCTGTGGTTCCATCATGTGAATCTTAATCAGATACTTAGCCAGTAGAGCAGGTTTTTACTCTCCCTGGTGAGAGTATCAACACATGGCTATCAGGCACAATTCACAGCCGCAAAGTGGCTATTTATTTTCTGCTCAGCATTACTTGACAAATAATTACTCAGGCTATTCAATTAAGATGTGGAACTCGCACAAATGGCCACAACATGCCTGTGTAGCACGGAAACATTATTCAATGCTTTACAACTTGGTCTCATGAATAAAAAGACACACATATGCCGCAGGGCTTTGAAGCAGAGGGAGCGAGGGGACAAGGTGATAGCAAGCAGAAATATCATTAAGTCCAGCAGAAAAGAGTTGTTTCTGGTGGAGCAGATGCATACAGTAATCTGGGGTGAGAGGACACGGGGTTCTCCCTGCTGCAGAAGAAAAACTGTTTTTACAAGGTAATGTGGGTGTAGAGGGAGAAAGACACAGTGCATTGGTAAAGCAATATGGGATGCAGCCTGGAAGCTCACCGGGGTCCAAAAATGTTCCAATTCTTAATTGTAAATAAATACTCCCAAAATAAACCCATCTCAGCCCTGCCAACGTTGTACTTCCACACACAATTCTGACGAAAAAAAAAAAATACAAAGTCTGAGCCAAAAGCGATGCTATTCAGAATGATGAGAATCTCTTGTTCATAACAAAATCAAGTGAACTCTGACATTATGTAAACTTTATTCTTGTAAACAATTCCAAACATATTTGCTTCTTTATTTTATAATGTTTCCTCTTAAGTTGAACAAATAAATGGAGCAATAAGCAAGGGGGGTGGTTACTTGTACTTTACCCCATCGTTGCCTATTACGAGTGAAAGGGATGACTCTGCATACTGACCACTATTGCTTGTCATGCTAAAAAACTTTTTCCTGACAACACTCAGTAGTTTAAGCTCTTATGCACTGCATATACTGCAATATTCATAAAACGGACACATATCTAGCTTTATAGTTTTCTCCTTACGGTGAGCAGTATATTGAGATTTTCCGCATCATTGTTTTGCATCATCACAAACATGTGCCAATCCCTACAAGTTTGAAATTTTGCATCTATAAAATGCAGACAGTGAGCAGTGATCGCAAGAAGCAATGATCATGGTACACACATTGCACTTTTTTTTTCATTCCGTTGTTAGCGTTTTTCTTTAACAAACTGTATCGTATAATAACTGACAATGTTTTATCCACTGGGATTCACTCCTTTTATGGACTGAAGGCCGTTTTGTTGTTATAACTCGGGTCTTATGTTCTATGAAAAAGTTCTGGATTAAATTCAGTAAACTGGGCCAATCCAAATTGTTGATGCTGTGTTCTATTGACGATTTCTATTCCTCTTTGGCTGGATGCTTCAGATAACCGTCTTGTTTGAAGGTTCAGTTGTGCCCTTGGACAGTTTCTTTCACTACAAACCTAATGCCTAATGGTTTCCACCAAAATCCTGTTCAAGTCATAAATTCTAGTGATGCCCTTTACACTCACCAGGTATGTGGCCGAGCAGCTAAAAGCAGAAACCAAGGCACTGCATCACGTCATCACTTAATACTTTGGGCATTGCTCGAGGGGAAAAACTCCTAAAAAAAAAACTGTGTGCAAAATTACTGTGTTGAATCATCTATTTACTTTTAATGATAGAATTGGTGACCAAAAACTTTATTTTGTGTGAGCATCTGCTTCGATATGTTGGTAACAGAATGCTTCGGATCGGATTATGCTGAGAAAAACTAAACGAAATCATAATTGTTGATAAATCAGACGAAGAGCAATATCAACATTTTGGAATGCTTCAGCAAAAGTCCGGACATAAATCATATTAAGAATTTATTGAAGGAACAAATCTCAAAGACTTCCAATATTAAAGACCTGAAGATTGTCACTGGATAGGAGCAGTCCAAAATCCCAGTGGAGATTTAAAGAGAAACTTTTTTTTTTCTTTTTTTTAGCTTTCAAGAAAATACAACAAAATAGTGTTTTTGTTCATAATTCCAATAATGCTTGCAGGTGGGTATCAAATGCAGGAATTTTACTTTTCATAGACTAGTCAGGGCAGTATTTCCACTTTTACTTATGCAAAACAACTAAAATCATCTCCCAACTCTGACATGAAGGATTAAAACCAAATTTGGAGTAAGGATATTTGCAAACAAACCAAAAACGAAATAAATCCTACAGTTGAGTTAAAGCCACAGGATGTCTCCACAGCCAGCGTCGTTGGCCTCTCCACCCTAATTTACCACACTCCGCCCACTCAGGCTTGCAGGGCTGTGGAGCTGGCTGATCCTCCAGCAGGGCCAGGCCAGCCCATACATCCCACTGGCACAGGACACCCCGCCAAGAGCCAATCACCAAACCCGCACTCCTGACAGCTCATTACCACTCAATTAGGCAGGTGCACCTCCACGCACAGCCTTCTGACAAAAACAGCCCTCCCAGATGCATGTTTAACATTCGAGAGAATTATATAGTGACAGCAAACACTAAACGCCTCACCCTTATCACTTGATTGCCTCAAGATTGAAATCCTATAATTGGCCCAGGCCAGCGGGAGAAAAAAATAAATAAGCCAATGAATATGATGCAGTCGACTTGTAATTGAACAATTATGAATTCATATTCATAAGATGTTTGCTGGCAGTTACAAAATGCCATCTGATTAGGCGCAGTTTGAGTTGACATTGTTCCATGCTAAAGACACTGTGGTGTCAGCCTAATAAAGAGAAGGCACATCAGAGCAGTTGCCCGTCCACCGACATGACCTCTAGAGATGAGAGACATGCTGACACAGTGGCTTGGCCGGTGACAGACGGGACTTGGCACGCATTGCTCTTTGTCCCCTAAAATCTACTGCTTATACTCACTCACACCTAAAAAGTGTTGACTGTCAAATCTTAACACCAGTGGGCACAGATTGTGCACATAACAAAAACACAAGCAATGCAAAAAAAAAAAAGGTGATCCCCTTGAGAGCAGATTCTAATCAAGATGAAATGATTTACAAATCTATTTAATAAGACTTGCCAGAAGTCAAACTTGGCATGTAAATGCGGTGGGGATTAAATTTCATCGGCAACCAAGACTGTAACTGATCGCCTGCAGACAAAGGGGGAGCCTGCCAGTTTTTTTTCTCCCCCCTCCACTTCTCTGTCCTCCCTCCCTCTTTCACTCCCATGTCTGCATTTTGCCTCGTGATCCCTCCCTGGCTATGTGGAAGGACAGGGGCAGTGCAGAGTGGTGCAGTACAGTGTGGAGAAGACAGAGGGAAAAGAAAGAGACGGAGAGGAAGGATGGAGAGATGGAGAAAGATTAGGGGAGGACTATTGGAGATGAAGAACAGAAGTAAGATGGAGAGAGAAGGAAAATAGAAAAGAGGAAGAGTCTCAAGGTCAGCATGAGGACAGTGTGGTCTAAAGTTGAACAGAGACACAGCCGCAGTCACCTCTGTGCTAATCAGCCCTTTGGCTGGTTGATGAGGTGTCAGTTAGATGCGTGTGTGGAAAAACCTTTCCCTCTGCTTTTTGGCTGCAAACTAAAGAGGGTTGGTGGGGTGGAGTAACAATGTGTGTGTGTGTGTGTGTGTGTGTGTGTGTGTGTGTGTGTGTCACTCTGGGGTGTAAGCAGGCTGGCGTTCTGCTTGTGGTGCCAGTGCTGTGCCCCCCTCCCACTTTTGCCTTCCTTTTCAGCTTTTTTTCTTTGCATATTATGCTACAGTGAGTGAAGCTGAACTCAGCTTTTCCCTGCAGTGAGGGCAAGAATACAACTGCCAATTAATGGCTATATACACAGTGCTAGTGTTAACAGTGTGAGGCATTCTGGTTCAACTTGCTGTGCTGTTTGAAAAAAAGGTGGGCCAGCTAGTTTTCCTCGGGTGTGGCTAACCTCTTGCAAGCTAACAGGGATTGTGCTCTTAGCACAGGGCACAAACGAACAGCTGTGATCCGATTTGTGACCTAACAGCTCTGTAGCTTGTGTCTCATTGGGTGAGTTTTGTGTACCAAGCCACTTGGCAGAGGCGAGTGTCTCCTCCGTCTATCCTTGGGTTATTTCTGACCATCTGTGCCCAGTCATTAACAGGCCTTTTCACAGTCAATTGTCTTGTTCCTCTCCTTTCTACTCCATCTCTGTTAGTTACACTGTGCAAAACCATGAGATGGACCAAGTGCTTCCTCTTTTTCTTGAATGTAAATGGCATGAGTTAGTGGAGGCCATTTTATTAGCAGGGGCCAAGGAGAGCTATGAAGACAAAGGTTAATTCAAAGTGGCATCATGGAGGATGCATCAAGCAATGGAGATCAAATTACAGGGCAAAGCGCTCAGTGGTAAGAAAAACAAGCCAGTGGTATGCTGCAGAATGTGCGCGTGCATGCTGTGTGTGCTTAACTGCAAATGTACGTGTGTCTGAGAGAAGGAGAAAAAGGGGGAGGCAAAGAAGAGAGCGAAGGGAGAGAAAAGAAAGAAAAGGAAGGGGGTGGGGGGTCCATAGAAGGCCAAGGGGGGATGGGGATGGAAGGAAAGTGGGAGCAAAAGAAAGGAGGAGGGAGAAGAGACTAACTGGGCCAGCATGCACACATCACCCTGACCAATTAGAGTCACTCATCTTCCCTTCTCACAATAACCCTCCATTTCTGATGTTTACAATCGTCAGGGTAAGAAATAACTGTAAACATGACTGCAGCAGCGATGGCATTCAACAAAAAAAGAGATGTGCCTGAAATGCATTTAGCCATTCCTTCTTCTCCCTCTAGCCTTTGTCATTGGTCTTTGTGCAATGATTTGCCTAAGAACCCAGATTTCCTAGCAACAGCCTGCCACCAAACATTTGGCAGGAGTTCAACATTCTCTCTCTTTGTGAGAAATGGCAGCACTGCCGCCCTGCTCTGCGTCTGCCACCAGCCCTGCTGCTGCTGCTGCTGCTGCTGCTGCTGCTGGATGAGCCAGACTGGCTGCCAGAGCCCTCTAATAATTCTGTTTTCATCCAATCACACCACATCCTAGCAGGCACCTTGAGAGCCTCTGCCAGGAATCATCAATCACCTCCTTAACACACATGCTCTGACAAACACAGACACATGTGTGAGCAAATAACATGCTAACATGCACACATGTGCACTTTCTGGTAATTAAATTTAGAGATCAGAGTGTGCATGGCCGCAGAAACTAAACAGCAGTCGTTTAATGAAAATCAACAAAGCACATTAATACACAGGAAAGGTTAGTGTAACGAGAGGGAAAAATGTACAATCTGGCTGTAAATTAGCTAAATACATCTAAGTGCTCTCGACAAGGTTAATGGAGAGAGGAGGCCTTAGTATACGCCAGTCTAGACATGCCACACAGTATTAAGTGGGAATAGCTGTGGCAGTCCTTTGGAAGTGCGAATAGGACTCTAATAAAGCGAATGATCCCCTGTTTTGACAAAGAGGCCCAGGAGGGACGCTGAACACCATGTTTTAGATTCCAAGCACTGACAAACACCCATTTGTGGCCCTTCTATCCCCCCTCAAATCCCACGGAAGCTTTTCCCTGTGCACAAGACTGTCGGATGTGGGCAAAACCCAACTGCCAATTTGCAGAGGATGTGCCATGTTTGCTAATGCGAAGCAGAGGCTAAAAATGAGACCACACAAACTCAGGAGGATGGACTGAGTGATCTGCTTTCTGGCATGAGCTCTAACGTTTCTTTTTTTTGTTTGTTTGTTTGTTTCTGCCACTGGGCGGCTAATTATGAAACTTCCGTCATAACTGCACAACAGTGCACTCACGTTTAGAGGGCTTGAAGGCAACAAGGGGAGCATTGGGAATTTCACTTGGGACAGTATGCCAAGGCGTGTGTTGATGGCTAGGCTGTAATGCTGATTTATGCCGATAATGAACTGTTTAAAGATGAGGAATGCAGTGCAATTTCAGGGCTATCATCTTGACTTGAGATGAGAGAAAATGTTGATCTGCTGGAATTAAATATAATCCCAAACGGGGAAACATGAGCATGGAGGGCCATCCTACTCCAGAAGCTGCAAGTGAAGACAATACCTCAGTGGTGCAGCTTGAGTGTGTGAATGTCTAAGCACACATCTGTCCTCCTCAATCTGTGTGTGTGTGTGTGTGTGTGTGTGTGTGTGTGTGTGTGTTTTGTCTGTCAGAAGAAGATTGTGTAGGAGGGGGTAAAGCCGAATGAACTTGCATAATCGATTTTCACACTTTGGCAACACCTGTTGGCTTGTCTCCATGTTAAAAGAAATGAATGAATGCATTACATGTAGAACAATTTCACAGTGTGCTGCAGCTTCGTGCACAAAGATGAGGGGAAAATAGGGAAAATGGAGCTGTATTGTCTCAATAGGTAACATAGCTCATTTCACTCGACAAAGGATGAATGGATGTTATTGACAATGCAGAAGGCGTGCTGAGACATTTCCTGAATGACGCCTCTTAACATTTTGTCCTCCTCTGGCAACAGAGTTGGGGAACAGTCATTCTGAATGTAGAGGGTCTCACTTACCGCAATATAATAGACCTTGGCTTTCTCCACCAGCTCCCAGTTGCTGTCCAAGTCCAGGTGTTTTTCCTTTTTGTAGCAGTTTGCCGCTGCCAGGTTAGCAACAAGGGACCTGCCGAGACAGACCCCATAAATCTTCTGCCTCGCTTATCATCCATCTTAATTTTGTCTCAAAAACATTCTTAAAAAACACAGAGGCCCCAGACTTTCCTTTGTTCTTTCATGATATAAAGGGAAGATAACAGTTTCTTTCAGTTTCTGAACTGGATGTCTTTATTCTGCCTTCTCTTTCAAAACTGGGTTATCTCAAAACAACAGAAAAAGAGATTAAAAAAAAAAAAAAAAAGCTAAGAGACATATTCAAGATTAACATGAAGCCACCTCCAAATTATTCACATTGTCGTATCACCTGAAGAAGGGGCTCATTGCTCACAAGGGTGGAAAAACAACAGAAAATGAGCACTTTGGTTGAGTAGTGAGTTGTGGGAGATGGAAAGTGAAGCAGGTGGCATTATCTTAACATAGCTCATTAGACCGTCCTCATGTTCTATCCCTTTATGAGCAGCCATCAACATGAGAGCAACCATCACAGCTACTTAAGGGAAAACTGTTAGGCGACCATATGACAAAAGGGTGTTTCAACAGGAAGGGGTCTGTTCTCACATGGCAAGAAAAAGCTGCTCACCAGTGTTAGTGTCAAAAAGAGGACTAGCAGTGTGCTAAGTTGATCAGAGTGTGATGACGAAGGCTACGATGTGACAGTAGGATAGAGACCACATTTGACCTGAGCAGCAGTAATGGACTCAAAGGTACAAACATGACAGGCAAAATGAGTGTCATTACTGAGGGAGTCTGACAGACATCAGAACAGCAGAGCACTATCAAAGAACAAGCAGATCTGATGATACATTTAAGAGGTAAGACTAAAGTGCCACTCTGAGCAGTTCCAAAGAAAAGTACTATGGAGTCCCTCCAAGAATCTGCATCAAGATTTGCGAGATTTTTCAATTTATTCGAGAATAACTGATCAGTCTGGAGCAATGACTTGTCAAATTACAGTTTTAAAACCACTTTCATCCGTAAACATGACAATGATGGAGGAAGTAATTAGAAGCTTTACCGTTCCCAATATGAAACATTAAAAACACTGGTACAAGTAAAAATCCTGCATTCAAAATGTTTCTTAAGTAAAAGTATAACCAGTAAACATAAAGGGATTCAGAAACAACTATTTGAACCCTTTTGTAGTTAGTATTGCCATCAAGAATGAACTTGTTAAATAAATTCTTCATAAAAATCAATGATTCAGTTTGTGAAAATAGCGAGAAATGCCATTACAGCTACAAAAGGACCGTTTACAGTGTTTTTTCTTGTCCAACTTTCAAAATGATTTAAAATCAAAAACATCAAAGTAATTACTAATAAAATAATCAAATCTTCGGGTGGAAATGGAACTGTGAAACATTTTTGAAAAATCAACAATGAGCAAATCTGTCAATAATAACTGGCATTAACAGAAAATTAACTGATCAATGTTTCACTTGTACTTCATAAGCTGTTGGATAATTTAATTAATAACAAAACGAAAAGTTCTACAAGCTTTTCATTTTGTTTTGTGTGCAACAATGTTACCTGACAGCAACTTGCAACTAAGCTGTAAGATAAAAACAGGGAAGCAAAGGCACAGTATTAACCTTTAATGTGGTAGTAGTGGGTTAGGGGTTATAAAAGTATAAAGTAAAATAGGTAAGTACAATCATCTTAAATAGTTCAAGATGCTAAATAGGTCATTAAGGAACCACTGGGTGGAGCATGAAATGAAAAGAATGTCAGTCACAAACAATTGGGAGTCATAATCAAAAGGGATGCCTAACTTTGAGACCTTTGGTAGCTGGCAGGACTCTCCATCTCTTAGAAACTTTTAAGAAAGGACCAAGAAGAAAGGTACCAACTTTAGCGGTAAGGACATATTTTTGCCACTACGGTGAAGATGACTTAGCTTTGCAGCAGAGTATCCTCTGACAAAGATCAGCCAACACTTTGTATTTGTAATTACCACGGAAAACTCATTTGGTTTATGAACTGTGTTGGCACTGCTATCTGCTATGGGAGAAAGTACAAATGTTTCCAATTAAATGAGCAATTAGGTGACAGCAAGTTACAACAGACCATCTTGCATGGCAAACTACAAAAGCTCGAAACATCTTTAACTCGATCTGAAACTCACAGCGAAGAAAAAATGATCAGTACTTTATTTAAACTAATATCCCAAATGGTAAATATGCCAATTACTCACACATTTTTCTGAATAAATTACAAAGGCCACAAATAATGACATCTTTTCCATTGGAAAATGAAACATTTTGGGCAGCAATCACACAAACCCAAAGATCCTGGAGGGACTGACTGATTGAACCTTTGATTACACATCTAAGAATAGAATAAATCTATTTTTTAATGCCTTAAATGTGATTATTCAACATCTATTGTAACTCAAACCTTCATATTTGAGTAGAGGGAGGTAGATTTTTTTTTTCCCCTTTGAAGGCTTGCACTAATCAAAGCCTGGGGCTGTGACATGTTAGTTCCCAACCCTTCAAAGCCATTATGCTTCCAATCTGGCCCTGCCGGCGACCTTTCCTCTGGCCTCCTGAGCTGTCTGTTAAACACCTGTAAGAAATATTACAGAGCTCGTCTCCCTGAGCACGGCACCTGACCTTTTCAGGTGTCAGAACCCACATCAAACAAGCCCACTAAGACCACTCACAGTGGCTGGCTCCTGGGGCACTCAGGGTCCGGCAGCTGACTGACTGACAACTGCAGCAGCAGCGGATAGAAGGCTGCAGGGGAGAGGAGTATTTAGAGAAGGAGGTTATTGATCCGACACCTGGCCTATCATGAACTGCAGTCCTTACTGTTACTGATATTTGTGTGTCCATGTGTGTGTGTACATCAGCGCAGGGTTTGACCTCTGCTGTCTCAGACGTGCTGATGATGATGCTAGCGTGAGAGTCGCCAGAGACGCTAAAACCCCTTTTACAGCCGAGAAGGCTGACAGGTGAGAACTGGGATAGCCCAGGCATCACTAACACATTGCTACTGTCAGCCTATAGATGGATGACAACCCACCAGGGTGGCAGATACTGAGTAGGGGCCTATAAAAACAAGCTCAAGCTGTTCTTTTTCCTTTTGATGGGCGAGCTTAGCAATGATTCCCTATGATAACTTCCAGCCAAGATAAGTCAGCTGCCTGAGAAACCAAAATGATTCTTTCATATCTGAGGTACAGGGTTGTTTGTTGGTCAAGGGTGACTGAAAGGTTGCTAACCTATTGTCTCCGGTGATACAGGCTGCACAGGTACCAGTCGGCTCCTTGTTTTGCTCATAGTAATGGGCATCAACGTGGGCTTCTTCGGCCTTCTTCTTCAGGATCTCTCCGAAATGGTCTGTACCAATGCATCCGAAGAAGGTAGCCACCTTATGTGGTTTCTGGATCATCCACTAGGAAATAGAAAATAAAAACAGTTACAGAGAGCTCAGTTTACAAATACAAGTCTGTTTGAAGGGTCAAGTTCAGCTAAGGCAGATGGCATACAAACTGTAGCTTCACAGCAAACATACTGCTTGTGATATATGAGGGCTGCGAGCTGTCGTAAACAACCCAAGACCAATTCCACTGCACACAGAGGGACTATTCTCATCTAAGCACTCCTCCTTCCTCCCTGTGTGCTAAAAACAGTCTCATCTCCTTATTTACACAAACCCCATAATTCAAGGCTTCATCCCTCTTATGCAAACACAGACTCAGTGAGAGTATGTACCCGCTACCACAGGATACTCCCCGAACTGCTCGTTAGCCATTTTTTGCTCTCGACAGTCTTGATGTACTCAGTGACTTTTACCTGACGAGGATGAAGGGGGCTGCTCAAATTCTACAGTGCTCAGGTTTAACCTCCAAAGATTTATTGACGTACAGTACGTGCTGCTGTTTGCTCATTTTATTGCAGCCTCCTGTTTTGCTGCTGACGGGGGCCCCTTGTGAATGAGATGTTGCTGCTTTTGGGGATGACCTGTATATGTGTGAAATTAATCATTTCACACGACCAAATAGCATCTCGGTGGTGGAAGAAAACTGCATTTTCATCACCCATCCTCAGATGCTGTCCCCTGTTATTATGCACTCCCGCCCATCTGGTCTCCAGGTAACCAGTTCAAATGGAAAAAATAATCAAATAGAGAAGTAAAACTATCCAGGAAGAGATTCATTACTTGGAGCAAGGCTCACATGTGCTTTCAAACCACAGCTACCGGTTAACATCAGGGTGGGATTGATGATTTTTTTCATGATACAGATATGAAAAAAAAAAAGAAGAGAGATAAATATCAGCTTGCAAATGTAAATCTCCATCAAGAATTTGCAAATAATTAACTCTATATCTATATTGATAACACCATAAAGAGCGACATGATAGGCATGTGAAACTAACTGCCTTTTATTGTTATTTTTGGAAAATCTGTGCTTATTTTACATTAAAGGTCGGAACTGCAAGCAGAGCCAGGTTGTTAAAACACATGCAGAAGGCTGTTTGACATTGTTCTGCTGATATAAACAAGGTCTCCTCTGACAAAGATCCTAACTTGATGGCAGCATTTGTTCCTCAAAAGCTTTTATAGATCACTCTGCATTAATAGTAATTTTATGTGTAGGCCTATATCTTCTTTTTTTTTTTTTTTGCATGGTAGAGTCTTCACTTGTATTTTATGGATAATGCAACACATTATGTTCACTGGCAATGCTCCTGCAGCAACACCATTGTGTCCGTTTCTAATGCAGTGCCATCTGAGGGCCTGGAGATCAAAGTAATTCAATAACGCTGTTAATTGAAAATAATGTACCATAGACTAGTGGCTCCCAGCCTTTTCTTTTTTCTTTTATTTACCTGGAAGCACCCGCACTTGTATCACCAAAAAAGCTGTGAATCCTCCCTGCTGCTAAACTTGCATGGACATGCAGACGTTGATACATACACAAAAAACTTAAAATCTCCAAAATTTTATTGGTTCCTCTTTCCAGAATAATCAGTCACTAACGGGCCACCATAAGCTCGCCTGACCAGGGATGATACATTAGTTATGCTGTTTGTGACAGAATATTACAGGCTTTTGTTTTTAATGTGAACTGAATGGGTGAATGTTGTGCTCGTCTGTGTACAAGTGTCTCCTTTGATAATCTAAAATGTTTTTGTATCAGTTCCAACTTTTGCTGGGCATTGTTGTAGCTCCCATTTGGCTATTTTGTATGATATGAAGACCTACTGAAAGAAAGTGAATATGCCATTTGAACAAAAAATGCATGAGTCAACTGTTAGTGTGGAGTTTTAAATGCCTCTTACAAGATCTTTTTTTTTTTTTATCATTTTGCAATTGCATAAAACACACACGCATGAGTCCAAGTGACAGTGAAAACAGTGTGAGTAAATGCAAGGTTTGATGCGCTTTATTATCTCACAGACCTTTAAAAATCCCGTTAAAATGTTATACACTAATTTTATATTCTCTGTTCAGTGAAAGCCTTCCTCATAGCCTGTGATCTTTGGCGGAGACCCCAAGTTAGGAACCACTGTTGCAGATGATGAAATTCAAGACTGAGACATGTTACTTTCAAACTTTTGAACTATTTGCCCATCGGCTCAAATCAAAAAACAAAAGAGTTGTTGTAAATGCTATATTGCAGATTCTTATACCGTGCGACTTTAGAATCAGTTATTTATCAAGCAAACCTTTTCCTCAACCAAAGACCATCTAGCCTGTTCCAGATTGCAATGTCTGATGCCGAAGTGGCACGGTGTATTAATCCACAATATAGCGTTTGCTAGAACCACTATGACATTGCAGCTTTGAATTGTTTTAAATGGCAAAAAAAAACAACAACAACAACAACGGCCTTGTCTCTTCACTGGTGACCCCACTCTAAGTCAGCTTTACTCGCCTAATTTTTACTACTCCTAATTCATTCACACAACACCACCTGAAAAATGTAATATCCCTTTCACTTCTGAAAGCCTCTCTTGGATGCACTTTTTAAAGCTAGTCATGTCACTTGCTGCCAAGTAATCTATTTGGCAATGAGATACAATTTTAGCTTTTTTCTATTGTGTTGAAGGCATCAAATTGAAAATGGGCAACTAAATGTATTTTTCCAAACAATACAATTCCATAGTTTCAACGTAACATATAATGTATTTTCATTTTCAATCGAATATGGAGTTTAAATTGTTCATGAGGATTTTGAATGGATTCTAAACTAGAGACAGGGTTGTAGACATCCTTGTTTCATGTTATAATATCCCTTTTGTGATATCCTTATTATTATTATTATTATTAGCAGAGGGCCTGTGAAATGAAAAGAGGTAATGTCACATATGCCTGCTGTATCTTGTTCCATGAGCAGCTCTACCACGTGTCATCTTGAGTCATGATTCAGTCATTCAACCATGCCTCCAACTCCCCACCTGGTCGAAAATACACAAACATGTACCCACAGATTTGCACAAATCCAAGCTCGTCTTTCCTAACCTCTTGCTGCAGGCACCTCACACTTATCAAGGTCACTGGCTTGGGTACACGTCAAGTCCAATCTGATTTTCCCTTCACAGTGATGAGCTCCGAATCCAAGGTTAGGAGCTGCGGGCTGTAAATAATGACAGCACAGCCCCTCCATTTGCAGGCCTCTCAGGTGGGAATAGAGAGGGCCACTCAGGGGCCTCAGTCGTTCTCTAATGACAGCATGGTGAATCACAGCAACAACTGACCTCACAGCCTCCACCCCCCCCCTCTTCCCACATCTCTATCTGAACTCTCCTTCCTCCTCCACCTTGTCTGTCTCTGACAAGCGACTGTACTCTCGCTGCCAGCTCAGCTTGTCATTTTACAGGGTCATTACCAGACACACATACACACTAACATGTGAGTATACAGTGCACCTACGCAGGGAAATGGCTGACATTCACACACATATACACAAATACAGAGACATCCTCTCTAGCATCAAAACTCGCTGCCTTCATGAAAAAATAAAATAAATAAATAAAAAAACACCCCTGCTTTTGCCAGAAGCTATTCTCCTTCTCAAATGAAAACAAAGCAGCAATAGATAAGAAGAAAATGTCCTCATTACGAGAATGTAAAAAAATGTATCTCACACTTTTTTCTCCTTCCTCTGTGGCACACAAGAGCGGGGAGTTACATCAATCCATTTCCATCCCTGGCACCCTGCAGACAATCCCTCTCCATTCCCAGATTATATGAGATAATACCTCCATTATGACAAAAGCGCTATTCGCGGGGTCACCGAGAGGTCAACCAACCCTGTGCTGGGTATTCATGCTTAGTCACATCCCAATTATACCGCAGTGGCAGAGGAAGAAATTGGCAAATGTACATCAAGGCGCTTCATTACTGAGGGCCGCTCCAGTGAAATTAAGCAGCAGATGAGACAGAGTGAGATGTGCCCCCAGGCGGCATGTTAGAGAGAGGGAGGGGAGGATGGGAAGAAAGAGCGAATCTGGAGTAACAAATTTTTGTGAAGGTGCTCAGAGCTTGTATCTTGAACAGCAGCTCATGTATATTCACTTAACTAGGGAGAACGCTGGTCCCCAAAGATTAATAAGTTCCTCTGGTACATCATAGCGGCATATCTCTAAGTACATTTAGAAACAGAAGAGAAACCTAATACAAACGAGAAAAAAATAATCCCTGAAAAGCAGTGGGTGTGATACTGCAGACTTGCTCACTATTATGTTAAGAGAAGAACAAGTCTGGCTTCGCTTTCTGTTTGACTTCAATTGACCAAAATACTGCTAGCCCCCAATGCACCCACCCAAAACTGGCCCCTGGGCCCCCAGATAGCTATTAATTATGACATCTCATAGTTGCAAGGAGCCCCACTTGGGGACCTGACCCAGACCTGCTCCTCAACATCCAACAGCTGCCACTCTTCACAACGGTGGCAGCTGCTTCGCGTGGCAGCTTCCAGGACGGCAATTACACAGCTCAGATGAGATGAGGCAGCTGAATGTTTGGGACTTGAGTGCTCAGACTGCCATTAGCACTATAAGCTATTACATTCCCTCCTCTCCTTTTTGCTTCTCTCTCTCCCCCCCATACTCTCCCTGACTTGCTTCTGTATATTGATGAAGTGGTAATGGGACCTCTAGTTAGATATTCCTCCTGTAAAAACATTGTCTTGTTTCTGTCTCCCTCAGGGGTCAATGTATTCTCCCAGAGTTGCTAAGAATCATTTCTGCTCTATTAATGATGCAATTCCAATGCAATTCAGATCTACTGAAGACGCAGCACAGTGGGTTTTTGCAGGCAGTTGATAGATGACGCTGTGTGTTATCGTGCAGTTCGAAAACAAAGCGGTGCCTTCTGCACATCACAGGGAAGCTGGTTTGCTGTCACTCGCTTTCACCATCTCACACAGCTCAGATCACCCTTAAAGTCTTCATTCTTCCAGCTTTACCTCACCAGCTGGTTCCTCTTGAGAAGAACAGCCCGTGCCTGATGATAGTCACATTAATTATAGGCTTATCAACCTCTGCTAAAATTCAATAGAGCTATTTTTAGAAGCCTAAAATAGGAGAGGGTGAGGGTGCTGCATGCTGGGGTGGCCTACAGCGGCCTCCTTTGGTTCACAGGCTCTCTTTTCGAGTCAGACGTAAGGGCTAAGATCAGTGTTTCTCTTCACTGTGGAGTTCAAACAACCAGAAAACATCTGTCCATCAGGGCCTGTCATCGCAAGCACTTTTATATAAAACAGTGTCGGAACAGAGGGCCCTCACCACGAGTGCTGACATTGATGAGGTCTGGCAGCTTCCATTAAATCACTCTTTCCTGTAAAGTGCCCGGCATCAAAGCAACCGGCCGAGGATTTTTCACTCAATCAGGTAACACACAAGGCACCCCCTTACTCCTCTCTGTCCTCTCAGGGGCTCGAGCCTTCTGGTCAATAACTCCAATCAGTTCAATTTCATGCACAGTTAGTCATGTTGGTGTGCTAGGGCAACACTCGCGTCAGGGTTGCATATGTTGTTGTCGCTGCTGTAGTTGTTTGTATTTAATTTTTTCTCTTCCCTCAGAGGGTTGATAAGTGGGGTGGAGACCTGTACTGTGTAAAAGTGGAGAATAGCCAGGGCTAGCGTGGTTGTTTTAACTCTGCCTCAACACAACGGGCTCCTTGCCAAGCCATTAAAAGTCTCTGTGCTCTGCTTCAATGACACAGCTAAAATAGAGAGCGGGCAAGAAGGAGAGCTGTAAATGATCAACACGATAATGAGCTGATTATCAGTCAAAGGCATGGATAAGCTCTCTCTCCAGTAATTTCCTTTCAGATCAGTCAACCACATTCTTATGTCTGCAATCAGCACTCAAAGGGAGGCATAGCATGTAGGCCGATGGGAAACCGTCCCAATTTCAGCTTCAAATATCCAGATCCTTGTTGTTTTCTGTTCAGTGCCTGCTCCATCCCTTGCTGACACACCAGCATGCTGGGGAAGCTTGTGTATCGCTACTCAAGTCTGCTTTTGTAATGGATGTTTCACAGTTGTCATGCAGCTTTAGGCTATGGCTGCAAGACAACATAAAGCTGACTGATGGTCCACTGATGCAATCTGTGCAAGTATTTGGACACTGACTCATTTCCTATTGTTTTGGCAGTGCACTACATTAGAAGTTAAAGTGTTGAGACTGCTCAAAATATCTCATTAAGCTTCTGGAATGCTTTGCAAATAAGGAACTATGGACATAAATCATAAGAAGGAGACCCTAGGGCAGACCTGGACGTTTAGAGAAATGATAAAATTCCCCACACAGACACTGTGTTTTAATGCTTTAAAGGAGAGTATCATGTTACGGTTTTTGCTCTTTCACACTGATCAGAGGCCGCATAGTAACTCCCAGGGTGTGCTTTCGAAAACCAAAGACGGAACAATAATGTGTCTGTGTCTTGTGTCGCATGTCTACCCGTGCCAGCTGGCCCTTAGGGCTCTGCTACGTGAAGAACCTGCGGTGACGAAGTGGCCCCCTGCTGGGTACCCTCGTGTTAGGGCAAACAAAATAGCACAGGAAATACAACTTCCAACTGCCGGCAAGGACATAGAACAAACAATTGCACAAGAAGACATAATTCATCAGTAAAGAATGTGCGGCAGTACGCACATTTTATAATTAGGGCAACCATAAGACCTTGTAGATTAAAAACTTAAAACATAGCAGCAAGTGATTTGTGTGTTTTGGTAATGTCAAACAGAGCAGGTTTCTCTTGAGTTATGATTGTCAGCTTTGTGAATAAGGCCCTGTACATATGCAACATTCCGCTTTGTTCACTACCCCAAACATATCTACAAGGTAGACTAGAGGTACAGCAGCCCCACCTTGAAAAAAACTGTATAAAAGCTGTTATTGTTTCTGAGCTGACTTTGGGATGCCTTCGTATCCCACCAGAGGTGGCCCAGGACATTGATATCTGGGCCTAAACTGCTACCTGGAGAGAACCAGCATCCAGATAATAAATGGGAAATGAGTGAATGCATGAATGAATGAAGCCCATGCTTTTTACTGTCCTATCTGTTCACAGTTTATTTCATCTCTGCCCTCAGAGTGACCCACTAAAACAACCTGTTACTATGGGAACTAAAACAGAGTGAGAAAGATTTAATAGAAGCTTTATAGTCTCCACCTCTATTATTTCAATATGTGCTCCAGAGTGAACACGATGATGCTTTCTTACTGGATACTTTACATTAAAATACTGTGCAAATGCAAATCAATCTGCATCAGCCACTGGGATACAAATACACTTGGGGCCATAACAAGATTACATAATTAATGAAGACAGAGTAATATCATTGCTGATTCCCAGTCTATGATGCCATGTCATTTTAATGCCTGCAACAAAGATGCAAGGAAAAATGACAAACAGTCACTATATTTTATTTTATGGGGATTTGTGGTGGCATTGCTTAACAGGAAGATGAATTCAGATGCAGGTAGAGGTAACAGTGGTAGGTACAACGAGGTAATTGTGCATTTAAAAGAAAATCCATGGGCATTCTTTAGATCCTTTTTTTTCCAACTAGTTCCTCCCATCCTCAGCAAAGAGGTTTTCTGGTGTGACTTTCTAAATTAAATTTTTTGTGTACACACCGAGTCAAAATAGGTTGATGGAAAATGTCCCTGTGCTGCAAGTGAGGGGGAAATAAATGCTTCAGTCTATTCTAGACACTAGTACACTACCTCAGGGGAGTGATGTTAGACAACACCAAAACAAACCAAGGCAGCTCGCGTGTCCACATACACGTATGTGACAGAACGGTTGTGTGGTGAGTGGGGGTGGGGGAGGTGACAGCTCCCAAGAACAACCACCCCTTAACCCCCCCCTCCAAATGATAAACGTCAAACTCAGTGACGCTCCGACACACTCCATAGGTTGTGATGTTAAACACGACAAGAATGTCCCCACCAGTATCTCTGCACCCTCTTCAAAGAGCCATCAAAGGGCAAGTTCAATGAGCACACACACAAAATAAAACCCCTCCGCACCCCTCCCCGCAGCACATACACACACAACTAACACATCTCACTGCAGCATCTTCGCGCTGAATAAAAATCAGGGATGTGTCGCTGTCTCCAGGCGCCAAGTTTATCTAAAAAGGAAACACCTGATTTTTTTTTTCTTCTCTGGCTCCTCTCATTCCTCGACTCCCTTGTTAAACACACAACCTTGATTTTGTTTCTGTTGCCCGGAAGGGGTGAATTATTTACAGGATAAACAAGGTGATGTTGTTTCAGTCAGTCAGAGCCAAACTCCCCTATCGCAGCAACAGAGCGGCAGACGGGTTTACCTGGCAGGCATGAGGGGCTGAGATGGGATACAAAAGCCGGGGAGCTGCTTCACAATGGCGGGCTGTACAGTAATACTTATCTGAGGGAGGGCAAAGGGAGGAAAAAAAAAATGCCTTCACAACAGATTCATGGGCTGGGAGTCCCAGACTGCTGGGTCGTCCTCTTTATCTGCAGAGACAATTGTGGCTATAAAAGCACAGGGGCTGATTTACTGAATGTGAGTGTGCATAAACTGAGGATAGAGGTGTTATTAAGTGATCATAAAATGGCATTTGTGTTTGCAGGGGTTGTTGCCATTCAAGGTTCAGGCAGAGAGATGATGAAGGACCTTTGCAGCGAAAGCCTCTAATCCTGTCTGTGGTCAGTGGGCTCCAGCTGGTAGGAATGCAGCTGTGTTTGGCCCCTGCACAGGTGAATCGGTTCTGGCTCCTGATTCCACAACTCCCCTGTGTGCAGTATGGTGGATTTCCACAGTGCTTTGATCTCGCAGAGGTGGCAGCCAGTGCGGGTGATCCATGTTACAGAAGAGATTTTTATTTTTATTTTTCTAAACATACGCTAAATGACAGCTCCCGTTGAGGGCTTAGCGCAGGTCAGGCCTGGCTAAATTCAATGTGGCAGTGCAGAAAATTCATTTCAAAACTGTGCTGCTAGAAAAGAGTGGATTCTAATAAGCATTAGCGCTGCGTTTCGTGATCAAATTTATCATCTGAAAACTAAAGAGCGAGATCATTCAACAAAAACAACTCAGCTTAGACTAATCCTGAACTCCAAATGCATCCAATATTGGATCTGGTGCTAAACATTGTTGGATCTCCCAGCAATTGACATATATAAAGTAGGTCCCTGAGCATAAGCAGCTTAAAACACGACTGTCAGAACTTCAACTCCCTGGAGTCGTCACACACTGTTTCAGCTGGAATGCTTGTATTTTTTGAGGAAATCGGGCTCAAAACGGCTGACACTTCATATTCATCAAAAATGACCAGACAAAACATCTGTGCTCAAAGCTTGACCTCTGAACCAGTCTTCACATTTGAAAAGAACTGATTCACATTTAACACAATAGTTTTCTTTGACAGGGACACAATAGGAGGATGTGATTAGGCCCCTGGCACAGATCAAAAAACAACATTCCTAATGTCTTCACGCACTGTAGCGAGATCCCACTTATCATATTACTCATGTCTTTGTGTCCTTTTCTGCAGGCGCAGAGGTTTCTCTTCATGTTACCAGCTGGAAATATCAGTGATGAGCTTCTCCGCTTACTAAGCTCGCTGGTGCAAAGTCGGTCTGTGTGCAGATTCTGTGGCCGGCCGGCTGCACAGGTAAGCAGAAAATAGCTCTTAGCTACGGCCTGACCTTGACAAGGATGCCATTCAATCAGTGAGCTCACTGCAGTAAAGGCCCTATCATTGCACTAATAGACTGGATCTTCTTCACTGCCGGGATCATAGACAATGCCTGGATGACTTCCTGCTGCTTGACAAGTTAAAGGGGCAATTTATTCAATAAATTAAACAGAGAAAATAAGTCATGATGAAAGAAATACTAGTGCTGCCGCCGGGGTATAGATTGAACTTGTGTAACAGTCTGCACACCTAATTTAATTTTCAGTTTATAGACATACAGAATTGGATGATGGCAATCGACAAAACAGTTAAAATGCAAGACTTAACATCAGAGATGGAGAGTGTGCAGCGTGTTCCCTATCTACACCCAATCATCCAGCTGGAGGCAGACGCTGTATCAAGGATGAGATTTTAAAAACGGTCGCTCGCTTTGAACTTTGAGGTTGTGCGATCAAATTCCACGTTATCAATTTGGAGCTTAAACAAGTTGTGTTATTTTCGTGAAGGCTCCCAAAGAGAGAAAGTGTGAGAGAACAAGCTGGAACCATCATAACTACTGGCTGCTGCAGTGCATCGTGACAAACAACTGAGGAAAAAGTTGGGATTTATTGCTCTGATAACCTTCCAGATTCCTTCGGCTGGTGCTGTATGCCAGACAACTCCAACAGAGTTATGCATCATTAATCCCCCTGAACACTGCCAGTGATAAATAATGTTCTGTATCCCTATGAAAAATAAGGCAGTTATTACTAAACCATAAAGAAGGTATTTGTATCATCACTTCTAGCAGATAATAATGTGAGGATACAAGGTTTTAAGAATTCAACAATACACTAACAGTGACAGAAAGCAGTATACTTGTGCTCTTGTCAATGTGCTGTTAGAAAAAAGCTCAATAAATAACTGCACTCAAGCTGAGCAATTCAAAGATCTTTATGTCTGTGCCGCACTGCTTGAAATACTGAGCAGACACTCAAAATATCAAACACCATTACGTAAATAATATACCAAACCCAATAATGACTTAGTTTCTTTAGGTGAACTGCACAGAATACCAGGTAATGACTAAGAGCTCAACAAATATAAATGTGTCTACAACCCCATTTTCCAAAAAAATAGGTGGTGCACTAAAAAGTAGAATAAGTGAAAACAGAATAAAAGGATTGTCTGAAAAAGATCTATAACTAATTGAGAAAGAAAAAATAGCACAAAGACAACAAATCAAATTTTGACAGTGAGATGTTTGATGTTTTGGTAAAGTTATATGCTCATTTTTGACTCGACCTCAGCAACATGTTGCAAAATAAGTTTCCGCAAAGGGCACATTTACCAACTGTTTTGCATCACATCTACTTCTGACAAAACTCTGGGAGCATTTGGTATCCGATAAGATCAGTTTCTGTAGCTCCACAAGTTAACTGCTTTCTGATTCCTGCATCATATAGGATTTCACCTGCTCAGCAGTTCAGGTCCTCACTTGTCTTATTTTCATTTCAAAACTCAGCTCATGTTTTCAGTTGGCGGCATGTCTGCAGGAACAATTTGGGCAGTTTAGCACCCAGGCTCTTATTACAAAGCCATGTTGTTGTAGATACGTGAAGAGTGTGATTTGGCATTGTGTTGCTGAAATCAGCAAAGAATTTCTTGGAAAAAGAGCTAACAGGATGGGAGCATACCAGTATGTTGCTCAAAACCTGCTTACATTGTTCAGTGTCGATGGTGCCTTCATAGATATGCAAGTTATCTATAGAATGTGCACTAATATATTCCCATAACATCACAGATACTGGTTTCTACACTTTGTGATGGTCTCTCTCTCTCTAATTAAACTTAAAGGAGGCTGCTTCCATGATTTCAAAGAAGAAATTTGAAGATTTCAACAGACTACAGGACAGCAGTGGTTTCCACTACATAAAGTTGTAAAGGCAGAGTAATATTTAATAGTTTTCACGATATCTAGCATTATTTCATCATTTTAACACAATAGTGAACCCCTTTTCATCTTTAATTCTGATAGATTCGTGCCAATCAACCTCATCAATTGTAAGATGTTACACCAGGGGTTCTTTTTTGTTCCCCTTAAGCTTTAAAGAACTTTTTTTTTCCCCCAACTCTTTTTGAAACGTGTACAAAACTGAAAAGAAACATCTATTTTTCAAGGAGAACAATTACATTCTTTTCAGTTTCAAAGTCTTTGATATCTTTGTCCTATTTTCATTCAATCGAGAAGTTTAGAACTTTCTATGAAAATCCTTACATTCTGTTTATTTACCTTTAATTTTACACAGCCTCCCAACTTTTTGGGAAATGGGCTTGGAGACATGCTTTAATTTTTTCCCTGACGTTTCCCACAAAGGGCAACTTATTTCACACGTCCGATAATTTCTCAAGGCTCAGACTTGAATCCAGTCCAATAAACATAGTAATACTATATCCCCTACAGGTGTAAATTCTTGGTGGTTAAGCAGTGTGAAGAGAAACTAGAAGGAACTCTGTTTGATACAGAGATGTTTCCAGCACCAGATGCTGTGGGGCCCTCTCTTGTGAGAAGCTGGGTGAAGATCACTTACTTTCCTATTGAGAGCTGGAACATAAATTCAAACCCTGCTATAAATCAAATATAAATTTTCAGCTCCCCTCACTTTCCCGGGAACGGCTGCAATAACAATGTCATCTGACTCTGCCTGGTTACCATTAACGCTCTGGATTCCGTCCATGCTAATGATTCGGTCCTGGATTCGGAGCGTTTTACAAACCCCACAGACAAAGGGGGGAAATATTACTGACCTATTTAATGCTTTGCAGGTTGAGTGAAGAAACATAGGTCTGCAGTAGATGCTCTTTACATATACAGTATTTCTAAACTCTAAAAATGGATTAGCTTTGCCAGATGAAACACTCTGCATGCCAACGGTTTTAATAAAACAAAACTTAGACATTTAGAGAGTCAAGTTTCTGAGCTAGAAAGGAGGTTAATGCAAGCTAAATCTAATCTAAGTGGAAAATGTTATTTCTATTTAGATATCATGTGCCAACCAGACTTCCCTTCTGCCAAAAAACAGAATTTGATCTTATTCAGTCTATTTTCTCCTTGAAATCAAAGTGGCATAATAATCTAAACCAAGAGTTGGCGAAGACTGACTCACCTAACTCCAATCCCCAGACATATTTACTGGAATGACCGCATATCACAGTCTGGGCAGTTTTCATAACCCAAATATATACAGTCTAGTATCAGAATCCAATTCATATATTTGTTTCACACAGAATAAACAGATTTTTTAATTCCAATGAAACCATAACCTCAAAGTGGAGCACGGCTAACAGATCCTGGTTACAGAGCCTGTTTGGAGAAGGAGCCATTCTGGGTGAAGCCCACTTTACTTTTTAAGCAAAAAGCAAACCAGTTCCATTGCAGCACCTGCAACCTTCTGAACCTGTTGGCTTTGGCAAGGCAGATTCAATGAGTTTTCAGTCAAAACTATAGGGCTGTGTGCCTGTAAGAATGTGCAATGACAAAAAGCATTTAGAAAGGAACCAAGGTCAAGACTACAATAACACCGCAAAGACGATCAGCTCAGAGCCGGGGAGAAAAACCACACCTTCCTTTACACCCCTGAAAAAAAAGCCAACAAGCAGAGAATGATACTAAGTTCAATAAACACTACTTTATAATGTCTGGGAAAAAGACTAAACAAGCAAACAAAGAATGGCTATGTTAGTTTTTCATGGCGTTATACACTTAGGTGTGAATCAACTCTCTGAATACAAACAATTTCCATCACTGTGACCAACAGTCGTATCTGAAAACTAGTGTTTGTGGCTTCAAATGTACACATAGTTACCGGCTAATGCCACATATGTTAACTTCACATTGTCACACAGCGGCCAAATGAGAGCGAGAAAACTAACTTGGGGACACAAAAGTAAGCTGACCTCAGATTTTAAAAGTATCTAGAAAAATACAAAAACATGAACACAGTACATAAGTCTAATCTAACCAAGGTAAATACCGAAAGACATAGCAGTTACTTTTGTGAAACCTAAAAGCAGTTCTGCCAAAAGGGGGTGTGTTTTGACATTTTGGTTTTGGTCTGTTAGCTAGCAGAATAAATGAAAAAATATTTTATCAAAATGACTTACCAAATTTGGTAAAAAAAACAAATGAATGAATAAATAGATAGATAGATAGCTAGATAAATAAATAAATATAGAATCATGTGCTAAAGAACAACCAATAACTTTTCAGAGGACACACTTATTAAGACTAAACAGATTCTTTCTGAAACAGGCCTAGTAGCTTCCCAAATCCGCTGGATCTTGTTCTTAGAAAATGCTCTCTCACAAAAAGGAATTAACTGTTCAATTTGGTCTCTTGAGTATTTACTACAGCTGGAGGGAGAAAGACTATATCAAAAGTAATAAACAGTGGCTCGGCTCATAATTGAGTAGCAGTGCAATGGAGTGACTCATCAATGAGTTTATGGGGTAACAATCCTAGGCACAGAGGATTAACTTATAGCAGACTTTACAGTGGGATAAAAATACATGTTAATATACTTTTACAGTTGCCTTCGGTCTTCATATGGGATTTGTTAACAACCAGAGATCTTTTAAAGTCTGAGGACACTGACCCGACAGCTATCACAGCAGCTCAAATGATCCGCACTAAACCGCAACGGGAAACCTGAGCTGAATTTCTTTTAATCAAACCAATTAGAAATCAAACACACTGCAGACAGAAGCGACAAGCAACGATATAAACCTAAGCAAGGGAACTTACTCTACACAAGGCAACGCCGGATGTTGCCAGGATGATAAAAAGGATGGACAGAAAGAGTCAATTCAGCTACGATCACCGATGGCAGCAACTTCTAATAATCTCAGCTGTCTCTAATAAAAGTTTGTAAAACTTTCAGATATGAAATAATCAATGCAGAGTTGGGTGTTGGTGGTGATCCTCAGTTAGTTTAAAATAATGTCGCTGTTGTTCATGCTTTCACAGGTTAGGGCCACAGTCATCCTAAATCAAATATTCGAGTCCCAATAAATATTTAATACAAAAATGATGGAAAACAAAAAAGTACCACATGGCTCTCAGTCTTTGGCATTTTTTAAGAAATTATCTTCTAACACACGTTATTTGCTTTAATGAAAATCTTTGAATTTGCTTTCCCTGGACTTCAATAATCCAAGACAGACTTAATTTAAGTCTCAAACATAGTATGTCGTTTTTTTCTTCTTTTGATCCCAATCCAAATGCAGACTAGGAAAATGTATTTAGACATGTATCATTAAAAGCATAGTCATCAATGACAATATTCTGATGATGAGAGGATTATGCAGCCGTAGCAAAGAACAGCATGATCTGGCTGGATTTTAAGAGTTTTCAGAGGAGTGTTAATTCAACTCTGGTGTGTTGTACAAAAGCAATTTGAGCGGCTGTGATAAATCGTGAGGCCAATCATCAAAAATCAAATCAAAAGGTGCTTTAATCAGCTTGCATCACATGTAAAGGAGTTTCTATTTCTCTGGAAAAGTCATTTTTAATAACCGTTAATGGTGGGAAAGCCCCAGCAGGCATCTTTTAAAGGTTGTCAGAGCAATAGCTAACAGCTGCCAGCCACAGGAATTCAGAAATGCCACACCAGCACTTTGTGACTGGCATAAGGAAGTTACACCCACTTTGTAATAATATGTCTCTGTTTGGTGAGGTGCCAAATGAGTTGCTGCCAGTGCAGACATGACAGACTGATCAAATCATTCTGTGCAAAAACATCAGGCTAAGAAAACTGTAATTATTTGTATGAGGTTTTGGTTAGGTTGCTGTAAAACTCATGAATAAAAAATGAAATGTAACTTATAGATCAAACCAAACAATGTTGTCTGCTCTCAAAAAGTCACACTGATGCATAAGCTTTAATCATAGCAATTAGCCTATGCAACTTTTCACTCACTTTCATATCTACACCTTCAATCTATGTAGCATTTTGATTAAATAAGTCAAACAATTGAAGAGCTAAAGCTTCAAAATTAGTTCAACAGAGTCACTTGAGTCATACATCTTCCTCTCCACCACATCTGCTCAGGTCCATATGTAATAAAACGCTCTGTCAGCTCTGCAGGTGTACAGTAGGCATTTATCAAGACCCACTTACCACAAATACATGCTACTGTCTGCTCCTCCAGCAGCTCTATTTCCTCTTCTGTCACCATCTAACACTGTCAATCCTCTATCCTCCCAGTCCAAGTCTCGGTGATACATTTACTTTCAATAGATCAATTTCTGAAACTCAGCAATTACCCCCATGACACAGAGAGTCAGAGAAAATCTATATGTCAGAGATCCTGTTGAGGCTCAATAGTCAGCCCTGTCACTTCCTGTCTGCCTACCTCAAACCACAAATACAAATCTCAGTAGAAATAAAGACACGGGTCAATGACAGCGACCTGAGGAGGCTCAAGTGTAAAAAAAAAAGAAAAAAAAAAAGAAAAGAAAAAAAACTTAGGTGGCAAAACTAAGCAAACAATCAACAAGAGCAGTCCGTTTCTCATTTCATTTTTTACTCACAGTTTGGTTTGATTTAGGCACAAGATTTACTCGACTGGATTTAGCGTGGGTTAAAATACACCGTTTTAAAGTAAACTATATGTTAGAGGGCACACTTCTTCCATGTGCAACAAGCATCTCATCCATTTCATAAGACACCACAGTGACAAGTCCAGCAACAATGACATCGCCAGCAGAGAACATCTGGCTATGGGCTCATAGCCCCTGTGCACTCCTAATGATGAGGGACTTATAGTGAAGTCTAGTGAACGACTGTGCACATTTAAAAATGGTGTTAAAGCAGTTCCCTGTGCCCTGAAAATCAGAACCGAGTGATCCTGACCATAATAATAATAATAATAATACATTTTATTTGTAGTGCCCTTTATATCAGAGATCTCAAAGGGCTTACAGGTTTAAAAATGATAAAAAGAAGGAGAAAAAAAATAAATAAAATAGAATAATAAGAGCAATGAAATAAACATCTAAGAGAGGGGACCATAACTCTTGCTAAAAAGAAATGTCTTTAGACCCCTTTTAAAACAATCGGTTGATTGTGGTGACCATGTGTCTATATGTGGAAAATTGAGAAAGGGCTTGGCAATGGCAGCCAGTCAAATTCCAGCTTTAGAATATTATCAAATTTAACCACAAAAAAAAAAGTTTGTATTCTTTCAGCTGTGAGGAGCATCTCTGTTTCAGAGGATAACAATGTCGGTGAGTTAAAAACTTAATATGAAATTAAAGGACAAAAATTAAAATAATAAAATAAAATAAAATAAGAACACTTTTGGTGACTGTATACACAAAACCTGCAAACAAAAACAAAATTGTCTAATGGTGAGATTTTTTTCTCAGTATTGTTGAAATTCCTGCATTCCCACCAAGTGGCATACGATTGCAGTTCCTCAAAGCTCCTTGAGACATTAAATGTTACACAACACAATACAGTTTGTGCCACTTCTATTTAACAGGCATCTATTAAGAGCAGAGATTTCATTTCTTTACATGTTTACCTTTTCCTCATTTCTACCTGCCCCTCCTTGCAGCACTCCCATTTCCTCTCCTTCCCAGGAGATAAAAGAGGCAGACAGCTCTAATAAACAGTGGCATGAAGCCTTACAGTGAAGGTGTATGCCGAGGCAGCTGATGTGATCAATTATCGAGTGGCCGATTCTCTTTAATTAGGGGGTTTAAGTATTGAGTTGAGCCTGGGTGGGAAGCTGAGAAGCAGCATGTAAACCAACCTCATTACACTGCAGTGATTCACCTCCCAGGAGCTCTGATCCACGCAGTGTTTACACCATACATTTGTTTCTGTGGTAACATATCGAGTGGAGGAATGGCTTGGTGACAGACCCAGTTTTTTTTTCCCCCTCCTCTACTCCACTCTCTCTCCATTTTCTTTCTTTCACTCTCCCTCCCACTCACTGCTGAAGAGGCTGTCACACTGGTTTGCCTTTTGTTGTGGAGAGTCTGGAGAGGTAGCACAATGTGTCCTAGTTAAAGCAGTGCCCCATCTGCCCGGCATAATTAGACAATTATGCTGGAAGGATCCGTCATTAATTCCTTTGTGGTGGCCAATTTTGCTCCACAAAGAGGTCTCAGGTTTACTTTTTCTTAGCAAATCTCTGTTCATTTACCCTGGGCCTGGTTACCGTGCTCAAGTATTGATACTGTGGCAACTCGGGGCAGGAAAATATTCTCCTGACAATATTGACTGGTTCGTGCTGTTGTAGTGAAAAGGCCAAGGGGAGTATTGGCTGCTGTCTCGAGCTGAATAAAAACAAGCAGCTAGGAAACAGCAGCATGAATGCACAGGCAGGCACACAACAAACAACCACAATTAATGTACTGGGTTAGGTGTACTGATGAAACAGGCAGCCCGTGGAATAAATTAAGTGCTGCGTTCTTTGGTTTTGCAGATTAATTTGAGTGGGAAATCCTTCATCAATTTCAAAATGCCAGTTCTATTCTCTAAAACACCAACAATTAAATTGATTCATTTTATCCACACAATTGGGGTGTATAAACGCAAAATAAACATTTCACTGGAGCTTTTCAGAAACGTTGATCTGTTTTGTGGGATCACATCTTTTACCATTAATGCCATCTAACTTGGTAACTCCATTAATCTGGTTAAAATCTACACCTAAAAGCAACAACGTTAAAATCAAGTAGTAGTGGTTTTTGCATAGATTGCTCTGACTCCACAAGGTCTCTAAAGGTGCTCTGTGTCAAATGCCAACACATTAGCCTCACATCCTGTAAGTTGCAATGTGTGGATCCATAGATGTTTTTTTTTTTCTTCCTAGCACATCCCAGAGATGCCTGATCTCAATTTCTAAGTAGCTTGGACGGTCTGAACTATTTGTCATGTTCATAAAACATTATTTAACAATGGTTGTAGGGCACATTATCCAATGGCAGGACATGAAAGGGTTTTATACATTATTTTGGTAGTTGGCACTTGGTAATTCAGCAGAACACTTCCAAGAGTGTTTAATTAGATTGACAGGTTTTGTTTTCTACATCCCATAGGGATTTATGCAAATATGTCTTCCTTAAGTAAGAAATACATGATCAATCACATGGTCGTCGACATGCACCACAAGAAACAGCCAGGTCAACCTCTTCGAGTGCTCCATGGTCAGCTTCTATCCATTGTAGGCACATTCAGCAGTGGACCAGTGTCTCTATTGGCAATTTGACCGCCCTGCAGCGTTACAACTACATAGTAAGATGCATTGCACTGAGGCGTATAAAACTACCGCAGCAAGCATTTAGGTTTTCTGCAATTTGTGCAAGAGTAGCTCTTCTGTGGGATCAAATGTGCCAGGCTTTCCTCCCAAAGCACATCAGCTACCCCTTTGCAACCAAAGTGGTTGCAGTGCTAATTTAGAGCCAGCTCTTTATGAATGCCAAAGCATTATGGTGACTTACTAGCCCAACTAAAACTTTAACTGCAATGTTTAAAAAAAATAATAATAAATCCGCTGACAGCACAGCATCTAACCTGCCCGAGGGCGATTAAATACTGAACTTCAACATGGATGTGCCTCGAAGGCACAAGCTCCTTCCCTGGTTAAAATCTAAACAAAAATATTTTACCCTCAGTCACTAACGTTGGGTGAAAATCAACCAAACGTGTGCCCGTTTAAACTAGACTGGTGATAACATGACATCGGTTTGCAGGAAAAATGAGACAAACACTGTGATCTGTGTAGATAAGCTGTCTCCCGGCACTCTGCTCCTTTACAGAAATACAGAACATACTAGAGGAAGGTTCAACCATATATTGGAAAAGACATTTAAAGTGACATGGCCCTGTGGCTGTGGAGAAACAAACAGGCGCTCAGGAAGCTCTAAAGATGAGCAAACTCTGAAATGGTCAAATTGTTTAAAAAGGTGTAAATAGGACCTGGGGCAGTCTGACTTTTATTCTGGGTGGTGGCAGATGATCTGAGCCCTGGTATTTTTGTGACTCTAAATGAGTCACACCAGCGGCCTTTTCCTGGAAACACTGCAGATTAGAATGTGCGCTTCTTGCTTCAACTGAAGTCTAGAGTAGCGGTTTGAGTATTGAGAATTTCTTTAATTTTGCTTTATATGAATTTCACGACATACTCTGACATCGTCTTTCTTAAACTTCCTTTTTAGGAACTAACTTGCTTTCTGGTCCTTCCTCTACAACCTTTAAACGTTATCAGTATGAAAGTTCAAAGATGTCTAATGAGTTGACTTTGCTGAATGGAGACTACATGTTAAAAAGTGTATTTTTCTGCTTTGGATTTTGATTCTGAATCCGAATGAGAACTGCTGCTTTCATTGTTAATCAACATTTTTCCACAAACTCCACAGGGCATCCATCCTCCTTTCTTGGACCACTTTCGGTAGAGTTCCATACAGGGCCTACCTTTTGGCCCAGTTGTGTAAAGCATCGGTATTTAACCCTTATCAATGTTTACCCACTTTTTGAGCATTTCAATGGTTTGGCCAATTAATTGGAATCTATGGCATTTGGTTTAGATGGTGGTAAATGGATGCAAACTTTGACAGTCCCCAGCTGGGCACACATTACTGCTTTGCATGGAGTCTCCATGAACTCAATGCAAAGCAGTAATATAAACGCCACAGAAAAGAGTTTGGTGTGGCTAATTATCATAAAGGAAACATGGATAGTTAAGATTTTCTTTAATATTTGTGCATTGCCAACAGTACATACATAGATTAAACGTTATTTACATCACCACAAAATGTATTCTTAATAAATAAATAGCTAAACAGACACAAAGCGAAAACTTACTTACTGAAATTAAGCTGCATAGCCATCAGCCTTTTCATGCTCCAAGTTATCAATATTGTTTTGACCTCTCAGTTGGCCTCTAATTTTATTCAAACAGATGTAGTAATTTATGTTTGATGGGCCTTTGTCAATCAGGCATCTTAAAGTTGAAACCTCCCACCTCATCCACTCATCCATCCATTTTTTTATGCCCACTTTAATCAATTTAGGATCATGGGGGCTGGAGCCTATTCCAGCTGCCATTGGATCAAGAAGCAGGATACACCCTGAACAAGTCACTAGTCCATCACAGGGCCACACAGCGACAAGCAAGACAAACAATCATTCACGCTCACACTCACTCATACGGTCACTTTAGACTCACCAATTAACCCAACATGCATCTTACCCAGAGAACCCACACATGCACCGGGAGAACATGCAAACTCCACTCAGAAAGGCTCCAGCAGAGATTTCAGGAACATTCAGCCGTGGGGTGACCGTTCTAACCACTACACCACCATGTGGCCCAAGATCTCCAGCCTTTATCATACAAAGCTAATCTATCTATCCATCAAACTGCAACCAGCGCCAAACTGCAACCACTAGACCAACATCGATTGTGCTCCCTCTTCTTCAAAGACTTCAAGGACACTGCATTTGTCTTGTGTCCCAAATCTCAGCTGACAGTGAGAACAAACTATTTGAGTATTTGTTGTGAAATAAGGAAATAAGGACAAAGTGATTCAGACTCAAGGCAAGGCGTAGCTTCAACCCTGCATTAAACTAACAAGTCTTTACATGTAGCTGCATCAGTTTCACCTCAGCCACCTCATCTGCTATGAACCAACCTACTTCTGAAGTCCAAATTATAAACTTCCTATAAAACATGTGTGTATCAAAGTTAAGTGCTTCACAGTTACACTGAGACACTCAGCTTGACAGAGACATGTGGGAAGATATTTTACAATGTAGCTAAAATCTGATTAGAGCGGTGATCTAATCAGCCATGAATTCATCTGTGAAGACAAGCAAGCAAAGAGAAAATCACCGCAGAGAATTCTGTATAATTATCAAAAATCTCACAGCGGTACATTAAAATTCTAATTACGACATATTATCTTAATTGCTAAGGAGATGCAAATCAAAACAAGGTTAACGCTGCTCCCTTAACATGCAGGAGAACATGTGGTGGGAACCTCTTCAATATTCACAGAATCAGCTTGACTTGTTCGACATGAGAGGCTGTCATTTTGTAACGCTTCCCCCTCTTAGGGGTGATAATCCTCGATGAGAGCACAAGCAGCAGCAGCGCAGTCGTGTAACAATGACAAAGAACAAACATCTAATTGCGGAGCATTCATTTCATTTTAATGTACCAAAAAAAGATGGTGACAGCTCATTGCAAGCCAACTAATACAGTTGTCCAGAAAAAGTACTATCAAAAAGTAACTGCTTCAGGAACTGAGAGCCTTGTCCTTAATATACTGTAGTGACAATATAATTTTGGGTAATTTAATCATTTATAAAATGACTCAATTAAATCTGGTGTTAATTATTATGATAATATAAAAGTAAGTGTTTGGTGAACCTTCAACACATATTCAACACAAACAAATCACATAACCTGGGATTACTCATTTTAATGCTTGGCTAGAAATGTTGCAACAAATCAGGTGCGGCAAAAAGAGAAAAAAAAACTGCCAAGAGGTTAGAGCTCCCAGGGTACACAACAAATTTCATTCTATAAATTGCGTCTGACAGGTGCACACTGTAACTTTGCAGACATAAGGCAGCCGGATGACAGCATGCACAAGCTATAATGGTGACAGGAGAAGAACATGCCATCCTACACGGATTTATGAGAGGGACTGGATGGAGGCGATCAATCACTGGAGTCACACCGTATCAAACATGTTTACATTCATGTGAAGCTTTAGAGGGTTTCAAAGTTCACAACACTCAAAAACACATGTGGAATGTGTGTGGAAATGAGCAATTTGATGCTTTTTTTTGCAGAGGATAGGTGCAAAAGTGAATTTTAATTCGCTGCAGTGTTTTAATCAGAGTAGTTATGACTCGATAGAGAGCTCCTATTTCTCCAGAGGTTCTCACTTTAACTTAATTACAGTATCTGGCAGCTTAAAACTAACTACAGTCATTTCTGAACCATGAAATTCCTGACAGAAAATAATAAACTAGAGGCAGAGCATGTTTTCACAAAAAAGATATTGTAGTGTCTCAAACAATTGGCTTTGGGATGGTGGTTACCCACATACTGTAAATTGAGTTTCTCTTTCTCACTTTCTCCTCACACACAGCACAAACACTTTCACAGACACTACAGTCTTTCGCTTGCTGGACAGGAATAAATGGAGACCCCCGGAGTTCCCTTTGGCCCTGGCCCTAGAAGTCTATAACAGAACCAACAGCTCTGATCACTCCTGAGAAAGCAAAAACTGCTCAGGGATCGCTTTACAATTCTCAGGGGCTCAAATAACCTGATCTTGAACTGATCCCATGCACTGATCCTTTGGTATTGGGTTAGGAACGTGTGAAGGGGCCTGTTGAATGAGCTTGCTGGATATCAACATCCTTACTCTGTGTTGCTCCCGCCCGGCAGATTGTTTGACTTGATTAGTCTCTGCCCAAGTGTTAGACTACCCAACGCCAAGCCCTCCAGACACCGGTATCAGTGTGTCAGAGGGAAAAGTGTTCTCCTAAGTCTCAAGGTGGAGCCCATTACCCTGAGTGAGAGCACTGTAAGTTAATAGGATTTGCTCGCAATCAAGAGACTGAGCTATTTCCTGAGGCTGTTACAGGCCGAAGCACAAAAATAAATGTTCCTTTATTCAACACTATTAAGTGTCTCCCCCTCCTTTTTAAAAAAAGAAAAAAAGAAAAAAAATCCCCACCTTACCGACTTACTCAGTCTCCACCCCTACATTTTCTCCTTGTTGGGATATCTGTTATTGCTGCAGGAGCCTGGACCCCCCTCTCTCTTTTCTCTTGTTTTTTTTTTTCCTCTGAAGCAGCTAGTAAAAGTAAAAGGTTGGCACTTTTTGTCTAAGGAAACCATTTGTTCAGGTGAAAATGAAACCTGCATGGTAAGCAGAGCCAGGCCTACAGTTGGACAGGGGCAGAGGGGATTCCAGATTAATCAAAGGACTATACACCATGCGGATATTCATTGAGGAGTAATTGCCAAGAGGCTTTATGTAATGTATTCTCCCTATGAGGTAAAACCTTGTAGCGGTGAGAAAGGATAATAGAGTAAGAGGATAATCTAAAAATGTTTGCTGCTCCAACCTTTCACACTGAGCTTAACCCTGACCTCAGATAGTAATTACAGAGTTAATTGCCAACTGATCTGAGGAGGAAGCCCAATCCAGCTCTATTACAGATGTCAACTGGGCTTAAGAGCCTCCTTTTGTGGAGCAATGGATCACAGGTTGTATTGTACAATATTTAGCATTGGGGATATTAGCAATATTCCTCAAGTAAAGCTTGGCGTGGCAATAACAGCGAGCTGCTGAGAAATTATTGTTAGCAACTTATTTCCCAAAATTTGGGGCAACTAACATTCGAAAAAGACAAAAAGTCTATTAACAATTATAAGAAGAGTTGTGAGTGCATCCGGTTTTATTTAAAGAACAGGGATCTATGAAAGTCTGGGGTTAACAATACTTTACTGATGTGACTGATGCTACAACAGAAGAGGTTTTATGAGAGTTGATAATGCTCATCAGGAAGGAAAAGGTAATAAACCCAGCAGTTAGAAAACCCCTGTACAAACAGAGGCCATCCAAGATCCTTGTTAACTCCTCAGAAAAGTAGAAAGAGAGAAAACTGCTTTCTGTCTGGTGTTTGCTAAAAGATCACGTGGACAAGCCCGGATGTTTGTAGAAAATATGCCGTGGATGAATGAGACAAAAATAGAACTTTTTGGGGGTTTTAATGTGTGAAATTCAGCATAAAAACCACACACGATCTGTGTGACATGGTGGTGTCTGTACCGTGGTTGGGGCCTACTTTGCTGCACCTGGGCGAGGATGGCTCTCAATCATTGACGGAACAATGAATATTGACTTGCACCAGTGAATTCGAAAAGAAATTGTCGGGACATGTGTTAGCAGAGTGAATTTAATGAGAAAGAGAGTCATGCAGTGAGACGACTCTAAACTGTAACACCTGAGCTGTTTTACCGAAGAATGGTTAATAGCATGGAATAGCAGAGTCAATCCAACAGACCTTTATCAGACAGAAATGTACTGCAAGAACGTGAAGTGCGCCGTTCTTGTGAGGAAACTCATCAACAATCCAAAGCTGAAGCTGTTCTCAACATAGAATTGGGCTGAAATTTCTCCAAACAAATGAGCAGAACTGAAAAACCTTCACCAGAAATCTTTATTACTGGGTCACAGCAGTTACTGGAAGCAACGTCTATATGTTTTTGAGACTCTTGCTTAACTAATATTGGATTTTCCTGAATAAATAAATAACAATGCACGATATCTTCGTCTCATTTGTTGAAATGGATTATCTTGATCAACATTTGCAAGCAGTGATGCTGTAGGTCATATTCTAGCAAAAATATAGACAATGTTCCATGGTTCAAATATAAGTCACAGAAAACTCTAATTAAAAACTTTCATAATAAGTTACAAGTTAACTTACCGAGGCGGTCTGTCGCTACACATAAGAATTGGACGATTAATTGTACTGAATAACAATTAGACATCTTTGCCACTTGTGATTTGCATATACTGCATTTAACTATATTGAGATGTAAATCTTCATCAGATAAACATTCTCATTTACACAGTAATTTGTTATGATGAATTAATATTGTGCGATAGTTAAACTTTAAAAAGTTTTTTGTCATTATTTCACAAAGAGCAAAACAATATATTTGAAGAAAACTTGTATAAAGTTTGTTTTAATATTTCGCTGCTGAATTTGAATGCATTTACCATATTGTTGTAAACAAACAGAGAGATATATATACACATCAAACAGCTATCTTTGGGATATTGAGTTTCTTTGCCAGTAAGCCCTAATTTTACCATATATCCCAGCACTGATAGAAACCCGTATCTTTGAGTAAAAACTCATAACGCAACATTTGACAACTCAAGAAAGAAAACTAAAGCATTTTATACTATATAATAGGGTACAGTGGGTTAAAAATATGGACACATTTCTTCTGGATTTGTTTAAAACCTTAAGAGAGAATAGAACCGGTGTATTTCACAGCAGATCTAAGCACAGCTCACTCAGAAAACCTGAATGTCTTCAGTGAGTCAAATAAGTTAAGTTGAGCCGGTGCTGCCATAAACCCGGTGGGAGAGCCTGGAATAATCTAGGCGATGTTAATGATGCAATTTATATGTGAGGGGACCAGTGTTTGGCAGGCTCTTTCTGTCTGAGCGCGCTGCACAACCCAGCGAGCTCCCAACACCCCCTGCTAGATGGAGGGGGTGGAGTAGGAGGAGGATGTCAGAGCCCATGTAAAAAGAGGGAGCGAGCGCAGCACTGATAAGAGCCATTACTATTAGTGTCTGTCTGTCACCTGCTGTGCGTCATCCAGCCTTCTCTCTCTCCACATGCGCCCCCATCCCCGCCGCTCCATCCCTATCCCTCTTCCTCAGGCACATCACTTCAAATTTGCACTCACCTACACATTTTCCATCCTGTCAAAGATATACTCAGTTGGCTTGAAAACTGAGCCAAGCTGCACTTTGAAAACTACTGTGAGCTTTGTTTCAAAACAGTTGTGAATTAGCGAAGGTGCAGACAGCTGCCAGCATTTATTCGCTAAACAAAACAGGAAAAGACGAATTGGCACGAGAGGAGTTAATATTCTAGACAGAGTTTCTCGTTTTTTTTTTCCCGAGCCAACACAAAGCCAAATTTGGTATTTCATTTATTACTTGGCGCAATTCTACAGCTCCTTAAACTTATGAACTTGGGAGAAATGAACAGTAATTGCAGGCTGTTCTTTATTTTCTTAAAACCTTTTTAACCAAAATATTTAAAGCTGTTTTTCTCAGTTGCTATGCAACACTTCAACCGCAAGAGTGGGAGCATGCTGAGAATGTGCCAAATAAATACTACTGCCACAGGCACTTTGTGGGGAAATATGAGAGAGGGGCATCGTTCAATAGTTGCATGAAAATGTGGAGCAGTTGTGTAAAATGCACAATCATCCTTTCATTCACCAGTTACTTGACCTGTGTCAGCCAGTAATTCCAACGATAGTTGGTTTAATGAAGCATTGTTTACAGCCCGATATGTTCTCACAGCCATCTGAGCACATTCTTTCCTGCATCTCTTGTGCACCATAAATACAAGTACTTGCTTTTAAGAACAGATTGCAGTGATGTATCGGTGTCCTGGGCAAAACATCCTTCCTGCAATTTGATATAAATGCCGCAAGATATGTGGACCACTGTCTACTTCACAAGTCCTTTCAGATTTCCCTCAGAGCTCATGTGGGGCCTGGGCAGCTGTAAAACAGCCAAGCAAAGAGCGAGCGCACCAGTGGTGCAGCCTTTCTTTCTGAGCCTGGAACCAAGGACTTAAAGCAAGGACACGTTATGCAAGATATCACATTCAATTCCACTGTCAGCCTCTGAGGCTCGATGATACACATTGAGTGTGTCATCTCTCGAGCCCTCAATGTTAATCAACACTCTTTCCAATGCATACTTATGAGTTACAATCTACTCCCCACGTCTTCCCGTTGGCAGCTGAAATAAAGTCATAAATTCAATGTTAAATGAATTTTAACAGGGATGTTGATATGTCACCTACACGGTGACATTAACTGTGCCAATTCTTGCTAGGGCGACAAAATCTTCAGAATCTGAGAGAAAAATTTAATGAAGCTAATTAATTTCTGTGTGAAAGTAACATTTGAGGAAAGGAGAACGAAGACATCGCAGGGCAAGACCATCAGCTTATAATGCCTTCTTATGACAAAAACTTTGCATAATCGCCCTCTCAACCTTTATCACTGTGATCACAGAGTTTCAGATTTAATGAATGCTAGTATTAGTAGTGACACGCAGTCACAATACAGTTAAGATGGGAGGAACACATGCTCAGACAGTGCGTGTACAAGTGTGTAAAGGCGAGGTGAATGTGGAACCAAGAGAGATCTCCCCACTTCATCATTGAGTAAATGGCACAACAGACATGAGCTGCGACTTCACAGCTGCCTCATGGCGGGTGACATTGAAGCCCACGCATGAACACATCGCTCATCAAAGCGAATGAGGCGTTCTTTGCTTCCGCCACTTGTGTTGAGAAAAACAATGGCGGCCCCCCTCAAGTGCATACTTGCACACCTGGAATGTCGAACGAGTGGTGATGGGAATGAAAAAGAAAAAGAAAAAAGAAAACTCCATTTGGATTCATGCATCTCTCATGAGAAGCTTAACAGACTGTGACCTTTCACTGCTTCATAATGGGAAGGAAACGACAAGACCCCGGTGCCATAAAACGGCTCAGAGTAGGTGCCAACAGTGGTTCTGCAATTAACCTGTCTTAAAACAAACAAGAGGGTTTTTGCTTTAACAACAGGCACATACTTGAGAGGTTTGATTTCTATGGTGTACAGCTCAAAGGCTCACCAGGGTTTGGGTTTAAATCGGTCATTAACTTGCTCATTTCGGCACAGCTGTGCTTCTATCTACAAGCAAAGTACAAGCTCACTTAATTTGATCAAAAACCCCAGAAACTCAAGTATGAACCAGCATCAAATGTCTCAAAAGCCCCCGCCGGGTCTCCTTGCAGACAAAGCATATTTGTTTTAATGCCGATCATTAAGAGTGGAAAGAAAAGGTAAAAACAGAAAGTGACAGAAAGATTTTAAACGTCCCTTTTTAGTATATAAAAGCACATCCTCCTGAAAGTTCAGTCACATAGTTTGAACACAAAAGCTCCACTCTTTCTCCTTAACTGTCCTCTTTCCTCTAAGTGGTACCAGACGTAGGCATTTCTTCATTTAGCCCATTCAAATGGAGGCAAGTTGCCATTCTTTATTTATTTAACAAAACGAGCGGTAAAAGCCAAACATTAGGTCATGGAATATTTTCACCCAGAGACATAAGTCACTGCCTTCAATGAGACATCAAAACCAGTTTGAGAATTTGCCTGCAAAATAGGAGCTGGTGAAGAACTTTTTCGAAGTCAAGTGGTGCTGTGGGATTTTTCTGTTATTCGAATAAAGCTTTCAATAGTGTGGTGCACATGCGTTTCCAATTAAGAGCTCAGAGCCAACAAACCAGGCTGGGCCCCATTCACCCTTTCCACGATTGACCAAGTCTGAGGAAATGTTAAACAGGCATCATAACCATGACAGAGGCAGCAGATTTTTCAAAAGCCTTTACTCTCTAAACAATAATTAAGACATCACAGTGAATTGATGATGTAGACTCCAAAAATTGCACACAATCTAAATAAAGAAAAGAGTACATAATTAATCATAACTTTTTGTGACACATTTACAGCTAAGGCACTTAGACAAAGCAATTTGTCCATTTGGTGAATGGGTAAAAAGCCTGCTTACAATGCACAGAAATACAATATGTCAATGGTGTTGATTTGTGGGGAACCTAATGAGAGCGCACGGTTTACATGAGGCAGTCAGAGTAGGATCTACTTCCCTTCACGGCAGCAATAACTCCCTATGAGCCTGTCTCAGCTCAGACTTCAATCTCTGGGCCCTTAGGAGCTGTTGGAGGACTTTGATGTTCCGTCTAAATGAATTGACTGTGCTTTCTTGATACAGCCCTGCAGTCAAATGACTCCCACCACCAATTCTGCCACGTGAAAAAACACCAGTGTTTGGGAGTACCAAATTTTGGATCATGTGTTCAGCCACATTTTCTTTTACCCTTCAAACTTTGTAAATAACTGTAAAAAAAAAAGAAAAGAGAAAAAAGCTGATTGTTGTTTCCTGTCGTGCCCTATCTGAGCAGAAGCCCTTTGATGTGTGAGGCTGTATGCAAGCAGCAACTGGGCTGGTTTTTGTTACCTTACAGCCCTGCAACATCCAGTAAGTAAGCCTTTATGCTGGATGCCCCTTCAGGGCACGGTGTTTGTGAGAGCTTGGGCAAAGGCAACAACCTCCAACCCACTTCTATCATCACACATTTTCAAAAGAATCAGAGTCAGAGAGCTTTGCATACATGCCTGCAAGTTCACTGACTTGATTCAAACGTGATCCACAGCTTATTCAGGAGCACTTGTGCACAGCTAGGGAAGTACAAATGCATTGATGACTCTACTTTGAGACCTGTAGTTTGACAAAATGTGTGATTTGAATATGGATAAGTGCATGAAAATCGAGAAGGGAACGATTGAACTGACTGTAACACACTGATGAATAGCAAACACTGCAAGAATCAAAGAGTAGGGCAAAGACGGTGGTTAGAGGGAAACAGTACTTATTCATCTAAGCTTCTTCTTGGTCAATTCTCATTTGACCAAATCCAATTACCATCGATTCTGCATCTTCCTAAAGCCAAGGTTTACGTTTTCCTTGATAGTGCAGAAATCTTAACTTGGAAGAAGCGGCAGTATTTAACCTATTACAGCCTCGGATGAAGTGGCTGGGTTTTTGGAGGAAAGTACGAGTTCTACTGACGAAGACATTGATCTTCCCACACCCTGGGTTTTTCCCAGCATGTGTAGCGATTCCTGTGTAAAGCCTCTGAACACTCCTCTCCCTCCTCCAGCGGCGATGGTGCTCCTGAGCAAACCTGCCTGGATCGAGCATCTCATTTAGTCACTGGGCCCCTTTGATGTGGATTCAGTGCTGCAGTGCATATCATTCGTGTTTGAAGGTTCAGCTTCCACAATACAACAGGGTTTGAAGTTTCACATATTGCAGGTGCTACAATGTGATAATCTGGGAGCCAGTTATGCATTATACATGTTTCATAAAAGAACACCATCAACTGAAAATGAAATGTGGAAAAGTCAGTGCTTCAAGGTATATATTGACAGAAGCAGTTTCTGAGACTTCGGGGTGTGAGACGAAAACACTCTTGTTATCTTGAGCATTTCAGAATCTGCTCAACATCTTTCCTCAGAAGGGGGTAAATATCCAAATAAACAGGGTAAAATAACATTTGACTAGGGCCTGCTATGCCATTATGAGACTAATTTAGTTAACTGAATGCTCCTCGCAGGGCAAAGAGGCCATGACAGCTCCTTCTCCAGCGAGGGCTAGCAATAAAAATTCTTTCTCGATCCGATTTCACATGGGAGTTGATTTGCAGCTTGAGGCAATTCAACCAGTGTCGTCCTAAATTAAACATGAAAAATCATTGTCAACTTCTATGTCTTCACTGAAGACCAAACTGATTATATGCTTTGTAACTCCTGCTCGAGCTTTGACAAGAGAGTAGGAAAAAGTCTCCTGTTGGAAATTCAACGGTTATATTTCTAAGCCTGTAACTGTCTCGAGAAGAAACGCATTGTTTAAAGCTTCACAGAATTTGAAAAATGAGGAGATGTTGCCCAGAGAATAAAACAAAGTTGACAGTTAATGTCTGTGAGTGACTCAGTTTTATGCAAACGCTTCTGATCTTGATAATTAAAGAGTGTTTGTATGAAGATGCACAGCTCTGCATCTCTTTTAAAATGATGTTTACTGTCTCTGAAGCATAGAGATGGTGGCAGCCTGAGGGCCCGTTTGCTTTACTTTTCCCTCACTCCATGTCTATCTTTTGCCAAAAGCACACAAACGCAAACGAGCAAACTTAAGTATATACAAAGACAATACACACTTAGAAACAAAACCATGCGTGCGCGCGCGCACACACACACACACACACACACACACACACACACACACACACAAAAAGAGACTTGCTGCTTTCATAAACATCAGCCTCTCAATTAGCTTCTGCACTCATTTCTCCTTCCTGGAAGACAGTTATTTTACAGCTGGATGCGTATTCTTTGTTTATTCCAAGCAGACCGAAGCCTTATCAGCAGCTAATCACTGCATGTCAAATCCAGAGACGTGCTGTAGTCACTTAAGAAAAAAAATGACTCATTGAATAATCTTTTAGAGTTCAGATTGTCATTTTAGATTTGGACAATCACCAATTTCTTTCAGATGCTCAGATCTGTCTAACAGCCAGGGAGACAGATCAGCATTTGTTTGATATAATTTGTTGTGACATGTTAATTGCATCTACTTGTAATTCTCACTAATTGATGCTTGATATGTCTCATGAAATTAGGCCAACTAGATAACACTGTAAATATTATTAATCCTCCCCGCCTTTCTTTTCCGTGGCAGGTCTGATGAATTCACAGCAGCTAAAATTGTAATGTGTCAATGTGCTATACAGCTATACTCTGTATTCCCAGGGCTGCCATGCCGATAAATCTAAGGTTACAAGCATACCACTGTATATTCAAAACACATTCAGGCACAGTGCAGAGAGCCGGATTAGACTAACCTGAGCAATTTTCACTGAGTTCTGGGTAGAACCACCTGCATGGTATTCAACTTTGTTCCTCTTGACAATTTCTTCAAACCTGAAATACAAAAAAGTTCAAGAGTTGCCAGTCAAGTTGCATTTCACATTCATATCTGTCCAGAGTAATTTTTTATAGACAAGGACTTCAGGGAACCTAACAAAAGGAATGCAGTGCAATAATGTTTCTTTGGCTTTATACTCCAAAGTTGAGGACATAACAGCCAAAAACACCTAAAACATAGTTGTTTATGCAAAGAAGCTGCACATTCTAAAATATGAATCGTTCAAACACATCTCCATTAAAATAGCAGAGGAGCATGTATGTACTGTTACCAAAATTAAAAGGAGGATGTCTAATATTAGTGTCACCAATTCTGTGTCACTAATTCCTCGTCTACTCATGAGGTATGGCATGAGCAAAAGCCAGAAAAGTGTTTTTCCTAAGCGTATGATGTCACGGTGAAGTTGACGGTCTATAAAATGTCATTGTTTGATAAACTTAATAAACAGTCTTGCAGTAGATGTAATTAAGGGATATTGCATCCATGAGAAGGGGATGGATATAAGCACAACAAATTAGTCAATACAGACTCCAATGGTGAGGGATGTACAGGTATAAATGAGATGCAGCTGTGACCACCGCGGGGGTGTGAAAACGAGACAGAACTCAGATGCACTAAAGACGCACAAAGGATTAAGAAGCTGATGAACTTCACTAGATGAATCCAGAGGCCTATTAAACCTTTAGATCCCCTATTTTGTATCCCAATAAAGAGATAATTTTCTCCCCTCAATACAATATGCGGGTGGGGGGGGGGGGTAGAAAAAAAGGACCCATGAAACTCCATGAGATACAATACTGTTACATGTTTGCTGCTAACATTCTAAACTTATCATACCAAATGCGTTTAGGCTTTCCAACATACCAGATATTTGATGAGGTCACCTAACTCTACGACACCCGTCAACACTACAGAGCTTTATTTTAGGACCCACATATTTTCTGTTTTAGTTCAGCGACAGCTCTTTCGTCAACCTTGTATCCAGCCACTGTAGCTAGAAAGCAGCTTTCAGCGAAAGAAAGAAAAACCCTGCACCCACACAGACCAACTTTTTTTCCAAGCACTAATGTCACACATACAAATGCAGCGAGTAGCGATTGAGCAAAGCGGAGCATTCCGCATCTACAAAGCCCAACATTTCTGCGATGACCTGATGAGAACCATACAAAGCATATTTTTGTATTCTTCTGGTGTGTTTCTTGAGTTGCGACTTTGCAACATTAGTCCAAACTCTACAAAACCATCTCTCTTCATGGATTAGTAAAGTCGAATAAGGCTAAGAGGAGAACAATCACAGAACATGCAAAGCACCAACTGATGGAAAATGTTACTCCATATTTGCCTGTTAGCACTCAAGCTAAAATGCTACTGTAATTTTATTGCATCATAGGTCAAACTTGTATTTGTACTCCAAATTAAACTTTCTACATTTTCTTTATCACTTTCAAATCTTAACCACTTTTCTTAAATTTAGACAACTATTTTGTCTGTTCGGTTGAATGTTGCCGTTAGCTGTCCTGTGCCACACTGACGGACCATCTGCCAACGGTAACAAAATTGCCTCTCTCCAACAGAAAACATCAATGTATTCGTTAGAATCCCGCCTCCTGCTTTGGTACTTGCAGCAATACTTAGTTTTCTATAAAGCTGGCCAAATTCACAAATCAAAACAAAGTACTCGAAGTGAGTGACTGAAGCCTAGCTTATAGGATCAAGGGTCTGGTCATAAGATGTATATTGGTGGGTATGTTAAGGATGAGGGTTTCCAAAACTCAACCTTAGTGGAACTTTGTTGTTTGATCTTTGCAAACAGAAAATACATTTAAAAAATAATGTGCATATAGTAGTGTATGAACTTGGACGTGCCTTTCAAGTGTTAACCTTGTAGGCGTATTTTTCTAAAGCATGAATTAAATAAATCCACCCATCAGCTGCACATGCTTCATCCTTTGCTAGAGCAAAAGTGGGGTTAGAGCCAATATCAGTTGACATTAAGAAAGAGACAGGGTACATCCTTGGACAAGTTTATTACAGGAATAATACAGAGAGACCGACAACCATGCATGCTCACCTTTTTTACAATCACCAATAACCTAGTATGCATGTCTTTGGCCACAGTAGAAAGCCAAAGCAAAACTCTCGTAGATACTGGGAAAACAGACTCCACACAGGACCAATTTAAGTCAGAAATAAATAAGAAAAAAGTGACAGAAGTTTTTGCCCTTTTTCAACTGTGACATTCCAGCTGCAAGTTGTTTATATAAACTGCCAAAAAAAAAAATAGTAAATCAAGTAAATGGTGAATTTTTATTTAAAATGGATGCTTGACCACAGATGTAGCCAGAGCTGAAAAGAGGCAGATGGGTTCTTGATGTCAGCTTGATAAAAGCAAAAGAGGAACACATGGTTACAGTTAGCCATACAGTATTAAAGCAGCATGAGCAGAGAGTTATAACTAAAGAACTTCAACTGCTTCCTCAAAGCGGTGTATTAAATAAAAAGGCACTATTCCTCTTTAACATGGAAGAAATGAGCAACTATTTTGCATTTCATAGGCTATGTTTTCAGGGCTATTAGAAAAACAAGTTTTACAATTTCCTTGTGTACAAAAGCCTTATAGCCAGACAAATTCTTTAGCTAGACTACGTCTGATTAAATGTTTGAAGTCTAAAGCGTACAGCAAAGTTTTGAAACAACTGTTAACAGACTAAACACCTTGAGTTACGAACACAGGCAATTCACTGGGGAATGGGGAGCAAACAATTGCAGAGTTTTCAAACATAAACCACAGGAACTCACTTGGGTTCACAGAGAAATACTGAAAGCGGCATTATCCTTTTTGTATTTTCCTATCATACAGCCATTTCAAACATCAATAACTTCGATGCTTAGGCGCAATGCGATGCAAAGCTGGGCTCCGCTGGAAGATAGAAGCTTTATCTAGAAAGCCGGGACATGAATGATGTGTATTCTTCACATAGTTCACAAAAGAAACAAAAAAAAAAAAAAAAAAAAAAACAGCCTCCCAAGGGGTTTAGCTATATAATCTGTCCATCCTGCAAAGGTAATTGACCCAACTGCAGTCAATATGATATGCCATATCATCTCATGATATGCCTGCCTTTTTTTGTTTTCTTTGTATCCTCAGCTGTACATTGAACACTGTCCATTTGTGAGTGTGTTTACATGAAGGGAGAAATCAAACGACATACTACATAGCTCAAGGTGGCCCACACCACTCCCACTGGTGTTGTGTGTAATGACAGAGTGAAAGAAGTTGTGAAATTGCTTGAGTGTAACCCCAAAGGGGTCGAGTTATGTTGTGCTCCAAAGCATTTTTGGATTTAAACAACTTTTTTGGGGCAGCTGCTAACGGGGAGCATGCTTGGATTTCAATGTTTAAAGGAGACAAATCGTGTCCTTTTTTCACAAGCTGACACAGTTTCCAGAGTTCTCAATGAAACGTCTGCGACACGATGCGGTCAATATAACACAGAGACACAGTACAGCCTCTCCTTTTCCTTGCATTAATTTTCATCTCTACTCAAGCTGATCAGTTTAGGGTGAGGAGTGACCCACTTGACCCCCCCACCCCCCCTTCCATTCCTCAGCGTCTGACTCTTCTGAGATCTGTAGTACTTAATAGCCCTTTGAGCATGCCAACATGCTATGAGAGAGCATACTGTAAGTATGCCTGAAAGACCAGACCACACACCATACTGGAAAATACTAGACTGGGAACTCTATTCTCAAATACTTACATTTTTTGTTTGCTAACATCATGAACAGAAAGTTTTTTTTTATAAACAGTACCTAGTAGTAGTAGTACCTTTATAAGTAGTAAAGTAAGAACTACCTTACTTTTATATGTAGCATCTATTGTAGATACTTCCAGACAGGAGTAATCCATATGCAAAGTGCATCATGGCTTACCAACACACGTGAGCCAGAGGAATTCAATACTACAGCACAACCTAGTTTAACTAGGCATGGTCGAATTTTGAGCTGGTGTGAAAGTAACTTTATCTGCTTCAAAGAAAGTCTACATATGTCTCAAGGCAAGGGGTCTACCCAGGGCAGAATATTCCTAATAAAGAAAAAAACTTTCCATGCAAGTGGAAAATATGCAAACCGGGGAGGAGAAAAAAAAAAAAAAAAACCTTCCTGAGACACCTGTTATGACTCCTTGACAAAAGAAGAATTTGAGCACTGTGGGTGTTTATAACATGAAGGCAGCCGAGGGACTCCAGACCCATTTCAAATAGACACACAGCTTCTGAGGATTTGAGCTTGCTTTTTTTTTTTTTCTTCTTCCACACTAGAAGTATTTGCTCCACCTTTCAGAGCAGACAGCGTGGGGCCCTGCTCTTGGACGCCTCTAAAAATCCCATCCGAAAAGGAGCAGCTGCCTCAAGACCTTTACACCCTCGAACATCATGTGATCCCATAGTAGTGACACCGTAAACGGCCCCCATGGCCATTTAGGGATAGAAAATCCCTTTCCATCTACTGCAGTCTAAGCTCACTCTGTGATGGGAGGGAGCAGAGAAAAATAAATTGTTTTGAACAAAATGTCCTAAGCTACTAACCTCAGCTTTTAAAACCTGCTGGTGTTGTTCAGTGAAACAGCAATTCCAGCTATGCACTGCATTCCTCAGTCTGTATTATATATGCTTCACAAGACTACCAGTGACACTCTAGTTAGATATCACTCTGAACTTAAGTGCAGTTTTTCTCTTACATACTACATACCTCCCAATGTGAGATTAATAGGGGTATTTATTCATTCAGCTTAAATCAAATCATATTCAAATGAGATAAATCAAGCTACTGAATACAATGTTTGTATTCAGGGGAAATGAGAGTCCTCCTCGAAAAGCAATACCTCTTCATCTTCATGGCTTAACACATTCAAATTGTTGGGGTAAATCACACAAGTCAAGAACATTGTGTTGTTTACATTCCTGGGAATGGAGCCCCCACCGTTGTTTCCCATCAAGGGAAATGTGAGAGCTTCCAAAGCACCAAAGTGTTCTCTACCATGGGTGAGTCATGAGTTCCTTTTTCACTTCACCAAAAGAAAACAAAAAAAACCAGCCGAGTAGATTATTTACATGAGGCAATAATTCAAGATTTGCTCTTCTAAGTCTTTTACATGGAGGGCAAGGGGAGTCCATTTACCCAATCCCTCTTCATTCGCCTTTGATGTTAGCCTATCTCGATAAGACCGGATGAGTGCCCTAAAATCCCTGTCGAGTGATTTCACAGGAAGAACAAGTCTCTGTTAATCAATGGCTAGATTGGATCTGGATCCTCCGGAGTGGTCCGCCTGAAAGTCCTCCCGAGTGTTTGAGTGCACACCAGGGTAATTTATCGTTAATGATCACTGCAGCACCCACTCTCCTACGTGCCGTTCGTTCTTATTTAATTGCCTCGTTCACGTTTAAACAGCTTACAAATCACAAGGACAGGCAGGGAAACATGATCAAACGGCCCCTATCGCTAATCAGGAGAGGACAAGCAAAGAAGTGAGAGTACTGGGGCTTCTTTACAGCTCTCCTCAGGGGATTAGGAAGGAGGTGGGTTGTAGAGGAACAGTAAATCATCTCTGCTTCAACTATAGCAGGCAGGTACATTTAAACAGGCAGATCCATCTTCTCTATCTGACAGAGGCTGAGAGGGAGCAATGCAGCTAAAAAGCTTTGGTAATCCCAGTTTCAACACAAACATCTGGAGTGGAGACAAGTTCCACCATTGATTAGATCCCCCAATCAGTGCGTGCATCCTACACCAGTCTTCCTTGGTAGTCTGGAGGCAGTACAAGGCCTGATGCACAGTAATTGTTTCCATAGGTCAGGCGGAGGAAAAACAGCTCAGGGACGCGATGAAAGGGAGATGGAAAGGGTGAGGAATATTGTTGTTTTTCCCCCCAATTAAATTGTTTGTCAAACCCTTCACAAAGGGTTACGCAGTTTATCTGTTTAAAATCAATACGCTCGTCTCAGTGTGAAGGCTTGTCCCGACACAAGACAGGCCCATTAATTATTCTGTTCTGTGTGCTATTGCTGGGCTGCTCAAGGTTGAGCCTTATCCTTTCTTATTTCAAATCAATAATTATCTTCTACCATGCTCGCGCTCCCTCTCAGAAATAGATGTGCTTTTCACTCAATGCTTGTAGAGTCTCTCTCTCTGTAGCAACCGGTGAGGAACGCAGAATGAATAGGACATTCTTATCATTGGAACATTAGGGCAGGATGGGGAGAGATGGCAAAGAATGAGGCGCATGAAAGTACTGAGCACAAATGAGTCATGATTCAAACGGCTACTGAGGCCTTGTTCCCCGTCCTCTGACATTCTCTAATAGACTACAGTCAGGGGTGAATATTGATTTGCACAAAAGCATTACGATATTGCTGTCATTCAGGTATCTCAATCCATTTGGGCGAACTCAGCCGAGACAATCCGCCCCGAGTCCCACAGCACAAAAAAAACACCACGACTTCAGCCGCATTACAGAGTGGATGCGCAATTAATGACTGCACAATTACATGGTCATAATGGGTGAGTAATTGCATTAGAATGCAGAAACAAGAAATGTGCATCCCTTTAATAATCGGCCGATCCAGCAGCAGCAACATCCCATTTGTTGGCATTAACTGAGGACTGCTGTTTGTACTTAATTAGGCTGCACTCAAGGATTAGATGGTGGGGGTGAAATCCGGTCATGGCGGATGAGTTCATATTATTTCCCCTAAAATGTCACAGGTTTTTGGCTTCACGCTGCAGAAGGTGGCGTTGTTTGTCACACTGCACTGTGTGGATGTGGGAGAGAGTGTGTGTGACGATATGAAAGAGAGAAAGAGGGACACATTGATGGAGAGGAGTGGGAAGAGGGAGTATGTAAGCATGGATGGGGCTTCTGGCGTTCTCTTGAGGATTGAGATTTGAAGCCGGAGCACAAAGCCTTTGAGACATTCCCCTTATCTTGGAGGTTGATACCAGGATCTCGGTGATTCAGAGCGCACCGTGTGAATAATTCCTCCAACACCCCCTACTGTGGGGACCATATGGCCCAGTGTGAACTTTAAACACGCAGGGAGTGTTTCTGCTCACCAGTCTGGCCTGGCATCTCTACCCCCGCACAGCCTAGGTGTAAAGAAATGATCAGCACAGATACTATATCAACTAACCTACATGTATAAGGGCTGCTGCCATCAGTGGCTTTTCCTGTGTGGCTGCTGGGGGATCAAAGATGACTAAAAATAGCCCTGAGCATGCTTTTCTGAACTGAACATGCTGTATGTACTGGCTAAGACGCCCACATTTTAATTATAAAACGCTCTTTAAAAGGGGGAGTTGGAGGGAGAGGAGGGGAAGAAGAAGAGGAGGAGGGGGAAGCGCCCACATGCACAGAGATGTAGATTATGTTTGTTACACCCCCTTTGACTTGTGATGTTTCCTTCTGGCACCACCTGCTGGAAGCTGCCATCAACAAAAGAGAGGCATCTGCAGTTCCAGTGAGGACAAGCCTTAATTATGATTGCATCAGCCATCTCTCATGATGCAGTGTGCATGCTTGCAGTGTGCAGAGAAATCTCCCTGCACCACAACACGATACTTTAATTCAGAAATAAAAGCAGCAGAAAGCATGTCTTTAATTCGGAATACATGTCTTTAAATAATTGTTTTTGAAAAGTTTTCTTGTGTCATAATTCAAAAGGTCTAGATCCACATTTCTTACAGTCAGGCGCAGCTCTGGTGAGCACGTCAGATTTACGCAAGCGCCCCAAAATGTCAAATTTATGCTTATCAATAAAACATAAAGAGCAGCACGGCTGGCAGCTGAACATGTTTCTGATGTCTCAATTACCGGTTGAGTGCCATTAATCTCTGCTCTCTCTTTGGCTCAGAGGTTGGCTGATGGATGCAAGCCCATGACCTATGTCCTGAGTGGCAGGGAGAGCTGGACATGCTGACCCCCCAGCAGAGGTGAGTTTAAGTACTGTAGTACAGCGCTCAGCCTTAGCAACAGCCAAGGGATCTGGGTGCTGTAATGTGTCTACACAGTCAGTCAAGCATGAGTGCATCTCGTGAAGTGGCACCATGGCAAGCACATGCAGCCTCTGCACGCATGCCTGCATGCCAGCACAGACAAACACACACACACCACACAAGAAGAAGCGTTTCTTCTCGTGACATGCAAGGATGGCTCTGCTGGGGGTTTCAAGCACTCTCAATTCGCTTCGTTATTTATTAAAAACATAAAAATAAAGAAAGAGGGGTAGAGTCAAGTGTGTTTACAGAGCAGAATCTATCACACACACAAACCCAGGAGCCAGAGTGTTTAGCATGTACTCGGTGAGAGAGGTCTTTGTTGTTTTCTTCCCAGTAAGCAGGTTGAGCTGCACAGCAGCAGCAGCAGGGGTGTGTAAGATGTACACAGACAGCAGGGTATGTGAGTGGAGAGGCACCTCCACTGATCTCCTGTGTCGTGTGATGATGTGTGTGTGATGTGTGTCTCAATCCAGTGCCGATCCCCCTGAGTCAGCCTTGTCAGTGATATGAGCCTCCCACCCTCTCCCTCCCTTTTTCTCTCTTTTTCTTCGCCATCCGGAATGCTAATAACAGCCAGCCACTAACACTGCGGCCCTGAATTATTCATGCAGCATAGGGTCACACGGCATAATGAGGAGTTTACTCTCATTCTGGATGTGATTGTGACGCTGCTAATCTGCATTTAGCCCAGAGAAACAGAGAAAAGGAGGGAGGGTGGATACCGGGGGGGGGGGGAGAAGATGAGCCCTGATGAACTTAATTGCTGTGAGCAAACAACCTCTGAAAAGAGTCATGCCATCATCCAGAGATGAGAAAGTAAACAATTAATTATCATAGGACAGAGGGAGTCATAAAACAAATGTTTGAACAGCACTAATATTCAGGAGCCAGATGATTCCCCCCAGTGCAGGGTGAAATAAAAAATAAAAAAACGCTCACTGTAACAATGATTCACTAATTTGACACACTAATAGTTATTAGCTCTAATATGACATGGTTAACAATCCCAGGAGGGTTTGAGTGCATGGTATATTATGAAATGCTGCGTGTCCGTAACTATTTGTAATGCCTAGTTATCCTGAAATGAAACGTCTATTTGCCCAAATTATAATCTCCAGCCGAAAGAGGTGTGTTTTCATCATGCTGGCATGCTTCCTGTGGAGGCTCCTTGGGGCAGAAACAGCAGGCTGTTGTTGCCACCTGCTGGACATACAAGGTGCATTCCCTAATTTTAAAGGGATTTTACAAGTAAGAAAAGAGGTGAAAGGTTACGAATAAATATCCACCAGCAACAAATAAGAAAAATGACAAATATGTGTTCATTTAAAGTGCCAACGCCTTAATGAGGATGAAAACGTTTACCATCATATACTTGAGAGTTATTTGTGTCATTATCTGTGGCAAATACATTATGAACCACCAATTACTTAAATATAACAATATACACTAGAAAAAACCCAAACCTGCTAATAACAAAGCAGCAATAACAACAAAAATTAACTGTAGAGCTGACAATATCATTCATCAGAATTTAAGCCAGCAGAGGAAGTCAAACAAGGTTTTGGCAAGTGGGTTTCCTCCCGTACCATAGTTTCAAAACACCTTTGAAAAACCAGCATCTATAGAAAACAACCTCTTCAACTGCAGCTCACTAACCACAGTGGAAATATCTAAGTAAAAGCTACGACTGCGCATGACGCATGCAGTTACTGCAACATGACCCCGCCACCACAAACGGTGACTTAAATACAAATACTTGGAAGCAACAGCTGGCATGGGCGGAGGACACAGATTACCGGTATGTTATTGTAACAGCGGTCGAGATTTATGAATGGGCTTTCATTGGGACTTTGCTACCTTACATTTATGTCACTAAAGAATTAACAGATGCAGCCAAGCCCAAAAACAGAGGGATAGTACAGTGATGCACACAGGAAATAAAGTTTTATTTTCTTTTTCACAGCACAGCATATTCTCCATCTATTTCCACAATTTTCTCTATTTCTTCATTAGTTTTGCAAGATATATAAATATAAATATGTATCTTTTAAAAATCATGTCTATGAAACATAAACATTTTGCAAGGACTAAGGAAACCAGCAAATGTTGGGACTCAAAATGTTACAACAAGCACTTTTTCGCAATGATTTATCAGTTATCTCAACACAAAGACTACACAGCTGTGGCTGATTCTAAAAACAACCACAGACACACGAAAAACATCAACTCCCCAGCCAGTTCTAAAGGGGACGTTGATGGTTTCTACTGTACAGCAGGCAATTTCTCAGCCACAACAGGATTATATGGGCTCTGCTGTGACTAGATAATTGAATTCAGGAACGGCCACAGTGCACTGCATCCAATGATCTCTCTCCCACCAGGGTGATGGGAGGAAAAAATGAATCGTGTTACATGAGATTCAGCAGTGCAACGATAGTGTTAGTTGACTGGTCTTGTAAGTCTATTGAGGCCTTTTTTGTAATGAAGTTTTTTTTTGTTTGTCATGTTTCAGCCGAGTTCATCTTCCGGTTTGTGAATGGTCCCCTGATAAATCACACTGTAATTTGGGGGTTTTATTAGAAAGAACACAGAGGCTCATGTCGCATCATTTAAAGCTTTTTATACCATTTACATAAAAAACCCTGCACATTTATTGTGATATAAAGGTATGGACAGAATGACGAGTGTCTTTCTGTGTGTGCTATTGGAGAAGACATGCATTGAAATGCATTGTGATGGGAATTAACCACCAAAGCGGCATGTTAATCCTGCCCTGACCTTGTGCAGAATGTGGAGAGAACAGTGTCTGTGGGGCTAAAGATAACACCGCAGCCTTTGTGCTGAAGGAGAACAACACTGCTGATGATGCTGCTTTGTGCTGCCAGCACAGCCGCCGCCCAAGGTCACATGTGCTCTTTTGTAGCGTAACGAGACCTGACAAGGTAGCCTATTGTAAGGTACGAACAACCTGATGTCCCGATCTGTCTTTATATATCATATGTAACATTTTGGTGCTCCATAGTTTTGGAATTACTGCGCTGTGATTTACTTCAGATTTTAAATGCATTACAATGTCTTCCAATATCTAAAAACATTTCTAAAAGATGTAAAAAATTTAAAAAAATACCTAATTTCTTTTGTGCATGGCCCACCTTTCCACCAAACTTCCCGGAAACAGGAGACTTTTCCTGTTTGGTCTTAGGAATTTCCCAGCATTAAGACATTTTACTACCAAAAAGAAAAATGCTTTAATAGTGTCAATAAACTGACCTAAATCTCTGCACAAGTTAAGGATGTCGAAGGTACTCCCTTTCATTTAATACAGTATAAAGTCATAAAACATGGCTCAAATTGTTTGTTTCAAAAGAAAAGAAAAAAGTCCCTGTGCCATCGTTGATACTATATGATGCTCCAGGGTGCTGACTAAAGTTTAAAGACAATCAATAGGAGGAATGTGGGCTTAGAAGGTGTAAGAGCAGCACTTATCCTTTTTCAGAGGGGCACTTGAGAGGGATAGCTGTCAAAGATTTGTGATAGTATGCCAACAAGGAAAGGGAGGAAAAATGCTCACAAGAAAAGAAGGGAGTGGGTTCTGGGGTTTCAGGTTTAATTTATTTTTCTTTCTTTTTATTGTTGAATGAAATGCCCTCAATATGTTTTTTAGATAAAAGGACAATATGTTAATGAATGCACATTTTATCTTTGTTGGTCCATAGGAAAACTGGAATGCTTAACTGCGGTTGCTCAGTGGCTGATGGATAAGATTGTGGTTATCACATCTAAGCAGATACAACTGGACAGCAGTGAAATGTTAATTCGCCCATAAGTGAAGATTCTGAAATCCTCTAAAGGAGCGTTTCAGCTCACAGATTTGACACTTGTTCCATAGCAGCCTAGATGTTGCACGCTGGTAAGACTGCAAGCTATGTCTGAATATTAAATACAGCGTCTGATAAACTCCATCATAACAAATAAAAAAACTGAGTTCTTATCAGTGAAGTCCCCACAGAGGCTACAGCTGGACTGTCCGTGCACGGCTAAAAAAAGCCATCATGCTTTAAAATTATAGCTCCAAAATAGCACAAGGAGCTCACAGAGCAGGTCACTGATTCCCATTGTTAGTTACTTAGCAATAGAATCTGGTTAAAAGACCAACCATATGACTAGAGACAATTAAGTTTTAGTCATAAAAAATCAGGATCAATCTAAAAACATTTAAAAAAAACATTTTTTAACTATAAATGCAATAAAAGATCATTTAATCCATCCATCCATTTTCTATAACTGGTTAATTCACACCGAGACAATCAACCATACACACTCACTCCTATGCTCAATTTAGAGTCACCAATCAACCTAACATGCATGTTTTTGGACGGTGGGAGGAAGCCAGAGTACCCGGAGAGAACCCTCATTTAATCATTATCTTTAAAAAAAAAAAATGAAAGAGAGAAATAATACGTGGCCCTGCGATGGACTGGCGGCCTGTCCAGGGTGTACCCCGCCTCTCGCCCATTGACTGCTGGGATAGGCTCCAGCCCCCCCCGCGACCCGATAGACGGATTCAGCGGTATAGATAATGGATGGATGGATGGAGAAATAATACATCTCTGTGATTTACTAATCAGTGTAAAATCATTCAATCCTTCAGACTTCAAAAACAACTCAAACACTTTCCTCTCGCCTTCATCTCACTTAGAGATAGTGCACAAACAACCAACACAGAAAAACTCCCTGCAAAGACACCATCTGCGCTGCATTAAGCAAAGGCAGAATATAGTGGTCAGGTTAACAAAATCATCTATCTTGCTGTTGTTTACCTTACTTTTGAAAAGGTGTGAGAGGCAACATTCGGGAACACGCGTGTGCATTTTTTGGGGCCTGGTAAAGTTGAGGAGGTGGGTCTGGAGAGGAAACTCACATGCTTTGACTGACTTAATGAAAAATAATCATGTACACGGGGGTTAAAATGTAGGTAAAAAAGCATGGGTAGATCCACCTTTTATATGAAGGCAGTAATACATTTAGAGGCTGTTGGGTATAGTTCATCACAGTTTCAGTACAGGAAAAATGAGTGTGTGACAAGTTCTAAAGCTCACACTTACCCAGGCCTGATTTATGGCTTGGCTATTTTGGGCACAGCTAACAGTGCCAGGATGGTAGTAGTGGGGTATGAATGACCAGTGTATCCCTTATTTGGTTTCACAAAATTTTAACACTATGCATTACACTACTGACTGAACTTTGGTTTCCCAGTATACATGACTCACAAGGCTTTGTGTTGGTCTTCAGCGAGGATCTGGTCGTTTGGCTTCAGTCCAAACCTTTTAGGAAAACAAAGTAAAAGGTAAATAATGTTACTCCTGTTTGTCCGTTTCAGACACAGAAATGAGATGATATAAGTGAAAACAAATGAGCTGTTTCGACTTACTTGTCAAGGAAATCTTTGTCCACAACAGCTGAGATGTCAAGCAAGGGATTTCCCATCCCAAAGAGCATGTTTTCACTGCGAGGAGACAAAAAAGTATTGTATTGTGTGCACTCCCACTGAGCTGCTCTCCACGATCAGAGAAAGGAATCTGCTGTGATACAGGAGATCATTTGTTTGTAATTCGTTTGCTTGAACTGGTGAAATTTCAGAATGGGACAAACCCATGTTTCACTGATGGCTCCGTTACCCGAGACTTATTCTCTGGTCAATGTGTCAACAACATGGGAGAAAACAAAGCAACAGAAACAAATCGATGTGTAGAAATTGGTCAAATGAAAAGCAAAAACTTTGCCACATTGAAAAGATGAAAAATAAAGGATTATTGTGCCTTTGCTTTTATTTATAGAGATTGGTATCTTAGGTCCCATTCTAAAGGGTTAGAATAATGCATTATTTGACAAACGCTGCTGTGTCATGATGAGAAATCTTATTCAGTTTGCACTACCCTTTTATCTGGAAATTCTAAGCAATAAGAGGCCATTGAGGCCAAAGTCTATTCCTCATGACAAGACTCCCTATCACAGGTTGACTAATGACACAAACGGAGCAAACACCTGATTCAAAGTACTATGAATAACTGTCAAACCTTTTAAGCAGCAGTTTGGCTTTGTCCATTTGTTTAAAAGATGTCAAAACAGTGTTTTCAACCAGACTATTAAAAGACAGGCAGTAAGGTGAGCACGTTTTTTTCAAAACATCAATCATAACAGCAGAGTTGCTCGCTGTGGAGAAGCCGGTGTATACCATCTAAGGGATCTCACCTTGGTGTTGGCATGATGTCAAAAAATTCAGCAGATGATTGAATTATCAACAGCTTCCTGTTCTCTGTCAAAGCAACGTGCTTTCTAACTCCAGAAACTGAGGCAGCTCTTTGCCCAACCCTGACACATTGGTGGAAGAAGTGGGCGGGTCTTAGTAGCTCTTAGGTATATGATTGGCTACACACATTCCAATTATTGAAACGCTTTCTATGCTGCATTCGCGGCCAGTTGGGAAGGGAGGCCCCTGTTACACCATCGGCACCTCAAACTTGAGGCCACTCAAGATTATTCCCTTAGGGTCGAGCATTTTTTTTAAAACACTCCATGCTTTAGACTCATCTTAAAATACACGTTTAATAACCAGGTTTGTCTAGTTTAATGTGCTTCAGTTGCTCTTCTTTGAAATATTTGCTATCTCAGATGTGGGTTTCCTCGGTCGTTTGAACGCCACACGGTTCACTTTGTGTAGTTTTTTTCAATGTCAACAAAACCTGCGCTGCAGCGCTTAACATTATGAATAATAATAATAATGTTTATTCCTATGTTGTTTGACTCATTGAGGATAAACGGGAAAGCTGTTCAAACACTGGTTTAATGTTTTCGTTGCAAGACATTTTTTGTACATTTTGATTTCCTGTTTTTGCATTATACACAACTTAATGTATGCCAAGTTACGTAATTAAATCTGTTGTGTTAAGGTCACCTGCTAATTTTGACATTAACTGAAACGTGTTACCCTTTATAAAAACCTGCTCTTAATTCTAACTTTTAAGCAAACGATAAAGTTTGTTTCATGCTTGTCAAGTGTTGTCACGACTTCACCCGTTTAAAAGACTTTTTTTTTTTTTAGATATCAGCTATATCATTTCTCCCATTGGGGTCTGTCTTTTTGGCTGTTTTTTTTTTTCTTTTTTTTTTTAAAGACAGTTACTGCTTGAATCGTTGTAGCGACAAATCTTGCCTTTTAGTCACGTGATGAACCCCACTTGTCTTGCTAGCTGTGGTCTGTGTGGTTTTGACCAAGCATTATGTAAATAAACGCGGACAGCGGTTTAACTTGAACGCTTTGAGCTGATGTTACGTTCCTCATCTACTCTGCACCTCCAGCTGACAGCTAGCACAACACCAGAGACGTTAGCTTGAATTAATAGCTAGCTACAGCGGCTAGCTGTGCGGAGCTCATCGTACAGTTTCACAAAATAACCAATCGGGTCATTACCGTAACGTCGTTATCCTTCCCGTCGACGTGTTCGCTCCTTCGTTCGACATTTTTTCTTCAAAACCTGCAACGTAACCTTTTGATTGTAGCTGAGCCTTTAAAGCCTCTGTCCTCGGAAGGGGGAGAAGAGCAAAAGACAGCAGCTCCCTTTCCTTCAAATGATGGTGAGGAAATTGCTCAGCCGCCTGCAACCTAAAGAGAAAAATAGCGATGGTGTTTGGCAGATGTCCTTATCATCTAGTTACTTTGTCTTGTCTGGACCAGTGTACATTGAGCTCCCATAAAGGGGAGAAATATCTTACGTTATCGCGGTTTCTCTCCTTTCCCCCTGGTTCAGTTACATGAAATTCCCTCTCACAGGCAGCCCATTTCAAATAGATGAGATACGGTACCTTAGATGTAGGTATGCAATCATAAAGAAACTCAGAAGCACCAGGCCTACATGTATATTTATGGGGTGAAAACAGACTCAATGCGTCAGCAAGATCCTCAAGGGCCCCATACAGTGTCACCCATGTGTTGTTGGATGTTCAACAGATTCCAAAACAGTGTGATATTCATCCTCGAGGTGCAGTTTTCTGAACTCTCAACAAGCTTTAAAAAACTATTTGGATGGCTGGGAAATAAAACATGTGAAGGCTTTTTATTAATGTAGTTGGGGTTAATTACCCCTTAAATTAAGTTTGCAGAGGTTTTAAGTCAAAATACCTGCCAAGACGACACATATTTTGTTCATAATCAATCCCAACATCCCCACTCCCCCTTCTAAGAACCATTGCACTATTACATGTATTCCACCAAACCATTGCTTGGTCATTTTGCCTCAAGCCTTGACCTGAATCTTTTTTAGTATCTTGGAAATACCCCAAAACATATTAAGAAAAGGTTTGAGTAGTTTTTTTGTTGCAGTTCACTTACTGAGCACATCGGGCCCATACGGTGCAGACTCCTGAATAAGTTAGGGTCAAATTTTGAATGAGGATGGGTAGAACAGTGGCAGAGAAAGGATGGTTTCTTAGGATCTGGGCAAAATGATTATCCTGCCACATCCCCCCTCAACAAAAAAAGAAACAACAACAAACACACCTCCAAGTGCTATAAAATGCTTTATTACAAAATTGTGAACAATGCTTCCGCAAATTGATGTTCGGACCCATTTTAACCGCACTCGGTTGCATAATTATGGGGGGGGGAAAACTCTCCGGGTTTGCATAGAGAATAATTCTACTACTAGTAAAAGTCATGAATCAGGTTTAACTTTAAAGCAGAGAAATCTGTAGAATAAGTGTTTTGAACAAACTAACACCATGACGCCTTGTACAAATGACACAAAACATCTTGAAATAAAAGCTGCATCAATTGCAAATAAAGTTAATCTTTAAAGGCACATCAGTTGGTATTAGGTATCTAAAAGACTGTCAAAAGTCTTCAGAGTTAAAAAAAAATAAAAAGAAAGTATCCTCTACAGATGGCTCTTACGGTTTAGTGTATCAAAACATACTGAAATAAATGTTATAACACAGAATGAAGGTTTAACTAGCTGCAGACGCCATGCTTCATCTCAAAGCTCTGCTCCCTTGACTACCTAGAAGTGTGCAAGTCAGACATCAAATAATGATTGTGCACAAAAAAAAGAGACATACAAATGTGTGGTGTTTACAAAAATGTAAGAAAAAAAAAGGACAGAAGGCAATATTCAAGGTTTTCTAGCTTTAGAAGGAAAAAAACTTTTAGGCCTCAATGCTGCACAAGCCTGTTTGTTACATGCAGTCTCAATGCAACATTTAACATGTATATGCCTGCTTTAGATAGACATTTCCATGAGGTGTTTTTTTTAGTTTGTTTAAAAACATTTAGCTCAAATCTGCATATAAAGACAACTATACTTTCAAGGATGATGGAGAAACTATCTTTGGCAGACCGCTGAGAATAAAGGAAATAAAGACTGCACTACAGCATGAAAAGTAAAGAACAGCATTTCTCTTTCACTTCCTTTAAAACAGAATATTGTAAACAGATGTAATAGCACTGTGTGTGTTCTGCGCGTGCTGAGCGTTGGCCTTGGCTGCACTTGTAACAACTCGTCAAGTTTGTGTGCTTATCCTGGCAAAAGTGAGCAAATGATCGTGATAATAAAATAATGGATACAAAGATATAAAAAATGTGTTGCAATTCAAATTTAACTTAACGTGGTCTATATCCAGAAAAAAAGACCAGAAACATTCCCTCTTACATTACGTGAAATCTCACCTCTGATCCAAATATATATACTCCTGGGATTTGTCCAAATAAGCTTTAAAATATATTTTTACGCACTTCCCAGTAAGATTCTAACCCATAACTCAAACCTATAGTCCCATCGTTTATATTCTTCCACAACAGCAACCATTACAGACAGGACATGGGACTAATAGAGAAACGTTGCCCATATTAAGATGTGGGGCTCTGATAAAGCATGTCTGTCCATTCAGTGTCCTCTTACACAGCTGGAAAGAACCAGCATGAAGCGGAGGACCAATAGCCCTTTTCTTATTGGTACCACGGGGTCTTTCTGATCCAGTGGAGGGTGAACCCTGCATCTGTCCGGATCTTAATGGAAGCCGCCTCTGCTTCTCTGACGGTCTCCTTCACAGACTGCATCAGGTTCTGAGCATTGTGGACCAACATCTCAGTTGCCTGCAGCAGAAAGAATTAAAATCGTGGTGAGGGAGAGTTTAACAATCCTTTACTGATTGATAGCTACGGTTAAGATAATAATGAAAATCCTGATACTTCAATTAAAAAAAGAATAAAAGACTCACCTGCTCGGACTCCTCTTCGCTGATGTTGGTACGACCCAACATGGTGGCCTTGACTGTAGAGAGGATTTTGAGCTGAGTACTGATGGTGGGGATGCGCTCACACACCTGAAATAAGGTTAAAGAACCAAGTAAGGTCAACAGATATATAGTCCTTCCATGCTTAGAAGGCACTGTTCAACCATCCCGTGAACACAGCTGCACTGACCTGGAGCAGGTTGGTCCGGATACGTTTGTCAGTACACTGCTTGGCCACCTCCTTAGCCAGCCGAGTGACCTCATCAGAAGCCTTAGCAATGTCCTTGGCACACTGGATGAGGGCACGCTTGTTTCCACTGCCGCCGCGAACCAGACGCGACATCTCTGCCATGAGCAGGGCCATTCGTTTGGCAGCACCGATGATGTCATTTCCCTACAAGACGAAACAAGAACATAATCAATGAGGAAGCAAATGCTTTTAATCTAACTCACTGTGTTTACGAGTTATGTCAGAAGAACAGAAAACTCGTGAACAAGATGAGACCATCACTCTTAAGATAGGTCATCATAAATGTTGCAGGTCATGGCGCTACTGAAGAATAACAGTGACATTTCGAATGGTGGGCAAAGCAACAACGTGTCTTGTGAACTTATGAAAATATATATTCCAAGTCTTGAAGATGGAAATGTCACCTGATCAAAACAACCAAAAGCCGAGATGCAAACAGTCACACTGTGCCTGATTAACGAGAGGACGAAACACCTACAATTGAAGACAAAAGACCATCCCGATGTGCACAGAAAATCTGCTGTTAATACATCTTAATTTACTTTATCTAAACAGATTAAGTTTGTTCTGATGCAGCTTTGCAAACCTGAGCCATGCTGCCATGTTCTTTTCAGAAATAAAAGGCCTTTTCCTGTTAAACCTTTGGAACAAACCATACTAGTCTTTTTCTAATTGTACTGTCATTAACTTTAACCTTCAACATGCTAACTGAGGCCTGTAGAGTCTGAAATGTTGTTCTTGGGGGTTTTATTTTTGCACTTTCTCTGAGCAGTGCATGGTCTGACTTTGGGGTAAGCTTGCTGGGAGGTTCATTCCAGGGAAGCAACAAGCAACTGTCCTGAATTTTTTCATCTTGTGAATAATTTTTCATCGTTGCCGAGGTCTCTCCTCCATGACATTGTATAAACGCAGACTTGAACGCTCCAGACCAGCAAACTGAATGTGGCTACATGTGTCCCAGATAACTTCAGAATGCAGTCTATGCAATCAGATCTCAATATCTTATCATGGTGTTCTGATTGGTTTTACATCTCTACTTAGAGCTGTCCGCTTGTGATCTGTCGAGGCCCATGTTGGCACCAGGAACCAGAAACAGCCTCTTAGTGTTGACTTACTTTGCTGGACCATTTGCGAGCTTCATCGTGAAGCTGCCTGGCAGCCACCATCATGGGCTCATTAACCATGTCACCAGCCTTTTGTTCAGGGAACTCCTCATCTTTTTCTTCTGGTGGAGGAGGCCTGGGGGGAGGAACCTCACCCTCTGGAAGGGGAGGCTTGGGAGGTGCTGCATCATCAGTAAGCTAGAAGGACAATTAAAATGGATAAGTTGTTTGTGCACTCAACTAGCCGTGGCCTAGTGGTTAGGGAGGCGGACTTAAGATCAGAGGGTTGCAAGTTCAAGTCCCGCCATTACCTCTCCCTACACCTCTATTCATGGCTGAAGTGCCCTTGAGCAAGGCACCTAACCCCACATTGCTCCAGGGCCTGTAACCAATACCCTGTCTCTAAATAGATGTAAGTCGCTTTGGATAAAAAGCGTCAGCTAAGTGTAATGTAGTAATAATAATAATAATAATAACTAAAACAGCTTCAATTTGTTTGTCATACAGTATTGTAAGTGGTGATTGTATCAGGACTTACACTGAGCTGATCCAGTTCAGGAGGTGGAGGTGGGAAGTCTGGCTCTTGGGGCTGGAAGGCTTCCCTGACCTTTGCCACGGCACCAAGAATCTTATAACCCGAGTCCAGAAAGCCTTTTTGAAGACCTGGCAATGAAAACAAATGCATCCCCACTCATCAGGAGGCTCAACACCCACATAAAATGAACTCCTGCATCACGTTAGCAGCATCAACTTACTTGGATCCTGGATATTTCCAGCTACTGCCTTAGCATCCATTACCATAGGAGAAATCGTCTGGCTCAGTTCATCAGATGCAGCCTTCACCATCTCCCTGAATTTGGGATCCTCAGAATTCTCCACCTCTCGTTTCGCCACCAGGAGGATACGGTTGGCTCTGCGGGCAATGCTGGTGGCACCAGCCACCAGCATCTGAGGTTGGTGATTGGCCATAGCCACACGGCACTTATCCAGGTCCTTCTTAATGGCTTCCTCCGAGGCATCCAGCAGAGATTTGGTATCGATGGCCTCGTCCACCAATCCTAGACAACCAGAAGAAACCATCAGGAATTACACCGGGAGCTCGGAAACAGTGTCAATCTCTCAGCATCTTCAAGGCACCTTACCTGTCATTTTCTCCACATTGTCAATCCACTGATTCTTCATGGTCTCAAAATGTTCATACGCAGCTTGGTTGCCAGGGTTTCTCAGCAGAATACGAGCAGCAGACACCACCTTGAAATCATCAAAGCCATTTATTCTAAGTCTACTGACTGCAAAAGACTTGGCTCAAGAGATGAGAAACACTTCAACTCTACTCGTGCTGCAGCGTGGAGCACAGACACAAACAGAAACCGATAGAAACGCTGAACCATGTCATACTTGTGGTGTTAAGTCTCTTGTCGACTTGACGGCAGCCTGGATTCCCTCCACTGTGCTCTTGTTAGCGGTGCCAACAGCAGCAGCCTTCTCTGCTGTGGCGCCAAGCTTATTGGCGTGGTTCTCAAAGTTGGCAGCTCTATCTTCAAATACCTACACACAAACAAGCAAATCAAGTATTTGAAAGTGGAGTTGGAAATAACACAGCACTCATGCTTATAAATATTATCATATGAGATCACAGTGAGGAGCAGAGTGAGTGTGCCACTGACCTCATCTCTGTTGGGAGCATCAAGAGGGGCGGTAGCAGCCACTGCCAGTAACTTGATGGGGGTTGTTGTGTCACTGAAGATGTCAGACACCTCCTGAGTCATTGCTTCCTGCATCTTTCCTTTCAAGTCCTGAGAGGAGGACATATAGATGTTACCGCCAACCCGTACCTTCACACAGTCTTCACTGAGGTTACAGCACATGAACTTAAATAGCCTGGGGTGGGGTGTTCCACCAAAAATTCCCGGGAACAACAACATTTAATCTTTTAATGCATCTACATGCAGATACATTTAAAAAAGTAAATCTAATTCAAATGTAGGACTTTGTTTTAATAATCAATAGATTACATTTTGTTATCTCTGTCTTCAGTTTTATTTTCCAACAGGACCAGAAATAAATCTGATGTGGATATACAAACAGTGAACAGCTGTGCGTTTCCTCTACTTCAACTAACCAGCAGAGGGGGTTCTCTCTGCGTCAATGTTTTAATCCCGACCTATCACAGTAAAGCTACAACTCTTAATGAGAACGACCCTGAAGTGTTGGCAGTCTTACTTTTAAGGCCTCCTGGAGCTGCTGAGCCACAGCACGTGCCTGAGGGGAGTCCCCTTCACCGCGCGCGGCCAGGTCAGCCAGCTGGGCCATGAGCTGCTCTACCAGCTCACACTTGCCCTGCAGCTCCTGCCTGTACGGGCCCGGCAGAGCGTTGGCCAGCCTACGGCCCTCTGCCACCAGGCCACGGATGGCTGCCTGGCCTGAAAACGCACACACATATACTTACTTACACGTCAAAACATTTTGCTGGTTAAATTAATTACTTTTGGATGCATCAACACTGATAACACTATCACAAAAATTCCACTAGCCCACTGATAGTGATCTTGTCCCCCCCCAAACAGTGAAATGTGACTACAACAACACCCAACGTAATATTGTCCGACAGTTTGTTTTAACAAAGCCAGAAGACATGAACAGATAATATCATGTAAAACAAAAAAAAACATAAAAATGGGGCTGGCACCATGCAGTTTTTCACATTTTCCCTAATAAAAGAAATATAAAAAGTTCTCTCTGCTTCAGTTTTTGTACGAGTTCAATGGAAGTTCAATGGACTGTTGTGGTCTGACAAAAATGAATTTTAATTTTGGCTTCCAACAACTGTTTAAAAAACCAAAAGATCATTGTAAACAATTATTATGTCACATTTGACAATGATGTTCTTGTTACATATCCAGCACACTCTGTCATTAACAGTTTTGCTCCTCCCCAAGAGACCAAAACCCACTTCCCACAATTCTGTGGCAAGTTTAGCTCAGTTCATTTAATTCCTTTTCTTATTTTTACCAGTTGACTTAAATGTACATTTCTAGTAAATCCACTGATCAAATCCATTGGTGATCATCATATTTTTTGCATCACTGCTGCAATAAATGGTTCCTGAGTAGCTTTGGGACATTACCATTTGGCAAGTCTTTTTCTGTATAATCTCATGTTATGTATTCCTCAATTATACCTAAACCATTCTTAGAGCAGCCAGCACTCGGCTCTATTGTAAACATGTTAGATGTTGTTCAGGATTTTTGGAGCCAGGGCAAAACCAAAGAATGACACAGAAGGGCATGTTCACAAAGTGTACGGTCTGCAATCAAGCCGCAGAAACAGTGGGAGGAATGTCATGGATAATGAGAGGAAGACAGCGAGACAAAGAAATTGGGGAGTATAAAAGCCAAACTCACCCACACCACTGTCATCCACGGTGGGGTTGTCAATCCAACGCTGCGCCTGCTCAATCTTTCCTTCCAAGTGAACAGCCGCTTTTGCAGGCCTGCTGTTGGCCACAGCCTTGTTGGTCTTGGACTGCAGGTTCTGTAGGGCTGTTGCTATCTGTTTGGCCAAAGCTCTAGCCTCAGGCGTATCACCTTTACCCCTATAAGGAATTATCCACTTCATTCATCACAATAATATGACTGGAATGGGGTCTGTATGACCAACAGCCATCTTTTTGTATATCAGAAAAATAACAGTTTTTTTTCTCTCAAATTTACACACATATGAAAACAGTTTCCAAGTAACAGATAACATTAACAACACTTAACAGATAAACACTTAAACGTTGATGTTTACAGTCTCAAACTGATTCAAATACTAAGTGAAAATGTTTGAGCCACTTTTCTTTTTTTTTTTTTTCCCAGACGGTGGCCAATCACCTAAGGGTTGAACACAGAAATACAAAGCCAGCATAAACCGAGCTCACATCCCAGGCAATCATCAACTTACTGTCTCCTGAGATCAGATAGCTTGGCAGTCATGGCAGCGAGCTCTCCCATTGAGCGCAATATGTCCTCTCTTTCTTTGGGGTCCTCACACATGTCAGCAATTTTTCTGGCCTCAGTGAGCAGGGCCTTGATATTCTCTTCCCCCTCTGGGCCGCCATTAGGATCTGCGAGCCAGCTCTGCGGGAGGACAACACACAAATAAGCAAATCAAAAACGACCAAGACACCATAAAATGACGTTTGAATCCATGCTTTGGGAGCTGTCACCTAAGTTCTAATGACTCACTTGTGCAGCATCAATCCTTTTGGCGATGGCCTGCTTTGAGTTTGTCATGGCCTCCAGTTTGCGAGCAGCATTTTCCACTTTACCCGTGAGCACATCGAGCCCCTGGGAAACCTGCTGTGCCTTCTGCATGGCAGGTGGGGATGCTCCTTGACCTCTGGCGAGGACGAAAAAAACACATGGATACCATCAGGCATTTTTGGCCACAGGACTTTTTTGTTATTGTTTTTATAATGACTGAAACACGCCCCCCCTGCACCACAGGAACTACACTCAATTGTTATTCATAGAAAATCTTAACCAGGGTTTTTTTTTTCTGCCCCATACTTATGGGAGCTTTCCTAACATGAGGGGAACAATCTGTGATGTAGCTGCACTGTGACAGGTCTAGATAAAGAAAGTGTACAGCAATAGACTGAGTGTACAGGGAAGCACTGCCACTAGGTTTATTGAACATATAAGCAACCGATTACAATGTGATTTTGACTCATCCACTACCCACCGGCAATAATATCACTTCAGCGATCCCATCAGTTGTGCGAGTGCAAACAGAGAAAAAAAAAAAGCCCATGAAGGTTGTTCTTCAGGGAGCTCCCAATCCCCATAACCCTCAGGGAGCCCCTACAACTGTTTGGTCCAAACGAGCTTCCAAAGTGCAACCACAGTTGCTGGTTCTCTGGGTTCTTTCACTGAAAAGTTTAAACTTAATACCTCTATTTCCAGACATGGCTCAGAGGCATCTCTTAGTTTTCAAAAGAATGGATTTAACAGGGGCTGAAAGTAGATTATGGATTAATAGCAGACAGCTGCTTTTAATCTAGCCTGGCTCAGGGTCTCTGGTGACAATCAGATCTCATATCAGAGGGATAACACTTCTCCTCTTACACATGATAAACCCTTCTAATATGCTTACTGCATTACACCACTCAGCCTATAGGGATGAAAACTGAAACTACTTAATAAGAGAAGCATTTATTCCAAAAACACTAAATGTAGGAGCTCTCGAACTGAACATGTAACGAAAGATATGGACTGAGTGACATATTAAATAAAGTATTTTTCTATTCTATTCTATATTGGGAAAATGATCTCGTCCTGGCAGCAACACAGAAAAAAAGCAAAGCAGTAATGGTGACTATTGTACCTGGCCCTCATATCAGACACCTGGTCAGTCATCTGGCCCAGAGTCTTGGCTGTGCCAAGTATGTCTCTGCGCTCCTTGCCTGCACATAGTTCACCAACTTTACCAGCTTCATCCAGGATCTGCCGGATGGCCTGCTCGCCTCCATCCCCTGGAACCAAAACAAAGGAGGTCAGACATCCCAGTGATGTCACTAAATTAAATTGGGTCATCAGCCATAAGGTGTGACTAGAAGCAGAATGAATTGTTTAATGCAGCAGCATGGATGTGTTTGTTTTACCTGGTTGGGCATTTGGATCCTTCAGCCAGTTCTTAGCCTGAGCCATCTTGGAATCAATGAGCCCCAGGGCCCTCTTCATGGCCTCTGTGTCCTTTAGGTTAGAAAGCAGAGAATAAACCAATGTCTTACAGGGAATCAATTAAACAAAGGAAAATTAATATAATAAAAGACGCTGTTCAATGCTTTAATCAAACCGTATTAGACATCTTCTCTAATAAACATGCATTTTTAGAGTCAATATTTCCGTAACATTCTGTGGGAATGTTAACGTCATGGCACACAATGACAGTCATATCAAGAAATTAAGTCACGATTCATTGAAACTGAACTTTGAGTCTTTTTTTCTCACTAATGGTTTATCCCCTAGTTCAGGTTGATGTCATTAACAAACTCCAATATTTAAGTATTTCAGTTAAGGAAACATTTGTCAAATAGCACGTGCAGCATCGATGACATCCGTCAGAAACACCAACAACACAAAGCAAGCCATTTCCGTCTTTTTTTTTTTTTGCCATGGCCCATACAAAGCGTGTCATGTTATGAAAGCCAAACGACTCCCTGTTGTATCTCATTCAGAGCCAGATGGAAATACAACAATCTATCCAACAGTAACTTGTTCAACAATGAGACCTCTCATTGCCAAAGACTACCAAACAAAGCAGAGTCCTGTGGAACACAGAGCAAGGCAGAAGACCAGAGAAAAGGGATGAGAGGTTGAGTTAGCTTATTTCCTATTAACAAAGATTATTTTTTCCTATTCAGAAAAAAACAACTTGTTCTACTGCAGCTTGAGTCATCATCACAGAGAAAAGGGTTCCAAAGCAAATCAAGCTAAAAGACTTTTATTTTAAATAAAGGTTTATAATAAACTACGTCTGTGCCATCACAATGAAGTTCTCTTTGAAGTAAAGGCTAATGCGTAACAGGCATGTTAGTGCGAAAAAAAATAAGTGTGGTGTAAGAGACCTAAATGGTGAAGTGGGAAAAAAAAGCAGAAAGTCCAAAGGTGTTTTGTGACATCAGAGCTGCGTGGGTGTATTAGCTTACTGCTCAAACATGCTCAACATGCAGCTGCTATCCTGTTCTAACCATCTGTGTGCGAGTGTGGAAAAAGCCAGTTAAGTAACTAGAAAGACAGATGGAATTAGGATTTTTGCTCCAAAATCAATTGCAAACACACATTCATCCAAACCTGTAATCAAACACGAGGGATGGTTATATTCCAACATTAGACTTGGTGTGACTCAATGTATCAACAACAGGAACAGTGAATGTTAAGTGATCGTAAAAATGTTGATTTGTGAGAAAACTAGGCCACATCTGTTGGATTAAAACAGAAATCTAGCCATTCACACAGCAAAATCCATATCAGAATTTCTATGTGCTCTCCTCCATCAAGAGAAACCTGATGTTCATGGCAGGAAGAGATGAACCCTCAGAGAATTCTCCTTAATGACAACAAAAGTCAATATTGCATGAGTCAGGTGAATCAGTAACCTAACAAGCCAAGGATAGAGGCAGGTTTGAATGTCATTGGAGGGGGACACACAGATGTTGATACAATGTCATGTGATGAAGCGAAAGGAATCCTAAAAGAAAAAAAAACAAAAACAAAAACAAAAAAAAAACACTGCACAAATCAACATGTCAGCAATTCAACCTGCTTAAAACTGAAACAATAAAGCCCCACACCACTGGTAGCACAAAATATTCAAACTGGGATATCACTCAACGAATAGTCAAGTCAGCTTCATAACTGCCTCACAATTCAGAAACACGCAATGGCAGAACAAAGCACCAAACGGCACACTCATCTGTCAGACATGCTGCTGCACAACCAGGGAGCAACCGAGGTGAGGCTTACCTTCTACAGGGAGTGAAGGGAGAACAAAACAATAAGAAGAAACGACATGAATACAAACTTCAACCACACACACACAAACTAAAAGCAACGAAAAAATACAGTGTCAACAAAGAGAGAAGAGGCTCTGGCAAGAGATGTTTCAGACAGTCTCGGGACAGGAAAGAAGTAGTTTATGAAGTGTGAAAAACATTTTTAAAAAAAAAAGGACCTGATCATCTCCTTGCAGGCTTGAATATAGTAAAAATATTCACTGCTGCAACACTGATATAAAGCCGTCCTGCAACAAATGAAAACCTCATTTGTTCAAGGCTCTGGCTTAATGCAATAACTGTGGAATGGTGTGAGAGCACAGAAGAGTGAGGGATGGAAACAACTCAGCTTTTGTTTCTAAAAACAGTTTCCATTTGATTCTAATTAGGAATGCACAAAAACAAACTTTCAACACCTTGAACATTTCAAAGGGCAATTCTTTTTCTGTCTGCATATTTACTGTATGAACATCTCGTTTTTCATTACTTATTTTGCAGGCAAGGTATGTATCACAAATTTAGTAAATCCCTACACTAAAGGATACACAACAAGCTATATTTTGTAGCCTCGTAAGCCCGATGCGTGATGCAAGGCAAAGACTAATCAGTGCAGGACTGTCAGAGCAAAAATATTGGTTCAAATAAGCAGGATGTGTTACTTCTGGCCTTCAGTACAGTGGAGCGATACATCTGTCCAGGGGACCATGGCTTGATCAAACTGTTTTAAATGCAAATTTTTCACTTTTATGCATAGGACTCGGGGGGGGGGGGGGGGGGAGAGACACGACTGCTTCACATCCAAAACAAATTAAGCTCTCTGTCAGCTGTCAACCTGTATTCAGTATGTACCATATATGAATTTCAATTTGCTTTGAATGCTGACTAAACAAAACTCATGTTTTCAAATGCAAAATAAAAACCAGTCCATCTCCACCTGCTGACACCTTTCATGGCTCTGTATTCTAGTTTTTGCATTACATTTTTTGAATACATCTGCATCCTAATAAATATATTACAAATCTCTCTCTCTCTCTCTCTTTTTTTGGCCACACCACCAGCAAGCGGTTCAAAGGAATACTTTTAATTGCTTTTATTTTAGCATGTCGTGCCATATTTTCACTGCAAAAGAACAGTAGTTTACCAGAAGGTTTACATCTGTGCTAGCTGTGTTCAGAGTACAGAGATTTATAATACATTTTAAATCTCCTGCCACTGATTTCTTTTACATGCTCAAGTCTGTCTATTGAACTAGCATGTTCATATTTAGGGGACTATTCTTGGTGTCATATCATTTCTTTACATCTTCAGCATTCATCAAGAAAACATGCGATATTATCATTTACACTCCCAGAACTTATTCCGGCAATTTGTTTCCAGGGAAAGAGCCTTTTAGTGTTTTACTCCCTCTGCTTAGAATACTTTGCATAACTACTTGAATCTCAAGGAGCTTATCTGATTAAAAGACTTGGGAGACACAATAATGTACTTCTTTAGATTAAAAAAATCTCCATATGATAACTGATATTGATTATGACTTTGGAGTCCTGCTATTTTATGTTGTTTTGAAAGGCATTCTTGTGCATTTTTCAAGGAAACTTTATATAATGTTCATCTGCATGCATGTCTGTAAGCCTGGTAAATTGTGCTGCTTCTATCTTGACCAGAAATTTTAAATGTCAGTGAAGCTTTACCAGCCTAAATAAAAGGTTAAACTGCTAAGAGAACTATTTAGCATATCTATCACGTTAATAATGAGAAAGTTTGAGTTTCATGGTCCTAGACAAAATTAATTTATTGCACGCACCTTGTTGGCCCAGGCATCTTCATCCCAGGATGTAAGCTGCAGCACTCTGATGATCTCATTTATCTCAGCACTCATCTTCTCAAAAGTGAAGTTACGGTTCTTCAAGGCCTCTTCCACACCCTGGCTGCCAGAAGTCTTGGTTGTTACAAAGATTTTGATACCTGAAATGAAAAAATGTACTTCTGATGTCAATATCAGAGACTTTGTGTGTGTGTGTGTGTGTGTGTGTGTGTGTGTGTATATATATATATATATATATATATATATATATATATATATGTATATATACACACACATATATACACACACACACACACACACACACACACACACACACACACACACATACAGTCCCCTCCAAAAGTATTGGAACAGCAAGGCAAATTCCCTTGTTTTTGTTGTTCACTGAAGACATTTGGGTTTAAGATCAAAAGATGAGAATGAGACAAGAGTTCAGAATGTCAGCTTTTATTTCCTGGTATTTACATCTAGATGTGTTAAACAACTCAGGACATACCACCCTTTGTTTGAACCCACACATTTTTCAAGTGAGCAAAACTATTGGAACATGTGACTGACAGGTGTTTCTTGTTGACCAGGTGTTGCCTTTAAGGTTGATTGTTCAAACATTAAATAGCTCTGCATGTTTAAACCTATAAAGACTGAATTTCTTGTTAAAGAGGATAAACCAACATGAAGACCAGAGAGCTGTCTATGGGAGAAAAGCAAGCCATTTTGAAGCTTAGAAAAGAAGGAAAATCAATCAGAGCCATTGGACAAACATTGGGCATAGCAAGCACAACAATTTGGAATGTCCTGAAAAAGAAAGAAACTACTGGTGTACTGAGCAACAGACGTCGAACAGGTCGGCCAAGGAAAACAACAGTAGTTGATGACAGAAATATTGTGAGAGCTGTGAAGAAAAACCCCAAAACATCAGTAAGTGACATCACCAACGACCTCCACAGTGCAGGGGTGAAGGTATCACAATCCACTGTTCGAAGAAGACTCCGAGAGCAGAAATATAGAGGCCATACCACAAGATGCAAACCACTCATCAGCAGTAAGAATCGGAAGGCCAGATTGAAATTTGCAAAGAAGTACAGAGATGAGCCGCAAAAGTTCTGGAACACAATCTTATGGACTGATGAGACCAAGATTGATCTCTACCAAAGTGATGGAAAGGCCAAAGTGTGGAGAAAGAAAGGAACTGCTTATGATCCTGAAGCATGGTGGAGGTAATGTCATGGCTTGGGCATGCATGGCCGCTTCTGGAACGGACTCATTAATATTTATTGATGATGTAACTGATGATGGTAGCAGCAGAATGAATTCCGAAGTGTACAGAAACATTTTGTCTGCCAATTTACGGAGAAATGCATCCAAACTAATCGGGAGGAATTTTATCATGCAGCAGGACAATGACCCAAAGCACACTGCCAATAAAACAAAGGACTTCATCAGGGGGAAAAAGTGGAAGGTTTTAGACTGGCCAAGTCAATCACCTGACCTTAACCCGATAGAACATGCATTTCACCTCCTGAAGAGGAGACTGAAGGGGGAAACCCCCCGAAACAAACAAGAACTGAAAGAAGCTGCGGTAAAAGCCTTGAATAGCATCACAAAGGAAGAATGCAACAGTTTGGTGATGTCGATGGGTCGCAGGCTTGAGGCAGTTATTGCAATCAAGGGTTATGCCACCAAATATTAAATGTTACTTACTTTAAGATTATTTGTTCCTTTACTTTTGCTCACCTAAAAAATGCTGTGGTGTAATACAAATGGTGATATATCCTAAGTTGTTTAACGCATCTAGATGTAAATACCAGGAAATAAAAGCTGACATTCTGAACTCTTGTCTCATTCCCATCTTTTGATCTTAAACCCAAATGTCTTCAGTGAAAAACAAAAACAAGGGAATTTGCCTTGCTGTTCCAATACTTTTGGAGGGGACTGTATTGTGCTGTCAATCTGTTTACCGGTTACCATAGTTTATTTCTGCCTTGTGTTAAGTTAAGTTAAGTTAAATGCTACCGCTGCGCTGCACTATTGAGTTTGAGAGAAACGTCATTTCAAGCCTGTGTATGTCCTGTACGTATACAGATCTGACAATAAAGTTGACTTTGACTTTGAAAAAAAAAAAAAAAAAAACAGAACTCGCGATAAATAAATGCATATTTCAATGAAAACTTGCAGCCTAAAGTTGTGTATTTGCTAAATAATACGTGTAAAGTGAAACTTGACAGATGAAAGAATCTCCTGTGAGGGTACGGTGCAATTACCTGAGATGAGGATGGGCAGTAGCTCCTTTACTGTGTTCATAGAGTTTACCAGCATCACACGATGTTCCTGGTGTGTGAGCTCCTGCTGTCGCTCATCTATCATCTTTGCCATCTTTGTCATACCTAACAACATGCAACATATTACATTTAATTAGATATCAGGCTTTAAGTGCTACTTTAGGACAATCACACTCGCCCGTTTCCCTATAAGACACTTTAAAAGGAAACATGAAACTTTTTCATGGTTTATTAAAGATTTTGTTCGTTGTTGTTTCTTTTAATCATCTTGCATTATAAATTCAGGATGTAACTTTGTATTACTTGTGTTACAACATTTAATTGAGATTTATTCATAGATAGATTTATTTTTCTATCACTAAAGCTCAAAGTTAGTTCTGAATCTGTTCAGCAAAATCATTTCCTTAACATCGACCGACCTGGTCCCAGGTTCTTTGTGTATGTGATCAAGTCCTCCATCGTCTCCACCACCTCAGCTACGGTCAGATACTCCAGGATGCCTTTGCACACGCGGATTATTTTGCGGACCTATGATGACGTTTGGATAAAATGACAACAAAAGCAATTTTTAAAAAAAACAATATATTATCAGCGATAAGTGATTCTGCAAACACAGTTTGAAACCCCTCCACCTCACATTCCTTGTAATTATGTGTTTATAATGCTGCCTGCTGACATTCCAGCCCCTTTGTCCTGCTTCACTTCAGTTTTATGTGAACTGCTGGAGTCACCACTTCCCTGCATAGAGATCCCTGAGCCACACTGCAAAACATGATGGCACTGCTGACTGATGACTCTAGCTGACTACTGCAGACGTGTCAGGATGCCTGATATGTGCTTCCAGAGCGCTGATCTGCAACTTCTCTACATCCCAGAGCGGAAAAGAAGGATGGGCTTGATGGATGACACCTCTGTCCCATTCAAGATTTAGGAAATGTTTCTATAAGAGATATGGAGAGTTCCCCCCAGCATATTTATCAAGCATTCTGTCTCCTTTATAGGCACTATGGTGCCCAGGAGCAAGAGGAGGACAGGAATGGTTTCTATATTTATACCACAAGAGGTTGTGACAGCACTTCTCTGCCACACTCCAGTCGCTGAAGCCCTTCAACCTCAGCTCAATTAATCATTAAACCATCATCAAATTCAAAAAGGCTTCTGGTCAGTGGGGGCAAACCCTTATAAAGTAGGAAACTGCGACATAAATACCTGGAACTAATCTAATCAAATTCCATCCTCCATAAGCTAGTACATTTCTGCTGGTTGACAAAAAAAAATAATCTAATAATGAATAAATACCTCTGCCTCATCAAAAGTCAGGAGCAGGTCAGAGGTTCCAGATAGAATGCCCCGAGAGCCATCGATGAGGTAGTCCCGAGCAGGAACAGAATATGGATCAGCTTTAAGCATGGAGGCAGCTTGCACCAGCTTCGTGCATGCATTCTCCACTCTATTGAAAGCAGAATTTGCTTCATTTAGAGATCAGTTAAGAAAAAAGATAAGATAAATACAAAAATCCATACAAGTCATGCTGATGATACATAGCCCTTTGGAAGCCAGATGGACAATAAAAGTGGGAACAGTAAATTGCCAGCAGCAAAGACGCATGGAAAAGCAGCTGCTGTGAAAATGTAACTTTGTTTCATTTCCTTTTCTCGTGCGCGTCTCGTAACATTTTATGCAAATACTACTGTGGAAGCCAAATTAAATGATCGCATAGCACCCTCCATAACAACCAAAGGTAGTCAAGGCCTGACAAAAATTATAGCCTACATAACTATAAAGTGTTGTGAAATAACTAATCTGGTAAGAAAATTTCACACCCACAACACAAAGCTCAAACATCATGCAAACAGCTTATTTCAGACTTAGTCACCATAACACGTGGGACAGTAACTTCCTTCCTCAACAAGGTGAGTGATGAGCAGCTCAAGTATATTCACACGGTTGACACTGAGCTTCCAACAGAGCACACACAAGACACCATTTCCTTCAGAATGAGTCCAGGTTGAATTGTGTCTTCTCCATCCTTACTGTGAAGGCACATTCAGAGAAGTCTGCCACAGCTTTTAACACATGAAGATTAACACTTGATTATTCTAAGAAAATTGTCAAAAAAACCCAAACCATTATGTTTAAATAATTATACTGAATATGCAATGAAATCTGATTAGATTCTGACTAAAAGCCCTTTCAAGGCCAACTTATTTATCTCATGAAAAGAAGTTTATTTGCTTTCATAGGAAGTGTAAAGCTCTACTCTGATTGGCTGTGGACCCATTTAACACCAGCTTCCACGGAACGGTAAATGATTGATATAGTTGCCTCCTGGGTGTGATGCACTCAGTGGTCTCCAGAGCAGCAAAATCTGCAGGCTCAGCAATGCGATTCAGTGTCATACATGCCACCAGCATTGTATCAACAAGCATTCTGCACATGGAAACAGGCAACAAGCCAAGAAACAACACGTGTTCCAATTCCCACAGTATGCAGACTTCCTACTTTTGCCTATGGCCTAATTGTTGGAACGAGCTACAGTTCTTGCCATTTTCCACACATTAAGCGTTGCAAAGGAGCAAAACAGAAGGAACTCAGTTTCCATTTTGTCTTTAGAATTAGGTTTCCTTAAAAAGAAAGGCCCATGTGTGCTCATGACATTAAAGCTAATGTGTGAGTCTCTATGGTGTGAGCCAGCAGTGTCCTTCAGCGTGCACTACATATAAACAGCCATGCAATAACCGGACCCCAGCAGACACTATAATTAGTGATGGAGATGCATTCCAGCACATGTGCTGATGGATGACGACAGGGTGACGATGTGACTTTGAGGCACCAAATGTGTGGAGCCTGACAACCTGTTGCCTGCCATCCCTGACCTTGGCGGCTCCCCGATTCGTCTTTTCCCCACTTGACTATAGTATCCGATTTGATAAGAATCACTGAAAGACTGAGTGACAGAAGAATTAAATGATTTTAATGATTTTAAATGAATGATTTCTCTTTTCTAGAGAAATGTTCTTCTTTTATATGTCAACCAAAAACATAAAGCAGTAGCAAGTGACTCTAGTGACTTATATAGCCCCCCTCCTAATGGGCAAAGGAACTCCTCCCAGATAAGAAGTATTTCAGTTACACCAGAGCAAGACTCTGAGGCACTTAACATGCCATGTCTGACCTTTGCCTGGACACAGCCAGCCATTACTGCAACAGATAAAGAGAAAAACAGAGAGCCAAAGAGAAACTAGTGGGTTCCACACTGTCAGGAGAGAGTGATTTAATCTATATACATTTAAGATGTTTGTCATAGCATGCATTTAAAGTGTTCCAAGAGATCCTCTGGTGCTTACTTGATAAAAGCTGGTGGCATATCCCTTTTCATGATCTGGTCCTCCGTGGTTTGTACAGTCTCCTTTCCGACCTGGAAGATACAGAAACTCTCTTAGTAAAGACAACAAGACAATTATAATATATAAAAAAAAGGCAAATGGGGAAATAATGAGAAACACAAGAGCAAACTAAAGAAAAAGAAAAATCATCTTTATTATTCAGAGATGAAATTGTTTGAGATCATTCATAACGAATGGTAAGTACGGTAATAGTATTTTGCAGCGATGAATGCAGCAATTTTTCACGAATACTAATCTTGATCAGCCATCTGAGCACAAGAACATTTAACATAAACCTGTTGACTGAAGCAGGGGCTCGGTGCGTCATATCCAGTAAGTTTCAAGGTGACATCAATATCTAGTCATTCATTCTCTTTCATCTCTTCCGGGGGGACAGTGGGTGAGAGCCCGATGCAGCAGGAGATGGGTGAGCACCACAGGCAGATCATTACTACCTTAATATGTCAACACAGGTGATGCAGAATCTCTGAATTTATTTAGAGATGAGAGAATTGAGATAGAGAAGTGTGGCAGGAAAAGAGTCTGATCAAATTCATCAGTACAATTATAATTACGATCAAAACTGAGCCGCCACATTGCATCCGCTTTTTGCAGAAGCTTTGTTTGCCTTTTTTGTCAGAAGCTCTGGACATTTTTATCACGTGCTGCATATCTTCTGCTAAGTGTTGCAGATAGCTGCAGTGTTTTCATTTCAGCTGTCTGCACATAAACCATCTGTTTACTGCTATATTGTTTATTAAACGGCTTCACTGGATCAGATTTTTATTAATGTGAATATTTGTCAGTCCTTTAGATGCCTCATAAAAGCACTCCCTTGTGACATTGATGGGTATAGATGACTCACTTTGACCAATAAAGGCCACAGGTAACCTTCCTATCCGATAGCATGGGCAATCTCAGCTACCTCCAATAGCTACCAGGTCAGATATCCAATGGTCTACTAGCTCATCTGAATCAGTGCAAAACATGTTTAACTGCAGTAACCAAAGAAACGGCACCAATTCTTCTTGTTTGTCAATGATTCTAACTTCAATCATGGGTTAATTTGATATTAAACAAACTTTAAAAAAAACAGATTATTTATCTTGTTTCCTTTGTAATGAGAAGCCAAACAGCTTTCATATTTAGACATCTGCATCATAAATGCCTAAACAGTTGAGGCAGGGCACACCCTGAGGAATCTGATGATTGTATCATCAGTCATAAAGATATGTACACAATAAGGTTCACCACTGCGTTTCATAAGAGGGGCCACAGCTGTTCTGACTTAGTAATGTTTCAAGTTTAGATGTATTTCGCAAATTCTATGTAACTCAAGCACGGTTTATACATTGGAATCGTTTCATAGGCATGAATAAAAACTTTGTTACTCCTCCTAAGGGAGTTTCGCCTTTAATCATGCAGTTTTCCAGAGTGATGTCCGGTTACTTGACCAGCAAACCATTATTTCGACAAGGCAGCTGCTGGAGGTAGGGGGGAGGCACAGTTATAATGTATAAAGCAGCTGAACGCCTCCTCTCCTTTACATGCCACAATGACTCACCTCCCCCACCATGACCTCAGCTCTGTGGGGAGACACAACTCACCCACGTCGAGCTGCCATGGCTGAGAGATCAAGTGGTCACAGTGGGGCACTGATCGTACAGACTGAGGCTACGGCTACACAAAAACGTTTTTTCACTGTAAACGATACTTTTTCTTATTGTTTGGCTGTCGCGGCCACACGGAGCTGGCGTTCCCACTACCCCAAAACGATAGTTTTTGAGAACGGGTTCCAGAGTGGGAAGATTTGAAAACGGGGTCGTTTCGTTTCCATTGTTACAGCGAAAACGGATTCGTTTACATCTGCGTCACAGCCACATGGCTAACGCTAGTGACGTATACACATACGTCAGTGACCAGAACAAAAAGCGGCTTCCATTCAAAATCCGGAAGAAGAAGACAACACAACAAGGACAGACAGCGATCATCATGGACCCCACAACATTGATAGCAGCACTGCTGCAGACACTGCTAACTACAGCGGCGTTGTTGAAGGAACAACGTGAGCTTCGCGCTGGTAGAAGTAGGGGCGTACACACATGCGCGTTGCTTCTTCTATTGTTCTGGTGTAACCGGTGGGGGTGGCTTACAGCGCACCTAGAGGTGTTTCGTGTGTACTGCATCGTTTCCATGAGGACACAGAAGCTTCCCCGTGTGGTCACAATAATTTTCGTACCCGTTTTCAAAAAAACCCTCGTTTCGTTTTTGTGTAGCCGTAGCCTGAGTTTGAAAAAGATGCGTCACCTCCCGAAAAGGAAAATCATCAGCCATTGTTCTTAATATTTTCACAAATGTACACACTACACTGTCACACACTCAATTCAGCCTTCCAAAATATGTCCAACATGTATCACCATGTTGAACTTCAAGACCCTCACTTCCTGCTAGTAATTTTGGTTATTCAAGATTAGGTTTTGACACTACGGTGAGAATTCCCAGAGAGCTTGTTAACGTGTCAGGATACAGGCAGTAGCAGAGCCATTCCAGCTGGTTGACGTGGACGCAGTAATGGAGCAGAGTAGACATACATTTCTCACTCTCTTTTCACTGGGCCTGAGGGACTTTGAGTAAGGGTAAATGAATAAATAAGGGCCAAGGGTTGTGCCAAACTAAAATCTAAAGCTAAGCAAATAAAGCTATCCAACTCAGAGCGAAGTGGCAGTGTGCATAAGCCACCCTCACATTCCACCAATGAGTAGCTCTGAACAAAAGCCAACAACAACTAAAGTTGACCTGTCCCACTGAACTTTTGTTTTGGGCTTCAAAACAGTTTCCTGTTGTTGAAATATTTTTAGAATCTTCTTCTTTCTTCAGGGACATTTTGTAAACTCGGGTAAATTTGGGTGTAGATTTTCTTTGGATAATGAAACAGCTGCACGATTAATCAACTCAATGAAAGCAGCACAACGTGACAATTTTCATCTGAACTTTTATGCTGACAATAATCCCCTCTTAAATAAATGCATTTCGCAGACTGTGGCTTGTGCTGTGTAATCGCTGCTCTACATCATCTGTGGGCTGTTCAATTCTTGGTTGGAAAAAAGGTTTTTAGATGCTGCATTTGGTGGCTTGCGACACATTTTTAAACAATTTTATTAGGGCTGGGACTTTAGCGCGTTAATTTCGATTAATTAACTACACACATATTAGCGTGTTAAAAAAAATAACGCATTTTAATCGCACACTATAATTTATTTATTTATTTATTTATTTTTTTTTTTTTAATACAGACGAATGGAAGCGTCGACAAGAGCGTGGTCAGCAACCCCATAGCTACCCCAACTTTGGGGCTAGAGGCAGGTTTACTGCTCACAAAGAACAGAAGTGCAGTGCAACAACGACAACAATATTAAGAAGTAAAGAATCACATATGTTGCTGCGTGGTAGCCTATCCCCGTTTTTCGTTCTTTAGCTGATAAATATACATATGGAAAGGTATAAAACACCAGCTTTACTGGTGAAACGGCTATCCACATTGTTCCTAGATCTACAGTAGCTGTGGTGATGTCATTCTACAGTCAGCCAATCACGTCTGTTCTCAATTTCCCGGGGAAATCGGAGGTCTAAAATAATATTTCCATAAAGCAGATTTATGAGATAAATAGAAACCCTATTTAATTGTATTCTCAGTTTAATTCGTTTTTGAATAGTCATATGTTACAGTTTTCCTCTCATTTTAGCACCCATTCACTCATAACATAGCTAAACTGCAATTCTAAATGGATATTTGGCAATTCTAACTGGAATATGGCGATTTTGAGAATGTCCTTCTTCAAGTAACACAAATAAGGTAGGAAATCCCAGTTGTTTTTCATATGCTCGCCGAAACACTATTATCAAATAGTCTTCTTGTGACTTGGTTTGTTAGTCGACTCTAGGTGCTTGCAGTCTATCTAGAGCTACTTGCTAAGTAGCCTAGTGTCAGTGCAGTTAGCACCATCTTTTGAAAATAACGGACACACTTTTTACTTTATGTTAGGTTGCCAGCGTGCTTCCTCTGCCATAATGTGATGCGAGTAGATTGGCTTGAGTAGGCTATGTGTCCGCTGTGGCAGCGGACAGACTGGTGTGAGCAACAAGTTTGAACGTAATGTTGTGCCTGTGTGATTTAGCACTGTACAGGCTACTGTTGGAAGCCCGCCGGGTAGAACTATCTCTTGAAAGTTGTACAACTGTTGTGCGTCAGATGAGATGAAATAGAAAGTCCGCACTGTAGCTCATTCACTCCCAGCTCTTTTTTTCCAAGATGAAGTTGATCAAAACTTATTTGAGGAACACAGTGGGCAAAGTAGCCTTTGTGGATTGGCTATTTTATCCTGAGTGAACGGGCTATGAATGAATGAGATGGACAGGTATGCCTGTGTGTGTGTGTGTGTGTGGTTGCGTACACGGGCTGGGGCTGTCTTGCCCCTGGACCTTCAGCTGTTCCACCACAACGCACAGTGCGACATCTGTCTGCTTGTGAGCAGTAAGCTCCGCTGATAACTTAAAGATTACAGTATGCAAGGCTACATTACACTATGCAAGGCTGCATGCAGACGGTGGAGTAATGGGTCAGTAACGTTGTTGCGTTGATGCGCGCGGGGGGGGGGGGGGGGGCTGTTTTGACTAGCAACCCCTCACATTCATGCAGCAACTGCATAGCAACCCCAACGAAAAATCGCTGGCGCCGCCGCTGATCAAGCCTCAAATATCACCTCAACGCTAAACATGTAGCAGCTAGCGTGGAAGCTAACGGGGGCCCAACGCAGCTTAACATCCAAGATTCTATACTGTGTTTTCATGCATGCTACATTCAGATTTCAAATAGGGATATGTTCTGTGTTTGTTGAAATATTGTTGAAAATGTTAATTTTCTAAAGGATAAAGTATATGCGATTAAAATGCGATTAATTTCGATTAATTAATTTCAAAGCCTGTAGTTAACGCGATTAAAAATTTTAATCGAGTCACAGCCCTAAATTTTATATATTCTGCATATTTTGCAACTTCACGAAATTGGAATAGCCTTTTGACCTCAGACACCTAACACCTTGTCCTCATGCTGAAGTGCCATTTTGACTGAAAAGCTTGCTGCACTTGACTGAGTAATCTCAGAACCGTATTGTTAAGACGACTCTTATGTTTACACAAGATCAAGTCAAGTTTAGACACGAGCAAAACGAAACTAAGGAGAAGAAACAGAATTATTGAGAGCTGTGTGAAAGCCAGCGGCTGCTTGCAAGCTGCATTTAACGAGCACTGAGTCATTCTCCCCAAAGCATCATGCAGGAATCTCTGAAACCAAGCAAATAGGGCTCTGGGTGTAATCAACAGGTCATTGCTGTCTTCCTTTTCCTCTTTCCTTATTGAGCCCCATCCTGTTGTCTGAAGTTCAAGAACAGTCAGCTGCAACGATCCAACAAATTTGCTGCAAAAATAGAACTGTGACCATGTTTATAGCTGTTACTAAGCAGTGTGTCATGCCTCGCCTTTTTCTGGCAATGTGAGCTCTGTCGTGATCGTGGACCACATGCTTGTGACACCAATAAGACCAACTTTGTCACCTGGGTAAGATGAGATCTTTTATATCCCACAGTCCAGTACGGCATCTTTAAATTCTGTGTTGACTGACAAACAGCTCAAACCCAAGGCATTTTTCATTGATATTTGATCCTGAAGGGAGGGAACATGGGAAAGGAGGCAGAGATGAGGTGAGCTGCAACCCCCAACCCAGATCACAACCATATTCTGCTCCTTTAATAGAATCTAACAAACCACTTTACAGAAGGACAGCTGGTCACTTCCACATTCCTTTTTTTAAACCTTTCACAGATTCAGTGTCATCCTCTTCCATGCTGCTTTACAGCTCTTCTGGCTGTCAGTCTCCTTTTAAATTTGAGTCTGGAGTGGAAACACTGACAGTCCCTTTTACCATCCAAGAGCGCCATGTAGAAACCCTGTGTTGTGAAGTAGATTGATAAAGTGGCTGCTTCTTTAGAACAGACTTGGCTTTGTTGACAGCAACCCATCCCTCTACCAGGCGAAGAAAGGCCAGTCTGAGAGCCTCGAGGCTGCAAAGACAGAGCCTGCCTTTCACATGTTGGGCAGTGTTAGCACAATGCTGTGATAGTCATGGTGAGCAAAAAAAGATCTATGATGGCAAAATGCTGGCAAGCGGGGGCACCAGCCCCCTTCAGAACATACTGCATTTTACTATCCAAGGAGGTTTGTTCCCTCACAAGTGCGAGGCACTGATTGTCACTTTAAGTGACTTTGTGGTACCATCAGATGACAATTTGATGGCACTGCCCTCATTGGCAACCTTTGATCGACACTCTCAGAGCTTACAAGTTCTGCATTCCAAGATATCAAATATCAATCGACTCATAATCACTCAGACGGGCAGCAGAAAGGTTGCACTCAAGGTCAATGCCTTTATCATACATCTGTCAAGTGGTGTCAAACGTTATTTATCTATTTGGTTCAGGAAGTAGTTACACTTGGTGTGTCCGAGGTGATGAAAGACACAAATCAAATGGCCTACTTGGCAGTGGCAAAGCAGGTCCTGCAGCCAGGCAGAATATATCACAAGTATCTATCTCGTGTTGCAGGGCCCGAACAGCTCACGCAGAGTTAGTGAGGGGCAGCACTCGTCAGCATGAATCCTCCTTTAAAGGAGTAAATCAATAAAAAGCTTTGCTATAAGTCACTTGTGAACGAGGACTGCTAAAAGAACAGAGCAGTGGATGACTTTTATTAGGAAGTTGGGGAGGAAGTGATCACATCAAGCAGAGTATATCCGAAAGATAAAAACACCAATTTTCACTTCCTATGCACTGTAGCACTATGACTATGTATTTTACATATCTTAAAGAATATCAAAACATTGAAAAATAAATAATGAATATATCTGATGAACAAAGCCAAACATCCACACTTGCAACTTGCTTTTCCATTAGGTGTTCACTCAGACCTCTATGACCATCATTAAAGTAATACTATGTAACTTCCCAAAAAGCCCATTATGGAGCTCCCCCTACAGGCTTGGAGGTAATGTACAGTTACACTGTCGTAAATACAACACCCTTTCGCTTTCACGTTTCACGTTTGTTGACGAACCGGCGAGGAGTCAGAAGGTGCAAGCTATGTCGACCGAGAAGGTAAGAGTAATCAAATGTAGCTGGGAGCGTGAGAGGGGTCTATTTGTTTTTGCGGTAGGTGTGTCAGAAAGCAAGTCGAAGTACTTCCGCTCAGCTCCCGGGCCGGTCCAGCAAAGTTACATAGCGCAGTTTTTCCAACTCAGACCCCCGAAGGGCATAGGAGACAGGCCAATCGTAATATTAAAACTCATTCTAGCCGCACAATTTTTTTCAAGCTGTTATTTTAAGGTAGAAATGTTGCATAGTATTACTTTAAACAAGGCCTCTACTCAAGTTTGACTAATAAATTGAAGGTGTATATGGGTGTATGAATAGTGAAAGTCTCCCAAGCAACAAGCAAGGTTCCTTGTCATACAATTACAGATAAGGATGCTGCTTTAATTGGGCCACAAGCGCTCAGTACAGAATACTAAGAGAACAAACTACTGTAAAACTCCGTAATGTCACTCAGTACCGAGTTAACACTTTCTAATCAGTGTAAGTAATCTAAAACTGGCTTGTTTTCATTCCAAAAACACAAACCGAGAAAGGACACACATACAGTATGTGCACTTGCTTTGTATGGTCCAATACTGTGGCAAGAAAAACTAAGGCACAGTGACACATAAATCACTGTATTGTTCGAATCCAAAATAATCTCAATGTATGTTAGTGATTAAAAAATGAAGTAAAAAATCCTCCTTAACACTGCAGCTTATTGCTGCTACAAGTGGTTTAACCAAGTGTTCAGTACAAGGCCTTCAAAACTTTTTCCACCAAAACTGATTGACAGATTTGCTCAAAGACACAGAAGATTATAATTCTTTGATAACCTTTAGCTTAAGCCCAAGGTGTTGGTCTTTCAATAAATGGTATCAGTGCACATACTTGCCATAAACGTGACCACTAGGTTCCCCCTGAACCTACTCCTATAGGGAACCTTGGCAACCAACAAAATGGGGTGTCTTAATGCAGAATGGTTTTCTTAGCCCAAACCATGACCTTTTCCCATTACCTAACCAGTTGGTTGTTATTCCACTCTCTACCCAAGGAGTTTCTCAGGTACATTCTATGCCTGTTTCTGTCTAAAGAGTTTTTTTTTTTTACCCCAAGTGCAGCAAAAGATAGGAGTTAAGAAGAAATGATTTCAACATTAGAAAAAAAAATTACTGTTTTTAAAATGACATCAACAACATTTCCTCTTAGTCATTCAAACGTGAGTCTTTTGGAAAAAGTGACATTACTAGTACACTATAGGCTTAAGACATGGTCTGCAGCCGTAGAAAGCTCATAAAAGGGTTTCCTGTGGCCGTTCCAAGTGGAGCAGCCAGCTGCCGGATCTTGCCGGCTTTGCTTCCTGCATTTCCTCGTCAACTCCCTCCTCCACGCCCCCCTATCCTGACAATCTTTCATCACGCTGAAACAAAAAAAAAGAAATGACTACAGGTGCAGCATTAACCCTCAAAACAGAAATGTATTTCTGTAGATTGTCTCTTATTTGGAACTACGCAATCATTTGAGACTAAACAGTCCCTGAACTGTTCCCAAGATGACTTGATCCAATGCTAAACAGCATGAAACAGTTCCCTTAACAAATAGCAGGAAGCTTGAGTAGCAGGTAATAGGAACTGCTTTCTTTTGTATGACTTTAAAGCACTTAAGTTAATGAATAGATTTGTTTCCTATCTGTAAAAGGCTTACAGAAAAAGTCGACTGAAATTACTATTCAGGACCTCATCAAATGCTGACAAAACCACAAACATTCCTAGACTACTTCCTTATTTTGTATCGTCTGTATTTCTCTCAGCATTAAAGGAATTTTAAGAACTTATTCCAAAAATATCTAAAAGTGTTGCAAACGTTTGTGCTGACTGAGTGAAAAGTTTGTCCTCCTATTTTTTTCCTCAACACCTTGACTACAGCTGAGCCCAGCTTGTAGTAACCACATATTTCTGGTATTGCATAAACACAGCAGTATTTTGTAACTTCTTGAATATGGCGGAAAACGGCAGTTTTTTTTTTGTTTGTTTTTTAATTCAATGAGCATCGTGACACAGCCAGTGAATGAACTGCTCATAGATGCATCCTCAAATCCTGTGACCTGGAAAACCAGAAGACGAATGCTCAGATCCAACATCTCAGGCATTATTTTCTTTACCACGTGTCAAAAAAAAAAAAAAAAAAGGGCCCATAGATGTAATGAAGTGCAATCGCCCTTAATGTTAAAAAGCCTGCTTAGCAAACTAATAGCCGATTGCTGACAAAGACGAGTGTTTACAGCAGCAGGACACTGTTTAAACTCTCAGCATCACTTCATAAACATGCACAGCTATTTTCCCCTCACAACATTTCAGATGCAATGGGGCTGTAAAGATTCAAAAGTTTCTTGGCAGTGCTGTGTTAACTTACAAAAGCAGAAAAATGCCCCAAGCGCTCCAAGTTTGTACCACTGCAGGTTTACAGCTCTGCTACCTACGTAGCATATCTTTTACCTTATGTAGTCACTGTTGCAGCAGCCATGTGTGCAATAAGCTCAAGTCTGTCTTTTTGCAGAAGTTTTCGACAGTTTCTCACACAATACCAGGCAGACCACTAACAAACAGCAGTTGACCACATCTGGCAAGCAAAGACATGCATCAAGGGTTTAACATGTATCACAAACACAGATTACCAGCCTCCTTTTAGCCTACCTAACAAGGTTTTCCAATGATAGGCTTAATAAATCTTTTCCATGTATGAGCAATGTTGCCCATTCAAAGGAACAGCCTAACCCCCCCCCCCGAGCTGGGACACATTCGGCCTCCTTGGGAATTCTTCACATTCCTTACATTCATCTTTAATTGAGGTCTCTCTCATTGTCTCTATCAGACATAACAAGTCAGAGATGCTGTGCACTACTGAAAGGTCTTGGTTAAACACATGTAGTGCGTGCTCATGCCAAACTCTCAATACTGGGTCATGTCTGTACTTTTATCTCCATGCATCTGGAATAAAAAAAAAAAAAAGATTAGGCTCTTTCGAGTGAATAACTTAATAGATCGGCGCATTTGCACGTTATTTAATCAGGTTCATGCATCGAAAAGCATCCTAAAACCTGATCATCCCTCTTTGTGAGGAAATGGAAAGAAACCTGTCGCAATTATGTGATTTGACAAGGGAACTATCATTTGAAGCCCACTTTTGTTCAGATCTTCATTCCAAATCTTCCTGGATTAGATGCATTTAAAATGTCAGCTTTACAGACCTCGGACAGATTTCATGAAGGTGGAAACTTGTGCAAGATGTGGTTTTTTTGTGAAACACAGACAATGATGTAAAAAAAGCTTTTCTCTTACACATCCCCACCCCGACAACTTCAAGAGAAATGTACTCAGACAGCTTCATTCCTTTCCCTTCACTGGATGATCCTCTCAAGCAGGAAGTTTACTTTGAGCAACAGACTCACTTTAACCTGCTTACAGCAGGTGAAATAAACTAGGAAACGCAACTATCGAGTTGAAGGGTGAAAATTCAAACTGTATGGGCACAGTTGCTACAGCTGGACAGAACTCTCTTCTTCGAGGATGACGTTAAAGACAAAAGCCACACAGTGCGTTTTCTCTCTTATTTGAAGCAGCACAATGCATGAGTCATGAGACTGAAGCCAGAAGAAATTACATCCGATTCTTAACTTCAATGATCTCATAACACCGGCCATGTTGTGATGTTCCTATAGCAACTGGAAATAATTACAGACTTGTGTGTTCATTCATGCCACTGTTAGAAACATATGATTGTAATTCAGAATGTCCAGAGAGCCCGGATCACTTCACTCCGAGTTGAGGACGTTTTCATGAAAGAGGGCATGCTGAGAAGAACAGCATTCATGCTAAATTAATCAGATAAAATGTACTGTTTCTATATTTAAAGCCACAACTGCTGACCTAGTTGGTGGTACCTTGGAAAACTTGAATACAAAACTACATATTTCCAATTAAAGTCATACATGCTTTAACATTAGCGTTTAATTTGAGTATGTGCACAGTATGTGCCAAATAGTAATGTGTCCAATTTTCTCAAACACCCACCAACACTATAGCTGAGGTTTAAACCTTTACTCTGTGTGATCACAACTGTAGTGCAAGAACTTGTTCCGTGGCAGAGAGGCCCTTTAGTCAAAATATGACGTCAAATATAAACAACACATACCATTTAAATACCCCTCTTTAATGCTGCTAAGAGGAAGGAAGTCTGGTGGATGCAGGCATATAAATAATGGACAATATGGGATGAGGACCTGCAGTTTTAAAGTGAGTACTGAGGGAAAGTGGAGGAAGTGAGCAAGCTTAAAATGCTTAAAGACTATAAAACCTAATAAATAAATTGCAGGCAAATGGTAGTCAAGCCCTCTAAATGAAACAGTCCCTTGCTGTCGCCAGATTAATCGTCCAAATTTATCCCCCAACAACTGCCAGGGGACTCAGGCTTGACTAGACTGACAGAATGAGCAACACACTGTTAACTTGTCCAACTTAAATTAGCCCGTATCCCTTCCCCTTTTTTTTTTTTTCTTGTACAAGCCACGGCATCTGGCAGTCCCTCCATATGATAGCGTTTCCTTTAAGGGAACAATCCTATGTATTGGGTTGTGTTTCAGCACAAAATCTGAGGAAACAGCTCTATCATTTCCTTACACACTACCACGATAACTACAGCCTATTTCTGAAGAATACTGTTGAAGCTAGATTACTTTCGACTCTAAATATACTCTAAAACCACAGTTGCTCTGGGCAAAGGGACGTACGTTATTTACTGTTTTCAGTTTGGAAATTCATAATTAATAGGTCCCCAGGCGTTTTAATTGCAGGGTGGGGGTAGAAAAAACATGATGGGCACTAAAGTGGGTCATACAATGTAGTTTGTGCTTCAAGGTACACCCAAAACTTGTAAGCATTTTATTTCTGCCAAAAAAGTTACATTTTTGGGTCAGTTTGCTTGTTTGTTTGTTTGGGGGACCGAAATAAAGATATGAACAAACTAAAACATGTACATGTTCTAGGTTTCATAATAAGAATGGAAAAAAATAGCTTCAGGTTTTCTTAACAAGATTTTTCCGTGCCTGTGCCTTTCTGATCCATGAGATTATCTCATTTTAAGTGAGTGAAGTATGCTTAATAATTAACAGTATTTCTGTTGGTGGTATGATATATGGGGGGGGGTATGTAAACAATATGGGGACACAATATCATGGCACACACAGAACCGGTCAATTAAGACTCCAATTCAGAGAACTATCCACTGAAAACCCCTGCTGGTTTTGTTCTATGAAGTGACCTGTTTAAAAAAGTAATTTAATATAGCTTTCTCCTGTATCCTACACATTGCTGCAGTGCCTACGTCAAGCTATGGCAGTCGGCTACAGAGGAGGCAGGGCATACTTTCAAGGGGAAAAGGGCGTCACTGCCCTTTGCCCCAAGCCGAGCTACTTTAGCAAAGTAAGATGGCATGCACACACCTTTTGTGCCATCAAACACGTAAGGTATAGCACACTTATTGGTTTTATGGTAAGTTAAGTGTTGTGTTTTGACGTTCAAGTTAGTTCATTCGTGAGCGAACAATGTGGGACAAAGCGACAGGTAGGGCACAGCAGCACCCGCCGAGCTTAGCCAGACTGTGCGGGATAGTTTTACCGAGGGAAGAAAGTTACTCACCCGCACAAGGTTGCTAACTGCCGCCTGTACGGCAGCCACCGGCGCCGTGAGATCTGGGATAGCCTTCCCATCAACTTCACCTTCTTCGTGCATAATCACCAGATGGGATATCTGCTGAGCCACCGGCTCCAGGATACTTTCTATCGTCTTCGTGTGAAAAACCGGCATTGTGACAGCTTTAGATTACTACCCAAGTAAATATCCAACCACCTAAGGCAGTTTCTCCAATACTCCCGCTATAAAAGCTCGAAAACAGTCCCGACAGCTTTTGTTCTCGGGACGGTATGAACACTTCTACTACAGCCGTGAAACCATCAACGTGAGAAACTCCCAGACAGAAGGAGCGCGAGCAACCTATGAGTCAACTAACGTTGATCATCCTCTGACCAATCAGCAAGCACGAATAAAACGTTTGTGGCATCTGATTGGTCATTTAGAATGCCGCTCTGAAGCAGCACCTCCCGCTTGCACACTGGCGAGTTTGCCAGAGATCTGAGTGCTTCCAAAATTACGTAATAGATCCACATGTCCTAAAAAGGCAAATATATGTCTACCGTTCATGAGGAGAGAGTTTCAAGTGGCTGTAAAATAACTTGTCAGTAAAGTTCTACTTTTGTCACTTAGATATGGAAGTAATGACTCATGGGAGATGAGGTTATAGATAGCATGACTACAAGATATTCTTAATAAATCAGTCATCCCACATAATGATGACATCATGCTGAAATTTATTTTAGTTTGCGTAATCCACGCATCAGTCTTTTGGAGCTTCTGTAAGCATATCGTAAATTAATCTCGCAGAATATTACAATGAAGACGTGCGCGCATCAGTGTAAAATCCCACCACGTTGCCAATTACAATGACCCAAAATAACTGCTTGTGTACATCTCTCACTCATTATAGAAAACACACACACACATTCAACTTAGTCAGTGGCCCAACATGGCACATTTTTCCAATTCCTTCTCTGTTCCAACCTCCTTAAACAAAAACATCGGAGGATTGAAAACCAACTGCCAAGTAAACCAGCAAAGGAATTCCCACAGAATCCCAAGAGGGCCTCCAAGGCAGTAGCCCATTGCCTAAAAAGGAAGAGTCCAAATTGAAAGAATCAAGGAAGTCACTCAGTTTGAATCCTTGTGTAAACACACAGGGGGATGATATGATTTCCTTTTATGTAAGCGGTTATTGTACTAAATGTCAAAGAAGAGCTCGTAAATTTGATGGTATCTTGACTTTTTATTTGGCTTACCCTCTTATAGACTACAACCTCTATTTCAATAATTTGATTAATACTGCACTCTCTTTTTTACTTTACTTATATCTTTATATCTCGATAGAATGACACTAACATGAAACATAATACACCCTGCATGCCCCCAAAGTCAGTTAAATGCACAGTCGAGTCTATCCTGAATATAGACATCAAAGATGGCCTTCTGTTTTCTTTGCTCTCCAGTTACTGACAAGGTCATCCCTTGTGTCCATGCTGGAATGTGCAGGACTGCTCCAGATGGGTGGTCCAGATCTTCCCCTATTATTCCACTCCTCCACTGATAAGTCAATGCAAGCGTCTCCTGCTGCTGCTGCAAAGAGTGTTGTAGCAGCACAAATAGTGTGTGTACTTAAAACCATGCAATAGATTCTTAACACAAAATATACTTTGACAAAGAGTCATTTCAAATGAATGCTCTGTAAAAAAAAAGAAGTGTAAACACAGGTAGGTAACTTTTTGTTTTGAAGGCTTTTAATCTGAGAAATCACTTTCAAATCAATATAATTCAAATAGCTGAACAGCTTTGTAATGCTTCTTTTCAAGCATAAATATTCCAAAATATAGAGACAGACAATATTTTATATCAGGGACAATAAAAACAGTAGTAATACTATACATTGTAAGTCACTGCCTGAGGATTGTTCTCACACGAAACATAGATATGCTTTTATGGTTTCCCAGCATGGCCCTGCAGCTGGCAGCTGGCTGCTTTTAGTTATTTTTCTATATTTATTCTCTTCTCTCAGTTGGCGCCATCTTGTGGTTCAAAGGAATAAATGCATGGGGAACGTTTAAATCTAGATAGATAGATAGATAGATAGATAGATAGATAGATAGATAGATAGATAGATAGATAGATAGATAGATAGATAGATAGATAGATAGATAGATAGATACTTTTTTGATCCCGAAGGAAATTCAAGCATCCAGTAGCAGACATAATAAAGCAATAAAAATGTTTATACAATTATAAACACTTTAAAAACAATCTAAGCCTTTATGGACGTCACTGATCCGGCTGTTTTTAAGACCACAACAATTATCATAACTTTTCTCAAATAGTCACAATAAATTCCAACAACGAGTTAAGTTTTCTTCCAATTTAAGTTTTTATTGTATTTTTCCATTAGTCACATCACCATACATAATACACAAGTAGGGCAGCTATGGCCAAAAACAAACAAAGAAAAACAATATCCCACAATAAAAATAAAATAAAAAGATAAAGTAAACATAAGGGGGGGGGATTTTAATACATTTTAATTACTAGTACACTTATGAAACCTGAGACCATTGAAACTGTATGAAGTGCAGAAAATGAGACCACACCATGTAAAATTTTCCTTTACCATCATTCAGTCTTGTAATGAGATCCTCAAACGAGGCAGTGTCTGTCATTAATTTCAGCCATTCTGTGAAGCAAGGCCTCACTTGACTTTTCCAGTGTCGGAGGATGATTCTCACCGCATTAATAAATCCAGCCGATGCCAGGGCAAACTCCACTTTTGTCACTTTTGGTGGTAGGAGAGATCAGTCTCCAAGCAGGCATAACTGGGGCGATTCTGGCAGTGGTGCATCTAACCACTCTCCAATAACATGAAGCACTTGCTTCCAAAAAGGAAAAACAAAAGGACAATCCCACAAAAGATGTAGATATGAACCAATGTCACCCATACATTTCCAACACTTGTTGTCCCTCATTAGCCCCATCTTGTGGAGCTTAACAGGTGTGTAATAATGTCTATGAATGACCTTATAGTGTGTGAATTTATTAACAGCGTCCCTCACAGACCAACCTACTTTCTTCACTATCTCATCCCATGATTCCTCATCAATAGTTGTATTTAAGTCTCTTTCCCAGATTAGCCTTATGTGCTGACTGTTACCATACATATTATCAGTTATGATTTTATAAATACCAGATGCACTACGCAAAAACCCAGGCAACGAGTTAAGTTTTCTGTGATTATATTAGGTGTTTCCACTTTAAATATCTAAGTGTGTCTCAGGAAGAGTGATGCCGCTATACAACAGCACAGGACAGGCTGTAAGACTGAGTTAAGTCCTGCAATCAACATGCTGTCATATTAAGGATACCAATGATGTTTTGTGTATAGATCAGTGACTTGCATTATAATTCCTGACAAGATTTTCTTTCTGCAGCAACACAGCTACGAATCTGTGCTTGTAAGAGTTGACTAAGAACAGGTTTTTATAAATATTGCTCACTGTCACACTGTCAGGAACCATTGGGATCAGAGACTGCACATAACTGGGGCACTCCAGCAAACTTGCAAATAAATACTGAAATTCAACAAAACACTGTAATTGTTTCCTTTAAAAAGGTTTTAAAGGCATTGCATTATTCAACAATACAAATAATCCAGATACATACACTTGGTTAATATTCATGCATGCTGTGCATTCACTAGAATATTAATTTTAGCATAAAATGTGTGAATGCAGAGACTGAAAGACAAGTAAACATATTAGTAAAAGAAGTGAAAAAAATAATAAGGTCCAAAAAAGCCTGTAAAACAGGAATGTCCACAGGCAGACAAAAGGGTTGAACCCTGTAACAGGAAAGGGTATTACACAAAAAACTAAAAAGACAGAGGACACAAAGGAAAAATGCCTGGAACACTATGCTGTGGCAAGTACTGGGATGGTTGAGCAAGGGACAAAGAGAACTAAGCATTATTTAAACAGGGAGAGTAACCAAGCAGTTCAAAGAGAAAACAGGACATTCTAAATTAAAACTCAGAATCATGATCACTTAAGGGGTTTAGGGAGATGGAGATACATTTTCGCAAGTTGCATCTGATATTCAATTAATCATGTGACTAAATGCTAACAAGCTTTTTACAATCCACTTGTGATTATTGAATATGAATTACTTTTTCACTTCTGACTAAACCAGCCACCTGTCCACCTCTCAGTGATCTGTCACAGCTCTTGCACCTTCCTTTTTGTGAAGTGCTTTGGCACATCCTAAAGTTTAAATGCAATCAGTGCTTGTCGAACATCGGCCAGTTTGAATTGCCACTTAGAGCATATATATGCCGATGCTTACGTGTAGCCTAGAGAGATGCTGCACTGAAAGCCAGAATTGTGCATCTACAAACATTGTGAAAAGAGAATAAATTGCTAAGAGGCATGTAGAGAGCACAGCATGTGGTGGTGGCAAAATATGTTAAAAGTCCACATGAGGGCACTAAAGTCTGAAAATGTGTGTAGCATCTTACATCTGTCCAGTTTTAGAGAATTTCTCCTGTCTACATCGATGGATTTTTTTTTTTATTCAGCAGCATATTGATGCATTTTCATTGACTAAGGTTTCTTTCTCTGTTAGATTCTCTGTTGAAGTGGCTCAGACTAAAAAGGCCACACTCACTCTTGGTCTTTTATTTCTAATTGGTTGTTACACGACATTCCCCATGGGGACAACAAAGTAAATTTGATTGATTTGATTGGATTTGATTGAGGACCTCAGGCAAGTGCTTACACTGTAAAGCTTTGTGCAGTTACCCTCTAATTCTGTTTGGTGTGTGTTTTGCAACCTTTCAGCAGTTGTACAGTATAATGTTTTAGCTTTGATCAATTCCTTATTGTCTTTAACACATGCTTGTATCAGTGATGTAGTTTCTCATCACTTAATACTTAAATGAAACTGTGCACAAAGTTCTATACACAGATTATATTTTGATAATTAAGATTCAGCACTGAGGAATGTTTTTGTCTGGTCATCTATCTGTTGTAGAGTTCATCCCTCTGTTTAGTTGATTGTTTCATCAGCTTGAGGGACTCGGCAAGACAGCACCGCCTGAGGTGTCTGACTCACAACCATCGTCATGTACTGTGACAGCAGCTGCATCAAAAACAAGAGGACTCACAAACCTACTTTCTGCTTTTATAAAATTGTTCAATCGTGCTTTGCTTCGTCTACATGTGTCAGTTCAGTTGTTTTTTTATGTATGGTAACACAGATGACTTTTTGTACCTAAAAACTCAGACATCATGTTTAGTGCTTTACTGATGCTGAAGGAAGCCTTTTCGTCTGTGGCATGTTCTGAAGAAATTCATTTGCAGCTTTAGGTTTTTACAAGATATTTTACTTGCATTGACGTAACAATGTCTTTTTTTCTTTTCTGACACCTCATTATATGGATATAACTATAATTTACATTCTGGTATGGTTTTATTACCTATAAACATATTTCCTGAAAACATGACTATATCAAAACACAGTTTTATATATTGTGAAGAGCATTTTTTAACAAAAATGTCTGCAGCAGAAATATTTAACAAATTTACTGGGAGCATGACTAGGGCTGCTGCAGGAAAAAAAACACAAATAGGTTTACCTTTCCTATACTTTACATCACCTTTTTATTCTTTAACTGCTGACAAGATGGTGCACGTGATATTTCAGTAGAAACTCTTCACAGCTGTCGCTTTGGCACCATTGCTGAGAAAAGTTGAATTCACGTTATTTTTACCAGCTGCATTCTGTTGACACGATCCAGGCTATTCCCTTCTGACTCCAGGCACACTATCATGGCTCTACCTGGACACTCAAAGCTGCACTAAAAATAATTTGATGATAGCAATGTGTCAAGTGACCAATGGCAGGCAAGTAGACGACTAAAGACCTGGCTACAACTAACAGTATTCCCAAGGGTTGGTGGATTGAACAGGCTTAAAAGAGAGGAATTTTGTACCCACGTTTGTTGTGTGGACAGAACCACAGCTCTGCTGGTTGGATACATGGGGGTGCATCATATATGGAAATAATACAACAATATTTCCAGAAAAAGTTGAGATACTGTGTAAAATATCCAGTTAAAAGGCAAGCTTTAAGACAGATTGGAAAAGTTGTGTGATGGTAAAACTAGATGGTTAAACGTGCCAAAGCTAATTAGGCTAACTGGCAACAGCACTGAAGGGCAGAATACAGTTCTGTGTCTATCGTCTTGACGTGTTGCGACTGGCTAAATAAAAAAAGCATCAGACAGAAGGTAAGTTTTTCGCTGGAACAGGAGAGGCTCACCTCTCTGACGGAGACTGTGTGGGCAGGGTCCAGCTATTATTATTTAGATTAATATATTTTAACATAAATCTGTGAAGAATATGTGGATTTTTATAATCTCCAGTCACTAGGATACCATTACCATTTCCATTAAAGGAGAGATTCCAGAGCTGTTTCTGTATCCTAGGCAATGGGCATTTATTTATGTATTCATTAAACCAATAATGAATTGTTTTGATCATCGGGACCTCAGGGGCCAATATAATAATAATACAAAAAGATTCTCTTCTTGAAATATTAGCATGGGTTGAGGAACAAATTTAAAAAAAAGCATTTTCTATGTACAGAGTTCATCACTACATCCACTTGAGCTAATCAAAACTCACGCACATGCACATTGGACCCAAGCTCATTTAAGATCAGTGGTCTGACAAATGAAAACTTTTAAAGAAACAGAAACTGTCCTCCAAGCTAAAGATCAGAGATCTGTGATGGTAGTGGATGCATTGATGCAATAACGGCATTTTCACAGGTAACTTGCAAATGTTTGAAGGCACCATTAATGCTCCAAGACAGGCATTGGAGCAACATTTGGTTTAATTTAGATTACCGTACATCTTTTTCGGTGAAGGCCTTGTTTATTTCAGAAAGAAGTTAATTGCTTAATATGGCAAAAGCATGGTACGGTTGTAAATGACTTCAGGTGCTATACAAGCCTAACTGCAACTTGGAGCTGTTGCAATATGGGGACTTTTGGTTGATTAAGAAGGAAAACACAAAAATAAAACTATTTTCAATGTAGCCCCAGGCCTTGAAAAATTAAACGAGTAAAAATTAATAAGGGTTAGAAGAGCCATTTTGCAAGAGAATTTAGTTTTAATTACAAAATCTAAACTTTCTCTTCCATAAAGTTTACCAGTTTATAGCTTGAATGACCAGTAAATGGCTGAAATTATGTCAGAGTTCCCGCTCGCAGACATACAGAGTAAACATAAAAAGAAAAATACACACATTTTCCAACCTAGAGAGAAGCTTAAAGTTTGTCACCCACAAAATATTGTTGTACTTCTAAATAAAAATATCTTACTTTAGCCCATAAATGTGCCTCTAAAGTAAGGTATTGTCATTAATATTATTGAATATTATTATCTGAAAGCACATCTTTTGAATATTTTCGTCCTTCTTTCTCTTAGTCTTTCAGTGAACATGAATTAAATGTTCATTTTCTGAGCTTAATATTTCCCTCTCCTTCAATCTTTCTGGCTTCACACTACATCTGCCAGCAGAAAAGTGCCCTCCTTAGCCTTGACTCATAGAGATACTGAATTAATTTTGCTCAGTCTCTCCTCCCCTTTCTTCTTTTCCTTTTTTTCCCCTCTCGTGCTGTCTTACTCTCTCTCCTCCTCTCTTCTTACTCTCTCCTCATTCTCTCAATTCTCCTTTCTCGTTTCCATCAGTTTGGTCCCTTCCTCCTCTCCCTCTCCCTTACTCCTACACAGCTCTGTCGCTCACAGACAGACTCACACCAGCTCTCCCTGGGCACCACCACCGGAGATCCTCATCGGATCTGCGTTTTGCCAGGTGGACGCACTCCCCACAGTCACCATTTCCACCCCGGAGAGTTCCACGCTGGCAGCGCAGCCCCTTCCCAGGCTGAGCATCGGGCGGAAGACCCTGGTGGCAGCTGCTGTGGGGGTCATGCTGGTGCTGGTGCTGGTGGTCCTCATCCCTGTGCTGGTCAGCTCTGTTGGCACAGGTGGTACAGATGACAGCGCAAGCCACTACGAGATGCTGGGTACCTGTCGCATGGTGTGTGACCCCTTCCCCAGCACGGACACCACGGGCACGGGCGTGCACACAGGCGCAGATACAGCAACCGCAGGCTTTCTGGTGAACAATGACGAAGATTTGAGTGATCACAGCATTGGCCCACCATTGCCTACGTACAATGCTCTTAGTCCACAAGGTAAACCAGGACGTCCGGGAAAGCCTGGACCACCAGGACCCCCTGGAGAGCCAGGTCCACCAGGACCAAGGGGACCACCTGGAGATGGCGTGGACATTGTTCGGACAGGGATTTTAGGGGCAGTTAGCACGACCACCTACAACACCACCCCTCGGGTGGCATTTTATGCAGGACTACGAAACCCTCAAGAAGGTTACGATATACTACGCTTTGATGACGTGGTAACTAATATTGGTGGTAACTTTGAGGGCTCAACGGGCAAGTTCACTTGTAAGATCCCTGGCACCTACTTTTTCATCTACAATGTGCTGATGAGAGGAGGAGATGGTACCAGCATGTGGGCTGACCTGATCAAAAATGGTCTGGTGGGTCACTGTTTTATTACTCAATCATTTACTCTCCTCAGGTTTGACGACCCAATGTTGAACCAAAGAATTGCTAAAAGCTTTGTTTGTTGTAAATGCAAGCTGATAACAACAATCCTTTTACAAAATCATGGATCCTGAGTTACATAGATTAAGTCACATAAAAACACATCAAACTACTACTAGAACAATGTACCAGAGTGCAGCGACTCTAAAGTGAGTATTCATGTATGTGGTGTTTTTTTTTAAGCAGTCTGGTGTAATAGTCTGGTATAGTAACAATTCACAGTGGCACGCTGCCAGATTGTATATCTGTGCATATTACACTTCCAGTGATGTACACATTGACGTGAGTGGAAGGAGCACAGCGCTATCTCTGCTCTGCACACATCAAAATACAGCCTGAGGTTGGGGCTAGTTCAAAGCTGTGTGCCCTTTGAAATACAACAAACTTAATGGAATCATGATGTGCCAGTACACGTTATCGGGATGCCTGTCAGGCAGAAGCGTTTAAATATCGATTCATGACATTTGATATATTCATGGTTAATTTTGTAAAGTTCGAAAGGCCCTGGGCAATGCCACTGATAAAAAAAAAAACAGGAACATCTGAGCCTCGACACTTTACAACAAACATCGCAGCCAAACTGCAACAGGCTGTACAGAGACTGGACATCCATACACCGTATTACAATCCAGCCATAGTTAATTATGTTTGTGAAGCTACCTTTGCCTCAAAAAAATAGTTTTTATAGGAGCGCTTCCTGGATTCAACAATATTTATCTGAGGCACTCTTTTGATAGGGTTTCGAAAACTAGAATATCCAAAGATTCCAAGTCACTCTCCTTTAAAAACTCACTTTAAATGCCTTTATTTTTACGTCAAAGTCATAGTTAAAAACTCTTAACTATTAAGTTACTAAGATTTTGCCGTAAAATCATTTTTGTTTTTTCTAAAGGAGATCTTTTTTTATATTCCAGTTCTATGTTTGTGATGCAAATTTTGATCGGTTAGTTGATAAATCCACGTTGATTTGTTAATTCCTAAAAGAAAATGGAATTGTTTCCACCATTAACTGTTAATGTAAGCTTGATGGCTCACATATTTGTATATCAGCATTATGCTGGCATGTGCAGATGTGTATACTCCCCAGCCAAAAATATGATTTACTCAAAATAGAAAATATTATTTAATTTCATAAAGAAGTACAAGTTGGGTGAAAGATTTAAGACTTTATTTGGCTCCAAATAAAATGTCTACACCAGAGACACTTTTAGGTAGATACAAAGTAATGATAAAGAAAAGTAAAGCCTCTTTCTAAGATTTTGGGCTTTGACGTCCCACTGCATTGACTCCTTGAGTATTCAGAACTTTAATGATTGGTCAAAACAATATTAACATGTCAGTCCAAAATCTTCCAAAGTTTTCCATTGAGTTGAGATTGGTGATTCCCAAGGCTAAAGCCTCATTATATCATACTCATCATATCATTCAAGAACCCCCATGTGCCTGATGGATGGGGGCACTGTCATTCTGGAGAAGACCACTCCCATCAGGATATAAATGCTGCATCAGAACAAGGTTTTTTTTCAATATATATTAGGCCTTACCTTTAAGGGAACAGAAATGCTCATTTTTTTTGCGTTAGTATTTTGTGAACCAAATGACTTGTGCTTTGTAAAATCTTCCTCAAGCTGTGGCACTCAGCATATCTACTTTCTTTACAGAGAACTGCCAGAGATGTATCTTATAGATAGGGATGCAAAGATTTCTACCTGACACTGGAATTGACCGATTTTTAAATAGTTGACTGCAGCCTGTTGACAAATAGGATATCAGCCCATTGAAGTGGTTGATCTTCATCGTGCAAGTCCTAGTTGTGTTGCTTTGATGTTACCCTGACTCTGACTTTTGTTGGGCACAAAACAAAGATGTGTTGGTCCACGAAAGTGCTGAAAAGTAATCGCATTAGCAATAGCTTAACTGGTTGAAAAGACGTTTTGAAACAGGAATTTCTTTTTAATAAGCAAAGGATCTTTTATGTGAAAGATCATAATCAAGGCCTTTTTATCCAAATGTGTGAAATAATCTGTGCTCATTCAAAGGCAGTATGAGGAAGGGCTGAAACACTCACAAACTGCTCAGTTATTTTTCTATATTGCATATTTGTTTACTCTGACATGAAACGGAAAGTAAATGGCAAAAGATCCAGTGTCTGCTGAAGACCAATGACGTGGGCCATTGGGATTGGCCCAGAATTGGTCCACCCCTACTTATAAACAAACAGAATTATTCTGTCTTAAGCAACTGAACTACTGGAGTCATCCAATGAGACAAGATAAAAAAAGGATTTCATAGCATGGGCATAAATATGTTGCAATAAAATTAGAGTTAATGGCCATTACCACAAAAACTTCTCAATTTCTGTTTAGTTCACACTCACATAAAGACAAACAGGTAAAGCTGTTGATGACACTATTATTGATTGCTCATTGATCTTGATAGGCTTTCACATCATTTATATAATTAGATACTTATAGCAACAGCTCCAGCAATTACCAAAAAAATGATCATCCTATATCTATTCGATATAAAGGGTCATTTAAGCTGAAAAGGGCGCAGTAATGTCAAGCTGCTTTTAGCTTATTCACTCTGCACAAAGTAGGACCCTTAATGACTATTAAATTCATTGTCAGAGTGTGTTTAAGTCTGGGGTGGACATCGTGCTGTTGCAGTAGACCAGAGGGTGAAAGCGTGGACAGTGTAGGCTGCATTTCTCTAATGTCACACATCCGTCATCCAGCCGTCATCTGTTTCAAAACCCTACAGCCTCCTCATATACACTTAAAGTTCACATTGCATTTAAGTACAGCACCATGGTCTTCTATTGGTTCAACTAACTTGGAGACACAAAGTACTTGAAGCGCAGATTACACTTTTATGGTGTGGTAATGCTGGAGTGCAACAGCCAGCGTTGCAACCAAGATTATTAGACATTAGCTCAAGCTTAGAGGGGATCTTTCTTCCAGTGGATAACTGTTTGTGCCGAGGAACTTAGCAGGATAGTCATGCGATTAGGGTGTCATGCTCCATAACGAACGCCCTCTGTAATTACCCTGTGTTGACACAATGACACTTATATGCAGGAAAACATGATATTTTCAGTGCTTAGCCCAGAGAAAGGTGGGAGCAAGAGCAGAACATGAGGGAAGGGAGAGCATGCACTGCCATCCTTTCTCAGAGGCAGACTGACTCAAGCCAGACCCTTTTAGTTGAGTCATGAGATAAAAACAAGATATTCACCACAGGAGACACACTCCTCCTTGCAAATATTCTATTCAGTTTACATGAAATAAACAAGTGTGGTCATCTGTTATTTGATTAATCTGTATGTATTCAGTATTTGGTTTGATATAAAGATCATCTTTACTAACGTCATCTTAGTTGTTTGCTTCAGGCCTAGTTTTTTAAAAATCAAATTTGAATTAAATTAGAAATTTAATGGTTATAAGGTTGTCAGTAAGGTGACGCATTCTAACAATTCATATCTTCAAATCTTCTCTTAATCATCTCTACTCATTAACTTCTCTGTCCTTATGTTTTTCATGTGCCTGTCATATTCCAGGTCAGAGCCAGCGCCATTGCCCAAGACCAGGACCAGAGTTATGACTACGCCAGCAACAGTGCCATACTTCATTTGGATGCAGGCGATGAGGTTTTCATCAAATTGGATGGGGGCAAGGCTCATGGGGGCAACAGTAATAAATACAGCACCTTCTCAGGGTTCATCCTCTACGCTGACTGACGTCTGAGCAGGACACAGGCTCAGAGATGAAAGACTACAGCCTGCAGATGTTTACTTTCTGACTTTCACTTGGCATTCTTGCAGTGAGGTTATTGTTGCCCACAGCCATTGATCCACAGTCAGATTATTTCAAGAAATGGTTTAAGATCAGCATTGATACGGTGATTCCCACTGTGGATCTTTAGTTGTGGGTGACTGTCTGCATCCTCATCCATTCAATCCATTGTATGCTCGGTGCCTCTGTTGCTATTGTGGTAGACACGAGCAACATAATTGTGTCAGTCACTGCCATGTGTCATGCTGGGGTGCAGTAACAATTCTGACAGTGCAGAAGCCTCACCATAATTCCTGAGCTGTCATGTCAAATTTAAGCCTGGAGATCCCACAGTCGTGGTGACCACACTTTTTGTAAATGTGCTCTTTGAATTTATGTCGAGATTCAGTTTTCACATGCTGTTTGTATAATGAGATGTTGTGCATCAAGGATTGAAAATTTTTGTTTTCAGAATTTTGTCAAATTTTGGACAATGGGATGAGATTATGATGTTTGAATGGCTGAGTGTAAAAAAAAAGCTTCCAGCATGATGATTTGGAAAAGCGTATCATATCAGCTTGTTATATTTTGCATATTGTATGTGTATAAATTGTAAATTTGATATTGAAAACTGGTGTCTGAACACAGTCATATTGTGTCCATTAACCCAATGTACCTGTATTATACTATCGCGTAATGTGCTCATTTGTAATAGTTTATCTATTTAATCAATGCATGTGCCACCTGCTAATATGTTTGTGTTTCCACAAATGATAAATGGTGATTTAAGTTTTAAAATTCACTGCTTTGAAAGTTATGTGTGGGCTAAGGGAGCATTAATTGCCGTTGCTTTTACTCGTGCTTTTGAATCAATGTTTAGGTTCTTTTGCACTTCTTCACATTACACGTGGTAACTGTCACACGCCTCATCTGTGTCTTTATCAGTTGTTCTGATCTCTGATTATCGTGTCAAACCAGCCTTTACCACCCAAAATGTGTCACACAAGAGAGCCTCGTCAGCACAGCGAGAGGGAGTCAACGCAGAGCCTATCACAGCCGTGTTAAATGCCAAATGAAGCTAGGGAGGATTGTGATTTACAATCAAGGGAGAGATGTGTTTTTTTCCTGTAATGGGTGTGGAGAAGGCGAGATATGGCAAGAGGGAGGGAGTCAGGGGACGGGTGTTAAAACGTATTATGACAAAGCTTAGATCCACGCTGCAAAGTAATCCAGGGCAAATTACGCTCTGCTGTGACTGCGACACAAGTGTCAGAGACAAGATAACAGCTCCCAGCCATGAACTGTTAAAACTGTCCATTTTCTCAAGAGCTCCCTTGACATTATGAAATCCTTTGGACATGATTCACCTTTGACACGGGCGACCAAACTGTCTCTTTTATAGTTTGAAGCACAAAGTCAAAAGTTCATGAGTAAAACTTGTTTGGATGTTCAGGCATGCCGATGTGAGAATTTACTGAGTTAATGATGTTAAAACAAGTGAACACCAGCACAGTGTGTCATGTCAAAATACCAATTAAGGGCCAGTTAAATGGTGCCTTCTTTTTTGCAAGCTGGAAATCAGGATGATAATATGCAGCTGATTGAGATGATCTGGAACGAGACTAGAGACTAGAATCATGTTAGTGTATCCTGTTCTCTGTTTAACTGCTCTATGTAGTAGAATCCAGCAAGCCTTCTGGTCTAACTGAATTCCTCCAGATACAATTAAGACTAAGGTTCCGTGTATAAAAAGAGGTCGCCCGAGCCATGGGGCCGTTGAGCCTTCTCGAGGGTGTATGAGCACATCGTCACATTAGGAACTTCCTGTCCCAATGTCAAAGACAAACGCCTCCAGTCTCTCACTGCAGAGACCATCAGAAATGAACATGGCCTGAGAGTCTGCAGCATGTGTACTTTTCCTGAAGTCTTCAGGGGCACACACAAACTCACTGAAACCAAAAGACCACAAACATTTAACCAGAGGTCGAACAGAATTTACTGTTTTAAAACCTACGAGCGAAAAGGGTGAGATGTGAAATATTTCTGCCTTCTCTCCCAAAACACAAGGCATTTAAGTAATGGTTTCATGCTGGCAAATAAATGCCTCATTTAGCCTTCCACCCATCCTTTTTTGAGCTATTTATTGAGGTCAGAGTCACACTGGCAACAGCTGTAAGGCTCTAATCATCTTTGGAAACCTCTGCCTAAAACATGGAGAAAATCTCCCGGCAGACAGCATCTTTGCCTCATCCTGGAAAACTGATTGATCCTCACCCAAGCTATTGTTCTTGTGTAAGCATCACAAACACCTCCTGCGGGGTGCTTGGTTATGGTGGTAACCTCAGCTGAACAGCCCACCCGACAGGACAATTTGTGATGAAACAGCATCTGGACTCTACACACTGCTTAAACCCTTGACTCACATTGCATCTGAACATGTAAGAGTATGTTAAGCTTTCCTCTGAGAGGTGCTGTAAGCTTCTTTTTGTTTACTGAAGCCTCATCTCTGGGACTTGAACTGTGCATATATATACATATATATGTATATATTCTTTTTCTTTTTTTTTACTGGACTCTTTTGATCATGCATAAGTACGCGGATTTGCTTGATTATGTCTCAACAGTGGACTTAATTTAGTTAATCTCCAGCATATGCAAGGTAACTAATAGAAATTTTGACTCATTCATTCTCACCCACTCCCAATCAGCAAACAGAGATGGCTTTAGTCTGACATTTGCAGGGGCAATTTGTTGAGGCATGAGGCTTATCAGGCTACTGCAGTGTGCGCATGCATGTTTGTAGGGCCATGTGTGTAAGTGTGTGGGTCAGTGTGGCTGTATGTTCCTTCCTGTCTGTGTGAGACAGGAGAGTGCCTCCTCTGAAATATCTGAAGTGACGTTAATGAGCCCTTGCTGTTGTTATCTTGAGCATCCCTACTTAACTCACCGGGGGAGATCCAAATCCGAGGTAGATGCTTTAACTGTCAAGCTAAATTGCCCCTTCATGCTCCTGCACACTCCCTCTTCCAAAAATGTGTAGGAACCTGCCCACACTTAGATGCATAAATGGCTTTAGTTGCATAGGCATGCATAAAACAGTTTTCTTCCAATAAGTTTTGAAACAACGACGACAAAAAATTCCACTTCACTGCACAAACATTCCTTTAATGAATCATCTTTGACATTGTGCAAACACTGAGCACAAACAAAGTCTAAAATCATGTCAGAGACAGTGAGAGTCTGCACAGTAGATGCAATAAGAAAGCTGGATAAGGCATGGTCCCCCCTAAAGTGAGACGAGTGGCAATCCTTTTGGCAGACGTTGAGACATTTCACTGAATAACTGAAAAATTTGTCCTGGTTGTGTCACAGAAAAACGTTAAAAAAAAGTTAATTCCAAAAGACACTTCAATTCAGTATGTAGGGAACAAAACATGTCTGTCCAACATTTCAGATCAATCTCTCCAGTAGTTATCAAGACATTTATTTCACTAATAGCCACAAATGTCAACTTGCCCACCCTCAAAAAAAAAACAAAAAAACAAAGTCCGGGAATTCTCTGCGTCCATAATATCTATTCCCAGAGAATGTTTAAAGCTTGAATAAACTGCCTGGTGATATATAATACAGTTGTTAAAATGTTTCAGTCTGAATCAAAGCTTTTTGACAGCATTCCCAATAAGTGAACCATGTGCCCTGCATGGCTGCAAAATCTGTCTTCTCATCACTGTCTGGCTGTAAATAACTGCTGACATTGAACAGAATCTTGCCTGCTGCGCCGCCATCTTCTTTGGATGTGTAAGCTCAGCGGTTACCACAAGGCTGCATACTGTACATCACCTTGGATGATAAAATTAAATGGCAAACGTTAGTGTGTACATTAGCTGAATTAATTCCTGGAGAGATCAACTGAAAGATGTAACAAAGTTTACTGACGTAGAAAGGATGAAGTTAAAACATTTTGTTTAAAGGTTAGACTCTAATGGAACGTATCTCGGTGCAGTGGTGACATGAACAAAGGAAGGGGACAGAGCTGGACCCCTGAAATCTATACGCTGGGGATGGAAAAACAGAGTTAGGATGTGGCAGAGGCTTCAGAAGTCTCCTTAGGCATCACAAAGAGGTGGAGATGAAGACCAAGCAAGCTGTGCTAAAATCAGTGAGGATGGAGAATGACAAAACAGACGAGAGTTTAAAAGAAGAGCAATCAGACTGATTGCCTCAAAAAAAAAAATGACTGAGAGGCTTCACAAATATGAAAGGTGATGAGCTAAAAATCAGCTGTAGCAGTAATGAGGAGGTATAAAAGGTGCCATGATACCATGATTCAGAGCTGCAATGGCTGCCCTCCTAAAGTTTTGCCATAGATAGTAACCAACTGGGTTACCAGTGAAAATTTCAGACACTGCATTCAGCTTGCAGGAAATATCACAACATTGGCTCGCATTCATTTTGAAAGACAATGATCTAATCCACTGTCCAGAGAACTTTTAAAGGAAGTTTATCAATCCAAATGATTTTCCTGTGAGGTTTAATATTAACAAAGACATACATTTTTGCCATGCAGCACAGGATATTTCAAGGGATTTACTGGTTGACTGGAGTATTTTTCAGTCAAATCATCTCCGTTACTGCATGCTTTTCTATGAGTGCTTTGTTCTCCTCCCATAGTCCAGTGTGGAATATATTTTATGACTGTCATGGTTTGGTGGGTGGTGGAGGATGAAGGAGCCAAATGCAGAACAGCAGACCAGAGGCTGATGGAAAACTTGGTGTCTTTATTCAATCAAACGAAAGGCACAGCCAAGCTGGAAAAAACAGAAACTAAACTAATGTAAAAAGTAGAGAACAAAATAACCACAGGTAACAAGAATACAGCAAACAGACAGCGAACTGAAACAAACAGGAGTTGAAAAGATCTGACAAAGACTGAGCAAAACCATGGAGCTTAGATACAGAAGGGGCCGATGAGACATGTGACTGCAGCTGTGACAGACTGACAACAGGTGAGTGTGGAGCTGAGGACCAAAGAGGGAACTGAGGGCAACTTCTGGTGGCGACGTGAAACCGAATAAACTAGAAAAAAACTGAACCAGAACCGAGAGATAAACACAAGCACAGAACTGAGGCGAGAGGAAAGTAAGACAACAGATAAATATAAACAAAAGCAAGAACAACAACTCAGGCAAACTATAAAAGAGGGACTGGACATGAAAAAAACACATCAAGGAAAGACTAATGCAAACAGAGAATAAATCCTGATTTACACTAATAACTCTAAAATACTAAGAACCCAAACAAGAAAACAGAATCAAACAATGCGCAGAAAAAAAAAAAAAGGAAAACTAACCAAAAGTCCCAAAATAAAACTGAATAACCACAAACCCTAACAGTGTCAGCTACGTTTTGGATTGGTGATTGTATATTTTCCCCTGGCAGCAGCTTACCATAGGATAAAGTGGATATAGAAAGATGATATTACTCATAAAGAACACACTCTTCAACAACATCCCAAAATAAACTTCTACCAAAAATTGAACATTGGTGTTTTGGCTTTATTAGAAAGAAACAGTTGCAAATGATAGCAGGGAGAAATAGGGAAGAAAATCTATGCAGCAGCAAATGGCTACATTTCTCATGTCAACCTCTATGAAATTGCATCCAAGAATGCAGAACTGCAAGCTTAAACCTTTTGATAGAACATTTATGGATATTTTGAAGAGAACTTTGATTAGATGGGACCATGATATATATACACAGATATATATTTATTCGCTCAGATGGGGTGCAGCCTATAGAGCATGAACCACAGCGAATGTAAAAAATAATGATATAGGGTTGCATGATTACAAGTCCAATTAATGATGTTGTGTAAGACACGACTAGCTGGATATTCTAGAAAGACTGCGTGTTAAAGACGTACGAACCATTGGGCTGTTCCAATCAGGGCTCCATTGAGGTTGTAGCCTTTTCAGAATATTTGAAATCCATATGTGAACTGAAAAGCATTTTCCACGGCTTTGTGAAATGATGTCCAAGACTGAATATCTTCTGCAGTATTCATAGATTTTTCTGTGTTGAGCATATGGTTGTTGGCACCAGATAAAAGGGTAAGACTCTCCTGCTTCAAATAAGACCCTGTCTCATAATATCATCCCCTGTGAACAGGTTTCTAAATACTTGCTGTTGTCTGGTCAAGTTTTTTTTATACGACAAAAAGAGGGTAAACTTGGCCAACTACGTCCCCTGACTTTTGCCTCACCCTGCAGCTGAAAAAAACAACAATAAAAACCAAAAATATTCTATATGTCATAACCTAATGTTGCGACCTGATGTGTCTTCACAGTAAGGGGAGAGAGGAAGAGTACCTAGAATAGGCAGATCATCATCTTGAATTAAAGTAGCTGTACTGCTGCATGCATCTGCACACATTACCCTTTGTCCTTGGACTCCTTGAGAGAACATGACAACATTCTCGCCCCTCCTTCTCTTCCCCATCATCATGCTTGATCTGGGGTCTGTCCACTGTGTCAGTGACTCAGTACCGATGGCCTTGTTCCCTCATGGCCCTGACTGAGCCGGGCTAACACGCAGGGACAGGTTGAGTCATGTGGCTGGAGACGCTCCGCTGGCGTGTTGCCTGTCTCTTCACCTCACCGCAGTCTCATGGATGCAGCCTGACATCGGACTATGGAGGCGCTGCGAGTGCCCCTTTCCTCAGTGTGACACGGGATGCCAGAGTTCAAGAACACTGCAGTTGTTATAGTTTCTACGGCCAGTTTATTCTACCCGTTGGTGTCGAGCTGCATTTGTGACCTGTTGTGCTCAGGGAGAGTGGGCACAGGCACTGGCTTTTTGTTTTTTCTTGTGCTGGATTTTTTTTTTTGTTGTTGTCGTTGTCATTTGCTACCTTGTCAAATTTCGCAAAACCAACAGTTCACAAAAATGTCTTCAAGGAGTTTTACAGTTTAAGTCATGTACTGTTAAGAGCAAATGCACTGTTCTCACACGTTTGTGATGAGTAAGCAGTAATAGGTTACATACTGAACATTCTACATTACAAAGATAGATGAGGACATCTATGGACAACAGCAAGAAATAAAGAAAGCTAAACTAAAGACGGAGATAGACTAGAATCAGGAACTAAAATCTAGAATACACAGGAAGTAAAGTAAAGTCAAATACACAACATGGAAACAGGGCACACACACAAACCTAAAATGCTAGCCTGACTGGAAATTATGAAGAGATCTTAATATCAATCCAAGGAACCAAAAGTCCAAACAGTAGATCATGACGACTGACCCCATAATTGTATGAGGGGTAGAATTAACATCGCATCCTGCAACAAATCCCCTGTGTGTTTTTAGTAAGCGGCTCCTCTCATTGGGCTATCACCCCAATTATTCAGTTTTAAAATGATAAAAATGACAAATCCACCAAATTCATGACAATATAAGCCCAGAACTTAGAAATTTCTGGACAAAAAATGAATAAAAGCAATCGACTGGGGGTTTTGAAGACTGTAAAGAATTAAAGACACAACCTGTTCCCTTTCTTTTACAGATTTCTTCATTATCTTAATGTAGATTCAATATTAAATATCTAAAGGCCCTCTACTCCAAAAAAAAGTCAATAAAGCCTTGAATCAGTTGATAATTCACCAAAATGGCACAGCTAAATTGGTGGTACAAACCCCCGATGAATACCAAAAGCCTACAAGCCTCCAGGCTCAAACATAGTAGTCATAAAGGATATGCCTTGAGTTAATAATTTGGAGTCAAAAAAACCCATTTAACGATCTCTTTTTTTAATTCTTTTTTTCCTTTTTTTGCATATTTCCTTCCAATTATTTAGAGTTGTGGATGGGTTCTGTGCAAAGCTACATTGTACATTTTGTTTGCCTTTGCTCAAGTTGTTTTACCTTCCCTGACGGCAGTATTGGAAGCAGGAGGGATGATGAAAAACCACTCAGACAAGAGATTCCAAAATGTCGACACTCTATGGTGCCCGCGGCCATCTCTCTGAACATGATGGTGAGATTATACAAGTCTTTACCCCCTGCCGTCGGAAAATTATTTGCTCTGTTCCTGGAAAGGACCCGTTGCACACAATGAAGCAGCAGGAGCACTTTTACAAAGTGAATCCAGTCAGCTTTAGACTTTCCCCTCATAGCGTAACACTCTCACAGTTAAACCCACTTTATATTCAGACTGATACTTTGCCACCCTTCTTCGCCTGGAGCATTCACACTTGCTGGTGCCGATATAGCCTTCTATCCACCCTCTGTGCCCGGCATTTGTCTGAGGAAGAGACAGAAGACGGTTAAACTTGACTGCTGAACAGCTGGCTGCCAGTGAAGCAGGTACACCACTGAATTACAGCATATCCGATACTAAGAATAGATCACATTCTCCATCGTGGCTAAGGCTGACGGACAACCCTGAACCGTGTGAAATATATTGGTATATACAATATTACATATGATTCTGTGCACTTCATGTGTGTGTGGCCAGGAGGCCTGTGGTTCACTGCCCCCACATGCCTCAGCCTGAGTCACTTTGCATTAATGCTGCAGTGGCTTGACAGAAACAAAGAGCAAACCAATAGATGGCTTTAGATGAAGGCAAGTGAGCTACACAGGCAAGTGGGACTTCAGTGCCAGGATGATGTAACCAAACCTCCCCGTGGGCCTAAATTTTCATGCATAAACTCTAATGCTAATGCGAACATGAGCAAGGACATCACTCACAAGTGTCCACTGAATTCATCATTTCTTTTCCCGAAGACCTGTCACTCACACATTTTCCTGGATGATCTAATTACTTGTCCCTTTGGAACTCCCTGCCCCCCGCCATCCGGAACTCCGATACACTCCCCTCATTCAAAAGCCAGCTCAAAACCCACCTGTTCCAAATCACCTACAACACCTGATAAAATGTTCCTCTCCCCCGCCATCTTGACAGTCTGATAACAGTGTTTTTCTCTTGTCTTTTTGTTTATAATGTCTTGTTTTTGTCTCTGCTTTCTGTTTGTTCCTTATGTAAAGCGTCTTTGAGCATTTGGAAAAGCGCTATATAAAACTTATATAATATTGTTATTATTATTATTATTGAAGAGAGTCTTGTGCTTTGTGGAAAGATAGTGACTGAAATCTGACACATCTCAGCACTGTCAATATGAGTCCTAATCATTACTACAGGATATAGTGATCCTCCTTTCTTTATAGTTTTTAGTACCACCATGCTGGCATGTTCTCCTTTTTTTCCCTCATGAAAAGAAAGGAGTTAATTTATTGCCGCTGCAGCTTTGAAAGTAAGACTCCATCATTTTCATAGTCATACTAACTGGGAGTCCTGTTCATAGATAGGACTTACTTCCGTGTTGACTTGACAGGTGAAACTGAATTAATCAAAACAAAAAACTGCACATCATCTCCTTCTTTCATTAAATGTTGAATCCCTTCGCGCTCCATTGATATTTAACCATTTTGCCTCCTTTTTTTCTTCAAATAAATAAAAATAAGACTGAAATAATCATATTTTGTCTAATCCCACATCATTAACAGTCTTAACCATCAGTTTTTGCCCTCTATCAAACAATGAGCATGATGTTTTTTTAAATCTTATAAATATGACCAAATTGTAATCCATGTAATCCAAGTAAACCTTTCAATGATACAATTAGTTCAGAATGCAGCTGCCAGACCTCTAATTGCTGAAAAAAAAGAGCACAACGCTGCATTGGTTACCAGTGAGAGACAGGATCGAACTTTAAAAAATTTAATTTTCTTTAAAGCTTTCCTGTTAACTTGTTTTATTGAAGGCTGTCATTGTGCTTGTTGCTTTCAGTCCTTCACCTCAAGACCAAAGTCGACTGAGGCTTCTTGGTTGCTGCTAACAGACTCGGGGACGGTCTTTCACTTTATTTAAATCTTGCTCCACCATTTTAAATCGGACTTAAGGACTCAACTGTTTTCTCTTCCCTTTAATTGTGTCCCACTGCCCTTTTGTCTAGTAAGCCTTTATCGCTTAGCACTGTTATTTCATATTGATTAGCAGCAGCGTCTATCTAATTGTACCTTTATCATCTTTTGTATTAGTTTGAATTATCTGACAAATGTGAATAGTTCCTGTTTTTGTTTTTAATCTATAGTGTCATGACATTTGTGTTATATCTTTAACTATCCACACCATTCAAAGAGTTTTAATGTTTCTGATTTTCTCTCATCGCCCTGAATGGAATGCACCTTAGGTTAACTTTGGCTCTTTTAAACATGCTACATAAACAAAGGTAACTTGACTCGATTTGGCTTAACAGCACAGTCCAATCTATGAAGACGGGAGGATACAAACATCATAATCAGACCTGGTCCTAATTGAGTATAGATTGGTTTATAAACCACAAAAATAGTCTAAAAATGTTTTTGTTTTTTTACAAAGTTAACAATGCTCACTACGGGTAAGCTGGAAATAACATTTATACATGAAAAATGATGCAGTTCGTGGATATTCAAGGACAAAAACATGAGCAGTTGTCTCAGTTCTACAGTTGTACAACACTGCTGGAACTTTTGCAGTTCAGTCCCACGAGACCGCTGCTGATCGGGATCAAGAAATGCACTCTCCAACTTCATCACGGTTTTCAACCTGCATCACAAATCCCTGCAACAATTTCTTAAAAAATTAACTGATTTCAAAAAACATTTTACATTAAAGGAGAGGTTTGCTTGTTGTAATTGGCTTTGTTCTTAGACGTTATGTATTCATATTCTGTATTTTTCTAAATAATCTACAATCCTATCTTCTTCTTGTCCACTCTCCTCATTCTACGCAATGTATGGTACTTTAAGACTTTAAGATAGCATAGCTGGACTAAATTAGTGGGACAGATGAAGCTTCTCCATCTTGTCAGATAGGTCTGTTACATTAGATACACGCGTAAAAACAACACTCACACACACACGTTCTTTATCACATCCCAAAAACAAGACGTGGACAGTGGTTGGCCTGCTTATGTCACTAATAACTGGCCAATTATACTCGGTCGCGTGTTAGTCCAACCTCTGTAAGATAAATGTGAAGAAGATAAATATGAACTATTTACTGATATCGGGGCTCGTTGTGACGGAGGCCCTGCGAGGGCTCACTCCGAGTCCAGCGCTGCCATACTTCACCTGTGACTTACTGTAAATAAATACCTTGTCTGTGAACTCAAGATTTCTCCGGCTTGTTCTTGCGCTTCCATTGAAAGAAACGGGCTGACAGTTTTATACTCTAAATAAGGTTGTGATGCCAGTCTTTAGAAATCTAGAATCAAGGCAGAAAATCTTCCCTTTTTCACAAGAAAAATGTCAAAACAGCCTCTTAAAGTGAAACTATGCGTTCAAACATTAACAGAAAGTAGAAATATCTAAAAAAGTGACAAACGTATAAACCAACAGCATCCTACAACCCCATCGTTTAAAACAGTGGTTGTTGTTTATTTTTTAGTTCAGCATATCGGGTTAAAAAAGTTTTAGTTACAAGTGTGCAAAGAAAAGAAATCAGACTTTTTTTTTTTACAGAGGACAGCTGAAGTGTAAGAAAATACAGTGATAAATATGAACCGTAACTTCCTACTGTTCCCGGTAAAAATGGATTGTCTAATACATTCTGTCATATAACTTCATAATACAACCATTACATATTCTGTGAGGTCGTTTCCTTTTTAGCACTTCAAAATCATTTCCATTAAATGTTTTACATCCAGTTTAAAAACATACTAGTGACAGGGGATAGCACTGACATTTATAAATGAGAACAAATAAAAAGGTGTCTTTAGCTTAAAGGTCTTATCTAATTTGGATGCTTAAACGTGTTGTAAAAGATGTTATATAGTAAAATAAAATCTCTACTCCTCTGCCTTGACTTTTATGATTAGTCGCTGCTGTTGACCGCTACACAAATAATTCAGTGTCTCCGAAGAAAACCAACAGAAATTGCGTTTACGCGAAACCATTTATCTGTAAGTTTTGGTAAATCATGTGAGATTGCGTTAACCGTCAACATAGCCCATAACCCTGCTGCGCTGTAGTGGTAGGTGCCGTGAAGCTAATTTCACAGTAAATTGCATCGATGCCTTCATCTTGCCTTTGCCCAATTCTACTCACAGCTTCACATTTGAGCACAACTGAGACTAAACTCCTTGCTCCCCTCGTCTTCCTTTCTTCTGTTAGGACAAGAGAATCTTGACAGCGTAGAGCAGTATCCCACCCAAACCAGCAGTGGCAGCGATGGCGATGACCCTCACTAAAAGGAAGTCCATTGAGTCCTCCAGCTTTGTGTGGAGCCGCAGGACCTGCCGGTGGGTGTCCTCCCGGTTGCCTGAGTTCTCGATAACATGATTGGCCAAGCCGCGCTTTTCATTGAGCGGCATCTGTGCAGCCACACGCTGCTTTGCCTGCTCCTGGGTCAGGTCGTCCCTCTGCATCAAGCGCTGCAGCTGAGTGGCAGGGTCGCTGAAAAGGGGCAAACAATGGAGGGTTATTTTTCTGGTGAAAAAACTGGCGGGTCATGTTAAGAAGGCACAGAGACAGCTGGAGAAGGGTAACAAGTAACTCGCGAAACTGGACTTAACGGCCTGCCCGTCAAAAGCAAACCTCGAAATATCTAATCTAATACGAAAGCACTAAACAAAGATGCTGAAAGTGAAACTGTGTAGAGATTGATGAAACTGAGAGGTGGTCTTACCAATAGACTACCACAGTGTGGTTCAGAAACTTAGTGAGACGTCTGGTTTCAAAAAGAAGCGGCACATCCAGCACCACATAGCGGTACCCTGAAGGAGTCATCATGAAACAATGAATTAATGTCAGCACATTTACTCTCTGCGCAAACACCAGTAACACATTTAAGTTACAAATAACAACTGGAGCATAAAATTGGTTTGAGGAATCAATGTGTGGAGGAGTCTGCAACACAATTTATTTATTTATTTTTTAATAATATTGCTGAGAATATTTTCAAATATCTCTTATGAGCACATTTTCTAATGCTTTGCGAAAAGCAAAATCAGCCTTGGTTCACTTTCAGCTGATCATCTGCCATTTCTTTTTCCTGTTGACCTCCACCGAGCCAAACGTCACTCCACCCTCACCTCTGAGAAAGTAGAACAGGATCTCTTTGAGCATCAATTTGTGAATCTCTGGGTGGGTGATGGAGTTCAGCAGCTTCCTCTTTTCCTCACTGGCAAAGATGATTTGGCCCAACTTCTTCCTGTCGATCTCCCCGTTCTCCAGAAGAATCTCTGGCCCGAAGTGGTAGACGATGCGGGAGTAGGCAGAAGTGTGTGGCTCCACCACTGATGTTCGAGAAAAGGCAGCAACGTTTGGTATTTTCCATTTTGCTATTGTCTAATTAACCAGACACTGTATCAAATTAAAATATGGATTCTTAGATCATTGAAGCACTGAATAGGGTGATAAACGAAACAATTAGTGTTAAAAAAAAAAAAAAGGTATGCTAGTACCTGAAAAAAATAATTGAAACAATTTTGCATCAGACTCATCACCCGAGTGTAATTAAATCATTTGCATAATATCTTTTATTATATTTCCTTCATGCAGCTAAACACTCTTCACTCACTTTTGTGACCTTTCTATCTTTACTACATAACTAAAACATCATGCCCGCAGCCAGCAGAGACATCCATCATGATTCATACACTCTCTCCAAGCATTTGTCTTAATGAACCACGTTTATCTGAGTGACAGTCGCCCGAAGAGGAAGACTTTGAGTGGATGACACTTTTGACCACCATTTCATGTTGAATTTGAACTCACTGTTCAAATTGGAGTAGTTTGCAGGGGACATGTATCAACCCACCTTTCCTGGCCACAACGTCAGCGTCAATAATGGGGCTCCCGAGCTCCCGTAGCATTGAAGACACACTGCTTTTTCCTGAGGCAATACCTCCCGTTAGTCCCACCAGGTACATCTGAACGCACAGACGGGAAGATTAATTCAGTCAGTCAAGTAATAAGGCTGTTTGGTCTTTGTTGGCAACTAATGAAATTAAATGGAAATTTAAAAAGAAAAAAAGTGTAACGATCAGAGGACTGGATTTGCAAAATAAGATTAAATAAATGAACATGAAATCTTTCAAAATCAAGTGTTAAAACACAGGAGGAAACAAAAGCTAAGGCGCACGTATTGCTATGCAGCAGCTCATTACATCATTAAAAGACTTTCAAAGTCCTCACCTGGCAAAGGCAAAACAAGACAGGCTAGCAGGGGAACATACTTAGCTCTTCTCACAATTTTCTCAACTTTTTCTGGAAGGGCTGCACTTGAAATTGGACACTTCACCCCAGCAGCTCCCCAATATTAATGTCCAGGTGAAACCATGTGGGAACAAATCAGGTAATTCTCCAGAGAATTCACAGCAACAAAGTAAGAGTAGCTAAAACCAAAACACATGTACATGAAGGACATACAAGTCGTGCTCTGCCTACTGTGGACTGTAGCCAGATGTTATATCACAGATATCTTGTGGAGAATTTTCTGCCGTTTCGTGCATGCGTGAAGCAACTGAGGACAGAACCTGCACCTGAATGTTTTCCCATGGTCATGTGTGAAAACATCTCATAAAACGTCCAAAGCTGATTTACCACAACATCAACTCCACTGACAAGCAAACTGAATAATACTGCTCATCTTGTTACAATGTAATGATATGTGCCAACTAGTTTTTGCAGACTAGGCCAGGAGAACAGCACTGGGTCTTAAAAAAAAAAAATGCAAAGAGAGGGCTCAAAGCTCACACAAAGAGTCAGGGGTGTTCACACAATCACCAAACTCCTGTTCAATGTATTCCCTATCCCAAAGACCCTACAGGGCCAAAACAAATCTATAGGTGACATCCTGCTACACCCTTAGATGTTCTTTGTCCACATCCTTGCAACTTTGCATAATTTTATACACCAAAAACCTGAACATTGAATAAAGCCAACCTCTGTTTTGTTGACACATTTAGTTCAAATCTGCTGCATGTTTTAACCCCTGGTGTCTCGCTATAACACGCCCCCTGCTGTAGAAGTGGTGAGCTACATTTTGAGTTACGTATCAGCTGTCGGAACTTGTTGACAAACTGGTTTGATTGGTCAGAATATCAGATTTAAAGTAATTCTTTACCATATGCCAAACACTGACAAGGCACAGCAGCTCAAAATAAACCATCCTGTGACTTGTTACCAAACTCGAGTTAACTTGTTATTACTACAAAAACAGACAGTTGAGGATTTTTTTTTTTCGTTTTACCTTGTGGAGGTGATAAGACTCTTTATATCGACAGTAGAAATCCGTGCAGGGACACAGTGCAGTTGCTCTGGAGAAGTAAACAGAAAGGAAAGCTGACAAGCTAACGCTAGAACAAGTGCCGTTCAGGTCGAAACGACCACGGACAACCAGTCACACGACACTACCACCATCTTCACAAAGTAAAGGCAAGTTTGCAGACTACAGGTTGGAGACAGTCGTGTGACTGAACACTGCTGTCTCCAACTCTGACTTGCACTATATTGACTGCTAACAACCTAGCTTCTTAGCTTGACAAGGGCCACCTCAAAATTATACCGACATCTCTTCCTGTACTGTCGTTAGTTCCGCCTGAGCGATTAAAAGTTCCCACCCTCTCAGCTGTTCAACTCAATGACACCAACGTGCTCATCAGCGTGTTTATTTCGAAGCAAAACAAATATTTGCAGATATCGAAATATCAGTACAACAGGGTAAATCAATTATTTTCCTTCCTGAGATAAAAAAATAAAATAAAAAATGAAGAAAAAAAGTGCATTTAAAGTTTTTCCATAAAATGAAATAAGTCCATTCTAGTGAAAGGAAAAAAAACTAATCTTCTGCTTTCTGATCAATACTTCTTTTTGGCATCTCCGAGGCACCACGCAGACAAGAGGAATCGTGGGAATGTTTGGATCTTTTTCCTCTGTGGACCGTTTCACCTCCATTGTCCCCTTCCTCGCGCTCCAGTCGGCCTCTTTTGACAAAATGGTTAATCCTCGACTCCAGACTCTCACAACACGGACGCTCCAGCAGTGGCCGGTAGTTTCTCTGCCTGCTGCCTTCTATCAGCCGGCAATGGTTAGAGGACACACCACCTGTGGAGGGAGAGTAGCCACATATTTTACGTATGGCCCCACAGACCCTCAAACTGCAGACATTTTGATACGTTTAGGCAGGAGATGCCCAGGCAAGGCCATTATTCCCCCTTTATTTTCTTTAATTAAATGTGCCAGACAGCCATAACAGTGAGCAATACTGCAATATGCAAGCATTCAGTAACTACCTGATCTACACTGACCGCTGCTGATGTAAAGCTAAAGTCAAAATGTCAAAAAGCTGCCGGGCCACCAAACGATGGCCGTCAAAATGGACACTTCTGTTATTTTATATTCTGTTATTTATCCTACTTTGTTGTGTTTTTCTCCTACGGTATGTTTACAGCAGCATTGTCATGGATCAAATTATTCGTAAAAGGGGTGAGACGACATTTATTACTGATGTTGAGAAATAACCAGACCTACATAACCAACGATCCTGTCAGAAATATTTCTCTTTCGGCAAGTTTAAACAGCACATGTCCACACAGGAGTTTAAACCAATGTCTCAGGGTGGCTGAAAACCTTTCAATGCCAAACCTCTTGTTGTATAATACAAACTGTTTTAGCAATGCCAAAGTACTTCGTTAAAATATCACAATTAAAATAAGTTTTAAACTTAAAACCCTCACCTCTTTCTTCCAAACCGCGGATCATCCCGTGCAGAACATGGGCCTTGACTATGCTCTGGGTCCAGTGTTGCTGCAGCGACGACAGGACGTGGTTCACCTCTTCGGTCTCCTGTCGCCAGCTCAAACCTTCAAAGCAGCAGTCGTACAGCACCAGAGGATAGTCCACAGCCATGCTGACGACCGCAGTTCAAACAGATGCAACTCTGAGTTAATGATTATTATTACTGCTCAACTTTGCAAACCAGGTCTTTTAATACCCCTGCCAAAAAAAACAACGCAATAGCAGTCACTTCACCTGTATTGGGGCTTTCTGGGGTTCTTCTCAACATCCAGGAGTTGATCTATTATATCTGGAGCTTCAAGCTTCTGCCCAATCAAAAGAAGCACTGCCATCATACAGCGAACCTGCAGCAAAACACGGGAAATTTACTGCCCATAAAAAGGTACTACTCTTTGAAATAGATTTATTACGTTGCAATTTCTAAACCTGTCCAACTGTTATTAACACTTTCTACATTAAAAAAAAAAACATTTTCTTGCTAAAAGAATAAATGAAAAATAATGAATAATAAATAAAGTCATTTCTGAAAATCCCATGTTATATCGACTCTGACAGATCTTCACTTTAAAGTGTCCTTCTGACTAAATGACACATTTCACTGGATATGAGGAAATTATTTTCATTTAATTTACAACCTAATACTTCAATAAATGAACAGACGAGGTTTAATTTCCTGTATCTAAATGTTCATTCCAGGTCAGACTGATTCTGAGGCTATTTCTTATATCCTGCATATTTGCGCATCGCTACATAAGAAGAGACAGGACGCCTTCTTGTTTCCTGGCTTTACTCAAACCCACGTTTTAGCCAGCTGTCGTGCTGCTCATTGTTTTCTCTGGTACTCACTGAACAGGAAGCGTGATCATGTACCGACTCTTTGTGTTTGTACATTAAGAGAGGGGACAATGTAAGGTGAGGGTGTGTGTAATAGAAAGTCAGGTGCTGACCTACAGTGCTGCATATAGATCCACAGTTAATACTTTTGACAGTGAAAGACAGCTAAATATTCAAAGAGTTATTCAATATATGTGGCATTAATCTACGCAGGTGGCCCGCCAAAATATTAAAGTCGTGTGGGAAACTGACAAATCATATCTATTGGCTTATCTTTTCTGTTTTTTTTTGAGGAGCTGAGATCAAATTTAGGAGAGCTTGAGCAACGCTAGAAAGAGACTTACAATAAACAGACCGATTCATTCTAATGTGAACAAATACATCCCAGGTAATTGTTTCTTGGTACCTGATGATAAAGGAAGGCTAATCCCTTGATCTCAAACACGAAAAGGTCATACTGGTCTGTGCTGGAGACGTGTTGGGGCTGCACAGGCTTGACCGTTACTGACAGGATGGTCCTCTCAAACTGCAGGACTCCGTTGCCGACATCCATTTTACACAGGTTGCGAAAGTCATGACTCCCCTCATATCTGTTGGGTGCCAAGAAGTCCCTAAAATCAGAATTTCATGGGGATACGCTGGCATTTCTGAATGTGTGTCTTCGTCACCCACCTCTTTGCAGTTTCTGCCATCAACGCCACATCCAAGGATCCTCGGGGGAAGTAGTAACGGTATGTGCGCGACTGGCAGTCAAAGCGTGCGCTGAAGCCCTCTGCAACCGGTGCCCAGTCCAGGATCTGAATGTCCTGAGGCAGCACTCTGTTCAGCATCTTCACATAGGGAAGCTCAGAGGTAGATGCTTTCGACTTGGTGCTAATGTCAATATTTTCAGGGAGGGTTACACCCAGTCCTCCACAAAACTGTGTGGATCGCAAGTCAATGGTTATGACCTGCAGATTGGAAACAAATTGAGTTGCTGTGATTCCAAATTCCTGAATAATAAATGTGAGATTTGCCATTTTCAGACTGTAAATCATAATCTCAAGGGACTCACTTGGGAGAAAGCACTAACTCCTTTGTCGGTGCGGCCACAGCGATGGTAATTGGAGCTCTGCCGCTCCTGAATCAGCCGGGTCTTCAGCAAAGCTTCAAAAAGCCTGGCCTCCACAGTGTTGTCCGTGTTCTCCTGAACTGCAAACCCCTGGTAGGCCCATCCTTGGTAAGCGAGTCGCAGAGCCACATGGCGCCGGGGATGTGCAGAAAAGTCAAAGGGACGCTCTTTGCCTGATTTCTTTCTCTCCTTCTTTCTGCTGCCAGTGTTCCCGTCAGACCTGCACTCTGTGTTTTCTTTAGGAGATGAACTGGACATTATTTCCAGCTCATCTCCAGCTCCACTGCTCTCCTTCAGCTGGGACTTGAGCTTTTCCAGCTCCGTCTCCAGCTCCTTTATTCTCTGGATTAAAGCATCTGACATGTTGCTTGATGGAAAGAATTGAAAAAAAACAGACAAGAAAAAAAATATTTAATGTGGAGTAAAATTAGTTTTAAAAAATGTTTACCACCATGGTTTGCCAACCACATATATGGATTTAAAAATGCATGTAGTGATGCATTGTGCGTGTGTTGTTTGTCTTTGTAATGTAAAAGCAAGCCAGGCAACATGCCCTTTACATTTATTTTACTCAGTTACCAGCTAGCTGAAGTTTCTCACGAATGAAGTATGTAGCGGTATTTAGCGCCGGTATTTACAAACTTGACCCATTGAAATAGAAATTATTAAGTCTAATGTTGGTTGTAACTCATATCACAATAAATGAAAGTTTTTACCTTTATTTTAGGACTCAAAGTTGCTCATGTAGCTCCAGTTTTCAGTCAACAGTATGACTTGCACACACGCTGCTTTCCGTGCTGATTAGCCGCTGAAAGAGTCAACCGGTTTGGCAAGCACACACACTTCCTTCGAAGGCTTTCTGGGAAATGTAGTTTATTACCCAAAGTAGCCAACTGTAAAAAGGCTTGAGACAGGCGCTTGAGAAATGTTGCAATTTCTCAGTTTTTACGTTTAAACAAAATACTTTAGATTAATATGATTACATTTTATTTAGAAAAAAATAATTAATTTATTCTTTTTAAAGTAATAATTCATAGCAAGTTGAGACAATAATTTTTAAAAAAAATTTAAAAGGGGGGGGGGGGGGGGTCTGGAGGAGTGTTATATTCTATACTATGTTACTGCCATTTACTTTTTGAGGTTACAAAGATTTTGCCTCTTCGGATTACTCATACCAGAATAGAGATGCATAATCGAAATCAAACTGCAGCTCAGCTCAGATCAGAGGTGCATAGGCTCAAAAAAGTTCTTCATGACAAGTGATCAGTTTTCCTGGTGGGGCAGAAAGGCCTTTTAAAGAAATTCTCCCAAAATCAGCTATTATACAAGGACAAACTTGACCACACTACATCACCCAATGTATATCACATATTTATTGCATACTCATAGTAAGGTGGGAATGTAAGATTAGTATTACAGATGTTTCCAATGTCATCATAACTGATCAAACAGCTTTCCTTAGTTAGAAATCTTACTGGAAAGGACACAACTGGAGAATGTAAAAATATGATAAGGTTTTCAAGCAGATCAATAATCACACAAGTGTATATAGAAGTAGTCTGGGAGTAATGAAACAGAGTCTGGTAAAGCAAATCAAATAGATCAGAGGTGTTTATAGAGTGCAAGATGTCTGAGATGATGAATTAGCTAATGTCTTCATAGTTCTTTCGTTTTATGTCCAAACACAAGCACAAGCCTAATATCACTCCAAAGACCTGTAACAAGCAAAAAAATAAATAAAAAAAGAGTTAGCTACTGTTATTTTCACAGAAAAATGTAGAATTAAAAAAAAAAGAGTCTGGCTAAGGAAGATGACCACATCACTATTGCACATATAAAAATGTTAAAATACTTCATACCTCTCCAATTCCAAGGCCAATGCAGACAGCACCGACCCAAACCAAATTCTTCAACAGAAACTGCTTGATGGCTATGACACACCCCTAAAGAGGAGGACACAGTCCTGAAATGTTTGTTCACAGAAAATTGAGGAAACTGTTATGTTGGGATTTCCCAGCCGACCTTTTTGTACACTTTCTCCTTGTCCTGTCCACAGCCTTGACTCTTCAATGTGCAACAGGAATCTGGCACGGCATCGTGGTTTTCCCAGCCTACACTTTGGGACCAGTCAGCGTAACTGCTTGCACCACAGCATTTGAACTGCAAGAACAAGTTATGATACAATGGTATCAGCTACTCAGTGTAATTTCCATAAAAAAGATTCTTCATGGAAGATACCCTGTTGATTTGTGTAACTTTACGATCTACTTTTACATAAAGATTAACTGTGTTCCTTCCCTTTGTTGCTCCTCATTTTACAGCATAATCACATTCAGGAGCAATTTCCTTGCAGCCAACATGGCGTAGGTGTTCAATTAAGTGTTGAAATAAATGTCTTAATGTGCTTATGGGCAAGGGAAGATCTCTTTTTGGAATAACTGAAAACATTCTTTTGTCTTTTCATTTGTTGTTGTGCAGGTTTTGGATGTTGAAAGTTTCAAATCATTTCAATCAATCAATCAATCAATTTTATTTATAAAGCACATTTTAAATAAACGCAAAGGTTACCAAAGTGCTGTACATTAAAATAAACACAATAAAAACATCATTAAACAAAACTGTGCACATAAAATAAACAACCTAGACGGTGGTAAAAGCCAAAGAAAAGAGGGGAGTTTTAAGACGACTTTTAAAACAGGACAAGGAAGGGGCCTGCCTAATGTGCAGCGGCAGCTCATTCCAGAGCCTAGGGGCAGCAACAGAAAATGCTCATTTGTACACATGTGTTTATGGAAACCATAAATATGTACAGTCTCACGATTTCTCAATAAATGTTTTGACAACAACACTGACCCCAATCCTTATTCTGTATGAGCATTATTAAACAGCAAACCAGCCTACATCTGGAGGTTGGAGGGGTGGTGGTTTTTCAATCCGAGCGCATGGATTATCATTGCAAAACCGAGAGCACAGTTAAATAATCCACTAGCACGGAATCCTGTTGGCACTTGCTGGGATTTTAAACCCCCCTCTCTTTCCTCCTAAAGTATCACAAGGTAGTAAAAAAAGAAGAAATCTGATTATACAAATTTCATGGTTTCTAAAGACATGGAATGTCAGCTTTCTTTTTTCTTTCCTTCTTTATCTATTTTGGCGACTGGGCTGATAGGAACTACATCCATGAAGTTTTATTATTGTTGCACTGGTTCATGCACAGTTAGCACAATTATCCTGTATAGAGTCAAGACGTAACTCAACACATCCTCTCCTCACATCTCTAACACCCTAACCTGCACTTACTTTGTATTCTCATACTGGTACTACTTTTGCTCTGTCATTGGAACAGATATGTATAGATTTTGCACAGATGAGGGTTTTCTTCGTCTGACCTTGAACAATGTTCCTCCGTTGTAAGTTGCTTTAGATAAAAGCGCCTGCTAGACAATTGAATGTAAATGTAAAATCTCAATGTATATCATACAGATCCTTACGTAGATGTTGATGCAGATAGCGTGAAATGGCCTTTGCAATTCCATATACATTTCATATTGTCTATTCATATGCTCTTGCAGAGCACCTTTCAATCTTAGTTGCTCTGCAAGACAAATTATCGTGTTTTTCTCATTCATTAACAACAACGGAGCTACCATGCAAGGGTTCTCTCTGGCATCATTAGCAACTTTGGGTTTAATGTTTTCCCAAGTGACACTTAAACACGGGGAGGGACTGAGGATCACACTACCAACCTTCCAGGTTGCCTTTTGACAACACCTGTGTTATCACCTGATCACCTCTTCTGAAGTGTGGCATTGTTTGATAAGCCAGTTACCACAAACTCATTTCTCATGACTCAGTCATTTTTCCTTTGATTAGGATAAACTGCTCTGCAAATATTTCTGTCATGTACCACGCATTCTCTCCAGTCTCTGAAGCATCACTTATATCTACAAAACGTAAAGCTCTGCATGTGTCACCTTTTCCTGAATCCTGTCGATGGCGTGTCTCTTCTCCGGGCTGTATTCATTGATCACCCGTTGTGCTTTGGTGTTCAGAGCACTATTCATCTGAGTCATCTGTAGAAGGACAGTCTACAGAGAAAATAAGATTAAAATATTGTCTTGATGGCACTAGAGCTTTGTTTTTTTTTCAAAGTAATGTCACCTCTATTATCCCTTCAGAGGTACTGCTATTTTTTTGACCTTGATCTCAAGCGGTCCCCTTTGGGAAGGATTAGTTTCTCACCCTGCTGCGAAGTATATAAAAGGCAGCTCCTGTGAATATCTCCAAAAGGATGATCACTATCAGAATGCAGATGAACTAGTTAATGGAGAAACAGAGAGAGAGAAATCAGTTCCATCTCTGTTTAATGATCTTATGTCATATGGAGGACATGATCTCAAACCCAATCAGGAGCAGATGATACTTACACAAGCCACCATGGAGGAATTGTTAATGAATGCCCCAAAATGGCCCAAGATGGATACGAGGGCGATGGTGACACCCACTGCAATGAGGACTATAGCAATCTTAGACAAGCCGTTCCCTGCAAAGGTTCCCATCTGTGCGTAAGTCGAATATTGCAGCGCTCCAATTGTGATAAGGGCAACCCCTGATGCCTGAAAAACAAGTTTAACAACTCAACATTAATGCTGTGCTGTATAGCAACATTAAACCCCATGAACCCAGTTCTGCTTTTAATGTAATGGCAGTCTCCTGCTAACCTAAATGATTGAGAGGAAAAACTAACGGCAAAGCGAGTCGAAGAATGGTCTAGCTTTGCTCACAATTAATGACATTTATGTGTGAATCGTTGGCATAATTGAGGTGCAGTACTGTGTAGAAGTCGTCTTTATATATTGCTCCAAAGGAGCCAGACTTCCTGGAAATCTTCTTAAACTTTTCTTGAGCGATAGCGCTCCAGGCTTTCGAAAGTTCTTTCAGTTGTTTTTATTTGGGCATTGGCTGCTTTTCATTCACTTTCAGTCCAGTTCTTAAACCTGACTATTTTCAGATGATTGTATATTTGATTGATAACTAACTGAAATATTGCTCTAGTCCAGTAAGGTAACAGTAGCAGCAGTAGTGGCACAAAGACTACATTTTTGCCAGTTTCTTTAGTTCCAGCTACAGAAAATGTCAAAGATAACAGTATTTTTGGAAGACATAGAATGTAGCTCTGGACCAAAAAGGAAGGGAAACCGGGAGAAAAGTCTGAGGTATGCCACATGACACAAGAAGTGGACTGAAAATCATTGGTAACAGTTCTCATTGAGCGGTAAATCCTCCCCAGAGCCCGGAGCTCAACATTATTGGAGCAATGTGGGATCATCTTAACGAAACATAAGGCAACAAACATGCAAAGAAGAGCTTTGGAATGTCTTTCAAGAAGCCTGGAGAACTATTCCTAAAGACTACTTAAAGAAATGACAAGAAAGCTTGTCAAAGAGGGTTCAGGCTGTGTTGAAGAATGAAGGTGCTCAAACCAAATATTGACTTTCAAGCTTGTTTGGATTGTACAAACTCTATTTTGCTAATTCCATTTGGTTTTGCACATTTTGAATAAATCGCTGCACCCATTTCATAATACTAATACCAAATACTACATGAAATATCAACCCCTCTGTCCCTACCTTTGCCTTTAGCTGTATACAGTAACCACATCAGTCACTGGATTCTCACAGAAATATCGAGCTTCCTGCACTTCTCAAAGACAACTTTTCAGTTTGTGAAGTAATCATTACAAGTTGTCCCTCTTTCAAACACTTTGCAATTGTAATTGATGAGCAATTAATTTGGCAAAATCCAAATATACAGTGTACAAACTTTCTTTGCCTCCTCTACCTCCTCTACTCTTCCTATTACTATATCTACTATTCCTGCTCAACTTTTCACAAAATCAAGGATATGAGCTTTGGAAAGTCCCACTCTCTTTTACTCTGTTTGTTGTATTCACCAACCCGATCCTGGGCTCTCTCCACACATTCATTCAAAAACGAAACAAGTGCCTTTACTTACCAAGAAGAGCGTGTTGAAGAAAATAAACACACATTTGATGCTGCAGAAACCGCACATTGTGAGGCCTCGGTGTAGTCACTGTTGTGTTAAAGTTAGATAAGGAAAAGGGGAAAAGTTGTTGTCTTCCCTCGATCAAGGTGTGAAAAGAAGCAGTCTAAGCTCCAAGTGCAGTTCAGTGGCGAGCGTCCTACAACCATATGAAAATGAACCGGAGGCCTGATAACATTTAAATTGATGTATCAGATGAAAATATAAAGTTCCTGTTCAAATATTTGCATAGTAGCATTACATACTGCTGATTCGAAGAAGAGCTGAACAAAAGTGCTAATCTAACAGTAGGCAGTCTGCTATAAATGGACAGGTAAAGCGTACCTGGGACTGCAGGTAACACACATCCAGGAGACACAAAACATTCGCAAAAAAACTATCCAACTTTGTATCTTACAGATGTTTGCACTATCCAGGGTCTCTTTGTAGCTGCCGTAGCCAATTTGCATATCTCTCTCCTGTTGCAGCTTTGTTTTTTTCTCATTTCTCATGACCCTTTATCTTCATTATAGTATTTTTGTGTATCTTTTTGGAATACTTTCCAGTTGGCAATCAGGGGTTGTTTCCCCAGCCCCAGTTTGCATGATTCCTTCGGTCACTGGCGTCATAAGAAATAAGAAAAGCCTTCCTGCAGAGTTTATGCATTCATTTTAAACTGTGGTGCAAAATATTACAATACTGTGAACGGAGTGAACCTATATATAGATTACAATAAACAAAAGTGTAACAAGAAGACAGGAGAAGATTTTTAAAAACACAGTTTTTATTCATCTTTATGACGACAAAAGAGCTCTCTGATCGGTGTAGTTGTTCAGCTTGTTTGTTTTGTTGCTTGTGTATTGTGTAAGCTTATTGTGCATGAGGGACATGTGTAGGCCTGAGCAACAGGGAAAGGAAGAGCGATTGTGAAAGACAACGTACAAATTACAATATAATACACACAAGCACAATGTCAAAAACTGTTCAGCACATGTCTGAGCTCCTTCACCAACTTATGGATGTGGAGCCTGCAGAAAAGTCAGTTAGACTCCACACGCTGGAAAAGGGCCGAGGCCTTTGGCTGCAGCATGGAGAGAGCTGAAGGGACGCCAGAATGTCTTCTGTTCCTCACTGCTTCAATCTCCTCGGCCCCCTCGGTGGTTTCGCTTTTTTCCCCTTTCCTGCTTTCCTTAGAGCTCAAGCCAGAGTGCATCAGGCTGTGAGGAGGCATGCTGCTTTGTAATTTCAGACATAGCATCAAAAACTTCCCTCTGTTTCTCCTTCTGTCCTTATAAACTACTAAATCACGACAGGATCTTTGGATGTATTTTCAGGGAAGCGTGATGGTAAAACAGACTTGGCTGAGTCAAGACGTTTTTCTGACAAAGCTCTAATTACAGTGGACAAAGAGGGCTGCCTGTCTGTCAAGAGACTCGTTTATCGGCCGTCCAGTTGGCAAGGGACATTTATGAGCACTCGTGTGGTTTTGTCTTTCTTCTTCTTAACACTCATTCTCTGTTCATTCAACTATGTCGGCCTTTTCACATTTGCCTGCAAAGAAATTCAGAGAGAAGAGATAATGGTAATGGTTAATAGCATTGACTCTCCATAACCAGTTGATCACTTCTGCTGGGTGAAGTGTGCACCACAAGAGGGCACACCGAACTCCTTTTCAGACAAACACCTTGAAGTCATTAACAACCAGACACAGGCTTGCCTCAATAATACCAGGCCTGCCTTTTGTTCCAGTTTTTATGGAATGATGACTAATGAAGTGTGCAAATATATGAAACAAACAAAGTTTGTCTTTGAGGGAGTTTGTGGGAACAGGCTCCATAATGATTTACACAGCAGTGGGATCTCTTTGAAGAACTTCATGAGAACAGGAAGTAGAACCATTACCATAGTTGGAAGTACTCGGTCACAGAAAAATGACACTGTCCTTCCCCCTCTGCTTTTCCTGTTTTGAATTCCACAAGACTTGCTCAAAGCTTTGAATTCTTTCTGTATGATAAGAATAATTATCCAGACAAGACAAGTCTGCGTTGTATTGAATATTAAGATGAAAGAATTATGTACAATAACAATACTGATGTACTGCGGAAGGATCCATAAGGGTTGCGGGTATTGAAAACACAAAATCTTCTTCATTTTTTTCAATAGTTTTTATCCTATAAGGTTGTGTCTGCAAAATGGACCAAAGTTGAGAAGACTTGTACTCAGCATGGCATGGCTGATGTCTTGTTACTTTGAACTACTATTTTCGTTCATGAACTAAAGGCCAATTTGCGATTGCAAATAAGAATGAACTGACAGCCTTTAGTGATTTAGTGCATTTGCATGGCAGTTTTTTTGTTTCATTGACCACACAAAGCACTTTTAACAACAAACCATTTACATACACATTAATGCAGCACATTTTAGTCTATGCAAAGGGAGCCTGTTCCTTGATCTTTCTCCAACAGTCGTAGATACCAATTAATGCAGCCTGGGATCGGACCACTGGCCTTCTGACTGGTGGACAACTGCTCCACTTCCTGAGCCACAGTCTCCCACCATGATGAAACTGTGTGTAGGTTAGATACTGATTGCTTGTAAGTTGATTTGAACTGGAATGGGGGACAAACACAGCAAAAAGCAAGGAAATCAAAGAGAAACGCAGAGTAAACACACAAATAATGGATATTTAATCCTTTAACACTCAATACCACAAAAAAGATTCAAGCAAAAGGACCAACAACATTAAACCAAACAAAAGCAGCCCATATTTCAAATTGTTCCACATATTTTTGAGATAACCCTAGAAAGTACAACCTCAATTAAAAAAAAAAAAGGTTTGGACAAAATGGCAACAAAAGCAGGAAAGCAATGATTTGCAAATCTCATAAACCATTATTTAATTCACAATAGAATATAAGAACACTTAAAATGTTGATAGTCAGACATTTTATTTTTATATCACATGAAAATATTAGCCCATCTTGAATTTGATAGCAGCAATATTGGCTTTGCCATTCTTTTCATTCTGTGTTTTTTTAAAATTCATACACCACCGTGCAGGAGCACTACCGTCTCACAGCAAATAAATTCCCAGTTTGAGTCTCAGATGGGGCCCTTTCTGTGTGGAGTTTGCATATTTACCCCCGTTATGCGTGGGTTATCTCTGGGTACTCTGGCTTCCTTTCACTCTCTAAAAACATGGTAGTTAGGATAGCCTCCAGCCCCCATCCATGACTCCAAATTGGATTGGGGATTAATTGTATGCATTGGTATAGAAAATAGATGGACGGCATCCCGACTCTTTCAGAATTAGGGTTGCAGGTTTTCTGCTGCATCTGCTCGGCATTGGTGATGTACCACTTTGTACACGGGGTACCAAAACCCCAGAAGAAAAACTCAAAAACAAGATAGAAAGAAATCACCAAGATGCAGGAAACACAAACGATCCAGAAACAACAGCAGTGATTTTCTTAAGGACCCAAACATGCTGAAAATATATACACATCCTCTCCCTGCAGAGAGCACAAGTAGTGTACAGAATGTTCCACTCTGGGCCACGCAGCAAGAAGCCCCTTAACATCTTTAAACCCCTGCATCAACATGTTTTTTTTCTATTCACATTATTTTACAAAACATTTAGTACTTTGTACCTTGGAAAACATGCAAACATAAAAATAAACATTCACCGAGTCCAGCAACACTCTACACTGATCTACACAAAGAATCAAATCCTGAAAGAAAGAATGTTGTACTTTTTTGTATCTTTGTTGTATTTTGTGGCCTAAACAGATTTTTCTGGCAGAGTGCAGCATCTGGTTTTCTTTTCTTTCGTATAACCCACCTAAAAGTTTGTAAAACTGAGGTTTACAATGTTCCACAAAGTGTTTTTCTTTGCCCGTCAGTAAACAGTTAAGCTTTTACTGGATCTGCTCCATCAATCAGCATGCTTTTAGTACAGGGGATATGTTGTGGTCAAACGTAAATTCTGTGCCTCCCCCACATGGTACCACTTAGACATACCAGGCCATATAGCCGTTTCCTTGCTGTGACCGCCACTGAGCGAAATGAGTCGATTTATAAACCACAACCCAGAGATTTGAGAGCCTTACAAACGCGATGACACAACCTCTGTTGTAAAAGTGTCGTAAGTGTGCCGCAAAAGAAAATTTGGTTTGTATTTGTTATCAATAAGCGCTGAATGGAACTGTGATTTTATGTGTGTTCCATAACACCACTATAGAGCAAGTTTATTCTATCTTGTTTCAATTTGTGGTCAACCAGAGCTGTTGAAAAGATTTCATCACTTAATGTGAATCTTTATTTTTTTAAATTACACTTAAGTGCTTTTATTTATTTGTTCATCTTGAAAAATAAAGGAAGAAAAATGACAGTCAATCCTAAATTAATAGTAGACGTGACCTCCCTTGGCTTTGAAAACAGAATTGGTTCTCTCAGTTTTGTGTTCTTCAGGTTATTTGGCAGGACTTTCATCATTTGAAAAGAGAAAAGAAGCCTGTACAGGCCATTAAAGCCGTTTTACATGATTTGAATAGACAGACTGGAGACAACTAGCCTGTGGCGAACGATTGTTCACTACAAAAGGCACAAGAGGGCACACCTTGGGGACACACCCAACCAGAAGCCATTTAAATATCAGTCAGATTTAAAGCGTTTCACTATTTAGGGAACACCGTAGTCACATGGTTCAAACTCTCCAATTTCATTCAAGCAGTCTCGTACAGTTTTAAACAGCCACCTCAATGATCCTGCTTCTTGTCACCTGCCGCAGAGCGGAGCGAATGCATATAGAAAGTTGCTCTACTGGCTCTTCTTGATTCCTGCGGTGACTTGCCAGAGTGGCTCACGCAACCGTTGGCTGAGTGCTCACAGGGAAAAGGTGTTTACGAGGGATAACATGGCAAAAAGAAGCTGACAGTGGAAGTCTGTGATTATGGTCTGAAAGAAGACACACAACTTTTTGGAGGTAAATAACATTTTTATTTCTTTTTGTGTGTTTCTTTCTCAACTTGTTGCTTTCTGTTTCTTCACAGCCTTCTGTTTCTCACCCACATATTTCCTATTCTCTCTTCCTTCCGCCCCCCTGTCCTCAGTATTGGGGGGTGTGGACATGAGTGCTTTTGATTGGCCTTCTGATAAACTGTATGCTGGGCTCTGTGGAGCAGAGAGAGGGTAGTGATTTCAGAGGCAGTCTGAAAGCAGAGACTCCTCCTGCACACCATGCTTAGAAACTGAGTAAAGTGATTCCCAAACAAGAGAGGAGGAGGCCTGACAACTCAGTTGTTGACTTGTCATTTTTAAATCCAGGATGGACAAAGATGCCAGGAAACCAAAGACCTATGTATCCACCTTCAGGTTGGCCCTCAGGCCTCACAATCGAACTGGCAGTGTGGGGAAGCAGAGAGAGAACGGACTGGAAACCACTGACAAGAAATTATCTGAAAACAAGAAACTGGGAGTCTCATCTGCAACAGGTAAAGTCCTGAAAACGCTTGATAAGTTCATTCTCTTCGTTTTACTAATCCAAAAGCTGAATTCAGTTTAGTTTTGCAACATAGGACCCAGCTTCTGAGTTCTGTCATTTTGAACTGTGGATGATATAAAGGTAACTGAATAACTGTCCCAGTGCGTGCAAGGTTGAAGGGGAAGACTCAAACGCAAGATCAAAAGTAGAGACAGGAGGATGATCACCGAACAAAGCTATATCTTACCTTCAAAACTCCTTAACAGAAGAAGCTGCTGCCACAGATGTAAAGAAATATGAGATAAAAAAAACAAACAAGCAAGGGTTTTGGCAGTGAACAAAGCTCAACATAGAATAGGGCTGGACACACAATTGACAATGACAAACTGGCCTAAACAATAGCCGCTTTCGGACTGTAGGAACCTTTGGCAGTTCTAATAACCTTTTAATCCTTCTCCGAGGTCGGGTCTTTTCATGGTTCTTATAGAACGAATCTGACGGAGGTGTGTGGTGGTCTGTAGCTACGCCCCATGTCATGCTATCATGGCTGAAATGTTTCCTCATAGACACAGACAACCTGCACGTGTTTAATAAGTTAAACTTACACTGGTCTCATTTGTCTGCAGTGCTCTGCTCTCCTTTCTTCCTTCATGAAATGAAAAAGTATCTCCTGACTCTCTCTGTGAGCTCTTCCAGCCTCGATATTAGACGCCTGATGTGATTGTCCATGATTAATATCACCATCATGCAGACCATAAACACGGTGGTGTTTTTTCTACTCTCCTTACTTTTACCGTTTTATTTTGTGTTTGAATGTAGCGCTAAACGGCTAACGGCTAACACGTCACTGAAGCAGACGGCTGCGCGCGGCGCATCAGTCCCCTCAGGTCCCGACTCATGTGCGAATGCAGACTGAAACAGTTCCGCTGGGGAAGGATAGTTATCAGAACGAAATTCGAGGAGGGTAGTTCTGATAACTACTTTCTTAGAACGGTCTGTCCGAAAGCGGCTAAGGGCCATTCAGACCAGGGCGGCAAAGCGTGGCGGAACGGAAGCGATTTTCACCGGCGGAGGTGAAAATACATGGAAACAGATCTGTCCTTGCACACCGACGCGGCGGTAGTCGGGCGGTAGCGGCGCGGAGACGCCTCCGTCCCGCGCTGCTTTTGGAAAATAGAACTCGAGCGGAATTTGGACGCCGGCGGTGTCCCGTTGAAATGAATGGGGAATGCAGACAGGGCTGGAGCAGAACTACCGCGACTGTCCGGTGTGAAAAGCCAAGTTGAACACACCGCCTGATAACCGGCGTCGTCGTTTCGCTGCCGCCACGCCACGCTCTGGTCTGAAATCGGCCTAAAGAGAACCAGAACCAAGGAGCCTACATGCTTAACAGGGATAATCATCCATCACAGATGCAATGAATCAACTCACACAGGGAAAAAAAATGGGAAACTAACTGAGGTTACGTAATCACTACAAAGTGAAACGGGATATAAAACTAACCAAGATACAGAGGGCCCGCAGATGTCAAAAATGAACATAAATTAAGTTTACTGGAATACTGAGAATACAAGCAAAGCAAGAGGAACCGAAGATCTTAACGAAACGTTCCTACCAAACCTGTAGTCCTTAACTGAAAGCAGGGATGTTCAAATAACTTCATCCCTATGTCTCACCAATTGTTAAAAGAAGACCAGAGGTCATGCTAAACTAATCATATTTATCATCGTCCCGGAGAGGTTGAGTCTCTTAGAAGTAGAGATGGGAAATCGCTCAACATTGTGTGGGCAAATTGTTTCGACTGTTTAAAAATAATGTTTCTTGATTTATGATTGCAAAGACTTTGGCACAATCACATAAAAAAAACAACAACAAAAAAAAACATGTAAGTTGTTCCACAGAAAAATACATAGCTAATTCACAGAAAAGGCTAAAAAAACAGTTGCTACATTTTCCTTCCTCAGTTCGCTGGTGTGATGCAGCTGATGACATTTCCACCCCTGTCACCACTTCACAACCTGCACAACCCTTTCCCCACTTTCACTTTTCTATTTCCGTAAATACAAATCTTCTACATTGCTCTCATCTGCCAATGGTAATAGCTAGGAGTTTCAAGTACATTACGAGTAGAAAACAAGACAACACAGTTTAGTATTCATTAGGCACAGCTCCTATCAAGCAAAAAGACACTACCTGTCACAAAACGACTGCTTACTGAAATATTTACATCTCACAAGTCTTAAGCCTGGACTAAATTTTGGATGTGTGGATAAATGTTCCTATTTCACAAATTATGGTGATACTGGGATAATCTGCATTAGAAAAAAATAATATGTGTAGAAGGGCTGGTCCAGGTGCCAAAAAGACCTCCCTGCAGTCCAAATTTGTCCCCCACTGAACACTTTTGGTGCATTATGGTGGTGCAGAGTGTTGTGAAAATAAGGAGTGACGAACCACAGAGACAAACAGTATGGCCCTGTTCGAAATATACATTTTTTTTTATGTTTCTAGTATCAAACTAGAAAAGAGCATGGAAAAAAAAAACATGGAAAAAAAGAGCATGTACAGAACAAAAAAACAATAAACAGTCAGTTTTAACATTTCCTATTTGATCTTGTTAAAATGTTCCAAAAATAGTTTATTGTTTAAATGATGAGCAAATTGTGCTTAGCCAGATTTCCCTGGAAACAGGATTGTCAAAGTAATGTAATCTGAGGAATGAGAAAAAGTTCTGAAAAATTTATCCACATCCCGCTGCGGCTCCTGTTTGTGCTTCAGGCTGTAACTCAAAACCTTCACATGAGGGCAAAGCATTAAAACCAAAAAAGGAGAGAAAAGGACCATCTGGGACACTGTTGTCAGGTAGATTGAATTTGTGCAATGATGTCAAAAAACGCTCATGAAGGAGCAAACGAGATCATCATAAGTTGATTTTGTAGTTGTGGAAACTGTAACTGAAATAGTCTGTGTTCTCCTGCGATATGAGTGCAATGACATTAAATACAACTTGCCTGCCTCCTTTGTTCCCAAAATGAACACTCAGACAGGCTGATTGAATGCATTCGTCCATCCAGCCGCTGGACATTCCAACACCAAAATACACATGTGCAAGCAACATCTGGTGGGAAAATATTGTAAACATCACGCCAAATTCCACATCACTTACAAATGTAACATTCTTGTACCACAGATAACAGATATATGTTTACATCTGGAACAGTTTCAGTTTTCCATTCTCTTGTTATTTTACGTATTTAACAGTTGCACTACTTCATGACTGGGCTGCTGTCTTACAATACATTTGTTTAACAAAACATGTGCATCCGGATCTAATGATAAAGAACTTTTAAGAATTTGCTTCTTCCTGATTGGTCAGCGAGGGGAAAAAGGGTGAATTCTGAACTTGAGACTTGTTGTCCTCTACCCCTCTTTTCTGTTAAGATGTCACACAGGTAAAAGCTGAGAGTCTGGAGACGCCTCGCTTCACAGAACCACTCAGGGACTGCACAGTCTGTGATGGAGGTGAAGCTACATTACGAGGAGTTATCTCAGGAAGTCAACCTCTGAGTGTTTCCTGGCAACATGATGGTAACACATTACTGCTCCTTTCGAAACACCATTAGGAGATAGACAATGCCAGCCAAAGCTCTTGTGTAGAATTTCATTTTCAATTTAATTGTTTTCCCCAATTCTTTGTGGTATTCAGGCAAAACGGTGCATTCGAGTAATACTTCCTTCAAAGATGGTGTCGCCTGTCTGACCGTGGCCCAGTGCTCATCTGGAAACACTGGGGTGTACACCTGCATAGCTGAGAATTCAGCAGGAAAGAGGTCGAGCAGTGCAACGCTACAAATAACAGGTAAAGTTAGAAATTCACTGCAAACATACATGCAGCATGAGCAAGCATAATCAGCAGAAGCATGGTGAATAGATTTGTGTACACTAAACCCTGTCCAACTCTGTGTACAATGGAGCAGCAACACAGGAAATCTCCAGAGCAAATAATCATGAGCGGCACAGCGAGGTCACATTCAAGACCGAAAACTCTGTACCGTCCTCCGGCTCTAAGGAAGGAAGCCAACGGAGGGGAGAAAAGGATGAAGGTAGATTACAGAGTTTTGTTTAGACTTTTAAAAGCCTATGTACTTTTATACATGCATACAATTCTCTTGTTTCTGCTATTTTTCTTGATATGAATATAAAACTCAACATAAATCATTTTAATCAGCTATGTATATCATAGTAGCAGGGAAGTATCCAGCAGCTAATTGGCAAGTTTAAATATACAGTTCAGTGGCTGTAAATTGACTGCTGTGTTTGCATGTGCAACCAAACTTGACTGCTCCCGTGCGATTGGTTAGTCGCTGTTTAAATAACCCTATTGTGTAAGTCCACCTACTTCTTCATTGTCCACAGTTATCAGAGACAGCAGCCTTCAAACAAAAGTCTCCACTAGCAAGGGTGAGTGGCCGATACCACGTAGTTCAAATTTATTGCATTTACACCAAGTATTCAAATTTCTGGAAATGCAGAAACAAACCAACTTTTCCACTTTTCTTCAGGGTCTCCTGTGGAGTTTCTGGGCCCGCCGGAGAAGGTAGAGGTTCGTGTGGGTGAGCAGGTGCAGCTACACTGTGAGTTCAGGAGCAGCTCTGAGCCTGTGGCTTGCTGCTGGATTTACAACAAAGCCAAGGTAAAAGTGCGAGGCTCACTCGATTACCCATTTTTGTGCACTTGAACTTTGAAGTTCTTTTCTCACTTTGTGGACACTTCTGTCTTCCTTCCTCTCCAGGTGGTGGCAGAGGGCCCTCGCACATCAGTCAAGAGCACGAGGACGCAAAGCAGCGTGGACATCTCTCAGGCCGCCCCAGATGACACGGGCTCGTATACCGTCATCGTACGAAACCGAGCCGGCTCTGCTCAGCACACAGTATCCCTCAGTGTCATAGGTGAGTTCAAGATTTCATGTTTAGGATTTTTAATTTGTTCTTCCTTAAATTCATGAATGACCTATCAATACGGAAAGGGTGCAGATAAATCTACAAACGAACCAAATAAAAACCCTGTTGAGCAGGAAAAGATGGGAAGAAATGACACAAACTGTTGCTGTAACAAACTCCTCGATATCATTCAGTTCAGGGAATGGCTCCAATTGTCAGTCAGTGGGGTTACATGGCACTATCTCCAGGTATCTGGATAAAAGCACTTGCATTTCTCCTCAGACCAGCCCTCTCCACCGGCATCCCAACCTGTTGTTTCCCGGCTCTCCACTCATTCCCTGGTTCTGTCCTGGACTGGCCCCAGCTACGACGGTGGCACTGCCGTGGTGGGCTACATTGTGGAGGTCCGTCAAGAAGGTCCGGATAAGCCTGGAAGCTGGACTGAAATAAGCCGGAGTAAGAACACGTCACACCATATCCACTCAGGTTTGGAGCCACTGGGACTGTACCGCTTCCGCGTCAGAGCTTACAACTCAGCAGGGATCGGCGAGCCAAGCCAGGAGTCTGAGAGTGTCAAGATGGCAACTGCCAGTGAGTGACGTGCTTCTAGTGTTTGTGGACTCCGTTTAGAGTCACTAACCTAATGTCATCTGCACATTTGTGATTAAAGCGGAAAAGACAGAAGAGCCTGAGTCTTACGTCAAAGTGGACGTTGACACCACACACAAGATCAAGGACCATTATGATGTCCATGAGAAGCTGGGATAGTAAGTTTTCCTTTCTTATAGATCCTTTCAACAAAGACTAAATCAAACTGTAATTTAAAACTAACCAATTGTGAGCTCACAGAACTGAGAAATTGCAATGCTTCTTACACTCTGAATATTCCAGTGGAAAGTTCGGCGAGGTGTACAGGCTGACCAACAAAGAGACGGGCCAGGTGTGCGCGGGCAAGTTCTACCGGGCTCGCACCTCTAAGGACAAATCAGTAGCTCGCCAAGAGATTCAACTAATGAACAAGCTTCACCACCCAAAACTTGTCCAGTGCCTGGCTGCCTATGATACTCGTTCAGAGATGGTCATGGTCATGGAGTAGTGAGTAATCCTGACTATATATTTAAATTTTTTTTAAGACCCAGGCACTGTCTGCAGATTCACATCGCCATTATGCCACCATGTGCAATCGTGCTGCTGTGGCAATGTTGTTGGTTAAATGTGTGGTTTAAACTGTCACAGAAGGTTTGTAGGTAAAACCAACAGTTGAAACAAAATCTCACGTGTAGCAACCTTGGAAAAGCTTAATTTGATGGACGTGTACTCTATTTTAACTGTCTTCTGTGGATTTAAGATGCCTGCAAGTTAAATAACAGTGCAGTCTGTTTTACAGCAATCTGCATCGACTAAAGCAATAAAACTGTGGCAACAATATTAACATTTTCAGCTAATCAAACCTATTTTAGTACGTGCCACTTAAGAGGAAGAGAACCCGTGGCATTGATCTGTGTGGTTGTTCATCTGCCTTAGTATTGCTGGTGGGGAGCTCTTTGAACGCATCGTGGATGACAACTTTGAGCACACAGAGCCCACCAGTGCTCGCTACATGCAGCAGCTCCTGGAGGGCATGCAGTACGTTCACAAGCAGAATATTGTCCACCTGGACCTCAAACCAGAGAACATTGTCTGCGTGGATACAACTGGTACACGGATCAAGATCATCGACTTTGGCTTGGCCAGTGAAGTGGGTGAGTCTGTTGGATTTACTTTGGAAATGGTCTCATCAATGAGTATTCTGATTTGACTAATTTAATTTGATATAGCGGATATCCTGTAAACTTGATCATTCTTGCACTTTCCCACAAGGTACAGCGACTAAATCGGGCTGTGTACAGGGATGAACTATTTTGATTATAGCTATATCAAAAACTTCATATCAAATGTTGTTTTTCATTTGAGGGTTTACCATCTCAGACTTTTAAAAGCTCTTGTTTTTTTTTTTTTTTTTTTCCCCTCTTCAGAGGAGGGTAAACCTCTAATGGTGATGCACGGCACACCAGAGTTTGTGGCCCCTGAGGTCATCAACTATGAACCTGTGGGCCTGGAAACTGACATGTGGAGCATCGGAGTCATCTGCTTCATCTTGTGAGTGCAATTGTGGTGATGGTGGCTTTAATCTAAAGCCAAAATTAGATGTACTAAAAGACAAAAAAAAATGGACTGCAGAAGACTTGTGACATGTAAGCTCTTAATAAAATGTCCTTTTAGACCTGCCAAAGATGTATATATTTCTTTTTAAATTGTCCTTGAAAATAAGATGCATTAGATTTACAGAAGTGAAACTTAATGTTCCCATTCTGTATCCATATAGCTCCACGAATGCAGATTTAGCGCCATCTGCTGGTGCTCACTTGGTATAGCACCCCCCTCAAACTATTCTAGCTGAGCATCAGCAGGAATAATTAGAATCAACTTACCTCTTGCCTTAAGATATTTATATAAAAAAAACTGACTTGACGAAGAGGGACATGCTGTTTGTGCAAAACATTTCACTGCTATGCAAAGATGTTCAAGCTTGTGTTATGGTTTCTGTTCTAGGCTGAGTGGAGAGTCCCCCTTCCAGGGAAACAATGATGCTGAGACTTTAGCTTCTGTGACAGCTGCCTGCTACGAGTTTGACCTGGAGACTTTTGCAGACATCTCTGACGAAGCGAAAGACTTTATCAGTTCCTTGCTGAAGAAAGACCGGAGGTTGGCCTGCCTTTGGTTGCACAGATTCTGAGCAGCATTTCTCCTCCCACCTTCTGAGCAGCATTTGATGGGCTTTTTTTTTTTTTTTTTTTTTTTTTTTTTCTTTCTCCCCCCCCATATCTGTCTCTTCTTCACTCCAGAGGCAGGTTGTCGTGTACTGAGGCCCTCGCCCACTCCTGGATGGCCTCTTTTACCCCTCTGAATCGCAGAGCCACAAAGTCCCTCAACAAAGACAGGATGAAGCGCTTTCTAGCCAAGCGCAAGTGGAAGGTAGCTTATCAGAAAAATTTTGGACAGTGTTGTTATCCCAGCATAGGATAGATGACACATCTTTCTAAATGAGTGCTTCCCTATAATAAATTTGAAATGAATTCTGTTCTCTAAGAATAGACCTTAAGCTAGTTCACGAGTGTTGGTCATCCTCTACAGTTTTTTTTTTTTTTTTTTTCCCCTTTCAACCTCCAGAAAACCGGCCAAGCTGTTTTGGCCCTAAATCGAATGGCTAACCTCTCCAACAGGCCAGACTCTCCTGGCAGCTCCTCAGAGGGTAACACAGACATAATGCCCCCCTTCAGCCCTAAATCTGCATACATGTGGCAAATGACTCACAGTTTGAGATTGTTACTCTAAGTTTGGTCTTTTGTGAGCTGTTTTTCTTCATGATAACCCCCCCACTCTCATCTAGAGCCAGGCTGGAGCCAAGAGGCAGAGGCAGCCATCCAGTCGCTGGACAAGCAGCTGCAGATTGAGCCTCGCTTCCAACAGACCCTGAAGGACACCACCCTTCCAAAGGGAGCCACTGCCCAGCTAATGTGCCTCGTCAATGGTACTGTCAGCTTTGCCGATCCAATGCACATTTGAGAGCGCAGAAGCATTGACTGAAATACTGTACTTTGCTTTTAGTGTATAGATGGATATATATAAATATATATATATATATTTTTTTTTTTTTAAAATCAACTCTCCTGGCTCTTGTATTTATAAAAAAACAAACAAAAAACTTACTTAATCCCAGTATTGCACACATTTAACAAAATAACTTAATTTTGGTAATAATTAAGGCATTAAATCTTCAAATATTTGAATCTTATAGTATGTTGTGCAATAATGTTTTCTTTTTTGTGTGTGTAAATTCTAGGCTATCCAGAGCCGGACGTGAAGTGGCTACAGAATGAGGAGCCGGTGTCTGAATCATCCAGAGTGGCCATTGAGCAGGATGAAGATGGGCTCTGCTCTCTGGTTCTGGATGATTTGAGGCCTTCTGACTCTGGGGTTTATGAGTGCAGAGCCAAGAACAAGTTGGGAGAAGCAATGTGTTCTGCCAAGCTGAAAGTGGAGCTGTAAGGCGGTGTGTGAGGATTTCCTTTTATGTCCGCACATGGATGTGTACACATGAGTGCGAACCAAAAAAAGGGTGTGTTGTCATCAAGGAGTTAAGGCTACAGACCCTAAAACCTTAAATTCAAATCACGAGTCACTGGTGCACTCTGTATCCCTAATGTGTGGCTGGCCTGTTCATCTACTCCTACACAAGGCTTTGTATTAACACGAGGTGATAATATACACTAAGAGAGAGCTCCTCTAACATTTTGCACATTAAGATATTGTTCACATGTGAAATAAATTAAATTTTTCTTAAAAGGCAGTAAAGAAAGCACTTTGTCTGAGGGATAAATGTTAAGTATGCGTAAAATACTTACAATTTCTCAAATCCACGGGGAGTACTGTTACGTTTCAATTACACATGAATTCAAAGCAAAGCCTTCCAATTAATGAAGATCACCTGTTTGTTGGAAAACATTTAATGTCTTGTATTGATTTTTATAAAGCGGTCACATGCAAGTAAACGGTTGAACAGATGGACACATGCTTTCTTGTTTAGAATATGGCTGAAACAGTATTTTCTCATGTAAACGGTCTGTGGTTTGACACCATTTCAGTTGAAATGTGTGCACAATGAGGGTTTCAGGTTCTTTTTAGACAGACTAGTATTGGAGTATTCCGTACTTGAGTAGTGTCGCATGACAACTGGTTCTTGGAAAAATATTCTGTAGTGTGCAGTTGTTGGAATAAAAATATTTAACATCTTCTCATGCAGATAGATTCAGGGGTCATAAGGAATCTCCAACATTAGACACATTCACTGGCTTGCAAGGCTTCCCATAATACAGCCATCTGACCAAACTTGATTTATATTAAAGTTACACCCATTTTCTACTACTCTGCAGTCATGTTGCATTCTTTTTAATAATGCCCTGAATCAAGTTTCACGACGTCAGTCTTTTACAACAAAACTTTTTTTTCCTAAGATCAGTTCCCACAACACATTTCTTACTATAAAATACATTAATTGGTCATTTACAGTATTTTCCCACAATTAAAACCTTCTCTAAAACAAAAATATAATCACTTACTTCAGTGTTAACTGACAATTCCACTACCTTTACTTAAACTTACTATCGTTTTCCCCCAAAACTCGATTTGAAGTCATTCGAAGGTAACAGGACTCGGAGTGAAACACGACCACTTGACTAACATTCTTGAACTTGCTAATCAGAGTTGAAATGATCTTAAAGGTTTAATAAGTTACTTCGGTAAAGACGACACTTTATTAATACCAAACGGATATCCCAGATTGAAATATCTCAAGTCATTTTCTTAGGGATTGTTTTAAAAGTTAACCTTTGAAATTTTTTATCTTTTTATGAAACTTCTTTGAAATAAAACTATACGTTTAAAACCTGTGGAAAGTCTATCAGGCACTGAGTCGTGGTCAAAGAAGTGAGGAAGTTTGCTGCAATGGTACGATGGCCATCCTCATTCTTTTGTAAGGCAGCCTATCCTTATGTGGGTCAGTCCTTTGTGCAAACATGTCCCTGAGCTGGACACATGTTTATTCTGTTTGTACAAGTCGGATGTCATGACGCCGGGAGCCAGTCATCCTCTTACTGTCCCTCTGACTTCTGCTCGATCCTCTTCTGAAGATGATCCCAAGCTTTCAGTACCTTTACAAAGCAAAACAGTAGAAAATCACCACAAAACATACGACTTCCTTCTTTCCATGCAATGCGTATCAGTGGTGCGTTTGTTGATGGGATACTGAGTGTCTGACCTGTTTCTGAGTGACCTCTGGCTCCCACAGAGTGCTGAGCACAACGTTGGCGTGCTCGACCTGCTTGCTGTTTGACCACTGACTCTTCAGCCTGCGCAGGGCATCTTCTGTGGTCACACCATCTCGCTCCGTTATCCGCAACACGGCCTGGGAGGGGAAAGCCAAAAAGGTTTCAGAAACTGGTCTAAGTTCCCACTTGTTCATGGACTGTTGTCAAAAGAAGGGAAGCTAAAAAAAAGTGTCAAACATGGCAAACAGATGTGTTTGACAGCAAATTCAAGGTGAGCAATAAATTATTATTATTTTTTTTTAAACTGCTTTCTGTTGTAATTTTGATCTCACACGACATGCAAGCTTTTTTGGAATGTGGTAAATGCAGCGATCTGTATACGCGTTTGCTTTTTGAAATTATTCATCACATCTACTTCAAACGTCTTACAGAGGATGCAAGTGTTGAGTGTGAAGTCGTGAATGTCTGGTTCACACAATGAGGCAAAGTATGCCGATTAGTTGTGTATGCAAAAAACATCTGAAAACTGAGGATAACCTGCATGTGAGGGTTGTAGAGGATGGCTTTCACCACATGATGCGGTTCCACATGGTTATGTTAAGGCAAGCAACGAATACAAGGAGAGTTTTTTTTTTTTTTTAATTATTCAGTGTCTGTTTTAGCAGAGGCTCTCTTTCTCTGGCAAACAATGTACATACAGTGCACGCACACACTTACTTCACCTCAAAGCAGTCCAAGAAATGAAGAAGAAAGCATAAACCTTAAAGCCTTTAGGGAACACCTGTGAATTCTAACATTTTCCTATATTCTGCATGCGAGGCGTTCAGGGAAATTCTTTCAAGTCTCACAAAAACAACAACAACAACAACAACAAAAAAACATGGGATTCACTCTACCCACATAAGCTCTGCTCCAGTACATTCCAAATTATTCCAAATTTGGAAATGTGCGACAGTCATCCAATACATTTTCCTCATTCTTTCATGTTAATTGCACTGTTTTATTGGGGACCAGCGGTCAAAACCATATTACCTCCTCTTCAGGGATGATGGTGACCCAGACCTCATGCACCAAGTCTTTCCAACCGGCCTCCAGAAGAACAGCTGCATCCACCACACAAACCCGTTTCCCTGCCAACAGTCATATAACCTTTTAGGGACAAATAGGACAGAAGGGATAAAAGGCAGCTTGAACATACAACGAGCAAAATAAGACCCAAGCTGGAATCCACCTCCTTTAACTGTATAACCATTCTTCTCAACTTCTCTGCTCATTTGCCATTTTAAAGGTTTCACTCACTCTACCGCAACAAGCTCTGCAAACTTCCCTCAGATCCAACAAGAGATGTACCCTGTGGGGCTAAAAACCTCCTCGATTTAGATTTAAACAGATAAGGATTGCGGGCTCTGCGCTGCAAAATTAATTCCAGCCCCTAATTCCCCGAAAGCTGACTGTGTGAAAAAAAGACCGTTGTGCAAGTTGCCAAACATTGTGGAAAACACTGCACATACTCTACAGAACAGTGATAAAACAACAGTGTCATCAGTCAGTGGCCTTTTCAGGTACAGGACATTCCTGCCTATAACTTTTTTTTTTTTTTTACAAGGACTAGTTGTTTACATTGTTATTCATACTCAATAAAGTTTCTCACTGTGGATCGTTAACAGAAAAGATCACTCCCCCCAAAACACTTATGATTCTCCATTTCCTTTAGTGTGTCAGCTTGCTCTTTTTTTCTTTTGTTCCTCTTTTTGAGCATTTAAAAAGGCCTACAAAGTTAAAAACCCACTGCCCTCATCAAAGGGAGTCAATGTCTTTCAAAGGAGGCTCTGCTCCTGAACTGCCAGACATACCATGTTTGTGGTTCAGGCTTTTCTTTCATTCCCAAACAACACCATCATATGACATATTTGCATAACTCCCACTGTGTGATTAATCTGTCACAAACAAATAATGAGCAGCAAAGCTGCCCTCCACCTGAATGAGACTAAAACAGAGCACTTCAGACAGGAAGGGACAAAATGCCTTGTGGGGGAAAAAATATATAATGTTAAAGCCTGCAAACCTATTTTAGTAGGCAAATAAAGCAACATTAAGGAACCTGTTAATGAGAACTATTGACTCTAATATAAGAAGTGAAGCTATAGTTGGAGCTAAAAGAAGAGTTAGAATGAAAGAAAAATCCAAAGTTTAAAAAGTCAAATAAATACTAAAAAAATGTACATCCTTAATGCCATAACGTGCACACAGACAGAGGACAGTCCTGGGATTAACAAGTGTAAAGTCATCCAATACCTTCGCCTTTGGCTCGGTTGATTCTGTCCTTCACTAGAAGTGCGATCTCCGGCCATACAATGCCTGTCAGGGCTTTTAATCGCTCCTGCAAGAAAAATATCCTCTGTGCTCAGCTGCAAACATAAAATCTGAAATGTCAACAGCAACACAGTGATGTGCTGAAACATCACGCGTACCGGTGGCATTACCTGGTTTCCAAAAACCTTCCTGCCTAATGCACGTCTGTCGATGGTTTTGTCTTCATTTAGGATTTCTAAAGGAAACAGAATAAAACTCATCACTGCACACGTAAGCAGGATGTTTGAAGTATGACATTTAAACAGAAACCATGAAAACTGAAGCTACCGGGCAATCTATCTTTTTTTATCTCAAATCTTTGTCCTCATGCTTGTCTGGTTTAGATTAATTCCCTTTGTTGTGCATTCATTTTACTGCTCTAATGCCTCATTTAGATATCTTTCATCATGTTATACCTGATGAAAGTCAGGCACACAAAAACGATGTCAATAAACTCTTTTTTTTCAAGAGTTTTCTGGTTTCATCTGCCTCCGACGCACCTATTGCATGTTTAACAAAGAAAAAACTACGAGATACCACGAACAGACCGAGTTTAACGCTTCAAATTCATAACATTACAATATTTGGTGTGTTATCTCTACTACTATTCACGACCGACAAGTCAAACTTATTATTATCACTTACTTAAAACGGCTGAGGACCTGGCCTAATCCAACAGGTTTCCTCGGTGTTCAAAGTTTGCACTGAGCAGACGGAAAATTTTAAACTCTACAACTTTATTTCTCGTCTGTATCTGGTTTAGTAGGTGTAAGAAACGAGTGCATTCACCAATCTCGTCTGAAATCGCCAGAAAATACAGAATTTATTAATCACGGTAGTCATCATGACCTTCACCTTTTTCCAAGACGGTGTGCTAATCATGTCAGTCAGTAAAGTGTTTCGAAATCCATCGTGAGAATCATCTATTTCATCAAGACAAAACTGCCTCTTGGTAACACAAAATAATCCTTCCAACCGTAACATGAAGTGAAAGCTCAGCGTTTACTCACCTGACCCAAATTCTTCAACCACTCTGTGATAGCCTGCTGTGCCGAGCTGGTACACTTCATGACCCAGTTTGTCGCAGTCAATCCAAACTGCACCGAGAGCCTCCAGCTGTTTGGCGATGGAGCTCTTTCCACTGCCGCTGCTTCCTGTCAGGCCGATGACATACGGAAGGGGCGGGGGGTGCGATGTGTCCTAGCACACAGGAGACAGGGGAAACAAGGCTGCAGGACGTACAACAAACACAGCGGCGCTGAAACTTCAGGTGGAAAATAAAAAAGGAATAATCTGTACATTTGCCCTAACAAGGAAACAAACCATCCACCCTCACAGTGAAAATAGTCTGTCATGTTCAGCTATTTGGGTCTATCAGATTCTTATTACCCCAAATCTGTCTGACACCTTCCTCTCCAGCGAGCTTTAACCGAGTCTGTCATCTGACAGGACAATATAAATCATATTCAACTTTCACCCAAGGTGTCTGTACTGTGTATTCACAGGCCTACAGATACTCAGACACTGGTGGTCAGATCTTATTAGAGAATTTTCTAAGAAATAAAAAAAAGAAGCATTCTTTAGCCCCTTATAAGTAAAACCTATAACTGTTTTACCTATAAGGGGGTGAAACCTAAACACTCAGTTAGGTTTCATGTTCTCTTCCTGTGAATGATTAAAAACACCAAAGCGCTTTAGAGTAAAAATCTGAGAATTACTTTCTTGTATCCCTTGGCTTCACTGCTTCTCTCAGTTCCTTAAGTCAAGAAAATGCTATCAGAAAGTCCCGTACACCGCGTGCATACAATGCTTCACAATATATTCAAAAAAGGAAAATTGACAAGACCTTAATAGCAAAAGAAAAAGACTGTTTCATTCTAATTATCCTCTACAATGGTGGTTGAAAGTTTGTGAACCCCTTAGCCTTTTCTATAAATACGATCTAAACCAAATAGTGGACAAAGAGAATCCAGCTTAACAACTTAAACATATCATACTTTGTCATTTAAGGAATCTGAATGTTGACTGGTGGAACTTTAATGAGCTGGTTTTGTAACCTTTTACAGCTTCATAAGCATCAAATAACTTTTTAAAAGATGTATCTTTAGGGTCCTTTAGATGTTCTTTTGTTTGCACAACATGACCGAAACTAGCAAAGTCTTAATTAACAAGTCAGATAATTAAAGAGGTGCAATCTTTAAATAAAATGGGACCAATGGGTAATTACTTGCACCGAATCGTAATCCCAAGAACTAAAAACACCTGACATCAGGTGCACATGCGTTTAAGCCTCCCAGGTGTGTAAAACCTGTGTGAAACTCTTGGACTTACTTTTGGGAGAGTCAAGAGTGTACCCAGCAGGCGAGAGCGTAGACTGGAAGAGCTGATCTTCTCCTCTTCAATTTCAGTGTGGTGGGCATCCTTAAGCAACTGGATCTCATGAAGGACCAGAGCTGGCAGGCCCTGATTCAGGAAGCAGACAACATAGGAAGATAATAAATACGCTTTAGTGCGTATGCTTGTTTTAGGATTCTCTGTCACATTAAACCAGAGCATATGTAATTGAGCCTGTGATGTTGTGAGTAAAATCCCGTGTGACTGTCTACAGGTTATACAGCAATATCTGTATCAATTCATTTGAATTAGATCAAGCATGTGAACTTTATTTCCATAATGAAAACTTTGTTTAAAACAAAGATTACTCAAAACGATTGCAGCTCTTAGCTTTCTAAAAAAAAAAAAAAAAAAAGGATTTTTGTCCAGATAAAATACGCTGAAAGTTAATTTGATTGTATCAAAATGAATTTGTGCATTTACTTACTGTTTGAAAGGCACGACCAGATAATAACCAAATTTTACATCTCAACGCAATGCATTTCTGCTCATCTCTTCACTTACATTCTCAATGCGTTTCTTGTTTACAGCCTCGCCTCCTTTTCTCGTCTCCTCGCTTATCACAATGCACTTCAGCAGGGGGTCCACTATTGACACTCCAAAGGGGTCTTCAAGAGGCACAATCTCCACCTGCAGAGAAGGTTTGGTGTCTTGTAGAAACTCCTGTAGTCTCTGGACCCGCAGAGCGAACGGCTCTATCAGTTCCTTTAGCACTTTTTCTAAAGCCAGGGAGGAGAGGATGTCAGGGGGACTGGCTTCTGATTGTTGTTTTCAAACATCAGTTGTATATGATTTTAGCAGGACAAACTATACATGAATTCATTTTACCTAAAGGCTTAAAATTAACCACTTACTTTTAAGCATTGCTTCGTCGCACACACCAATGGTGAGCCTTCTATTGGCCAGCAGACACGAGATGTTAAGCAACGTCTTGTGGGCCCCATGAAGGCGGTCAAATGTCCCCCCTACGACCACATCACTGTAGGTCTCCAAAGGTTCTGACTTTTCTACTTGACTTTCCAGCGTGTACCCATTCTCATGCAGCTTCACCAGCTCTGGGTGAAGCAGCACTGAGGGCAGACCGGGCCTACAAACGTAGCAGTGACCAGTGTACTTCTCCAGACACTGCGCCACCTGATGAGACTGATGTGGTTCCTGCAGCGCAAAGTCTGTTAGCACCACCTCTGGGGAGTGAGACAGAGGTTGTGGCGTGGGGAAGGGGCAGTTCGGAGTCGTGGTCCCGCTGCAGGCAGCTGGAGGAGCGCGCACATTAGTCAGCAAAACACGAACATCTAAGTGCCCGCATACATCCGCTGCGTTGCTGTAAAGGCGAGTAATGAGTGTGGACAGGTCCACCACTGGTGGAAGGAAAACTGGTCGAGGCTGGCTCCCACCTCCCAGGTTCAAGCCAGGATGGAGGTGGACGTACAGTGTGCGGTCAACAAGCTGAGCTGCCGAGCTGAGCACTGGAGCGATGCGCAAGGGGAGGGTGTGGAGAGGAGACGTCAGCACAAGGATGCCCGTGCTGAACATGGACATGTTACCCGCTGGTGTCACGGGGACTCACAGTAGTCACAGTATTTGAAGAGTCACTCTAATGGGGGGAGTAACCACAGGAAGTGCTGCAAAGGGAAAGACATAGAGCGAAGCAGGCTGTGAAGAAAGACTGCATTATTTTGGGAAACATTAAAATGACTAAATTGGCCCCGCAATTTCTAAAGCTGCTGTGGTAATCTATTTACTGTCATGTTCTGAAACTCTGTTTGAAGTATAAAGATGACATTCTAATTAGGGCTGGGCAAAACCATTATTTTTGTAATCGATTAATCTAGTGTTTATTTTTTCGATTAATCTAATAATTCGATTTAGATTATTTCCCCATTATTCGACTAATAGAGCAATTTACAAATAATACCTTAATGAAAAAACACAAATTTCTTCATTCCTATACATTTTTGTTGCTCTTAATTACCAAATTCCAAAACAAAATTCAAGTACTGAATACAGTAGTGGAATCTGATGCTTAGAGGTAGCATTTAACAAAAAATAAAATACCATCTTTCAACAAATAAAACGGTTGTGCAAAAAACCACAATCTGAATCAAGGAAATGTTATCAACAAATAAAATATAAACAGCAGCAGTGGTGTCCTTTTTGAACCAACAAAATATAACATTTACTTTGCTTTCTGCAAAAAATGTACTCTTCATTCCCATGAAAATAACATACACTTTTGAGTATTCTTAAGGGAAAAGGCAGTGTGTGTGTTTAATTCAAGACATGATGTAGTCATGCATTGGAGTGGAGGAATGTCAGCATTTGAAAATGCTCAGCAGGCAGGCTGGCCCTTTTTTTGGTAACAATGTTTCCAGCAACTGAAAAAAGCCTTTCAGATGGCGTTGACGTGGCAGGTACAGCCAAATACGATTTGGCTAAAGCAGCCAGTGTGGGGAATCTTGTTGCAATATCCTGCATTATTGTTGTCACGTCACCCCAGCCCTAATTCTAATGACATAACATGTAAACACAAGCTTTAACGACGTTTAAGGATGACACTATTATACATTTTACATGCAAAACTAGATCAGCCAGGAGGCTTACATATAAGAAATAGACCTATTAATTTGTCAGATAGCTGTTTGGCATTTTTTTAGTTAAGCGGCATGGGCTCATAACATCACTAAGCCTGTAAATGGAAACGGCTCACTACTGTGACTCCACATAAAGTCCCATTAAAGCTAATTATGCAAAAAGACAACGTAGACATAAGCTTGTAAAATAAAAACTAGCTTTTGTCCAGCAATGCTGTGCCTTACCGATTACTGTGATTATTAAATTGTAATTTTATAAGAATCAATAACAGACAACACCAATATATATATATAAAACTAACTGGATTACATTGTAAACATACTTATAAATGATAAGGTTTAAAGTTTAATTCAAGGTTAAAGTATCAGTAAATTATAAACATTCTCTGTTCCCCCCCGTTATAATACCTGACATGGTGGACAGGAAGAACAGAATGATTAACAAACTATAGAGCAACATGACTGACATTTTAAAACTTTCTTCTTCTGCTTATGATGTCCCTGCTCATATGTTACATTGGTTACATTTCAACACGGTGACAGTAACAGATTAAACCCTGAGACATGTCAGAGTCCGCACACACACTCTCTTGACAAGAGTGGAACTGTCACTATCAGGTTCAAACGACCATGCTGTAAGCCAACAACTTCTGCCCTTATCATACCGCCCACAAGAAACATGATTGGAGAGAGATTAAAACCTTAGCATGTTATTGGTCGCTCTGTCAATCATCGACCAATCAAATAACAAAACACCTTGAACGTGAATAGCGTTTGTAACTAAGTATCTTGAGGTCTAAGTTGTTCGTTTAGCCAATATGACCTCTTGCTAGCTAGCTGCGAACTTAAGGACAGCAGCAGAAATGCTCACAAAGAAGTAAACTGTGAGACCTGAGGTGAACTTATAGGGAGTCAAAGCTAGCTAGCTAAATGTGGAGCTACAATGATAGCCTATTGCATGCAAAAAATAAGCTACAACAAAATGCCAATTTGAGTCCAAAGTGAAAAGAATGGCGACTTGACTGTTGGTAATGTCAAAGACTATATACAGTCCGTATTTTGGTCCAGACGACATGGTGCGGCCCATAAACACAGCAACAATAAATCCCTCTGAACTGACAATCTGGCAGTTATTTACACTTGCAGTTTAGCAGCAGCTTACCTCTGTTGAGCAGATCTACAGCAGGGAGGAAAAACGGATTAATCGTGCGGTACAGACGTATGTCAATTCACATATTTACTGTGCAGATCTTACACTTTTCAACAAGGAACTGTTTTCAACTTCTCCACCCCTTTCCAAACGGCTAGGGGCACCAACTAGTGGAAGCCACTCACTCTCGGATGAGCTGGGTAGGATAATCACGTGGCCGTTTTTGTGCGCCGTGATTGGTTGAGGGAGCAGCAGCGAAAAGTGGGACACGTTGACCCAGGCAGGTAACAAGCTGCTGCAATGTTGTACTATTATGATACTATGATTCAGCAAAATGATGAAACTGATACGATAAAAATATAAATAATATGCTTCTTTGTAGTCTACTTGATTGCACTTCGAAAAAAATGAAATACAATACATTTTAGCCTCGTGAATTAATCCGACAGAAAGAACTTTTCAGGTTAATATTTTTAAGATCTTTACATGAAAGAAAAGAATGCGTGAGAGCACAGAATCAACCACATTATTCAATATCAAAACAATGGTTTTCAACATTTGACAGCTCCCTAAAATGTTTTGTTTAAAAGCCCATGATCACACACCTGCTCCTCTAAACTTCTTAGAATTTGAAATAGTTGTTGATAGTTTATCATCAAATCTTACAAAGTTGTAGATTGATCCGGTCCAACAGTTAAGCTGCTTACACGCCGACTTACTATTGAAATATTCACATACTCCACAGCATTCATGGGAGACTTTAATAAATATATATACATATTAAATTCTAAAAAAGTAGAATAAATGTGTTTTCAAGTCCAAACTCACACAAGTGTCTTCATGTATCGACTGATTGGACACTCGCTCCATGTTTGTTTCATTTACACGGAATCTGTAGCTACACTTGTTAAGCCGAAACATGTTTTTAGTCAGTGTCATTGGCATGTCAATATAGATGACATTGTCTTATTCCCAACCATAGCTCTATGGTTGGGAATGATCTCGATGGCTCGATCTTTTGAGGATGAAACTGGACTGCAAGTGTGCTTTCTTCAGGCAAGTTGCCTCAAAGCCATCAGTTTTTCTCCACTGTATAAGAAAACTTTCTGTTTGAGACTATCAAGGTCAACAGTTTTCAGGAAACGTAGAGTTTGTGACATGTTCAGATGAATACCGCTGGTGAACTAATTCTCACATCTGAATAGGTGCCTTTCTTGCTATTACAGACACAAAGTCGATCTACAATTTGCAAATAGCGAGAAATCAAATGTAGATGTTGACTTTTAGAAGGACTAAGGGAGCCTGCCGGTATTTAATATCAAATTGGAAATTCATTTGAGCGCCTGTGTATTTAATGAGAAAATGTATAAGTCACTTTGCTAAAAACTTATGATGCATTTACAGCTATTTCTGAGGCAATTTTTTAGTAAAGTTAAATTTTGATAGCCCCGGCTGGGGTCTTTCTGTGTGGAGTTTGCATGTTAAGTTAAGTTGACTTTTATTGATACCCGAAGGTAGATTGGTCCTCTGCTTTTAACCCATCCAGGTTGGCACCTGTTGACACACACACAGGGTCACACGCTCAGAGACAGATGCCAGCCTGGAGCAGTGGGCAGCCATGAAAGCGCCCGGGGAGCATGGGGGTACGGTGCCTTGCTCAAGGGCACCTCAGCCGTGACAAGGAGGTGGATTGACACCCCTCCAGCTATCAGTTCCACCAAGCGAGAGTGGGAATCGAACCGCCAACCTTCCGGTTATTGGACGACCGACTCTAACCACTGAGCCACAGCTGCCCATGTTCTCCCCGTGTATGCGTGGGTTCTCTCCAGGCACTCCGGTTTCCTCCCACTGTCCAAAAACATGCATGATAGGTTAATTGGTGTCTCTAAAATTGTCCTTAGGAGTGAGTGTGAGCGTGTTTGTTTGTCTCGTTTGTCTCTGTGTGGCCCTGTGATGGACTGGCAACCTGTCCAGGGTGTACCCCGCCTCTCACCCGATGACCGCTGGGATAGGCTCCAGCCCCCCTCGCAACCCGGACGACAGATTGAGCGGGTATAGAAAATGGATGGATGGTTGGATGGAAATTTTTATAGCATGCGTGATTATCACTGACACAATTCACTAAGCCTGTGAAACCCACAATTCATAAAAACAAGAGAATTCATGGCAATTACAAAAACTGAGGCAAACAACCACTCTTATGGAAGATTTTTTCTTTTAAATTTTCAATTTATACTCTGAGGCCAACAATTTGTTTTACAAAAATAATACAAATAAATGAAGTGTTTTCTCCATATTGTAGAAAGAGTAGCACTATGGAGCCCTGGGGTTAGCTGGGCAGAGGCATTGCATAAGTAGAAAAAAAAAAAGGAATTATCAACAAAAGACCCAACAGATTCAAGTAAAAACTCCTATAATCATAATGAAGTCATATTAAAGCCTGTTGGCAATTCTTGAAAATTAAGACTCTTAATGGGTTCTACTTTTGGTCAGAGGAATCAAACTGAAGCCCTTCACAAACTCTCTTCGAGACATTTGCAAGCAAAGTGCTCAGTAAGACTTCAACATAGCTTAAGAAATGTAAGTTGGTATAATAACATTTAAGAATATTTAATCAAAGTATGAAATTCTTGATGGTAAGCCTGCAGCGTCAGGCGTGACATCTTCAGTGGATTTACATTTATAAACATAGATGCATTCTGCTGAGTTCAACTCCCCTGTCCTACTTAAGGCCTACTAACATGTATCAGTTTACTTTCTTCTCGCTGGTGCTATCACTGGCAGCTGTGTCATAATGGCACTTCTCCACACATTGCCTTGGAAACCATCCTCTTACACGTTCTCCAGCTAGATGAAAACGGAAATAAAAGCAGAAAGAGTGGACTGTGACACGGCTGTTTCTGTCAATCTGAAAACAGGTAAGACACAGCCTCCTGGCAAGGTTGTTCACATGCAAACTGAATCGACCATAAAACGATAAAGAGAGCAGAAAAAGCATCTTATTTTACCTTTCATGTCCTCCTTGCTCAAAACTTTGTCTCCGTACATCCACCATCTACAATGAAAAAAAAACACCAACACAATTGTGGACCAATAACCGGGAGCATAGCCAACCAGAGTCAACAAAAGACATTATGGTCAACGTTTCTGTGTGGACCAACTTACTTGGTGCCACGGGTAGCCAGGATGGTGTCCCCCTTGCTCAGGGGGATCCTGGGCTCCTCAGTGCAGGGGGTTCTGAAAAAGGTTTGGAGACCCTTGTTGAGAGGGCAGCAAGCTCCGTTGTAATCCTCCACGGCCTGGTACTGGACCTGCTGGTCAAGCAAACAAAACACCAGGTTATTCTACAGGACCACTGATTGTCATCTAGGCTTAGATATTCGTACGTGTCTAAACTCGTTCATATTAACAGTCCTCATTATGGAATCTACAGTGCATGCCAAGTCTGCCAGACTCATCAGACATGAAGGAAAAGTTAAGGTTCCTTGTGATCTTAACACTAACCAGTATGAGCATTGCTAGTTTGATAAAACAAAAAATAAAACTCTGCAACAACGATATTTCATCACATTTTGGTACATTTGCATAATATGTCATATTGAAAGGGTTTTTTTTTGGTGATGGAGGCACATGGCTATCGCTGATGGATAAATGTTGAATATCCCACTCCAGGACAGGTGACATGTTTGAAACATACGGCGTAAAATATCAAAATGTATTCATGCAGTGTTGCATTCGGCAGGTACTTACACTTCTCACTCGTTTATCAGTTTTCTGCTTCAGCTGCTCAATCTGTTTAAAAGAAGAGCGATACATAAACATGTTTTTTAACAGGCAAACCTTTAACCCCGTGCTACAAATTAAAACGTTCCGGCAGTACTGTGGGTTACGGAAACTTGCTCTAGTTAAGAGTGCAAGTCAGTTTCCATTGCCGTTTTTGATTTGCATCTAGAAGATGTTAATAAGAAAAGATAAAGAATGGAAAAGGTAAAAATCTTAAAACATCCTCTTAACGCACAGCAAGGTTCGTATACTTGATACAGGTGTCTTTTGCCTGTTTTGAAAAAGACTGGATGTGTATTAGGGGGAATGGAAACAAACTTTGCAAGTGGTGCCTGACCTGGAAAAGATTAACGCGACACGTTTCCAGTCTGAGCCAGCACATAGTAAAAATCCCATGAATTAATAAGTAACTCCTGAAGATCTTCTTCAATTTTCCTCTGGTAGATGTTCACTGTAATATTTGTGCAAATCTTTTCCCTCCATTACCTAGGAGCTCTAGTTTCCTGTTAGGACAACAGCTTCTATTAAATTACAACCACTAACAACATGTCCTATATCTCCGCCACTACAACACTGCAAAGCCTCGTTTCCTCACTTCAAACTAGTTGATGAAAACATGTCTAGTTTGCATTTCTTTTTGGGGGCTTTTCCAAGGATAGCTTTGGATTTGCTTTGCTTGTCAATGGACACTTGGCTCATATAATAATAAATGACGAAACTAAACACAGATGCTCACATAAAGTAACTCAGTACCAAACCAAACCTACAGTTAAGGTGTGCTGGTGACACTTGGGATGAACAGGCCATTCAGTGCCATCCCCCTTAGGTGTTCCTGACCATGTGAAGACTTGTTTAAAGTTCAGCCAGCGGCTGCCGAGGTCGTAAGGGAAGATAAACTCCTCTCCTGTTTGGTAGTGCTGTATTCTGTCTTTGGCCTGGTGGAAAAGAAAAAAAACAAAAAAAACACGCTGGTATTTATGTGGTGTTAATGGCCAGTGATCGTTATGCTAAATTGTATTGACAGATGATACAGAACTAGGTAATAAACATAAACTTTATGTTTTGAATCATTATTATAGTAAACTATGATAATAAAATGGTGAAAACATGCTTATGGGAAATATTTTAAGACAGCAATAAATAACATAAATTTATTCTAAATCATCTCTTCATAGATCAAACGTCTACTTAACTAAACTTTATTACTAAATTTTATTATAAAATCACGTGAAATCAAAAACAGTCTGACCTTCTCCTCAATCCAGGATTCAATTGAGGTTTTGTTTCGAAGGACAACTTTCATCTGAAAAGAAAAAAAAACAAGTTTCCACTAGCAGACGCTGTGTATTTTTTTTATATAAACAAGTCCCTGTAATCTTACAGCATTGATTGTTCCTTTATGTGAAGGACTGTGATGCATTTCTGCGCCTAATGCACCTACATTACATTTACATTATTAACATACACTCTCAAGTGACTTACAGGTGAATAAGGCAAACGATTCATATAAGTGTTCTCACATACCGATTGGTCATCTGACTTTTTTTTCTCATCTATGTTTGCCTTTTAATGAAAACAAAGCTCGCAAGATTTGATGAGGCAAAGTTAAGGCTAAAATTATCATGTCACCAGGAGCTTGTGTGAATTGGGAACCTTTGGAAAAACCTACCTGTATGAAGAAAAGCATACCAACGGCAATAGTGGTGCCCAGTGCCAAACCTAAGGCAAAGAGTGTGGCGGCAAAGGCAGGCACACTGAAGGGCATGAGGGGCTGGAATTGACGAACGGCACTCATGTCAATCTTTACAGTACTCCAGCCAAAAGATATCTGCAGTTAGAAAAACAGAAAAACAGCTTCAAGAGTCTTTCTAGCGCTGAGAGAACAGGCCATCAAAAGCCAGGTGGGATGTCACGAGGGGACTACTCACCCTCTCATACAGCTGGGTGTACATGGTCATAATGAAGATAATGGCAGCATGAGAGCATCCCAGTGGAGCCAGCAGAAGGAAGCTGGTGAAGTAGGCGTGGTTGAAGTGGCCGCAACAGTTGTTGATCCAGGGGCAGTGGTGGTCCATCTTCATCACACACCTGAGGGAAAGGAGGAGGAGGAGGGCAGGGGGATCGATTGGTCATTTGGGAGGACATAGAGTGACATCCTGCATCTTTCTTTAAAAAAAAAAAAAAAAAAAAAACTAAATTATCTACACAATTTTTGACAAAAACACTTATCGAATATCAGTCTACAATGTGTTGGAGCCAATCATTGTTGAGTTCTATAAATATGAACTAAATGTCATTCTGTCACTCACTTATTCCTTATAGGTCTCACAACCATCTCACCCAGGAAAGAAAAAACAACTCTCCCGCTGGTTATACGTGTACTTGCCTGTTACACTTTCGACAGTGGTGAGATCTAGGAGCTTTGTACCCCTGGCACAACCTGCAGTACTGTAGGTATTGGGTTTCTTGTTGATTCTCCTGTTTAACAATTAAAACCATATATCAGATGCCTGATGTCACTTTACTAGAATTACAAGATCTGGCATTTTTTTGTGGACATACTGGCATTTCAGTCTGTTCAAACGTTGTCACAAAAGTCAACTGTAACGAGAAAAAAAGGCTATTCTTACTGGTTTCCAGCCAAGAGGAATGTATCCAGGTCCAACAAACATAGCGTTGAAGTAGTTATAGAGGATTAAGACAGTCCAGTTGATGAGCATGAGAAAGTTGATGCTGCCTCCTGTTGTGTCAAGTGGCCAGTACCAGATAATGGAGTCTATAATGGCCATGGTTGAGCATATAGCAATGACGGAGAGAGCTATGACTGGGCCCCAGTGGCACAATCTACGAACCTCATGGAGGTTCTCAAATGTCACAAAGGTTGACATGAAGTTCATTTTTTTGACACTAAGGGGTTAGTGTCCGTATTTTGGCTCGAGTTCCTGAAATGTATTGACCTTTAATATGCTACTTCTTTCCTCTGCTATCTTGCAAAGTTAGCGGTGAAAGCAACACATGTGTTTTTTCTCGTCCTCTGAGAATCCAGCAACTATCCTGGCCTTGAGTCACTAGGGCTCTCGGTGTCCCATTGATCCTTGCTCTGATGAAGAGCAGCATCCTCTCCTGTTAACCTTTGAAGCACGCTATCCTTGTGAAAGACTCAAATTCCCCATCTGTGTGAGAGAGAGAGAGAGAGAGAGAGAGAGAGAGATAAAGAAAGTGTTGGTGCAAGCAGGGGTGGGGCCCACTTTTGTCCTTCAGGAGTTGGTTTAACTGTGTCACTACATACAAACTGACAGCCAATTACTATTTTATTCAAAGTAAATTCACAGTCAACGGTAAGTAAACATTCAACAACAATGGAAAAACATGCCTTCAAACGTTTTAAAGTTCAGCTAACAGGATTATTTCTTTTTCTAAAAAGGTGTTGATTCATTTCTTCCATTTCAGTTCGATGATGGTGGATTGCCTTTTTGCAATATCGATACAGTAGATATTCAAGTAGCAACATTACAGTTGCTTTTACGCTTAAAAGTAAGCGTAACAAAATATGACATGGGTAGTCTGCACAACACATTAACTGTTCACAAGCGCGAGAATTAATCAAAAAGCTAGTTCCCTGAGTAATTGACCATTAATTAGCTTCTGTCGCCAAGCTAGCTAATTCGGACCAGAAATAAAAGCATTGCTATATTAGATGCAAACTACCATTTGTAATTATAGGTGCGACAAAGCAACCCTCTGCTTTACAATTCAGTAGATGGCCCTTTAAAATGAACATTTGCTTGGGAAACCTATTTCGGTTTTGCATCATAGGAGCAGCAGTTAGCGAACTAAGGTTAGCTTGCTCACCAGCTTCAGCAAGCACTTACAAGACAAGCGGTTCATCCAGAAATATTGCCATGAGACGCAATGAAGACACGCGGATATAAAGCTATAATAAAGCTATTTTGTATGCGCATTTGAACGGTTTGTGTGGGTAAAGAAAAAAAATCTGTCACTTTAAATTACAAACCTGGCCACTTCCTTGGCTCTTCTCTTCAAATTCTCTTGTGTACTGGGAGGAACCTTTCTCATGCTCTCTGAGCCAATACACTCAACCATTTGTTGACTTTTTTTTTATTCTATGCAGTTAATTACTTACTTGCCACAGAGATTAGAATATTTCACGTGTCTGCCTGCAGCAAAGATGAATAGGAAGAATATTTTCCCTTTCACTATCAGAATCCCTTTAAATTTCATAATGAAATGGAAAAATAACAAGGTCCGGTTCCTCGCCGAGCACTTTATACTGCAACTCAAGGAAGAGACTCCATTCGAAGCTTGTTGTTGATATTCTGAGCTAACTGTCAACCAGAAAGCTACTTTAAACTTAGCCGTCAGAATGTCCTCGGACTTTGAAACCTACGAGCAGGATTTTGGAAACATTACAGCAGAATTAACCAATAAGATTGGCAGAATTCCTAAATTAAGTGGGGGTAAGACAGTTAATTTTATTAGCATGAATCGCTGAGCTGTTTGGCTAGTTTGCTATGAGTTAGCTATGAAGTCTGAGCTGAGAAGCGAGAACCTTTAATGGTAGCAGGTGAAGCTTATTGGTTTTGTCATTAGATGGATTTGTAATGTAATTTCTTCTAAAAATGTATTCATTACTCTCAATTGCTAAACACAGTTGTAAGGTTCTTACTATTTAAATAACACAATACATGGAAGCGGCCGACCTTGGTGTGTGTTTATAATGAATTTATCCAGTGTGACAGTGTTGTTTAAATGTGGACGCAAACCCAGGCTATTTTATCTTTCAGTGGTCATGGCAAGAAGAGATCAAACTATTATATTCTGGTCTCTTTGACAAATAGCAATGGGAATGTCTGAACTTCTGAAAAAGTATTTTATCAAGAAGCATTCACGAGAAAAATACGTTAAGCATTGACTTACATAACAGTATTAGAACTGTATCTGTGTCAGAGCTGGGTGTTGTTATCTGTCTTTAAGACTCATCTCTTCTGAGAACACCTTCTCTTCTAACAAGCCTACCTCGCACTCATTTTGCACTTATTTACTTGTTCTACTTGTGCTCAGTCCTCTAAATAGGTTCAGTCTTTAATCCTAAAGCTGGAGATTCTTACTCTGCTGAAGCTAAGATGTTGTTCCTTACTTGCAGGTTGCTTCGAAATGAAGCCCTGTTTCTCAAATGATTAAAGGTAAATGTTATTTTAAAAAACATGGTGGATACGCGCTTGAATCTTTTAACAAGAAATGGGACCTCAGTGTGGTTGATATGTGATTTTGTTTAACACCCCAGTTACATGCAAGTCAAGCAAACTGATGACATTAACTTTATTCCTTTTACAATTAACTGTCTTCTACTCAGTTAGTGTCAGAATCGGTCAAATCCCTTAAATAGAAGAAAAATGGTTAAAATAAAACAAACCAAATGTTTTTGCTATCATAGCCAATGCCTTTGCCATGCATCTTGTTTTCATTTTGCTGTTACATCTATACAGCTTTTCCAAATGGACGTGTTTGTGGTTGGTTGGCTTGTTTGCTCTGATAAATCACCTGACCTGTTGAGCTGTGGATACTGGCTTTTTTCACGTCAGTTTTTCATATCGGTGTCTTTATATCTATGCATATGTAGACACACAGTGTGTTACTTATATTGGAAATTGATGAGATGATGAGTTTAATCAACTTTTACTTTGGAGCTGATTGACACATGAATGACTGCCCAGGTGGATAAAGCGGTGGCCCTCTCAACTTCTACTGCCGACTGCTCATTTACCAGTGCAGGCTTATCATTTGTCTGATCAGTAGCTGGCTGTGGGAGAGATACAAATATACAAATAGAAAAAACAAATATGTTGCCACTGTCGGCTGCTCAGTAGCTTTAATTTAGGCTCTATTACTTGTTCCATAGATATCAGTTGATTATATGAGTGAAACTCAGTGGATATTGATTAACATAGTCTAAACAAAGCCAAAAAGATTTGTGTAAATATACATATCCATCTATTTCATTCTGTGAACTGGATAAAACTGTGGTTTTGGCAAAAAGTTGACCACTGCTCTCAGTTACAACCAGCAGTTTTTCCAGATTTGTTTGCTAAAAACTGCTTATTTAGAACATTTATCGCCATCTTTGGGCTCACGCTTGTTCATTGTTTTTTTTTGTTTTTTTTGAAGGGCGCTGCGTCTCACAAGATGTCTGACTGAGTATTTCTGATTTGGCCTTGACATCTTTGAAGATTCATGGCTGCCCATTCCACAGAGTAATTTCAAATCACTTCCTCTCACCATCTGTTAAATCTGCCAGAGTAAACCCCTATGAATAAGTACAAAGCTAGGAAACGCATCATAACCATAAGTAGCTGTTCTATAGCTACTATATGCCACTAACGTAATAGTTTACAGAGGAATTTTAATTACCTTCCTACTCATTGAAGTTTTTCTTCTTTATTTTCATAAAACTGGCTTCTGCTCTTCCTCATAGAGTGGCTGCCTTTAACCCACTGTATGACACCCCTACATTTGATATCAAACATTAATAACTTTTGATGTCACTCAGTTTTCTGTGTGTTGTTATGCTGCCGAACAGTTGCTAAGGCACGTGGGAGGAAAAAAAGTCACGAAACAATCAAATCACATGGTTTAAATGTTTGTTGTAATTCCCCAAAACCAGAGGTTCAACAAAAATTTCAGTAAGAATGTGTGAAATGTGAAACCTTGCCTTGCTAAACAGAAATATTATGTTGTCATGTTCATGTCGTAGATGTGATATTTTTCTAAAGTAAATATCAAGATACCTTTCATAGTTGTTTTAAACTCTTCATCTTTCCATCGGCAGGTTGTAGTCTTTGTAAATTTCTATTCCTATTTCACGTCCCTCCAGCTCGGTCTGAGCTTGAGTAAGAGAGCACCATCTCACCTTTCTCTGAATCGCCTCCGGCTGTTTACTATGTAGGTTTTGAGGCTGGACACAGGTTTTAAAAATGAATTTGAGCATTGGCAAAAGGTAACGTTGGTCCACGGTGCCATGAAAAATCAAGATCTGGGCTTAGCTTTTTCTTATGATATTGCGGTCCCACAACTGGTAGCTTTTTGATTCACCTTTGAGCTTGAAGTTTTGCTGACTTTGTGTTTGAATATGTAAGAATATTTATATTTATAATTAAATATTTATCACATTCCGCTTGTAATTCTAGGTTCATTTCACTTAGTGTGTTCGGTGACATGCCTACCTTCTGAGACTTCCTCAGAAAATATCTGAGGTGTTTAGAACTTAAAGGTCTTGTGTGTACCATAAGTCATAAGTGTCTTTCAATTAGCGTTGAGTGGGGGGGTATTCACTTGGCTACAGTTTTCAATTTGTTCCAACAGCGTAGTTACTGGACGTACAAAATCAAACCGAATTGTACACCATAAAGATTTTGAATTTTATTTGACTTTAAAAGAAGAATTTGAGGTCATTCTTCATATGTCTTACATAAACTCCTGATTAGAGGGTGAAAAAAAATCAAATTGTTACTTTTGGCCCAAACTGATTTACTGAGACATTTGACAAATTATCATTATCTGTTGAAATTAATTTGTTAGGGTTAGAACTGTTAGGGTCCCATTTATTCGTTTCTTAATCAAGTTGAGTCAGTGATATCTAATAAAACCAAATTGTTCTCATGTAAGATTTTATGAAGAATAGAATCAAGACCGCCGCGCATGTTGACCTTCAAAGGTTGTATTTGCTGAACTTTAAATTGAACTTAATTAATGCTGATGTCTTCCTATTTTTTATTCCTATAATTTATCAGTGGAACTCCAACCGATCCATTGTGTCAACAAACCTGCTCAACTTCAAATTCATGATTTATGATTCATGAAAAAAGGACTTGTGAGTCATAAAACATCAGTTATATTTGCGAATTCAGTAGCTTTGCAGCCTGAGGAAAGAAACGGCTCCATAGTCTGCTTGCATGACAGACTCTAATGTGCTGATTGCCCTGTAGCAGCAGGGTGAACGGGCATTGACTGGAGTGGAGAGAAGTGGGTTCTACCTACCTAAACACTGTAGAACTTTTTTATTTGCAGAGCACATTCCATGCCACAATGTGATTCTTTTTTTTTCAGTTCAGGCTTTCTCTTTCCTCTGTAGAAGTTTACAAGAACTTGTAAGTTTCCTTAGGCAGTACAGTTGTTTCTCTGCATTCTTAATGATGTTGGAGATGTGTGATAAACAGATTCTCTGTGATTATAAAGTCCCAAAAAACCTGAAAATGTTGACATGCTCCACCTTTGCTCCAGTGGTGTAGATGGGGTGTGTATTTCCATTCCCTTTCCTCTAAAAGGAACAATCTCCTCTTTTGTTTCGTTGACACTGAGCAGTAAATTGTTCAGTGCATTACACTACAAGCTATTTGATTTCTTGCCGAATAGGAATTCTCATTATTTTTTTTTGTAATCCTGCCAAAGTTGGCAAAGTCGACGGTAGAGTTTTCTTCATGCTGCAGTCATTGATGTACAAAGTCAACTGTAGGGTGCTCTGGTTTAGAGCACCAGAGTAGAAGAGATGTGACTGCCAAATTGAAATAAAGTCTGTTTGTGAGTGAGTCCAAAATTCTTTTTGCAAGGTGGGGGTACTCGAGTTCTTTAAGTTTTAGTTTCATGGAGGAGATCACATCAAATTCTGATGTAGAAGTTGTTATTTTTCAGGTGTGTGAATAGCATGGTAAATGCTCTGTGGACCTGTTGGCTCTAAATTCTATTTGGTGAAGGTCCGTTCTGGTCGGGTTGCTCTCTTTGATGTTCTGCAGATCAACACTTAAAAAGAGTGGGTGTGGTGGTCATTTCAACTACACACTGCAGACTTTTAAAGTAAAGGGATGATGGTGGCTGGCTGTCTTGAAGCAGGTGAGAGCACACTCCTCCGCCAGTGATGATGTCAAAATGTCCAAAGGAGCCTCAGCTAACTGATTGGCTGATGTTTTAGGACATGGATATGAACATGTGCCCGTCAGTTAGACAGGAATGTTGCCAGACTCTGCAGCTTTTCACATATTGACATCCTCTGTAGATGCAGACGGTGGCAGGTGACCCCTCTGGATACCAGAGTGAGGGTGAAAATCTTCTGGTTAAGTGGCAACTTGGCCTCACGCGGTGTTTGGCTGCTCCTGATTTGGTTGCCCGTGATGCTCTGAATAACTGAGCCACATATTTCTGCTGTCGTTGAGGCCTCTGTCCAGTCTTTGTTCATGCTTCCTTGTCACCTGATGGAGAAAAAAACAACCTCTTTGGCTGTGAGTAGATTTTCAGTGTTGTTGGATCACCTTATTAGTTTGGAAGTTTTAGTGGGTTCACATGACAAGTAATCTGTGGCACTGGGTCACACACTAGAAGATTTGTAGCTAGACTTAACCCATTGATCTGTCTGATCTTTATCAAAAGATTTGCTGATCTTTTTGTTGTCTTTGTGGTTTTTAGATAGGCTAGTTGTCAAATTTGCTATTCTATGATGTGTGTTCCTCAAGATTGAAGTGGTTTTCCAAGGTGGCAGTATTTCTGAAAATATGCCAGTGTGTGCATTCCAGACATTCCTGTAAAACTGCTGCAGCTTCCTCAATCCACACTCGAACACTTTAAGTTGTTTAATCATTTTTTTCTCAGCTGGGAGTAAGTGGGGGTGTGGAAACGGTGAAATATGATCTGATAGACCAAAAATGAAGCCGTGAAAGGGCTTTGTAATTCCAAGAAATGTTTGTATAAACATCTTTTTTTTTTTTCCTCTGGTGGAGATATGATCAGGCTGTTGGAATATAGATGAAAGAGTTCTGTGGGCTGTTTGACTAAAATAACAAGCTGCAATGAAAACACGAACGATTTTTCTTGTGATTGCTTAAAAACTACTGCTGCATATGAGCATCAAGCATCATTGTTGTGAACACAGTTGTCCTCTCTTTGTTTCACTGGAGTCTTGTGTCCGGTCAGCACAGAACAAGGTCCAGTCATCTGAAATGTTTTGATAAAGCAGGTCTGTCTGTGGACACATCAGTTTCTTGTCTCTTGTTGCTGTAGCTTCAGTGTTGCTTCAGCCTCTATATCCTGCTGCCAAGGTCCATCCGTTACTCGGTTGCTGCAGGTGCACAGGCAAAGATGGCTGACATTCACTTCCCTCGCTGTTTTTCTCCCGGTTAGGCCTGTCTCAAGCAAACCAGTGGCTCTGTCCCTCTGGTTTTGTCAGCAGTGGTATTAGGAAAACTAAAAGTGGTCAAAATATTTGTTAATTCACCAAGGAGAGAACACCTCTTGGCATATAGCGCAATTTAATTTTAAGTCAGGTCAGCAGATCAAGAGAAATAGTTAAATATTTTGGATTTGTCCCCAGATGCACAGACATCGAAACCGATATTTAAAGAGATAACATTTTAAATATAAGAGCGTACAATAAGAGTATAGTATGAACTCGGGTAACAAGTGTGAGTGCGCTCAAAACTTTGCATGTTTATGATTGGGCTCTCACAATAACTGCAAATTTGTAACATTTTGGGTTTAGAATAGCCACTGTTGCTCTTATTAGCGCTCTTATGGCTGATTCTCTGAACAGTTTGTTGAGACTCATAATCTTTTCTTTTTCTCTCTTGCACCTCTTTTCCATGTGGAGCTGCTTTGCAGAAAAGCAGATAGACACAGTCCATTGGTACAAAACTAACAAAAAAGTTGAGCTATTTTCCTATCATTTCTTAACCATGTTCATGCATTCTCAAACATATCAGTGACCGCAGGTGTTTTCACTTTTTTTATTGTGAATTGATTTCTCGAAGCCTGTAGTATTTCTAAAATTGTATACTTTAGATTGTTTATGAAAGAAAATACTCATAAAATTTTAAATTGTTTGTTGTTTAGAAGGAAAACTTTCTTGGATAATTTGACATTTTAGTGATCTGCTTTGGGATGTACTCTGTTCTGTTGTATACTGTATAAATGAGCTCACAGTTTTCTTTCTCAAGACCATAAGAGACCATATGTAGACACTTTTTTTGTTGCAATGTATTTTGACCTCATATCGGGGGTTTAGAAGATTTGCAAGAGTCACAACTTTAGTGCAAAGTTGAAAATACATCTCAACTGTGTTCATATTTCTGACAAACTACCACAGAAATGGCTAGAAAAAAACCAACCAGCAAAGAAAAAGAGTACAGATTTGTACACTGAGGAACTAAGGAAGCACTGAAAGAGAAATTGCAAAATGCCTTATGGTGTCTGACAAAGAAGTTCACTGCACCCTGAAAGAAACTATAAGAAAATGGAAGTAATGATGATGGAAAAAGGTCTGGAAGTAAGCAGAGGTTGTAAGCTGGTCTGAAGGATTGCATATCTGCAAAAATACTTCTGCTTCATCGACAGAACAAAAATTGGACCTATGATGACTGGAAACACGTTTACTGGACCGACGAAAGCAAGTTTGAAGTATTTGGTTCAAATCATAGAGTCAAAATCCACAGATAAACTGGTGATTGTCTTAATTCACCATGCGTAACACCTGCAATAAAGAATGGAGGCGGTAGTGCCATGGCATGGGGATGTTTTGCAGGTGAAAGAATAGGAGATGTGTTTGAAGTAAAGGGTATCACAAAGAAGGAACAGTAGCACTCCATCCTCCAGCAGCTTGCAGTTCCGTCTGAACGAAGACTTGTGGGTCCAAAGTTTGTTTTGCAGCGAGGTAATGACCCCAAGCCTTCTTCCAAGCTCCGTCAGGATTACCTGGACAGAAAAGAAGAGGAAAGTGTGCTGCTTGTGCGGGATGAATTGGATCAATCAGTCAGAAAAGTGGGTCCCACGAATCAGCAGTTTCTCACTGATGAACTTAAGAAAGCTTGGAATGCACTTCCTGGCACACACCGTACCTTAAAAAAACTTGTTGAACGAATACCTCGTGTGTGTCATGCTGTTGTTAAAGCCAGAGGAGGTTCCTTTGAGGAAAACAAATGCGTTATAATTGCAGTAAAAATGTGCTCTGATAAGTGACTCTTTATGTAATAATCATGTTTAATTTGTTGCGAAGTATTTCTGCCTGTTAGCATACGGTACTTTATTCATGAATCTACACGTAGTTTTATGCATCTGGCCTCGGAGCTCTACATTTAATGTTTTTTCCTGGCAAAAAGCTAATTTCAGACTCAAGACCAATTCCGCACTCGTTCAGAGAGTAGTGTTGCTGCTGCCTTAAAAATAACCGTTGGATGTATTGTAGTTTACGTGTGCCTTAAGAACTTGCAGTCCTAATGAGTTTCAATGGGTAATGTGGAAGAGCAGCCATGGGGTGAGATGTAGAACGGCGCGTTAGTCATTCTGAGGGGGACTCATACTTCTGGCAAGTGAGCAAAGCTGACACCTCCCATCCCTTTGAGTTGGCATGAGGTGTCTCACTGCTGCTCAATGGAAACCAACAAAGGCCTCAATAACTAAGAGACATCAAATGTTGGTTCGTCGTGTGGAGAGAATGTGTAAATATATCTTCAAATGTGTCCTCGTGTGTTTTTTTTCTTCTTTTTTTTCCACCAGTCTCTTTCTTTTTCTCTCCCCCTGCCTTCCCCCCTTGCGGGGGAGTTAGGCTGTTGTCATGAAGCGCTGTTCCTCCGTCAGCTGATCAATATGTTGCTGTTTTTTCTCTTTCAGAGGAGAAGACACAGCTGGTTCTAAATGTCGACAAACAGCTTGAAGAAGTCAGAGAGCTGGTATGTCTTTGATCAGTAATTTTCTCCTCTTCCCATTTCCTAAATTATGAATTTGTTTGTGTGTGTGTGTTGGGGGCGTGGGGGGGCAATTTTCTCCGGCACTAGACAACAGCACCTGTATTATCCTGGTGGTGACATGACATGCAGACACGCACGCACTTCACATTGCAGAAAGGAGGCTTCCTCCTCACATGATTACTTCCCAGTAATCTGCTTTTAAGTGACACCCCTATGACACATTTCAAGCCATTATCTTGAGGTGGGAGTCTTCATGCTGCTGTAAAAATAAATAAATTATTAGATAAAAAATGAGTAGTCACCTGACAGAGACAAATTGTCGTCGCAGTTGTGTTGTTATGACATAGTTATTAGTTTTCTCCAAATGTGCCAAGGTGAGATCTGTCTACCGATGCATCAGATGTACTTTTACCTCATCAGATGTGACATTGTTGAGCCTGTTCGTGTCATTGCAACGTACAGGACTTCATATTTGATGGTGTATTTATTTACAGAACCGCCCCACTCTCTCGCTGCTTTTATCACAGCTGAGTGGCGTGAGCAGGATCTACACTGAAACACATTAAAGCTAATGCCGCTGAAGTTGCTCATTTTCAATCTTTTTAAAGTTGGATATTTTCAGAGTTGTTTCAGTGATGATAATCTTTTTGTTTGAGAACCACGACAAAGAAATCAGGAATTGATCAGGAATTCTGATCTTTTCAGCACATCGAGGCCTAGATTTTAGTGTTCTTTTATTCATTGCTGTAAGAAAAGTCTTAAATTGACCTATTTTTAAGGGTTTCTACATCGACATCATGAAGTAAATTCAAATAGTGATGAGCTCTGAATCTGTTGATCCTGCAGTGAATATTCCGTCCTAAGTTTGGGTTGTTAAAACTGACAGGAAAGTTTTACCAAGGTGGGACCTTGGAAGTGTTTGGCCATTACATTAATCGGATAAACTGTGGGTTTTAGCTGGAGCAGATGGATCTGGAGGTGCGAGAGATCCCCATTCAGAGCCGAGCCATGTACAACAGCAGGCTGAAGAGCTACAAGCAGGAGATGGAGAAGCTCGAGAAGGACTTTGTAAGTACACACCGTAAAATTTTTTCGTTAATTAGTTTCAACTCTTTATCCACAAATATAGAAAAATTCACATGTATGCTCACTCAAACGTTGTCCCAAACAAACCATTTGTGATCTGTAAGCACCGCAGTTTACTCTCTCAACTTAACTTTTCTTCTTTCTTTGACAATCATTCTCTCCGACACAAACATTCCAACACTTCAGCGCAGCGGTTTATCCACAGAGGTTAATTCGCAGCTCATATTTGAGCGAGCAAGCAATGCCCATCGAGAGCGGGTTGTGTGTGTTTGTGTTGCTGCTGCAGAATCTGACCTTGTTAAGTAATTCATAAATCACTGTACGTCTTGACTTCATTTGAAGCTACTTCTGGTAAAGCTTAATGAACAGTCTAGTCTTTTGGGTCGCTTGCTTTTAGCCCATATTGTTGTATACCAAAATCATTTATAATGCTTCGCTTGATTGATGTTATGATAGAAATAAGCCATTATCCTGGGCAAATCAGCTTTTTGTCCTATTCCCTTAATCTTATAACTAGTATTTTTTTTTTTTAATAAAAGTTTTATTACAATCCATAAACTGTACAAATGTGTATATATATATATATATATATATATATATATATATATGTTCATATGTTTCTTTGTTGTGTCTATTGTTATTTTCTGTTGTCCCTTTTGCTGTGCAAATGCTCACAACAAAACAAACCCACAGTGTAAATACAGCTGACCTTGAGCTCGAGGGCACACTGTTTTTTCCCGTATAGGTCAGTTTTGATTTAATTTGTATCCACAACTTCATAATTGATGGAAACGATACACACTGAACTGAAAAATACATTTGTTTTGTTTAGTTTTCAATCAAACACAAACCTATTCCAACTTTCTATCTATCGAGGACTTTTTTTCATTGCTAGCTGTGCGACTGCAGGAAACGGCTGTGATCAATGCAAAACTGATCATTAAAGATGCACAATTAAAACGAAATTAATACAAAAGTTGTTTGGACCATGTTTAAATAAGGTAGAACATGAGAAATGTAATATTTTGAAATGTCATACAAATAACATGCTTGAATAATGACATACAGCCAACCTTTTTGTATTGATATGTAGGCTGTGGGAATACTCGCCAAGGAACAGAGACACACAAGCTTTGATTTCATTCTTATCCTTATTTAAAACCTTGTTCAGAATCAGAATCAAGTTTATTGCCAAGCAGGTTTTCGCTTACAAGGAATTTGACTTGGTGTGTAGTTGGTGCAAACAATATAGATATATATACAGAATCCAGATATATCTACAATATAGACTATTGTTTTGTCATTATGTAATATAATACGGTTCAAAATAGTTTTTCAAGTCCCAAGTAGATTGTTCTTCAACTATCTCGCTGCTCCAAAGGCACAAAACAACCAGCCAAACATGCATGAACAACTCATTTGGATGGCGACACCACGTGCTAGTGATCTGCGAGCGCACCATGAGACGTGCTATCTGAGATCACAGGAGTTCCTCGTGCCAGGACACGTTGCTTTCCTCACCCTGGGCATTTAATTGGCTGATGATAATTCGTTCACGTTTCTTCTCTCCTCACGTCCCGTGTTTATCATCAAACACTCGGCACCTGCTGTGGCTGATGTTGCTGCTAATTTTTGTGACTTGCATATTTATTCCTGTGTTACGGGAATTCGTAGAAGACGTGTTTGTTGAACCTGGAAAGAAGTTAGCATTCTTCCACCCACTTTTCAATGCTTGACCTTGTATGCACTGTACACAAACAGAATATGATTACCATGTAATCCTCTTTTGCTTGCCACTGTATGTGTCTTGGTCCACAAAACGTTAAGGCAAAGCAGGAGGTAGTCCTACTGTACAGGAAACAGAGATGTTGCTTTGCATCAAACATGGACTACCCTGTTTGAGAGTAATTTAGATTTTTACTCCTCAGCGGGTGATGTGGTCATATCAGTGCACATTCAAACTAGGATCACCCACCTCACATAGTTATCTCTAGTATATCTTGTTTCCCTGACGCAAGTGTTCTAATGGCAAGGACTTCAGCTCCCTCAGATGTGTTTCAGATGTGCCAAATGCTATAGCCAAGCTCAGTCTGACTTCCTGCAGGCCAAAGAAGGACATGACACTCAGCTCGAAAGGCATCCAGTGGAAAAAAGGCAATCTCCTTTCTTTTTAACATAAAAAGCTCTCTCTTTGTTGTGCTTTCCGTGGATATCAAGGCCTTCCACTCCCTCCCTACCCAATCTCTCCGAACTTCCCACCCCCCACTGGCCTCCCACGGGTGTCTCCCTCCTTAACCTGCTCTCTCATCCTCTCATTCACCCATGGTTTGAAGTATTCTCACCACCGGTGTGCCAGCTTGAGACTTCATCCCTTCTCCTTTCCAGACAGGGCAAGAGTTGACCTCGGCAACCCATCCATTTCATCCAGGAAGACAACTTATCAAACAGCCATCCCTAAGGTGTATACATGAGCTTTGTTGCCGTGGCCAAGAGCTTCATTCTGATAATGGAGCAGACAGTGGGGGTCTTGAAGGTGCAGAGCCAAGACAAAAAGACGCCAACCAAGGGGATAGCAGCCTGACACCCCACCCCCTCCCAAAAAAAGAAAGAAGTTTTTCAAAAATGAAAAAAGGACAATGACAAATCCTATTTGATAGGGATTGCATGTTCAAGTCAGAGCAAGCAGAAAGGCATGGCTTTTAGGAGTGGCTTTGATCAGGGAAAGAGGACGCCCAACTTAAGCTTGATTTAATGAAATCTATTTACACGCACAATTTTCAAGGGACCAGTTTAGGTCCCTCTGAGACCCTGCAGACTTCTACCGTGTGACAAAAAGAAAAACACAGTCCGGCTCGACGGTGTGACTCAAAAAGTTCCATTTTTAGATGTCAGCCGTAAGCTGTCATAAAGCAGCTCTGGCTGAAAGATGTGGAGATGGTTGTGTCAGGCTCGAACACTCTCTCAGTGCATATTTTGAATATCAAAGCTCCTCCTTTCTTTCTCTTTTCAAAGTTATTCTTCGTCATACTGTGAGCTCCGTGGTTGAACGTATTCGCTAAATAAAAATGGATAAGACTGTTTGCAGAGTACCAACTTCCAGGGAACCTTAACATTTTTCAAGGCGGTCTTCGGTGAAGCTTGATACAACGCAGAACTGAAACATCTGATTTGTTGATTTATTTATTTATTTTTTTTGTTTGTTTTTAATTGCCAAGGCTTTTAATTTTTTGATTATATTCACTAGAATATTAGCTCATTAACCAGTATTGACGATAACTGTAAGCTGCAGTGAGTCCTGCCATTACAGGACTGGTGATGGAGTAATTGAAACAACTTTCCAGCCGATACCAAAATTTTTTATCTAAAATCAAAATGTAAATTACTCCACACTTCCCAGAATAATTTCTTTCTATTTTCTTTGTTTATGTTAAAACTTAAAGGTCCCCCCCCCACCTTTTTATTATTTTTTGTTTACAGCCTTCCACCTTGCACTGGCTTACATGCTTTTAGCTCTTTTTGCAGCAGATGGCGGTGTTGCTCTAGGAATTATTTTCTCCGCTCAGCGTACGTGACAAGAGCAACATTGAGCTCCTTCACCGAATACTTTGCCCTTCTGAAAACAAATATTTCCACTTACTACTGTGTTCTCTGTGTTTTCTTGGAGAGATTTAAGACGGTGTAACAATAACAACATCGGTATGAGATGTCTTCCATCACTGACTTCCAGTTCTGTGTGTTTTCATCATGTTTTCTTTTCCCAGTTATGTCCTGAAAGTTAATCAAAACAAAAATTAGAACGACCTCGTGGGATATAGTTTTCCAGTGGCATTGTAAACATTTCATACTGCAGGTTTAGCTTATAATCAAATTCCCTCGTAAATTACTCTTTCTGAGGAAAAAAAAATAAAAAGCAAAGAAGACTTGTCCAGTCTGAGATGCTTTGTGTTAAAACATCCTTGACTCTAGAAAAAAAGGTTAATTAGTTGTCATTTAATATCAAGCTCTGTTAAGTTTTATTGTTCAGGTCTTCACATTTCTCCATCTTTAAATGGAAATTTGTCCCTCTGATGGTCAAGGCAGTTTTATTGATGGCAAAAGGGCCATTGTACAAGTCGTCTGCTTTTTTAATTTTTAATTTTGAATGGAGAGCTGAGGTGGATTCGTCCTAAGATGTAAACAAATGTTCCATCAAGGACCAGACAAAGCTGTGATTCATTTCCACACATCAGTGTTCCTTTTGAAACTCATATTGTATCGTTGCCAAGCCTTTACGTGAGGTTGGTAAATATGCTGTCACAGCACATAATGCACATTATTACGAGATGTGAAAATGTGATACGGTCCAATTTGTATTCATCTGAAGTACAGTACTTTAAACCAGTGTGTTCAGCGAGGTTTGAAATGATGATGGGATGATTTCTCTCCATCTACTACTCATTCCTGGCTTTATTTATTCCATTATGGATCTCCAAAATTAAATCGCGAGGCCTGCTGTCACAGGGATACAACTATCCCTTCCTAATTTTCAGTTGTCTGTTGGGTATTGTTTGGAGCTTCAGTCATGGTCAAGGAGGATGTCTGGACTGCCTTTTGCTTTAATAAAAACCTTTAGCTGGAATGCTTCCTAGTGTCTGCCCTGGGAGATAATTAATGCATTTCCAAAGAGTCAGCCAACCTTGAAATATTGAACAGCTTATTTTCTAGGTACGCTGTGGTGAATGAAATGGAAAGACTGTCTGTACTGAATATTTTTCTCTCTCTCTCTCTCCATACATATATATCTCCATTTCATAAGTGGCCTTATAAAGATAACTTGAAATGCAGGTTTTAGTTGGGCCAATCATTGAACTCCTTCAGTGATTTAGCTGGACCTTTTCAAGCTTGTTAAAGCTTTTGAATGTGATAAATGTTTTAATTAAAATGTGTTAATACAAATGTTGTGCATAATTTAATGATTCAAATTAGGTGTATCAAGTGGGAACGCACCACTGTGACCAAATGGAGTAGTTGAATAGGAACAAATGAATGACTTGATATTACCACACACGGTTCAGATCTGTGTTGATCTTGCTCTTGAGAATTTGTCCATAAAGTTCTTTTACTTGCTTCCAAACTGTTGAGCCTCTCGTTGCCTCTTTATTTGGGGGTCATCTGCGAGCTGTTTGCTTGCTTTTTTCTTTCTTTCTTTTAAATTTCAAGAAAATATAGTAAGTGCAAAATGGGTTTTAAATTCAGAGCTTGAACTGTGTCCCCACCCTGAATAAACCAATCAAATATTTAAAAAAAAAAAAAAAAAAAAAAAGGACGTTATGATAAAATTTTTCAAACTTGCTATCATGAACATTTCAAGGTTGCAGAGACTATACAACTAATGTTGAAGGGTGAATCGTGTTTGGAGAGTTTACAAAGTCATTCATTAGGAACTTTTGTGTTTGTATTTGTATTAAGATGCTCTGACATCTGAAATGTTGTTGATGCTGATAATTATGTCTAGATTAACGTTTTTGAACGAAGTTTTTTAGGACACTTTAACTTCCTGAGTGATCGTATGTTAGTGTTGTTGTAATCCTTGAAGGGTTCTTGTTTTTTGCCCCTTGTCCCCATTATGATGCCTCAACATGACAGACCAACATGAGTTGAATGTTGTACACTTTAAATCGCCTTACGTTGCCAAGGCTTACGTGTTCTTATTAGACACAGAGGAGTAAAGGCAGATTGAGTCTTTTCATAGTTTGTTGCTTAACAACCCAACAACATCTCAAAAGTCTAATTATTCATAACTACTTATAAAAGGACTCTCTCAGTTGTCAGGGATTTTTTTTTTTCTCCTACATTTCCGCTGCACCCAGTGCAGATTTAAGATGTAAGCAAACCGATCGACACTCTACTTATAAATTACAGCTTTCATTTGGAAGTCATCGCGCACAGTACGTCTTCCTCAAGTCCTTTGTGGATTTGTGGCCACGGAGGCTTTTCCTTGTCTTCTTTATGGACATCGAGATCGGATTCATTTTGTGGATTAGCTCTTTGTCACTCGTGTGAAATACTTTTTTTTTTTTTATGTGCTTGATGGCGTACTGGCAGTGGGTGGACAAATCTAGGTTGAAGGACAGTGTCATAAGGACAGAGAGGACGTGCCACGTTGTGTGTCATAATTGAGCAAACTGTGGGATAAACACTTCCAACTGACAATTATTTCTGGTGTTGTTTTTGCTGTTCAAATGTGTCGATCTTGTTTGAGATTTATTAAATGTGATGTGCATTTTGACATGAAAGAAACTCACAGCACACTGTTAATCATCATTAAAAAGTGACTGATTGCAAAATAGAAGTATTGTTTATGCTTGATGCGATCAGTTCATGACTTTAAGAGCACGGCAGTGCTGTCAGCCCGATGTGGCAAGCAGTTGAATGTTGAAAACTTTAATTTTTCTGCCCCTACTATATTGGTGTGTTAGAATTAACAATTGAAAACTGCTATGAAAGTAATTTGTCTGGTTATTGACCAAAGAGACCAAAGTTATGGCGTTGAACTCATTCTCTTAACTCACACTGACGGGTGATGAACTGCAAAGTTATCACAGAGAAGTTTGCAAACCACTTTGGAAATATGATGAGTATCAAAAGTAGTTTCCAAAAAGCAGACATTACAATAAGTCTGTAAGTCTGTAGTCTATAAGTTTGTAGTCACTAACGAGAAGAGTTCTTGTCATGGGTCAACTCCCAGAAACTTCATGGCCCCACATTTCTAAGTAGATCAACCCCCTACTGTCTCTTGGTCTCTTTATGTTAACTCTTGTTTGTATGGAGGGGATATCTGCATTACGCCTGAAGCGCTGGATTTGTTTGTCAGTGTGCAAATTTGGCCGTTATCCTTTCACACGATCATTTCCTACCCTCGCTTATCTCTCCTGGTCCCTCCAAAGTCACCGCACTTCCACACACACTGACAGCGATCAGGATAGCTTTCAGACGCTTGTCTGGCTCAGTCTACCAAGAAGCAAAAGCCCTCCCAGGTCCCCACACTGTCCTCAGGGCTTGTGTGATTGAGTGACTGGAGAGAGTGGGGGCCAAAGATAATAAGCGGGGAATATAAAGACATGGGGCGATGATATGATAACACCCCCTCCTCCCTCTCCCCTTTCCACCTCCCCTTCACTTTTCTTTCTGTTCTTCTTTCTGTCCTACCCCTGATTTTCATGCATCGAGCCCATCCCATGCACTAGTGTAAACCAGAAGTGACATGTGACACCCACTCCCCAGTGATGTGCTGACAGGCTGCTACTAGAATAGGTGACAATGTTTTTCTTTTTTGCCAGACTGGCTTAAGTATGGCGAAGGGATTCATGAAGTATTTATGAAATATATTATGAATCACTGGGTCTGTGTTTTTTCTCTGTATTTTAGGCAGTGGCATTTGATTTTTAATCAGTAAGCCTCAGAGAAGGCAGGACTGAGGAAGGGGATAAATAGATGAGGAACTCTTTACATTTCATCTTTACTGGTTAATAGTTCCATGTTTACAAATGTTTTAACCTCTGCTCACAGCCTCTTCACACAGATATGCACACACACACACACACACACACACACACACACACACACACACACACACACACAATTAAACTTAGTTTCTGCCTCTCATCGTAAGTGTTTCTAATGAGGGAGCATGCCAGAAAAAAAGGGGATGTGTTTTTGCTCTCAGCGACCAACAATTTAGCCTTTTCTCTGGTGTTTTTGAAGCCTGCAGTGGAATCTGGCTGTGGCCTTGATCAGAATTACATTGTGGAAGATGAATTAAGGGTTTTTTTTTTGTTTTTTTTTTCAATTATCCCAGAGGTTGGCCAGCATTAGAGCATCGGCTTACTCCTGCAGTGAGACTAAACTCTTTAGTTTTGTTCTCCTCATCAGCAGAGGGCAATTGTTTGTTCTCTGTTGTCAACATTTGCATTTGTCAACATGTTTGCCATTATATGTTTTTATTTTGTTTGGAAATTGTCCATTTAACAGATATCATTTCCCCCAACTGCTTGTTTGAAAAAAAAAAAAAAAAGATCAAAATGGTTAGTAAATTAGCATTGTTTGTGTTTAATTTGCAGTTGATAATCACCAGAAAATATGTGATTTTGTTCTTGTATCAGTTCTGCTGTTTATTCCTGTGTTGAATTTAACATTTTTTCCCCCTTGCCCTTACATTTAAGAGGTAGAAGCAAATCTTCTCTGTTGCCTTTAGTTGGCCATTTCTCATCATTTTTTAGCCACCTTAAATTCCACTGCAGAACCCGCAGACACCCAGGAAACTGTTAAGTGTATTGGGAAGTTCAGGAGGGCACATGTTGGAAGAGCTTTGGAAGGGGGCCTTACTGGCCTCATCAGCATTTGAATGTGTTCCAGCTAGTGAAATAACAAAGTATACATAAATGTATAGAGATAATGATCTGTCTAAGTCTCTATGTGTTCTGCTATATTCTTATGCTAATGAGCTAGCTATTCAGCAGCAACAATGGTCACATTACAATAAAAGGCAAAGCACTGAAGGAGATGGTCCTCTGTGTGCGTGTCCACTGATGGACGTGCACGTGCACATGCTCAGCAGGCCCGACTCCTCTCCCTTTGTGTCTAGGTTTTTTTCTTTTTTTATTACATTTTTCAATTTTAGATAACACTCCAAGAATAGACATCAAACAAAAATGAATCATAAATCGAGGTCAGGACTGAGCCTCTTTCCAAAGCAGAGAAAGGGTTAAAAGTGAGGGTATCTTTAAAAAAGATGGGAAGACTGATAGAGGAGCTCTCCTCTGCAGAGGGTTCAGTGAACCATATGTAGGTGCCCACAGGCTAATGGGCCGGTTGGTCCCTGGCTTGCCAGGTATCCAGAATGCACATTTCCTACCCCCCCCCCCCCAGTACACAAACGCACACACATCCAAACTCTCTCCTTGTCATCCTCCAGCACCTACCTCTCCCACCCCTCCCACCTTCACTCTGTGAAAATACCTTCTCCACTTTCCTCTAATCTCACCTTTTTCTCTGGTGCTGACCCGAGGAGGCCTACTTTATTCCCCACTGCACGCCAGAAGCCAGCGTTGTGATCGGAGCCCAGGCCCCTGTGCTGGTTCCCCTCTCCTCTCCTCTCTCCTTGCCCTGGCTGCCCGCTTCCCCGAAGGCGCTGCTCTATTGATTTACTTCTCCAACCAATGCTGTCTGTCTCTGTTTTCCACCACCAGCACCTAGGTCCCTCATCTCTCTCTTTCCTTGTTTTTTTTTCCTCACTCTTTTCTTTCTGTCTCTTCATACTTTGTTTCCGTCTTTCTTTCTGTCCCCTCCTACACAACGATGGGCTTTAGAGGAGCAAAACCTGACGTAGCAAGAAAAGATGAGGGGAAATACCGATGGAAGGATGGGAGTGTGGGAGGGGAAATCGGGCCTTTGATTTTTCATTAGAGGCACCCTCATATTTTAATATTGGGTTTAATCGGGCCCTCGTGCCTTAAAGAAATAACCACTGAGAGATGATCCCTCGGCCTTCAAAAAGTATATGATGCTTCCTCCATCAAAGCCCTCCTTGAATTTGCTCTTTTGTTTGGAGTTCACTTGCAACCCCCCCCCCCCTTTTCCTCCTCTCCTCTCCAGTAGTCTCCTGGCCTCTCACTTTATGGTAACAGTCGTTAAGCTTATTGACTGATCTCGGCTGTACTTAGCATTAGAAATGACTTTGACAGTGAAATACACCACCGGTATCACAGAGGTAGAAGCATGAAAGGCCTCTATCAGAATATTGTTGTCTTTCACTGGCAAACGTTTAGGTATTTCCCCCAGAGATAGAATCCTGTTTACTTTCTGGTTAACACTGAAAGTGGGTAGATTTTGCGACTCTCGGTTAAATTATTATTATTTATTTATTTTTATTTCTTAAAGGTGATGCAACCTGAAACCTCCATTTCCCCTCTCGAGCGCATCATTTGTCACACTGCCACGGTTGATCTTTCACCTTTCTGTTTTCGACAATTGCCTCTTTGAGACATGGAAGTGGAACACAATGCAGTGTGTGCAGAAGCCACCAAAAGCACCAACCTGTGAGCTAATGAGAGGCCTCATGCTGTTATCTAAGGCTCAGGCTTCTCTACCACTGCTGCATTTCTGTTAGGAGAGAACACACACCAGGCTACTGTTCGCATATGTTGCGTGCGTACGTTCTCCAAAGACGCTTTCCTCGGGATGCAAAGGCTCACAGAAGTCTCCATCTTACAGACGGTAGTGCTCATGTGCACGCATGCTCTCACACAAATGCACAGAAGACGCGCGGGAGGGATTCAATGGCACCAAAGACCACTATAAAGCAAAGGCTCAAATGACACCCTCCTGTGACAATTCCAACTGTAGCTGCTTCCCTTTGTCTCTTAATGTATCAAATGTTTTCAAAAAGAACACTTAATTGAACAACCCCTCTCAATTTGTTTTGTATTAAAGGAGAATGGAAGGCGCAAGAAAACAATTTTGTGTGTGTGCGTGTGTGTTTCTTTCCCTCTGGGCCGGCTGTGCATGTGTGTGTCAAACCCCTGCCAAGCAGAGATGCATTATTTAAGATGCTGTTGTGATACTTGTGCCTGCTTAAAGGTCTCGGCTTCCTTTAAACACCACGACACGTCAGTCCACCTCTGCCCCCGTTTGTGGGGGGGAACCAGAGTGGACCTGCTGGCACCGGTCCACACGTCACCTGAGAAAAATCACATCTGGGAAGAAAAGAAGTGATGTACATGACCTTTGTAGAGGATATCAAATTCTCAGGTGCGCGATTATATCTCACGCTCACCTGAAGTTTTTCTTTAAGTGCTAATGTTGACGTCTTTGGACATTATGGGAGAAACGATGAGAGGATAATAAAAAGGCAGAATGCCAGTTTGAGACATTCCCGTTAAGCTGGACATAAGAGTTATTAAATCCAACTTGTGTTGGTCGCTGCTCTCCTACTGGTGAAAAAGCCTTTAATAGAACGTAGTATTTTAAATTGAATATTGTTAATTACTCTTCATGCGATGCCACCAGCCGTGTGTGCAGGGTGAAAAGGAAAAGCTTGGGAAAGTAGAGGGAATAAGCGTATGCAGAAGAACTTCAGGGCCCCTCATTACACTCTGCCCCTGGGTATTTTTACGCCTTTTATTTCCCATCTAATGAACTGTTTACATTTTTGTGCTTTCTAGGCGCCACAATTATTCGACTTGTCCTTGTGTCACTCGTTGCACAAGGCAGAAAGCAAAGAGGAGAGTTGGAGGGCATGGAAATAAGTAAATAAATCCCAGTTTATTTCTATTTTAATTATGGGAATTTTTTGAAGAACTTTTATTTTACATTACAAAGACCTTGATTATGCACGACTTGAAATTAGAATTGAAAGGTCATCGTTTCACAATTAAACATATGCTCTGTAAACAGACGTTTTTAAAATTGACTTTTCCCTTTATGATTTATAGAGGGATTTTAAAAAAATCCTCTTGTTCCCCTTAGACAATAAATGCATGCCCAGAGACTATAAAGGAATTGTCCGCAAAGACAAGATCCATATATTTGTTATAATTAGATTGATATCATTTGCTTCTTAGAGGATTATGCTGAACTGATTAGCATATCTGATATGAATTGTTCTTCATGCATATGTAATTGTATTTTGACGGGCAAAGAAGAATGTTTTTTTTTTTTTTTTTTTTCTAATTTCTGTCTGCCATCATGTCACCCGAGGTAAAAACGCGTGTTTTTTGACAGGACACCAGCACCTCCATCGCTGCATTTGACGGGACGTGTAGAGTTTTTAAAGGCAGGCCACTTTGCATAAAGTTAAGATGTACCTTTGTACTTTTCCCGTGTGCTTCCGGGAATAGAAGCAAATTCTCACCCAAGATTTAAAGAGTGACAAAAGAAAGACCTTTCAAAAGGATTAGAAAAAAAAAAAAAAGAAGAAGCTTCTTCTTCTTCTCTTGTTTTTTTTTCCCTCCGCAATAAGGTATCTTCTAAAAGCGCTCATTCTTTTTTAGATTACAAAGCCTGATGAGTTGGTTTTGTCTTAAGATGCAGAGCTTTGTCTCCACATACTGTAAATAGCATGAGTCGGTTTCACTGCCTTTTTTCATATAAACATATATAATTTTATATATATATATAAAATTATATATAATTATACGACCCATATTTAACTATCAGTCGAGTAACCGATGTCTGCTTTCCTCGCCTAAAGAGTCACCTTCTTGTCATTTAACTTAACACCTAACAACTTAAAATCAGAATTTGTTACCATGTGAATCAGTCAGCTGTGCACCTGCTTGTGATTTACATCAAATGGGAAAGCTGTAATCGCCCAGGAATCTGTTGTTTTCCTGAGGGGGAATCCAAAAACCGAGTGTGTACTGTAGATACAGGGGAAGCAGCGGCAGCACTTTTATTTCAATGACGTTTTCCATTCTTTATACTCTCTTTGTCATCTACTCTGTTCTCATTGCAGAAACCCTTCATACATTCATCTGTAACAAGGAGCTATTTAGAAATACAAAAAAAGCCCAAAACAACACAAAACCCCGCACATGGTTTGAAGGCAACGCAAGCCTCAACATTCAAATCAGTGCTTCTGCCAGGCTTCTTCGTCTCAATTACTGGTGAAGTTGTCTTTACCCCTAAGTTGCACTGCAGCTCTTTAAGATGAAACTCGACTTAAATGAAACGTGTGGGTGTTTTTTTTTTTTTTCCCTGGCAAAAAGTGCGTGAGCCTGACGTACAAGTGCACACGCTGCCTTAATATGGTCTTTATTGTCTTTCTGCTTTTGCTCAAATTTGAAATTACTTGTTTAATGTTCTTCTAAACAGCAGACCCTTGAAATGGGATTGAAATTGTAAATGAGCAAAAAAAAGAAACAAACTTGTATTTCTTTTTGTGAGAAAGTATGATAATTTATATAAACTGTTAAATGTGCACACACAAACATTTGCTGCGACATTTTTGATCATCATGTATACATGTAAAACATGTGTAAACAAGGAAAACTGCTTTTTATCAGCTTTTCTAGATGGTTTGGAGTTGCTGTCATGTGTTTGAGTGTTATAGTAATTATATCAAACGGGAGATGTAATGATCGAACAAAGCAACAGATGGCAGAATCTCAAAACAAATAAACTTAAATGGCACATTTTGAATCTACCGTTCCTTTTGTCACATGTATTGGGAGAGTATGTTGTGTTTTAGCCTAAGCTGCAAATCTTCTCTTTTCCCCACAGTAGGTGTTCAGTGGATGGCTTAGGTCCCCGCGGTCGAGTGTTGTTTGGGTTCGCTCTTTATCTAATGGGTTTTTGTGGTCTGGGTCAATCAGACCCTCTGTCTAGTCTGTAATTACTCCAGAGAACTGTGGCCCTCACCATCACGATAATAACACCCAAATCACATCAGCCATGACTTTCCACTCAGTGCTTCAGATTATGAAGAGAGACAAAAAAAAAAAGAATCAGCTGGCTTGATTGGGATTGGTTCCCAAGTTATTTCAATCAAGGAACTTGATATCATCACTGTGGAGGGTAGAATTGCTTTTTTTTTTTTTTTTTTTTTCTTCTTCAAGTTTGGTTCAGGCTTTTCCCACGGAAAGTAGCATGTACCTAATACAAAAAAAGCTTCTTCAAACTTTTAATGGTGCAAGATGGCAGCAAAAGATATTGCCTTTGAGGAAAAGAATGTCCCAAACACATAATTGGTGATCCCTCACTGATTTCCTCTGTTGTGTTTATTTTGCCTCAATTGGCTCTATAATGCACTTCCCGGACTTATTTCAAATTAATCACAAAAATAAATGGATAAAGAAATACAGAAAATAATTTGTGAGGAGGAAAAATGATATTTTCATTCTTCTTCTTCTGGTGTTTGTCTTTGATTTTGCTCGACTCCGGCAGCACCACCTTCGAAAAAGCCCGTCAAGGCAGGGAGGGAAGGCGAAGAAGGCTTAGTAAACACTTTCTGTTTCTACTGCTGGTGTGTGTTTAGTTTAGAGGGCATGCCAAGAGGCTGTTTTTCCATGGGTCGGGCGTCTGTAAACAAGCAGTACAACGGCAGCCCACTCTTCTACAATCGGAGGTGGCACACTCTTGAAGTGTGTGTGAAATGTGCGTCTGTGTGTTTGTCTTTTTTTGGGTGTTGTTTTTTCCTTTTTTTTGGTGAGACATGGCATTCCTTCTCATTTTAGCCTATCCGTAGAAAGAAAGAGAGAGAGAGAGAGAAAGAGAGAGAGTGGGAGAGAGTTTTTGCGAGGTTCTGTGTGTGAAAGAGAGAGGCAGCCCTAAATCCGATGGGCCGCCAATGGGTGATGAATTATTCCCTGTCTGACTCACAGCATTGGTGTTATCACAGAGGCTGCCACTGCACTGAGATGACAGCAGTGACAGCCCCCCAGAAAAGATTTAGCACTGACAAGTGATACTTCCTCATAATACATCTCCCCGGCCCTCTCTCCTGTCCCCCTGCTCCATAGCCTCTCCATACGCATAAGTTTTTTTTTTTTTTTTCAATCCCTCAACTTGTATTTGTTTAAGTGGGCAAGGTGGTGTTGGGGGGACTCTTTTTTTTTTTCACTGTGTACAGTAGAGCATCTCTGAAGGAAGCATGAGCACAAACCCGGACTACTGTTTGTTGTCATTACATGTGTTTTAGGGGTGCACCCACAAAAAGATTCACACACACAAATATAAACAACCTGCATGTATATAAATCGGTTTGTCACCATGTTCCATTAGGGGGCTCTCGTGCTTAAGGAATGCCTGTTGTGTTTTTGCATCAACCGCAGTACTAAGCCATATTTCCCCACTTGTTTTCTCTTTTTGCTCTCCTCCGTTTCTTCCTCCTCTTCTTCTTTCTGTCCCTCTTCCTCATCCTCCTACCCTTGCAGAAAAGGTCACGTATTGCCTACAGCGATGAGGTGCGCAACGAGCTCCTGGGAGATGACGCCAGCTCCTCGGAGGGCCAGGTGAGGTGCTAATCAGGGACCCAAACGACACCAGTGTGGGTGGCTGACTGGCCCCCAGGGTGAGGAGGTGGGCCCCTCACAGGGGCCATCGAGAGCTGAAGCCACACTATTGTCACCAAGTCATGTGGAAGGAACACTGTTTAATGCAAAGCCGGGCCTGTCAGTGAGTGGGCTCAGGGCATGGGACCGGTGTCTGGTCAAAGCCAGATTGTGAGCAACACACACACAAATGCGAACTTAAACACAAGCACACAATTCGCCACAAATTTCAATCCAAAACCCCAGTCTCCCCACTCCAACCGTCCCACAGCTGCTCTCCAGCCGGGTGCCGACTTAGGCTCATAATAGATCCTCTAGATCAAGGTACACACACACACACACGCACGCAAACGAACACACAGAATCGCTAAATATCGTCCTGTTGTCTTTTTGTAAACTCCAGCGGTGGCAAGCTTGCTCTGTGGAGATACTCCAAATGAATGACAGGTTCACGCACTGATGACATGAGAAAAGCCAACAGTGTCTGATGCAGCATTCCAAAGAAATGTACCGTCTGCCTCAACAGAAATCTTGAATTCTATTTGACGTTTTTATGTTGCTTTTTTAAATCTGTTTTCTATCAACATATTTACAACTGGTTTATATATAATGAAGACAGTAAAGCCAGTTGAATTTAAATGTTGAATTCTAAATCTCAGACGGCGAGCACATTAAACACTTTTTTTTTTTTTAATCGTCAGTAATATCTACAAAGGATTAATTAACACACCACCTGTCTAAATGTCAATTATTAAGAAAAACAATTATATTAAATAGCGATCTTAATTGCCTAAAATTTGCCTTTTCTTTTAGATCCAAGTTGAGTTTCGAATAAATATCAAGCTGCTATGAAACAGCAAACAGCATTGTTTAGTATGTGTAAAACCTATAATACTTACTGCTCACCTGCACAACTGCCAGTCGGATACGCAGAAAAAATGGTCTTTTGACTAATTATTTTTTGTCTTTAGACTCAGATGTGAGCTTGCATGGGTTACTGTGTCTCAAGACCCATTCAGACATGCACATCCACTCTCCAATAAAAGCTTTGCACTTGCAAAAGGAAAACAAGATGAATACTTTAAATGCATATTTGCTCATTTTGTCTCACGGTGCTTTATGGGAGTGTATTCAGATGATCCACAACCAAGCAAAGCTAAATAAAGTTGTTTTTTGAACATTTTCCCTATTACCATTTCAATGATGACCCGTGAACTGCACATCTTAGAGACATATGTATCTCGAGCCAAGATGAGTAATTGATATGCATATTCCAGGCAAATCAGTGAGACACAAAAGTGACTCCAACATTTTATGCCGAAGTTGGAGGGAGACTCGCTGTCAGAAATGCCACATTTGAGACGTTGATGGGTCCGATCAAAATCCTGCCAAAGTAAAAACAAAACAAACAAACAAACAAAAAAAAAAATAGATTGCGCTTGAGTTAAAATGCCATTTCCCCCTTATAACAAAATACATTTGAATATATTTAAAAGCAGTATTTCTAAATCTTTATTTTTCACATTTGAATGAAAAAGAAAAGATTATTAAGGACAATTCTGAAATTATTACTGTATCAGGTAATGCAATATTTATTTAATAATTTTAGGGGGAATTGCTGCTTTATTAGATTATTGTTGTTTTTTTATTACCCTTGACAACTGTAGTTTAGTTTGTTTCATGTTAATTTATTTCATATTGTTCACTTACTAAATGGGGAAAAAAAACGAAAAAATGCATTAATTTAATGCTATACTGGTACAATTATAGATAGTGGAAATTAACTACTAAATCTTCAAACACACAGCTTTGGCGTTTTTATTTATAATTTGGATGTCCTAATGATATAATAGTTTTAATTAAATAAGCAACATTTTTTTAATCATATAGATAAAATCAAAATATGGAATTTGTTCATTTTATTTAATTCCAATGAGATAAATAGAATAGCTGCACATTCAAATATATTTGTATTTAGGAATATGAGTCTAACTTTATACACATAAATGATGTAAGCAACAATAATTGACACACCATCTTTTTTTGTTTTATTGCAGTCTTTTTTTTTTATATGTATATTAAAAAAAAAGGGTAATTTAAATGTAATTACAATGACTTAAGGTGACATTGAAAAAAACAGATCTCTCTCTGAAACACACACATTTACACAAAGACACAAAAAGATGACGTCGGGTGCTAAAGCGAGGTTAAACAGACGTTTTCCCTTTGTCTTCCAGGTGCCGTGTTTGCCTCTTTCTTTTTTCTTTTTTTAAAAACTTGTGGAGATGATATTTGTTTTGGTCTCGCTGTGAGTGGAGTACTCGGAACTTTAGGGTTGTTTTTTTCATCTAACGAGACGGCGGCGACAGGAGAGGGGAAAAAGATGGTGGGGGCCGGGGCAAGTTGGTCAATTTAATTCCTGACGATCTGAAAGAGGTCAGGATCATTTCATATAGCCCTGGCTGAGCAGATCATTACCAGTCACAAATCTGCTGGTTACATGGCAAGGATTTATAGCTAAGTAAATAGGGAACCGTCATAAGTTCTAAAAATGGCGTGTTGGCCCTGCGATAATGGCTAAAGGACGATTTAATAGAGTTCGGCATTTATTCGTTATCTGTATGCGGACAGAGACTGAATTGGCACTATCACTCTTTTTTTTTTAATAATGTGGTAGGCTACCATTGCACATTTTTCCTCTTTCTATTTCCCTCTGCATGCAACGCACGCATAGACGTCGGCGCGTGCGCACGCATACACACGCCGACGCCACACACAAAGCGATGAACGCACACACATTTCTCACACACAAACACTATACGGAATAGTTTCGATTTCAGTCACAGCAGAAGGCTTGGCCACAAGAGATTGTGCTGGTTTGAGCCGGCACGGACCAGATTTTACAGGCTACAAAGGATCCAGATTACCACTTGTATCAAATTCCGTATTGGATAAAAAAAAAAAAGAAAAAAAAGAGAGAGAGAGAAAAGAAAAAAAAAGAGAAAATCTTTTTGTTTGGGGGGGGAAAAAAAAAATAGAAATTGCTGATTACCATAACAGAAAAATTGCAGCAGTGCAATTTTGAATACTGGCTGGCATCACAAAAACAGAAGGAAAGGAGCTCATGCAGGAGTAATTACACCATTCACAATATTCTGTATTTACTGCTGCATATCTCTTGAGCAGCACAAGCATCGTTGTCCACGCTGAAGAATGGATGCCAAAGGAAAAAAAAAAAAAAGGGGCAAAACAACAAGAAATATAGCTAAACATACCCTTCGTATAGTTTTAACAAATCCTCCTCAAGGACTTACAATCAGTCAGGCAGCACAAATGAGCTAGAACAAGTTTTGTTTGGTATCCATTGACTGATGGCAGAGCCGGGTTCAGGGAGCGCAGGATCTGATGGGCTCGTTCAAGCCCCAAATAACCACATCCACAGTGTCGTTTTAAACTTTGGCCTCTTCAATAAGGCATTCTTAGCGGGGAGTTGTTACTCAACTTAGAAGAGACAGTTTCGTCTTTAAAGTGAGTCATGTTGCTGCCAACATGTTCAAGGGTAAGAGCTCTTTTAGAGAAACATGAAGTTATACTTGTGTACCTCCCACATTACAGATATTGACAAGTTTTCTCAGTTGCGGCACTACAGTTAGGTGCTTTTAGATATATTTTTATGACTAGCAAAAATGATGCAAGGACTGTTTTTGAGATTGTTCTAAAATTATAAGGAGCCGCGCTGTGGCAAACTCAAGATTTGAACAATGTGTGAAATGCATTCTATGTCAGGGTGGCAAATGATTAATATTGACACATTATTTTCAAAGTGTTTACCCGATGTTTTAAAATTAGAGGAGATATTAGAATCAGAGATGTGTATTAATAAAATGATGTATGAATATAAAAAAATAAAACTAAATGCAGTGCAGTTGTGTTTTTAAACCATTCATTTTTGTCAGGGTTTCATTGTAAATGCAAACTTTTCTTAGTTAGTGGACATTTGATTCCTGGAGCCTGCACTTGTTGTTTTCCAGCCTCAAAGTTGGCATTGAAGGTTGTCATTTTCGATCCAATGACTCCTCACTATTTGATATAAAAAGGTTACAGACTAACCATATTTGAAGTGAACAGTGCAAGTAATTGTCGTCTGCAAATTGTGAATTTTGCCAACAACTGGAAAAAAAAAGATCCCACCTAAAACGCAAAGTTCCCTGTCAAAAATGCGTTCCTTCTGCTAAATGCGTTGCATTCTTTCATAAAGTACGTCTCTCCTCTCTACTGCCTTTTAAGAACAACCTTTTTAATTGTGATGGGCATGATTAATGTGCAAATGGGACTGCGGCCCTCCCTCAAATGTCTGACTCATTATCAGAGATGCACGATTTCTTTAGAACAGGGAATAGGAAAAGCATTTCTTATTTACTTCACTTTAAATTTGCAATTCTCTGTCATCAAAAATGTATAGCTATGCTAAGATTCATTTTTCATCAGCTGCGGCTTTTCCAGTGATAAGCAGCATTTTACTTATATACAATGGTGCCCTCGCTTGGCTTTCCATACGCAGTCTGAACAGCAGGCACCTTTACTGGGATTGATGAGCAACATTAAATATATATCAGCGGCACAAATACTTTGCTTCAGCGTTTCTGCAAATGGGCTCCAAAAGGCACACGTTTCTTTTTTTTTTATCCTTTACAATAACAGACGCTGACTAATCTCATTGAACATTTAGACATACTGTAAACACTATATTTTGCTCATTTTTCTCTTGCAATATCGACTTCTGTGATCTGACTTTCTCGATAATGTTGGCTGATGATGCGAGTCAAGTGATCCAGTCCCCACCCCCCTGTTTAACGTGACAGCAGCAGAACTTGATCTTTGTTTGTTCAAAAAGGATGTAAGCCCAACCGCTGGGCTTATCTTCGTTTATTGTGTTGTCTTGTGTTTTCCAAATGCTAAATATATCAGTCGTCAAGTTTAATTGTGCATCCAGCCACATGACTGTCTTCCTGCCACGATTCTGCTTTTTTTAAAATCTGCCCTTCAACCTCTCCATCTTTCTCTCTTCTCTTTCTGCTCTCACCATGCAGTTGATAAAGTTGCGCGAGGAGGTAAGTGCTTCTCTGCTCTTAAACAATTTGAATCCTGCTTTCCCACTGTAATTTCCTTCTGCCCTCTTCTCTCCTGTAGAAAATTAAAATCAGCTCATTTGGACACTTTGCATGTCTGATTGAACAGCTGAAAGGCCAAACCACAGATAATGAGTTCACTAAAGGCCAGTTTCCTTGTTCCTACTCCCTCAAATATGGAAAAAGTGAAGATGAAATTTTATTTCCGAAGCACCGTTTTGAAGACAAATGTTGGGAGTTCAAGCAAGGTTTAAAGTAGCTGCAGTTATGGGGACCAAAGCAGTTCAGAACTTCTTTGTCTTAAGTGGCAGCGGCAGCCTGTAAAGTTTGCTGTAACTTTAAGTGTATTGAATGGAGAGCCACGTGCACAGTGTAAATGTAACTTGGAACTCAGTCACACACAGCACAAGAGTGAGGGTGATGTCGAAAGGAAATGAACTTTCTTTTATTCGTTGCATTGCTGGTTTGTACATCATATGAACGTATATGAGATCAGGCCCAGATAAAAACTCTGTACTTACACAGGTCAGTTCGTCCCAAAAGTAGAAAGATAAATAAATGAATCCTTTTGCTCACACTTGGAATTAAAATTTCCAGTTGCATTGTACCATTTTATTTGAGCTTTCCCCCAAATTGCTTTGTTTTGGAGGCTGTCTTTGGCATTGTTTCACAGATCGAGTCTTTCATTTAAAAAAAAAGAAAAAAGTTTCCATTATATCCGAGCATTAAAAAAGCACTCTGCTTTTTTGACTTCAACTATCCTTATGAATTGGGATGGATGCTAGATGCCAAGATTACAGCACAATAATCATAATGTTTTTAACATTTTTAAGCTGATCACATGCGCTGATGAAAGGTGAGTGCGGAAACATAAACCTGTTTTCTTGTTGGAACAAAATATTAAAGTTAATAAAGTGTATCTGTTGAGTGCTCAATTGTTAAATCCTTAGGACTGAAAAAAACAAAAAAAACAGACTTCTTGAGATCATTTTGATAAGGGATGTGGAAAAACATGATTACACAATCCATTATAGGTGAGGTCAGTTTAAGCAATGATGTTTCAAGTCATTTTTAAAGAGCATGTCAATACTTAAACACAGGAATCTTAAGGGTCCAAACCTTTAGTACAATTCTTCTCAAGTTGGCTTCAGTGTTGTTTTACTTTCATCGAAAGTACATTTTTAAAACTTTTTTTTATGTAGATAGTAACTTTGCACTGTAGTTACATTATAAAGAAAACAAAGCTTCTCTTGATGCAATATGATGACTAACATTTCTGAGAATCTTATGTGAAAAGGGGTCCGTGGCTCTAGTTCAGGCGTAGGTTTCATTATATCCAAAACTTGTAATAGCTATGTTGGCCCACAGCTCAAAATGTTGCAGTTTCACCAAAAAAAAGGCACAAAAGTTGAACGAGGACTACGGTTCTTTCACTCGGTTCTCTCTGGATTCGCAGCTTACGTCTCACCGTGTGATGACATCAGCATCTTTCTACATATTGCCACAGTAATGTTGAACTTCTCATTACATCCTTTACAACGTTGACGCTCGCTGTCTTGCCATATGATGATGTACATAACATTCATTATGCAGACGCTTCCAAGTAACGAGCACACTTCCTCGTGTTCCTTACGAGTATGAAGAATAATTTGGCCACAAAAACTTTGAAGAAGGAAAAAGGGGTGGACGGAGGCTTACTCTGCCATTTTTCATGCAAGGCGCCCCAGTTTGTGACCCAAACTACGTCACGTCTTACACACAAATGGTCAGGATAAGTTGTTAAGAATATATGGATAGGGCTTGAATTAATATACATGGTTAGTTTTACGTGTCACAGTGCATGGTTAGGGCTTATACATTTCTGCTGTTCATGGGTTGGAGCTCCTTTATAATTTGGAGTTATTACTTCTTCCTCCATTTTCACCTGTCTGTAATTTAGAGATCCAACTTTGCTCAGACACCGATTTATCGTGGCTTTTCTTTTCAAGAAGCTGTTCTCTTGTTTTTTCCTTCTTCCTCTCACTTTTTGTGCTTTTCCTCCCAGCCTGAGGACCAGAAGGCCTCTTTAGTTCCCTCATTTGTCCATCCTTTTTCTTGTTGTCCGGCCTGCGCAGTTGGGTTCGATTCTTTGCCTCGTAGCCATTTCTGTCTTTCACCCCCTTGCTCATCCTCCACTTGAATCAAAGGCTGGCACAGCTTATATACACTTAAGCCCTGCTTTTAAAAAAAGTACTTTTTTTCCCCCTTCAGCTGAAAAACATGTTTAAATATTTAGCACCCATATTCACAGCTGTTTGACACTTGTAATTCCTCGTCTTACAAGTCCCAAACAAACGGCACAGAAGATCACACAGTCAGTCTGAATCACAGCTGTCATCATTATTCACTTTGACTATCCCCCACCCTTATTGAAATAATAAGGAAATCATCTGAACTTTGGAAAATGGTGATAGTAACTGCCTGTGTTTGATATTGAAAAAAGGCAGGAGAACGGAAGAAGAGGGGAGAGATTTCTTTTGAGCTACAGCTGCATTGTTCTGGGGCTCCCCGTTAATAACTTACAACTGAGGAGTGTTTCTTGACGCAAAAAAAGCACAACAAAAAAACACCATTTTTGTGGTTCGTAAGAAGATCTTTGTTCAAAATGTAGGTGTCAGATGAAAAGGCGTGCATACGAAGAAGTGGCGGTGTTGGGGATGCACCCGTGCACTCGCAGATGAACAATATTTATAATGTACTGTATTTAAGTCTTTTGCTAGAAGGCTCCATGAGACAATCGGATATGATTTCATGAGATACCTATTTTCTCTATCTTTCTTTTTTTTTTTTTTTTTTTTTGCTTTTCAAGTGGATAACTGAAAGAAATGAGTTGTGAGCTTGTACTTTCTGCTTGAGTAGTTGTTAGTATGTGTGTCGGTTGTCTCATCAGAATCGCAGGGGTCAGGCCTCGATATGCATGTTGTAACACTGTAGGGGCCCAAGATCACTTTGCGTTTATCTCAACATAAATGCTGACGAGGATGTTTTGGACTTCACTTCTTTAGATAAAGTTCCCAGCAGAGCATTTACACTTAAATACAAGTTTTGTGGGTGTTGTGCAACATTAGCCTATTGGAGCACTGTAGAATTTCTCATCAGTGACTCCATTTTGGCTTTTAGACATTCATTTCTATTATGCCCTTGACTGTAGTGGAGGATGCTCAGTTTTAATTGTACATGTTCCTTTTCATTATTTTCTGTCGTATCATCTTGTGTTCAGGGTTGGATTACTCCATTATTATTAGGGCCATCACAGTGTGCCATTACCAGATTCGTGGTGGCTGAACTCTCACCCTTTCCTTCAGGTTCTGTCACCGTCAAACTCGGGACACATTATTCTAATGATCACACACACGTACACACTGCCACCGCTACCCTGCAGCACCCCCTCCCACCTCACGCACCCACCCACACTCACCCTCCCTTCCCCCCGGCCCTAAAAGAAGACTGAACGAGGCAGAGAAGAGACACAGAGAGAGAGAAATTCAGGAGGAGAAAGCTTTGAAGTGGCTTTCCATTGCAGCGAGTCTGCCGGCCGTCTTCCCGAGACGTGTCACCTTTGCCGAGAGGGAATAGGAAAATCACGTTTCGAATGGTAATGATAACATACTAATCACTTGAGCTCTTTGAAGAACTCGGGGAGTGCGCTACTCTGCCAGTATCCCTGGCTGCCTCATGCTCCCAGGCACACACAGGCAGTGCAGCCATGGTCTAGGTGTATTAGCTTAAGCATTGCATGTCAATACGTCCCCTCTATCTCAGCTGATCCATAGAGGCTCATTATAGCCCAAGTTTTGGTATCCATTTTCTCCCACGAGCACACTGCCACCATGTCTGTTGGTGCCACTACGACTTCCACACCCATGCAACCCATCCTCAAAGCCCCCTACCACACCTTTCACCAAAAAAACGCATCACAACTTACATCCAGCTCCTCTCACCATTTCTTTATTGGTCTCCTTCTACCACAAGCCCATTTTATCACGTCATCCGATCCCTCCATCCTCCCCCTGCCCTCCCTTTAACTATTAAAAGTATCTCTGCAATTTTAAATGACATCTGTCAGCGGCACAAAGAAAAAGGAAACGAGGGAAGGAGAAGAGTTCAGAGGGAGTTTTCTCCTCCCTGCTCTTTTCCCATCCCTCTTGTTGTCAAACTTTGAAAAGTGTGTCGTTGGCTTGTGTTTTTTCTTCTCCACATTTTTCATTTCCTCTGAGTGATTAGCTGGTACACATTTTGACAGCCCAACCAAGACTAGAGATTTCAGTCCTTGTCCCCTTCGCTGATGTGATGGGCATAAAACCCTGTCAGTGGGGCGGTTGTCATTCATCGGGTTGCTTTTGAGTGTCAGATGTGTTCCATCTGATCAGTTTCTTAACGCAGCATGTTAGAAAGGCCATCAAAACCAGCAACACTGGAGTAAACATTTAACTCTTCCATGATTATGCTGCTATGAACTTAGACATGAAGTCTTATCAGAATAATTGATAATAAAAGACTGTATTTGTTGTTTGAAGGTGGTTAAAACTCCGTACTTAACATGGATTAACATTTTTGAGACTGGACAGGCCACATGATAGATTGTAAAGTAATATTATCTTGGCAGATGATCGTAGATCTTTTTTGTTTAAAACCAGAAACCCAAATAACAGTTTATTCAACATTTAAAATCTACTTGAAGCGAACATTATACGTTGAAATCAAATGAAAAATCTAATTGGGTGTGTTAAAACACCTTCGGGAGTCCATCTAGATTTTGACATGACATCAGTCCAATAAGAGCCATTGAATTAAGTCTGGGGATCATATTTGTACATGTGAAGGTTGTACCATGCCTCTCGCCCAATGACGGCTGGGATAGGCTTTTCACTTTGAGAAAAAAAAGATCAAATTGCTTTGTTAATAATTTATAAAAATGCGTCTTCTCTTGATACGCTCTCTGAGCTCCATGCTGTAAATGGGCAGGCTTGTCAAATGTTGAGAGCTGTGAGGAAGCCAAGGGGGAACACAGTAACTCATACATCATGAATTACTGTTTATCATCCGGTTTGGATAAACATGTTGCAGAAAAGAGCTGTAATGATATTGTTTGGGATGATTATGACATTGTATTTCTCTATTTGCATTTGAAATGTTGATGGATTTGAAGGTTCCATCAGAAATCCATCCCAATATATTAGTGTTACTGTTTTCCTCTCCCAGGCTGGAACTCGGTAGATGCGGATTTTTCTCTTACAGTTTTCCTTCATCTGGCTTCCATCACCTGGACAGGGCTCTTTAAATTAAATGCTGCTCTCCTAATTTGCTCTATGCCTTTGCCATTCTCTGTGGAGCAAAGTTTCAAAGGTTGTGAAACGACACGATGAAGCAACAACGCTTCCACAAGTTATTCTTTTTATGTCCAAGATGAGGCAGCGGCACCTAATACATTGTCAGCCTCAACATGCATTTGCTTGATATTCCATGAACATACAACACATTGTCATCCATGAAGGTTATTGCCAACCTGGTTGTATTATATTGTCGCTGTAGATGTGATTTGTCGGTTTAGGTGACAGTGTTGATGTGTTTCTTTGAAACGGGTCCCAACCCTCTCAATCAATTTTTATTTTCTGTTTGTTTCTCTGGCGTTATTTATTTATTTTTATTTTTTTCCCCCTCTGTTTATTGCAGCGAGCACATCTGTTGGACAACACAGAGAAGCTGGAAAGGTCATCGCGGAGACTGGAGGCCGGCTACCAGATAGCAGTAGAAACTGGTATGCATTCTGTTATGGATTGGAAAGGAGTGGGGGGGTTCAAGATAGTGGTGAGGATGAGTGAGCGACAGCAAATTGTCTTGCTCATATGCGAGGTGAGTTGATATGTGTGTTTGTGCAAGTTTGTGTGTGTTTGGAGGGGGGAAGGCGAGGTGGGGGGGGGGGGTCTTTAAGGGGAAAAAAAAACGCTCCTTCCTTGACGCCTGATGACATTTTCGGGAGCACATCAAAGGTGAGCCAGGGAGGTAGAGGGAGAAGTGTACAGGCGACAGATCGGGTGCTGCTTCTCCTTGCTCTGCTCCTGAAGAAAATTCAAGCATCACTATGGTTGTGTGTGTCAGTGTGTGTTATGTATGCAAGTGTGTTGGGTTGACGGTGCTGCGCCTTTTTTTTTTTTTTTTCATTTATTTACCCCCCCCCCCCCCCCCCCCCCCCCCACACACACACACACACACACACATAAACGGATAGGGGTCTATGAAAATAAACAATGTCAGCATTCCTCCTGAAGTTCTTAATTCAGAAGTGCAGAAGAAAGAAAATAAAAACATATCACTTTCCGAATAAACCATCTAATAAAAAACACAGCAACTCCTTTTTTCCTCATTATCAAGGATGGTTTTAATCTTAAAATAGGAATAAAAATCTCATTGGGATCTTAAATAGATTTAGCCAGTTAGCATGTGTTTTTGTCTTCCTGTCTTCCTCCCTGACAGTCACCACATTATTGAGGCACAGTGTATTCCTCAGAGATATATCAAAGCTCATTCTTGAAGTATCAACCAGCTTTCTGTGGCTTCCGTTGTAGTTTTGAAAAAGTTTGTCAATTTACACTATAATCGCGAGGTGGCTGGTGTGTGCGACATCGACAGATTTAATAATTCAAGTCAACTAAGGTTCGCACGCAGACCATCAGCTTTTGATGTTCTCTGTGACTTGCATTCACAAATTCATAAATACAATCTGCCTTCTCTGCTTAAAAATGTTGATTCAAATGTCTCAGATGATTCTGACATTACCCCAGTTTCTCGACGGTGTTAAATTCTGCGACAGCTGGAAGAGGTTTTTTTTTTCCTTCTTACCTCTACCCAGCCACGTCTCTCACAGCAGCTTGTATTGATCATTTGCCTCACAGCTTGCTTGTTGGTGAAGAATTGGGCCCTGGCTTAACATTGTTCAGTACCTCCTGGGCCCAGCGGTTTCTCCCGCTGTTGTCGACCACATGCCCCTTGACCCTGTGTCACTGGTGGCTGTCTCATCCACCATGCGTGTGAGTAGCTAAGAACAATGCTCGTTTATCCTGCCTTGGTCCCACACACTTGGCTTGGCCCACACCAGCTGTGGGGTGTGTTTGTGGTTTGGTGGGGAAGCTTCGCCCTGTGTTTTTAATCCATGACCCCTTCCTTTACTCTGCTGTCGATACCAACCCTCCGCTCAGATGCACAACCTGAAATGGCAATGTTTTCAGGTCAAAAAGAGAATACATCTGCACAAGAGATGTGGGTGAACAGAGAGCAGGCAGTTCTTTACCAGACTAATTGCTTTATATGCCGAGCTCTCAACATAGACAAACATAGTTCGGACAAAGATTTGTGTACCAGATGGATCGACTGGGTTTTTAAGGCTCGACAGACTCCCCATCTGATACCATATTCCTTCCGTCTTTGATTTAGTCTCGTTCGCTCATTGAAAACTATACATTTACCCGAGTGGTCTCACGATGGCAACACTTTCCAGACATTTCCATTCACACTTGCACTATTTGCATCATGGTAATGTTGTACATGGGACACACAAAGATCTCTAAAACTCCAAAACATCGAATCGTTTGCTTTTATATATTCCGTCAAAGGCTCTTTATTGTGTCTCCTTCGCTCACACTGAAAAACGCATTCTAATGAAATAAAAATCCAAGTAGTGCCACGACGCTTTATGCATTTACAGTATGAATATGTCATTAGCAATTGTTGGGGAGTGTTGTCTGTTTTCAAATGCAGAGGTATGCCATCACAGGCATTAAACAAGTATAAGAGCATTAAGTGTTTCTCCAGTCACACTGGACACTGTGTAGTCAAACCTTTTCTTGCTATAAACCTCCACTCTCTTTTAACATCTTGGCTGTTTAGCATCATTAGTTTGCAGTAATTCAAAGTGTAGTGTCCATCCACAATGACCCTAATGAACTAAATTGACCAATGAGAAGCAGAACGGAAAGACATTTTATTTCAAAAAGAAGGATTCTAAACAAAGAAATGTCGTTGAAACTCAGCTTTTCTTCCCTCTCTTCTTCACCGCTAACAATATGTTTTTTAATGACCGGGAACAAAAAAGCCAGTATGCTTCTAGGTCACATTTAAGGCAAAAAAACGAGGAATCTTAGTTCTGAGAAAAGATGAATCTTGACACAGTACCATTTTATCACAGACATTTGAACTTTTTTTCTTTTTTCTTTTCTTTTTTCCTCCATTCTCAGTGTCTCCAGTGTATTTGGTGAAAACAAAGGCTTGCCAAAAGCAGTGAGAGCCCTCAGAGGGATATAGAGGATAGTCTTTGGACATGCAGAGCTATTTACCACACGCACCCTCAAGAACCAGGGTTCTCTGTTTGTCTCATAAATAAAGAATAGAACTTCATTAGTGAAGAGCACTGACTTAAAAGCCCAGGCACAGCAACAGGCAGACATGAGGGATAGCCCAGTTAAAGAGGGCAGTAAATAAAGGGGGAGGGCATGCAGTTTGCCACTTTAAAGACATTTGAGTCAAGAGCATTTGAAATGCCCAAATATGGAGGCTTGTCAAATGTGGAGACTGATGTTAAATCAAAGACGTGCCAAATTTTCAACCCTTCCCTCCACACTTGAAAATATTTTGAATGATTTATTATTGGTTGTTTAGAAATCGAAACAGCATGTCAGACAGGACATCCAAGTTGCGATCATTAGCAATTCTACCTTTCTACTAATTATTCATTAAAATAGAGGGTATGAGTATTGATTGACAGTTCATACAAGACATGAATTTGCCCTCTCAAAAAAATCCATTTACTGTCAGCAGCAATATCAACAGAATTCAATTTATTTGCATTAATTTAGCCTTCTTTTTTTTTAAAGACCGAAATGTTAAAATTCTAACATGAAATGTAAAAGAAATGAATTTGGATTAAACTGTATTACAGTTGGTGTCATATCAAAAACAGTGTTTAAAAACTGTTTAATTCAAAAAAACTATCTGATAGATGAGGAGGGAATTTATTTTGACAATGTGTCCCCCTTTATATGTGTTTACCTGACACATATAACCTCCCAATGCCAGCAAGATGAGCTGCAGAAACAAAGACGGAGGCAGACAAAAGCACTGCCACTATGCATTTTAAAAGGTGGCGAGCAAGAGGCTGGGAAGACTTCTTAGCTACGTGTTCTTGGTGTTCTGGGGCTTGTAATCAATCCCGCAAAATGAAAACAGCTCATTAGGGATTGATTTCAGCCCCGTTTAGATAAGCAGAGAGGACTGGGTCGTGGCCCCAAGGGGCCCCAGCCAAGCTCAAAGTTCACACCATGCCAGGTAGAGAGCAACACCACAGGCTATCAACTATATTAGGATGGAGATAATCTGATTAGACATTGTCAATCAAAGGTGCCAGTGACTCAATCATGATCCTGGGGATTTTTCTTTCTGTCTCTCCCCTTTTCTCTCTTCCCGCTCTCACGATCTCTCTCCCTCTTTTTTGTGATAAATCATTGAAGCGACCAACAAAGTGGCAGCCGTCGCTGGGCTAAGCTAAGCAGCCCTGCAGTTGTCACCAAGGCAGACGCGTGAGGACCCTGTGATGATGTGACGACTATATTAAAGAGTACATCAATTTGTTTTAGAGCAGTTTGATTTTCAACTGCAGTGGTATTAAAAGACGGGGGGGCAGGGCGGGGTGGGGGGCAAGCATGTCGGCATCATCGAACAGGATTTCAGTGGCAGAGCAAGGGGTGCTGGGACTGCAAGAAATAAACAGATAAATGACAGAGTGACAAGAAATAAATAAATATGTTTTTGTAAACATTAAAAAAAAAATCTTCATGGCTCCCTTTTGAAGCAGAGTGTGGCTTTGAATCTTGCTGAGAGTCCATGGGTGCTGGAGTGGCCCAGTAATACAGCACACGTTTGTCCCGACTCTCTATCTCTCCCCCTCCATCTTCGTCTGTTTCTCTCCCACTCGCTTTCTTTCTCCCCGTTGCCTCTAAAGATCAGACTCGATGATTCTTTTGGTGCTGGGCCACCTAAGTGGCGCCTGCGCCTCCATAAGCATACACTTAACAAATGACATAATCGGTTACATTTGGAAATGTCCTTTAATCAAAAGCTCTTACCAGCTTCGTATTTAATACGTCTCATCCTTTAATATTTGAAATATTTTGCTTGTCATATTGTACAATATAAATGATATAGAAAGTAATAAAGAATGTTTTGCAGTGCAGTTTGTCGTATTTATAAAAATAGAAATTTTGATTTCTGTTGTTTTCTAAAAAATGTATTGAAATGGATGATTTTTGGAGTTCCTACCCTTTTTAAAAGATAACTTTTAAAATAATTTGATAATGTTCTTTTAAAGTTCTGTTTGATTACCTAATGCAACATCATTTATTTCGTCTCTATATATTAATGATACGTAGAAATATGCAATGTACTTATATATAAATGTAATGTAAATCTTTTTCTTAATAACAAGTAGCTGAATCTTCTCCCACTGCTTTTCTACCATATTCTCTCTGTTCTACAATGTAGTTTGAATATTTTAAGCATCTCTTCTCCATTTCCCTTTTTAAAAGGACGTTTGCTAAAGTGGATTTCCTTGAGGTACAGCATAATAAATCCCTTTTTTTTTCGTGGGCAGATACAATCGGTGTATTGTATTGTGTTCAAAAAGAATATGGCGTTATTTGATAATTGTTTGATTAATGGAGGCGAGAGCGAAGACTTAAATATTTCACAGCATGAGTTTTCTGCTAACAAGAAAGGAGGCCCTTTAACAAGATGTTTTTAAAGGGTAAAAAGACGTTTTCTATAGCTTTTTAAAGAGAAAATAATTGTTAAAAAACGCTGTCAAAATTTCGCTTGAAACCACATTTCCTAAATGTATATGCTTCAACGCGTAACATCTCGCTCTCAGAAAATCTAGCCGTGGGTGAGCTGTTTATCGGTAAACCCCCGATGGATGAAAGGCGTACCAATAATGATTTTTTTTCTCCTAATCGGACCTTGTCAGCAAGGCGTCTTATCGTAGAGAGGAAAATGACACCGATCCTATCGAAGAGCCTGGAGTCCGAGTCGGCGGCGTGTCCCCCCCCCCCAATCATGGCCGGCCATGGCCCAGCCATATCTAGCGCCGCCACAAACGGCGAGCGACGCTTTTTTCATGTGGACTTCAAAAACGTTGCGAGTCATTAAAATTGCACCCACGTTCGGCAGCGGGGATCAGCCGCTCTGCAGCGAAAATGGGATGTGGGAAGAGGAGACTCACTAAATGTGTTAATTCCATCCTCACATGTTTACGGCTTAATTTTAATCTGTTTGAGGGAGGAGGTGGGGTGGAGGGACGATTGGAAAGGGGGGCGGGAGGGGCAATGAGAAAGCCTCGCACTGCAATAAATCGCCATTATCTTTGACTCCCTAGGACTCAGCTGTTCCAGGGATTTAGGGGTCCACTGGCAACAGTATGTATCGTAGGGTATGAAAACACTGTTTACGCTTGAACTGCGGTAGCTAAGGTGCAATCGCTCGTTTCAGGCTGCCCAGACAAAAGGCCTTACGCGCACAATGGCCAGCTAGCATACAGACCCTCAATGGGAGAGCTGAACCAACAGACTCAAGTATGTGTTTGTGAGTGTGCGCCTGTTCCCTGTCTGTGTGCGAGCAACTCGGCGTTTCTCCTCGCATCGACAGGTGTTGTCGCAAACATCCAAATATTAGCTCAGGCAGAGTGGGGCTTTAAAGACTGTAATAAGTGACTTATTTGCGTAAATTTAAACAAACCTTGTGGTCCTCTATTAGGTCTTGACAAAGTGTTATATCTTGCCTTAATAAAATTATGAGAATTTCTAATTATTAAACCTTTAGTTGGTTATTAGTTTCAATAAGGCTCTCAGCATAATGAGACTCTTGGAGGTAATGATCTGACTTGAGAACTCAGTGAAGCTTTTACTGCTTATTAAAACATGAGACAACATTGTTACCACAAATGTGAGTCTCTGTTTTGGTACAGATTTTACTTGAATTAAGATCCAAACATTAAATTTTATTTTTTTTTAGTTCAAGCACAAATGGATTTAAACATTCATTCAAACATTTGAGGTATGTCTTAAAGCTGCAATCAGTAACTTTCCATACATTTAAGCGACAACATACTGGGGTTTTCACACCTGACTGAGTGGTACGATGAGATATACCAAGTAGAATGAAGACATGTCTTTTTAACTGGAAAACAATGCCAGCAATGGCAATGCTAATGCATGCAACCCAACAACTAGCTAAACATTTTCTCAAGAGTAGGCCATGAAGAATGTGTGCAGCCATGGTAAATGTCACGTTTTTTTGTGTGTTTAACCTCGCCTTTTTTTGTTACATATGAACATAGTAGAAGTCTATCAAATTAAACGTCAGTTTCAATAAAGAAATGTCCTTGAGACCTTAAATAATGAAGTCATTTTGTAAATTGTTCTATATTCTCGATCAATGCTCATCCATATCATTCATTGATATAATCTAATCCTTATCTCGAGATACAAAAGACCCTCCAATTGCTAGACCGTGGTACACCACTATATCTTAAAAGACACCTACATCCCAACCTTAAATCAGATTTTTTTATTTTTTTCTTCTACTTCCTATTTTTAGGTCACAGTAACAAAAAAGATACCCCCTGCCTTGGTGCGCGCCGGAGAAAAAAGTGTGGTATTGACCTCTGGCTGACACAGAGAACACCGAGGGGGAGATGGAGAAAAAGAAAGCAGTAGAAAGAGCGACAGAGAGGAGAGAGCTAAGACAACAACTGTGAAGAGCCGCATAGGGTTAAAGAATAACTGTTTCAGAAGGAAATGGAAGACAAAAGCAAGGACTCGGAGCCCCCATGGGCACTTTAAAGAGCCGCTACATCTGAGGCGCTGAAATATTAAAAACGGAAAGAGAGATGGACAAAAAGGAAAAAAAATGGAAATAGAGAAATAAAGGAAAGAAATGGCATTGAGGGAGAACTGTGCCACATTGTCACCCGAAAACGTATATCAGAAAATGAATTCAGGGATGAATATGATGCCGTGAATGACGGAAGGATAGATGAAATTTAAAGTCCAAATAGATTTTATTTTTTTTTTTTTTTTTTTTTTAAAGAGACGTTCATCAGAGTGAGAGTTCCTGCATGAACAAGAGGAGGAGATATTGGGAAGAAGAATTGTAAAAAAAAAGAAGGTTTTTCACGAAAAAAAGAGGAAAGATAATAGTCTTTGGCGTCTCTTTGACCAGTAAAGCTTTCTTGCCCGTGTTCTCATTTACAGTGTGGTAAAGTGACAACCTTTTATTCTAAAAAACAAAAGAGGACAGATCCATGCTGCTCCAAGCAGCGAGCCTTCGCAGTGAGTGTTCCATCAGGCTGCAGATAGGAATGGGCAGATTCAGCAGTGTTTTAAGGGTGAATAAAATGGAGAGGATAGTGAGATTACCTTTCAACATTCCCCTTTTGCTATTCTTAATCACTTGTTTATTTTCTATTGCTTACTCGGTGCCAGTTTGAGCCTCGTACATTTAGACGTCAGTCATCATTTTTGCTGTTGTCGTTTTTTGTACACGTGCTTCCAAAGGATCACACAACAATGAGGCCACATTTACATGGAATTACTGAAATAAAAGATTGGATTATTTTTTTAATTTTTTTAAATGTGTTCTAATGAAGATGCATATTTTTCTGCACATGGCAGTTTTTGATAGAATAGGAAAGTCATTCAGCAGCCTTTTGACAAATGTAAAACTTGACAGGTGGGAACAAATGTGCAATTCTGTGACCGTCGGCTGTCGGGAACTTTTTCACAGCAGGTTTACTTCACTTCTGCTGACCCTGATAACACAAGTTGAACAGTACTTTAAAGCAAAAATAGTTGCATTCAGAATTAAATGTTTGTGGCATGGATATATATATATATATATATATATATATATATATATGTAGTTTGAAAATAAAAAAAAAATGTTAATTATTACTGTTGCTTTCACTTCACCCAGTACCTCGTGTACTCGGTGCTGATTTTATTTTAAAGATTTTGTATAGATGGTTTTATTGTATCGATATGGAAATGGCAAACATACAGCCACTTTGTGTTATCTCGCACCCGTGTTTAAAGTGCAGCCTGCAAAGTAGATAAACTACATATTACGTTTTGAGGTGAGTGGTTGAGAGGTTCCAAACTGAACTGCTGTGCTTGTTGAATCATTTAAAATACTCGCATTTGGTTAAATCTTTAGTTGTTTTACACCATTTGAAACAATGTTGAAAGGAATCTTTCAGTATTTCTCATTACATTCGGTATCTGCATGTTGTAAGTTCACAAAGTGAGCATTTTAAAAGCCAACTGTAATTTAAAACAAGATTATAGACTAGTCTTTTTAAAGAACCTTTTCCATCTGGGATTTTATAGCTGGTGATTTGTTGTAAGTGATTTAGTGAAGGCACTGTGTCACTTCTTCTATAGCCACACAGATGTTTTTCAGCCTCCCAGATAAAAACACTGGAGCCGCACATCTACAAACTGTGGCACATTTTAAACTAGACTAAGCTAGGCTCTCACTTTTAAATTGAAATAACTTATGGTGTAAATCTAGAAAACTACAACTGACCGTGATCTCTGCATAAATGAATGTTGGCTCTTGCCTTGAGGGAACTATTTGATCATGCCTTAGACAGCTATATAGAGCTAAATGCATCCATTAGCTCATTCTAAATCTGCATCCACTATAAACATTCCCAGAGTCTCCCACCCTGCAAGACACAATTATACTGAACAGACACAGTGAAGCACATTAGCCATCTCCGTCTGTCCTTGCACCTCTTTTGCTCAATGGTAACCCCAAGAAGCACACCTCCCCTCCTCTGTCAAAGGAGCCTCCTCCTCGGCCGTTCTGTGGCCATCAGACGGGGTGCCCGCCCGTTTAAGACACCCAAGGAACATGAAACGGAGCCGGGCCGAGATGTCAGCTGGTTGCCCCATCTGCCAGTCAGTGGGATGGTAAAGCTTTTGTCCTGGGGGGTAACCTTAGGAGTGCTCTGTGTACTGTTCAAGCTCGTTTGTGTTTCTGTGTGTGTGTGTGTGTGTTTGAGTTTTTAGCTAAGCTAACCACAAAGAAGAGCGTGCTTATACTGTTCTTTTAATTAAGGTGTTACTTTACATTTTGACCAGATCCACAAGTTTAAATCTGGATTCTCTGCTGTAACACTGGGGTGAATAAAATGCTGTGTTTATCACTAAATATTTGAGGAGCGCTCATTTCCAGGTAAAAAAAAGGTTTTAGGTCTCATAGAATTGTCTGGCTGGATTGAAGTTAATTGGTCTCCTTTCAGTTGGTGAAGGAGCCTGAGAAAGTATTAAATTGACTGGAACTTGTCTTTAGTCTTACACTTTTCCTCTTCTAAATATTTTAACCTTGACAGTTTAAACAGCTTGACTCCTATATAAATTAACCAAAGTAGTGACTGGAGTTTTCTGCTGTCTGGTTGCACAGAATGATGCACAATTTCATTTGTGCATTCTATCTTTTGGTAGATAGGCTGCGCCCTTGAGCTGCTTTAGAGGCGAGGCGCCGCTCGTTCTCACTCTGTGTGAAGATGCTGAAAGGGGCTTTCTGTGCATGCACAAATGCATACACGTAATCATGTGAGAGGGTCTATGTGAGCCCAAGAGTTCCTAAAAAGAAAATGCATGCAGACAGCATGAACTTCTTTATTTACCGCTGAGTTATGCTTTTGGAGTTGTGCCTGTCTCGGATATCGGTACAAGTTAATGTTTGTATCTTGTATCATGTGCCTTGCCCCTCAGTTGTTTCATGCTCAGGTAAAATTTGATTTACAACAACAACAGTCCTACCTTTCCTTTGCCGTAATAACTTTTTGTCAACTTTGACTGTTGACTTCTATGTAGAAAGCTGCGCTTAAGTGGTCTACACAGTTCTTGTGTTCATATCAGTCAGTCTTGCCTCGTGATGTGTGTAGTTGCAGTCCTGAAGGGCTGATGTATGCACAGTTCTGCAAGTCCTCCTTGAGAACCTCTATGATCTTGTGTTACTCAATCATCAATGAAGGCCAACTGCTGCGTACTGTACTGTCGCCCATCTTTTAAAGCGCAGTTGTGAAGGACTGGCTAAGATGGCCTGAGGGACACCTTCCTTGGTCTGGTTTATCTGAAGTTTGATGTGAGTAGGTGCTTAGTTACAACTACACACAGAACAAAGTTGATGCATTGATGTAGACTTTTTTTAAATGTTTGGTATATGTCGTCTGATCGCAGGAATGTGCTTATTAGTATTTTTTTAATAGAATTTTGCATGTTTCTGGCAGCTATTTGACTTATTAGTTTGGCCTTTTGCAGCTAAAATTCCTATCATTTTCAGGCTTTTAGCTACATTACCAAGGTACAGAAAATAAACAGGAGGAGGGCATAAAAACAGACGACTCCAAAAGGTAGATGCAACATTCTAGATGTATTATTTTACAGCTTCAGTGCTATTCAAGTAAATATTTATCTGGTATCACATACCAGACTGTTTTAGTAGAGGTTTTATTCAGCCTTTAAACAGCTCTTTGTTCAGATGAATAAAACGTGCAATATCTTTAGCAGACAATGCTATATATAGACCTAAGATTTACCTCATGCAGGATAAAAGTTACCTGAAAAATATAGAGACAAAATTTCAAGACGATGTACGTCGATAGAGCTTAGAAAGAGGACAGTATAAGAAAACGGTGCTAGAGAATAAAAAAAGAAAGATGTATACAGTATATTCTGTCTTCACAAAGCTACCTTGAATTCATTCTATTATCCCAAATGAACATTCTGAACCACAATGTACTGCAATGATAGTTGCTTGCCAATTTTCCTGTGTGCTTGAAGTGAGGTATTGTGCTATTTTAATGAGGTGTTTAGACTGGTGTCCAGTCTAATTTGAGCTTTAACGGCCAGCTCAGTGAATAATTGTTCTTTCTTCTTAACGCAAGATGTATGGAATTGATGCAAATTTCGAGCAAAGGGAAAATCCTTGGGTGAGGTTGTCTTGGAAGAATTGCATTCCAGATGTCCTCCTTTCATGTGAACCGCATACACACTCAAGAAGGACAGGACAGATGATGGTTAAGATCTTGAGCATGTGGAGATGCTCTGTTGTTTTATTGTTTCTGCGTGGAGCTTTTTTTTTTTTTTAAACATATTTGTCCCCTCAGTCTTCTGTGACGTGTTCACCCATCTCTCTAGGGGAGGTTTTCACTCCCAATTTATAAGCAACCGTCGTCGAGTGACAGCGACGGCTCCGGCACTCCACCTTTGGAACGTGACAACAGTTTACTTAACAAGTCTCAATATGTGAGCTGCACTATCGATGTGATTGATTTGAGTGGTTTAAGCATCTCTCTGGCAGAGGAATTGACACTTTCGGTAAATCTATTAAGCTGATCAGGTCACCGAGGAGCTCAGTTGCATCAGGGTGGGCATGTGCAGCTACACTGTACTGAGATTTCTCAGCAGCAGCAGCACGCTGCCCATTCGTGCTTGCTTTACAGTAATCATACATGTCAACAGCAGAAAAGAAATCAAAGCCCTCTTGAGACAAACCTGTTAGAAATGTGGTCATTTTTTACAAGCAAATCAGGTATTTCAGAGTGCTTAACGCATCGATGTTGCACCTTTCGTTGGTTGAGATTTGTTTTTTTAATCTGCCCTGAAATTTTTGTTGACAAGAGTAAAGTACAGTGTATTTATTGTTTACTGTGGTCTTTGATATTTTCACTGCCTGTGCAACATGTTAAGAGTGCATCTGTTTTACAGATGAGGAACAGGCACATCAGTCAGGAAGTACATTGAACTACCTAATATAAAGAATCAACATCTGTCACATACGATTCATAATTCAGAGAACAAAGATCTTACACTCGATGGTTATGTAAAGATTCTTTTGAGAAATAATTCAAAGATTAGCTAAAGATTAACCAATGCAACTACATCAGTTTCACATGGTTCATCTTAAACTCTCTTGATGTTTCTTTAATTGTCGGGAAAACGTGATGTTTCCCACTCAGCCTTCCCCATCAAACCTTTTAAAGCTGTTCTAGTTTCAGTCAACTACAGGGGCGTGAGCATATTTGCTTGTGTCTGTTTCATCGTGCAGGATATGTGCCTGCGTGTGTTTGTGGGGGTTGAAGTTGGGTTGAGTGACATGAGCATGCGTCTTCAGCCACCTGGATTTATTTGGGCCAAACAAGAGGGGCCCGTCTCTGTCAAGGCCTCCTTTTCTGGCCGCAGTGGGGCCTTAGAGCCACGAACAGAAGGTGCCTCCTCACAACTAACACCTGAGCTCCTCCCAGCCTGGGACCAACCTATCTTTCTATCTCTCTATCTCCATGCAGCCTCTTTTCTCTCTTACTTTTGCTCTCCTCTGTATCGTCTCCTCTTCCCTCCCAGGCCATGGCCTGGCCTACTTTTACCTCAGCCACTCCGGACCCTTTGATGTCAACCACGTTAGTCCTTTCCACAGATCATGTGTACGTTTGAAACTATCCCATTTGTACAGTCCTTAGTCTGTTTATGAATATACATTTCACAAACCGTATATGCAGTTAATGGTTTACAAAGAGCAGCATTCTCTCTCATGTATTAGCTGTGCTTATCACTGTAAATTATGTTCAGGTTTGCAATTAAAACCACTCTTCCGTTTACTTGATGCTCTCCTTTTTTTTCCCCCCAAACGGAAAGTTTGTTTCCATTTTTTTCTATGTTTTTTTTTTTTTTCTCAACAAATCTCTCAACTCTGTTCCTTGAAAAGAAGCTCTATTCAGTGAGTAAATACGTGCTTGCTTGTCTGTTAGCATCTTTTTCATTTAGTCTTGAAGTGACAGGGTGTGAAGCTGGGTAGGCGTGTGCATCTCAGAAGTCAAAAGCTCAAACACTAACAAGCCATCAAGATGGCTGTCTTTTTGTTTATCTTTTTTTGACTTAAAACCAGCTCACGCAGCTCAACAGGATTCAAATGCCACTGGTCAGCTGGGCGTTGAATTAGAAAATTTGACCACCTGTAATGAAAGAATTTTAGCAGATTACAGTCAACGGTTCATATTTTTATGAACTAAAGGTATCTTGCTGCCTCCAGCTGCAGGCAGCCACTGAGTCTCCACACTTTTTCTGATGTAAAGACTTTTTTTATCTAAATGCCTTTACCACATGTCACCAGACATTTTGACTCAAAAATAGTAATAGAAAACACTTCAATCCGGGATGCTTAATCTGATGCTTTTTAACCTGCATATGACTGTATATTATGTTATTGGATTAGCATTAGGCTGTTCCTTTTGAGCCTTTTTGTATGTAAATTTTTTCTAAAGACTAGTTGCGACTCAGGCTTGTGCATCCCCTTGAGACCCGTTTCTTTCAGAGCTCTAAACCAATCCCAATGCACCCGGGCTTAAAAGGATATTTTGAAAACTTATAAACTTATGCGTTGCATATCCATTCTTAATTGGCTTAACACAGAATTCAGTATTAATTGTACAAAATCTGAAATTATTTGTGTTTCTTTTACTTTTACTACTAATATAAGCTCATTAGCAACACTTACTGTAATTTACTTCTTTCATAACATAGATCACACCATTCAGATTGAGGTCTGAGCTTTGACAATACATTCAAAAGTTTCCCCTTTGGCAGTACGCTTAGGGTCTTTATGTCATACCAAAAAGGTGGAACCAGCCCCAACCCCGTTGGAACACTAAAACACTTTCTTTTAAACCCATCCACCATTCCTTCAATTACGACCTCTAATCCAAACCCAGCTAATGATGAAACATTCCCACAATATGATGCTGCCAGCGCCATGCTTCACCATGGGGAAGATGTTTCTTGGGATGATGAGAGGTGGTGAGTTTGCGCCACACACTGCGATTTCCTTTGTGGCCACGAGTGTTATTTTTAATTTCATCTCAGTAGAGAACCTCCTCCCACATGTCTGGGGTGTCTCCAAATGTGTGCCTTAAAACATTTCTAAAGGCCACTTTACCAGGAAATTCCAGCTGTTAGGAATGTAAGGTTAAAAGTGGCCCAATGGGCAGACATTTATATCTCTGCAATGGAGCTTAGCAGCTTCTTCAACGTTGCTTTTGGCTTTTTTGTTTCCCTTTTTATCAATACCTTTTTTCCATTGATTCCATGAATATTTTCCAGATAACTCTTTACAGAGTTCCATGGTCTTTATTGCAGTTTTTTCGCAGTGGGGCCCCTTGTTTAAGTGTTCTAAGCCTTTCACAGAAGGTGCATAAACACTTGTATAATGTCACACTTATATTGCACACAGGTGGACTTAATTGAACTTATTATGCAACTTCTGAAGGTAATTGACTCCACCAGATCTTATCAGATCTAGCTTCTTAGCAAGAAGGATGAAAATATATACTTTACCTTCTTTTTTTTTAATTTGAATTTCTCTTAATGTTCTATCTACAATTGAGTGTTTATAAGTCAGTTACTGTCCACCTACTATGCTGTTTTCTGTAATGATTAATGGGCACAGGCAATGGTTGTGCCAAACCAACGCTGTATGTTTTTAAACATAAGGCATGGTGCCACTGCAGCGTGTGAGTGTGTGCACGCTGACATGTTTGTGTTGAAGAGACTGCCATGTCTTTATCAGACTAATGGTGTGAGATTATACTCCAAGATGTCTGAGACTGTAATTAGTGGATTGCTTTGAGTCAGTCAAGCCCAGGGCAATGAGAGGGTCTGTGGGGAGTGAAAGGAGCAACAACATGAGGGAGGCTGGAGAAGAAAAGAGCCGCCCATTTCATAGTCCTGATGGAGGTTATATTTTCTGTGACAACTGGACCAGAGTAATCAAAATGTGTTAATAATCCCTTCAAAGAGCCCGGCGGCACTTCAGTGAAGAGCCTCATTGAACGCCAATCCCCCACCAGACCTTGGTTCATGCTTCCCCTCCCGCACTGGCCTTCCGTCGCACTTTCCCCCTGTCCTGCCCTGAAATTAATCATCTTACGCTCTTGATCTCATCTGTTATGTAAAACCAATGTTTCCGTTCAGTGTGTCTTGACAAACTTACACCAAAGTACCATGTCAGACAGAACCTCCTTATTTGAAAATCACAGCAATAACCAACGGGAAAAAAAACTCTTTTTGATTGCACTTGTTGCAGTAGAGTCCAGGCCCAGAGGGGGGGTGGGGTTGCATTGGTTAGAATTTGAACCTGTTTTGCCACCCTGCTGCGTGAGTCTGCCCCCTCTGGAACGATTGCAGGTCAGACTGTATAGGTTCCAATAAGTTCTGCCTTTTGTTTGAGGATTAACTCAAAGGTCAAAGTTCACAAAGCTGTCCAGATGGGGTCTCTAGTGCTAAACATTCATACTTGCCACTCCTAAAAGAGGGGTGAGCATCAGGATCAATGGACTCGATCGATGGGCATAGTGGTGGAAGTAATGCTGGCAAAAAAGTTTGATTGCATGCATATTGATCAGAGCAAGGCTAAGAAGCTGTAAGAATATTGATTAGAATTTTTTTCTTTTTTTGCACTCTTTTAGTTCATTTCATATATAATCACACAAGCATAACTGAGTAGGTAATTGCTATTTGATGGAAATTACTAAAATGAGTTTAATCAAAGCCCTCTTTTTGTCTGCATATCATTTTTTTTATGTTGGTCTTTCCATACCCATGATAGGTTTTCCTCTTTTTTTGTTTGTATTTTGGAATAATATAAAACTTAGTGGTGGTTTTAAAGTTTGCACATTTCCAGCTTTCACTGTAAAAACGTGTGTTGTTATATTTGTACCGCAGGAACCTTTTCTTAGCATCATTCATATTCTTATCTCCTTTAGGCTCTTTCAGATCGGAAAGTAACAGTTGAAGTTGCCTGCTCAGTGCCTAATCTTTGCCATGCTTCTCGGTCACAACCTTCAATTTGCTATTAATCAGCCTCCCCGTTTCCAACAGTAAATAAACGTCAAAGCTATGACGAAGGAAAACATTTTCTAACTTCAACTAAAACTGCATTTTAAACCCCACAAGACTGGAACTGATACACACATTATTACTCCCCACATATTCATTTGGATAATTTGAAAGTAGTTGACCGAACGTCCTCTCTACATTCAAATGAACTTTCTTTATTAAATATTTGCCAATTAAAGAAACCCGCCTCATTTAGTAGTCTAGTCTGAGGCTGTGTGTCAGGATCAGTTTGAGGCATTAAAAAATGCATGGGTTCCAGGTGAGGTTCCCGAGCCCCCGTGTGACCTGGGAGCAGTTTGTGTGACGTCTCGGGAGAGGCTGTGTCCAGTGTAGGGCGAGAGATGCGACAGCACTTAATAATAGAGTCACAGCATCAAAGGCTGGAGACTGTAGCTGGCAGACATGGCATACATCATGAAATGGCATGTATTTGTGTGTGCGTGCGTGCGTGCGTGTGTGTGTGTCCAGCTTTTCATAAGTCCTTGTATATTTCTCAGTGAATTTACATCCAGGTCTTTTGGGCTTATGTTTCACATATCTGTGTCCAGTATGAACCTGCACTTGTTGTTATGTGTATGTGGCACCTCTGTATTAGTTCTTGGCAAGAATACAGGATATGCTGTATATATTTTGTGTGCGTCTGTCTGCACATGAATGTTCACAATTGGGCCCTCACTAGGTGGTGTTGCTCCCTGGGAAGGCTAGTGTAGCTTCAAGCGCAAGAGGACTCATTGACTTTATAATGATTAGTGGTCAGGCCCTCAGCCCATGCTAGTACCAGGAGTTTGGCCTAGCCGCCGCTGCTAGCCCCTGGCCACAGCCGCGCACCACTATCGACTCACCCCAAGCCCCCTCTCTCTTTGGCCTGCCGGCGATGTGTCAAAACCCATTAGCACAGAGTTCCGCAACTATAGAGAAGGGATCGTTTCAGGTTTATCTTTCTTGCTTTCCACTTACTTCTCTGTAGCCGTCTCCTGTCTCTCCCTCTCATTTGTTCTTTCTCTGTCTCCTCATCCTCCTCCGCCCTGCTAAAACGAAGAGAGAAACACAGAGAAAAAGGGAGTAACCTTTGACAAGAGTTGTTCCAGTTGTGGTATGTATGGCTGCGTATTGATCCGCATTGGCTTTAGGAACTATAGAGAAGAGAGTCGGCGAGCTGCTGCTGCTTTCAAGTCCCACACATTTTTTTCTGGGGAAAGACGGAAGTTTCAGATACATGTTGACCTTCTTAGGTCTCATAAGCTATGGAGATTTGTTTAGAAAAAGGGCGGGGTGTTGTAGCATGTACACATGTGAAAGATAAGTTCAGGAGTTTATGACCCAGTATGTAATCTTCTGTCCCGATCATTTTCGTTGTGTGTGTGCTTTTTTTTTGTTTGTTTTAAAACTCCTCCATTGTATTTTGTATTGTGAAGAGTGTATCTTTCTACTTTTCTTGAGGAGTTCGACCTCTTGACACACTTGGTTGTTGCTTTCAAGTTATTGACCGACAGAGCCAGTTTATCGAGATAACTGTTTTAGAGAGTGAAACTTCTTTATTTTTTTGAATAGCCAAGCAATGATGTGAATTATAATAGACCTACACGCATGCAACCCAGCGAGACAGCATTCTTCCAACCCAGCACTTATTTTTCTGATAAGCTCAATCTCCCAAGAGACAAGTGCCTGTCAAAGACTTTGTCCAAACAACAAGAAATGTGTGCAAAGGGGAAAAAAAAAAAGAGGGAGAAACAAAAACACATACTTCTCCATCACTGTTCATCAATCCATCTTGTTGTGAATTCATTATTTATTTAAGGAACTTTGGGGTGCATTATTTGAATAATGTGGGGTATGACGAAGGGGGAGCTGTATGAAAACAACAAGATGACAGCCACACCAAAACCACCCGAGGGCACATGCCAACACATCCCATCAGTGTCATCCTTTCTCGCTTTGCCCCTGTGGGCTTACTGCTCTGCAGGTAGCCTCACAAACACACAAAACCACACGAAACCGTACACATGAGCACAGTAACGCGTACAATATCACATTCTAAAACATACATGAAGATGTAAATTTGTTTTCTTGCAAAACCACAAAAAAACGGCTAAAACAGTCATTGGTTTCCTTATAGACAAATATAGACTGAAACCCTCCAAGTTTGTGTCTCACACACACGGATACACACACATACGTATGCGCCACGCCCTCAGGCTCTGATGACGGCGCAGTCTGATAGATGGATCCTGTCTGCTTCTGATCTCCACTTGTCAGACAAGCGTCACACAAAGCCTAAACACAAATCAAAAACACAGGTATGGAGCACATGTCAGTTTGATAGGACCTTGCGGTTGCCTCCCCATCCATCATCAGCTAAGATGCTCATCCACCGACTTGAAGTGAGGGTCTTTACGTGCGCCTGTCAGAGCATTTGGGGTGTTGATGTATCTGGTTAGCAGACTAATAGGTTGAATAGTCATCTTTGACTCGTGCTTTAATCTTGAGTTTTGTTGTGACTAAGAAACTAACCTGGGTATTAATGTTGGCTTTGGGTCGGATGCCGATTTATACCATATGAGCAAAAGCGTGATGCTAAAGGACAGGCGCTACAGAATTTATTGTTATTTGGGCCTCAGCAGATGCGTGAGGTTAAGTGGCTATACATAGCCACCTTTCACCACTGTCATCACTGTAACTTTTGCCACGAGTTGTGGATCCGGTTCCCAGACCGAGCACCTTTTGCTCACTCAACACCTCACAGGCAAACCACAAAGGCAGCCAACTTGTCCAACAACAGAGCACAGCCCACCTCCCTGCCAGACAGGAACAGCCCAAACTACAGCACAACAAAAACACGGCAGAACCCACCTTTTGTTTACTACTCTCAAAGGTGGATCACGGACCAGGCCTGGTAAAGGATTGTGACAGAGGTGATGTCTAAATTAATCATTCATGCTCTTTCACATGGGCTACAGTAACAGCCCTGAAATATTAATGACGGCTGAATAAATTTGATTCCCTTTTCTCTCTGATTATAATCCACAGGCGCGCTCACACACACATGTTTATTTATGCCCTGGAGATGAGGCATGGGGTCACTATCAGTAGTTTGCCTGCACACATTGACAAACACACACTATCTCCTTTCCTCTCCCTCTTGCCACTTGCAGTGCTGTACCACCTCATTGTTTTGGAATATGTACATATTTTTCTCATGTGGTGGGCGAGTGGCCTATACATTATACATTATATGCGTGTGTTGTCTAGGTGTGATATACTGTATGAATACTGCACAGGTTGCAACCAGGGTTTTTTGTTTGTTATTTCAATTAGGGGAGCCCCCCCCCCCCACATACTTTTTGTTTGGAAAGCACAACCTGAGTGAAGAAAGGAGGACACAAGGTGTGTTAGGGTGTTCCCATCTCTTGGTGAAATCTGATTAGCAAACTGAGACACACTTTTATTCAGGTCATGGCTCTCTTGGATCTAGTCACTCAGTTATTGGAATTTATCTGAAATATTGTCAGTTTCCCAGTGGTAAAACAAGTCTAAGTTCCCGCTTGAAGTAATTTAAGCTGTTCTGTCACGGCTGGATAACCATTATGAAACATAGCCTTATAGTAAAGCGTGCTGCCAGCTTTTATAAATATTTTTTTCTCCTCTGATTAGTGTAGCTAGAAGTCGGCAATCAAAACGGCCCATTCTGTGGCTGTCGCCACTCGACAACCCAGCACCGGTGTTTATGGATGTATGTCAAGAACTGTCTTTGGATTTTTTTTTAGTATTTATTTATTTTTGTATCCCACACATTATTTCTGCGTGAGCCTAACTCACAGCAACATAAACTGAGCTTGTTGCCCAGATAACCATCAGCTGTTTATGTCTGAAAGTGTCACTTGAGATCATCTCTTTCTGTCACCTCCTTCCGTTTGCGCCTCATTTTCTTCTGTAATGAGGCACACAAGACAAACCAACTGGTTATTTCTCAAAAAAATCTTATTTTTTTTGTAACTTTTTTTTTGGCGATAGTAAACATAGACTGTTGCCAGACAAGATTTATTATACACAGGGAAATATTTTTCTACCAGTCCTGTGTTTCTACTTGTAACTGAAGGGGTTTGTTAGGTCCCACAACAGGGCGAGGTTGAGCACAAGTTGAGCTTCGAGCTTTCTTTTTCCTTGGGTTTAGTTGTTTGTTTAGCATTACATTTCTTAATGTAAAAGGTTTCCATTTCTTATTCCACCGTTTATGTCCTCCAGCCTTTGTTTGTACAATTAAACAAGTGATGTCTTAAATTACACATCATTCGGTTGTCATCTCCTCTCAGGGGACAAGCTCACAAACAGAACTGTCAGCTCAGGTTTGCTGATTTAAGTCAGAAATAAATTGGGGAAAAAATGATTTGGTGTGTTTGGATGCCATTCATTTGGGTTCATTGTTGATTTTTATATTTTGTTGGAGCCACCAAAGATAGCCACACTAATTTGAATTGGCTCCCGACCCGCTGCAGGTGCTCCTTTTTATGACGCCACCGGGACGTTTGTAACTTGCGAGACTGTCAGGTAATTTCAAGCTAATCTATTTTAATCCAACTTTATGGCAGTGATTTGTGTCATATTGTGTCATGCCCCGTGGAGTTCTGCTCAGTCATGTGTTAATGATTTTATTAAGAGAATGAGTAACTAAGATGTTGTATGTCATGTGATTTGTTTTCCCTGTCTGTTTTGGTTGTGTTTAACCTTAACTGGCTCTGCCGCTGTGTGCTTGCCACTATAAGACATGACAGCGGCCACAACGTCACGCTCTGTTTGAGGTAGAAAATATCAGTCAAAAGTCTTTTTTCTGTGCAAGCAGGCATGCACAGATTTTCTCATGTCTGATGGAGTGTGTTTGAGCTTTCTGTACATGAAAATGTGTGCGCTGATGTGTGTATTTGTATATTTGTGTGTGTGAGATCCTAATGATGCCTTCCTGCTCTATTCTATTTGGCTGTCAGCACAGCGCTGGGGACTGTCACACACACTGCCCCCCCCACCACCAACCCCTTTCCAGATCTTGCTGAGATGGGTCATTTTTCAGTGTCATGACAGACGATTCACGTTGGCATCAGATAGATCCGAGAAACATTGGACTCATTACTGTGTTTGCATATGTCTGCTTCATAGAGAAATACAGGTTGACATGCACACTAGGCTGGAGCTGAAAAGCTTTCTCTCCATTAACCTGATGCAGCTGTGTTGCTGTAAGCCTCATGTGAAAGACAAATATGAATAACCTGTCCAGCTTTACTCACAAATCGAGGTCTGTGCGGCCTGATTGTTGATATGAGAAGTGAATGCATCAATTAATTTTTCTTCTTCTATCTTTTGTTTTCTTTGCTCCTCCTTTATTTTGTCATCCTATATTCCTGTTTTAAGGCACCTACTGTAGTCTGTTTCTAACCTAAGCTGCCATTGCCCTATCATTTTCCCTCCTGCCCTCTCACCCTTGCCTGTCATCCTCACTCCTCCCCTCCTCCTTCCTGTTTGATAGGGTGGCTGACTGTGTGAGTAGACATTTGGCAATGTGGGGTAGATGGGGGTCAAGGCCTGTGCCCCAGGAGTGTGGTATTTTAATCTGGGCTATTTGTAATGACAAGACTCCTGTAAGGGCAAAGGAGTGGTAGGTGAGAAGCTCTGACAGTTTTTAATCGCTGTCAGGAAAAGTTGCTGAAGAATGTGTTAGCTACACCCCCCCACAGTCCTCTCTCATAGATGTTGTTCTCTGTTGTATTTCTTAAAGGTGTGTAAAAGACCCTTGTCTCTATTTATTTTTTTTTGTTTTCCCCTTTGCTTCTTTCTTTATTTTGGCTGACATCCAGAAGCCAATATCTGACAGACTAATCCCTTCCTTCTTCCTCCCCTTTTCTCTCCCTGTTCAATGTTCATAAACTTTCCTTCTTGTCTCTCATCGCTGGAGACGGTTGCCGTCATTCCTTTGGCATTGAGACTCTAACCTTGTCTAAAGTGTTTGTCCTAGAATGTCCCAGGAAAGTTGGGGAAACCTTTCGGTCTATCGTCATTGCCAGTACTTGTTTAGCAAGCTTATGAATGACAAAACGGAGAGCTGCACATTATCTGTATTTCTTGGAGTTTGTGGGAAAAAAATCTCCTGTGACTTTTTTCTTCTTGTATGCTAATAATTTACTTATTTTAGATTTTTATACATTATTTAGAAGTCATCGTGTTGTTTTGTTAAGCCAAGAAAAAAAAGATAATACACAAATGGATAACATTTTATTAGTTAAAGATTGATTGATTAAGATTAATTCATTTTACTTAGCTGGAGTATAATTTGACCCTGACTTGGATTAAGCGGGCGTAAGAAAATGGATGGATGAGCAATAACTCCCAGCCTGTTTAGGTCAGGTGGTGACACATGTCGAAGTGTACAACCAACGACATCTTTGATGATTGATATACGGTGTGTGATAGACAAAAGAGCACCATGTAGCCTGTTCCACTGTACAGGCTGAGATGTGCCGTGTGAGAGTGTGTGCGCGAATGAGGGAATGTGGCTTGTAGTGTAAATACGCTTTATGTGGTCAACTCGACTAGAAAAGTGCCATTTAAGTACAGCCCATTTGCCTTTGATTGAGAGAGCTATGGCATATGTTACGTTTTTTTTTTATCTTCAAGATCCCACCTTTTTACACTTGGAGCACCAGATTATTATATTACATTTCACCAAATTAGAAGATACCAAATTACAACATTTTAAGAAGTAGAAAATGATGATTTAAAATTGGCATGGGGCAAAAAAAAAAAAAAAAAGCTAACAAACAAAAAGAAAGGGATGGTCAATAGTACTTTTCAGGTTCAACATACACTTGCTTCTCTGCCTCTCTTTTCCTTTGGCAGAGGACAAGGGTGGCCAAGCTTAGCCCAGGTGCCGTCTGTGCCATTGGCGCTAAAGCGAGGAGAAGCTGGCACACTTTGGGCATGGCCGCGGCCCCTTCTTCCTCAAAGGCTTGCCTCATCTCCCTTCTTTCCCCTCATGGTCCCTGCTGCTCCATAGCCCAGGGAGCTCATTAGGCCAGACTTCCTCTTCATTTAATCCATTTTTCATAGCCTAAAAAACAGTCCCTGATCTTGAAAATCCAGGCTAATTTAAGCCTGGATGTTAGGGGAAAAGGCGTGAAAATATGAAAAAGCAGGCCCGTGCAGTCTTTTTATATTTCTGATGTCAAAATTAAGTGTTTTTATGGAGTAGCAGCATGGGCAGAATGGAAAGATACAGAACTAGCACTAATATGACCGTTTCTCGAACAGAGTTTTAGACCCCTACAGACAGTGGCCTGTGCTCTATCATCCTCTTTCTTGCCTCTTGTCTATAGGTCTTGGGGGAGACCAATGTTTTAACTTGGTCTAATGAAAACATTGATAATAACATGCTCCCTGTCTGTGTTCCTTTAATTATGTATCTCCAACTAGATACCAGAAGGCCCCTGTTGGTTTTCACTCCCTCTTGGTGTAGAAGTGAAGTTTCATTTGTAACCCAGCTCCTGGTGGGGCAGATCTGTGTGGAGAAATGCAACAATTCATGTTCTCTCCCTCACGCTTGTTCCTTCCTTGAAATTCCCTTGCTTTTCTCCCGCTTCATGTAATTCCTGTTCATCTTGGTTATGTAGTGATCATAAGAAATTTTATATAACTATTGCGTCTTTTAGAAGCACATGACGGGAAAAATTACATTTCCATTATATTGCTGAGGTTTTGAGGCACAGTGTTGTATATGAGATTAGATAAATGCCTTGAGCGTCTATAATTTTAAACATTTCTTTCACACAAGCCCAGCCAAAGTTAACAGCCTTAAAAGTTGTCCAAGGCTTTGTCCTTTATCGCTCTCTACGAGGACAAAGGACTTTTTCTTCCCTCCTGCAGGAAATCATCACAGCATTAATATACCTCCCAGGTTTAAAGTGTTGATGAGCGCCCTTTCTCTTCGGGCTGACATATATTTCACCAAAGGTCTCAGAGCAGGGGGAGAGGAACACTGACAGTAGAGATGCAAAAAAAAAAAAAAAAAAAGGAGAGCTGCTTGCATACCCAGCCAGCGGATGTGGTGGAATTGTTAAGCAGTCTCGGCTGCCCTCTCGTTAGCCTCTTAGATGCCTGGTGACAGAGGTGAGGCAGCGATAGTTGCGGCGGGTTGAAAGTGAGAGGGTCAGTGCCCCAAAGGGTAGCATGGCATGGCCGTGCCAGGCCAGGACCCTGTGCTGCTGTCTCCAGTGCCTCCACTGTCAGCGTGTCCTATGCCCCAGGCCACTGCCGAGAGGGCACAGGGGGGGCTGTCACGCGTCGGCCTCAATTACAATCAGGGGATGGAGCATGCAATGACTGTCCGCTGTCGTGGCTCACATTGCACTTGCAATAACTGTACCATCATGTATCATATCTTTTATCCCATGCAGAAGATGTTTGCAGGAGCTGCGCCATCTTTTGAATTTCTAATTCTAGTTTCTAGTTGTTGTGCTTTTTCTTTTTTTGGTTCTTGTCAAAGAGAAGTTAATATATTATCTGCTTGGGTCTGCTTTTGTTTAATACACGGATGAGCCATAACAATAAAACCTTATGTCTAATACTAAATAGGTCCCTTTGGGGCGATCCAAAATAACTGAAAACCCTCTGAGGCACAGAGTCAAGACCTCTGAGGGTGTCCTCTGTTGCCAGATGCTAAGACATGAACCACAGATCCTCAAAGTCCTGTAAGCTGTAATGTGGAGTGTTTATGGATTCGTATGAATTCTGGGGGGTTTGCAGTCCAAGTCAACATCTTAAACTTTTGTTCCTCAAACCATTCCCGACAATTTAGTGAGGTAGTATGAACCCAATTCCAAAAAAGTTTTGACGCTGTGTAAAATGCAAATAAAAAAATAAATAAAAAAAGAATGCAGTGATTTTCAAATGTCATAAACCAATGTTCTCTTCACAATAGCGCATGTAAAACATCTCAAACGCTGAAAGTGAGATAGCTTAATTTGGCTGGCAGCGTGCCAGCCATCAAATTTGTGCATATATCAGATGCTGCACAGTCATATTGAGAGTGGACAGTGTATATTTTTAGAACTCTTGAATAATTCTAAACTTTTATAGATGAGCATTATATCACCTTGTTGCTTTTTTTAGAATGTAGTCAAGAACAGTATGAGTGGTTTTTTGATTTCAGTTCCTTGGGTATGCCAAGATTTTGTCACCTGAGGCAGAGTAAATAGCAACTGACTGCTAGCCTGAATCTGTGTTTGTAAGGCTAATTGATTGATGTACTTTCAGATGATTATTGTTCCAAACACACCTTCTCTTCTGAGCAGATGCAGCACTTGTATACATGCCAGTAGTACGGATGTGTTTACTGGGGAGAGATGCAAGTATAGTATGTGCCACATGCAAGTTTGCCGTTCCGCTGAGTGATCTTCTTTCACCATCTGCAGAGAGTTTGTGCTTTATGCATTGATACTGAAAGCATTAACGTTTTTGGTTGTTATTTTTCCTTTTCGGCTTTCTGGCTGTGTTGACCACATGCTGGTTTGTCCGGGATCCCACATGCTCGTATAGGGAATCAGCATATGTCTTTTTTTTTATATGCTCTCTGTAGGGTGTTGTAACCATGCCCGGCTACTGTTGTTCCAGTCAATCATGACAGGGTCCCATACCTCCATCCTACCCCTGAAGGAAAATTGACACCTGGCCAAAAGAACCACTGCATGTAAAAGAGAATTTGCCCCACTTACGACCTGTCTAAACAACGTTATGGCGGGATTAGCTTTGCCAGATGGCATGGATTATTCAAGCGGGGAAAATGAGAGCTATCTAAGGCTGCGTGGTATTACAGACCTGATGACTCTTTCTGCGCATCTGTCTTTTTTCTATATGGTGAAGCTGGCCCCGTCGCACCGTAAAACCCTCAGGGAACTACACAAGTTGTAGAGATTCTCCTCTACCGCGCTGTAATTTTCATTGGCAGACTTCAAAAAACAAAACCAAAAATAGCAAATTTCTTTTTTTTTTTTTTGCTCCTCAGCTACAATGACGATGTCTATTGCTTTGTGATGGTTTAAAAGCAAAGGAACTGCTTTATGTGGGGGGGGGGGAGCGCTCCAGACAAAAGAGTGCGGTGGGCAGGGGAGGTTTGAAAAAGTCGGACAGCTAGAGTTGACAATTGAGTTATGATATCTTGTCCTTTATGAATAATTAATTTGATGGTGCCAGGGCCCCTTAGAAGGTTGATTAAATTTGTTCTGCCTTGTCTTAAAACTTAGATATGCTTCATTAGTGTGGGAAATGGCGGCAGGCGTGTTGAGTTTTCACTTAGGCTGTTTTAGTTAATGACGAGGAGCAGGAGACACTTGTCAGCCCGGCAGTAATGTGCAGCGTTAGATTTAATTTATTTTGGTTATATTACAGTTAGTCAATTTATTGAAAAATTCAGAAATCTTCCTCTGCCTTCTAGACAGGTGATCGTAGTTGTTTTATTATTTGTTTTATATATGCAAGTCTTCAAGGTTGCGCAAGGCAAACATAAAAGAGCTGCCTGAAAGCGAAAAAAAAAAGTCATTTTACTTTTAGTCCAAAAGAAGGTCTTTGTTGAAATTTGAATAAAGCTAAATTAACATAGAATCTAATGAACTTTTGTGAGCTAGGTGCATCTGCACACGAGAGATGGACTGAAGAATCCAAGAGAGTAGATGGAAATTTAATTTACCAGGAACATTTATGGGAGGTCATACAGGTTGCACAATGTTGTCATTGAATACTGACTCTGGGGTCGAATCAGTTTACCTACACGTGTATTTGGATAAAATTGCTTTTTTTTTTTGTTATAACCTAAAGTAAAAATCAGCTCTGATATGCTTTAGCAACCCCTCTTGAATCATTATCAAGAGAGAAAAGAATCATTGCATATGATTCTGTAGCCTTGCAGGGTAAGAGATTTCAATGTTTGTTTGTTTTTTATGTAAGTTTATGAATAAATTATGTAATTATTTGGAGTGAAAAAACAGCTTCACTTTATTAAATTGTATATTTTGTCCTGCACTCCTTTAATTTGAGGAGGGAAATGTACTCAACAGAATTTTCATTGACTCTCTAATGCAGTGTTATTCGACTGGGAATGCCAAAAAAGGTTGGACTGGCACCATGCAAAGTAAGCACAAACGAACAATGTACGCTGTGCACGAGTCCTTTGACATGCCATCACATGTTGCGCATTTTATGTGAATTCACAGTGGCAGCTGACAGTAATCTGCCTTCAACTCTTTGGCCTCAGTCATTGTGAACTGAAACACATCATGTGTCTTTCCTTTGTTTGTCCTTTCTGTGTCTCATGCCCTCTATAATAGCAGTATTATTTTCCTTTTGCCATCGCAGGGAAGTGTGACGGTAATACCCCAAAGTAAAACACAAACTTGTGTTTGTGCTGTCTTTCAACAGGCCAAAGTGATGTGGTGCCCTCACAATCGGCTCCACTGTTGCTCGTTTAAATCCAATTCTCAGTGCACCTTAGATTTGTTGAGAAGAATTTGATGTGTCATCTTTCATGATAGAGCAACTATTCCCGTTGCAGTGAAAATAGGGTTTGTTACTGTTGATACCGCAGAGGCAAGGCAAGGGAAGGCATCTTTATTTATATAGCGCATTTCATACCACAGGCAACTCAGTGTGCTTTACATAAAAACAAGACATTTAAAAGAACAGCATGAAGCAGCATAAAAACAAGCAATTTAAAGAGAATAAAAAAAATAGAATAAAAATTAAAACACTGTTAAAAGCAATCAAAGAAGAGCGGAAAAAGAAAAATATAAACTCAACCATAAGCACACCAAAAGAGAAATGTTTTTAACCTGGATTTAAAAGTGCTTACAGTTGGGGCTGATTTCAGTTCTGCTGGTAGTTTGTTCAGTTGTGTGCAGCATAACAGCTAAAAGCTGCTTCACCGTGTCTAGTTTGAACTCTGGGCTCCACTATCTGACCTGAGTCAGCAGATCTCAGAGCTCTGCTGGGTTGATACTCAGCTAGCATGTCATTCATGTATTCTGGACCTAAACCATTCCGTGATTTGTAGACGAGTAGCAGAACTTTAAAATCTATTCTGTATCTGACCGGGAGCCGATGTAAAGACTTGAGAACTGGGGTGATGTGATCTGATCTCTTTGTTCTGGTTAAAACTCGGGCTGCAGCGTTCTGAATGAGCTGCAGCTGTTTGAGACTCTTTAGGGGGAGTCCAGTCAGAAGACCGTTACAGTAGTCAGGTCTGCTGGAGATGAAAGCATGAATCAGCTTCTCCTGATCTGCTTGGGACATGAAATTGAGAGGCATGGTGATTTGGTGATTGATTTCTAGAGATAGTGACTCAAGGTGTTTACTGACAGCAAACCTCTTCTCTTTGTTGCCAAACACAATGACCTCAGTTTTTTCTTGATTTAACTGAAGGGAACATGAACACAGTTTAACACCCTGAATTACACAGCCAGTTGCACAAATAACCGGAGGAACCGGTCTTGTCAACTTGTGCGATGGGATTTGTCTTAGCTGTTGATGGCTAACACGGGTTAACTTACATTAACGAGATGTTGGCAGCTGTTTGATAACTAAGTCAAGACGAAGTGTCAAGAGTGCTTGAGCAGATTTGAGGGTGAGCAGCTGCAGTTGGGCAAGTGGTGGGGAGAGAGTTGGGGCTTATTCCCATATCCATGTATCAATGCATTTTAAATGAGACAAAAGCTGAGATGCATTTAAGCCATTTTAAAGCGTTTAGAATTATTTTGATGGAAAAAAAATTATGTATCTCAGGCTGCACGGTGATGTGGTGGTGAGCACCGTCGCCTCACAGCAAGAGGGTCCCAGGTTCGATTCCCGGCTAGGGCTTTCTGTGTGGAGTTTGTATGTTTCCCCAGTGGTTTTCTCCGGCTTCCTCCCACCGTCCAAAAACATGCATGTCAGGTTAATTGGTGACTATAAATTATCCCTAGGAGTGAGTGTGTCTCATTTGTCTCTGTGTGGCCCTGTGTCGGACTGGCGACCCGTCCAGGGTGTACCCTACCTCTCGCCCATTGACAGCTGGGATAGGCTCCACAACCCCCCCCCCCGGCCCTTAATTGGATTAAGTGGGTATAGAACATAGATGGATGGAATATGTATCGTCTAATTATGCAATGTTTGTCTCATCAATAGATTCCGAATTGTTGGTGCAGTTGATCGAGTCCCTCAGATCATCCTCTGTCTGAAACAGGCCCCTCCCTGAAATCCAACTTTCCTAAGTTTGGTCCAACAATACTGCAGTTTTAGTTACTCGCCAGTTTAGTTCCTGACTGAAAGGTCAGAAATTTTACAACATTATGTCCTTAAATTAGATCTTTTTGCTTTTATTGTGAGTGCGGTGAAAATAGCGTGTTGGCAACTTTGAAAAATGGAATTACTTTGAGGAAAAAAATAAAATATCAGCAATCCTGCCTGTAGGAAACATGATAATTACCTTCATTCACAACTGGAGACTGAGCCGGCCTTTTTGGTACTGTCTTATAAGATAACTGCTGCAGACAGTTCAGTGTCCCGACAAGCTGTTGGTTTATTTTCAACCGTACTTATTTTACACATCAGGAATTGATTTAGTTAGCTGTTAATTGAAGTGCGTTTGGGAGCGTTGTCCACAGCTTTCACAAATTCTAACCAAATTTGATCTTAAGTGAGTTTGCAATCTGTTGTTGTGGTGAATCTGGTGAGGAACACTATTCAGAACCTCCAAAGCAATGCCAAATCTTTTGTAAGTGTAGTACAGAGTTTTCACATGTACACATAGGAAACAGCTTGGCAGTCGGGCCGCAGAAGGCGGCACATCCCCATTGATTTGAAAAGTGGTGATCAAGCATTTGCTTATTTGCTTCGGTTGATTTAGGACTTTCTTTGTCTTTATCTCACTCAGTGTTTGAGTCAGTTCTGCAGTGAAGCTGGGTGGGCAAATCCAACAAAGCCCATTTCACACATTTATTTAGTTTATTTAGCAACAAAAGGCCATTATCAGCAGGTATTGAAAAGTGTAGAACACTTTTAGCTCTCTGCATAGAGGGAGGCTCCCAACAGGCCTTGTCAAATATGCAAATGAGCTTGACACCAGTTCCGATTTTGACAAACATAATTAAGGTGTTCCATTTCAGGACATGTTAATGGGGAAGATTGCAGGCCTCCCCTAGGTCTTCACTCATCATAAAGACTTGAAGCTTTTTTGTGTGTGCTTTCTCTCCCCCATTTTATTGGATAATGAACTGTTGCAGAATGTTAGATCTCTCTTTGCAGCCTTTCACTGAGTTTAAGGAGATAGGGAGGGAAGAGCTGCCCGAGGTGTAGTGTTGTACAGATAATTAAAAGGCAAGAAATTTGTGTTTGGCTCTTTGATCTGCCTGTCAACTTTCTGATTAGAGACGTAAAAGCCTTTAATCAACAGTAATGGGATGATTAACGCTCCTAAACTGTTAAAAACGAACCAGAGGTGCTTTAAGTCTGTTCTTTCTTCTTTCCCCGCCTCCGTTTATCCTTCTCTGAGTCCATTTCTGAACTTTTCTCCCTCAGTATTCACTTGGGTTTGTTAAATCAGATGTTATGTTTGATTAGAACCATCTGACAAATTGTTTTCCCCTGCAGTTCTCGTCATTTTCCCTAAGTCATCACCGGTATAGCTCAGCTTCATATATGACGTTCTCGTTTAAATCCAACAAATTGTGCTTTTATTTACTTTTTCCTGCTATACGGTCTTGTATTTACAGATATTTAGCATTAGCAGCTCAGATATGGTCATATGTGGTTACAGTGTTTATACTCTGAAGCGCAATCATTTATATAGCTCCTTAATTGATAATAAAATCTAATTATTTAAATAGTAGCACTTAAACTCTGGATTTATTATTTAGGTTTATTGTGGCTGAATAAAGTTTAATGTTGTGGTGTTTATTTTCTTTCATTCATGCGCTGTTTATTTTTGTATATTTTAGTAACAGTGGCCAGCACAATTGCATGACACAAATGTCAGCACCATGAATAATGCATACACAAATTAGATTGTTCGAATATGACTTTTTGATTCTACACTTCATACATTTTTTTTACAATTTCTACCAAGTTTAATCAACACATAAAAAAAACATTTTCCAGCGCTGGAAATGGAATTAATAAGTCAGCTATGTTTGAGCTTCACAATTGACCAGTCGGAGTATGATTGGTGGTGGAATAGGTGCACGCGCTGACCAGCCGTCTGTAGAAATTCCCCGTTTTTTAATTGAGGAGCTCAGAAAGTGCGGCTCCTTCCTGCACATTGTTGCGTGCGGGGCAATCACTGCAAGCATCCAAGTCCATTAGTTTTCATTTGGATGGTTCAGTGAGACTGGTTGATTAAGTCCAGGCAATTTGCTTGTTGGAACCCTCATTTTCCACTCACTCCTACTGCCTCTCAACCCTTTGCCACCAGTAGGGTTGTCGTTCAGGTTAATTTAATTTGGTTTGTTGGACATTTTAACACAATAGCTTTGTGGCTGTCGAGATGCCTTGGCGCAGTAGAGTGTGCTGCTATTTGTTATTGCAGAACTTTGCATATGAATACTGTAACTCCATTGTTAATAACATATACAGTAAGTATTTTCATACTATTGTCGCTAGCCCCAGGAAAGCAGTGTAATATGTCACTGACTGTGTCCACGTTTATGCAGCTCGTCCACTGGGACTTGTAGGTATGGGTAATTTCATAAATGTAAAACAAGCAATTCCCTACCAAGCCTCATCAATTCTCATTGAAAAAGGGTGAAGGGGACCTCTTTTGTTTAATAAAAAAAAGAATGTAAATCTGGCGGTGTGAGAATTCGAGTTTGAGGTTGAGGTGAAGGGAAAGGAGGAGGGGCAGCTCAAATAGAAAGAAAATGTAGCTTTCAGTTGTCTCCACCCTGGTACAGCTTTAAACAAATGGTTCTATTACCAGCTGCTCTCGTACAGGCCTGGTCATTTATACCCATTAAACTTGCGTCTTATCACCCATAACACGGCCTTACGTCTCTCCATCCACCAATTGTCTATAATCAGCCATTTAAAACAACAGCGGAAATTTCTTTTGTGCTTTGCTTTGGTCTGACGGACAGGCAAACGAGCTGGGAGGAGGAGGGACCGGGGGAGCAGAGAGGGATATTTTCTGTAGAATGATGAATAAGCCAAGTTGAGTGGCTGACTAACGGAGATCTGTCTTAATCAGAAGTGATTTGTTAGAACAGGAGCTCTGCGGGGTCAGGGCGCATGCAATGAATAAAACACAGCCTGGTAGAGTGAAGAAAGGCCCTAGAAATCCACCCTGACTGCCCACCGCCGCTCGAATGCATGTAAGAGGAAAGGGTGCTCAGTAAGGATAGACTAAAATGGAGCAGATTCACTTTAAACAAAATATTCCTTGTTTTGGGGCTTTTTAAGTGCTTAATATCCTCCCTTACCTCCTCTTTTAAAGGTCACGTCCCCGACGCTACCTTTGTATTCATGCACTGTGAATGAGAAATTGATGTTAAACATTTAAGGTTGAAAAAGAAAAACAGGTGCGAGGGCGCTGCACTCCCTGCCTCATCGTTAATTGCTTTCTTTGCTATATGAATTCCTGATTGCTGTGCAATAAAAGCTGTTATAAGCAATTTGTCGATGATAACACTGAGCCCCCACATGTTACAGTTCCCACGTGACCTAGCAGTTGGCGCTTCTTTATTTTGAGCTACCGCTCATCACCAATGAGCCGGCCTCCTGGCCTGTGGGCTCAGCATTACACATACATCTCAATGCGGGCAAAACCTTGATACGGTAATGAAAGCGTGTCACCAGGCAGTTGTAGGCTTGAAAAGTCCTTCAAACAAAAATAAAGCTTCTTAGAGCGTGTACAAAGACAGATAACTTTATTCACCTGGGAGTCACAGGCATATAAGTTGACTGCTGCACTCAATGTGTGTTTGTGTGTGACTAATGGTGAGTTTGAGACGGGGAAAATGTGTGATCTGACCTTTATCAGGCTCCTCCTTACTTCCCCCCACGGGTCTCCATACCCCGTTTGTTGGCATGTGTGGCTTGTGTTCAGTTGTAAGTGTGTGTGGTAACCTTCAAAAAGTGGTCTCAACTTCTTAATAAAAAGAAAGAGCTCTTCTGAGCCTCAGAGCTCAACAGGTCTTGTACCCTGTTGGCTCTTGGGACACAGGGAGCAAGTTAAATAACTCCAACAGAAAGAAAACTCTGGGTTCTTTGACAATGTGTAACTGCTGTGAGAAAGCTCGTGTAAAATAGATGATACCTCCAATTTAAAGTGTCCACAGACTGGAGGAAGTTGAAGGATACAGACGTGTAGATGCTACTGGAATTGTTTGCTTCCTTGGGCAACACGCCATGATGCGCCGATATAGGCTGTTGATAATCATGGTTCACTCTTGGTGTTTGCTGTGTACAACGCTTTACAATGACAGATAATAAGTGAAACCACTGTTATTTTTCAACATACATGGCATGTATATTAACTGGAGAGGTATTTCACCAATGTAAAAAAAAAAAGATGTCATTAAAAACTCACTATGACTGTGAAAGTGATATTTGAATATGATTCGGGTCCGTCAACTGTTCCTTTTACTGTCTGTCCTTTTTATGAATTCATCCAGATGTTAATCTTTGTTCAGATATGATGTTGTCACATCTCTGTATATAAACAGAACAAGCAGTTGTTTGACATCCATGTGGACTTTGGTACGCATAACAATTGAACTCATAGGATTTTCAGGCCCATCTGCTACCTCCAGTCCTTATTGGTTTTATTTTATCCTATTTACCAACTATCTTAAGTTAAGTAAGCACGATCTGAGCAAATCTGACACTTTTGCCTCCAAAATAGCAAACAATGAGTACAGATTACATTCCTTCATATGCTGCAAAGCTAATATTTTTTCATTCAATTTATAACTATTCACCAAAAGTGGAAATGTTTCGACTGAGTTGGGCAGAGCTGCGCGTGGCTTCATCAGAAGTCCGTCTGTGTATTTGTAAGAAAGCATTCCTCAGACCGATATTATTTCCCCCTCTATCTGATTTCTGTGCCCTGTTTTCTATACAAATGCTTCTCCGCTGTTAGATTAGAGGAACAAGTTAAATTAAGGCTCTCTGCTGCTGATGTAAATGTAATGGAATGGAATAATGGGCTTGTTAAATGGACCTTTGGGGGATGAGAATCTTTAACAAGAGAGTTAGAGCAAGGCCTCTGGGCCAGGGTTATTTAAATTGTTAATAGCCATTTAAACAGGCTTGGAATATTTTATACGCTAACGAGCAACAAGTCAGCGACATTAAGAGTAAATGATTTTTCCTCCCTGAAAAAAAAAAAGTGCACAGTTGATAAAAACAACTCAAAGCTTTTTGTAGGGTTTTTTTCTTTTTAACCCACATATCGGCCCTTGTCATATTTGATTAGATTTAGTCATTTCTTAGTAGACGCTGTCCTGATTTTAGGTGTTAGCATTGTAACAATTTGTCATTTAAAGTAATATTAACAAGAGTTTAGAGCTCGTGTTTTTCTTCGGGAGCCCGTTTGCTGTGTTTTATCCACACGAGCGTCGGCCCAGACTAACATCAAATACACAGTGGTGATGATAATGAACTGCATATTACAGAATGAGAGCAGCACATTTACTTTCTTCCCTCGTACGAATTCTTGTTTTGATGAAATCTTGCACAGAACACCGGTCAGTGGGACTTGCGGGAGATGAATGCACGTGCAGATGAATTCTGAGAACTGAATGATACGAGGGAGGATACATCACAATCAGTACACTGTACATTCCCTTGGGAAACGTCAGTGCGTTGGGAGAAACCTAAAGGAGCGATGAGACATTTTGTCGGGCTGGGGAGAGACCACACATGCAAGAAAGATGTTTGTCTTAACAGGTGACGGTGAAACCATTTTATGACAGTCGGCTCAAAAAGCTGTTTGGGTGACTGCAAAATATTTCATACCTCTGTCATCATGCTTTTCTGTTGAAAATGGCACTTTTGAGCAAATGCTACATCTTGAGTGTTTTATAATTTGTCTTAATAGTTTCGAATTTGTTTGACACCTTGTCTTCAGGCATTGCGCTGCTGTCTCTGCTCCGGTGAATATGCTGTTTTTATGAGTATTGTAGAATAGTCTCCCCCTTTGAGCGAGGGCGTGAAAATGATTTGTAACTCAAACAAAACACTTAAATTATGAGAAAATATTTATTTTCCTATTTTTTTTTTCTCCAGCAAATGTTGGATTTGTCACTTTTTATTGAAAAAAAAAAAACCACGCCGTGGCAGATGTAGATGCTGCATTCATACAGGCTCGTCGTTAGTTTTGACAGAAACTTGATTCTCATTCCTGAGATTACTTGCATTTTCTTTTTCCCTTTTTTGCCACCCAAACCTCCATGAACCCATACTTACAAAACACGTCTCCTTACAGAACGATTGCTCAATAGTCCACGTAGAATATCTATAAAGGACTTTTCCCCCACCGCCTCATCCATCTTTTTTTCACACACGACAAACCTTTCCAATAATGCACTTGCCATAAAAAAAAAAAACCTCTGCTCCTGTGGTGCTTGTCACACTCATTTATTTCTTGAAAAAAAGCCACAACCCTGACAGAGATGGATAAATGTGCTTATTTGTCTCTTCAACAGAAGATTTCCGCTTCAACTCCCTTCCTGTTTATCCCTTGTTCTTCTCCAATCAGGATGGGGGAGGGCTTGTATTTTCATGGTTATTAATACCTGCACTCAGTCTTTTAATCTGCCCTATTTGTCACATGTGACTGTCTGACTGCACTGTTTAATCTGGGTATCCTTCAATCTGTCTCGTCTCAGATTAGAAATTAATGAAGGCAGGAAGAGACACATTTGAGTCGGTTTCAGTGTAGGGGAATAAAAAGAATGGGATGAATTGGAGACAAATGTCGTTCATTTGACAGTGCTTTCTCTTTTTTCTACTTTTCCCTGATCCTTTTTCTCCATCTCTAGTTCTCTATCCTTCTCTCTCTCTCTCTCTCTTCTCTTGTTTAGCTGCCAGATGTAGCCCATTTCTGCTCTGCTCCCCCCAAACAGGCGCTCAGCACGTGGGCCTTTGGTGTGCGGCACCTGTGTAGTGTAATACAGTCAGCAACTGTGTTGTTTATTCTGGATTTGTTTGGTGCGCTTGAAAGCCTGTCTTTGATCCGTGTAAAGATTCTTCACTTTTTTCTTTTTTTTTTTTTTTCTGATTCATCCTCTCCTTTCCCCTTTTTAAACACTAATGCTGTAGTATGGTTACCTTGATGGCAGCATTTGTTGTTTTTATTTCGTATTGGTGGGAGTGTTTTATTATTTGTCTTTGCTTCCCTTTTTCATTCTCAACCCAAGAAAGTGACAGTGACCACTGCCAAGCTTGTCAGGTGCCTTGTTAGGCATGTTTATTAGCCGTGTGGCAAAGTGTTTACATCTAAAACCGACAAATGGAAATTAACAAGGATTAATGTAAATTGTATATTGGCTGAATGGGCTCCACTAGCAGACTGGAAGCTGGAGTATTGTTTTCTAGACCTTTTTAGATGCATAGTTTCTTTCTTTTAGGTCTGCTCTGACTGGAAATTACATGTATGTGACGACAGACAATATAGCGGCAGGTTCATCATGGTTATTAATATCAATTAAAATAAGTATTTTTGTTTTAATGAAAAATGCAATTTACAGAATCATTTGTAGCATTTCAGTAATTATGGGAAAAGCTTTGATTTGCCATTGGAAAAAAAGAGTAATTTTTTTTTTTATTGCAAATTATGTTTTTATGTCTTCATTGGACTTTTGGAATTTTTCTCCTCTGTAACGATCTCCAGATCTTTGATGCTGCAAGTAGGGCTGGGCGACATGACAAAACAGCATTATACCCTACATTGATCGATCTCGATCTTTATATAATAATAAAGATATAGAGTTTAATGCTGAACAAATTCAGTTCAACTTTACGAACCAAAGTGAAGTGGCACCATGTAAATGCTCAAATGTGCAAAAATACTTAGAAGCAAAGCATGCTGTCATTGAATAAAAACTATGAATGCAAAACCTCATCGGTTACATCTGTAACTGTAATCTGAAAAAAAACTATTGTTGTAATCTCTGCTTCGTTTTGAATGCTTTTCACAGCGTTGGTAGGTCATTGTATGTTTTCTTTCCTTTTGGGTTTTCTAAGGCGGTTAGCAACCAGTTTAGAGGCGCATTACCACCAGCTACTGGACTGGAGTGTTCATACAGCTGTCTCTGTAGATAGATATATATCTATATATCGACATAAATCTAAGCGCTTTGTAATTTTGCGATGGTTTTATTGCCCAGTCCTAGTTGGAAGGCACACAAGCCAACACTTTGGTCCCATATTCGCTTCACAGATTCTCATTGGGATTCATGTCCTGTAACTGGATCACTTTCTCTCTTGATGCTGTTTTGGCTGACCCAAAGCAGTCCATTCCCATTACCATTACCATGGTTTAATTGTTGGGATGGTGTTCTTTAAGGTTGAATTCTTCAACTTTTTTTCACCTAACGAAAGCCACATTGCTGTGTCCACACGACTCCGTTTTTTTTTATCTCGTATGACTGCAGACCAGATCTATGTAGTGGGGAGTGTCTGCAAATGTTGGTTGACAAAATTGTCTGATTCCTTATGATGGCCTTGGTTGTTATCCTTGAACCTTGGATCATGCCTGGAAAAGCAGACAGCCTGCAAAAAAATGTGGCCTTGGGGCAGCACTGGACCTCCCAACAAGAAAATGACTTAAAGAGCACACCCAAAGTGTTTAATTGAAAAATTCAACAGAGTCCAGACCTGATTCCCATTGACATTCTGGGGAGGGAAATAAATACCAGCGTGGTTGCAAAGGAACCTTCCAAATTCAAAGACCTGGAGATTATCATAGAAAAGAAGTGGTCCAAACTCCCAGTGGAGACATGCAGAAAGCAATTATAAGAAAAATTTGATTGTTGTCATGGAAGAATTAAATACTTTGCTGCTGATTACTGAGAAAGGTCATGACACATTCTTTTGTGAAAATATACACAAACAGAATTGTAAGAATTTATCATTCTTTAATACAATTTCTCAGTATTGTTTGTTTATATCTGAACTGTTTTTTTAAAAATCCGCATAAAACAAATTTTGACACGAGTTTGAGTAGTTTTTGGTTGGACTGCGTTATTCAATTATCTGCTTTACCAACACTTCTTCCCAGCACTCTTTACTCTTTGTGTTCACTCTGTTCCATCAGAATGCAAATATTACTCGTATGAATACCTTTCCCACATTTAAAAAAAAAAAAACATTTCTCCTTAGGTTATTATGGTGGAAAAAAACAATTATGCGATTTATACAGCTGAGGCATGACTTGTCTGAAAATTGTTAGATGTTACTACTAATGTTGCCGGCACTCCGAGAATGTGGATGTTTACTTATTAAGTGAATTCAGTCTTTTCTCGACACTTTTCTTACCCCTCGGTTTTATGCTTCAACAATTCTAAAGTTTTCCCTTTTTGCCACTTTTGGACATGCAGATTACTCATACTGCGTGCTCTTTTGCAGAACAAGTGGGACAGGAGGTTCTTGCCAACCTGCACACCGACCGTGAGAAGATACAGAGAGCCAGAGAACGGGTGAGTTCACACCTGCACATACTGGGACGTCTGTTCTAACAAGTGCTTGCAAAACCATAAGGTGGCACAGCTGTCCTCATTTAACACTTTTTGATTTAGTCAAGTGTGCACACACGCACACACACGTGCAGTGACTCAGCAGAATTGCTTTCACGAGCTGATTGGTCTATTTATGGATCTTGCTGCTTTGGCGTCTTGCAGATATTTTTAGCCATTGGTCACAGTTTGAATTTCAATGTTTTTCTTTTGGTTGATGAGAAATGCGGCGCTTCTCTTGCCACATCAAAGAAATTATGATCATCTTCACTGTAGCCTTTCTCCAGGACTTCCTCATCTTCTTCCTTTCCTTTGAATGGGGTTAACTTTCCCTCCTGCCATCCCTCCTCTCCTTCCCTCCTTTTTACCTCTCGCTATTCCCCTTCAGTTTCACTTTCTCCTTCCGACTTTACTTCAGAGAGTCTCCCCGATTTTGTTATTTATTTATTTTTTTGTGCTGCCCCTCCTAACATTCAGCTTGCCAAACAGACAGGTAGGCAGACACAGAACAGACCAAACACAGGAAGGGGGCCCAGCCCTGTTGGCCCACTCAACACAGAATGCTTAAAGATCACAACATGGCAGAGGGCCTCGCGCAGGCGATTTCAAAGGAAATCAAACATCTTCTTTCAAATCAGTCCATAGTGTCTACCGAGAGTACCTGCTCTCCTCTTTTTTTTTTCTTTTTTTTTTTGCTCTCACTTCTCTCTTCCCACGAGTCTCCTTTGCTTAACCCCCCCACCACAGCATGTACACAAATGCACACACTGAGTGCTGAGTGCAGTTTGTTGGGCAAAAGTAAATCAAATAAAATGAAATGATAATAATACTAATAATAATAATAATACTAATAGGTACAGATACAGAATGGAGGGGCTGGGTAACTACTTTCTCGCATTGAATAGATCAAATGTGCAGAAATAATCCATGAATAGTATAAAAACACACACTAGTTTACGCAGATTGTGGAAACACACATACATACACGAACCCAGTTGCCCAGCAGGTGGTGTGGCCCTTTGTTTAGCTTTTATGGTACAAATAGAAGTAAATAGAAGATTTCACAGGGCCGTTCTTCCAGATCTGAACCACTTGAGTGTTTAACTAGGTGGGTAATGGGTAGTCAGACAGCAGGTGGAAGGTATCTCATGTTGTTTAAGTTATGTTGTTATTTACATCTAAGATTAATAATTCAGGTACAGAAATGTATTTATGAGTGGGAATTACTTATTACATAAAACAAAAAAGCATCACGTGCACAGTTCATTAATTATTACCCCCAAATGCATATTTCCTTCTTAGAAGTTTCTACAGTCTGCTGGCAGTTAAATGCATTTATCCTTTATCTGTATTCTCTGTTCAACAGATCTTTGTGTTGTTTTTGCATTTGTGCCTAAAATTAGGCAGCATGCATTAATGAAATTTGAAGGAATCTCAACATGAAACGTAAAAGTGGCCAAAGGTTCTGGATTCTGGCAGTTAAGAGCACTGATTATAACACAAAGAAGATTTATTGTGGGTTTTGGGAAGGAAATAAAAAGGAATAACATAGTTTCCTTATCAGTCTCTTTAGGCTTATGAACTTTTTTGGCCTCCAAGTTTATTTTCCACTTTTCATCCTCAAACCTTAACACCCCCCGCCCTGCTAGATCAGTCAGTTTGTTTTTCATTTTACACTTGAATAAACTTTTATTTAAGGTAATGTTAACAGTGCTTGCATGCATTTTTGTACCGCAAAGTAACAAAGGGTGTCTTTTGGAGATTGTTCTTCTTTTTTTTTTTTTGAGTTGCGTGTGAAAAAACAGAATAGAAGCAAAACAACCTCTTCTCATTCTCTTCATATAGGCAACCACAGTTAATTTTAGACACACGACTGCACAAAAATTCCAGTCGGTTTCCATTTCAGGTTAAGGAGGAAGGCGTAAGATTTGCTAAGACGCTGTGGTGGTTGTGGTGGTGGGGGGGGTGTAAAACAAAATGGGATGATTCAAAGAGCGAGATATATTTTGGGCGAAAGTGTAAAGTGTCAAGGGGACAGATCTATGGGTAGAGGCAGACATCAGACAACTGATGCACTTGTTGTCTTTGCCAGAGGGCTCACACCCTGGGTCCCTCACCCCCTACCCCATACCACATGTATCCTTGGCTCTGGCAACATGCATCGCTTCAGCCCAGGCTGCCAGAGGGTAGGAAGGAAAGATGGAAGAAAAAGGAAGAAAGCAGCAGTAAAGAAGGGGTGGCAAGAACGTGCAAATAGCAGGCTAAGAAAGATGGCTGCAAGATGAGCCAGAACATAAAACAGGGCTTGGGAAGAAGAGATGTGAATGAGAGGAATTAGAATTAAAATAGAATACAGTATGATGCGCTGATGAAAACATATTGAGTTCAAGTGAATTTATTGGGAGAGCTGTTATTATCTTGGAGATAGATAAAGATGAATTACTCGGAGCTGACTAAACAGAGAAGCTCTTTGCAGTGACTATTCCCCATACTCCCCCATCATCCTCTAGAAATGCTACTGCAGGTATGTGTTAGTGGCAGCTCATTTCTTTTTTTTTTTTTTTTTGTTTTTTCTTTCACATCCTGTTGGCAACATCTTTTCCAAATCACTTTACTGTAAAAGTCCCGGCATCTGATAATCGAGAGGAATGAAAACATGCTCGTGACCCCAGAGGGGGGGGGGGGGACAGAGAAAGAAAGAAAAGAGAGAAAATTTAGCAGATTCTCTTATCTTAGAATCTCCAACTCATTTATTGAGCTTGAAACCCACTATTTTCAGTGAAAAGAAGAGCACTTAGCTTTAAGCCCAGTTCCACAAATCATTGCAAAATATAGAATTGTAAAGAGGTTCTTATTGGATTTAATCATTTTTAGGGGATATTAAGGTGTTCTTGGAATGAAAGATGGTGTGGCCACAGTGATGAATACCTCATCTTTGGGTGCATAAATATTAAGCGTCTTCACTCTCTCAGGGAACTGACTTATGAAGTCCAAGAATGTACGATGTTTTATCGGAGGCTGGAACAGTTCTTAAATAGGTAAACCATTGAAGCATCTCCACTGGACAATCAGATGTCACCAGGTTAACTTCAGGAGATACACGACTGCTACTGAATGAGATTCACACAGACTTTTACAAATGTTTCATGACGGGGAAAAAGGAAAGTGACTCTTAATGGAGCAGATGGATGGATCAGTACACTTGTGTACACAGGTCACCTTTCTGTTGGTGCAGATGTGGCAACAGTTTCTGTTCCTTCAGTTGACACCTTCTGTGACTCCACAGACCTTCATATTTAAATACCCAACTTTACACCAGAAAAAAACATTGACAGCTTGCTACAGAATAGCGGTTTTGATTTCTATAACTACTTTGTCCCTTCCTGACAGCGATACAGGATTGACTTTTTATTTGATAACTCACCCATACACTGTGATGAATGAATCCATTTTGAGTGACAGCTGAGTTCCACAAAGGATAAGCTGCGTCCACATCAGTACTGGCTGCCCAAATCTAAGATACCAACAGCTAAATTTTGAATTTTAATCTTTCAAGACAGCATGCTGCAAATAAATGAGTGAAGTCACAGTACCTACATCCATATTTTGTGTAGAGATTTATGTAGACAACCTATGTAAATGGGAGACTTGTGTATAATAGTCACTGAAAATTGTTATTTTATTATTTTGGTATCTGAGAGAAAGAGGTCTCCTTATGATTCTGCATTCAAACAGTTGACCGAATTCATAGTAGTCATGCAGTTATCATTACTTTAATCCTCTTTGGTTTATTAATTGACTGTGTTTGGCATCATTGCTCTGCTCTTTGTTCAGAACAGAAACTAAAACCTCTTTCTTCAATTCTGTCCTCCTAGCTGAGAGAAACGGACGCCAACCTTGGCAAGAGTTCCCGCATCCTTACCGGCATGCTGAGAAGGTAAGAGGCAGGTATGGACATTGTTTCTGCACCTTTTTGTCTGCATTGGGCTTTAATAGTGTTGCAATCTTCTGCATGAATGAATAGAGAACCTAATACATTGTTAAGCAAAAGTTTGAGTTGATAACCTATATAAATCAATTTCTCTTTACAGTGAGGTAAATTGTAATTGTTTGCTTTGTTTGTTGTTCACCCAAGTTTTTTTCATTAATTGTATTATATTTATTAATCAACAACCACTTGGGAATCTAAATGCTGTAAAAAGTGACATTTTGGGTACTTTTTCTGCAGTTTACACTTTCTTTTTTGTTTCCTTTTTTATGCATTTTTTTAATAATTCTTGTTGGTCAACATAATGAGTAACTACATCCGGGTAAACTTAACAATTACCGTGAATGGCTGTTCAGTTGAATGCCTTAGTATTTGTGGTACAGTAATAGCCTGGGCAGATGGAGAAAAGGACAGCCCAGTAAAGCCTCCTACAAGAAAAAGGCTGGAAGAGAGAAGTACGCCCTGTACATGTCTCCATTCTTTCTTTTTTTTTTCGTCTTTTCCTTTGTTTTTCACAAAATGCACTTACTGCCCATATCCAGCCCGTAGTCTTTGTTTCTCTTGCTTACTAGTTCATGTGCAAGGCAGCGTCCAACAATGACACAAACGCAAGCATTCAAACACAAATACATCAATGGGCCTTGCATTATCTTATGCACACGCTTCCGAATACACACCATGCACACAGTCACAGCCGCATACACACAAACACACACACACATACACACCATAATGCCTTGTCACATCTCCATTTCATAAAGTGCCTGTGTGCTTACCCCTGAACCGTGACGCCACGGTTTTGTTTCTTGCTCTTTCCTTTTTTTTCCCCCTCTCCTTGTCGCCCGCTGTGGATTTTGATTAAGAGTAATATGTAAATGACACCGACTAAATGTAAAATCCTCGGGCAGGAAGGAAGTGCCAATTGAAATAGATGCTTCAGTGCCCATAGACAATTTGCAGGGCGGCTCACAGGGCGGCCAGCAGATAGTAGAAAGGGAAGGCCTGAGAAGGGCTGTGACGCCGACTGTAACCAATATTTCTGCATATGTCTCCATTTTGTCAAGTCTGATTATGGGAAGAGGAGGGAAGGGGGGGTCAGCTCGCCTGGTATGTCACCCAAAGCTGTCCAGAAATCATTCATCACTCCCTCCTCCTTCTTCTATTCTTCCCTCCACCCCCTCTGGTGCTGAAGTAAATAACACGCACTTATTTCAATATTATCATATTAATGTTAAAGTTCAGCTGTCACCTAATGGGAAGACTTAATCAGACGTAGCATTTTAGGGAGGCATACTGCCACCCCCCTACTCTTTAGCCCCCCCCCCCCCCTCTTGATGTGCCTTAGCTTCTCTGGTTAGCACCCCGCACAAATCAGGATTTATGAGGGCTTTCCAAAGTGGGGTCTGGCTGCAAGCCGAGCCTCTTTGACTACTGCCTGCCTTTCTGCTTGATGGGAGCACCCTTCGACCCCCTTTCTTTTTCTTTTTTTTTTTCAGGTTGTGGTCTGGAAACATCAACTCTGAAGTAATTTTTAACCAGAAAAGCAGAAAAATGATGTGCACGATACATAAATGATGTTCTCTTCCACCAGCCCCTTTCAGACAACTGTTCCTAAACACCCACCTCCAACTGTGCTTCCCTCCAGGCATTTTGCCTTTTGATTAATTGTGTATTTGTTTTCAATGTCAGTGTAATTTGACTAGTTCAGGGAGTCGGATGGTGTTTGCTTTGTCTATCCACGCCTGCTTGAAGTAGCGATAACAGAAGAACAGTTCGTAAAAGACTCGTACACATAAGACATAAGCCTGAGGTGGACAGAAATAGGCACATTCACATTCCTTAAGTAAAAACTTTGTTCCTTTTAGTTTAAATACAGCAGTTAGCCAATTTTTATAGCTAACTTTTTGGTTTTGTTTAAGCCAAGAGCTTTTGGGCAGTTGCTTTACATCATTAACTCTCATACACTTAGCATTTTTGGCATTAAACTGAGTAAGTGGGTCAATGAACACAACAATGTCAGAACTTGGGTTGTCATCCAGGCCAGAAAAATGGACACAAGTGACGGGATTTGTTGTGATTCACAGGATAAAGGAAGTCTGTTTTATTGACAATGTAGTACACTACAACAACACCTCTTCTTGAAATAGCCTTATGGCCTTATGGCTGTCACCCCTGCTGAGAAACAATTAGACACTCATTAAGTGAGCTGCCATGGTTCAAGAAAGCCAATTAACTTTAAGACTCTGTGAATATCACTTATTGTAGGAAACATTCAGAAAAGTGCACATCTCAAATAGCTGTTGCTTTGTTTGGAAATAAATTGTTACAACTTCCAAACTGTGAAACTCATCACTGCCAGTGAGGGTAATTAGTCTAAAACGCAATTATGGGTGCTGTTAATTGGTTGTGTCATAGGCCTGTAACTGGTCTCAGAAACGTAGACGTGTCTCAACAGTTTGATCTAGTTTGATGCATATTGTAAGTTGGTTTGTTACACACTGCATTGGGAGGGCTTACAGCTCCCACTGTGAATAACTGTCCTTGATTGGTGAGGCCACGGACCTTTTAAAGGCCTGACACTGTGACATCTCATAAATACTAAATGGTCCTGTGACCGCAGTAAGATCCTGCCCGCCACTATACTGAACATCTCAAGCATCCCACCCACCCATGGTCAGAACAGTTGGGACTGGGATGCGGCTCCAGACCCAGTTAGGACCGTTGGGGCTCCTGGCAGCTTCACGGAGGGAGGGGGTACAGTGAAGGGCAATGAAGCAGCGAAAAAAAAAAGGGGGGGGGGGTATATTTTGAAGCAGAGGGGTTGTCTGCTCTCGCTGGCAGCTGATCCCACATGCAGGTGGTCGACTCAGTCGCCAGGCAGATCAAAAAGTCAAGGCCCCGGGTGGACCTCTCTTTGAAATGGGAATGGGGTCTAGATATCAGACAGAAAACATAAGCAAGCTCCCAGCCACAGAACAGCTCCATATTCATGGCTGGGACTGGCAGGATGGACAGAGCCTCAGCCTTCAGCCTTCAGATGAGGACTTATGCACACTCTGGACTCTGATTAAGAGATCAGCCTGCAAACTGGGGTGAAGATGATAGAGTAGCTTACAGGCTAATTCTGTTGCACTGTTACCAGGACACTAACTTATTTTCTTGAGCTCTATCTTGACAACCTTCCTCAATAAGTGGCCAGAATCACTTCTCTGATTTTTACACAGTAGTCATATGTGGCTAATTCAGTGCAAATTTGGTGTAACTAATTCAGAATGTGTGACTGTGTGACTTCCGTTTTACAGGAGTAAATATGACTTAACCCGAAGGACAACTCATCATTGTATGTGGGAAAATTAAAGGTGCTCTGCACATGTTATTCACTGGAAAGTGTTGTTCCTTGTGTGTTTGGCATAACAATCCAACATGTGAAAAAAAAAAAAAAAGTGATGAGCACGTGTACTGCCCCAAAAAAGCATCTAGTAAGAGTAACTTACTCATTTGTCATTTACCTCTAAATTACTGCTGTTTTTATGTTTTGTTTGGATATTTTAAAGACTGAAGACTCACATAATTAGAGGTAATCAGGTCTACTAGTGATCTGTGGTGGAACTGGAGTCTCAGGGTGCTTTGGAAGTCTTGTTATGAAACTGAACAAAAAGAGATTTTTTTTTCCTGTTCTCCTCGCAGTCACACATTCAACATGTTCAAGTTGAGTCTTTGAGTGTATTTAGTGTTAATTGTGTGAGACAGATTTGCCCCATTTTACAATAGATTTGACCACGTGTGAACTCATCACAGTAGTCTCAGCTCATGTGGCAGATCGCTCCCAGTGGATCCCATTTTCTTTGGTCTCCTTCCTGTTGCTGCTACAGTAATTCCACGTACTGCATTTAATCACGTTCCCATTGCTTTGCAAAATATTCTTCCTGGCATCATAGACCCCAGAACTGAGTCCCTCTGGATCAGTCCCACCCCTGGCCTTTTCCGCTCCCTTCAGGGAGACATTCTGTGCAGGGTTTTATTTCTATTTTATGTCCAGCCTGTTTTTATTTTGGCAAAAGAACAAAGTATCAAAGCACAAATCGTATGTATCCCCTTGAAACCCCCAGATAAACTTTATAATACATATCAAGGTGAACTCAGCTGTTGTTTGATATGGTCAGAGAAATGGGAATATCGTGCTGGCATACTTTTGTGTGTCGTTTATGCTGTTAGTTATCGCTGACAGAAGTACTGAAAGACCCCTAACGGTATTTGTACAAAGACATTTTGGGCCTCTGTGGGCCATTCCAGTACTGGCACAATTGTAATTTGCTTTAGCAAGAACTGGACAGATTTGAATTATATGAAGATGATGGAATACATCAGGACTCACTCGTGGTTTGCAGCGTTAACACTGTATCCTCATCATACAAAAATATCAGGAGATAAAGGGATTATCTAACTGGATTGAAAGTACACTGTGCTGTGAGCTGGTGTTTCACACACCAAGACATGTTGTCTGTCATTGAATGGGTTGCAGTTATTACATACCTCAATACAAATTCAATTTTTAAACAACTTTTTAGTTCACATTATTTACTTAGTTCATGTGTTGAATGTCAGATAAATGTCTTGTTTTGAGATAGCTGATACGTTTGCTGTGTGTCTGTGTATGTCTGTGGCTAGAGGCTGCTACTGGGACAATGACAGGGTGCGCCTCAGCCTCATTACTCACTGTTCCTGAGCCAAACAAGCACCACTGCCACCAGTCTCTCTTTCTCATCCCTCCCTCCTGCTTTATCTCTATCTTCTTTTCTTTTCCTACACCTCAACCGTTAGAGAGTGCTGATGGTACGTTTTCTGCCAGGGCTGTAGAGAAAAGGGTTGTTGACAAAGGCAAAGATGTGTTGTTGTTTTATATAACGGATGCATTTGTCTGTTGAGGATTGACTCGCCGAACTGGTTGCCACAGTGCCCCTTTTCTCCTTACATTTCTCCCTTTTTCTATTTATCCAGCCCACAGTGGGCTTCTGTGTTTTGATAGGTCACGACGTAGTTGAACTGATTATCCGTGTGTTTTGCGAGAAAGATTCTTTCAAAGTAAATCATGTAAAAATGCCAAAGTTGGAGACAGACTGCTTACTTTAAATATGACTCCAAGTATATGTTGTCTTCATTTCAAGGTAGCTGACATTTCCAGTCAAAGTAAAACAAGCACAAGCTATGGGCATATCGTGAGTTAGGCTCTTTCCTTGGTACAATTGGTTCTCAACTTACCCACGAATGGGTCCTGAAAGTTGATCCTCAGCATTTCAGCAAAAAACAAAAGTGTTTGCACCATCATCATCAAATTTCTCAAAGGTCATATACTCGTGACATTGAGGTGATGCTTCGTTCGACCTTGCTCATGCCATCCCAACTGATGGAGCTTCTTTTTTCCCTCCTTTAACCCTGACAGACTGTCGTTCTGACGAGATGACTGGAGATCAGTGGCGCTCTCATCCCTTGAAGTGGCTCCAGGTGTCACTCCAAGGGTGCCCGCCCTGTTTGATCTGCCGGCGAACGCCTGTCGGGCAACGACACCCTCTGATATTCCCGTCAGAGGGGAAAGAGGCTCTCCTGTCCAAAAGTTCCACTTTTACTTTTGAGCGTTAGGAAGGGTGAGAAATTGGCAGATGTAGAGCACATCGTCCCCATAATCATTTGGGAATGGACTCTTTCCAGTTGTAGGTATTTTCTAGTTCCCATCTAGCAGTTGTAGGGAATCCTGATTCTAACTCCCATGTGAGCCTTGTATAGAAGCGATCTTGATTTGATATACCAAGCCCCAGCAGTCCAAACAACAGAAAAAGAAACAAAATAAACATCAAATGAAACCAAAACATCCTCAATGATCATACTCTGGGCCTCGTCTTAAGAACAAAAAACTTCCTCTCACACATCTTCAGATGCTGTCCAAAGGAGGTCCCTGTCTTTATTGAGGAGCTGCACATACAAAAAGAACAGATGAAACAAAATGAAGGAATGGAAGTATATCTTTTCACCAAACATAGATGCTGGCATCCTTCCTGCCTTTCATTTTATTACATCCCTTATATTTTTTCCCCCACCTACTGTGAGCTTCTGTAGAAATTACAGGTGAGATCTCAGTCTGTGGCAGGCCCTGCCTTTCGTCTAGAGAGACCAGGGGGAAGGGTGGTGGGTGTGAGAAGGAGAGGAAAAAGAGATATGTGCTTTGCAGTAGTGCCGTGTTGTTTGTGGAGCGCAGTCTTCCCTTTGTGTGTCTGGCGATAACTTATTCAGCACATGGCCATTCATCCAGGGGTTGAGCGCGGGCGTCCGTCATGCCGGAAAATAATGAGGCGACAGCAGCGCAGAGGATAGCTTTCACCCTCTGTCTAGGCCCCCCCCCAACCCCCTTCTCCATCTTCTCTTCCTAGCCTCCCATTATCAACCGATTTAAATAGATAATAGGGGGTCTTCTTCAGGACATTTTGAAGCAATTAGAACCTATCACATTGTCTCTTCTTTGACTCATTTTCCCTCCCAGCAGGCCATTCTGGATACTTCTGGGCATGCTTTGCAACAGCTACCTGGAATTTTGCAGAATGCCTCTGCATCACTAGATGCCAGTGTTTGTGTAAGCTTTGCAATAGTCTCCCTCATGTCATTCACTATTCCATCTTGAGCCATGCCAAGACAAGCAGTGCCTTTGCTGTGATAAGTTGCTCTCGGAGTGCCAGTATAAAGTGGCTCCCGCCCAAACTCTTGCACTGTACACACCTCCTGTGCACTTTTAGTTAGCTCTTATTACAGCTTATGACCTATTTTGAATGGGCTAGATGGTCACGGTTATAGTTTTATTTCCAGTAAAGGTATCTGAATAGTTTTTGTAAACAATAAAACTCAAAACAAAATTACTCAGTGGTCTTGGCTGTTTGCATGAGGATATATGGTTCAGTATAGTTCTGATTAGTTATAGTTGTATAGTTGTAGCTGTTATTGTTGTTGTCAGCCAGATCTTCCTTTCGCACAGGACAGGAGCTTGAAATATTTACAAATGCTCAAATTTCACTCGTCTTAATCTTTTCTTCTTGTCCATCAATCATTCAAAGTGGCTCGGTATGTCTGTATTTCATCCTAACAGTTCCCCAGGATTGTGCAATGAAACAAAGGCCCAACAATGTTGCCATGTTGCTCATGGTGTGAAAAAAAAAATTCCCCTTTATCACAATGGGCAAAACCACTACTTTTTCAGTGAAGTTAAAAGGTTGAAAGGCAAGGCATTTGTAGGCGATGGGAGTTACCATCAAAATATTTCAACAGTGCGAGGCAAAAGCTTCAACCTTGAGTGCTTTTGTACTAAAATAGAATTTATATTGTGTTTTATTGTTTCAATACCAAAGGCTGGAAATCAAAAGGCCTGATGCACCCATCCCTTGCTTTGGTTTGTTGATGTCTGTTGCAAAGGGCATTCCGTGATGTGTGAAACACAGAAGTTTCGATGAGTGCCATCAAAAAAAAGAGGTCTTTCAAAATATTTTACTTGCCAAATTCAATCTCACCATGCAATCTACTGCACAAAAATTCAATCAAATATATATTTTTTTTATTCCTTCTTTTTATTCTCATGAAAATTGGTGCGATTCATTGCTGTCAAAAGTCCCAGAAGAGAAATGCAAGAAAAGAAAAAAGGATGAAATGAAAAGTTAAATTTTGCTTTGCTATTGATTCGCCTTATTATGAATGTGAATTGTGACTTTCTTTTTCGCTTTCTGAGGCATTAAGCTGCATTTAAACAACTATCCCCAAGAGTCAAATACAGGTTTTTTTTTTTTTTTTTTTTTCTTACAGTAGTTTGCCTATTAGAAAATAAGTGCCACTCAAACATATGCCAAACTGCTGCTTTAGCCACCCATAAACTGAGTGTCAATCTTGCATTGTGAGTCTTCCAAGACCTTAATTTCTAAAGTGCCGTACTTTGTTAAATGTACAAAATATGGCAAATCGAGTGATTTAGATATAACATATGGAAAGATTCTGCATTGGACACAAGACAGAGGCAAATTCTATTTTGATTTACGGAATTTTCTGAGTAACTCGGGCATGACCCTTTTGGGTGGACATAGATGACTGACTTATGACTTTAAATGTACTGAAACAATGTTTCTTTCTGTGTAAAGTATTGTCAGAGTGATAGTGTTGCACAGGTTGTTTTGTTCATTACTCTTTCACAAGAAGACTTTGTTCCAGAGGTGCATTCCTGTGAAAGCAATGCATTGGACATTGGATTGTAACAGTCCTTCCAGAGAGACGGAATTATATTTGGTGAAAGACTTTTTTCCCCTCAAAGCGTCATAAACACAAGAGACTCATGCCTCAAAAGAATCTTGATCAGTAGAGAAAACCAATACTTGTATGTGAGGGCCATTCAACTTTAGCCTGGGGACCATTGAAATTTGTTTTGGTGTCGAGTGATTAGATGGTATACACTTTAAGCCAAGGTAATGTTTGGCAGGCGCTGTCTTTCCATTCTCAAGTTTCTAACTTATATTTGAATATCTTGAACTTATCATTTATGCTGTAAAATTATTCTACTGATTGCTTAAAAGGTTTTGACAGTTAAAGTCAACATATTTTGTAAGGGGCAAAATAGAGACCTATACCCTGCTATGCTCACAATTCAGTGTAATTCTGAGAACATACTCTCTTTTGGCAAACACTGGCCGAGAAATTTGCTAAAGTCAAGTGCAGTACATGTTCAAGTCATTGGCCTAGCTAGGGTTTGGGGAGTGAACCAGTCATGCACAGCTGGTAATGACAGGTTCCATGTTGCCAGTGGCTTGTGGCCCGCTGCACTGTTTGTTTGGAGAGTGGTGCTCGGCCGTGAAGCACTGGCCCAGCTGGCAGCAGTTCTGTTGCCCCTTTGCCCCGATGGCTGGCTCTTATTTGGACTACACCAGCCAGGCAGACTGGCATCAAGGAGGCTGTAGAGGGATGAGGTGGAGAAAGGAGGGTGTGACCGAGGAGAGGAGCTGTTGGCCGAGCACCTCGGTGCTAGGCCAGGCCTGCTGCCAGCTGCAGGGAAGACTTCCCTGCTCACACCACAATCTTCACGTCTCTGTGGCGACAGAGATCGTAGTTTGCACCTCAAGGGTCAACAACATCCCATTGTGATCTGTCTCAGCATGAGCAACCATGCTCCCAACACGGCACCGAAAACTTTTGAAAAATGTTTTTGTAAGTCCCTTTCTTTTGCCTAGATTTGAGACTAACTTTGTCCTTTCATACATACATATTTTTCTTTTTATTATTGCACATTTTGATTGTCACTGTAGTGTAATTTAACACATTAAACTCTTTTCCTTTGGGCCTTTGAAATAATCAAAGGGATTTTAAGAGAAAGTATTGAAAAGGTTATACAGGTATACATGCAGCTTGGTTCAACAAGTAAACCCAAGGCAATTTTATTTAACATATCCCAATTCAACAACGAGGTAACTATAAGCACCTTAAAGAAAACATAAAATGCATTCAAACAAAATGTATCAACAATATACATTAAAACAACTACGAAAGGAAATGTAAGAATACAATTAAAACTGAATAAAGTCATTTTAAATGACAGTTGTTAGTCAAAGTCCCTCAGTTTAATGAAATAAATCAAATCCATTAGTAAACAGAAAAGTCTTCTGATTTCATTTAAAAGAAGAGTCGCAACAGACTTTCAGTTTATTGGGACTTTTTGTCCCTTTTATAAGTAGACCAAACTCAACCAGGCCATGCTCCCATCCACATATGTTAAAAAACAAATGAAATACTCTGCTTTTAATAAGAGTTTGTGTCTGTTATGGTGCAACGGTCAACTCTCTGGTTAAAAATGACCACTTAACCTCCTTCAGGGAAAAATTCTGAATCGACAAATGTGTGTATTTTCCTATTCTAAAGTGCTGCCTGGAAGATACCCCCTACACTCTGCAAGATTCCACATTATACTGAGCCATGATCCCAAATAATCAGAGGAACAACCCCTCCGCCTTAAACTCAGAGAGTTTGAGGTGAGCACAGAGAAACCATTTCTTTTCTGCAGCAGCACTCGACAGATACAGGCCAATGCGTATACAAATATGTAGTTTTTCCTAAAATATCTAAAACGAAAAAAAGTCCTGAAAACAATTGCATTTCAGAATTTAGAGCCACTTTGTTTATTTTCGAAGGCTTTGCTGGGTCACATGCGTATATCCTGTCGGCCATCGTGTAAACTTTAACCCCCACCCCACATTCTGATGGCGCCAGGGCTGACATTGCTTTACTGTTACAGGGAAGTTGTGAGGACATTGATGTCTTGGCCTTGCATCCTGGTGTCATTTTCCCAGCCTGTTTGTGGAGCCCGCCAATCCCCTCATTCTCCTCAGCTGACCTGAATGCATCACGGAGTATCACACACACATGCGAGGAGCCTGATATTCCAGCCAGCAACAAATGTTTTCCTAACGTTACTGTTGCATTATTATTCCACGTCCTCTGTCCTGGCTCATATTTGGCTCCTGCTGGATGTTTTTCCTGACTCTTTGGGCCAAGGCTATTTTATTTAACAAGACGTTGATGCACACCCATCCCATCTAAAAGTTCCCCTGTGGTATATCATTTGAGAACAGACTTGACATAAACCATTTCTAAACACTGGTTTCATTGCACCAATCCTTAATTACATCGTAGCAACCGAGGTACAGAATCGAAGCAAAGCACCATGTTCGCAAAGCGTATAATAGCGAGGGATACCACAGCCTAAGGGACAGTGGGTTGAGTAAAGGGAAAAATATCATACACAAACACAAACTGAAAGAGGGTTAAGGTGTTGAGGGCCCTCAGACTTCTAAGAATGATTTAATGGTTTTTATAAAGAGCTTAAAGCCTCCAAAATTGCTCGGAGTACTTTTAGTGTTTGTGATGAAGACATTTGGAATGCGATTGTGGTTATCGATGGAGACCTTTATGATCATTTTGAAAGTACCGTAAACCTTCATTTGGCTGTGCAAACTACTGTTCAAACGAATGGTTGACGCGCAGTTCGTCAGCTCTAGCCTTTGCATGAACCTCAACATGTCAAGATGACAGTCGACATTCCTTGTCCCAGTATTAAGTGTCATTCAGGATGCATTTCAACAATCACCACTGGTGGTAGCAGTATTTACAGCACTGTTACTAATTAAACTCGTGTAGATATATTGCCCCCCCCCCGTAACTTTATATCTCACAAATTTCAACTTAGCCTCAAGAAGCAAGCCATAGTCAATTAATTGTAGGTATACAAACCACTTGGTCACATTCCAGTTGCACAGTGTTTCAGTGTATTATGGTGCCATGAAGAGTATCATTGTATCCGAGCGATGGACAAGCCTTCCTCCAGCTCAGTGACAAAGGCAGCTGTGAGGTCGTGGCCAAGGCCAGGACTATGAGAGCTATCTGTCTAGCAGAGAGAGACCATAACAACAAGCCCTGTCAAATAATGGTGTCAACGGTGGGATTGTTTAGCTTCATTTGTGTAAGGAATGCCCCTGGTTTAATGGTGATGTGTCGCTGTCTATTGACTCCGTGGGTCAGATTTCACACCGTTTCTCTCTGAGTGTATCTTGCTGTAGAGTGGTATCTTGTACCATTCTGCAAGTTGTACGGTGATTGAAGAATCTTGCTTTCCTTAAACTTTCAGATGTCAGAAAGGTCACTTGTTAAGGATAGTTAGCCTAAAGACATAGATGTAGGAGGCAACATGATAGTTTCTCTTTTTTTTTGCCTCCCACTAAAACCTTTCCTGAGTTTTCTTTTCTTCTTGTTTATTCAGTGTGGTTGAAGTTCTTTCATTGATATTTAGTAGTAGACATAATGCTGAGTTAATAGCCATTTGTATAAAAATATCATTAAATAACTTATAAGTTGTTTCTTGGTGATTTAATGTCTGCAGACATGATAAACCGATGCCACAGAAACCTTTGCTTATTTCACATATCCTATTTACATAGACATGGTTGTTTTTACAATAACATCTGTGATTTGATCAAGAGAGAGGGGCTTTCGGTCTTTAGTGTAGCCATCCTGTGGTGAAGAAGTCTTTCCAGGGCTCCGGATGCTGGTTGCTTTCTGAGCTGTCAGAAATTCTCTTATTATTGAGTTCCCTCTGCCTTGCCTTACCCTCTGAGTTTCAGCACTTCCTTTACCTGACTTGCTGGATAAAATGATTTCTTTTGCTCCCCTCTTCTTCTCTAGTCAGAGTATTGCTTTCTCCCTCTGCCACGCCACATCATCCTCCCTCTCTCCTAACAGTAAACGTTAAGATCCAGGAGTGGATCAATGGCTGTTATCCTTTGATGTGCCAGGACGCATTACGAGAGGTGAGTTCTAATTGGAGCAGAGAGCTGAGGATCAATGTTGGCTGTAATTGCCTGACACAGGGATGGGTGTGAGACTTTATTATCATTAATATTTAGACATGATGTGGGAGGACCCAGCCAAGGCTAAATGTACAACAGCCGCACCAACCTTTGATCTCAGGAGATAAGCAGATCGATTGGAGTTTGGTGAGGAGTGGCTAAAGGAAAAGGGTCACAAAAGTGAGGCTAGCTGGATGCACGGTTTAGCAAGACCCACACCCTGGATTTTTTTGGGTTTCTCTGCAGTTTCCCTTTAGCTCAGTAAGGGCCGTGCTAGGCTTGAGTCTTCCCACCAGCTAAAACAAGAGGCTGACATTTGGTTGGCATCACGGGAGGAAAAACGGCAGGCAGAGTTAAGTTCAAGTCTGGTCACAAATAAGAAAACTGCATTTTCAGAATAGGTTCCATTATTCATTCATTGATTCAGTGGTTACTGAGAGAGCAGTAGCTGTTGTTTTTTTTTGTTTTGTTTTTTTAATTTGTTTTTATTTTTTGACTGTTTTTTTTTTTTTCTCTTTTACTCTCACTAGTTTCTGGGTGGTTTTCAATTTAGCAATCCGAATGAGAAAAGATGAAGAGATAGTCGTGTTTGTCTTTTTGACAGGGTCCTTTGTTTGAGGGATGTAACAGAATATGATGGAGGTTGGGGCTCTGCGGAGCTCAGGGCTGCTACCTTGGTGTCAGCAAACACAAGATGATGTTACCTAATCTTGTGGGTGAAGGAGGGAACTAGACTACCTGATGGAACACTCCCTGTCTAACAGCATGACCAGAGGGGGCCGGGACTATCCCATGTGTCCACAGAGGAGGCTGAGGCTGAGACCGAGAAGCTGCGATGTATACTCTCAGTGCTGTCTCTTCTGTTTTTGTCACTTGCTTCCCCAAGGACTGATACATTAATCATTGTACTTAGTGATACAAAGAGGGGTAACAGGTTGCACAATAACAGGTGTGTTAGCTTTCACGTGTGGGACCTGCTGTCTGATATTGGACAGGTGTGTGGAGAAACCCTTCAGGAACCAGGTCACCCGGGTACAATGATCCTGAGACGTGATGCGCAGCGTTAAGGAAATGGAGCCTTGATTCGGACACCAGAATTTTCCAAAAATGTTTCAATGATCTCTTGAACAGTTGATCAAAGAACATAACAATAAATTGGAAATTGATTGCATCAAGGAAACCACAGCATAACTGTCAGAAGAAAATTAACAACCTCCTCAAAATGACATGTTTTACACATTTCACTACAGATTGACATTCTACCCTGACAAGCTTATTAATCATTTTTCATAAGCTCTTATGTGTCAATCAAGCCAGTCACAAGCTGAAAAAAATCTTCCTTTTAAGGGGTCCTGAATCTATTTGATTATTTGGTTATTTTTAGAAGGACCACAGGCATTCTGTCCAGGAGCAGTTGAATTAATTAATGCCGCCATATATTTGAAAGATATCTTGCATTAGTATTTATTGAGAAACGTTTTTTTGCTTTTTTCAGTTTTCCCTTGTGGACATTAGTGGTATTTCCTTTCACTGCGCATGCTTCACTGCATCCACTTTTTACAAACAGCCTTTGGTTACTCGTGCAGAAGTTGATTATGCTGTTCAGCTAGTAAAGTTTACAAGTGCTGCTTCCTCTGTATGCATACTCGCATGATTGTTTCTCTCCTTTTTAAAATGCAGGCACACAGTTGTTGGGTTTTTGTGATTAGCATTGGCTCTTTGTCTCTGCAGTCGTTGCTTTCCACTCTTGTGTACATCCCTGACAGTACATTGCACAAACACTGGTACCATTGTGGAATGCCTGGAATTGTGCAACAAATGCCCCATTATGTAACATTTTGATCATTGTGCCAACCTCATCAGTATGAACACAAAGATATTTGTACATCTGATACATATGGGTAGCATAAGTGTTCACAACGCCCGTTGTATATTTACCTCTGGTAAGTACTATTGATAACATGTCATTTCTAACTTGAATGAAAGTAAATTCAAAGGGAACATGGTAAAAACAGATATCTTTGCAGATATGAGCCATGCAGAACTTTTTAGAACTGCGTTTTTCATCACCTCTGAAAGGCGCTGTTCTTTTCTCTATGAATTCTTCTAATCGGACAACCTTCTGTGTTTTCAGCGTGCCCACTTTTTCAAAGCTCTTGTTTAGCCTCTTGTAAGAAGTTTGCCTTCGACATTTAATATTAAAGGTAGCTCTGTGTGCTCAGTATTCGGTCTGCTCTCCTGTGGTCCTGAATGTGTGTTTTTGTATATTCATAAAGAAGATTTCTATATTAGTCTTTATTTTGGCTGTGTGTGTGTGCGTGTGTGTGTATAAGAGATCAAGTTTGTGCATATGTCTGAGTGCATGTGGATGAGGGAGTGAGGATAGGAATGAGATGAAGAGGAGCTTTCACACTCAGAGGCGTGCCCATCTGTTCGCCTGGGCCTAATTGTTCTTGGTTTGCGAAGACATGGGAAAAAAAGGAGGAAAGCAACTGTACTCATCCCCCTGTCCCACAGTTATTTCTGTAACATTAAAAGACAACCACCAGCATGCTCAAGATTATTGCCATGTAAATAATGGCACTTGGCTCGATTCCCCACTAATGAATGGCATTTACTCTTTTAAATGAGAATTAATTATCGACAGAGGACCCCTCTCTCCTCCCACGGGGAACACGTCGCAATTAGCTGCCAAAAGATGACTGCTAACGTTTCAGTTTTTTAAATGCATCTATATGGAGGCACGTGTGCATATGTTCCTGTGACCCAAACCCTCCTAATTAACTGTCTGCTTAATTCTGAGTTGAAACGGGAAAAATAGAAAAGAAAACGGGAGGGTTGTCAGCTTTATGTCCTTTCCTCGATCGGGTACACAGGTTTGTGCTGGATGCTGTTGCCGGACATTGTTGTGAAAGTAGGGGGATAGAGAAAGTTGTGCTGCTGTGGAGCCACTCTCCTGGTTGCAAAATAAGGCAGAAAAAACAAACACAGGCCTCAAATTAGATTTCCCAAAACATAGCCTTTCCCTCTCATTTTACACACCACTGCGGCCTGCAGACGAGAATAGAATAACCCGTGAAATCCGCCTCAGATTCAGATGGCACAGTCACTGGAACACTTGACGAGTGAGTGCCCTCTGCATCTATGTGATGACCCCTTTTAAAAAAAAATCCGGCTGAAAACTTTTCCCTTTTTCTCTGTCTCTACTTCCACTGTGCTTACTCTTTCCCTCCATGATCTCCCTTTCTTCCTCTCTGTAACCCTGTGCAAATCCGCTTCCCCCAACACAGGCTGCTTGCACTTTTGCTTTTAACCCAAATGACGGAAAAGACTAGGATGAGGGTTATTTCTGCCCGCTGTGGCCCTGTTTGAGGAGACTTCGATAATGCCGTGTGCTGAATGGGTTAAATTCAAAATTCCCCCAACTATTGAAAAAGAAATAAAAGATCCAGGCTGCCAGGTTTTCTCCAAGCTTTTTTTGGCAGTTGTGAGTATATTTAACTTTGCTGCAATTTTTGGGTCTTAGCTACCCTTGACCAGCTCAGTCGAGTGGAATGCAAAGTTCATTGGCCAATAATTCTGCATTTTCTCAATCTGCGTTCTCATCATTTTTTCTTACATCGACATGAGTTCATTTTGTGAGAACAAAGGTGGGCTTATGTGTTGTACACTTGCAGAGACTAGGGTTTTGATAATGAATCACTTTGATGAAGTCTAGAAGGGATGTAGCAGTTAGCATACCAGGGGCTAGTCATCCTGCCTTCTCTGTTTTCCACTTCCACATTGTTTTATGGCTTGGTTTGGTTTGGTTTGGTTTGGTTGCTCCCTGGTTCACCTCTCGGTGTGAAATAGCAAGTCTCGACTTTCCGAGCTCGGAACTACACACGAGAACTGCCAAGAACGGTGTTTCTGTTCGGATCTAAACATGAGATTTGTGGTCTGCTGAGTGTGTCATTTGACTTGTTGTCAATACAACATGTCACAGTGATGTAGCCAATGTTTATGTTTGTTAATTGCGTGTGTGTATAAACTTTTGGAGTGAGATGGACTTTTGGTTTGTGCATATTTACTGTGCTGCTGACATTACACTTCCAATAGCAGGTAAACAGCAGGAAGCATAGAAAACATTCCTAAATAATGTCAAGAAGTAAACCAGTCCTACATCCCCACCTCTCCCCCTAGTTTAATTTCTTTCCTTTACTTTCTCTCCATCTTTCTAACAGGAGCAGGGTGAGGGGCATGCTCCAGGCTGTTGCAGGTTTAGCAGATATGAAGAGAATAATTTGGGATGGGATCTGTTTCATCATCTCCTGCTGTCAGAAGTTTGTTTCTGAAGCAGGAGCCTGAACATTTGCTTCCTCGGATGATGTGTCACAAGTGGCACTTTGTTGTGCAGTTGTATTTGTCTTTGGCAGGTTTTTACATAGTGAAAATGAACAGGGATATTCGGTGATACATTGAGCGAAGTCTTGTTTCTGTTTTCAGAACTTGTGTTCATGTTGTGTAGGGTTTGTTCCTGTGTTTGATTTATTTTTTCCTGTTATTTAAATGATTTTTTATTCATAAATTGGGTTTCTGTATGATTAAACTGCATTTATTTCATAACAGACTCTACGTTCTGCTCGTTGAACCACTTGAACAGGCTTTTTTTATACAACGTAACTTTATAGTTCAAAGGAGAACCTGTGGAAGTGGATGTTAAGCAGTGAAAATGTTTTTAAAGTGCCCATGTGCACAAGGTGTAAGTGAATAAACAGATAAACAACCACTGGCCTTTGCAGAACAAGTCCCTCTGGCTGTGGGCCAGACAGGTAATACCTCCGGCATAGTTTTGGAAGGGCTACAGCAAGCCAAGCCTTCTTCGGCAGTCAGACTGTCTGCACATTTCTGCCACTGATGGCATACCAAGGGCGCCATTTTCCTCCTTGAGACAGACAAGCCAGAGGATCTGATTGGCCCTCAGCCAATGCGCACTCACAAAGGCTCCTTTGACAGCAGGTCATTCGGTTAACCAAGCAGCAGGCAAAGGGAGACTGGGATAAGCTAGGAAAAAAAAAAAGAAAAACTCTTCTTCACTCCTAAACCACGGGATTAAAGAGTTCTAGGCAAAATAAGGTGCATCCTACTCCTGTCAAAAATGTACAAACAGACGTTGGGCTACATTAATGGCACTGGGACTGTATAGATCCTTAGCTTTTATTGGCAGGACTTGATGCTGGCCACATGTCCGCAGACATGGATCTGAGTGTGTACATAGTATTCATGAGCAAATATGACCTATGCTTGTATATTTTCTGTGTGGGCTTACATCCTTGTGGCCTTGAGTAGACTTTCAGGCTGGAAAAAGCCTGCCATACTGTAAGTACGTAAAATAAACATCTGCTGGGACTGACAGTAATCTGTCACTTTTTTTCCCCCAAGCCTGATATAGTTCATTCCTAGAAGAAGATATTCTATTGTCTGGGATAGAGGTACAACGGTTATATTCTGTCACAGTTTTTTTTTTTTTTAGTAAATTCTGAATGATGTTACTGTCAGAACTGGGTGATTTACAGAGCAAATATGAAATATCTAGTCTGGCCCACAATCTAATACATTAATATGGAGTCTGCTTTTTGGCCAAGATCAATGCTGAATGATTAGTCCATCCTTGTTATGATGTTGATGCAGCCTCACAGCTTATATTTTTATCATAAAGCTGTGTTGGTGCTGACATAGTCCCGTTAAATAGCTTGTTGATGTTCTCCTGTGGGCTCATGCGCTCATTATCTCTCCAGTCCAGGCCTTGCTTCTCTGCTTTCCCCTGCCGCCCATCTCCTCCCCTGTGTATCAGCCGCTTTGCATACGACTGATGTTTAAATGCTGCATTGTTAACTGACGTGGGGTAGCCCTTTGCTGACCCGGGAGGTATTTGCTCGTTTGATCATGGGGCAGCATTTTTAATGTATCGAAGCAGCGCCGCTCTGTAAAGCCCCTGGTATAGGTAGAGGCAGAGGGCGAAAGCAGGACGAGGGATCCATTGGTTGCAGGCCTAGCAATATAGAAGGAAGGTGATTATTAGAATATCTGTTGGTCAGCAAGGCCAGGGGGGATGCTGCTGACCCTGCATTTCCACTTGTGCAGTGATGGTGGGTGTTGGTATTTCAGCAGGGTGTTGTGAGGGCTGTCACGAAGACGGAGAACAGGGCTCCATTGATGAGCAGATTCAATATTTCCATCATAGTGTGGTTATTAATAACACTTTGAATATTAACATGACCAGTATTTGTTTCAGGTCTTGTTCTGGTTTTAAGAATATTTTGTATTTATGTTCTCACAAATATTAGACAGAATTTCAAGGAAAAGAAAAACAACTTTCTACAAATAAAGTGATTTATTTTTCTGGAATTTGTCACGTTCGTTCATGAGTTAAATTCCTATACCCCTATATATCGGGCCTTGATTGTCACAAAGACAAAAAGGGCAGAACTGAGAAGCTCAGTGTCAGTGAAAGCCACTGGCTTTACATTTCTGTGTCTGGATGCACAAATCCCTCTTCACCGGCTGACAACACAACAAAGAAAAAGTGTTGGGAAAGAGGAAAACCGATGACACAAACAGTGTACAATTTTGTGTTTACACCCTGGGACCTGTGTATCAAGACCCTGTTTGCACTGAAGGTAACCAGACTCAAGCCCCTCAAAAGAAAATATCGAACACCACATGCCCTTCTTGCCTTTCCCTTACCCATCTTTGCCTTTTTTTTTATCCTTCTCTTCTCAACATTTCTCTTTGGTTTACTTTATTTGTGGGAAGTCTTTAAGAGTGGCAGTGACTATAGATACCATGGGGGGAAAAAACTAAGAAAACCCATTGTGCTCGCCTAGATCATTAATATTTGATGGAAAGAGCCCCATGAATTTCCCATAGCATTCCATAGTGATGTGCAGAATGTAAGGCTCCAGAGGGAGATTATTCGACTTGAAGCACAGCTCATGGTCAGCTTCAGGACCACTGTGACCCAAGTAGATCAGCTGGACCACAAGCAAGATATTTGTGTCCACGTACTCTCTGTCATTATCATGCTCACAAATGGAAGTCATTTAATGTTCATACGACTAATTATTCTAATATATATATATATATATATATATATATATATATATATATATAATCACTTTTGATAGTTTTCTAAAAAGGCTTACCTTTAAATTCCAGCCTTAATAACATACATTAACATGCATCAAATGAGCTCCCTCCTTCTATATCGAAGTCAATTTCCTTGCATCCTCTTGAGTTTTCACAACTGGGTTTTGCAAATACGAATTGCCTCTTTTATTTCCAGAAGTCCCAAAGCAACCCAGCTGCCCCTTGACTTTTGAACTGTGGTTCACAGGAAAGCAAAGGTGAAGCAGCAATCTCCATCTCCAATGGTGCTCCACGCCCACGCTGTAGCCGAGATGGAGGGATTGAATGCCACATGAGTTTACGTCTAACAGGAGGAGGAAGGGATTTATATATAAAATCTTTTTAAAAAACTCCAGGTGTCATCATCAACTGCTCAAAATTCTCCTCTTCCATTGCCCCCATCTTTTCTCATTTTCCCGCTTCTTCTTCTTGTGTTCCATTTTTCGCCCTTTTTTTCTGAGATCTTGCAGAAGATTGACCCTGCAAGGATGCAAGCCCTGATTAGCGGCGTTTCAGAGCTCGAAGTCTATTGATCGGGCCTCCAGTGCACTAAGCAAATGTAGCTGGAGAAACAAGTCAATAATGCTGTTACTGCAACAATCCCCGTCACACTGGTGGCTTCCCCCGCACACACCTATGGGTACTTTTCATGGTCTGGGGAAAGAGGAGAGATTTAGTGGTGAGGCGAGATCATGAGCAAATCAGTGTCACTCAAAGTTCTGTTTGTGCACATTTGATTTTATCAATCTCCATCTATGTCCATCTCATTCGCCTCATACAGTATGGGTGTTCTACATAAAAGACACTGAAACATAGAGTTAATGTAGATAAATCTGTGATTTCTCTCATATAAAAGACAGCTGCACATGTTTCTTCTAATCCATCACCTCACCTCATTCTCTCATGTTTCCCAGTTCAGTTCAATGGCTCTGCCTTTCTCAGCTTAGAGACAGAGACTGGGGAAACTAGTCTGCAAATTTAATGGAACTGCATGGATTATTTAGGCTGACTAAAGTCTCCCTTGTAGTGTCAAATGGGGGTTGTAGGATGACATTATACCCCTGCATTTACTCCCTCTCCCACTCTCCTGCTCTCTGCTCTTACTTGCTGGATAAAGTGATCCTTGGCTGCATGTCCCTACAAAGTGGCCCAGATGGTTCACTTAATCTTCAGTCGTTCTGTTATTTTACACCATATTGCTGGATGAACCCCGCCCCCCCAAAAAAAAAACTGCCTTGATGCACACACATTTAAAATAGCTCTTTAACACACATGCATATATATAGTTTGTCACTGTGATCCTTATTGCTGACTCTGTCCTCTCACACCTGCAAGACAAAGCAAAGGACAAGAGTGACCCTCAATTGGTTTCAGGCTCAAGAAAATTACCTCTTGTCTCGCTCACCTGTGGCTCTAACATCCAATACAGGCTTGGATAGTCTGCATTCAGTCTGTACTGACATGCAATTGCGACCTTTTGGGATACTAACAGCGGAAAAGCCTTTCAGCTCCTTCTTTTACAGTTTGCTTTACTGCGGTCTTGAAAACTGAAACCAACCAAATGTTCCAAACTCCAGATGACAAGGAGATTTATTTGCTAGTTTTGAAGTTGCACAGCTGCCATATCCCTGTTGGCAGTGCCTGACTGTTAAAGAATAATTTAATCTCTATAGTATTCTCAAATAATCTGGCCATTGCAAAGACATTTAGCTGCTTATATCGCTTTCTCAAGTTTTTGTATTTGAGACGAGAAGAAGTTCACAATTTCAAGAAAGACTCATGATGACACGCTGTATGTTGAAGAAACTGTTATTTCAAAAGTCACTTGTACAGTATAGGAATGTTTACATGGTTGTGGCTTGGCCAATGCTGGCTTTTGTAAATTTGTATAAGAAAGGGCCAGCTTGTGTGGGTGTTTGTGTGCGTGCTGGTGGGCAGTATCACAACATCATCTGATCTGCAGACACACAGGATGCAAAACCACGCGGGACTGAGAGCAAATATTTGGAGTTGATTTGAAATGGCAAACAAACAGCATGCAGAGGATCTTCCTTACCAGTTAATAAGAAATAATAAAAAATAAAAAAAGACTCAGACATAAACACTAATATCCTCATCTTTGTCTTGGAATCCTAAACAGATGAGGGTTTTTATGCCCAAAGAGTTTAAAGCGTTTATCTGATGAAGGGTTTTGTTTTGAGCAAAAAATAGTTTTAGGCACCTCATGAGATGAAACTGTCGGGATGGTTTCCTGTGATGACAAGTACTTTGATTTGAACTTTTAAAAGAAGATCTAATGATAAGGAAATGGATGCAATGTCTTTTCCCAGTAAACATAGCTTTACAGTGCTGCTAAACTGAATGAAACTATTCGAATGTTGTGTTCTGACATTTCATCAGAAAGTTTAAAGACCTTCGCTCCACTTTCAAACGATGGAGTTGATTTTAGGTGTCGTACTATAGACAAATGACTTTCTTTTTCATGTTATCTTTTTGGAAAAGTAACAGCGGGGAAAATGCACACTTGACAGGTTATCTTTAAAAAAAAATGGAAGGTTGGGCGTAGTGAGTACATGATTTATGTGCTTTAATGAGATTTCAATGCTGAACAAACAATAAAAATTTATAGACATCATGGTTTTGGAGGGCTGCAGCTGTAATGGCTGATGTTTTTTCACCTTTTTTCACCGCGGCCAGTAATCGGATCTGCAGCTGGCCCCCGGCCCTCGCAGAATATATACAAGGGGGATTTTGTGTTTAGGGAAATCTTAGCAGAAAGGAGAAATGGTGCAGAATGTCTCAGGATGTAGGGATATTGCAGTCATATGTTCTATAATCTCAAAACTAGTTCCATTTGAAACAAGATTCTTTCAGTTGTTATTATATCCTCGTAAAATGCAAACACGCACTAAGATTTCAACACATTAAGTAAAGTGAGGATGCTCCCAAGGAAAATGCCACATTTCAGTTTTACTGAAGAAAAAAAAAGCATTAATAGATCAATAACAATGTAACCCATCTTGCATCTTAAACAGCACCAATCTTTTTGGGAATTACACTCGTGCACAGTTTTTCAAAGCAATTGGCAGATAAGTTGTTCCAAGCTTCCTGGACCTGTATGGCAAAGTGAGCAGCCAAGCAAAAAACATCATTTAGGCAATTCATACAAGTTTTTTCCATATCTGGTAAGAATTTGGGGGGTTTTTGTTTGCTAATATAGCAAAAGCTCATTTTGTGCACTTCTCCTCTCTCGTGTGTTAAATTGATACACAATACCTTTAACACTTCTCTAGCTTTAATGGTCATTTTTTTTACATGGTGGACACCAACTTGGAGACTTTACAGCTGCTACAGTGTTATAATGAAACTCTATTTCAAAATTTTTAAAAATTTTCAAAATAGAGACCAAATTTCCCACCATTCAGCTAATAAATGTTTTTCCATTTTAGTCGCATTGTAAAATCATCTGATTAGGGATGCACCGGATATGAAATTCTGGCCCAAAACCAATGCAGACGTTTAAAAATGATATCTTGGCCGATTGCTGAGACCTATTGTTTTTGTCTTTTGTTTGGCATCATGAAATATAACTGAACCGAGATTAAGTAATTAAAATATTTAATCACCTAATCGTGTTACCTTTTAACGAGCACAAAGCCTTTCCTACAAATCTTTATGTAAGAGCAAACTAAATTATTTTAGAATTTTTAATTTAAGATTAAATGTAGGTTATACAACACAACCAGGACACACTAGACTAAAATTGGCCACTATCATCAGCTGAAGTTTGTTGATGGGCCAATTGCAGTCAATTAGCTGAATATCAGTGGATATATTAGGCTCCTATATCCGTGTTTCCCTAATTCTGATCTCATTGTGAGCAGCTATGCAGCAGTCAGACTGTTCAGCGCATCTTTCAATACGGTCATGCAGCAGAGAGAGTGTTTATCGATTTAGCCAGCTGATGCTATAAACCAGTCACTTCATAAAGACACGGGGTAAACCAAAACGAAAAATGCCTTCTGTCATTAGACCCGTCAATTAAGACTGAGGAGGAGAAATTCGAGTTTGAGAGGGAAGAGAGAGGAGGTCAAGAGTTCAGGCAGGTAATCTGGCAAGGGAATGGTCCGTATACGTTTGGAGCTTAGAAAGCCACCTGTACACAACACAAAGATGAGGAGAAGCTGCAGCAGCTATTCAAAATTGCTGCCGGCAAAGTTCTTAAAAATTCCAGAAACATTTGCAGTCTACTCTCTCATCCCCTTTCCCCCTCACAATCTCCATTTTTCCTTCTATCTCTCTGTTTTATCTTTTCTCATGCTCTTGCATACACACTCTGACCTCCCACACTTAATTTACTCCCTCTCTCTACCACCTTCCCTCTCCTTTACTCCTCTTTCTCTCAGTCTTTCCGTGCCCTCATTCTCTTCCTCCTTGCACCACTTTTCCGGCAGAGTTCTGGGTCTCGGTCTAGGCTGCTCCTGGCCAGGGTTGTTAGCTGCTAAATAAAAAATAGATGAAGTAGTAGGGCCCTTGTGCCGTTCTCCTGCATCTAGTTGGAAGAAAAAGGAAGCAAAGTGGGAGACAGGCAGAGAAAGAATCAGGCCATGTCTTCCTAATAAAAACCTGGGAAACTGTGTCAGTTTTCTCAGTTGTTTTTTTAGCCGTAAAAGTCAAGAATAGGTCTCAAGAATCTTTTTGTGATCAATAATTTTGATTATTAAACCACTTGTTAGTTGACTTGAAATGAAGATCTTTCAATATGGAAATTTAATTTTGTAATCTGGGCTTTCTCTATGCCTGTTATAGAGGGGTCATGGGGGTGCTGGAGGCTCTCCCAGATGTCACGGAGTGAAAGACATGGACTGGTTCTCTTATCTCATATCAAACTGAAAAATCTTCCACTTGTGCACAGCTCATAAGAAGAAGCAATATATTTGGGGTTGTATTAAAATGTGGTATTTCGCAGATCAATAAACTTGTCAATTGATTTGTCAAAGAAGTGTTCCTCAGATTACCCGAAAGAAACAGGCAAATACAAGCTGATTGTAATGCAAGTTGCCATCTTGCGTCTGCTTTTTCTCTGGTAAAGTTAGATCAGGACAACTACAGCTCCATTTAGTACAATTTTAAGGATTTTCATTTCGTAGTGTGTTATAGCTTCGTTTTCACTACATTTCACAGGGGAAAATATTGCCCTTCCAGCTCCACAACACTTAGTGCATTTATATAGCAAGCTTTTGAAAGTTTGCCTTTAAAAATAATGATATGCTAATGCATTATATATTGTGAAATTATCCCAAAATTAATTTTTCTCATATTGATCATTGACAAAACACGAATCAGGCAGGAGAGGATGCCCAGTGGCACACCGCCAAACTAAGTTTTTGCCCCGTCCGACCCAACGTTTTTCTTCCGTTTTTTCCAGTTCTCTTCTTTGCTGTTAGGTTTAGGTATTAAAAGAAAATCAGGGTTAGGGTTAGAAATTTAAAAAAGACATACATACAGTTCAGGCTGGAGTTTGCATCATGTAAACACTGCCATATATAAAACATTTGGCATCGCAACAGGTTGCCATCTACTGTACAGTGATTCTTCACGACTTATAATCTAATGATTTAGTGTATTATAATGTATCAAAGGGAACTATGCCACTGATTAACTTAAATATTTCATGTGTTTTCTTATGTTTATGCATATTTACCTTAGAGGGATGTTTATTATTATTCTTTACTATTAATGCTGTATGTTTACATTGCCTCCTTCTTAAAAGAAAGATCCAAATGCTTCTTTCACCCCTGCATGGCCATGTATTGTAATGTAGTTATCAACTCCATCTTTACTGTACAGTAAACATGTGAGTGTTAGTGTGGGCAAGCTTTTAAATGCTGTTTTTCTTTGGGGAATTACATGGTGTCGGGGTCTTCTTTAAATAATTACAGTAAACAGCTTCCAATTAAAGACCTACTCCAGCTTTGTGTGAGCACACGCGTGCATGTGTGCATGCGCGTGTTTCAAAAATAAGCGTTTATCTTCAACACCCCCCTGGGGGCAGTAGGCTGAACATACATGGTGGGATCAGATCTCTCCAGGAAACAGGTCAAGTCATTATCTCTGCACAGGAGAATGAACCTGATTCAGTTGTTCTGAATTCTTCGGCCTCACTCTCTCGTTCCATTCACTTGTTTGAACCTTTGCAAATATTTCGCCTCCCTTCGTTCAAACTGTAGGGATCGTAGGCCCGTCTCAACCTTTTGTTTCGTCATATATGTGTTATGTGATTTCGTGTTTTATGAGTGCGTCGGCTCCAGAGCAAAAGAATTGTGTGTGTGTGTGCGCATGTGAGGTAATACGTGTGCCTCCGCAATTAAACTTTTATTTGAATTAGTTTGTGATAACAAGTCGAGGCGTTACTTAGACTTTCCCCCACCAGCGCTCCACCTTCATGTCCATCACTCAAACCATTTGTGAACACATTGATCCTTCCCTCCCTCCCCGTTACTCCCCGCCCCTCCTTCTCTCCCATGCTGTATATTCCCAGGGTTTAGAAGGAGGAGAGCCAGAATGGCTCAGACAGCCATTGATTTTTATTTTATTGGTCTACTTGTGGAAAGAGGAGGGATAAGGGAGGGCCTGAGAGATGTTACTGCCGATAAGTTTGTTCATATTGGTGTGTGTGTGTGTGTGTGTGTGTGTGTGTGTGTGTGTGTTTGAAGGTATGTTGGGCCTTTCTGCTCATGGCTGTCTCACTAAGATTGTTTTTGTTTTGAGGAAGGGATATAATCTGTCTGTCTGAAAGGTGTGTGCGTGTGTGTGTGTGTGTGTGTGTGTGTGTGTGTGTGTGTGTGTGTGTGTGTGTGTGTGTGTGTGTGTGTGTGTGCGCGTGTTTGTCCAGCCACCTCTGAGAGCCATCAAAAGTGGTGTGTACAAGTGTATCCATGTGCCCACCCTTGTGTGTTTTGTGTGAATGTACACACATGTGTGTCATTTAAGAAGGTGGGGAATCTGGGGTGCTGATGGAGTTGGCACCAGGGACTTGGACCCCAACACACACACACACCCACTGCTGAGGTGTATCCCGGTGCTCATTAGAGCTGGTAATAAGGCTGTGCTGCTGAAAGAGCAGGGGAAAAAAACAGGCAAAGGAAGAGAGGGAAGGAGGGAGGGAGAGAGGGAGAGGGTGGGGAGGGAAGGGAGGGAAAGGGGTGGTGGGGGGGTAAGGGAGATTTTAAATTTTAATAACACTGGTACGATTTTGTAAATCTTTCCTGACAGAAAAGTCCTCATTATTTTCATCTGTCTCCGAGGAGCCTCTCCTCCAGCTTTGCCTCCTCGGGTAAACGGACCTTTCTCTCTCTTCCTCCATTTCTTGGTCTGTCTTTCTCTCCTCACTCTCCACCTCTCTGTTTCACTCTTTCTTGTTGTTTACTTCCAACTGCTTTATTGTCCATTTCCGACCTTGCTGCTTGACTCACTGTTTGCTGTTCTTTGAGCACATCATTTCCACCGTCTCTGTCTCTCTTGCATTAGCTCTGTATATCTGTGTATTTCCGTCCAGTAAGATGTTTGGCTGACTGGTTGCCTGCGATGAAGAAATATCAGGAGCCAATAGAAAAGCCACCACTCTGTACTCTTATTGGCTCACATTTCACGAACAGTTCCTGTTCTACTGTTTTGATCTGAGAGTTTATTCATTGGTCGGGCTCATAGACAGTAAAAAATACTCAGAGATCATAGTAGAGTTTTTTCATGCCATTTAAACTAAACGAAAAAAAACGTAGGACGAAGCTCTCTCATAGTATCTCATGAGTGGAGCTATGTTTTTTTCACCATTATCATGTTTAGCCCATATTTTGGCTCCTTCTATTTCCTTTTGCTACCCGAAGATGCTGTTACCCATTAAGATTCTCACTTTTAGGAAATTTTTGTTTTGACTGATTAAAATTCATGCTTTAACTTTGACTGTTTTTCCTGTTCATTGTTATGTAGCTAAGGTTCACATAACTTATAAAGAATGATAGATTTATACTGGGAATATATACACTGATTAATTTGCTTGAAGACTTTTCAAACAACATTTGTACTTGGAAGATACAGTATATGTCAACACCAATGGACAGGACAGTTGATATGCAACTAAAGTGGTTTAAACTCTCTACAACTTTGGCAAACATGTGAAAATGGTTTGGAAATGACATTTCTGTGAGTTTTCCTACAGTTAATTGAAGACCAATTTGGTAGTTAGGCTGAAATGACCACAATTACCTCAAATAATTAGACCTTTATTTTCCTTATGAATACATGTGTATACTTTCTCTCCAGGGATATGGGCAATTTGGCAAATTCAATTGGGAGTTTCCTTCATTTAAAGGTACACAAACATGGTTCAAGGTGCACTGTTAAATGTTAAAAGTGATTGGCAAACTGACAGTGATTTTAACAAAAAAAAAAAAAAAAAAAACCATTACATTAAAATCAGTTGACGAACATTTTAAAAGTTGAAGTGTAGCAGAGATGTGGTGTAGTTAAAATATTCAGATTGCCTGAATGGATTGACATGTTTTTGAAACGTGGCATCAACTTAGCTGATAATGTCACAGACAACAAGTAACGGGCAAATTGTTAGTTGACAACATGAACAGAACTGCACAGCCAACAGATCAGCATCTCTGTCTTTGTCTTTGTTTGACTGTTGTTTGGAAGCATGGTAGAGAGTTGTAGCCATGTCTCATTGAAACAAAAATGTTTGGCAAATGTGTCCTCCCAATACTGCCGCTGCATCCTCATCAGGGCTCCTCATAAAGCTCATCCGCTTTATCACATTTACCATGATGATCAAGGCAATACATGTTTTAATCTTCCTCGTCATTTCTCTCCCTGCTCTGCGTTCTCGACATCTTCTCTGTAACTCACCTTAATTCGGTTTTATTTTAGCCATTACTTGGGCCTTGGAAAGCTCAATCAGCAGCTCCCACATGCTAACAACTTCACTGTTGGCATGGTTACATATAACATATGTTTGGATTTGGATAATGTGCTGAGTGCTTTCATAATATTTTGAAAAAAGACTCAATAGAAAATTAATAATGTAATCTATACCCACTACATATATTTCTATATAGATTACAGGAGTTCTGAAAGATTATGTTAGATATGAAAATGAGGCATTATTTAATTGACGATGGACTGATTTACAAAAAGTATAATAAGATAAACATCTAAATCTGTGTTGAGATATTTTTATATTAGTAGTCTACATTAGAAAACATTATGGGAGCAAAATAATCAAAATTTCTGACAATTTGAGGTGCAATTCCCCAGTTGAGTTAACGTGGAATGATCCAGTATCATTGTAGTAATGTAGTAATCAGGGTAAAAGTAACCCTTCTCAAAGTCTGTGTGTGTGTAGGAGTGTGCATATGTGGGTCAGCTTGCACATCTACACCCTTTTGTACATGTTCTCTTTGCATCACCCACACATCCTCATTTCCCCCAAATCCCCCACCACACACACACACACACACACGTCACCCTCCACCTCTATGTCAAGTGTCAAAACTAGAGGATGGATCCGGTTTGATAAGTTCTGTTCTGTCTGGCCACGTGTCAGGACGGGATCAACCATACAGCAGAAGAAAACCATGTTCTTCACTCTCCTCCCTCCAAATTTTGGTGGAATTTTTTTTTTTTCTTTTCTTTTCTTTTTTTTTTTCTTGGGGGAAAGCCTTGTATATTTGCGTGATGGGTTTTATTTTTGCCTACTTGTTGTCTGAGAAGTCCTTAACGGAACTTACTTTTGCTAAGTGGCTCATTTAAGTGCTGTGTTGAAAACAGAATACATATGTATAGATTTAATCTCCAAACCACTGTATGCAGGTGAGTTTGTTCAAAAGACAGCATCGATATATTTACTCTGGATTTGTTTTCTTCTCATGGACTCCAGTTGCTGTTGTATGAGGGATGAGATGAGCAACAATTTGACTAAATATTGAATTTTTACCACTTTGTGTAACATTGATTCTAATACATACAGACAATTTTCCCACCGGGGCTATTATGCAACATAAGTAGTCAGTTTCCTCTGTGCCAGTTTAAAGAGTGCAATAACCTTTGTATCCCACTACTCATGTGGCATCAAGAAAGACTGTGGTAGCCTAGCAAGCCAGACCCGTACAGCAAAAAGCTTTTTCAGGCGAGAAAGTAGTCATTTAGACCCCCAAGGTGTTGAAAATCTGACAAAATACCAGCTATTTACAATTTTGTTCCCACGAATTTGTCGCTACTAAAGCTAGCCGCAGTGAGCAACGCACTTCCGGTTTTGCCGTTCGGCCCGCCGTCTTCGGTACATCATGCTCGCAATTGACTGGGGATTGCTCTCAGATGTAAGTTTACTTCGTTTCCCTATAAATCTAAAGAGAGCTAGCTAATGGAAGGCAATATAGCTGTTATATAAGCCTGTTCGCCGGGCGCAGCCATTGTTTACCTCTCTCTGGGACTTTTTTCTAATTTTTTTACCTCTCTCTGGAACTACACACTGAAACGTCGCACCTCTGTCGTCACTAGGTAGCCCGGCCTCTGACCCCGCTCCTCACGATTTGATTGGCTCGATTAAGTTTTGATTTGGAACCTCGCAAAACGACCACAAGTGACTAGACTGGCCCCGGAGCAAATTCCATTTGCGGCCGCTAGGGGCGTCTAGATTTCTAGGCCAAGACTGTGGCTCTTTATATGTCAAAGACACTTCTTTCTTAACCAATTTAAGTACCATTAAAAATCATTTTGAATGTACTATCTCACATTAACTCCTCATAGTCTGTCAGTTACAGTTGATATAATTATATAATAATCTTCTTTCCTTTCATAAAGGATGGTTCAGTGCATCCTATGCCAAAGGAGATAATAAAGGAAGCACTGAAGTTGCTTTACTTACAACTAATCATGGCTGCAATTTAAGCCCTTTTTACACTAAACCTGCTTCCACCCTCTAATATATTGAGTCTCTTGAGGGCAATCTGAAAGCGTTTGATCCTGTGTTTGTATCTGCTCCAGCTCGGCACAGCACTGATCGGAACGCGACACCTCGCTTCACTGGCTAGTTTTTTACTGAGGATGCCGCGGTCAGGGCCACACGAATTTACCTGACTCTAGGACAGCTGGCAGCTCACTCACAGACCTGCTGTGTGGGAATGGCATCTGCAGTCCAGTTAAAAATAATAAACAAGACTAATTATCTTTAATTATTGGAGGAAAGGGGTTCAACACAGCCTGCAGGATACCATGTAATGTTGATGCGTTTACAGGCTTGTTCTTTGGGGGTTGTGGCATACTGGACCGGTAAGTTGTAGCCCTCAGAGCGCTGTGGGTAAACGCGCTACTATTGGCTTAGGGTTATAATCTATAGGCTCGTTTTGGCTGCATTTTAAAAAAGACATGCCTGGTAGACTCACTAGTTTTGTTTTTTTAAATGGCATTAGTCTTTTTTGCTTTTCCTAACTCTGTGAATTTTCCCAAGAAGTGTCTCTTTGACCGCACCCCAGTTAAAACTTGACTTCAGAATACCCAGAATATTTCATTGGTCTGTCAGCTAAGTCACCATTTGGAAAAAGATTTTATTTTAAGGGATAAGTTTTTTTTTGCGATCACCACTTAAAGGTTTTGACTGGACAGTATTCCTTTTCATCTTCTTCTTCAGTGTTCAAGTGAGTTGGCACAAATGAGCTTTAGGACATGTTTTCTTAGATCAGTGTACAGAAAATCCCTTTAGGTCAAAAACACATGTTTTATGGATATTCTTTAAGGCGTCCCCCGGAGAAAAGAAACCTTAAAGTGCAGCACTATCGCCTTTCGTACATTTAAGTATTTGAAGTTTGTTTGCTGCCAAATCATACTTCTTTAATAAATGCCATTTTATTAGACCTGGGCGCCACTGCTATCTAAATCTAACTTCCTCTGCAGTTTTCCGCTGCAAGCCTCTTGGTACTCCCACAGGTTTTTTTTCCCCGGCTGAAAAATTAACAAACAACGCAAAGCGAGCTGGCTTCTTCAAACACACGCACACACATTCACACACAAGACACACGCGCTCCTCTGGGTATTTGACTGGGATAAATAATCATTGTAAATAATGAATGTCAATTAATAGGGGGAGACGTGGCCTTGCTAAGCATGCTCTGATTAGTGTTTCAGTGGGATCTCCTCCCCAGCTGGCTTCAGCCAATCGTACCAGCCTCATTCAAACTACACAGTGAGGCTGGCCTATCACAGCCTCTCTATTACTGCTTGAGTTCTCACCATAATAAAGGAATATTTTACTTTGTGTGTGTGTGTGTGTATGCATCGTCAGGTAAAGGCTCAGCATGGCTTTAGACAGGACATTACATGTTCATATGATGGTATGACCGTGTGATAATAATGTATGCATTTATTCATGCATAAAATGTCTACTTATAAAACACATCTACATACAAACAGTAGTTGTAATGAGCTCTCTGGTGTCATCCAGTCAGTCTCATTGTTGGCTTTGTTGCTTTAATCGAAATTTCTGATGAGTGGTTATAGTTTTTTCTGTTGATAACAGAGTCTCCATCTCGTGTTAAAGTTGACACTTTACACAAAGAAAATGCAAAGATATAGGCATGAAAGCTCCTCTGCGAGACATAACACCTCTGTGGAGTGTTGTGTTTTTATCATCCTTTCCTCCGTAGTCGTGGCTTTAAACTAAGTGGCTAGTTGAGGTTATTGTAACTCCGAGCTGGTGGACTGGAGAGGACTGCGAGCTCGACTGCTGTGTCGGCTCAGACTGGGACTTTAGAGGGTAGCAGGGTGACTGAGCAACCAGCCACCCCCCCTTCTTCGGTGATAAATGGCCACAGCATGGGCTATTCATCTCCTGCTTAGAGAAGTGGACAGTGCCCCCCTACACGGCCTCTCCTCCACCCCTCCACATGTCAGCAAATGTGATAATTCTCTCATTTGTCAGAAGCAACGGAGGGTTTGGAATGTGTGTGTGTTTGTCTGAATGCAGGCATGTGTGGCAATACGAACTCAGGAGAATTTTGGGGACACACACACGGGATAAGTCTCCACACCGGCTCCTGCTCCTTCCCTCCGGCTGTGTTTCTTTTGGTTCAAATCCCCCTCGTGTCAAGTTTACTACGCTCAAAGTGGGAAAATTTAAATGTGCAAAAGAGTGTCTTTTTATGGCAAATTCCATCAGTAATTCAGCGATTTTATGACCTCCGGGAAACCACTGAGACACTTTTTCCACTTTATTGTGCAAATAAAGTTTTAGGGCTTGTTTGCTATGTGTGTATATGTTTGTGTGTCACTCTTTTTAAGTGTTTTGCTCTGTTTGGAAAGAAACGTGTACACACATCAGTATAACATTTTTACAGAGGATACACACGTGTAAGCAAATCTTTTTACATTTATATATTTCATACAAAGGTGTTGCAGCTTCAGAAATATGCCTGCGTGTTTTATGCTCCCATGCCGGCGACAATATACCAATAAATATCACGCATGCAGACCTCATGGTAACTATTAAACACAATATGTCTCCAGCTGATGGCTGGTCATTTAGTTTGCACATAAACATGTGACTGTTTTACGTTTTTACGGTTCTGTGTAGACACAATATGACTTGTGTGAACCTCCCCTGATCTCTCTCTCTCTGTCTTTTTCTCTTTGCAGGATCATCCAAAATCGTATCCTGGTCTTCATCCTCGGAGCAATCATCCTACTCACCATCATCCTGGCCATCTATTTCAATCTGCGAGGCCACTGATCTCTGCTGTACACACATACACACGCTCTCCCTCTTCCCTCCCGACATAAATACAAACCAACACACACACATAGACGTGATTAATAGCGACAAAAGCGTTGTTCTGCTGTAATTAGGACAAATGGTCCCCATGAATCACTGTTTCCAAAGCTTGACAAGGAGCTTTTTTCCATTTCACTTTTCCTTTTTGTTTCTTTCTCCTCCTTTCCTCCACCACCGTTTTCCCCCACTTTGCCCTTCCCTTTCTTTTCTCTTTTCTTTCCCCCCCTCTTCTTTTCTCTCCTCCTCTAAGTTAAGTCCTCTTTCTGTCAGGTTCTTTCTTAGATCTCCAGGGAAACAAATGGCGTGAGATGTTTAAAAGAGTAAAAACATTTCATGGCATCGTCCTCAGTGTGGCTTTGCTGTCCATTCTGTCTCCAGCTGAACACAGGCTGGTCATTTTTGGCAATTTGAGGCAGATTCAGATATAGGCTTTTTTTTTTTTCTAGGTATGCGTGTGTATGCACGGAAAACAGAGTAAGTGTAGTTCTGCACATGTATGTTTGGATGAGAAACAGTCGTGAAGGGGGATTACGCCATCAGTAGACGCGCATACTGGAGTATATATGAGATTCTGTGACTAAATGATTCAGCTGTTCTTCACGTAGTCCCTACACAGCAGAGGACAGTGCCTTCAGATGAGATATGCTGTTCACGCTCCTACTTTAAAAGGCTCAGCAAAGCCCGAAATAGACACATGGCACTGCCTAGAAGAAAGGAAAAAAAAGAGTAGACACATAAAAAGGTTGAGGTCAGTTTAACTTCAGTTCATTCAAGGTGAAAGTATTATTTGTTTTATCAAGAGGAAGCTGCTTGCTTGCTGCTCTTACATTGTGGAACAAATATATGAATGTTTTTAAGAGTTTGGAGATGGAGAGAAATCTTTCTTTTTCTTTATTTCTTTTTCTATATTTTTTTTAATACAAAAGAGAATTGACACCAACCTTGACCAATACGATACATGTAAAAAAACCAGAGAAAAGTTTCTTCTGACATTGTTACCATCTTCTGTACTTATATCTGGTAGTTTGCACTCCCCGAACACACGTCATGACTCATTCCTTTGGACTTTTTAACATTGTCATTGTGGTAAATATATGCATCATATACTGTATGTACTAACATTTAAATGGACATCTTGTTTTGCGTTTTTGCTTGTGATTCTATTTCTATTTATTTGTAACTACAGTGTTTTCAATTAAAATTTCTCTGTTAGAACTGTACATTTTATGATGTTCAAAATGACTCTGAATCAACATTAATTACATTTTGGCTGTTGACTGATGCAGACTGCACACCAAGTGAAATGAGTGGATTTCTGGTTTTCTTTTCTCATGATATTTTTTTTCTTCTTCTATAAATGGCTTTAACTTGTTTCAGATCTTGTACTGTTTGTTCTATATTTTCCTAGTTCTGAAGATTGTGACGCAGCCCCTGTTTCTGTGTTTATCTGTATGGATGTCCCTCAGTTTGATTTCTTCAGTATGTCTTCGGAAAGTCCAAATTTAAGAGTATATTTGGAGAATTTTTAGATGTTGAGATAGAGCATGGATAAGTAGTAACAGACGCACACAGGCACACACACAGCACAGTGGAGTAGTGAATGTATCTCTTGTGGTTGGTGTGTCGGTTCCCAGTGAGGACATTTGCTATTCTGTTTCAGGCCCCTAGTCTTCATTTTCGAAGATGCAGGGGAGTCACCCCTCCCTCCCCTATCAGCCACCATTTCACAGGCCCTCACCAGCCGCTGTGCCGTCGTCGGCTTCAAAGCCTCAAATTAATGGCCAACAAAATAGTGTGCCTCTGACCGTCCCATGCGGGGCCGACCCACCAAGAGTTATCATTAAAGTCAAGGAATAATGAAAAAATGAAGGAAGAAAAAGGGGAAAAGGGAGGAAGTGAACGAGGAAGGACATAGGTGGGGGGTGCCGAGGGGGTGCTCATTCCCTGGCAGTTTGACAAACCTCATCTGATAATGACCCTCGGTGATTGTGCTTTCACCCAGTCAAAGTGCACTGTGTGTGTCTGCCTGCATGTGCAGTTTACCTGCAGTATGTGCTGATGTGCTCTCTTCTCTGTATCTCTGACTATCTCTCCTTCCCCATCCCTCCTGCTCCCCCTTTCTCTCTACCTCTCCTGCCACCTTTTCTCCTCCCCCCTGTCCTCCCTCCCTCCCTCCCTCCCTCCCTCTCTCCCTCCATCCCTCCCTCCCAGCCTGTCAGATGAGCAGAGCGGTAGCTAGCGAGTGAGCGGTGGAAGGCAGCGTGGCGGCGGCTTCTATTTGAAGTTGTAATGGTGTCAAAAAGTCAGGGCTGACTGACAGACGTCAGTCCCACAGGGCCTCATTAAAAACAGACCCACTTGACAAGGAAATAATTGAGCGCCGGCGACAACTCGGGGGCCCCTCTGCGTTTTTAGATGTTTTTATTTTCTTTTCATTATTAGTGCCGAGCTATTATGTTCATTAAGAAATGGCATTAAAACAAGTTTTTAAAAGCGGAGAAAGGTAGGGTGGGGTAGAGGGAAGACAGGATGCATGGAGGTGGGGAGATAACGATTTGTTTAGAGCCCTCTCTGTTTTATTATTTAAACAGGAGCACTGTCATGTGATAGCTTGGCAGACATTGGCTATCATCTCTCCTTTCTGTCTCCGATCCTCCCTTTTTCTTCTTCTTCTCCTCTTTTTTTTCCCCCTCTCTTCTCCCTGAGCTTTTATCTCGCCTCCTCGGTGCGTCTCTTTTTCTCTTTCTTTCTTTCTTTCTCCATTTCTTTCTCTCCCTCTGAGCAGCGGGTGTCATTGGAATATGAACTAGATTATTCATCAGTGCCCCACTACCACTCCCTCCATTCGCTGATTTGGTTTTCGACAAGCGTCTCACCGCAGAAGGCTGAGAATGAAAACTTGTCAAAAATAGGTTATATCTTACTCCAAGGGGCAACAATAGCAGCAGGTACAGACACCTTTTAATAATTAATTTAGACGGGTGTTAACCCTCCTTAAGTGACTGGAGGTGTGTCTTCCTTACAGACACCAGGAGAAAGAAGAAGGAGTAGGAGGGAGGGTAATTAATTATTTGATATCTGAAAGGGGATTTTAAAGCTCTTCCTGCCTTCTCCCATTTGCTAGAGAAAGGATTGAGTCTTTGGGTGTCTGTTCTTTTTACACACACGTCCTCAGCCCGGCTGTCCTGTAAGAACTGAAACATTTTCACTTGAATCCCATTTATGTGGTCACACGACTGTTCCTTGCTTGATGCAGTAAGTGTGCATAAAGTAAGTGATAGTATTGTGGTGGTTACGTCTCTCATTTTATCGGTTTGAATTATTTTCCAGAAGGCTGATATTTTACACCATCACCTTTCATCAGTAACATCCCCTGTGCCCAGCTCAGCAGTCATCCCTACTCTCCTTAGTCTGTTCCACAAGGTTTACATAAAAGTTAGAAAAAGAAGGCTGCTCAACAAGGAACCTCTTTGATTCAACCCATTACAAAAAGCCTGATGTTTGTCAGCCATTTAAGACGACAAGGGATTGTGACAAGCGTAGTTTGAGCTGTCTGTCCCTGTGTAGAGCGGGCCTGAAACTGGATAAACAGCTCCAGTGGTGGGATCACAACGGGAGGGTGGTGCGCTTCATCTTCAGGAGTGTCCACGATGCTGTCATTCACCACACACGCATACACAAACACACATGTGTATGGAAAGAGGCCTTGCAACAACAGCTACCCAAGAAAAAAACACAGACAATGGCGCTGTTTGAGAACTACAATGAGTATCCTTCTGTTTGATTCTGCGAACACACAACACTGCACGTGTGGTGGATGCACCCCATTAAGAACACACACACAATCTAGTGTAAGGCTGTTAGACGAGGAGCCATGTTCTCCATTTGTACACGCCACCAGCTCCAGCAGAATGGCTCTCTTTCTCTCATCAGCCCTTTATCTGTCTTTTCTTTTGCCCCATCAGCGCCATCAACCATTTTATTGGCGTTTGTGCTCACTGTGAAATGACAATGCCCCCCATTATTTCAGGAAGCCACAGGGGCTGCATCCATCCATACATACATGGAAGTCTGTGTGCTTGTGTGTGCATGATGTGTCCCCCTGTGGTTGAGAAGCAGTCCGAGACCTCGGAGAAAGAGGTGAAGTTGGATTGTCCATTTGCATTTAAGGCTGTCTCTTATGTCCATATGACTCGTTTTTGCTGCAGACCAGATTTTACCAGTTCATCTTGAACCTTTCAGATGGACCAATCAGACTCAAAGATGCTCAGAACTTGACTTTAGTGGTGTCTGTCGGTGTTTGTGTTGTTTAACATCTCTGATTAAAGCAGCTTTGAATTGCAATGATCAAGATGCCTCGTCATGACTTGCATCCGACACAAACATTTGGCAATTGGCTCCCGTAGCGCAAGCATGGAGTTAAAAAATGGAGACAATAGAAATGCAGACGGCAGGTTGCTCAGCTCAGGCAGGAGAAACCAAACCACTCGGCAGCATCCACCAACCCCCCCACTACCATCCTCATCTCTCATCTCCATCATACCTTCCATCTCTCCCTGTAGAATACTGCCACAACCTTTGAACTGAAATTAACACTTTACCACTACAAAGACGTACAGTTGTAACCAGCAGTATCATTTGCATGATAATGTGGAGATCAAGAGAATGGAGCCTTAAATGGCAAGCCCCTCCTTCCCTTATGTATTTGGTGCATTTATTTTTTTTGCCAGTGTTTTATGCCCTTCAACCTTTTAGTTTAACCCCTTTACTGTACAAAGATTACTGTACAGTGTGTCCAAGTTGATGTTTTAAAAAGGCATTTATGAGGTTTAAGATGTTGGGCTTCATTAAAGCAAGGTTTTGCCTCAGTTGGCTGTCAATTCTAAAAGACAAATGATGGAAAGAAGATGGAAGGTGAAAAGTTGAGATCAGTGCAAAGGAGCCCAGGTTGCCTGGGAGGCACTGAGTGGCCTGGACATTCTGAGAGATGAGGGTTTAGTTGGGCTTGCCCCTGTACAGTAATTTACTTTGCATATGGTGTCTTAGCAGACACGATTCTAAATTTCCAACTGGGAGGCATCAGTGGAGGAATCGCTGTCTTCAAAAGACGGCCTGCCAGTCACGCTCCTCCCGTAGCTGGAGATCTGAGCGTGTGGTGATAACCCGCGACATCTTTCTGGAAAAACGGGGAGTCGATCAGCTTTGATGGAGCACATCCGCCATGACAGGCTACTGAGGAGCTCGCTAATGAACTGGGGGGGGGGGGGCATCGCTTAGCGTGTGAGTGCAAAGGAGTCGGATGGATGAGTGGGGGATGGATGGATGGACGGACTTATTGAGAAGGTGCGCTAGTTACTTATGAGGCAGCTTCTGCTCCCAACCATTTAAGTAGATGGAGGGGTGTCTTGAATAGAGGGAGATAGAGATGTGTGTTTGCATTCTCTGGAAATAAAGTGCAGCCCCTCCAATACTTCCATCAGCTCCTTACCATACCCCCCCCCCCCCGCAATTTCTCCCTCAGATGGTTGGTGGCAATTAAATATTCATTTGAAGGTATCCAATCCCAGAGCTCTCTGGTCAGTTTTGTCCCTGTGAGCCAGGAAGTAGAAATGGATTTGTGTGAGGGGGGCCTGTTGCAGGCTGATGTGTGGGGTCAATCGAATGGAGAGCTCAAAGGTTAAAGAACCTGTATGATGTCTTCTCATATCCTTGTGGATAATTGTATCACACTCTCATCCTTCAGCACATGAGAGAATAAGGATTTTTTTAAAATCAAGTTTATATATTTTTTCATTTTCATTCAAGGGTGGACTTTTGAGTCAGGCTGAAGCCTCTTTAAGCACTATTCAAACTGGATCATGTTCACTCTTGTTTACAAAAATCTCATTTACTGACATAGTTTACTCAAGCACCAATTTATGAGCAAAGCTTTCCTTGAAACATATTCTAGACATCCTTTTCCCCCCACAAAAACAGCCTTGCAGGCACAAAACAGGCAGACTCACTGTACACACACTCACTCGCTTAGCTGTACACACAAACACACACGTCTCTATTGAGACGTATGGCTGTGGCAACAAAATGCGCAACTTTTTGTTCATCTCAAGGACTTGTGAGGGCCCAAGTGAACTGAGAGGCCTTATTGATTTTCCCTCTTTTCATGCTGCGACTCGGGGATTACCCATTTTCTCATTCATTTTTAAAGACAACTCGTGAGATTCTTCCTTTCCTTTTTCTCTGTTTTTTTTTCCTTCTTCCAAAACGACCCCACCCCCCTTACCCCTTCGTCTTCCCAACATACACACACTTACACGCTCTTCCCCCAACAGTGCAGCAGTTGCATTCACCCCTTTTCCATAGCCAAGTCCCTCCTTGACCCTGAGAATTGTAATGCAGCCATAGATCACAGCTGCTGAATATTAGGGCTTACAAAAGCAGTTAAATAAAATATGTTGAAATCAACCAATCCCAGAGGCCACGGCAGAAATTCTAATCAGGTGAGAGAAAGGGGAAGGAGTCAGGAGGGGGATTATGGGTAAAGAGAATCGTCTGGATCTACAAGGCAAGAGTGAAGAGCTGAAGGAAAGGTGAGACTGAACAAAAATCATAGCAGCCATTACAGTTAAGTGGTAGAATGGACAGTTTTGAAGACATCTGGCCGCTATCCTGATTGTAATTCTCAGAGATCTTACAACACAATCCCCACAAAACCACAAATCTTGCACACCTGTGTTACATTATTGAGCTTGAACTCTTTCTTTTGATTCACAAAATAGAAAAAAAGAAGTCAACGCAACATACATAATTCCAGAAATTGGCATGCAACACAATTTTGCATCGCTTTTATGTTATCACAAAGATGGTTTTTAAAGCATTTACAATAATCCTCCTAATTTCAGGTAAACTATGCCATACTGTTATCCACAATTAGTGCCAAAAACAGCATTGCCTCCAGCTAAAAGTCTTCAAAGTCAGCAGCCTCCCGTAACCTGCAGTGTCAACTAAACTATTTGTAAAATAATTGAGTCTCCGGGTATTAATGCACTCATTTTATGCTAAATAGGCCAACAACACTTTTGGCCCATAGGCTTTCTTTTGACCAGACGTAGGAGGGTGTCAAAATATATTAATCATTCTCCTGGCATGCTTGTTAAAGTGAACCACAAAGGTTGACCCAGCTGAGAACAGCACCTTTAGTAGTGCTGCTTAAGATGATCAGATTTTATTATTATTTTTCACAGAGATTTAAGTGAGCACCATTAAGTTCTAACATAACAAATCCAACACAGACACTCTCATCTCATTAAAGAACTGATTTTTCTTCTTCGCCTGTTTTCTTTTCTTTTTTGCAGACTCGCATACCATAAATATTTCTTCTAGTGAAAGTGAACGTCATGCTACATTGGTGCAATGAGAAAATCATAGACCAGTGACAAACACAAGCTTCTCATGAGTGTTCTGAACACTTCACGGGCTCTTTCTCTTCATCGTTCCCACCATCGAGCAGCTTGGACTCAGCCACATGTAAAAATGCTGGATGGTTCGGACAGAGGTGATTGATCGTGCTTCAATCCTCTAGCGGTCCTCCAAACACAGAGACGCTCAATTACACTCAAGGATCAAAATGCTGAATTCACACACTCGAAAAAGAAAAAACGTCCAGAGACCTGCGCCAGGCAAATTCTGTAGACCAACCAGCAGTTTGGCACATTCATTTTCATTGTATCATACCTGAAACGACAGAAAATCGGCTAAATTTTATAAAGTAAAACTACAAAACAAAAGAAAATGAGCTTTTACTTTCCTCAGTCCACAGTGAGGTCTGTTTTTGTTGATTAAAGTCTGAATGTGAGCAATTCCTCATATCTTTCGAAGTGAGCTGACCACCTACAAATGGAGCCAAATGTGGTAGTTTAAGGCAAATTACACAGAGTACTCTTGTGCATCATTTTGAATATGGAAAGCAAAATGCGAAATATATGCAAAATATTTTTGCCCCAAGTTAAATCTACACCTGCTGTTTTTTAGATTGAAACATAGCAACAGCATGTGTGCACAGAGCTGAGATTGATACAGATTTAGAGGTTTAAGTAAAATAACCAACTAGTTCGAAAGCTTTTAGTTTTAATCCAGCCAACATGTTGTATATTTACAGCAAAATTCTAATCTCTTTAACACCCTAAACTCTTTTTGCTTGACTCCACATTGTAAATGATAGTTTTCAAAGATCAATGTAATATCTGCATTGAAACTCCATGGATTTATCTTTTGTTCCTTATATATATTGAAACCAGACTGAACTGAAAAATGAGAATGAGGGATGTTCAGAATAAGTTATATATTCCTCTGTGGACAAAAACCCTTTTTATTTTGACTTAATGGTCAAATAAATTGTCTGCCTGTTGGATTCTAATTTGTTTGTGGTGTTAAAAACTCATTCTGTGAGAACATGTATGTAAAATACATATGTATATGTATATATATGTGTGTGTTTGCATACATAATCTATATTTGATTCATCTCTAATCCTGGATTCATCTGTAGGTTGTGTGAATGGCTAAGAGAAGATGGATGCAGTAGCAGCAGGGGTGCTGCGGACAATGCCAGAGTACTTAAGTATTTTTAAAATGTACAGAACAAAGACATGCAGCCACTGGACAAAAATAAAAAAGCTTCTTTCATTGCTGAAATAGGGCAAGCTGCTTATTCAATGCAGCCCCTGTTTGCACCCATTGAGACCAAAAGTAGTCTCCCCGTATTAGAGTTGATGGCAGCGGTTGAAGGACAAACCATTTTGAAAGGGAACGATCTAGTTGCTCACATCTAGTTCCTTTCAATGGATGCTCAAAACTGTAGCACTCATTCAAAGAAAAAGAAAAAAAGAAGCTTCCTCAAGTGGTGGTCTTTCTTTTCTGAAACAAGACAATGGGAATGAATGGTAAGTAAAAATTGGGAGATGGTTTAACCAAGAACTTTTTTATTGTTTGTTGCCGTTCCATAAAGATGCAGGGAGGTCAGCAGCAGGAGAAACTCATCTCTACCAGATGAGTTTCTCCTGTTTGTGCAGTGGCCTTGGGTTCTTATTGGTGCAAAACAGATGCTTTCTCTTCATTTTGTGTGGTTTATGATAATTTAGAAGTTGCATCTGCGCTCTGTCTGTTTCAGACACGTATGCTGTCAGAGGCAACCAACAGACAAAAACCGTTAAAAAGGTGCTTGTTGTAATTTAAGCATGTTAAGGATGCAGCATGAAGGCCTGGTTACTTATATTGCATTCAACAAAGAGAAAGACCATCAGAAGTCCTGTTCCACTCTGTGAGGATGGACTTCTTCACTAAGCCTTTGTCTCTCTTGATTAGATCTCATTATTGTTCAAATTAAAAGAAATTATGGACCCACTTTAGAACTACAGCTGATCATATTCAGGGTTGTATATAATCCAGTATTTTTCAACTAAGTAGTGAGCATTACAAAATAAAGACATATAAGTTATTTAACATTGAACCCCTTAAATTATTTGCTTGAGTTATTTTAACATCACATTAACTTCAACAAGGCAATAAAAACAATAGGACAGGTTGTAAAAAAGCACCTGCTCAGCCAGATTATGGGAGGAACTTTATTCAGAAGTAAAACTGAAAGTATAAGTGCCTGAATGTCATGATATTTTATTGTGCGTTCCCTCATTGGACAGTAAAACTGTAACGATGGTACAAAAGGTCACCGCCGGTTCAAAAGGATGGTCTGTAAACTGTGATGTATCTGTACAAGATACCATTTAGATAATGATGCAACTCCTTATTTTGCCTTCCTATACAAGACACACTCAGAGCTTTTTTTTCTACCCCAATTTTGCTTGACGCAGCCAGTCCAGCAAAAGTGATAAATACACAGTTCATAATAGTAGCAAATGACATCTGAACTCTCAGATGTCATTTGCTACTAGAATTTGTGACTATGTTCTGTCATATTTACCTAACACAAAAATAAGGCGTTATCATTTGCCCATTGTCACATATTTTCCTCTGCTTGACATCAGTGAGTTAAGCATTGGTATTAAATTAGTCCTTAAGACCCCGTTTCCAGTACTAGGCAGGCAGGTCACATCTTTGTCATTCCAGGAAAAGAAGAAAATTGACTTGCAGCGGACTACTGATTGTGATGCCCATCAGAGAGGATTTAGAATGGTCATACTCTATTGGAACTAAAAAAAAGGAATGGGTGTACCCCATATATCTGTCTATACCCAACACTACATCAGTGAACAGCAGTGAGCATATTTGGATCTCATCAACATCATTAACCTTTATCTCAGACACAAAGGTAGTGAAATTGATAACAACAACAATAAATAAAATATATAAAAAAAACGTTGAAGATGAAACTGGAGGGTGATATATAAATCCTCTCTCTGAGGTCTAATATTAACACAATCAAAAATTAATTTAGTGTATCATAGGAGAAGTTGATCACTTTAAAATGTTGGTGCTGAAGATCTTTTGTTGCAAGCTCCTTTTGGCCGTCAGTGGTATTCCACGTCAAGTCCTATGATTGGATCAACCGAATAAGTTGTTCATGCCTCTAAACATTACTCATGGCAACATTTTCCAAAATGCCACTTGTACAATGTGGAAAATACGACTCATCTGAGCTCTTTTATATCAGAAGACACCAATAGTGCCTCCTTTATAAAGCTACAAAGTCGATGATGTTTGTCTTCACCAGTGGGACGCATGATCAAGGCCAACATTACTATTTTATTTAACTAAATCATTTTGTTACATCCTGATTGGGTTTTGGCAAAAGCATGACTGGGGTAGGGCAAGAAATACAAATTTCTTGGTAAGGGTTAGAAGGCGATAATTTGGGCTAAAATAGATTATTTTTATGTGACTGTCACCTTTGTGGACACCATTTTGCTGGTTGTCTTGGTTACAATCTGTTTGAGACCATATGCAGTGAATTTCTTTGCTTTTATTTATCTTTTTTAAATCTATCCCACTTAAACAACCACAGAATTTTGGTATCAGATGCAGTAAATATTATTTATGGTACTGTCATGTACACTTTGCAAGTTCCTGCTGCAACCAATCAACTGAGCAGCGGAGCTCTGTGGAGGAATCAAATAATTCTGTGACTTAACCTGTTGGGTTTATCAAAAATTCCATGAACTCAACATGTCTTTTATTTAATACAACATTAAGACAGCAATACTGAAAAAAACTTGTGCTCCATCTTCAATCTGTCAGGCACAAAGGGCTGCTAGAATTCAAAAGGGAAAGCTTGAAAAGCAGCAGAAAGTAGCAGCCAGCTACTGATAATGTACTGCTCTAGTAAGAATGTGAGTTCAAGTCTATGTGATTTAACGATAAGGAAGTTGCTACTGTATATACTGAGTATAACACTGGACAGTTTCAATTGCTGAATAGAAGCCCAGAGCATTATCACATATGCATTGTCCAACATCAGGCAGTCATACACTTACAATCCATGACTTTCAACACATCTAAAAATTCTCTTCAGCCCCACAGGAAAGAGAAACCTACAAGCAAAGCTAAAAAGGATATTCCAAATGTAAATAAGTAAATTAGAAAATTGATTTAAGGCAGCAAAATTTAAGAAAATTGAAAGAAGAATCTTCTACAAATTTATGTTAAAAACTTCTTGCAAGTTGAGTAAAAACAGACAAAAGGGACACAGGTTTGTTTCTGCTGTCAAGATGTCTGTCAAGTAGTTGTAAGTCAGATGTTGAACTCGACAGGTTAAGACATGCAGACCAGCAGATGATAGCTATCCACCAGAGAAGACCCCATCCAAGGAAGGTCAGAAGTGTGGACAAAGACAAGTTGCACAAGAAGCTGGGGGCCGCGACCTGAAAGATTTGCTTCAAAGAACAAGAAGTCAGCGAAGAAAAGGATATCATCTGACCTTGTTGGAGAAAAGAGGTGAGCTTAAGTCTGAAATGTAGTTTTTAAATTCTTATTGAAATACATAAACTTCAATTCACCCAATCAAGCTTGGCAAGAGAATCAATTAAAGCCCCTTGCGTGAGGTGTTGGTTTGATAAAACCGAGCCACACACCGACAACCAGCATTTACAACAGATAGAATTGTTTTTAACAACATGAATATGCTATGAAATAGTAGACTGACATCCATCCATCCATTTATTATACCCGCTGAATCTGTCGGTCGGCTCGCAGGGGGGCTGGAGCCTATCCCAGCGGTCATCGGGCGAGAGGCAGGGTACACCCTGGACAGGCCGCCAGTCCATCACAGGGCCACACAGAGACAAACGAGACAAACAACCACACACACGCTCACATTCACTCCTAAGGACAATTTTAGAGACACCAATTAACCTAACATGCATGTTTTTGGACAGTGGGAGGAAGCCGGAGTACCCGGAGAGAACCCACGCATACACGGGGAGAACATGCAAACTCCACACAGAAAGGCCCCAGCCGGGAGTTTAGTAGACTGACATCAAAATTTAAATCCTTTTGAAGAGGGATACATGCTGAGCAGGTTGTTTCAGCACCATGGACAGTTACACAGCTATTAACTGAGTCTTGACGTGTAAATTATCTTCACCACTTAACTGTAGGTTAATGATATTTGAAGAAGAAACATGTTTATACAAACATTTCTTTATATAAAACAAGAAAATGTTAAGTGGGCAGATCCTTAGCTTCTGGATGAATTTTTACCAGCTTGAATTCCATTTTTGATCCTAATAGCCAATGACCCTCAGCTGCTGCTGCTGTTTGGAAGAATGATAGTATTGCTGGGCCAATGCTGCCAGGACCCTTTCAGTGTTAGAGAAAGCAAAAAGGAGCTTTGTAACTTTGTAATTTTAGTCAAAAGGTCTATTTGAGCACAAGCCGTGATCTGTTCGAATACCCAGTTTTGTTGCCTAAAACTAATAAGTGAGAGAAAAAAAGTGATGAGAGAGAACAGCAACTCAAAATGTCTCATGTCTCAAAAGTGTTTGCGAACCCAGAGTTCCGTAACTACCTGCTACCCTTCCCTCCATATGTCTTCGGAAAGACTTTTCTGTATATTCATTGATAAACATTCAAAAATGGCATCGGATCGTGTGCTACTGCCCTCTATTAATGTCATAGCAAGTGTGTCAGGCATCGCCAAAGAACGCCAGCAGGAGCGCCTGCAGTTTTGACAAGAACATAAAATTTGACACGAATTTGCCAAATTCTATTCTGATCTGAACAGCAGTCGTGACATTATGAGTTGACATGCATTAATAACTCATGTAAAAATGGTTACCAAACCGATTCCCTGTTGGTCAAAATAAAGCTGCAGATATGCTGAGCATAGCTGACAGAAGGTGAAAATCCTATTTAGCTTTTTCTTTCTTTCCTCTGGAAGAAAGTTGCTTGATGGTCATGTGACATGAATTCAGGCTAGAAGAGAACAAAAAGTAAAAAACATCTCCCGATATAGTGAAACGAATGTTTTTTTTTGTGTTGCAGACAGGGACTGACTTGCTTTGACGCTTAACAGAGATCCAGATCCTTTTGAGACGTGACTGCTCAAGTTTTTCGGTGGTTGATCTAGCTGTGAAATTTTCATGAGCGCAGAAGACAAACGTATCAAGTCAGCCATAACAGCTACAGAAAAGTGCTTCATTATCATTGAGAAACCAGAGTAAAACAATGCCTCCTGGCCAGATTATGAAATAGATGTTTTACATGTGACAGACACATGATGCTCAGCCAGACAGGATGGCGATGAAGAAGAGGCCTTCCTGGTTACACTACAGCTTCTTCAAAACAAAAATCCCCCAGCAAAGCTCCAGCTTCAAGCTGATGTGCTATTGGGAGCTGAGGTCACCGGTTCATCCGTCAGAGAGGCTCCTCGCTGATGGATGGCACTCAGAGCAACGTACGCCCAATCCGCTGTAGCCCTAACCGCTGAGAAAAGGCCTTTGCAGGCAGAGAAATAAATAAATAAACAGCAACATCAAAGGGATGTTCAAAAGAAAAACAAAGCCTGCACACGTTCGTTTGCAAACACACACACACATCGGCGCGCATTGGCTCTCTCGCACGCATCCGGCGAGAGAGAAAAAAGGGAGGCGGAGGGGAAAAAATACAAAGGACTGAAAACATACACATAGTTTACTCTCCAATGACACTCAGCTCGAAGAAACTCCAGACAAAACAAGGCAGAGTGGCGAAAATTGGAGTGTTTGATGATTCAATATTCACGTTAAACAAATTCTTAAACAAAGATTAGGTTGATGTTTTTTTTTTAAAAGATTTTTAAAAAACATTTTTCATAATATCTACACACTTCATAGATGGCTTTATTGCTCAGATTTCTAGGATCTTGTTGAAGGGATAAACTGACACCTTTACCTACTGACACTTACCTCTTTTTAATATCTGTTAAGTGTCCAGATTTCTGTCAAAAATAACCTGGTGACATTTTCAACAACTCCAAACAAACTGAGTTTACCTACAATTACTTGATGTGCAGGCAAAGCTTAAGCTCAGATGCTTTGAGAGAAGCAGTCCTCTGTACCCCCTTGAGACCCCTTGACATTAGACATCTTAACACCCTGATGTCACTCCCACCTTGTCACAAAGTGATTGAGAAACACGCGGCGCTATGAAAAGCCTTCTTACTGCAGTCATTTTTTCTTCTTCACCCAGACCAAGTAGTTTTTCGTGCTTTAACCTAAACTAACTGTTTGTTACCTAAAGCTAACTAAATGAGAGCGAGAACAAAAGTTTGAGAAAGAAACAAGAGACTCTGAGACCGTTGTGAAACTGTTGTGTCCAAGAAGAAAAAGTGAAAAAAAGCTAGTTTAATGAAGTGATCGAACTTATTTTTCCCACATGTGGCAGAAGAACTAATGATTTACTCCTTCACTGCCCCTCCAACCTCCCAGTGAGGATATGTATACTACTTGATTATATCAAATCAAAAGAGATTTTTATTTTTTTTTTTAAAACATGGAGATTATACAAATCAGTGCTTTCCAGAGACCAAATTTGTTTGTTTTACTCTGAAGGCTTCGTTAAATTTTTTGAGTAAACTTCCACAGAAAGCTGAAGAACCTTGCATGAGGTAACTTCATGCAATCATCCAAAAACAAGTTCAAGAACTTCTTTCAGACCCATAGGATGCTATCAAGGGTATATGTAATTGTGTTTTGGCTCAGCCTCAGTCGAAATTTGCCAAAAATGTTTAGCTTCTTATTTCACCACACACACCATCACCTTTGCAGTTTTGGTTCTGGAGACGCCTTAAAAAAAGGAATATCGTCCATCATTTACATTCATTGCACGTATCTTGTATGCATGGTGTTGTTCTTTGTCTCATTCCGCTGATTCCTGGATGTGTGGCTAAATGTTATTGTTTCAATGATTTGGGATATTGGCAAGTGGAAAGCTGAGCAGATTGTGAGCGCTTCGGTTGGTTAGGGAGCCTCGCTCGCATGGCCTTGAGTTAGTCAGCATGGGCTCATGCCATGAAATATTGAGGAAGCCAGGAAGGCTCAGCTGGGGCCTCATGTAGAGTGTGTATGTGTGTGTGTGTGTGTGTGTGTGTGTATGATGGGGAATGCCTGGTGGTGGAAACAGTAGATGTTGTGTCAGCTCCCCCAAACCAAAACAAACTCCTATAGCCCCTTAGCGTGCTTCCAAAATTGGAAAAGTGAACTGCGATATACCTTCCATTGAAAATATAGCACTCTTTCTCTTGTTTTCACACCCTCTTCCCCCTCCTGCTCTTCCCTTCCTTCCTCCCTCCCTCCTATCTTACACACTCACACACCAGCCGCGATCTCCGAGATATAATCTCATCCTTACTCCCTTAATCTTTTTGTTTCTTTACATTTTCATTTCCACATGCAAATCAGTTCCTCTCATCTTTCTCATTATTCTCCTTAACTTTCTGCTCTTTTTCTTTCTTTCTGTTTTCAATCAGCCAACAGAGCTGCTGTTGTTGTATATATATGTGTGTGTGTGTGTGTGTGTGTGTGTGTGTGTGTGTGTGTGTGTGCATATATGTGTGTCCACTCAGTCAGTGAGCTGAGCTACAGTACAGACAGTTTAGTACAGTTGAAAGAGCACATCAGACTTCTGCCCTGCTCTCTCTGAGGACTGATAATATGGGCCCTTCTTACCTGTTAGGAGCTAGTGAGCCGCTGCTCCTCCCTTTAAATGAACTTCAGAGGGGGAATCAGATTGACAGGAACACAGAGAGGGCTGCCTCGTTTGACTGGCGGTCCTGTCAAGGTGAACTCAAGGTGCTCTCCCAGGCCCGCGTTGCTTTCCACAAGGCTGCCCTGGTGAGCTGATTGGGTCTTAATAGTGCAGTAATGACCAAAACATGCTCATGCACACTTCTGAACTCAGACAGCCTTACTATTGTTTCAGCCAAGGGCCCGTTATCTCAAAAGAATTTAAAGGCCTAATCTGGCTAATTTAGCACTGTACCATCAGTTGAGCCTCCCTGTTAATCTCTGTGCCACTGTTTGTGGGGAGTGCATGATCATTTTTCTCCCCCGACAGATTCTGCATAGTAATAAAGGCGAGTGGAAGCCTCTCTTTAAGCCTAAGCACCTTAATAGCCTGTATGATGACACTTTATCTACAGTTTGTGCATATAATCACTAAACTAAAGGGGCTGACCTCAGAGTGTGGGTTCACCCGTTGACACTTGACATCTTTATAATTAACTGGGAAGGTCTAATCTCTGCCTTCAAATGACGCATGGCCACATTCCATTTAATATGCTTATAAGCACTATGTATTATTCAAATATGCTGATGAGACAGTGTTAGAAAACAGACTTTGTGACACACGTTTTTCCTCTCCCGTCGTGGCAGGGTACGGAGGCCATTAATGGACCTACAGGGATCGGAGAGCAACAGCCCTTGTGAAATTTTCATTCCCTGTGAAGGACCAAAAAGTTTTCTTTGTCTGTGCACGGCTGTTTGAGTTTAGGAAACTCAAGAAAGACAGAACTGGAGTGAGCAGTGCTTTGTTTTAGCTGCAAAGATGCTATACAGTTATTCATTCTATCTTTTGCTATCATAAATCCTTATTACACCTTTTTTAGGACAGGGACTGCTTGTGTGGGTTTAAATGAAGAATTTCGGTTGGACATGTTTGAAGGAATCAACCATCTTTAGGCTGAGTGAAGCAGCCGAGCTTTTTATGGATGTCGGCTCTGGCGGGGCTGGAAGAAAGAGGCTCTTATGTTCACTTTTGGCTTGAGTTACTTTTGAGAGGCTGGTGGTCGCTGGGTCAGAGGCTTCAGTGAGCCGGTAACCACTACACGAAGCCCTCAGTCCTCACCGGAGCTTTTTAGCTACAGCAGTGCTTTGCCGCATTCGCAACCTCCTATCCTCTCAGTTTAAGGAGAGAATGAAGTCAGACTTGTCTGTTGGGTTCATGCTTTAGCCTTTTCTTTCAATCCATATTCATGAATCACTTGTAAATTACAAAATCAATATTACACTGCAATTACACTGTGGTGAGGTCATACGGTCCTGTTATTTAGAAATCTTACATGCACACATAAATAAATAAAGCATCTTAAAAATATTGAAATGAATGCATTAAGATACGGTTTCATTACAAACAGGAATATTCATCGCATCGTCTCCCGCTCTTTTGAAACCACACTTTCTCTTCACTTTGACATGTTTATGATCTAAAACCCAAAGTCAGTAGATGTTTACAGTTGCCTAACATTAGACTGTCTTTAACAGACAGTATTTAATCTGTTGTCCTCTGATCTCCTCAGTCAAAAGCATATTGTGTGATGCATGCAGCATACACTGTGTGTGCAAGTGTGCCTCTCTGAAAAGTAAGTCAGACGTAAATGACCTTTCCCTGTTTCTCAGCACGCGTTTTTTTTTTTGCTCTTATTTTCCTCAGCTGAAGAGGTGAAAAGGCAACAAGTCTGACAAAAATCCTATTAAAGATAACAAATGAACAAAAATCTGCGGTACATGCCCTCCGTTTCAGGTTTATCCCCAGTTTGCTATTTAGTTTTAACCCGATTGATATCAAACAGCATAGAATCACCTTCCTTTGTTCCTTAAAGGTTGTAAACATTTGTAAATGAGTGCTTGCATGTGTTTAAGGCATATTAGGTTTTCTCCCTTGCGTCCGTTGGGGTTTATCGAATGTGCTGTTGTTGATCCTGGGCCATGAATCCTTCCCTGCCCTCTCCTCTGCCTGGAGCCAGCCCCCAGCCTCTCCAAAACCTCCCACTGAGCTCCCTCTGTTTCTGGCTTCATCTTCAGCTCTCTGTCTGTCCAGCTAACCATCGCAGCTCCTGCCTCATGCGTCATCTCCCATTTAACTAAACAGGGTTTTTTTCTTTTAATCGGCTCAAGACGATTTGCAATTCAACCTTCTCTTACTTCCCTTTTTTTTTAAGGGACATATTTTTTCTTATCTTTATCTTAGTTTTGGTTAATTGTTTGTTTTATACTGAAAACATCAACAATGCCAACAAATTGGTCCCAGCCACTAAAATGCCCCAGTTGACCCCATCACTGGGTGACTTTTTCCTTTACTTTGTCACCTGTTGGTCTCTATACACACAGTTTAAAGTACTTTTAAACGATTAAAAGCTACAGTTTTACCTCCACTTGTTGATAGCATGTCACAACCCTCTCCGACATCGACCACCTTCTCTCCTCCCATATGTTAACTTGACTTGCCTGAAAAATAACCAAACAACCCCTTTACTTTCAGGTGACAGTGCTAACCAGTGTTCAGTGTTCATCCCTTTTTACAGATTAAATCGATGAACTGTAATATGTTGTTTTGCTCGCTTTAAAAGTGAAAGACTTTGTTACCTCTGGTCAGACCCAAATGAGAACTTTTCCACGTTTTTAGTCTAAGCACTGAGTTGAACACTTTCTTTTTTGGCTGCATCTTAAATCAGTCTTTTCATTTAACTCTACAATATCCAAACAAAATTGCTATTTCTCAAAATGTCAGACTGTTACTTGTGAATATGACCACAATATTAGGAGCTTAAACACTTATCATTTTGATTTTCATTTCATTCTGCCCTTTAAAATTCAAGTAGGCTTTTTCTTTTTTAAATCTGTACAGGTATTTGTGTAGACCAAAGCATATGAACACAAGCCTTGGCTCATGCCAACGGTCTATATAGACTCTGAGAATCTGATTTAAAAGAACCAGACAGAAATGATGTGCAGCACAAATATGTGTGGGACGCACAAAACATGATGTGCATCTGTTCAGAGTGCATGTCTGCCAGCATTTCTTCTTTGCAGACGCATCCAGAAGAGGAAATAAAAAACAAAACAGGGAGGTCTTTTGGCAGGCACTTCAGCAAACTGATGTATAACTTTTCTCACCTCCACCTGTTGTTTTTCACAGGGCCTAATTAGAAGCCTACTGTCTGTGTCATAATGTAGCGCCTCACACAAAAATGAGTGCAGTTGTGCAACATTTGATTTGCCCAAAATAAACATGGTAAGAAATACTTGCCGCCATCGGCCATGTGAGGTGACAGCGCCTGAGGGCTTCAGCCAGTTTGGCATGTTGAGAAGGTGTCGCACGAAACTTTGGCACATTTAGGAGAGCGATGTTACAGTCTTATCTCATTTCATAGCACCAGAAATTTAACAAGCGAGATATTTATGTCCTTTTCTCCCACTGTCCTTCCTTTTTCTCCCTTTCACCAACCCCTCTTTATCGCTTCAACACATCTCTCTTCCCGTCCCTCACTCCCTCTTTCCGTCTTCAGGCCCAGCAGATTGTCACTGTTATTTACCAAATATAGTCTGACAAAGAAGAAGTGGGATTTTTTACTGATTGAAGATCAAAGTAGCAAAGTCTCCTCCTCGAAGCCCACCCCTTCTATTAGCCGCCCTTAAGAACAGAGGAAAACATCAATTTCTCGCACATCAATGGCGGCTTCATAATCAATTGAAAAAGACACTTGTATGGGGATGCAAATCTTATCTTTGTCTTATTAGAGCTTTTAGAAGATGCATGTCGGGATTTAATGTTATGAAATAAAAGGGGGTCGCTTTTTTTAATCTAAAGATGCAGAGGCGTTAGTAATGGTCGAAATCAAAGCCCGGAGACTGTGGTAATTACTGGAGGAGTTTGCCTATCCTTATTAATATTGATCAAATATTACTGTGATCTGATCTCTGGGCTTATGATGAATTTGGAAGGTGGTTAATGACCACAAAGTAGAACATGGCACTCGTTCTCCCTGTGCAACAACCACAGGCACATGTCCTTTTGCTTCTTGATGAGGTTCTGACACGAAATGACAGAAATAACATGAAAAATACAGTTGTTTTGGAGGTAAAACTGTTCCCACTCACAACCTTACAGCTTTCTCGTGTGGCTGCACATCAATGTTTTGCGTCTTGCTTTAAGTCTTAACAAGGTTATGCATCATCACGCTGGTTGGACGACTGGAAAAAGACAGTTGTGTCAAAGGGAATTCAAGGTTGTGTTTTTATTGACCTGATGATGATGTGCAGAGCTTTCTAATGGCCCTAAATAAGCTAGTGTCCTCTAGGCAAATAATAAGTCCAAAACACACTGATTCATCCACCAACAAATGCTGCAGATGATCACAGAATGTTAAAAGATGCTCAAGGCAGGCACAAAAGTGTTGCCGGTGAGGGCACAATTTCAACAATATATACCCCATTTCTAGAAAGGTTAAGTTATACCTAAGTGGCAGTGAAATACATGATTTCATGCCCTGGAATATACATCATGTATCACATGGGATAGTGAAAGGTGAAAAACCCATTAATGTTCATTTCATTGAAATTCATACATGGAAAACCTCCAGCTATGAGCACATAAACAAAAGAGTGAGGGAGCTTTTGAGCCACCCATGTGGAAAGCATTGATTGCTGCTCGCTTGAAGCCTTCAGGAGTCTATTGGACGTAAAACTTTAGGCCAATTGATTTTTCTGCATTCATTTCTCAATTAGGACTTTCGAAGAGGACCAAGAGCTGTAGCCAAAACACTCCAGTTGAGGCTGAGGCATGAAGCTTTGGGGCCTTATTGTTGTGGGTGTGCATGTGTGTATGTGTTCATTATGTGTCCACACCACATCTGATCTACCTAACACAGAACTATCTGTGTGATTATGGAGGATTTTGGAATCAATTTTGAGGAAAAATGAATACCGGAGAGGTAATCAATATCTGAACCAACTATGCCCTTAAACTTCTTCCACTCTCATCCCTCCATCAGAGTCGAACATTAGAACAAAAGACCGACAGACCTCTAAGAGCAGCTGTGGGCAAAGAGTGTGTGTCACACTGACAAAGAGATGTTCAACAAAGAGACAAATTACACACCTTAATATGCACTTTGTTGTATTTTGTTGCACTCGTTGTGTTTCAATCTTTTTTTTTTTTTTAAGCCTTCTGCCTATCTTAGTCTTAGAAAAAAACAACAACTGTTGAATTATCACATCTTAGGACATTAAATCGACAATAGATGATGTTTGTTTTTTTTCAAATTTTTATTTTGAGGGGTCACAGCCAGTTATCAGAAACAGTGTTGTGGATGTAGAACAAGAGGCTTGTTTTTTAATTTAGAATTTTTTACAAAAGCTATGCTCGGTAAAAACTTCAGAGCAGAGTTTCCTTGCTTTGACTGTTGGAGCTGCTCTTCGGTTCAAGTACAATAGGAGGAAAGTAATAAGGCTATTTATTATGTACTACTTGAGAACAATTTAAAATTATTATTTTCATCTACAATATTGTAGTTGTTACTGAAAAGTGCTACATTTTACTATTTCATGAAAAATATTAGCTCATGTTGAATTTGAGAAAAATCTGTGAGAAAGTTGGCACAGGGCCATGTGTACCACTGTGTAGCATCCTCTCTTCTTTTAACAACAGTCCATAAACTTCTGGGAGCTGAGGAGACCAGTTGCTGGACCTTTGGGAGAGGAATGTTGTCCCATCCTTGTCTGATATACGATTGTAGCTGCTCAATAGTCCTGGGTCTTCTTTGCCTGGACTCTTATGCTCTGAAGCCATAATGTTGTAATAGATGCAGTATGTGGTTTAGCATTGTCTAGCTGAAATATGCAAGGTCTTTCCTGATGAAGACTTTGCCCGGGTCGGAGTACATTTTGCACTAAAACAACAGCCAAATCCCAGTTGCCATCGGCCGAGAGGCATGGTACACCCCGGACACTCGCACAGTCAATTTAGAGTCATCAGTTAATCTAGCATGCATATTTTTGGAAGGAAGCCAGAGTACCAAGAGAGATTGAATGAATGAATAAATAAATACATAAATATATGAATTAATGAGTAAAGTTGTAATATTATAGATTAAGATAAGACTTGAATGATCCCTGAGGGGAAATCACAATGTAATGACTGCATTAAAGCATCATTAATCATCTATTACTCTCAACTATGCTACTATGATTCAAGATTTATTTTATTTCTGGTATGTCAACTACATATTGGTGCCAACACTTCCATATGTTTACTTTTAGTGCATTACTGTAAGTTGGCAGAATATTTGTCCTTTAACTGTCTGGTGCTATATGTTGATGTATTGCTGTAATATAATCATGCAGTTTTGCAAATTTTGTTGATGATAATTTAACAAACAAAAGCACTCCCATATTCGAATACAAAATATTAGTGCTACAATAATACCCTATTGTCATGAACAGTGTAGAAAAGAGGAAAAAATAATAATGTTTGGCACCTGGGGGCTGGCAGTTTACACTCCCCTCCTTCTACTTATTATGTTAGCTTCTGTTAACAACTTGACGGCTGAATTTGATCACTTTAACAAAACAAAGACACCCTCAATGTATTATTTATCAAATAAGAGTTCATATACATGTAATTGTATTTCACATTCAAAGTAACAGATATGAGTTCAGATTCCTGCTCTTTTTTGTTAAAAGATAATGACGACAGTATGAAACTGCAGAGAAATCAGCCTTTGCATCAACTCTTACCTGCTCTCAACTTAACCTTGGATGATGTTGAGCTTTCTTTTGACTCGTACTGTACAAAGAGTGCGGACTGATTTCTCATTAATGGGCTCGACTTCCACTCTGTTAATGAAAACATGGCCAAATGAGCACGACGTTGCTCTGATTTACACTGCGGCGACTCATTTGACTCAAGGTCATGCCACAATTGTGTCGCTTCTTAATAAGTGTGCATGTGAAAGATGCAATTGCTCTTCTGCGCTACAGCTTTTTCCGAGAACTTATAGAATTGAAAGAAAAACAGTCTCTACTTTGCCGCTCTGCAAATGAGCAGTAGTGTCAAGTTCAAATGAGCTTACTTCATCAAGTCCTGTCTGTGGTTTAATTTGAATTTCTACAAAGATGACAAAATATCAGCAAAGCTTTTGCAACACATAACGTGTCATGTGTGCCTTGGGAAAAACAACCACCACAAGCTCACAAAACTTTTCTACACAAAGACAACCTGCTTCCATCATGCACATAATGACTCTTTGTTTAGACCCCCAAAAGGTCAGCTTTTATTCACTGTGATTTTAATTAAGGCCCCATTGTCAGTAACACGAAGAAGACACAGTTGCTTCTTTTCCTTCCCGCACAATAAGGTCTCCTGCTTCCTGTTTGAGGCAGTACCTTCTATGAGATGCTCAGAGTCTCTTAACACAAAATCAGAAAGACTTTCCCTATTAAAAGCACAAAGATGTGGAGGGTCCTGCTCACAAGACCATTCGAGAAAAGGGAGGCTTCGTATTATCTTCACAGGCCACAAAGAAGGGGTCAACGGGAAGTTGCTTTTACCACATTTGCCTTGTGCACCTGCTTTCAGCTGTGCTTTTGGTAGTGAAAAACACAAAGGTCAGAGAGCAAGTTTGTTGTATGACTTTTACTTAAGTGGCTCACCAGCTGTCAAACGGAACATTTCAAATTCATTAGGAGCTTCCATTTGTATTGAAAGAGTGATATAAGGGAGACTACATGGGGCGCCCTACTCTAAGGAAAGGCAACAATGGGGTTCATGCATCTATGATTTCAAATCAGTGCTTTTCTGTGATAAACTCTTTGGTAACCTCAGTTATGTGGGAGTACAGGAGTGTGACTGCCTAAACAGAGTAAGTTCCAGCAGCAAACACACCATCTTCTCTCCCCATTGAGACATGAATCAGTGTATAAAAATCCCTTTTGGCCACCTGACGCCCGATGCATTCACTGTAAAGCCAGTGTGAAAACACTTCTCAAACCACAAACCCATTGGCTTACATGCCACTGACCTTTAAGTAACATTTACCAGCCAGCAGTGGCTTGGCTTGCTTCTCCCTGCGAGATGCTGCTGTGACGGACAGGTGAGCAGTGTATGTGCTGGCCTGCAGATCCACAGCAGCAGAGTACAGTTACCTTGTCTCTCAGGTGGATTCCATGTTTAGAGAGTTCAGGACCTGCCCGGGATCTTGATTAATGACTATCGCGTCCATTTCTGAAAAACGCTTGGCTGTTTATTTTGGAGGCGACTGGAGACAGCTCACGTAGCCGGTCCGATACAGTTCCCACGATACCGTGTGGATGAGTTCTGGAGACACTCAACTCCTGCTTGCATTGATATGAAAAGCAGTGGGCCGACATTAATCATGCATATCCGGACTGTTCTCAGGAAAACTCCTGGTCCAACTGCAGGGGCTTTTCTCTGGAAAGACTTTGCATACTGAGATTTGATCTGTTTTGATTTAATGACTCACAAACTTTTAGCCTTTTAAAATGCTTTTTGCTGTTTGTTATAGTAGTTTCAGGGAGGAATAATGATTTCATATAAGTGCAGGGTCTCAGGCCGGTGTGACTCATTCCTTCTCGCCCCTGTTCTTCATGGATTTCTGATGCGGTTGTAAACAAATGGATAATAGAATTATGAAAAACATAATTACCAATTTTCAATTCAGTGCTTCTCAGTGCTCCATTTTAGTGAGCAGATGTACTGTATGTCTTTCTATGCATTGACTTCACTGACAACAGGTTCCTCATGTGAAAAAGACCTTGCCCTGTTAGCTTTGGTCATAACACTCTGAGTGTTTTGCAGTTTAAATCCATTTCTGAAGGAGCTGCAAATAAAGATAATGCATGCGCAGCTTTAGCATTTAGCACTCACAAACACATCGTCCCATTGTGTCGAATGATTTAAGAGCTGAGGGGCAAAAGGAGCAGAGAAACTACCTTTCTACAAGATCAATAAGAAGAAAAATAAATATAAATATACACTGTACTCGGGTAATGATTTCATTCTTTAAGAAAGCAACCCTCTCCTCGTCGTTTGCCACGTTTTGACGTCTGCAATAGAAACCTCAGTGGAGCCAGTGAGTCATTTAAAAAGCTCACAGAGAAATGTTATGCATGCATACACGGCTCACGAATACTGACATTTACACACGTTTGTTGTCTCTAACAAATTATATACGGCATGAAACATGCTTTTCATAATCAGATAATTCTCTTTGTCCATCCTCCATTCTAAAAGAATGACGAGAACCATTAGTATAGATATAATTGCGGCTAACTAAAGTATTATCCTGCTGATAGAATTTATATGAGCTGTGCTGACAATAAATGCCACAAATGTTAAACAACATTACTCCCAACAATGGAAAAAAATTTGCACTTGGGTAAAAACAACTGACGTTAAATGTTAAGTTTCACTTGGGGAACAAACATCAATGCAGGAATAAATCAGTTACCATAAAAATAAGCACAGTTTTGTGTGGAAAAGGGCAGAAAATGTCCAGCAGTTATATGCTCATCAAGGACCTTTTAGTGGTTGGTACCCTGGATGCATGATGGGTAATTAACTGTTTAGGAGCGTAGAAGATGAGTGCAGTGTGCTGCAGAGGTACAAAATTAAGCTTAGTGTAAATATTTCTCCAATCTGTGCTTCCTGGAGCAGGTGTAGACAAAACGAGGAACATTGCTATGTGAAAATGTGTTCAAATATTGACCCATGAACTGCTTTTGTGTAAACTAATAGTGCAGACTAGACACGTGTTAATTTGATTTTAAGGCTTCTATTTCTGTTCATTTTTAAACATTAAATATACGAGATGTGCAGGAGTTTCAGAGGAATTTTGAGTCGATGGTTGATTTTCAACAGTAACCGGAAAGCAGAAGAAAAGCTCTGTTCCTTCTGCATATCCAAACAGCTTTTAGATTGAGGTTTGACGATTTAATTATTCAACAAGAATGAAAATCATCACCTTAGAATCCTTTAAAAACAAAACCCAATTAAAGCTAAAAAAAAAAAAAAGATCCCATTTACACAGACTATACTGTAAATATTGATAGTATGTATTTTGTAGTTTTTAATTATTGTGTTTTAATTTCTTTCCTATTTGGGTGAGATAAGATTTAAGAAAATATACTAATCTAAATAATGGGCAAAAAATGTATCGAGCAGGATACTTTTTTTCAGGTCCTCAGAAGCATTTAAAGAATGATAATCACATGAAAGCCTTCTGGAAGGTAAAGGTTCTTTATTGCTGCTGAGCCAAGAAGTGGCAGCGTGAACGTGCTGAGGTTGGAATCAGTGGATTCATGATCAGGCCTGACGGTGCTGAGCTGAGATCATGTGATCAGACAAATGTGATGCTTCTGGTTTCCTCCTCGCTCTGAGCCTGGGGGGGGGGGGGGACGCACACGGATGGGAGGCAGTCCCCGGTTGTTACAAAACCACAACCACAAGGAGCAGAGGTGAACATGCAAAATCCATCACAAAAATAAATCACACCAACAAAGGAACCGGGCACGCTTGTGCTCCATCATTCAGAGCAGTGGCGGCAGCGCAGTCTATCATCATGATATTAAAGGGTGCTGTAGATTAGGATCACCGTGGCGGCATCAGAAGCAGGTGTCCCCACGGCACGAATGATAACACGCTGCCAGCCCCCAGTAAACTCTCAGGTACCTGCTGAGGCAATCCAGGGAGAGGCCAGCCTGGAGCTCCTCTGCTTTGGTCTGGTCTGCGCGGGCTCAGGTTTGGAGGGCCCCCGCGCAGCAGGGTGCCTCTTCTTCCACCGGCTGCCTGAACACAGACGGCACTGGATGAGAACCAGAGACGGCAATCCTCCCTCTCTCCCTTCCTTCTTGCTCCCTAACACTGCTGGCTGAGCTGCAGCCGGCCAACACAAACACTGCTCTCACCTCATTCAGATAAAGCACATCAGTGATCACTGAGCGCAGTCGTCTGCTTTCATGGTGCTGCCTGGTCTGGGTGCGTTGGTAGGCAGACTTTACAGCTCTTTGGTGCTACACTGTGCACATAATTCCCACATCAGTGCTGTTTGACAACACTGCTGAGAGCAGATACAGAGGAATTAGTGTCATAATATTTGTTTTTGTACGTCTAACAGCATGAAGACATGAAACAATATTTTTTAATCAGCAATTCTGTGGGCTTGTTTTGATCTAACGCCGTTTTATTTTGCAAGAGTGTACGTGTCACCTGGATGTATGTTTCAGCTCTATCTCTTGCAACTACATTTGAATTAAATGAGTTTTTTGTGATGGCCACACTGCATTTCCTGGCTGATGGTTACTGGATCACTGGCACCGATATAAACACATTTTACTGGATAAGCAACCTTCAGTGGCTTCAGGGAATTCATTATACATTGTATATGGGCAACAGCTGATTTTTATTTTATCCCTAATTATTCTGCTTTGCTGTATTTTTAGCCTGTATATGTATAGAATTTGTACATGTTTTTAATCACTGGAAACACAATAAATGTTAGATTTTTATTTATTTTTTAACATCTATTCCTATAAAACCAACAAAAGTAAACAAAAGGAAGAAAAATAATGTCTCATTCTTCAAATTTAATGAATAGAAATACACATTTTATTTAAATGATTTTTATATTTGCTGCAAACCGACAGCTCACAGCCTCTTATTTGTTTGTTTGTAACTAAAATAAGACAAATCTGCATCAGTTATTTGTGTCCAGTCTGGCTGCTGGAGGAGAAGAGGAAAAATAAAAGCAGCTCAGTCTGTGCTGCCAGTGAGGAATTCAGGTTAGTCCCAGAGGACATCACACCTGTCAAGGAAGCAGGATGCAATAACACCCACCATCCCAAAAAATAGATCTAAGGAAACATTAGCCAATATAATGAAAAATAGATCTAAGGAGCTGACAAAGCAGGTAAAATAGGAAAACAAGCTCAGAGTAATTCTGCTTTGATAGGCCTTTGGTATTTAGTAAGCAGAAATAAAAGGACAGAGACAAAAGTAGGTTATGGAAGCTGAATGTGCGACTGGCTTCAGGGGGCGGGGAGAGAATTAAAAAAAATCCTTTAAATTGAGGTATAATATTAACTTTATTTGGCTCAAGTGTGACAGACTGGTCGGGAATAGAGGAGTCAAACTGGTTGCAAACAGCCTGAGGAAGTGCCCTCTTTTCATTTTTTTTCCCCCACTGGGAGACCGCCCATGTGCGCGTTTAATCCACATTTGCAAGCAACTCCTATCTTCCTGCTATTTCACCATCACTGTCCTGCTCCCAAACTGCCTTTTTCCTCCTCACATGCTTCTCACTGCAGTCGTCCGCCGGCTTCCTCGTGCACTCCCTCTTTCTCTTTTTCTCTCTCTCTCTCTCCCCCCCACCCCTTCCTCCACTCCTCTCCTCTGTGTCTTTTTTTCCTCCTATTTATGAAAACGTCACTTCAAGTCCCTCCCTGTTTGAATCTCATTAGTTTCTTGTGTGTTTCTCCCTGTCAATAATCCTGAATCCAGACTCTCTCTATTTCCATCCCTCTCTATCTGTCAATCAGCGCCGCCTTTGAACTGAAAACCACTCCGACCAACTTCAACTCACTCAATCCGAGCGGCTCGGCTCCTTCTCCGGCTTCCTTTTTCTGCCAAGATTCCCTTCTTTTTTAGTTTTGTACCATCCGCCAGAGCTTTGGAAAACGCCAATACAGACCCCCCAAACTCACACTCGGACTTTCGAGATCACCGAGATCAAGGGTTTAAAACTTTGTGTTTTTGCCCCTCAAGAAACAGTTTTTTGCTCGGGAAAAAATGCCGCAGCTCAACGGCGGTGGAGGGGACGATCTGGGCGCAAACGATGAAATGATCTCCTTCAAAGACGAAGGGGAGCAGGAAGAGAAAATTTCGGAGAACTCCTCGGCAGAAAGGGATTTAGCAGATGTCAAATCTTCTCTTGTAAACGAGTCGGAAACGAATCAAAACAGCTCGTCGGATTCAGAGGTAAGTTGCAGAATAAACGCGGGGATCGATCGACCCCCGGCTCTGTTAACTTAGGGGCCTACGTTTCTTGCACTGAAACGCTGAAAGACTTGAAAAGAAAGTTTACTGTCGCCGTCGTCGCCCGTTGTGTTAACTTTAACGCAATCCTTGTGTTTCGTTGCATTTCAAGGCGGAAAGACGGCCTCCGCCTAGATCTGAAACTTTCAGAGACAAAACGAGAGAAAGTTTAGAAGAGGGTGAGTTTCTGCTTTATTGTCCTCTTGCTGTTCTTTCTAAATTATTATTATTATTATTAATATTTTTGCACCATGACATTATATGTGCATGACGGGGGGTGCATCTCCTCCGCTCTGTTCCTCAAATGCAATTTTCAGGAAATAAGTTTCCAAGGCCACTTTTATAAAAAAAAGTTTTCCTCTTTTTTCCCCCCCGCCATGTTAGCTGCGAAAAGGCAAGATGGAGGGCTGTTCAAGAGCCCACCGTACCCGGGCTATCCATTTATAATGATCCCCGATCTCACAAGCCCCTACCTTCCCAATGGATCACTTTCTCCGACAGCACGCACAGTAAGTTACTTTATTTTCAGCTGGATATGTGCACACACACACACACACACACATACGGGCTCCGAGCAGGCAGCCGGACGCGGAGCGTTGTCACCCAGAAGTGCTGTCGATAAAAAAAGGGAAGAAAAAAAAAAGAAAATGTGGGGCCAAGTTTTGCAACTCCTGAAGTGTACAGTGCGGCGGCGGCGGCAGCGGCGGGCGCGCAGCCCCCAGCCTGCACGGAAGCTAACATGCTAACAGTGCTAATCGCAGTGGGGAAAAACAGGGGACATTCTGATCATATGGCAGGTGATGCGCGCTCAGGTGCTGCTTGGTGTTTCTGCTTGAACAACTTTGAACAGAAATGCACGAGCACCACAATAAGACAACAACAACAACAACAAAAAATCCTACTTCTTGTTCTAATTCTGATTACTAATAATGTCTACTCTAGTTTTATCCAGGGTGCAAGTGCATGATTTTCACCTACTGATTAATGCAGTTGGCTTGTGTTTGCACAGCCTCATCAAAAATGCCATTTTTTTTTTCTTTTCTTTTTTTTTTCAAACACAAGTTGCACCAGCCTGCAGACCTTCACATTGGCTCCCTGACAGTAGTGTAAAACGATGTAAAACACACACACATACAGACAAACGAAATCGATATGCTAATGAGCTTTTCAGTGATTTGCATGTGTCAAAACGTGGAAAGGGGTTAATGTGAAAGGTGCAGGCGTGAAAGCTGTTTTCTTTTTTTTCTTTCTTTTTTTTTTAAATAAAAAAAATATACATAAATATATTCCTGACATGGAGCTTTATTAATTATGCCTCCAGTTATATCTCTATATATTTATCTATATTTAAGCTGTTTTGTAGGAAGGAAAAATGTAAAATATGTGATTTATTGAATGGAAATGATTGTGCAGCACCATGCTATGTTTTGCACGTGTGTGCCGTCTTTGCTTCCTGGAACAATCTGCTGCCTTTCACCCAAAACGTGTGCCACTTAAACCCATATTTATAGATAAATTCATATTATTTATTTCAACACAATCAGCCACGCTGTAATTATGCACACTTGGCTATTTGCTCAGCACCTCGCTGGTCCCACAGGGCAGTGGCAGTCCTTAGGCAGCATCATTTTCTCAACCACTGGAGTTTCTTCTTCTTTTTTTTCCCTTTTTCTTATTCTAAATGGTTGCAATTACAAGCCTGCGCTTTAGGACCTGTCATCTCATTTTACAAGGTTAAGGCAAAGACCAGGCATTAGGAAATCTGACCCTCCGCCACCACCCTCCCTCCCCCCACCACCACCATCACTAACAGCTCTGCGTAATGAAACTGATATTTGTTTCCTCAATTTTTGCATTTTTTTCTTCATGCTCTGCATGTGCACACCTTGAAAACGAACGCCCGTCTGAGACACGAGGCTCTCTTTTGTGTTTGACACAATTTCTGCTTTTCACTCGATTACCCATGGTCTCACGTGAAATGATTTTTGAGTTTGCTCTATGCGTGTGTGTGTGTGTGTGTGTGTGTGTGTGTGCGCACAGGAGAGCATTTTGCCATTCTTTCTCTGTCAGCCTTGTTAACACTGCTGACTGGTATGTGGAATTAGTCTCTCGTTATTCTCATCAGCACTGACAGAAGCACTCATTCACAGCAACGTGCATGATTTGAAGTAAAGGACTTCCTTGTTCCAGTGGCAGAGTTTTGTAGTTTTCTTTGTGGCTATCGCAGCGCTGTGTCCTGCAGTCTGTGGAGCGCTCGCTTCATTGTGTGCTCGTGCAGCAGTTAGAAAAGCAGTAAATTGTGTGGCATGTATGGAGGATGCTGCGGCCAGTCGGCGTCGACCTTTGCTCTCTTTATGCGGCCCCCGAATCTATTTTCACGCATAATTGAGAAAAGGGAGTGTGTTTTTTATTTTTCAAATCATGCTTCCTGATTTATTACCAGCTATGTCTCTCTGCTCCGTTTCCCTTATAGTCGAGGAAGTCATAACAAAAATCTGACGACCCTGCCCACGGCTCAGGAGGTGCTTTTTTTTTTTTTTTTTTTGCATGTCATGAGAAAACATTTCTCACAGCTAAAAGTCAGCGACATACCTGAACAGTAACTATGACAGAACGTGGTTTTCGGCTCGCGGGGGTCTTCCTACTGTACTGCCTCGGCCCCCTCTGTCTGCAGCGCCCTGTGTGTCCAGCCATTAGAGCTTTGAAGTCAGCGGTGGCTGTAATATAAATCTATTAGACTTAAAGCTGGTATAAATAATTCACCTGGACATTGATTAGCTGTCTTGCTCCCTAACATGTCATGTTAGGCTCTGAATATGACTGCTAGTATTATTAGAATGAGACTTTGAGAGCCTTTGATTCTCGCTGCTTTATCTCTCCAGTCTTCTTCATCAGTTCTTCTCGGTTTTGGTGATGCTATGACATCATTACATTATTATCATTATTATTGGTGCTTTTATTTTGCCGTAGTTGAGGCCTTTAAATTAGGATTTCACTTTTTTTTTTTAATCCTTTAAAGCTTTTGACTTTAAATTACGATTTTTCTTTTCTTTTCTTTTTTTTTTTTTTTTTTTTCCCAGCTGGCACTTCCACTAATCCATCTGGACAACTTAACTTGTTTGTGTTATTTTTGTGTTTGGATGACTTGAGAAGGGAAAAAATTCCTGCATGAGGTCGTTACCATAGTTTGTCTGACCTCTGGGAGTCATAACCAGTGAGAATTTGTTTTTCCTACCACCTAAGTCCAAGGAGGCTCACAATTTAGTATCATTTAGCAATTTGACATGACGCTGTGCCCGGGCTTTAAAAGCCCTCCTGCCCCTGTCTCCTCCTTTCCTCTCCCTGTCGTCTCCCTCCCCTCTAAAACACACAAAGGCCTCCTGAATCACTGGGTGCAGGTTGAATTGGGGAAGTGGCCTGGCTAGTTCACCCCGGTTTTCCATCTCCTTTCACGCTCCTCCTTATTCCCTTTGCTCTCCCTATCTGCCTTCCTCTGTGCTCCTGTCTTTTGTTTCCTGCCGATGCTAACACGGGGCTTGTGAAAAAAAGGTGGCGGGTTAACTCTGGTGCTGTGGGCTAACATCGCACCTCAACAGGTCTGGAGACGAGGAGGCTGAGGGAGGGAGAGCGGGATCTGGGCGGCCAGCTCTCTTGCATCGGGGCTGCAGGGCCGTAAATCCACCGGCTTTATTTACTGCCTTTCGGACTTATGAATGTTAAGATATTTGACGCCACCCCTGGCCCCATAATTCTCCAGGTTTTGAGTTTCGACGTATAATTACGAGTAGTTTTAGAAAAGAGCAAGCGAGCAGAGGTGGGGCAAATGGGGGGATGAAAATGCAACGCTTAGCATCCACCTCTGTTTTTAGAGTGGGGGGAAAAAAAAAACAAAGACGCTCCCAGAAGCTGCAATGATTCTCCTACAAGATGGTGAAAAGGCTTTGTGTGGCTGAAACAATAGCTTTTCTCCCCTTTTTCCCTCTTTGTTTCAGCTGTGTTGTTGGGCCAGGGCTGCTCGTGTTGCTGCAGATTCACCTTTCGAACAACTAAATCCTCTCTGATACAGGCTGACTTATTGCTTTTGCTTTGCCTTTTTCTTTCGTGAGAAATAATGGAGGACTTTCTTTGGAAATTTTCTGGTCAGATCACTGTAATGAAAATGCACATGTGACTGCAACACCACCTCTTTTGTGCTCACACGTCCACACGGCTGTGGCCTTATCTCTCATAGCAACACAGACGGTATCTTTCCTAAACATGTCAGCAGCATAAGCATAACAATGGTATATCATACGGATAATATGTGTTCGGCTGCTGTAAATGGAATTTAGGCTGTGACAAGAGGAAAGATAGTTTAATGCGGATTTAAAGGATAGAGACCACACCTTATCAAATTGGCTTTACATGTTAATCGGGCCTAATTGGTGTCCGCGGGGGGTTCCGTGGCACGACGTGGCTGCATTTTCTCCCTCAAGCTGCAGAATGCACTCTGGATTTAGTCGGAAGGTTGCGCTCCTTTTGTCTTGCAAATCACTTTTGTTTACAAAGTATGGCGGAAGCGGCTGCCGCTCTCCGTCTCCCTCCCACCGGTCCCTCTCTTCCTCCCTCTCTGCTGCTCCTCTCATCCTATGCGACGAGGACGAGAGGGGAAAAGAAAAAGGTCCTTATTTTTCTTCGACTCAATAAACATCCATAAAAAAAAAAGTACAATCTGCTTTGGATTTGAGGAGTTAAGTTCAAGAGAGAGGGTGGGGGTAGGGGTTGGGAGGGGGCTGGGAAGCAAAGTTTGGCACCATTAAACTGAAATTGGGGTCTGCTAGACATTAGCGGTGCACAGCACATTCTCGGAGCTTAATTAGTCCGAACTGTAATTGTTCATGGTCTGCCAATAGGAGTAATGCTCAGGAAAAGTGGAGTTGCACTAAACTGGCCCAGGGTTTTTAAAACAATAAATCACTTGCATATTTGTGCCGTGATTCAGATGGAGGCTCGACCTCTCCCATCTCGACATGTGGTAAATTGTGAAGTCAATGAATCGCAGATGTAGGGGTGGTGGGGTGGTGGTGAGGACTCAGAGAGGGAAACAGAGGTAGTACAGTAAGGTTTTGTTAGCGCCTGGTGAATGAATGGAAAAGATTTGTGCAGTAAATATTTACCGAGGAGATATATGTGTGTGTGTATAGAATTTCTTTTTTTTTTTTTTCCCTGCTGCTAGTGGGCTTAATTGTCTAATGCTGCTGATGATGTTGGCAGGCAGGGCTGTGTGAGAGCTTACGTGCTCGTCGATCTGTCACTCTGCTTGAAACACCAGAGAAGTGAAAAAAAAAAAGAAAAGAAAAAAAGAATGAGTTTGTGGGGTGTGTTTCTAATCAGATTTTGAACTAGTGTGAGGGGAGTAGTGGTTCCCTGGTGGCAGTGTGAGCTGGGTTTGGGTGTAGCAGCTGCAGTTGAGTCTGGTTTGGAGCTGAACCTTTTTTTTTTCCTTTCTTTATTTCTTTCTTTTTACTTTTAATTAAATCATTGACTTCAGCATTTTTAATGTAATCACAGCTAATCTGAGGCCTAATTTTGACTTCAGTGTGACAGATTATGCCTGTTAGTCATTAAGTCTCCGCACAGCCTGGATATTTTTTTTCTTTTTTTTTGATAACACAAATTATTCGCTAAATAGATGAATCCCTTTTCACCTCCTGTATCCGTACGTGTTTCTGTCAGTGAGCCACCACGCTCTGCTTTTCTGTGTTCGAGAAAAGAGGGAAAAAAGGGCATTAGTTAAGCAGCTGTGCACTGGGGTCCCTCCTGCCCCAGCCCCCCAGAGTGAGTGTAACCTCTTCCTTTTCCCACTTTACCCCTCCCTCCTCCTTCTGTGCATTTCTATAGAGCTAAACACAAAGATGGTACTGTACATCTGGAATGCAACTTGTGTCATCTGTTAAGTATAGGCTAGCTTCGCTCCAGGCCACCAGAGCTCGGGGCTCCCCTAAACATGGAAATTGAATTATTCTTTCTAAGTGTGTGTGTTTGTGTGTGTGTTTTAGTTTGCATATCTGTGAGCATGTAGCCACCAGTTAAGTTTGTATACAGACCATGCTGCCTGGACGGCACACTGTGCATTTCTTAGAATCGCTCCTCGAGTTTATTTATCGTAATAAAAGCAGCGCAGAATTAGACTCTGAATTCATTATTGATTTGGTTTTTCGGTCCATTTCTGATTCTCCATCTCACTCTTAAGAAAATGTCTATAATCTGGCATTTTTTAACAGTATAGCAAGTAAGTATACATAAGATTTTTCCTTCTTTTTTGATTAAATTATTTTCAAAGACAGTGCGAAGCTAGTAAGGCACCCTGGTACAAATGTAGGTGTTGCACATGTCTTCTGGATAAATTTTCATACGATTGTAAGATTGATTTGTGGCGGGAGGGAAATCGTTAACCGATTCAGATCAGATGAGCTAGCATCGTCAAAAGGGGGGCAGTATAGACAAGTGACGCATGGCTGTAAGCGCAGAGAAGACTACGCTAAGCATACCTTGAAGAAAAATAAACGAAGCCAACCATTTTTCACTTTAACTGTATATTAGAAAAATGGAAATTTTCCTCGTGCGTGTTGCTGTTACTCTTAAACGTCAGCTTGGATTAGTCGCACTTCTTCTCAAATCTGAGTCGTGAGCAAGTGTTCGCTATCTCCGGATTTATTCAGGGAAAAAAAAAGAGTGTTCATCCCTCAAGTTACCTTTTTGTATCAGCAAAAACCTAAAGTTTGGAATTTATCTTCAGATTTAGCCATTTCGGTCAACTTTTTCTCAGCGTAGACTTCAAAATGTGCATAAGAACAATGGTGGGAATGTGACGGATATTTACCTTTGAGAAAGAACTGTGGCAAGTGCTCAGACAGTTGGCCGATGAATGAGCAGATTCATTTGTCATTTTGAGATAATTGGCATCGGCTGATTCGTCAACGCTGGTAGACCAAAAATAAGCGCGTTAAAAACATCTGCATTGCAGGCAGCCTTGTTAGTGAGGCTGTTCATCTGCGGTTCTTCCATTAAACTTCCTGCATAAATGGTAGTTCATAAATGCAACAAAGAATTGTTTAGATACATTAGCCATCCACCACCCTGCAGTTTAAATAATCAGTCTGCTATTAAGAAACTTATATCGGTCCACCAGTCCATACTCGCTGAAAATGGTGATAAGACGATTTGAAGTGCTTGCTGGAGATTTGAAATTTTATTGGCATTGTAACTGTGCTGCATCAGCTGAAAAGATAAAGTTAATGACTATTGATCCCATCTTTTAGATAGAAAGGTTATAGGTAGGGTTTGGATTAGCTAGTTTCAAGAGATTATTTTCCACAATCTGTATTTTTGACCTAGTGTCACAATTGCAAAACTGGTGGATCTAACTGTTTTTTAACAGCATTTCAATTCAGGAGAAAAAAATTCCAGGTTGACCAGGTCGGATATCAGTTGAGAAATACTTTTGGTATGTGGCTTCCTTTGCTCGCCTGAGTGTACACGTTTCTGTAAGTTCATTCATAATGGGTCCAGAGTGCTGCAGTAGCCAAATGAGTTCACCAGTAGCAGAGTGGGAGGGAGCAGAGAAAAGCGGGAAATGTGTGTGAGTGGAGGGGCGACGGTGGGGGGGGCCTGGGGGTCGGGACGCACAAAAGCCGTCTGAATGGAGCGCATAATTGCTGTTAATGCCAGGGCAATGAGAGCAGCGACAGTTCCTGGTTAGATGTCCAAACAATAGTGCCCCTGGGCTTCACATTTATCTTCTCGTGTAAGGAAGAAAAGAAAAAGAAAAGGAGGACTGAAGGGAACACAGATTGGAACAGGAGAGTTTCAGTTTTCAGCCATGCTTGACGACCAAGCATGTGTTCATGCGTGTGGTTTCTGCGACACCCCCCCCCCCCCCCCCCCCACCTCCCCGCTTCCAGGTTTCTCTTCCCACCGTTATTGTCATGAAAAAAAAAAATTGCCCTAAAAGCTCTGGGGTACGAGGGCCGCTGTGATGCTGGAGAAATTCCGGTGGTGCCGACCTTCTGTTTGGATTGTGGAGTGTGTTTGGGAAGGGTCAAAGTGCACCGGCGCTGACATGCTTTTTGTCGAGGAAAGCAGCCCCCCCACCACCAATTTTTTTTTTTTTTTTTTTTTTTTTTTTTAGAACAACTGATAGGGAATGATTGAGGCTCCATTTGAGTTTTTTCCTTTTTTTTTTTTTTTCCAGCTCGTGTGTATGTGTCTGTGCGGGGAGGAGGTGCCACACTGCCATCACAGCTCTTAATGATCACTTTGGGTTAGATAATGACTAACTGTGCCAGTGTGCAGCGAACACCTGTGGTAGACCAGCCTTTTATGGATGTGGTAAAATGCCCTGGAATGTACCATAGAAGAAGCATCTCATTCATGCTTATACCTTTTCACACTCTTTTTCCTTCCTTACCACTCAAACAATATAGCAGAGGAAAATCCTGGCCCTTCCCTCGTCCTATTTAAAATAAACAAGATATTTTTTGGACTTTATGTAGCCTATGAATCATGCAGCGTCTTATTTTTTTATATTAAGATATAAACACGAATATTTAGAAACTATGCATCAACATTTGTTCAGCCACATACTGTTTGATATATTTTGCAGATGGTGTTTAACAGCAGTCTTGTTTTTGCATCCAGTTTTGTATCTTCAGTCCCAATGCAGTCAAGGGAATTTCAGTATGCAGATAATCTGCTCAGAGCGTCTCAGATGGGAAGGAGGCACTTGTGTGTGCTAAACACATAACGGAGGAGGAGTTTAAGGTGATAAAACTCCAGTCGATGTATTTTTAATCTGCTAATTAAACTTTTAATTGTGGCAGGATAAGCTCTAAAGGAGTGTGTGCTGGATTGCGTGCGGGTTTTGGAGGCGAGGGGAGTTGGCTAATGAGGTGATCGTTCGCCTGTTTGTCGTTCTTAAAGGTTGCGGATTCATAGCTGCCTGCAAAAGGTGAGGGAGGTTTTAGAGTGCGAGCAGAAATAAATTAATCTACTAATCTGCGGATTATGGTAGGATTTAAAAAAAGAAGAAAAAAATTGTTGGCAAGATTACTTAAGAATGCACACGGCTAATAAAATGTAACCCCTTTACCCTGCAGTTTGGAGCAGTGCTAGTTTTTTTTCTTTTTTTCTTTTTTTCCCTCCCTCTACTTGATGAACCAATTCCAGTGGAAAACAGATTAAGAGTAAATTCCCATGTGAGCTCTTTAACCAGCTGTTAGAAACCTATTTACACACAATAATAATACGCTCCTTACAAAGAGACAGCTGTCAACTTGTGTACAGCGCTAGATAACATTTCATGTGAACAGCTTGTCACATCCACACATGGCCTATACCTAAAGCACGTGAGCGCTGAGTTGCCCAACCATTGTGCTGGCGAGCACGTATGGAGTGTTTATTGTGCTGCAAAACGAAGCAGAAAGCAGAAAAGATGGAGAATAAAAAATTTAAACGGATTGCAATAATAAGAAATAAAAAAAGATCTATATTGTTTCTTTCCCCTTCTACCATTTTTTAGAAGACCGCACACTTTGTGTTTTACATTCATTCTATTCAGAACAAATCTTTATTTGATCTATTTTAGCAGCTTTTTAAGAACTTTCAGTCGTCACCCCCTCTCTGCTCTCATTATGCATTCATCCTCTCCAGTATGTGGCCCGTGTGACAGCGGTGTTTGGGGTCGATTCCAAAAGTGAACAAATTGACTCGTGGAAGTGAATTGTCAATTGTCTTTCTCCCTGGAGGGGTCAGAGTGAATGGAGTGTCTTGTTTGGGCAACTGTCCCGAGGTGAGATGAGTGGCCCTCACCGTCAAGCCTAAAGGGACAGGCAGACGGACACACAGACAGACAGAGAGCGACCAAATGAACTGGCAGACAAACAGATGGGCAATAGGGAATGTGGTACTGTTGATGCGGAAAACAATGCAATCTAGTCACCCTGAAATTGCTGTTTGATTGCAATAATGACCTGCGGTTCACCGCTGTTGGCAGCTCGGATTGTGTCCAGCGCTGAGGCATTGACACAGGAAGCAAGCAGGAAGAATTGATTGTATTCTTCCGCTGATAAGTCCAATCCTGAGTGACAGCCGATTTGGTAGATCTCTGTGTTAAATATTAAGTGTAATTAGTGCAACACATGCTCCCAGAGTGAAATTTACATACTTCGGCTCAGGAATGCTCCAGGATGACAATTCCACATGATGGTTTTCCTGATGGTGGATCCTGGCCCAAAGTGGGATAAAAATCTTATTCCAGCAGGTTCCCAAGCTGCAGTCTCTTTTAGACATTTCTGACAGGTTTTGAAACTACTTAACAACTCCTCTTAAAGCCCAAACATGATCTCACAAAGTCATTGTTTGATAAACCAGTAAGGACAGCCGGGCCTGTAACTTTCTGGATGAGGTGAGCATATACCACATATACAGAACTAAGCCCTTGGTTCAATCTCTTAACATAATATTATGGTTCAGTATATGAGCAGCATATTCAAGTCGCTGCCCCGTGTTTGTAAAAGAAACCGACATTATGAGCATTATAAATGTATGAAAAGTTGTTTACTATCCCTTGGTATGTAAACCAAAGTTTCATTTCAGTTATTAACTGTGAATCTGAAACCTACAGTTCAGTTATAATGAAAGTTGAGATTAGGGACCAGCATTACTAAACAGGCATGCCCTTTGTGTCATGTGATGCACGTCACCGTGCACTTTAGAACCAGGCGGCTTTTATCTCCACTTTACTGCCTCCGCTATCTTTATTGTCTGCCACGCTTTGCATATTTCAAATATCAATAAAGATAAATTTCCAGCTTTGTCATTACAGATGGAATCAAGTGGTTAGGGTTTCAGGAAGGAACCTTTAGTGATGTGATGATTTTCGCAAATAGTTCTTCCGTGGGACGTCAGCTTGGACTGTGGTATTATGCAGTTAAGTAGCCAGCGCAGGGCTCTGGAGCATTTTTAAGAGGTGAATCCAGTTTTGCATGTGTATAAAAGCTCTTTGTCTGGTGTGGATGACCCTTACTGCTGTAAGGCCTGTATCTGTCTCTGCTCAGGCAGGCAGGCAGGCCTGGAGTGAGGATGCAGCAGCTGGCCGAGGCCCAGGCACAGGAATGCTGTGTGTGCTGTTTAAACAGTGGCTTGTCTCAGTGCAGGCCTGGAGGACTGGAGGGAAGGAAGTTGCTGCATGTTTACATAGCTGAATTGTCCGTTGGGCCCCCCTGGTGTCTAATGCACTTCTGTTCAAACATTCACAAGTGCGGCGATGACCCCCACTGATGCCAGTGTTCACAGCTCTGCCTTCACCCTGCCTGTCTCTGTCTGAATGTGCCTATGAACAATGAAGACTCGTAGCCACTACTTTCTTCCCTGCTGTGGGTGTTTGCTGCTTTAACCTGGAGGCTTGGATGATAGATAAAAAGTATTACAAGGCTCTGTTTATCACATGGAGACAAGAGAGAAGGGCAGCACGCAGTCAGATGAAGAGGTAGAAAGCACCTCATTGCTCAAACCAAGGTCCCGCCCAACAAGGAGCCAGACGTTGACATACGATAGAGTTGTCAAGCTAATTGTTGTTTGAATTACCCGTTATGATCCGATGACACATCTCTCACACTCTTGCCACCAGAGCGGAAAATGTATCCGGGGATTGGCATGATCTTCGTGAGTGTGTAAACCTGGCTTCAACAAGATGGATAAATGCAATTATTGGACAGACCTGGAGAGGACAAAATCCATTTAAAGCCCGTAAAGCTAAGCAGGGGCCGTGGTTAATTCATTTGGCCAATTTACGGGTGATGTACGAGTGTCAGGGCACATTAGTCAGGCAGGGAGAGAGGTGAGTGTGTGTTGGCTTAGTAGATTGGGTGGATGTGTATTTTTCTTTGTTTTATGGAGGAGGGGAGACTTCATGCGAAGATGCTCTTTGGATGCAGAACAGTCTCCTTGAGAACAGGTTCCATGCCTTCCACCACTCCACACCACTTGGCGGCTCAGTGGACAAAACCAATGGGGCCTCGTCATGGAAATGACAAAAAGATGCACTGAGTGCACTGAGTGGGTGGGAAGCAGGATTGCTTTGCAAATGAGGTGCGGAAACATGGCTGTGGTCTGCTGGACAGCAGAGTGAGTACCAGAATGCTTTGCCATACCAAGAGCTCAATCAAGTCCTGTCAGCACCCCCCTCAGCTATCCCACTAGTTAAATTTCTGCTTTTTGTATATGCAGCAAGGGTAGCCACACTGTGAGCACCCAGTTTCTGGTTCTAGGGTCGATGTATCAGTAGGCTCTTTAAAAAACACATCTATTTCTTCAGAATTAGAAATAAGTTTTGATAAAATGGCAAGCTGAACTAAAAAAAAAAAAAAAAAAAAAAAAAACTATGAATGGTTTATATCTGTGTTAATGCTGTTGTAATGAATTTATGCAGTTCAATGACTTTGAAATCTCAGTATCATGTATGCTACTTTTGATATATTATACTCCAGGTTCTGCTCTCGGTTATTTTCTGTGGTGTTCTTTGTATCTCCTTTACTTTAAATGGCTTTACTCTGCTTAGTCTGTTACACAGCCATTGTCTTGGTGGAGCAAAACCACTCAATGGTTACACAAGCTGAGTGGTATGCAAAAACAGTGGTTAGAGCACAGGCGGGCGGGTGAGAGGCGTTGAGGGAAGCTTTGGTTTACAGCTTCAAGCCACAGCCTGAATCAGGGCAAGTTTTGCTATCAGACAGAGAGACGTGAGAGGCTAAGACCTTTCACTGTGATGCCGATGCTTTTTAAGTGGTTGGGATCATGCTTAAGTGCCTCTTGGTTTTGTAGATTTGGATTGCAGGCTGCATTGGAGAAAGTGTGCGCTAGCATATGTCACCTGACTGCCAGGCAGCCGGCTTTAGGAAACCAGAGTTGGCGTGAATGTCGAGGCTTGTCAAAGACAGGTGCCAACGCTGCCACCCATGCCTGCCGTACAGCAGCTGGGGAAAGACTGCAAGGCCCACGGTCAAGTGTGGGCCACTGGGAGACTGCATTAGCTAGAATTCCCTGACAGAGTGGGTAGGGGGGTGGGGGTGAAATGAGCAGAAATCCATGCAGTCCGATGGCTTAAAGTAGCAGTGTGCGCCTGTGCGTGCACCTCCTGCAGCCACCGGCTTTATCAAACATTTCTGCACCCTAGTCTTTTCACATCAGAGAAAAAGTTGTAGAGAAAATGGAATTCTCTCTTAAATCTGAATCTAAACAGAAATCCATGTGCAGATGTGCCCACATACTGCCATTACATCATAGGTCAGAACTGTCACGTGCTTGAAGGTACCGACGACCACCCGAAGCATGTAATGTCTTTCTGTTTAACATCTGTTGCCCAATTACAAAACAAAGGAAGACAATGAAGTGATTTCTAAGGATTTGGTTTGGTGACTGTTTGATACTGAGTTTCAGCTTTGGATGTGGGATGGTTTCTGTTTGGTTTCATTTAAAAGTTTGTTTTCATTACAGCATAGCATGAGGAATGTGAGGTATCATGTGAAAAATCCCTTTCCAGACCTTCTTCTAAGTGTTTTAATGTTTCAGATTTTTCAAGTACTGTGAACATTGCGGTATTAAACTGTGGTTCAGCTTCTCTCCCAAGTAGAGCAACACCACAACTGGATACTCAAACAGGAACCCCCCCCCCCCCCCCCTCACCCCGTCCTCTCAGGGTAATGGTGTTGTATATGTGCCTGGGAGCCATTACTGTAAGTCCTCTGAGTCTTATAGGGGAAGTTTCATGGAGTCTTTCTTCTCTTTTTTTTTTTTGCGCTTGCCTTTGGGATCACTTTGAGTCCTGAAAACCAAAAATCCTCTGCTGCAAATATGCAGATCTAGTCATCATTTTCTCCTGATCCGCCTGCTTGCTTCTTCCCAAATGCTTGCCCCCACCCTTCTTCACCCCATGGGAGAACAACTGCTGTCTACCATCTATAAGCCAGCGGAATTCCTCACCCTGACTCAGACAGGAAAAAAAAAACATCTTGGAAGTTTTCTATATGCTCCCACAGATCGTTTTACACAAGTAGACGTGCCTCTCGACTGTTCCCGGTTAGCGGCGTTTCCACACTTATTATAGCCAGTAGTACAAAGTTGAACCAACAAGTTAATTTTCCTTCCGTGCTTTGGTAAGTTTAGAGTGAAATATTTCATTTACTCGTGCAATATGGGATCATCCTTAATGAGACAATGAGACATCAAGTTGGGACACCTGTAGGTGCAAGCAGGTGTTATCCAAACATGGCAGGGGAATTTATTGTCTGTTCGGCCAAAGAACCAAGTTTGGGCAACTGAATGGTAGCAAACTCATACACCCAGAAACGATCTCACTAAAAACATGTTATGCTTGAGTCTAGTCAGCAAATTTAATTTGCTGTTATTTAGCTCTGTGGCCATGTTAGGTCATAAACAGCCTGAGAGAGGCTTCACTAACAGTCGGAGTAAAACTCAAACTTGAACTTGAGGAGAATCTTGTCACTTGGCAAGCAGTCTCCATCACTGGAGTTTCCTGGCCAGAGACTGAGATGGTGCGGTCTAAACGCTGGGAAAATCAACCTCTAATTGTTCACAGAAGCTATTGGCAGGAGGAGCTAAGAAACAATGAGCGAGGCATCAACAGGGAGCTGGGGGGGTGCTGAGAGGAGATGGCTCACACTTGCCGTTCAGAGTTTTTCAGGAAAGCAGTTGAGCCCACAGGGATTCTCACCAATGTCAAAACTGGTTGTCCTTAAGAGGAAAAGAAAACTCTTGAAACCAGAACTCTTTTCCTTTTTCCCCTTTCTTGGCCTTTTTAAAAGAGACAGTCATTTTCCTCACGTTTTAAATTGGCCTTGTCGTGCGGTTTCCTCAGCTGAGCTGCCGGGAGCCGACTGTTTTTCCACACGGGCCGATGTTCTGTACCAGTCTTGGGTTTTGAGGAGAAGAAAGGATGTGTTTTTTCTGGCACTGATCACTGTGGTATTAAACTTCCACTTTCTCCCAAAAGCTAACACAGTCGTGCTTGTGTATTCACGCCTTTTTTTGATCTGAGTCACAGTTGCTTGGCAAGACGTGCATCTGCATGTCCCAACACTGCCTCGACCCTGTAACCTTCCCCATCCCACTTGTATCACAAATCCACTTGTTGTAGTGTTTTCAGTGCGCCACATTTTAGTAAATAACATCAGTAATGATTCGATTGGGCATAAAATAATTAAGAGGCAGTCTGCTTGCCATCTGTCTGGTGAGATTACTAATTTCTGTGTAATTAAACGTGTGACCTTGCGGCCTTGGAGGGTAGTGCCAGTGGGCAGCCACTGCCAAAGAGCCAGGCTGTCTTATTTGAAGTCGGGGGAGGCTGGTTGGGGGGGTGTTGGGGGAGTGGGGGGGGGAGGTGTTGTTGTGCGGTTTTAAAAGTTTAGCCCAGCTGCTAAAGATAGCCCAGGCTGATGTGAGTTGAGCTTAAGTGGCAGTCTTTACATGGATGCGTCCTGTGTGTGTTCGTGTGTTCATATATACACCCACACACACCGGCAAGACTATGTCAAAGCCCTAAGTTGCCAAGCCTCACTCAACTTGGCAATTCTAGAGGAGGCCTGCTGAAGTCGGCATGATCCCTGTGTGCATACAGTGTAACCAGGAGAGGATAGACGAGCAGGGGTCAGAGAGTGTGTGTTTGTGTCTGTGCGTGCTGGTGGGGTCATGGTGGGCTGAATGGAGGCTGCTGTTTTAACTCTGATTTTATGTGTGGTTTTTGTTTGGACTCTTGAGGCTTGGTTTTCCCGTGGATAGTATCCAGAGACTACAAGGCCTGCTTCTCCTCATCTCTCATGTGAGGCCGACGTAAAGGGCCCTGCGATGTGCTCTGATTGGATTTCAGTCCTGATCTGGTTGTTTTGCGTTGTAAACAGGACATTAAAGACAGGGGAGATGGGAAGCTAATGAGTCTTTGTGTCGGTGTGTGGACTGGGAGCTTGTATGTGTGTGTGTGTGTGTGTGTGTGTGTGTGTGTGTTTATTTATTTATTTATTTTTTCTCTAAGCTTCATTCTCATCATCTAATGTGATGTCACACAACCTTTTAGGAAGAGGAACCAAAACCCCGTAGCACCCTGATGACATACAGTCCTCACACATACACGAACACAGTGAGTACATCTGAAAGAGAAACATCAGCATGGGTTACTCAGTGTGGCCTGGTTGGTGTTTTGCAATACTTCCTCCCAGAGTTAAGAAGAAAAAAAAACAAAAAAAAACTTTCTTGTTCCCCCAAACAAAAATAACTATTTTAATTACTATGGTTGTGCTATGGTGCAGCCACAGTATGACTGGTAGGACCAGGCTGAGGTGGCACTGGCTGCTGGGGATGGGGACGAGGTCTGGGCCTGCCTCCAGGGAAATTACAGGGTGGTTTGGAGAGGGAGAGGGGGGCACTGAATCCATCCTCCAATCCCTGCTGTCAGCCCGGAGAGCTTCTGTTTGCAGCTAGGAAGCTTCTCTGTTTCATCTTCAAACTTGTGGGATAATTGGAGTCGAATTCTCTGTAAACATGTTTTTTTTTTTTTCTCTCTCAAAGTTAAGCTTCATTGTTTGAAGACTTTATGTATCTGCCCAGCACCAGAAAAATGAAGGCATTTTTTCTTCTGACATTACTATGCTTCTGTTCTCTCTCTAACCTCTTCAGCCATCTCTTGTCTCCCTTTTCTTTTTCCACCTCCACCACCCACCAATCCCTCCCCTCTCTTCCTCTCCCTCTCAGTATGTGCTCTGATTACCTCTCCAAACTGGCAATAAGTTGATTGCTTTACAGAGATGATGTAAGCCTCTGCCCTAGGGTACATCAGGTTGGATTTCTCCCGCTTTATCTTGTAAAGCCTAAATTAACAGCTGGTTTGGTTGGAGTTCTCCTGGATCTGACTAAAGGATTAGGCTTGGTTCTCATGCGAGTCAATCCGGTTTGATTTATCGTAGGTCTATCAAAAAAGATCAATGGGAGTCCTTTTGAAAGTAAATCCTTAATCGCTCTTTGCACTTACGTGTCATCATTGTGAAGTTTTTTTCCTGCCTTCTATCTCTCGCACTCCCCTTTCTACATTTCTCACTCCCTAATTCTTATTCTATCCTTACACCCGCTGCCTTGTCTGTTTTTATTTTTTTTTACCCCAACTCTTACACCCCAGCCAGCCCTATCTGTGGTAGCAATCTACCCTTGTCAGTGGTATTTTTCACGATTTTTTCTGTTCTCATTAGTTGCTCACTGGAGCATGACTGCCACAAGCCCACCTTTAACATCGTCTGGATTTAATCACAACCGAAATAAAACTCTGTTGCTGCCACCTTCACCCAAACTTGCCTTGTCTTTTACCCATATAAAGTTTGCCACTCACCTCTGGCACTTTAAGTATCAATGAAGCTCATGAATTCATTTGAAGACCTGTTTGTCTTGGACCTCCAAGTTAGTATTGGTGATCACAGCCCTTCTGGCGATGATGGCCTGACTGAATGTGAGAGGTTTTGAATTTATTATTATTTTTTTGTTTCATTCGGAAATTCTGCAGCAGTCGCCAATGAAATATGTCAGCTTTCCTCAAAGGCTTTGTGTCTACTGAGCAACCTCAACTTTCACCTGACGATGACATTTAGTTCTTCAACTTTCAGTTCCCCTCACTTTGGCTTATGGAAAGCAGGTTTAAAGAACCAAGTCACTCACGCCTTTGAGTTGTGATCTGTTCACTTATGGTTGTCTGTTCTCCGCTTGCATTGATTGATACAAACATGAAACATTTGCTTTCCTGAAGTCATTAACATAATTCTAACTTTCACACTGAAACTCTACTGCAGCAGACATACTTTTGTGGAGACATATTTAAAGTGACTTGGCAGCACCTGCTCTTTTTCCTCACTCTTTCTGTCTCACCTCATTTACTTTCTCTCAACAACTGATCATCCTCCCCTCCTCCTTTTTCCCTGCTCCTCCTCCATCCCTCAATGCTATGCCTTTTGGGAAGAATACAACCAGCGAAACGGACAAGAGGACAAGCTGGACTGACAAACCGCTGATGGGAAGCATTTTCCTGGCCCACATTCATATTTATCATGTCATCAAATACTCAAGAGTCTCTATTTCCTCTGATGTGTGTGGAGTGAAGTTTGGAGAAAGTGGCACAATCAGGTGTGTCCTCCTGGCATGCTAGGCGAGCCGGTTGAATGGCGAACGAGGGGTGGAGGTGTGGGAGGGGCTCTAGAGGGACGAGGCTGGGTGTGTGAGAGGGGGCGAGATCGACGGGATACGTGGGAAGGAAGGGCTTGCTGTCAGCCAGCTGGACCTCTTAATCCTACAGCCTTGGGGAAAGGGTGTGTGTGTCTGTGTGTGTGTGGATTGTGTTCGTCTCGTAGAGATTTGTCAATTTTAGCACACCTCTGCTCGGCTCTTTGGCCCAGCTGAGCCCACTGTGTGTGTGTGTGTGTGTGTGTGTGTGTGTGTCTCTGCTCCAGTGAGACACATCCAGTATTTCATGTGTGCTGTGTTTACTGTAGTCCTCACTTTAACGGCGCACTGTATATTTATGTCAAGACGACAGTCTCTCACCTCCTTGATGTTGGAGAGGAGCTGGGGGTTGGTGTGAGGAAGTGTGTGTGTGCTTGACGGAAAGTTGCGAGGGCAACGCACTCTGCCACTACATCCCATCCCATTCCCTGCCTTTATGCTCAGCCCTCTGAGTGTCAAGTGTCTGCTGTTCTTTAAAAGTTGTGTGTGTGCGTGTTATCCCTCTCTACGTCATACTGTAACTAGATGTCTGATTGCATCATCCTCTTGTCATTCATTAGACACAAAACATACCATTTAGCCACATTCCACGCAAGCTTCCTCTTTTTTTTCACCCCCACTCTTGCATTTTCTGTCTCTCTCTCTGCCTGACTCCCTCTCTTTTGGCGTAGACTTTTGCATATATAGCAGGCTGGCAGGCTAAGAGCTTGGGACTTCCCCACGCCACACTCCAAGCCTTTGATCCTTTGCTTTGGAGGTAACATCAAAAGGAGAGGCATAGAAAGGCAGCTACTACTGTGAAGTTCAATGTTCAACTTGATGGCTTGGCTGAGGGCTTTTTTTCCCCCCTCTCTTCTCCTCCCCCACCCCTCACCTCCCTCCTCCCGTTGCTCCCTCGATCCCTTCGCTGCATCCCTCAGCTGACAAAAACACACAGTTTGTAGCCAAGGGTTTTTTTTTTTGTTTTTGCTTTTTTTCTTCTTCTTTTTGTTCCTCTGACCTCACTTCCATAGAACCTTTCAGACATAAAACAAGATCTTCTCCCCATAAAAACTCAGGTGTACCGATGGTGTACACAAATACTCGCAGTGAGGTAAGAGGTGCAGATCCTGGCGCCTGGCCCTGCTCTTTCTGTGTGGGTAACATGCAGCATTCTGTGTTGCGGCTTGTTGCATCAAGACTGAGCCAGGACACGTGCAGAACAGGTGGATAGGTTAGCATGAGGAAAAGGGCGTCACGCCATATTGTTATCTGCACACCTTCTATGAATGGATGAATTGATTTCTTTTCACTCTGAACTTTTTTTGTCAGGGAACTTTGAAAATCCCTACCCTCAATTGCCCTGGATTATACACAATCGATTAGAATGCTATCAGTATCACTCTGGCGTGATTGTTGCTCTGTTTAAGAAGTAAAATCCGACAAAAAGCTGACAGCGGATGCCTTTTTAAAGTCATTTCTCAATTTTTACAGACGTGTTCAAAGAAACGCACTCTTATCCAATCGGTTTACAAGGATCAATCTCCCCCTGTTTGTGTAAATATGGCCACCGTCCGTCTTCAGAAAAACCAACATGGCAATGCCCAAATGCTAAGATCAATGGTTCAAAACAACAGTCCACAAACCAGTGGGGGAAGTTATGTAGAGTTCATTCAGTTATATACTGAGCCACGCCACAGACAAACTGATGGCCATCCTGAGATAAAGGAGACGTTGACTCTTCCTCAGGTTCCCCAAAAATAGTTTTTACATCTTCTCGCTCAATCTTGCCAAACAAAGTCTCTCATTCTAACATGTTTGTTTTAGATAAACTAAACATCGAGTTTAGACACGTGTTGATGCCAAAATTGTAATTGACAAATAAATGATTATTAATCCCTTAGGGCACTATTTGGAGTATGTAATTGGAATGACTGTAAACACATGATTTAAGCCATGGATCATCTTGAATATTGTATTGAGATCCCACATCTGACCTTTTCATCTCTATTTTTGCATTTTTTGAAAATCAAAAAAGAAAATCATATTTTATTTTCACAGGAGGAGACAGAGCCCTTTTCCCAGAATTGTTCAGCTGCTGTGGTTGTTGTGTTGACATGCGACACATAAAGCTTGCAATCACAGGAAAACAAACGATTTTCACCATGAACGCCTCAGCTGACTTCTTATGCAAACTCTAAATTGAGGTAGTGTCAGATGAAGCCATGCATTCCAGGTCAAAGCCATGTTTTTTTCTGAGGTGTTATCAACTGTATTTAAATGACACCGACTTGATAAGGTGATCTAGAAATCTAAGGTGCTTCACTAAATGCTTTTTTATCCATTATGAGCTTCCCCGTCTGACTGTGCCAATTAGCAAAGGTGTGTGGCCTGCTTTTCTTCTCTTTCGCTCTTTTTCTGCTGCTCCAACTCTCTTTCTAGATAGTAGCTCTCTCCATCACGCTGCCGCAGACACGCACGCCGATGTACACACACCAAGCACACATTTGGTGTATCATTAGCTTAGTGTGCGGGGAGGCGTGCGAGCCTGAGCTGTCTCCTGCCTTATCTCCATGTCAATCACAGCGTGTGTGTGAACATCAGTTGTAATGATCTCCATCCAGCCTGTCGGTGCGTGTTAGCGCCTGGCTTCCCTCGCCCCCGGAGCAAGCCGTTCCCTAGCTAATAGATGCAAAATTAAGCTGATCAATAGATGGCCTCAGCTCATTATTGACATGTTATCGCGGCGTGGGATTTTTGTCCGGGGGTTTTTATACAGACCTAGACAGAGATGCAACACAGGAGGGGAAGAAAAAAAAAAAGTTAGCCATCTTCTCCAAATGGAGCAGGCCACTTTATGTCAACCCCTCAATTAAATTACATTAAGCTAATTTATTCTCACTCAATTTTATTCACATGATATGTGAGATGCTAAAGCCTCTCCTGGAAGTGTAATCATTGGCTCAGTGGTAGGAAATGAGATGGAGACTTTGCAAAACGCCATATTAAAGATTCATCAATAATTGGCATGTGTGCTGCTGTTTGTGTTGCGGCGGAGGAGGGTGGAGGGGCTCTTATGGCCGGATCACCACGTGATTGAGCTAAGTGGTAATTAACCATGAGAGAGGTGTGTGTGTGTGTGTGTGTGTCTTTTTGAGCCTTGGCTTGTAGCTGTGTGTGTGCCCATGAAGATGCATTTGTGTCACGGAAGGTGGGAATGCTGAGGAGAAGGTTGGGGGGTGCGAGTCTGACAGAGTTGATTTGGAGGTGAGAGTTGGGGTGGTCTGGTCAGGTCATCCATGGGGAAGGGGAATGGAGGGGGGGGACTCTAACCCTAGTCACACAATTGCCTCACCTGACCCTCTCCAGGTCGTATTGTCTTAGAAGCATCACCCATTTTAATGAGTTCTTATTACTTATTTATTCATTAAGCTACTGTGGCAAAGCAGAAGTACCCTGCTGTGTGAGTGTGCATGTATTTCCCTGTGTGTCTTTCATGCACGACCATAGTAAATAACATGTTTGAACTACAGCAGTTTAGTTGGGTTAAAGGTAGTCGAACTGAAAATAAATAGCTCAAAGCTGATGAATTACCCTAGATGGTTGGGTTACGAGTCCATAACCTGAAACCATATTTAAGATTTGAGTTGAAACCTTTAAAATCTTGGGCTTTAGGTATGCTGAGGCAGTGGGCCTCATGAATATGGAGGCTGAACTGCTTCAAGGTGTTATGTGCACATGTGAAAAAGACACAAAACCGACTGAGTGTTTATGATTCTTTTGTGCAGATGAATTGCCTATTGATATGAGTGCGAGATGCCGTCGACATGATGCTCTCTGATTGATGATTTTGCGTAGGTGGAATTGTGTGATAGCGTGTAGTGTTTTCAGAATATCGGAAGTCTTTGTGAAGCCTGGGAGTGTACACATTCTCTCCCTCTGAGGCATGTTTCATAGCTTCCTTATATCCAGTCTACCGTTTAACTAATTCATAGTGAACTCTCGCAGAACAAAACCAGACACCCAACATCAAGGGCAGCGTTCAGCTCTCCTCTAGCGCGATACCAAACACAGCCTTCTCCAGCAGAACGTAGGCGCTGCAATCGGCTTACTTTTCTCCCTCAGCAGAGCTCAGCTGCTGTTCGGCTTTTTAACTCTCCCCTCCACACCCGTAAGCCTGCATCCTGCAAACAAAGGTAAGCGTGTAGTGAGAATATGGGTTGCCCAACCTCTTTTCCTCCCACCCTTCTTACCTGGCCTTGCATAAGGGGTTCAGACACACCTTGGCCTGCAGAATGTCCCTTTAACCTCCATATTAGCCTCAGAGTAGGTCAGCGCATATAAGACTCCTACAAGGAAAGTCGGTTCATTGGCCTACTTCTGCTGTAATGATGGTCTTCAGATGACTAGCATTAATCTATTGCTAATGTAATTGTACAAAACACAGTTACTATGAATATCCAGACTAAGTTGATAAAAATGTTTGCCAGCTCATAAACTTACATAAGTGTAATTTCATAAAAATTGAAAATCTACAAACAACTTGCTCGACTGTGCAACTGAACTTGCAGGTTTAACCTTTGAAGTCATTCCACCATTTAGACAAGTTTTCCAAGACCAGTAGCTCTCGGTGCCTTGGAGTGCGCACCTCTAGATATCTCATTACATGCTTGACTGAAGTCGAGGGACTTGTTTTTCATGTTGATTTGAAAGACGACAAAAGACCATGTTTTACTTTCATGCCAAAAAACGAATGTGGAAATATTTTCATGCTGAAAAAAGAGAGGAGAGAACTTTCTGGAAAAAGTCAGTTGAAGCCCACATATAAAGTAGTCGTCCTCTCTTATCGTGGATGCTGCTGCTCCTGAAGTGCCTGAAATGCCTTGTGTTTTCCAGGCTTTTCTTCGTTCCCTTAATGACATAACAATGAAACTAGTGGCATGAGCATTGAGCAACTACATGCCCCCATTTTTGACGAATGAGAACAGACTGGGCCTTTCAGGAGAGAGACCTTAAAAGAGATGGGAGCTAAAATAGTGTTTTTCAGACACCGTTGTATGCTATGAGCAAAAAAAAAAAAATTGGTTTTACGAACATTAAAAAATGTGATTTCCCACTGTGAAATCCTACCATAAAATGATGAACCTGTTATTGAACTTAATATGGGCTCCCTAATTGATGAATTGCCACCCCAACTGTAGTTGGACATCTTAATTAAGCTGCGTTTGTCACCATTGCAGTAATCAGAGATCGCAGCGTAATAGCAGTTTGTCACCACGAGTGATTATGGAAGCTTATGAGATCAACACAGAACCCAAGTTATATTTGCGTCTGAGTAAAGAAGGGGAAAATAAATAGAAAAGTCAATCAGAGCACCGAGCGCAGCTCTGTGAAGCAGCAGAGCACCTGAAAGAAGAGGCATTCTGCTGCAGCTCCTGATGCTAAAGGTGCCGGAGTGCCTGTTCATTAGCAGGGCTGATGGAAGACCAGCCATCTCCTGCTGGCCTTCACCCTCCCTGCCACTATTTATAGAGCAGCCAAGAGAAACTCTTAATGACACAGGACAGTGGTAAAGGGGGAGCGGGTGCAAAAGTCAGATATGGAACGCTGTTTACTTTCTGAGATATTTTGGAATGCAGTCATGTCAACCTCACACTTCCTTTGAGAGCTTTATAGGTACATCCAGGTGTGTGTAATCTTTACCACATTCTTTCGTCTTCTAATCAGTATAAATAAAGGGAGTGAACTACATATTTACTAAACATTTGTTATAGAAAAAGAGTGTCCCCGGTGTGTTGTGCAATCATTTGAAACTTTTCAGTCCATCAGCTGGTGTTTGAACAGTGCATTTGCCCACACCTGCAAAGTAAACAAGTCAAAATGGAGCGTTGCTTATCACCTGAACCTATGCTTGAGAGAGTGAAACTAACTTCCAAAACAGACTTGATAAAAGTCCAGTGTTCATGGAAATACCAACAGAATTTTTATTTTTTTTATTTTCACTCTTTTTGTGAAAGGCTGTGCTATCTTTTGATATATTTTGAACAACAGATGTGGCTCAATTCCATGTCTGCTGCCTCATTCTAAGAGGTGAGCAAAGTCCGAGTCTGGTGGAGAGGAAGGAGAGATCACGTGCTCGTTGCCCCTGTGGAAAAAAAGGCTTATATGAAAGAGTCAGATTGAGTTATTCTGCAAGAAAGAGAGAAATGGGGTAGTTTGAGGTTGAGACGGTGATTGTTGGCAAAGGAGGTAGGAGGTGAGGAGGAGAGGTTTTGGATCAGGTCGGCGGCTCCAGTGCTGTCAGGGCCAGTGGAACCCCCAAGCGGTTCTGGCTTTGGAGTAAATGCAGGCCCAACGGACCCCTTCCTGCCCCAGGGCACGCAAACCCCAGGCCTTCCCACATTTCACTTTTATTTTCCCGGTTGCAAAATGCCTCTGGCTATCAGAGCAGGTGGGTTGCTCTTTTTCTTTTTTCTTAATATTTACTCATAAAATGTGCATTAGTAGAACCAAAGCAGTCATGATGGACCAACTAGTGTCGGCTAACTTTCTCTGTTTTATCAAGGAATTTCTCATTACACGATACCCACTCCTCTGTATGCAGGAACAAACAACATATCATATAGTGGGCTGATGATCTTTTTTTTTTTTTTTAACCAAGAGGATTTCAAAGTATCTGCGTTGGGCATCTCCCACCCTCAATTACAGAAAATAGTTTTTTCCTCTTCGATAAATGACGTGTTTACACAAGCACGCTGTTGCTTCTTCTCTTGCGTCTGTGCGTGATGACAAAGACTTGCAGCAATATCTGCAACAGATCGAGACAATATGTTCAGCTCTCATTTTTAAAGGGATAAATTCATAGTCAAACTGGATAGACTAATCTTTTAAGCTCTGTGCAGTTTACTTGCAGAGCTTTGAATGGTCCCCCCTTACTAGCCTTGATCATTTGCAGACTTAAATAAAGCTCTTTATAGTAGTGGTTTGATTGGTGTAATCTGCAAGCTGTCAATCCCATCTCTGAGCACTCTCCTTTGGGAGCCGCTAGGCCAGTTGGCCCCAAGGGTTGTTCAAAAATGGGTGAGCATTGTTGTTCAGGTGTGAATCAGTGAATAAGTATGTGCATTATGTCAGAGGGGGTCACTGTGAATGAGCGTGCGTTATTTGTGAACATTCCTGTGCAGAGTTGTGCCATATCTGTGCTATGAGGCAGACACAGATGGCCTGAAGATCCGCTGTTCTCTCTGGAGCAACACCCAGTATCCATATGCTGACACTAAACCAAAGCTGCTGCTGTCTGTCTCTCTGTCTGTCTGTCTGTCTGTCTCCTCTCCATTTTCACATGTTGGAAATGCTTGATGGAGCCCCAGTGGTCCTCATCATTTGTCCCGTGGTCGCCTGCTGGAAAGTAAACCAGTGTTTGGGAGCCGCATTGGCACATAAGGAGCTCAGTTTGTTTGATTGGTCTCAAGCCCTCAGCTCTTAATCCAAAACAAAACGAACAAGCTGTGTGATGGCAGTTACTGCGGCTGCCAGGCAGCATGTGATAAACACATCAGATGAGGGCTTCATAGTAAAGAAGCTTGCTGTTGAGAAGAAACCGACAAAACAGTCCCGCACTTTGTTTGTGTTTCATTTACACTAAGCAAGACTTTTCTTTTTGTCATCCACACAATCAATATGTGGTTGTTGGGTGGTGAAGCGTGGTCGAAAAATGGCTTAATATCTTTTTTTTGGGAGGATCAAACCCATGGCCCCGCAAACCATTTCCCTCTGTGCCATCTTGTTGAGATAAATAACATCAGTGATGTAATCTGGTATGCGGATATGTGAGGACGTTGCCCCTTTATTTGCCCTTTATCCTGCTTCCCCTCCGCTGTGGCACTGGGACCAGGGCCCCAGCTTGTTTTCACTGCGATGACAGTCAGCGTGGATCTGGGTTAACACTTATAACATGCCAAACTGTGGTACCGCAGTAGTCAGTCGCATATGGGTGGGTGGTTCAGCAGGCAAGTGGAAAGCACCTGCTCAAATACAGAGGAGCAGAAGAATAGCAAAATAGAGCTGAAACATGTAGAGGAATTTGGCTTCTCCAAGGTAAGGATATATTTGTGTTTTGGACAATCGGACAACTTTTATCAACTAAATGTGTAACTGAAATACCAGCAGTAAAAATTATCAATAAAGAAGTGTATTATAGATTATGGCCCTGTAAACAAACCAGCCTCACCAATCACCAATCCTCATCCATGCACTTGGGAAAACGGTAGATGACAGGAAAATCGGGACATGGAGGGGGAGTTCATCCCTCTGTAAGGATTTAGAGGACTCCGTTGTCTTTCACTTCATCAGAGACAATTGAGTCATTCAGCTCCCATTGTGGCGCTGGCCAGGCTCGGAGGGGTGCGGGGTAGGGGAAGAGAACAACTTTGGGTGGGAAGGCTGAAAAGGAGAGGGGAGAAGCTACACAATCCAAAGCCACATCGCAACCACTGGGTGGGGGTCTGTCAAGGGGGGCTGGTTAGTGTTTGTGTGTGGGAGGTGCGGGCCAAGCAGGAGGGACAGAAGAGAAGAGAGAGTTATCCTGGAACTCTGGAGCAATTTGTCACATTGGAATGGCTCTTGAGTTACATGGGGGGCCCCCTTCATAGCAGGAGAGTTTTCAGGTTGCAGAGTGGGGAACGAGGAGGGGGTTGGAGCAGCAGAGAGGGGTCAAAGGTCACGGCCTACTCAAGCCCAGGCAGTGTGTCCGTTAGCAAGGCAGAAGGGTGGGTGGAGAGAGAGGCAGGAGGCCAGGAAGGGGGTGGTCGTAAAGCCCGGCGCTTGCCAAGGCCCAGTCTTCCTCGGCATGCTTATAAAATCTGCGGGAGAGATTAGTGTGTGAGAACATTTGCAATAGCGGGGCTGAAGTGGAGCCACTTGTCAGGGCATGCACCCCAACAACCCCCCCTCTCCTCAGTCGTGTGGTGTCTCACTACCCCATTGCCACACTCAGGGGTGTCACCTTCAGGCTCCTTCCCCACCTCCTCAGAATGTCCTCTTGTTCGACCGCTCTCCCGGCTGCAGCTGTGTTTGAATATTTGCATGTGTGAGCATGTGCGCACATGCGATGGCTGAAGTTTCCCATGGCTGGATTCACAATTCTTCTTTCTCCTGCACTGCCCCGTCTTCCAATCCCTCTGGCACCAGTGGACGCCGTCTTGAATTACCTCATAGATGACAGCAGCCCTGACACACTCCTATTTTACTGTTGCGACACCACCCTCCTCTCGTCCTCATGGCAATTAATATCCAGTGTGGGTGAGGGGTCCATAAAACCCTGCAGGACCTCAACTCTGGAGTTTTTACAGTCTTTTCTTTTTCCACTCTGAGGACATACAAACAAGCATAAACAAACTCAGTTTTTTTTTTTTTTTTTTAGCAGTTAAAGCCGTCTTTGGGTCATAAATGAGTGTTCCTGGTAAAGAAGTACCAGGCAGTTTTTTTTTTCTTCTTGCAGGGTCTGTAACTGAAGACATGGAGTCAATAACTCCCTCCAGCGTCTACCACTGGCAGGCACCCCACAGTGAACTCTTCGCTAATTACCACTGATTTAGACACAGTCTCAGGAAGGGTCGCAACACGCTCACTCCCCGACCAGCACTGACACACACACACACACACACTCACACACACACACACACACACACACAGATACTGTCAGACATGCATACAAACTAGCGGTCACCTTTGCAGAATGGCAACAGAAAGAAATTGAATCCGATGCACCTGTGTCACCATACAAGCGCCAGATAATTACTTAGTTCCCTCTGCACCAGATTGCACGTGGAATGGAAGATTGAATTTATTTAACAGCAAACTTTTCGTCTCCAACTGGCCAACATGTGATCCTGGCTCCTATAATTATGGTGAGGTGATTATTAAAAAGGTCATTATTGCAAAGATGACCTCAGTCAGTCATGAAATGTTATTCAAGATGATGGGAAGAGAAGAAAGCCCCTCCACATTTTTTTTTTTTGATCATGTCAAAGGTTTTTGTCCAAATGGCATCATCGATGCAGCTCCAAGTTCAGATTCACTCGTCAGAGCTTTTTAGTTGTAATAAAGCATCTTGACAATTTTTAATGAGTATCTGTGGCACCAAGGTTACAACATAGGCCAGCTCCCCTCCTTTGCATTAATTATCTGCCACCAGCGATTGCTCCAGTCCTTTCATTTAGTTTCTTAAGACAAACATATTTTTCCTACCGGAATCTGGATTTGAAAATGTCTTTTAGGACCCATTTTAAAAGAATGGTCGCTTGCAGACACAGGGTATGGCCATTTATTGAGTCAAAAATGTTAAAATTTCAGTATGATAAAGAGGCTGCTTTTTTTTTTTTTTTTTTTTTTTTACACCATGTTCTTCTTGATTTTTGAATTCCTCAGTGGTTTCTCTCTACCCAGTTTTTGCAGAATGGCTGCTACGACCTCCTTGCCCCAGTGTAGGTGACCGTGACACTGATAAGCAGAGTTTGGATGTCATATTGTCGAAAAGTCAACACAAGCTTTCCAGTCAGTGGCTGAAAAATCAATGGAATATGTCAAATCAAAATATTTTCAAATGAAAACAGACTTGTGCATTTGCCATTCTCGTGATGACTAAAACATTTGAAGATAAACGATTTCCACGCTGCGTCAGGGAGCGTTCACACTCTAATTTGGATCATCAATGTGGATGTCATCAAATGAACTCCACCCGGTTTATGACACAGACAGATGTGTCTTCATGACCCTTGTTTCTGCTTATCTGTTTTCCTGCGATCGTGTGGGTGTGCAAGAGAAAGAAGGTGGGGGAACGACAGACAGGCTGGCTTCTGATAGAGGGAAAGTTAATCATTTATGGGTGCAGTCAGGAAATGTAGCCACACAGGAGCGTGCTGAGACTCCACGCTTTACCTTTTTTATGGGTTCCAATAAAAAAGTCAGACAGCAGTCACATTGATGACATCAGGTCATCGTAAAGCCATGAACTGTGGGCACAACTAGCTCCAACTTACCCTGACTCAGGGACATTCAGAGTCACCTGTCTGTTACTAAACATTAGCAAAAATAGTATTTTGGTTCCGACTGCCTGGCTTCCAAAGAAAGAGTTTGAGCTTTGTGTTTCTCTAAAGGTGCATTGGTTTACACTGTGTGCTCTTCTGCCGAACTCTCAGATGCCTGCTTCAGGCCATCCTCATCCTGTCTATCATCCCCTTTAAGATTTTTATTTGCGTCTCCATGTTTTTGAGTTTCCACATCCCATGCACATGTAAAAAAAACCCAAAAAAACCCCAAAAACCCCTTTTTTTTGTCTTATTTTTTTATTTGTTCTTTTGGTTTTTTGCTTTCTGCATTGTTAACATGTTTTGTTTCTTTCTTTCCATTCTGTTTCCCCTCTGCCATTCAGTACCTACAGATGAAATGGCCCCTGCTAGATGTTCAACAAGGAGGTCTTCAAAGTAGACAAGCACTTAAAGATGCCAGGTCCCCGTCACCGGCACACATTGTTGTAAGTAACACTCCGCTCGGTACTTTTCTTCTTTCACCAGCCCTCTCTCTCCCCTTATACATGACAGTGCAGAGCAGAAACAAACCCTGACTACCTTTGGATACTTGTATTGGCTTCCATTAAATCGGTCACTAATACAACCAGTCAGTTTTATAAACGTGTTCTCTTATCTGTGCACCTTTTTTGATGAGGAAAGTTTTGTGGATGCAACTGAACAGTCAGCAGGCAAATGGCACTGGCAGTTTTTTGTACAGCCAGGTCCCCTGTAGCCTCAGAGAAAATTGTAACTGGCAAGCCAAGGAAAACTGACCTCACACTCGCAACTTCTTGATGAGAATAAGCTCAAGTCGGGCTGCAAACGCACTTCTTTGAGGGAGGTGTGGGCGTTTCTTAAACATTGATCGTCCAAGGAGTTGGAGGAGTGCTCTGGCAGCAGTTTTGGCTGGACAGCCATAGGGGCATATTCAGCATATACTCATAACATAGCAAGTCAATATCTGAGAGGCTATCTTCCCTAGAATCAACAGCTGAATGTGAGCTAAGTAGTTGGCTAAAGGCGTAAAGTTTACAGCAGGTCAGTGGAAGGGTTGTATATAGGGTGAACATAGAGAGATGAATGTGTGTGGTCACAGGGTTAGCGTGCAAGAAAATCAATGAGTTAGGGATTGAGCAGTATCACTGAGGTGACCGTTCGTGCCCGAGGCCACACAGTTGTTACTTTTGTTTTACAGTTGTGCTTTAACATGTTGTTATGGTAGAAATGTACTTAGCACATAACAATTTGAGAAGGAGAAGTCTTCCAAGGTTGTACGCTCATGAAAAACAGGATCTCTTGTGGTAACACTTGAGTGTTGGATTCCGTGCCGTCTGGCCCTTTTTGTTTATGCATTCTGTGGAACAACACAGTTGGCCGTCGTTATGGCTCACACAGAAAGGTAGCGAGGATTTTTATCGCACAGATTACACCGTCAAGACACGGTGTCCCTCTGAGTCACATTTGACATTTGATCAGCTTAGTCACTTTTATGGTCCATAATAAATTCCACCTGAAACAGTTACACAAAAGTTGGCAAACCGAGACCTCCCTGGTATTTTGCCCATTTAAGTTAAGCACGTCTTAAAATAGCAAGAGTTGACAAGGCAGCTTATTTGAAACAGAAACCTGTCAGAAGTTGTGTTTAAGACAAAAAGCCAGCGATGACAGTGTTATTTTGAGCAAAACAAGCCCAGCTAAGGCCCTCCTTATCTTCCCCTGCAATGCTAGTGTTATTTTTATACCAACGGGTTCAGGGGCCTCTACTTACTCGTGTTATTTTAGGAGACGCTCAGAAAAAGGGTTCCAACTTCTATGAAGTCATTAAAGTGGTTGTAGGCAGCAAATGCTTCAGGTAAATACTTGAGGATCGTTCCTGCAATGAGTCATATGGCTGTAAATACTTACCACCTTACATATACAAAAACTCCTGCTGTAAGCTTTAATATGATTCAGTGTGCGAAGGAAGTTTGAGAAGAATAGCAGACTGTTGCAACACTAACTTTTTGTTGTTTCATTTTTATTAACATTTCTGTTGTAACCTTTTTTGAATTAGCTCGCTTGATGACAAACAAGTTCCCAGAATGATGTTTAATTCTAATAAAAACTCTCTTTATGGATTGAATTATTTTATGACATTTACTGAAAGTTGTACTACAGCTTTGGGCAGTCAGTCAAGCGTGTTTCTCTAACAGGCAACAGCAGCTACAAAAAAACAAAACAGAAACTAGCTCTGGGGCAAAGGCAAACTCAAAACAACAGAGAATGAACACCAGATGGAAAAATTGAGCTTGTGCATTGCTGAAGTACAGACCCGCTCACAACTGAAAAATGTACTGACTGTAGTCATTGAGATACATGAAAAGATGAGCGACATGAAGACATAGATTGGTGATGATGAGAAGGTTGGCGAGATGTAAAAATACGCCTGGAAAAAAACAAGGGTCCATTGAACAATTAAGACTTGAGGCACAGATGCTCTCACATGTTGCACCCAGTCTTAATGGTCCAGACGGAGCAGAATCTTGAAACTTCAGCTGTTTGGCAGTTAAGCGTCTCCTTTGTTAAGTCATACAACAAATTTCTGTTTAAAGTAGTACAAAATTGGTTTTAAAACCAATTCATAAAAACTGGTATGTCTTTTGTAAACAGCAAGTTTGAACGTCTTAATTTTGAGGTTACATTAAAAATACAGTTAAGCTTTTGAGATTGATTTTACCGTTGAGGCAACGATCTGCCTCGGACAAAGAACCGATAATGAAAGTGAAGTGTAAATTTGAATTGTTGAGGTGCTTTTACAGGGTTAACTTACAGGGGCTTTCATTTTATTCTCTTATTTAATTTTTTTCCATTCTTCCGCTCTTCTGACTTTAGTTCTAAGCACAAAAACAATAGCAAAAGCAGATATCCGTTGCCTGAGCACAGCCACACTGATAGTTTGATTCTGAATATGAGGGGAAAAAAAAAAAAAAAAAGGATGGAATATTTGTGGTCCTATTGCTCTACCCTGTGTGATCTGTTTGATTCACAGGCTGATGAGATCAGAGGCGTTGCAGCATCACTGCATAGGCACACAACTGGCTGTTAGTACAAGTGATTAAACTGGATGTGAAATGCAGCCTGTATTGTTGACTAGCCTTCTCCTGCTCCAGCATCCACCTCTGACTGAGAAGGAAGTGTGATTGAATGTTTCCCTGGTTTGCATCATACCGGCAGTCGTCCATATAGAAAAGGAAGATTAGTGTGTACAGCATTGTGGATTCCAATGATAACCCCACACAGAGTCCCATCGGTTTCACTCAATTGGTTGAAGGTTTTTTTTTTTTCTTCTGTATGCCTTGCAGGTCATGTGCGTGATCCTCTTATCAATGAATTTTGGTGTAAACAGTAGTTTCTTTTTGTTTACAAATGCAAAGAAACATTCAAGCACGTTGACCCCTGCCTGCCTGGAGCACTCGCGGGCTGCATTGGTAGTGATAAGAAGCCGCTGAATGGCCTGCGCGATAACATTCTAAGTGACCCACAGTCAGTTGAAACAACAGCAGACAGCCGTCGATGGGAGGAGAGATACACAGGACTGTAGATGAAGCCCCTGAGAAAAAGAGAAGGATAGATGTAGGATAGACAGGCGGTTTCTTTTCTCTCTGGAAGGAGGTGAGAGGCTGGAGGATCAGCTGAGAAAAGAGGAAGTGACCTCACCCAGGCTGGTCTCTCTGAGGGCACGCCGTATGCCCCTGTTTACCATCCCCTCAAAGGAGGCTGCGCTGGACCCTTTTGAAGTGCCTGACCACCCCGCAGGCAGCCTCTAAACCTGCCGCTGCTGAACTTTTCTGCGATTGGCTGAAAGTTGTTCAATATTTATCCACTTATTGATGTGTCGTTTTTTTAGGGCGAGACTCCAAGAAACATTTCATGCCTCATGCAGCTCTTGAGGGAGAAATCGTAAACAATCCCCCCTTTTTTTAATTTTATTTATTATCGTGATGTCTTAATAGGTCATTGTAGAATTACAGACATTTTTTTTTTTTGCAGCTGGTAGCAGTGTGAACTAGGCAAATAATTCCACAGAGATGTACGTGTCATTTTTTACCAAGAAATAAGTACAGGCAACGTGCCATGTCAGACGGTTTTGGGCATACACATCTTGCGTATGTTGATAGTATCAACAAAAATGGAGTAAAAGGACTCAACAGGAGTCTAGGCTGGTAATGTAATATCTTTTGTTTGAGACACAGTAAATCTTCTGCCACTGTCATTTGAATTTTGAGATATGAGACCATGTTAAACACAAGTCATTCTTATCAAATCACATTCATTATTTTGCTGTTCTGCGACCTGGGGTGGGTGCAGGGGGTCTGTGTTGAGAGCATACACACTACTTTCTGACTTCCATGTGCATACACAGCCTTAGAGTCTAGAGTCTAGCCCTGACTGAACAATGTCTCCATTGTTTTGTGGGCTTTCACTGGCAGCAGGGGACGGCTGGAGTGTTAACCATTTCCCAACTGCACCTCACTGTGTGTCATTGTGCGTGTGTGTATCAGAGGTAGTGAAGCATGGGCTTGAAGGCATGAAGAGAGGGAGGGCACTTGCTCGAAGTGTATGGTAATTGATGTGGAGGAAGTGATGGAATCACATTTTTACGGCTTGCAAAGACCTCCCACCTGAGCCTTCACAGCTGCTGAACATGCTTATTTTATTCCCATTCAGTCCAACCTGTTCCTCCCAAGACTGCGTACTGGGTAGAGGCTGAGAGAAGGGTGAAAAGAGCCAACAAGTTTTTGATATTACGAAAAAAAAGAGAGAGTTGCGTCTTGGCTAAGCATTCAGAAAAGAGACGCCACAGTGACTCTGGATCCCTGTAGTGGGCCAAAGAACTGGATTGACATGCTACTGTTTCTCTAGGTTAGTATTTAAAAAAAGACAGGATTGCATTTGCCTTCCGGGACCACTTCTCTGCCCATCTTTGAGGAGTAGGGATAAAGGGGGCTTCCTGTGGTCTGAATGGGCCATGCACCTGGGCTGTCCAGACAATTGTCCAGAACTCTGGGAGGCCCAGCCTTCCCTGTTGTTAATGAGAGACCCTGTGGTCAACAGGCGCCACCCATGCACTGTCCGCAGGCTTTACCTTGCCTTTCTCTATCCTCACTTGTATCCTCACTTGTGCTGACCTTAAGCTGCTCTTTCCTGCTTCATTTTAAGCCTTCATCCGAATAATCCCTCTGTTCTCCTTTTTGTTTTCTCTCTGTGCACGTGTCCCTCCATCCAGCCTTTGCTGCAACCGAGGACTCGTATCCCATGCTTTAATTTATTGTTGTAGTCACTTTTAGATCAAACATTTCAATTGGCATGTAGAACTGAGAGATGAAATAGGCCGTTTCTTTTATGTGCAAATGGTCTCTCAATTAAATTTCCGAGGAAAAAAAATGGCTGCGTCCTGATGTATTCTGATATGTAATTATGATGGAAGATTTTATTCGTCTTTCCCATTTCTTCTTGGCAAAGTGATGCGGCCCTCAGACAGAAGCTCTCCCCCGTCTCTCACTGTCTCCTCCAGACAAGACGTTTGTTCAAGGGGTCACGCTTACATCATCGGTTCGGGCCAAAATCTGAGGCTTGTCGAGACATGGCGTCAGGCCCGGGAACTGTGACAATGAGAATGAGAGCACCTCAGTCAATGTATCTATCCAATAGTCTGGATGTAGCTTGTTCCCACAGACAGTCCACTCAGTGTTGGCTTAGTCAGCAACAACCCCACAACAATGACTGAAGAGGCTTCTTCCTCCTTGGACTTTGAACATAATATCGAAACAGTTTGAAGTAAAATGCCCGACTAATTGCTTTCAGAATAAAATGTGTATATTGAGTCGAGACATTTGTTTGTATGGGATGTGAACAGCAGCTTTATGTGTGTGTTCAGTCGCAGCTTTGTTGTTGTGGCATTTGACTGTTGAATAACCCCCTTGAACTTGAGCTGCCCCAGGAAATGTGTGACTCGATGTTGGACACGCACATTTGAAAAGGATAATAGATATTTGTATCTGTAAGTGTGTGCGTGTGTGTTTCACCAATAACCACAGTGTTCACTGGATCGCTTTTATGAGCAGTTATCTAGCTGGCCCGAGGGTCAAGCACAAGTACAAATAGAACTCAGTGATCTGAGTGCACAGTAGCTTTTAGGTACTGGAGCCCTTCAGTAAACTAAAGGCCCTGCTGATTTTCTCTGCATGTTCTTTGAGTTGTTCTAGCCTCTTCTTTCTTCCAAAGTAAATCGATGTACTTTTTTCCCCTCTTTTCTTTTTTTTTCCCCTCATCTCCTCTGTCATCTCTTGATAGCTGCTCAAGATCTGATTTCTTCCTTTTAGGGAGAGTATAAAGACTCCTAGTTTAACCTTTGAGCGCGTCCTCCTCGATAGAAACATCCCTGTTTTAAACAGCTCATAGACAGGTCACAAATATAACTTGTACGTGCATAGGGAACTTGTAGAAATATAAGGCATTACTCTTCCGGGAACTCAAAATCTGCAAGCTTAATTACTTTGTTTAAAGCTTGGTTTATAATTTGAATTTTTTTACGAGCCATAATGTCATCTTCCCCTACCTCAGGCCAAATTTAAGTGGCAAGAGTGAATCTCTAGATCAGTTGACCGCTGCTGAACATCCGCAAAGGTGTGCAGGAGATGAAATGTAGTACCAAAATGAAACAATGTTCTAACAACCAGCCAGCCAGTACCAGCAACCGTGTAACCAGTGAAGAGCCGATGTTCTCCCATTGTTCCTGTGTAAAATTAGTAATAAAGGGGTCGAACATGCGCCCAGGAGAAACGGGAGAAAGCTGAGCCAGCAGAGACGAGGCAGTACTTTAAATAACTAAAAAGCCAGGGGATGCATTATTTTTAGGGAGAACACGTTTCTTTTGCATAAAACCTGGTCGGCTGGGATTGTGTGCATATCTGTGCATGTATGTGTGTGTGTGTGTGTGTGTGTGTGTGTGTGAGAGAGAGAGAGAATAAAGGAGAGACGGAGAGCTGATATAATTGTGTGACTTGGGAACGTCCATCTTTGCCTTTCAGGGGCCCTTCTGCTGGGAATTCCCTGGACAGTCAGATCTGAGCCTTCACCAATTTCATTTGGTGAGAGACCTTTGAATTCCAAAAATATCTTTTTGGATTTTTTTTTTTTCGTTGATTCCACACACAAATTAACAGCTGATTATTGATTTTAAAAACATATATATATATATATATATATATAGTCAATGAAAGCTTAAATCCTGGTGATGATGATTGTGATAATCATGCTGTGTTGTGCTTTGTGCTAATTCAGTGCTGCTGCTTTGCTGCTGATGTGCTTTTTGAATGTCTAAAATGCCCTTTTGTATGAAATCTAGAAGGCGAGTTTTTTGTGTTAGAAGAATGGCTTTCATGATTCATACTCAGACTGTTTAGCTGCTTGAGGTAGTTTTGCTCTTATTCAATAATGTTTGGCTTTGAACTCATCTCTGTCTTTTGGAATTTGTTTGCCTTGTTTATTTGTATTTTGTCTAACAGTTTATGGATCGCTCCAATCAACAGACATTTTTAGGGGAGCCTTGGTCACAAAAAACGTGTATGTTTGAATTAGTCCAGAATCCGAACAGCACGGGAAGGAGCTCTGTGTTTTTTTTGAGCTCTCTAGTGCAGCTGTTTTGAATAGTTCTTTCCCAACACAATCTGGGTAGCATCATTTTACATGCAGAGATGAAGCACTAACACACTGTTTACACTCTCTAGTTGAAGATTTAGTGTAAAGATTACTGTAGTTGAAAGAGATGTCCCTCGCTACCTCAGTTGTCCTGCAACTATTTTAAAGAACTTTTCCAGAATGCGAGCTATAAATTAAAGAAAGGAGAGCCTAAAGATCAAGTTTAGTGTTGTTTTTACTGCAGAGTTGACATCAGTAAACCTTGTTTTGATTTGCCACAGTCAGGCACTGTGAAGCCTGAAATAGGCTGGCATAACGAAGCCCAGAGGAGAAGTCTTAATCTCATCTGAGGCGACCATAACTCTCTGTATTGCCTACTTGAATTGTTTGACCAATCCACTGCTTGTTGATTATGTACGCTCTGTAGGGCCTTTGCTGTTACTGAATAACACAAGTCCTTCGGAGATAAAGATGGCAAACAACGAAGGTAAATCCTGCTTGCAAACCGATTAAAATGACAGTTAGCATTTCTCTCCCCGTGTCAACTTGATGCCTCTCTTCCCTCCCCTTTTTTCTTTTTTACACCAGTGCCTCTGCTAGAACTTGTTTGGCGAGGTCTGGCAGGATCTCGTCTGGGTGTGCCTGTCTTTCTCCTTGTGTGTCTTATAAACACACCTTTGTCTACCCCAGTGTACATGGAGTGTCCTTGGGTCTAAGGTGTTACATGACTTTTAGATGACAGGTAGTGTTAAACTTTTGTCTGTATGTATGCAACCGTTTGAACTTATTTAACCACGTGAGCTGACTTCGGGCCCATGTAGAGTGGATACTGAGCAAGAAGCTCTCAGAAGGATGTGGCAATTGTGATTTGCTAATCATTGCTTTGTACAAAGAACCAGAATCAAGGTTCAGATGCAATATGAATGAATAATCTTAACTCATGATGAAACAGTCCTCACACTCTGCTCATCTTTGACAAATTCCTCCAGATGGGATGATCTGCATTCTGCAGCCAGCCTTGTGAGCGACAACAGACTCAGCAGCTCGGCACGCTACTGTATTAACACTGGAGGCCGTTTCACAGGGAAACTTGTTTTGACAGAACTCCAGGTGTCTCATTGTTGGGGATGGCATGGTTCAACAGATTTACCAATTAGCACTGGGCTGAGGGCACAGGAAGGGTGGGAGGGAAGAAATGAAACTTGGGGAGGCGGATTTGGCCGCAGTGATGGAATGAGGTTTTAAGTGAGCGGGGCTGGTAGGGGAAGGTGTGGAGAGAAGCGAGGGGAGGAAAAGGGGAGGGAAGGGGGTGGAGTGTGACCATACGGAGGCAGGCTGGAGTAAGGCGATCCTTGACCTCACCCCCCCCCCCCCTTTTTCCCAGGAGTTGTATGGAAGAGGCTGATGCTTGAGCTGAGGAGGGGAACTACATGGAAAGAGAAGAATGGGGTGGGAAGACAACACAGTGACACATGGGAGCTTTTCAAAATAAAGTGATCTTTTCACTTAGCTGATCAGTGAAGTTCAAATTGAGCTTGTTTTTGCCCTTTTTGTCGCAGACAAACTTTGCTAACACGCGTCCTTCAGCCAGAGTTTTAATTTGTATTTTCTGCCGCCATGCCATTCGTACTCTGGTATTAGGGAGAATTGTGTGAGATTAAACTGAGTGTTTTGTTATTAGTCTCACTAACCCGCTCTGTTATTCCTCAGAAATGTCTGTTTCTATTTCCAGGAAGTGTGGAAGTGAACTTTTGAGAACAGAGCAAACGGATTTAGTGAATATCCCAGGGGTGGCCTGAAGAATTTAGAGTAGTTTTTGGCTCTAGAATGTTATGACATTGTCATGCTGATGCGCATATTTTGTAGCACTTTGTGCTCTACATGAAATTATTAAGTAAAAAAGGGGGCTAAAAAGGTGTTCCAAGTAAAGGTGTCTATGTGCTTCTTTAGAGGTGTCTTTTCAGAAAAATTGTGCTTTTTCCCATTCAAGCTTTTTCTGTATGTAGGAAGTTGTCAGTTATTAGCTATTAGTCCGGTCTTTTTGCAGAGAAAAGACATAGGATGTCTTCTTTGAGTCAGAGTTTTTGAAAAAGTTTGTCTTGAATGGTTTTATAATCAGAGCTGATACACTTGCACCCACAAGGCAAATCCTAAACCCTAAAAAAAGATTAACAAGATATCTGTATTTAAGAAACCAACCATTACTAGGTGCCACAGTCACTTCAAAAGTTTGAGAAAAAAGCAATCAGTATCCAGAGAAATTACTATGAAATACCACTCAGTGACGCACCAAACAAGTTATTGCTTCTTTATAAGCTCCAGATCACTCTGCGGCCTTGTGGATATCTCTGGTTTTAAAATGATTCAGCGTGGAACAATCCCACAATTGCTTTGGCAACTGTGTGTTTTTTACATACGAACAGGCGACTTGTGATTGAGAGTGATGGAGACAGCTTTTTGGAAAGGGAGAGTAGACTGGGACTATAGTGGGGAAAGATGGGAGGGAGAACATGAAGCCCCGCCAAATTCCCCAAAGGACAATTTACTGTTATGGATGAATACACTGTCACAGTCAAATTTCGACTTCATGGATGTGTGTGTTGAAGACGGTGGAATGCTGAGTGATTCCAGAGAGCACTTAAGCTGCCTTGAATTCAGTTTTCTGTCCCCGCCCGTGTTATAACAGGAGAGGGGCTTTTCTTTGGAGTTTGCAGGGGTAAACACCGACTATCTGCTTTCTGAGCCATTAAGCTTCGCCCTCAGTCACCTTCCTCATATTCTAAACAGTGTTTTCTGGTTTTTTGGGGCAGCCTGAATGATTCCAACACCCCAATTTATTTGATTTTGTTCCTTTCTGCAGTTCCAGTGAGGACCTGTCTGAACTTTTCTTGGATTTGTTTCGGCTCTGGTTTTGATGTGCGTGTTGTTATTTATTTTCTTTTTTCTTTTTTTTTTTTCGCATTCTTAAAAGTCTGAATTGTCAATAGTGCCAGGCCCTGCTTTTGTCTCGGCCTGGGGACAGAATTTGATGCGATACTTATTTTCCTTCCCAGTCACCTTCTTTGAGCAATTTCCCCCTGCTGCTGTTTTTGTTTTGCTTTGGTTTTTTTCAGGGGAAGTTTGGGACTCTTCTTTGAGGCAGGTGACCCTGTGAGTTGACTGCTCTTGCATACCTATGCAGGTGTGCACATGCTGTAGCATTTATTTATCCAGCCTTTCAAAAAACATCTCCTCTAATGGAATGGCCTGTGAAAATGTCAGCAAAATCAGTCATGTAATAGAAGGAGGTAAGTGAGACGGGGTGAAAAGGGAGACCTGTAGTCTGTGAGATTAAGGAGGATCATCATACTGGAGGTTTTGGAAGAAGGGGGAGATGGCTCAGAGCTGACAGTATATGGGCTGTTGGGAGAAAACCCTAAATGTGTCGGACCACTTCTCCTCATCTGTCAGAAGTGCAAAAAACGCCCATCATTGGCCAGACATCGCCTTCGAAAGATGCTGAGAAGTGCATGCTGGGAAAAGAATAAACAAGCCTGTCAACAAAGTTGGGAAGAATCCTGAGTACAGCGTTACTGTCAAAAAGCAGCTTCCATTTCATACATTATTAACATTACCTAAACGCATTATTTGTGTATTTATTCATTCATTTGTCTTGTTAACATCTTCCTGGAGTAAGATAAACAGCAAGGCCAGGCTGGCTGCGTGACAGCTGTGTGTGAGATTTGAATAAAAAGCCCAGCAACGTGATTGGAGCGAGACAGGAGCAGAATCTGTGGACACCAGTCTTCCTCTCCAGGCTCATTAAGGGACAGTAAGGCGATGATGTCGAATCGGCACACACTTTACTGGCCTGCTTTTTTTTCTTTGAACAGCATCGCCCTCTTATCTGCAACATGCTCTGTTCCTCCATAACACAGCGCTCCTACTCCCATGGACGCACGCGCTCAGTCTGTCTCTCCTCACGCACACACACTCTGCCTGCATACACATTCATCTTACGCATTTAGCTTGTTTACACGGAAAACTCCTAAGTATATGACTTGTCCACAGAATTTTGGCAGCTCTTGTGTTTTCTCCTACGCCATCGGAAAGGCCTGGTACTTGTTTTTTATTTGTTCTTTTTTTTTCTGCACAGACATCACAAATGGATATTTTAATTGGAACTTTTGGCACTGTCTCCATCTTGCGTTGGAATGGCAGACAAGTGAGTGGCTGGCGAGGCCGGGACTGGGCTGATTGGTGTGTAGCGAGGCATGCCTAAATCAACTGGCAGCATGAATAGCTTGCTTGATTCTCACTGGCATTGACTGGAATCTGTGGCTTTTTTTTCTTCCTTTTTAAAGTGAGATTCTTTCTCTGGAAAAAGTGTGGAATAACCAACAAGGGGGAGAGACTACCTCCTGCCTCCTTGAAGCATGACTTCTCTTTTGTTTTGTTGGTGCAAATTACTTGCCTTCATGTCATCTCGGTTCTTGTGCTTTTGCCAGAATAAAATGCCTCACCATTGTTGTTGTTGTACTTCAGCACTGGATTAGTACATCCTAAAACAAACATTAATGTGCTCATGAAGTCATTATGGCTTTCTTCTTCTATAGTATATTAACTGAAAAGAAGTGGTAAGTGAAGAAGCTGTCAAGAAATGAATTAAAAAAAACAAAAAACTAATAAAATCAGCCGTGCAGATAATTTGATATCCATCTACTTTTTGAACCAACGTTCAGTCTCCAGTGTTTGGAATTCTTAAGCTGTTACAAAAGCTTTATTGAAAAAGGATCTGCACTTTCAGGCTCAATCCAGAGGATTAAAGGAATTGAATTAAACACAGATAAGTGTTTAAACATAGAGGTAGAACAAGGTAAACTGGCACTGTAGCCCCTACTGTTCCTGTGTCATGATCGAAACAGTTTACGCATTATTCCAAAATTTTCTCAAGCTTAAATAAGCATATGGTTCTTCTAGTGATTAATTTATTCATTCATTGTGTCCACCTCCTGACTTTGGGGATTTCAGAGGGAATAGATCACTAACCCAAAATGACATGTTGGACTTGACTCCTGCTCCAGGGAAGTTGCGCTGTGGCTCCACTGCAACAACTAATGCAAACCACATGTTTGAGCTTTGCATCTGCATAAGTACACACCTGTTTCAACTGCGGACAGTCTTTCACCTCAGATGGTAAATTCAGGCACACTCACGCCAGAGGCAGAGCGGCTGTGGAACCGGGTCAGGTTGGAGTCATTGTAATCCTCCTTGACATAATGTAGTCTTTGTATTTGGCTGTGTGCATATGTGTGTGTGAGCAGTAGGAGGAGGAGGAGAAGGAGGACGTCTGTGAACTGTATACTCAGTGAATGCAAATTGTGTTTTTGTGTATTTGCGTGCAGCAGAGGGCCTTTCTCTTCGGGCTGGTAGTCAGCGCTGTGTAATTATCTGGCTGTCTGCCACCAAGCCCCCACTGGAGCAGAGACAGAACTGGAGCTGTGTTACACAGCGTAAAGGGCAAATTAGACTTCTGCAACTGCGCACATCAATTGTCGCTTGGGTCTGGTCGCGAATCAGTTTTGCTGTTATGCATCTGCGCCCTTGGTCTGGAATTTCTAGGGACGCACAGCAGTTTCCCCCCAAAACTATTCGAGACCTCGCGAGAATTTCGGTGGGCGGTGACGAGAACTTCGGCGACGCTGGCGGAAGTGTTTATCTTTCAAAACAACAATGGCGTGTATGCAAGATATGGATCTGGAGTTGCTCGACATCGAAGAAGAACAGCTTCTTTTATTGGAGTTGGCGAAAATGCAAAGGAGGAAGCGTAGGTGGTCACACAGACAACCGGAAAGGCATACCAAGGACCAATCACAGCTGCTTTTTGTCTGCGCACTTCCGCTTGAGCTCTGCGTGGGTTTGCGTCTGTCCGACGTGTAGTCAGGATTTTTTTGAGGTGCGCGACGACGGGTGCAGACCCTCTGCGCGGGGGGCGTTGTCGCGCACAGAGACACATTTGACGGTTGCAGAGGCTATGCGTCGAAAGCATAAACCGCCCTTTATGCAGCGGCCCGCCTGAACCACTGGCCCAAAGTTTGCTCAGCATGGGGTCACGAGATAACAAGGTGTCTCTTGGCTTGTAGGCCGGGTCGGTGGACATTCTTCAACACTGGCCTAAACCAAAACATACCTTTTTAAGATATGGACATTTAAGACAGATTTAAGACATTTAAAAAAATGGTTCTATCCTCCTCTTCCATGCAACAATTGAACAAAAAAAAGTGCATCACACTTGAATTAACATGACTTTATGTCTGAAAAATATTCCTATAGCCAAGATGGATACATGCCCTATCATGTCCTTATATTAAAATTCTCAAATTGGATGGGACAAATCCCAAACAAATGTATGGGTATCTTTGCATTCTACCGTACTTAAACATTTAGGTGATAATAAGCGTTGTGGATTAGTTTAGGACTTGACTGATTTATTATGAAACGGGAAAGCGAACCCAAGCACACAGACCAGATAAGGTTGTGAAATGCTGCGCTTGCTGCTTGAGAGTTGAAAGATCTTAACTGACAGACATAGACGGAAACATAGCCAGCCAGTCAGAAGCCAGGAGAACACAGATTTATAGCATTAGCATAAAGAACATATCTCAATTTGCATGCAACTTCTTCTTGCTTTATCAGTCGGCGAGCCAATACAGAGGTGCCCCCCCCCCCACCACCTGTGAGGGCCAGTGTCCTGGGTGAAGGAGCGAGCGCAAGCCCCTGCGAGTACGCACTGCGATGTCAGCCTGCCTCTCCCGCCATTTTAATTGTTATATCTCCCCTGCCTTGATACGAGCAAAAAGGGAGGCCTCTGCAAAACTTGGCACTTCAAAGGGTACCTCCCTCAGTCTTACAAGTTGCCTGTCTCTTTGGAGGAGCCCAGGCTTTGGAGAGTCAGAAAAGGGGATCGGAGAGGCGGTGTGGATTCCCGTCTAGAATGAGTTTGATGGGCTAATTGTAGCCCCCAGTGGACACAGGCACACATCACAGAGGGATGGCTGAGTGAGTGAGTGGGGGCCGAGGAGCTGCGGAGGCAGAAAAATATTCCTGCTCGGTCTCTCTTCCATATCTGTATCTTTACGTGCGAGTCTCTGCTTCCTTTGACTTCAGCATCCTGTCATGTGTAAATGGATGTCATCAATATTCCCAACATAAATCACTTTTTTGCAAACATTATCTACTGAAATGAATACTTTCTGCAGGTAATTGCATCTATTAATGATGCAAGCAATTTCAGCAAACGTTGGCAAGAAGGCACGTCCGCCAAACCCTCTCACTCCACACATCCGGGGGCTGAACCATGACATAAAGCACAACAAAGCCATGTAATGCGCAGACAAACACGCACAATGTCTCTCTACCAACAATGTTAGCAACTGGTTCGACTGTAGTGGTGATCAAAAAGGCTCTGTGCAGCTTTGAACAGTTTTCTTTTTTCCCGATCTGCATCAAAAAAAAAAAAAAAAATCAATAGCCAAAACTTTTGAGTGCATGTATCAGTTTTTTTTTTTCTCCCATTGCACCCCACCACCAGTTTGGCAGTTGTACATTATGCCACAAGAGTAAAAACACAGTTAAAAGGAGAAAGGCACAGGGAGATGACACCAGCGAGGAAGCAGCTCGTGTAGGGTAGGGCCTTGGCTGGGAGAAAATCAATGGGAGGGAGCACTTCCATACACGGAAATGGCACAATGGGAGGGAGAGGAGAGAGTAAAGATTCTTTTTTCTTTTTTTTTAAACTGAAAAATGATGCATTTGTTTTACCAAGGGAGGGAAAAAAGCAAAGACTAGGAGGGAGGAAAAAAAAAAACGCTCTTCTGAACATCTTTTGAAAAAAAGCTCGCTCTTTGGTGAGGTTGAGTTGTGTGGTTAAGGTTTGTTTTATCCAACTGTGCGGAAGCGTGTGTAGCTGTCTTTCAGGTCTCTTTTTAGTTGAGGCGCAGAAAGACTACTCATGGCATGTTCAAGGGCACTCGGTGGACACGGATGCCCTGCAGGAGGCGGAATTATGAATACAACATGAGTAAACAGACACCTACATATACTGTTAAAATAGTAAGCCTAGTACTTGGCAAGAGACCGTCTTAGTAGTAATTTGAGCCAGTCCACAGTAGCTCAACCTTACTCTTCTATGGGTCATTGATAAAGTCTTGTGGAAAATCAGCTCTAATTTGCCTGATAGTGGGATGATTTGCACATTGGCAGTAATGTATTCCTCTGTGCATTCCTCCAGTGCAACCGTTTTAGTATTCAGTGTAGTGATAAAGGATTTTTTTTCTTTTTTTTTTCTTTTTTTTTTTTTACACAGCAGCTGTGAACAAAGAATACAATAGCACACAAACTTGAAACACAATTCCAAGCCTGAGCTTTGAATGGCATTCAGACTTCAGTGTGACTGAGCGAGCCCATTCAGTGAGAGTACGCGGCGGTTGAAGAGATGGTATCAAGTTGCCTGCAGATGGAGGTCAGTGTGACTGGCACAGTTGGCACCTTGGCACAGCAGCAGTGAGCTGCAGCACTCAGCTCCGTAAAGGATGCGACGACTTGAGGCGGGTGGCGGTGGGGGGACTGGGGAGCAAAGCGTTCTTCTCACTTCTCCTTTTTTTTTTTTATTGTCTGCGCTTCCTGTTTTGAAAGCCATTAAGAAGCAAATTTCCTCACAGCGAGAGGGGAGATGAAAAGGCCCGGCCTTTTGAAACATGTCCAAGCACAAATGTGAAAAAGAGGGGGAATGATAGCTATCTGTAAACATCTCCGTCGAGGGGTCGACGGAAAAGGAATTGTGAGGGGGGGAAAATGATACATTCAGTCATTCATTTGCCTTTTTTTCCTTTTTTTTTTTTTTTTGATTGCTGATGAAAGAGATGCTGCAGTTTTTGTTCCAAGCCAGCTGTATTGCTCTTTTCACAACCACACTAATGTATCAGGGCAGAATCACATAACTACACAGCTACCACCCCCTAGCCCCCTTCTGAAAATGCTTTGTGACATCCGCATCCACACATGTCTGCATTTACTATAACCAGTGAGTATTTATAGATGAGTTAGTTTTGTCATCCATTGATCCCTACAGGTTCTCTGATCACAAAATTGTACTTTTAAACTGCTTTTATGTGCCATCATAAAAGTAATTTCCATGTATTTGAACTGCGAACATCAGAGGTTACATGCTTAACCTGACCAGTTGTGCGTATCCTCTGCATTTCTTTGTTTTAAAGTCCAACACTGGTTAGTTATAACTGTCACAGCTGTAATTTCTGTTTAGCATCAGTTTAGCTGGCATACAGTTTAATTACACCAGTTTCCCCTCAGCGATACTTGCCTAGTTTCTCAAGAGCAGCAATAGATTGGTGCTGCTGACTCTCCTCCCCCCTCTCCTCCTCCTTCTCCCTCCTCTACCCCTCACTGCCCCCGAGCCTGGCCAGTCTGTGCCTCTTAATAAAACCGACAGGCTCTAATTGGGCTTAATTGCACCCTTCGGGCGTCGTCAAAAAGAGTGTTGCTAAACAAACTGCAGGGTCTGCAAGCAGGCCAGGCAGTCTGCTGCAGCACATTGGCCGCTGAGCTCATGCCTCTATGTGTGTGCACAAATCGCCAAAGCTGTTGTATAAATGTTCGGCATGCACGAGTGTATAATTGCGCATTAGGAATGTGCATGAGTAAGCGTCAGATTTAATTGTGTTGGGTGCACATTGTGCCGTGTTTGGAGAAGTGCAGCAAGCCATTCATTCCTCTCGGTAAACCAGCTGAACAAGAGCACACAAGTCTGAAAATATTATGCATTCAAGAAGGGTAGCATCTCCTGACTGCGAACCTCACAGCGCTCTCTGCCGCAAAGTCGACACCGACTGTTAAACAGAATACATCTATGTCTTTTGAGGAAGTGTCCACAGCTCTAGGTGTCAGAAAAGCCTTTTAAATCCCTGCTATTTTGAAAAACCCCTACCAAACAAATCCCTGTCTGTCTTTCAGCAATGTAAGCAAAAAGATGAAGCGGCAGACAAAGCTCTTCATCCCAGTAGCACCACCTCCTGGTTAACGTACGCGGGCGGCCATGACAGTTGCTCCCGTACGAATGTGGTCGAATTCAGTGAGGCGGAGCAGGCTCACCACATGGGCCTTTGCTGGGTCACTGACCGCCATCGATAGAAACGCGATTGAGCCATTGAAATGGCAAAGCCTAACCTGTGTGTCTGTTTGTGAGTGGCAGTGACCCTAAAGCTGCAACCCACAAGGAAAAAGGAGAGTTAATCACAGTGAAAGCAGCACAGCGCTAAAAAAAATCCCTCCGGCTACCTTTTCCTCCAATTTACTCATTACAGCCTTTTAGAGCCTTTTAGTCCTCCCTCAAAGTTTTAGAGTCCGTTGTCAAGACTTGCAGCCTGATTGAGAAAATGCCACTAACAAGCCAATTTCAATTGTGCTGTGTTCAAATGCTTTATGCAAGGAAAGAGACAGGAAACGAGGCGTTCACTGTGTTTTTGTCCAGAGCTTAAAAGTCATGTAATAATGCAGTGAGGCCTCATAAAAGCTGGATCGTTTCAGTGGCCTGCTTGCAGACTCTTGTCACCCGTTCTTTTAGGAAAAGAGGCAGAGCACATAATTAAGATATACAGGCCGGGGTAGACTGAATATATAGACTGAAAATACAGAGGAGCAGGCCAGTCAGCCTCAATCACAGCCTGCGGTTTAGTGTTTTCCTGCAGACAGTGCCCAGACTTGTGTGTGTCTGTCAGCAGTGTGAGCAGCATGCTATAAAAGGCTGGTGAGTTGAGCCATAGCCTCTCTGTGTGTTGGGGTCACGGTGAGCCAAACTGTTTGTGCGTGTATGTGAACACGTACACCTTTTCTATGTGGGTCTTTTCTGTATTTATTTGCCCGTACCTGTGTGTCTGTGTTTGTGTGAAGGATGCCGACCTGCTCCCTGACCCAAACTTGTTCCCTATCCCGTCCCTCCATATTCATTCCCGTTGTAATATATAATCCTGTTGTGTGGGGCAGCAGTGTGTGTCTGAGAGGACACATCCTCCTGCTCCTTGACTTTCCACCCAGTGTACACACAGAAGCACCCGCGCAGACACTTTGCTGCTCACGCCTCAGTTGTTTCAGTGCTTTGTCACTCTCTAATGATAACTATCCATCAGTGGTAGGGGCGTTGCTCCTGGAAATGAAGATGGATTGAATTAGTGTTGAGTGTGCTGGCCGCTGCGTTGTGGCGGCAGCCCGTAATTACACTGTCAGGACCATTGAACCCCCCCCCTAGTATGAGCCGCTGAACTTAACACATTTACACCAGTGTTGATTACAAGGTCTTTTAGTTTGGGCAGATTCTCATCATGTAGTTCCTAATAGCAGGTGAAAGGCTCGGTCATTTGTGGAAGATTAGTGCGCCGGAGTGGTGTGTGTGCAGCAGTTCCCTTGCGCTGAGGTGATGGAGAGACTGCGGGAAATGTAGCTGTTCTGTTGGAAAACAGAAAAACATTAGCAAGAGCACCATGCCGTCTCAGTGTTCTGCTTTAGACAAAAACACACGAGCGAAATCGAGTCTGGATCCGGCCTTCATACCGGAGAGAAAATGGTTAAAGAAAAACGGGCAGTTTGTTACTGCTTTTGAGTTAAAAAGGCACCTGAACTGTCACTGCTGTGTGTTTGACTTTGATGTACACAGACACAAAGTTTATGAAGAAGTCCAAGCATCCAGTTTATCCTTGGTTGTTTAAATAACAGTATACAGTTATTAGGTACGATAGCAAGGCTAAGTTGTAGAATTCCTTCCTTTAGTGTACTGAAAATGCAAACTCTCCTCCTCTGTAGGAAATGAAAATTGGGCTGAAGTGTTTGTTATTAAATACATCCAGGGAAACTCCAGGAAATGGACTTAATTTCATATAGAGGCACATGACTCAGAGGATCTTGGTGAACCAATTAACCTCACCTCAGCTCATTAAAAAGTCTCCTTTCATGGCCAGAAGCATCAACTCATCCACTAACATGGGACATGAAAGCGTAAATTTGTCCATCCAAAACTCTTAAAAGTAATTGGAAAGGTAGATATGAAGGGCCAGTAATGTGGTGACATAGCCTAACTTGAGTGAAGTGAAAATAGAGGTGATTATAGAGAACAGTGGCAGGAGGGGTAAGATCACGCACACAATCTCAAATAAATCTGAATATATTATCAGCTCTGCAAGTGTGCAGTGGATCTTAGAATTAACCCTCAGGATTAAGACTGTGTTACGTAAGGTCAGCGCATGATTGAAGGGCGTCCTGAGCGCCGCCAAAGCTGCAAGCGTACAAACGCCTTCACACAGTTGAGATCAGTTCAGAGCAGAGACCTACCTGCAAGCAGCAGCAGTTCAGCATAACTGATTAAAAAATACTCAAATATGGCTGTAGTTCAAGTAGTTTTCAGCTTAAATATCACACTTAAATGTCAGATGACCATGACAAGTGTAAGTAGTGGCTACCTTGTTTTTTTCTGTGGTATTTGATTCTTTGGAAGCTTTGGAATTTGAATAAAAAGAGGGAGAATTTAACGTTTTTACTTCTGCCACTAAAGATGTGTACGCTTGTGTTCTCCTGCAGTGGTTGCATTTGTAAGCTTAGCTCATCACATTTCATTGTTGCCTGGGGTTTTCACTTTCAGTCTCATTGAAAGTCCATTTCTCTGGCCCAACACCGCATTAATATTAGTCATAACATAAGGATTATGGCACAGTAATTTCATACGCACTGATTTATTATTTTTTTTGTCTGCACATAAAACATTATTTTCAGACCTTCGTTGAAACTATCTAATGGATTAATGGCATTGAGGAGACCCACTCAGCTCTTTCTGTGCCAGAGTCTGCGTTTGTGTGGGTTTGCTTGTCTTGGCTCACCGTGCGCACACTCATCTAGCCCCATGCAAACAACCAATCTCTGTCATCTGCATCATAATAACTATAGAGAGATAAACACACCATTTGACCATTTTCACAGTGATATAATTTAAAGCCAGGCTGTGAAAGCGCACGGGGGAGATGATCAAATCCCCACTTAATGGAACTGATCACTACTGTGTGTTCTACATTCAGCCGTATTACAGATGCATCTCCTCGTCTTTCACTGCATTTAGCATGCCCGCTTTGTCCCCTCAGCAGTGTCTATTTGGAAGGAAAATTTGACTAAAAATTAATTTAGGTTTTGACTGTGGTGACCCACATAGCAGTTTAGATCCGAGAAAACAAGTGTGGGCCTTTTGTGCTGAGGTCAGGGTGGCGATGAACTAGAAGTGTATTGGTTACAGCCCTACTACGCCACACGTTTCCATCTCCTTTTAGCTAGAAGGCAAATCCGAAATCTGATTAGCCTCCATTATAAAGAGTGATATTTTCATCCCGCCGATTCTCGGCACTGCGTCAGAGCATTTGGTCGCTTTAATGCCGGGAAAAGCCTGCTCTTTTGACAGATAGTAGATATCCCCGACATCACTTGTTTGGACATTTCTGTCTTTTGTGACATGGAATAAAAGACGGGGAAGAAAATAAAAAGCAACTAAATAATGTCAAAAGATCAGAAATCAATGGGCCGGAGGAACGTGATCCGCACGGTTCCGAGTGCGACTGGCCTGCTCCCGTTCCCCCCCGCCTGCTCTACTACTCTCTTGTCTTTCCACAGCCACTAAAGTTGCTTTTGTTCACCCCCCTCAGAGATGTAACTCAAGCACAAGGAAGCCATCTGACAATGTTTGAATATCGGCAAAAAACAGGCTTTTACTTAAAGGTTACTGGCCGAGGTTTATTGAGTTACACGTTCATCAGTGATGGGAGGCAGAAGAGTTGAGGCATGAGAGAGCTTCATTAATGTGTAGGTTTGTATTTCACATTTTGATGTAACCGTGATGAGGAGAAGCAGGAAATGATCAATGGGGCTGTGGATAAAATGGTATTTAAGGGGGGGAAAAAAATCTGAACAGAGCAGCATCTAAGTACATGGAAAACTGTTTAAAAATATAGGCTGAAGAGACGAATTCTGATGATTCTGAAATGTTTTTATATTTAGAAGACATAGCCTTGAATTATTTGATTTCTAATTTTTGCTAGTAATAACCACCATGTGTAGATTTAAAAAAAATAATTATAATAAAAATAAATTTTGTTTGTTCTTTTGTTAAACGTTATTAATCTATATTAAAAATTTTGAAATTGGCTATAATTAATCAGCGTAATCTGACAGTAATCCTGCATGACAAACAAAATCTAATGCTACATTTTAAACTTGTGCTTCTGTAATGAAATGATAAATGCTTCTTATGTGAAGATCGATTCTGTGAATACAAAAGAAAATCACGTTCTCCTTTCAAAGCATTTTATTTCTTTAATCAGATAATGGCTCCTCTTAAAAAATAGATACTGCTTTTCTCGCTGTCTGCCATTTCTGTTGAAACCATGGGTCGTGGGCAGGCTACGTTATCGCTATCTTTTCTTCCTAAAAAAAATGATTGGACTCCTTTTAAAGTGAATGTTCTGGGTTACACCAGAGGTTACAGTATAAGGTTTCAACTTCTGTGAGAGTTGTGATCTGTTCTAATGAGGAAAAGCAAATGCAGCACCACAATGCTTTGTGTCACCCACTGAGGCTGAGAGATAGACGTGGGATTTTAAAAAAAAAAAAAAAAAAGAAGAAAGAAGGGGAAAAAAACAATTTCTGGACATTTCTAGGAGATAAATTTAATTTCTTTGCTATTTGGAGGTCTTCTTTGAAAATGCAATTGTAATGAACACATTCAAAACTGGAGAATAGATTTACCCTCGGCTTCAAATAAGTCTGCGTTATCGGACTCTGTCATTCGCTCCTTCCCATTTTCGAGCTGCTAATTGATGTTTTTGATGTCGGCGAGAAAATTGAAGAAAATGTCATGTGTGAACCGGCGCGGAAGTTAATAAGATTGACTTCGTTGACTGAATTCACAATGAGCGAAGGAGAGGCGTGTAATGGGGACTGCTGCGAATTCACCCGTCCATCTGCTGAGGGATGAAATCGACACCGAGAGCGAATGGGCCCGCAGAGGTCGACTTCGAGGGATGGAGCGGTTGGAATGCCCCATCCACCTTTTTTTTTAAAAAAATAAAAAAATAAAAATAAATAACCCCCCCCACCCTGTCCTTTGGTTTGGGTTTTGGTTTCCTACTGATTGGAGTGCATAAGCAGCTGTTTTTCCAGGGGGCTCCTGCCCCGGCCTGGGTCCAGCCTTTTTCTCCAAGGGTTGCCTCTTGCGTGGCTCCAAACAATACTCGTTCTTAATGGTGTTTTGAGTTTGAAAAGCCGCAGCGCTTTATAGAGGTTAGATTAAGATGTGGCTAAAAGATGCACCAATATCAGTTAGGGTCATTGCATATGCTTGGCCAATGTGTAGCAGAGCCTGAGCTTAAATCCCCTTAAATAAAAGGATAGAAGCACCACCGGGGTCGCGCCATCTTGAGCCATTTATCGAGTGCTGGCTTAAAGCCAGACGTAGATGGTTTATTTCTCATGTTCTTTCTCTTAAAGTGAACTTCTTTTAATAATGTAACGATTAATCAAAATATACCAGTGTTTAATCAATTCATCCCTCATTTAAAAGTATTTATATCTCGATTCACATGAATGTTAGGTGTAACGTTTTCAGCGATTTTTAATTGGGGTACGGATTAGTTGAGTTTGGTTCGGTGCTTCTGATTATTTTTCCCCAGCATAAAGGGGACCGAGCTAAACCCCTAATACGTTCAGTACCCCTAAGCGCTCTTCTTTTTGAAGACGCCAAACAAAACAAAAAAGTGCCCTCTGCTGGCGTTTGGGCCTCCGAGGACCGTAGTTAAGGGACACTATTCTCAGAATAGGCAATTAATTCCGCTGGCAACGATCGGTTCGAGCTTCTTCCCCCACCACCCTTCCAGATGCCCTCCTCTCCACCCTCCACTCGCCATTTGAAATGCTAACACAATGAAATATTTTTCTATCGGTCCGTGTCCCTCAGCTAAGCCACCGCCGCGGGCAAAGAATTTCATCGACTGATGAGACCACAGGCATGCCCGATAAAAAGGTTAACTGTACGTGACACGCACTCCAAGTAGTCCGAGCTACCTTGAACCCTCAAGTTCTGTAACTTTTATTTGACTTTTTTATTGTTAGCGAGTCCGGCCTTGTTTGGCCGCCGAAGCAGTTTTTTGTCGCTGCGTTACTCCGAATTAAGGATAACGTGAACCTTTTAAAGTTTTCCTCGTTTTTGATTGTGCTTTCCCTGCGATTGGTATTTTACAGACGAGTTTTCATTGTCTGCTGATTATTTTAACAGCCCGCGCTTCGTGAAAAAGGAACAGGCTTTAATCGAGCGGTCTTTCAGATGTTTTTGATGTAGTGTGGTGAGAATGGGGAATGAACAGTGTCAAAACACTGACATTGAACAAAAATGGCAAATAGGTCCAGTTTTTGTACCCACACTTAATGATTACGGTAATGATTATGATGCGAATGATTATAATATTAATAATGAATTACTATTAATAAACTACAAAAGGCCTCTGCTTGCCATACCTTTTGCAATCATTGTGTTGGATTTTAGTGTTGCTGGGGTTTGCTGTGTGCGAATAAAGAACAATCCAAGATGGCACATTTCTTCCACCTTTAGGAAAAGGCAAGGTAGACTGCCAGAGAGTGGGAGGAGGATTCCAGGCTGTTCTCAAATTGTTAGTAAAAGATATATGGGCACAGAATAGGTATGGCTGCTGCAATACCCCCAACCCCATCTTTCATGCGCATAAGCACACACGCGTGTGCGCACACACATACGCAGAGTGCTGAGCGAGGACTGAGGCAGGTGGCTCCCCATGGCTGCAGCTTCATGACAACATGCCATTAGAAATAGCAGGCCTGTTGATCAATCCTGCCGACATGACAGCTTCGCCGCGAGGCCTGGGTCTTTGAGTGCCGACGCCGCGGCAGCTCCCTCTCCCGTTTCTCCCCACTAATTGGTGAAGGTTTCTCTTATATATGCTTTTGGCACAGGCTTTTTTTTTTCTTCTCTACCTCCTCTTCCTTTTCTTCTTTTTCTCCTTCTCTGTTTTTTTGCTTCTCTTTTTTCTTTTTTTGCTTTAACTTTTCCCCATCCCTCCATCTATCCATCCATCCCCATGACCACTTCCATCCATTTTCATTGATCTCCCTTCTCCTCATTTCATACCATGGTACAAAAATATAGAACATGTAGAATATGTATAAAATTTGATATATATATAACATTTTTTTCTTTTAACATTGTCACATTGGAAGCGATAACTTTAGGTGAGATTTTGCAACTGGGTTGAGTAAACAGAATGTGTGTGTGTGTGTGTGTGTGCCGCGGGCACTGTTCACTCTGTGTTTTTTGCGGGACTTTTGGAGCTGGGATTTGACATTGACTCTAGGCAATGTGCATCAGTGTGAGATGCACAATGGGGATCAAGTGGAAAAAAAACACTGAATCGTTGTCAGGCGAATAAAGTGGAAACCAGGCCTTTGATACAGTTGCATTTTTAATTGTAAGATTTGGAGAATTCAGGCAATAATGCTAAAAATAGCATTCACACAGATAATTGCCACTGCACCCTGACATTGAAAATCTCTCTCTTTTTTTTTTGTACAGAAGCAGCTGCGTGTGGCAGAATATTTGTGTTTATTTGATTTATCACCTAATCTCTTTCATTCTCATCAAACAGAATTAAGTTGAAAAATGTCAAAACAATTGCCAGGGAAATGTCTGTGTTGCTTGCTCACGACGCACGGGGCTGCGTTCTAATTCCACCATCGTTTCGCCGGCACATCACTCCTCAACGCCACCCACCCTGAATCGCTCCCAACTAAATAAATGAGGGGGGAGATAAGCACACATTAAATGTTTAACTGTCTCGCATTTGTCATCTGTGTTACCCCTCTTAATTAAACAGATGCAGCTTAGCCTAGGCACTCCAAGTGCAGACACGCTCGCACGCAAACACACTCACACCCTCACACACACCCTGTGCCTTTGAGCACTGGAGCCTGAGTGCAAACACTGTCCTGCCGATGATTAATTTCCCCGTTAATATTAATTTTTTTGCTCGGTACTGCCATGTTAGCAGCTCAGTGGAGGGCAAACCGGAGTTTCTGCTCCTCGGCTCTGTTGGCTGTTTTGTTGCAAAATCTCAACATTTCTTTGAGAGTTTCTTCTTCTTGTTGTTTTTTTCGATTCATTTATTTTTTTTCACATTGGTCCGCTGGTTTGCGTCTGTGTTGAGTGTATTGCAGTAATACAGAGCATGTTGAAAAAAATTAACTACTACCTCCACCCAGTGGCACAAAATAAAAAAAAAGGCAGGTGTGATTGGCAGCACACAGTATTTAATGTAGTGGGAAGACTTGCCTTAAGCGAAGAGGGGGGATGTATTCATCATACAATAGTACTGCTATCTCCCTCTCTGCATTGTCTCTCTCATCGCCGACCTTATTACATGCCGTATTTGGCATGAAGAAACCCCTTCTTATCGGCTCTGAATTTTAATGCCAATACGCTCAGATGGTCGCCTTATCCTAGTAGTTGTTTTTGACATCATATTGCATTTTCTGTGCATGTGCGTTGGTTTATTATTTCTTAGTGAATCAGACATGAGATCTGTCTGCACCACCGAACACTACTGTGCTCTCGCCTTGATAACTATTCTGTAAAATGTGCTGCAGTCGAACATTGTGTGGCACCGGCGCTTTGCCGGTTCTTGGGGCATCGGCAGATGAGGGGAAGGGAAAGAAGGGAGCTGGAGCCTGGGCCCGGGGTGAGTGGGAGAAGAGAACAGAGTAGAATTGGGGGGTTCCTCTGATGCTCCCTCTCCAGATCCGAGGAGCGGAGCGGGGATCAAAGTGGCTTGTTTTATGTGGCTGGTGCAAGACTTTGAAGTCCCAGAGTCACCTACAGCACTCACTTCATCAAGTTCACTAGTGTCTTAATAGCAGATCAATAAAATTCAAAGTCGGAGAGTTAATTTGATACTAGCGCTGATGTGATCACGCTGGGCCGCAGAGCTGCCTGCTCCGCTCACTCTCGTCTCCCTCTTCCCTTCTCTCCTCCTCACCGAGATTAGAGCTGTTTAGGCGCTCGACTTGAATTAAGTCGCAGTGTTTGGTGCCTGTTTTCATGCTTTGGAGTGAGAACTTACTCATTATCCGTCATGTGTGACAACAACTGAAATATGATTGGTGAAATTAGAATTTAATTTACGGCATTCCCGTGCAGTAAATTGTGATCTGCATTTTATGTTTCTATTTTTTTTTTATTATCGAATCATCAAACCATAATTATTAATGTGAATAATATACATAGATTCTCTATCAGTTTAAGCAATAAATTCTTCACTCTTCGTAAATGTTATAACATGTAATATTGAATTGTTTTTTTTACTACATTTAGAATTCTTTACTGCAGGATTTTTTTTGGCTGTCTTAATGTGAGATCTTGTAAGTTAAAATATTGATAATATAAAGATATTACGTGTATAACAAGGCCCGTGTTGGTTACATTTTCACAAAAGTAGCGATTTGTGAAAGATTACAAAATGATATAAAGTTTTCAGCGAACGGAACGCAGGGAAGAAAAGCCGACGGCTTTTGGAGATCGTAAGAATCGGGAGAAAGAAGCGCTTTCTTAAGCGCGCTATTCATTTCAGAAAGAAAGCAGCACCATCTGTATTTGGTGCCGTGATACCAGCGAGTTGGTGTGGCCGGATCGGCACATCGAGAACAAAAGGCCAATTTAATATGTTCATCTAAGGGTTGCTAATGGTATTAGGGAGCCGGCAGGGTGGTCGGCAGGGGCCCGGCGCTCCAAGGTGAGCCCGCAGCTTGACCCCCAAACTCACACCAGTTCACTGAGCTGCTGGTATTAGTGCCCCACATCTGCCACTTTTTTTTTAATTTTTTTTGTGCGACCGTCAGTGCTTTTCAGTTTATTTCAAAGTGTATTCTTAGAGGGATGCAAACAGAGTATAAGTTTCGATTGAATCCGACTGCGATTGTGGACGTTTTTCTTGACTGAAATCAGTGAGCGGAGAAAAGTGATCGGATGATTTAGGAAAAGGAACTGATGCTGCTTGCAAGGCTCGATTCTGTTGTTTGCTCAATTCCGAATATATAAGAACATCTTAAAAAGCGCTCGCTTGTTAAAGACGTGCAGAGGATGTTATGACACTTTGGGCAAAGAGGCGTGAGGAGGATGATCTGCTTAATTTTTCAAGACGGGTGCAGGTGGGGATGTTTTTAATTTATCAAACCACTCCAGAAATAATCTGCAATGGAGAAACTGAACGGACAAAATTATTTTTGACGATAATTGAAATTGTGTTTGTGACATATTTGACGAAGCTGTGGAAAAATTGTGCAAAGAGCCGCATTTGACAGAACCTTTAGTTTGCCCGTGTGAAGCTTGTTTCTGTGGAGAAAGCTCCTGGATGGAGCTGAAGCGCTGCGGCGGGCGGTGCTGATGCTGGCTGCCTGTGTGGTCCTCAGCGGTCGGCGCTCTGCCGGGCTCTGCCGAGAGTGCCGGAGGTCCAGGGTTTTAATGAATGTTTTATGTTAAATTTAGCGCCAGCGATGTTCACAGTGCAGCGCCCGTGTGTCCTTTTCTTTTATTCATCTCTGTGCTCCGGCAAAGGTGAAAAAGCAAATCCTACAGAAAGAAAACCAGATCTGGTTTGTTTCAGCAAAAGAAAAGAGAGGAGAAAAAAAAGGATGGTCTTTGTGTTTAAATATTATCCTCTGTCGTCAAAATTTGTCGTAATTTATTATTTTAGTATTCTAAAAAAGTGGTTAAATTGAGTCAAAATGTCTGTATTCCTCCTTTTTTTTTCTTCTTGAGGTTCCTGCTGTTCATGCACCATGAAATCTTGCTTCATTAAAAGTGTATTAATCTTGCCTCGTCTCATGGGAGGTACCTTAAGATGATGTTGTGTCTTTTTCTTTAAATTGTTGGAGGGAAGAAAAAAAAAAATCTTCCAGATTTGGTCCCTGTCAGTCAGAAATAATTGTGTGCTTAATCTTGTCCCTGATGGATGACTTGGAGTTCAGCAATGGGCCAGCTCCAATGACAAATACAATATTAATATTCATTAACTGCTTTGACAATGCTAATTTTGATGCAGTAGTAAAGGGCCTTCCAAAGTTAGCGGCCAAAGCATCAGAGCTGAGCAAGGTGGCAAGATAATTTGTGCTGCTTTGCTGAGCTGAAGGCTTTTAAAGTCTTAAGCAGGGGGGGGAAAAAAGGCTAGGTACCACAAACAAAATAAAAGAGAAAGGGAAAAAGTTCAGACGCATTGGAACCCAGGACTGTGGAAGTAATACGATCAAGAGACGGCTACAAAAATTTGACACCTCCAATGCTGCTGCTTTGAGCAAATATTTTTTTATTTAAACAAAACCTTACTACAATAAAGGAGCATAACATGGTAAGTCAGCACATTCTCAATTTTTCCCTTTTTTTTTGTTTAATCTTTTTGATCTTTTCAATTATCGCCATTTGAAGATCAATAGTAATTTTTTTCTGCTGTGGTTAAAAGGCTCACAGCGGTGGTATAGTGGATGGTCGGATCACGGCTTTAAGAGTGGGCTTCCTCTCTTCAAGCCATCAGTTGGCCGGGTAGAATTTTCCATTGCCAGCTCTTCGGAAAGCCATCCCCGGCATGTATTCATTTATTGGTGTTTTTGGTATTGTTTTAGCTGCTGTTGTTGCCTTGTTGTCTGGCAGGTTTGACTTTGGAGTTGGGGCTTCTCTTTCCCTTCAGTTGTCTGAGGAGAGTTGAGGCAGGAGAGCTGGAGGTCCAAAAGCTGCACCGCAGTGACAGACTCTTTTGTTGATGAATGTCTATTTCTTTTTTTTTTTTTTTCTTTTTTTAAATGTTTTTTGCCTTTTGTGTGGCTGTTTTTTCCGGGGCTTCTTACATCAAAAATTGGGGCTACCGACGGACAGGACTCGGGGCCAACGTGGCACCACACACTCTTTGCCCTGGATCGGAAAGCTTTCTTGAGCCTCTTTCTGTGACACTTCATCTGCCCAGTGTTTGTGTTTTTGATTTTGCATTTAATTTAGTGTGACTAGCAGTGAATGGAGCGTGGCTAGTTTTGGGGATTAATGACATGACGAGAGACACCCCGCTGCTTGAGTTTAGCCAAGTTAGGGCAACTCCTATAGACGGCACTCCACTACCTTTATGTCTGCCGAGCCGCTGAATGAAGCCCTTTCTTTCTCTCCCTCTTTTTGTTGTACTTTCAACTTATCAAAGAAAGAGAGATGGACACAAAAGAGCTTATTAGGGGGGATATGAAGATGGGCGAGGGGGAAAGAGGGAGTCCCGGTCAGACGCGGAGAAGAGCAGCGCAGCCTGATTGTGCGTTTGAATGCAGGAGGTGGCTGCCGGTGAACGGCCAGCTCCGGCAGCCTGCCTGCGTTTCCTCTCCGCTCTGGGACTTTAGGAACCGCCGTCCTAAGACGCCCCAGCCTACCTCGGCTCTCGCCCGGTCCCCCGATCGCTGTCTTATCGGCTTAACCCATCGGGCTTAAGCGAGGGGCTGCCGTAGATGAGGTGCTGCCCCCCAGTGGATTAGTGGCTGACATGGTGGTGGGAGTCTGCTTGGAGTCTGTGCACTACCATGAGTGCCAGCATGCTTGTTTTAACCAGGAACCGAGCAGCATCCCAAATACAGCTCTTTTAAATGGTAAGACTTTTCAACATTTTAATCATCGCTGTTTATTATTTTCTGGTGCTTGTTTGACTTTAAATACTATGTTTTGATTGAATTTATGCTCAGATATTTTTCTTGGCTCCGTTTGGCAATTTATAACACTTATGTTGCTAAGTGACAGATTGACAATTTGGATAATGAAAGGCACCGTTTGATTGCTTTGTCCTGACAGCCTGACAGCGTTGTATTATTCTAAGACATCAAGCTAAATCTGATTGTTTGTATTGTTATCTGTTGTTTATCTAGATAATAATGCCATTACTTGCAACCGAATCAACGTGAAAGGTCTTTTTTATTTTACATTTGAATTTGAGTAAATTTGACTTTTAGTCACATCAGCCTTTCTTATTCCTCAATTGGTAATAAATCAGGGCTGGTATTTGAATTTAATTTTGCTCATCTTTTTTGTTTTTCATACTTTAAAGCTTTGATTAATTTATTTTCTTTTCTTTTTTCTTTTTTTTCCCCACAAATACTTTTTTACTTGTTCCAATAATTGTGCTGCATTTATTTTATCAAATGCTGCAGCTGAAAAATAGGACTTTGAAGTTGGACTTCTGGATCAATAGCGTTGTCTCTTCACTCTTTGTGTCCAATTGTTTTGATTTTATAGAAAACAATGGATTAGTAAAGGTCATAGGGTTGTTCCGTTTCCATGTGTCGTAAAACTTTCTGTCCTTGCTGATTCCTCTTTTTCTTGCGCACTTTCGGCTCTCGCGCGAACGCCTTTGACAGTGAAGAGGAATGGTGGGGTTTTTTTTCTTCTTCTTCTTTTTTTTTATATCCCTCTTTCTTCTGTGTTGTGGCATTGATGCCATTGTGGCTGAGTGATTGTGAGCTGTCCATCACTCGCTGGCGAATTGGCAGTTTACTTAAGAAAGTGCACGTGGGACAAAAGGAGATGGCAGGAGCGTGGCAGGGCGGCTGAATGGAGGGAGGGCAGGCAATTAGCCACCGCCTTGTCGGAGCTCTTTTACTTGTCAAGCTGGAGCCCCGGCACCATTGTCCAAGTTGTGTAAAGAACATTCTCTGCGCTTTGTTTTGGCTTTAAGGGCCTCAGGACTGCCTGCTGCAGGCCAAGGCAAGAGCAGGGTTCTAACAGCGGTGGAGAGGGTGGACGAGTATTTGAGAAGCAGCGTGTTAAGAGAAAAGTTTGGAGTCGTTTCTGTGATCAACTTTTGAATTTAATTTCTTTATGGGAGTTACACACACTCAAAGAATTCTATTTGTTTATTTTAATTTGATATTTTCAAACCTCTGCTCTGTGTTCTTTTTCTGCTTTTTTTTCCCCTTTTTTAATTGCACCCGTTCGGTTCTGTTAAAATTATATCTACTTGGCATAACCGGAAATAATTCATTCAATCAATATTTAATTTGTCGTGGATGTAAGTCGAGCTCAGGCTGTTGGAGGTTATAATTAAAGAATGACCAGACACATTAATTATTTTATGTAAAGATTATAATTGCTCTTACAATAACAGTTAATTCTGTTATCCTGTGTTTCGTAATATTTACTTGTGATTATAAAAAGAACACCTCTTATTGCCTTCTTTTTTTTAAATCTTAGTTTTATGTTGTTTTGTTTAAGTAACCTTTATAATATTTCCTTTAGATTAAATATTTGATGTGGCACCAATTTGTTTTCTCTTGACAAAAAAAAAGAACAATTTCTTTTCTACTTTCTGCACCTTTCTTTTCTTCATAGATAACTCACCAATATATATATCTACAACTATATATACATCAAGCCTTTTCAGAGCATGTTTAGCTTCTGACAGAACAAACTAAGAATAATCTTTGGAGGAGTTTTTGTTTTTTATTGCACCTGTGTCTGCACTGAATTTCTTTGCAGCCTGTGAAAAAATGTCCTGACCACTTGAAGCTTGTCATTTGATTTTACTATTCAGGGTAATAATTGTTTTGAAGGTGAAATAGTTGCAGTGAAAGGAGAATAGAGAGAGGAGGGCTGTGAGGAGGGGCTCGAGGCCTTCCTCACATGAACCTTGAATGGAGTTGAGCAAGGTTTTTTTTTTTTGGGGGGGGGGGGGGTTGTTTCCCACTCTGAGGTATTGTTTGGAAGAAGAAGAGCGGGGAGGAAAAGAATGAAATAAGAAAGAAAGATGGACTGCGTTGGAAAAAATGACCACGTCCGTGTCAGAGTGAAGACTTTCTCTGCTCGGTCTCCCCCCTGGAAAGTGGGCATGAAGAGGGGACTGTCAGCATCACACGGATGAAGTGACTGTTGGCCACACTTTGCTGAGCCTGCCCTCCCTTTGTGGATGTTGTTGTGTCTTGTTCCTTTTTTTTTCTTCCATTTCTCGCTCTCCTGCTCTCTCCTCTTTGTCTCCATCTCTCGCTTTGCTCGCTTTACCTTGTAGCCAAGGCTTTTCAAGTTGCCAGTTCGTCTCTGGGCATCCTGCAGGCACCACGGAGCCCACACACATACACACACACACACACAGACACACACACACACACACACACACACACTCTCCTAAGAAACACATACACAGACCTAAGGTACAGCAGGGATTTGGGTAATAACTGATTTTTTTTTTTTTTTTTTTTTTTTTTTTTTTTTTGCATGTGTGTCTTTTGTGAGTTGATTTTTTTTTCTGAGTATTTCTTGTGGAAAAGCTGCTCACAATCATTCATCCGTCTCTCTGTCCACATTCTGGCTCACTTCTTGCTCTTCGTGTCGCCGGCATCAAAACTTTCCCTGAGAAAGAAGAGGAGACTGCTGACTGCTAAAAGCAAGAGCTTCTTTGGTTGCAGTGAAAGATTTTTTTTTTTCTTTTTTTTTTTTTTCACGAGATGGATGTGGATGGGTTGTAAGCATTGTGCCGACTGTGTGTATGCATTTAGAGAACCAAGGCCTCAGACCCTGAGCCTGCTTTAAATTCTTCAAGAAATATACACAATCTAATGTTAGAACCCGAGGGAACAATGGTCAGCTGGCTGCGACACCAAACTGAGCGGGGACTGTAAACACACATGCACATCCGCCACACATGCCCAGCAACACACGTGCACACCAGTGGAGGAAGGAGCCAAGACAAAAACAGACAAAGAAGGACTAGAAGAAGAGGAAAGAAGAGGCCAAGAGAAGCAAGAGGGCTTCTCCCCGGCGTAGGCGGGGAAGGAGGAGCTGGGGGGGGGCGCCAGGTGGAAGAAGGAGGAGAGGGGGCCAAGGGTGGGACAGAGGGGGTCATGTACCCCCGGGATGGAGCTCCAGCCGGGCCGGAGGAGATGGGAGCCAAGGCAGGAGTCCTAGGCCCCGGGCTCTCTCTCCTCCAGCAGGTGGGCTGCTGGCACCTAAGTCTGAGCAGCTGGGTGAGTAACGCAGCTCTGCTCCCCTGCTTCTTCGCGGTCTCTTCTTTTTCTCACCACTGAAGGCGTTTAGGACTGTTCTGACAGGTTCTTGTTGGGCTGAATGTTGGTAGTTAGTAGCAAAGGTGGCATTTGGGCTGAAGGAGTGGTGATCATCTCGTTTATCTGTTTATTTTAAGTTTGCTAAAAAAAATAAATTAAAAAAGCAAAAAATCAACTGTGACACATAATTTAACTCCTATTCATGGATGCACGTGCTTATTACATTATAAATGCATGTTATTACCCAAAATCTGAAAGATCAATGCCATATTGTCACACGTTGTAACTGAAAGCTTGTAAGAAAAAACAGTCTTAAAGCCCTCATGATAAACATCATAAGCAATGTATTTGAAGTAATTAAAAAGGTAAATTTGCTGAGACATGATCCTCTCAAGAGGAATATTATTTACTTGACAAAACATTATTTGATCAAGCTTATGCCTTAACCATGAAATGTAAAGTAAGATTTCAATAACCTCACAGATTAACATATTCCTTTGTTAATGTTGCCACCCAATTCAAATTCTTAATTGCTTGGCTTTCAACTGAAATTCTGAAGGGCTGATTGCATTTCAAAAGGCAGAATTCAGCCTGGCTCTTAACACTATGATGCAATATCACCTCCTAGAGAAGCCCCTTCAACTCAGGTATGGGAGTTCAAGAGCCTGTTTACCCTGAAAAGGGAAAAGCTTTAACACACATGCGTGTGTAAGAGGCGATTTGTCTTCACAGAATACAACAGTTTTGCCGAATACCACTTCATATTTAAGCTATTTGTGCGCAGTTTTATTTATCTGTGACATATCAGAACATGTCCTTTCTGTGATTCTATTTGATGTGCCGACTATCAAAGATGGGAAAGATGGGAAGTGAAAATAAATGGTGACGAACGACTTGAGTGCTAGCGAAGAGAGCAGGAGGAAGGGGAGCAAAGGCTCTGGCCCACATAATATTTTTGTTCGGCGCTCTGATCAAGCAGTCGGCATGTCACTGCAGCAAAGTGAATAGATTAACTTTTAAATATAGTGTGGTCTCGGGAGCCTCTTGCCCTCAGAGGCACATCTTCTTGGCAAAAGGAAACCGATCAACACCTCTATATCTGCTCCCCCCCCTCCCCTCCAATTCCCAGGTTTTTGATATTGTGTTTTTTTTCTTTTTCTTTTCCTCTCATGATTAACCAAAAAAATATTATATCTTTAATGCAGCAGGGTTTTAATTAGCATGGTATGCTTTAAGATTGTAACTCTGATAGAAGAGCCTTTAATTTGTCTGAGCTTTTCATATTCCATTGCTTTTAGCGTCTCTAAGAAATCCTTTAGATCGTCTGCTTGAATCTGAGGATTGATTTGACTGCGTGCTTGCTGGACTTGTGCATATTTGTGTGCGTTAGGAGTTATGAAACGGGGCTTACTTGGAGATGAAAATCTTTAGCCTGGAGGGGGCACCCTACACCTCCCAGAGGATAACAGCAATTGTGTGATTTAAACAAGACAACATTGAAAGATACTAGAGGATGCATAAGATTGGAATACTTTTTGTTGTGCTCGAATCTAAAAGTGTTCCCACACTGACACACTGAAGGTTGACCCAGCTCCTCTTAAATTGCTTTTGTGTGTGTGCGCATGTTTTTTTTTCTGTTTGTGTCACTTGGATGTGGGGCACTTGCACGCTTTGGAAGAGGCAGGGGTCTGGAAGCTTTCTCTGCTTGCTTTGGAATTTGGAGGACCCCCAATCCATCACGGCACTGTCATTCCCTCATCTCGCTCCTCTCTTCCCGGCTTCACTACAGCTCATTAGCGCCCCGCAAGCTGTTGTGACAACTCATCATATCATGACATAAAGCAGAAAGACAGGGGCTCCAGCCACCCACTGGGCCAACAAGGTCGCAACCTTCACATTTAGGACTCAAATTGGCCCTGCGAGGTGCCACCAGGCGGAAATGTGAGGCCAACAGCTTTTTCCTGTCCGGCTTCCACCTCTGTGTCTCCCTCCCTTTGTCTTACTCTGTCCTGCTGTCACTTTTCCTCCCTTGTGTGCCGTCTCTTGTACCCCCCTCACAGTCCCCAGAGGCCTGACTTGAAGCAGCTTATTCATTTGTCCACTTCCAAAGGACTCTTTTCTCCTGGTGGTGAAGCAGCATTCGTCCAGTCTCGGTATAGGAAATATTTCACACTTCTAACACTTGTAGAGTGCTTAACAAGAGATGTGTATTTGCCATCGCTGGCGAGTCGATTGACAGGAATGTGAATAGCGTGCAATCACGATGACTAGATAGATTATTTTTTTTATTTATTTGTTTTTTTTTAAGCATATAGGCTTCTTTTCTTATGACCATATGAGCCTTGCAGCATGAAGATGGAAAATAGAATAGAGTAAATAGAGCCAAGGTAATATCAATAACATAACCAGAGGCAATAACTACTGTTGCTAAAATATGCAGTGTGGATTTCGAGCACTGGCCTTTCTCAGCAACAGGCGCCATATGAGTCGTGGATGTGGAAAGAGTAAATGTGTTCATTGATGTTCCATAGAAGAGGGTGCCCTTAAATATTTCTTAAGGGGCTTTTGAACGCAAAATCTTTTTCTGAGACTTTAAAATCTGGTCATCGTGTCTACAGAGCAGCGAGTCTGCCTTCTGCTATATTTGTTTGTTGCAAGGACAGAGGTGGAGGAAAGGATGCAAGTCAGCGGGGGTGTAGGGGCAGGAAGTGCTTCTTTTTTTTTTCTATTCCCCTGGCTTTTGTGGAGCAGAGAGAGTAAAGCCTCCCACGTTGCCTGCTTTTGTCTCTCAGTGCTCGGAGGTCTCTGTGCGGCTGAGGTACCCAGCAGCCTGCCAGACGTCCAGTCCTGGGCTCGTATTGTCCCCTCACCGGCCACCCAAGGCAGGTGCTGGGCCTTCTTTATGCAGGGACCGCCGGATGCTGCCATGACGTCAGCAGAGGGCACAGTGGATGTTACTGTGTGTGTGATGATCACACGGCATGCAGAGTGTGTATGTGAGCTGATTGACAGATCGATAAGTGCTCTGTGTGAACAGCAATCTTGATGTGAATTTTAACAAATGAGGCAATGGATTTCTTCATTAAAAAAAAAACTGAGACAATCATGTAAATTTTTATATTTATTTAGCAGGAAAACCACAAAAAAAATCTTGAGTTTGTTACAATCTCACCTTCTCTAACAGACTGAGCTGACTGGAGGCAGCAGTCAGTGCCGCGTATTCCTTGCGTCACGCTTTTCAGGGCGAGCACACTCTTATACCACAAGTTAACAATGATGTAAATCGTCTGGCCTCTAGCTTCTCTCTCTGTCCCACACACACCCTCTTTAACACCCTCTGTCTAAATGTGGACTCAGTGGATGGGCATTTTGAACTGTCCTCTCAATGGCTGAGGTCCCTGGACAAAAGAACTCATTTAAATGGCCACTAAAGCTTTTCAGCACTGAGAGATGAAGAATTGACAACATTCTTTCACATCATTACCCGAGGGAGGAGCGGGGAGTAGTGATGGCGGAGGTTAGGAGGTGAGGGATTGGGTGGGGGGGGGGGCACGAGAAGAAGAGACTATTTTCTAGCAATGAGCCAGACTCATCAGCTGCATTTGGCAGCTGCCATTACCTCAATCTTAATTGCCCCCCCCCCCTTTTTTTTCATCCCTCTGTTCTGGATGTACAGATCAGAACGGGATCCCAAACAAATGTTTTGGTTTGTTATTCTTTTTAACGAATCCCATTCCACCCCCCCCCCCAGCCCCGACACACAAACATCTACACACCCCCTCCTGTCCCGAACCCTCTCTCTCTCCCCTCTGTAGCCTTTTCAGCTCAGGGCTGTGAATGAGTCCCAGGAGTCTCTCTGCCTCCCAGGAGTTCTGCTGGGGTTCATTAATCTTTCATTGGGACCACGGCAATAGGGAATGCACCCCTTCCTCCCTTCCACCCACACTCCTAGCGTTCCCCCCCACCCCCCCACCCACTGCCACTATAGAGCTGAGGTCTATATGGCCATGCTTACACCGGCCATACAGATAGACAGCTTTAACTATTCAGTGAAAATTTACCGTGCGGCTCTGGATGGATAGTTGTTACACTGGGCTCCCACATGGACTTTATATTAACTTTAGTCCGGACACACAATTAGTTTGCAGCATTAAGCTCCGCACACATTTGTCTTGCCACGGGCCCACAGCTTTGCATTTGTATTGTCAGTGAGCGTCAGGCGACTGCGCATCTTGTGCATGTAGCCCCCCTGCCAACATCTAGCCCCATTAATGTTTTTCAAAGTCTTTTGGAAATGTGCCACAGTGGAGCTTTCTTTCTTTCTTGCATGGGTTAAAGTCGCTAATGAGGGTGTGTGGCCTATGAGAGCGGAGACTGAGCACACACATACACATACACACACGAGCAGCTTGGTGTCTCACTCCTCTTCTCCCTGAACATATCATCCATGTTATGATAAGCCTGATTAGTGCTGCTTCTTTGACTGCTGAGGGCAGGATAAGGATGTGTGGGTAAAGAGGCGAGAGCAGCCTCTGCCACCAGCCTAATCTACAGCAGAGCTCTAATCTGGTTATTTTGTGTTCGGGGACTGTGTGTATTAGTCTCTGTCCCGGCCTGGCCTGATGAGAGGGGCTGAGCTGCTGTTAACACAGGGGCCCACGGCAGCACACCCCTAAAGCTCCACTGTAATCTTTTGGTAATTGAAAAAAAGGGGGTCTGCGCCACTTAGGAGCACAAAGAGAAGATTACATAGCTAAAACTAATTTGGCAAAAATGCAGAAATGGATTTTCAGCCCCACCTCTTCTCTCCTAACCCTTTTATTACAATATACCCATACCCTCCATGAACAGGGGCCCTGAGGGAAAAGACGAGGGAAAGGGGAGCGAGGATGGAGGGAGGCTCGAGAGCCGAGCAGACTGGAGCTGCTAATGGCTGTAGATTTACACGCGCTGCCGTGATTTTTGTGGTTTACAGATGATCGATTACTTCACTGCAACGGTGGTTAAAAAGTGTCTCATCACCCATCAAACTCAAATGTGAATTGGCAACCCCACAAACCTCTTAGATTGTGTTACTGGATTCCCAGTTGACACCACAGAAGTGTTTTTAATTACAAACCATGCTATTTTCATTGTGGTTTGGCGGTTTGGCGCTTCGAGTGTCCCCAGAATTTGATAACTCTCCTCTCAAGGACTTTCAGACCAAGCTGTAACTCTTTAGCAGGCGCCTGCAATCTCAAACCCAAATATTAACATTGCCTCTTTTTTTTCTTCTCTTTCCCCTCTCTGTCTTTCTTTATTACTGTCCTTCCATCTTTCTTTGTATCCCTCTTCTTTTTCTCAGTCTAATAAGGTTCCAGTGGTACAGCACCCCCACCATGTGCACCCTCTCACACCTCTGATCACCTACAGCAATGAGCACTTCACACCGGGGAACCCCCCACCTCACCTACAGACAGATGTGGATCCCAAAACAGGTAAAGCGAATAGTTCTTTTCCACTCCATCCATACTTAACTAGAGAAGTAGCATCTCAGGTAGCAGCATGTTATCTGATAGCGCTGGCACCTTTAGCACATTGTGTTTGAAAAGTGCCACGATGGAAGTGCTGGAAACTCGAATATGTTTACAATAAACTGAGTCTCAAGAGAGGAATATACCAAAGTACACGAAAACACAGAAGCAGCTGTCCTTAAAAAGGGGACGACAGATCCTAGAGGCTGTCTGCAAAAATAGCTGTTTATGATGTTCCAGTGAGGTTTGTCTTTTTAGTCTGTAGATTCAGTGATGTTAACACAGTTGAATATTTGAAATAATTTGATTAAAGGCAATATGGAAATGCAATAAAGAGAAATACTTTTTTTCCCTCTTTAATCCTTTGTTGATGACTTCATAAGATGACTATCGCTGTTCAAAAGTCTGTGATAGTAAAAGTTGGACAAGGTCATCTCAAGTGCTTCTTTGTTGAAAGCTGCAGCTCTCAACTTTTTCCGACTGATTCAGCTGTCACGCTCATTAACGTGGTTTGGTTTTTAGTGGAAAGCGGCCTTTTATTTGAGAACAAGAACCTGAGCAATGGCTCATAAACTTCTCGTAAATCCTGGAATTTAGCAAACAACCTCAAACTCCCATGACCGCAAATCCAATTGCCAATACTGTGAGCACAAGACGGCCACTGTAGTTGGATCGCCTCACATTCATTTCCCAAAGAGCAGCAAACACACAGAGTTATTAAGTCTGTTTCTTTGGAAGGATGTGTTCCGCTTAGTATGCAGTTCACCTCAAAAGTTTTTCTTCTTTGTGGCCTGTTGATCCTGTAGCTTCAGTGTCCAGGTTTAGCGGTCAGGTTCTACCGACACATGCGTCTCCCACAAACATTTAGCGTACATTTTAATGTAATTTCTGTGACCATCTTGACCCAGCGCTTAATTTTGTTAACTGTCATTCAGCCCATTCTTTCAGGTTAATGCATTTTCAGTGCGGTGAATAATTTCATGCTTTTCTGTGGTCTCTGGTGGATTCAGTCTGTGTTTTAGGTAATAATGTTCCCTTATTATGATGGCCCCTACAAAGGGGAAATAATGTGCCAGCTGCTGTTTAATGTAGTGCTTAATGGGGCTGCTTAATTGGGCACAGTGTTTAATTAATTAATGAGTTATATTAGGTCTTGAGCGCTGCCTGGCGATGGGATAATGTTCCCCACGTTGGCTTTCCTTTTTATGTGAACATTTTTTCTCTCGCTTTTTTTCAATAACAGCATAGAAAGAAAAGTTAAGATTTCCGCCCATGTGCAAACATCTCACATTGCACATCAGTTACAGAAATGCTCTGAAGAGTCGGCTCCCAGATCAGGTGCAAACACCGACACTAGTTAAGTTCTAATTTAGGAAAATCTATTTGGCTTCAGTACAGCTGAGTTGGCGCTGGCCAGAATATCTGCAACAGTAGCAGCTGCGTAGAAAAAAACACACATCAGCCAAATCAGTGCGCTGGTTTTAGGACTATTGAGCGCACCTCCCTGCCTTATGGGCTTTTATGCAAGTCTCGTCTTCCTTGTTTTAAGTTTGCCATGAGAGAGAAAGTTATTTTCTTTACACCCAGCTGTGTTCGGGACCTTTTCAAGGCGTTCACTCAGGGCAGCTTGTTGATGCAGCTTCTTCGCCTGTCAGCTGCCACAGAAAGTAAACAACTCTGTGGATGCGTTGGTTGTTTGCCGCGCTGTCCTTAAATTGGACATCTTTGTCACTGTTTGTCAGTGGGAGATAACAAACGAAATTTGCTGGCATTTTCACGTTAAATCTGAGGATCATTTGAATGAATGGAGACCAATGACCAACAAACTGATGGTAGAGTTGGTAAAGTTGTCAGCCATTAGTCTTAAATATAGAAGTATTGACCTCATAATCTGTTACTGCTGTATATTTCTCCTACTGGTTTATTCGTGTATGTAATATCAGGTAAAATCCAGACTACCATTGTAAATTAGCAGACAGGCTGCCATTCTCATGCTGGCGTCTCTCTGATCACAGAGACAGCTTTTAATTATATTTCTGTGTGTTAATAACATCTAAGCCTAATCTCCTGATTCGCCAGACAAATGTGACAAGAATCGTGTTGGTGTTTTCTCCTCACCTCTCTCCCTTCTGCCTCTTCCAACACATTGTGCTGCTGCGCCGCCTCAAAGCCCTTTGATCAGGAAGTGTGATTTTAGCACTGTGTACATGCGAGCAACAAGCCCTCTACCTCCCATCTGCACTCCTGTGATGTTTGCCCCATTCAGATGCGAAACTCAACAAAGAATTCGGCACTGACAAATATTTGGTTCTCTCTCTGTCATCGTCTCGTCTGTCCACCTCCTCTCTGCTCCCGTCATCTTCTTTCTTCCACAGGAATCCCGAGGCCTCCGCATCCTCCAGATATATCTCCTTATTACCCGCTGTCACCTGGCACTGTCGGCCAGATTCCCCATCCGCTAGGATGGTTAGTACCACAGTAAGCAACGCCCTTTTTTTTTTACTATTTCCTCTATATTCTCCTTGTGTTGTTGAGAAAACCTTGAGGTGTTCTCAAACTGTAATGGTTAATAAGCATAAGATGGAGATTGAACTAAATCACAAAGAGACAAAACAGTAAACTGTGGCTAACACATTTGATGTGTTAAGCACATCGCAGCAGCAGCAGCAGGATGTTAGGATTTATGTGCACAGTTGTGGAAGCTTGTTCTGCATCTTGTTGATTTCTGAGAGTGGGTCTTCTCCCTCTGTGATAAACTCAATCCCCTAAATTTCTAACACAAGCCCAGCACAGTGGAGCTTCCCGAGGCTCTCACTAACCTCACCTTACTATTTTGTGGCAAATACTACTTTGCATGTCTGTGTATGGTTCAATTAGAGTAATGAACTGTGATTGCCTGTATTTTACCCACAATTCCTCATAGGGGCTCTCCCCTGGTAACTCTTGTCAACACTTGTTAATATGACAAAAGGCTACAAATTAAGCTCTGTTAATTTAATGTTTTCTCACCGCGATCTAAATACCGAGAGAGGCCCTGAGCGCAGTCATAGCGCCCTTTGATTTGCTGCACTTTATTTTGGTATAAATTTACATTCATTATTGTTTGTCTTTGGATGTGTAGACCTCAATTAGTGTGATGGCTCCATTAAAGGGACCCGCGCTTCGTCTTTAATTATCACAACAAAACACCTAGTTCCAGCTTGGGGAGGAACAGGGCCCCACTCCGTCGACACAGAGCGAAGGGTTATGAAATTTAATTAGCCATTGCTATCAAGATTTGTGGCATTCAAATTGTTCAGAGTTTTCCTCCCTTTGATCTGCGCTCTGCAATCCCCTAGATTTTTTGTCCTGATCAAATGAGAATAAAGAGGCCCACGGTGGGGAGAAGTGAGACAGAGGGCTTTAGCTTCTCCTCTTCCATCAACCCTGTTCCTTTACCTTTTTCTTTCTTCTTTTCTCCCCCCTTCCTAGGCAAGGTCAACCTGTTTATCCAATCACAACAGGGGGTTTTAGACACCCCTACCCAACTGCGCTAACTGTCAACGCATCCATGTCAAGGTGAGTCAAACCCTAGGAGTTAAACACATACACACACCCTCACACACTCATTGGGGTTTTTGTGTCAGGTGCACGTGCATGAGCAGCACACAACCGTGAGCAGAAACGTCTCTCTTAAGGAGAGCTCACACTCCCCATCTCTGCGTTCAAAAGGCCAATTCTCCAGTGTGGGGCTCCAGCTAGCATGCTCAAATATTAATTATATTTATCATTTTCTAATGAGGCCCCTGAAGTACATTTACCCCAACTGCATGTCAGGCAGGTCTGAAATGAGCTGGGGCATGTCCTTGCTGTGTGTTTGAGCAGCCGGACAGATAAACAAACAGCAACACTTGGATGATTTAAGCTGGGGCCCGACACTTGGCTGGTACTTTGGTCCAGCCCATTAGGGTTTGGTTCAAGTGCTACTGTTGACATTAGTGCACCCATGGGGCGTAAGTGTATTTGTTTCCATATTGTATACATGTGTGTGTATTTGTCAGTTTTACTGCTTATTGTTCCCTTGAGGAACGAATGTCCTCTATATTGTGTGGGAAGCGCACCTAATTAATTTTGGGTGCCTAAGAGCCCATGATTTGTGGGTTTGAGTGAGCCAAAAAGGCATACAACACAAAAAAGACCAAACGGCCTCCCACTCTCTCCACTCCCACTGCTCCTCCCTCCTTCTCCCTCTACATGCCCCTGCAGCGAGGGACTCTGGACAGAGCTGGTTTGGAGTCCAGGGATGAAGCCAAGCTTCAGTTTAATTACAGTCTGATTGGAAAAGCAGCTCACGAGGGCGACTTGTTTTGACCTCTGTGACAGTGATGGATCATGTAGATGCAAGAAGGCCACAGTTGCAAGGGAAGATGATTTTTTTTTTTTTTTAAGCATAGCCCTGAGAATGAGGGAAAGCCAAGTTTGTGAGATGGTGCAGATGGTTCATTTCATTCTTTGCATTTCATTCTTTAAATATAAGCACTGTCTTGCATTAACTTCACCTTTTAAACTCAATGGAGTGGTGTCTCAACCAGAGTCAAAATTCCATTTTGAAGCTCTTCCCCAGCAAGTCTCAGGTGCAGATGGTGGGTCTGTCCAGACATTGGCATCTGGCAACAGAACCCAGCCAACCTGGGCTTTAAGTGACTGCTAATTTGGCCCCTTAATGAGAGCCTCTACAATATGATCATCTTATTTCCAGTGCGGCTAATTGAATATACTGGCTGGGGTGTGGGGGGGACTGGCCATGGGGAAGAGCTAATGCCCTGTGATGAGGCCCCTAATTGAATTAGTATAACTGAATAGATGGAGAGCTCTGGGAGTTCTCTTGAGAATGGGAGGGTTTAGCACATTGCCCCACCCTCAAACAACTCCCTGCTAGAGTAAAGGAGACAACAGCTGACAAAATCTACTAACAATTTGTCTAATTGTGTCAGCCAAATAGCAGACTCATTTTATACATAGCCTTCAGCCAGTTGGTTTTGTTCAAAGAATAGGCCTGTTGTGATGGCTCAAACGATTTGTAGCGAGCAGCCCGACTGAAAGAAATTGCAGAGAAAAGACTTGCCGGCCTTGTACTCTTGTCGGGAGTTAGGTCTTTGCAGGAGAGCCTTGCTTCGTATCAGTCCCCTGTGCTGAAACAGAATTAGGATGCAGGGAATGAGTCTGCTACCTCATAGTCCCACAGTGAGTACCTTACCACCTAGGTCCTGCTAAAAGCAAAAGACATTCTTGTAGAAAGAGAATAAGAAGAGCCAAGCAGTGCAGAGATAGTGGAGCAAATGAGAGACGTTATTATGAAAATGTATGCGTGTGAATGTATGTGGGACAGGTGGGTGGATGCGAGGCCTCTTTGCCCCTTATGCTTTAGCCTGCCCTTTGATATGTTCCCCCATCATCCTTCTTCTTTTCTTTTCCTGGGGAACGGCCGGATCATTCTACATTAAACAGGCACGGGGGCTACCGCTTCGTACCGGCAATTAAATGGCGCTGGCTGACACTGGGCTTGCTGAGCCAGTGACCCCCCCTCTATCACCACCCACACATACACCCCTCCACCCCGCCAGCCATTCTTACCTTTCAGATTGAGACGTAAGAGCCCCGGGCTGGGGAGATGGGTGGGGGTCTCCACTGCTTCTCCCTCTCTATGTTGCTTAAATTGGTCCAAGCCGTTTCTCGCTGCTGATGAGCCCGATGATCATGATGATGCCCCCACGCTTCAAAGGGATGGCCGTCATGTTTAAACCATCACCTGGGCCACGCAGTGGCAGCAGGACGAGGGGAGGGATGGCAGGGAGGAAGCGAAGGAGTGCAGAGGTGGTGAGGGGACAAGGAGGAGTGGAGGAGAAGAAGGGGAGGAAAGAAATAGATCTCGGAACAGAGGACATTTTAACAAGTGCACAGAGAGAGAAGGAGGGAGGGTGAACAGGGAGAGAGGAAACGGGGCGAGTGAAGAAAATGCAGCCCTAATGATGGGCAATATGCAGCCACTGCTGCTGAGCTCCCCATCAACGGATGACATGGCACAAACACCAATGTGTCAGTGATGAAGGGAGAAGAGGGGAAAGGAGGAAAAGAGTTTGAGGGGGGAGCACTGGCACTCCCCTGAGATGGCCTCCAACAGAAACTAGTTGTTCCTGGCGAGTTTATCCTCATCATTATATTCTGGCTCGGAGCCATGCAGCCAGACACAGCCGGATAATGAGCTGCTTTTTTTAAAAAAAAAAAAAGAATTATTCCTCCTTTTTTTCCTCTTCTCTTAAATTTCTGCGTGGTCACGTGGAACCGAGGCCCCGCGCTTTCAACATACGCATGCAGATGTACGTGTTCAAATAATTAACGTCACACACACACAGTCGCACATACCGGATGGCAGCGCCTCATGGCTGTTCTGGCCAGTGAAATAAATTCTTAAACGAGGGATTGTGGCCCAGATATGTGGAACAGTTGGAGACGACGGAATGATGATAGATGGAGTGTGGAGGGATGGAGATAAAAATGTCAGTGATGCTGACAGTGCTGAATTTGCAGAAGAGAGTGGGAGGAAGCAAATGGAGACCCAAAATCTGGAGTGATACTAGGCTTTGAAAGGACAGTTTTAATCTACTTTGCAGTATTCCCCGATAAGAGATAATGATTCAAGCTTTATCCCACTCAAATCTGGCATTTTCATATCAGCAAAATTGTTAATTCAACAATGACCTCACGTTATGAGATTGGGGTTTTCCACAAATTACACAAAAAAATTGATTCCTCTTAATCTTTTTAGAACATTGGCCTACCCCTTGCAAATGCCCTACATTAGATACATTCTAACATGTGCATCTTTTATATCTAAGATGAGCTTCCTTAGAAGGTGCTGATATACCCAACCATAAACCTAAAAGAGCCCTTGAGGCAACACATTTTACTTAGCCTATAGAGAGGATTTTCATCTATATTCCTCAGGAATATGTTGATGAGGACATTATCATTCATCTCATTGAGGTTGTGATTAAGTGAATGTCAAAAGGCTCGAGTTTTCATTGTGTTGTTCTTTGGGGTTTGATGAAATGTTTATTCTTGTTCAGTTCAGCTATAGTGACTGTTGGACACAATTTGTAGTTTTATATTTGTGTGCAATGAATAACCATCCAGGCTGGATTCTGTCCTCAAATTAAATTGTATGACATCCGACCTAGCAATTCATTTGAGCTGAAATCCTATTCAAATCAATTGTAATTAACACAGAAGCCAGCCTTGGACATTTGCATGTGACCATGTGTGTTTCTTGTGGCTCAATTCCATTTGCATGACAGACGAGGAAACACTATGTACCTTGACTTGATAGAGAATGAGAATGGAATTCAGCCGCAGTCTTGTGTGTTCTCCATCTTCTCATTTCACCCATGTCCACTCTGACGATTTACACAGTCTTCTGTCCTCTAGGTTTCCCCCACACATGGTGCCCCCTCACCACAGTTTGCACACCACGGGCATCCCCCACCCAGCCATCGTCACAACAAACGTCAAGCAAGAATCCTCCCACAGTGACATCAGCTCTCTCAACAGCTCGTGAGTAAACTTTCTTCGCCCAAAACTACATTTCCCTCTTGAAGGCTCGCCCTGCTCCCCTCACTGCTCCCCTCACACCTCTGCCCCCACTACAGGAAACAGTCAGACGCTAAAAAGGAAGAGGAGAAAAAGAAGCAGGTCCACATAAAGAAGCCTCTGAATGCCTTCATGCTCTACATGAAGGAGATGCGGGCCAAAGTGGTGGCGGAGTGCACATTGAAGGAAAGTGCTGCCATCAACCAGATCCTGGGACGGAGGGTAAGTGTCAAGTCAAACTGAAACGCCTACGGTGCACACGACATACTGCCCTGCTGATTGAAATAAGAGCACACGAACTAAACACAGTTAAAGGCCTGAGTTCACAGCCTATTTCTTTTGTCTTGTTTGCGGTTGAAAAATAAAAATTAAACAAAAGAAAAAACACTTTTTTTCCCCGTGTCTTGTCGCCCTTTTTGCAGTGGCACGCGCTATCGCGGGAGGAGCAGGCCAAGTACTATGAGCTGGCCAGGAAAGAACGACAGCTCCACATGCAGCTGTACCCAGGCTGGTCAGCACGAGACAACTATGTAAGTTTTTAAGTTTACAAGTCGTAACAGCCTGTTCTTTTCCCTCTCATTAGGTGTAGACATACAGGACACCTTGTCTGATGTGCTCTATTCTAACTGGGCTCGAGACATCAAATTCTTCTGAAATATTTTTATTTACATATTGGGTTTTTTTGTCAAGTCTAGCCCATGCAAAGCCTCCTTGGGTCTCATGAAAGATGCTACATAAATTACAGTTAATAATATTGTTATGCCAAAAGATTACAGTCTAAACTGCAAGTATTTGGGCAGAGTTATTTTTTTTATTATTATTTTATTTTCATGCTCTGTGCTGCTAGGCAAACAGTGTGACATTACATGATGAAGACTACATTAAAGTCTCGGCTTTGATTTGAGTAGGTATAGATCAACATGGAAAATTCTGCGTGAGATACATCCCTCTCAACACATAGTACCCAACCTGAAGTCATTGACAGATGTACATATAGTGGAACTACATCATTATCATTTAGTGGAAATCCTTTGCAGTGAATAACTGCTTTAAGTCTTCATTATTGTACTCTGGCTGGCCTTCACCACAGGCACCTTTTAGGGTTCACTTGTTCACTCTGAAAAGCTCCAAGTTTTTTTTTTTGGTTTTCTTTGAGGATTCTTAGGATACAAAATTAATTTACTACTTTGCTAGTTTTCCTTAAAGCGACCCAACTTTTCTGCGTCCATCATTTGGATAGAGGTCGCTGTCTCAACTGTTTTTTCTTTGCATGTGTATACATCCGTCTACTCTTGATCGTTTACATTTCCGTGCTGGGGATAATTTTTTATTCAGTGTGCATTCATGGAGGGGGATTGGTAATATTAGAAAACCACCTGCCTTTTCAGCCTCAATATTTGACAATCAGTAGATCATTGTCTTTACTGCTGTTGCTGAGAAACGTCACCTCAATCCAAATGGAAATGCTCAGTCAACTCTAAGCCACATGTAGCTCCTGTTGATCACACATAACTCTTAAAGAAAAATTGACCAGTTTGTTATTTCTGAATCCTTCCATTTTGGGCACAGTGGTTTCAAATGGCTCCACAACTCTTTTCATGTTGATGTAAACCTACTCAAAGCTGAGACTTCCATTATTTTTAGGCTGGATCAAAAGCACGGAGTTACAGTCTATATAACAACAGCAAAATAATAATTCTGGGCTCTCTGTTCTGCCACAAATGCCAGATTTTCAGTTTAGTCTAGTCTAGGATGAAGCTGACCAGGAGATTCTTCCATGAGCAGCGACAGAGAAATCTATCTTCTAAAGCAGAAGTGTGTTAAAACATCTAGATGTTAACAGAGCAGATGAAAATGAAAACAAAAGCAAACAGAGAAAATGGATAATTCTAGTCTGGCCTGCAGTGGTTGCAACAAACCGGAGGGCATAGGCAGAAAAAAGGCAGAGAAAGAATGAATGAATAAATAAGTAAACACAAAGATGAGTCCTGTTCTCCGCCTCATGTTTTGGGCATTCTGCAATATAATAACTAAGGTTCCTGTCTGTGTCTATTTTTTTCTTTCTATTTTTTTGGCGGCTAACCAACAGGGGAAAAGGAAGAAGAGAAAAAGGGAAAAGCAGCAAGCAGAGAGCAATGGTAAGTGAGCTGCAATTATCTCTCATTAGAAGAGCCCCATCATGTGTCAGGCAGATGTGACATGTTGCAAGATAAAAGTCAAGCTCGTGTGTTTGTGTATTATGTTTTTTTTGAGCCCGTTATTGTGCCTGCCTTTTTTCTTTTTTTTTTTTTGATATAGTTATGCTTCCCCATGCAATATTTAAATGGTAGTGTTGCTTGTAACCCACCCCCCACCCCTCACCCCCCAATTATCCCGAAGTCTCCCTGGCTAATAACAACTGAATATGCATGAACCCCCCAAAGTCCTTCTCACCCTCTGCCCCGCCCCCATCACCCACCTCCCCCTTTGGCTTTTAGCCTTCTGGTATTTTGATATGTGTTTGAGAAGTTGAAGCATTGTGAGAGCCATTAACTTTGCCATTGTTGTGTGTGTGGCCCTTTTTAAAAATTTGTTTTTTTATATATATATACTGCCTGTGCCCTGCAGATTGATTGCATTACTATACTGTGTGTGTGTGTGTGTGTGGGTATGAGAGCGAATGTCTGACTGTGCATGGTTGTGCTTGTTTGGCTGCCCCTCGCTTGCTTCCATGCATGCTTTTATTAAGAGAAATCACTTACATCTTAAAATTAAGGAGGTTTGCTAATTCTGTGATCTATCCATTTTTATTCTTATGATTCATACCCTTCTGATCATATTGTGAGGAGCTATGCCGACTTGTTATCATGTATTTTTCGCTCGTTTGGTGACGGATTTCTTCTTGAAGGCCTCTCTATCTGTTCTTTTTTTTTTTCAGAACACAGAGAATATTTTCCAAACCCTTGCCTTTCACTCCCTCCGATTACAGGTGCTAATGTCATTTTGAGTATTAAATTACTAACTGTTTATTTTTTTTACCTTTTTAAAATGGATGTTTATTTAATTACCTATGAATGTGCAGTATGAGGCAGGTTTCAGTTTAAATATGCTCTATTTGCTTTGTTTGCTGCTTTCCTTTTTCTTAAAATGTTGCTGTTGTTTATTTGACTTCAAGCTAGACTATATTTCAGTGGATTTACTGTTGGATTTTTGGAGCACTTTCATATTTAGGCAAAATTATGCAATATGCTTAAGGTACTGATGATATAGAGTTAGATTGTCATTGTTAAGTATGACCTGAAAGGTTGATGTCAGGGTAAACCTCCTTAATCTATATGCTTCAGTAGCTGCGCTTGTGCCTTTCCTATAGGCCAGCATGAGTTTGGCCTATCCCCCCCTTTTTAAAAAGTGTTTCTGCTCAGATAAGGCCTGGACTCAAACACGTCACCACAGTATTCTGCTGTCACTCTGCTCTACCTCTGACAATGACACAGTTACAGGGTAGAGCAAACAAGTGACTGGCAGCTGTTCTGCCACAGGCAGCCGATGCTGATGGAAACCAATCAACGGTTTGATGCCAGGTCTAAAGAGTAGATTCAGTCTTTGGATTCTAGCCTTTTAAATCCTTCCCTCAGGCTAGGGCTATCTACTACCACTGCCTAGTTCCACTACCTTGACCCTATCTTTTTGAAATCCTAGTACACTGATAGCATCTAACAGCAAATTAATTCCACCTGTTCCGTTTTTACCCTCTCGGCCAATTAAAAGCACTATCTTATCTGCTGCTTTAACTTCTGTCAGAATTCAGATTATGTGACTGAAAGTGATTGTTTTAATATTAATGTCATACTTTAATAATATGCATGCATGCATTTTGATTTTACTAATTTCTGGAACACAGCTACTGCGTTCAGTCCTGTCCTTAAATGCACACTTGATACTGGCTCTAAGTGGGTTTTGGAGGGATTTCTTGCTCAGTGAGCCACTGCTAAGCTTCATAGATTCACCCTTATCTGTTTTTTCTCCTTATTTCTCTCCTCTTTTTGGTTTCCTTATTTTATTGTTTTTGGTTCTATTCCTCCTCTCTGCTGGCTTCTCCTTCCTTGTTGTGGCATCAGACCTGAGCGCTCCTAAGAAGTGTCGAGCGCGCTTTGGGCTCGATCAACAGAATAACTGGTGTGGCCCGTGCAGGTGTGTATGGTGTGTGCTTGCACTGGCCAGGGCCAGGTGAAGGCTGGGTAACTCTACGCTGGGACTTCCTCCCCTGCTCTATGCTGTTCCTCTTCCTCTTCACCTTCCTCCCTGTCTGTCCCGCCAGGTTGTTGTGACCTCTAAGCTTCCTCCAGCCACGTCCTGCCGGTCTGTCTTTGGATTCTCACTATTTGATTTTAACTTCCTGTTTCGGGGGAAAAAGGGTATTAACAGCCTATACCAGGGTGTTTGTATGAATGTCGTCAGTGTGGATGTGTGGATGAAGACTCGGAAGTTACAGGGGTTTCACTGCAGGACGTACAGTACTGTAAACCTTCCTGAGATTGGTCAGAAGACCTAAACTGGCAGGTCGGGGCTTGGAGGATCTTGAGTTTGATGGCTTGGTCAATAAGGAGGACATCCTAGTGTTGCCCGCCTGAATCTAAGCCCTGGCTACATTTTTTGTCTGTGCAATGACGTGTCCATTTTCTTTTTCTTTCCTTTTTTTTTTTTTTTTTTTTCTTTTTTTTTTTTGTCTGTGTGTGTTTGTGTCTACCTCTTTGGCTAACAGATGCAAATACCCCAAAGAAGTGTCGTGCCTTGTTCGGGCTTGACCAGCTGAGTTTATGGTGCAAACCATGCAGGTATAACTGCTGTAGTACCAGTGGGAGGAAGACATCCACAATGAGCATCTTCTTCTCGATTATTGGCTTAGATGTCTTCCTAAAACATGTTTCCATCAGTGTGGTAACAGATGGAAAACTCCTTCCTGCTCCTCTAAATTCCTGCTCAGCTATTTCTCCTCATTGAACTCAGTTCAAGCCCAGTGACAGAAAATGGATTTCAACATAAGACAGCTCAATAATTTTTGTTTTAGATACAAGATTGGTTTTCTTAATATATCTGGTATAACATTTATTACGTTGTAGACTGTCGGGATTAAAATCCATTTTCTCTCCAAGCAGTGGATAATACCCTCCTATCTTAACTGTCATGTATGTTCTAATTGGCATCCCTTTGAATAACAATGTTATGCTGACAAATTTAGCCCTGCTTTCTCTAAGGGCCTGTTCAGTGACACTCTTTTCTGTGCCCTCTTCCTTCTCCTTCTCCACCTCTTCCTCCTCCAAACTCCTCTTCAATAACCCTTACTTAGTCCCTACCTGTTGTCTTTCTGTTCTGACACAAGCAGTCTTTGAATTGGGAATATTTTCATGGTAGGTATTTGTTTCTGCTGAGTAATACCCTTCTTTGTGTCTGGCTTGCACCACACCCTTCCCCTTCTTTCTCGACACAACTGAGTGCCAATCATTGCAACACACTTTTACTGCCGTTAGGCGTCTCATTTGCATCGTTTTGAACATACTTGTGAATAGGCTCAAAATTGAACTTAAGTCTGTGAGATTAGCATTTTTGAAAAAGCATTTCTTATCTTAAATGTACTTAATCTCCAGGAAGAATCCAACAGATCCCTGATCACAAGCACACTTGATCACCTCCACACAGTCCGCCGTTGTCAGAGTTCCCCTTCCAGCTGACACGCAAATGATCAAAAATATGGCGTTATTCCTAAAAGAAAAAAAGTGCATAGTAAGATTAAGACACTGGAAAGTGCTGTAATTCACTCAGCGAGGTTAAAAGTTCTCTCTGGGGCTCCATTTCCTAAAAGATGCATCTGGTATAATTTCCCCCGAGACAGAGAATCAATAACATACACAGGCACATACTATAAATCAATATGTCTGTTAAAAAATGGATATTAGGTCATTTGTTGCAGTTTGACAGACAGTTACGGAGGCCATGATGTGTATGTAGTAGCAAAACGATACCTTTTTAGTCCCGGTCGATGCTCCGCACCATCCTGAGCTACAGTATCAGCACAGACTGCACTTAAAAGCCTCATCCTCACCCTTTTCTAGTGTCCTAGACTGTCTGATGTTGTGTGCTTGCACTGTTGAGTTCATCAGAAATGCATGCCCCTCTTTCACCGAGTATGTGATCAAGGTTTCATAGTTTTTTTCATAGTCTGTAATTTGTTGGTGTTCCTCTTTATCTTCATTCTCAGAAATTTGCTCTCTGCATTTATGCAAAAAATCCCCCTTTAGAATAACAGGCACAGGAAAAAAACCATGTTTAAACAACATATCCACCTAATATGTTCCCAAAGAGTCGGTTGTTGTTTTTAAACTCCTTAGTCTGTTTTTAACTACCTCATGTCCCATTAAAGCTTAAATACCCCATGGCCTAAGGCATCCTAGTGATAGAATTCAGATCTGAGAGAGATGGGTCACTTCAAGGGTCAGCATAAAGATGAAGTGGGCAGAGATTCCCCCTTAACCAAATCTGAACTCAGCCTTCACAGCAGAGTCACCACAGATAAATGCAGCAATGCTCTACCCTCCCAACTCCCCCTCACTCCAGTTTTTCGTCCACTGAGCGCAACGGGCCTGGCCTCAGGACTCGGCATGCAGGGGGAGGGTGCCAACCCCAGGCAGGAATGTAAACATGATGCCTTGACCCCTCGTGCACACTCACACTTGTGTCTGTGGGGCAGATGCAGGGTAGTGTGGGTCTTGTTGACTTTTTTTTTTTTTTTTTTTTTTACCTCGTATCCAAACTCTGCCCCCTCAAGAGAAGAGAAAGTCGAGCCGTGTGGAAGTATAGGAGCGAGAACGGTCCAGTAACCTCGGGTTTCTTGAGAGAACACACTGATCTGTAGCTGAAGTTTAGTCCTCTTACAACAAAAAAAGAAGAAATTCAGAGAGCAAACCACATCCAATCTGCTTCCTTTTTTGTCCTTCCATCATCATTTCTGTGTGTGCTTTTCATTCCCCTCCTGCCTCTTGTCCAGGTGCCTCACCTGTGATCTTTTCTTAATGTCTGTCCTGTCTCATGGTGTAGTATTTCTACTGACTTTCTCCTTAGCACAAGGTTTATTTAGCTACTTAAATGCACCTAAATCTTACGGATCATGCCTCAAGTAATGAGTTTGCTTAATTCGAAAAGGCAAAAGTGCATTTAAGCCAGCAACAGTGCTAAGGGGCCATGTAGTTTAAAGATTAGCTGCTGAAAGATACTCTCTCTCTCTCACCTTGTCCCTCAGGAGAAAAAAAAAGTGCATTCGCTACATCCAAGGTGAAGGCAGCTGTGCCAGTCCTCCCTCTACGGACGGAAGCTTACTAGACTCCCCCCCATCCTCCCCCTCTTCCGTGGCTCCCTCCCCCTCCTCAAAAGAGTCCAAACCTCAGACTGAACAAATGCAACCTCTCTCACTGACTATGAAACCGGCCCACCAGCCACTCCACCACCCACACCTCCTGGCTGGGCCTCCACCGCCTTCTTTGGTTCAGCTGGAAAACTCTGCTGCAGCTAGCAAAACGCCCGGCGCCTCCTCCCACAACGGAGCTCTGGAGCGCGGTGACATCTCGTCTTCGCGGCAGCCGGGCTCCTCTGTGGCATCCTCAATGGCCCGGCCTTCGGCATTGCTGTGTCATTCCCACTCGCTCCTCCCCTCCGCAGGCCCTCAGCCTCTGTCGCTTGTGACCAAGTCTATAGAATAGTCTACCCTATTCTTTATGTTTTTCAGCTCTGCACACACACACCTTTCTAGGCCCTCTCTCTGTTATATTTCACTTTTTGTTTCTGTGCCATAGGGCTTTGAAATTTTAGTTTTTCTTTTATTAAAGTTCATTGGTCAATATTTGACCCCTGATTTATCAAAAAATAACCTAATTATTATAAAGAAATGATACAATGAGCTGTAGTATAGCTTTGTGAATCTGCCAAAAGTTTCATGAATTTTCTTTTCTTTTCTTTTTTGTAGTGTTAAAACAGTGCAAACAGAAAAATTATCTCCTTCAACTTCAAAATGTTTAAAAGACGGATATAAAAAGGTAGGCTAGATTATTCAGTGAGCCCTTTTCTTGAAAGAGTTGGTTCTCCTTTTTTATTTGTATTAAATACGAGCTTGCGAACCAATCATTCGACATCTGTTCAAACTCTTGGAGGGCATGAGGCTAGCGGTGACACCTCTCTGAGGAACAACTTTAATTGTGATGTTACTTGTTCTTGTTTAAATGTACAGAATATTGGGGAGGGGGGGCGATTACTGTGTTAAATATGCATTCTTCCTCTGCGTTGTCTTTTTTCTTTGTTGTTTACCTTTGGGGTGGAGTCAGGCAAGTTTGGGTTGGGAGGGGGGCGGGTGGGAGGGTTGAGGGTTATTGAATTCAAAAATGTCACAACGCTAGGACCAGTAGTATTTATTGCTTTAGAGATTGCTTGTTGTAAATTGTATGTGTCTCTTTTTGACCTTTTTTTTTTTTTTTTTTTTTTTTTCCTTCCTTGATACATTGTACAAATATGTTTTTCTTAAGGTAAGCAAATATATGAATGATCCATTTTTACAAGGAGGTTTTAAAAGGCAAATCTTTTTGTTGTAGATTTTTCCTCGCTGAAAACCTGGATTCCACTCAGTGTGCCGTGTAGATCTCATAAACGGAAGTATGCACAACTTCATTTCAAGAAATGCGTCTATAAGCCATTTTACAAAAAGAAGAACAGAAAACTTGAAAGGAGACAGTGGGTGCCGTGTGTTCAGTGGTCGGAAAAGTGTTTAAAGCCCTTCTTTTTTATTGCACAGTCACATCTCCCAGACTGTAGATTCGTGTACAGATTTTCCGTGCCAAATTTGTGATAATTTTCTCTGCTCCCCCCCAAAAAAAAACATGCTGTAGGGATTTCTTTCTCTTTTTGTTTTGTTGTCGTTTGTTTTTATTTTATTTTGATACCATTCTTTGCTGTGACGTTACATAGATTGCTATGTATGTAGTATAAATGTTGCTATAACAAATGTGTTTGGTAGCAAATTGTCAAATATTAAAATTTAAACTTAATAAAAAGACGGACATCATACTGTATAAACCCACGAGGGCCAAATTATGTATATTAGGAGGTTCATAAAAAAACTATTAAATACAAAAAAATACACAAACTGCCACTTTTAAGTACACTACTACATATAGGTAGATAGAAAAAATAGGCATGTTGATGTTGCAAGAGGCTGTAAAAAAAAGCTACAAGAGAATCATCCACTCGGTGCCATTGTAGTTGACATGACGCGACTGTAATCTGTCGATTTCTTCTCTGGTTTATTAAGATGCTAATGATAAATAGTTTGAATGTTTCCTTAACGGCTGTGATGTTCCTGTTCTATTTTATGCTCTTATCTTTTTGTTTGTTTTTTTCCCTGTTATTTTAAATGGTTCTAAAACCATGTTTTTTTGTAATGAATAAATGTTTATGCTGTACAGTCTCTGTAGCATGCAGTTCTGTATTAATAAAAGCAACTTAGTATGTGCACATCTGTGTTCTCCTTCAATTCAGACATGCACTGGCACGTGCAGCAACTGGGAAAAAGAAAGGGGGAAAAAAAAGGTTCAACATCAAGTAGCTCTCGTTCAGATTCTGTTATTTATGTCAGACAATCCACGAATTTGGAGGCGTCACTTTTCTACTTTTATTGATATCCTCATAGAAAAATCAAAACAATTTTGTTTTTTAACTATGTCTCCACATATTACGAAATGCAAACAGTTATTAAACCTCATAACGTTAAGTAGAGGATACATGTGTACTTGTTTTGGGTTAAATGCCCTATAAGAAATATGTCTACAGGTTAGTTCTTTGCAATAAATCCATGGTGATAATTCATACTCTTATTTCTTTGAAGAGTGCATTTTAAAATAGGTATTACCCAAATTTCTAGTATTAAATTGAAATTCTCAAGCTTCTAAACTCATATTTGTTTACACCATCCACTTACACACATTACAGAAGTAATTATCATTCTTTTGCTCAGTTTGGCACATTCATGCACATTTTTCATTACAATTACAAACTGTTCCTATGATATAAATTTCTTATGGCATTGATCTAAAAATATGTACAAATGTTAAACAGTTTTATCCAAACGCATTTCTTCATAAATGTATATGAGTTGATCGATTCATGAGCCTATATTTAGAGTTTAGCAAGTTAATAAGAATTTGCAAAACATCAGATTCATCAATGATCAATTCTCTAAAATACCTAGAAGCTGTATCTGCTGATCCTTATTTTGACACGATACGAAGAGAATGGTCGCTATTGATGGCATAAGAAGAAAATTTTAACATCGTTAACGGGCAGGAAGAAGATCATAAGTAAGTCCATTCTGTGTGAAAGGGAAGGGAGACCAAGGACACCAGCATGCTCTTAATGAATAAGGGCCATGATAGTAGCCATGTTCTAAATCTGGCTCGTCAGAAGGTGCAGGGGACAACAAACATCTCCTCAATTACTTTAGCGAAAGTGCGATTGTGAATCCTTTGCGGTCTAATGTAATCAACTCTCTCATACAGTTGTATTCCTTTCCACAGTTGAAAATGATACTATGAAATTTCAGTTTCAGTCATTGTTATCAAAAGCTTTGCTGTAGTTTACATACAGAAATGCCTGTAATGTAACGCTTATATTGACAACATGGCTAAGCACTTTGACAATAATGTTTGTAAACAATGTCACAAGCACTCATTCTGACAGCCCTGGCAAATTCAGAAACCATAGATCTTTACTTTTGAGAGAAGATTTTAATTGGATCTTTTCAGGCAATCGTGTGTGTTGCTGCTCGTTTGTATTCTCTCAGGAAACACACCAACGCTTTTACAAATATTAAGGGTGACTTGAGAAATAAACAGTGGTATAAGTACAAAAATACAGAATAAAACATTGAACTTGACACTCGTAGTGAAACTGAACACAATAAGTAACAATTGAAGAAAAAAGTAAGCTTGTACCAAAGATCAGATCGGATTTGACGGAGTATTCTGTTCCAACACTGCGGTGAAGTAACTGGAACAAAGCACGGTTTCCCCTTCCCAGGAGCAGCTGGTCCAATGCCCAGCAATTCAGCACAGAAATTGAATAGTTCAGCACAAGAAGTTGGACCTAACCCATTTAAAGACTCACACAATGACGTTTTTCTGAAATGAAGTGCAAACCAATTAAGTGAGGCAACAGCATGAGAAAGATGGTCTTAGTTATAGCTCCAGCAGAATTGATATATGACCTATATCATTTGTACTGATTTCAGAAGCAAGATGGATAACAGACTCTTCCCTGTGTAAAGAGAATAGCAGCAGTCTCATCCAGATTAAATGTAAGTATGTGTGGCTGCCTGAAGATCTCTCAAAGAAAAGGATGATTTGATCCGGCTTGAATTGACCTGGTTGTCATGTTTCAACACCAAGATAATTTCCAAACTTACTCAGAAATGATGAGGAGGAGGACTGATATTGTCTGCATAAAACCCAATTATGTCTGGGTTTTGCTGCTGTTGAGGTTTATCTCCCCAAAAGCATGACAGAGACTGCTGGGAGTTTGTGCAGTTGGACTTCAGTGATTTATATAACTGAGCATCACTTGGGAAGTGAAAAGAGATGATGTCATTTCTAAAGACAGACCAGACCATGAAGGCAGCATTCACATAACAAAAAGAACAGCATCGAGAACAGACTCTTTTATAGTTAAGAACACAGTTGTTGGAGAATACTTTTTGAATAACCTTGGATTAAACAATGATAACTTCCAAATAGGCCTGAAATAAGAAAATAAAAAATGGATCTGAGTCAGAAGGACCATTTCTTCCAAAACTACAATTTAATAAAGAAACAAGAGTTGGACTGATCAGGACTGATTAGGTCAAAGATCCCTTTAAAGATACGAGGTAGTAAAAAACCCAGAGCAGCTGTCAGTCTTTTATCCTACATTTACTTTTTTAACTTCAAACAACCAAAAAGAGCATAGTTGTGAATTAGTGTGGCTTTCGTTGTTCCAAAGGGACTTACGACAGTTTCTTAAATTCCAAAATACGCTGGACTAAAGGCTGTAATCTAATTGTCAGAACTGAAGAAAACAGAAAACATGAATAAAACTGGAGAAATTGGTATTGTCAGGTGATAGATTTGTCCAAAATGAGCAATTGTTATATGTCAACCTCTCTGTAAAAAAAGGACATTTTTACTCCTCACCTTACGACAAATGTCACATATTTAACTTTTTTCTATTATACTGGTGACATGTGACACGATTGACACTTACAGCAGTTTCTCAAGTCTCAGTGAAATCCATATAACAACAACAAACATATCTGTTAACTTCTTAATGACTCTTAAAAAAGGGGGAAAAAACGTGTATACACAGAGATAGGATATCTCTTAGCATTCAGTACCTTTCTTCAGGCACAGACTAAACTTGAATGTACTGAAATATATATTTCATTATATATTCATACTACAAATCTGAACATTTGACTCACATTAACAGTTCATATACATAATTCTAACAACGTCCCCTATCTTCAGCTGTCTGCATAAGCTGTACATTTTTAGTAAAATAAATATTATGAATACATTTGTACAAGTAGTAGATATCTCACAACAGAATTGATATGGGAGAAGACTACCAAGCCACACTGAAAACTGATTGGGAAAGATAAGAACTAGTTCACTCTGATCCCGAACACTTGACAAGATGACTCCCTTTTACTTACATTGTTTGACCACATTCAGCTGTACCCGTGCCTCGCGCAAATCAACCTCTTACACTAAATCAATCATACGGTGAAACTCCTCTTTTCCCCATCAGAAGCACTATTGCTCCCTTGCCTCCATCTACAGAGAAAGGAGCAGTCAAGATGAGCTCCAAGCAGCAGAATCCCTGGAGCTGATGACTGAATGATTTGTTGGTGAACACTTTCTTAGGTGGTCAAATAGCTTTCTGCATTGCTTTGGGAGTGTATGTTTGTTAAAGAAGAGAGCTTTCTCAAATAAACGTAAGGCCCCTCAACACTTCCACTTGAAAACTCTCTGTAATAAAGAGGTTGTTATATATGTAATATCAACGATTTAATTTTCCATTTGGTATAAGGTCCTTTTCTCACCATTTCTTTTGTGAAATAAAAGTTATATAATTTCATTTCTGTATCAGAAACAACACAACAGCATCAAGTTGCAGCCACATCACGCTGTGCTTTTTTTCCCACTTATTGTCCATTGAGATTGTCCACTTATGTGACAATCCCAATGGATCAACAACAGTTTTTCAAAAGAACTTGAGTCTGTGTAGTTGCTTACAACTGTGTGCAACGTTTTATGGATTTACTCCTTGCACCAAGGAGAACAGCATTGATTTCTTATTTATCTGAAGTTCGCCTAAGTGTACAAAGAAGCCAAATAAACACAGCAAAAGTATGAAAGTGTGGCTGAATTAGAGCACACATGTTGTTTTTGAGCATGACCATAAAGTTTAGAGTGAATACCAAGAATATAAGAGCGGGAAGCAAGGATTCCACTGTGATCAAGCAAATGCAGGACCCCCTTCTTTGTTCCCTTTGAATGTATACCGTATGCACCCTTAATGTAATAGTGTTGGATGTATCCTTGAACTACAAACCGACTATCAACATATAACGCTTGAGTGTCCATAGCCGTTCTATTACATTCAGAGAAAGGGGAGAGGCTTTGTATACCTGAGAAGAGAAATGACGTGTTTTGATGTCAGCGTGGCATGGGCAAACAATGTTGAAGGCCATTGCTGCAGGCAAGCATACAAATCAGGAAAACATAGCAAAGACATTAAATTTGTCCCTTGGGTTACAAAAAATAAGATGCAAAAGATGTTGTTTTGGATGTTATTCAAAAAGGGATTTATACTATGGACCAAGATCATGGTGGTAGGACAAAATTGAAAGGTTAAAGAAATGGCTGCAGCATTGCATAAACAGCTACAATCTCCTCTGCTGGGGAAGAAAAATACTTCCCATCTTAACAAGGCTTCACATACACAGAATTTACGTTGTCCTTCATAATGATGTTCGCCCTCTCATTCCAATTAGGTTTCATGTCAAGTTAAAGGAACTTAGGGTAGTGGGTCGCTGTTCAGTTTCATTGTTTAGACGTGTTTTTCAAAGGTGCTTTTTAGTGCAAAGCGTCTTCTGTTTGTGAAAAGAGTTCTCATAACGCTCTTGAAGGATAAAAATTAAAAAGCCTGAATTGCATGGTTAGTTCAAAAGAACATATTGAAACCAATTCCAATGCATGGCAGCCCTGCTGTGACCCTCATCAGGGAGGAGCGAACCCTCATTCATTCCTCATGCACTTTGGTATGCTGCACTTTCAAGGAGTCTGAATTGAACACAGTTATCAAAATTCATGGGTTCAAAAAGCACTTGAGTAACTGTCTGGGAATTGCAATACCGAGTCAGTGCCCTCTTTGCACTGCTCTTGACCACATCTCTGAGATTTGAGTCATGTGTCTACTCTATTGATTTTTACAGTATTGTAGGAAAAAAAACAAAAAAAAACAAGGAGGATTCTGAGGTCATGTTACTACTTATTACAAGTTTGCACTTTACTGTGTGAGGTTGAGAAAGAATAGGGTGATGAAGGGAATCACAAAAGAAAACAGTATAGCAAGGTCGTCATATTTCAGACAGTATTGGGTTGCATCCTCAAACAGCAATCTGAAAAAACAACTAAATTCACAGTTACAGCACAAGTAAAAGGCCTTTAAGAAATATTTCAGAAAGAGCTTTTTGAAGAAAATCATCGTAGCAATGACCAAAAGTTAGAAAGACCTGCCAAACTGCACAGGACATGGCCAAATTCTTACTTATTTAAGAACTTTAACATTTCAGTGAAAGGGCAACATGTTCATGGGATGCCATCATTTTTGACAGTCAATATTTGAACAAAAAAAAAGGTACTGGCAAAAGATGTAATGCGTTGGGGATCTAAATTCAATGAACTGAAATTTAAATAAATTTTGTAAATGAAAATGCAAGATTATTTCCAATATTGGATGCAGGTTTATTCTCCAAAAATGGGATTCTTTGTTGGGAAAATTACATTTATCTGTTGCTATGTAGTTTCCATATACAGCCGTCTTTGTGTTGTGAAAAAAAACTTTGTTGTATGCATCTTCAGCCAAATACAAGCAATTTGAAAAACAGAATGAATTAATAAAACATCCCTTGGGTTTCAGGGACGAAGACTGAGTTGTTTTTAAAAATGTTAGCATTTGCTTCTACCTCATACATCAGAGTGCCACCCAAAACGTTTTGTTTTTACAAATTTAAACACATATCCTGTAACACAGACACTAAATATCTTATCTTGTTTTCTTTAAACAATCTATTAAAGAATCATTTCACTTTTTAGTCAGTAACAATTGTCCTATGGCCTTGAAGAAGGAGACAATGCACATGAAAGGAGGATATTTTGACAGTTTTTCCTCTTTTTTTACAATATGAAAGAGTCTTTTATCCAAAAAATAAATAGGAGCTACCTGACAGAAAATTTGGTACAATTCGGAACAATTTTTTCCCTAAAGGACTATTGTACATTGTCTAGTAACAATGTTGGCAGGAAAGTTTTTGGATCCATAAGGGCCATATTGAGAGTACTGCACTGCAACCATTCAGGTAAGAAGGACAAACAAAACAAAGATCAACAGTATGAGAATAAATAAATAATGTCGGGAGGCTCTATCGGAGAAAAATTTCCACTTTTCTTACTTTAGGAGTTCAAATCTGATGCAGTGACAACAACAAGGAACTAAAAGAAGAAACGGATTTGATTACATATCCTGCAAGATCACCCAATATGACTATTGGTTGCTTTTGGAGCATAAGTGAGCATTTATAGTCATGACAGACAACAACTGGGCAACGGGGGCAGAGTGGACAAACAAGACAGAGCAGGCAGTGCTGCCTGCTGCTTTGAAGCATACTTTGAAGGTTAGATACTTTATTAAAATGTTTCTTTTTTTTTCATTGAGGCTGCTAATTTGTACACTGCACATATTGTTTTCAGTTACTTATGTTATTTTATGTTAGCTTTATTATATTTTTATTTTATTTTACTTTAGTACTTTCCCTCTTGTACCTTAACTGTTGCACAACATTTCCATCGGGATAAATAAAGTATTTTGAATCTTGAATCTTAAATGAATTTCCAAAGAACCATATTATTATATTAGCTAAATAAAATCCCACAAATCATGTAGGATAACCATTATGGCAACCTGTAATGTGAAGTGTGCTTCTTTCTATGGACTTGTTGCCAATGTGTTTATATGTTCAAAATACTGGTTTTGGGATTGTTATCAACAGGGACATAGTGCTAACAGTGACTACACTGGCTAGTGAGCCACTTGCTGAACTGGTTAAACTCAGTTGAACACACTTATTGTAAGTCGCTTTGGATAAAAGCGTCTGCAAAATGACCGTAATGTAATGTAATGTAATGTAATGTATCACTCAGTGGTAACTAAATAGCCTCTGCATTCAGCTAGGCTTATGGCAGATAGCAGAAGAACTGAAAGTAGCACCCTAATAACAGGTCATATATAAAGAGGTAAAGAATGTGTTTACTGTAGAAATCAATTTGTGTAAGAAATTGTGGAGATGTCCTAAGAGTTCTGGTACAGAGGCAGATTGCTAAGGTAAGCTGGACAGCTTTGCCTGCATCAGTTACTTTTACATTATGCTCCTTTCTATTTCTAAAGGGTGTAGTCCCATTCATCCCACTGAGCACAGCACTACAGGATTATGTGCTGTTTTGAGGATGTCTAAGAGGCCAAATTTTACATCAGAATAGTTGGCCAACACACGTATTTTCTCTACTTTTTAGAGGCGAACGGGAAAGCAGGACAGCCATTAATAAGAAATTATGATAAATTAGTTATTTTTTTTCCTTCCCTTGAGCTGTCACCTTACCGTGGTGGGGGGGTTTGCGTGCCCCAATGAGTCTGGGAGCTATGTTGTCTGGGGCTTTAAGCCCCTGGATGGGTCACTCATGGCAAACAGATCCTAGATGAGGGACCAGACAAAGAACAGCTCACAAAACCCCTATGATGAATAATATTTTTGGACACCGAGTTCCCTTGCCCGGACGCGGGTCACCGGGGCCTCCCCCTGGAGCCAGGCCCAGGGGTGGGGCCCGCCGGCGAGTGCCTGGTGGCCGGGTCTGTGCCCGTGGGGCTCGGTCGGGCACAGCCCGAAGAAACGACACGGGTCCCTCTTCCGACAGGCTCACCACCCGTGGGAGGGGCCATGGGGGTCGGGTGCAGTGTGAGCTGGGTGGCGGCCGAAGGCAGGGACCTTGGCGGTCTGATCCTCGGCTACTGAAGCTGGCTCTTGGGACGTGGAACGTCACCTCTCTGCTGGGGAAGGAGCCTGAGCTGGTGTGCGAGGCTGAGCGGTTCCGGCTAGATATAGTCGGACTCACCTCGATGCATGGCTTGGGCTCCGGAACCAGCCTCCTCGAGAGGGGTTGGACTCTCTTCCACTCTGGAGTTGCCCGCGGTGAGAGGCGTAGAGCAGGTGTGGGCATACTTATTGCCCCCCGGCTGTGCGCCTGTACATTGGGGTTCACCCCGGTAGACGAGAGGGTAGCCTCCCTCCGCCTTAGGGTGGGGGGACGGGTCCTGACTGTTGTTTGTGCTTATGCACCGAACGGCAGTTCAGAGTACCCACCCTTTTTGGAGTCCCTGGAGGAGGCACTGGAGAGTGCTCCTCCGGGAGACTCCCTCGTCCTGCTGGGGGACTTCAATGCTCACGTGGGCAATGACAGTGAGACCTGGAGGGGCGTGATTGGGAGGAATGGCCCCCCCGATCTGAATCAGAGTGGTGTTTTGTTGTTGGACTTCTGTGCTCGTCACAGACTGTCCATAACGAGCACCATGTTCAGGCATAAGGTTGTCCACATGTGCACTTGGCACCAGGACACCCTTGGCCGCAGCTCGATGATCGACTTTGTGGTTGTATCGTCGGACTTGCGGCCGTATGTCCTGGACACTCGGGTGAAGAGAGGGGCGGAGCTGTCAACTGATCACCACCTGGTGGTGAGTTGGCTCCGCTGGTGGGGGAGGAAGCCGGTCAGACCTGGCAGGCCCAAACGTATTGTGAGGGTCTGTTGGGAACGGCTGGCGGAATCCCCTGTAAGGAGGAGTTTCAACTCCCACCTCCGGCAGAGCTTTAACCATGTCCCGGGGGAGGTGGGGGACACTGAGCCCGAATGGGCCATGTTCCGTGCCTCCATTGATGAGGCGGCCGACCGGAGCTGTGGCCGTAAGGTGGTCGGTGCCTGTCGTGGCGGCAATCCCCGAACCCGCTGGTGGACCCCAGTGGTGAGGGAAGCCGTCAAGCTGAAGAAGGAGTCCTATCGGGCCTTTTTGGCCAGTGGGACTCTGGAAGCAGCTGATGGGTACCAACAGGCCAAGTGGAACGCAGCCTCGGCGGTTGCTGAGGCAAAAACTCGGGCTTGGGAGGAGTTCGGGGAGGCCATGGAGAACGACTTCCGGACGGCCTCGAGGAGATTCTGGTCCACCATCCGGCGGCTCAGGGGGGGGAAAGCGGTGCACCGTCAACACCGTGTATGGTGAGGGCGGGGCTCTGCTGACTTCAACTAGGGACGTCGTGAGTCGGTGGGGGGAATACTTCGAGGGCCTCCTCAATCCTACCGACACGTCTTCCGATGATGAAGCAGAGTTGGGGAGCTCGAACGTGGGGCCTCCCATTTCTGGGGCTGAGGTTGCCGAGGTGGTCAAAAAACTCCTCGGTGGCAAGGCCCCGGGGATGGATGAGGTCCGTCCTGAGTTCCTCAAGGCTCTGGATGTTGTGGGGCTGTCTTGGTTGACACGCCTCTGCAGCATCGCGTGGACATCGGAGGCAGTGCCTCTGGACTGGCAGATCGGGGTGGTGGTCCCCCTCTTTAAAAAGGGGGACCGGAGGGTGTGTTCCAACTATAGGGGGATCACACTCCTCAGCCTCCGTGGTAAGGTCTTTTCGGGGGTACTGGAGAGGAGGATCCGCCGGATAGTCGAATCTCGGATTTAGGAGGTGCAGTGTGGTTTTCGTCCTGGCCGTGGAACAGTGGACCAGCTCTATACCCTCCGCAGGATCCTGGAGGGAGCATGGGAGTTCACCCAACCGGTCTACATGTGTTTTGTGGACTTGGAGAAGGCGTTCGACCGTGTCCCTCGGGGACTCTTGTGGGGGGTGCTCCGGGAGTATGGAGTGCCGGACTCCTTGATATGGGCTGTTCGGTCTCTGTATGACCGGTGTCAGAGTTTGGTCCGCATTGCCGGCAGTAAGTCGGACATGTTTCCTGTGAGGGTTGGACTCCGTCAGGGCTGCCCTTTGTCACCGATTCTGTTCATAATTTTTATGGACAGAATTTCTAGGCGCAGCCAGGGCGTTGAGGGGGTCCAGTTTGGCGACCTCAGAATCGGGTCTCTGCTTTTTGCGGACGATGTGGTTCTGTTGGCATCGTCAGGCCGTGACCTTCAGCTCTCACTGGAGCGGTTCGCAGCCGAGTGTGAAGCGGCTGGGATGAGAATCAGCACCTCCAAATCCGAGACCATGGTCTTCGGCCGGAAAAGGGTGGAATGCTCTCTCCGGGTCGGGAATGAGATCCTTCCCCAAGTGGAGGAGTTCAAGTTTCTCGGGGACTTGTTCACGAGTGAGGGACGAATGGAGCAGGAGATTGACAGACGGATCGGTGCGGCGTCTGCAGTGATGCGGGCTCTGCACCGGCCCGTCGTGGTGAAGAAGGAGCTGAGCCAGAAGGCGAAGCTCTCGATTTACCGGTCAATCTATGTTCCTACCCTCAGCTATGGTCACGAGCTGTGGGTAGTGACCGAAAGAACGAGATCGCGAATACAAGCGGCCGAAATGAGTTTCCTCCGCAGGGTGTCCGGGCTCTCCCTTAGAGATAGGGTGAGAAGCTCGGTCATCCGGGAGGGGCTCAGAGTAGAACCGCTGCTCCTCCGCATCGAGAGGAGTCAGATGAGGTGGCTCGGGCATCTGGTGAGAATGCCTCCTGGACGCCTCCCCGGTGAGGTGTTCCGGGCCCGTCCCACTGGGAGGAGGCCCCGGGGAAGACCCAGGACACGTTGGAGAAACTGTTTCTCGGCTGGCCTGGGAACGCCTCGGGGTTCCCCCAGAAGAGCTGGAGGAAGTGGCCGGGGACAGGGACGTCTGGGTCTCTTTGCTCAAGCTGCTGCCCCCGTGACCCGATCCCTGGAGCAGCGGAAGATAATGGATGGATGGATGGATGGATAGTTATTTTTTGAATTTGAACCAGGATGATTTACATCGAATCACAGTAATTACATCAATAATAAATCAGAAAATACACCTGTAATTCAAAAACCCATTAAATGTAGTCTTAGCTAGTCTTGAATCAAAGCTAAATCAAATCCTAATAAAAGTCTGAGACCAAGAGAAGACATCAAAAGAAGGCAAAAATCAAGACCATCTTAAGTTCAAACATGGCTAAGTTTCATCTGTGCATGGTAATGATAAGTTGAAGTTGTATTTTCAGCATGTTTCTATTTAACTGAGGTTTTCAGATGGGAGATGTAAATATGTTGTACCAGAGATTTAAAATGATCATATTTTTAGGAAAACTGCCATACATCCAAAATATCAGACATGTTTGTGCACTTACAGCTCAGTCAGGGACTTGCAAGAGTTATCTGGGCCAGACATGGCCCAGATGTCATAAGCTGGCCTTGACATGGTTTTCAGCAAGCGTTGTGAGGGCCAGATGAGGTGCAAAGGCCCAAGTACAACGCAGCTTTGGGTGAAGTTTGGAGGATCTGGGGCTCATTTTAGACATTTGCCCTGAGTCAATGCTGTCATTCAAGGCCCAAATTAGGCCATAGGAAAACTACAGTTTGCCATGCTTGAGCCAGAAGCGCTTTGCTTTCTGGGTAGAGCAAGATATAAAACATCCCCTTCAAATGGGAAAGCCGCTTCATCCCACAACACTTTGTAAAGGGGTTACACACATTTACAGAAGTTTTTGTGGCGTGCCAGCTTTTCTTGCAATATAGATTTACTGCACTCTTTAAAGCAAGCACATTCATGATCACAATGTATGATTGGCCACAGAACACCCCAGAACTAGCCTTGGTAACTCTGTGCATTGTGGTGAAACATACCAACCACTACATTAAGTCTATTTTCATTGTATTGTGCTTTTTTTTGTTAATGTCTGGATTCCAGATAAATGTTGCTTCATGTGAAGACTCTAGTATCAGTGATTATAAAGTAGTAATACCCTGAAACCAAGACAGACACTGAAGAGAAGAAGTGCAGCATTTTTACAGGTGTTGCTTGTGTGTGCTGCTGTTTGAATGTGGGCTTGTGTTTCACCTTCCTAGCACAAGTGCCCTAGTCCCTAATGATGACGGTGTGCAGTAAGCTAACTACCCTCACAGTGGAGCGAGCCCCCAGGCTAGTGCCACATCTCTCCATCAAGGCCTGCCTTCATCCCACTTTACACTGGGCCCTTTCCAAAGACACACACATACACACATAGAGCCAATGACAAATAATTCATATTATGGCCTGCCTGGAAGTTTGCAACACTACCTCATTAAGCAGCCTATTGTAAGTGTCTGACATTCTCTCAGCATAATAACATTTCTTGGTCGGGTTGTTTTTGAAGTGACATCTCACTAGAGGGAAACAGAAATAAATAAAGAAATAAAAAACACCCAGTTGTGCTATTCTGTTTTTCACCTTCGGAACTCTCAAGGTGATGCAACTTTAGCTGCCAGACATCAATAATAGATCCCTGTTGTTTCTTGATGTGGTACAAGGTCCACCAATGACATATCAAATGAAGACAAAAATGTGGTTACTTCTGTCATTCATATGGAAGGAGCTGCTTTTTCTATTTTAATAAATGAGTGAGCGATGAAACAAAAGACAAGGAACTTAAAATATGTACTCATAAGTATTTTCAAAAATCTTAACTTGATTTGAATCCGTAAATTCTAAGAAGCAAGGCATAGTTTAAACATGAGACAGCTAATAACCCAGGTTGCAATCCAACATATTTGTATGTAGAAAACTGAAGACACCAAAAAAAACTAAACTTTCACAGTTTAAGGTATGTGACCAAAGGACCTGGACCATAAAAGTAATTTCATTCTACTTATATTCAAAGTTAATGTGAACAACTACGGCCGCTTGTGGCCATGTAGACTTTGCACAGATACATGCACACACGAACCCACAAAATAGGGAAAGATATTTTTTAGTGTAATGAAGACATTATGCTCAATAGAAACCTATATATTTAAAAAAAAAAGGATTGATTTTTCCTCCCAGCCCCATTGCATCTGTTACACAATGAAAATTAACCTGGATGGTTTGATGAGGATATGGAGTAGGGAACAAGCTTCTTTGAAGTGCTCTATGTTTGCACATGTGGCAGCAAATGGCAGAATGGCAACAGTGTGGGAGCTTTTTTTTTTTTTCGAGTGGCAATCAGTCAGTTCAGAGGCGCTAAGCTTCTGGCGAGCCTACGAGGCATGTGGCTAGGTGCTCTCTGTCCTGGGGGCGAGACGGGGAGAGTTCCGACTTTTCCGGGGCAGCAGTGAGGCATGGGAGAGGAAGAAGAAACTTTCTCTGCAAAGTGAAAGGGGGTAACAGGAGGGAATCATCTAAGTGAGGCATACTTGAAGTAAAAGAACTGACGAGCAATGAAATCTTCCCTTCAGTCTTGAGAACTGTACCAAACATGGAGTTTGAATAAACACACTGCACTTCAGAGGTGGAAGAGATAAAGATGAAATTATTCAAATAACAAAAGAGAAAAGAAAAGAAGGGTGGAAGGCGAACCCCTGAACGTGAGAAAAGATGGAAGACAAGCCCTACTAAGTTAGATTCAGTGGCTGTCTTCCATCTTCCTCATCAGATAGAAGGAATGATAGTTAGCATTTTCCAGCCTCGTTAAATGAAATCCAGATGCAGAGAGGCAGCTCTGCTCCTCATCATCACAAGCAGTGACCTTGGGAAAGCTTGCTCAGCTGTGGGTCTTCTCTTGTACTTACAGAATACAACAGAAACACAGCAGCCAAGCTCAGTACTTAGGGATTAGAAACAAAAAAATTCCAGAGAAACAAATGCCATCTGGCTGCATCGCTCTCCTCTGTTAATCTTGAATTCATGTCATAACTTCCAGTCTTTTCTCATTCATAGTTTCTTCTAACTCCATGAGAGGCAATGCTCTTGAACAGACAGAGATCTATTCTCTGCAATAACAAAGATGCCACTATCGGTGAAGAAGATCTGCCTTTCTTTACATATTATGTATATATAAGTACGTATGAGTGTTAAAAGAATAACTTGTAAAAGGATGATTGAACGGGTGAAAAGTCATGCTATGAACTTTAGTCATAATTCAATTTAATCATCAACATAAAACTAAGTAGTTCCATTCAGCCTGAAAATATTTGTCTGAAACAGCAGCATCATATTCAACAACATACTATAAACAGGGTTTAATCAAAATCACATTCTATTTGGAGTAAAAAAAATGTGATCAATCATATTTCTAAATGATGCATAAACACACAATGGCCTGCAGTAATGACAGTACAATGCTGTTTGAACGTTTGTTAACCCTTAGGAATATTAATTATTTCTGTGAACATATCCTCTAAAAAAAGAAAATCTTTAAAAAGTTGGAAAATCCTAGAAAACTATTTGTCTGACAAATGTAAAGGCAGTACCTACAATGTTGGTCCACAATGCAAAATGTTTGCAGTTTCACAATGAAGGGTCAAAAGTATAAAAATTGCTACATTTCAAAGGTCCCAAAAATCATTATATGTTATTATATTATGTTTTTATTTGCAGATTGTGACATGTAACTGTTGCAAATGAGTTTGCACAGTTTCATGTTTAAAAACTCTTATAGGGCGATAGGAAAGAATGGATTGTGGCGTTACACAAATGGCCGTCATACAGGAGAACAAAATTTCCATCCAACCCAATATAGTCACACAACTTTTTACTTTTCAACTTTGCAGTCAGGAGTACTTGGTTAGGTTGAGGAATTTATAGTGTCAGGTGTTCTCAGTCAGTGGGATGAGAAGAGTGAGTGTGTATGCTGTTTTATATAAAGAACACAAATATATCAATGTCTGATCTTACCAACACATATTTCTCTAAGTTTAGCATAGCACAAACAAGGGATATTTCTGAGCACCTCGGAATAACAATTGTTGATGCTAATCATTCTGAAAAAGTCTACAAAACCAAACCATAAATCCACTTAAATGACACCAAGAGATACAGTCCATAAGGTCATGAAGAACCCAGTGCACTTCCACGCCCTTTCACGTTAGCTAATTTTAATGTTCATGAGTCCCTTATCAGGAGAGCAATGAACAACAATGGTGACTGTGGCAGGGTGGTGAGGAGAAAGTAATTTCTCTCCCAAAAAAGAATTGCTGCCTTTCTACAGCTTTCTAAAGGTCACACAGACAAGAAGGGTGCTGGTACTTTCTTTTTGTTTGGAGAAAGTATGACACGAATTTCTGGCATACGAACCTTATTCTTTCAATGACACATGGTGATAGGTGTATTGCGGTTTGATTTTTTGCTGCCTCTGGCCACTTAACTTGTGTGAAAAAGAAGATGAAGAAGTTTTAGGCCATTTATGTAGGAATCTAAAAACTTTCGAGCAACACTGTCAAAAAAAAACAAAAAAACCTTGGTGTCACAACTTAATGGTGAAGAATAATGCACTCCAAACATAAGTATATAGAAAAATCACTGCAATTAATTAAAAGTGGTACCTCCTTCTGTATCTTTATAGTTGCCAAATAAAAACTTTAGCACACTCTTAAATAAAACCTCAAACCCCGCTCAAATTTTTCCTGCAGGGTGGAAAATATATGCCCTGGAGAAGAAGTCGGCGTCAATTAGTATTCCAGAGTCCCTGAGAAATTCAGCAGTCTCAATCACTTTGCCTGAGTATACACTTAACAAGTCGGTTTCATCCCAAGGCTGACACTGGGAGCAGATTTAGTTTTTGTACTGCATATTACTTCTTATTATCACTGTTAGCAATGGGAGATTAGAAAGCACAGGATACACTGATGTGGCTGAGAATAGCAGGTAAAAACATTTCACAGAATTTCAACTACTAAATCAATTGCAATGTATCGTAACTTCAATGGCACACGCTCAACTGTATAAAACAAAAGTGGCGTAAAAGTGGGACGGCGAGTCTCATCGAGTATACACAATTACAGTGTTGATACGATGCTGGGAGCATCCGTTGTAAGACAAGAGAGCCATTTTAAAGGAGATTAGTGCTGACACCTCCCTGTGTCTCAGCATGCAGTGATCACACTGCGGCAGCTACTGTGTGTGGGAGGCCTTTTGTCACTTGTACCATTCAAAGTGTGAGAGGGAAAACAAGCGATGGGATGACACCCAGCAGCCTTCAATAGATCAAAACCAAGCTAATAAGCCAGGATGCTCAAATTAACAATGAGGCCTCTTGTTTAACTCAGCAGCTTGACTTTCACAGTCGAGCACATCAACTACACAGGCACAGTTAAATCCATATGAGGATAATACTTTGGAAATAATGACTGCACTCAGTGTCACCGGTAAAAGAACTTGGGTGCAAAGAAAATCTTCTGCCAACATACCTTTATGTTAAAAGTTAAAGAGGATGTGCATGCAAATAACTATAAGAACTATAGCAGTAACAACATAAGCAGTGCACTGCAGAGTAACTGAGATGGAGGCATATTAAGAGACTAGTCTTCCACTTAGTGAACCTAAAGCACACGAGGCTCTCCCTTTACAATAGCAATCTATTTCCATTGTTTCCCTGAAGAGGCTTGCTGAAAATTCATTTGTGCTGGTCAACAGTCAATAGTCATGCTCCCCAGAGACACACAGTTTACCCCCCATAGTGCAAAATGTAACGGAGCATACATGCAAACACTTGAAACCACATTCTGCTCAGTTGCATCACACTAGTAGGGAAAGGATTATTGACAAATTTCTCAGCTTAATGTACCTATATTTCCCCCTCCAGGATATCCACTCTCAATAATGAATTATTGAAAGATTAATACACATCACTTATATAAAAGGTACAATATTATTTGACAGGACTTTTAGACATTATTCTTTGGTGTACTTTGCTCAAATGAGACTTTTTAAGCAAGTGATAGATTGTGATTTAATACTGTAAATATTTACAATATTGAGATCAATTTCTATGAGGACACAAAAATGATAGAATGGCCCAGCACCAGTGGGAGAGCCTGTTACAGTAGCTCTGGACATATCGTGTCTTTCTTTGTAAATTTTTGAGATTTTACAATAAACTTTTTTCTATGAAAGGATTTTTTAAAATAATGGTTTGAATGTTGTGCTGCTGGAATGATTTCTGCAATTACGCATAATCATGCCAACGGGAAAGTTGTTCACATGTAAGAGCAGCTGATAGAGATTTTCTATGCCCAAATGATGCCGAAACAAAGCAAAACGACTTTACGAGAAGACATCTAGGATGAAGGGCAGGAGTAAAACAGAGAGCAAGAAGGAGGAAGTTTAATCCCTTTCTTCTTCTGATCATAATTGGGTATGTGAGATCACCGACAGATAAAAATGGCTTGGAGCACTGATGGAGCCACAGTGGGAATATCGGTAATGCAGCATTATGTGTTTATTCAAGATTTGGCTGCAGGAACATATTGAGCACTCCTGCGCCCCTGCATGCTTCTCACACAATACGATCAGCCCGAGACTGCAGACAGAGTGGTAGGGGTAACGCAGGAGGGATCGCTGTGCTTGTTGACAAGGACATGTATTAGTGAAGAAGTGTCTGTATACTCCAGATATTGAACTGTTGGCTTTGAGTTTCCATCCATGTTGTCAACTGTTAAAATTGGCTTTGTTCTTAGACATTATAAATGAAATAGTCTCTGTACTCTGTACTTTTCCATGCAGGAATGGGAAGACAAAACAATTGGGAAAGCCAGCAAGGGCAGATTCACACACACACATTGTTTGGCTGATCCAGAGAATATGACGAAGCATGTTGAACCTACTCATGTCCAATCATACTCGGTCGAGTGTGAGTCCAACCTATGAGGCTATAAATGCAAATGATACCCGGAAATCGATGCTCAGTCTGACGGACTGAAGAAAGTTTCTTGACCGGCTCCAGAATTCGGGCATTGCGCCATTTCATCCACTCTGAAGGACACGTGTATAGCATTTGAATGTGTCACAGAAATTGATCAACGACTGGAAAAAGTGTAAACCCGGTATTAGTTAACACCTTGAATAGATGGCAAAAAATGGTCCCGAGGTTAGAAGAAAAACGAGGGACAGAAGATTTGTAAATTGGACTGGAGAAGTGCAGAAAAAAAGGAGTGTGCGAGTTTGCTCCACTGATGCTGAGTGTGTGTGTTCAAAACGTTCAAAATGCCTGAGGCCTGAGGTTTCTAACTAAAGATCAGCTGTGCAGCAGCATCACAGTAAATAATGACTCACAGAGATTAAAATCTCCAAACGCTTTTTGAGCCATAATGTTCCCAATTTAAGTTTATAGTTGTTCTCTTTGTCATAAATGCGCACACCCTAAGATTGTCTCTTCTCAACCCTGCTTCCTTTTTCTCTCATTCAGCCCTGAGAGTGAGAACAGTCCAAACAATTTGTTTATATACAGACTCTGAGTGATCATTATATATTATAATGATATAATGATTATAATGATAATGGGGGTTTAGTTTTGTACTAGAGTAATTATTATTAATTCATCCACCTATTTTAACATGCATATGATTGGGAGCGATACCAAAGTATGTAGATAAACTGAAAACAGCTTTACAATGCAAAAATCGCAGTGATGAGATAAGAAACAATAAAATGTCCAAAATAAATCCAGAAAGAACACAGTGTTTGAAACAAGACATTCATACAAATTGTTATGAATGAGATCTAACCACAAACATTTATATCCTGCAGCAGAGAGCAACACAGGAGGAGAAACTGCAGTGGAGGAGTTCGCAATTAATTGACAATTAATTAACAATTAATCATGGTTTACTAAAACTTCCCAAATTTTTCCCAAAAATCTGTGTGTGTTTTTGTTTTATTTGTTATCGTTCTGCGTTGTCGTGTCTTGTGTCTCTGTGTTGATGTGTTCTCTAAATGATTTGAAGTTTTTTTTCACAGCAAAATAAGGTGATGGTACTGGATTTCTCATTAAGGCTGCACAGCAGGTTGATGACTATTCTGGTTCCTAAAAAGAAGGGTTATACCAACTGGCCAGTTGTTTTGTTTTGGTTTATGTTTATTTTATGATTTCTTTGATTTCATTTTCTTTTCTTTTCTTTTTGTTCTGGTTTGGGGTCCATATGAAGAAAAAATATATAAATAAATAAATGATGAAATGGGCATTAGGATTGAACCTTTCAAAAAAGACACGCCCTAAGTATAAACATACAGTGCAAATGACATTTTGCACTACTGCGCTGCACGATTTGTTGTCCTTCTAATATTAATCCACAGATTCAGAACCACTACAGGACGTACGGCTGGAGGACTCATAGGCTTGAGTTCTGGAAGGCCTTGCCCATCATGCCAAGATGATGGTGGAAAAACCACACGACAAAATTATCCCAAAAGAAGATTAGTTAGGAAAAAGGGGTGGTAAAGACCCTTTATGGAGTGACGTGCTGGGAACCTCTCTTTCCAAGATTAGTTCCCGATCAGAATGCTGAACTGACGTTCAGCCAGGAGGAGAACCGAGCACCAAGCAGTGACAGGATTGGACCATAAGAGACCACACAACTCGTCACGTGGTCATCAGAAAAAATATATATATCATTTATGTTCATTTAAAAGAAATGTTAATCATAATTTCTCAACAGGTTCATATACTCATGGTATCATGCCCTGGTTAAATTTGTATTTCATATATGTTTTCATTTTCAAATCATTTAGCGAATTCCTCTTAAATGTTGTTAATGAATCATTTTTAGTATGTCCATTGCCATTGGTGTGACTCAGCTGATCAGAGTGGGACCTTAGGCATTGATTCGGTCGGTCGCCAAGTGGAAATGGGGCCATAGGAGGAATTCCCGGTTCACAAATCGGGTTTTTCACTCCTATTCACTGCGAGCAGTTGACTATCCTGCTGGTAATGTTAATCGCTTTAAGCAATGGTTGAGTGTCAATAGTTTAGAAATGATGTGATAATTTTTAATTAATCAGTGTTGTGTGTTGTGATGGTACTTATGGGGGAGCAAGGCCTTGCAAACCACATAGAGTTTTGGGCCATTATGAACAGAGATTCCACACAGAGGATGGGTTCGAGTAGCCTGGCTCTCACGCAGACCCTTCGTGCTTCGTGCTTCGTGCATCTTCGTTACACTTCGTGAGCTCGCACGAGGGTCTGGGCGCGCCTTGTTGAGCCCGAAGTCTTCGGTTACCCCATAACCGGGCCCGCCTCTATGCCTAGATCCAATCACAATCGTGGGGCGGGGTGTTAACAGATTAGCTGCTGCTAGCTCCTGCTTTGCTCGCTGCTGTTGTGTTTTGTTTATTTTCCACCACAGACCGAGAGACTGGTCGCGCTCCAACGCGTCACATCCGCTTTCGATATGATTGGTCGAAGTAGTACGTGACACACACATTGAATTCTCCAATCAGGTTCGAGAGGTTTTTGAATACAACCCCCGCCTACTCACAGCAGAGAACAGCTAGGCAACCGACAAAATTCCAGATGGATGAGAAACATCCATCTGCGTGAGAACCAGGTTAGGGTTCGAGGCCACATACACACAATACATATATCAAAATATTATTTTCTACATATAATCTATTAAGAAATGTGCTCATTTGCGGAGTTATTATCAGTTGAGTGAGGAAGGTTTTAAACACTAGAAAAGAGTCTCTATTTCTAGAATCTTGATCAATACTCCTGATATAGAAGGTTTTTGCTAACGCATTAGAAGAAATGTGCTCATTTGCAGAGTTATGAAGGTCTTAACCCTCTCGGAAAGAGGTTCTGTTCCGAGCAAAATGATGGAATATTCCTGATAGAAAAGGTTTTTTGCTAACGCATTAGAATTGTTTTATTATGTTTACTATTTCCACATGCCTGTGCAATGAAGACTTGCTTGCTGCTAGAAAATTGCAAAGAAGAACAGCTTACACATAAAAGCTTACATAATGACACATAAAGTCACTTCAAAAGGGGGATAACAAAAATCTCCTATCTGGTTGTGCTGCATCTTAAAGGTAAGTGGCGTCTTGCAGCTTGGGGGGACTGCTAAAAACTTGCTGCTGCTAAACAGGTGTGACACAATACAGAAGATAACATTCCTACCTCAGTTATTTGACTGAATTAGTTGAAACGATAGAAATCACTTCAAAAGGGGGAATTGTTAAAATTGGCTTTGTTCTTAGACATTATAAATGAAATAGTCTCTGTACTCTGTACTTTTCCATGCAGGAATGGGAAGACAAAACAATTGGGAAAACCTGGGAAAGCAAGGGCAGATTCACACACACACATTGTTTGGCTGATCCAGAGAATATGACGAAGCATGTTGAATCTACTCTACTCTAGTCAGAAGTGACTATGCCTGTCTCTGTAATTTCACAACTGATTTTTATTTATCCATTTATTTTTTCATTTATCAATTGTTCTTGTTTTCTATACATTTATTTTAAATTTCTTATATTTTTAGATGCGGGAGGGTTTTCCTGCTAGCAGCAATAACTCTTCATAATGAAAGCTTATATTGATTGTAGTATGATATAAAGATTTTATTTAATATCTCCCAATTATTTATACATTGTAATAAATAATCAAAGTGTCATTCAAATAAATTTTTTTCAATGATCATGCATGACTTGTTATGCATAATAAGGTTTATAAAGTACTAATGCTCAACATAAATTGTCCAAAATTCCACACCAAAGGGACAGGAGTGTTTTATGTATGCATTTTGCTGAATTAATATAATATATTCAAGATTTTCAAAACTGCTATCAAATTACCCTTGATCTAATCATGTTCATCTTTCAAAATTTGGTTTGTACCCTCTACCTGTTGTAAGTGTTGAAGCTTTGAGATTAATCTGGCATGTCTTCCTAAGCATAGCTTGAAAGTTATTTATTCGAATTGGATGACAGATAAACCAACAAATCAAACATTTTTGAGTTTTAATTTCTTAAAAAAAATGATGTGGTGATTTTGTTAGGGAAAATAGTTACTTAAAGAAATACAACAATGTAGAAAAAAACAGGAGAGTAAGAAATGTATTCTGACCTGAGAGCCACAGAGCATTTGTCATACTGTTGTTTTTTCATTGGAGATCACAAAGACGGGGAATGAAATAAAAAAAATAAACTGACAATGTTCCTGTCAGATTTATGTTTGGACATTCACTTTAGCGTATTTGACATTCTATATCTTTTCTCATCTTTTACCGGGAAGTGCAGCAGAAATATTTTAGAGTAGTCAGCTGTTTTAAATTCTCAGTGCTCAAGTTTAGTGTTTGCAAACACAAGCATGAGGCAATTTAGCAAAGGAAAAACATAATAGCTTGAACTGTCCATAGTGCATACATAAAATTCTCCATAAAGTAGACACTGAGATTCCTCCCTAAGGGTCACTCTTTAAAAAAAAAACTAAAAAAACATTCTCTGTCTAGTGACAGTCTGAGGCAACAGCCAACTACAGTGTTGCAATTCCCTTGAACAAATTTAGGACACTCACATCACAACGTTTTCTTCAACTATTATCTCTCTCACAACTAAAGATTATCAACAATGTTGAATACAGTATGAGATTATCTAAATGTATCGTGAATAAGAATAAATATGAATAGAGTTTTGGTGGATAAGAAAGAAAATGATTATTCATTGTGGAGAAGCTTTTTAGTTATCAAGATATGGCTGTATATAACTTATTATTTACTGACATTTGGCCACTTGCATGCAGTATTGTTGGGTTTGTTAAATTAGCAATGAAATTAATAACTGATGGTGAAGGTGTACTGTAAAGCTCTCTTATCTTACCTCGTGGAAACCATTCAAACTAAACAGAAACATATTTTTACCATGTAAATTGTTTTTCAACTGAGCGTCTTTGAAGAAAATAAAAGCTCCATTGGTGCCAAGTTCTACTAACTAATCCAGCGTCTTACATCTATCGACAACAAAACTGTTCTTCCACAACTCACACCTCCTCAGAGAGGAAAACTACAAGCCCCTGAACGCATTGGTTGGTGTGGAGATGTGTGTCGAGGGGCACATATGAGCCATTTTGTCAGAGCAAGTGGTGAGGGTTTGGTGGTGAGCGAAGACACCAGAGGAGAAGTGCCTGTATTGAGGTTGCAAAAGAGTGAGAGAGAAAAGAGAGAATGGGGCTCAACCCCCCCACACATCAAAGCTTTTCCCTCCAGCGGTGTCTTGTGATATTTATTTATTGAGATGATTTTGCCAGAAACCCAGTGGCCTGGCTGTGCCCCCCCACTCTTTGATATGTTGCTTGGTTCTTAGCTGGCTGTCCTCAGAGAAAGAGGGGTCGGGGGGTCAGCCAAAGAGACCCCTAGAGGAAAAAACATGGCTCACAGAGTACACTAAGAAACTCCGCACACTATACCATACACACGCACACATACAAACAGCACACCAGATGATGCACAGGAAAAGTGGGGGGTGGTGCTGGTGGGTGGGGGATCAGGCATTGATTATCATTAAAGGGCCAATGATTTGTTTCCTCCACCATTTAGAGGAACATGGCTCACATCTAAATGAATATCAGATTAATACCTTGGAGTTATTACAGCGCCTGTTGTCATGTTCAGCCCATGCGCCACAGCAAGGTTTAAACACACACACGCAGAAGCTGTGTGTCATAAATCCCTACGTGCGTTTCTGGTATGGACACACACATAAAAAACATACAACCTCAGGGTTAATTTCTCTCATTAAAAATCTCCAAATAAGAAACCATTTGACACCTGGTTATGACATTACTGCACACGTACACAGGCTTTGCTAAGTTAAAGACCAGATTGATTGTATATCAGTCACATTACAGCACTCCAGAGAGGCCCCTTGTAACAAGATGAAGATTCCTTGAGGGTCAAAAAATGGTCACGCGCTCCTTAGAAAGCTATGATTAGCTGCAGCGAAGAGCCAAGGAGGACAATCCTGATCCAGTAGGCCCAGGTGCAGGCCATTTGTTCGCACCATGTCGGTTCCAAGTGTAAAATAGCTTTGAGACAGAGCTGAGTTGGCATACTTATAGGTCAAATAATTTCTATATAGTAGTAAGCCTCACTACATAAGAAAGCTGGGAAGTCTTTAAAACAGCAGTCATAAAAGACTTTCATCTTAGATTCGGCTTCCTCTCTGTCTGTTTTTAAATCCTATCTTAAAACATCTCTTCTTCCTTGGCTTTCGACACGATGTGAGATGTTGAATGTATAATAATTTTTATTTATTTTAGTATTATTATTGTTTTAAATTATATAGCTGTTTTATGTCTTTTAATTTATTCTTGTATTTTATTCTTTTAATTTTGGTTTTTATTTTTTATGTACAGCACTTTGGTCGACTGAGGTTGTTTTAAAGTGCTTTATGAATAAAACTGGATTGGATTGGATTGGATTCAGGATGCAATTTTTCTGTTGTCATGTGTGGCACATTTGTGTGGTATCTCAATGCGTACTTTTTTAAATTTGGACTCAAAAGTGTTGAGCTCAAACGTCGTCTTTAAGGTGCTAAATTAAAGTCACAATAACAGAATATAAACCTGAGAGACATACTGACAGTGGAATCAATGCATACTGATGGGTTTTATCATTTATTTTGGCAGTTACTAACTCTGAATAAGTGAGCAGGCCCCTGGTCAGTGGGCTCGTGTCCCACTTGTCCTCAGAGCATTGACAAAGTGGGAGCTACTCTTCACTGCACCGCAGGCTGTAATTTCAGCCGCAGGGGAGGCCATGCTCATCTTTTTTGTGTGACAGATCTCCAACATAATGCATTGTCAAATAATTCTTAATATGTCCGGTGTGACATGATGTCCATGTTCTCAATATTCAGATTTGCTCTGGCTCATAAACTCAGGTGCCGCCGCGTGCCATTGGCCCATCAATCAAGACATCTCCACCCCCAACCATCCCGCCCCCAACCTCACGACTCTTTTTCACTTGTCAGCCCATTTGAATATGAGGTGGCGCTTGGATGGCTTCCAGAAAATAAGCTTCTGGGAGAACAAGACCTGGCAAAGCTGTTTACACGTGTAGGTATTTTGACTGAGCAATATGCACAGCTCTCTTGTTCCAACAGATTTGACAACCACTCTCACCCCAGTCAGAGGTCTTTTACAGACTCATTTACACTTCATAAGATGCAACTTGTCATCCTGTGGCAAAAATGTTTGTCTTTAATGTTGACTCTTATTGTTTGAACACACTTTTACCAAATTACTTGGCAAACACTCGGACAAAAAATTAAAAGCTTGACAATGTTTGCTTTAGTTTGATGAAGAGAACAAATATTGACAGAGGACATCAAGGGCGAAAAATCACTGCCCATCTTTCTTCGTCTCCCCCTCAATGAGTTTCCATTTAGACACCCCCTATAATTGAACATATGTAAACAACAATCCGTCTAAAAGCAGACGGGCCATTTAACACAGAGTGATTGTCTGCATATGAGGGTAAACAAACACAGTAACACCGGATCTGTCATCGCTTGAACCCCCTCTAGATAAAGATGGATGGGGGAGTGCAAAGGAGGGAGGGCAACCAGGGACAGGGATGGGCAGTAAAGAGCCCCGTCAACTGCTCTCCCTCCTCATGCATTAAATTCAAAGGAGACTAGTGTGCAAAACTCCCACTGATCAATTGTAAGTAAAGGGGAGTGGAGGAAGGGAAGGGGGAGGTGGGCAAGCTCTGGGTTGGCATACGTGATCAGCACATTGGGCCAAATGATGTCATCCATCAGGATGGACACTGCAATTTACCATCTATTTCCTCATCAATCAAACTTGAGTCGTCGTACAAGGGGGTGGAATATGTGTTTATGTATGCGTGCATGTGTGTCTCCATGTGTATCTTCTAGAGACAGTGAGGCACTGGCAATTTGCAGACCAAACCTGAAGGGCATTTAAGTGGCATTAACAGAGTGCCGCAATTCACTCCAGTGCTTTAACATGTGCAGAAATATTTGCTGTTCGTTTTATATGAATAAGACATTAAAGTATGACACGTCTTCCTTTAAATTTCTCAAGGATTGTTCAAATTAAATGTGCTGTCATTCTCAAATACACAATTACATCATACCTTGACTTCCTTGGCAGTCAAAGCTTGGTTAAGAAAAGTGAATTTCATCCTTTTCTTCTCCCCTTAATAGCTCATAAGGCACCCACTCTTTTTTTTCTCTTGATAACCTGCTATCTATAGCTTTACAGCTGTTGAGCTGTTTAGAGCTAAACACACCCTCAGCACTTGAATACACAGTATCTCAAATAAGATCCTCTAACTCACCACTAGATGTTATCCCTACCTAATTTCCTGAAGAACTACTTAAACACATTTACTCCTAGCTTTTGTTATCTCCTATAAACAGCTATTTAGCCTCTGGCACAATCCTCTAAACTTTTAGTCATGGATTTTGGACTGTTCCCGAAAAAGCACAAACAGAAATCGTGTTTCTGCAACTACTGGAAGCTTCAATCTTAAAGTATCAGAAGTACTCGTAATACAGGCAGTTCAAGAGGGAACATCTATAGGATGCTTACTAGTTTGTACACACATGCACAATACCAATCTTATTCTATGAAGCAGTTATTCCAACAATTTTAGTAGTGGATGAACTTTAAAGTGGTGAGTGATGTCACTGTCAGGAAGATGAGATCACTTTCCATTGTCCTTAGAGCAACTAGCAGTGGTACAAGACATGAAACAATTAACATAACTTTGAAAATGAGAAAGAAGACTAATTTTCGTAAAGTTCATAAGAGTAGTAGCTTTGCACTAACATGTAACTACAAAAGGGTTTAGCATTGGGGTGAATGGGGGCAGAAGAAGTAAAACACAGAAAAAGACTGTTCATTCATTTTGTCTATAATAAAGATAGAAAGCAGACATAAGTGATTTATTCAGTTTAAGAAATTAATTTTTTTAAACATAAAAGAAGATATGAAGTGAAAACAGAGACAATAGGCATGTTTATGTGAAAATCAAGGGAAAGACAACATGGTTTTACATTTGGTTGCCTAATTTGCCCTTTCTTTTTGCTGCAAAGTAAGCCCTCACTGTTTCAAACAGATCCAGTACTTTGCATTAGAGTTACATTGTGAAAGTCAGGCTTATCCAGAACTAAGCAGCAGAGATGGCGTCTTTATTTCATATTGAATTAAGCAATCAAGATTCACCTCAAAATAATTAGTTAAAACAACAACAACAAAATATTTCCTATTGCCACTTTTTAAGAAAATAGATAGCCCAGGAATAATGTTTTTTATATCTGAGACATGCAATAGGACCACAGTTTAAGACCGTTTTGGTCATTCCAAAGTCTAGACTTAAGGTCAAGGGTGCTAAAAGTCTGTTTTGTCAGGACCATTAAGCTGTGGAACAAAGTGCCGGAGGGGATCAGGGCCTGCTTTCCCCAAAAGCAGCCAACACTACGCTCACCTTTGCCCACTGGCTTATAATTGATCCATGCTGATCATGGCAGATAGATTCCACCTGGAACCCCAACACATGCATCCTATCTGACCATTACAAGTACAACCACTGTAAATGACACACAACAATAAATTAAAAATGTACAAGACTTATATTGCAGTACTTTCAAGGCATGTAATTCAAGCTGAAATAATATTTGACAAAGAACTATTAATGATAGAAAAATTATTAATGACTTAATTAAAGAATGAAAAAAAGTGTTATATGGGATTTAGCACAAAAATGTCAAATCAACACAAGTATTGATACTGTTGTTTTTTTAATTGTTCTGTCTTTATATCCTCTCTCTCAAATTTATTTTTTAATCTTGATTGTACCGCAACTGCAACACCATCAATTGTCATTATTTCCACTGCTAATAATCCATTTATCTGCAGTCATTATCTAAATAATTATCGAACATCATCTGACCCAGTAGAAACATCTTCACTCTCGCCCTCATCACATTTCTCTTCTTACATCACTGAGATAATAGTCTTTTCCCCCTCTGAGACGGGAAGAGGGAAACGGTGACGGATCATCTCTGGGACTTGAGAAGCTCAAGTTCACCTCATTATTAACCTACACACCCCCTCTGACCTTTCCAGCTCCCACCCACCAGGCAGCAACATGTGCATCTCATTGTGGTAGGACTCATTGGCCTCCTCTTTACCTCTTGTGTGGAGATTCAGAGCTGATTTATGGGCCTCGCAGATTGGTCCCAAGTGACTTGGATGCTTTGCACAATATTACGCATGACTAAGGGTTGGCACAAATGCCTCTTGTGTAATTGCTGAACAGGCATAGTCTGAATGATTTAAGATTCTGACTTTTAAGACCCAGAATGTCATCACTTTGCAAAATATAAAAAAGACAACTTTCTTTTGTTAATGCTTATGCCACAAGTGTGGTGAAAGCTATACATTTTGGAATGTTTGTATCGAAAAATATACAAACATCCTCAGACAAACCAAGAAAATGTATCATTTACTTAGGCATGCAGATCATACATACATACAACATCAAAATAAGGTTCTTAGAAATAAACTTTTATTGTGAATAGTAATTACAAAAGTGTGAATACAATATTCTGGAGGGATGAGAGCTCATGCTGTTGTTAATTTTGGTCATAATCTAGACTAGTGGACAAAAAAGGGTGAAAAAATACTTTGAAAATGAGATATTTATGCAAATGGTTTCATATTTAGATCAATCATCATTTTTAAACATACATTTTCAGAAAATTTTAATATTTGCTTTAATGCAGTCAACTGAGGAAGTGTCACCGAGATGTCCGTTGGTTCAAAACTTACCTTCTTCATCAGTACTTCTCCCCCATTTCTCACCGACACATTCATTTCCCATAGGGCCTGTTTTGGAGGCTTTTTTTATTACACCTTGATTACTGGAAATGATGAGACAGTTGGTGAATCCCACCTAGAGTTTTGTGCATTTATGTGTTTGAATGATGAGCTGTTTGATATCTTGTTCAGGTTAATCGATCAAAAGTAAGTGAATATCAGCTTTTATACTGTGTGTGCTCCTTTGACGCAGAGGGATTCACAGGGTTGTAAATAAATACAGGACCACACCCGTCCTCCTTGAAAAAAACGTCACATGCTTATTCATAATAGTGAGGGTAAAAATCCATTGCAAATTAATTTTAAAGTACAGGCTTTGCTTTTTTGTTGTTGTTGGTTCTGTTTGGCCTTCAACCACAAAGACATCTTTACCCTCTCCTCATTTTTCTCTTCGGTGTTTCATTTTTAAAACCTTAAGCAAATAATAAATGTTTGGACTGTACAGAGGGGCGCTTATTAAAGTCAGACATGCCTAATGTTGGAAAACTGCAGATAATATACAAAACAGAAGGACACTAGGCCGACAGTTTCGTAAAAGAATAAATATGAGAAGAGAACAAAAAGTAGAGGTACTACACAAAACACACACAGGCACACACACAAAGCATATTCTCTATTTCTCACTTGCTCTCTTTCTCACTCTCTTTGTCATCCAGTCTCAGTGCTAGCGAGAGTGCTGGCATCCACTCGGGCTGGGAGATGTTCTAAGACCTCTTCTCACTTTGTGCCAGCTCTGCTATACCCTAGTGGGAGTGCGTTTAAGTTTCCCCATCTGCTTCTTTTCACATTATCTAGCTCCAGGGCAGGCACCTTGCCTAAAATACACACTTGCACTCGCACACACACATGCACACAGAGTTTTATCTTTGTGCTGATGACGCAGTTTTAGAGTTGTCTGAAGCCCACACACACAGCATAGCAGGGGTGTTTTTTTTTTTATCTTTACCTTTCTTTTCTTTTCTCGACAGAACAGGCAAAATCAAGAGGAAGTGCTGGCCTCTGGAGAGCGGAGGCCGCCAACTTCCTCTGAGTGTTGTGATCACCGGCTGCTCATCCCCGGAGGTTAAATCAGCGTCGGAGCTCAGAGGACGTAAGGGAGCAAAAATGACTTGCGATTCAGCTGTGAAAGAAGGGCCGAATTTGCATCAGAGTTCTTGTTTTAAATACCTCTTCAATCAAATCAGATTCTTCCGCACTGGGTTATGACTTTCGAGGTACAAGCTAGAGGAAAAAAATTATTAAAGACCATTTCTGATAATTGGGGAAAACAAGGGAAGTGAGTAAAATATGAGGACATGTGTAAATACCCCAAGTGATTATCCATGTCATGCCACTAATTTGAAGCCTAACATCGCGGCCACGTGACTGATAAAGGTTTACCATGAAAAAAGAAACCCCAAAGAGGATGCCAATGTTTGTTTCCCCAAGTGATGTGGCTATGCTCTCTCTTTTCTTTCCTATGACTGCTGCCATGAAAAGCTGATTGAGTTGTCTGCTAAAGGGGTCAGAGGTCAAACTCATCCTGTCAGAAGGAGGCTGGTGGTGAGCCACAGGGAAGGGCGAGGGGGCTGTGACCTGTTGATTGTCCAAGGTATGATGGACTTGGAGGGAGGCTGCAGTGTGTGGCTCCTGTGAACTATGAAGAAAATCAGTGACGACAAGAGGTGACTCTGGGTGGATGGGCAATATTATCACCACCTGATGCTCTTTTCGAAACCTGGGTGAGGAAAAAAGAAGGCTGAAGGGAAGAAAAAGAGAGAAAAACGTGTCCAGCAGGGGGCTGTTCTTCTAAGAATGTTTCAGTTCAGAGATTTAAGCAGACATCAGTCAAAGTTATTTGAAACTACATCAGTGGAAGTTAAAAACAAGAGTAGCATGAGATACCTGGCACAGTCACACAGCTATTACATAACCAAAATTCATGTAATGCTTCAGTCGATTCAGTCGACTGCTAACAACATCTCAAGGGCAAAGGCCAACAAGCCTCTGCACACAACAAACCGTCGGTGATGACACGTTACTGTAAATCTGTGAGGAAAAACACCACGACAGCCATGCAGAGCCATCAAACAAACAATTTTTGTTCCAATTTAAGAAGAAGAAGAACCTTCTCACGTTCAGTTTGTAGTTTCTTTCAGCTCCTCATATGGGCCCCGATATTTCATGGTCAAAAAGATGTTGAGCTCCTCTCCTTTACTGCTTTAAATTTGCTCATGTTTTCCTTTACTGTTTTATATCTGCATTTTGGGTGCTCCTTTCTTGCCTCTTGATATTTGTCAATATGGGCTTGACCTCAGGAGGCCAAATCTCTCCTCTGAAGTAAGGGCTGGCAATAGCCTTGAAAATAGACCTTTAAATTAAACGAGGGAGAACACAGATTGTTGTATAATTCATCTAGACCCCCCGCCGAGGATCCTCTGTGCAGTAGTGTTGCCGTCTAGATTAGAATTTCCTTTTGTTGCCGCCTGTTTGTGTAATACACAATGTGGATCCTGCCAGGGCCCAGTAAATTACCTCTTTAAACATTCATTTGCCTTAACCAAGAGGAAGGGGGAGAGGGCGCGGAGAAGAGAAAGGGAAAAAACCTCTTGATTTCACATACAATGAATAAGTTAATAAAAAGATTTTTCCCCTCTCCTGTGCATGCATTTTTTTCTCCACACTTGAAATCATCCTTACCAAATCAAAAAGTAAGAGAGAAAGAGAAAGGGAGGGAGGAAAAAATAAAAAGACAGAGAACTAGAGGGAGACAGAGAATGTCTGCGTATGCAGAAGTACAACAACAACAAAAAAGGAGAGTGAAACCGATTGGAGAGAGGAGAGGAAGCAAGGCAGAGAGAAAGAACCAGATGAGCTCCTGGAATGATGTGCCTCACAGTCCCCGCTTGCGTATCCCAAAATACCTGGTGCTGGAAATGTGAAAGCCAGGCGCACGACGGACGCCATTCCCCAGAGAGGCTCCGCTGGTATCATTAGCGAGGGAAACGGCGGGCTCAAGTGGCGTACAAACTTCAGCAAAACGTCAAGCGAGAGAAATGTGCACGCATTGCGCCTCTTTCCCCCCCCTCCCCTCTTTCCCCCCTTTTTCCTCACTCTCCCCCTCTCTTTTTTCTTTCTTTGTGTTGTGTTTCAGATATGACACCACTCTTCTACCAAATTAATATTTCTCAAAATAAAAGCCAGGACAACTTTAAACTAGCAAGTGAAGAAAGAGGAAGGAAGAAAAGAGAAAAGATGGGGTAGACAGAGAGGGAGAATTTGGTTCAGTTTGCACGCTTCCTGTGAAGTTGAGTCTCTGTCTTCCTGCTCCTCTCATTTTGAGGTCTGTGGTTTTGTCGTCTCCGTCTTGGAGTCAGCTCCATCTAACTGATGAGGTCGTCACAACAGCTTATGAATGCCAAATGAAGGTACAGAGAGTGTCTTTTCTGGCAGGGGGACATTTACATACTGTTTGTATGATAAGCAAAAATCTTTTTCAACCTGGACAAAGTATTGTCACATTGCTGGACTGTTTAGGCAAAAAAACTGAATTTTATGCCAACCTAGCCTTCCATTATTTACTTTGGTTTGCTTCTACCACGTGTACTGATGTATTCCACTTTCTCTGGCACAAATATAACACATACCCATTTAATGGTGAAAAATCGAAGTTTTCTTGTGTTATGCAAAATATTCCCTAGTACTAACAAATTCACAACAGATGAGTCACTTACAATTGCCTCTTATATGAGATCTGTGTAGTTCTTCTCTCAGAGCCGCCGAGATGGCACGGCTACAGTGCACAACAGTAATCAGAAGGGACAGCAAGCGCCCTTTGACGACTGGTTGGTAAGCAGAGCCAAATATGTCTTTTCTACGTGGTGAAGTCTGACGCAGACATAATTACAAGTTAGATCTACATAAACAAACAGTTGCAGCCTGACCGCCCCTTCAGGAGCCATTTGGGACTTTCTGCTGAAGATGTATGTATGCTTTGCTGCATCCTTAGAGCACAATCAGAAGAGCGCACCCAGGCGTGTTCTATACAGAGTGAAATGCACAAAGAGCACATAGACTAACCCTGTTATCATGCAAGACCTTACATGCAGTGCATACTTCCTAATGACAGCTCTAGTATGAAGATAAACATACATAACACATACATCCAGACACACAATGTATAATTTCAGCTGTGAGACCTTATGGAGCTGAAGGAGAGGATTTTTCTGTCTGAAGAGAAAAGAAGGCACAAATTCAGTGTTGTTGTTGAGCAAACTAACAATTAGTCCTTTGCTTCAATTGGAGCTTTTCAGAGTGAATCAAAGATTCACTGTGGCTAACCAAAACCCATGAGTGGTGCTAAACTTGGACTGTGGCAAGCCAATTTTTAACCTCCCCCTTTTTTCAGAAAGGTCCACTGACAGGGATGTATAGAAGATTATATACATATATACACGCATACATATATATATATATATATATATATATATATATACACATATGTACATTCTAAACAAAGCCCTACTCTTCCTCAATGAAACATTTTTAGTGGCAGGCTACAATTTAAAAAGAAAAAAAAATCTGATAACGTTTGAAAGGTGAACAGTTTGGATAGTTTAAGCTGTGTATTTTGTTGTCAAATACATTTACCTGCAGATGAAGTCAAAATAGATGTCCATTAACTATTTAGATATTTTAAATTAACCCAATGCCTACAAAAACTGGAATCTAATTAAAGTCAACATGCTCCTGATTAATGCAATCTCTGAATAAGATCTAGTATTAAGTATTAAGTAAGCATTTTCACATGAAAAAAAGGTCCACACTAGGAGGAAAGAAATAGTGCAAGAGGTCCTACATCCATAACTATCTTCTGATGTCCCAATTTTGTCTCATGTCTGTTTCATGTTTGCTTAGTTTTAGTAGCTGATTGGATATGTTTAGACAATAAAAATCACTGTCATCTAATTTACATGGTTAGGGTTAGGGAAATATCAAGGCTTACCTTACGTTAAACCTTCTCACATTGTCAATGTAATGCATTTTAGAAATTCCCTATTTTCTAGCTTATGGGAGGTGATGATCAATGGTCCCACCTTGGAGGAATGGCATGAAAGAAATCTTCTTCTGACACTATCTAAGGTGTCACAAAAAATGTTTACAATTTGTGTCCATCTGGATTGATAAAATAATTTTTTTATGGATCTGGGCTGTCCATGTTGTGCCTGAGCAGCAAAGAAGGTCAAAGTCTAGTATACGATTGTAGAAAACCACTGGGTGTCAAACCAGAGCAACAATCTCATTCTGAAATGGCGCCAAACCAAAAGGGACACCCAACTCTGAGGTCTTTATACTGCTTGTAGATCTTTTATTTTTTGCTGGCATTTTTAGTGATTGTAGGACCGTTTAGGTAAGTTTGTCGGCTGAATCTGCAAGTGTGTCTTGTCCTGCCTCCACCTCTGGCACCCTCTATACTTTCATTACCCCCTACCCGAACCAGGGTTTGCATCCCCACCCCGCTGTGACTGGTGTGCAGTTGGTGAGAGGCTGGGGTAGCTTGTGGTTGTGGGAGATAAAAAAAAAGGTGGGTGTTGTGGTGTGAGGAGCAGTGTTGGCTGGCATTAGGGGGGTGACTCTGGGACACCAGTGATCATTGTCTAGCCTCCTGGAGGTGTCGTGGGCCCAACTAGACGAAACACTGATGAAAGGAGGTTCCCACCTAATGACCCAATGACATGTTGGTCAGCACTGCTCACTGATCTATATAGGAAGTATAGGGAATTATTCACTGAGTCTGGTCTATATTTTTCTTTAGCACAAGTTTTTTGTGTTTACCTTAAAATGTATGGTTTAATCGATGGAGAAATTCGGGAAATATCCTCAATCTGTAAAGCACAGTGGGGACTAAGAGGCACTAATATGCATGCAGGACCAAACTAGCTGCCACAAAACACAACTCTACACATGTAGAAGAATAGTGACAAATAATCACAGTGAGCTTTTAAGTTAAAACGACATTTGAATAATAACACCTCAATTTGAGTAACCACTGTAACATTAATACTATTTCCTGTTCATTTTCTCCTGTTCAACAATAAATTAATCAAATATCTGAAAACAAAGATTATCTAAACTACACCAAGCAGTTATGCTACTTACAGCAAGCAGGTAGGCTAACATATGACTGCTTTACCAATTAGAGATGACTGAAGAGAGGAAACATGACTGGCCATACATAAAGCGACTGCATCTTCTAAGTCAATCCAGATGCCTTCTAGTAGCTAGAAACTGACTCAGGAAAAGAACTCTGCAGATGTGGATTCTTAAAGCTGCTGTCATTCAATAGGTGTTAAGAATTGTTTTCAATCACTGTTCAGCTTTCTGATGAGATTGGCAAAGTGGGAGGTAGGTATAATTATCTTAATGGTGTTAGATTTTTTTTTCTCCAAACAGACCGGTCAGGTTTGTAAGAAACTACAGAGCACAGCAGCAACAACATCTGAAATCCTAACCATGTAAGGTATGTGTTTATTTGTGTTAAACTGCTCTTTAGGGATGACGTTCATCTTCTGACATTTTGCACTATGTGGTTTCTCCAATTGAAACGGAAAAAAAAAAGCCTACAACTGATGGAAAAGAAACCCACTTCAAATAAAAATAAGCAATAAAATTACTGGTCTGTGTAGAGCAAATTACAGAGGCATTACACGAGCATGAGCGTCTGAGTATAAGTTAGTCTCTTGAGTGAAAAGGAAGTAAGAAATAAGAAAAGTGAATGAATCCAGTAGGCAGTAAGCAAAGGTGAAAGGTCATGGTCCTTTTTCCAATTGTGTTACATTGTCTCCTGCAGACACATTAGCCACTGATGGAGGTTTTAGAATAGCTAATGTGCTGATAACACATTACATTTGAAGGTTTCTGTGCTTTGAAACATCGGAGGGACGAGGTGTGGGAATCCAATCCATTAGATAAAGCCAACAGTAATAGGTATCCCATATCAAAGGAATATAGTTTAAACTGCAGGGGCTTTGGATTTGCACACTGCTATTTATTGTTTTAAGTGGAGCTTTATGCACGGGAGGTGATATCAACACACTAACAAAACCCTTTCAACACCAGTGGGCTTTGAGTGACATCAAATGTGTGTATTAACCAACCTCTTGACAAACCAAGGTGATTCATCTCTGCTGTGCTGCCTGCGTGTGTCTGCTCAATGTGTGTGTGTGGAAATTCTCATTCCAGATTGTGATTTGAATGCAGCCCAATAAGAAACGAAACCAAACAGGAACTATTTTAACAACCATTTAGAAGTGATTGGTAAAAGTGACTTTTTCTTCCAAATTGTTCTCAATATTGTACTTTTCTTCTCAACCAGTGTAGAATTAAAAAACAAACACAAAAGATATGGAAAATAGAATTTGAATGCAAAATCCTAAAAGACAAAATCTAATTTAGTAAAAGCAAGTTGGGATCTTAGTACAATAAACTGTCCAGAATCTCTTTCTGTGTTGCATGTAGTGTGTGTGTGGGGGTGAAAAAAAAGAAGGAAAAAAAAAAGTTAACCATCATGTGCTGACAGCTCACCAAATTCCTGAAGCCTGGCAGCAAAACTCAAAGTCATTCTGAAAAACAAGAGGCCCTAAAATCAAAGTCCCCCTTCAGCTCAATCACTCTGGCTGCCTCTTGCAAACACTAATAATCACTTTCCTCCCTTCCTTTTTTTCTCCCTTGTGTGAAACATCATATTGCCTTTGATTGGGCTATTTAAATGATTAGCAGAGCACCTCGGCAGAGATGGCTGGCAGTGGCACCGGGGAAAAGGGGAGCGCAAGCCTCCCGCTGAGAGCGGCGAGATGCGTACTGTTGAGATGAGGCGTGCACCCACCTGTCACATCACAAGGAAGATGGCATCCAATAAACACTCACAATGGCCACAACTCTCCTGCACAGTTTGTCTGGTGTACTAACATGTTTTCACTTAGTATTTGTTCCCAAGTGGATTATTTTATGAAGGTGGGGTTGGGAAGGGCAGCTTGTTTTATTGTGTGGCTAGTAGTGTAATGCAAATCTGGGTGCAGGTATGGTGTCATTGTCATATTTACCAGCTAAGAATAAGATGCAATTTAATGCATGTCAACAGAGAAGACACAGAGAGAAGCAGTTTTCAGCTCGTTTCCATCTGAGAAATAATCTCTACCTTTGCATGATCTGACACTATTGCAACAAGAGGACAGTTTTCTCGTGGTGGTTACTACCCAGAATCCTCTGCATTTGCAAACACATAAAAAGACAATACCTTGATAGAGTAAGGCTTTGAAGGAGAAGCATGCAGCCTTGATCCTTGACTGCTTGAGAATGAGCGCATAAAAGGGGTGAATTGTGGTGACCCTTGGTATTCAGTTCCTCTGGGCAGACTGGAAAAAATACAAGTGGGCAGACAATTGGAGCAAGCGAAAAATGAAGCCAAAGCTAGAATTTTTCTTTTCTCACACTTTGAGGATGCAACTTTGGTATCAATGCCCAGAGTCTTAAATGAATAGCACAGAGAAAGACTTTGATGTGACAATCATTCCCAAGTTAATTTGTCTTCAGTCACAAGTGCTCAGGGCATCTACTGTGCAATCAGCAGAGAGACAAAGAAACACCCCAGCAAAAGAAATCTGTTTTTTTCTGAATAATGTTCTCACTTTGATAAGCTGGTTGATCGGTGCTTACCTAAAGGCTAGACTCTAAATTAAGAACAATAAAGAAACTGCATCTGTCAGACTTTTGCATCACTTTGCACTCATCTGTGGACGCACAAAACACACAGATACATATACACAATGTTTAGTTAAATTACTAAAGTTTCATCTTCTCCATCTTAAAGAGAACAGACCGTGTTTGTCACAGTGTGCGTTTCCACTCATGTCGATGCCATTAAATCTTTCAATTTCTGGAATGATATAGATTTTTTTGCTTAAAATGTCACTTAAAAGTATTTGTGTGATAAATAATGAGGTAAAGAAAACTCTTTTGAAAACAAATGCAAACGTGCAAATAATAATAAGAAACTATCTTGTAAAATGTGCTGTGTTTAAGTGAAATACGGTTGTTCATGTTTAATAGTCCACAGATTTTTTTTTAAAATCAAAATCCAAACTGATAGATAAAAATGTCTTCAAAACTACAAAAAATATATTCACTTTTATCATCTTCCAACCAATTTATACTTCACGTACTTAAACTATGTATCTGCATGCGATTGGGAGTTGTTTAATATTTTAGTTACAGCAAATATTAGCTCAATCCTTAACAGTTTTACTAGACTCTGCCTACACTTTAGCTCATTATTGCAATTTGACAACTATCACTTTTTTCACAAAAGGCCCTTTTAAGATGAATAAACGGCTTGTCTAATAATGCCCTAGCATGTGTACAGCTGCAGCCATGTGATCACGAACCATATCTGCACTCTTCACAGCAATTTAACAATAATTTCCAGGGCTGTTTTTTTTTCTTTCTTTGCAGTTGATTCAAGCACAGGAAAAAGCCATTTTTTATTTTTGAGCCATTTCAAAGAGTCGGTGTGTTCCTTGTACTCTTCTGCCACCCGGTGGCCATTTGGAAGAACAGAGAGATATCTCCAAAGAAGCTCTGCCTGGAGAGGGTGATCAGCTCTCATACTGCATCAAAACACCATGATTGGATCTTAGGAGATTCTTAGCCATCAGCCTGGAAGGTAAAAATAAATCTCTCTCAACTCTCTTTTTTTCACATCCCTCTGTCTTCTCTTCTCTTTATGTCTTTGTCAGTGGCATGACAGCTGATACCTCTTTCATGACTCAGACAATTAACTTTCTCGTGGGTGAAAAATAAGTAATAAGGGGTTTATAGCACGGGTGGGGTGAGATTCTGAAAGAAAAGGAAGCTATGTCTGTTTACCCACGTCATCATTAAAGTGACGACCAACACAGACCCAGTGTGCTCATCTGCATAATTGAATACAGTTAAGAGATGCAATAAAGCCCATGATTTCAGGCAGTGCGTGGACTCCGGAGACTCAGTTTCTTTCTATTGGTACAAACGTCATCATTAGACCTCCTTAGCCCAGCGCATAACAAAGAGTTAGCTCATTACTGACAAAAACATCTCTGCTCATGCCCCCCTCACTTTCCCCAATTCTCTTCTAATCTCACTTGGCACAAATTACTTCAATTTCATGATGATAACATAGGAAGAAAAGAAACGTGCACATAGGAGCTGGAGGAGTAAAAGGAACAGCTTCGGTGACATGGCCACACTGTGTACAGATAGGCATGCCAAAATACAGAGAGAATAAAAAGAAATGAAAGAGCTTTCTTCCTGGCAACATTCCTGCCAACATCTGTCACAGGCAATGTTTGCTGTGTGAAGGTGTGTCTGTGTCCTATACAGTATGTGCCATCCTCGTGTATGGCTGTTTATTCACCTCCTAATGTGAAAGGATACATATTCGTGTTGTGCAAGAGCATGTACATCTGTGTGCAACTCCAGTCAATGTGTTTATGTGATTCAGTTTGAATGTCTGGGTGAGTATGCATTCACACACAGGAGCACTCGTGTTTTTATATGTACATCCAAAGCTTCCTCTCCTCATTTCCTGCATATTTTGTGCATGTGAGTGCAGTTTGGCTGTAAGTGTGTGCAGGGGCCAACCCATACATCCAAAGCTTCCTCATTTACCCCATATTTGTAGGTGTGTGTATGTGCTGCGCATGTGTGTGTCTCTATTCCAGCAGCATGCCATTAAGATGAGCAATGACAGCTGTAGCCTCTTCACCCTGCAGCCCTCCTCTCTGCTTCCAGAAAAGTGCCTTCTGCTTGTCATTGAGGATCTTGGCCTCTTTCTACAACCATATATCAAACTGTTGTGCAGAGGTGGAAAGAGTGCAGAAATATTTTACACAAGCACAATCACTGCAACTTCAGCAAGTGCCCCCTTCAAAGCTGACTTCAGTGACAGCTGAATAAAATGATAGAAAGGTCCTTTTAAAATGAATCACATGGAACTAAAGGCCCTCAGAAATATCTTCAAAATATCTTCTGAGGCAGAATAACACAAAATGAAATAACTAGTTAGTTTCATCCTCTGGTCTGGAGAGTATCTAATAGATGTTGGAGAATAAGGAAGGTGGGGAATGTTAGGATGAAGGTCCCTTCAAGGCATGTACCTCTTAGAGAAAGCAAAAGTCACTAAAAGGTTAAAAAAAATTGAGTCAAAGAAAAGACACTGATTGGGGAAGAGAAAACATGATGGATAAATGATTAATGCAAAAAAGAAAACTAATGATTTACTACATGCATTTCTAATCAGCCTGTATGATTCTAGGTAACGATGATTCATTGTACCATCCACAGTTCCGTTTCGACACCTGTAGCCAAAATTAAAACATCAAGAAATCTGCAAAAGCTATTATCAAAAATGGAAAATAAATGACAAATGTGGCTGAGCGATGAGGGGTTAGAAAATGACGATTACAGGAAGCACAAAGGAATAACATCGTAAATTTGAGAGCAGTAAATTTCAAGCTTCAGAAAGTTTATTTTCCAAGTCTGTCAACAATATAAATGGTAGAAAGACATGTCATGAGAAGTACCATGACAGAAGTTTGCCCTGAGCGGACACTGGAAAATTCTAATACAGGTAAATTTGTTCAATGAGGTGTTTGTTGGTCCAGATTTCCCGATAGTTAATTCTAATTATTGACGATAACTACATATAATCAATTAGATGAGTATTACCCCATGTGTCAACTATGAGAGACACGAAGAATCAATGTTAAATCTTGCTGACCCACAATTATTATTGAGCACTGAATCAATGTCTAGTAACGCACCAGGTTAAGTATTATCCAAAATTGGCTTTGGAACTGCTGATCAGAACAGATTTTAAAAACCCAAACTCAACCCTTTGCTGCTCTAAACTGAGCCTCTCGTGACCCCAGCCTGACCTACAAATCAGTATCACCCAACCCAGAGACCTGCAGCTGCTGCCGAGGTCTCCCTTCTCTCAGCCATGTCTAGTAGGCAGATGAGATCCGGCTCCTGCTCTAAGAGTCCATCTGAAAGAGGAGCAGACATGGTGAAGCTCTGGTCTCCTCTCTCCACACATCCTCCTCCGTTTGACAAAGCCTCAGTGCTTCTGCTGGGCTGATTGGCCAGCTCAGAGCAAGGACCAGATAGGATCTTTCTATTTGCCCAGCGGCAGGGCTGCCTCTCTATCAGCGCTAACTCTGGAGGGGGTTTATCTGGCCTGCTGATAACAATGTTTTCCCCTGCCTTCCTCTCTTCCCTGACGGTTTGTTACACGAGTAATGGGAGTCAAGGCTGAGCAGCGAGAGCAGCAGCAGTCTGCAGTTCTACGGTACTCCTTGTAAACAAGATTGGCTCAGTTCGCTTTTACAATTGAGTGGTGTGTGTGTGAGAATGACAGAGTTGAAAAGAAAAAAAATAAAGCACAAATAATTGCCTTCACACAACACAGCTTCACCAACAACAAAAATTGGTCAGAGTTACGACTTTATGAATATACGTAAAATGCTTTCAATATTGTTTTTACTCGTTTTAGTGCATCTGTCACTGGAGAATCGCCAAATTGATAAATGTCTGCAGAACAGTATTCCCTGGAGTCCATGGAAGCAGTAATAAATAGGAAGTTTTCCAGATGAAACTCAGCCCAGCGCATGAGATAGCACTTTGGTAAGTGCACCTGAGTTTAAGTTGTAGATCATTTTCAGAGCTTGGCTGGGGCAAAACCTTCAACATGCTTTTTATTCATGGTGTGGTGGGATAAGCCTTGCTTTTTGCACGGTTGAAACATCTGTAAGCTGTCACAGAAACAGAGCCTGGAGGAAAACATTTACTTAGCAGAATACTAATTCTTTCAGGCCCCAGTGTCAACACTTTGTGAAAAAGCTAGCACATATGGTATTGTTTTCAGAAGTGAGCCTGGGAGAAGCATTCTGGCTGCAGTCATCAGACAAATCAACCTGTGAGCTTTTCTGGCTAATGCTTTGGTTCTTGATTTGGCTATTTCTGATTCAAATTGTCTGACCACGTTTTTATTTATTTTTTTCTGACTGCTAACACCTGCCATTTTTTTGTCTTCTGTCCCTCGTTCACATTTTCTTCATGGATTTATCTTGCCAAGACACGTGTTGACCTCTGATTTGATGCAAATCATACCGTAGTCCTGAGGTGGAAAATACAAAAACAAAAGCAGATACACTACATTTCAGAAAATACGACATTTCTGAAATCAAAACCTCTGAAAATTACGTTTCGTTAAATGCTGCATTTTGTTTTCTTGTATTTTGTTTTTGTTGTACAGTGTTCCACATCACTATTGAGGTTTGCGAAATGTATATATAGAATTTTGTGTTTTTTGTTCCATTGTCTTTTACGTATTCATTGTAGTAAATATTAGTTTTTATTAGAGTTGTCTGATTTTTGCATCATCTTTAATCTTTTTTGTGTTCCGTTTTGTTGTGTTTTTTGTTTCATTTTTGGACTTTCTGAAACAGAGTTTGGACTTTTTTCTGACTTTTATCTTAGGATTTTGTAAAGTCACGGTTTCTGTTTTGTTGCAATTGGGAAAAATGTACTGTGTTCTGTGCTTTGTTGTTATATTTTCTCATATATCATGTGTTTCTCAGAATCTCATGTTTTTTGTTTCCTTGTCGGGTACTCTAAAATTGTGTTGCTTCCTGTTTTATTGTCACGTTTCTCTTCCATTGAGTGTTTTCTGTTCTGTTGGGATTTCAGCTTCATCGTTGCGTTTTCTGTAAATTTATTGTTCGGCTTTATTCTTGTGTTTAAGAATATTTTGTTTCCTGTCAAATGTTTTGTTTGGTCTCTGAAATACAACTTCTACGATTTTGTGTTTTCCGAAATGCTCTGTTTTCTGTTTTCGATGTTTGGTTTTCTGAAATGTGTTTTGCAGTTCAGGACCACCATCAAAAACATGAACCGGTACCCAAATGAAAGCGGCACCTTTATGAATTCAAGAAATTCCTCCATCTGTCTTTACCAACCTGGTGCTACAAACATTATGACTGAAATTGCGGATCCAGATGTGTGGTTTCTGTGAGAAAAAAAAAAAAAAAACATTTGTATAAAAGACAGAAAGATTTTTCAAATATGTGGGATGCCAAATATTGTAAATCTTCACAGACTGAAAGAATGACATTCTCCTAATGGCCTACCATCTCGATCTCCCTTGTAGCACAGTTAAAACTCTGCTTTTATGTCCCTGCAATGAGTATGTGCATTCCTCTTTGGGATGACTGTCCCAGATTTAAAGGCTTGTCAGACACCACAAGGCCTTTATTTTTCCATAAACTTTTTTCCCCCTTCTTTTTTAATCTTTTGCATTTCACACTGGGGAATTGCTGTTGCAGGAATGGTGTTGCAACGGATTATACGAAAAATGTCCACAACAGGGAGTTGAAATAGAAGCCTCCTTCATCTTTGCCTTGCAGCATCTTTTGTTGTGATGCCTGTGTGTTGCAGCAATGGAGTGCAAAAGTATTAAAATACACAAGAAATGTAGAACTGCAGGTTTAATTTCAGAAACTGTGATGAGGGTAATCTCTACGTTAAAGGCATAAGCATGCGGATGACAGTTGTATCCTCTCTGTGAATAATAGGCATTAGTCAGACAACTGCAAGCCTCTGCAGCTAATTGTTGCCCTTTATTGTCCAACTAAGTCACTCTTTGAAACAGTCAATGAAAATATTCAATACTGGCAAGTAAATCTGTGATTGTGTCAGCAGCTAAGATACATAATTCAAGACTTTTAAACTGGACCTGTCTTGTAACATGAGAGACGCTTGTGTTGTTTCTTTACTACATCTGTCTCCTCGTCATTTCCAGAGTCTGACATCTTTCTCAGCACCATGGCACAATGGAGGAAAGAGCACCTACATGGAGCAGGTAAACCCACCAAGAGATAGAAGGCCCCCCCTCATGAATAAATGATGGTGACACGCAGCGATAATTTGCATCCTTGCAAAAGTGACGCATCAGCGCTTTTGTCTGCCAAGAAGTCGAGAGGTGTGTTTTTATTTTATTATTCAATGGAAAGTGGCTTTCATTAACAGTGGCAAACCAAAAGGTGTTGACAGCAATGCACCGACTTGTCAAGCCGATCACAGCCTGTTTTTCAAGCCGATCACAGCCTCTGCCTCTTTTTCTCTAATTAGGCATATGCTGGAGGCATCATAACAAACGCTGAAACAGGTTTGTCCTTGCCTAATCCAGGGAACTAATTTTTAAGGTTATTATGCAAATCGATACTGTTTACAAACATGAAAGCTGGAGTTCTATTTTTGATGTGCCACATCGGTTTTCGATAGCTTAAAGCCCGGCTCGGCAGGTGTCATGTCAATAACAAGCAGCTATCGATCAGTGCCAGTCCAAGGGGGATTGGGACAGCAGGGCCTTGAGGTGCAGAGGGGGATTTTCATCAGCTAAAGACTCAGGCACAGTCACAGCAGACCCTTAAATCTTCTCTGCATGGACACAAAGATGATAATGTGGTTATTGTTCTGCTGAACAGGACAGCTTGGCTTCTCATTTTAGTATGATGACTGAGATCTAAACAGTAAGATCTTTTTTTTTCTTTATCAGATCACACAACTCTATAATCAATACAGTCTCAAAGGTCCTTTATATTGCTAGAATGTACAATAAGATTTAGTTTAAGATCTCAAGAAGACCTGTGTATAAATCCATAAAAATGATCAAATCATGCTATGAGTATTTGTTTTTATTTGTTAACTTCATGCGGTAAAACAAAAAAATAATGTATTGAGGCATCACAAAATCTTGACTTAAAGGTGGCATGTAATGCAGCACTGTGCAGGTAGATTATTCCAAACATATTGGAGAGCCCACCACAGTGGATTTAAGAAGTCTCAGTTTCCTTGTGTATCCCATACTGACACTATGAATGGTCCTCTGTGAGTATTTGCTACAGAACATTTCTTATCTGAGGATAGTTTGTCATATACTATACACAATGAAACTACCTTTAAACAAGGCTACATTTCATAGGATACTTAACTTGAAATTGGACATCATCTTTGTGTAAATAAACTAAAAAGAAGCCATAAGTATGCTGGTGTATACTGTAGTTTCTGAAGTATACAGCGGTGAAAATGCTAAATCTTGGCAGGCTACTGCAGAGTCTTCAGCTGTAACTGAAGGAATGAAAGCAACAGCTAAGACCATCTTATGACAACTTTTACTGTGGCACAGCATAATCAGCAAACAGTCAGACTTTCCAATTCAGTAAATGTGCTGATGTATACGAATGAAATGTAAAGAAAAACTTAACAAATAATTTGTTTCATTTAATTTGACTAGATCTAACTTTTCATAAATCAACTCAAACTGTTTAAAGAATTCCAGTGGCATTGAAATATTTTATGTTGAGTTTACAGCAGTGGAAGAGATAAATACTAAAGAAAGACAAATACTGCTTAAGAGCACATAACCTTGCAGTTTCTGCTTATTTTTCTATTCGTAAACAATTTTCTTGGTCTTTTAATGTATACTATAGTAGCCATAATTTATACTGAACTGCAACATAGGTTAAACCAAAGACGGGGCTTGAACTCAACTCAATTTACACATAAAAAGTGGTACAAATTGGGTTTCAAACTCCTGTTTCATTGTTTCACTGAATTCTTGGACTTGCCTTAGATGCATTGTAAACTGTCACTTGTAAACTGTAAACATCTTTTATGACTGTTCCAGTACTGGGAGGAATTCCAGAAAAGCAAAGTTCTTTTGATCTTTGATGCACCACAATGTGCTCCTGCCTGTCACATGAATAGATCAACAACACATATCCATGATCAACACATGCAGCAAGCTGTGTTGGCCAAAGCACAGCCTCCTCTACTCTGTATCATATGTAGCAGCCTTTGGCCTTCAGAACTTCAAAGCTCTGAGGGCTGAAAAGAATTGTGTTGTGTATACATCCTGGCTCTAACATGTTTGCTCTACTTTCTTTTTTCCTTTTCAGTGGGCCTACACTTACAGAACATATCTGCAGATATATCCTGATAACATTTACATTCAGTTAAATTGAAAACAAAATCCCTAAAACCATCACTGTGCGATTGTGGTTTTCTCCTTGATCCGTCCTTAGACTTTAAACCTGTGGCGCAAAAAGTAAGAAACTTAAATTGGAAGTTTCAAAACTCAAAAAGGTCAGTTAGTTGTTGTTTTTTTCTGCACCAACTCAGTCAAGTACAATTCCATGGGTTTCTCCAGTTACTTCTATCCAGTCATTCATTTATGAAGTAATTTATTCATAAATTTATTTGAAGCATCGCTCAATAGCATCTGACCCTGGTGCCCTATCATCCGACTCTGCCTTCTGAGACAGAGCACAAGCCGTCCCTCAAGAACGAGGGAATGCAGGTCAGAGGCAGAGTTTACTTGGGGAGGGTACGGGGCCAATTTTTACAATGTGGTAGTGTTAAGCGGGTAATCATTATGTGTTAGTGCTCTAGCTTCTGGGGTCATGTATGCTCATGAATCTTAAGGAGGACCATTTAAAGGCCTTCAGGATTACCCCTGATATCAAACACTGACCTTTTGGAGAGACTGCAACATGGTAAGATGATAAGAATTATAATGCGTGCAGCTTTTGCCACATGTACGCCGGGAAACAATCCTTTACTTGTGTTTAGATCAAATAAATTAATATATCAATTTATTAAATATTTTTTTTTTACAAAAGTTTGTTTTTGCAGGTTGCATTCAATTTTTTTTTTTGTTGATTCAAACTTGAGACAGCCTGATGGTGCTGTGATGCGAGACCAGCAAGTCCAAACCTGCTGGTTAGCTGTGGGGAGTTGGTATGTTTTCCTGTAGCCCATTCTCAAAGGAAAATATGGAATAAGTACTATGCCTACAAAAAGTTGTTCACAATGAAGGTGCAGAAATTGTGAGATGGTAACGTTTCACTTTGTTTTTCATATGAAAGTGTTAATGCAATGGCAACCTTTAGCAATGCATTCATTAATATCCTCACTAATGTATTTTTATGCTTCGCATCTAACCAACCATAAGAGCCAAAATAAAAAAAAATACATGTATTTTTGACAATAAATGATCAGATGGGGCGCAAACTCCAATGTTAAATTCTATGGTGTAATACCACCTTCCATCCCATCCTACCGCCTTATTTCATTTCTTTAAAAAAAATTACATTTTTAATTTCCCAATTTTTTATCATGTTTAACAGCGTCACACAATGCCAAACATGGACATGTTATGATTTCAAAAGCCGATTTAGACATGCTACAATTTGGAGCCTGGAGAAATTGTTGTAATCTAACAATTTTTTTGCCTTTTTTGTGAAACTGCAATTGTTTGTACTATGGTAAAATCTGAAATGAGACTGCATTGTTCCCTACACTTATTTTATTTTTCTCCTGGTTTCTCTGGCTTCCTAAAATATGAATGTTAGGTTAATTAGTGATTTTAAATTAGCTGTAGTTTTGAGTGTGGGTGTACGTGGGTTCCTCTCTTTTTGTTTTTGCCTCTGAATGACGGGGTGAGCTGTTCACGGTGTGTGCTGCATCTCGCCTTATTTAAGCTGGGTTACCTCTGCTTAACGCAATAAAACAGGAATTGATAGGGGATGCTTTATCATTTTTCATTGAAGTTGTGGTATTTGTAGCTGAAGTAGTATTATTACAATATTATTCTTTAATAATGATAAAATACAAGATGCATATTGCATATAAATAGAAATTTACTGACAAAAAATGTCACCAGTATTGTGCTGTGAATTTGCAGGAATGCGGTAATTAGCTTTAAATTCATTTTCAGATATAAAACTTCTCAAATACAGAAACTTTAAAAACATACTTTTCTAGTGAAGCCATTGCATGCAAAGAAAAAATACAGTTAAAAGTTTTACAGTGCATTTGAAGATGTGCCAAATACAGTCTTCCCGTTGTGGTAATAACTTTTAATAACATTTCTAGACCCAGATTTTCAATGTCAACATGGGTGTTTGGAGGGAGTTACTAAATCACTTGGCATTTAGGGGACTGTAGGGGGGTTACCAATTAGGCACCAAGTGTTTTAAGTCTGCTCAACAGATCAAAATCTTATGTGCCTATGTTGCACTTTAAATTAAAATACAAAAAGATTTCTAGATCTATTTATATTGTTCAGCATCAGCTCATTGTCTTTTTTCTCTTCACAGTAACCCAACCTTCGAATACTATGAAACTGAGGCTTGGAAGTTAGAATACACAAGACTTTGCCTTCCATAAAAACTTTCAGTTAACTCTGCAGAGTATCAATCCAAGGAGTTCAGCTCTTATCAGAGAGCAGGATAATTGTTGAAACAGGTGTAACTGTCGAAGTGTCAACGCGCCTCTCTCTCTGTGTTCTGGTCCCCTGAACCAACCTCCGCCTATGACTCCATCACATAAGTCTTTCAGACAACCTTGGTGTGATTTCTTGACAAAAGAACACTCGCTCTCAAGGTGCTCTCGAGAGTGAAGTAAAAAGGGACAAAGACAGAGCCTGAGAGAAGATAGGAGAAGAAATGGATTTCTTCTCTAATTATGCAAGAAGAGGAGACTTTGTGAAGATAAAGTTAGGTGACACACGGGCATACTGAGGGACACACTCACTTTAGGAAGATTTTTCAAAGTGGGAGGCACAAATGGATGTTTGTGCTAAAAGCTATTGCTGTTAATTGGTACAAACTTAATGAATTCAGGGTTTCTGTGTGGAGACAGATGCTTTGTGCAATGTGGCAGATTTCAGTGGCTGCACATCTCTCTACATTGCTGGAACATCAAGAAGAGGAGAACATTTGGCAGGTCACAGAATCGTACGAGGAAAAGGGGAAACCCGAGAAGAAAAAAATGTAAACAGTTGATTGTTTTTTTTTTTTTTTGTTAATTTATGAGTGTATATGTAGATTTGTATGTGTGTGTTAAGTGGGAGAGTTAGCAGTTTGCAAACGCTTTTCTATTTGTTAAAGCCATCGCTTTTGTTTCGGCTTTCTTGCCTCGCCAGCTCTGTGGCTCTCAATTAGCGTGCAGGCCTCAGGGACCTAATTAACCAGTTCAATTAATAAATAATTTTCTTAAAAATCCCATACAAGCCATTCTGACATTTGTCAGGCACTCAGGAACTGATTTTGTGTGTGTGAGAAAGAGAGAAAGAAAAAGAAAAGAATGATTAGCTTGTTTGCAAGCTCTGCTTATCCTCCAGGTGGCTGATGCAGGGGACAGTGCTGTGTGTGTGTTTACATATGTGTGTGGCTGGATGGAGAGGAACTTACTCCCATCGCTGGACCCCAAAGCAGAGGAGGGCCTCCATGACCTTTTATCGAGTGTCCAATCAATAATGTGCGAGCGTCCATCTCTTTGAGTTGCAGCCTGAGCCCGAGCTTCTGAGGGCTTGTGGCCAGCAGCAAAGCAGGATGGGAACAGGCTACACACAGTGGGGTAAAAGAGTCCTTGGGGGGCCAGGAGTGGAACAGAACCAACCGCCTCATGTCATTTACTCATAATGATGTCTTCCTCTGGTTGAAAGGGGGGGGGGGGGCTCCACCACCACAGTTTCAGCCTCTCTCCTCCTTTGTCTGAATGGTGAAAGCATCCTCTTTGGTCTGTCACCGGGCTCTGTGATTAGGCAGCAGAAACAGACCCTGGCTTTTTTCACATTACAATCCCATTTAGTGCTTCTTATCATAGCTATCTATCTGGTCATATGTTTGGATGGAGCTGTATTTCATTGTTTTGTTAACTGTAACGTATATTCCCTTGTGGGCAAAATGGGACAGATGTGCTTGTTTAATTTGTAGCATTATCTCCAAACATCGACTTTACAGGATCTGGTTGTCAGCGCCAAAGAGCCAGCACTGATGGATCTGACTGTGTACTAGTGTTCATTAAACACACTCCAAACAGCCTTCAAACCGACTATTAGTGGCTGCCTCTAGAACAAGAGGCATCTGAATGAAATTTTTGACCATGAAATGCTCTTTAAGCAGATGAACAAGACTTGAAAGATGAACGGGAGTTGAAGTTTCCTTTTTTTTTTCTTGAAAATGCCAGTGAGGAGTCAATCACTGGATATCAAAGCAGCAGGGACACACAGGAGAATCTAGTGATAATACAATAGACTTCCCACACACTCAACAAAGTCTATGAAGATGGCCAGCGAGAGTATCAGCGGCAACACAAAGAGCAGAAACTGGCCTTTCAGTGAGCAGCTAGCTGTCGCTCTGTATTAGCTCTATGCAAAAGGCAATTTACATAGAACCGAGATCCTGTTTGACATGTAGCCGTGCAGGAAGAGATCTATTCAAGACACTTGGCTGACCCACACTTCCTACACAGCAGGTAACTTCTGGCTCTCTGGTCTAAGATCACCTTTTCTATTGTATATGTAAGCTCAAGTTAATTTCTGCTATGTTCTTCTGAGAATACCCACACAAAATGAAGATGCCTGTCTAAGAAATAAATATTTTCTGAGAGCTAAAAAGTAAGAAAAAAACAGGAAAAAAAAGAGCTAAATATACCAGCAGACAAATAACTATTTAAGTCTGCATGTTCAATTTAAGCATCATCTGTGGAAGTCAGACCACATCACAACTGGGCGAGAGAGATTTCAGCCTATTGATTGATAAAAGTAAGTCTGTAAAAGAGAGTATGAGTCAAAAGGGGATCTGAAGGTGGGCTGACAGATGCAAGACACATGCAGGACCTAAAGATGGAAAGATCACTTTTGTTCTCTGTCAGGTTTGACCGAGGCCTTCTCTGCTCAGAGGTGACTGTTGCTCTCTCTGGTGCCCTCTAACACACTCCTGAGATCACTCCCTTCCACTCCACTGCCTCTGCTTTGATGCAACGGGGGGGTTATTGTGTAAATATTTTGCTTGAGCATTTGAGCATCTTAATCTTCCATAAGGTGATCTTTGCAGTGGAGCAACATGGGGTGCTGATGTTCAGAGGAGCTCCCAGTTGTAGAAAGAAACGGGGAGCGAAAGAGACAGAGAAGGGAGGGAAAGGAAAAAGAAGGTCTGTGTACTTGCTAGAGTGCTGGGAGCTAGAGTTCACTACGGGGGCGTAAGTGTGTCAAGAAGAGCGCTTTTCCCCCATCCGCAAGCCCCGGGCCCTCTCCACAACATTAAAAAGCATAAACAGTCAATACTGAATGTAACTCAGAGAATGAGCAAGAGAGGGAGCGTGGAAAAAAAAAAGAAACAAGTAAGAGAACGCAAGGGTGTTTCAAGCGTTACACAACATAGTGAGATCAGAGAAATAGAGGCTGGGCTATAGTGTATAGTTGCAAAGCTTTCTGATGGAGGAAGGGGAGCCTCTCCAAGTGAATCATTCATTGCGGGCGGCAGGGGTGTAAATATGAAGGGGAGGGTTGAAGGAGAGCGGGATCAAGGAAATGCACACCTGGTGCAAAACAGGGGTCAGATTGGCCCTACACAAAAGGAAACGAAAGAGAAAAAAGGGAATGAGTTGTTTGGCATACCTCCGTTTAGAGACCAGCACCACTTCTATTGGTACATTTGTGCAAAGCAGGACAGAATGGAGTAGAGGGTGCATATGGTGATAGTCTGTGCTGATACACATGCCGAAAACACTTGCTTTCCATGCCGATGAGAGGGAGGCTCGTCTCGCTTATAAGACTTTCAAACGTTCAACGTTTACGAGTTTGAAGTTTTTGAGATGTGAGGGCTTGTTTATCTGTGGCACATTGTTCTTGCTCATAACCACTCAAGAGTCACAATCAGTCACTCTCTCCGTCTCTCACAAGTTTTTTTCAAACGATTCCTCCCAAGCACTCGACACCTGGCTGGCTGACTTCAGAGCTGGAATCAGCACAGAAGTATGTGTGTCTCAGGCTTTTTTAATCATCCATTCAGTCACTTTTTACATGTGTGCAAATCTATGAATTCAGGGAGATGTTTATAGACAGATCATAGAGCTTACCAGAGCAGGTGTGGGCAAGCTAATACAGCATGGTACTGAGGGCACGTGCATTGTTTGTGTTAAACAGATTACACATTCATTTGAATGAATTGCATTTAATAATTGTCTCGTTAAGAAATCTGTACCACTGCAGTGTCAGATTGAAATTTTATATATCTATCCCTGGAATTACAAAGAAAAATGGAAATTATAGCAATAAACAAGCAGGTGGAATTACCAGTATTTTCCTCAATTATTTTTTAATCTGGAACCGAGGACTTGCAGACCACATACTGCTGTGAAAATGTTCTCCTGGTTTATGGCCAAAAGAAAAGTTACTTCAGTGTCAAGTACTCTTTGAGCCACCTCCCTACCAGAGCTCCATATTTTAAACATTTGGAGGAGGGAACAATATCCATTAAAAGTGAAAAATTTGATTCCTATCCCACTGAATAGACCGTTTCCTTCTGTTGTCAAACAGAATGACTAAACATGCTCATTCACATGCTCCCATGGTAGGACGTTATTAATTTATCACTGTGCTCTTACTCTCACACACACGCACACACACACACACACACACCCGTTTGCTTCTCGATGATTGACAATGTGATAAATTTTATTTGAATATGGCTGACATGAATTATGTAACCATAGAGACTCCTGGCTTTGTTGCCTCCCTCTAGCTCTTCGCTTTTCCTCCAAGATAACATACAGTTGATAATTTACAGTAGAACACATTCTGAAAGTTTAAAGGAAGCTATAGCGACAATGGCCCACAGAGAACAAAACAGAGTTCTTCAGTGCAACCAGCGGAGATGATTTTGAGAACTGCAGAGAAGAGGACAAGAAAGGTTCACATTGTGGCAAAGCTGCAGTAAGGTTAGGTGGTTGACACTTTTGACACTGGAATGTGATTTTGCTCAAGTTCAGCTCTGATGGCGGTGATAAGGTCTCGGCAGACTGGGTTTGGCCAGAAAAAAATAAAAATAAGAAAATAAGAAAAATAAACACAAATGAAAGGGAAAAAAAAAAGAGTTGAGCACCAGCTGTATCTGATGTTGATAGCTGTGGCGAAAGACTGCCTTTGAAAGCCTTGAGGAAAGTGACAATGCTATATGTGTTTTCCTTGTTGCTGCTCTTCCAGACGGCAAACATGAAAAATGAAAAAACTTGTCTGATTGGTCTGAAAAGACTGTCAAATGTCAAGCAGTTATCAAACAGCAGACATGTTTTCTTTTAAAAAAGATACCGGCAGAGGGAAAAGCCTAACCTTTCAGCGAGTGAGTGGAAGTCAGTCATCCCATCATGCACGGTACTCCACACAAGCAAAAGCCTTGCTCTTCAAATAGCTTACACTTCTTCCCTATGATTCACATCTATGGTTGCTTACACAAGTTGTTGATGGCCAAAATAAATGGAACTATAAAAACACTTAATTCTGAGGGATTAATTCCTTAGTAAATTGCAAGATGGCAAACAACACTGTTCCTCTCTTAAGATACAGGAACTTAAAATCAAGTTATTAAATGACCCTCAATGCTAAAACAAGCCTTTTCCTCAGTGCACAATTACTTTTAGATCTAAAAATGCTTCAAGGTCTTCTTGAAGCACCCTTCGCTCCTCAGTCGTATGTTTACATTTCAAAACGGCCTGTAAAGATTTCATGACTGACAGATTCAGTTTGCTCAATGCAGGATGTACAGTTGTATTTTCATGTTTGAGCCCCTTTGGCTGATGTTCAACTCCCTTCACACTTGTACGAAAAGAGAGATGAGTTGTTGATGTCCCTGATTTTCGAAGTGGTGAGACTTGTTAATAGACTTGTTTTTATGTGCACCACTGCATTAATAACTACAGCTCCATTGCACTGTCCAAACAAACTTTTTTACAACTTTAACATGAACCTATGGTTCTATTCTCATTACTTTTGTCAGAGAAAGTTCGTTTGTGTTAGATCAGGCTGGAACTGGCAAGGATTCAGTATCTTGCTCAGACACAAGCAGACTGGGCTTTTGCTGCCGTGGGCCTTTAGCTGAACTGTACTATGCTGAAACCCCCGAAAGCTGACATGAAGTTCTTCTCTTTATTTTCCAGTTTTGTCTAAAGATGAGGAAAATAATCATTCACTTTTAACTTCAAATAGGAAATCAAATATAGCTGAAAATGCACAAGCTAACCTGTAATTGAAAAATACAATAGTCTTCAAAATACTTTAAAAATCTAATTATACTTAAGTGAACAAATGTAAACCGACTGGTCACAAAGACCAATGTGCTAAGTGTGCTCAGAAAACTGTGCTGGCGATGGAAACAGAGGAGAGGAGTAGGATGGAGGTCTGTGTTGTCACATTCTCTTCTATCTATGAGCTGCTGAATCGCATCGTGGGGTTGGAGAGAAAGTCCTACCGGCCAGATTTTTATCAAGTCGAGTCTCGAATTTTCCAGCATAAAATTAATTTTGTAATCCACCTTTGAAAAATGCTGAAAAATTGAGCCAGCATTCCAAGGACGATGGATTTTTATATCTTCCCATAAGCGGCCACAAGTTTTTGCATTTTAAAGCACAGCATCTGCTGACGATAAGGCCACAAACATCATATCTCTATTTTCAAACAAAGGTGAGTTTAGGACAAGCTCAGTACTTTTCTCTGCGTTGAAGGAAGGCGATAATAAACATTAATATGTACAGCTGGCTCTTTATACAACTCTTGCTGTGCTGCCTTTGGTGTCCTGTTGAGAGGGTGTCTAAGCAGTGCACCATCAATGGCAGGGAACAAAGCCAGAAAAAATATCAAGTCTTTTTCCACAACTGCATGCCTGCCTTTCTCTGCCTTAAGATTAATCTAATTTGGTCTTTATTGAGAAATGGGTAAGAGCAGTTTTGTTTTATTTATGTATGTTTTTTCCTTCTCTGCTCCTTTTCTTTGTTGCTTCTCCTCGGCTGCCTCTGACAAAAGACAGCCAGCCTGCCAAGCCCGGTGTTGCTCTGGGACGGACCTGTCAATCACTCCTGACGGCACCCTGACAACATGTACGTTAAAATTTCAAACGGGATTCAAAGGCGGTGCGTGACAGCCGAGCCTTTGAATGTGGCTGTAGCGCTCGGCGACAGCCAGAGGAGTACGGATGGAAAAACAAACTAGAAAACAACAGTGCAGAGGGAAAAGAGAAAGAGTCAGAAACAGAGAGGGAAGGAATAAAGTTAAAAGCAAAGCAGTGAAGAATGTGGGTCTTGATGATGGAAACTGGCATTAGTTTCTCCCTTAGTGTATCATTGTTTTTTAATTTGGTTGAAACTCTCCTGAGTGGAGCTTTCGGTCTTTCAGGGAGTCTGCAGAGGGCCCGTTCTCTCAGCGGTCTAGGGACAGCAGCGTCCCTTTTCTGCTCCTCTGAGGCCTCACTCACATCAAGTAAGGCCCCTTATGCATTTCACCTCCCCATCTTTCAACACAAAACAACAGTGCACGAATCTTAATAACATACTTGATTGCATCTTGCCTACCTTTGTATGATTGTGTAACTGATTCCCAGTAGGAACAGATATCTGCTCTTGCTACAGTGGAGTCTGTAAATTCAGAAATGTAAGATACGTTGCTTCTAATATCAACAAGAAAATGGACAATGCGGTAAAGATTTTCACTCTGCTCTCCTGAATGCACTAGGACAAAAATCCTACTAAAACAATATACCCGAAAGCCTTTGGTGACAAGCAAACAGACGCCATATGGAGCACAATGTGCACACATCAGCTTAAGGACGTACTTTCAAATGATCCCCGTAACAACACACGGGCACAGACCACCACCACCTCTTCAACATGGCTAAATGAGCAGTACAAAACAAAGACCTGGGCTGTGCCAGACCCTATGGGAGAACTGCCATCTCTGCAGTCCTGCAGTGTGTGCACTGATCCTTCAGTCAGCACCCGCATCTGCAGTTCAAAAACACACACTGGCTTGAAACTGCTACAAAGCTAACTGTTCATTGTCTGTTTGAGACTTTGTTTGGCCATGCTGTGTGCATGTGTTTGCGCCTTGTCAAAGTTTGCTTGAAACTAGCATTCTAAAAACAACTCAAACGCTACAGTGTGTGTGTGCAGCAAAAAAATGTGGGTTGCTTCTACAAATAAGCGGACAAGCAGTATGTGGTACACAGGTCATGTTAGCCTGTTAGTGATTTGTTTTTAACTTCTCCCTTGGTAAAGCTTTGTCGACACACTGATAGGCATCAGTACAGACAAGAGATATGGCACTGACATGCAAAGAGCTGTGCCACATGAAATCACGCCATTGTCTAACTCGTGTCTACATACATGAGTGTCCAAGCTTACTTCCAAATGTATGCAAGCAAACAAACACACAGACAAGCTGCTCAGAGATATGGCTGTTGAATAAACAACTTAAAACAGCCATCCTACAGATAGACAATGCTTTGGGTTCTAGTGCCCTCTAGTGCTTGGAACTGACTGGAAAACTGAGTGGAACACTTAAAAAAATACTAGTTTTAATAGTGCTTTTCAAAGTTTAAATGTATATATGAACATTTTTAGTTATATAGCTTACAATCCTGTTCTACACTGATGCATTTCAAAAATGATTTGAAGATTTGCTCAATTACAGAGTTTAAAAAAGCAGACAGGACATTCAGATAACAAATGTATGTCATTGCATTGTGTTGCACAACAACTTTATGCAAATGCTAACTTTATAGACACATTTGAGGACTTTCAATAATAATAAAAGATTGACCTATATGTGCAGATTCCACTGTATGAACCTCTGTATCAAATTTAGAGTCAAAGATAAAAATTGGATCTCTGTTTAAGATCTAAGATCTACTTTAAACAGACTGTTCTCTGTATTTAATAGATTTCGAATCATTGAAACAAAAAGTGTTATTTAAAGAGAGACTGGTTCTACAATAAGAAGCTTTTTTTATATTTATTTATTCTTTTTGACATTTAACAGCCTGTTCCATCTATTTCTTTTAAACTATGATCTTACTTATTTACATACATACATTGGTTTTAAGTTCTATCTATCCTCATAAAGGGTTGAAAGGGACTCTCTGAATTACTGCAACATTTTCACAACACCAAACAATCAAAATTTCACTTTCTTTTGTTTCACCTTCTGATATATTCTCATAATCAGATGAAAATTAACCTCCTTCAGGGTTTACAAACTTGAATACTTCTCCCAGCTGAGCTGGAAAGGCTGTAATAAAAAACACAGACACAACACTGGCTGATAACTACAATAGTTTTTTTTAACTGATTCTTTTGGGAAAGGGAACAAACGCTATGTAAAAATGTGTGCTGTTAAGTAAATGACTGAGTCAGGAGGAAATTACACTGATGATACATTCTCTGCTTTGTATTATTTACATGGTACCCACATGAAAAGACATTGAAAAATCAAGGTGCATTGAAGAACAAACCAACTTTGAAACGTATTAACTTAATTCTTTTCACATTTCACATTTTCAGCTGCCTGTTGAAATTTTTACATTTCTTTAGCTTGTTCCACTTAACAGTTTTTGTCTTATCTATCATCATGATGCATTTTTCCCCAGCAAGATTATAAATTGCTAGGTTGTTAAAATGAGCATAATGGTTTGATATATGAGGATTTCTAGGTTATTAGACAAACATTATGTGAATAATATGATGGCTAAAAAGCCATTCCATGTTGACATATGTAGCCGAAGCGGATTCCATCCAACATATGTAGGTCAGTGGAGGTTAGTGCCTTTGAGCGACTGCATCCTCCATGTGAGGATCTTAACATAGTCTTAATTTACTATAATAAAAAAGGGTTTTTTGTAAATCATATGCATGTACTTTTTGTTCATGCATCACAGAGTAAGCAGAGGCTAGATTTGAGAGGCACCTCAAAGCTATGATTATCCTGAGTGTCTCTGCCCAATAATGTTACCTGCTGGGACAGCAGCACTGCTCCTCTAAATAAATTGCAAGTGGCCCTGGGCAATAAGAGGAACCTTCCTTTGATCTGCCTGACTGCCAACGAGGAAAATGTGCAGGCAGTCAATCAAGCTTGTACGGCTTTGCAACAATGGAGCCGACCTCAGTTTATTATTTTTTTTTTAAATTGATGTATTTCATTATCACAAGGTGTCTTCTTTGTGGGGTGGTGGGGGTTGGGAGGGAAGGGAGCAACATGATCAATAATTGATATGCGGTGTGATAAGCTGATTTGCCGCCTCTCCTCTGGTGCACTTGTCACTAGCTGTTGTCAGAACACATTTGCTTTGATGGCAAATTTGAAGAAGTGAACAACAGCATCACATCTTATTACGAATTTAGTGAGTGGTGAAAGGCAGGGGCCCCTTCTCGCCTTGGCTCTGTTTGTTCAGGGTGCTCTGGAGGAATGACTACCAGGCACAGAGGTGAGTTACAGTGTTGTAAGCGGAGAGATGAGAGGGGGTTGAACTTTTTTGTCATGTGTCAGTAAACAGTGCGCTTCGTTTGAAAGGCACCTGGATTACAGGGTGAAAAGTTGCTCTTTGAACCTTGAAAGCTTTGGGGTACGGGAGACATGCCACGTCAAAACAGAACGTCAAGATGAGGAGTGAGAGCAGCTAAAAGCCATCACTCCCCCCTGGTGTGTGTCTGACGAAGAAGCTGTCCTGCTTTTCTCAGACTGTGGGTCAGGCTGCATGGTGGAGCATTTGAAATGGATTTAGTCAAATAAAGAAAGTTGCTTGGATGATCCAAACAGTGCAAGTTCAAACAGACAAATACACCGAAGCCAAGATAATTATGATAATCCATCACAAGACAAAAAGAGAAAAAAATGTTTGTGTGATACTCAGAAGAAGTTGGAATACTTCTGCAGCAAGGTGTGATACTGGAGTGGCATTACTAAGAAGCACACTCCAGTTGTATATCATGAAAAAAAAACTGCCTTCACTGTAAACACAAAAATCTTATTAAAAGGAATAATCTTAGAGATACAATAGTTCTGCTTCAAGCACACTTTTCTTATTAGGCAGTTGCATCTTACTTATCACCTGTGGGTCATCCGAATCAAGTCAGAAAAATCTTTACGGTAACTATCCATTGTTAAGAAGAGTTCTTAATTGGCCTAATTGTTGTTGTTTTTTTAATCACAGGAAATGCAGATTTTCACAAACTTTAAAACTAAATCCGGAGGGGGAACAGTTCAACACAAAATCTCAGACAGGAAAACAAATATATCAACAATTCAACATAGCAGACAGCTGCATCCATTTGCTCGTTCCAAACCCCCCCCCCTCTCTCTCCTACTTTCCACTCTGTTCTTCCAACACCATTTCCTCTTTTAATTATCCCCCAGCAAAAAGATGGAGGACATCAGAAGCATCACGGTAAATCCGGGCCCTGGCACCGACTCACAGTGGCTCCTGCGTCTGGCAATCCCGATAGAGCCTGCGCGCTGGCAGTGACAAGAGAGGGAGGATGCCTGGAGATTTTCTGACAGAAAGAATGGAGAGGATGATCTCTCAGCAAAAGAGAGGTCCTCATTCTACTCCCGGCGTGGGAGGCTTTTTGGCAAGCACTTTCCCATCATACCATATTTTCAGCACCAGATTAACCAGCTCTCAGGAGCAAAACGCACATAGACTCCTTGTTTACGCCTCAATACCACAGTGTTTTTGTAATGACTGTTCAGCAAAAGAGCACATTGGAGGCACCGCAAGCACGGCTGCTCTCCTATCTCTTAGTACAACATTTTAGAGGTGAGACTTATTGTATATAGCAGAGTCAGAGAGAGCAGAGTTTTGATTAAGGGAATGTGATTTGTTTTATATTGAAAGAAGTCTCCTCTGACCTGAAATGTGTTTTACTGAGTGAATTTTACATTCACATTCTAATTAAGTATCAGCTACCCGAATGGGTTTTTCTTTTACAAGCTGGATAGATGAAAAACATTGCAAATTAACTATTGCTCTGGTTGCTTTCAGTCAAAGTTTTTCCTCTCTCTGTTGGGTGCACATCAATCACAGAGGTCCCTAACTGACAGTCATTCTGCAGGCTAATAGTGTCGTCATCTCCCACACGATTACACACAATGCACAATGAGATTCTCGGACACAGCGGAGCTGCAGATCCAGCCCCCTGCTCTGTTCCCCACTCCTTTCCTTTTCTTCCATCATTCTGAGATGAAGAGTGGAATGCTCCACAGCGGGTAGCTTTCTTCTCCTCCGGGGGGAACTGAAAAAGCAGGCGAGGGCCTCTGTGATGTCAGTTTCAGCTTCAGGGTGGGGAGGAGATGTCTTGTAGCACAGCTAAAGATGATCATTTGAGATCCTGTGAAATGAGGTTCCCCTTTGGAAGATAGAGAGACGCGGAGAGAGCCAGGGCCTTGGCTAATGAGTTAGGGTTAGCTGATGTTCCTCCATGATGAAAATGAGAACAATGACAATGATGATAGTGGCAATCGGTTTTTCTTTTCCCCTCTTGGATTAGACATTGCATTGCAACTCGTTACATCCTTCTCTTAGTGCAAATCATACTAAAAGTCAGGCTGAATAGCAGTGTCAGACGCCATGGAGCTCTTCTCAAAACTACTTGTTACTGTATCGAACTCTCAAAGTTAAAACGAGTGCAAACATTTCTTCATCATTCTTTTGCCTTCTTGGAAGTACGAAGGTTTCACTTTCAATAAGGATGATGAAAGAAATCATTAAACTATGCGCATGAGGAAAATGCAAACATTTGTCTTTTATATATTCCGATTAAGCGTTTCCTCCTAAAGTAAATATTTGCTCCAGAAACCCACAAAACAAAACAGCATCCCATCTCCCACAATTATACAGCACAGTGTGATGAAAGGATATCAATAGTCTACTTATGTCAGAAAAAGAGTAGAGCTTCAAACATAAAACCTACTGAAGCCTAGGAGAGTTTTAAGTCAATCAATGATCAAAGGAGTAAAAGCTCATCAACACTGTTTCTTGACAATGAAACAGTGTCATATGGGTTTTGATATACTGCCAGGGTAGCAGTGTTTTTTGCCCAGGAACATAATGGCCATTGTGTTTTTTGAAAACATTAGCCTTTTTACATAGTTGAAGCTGCAAAAAGCACACAAAGTGGAGAGGGGGTACAGGCTCTTTGTTCTGATGAAAGGGTAAAGGATGGGACTGACCTTTCTGGCATCAGCTGGGCTTTGAGAGCACAATACATGGTGGCAACTCTTTCTGGCCTTTTCCCCTTCAGCTCTGGGCTATGCTTCCAAGCCAAAGATTCAAGTCTAAACATCTATCATTTTATACAAAAACTCAAACACACTGCTGCCCCAAACCCCTCCTTTTAAATCACACAACATACACGCACACACACGGTGCAGTTCTGTCTGTACATCTGCAAACAGACCAGTCCCGTCTGGCATCACAGTACAACTGCAGGCTATGGAAGCACAAAGAGACAACAGATCACTGTAGATTATATCAACACAAAAAGCCTCACTTGGTCCACAGTATTGACACCACTTTCCTTTTAACAGGAACTAACCAACTGTTGAACTGCGACATAATGTTAGGTTAATGCACTACTTGAAAGTCATTCAAACTGCTAAACAACTACTTTAATATTTCCCACCATTGCAAGACATGAAGGGAAAACCATGAACCCATTAAGTACTAGTGTAGTGAGTGGCCCCCAAAAATGACCTAAGCAAACGTAAACTTTACACGCTTTGTAGTTGGGGGCGCCACGAACCCAAAGGGCCTTTGTGTGACATTTCAAAAGGCTACACAAGGTCATGGCAGAACAAGGGTCATGCAAACACAAAATAGCACTTATGTCCCATTCATTTTTGGGAGGGGGTGCCAATTCTATAGGTAAACTCTAGCAGACAAGAGACAAGTTACCCCATAGCTGGTAGACAAAGGGAACAGTAGTTGGCATCTGAAAAGGTAAAGAGTAGTAGACCCTGACGTGTCAGAGGCCTCATTATCAACAGGAGAGTATAAAAGGACCTGCAAGTGTGTCTAGGGCCATGGTGCGCAAACATCCACAGCCCTACAACCATGGGAAAGGTATGAGCTCACATGCAGTCAGGAAACAGCTTTGACAAGGACGCAGAGGAGGAAAATTACATGATTTGAGAAGATGTGTTATATATTAGAGCATGGCGAAGGAGAAGAGGAGCAACAAGAGTGACAATATAGACTGGAATGCAAATTCTTATTTTTGTGCTCTTTAAATTTTAGGAGATAACCCAGACTGGACAAATATAAAATATGTCATAAAAATCAACTACAACAGTAACTTTACTTATTTTACTGAAAATAATATTCAGCACCGGAGAGGTCTCTAAACTTGAAGGACCAAATGATAATTGACTCAAGGGAGGGTTTGTTCAAGGGAGAGCAGTGTCCCCTACAGTCTGTTCATGAGTATGGCAAAAAGAAGATCCATACATTTAACACAGTCTTTAATGATGCATGCTTCTCTCCCTTTCAAGATTGTCTTCTACGAGGGCCGCAACTACCAGGGCCGCCACTGGGAGTGCAGCAATGACTGCATGGAGACCTTCAGGCACTTCAACAGCTGCAACTCCATCCGTGTCAGCGGCGGTTACTGGGTGGCCTATGAGAAGCCCAACTACATGGGCTACCAGTACATCCTTGGCCCTGGCGAGTACCCCGACTACCACCACTGGATGGGCTTCAACAACTGTATCCGTTCCTGCCAAATGTTCCCTCCCGTAAGTCAATCAAACAGACAGATAGGACTGGTAGTTCCCCTTACACCCAGCCCCTAGTCACCTTGTACATCAAAAGCTGCTTTAGAAATGGATGTCAATCACTAGGTCTTTGATGTTATTACAGATACACACACAGGTCAAAGCATAAAAGTCTCTCCTGCAAGGCCCACAAGGAGACCAAGTCAACCTTTAAAAAAGAAACTGATACACCGCACATAAGACTTTGTGCCTTCACTCTAACTGTTAGTTGCTGAGTGTTTCTGTCAGTTCGGGGAAGATAAAAAAAATTGTTCTGTCACTCTCCAAGAGTTCTTGCTCATTCTCATTTGTAGTTACTTACAGAAACCAAGGTGTGCAAGTGCTTGCTTGAATTCAAAAATCAACTCAGTGAAGAAAAGCTTCTCTCTAGGGTTCACACCGACCAAATCAGCATAATAATCATGTTCTGATTTCTTTCACATGCAGTATAGAGGATCCTACAAAATGAGGGTTTATAACAGGCCTGAAATGATGGGACACACGATGGAGTTCATGGATGACTGCCCCAACGTGTACGACCGCTTCCGCTACCGTGACATTTTCTCCTGCAACATCATGGAGGGATTCTGGATCTTCTACGAGCACCCCAACTACAGGGGACGCCAGTACTTCCTGCGCCCTGGAGAGTACAGGGCCTGTGGCGACTGGGGCTGCCACAACCCCATGGTGGGCTCTTTCAGGAGGATGAGGTTTTCCATGTAAACTCCACCCAAGCAAAACTGAAATGAACATTAAACCACCCTTATTTTAAAATACTCTTGTCCTTTGTGAGCTTATTTGAACAAATCCATGCATCATACAAACATGTGAGATACATTGATATTTTTGGCAGGCAGTACATTTGCTTCCTGCATGTTAAACCAATGAAAGCCTGCTGCCTCTCTTAATGACCTGCGTCACTGTCACACACCTATAGAAAAAAAACTCTTTCCTCTTTGCTCAGTCTGCATGCAGGTTTCTCGTGTTCATGCCAATAAAGGCAGATGTTGCAACTCTTATTGAAAGCCTCAGAGAAAATGCAGTTGTACGGTATTTCCATAGATAGACAGAGCTTTGACAGAAACAAAGCGGCCACTGCAGCTCACCAGTCCAATAGTGTTCTGCAGTCTATAGAGCACACTGTGCTGACAAGACAAAGCTTTGTTTCATGTTTACAAAGCCCTGATCCCAGCAGGGTCTATAAAGAGGTCTGGTACAGCCCAGCATCTGGTCTGGTCTGAACTTAACACAGTTACAATGGGCAAGGTAAGCGTGAGATTTAAAATCTATGTAGCTACTGAATTACAAACGAGCTTTAACGAGCAGTGTCGTTTCAAATAACTAATGACAGTTTTTAGTTAAAACAAATAATCTTATTTGTGGTGATAATCAAAAAACGAAATTTGAATAATCAGTAGTCACTGCATGTAAGTGGATATAATAAATGGCAGAAACTGCTGAGGAGAGTTTTAAAGACCTAAAACAATACACACTTTTGTCCTCATCTTCTATAAAGGATAGCAGATATTATAATCATTTGGCAGAGCAAATTGTCATTTTCTTTTAAAACATATCAAGAACTGTCGAGAAAGCCTGGTGAACTTGAACTATGCCACTTGAAACATTCTTTTGTATTCAACTTTGCTCCTGGTACATAATTTGGAACAGATTTTATTTACTCTTCTGCTGATGTTTTCCAAACTTCATCACAATATTTTTATTGTAAAACTGTCTTAGGTAAAAGTAACTTGCAAACCTGGCTAAGCATACTAAGTAATATAATGCTGGAAACTATGCAAGCTCAAATTGACGTTATTATTGTTTAAGAATCTGAACAGCATACATGTATGTTTTAGTTTGTCTTTGACGTAGCTCTAAGGTGAAACTGTAACATCCAACAATCTGCCATGCAGATTATCTTCTATGAAGACAGGAACTTCCAGGGTCGTCACCATGAGTGCAGTAATGATTGCGCCGAGATGCAAAGCTTCTTCAGCCGCTGTAACTCGATAAAAGTTGAAAGTGGTTTATGGGTGGCCTACGAGAAGCCCAATTATGCCGGCTATCAGTACATGCTGCACAAGGGAGAGTATCCTGACTACCAGCGCTGGGCTGGCTTCAATGACTGTATCCGCTCCTGCCATGCGGTGCCACCTGTGAGTTTCAAATTGTATCGTATCCTGTTTGCAGCAAGGTTTTCCATTAAGTTTGGGATTATGAAGCTCTTAAAATCTCCATGTAACATTTTTCAATGAGCTTCAGGCTAGTTCAGGACAGTTTGTTCGACATAATCCAACATTCACTTTTAATAACAGCATTCTCCCCTCCCCCATAGTACAATGGGAACTACAGGATGAAGATCTTTGAGCGGTCTGACTTTGCTGGCCAGAATCTGGAGCTCATGGATGACTGCCCAGATCTGCATGAGCGTTTCCACACCCGTGACATCTCCTCTCTCAATGTCATGGAGGGCTACTGGATGCTGCACGAACACCCCAATTACAGGGGACGCCAGTACTTCTTGCGCCCTGGAGAGTACAGGAGGCACAGCGAGTGGGGAAGCACCAGCCCCACCTTTGGCTCTCTGAGACGTGTCACTGACATCAACTGATTCACAGCCTTTTTTTTTTCTTTTCCTCTTTCACCCTTACTGAGCCCCACTGTTTAGATCTTCACCCTCTTGTACCCCTAATACCAGCATTGTTTTCAGTGGGGTCTGACCACTGTGGTGTCCAATCCTGCAATCATACACACCTGATGTTGCATTCAGGATTTGATGGGTTGCCTTGCATCGATGGATAAAGCTATTATCCAACTCAGTGCTCAAGCAATGCCCACAGTGAATAGTGATAATTTTTTTCGCTTTGGTCCACCATTGCAAAATGGTTTGCCTCGTTGGTCCCCAACCTTCTGTCCTATTGGAATCACAATAAATGAAAAACTTGATGAAAGTCAACCAAAGGGAGCCTTTGTTAATTTCCTGAATACTACAGCTGTCACTATCAAAATATCAGGAGGATATGGCTCGACATAAATCCCTTTTCTTTAAACTGCTGATTGAACTTAAGTTTCATCAGAACACAGGGCTAGGCATATAGTGCAACTATTGAGGTCCCAGCTACACCAGGAGTTTCCACATTTTTTTTGTGAGATGGTCATTTCACATATACAAAGAAAAATTATCAAGGAAACAGAAGCTTATTCTTTGAAGTTCGCTATTAAAGAAAAAAAAAAGAAAAAGTATCTGAGGATGCACATGTTGGAGTCTTTATGAGATCACATGATACAGAGTAAGTGCTTTGGGTCCATGAAAGATACCCACATTAGACCCACATCACAAGGCCAATGCCAACTCAAAGAGCCAGAGTCAAAGTGGCCTGGTATTAGCCCCAAGCGTCAAGCTCTCTCAGAACAAAAAACAAAACCCAGTCCACATCCCTGCTCATGCATTTTTCAATGACCCACGATACTGAACCCTTTCAGAAATTAATATCAATTATTGAAATTGTTAATTAGACGCTGAGTAATTGGCGAAGATGCACATGAATAAATAACTTTGACCATTAATTATTGATTTGAAAAAAATTGAAGCCCAGCAGGGAGAGCGTTTGAGAGTCTTAAGATCAAGCAGAGCAAGAAATATGAGTTTTGGCCTTGAGTAATGTCCAATTAAAGGATTGTCGGCTTTGCTGTACACATCCAGTGATTTGCCCTCATCATCTTGTTTTATATCTGTTGACAACAATGCCCAGTAGACAACACAACATCAACAGAGTGCAGCATGGGATCAGATCAGCTGGGTTCTGGGGGCAGTGACTCACAAGAGATGAAAAGGAAGGCTGAGACAGAACTGGAAGTTAATTTAAGGTTGTAAGGGGCAGTGGCTTCATAGATCAACTAAATTCATGAAGAAAGTATTTCAGACTTACAGAGAACTACAAAGACCAAGTGTGGTTAAAGTTTATGGTTAGAATGTTCCAAGATTTACATTCTCTGCAAACATGCTTCTCCAAATAATGGTTTTAACCAAAAATCTCCTCATTCATACTAAGTGTACTTATTTTACTGAAATATTCCCTTTGGTCAGAAATTCTTTAAGAGACATCAAGCTGATTTGAGACCAAGGTGACAAGACGAAATTAAGGAAAATATTTTCTTTCCCCGGTTGCTCAACCCAACCTAAAAGTCTTATCAATTCTATTTTTCTGTAGATTTGCTTACAAAGCCATGGGAAACCTACATAAAATAAAAAGGATTTTGCACAATATGAAGGCCACATTTTGTTAATTGTCATTCCCATTTAAAATGGGTTTCTAATAATTTCAGTCAATAAGCCTAACGATGGAAGCCTTCCAACTGTTTAGTGTCCCGTTAAGAAAATTTACGTGTACAGTTACACCTCAATAACAGTTGTAACTGTAGCAAACAATTCTGATCCATGAGATTAGTTGAAAAACAATTTTATGAAACACTATGCACCAAATAAACAATACTCAATGTCCCTGATTTGTTCCTTCTTTACCTCAAGTCATTTAGATGGCATTTTCAATCGATTCACACATAAAAAGGACAAAAGAGTGAAATCTGAGTTACGTCTCCCCCTTTATCTCTGAATCCTTTCGACTTAAGATAGAAAGCTGATTGAAGGGTAAGTAGTGCGTTTTGGAGAATGAATTCTTTAGATGACAAAAAAAAAAGAATTATAGAAACGCAGAGCATACATCTGTGATTCCATTATTAGTCTCAGTTCTCCTCTTCCCACTTTTCGTTTCTGATGGCTGGATAATTAAACCTCTATAGTATTGTCTTCCATCTTCCTTGCCCCACTTCCAGTATTGTGAATTTCCCTATGGGCAACTTTAAAACCCCCCCTTTTAGACATCTGTTTTTCAGATCAGTATGACTTATCTTTCCCCCTCCTTCACATTAATTTGTGTTCTTTGTTTAAAGAGAAAGACTTGTGCCAGGACAAAGATGAACATGTATGCAAAAATTCTCAAAATTTCAAAAGCAAACAAATCAAAGAAAGTAAGAAAAATATACAAATATTCTTTTTCAACTTTTATTCTACATTACCACCATTGTAAGAAAACCCAAACCAGTCCTTAAGTGTGCATTGCAAGACATCAGAAAACAGCTCAGAGGCTGGAATGTTACAGAGCTTAATTTAAAAGCAGACTCATTCTCCCCTCCAGCTTAAAGAAGGCGGCTTGTCAATTACTATTAATGCTCTGACAGGCTTTGGGTGCCATAAGGAGCAAGCAGGGAAGCAACAAAGCACAACTTACAAAAATGAAACAAAGAAAAAAAAAAGAAAAAGGAATTGATTAATGTGTACCCAACTTAGATTATACAACAATGCACTTTTTTGTTAAATACTTATTCTTACCATATTATTTTACACAAATTTCAGTCTGTAACCACATCTGAAACAGGGCAGCACCTTATAATACCAAAATACTGAAACATGCAGAGACGTAAACCTGGAATCTCAGCTCTTGGACCTTCAGTCATATTACTGGGGTCTTGTTTTTGAAAGAGTAGAACAAAAAAGAAAAAAATACAATAAATTAAAACAGAAAAACATACCTTTACATAATTTTGTGTTTCTTAAAAAGTGCAGAGAATCCCATTTAACCTCAGTTTAGAGATGCATTACAGTTTTGGAAGATTTTCACAATAAAACTGGATAAGTGCACACTTAATGTATATGGAATATCAAAATATTGTTTCAAAATTATATACTGAGAATACCTCATTTAAAAATAAATTTTAAATACCTTCTTTGACACATTTTACTTTATCTTAAATTTTAACTCTTGATCAGGGTTTTCCCTCAATGCATTATTTTGACATCATGCTGTGATTTCCACATACAGTGTACTAGGTTGACTTACCTAACTCATGTGTAATGAGGTAGAATAAAACATCTGTAAACTCTTACTCTGAATAGGAACATGTCTAACTGTGCTGCTGTAGTAGATCCTTGGAGTGTAGTGTGCTTTAGAGGTTTGCACTAGTAACAATGGCCTTCGTCTTCATCAAGTTGGGTGCTTTTAGATGTGGATGCAAACAATTATGAACAAAGATAAAGCCAAATGAATGTTGTTTGCGTCTGTCCTAGTTGCTGTCCCTTTGTCCAGCTAAAGTCTGTCCCACAGGTAGGTTTTCATGGAGGTACTTCATGGTGCCATGTTCCAAAAAGTCAGCTGCTGTGTGCCCATCGCCTTTCAGGACCCATTTGGTGGTGAGCAGACCCTCCAAGCCTACAGGGCCCCGGGCATGGATACGAGCTGTGCTAATGCCCACCTCCGCTCCTTAAGACAGAGAGCAAGACCGCAAGGGTTACCAGGGAACAAAATATCATGGAGAGGAGAATTTGTCCAATTATTCATATGGAATCAGGATAAATAATAATACCAACCCAGCCCAAACCGGTACCCATCAGCAAACCGTGTACTGGCATTCCAGAAAACACAGGCACTGTCCAGCTGCTGAAGGAACTGCTCAGCGGTCTCCTCTGTAAGAAAAAAGGTTACTTAAAAGTGCGACTTCGTGACAACCGTGTTCTTTTGATCGTTACCACTGAATAATCTTTCTAGCATCAAATAAGCCAAATGGCCACAAACTGACCTAAAATGAGTGCATTGAATAAAAAAAAAATAAACAGGAATTCAAGGCTGCCTCTGTAAACACAAATATATCCACTAAAGGAATTCATTTATTTAAATATACACACAGAGCTATAATCTCTTAAATCATGTGATCACACCAGTCAGTGTAATGTGGATCCAAAGCTTTCAAATCCAGCTGAAATCCTTGACTTGCTAAATGGCCCTAAATTTAAAAACAGCTCAGAGAGCATACATAATTTAAACGAATTAATTCAGACTGACATATAGGTATTTGCAAAAAAAAAAAAAAAAAAAAAAAGGCAAGGCAAGGCAGGTTCTACATCTACAGTAGATATATATATATATACACACACACACCCTATCTAATCATCTATCAATTATTTTCTTAAAATCCATGTACCTCCAGTGAATTTATCCATTCACCCTCCACTGACAGCAATAACAAATGAATTGGTTTAATTCATTGAGGTACCTTCTGCGGTCACTAGATGGCAGCGATGCATCCTCCAGTGATGGCGAGATCAGAATGTAGAGATGCAAACAGCAAACTTTGTTTTTTCAAATGCTGCTCAACATTGCCAAAAGCGCAAAATGGCATGCATTTTCTTTTGCTTGAAAGAAAACACCCAGTTTGTTGTATGTTTATGGGAAAACCACTTCAGTTCTCATGATATTCAAAATGTTTTTGAGAAAAACGGGTCAGAAATAGCAATAGGTGAAATACCATTCAGATGTGAAATAGCCTCCGAGTCGGGTAACAAATGGAAGCAGAATAGGTTCATTTCTATCCAAATGAGTTTGGAAAATGTTGAGTGATGACTCACTTCAAGAGACTGAGCATCATTTTTGAAAGTGACAAGTCGGTTAAACTGATTACCATCTTCTGAGCATTTAAATGGACCTCAATATTTGAGTCACAAGGGGGTGTGTACTCATGCTTACAAAAAAAATAAATAAATAAAATAAACTGCACCACCTACCATTTTCTGTAACTATAACATCTGTGTGGGAGCTGCCATATTTGTGTATGTGATCCACAGCCTCCTGCATGCTGTCCACCACCTCCAAACAACACTCCAGGTCACCATACTCTGTCCGGAGGGACTTGGCCTCTGATGGGCTGAATGTCAGGTACGAGGCAAACCGTGGGCCTGCATGAATCTTCACCTAGCAACACCACATCAAAAGAAATGATTCCTAAAGCAGGCAAACTTATTTTAACTAAATATACTGAAATCCAAAGTACCAAAAATTGAATGCCATGTTTTTAGATGAAGACTGCAATAAACAGATTTCTTGATTTTACTCAAGCTGCAACTTCCTATGCTGAAAAGTAAAGCAAAAAAAGTTCTCTAATGGCTACATGAAGCTGGCTCAAAAAGCAAGGGAATATCTACAGTGCTCCATATCATTACCCAATGGAAGTCACTGCCCGATGTTTGTAACGGTGGGGAAATGGATGAGGATTTTATGTAAATACTGTATACATTATGACCATGAACTTGGTAAATTCACTGGTTAAATGATCACGCCTGTAGACAGGGGAGCAGAATTAAAGCAGTTGGCATGGTGGCCCAAAACTTATTTCTTACCATGGGATGGGGGCATTACTAGTGATAGTAAAATTGATTGTGATGGGCTGATTTTGACAAACTTTATAAAACCTTTGTCTTGCCCAGAATCCCTTTGTCTGACAACAAACAATCCCAGCGGGAAACCACTTTAACTGAACCTTTCATTTGGGAGTAGCATGTTTTTGTTACCTGAAATGCTTCTGAAAAGATTAGATTTTTTTATACCCCAAATTCATCCGAATGGTGGTCATCTTTGGCGATAACCTTCACCTTATCATTAGAAAATACATAATTGGTACCAATGTCCTCACTGATACTGACAGCTGCCATCATGAGCGGCAGGTTAGCTAGCTTATCTTGGTCATTCTGAGAACATTCTCCTGTTGAAACTTACTGAAAAGCCCTCAGGTAGCTTGTGATTTGTGGTCCCACAGTCCATGGAAATTGTCATACATTTAGTGATTGTCTAGCCAGCCAGTTTACATAAAAGATATTTCGTCAGTTTCACTGTCATTTCAAATAGGTCTCTACTACAGACTTAACTTTACAGCGGCCCACCAATAACGAAACCAAACACATTACGTTGTCCTTCTAGCAACACTGAGCTGTAAAATTGAGGATATGATTCCAAACTTACTTCTTTGAATTACCTTTCACACTCAAACAGAAATTTAATTGACCAGTTCCATGGGTGTATGACTACCGTTTCAAAATAATTTCAGTTGGTGGAAACATCTCATGTTTATTTTCCAAGTGCACTGATTTGCATGGTCAATAGCACTGCAAAAAGGAGCATTGATTTGCTACTGTAATGTTACTATAGTCTCTGCCTATAACTATACAAGATAAGTGATGGGGTGGAAAAGTTGGATTAGGAAACTGTTCAAGTCAAAGGGGCAGGGACAGGCATCAGCTAAAGAAACCAAATGTTAAAATGCCCCAATTCAATGCAGTTTAAAAAAAAAAAAAAAAAAAAAAAAAATTTGCCAATTCCTGACATGTATCCATCAAAACTCAAGGCCTCAAAACAGCAGTGCACAAACAAATTAACACCACTGTGGCTACATATGCATTTTAAAATACAGTTTATGATTTTATGATCTACGATTTCTGCATTCATGTGAACATTGACTTCTTGTGCCTTTTTTTTTTTTACCCGTTCAGTGCGCAGCATATCAATTATCTGGTCAAACAGCGGGGTTCTAAGGATGTCCCGGTGAATCAACAGAGTTTCCATGGCATTGCATGCGGCTGGGTAATCACACTTTGAGTCTCTTACTAGAGAAGAAAAAAAATAGATCAGTCAAGTACAGGAAACTTAAATGTAGAACTGGATTCTGAGTACCTCATCTTTATTTAGCAAACATCAAGAGAGTGACTTTAAGGGAAATGTATTCACTGACCAATTTTTATGGCTTTGTCAACACTGGCATCTGCATTGATGTAGACGTGACAGATTCCTTCACTGTGACCAAGCACCGGGATGCCCTTGGCTGCCCGCTGAATGTCCCGCACCAGCTGGGATGAACCTCGGGGGATAATCAAGTCAATCATCTTGTCCAATCGGCACAGATCCTCCACCTCCTCGCGAGTACTAACCTTGGAAAGAATACAGGTTCTTTGAACACGACAAATGGAAATTTGTGTTGCATTTAGAATATAGATGTGAATATTGGTCCAGTTGGGCTGACTTTTTGACTGAGGTGAGAATTTGACCTCAGACTTGTGAGGTCAACGTGTGCAAGAATTACATAAAGTTCGCACTGCCTTTCAACAAACATGTAGGAAACCACTTTTACCATTTGTACAGCCTCTCTGACTCCATGCATAGAGAGGGCTTCCTGAGTGAGCAGGTGCAAGACACGGTTGGTGTTGGCAGCCTCTTTGCCACCCTTCAACAGAAGAGCATTGCCACTGGCTATGGCTAGTGCTGACACCTAGATGAAGAAATAATGATGGCTTGGGTGACATTCCTACTAGTATCAAATAGAGCAAAAACATAAATAATTAAATGGGAGTTCAAATTGATATTTATGTTTAAGCAGTTTTCTAAAAATTTAGAGAGTAATCAAACTCTGTTTAAAAGCTTTTATGTTTCTGTAAGCCTCAAGAGTAATTTTTCCATGGCAATACCTGTGGCAGGCAGTCAGGTCGGGCCTCAAAGATGACCAGAAGAACCCCAATGGGAATTGTAATCTGCTCCAGCTCCAGATTGTGAGCCACCCTTGTTCTGCGCAGCACACGACCGACGCTGTCCTGGGCTGCCACGGCTATCTGGCGCAGACCTACGGCCAAACTATTAAGTTTGGCTGGTGATAGGCTCAGGCGCTTCAGCATAGCAGGAGGCAAATGGCCTATGATAAGTTAAGTGATATGACAAACTCTTAAGAAAGCATGCACAAAATGGAGAAAGTGATAGTCCCCCTCTAGAAGTGGATTCATTATTACAAGATTGTTTATTTGATTTATTAGTTTAGTTCATCAGAAAAATATCCAAACATGAAAGGCTCTAAAAACTTAATAGGAGACAGGAGTTCTCCATCAGTTGTCTCTAAATCTGGAAAATGTGTATTTCCCCCTTACCTGCACTGACAGCAACACCCATGTCAATCTTATTGGCAGCCAGAATTTCTTCCTTCCTTTCAGTCAACAGGTCTGCTAGATGGCAGATGATCTCACTTCTCTGACAACACAATCAACCAAAGACAGGCTGTCTCAGCATGTAGGGGTTCTAGTTCTGTCTTTCACTACAGCTGACATTTTTAAAACTGCAATCCTTATAACTAATAAGAAAGCATCTTATTTGAAATCCCGTTTCACCTGCGTCGGCTGCAAAGACGCCAGGCATCTTCCAGAGATTCGAGCCATTTCTGTCTGCTCCTCCACAGATGGACCTGGAACGAACAAAAACAGCTTCAGTACAGCTAGAAATTAGTAAGAAAGGGGGGAGAGAAGATCCTAGATCTTGGGTAAACTCACCAGCAGGTTTGGTTTCAGAGAAAAAAGTTCCCACTTTCTTGCCCTCAACAATGTCAGTGATGACATGACCCGTTACTTTGGGGTTGGTGCCATTTGCTATTATCACTGAGGTGCCACCTTGCAACGCCCAAAGTGCAGCCTTGACCTGCAGACATGACACTTTCAAACTAGCACCAGTAATAGGTCAGAAAGGTGAGATGTTTATACAAGAGATGTTTCAGCCAAGCTTGTTGGGCCACATTTTAAAATGAAGACTGAATTCAAGGGTTAAGAAAAATATTATGCTTTGATGTTTATTCAAGGGTGGCTCAGCAGGACACAGCCACTTTCACAAGCTCCAGTACAAGCAGAAGAAGGGCTGACCTGTCTGTATACCACACCTGGCAAGCTTTATGCACACTATCACAGGTGCAGCAAATTAAGCCAATTAGAACAATTAAGTCCATCCACCACTCAAAGACTCATGCATTGCCACTGCAAGGTCAGTGAGGATTCAGAGAGGCATAACAGAGACATGATGATAACTTATCTAAAGAGAAGAAGTCTTGACGTCCCTCTTATCTGATGTGCAAAAGAAATTTGGATTAATAAGACCAAATTGTCCAGACTCTGCTTTCATTGTCCAGATCTCACCGTTTAATCCTGTCAGTGCCTCCAATGTGTATTTCATTTCATGTTTGATCTCTTACATAATCTTTGATCAAATAAAGTGTGTACTAAAATGCTTTTCAAATTATTTTCCCTATTCATTCACATCCATAGTCATTTTAGCACCAGAATTATGACATCTGCACTTCTGTTTTTAAATAAAACATAAGTCTCTGTTCTAAACACAGAGAAAAGAACTAAAGCAGAAACGCCATAAGGTGGCTTTGCAATTCCCTCAGCTGATAAATTCCTACAAACGTAAGTGTGAGGACCTCTGACATACTTTAGCTTCCATGCCTCCAATTCCAACCCTAGACTTTGTGCCATAGGTGATGGACTGCTGGTCACCAGGGTAGAAGGTGTCAATCAGCTTGGCATCATCTGTTCCAGGGGGTCTGTTATATAGTCCTAAAAAAAATGAATAAGCATTATGCACGTTGATTGCTCAAAGAACAAAAACACTTCTCTTGCCAAAAACCTCCCATTTAGACCTTATGTTTATATTTAGGCCAGTCAGTAAGATGTACTGATATATGTATTGTCAGAACTCCGTATGGATGTGAGTATTATTTGTATACCTTCCACTAGATTCCTCTAAGTGTTACACACCGAACTTCAAAGCTACTCTTGCCTGAGCAACCATGAAATTTATGTGCATTTGTAAACCTTTTGTCAGCCTCATCAGCATCTATTTGAAACACAAATGCTGGTCTATCTTTGTCTTTCCCATCTAAATCTCTGTTGACCCTGAGAGTGTGACGTTTTTCCCCAGAGAGGAGCACAGACAGATGGTGCTGTTACCTAACAGCTAACCCAGACTGCTGTTGTGGTAACACTTATACCTTCCACGTCAGACAGAGCGATGAGCAGGTCAGCCTTCAATTCTACGGCCAGCCGTGCTGCCAGGCTGTCATTGTCCTTAATGCTGATCACCTACAGAACCAGAAAAATTGCTGGTGTAAGTTCAGCAGCAGAAAGTAACCCACCAAATAGCAAAACACCTACATACTGTTAAACAGTGCAAGTAGAAAACTAACCACAGGGTTTATCTTTACACACTTTTGCCAATCTTTTAAGAAGAGAAAAGTAAGTATTAACAAAGGTAAGCCAAATAAAATCCATTTAGGCTATAAAATGTTTTATCCTAACCCTTTCAAAATTTATAATACTGTTATTTCTAGCTTATTCGCAAAAGAAAATGGTATGCCAAATAGGTTTATTGCTGTTATGTAATGGCGATGTTCATATTTGTGATGCCTGTTAGTAGTTAACTGAAAAAAAAACATAATTACAAACACCGTTTCAAAATATCTGAGAAACAAGATTTTAGTCATCTCTCCGGGAGGATACATCAACCAACAGAAGTTAGTCCGGGGCATGTGCTACGAAGCAGGGTAAGTGGCTTTGTAAGGTAACCAGGTTCAGCTCTGGATTCAGTATCACAATGCAGGTTTACTTCTTACCATCCTGGTTCACCATGGCAACTTATGCCAGAAACCTAACCCTGAAATAGGAGATCATCACATGTAAAAGCACCACTTGGTGACCAATCAACTCTCTTGTGTCTTGTGTTGTGTCGGAAAGTCAAAGACAAACCAAACTGTTTGACATTTAGTGAGCCTAAAACAGATTGATCATTTGTCCCTTTTAACCTTAAAATATTTGGAACTAACATAATTTTAATCATTTAAATCATCCCTGAAATATAATTGATCCACATCCACCTTATAAAGTGCTTTAAAACTAGACTAATTGAAATCATAGGGTAATTGAAACCCTTTTTTATCATAATATTTTAGAAAAATCAAAAAAGAATAACATAGGCTTTTGAAAAAATTCCAACTGACTACTTTTAATCATTTTTCTGCTTGATCATTATTTGGTACAAAGAGCAGCTATATGAATCAGCTTTGCCTCTGACAGAATAAGAAACTTGTGAATGTGAAACTTTCTCACATGCTCAATAAGCTCTCTTTTCTGCTTTGCCTGCAGCAGTTGTGTTGCTTTTCAGCCTGCTAAAAGATAAATAATTGTGATTGATAATTTGACGCTAACTTCATCTGTTTTACATAAATGCACATACTCAGACTCAGAAAACCTGGGCTGACTTACCAAGTTGATAACCAGCACCGTTTTACCACTTAGAAAGATCTCGGTTGTTATGGTTGGTTAAGCCAGATCATGTAAAGATACACTGAATATGTTGAACCTGTTTTGTAGCACAGGCCCCTGGTCCCTTCAGACTACACCTTCTGTCCAGTGAAAGCATGTATTTCCATCCATCCCCTCCCTGTATGCTCATTCCTTAATGATGGAGCACAGAGCTGAAGAGGTGAGGCAGGGTGGCAGATGTGATTCAGTGTGTATGTGTGTGTGGATTATAGAAAATACTGTAGTTAATAAATAGCACATGTACTGTTTGTACTATAAACAAAGTCTCTGCTAACCCCTTCAGCCCCTCTGCTGCCACCATCACCACCACTAGCGTTGCCCCCATGCTGTCTGTACCCACATTTACCCCCTGCAGGTCGCTGTTGGGCTCTGGGGGCGGCACCACAGCGTCATTGGTGTTGATGATGGGCACGATGTTCATGCGAAGCAACTCCTGCAGAGTGCTGTGGAGATTCTGCCTCTTTTCATCATCATGGAAATCCAGACTTGTCACCAGGACCTGACAGCACAAAAGTAAGCTGAAGATTTAATGAGTACTGTGAGCGAGAGAAATAAAAAAAAAATACAAAATTCATACACATAGAAAGCCTTTCCGAGTGTACACACACCTGTGCAGTGCATGTGCTGTACTGGGTGAACATGGCCTCATACAGGGCCATCAGGCCGCTCTGTCCAGCCGCAGCACAGGCTCGGGCCTCAAGCACTGGCAGAGACTGCAACACAAATGGTATAAACATTATCTCTCCAACTATTTAGGTCATCAAAGTAACACTTTAATCAAACTATACAGTCAAAGGTTATCAGCAGAAGTAAGTGAGTCCACCAAGTATCTACACACGCTGACTTAAACCACAAAGAAGACCAAATGAAACATGGTGGAAATGCCCCTACAGTTAGGTAGAGAAAAGGCTTATCATGGTATTAATATTAAGCACACAATTTGTGGTGAGCTGTCTAACAAAAATAGCCTTACAAACAGTACATTAGCAAGAGTGCTGGATTAATTATAGAAACTAAAATAAATCTGAATGCACAAGAAAATACACCAATTAGATATCCGAAGAGGGCAACACCAGGATATGAACGGTTAATGTTTTGGTTAAGAGATGAGCACTTTACCACCTTAACTAAAGTCAACAATCACACAGATAGTTGAAATATTTTATCAAGTTGCAATGGAGACATGACCATGATCATGTAAAAAGAGATTATAAGCTTGAAATGCATTGAAGTGCACAAGATTCAAAAATGGTGTTTCTTGTTGTTTGACAGAAACAACATTTATGCCAAATAATAGTACTATCACTTGAATTAGGGAATGAAGACAGAAAAAGATTTAGATAACATAGTCAAAAGCTAATTTTATCAGGGAAAAAATGAAAAAAAACAAGCAAATGTAAAGTTTCAATGTTCTCCCTATAAAATATTTACCTGCTTATTTTTTTTGTCTCATACCTTCGAATGGACATGAAAGTTTACTCACAAGTTGAAAGCATTCAACAAAGTTGAAAAAAAAAAAAAAACAAGATCAGACTATGAAATGTTAAGAGAAAATTTAAAAATGAACAAACCTTAAGACTTCTGGAACAATGTCCTTTGCAAAGACTAGACCAAAATGGGGATGGTTGGCTATAATGCACAGCATAACATTCAGAGAAAACCAAACCCAGTGTATCAGCACAAACACCTCAAAACAACTATCAAGCACGGTGGTGGAGGGCTGATGATGTGGGCTTGTTTTGCAGCCACAGGCCTGGGTACCTTGCAGTCATTGAGTTGACCATGAACTCCTCTGTATAGTAAAGAATTCTAGAGTCAAATTGAGTGTCAATTTTAATTTCACCTAAAGCTTGGCTTCAACTGGCATGTACAACAGGACAATGGTCCCAAGCATGCCAGCAAATGAAATGCTACAAACAATGAGAGACTGAGTACAGAAGTCAGATCGGACAGCACTGTGGCAGTTAGCACTCTCGCCTCACAGCAAGAAGGTTTTGAGTTCTTTCCGTGTGGAGTTTGCATGTTCTCTCCATGCCAGCAAGTGTTGTCTGTGGACAATTTGGCTAGCTCCCACAGTCTAAACACATACATGCATTAGGTTGTTTGGGGATTCTAATTTGAGCATGGTTGTTTGTCTCTGTGATGGACTGGAAAAATCTTGCCTGGATTAAAAGCAGATATGGAAAACTAATGAAATAATTATTTATGGTTATTGTTGCTAGGGGTGGCTCTACAAGTCTTTGAATCCATTGATTTACTTAATCTATTAACTTTTTTCAAACACACTGCTTTTGCTATTTGGCTTAGTTTTATTTTTTTTTAGAATAATAATGAAATCATTTATTATATCCTTTGCTGTTGTTCTTCTGAGGTTGCATTTACCTAATTGAAGATCTGATAAGGACCAGATGATTTCTTTTAATTACATTCTGATGTGTAAAACCTTAGAACTGAAAAAGGGAGTAATTTCTTTTCTTACTTAACTATCTATATTTATGTGCCGAACTGCATATATCAGAAAAAACAAACAAACAAACAAACAAACAAACAAAAAGACAATCTGGTGTTTGTTTTGTCTCAACAAAGTGCCAAACTTTGCACATGTGATTTTTCAAATTGACTTATTTAGTAATTCACTTTTATTTCAACATTACATAAGACCTTACCATGTTCTTCGACCAACCCTTACCATGTCTTTGAGCTGATTGTGTCCAGAATGCAGTGCCTGTCGGACACTCTGGGACAGCAGGATCTCATGTCTTAATCTTTGCTTGCCAAAGGCCACGGCTCCGCTGGTTACGATCATCATCTCTCTGCCTTGATTTTGCAGCATGGCCACCTGGACACAACACAACTAATTGTAATCAAAAGAGTAATGACTCACAAACAGTTCCCCCTTTTTATGTTCACACTCAAAAAGAATTAAGTTATACGGATCAGTTTAACCAAATTACAAAGCAACAGATGTATTCAATTATTCATAGTAGTCATTTTCCACAGGATTCAAAAGTTTCTTCAATAAACTCGAGTCTCACCTGCTCCACTATAGAAGCCAGCCTCCCCAAAGCCAAACCACACTCATCGCCGCGGGTGACCACAGCACTGCCAAGCTTAACTACGATCCTCTTGGCTTGACGCAGTTCACCCCGATGTGCAAAAGAGCTGCCGTAAACCTTACTCTGAAGAGCTGTATAGGAGGGTAAGAAGTAATGGTTACCTTGCCTGTAAACTCGGAAACCCTTTTGCTATTAATTAAATGCTCGACGATCGAACTCCTGGGATTATTAAATATACCCCCCAAAACTCACTTTATTGCACACTAGGTTGCAGTTGCACCTTTGACTCCACTCAGTCTAAATTCTCTGGCTCGACTATGTCCGACAGTAGGCTAATATTATGTTGTAGATAAGCCTTGTTCCCAATCACCGGCTCTGACAAGTTCAATCCACAAATGAAAGGGATTTGCACAGTTGGTTTGTTATCTGTGAAACCCTTGTAGTCTGAATCTGTTTTTCAGAGACTATTGTTGCTATACTGCAATTGTACGGCAGAGCAATTCAGACATAGAGTTGACTGCTTATTTTGCTCGGCTTATCTGTCTTGTTCTGTCTTCGAGCATATGAAAAAAATTCATTTTAATTAAATAGAGTCTTAAGAACTTGTTTAAAACTTCTTCTATATGTGTAAAACCCTACCATCCCCACCACCTCAGCACACTGCCTTTCATTTATTTTACAAGTGTCACACAAATGGAGTTGGAAACTTTAAAAAACTTCCAGCAAATGTGCCACTATATCAATAATTTTCCTTTAACTAACACTTTACAGAACTGTATGTGTTTCGTTTGGTTTGATTCACTGATGTACATGAATGAGGCACAGAGAGCAAAGCCATGGCCTTTATTTCTCTGTAACCTGGGAAACAGATAATCACAGCTTACCAACAGCCACATCAGCAGTGAAAGCAGCGAAAGACTTTGCTGACATTACACATATCTCTGGAGCAATCAAGCACATTGCATCTTTTACACACGGCTCAGAAAGCTCCCTGCAGTTTTATTTGTATACCATATTTCATTACCTGTACACTCAATGTGCTTAACTGGTATTTACATATCTGTACTAAATCGATATTGTCAACTGACATGTTGTGATATATTTCTATTTTTACAAAAAGATCAACAGGTTTCCTAATTTGGTAGTAAGGGCAGCAACAAATAATTGTATCCATTGACAGGAAATTGTGATCACTGAGGGTTATTCTTTAAATTATTTTTTTTCAGCGAACAGATGTATTCTTGGAAATAATAATCAGAAAATACATATAGCAAGGACAACCTTATAAAGCTTATGGTGATATCATATGTTGACTGGCACTCTAATGATGGAGGAGTTCCTCAAAAGTTTGAAAGCGACTATGAAGAGATTTGTGGAATTTGCAAGAAAGACTCACTAATCAAAAAAGTATCCACTTTAAATAACATCGTAATTGTTTACAGCATCTCAGCAAATATTTTCTTCTTTTTTTTTATCTAAAAGCTGGTTCTGATGTTTGTTTTCATTTTCTGTAACACAGGATGCTGGATGCCTGTGATCTGACTACATGATACATACAAAGTTAACAGAGATAGGTACAGAGATAAGATAGTGTAGCACTGCAGTATAGCTTGCCTTGTGTCAGTGGTCTGGTGAGCAATTGAAATCTGTGTCTCTGTGAACCCAGGGGGATCGTTGAGCACAGGGTGAGCCTTTGCAGCAGCATGGTCACTTTAAGCCCTTTATTTCAAAAAGAGACAAACAGTAAGTGAAAAGCAAAAGGTGTAACAAAGACGTTCTACAAACTCATTACCTTGAGCTATTTACCAGATATTGAGGACGTAAATATAGACAGCAACATGAAATGTGATCCCCTGTATCCAAATGCTTTGCCAAAATTCAATGATCCCACTGCTTCCCCGGATAGAAAAGTGATTAATAAAAGTACATTCTTACTTAAGCTCCTCAAGCCCCAATATGTATTCCCGAGAGTGCACCAGCTCTGTGTACAGTCTTCTATAAAGTGTTCTTTATCTTCTTTATCATATAAACAGTAAGGAAATGTGGGCTGTACACGTGGATAACTCCTCCCAGCGCTGAAAGAGCTGCTGATGAAACTGTTACTGAAACTTTCAAACGATCCGTCCGGCTAGAGTTGCTACAGCGTCTGTAATTTAGACGTCCGGGATATCCTATCAGCTCCTCACCTTTATCGGCACTGTTATTAAATTGAAATCTTCTGAAAAAGTCTTGTGAATTAGCGGCGAAGTGGCAGCATCTGACGTAAAGCAGGCCGGCGACATACAGAAGAATGACGGTGGGTTAAGACCCAAAGTGGTGTAAAAAGATATAAGGCACTATTAAGACCAAAATAAGCGCGTTTCATCATAAAACCACGCCATAGAAAGAAATTACAATCTGCATCTGGGCTGCAATCACAATAGTTACATCATTAACGCAGTAATAGTGTAAGACTCGTTAATGCTATCCTATTGTTTGCGAAATAGGCAAAAATGTCAAGATTTTCTGTTCAGTCTTCAATGAAAATGTGTGAACTGCGATTTTCAGAAAAGGAAAGTTATTATTGGAAAAAAATGGTCGCATACAATGCAGCCACCGTTATTGCTAAATGTATGTAGTTGTTATACACAAGACTTTTAAATTGAAAAGTATACAAAACAAATCCTTGAACACAAACATTTAAAAACATTCAAGTAAGAACTGCATCCAAGCTACATTATTAATTTTGTATACAATTCCCATAAATTCTAACATATTTATTTAACTGGGAAAGAGAGTGAGGAATAAAATGTCCTTCAGGCACAAACAATGCTTTACTAGACAATTGCAAAAATGAAGCATACTGAAGTGTACCTAAAGTTAAAGAAAGTAAAAGATCAAGTGAAACACATCAAATTGTCAATTATCTGCCCTTCTTTATTAGTTTTTTGTAGCACTAAAGGGAATTTGAATGTTTTTTTTTTTTGGTAAGGTACATTTGATATGCACAATGTTTGCATCATAGTAGATAATCTCATGGTGACAGCAGTGCACAGCTAATTGTGTCAAAGTCATGAATCAGGTGTTGGTGATTATTGATCAGAAACTTATTCTATGTTGCTTTTCATATACTTGATTCTCATTTAATTTGACTGAGCTTCTCATTGGAAATTATGCACATTTTTTTCCAGGTGAAAGGAATTAGAGACCAAGAATTATCTATTAACTGTCTGTTTATTTTTTTTTTATTATTATTATTTTTTTAGATTTTTTTATCTTTTTCAGGTGATCTTCTTTTATTTACTCTTATGGGGAAAAAAACACCAGAATGATGAAAGTTTTCTGTACACCTGCACCATCATGCTGTGACAAAATTAAAGGTAACCCAGAGCAGGGCTGACCCCCACTGCCCCTGGGACAATAGATAGCTAAATTGGTTCCTGTAGCTCTGGCTAAATGTGTTTTATCCCATTATATCAGTCATGTGCCTTTTTTTCCCTGTCGCCTGCTTTTGCCCTTTATCTATTCTTCTCTGTTCCTCCTCCTCTTTGCTCTTTATCTATCTGACTCAGGGGAAGAAACTGACCCTTACCTTACTCCACTAATCCACTAACTATGTGTTCATCAGGGTTTGTGTGTGACCGTGCATGGGTGTTGGTGTGTTTCTGCACAACCTAAAAGTACAAAGTTTTTGGTTTCTTTGAGTCATCATTTTGGTGCTCTTGTTACTTTTCTTCATTGTCTTCAAGACATTTGTGTTATTGTATGAAATGTCTTCACAACTATTGGATGGATCGCAATGAAATCTGATAGATATTCATCTGTCTTATGTTTTCGATACCAGAAGGACTTGAGACGGTAATATATAATCTTTGTGTTGTGTTCCAGAATGTGATTGCCCCTAAGTTCATTGGCAGAATGTCTTGTTTAACAGTGCCCAGGTGATAGCAGAGCCGCCATATAGTTGCAGCTACACAACCACAAAACGCCCCCATGCTCAACCTTCATAAAGCTAAGTTGATCAGTTATACAATTAGTGGAAAAGAACAAAAAGTACCTGTTCTGTTTATTGTACTTCTTGACATTTTTAGGCCAAAGGAAGATCAAACTTTCTTTAGTTTAGAAGACATTTCAGACCCTTGCTAATGCAGATGAAACCTTATGTCCACATCTCCATACAAACATCGGCTCACTAAGACAGACTAATCTGTTTGTCTGAAAGATAAACTTGTTTGTTTCTTTCAAATGGGTTGCCTGAGATTAATCTGGCTGAGTACAATGAGCCCTCTATAATGATTGTGTAGATATCAAGGGCCTTTGTGAGGTGGATGAAGGACCTGAAAGCCATAAGAGGAGTCCATTAATGGGTTTAGTGTTTGAGGAGGCCCTGTGATCTGATGGTATCATTGCCACAGGGCAGGGAAAGTGAACCTAACAAATGCTATTGGAAAGCATGGGCTGAAAAACAGGATCACTATCTCTGCCCAAGTAGCCCAAAGCACAAACGCACACATAATAGCATGGATACACGAACACACACGTATATAAGTCAACCCAGCGGTCAGTGGTTCACCTGAAGAGTGATCAACCAAAGCAGAAGTGCAAAGGTAAAGCCACAAAGAAAAGGATGATGGAAGAAAAAGGAAAAGAGATTGGAGTGGCAGCTATGGCAGCCTGCTACCAGAAATTTGATCCTGCAGCATATCTACAGTACAACTACACTCCACCACGGGCTGATTTCACAAGAAAAGACAGCATTGTGCCTTGGAAACTGGCATGTCTGCATAGAGCTTTCACTGAAGGTAAGATGGTCAATGCAAACTGCTTTCTTGCATAATTTAAAAGCATAAAATCCTAAATAAAAATGACTTTTTCTATGACCAACTCCACAAAATCTTTCTTTCTTCTTCCTCTCTTAAACTTCCTATTTCTCTTCTTCTAAATTGTGCAGTATAGATATACAGATTCAACTCTGTCTCAACTTGTTTCTGATTTACCCCTTGAAGGATAAGATCTTTTTTTTTTTGTAAATCCAGAACTGAAGATATCTAGAAATATCAAACTTTAAAAAAAATAAGTATCTTAAATGTAAATGATCATAATTTAAGATTTTGTATTATAAACTTCTAGAGTTCACAACAAAAAATCAATGAAAAGTTATGTGTGAAATTTTAGTTTCTCCTTTTTCGTAGTTAATTTTCATTTTATTGAACTCCTAGATCTGTTCGCAATACCTAACGATCCTTTTTTTTTTCAGTGTCAGGAGTTATGCTGCAGTTTAGATGCAGAAACTTCAGATCAATTTCTAAATTACAATCAAACTGTTATGATTAGAATAATCATCTAAGACACATCTGAAAAGTTTACAAAATGATCAGCATATCTTGAATTCCTCCTTCCTCAGAGTTCCCCTTTGCTTTTTGTCGTCCATCTCTCCCAGGTGATGTGGGCGGGGAGCTCCTGGTAGACATAGGCTCAGGCCCCACTCTGTACCAGGTGCTGAGTGGCTGTGAGGTTTTCAACAAAGTGTTCCTCACAGACTTTCTGGAGGTCAACCGGCAGGAGCTGAGGCGCTGGCTGCAGGGCGAAGGGGGATGCAGTCTGGATTGGACACCGTACTTAGAACACGTCTGCAAGCTGGAGGGACGACGGTAGAAAAACGATCCCTTTAATATGTCTGAAGTACATCTTTAGATATTATTACAAGAGTGTCTGATTCTGACACATTGTGGTTGTTCAATGTAATTTGTAATGTACAGTTTATCCTAGAGAAAATAAAAAGCTTTTATAGCATAAAAATGCTGAAGAATGACATTGTAGTGCAAATAAGATGCTGCCTTGTGCACTCGCAATTGTGTTTTTCATTAAAGTGGTTGATTCATAAAGGTTGTTTCTACTAGGCCCTCCGCATGGACAGAGAAAGCCGCCAAGCTGCGTCACGTCATTGCAGACATCCTGCCCATTGATGTGCACAGCTCCCAGCCTCTGTCCTCTGACGCCCTTCCTCCAGCAGGAGCTGACTGTCTGGTGTCCTGCTTTTGCCTGGAAAGCGTCAGCCCTGACCTATCAGCCTTCACTCGAGCCCTGGGCCATATTCGGAAGCTCCTTCGTCCTGGTGGCCACCTCCTGCTCATTGGAGCCCTGGGAGAGAGCTATTATTTAGGGGGTCCTGGGGTAAGAATCCCTGTGGTCTCACTGAACGAAGCCCAGGTTTGTGATAGTTTGAAGGAGTGTGGCTACACTCTGATCCGGCTGGAAGTTTACACTCTATCTCAGGATATGAGGGTGGGGGTTGATGATGTGACTGGAGTGTTTTTTGTAAAGGCAAGAAAGAAATAACGAGTTAAGTGGCAGAAATAGAAAGATACAGAATACAGAAAGATATATAAAATGTTAAAGTTAGAGCCGGGGTAAGTGCTTTTCGTAATATATAAAAAATCAAGTGCATAACAGGTTATGCTTCCAATTATGCCCATACATATTTTTTTGTTTGGTAGAGAGGTTCCTTTGACTGTGATCTTCAATCATTCGAGAAATATTACAACTGATTCTTAAAGAAGAAACACGCAAACATAATGATGAAATATTTCACTTTATTCCATTTTAATTTGTTGGCACAGGTCTTTCTGAAAGCAAGTAAGCGACTCCCTGTTATTGCCAAGGTACTTATTAGTATTATAAAATGTAATTAAACATTGCTTCCTGCAGCGCAAAATCAGCTACTACAGAATTAAGATTGTAAATGTTAGTTACAAAATGCACATAATGCAAAGTCATAACATAGCAAGCTCTGCATAAACAGTATATTTTGATGAAATTCTATGCTTATTTTGACCATCTGTTACTAATCCAAAGATTGAATTGATCTAGCTTTTCTGTAATGTGTGCCTCTATTAATAAAAATTATGCGTCCATGTCAGTGTTTTACTATGTCAATATTTTGCTGAGATATTTTGTGCTCTACTGAGAAAGAGAGATGTCCAGATGACAAGCTGCATGAAATCTATGAACCAAGCATGTGGAAAACAATTGGAAAAAATAAAAATAAAAATAAGGAATAGAATAAAAACATGTATCAGCACTTATTGTTACAGTTCCATGAATTAGTTTTGGGAGTGGTTGACATTTTATTGTGAATCTCATGATGTTGTGTAATAAAAGCACTGAACACTGGGTGTCACTACCTGGCCATCTTTAGTGGCTCACTAAACATAATACATAATCCAACATAAACCTTTGTGCTTTTAATTGTGATTGAATTGAGCTTTTAACTAAAACCCAGTTATTATACATGCTGAAGACAAGATCATAGCACATAAAAAGGAACTAAAAAACAACTTTGGATGTTCCCTGAATTAGCTAAAGTCATCTCTGATCTTATTGAACTGGTTTGATAAAATGTATTAATTCAACTTTCTGCTGATGTTGGCTGTATGCAAACGCATACATTATACAGTACATGATCATCTTATATGCTGAAACCATGTGCTCATTCATAGCACTCCCAGCCCATTTGCAGCTGTTTTACTGGGGAAAAAACATACATTTTATACAGGGTCATGAATAAACGTCCACTTTCATTATCTACTTTGTAAAAAGAGTTTTGGGCTATAGGTGATATAAAGCAGCTACTTTTTCATGTGAAAGTCACTTCGTTTTCTGGTTTGGTGAGAGTGGAATTATTAAAATTATTAAATTAAATTAATTAAAACTTTGTCCTTTTGGATAAACTTTATTATTTTCTTGTTAACAATTGAAGCAGTTCTTTTAAGTTAGTTATTTTGTACTGTGCAATTGGTTTTAAAAACAGAGAGTATCTTTCAGTTTCCCACCGCACAAATAAGGCTTCATCATCATGATTGGTTGGATTAGGCCGATAAGGTGTAATCTTAGTCTGCTGTGCTCAAATCATCTGTAATCCCTCTTCCTTTTGTTTCATTGACCTTGCAAGCAAACATCCAAAATGACTGCACTTCCTGTGATAAATCCCACCTCAGGACCTGATTCGCAATTTCTGACCAATAACTGGACATAAAATAACAAATCTCCTCCTGTATGTTGGATCTTGTTGCAGTAACAATATCAACACGATACAAAGGATAAAATACTACAAAACCAAATCTTATGTATTAGTACAGTATGTATAATATGACATGCTCATTTATCTTTGCACCAAATTAAGGTTTTTTCCTAAAGTAAATTGAAACTACAGTTCTCATCCGCTCTTATATTTCATGTGGAGTGTTTTTGGCTGATCTGTTCCATGCATCTCTCTGAGATGTGATTTCCTTTATCCTTTATCAAGTCTCAGGTTAAATCTTTCCCCACATCTGCTCATCTATATTCTTCTTTGATCTGCATACGTTCTTCCCTCTCTTTTTCCACAATCCTTCTTTTTTTTTTTGCCTACAAACACTCAAAGTCAAATCTATAAAACACACTCTTACATACACTCAAGCACACACACACACACACAGACCATGCATGTGCTGTGCAGGTCAAATCCTCACGGACTCTCTCTCCATAACCCTTTTCTTTTGTCATTCTCCCCTTCCTTCCTCGCTTTCTGTGGCCTTCTCCTTGTCGTCATGGTGATAATTGGGCTCCGCCCTTTCAGTTGAACTGTTCAGTAGACCACATGGATCTCTTGGTGATCTGCATTCGTCTCTTGGATCTGTTATGAAAAAAATTTCAAAAGTGTTATCAAGTCTGTTTGGTGAAAGTGACAATATAAGAGAATTTCCGCCAAATGCGGAAAAATTGGTTCTCTGAATATCCCACCCACTTGTAGCCAAGGCTGCCTGCTGCCTCTGCTCGTCATGTTGCTCCTCTTCCTCCCCAGAAGAGGACTCCTCTCTGTCCACAGACTTCATCTCTAGGGAGGACAAGTGGGCTTGGGCCATCCTCTGGACAGCTGGAAAAACAAATCACCACACTACATAAAAAGGAAACTCTGTGAAAATGTTATACATAAAGATAGATTTACTCTTATGATGGACAATAGACAGATGTAACCAAGAATAGGAGGTCAAAAGAATTTATTCACAGTATCTCTGTCCTGACTTTTCTTTTTAAACAGGCAATGACTGAGTTTTTTTTACACTTGAGAGGGATGGTAATAAGGTGTGAACAAACATGTTACATTTCAAGCTGATTGGATAGATTTCAAAATAATTCAAATCTGGAGGAGAAGACAGAGTTAAGTTATTGAAAACAGAAATGCTCTTGTGAATATGTGTATAAGTGTACTTGTCAATAAAAGTCACATTTCCGTTTGGTTAGAGCAACATGAAACTGATCTTTGCACTATAATTCCTAACAAAGATACCAATTCTCTCTTCTTTTTTTTTGCATTCTTTGTTAGAAATTTGGGGGCCAAGCATGTTGTTGCTGCAATGTGGCTGGGAGCATTATCCTACTGAAAGAAACGAATTCCCTCAGGGTTAACGTACATCATGAATTGGGAGTACAGCACATGGTATGCAAGATTAAGTAAGGTGTTATGTGTCAGACTATCATCTGCATTAATGCCAGGGCCCAAGGTGTCAGAGAAGAATTTGGCCGTGAGCCTCACACCGTCTCCACTTGCCTTCTTCCCATTATGCATTCCAATGCCTTTTCTTACCCAGGTAAACGACACACAAAAAAACATGATGAAATATTAAATGTGATTAATCACACCAGACCAACTTCTTCCATTGCCCTGGGATACCACACAGAAACTAGAAATGGTGCTGCAGAGTACATCAGGCTTCAGTCCTCCCTGGTTCATTGGTTGTTCTATCTTGGATTACCTCTAGTAGGTGATACTGTAATAATTGGACAATGGGGTCAGTAAGTTGTCAGTAAGATAAGATAATAATAAAAGATAAAGATAAAAACCTTTAGTGTGGACTTTTGAGATAGATAGATAGATAGATAGATAGATAGATAGATAGATAGATAGATAGATAGATAGATAAATAGATAGATAGATAGATAGATAGATAGATAGATAGATAGATAGATAGATAGATAAAAGATGAGATGAAAGAGACATGTGGCAATATTTCTGTGTGTGTGTGTGTGTGTGTGTGTGTGTGTGTGTGTGAAACCATGTTGCAGCTGCATTCTATAATCCAGGATGATCCACAGCAGACTCACAGCTGTCTCTGCTCCTAATCTCACATAGTACACATTCACTCACTCATACACAACACACACACACACATATTCACGCACACACGCACACACAAATCTCACGGTGTTTTGGACATGCATGTAGTCCAGACAGATATAAATCACACTGCAGCTGCCGCAGCAGAATTAGACTTCCCAAATTCTTTAATTTGGTGTCATTATATAAATGAAAATACGTGCAAAAATGATGTTGGATGAATGCTTTTACCTTTAAGTGAGGGCGGCTGGTAAGCTGACATGTGAACCAGTTTGGCTTTCAAGGCTCCGTTTTCCCCCAGAACCCACTGCGGAAGTAAACATGTGAATCATTGTTACAGCTAATGGACATGTACCATATGCTTTGGTGTTACGTCAGTAGAGATTGTCAGAAAACTCCACATCGCCTACTGGTTCATGTAGCCTCAAACAAATTACATAACATTCTAATTAAAATGTCTTTACATTATATATTTGAACAAATGACTATAAAGCAGAGAAGCAGCAATGATGACACAAAATGTATTTTAGAACAGAGATACAAAGAGAACCTAAAAACAATCATCGATATTGAAAGGAGAGATGAAAATGTTTCAGTTTGGTCCACAAGAGTCAATGCAAACAGATGTAAAGATATAAAAACACTGCAGTCTTTATACCTTAAACTTTATACCATTTGTTTCTTATAGTAGCAACTATTGCACACAATTACTTACTTATATTTATACTTTTAATTTTATACTTATTATAATTACTTATTTAAATTTCCCTTATTAGGATATACTTATTCATTTCCCCCATTTGGGGATGAATAAAGTATTTAATTTTTTCTATTCTATTTTTCTGTCTTTTTGCAGTTTAAAATAAAAACTCCAGTGGTAATATCAATCTATGGTGCAAAGTTAGTTCTGATTTTACATTTTTCTCATCACACCTAATTATACTTTTATTACTGAAGCATCAAAGCTCTAGATACATCATGTGTTCTTTAAGAGTTAGAATATGTCAACGGTCTGTGGATTTAGACCTGCTTTTGGTTTCTAAAAGTGATTTAATGGTACTGTATGTCTGTATCTCCTGGTTTAGTTATGTTCATGTTTGTTTTCTTATATTCTTTGCTATTTTGCTCCGGTTTGGTTTAAAGATGGAGCCTGCCCTATTTCCATGTCTTGTATTGTTACTTTACTTCTTGCTTTGTTTTGTAAACCATTCTCATTTGTTCTTATCTGTTAGTTTTGCTTCCAGCCCCTGCCACACACCAGGTTTCAGTGAATGATTATCACTCAGCTGTTTTGCATTAGTCATTACCTCCATCTGTACATGAACTACTTGTTTTCTTTTCCCCCATGCAAGTGTTTATCTTACCTCCAGTCCTGCTTTTTGTTTTGTTCCCCTTTAACTGTTGCCTGTTCAGATTACATTTGTTTAGATTAACTGCCCTGCAGTGCTTTAAGTTTTGTTCCCTCTGATAAGGAATTGAAGACTTTTGTTTTCTATCTTGCTGCTTCCTGTAGGTTTTGCATTTGAGTTCCTTTCATCCAGATATCACCCGATGACAAAGGAATGTTTAATTGTCAAGACAACATGCTCTAATTCACATACCTTGCACATAATACACATTTTATATATATATATAAAATGTGTATTATGTGTACTATATTATATATATATACATGTATATAGAATTGTATTGTGGTGTAATTGAATCTACTCAGTAACCATTGAAATTTAATGCAAAACCTTTTCTGGTTTGACTTTTAGCACTTCAGTACTTCAGTAGTACATATCAGTTGACCCACCTGATGTGGGCCGCTCTCTTCCTCTGGTGATGGTGGGTCTGTCAGCCTGAACAGTGTTGCTGGTGTCGGCCTCCGACGTCGAATCTTGGCAAACAAAAAAAGAGAAAGGTTGTTTTTTGCATTTGGTTCTGTCAAAACCAGACTTTGTGTGAAATTGTGTGTATTTCCACAAAGAGTGCGTGTATGAGACTCTTTTCCAAATATGTCACAGTTGTTAAACTATCAACAGTATCTTATTCAGTCATGTGGTTTTTGATGACATGTCTGCAGAGGATTACCTCTGACAGGTATTCATATCATTATGTAATAGCCAGCAAATGATTGTTGTCCAGTTGTTCCTGAATAAGGATTTTGTTTTCATTTTGTCATAGACGGTGGCTGGATTACTAGTGATCCAATAAGCAAAGCTGTTTGTTCCGATTTTTTCTTTTCTGTCTATTCTCTTTGTTCTTCCTTTCTATTTTTTTCTGATTGCTTTTCCTCACCTAAAATGTTCAATAATACCTCTCAAACACTCCACAATCTACAACACCCTAAAACCCGATGTACTGCATCTAAGCGCTGACCTGTTTTCTGTTTTTGTAATAATCTTGGAAAGTTTCATGTGATGATTGATGATTGATGATTCAAATTTTCAAATTCATCTGAATCTCTGCCCTGTTATCTTGAATAATATTATTGCCTAAAGCCACTGGTTCAGGATCATCTATGGAATAAGATATTTTAAGGTTGATTAGAAAAATGTCAGTATCAATCTGTTTCACAAGCTGAATGTTTTTTTCCCCCAAAAATTGCACATTGTTAGATATTTCCAATACTTTACAATGAACTGTAATATCATCTTGAAATTCAAGATACATTTTAGGAGTATTCACTGTGTTTCACATGTAGGTGTGCCACAAAATGTGAAAAATGTGAATCCTGTCATTGATTGTATGAATTAATATATTTGATTTGTATGATCTGGAGTTATGTCTTAGTCAATTCATAAAATGTGATAGTGATAGATGTGGGTGTTGTGAAAGACAGAACATCTCAATTTCTATACACTTCACCTTTAATTTAACACAAAAATCGTTTTACATACATCCCTTAGAGTGGTGAAAATGATCCTTGTCTTGCTGCACATGCATCAACTATCACCTGTTTCACATGTGAAAAGGCATGTCTGCTGTTACACCCATTATATGATGGTAGTAACTGCTGAAAGCACTACCAAAGTTTTGGCTGTTGTAAAGCCTTTAGACTTACGGAGGCAAAAAGTGTCTAGTTTTACTCAATTTGTTAGAAGACGTGTAGCAAACAATGTATCCCCAGTGGCTTCACTGGCTTTCCTCAGTCACGCTTGTAAGAATTGAGGCTCAAAAGTCTCAGCTACCTCATGTATCTATGTTTGCAATTTTTATTTTTAAATCTAGGGCACTGTCCTTGGTGCTGAGGAAGCAGTTGGATTTGTATTGAGCATTAGGTTATAACTGATGGACTAGTGACCTGTCCAGGGTGTACCCTGCCTCTATCCCAATGACAGCTGGGATAGGCTCCAGCCCCCCCACCCCCCCCTGAACATTATATTACAGTGTGTTTTCATTACATCTGCATTTTTGCTTTTGCAACAGTTTGAATGCATGACTTTTATTTGTGAGTAGAGTATTACCATAACGTGTTATATATAGCAAAATCTACAATATATTCCTCACCTACTCACTCTGTTTTATTATGTGTTATCGCAAAAGATTGTTATGAGAAACGCGTGGCAGCCAAACCAATCACAGCTTGGAGTGTAGGCATAAGATGTGTGGGCAGCTTTCACTCTGCAGCAATTTTTACTGCCTTTTTACTCCCTTTGTGTGCTGAATTTATACATATTCATCACTCAATCACTTGAACAAAATACAATGCCACTGTTGGGGGAGCAAATGTAAATACGAATCGGGAGGCATAATTAGAGTTGGGGGAAAAAGTGTGCACATGAAACTTTTAATGTCGCAGTTTCACAGTGTCCCTCAAACAGATGGACACACACATCTCTTAGCAAAAAGCGTGTGGAAGCAAAGGGCCATTCCACAGGTTGAGCACCTGTCTAAGTCTTTTCAGTCATCGTGTTTTGTTAACAAAGTTGCCACAAGGTCAAGCACCAACACGGGAAGAACTGTTTTCATTAGGACCTTGGTGTCATTAGGACCAAGTTAATGTGGCTTTCCTATACATTCATGGAAATATAAAATTTAGCGTTGTCACCTCAGAGCAAGAAGGTTCTGGGTTTGAACATGGTGGTCATCTGGGATTTTCTATGTCAACTTCCATGTTCTCACTGTACCTGTGCTGGTTTTGTATGGCTTCATCCTACAGTTCAGGGACATGCATAGAAGCTTATTTAGTGTAGTGTAGCCTTTGCTGTAAATCTGAGTGTGAGCATTCGTGGTTGGTCTTGTCTATATAATGGAATGGTGACTGGTCCAGTGTGTGCGCCATTTCTCACCTTGTTTCTTTTGGAATTACATCCCTTACCCCCTTTGACCCTTTACAAGATGACAAGGGCACAGGGATTTAATGGATAATGCTCACTAGATTGTATAAATAATGAATTATTGGGAGTATTGATTTATGATTATCATAAACAAAATAATTGATATGATTATAATAATGATGAAGGTATTTTCTTCAGGTATTAAATAAACCCCTGAACATGTATCTCTAGTCACTAAAATTAGATAGTTAAAATCTATTTTTAGATGTACTGTAACTCTACTCCTTTGCCTCATGCAATATGCAGTGAATCTATAAATATCCAATTTAGCCTCATTTCATTGTCACTTAAGTTCTCCCTTTAAAAAAACACACATTAAGTTGAGTGTCCTAAGAAAATTAGCTTTAACTGGGCTAAAGCTGTATTTTGGACAAAAGAAAGCACAGAGGGGATATTTAACACCCAAAACGGCCCTGATAGAGAAAAGTATTTTGTACTTTCAGAGAAGGGCTTAAAGCTCTGAATATATCTGCTTGGCTGAATAGTTTTTCTCTGACTCAGTTATTTCTAACTGTCAGTAACGACAATCTTCGAACTTAGCCATCATGTTCGATTTATTCGTTTGAGCTTAGGAGAGATGGTGCATGGTGCCAATTGCAGTGGTCAAGCAAGCTTGAGGAAAGAGAGTAGTGATCGAAACAACAAAGTAGCGAAAAATAACTCCAGGTGAAATAAATTACATTTTCTTATTGATTCACAGCAGTTACGCTCTAAAGCACAAAAAACACCCACATCACAGCACGACCCTGCAGTAAGGTGCCACATTGCCAATTTATTGTGTGGCTGCAGCCAAAGAAGTTTTTTTTCAATGTATCCTCAAGCATGTTGTGTGTGTACTTAAGCTCAGACCTACTCCACAAATGTTCAGCACCAAGTTAGCAGATCAAATCAGTTTAGTTTTCCATGGACTTTAGACTGCAATGGAAACATAGGAATAGTCCCTGGGACTCCTTGATAAAGTTACTGAGGCTAAATGTAACTTTGGTGAAATGCAGTCTTAATTTTAAATACCATTTAGAATGTTTTTTCCGATCACTAAATTCTTTAATGTGTTGTTATAAAGTGTATCGTTATAAGCATCTGGAGGATACAACTTGACTAGAAGTTAGGTATAAAAGTATATCATTTGACACAGCACCTTTCTGTGGATAGTAAGTGAGGACAATTGGACCAAACATTCATATAAAAACCTCACTTCTACTCAGAAATAAGAGAAGCAGGAATTTAAATAAACATTCCCCCTACATCATGCTTGATAGTGAGTATGACCTTCATGTCTACCAAAAATTAATCAGCCAAGAAACATAGAAGGAAACTATCCACTTTACTGTTAAGACCATACAGTGACAGTATAAAGACCTTGTTGTGTTAAAAAAAAAGTTTTTACGCCACCAACTGACCAATTTAGCAAACAGGGTGCTGGTCCTGAGTCTATACAAAACTTAGATACATGTATATATTGACACTAACCAATAAGTCGCCTTATCATTTCTAATTAAAGCACACAAACTACATTCCCAACAACTTTAATCAATTTACCGAACATTCTCGTGATTTCAACAGTGATGAGTTTGAAGACTGAAGTCTTTGTCATCTTGTGTGTGTCTAGGGGACATTCACAACAATTTAAGTTAAAACAGGTGAAAAGTAGACCACAATAAATCTATGCACCTGAAACTAGAACTATCCACCTGTCACTGCATCCTCCTCACCAGCCAATGTGTTGTTCCCGTTGATGCCTTCCATTTCCATTTTGTCACAGTACACAGTTTTTAAGACTGATAACTAAACCGGAGTTCTGTCATCTTTCTCTTTTGTAAATAGCTATTGTCAGTTAGCAGGAACACATTAGATTCTGCAGGGTTTGTTAAATAAGAACCTCCCAGAGCTCTTGGATGTTGTGCAGTGAAAATTTGTTTTTGGCTTTAGCTGTCTATGCCCTTGATTCAGGCTTCAGTCATCCACAGCTAATCTCTTTTTCGTTTTAATCAGTCGCCTTCTTGGCTTATTTTTTCCCCCCTTTGCTTCTCTTGCTTGGCTTCTGTCAGCTATCTTTCCCTTTGTTCTTCGCTCAACACAACAATTTGTTTATTCCGTTATTCCTACACCTTAATGCTTTACCCGTCTCCTTTTCCACCCCAATGTCATTACTTTCTTTTCAAACTGTTCTAGGGCAGCCTGGTGGTGTGGTGTCAACTCACAGCATGAAAATTCTCATTTTTAATCTCGGTTTTGGCCTCTTCTTGTGGAGTTTGCATGCACTCTTACCCACTTCACAAGCATTTTTACAGTTTACAACTGCATTTACCACTTATACTTGTTTTGAATAATTATTAAGATTATCTGGGTGCACCTATACTTGGTCAGACTATATGAACTTGCTATTGGTGTGACAATAACTCTTTGAGCTCTTTAACTGGCCTTAACGAACACTAAATCTAGCAAATTCTTAGGCAGAATGCTGGTCTAGAAAATCCATCAACCAAATGATGAGAGTCTTGGCAGAATGGGGATAGATAAGAGAACAGAAACACGTGCATCTGGTAAAGTGAAATCTGTTAGGAAAAATTGGGAAAAAAATATACCGCTAAGCTATCCGTTGAACTCGGAACACTTTTCGGCAAACAACTGTAACGTAGACTGTTTTGCTGAATAACTATAGTATGATGGAAAGAAACTGAAGAATGTAAAGCATGCTAGATGTGTAAATTATGGACTATTAAACTTATGTTGGAGCTGAAGGACTGTTTATCCCCACAGCTTCATTTTTAGACGTTGGACATTGTAAAAATTCCTTAATCTGCCAGCTGATTCAATTCCTCTTATTTTCCGCAAAAGATTACTCTGAGCAACATTATTTTGTGCACAGCAGAACACGAGAATTACATTACATTTAGGTGCTTTTAGAAGATCTATCCTTAGACATTTTATGACTTTGTAACTTTTTGTGTGCTTTACCAAGGACTGCTGCAGTAATCTTACTGAGCAGACAAACTGCCAGAGCAATTTACTTATATAGACAATTGACTTTGCTCATGATGCTTTTGGTGAACATTTTTGTTCATCTATGTGGGGAAGAGTAATGAATAAACACTGAGGAGGTCATTTGCAGCTCTATAATGTGAACCTTCCCTGGATAAGAGAAAAAAAAGAAGCAAATTACCATAGGAATGTGATTAAGATAAGAGATTCGTGAGAAATGTTCTGTTCCAAACAGTGTTTCAGAAAAAGTATAAACATTGCTGCTTAAAAACCCCTGGAGACAACAAGTGGGCTGTAAACTGCAGATGTGTGAAAAACATTTGCGTGGTATTGATTTATTGGTTTATTTTTACATTCCAGCACAAAACAAGCTTTCCAAACAGATGCCCTATGAAATCTTCCAAATCCTCCACTGGGGAGAAAAAAAGATTTTCTGACATGGCACCTGGTTTCCCATTAGGAAACAGGATTAAGATGGGAGTATTAACAGCGGAAGAAATGGATTAACCTAAAGTATTACTGCAGCAGTTCTTTTCCAAACATGATCTTATTGGTGCCTAAGTGATTTTCTATGGACCTTAACATTAACGAGGCTAATGCACATTCCTCCTAACACAGTGAGGAGATTGCACATTTTATATACAGTTTTTTTTAAATACAGTTTCTGCTTCACCATGGTTTCATCGCTTGTTTTGGGATGATTCAGCTGTAGTTTTACAAGTTTTATTTTAGAGAATACACTCAACACCATCTCCCACTACATGAGTAATAATGTGACTATTTTTTGTTTCACATACGTAGTTTGGGCTTTCTTGCTCAGGCTTATCTAATTTTCAGCATTAGGGATTGTGCATTATCCCCCTCTTTCTTCCCTCCTCCATCCATTTGAAGATCAGAGATGCCTCATTCATTTTAAAGGCTTCAAAAACTAAGGCAGGACAGCTCAGCTTAATTTCACTGCTGCCCCAACTATGCTGCCCACTGAGTAATACAACGTCAAAATACAGAGTTCTGTGAAGTCTTGCTTGATGGTTATGTAACTGTCGGGTAACCTTAGAGGCAAGGACTTAAGCTCCATCTTCCACAGAGAAATGTGATCCTTACTTCTGTATCAGTCATGGTGAAATTTATTAGTAGCTCTGCCAACGAAAAAAGCCACTAACGTGCTGAAAATATTCATTAAATATAGAACAAGAAGTGAGCAGACTGGAGGATTTAGGTTACACAAACAGGCTTAATGACCCAGATCTGACCTCCCCGTTTCACACACACACACACACACACACACACACACACAGTTATTACCCGTCTACACTACACGTCGCATGCCCTTGCGCTCACCATCTCCACCTGTAGTGGGTCCAGCTGGAGGGGAACAGAGGAAGGCACGGAAAACTGGATCTTCCTCTTGGCATCCTTGTCCGCCTCCCGCTCCATCATCTCCGGGTCCATGGCATCCAGCCAAGCGCACAAATGTCCAACTTAAAAATCTAGGGGGAGTCACTTCCGATATAACTGACGGAGTAATTTCAATAACTACCTGAAATTGAAAAATGTAGGTTTACTTCTTTTTAAAGATCCTGATAAAGCGTTAGTGAGTGACCAGCGGTATCCCTCTGTCCCAGCAGCTATCTGGACTCTGGAGTTCCGTTTGACAGCTTTGCCTGCTTCCTCCCCTCTCACGCTTTTCTCCCCCCTCTCTCCCTCCCTCCCTCCCTCACATCCCGTATGTGTCTCACGCTCCCACTGTGATTACTATGTGACAAGGAGAAAAAAAGAATAGTGAAGGTGGGGAGTGCGTGCCGAAGCATGATGATGCTTTCGGCTGCCGTCGGAAACTGCAGCTCAAAAGTGGCCCAGACAGAAATCTCCTTTGAGGTGGAAGTTGGTCTGAAAGTTGTAAACCATGTTGAAGTAAAAGTTAATCTTTCTTACTGTCAAAGAACAAAACATTGCAAAAATCGAGTCAGACAGAGATCAGTAGGTTGCCAAAGTGTCAAGGCAATATCAACACTTTAATTGACTTAGTTATGAAACAAAAGAAATATCAAGAGCTATGATTGTTTTCCTTTATTTTCTTAGTAGCCTGAAGTGAGCTGGATCTGAGGTTGTAAGTCAAAAGCAACATAACTTTTTCTGTTCAGCATCCTCCTCAATCATTTTCATTTTTGTACTTTATTCCTCCATTTTATATAACCAAATATTTCTTTTCACCAGATTTCAGAGTGAAACTGGCTCTGCAATATGTATTTTTAAAGCTTTAATTATAAAAGATTAAACCAGTTTTACCCAATCTTTTGAAATTCTGATACCTGACGTCTGAGTCACATGACACTGATACTGATATTTCCTCAAGACTTCTGACGTGTTTTCTGTTCGTTCATTCATTCATTCATTCATTCTCCACACTCACTTTATTCAGTTCAGGATCACAGAGCCTGGAGTCTATTCCAACTGGGTGAGAGAATATATGTTCAAATGATCTATTATCTCAGCAGAATTCACACATTGGAGAGGAAATAAAACCAAAAAACAAACAAACAGAAAACAAGTTAATGCCGCATCAATTTGTTTTGTTAATCCTCTGCAGTCCCATTAAACATTTCACAACCCTTCAGATTTATGATGTATCATTGAATGTGAAGCTACATAAAGGCCGAATCCCAATGCCCAGTCTCGGCATTGCCTCTCCATTTTTACTGAAAAGCCCTTCAGCTACACTGTTTTGGTAAATTATCACTTCTCCTTATTTCCAAACGAGAATGGATACTCACCTTCCCCATAAGAATGAAAAACATAAGGGTAAGGACAAGGAAAGAAACTGGGTTTTGGCCAATTCATACAAACTAACTCCACCTGCAGCTTCTACAACAACAACATGTCTGTTTCTGATGCTTCAGGAACAAAACCAGTCATTTGACTTTTATTTTTTAACTACATTTAGTTGATAATACACATTTACTCTTACCATGTATTGGGTTGTTTTTAGACAGGTCTTTTTTGTATCCACTTCTTATAGCGGCTAAGATGGACGACAGTACTTTGCAATTTCGTGGCGCTTTGCGACATGTGTGCATTCGCATTCTCATTTTGTGAAGAATGAGCAAAGTTAACTGGACTGCTTATTTCTCTGGTTGAATTCATACTTGAAAAGAAGGTCCGGATTTAAATTTTTTTTTTATCATTGTTGTTTTTCATCTCTCCCAAAGCCGAGTGAACAATAAACCTTTTCTTTCACAAATTCCTAATGGACTAGCAAGTATATATGGAGTCAGTTGGGAAATGCATTACCATGGCAACAGTTTTTCTTCACAGTACTGAGTGTTGGCTATGCAGCAGCTGTGGTGTGCATTCATTTGTTGGTGTGAGTAAGTTCTTAAATATAAGACTGAATATAGGTAAATACGTCATGAAAAGAGAGTAATATTCTGTTGATTTTGTGTAGGTGGGTAAAGTGTATGGCGGCAACAATTTGCTGATCATTAATCAGTTAAATCTACGTTTCCAAAGGTAAGGCAATATATCAGAGGCCATTTGTGCACACAAGTAGATAAATATTATACGAGTTTTATAACATAACTGGAAGAAGAAGTGATATGAGGGTATCATGCAGATTTATTGCAAGAATAGAAACCCATCCTGTATGCAGAGGGCCCCATGCTTGATTCCATTTCCCCCCACAAATCCATCCAGTTGTGAAGTGTACATGAAAAAGGCTGTGGATTACTGCTACCTCTGGGAAAGGTTACTTCTGACAGCCAGTTCTGGCCTTCTTGGAAAGTTTTTCAGATGAAAGCTAAAACTTCCACCTTGGAAAGTTCAAACAGCCCATCTGTGGAGAGGCTCGACTGTTGTCCTTGAAAAATAAACACAGTTTTGTCAGCACTTGCAACACTACGTAATGCCAGAGAAAGGTGAGCCATGGAAATGGAAACATCTAACATCTCCATTTCAAACTCAGGGAGAATTTTCAATGATAAGAAAAGACAGTCGTGTGTTTACATGCAATATCCCATGTTACAATAAATCAATCTGCCTGATTTGGGCAGGTCTGAAAAAAATAGTCTCTTCTCTTTTCCTATTATGATATACATATAACAGATAAGTATAAAGAAAAATCTATAAGGTTGACCGCTAAGATTGGATAACTTGAGTATCCTGGTTATTAAGATCTTATTCTGTTTAGAACTTAGATACGATGAGAAAACAAGGTATCACGGTTAAGAGAAACCTGGTGTACTCTGATGAAAACCTGAATACTGCAGTATATAAACATCAGGATTCTGAACATACATTTGATGTTAAAGTTCACATTGGCTGAGATAGTGAGAAATTAGACACAACACCACGTGATCAGAAACCTTAATACTTTGAAGACCATTATTGCAGCAATATAAACAACCAGGTTTATCACAATCCACATTATCACCTCACTCCAAATATGGATGAAAAATAAATAAGTTTAAAAATCGGGATAACATTGAACATTACTTGCGAGAGATTTTTTTTCTCTGGCAGCATGTTATTTTTTCTGATCATCACCAGAGGGTGCCAAACGCTTGCAAAAGTGAGTACCTCATGACTGGCGTCTTTGTTAATGTTAATTTAAACGGCTGCATTTTAAACTTAGAAATAAAAATGCTGGAATAACTCCAAAATTTGACCAATACATCTAAATAAATAAGAATCCTTCATGATCATATTCTGAAAAGACCTCAGTCCATAGACAATCGGTACACTCATAATATCCTGAGAAGACTGATGTTTAATGGTCATTTATTGTAATGTAGTAGCTTTATAGAACCAGCAGATGACACTCAATCATAACTGGAAGAGGCACATAAACTCGTACTGCCTGGTCCTGTGTGAACTTAATCTAACAAATGGTGTTTAAAGTCAAGTCTAAGAGCAAAGACATTGCTTTAAGGCCATAAATGTTTTTAATTTCTTTTTTAAACATCAAAATTCTCCCCAGCCTCAACATCTCCTTCTTTTCATTTAAATCACTAACTGTTAAACTCTTTTTTTTTGTACTTGCCTCGGCTGTAAAAGTCAGCAATTATATGGTATTAGTTGTGGAAAAATATGCCTAATGGCTTTGAGCATGAAACATAATGATGAAGAAAATGAGAAAAATTAAAGATTAAAACTATTATTAGTCAATCCTTACTAGCCTACATTGGGAAGCATGTCTTCTCCAACCATTTTTTTGTGTTGTATATGACTGAATGAAATTGCTCATGAAAAGCTTTTTTTTCCCCCTTGTCTTTTTTACCTTCACATGGCCCTCTCGGCACGTGCATGTAAGTGGCCCCCACTTGTCATACTGAGGGACGAGAAACAGAGAGGAGAGACACAAAAGTGGTCGTTCAGTGTCTCTGAATGTGCATCTTTTAGTTTTGGGTCATTTTGTTATCAGTTTGCATGTCTCATTTTTGTTATTTACAATCATCTGTAGCCATTCTCTTCGAGGTCAGTTTTCATCTTATAAAGATTGAATAGGATCTTGTTTAGGTTTATCATGTCTCACCACATTCACTGTGCGTCTCGTGTGGATTATTGTCCACCATCTCACAGCTGCTTTGTTTTGTTTTATGTCCAACTTTGGTCATTTCAACCTGTTTGAAACCACTCCTTTCCTTGTTCATGTTGTTGTTGTTCCATTTTGGTCAATTTGTGTCTCCTTAAGGGAATTTTCATGGCTGTTTTGTGTTTCATGTTGGTCATGTTTGCTCATCTATGTGGTCATTTGCATCTAATTTAGGTAATTATGTCTTACATTCTGTTTGTTTTGAATTTTTTTGTTGCCATATTGGTATTTTCTCATCACTTTCTGGCTGTCTTCTCAGATGTCCTTGCCATTTTGTCTGTACATGTATGTATTATTGTTTAAGTCACATTTTGTGTCTGCTTTATGAACATAATTTACTGGCAAGCGTCATCATTGTAGCATGTGGCTCAATCTAAAAAAGACATCATTTGAAATAAGGATAATGTCAAAACAGAATGTACAATAGTAATAATAATTAACTTTGCTGTTAATAAACTTCAAACATTCTTTACATTTGTGTGACAGGTGTTCCATGCTGGACTTGGCTACATCTTCATTAAAGGATGGGAAAGAGCAGGTGCTGAAACATTTTTGTAGCTTCTGTGAACGTACAGAGATTCGCTCTGGCCCATAAGGATCAATAACATGATGGTGATGATAGGTCTGCTCTCTTGGCTTTAACTTGTATTATTTCCTCTTATTTCTTGTCTTGCCCCATCCACTGCCCCCTCTCTGCAATCTGTGCCTCTGCCACCTTTGGCACTAGTCCGCCCACGGGCACCTGTGCCAAGCCTGGCAACACAAACCAAGACGCTCTGCTTAGCTCAGTTCAATTGACTCGTTTAGGCAATTGCACCCTGACTCTGATCTCTATGGCCATCACTTTATTCATCTCAGGCCTTTGTGGACGTGTGAGAATTTTTATGACCGTTGAGGCTTCTGTTGTTGGAAATTTATGGATAAATACTGTTTGTTTCTTTCCTTTTGGACTGTTTATGATATTGTTTCAAATCACATCACTGAAATGATTCATTAGTTTCCCCACAGGGCTTATGTGATTCATCTTGTCATCAGTATTTTCCTATCCGACACAATCATTAATCCATAGTAAGCTTAATATTGCCAATTCAAGCCTTAGATTTCTCGTTTTGCTTCAGCTTAATGATATAACTGAAAAATATAAATATTATAGGCTTACTACGATCATTTCACTTAAGGGGATTGTTTTCCTAAAGCTTCCATATGAGATTAACCCCGTTTTTCTAAAAGATGGAGGCTAACAGAGGCAGTTTTTTTTCTGTGCCATCCACTCCTTATTCCATTTTCTCTTTCAGCTCAGTGACAGATGGCGAGTCCTTCTCCCCCAGGGGAAGCCAGTCTCTGTGAATGCGGCCGCATGTCAATCACCGGCTCTCATGTGATGGCTCTTGCCAATGACGTGCCAGCCATATGGGCCTGGCATCATAGCTGGTATGTAACCCACCCAGTCCTTCCTCTGAGGTGCCACACGGCTCCTTCCACGCATTCGGGCTGGAGATAGGAGCAGCAGCAGCAGCAGCAGTCAGAGCAGGGTGGCAGGAGACGAGAGGAGATAAGAGAGAGGTGTGAGAGCAGACACGCAGCGACTCGCCTGCACGAGCATCCGCGCAGGGCGTGTGGATGTGATGCCCACCCGGAGAGAGATGGTGTAAACAAACCAGCTCTGCCCAGACACTGGAGCTCCACCACGGAGGTAGGTTACACACTTCCAATTTATCAGATAAAACTCAAGATTTGTTTTTGTCTTTGTGCAGCCGCGGAGAAGAGAAGGGGAAACCAGGGTGACAGTGCCCAATAGCTGGAGAAATGTTATGCATTAAGCGTCTTTAGGAATAAGGGACCACATCTCTTTGCTCTGTTCGCTCTTTCCATCAACTGCGATATGATCACATAAGCTGGTAACCGTTTCTTAAAGCTCGTTAGTCTTTTCAAAGATATCGATTCTATAGGTTTAACTGAAAAGATTTTCTATATTTGAACCAACATCTATCATGGGAACTCAGGACACGTTTTTTTTCTTTTCCTTAGAAATCTAATACGTTTGTGTTATATATGTTTTATTTGTGACTGTATGCGTGTGCGTGTGCGTGTGTGCGTGTTCTTGCTCGATGCGCGTCAGAGCGCTGTGGGGGTAGAATTCTCCATAGAGATACACGGGCTAATTGACAAGGTATTGGTTGGCATTAATTACATTGTGCTTACAAGATTAGAAAAAAAATAGACTCCAAGAGCACAGCTGTGCTCAGTGCGCTGGAGATTTGACGGTGTCATAGATTTTCTATTGGCTTTAAATCTCATTTTAATACACAACTTGTCAGTGGAGACCGAATTATTGGTCTATTTATTTCCATATAGAGGGAAGGACACTTCCAGCAAGCCAGCTTTCAAACAAATCATCATAATCAAATATATCATCTGTAAACATGGCCTTTTAACCTCTTAGTGGGCTTTCATTTACCTTTAAATCTGAGATTTTCAATAAAGAAAACTGAAATGTCGACGAAATACAACAGAATTAAACATGAAGGTAATTATTGAAAACATGTAATTTAATCTTCTCTCGGAGACAATGTCAGATAAAGGTTTTGCTGTGGCCTACGTGGTGTATAAGTGTACAACAGGAGGAGACGGTTTATAAAGAAGTATTTCAGCATCGTTTTTATGACTTCACATTTTGAAATGCACAAATATATCCCAAATAACAACAAATCTGTATGTCGAGGGGTCTTCTTTGAATTTTTCCGAGCAGCTTTTATTTCATAAAAATAAATGCTAATGCAGGCTCAAAACATATTTAGGATCTTGTGGTCAACTGGGCGGTCTGAATGTGGTGGAATTCCTCCAGGATGATGTCCCACTGGATGCAGGAAGGACCCGCACCCAAACTGTAGTGTGTCCCGAGGGAGTCAGACTGACGTCGCTCCCTGAGCAAGAGGGGGCAGGCACTGAGAGGCCGAAGAGTGTCTCACACTGTTGCTTTACGCCTCTAATGGAATTTGATTTGACGAGAAAATGCACCGCACGTATAAAATGGTCACACAAAGTACAATGTTATGTGACCGAAAAGTTGGAATGCTATCTAAATCATTAACTTTTTAGGTCCGTGCATTATTTAAGGCCCTGCGATGCGCTTTAAACATGTACAACTGAATTCATAGGCTTAATATAAAAAAAAATCCTAGTTTTCAATTTTTTTACTACTTAAGTTGACATAATATTTGCCTTTCGTATGTCTTTCCATGCATATAGAAAAGCTGCCTTTTGAGCTCATTCTGCATGGAAGATGGGCTTGCTGGACCAACCCTTCGCGCTAAAATATGAGAGGAAGGTTGGTCTGTTCGTCTTTGTCGAACAGGGGATAAACTTGCAACATAGAATAAGCCTCCAGGCATTCGCTTACAACAATTAGGGGATATTTGGATCCTGTTTTGTATTAGGTAAATGACACGCATACAGACTACAGTCCAATAACTCATTATTATGCTTTGCTGCAAATGTGTGCTTCAGTGCTGTTTTTGTCTGTCTTGCAGGTTGCCTGCCACAATGTTGAGCCGTCTGTTCAGCGAGGTGCTGCCGGACGTCCAGAGGCTCGCGGCTGACTGGGTGGAGGACAATGAGAGTGAGGAATGCAAGGCCAAGGAGGATCACGACAGCTGTCACCTCGAAGACGACGAGTTTGACGAGCCACTGGAAGGCAGCAGTCGAGCTGAGTCTGAGATGGCTGGCGACGACGATGAGGATGATGAGGCCGAGGAAGAGGAGTGTGGGGATGAGAACAATGGTGACAAACCCAAAAAGCGTGGCCCAAAGAAACGGAAGATGACTGCGGCCCGAGTGGAGCGCTCCAAGGTGCGAAGAATGAAGGCGAACGCGCGGGAGCGCACGCGCATGCACGACTTGAATTCTGCGCTGGACAACCTGCGCAAAGTGGTGCCATGCTATTCGAAAACCCAGAAACTCTCCAAGATAGAGACACTGAGGCTGGCCAAGAATTATATATTAGCCCTTGGTGAGATTTTACGCAACGGAAAACGTCCAGATGTGGTGGCCTATGTGCAGATGCTGTGTAAAGGCCTGTCCCAGCCCACCACCAATCTGGTGGCAGGCTGCCTGCAGCTCAACACCAGGAACTTCTTGACTGAGCCGTGCACAGATGGAGCCCGCTTCAACATGCCCAGCTCTCCTTTCTCGGTCCATCCCTACCCCTACCGGTGTTCCCGCCTCTCCAGTCCTCACTACCAGCCCGGGACCGGTGCGCTCAACCTGCGAGGCCACTCTTACGGTTCTGGGTACGAGGGCGCGTATCCACCAGGCGGGACGTCTCCTGACTACAGCAGTCCGGACTACGAAGGCCAGCACAGCCCACCCGTATGCCTGAACGGCGGGCTCTCTGGGAGGCAGCAGGAGTCCACTGAGGCAGACAGGAATTATCATTATTCTATGCATTACTCCGGACTGACCACATCTCGGCCCAGCCACAGCCTACCTTTTGGGCCCTCGGGAGCGCGCAGCAGTGGTGCGCACTCAGAAAACATCCCACCTTTCCATGACGCGCACTTGCATCATGACAGGGCGCCCCCATACGAGGACCTCAATGCTTTTTTCCACAATTGAGTTTAATGGTACAATGATCCAACCAGACTTGTTGACTTTACAATGACAATCTCATAACGTCTATAAATTGTTCGGAAAACAACTGGAGCTCCTGAAAGTAGGAGGTGACAGAAAGAGTACCCTTCTTATCTTGTGTATTCTACTGATGTCATCCCTTATACTGTTGTACATCCTATCAAAAGTGCGTCTAAACTGTTATCCTGTATGCAGAATGAGTGCAAATGACATAAACAATGTATAAGCCAACAAGAAACATGTTATGACACAAACAAAAGAAATAAAAGTGTTTTATAATTGTCTGAAATGACTGAACAAATGCTTTGAATACCAGGGGGAAATGATTTACTGTGAAATGACCGTTTTCATGAAAGTTAGCAAAATTTCAACATGTGAACAACATGTGAGATCAATCAACAATAATAAATAAATATTATCATCAGGAACATTTGGCTGAAAATTGGCACTTTCTTCAAAAACGAATGGGGGGGGGAGCCCTTTAGTTTCAACATGATAAAAACGCACTTTGCCTCTCCTTTTTATATTACACATTAAAAAAAAGCTTTTTAGATGTTTATGCTATGTTGTTTCTGAAGACTACACCCTTTCTTGACAACAAATTAGTTTACTTTCGGCGATATATATTTTTTAGATTTATTACAGGCTTGTGCGCGTTTTATTTCTCTCTGTTTATTTCTCTTTTTTATTTATGAATGCAGAAACAAGTTATTCTCGCTACAAACAAGAAAATCATCGGAATTTAAATCGATTTGAGGTCAGAGTTGGTACACAAACTTGACCTGTTGCATTTGAAATATCTGAACAGCTGATTTCAAACTTGTCAGCCAAACAATCTGGAATGGCTATAACTGTGGACTTATTTGATGAACAGTCACACCCTTTTAAATCAAATCTGGCAAGTTCATGAACTAAAAAACATTTTTCAACCCTCGTGTTGAAGAAACTAGGCTAAAATAACAGTGGTGTAAAATGGTATTAACCGGTTGCGTTTAATTGCACTCTTTTTTTATTTAATATTACTTAATAATTACTTGGAGACTGATGCAGCTATAAACTGTGATTTAACAGTCTCTCCGCTCAGAAAGGTTTCCGTTGTGCATGTGAAAATATTAAGTCAATGTGACACATGAACTGAGACTGAGGCGTTTTGTCTCGAGGGATTAATAATAAATCCGTCCGCAAACTGCAAATGAGTCCAAATTTCCGATCTGTTGATGTTCAAACATTATTTTTTAAATAACGAAGATGCTTCATGATTGTTTTGGTTGAGCATTCGATTGAGGTGCACTGATACACCCAGCAGATGGACTGATGAAATGTGTCAGAGACGAGCCGTCCAAAATCATTTCAAAACTAGAGTCGAGACTGCTCTCACGCATCTGTTGCAGTGTAGCTGCTGTCAAGGGACACGCGCCCTGTGCTTTTAGCCCAAGCATTTTACATATCATTTTTACCAAGAGAAATTGGAAGCAAAAAAGCATCTCGCAAAATGTGCCAGAAGTGGTCTGCAATTCGTGCGGGATGCCGTGAGAGAATCACACTAGAGGTCTAATCAATACTTACAAATAGACAATAGACCGATGGACCGATTCTTGGCTTCCACCTTTCTGTTTTGTGCAAAATGTTTTTACTCTGTGGCTTCAGATCGACCATTTAACCCTAGATCGGGCCCCGGAAAAGGACGAGGAATAAGCACCACAATTGACGCATAAACATGAATGTGCTCAGTTTCTTTTCAAGCACGTGCAGGTGCATTTAGGCCTTACCAGCACGGGTTGGTTCCCCGGTATTCTGAATGTCCAGCTGCATTAATAATGCATTCATCGGAATAATCATTACGGTTGCGTTTTTTAAAAAAAATACAGATGATCAACACTGAGCACAAATTAGTTCAATGAATGCTTTAATAACTTGATGTCTGTCCCACTAAAAATCATATTTCAAAGTCCGATTAACCAAGACAAGACGCTACATTTTGGCAAAATAAAGTAAACGCTAGACTAATTAATTTCTAATATTTGACCATTCTCATAACTAAACAGAACATTTGAAAATTAGATCTTGTGTGTGGTAGATCACGTCACTGGTGATTTCAATTGTGGGAGCAGGGACCATCTTTTGGACCGATGCCCTGGGTCCCATATGTTGTTGTGGGCATCCAGGGGAAATCAGTACCGGGCACCGGAGGGTGAAAAGCGTCCCATCAAACCCAAGCAAATGAATACAGAAGCTCAGTGAATTCTACTTGAGAGGGATCTTACAATGCGAAAAATTATTTATATTTAGAGAATTTTACTGATATTTCTCCTTGATTCCACTTTCGCGTAAAACGTCCACCTGACTGGTTAAATGGATGAAAGAGTTGAGCAGGTGCAAAATCCGGTGAATCAATGGCCCGTTGGTTTTTAAAATAAAGAAACCCGGTGGTGGCTGAGGGGACACACGCGTGCACATGCAAGCACGCACAAATACACACACTGCTTGACGCAGATCAAGCTCGCAGTCTAAATTTTTAACAAATCACAACCAATAATAGATGTGCGGAGGAGTAAATGAGCAATTTTGAAAGCAGTTGGCAACGCTGCGGCTTTGGTAAACTTTCAACAAGTCCTCAAACTGAAACGGTCAATGGCCCTAAATCAGGCTGCAAAAGTGTTAATATTTATCCAACTGGACTGAAATATTATGGCAATAATGTTCTAAAATTAGGTGGGGGAAGGTCTTAAATTTCAAACTCTTTTTGCATTTGAAACTGACGTGATTTCTCATGCAAACAGCAATTGGTTGTGAAAACTAAAGTCAGTCTAATGCCAAATATATTGCAGTGTATGTTTAGACACTTTGAAAAAATATATAGTAGGCTATTAACTTATTTACTTTTTATAAGTTTGACATTTGACGAGTAGGTTTTTTTTTTTTTTGACGGGACACTTGCAGGAAGCCACGAAAATCTTTACGCAAATGTATCCATTTAAACTGTCTTTTAATATTTTGTTGAAGATTGAATTAAGTCTTCAAGAAATCCATCAGATGTTTGTGTCTTTCCTGTTATTTTTCCTCTTCAGCTTCCCCATACAGGTGAAAGGCAGGCCTGACGTCAAGAGCCACCTTCCTGATTTTATTTTCTGCTTTAACCTCTCACTTATCTCGTGGATTTGTGAGTGAAGAGGGGTGGCGGTTGGCAGAAGATTTGATGAAAAAGCGCAGTGCCAAGTCGCTAAATGTCTGAGCACCAGTAAAGCCAGAGACTAGCAGAAACCCACCATCACCGACGCGGTGCCAGCTGCGCCACGTGGCAGCCAGGCGGCCCCTGCCAAAGTGGCCCTTGTGGGAGGGTCCCAGTATTTCTTTCCTAATTCACTCAGCATCTGTTCATTATTCTCCGCCGTTAAAGGAGGTTGTGTCCACCCGCTCAAGAGGCGACCTTTTTCCTGGTCCTCGGTCATGCGCCTTTGCAGCAGAGCAGGAAAACCGACGCAGGAATATCGGACCAAGTTAACGAGGGTTTCTCTTTTTAAGTGTGTGTGACTTAACCTCCTTCACCTCACCTGTGAGACAGCGGCATTTATAGTCGAAAACATTTATTTACGTAAGATGAATACATGTCAAAGAATCATCAGTATTATGATTGAATATTATTAAACTATACTACCGTTGGCACTGAAACTTGGGTTAATTATTTACCTAACTTATTCCTTAATGTGATATATCTGAAGTCAGATTTCCTTGAACTTCATAACAGATTTGTGACTATAAAAGTGGTCTGATAACGTGGTTTTTCTCGGTATCTGTAACGAATCGAGTTTAAGTGGCACGACTGAGGAGCATTCAACCAATTAGCTGGGATCCCATTTAGGGGTAATTGTTTAAATTAATATCTATAATAATGCTACACAATTACTGTAATTAAATAATCCGGCGCAGAGTTCAGTTTAACTGCTTTAAAAGCGATCAACAGATTCGCCAAAATCGCGACATAAGACTGCAAACCCAACACCACTGGCCCAGGCCTGCCGTGTCTAAATCTCCATCTGGACAGTTTTACTCCCATTTATTAGATTAGGTAAACATTTATCGGATTATTTATTTGGGGATTAATTTCACGTTAAGTATTTCACGGCACTAATCGGTGTTATGAATTCCCCATATGAGAGGAAAGAGACGTGGATGGAAAAGCAGAAATAAAACCAAGCTCACAATAACATTTTATGTCCAAAATTAAAAGATGAGAGACAAAAAAGTCCTGTCAGGTCAAGATCACTCATTTGAGATCTCCTGTGGTGAAACGTGTGTGCGTGTCCGCATGAGAGCTCTGATATATATGCAACATGTTTTATTTGTCACTTGCTCCCCACCAGTTGAAGAGATCGGATAGACGATTTTGTCTGGCTGCATGCGGAGCTAAATCTGGGAGTCACCTCCACTGCAGTGGGCAGCGGGTGCCACTACATCATGCTCAGCCACCCCACACCCTCCCACCATTACCACCCTGCCAGCCTGAGCGCCACGCCCAGCTCTGTGACAAGAGACGAGGCTGGCGTTGGGTGAAATTCCACTGCATCCCTGGAACAACAGTGGTGCGTGCAGTGCACGAAGGCAAGTGTGACTGTGCAAACTGTCTTTGAGTGTTACAGGGATGAAAAAACACACAACAACAACAACCACAACAACAACAACAACAAAAAAGAAGCTAGTGTGAAAATGTCAGATTTTGTGGTTTAAAAATAATGAAACCATTTACAAACTTGAGTCGTGTATAAAAGCCCACACAACCCAAAAGTGAGGATTTGTCATGTTTTGATGTGTTTGCCCCAAATGTGTGTGTGCAGTGTACAGTCTGTGTTGTGCATGGTAGGGTATAGAGGTTGTTGTCACTCTGCACAGATGGTGGGAGTGTTATTTATTTATTTATTTATTTGCGGGGGGAGGAAATGAGGAGGGGGGGCAGAGGAAAGGGGAGAGGAACAGCGAGGAGGAGGGTTGCATCTCTGAAGCTGCCATGCCACGGTCACACGGGCAGCAGTAATTGGCCTCCATATTGAGGGGTTTTGCGGTGCTGCAGGGTGGGCAAACTCCCAGCTGGACCTGTCAGATGGTATTCAATCCAGCTCATTGCCCTCGCTCCTCTGCTCCTTTCTCCTCTCTTTCCCTCCGTCTCCTCTCCTTCTCTGGCATGTTCCCTTCTTTTTGCCCCCCCTCCCCTTTCTTGGCCTTTTTACCCATCTTTACTGTCTCTGCTTCATCCCACACACACATTTACACAGTGTCTCTTTTTTCTTAAATCACACACTCATCACTTATTTCTTTCTCCACATAGCACTTTCCCCTCCCAGCATATCACTTTTTTTCCCCTCACTTGTCTCTCCTCTTTATATTCTTCTCTTCAGTTTTCTCACTAATGGCACATGGTCACTTCTGTCTAACACATTCAGTATCTTAAAGTACATCGCACCCTCGCAGAGCTCCTTCGTCACTGGTCACACACATGCAAACATACACACACACACACATTCTCACACATATACAAAGTTTTTTTTTTCCCACAAGACTTACACCAGCCCTGACCATACTTTTCTAACAATGGGAGAACTGGGAGATGAGAACAAATTTGCACTAACTCATGGTGTAGGAAATCCGTTTAGATGGTGATACCAGTTCAGTTAGACCGTGGAAATAAATTCACAGCCCGTAAGTGGGTAGATAAATGATTGGCCTAAATGATCAAGATCACGGAAAAGTGGAGTTGCATAAAAAATAAAAAAAAAACTGAGAGGGAGCACTGAAGTCTGAAGACTTTATGAAATACCATAGGTGCCATGGTATGTATTTGTTAGGTTTAATATGTCCAGGGTGATTTCCAGACTCAAACACATGCATGATTGACAGACTCTGTTCAACAGCTTTAAGATTAAAGCCTAATACAGACTATGCGGTGAAAATACCTCCAAGTTTAGGAATTTTTTTCGGAATCCATCAAATGCAAACTGCCCTATCCTAACTTTTACATTAAGTCTTTGCTTCTGCCTCTCCCTCATAAATAAAACTAATGTTCAAGAGGCAAAACTGTACGATTAAGGACACAGGTGTATCTTTTCTAAACTAATCTGGATCTATGTTAAAAAGACTTTAGATGAATGCAAAACCAAAATAATCAAAAGATGCTTTAGGGGTAAACTTTAAAGAACACATGCAGCAATGTCACCAGCAGTTTCCTGCTTTTTTTTAATCTTTTTATCATAGTGAAACGATTGAAATTTATTTCAACAATTTATTACCGTTTATTGAATTAAAGTAGATGACACTGGGGGTAATTGTAGGTTTATGCAATTTTTTAGTGTAAATAACAGCATGCTATAACGTTTATTTACAAAGGGTAATAAAAACTGCTCTACTTTTGCATTTGATAATCATAAATCTCAAAAGAAAAAAACAGAAACCCAAGACAACATTTGGCAGTAATGTGTTTCTGTGATACCTTTACATTGTGTAAAAACAGGGATTCTAATCAATTGCATTTTCAAACTCAGGAACATCATTAAATTACTGAAATTTTCGTGCAAACTTTGTGCCAAGCCGACGTGGCAGATGGTAAGTCTCCCCTGACTTTGGTTTGCTCAGTAAGACGAGTGGGAACATTGGGGGCTGCTTGACAAAAGTACCATTTATGCTCATAAATTACATTTATCAGTTGGTATTTGTTAACTGACCACATTAACTGTTCATTTACATGGAGGGAATGAATATTTGTCTAATTTACAGTTACTAATAATTCCTGTGAGACAGTAATGCTGTTATATATTCCCAACAGATTTACAGCAATTCATTACCCTGAAGACATAATCATTTCTCTGCAGAAATATTCAAAACCAAAAAGGCTAAATGTGTTTAGTTTAAAGAAAACCAAACATAAAATTATGATGCCTCTGTCTTACACGGATACATGAAACTTAAGGGTAAAGTGCAAAGAATGAGGACAGGAAACACGAGTGTTTTAATCTTGGAGGAGTGTTTCCTTTCGTTAATTTCTATATCACATCAAATCCCAATAATATCTTCATTGTTTGCTTAAGTGGACATCATTGCCTTGTAACAGCGTTTGTGTGCAATCGGTTCAGATAAAGGAAGTTACAATTTAGGATTTAGGAAGTTACAAAATTGAATCTAATTTGTTGTCATTGTGGGGTATTTCAACAAACCTGTAGAGTAAGTGCAACCAAGGTCTTATACAGTGGGACACGTACAGTATTTTCCAGGTGTGCAGATCTCATTTAAAGTTCAGTGAAACGGACCCGTGCTGGTCACTGTCCATATGGTTCCACTTTGTCCCACTCATACCCATTAGACAGCAGCCAGGTGTACGCACCAAACAGCAAATACACCACAAGTCACAAGCTTTTTCATAAGGTAAGGTTTCAATAACCAGCATGAAGGTAAATAAAGTCACACCTTCAGACAGTTTAAAACATTAGTTTACAACTGTTCACATTGCTCTGAAATGTCGATGACCACAGATGGTGTGCCGTATTTAAGAGGAAACAGCAAATGCAAGTTATTATAGTAAAAGAGTAAAAGTGGGTCGGTTACATTTCCCAGTTTAAGGTGGACAAAAAAGCAAAGGGTATCCTCTAATGACACAGATCAAATGTATTCAGGGAGGAAGTAGTGGAGGACAAATTCTCATCCTTTACTTGAGTAAAAGTACTTCTGCTGCATTAAACGTACTTTACAGTTAAAATTACTGCTCTGAAAAATGTTACTCTAGTAAAATTAGTAGTAAGTATGTCTCTGAAAATACATTTAAAGTATTAAGAGTAAATGGATTATGCTTGTGCATATAAATGTATACTGCTTCATAAGATCACCGTTACTTCTGCACTTCTGCACTTCTGCAAAGGCACTATTTAACACTTTTAGTCTGTTGAGGCTAAGCTCACTCCACTAATGATCGTTTTCATTATGAATTATTCTGCGGATAATTTTTTTCATTAATCTTTTTCCTTTTTTTTGTTTATAAAAATTTCCCTGACTTGTGCCAGTTTTCCCAGAGAGTTGCCAAGTTTCTGTCATTTGACTGATTAGATTGCTAATCTGTTTTTAAGCTGTATTTTTCTTTAACACAAACTAGAGGCTTATCACTTGACACTATATTTCTTAAGTTCATGGTACATTTTGCGTGTAAAAATGTAAAAAGTGGCATTAAAAGCACAGACTCAGGTGGAAAGACAACACATTTGCACTTAAGCATAGCACTATAATGAATGTTTTCAGTTATATTCCACTAGGGAAAGATACAAAGCTCTCACGGAAAGATAATGTTGACTGCTGCAGAGCCCTCAGATGATAAAATCCAAACTATGAAGCAATACTGAAAAAAACAATGGCTGTAACGTTACTATCCAGCCATTAGATCCTAGACAACACTCTTTGTAACAAAAGCATACAAAAATGAATGAATTAATGAATGAATAATATGACTTTTGGGTGATTTAATAAATAAACCTATGCAAAGTTGAAATCCTGAATCCAAAGGCAAAACACAAAATTAACTGACACACACGTCCTTCCTGTGGAGTGTATTTTTGCTGCTGTGTGCTGCTTTGAGGAATCAGCAGTGTGGGGTTGTAATGGACTAATGAACAGCTGTCACTGAATTAAAACACTCTTTCACACATACAGAGACTGCCACAGTGTCCCCAACACATGCAGATGCTTAAGACACACATAAACTCAAACACACACACACTCTCAATGTCTTTAGTCGCTGGCCTTGACTCAGGAGCCTCCCACAGGTTTCGACTTTGTGTGGGTCTGACCTCTAAATGTGCATCTGTCCATGTATGCTGTGTTTTATGTTGATATAAAATCGCTGTCCAGTTCAGATGGTCTTTGATCTAAACAGGATGGAAATGAACGATGTTCATTTGACAATGTTTACATATTCTTTTAGGACATTTTGGACATATTCCTGTTTTTCATTTAATGTGAATATGGGCCTTAATTTGATGTAAAGGTATGTAACTGTCTTTTCACATATTACTGCAATGCTTGTACAGTAGAAATGTGCTCCTGCAAATTCATTGGCTAGAAGGTTTTTTGCCACTAACACCAGTCTTTGTATTGCTCGGTTCTATTATAAAACAAATAACTTCAGTTGTTGCTGAGGAAGTCAGACCAATGCACCAGTAATTGAAAGGTTTGTAAGCTCACTTGATAGATTTGTGTCTACAGGTAATTGTACTCTGAAAAACAAGTGGCAATACCTAACATTTGTCTAATTTGCTTCTCCTTTAAGTTGTCTAAAAATCAAACTCAGTGCCACCAGACAGTGGTCCATAGACCAATGAGTCATGACAGTCAAGCAGTTTTTAAAAAACCTTTTCCTGTTTAAATTTATTGCCCTGAAAAGAAAAGATCCAACCGAAAACAATAAACCAACAATAAACTCTAGGCTTCAGTCTTTCAAAGTGTGATATTAACATCACTGCCTCTCTCAGTGCCCACTTTCTCTCCCTCTCCATCTTCTTTTTCACCAATCCATTTCACCCAGCCTCTTCTTAGATGCTGAGAGGAAGTAAACAAAGTGGAGTGTGTATCCCAGTGGCACGAGTTATTGACATAGCCATCCACTCTTGCTTTCTCAGATTAAAAGAGATTATCATAGGAGGGACGAGGAGGAGCTCTCTCTTCACATCACAGTATGTGGGAGGGGGAAGAGGGGGTATTGATCGTGGAATTAAATGAAGACTTGAAGGCCGCACAGAGACGTGTTAGTGTTAAACACATGTTCATGCATATGCACGCACGGATGCATTGATGTGTTTACAAACATGAACACTAGTACAGGACTAGCACACTTCAGTTGAGGGTGATGAATCTACTCTTGATCCTATGAAAATACACATGTGCTAAATATTTATGTTGTGTAGAGATCATGAATGAGCATCAAATTAACTCAGGGTTTGGCATTTTTAACTTCTGGGAGAAGCCTTGAATCCCAGGAAGGCAATAAATCTAATAGCCTGTTTTTGGAAATTAATTAACTTAATTGAGCTGCAGTGTTTTGGGAAATTATGAATATTTCTGTTTTTAAAGTATAGTGAATTAACTTTTGCTCTCAAATAAATTAAACCATGTAACATTGTTAAAGTGCAACACGCTTAGGAGGAGGTTAGGGACGAGTAATGGGTCATCAAGATATCTGGACATCTTCTTGTGTCCTGCTGACCACAATATCACATATAGGCGCATATAGTTCTGATGTTTCTAAGCCAAATATACAAATGTTCTCATAGTTTCTTAGCCATTTTATCATGACCCAATTCTTTGAGAGGAATGTGCAGGATTTTGTCAATATTTTATATAAAAATCCCTATATAGAGTAGTTTTGTTGCCTAAACCTGACCAAGTTGTTTTTGTCCCAAACCTAACCACACAGCATGTCATAACAAATGAGAATAAAAACATTGATCCAACACTTAACATAACACACTTAACTCACAAATGACAGGAACTGTGTTCTTGGAGAACATAACTTCACTGTACTTGTATATTTAGCTATATTATACTTGAGTATTTGCCAAACAATGCATAGCTGCATTGATCTTTCTTGAATATCAGCCAGGTGTTTATGACCATGGGTATTTTAGGTTTATGTTTTCATTGATCCTATAAATGCTGGGGGAAGTACTCCCTCGCTTTTGTTATTACAGAAAAGTAAGCACATTCTCCTGCAGCATCCTTGATGTAGTTTTGCAGTACTTGGATTTCACAAACACAACTGACATTACGAGAAAGTACAGACTAAAATTGGTAAAATGTCAGCTATGTAAACAACTTCTTTTTTGAGCCTGTAAGCAACAGAGAAAATACAAACACATTTTGACTCATCTACCAACTACATGCCAGCTATTACCTAACCTTAGCTTTTCTGACAGTAGTGTGAATGCAAACAGATAAAAGCCCTCAAGATATGTATAAGGAGCCACTGAATATAGTTCAACAAACTCAGCTATCTATCTATCTATCTATCTATCTATCTATCTATCTATCTATCTATCTATCTATCTATCTATCTATCTATCTATCTATCTATCTATCTATCTATCTATCTAATAATCTACAAATCTTCTCAGCTAAATCTTTCAGCCGGTATTTTTTGCATACGTCCTTCTTTCCTGAGATTGCTCCATTTATCATCACTGTCTTCTTCAGCAGTTTTTCGACCACCACAGAGTTCAGTTGATTAGCCATCATAAGTTTATTAGTCTGATCTAGAAGCCCAACGGGATCTTAGCTCTGCCTTTCTCCACCGCCAATGAAGGTATATCCCATTTTGACTTTGGAATTTCCAACAAATACTCGGCACACTGTGGTGTTCTTGTGCCATAAGAGGTGGGTATACTCTTAATTTCTGGACATTCTTTTATTAGTAGCCCATCTAGCAAAGTACAAATGTCCTTTGCTATGAACAGTGACATGCAGTGAGAGCTTTGCTAAAATCAACTGACCCAAACACAGAGCTTTGATATATGCTTAGCTTTTACTGCTTTTACAAAAAAATACACACTATCCATAGTAGCTATTCTTTGTTGTGTCTGGCTTCTTCTTCTGTGTACTGGATGGAAAACTGTGAAGTATGCGAAGAGCACTTAGATTTGCATGAGTCTAGTTGAATGTACACATCCGGAGTAATTTGACTTCCAATCACAGAATTTGGATGTGTTGGTTGGAACAGAAGTTTAATTTTGTGATTTTGCTTGGGTTAACATGTTTAAATGCATGTCAAAATTCCTGTTTTGGTCAGACTGATTCAATAATATATATTTTTTCAGTGTCATGTAAACATACTGAGTGAGAGGCAGAAAAAGGCGGGTCATGTTTCTGTCTCCTTAGGAAAATTAAATTTGACTTGCAGCGCACCAGTGAATGTAATAGTAAGAGGAGATTTAGAAGTGGGTTTTTCTTTTTCGTTCATGACTGAAGTTTTGTATTTATTATAGTCAAGCATTGGATACATACATAATTAGATCAAACCTTTATCTTTGACTGAAAAGCATGTCAGCGGCTACATTTGATTGAAAAATCCAAACCAGTCCAAAAAATAGGGAGCCATCACAGTTAAACTTCAGAGCGAATGAGCAAGTGCATCAGTATTCACCAGGATGAATAAATCAACACTTTCCCCTAAATTAATCTCTCTCAAGTTGAAATTTTATCACTGACGAGCTTGGACATCTCCATGGTAACAGGAATTCCACTACCGTTCCCAAGTGGATTCAAAAGCAGCATGTAGGGACTGACAGCATGACATGCTGTGCACATTGCTTTCACTGTACACCTGGGCACAGAGAAAGGCTAAATTCAAACACACACTTACAGACAGATGGAAATGCACTCCTTGCCATCTTGCACTAAACTGTACAGGACATTTGAGTCATTTGGAAAATAAAATGTCAGATTCTTCAGTTTAATAGTGTTCCAATAACTGACAGCTCAAGTTTGAACATTAATGTCCATCTGCAGGTACACACACACACATGCACACACACGTCCAGACACAAAAAGAAGCAGTGCACTTTGAGTCTGCTGTTTTCTTGGTCTTTCCAGTTGGCGGCGGCCAGACGCGGAAGAGCTGGCACAGCCAGAGTCAGAGTGCCAGGGGGAATGGTGCGCCACATGGCATGTTCATGGCAGGGCCAGCTGGGGGGGAGGGAGACATGAGGGTTGTCTGAGTGTGTGTATACATGTATGTGTGTGTCAGATAGGGGGGCAGCATAGGGGTGGTTCTGCATCTTAAATTCCACAACATCTGTTCAATAGGCAGCACCATATATACCGCTAAAGCTGGTGTGTTTTCAGGCAGCCATCATAACCGGGGGTTGGTGTGTGCATTAAATGTGCATGTGTGTGAGCATGTGTGCCGTCTGTGCATGCATAGGTGTTGTAGACGAGGGGAGATGGGGATGGGAGGGAGTGATGATGGGTAGGGATGCGGGATATTGAGGGTAAGTTTCAATTTTGCTGCTCTTGGCTCAGCAGCCTCCAGTGCATGAAATACAGACTTGGTCAAAAACAGCACAAAAATCAAACGAGAGAAATTAAATTCCCCTCACATATGGCCGTTTCTGCTCGAGGCTGATTTATGGTGTCTGACGTGAGAATCACAATTTGTAGTTCATCACAACTGGGTTACGAGTAATTGCAGCATCATCTTCATACAGTCTCGATGCCAGTGAACTAGCTGTGTACTGGTGCGTAGGAAGCCGTTGCTCCAATGCTGGGAGTCCACACACAGATACTGAGTGGACATGAAGCACCGGAGCAAAGGCTTCTCACCTCACTCGATGGGAAGCTTAAGTCAGAATATGGCCTTTCTAACTAACATGTAGGCACACACACACAGAGATGCAGGCGGATGCATACAAAAAAACACATAGACACGTATACATCTAGTCCCCCTTCTCGTCAACCCTGCTGGCACTTTGGGGAAAAGTGCCTCCTCCCACTCCCATTTATCTGCCCCCACTCTACCCCCCACCCCCATCCGTGGCAGCCGACGTCCCTCGCAGCGTGGCGTACCATCTGTTGCCCCCCCCCTCCATCCCATCCCCCCAACACCATCCCACCCTTCTCCCTCGAACCTCCTACGCCTTCCTGCGCCAGCCTACCCATAAAACATCTCTCTAGATACCAAACAGGAAGACTTTAAGATTCACCAGCATTAAGGAAGTTACGCATCACCAAAAAATCTATTTATTTCAATTGTATAGGCATAGGAACATGACACACACACAAAAAAAGATGCACACCACACACATTCATTGTTAAAAAAAAGTTGTGCAAATGCGATGCTACATACAAACTACAGATAAAGTTGTGCAGTAGTAGAGAACACATAGGGTTTGCTGATTGCTCTCATGAATGTTTAATCTATGAGGCTTTAATAGGGATAAAGTCTGTAAAACCTCCTCCAACACCTTCAGGCTAAAAGTGAAGCCGTGCCAAAAGCCTAATTAAATGTTTTTTAAACCTTTCCCCTTGGAGAGGGCAGTCATTTCATCCCAAAGTATGGCTCTGTCAAAAAGAGAATGCTTAATCGGGACTGTATGTACCTCACTAACTTTAACGGGGTTGTTTGTGGTATTCTCGTGCACCTGACCTGTGCATGCCATTTGAACACACCTTCATGACATGACAGAGTAGTCAAAGATTTATGATATGTTTGTATGCAGACCAGACCTAACTGTAAGACCTAGCAAGTTTTGATACCCCATATCCTCCAATTTTATGAAACATACTGTATTTTTGCAAAGCTAAATATTCTCTGACCATATATTGTCACCTGCCACATATTATGTTATTTCCAGAGAGTCATAATCTTGGGTCATCTCTGGAAAGGTGTTGGCAGTGACGTTCAAGGCCATTCCAGTTGATTCACCTGATTAAAGCAACAAATCAAAATTGATATGCTGCATTTGCCAAAGGAAAACAAACCCAAAAATCGGATGACTTGTGACCTCAGCTACCAGCCCTCCCCATATGGGCTACAAGTTTACTTGGAAGACAGTCATGACATGTGTTTTGGCATAAAATGTAGTGTCATACTGATTTGGCACTGGTCCAATGTCGGCCTTTAAGCAGATATCGTCCAGAAAAGTGCTGTGAACTTCCATGATGATGCAGGTTCCTTTGTTTTCAAAGCTACAAAATGACAGTTTCCAGAAATTCATTCTAATTCCATATGTAGATTTTTCATTTCTTATTTACTAAGATGGCTGTTCAGTTAAAATCTTAGTAATCAGACTTAAATATTGTCTACCTGCAGCCTGCGTCTATGAAAATGGTTGTGTTAGTGTGTAAAAGCTTTTCTGATGAGACCCTTGCATGAGTGTATGTAAGGTACAGAGTGGACAGTAGAATGCGTCTAAACAGAGGAAGATGGATAGATAACGATACGACCACTGCTGTTTGACCATTCATCTCAGGTGCATGAAGAAGAACTCAATAGTTACAGCTCATCCATCAGCCACAGGGACACTACTGAGCTGCCTGGAACAGAACCAAAAAACATTTCGACCCATCTTCTCTTCTCTTCTCTTCTCTTCTCTTCTCTTCTCTTCTCTTCTCTTCTCTTCTCTTCTCTTCTCTTCTCTTCTCTTCTCTTCTCTTCTCTTCTCTTCTCAGTCTCATATTTTGTTAAGTTTCTTGGCTGGTTTTACTTGTTGTGTGCATCTCTCGTGTGGGGGGGGGGGGTTACTCATCGAACAAAAGCCAAGAGACAGTAGCAAAAGGTGACAAAAGAAAAGCGTTGCAAAAAACATGAAAGATTAAAAAAGTTCAAAGTTAGAGGATGAAACGAAAATGGCAAGGGGAGTGTGTGAAGAACATGTGTGTATGTATACCTGGAAGAGAAAGTGAGGGCAAGGTAAGCAGCTAAACAGCAGCTGTCGACCTAATTCCTTCTTAACGCAGCGCTTGTGCTCTGATTAAGAAAGCGATCTGGCCTTTAATTTTCTCCTGACACCAGCTAATGCTCTGTGTCTCAATCGACTACCGTATCCCTCTCACATCTACTACACAGTCTGTGCAGCCAATTAGCATAAACTGACCTGAGAGAGTTAAATAGTGAGGCAAACATCATAAAATATAAACCTCACAAAAAAATATTTCTCTTAATTCAAAAGTTTCATTGAACAAGCAGCGAAAAGGCAATCCTGCTGATTCCTGGAACCCAATCAAAACTTTCATTAGAGCTCAAGTAAAAGTAAATGACCTTATACTCCACAAAGTCAAAAAATGCCCAATGTACAAAATAAATATACCACAAACCTACCTGGCTGACAAAAACAAACAAAAAAATCCATTGCAGTATAATTCATTGCATGCTCTGTAAACACTCAGTGTGTATGTATACTATATCTTTCATCCTGAAGTGTCTGACTATATATTTTCTAATACTGGCTAAAATAAGCCTAAGGTGAGAATAATGGCTTCATTGTGATAATACATTTGTTTGATAAAGAGCTTTCACACTCGAAACATTGCAGTGAAGGCGTAATCCAATAACGGTTTTTGAGAGCATTTATTCTAGTGTGGATTAATGGTGACGATATAAATATATTTGTGGCAAACCATTAACATGAGCTTCTTTCTCCAAACTAAATAGGCTAGATGGAATAATAATAACAATACAAATAATAATGTCCAATAAAAAGTCCATAGTGTAACTTGCTTGAACTACAGTTTACTAATGCAATGAATTATTCAGTTCTGACTCCATGCATTTCAAAAGCTTGTGATGGAGAGGGACCTATTTTCAAATTTTGGTTTAAAATCTATAAAGTCTGCTATTACCAAACAAAATGCCTGTAAGAGCCAGAAACAATCAAACTTGTGACGTTGTTCACCATATCCAATACATTTCAATGCTTACTCACACAGAGATATTACACAGTTCAGATAAAATTGAGAATTATGCAAATTTTAGGCAGACTTTATGTTAATTCACTTTCTTGTATCCTAATTGATTGAAGATGGTAGAATCAGATCATGACTTTGCAAACAAAAAAATTAAAGCCCAACCATTTGTTCGTGAAACAACAGATCATGAACAAGTCTATGGCAGGGTTTGCCTGTTTGATAATGTTAAGTATGTTTTGGTGTGCAATTTGCCTGCTGCCCATGAAACGGTGCTGCATTAGAAAATAATCTGGCTTTGATTTGTTTTGAATAAAAGCATGTAAACTACCAGTTTGATACACACAAATGTCTATTTCTGGGACGGTGATACATGAGTATAAACCTTCCAAGGTGTGGTCTATTTTTAAGATGATGCAAAAACAAAATGTGGCAACTGGATGGTATTTACCCAAATGTCTCAGACTAAAATACACACTGTCCATGAAGCAACCTATAACAACAGACCATGGAGACCCATGTACACAACACTGTTATGGTAACTAACGAGCTGTGTAAAACTAATGCAACATGCAGCTGCGTGCAGGCTTGCAATGGTACGAGATTTTTGTTTATGTCAAAAGTCTAAAAAAATATCACAGTTTCTCTGTATCACAAAAGTTCTCTAATGCGTTAGAGCGACCCTAAATGAATGACAACAGACTTTATTTGTGGAATAAACACATTGTTATAACTGACGCTTGACAACATTTTTTTAATGGAAGTGTGTGACACAAGTTGAAGAATGTGAGAGGAAGTCGCATTATTCAGAGAGAGGAGATGTGCACACACAAGTGAGAGTTTCCATCCGTTTGTACATTTTTAGTTCATGGTATACTGTGAAACCAGTATAATGCTGCAACCCTACACTGAGACTGAGACTGCTATTCCAAATTGGACCAGATAACCAGTCAGATGTCGTGGCAGCACACAGGATTATTATTTTTATTTTGTCTTGTGTGGTGGAATAAACATACAACTCTGGTGTTGTAGACCGAGGATTTAAGATAGGACAGACGCAAACATGTGAGCGGCGATAAACCTTGTGCAAACATGAGGTGTACGTGTGTGTTTGCTGCAAACACACATGCCATTCGGACCGCCATGTGGAGTGTATGTGAGAGAGGTGGCGTTGCTAGGAGCACCAGGTTGTGTGCAGACAGTGGTAACAGAATAGAGACGGCAGCAGCAGCCTGGCAGTGGAGAAGAAAGGAGTGGAGCAATGCCAATAAGATTCCCCCTGAGAGACCGTAGAAAGAGACAGACAGATAGACAGGCAAAGAGACGTGGCGAGGGCACGCTGATATGATCATGTGTGTTCCACTGAAGGATGCAAAAACATTTTAGTCGGAAAAAGAATAATAAATCCTGATATATTTGGATGAAAGGCTAACAGGGCCATTGAAGATCACTGGGGCATTTATTTCAGCTCTGAATACAATATAGATTGTTATAGCAAGGATGCAAAGAAATGAGGATGATTGAACAGCAGGAGGGGGAAGATGGTTGACAAGGTTGACTGGATAGAGGCGAAAAAAGAAAGAGAGAGATTGAAACAATCTGTTGGGTCTCATATTTGTTATCCTTCCTCATGTCACCCATCCGTCAGATAGACTGTTAGTCTATTTCCAACCGGCCCACGTCACTTCCTCACCCTTGCATGTTACCCTGCTGAGCCTCTCCCTGGTTTTCTATTTGTTGTCTCCTTTTACAATTTCCCTCTTCCTTCTTCCTTCCCTCATTTTGTCTTTAAACGGAGAGTCGTGTGAACAGGCTATGCAAATGAGATGGTTATTACCCCACTGCTCATCAAGCCGCGCAGAGGAGACATTAATAGGCTGATGAATATGCATGTGAATTTGTTAATTAAGTTAATTATTCTGCTGAAAATGCATTCGTCTTCCAAGGACATCTTCCCCAGGATTTCAACCTGCTCCACTCATTAGTCATGCGATATTTCATACGCAGAGTGAGAAAGAGAGAGGGAGGCAGACAGTGGGAGGGAGAATGGAGGGAGACAATGAGTTTTCCAGTTGGGGTAGTAAAAGTATGGGGTAAAAATAATGCATTTCAGTGTCATCAGTGCTCACAATGGGATGTGCTAAAACTACCCATAATAGCAAACCCCATCCTGGTTTACAGATATGGCACATTATTCCTAAAAAGTCGTAGCTGGAGTTTATATTATTAGAGTTTTGAGCACCTTTCTTCATTTTTTCCGCTTGCTTCTACCTCACTGGTTACTTCTCCCTAATTGCTTATTAAAACCCTCTTAAATGAACTTTTTGTGCCAACTTTCTAACACATTAATTAATTGTTGTAGCCAATTAAGTGCCGTTGTGCAAATGAGCCTCATCACAAATGGTCCTATAGGGCTAACCCCTCCTTTCTCTATCCCTCTCCTTGTCTCTTGCTCTTCCCTCACTTCACCACCCTCCCTCTGGTCTTCCCAGCTGCCCGAGCACTTCAAGGCACTCTGTGCCAAGGAAGCAGAAACTGTGTCCTGATAATGCCTCACTGTTTTCTGGATTGCTTCCAGCCTTCAGGCTTACTGATCTCAAACTTGTATGATGATACGTGAAAAGTAAAAAAAAAGCTCAGTTGAATCCTTTTGTTTGCCATGTTTCTGCAAGAGCATCTTAACAGGACAGTGCACCATCCCACCATCAAACCATATAGGAAATCTGTTGATTGCATTGTCTGCTTAATTTGTCTGGTAGCAATAGATTATCAAGGAGGTATGTATACATCAAAATAGTTAACTTTATTAAAAAACGGGGAAGACGTGAGTTCACCAAGAGAGGCTGGGAAGAAAGGAGGGTAGTAGACTTCAAAGCACTCAGTAAGGTTGCCAAGCTGTTCACACATCTTCATCCCCCGTGTCAAAACTGGAAACATGCAGAAGAAATCAAATACATGTGTCTGAAGAGATGTTAGTTAAATCCTTCAACACAACTATGTGAAAATAGGGGAAATATAGGAAAGATGAATTTGTCCAGCATGTCTGTGCATACCTGAATATATATGTATCTGTGCAAAACATCTATTTACAGTAAACATTCACTATCCATAATGTAGTGTTTATATGTAGGTGTATACATGTATGTATACATGAAAAGTTACACAGGTATAGACGCACAGTGCAGGGAAAAAGATTTGACCTCTGAGAGTGAAGTGACACAGCTGTTAAAAGCATAACACAAGTGGTTTTGACTTCTCAATTATCTTCATAAAAAGAGCTTAAAGCAGAGAAAACTATACCAAATCAGCACTGCGAATGACCACTATTCATATCTAAAACTGCATTATCTCTAACGGGAAGACTTCTACACAATTCTTAAAGAATATTTTGTTGTGTTCGGCTGTCTTTTTTGCTCCTGTCTCTTCAGAAGATGCCATAATTAATGCCTTTGTGCCATGATGGCACAATGAAAGGGTTCACGGGGACCAAACCAACTGTTGTAAAAATCCTAGTTCTTGTCACTAAAAATAGGTCTTTATGACTCTGGTTGTATGTTTTGGGTAGTTGTCATGCTACAAAACAATTTTGGAATCAACGAGAAGCCAGATGGATAGCATCTAACCATCTTACGTCGTTGACAAAGTGCTGGACCTGTGTCAAGTGCAGATACAAAAATAATGCAAAGATTTGCAAATCATTTAAACCTTAAAATGAATTGATGATAGTCCAAAGACACTGTATAAAACAGCAAATCTCAGAATTTACCGATTCAAGTTTGAACCTAGTGAGAGCAACATATTTTGGAAAATTTGGGACAGTGGCATGGTTACACTTGTTTTGAATCACCTCTTCTTTTTAGAAAACTCCAGAAGCACAAGTTTATGGTTGTGAATTGAGAGACGACAGTGTAAAAATAGGCTGCTGTCAGTCAGCGTTCAGGGGGAATAGCAACTGGTAAATAGTATAATGTGTGTATATAACATGTTTTTGTAACATGTAGACCTAACCATGTACATTAATTATAACCCTTACCTTTTAACTAATAACCCCAACAATTTGTTGTCAGATTTGACAAATCTGAATTCAGGGATCTCTTCAATGATAATCCACAAAGGTCGATGATTAGGACCTTATGCCATATGGGCATTTTGGTCAGATGAACATGAGCAAAATATGGAAAGTGGACGTCACCACATTGGAACACATATGGAGCTCGTTGATGTACTGACAAATCACAACTCAAACTGCATCTGTGTAGGGAACAGAGTAGTGAAATGTAGTAATTGTAAAAATGTTACAGCATTGTGAAACTGCCCCCTTTAGAGCTGGGGACCAACATACCTATCTCTTGTTTTGACACGAGATTGGGTTGGCTCAATAGTTCAGGTCCTCCATATGTTTTCAAAGAGTGACAGGTCTGGACTGTAGGCAGGCCAGTTTGGCACCTGCACTCTTCTGCTATGAAGCTATGCTGTTGTAATATGTGCATAATGAATTAGCATTTTTCTTGCTGAAACAAGGAATTTTTTTGTGTGGTTTCATATGTTGCTCCAAAACTTATATTGTTATACATCAATGGGCCCTAGGAAAATGTGGAATTTGATTATGTTTTTTTGACAAAATATTAAACACATACACACACACACACACACACACACACACACACACACACACACACACACTCACACACACGCACACATATATATCTATATATATGTGTACAAAGATAAATATATATAATCTTTGAATCTTCTAACTGAGAAACAATATCCTTCATGTGTTCATCTTGTAGTCTTTCACAGAGTATTAAACCACCTATTGAACACCTTTCTCCATCTTTACTTTCTGCATCCCCTGAATAGTCTTTTTATATAACAACACTGCCACTAACCTTGCGCAAATCAATATTTCACTCACATAGTAGTGAGATGTTCCATCTGCTTTCTAGTACACAACTTTTATGATCTTTTGTGTAATAGAATCTAAAAGAATAAAAAAGGGTAAAAAAAAATCCAATCTGTCTATTTACAAAATATCTGGTCAATGTGACAGTTCTGAGACTGTTTCGAGATGCTGTAGTTCACTGGAACATGTCTTTCTCAAGTTAACAACACTGAGAGAAACAGTTCTCAGCACTGGGTCTGAACTTTCTCTTTCTTGCCTCGTGTCAGGCTCTGCCCACTCTGCTGCCATTCGGACATGGCACTGATACACCCACCATGAAGATTAGGGAGGGTTTAGCTACTGTGCCAGCCTCACTCCCTGTGCCATGCCATCCCTCGGCACAGAGGGGGGTCCCACTTGGCATGGCAAGGTGAACTAGCCTCTGATTGATGGGCATGGTTTCAGCCCGCTACTGTGCTCCCCAAGGCTCGTGCCTCCTTTTCCTTTCTCCCACTGCTGTCTTGGCAGCAGTGCCCAAATCCTCCTCCATGCCAGGCAGCCAGCTAAAGCTCCTGGTGGGCACATCAATTACATTGCGGCACCTCCCCTCTTTTCTCATGTCTATCTGTGGGCCTGTCTACTGTCTCAAACAATGCCAATCTGGTCCCTCTCCATTTCCACTGCTGTCTAAAGCTATCTCATGTGTGTGTTGTTTTATATTCATGTTCAGAAAATATCTTTGCATATGCACAAATGCACATGTATTCATGCACACACTCCTTGCTCCCTCTCATAGGCAGGTCATAATGGCTGGTGGGAAAATCCTCCCTAGAGAGCACTCATTGCCACAGGCTCAGCTGTACAATAGGCTCAGGTGTGTGTATGCAGTATGTTCTTGTGTGTGCACAAGGCATGTCTGCTGTAGCTATTTACATTTTTATCAAAATCTACAGCCTTATTATCCCACTGCTTATGTGTCAGCTTTACAAACGGGCATACAAAAGTAAAAACTGTAAGAAATAAGATAATCATCATGGTAGGGCATTGTTCTATTTTCAAAGTCGTTAATGATGATTTCAATTATTTCAACCTTCCCTTGGATTTTGGCGGTTTGTTGCTCTTGGCAAAACATGAATCATTTACTTGCAGTAGTACGCCATCTGGAGTTTTCATGAAGCCACTGTCTTTAACATCAAGCAGATAATTAAAGCTTTGTTTGGTGTTAAAGTTATCATTATCCCCATCAGTATTGTTTCTCATTAAACTGTGTCAATAAAGAAATTAAATGATTTGAAAAACGTACAATCTGGCAAATCACAGATTAAATGTGTGTTGTTTTTTTTTCGTTTTTTGTTTTTTAAGTTGTCTGTCAAGATACATCGCTGAAATGCTGAAAAACATGTGCACGTAAAAAGTGATGGAAACTCACGTCCGTCAAACGCTTGCAAAAGCACCAGAGTATGTACAGTACGGAAGCCGGAGAGGAAATGCGGGGAACCCGAAGCGGGGAGCGGACCGTGGGACAATGGCGACCGGGCCTGGTGTTACTGTGCAGAGCGGCAGCCCTGCCAGAGAATTTTCTGTTACGGTTCAGCAAGGAGGAAATCAGACTCTCCAAAATCGGGTGAAAACTGAAGAAGTTACAGGTGCGTCCCATGCGTTACTTTAGTATGTTTAACATTTTTTGACATATTACAGAGATCCGACATGCTGGGTATGGCGACTGAGGCTAACAAATGGCTAACAGTTAAGTTGGCCGACTGTAACACCGTTAATCGCTTTTGGATATATTTTCAACCTATTGTTGAATTTACTAAAAATATAACACCCTGCGAAACGCCAGAATATCGTATCTTAAATGGTGTATGTTTTGGTAAGGTAGCAGCTGTGTGAGCTAATGGCTAACGTAAACAACTTGCTAACCTAAACTTTGTACAAAACACCAATGCTGCTGAGAAGTAGTACAATACGAAGGTTTCTAAAAGAGAATATCGGCACCACACTAGGCTGTTTCAGTCATTTATGGTGTCGGGACATCTACCTAATACAAAGAACAAACTATAACACTGTAATAGCTCAGTATGACACATTGATGTGGCGTTGGCTTTCGTTGACAGTAGGATGTTGGGCGTATTAATATTTTTTTGTTTAGCAACTTAAAGTAACTTAATCACCCTAATAATCACTTAAATGAAAGTTGAATGGAGATATTGTCTATCCATACCACAAATAATACAGCAGGGGAAACCTTGGTTAATTTGTTTTTTGTTTCTACAAAACAAATGTTCATGACTGATCTTATATACCTTTTATTATGTCTTTAATTTGAATGTATGTTTATGTTAGAATAAACCAGCTGGAAAGGCCTTTTTGAGCTTGTTATTTACATAAAGATACACATTCAGGCACAGCTTCATTAGGGATGCCGTGCAATACACCTGTCTTAAAGTAAATCTTTCTGTCATGAAAGTCTTAATAATCAGCTCTTGTGGAAACACATTTATAGAGGTGCTGATTACCCGAGATGAATACTTTTGGGGATATATTTTATGGTGTATTAAAGTCCACATAACTGCTTCTGATGTTAAAAGTGCCAACGTCTGATATCAATCTGGGTAGTCTCAATAAATTAAATGTAAATACACCAGTCATGTCATGAAATTTAGCTCCTCAAAGTGCAGCCTCTAAAATGTTTGGTTTACACCAACAGCAACTTTTACTGGTGTGATAATGGATATTACTTTTGTTGCAGTCTCTTCTGTGGAGATGAATTGCAGTCAAATGCAAAGAGGGATCATCATTTTCAAAAAGTATTTAGGGCTTGCCTTTTGCTGAAATTCAGAGTGAAAGGAAACCATGATGTTTACTAAAAAAAAAAAATACAGGGAATGTATGAGTACATTTTGTTGATTAACTGTTGTCTAAAGTACTATGTGTCTTTTATTTCTTTCTAATTTTGTTTTTTATTTAGAAGCAGAGAAGCAAAGTCGCATGGCTGCTCTGCTGGAGAGGCTTCATGCCAAACACAGTGCTTCCCGACCATGGCAGGAAACCAGCAAAGTTGTGCGACAGGCCATGGTGAGGAAGAGACCTGTGTAAAGTTACAAATCAGCACCTAAAATTTGAGACGGGTTTGAAAAGGCAAAATTGTAACAATTTCACATAGCTAGATAAACCAGAAAGCCACGAGACAACAGTTCAGAGAACTTTTCCCAACTTTATACTGAATAGGTGGTGACACTTTTTATGCTGGAAAGTGCACTGGTTTTACGATTTGTACACCGCCTGTATGGATAAAAAGCTATCACTTTTGTAACTCTGTTAGTATGGAGTTATAGGTTTCTCCTAATGGTATGACTGTGATACAGCGAATCAACGACAAATCTTTATGACTGAGAAGCAGAGTCAAATCAGGACTTGCCTGACCAATTTCAAATTTAACCAAGCAAATTGGTACACTTTGAAATTTTCTATAGTGCCACAGCGGTGCGGTAACTTCATCTGTGTACTTTGCGGTTTCTCATCAAGTCACAACAGAGACTGATAACTCAGATACCAACGTGCTCGGTGCAAATTTTGTGTCCATTAAGCACACAAATGTACAGACAGGTTTTTACTTTAATAACTTAGCTGTAGTGGTGACATTTATTTATCAATTTATTTGCCCTTTCTCACTGAAGGGTCTGACATTTAAATGTCGGACCAACTGTGCTGACGAGGCCGGTGAAAAATAAACCTAAACATCAGATTTTGTTGATTAAGCACTTTTTTCCCTCCTCGACTCTCTTATTTATTTATTTATTTTTTATTATTATTTCTCACATTGTGTTCCAGGACAAGCGGGGTGGGATGAATGCTGCGGGTCACCAGATCCTACTCAACTGTTTGGAGACCTTGCAGAGAGCGCTGAAAGGTAACGACGCCGACCCACAAGGGAGAAAAGGGACATTTCTGGTTAAAAACAAATGTGCCTTTTATTTAATTTGATAGGGGAACTTTGGCCTCATTGGCGCTCAATTCAACTACTAATATGCAATGTTGCAAACCTGTTTACCACACCACATGGGTACTTTTTGTCCTTTGCTCTGTTAGGCATTTATAACACAGTCCTACTGTAAATTTGTCTAATTTTTTTTTTTTTATCTGGTTTTTTTCTGTTTAGTCTCATCTCTCCCCTCCATGACAGATCGTCTAGAGTCCATTGCTCGACAAAACATGTGAGTTTCATACCTTCTGCTCCCAACAGTTACTGAGTGTTTCCCAGCTGTTACTTATGTATAAGGTGAAACTGTACAAGAAGACAAACAATGTTTTTTTCCGCGTGATGATACTTTGTCTCCTCTCTTTCTTTTGTCTTGTCTGTGCAGGTTGGGCTCTCACCTCAGCCCATCAGCGACAGAGTGTTACATCACATCAGATATGTTTTATGTTGAGGTGCAGCTGGACACCAGTGGCCAGTTGGTGGATGTCAAAGTGGCTCATCAGGGAGAAAACCCCACGGTCAGTATATTTCCAGTTTTGCTCAAATAGTTCTTATTAAGATTTCTTTTACTTAACAGTTTAACAATGCAAACATTTTGTTTCTTCTTAAAGTTGATTCTTTTGATTGATTTCTGTTCATTTGAATTCACATGAATATTGCATGACATTCCTGTCTTGATTTGGTGCTTACAGAGTTGTCCTGAGCTAATTCAGCATCTTAGGTGAGTAGAAATCACAAAATTAAAACCTTCACATTTAAACACCAACATTGATGCAGGGTTTGTCCGTTCTATTTTGGGAATAATGTGCATACCTGCAATAAATACTCTGATACGATAGCTGTTGTCTTTTCTCTTCATAAGGGAAAAGAACTTTGAGGAATTTTCAAAACATCTCAAGGGACTCGTTGATTTATACAAGCTTCCAGGGGATAAGTAAGTCGACTTGTGGCCTATTAGGCTGTGTATGTGAAGCTGCAAATGTTGCGATGTTATTTTAATCTTAAAAAGAACATGAAAGATAATTTCTCTCTATAATTTCTGTGTCCTGAACCAAAATAGTCTGTTCTAGATGTTGTCTGAATGAAACATGATTAAAAGTACTTTTTACTGCATGAAAGAGGATGTAGAAGGATTACATGTGATTCCAAGATGAAACACCCGTGACCAAAGCCATATTTCTTGAAGTGTATCGTTTTTGTTGAAAGCGTATTTAAACTATTTGCTTCGAATGCTTCCTGTGTTTCAGTAAACTGAAAACAAAGATGTATATAGCACTGCAGTCTTTGGAGCTTGATCTCACCAAGATGATGCACATGTTTAGGTAAGTTGGAGGAAAGGTAGTCTTTTTGTGACCTCATAGATCAGTCTCAATATCTTTGGGTGCCTTAAGGCTCTAGCATGGTTGCCGCGTCTGCTAGCGCGAGTGGTGTTGATGACGTCACGATTTCGTGCCGGCTACATACGGTGGCGCAAGTCAATGCGCCAGTAGTTGCAATTTTCTCCGTCACAGAGGTGTCGCTGCTACGTGAAGGTTACCGCTACTCTACAACCACGAAAGTGGAGAAGAAAACAATGCCACTGTCAAGAGCAGGAACACTGTCATCAATGATACTCCTGCAGTATCTGGAAGATGAAATACTTAGTGTGTTTCTGTGTTTCACAAAGTTCGTGAGCCAAGACCATTCAGTCAATAGAGGTGAAGGTCTGAAGCCCCCGGCATCACCACTTCGAGTCTCTGCCCTCTTCTTCTGTAGCTTCTTCCACACATTCTTACAGAACTCTCCCTCTTTCCCCAAAGTTCTGCCAATCTCTGTCCACGAGTTTTGGGAGTTTACGTGGTCCCTGTGCTGTGCAGTTTCGTACAGTTGCCTGTACAAACGCACCTCCTCACTGAGCCTGGTCTGAAATTGGTCCATCCAGTTTGTCATTCTCGGCGCCGTGAGCTACGCGTCAACTGAAAATCCAACTTTATGTTCAGAAAATTTCCCCCACATGTTTTAATATCATGCTATATGGTAATGCAGCCTCAAGTTATTTCCATTAGATTTTGTAAATGATCGAGGCCAAAAAGTTCTTATCGTGTGGACCACTATAATACAATGTCACTTTGTTCAGTATGTTTATGAAGTAGATCTGTTAAGAATATTAAATGTGGCACAATTGCTGATTTGAAAATATAATTTAATGATTTAATTAATCAGATTAATTCAGTTCTGTAGTTGGATGAATTGATAATTAGGAGTAAAAAGCTGTATGTGGTCATGTTTTTGTAATGCATTTATTTTTGTTTGTATATCTTCCAGATTAGCAACCAATGCTAATACAGTAGAAACTATTCTTCATGGCAGCGTGGGCTTGCTGACAGCCAGAAGCGGGGGCCATTTAGTTACTCTTCAGTGCTACGTGTCCCCTTATGACATATTTGAAGAAGGAACAGGCACACATCTCAGCTTAACCGACAACAATGGCAAGTGCTTGAAGAACATCGTGTTCATTTGAAGAATGATCCACCAGCCGTTGGCCATAGGATTTGGTGATTGATTGTAATGTGTAATCCCTGTGTGACTTATAATTTATCTCTGTATATGGACACTTTGTTACAGTTCCACGTTCTCTGGGTGTCAGTGTATCTGTGACAATCGAGGGAACCTCTGCAGTGTACAAACTCCCAATTGCTCCACTCATCACCGGGTCTCACCCGGTTGACAACAAGGGGTAAGAGGATGTACCATAACCTGTAATAGGTAGTACCATAGTACTTGGAAATAATAGTAAACATTAATAAACGCACTGCTTCTTGTCATGACAAGACAAGGCAATAATATCGGTGGTGTTTTACCATCCCAATCAGGTCAAGTAGAGAACAGCTGAAACTTTATTTTTGTTTTATTGCAATTTAGCACACCTTCCTTTTCCACTGTGACCAACTCCAATTGTGTGGACCTGCCAGCTTGTTTTTTCCTCAAGATGAATCGCCCCATGCCTTTCTCCCTTTCCTTCATTCAGAGGATGCACAGTGCTACTTGTAAGTCAATGAAAAAATGGATGCTGTATTCTGTTGTCATTGATACATTCTGAAAGGTTTTTTGCTTGTTTCCTTTAAGCAACTGGACTTAAACCATTCCGTTTTCTTTTCTCAGCGATCCCAGTGTTTGATACTTTGCCCAGCCTCTCATCTCTCTACCAGTTGGTAGTTCAGAGCCAGCTGCAGCTCCTGGATGAGGGCAGCTCTCTGCCCGCACCCTGGCAAAACATGCACTTCTACTCGGTGAGCTGACACGCAATACCTTGACACATATCACAAATGTTTTGTAAAACTCTTGTATATTTTCCCAAATCTTTTATTTATTTTCTGTTAACATCCCTTCCATGTTGTTTATTCTTGGTTCTCATGACTTTTCATTACAAAGTTATTGTGTTCTCTCTTTTCTTTGTACAAATGAGAAAAAAAACATGTAAATGTATATATTTTTTTTTTCACAGAGAACTCACCCAATACAAGGATATTTTAGAAACCTGTACCTTTTAACCTTTGACAGATATTGCCAGATCAGCAGCACTGTTACTTCCTGAATGGAGAGGCCCCGGTGCAAGATGGTCATTCTCTTCAAGGAGCAATGGTGTCCAAAATCCCCTTCCGCCACCCGGCACAAGTGCCGTTCTTGTTGGATATCATTCGCCACCAGGCAGCCTATAACACCTTGATAGGCAGCTGTGTCAAACAAACTTCCGTCAAAGAAGGTACACGTCACGTCTTATTTCCTGTATATGATGCAATCAACAACTTGATTACATAGATTACATTTGACAGGTACAGCATCTTTGTTTTTGTTTTATGCAGACACTGCAGGACTTCTGCAGTTTGAAGTTTGTCCTCTCACTGACTCAAGTTTCGGCGTCTCTTTCCAGCACCCTGTCAATGAATCATTAGTTTGTGGTGAGCTCTCACTTTTGCAATATGTTATATTTGTATTACGTTTTTTTGATGGTGTAGAGTTCTTTAAATTAGTGCAATACATTATTTTAGACAAACTATATTTAGATTGTGATTTGCAAAAAGTAAGTTTAAAAAAGAAAAAGTCAACATGCTATTCAAATGTCAGCATGTTCCTTTTATTCATGTAACACTGCCCCTTGCTGGTTAGGTGGAATTATAGTGGCTCAAAAGCCAATTACTTATTTTCTTTAAAGAAATTATATTGAATTAATTACTACAGCCACTTTATTCTCGAAAGTTATTCCCACAACTAGAGGTCCAATCGAGTCTTGTTGAAAATTGAGGACGTTGGCAGCTGGTTCTCTGTTGGAATTGTGTAGCACTGCGCTCCGTAGCGCAGTCTGACACCTCCATTCTTCAGTGCATTTGGAAAATATCTGTACCTTTTTAGTGCCAAAAATTAAAAAAGTTCTTGTCACAAAGTTAAGCCCGACATTATCTTGCTGGTGTCTCCCATTGCTACGTCAGTAAGATGGAATTTGGTGCTTATTCTGATGTCAAATCAAGGCATCATGGCGCACAATCTAAAATTGAGACCCAAAAAAAATGTTTTTTCCAATCCTCACATAAATGTTACAGTCATCTTAAGGGAATATCTTCACCCTGGAAGACAGTGCACAAAACCATGCTCGTTTGCACCACTTGTCAAAAACAACAGGCACAAATGTATAGAAAAATTTGCAGTTATCAAAATATTTGTGTTTGCGTTTGTGTGTCCAGGGCCTTAAGCAACTCTGATTGACACAGCAGACAGTGATGCTGTCAAAGTCAGTTTCCCTTCTAGGCATCCACATACTCGATGCTGACTAAAACAAACTTTTGTTTTGGCCTGTATTTAACTGAAGTTATTGAATGCAACTATACAATTTTAATTCTGCAGAAAAAGTTTAAATCAATACTGTCTATGGATGGTTTATGTGTAGATTTAATTAGTTAATGTTATTACACTATCAAGAAAGTATTTTGCTTGATCCTAAATCCTCTTTTATCTGACCTATTTTTTCCAGTGGTTATGGAAGTAATTGACTCCAGACAGGTGGCCTGTAAGCTATACAAGGGACTATCAGATGCTCTGATATGCACTGATGAATTCATAACCAAAGTGGTCCAGAGGTGAGATTGTCTCCTTCTAAATTGATGAATGTGAACAATTTTGTTTTTAGTTAATTTTATGGTAACTGTTTCCTAACTCTTGTAGATGCATGTCCATTCCTGTAACTATGCGGGCCATTCGGAGGAAAGCGGAGACCATTCAGGCAGACACTCCAGCTCTCTCCTTAATTGCACAGACAGTGGAGACCATGGTGAAGAATAACTTGCCACCCTCTGGTAGTCCCACCTACAGCATGGCAATGGGAGATGGAACTAATCCCATGGGACTACCTGGGCTCACAGGGAGCAGCACACCTACTGGAGGTGGACCCCCTGGAGGACCTAACTTTTCAGGTCCAATCTCTTCACTGTTTGAAATGTCTCGTACAGGGAGGCCACCCCAAGGAGAATGCCTGCCCGCAGGAGGAGTGGCAGGCCAGCAACAGATGCAGCAACAACAGCAAGCTCAAGGCCACTCAGACGACTACAGCAAAGTCACCCAGAATCCCATACTGACAAGTCTATTACAGATTACTGGAAGTGTGGGTTCTAGTCCCAGTTCCCAGAATGCCCCTCCACCACACCAAACTCCACCCCCACAATCCTCCCCTGCCAGCAACACAAAGAATCATCCTATGTTGATGAACTTGTTGAAAGACAACCCTACACAGGATTTTGCCACACTGTATGGTTCCAGTCCATTAGAAAGACAGAATTCTTCATCTGGTTCCCCACGAACAGATAGCATGGGTGGTCCCTGTCCTGGAGGTAACGCAAAAGCAAAGAAAAAGCGAAAAAGCGGCGTGTTGCCTGGAGCAAATGCAGGTACTGGAGGTGGTGGTTTGGGGATGAAACCACAACAGCCATCCTCCATACCACCGCACCACCAGCATCATTCAGTCACTCATGAAGATGATTTCCACCGGGAGCTCCTCTCTATGGATGTGGACGCGTCTCAAAATTCCATCTTTGATGTTAACCTAACTGGTGATGGTCTCGACACACCCCATAGCATCACTCCTGCCCCTAGCCAATGTGGAACACCCCCTCCTGGCTCCAGCATGCCTTATTCACAGTCTCATGTCCAGTCTCAGCAACAACAACAACCGTCAGGTACTGTACCACCCCGTATGGTCCGTCTCTCTAGCTCTGATAGCATTGGACCCGATATCACAGAAATCTTACAAGATTTACCCGAGCAAACTGGCAAAGGCAGCAGTGGGGGCCATGGGCAGCACCCGATGGGTAGTGGCGGAGAGGATGGAGGCCCCCTAGGTACTCCCATCCGTGACTCATCCAGCTCTGGTCAAGGTAGTGCAGTGTTTGACTCTGACATTTTCAATACCAACAGCAATGAAATACCCTTTACAGACGCAGCTGACCTGATTGCTGAGGCAGCTGCAACTGCTGCCACTCCCAACAGTGACACCTCCTCCACCAACTTCTTTCCTGATGCATCTGACTTTAACCCTGACCTGCTGCCCTCAGGCCATGGTTTTTCCCAAAGCTATTTCGATGACAGCTCTCCAAGTGCTGATGGAGACATAGACCTGGTTAAGGGATTTGGGGGAAGTAGCCAGCAGAATACTCCATCAGGAACTCCAAAGAATCCTCCTTCACATGGACAGAGCACCCCAGAGCCATCACTAAAGGACCCTTTTGATATAGGAATGGTTTTTGGAGGGGGGGGTAAACCAATTCATGGGCAAGCTCCTGATCTTGGAGACAGTCATGGTGGAGGGTCCCAGAGCCCCCTCATGATGGGGCTTGGCACTGGATGTGCTGACTTTAAAAGTGCAGAACCCAAAGTCAAACAACAGCAGGGTCTCATGAGACCAAAGGACGAGAATGGTGGCAGTGGGGGAAGCAGTTCTGGGATGGGAATGGGGAGCAGCTCATCAGAGGGGAAACAGGTTAAACGAAGCAGAACCCCATCCAGTGAGGGAAAGTCTAAAGATAAACCTCCCAAACGTAAAAAGCTGGATCCCGATGGCAAGTCCCCTTCTCACAGCTCTGGAGGGCGGCCTTATACGCCTCCCAGTGGTGGTTCAGGCTCTGGAGGAAGCATAAGTGGAGGAGGCTCCAAATCCCCTGGTAGTTCTGGACGCTCGCAAACTCCCCCCGGTGGTGCCACCCCTCCAATTCCCAAAATTACTATTCAGATCCCAAAAGGGACCATAACTGGAGGGAAAACATCATCACATAGTGGATACACCTCCAGTAGCTCAGCCACAAGCAGCACAGGAGGTTCAGGTGGAATCGGCAGCAGCAAAAGCCACCATTCACACTCATCTTCTTCTGGGAAGATCAAGTCCAAAGAAGGCTCCATGACACAAGGCAACAACTCCAAGTCAGGGGGTGCAGGAGGTGGAGGTGCCCCATCCCAGTCAAAAGGCTCCTCTCAAGGAATGGGTGTTGGCAAGCCAGGGTCCTCTCCAATAACTAAACATGGGCTGTCTGGGCCTGGAGGTACTGGAGGTGGAATTGGGAGTGGAAATAAAATTAAGCCTCAGGGGGGCAAACCTCCAGGATCACTTATGAATCCCAACATAAAGCCTAACATTTCCCCTTCTCATTCTCGCTCCAGTAGTTCTGGTGACAAATTGTCCTCCCCACTAAAAATGCAGCAATCTCAGGTTCCCGGAACCCCACCTTCTTCAAAGGCTAAATCTCCAATGGGCTCAGGAGGTGGTGGTTCTGGTGGATCCAAGTCTTCCTCTGGTGGAGGTATGAGCTCCCAGAAGCCAGTTGGTGGGAGCTCGTCCTCTGGTTCCACATCTTCCTCTTCATCCTCCAGCTCCTCATCATCCTCTGGCTCTGTGAGCTTTACAGGAGGTTCCCAGTCTCAGTATGGAAGTGGAGGAGGAAGTGGTGGTGGAGGAGGAGGAGGGGGAGCAGGAGGAGGAGGAAGTGGAAGTGGAGGGAATAGCGGAGGTGGTGGAAGTGGTGGGGGGGCTGGTCAGAACAATGCAAATAACCCCAATGCAAAAGGGAAGTCTCCCAGTAGAAACAAAAAGCCATCTCTAACAGCAGTTATAGACAAACTGAAGAGTGTAGGTGGAGGAGGAGTTGGGGAGGATGGTTGTGAGATAGGGCCACCAGTAGGGGGAGGTGGTCCGGGATCTGCTCCCGGTGGTCCTGGAAATGTGCCCAGCGGGCCTTCGAACATGGGTCCATCCAAGCATACATCATCCTCCCAAAGTGGGGAATACAAGCGTGAAAAGTCTGATAAAGAGGCGAAAGCAAAAGTGTCAGTTTCCGGGGGAAATAGTGCGGATAAAAAGATGATGGACTCAAAAACTGGTGGGGTAGGTGGAACCACGCTGGCCAAAATTATCATTAGCAAACCAGATGGTGGTTCACCAAGCATCAAGGCTAAAGTGACCCTTCAGAAAGCTGGGGAAGGATCTAATGATTCTATGCGTCCACAAATTTCTAGCCTCAAAGCGTCTCCCCTCTTTAGTGGCTCTACACCCAAGCACGACCGTTCTTCACCAAGTCACAGCCGCTCGCCAGGATACACCCCGCTCAACCACGACAGCGAGAGTGAATCGGGCAGCAGCTCAGTGGCAGAGAAGTCCCACCAGAACAGCCCCAGCTCAGATGACGACCAGTCCATGCGCCCCCTTCCGCCTCAGGACTACATGAGCTCCATCCCTCTCAGCTCAGGAGAGAAGCACAAGAAACACAAGAAGGAGAAGAAGAAGCAGAAAGAAAGAGAACGGGAGAGAGATAGAGACAGAGAAAAAGAGAAAAAGAAATCCTCCATGTCCATCGGGCCATCCTCACATCCAATAAAAGCGGACAGTTGGTCACGCTCTCCCATCACAGCTTCAGATTCATCACTGTCCATGCTAGGCACTGATCGCCCGTCCCGGTCCAGTCCAATTTATATGAGAAATGAGGATGATGACCTCATGGACTCTGCCCTCACTGGGAACATTTAACATGGACAAGAAAGTTTCTTTTATATTTTTGTCACATTTTAACTTGCAAAGTTAACTTCTATTTATTTAACTCAGCCACAAATTTGAACTGGATTTGAGAATGTTGTGGCTCTGAGTGATCATGACCCGACAAAACTGTATTTTAATGTCCTATTTTACTGTATGAGTATCATTTTACAATGTCATGATTGGCATGCCAGTTTCATAACCATGAATGCCACATATCCAAAGCCACCCCAGAGTAATAGCTTCATATAGCTTCAGTGCAGAAGTGGCTTAAAACAGTATATTTTCTTTTTTCCGGTCATATCTGAACGCTTTTACTGTCAGTAGTAGATGTTTATCTTGTTCATTCCACATTTGATTCATCTTGCAAAGTGCATATGCTATTAAAGACTTACCAGATTGCCACATATATTGTATATTGTAGAAAATAAACGTAAGTAAGATCTGATTTAAAATCATTGTAAAGCAAGAAGGGTCCATTTGCCTTGTTTTTAGATACAATAGGACATTTTTAGATTTTGTTACATTTTGAACTGTTAATGTGTAAATTAGTGTAGGTGAAGAGAAGCGCAACAGATGATGTTAATGGAAAAAAAAATATGCTGTTTTTATTTTTAACTGTAGAATCCTTTGGAAGCTTGAAATAAACACTTCCAGAAATGTGTAATCATCCTTCTCTGTTAACAGACTTGTTTACTTATACAAGTTGTTGTCAAGCAAAACGAGCAAGAGAAGTGCGTGTTGGCTCTGCTGAAATGAATTATCTGTAAATATGTGAACAGTACAGTGAATAGGTTTTCTCACCTCCTGACATATTAGGTGTATTTCACTAGCAACACTAGATGGCAGCAGCAAATCAGATTGTTAAGTCGCAGCAAATTTTCCTGGTGATTTGTAATGAGTTGCACATCCCTAAAGGTAATTCTTCAAGGTTAAATGGATTTTCCCCATCTTTTTTTCACAGTTATTAAGGAAGAGGAATTATGAAATCACAATACTGCTACACAGGGTGGAAGAATGAGAGGCAAATAGCCAAAAGGACACAAAACAAAGGAGTTGGGATAGAAACGGTGCAGTGAAATTAATTTGAGCCGCTCGACTGATCATTTAAAGGGCATCTGAGGTCTGAGACCAGATGACAAAGCTAAGGATAGACTGATTTTAGAAAAGTTCCTTAACCTCTAAAGTACTGTTTCAAACGTGATCAATCAGAAAGTCTCAGCACTTTCAGAGTGAAAGAACAGAAGTTCAGGTCTGTTCTGTTTAAAAAAAAAATTGCTTAATTATGTTCAGCTATTTAGAAAATCATTTTTGAAAAGACATAACTTAAAAGTAAATACCAAGGACATGATAGAAATTCATCTTGTTTTGTGTGTGTCATTTTATGTGTGTTTTGTATGAGTCATTGTTTTTCCTTGTATTATGTGGATCCTTCTCAATGCTAAAGTGGCACAGCAATTCAAAGGAACTTAACCTCATGTAGTGAGAAAAAAAACATGGTGATTGCTGCTTCTTTTAGATGCACAGTAGCTTAGAAATAGAGATAAAAGAGCAGCATGAAATGTAGCTGGCAAAATCAATAGCACATATCCCTAAAAGTACAATATTTTATTCTGAGTCTCTCCCTAGTCACAACATATGAGATCCACAGGGTTCCCAGTAAGTTGATCTTTTGACCCATCGCCTAACTTTTTCCTGACTGGGCTATTTTACTTCCCCCAGAAACCCAAAGCTAAAGTGCTTAGCTGACACAAAACGGACAAAGTCCTTTTATGAATTAAGAAAAAAAAGTTTTATTATGGATACACTTGGCCCAAAGAATTGTGGCTTTCAGCTCAAATGGCTCATCGAAGTGCACTTTCATATGCAGCAGCTTATTTATAGGACAGCTGCTGAATACCGTGTTGGCTTGCCAATCCTGTCAGGGTCCTATAAGCCCCAGCTAAAGGGCTCCCAGGGGAGGTCAACACTTGGTAATGTATTGGTACTAACGGACGATGAATGCTGAAAAATGTCCTGTTCAATTAAGAACTATATTTACTTTGCATATAAGAGGTTGCTTGAATGTCATCACTGTTGTAGCAGTTGTATTTCCTTTTACAAATAAGAATCACACATCATACAGTATGCTCCTTGACTTTATTCTTGTAGCCAGGCTCTTGCAGGGCTTTCATATTTTGCCATGAAAAAAACTTCTCATGCCCTCAAAATGGCTTGGGTTTGACTATGAACTATGTGGAACTATGAATATGCAAATCCGGCCCCAACCACATCTGTGACTGCCGGCAGCAACCAGAACGCTCTCTGTCAGTCAGTTTTAAAGTCAGGACTTTGTTAAAGCAGAAAAACATGTTATGGCCATATTATCAAGGTAAAAAAAAAAAACATTTTAGTGGAAGTGGGCTTTAATTAACATTAACATTTTCTAGTTTTAGGAAGAAATCTCGATATCTTCATTTGCAGTGTTCCAAATAGACTCATTTGTTAGCAGGGCAGAGCTATATTTTGAACAGAATTCGGAGAAAAGATGCATTGTTTTTCAGCAGATTTTTCTGTAGCAGACATTTAAGTGTCATCAGCGTCATCAAGAGTAATTTGAAAATTCATTTCTAAAAGTACAAGCCAGCCCAGGGAATTTGAATTGTCAAGCTGAGTTTCTCCTAATGCACAACTCGGCCTTAAAATTAAAGGATGTGGCTTCTAAAATCTAAATTCAGAAGTGAGTCGGTTTTTCACATCAAGGTGAGGATTTTATCAGCCTCTTTCAGCCACACTTGATTGCCTCAAACTGAGTCGGAAGATTCCCTTGATTCCCTTTAAAAATAAGCTAGAAAAACATTTTTTGATAATTAGTTTAAGAGCACTCAGCACTTATTTACCAGTGATGACAGCGGATCTGCAGTTTTTTCCTTTATTTTTCTTTGGGATTTTAACTTTGTGTTCGTAGAATCATTTCTGTTACCTTTTTAGGAAGCTGAAAATTGAGCTCAGAAATGGGTGTGGTCTGACTTCATGCCCCTGTCCTGTGTTCTTTTTGACATCTAATTCATTTTCAACTCCCTGCACAAGGTACTGAATTTGGGTATATAGAAAAACAACATTTTCTAGGTGTGATCTGTGAAGTTGTTGAGGTCATGGTGGAATTTAAACTTTTCAGGTTTAACATTAAATACAAAGTATGCCAGCACTTTGGTCACTGGTATGGTAGTGCCTTTGCTATCCACTAATTCAGTTTAGATTGTACTATTCAAACAACTATTAGATGGAGGACCAAAATATTTTGCAATTACATCTATATGATTCTCCAGAGGATGAATCCCAATGACTTTTCATCCAGTTCCGCTGTGACCATTACATGTATGCTTTTAAGTGAAATGTGACTAATTTAAAGTCACTAAAGCACTAAGAAAATAAATAAATAATAGTACTAAATAAAAGAAAGTGAAGTCACTAAAGCATAAATTTTACACTTTTACTTTACATCAATAGGTCACAAAAATGTATATTCCCTTGAAAATTAAATTCAGTGATGTGTATTTCTCAGTAATCCAATTTTATTCAGTTAAATCAAATTCATACAAATGCATTCACTTATCGCGTCAAATCTTCTTTTCGAGTTGACAACCTGCAATCTTTTAACAGGAAGTGACCTCTAGCAGAGCTATACTCAGGATTGGCAGCCCTCTGCCTTGACTGGTTTGGGAGGACAGGAAAGATGGGGGAAAAAATGGGGTTGGGATGACAGGAAAGAACAAGCCCCACAAGACCAGGCCAGGGATACCAAAGAGAAACACAAGTTAATCACAAAAATGATGTCATATATCGATATACATATATATAAATATATATACAGATGAAGACAGCAGTAAGAGGAAAAGGTGCTCACCTCGTCAGCAGTCTAGGCCTATAGCAGGATGACTAAAGGGATGGCAAAAGGTCACCCAAGCTAGCTCTATGTATGAATTTTGCCAAAGAGGAAAGTTTTAAGCCTAATTCTGAAGAGAAATAGGGTTTCTGCCGCCCAAACCTGTACCAGCAGCTGGTTGGTTGCACGTGAAATGCTCAAAAACTAAAGGCTCTGCCTCCCATTTTACTTTTAAAAGCTCCAGGAACCACAAGTAGACCTGCAGTCTGAAAGCAAAGTGCTCTGTTGGGAAATTATCAACCTATGAGATCAACCTATGAGACCTATGAGATATGATGTTAGCTTGGTCATTGGAAGCTTTATATGTGAGGAGGAGAATTTAATCATTTTGTTCAAATTCTATTCTGGATTTAACAGGGAGCCAATGAAGAGAAGCCAGAATTGGAGAAATATAATCTCTCCTGTTAATTCTCATGAGAACTTTTGGATCAGCTGAGAGCTTTCCAGTGAATTTTTGTGAAAGCCCGACAATAAAGAATTACAGCAGTCCAATCTTGACATAACAAATGTATGAACTAGTTTTTCAGCCTCACTCTGAGACAGGATGTTCCTAAATTTGGTAATGTTTGGAAAAGTGAAAGAAGGCGGTACTGGAAGTACTTTACTTTCATGATTAATTGACATAGTTAACCAAGGGAATATCATATGTCAAACATCACTCAAGGGACTAACGTGGTTTTGCACAGTCTAAAAGAGCTGCTAGTTACCACAATCTGTGACTGTGATCATTCATGGAAGCAGACGAAAATACGCTGGACACTCATCTATTGTGTACCACTGAATGTACCAGCTCTCGTCCTCCCATGTGGAGCTCCAGTTCTGCCCCAAAGGTTTATGTTAACTCCCTCTCTATCTTATTGTGCGAAAGATGTAAAATTACAAATCAGCCATGGGAGCTGGAGCCACACTCCTCTGTCGCACATGATTTCCTCTGTCACAATGTGACCACTTTTTTTCAGTCGCTTAGATGTATTTTTGGCGGTACAGAAACAGACTGTGAGATGAGTTCAGCAAATTGCCACCTCCCTCCAGCACATAAGGAAGGACTGCAGTTCATGGCTTTCGATGAGCAGTATAGCCTGTAAAAAAAACCTCCCAGCTTTTGCTTTATAGTATCAGCAAGAGGAAGAGGGAGAAGTCATTTGCCAGTTACTTAAGCTTTAGGGGAGTGGGGGGTTAAAGAGGAAGTAAGAAAAAAGGCAAAGGAAGGATGGAGTAGAAGAGAGTCAAGATTTATTTTCAGCCTTGGAGAGCTGCATTCTTAACTAAGGATATTATTATAGCTTGAGAGCCACAGACAGATTCCAGCTTATACTCTGAGGAGTGTAGCAGCAACTGACAGTATGTCTGCAGTTGAACATTTTATCAGTCATGGAGGTTGTTATCTGAGCAAAAACTGAATTCCACATATAATATAACATTGCCAATCATTTCTATCAGAATAAATATGTGTTCTGAGAGGAAAAAGCAACCATGTCTGAACCCCAGATCTAGACACAAAATAGTCTACTTTTCAGACTTTCTGCAAGTAAACCATAAACAATGTTTACTGATTTGTTTATGCTTCCGTAAATTCATCAGCAACTGGCAATTTTGCCTTTATTGAAGTGAAAATTCCAGTTTGAAAGGAAAAAGGACGAAAAGCACAACACATCCCTTATGACCTCACAGGTTTTCTGTGAACAGTTTCTGCTGGTGTGGCTTTGCAGGTTTTTGTAAAAATGCTGTGCTGAGGAAAGTTTCCCCAACTCTGTGCGGCTTTGTTATGCTGAGGCAAACTGAAGCGAGTGGCAATAAAAAAGTGTGATGCTTGCGAAACATCAGCGAAACTGAGGGAAGTGAAGGTGCGCCTCACATGTGGTGTGGAAGCACCAAGTATTTTACTATGGTTTGCATCTTATCAGTTTTTTACAATAAAAGCACAGCAAGAATTGTTCAAAATGGAAAATGTAGTCTGAAAATGAATGGTCCAGGTAATGTTGTGGTATCATAATGTAAAATGTTGCATAATATTCAGCACCAAGGAGAGTTCCACACCACATTTGCCTGCAGTATGTTGGATGATTCCTAACTTAACTTTTTTTTTCTTCCTGAAATAAAATGGGTTTTAAGCATGCTTTTGGTCTTCTACACAGGCTCATCTTTGGAGCCGTACTGTCGTTCACGTGCAGGGTGCTCTTTCTGCATAGACAGAGCCATTGGGAAGTCTGCCTTTTGTGGGGTTTTGGTGATATATGCTGAAAATTCAACCTCCTCGGGCTTCAAGGCCTAAAATACTGTTGCAGGTCAGGTCATAAGATACAGAGCACCTTCTCGACGCTGGAGAAAGTATGCGTTTCACTCTACTCCAAGCTAAATCAAATCTTAAGTTACTGCGGGCAGCAGTTTGAACTTAAAGGCTTGTATCTATGCAAGGGTGAGTCGCCAAGCACTAGCTCAGGTGTATTTGTGCTTAACAATATTCATGTTAGGGTATCTGTGGGACACATTATGAATATGTAGGAGTTTATTGTGCCGTAATTGCAATAGGGATAGGCGCAGTGAGTGTCAATGCCAACACCTTTTTGCATGTCCAACACAAACTCCAAAGTCACCCAGGCCAGCTGTCTATCCCGTGCCCAGACATTTCATATGGCTCCTCCGTCTCACTGAGAAGTCACTGCTGTAAATAACACACCCTTTTCAATATTTCTCTGTGAGAATATGACTGTTTACTTTCTGTTAACACTTAAGGAGATTTACTGTGCGTGCTCTGCTCCATTGTTAGACAGACTTACTGGATCACTTCATATTACTACGACAAGGATTTTAGTTTATCAATAATACTTCTAAAATATCTGAAAATTGAAATAAATTATTGAAATAAATTGATATAATTTATGTGGGCTTAATTCATCTTCTAGTTAGAATATTATTACTTAAGCCATTTGAACCTTCTTCAAACTTCTTTTCAAATCAAGTCTCAGTACTTTTCTATTTAACATTTTCTTTTTTTAAATCTACTTTGGGGCTTTATGTTTAATCGTCACTGTGAGAGGGATATGATTTTTAGTTTAAGTTTTTTTTTCTTTAAAGGTGGGGTAGGGGATCTTTTTCTGGAACATTTTTTTACATATTGCTTGAAATACTCTTCACACCCCCATTGCAACCAATTAATTAAAAGTTTTGACACAAATATGAAAAGTTTTAGTGGCCTCTAGAACATACAATCTAGGAAAAACACTATCCAATCATACTGAACGGACCGTTAACAATGATTGGATTCTGATGCCGTCTATCAAACTGCAATCTGCTCCTCCCTCCCCCTCCTTCTCCCTGTGCGCGTACCCTGCTCCGTGAACGTCCAGAAGCTTGGCAGGAAGCTAAATTAGAGCCAGCTTGGCTAGCACCTTGCATTATTAAACGTATAGTTAGCATAAACTAAATACGGCAACGATCGATGCTTGCTGTCAGATCAGCGCTCGTGCACCTTCGTGCTCTTGCGCGTTCATGTACTCTAGAGGCGTGCCTTCGGGGGGAAAGTGAAGAAAAGGGTTGGGACTTTTTACCTGTGTATTTTCAAAATGCAGCTTCGCTGGGGTCAAAATCCAGGATCTCCTACCCTACCTTTAATCGCTTGTTATCTTCTTCTGAAACTAAATGCCAAATCTATTGATTTATTCTTTACAACTTTTCTTCTGACTCTTGATACCTAATGCTTCTCTGTGGGGATGAATAAAAGCCTTATCTGATCTGATCTGATCTGATCTCATCTCATCTCATCTGATCTCATTTGATGAGAAAAACTGATGATGAAAAAACTCCACGAAAATGGAAGGATTTTGATATAAATCCTTTCACCAACAGCTGCTTTAATATAAATAATATATTTGTATTTATTTTAAATATGGAATTACATCCTTAAAAGGAAAGCGTTGAATATTCCCTACCACCTTTGTGGTCACTGGAGAGTGCCATTTTCTGAGAATTAACAACAAAGTCACATCCACAGAAAAAAAAACACAGTTAAAGAGAATTCTTTAAACAAGGCTGACTAGTAACACTGTTTACTGACTTGTGGTGATACTTTTGTATTCAGCTTTTTATTTATAATTTTGAACTGTGGCCTGGTGAAAAAGATATTTATGAGTAACTCAGTTTTTGTATTTCAAATTCTTTCAAGTGTCCTTTATGATAAAGTCCAAGTTTGTTTGTTTAGTAGCAGTTGCAGACTGAATTTATGAAGATGGTATTTTAGGAGAAAAACTCTGAATTGGGCTCAGAGGTTAATCTTAATACATTTACTATTTATGTAACAATCCGTATTTTAAGGAAACAAAGATTTTGTTTATTGACTGTAAGTAGGTCAGAGTCATTTTCACATAACCAGATTATGGTCAGACAATTTAATTTGTCCTTGGTATTCAGTTAATGACTTAATTTGGTTGTAATTTGGTTAAAGCCTGGCCTGTGTTGGCTCCACCTGTCATTGTGTCTAAATGCTTACTTCGACCTCAGAATACAAGGACACATAGTACCAAATCTTTGATTTAAGTCAAAGTCTGTTATCTAAGTGGTGAATGTTCATCTGGCGAGTTTTTACTACAAAACAAGCAACATTCTTTGTGGTCTTTCTCCAGCACTGGCCTTTAAATATTGTATGTCGGACTGTTATGAGTGATGTCTGATAACTTTTAAGCTGTCTGTGAAAAACAGATGCATTATTTTGGTAATTGTCAGTGTTTCAGCTGATTGATTTGTACATAATTTCTTGATGAATCGGTCCGAGAGTGTTGTTTGGATAAATTCGTGATTTTGCAGATGGATATTTTTGTCCTCTTGATTCCTCGTATCTGGTGCCGGTTTGCTCCTTTTTCTTTCTCTATGGTCTCTTGCTTTTCACTTTTTACCTTTTTTCTTTTTTTCTGAGAACTTGAAAGCTTTATTTGTGCAGTTCTTGTTCTGCAAACACTTACAAATATCTCAGAATTCACAGAGAACCTGCTGAAAATGTGTCAACAGCTTAAAATAGGAACTCAGTTATCACATTGTCACTACACACTGCCACAGTGCACATTTTCTTTTTCCTATTATGAAAGCAGAAAAAAGACATGGTTGTGGATAAGAAAAGTATACATACAGTACATCCACCACACACACACACACACAGCAAACACACAAAAATAATTGGACGATGAATTCCACGTGTATCACGCTTGCTGTGAAAAAAATCTTCAAAGTGTTAAATAAAAAGACAGGGCTGTCGAATATACTGTATGAGCAAACGTCTGCTTGTTACATCATGAGAGAAATTTGTTTCCTATCAGGAACTGCTGGGTTAATGTTTGACCCAGATTCAGTTGAGAACTGTAGATGTTCATCGCATCAAAGAGTTTAAATTAAGCTGGCTCATTTAAAGAGAAAAGGATCTTTGAAATAACACCTTGTTTCTATTGGTGGGCTCATAAACTGTAACTCCAAGGAGGGCTGAGGGGATTAAAGTGTCTTTTTTTTTTGTCCTCATGTGACAGCAGAAATATGCAGCTTGTCTCCTGTTTTCTAAGCCCCAGGCTATTCAGATTCTTTCTAATCTTGAAAAGCATGTTGCACTTGGCTGCTCACTCAGTGATTCGTACTTCAAGTTTTCTTTCTATGGAAAGCAGCGTTCTAAAATTCTACACACTCTATGGTGACTGGTTCCCTCCTTTTATGTTAAAATGACAGGATCTCATCAAGATCTGTCCAAATTCCAGCTACATTTATAGCTCAAGTTGTGGCAGCTCTGACTGATCCCAGGCCTTTTTGGCAAGCACGAGACTTGCCCTGAGCGTTGCACACAACTAAATAATGTGTATGCAATGTCATACCCTGATTGACCCAGCTGGTTTTTCACAGGCCAGTGGCCACTCTCCAAGAAATTGAAAATCAATTATGATGGACAACTCAGGACTACAACACACTGTCGTTAACTGTCTGGCACATGTGGCCATTAATGAAAGAAATATCATTGTTAAATATCAAGACCCCATACTTAATCTAATATATCTTATCAGTGTTGCATGTCCTATTGACTCTCATCACTTTTGTAATTGTCTCTCCATCTGGTCACAATTAGACAAATCTACAATCAACAATCAGAACCAATTGTTAAGAGTAAAGAATTTAACTTTGATCCTCTTTATAAGATCATATACTTACTAATTCTCTTTTTTTTTAATTACTTTATAGAGGATTTAAAAGACCATAACCCATAAACAGCAGTGACTTTCCTTTTTAGACAATGGTTGTGATTGGCCAGCCCTGAACCATGCTGGGGAGGACATCTGTTTGAACAAGAAAGGGTACATACACAAACTGTTTGAAGTGTATCAGAGAAGATGCATAAATATCTGAAAGTCCCCATGGAACAGCCTATTGAGTACTCCTTGCCTCCCCATACATAACTGTTTTCTGTGAAAGAACCTGAGGGACTAATTTCCCTCCAGAAAAGACCAGTCTGTTCTGATTGGTCAGATCCAATGGCCTGATTAGCTCAAAACACCCTCTAATCTATAGCAGCTCTGTTGAATTTCACATTTTTTTAATGAAGCATCTAATTGGGTGTTAATCTGATTACCCCTGAGTGCAGAGCCATCAACATCTGGAAGTCATTTTTTACTTTTTTCTCATTTAAGGCCACATACCGGTATGCTGATGGTGGAGCTCGTCAAAACACATAAACAACAACAATAGATTAGCTAAAAATACGAAATTTTAATCTAATTTAAGAAACCAGTCACATATTCGACTCCTTACTAGTAATGCAATCAGCTCATCAGAAATGTATACTATCTGGTTTCTGTTGTCAGCATCTTTTCTCTTCAAGCCAAGCGTGGTGAACAAAGAAGCAATATATTTAAGTGTTAAATGGTTTACTTGGTATATTATGTAAAACTGTTATCTTTTGTGAGGCCTGAAGAGGAAGCTACAAACAAAGAGTGACAATAAGAGATGTAGGTTGAATAAGCTTAATAATGACAGAACCTGACTTGTATACTCAACTAATCATTTATCAATAGCTTTCTTATATGTCGTATACATTTTTTTGTATAGGAAGAAAAATATTCAACAACTTTATTTAATAGTATTTAGACCTGGAGTGGCTTATGGAAAATATTTCAGTTCCATATTTTGGAAATAAGCATAATTTGCTGTTATAATCTTTGTTTCAACAGCTTTTACATTAAATTTTCTATCATATCCCATTCGTACCAGTATTTTTAGCTACCTTTAGGGTACTCTTCAGAGAGTACCAACGTGTTTGAGATGACAAGGTCAGCATTTGACTAATGCATTCATTAGAACTTAATATTACCCAGATGAATTCTTCTGTATTTTGTTTATTTCATTAGTCCTGCAGGGAAGATCCCCAGGCCTCAGTTAGATGTCTATATACTTAATTTACCCTCTCCTGCACATTCTTTTGAAGTTGAGGATTAGATGACGGAGAGATAAAATTAGCATCAGCAAGGCCATTTCACTGCATAATAATGTAATTATGGGATGTGTGGGAGAAGAACAAAGTTTCTGCAACCCAAAACATGTTCTGTCCTGTATCAAGAAATACTCTGAGATTCTGAGATTTTTAGGCATATTTGAACACACATCATATGCTAGATAATGGCAGAAAGAATGATTTTATTTGCAGTTTCACAGTTTGGATTTGATTCAATGCAATCAATCTGTGATTAAATCTTCTACTGTTATAGTTGTTGAGGAAGATTGGGATGAAATTGTTGCCAAGCATCATCACATGGGAACCTGTCAGACTATACTACCAAATCCCAAGCAGAGTCTAACCAAAGCACAAAAACAAAACTCTCTGGCCACCCTGTGCTGGGAAATAGCTTACGTCAGCTGTCTCACCAGACTGCCTGCTGTTAGATGGCTTTCATTACTGGAGATAGATGAGAAACTAAGTCGGCATAGATGACAAGTGAGAACGAGCAAACAAGAGCGAGTATGTCGAGTGACAGATTTAGAAATGGGAGAGGAGAAGAAAAGTGGGTGGGTAGAGGTGGGAGGCAATAGAAAGAAGAGAGTTATGCTAATTTTAAAGGATGGGAAGATTAAAAAGAGGCACATCAGGTCATGTGCCTTCCAGAGACGGGACCCTAATCCCCTTCACATGACTACTGCAGATCCACTTCATACAAATACAGTACAAACACTCAGAAAAATGCACATTACTATGCAGAAGATAATGTGCAGTTAATCGCTCAATGTATCTTCTAGATTGGAAGCTACTGAAACATAGTGAGACACCTGAAGCTGCAGCCAGAAAGACTGAGGGGACGTGGATAAGATAAAGTATGACCTACTTTAATTTTTGGTTTTTAATCTTTATGTAACTGGGGCAAAAAAAGACTGTACTGTACGTGCAATTTTCTTCTGTGTTTCGGGAAACTTCACAGGCACTAATAGTAATAATGTTACCACTAAGTGAGTCCAGTTTCACATACAAAATGAGGCTACGTTCTGCCGTTCAAAGAGAATTAGATGTAAGATGTTCTTTAAGTTTTAGTGTGTGTTTTAGTGCGTTTGTACAGGAGCAAGAGAGAGTGGATGGAGGTTAGTGAATCACAAGTAGAGCGAAAAAAAAAAAGCCCCCTCCCAAGTACTTAATAAAAGATGATGCTGCAAAATGGATGCCAGCAAGAGCTCTGGAGACCAAAAGATATTCATGATTCAACAGTCACCGTAATTATCATTAAAAATCCCGAGATTGTGCAAGAAAATTACAGATGTGGATACTTTATGCCACTCACAAAACAAATTCAGACCCCTCAAAGCTTGATAACCTTTTTTGTCCCTCTCCTGTTTATCTTCAGTGCCCCATTTCAATCAACAATAGATGTGAAACTTTCAGGGATAATTCACATGATCACGTGGGCATCCAGCTGTAATGCAGTCACAGCTAAAATATGAAGCCTTATGCAGTTTGTACTAAACTGAAGGCATTTGCATCCAGTAAGAAACAACAGTGAGCACAGATTATCTCTGTGTTACGTAAACAAAAATTGACTGCCGTCCTCTGTGAGCTTGTTAAGCGCAAAAAAATACTTGTTTACAGTGTACTGATTGGCAGAATTACAGAACATATATAAGGTCATATGATCACTCATATTTTGTTCAATTTTAGAGGTGTGTGCCACACTCACAGCCAGACTAAGAAACCCTTTAGAGTCCTTCTCAGCTTTTTTTATGTATTTATGATCAAACAAAACAGTCTTCATTTATATAATTGCCTTTCTCATCAGAACAGGATATTGGATTTTTTATTTTTTTTTGCTTTCTTTGAGAGTACCCGTATTTATTTGTTTGTTTTGCCAGCCGTCATCGTATATTTTTTTTATTTGAAAAATAGCTGAATTCTCACATCTTCACATGTCTGCTTGCACAGGAGGCAGAAATAATTAGTACTTAGTGCCATGGCTTTGTTCTGAGCTGTTTCTATTTTTACCCCAACGTGATGGAATACACTACACACTGCACACATGCTGTTAAAGCAACAAACACAACTAACTAACTAACTTTGCTTCATAAGATTAATTCTTTCATAGAAAGAAATGAAAGTGGGTGAGTATGAAACCAGGCAGAGGGCTGATAATTAGTGAGACACTCACTGAGGCAGGCAGGCGAGAGGAGCTGTCCCTGGTGCTGAATCAGCCACCCATGCTTGACTGAGGCCGCTCTCTGTGGACTGTCTGGTCACATACATAGGCTACTGTATGCTAGCAACGTTCCACCTATACATCCATTTTCTTCTGTATGCATTTCACTTCAAACAAGGAGGTTTAAAGAAACTATTAGAGGTGCTTATTATTTGTTTTGAGCATTTACTACCATGCACCCATTCACACAATTCATTCCTATATTACATCAGTGACCACTGGAGTTCAAACTTGACTCTGATCATATGCAAATCATCATTATATTAGAACAGATGTAGCTTCATTGTTATAGGTGTTTTTTAACACCCATTGACATGCTTAAAGTAGACTCCCTCAATGATTGGAGTCTTGCTCTAAGAGTTTCGTGGAACATACAAGATAAATAAGGAACAGTTCAACAGCTACAGATGCATGAAAACATCTGTAGCGGAAGAATTACAAAAGCTGTTGGATTATTATATACTGAAATATTGGCATATTCTGGTCTGTTTTCTATTGTAGTATTTCTAGGACACCGATGTAAATATACTTTAGTGATGGTATGGGTAATACTGTAGCTAATTTAAGCCATTTTGGGTTGTTTGATCTATGATAATGGGCCCAATATTATCAACTCGATATGTGTTTGTAAATTCTTTAATTAATCTGAACTTAGGCTACAAGTGTATATTCTTGTAGATAATCGTATCAAAAGCATCATAAAACCACCTAATGATTAAAGAAATTCACATTAGGGAAAGAGACCAGAATGGCAATTGTAAATGTGCAACAGTTAAAGTAGATAATTTGGCAAATGTTTTGCTCATTTGCTCTCTCCCTGTCACCATTGTCATAAAAACAAAGCTCTGGACATATAACACCATAGACAATGTATTTATTTATTTAATTGCCTGTTTAAGAGGCAATCAATAAGCCATCAAAGCCCACAAAAATGTCAAGCGACCATAAAGAAAAAAATGTGTGGTTCGGGGATAAAACCCGAATATGTCAACTGTGGTATTTCAGGCCTAGGAATGTACATAACAAAGGTCAGTGTACTTCAAAACGTGTCAGAAGCACATAGTTTTAAGGGTACCAAACTTCTCTGGTGTTGCTTGAAGATACATTGTCACTTTTACTATAATTGATCATAAATCGTAATCATAACGTGACAAAACTCTATATTTGTCAGATTCAATAATTTAGTAATTTAACACAGAGCTGTAACCTACTGTTGGTGCCCTCATGTAAATCTCGTTACCATCATCTCTAAACGTCACCACACTCTCAGCCAATCACGGGGAGCTCCACTATTCCTTTTTGGCGTATGCGTTTTGGCATGGACCAATCAGGACGAGCGGACCGCTTTGCCACGGCGAAATCGAAGTTGTTGTAAGAGCGCGTGTGTGTGCGCAAGGGGAGAGAAATTGACCGGTGGACTCAGGACGCGAGAGAGCAGGGAGACAACGGCAAGTCGTTTGCGGATCTTTTCTTTAATGAACAATTTCTATTGATATTTTCTCCCCCACGAGTCAGAGTCTCGAGCCTGAAAGCATTTGGGACGGAATATATTATTGTGCTTAAAAGCAAATTCCCACATGGATCCTGCCCGTAAAAGATGAGTTGACAGTCCTGATCGGTCTTACTTCTCTGTACACCATGGCTGTAGCGATGCTTAAACCCCCGTTCGAATAGTTTCCTCATTCCTCTGTTGCCGTGGACCTCAGTTTTGCTGTTTAAGGAGCATTTTTTTGTGATTCGAGATGACGGAAATCAGCGAAAAAGAGAACGAGCCTCAGAACCGGGAATTTCACCGACAGCCTATGCCCAGCCAACCAGAGTCGAAGGTAACCACACACCTATGTATTAAAAAAAAAAAAATCATAACGAACACATGAATCCCTAAATCACTGAGAGAGGACTTTCAATCGTGTGTTGTTTCAAATTGATTTTAGTTTTTTGCTTTGCAGTTTTTGTGCAAACTTGACATGTGTTCATTCATTTTAAGATATGTCAAATCGTAAACAGTGACCCAGACGTGCGCTCTCTGACATGCGAGGCTAATTTTGTGGAGGCTCTAGGATTGCATAACAACTCTAAGCCGCTTTACTCTTCACACCTGGTTTGACCTTAGAGTTCAGATATTACACTACGCGTTTGCTCTTTGTTGCAGTTTTGGTGAATGCACAACACATCAGAAACAAATCAGAGTTGTGATGAACGGCAGCCATTGTAACTATCAGACATTCTTAATCAGTTGTGGACAATAGAAGGTGCAGGGCTTTTTTTTGTACACTTGCCCTGCTGTCTCATTGAGATCATATAAGTAAATATTAAACCTTTGGCAAACTATTATGCAACAAAAGCTATAACCATCCTGTAAAAAGCTGTCGCTGACTGTAAAGAAAGCCTTCATGTTTTGTTATTTGTTTGGCTCTGGCCACTTAACTGGCCTTTCGAAAGGAAAATAACTCCTCAAATGCACCGTTCCCCTTCTGTTTCCATTGAAGTGGTTTCAAGGTAGTTCAAAGATTGAAACATCTTGTTGAACGTTTCTAATTAAACCTACTCTGGATTAAATTGGCTTGGGTTCATGGCATACTAGTATTTCCCTGTTACACAGTTAATGTCACGTGATGGCGTGTGGAGGGGCAGATCAGGACCCAAATGCAGACGAAACCTCACTTGGAGTCAAATTAATTAACTTTATTTGACACAAATGAAAGGCTATGGCAGGAAATCCCAACAACTTACAGAGCTGATGTGGCAAAATATTTGGCATAACAAAGCAAGAACTCAACAGTAACAAAGACAAGGATCTTACCAGGAATAAAGGAAACCAGGAACAATTTTTTTTTCACAAAGGGAGCTAATTACTGACTCAGGGCAGGTGTGGTAATCTGCAAACTGAATTCAGGTGTGCACGGAGAGCAGAAAGCAAGACAAACAGGGTCTCCAGCATGTGCACACTGGTTAAAAGAGCAGCATGCTGAGTAGGAGGAGTCTAAACAGTATATCTGCCAGAGCGTACGCTGGTTGCCCTGCTTATATCCATCTGAGCACGTGGCGTCTACACCCACCTTGATTTTATGGTTGATACAAACACAGCGTGGTTGTTTTGCTGTCAACAACAAAGTAGTATTAAATGGATTAATAAAGTCACTGACTCTCATTCCAGGCTGTCAATTTACCAGCAAATGATTGCTTTTCATTATTTTTCCTCTGCGGTTTTATCCTAAAAAACGATTAAGGACACAACAAACCTTGGTGGCTCCAGGGGCAAGGCTAGGGTATTTTTAGTGGTGCCAAAGCACCACCGTGAGATAGCTCGGCACCCCCTGGCTCAGCACATTTTTAAAATATTATATTGTGCAAAAACACATTTTTTTGTGTGCTCAAGAATGCATTATTTTAGTGACCATTTTATTTATTTTCTAGCATTTGTTTTTGTTTTAACTCTTTACTCCCAAAATAAATGTTGAGTTATCTTCAATATTGGTCTCAGGCTCTCTGTTATCCCTGTCAAGCCACAGTCTTTTGAAATGAAGAGGTCAAAATTGAATGTTGTAGGGGAAAACACTACTCAAAGCAAAACTAATACGGCTCCAAAATTTATAAATGTACTAGTTCGCCTCAATTAGTGAGAAATAATGTGCCTCTGTGAGGACTGGGGGCTGGGCACCCCTAAAGTCCAGATCCTAAAATCGCCCCGGGGTGGCTCCAACAGGATTCGGGTTGCTTTAACTGATAAAAACGCCATAAACTGACTTATAGCTCCAAAATTTCATTGTCATCCAAGTGAGAGCTGTTTTGAGGAGTTTCTTCATTTGTTATAAACTCTCCGGTGCTTGTTGCAGTGGCATGTGGCTCACGGACTCTTTTACGAGAAACTGTTCGCTCAAATAAAGGGGAATCTTTGAGGTTTGAGTTGTTTAATACGGCAAATAATTCACTCTTGTCATTGCCCCGTTCTGAGTACGATAACTTTTAGCTTAGCTCACCTGTCAGCAAAGGTTAAACACTGACTGCTCGTGAGTACTATCCCACCTTAAAAAAAAAAAAAAGATCCCATAAAAATTATGAACCTAATATTTCTGGACCAACATCATTCGCCTCTTATCTTAGCCAACTTTTTGCCTTGTTTTAACATTCTTACTTATTGATTATTGCCTTTATATATGTAGTTTTGCTTATTGTCCACCTAGGTAAGAGCCAAGGTAGAATAATGTGTTCAGTGTGGTTTGTTTGTCTGCGAATTTATGCAAAAACTGTCTGGCTGGATTTGATGCATCTTGGTGGAGAAATTGAGTGTGAACGAAAGGAGAAATGGTCACTGTTAAATGAGGCCTCGGTTTGGTGGAGAATAGTAATCTCAGACTTCACCGCTGGTTTGTCTGCAACTATTTATGCTGCCATGTTGGCCTGGCGCTCTTTCAGCTTCAGTGGAAAAAAAGGCAACAGTTGCAACAAAACTAACAGGAGATCATCAAACTCGATTAAGATCTTTAAGCCTGATTTATAGTCGGTGACGCAACGCAAGCCCTTGCGCGGTTGCAAGCCCCCCCTTGCGTGCTTGCGTGTGTCACCTCAATTTTCTAAACTTCACGCAAAACGCAAGCGCAAGCCACTGGCTGTGTTCGAAACCGCCTACTACTTGAAAACGGCATACTCACTTCACTCCTGCCTGAGCCGAAATCAGCCGGCCTGAAAAGCTGATTTCCCTTAAGCTATAAACTCTGTAAATATATAACTTTAGCAACATTTGAAACATTTTCAGGCGAGAAAGTAGTCGTTTAGACCCCCAAGGTGTTGAAAATCTGACAAAATACCGGCTATTTACAAGAAGAAGAAGAAGAAGCATGAATCCAGTCGAAGAGAGACTTGCCGAAGAGGTCCTGGCGGTGAATTTCCTTTCATCGTAGAAGGCTTGTCATTGAAAAAACCCGCTACTCCACCTACTGTCCTGGCGGTGAATCGCCACGCAGCACACGCAACCGCCGACAAAGCAAAATGAAGCATAAACGTCTCGAGCCATTAACACAAGCGCAAGACGCAAGCGCAAGGGCAGTTAAAAGAAGTATAACTCAGCCTTTAAGTTGGAATGTCAAGATAAGAAAACAAAGCAGGATGCACATTAAAGCTTTTATGGTGTTGTGCTGATCTTTGGTGGAAGGCAGTCCCACACAATTTGAGCAGAATTAACAAAAAAAAGGGTAACTACAGAATTCCTAAAGCTCTTGAGTTGTTGGACCTCAGGCTATTCTCCCTCTGCTAGTATTTCTCATTTTTAAAGGCTACAGTTACAGTTGAGCTTCGCCACATTTATTTTTCAACACTTTCAATTGAGCTCCAGCAACAACACTGATTGCAGCTGATGTCACAGTAACAAATCACATGCTGGTTGTCTTTTGTTGGTCATCACCACAGAGACCTGGAGTAAGCCTGGCAAAGCAGGCATCTTGTTGTTTCTGTTTGTGTACAGACGGCATAATGGATGGTGGGCAGTGAGGTGCTGCGTGAATTTATGAGCCAATCAACTAGCAGATGTTTGCCGTGTCTAGCTAGGGGCTGGGTCATAATTCACCCAAATGGTCGTCCAAACAAAATAGAACTGGGAGGAGTCCCTTCTCCGAGCTGCGTCAGCCATGTAGCTCTATGGTTTGCCTCGCCCCTTCAGGTCCCACAGAAGAATGAAAGATAAATATGTCTTTAAGAGTAGTTTGCTTGAGGACGTCTCTTGAGTGTCACTCGATTCTTCTTGTCAGTTCTCACCTCACTCTAATCATTTCACAAGAATCTCTACCTTCTGCTTTCCCTCTTCTGCATCTATGTCTTCCTCGCTGTCCTTATCTGCCTCCTCTCTCCACAGTCTTTGTCATCACTTCAGCAGCTCTCACTCCTCTTCTTTTCTGTCTCTTCAATGTCCATCAGCAAGAGTATTTATTACAAAGCTAAGTAGGCCCACCAGAGTGTTTTTCTGAAAGAGGTGGTGGCATAGAATGAATGGTTATTCCACCTCCACCACCTACGGGAAAGTTAATGGCTCCAAAAATATTATCATTCCTCTGTAATCACTCGCAGCATATTCCATTTAAGTATCTTGTGTCTAGGAATGCATTCATATTGGTCTTTTTGCCAAGAATTACACTGAACTTATTTAAAGCTGTCAGGAGCCAGTTACTGCCTATTCAAATATAAAAATTGGACCAAAGGAAAACGTGTTTCTCTAACACTTATATAATTCATGTTAAAGGGATAGTTCGCCTCTTTTGACATGAAGCGGGTCGGGAATGAGATCCTTCCCCAAGTGGAGGAGTTTAAGTATCTCGGGGTCTTGTTCACGAGTGAGGGACGAATGGAGCAGGAGATTGACAGGCGGATCGGTGCGGCGTCTGCAGTGATGCGGGCTCTGCACCGGCCCGTCGTGGTGAAGAAGGAGCTGAGCCAGAAGGCGAAGCTCTCGATTTACCGGTCAATCTATGTTCCTACCCTCACCTATGGTCACGAGCTGTGGGTAGTGACCGAAAGAACGAGATCGCGAATACAAGCGGCCGAAATGAGTTTCCTCCGCAGGGTGTCTGGGCTCTCCCTTAGAGATAGGGTGAGAAGCTCGTTCATCCGGGAGAGGCTCGGAGTAGAGCCGCTACTCCTCCGCATCGAGAGGAGTCAGATGAGGTGGCTCGGGCATCTGGTTAGGATGCCTCCTGGACGCCTCCCTGGTGAGGTGTTCCGGGCCCGTCCCACTGGGAGGAGGCTCCGGGGAAGATCCAGGACACGTTGGAGAGACTATGTTTCTCGGCTGGCCTGGGAACGCCTCGGGGTCCCCCCAGAAGAGCTGGAGGAAGTGGCCGGTGACAGGGACGCCTGGGTTTCTCTGCTCAAGCTGCTGCCCCCGCGACCCGACCCCCGGAGAAGCGGAAGATAATGGATGGATGGACTTACCCCCCACTATGTCCTGTGAACTGAGTTCCAGACTCGTTTTGGCGTTGACGAAAGTAGTCCGGCTAGTTGGCTGGGGCTTAAAAAATAAAGCGTCTTGCTTCTCAAAACAATATGCGTTCAATTTGCATCACAAAATCATTCATCCAGAAAAAGTCAGACCTCACAATCGCTTGGCACCATTTCTCTCTACCTTCGTATCACTACGGGCTGTGTAAACCGTGCAGACCGAGCAGTCCCCTGCTTCCGAGCAGTAAACACCGTAACAGGTGCAGCTATCGGCAGGTGGCATTGATATGAAGGGAGGAAAAAATAGCGCCAAGCGATTGTGAGGTCTGACTTTTTCTGGATGAACAATTTTGGTTTAACATATCCTGACTATCTTTTTATTTTCTGACTTCTCTAAATTAAACAATGAATAAACTGCCCATTAGTGAGGCACTCATTGATCCGACTCTGATTACAGCTGTGCATTTCATTAAGTAAATGTGTTGCAGGTGTGCTCATGGACTGTATAAGATGGATGCAGTCACTGTGATGGCAACCACTGGCTGGAGACATTTAATTTTGATGCTTCAAGTTCAGCATTAGACGATTGCAGTCCTGCTCTTTGTGGAGCCAGAAGTAACCATATATGTTGGAGTCGGATAAGCAGTTTTCCCTGTTTCCATATTTTATGCATAGCAAAAAGACTGTAGGCTGTGGGCTTTCCATAACGGTCGCCGTTCAGTTTGTATAATGTTCACCAGTAAAGCAAGTTGGCACATACTCTAAAATGTCAACAGTTCATTTAGACCCCTCGTTGTTTAGAAGTGGATGAAATGAGAGCTGTATGCTACATAAAGTTTAATATAGAGGGGGTGTAAATGCTTATAATGCAGGGTGATGGTGTGCTTCGGTCCAAAGGGCCCTCACACAGCTGACAGTATATTTAAAAAACACAAAGACATTTTTTATTGGAGTGAAATGATGGCCGCGCTCTCTGCCCAGCTCTGCCCTTCACCTTCGCGTCATATTTAACTCCTTATCGGCTTTTTCTACTTTCTATTCCCCCCAACTTTGATAATGCATCGTCTTTCTCTTTCCTATTTGCTCTATCCGATGACCTTTTCTACTTCCCCATCTGTCTATCTTAATGTTTATTCTCTTCTATCCCTCCATCCTTTCTTTCTCCTTTGGCCACCTCCCTCCATACATTTGAAGCACTGCATGGTGATGGCTGAAAGGATAAAGGAGATTTAGGAATAGGCCAGCCAGAGGTCCTGCCAGGAATTAGGGAGCGAGAAGCAAGTTATAGACCAGGAATCAGTTGGCTAAATTTAACTACAGTCCTATATTTAGGTTTTATGATTCCAGTGGATTTGCAGCTTATTAAATCAGTGATTCAACTGTATGTAGTTGCCCATCGGAGAATAATGCAGATTTTCTTCATTTGCATTTTAATAGTGGTGATATTTTACTGCATTCTTCTGTGGGAATATAATTGAACTTCTATTAATTATTAAATTCAACTACAGAGCTTGTCTGATGCATCTCAGACTGCATCTGTCTTCTTCATTTGATTATAGAATGTAGATGACTTTTCTGAACAAAGCCCCCTTGTGTTTGTTACTTCCATATCGCTGTTTGCAGGAGGACACATCATTCAGTCACCTAATTTCTGTGACAGGGCATATGTTTGTGTTTTCGCCTGCCAGAATGATTGACTTTTCCGGCTGATTTTTTTTTTTTTATTTATTTATTTTTTTTAAACTGTAGTCATTACAGAAACAGATGAAGGTTTGAGGGAGACAAAGAGACACAAAGATAAAGAGTCCTCTTAAAAAAGCAGAATATAATCAAGCCAGGGACAGTGTTACTGTTGTGTCTATGTGTTGACCCAGCATTGTCTGATGAAGTCACTGAGTTACTGTCCTTGATTAAGTTCAGAAATGCTGCTGATCCAGCAGAGTGCAGCATGCAGTGTCAGGGTTAGAGTGGAGCCAGCCGAGGGGGGGAAAAAATTACCTTTGTTTAGTAATGACCTTAGTTGTGAATTATTTTCTCTAAAATAATAAGTTGACTTGTCTTGATCTCCTTATCAACCAAAGATGGTTTGAAAATGGATACAACTGTTTCTACTCAGATGATTCATTTATATGTATGTTGTATGTATGCATGTGTTACATGTTTTATTGCATGATAGTTGTAATAAGTCTTCAAATGGAAAAATGGGGACTCTTTTAGAAGCTTCCTAACTTAACCGGCTTGAAGTAAGTATAGTTCCTTTGGTATTATATGCACATCAAAGAGCCATTGTGACTGCCACTGATTTGTAACTCCAAAAGCTTCTTGTGCAGTTAAGCCCCTTTAACGGCTGGATTTGAAATGAAAGCTTTTTTTGCTGCACACTTTGGCAGGCGCCTTGTAGGCTGGTGGAGTCTGCTAGCATGCAGATTACAAAAAGCCCAGCCTTTCAAACAGCAATGGGGCATTTTGGAGCCACACATGGAGGTGTGAATACCACAAGGAAGGGATGACTGAGAGATTTTATCGTGGTTCATGCATGATATCACCTAAGATAGAGACATTTAATGTAATGGTTATGCAGTCTCTACCATTTGGAAAATGTTAAAAAGATAAGTTAGCTCCATCTAGCAATCAAATCTATGTTGTACATTCAGTTTTTAACTTCTAGGCAATTAAGTGAAAGCAAATGATTAATTTCCCTGAAACTCTGAACTTATCAAGTAGTTGCTGTAAATTACTTCATCATCCATCCTTTGAGACAGATGTGTTGGCAGGTGAAGATCTAAGGTAAGGCTGAACGAATGGAAAAGGACTGAAGAATTCATTGTGACAGTTTAATGTCAGTCTAAATGTTATTCTTAAAACAAACATTAGAGTACACAAACTACTGCAACTAACAGTTTTACCTCTCGCTGTGCTTTTTGGGTGAAATAATTGTTAATGCATGACAAAGCCCGCTTCCCACAATTCATAATTGATAAAAGGAAAGCTGACATTTTCACTAATATAAAATGTTTCGCACTGGTTCAGGAAGTTGTTAGTTTCTTGTAAGCCCTTGAGCATCAAAAGTATAGATTGTTCAGTGAGCCATAACTCTCCATTTGCACAAAAAGGTCGATTTTGTTCATTTTTACAAACCAGGTCCAGCCGGAGCTGTGCCTAATGAGGTCACCTCTAATCTGCAGCTCAGGTCTGTTCAGAAAGAATGATACACTTCGTCAGGCTCCACTGTGTTCAGCAAGATTTTGAAAACACAGGCAACAAGAGATGTCCTGAGACACTGCAGTGGGTGTGTAATGATCAGAAGGTAGCAGGCAATGGGGAGGGCACTGCTCAATTGTGTCCTAACTGCAAACTCATTGGAGACATGCACACAACCTAAACACACTTAAAAAGAAGTGTGTTACAGTACACACACACTGTTATCTGTTTAGTCAAAGTGCAAGAAGATAAACAAACGTAGAGAATGAAATGCTTTGAAAGCTTTATTGATAATTAAAGCCATGAATTGAGGATCATAACGTAAGTGAATATCTGTCACCAGGTTGGTGGGGCTTGCGACACACATCCCACTGTTGCATGTGGAGGTGCAAAAGAAGGCAACGCAGATTTGGCCCTTATACAAATAAGCTTTTCCTGCCAGCCCAAGGACACCACAAGCACGCCTTATCCAAATTGGCCCTAATAACCTAATTACTTAAAGCGCATAAATGATTGCATGTGTACCTAGCTCACTCTGGACTCATTCACTGGCATGTCCAAAACACCAAATGAGACCAGCCAGCTGTTAGTATACCATGTTGTTTCTTGTTTTTTTTTTTGTTTTTTTTAAAAGCTAATTTTATTCACAAAGAATGATTTAATGGATGCATTGTGCCACCAGCGCATTCATTTGAACAACTTATAGCTACAACTGTAAAAAAAAAAAACTCCAACTGTGGCGGCTCCATATCAGTTGCTGTTAAACTGACATATCCACCACTTTGTCAGATCTCTCACAGAGTGTATTCACAGGGCGTTTTTCTCTACTCCGTAAAGGTTTCATCAGTATTTCCTTTTTCTAAATCTGTTTTTGAAAAATAAGTCCAAATGTAGTCACTTTTAGCTCTGCTGTGGGAGAATTTTTGGGTGTAAACCTAATCAGCACAAACATATTGATAACTCTTTACTCTAATGCCAAATGTGTAAAATCTATTTAAGTTAAAAGAAGCCAAGAGTTTATTTTGATTGAAGATTTGCCTGTGTGCTTTTATTGTATTCATGCATTTATTGCATTATTTGAGGATGTTTTTCTACTTTTTAACTCTCCAGACTTAATATTATTAAAAGTCCAGTGTGTGGGATGTCATGACATCTAGTGATGATATTGCAGATTGCACCCTGTGGAATATCACTCATCTCCACCCGCCTCTTTCAGGCTTGTCGGAAGAAATTAAAAATGGACGCAAGTAAATGCAAAAGCCCCTCGGTACAGCACGTCTTTGGATTGTCCATCCTGCAGAATTGTGACATTGTAACACGGTGGTGTATGAGAGGGAGAAACATGTATATTTATAATGTTCTAAGGTAATGAAAACACAGCAATTCTTATTTTCACACAAATGATATAGTTCTAATTACGAGTGTTGTGTTGCATTTCTGCCAACAGATAACCTTAAATGTGCCACACTGAAATAAACAACTGTATTGGCATTGGGACCCTTTGGAACCTGACACAAATGTCGCTGGAGTGGGCAGTTTTAACATCGATGCAGGCAAGCAGTCTTAAAGAATAAGCTGCAGTTCCTGGCATAACACCAACTAACTACTTAGCTAGATTTTTCGACAGTGAAGGAATCGATAAATGACGTTGAGAGGAAGATTAAAGGGGAACTTTACCGTTTAAACTAAAAAGCTAGGTAAATCTTACATCTTACATTTGCAAATATGTTTTAATGCATTAAATGAATGATGAGAAAAGGCTCAAAATCAATGGAGGCATTGCATGAATAGTATTAAATGTGCAGGAGCAGGCTAGGAGCAGGCAGTAATTGTCAGAAATCCAGTGGGCAGGGGACGGATTAAGACAAAAGTCGTGTGCATGGTTCTGCACAGGAACTTTGAGTCCACTGGCCTTTAAGATGGTGTAATTTCATATTCACATATATATATATATATATATCATTATTCGCAATCAACTTAGAGCAAAGATTGTCCCTCACAAAAGATCAAATCTAACATATTCTTTAGAAAAATATCGGCAAAGAACATGTCATGGACAAGAAACTTGAGTTTGAGAAAAAAAGAAGAAAAGAAAGTGGAGCTGGGTCAAGGAGGGGAAAAAAGGAAATGACAAAATCTGTTGCTTATCTGTATAATTCGAACAGTGATTGCTGGGCTTTATCTTCTGATAAATATGTATTTTTTTTTGTAATTTTTAGGGAATATGTTACTTGTTCCATCAGGTATATCTACCAATGCTTTCTCCACATATGATATGCTGGAAGTTCAGGTTTTAACCATTTGACTTCAATTCATGGCTGCTGTTAACAGTATTTGTTGAGGATATTTTCCGCTGTAGCCTCAGATTCTGTTCACATTAGCATCAATAATGCCACCATTGAGTCTTTTAATAGGATTTAAAAAAAAATCTCTTTCAGTACCTCAAAAATATCTTTGAAAAATTAATCTAATTTTAGAAATGTCTGAAATACGAGTATGTGTCACCCTCCCTGCAGAAGATATTTTAATATGTTTGGCCTGTAATTGCATTTTATGAGATTATAAAAATGTATTTGAATGACATGGTCATTTTGTGAAAATGATAGAGTTTTTCCGCTATTAATTAAATATATTTTCCAGACAAAAATAGTTACAGTGACGAGCCTACCTACAGACAGCGTATTGCTATCCAAGCTAGCTATACTAACTGTCTCAGGCTAATGTTGTGAGCTTTCGGTTTCCTTTACTGTTGGATTATGATACATTTCAGTCCTCTTACTTTTGCCTTTGTTGGAGCTGCGTGTTCATGCCACGATTGTGAAACTTGCGAGAATCCCAGTGTAACTAATCTCCCTGTCCATAATTTTGTAAATCCTTTCATTCTTGTTATTTCTGTGGCTTAATTTGTAGGTTTTTTGTTTGTTTTTTCATAATTTTTTTTATGATTTGACATTACTCCCATCAGATATGTTTTACAGCACAATTTTCCACTGTCCTCAGCCTTTAGTTGAGAGGGGGGTCTTGGATTGTAGCATAGCTACACATTTGCATACATAAGGGCAGAGGACCTAGTTTACAAAAGTGAACGACTTAGTGTTAATATGTCTTGCAGAGGGTTTTTATTATTATTATACTTTCAACAGTTATCTATACTTTTGCTGCTTCTGAAGAGTTTCCTCGCAGTGCTACTTTTAAGTTGTAGAAAAATAGCATATGGAAAACTTTGGAGTTGTAGCAGGAAGACTTTTTGCCTTTCACACAAATTGTATCTGAACTCCCATGACGTTCCTCTTAATAATTAATCCATCCAAGCATTTCACACAACAGCCTATTTACAAAAGCCTTCACCAAACCTCTCCAACTAGGCTGAGACAGGTTGATGGTGTGGTATTTTTATATTTTCTTAAACTATGCCCTTTTCCCTGCCTCTCACATGTGCTTAACATATTTTTTCTCAACCTTTATTGACAGCCCACATGCTAAACTTTTATTCTTTGCCTCATCTTCTTCCTCTGAACACAGTCTGTTCTAGTGCACAGCGCTACTTGCTCTGTGATGAGCTAATTGCTGTCAGTCATTCGCAGTGTGATGGGACTCCAGTATTGTGATCCATAAATAGACTTTTCAAAACCTTACAGAGAGAAATGTCATGAGGAAATGCAGGGATTTGCATTCATTAGAATTCAGCTTTTGATTTCTGCTTTTTTTCAGGCAACGTTGTTACAGGATAAAATATGATACATTCAGCCAAAAACCGTTATACCAACACAAAGTCTATCAGAATGCTAAGCTTTTATAATAACTGAAACCACAAAGCCTTGCAGAGAAAGAAGTTAGTGGTGCACCTGCTGCCCTAAAGCTCCTAAAAGTTCAAGCAGCTATAATTATGTTTTTGAATTTGATCGGACTTAAGTTTGCAAGACTACACAAAAATGCAAAAGAATTCTAAACATTATTCAGTTGAAGCATACAACTAAATGTTCTGACAATAATGCCTATTTTAGTTTGAGGACTTCAGGAGCTATTTGGTCGGTTCACTTTGGCAACAAGTTCTTGTCCATTTACCAAAGCAAGGAGGTTGTGTATTGGTGCAGAATTGTGCTTCCAATTCTTTTGTCTTTTGTCTGTCTGTCCAAGTCTTTAGTTTTCTCTCACAGGCAAAGGGGAATAACGAAAAATCTGACATGCTGAGCAGGAGCGAGAGTGGAGCAGAGAGAGAAATACAAATCTTAACTAACAGACTTGAAGTGAAACATTAAGAATGAAATGACTGAGGCACTTTACAGGATCTTAGAGCAAGGTACAGAGAAATTTAGCATACCAAGCAGAGCTATGGTAATTACATACACAGTAGTGCATCAAAGTGTTTTAGTGCGTGTGTTTGACATGATTCACTTTGCAGTAACATTTTGTCAAACACACACCTATTATCACTCAACAATAAAATGTGCAAACGCATAATTAAGGAACAGGATGGACTTGAGTCAGTAGTAACTACTTGGCCAGCCCTTGTAGAAAGCACTGATAAAATGTCAGTCTGTTGCTTTTAAATGTCCATTATTTAGAGGTGGAACAGCCAATATAGATATGTAAAAATATCTTATGTATTAATTTTTCATTTGTGAAATGATTTGACCTGATGTATGCTGTTTAAAAATACTTATGTTTGTTTGATTCATGTAAAAGAAAAGGTTGAACTGTTTTTAGTGGGGATGTCCCGATCCGATCACGTGATCGGAAATCGGGGGCCGATCACGTGGTTTCAGACTTGATTGAAATCGTACGTTACATCCCGATCAGGGATCGGATATGTAGCCTATATATATGTATATTATATATATGTACATTTAATATATAATTTAATATATATGTATATTTATTCTCACAATTTTTTTTTATCAGAACTATAATATTTAAAAACAAATGGGGAAAAAATAACAGCTTAGTATTTACTGTTATGTGGTGGTACAGAGTCAGACCGTCTCAACCGTAGACACCTCATAGACTGACGCTGCCTATCGGAGCTGACGTATCAGCGCGGCCACCATCTTGGATGGGTCTCCAATGCCCCCACATTACATTTATTTCGACTGAGGAAGGTGTATATCCCCAACTACAATAAACAGAAGTCCCCAAATTTTTATATCTATGGTCTCAACTACACACAGAAACAACGCATGCGGCATGGCGTTACTTTGCTGCATGCCGTAAAGCGAAGCAGAACACAGCAGCAGCTTGAAGCTGGGGGCGCAAATGTCTGCGGTGTGGAGGTATTTTAAAGTGGATGACAAAAACGTTGCGATTGCAAACTGTGAGATATGCAAACTTAGGATTTAAAGAGGTAGCAAGGACATCGCTAACATCCTTGATGAGAACAGGAACAGGCTCAAACCTGACAAGGTAGAGATGTTGGTTTTCATTAAGAAAAACTTGCATTTCCTTCTGTGAAGCCAGAGGGTAAGAGGAGGGTAAGAATTTGGAGTGCAGTTCCGAAAAGCACATTACTGGCCTTACTTTATTACACTGTGGCACTTTTATTTTCTTATTTGTTTACATGCCTGCCAGGTATTTCAAGTTGAGCTGCAGCTCGTTTTTATATTAGACATTGTTGCACTAAACTCCAAAGTGAAGAATTTGTTTATTACTTGATTACTTTTTTTGTTCAAGTGTTAAATGATAAAATAAGTGAATAAAATAAAAAAAATCAGGGACATCCTGGATCTGTTTCTTCGCCGCTTTTTAATGTACTGTAGAAGTATCGTATCGGGATTCGGTATCGGCAGATACTCAAAATCAAATGACTCGGACTCGGGGCAAAAAAACCTGATCGGGACATCCCTAGTTTTTAGTGTTGCACATTGTTGTCTCTGCCTGTGAAAGTTAAACAAGCTGTTTTTACTGTTTCTTCTAAACACATAGGGAAGATGTCCCTTATGTTCTTAAGGTGAGGTTGTTATTCATATTTTTTTCAGGTCATAAATGCATTTCATTGAAGTATTATTAAAACTGTTAGGTGACTTACAAAAGTATAGTTTAATGCATTTATTCTTTTATTACATTGGCTTTAAATCAGGTTTCTGTTTCTTTAATCTTTTTAAAAGCACAAGGAGATATATTAAGCCATTGATTATCAGACGTTTTCTAGTTTGTGCTTAAAGAATTTCTTCCCTTTTTTTGGAGCGAGGGCAGGCCATCACCACGGAGAAGATTAAAAAAGTCAAAGAAGTTAAAAAAAAATCTAATTGAGAGGAACATCCATTACTGAATGGGCCACCGGTCAAGCCAAGAAAAGGCCATTAAGGAAAGCAACTCAGCTCCCTGTAGAAAACATTTAAGAGAGGAACTCACTTATGGGTCAACAGAGAAGACTCCTTTTATCACTCAGCCTAATTGGCATCTGTGAATCTGTGCCTTAAAGAAGAGGAACCTGCTCAATTTCATTGATTGGTTTCTGTGACGCGAGTGCAGATGGGTGATGTAGTGGATTTATAAGCTCAAGAATTCAGTAGCTATGATGATACCATCATCATAAAATCAGACTTCAAAATAATGATATGGAATTATCCAGTTTTGTTAGGTTGCTGGGGTTTTTTTTCCGCCAAAATGTTTAACCTTTTGCGACAATCACTACACATAGAAATTAATTTGAAATGAACATGATACAAGTGGCATGAGCTTAGATTGAAATAAGACTCTGTACAACATTGTGAAAAGACTCAAAATGGTGTCCTCAGTCCAGTTACAGACACAAACAGCTAATGAGCTCTGTGCAAACTGAAGAGCTGCTCTTCAGTCGCAGAGACCTATTAAGTCCTTGCCGTCATTCCCCAGGCCATTCCCTTGATGTATGAGTCTACCGCAGTTATCATTTCCATTTATTGGGTCCCATCATTCCTAAGTCACAGTAATTCTTTTTCATTATCAGTTCTAAATTATTGTGGCCAATAGCAGCTGCAGGGCTGCAAGCATGCAGGGAAGTGGAGGCAGGCAGAGTCAAAGATGAATGCAGTGTTCACTGCATCACTGACTGCATCTACCGCGAAGGTGCAGACCGCTCAATAACACTAATCCAACATGAATTTTAAGGTGTATTGACCTGTGTGGATTCCCTTAGGCTTCAAATTTGCTGTCTAAGGGAAAGGGATGGAAAGCTGAAGAGGGAAGTTCAGAAGTTGGCAGGACAAGGACAGTCAGAGGGCAAGGCTAACAGACTGCTTCAGTCTATTTTCTAAGACAGCTTAGGCCCTCAAGCTGAACACCTATTTATGTCAAAAGCATCTTCTCGTGTTCCTACTGTATCGTCCGCTAAAAAGAAGAAATCAAAATTAAAAATATTTATGATCCTCGTCATTTTATAGATGCATCGCAGTCACATTGTTAAAGCGGTTGCTTGTGCTGACAAATATCCAGAGAAGTATCAGCAGACCCAGCAGGTTCTCTGGCTCGTGATGTTATTGTTTTAGTTCATCAGTATCATAGTATGTTTTCTGCCACAGCAGGGAAGATGGTGGGAAAAACACCCTGTGTTGTAAAGTGATGCTTGAAAAAAGTGTAAATCATTAGAATTTTCTACATGTCTGCATAGATACTGATTTAATATATCTTGTGTGTATGTGTGTGTGTGTGTGTGTATGTGTGTGTGTGTGTGTGTGTATATATATATACATATGTGTATGTTTTTAATCCTCGATGTCACTAGGTTTTCACAAGTCGTTAAAATTCACAGGTAGATCTGTCAGTGGCCTTTGCATTTTGAGACTTGATTATTAGGTCACACGAGATTGTTGCAGGATTGGTGGTCACAAAATCGAGCACAAGAATCTACTAAAGTATGTGCTTGGAAAGAACTTTAGGAATGAGACATCCACTCATGTGAATGACTTCAAACTGGAAAAGCAAGTGAATTTTCCTCAAGTTCTTGAGCTAAATCTGCTAACTAGCCTAAGTCTTGGGAATAAACTAACTTATTGGAAAAAAAAAAAATTTAAAAAAAAATGCCGCACTAACACTGACCCCGAACCGCCAGAACAGAGAAGAGAATTGCAAAATGAGAGCAAGCCCCACCACTGCCACCAGATTGGAGTGGTGTTTGTCGAGATAGTCTGGCTACATCACCTGCTTCCTCTTCTAAGCCTGAATTCATAGGTACATGTCCTGATATTTTCCTTTGCAATTTGCTGATACATTCCAGAATTAATTCCTCAGTCATTGATAAAAAGTAAAATAGCCCCAAACCACCACCATGTTTGATAGATGAGATAACGTTTTATCTATTCACATGATGATGATGATAATAATAATAATAATAATGCAAGATTGTTCACTCACATAGATTTTTGTTTTATTTGAAACACTTCGAGGAGTTGTTGTAATTCTACATTTGTCGTTGTTCTAGATTGTTGCCTAAACATCGTCACCTCTTGTTCTAGCTGCAGCGGCTGAAGCGCTCCCTATCCCTCAAATCAGTCATACGCAGCAAGAGTGTGGACAACTTCTTCCGAAGCAACGGAGAATCGCGGCCTACCTCAGCCCTGATCACCGCACTGCCACCTCCACCATCTCCTCCTCCCTTCTCAGAGTCCCCCCTGGCCTATGAGCACTCTCCCTCACTGTCTCCATCCATTAGTCCCAACCCTTCATTGTCGTCGCACTCCCCTTCCATCAGTCCTTCACAGCCAAAGTCTCAGGCCCAACCAGTTGAGCCAGTCAAGACTCACTGTTTCCAGGAGCATGTCTTTCGTAGGCCTACCAGTTGCCAGCGATGCAAACACATGATTCAAGGTAGGTCAGCTACTTGGGTAATTCCGTTGGAGGAAATGCATGCTTTGTGTTAAAGTGTTTTTTTTTTTTTATGTATGTGTGTTAATGCAGGAAACTCTAAGCAGGGTCTACGTTGTAAAGCCTGTAAGCTGGCGGCCCACCTCTGGTGCTCCTCTGAGCTATCCCAGCAGGCCTGTAGTGGCAAGGTAAGAAGGCTTCAGATCAGGCCGACTTAAGTTTCGGTCGCCCCACACACATAAAATAAATGGTAACATAAAGATTCACTGGAAGGATTCAGCACTGACATGACATTCAACTTTGATTACAGTGATAGATGCTTCCTTGGGATTTTTAGTACAACCGCTATGCACTGTCCATGGTCCTGAATCATGAAAAACAATGGGAAATTTAACTTATGAACTTAACTTATGACCCTTGTGTCAAGTATTGTAGTCTAACAGACTTACAGCCTATTTTATTTGTCAGATTACAAATAATAGCTGCAGTTATGTTGTTATTTACATTATATACAATTTTCCATGCTTGGTGCATCTGGCCCTCTACTGGTGTTCTATAATTCCCCATCAAATTCTTCCAAAAGTGACCAATTTTGCAGCTTCACAGTACTTTGTTCTGATTAATAATATTAAGGCCAGTGTGCCTCAGAGATGCCTGTTGGCATCTCCCTACAGCCGTGTTTACTATAAGCAAAAATGTGTGTCACATGATTAATTACATTTTTATACTAACTGTGATTGTTTCTAAAATGTACTGGGAATGTGCATGCTCCCTGCAGAGAAGAAACTAACCCAGAATACACTGTGTCAGCAGAAAGAAACGGCATCTGGATGCTGTAATTGTCTGTCCCAGTCATTTGGCATAGCCTTTAGTCCTGTTAATATGCTTAGCAGCAATACCCCAGCCTTGTTGAAAGAGGATATAGCTCTTTTGTAACCAGCAAAGTTAAAAAAAGGTAGGTGCTATAATTGGAAGATGGATTGACCACAACTTTGAACAGTATACTAAGAATGTAAGTGTATGAAAGGGTAGCAGTGATGTAAAATTATCTCTTTGTCGATAAATGCCAGGAATAAAACTGAGGATGATAAAGTTCACGTAGTCAGATCCCAGCGTTTTGTCACTCATTGTTTTTGCCCTTTTCTCCCACACGTGCAGCTGTACACACACAATGCCATCCTTTCTTCAGCCCTCTTGCCTGGGTGCTACGTTTCCTTCCTCCCCTCTCAACTCTGTTGGAAAATCAATATCTCTCTGTACCAGCTGGTCTGGCTAATTCAGTGTGAAATTCAGTGTGTTTGAGGCGGACACAATCCCTCGAGGATGTGACACGGCAGGCTCTCGCCAAGCCTTCGGCAGTGTCCTTTTCGATCAGTGCACACTCATCAAAGCATGGATTAGGCATTTTACTGAAACTGGAGGGAGTTTAATGGAGTCTTGGACAGCGTCTACACACATCTGCCAAAGCTTTAGCACATAAATAGATTAATTTGCAATGTCACTTAGAGTGTAATCAAAGTAATTGCTCAGGTACCTTTTTTTTGAGTCATTGTGGAAAATGCACATCTGAAATTTAATCAAATAAAATGACATGAGATTGATTTTTAGAAACAAACGAATTGTAGAGTTGATGGGAAAAGTTGATTTTCAGAACAGAAATGGCAGCTGCACTCTTGGGATGCCTTTAGGCCAGACGGAGGCTTTTTGCTGCAGGACTTGAGGAGGAGATTTGCGTTTAGCAGCAGAGTGCTGGAGAAGCAGACCATCGTAGTGTGACTAATGTTGAATTTATTAGTGCAAGCACTGAATATGTAGTGAGTAACTCCGAACAATGAAAGGCACTCTTAACGTCCACTTACAAAAGGTAATTGTACTTTAAATACCACTATTTTATGTTGTACATATAACGTTGCGCTTTTAAAAGTGGCATCCTTGTTCAGATTCAGATATGCTATATATCTTTTTCTACAGTGCTCCAATAGAGATATAAAAATAACAATATTAGGTTTAAGAATAGTTTTTTATTTTATTTCTTTTTTTTTTCAACAAAACATTTTTTTAATATATATATTAAAAAAAATGTTATATATATTAAATATATATTATATTATATATATATATATTAAATATTAAAAAAAAAATATATATATATATATATATACACATACACAGTGGGGTGCGAAAGTTTGGGCAGCCTTGTTAATTTTCCTGATTTACCTTTATAAAGCATTGATTGTTTGGATAAAAAAATTCCGTTAAATATATCATATAGGGGACAAACACAGTGATATTTGAGAAGTGAAATGAAGTTTATATGATTTACAGAAAGTGTGCAATAATTGGTTAAACAAAAGTAGGCAGGTGCATAAATTTGGGCACTGTTGTCATTTTATTGATTTCAAAACCTTTAGAACTAATTATTAGAACTCAAATTTGGTTTGGTAAGTTCAGTGACCCTTGACCTCCATACACAGGTGACTCCAATTATGAGAAAGGGTATTTAAGGGGGGCAATTGTAAGTTTTTCTCCTCTTTGCATCTTCTCTGAAGAGTCGCAGCATGGGAGTCTCAAAACAACTTTCAAATGACCTGAAAACAAAGATTGTTCACCGTCATGGTTTAGGGGAAGGATACAGAAAGCTATCTCAGAGATTTCATCTTTCAGTCTCCACTGTGAGAAACATTGTGAGAAAATGGAAGACCACAGGCACAGTTCAAGTCAAGGCTCGAAGTGGCAGACCAAGAAAAATCTCGAATGAACAGAAGCGAAGGATGTTGAGAACAGTCAGAGTCAACCCACAGACCAGCACCAAAGACCTACAACATGATCTTGCTGTTCAACTATTCGGCACACTTTACACAAGGAGATGCTGTATGGGAGAGTGATGCGGAGGAAGCCTTTTCTCCGCCCACATCACAAACAGAGCCGCTTGAGGTATGCTAAAGCACATTTGGACAAGCCAGCTTCATTTTGGAATAAGGTGCTGTGGACTGATGAAACTAAAATATAGTTATTTGGGCATAACAAGGGCCGTTATGCATGGAGGAAAAAGAACACAGCACTCCAAGAAAAACACCTGCTACCTACAGTAAAATTTGGTGGTGGTTCCATCATGCTGTGGGGCTGTGTGGCCAGTACAGGGACTGGGAATCTTGTTAAAGTTGAGGGACGCATGGATTCCAATCAATATCAGCAGATTCTGGAGACCAATGTCCAAGAATCAGTGACAAAGCCGAAGCTGCGCCGGGGCTGGATCTTCCAACAAGACAACGACCCTAAACACTGCTCAAAATCTACTGAAGCATTCATGCAGAGGAACAAGTACAACGTTCTGGAATGGCCATCTCAGTCCCCAGACCTGAATATTATTAAAAATCTGTGGTGTCACTTAAAGAAAGCTGTCCATGCTCGGAAACCATCAAACCTGAATGAACTAGAGATGTTTTGTAAAATGGTCTAATATACCTTCAGCCACAATCCAGACTCTCATTAGAAGCTATAGGAAGCGTTTAGAGGCTGTTATTTCTGCGAAAGGAGGACCTACTAAATATTGAGTTAAGGTTTTTTTTTTTTTTTTTTTGTGCCCAAATTTATGCACCTGCCTACTTTTGTTTTGTACTTTTGTACAATTATTGCACACTTTATGTAAATCATATAAACTTAATTTCACTTCTCAAATATCACTGTGTTTGTCCCCTATATGATATATTTAACGGAATTTTTTTATTCAAACAATCAATGCTTTATAAAGGTAAATCAGGAAAATTAACAAGGCTGCCCAAACTTTTGCACCCCACTGTATTTGAGTAAACCTGGAGTGAAATGTTTAGAATGGTCACTTCTTTTTTTTTTTCTTGAGCAGTGCGTCTTTTTTTTATTAGATTTATTCATATCCTAGATGTCAAGGTTCTCATTGTCTGATTCTAAGAAAAAGAAAAGTCTCGATCCATGTTGATGTTTAAAGGGAAGCGGTTGAATTAATGTGACAAGTTTCCATATGGATTTTTTTTTTTTTAGACTTTTTTTGTGGTGTAGCATTGAATATTTATCTTATAGACATTCTGCTTCCAAGAAGAAGTTCAGTTGCCCTTATTCAAGCTCTTATGATTACCATGACCTGGGTGACTGAGAACCTTCATCACCATATCTTGTGCATCGTAAAGATAAATCAGCTCAGCCCTCTGGTGCAGCATCTAAATGATGTTTATGTATTTTGTTATTACTATTCCACTAGTGATTATTTTAAGCCTAAAAAAACACAAACTTAAGCAGGCAAAACTTGCACAATTGAGCGTAAAGTATCTGAAGTGAAGAAATGCTAATGACTGTTTCTGCCTTGGCTTGTTTTCACCCCATTTGCTGAGTGCACTGATATATGACCAATTACTTTAGAATATCTCCAGAACCAAGCAGTTTAAAATTACTTTGGAATCTTGACAACCATTTGCTAATCAATGCTAATAAAACTTGAAGATGTATTGTAGTTTTGTTTGAGAACTGGGCATGCTGAGCACTGCACAAAGTAAGTGCCAGTGCAGGAATGCTTTACACGTAAATGCACACATTTATGTCTGTGCTGTTGTATTGCTTCATTCAGTCTTGATCTCATCTGAGTCAAGTGCGAAATTTATGTCCAAGACAGACCAGTCAGGCTGCACAGTCGGCATCACTGGTCTGTTATGAAACATGATGTTGGGCTAAAAATGTAAAGGAGAACTCACGATTATTGATGCCGAGGAGATAATTAATCTAACCTCAGTGTGTTTGCTTATATTAGTAGGGAAAACTGGCAGCAGTAATTGGGAGTTTTCTGTTTTCCTCAGGCACTTCATGACAAAGAGATCACAACAAGGACAATAAATGCAGTATTCAGAAAAAGCTTTAAAGGCAAAATGAGCCTCATGTATAAGCAGTTCATGTCCATGAAATGGAATCTGAATTTTCTCCTACAGAGGCTAAGATTTATAAAAAACAATTCAATGGGAGAATGTGTGCTCAAGTATGGAAACTCTGACCCATGCATACAAACACCTTGGAGAAAACTGGTCACCAAATCCGCTCAGGAGAGCAGAGGAGAGGTCTGAGCCAGGTCAGATGTGGAGTCTTGATTAGTCTCAGTAAGTGAACATTTCACGTTCACAGCCAAGCAAACTAGGCATGTGGACATGACATGACACGAGCGTACAGCAAAGTATCTGCAGGTAGAAAACTCTGCCCTGCAATTTCACAGAAGAGTATGTGAGAGAAGAGCATTCTTGCGACAGAGAATGCCTCCACTGTACACAGACGTGGTCTAGTTTTTGTCGTTATAAGGTGTTGAAGGCTGTCACTTACTGGTACATAGTGCTGAATTGGAGAATAACTTGAAACTGAGCGCTTGGCTTATGTAGGTTTAACAGCGTTTCTTCTAACAATTTAAAACTTTTAGTATACCCTCTCTTGGTGATATTTCTTTCTAATGAATCGGCTTAAATGAGTAAGCTCATCGTAAAAGCAGAGATATTTTATGTCCTCCTGGCAGGAAACGTGAAGGTCTCATGATTTATTTTTTAAATGCATTAAAAAATCATTAAACAAAACTTAATTCTCTTCCAAACTATGTTAACATATGCTGAATATTGCTCCATAAAGATGCACACACACAGTGCCGCTGAACTGTTTTATTTGCAGTGGAAATTGTTGTGGCTACTGATTTTGACATTTTTCTTGGCAGTGCATTTTGTGTAATTTATGTCCCTGAATGAGCTTGTTAGTTTCATTGTAGATACTAAATGTGTCCTCTGGGTAAACGTATCAGTCAATCGGTTTGTGCAAAGTTGTAGACTGATTCTTTCAAGAATGAATTTATTTCCTGTAATTCCATAAATCCCACAAGTACTTGTTGGTGTGCGACCAGATGTACATCTGTGAGTTACTGCGGAGCTAAGTTTGACATGCCTCATTTTCACACAGACCTTTGTTCATCCTCGATTATTTTGTATGTTCACTTGCAATATTTCACCTTTGGGGGACTTTTATACTTTTAATATCATCTACTTTCACAAAATCAGTTCAATTAAGAGCCGATGTGTTGATAAACATTATTTATGCAATGTTTATCATCCAAAATTATGCATAATCTTTTAAAAAGCCAATTAGGAGGTAGTTGAAATGTTTAATGACAGAAATATTGAAGACATTTTGCCAGAGTCATGTTCTTTTTAGAATCTATTACCGGACAAGAAAAGGGAATAGATGAATAAAGCTCAGATACTATCTTTATAAACTTTGTGTTTGCAGGATAGAGCAAACTCATCACAGCCTGTTTGTCAAAAACAGGTCTTTGTAATATTATTCCTAAGTCATGCAGTGGAGCTAAACATATTTCTCTTGCTATGAATAGAAACAGAGCCGGATATCAAAGCTGCACAGTACCAGATGTACCCTGGTTGATTTCCAATTTGACAGACATAGACCTTTGTAGTGCCTCAGACCACGTAGATAAACGTTCTTGAGGGCAAATGTATAGTCTTGTTCTCATTGGAGGTGTATTGCATTGTTTGAGGGCATTTCCACTGAAAATCGAGTTGGAATTAATGGCGAGTATATCATTGGCCCCACAAAGTCAGTGCAATAATTAAAAAATAGATCATATCCATGTGTTAAGATGGAAAAGTGTATGAAAGAGATTCATTCTGGCTCTTTATCTGCCAGAACAATTTGCTTGTATGCATCAGGTGATTAGACGTTGGATCATTACTGTCAGGTACGTGCTTGCTGCCAAACGGTTATAAAAGGAAAAGGAAAAAATACCTCACGAATATCCTTCTTCTTAATGAAAAGGAAGAGCTCAGATATTTAAAAAAAACAAACAAAAAAACATATTTAACCCTCATTACCTGGGGAAAAAACGGTGGTAGACACAGAGTTGGCTTTGGTTTGTGTTTCTCTCCAGTACAACACCATCTAATTAACAATTTCTGACGCTATGAACCTTGTAATGTTCTGTTGAAAAGGTTGGAATTGTTATAAAGATTTGGCTCTTCCATTTTTTTCCCCTTTTCTTTTGACCTTACAGTGCATTTTAAGGGAGGCAGAATATTACAAATGAATTTAATCTCAGGCTTCATAGATGTAGACTTGATTTAACAAAGTAAAGACGGAACATTAGCAAGTCAAATAAATATCTGTGAATTTCACTGAGCACATGCTCAACTCACACTTTCGGGGAAAAAGGGAAACATAAATCAGTTTTTTCAATTTAAAGTCACAAATCATTAAAAAACTATGCGTGTCCTCCCAGGGAACATATTTTTTAGGTTAATTTTGCAGCATATATATTGTCTATTTAAATGTTGTCTCACAAGCTGAAGTGCACTGGGTTCAGTCCATAGCTTCCACATTGGAACATTTTCACCTCCTCAGGTTTCATGACATTTACCGTAGGCCCATTTTTCCTGGATGAAACCACATAAGGATTGAGTTACCAATACAGTACTACATCTGCCATTTAGTCTGTTCCTCAAAGAACATCTCTCTTTTCACTCTTCTTCCTTTCTCTTCTGTTCTCCCTGCATCTCTTCTGATATGTCAGACAGGAGCGTTTAAGAGAAACTTCAGCTCTCCTCTGCTAACCATTGATCCACTGAGTGTTGTCAGAGAAGCTCCTGCAGCCCAGGGTGAGTGATGGAACCGCTGGCTGATTCAGCTCAACAGCAATTAACTGGATTCTGAGCCAGTCGCCATGTTTGCACCCTTCATTTCATGATGCGAGACAGTCCACTGTATATAGAGGTATGTGTGTCTTTGAAATTGCAGGTAATGTACATTACTCTGTTTCATTTTGCCTGGTTGTACGTAGAAGCAGACAATGTCATGGTGGACCCCGTGTATGAGGCTCTGCGCTATGGGACATCACTGGCTCAGATGAGTCGCTCGAGCTTTGGCAGTATCTCTGAATCACCCTGCCATGAGGTATAAAATGAACAGTCAGCTGGAGTCATTCTTAGAAATTCAAACTGATATAAATCAGAAATGTTATTGACTTTGTTGTTTGTTTTTTTTTATTGCAGGCAGAAAAACTGCAAGACAAACTAGAAAACCAGCCTATCGCTGAAGAAGAAGACGAGATTCCAGGAAGTAAGTTCATATATTTACCTTTTTGAGTTTCTAAAAAAAGAGTGTAAAAGAGACACCATTAGACACTGTTTCACTATTGGGTCAATTCTGGTGTTATATTAAGTTCAGAAATGCAAATGCAAAAAAAACGTTTTCAACTCACCTCATAAATTTCTGTTTTAAGTAGTAATTTCTTTCCTTTTTTTAAAAAGTTTCAGGGAAGACTCCAGTGTAGTTTGCCTTCTTGCTATCATTGTGAGGCTGTTTGTAAAATAGTTCTGAGCATAAACTACATGAAACAGAAGATTTTTGTTTTTACATTTGGAGCAGACATGTACTCACTTGCAGACACAAATAAGGAGAAGACGTATCCTTTACAGTCTGCTTGGAAAACACTTTTCATATCTGGGCAATAAATGGGCATGTGCATTTTTCATTCTGTGTTTTGGTTTCCCTTGACATGCTTCTCAGTTGATCACCTTCTCCAAGTACATCACTGGCATTACGCCAAAGAAAAGAGAAATAAATTCACAGAGCCTTTGAGCTGTTGGTAGTTGGATTTGGCTTCTTGTTTTTGCTTTTAGCTGTCTTCACCTGTTCTTTTATGCCAACCTAAAATAACTTACTGATTATTGTGTAGCTTCAAATTTAGCATTACCATAAAGACTTCCAACAGGTATTTGTCTTTATATGTAATGTTGAGTGTGGAAAATACAATACTTTTTGTGTTTTCCAAAATGTGCAGGTATCCCTTAAAAGTGTTATTGTGTCTAAGCTTCTGAGCAGCAAAGAATTGATAAAACGTTGGTGCTAGAAAGTAAAGCACACAAACATATTACAGGATTTTTTTTAATTGAATGCCTTTATAATGATTTCATTCTAAAAGAATAGAGTCTGAGTCCTTAAAGAAAACTTTATTTTGGAAAGATGCAGTGTAGTCATTAAAGTACACATATTGAGCTTCTTTATATAATATGACAGGCTTCTGGTAAAGGAGTGCTGCAACCTAAATGTCAAAGAGTTAAAGGACTGCATTAATATATTATTCGGTAGAGTATAGAGGTGACGTTTGCATGTGTGTGTACCCAGTACTTTTCCCTCTCTGTCCTTAGTCCCAGGAGAAAGGATCATCTCTGTTTGCACTGCTGCTACTTTACTGTACATGACCTTCCAGTTTGCCTTGCTTCTGTTGGTCACAAAAAGACATAAGCTCTCTCTCTTTATCCCTTCTTTTCTCCCTTTTCTCTGTCTACCTTTTAAACGTGACCTTTCACTGTCTCTGTCATATTGTCTTTCCCGCTCTGTGTCTTCCCTTTTTCCCCCCTCTCATGTGTTCATGTCTCTGTCTCCAGTGCTCACCCCTCCTGAAAGCGAGAAGGCTGATTCAGAAGACCGGGTCAGCCTGAAGGTGTGTTAACTTTTTTTTCTCTTGTTTCACCTTATTTTCTTGGCATTTATACTTAATTGTTCTCACCGTTTACTTTCTTTTCTCTCAGTTTCATGCTTCCACTTGAGTTTAAATCTTCTTTTCTGATTTTTGTTTTTTGCCAGACTCCAAAGCGAGTGGAGGTTCACTCCATTCACACTTATGTGGCCCTCTACAAATTTCTGCCTCAAGAGAAGAACGACTTGGAACTGCAGTAAGTCAGATTTCTCTGTGTTCTGTATATGTGCACTCATGTGGATTAGAGTAGCCAGGTGAGAAAGGACATTCAGACACCGTCTGCCTCCTCAGCAGGATGATCGTAGGGGTTTGCTGGGTTCAGACTGGGGGGGGGGCTGGGAAAGACAAACCGCTGCACTGAGTAGGTGACAGAAAAATAGCTTTTGTATGTTTGGTGCAACAAACTGCTGAGTTTGATACAACAATGTCAACTAATCTAAAGGACATAGTTCATCTGTGCAAGACAACAGCATGGGACATTTCTTAGCATTCACAAAGGCAGAAGACTTATTGATTTCACTGGGGGATTTGCAGTACTATAAGTTAAAGTTAGCAAACCTAGAGTATAGTGATATATCACCATGAGGCTGTGAGTGCAGTCTAGCTGCAATGTCTCACATATCACTAGCGCTTAAGGGTTCATAGAAAATATGAAAATATCTTAATTATTTGCTACTTAGATTAAGAGACTAAGACTGAAATGTCACCCCTTAACATTCACTGATTGGAGTTACATTTCTGTCACCTCGTTTTGGATTTTATCAGCCCAGGCTCAATCAAATAATGAATGAATAATGAATTGTTATGAGCAATTTTTCTAATACCAATGGAGATGTTTTTTAAAACATGCATTGTGGTTGGGAGCCAACGCACCTGCACAAGCCTGAACTATTTCCCACTGGCTACTTTATATTGGGACTAAAGGATAATCTTGATATAAAATTTTCAATTATGATTTTGCTTTATTAAAACTTGAATCAGCTTGAACATAGATGCTTAGGGGCAGATTTACCAAGCACAGCAAAATTGCATTTGTTTGCAAATCAGAAACAGTTCTGCAGGGGGACTTAAAAAATAAGCTATTCTACAAACACAGACAAAACCAGCTCATTTCAATAATGACCAAAGCAGTCTACCGGGGGCACAGCAAATATGCATAGATTCACAAGCAGTCCTGTAATTTACCAGCAGCTCGGGTGCAGCTTGTTTCTTGTGGCAGCGCAGCCCATATAAGCATGAACATACTTACTGGGTCCATTAAGATATTTGAGATGCACCGTTTGGCTCTTTTTAGCTCAAACATGAACTCGACTGTTCGTTGAGCATACTTTGATAAATGAAGACCACTTTTACATTACTCACACTACTACTAATTGTGCTACACTACTACTTTCAGTATAACTTTAATGTTAAAGGAAAAACATTAAACATAATACAAAATCAAGCTACCCTGTGATGGACTCGCAACCTGTCCAGGGTGTAACTCGGCTCTCGCCCAATGGCAGCTTGGATAGGCCTAGCTACATGCTAGGCTAAGCTAACTACTGGCTATATGCCTCATATTTGGCATTATTAGAAATTAAAGTCACATTTAGCTGTAATCTGATAATCTGTTTGTTCCTGCAGGCCTGGTGACAGAGTTCAAGTGACAGATGACTCAAATGAAGACTGGTGGAAGGTGGGTTATTTCAGTGCATTATAGTGCTTTTTATCCACTGAATATTGAACAAAACTATGATATTTTCGTTCTTTCGACTAAGCCAGTGCTTGCTTAAATAAAATATTGATATCCAGATTGCCTTTTGAGTAGATGCTACAGTTCCACTTAAAATATATGTGGCCTACGGTCAGACAATTGGAATTCTTCCTTTCAAAGATAAATAATAATAAATAATACATTTTATTTAAAAAGACACTACATAAAAACAAAACAATATGAAATAGTACACTAAAAACACATTAGACTGAGGTTAAACATTAAAAGCGATTTTAAAAAGGTGTGTTTTTGTCAGAGATGAAGGTGGACAAGTCAGTTCAGTCACGGATGTGTTTGGGGAGAGAGTTCCAGAGGGAGGGGGCAGCTGCAGAGAAGGCTCTGTCGCCCCAGGTTTAGTGATTGGTTCTGAATGGTGGAGTAAGGAGGTTAGCATCTGATGAACGGAGGCTGCGGGAAGGATTGTGGCGATGGAGCAAGTCAGTGAGGTAGGACAGGGTCTGGTTATGGAGGGCTTTGTGTGTAAGGAGGATTTTGAACTGAATACGCTGTGGAACTGGGAGCCAGTGGAGGTTCTGGAGGACAGGAGTGATGTGATTAAGGGTGCGGGTGAGCACGTGCAGCTGAGTTTTGGATGTACTGTAATTTGTTTAAAGTTTTGGATGGTGTTCCGTAGAAGATGCTGTTGCAGTAGTCAATTCTGGAAGTGATGAAGGCGTGAATGAGGGTTTCAGCAGCAGAGAAGGAGAGTGATGGGCAGAGTCGGGCAATGTTCTTGAGATAAAAGAAAGCAGTTCTGATGATTTGGCTTATGTGATGGTCAAAGGAGAGGTTACTATCAAAGATGACTCCAAGGTTCCAACTGTGGGGGTATGGAAACGGGGGAGTTGTCATTGGTGAGGCAGAAACTGTCTGTGGGTTTGGTGAGGGATTTGGGGCCGATAATAATCAGGTTGGATTTGTCACAGTTGAGTTTGAGCAAGTTGGTCTGCATCTGGGATTTGATTACGGCGAGGCACTTGGAGAGAGAAGAGTGAGTGGTGTCGGCATAACAGTGGAAATGGAGGCTATGGTGGTGAATGATGTTGCCAAGGGGGAGCAGATAAAGTATGAAGAGGAGAGGACCAAGTACCGAACCCTGGGGGACACCTTAGGACAGAGGAACAGTGGAGGAGGTGCAGTTGTTGATGTGGATGAATTGTTCTCGGTCTGTGAGGTATGATTTGAGCCAAGAGAGTGCAGTGCCAGTGATGCTGAGGGAGGACTCAAGGTGGGAGAGAAGAATGGTGTGGTTGATGGTGTCGAAAGCTGCAGTGAGGTCCAGGAGGATGAGGATGAATCAGCTTAAGGAGTGCTTGAAAGAGAGCAGGTGTGGCTGCCAGCAAAGAACTTGTTACTATAACGAGGAAGAAGACAGACTGCAGTCAGGTTTAAATGATACAGATGGAGATTTTAATCTTTACATGCAAAAAGAGACGAGTATTTAAAAAACTGAAATTACAAGGATGTTTACTTCAATAATGTATCAGCTCTGAAATCTTTTATTTTTTAATGTGTGATTTAGGAAACTTCTATATGAATTTTGTTTTAAAAATAAATCAATAAGAGACCCATTTCAAATGTCTTGAAACAAGATACTATGTTAGGTTTAATTTTTCATGAGAGAAGCAGATTACCTGGAAGCAATAACTGTAATATTCAAACCAAAGAAATCTTCATCTATTTTGGTCTAACGTGCTCTGTTTGAGTTGCTAACAATTGCACTAAAGCAAAACTGTTGAAAATTTTAATTCATGTGACCCCAGAACTGGGCTATGCATGCTTGTCTCAGATTCTCTGAAGAGAATAATGGGATTGACCCTTTACAAATACAAATGCATTTTTGTCTAACAGTCTATACGTGATGCATATTTAGGGAGAGGGCCACGTGAAGAGAAAAAGAAAAGTGTCAGGGTGTAGAAATGATGCTACCTGAAGCAGACATGTTTTTGCTATGCAGTGGATTAATTTAACAACAAAATGGCAAAATGTGCATTTTCAATGGACTAAGACTCGGATCAGATTTTTGTACTGTAAGAAATTTTTTCTTTTTTCTTTTACCGTTCTATCTGCCTGAGAACAGGCAGTAAATATCTGTTTAGACAAGCAGACCAAATGTTTGTGTACGTGTGTCCCTGTGTGGGTGTGTTTACCAGGGGAAAAGCAGAGACAAGGTGGGATTTTTCCCAGCCAATTTCGTGCAGCGGGTTCGCCCTGGTGAGCGGGTGTGGAAGGTCACCACCGGTTTCCACGGCAACCGTGACAAAGGCCAAATGACTGTGAAAGAGGCCCAGGTGAACACCATAAAATGCACACAAATGTCCCACCTCTGGGATGCACACACAAACTCGAAGCATATTTCTGAGCGTATGCAAATTAATGCAGAAACTACTGCGATTACAGAGGACAGCATGTTATGGCTTTCAGCGAAGCTCAGTGTTCGCCCCAATCCAAAAGCTTTCTCTCACATTCGTGATTGTCATTTGCTCATCCTCCTGCTCCCTCCCTCCTCCCTTTCCTCACCCATTGACCCCCCCCTCCACAGATCTGTGTGGGGAAGAACGAGGAGATTGACGGCTTCCTCCGGATGAGTAGCGGGAAGAAGAGGGGCCTGGTTCCTGAGGAGAATCTGCTAGAAATATGACGGACACATTTCTCCTTGACCATCAGTCTGTTAAAGGTGATCACAATGATGGAGGAATACTCAGGAGTGTTTAGCCAGCACCTCACTGACAACCACCCACCTCCACCCCTTAAAAAGAGACAGCGAATTAGCAGCTTGAGTGGACAACACCCCGCAGCTTTTCTTTTTGCTGCAGAAGACTTTAAGGGTTAGCACTTCAGATACGCAGGAGCTTCTTTTAGAGCTACTTTTCTTGTAGCACAACTTCACTTTTTGTGGTGACATGTACATTCACAAGTGAAATGTAGCAATATATCAAAGGGGATAAGTGTAAAGGAAGTCTGGCTACCTCACTACCCATCTCCACTGGCCACCCCCTTGCGAAAAACGAGACAGGACTTCTTTATTATGATGTCAAGGCATGCCCAAGCTTAAATGCCATTTAGAGCAAATTGTCTTAATCTTTTTGTGTTGAGAAAGGAAAAAAAAAAAGCTGTTTTATTGTTGTTGCTTGTGTAAACACTTTTTGGTTGAACAGAATGAGTTTAGTAGATTTCAGCTGTGTGTATAAACCGTAACGGTCAAGTTTTGTCTGTTCTGACTGCGTTTGTGGCTTTAATTCAGGTTCATGATGTGCAGACCTGTCATTTCTCTTCTAACTAGAATTGATTCAGGTATTACATTATGTAAAAAATGTAAGCCTTCTCTCGACATCTTGGTCAAATGAAAGTCACAACACGCACACCCACAGTAGGGTTTTCAGCAGCACAAACTACTCTCTGGTGATCAGAACATGGTACATTTGTGCTCCTCACAGGTCTGATGTGGCAAATTATTTGCATGCACCTCGGGGAGTTTTTACCTCGCCCTTCAGTCGCACTCCCTCCACACATTAACACGTGCAGATTTTATATTTCACTCTCTACCACGTAGGTCTAAAATTAAGCTAAAGCGTCTTGCACATGTCAGTGTATTCTGCCTGTCCTCTATCTATATGTAATGTCCTGTACTATTATCATGTGTGGTTGTGAAGATCAAACTTTGATCTGCTCCCAGCAGGGAACAGCAGAGCAAAGAGATAATCCAGGATCGTTGATTAAAAGCCACATTCTGTGCTGTTATTTGCAAAAAATGATAATAATAATAATAATAATTGGTGATTGCTGTCACACTTATAGTTTCTCAAAAAAGTAATTTACCAAACATCAGCTGAATACGATTCTGAATTTTCCCACACACACGATTAATTTCATGTCTTTGAGACTGTGGTTTATTGCTCTTTCGTTATAAATTATGAGGCAGTGATAAAACTACCCTTGTTGTGGCAATAACTTCATATACATACATACATACATACACAACATAACTTGTAAATAGCCTTTTAAGATGCTTTATTTATTGGCTCCGAATAGCACTCTGACTAAGAGTTTTACAGCTTTTCAGGAGTCAGCTGAGGGCATTAATTTCACAGTTATAACGTGCAGAAGATAACAGTCTGTTGTTCCAATGTATGTCTGCATCTCTTTTCTCAATTACCATCTATTCTTGTCAGCACAGAACTTTCCAGATACTATGCACAACAGTTCTAGTCACTTCCTTTCCTTTGTACTCAGCTTATTTCCAGTGTAGCGACACATGTCTGTTAACCAGTACTGAAGCAAAAATTTGAATCTGAACTTGCAAAGTGCCCGTGTGAAGTCAGCCTACACCATGCTACTCCAACACATTATACTCACTGACTGGAACCAGGTTTGGCTCAGGATCTGTATTACCAATCTTACCCAACTGCACACTACTTGGCTAGTTCTCTGCATGGCTAGCTGCCCTGTGACCCTCACATATCTTAATAAAGTTGGATGAACTCTCAATTTGTGCCTTTTTGGTTTTTTGAGAAACAGTTCAGGCTTTATATTTCAGCTATTTGTTCCTTTGGTCTCACAGTTAAAAAGGCTCAGCAAGGTGAAATGATGATTGGCGTTTATGACATTACCAGTAAAGGCAGTACAGCAGAGCTGTAATCCAGTGCTATCATTAATTCCAGAAGAAATAAGCCTAACCCTAGTTTGTTTGTTTTTACACTATTAAAGGACAAGACCGTTTTTTTGACATTGGGCCCTTGATTTCACATTATAACATGATGTTCTACTCACCCCTGCTTGTTGTTGGTAATTTGGAGCTGTTCCGAAGATATTCGAGAGGCGTCTGGCTGCTCTCTTGAGATATTCGGCCATGAAACGGTTTCCTATGGGCAATGTTATACAGGCACAAACTATGCTGTTTATAATTTATTAATTACTGTACACTAGCACTGATAACATGGAGGTGCGTCGCTTACTTAAAAAAATCCGGGTTACTGTAATTTTTAATTTTTGTCGTAAAGTGGGTGTTACTGATGTCATCATCGTGCTACTACCACAGACAGCCCACAGACAAACACACACAGACTTTACGACAAAAATGAAAAATTACAGTAAAAAGTCAGGATGTCCAAATATGATTAGGCTACAATCATGTGGACCATGAATGTAACGGTAATTATTACACGGGCTGAGATGTCATCCAAAACTCCACAGTATTGGATGGGTGACAGAAAGACAGACATTGCCATCCATAAAGCCATTGCATGTTATGGCTAAAAAAAAAAAACTCCCACGTATTTACAGCTGGAACCTCACATTCACTGGGTTATTTCACAGCTCATTTCATGAGTTATCCATCCAAATAGAAAATGTCTCCCGACGTGGCCACATCATTTAAGAACACTCAGATCTTTCATTCGAGGTGACAGTGATAAGGCTGCTTTTTCCTTAATGAACATAAATAATATGATTAACCACCAAGAAAATTAATTAGCAACGGAGGAGCTGCTGGCAGGTCATAGACTAAGCTGGCAAAGAGAGTCCTGTGTCTGTGCATGTGTTGTGTGTGTGTGTGTGTGTGTGTGTGTGTGTGTGTGTGTGTGTGTGTGTGTGTGTGTGTCCCTGCTGTGGTGTGAGGAACATTTCTCAAATCATGACCCAGTTCTGTTATCAAACTGGATCAAATGTGATTTTTTTCGTCCCCGCAGAGAGGCAGACAGAATTGTGTTCAACTGGCAGTACATCAAGCCGGTCGTACATTTTCTGAAATTGCTGATTTGGGAGCCTAAGATGGTGTGGCGCTCCAACAGCTCTCTGCACTTACTGTACCACTGACTTGAAGAAGTTGGATTCTTTCTCTCTGAAATTTTTTCTCTTTGCCTCAAATAACAATGATAAGAAGAGGATTTACGACTGAGAAGCTGCATCTCCACCAGCAAACGCTTTTCACTTTTCTTTCATGCCTCATCCTCTAACAACAAAGCAAGTTGTTTAGTTTGGAGCAACAAATCTAAACTCTGCTTGTAAAAGAGCCTGGTTCTGAACGTGCCATGCCTGCACCAGAAAATTATAGAAGATTGATCCATCTTCTATAATCTTCTGGTGCTGGCATGGCACGTGCAGGGCTAGGCTCTTTTTAAAATGTGTGACTTGTCACACAGTCATTTCCTGTTATATTATATTCACACTCACTTCTTTACATCTTTTAAAACTCAGCAGCAGCTGCTGGACTCGGCAGGAGCGATGGTCTCGGCGCAAGAACATGAACAGACAGCAGAAATATAGCAATAATGCAAATTCTGAATGAATATCCACACACAAAATAGCAGGTGGTTATATAGCCAGGCAAAGAGAAAGGAGAGCACCAACAGAGGAAAATAAAGCTTACTGGTACTTGCTGGCAAACCCTGCAGACCCCTGCATCAAACATAAAATTATATTAATCCCTCGCCTCCTCTAAGTCTGCAAGAGAGGATATTAATATACAAATCTGTGTACGGTGTGCATTATGAAACTATCCCTGGGTAGCATCACACCTTTTGGATGCAGACGTCTCACATGGCACAGATTTATTGAGCGTGTGCAGAGTTGATATCTGGTATCTCAGCTTTGCCCTCATCATTTACTGCAGTAATGCAAAAGCTCAGCAAAACTGAGACTGGGGGGGTGGCTGTAATAAACTTTCTTCAGGGAGGATGTAGAGCCTACAGTTGGATTCCTGGATTGAAGATCATGTTTAGAATATGCAACGTGAGCAAAAGCATTATTGCTGGGGGAAGCGACAGTTAACTCACCCCTTCACTTTACCTAAATGCAAAGTGTCCACTGGATGCACATTATGTTGCAACTACCAGGGAGTAAGATGTCTGTCTGTGAGACTAGCATAGATACTGTTTGAGTCACTTAGACCCTTAAAACCCAAAACCAATTCTTTAGTCCAGTTAAGGGCATATAATCAAGCAGCAATTGTGTTGACCGTGTTTTATTCCATTTGAGATTAAAAAAAGAAAAAGGTCACACAAAGTGCTTCCACCCGGGAAATGGAGTTTGTGTCATAGTAATGATTCACATTGTGTTCAGTTGTAGTTGCCATTACCATCCATGGATCCTCCCAATAAAGTCTTTGTAGCTCCTTAGTGAGGCACATTATTTTTCAAATGTGAGCATGCTTGAGTTTAGTGGAAAGATAACCAGTGATGTTTCTCTTAATGTGAGTGATGCGATCTGATTTCTACTCCCATAACCTGAGTCCGCCATTGGACAAACAAATTCCATTTTTTTCTTTTCTTTTTTTTTCAAGTCACTGTTTGGCTTCGTTCAACTAATTTTGTCAATATCGTAACCAGGACATACAAGAAGAAGCTTTTTGCTCTCTGTGGATGGATGTAATCGTACAAAATACGAGTCTCCATCAGACATAGCAGAGTCATGACGTTGTGGTAGAGTCTCGTGCTTCTGGGAGACCAGGCAGAGTAGAATTTAGGTGGGTAGAATGTTACAAAAGTCACATCAGGGTTGTCGGGGGAGCTGGAGCCTATCCCAGCTGTCATTGGGCGAGAGGCAGGGTACACCCTAACTAGTCTGAAGTAACTACTGTAGGCTACGTAATAAGTGTGGCTAAACAAAACTTTGGAAAAGAAGAGTCTGAATAAAAATGAATCGCCTTGGGCATACACAGCAGTAAAATGGGTACGTTGTGATTATTCTTTCAGTAATTCTCTACAAGCAGAAAAAGCAGATCATTTATGTCTTCAGTCATGTGAATTATATGTTTGTTTTGTCAAAAATGATTGACTTAAGTTTCCTTCCACACCATATGCACATTAACTCTGTGTTGCTCCTCTGAACTGTACCTCGGAACAAACATCCTATTTTACTCGCGTCACCTGTAAGTGCTTCAAACATTATGACTGATGTATTATTACAACTGACTTGTATGGTCAGCTGGAAAGAATTGTGAAATAACTATCCTTTTTCCAATGATTTCTCACAACAATAAAAACCTTTCACACACTTGTATTGATGCTAAAATCAAAAAGTTTACACAAGATTCAACCGAAACTATTTCAAGCAATTTATTCAAACTGCAACTTTTTTATACAGCATATAAACAGCATTTTAAATCACATTTAAAAAAAATAAATAAAAAAAAACTGGTGTTACATGCCTGTTCTCCTCACTGCCCTCCAGTTGCAGTCATGTTTACATTCTTAAAGACTCCACCAACTGGACCATTAAAATTGAAGAAAGCACATAGAAAACTGCATGTTTAATGCATGGTCTCATCTCCTGCCACTGAGGCTACCTCCGCTTTATCAGGATGCTGCTTGCACAAACACACTTTAAGATGCAGAAATGAGTATCGCTTGGTCCAGAGGTAACAGATGGTACATTGAGTTTGAAGACTTTAAAAGTCACAACACTATATCCTCTGAGTTGCTCTTTGAAGTCAAACAGGACAGAGAGCGTGAGGCCCGGGGGTGACACATGAAATCTGCGTATGAAGCCTACAAAAGAAGGGCAGATTTGGGTAATCACACATACTTTTTTACTCCATTGTATGTGTAGATATATAAAGTATGAAACATTGTAGGAATCACTGAATAGAGAGAGACGGAAGCTCTAATTGTGTAAGACTACATTTTAAGTTCTTTTGATAACGGCTGAGAGAATATTTATGTTACTTAAAAGAGGACAACCTTTCAACGTTTACATAATGCGAATGAAAATAATGTAAATACAATGTTATAGAGGTGAAGCACCAAAATATTAATAATTGTAGACTTATGAAATGATCTGTTTGTAGCTGCACTTGCATGAAAATTAGGGATGCGTGGATATATCAGTCATTATTCAGCTTGTTGTCTGCAATCGGTTCATCCGCAAAAAGGGATAACATAAATAAAGATGGCTGTCTTCTTACTGTTATTTTTACTGTTATTTTTCACACCAAGGATTTTTCTCATGTGGAAGGTTAGAATAGAAATTGGTGAACACATTTGAATGGAAGATTTGTATGTTTTTAGGTATGAGGTATGAGATGATCCAGTGAGAATAATGTGTACATGCTGCTTCTAAATTAGCTTTTTAACCAACAAAAATGGAGCCATTCACATGTATTATTCAGATTATCATTATCATTTTTGTTGTATTGCAGCTATATGTTAGCTTGTCCTTATAACCTGAGGAAATATATTTTGTATACCAGACCAGTTTGGTTTTTTTTTTAGGTTTTTTTTTATGGTTTTGACAGAGGTTTTCCTGAATTCAGTCCATGACACCTTAGAAAACTCAACAGGGTGTTCCAGTCTCGCAGATCCTACCCCACTTCCACACCTGCTGTCTGTGCTTTCATTCCACAATGACACACGGCAGTGTAAGCTCCACAGCACTTCACCCAGCGCACCCATCAATCATGGGTGACGATAATTTTCTTCCCTCTCTTTCTGCTCAATCTTCAACATTTGGACTATAATGTAGCTTTGATGTGATTGTTGGACTCCTGACTTCTCTGCAAAGGGAAAATCTCAGAGTCAAACAACACAATTAGTGGATAAGGATATGAGGATGCAGCTCTTAGCTGTGAAGGAGAGGTTTTGAATGTATTTACAGCTTGATTTTATCCACTTCTTTTGATCAAGAGGTTTTAAAGGGGTTAGTTTGGCCCTGTGGTGATTCATCTCCACATTAGGCTGCAACTCTGTCTGAGTTATGCAGTCCAAGCAGAGTTTCCATTTCCCTAGTCACTGGGTAAACACAGCACTCTTTCTGTCATTTAAGTGTCCTGGTTTCCCGGTTACTACTTTTTTGTTACATATTTGTATAATAGTTTATACATCATCATACTGCATTACAGCAAGACAAATCTCTAATGATTTTATACAAAGTACAAGGCAAAAATAATTGTTTTGAAGCGCTGCTCTGTAATTTTACATGCTATTTTCTAAGATATTACCAATTTGTTAGGCATAATAACCTCTTATTGACCACTCTGGCAGTTCCTGGATTTTGTTTTAAAGCAGTGAGACACTGAAGAAACTTTGTTTTGTGTTTCCTGTAACATTCTTGCCTCAGCAGGACTCAGCTGTATGTGAATCATAGTTTGCTGCGAGGGAGGTCGTCTTTCTGCTTCACGTCCCAACTTCAGCCTCCCCCTCCCTTAAATCTGACATGCACTAAAATCTTAAAAGCATATTTCAAAATCCATTAAGTGGCTAAGAAAAGGATTTGAAATCAGAGGGATAGGCTCTATGTCTGCTCATGACTCACACTGTATCTCAGTGTATTTATAGATCTGAAAGCATACATTTTTTAGTTACTCTGCATCAGCTTTTTTTCTCTGCATTCATATGTGTATACATGCAGAACCTTCACACAGTCCATTGTTTTCCCTCCTTGGGCGCGCTTTAGGAGACTCCTCAGTTTAGTGCTATTCCCACAAAGGACCCAATATAATCTTCTGTCCTGGTATGAAAAGGAAATTCAAAAACTCATCGTTTTAATCTGATGTGTCACTGACTTTGGGGTCTGCACCTTGAAGAGGCCTTGAAGGGATGCAGGGATTAGAGGATAATTGGAGCTTCTATGTTTTTGCTTAAGATGCTTTGTTCACTTTCAACTGAAGCCCCTTTTTTCTCTCTTCGCCCAAGTCAACAACTCTGTTATGACAAGGATGAAGATGAAAACAGGCAAACTATTTCAGCTTACTGAAGAATCAGCAAGACAGGGAAAGAGTTGCTAATAAGTCGTGCGTTGCATGATGTGTTTTTACAAAGGAAAGTACGTGCTTTTGACAAACACAGCAGGGGGGAGAAATAAATATGCCAGCGAGAAGAAAGAACAGAAAGATGAGGACAGGGTGAAATACTGGAGGAAACTGGTTGACTAGACATAACAGTTAAAAGACTCAGAATTCTCCCTAACAAACTATTTCTTAAACTTGTCATCTATTCAAAAAGTACTACACACAATAGATTTTTTTTTCTTTATTTCAGCACTATCAGCACTCCTTTTTCTGTTGACTATGTGGCCACCTGACCTTCAAAAGAATATGCTTTAATCTGCTAGTTTAGTATGAAGACTCGAATGATCTAAACTGATTTCTTCAGCTGGCTCTCTCTAAGTCAGGCAGTTCTTTTTATGCAGGGGGTCCATGTGGCCTTCCAGCTCATGAACACAATTGTCATGCTCGAACATTTTCTCCAGGGTGACTCAGATATTTAAGATGTGCGAGGAGACTTTTGTGCATCTCCCTCTCTGCAGTAGGTGTCTTGGCGTGTGATGGAACTGATGTGCCACCTGCTGTTGTTAAAATAATCATGTTTGATGATGTATGCTGTCCTCCCTCTGAACCGCAGCTTCACTGATCTGCCACTGAGCTCCTAACACTTTCTTCTGCTCAGACTTTTGTCACAGTTCCCACCTCGCCTCTGAGACCTTTTTTTTATTTTTCACACTTGTCACAGCGTAGACACATAAGTTCTGTACGTCACACTAAATCTTCCCTGGATCCTCCAGCTTCATCTACAGGTGGTTAAAATCTGTCAATCACTGAAATAAAAACTATTTGATTCCTGCCTTTTTTTTCATCTTTTACCAAAGACCGAGTGAGAGTACGAATAACGTAGCAATTGAAAATAGTTTTATTGAGTATTTCACTCAAAATAAATGCGCCCATTTGACAACTTTATTATTAAATGAAGCTTCCAGTTCACTGCTGCGGCAGCAGAGATTAATTTTGCTCTGTTTGCTGTGATGCTTGCTCAGCTCTTAAGCTGTAGCTGTACTTTCCAAATCCAAACTGACGACTGCATTTGTACCACTCCAACTGTCTTTTTTGTGACCAAGATTAAGATGTTAAATGAGACTGTTAGCAGAGACAGCTGCAGACGTTTTTTGAAATTGAAATGTCACAAAACTGGCATCCGAACATGCTGTATAATGCCTGGCATAGAAAACTTGTATATAATACTACAACCCTTTTTATGTTAAAAAAAAAAAAAAAAACCTGCACCTGAAAAGACACTAAAATGCTTGGATTGGGATATTTATGAGATCTATAGGAAAGTTCCAAAGCCTTATATAGTCTCCATGATTGCCACTATGAATCTACCTAGTGCTGTATGTGCATCAAATCTGTTATCAGATTACAGTCCAGTCTGCTCTGTGTGATACACCCCGACCTCTAACTGTACACTTGAGCACCCGGCAACCACATCACCCTGCACCAAGGTTGATGCAGCAAGAAAAGCAACAACAGCAATTTAAAAAAGCACACAAAAACAAAGGCTGTCCTGTTGGAAAACTGGTCGGGTTGATGGTTCTTTAGAGGACAGTCTATTTTTCTGCAAATCATTACTGACAGTTCACTCCCAGATCTGAGCATACAGCACCTGCACTGTTCAAACTGAGTCCGATGTCAGTGCCGTGCTGAGGGTGGGTGGGGTAATTTGTTTTTAAAGCTATATCGGTTTTTGATTAATAATTTATGTCAAACATATGTGGTTTAAGTTCCAGCAGATCGACTCTTGGTTAGATTTTAAACTAGTTTATTTGTGCTTGATCACTGAAGTCTGACATTGGATTATTTTACAATGAATACATTTACCCTCGAGTAGAGCTGCTTGCTGTTTAGTCTTTTCGGTGTAAGTGGTACAAGAGAACAGAAAAGTGGTGATAGTCACCTGTGGTTTGACAAAATGTGACCAGAAAGCTGTTACTTTGAATCACGTCGGCAGCTTGGAAAAATCCAAGAGTTGAATGCGTTCGAAGTGCTCTTTTCAAGAGCAGCAGCTGGCCATGATGTGTTATTTGTTCAGGTTTTACTACTTTGTGTTCTGTTGATCCCCCGTCACAAGATCTTTAATCTATCACTCTTCAGGAGTCAATGGGATTGCCTTAAAGTGATTATGCACTGAGCAGTGTCTGGACGTAGATAAGACTCTATGAGTGTGAAGCTGTGTAAAAGTGAAGCAACACAAAACTTGGTTTTAAGAAGACAGGGCTGAGACATTTATCTCTGTAAGATCTGACAGGATGGTCTGTGTGATTGGTCTGTGATCTGTATCAAAGAGTGCTGTTAATCCCTCCTTCAATCATCAAATGTGAATAAGGGAATTAAATCTCTGGAATCCTACCAGCATGCTTTCCGATGGCATTATATCTCTGCATCTATGGACTAAAGCAATTAGGTAACAGGGTGAGAGAAACTAAAAATATCTGAGATGAATAAGAAAGATTAACAAAGGAGGATGAGACTAATTCTGCTCCTGCATACATGTATGTCACCATGTTCACTTGACATTTATGAGCTCCGACTGAATCCAAAAAGATTTCATGCCCCCTAGAGTAACAATTGGAGTAACGATCATTTTTTGTAAATGACAGATGAGGGAAGCAGACCACGGACAGTCACAGCCCTAAACACAAAGAGACAAGAATGAGATATATTCGTCCATTTATAAGATATCTTTTTTGGATTTGAATATAATCTCCCTTTAATTACTTTCATCTCCTTATTTCAATTATGATTGAAAATCTCTTGAACTCTTGAGCATGCTCCACGTGCGTTTCCTGGGTTGAAGGCCAAATGTAATAAAGAGCGCTGCTTCGTTTCAGCTCATATTCTTCTCCTTATCTAATCCCATTAAGGCTCACGCTTCAGGAAATAGGAGTGCCTCATCGTAATGAAGAAATACATTAACGGAGCTGAAAAAATGGCCTCGCTGCACAAAGACGGTTTTCTCCCTCAATAAACACTGACATCTTCCTACAGTGCTCACATTTATTTATTTGGATGGTTTCGTTGTTGAAGATCCATTCGATAATGACTGCATGCAGCTAAATTGAATGTTTAGCCAAAGTACTGTGTGTGTGAAGATGCTGAGTATGAGAAAGAAATCAGGATACCAAGGTAAGCAGATGTGTCATGCTGTGTAAGCTTTTTTGTCGCTCAAGACCTTCAATGCCCGGGAAGGCTTTTCTCAGCCAGCCCCTAAAAGCCTCTGTGTCCTATTGTTTATGCATGGAAGTAAGACAGCCAGAAACATATGAGTGCTACACAGACTTAAAACAGGAAATAAACGTGCCAGTGAATAGGAGGTCACTTCTCAGGGACACGTTGAGGAGGAAAATTTTGCAATCCTCACCTAAAAAAAAATGTAATTATATATTTCTATTCTATTATTCTCCATGTTTCAGGTCAGTAATTTACCAATAATAGATCAAATTAAGTTAAAATTAGATTAGATTGAAATTCAAGTCAGTAGACACCATTTGTAATTATCTGCTTTAAAAGTCTGAGGGAGAACTCCTACACCTGTATTTCCACAAATACCACAGCAGCCCGTCTGCTCCAGCTACTAATGGATGTATCTGCAGACACTTCAGTCACACCTTCTTCACTGTGCATCAAAGGAGGAATCCTTAAACGCAAAAAAAAAAAAAAGATGAGAGAATGACTGCATATCTGGAGCATCAGTGTTATGGAAATTTGTGACACCAAGGTTTGATTCGGGAGAAGCATCCAATGCATTTTTAAACTTTTATACAAAGACACAAACAAAACACTCTGCTCTTGAAAGATTACTTTGCAATCTGTGTCATAGACATGATAGATAGCTGCCCTTCCTGAGCCTGGTTCTGCTGGAGGTTTCTTTTTGTTTGTTCAGTTCCAAGTTCCATGAGATGACACATGTTGCTCTGAATAAATGAACCCATTTTAATAGATTCCAGTAAGAATGTTCCCTCCTCCACCAGATCGGCGCGTGTAATGTTAAGGTAGCCAGACTTCTGGCTTCAGCAGTATAGCTTTCATTTCCTAGAATGACAATTGTTTCTGTTATACATTTGTCTCCTTCATGAGTCCTGCCATAATGTGAAAATTATTCGATAAGAAGCACAGGTTCCATGCGGCTGACAGTGGTTGCGTTAAAGTTTTTTAAAGTAGTTAAGGCTGCTGTGATATTACTTTCCTGAAGGAAATTTGAGGCAAAGAAAATAAATTATACAAAGAATCTATGGATAGATAAATATCAATACATGGCTGGAGTCTTGGACAAATGTTAACTATAGCCACCACAAGGTTAATTCAAAGTGCATAGCTCACTTAGTTAACTATACTGCATGCCATTCTCTATGTTCAGTCATTCGTATGAACAACCCAGAGCAGGTTGTAGATATAAAAGAAGAAACCAATACAAGGCATTCAAGGTTTGTAAAATGATCATTTAGCAAAACAGTAGGTGCATCATTTACAGAATTGTTTAAGAATTATTAATCCGATTAGCATATTTGGTACATGCTTACATATAATCTTAAAAATGGCAGAGAATGGTGAGGCTTTTCAAACTACTGCTCATCTCTGTTGGCAGAGTGGGGACCACACCAAGGGCTCCAACTTAACATGGCTTGACCCTGCGCTACAAGAGCAGATGCGTTTGAATTAAACATGAACATCCAGGTCCAAAATAACATAAAAGTAAACAACCCGTAGGAGGGGGTGAGCATTATCTTTATGCTCTTTAAAGGACTGAATGAATGATTTATTTCAGCAGTCACACAATTGTTTCTAGTGCCACAATTTCCGTTCTATAAATACACAAAAAGCTATGAACCGTGATTTACTATTTCGATGTATTTAATATAACAAAACATTAGATATTTGATCTGTGTATGTTGGTAATCAGGCTCCTTTTTTAATTGAACAGCCCAGTTGGTTATTAGCATCTGGGAGAAAGATGCAGTGGCTAAAATTTACCAAGAAACCTTAGGAAGCCTATTATTATCATTACCTTTGCTCTGCAGGTGAAGCTTTTTCATCATACCGCCTGTCGGACTGAAATTAATTATCAGTCATCTTGTTAAGACCTTATTTGGCACTCTGCTGCCACCTGTTGGAGTGCAGCAAACATTCACCCAGGTTTTCCTAGCCTTTAGCCAATACACTTATCCATGTAAAATAAATATGTTTTAAAAAAGGCAAAAAGCTCTCTCACCTCACTTCTTCTATGCATAAATGTAGCTTTCTTTAAAAATATACAGCTTTGAGGGGAGATTGCTACATCTCAGGACAGACAGCAGTGCCCCCCTGCTACATCTTTTATCCTCTCATGTCCCTCCAGATATAAAAAAAAAAAAAAAAAAAAAAAAGAATCACAACAATTAACAATTTTATCCAGATTTTATTAACAACAAAAAGTTGAGCCCGACAAACTTTTAATATTCAATTCATTTCTTTGCAGTCTCCTCTTCCTTTGACAAGTTCTTGATAATCTCTTCTTTCTTGGCCAAAAGACGCTCCTCTCTGCGTTTACGGGCCTCCTTTGTCTTTGTACGACGAGCCTCAGCTTGGTCACTGGATAAGTAGAAAAAGAAAAAACGAAGAGCACTGAGGTTAATTTTCAAAATCCTTAACACATGGACGCAAAGAAACACAAAAAAAAGAGCAAAAACTTACGCCAGAAGCTTCTTGCGAGCCTTATCGGCCTTCAGTTTATGGATGTGCTCCATCAGGATGCGCTTGTTTTTGAAGACGTTACCCTTGGCCTTCAGGTAGAGACTGTGGTACCTGGAGGACAAAGACACGCATGCGAACATACACAACACCTCAGGACATCTCAAAGAAGTTAGAACCAAAACTAGAACTAAAGCACCACAGGATTATCCATCAGCGATGAGTGGAGAGATTCAAACTTACATGTGCCTGTCAATTTTCTTGGACTCCCTGTAGCGACGAAGAAGACGACGCAGGATTCTCATTCGCCGCATCCATGACAACTTTTCTGGCATACGAGCATTGGCTGTACCCTTTCTTTTTCCTAGGAGAGAGGCAAATCAAATTACTTTTAACAAACCTCGGACTTATGCCATCTCCTTCTACTACATATTGCACTGCCTGAATGCAGACTGTGCCCATATTTTACCTGTATATAACGTTTATTTTAGGGCTGGGCAACGATTAAAATTTTTAATCTAATTAATCACATGATTTCCCTGAAAGCGCCATTACATTTGTTGTGCAAACACACTTTTAACATCAGCATCTTTCTGTAGTTTTTATGTAGAAGCCTCGCTCCACTGTCTGTTTCCTTGAATGACTTGCTGCTATCAGTTGTGTGTTTTGCCTTTAAGTGATATTTTAGACTGGAACTACTACGGTGAGAAGACAATTCAACTCGGCAGTGTTTACAGAAGACTTTGGTTCTGGTGGATCCGCCAATTACTTTCTTTTCTGGTTCCGCAGCAGACAGCAACAGATTTTTACAAAATAAAAGCCTGTGAGCAATAGACTTTTACAATAATAAAATAAATTTAAAAAACAAAACAAAGAAAACTGCGTTAATGCGCGATAAAATATTTATCGGCGTTAAATAATTAGCGAGTTAACGCGATAATAACGAGTTAACTCGCCCAGCCCTAGTTTATTTCTTCCTCTGTTTATAGGTTTTCCTCTGCTGATAGGCTCAATTTGATTCTGCTGCTGTTTACTATTGTCTTATTAGTTTATTCAGCTACGGAAGAACACTTACTGGATGCTAAATGTCATAATGCTCCTGAATGTTTGAATTTCTCTCGCGATATATAATGTGTGTAAATATCATGTTTATACGAACCTACCACCATTAGTACGATTTAATTAATCGCACTATAATCTAACAAGAAATTACAGTAAATAATTTCTAGAAGACAATTTATCCAAAACTAAACAACAATATGCAATGCTGACAACTTTCATTTTGTGATACTGGCTCGTGAAAAATACAAAGGATGATGACTATAAACACTTAACATCAACTGAAAGCAAATTCAAGATTATGTGTAGAAAAAAAATGGTGTAAAGTACATTTTTAGCTAACAATCACTCACCATAACCCATGTGACGTCCCTTGCGGCGTGCCAGAGTGTTCTTGCGGCAGCGAGCACGGGAGTGAACAGTCACAGGTTTCCTGATGATCAATCCATCCTTCACCAGCTTTCGGATTTGCTGACCTGCAGCACAAATAAAACCAATAAAAACAGAGGGTAAAACAAACTAAAGAGCCAAGGTGAGACAAATCCATAAATAGAGTGGTCTGCACTCAGGGGAAACGACTCACGAGAGTTTGCATTGGCAATCTCATTGGTTTCATTGGGGTCCAACCAAACCTTCTTCTTGCCACAGCGCAGGACGCTGGATGCCAAGCGCTTCTGGAGCCTGAGCATGCTGCAAGACAAGATATTTAGATGTTAATTATTCACAGCTATTCACCCCTTAGTATTAAAGATTTTAAAAATCCACAAGCAAAATATGAAACTACAAGTAAGGTGTTGTTTGTTTGACTTATATTAATATAATAAGAATCGAATTTTGGTTGCTGGATTAGATCATTTGGGTATTATGGCATTCACAAAGTCACTTCAACCGGTTGACATTAAGTTACTTACTTACTTATTTATTCAGAATTCTCTCTAGTTTCTTAACAACACTTAATAATAATTTTCTCTTAGTGAGGGAGATAGTTTACCGTAATAAATCTGAAGGTAACTAAACCCATCCAACTGTAAATTTTGGGTTGTGAGTTTCAGTGGCAAATATTAAACGAACAGATGGGAACAATCATTCAGTTAGTAAACGCAAGTGTGGTCCAGAATAGATTACTAGACACGGGATAGTGGCAGTTAACTTGACACAATATTTGCTCTATATTCTTATAACATGTTGTGTTTAACTGTCTTCAAGTTTATTCGACTGACATCAACAAACACGCATGAAAATTGGCCGTTTGCTGGTTTGTGGCTTAGCAGCAATGCAGCATGTAACATGTTGTGACATGTATTGGTTAGCATAGTTAGCTTACCAACACAGGCCCAACAAGCAGTCTAGAATAAATACACGTCTTTACTAAAATTTGACCAAAGCCTGAGTCTCTCTTGTAGGCTGAAATACTAAAGCCAAATGTACTTGGAACTCTCTGATCAGGATAAATATGCAAAATTAGGTCTCAAATATCTAGCTTACCTCATGGCTGCCGCTAGCTTGATAGACACGAAGGAAATAGACTGATTCAGTCCCTACCACTATAGCAGTAGATGTGGGCAACTCAATTGTGGCAGAGCAAGGAAATCGTAAATTTAGCCATACACATTGGGCGATAAAAAGTGTAAAATATTTTATTTGAAATATAAATTCTTTATGCTATACATATATGCAGGCAAATGAGCCTTGTAATATATTCTGAGCACACTTACTAATCCCCCACTCTAGTGCAGTGGTACGGTCCATAAAAAAATTAAATACATACATCCGACCACTAGATGGTGCTAATATTTATATTTTTGTCATTACTCCTTTGTTGCGTCATATTACTACTACTTATTCAGGGTTCTCTCAAGATATTGTTAAAATAACAAGGAATTAAAATATCTTTCGTAACCCCTTTAGTTTTTATTTTGTATGGAAAATCAAAATATAACAATGCTTATCAATAAGAGTGCTAATTTTAGACAATAATTGTCTACAAGATGATTAACATACGTGGAAGAAGTATTCATTGAAAAACAATTTGAAGCTGATATTCTGTTAGATGGATGTTAGCTTCTTTACTTTGTTTATTCTAGTAGCAGACAAGAAATGGCAACATTGGAAACAAATGAGGTGGACATTCAGTCTTTGTGTGACTGTTGCACTATTATGTAACATATTTTTCTCTGATTTCATACTTTTGGGTTATCTATTTTCATTTGACTTTCCTTTTATTTTGGGTTGCTCGTTCTTTGTGTTTTTTTATTTGTTTGTTTTTGTTGGCTTAAGTTGAAACTTTCATTACAATTGTTTTGAGTCTTTCGTGGAGTTTTGACTTATTTAGGGTCTTTCTGTGGTAGATTTGTCTCGCTTATGGGAAATCAGTGTGTTATCAAACATGGCCTCTTTGGTAAGTTTTGGTCTTGTGCCCAGTCGGCCCGGTCTGTATTCCGTCCATGGTCCGGCCGGTGTGGCCAGATGGTCAGATGGACTCAGCACTGACCCCTCCTGGCTGCTAGCAGAACTACACGACTGCCAGTTGGTTGCTGTAACTAAACAACCACGAGTGGTACTCCCTCTTGTCACACATCTCTCCTCTGTCAAAGCGGTTCCGTCCGCTCCTTAAAGCAGAGTAGACCTTGGGTGCGAACGCAAAGGGTACTGAAAATACCCAGCAGCTGGCCGGTTTGTTTTGTCGACGAGCTTATTTTTGAGAAATGAGTCAGCGCAAAACAATATTCAAGGTAAGTGATATTTCATTCTCGCGAGCCGTCCTAGCGAGCTAACGCTGATGCTAGCAGCTACATCGCAAGTGTTTCAAGTAACTGTAGCCAATGCGGTTCGTGTATTGTCAAAGACACAATAACTGTATTGTAACACTAGCTCCCACCACCCAGAATAGCGGTGCTTGTTGAGACATTGCATTAGGTATTGTTTTTCGTAGTATAACCTGACATTGGCCAGTTAACTTTACATTGACATTGAGATCTAAAGGAACCTTGACAGCGTGGGATCTCACATCTTGCCATTTCAGTCCCACATATATCAGTCAAAAGCTTTCCCGTTACCTATTAAGGTATTTAGTTTAAGGCAGGCTAAAACGACTCCTTTGTGAGTCCCTTAAGCCCTGAGATTTGCTCCATGACGCTCAGCGGCATGCCTTGCAGAGAGCCACAGACGCTGACAGAGACTGCTGAGAATATGCTGTAATAACTGCACGAACTGGAGCCTAGAATTCTGTCCAGATGTCATAGATGTTATTAGCGGCTTTAGCGAAACAAAACGGCGTTGCTGTGTACCGAAGCTGGACAACCGTCTGCCTGGTTTGTGCTATTGTTGTCTGCTGTACTAGTTATCTATCTGCGCTGGCCATCTGTCACAAAGACTTTTCGTGTTTGACCTGGTTACAGCAGACAGCTCGAAGAGTGTGAGACGGATTAACCCACTCCCGTACGTATACAGTCTGACTGTTATTATCCTTTCTTTTGTTCTGAATTGAAAAATCCGGAATATAATCATGGGTAACACGTGCCTCAGACACTATTTGATGTAGTCCTAAATATAGCAAGGTAGCAACACATAACATCTTAATGCAAGCACTCTTCCATGCTGACTTATCCAGGCTACTTGCTTTGAAAGTGGCCATCCTTACCTGTTACCTAATCTCACCACCTCCTCATTCTTTAGCTTATCTGGTTTGCTTCCAGCAAAGTCACCCCATCAGTAGGAGTACTCTTGGTCACCGACCCCATGAAAACCCAGTTTCCCCTTATCTGTGTGCTGTCACAGACTACGACCAAAACATCGTAAAGATGATGTGTGCCATCTCTCTCTGACTTATGCTCAGAAAGCTGGAGTTGCAGGGTCCTCCCGAGTGATCTACTGTACTTTTCTCTACTGTATTCAGTGTTAGAGCATTCATTCATAAAGTGACTAATCCTCTCACTTTCCAAACTCAGCTGTTTTGTGTTCCCTTTAAGTGGTTCGGTGTGGCATTGTTTTGAACATCTCATAATGATAACTACACACTGATCGTAAAAACCTTACTGTTTCCTTTGTTCCAACTGCTGTCAAGTCATTTTTATTCCATTTCAGATTCAAATTGCATCCAACTTTTTCATTCTGAGGCTTAAAATGGGCTTGCCAGATACTTTAGGAAAGCTTTAAATCAGTCATTGGTGATGTGTTTGTACATGCTTAACTCTTGACCTGCTTACTGATAACAGACTGCACTCATACTACTTTTGAAAAAGAATCTGAGGTTGCTATCTGATTCAGTCAGGAAGAATCCGAGGTATTGGCTCAGGATGTACTGTGTCTGACTTGATTGACGTGGTGATGTGGCAGAAAAGCAGTTTATTGGCAAATATTGCTATCTACAGACTAATATCATCCAAAGTCAAGAATGTGTTGGATGTGGCTGGTACTAAGGACACGTCTGCCTACAGCACTCATGCATAAGAACATAAAACCAAGTCCACAGCTGGTGCACAGCTTCACAGGATGTGACACTGACTGTTTGAGATTAAGGTACCTGCTTTAGTTAGTCAGATAAAGCTACATGAATTTACGAAAACCTGCTTCTGTCAGGAAAAGTCTAATTTCTTTCTTTTGTTGATGAGTTAAAGGTTTGTTCGGTTAAAGCAGGTTTTCCGTCAGCTCATCCAAGGTGATCAAGACTATTTTGAAAGGCATATGAATAGTATTGATTCACTTTAATAGCAGCTGTTGTCGGTGTGTGGATGCTTGAGTGGTTCGTAAAATGAGGAAGTCTTTGCCCCAACTCTAACAGCTTATGAGCTCTTAGTAAAATTAAGGAAGTAACCATTTTCTTAAATTAATGTTCAGTTATAAAAAGTGGACACAAAGAATGGCAAAAGGCACGTCCAGTATATATTGGAAGTTGTGTAGTGGACTTTCTTTTGAGTCTTTTTGCCTCACAAATTGTTCCTATACTTTTTTAAATGGATTTATTTGTAGATTTTTGTCATGATATATACAAATGGTACCATGTTAATGTAACTTTGATGTTTAAAGACAAACATAACAACGAAAAAACTGTAAAATCCACCCTGGTATACCAGCAAGCTGGGCAAGATATGCCTGGATTAAAACATCTAATTATTACTTAATTTAATTGATGGTAGTTAATCAGTCATTATATCCCATTGAGAATATGAGACCCCATTCCTTTTTAAAGACACTTTTGTTTTTAACAGCTAAATTAGCAAAAGAACGAGCTGCAACAGCTGAGGGAGTACATTAGGTGTTGGCGATCCGATTTTTAGTAAGCATTTCTCTGTGGCTAGGATGGTCATGTGGTCTTAATTTATGGTGACTAATTAATATATTGTCTAAAGTTAGGCAAATTTTACAAAATTGAAATGTGCATATTTTCTGTTCAGATAAATGTAACTGTAGGACGTTTGTGTGTCTTTCCAGCTTGCCAGCAGCTGGTTTGTGTGATCTGGTGGGAGAGGAGAGGGCAGCAGATAATATGGAGCTGTCGGACGGCTTGTTGCTGCAGGTCAACAATGGGGAGCAGTGGTATAACCGCTGGAAACATCCCAATGAAGACTTGGTAAGTCACCGACATAAGCTAATTGCTGTAATGAGAGTGGGCGGTAGCATCAGCACTGCTGGTCCTTTCAGATTAAAGGTGGTAAATCTTGTCTTTGCGTGCATTTGTTCCGTTGAACGGTTCCTCTCATTTTTTTAATTGAGTTTTGTGTGTGGCTGTGCTTTAAGGACCGCAGCACCAGCCCTTCAGTCTTGCGCTCTGTTGCCAACACGTGGAAGGAGGGTCTGCTGAACAGAAAGAGGCCCTTTGTGGGCCGATGCTGTCACTCCTGTACACCACAGAGCTGGGTAAAGTTACTTTACAGCTAATTACCTCTAACCTGAGCTGACTAGCTGAACTCTTGACAGCTGTAAACTATAACTTGTTGTAGTGCTAAAGTTTAACGCTAAAGAAAATGGCAAAAATGCCAGTTGGAAGTCAAAACAATTCATTATGTTTGAATCAGTCACTCATTATGATCATTGTTTCAGTGTGTGTCAGACTTGTAAAAGTTTGTTTGCGGGTGCTACTTAAATAAATATGCATGGGATTTCTCTAAAAGATCTTAAAATATCATATTTGCCTTTTCAAATGTCAATGATTCAAGTGTCCTTCCCATTGTTTGAGTTAATTTATTTATTTTTGCTGCAGGATCAACTATTCAACCCCAGTATTCCATCTTTGGGGCTGCGTAACGTCATCTACATCAATGAGACCCACACTAGGTAAACAAAACAAAATCCACTTCCTCTAGTACTGTGTCATATCACTTTCACTGTGTTTTGCTCTGAGCAGGCCCTTAACCTTGAAAGAGGAACAAATGCAACTTTTTGAAACTCCACCAAACTGTACAGTCAGGAAAGTAAAGCTGGGCTTCTTAGCAACCCAGTGTATAATGAATGGCTTTAAGTCAAGAGGGCTGATCTGATCTGAAACAGTGGAAAGGTAGATTAATGAATAATTCAAAGTGTTTGTTAGTGGACACCGTACGCGTGCATCCAGTGACTGACCTTAGCGAGCAAAAACAAAGTAAGACACCACAATTTCTTAACCCCATCCTGCATCCTGTAAATCAAGTCAAGTAAATGAATCTTTTTTTTTTTTTTCTTAAAGTTTAAGGACATTTAGCTGTTAGTACATAAATTAAGGCTACTTGACATCATGTTCCTCACTGCTCAAGAACAATTGAAAGATGTGTGTTTTCATCTGAGTTATATTATCATGTAGACAAACATCCTGGGTCAAGATAGATTTTAGTCAGTGCGTGTACGAAGGTACTGTTTGTTTTGGCTCAACAGAGTTGGTGTAATCTCAGCAAAGTGGAACAAAGCTGAGATTATAGAAGTGTGGACGGTTATATCAGTTTTGACCTGACAACTTTCCAAGAAAACTGTGTGACTCATTCATGTAATCAATTAAACTATACTTTTTATATTTGTTTTGGTGGGCGAGTAGCTGCCTGATCACATTTTCATGCTTATTCTTTAAGCACAAAGCTACATCATTTGCAAAACATGTTATTCCTTTCATGACTATAGCCTGCGTGCTTTGTGTGTCTGTTTTTCCTTGTGCAGACAGCGGGGCTGGTTGGCACGCAGGCTAAGTTATGTGCTGTTTGTCATGGAAAGAGATGTCCACAAGGACATGTTCACCAGGAACATGGTGGACAATGTGCTTAACAACGGCAGGTAGGTGTTTCCATAACATTTAAAGATACATTTAAAGGTCCCTGAAGAAGAGTGTCAAACTTTGTAGCATTTTAACCTCAGTGCTTAGCAATGTGGCTGTTTTTTAAGGAATACTCAAACAGTTAAAGTAGTAACTGTGTCGTTTAAGATAAAGAGAATAAAAAGTGACAACAGAGATAGAAATGGCATCCAAATGTTTTCACTGTTTGCACTTTTATGCTCAAAGCTGCATCCTTATGTTTGTGTCCTGATTTGGTTGATGGCAGGATGGAGACTGCTATTTTGAAGGTGGCCACAGATTTTGAAGCTGCCCCCAGAAAGCCAGGCCAGGAGCACAAGGCTGTCAGTAAAGTGAAGCAGAAAGCCAGGGCCGTCCTCCAGGAGATGGTGGCCAACATTTCACCAGCCTTTATCAGGTATTGATATTGTTTGGTTTATAAGAGCATTTGAGCATCTTGACCCAGCTCAGGAGATCTTCATGTTTTTTTTTATACTGCTGTGAGATTTATTTAGCTGTGGATAACATGCTATTTGTTATCCATTTTTCTCTGTGTATAGGCTGACGGGGTGGGTGCTCCTAAGGCTGTTTAATGGTTTCTTCTGGAGCATCCAGATCCACAAAGGACAGCTGGAAATGGTCAAGAAAGCTGCCACAGAGGTCAGCAGCAAATACACAGAAAATACAATGGATTAAACTTTCACTGCACGAACTGTTGCACTAAAATCTCATGATATGCTTTAAAGTCTTAGTTGCCGAGTTCTGTTTGTAAATAAAGTTTTCCTTACCATCTATCTGCAAAGCAGGGGCTTTAAGAATATTCGTGAAATAACTATAGTTATATAGACAGTGTTACACATGGAATTACATGCATTTGATCATCTGAGATATGGTAAATGTTCTTTATGTTAATTGTAAATAGGTTAAATGAAAAGGCAAGTTGTCTTTTTTTTTTTAAACTGGTTTAGAAATAAAAATTTGACCTTTTTATCATTTTTATCTTTCCAGCAAAATGTTCCCATGGTCTTCCTTCCTGTTCACAAATCGCACATCGACTATCTGCTCATCACATTGATTCTTTTCTGTCACAACATCAAAGCCCCACACATCGCTGCTGGAAACAACCTTAGCATCCCTATTCTCAGGTATACAGCCTTAAAGCTTTGTGTAAAGTTTTATCTATTGGAAAAGGTGGTTTTCTGCTCTCTGAAAGTAAAAAGTTCAGTTTCATGCCACGAGATGAAGAGGGATTTAAATGGCTAAGAAACCAGTCTTGCAACAGATTGTAATCCTCTTTTATGCTAACCTGCTTCAAGTAGCATTTTACTTACAATAAACACCCAAAGAGGATCATCCCGAACTATCTTCTCTTTGATCATTGGATTTAGTAAACTGTGTCCACATATAGGATGAGGCATAATTAAATAAAGACGTTTTTGAAAAATACAGGTAACAAAATCATTCTTTGTAAAGTCAGGAAAGTGATCACATTTCTCAAGAGGAATTATTACAATACCGCGACAGCCTTTAATTACAGACATGCCCAATCTTTGTAAACAAATATCTGTACACCAATATCCTGAATCCGATGGCGATGTCTGTTTGGTGTCTCAGAAGTATTAACCAGACCAGCTGAGCAGGCTTTGGTTGCCTGTTTCTAAAAAGTCGTTGTAGCGAGACAATGAGGTGCAATACCTTGCCAAACAATCTAGAGACTATTTGCAATTTTCTCCCCATTTTCTCACCTTTTTTTTTTTTTTTTAAATCTATCTCTAGTCAAATAGAATCAAAGGTGTTAGCCTGGATATCTGTATGTCTTTATATTGAAGCCCCAAAAACATGACCATATCAGTGATCTATGGTGCCTGAAAAATGCTTTCATCAGCACGAGACGCATGTTGAAAATTTAGCTTGGAAGCCAGTAAAGCCATCTTTTTTTTTTTTCTTTTTTTTTTTTTTTTTTCTTTTTTTTTCTTTTTTTTTTCCAGCACTTTGATTCGTAAACTTGGAGGATTCTTCATACGACGGAAAATGGAAGAGACGGGCGATGGGACGAGAGACATTTTGTACAGATCACTCCTGCATGCAGTAAGAGTCTGTTTGTATTTTAACAGTAAGAGCTGTTTTCACGCTTTGCGGCTTTCGCTACTTTAGTTTATAGTTCAAATCATTAGATTTATGGGGTGGGTTTGCCACTATCCTGTCTTTTTTGTAGTCATTCAGAGATAATGCCCCCTGAGATGTGCTGCTTTCCTACTTCTACTAGCCATTGCCACTCATTTATGGATAGGTTTTCATGATACAGCCACTATACACACAGGGAACAGAGTTTTTTTTAATGGTGATTTAAGGCTTTCCTGGTGGTACAAAAAGTGTTACTCTTCTGATGTATGCTTTATGCATCAATTAGGCATCATAGGAGATTGAGACCTAAACCTGAGCTTTTTGCTCAACCCGATAATTCAGATCAGCAGGTTTGTGTTAGCCGCAAAATCTTTAGGAGAGCTATTGTGAAGGACTACTAATGTGAGTATTATCGCTTTGTCATCAAAAGCCACTTAAAAAATGCCTGAGTAGTAGAAATGCTATAAACGTGCTTCAAAATGGTGATTCGGTGGTGATGGATTACATTCGCCAGATAGTTTGAGTCCAGGTTGCAAATTACTGACTGTTTGTATCTTTAGAGGTAGTTGAGAATAATGAAGGCAACAAAATAACCGGTATGCTGAGCTATAAAGTCCACGTTGTATTGCATCCCTACGATAAAAGTTACCAGCGAGACACAAGGTCAGCTTCTTGAAAGGTCAGCTTCAGTTTATTCCTCTGGACCGAGGACATCTTAGGTTGCGCTCTGTCAATAACAGAACACAAGTTTGTCAGAGCACTTTTCCAAAGGAGATGAAGTAATGTGATTTAGCAGAGGTTGAGATTAATTCTGGCACGCCTGTGTCTTCATAGAAATGTCATTAGAGGTATAACTCGTAAAATAATTCACATGCTGCTTTAAAATTCTGTCTTTTTAATAGCTTGACCTTTGTCCCACAGCCTATGGTCTATTTCAGAACAAAAATACACATCATGAAAGCGTCAGTATAGCAACAGACAGCTGTGTATACACTTATCAGGAGGATATAATTACACAGCATGGCTACCTGCACGTGCTCAGTGCCCCGCACTGTGTATCAGGGTCAAAGTGTCGGTTACGACCACTCATGTGTAACGTATATCCAGGCTGTAAACCACAGTAGATCCATAGTCTCTATTAGGCTCAATTGCCACACTTGCGTTTAGTAAGTTTATGTTTAAGAATATCAAAAATGTGCACCCAAAGTCTCTAACCTTTTTGAATTTACCTTCTTCCCATCCTTCCCACATATATTTCTCCCTGTTTCAATTTCTCTCCAGTACACAGAGGAGTTGTTGCGGCAGCAGCAGTTTTTGGAGGTCTACCTGGAGGGTACTCGGTCCCGCAGTGGTAAGCCATCGACTGCACGTGCAGGCATGCTGTCCATTGTGGTCGACACTCTGTGGACTGGGGCCATCGGGGATGTGCTGGTGGTGCCAGTTGGCATCTCTTACGACCGCATTATTGAGGGCAACTACAATAGTGAACAGCTGGTAAGCTCTTGTATGATGTCTGTTGTTTTAGTGTGTTTTATAGCTCATTATGTGGCTTCTGGATATGCCTTGGAGAAAATGTGTTTTTTAGCAACAAAAACATGTATTTTTTTAAATACATCGCTTTGGAGATGTTTTTAACAACCATCTGACCCTTTCTGTCTTTTAGGGCAAACCCAAAAAGAATGAGAGCTTGTGGGGAATAGCATGTGGAGTGTTCAGGATGCTGAGGAAGAACTACGGTTGTGTTCGTGTTGATTTCAACCAACCCTTCTCTCTGAAGGTGATTGACAACAGATAGAATATGATAGAAATAACGGAAGACCCTTCATTGACAGAATTCAGATCATGCTCTTTATTTAACGCAGTGAAACAAAATATGGATACATTCCCATTAAATTGTCCAATAAGCTTTCATGAATCAGTAACGTTTTAGCGAGTTTGTCACCAGCGCCCTGGTATCAATCTGGTTGTGCTTCGTACGTAGGAGTATCTGGACAGTCAGAGAAGCCGTCATATTCCACCACCAGTGTCCCTGGAAAACACCTTGATGCCCACCATCATTTCTGCTCAGTGAGTGCAAACACACACATACACTCTCCTCTTTTCAGCACGAGTGATGTCTTCATCTGACCTGCACTTATGCACAAAGCAGATGTCCCTCAGTCTTAGATGTAACAACCTTCATGTTCAAACTCAATTTCTCCCTCCTGCTGCTTCACAGCAGTGTCTGTCATTTGACATCTGAGAAGAGCCCTCGACTTGGCACTTGCAGGGGTTACTTCACTTCAAAGCTGTCCCCAAGACAGCCGTACAGTACATTCACAAGGACAGCTGCAGTCTGTCCCAGCATGCGTGGGGTCACGAGTTTACACAATGTGCTGTCGGAATACTATTCTGACTTCCACCTGCCAGCTTTTCATGTCTTAAGTTAAGTGCGACTTGCTTGCTTGAGATGTATCAAGACAAGGAAATAAGAGGAAATGATACCAGTGAAAGATGCAGCTCCAGGGTCAGAATGGCCACGGTTGATTAATAATGATCTTTATTAAGTATATATTCAGCTCAGAGTAGTTATTACTTAACTCACGGAGCTGATTGTAGCATAAGGCCTTGACAGAAAAGTAAGGCAGGAGGCAGGCTCAGGACAACTTCTTGCCCCTCCCTCTAAAATTCTGTGTTAGTTGTCTTAACTGTTGTGTGATAATTAATTCCATCCTCTGATTCTGATTCTCTGACTTCTTTGAAAATAAGATTTTAATCCAAAGGGACCTACTTCATCAACAAATGCTTTTCATGTGGTATTTTATGTCCCCTTTAAGCAAAAAGAAAAAGGTATGCTAGTTGAGAGAAATTAGCTGGGGTTGTATTCAACAGCTGCTTAAATTATGCATACTATATAATATGCTATAATAAAACACATATTGTTATCCTTCAAGGCCTGATGCTGAGCTGTTTGAAGGGCAAGAAGAGGAGCAAATGGACAGAGAGCTGCCTGATGAGATCTTTAGACGGCAACTTATCAACAACCTGGCCAAGCATGTTCTCTTCAGTAAGAAACTCTGAATCATGACAGACTGTAGATTTGCTGCACCCTTCCAATGAGTCCTTTACAGCTTTGCCAAGAATCTCATTTATTAAAATGACTGAAGCACATGTTTTCTTTCTTTGAAAATTTTTCACAATCACAAGAGTCTCCTTTTCATCCCTGAGTTAAAGGCGCACCTGCCGACAAAGGAAGCACCCATGAAATACTCTCCTCTATTAACTGAAATCCAACACAACACAGCTTCAGCCCATCCGCTTCACATCACTTAGGGTGCTTTGCCCGGGGGTAGCGCTACACAAACCGGTTCACCCCGGCTCATTCAGCTGCATTCTCCTACGTTTTTTTTTCTCTTTTTTTTTTTTTTTTTCTTTCTCTATCGGCCCACCCAATCACAGAGCCTACAGCTGGATGGCATGTTGTTTTTAGCCAATAGGGACGAGGGGAGGATAGAAACAGCAGAGGGGAAGAATGCAATGCCGGCTTTGGTGTTCACAAATGCTTTGCACCTCTATGCTTGCACTGTGCTTGTGATGGACTCTAGTAACCTTTGTCCTTAAACACGTTAATAATTTTGATCCATCTGGTGTCTTATCTTTGCAGTCAACTCCTTTTGGATAAGTTTAATTCTTGTTTTTACTGAGAGTTCCCTAATTTTATATAACCAAAGTGATGTGTAGACAAACTTGGCACATTGTATGTTTTTAAATCCCCTTCTAAACCGGTTTAGGCAGATGGGCGTCCACCATAAGTCTGGATCAGTCAGAGATTTATTTCTAAGTTATTTCTAAGCTATTTATAAGTTTGTTTGTTTTTTCTTCTATATATTTCTATAAGGCCGTACGGTCCTGATGTTAGTCTGTAATGTGCTCTGAGGTGATGAATATAATCTGCCGCTAAACAAATGCATTTTGATTAAACTGAGTTTTAGTTGCCAAGTTAACATGTCATTCTATAGTCATTGCTTCTGTTTGGTTTTGCTCTACATTTGCGACCTGCAAAAAGAAACTCATGTCACGTTGAAGATATAGAAACAGTTAGCAGAACTGCCATGTGTGCGCTGTGATAATGTTATCTTTGTGTTGCTCAGTTTATCTGCATCTCTCTCCACAGCCGCTAACAAGTCTTCAGCTATCATGTCTACCCACATTGTGGCCTGCCTGCTGCTTTACAGACACAGACAGGTGAGTCGGGCTTTTTCTCTCCATTTCTTCCTCTCTCCTCGTGGTCTGTCACTGCCTGCGGTGCAATCTCTCTTTCCGTCTTTTTTGCCCTCTTCTTCCTATCCATTTTTTCCTCCTTCTCTTACAAATTACATTGAGACACACAGAAGAAATGGATGCCTTAGCTAGAAATATTGGTCCCCCTGCTTTCCTTTACAGCCGCCACCATACTGTAGTGGTGAAGCTCTGCCCTCTGCAGGTGCACTGATGTAATTAAATTGATTATCTTTCTAATCCTGCCAAACTGGCTGCACTTCCTGTTGTGCTTTTTTTTTTCTTTTCTTCTTTGTTTTGTTTTTATTCAATCATTTTTATTTCAATAATTCCAGGTTTATATCTTTCCTTCTCTTTCCTCCAGGGGGTGGTGCTGTCCAAGCTTGTGGAGGACTTCTTCAACATGAAGGAGGAGATCTTGTCCCGGGACTTTGACCTGGGCTTTTCGGGGAACTCTGAGGATGTGGTCATGCGTGCCCTGCACCTTCTGGAAAACTGCATCAATGTGACCAGCAGCGCCAATCGCAATGGAGAGTTTACCATCGCACCCAGCCAAACTGTGCCGGCGCTTTTTGAGCTCAACTTCTACAGCAACGGCCTTTTTCATGTCTTTATTTCTGATGCAATGATTGGTATGTTAGCCGAATTACTATTCGGTGTTGATCGGTGCCAGCCCAGTCCGTCACAATTTAGGTTCAAAAGTCTCAAACTTGTAATGTGTCTTCCACCTTATTTCCTTCATTGTTTGTCTCCAGCTTCTAGCATCCTGTCACTGCAGCGAGAGCTGGTGATGGAGTCAGGTTCTGATCACCAGCCTGTGGATCCAAGTAGTCTACTTCTCAGTCAGGAGAAGCTCATCCGCAAGGCCGCCGGTCTCTCCCACTTCCTTATCAATGAGGTGGCTGTGGCACCAGTAAGTCCTGCATATTGCATTTTTCCAAGCTTTTGACTGTGCAAAGAACTGCAATTGAGAAGAGGACATTTTGAAGGGACTTCTTAAAGAATTTCATGTCACTTTTTGCTTCTTAAGTGAAATATAAAACGTTTTGACTAACCCGTGTCAATATGTAATCCTCATCTGATCTAATGCCTTCAAACTTTTTAATCGTCACAGCTAAAACTTTGACTATAAATACATGAGCTACATATGTATTTGGTTCTTCCACTGCTGAGTGACTCAGTTCTCAGCAACCATATTAACTGTGGGGGGGAGAAAAAAAAAAGAAATGAACTGCCCCCTTAATTTTTATCCCAGACCCTGATTTACAACATTGGTAACTAATGCTCCTCACATATTCTGTTACTTGCCCCACAGCCCTGTCAGACTATTTACCAGGTTTTTCACGATGCAGTGAGCCGGCTGATCCAATATGGAGTTCTCTACGTGGCAGAGGTGAGTTTACAGACTGTAATTCTGCTACTGGTTGACAAAAATGGAACTTAGTGTTGCCGCCCTTGATAAACCTTGATAAACCTTGATAAACCTAGACGGCCTAGTCAATCTAATTTGTCTTTGCGTGTCAGGAGGACCAAGAAGAACTGAGCCCCGGCCCCGCAGAGGAGCCTTGGCCCAAAAAGTTCTCTGAGCCCCTTTCCTGGAGAAGCGACGAAGAGGACGAGGACAGTGACTTTGGAGAGGAGCAGAGAGATCGTTACCTAAAGGTCTCATTTCATCATACCTATCTAATAAGATTAGCGCTTTCTGCATTCCGGTATAACTTCAAGCTGTTGGGCTTCACATGGCATCCGGTGATTGACCGTCTTGTGTTTGCGATAAATCAGGTGAGCGTTTCACCGGAGCACCAGGAGTTCTTTGTGTTCCTTCAGCGACTGCTCAGCCCTGTGCTGGAGGCCTACAGTGGGGCTGCCATTTTTGTGCACAGTCTGAGTCAACCCATGCCTGAGGCAGAGTACACCCAGAGGCTCTTCAGATACCTGCTCACACGCACAGAGAGAGGAGTGGCTGCTTATGGTAATACTGCAGCATTTTCCCACATGCTGTACAATGAAGTAGATTACAGCTAACTTGAAAAATTGTCACCCAGATTTACCTACTTGGTATAAACATATCGTAAGGATTATAGCAGTATTATCCATTTCTACGAAAAAAAAATAAAAAATTAAACTGCAGATTAAAGAATCAGTGAATTAGAGACTTATTTAACAGAGCATTTTCTGTCATTTCTTTATTTATTGAAAATCTGTTTGAGCACTTTGTAATCATGTTCTCCTCTTTTTCAGGCGAAAGTGCAACTCATTATCTGGTTAAGAACACAGTGAGGACGTTCAAAGAGCTCGGGGTAAACATGTTCAATTTAAACTGAGGACATAGTGTCATGACATGAAGTTTCTCATTGCTTTTGTAGACTTTGGCAGGTGTACACAGTCCTCCGGTTTGAGGTAACTTGTTCCTCTTGTGTTGTTGTGATCTTGTAGGTCCTAAAGGAGCGAAGGGAGAACAAGGTAACGACCCTGGAGCTAAGCAGTACCTTTCTACCTCAGGCCAATCGGAATAAACTCCTGCAGTACATCTTAGGTTTCACCCTGCTGTAACCTCGACACCTGTCAGACCCCAGGCTCCTTCCAATTAAGGGCTTCTACTGGTTACTTCTAAAAAAAATCCCAGGTGCTACTCTGTGGAAAGCTTTACCAGGAAGTGCCTTCACGTAACAGCCGCTAACTGTTAACTGTTAGCCGGAAGAAACTTGAAGCCAGTCTTCCCATTTTTCTTTGCAGTCTCTGGACTGCCTGCAGATGATTAATTACGCATCGTTCCCTGAAGGTACCTCCAGGAATCATCCTGTGTTTAAGATCATGCCAGCGAAGTCGATACGTTTTAATACGATCAAAATTTTAAAGTGGAAGAAAAGATATTCAAACAGGCTAAAAAAATGATAATCACCGTTACAGCAATCTGAACAAAGGGAGCTGCCTTTCATAAATACGACATATGCATAATAAATAACTGTAAACATAACTAACAAAGGCATTTTTATGTAGACTTCTGCTTGTTTGTAAAACTGCTAGAATCTATTTAGTGCACTCTGATATCAAACAGTAGAAAATGTCAACAATGTAGTTTAATGTAAAGCTTATTTTGAAAAGAAATTCCTGTACATAGGTCACAAGAACAATGCCTCTCGTTTCTAGCGCTGATTAAGACACTCTGCTGTCTTTAGTGTTTAAATACTGGACTCACAGGTTTGCTGACACCTGGGAAATACTGTGTCCCTGCAAAATATGTATATATGTTTCAATTTCCCATTAAAGTGAAGGTCAGCAATTCTGTACAGTTGTTGGTTTTAGAGATCAAAGCAGTTAGTGTCTCAGCCTATCAGAAATATCTACTCAGTAAATTTAATGCATACCTGTTGAAAGTGTGGCATAGTCTAGGCTAAGATCACTTCCAGGTTAAGTGCTTTCAAACCTCTCATCTCTTAAGTGCATTCAGTTCCACTTTTTATCAAAGGGGTTTTGATGAAAAGAGACTTCGACTTTATTTGTGCTACAACTTTCACTTCTTAATGAATGTTCCATCGCACAGCACTTAAAAGACATTTAATACCAGCCATTGCATCCACATGCATTCAAATGCAGTCAGCTCAGACATTCTTTGGTCACGTGTTTCAGGGAAAGCAGGCATTTGGGATGACCACTTTTTTTCACATTATTCACAGTGTACATAAGCCTTTGTAGCACTGCTGCTGTGTGAGCTACTCTGCTCCAAATGTTGGGCATTTATAAGACCGAGATTACGGAGAGTCAGGCTAAGTTTGTGACGGCAAGATGGTATCTACTGTGCTGTGACGATACACCTGAGGAACAAAACAAGTCCAGATTAAAGAAGAGCAAAATGCTACGGTAACGAATACAGTAGTCGTTTTTTATTTTTAAGGAATACTTACTCTTTATTTTTGTCGATTGTTGGCTTGACTATGAAATTTCAATATCACTTCCTCACTTTCACAAAAGCATGTTGTAGAAGTGCATTTGAAACTACCAGTAAAGTAATCCAGATCGTGTGTCTCATGAAAATTAAAAGCAAAGTCAGACATTAAAAAAAAAAAATGAAGCCACACTATAGAATAAAAGCAGACTATAATCATACTAAGTTAAAATTGACCTGTTTTGTAGGAGTAATTTAAAATCTAAATCTGAAATGAACATTAGAGTCGACATGAAGTGTTGTACGTGTTGGCGAGTGAGTGTGCATGTCTGATGGCAGAGGAGGAAGGAGCATGTTTGAAAGGGTCAGAGTTTGATGAACTGCGATTGCAGGGACTTCTAATCATACTGATTGTGTGTGGACAAATAGAAAAAAACTGTTAATATGAATATTTGTGACAATTGTCTACGATACTGCTGGTTGCAATCCATTTAAATGTGTTTTTCCAGAACATACGAACCTTATTACCTGTGTCGTTTAATGCAACTTGTTAAGTGTGCTGTGTGTACAAATGAACCCTTGATTAAAAGTTGTGGATTTGTGAAGGACAAACTGATGCATGTTGACAAACAGAAAAGTATGTAACTTCAGTGGGAGTGTGATGAGTGTGCAAAAGTGTTCTCATGCTGAATCTTGTTTCGAACATGCTGAGTTTTAAAGCGTTTCTGAGCCCGCAGCCTGTACAAGTTGCCTCAACAAGGGACCCCTGGGCCAAGATAAAAACCACTGTATGTACTGTTCTGCATGTTTCCTCTGGTCACGTCTTTAATCATCGACTCTTCAATGTGAAATTCGCTTAACCTAAGAATGATATCTTAGTGTAGTGTGTGTGCATTACAGTGTGTTAAAGTTTAAAGAGAAAGCTCTTGAATGTGTCTCATCTGCACCTGAAAGGTCAATGTGATATTGTAGAATGCTCAATGGAACCGGTACGAACAGGATTCAGCTTTTTATGAACCGCAGTGAGAATTGTTGAGACTTATTGCTACTGGAGCTGCATTTCGCAACATCCCACCACAGTTGTCTGTGTAATGATGTAAAACATGCCTGTACCTGGGGAGCGGGTGCCTTTTTAACGCACTTTAGTGCTCTTCGGTTGTGTTTTTATGTTCCGTTTTTGTGCATGTTTCATCTGGGAATCCAAACGAACACTGTAGATTGTGACTTAAAAGGTTGCTTAGGTTGAGAGAACGGGTTTTCACCTTAAGAAGAATCACCAGCTACTAAAAAGAAATAATAATTGTCACTTTTTTTTTTGTTTTCGCTTCATTGGAACAAAGCACAATTGGCAGTGTTAGATGTTGTTTTTAAATAAATTAATGATAGATTAACAATGGTCTCGTCTTTTTTTTTCTTTTACCGACTGAATGGTTGTGTTGGCATCATTAAACCAACACCAAATGTGCAGGTACAGAAAATGTTTCCATTTTGTGAAGAATGTCCTCCACCATGTGTAGAGCCATCATATAAATGTTCAAAGACTGAAGAGAAACAGACAAACGGGCTCTGTTTAACTGCAGGTGGAGAGGTTTTGTGCATTGCAGTCACTCACAGCTGCCATCATATTCTGGCAGCCGTTTCTTTGTAATCCATCCATCCTGCCACTCCCTGCCTCGCAGCTGGGCAGAAAGGTCATGAAGATGCAGCCCATCCCTGATCTCATATAGAGCACCACGAGCTTCGTCTTAGTTTGCATCAAACCTGCGGAAGTTTCAGCTGAAAACTTCTAGAGTGGGTTCCATGTCATCATCATTTAACTGACTCGCAGCTGTTGCACTTTTTTTCCCAGGCCTTGAATTGGATAAGATAATTATCCTTTATCCCAAATTTGTCCTCCTGATGTTGACATATTTGAGTGTTCTGCCATACGGTGGTATGGTTTTAAGCTGCATCTTTTAACCCTCCTGTTGTCTTGCGGGTCAAAAGTGACCCACTACCATGTTTAGCTGTAGAAAAATTACCGTAAACTATCTTTTTCCAACTTGAAATTTTATGACTTTTCCTAAAGGGGCCCCATCATTAGAAAAAGTCATACTTTATTTTTGTTTATGTTTCCATGTGGGCTGTACACCACTAGGGTACAAAGATTGTCTTTTGGGTCATTTTTGACCCGTGAATTATAAAAACATTTAAACACCAGAAAAAAGTTCATTGTTTTTTTCCCTTTCAATATAATTAATTCAGAAGTAATTACTTCACATTTATATAATAGCAATAATAAACCTTTATTATGTAAAAGAAAACTGAGAAAACAAGGTAACTGTTGGTCAAAATGACAGTTGGTTTGTGGTATAAAAAATGTATTGAATTGAGTTGAATAGATAAATAACAGGTGGTTTCATCATACAAAATAGATTTTGGATTTAAAATTCAATTAAGTTGCTTTATTTTGGGGCTTTGGTAGGGTGGGTCATTTTTGACCCATACGACAAGGAGAGTGAACAGAATGTTAAGACCGCACAAGAGTTAAGAACAGAAATCAATCCGACACCTGCTGAAAGAAGTGCCAAACATTCCCCAGTTGCAGCCCCCGCACTGTGGGGGATCCTCTGTTTCTTATATCTTCCCACATTTCATTAGGCATCAGGTTGAGGAGGGAGGAAGGCTTGTGTTTGGTTTGAGGACGGGAGGAGGATATAAGAAGGGCTGAGACGAGCTGAAGCTTCTGTGACAATGAGGACAAAACAGACTCGACTTGTGTGTGTCCTTCTACCCAACAAGCAGCACCTGGACTGTACTGTAAGGGTGAGTAACTTCCTGTACTAATTAGACCTGTGATGCATCACTTGGAAATATAAAACCATAAACTAAATCTAATCATAACATGTTTGTGTATACCTCAGGGGCTATTCTACATAATGTAACAACAAAAAAACCTTCCCATAAATTGTGGTCACTTTGAGGATTGCAGAATTCACAGTGCATGCAAGGGATCAGGAAGAAGACTCCATCGTTTCAGCTTTAGTATCAATGTGAGCACAAAGCTCATTTGTTGGTGACGTTATTTAATGATTTCTTGCTGGGTTTTTTGTGACTTTTGTGATTTCCAGATGAGAGCCAAGGGCCGGGAGGTGCTGAGCAGCGTGCTGCAGCAGCTTGGAGTCAGTGATCTCCAAGTGTTCGGTCTGGCTGTTCTCAGGGGTCAGTTACTGTCCCTTGTGGGAGGAAACGTTTTTATCTAATTTACTGTGGAATGCCATTGGTGTGTACAGGCGATGAGGGGGGAGGTGGAAAGTCCTTTTAGTGCTGAGAATATCATTGTGCCTGATGTCACCTTGTTTTCCCTCGGTTGATTTATGATGCACATTTTGTTTTCTAAGATAACGAATATCTCTTTCTTGATTTGGACCAAAAGTTGAGCAAGTGCTTTGGCAAAAGATGGAACAGGGGATCCGAAATGGTTCGTAATTTCTTTGCAGGATTCTGTTTGCTTGTCAGACGAGATACGACTGCAGACTTTAGCAGAGGACTAATAATTCATTCTACACCTCCAGGTCCCATTCATCTTCTTTTTGAGGGTGCGGTTTTATGTGGAAAGTGGGTTGCTAATATTGTAAGTTTGTTTACAGTCGTAACCTTTCTCTAAAAAATGTCCCAGCACTATAAGACAGGAAATCATCTGAATTTTGGCCGCTTCTCACCTTCCCGCCCAGGAGCAGCAAAGTGCAGCAGCTCTACTACACCGAGCTGAGGCAGAAGGTGCTGCATTCACAGGGCTGTCACCAGGAAGCTCTGTTCTTCCAGCTGGCAGCGTCCGCCCTCCAAGCTGAAGTCGGAGACCTGGAGCAGGAAGAGAGGGGACAGGACAGAAAGCGTAAACATTACTTTCTTCCCGAGGATTACTTCCCCTACTGGGTAAAAAATTGTGACCCTGAGCTACAAAATACAACAAAAGAAAAAAATCATTCCATGAAATGTATGCTCTTCCTCTGTTCTGTGAGATCTTATTTGGGTATTCATTCTGTCACTAGATTTTGTAAAATGTCTTTTGAAACGCTGCCATTTTTGCCCTTCTGGGTCTCCATATTTCGCAGCTAACCTTGGCTCTTATCGTGTGTTTTGTGTAAGCTCATAAAGCGCAGGGGAAGAGATTACCTCCTCCAACACGGTCCAGTATTGCATGGTGAGCTGAGGGGTGTGTCACGCAGCCAAGCCATCCTGCGGTTTATAAAAGAGGTCGGCAGCCTGCAGGATGGAGCGGTGACCTTCTACAGAATGAGACAGGTCTGGCTTGTGTTTACGGATAGTGCCGGTGTGATGTGTGAAGCTTTATTTTGACCAGATTCTTCCTTCGCACACTGCATCATTTTTGTGTCTTGGTTATGTCTTTGTGATTTTTAGAACCCAATCTCTATTGCATTTTGTATTTCACGAGCTAAAAAGGTTTTATTTGATCTGTTCCTCCAACTGCACGAGCAGGAGAAGAAGAAGCCGAGAAGTTTCATCGTTCTTGGTGTGTCACTGACCGGAGTCCATATTTCTGAGGTCGGAAACCAGGTTTCAAATCAGTCATTGAAGGAATGATGATGATAAACTTTTATATTCAGTGTTCTCCTGAGTTAGCTTGCTTTGCTTTTATGATTATTAATCCAAAGAAGGTGGAGGGGAAGCGACGTGTGTTGTTTGATTTCTCCTGGACCGATGTCGACAGCTTCACTTTCCAGGTTGGCCCTAAAGTCGGCACACTCGCGTGCTATCGTTTTACTAACACAGACTCACGCAACAGCAGCTCTCCCTTTATATTCCTGCCTCACTCTCACTTTCCAGGGCAACAGGTTTGAAATCACAGCAGTGGGCTCTCTGGGCCTTCCCAAGCTGGTGTATTACACACATTCTGCCTTCCACTCTAAACACATCCTGAGGCACCTCAGCGACAGCCACCGGTTCCACATCAACACCAGGGATGCAGTCAGCTACATACAGCAGCTAGAGGATGTGCAAGGTCAGCAAGATTCTTTATTTGATCCCCTTTATTTGCCGGAGTTATACCCAGTTCGGTTAACATAACTCCTATTTTAGATCAGCTTCATGTGTCCTGTTTTAACACCAATCCCACTTCAGATGTGTCTCTCTGACTGTCTCTGTGTCTCCTCAGCCAGTCACTTCTACAAAGAGGCCTACATCTGTGACACAACGTGCTTAATAGAGAGACTTCGCTGCCACAACCTCACATCCTCCATGTCTGACTGCAGCGTTGTCGTGGAAACAGCTCCAGCCTGGACCAAAGAGGAGGAGGAGGAGGAGGAGGATGAAAGCTCTCCATCAGGTCAGCTGTTAAGACTGCTTGTCAGATTGTGACCTGTGCATTCATTAGTTATTCTTTAATTTATAAAACAGATTATAAACTCCTCTAATCTCAGGTTTGTTGTGTAGGAAAGAAATAAAGTTGAAATGATTCACAGCCATGACTTCAACAACAACGAGGGATGCTGCATTGTGTCTTCAATTTATGCTGAAATCAGTCATTCTCACTTTCCTTTGACACATTTTCACAAGCTGATTAATCTGCTTCGTTTTTTTTGTTTTTTTCCTTAAAATCGAATTGTGTATTTGCATTGATGACAGAGGCAGAACTATGGGAGAATGAACCAGGAGAAGTTTTTGTTGACAGCCCAGCAGAGATGTCTTGGCTGACTGAGTTGCTCTATGGTGTGTCTGTTGATGGACCTTTGGTGCTTCCCTCCTCTTACTGGGCAGGTTAGTCCAAAAATCACCATCCGAGGAAAAGTTTTGACGACGTGTGCATCACTTCTGTTGTTCATCCTTCGTGTGATTCAATGTTTTCTTCTGTTGTCAGCAGTCAACATGGAAATGAAACAGGTGAGCAAAACCAAATTTCTCTGTTTGAGAAAGCCCAGCTTTGTAAACAGACAACGCTGTTTACTCTGCTGTTCAGGTTCTTTGGAGGAGAGCTGGTGAAGGAGAGTCTTTGGACTGATTTAAAGCCAGAGGGTAGAGAGATTTATCACATGCCCTCCACCCCTGAACAAGAAGACCAAGAATATCATGTTGAGATGATGTTTGTCATCCCTGAGATCCCTCATGAAGAGTACATTATAAATAAAATGTATTATTATTATTATTATTATTATTACTTGAGTAGCAGTACACCTGATGTCAATTTCTAACTAATAAATAATTACAATGACTATTACATCTATCACTGCATTATTTAACAGTGATAGATTAGAACTAGATTAGAATTTGACTATTTAACATTATAGGAACACAATTACAGCACTAATATGTGGCATTTAGAGAGGTTTTTTGAATGAAGAGACTGTATGCTTTGTATTTACACTAGAGGCTGTAATTACAACATGGATGCTGACATTTTCCAGGTGTATTAAAATCTCACTACTGTGCAAACTCATTTCATTCTCGACTTTTTACCCTCCTGTGCTGAAGATTGTAACAACTAGATGATGCTGGTCGGATTTGTGTAATTTTGTTTTCCGTCCTCTTCTCAAAGGTTATGATTCAGAGATTTATGACGATTCAAGTGAATCTAATAATTAAAGTAGAGGGAAACAAGTTGGAAGGGGGTCCATTTGGAGGGTTTTTTTGCACTTTGGGAGTCATTGAGGTTTTATATCTGAATTATTTTATTCCTTTGGGGGTCTCGTCATGTCCCTGAATGCAGCAGGCCAAGTTCATGTACATCAACTATACGTCATCCATATTAATATGACATGGTGTCAGGAGAAAGTTTACAGGACGGAGTGTATGGTGTAAGGGTTCTATGGTGTAATGGTTAGCACTCTGGACTCTGAATCCAGCGATCCGAGTTCAAATCTCGGTAGGACCTAAGATTTTCGTCGCTCAGATAACACCAACAAGAGAAGTACAAATGGTCCTCATCTGGCTACAAGCGAGTTATGGGAAATTGCAAACTATTAAAATCAACAACTAAGTACTTATATCACACGTTCTTTCTTGTGTGTTTTATTTTTAAACCTTTCGGCATGTATGACGCTGCAGTCAAGATGGCCGAGCTGTAGGCGCTGCTTACGTTCAGGTCGTAGTCTCCCCTGGAGGCGTGGTTACAATCCCACTTCTGACAAATATTATTTTCCTCCGAAACTGACCATATGGCCAACAAATGTTTCCCATAAACAGAAAGGCCACTCCCCACGTGGGCGTATTGGTAAAAATAAATAAATAAAGTTAGTCTAAAAATAACTTGTCAAATTAAAAGTGTCTATAACTTTAACTCCCTAGCGCCACAATCACTAATGAATGATAAGTAATCATAAGTAAAAACTTTGAATTAAACAGATGTGTTTTTTACTGTGATGCAAGTGTTTCTTTCTACTGAGCCACCGAACTATTTTGTTAACGCAAAACAGATTAATCTACCAATATTTCTGACTCTGAGTGTAAAATTGGGACACATTTACAAATTGTTCATTGTCATTCTTTCGGTTTAAAGTGTTTGTGAAATAAAGACAGAAATGCCTTCACACACGCGGATCTCGAGTAATCTAAATGTCTTCCGAAGGACGCCGACTTTCACCAAACTGTTATCATATCGGTGAGTTTATGAACATTAGGTCCAGGTTTAAAAATACAGAACTTGTCCTTTAAATGTGTGGACTTGAATTAAGGACGTCATCGTATAGTCCACCAATCAGGGTGCCAGGCATGACCTAAACACGGAAGCAGCTCAATCGGATGCTTAAGAAAAAGTTAAGGCCCTACTTCTAGCACATAAATGTAGACTAAACGTTTGTTTTACGTGTAAACGGTTAAACAAACAGGAACGGTATAATATCTTGTTTCACGATAGATGGGTTTCTCATGGTTTCGTGTGACAGTACCGCTTTGCTTTGCGGTTTTATCCGTAGCTCTCGCCATCAACGGACAAATTCCGGGTGAGTGGCTTAAATGTGATGAAGATGAGTGTGTGAAATGATGAGAGGGTTTTCTTTAAATGTATCCTGTGGGAACACGAGAGCAACTTGTCTTGTGTCCATATGACATCGGTAACGGTGTAAAGTTGATCAACAGCGCCCCCAGCTGGCAGCTTTGCACCATGTGTTTCTTGTGTAACCCGGTTTGTTCCTGACAGCCATGCCGCCCGTTCTGCCCACGACGGTCGGTGTGTGCTCCCTGGCAGGGATGGCTCTCATTTGGAGAGACATTAGCTCGAAGATGAAGGGCGGGGATCGGACGTTTGGCAGTCTCTTCAGCCAGTATCTGGCAGTGAAGGTTGTGGGCTGGCTGGGCAGGCGACAGAGAGGGAAACTTGAATCTGATACGCTCAAGGTGAAGCAAGTCCAGGAGGAGACTTTGCTGAAGCGACTGCGCAAAAATGCCGACACGTCTTATGGAAAACAGTACGACTTCAGCTCCATTAATGGTAAGACAAGTTAATAAACATCTGATCTGTGGACATGTTATGTTTTAATGTATCGGAAAACCAGCAGTGACACACACAGGCTCATTATGATGTAACTGCTGTGTAGCCTATAGACTCCTGATATACAACGTTATAGCTCCTCCTCCTTCCTATTTTTTTTTGCATTATTTACATCTTTACCAGTTTTTTTTGCTCATAAGATTCAGCTTTTGTTACATTCATACCTGCACAATGTTTATGCATAATATTCATGACCCTCATGTATTGCTTTACTACTTGATCGATTTTTTTTTTTGTGTGTATAGAATTTTATGAAGATTGGACTGATAGTCTTCATATGTCTTGTTTTGTTTTGTTTGACCAAATGTTTGAAACCCAGACATGTTCAATTTACTGTTGCACAAAATAATTTGTTACACATCTGCACACATGTGATACCCGGTATTAAAGAGGTGGAAAACTTAGCAAAAAAATGTATAAAGCTACCAAAACCGATCTCTTTAAAATCATGCTTCAGATATCGAGGCCTTCCGGGCGCGTCACCCCATCACCACATACGGGCACTATCGAGAACTTATTGGGCGCATCGCTGCTGGGGAAGAGAAGGTGATTATTGCTCAGAAGCCGCTCATTCTAGCCATGACTTCTGGGACGTCAGGAGCCAGTGCCATGCTGCTCAGCACCAAGGACACCAACACCGAGTTCTTCCTGCAGGTGAAACCGCTGTTTTACCATGATGTGTTTTTCAGGAACTACCCTATGTCATTTGCACGTACATGTTGATAACAAGTGTGTGTGTCCATCAGGGAGTGGCCGTGTGTTTAGATGTGATGCGACAGGCGTTCCCTGAGACTGAAAGCCTTCAGCGCACCACCAAGTTGTTTTACAGCCCTACATTTCGCCAGTCTGAGGCCGGCATTCCCATTGGACCAAACTCCTCCACGCCGGCCTCATCCCGTCACATGCTCAACCTCTACACAACTCCACCTCCCGCCTTCGAAGTACGATCAGCCAGTCTGACAAGTGGTGATTCAATCAAGTGTTCATCTCCTCTGTTGATGTAATCGTGATTTAAATGTCCTCTGTCCTCACAGGTTCCCAGTGAGAAGGACACTTTGTACCTGCATCTCCTGTTTGCTCTGAAAGATCCCAGTGTGGGAACGCTGGAGTCCAACTTTGCTTCTACGGTTTTCTATGCTTTCTATGCCCTACAGGTACATGTTTGCATGACATGAGAAACATTCGCCGAGTCATTTCATTGTCTTTTTTTTTTTTTTTTTTTTTTTGAGCAACGGTGTAAAATGCAGGACACTTTCGGAAAATTACTAAACATTAAGCCACAGATGGGACATCTGCTATCGTAGCATGTATGATATGCTTTCAAAAACATCAGTTTTTGTATTCAGTGAAATACACATTTTTAATTATGCCACTCTTGGGCTAATTCCTATGCTGTATCTAGCAGCACTATTGTGAATTTGATGCTTTAATGCAGCGTCTTACATGCAAAGCTTATTTGTTTACTCTCTAGGACTTAACCTTGTAGTTGAAATTTTAGCTGTTCAGTTTCCCTAATTTAGACTAATTTATACCTGACGTACACGCCATCTTACAGGACCGTTGGCAAGAACTGGTGGAGGACATTGAACAAGGGAAAATCAGCAGTGCTCTGTGTCTGGATCCTAAAGTGAGGGCCAAGCTTGAAGCTCTCATGAAGCCAGATCCAGAAAGAGCTGCTCAGCTTCGGACCCACTTTCAGGAAGGCTTCAGGGGGATTGCCAAGCGGCTTTGGCCTCATCTCCACCTGGTGCTGGCAGTGGACTCGGGCTCCAATCAGATCTACGGTGAAATGTTGAGGGAGAACTACTGCCAAGGAGTGCCCTTCTATTCGCCCTTCTATGCTGCTACAGAAGGTATGAACAACCACCAGATCCACCATACCCATACCCTCACACCTCAGGTCGCCAAGCTAAATAACTCAGCCAAATGCAGGACGAATTATGTCCCAGAACTGGCTTAGTTTTATTGTCCCTGGTCCAGGTCATGAAGTTGAGCCAGATCTTTGTATTGACTGAATTCAGGTTAAGACACATAGTCCACTGTAGGTAGAAATATGATTAAAAATAGCCACATTTGCCTAATCTGCCAAACATCACTGGGCTCTGGCTTACCAAAAGTGAGCCACTGCCAGAAATGTGACGACGTCTACCTGAGCCAGAAAAAAATGAGTTGTTCAATTAAAAATAGAAACCGATGAACATTATTAAGTAATGTTATCAATCAAGAGCTTTAGCCCTAAAACCAGAAGGAAGTAAAGAAAAGGAATGATTAAAACTGCATTAACTTAAGTGCTTTTGCTGTGTGTACAAGCATGAACCCTGTGTCAGCTGATTATTTGCTCTGATTGTTTACGCGGGCCCCTGCAGGTTTGATAGGGGTGAACTTGTGGCCTCAAGAGCCAAACAGACGTTACCTGCTGTGTCCGCGCTCAATGTTCTGTGAGTTCCTGCCGGAGAGCAGCCTCGAGGAAGAGACACCGCAAACACTGCTGATGGAGGAGGTGAAGGAGGGAGACAGCTATGAGCTTGTTATCACCAATGCTTCCGGACTCTTCAGGTCAGCTTTCAGTCGCGTGCGAAAAGTAAAACTGGACTTTTATGCGATTTGGTTGCAGAATGTACCCAGTTTTGACTAGTATGAGTTAAATATGAATACTTTAGATATTGGACAAGTATAGATTGATTTGATTAGAATATGTGTTCTTGATTGTTGAAGGTGAGGTGTAAAAGTTTACCATGCTGGTGCTTTTCCCTTTTAAAGACCCAAAGAAACGTTTTCTCTTGTTCTTTGCCACCTCAAACGTCAGCTTTGTTCAGTCTGATATAAGAGGTAATTGCAAACTAAGTTGAACTTTGTCAGCAAAAAGTTGTGTGGAGAAACTGAGCTTCGTAATTGCTCTGTTGCAATAATTGGGGTTGTGGTGTGGTTTCGCTTGACTGAACTCAATCAAAAATGAGCAGCACCACAGAATAAGAATAAAGAGTTTATCAGGGATTATAACAGGCAATCAGGGTGTGATATTATGACTGACCTATGAAAATAGATGTGTTTGAAAGCTGTATAAGTCATACAGATTTTTACTTTGTTACAGGTATCGCATTGGAGACATTGTGAAAGTTGTTGGATTCCACAACCAGTGTCCCGTTGTGGAGTTTCAGTACAGGTACCTGTAGGACTCAGTATGTGAGCTTGCATATCCAGTATGCCTCATGGTGTGTAAAATGAAATTATATTTAGCCGCATATGTATATATTTCTACCTTGCCTCTGCGTCCTGTCAGACGGGGTCAGATGCTGAACGTCAGAGGAGAGAAAGTGTCTGAGGCGTTGTTCCTCAGTGCACTGAAGAAAGCAGTTGCTCAGTGGCCCGGAGCTAAGCTTGTTGACTACTCCTGTGCTGAGAGCGGCACATTGGGTAAAATGTCTGACTTCTAACCTTCGTTCACTCCAGGATTTTGAATCCGATACCTTGAACTGTCTTCACGAAGCCTTTGATTTTACCGTGGTGTTGCAGGAGATTCAACCGGTGGCTCAGACCCTCATTACCAGGTGTTTATAGAGCTGAAAGGTGTGAGAAATCTTACAGAGGAGCAACGGTATAAGGTGAGACGAATCCCAGCGACCACTCTGTTTGCTCTTCATCATGAAATCCTGTTTTATTCCCTTCATCTGCCTGCGATTTTTCTCTTCCCCTCCAGCTGGATATTTCCCTCCAGCAGGACTCTGCCGTCTACAAGTCCTTCCGTATCAAAGGCAGCATCGGCCCAATGAGGGTGCAGCTGGTGGCAGAGGGTTCGTTCAAGGAGCTTCGCAAGCAGATGATGGCCTACACGAGCACCTCACCCAACACTTTCAAAATGCACCGCGTGCTCCGCCGGAAAGAATACGCAGACTTCCTGTTGGGAAAAACGGTCTCCTGAAATTAGAGCAGACTTTTGGACTGTATGTGGAGCGCCGACTGAATGACTAGTGCCCAGTTTTGTGAACTATCAAGGACCGAATTCATGAACCGTGCCTTTGAGAGGTCTTAAAACCATAAACATTTTAATACTCTTTGACATAAGAAATATTGACTATACTTAACTTCTATGATTTTTGTTTAGCACCACACACAAACTCACTTGGAAGTTGCAGACAATTTTGAGTATACATTGTACAGTTTTATTTTTTCTCATTTATATTTATATAATTGTGTACAAGGAAGCGTCACCACAGTTAACGTCACTGAAATCTTTCAGAACCTCAACTGGGTACCATGATGTCTAACTTAAACCACATGAAGTAAATGCTGTACCAAACAACTTTTCTGAGTTAAGGGTCTTTCTAACCACCATTTTATTCTATTTTTCACTTCCTTTATTAATCAAATAATGTAGATGAAGGAAAAAAAGTTTCACTTTTTGTGTTATTTCTTTTTTTTTTAGGGGAGCCTATGATAACAGCTCAATAAAATTGAGTCAATTCTTTGCGTTGGTGTTGCTTAAGCTTGTAAAAGATCTAAAGCTAATGCTCATTTTTATGATATAACATTTTAAGTTGATACCATCTGGTGTTGCCGAATGTTCTGAAATAGCGCACTCATTTCCCATAAGTGCAGTCATTTGTGATGATTAAAGCAACATTAATATCTAAAAATAAATCGAGTGAGGCTGCAGTCCAACAGAGAGCAGCTTTCTAATCTGTCTTGTTTAGAAGATATGTTCTGATTGCGTCAGTGGAATGTTTATGGACTTTAGTGACTTGAGTGTTTTCCCGTTATCAGCAGCTTATGGTCCATTTAGAAAAAATACTGTATATGGTATTGTGCAAAAGTTTTGAGCCACCCCTCATTTCTTAAAATGTCCAGCCAAGCAGTGAGACTTTGTTGCAGTCTTTTAAAATGCAGCATTGGCTGCTCAAATTCCTTTCAGTCTGTTTTAAAAAAAAATGTTTTCTTTTTTTAAGAAGAAATTATTTTTGTGTTGTTTTTTTTTTATCCCACCGTTTCACCATGAAAAATATACTATACTCAAGGATGAACCAGTTTTGTGTCTTTAGGTACTTTTTTGCGGGCAGCTTGTCACAAACACATAACTTGTAGTTGCATCTACAAAAATAGGAAGAGTGTGGCATATCTCAGCATGGTGTGTGCAGGGTGTCCTTCAATATTTTGAGGAAACGGAACAAGTGGATGACAATGGAGGCACAATGACGACAAAAAAAAAAATTACTACAGCCGATGAAAGTAGAGCTTTGAAATGTCCTCCAAGGTGCCTGGAGAACTATTTCTGAAGACTTTTGGACGTACCAAATACTGACTCTCAAGCTCATTAGAACTGTTCAAACCTTTATATTCTGTATTTCCATTTGTTTGCATGTTTCACTACATTGCTGTACTTATTTGTTTTCCTTGAAATATATAAAGGAATTAAGGGTGGCTCAAGACTTTTACACATACTAAAGCTAATCTGATATTTTTCCTGTTATCCCTACAATATTTGTGGTAGACAGCAGTCCCACCATGGTGATTTATAGATACAGTTAATTGTGTGGTATTATTTGTCAGATTTTCCAACATGCTCATTATGTTTGTCTCCGGAACAGTCAGAGCACAACATCCATCCATTTTCTGTACCTGCTTAATCCAATTCAGGGTCGCTGGAAGCTATCCAGCAGCGGCCCAGCAGGACCCATGCATCCAAGGGGACATCCTTAGGTCAGCACTCTGATAGGACCCAGCCAGGATTTGAACCAGCAACCTCCTTGCTGTGAGGTGACAGTGCTAACCATCTCTACAACATTCAGCCCTGAGCTTGACACTTTCTCCCAGGCAGGCTTACAATTTCAGTTTGCCTTAAGAACAATTCATGGCAGCAGAGTTAGTTTCTCATAAGGTTATACAGGCTTATAATTCCTTTGGACGCATAAAGGTGGTCAGCTTTTAGTATCTTTCTGCTTTTCCTCCCCACACCCATAACAAATTTCTTCCTCAGTTGCAATGTCAGCGCCGGCACCACTAGGAGGCACTAGTCTAATACAGCAGCTGTTACTCATGCGGTCTACTCAGGTCAGCAGTCAGGCTTGGTTGTTTAACAGTGGATTCTTGGTTACAGCACCAACAGTTGGCTCAGTGAATGGCTCCTTCATGAGTCATCAAACAACAACAAAGAGTTAGAGTGATTATACGAGAGCATTGGAAATATGTGAGTAGATGCAGGAGGGAGTACATTTTTGTCCATAGATTTGTAATACTGACTAACCCCATCATTCTTTTTGAATTTTATGAGATAGTTAATAATTTGATCTTACATCGAAAGAAGCATCTGAAGGCAGAGCTGCTCTCTGTTTCTGTTGCATGACACTTTTGCAGGTCTCTCCATTCACAAAGTGGGCCAATATTTTTAGCCCCGTCCTATTTCAGCAGAGATTTGACATTGTTCTTGCTTTATTTTGGTTTCATAATTTCACCACCTCATGAGTGAGTGGCAGTGAATATCAGTGTTTTAACCTCAGGTGACGGGAAACACACTAGCTTAACATTGGCAAAAATGTAGTGCACGATCGGGCCTAAAGCCACGGAGGACACATTAACACAAAGTACGCAAAGTAAATACGCAACATTTACATTTTCTTTTTTTGCATTCTGTTAGTTCCAGGTCAGGACTGCAGCCCCCCCCCCCCAAAAAAAACCATGGGTAATAAAAAATAAAAAATAAACTGTTTTCATACAAGTGAAACATAAAGATTAACTTTGACAGATGAAGCATTAGAGCAACTGATGCCACATATGCTTCAACAGTCTTCTTTTTCTGGTCAGTGTCTAGTGAGAGGATGTGGGTCCTGCAGCCTGTTGTCCTTGCGTGCCTTGAGGATTTACAGTCTCAGAAACACTCCGAGCACACATCTGCTCACTCGCTTGTCAATTCAGCATAAACAGCCAAGGTCTAAGAGCGACACGCCTAATTTCTCAATGGGTTTTCTGACTGGAGGAGAGTGTGTTTGAGAAGGTTGCATGTTGAGTGAATCAAACCAGCCACGAAGCTTATCTCTCTCACAGTTTAAGTCAGATTAGTGCTGTGGGTTTTCATTGGAAAGTCCGATGTAAATGTAAATTTATTATTTATTATTTATTGTTTATTATATATATGTATATATATATATATATATATATATATATATATATATATATATATATATATATATATATATATATATTATTATTATTATTATTATTTATTATTTAAAAATAATGGTAAATTTGTCTTTTTCTCTTTTTTTTATGTTCTCACAATAAGGCTAAGAATTATGGGCTATGTTGTTGGCATTCAGTTTCGACTGACCCTCTGCATCACTCAGTCATATCAGACTGCAGAGTTGATAGTGAGCATGTTTAATGGATAAGCCTCTTTATTAATGACAAGCAGAGATGGATGAACTACAAGAACAAAGGACAATGAGAGGCCATTAAAAATAGAAAACAGTGAATGGCTGCCAAGGCCTGAATAGGATCCGCGAAGAGGGGAACAATACTCTCCAACAGCCTGGAAGCTGGTGTTTTACTTTCACTGTTTTTCCCCTCTGCCGTCTACACACTGGATGGTTGAATAGTGCAATTTCATTACATTGTCGCTCCAGCATTTTCTAACAGGATGTAAATGATGAGTTTACCAAGAGACAAACCCGATTAGAAGCAGCACCTCTCCAACATTTAGTTTCTGATCGTTTTAACAATCACCAACTTCCTGTATTTGTGTTTGTATTGTTTTACCGATGGATTTCAGCCGACACAACAAGGTTATCGTGTTTAGACCCGCTTTGGCCTGATTATTCTCATCTTAGGTGTCAGCAGTCAGTCATAACATCGTCAAAGAGTCTCGGACCTCACCCTCTTCATTTATTGTTATGATGTGCTTTGTCAAAAGTTATTTTGTTTTCTGACATCCTTTTCTTTTTTTTCTTGTATTTTAAGTTGTTGTTTTCTGACATTGTGTTGGGTTTGTGTTTTTATTGTAGTGTTTTGTGAAATGTTGCTGTGTTTAGCAACTCGGTCCCTTTGTAAATTACCCCTCATCATCAGGTTTCTTTATGTCACTGTCAATATTTAATTTTTAATGGCAATCACATAAATTGAGTTAATAGCTGGGAGTAGTCTTTCCTTGATACCACGACTGTAATGAGATCTATTGATCAAAATCTTTAAAAACAAAACATTACAGATGCCACTGATAAGTATCTTCACTATCCAGAAGTATTTCACTTGCTCTTTGCTTGTGTCAAAGTGAGTCTGATTTGGTGTAAGTCCTCAAAAACATCTCTTGGCTTATCCTTTTAATCCACTCTTAGCAGCTCTTATCCCAGAGCCTTAATTCTCACATAGGGATACTATAAAGGATGATAGGGCAACAGTGACGAGCTCCATGTACAACTGAGGTAGGACTCGTGTAGCTCTGTCAAGTAATGCAGACATGTAAGGAAAAAATAAATTGGATTTTTCTTCACCACAACCACTTAGACAATGTCTCCTGAGCCACGCTCCCATGGCAAAATGGCAAAACAGCACAATGGCACACTGCCCAGCTAGGCACAATAGCCTTCACTGCTCGACATGCAGGTAATCTATCTTTCCTTGATTTGCAGACCAACACTAAAAAGCCAAGTGCTGATAGTAGCACTGTGGGGTGTAATGGTGCTGTCAGACGCTCCAAAAGAACCTTCCCATTCTGTTTTTCTTCAGTTCTCACTCCCTTGTCTTACTCCCTTTCTATACCCCCACCACAGATGAGAACAGGTCCCCACAGAGGATGCCAGCGTCTCATTGGCTGGCATATTACAGGAGTGGATGGGAGAGAGATAGAGTAGCGAGGAGGAGAGAAAGCTCAAGAAGATGTAACTATTCTGCCACAGCATCCTCTCAGATCACTGAGCTGAGGGATGCTAGAGGTGTATAGACACATAAACTGTCCTCTTATAAATGGAAAGTGCAGCAGGCTTACAGGATAACTTCTTCGGTGTTGTTGCTGATCAGCCTCCTGATTGAAAGGTGCAGACGAGCAGCAGCTTTGTGCTTTGGATCTCAGAATCATCTGGAATTGATCTTGATTCTTAATTTCTACTTATCTAGGCTAAACCTGAACCTCTGCATTGTTGGAGTGAGCTATTTTATTCCTTCCAGGCTGTAATACTGCCGTACAGAGAGGCATCGCTGGGGAGAAAGGTGGGCGCATTTACTGTAAATGTGTTTCCCCGTGTCCATCACTGGACTGTCACCCTCAAAGTCTCCTGCACCTGCTGAGACCTCCTGGACGCCCCCTGCTCTGCCTATGGGATGGTGTGACTTTCAGCCAGCTGTTGGCCACCCCACATCTGGGTCAAGATGCCTGTCATGAAGGGCCTGTTGGCCCCACAGAACACCTTTCTGGACACCATCGCTACACGCTTTGATGGCACCCGTAAGTACAACACTTCGAGGCTAAGCCGAACTTATACAGACCACTTACTGTCAAATTAGAAAATAATGGTAGCCTGATTGTTTAAATTACATGAATAATGCGCCTACTTATAGCCCTTTATGAGGATATTTAACCCTTTATTCTCTGTCAGATCTATTCTGTATCCTAATACTTAAAATGTTGTTTGGAAGCTGAAGTAGTGAAGCCCTTGTGGCTACCATCACAGAAAATATTGAAATGCTGAATGTTATCCGCTCTTTGATTTTTAGCAACTTGGATAAATAAATAGATCAAATTTTAGAAAAAACAATCATTATCACGTCACAAACGTTGCAACACTACTTACGGCTTGATCGACGGTGGAAAAGTTTCTTTGAACTTTTACAGTAATAAATCACCCTTCAAACATCACTAACAATGGTTTCACGCATTCAGCTTCAGCGTAGTCTGTGCAGCTATCAGGCAGCACTGTCATTTCTGCCTGGCTTCAGTCTCTTGTTTTGTACCTTTTGCCCCCTCAGGGGAGGTTGTGGCTCATTGTAAACAGATGCCATTGGGATGTCTGTGTTTGTTTGGATGACGATTCAGCCTGTCCTCCCTCAGTTGGTTGCGACAGCCTGAATGAACGGCTGACTCTCATGGATTCTGAGACTCTGGGACATGAACATTTTTACGTGGGTGACATTACAGAATAACTGATGTGAGGTGTGCGACTATAGCTTTGACAACTAGACACACTCTAATGAAGCCTCTCTCAAAACCTTAAAATACTTAAAAACTGCTTAAACTGCTTATGATAAACTGTTCTCATATCTAGGGACTAACTGAAGCTGGAAATAAGTACACAGTGGTTTGTGAGATAAGAATAGAAAAACTGCAGAGTTGAGCTGGAAGGCAAAGGGTCATGCCCTCATGTGCCCAGCTGAAGAGTCCTTGAGCTTAGTTATGGACTTCCTGCCATCTCCAGAGGGTTGCTCTCCAGTAGAATATACTGTCTGACCTCTCAACGGTCAACAAAGAGCAAAAATTATTTCCTTCTGGGTTCACTGTCTTTTCTAATGTGTAAGAATATTTGTTATTTGTTAGCAATCTTAAGTGTTTTAAATAACCCGATCTGTCATTTTGCAAAATGTTGCCACTGTTGCTTTTAAATCATTATTGACATTAATGTCTACAAACATGTAGTGCTCTTTAGGGTATTAAAATGTCACAAGACTAATCCACATGTGACATTTCAGTCCTGCAGCATTTGTTGTTGTTTTGGAGTTGAGCCCAAACTGCTATGAGCCACAGGATACTAACTTTCATATATACTACAAACCCCATTTAATGCAATAAAAACTTTATTACTGATCTGCTCAACCTTTATTTAACAGACACAGGTCCAAGAGGTGTAATGAATTTGGTGTGTTTACTGACCATCGACTTATGCCTGCAACACACTCATAAGTTCGGAGAGAAGCATGTTTACCCCTGTGTTACATCAGCCTTCCTTTTTAAATACACTTTTTGTTCATTTAGGGACTAAGAATGCTACATGTTGGAGTTTTGCAGGAGGAATCTGTGTCCATTCTTGCTGACTACAAGATTTCAGCTGCTAAATAATGCGTGGTCACTGTTGTCTGATTCTCCTCCTCACAATGTGTCACATATTTTCAATAGGAGACAAATTTGGACTGCAGGCAGGTCAGTTAAGCGCACACAATCTGTGTCTACAATGCCAGATGATTCTATGAACGAACAGATGGATATTGCATATCCCTCCTCAATTGTATCAATAGTAACTTTGCACATATGCAAGTAATTCATGTCAGTGGCTCTCATACACCTAGATACCATCACAAACTCTGGATTTTGCACTCCCAGGCCCATGTAGCTGTACCTATTAAGCAGCTTAATGGTATCTGTAAGCCCGAAGGTTCTGTGCATCCAACATTGGTTTTACGGGTTTGACCTTTACGCAATTTTCTCAGAGTCCCTGAATCTTTTCACAATGATTTGGACTGTAGATGCTGAAGACTAAAGTTGTTAAATAAAAGGATAATAATTTGGAATATGTTGATAATTCTCTAATAAGTTTTGCACAAAGTGGTGAGCCACGAACCATTCATGCTTGGGTGGATGCTCCTTTTTTTGACCAATCCTGACACCCTCCCCCGTCACCAGTTAGTCTACTGATTTTATAAATCTTGCAGAATCTCTTGCTTATGTATTCTGTGTACTTTTTTTGTTGTCTTATTTTGCTTCTCTTCATACTTAGTTAGAGTGTGTTGCAGACATCAAATTTCAAATTGGTTTATATTTTCTATAATCATTTCTAATCATTTCTAAAATCATTTATTTGGATCTGTGTCTGTTTCATAAAGCTTAAAACGAATTACAGATTTAAGTTTTCTGGAGTTTTCTGGAATTGAGATTTGTACTTCCATACATATTTCAGCATTCCTGGAGACTACTTTACGGCAGGGTGTTTAGTCTTTCAGTCTTTAGTCTTCCATCTTTATATTTAAATAAACCAGTACTTTAGATTTAAAGCAGCTGGCAATATTAATAAAAACCTGTTGATAGAAGCAGGAAACAAGTCTGCAAATACATTCCAGTTTGTGCCATTCTCAAAGCCACCAAAAGGCTGAAGCTCCTCAAGCAGTGGCAAAATGCCCAATGCTCAAAATAGCTTCTTTCCTGTTGCCCGGGTGACAGGGTCCCACCACTTGACATGGATGATGCTTGAACTCTTTGGTCTACACCAAAAGATGCTCCGATATAGAGAAAACACTTGAACTTGCTTTATAATTAAGGACTTTTAGACAGCAGCTGGTCTCTTGTGTCTTAAAACAAGAAACCACTGTGCGTTGTGCAGCTGCTGTCCCTTTTCACTTCACTGCCTTCAGCCTGTAGCTGCAAGAGGTGATTTTCTATCCTGTTTTTGTTCTAATATTTTCTGTTTCCTGATACTTCACTTGGATGTATGATCTTCACTGGCCAGAATGATGCACTTGTGAAGTTTGACACAAGAAGACTGTCGTCTTATTCATGTTTTATAGATTTGGAAGATTCTGTGTGATCAGCTTAAATCTGAGATGCAGGTGTGTGTGTGTACAAGAATGATTTATGATATCACAACTAGCTTAGATGCCAGTTATTATTTAGAAGAATAAATGCTTACACTGGGAATATCTTATATGTCTTAGAATGGGCATAGAATGGGATTTGAAAGCAGTAAGACCAAGAAACAAGCAGCAGCACAATGCAGATGCAGTAAAGACCCGGCAGTTAGAGGAAATTCTCCATTTGGTGATGCCCATGGGTTCCTCACTTCATTCATTGACTTACATTGATTTAAATTCAAATTTATATCTCCTGTGCAACATTTAGGACAGTCTATTTTCACAAATGTGGTATGATATTCAGAACTATGTTTTCACTGATGCTGTATCGTCTGAAAGTGGGAGTCTTTGTGTTTTTATTACTTTAGAAAGTGATACTATAGAAATCCCTTCAGCTCTGCTCAGCATGTTACCGCAGGCACGTGACCACCTAAACATTTAAACAACACTTAGCAACAATTAATATATATCGTACTGATTTAATTTGTGCCTAATTACTTTTTGACCGAGTGAAAATTAAGGGACTTTATCAAAAAAATTTAAATTATTGAATATTCGTTGTTAGACACCTTGAATCTGTCACTTATTTCTCTCCAAACCCTGGGACTGAAGGCACACTGCCCTGCATGTTTCCCATGTTTCCCTGCTCCAGCACGCCCGATTAAAATGAATGGGTCTTCATCAGCCTTGTGCAGAGCTTAAAGAGCTGAAGAGTTGACCCATTTATTTGACTCTGGTGACAATGTAATAGGGGAAAAAAAGGATAAATTATAACTTTGTATCACTGTTCAAATAGTTACTTGACAAATTACTCAAATATCTTCTGCTGTGTAAGTCAAGAGCACAATATATACTCTTTATGTTTTGATGAGTGAAAAAATGCACTTATTTATTTCAAAAGGCATAAAATCTGTCTCACATTTACTTTCCATTGTGCTCAAAGTCTGAATTTGGCTCTGGTAGTCATTGGCGCGTCTCAGTGCAATATCTCCAGTTTGTGACAGCTCTTCATCTTTGTAAATATTGAGTAGACAATGCTTGACCTTAACATTTGTAAGTCGGAAAGCAATTTTAACTTGATTTCAATCTAATACTCTCTGGACTGTGAAAATTGTACACCTGAATCACATCCACTCCTCACCAGCCCCCTTTCTGCTGTAATCAAGATGTCAGAGCAGGTTATCAACAACACAGTATTTGGCTTGTAGCAATGTCAGTGTTTCTGTTCCCCCAAAGGAAATGTGTATGTATTTGAGTTGCTGTCCTCTGGGCTTTGTGTTGTTGAGATTTGATGCACTTATTGATGTTATATCATCTGTGTGTGCATGTTTGTGTCAACCTTCTTCTGATTCCTGAGTTGTCAGAGGTTAAGGGTCAGGCTCAGGTTACACAGCTCTGCTCGTTTGTGTTATGTGTTACAGTATACATGCCTGTCTTGTAGACCCTTTCCCATCTCCCCCAATTCCTGTATACGACCTCCTAGGCAACATTTTCACACTGACATCTGTTAGGCAATGTAACCACAGGGCAGCTGCAGACAAAGATAAGAAAGAGTTTTTTTTTTTCCTAAAATCTTCTGCTAAAAGGCTACCAAAGGAAGAGAGAAGGAGGAGGGCTGTCAGACTGAACCTCATGTAGCTCATTGTTATTCAGCTGATGAACGGGTCTTAATGGGCAACTGCTGACACCAAAGCTCTGCAGGCAGATGGCAGAGGATAGCTGAACCTCTTTTGTAGATGCATCCCTGGATGGATTTTTTAAGCCAAAGGTATCAAGTCTTAAATGTTGCCAAGTGGGAAGCATTTGGAATGGGCAAAGTCCTCAAATGTTACTCTCCGCAGATGCATGTCGATGTTTCTCAGCAAGAGACAGAAACAAATCTATTTCTAATGTGCAAGTCTCTACCTTGCATGACATCTGCACCTCCATCGGTGTGTGAATTTTGGTGTAAGTGGGTGTGAAGCTTTGTAAAGCACTTTGCACGGGGATAAAAGTGCAACAGTGATGCAGTCTTTCTAGATTTCACAGAAATCAAGTCCAAAAGGCAGACTGCCTTGCCACAAACAAGTTAAAAGATACTATTTTGATTGATTATTTCAATCATGCCTTTTTACCTGACCTGTGATCTTTTCCCCTGCAAGTCGGGCCACCTGGTGCTCTCACCCATCTGCCCCATTAAGTAATCACATGCTACTGGGTGATAATTAGCTGTCGGCCAAGGCTCATGGCCTTCATCTGTCTTTTATACACAGAGGAATTTGCATCACATGAACACAGTGCAGAATGCATGTTGTTAGGAGTAGCAGTAGCATGTAGAATCATCATGTCAGATTACAGATGTTAGTCAGCACAGATGTGTAATTAAGGAAGCTGGTGCAGCTGAGCGGCCACTCGAAGCAATATCCCTGAGAGGATTACAGCCTGAAAACTGAGGCATTGTCACAGCGACACACACACTCAAACTGTTTACAGCGTGGTTCACATGGGCACCAGCTTGCTTGTCTATAAAGTTATTTGAGGAGAAATAAGCATGCTACTGTAGAGGCAAACCTTTATTGTTTATTTTTTCCAAGACGAAGCAGGAGCAGCTGACCAATCACAATTTTATATTTCTGGAGGACTAAAGAACAACAGCTGCTGCAGTCAATTCAGGAAGGAAAGCTGACAAATATTTAAGGAAAAAAGAAGCGCTGACTTTGTGAATGCATGATTCCTGATGATACAGGAACAAGCTTTAGAATAATCAGTCTCTGTTTTAGGGTAAATAATCATTTGTTTCTGCTATAGAGACTTCTCAGTGAAAGTCAAATACATTATCAACATTTGTCTCTTTGTATCTTTTTCATTTTCTAAGAGAATTAATTGGTGAGGATGTTTTTTATACGTTTGTGATCTCTTCTCTCAAAACCAAGCCTGCTCTGAATCAGTTTAGGTTTTGAGTCTAAGTTGTCATGCAACCCAGTAAGAGGTGAACCAGCATCAGGATACTGAAAATCCAGAGCTGAACTTGAAGCTACCCCACCAGGCCATTAATCCTGCTTTGTTTTACAGGTCCTGGAGTCTAAATGAGATGTCTCGCATCTAACCCCAGTCTCAATCTTTATGCTAAGTTAAGATAATCAACTCGTTTGTTTGTAAACTCATATGTAGGCCCAGATTTGCTTTTGACCACAGGCTGCTAATAGCGGGCAACAAGGCACATCAGAGGAGTCAGAGCATTAAGAATATTTTGGATTAGCAGGATGTAAAACATTAACATGGAGACAAAAGGGGAGGTAATTGCAACATTATTGCAGATGATATGCACTGCTCCTAAATCAAAGACATCATATGGTCTCATTGCCCAACACTGGTCACCATAATATTATTTCTTGCATATTTTAAGGTCTAATTCCGAAGAAAGTGCACAACCGATCCTCCAGAAAGATGCAAAATTTGTGAGGGAGCTATCATAAGCATGCAAATGCAGAATTCAGAGTAAGTATAGCCAAGGCCTTACTGTACTGCCATGACCTTAACACCAATCTTCTACCAGTTTAACTCTTAACATGTATGTATATATTCTTTTTCTGAAAAAGGTTCCCTCAGTTGCATTTCATGCAAAGTAAATGGCACCATATTTTAGTCACTTGAATCAAATGTTAACAATTCAGAAAGCTTAGCTGGAATAAGGCTTGTGTAGGCTCATATCTCCAGTGAGAAATCTAAGCCAAAATGTAAAGCATTAAACTTCCACGCCTCTAAACATACATCCTTGCAAAAGTGATTTATGACTACACCTGGCCTTGACCTGTTTAAAAGACCAATTTAAGAATGCTGAGTAGAGATGTGCCTATTTTTGGGTAAATATTACATAAACCAGAATCGAATGCAGTTGCTCTCCAACGCTTGTTGGCTCACTGAGTTGGGGTGTCAGGAATTTATAGAACATGAAAAAGAGGGCATGTTTTTTTTGAGCAGGAGATCACTTGTTCAGCCTTTGTTTCTGGGGCGATCTGTACACCGAAGATGTGTAAAGAGTTTCAAAGCACTTTATTTGCAGCGTTGTGACTTTTCCTGCAAAAAAGTTTCATAAAGTTTCTTTCCTTGAAACCCATATTTGCAAAGATCTGCAGCAAACTATAGAACAGAAATATACAGTTTCTTCATGTTGGAGTCTTGGCAAGAGGAAACCCATGGCACAAGCATAAAACCTTTTGAAAAAACTTTGGATGTATCTAACTAATGCCTGTCTCTTTCTACAATTCCACAGTGACAGTTTAGTTGCTGCTCACTGCACATACAGGAAAGGTTGTCATCGCTCAGAAAAGACATCCCCTATGGACTTTTATCTGCTCAGCCGGGCCAATTAAAGTGCTAGATAGTGGAATGCGCAGGAGCAGCTGTTTAATACTCAGTCTTCTTAGGCTTGCTCTCTGTGGAATCAGAAGAACTCAGAGCGGTCTTGTCTAGCTATGTGTTGCCTCTCTGTTCAGCAGTCAGAAAATCTGCATTCGGATATTTCTAGCTAGGCAGCAGAAGAAGACTCAGATGTTTTAATCACTCTAAAGGTGATGAATAACTGTCACTTAATGTTGAAGTAGTATGAATACAAATTTGAAAGAGTCTAATAGAGGAGACATTTTGGATCACTGCCTTGTTCAAATCAAGTCCGCAGCCATCTAGGCAAATAAAGCTCTGTCATGAAATACATTTCTGTCACTATAAAATCAAAAGGACATGCTGAACAAAAGCCTCTGCCATATGACATATGTTGAATATATCTGTTTTATGGGATTCATGCTATATCTACAGAGCCCAACACAATGCAGCCTGAGGTCAGAAGCTTCATGACATGCGTTGGTCCAATTACATAATTGGATGACCTTTACACCCAGCTGCTATTTTGTCTTTTCATGCCAGTTTCTACCAGACCATATTTCAATCCCCAAATACTGCAACGAGAGCAATCCTAGAATGCATACCTCCACCAAGGCTGAGCAAAAGTAACTCAACATCAAAAGCTAATCACTTGCAAGTTGTTCAATGCCCCAGTTTTTCATACAAATCTAATAATAATTATTTTTTAGTTGGTTGAAATTTCTAGCAGTCCTCATAAGTATCAGTAATCGTTGTGATCGAAACCCACCACAAAAGCTCAATGAGGAACTAAAAACGTTAAAGGTTCGACATAACATTTTACAAAGTGTGTTTTGTAATCTAAGCTTTTGGCAGCTGGTCTGTCAGGACACTAACATTTGTGAGTACTTCTCATACAGTGCAAAAAGTAAATCTATAGACAACCTTCCAGATTTTCCTCAGCTTTAGAAGCAAAGTTCTTCATCTAAGAAGGCCTGCCATAGAGACAGTGCTGAAATCAGAGTCAACACTGTTGGATGTTTCCAAGACAAAGAACCCCACAAGCTGCTGAGGGACACCAAGTTTGGTTTCAAGTTTTTCTTTTTTTCAGACAGTGAACTCCCTCAGTCAGTGATCTTGTTTTAGCATGATTGAGTGTGCTGCTACAATATGTACAGTTTTGTTCTTTTTGTTGAAACACACAATGATGTTGTCTCATCATCTGCATCAGCAAAAGCTAGCCTAGTTTACAGTTATGTTTAAAGATATTACATCAAAATTAATTTGCCTTGTTTTACATGAAAATGCTTTTTGTGGACAGAATGGCACAGATTCTGTAAAAGTAGCAACAGTGCAAATAGTTGACATATTGAACACAACATCAATATTCATACAAAACACGATCCTACACAGGAGGCCTACACAAAAACAATCGCATCGACCTTTTTAAAATTCAAACACTTTTCAAGGATGACTGAAACTGAAATTATCAACAGCTTTAAAGTGCTACCAATAGCTCAAACAACTACCGGTGTGTTTCACAACATCCTAAAGTAGACCTCGCCAATTTTTTTGAAGTAGTCTGATATTTCAACAACCAATAACAGCCGAGTTGGTTGAATGTGATCCTCTTGTGGAGGAAACAGTAAAGCGTCTATGCTGAAAAAAGCAAACATTTTGCCCATGAAGATTCTTCTTTGACAATAATGCGTTTATTCACAAAAGAGCTGTTTAAAAAACATTGGTGGACAAAAACAATCTGGGTGACAAATGATGAAAGTGAACATGTCAGAAGTATTGTATTTTATTTCTGCATTTTCCAAGGTACCCTCAGAACTCTGTTGTAATTCATCCCTTTTGAAATGCCGAAAGTGAAAACTATATCTTGAAAGCTGTATAATATAGCCTAATTTATTTCTAAACTCTTTCCACTACAAGTTCTGGTCAACGGATGGCTAAAATGCGTATATCGCAAAAAAATGCCACACCTCAGCAACATGCTGCTTTATGCTCATCAAGGTCACATGCTTCCAGTAAATGGAGGGAATATGTGACGTCAAACTATTAACTACATTGATAAATGCAGCTTGGCAGAGCAAATGTAAAATCCGAGCGCAGCAGCCTGGAGTTACTGGGATGAGATCCCAGAACAAAGAACCACTGCTGCGCAGCAGAAACAGCTCGGTGATGAGAACTGTCCATGGTGCTGAAGGAAAGACTAAAGACGAGGCGAAACAAAGGATGTTTTCGTGGTGAATTAACAGCAAGTGTAGTGTGACACCAACAAATAAAGGCCTCCACACCGATTTAATTTGACATCTATACATATTTACCTTAATCAGTTCATTAAAGTTCAGATTTGTAGCTTGTTCATCCCACTATGATGAAATTGACATGCATTGAACAGAAAATAAACTTTTTAAATGGCGCGTGGCTTAGAATCATTCATTCTTATCCTTCTTCATTTATATTTTATCTTTATGTTTGTGTTCAACTGCTTCTTTTTACATTGTCATTGACTTTTCTATTATTCAATAAAATCATAGATTTAAGTCTCATGTCCACTTTGGCATTACATCATCTAATACATGTGCCCAGCTTTACAATAAAATGAATGCGTGCTTTAGTGAAACCCACGTCAGTTTTTTATCATCACCACGTGCAGCTCTGGATGCCACCAGCTACATAATTTAGATCATAAATATGACCATGATAGCCTTGGGAAATTAATTTAGCTTCAAACTGATTGGAGATAACTTTGATATATGTTTACTTTGATTGTGTAATCTTTGAGGAGCTTTGGCATATGTTCAAAGAGCTAAGCAGCATTTGATTTGACAAAGTGTAAAGAGCAGATCATGTACAAAACATCAAACTAAAACATGGTGCACCTGGCTTTTTTTTTTTGCTGGCTTACACACAGATAAGCTTATAAATGAATAAATAGTGCCACTATCCCACTGCCCTTTTGCTAACTTTTTAATTGATTTATTTTTCTTTTTGCCCCACAAAACTAGTTAAAAATGTGCCTCCTCTTCTAAGATTTCTTTACCTTCTCATGTCCCCTTCACAGACAGTAATTTCCTGTTGGGTAATGCGCAGGGCCACCGGGGCTACCCCATTGTTTACTGCTCAGACGGCTTCTGTGAACTGACAGGCTTCACAAGAACAGAGGTGATGCAGAAGAACTGCACCTGCCGCTTCCTGTACGGGGACAACACCAGCGAGCATGTGGCCCAGCAGATGGAGAAGGCTCTGGAGGGCCGACAGGAGTACCAGGCTGAGGTTCACTTTTACAAGAAGAATGGTAGGTGAATAGAAAACAATAGGATGGAGAGGATAAAGTCTAAATGGTTATAAATAACCTGTGGATCCTGTAGCATTTTTGGTTGCTTTCAGATATCAAAAAGGTTATGCAGCAGTTAACTTTTCTGTCACCTCGGTTGATCATGTTCATTTAATAACTACGCTGTTCTAGTTTGATCAGGCTGTGATCAAACAGCAGCCTGATCAAACCTTTTTGCTCTCAACATCATAAAGTGGGCATTTATTTTTAGATGAGAGCCGACAGTTTTGGTTGAATTATAAATGCTGAATTTTAAACAGCTGCTCAGCAGTGCAACACATGCTCTTTTAGAGAGTTGGTGCTCCTCAGTGTTCATCATTATTAATGCTAAAAAATTTGATTTACTTAAAATGAGAATCAACATATAATTCTTATTTGGAACTCATTCACTGGTATTGCAAGAGGTACTGGAGAGCATTAAAGTAGTGTGCTAATGCTAAGCTTCAGCTTATTTTCTTATGCATATGTCCACAGCTAATCATACTTTCTTAATGCAGGACAAAGTGCTGTACGTACTGTCTTGAATTTAACTCATTCCTTAACACATATTGTCCTCTTGCTTCCTATTGTGCATACTGTGCATATGACACCTGAAAGTATTTTATCTGCACTCTTCACTTTTAAATTAATTAATTCATGATTATTTTTAATGGTTTTTTAATGTTTTTTTAATTTTCATTATTATTATTTATTTTAATTTTTATTGTTTTTTATTTCTTTTTAATGATTCTATTGCCTTCTTGTGTAGCTGTGAAGCACTTTGAATTGCCTTGTGTATGAATTGTGCTCTATAAATAAAATTGCCTTGCCTTGCCTTGCCTTGCCTATTGTGCTAAAACACTGTCATGTTTCTTCCTTCTCTTCGCATCTATGACCAACACACAAAAGCACACCAGGGACACGATAGGAGATTTGAAGCATCTGTTTTGTGGCAGGGCACTATTTCTGCAGATTCACTAATGGGTATAACTGGCTTATGGTGGTCTTGCATTTATGGTGCTCCTTCCCTCTCTGACTTGTTATATCAAACCCCTGTGACTTGCTCTTTCACTTTATGCACAGAACATGAGCCACTATTTGAAGTCTATGTTAAGAGAGGCTAAGCCATTCTTTCCAAGCATCTTTAGTTGGACACGAGGAGAGCAAACAAAATGTGTGAAATTGCAGATTGCCCCATAAAAAGCTGAAGTTATTAGCGTGATAAATTAACAGAAATCACACCACAAGAACAGTCTGGTTACCTCATGATAGCCCCTGGGGTAGAGTATCTACACAAATGAATGTGTTACTTGACAACTTCTCTTCTTGGGAGGTCAATCAAATCAACAAAAAGAAAATCAAAGCTAATAATAATTAGGCAAAAGTTGACCACATATATACACAACATAAAATGATCAAAAAGATAAAAAAAATTCTTAAAACTACTAAATGGAAAAAAAAAGATCATAAAACATAGCGAACAGCCGCAAAGAAAACTAAACTAACCAAGGAGAGTAACCCTGAAAAGGAAGACGAAATGACCTCATAATGGTAAAAACAACTATTAACGACACGGGTATCTGTTTGCATGTGTTTCTGTCATCATGGCACAGAGGTCTTCAAAATACCACAAGTCATTATTTAATAATTCATCCATGGATGCACGCAGTTTGTACAGAGACTGGTTGTTATTAGAATATAACATATCTAAATAACTGTCTGTGTACATACACACTTGCATTCAATGAGGATAAAGGAATACCTTTACTGAATTAACATTTCTGATATGGCTCCAGGTGTGGCCTTCTGGTGTCTGCTAGACATCGTACCCATAAAGAATGAGAAGGGAGAAATGGTTCTCTTCCTCTTCTCATTCAAGGACATCACTGACATCTATGGAAAGGGACACCATGCCAGCAAGAGGGAAGGTAAGCTACCACCCCCAGTAACAACAAAAAGAAAACCCTCCCGTTATTTGTTTACTGTACATGATTTATGAGTGGACTCCCAGCTTTCATTTTCTCTATGCGCTCCTTTTTATCACTGTCACGTCCTCCTGGCAGTTTTGTTTGTGCTGGCATTCACTAATCTAACTCAGACAACGTTTTTCCAATGCGAATATCAATTTTGGGCAGCGTTGGGTCTTCAGGTGGAACCAGAACACTTTCTACCACACATACAAATCACTATCTGGGGAAAACAGACAATCATTTTATTTTCAATGCAATCCAGTCAAAGTCGAGCCCATGTCAGTGGTTTCCTTTCTGCATCCTGCTTGTGTAACAATAACTGGGAAAATTTGATGTAATGGACATGCCCTGATCTGAGTGACTGTGTGACAGTTTCAGAGGACAAAAGGCGAAGGAGGAAGGGCGGTTCTCACTTCAGAGAGGCCAGGAAGCGTGGACGCACCATGCTGTACCAGCTGAGCAGCCACTTCTCCAGAGGAGGCAAAGGAGATGTCAACCTGGGTGGAGTGAGTACAGCTTTCTCTTTTTCTTCTCTGGTTATGATGGGTTTGAATGTGTTCCCTAACACAGCCTCTAAAAAGCTATGCGGTCAGGAGTTACGCACACAAGCTGTGCCCTCATTTCAGAATGTAAATGTTGAGACTAAAAAATAGCCTTTTTAGGAAAGCCTTGACCCAGAAGTAAAGAATGTGGCTTGTCTGTGCAAAAAAAGTATAATGATAGAGACAAAAAGTGAAAAATAAATCACTTGTCACGTCATAGGCTTTGAATTAAAAACAAACATTAAAAACAAACTTGATACTGAAAAAGGCACAAGAACGTCTGTAGAAAGCATTGTCATTAACCTCAGCTTGACCCTTCATACATGTATGAAAGTTAAAAACTAACAGGCATATAAAAGAAATGCTATCAAGATCCAAAGACGCTAGAATTTCTTTAGACCTGAGCTCATTTAAGATGGACTGAGGTGATGTGGAAAGCGAATCTATGATCTGATGAATCAATATTTCACACTCTCTTTGGAAATAATTAATGCTCTGTCCTCTGGGCTGCACGGGAGAGGAACCATCTCGACTATTATAAGCATTTTGTTAAAAAGCTATCATCCTGCTTAACTTTCACATCCATAGAGGCACCACTAATGTTCAATGATGTACTGTATACAGATGTTGGAGTAACATAAAATATTCTCTTTTAGGGAAGGTGTTGCTTATTTCAGCAAGACATTGTCAAACCATATTGGGAATGTATTACAATAGGATGGTTCAATGAGATGCAAAAGAGCCTTGGTGCTAAACTTGCCTGCCGACAGCCCATACCTGCAGGAGCAGTTGAAAGTCAAACTTTTTGACGGGGGGGCAACATTTGGATAAAATGGAAAAACTCTATCATAACTAAAGTTAGTATTTTATGTAAAGAAGATAGCAAATTTAGTCAGCGCATGGTAAGTGCTATCTCTATGTTTTAATGTTTTTAACCACTATTGAGCAAAGCTTAATTGATAACGAGGGGGAAAAATGTCTTGAGCGCAATCAAAAGCTTCATCAGTGTTTATTCAGCATTCTGAGCCAATTAACTTGGCACATTCGCTACATCTGGTGATATTATGACTCTGACATCCTCTTCCTGAAATAATAACAGTCTTAACAGATTCATGTTATTAAATCTGCAAACAACTGATAAGACCAAGCTGTGTGAAAGTTGCATTGTAATTCAATTTTGAAGTGCTGAGGTAGAATTAACACAGACTTTTCCAGATAAAAATGTGCTGTCATGATGACGCTGACAGTGCCCTCTCACTTAACCCGTTTAGCCCGTCATCACCACAAGCTTTAGCTTCCTGATGTTAGCTACCTCAGGACTGATTCCCTCACAATGTTTTAAAGTTGCAGTGCTTATCTTAGGGATACTTAGGATTTGATAATACTGTATTCCATATCATCAAATGTTATGTAAATGAACCAAACTTCATTTTACTAAACTTACAATTTATTCTCATTCTTAGGCCGCAAAACTGTCACTACAGTGTGTCAGCGTTTTTATAAAACAGGGCTGTAAAGCTGCTACAAAAAACAGTTAGATAATGTTATGGAGTTGGTTGATAAAGGCTTATCCCATATGGATTTAAAATGTTTGCCTGCCCTTTTAAGATGAGTGCGTGCATTTGACTTCATCTATCTTTTAAGTGCATTTGGGTCTCAACAGGCTTTTTACTGGGATTAAAAAGATGCTCGCTAAGGCCTGCCTGATAAGGACTTGTTGTATTTCTGCATAACAAAGGCTGCAATATGCATTAAATTAAAGAGTCATGCTTAACTCTTAATAATAGAATTCACGACAACAAGCCACCGTTTTGCCTCAAGATGTAAATGGGAGCGTTTTTTTCTCATGAAGCACCATTCTGAGACAATCCCACTGCTTCTCTGCAGAGTCTATGCTCAAATTCTGCACTTCACAAAGCAGTGTTTCATCCCGATGGGCTAAAGGTTATACAGAACTTTTATGGTGCAAATGAATTCTTAAATCTGAAAACCAATGAAGCGTTTGTCTGACTGACTGTTATGACAGTCAAATGCAAAGAAAGGAAAGAAAAAAAAAGAGTAGCTCATATGTGGTTTTTAGGGATCAATTCACTTATTAAGTACCTGCAACTACAGTATTTGTTCATTTTAGTTTCACTTGTTTCGTTTCAGTTGAGTGGCAGAATTTTTCATAGTGACTCTACTGTTTGAATATTCCTCTTACCAGTTAACTGAACTTTGAGCTTCCTCTGACACGAATATTTATTTTTGGAAAATTCACTCTTATCATACAAACATTTTCCACAGATCACATTCTAAACTAAAAACTGGCTTGTGTGTGTTGGAGGCTACTAATAATTTACAAAGTCAATAAATAATCATATTATACAACCAAGTCTCGCAAAATTGGACTGCAATCGATAAATCTCATAAACAAAATCGTATTTGCAAAAGAAAACAAATACGATGTTGAGAGAGATATTTTACGATTTCATGAAAAATATTTGCTCATGTTGACTTTGGAACAACTCAAAAAAGTTGGGACAGGGCCTTATTCTACTAACAACTGTCTGTTAATGTCTGGGACCTTTGAGACAGGAATGTTGTCCCATTCTTGTCTGATACAGGAGTCTAGCTGCTCATCTAACTGGGTCTTCTTTGTCATAATTTGTGCTTCATGATGCACCAAATATTTTATGCTGCTGAGAGATCTGTACTGGAGTCAGGCCAGTCCCCAGACCCTCTCTTCTACTACAACGCCATGCAGTTGTAATAGAGTCATTATGTGGTTTAGTATTGTCTTGCTGAAATAAGTAAGGCTTTCTCTGAAAAAGACATCATCATGAGAGCATATGTTGCTCTAAAAAACTGTACATACCTTTTAGCATTGATGGTCCCTTCCCAGATGTGCAAGTTGCCAGTTCTCATGTGGACTAATGAACCCCTATACCATCAGTGATGTAGGCTTTTAAAATGGCCACTGATAACAAACCGGATGGTTCCTCTCCTCTTTACTCCTGAGGATACAGCATCTATGTTTTTTCCAAAAAAATGATTGGCTTTAGTCGTTTCCCTTGTGCACAGTGATGTCTCCAGATTCTATTCATTTTTTGATGATAATATGATGCTCCATAATGTGTAGTTGCAGGTTTTTTTTTTTTTTTTGCATATTGCTGAACCTCTGGCCATCTTTACTTCTGTATCTTTACCTCTCAACCTTTATTGCCAAAAATAACCATTTTACCGTGCTGAATATTTTTCCAGTGGGGATTAAATTGCTCTTCTCCAAGCCAGTCAGTATAAAGAGTATTTTCACAAGGGGTAAAAGAAGAGTTGCAGAGTAACTAAAACTTAAATTGAAGTCAAAATCCACAAGCCAATGATTATTATGCATTCTGCAGCCATGTTTTTAGTAAATACAATACACACTAAAGTGAAACACAAGTCAGTGCTTTTTCCTAATTTATTTGTAGTCTGATGCTTAGCCTGAGATGATGTAGTCCATTAAAAATGTGAAAAGCAAGTGTTTACTTCTAATGTTGATCATTAGAAGTAAATAAAAAATAAATGTCTTTAATAAATGTCTTTAAAAATGACCCATATCGCCATTCTTTTTTAAACAAGTTGACACAATTTGCTGAGGTCTTACTGAAATGGATGAGGCAGGCTTTGGTTGAGTGGGGAGTAGCGACTCCTGACTCTGCTCAGGGATAACGACCGTGGTACTACACTGGCTTCTCGTTACCATAGCAACAGCTGAGGCTGCCGCGGGCTTATTAAACCCGACTCAGACCCCGAACGAAATGGAGCTCATTGAGAGGTTCAACCTTTATGGATTCAACAGGACGTTGAAGGTGTAGTAAATACAAACACAATGAAGTTATTCCTTCAGTCATACCAAAAGTAGGCTACTCTGACTCTCTAAATGGATATAGATAATTACTCTATTAATCCCAGAGAGAAACAGTTTGGGTTTCTAACTGTAAGTTCACAACAGTTACTTGTAAACGACGGAGCAGTTACCGGACCAAGCTGGAGATGAACACAACGCAACACGTTGCAATGCATCTAAACATTTTGTATATATTGATTACATTAAATAATTGTACTTGGAGACAGGTACTCACTAAAGTGAGAGTACCGACCAGTTTTATCCACACAGGTTCACACGCTCCGTCCAACGGTGGAGTAACGGTTATATCCTCTATGGTTATATCGTAATCGTTCAGTAGCAATAGCTCCTTGGAAGTTGGTATAAGTCGTCTTCATTACATGATATTAACGAAAAGAATATTGTTAATTTATATGTATGTTGCTCCCTCTTGGGGGAGTTTGAAAAAAATATGATTCATGTGGATGTTTTATTAAACGTCAAGTAAGGCAGGTATCCTCAGCGATGGCATATTGACTCCCCTTGTGAAATCTAGTTTAATTGTGGCTGTAAACTTACTGAGGACAATAGGGGAAAAGCTTGCTTTCTGTTAAAGGTGATAGAGAATGGTTGAATGGGGCATTAATACTTGTTCTGTGATGTGATATGTAGCCCAAAAAAAATTGGTTGGGTCTGTAATGGCTCAGAACCTCCCTAAAAGGCTCTCTGAAACAGCTGTTACTATGCTGGGTTTAGAATGCGTCGTTTGCCCTTATTGGCGTCGTTTCAGAGCTTATCTGGCAACCTCATTATGAAATGCAGGTAAGTGTTGGCGCTATTCGGTTGCCGTTGCTTGACTGGCTGCCCTTGCTCTCACTGAAAACAGAGCTATAGAGTAATACACTGACTGAAAAGAAAGCTCATCAGATTAAGAATTCGTTTTATTGCCATTGTTAGTGAACAGTGTTCACTAACTAGGAATTTGCTGGGGCGTAAGGTGCAAACATGTAACATAGGATATAATAATAAAAAATAAAGAATAAAAATATATGAATATAAAATGTACAAGGTGTGTTCAACAATACACAGTATCCAATATACAGAGCAACAACAGTGCAGCTTCATTAGTGCAATTTTAATGATGGTAAAGTGACTGGGCAGGTTATGAGGTGATAATGAAGTGTTCACACGTCCAACTGCAAGGGGGAAAAAACTGTTTTTGTGATGGGAGGTTCTGGTCCGAATGGACCGAAGCCTCCTGCCCGAGGGGAGTGGTGCAAATAGAGAAGGGTCAGCTGTGATCCGACCTGCTCGCCCCATAGTCCTGGAGACGTGCAGCCGATCATCTTCTCAGCAGAGCGCACACCTCGCTGCAGTCTGTCTGTCCCTGTCGGAACTGCCATCTACTGGGCAAAATTCCGACTGCGATTGCTGAAAAAGTGACATCACTTTTTCACAAAAACGGATTGGGGGATATTCTGGGGGATATTCAAAAAAGGGGAGTACTTGAAACAGAGGTTCTGACACTTGCTGGCACTTCGTGTGTACTCCCCACAGCACAGACGATTTTGATTCTCTATCCCCTTTAAGTGAACCAAAAACATCCCAGCCTCACAGCAAAACATGAAATGGTCAGGGAATCTTAATTGATTTGACACAATTTTTGCTTTTTTTGTATCGCTAATAGACACGAAAATGACTAGCCTACACAGCATGTTTTCATCTCATGGACTGTTGCATCACATTTAAAGCCTGCATTTGGAGGTCAGAAGGATTGGATCTTGAAGCCACAAACAAACACAAACTTGTTTTTCTATTTTTATACAAATTCACCACTGGCATAGTGGACTCAATAGCTCCTTGCCCTAACCCTAGCCATCACAGATAAATACCTAATACTAACCCTAAGCCTAAACCTTACCCCGATCAATTCTAACCCTAACGCTAAAACCAAGTTTTGACCCCCCCAAAAAAACTTAAGCTTTTAATTAGCTTTAAAATGTCATTCTTTTACACAGTAAAGACTAGCTTACTTGGTGACTGTTTGGCATGAAAAAAATCCCTGGTTAAGTTTAGGAAAATATCAGCTCTTGCACTGAAAAGAATACTGTAAAAATGCAATGCATCTAAATATGAGCTAAACACAAAATACAAAAATACTAAATCAGAGGTCCTACAGAAATACACAAATTTGAAAGGAATGCTGGATGGCATGGATGGACAGTTGAATGAAATTAATTGAAAATCAAACTACAGATTTTTGTGTTAATCAGTGTGAATGCAAGGTTTTATGCCACAGTTGTGTGTAGTCAGGACCTAAGGCTCAGGAAGCAGGCATGTAGAGGAAATAAATGTGAGATGATATTAGCTCGGTGGAACAAAGTCCACTTCAGCCAGATAACCAGTGGATATAGAACTGCTCAAAAGTTGGCAGATTCTGTCTCTTTTCTCCCTCATCTCCATCCTCTGGTGTTGTTTTTTTTCCCTGTCTTTGCTGTGTTTACTACATTTTCTCTCACTCTCCATCTGTCTCTCTCACCTCATCTTTTTTTGTCCTCATCCCTTTGGATCCTGCCATATCTCTCCACACTGTCTGTCACTCTTCCCCCATTTTTTCTCTCGCTTAAGTAATTTCTCTCACTTCCCATTCCTCTCTTAGCGCAGCTGAAATATGGAGCCAATCTCCATAATTACTTTCTTTTATTTTTACATGTACAACTTCTAAGTGCTAAGAACACAGGGCCTCCCTTTTCTGTAAGTTTACTCTTATATCTGCTACGATTTGAAAGGACACGCTGTTTTTTGGAATTTACTTTTTCTTCTGTATTTTATACATTTAAGAACAGTCCATTTACCTGCAGTACAGTGCAGAGTATTTTTATACTATAGCATTGCTACTTTTTCTTAGGTAAAAGATATACTCCGTCCAGCTCTAGCATACTATTAATATCATTTTTCGTTGTCTGAGTCTCAAACGGTTAGCCAACAATGTGGCCCGCTGCCTCCACGCCAAGCGAGCCGTATATGTTCTGACTAGATTTCTATTTGTAGCCCATTGCCTTGACAGACAAGGGAGTAAAAGGGAAGAGCATTGTACATTTCCACAGCACTTTATGTTGCTTATTTCCAAATCTGCCACACACCACATAACCTCCACAAAAACATGTTCGGCTTGTTTTTTTTCCTTTTTTTCCAAAGGTTCCTTACCTAATCACAAGCACTCTGAGAAATTGATTGTCCTTTCGTAAAGATTTGATGCTGCGAGCCCATGAGTATCAGCTACATAAATCAATTCAAGGCACGCTGACAAAGAAGCACAGAGTTGATTTCATGTTGCTCCATTTCCCAGGGGAGGAGTGTTATTAGTTATTAGCTTGTTTCACATAAAGGGCATATCAGTCTTATATTGAAGCGAAACATTCTTTGGCATGACCATATGCACAAACTAAAGTTTGTAAACTAAAGTTTGTGCATGTGGCCTAAGCTCTCATGTTTCACTTTCCTCCTCTTTGTTTGAGTTTTCTTCCCATTATTATCGTTTTTTTTTCTTATCTTTACACCCAAACATACTTTCAGACAGGGATTTGTTTTGTTTGTTTGTTCTAGTCTGCTGTTGTTGGGCAATTTAGTGAAGGAGAAATGAAGGGAACACCCTTTAGAGTATTTGGAGACAGTGTGAGGATGCTTCGTAATTATCTAATAGTGCTACTGCTTGAGTATGCCAAGTGTATCTCCTTCCCCCTCAAGCATGATGGGAGGTGTAGTAGAAAACAGTAGCCTAAGCTTTGGGCTGCAGCTACTGTTAATGGCATGGGAAGAGCAGCTGTGTGCCCGTGTCACACAGTAAAAGGCTTTTCTTCTCTAATCACTGCTCATGTGTCCGCAACGAATGCCAAAGGTCAGCCGCGCGTCATGACTTCTGTGATGCAGGGAAAGTTTAAAGGACGGTCTAGCGTTTGCAGACGCGGCTTGATCTGTCACTGAAGTGGTCACAGATGTTGGTAGTAGTGAGCGTTGTTTTTTTTTTATCTGCTAGTTTTTCCACTTTAAGTTTAAATGACTTTAAGCGGTGAAAACCAGCAGACTGAGACATACAGGGCTTAAAAAGCTTTTCAACCAAAGTGTATTATGGCAAGCAGCCATATTCAGTTTTGAACAGTGTCTCGATGTGAGCAATTTACTTTCAAACAGCAGAGTAGGTCATCTCTCCACTATTTTCTTTTTCTCGAGGTACAAGAAAAGTTTGTAAAGGTTACTGAATAGAATAAGTTTAGAATAAGGTTTCAAATGAAAGTTGGCATATGAAGTCGTAAGGTTGAACGACTTAATTTGCCAGGTCTTGTTTCTGAGCCTGCCTGTTTGTGAAGTAGCCACGTTGTTCATTACTCGTTTATCTCTCCTTTCCGTTCCCGCCATGCCACTGTCAAAGGTATCTTCTCTTGTCTCCTGAACATGGTTTTTAGGCTATTTTGTTTTTAAGTGCACAGCCCCATTTGGAGAGCTGCAGCCTCATTAAGTGCTAAATGGCATCTCACACGTCATCTACAATGTTTTCGGCAGGTGGATTTTCTCAGTAAAATGTAAGAAAGAGAGACACACTTTCGAAACCAACAGCAACGGATGGTCAGTGTAGTTGTTACTTGTGTTTCCCTTTTATAGTACAACTTTCATTTCACTGTACTGTGCCACCTGAGACTTAAAACACTAATGGTTTTTGGAGGGGTGAAGTTCAGCCATGTATGAAATTATTAAGCTCCATTGTTGGTAATAAGTTTCCCCCTCGCTAACCACAATTCTGTCTCTGTCATTTATATTGTTCCTGCACAGCCTTATAAAAGGCTTACTGCTGTCTATGCAAGGCTGTCAAGAAGAGATTACCAGCAGCATTACCATATCTGTTTCACTTGAGTTGCTGCCATAGTGAATCATCAGTGGTCAGCGCACAAGAGAGGGTGTTGACATTTATATTGTCTGTTTCTGAAATATCTTGGCACTGAAATGTCCATCTGATTATCATTTATTTTCACAGAACTCCACCTCATGACCATCTGGTTATCACATTATTAATGCATCTTGTCTAGTGTGTTTTGGATAGCTATCAGCTTCATCTTAAAATTCATGAGGCTATTATAACTGGACGTTCAACCTCAAGCAGGTCAGCCACTTTGTCGACCACTTCAACAGAGTTGTTAAAGATTATCTTTGTGGTTCCACACTTCACTTTTTTTCTTGTTTGTTTGTTTGTTTTTACAGAGCATGGCTGACAAGCCTTCATTACCAGAGTACAAGGTGGCAGCAGTGCAGAAGTCACGCTTCATTCTGCTCCACTACAGTGTGTCAAAGGCACTTTGGGACTGGCTCATTCTGTTGGCTACCTTCTATGTGGCTGTCACCGTGCCCTACAATGTCAGCTTCACACCACACGATGACTCCGTCACAGCTGAACGCTCCACAATCGTCAGTGACATTGTAGTGGAAATGCTATTCATCTTAGGTGAGTACTGAAAAAACTATCGGGAAAAATAGTAGCTATAGTAGATATTCAATGATGGAATACATTTTTTTTTTTTAAAGTATTTCTATGTATGAGATTTCATCTCTAAATTCATCCACTTTTTGCCAACATTTGCTACATGGAAACAAACACAACCCAAGCTTCCTTTTCCCAGGAGTCAACCCTTGTCCCAGGCAACCATGGTTTTTAAGTCCCTTGAGGGTGTCCAAGGTCTCTCAGAGACTCCTCCCAGTGTATAGTGTTTGGTAAGCCTCGGGAGGAAAGCACCCAAGTGAAGAATTGAGGTGGTTGAACTTGAACATGCTCCTCTGAGAGCAGATGAAGGAGAGTTTGGAGTTCATGTCAAACTGGGGAGAAATAGACACAGAAGCTTACATTTGTTTGATTTAAAACCCCCTCAAACTTCAATTTAGTTATTTATTGTAATTTCTTAAATTCACCTTAATATCTGCTTTAAACAAGGCATGACAGCCCAAGACCCTCAGGGAATATGGTATGAATCAGTTTTTTCTTAATTTCAAAAATCATTCTTAACATCTTACCCCCTTTAACATCTCTTACCTGAAACTGAATTTGGAAACTGAATGTGAGTTTTGAGCCCCCATCTCCTCACATATCAACAGCTGGGATGACAGATGAGGTTTCACTGCATCAGACCACACACACGTAAGGGACTGCTTGTTAAGTGCTCGCCACAGTCTGACAGTTAGGTCAGATGATCTGTCGAGCACACCTCCTGATCCATATGGATGCTTTAAAACTATGACATATTCCAGCCGTTTAGTATTTTCCCCTTAGTATGTACATGTATTTCCTCCCTATGCATCTTTTTAATTTCTGCTGTTATTGTCAAGTTTGCAGTGTAAAGCTCCTGTTTCATACTTTTAGATATGTGGATGACAACAGGCCCGGATGCAAAAACATGTAAATAGTCTTAATAAAGCTGTGAGTACACATAAAGGCAGAAATGTGCATACTTTTCTTTTTGCCAGAATTATAAATCCATATGTGTCTATGGTTCTCTTCTATAAATCACATAAATGGTAAAACTATACACACATGCGTTGAATGGATGCAATAAATTTAACAGTAAGGAAGAAGTGCGGTTTTACTGAACGTGTCTCTGTTTTTATATGGTCTGTTTTTTTCATCATGAGCAGAAAGAGAAACTAATCAATGAAAAAGTACCTGAAACATCAGCTCTGTAAATTCAGAGCAGAAGACCCAGCAGAGGTAAACAAACAAAAAAAGAAACTGCAAGATTATAAATGAAAGGCCTAAAAGCTCATCACAGCGCTGAAAGACAGTATTGGGATAATGGGCAAAGCACTGGCAAAGCTGTCTTATCTGCAGTGGATGAACACATAGCATGGGCACTGGAGATGACCAGGGGGAAGATACAGATGTAGAGATGGAGGGTGGTATGTAGGCTGTTTTCATCGATAAAAACCTAAAGCAGTGCATAAACCAATTTTGTCCCCATACGGTAAATCAAAATGATCTCTAAATACGCTCTTGTTCTCATTAGCAAGGTCTTCCACAGCCATTACACTGATCATGATACTCTGCTGCAATCATTCGCACCGCCAACAATAAAATACAAGTATATTAGATCTTATATTTAATGTTGTCCCTTCTGTTTTAATGTCCATTTCATCAAATAAGGGTTTAATTTATCTAAAAGTGTATGTCCACGTAGTCTACACGGCTCTGCATTCTTCAAAGTCTCACAGCAGCACATTCGTCCTTTTAATCAATACCAGTTTGTGAATAAGAATTAGTTTTAGTGTCTTCCCATTTTCATGCATCTGGCACCTGACGTTTTGGTCTAAACTATATATCCCTCAAGTTAACCAGTGGAACTAGAGATGAATCTCAGCTTGTAATCAGTTATTCTTCTTTTTACTATATCGTCATCCAGCCTCATCAATACAATCATAATACTTGTCAATTTGCCCTGAAATGGCTTTCAGTCTCTGGAGATAACTTTGTATTTGCAGACATTATCCTGAACTTTCGCACCACCTTTGTGAGCCAGTCAGGCCAGGTGGTGTATGAAGCTCGTCCCATTTGCATACACTATGCCACCACCTGGTTCTTTGTGGACTTGGTGGCAGCCCTGCCCTTTGACTTGCTGTATGCTTTCAATATCACAGTGGTAAGTGCTAATATTCATTTTCAGTGTTCTTTTAATTTCCCTCTATAACTGTAGACAAGACCAACGAACTGATTATTTGTTATGATACTCCACTAAAATATCAATTTATCTTGAAATATGCTCTTTGAAAATGTAGTGTCTGGCATTCAACAAGGCTGCTAGTCTTACTCTGTTTGACAAGTACAAATCAAACTGTGAATTTGACTCAAAATCTGTGGATCATAAAATAAAATGACTACTTGGTTTTTCAATGTTTTTTTCCGGATGAAAAAAAAAACAACAACCGTTTTTCTATGTCAAACTTAATTGACTTAGAAAAGTACACGCGCAATGACAAGTATTTTCAATGAAGAACTGTTATTCAATCCTATCATAAATTAAAGGAACCCTTCCAGGTTCATGCTGCTTGCATCCAATGATTTTTCAATATCTGTTGTTTTTCCATGTTTGATTGAGCACAAAATGGGAAATTGAAAAACAAACAAATATTAAACAAAATACTTTTATTTAGTTTTACCTTAAGAAGTTGAATATTCAGCTTTGCACATGCATAGTTGGTGTGCAGAGCAGAGGAACTGACATTTTCTCCATTTTTCTCTCTCACTCTCAAATGCTTCCCATGTTCAGACCTCCTTGGTCCATTTGCTCAAGACGGTACGCCTTCTGCGCCTCCTTCGTCTTCTTCATAAGCTGGACCGCTACTCTCAGTACAGTGCCATGGTGCTAACCTTACTGATGTCAGTGTTTGCCCTGCTGGCACACTGGATGGCCTGCGTCTGGTACATGATTGGACGCATGGAGATTGAGACCACTGAGAACTGGGAAATAGGTGAGTCTAGTTGTAGTATAAAGACAGGTATAACAGCAGGGGAAGTTTCCTTTTAACTGTATTTAGTCAAAAACCTATTTCTAACTCCATTCCTCCTTAATTACAAATTCGATTCAGATGCCATGTGAGTCAGTTGTTTCTTGCAGAAAGTCCAACAAATACCACAGACTGCATCTTACCAATTCAGCAAGTAGACTTTTCTCATTCTTGTGTCCCCAGTAAACTATAAATAGTACGGCTCACCTATTCTGTTCAGATCTAATGAGCTCTAATGAGAACTGTATGAAACAAGATCAAATGCCTAAACAAGCAGGTAGTGAGCAGGGCACACATTTTTTGTTAGAAAATGGATTCTAATAAAAACTCAGAATCCTGCAAGCTTTTCTATTCTATAAATCATCTGATTAAAAGCAGACCTTCTTTTATTAATACAGCTGCCAGTGTCAGATGTTGCAAGCGTTTTTCTGATTTATTACTACAAAATACTGTTGTCCTTCTTATCATATAATGTGTAAAGAGCCACAGATGTTGACAAGCAACCATCGGCATGTGTGTAACATATGTATGTTTTTAAGAACATATGTTTTCATGCTTGCACATACATTTGTGTGTTTTAATTAGGACATGGCTTTATTTATCTTAGGAGAGGTAATTGTGGCCTGTCCTGCACCAACAAACCAGGCTCTTAACACTATATCTTCCTGACACATAAGTACACACATACAGAACAAGACATACACTTTAGTTTCTCTTCGGGAGGATATAACGGTATCATACTGTAGCTAGATAAGAGCCATCAATTTTGGTCACTCTTCTCCTGTGCTCTCCTATCTGTGCTTTAAAGGATGGCTCCATGAGCTGGGCAAACGTCTGGAGACTCCTTACATTAACAGCACAGTGGGCGGCCCGACAGTGCGCAGCTCCTACATCGCTGCCCTCTACTTTACCCTCAGCAGCCTGACCAGTGTGGGCTTTGGAAATGTCTGTGCCAACACTGATGCTGAGAAGATCTTCTCCGTCTGCACCATGCTCATCGGCGGTATGTCTGACACCAGGTTGTCATTCTCCCTCTGGCGTCCTGGCATAAAAGCTTTTCTCCATTGGCACGCCAGTGCAAGAAATTCATCAGGAATTGTACTGAATCGTTTGGCTGGCCTTTAAGAAGACACAGCTTGCCGCCATCCCCATTCCTCAGAAGCAGATTATTTTAGTTGCGTAATTGCCGAGGTGGCAATTATGAATGCAACAACCCAGCAGATAAATATTATGTGTTTATTTTACTGCTTGTTGGAATAGTGATGTAAACAAAGGTGTAATTTACTGTTGCACCTTTGTGGATCAATAAGCAAATAAAAAATTGCAAGTATAAATGACTGGTTAAAAGTCAGTTTGAATTTATTATTGTATGGGCATTTTGAATTAGATTATTGTCTTGTTGCAGTTTATCCAAGTCGTAGCCTTCACAATACATTTTCAGAATGTTGGATTTTACCCGTTTATACATTTCAACCTGGATATTACTGTGTGTTATGCTCTTTGTTTTTGTCAAACAGCATTGATGCACGCCGTGGTCTTTGGTAATGTGACGGCCATCATTCAGCGTATGTACTCACGCCGTTCTCTCTACCACACACGAATGAAGGACCTAAAGGACTTCATCCGTGTCCACAGTCTGCCCCAGCAGCTTAAACAGCGCATGCTGGAGTACTTTCAGACCACATGGTCTGTCAACAATGGCATAGATGCCAACGAGGTGGGAGTTCCTTTCGTTGTTGTTGTCATGTGTACCTCAGTATATGGTGCTATCTAAATAACATAATGAATTGATGTTACGTTAACAATGAAGAAATCCAGTCTTAGTCCTTTGAACCTGTAATCACTCATGATTTTCTGCTGGTTACACAGTCAACTTCATAATGATCAATCAGTGCCACACCTCATTACAACTGTCATACATCCTCAGCTCCTCCATGACTTCCCAGACGAGCTACGGGCCGACATTGCTATGCATCTGAATAAGGACATCCTCCAGTTACCGGTTTTTAAGGGGGCCAGTCGTGGCTGCCTGCGCTCACTTTCTCTTCATATAAAAACATCTTTCTGTGTACCTGGGGAGTACCTGATCCGTCAGGGTGACGCACTGCATGCTAGCTACTTTGTCTGCTCTGGTTCTCTGGAGGTGCTTAAAGATAACATGGTTCTGGCTATATTAGGTATGTATTATGGTAGTCATTTTAAGCAACATGATTAAGGTATTCATGTAGAGTCAGAAAGGGATGATTGATATTTGTGATTTTAGGAAAAGGGGACTTAATTGGATCTGACTTGCCTGGAACTGACCAGGTGATCAAGACCAATGCTGATGTGAAAGCGCTCACCTACTGTGATCTCCAGTACATCAGTGTCCGTGGCCTGAAGGAGGTTCTGGAGCTGTACCCAGAGTATGCCAGCGTGTTTACCTCTGACATCCATAACAACCTCACTTATAACCTGCGTGAAGGCAGCCAGGAGGAGGTACTGAATACACATTCACACAACACACTAAAATATGGTATCAATATATCATGTTCCTTTCCTTATTTGGCGGACTGAAGGCTCAGATTTGTTCTTGATTATGCTTTGTAGCAAAACTCTTTATTGACTATTTTCTCTACATTTGTATGACAGTGGAATCGTGCTCAGGACATAAAGGTTTCTGCCCCCTGAGGTACCTTTGTCATTCTTCTTGACATTTGTGCCCCCTAAGGTGCCTTCATTCGCTCTCCTTGACACTTGTTCTACCACAGTCACCAAAGGCTAATTACCATGAGTGGGTACCCTGTCAGGCAGCCATATCACTTCCCCAAAGCACGGCAGGATGGCATTACAACCAGTCAGCAATCGTCAGCAATCTCTTCTCACTGCTGGGTGTTATCTTTAGCAGGTTTTTAAGAAAGCATTGCACAAGACATGCTACCTTGCAAGGGCAAAGAATCACCTCATGTAAAGCAGATTTCATTTCAGTCATAGAACCTAAAAACTACTCTGCCTCGCAACAAAGTGTCTTATGTAATCAACACCACTAAAGATATTGTTAACATACAGCACACATACAGATTACAACCCCATTTCCAAAAAGCTGGTTAATTGGGTAAATTGTGACTAAAAACAGAAAACACCGATTTGCAAATTCTTGATACTGGCAACACATTTCTAAAAAAAACTTTTTTGTATTGCACCTATATATTTCATTTTATATAAATGCTTTGTGCATGCCGGTGAATTTTGGAACATTTTAACATGTTTCCTTGTTATGATAATAGGTGCAGAATGTGGTTTAGTCATATTCTATAATACACATTCTGTGGTTTCTTTTTGCTTCACAATGATTGTGTTATGATCTCACTTTCCTACTTCAAACATCACTTCCTGACCCCGGGAAGTTTTGTCAGTTGTGTTGCTAGGCAAAATTTGGTGTTCATAAGACCAGAAGTTTTAAAACCCAGGTGTTTTTTTCATGATGGGAGAGAGAAAGTTTCACAGATTTCTCTCAGTTTCAAGAACAGAGAACTGCAATGTCCTGCGGAGATGAGGTTACAAAGCGCTTTATCTCATAGAGAGGTTGCCTCTCTCTTCCTCTGTTACAAACAGACAGACACATCACACCCTTACTGTCTACTTCTCTCTCTTACTCTTACTAATGATCTCTCTACATTTCTTTATTTTCTTTGTGGTTTTGGTTGAATTTCCCTTTGGTTCCAGTTTCCCTTCTTAACCTTTGCAGCTCTCCTTCATACTCACTATTCCTATCCTTATTTAGGGCCACCATTTTAATAAATATTATCTATATTTTTGGTTGATGCTGAACTGCATATTCATGAAAATGTGATATATCTTTTTTAATTAAGTCCAAGTCTTCCCACAGATTTGGTACCAGAATTTTTCGTGGCCATGGGATAAAGCAAGCCAGTCCCAATAACGTGATGATAATGTTGTTGATTAAACGTTTAATCACTGGTTTCAATGCCGTTTCATTGCACTGTACTATCAATACAAGTTAACTGCAGGTCTGTGATGTGTGACTGAAAAAAAGTGACAACACTCCCTGAAATGTTCCTTCCTTGGCAGCAATGTGTTCCTCTTCACTCCCATGGTTTGGAGGTTTTTGCTGTTCATTAGTTTAATCATCTCTTCTTCGTTTTTGATTTGTTTAGTTTAGAAGATGAAGGGCAAGACATCTGCGCTGTTCATGCTAATTAGCGGATGTCTTTTTGTCAGTCATGCTGAGGGCAAGCGACTTCAACTGCATTAATAAAAGTTTCAAAAGCAGAATGTTTAATTTAATAACAACAATAATTTCACAACAACACATGCAGTAGTTTGAGACAGTACTGGCAGGTGGAATAAATAACCATTTCATTAAACCAAAACCAGAAAGTGCTGTAGTACCATGTAATAAAAGATTTTTAAAAAGCAACTACTTAAAAGGAACAAACTAAGCCTGGTATGAGCTGTGAAAAAAAACAGCAAGGATCTGACACTGATCAAAGGAAACCAGAGAGCATTTATACACTGGGAATTAATGACAAACTAACAGCATGTGTACAGAGACTAATTGAGACAACCCAAAGAACGCAAAGGGACAGAAAACAAAACCGAAAACCCGACATGAACTGAACCAAGTCTAACACAGAAAATACGGAAATAAGATCAACTAATTAACAGTAAAACAGGATCATAAACATGACAAAAACCCACAGACCATTACATTCATTGCATTATATACCCTCTCTTTGCAGCTACTCAACCCCCAATTAACTATAGACACAATTACTGACTATCTTAGAGTCCTATAATGATAAGTCCTTACAAGGATAAGCTCCTTTCACGCATGCACTGCTTTCCATAATTCTTGTGGCAACTGAACGTGCTGGCGTCATGTGTGTTAGTGCTTTTCAGTAACATTTGAACAATCTGACTTGGTCAGCTCTTGCTACATTAACAAATCACACAATGGCACAAGCGTGAAATGCTGCAGTCACAATAACGAACAGACGCACACAGCAGTGGTGGATTCTGTTGGCTTTTTATCAACTGTTCAGAGGAATCCAACAGATCGTGTTAATGAATTATTGAAGAACAGTACAATACAAACTTTCCTCTTCACTTGTTTTTAGCTAAGATATGTTGATGAAACACTGAGTCTGCTTGTTTCTTAGCTCTTCTAAGCCGAACGAAAAAAAGTAAAAAATTTTCCTTCTGGCCATACATTAGTTTTTCAGCTGGTCCCCTTTCATTACTGTTTTAACACAATACACCTTGTTTGGAAATATTTGAAATATTTATGCAAAAATGATTTCTTTTGAGAAAACTGGGACTCTAGAAAGATTCTAGAAAGATTGACTGTTCAACAAGGTTTCTTTTGTGCCATTGCCTGCTTCCATCCACCGTCGCCACTTCATGGTTGGCAGACTGATATGAACTGTTGGCATGTTGTTGTGAGAAGACTGTGACTCTATGAAGACTATTATATTAAGTCGCACCTCATGCACTGTCCAGCCCAGCGCTTGCACATTGTGGCTCTTCTCTCCCTTTTGCATGCTTTAATAAAGGGTGAGAAAAACTAACAAAAACAAAACGGTCATTAAGTGAATTACTGAATGCCAAAGCTTTAATAGACTGAAAAAGCCATGAATGTGACATAACTCACGTATGTAAATGGCTTTACATTCATGTTGTCAGATTGAAGGTCTGGTCAAATGAATTTGGATGGTTTGGTCTAAGACCCACGATTGTTGCTTTTTTCTTAGTACATTTTGAGAGATGAGGGGCAACTGTGCTGTCCTGTGCAGAGCTGGAAGGTCACCCCACCACCAGGGATCCAGCACTGAATCAAAATTTGTTCAACTCTAATGACCACGTCGCCACAGCGAGCATTAAGTAGTCAGTAGTCACAGGGTGTGAAGAACAAGCTGGTCAGTGGAGAGTTGTGGGGTTCAGCAAGTTTATGAAGGCAACCAGAGGAGACAAATATATAACTATTAGAGACATGAGCTCAGAGGTCTTGATGTGTTCGATTGGAAAAAATATCAACCTTGAGCGGGCCCAAGGAGTGCAGTGAAGTGATGAAAAAATGCCACAACAGTTGTCTCACATGACCGTATTCTCAGACAACATTGCTATTTTTGGAAATAAATTCTTTTTCCACATCAGATTATAGACAGCCCTCTTTCTGAGTGTGGATAAACTAACAGCACTTTACTCGATGAGTTTATATTGAGTCTGTGCCTCAATTTCAAATGTGTGCCTAATTTCACACTGTCTTCAGTTTCATAATTAATTTGTGGAAATAAGCAAGCCAAACATTTGCTCATTATCTACCAAGGTTTAGATTTGGTTTTAGGGTTCCATTAAACTGCATGAGTCAAAACTGAAAATCCATAAAATGTATTCTGGATGTGAAAGATAAGTGCTGGATTATGAAACTCCTTTGTACACCTTCTTGTTTCAAAAACAAATTGTGATTGAGGAAAGCCTAGAGTCACACTACAGGCCCTGCCTGCACGTGCACACCTTTTTGTGAAAACTTCTGCTCCTATGCACAACATGCATGTGCAAGAGCAAGATAACGTACTTGTGAATGAAAGAAAGAAGTCCCACGGTTAAATCCCTCCAAACTCACTCTGCTATGCGGGGCACCTGTGGCATCAGTGCTTCGTAATTGGTGTTGGTATTCATGAAGTCATTTGGCACACATATTCCATGCTGGTCACATTATTATTCCATGTTGGCCTAGGCTTAGTTTTCCATATGAGGAGAATTTGTTCTTGTCTTAACAGATTCACAGAATTGTTGCTCTTGTCTTTCAAAGCTCACCGAGTTTTATTTCCTTTCTCTGATTATTTGTCTTGTGCTCCAGTGAAGGATTCATGTTACTGCTTTTGTGCATCAAAGAGCCTGGCACTATACTGCTGGAGTGACAGACTGTGGGTTTGTGCTGTCAGGTTAAGCAATGTTGTCAGAAGCATATTTATCACACATGAGAAAAAGGCTTCACACCACCAGTTTCATTTACCACCCATCTGATTATAATGCTTTGCTTTACTAATTTCTTCACACTTCAGCAGCAAAACAAAGTCTGGCTTGAATCCCTGCCCAATTAGGTGTAGAAAAAGTATTGGGTGAGTGTTTCAGCTTTGTGTTGCAAAGATTGGATCAGTGGGTAAGGACATAAAATGTGGCACCCATAGATGAAACCGTATATATATATATATATATATATATATAAAAAAAAAAAGTGTTTTGTTATTTTAAAGTTGTCAAAGAAATGTAAATTTCTAATTAAGTTTTAATAAATCATAGAATGTGGACTAAATAATAGCATTGTGCCTTTCACTGTATCTTCTTATATCCCTGTTTTCTTTTTAATGCTGCAGGGCCTTGGCAGATTTTCCAGGTCACCCAGGCTTCCCCATGTGAGTTCAGTGCAAATTCACTATCCCACTGTTTCTGAGGTGTCGTCATTCCTTCTTTCACATATGCTTTCTTGAACATGCTTTTAAGTTTTAGCGAAAACATGAAGGTTTGTCTCGACTGCTGTCATTTTATAGAATAGGCAACACCATGACGCAATTGCTGTGCAAGGTGTATTTTCAACATTGATATCAGGACCTGGTTTTGTAGCGGCATGCCCATGTTTTTTTTTAGGTAACTCCCCTTGTTTTTCTGGAACCATCTGTACTGCTGGTGAATTCTGTGGGAGTGTCTGTGCAAGGTCTTCCCCCACAGGTTAAAACTCATTTAGAACAGAAAGAGCAGTTCAGTCCCTGGAGTTAGCTCACTAACTGGGTCAATAGCTCTCCTAATAGGAAAGCTTGTGAGCTACTTTTCTCACCATGTACTGTATGCTTATTACATTTTTTTTCTATTATTAAAAGTAAAGTTTAGGATGATGCCCACTTTATCTTTTATCAGTCTGAGTATAGAAATGTGTTCTGAAAACCGGCAACTGTATAAAGCAGTGGACCGATCTCTTGAAATTATAGGCAGTAATCTCTTGTCTAAGACATCGGGAGCATGTCCACTGAAGGCGCTAAAACCACACCTCACACCCACATAAGCTGCTGCCCCTCACAGGCATCAAATGCCACAACCTGAAAAACGGACGGCCCATCTACCAGCTTTAGTGAACTTTCAAAGCCGTACATGTTTTAGTCACCAGAGCCAGATTCCAGTTTGGCTTCAGAGGACACTGACCATCAGAGGAACGACCTTGTTTCTCTCCATCACCAACAGCATGGTAATATTTTCTTTCCAATTTTCGCAAGTTATCAATGATAATTGTTAACTAGCATAACCTAGCAAAACAAGACGAGAAGACAAGTTTAATTTCTTTTCTTGATTCTTTTTCATATGCCATGAAAACAAGATAGGGAATACAGCAAGGATTTGTTTTGTTTAAAGTTAGAAAAATAGACATTTCAAGACAAATTACTGCAGGAATCTGCGCCATTATCAATGATTTAGATCACATTTTAACTGTTAAAATGTTTTTGATATTATTATTGCTGCTAAATGGCATGATGTTAATCTAGCTATATTGTACAATTGCTCTTAATAAAGTATCAAACGAGGCAAACCTTTAGTCAGACTATGAATGACTCTTCATTTATTCAGGTGCAGCTGTGGAGAATGCAGGATGATGCCACCAGAGGTTTAGAAACATCTGCTGCAAAGAGCTCAATGCTGTAAGTAAGGAAGAACACATTTACTGAAAACAGAACCAGTACGGAGTTACATCTTCAATTTCAAAACTGTACCACAAATACTCCAGCGGGTTTTAGAATATATGCCAAGAGTCTCTTGAGGTGCCTCTGTGTATGACTCTTTATCCTGGCCTCGAGGCTGCTTCCCTAAACCCTGACTCACTACAGAATACACTATGAAGGCACACTTTCTGTGACAATAGAATAATGATGTTTATTAATGTATACAAGGAGGAATGAGCACAATGGGCGATGTGCTGTGTCAAAACCGTTATGTTTAATTGCCATCAACATCCTGCTTAGATTTCAAGATAAACTGTAAAGCTGTTCACCTCCTTCAGTTATTTGTTTGATGGGACTTTCACCAACTCTCTTTTAAAGACTTATCTTCTAGAGCCACAACAACTCTCAGGTCATTCTTATTGACAACACTAAAGACCAGCCTATTATCACGAGTTGTGGGTGAGTAGGATCCAAATGCAACAGGAACTCCTCGTTGTGGAAAAGGAATGTGTTTTATTAACAATAGTCCAAACGTAAGGAGCAACATATACAGAAACTAAAGCACTGGGAGACATACATGGAGACATACAAGAATCCGACAGGGAACAAGGGACAGAACTGAACTTAAATACACATGAGGGTAATCAGGGGAACTCAAAACATCAATTAACAAGGGAAAACCAAAAACACAGATCCTGACAAGAGGAAAGCTGACAGGCCGAGCAGTTCCTGCGATTGCCCTGAGCTCACCTCGAGCCTTTGTGGATCAATAAGCAAATAAAAAATTGCGAGTATAATGACTGGTTAAAAGTCAATTTGAAGTTATTATTGTATGGGCATTTTGAATTAGATTATTGTCTTGTTGCAGTTTATCCCATTCGTAGCCTTCACAATACATTTTCAGAATGTTGGATTTTGGCCGGTCCACATGGGCCGGTGGCCTTATTTTTTTAAATACGATTTTTAAATGTATATATCTAGTCTACATTTGCTATCAGCCCATTAATGGCCATGTGGCTCGTAATGTGTCTTATACATTTTTTGGGGGTTGCACAGACCTTGCCTCTTCAGGACAAGTTCAGAAGCAGGTGCGTGTTACGATTGCGCCCCCTGCCCCCATCCCTCAAGTGGATCTGTCCATACCGCCATTAGGCATCATCTATGTTTCACTTAAAAATATTATTATGGAGGACGACAGAGGCTCCAAGAAGAGGAAAGGGGGAGCGGAGAAGATCCGCGACAAAAAGCAAAAAGCCCTTCAGGCCGAGATGCCAAATGTTTTAAAATAGACAATTTGTTTGCTGCTGCCAGATTGTAGTGCCGCTAGTGTTAGTGGAAGTGGAAGTAGCCACCACAGCTATGACAAAAACGTTGCTGGAAATGTCACCCCAGGGCCAACTGAAGAAAGATATCTGTTGGGTCGGAGGATAGGCCTATTGACGATGAGCAGGAACATGAAGAGGTCGAGGGCATTTTACTGATGCAATACGGCACTTTTTTATTGATTTTGACTGTAGAGACTTCATTAAGCGTTATTGTAGTTAATTGTTTGGGCTGTTTTTCAGGTGCTGCAACAACACGACTCTCATTGAGCTTAATAATGTGTGTTTGTCATCTATGTAGGAAACAGGAATTTTGTTTTGTTTTTTAGGGGGGGGGCTGGTTTTTAAGGGGGCCAGTCGTGGCTGCTTGCGCTCACTTTCTCTTCATATAAAAACCTCTTTCTGTGTACCTGGGGAGTACCTGATTCCCTCAGGGTGACGCACTGCATGCTAGCTACTTTGTCTACTCTGGTTCTCTGGAGGTGCTCAAAGATAACATGGTTCTGGCTATATTAGGTATGTATTATAGTAGTCATTTTAAGCAACATGATTAAGGTATTCATGTAGAGTCAGAAAGGGATGATTGATATTTGTGATTTTAGGAAAAGGGGATTTAATTGGATCTGACTTGCCTGGAACTGACCAGGTGATCAAGACCAATGCTGATGTGAAAGCGCTCACCTACTGTGATCTCCAGTACATCAGTGTCCGTGGCCTGAAGGAGGTTCTGGAGCTGTACCCAGAGTATGCCAGCGTGTTTACCTCTGACATCCATAACAACCTCACTTATAACCTGCGTGAAGGCAGCCAGGAGGAGGTACTGAATACACATTCACACAACACACTAAAATATGGTATCAATATATCATGTTCCTTTCCTTATTTGGCGGACTGAAGGCTCAGATTTGTTCTTGATTATGCTTTGTAGCAAAACTCTTTATTGATTATTTTCTCTACATTTGTATGACAGTGGAATCGTGCTCAGGACATAAAGGTTTCTGCCCCCTGAGGTACCTTTGTCATTCTTCTTGACATTTGTGCCCCCTAAGGTGCCTTCATTCGCTCTCCTTGACACTTGTTCTACCACAGTCACCAAAGGCTAATTACCATGAGTGGGTACCCTGTCAGGCAGCCATATCACTTCCCCAAAGCACGGCAGGATGGCATTACAACCAGTCAGCAATCGTCAGCAATCTCTTCTCACTGCTGGGTGTTATCTTTAGCAGGTTTTTAAGAAAGCATTACATAAGACATGCCACCTTGCAAGGGCAAAGAATCACCTCATGTAAAGCAGATTTCATTTCAGTCATAGAACCTAAAAACTACTCTGCCTCGCAACAAAGTGTCTTATGTAATCAACACCACTAAAGATATTGTTAACATACAGCACACATACAGATTACAACCCCGTTTCCAAAAAGCTGGGTAATTAGGTAAATTGTGACTAAAAACATAAAATACTGATTTGCAAGTTCTTGATACTAGCAACACATTTCTAAAAAAAAACTTTGTTGTATTGCACCTATATATTTCATTTTATATAAATGCTTTGTGCATGCCGGTGAATTTTGGAACATTTTAACATGTTTCCTTGTTATGATAATAGGTGCAGAATGTGGTTTAGTCATATTCTATAATACACATTCTGTGGTTTCTTTTTGCTTCACAATGATTGTGTTATGATCTCACTTTCCTACTTCAAACATCACTTCCTAACCCCGGGAAGTTTTGTCAGTTGTGTTGCTAAGGAAAAATTTGGTGTTCATGAGACCAGAAGTTTTACAACCCAGGTGTTTTTTGACCTGAAAGAGTTCTCCCTCTCTTTCTTCTCTACTCCCTCCCTCTCTCTCTCTCTCACTTTTTCACTCTCTTCCTCACTCAATTAATCTGCCAGCGTAAGTTATCAGCTACTAAGTAATCACTACTGGTGATTGTTCCAGCAGCTGGCACTCGTGACGTCACGCACCTGTCGTTCCAGTTTGCCAAATTCGAGTCAAATGTGGTGATAGTTTATTGGGCCTAATCAGGACTATCCAGGGGCCTAAAATTATTTTAAAATCATAAAAAATTCCATGGTATATAAGGAATCGATCTGCTATTTCAGTTTTGTGCAAAAAATCACCTTTCTGTAGGCCTTTAATGCAGTTGTTGTCTCAAAACTGTTCAAACTTATCTGACTGTGGTGGATGCTCTCACCACCACCACATCGTGTTAGTATTCATTTATTCTATATTTGCATTTTAGATAATTTGAATGATTTACTTATACTTGTTCTTTTGCTTTGAGGTTCTGCAAATTGAGATCAGCTGGAGGAGGAAGCCTGGAACATACCACTCTTTCTAAAAGACTGGGGAGGGGAACTTTATTTGTTAAATTTGGCCTTAGTTTCTTAATTTTGTCACTTTAACATTCACTTATTATTTGTGCTAAGTTAAAGTTAGTTTTGCTTTATTTGTTTTATATTTTGCTGTATGTAATTTTGTAACTTTCGCCTTTTATTATGCTCCCTCATGTGGCAGATTTGGGTTACTCCGTCCCTATTTAAGCAGCCTTTGGTTCTTTGTTTGTTTGTTTGTCAGTTTTTGGTTGTGTTAGTGTTAAATTAGTTGACCTCATTTTAGTTGGGCCCAAATTTGTTTTTTGTATGATTTAATTGTTATTCATATTTGACTTTTTTGAATTTATTCATTTTTTGGAACTATTAAATTGAAATTGTTCCTCATTTTTGAATACCTTTGTCCTTAATTAAGCATGGTCCCTCACACTGACGTTATATCAATCAATTAATAACAATGGTTACCACCCATTACCACACTTTGAACAGTCCTTGAATCCACAGTGTAAACCCTATAGGTAATAGTTACAAGTTACCTCTTGTGATGACATCAGTTGCTCCTTTAAGAGAGAAATTCACCACCTTAGTCTGTCGGATGTGTGTGAGTGTGTGTAATATGACGCATTTTATTAAATGTTTATTAATGTTAATCACTGTTGTCCTGTGTCATTTGTTTTAAGACGTGTCAAGTTGACCTTAGGGTGGAGATAAGGGTTATGGGTACCCACCCTCTAACACCCCCCCCCCCACACACACACACACACACACACACACGAAAGGCTGCTGTCCGATGTTGTGTTGGTTGTCAAAAATATGGTGGAGGTAGTGAAAAAGGTAGTAAATTCAACTCCAGGATTCGTGCATTTACCCTGATAAAGTATTTCAGTTTGAGTGTTATATGCTCTGAACTGTTGACAAAATGTTAAAAAGGAAATCAATCAATTGTGTAATTAGTCTTCATCATTGATACCACATGTTTCTTTTCTTGGCCTTGGGAAATTAAATTTTGAACCGTATCTCTCGCGCTTCAGTCTTTGCATGGGTAAATCTGGAAATTTCATTAAAATGGAATGCTGCCAGGTGCAGCCAGAGATGATGAATGTTATAATGGGATTACCCTAAAAAAAAAAATAAAAATAATAAAGGGCTATGAGATCAAATTCGGTATCACTGAAATCGGTGTCTGGATGTCTTAAATAATAACGCGGGTAACTGCAAAGAAAAACACAACAAACACGCAATTCTGTAACATTGATAAATTCCGTGGTAAAACACAACGTTTTGAATTGCGTATTATTCAAGTCAAGTGAAATCACTCTGGATCCGTGCAGAGCATCACTGCGTATGCAAAGGTCACCTATTTTTTATATGAACCACAGATAATATTGTGGAACCAATCAAAGGTAGATTTTTGCTGCTTAGGACTACAATTTTTCACTTTCTCCTGCTTTTACCAGTAGGCAGCCTTTGTTGCTGCAGGGGGTAGAGAATAAGGAATACTTAAAGAAAGAGATTATGAGTGCATAACAGATAAGCTTGTTTGAGGAGATTCTTGTTAATTAGCTTTTTTGATGGACTTTTGCCACAGTTTGACTTTTCAGCAGTGCATCCACCTGCTTGTTGATTGCTTGTTCGATGACTTAATGGGTTCTAGCCACAGCAGTAATATTATTGCAAAATACAACTCATGAGTCTTTCAAATGGGGTCAAATGTTGTTATTTGTAATCATTATATTTTATAATTATCACTTGCTTCTGATGTTTCTGAATGTTTTTCAGCCACTCACAAAGTGGTTCCTCTGTAGATCTCTGCAGAGCACTTTAGGATTGCAAACACTGAGGTGGTGATACCTGACTGCAGAAATATTGGAATATATCATGTAACCTTAATCCTTGACTATTGTTAACATCGACAAAGACTCGAAAAAATAGCCGGATCAATATAAAAAAAGATCTATCTATCTAAGCAGGTGGTGAACTGGAATTTTTATCTGACGAAGACAACATTTTCCTTTTATTCGGCACAGGGCAGGTGCCAAATTCAGGATTGTTTTCTTTCAACAGTTCTTAGGTGTGTACCTTGAGTCTTTTGTATTAGCACCACAGACATTCTCAAAGGTACATACCTCTACTCTCCATGTTGCTTCAGTGTTATATTTAACAGTTGAGTGGCACTTCTCTGGTAACTTTCTCACTGATGACACATCAACATCCTTTATGTCTTACTGCTGGAAGGGCTGTTATTTGACAACAAAAATATATGAAAAACAACAAAAAGTACGATCGCCAACTGAACAAACGTGATAATTTGTTGTTGTGTTGTCTCGTTCGTCTCTATGACACAGTTGCATTGTACTGCGTTGGTTTTCTTGTCCGAGTTTTCCCTCTCGTAAGCGACTCGCCAGCCATGGCTAAAGAGCATCCCCTACTCTGAAAATCATGATCATGTTTTAAAAAAGGAACCACTGGACCTGAGTTTTATTAAACCAAAGCAAACTGGGAGGATTTATACATGAGATGGTGTGCGCAGCCCCTTTCACCAATAATACTGGCTTATCCATCAGTCCAGCCTGTTTCGTATGAAAGTTGGTAAAATAGTCACTGCAAAGGCAGGTGTAAATGGTGATCAACATTTCTCATCAATGTGACTCTTAACAAAAACGATCCACTTGTTCTCCGTCTCATCATCTGTGGGAAATTTATAATAAATCTTACCTAGATGTAAGACTTTTTCACAGAGTCTTACATCTAGGTAAGATGTATTTATGACAGTGAGGCATAACAAGGTAGAAGAAAAAACTCAAACGTGAATTTGCTTTACTCAGACTTAGTAAACTCAGACTTTACAATTCCATAATACAAAAGTCTTTTTCCCGACTTACAAGCTGTAAAGTGCAGCAGGAATTGGGGTGGATGTGATTTTTTTAACAGGGTTGAGGCAGTGTCCTTAAAGCATGATAAAAAGATAAGAAAAACACAATTATTCCATCCTGAACTGATTATAAAATGTTTAAAGAAGATGGATTGTGTTAACTAGTTTCAAACATTTTTCAATACTCCAGTGTTGTAATTTTAAGAACATTGAAATACCTAAATATATAACTTCCCCTTTATGTTTCTATATCCTTATGATTTATATTTTGATGAACACAAAATATATGTAATTTTTTTGAAGTAGGGCACTCTGGCATTAAAATTACAACAAATGTGAGAGCATAGTGAGGAACTCTGCATGTTTCATTTCCTTTTAGGAGGAACTCCGGCTCCCCTGTATTGTGGAGACCAAGGGTGATGACTCTGATGACTCCTTCCACCTCTCTCCCGCCACACGCTCCCGTCGAAACCTCCTGCTGCCCAGCTTCACCAACCCTGTTCGCCGTACCTCACTTGGGAACCTGTTAGGGGATGAGTTGCGGCAGTTCAATGCCCTGCGACGCTGCCGTTCACCTAACCTTGGCCGTGGCTTCCTCGGGCAGAGCTCCTCTCCTCAGCCACCATCAAAAAAAGAGCACAGCTATTCGCTGTCAGCCGCAGCACTAGCCTCGACTTCAGCCCATGGAGAGTCAGGGGCTGAGCAGAAGCCTACGAAGCTGGTCATCCCAACTGTCACCTGTTTTCCACCACCAGATCTTAGCCCCAGGTATTGTGAAAGCCGTCATCAAATTACATTTTCAAAGCACAAATAGAAAGACTGAAATGAATGGCTTTTTGAAATTTACCACGCAAGTTGACAATATTTAATTGTTTGACGTTTTATTGTTGTTTATTGTTCTATGCCATTTAGCGATAATATGCCATTACTACCTTAGCTATGATTCATGTTGATATAAAACAGTCTGTTTTGTTGCTTGATTGAGCATGATATGAGAAACCACATAGTGATGTCATTGCTTCTTTTAAAACAATGTTCCAAAATGTGCCCACTTGAATACCATCTCACATCGGCTCGCTTCATTAACTCCACCACAGTGCTAATCTGCCCTTTTCAAGCAGTCTCAAACACTTTATTTTGTGTCTCTCTCAAACGCCCACTTTCAACATGATGTTGCAACTATGAAGGATTCGTGATAAATTCTGAAATGTGTATGTTTGCGTAAATGAATGTCCAGTCTGTGTTGTAAGCTGCTTTACATCTGAGGCTCTGTGAATATGCTGTTTCATCAATGAACTTCAAGCCATGCCACAGAAACCTGCATCCTGTGCTTAATGTAAATGGGGTGTATTTGAATTGCATATTTCAACAGATGTGGTTGCATTTCATTACCAGAGCACCTTATTCTCCTGCCATCTATATTTATAATGTATCCCTAAGTTACCCAGTAAGCTATAGACATGGTTTCATAGGTCTCAAGTGTCCCCCCTCCAGACTGGGCTCCTCTCTTCAAGCATAAAAACCTACATGGGTCTCTGCCAGCAGCAGCTCTCATGGCACATTTCTGGGTCGTCTTGAGGCTCTGATGACAACTGAAAAAGCTCTACTGTTACATTGACCTCTGTTTCCTTCCTTCCCACCCCTCCTGCCAGGGTTGTAGATGGCATCGAAGACAATGGGCACACATTTCATTTCACCGTGGAGCACAGCGGGCCTAACGCCAGCACAGGTGGCAGTACCCAAGGTAAGTCAAACTGCCCCCAGCTACGAGGGTCACATGGGTGCCAGATGGCTGGAGGTAAATTCAAGAGTTCAAACAGTGGATACCACGAGGCAGACCTGCCTCCTTCTGGGGAAATCTGAGAGCACAGCAGAATGAAATGACAGCCAAGGTGTCCAAACAGTCAGAGAACATGTTAAAGGACAAATGAGGTCAGAACAAGGTTCCCGCCATCGTTTTTTACTGATGATTGCAATCCTTCTTGGATGGCTATCCAGTTAAGTTCAGTTTAGACACAATTAATCTACTTGATGGAAGTAAAGACTTTAGTGACAGGTGTGTCCAGTAGACTGCAGCAGTATGAAATACAGCTACTACACCTTGTAGATACTAAAATCTATTTAAAAACTGTTGTGTAGGGTGAACCCCCCCGACTAATGGGTTTTAGTGGCACTTGTCTGCATTTCTTCCTTTTGTTATTCTAGATTTCAGATAGATATTCAGATAGTCAGTCTGCAGAAACACCTATCTTTAAAATCCCAACAAGATGACATAGACCATTTTTGAAGATATACAGCATAAGACTAAAAATAAAGTCTCTCAAATTCACAACTCTTCATTAGCTAATATGTATATCTGTATCATTCTGTCATCCTGAAATCAAAGACCAAAATAAAAGTCCCTCTCAATTATTTTGAGTCGTCCTCTTCCCCTGAATCTGCCCATGTGGTGTTTGTTCATTCCGGCAGATAAGGTCTATAATCATGTTCACAGAATATGAAAGAATATGAAACCTCTTGTGGCCATGAGAGCAACTGCATGTGAAGGGTAAAAATGATTGTTTTCTGACCCTACATTATCTACACTCATCCAGAAAGTGACTAAAGTGTTTTAGCAAAGTGTTGTCATGTTATTGAACGTATATTAGTCTTGATCTCACATCACACAAAATTCAGTGGTTGAAAGTGCAGCGTTTAACTGTTCGGTTCAGCTCTCCCTTCCTCCTTGAGGACTTTGTGGCTTCTTACAAATATCAGTGACTTAGAACCCAAAAGAGTCAAATATCCCAATTTTGTTTCATATCAGTCTGAATAGGTCAGCTGAGTAGTGAGTCTGATTTGTGTTTTTATAAGTCTTTTCATTTTCTCCCTCTCAAGAGTCCCCACAAGCCAACACCGCTCTGCTTCTGGAGACAGAGGAAGTCAGACAGAGCCTCAGTCAACTCAACCTTAAGGTAAAGTACAGCCACTTAAGCCAAATTTAAAATTCATGGCCTAAAGATGATGTATATCCACATCTGCTTTGCTTCAAATTTTTCACATTACAACTTCAATCTGTGGTCTCTGAGGTCTTTTGGGGTGACTGTACAGCAACACATGGAAACACATCATGTAATTTCCTATTTTTATTCTAGAAATGAAAACCCTGACACTTAAAGTAAGAAAGTAAAACATTTAGTTTCATTTATATATTTCTGGCACCATTTATCAGCCTTGCTGGTATATCTAAATGGGAAACATACAGTAAAAATACTCCATTGCTCCCAGTCTGTCTCTGCACGCGTAGGGTGTGTTCACACTTGTGAGGTTTATTTTTTTTTTACCTTGGACAGACAAACTTAGACTGTGTATTTCAAACATTTCCCGTTCCCCAAATCATAGGAGCTACACTGCTCAGAGCAGGATTCACCATTTCTTTGCAGTATATCCTCATTTGTGTGCAGGACCTCTTGGAGCTATTTTGAGCCTGTATATTTAGAAAGTTGTTTGTGACATCTCCATTGGTAGAAAATACTAGAAGACAAGGAGCTCATTTATTCCAACATGCTGCATTTTTGGGGGGGATTTTGTAAGTTCAGTTAACCAAATATATGTCAGAGAAACTGTCCAATCAGTGTGACCTTATCTTTAGGTCTTCTCTCAGGCATCTGTGTCTTGTATGAAAGAAAATGCCAGTTTGAACAGTAAAGTGTGTCAGGACTAATTTCTGCTTTGGCACAGAGTGTGAACATACCTTTAATCTCTCAGGATATAGAGTGAAAACAATATTATTTTCTTCCTTCTTTACATTATTAAACTTTGCTAATATCCCCAGGGCTTCAGTGCTACACAATAAACCATTTTAGTCATTGTAAGGATTAGCAGTCTTTTTGTGCTCTTTTGGGAGGACAAAATGAAATCATATCTGGACATGAAGCCGTAATTGAAACCCAACAATAGAAGCCAATAAATTTGTTTCTTTCATGCAGACTTAATGGATAGAGCTGTGTTTTTGGTATTTTAGTGTTCTCCCTGTGTATTTAACCTAATTTGGTCTGTTTGATTACATAATGTAGGACATATTTAAAGTATTTCAATATCATGAACAACTCTATGCACTCTCTAAACAGATGGATACATTAAACCAGGAAGTATCGGAGTGCACCAAAGGTCTACACCACATGATGCATCTCCTCCAGGCTCACATGTCTGTACATTACCACAAGACCTCATTCCCCCCCTTTCCTTATTCTGTCCAAACGGTGTCCAACCCTCCCACAGCCTCCAACGCTGGCATGCCACTCAGTCCTGCTTCAACATACTGCCTCCAAAATGATCCCAGGAGCGTCAAAGCCCACAGCCACCAAAGTCCAACTGCCTCTGGCCTTTGGAGCTGCAGTGGAATGACTGAATCCCAAACAGAGAGTTACCGGCCCTCTACTCCACCCGCTAACTCCTGTCTACCGCATTCTGTAAACGCTGTATCTAAGCTAGGCACATGCCATAGCTCTGAGAACAAGTCCTTGCAGCTGTGGACCTGCCCGTCGCTTCTTAGCATCAGTCCAGCCTACCAGGGTGAAAGTCCTGCTCTGGCATGTCATGCAGGACACGAAGACTCCAAACTTCTCAGTGCAAGTCCCACCACGATCAGCCAGTCCCAGCCCACTTTGTGCCTGCAGCCTCCAAGTGATAGTGATCAATTCTCTTGCCTTTTGTCCAGTTCTCCTACAGTTTCATCCACACACAGCCTACTGGACACATCACCCGGTTCTTACTCCCATCTCAATCTTCCACAAGCCTCAAATGAGGCTATTTGTGCTCTGATGTCTGCCCCGCCATCTCATAATCTGATCCAGGATACCTCTATCTTCCAAATCGACGACTCGCACCCCTCCATCCACCCTGTCTCTTCTCTGGATTCAGGATCACCGCAGATGGATGTTCTAGAGTCCTGTCTCCCATTAGGCGACCCACTTGCTTTAGAGCACATCAGTTTGGAGTGCCTGCTGGGAAACAGAGACTCCATGGAAAGCAGGGACAGCGAAAGTGCATCATCTCGAAGGTCCAGCATTGGCAACCAGACTGAGAGTACTGAGCAGTCATGGTGCCTGGACCTCACAGACTGAAGTGTCCATGTTTCAGGGGCAGACTGGAATGAAGCAGCTCCAAGCAAGATACTCAGTTTATTGACATGCAACTTCTTACAGTGTTTAAAAAAGGTGGAGATTGTTAGTGGGTGCTCTATTTCTCCCTTTTAATTCTTGGGCTCTCAAATTTGTCACTTTCTATGCAAAAGCATGTATTTGTGCATTATCTTGGCTTTACTGAAGTGTGTCTTCAACTAAAGGTCCACAACAGTGGATGCAGTATATGTTGTATATTTTTTTCCAACATACTCAGAGCATTTTGCCGTTAATGATACCTGTTACCTCCTTGCATGGTAAAGTTTTTTATTCTTTTTCCTACGGAAAAGGTTTCCAAGTTAATGTGTAAGCATTCCACATGAAAAACTGTTGATTGTGTACACAGATACTGTATTTATAAGGTAGAAAAGTCGTTGGATATTTTAGTATACAAAGGAACAAAATTGACGCTTCAGTTTGCATGTATGAAACAGAGGATGACGACATCTCTGCATAAAGTGTAAATTGTTTTTATGTTAATGTTTTTCTCAGTTCCGCATTTTTATTGGTGAATTCATAAAGTTTCAGACTGGTGTCCAAACTCTAAGCAGTGAACATCATATAATTGATGATTTCAAATAAAAGTCCATTTAACGTTTCCTTTTTACGCTCTCCAAATGATTCTTCCAGAGATTTTAATACATTTCCTTTTCTTTACAATAAACATGTCTGCTGATAAATGAAACAAAATATATATTTAGGAAAAAGTGGTTCCAATAGAATATTTAAATCTTTGTCATTTACAAAATATGAATACCACAGAGTTGAAAACTGAGGACCCTTTACATTATTCATAGTATTCAGAAGTTTTTGTCTTTTTGAATGATTTCTCTTTGGCTGAAAAAATAAACGCAGAAGATGTGTTACTGTGTCCTTTACTGTGTTGTGTTGTGTCACACTTTCACAAAGGAACAGGTAACAACAAGAAAATGCAGTACAGAGTATGCATGACTGCTTGGCTGCAATAAAACATCTCTGTCAAAGAGCCATCTTAAATATCTTCAGTTTTAGAAGGAACGTTTGGCATATCTGATAGTTTAATGGTAATGCTTTGCGCAAGCTTTTACTCAATATCAGGAATAAATACAGATGTTCAGTGTTGCGTAGGAGCTTTGAAAAATGTAATGGAGGAGAACATTTTTATGACTCACCAGTTACTGGTTGACCCTCCTCAGTCTACTTCCAGAATTCCTTTGTATTTTCTCAACTCCTCATTGTTACAACTTGTTTGTACCTTGTAATAGGCTACGTTCCAAAGTCATCATTTCTACTTTGTTCTGTCCTACATTCCTGGTTTTGACAAATCCCACCTCTACCAATTCTTTAGTTTTGATATAGTCAAATAAAAATGTATGTGTTCCTCATCTTCCTGCCTAAAGAACTAAAGAAGACTCCTAAAGAAGAGAACGCTAGACGCCTCTATGATGAACAACTACAGACCTGTCTCTAACCTCTCTTTTATATCCAAGATTATTGAGAAAGTTGTATTTAACCAGCTGAACGACTTTCTGAATGAAAGTGGAAGTCTTGATAACTTTCAATTAGGCTTCCGACGTTATCACAGCACTGAAACAGCTCTGGTCAAAGTGTTAAACGACATCAGGTTGAATACTGATTCTGGTAATGTTTCAGTCCTGATAGCTGATTTACAATAATGGGGTGAAAATTTCTGTTTGTCACCGAGGTAACATACGAAAACAAATGCTTTTTACCGAGACATTTCAAGAGCCAAATCTTTGCTTCGTTTAAGGCTAAAAATGACCCAAGCATAATAATAAAAAAGTAATAAATAACAGAAAAAGAAAGACGATGTGATGGGCAAGCCGGATGACTTCTCATGTTTAATCAAATCAAATCAAATCAAATCAAATCAAATCAAATTTATTTCTATAGCACATTTCATGTACAAACAATTCAAAGTGCTTTACATAAAATAAAAGCATTGCAGCAGGGAGTGGAAGAAGCATTAAAAATACATAAAAGAATATAAAGAGAAACAAATAACATAATTTAAATTAATTTAAAAACAAGCAACAGTCTAGTTAAGTTTAAAGATATCGTGCAGATTTCATGCATAGACACATGAGAAAAGAAATATTTTTAACCTGGATTTAAAAATGTCTACATTTGGTGAAAGTTTACTCTCCACTGGCAGTTTGTTCCACTTGTTTGCAGCATAACAGCTAAATGCTGCTTCTCCATGTTTAGTCTGGACTCTGGACTGGACCAGCTGACCTGAGTCCTTGGATCTAAGAACTCTGCTGGGTTTATATTCTCTGAACATATCACAGATGTATTTTGGCCCTAAACCGTTCTGGGATTTGTAAACCATCAGCAGGCTTTTAAAATCTATTCTGTGACTGACTGGAAGCCAGTGTAAAGATTTTAAAACTGGTGTGATGTGTTCAGATCTCTTAGTCCTGGTTAAAACTCTAGCAGCAGCGTTCTGGATGAGCTGCAGATGTTTAATGCTATTTTTGGGAAGTCCAGTTAAGAGAGCATTACAGTAATCGAGTCTACTGGAGATGAATGCATGGATGAGTTTCTCCTAGTCTTTTTGGGAGAGGAAACCTTTAATTCTGTTGATGTTTCTGAGATGGTAAAAAGCTGCCTTGGTGACAGCTTTGATGTGGCTGCTGAAAGTTAGATGTGAGTCTATCAACACTCCGAGGTTACGAACTTGGTCAGTGATTGTAAGGTCCCGATTCTCAAGATATTTACCAACGCTGACCCTCTTCTCTTTGCTACCAAACAGAATGATCTCAGTTTTGTCTTCATTTAATTGTAGAAAATTCTCTCTCATCCAGGTGTTTATTTCCACTAGACACTGACACAGTACGTCTGCTGGGCTGCAGTCGTCTGGTGACAGAGACACATAAGGTTGTGTATCGTCTGCATAACTGTGATAATTGATATTAAAGTTCTGCAATATCTGACCCAAAGGGAGCATATACAAGTTTAACTCAACAAACAGGGATATAATGCAGTAAGATGTACAAAAGGTATTCTTGTGCTAAAGGAATTATTGTGTGAACATACAGATTTAATCAGAACTGTACATATTCCATCAGCTGCACACAAGAACTTAACACAGTGCAAGAAATCTGATAACAAAAGCAGTAAGTAAATGTTAGAAAAAGAGAATTAGAATCAACAGGAGTCAGCTGTTGTGGCTCAGGCATCTGATTACAATTCCTTCTGGTCACCTCCCTTTGGAGTTTTTTCTGGCAGATCTAACTAAGAGGAGACCCCAGGGAGATCCAGAACATGCTGGAGGGATTATGTATCCTTCTGAAGGAGCTGAGGAGGGGGCTGTCTAGCTTTCTCTCTTAGACCTGTTGCCTGGAAAAAATTAAATAAATAAGGGAAAAGAAAATATACATACTTCAAGAAATCTAGACATGAAATACTGTCACGATCGATGGGTTTTGTCATGTTCCATGTTTTAGTGCTGTTCTGTCATTTGACTTATTAAGATTTTGCTGTTTTTTTCTGCAGCTTAAACAGATTTGCTTCCTGTATTAATCTGTACAGCTTGCTCCTTTGTTCGTTCAACTTAGTGCATCTTGCCTTTGCTTCTCCCCAGGTTTTGACACAGATTGACACAAATGCATCTTTTCTTTGTTTTGTTATTGAAATTCTCAGCAAGTCGAATTGTCCATAACAAGCATAAGATACCAGGTACTTGGTACAAGGCCACCTTAGTCCAAAGGTCAGCAATGGACTTTGTAGTTGTATCATTAGGCAGGCATTGGTATGTCTTCGACACCTGGAGGAAGAGAGGGACAGAGCTGTCAACCGATCAGTACCTTGTGGTGAGTTGGATCTAGTAGCTACTGAATTACTGGTTCTGGGTTAAATCACCATGCAACTTATGTTGGAAACCTAACCTGCTCTGGAGAAATACATCTAAATGCGCTGATCAGCATCCTTTTACATTTTTCCTTCCTGCTTTGGCTGTAGCAGCTGTGTTGCTTTTCAGTCTGCCAGAAATATAGGATTTTGATAGCGAAATTATCAAAAAGTAAGAAACCTTGGATTGATTTACAAAGTTGATAACCAGCATCGTAGTGCTGCTTAACAAGATCTCGAGTACGGTCCCCATGTAGGACTAAATGAGCAGTGAGGGGTAACTGGGAACATCTGGTTGATGCGCCTGTCTGACAGATCTTTATAACACACCTCCAGTTTTTCATACAGAAATACAGGTTGAAGACTTGGAATCTGAATTGGCCAAACCTCAGTTGCGGAGGTGGACTCAGGATCTTTGGTCTGAAGGTCACTGGTGCCGGTCGTAGCAGAAGCCAGAGGACCTGCTGGTCAACACCAGTGGTTAGGGAAGCTGTCAAGCTGCAGAAGGAAACCTTTCAGGCTATGTTGGCCTCGGGGGTCACCCGAGGCCAAAAGGTATGCAGGGTCTGAGGTTGAAATCATTCAAAGCTAAAAAAAAAAACACATCCTCTATGTTAGCCCATTGCACCACCATGTGGCAAATAACATTAAAGTCCTTGGACTTTATTCCCCTATTTTGTTTTGTTATTAGTTGTTTTTTATTTGTATTTGTTGCTGTTCTTTGTTTAAATTAGCAGCTGGTGTTGACCTGTGTGATGTGAGAATATTTATCACCAAGTTACACAAAAATACTAGCCTGATAAACCAGCCTAAATGGATTGGATGTCTAATTTAGTCTGGCTCCGATGAATGGATACAACGGAACATTGTTGATGAGCACAACCCGTTGTCTTTCAAACCGTGTCTGTGCCTATAGGCCAACGCTCTGACCCTCTGCCCCGCCCGCGTTGATTCAAAACACATCTCTGCGTTGTGATTGGTTTAGTTGCCATCTGCCAGATTCAGGGCAGTATTTTCAAAATGAAAAGTGGTTCGAAGCCAGACCCAACCGCAGGCAAAACATTTTGCCGTCCAGCAGTTGGCGCTGGTTTTCCAGGCTACAAAAATACATTTCTTCTAAACATTTTCTTTTTCTTTTCTTTTTCAGAATCACAACAGCCATTTCAAGAATGATGGCTTAACTTCTGTACAGAGCGAGCATCAAATAACACAAGCCGCAGTCCTCGTAATAAAAAGTAGAAAATACAGGAGAAATAGAATAAACAAAAATTTGAAACAATGCACTGTAAACTACTGTTATAACAACATTATAAGAAAATAAGATGAATGGTGTCTACACATCCATCTGATCGCTATCTGATATGATGAGAATTTAGAACATTGGAAAAATAAAATTTTAATTATCCAAAAACTAATACAATAATCTGTTAAACCTAAAAAAATGAAGATTTTATCTTGCATAATAAATATCTAGAATATCTATGTTATTAAGAAGAGGCACTGATGATAGGAAAAGGGAAGGAGAATGACTTAAGGTGTAACACCTGATAACAACAGTAAGTGGTTTTAAGTAGAAAAAGGTCATAAATATGTCTTTACACCTTTTTATGGCAGACACTTTTATCCAGAGTGATTTACAGGTAGGCAGGAAGGGAAAGGGGGTCTTGCCTAAGGACCCCTACTGGAGGTAGTTCCTTTCATGCAGGGGATATGAACCCAGGTCACCTACATGGAAGGTGGCAATCTTACCACTACACTATCCAGGTCTTTTTTTTAATCAATTTTTGTCAAATACTATGTATCTGTACGAATTAGACATCCTGTTTTCTTTTGACCGTTCATTAGAGCGTGACAAATAAGAATTAAATTCATTAAAATAAAAGAACGTTACCTTAGGCGTGAACCTAAAAAAAAGAGAGTATTCATGAATACAAAATTTTGTCAATAAAGGTCTGGATATATTCAGGTCTCTGTTCAGCGACTACTCTCCGCTAATTTGATTGGTTGTGGTGTTCCGTCACATGACTAACGAATCCAGGAAGTGTTTTGGTTACACAAAGCGGAAGTGTATACTTTGCTGAACCTAAAAGTGTGTCAGGATAAATAATAAAACGCTTTTTTAAGAGGGCTGAGACGGTCAGAAGTAAGTATCTGTTGCACGGACTGGGTGGATTATCGTTTTTGGTAAGAGCCCCACGATTTTTTTTGCGATTCTCGGTTGTAACATGTCGTGTTAGCAGACAATAGCATTGCTAACTCATCTTAACGTTATTGGAGACTAGCTATAGCTTCTAGGCTAATTTACTGCTGTTGCCGGTTTTCTCCACCCAGACGGTCAAAGTTTACAAAAGTAGGTTGAACAGGTTTTGTCGTCGGTTTGTTTTGAGTTCATGGCTGTTGTGTTTAAGATCAAAATGAACATCTAGGCTTTCTTTATTAAGAGAGTAAGGTTGACGCCATAAAGATGTCAGTCTGAAGCTGGTGAGACATTTAAAAAAAAAAAAAAAAAAAAAAAAAAAACTGTGTATAACGTCAGTTTCCCCTTTTGTTCTCTCAGGTGCGTGCAAACGCTTTGACGTTTGATTAAACAAAGATACTATTCCTGTGTTAGATCCGTCTTTTGAAGACGATGTTGATCTCAGTAGATAGTTGACGTGAAGATATTTGCTTGTATTACATAAACAAACGAGTTTAAATTAACAGGGTTTTTTTCGCCATTTTTGCAGAACTGCGACCAATAAACAACAGTCCAATATAGCAATATAGTCAGCAGTTGTACAAACGTTTATTGATGATTGTTTCCTAATGATCTCAGACAGCGTATTTCTGTACAGTCTGTTATGTTACTCTTTGGTACACATGTATATGATGCCAATGGTTATACAGTTTAATGCCACCATAACAGACTTGCAGATTTTTCAGACTGGCTCAAATTAGCCTAATACTGTAACGCTTACTAGACTTACCTGTCTACTTGACAGAGTAAAATAGATAATCAATCAGTTTTATATAAGAAAACAATCATGGGTCCAGATCTGAGTGAACATCAGAAATGAATTACTTCCAAATTTGGCCATGATTTATAACTTTGAGTAATCCTTCTCACACACAGAGCGGGTTGGGAAATACACTTTTTTCCTGGCATTTTATTGATCCAGATTGATTTGTAAAGAAATCGATTTTGAATAACTGTAACCCTGTTCAGGGGTTCATTACTGTGCAGTCAGTAGTGTCAGACATGGAACTTTTTGGTATTTGACTGTGTGAGCAATAGATCTGCAACATGAACAACTACTTAGAACAAACACAGTGAATATTAAGCATTCAGTGCTCTGATTTTTCATGTTTTTGATTTTTCAAGGGAACCTGCGACACACCACCACTGCCCGCTCACTCTGGTTTTTGGCAACAGGAGTACGATTACCGAACTCGCTTACCATCGGTGCCTGTGTTGCCAAACTCGCCGACTGTGCCTATACATCGCTGACCTTTAGTTTCACACCATCTCATCCACAACAGTCTCTGTCGATCGATGGCTGGGCGTGGTGGTGGAGCAAACAGGCCTAATGGTGCCGCAGCAGCAAACAAAATCTGCCAGTTCAAACTGGTGCTGCTGGGGGAGTCGGCGGTGGGAAAGTCCAGCTTAGTGCTGCGCTTTGTCAAAGGCCAGTTTCACGAATTCCAGGAGAGCACCATTGGAGGTAAGAGACAGAAATGTATTTCTTGACACTTGGGATGACTGAATTTTCCTTTAACGCTCTGCGCATATCAGTGTGTAAATCATGTCTCGTGATGTATAAAAAAATAATTGTTCTTGGTTGTGATGTCATACAAAAAAAGTACTTAATTTTTCTATGACTCATTTAGGGAGATATAAACATGTCTTTCATATTTTTTTTGCAAAATTAGTCAATTTTCAAATGTTGTCTAAAATCAAACAGAGATGCCTGCAAAACATTCCCATTTTACAACAACTTTTTATTGAAATGAATAACTTTTCTGTCAAAGAATCAGTGAAGAGATGAAAGATTTGGAGACGGTGTCGGGTGTTTTTGATTCTCGAGTTCCACCTGGGCTCAAATGTAAGGGCCTGAACTCTGAAGGATCATACCAGGGCTGTAATATTTGGGGACCTGGACCCATTCAGATCGTAGAAATGCCAGACCAAAGCCCATTCTGAAGATACAAACCCAATCTGCAATGATTTTACAGCTGTAAAAATGATTAAAATAAAAAAAAATATGTCCGATGAGCTTTTTCATTTTGTTTTAAAAAAAAAATACGCAATCAGTGCAACATGATCACACCTTCTTTGCACGGCCTGCCTGAAGAAAATTCAACTGTAAGGTCCTTTAATTAGCCTTTTTTAATGGATTAAAAGATCTATGTTTTTTTTAAAAATGATTTTAATCTAATTCCACACTTGTGGTCAATTTTGAAGGTCTTGACAGGCCCAGATGTGATGTGATAAGGTCACGGTGGACTTTGATCCACTCGCTGTAACTCAGGGCCGAACAATAAGATGGAAAAATGCATAATTGTATGCACTGACGTACATTGTTTATTCCTCTTTAGCTGCGTTCCTCACTCAGACTGTCTGTTTGGATGACACCACTGTGAAGTTTGAGATATGGGACACAGCGGGTCAAGAGCGATACCACAGCCTGGCTCCAATGTACTACAGAGGTGCTCAGGCAGCCATCGTGGTCTATGACATCACCAACACAGTAGGTATCACTTGCAGGGCATCAAGTATTGTGAGGAATTCAGAATGTTCTCTAGCAGTAGCTGTTGTGGTGTAAGTTCAGGTGTTTCTAAAATGCTGTTATCTTTCGTGTAAAATCAGACCGGTGCGGCCGGTCAGACTTTAAGAGGTCATGCAGTTAGGTGAAAATGAGCCATTGATGTTGAAAATGGTTGTAGTTTTCGATTCTTTGGGTGAGAACAATACTTATCAACTTTGTTGTGTTTTTTTAGGACACTTTTGTGCGTGCAAAAAACTGGGTGAAGGAGCTGCAAAGACAAGCCAGCCCCAACATAGTGATCGCTCTGGCAGGCAACAAGGCAGACATTGCAAATAAGAGAGCTGTAGATCTTCAGGTATGATAATGCAATATGATCAGCCAAAAATCTGATAGGCACAGCTGTATCTTCAATTTGTTTAGTCATAGTCTGTGTCTGTCCTTTATGTGTAATGGTTACAGGAAGCACAAGCATATGCTGATGACAACAGTCTGCTCTTCATGGAGACCTCAGCCAAGACTGCCATGAATGTCAATGAAATTTTCATGGCTATTGGTAAGTATTCTTGTTTGTCATTCCCCTCCTAACTGCACCCACAGATCTTGGTATTTCAGTAGATAAGTGACAAAACCTTTCCTGACCTGAACACAACAACTGCAGATGGATTAAACAGTTGGGGGACAGCATAAGACCAGTGAAGTACCCCTGGTGTCATGGACAGTACTGAGATAGATATATATATATATATATATATAACTGAAATGTATTTAAGTTACGGTCACACAGTAAATATGGGTTTAGAGCGCAGACGCTTTTCACATCCGAACTGAAAGAAGGGTTCAGAATTTTAGCTCTTAAACATGTAGAGCCGTCTGCATATTTAGATTCCCGGTATGAACTTTGCATTTTCGAAGCTATAGCTGTGAACCCACAGCAAGTTAAACAGGTCAATGAGGAGCTTGGTATCATGAAAAAAGGCCTGGACATCCATGAAAGAAAACAGTGGTGGATGATCACAGGATTCTTTCCATGATAAAGAAGTGAAGAGCGGTCTCCAGGTGGACGAATCGTTATCCAAGTCTACCAAAAAGAGAAGCCTGCACAGGAGCAAAGACAAAGGATTCACCACAAAGGGCTTGAATGTGGTTTACGTCATCAATCTCTGGGTCAGGTGTAATCCTCGAACGGGAAAATAAGCAAACATCTAGCAGCTTGACGGAGAACATAGTGAAACCGCTACAGTCTGCACAGAAAACTCAGCAGAATTTGGTTAAATGTTGGCGAGAGCTCCCTTGATGTTTCCAGAAGGTAATATCATGGGGTGAGATCAATACAGATGAACATCTGCATGCTACCACAAACTAGACCTAAGCCTCAAGAACAGTTCTAAGCTGTTCGGGAGCAGCATTCTCAGGACAGATCAACTTGTAGCATGACAGGAACAAGAAAGAATAAAAAAGTGATGCTGAGTCACTGTTGTTTGTTGATTTTGTGGGAACAGAGAACAAAGGCAGCTGGATTAATTCTGAAGTGTATGTACTGTTGGCAGATGACACGAACCAAGCTGTTTTCAAGGTAAAACGGTGGAATACTCTTCAATTGTTGAATCATTCACCCTGTCTCAACGTGGTTGAGCTGCATTTCACTTGCTGAGGACAAAACGTAAGGCCGAAATAACCGCAAGCAAAGGAGGGCAGTCACAACTGGCAAGGCATCACAAAATGGGAAATCTTTTCATTTGTGATTCTCATGGATTGGACTGGATTACAGTCTATTTTATAGGTATAATCATTTGTAAACTGATTATTTCCTTCATCCCATATGGATGTAAGTAACCTCAAATTAAGTCTTAAGTCTGCACTGCATGCTCATATTTAGTATGTATGCTAACTGCAGCTTCAATAGGCTTTTGTTATGTCTAAGATACCAAAAGTTGTATTAAGGGTTCATTTTTACAGTTTTTTTTACAATTTTTATGTTTTGTTTTTTTTCTTACTTCCGTATTCAGCAAACTGAGGGAGTGACAACTTGTACCGCAGAGTTGTGTTTGAGAAAAGGTGGACAAAAGAATCTGTCGCTTAACATGAGATTATTGCTGAAAATGTGTTACATCTCTGTGGTCCTTCAGCAAAGAAGCTACCAAAGAGCGACCCTCAGACCGCCGCTGGACCAGGGGGGCGGACGAGGACAGGAGTGGATCTACAAGAAGCCAGCCCTCAGGGTCGCAGCAGCCAGTGCTGTGGCGGTCATTAATAAGTACAAAACCATGAACTTAGTGAATGAGCCGTGAACATCAGAACAGCACGTAGCTAAAACCCAGAGAGGCAGGAGAGGGCAGAGCCGCCTGCCTCTCCGGCATTTATCCTGAGATTACAGATGAGATTATCTGGATCCTCTTTGATTAAAGGAACTTTTAAAAAGAATCATAAGCTAGAGGGAGTTCCTAGCATCCCTCATTTATTCCCTTCTGTCTTTCCCCCCATTTCTCTGTCTGTCTTCAGCCTCTGTCTCAGATGATTGAATCCTGTTTGACTTCACTTTTTTGAAGTGTGATGCTGAGGTGTTTTGCCATTGTCTCTGTGTATTTATGGTATATACAGCATACAGTATGTTTCAACACATGATACTGCATGTGTTGAAACATACTGTAGACTTTTCTACTCCTTTCCCTCCACATTGGTCTTTATGGAAGTCACAAGTCGTCATTATTAATGCTTAAATTGCAAACAGCAGTAAAATAAAGCTCTAGTTTGCAGCATTTTGGCCCCATTTGCACCTGGTATTATTATGTGATAACTTATCTGTATAGTTGCATCTTGCTTTGCATTTTCACCTAGTTAAAAATGTGCTCTTGTTATCTGCCTGTACCGATTTCAGATTTGTTAGGTTCGAAACTGCGCATTTGAACATTATTCATTTCTTCATTAGTTTTTGTGAGGGCAGGCTTCATTTGTTGCTAACATTTGCAGCTAGCAGTTAGCCGCAGTTAGGTCGAGAGGACGATTGTGGCCAAAGTGTGCAAACTTAATTTACACCTTGCTGAGTTCCAGTCACAGCGTAAGTCACTACGGGCTGGCTGATGCTGGTCCCCGTGCGTGCATTTACGCCCACGTTTTTCCTTATCGTGCCCTCTCCTCGAGGAGTCCAGACACGGATCACCTTTTTGATTCCACATGGAAAGGAAGCAGTTATTTTTCCTGGATGAGACACAGTTTTAAGGAACAGCTCAAAAACTTTGCCGGTCGAACGGGGGTCGTGATTTGATAGTCTACACATCTGAAGGTGTTTATGAATTGTGAAACGGAATGCAGTTGATTTCATTATTGTGTATTGATAACTGTAACACCAGAGTTGTTTGTCTTTTTTTAAAAGAAATGTGAAATAACTTGTAAATCTACAAAGTAATAAATAACATGCAAGACTCCCTTTGTTTTGGGTTGTTTTGCTGTGTTGGCATTTAAGGAAATTTCCAATGTTTTGTTTTTTGGGGGCATGTGCAGTCCATACTGCACATTTTGACAGTAAATTAATACTATTCTTCAAGCTCCACACTTTAGCATGTTTCATTTGAAACTGAGCAGTAGATATGCTTCCATTTTAGGAAAATCATTATCAAACGGGCAAATCTAGGATCCTTCAAGTCAGATTGTTGTTGCAATCGGTGAAGGCTTCTGGAAAATCTAACGAGCCAGGAGGAATGGTATCCATAAATCCAGACACCACACTTTGAGTGGGAAACACTTTTGGGTTTATTCGTCTGTTGCTGTTCTCTTTTTTTTTTTTTTCAGACTGAAGCGATCAAGGGACCACGCACACAGTTGGCTAGCGGCCTTTATCACACAAAAATTACTTGAAATGACACATAAGCTTGTACGCAACCAACAGACCCAGTTTGGACTCAGGAATCTTTCTTGTTTTTCCCATAAGTTTGTGTTTATGTTGTAAACCTTGAACACAGCCATATTACCTTAGCATATTGAACATACTGCCTTTGAAGTGCCAAATTATTATTATTTTTTTAGATCTCCTGGTTAAAAATGGAACATTTTGATTCAGCTTTTCTCATTGTTTTTTTTTTTAGAACATTCCTCTGAAATCTGGTTCTACTGTCGAAACTTCAAAACAATTTGAGTCCAGTCTAAATGCAGGCAGTACTCTCTGCTAGACACGGGTGAAATGTAGTATAGGCTGTTGTTATCACTCGAGAGAGTCCCATAGATTAGGTGACAAAATGCAGACTTTTACTTGAATTTGGAGGGTTTTGTTTTTGTCTGAAAATGTTTCGGGCCGGATCGACGTGGGCAGAGGGAACTACGGGGCCTCGGGCTGTATTTCGCTCATCTTTACACTAGATGGCAGCATTTGCCAATTCAACAATTTTGATAATCCAGTCTGTATTAAAGTAATTTTTTAGCAGTGCCACAATATTTAAGTGAAGAGATTGAGGAACTACACAAATAGTGATTACATTTGTATTCATCGTTTTGTGTAAAAGGGGACAGCTAAAGTAGATTGATCATGCCAACAGCCACATGGTAAGATAATAAAAAGGCAGCCCTGCAGATGAATGGCACAGTAGTGGAGTGCTTCATTTGTGTTCACCTCATTACCCCGCATCTCATTTTAAAGCAATGTTCTTCTGGGTTAATGCGGCAGTTCATATCTGTGACCTTTTAATAGAGGTGAGTGGAGCTTTTTGAGGTTTGAGATTAGCCGCAGAAATATGCAACTATATAAATATATATATATATATATATATACATACATAATTGACATTAAAGATATTGCATATGTTTTATGTACTCTGGGCTCAAATGCATGCAGTCTGGTTACAATGAAGAGTTTGTGGTGCTATGGAGTTGTTTGGGTCTGTTATTATTTTATTGGTTTGACCACATAACAACAACAGATGTTAGTATTAATGGAATCAGTGGTAGAGTATATTATGGAGGGACATGATCTCAAACATAAATTGAATTAGTAGTTTACATTAACGTTCCAGCCTACGGCACCAATGCATAACAAGTGTTGAGAAAAAAGGAATACATTCTTTTTTCAAAAAGGAGACTCAAATAAAGTAAAACAAATAAATGTGGAAAACATGAGGAAGGTGTGTTCACATATTTAGTTTATTTAGAGATGTCACAGTCACCTCCAGCAAGCGACTCCATGTAATATTCCAGAAATACATGAAACATTGGACATTTTCCCCTTTAACAAATTAGAAATCTTTAAATGTACCATTCTAACATTCAGTGTTACACAGTCTAAATGGCTGTTTTTAACAGATTTGTGTTCCCATTGGTCATGTTACTCTCTCTATGTAGACAGAAAAAACTACAAAACCCATCCACATGTAGGGATTATTAGGTGCTGGCATAAATCCCTCGACTTTCACCAAAGAGGAAAAGGATAGGGTCTCAATAGTTTAATTTTCCCGTTGGAGTTAGTTTCTTTTTCCGTTATGGTGTCCTACCCTAATTTATCATTGATCTCATATTGGTTTTCAGACCAAATGTTTGCTTTTATGGGTCAATCATCAGCAGATTATTCATGGTTTTGGGAATATCTGTGGTGCAAAGTCCTCCATCCATTTTTCTCCTGTCTGGAATTTACCGGTACCTCATATATAATAAAAACTCATGAAAACTAATGAAAAACATTTACATTGAATTTCAGTGATATTGCACAGTGTGACAGGAAGTTAGAGAAAAGCTTTAAGCTACTCAGCAAAGATCACTATCTTATTTTCAATGGGGATTTTCATTTTTCATTAGATTTCTAAGAGAGTCCCATAGAAATTAATGGAATGATTAGCAAATATATGGAAACCTTTGTGGAAAGCAGACTGAAAATAGTTGAGGAAAGGGGTTCAAATAGATCTATCTCTCAACCATTTCTCCATTTTACCCCCTATATTGAAAACTGACAATGTTTTAGTCTGTGGACCAATGTAGGTTTTAGACATTGTATTGTGGATTTGGGTTGTTTGACCTAATTCCGTTATAGCGTTACATGTGTTACAAAATGATTACATCTCTCTTTTTTTAGCATCTCAGATTTTCTTGTAAAAGTCTCTTGTGACCAGAACAATTCAGAGGAAGTTAAAAAGTCATAAACACTTCTAGTACAGAACAAGTGTGCCTTTCTGTCAGTCTATATATGTCATCTCTGCAAAACAAACCAGCCAGCGACCCTAACACTATGGATTTTTAAACCAGTTCATTTTTTCTCAAGTCCTAAAATACAGATGTTCGCCTGAAAGATTCTTTTTTTGTTACCCTCACAGATCCTCAGATGGCTTAAAGACTCACCCTTGATGTAAATGTTAAGATTTTGACTGTGGAAATTGGTGTACACTGTCTTTTATTGTGTCGGGCCTATTTTTGTGATTATGATGGAAGTAAACAATGTTCATTAAATCCATTACAGCGAATTGACTACACACACACACACACATAAAGGCACACAAAGCCTCAGAGATATGGTAGCATTTCTGCCAAAAGCAAGCGGGCGCTCTGTTCACAGTAAATGATTTTTCATTTGTTGAGCTGTCAGTCAAGATGTGTTCTGTCAAAAAAGAAACTCATTTCATGCTTGGCCTCTGTGAATCATAATGGCATCAGAGCTGGACTGAAATCGACTGTATTTAGAGCAAGAGATTTGCACAATAATGGAAATAAGGCCTGAAAATAAATGTATTTTATTTTCGTTTTGTTCCACTGTTTTCTTGTTTGTCTTATTTTCCACTGAAACCGGTAATGTGGCTAAATAGTTGCTGTATGATGATGAGGACGTTCTGAGTACCTTTGGTAAGTGTAAATGTGTGTTTTTGTTTGGCATAGCTAAGTTCCAAGAGAGAAAACACTGGCTCTGATGAATTCTCTCTATCTTCCCAGACAGAGAAAAATGTCATTAAATACCAAGGACATGGGGACACGGTATCAGGACTTCATTCTGTGGAGCAGTTAGAGATTTCTGCTGATAGCCATCGGATGTGTGATGTGGTCCAGTAATTGCCTCTTATCTAAAATTAAACATCTAACTTTGTTGCCTCCGGATGGGAGCCTAGAGAAAAAAGGAACTGCATATGCAACTATTGTTGAGGGTCTAGTCATTTTTTAAATATCTGTCTTAATGTTGCTTTCATTTACCAATCGTAAGCTGAACTAGCTGAACATTCACATTGTCTTAGTAACACATATGTACTGAAGTTTAAAAATGGTAATTTTAGGATACTATAACATTTCTTGGTTGGCAACATTTTCCTGTTGGGATTCCCATTACTTTGGGAGACAAGCATTAAAAAGCATCAAATCCCCAGTTTTTTCAAGTGCTGCATTAGCATGGTTTATCTTTTAACGTAGACAACAGCACAGCTGATGAGGGGGGAGGGAGGAATTTGAAAAAACGTCTGTCCTGGCTTTCAAATAGCACTAACAAATAATGACCCATAAATCCAAAAAAAGCAGTGAAAGGTAACTCTGACAAATTCTACAACAAGTGGCTTTTTTTTCTTACTTTTTATTTCATTCTCTTCAATCTCTGCCCCCTGATTGATGGACCCCCACTCACTCTCTCCTTCTCTTTCCTCTCTTTTTCCTTTTCTGTCTTTTGTCCTCCTTTTTATTTATACTAAGCAGCTTACACATACATGTACATATTACACTTATTATACTTATTCAATTGCTATATATAGATGTCCTTAACTGTTAGTTAAGTAGCACCCCACAATTGTGTATTGTTCTGGAATTGTTGTGAAAAAAAAAAAACACTAGAGGAGGTAGACTGTATGCTTTTTTTTTTTTTAACTCATCAAGATGCACATTATTTTGACTGTATCAATATGTTTGCTCAAACTGACACTGTGGTGATACAATGCTCAATGTAAATGTGACATTGATTTCTATTCATATGTGCCTTTCCTCCCAATAAAAATATAAATCTTACAAAAAGGGAAAAGTTTTTAATGACCCCAGCAGTTGATTTCAATAGCAAAATGTGGCATCTTGTTCCTGAGAGCATTCCTGAGAAAAGCTCAAGTGGATTTACGTGACATTGACCCCGAAGGACAGAGTGTACAAGGCTGTACCCTCGAGGAGCCCATCTTATCTAGAGTACATCATGATCTCATTTTCATCACTCCCTTTACTGAGAGGCCTTGATCATCTTTCAATATCAACTTGAGCCTGGCTATGATGGATTTTTTAAATGCTCCTTAACTCTAAACATGGATGCTACTGTGACACTTTCTACCTGACCACAACTACTTAGTTAGGTGGCCCCGTGCTTAAGACGGGCTCTACGATGTAGATGTAGTCTGTGGTGTTCACCTGACCTCCAAACTCCCAAGAAACCAATCTGATGGCATCTTTGGGGAACAAGCCCGTTCTACAGAGACCCCATCCCACAGCCCAGGGGTCCTAAATGATCTGTTGCCACCATCCTGGTACCAGACACTCAAGGACACTCTCAGATGTTCTTTATCCACGCCCACGTGTCCGAGCTCTTTTCGTGGCCATAATGTTATGGCTGCTCAGTGTAATCTTGTTTTTCTGGACACTACAGAGAGGCAGCAGCTCCAGAACATCATATCACTTGATAACAGGTTTGGCAGAAAATTTCCCTTGATGAATGGCAGCAAAACATTAGAGTGTTGCACCCTTTCAAAAGGATTTTGTGTGTTAATCAGTGCCTCTCTTGTGGCCCATTTTGGCTGAGGTACTGTAATAAAGTTGGCCCATGGTTTTATTTAAGGTGTTAATTTCTTGACACCGTTAAATACAGCACATTCATCCATGGGCCTTAGTCTGAGGTCGACACCTGTGAATAACCCAGCTGTGCTTTACTAAAACACTTACGTCACTTCCTGGTTGGTTAAAAAATGATCATGGTTAGGGCTAAAATACATTCTTTTGGTGACTATTTTACCCCTCACATGCAGTTGCTCTCACAATAATGTAATTATTGACAAATTTACAGTCTGCATGAACAAATGCCGTCTCATTTTATCATTTGAAACTGATGAAATGGTAATAATCATTAAAGTTTACATAGTTCAGAGGTGGAAGATTTGCATGGAACTAATGATAGGATCAGAATAGTCCCTTCCCCACAACCTTTTCACACAAAGTATGAATGTTTGAGGAAAAACACCACGTCCCACTCCAGCTCCCATCAATGACACAAATCAAAATCATCAATCATGGCAGAATCATGACCTCATCACTGAAGTCCTGTGGCTCAAAGTGAGACTATTCTTCTTACTTTCATAGATTTATAGCAGTTTGAAGCAGTCTATTCCAGCTTCTTTCTTTTTTTTCTCTCCAGACCAAGGGCATGAGATAAAAATCACCACCGATCAATTTGAAAGCTTGATTAATAGTTTAATTTTCTTCAAAAAAATTGGCGGAAAAGAGCCCATCTGAACCTCATCAGTCCAGAAGAAATGTCCTTTTCATTTCCTGACATCTGTCACATTGGGCAAAAATAATTATTACTTTCTTAGCCTGTGTTTTTAGATGGCTTAAATGCAATATTTGATATAAACTGATATTACAACTGTTTGTGGATGTTTCATATTCAAATAGTCACATCCTATGAACAATAAGTTACGTACATTTTGTGTGATCAAAATGCTGTTGTACTGGACATACAACTAAACCCACAAACTGTAAAATTTAGTCAAAGGGGGGATATTTTAGTCAAGCTCAAATACTCTTCACTGTTGTGGGTTACTCTGTTCCAAGCCGTGAAGTGCAGTCACTATCCCGCTCCAACTTCCACAATGGTGCCATTCTTCTCTTTTACATACCCACTTCTTTTTTAAACTAGCCACTGTTATTCTTCATGTGGCATCTCATCAAACTTTAAAGTCAAAAGACAAAGTCAGTACATAAAAAGGGAGAAAAGAAGGAGCGTTACCATGGTGACCAGGTTAAACTGAAGTTGTGGCCAGTTTTCTTGATGATTCTGAGTGGAGCAGAATAAAAATGTCCTTTAATGAAAGCACTCAAGATGATGGCAGAGCCGAGAGCTGTTATTAAGTCTGATGCTGGGAGCATGATGATTGGACTCGAGTCTTTGACTTCATATAAATGGAGCTCCCAAATGTTCCCTACACATACTAATCTAACCTTAACAACAGGAGGCTGATTCTACTTTGGTGGAGGCATCCATTCTGCACATAGATGTGTGTGCATTTGTGTTGCTTTCATATCCTCACTGAGAGGTGAAGACATCGGGAGCATTGACACGTTACACCCTTGTCTCTGAATGTATGCACATACAAACACATGTGCTCCTTTATTTTTAGGGCGACTACCTTGTGGCGAGGTCAAAGCAGGGTGCCAAAAGACTTCAATGTGAAGGACATAGCTCAAACTCCAAGTATGTTTCCACCGTGCATCCATCACCGTCTGGCTGACAGCTGATCCAAACACACACCACTAGGCTGGCTGTAGCACACACAGGCATGTGCCTGTGTCACTACTCCCAGATACGTCTGCAGGCATCTGCTTTTGAACATGGCCCAACAATGTTAATGAGGTGGTCTGACGGTTGTGGGATGGGGGAATGGTGGCTGGTGATAGGACGCAAACACAACCTAAAGGTGGAGGGGGAGTGTGACATGTCAGATTGAGACAAGATTGTCCTGTGACCCCTCAAACTATTCATCTTCCAGCTTAAAGCCATTATGTGGTTGGAGGTTTAGTGGACGTGTTTATATACATCCGTTAGCATTATTTTGAGGTCGTATAAATGCCAGTGGTTGTTTTAAAGAGACTGAGTGCATTCAAAAATTTACTTTCACTGTTCTAAATTAACAAATGCTACAACACAGATATATTGTGTACACAGCAGGCAAATGTCAACTATGAGAACTGAACATTGGGAAATCTTTAATTGATTAGTTTATTTATTCAGAGGAATGGACTATTATTCCAGTCTGTTTCACTCCATTCTGTTGTCAATATACAACACAAAATGTATGCCCCAAACAGGTGGAGAGACGTTTGCAAGAAGTGGGCTTTTAAATGCTAACCATTTGCATTATGGGAAATGTAAGACACAATGTATGAGGCGATCGATCCATATTGCAAACTAAAAATTCTACATATCTCAGCCTTTGTTGCCTCACTTTTTAAAATACGTTTCTTCCAAACCACCCAATTGTGGTGCAAGTGCAAAACATAATTTCTTTAATGGTTTGAGTGAACCAAAACCAACCAGACAACTGATACAGTATAAAATGGTATATATTTTGGTTTTATCATAAGTAACATGAGACAACAGTACAAAAATATCCAGTGTTTACAGCATTACTGTCAATACTCATCAAAAATACACATGTGAAAAATCAACACTGAGTAAAGTTTATCAGGTTTCTAAACAACTTATGTACATTTTAACACTGGCTTCAAAATAATGGCCCCTCTTTATCAAATAGGTGGGAAGGCAAAAATAAAAACTCGAATAACTATGGTGATGTTTGCAGCTATGATCTTTTATTGTTTATTTATTTTATATAACACGAATTGTTTGCCTTCTAAAACTATACTTTATTTCATAACATATACACGATGGAGGATGCTGATCTTCTGTTTTATTGTTCTATGTGCATCCTTTGAGGTTTGAAACACAATCTCTGACGCCGTTTTCTTGAAATTTGACGCGTTGAGCTGGATCTTGATAAAAGACATTTTTTCAATTTAATTTTTAATTTTTTTTCCTAATTCTTGGGCTATATTTTGTTTTTAGTGTACAACAACCTCAGGCAATCAATTAGTTATTCAAATAAGAAAAAGCTCGTGGAATACTGCGTTTTCCTCCACATTTCTACTCAACAGCTTTTCAAAGTTTCTGTTCATTTCACCGTTTTTACATGTGAAACAACCTCGCGCGGCGGTCCTTTTCTTTCTCTCTTTCTCTCTCTGTCTCTCTTTTTCTCTCTCATCCCTGTGCGCAGTGATTTGGTATCTCTGTCGCTCAGGCGGCGGCAGTGGCCCAGCGCGCGCACATTACGCGCGTGGTTTATCTTTCCTTGATACGCTCGCTGGACTGAATCGCTTAGCAGGCAGCTGAGCTCGCGCTGTAATCTGTGACAGCTGGAAATGGACATCGGCGACGGAGGAACTGAGCAGCCGTCTCACACAGGTAGGAAAATCATTTCAGTTTTTACATTCCGGGGTTGGCTTTTATCTAAACTGATTTAGGAAACGTCCTGCTGTTTTTCTTTGTCGACTAAGTGTTTCTAGAATGTCTTTGCCATTTGAAAGAAATGCGGCGCTCTCAATATAAACTGCCACGAACGAGAGGGCAACTTTCTACCCTTAATTAAACTCGTCTGGACGACAGAGTATGTAGATATGTGTTGTCACCCTACTTATCTACATACTAATCTTACACATATTCCGCTTGTGTTCCTACACAGCTGTGGATACTTTACAATGAAAATAAAAGTTAACAGATTTATTAGTATATATAGTTAATGCTGAAACTCTCCATGTGTCACCTTTCAGTAGTTTATATATCTTCCCATAGATGTGTGTGTCACCTTGTTATTACTTTGAGTGCTGGCTTGTTGTACTATTCTGCTGCTCGATTCAAGCAAAGGATATAGACTTAAACACCCTACACTGGACACATAACCATGTTCTGCATCCTCTTTAAGTGACCTTGCTCTCCTCTGTCCCCCTCTGCGGCAGCTTCAAACCTAAATGGCTCCAAATGGTGGCCCTCCTTTTCTGCCGAGCACAGCCATTGAAATGTTCCTTCCAACTGCTCTGAAGCAGTCATTTAAGCAGCAAACAAAACATCCTTCATTCATCAAATCTCACATCTCTTACTGCCCACTCCCCAGAGGGATGCTGTAATTTTCACTAGCACTCCTCATGTGTGCGACTGGGAGAGTTTGCTTCTTTTTTTTTTTTTGTGGGATGTGTGATTCTGTTGAGCTTTTAGGTTTGTGTAGAGCTGGGCCACTTCTGAGAGTGGCGAGTGTGACTCGCCACTCTCAGAAGACTGAATCTCTACAGTATATTTCATACAGAGATAAGCTCACAGCACCCTATGTTAAACGTAAATGTAGGAAATGTAATGACACCTCGCAGACTGGTACTTACAGTATATACGAACGGCAAAAAGTAAGAGAGGAGACAGTCGAAGCATCTCTGAATAATTTCAGTGACTAGCAACAAAGGACCTGTGACATCTGGTTATCGCACAGCTCTTAAGAAGGTACAGTAAATTATGGTGCAAGGCCACTCACTGCTTTGAAGAAAAGGTGTGAATATCTTGTAAGCTGGGGGACGAGAGCTGCCTAGAAACAAAACCTGTACTGTTGGGATTCAGGAGTCTGTTTCACAAAGCTGATCTTTGATCAATGATTGAACAGAGTGAAGATCCTCGTACCAAATTTGTGATCAAATCGGCCTCGACTTTCATAATCAAGAAAACGCTTGCCGTTGATCAAACAAATATACCAAACATTGTTTTATTTCCAATCTTCTTTGTTAAAATGCTTAGTCACTCGTCATTATTTAAAGGGATAGTTCGCCTCTTTTGACATGAAGCTGTATGACATCCCATATTAGCAATATCATTTATGAACATTGACTTACCCCCCTGCTGCGTCCTGTGAGCTGAGTTCCAGCCTCGTTTTGGCGTTGACAAAGGTAGTCCGGCTAGTTGGCTGGGGCCACAAAAATAAAGCGTTTTGCTTCTCAAAACAATATGCGTTCAAAACAGTAATACATTTGCATCACAAAATCATTCATCCAGAAAAAGTCAGACCTCACAATCGCTTGGCGCTATTTTCTCTCTCCCTTCCTATCACTACGGGCTGTGTAGACTGTGCAGACCGAGCAGTCCCCTGCTTCTGAGCAGTAAACACCGTAACAGGTGCGGCTATCGTCAGGTGGCAGCACGCATTGATATGAAGGTAGAGAGAAAATAGCGCCAAGCGATTGTGAGGTCTGACTTTTTCTGGATGAATGATTTTGTGATGCAAATTTATTATTCTTTTGAACACATATTATTTTGAGAAGCAAAACGCTTTATTTTTGTGGCCCCAGCCAACTAGCCGGACTACCTTCGTCAACGCCAAAACGAGGCTGGAACTCGGCTCACAGGACGCAGCGGGGGGTAAGTCAATGTTCTTAAATGATATTGCTAATATGGGATGTCATACAGTTTCATGTCAAAAGAGGCGAACTATCCCTTTAATGTTATTGTAAAACTGGGCTAAATAAGATGTTAAAATAAATCTGGCTGCAGGAAACTATTTGATTTTACATTCAGTTGGAAAAACGGCAAACTTCTTAATCAAGAAGACAAACAGCAGATTAATTAAGAATTGATTGAGATAGAAACTATTTGTTATTTTTGGAGCCTCTTGATTAATGAATGATGTTGAAATGAATAAGAGGCAGTTATCTTTTTGTAACTGATGTAGGGTTGTACAGTGGCTTTTGAGTGATTGACTCGATATGTTGCAGGGTACATCCATAGAAGAATAGCACTGCCATACCTCCTTTTTTTATTGCCATTTCTTTAAAAACAACAATGTTAAGAGCCTTCTGCTTCCACTGCCTGTGGGCACAGACTCCTCTCTGCTCAACATTGTTGAAATTCCAAGTTTTGTTCCATATCTTAAAAGTCACTGCAGTCATAAAACTCCCTCTAGTTTCATTATAACAAAGCCAACAGGTCATCTGTTAGTCTTTTGACAAAAGTAAAACCCTAAAACATGGAGGCTTTCATTGCAGTTTGTCTATAGGTTCAATTACTGATTAGTTACAATAAGAAAGAGACAACATATCCACAGATTTGTCCCTCAAAGTTGATGACACCATACAGGGGTTTGAATATAAATTTTTCAGATTTACTTACAAATCCACACATTGATCTTTGTAGCTGTGAGTGTATGGCTTCCCTACCAGCCCAAACATTGGTGATGAAGTGGAGTGACCTGCTTGTCTTCTGGCCCTCTCCCTCTCTGACTTTCTCTCTCTTTTGTACTTTGGCATTTGGCTGCCACCGCCTGCCTCAGTAAAAACCATCAGCTGTGAAATTGAGAATAATCATGTGGAACGAGATTGGGATGGGAACAGCTTGAGATCCAGCCCTTAACTGTCAATGAACTCATGGCTTCTGCTGATAAAGTCCACCAAAGATTGAACAAAACATATTTTTTTCTTTTTTTGGTTGATGTGTTGGCAAAAGATTACTTTTTGTTGATAGGATTTTTTTTTTTGTCTTTCTCGGGTTTATAGTGTCAGGTCGGCAAAAATAAAAACAAAAAGTCTTTTTTTTTTCGAGCTGTGGTTTTCCTGTGTTTTTAATAGAGATTGATGAGGTGTCCCATTGGTACTCACGAATGCTACAGCTGCCATGTGTGTGGCATTCCTAATGCGTTTTATGACTAATGGCTATGACAGCCAGCTGGCACTCAATTCTCTCCGTCTTTATTTGAAGAGCCTCTGGACTGTTGGCAAAGGAAAATGCAATTAAACCAGTAGAATACACAACCATGAAAATTAAATAGTCCCCACATTATTGTTGTACCGAAACTACCCACATAAAAACATAAAACTACACAGCAGTTGTATCATCATGGGTGTTTATATACAAAAAGAATAGGATGAATAGTCATAATAAATGGACGCAGTCAATGTTTGCCAACGAGAAAAGTTTCTCAACTTTGTCAGGAATCCATCAAGGTGATACAAAACCTGTTCCTCCCACCATGTTGGCCCCGCTCTGTTGAATGTTTAGGTTCTACAGTTTGATTGTGAATCTTCATTAACTTCCCTGAAACATGTGTATACTTCAATTTGAAAATATTTCATTGAAGTTTTCTTGGCTATAAGACTTTTAGAACATTGTCAAAGCCAGTTTGAGAGTATCAAACCACCTTAATCTCTTGAACACATTTTGATTTGAAATAATAACTTGGAATGTACTTTGCTTTTGAATCACAGAGATTTATACATTTATTTTCAGATGTGAAGGATCTCTTGACTCAATTATAGATTATTTGGTTTGTAAATAGAAAGAAAAAGTTAGAAATTGATATTGATACTGATATTCCATTGACTTAAAATTCATTCTTTATTTTCAATTTACAAGAAAAATAAAATCAAGATGGCATGGATCAGGAAAAAATGTCAGTCCTAAATTTTGTGACTCTAAAATAGTTTTTAATCTGTGGGAAAATCAACTAAACATATAGGACATTTTTTTTTTTTGTCTGTGACCAGACAAAGGCAACGTTGCTTTAAAAGTTATCTCGTAATTAATCAAATACCAGAATAGGTGCTGATTTGTCTTTACGGCAGCTGGGCAATCAATTACAATTGATAAAAGTCTGGCAGCTCAGTTGAACACTACTCTGCATGTCATCAGAAATATACCACAGAGAGTGCCTGAAAATACACTTGACTGAAAAAGGGGTGTATGATCATGACTGTCAAAGCCACAATGCTGTGGGCTTACATGCACCATGTAGTGCGACACATGGCAGCCATTTTCTGCCTGGATTTTATTTTTGCCGTGGCTGCTTGTTTTTGTGAACACACATTTACTCTGCAGATGTCTTATTGCAGCATGAGAAATGCTACATATGTTTAGAAAAAAAAATTCTGTGGGGCTTATTTTTGAAAAAAAAAAAAAAAGCTCCTTCTAACAGCCGTGGCAATTTGAAATGGACTGTCGATTAAAGCATAAACTCCTGTAATCATCAAAACGACGCCTTTAGGAGCAAATTGTCGGTGGACGCCACCGGTGGACACCTTATCACAATAGACTCGCAACAGATTGCTGTTCCCAGCCTTCCCCCACTGAGTTTCCCTCTCCTCATACGCTACTCTGAAATGGATTTCTGCTTAAGTCGCCCATCAGAAACGTAATGGCTCTCGGGCTGTGCCATTACAAGTCAGATGATGGTCTCCTTCACACGGTGGCTTAAACCTGCCTCTGGACCAATAACTGATCTTTATTTGGCTGCTCAGAGGTGAAAACAGGGTAAAGCCACTTCCTTGACTCTCTGCTGATTCTCCCTAACAGATATCTGTCATGGTGAGAAAACAGTCCCTCAAGATTCTGTGAAATCATCAAGATACTCACAAATGATCAATACAAAACATGTCATGACAACACAAGCTGGTCAATACTTTCATCTGTTTGCAATAAACTTAGAAACCATAAAGCTGCCATTTAGGGAAATTGTCAAATGTTTGATGACACCTACACTAAGTGGTAACAGCTTATATATCATCACGCTGGCAGTATGAATCATCCTCCCTGGTGGAAAAAAAAACAAAACATGAAAGCACTGATTCCGAATTTCCCTTGAGGTGAAACAACTAGACACAGGCTGAAAGGAAAAAACATTCAAATTCAGAGATCCTTTAATGGTGCAAACACAGAGACACTTGTTGTCTTTGTGTAGCAAGCTATTGTTTGAAAAAAGTCTGAATGTAATGCAATATCACCACATAAGGTGGGAATACCTAAGCACCTTGTGTGTTGATATTATGCTACATGATGACAGAACACGGAGTGTTTGATTTCTTAGACTTTTTTGACAGCAAAATGACGTTGTCTCATGTACTGCTGCCACAGTGCCTCCAAATTTATGTCGTTTGGTAAAATTTGCTTGCACATGCATTAAGCGGTCTGTATCACATTTTACTTGTGACTGTCAACACAAACATGCAGACTGATTCATGTCTGCAAACGAAGCCAAATGAAATATAGCAACTTAGATGAATGGTCGCTCTTCGAGTCCCCATCGTGTGGACATAGAGATGCACCGACGCCTTGTGTGGGAAGTTGAATTTTCGTACGCACCATTACCTTTTCATTCTCCTGGGGCTGGATTATAGGTACAGATTCAACACAGCGGGTGAAAGCAGTGTGAAAATGCTTCTCTTTGTGTGTGTATACGTGTGGCATGTACAGATGTGTACACCCACATGCAATATGTGCGTGGCCACAGACAAAATGTCCTTCACAAGGAACACAAACAGAAACAGATTGTGCTGTGTTTAGTTGATTATGCTCCATCTCATAGATTGAAAATGGTTTTAAATTGTAAACTGTAAATTTAATCACGAGACACGATGTATCAAGAAATGGGATCAGGAAATGGGCATCCTTACAATTAAAATGTACATTTAAATAAAATGCTTATTTAAATTCTTAATATTATAATCATCTGAAGTTTAAAAACAGAATAAATATCTTTATTAGACCACTATTTGGTTGAATGAATGAATTAAAAGTATTTTCAAGCTCTTACTCTACTTAAATGTGGTTTAATTTTTAAAAATGAAGCTTTGAAACAGGAGGCACCCTTATATTGTTTTGCCTCAGCATAATTTTATTTCCTCTGTATATTTTTCACTCACAGCATCTTTCGTTTGTCATCATCTGCAGAGGAAATATAAAAACGTATACTATCAGTGTTTCCCTCATGTTGACAGCTTGGTTGTTTTGTACCAAATCCAGTTTGCGTGCACTGAAAAACACAGAGATTTACATGTTTTTCTGATATTTAGGGTTGACAGCTGTTCATCTTTGGTTTCAGACACTCTATTGCACTGACAGTACTGTAACCACTTGGTGTTATCTTGAATAACACAACTAACAAACCATTTATATTTGACTAAAAACTGTGTGAATAATGAAGTATCTGTACCACAAAATCATATCAGTTTCTAAAGCAATAAGACATACATCAATGCAGAACAGGACAAGGTCATCTGTCTATAACCTGACAAACTGCTGGCTTGGGATTATGGTTAATGTGAAAATGTGTTCCATCTTTTTATGAGAGAATAATTTCCTCACCTCAACACATCTTGGACAAAACGGTCAGATTTTTGTCAAAAAGCAAGTGTCTTGTCCATTTGCAGCCACCTTTGTTTTTCTTGAAATCGTCACACAGCCTCTTCTTTTAAAATTGTTGTGCTCTTCGTTCCTCCATTAAATGGTCCATAATTTTCTCTAATGGTTATTACTTTTGAGCACAAAAAACCACTCAAGAAGGCCAAATTAAATGGTCGTTGATTGAAGGAGCCATTATAGCTTAGCTCTGCTGCTTGTGCTGTCTGTTTCTATTAGGACTGAGTCACAGGAGGAGGATGGTGAAGCTGTTGGGCTGTTTTGTTCTCCCAAGTCCGTGGTTCTCAACCTTTTTCCCCTTTTTCAGCCAGGAAAAAAATATCTCCAAAACTTTATCTGCACCCCTTTTTTAGAACAGCCACCATAGCTTGCATACCTCTGTCCAGGGATTAGATGTCAGTTGTGATGTTAATTACAGACTTTAGTTTTCGTATGTACAAAACTGATGAAGGCGGTGTCACAGGTACATGATGATGAACGAGACAATCGTCTGATGCCCTATGTTTTACCAGTCTGGTTGCCACAAAGTGTCATTTGATTATCCAAAACCTATTTTTTTTATAAATTCTCCTGAAAATATTTGACACTGAATCACTGTGAAAGTGAGCTCTTCACCAAAGATGAGGAATTACATGGACTCGAGGCTGGAAATGGAATTACATCTTATGTAATAACTTCAATGAATTTGCTTAAATGTCAGTCACTGAGACTTAATTTCCTTCTGAAAGATGTTCGTATGCTGAAGATATCAGAGTGCAAACCTGTACCTGTGTAAATGCGTGCGACAGACGTACTTATTGCACCACCAGAGCTTTCCATCTGCTCTGGAATTTGTTGCTCTAAGGTTCACTTTCAGGTTTGGCTCGTTTAGTTTTGGCCTTGGATTCTACTGCAGATGGCTTTCATCACACTTGTTACTATCATAAGACTTATGAAAGTTCAAACTACACAATTTTCTTTTGTGTCGAAATAACTATATAAAGCGTGTGTGTGTGTGTATTAAATTTTAGATGGTTGGTCAGAGCCATGTTTTAAGTATTCCTACATATTGGGATTTTGTTGGTGATCTACAAGATTGGTGAAAAATTGGATCTACAGTAGTATGAACTGCCCTTTAGTGATGCCGCATCAGATAAAGCTTGATGCATTTTTCACTGTCATTGCAGTAACTTTTATGGTTAATCAGTATACTTCTGTGTTGCCGCCGTTATTTTATTTTTCTGTTGAAACGTAAGAGAAACTAATCCTCAAGGGCCCTATCTGGTTGTTTCGATATCAGAAACTACCATAACTAACAGCTAGTTCCAGGTTGTGGGCCTTTAGCTTTGAGTTGAAATTACACACTTCAAGTCCAAGATCGAATATGCACAGTTAACAGTGTCATCAGACAGGTTCAACTAAATCTGCTGGAAGAATTTTGAAAGTAAGTAAGTAAATCTCTTAAAGGGACACTATGTAATTTCTTCCCCCATCTAGTGGTGCAATTTTATTTTGCAAAGTTGAATGAATTTGCTCTCTAGCGCCTCACGTTTTCAAATGTGCGCTGCAACTTCTTGAACTACGGCAAGCGGAATGTGTCAAGATTCAAGAAGCTATAGCTTCAGACTCAAGGTCCATACAAACAAAAAGAAATCAAGACACACAGTACAAAGGATTATATAACACACATACAACAACACTATGAATACAGATGACAGATAACATGTCAGATAACATAACATCTCCTTTGGTGTGCAAGCAATGCAATTAGTCATATTCCGGGAGTTACCGGAAGTGACGTCGACGCAGCGTTAGCATTAGCCTGCGTTAGCAATAGGAGCATTAGCAGCGGTAAATAAACTCCCGGTAAACTTACAAACTTTCTAATGCCTCGTTTTGTGAGTTAAGAGCCTATGTGTACTACAACAGAAGTTTGGTAACAATCAATGCATTATTAGTGGGATCATTTACGAGATAAAATCTATTTAGCATTTTTTTTTTTTTAAACTTTATTAGTAAATCAACAAAATAACAGTTTACAAATGTGAGCATAACGCCAAAAAGAAGATATCCAGGGGGAGCATAGGAATAATAATAAAAAGAAGAAGATGATGCACTTACAAAAAGAAAGCTAATGAACACAAAGACATATGTGCCAAGGAATAAAATCTATTTAGCATTAGCGGCTGTAATAAGCCATTTGGCGGAAATGACGTCACAATGACGTCATTTCTGCTTGTAGGCCTGGTGGGGAAATCGCGATTCGAAGTGCTTTATGTCCCTCTCGGCACTTCGTCATTTTTCATAGACCGGAAGGACATGGCAGCCTCCATAGAGCTTACCTGCTCTATGTAGATACAGACTAGTTATTCTTCACTCAGGAGGATAAGTGAGATTTTTGACAGAGATCATTTTACACCAATGAGGACTAACTTATGAATGAATATGTTGATTTGAGCTAATAAATGACTTAATTTATTACATAGTGTCCCTTTAAGTAAATCTGTTTAATAAGCGTGGAGCCTAATCGTCAATTTGAAGTACAAACTAAATAAAAAAAATGTAAATGTTCATGGGATCAATATACAGCTTGATATGACCTGATCACATCGTTATAGTGTTGTGTAGTTTGCTGTTATCAGGTGAAATCTTCTGCAAATATATATTTCATGTCAATGACAGAACTATTGTGTCTTCGAAGATGAATCCAGTTTTTCTCTGATCATCCCCCTTAGGAACATTACCTGACTTTGTCAAAAATAAAAAATAAATGCTAAAAATGAACGAGGCTACAAATGGCATTTCTTACTAAAGATTGCACCAGATATCAGGGAATGTCTTTCAGTATTAACATCCTTTAAATATCTGTCAGGCTGTTAGTAAATTGATAAAACATGATTTTCAGATTATAATAAACAGGCATCGTCTTGGCCTGCTGTCATCAGAAACCAACAAGAAAATTCATTCAGTTCAAACCCATTTTTTCTAGGCAGTGCACCTAATTAAAAGCCAATCCAAATAAAACTGTCTGGTTTCCAATGTGTGTGAGCACCGATAAGAATATGGAGCCTGTGTGATTGTGGAATAGTGATCTTATCTGCAATCATCTGTAGTCGTTGGATGATGTGCTTTAGAAACACCGTCCAGTTTCCCCATAATGTGTTTAGATACCTCAGCTGTTCTCACTTATGTGTACAGCCATTTAATCTAAAGTCTGGCTGGATAATTGCAAAAGCGGGTAGCCAGAAAAGAAATGCAAAAAGAAATTACATCACATTCATAGCAGTATATAATAACATACATTGCAAACTGGAAGCAGTATTAGGTTTACATCGAGAAATTCTACAGTTTTTTTATGACTTGTTAAAATGAGGTTTCGTTTCACAAACACATTTTTTAACAAATATTGCTGTCCATCTGAGAGAAACACACCATCTGAGAATAGTTGCAATTTTTCCATACATAGAATAAGTAAGTTCATAACTGCTGGCCTGTCTTGTCCATCCTGAGGATTCACTATCTACAAGCTAATCAGAGACTCATTGCAGGAGCAGTGAATATAGTGCTTATTTGTTAGAGATTACGATTTTCTCAGACAAATCCAATATTTCTGATTTTCTCTCTAAGACAGCAAGCAAAATCAGTGTTATTAGTGTTATCAGTGTAATTTGGATCTAAACGAAAAATGTAACTTTGTGTTCATGGGGAAACTTTGATGATAAATAACCTTTAAACAGTATTTTCTCCAAAATTTGCATTAGCAGGGTTTTCTTTTCTCAAACTTAATCCTGATTTTTTTTTTAAAACATTGGATTACGTTCGTACCAAGCACTTGCTGTTCCTGTTTCTCATATTACAGATGGTGAGCCTTAATTCATTTTTTGACATACTATACACTGAGGACATGCTTGTGTGTGAACACGTGTGGTTGGCTGTCTCACTGCACTGATGCGTTTCCTTGTCTGATTAAAAAAGAATCTTTCTGAACCCGAACTGCTGATTACAGGTTGTAGTTTGTGAAACTGAACATTTGCCCATTCTGGTCAATTTTGGAAATTGTTCCCCAGAAATCTACAGAATTTCTGATTGGAACACTGAAACTTATTGCATTACTTCGTCTTTAAGCTGCACCGATCTCAGCATGTGTGTATGTGTCTATATTTTGTGTATACATATTAAGTGTTCTACTACTCATACTTGGCTGACTCTTTGCCATCCTTATAAATAACCACCAGTCATCTCACCAGCGGTCTTACCATCAACTTCACAAAATGTATATTTGTCAGCTGATGGGCCAGACGTGAGCTAGACAAATGACACGGAAAACCTCCCTGAAAACATCTCTTAGTCATCTTTGTTAGTCATCCCTGCCTTCTGTTTCCCTCCTCCCACCACCTGCTATCATTCCAAATGGGCAGCATACGTTTCTTCTCTGAATGGTTAGATTTTTCTTGCCTGGCGTGTCATCAGTTTGAATAAACATATTAAGCATTGGGCCTGAGGTCTAGAAACAGAGTGAAACTTGGAGCTAAAGCCAAAAAAGACAGAGATAAAGTGTCTGCCCAAGTCCCTGCTTTGGTCTCTTTTATCAGTGTCACACAGTTACTGATCTGAGAACTGTCAGGAATGTAAAACCCATCTGAAAAACCTGCTTAACCCTGCTCTGTTAAAGGGAATCCTTCCAACTGTGAACATTTGTTTACAATTGTGTCAATAGCAGGATAACAGCCTCCTATGAAATTCATCAACTGACTGAACATGCTGTTCTTAATGTGAACTTATAGTTATAATAAGTTATATTATAACTAATTAAGTCAGTTTGTCTGTCTATGGGGAAACTGGAGAGGTAACTCATCAGACCTATAGACCATCGGTCTGTCACTTGCAGGGTTTCATTTGGCAGGAATATTATAACGCATCCCAAATACCTCAAGAAAAGCAGAGATGTCATTGTATTTTTACAAGTCTTTTTTTTTTAATGATCATATTGAAAATGTAGAAATTTGCCCCTCGGAGGGTAAAAGAATAAACCCATCTTGGCTGCACTGTTGAAAAAGCAAACTGATTATGGAGAAGAAATTACAGTGATGTCTGCAGTCTGTTAATGTCTCAAAAATGTTTAAACTGTTTTTTAATTTCACTGTCAATACAAAATTTTACCATAAGCCACGGGTAAAATAATGAATAATGAACAAGCACAAGACCCAGCTGGAAAACTACATGACTTTTCATAAAGAAATTCCAAACAGGTGTTGGGTAACTATATGATCACTTTGCTATATTTATTTCCTTGTTATCAAAATTGAGAGCACAGGGAACATAGTCGGTCAGTTTCACCAGTGTACACACCGTACTGCATAAATTCACACTTTTTTGCACTTTTTATAGCAGTTTTTAAAATATATACTTTTTAATGGAATTTAGGTCAAGTCATGTTTTGAGGGGAAGGCAGAGGAGGATTACAGCTGACTGCAGTCCAATCCCCTGAGCAGCCCACATCTCACACTGCTGCTAGCGAGTCCATTTCATCATAATCAGCAGTCCCTTGGCACATTTTACTACAAGGCTCTTAATCTGCTTGGAGGATCTTTGAATCTCACCATGTTTAGTCCATTTAAAGAAACTGCTGAGATGTGTTTTTTTTTAGTTGGCTAAGGACTCAGCTATGAAAGCTAACAGCTGAGTCCTTGAGCAAAGTACAGAGGGGATTTGTTAGTCAACAAAACTCTTAAGTTTGGACCGGATGATTGAGTCTCGGGTTCTTATCTGATCAAACTTACCTCATATTCATGTTAACATGGCTTGTAAATTTGTTAGGAATAGTAGATGTCAGACATTGTAATGAACTCTACGCTGTTTATTGATGCCAAGGGCTGCTACCGTATCATTAGAGCATACAAAATTATATGAGTAAACTATTCTAAATAACAATTTTGGATGGTGATTATGAATGATTTTTTTGGAATCTCCAGAGATACTCAGATGACTCTGCAGTTATTTGGGTGTATCAGTGATTGACAAGAAGCTGAGTACAGGTGACTAGTCAACATTTTTGTGGCATGGTGGGAACATTCACCTCATCTTGAACACAAACAAAACAAAAGAGATGGCCGTGAATTTTAGGAGGACCAGGAATGAGCCAAACACTATCTCCATTTTGGGAGAAAAGGTGGAGATGGTTGAGCTCCACAGATACCTGGGACAGCAGACTAAACTGGAAATGCAACACTGAGGCTGTCTAAAATAGGGGACATAACAGAATGTCTGGTCCTTCAGTTTCTGCACCAAGATGATGTTTACCTTCTACAAGTCTGTGGTAGAGTGTATAGTCTACTTTTTAAACATCTGCTGGGGAAGCAGCATCAGAGCCAGTGACTTAAAGAAACTGAACAAACTGATATAGGCTGGCTCTCTGCTGGGAAACTGGGACTCTGGTACAAGTTGATCAACAGATTGGGAAATATTGCCCACACTTTGCATAACATAGTGTTGAAACAACAGTGTGTTCAGTTAGAGGCTTTTTCAGCTCTGCTACAACACAGAGAGGTACAGGAGGTAATCCATGCCAGCAGCAAAAACCATACACAATGACTGTTTATAATGATTGATGATTTTCATGTTGCTTTGGGATAAATAAAGTATTTGCTAAATTTAATTTAATTTCAACTGTAGCAGTGGGAAGTAATGTCTACTCTGCTTCCTGCACCCTTCCAACCCGTCTCTTATGTAAAAGATTAAAACCGACAGTACAGAGCAGTGAAAATGATATGTTGTGTGGCGAGGAACTGCACTTAGTGCACAATATCAGGACGTGCTTTCAGTCATTAACAATGTGTTTTCCACTCACTTTTATAACATTTTCCTACTGCCACATGAAATATGACTGGTTTTAATTAAAGCATATTTAATTAATTTGTAATAAGAATTTGTACCGTAGACAATAAATCCTCAATGTTTTACGTAGAATATTTACAGGAAACCAGTGGCAACCGGTTCTGACTGGTCGCAGGTCTGTCCAGTTAAAGCAGAAGTTAGTGAGGGGGAGAAAGAAGTTGATGCATTTTCTTCTGGTTGCTAAAATGTCAGACATGACATGTTCTGTTTATGATTCTGATGGCATGAAATGGTTCTCTTATCCAAATATGGTAAACTGCAGCAGTGGTGGATTCAATTTATTTTGGAGACTTTGTGGTGGCTCATTAAAAATTTGAGAGGACAGGGCTCTGCAGTCTTAATTTTTAAGAAAGCTGTTTCAAAAATGTCATTCATAAACAGCTTGGTTTTTAATCTAAAGTAATTAGAAAGTATCACACTGTTCCAATCATTTATCTGAGATACACTGTGTCATGCGTCTCACACAGCCGCCTCTCAAGCGATGAGTCCCGGGCAGACAGACCTGTGCAGTTGTACAGGTGGGTCACTGAAAATGAAGCAAAGCTGTTGCTGCATCTCATGTGAAAAGTTCATGATTCGAGTTGTAACACACTTAATAAAGAAATAGAATTAGGGATGTCCCGATCAGGTTTTTTTGCCTCCGAGTCATTTGATTTTGAGTATCTGCCGATACCGAGTCCCGATCCAATTCTACAGTACATTAAAAAAAATGAAGAACGGCGAAGAAAAAGGATGTCCCTGATTTTTTTTATTTTATTTTATTCACTTATTTTATCATTCAACACTTATAAACAGAGCACTTCTGTGAGGTAGCTTGAACAACAAAAGTAATCAAGTAATAAACAAATTCTTCACTTTGGAGTTTAGTGCAACAATGTCTAATATAAAAACGAGCTGCAGCTCAACTTGAAATACCTGGCAGGCATGTAAACAAATAAGCAAATAAAAGTGCCACAGTGTTATAAAGTAAGGCCAGTAGTGTGCTTTTTGGAACTGCACTCCCAATTCTTACTCTCCTCCTCTGGCTTCACAGAACGAAATGCACGTTTTTCTTGATGAAAACCAACATCTCTACCTTGTCAGGTTTGAGCCTGTTCCTGTTCTCATCAAGGATGTTAGCGATGTCCTTGCTACCTCTTTAAATCCTAAGTTTGCATATCTCACAGTTTGCAATCGCAACGTTTTTGTCATCCACTTTAAAATACCTCCACACCGCAGACATTCGCGCCCCTAGCTTCAAGCTTCTGCGGTGTTCTGCTTCGCTTTACGGCACGCAGCAAAGTAACGCCATGCCGCATGCGTTGTTTCTGTGGGTCGTTGAGACAGGGGCTGTGCTCGAAACCGCATACGACATACTACATACTACATACTTGCATACGGCATACTTCCATACTGCATACTGCATACTCATCGATCAGACAGTATGCAGAGCGTTTACCCACAATGCATTTCGCTCCTGCCCGAGCCGAAATCAGCCGACCTGAAGCTGATTTCACTTAAGCTCTAAACTTTGTAAACTTTAGCAACATTTGAAACATTTTCAGGCGAGAAAATAATCGTTTATCTATTCAGATTTTCAACACGTTGGAGATCTCCAACGACAGCTACTAAAGCTAGCCGTAGTGAGCAACGCACTTCCGGTTATTTTCACAAAATAATATACCCGTTGCCTTTTATCATAGGGAAAGCCATTACGATACAATTGGTGCTTTTGTTTTGAAAACAGGAAGTGAACCTACCCTCGTTGTACCTAGCTTGAAACTTCCGTTTAGATAGATAGATAGATAGATAGATAAATACTTTATTAATCCCAATTTGGGAAATTGTTTTGTTGTAGCATCATACAGTAAAGATATGAAAACAATTAAAATAGTAAAAACAAGCAAGTAGAATAGAATAAAATAAAATAAATAAAAATAAAATAAAAATAGTAAATATAAACATTCGCTATGTACAATTCTACAGTATTTTTTATTTATTTATTTATATATATATATATATATATATATATATATATATATATATATATATATATATATTTTTTTTGTTATTGTTTTTTTGTAGGAGAGACTTCAAGCCTATTGAGCTTGAAGTTCTCTTCCAGCCAGAGGGGAGGTGTTGTATATGGTTTGCAGCCGATGACAGAACCAGCCTTCTTAATGAGTTTATTAAGTCTGCTGGTGTCACCGGCTCTGATGCTGTTCCCCCAGCAGACCACAGCGAAGAAGAGTGCACTGGCAAAAACAGACTGGTAGAACATCTCCAACATCTTGCTGCACACGTTGAAGGATCTCAGCTTCCTCAGAAAATAGAGTCGGCTCATCCCCTTCTTGTAGACAGCATCGGTGTTGGTCCTCCAGTTCAGTCCGTTGTCCAGGTGCACTCCCAGGTACTGGTAGTCCTCCACCACTGCAACGTCCTCTCCCAAAACGCACAGAGGCTTTGGAGCCGTCCTCCTCCTTCTGAAGTCAATGACCATCTCTCTGGTCTTTGCCACATTCAGAAGCAGGTGATTTCTGCCAGACCAATCCACAAAATCCTCTACCAGCACTCTGTACTCCCCCTCCTGTCCATCCCTTATACACCCAACAACCACAGAGTCATCCGAAAATTTCTGCAAGTGGCATGACTCTGAGTTGTATTTAAAGTATTTAAATGACGATCGGCGACGTCAAGTTACGTTGTATCTAGGGTAGTTTGAGTATGAGTAGTAACCTCATGATGCATACCCAACATTTTGGCGAATCTAGTATGCATCCGGGAACTCGCTTACTCAAACTCAAAAAGTTAGTATGAGTAGTAGGAGTAGTAGGAGAAGTATGCGGTTTCAAACACAGCCATGGACATAAAAGTTGGGAGTTGGGATTATTGCAGTTGGGCATACCTTCCTAATAAATGCAATATGGAGGCATTGGAGACCCATCCAAGATGGCGACTGTGCTGATACGTCAGCTCCAATAGGCAGCATCAGTCGTATATTATGTCTATGGTTGAGAGACGGTCTGACTCTGACTTTGTCCCACTTGTTTTGAAATATTATAGTTCTGATAAAAAAAAATTAATAAATAATGAGAATAAATATACATATATAGATAGGCTATATATCCGATCACTGATCGGGATGAAACGTCTGATACCGATCGAGTCAGAAACCACGTGATTTCCGATTACGTGATCGGATCGGGAAATCCCAAAATAGAATATAATTAACATTTAAAAAAAGTTTGGTATAAAGAAAAGGTTTAAAATAAAAAAAAATGGATGGAGACACAGATGGAGAGCAATAAGGATGTATTTAAATTTATAAGGTATGAAGATGTGCAAATAAACATTTTTGTATCAGTATTGTAGTAAACGTAAAGAGTGAGTCTGCCCTAAAACTACACCAGTACATGCTGGTAAGGTGCAGAGTACTTTGGTTGCATTACATACTTAGGAGCCAGGTTAAAAGATCTCCACTGGACTGTAATACACTGACAACTGTGTGTCAAATTTAACTATAAAGATAAAAAATTCAAATGGTGAATGGACTGTACTTATATAGCACTATAGCTAGTCTAGTTGACCACTCAAAGTGCTTTTCTTCTACTAGTCACAATCACCCATTAACAAAAACTCCTATAGTACAGTTTAGTGCTTACAATGTTACAAGCTAAAGTATTTAGTTTCTCTGGTGCCAAGTACCAAAAATTACAGCGGTTCCCTGGTCTTTGCTCTCGATTTGAAGGTATCTAATGAGTTCAAATTCAATTCAGTTGGATTTAGAGACGAATCACAACAAATGTGACCTCAGGACACATTAAAGTCCAATTCAAAGCAATTGTAATCCAATTGTGAACCAATTATGTAAATGAATTAAAAGCCAAATTAGTCGAATTCATATAATGCCAATCAAAAAAAATGTTGCCTAGCTAAGGAAACCAACAGATTGCATCAAAAGTTCTTTTTGATTCAATCCCCCGTCCTGAGCATGCACGGGGCGACAGTGGAGAGGAAAACTCCCTTTTAACAGGAAGAAACCTCCAGCAGAACCAGACTCAGGAAGGTCGGCCATCTGCCTCGACCGGCTGGAGGTAGAGAGGACAGGAAAGAGGGTACAACAAGCAAATGACATCAGGCTAGAAATACTTGGTGAGAAATAATAGAATAGAATAGAATAGAATAGAAAAATACTTTATTTTTCCCCCAATGGGGGAAATTCAAAATGATGACAACAATAATTTCATATATACAGTACATGGAGATGACAGTCACAAGACTGAAGCTAACTTTTGTTTGTTTACAGTTAGTTGAAAAAAAAAAAAGTGTTAGGTGTGGGTAGCCATCCTCTCTATCTCTACTTTTTGAGGAACTTTTTCAGCAAACAACGATCATTCTCAGGAACACTCTGCTGCCACAGTTTCGTGAAGCCTGTGTTCTGGGACAGTTCTCGGAGGACTGCATATCCATGGAGCCTGCACAGACATAAGTTCTGTTTAGCATTTATTATTGAACACACTTAATTTTTCTCGGATAACATACACCCATACCAAGTATCTGAACGAGGTGATAACTGACCTGACTTCAGCCGAGGCGTCCAGAGACATCTTACTCACTGCAGGAAGAAAACGGGACGTGATGCTCTGCTTTGCTGTTAAAATGGCAGCCGCTCCTAGTCTGTCTGCCAGTAGGTGGAGCTTTTGGGCTGTACTGGTCCTGACTGCTGGACATAGGTGGCTGTCGAAGGACAAAAACAAATGGATTTCTGTTGCCACCGCACTTCATTTATAGATTCCAATGGTGCGATGTGACGTTACCTCAGTCCAGTATCGAGCAGCACAGTCATTACTCGGCCTGGGCTGCAGTTATGCACCAAGGCCTCCAAGGCCATGTTGACCTGGTGTTGCACAAACATATTTGCTGATGATTGTGCAATTTTCTGCAGCAGAACACGGCCTGTTCTTTCCACTTCTTTGTCCATATTCTTCTGTAGGTTGTTATAAAGACTAGTGATTGTATCTATGGCTGCACATGCCACCGAAGAGCGAAGGTTTTTAATCTAGACAATGAGATTGAAAATCAGTGGTCAATAGTCATATTTATGACACAAATGCATTGGTGTGTGCACACTGATAAATACATCATAGTAAAGACAGAGGAAAATGTCTTCGGTACCTCTTTTGATACAGCCAGACACACTTCGTGTAATCTGTCCATTAGAGTTTCTGGATGATGTTGTGCCAGAACTTGGACACAGCGAAGTCCTTCCACCTTCTTCTTCCTGAATTGAGATGACAGTGTTAATGACATTGTGCTTTACTTTAAAGCTGGTCAAGTTACTTAAAGGGATATGCCACCCCCAGGCCAAATTAAGTGTATCCCCGCATTCCCGAGACATAAATAAGTGTGTGGGAGCGTTTTCCTGGCGACCCAGGCATTGTCCGAATCTCACAGCACTGACCACTGCTTGGTTGCGCGTAATACATACATGCTAGCGTCGCCAGCTTCGCCAATCGAAATATTTCGCCCAACGTGAATTAATTTACTTGATTTACCTTCTAATTACTGTGTGAGTGGTGTACTTTCACATCGAGTGCAAATGACTGTGTAAATCTACACGGAAGGCTTGCTTTGCTCATGTCGGTTTGGGAACTGGTTTCCAGTGCGGAAAACACAGCCGAAGCACACTCCCCGCTACGTCTTTGGGAATCCCCACCCCCGACTTCCTCAAACAAACCAGCGCGAAGCAGCCAGGGGGTGGGGATTCCCAATATTTCGATTGGCGACGCTGGCGACGCTAGCATGTATGTATTACACGCAACCAAGCAGTGGTCAGTGCTGTGAGATTCGGACAATGCCTGGGTCGCCAGGAAAACGCTCCCACACACTTATTTATGTCTCGGGAATGCGGGGATACACTTAATTTGGCCTGGGGGTGGCATATCACTTTAACTGATTCAAGAACAAAACTCAAGTTGTAACAAATTTGCAAAAAAAATATATTGCTGCCCAAGGAAAATGTATTAGAGCAGAGTATAAGATGCAACAAGTTTTAAATTACTGTGAGCTCAGTCTTACCAGTCATTGGAGCCCAGAAGACTGAAGCAAAGACGCAGACTCCCTGCAGGGTTGGATGACGGCTGCAGCGTCTCTTGGTCTTTAGTGTCTGCTTTCTTGGGTTTTGAGATTGTTTTTCCTTGGTGATGAGCTTTCTTAGGGATTACTTTCTTCTGAGATGGGAGCGGGTTTGGTAGTGGAGCTGGACTTACAGTTTCTTTTTCCTGAAAAGCGTCCGATTGAAGTTTTATCGTCTGAAGTCTGTATCCACCGCCAACGTCTTTGTCTGCTCGGATTAAGATCCCAATATTCATCAGCCACACTTCTACAGTTAACATTTGACAAAGTACAAAACCTAAACCAAACTAAAAATGACACAAAAGCATTTATGTATCTGACTGAGCTGACATTTCAATAGGCAGTCAACTTTATTTTGTCAAAACTTTAAGAGAGGTGGTCAAATGAAAGCTTTTACTTTAAACATATGTACATTGAGTTAAAATTCCTCTGTCATCTTTCAGTAACAAATGTGCTAAAACCTTTGAGGAAAGGCTCTGAGAAAATGACTCATCATTTTGTCTGCAGAAGTACTGACCTGTTCCACTGTAGATCGCCTTCATCACAGGAAGACGCAGAATTCTTCTCTTGTGTTGCGGAGGGGCTGGTGTAGGGGGAGGGGATGGTATGAAAGGTGCATAAGGGGTTGACTTCTCAACGGGGCTACAGATAAATGGATTGGCCCTAAGTTCTCTTGGGGTTTCAGTATCCACAGAGCTGAGTGTGCTCTCTGAGGTGATAAAAAGTGGGCTGACGCTCTGGTCTCTGTTGGTAAATAACTCCTCTATGTCATGTACATCAGAACTTCTCTGGATCCTCTTTGGGTCTTTCGTTGTTGCATATAAAGTTGATAGATCTGTGATAGGTTTTAACCTCCTTCCTCGGACATATGACTCAGGCCTTTGTGTGGGGCCAGTGGGGGGTTGGGGTATAGGGAAGGGCTCCTGCTGGCTGGGGAGACCCAGTCTTGCTAGAACAGCGTTGTTGAGTGCTTTTACTGATTCACACAACCTCTCTGATTGGATGATCAGAGCCTGCTGATGTTCTCTTTCTCTGTCAAAGATGCTGGATTGTCTGCTGAGAACCCTTTGGTGGACTCTCTGCATAGTAAATTGAAGTAAATTGTAAGTTAAAACATTGTTAAAGTATATCTGCTTAATGTGACATTTTACTCACAAAAGCTTACAAGGTGCTAAAAAAAGTTTACATTTTTTGCACTAGCTGATAGAAATGTACTGCATTTCTTCATTTCTGTAGGATTTGGACAGAAGCAGGAGATGGGAACTGATGGTCTGATATCTGCTATTGCCAACTCACCATCAAGTTTAGATTTTTAAATTTGATCCTGTTTTGCACATTTCTATTTACATATTATATATTACTACTTCATACTCTCCATCGCTATAATCTGAAACTCAAAGTATTTATGACGATTAATCTTCGAAACTTGGTGTGAAATGGGAAAAAGGAAAATCAAATTTGATAGCAATTCTGCTTTGCATAAATGTAGGTTGTGGCATACTTATATACCTTATTATAAGTAGAAATGTAAACAGGTCTACAAAATATTTAAAAAATATCTTCAAACAAAATTGCAGTATTGCTCTAAGAAAAATCTATTTTCAACAGAAAAAAACAGAAGAATGAACAAAAATAAAATACAGGCAGATACATAGTTTTACAGGATGTGCAATGTGGCCAACGTGGCCTGCATTATCTAGTAAATCCCAAAGTATTTCTCTGGCCTGTAAAATGTAGTAAACATTTGGATGTACTCACATCTTTGGACTGTTTGTTGCTCCAGAATTGAGAGATGCTATTGGAAGCCATTGATTGCATTAACAAAGTTAACTAGCAAAAAGCAAGTTTCAGGAACAAGTGAAACAAGTGTTTCTCTAAATCGAAATGGTGAATATCTGCCAGATGCAGGTTCTATAGCTTATACATATAGGTGTTCCGTGTGTTGTCACAATGAGGCCTGACAAATAAATTAGAACTTTGGAGTATTCCGGGGTTCTGATTCTACATTGAAGGTGAGGTTTATGTATTTTAAATGAAAACAAATATTTCTGCCCGAATTTTCACCATTAAAAGACTTGTATCACTCCATCACTAGCTCTAGTTCAAACTGTCATTCATCTGTTTATTTGTATCTTTAAAATTATCATTCATAGTATCGGTCATATCTTTCATCTGAATCTTATGTCTGTCCAAAATTAATCTTTACATACCCATATACAGAGATTAATCAGTTTATTCCCAGTTTAGTTAGTTTTTTTTCTTTTATGTTATTGACCCAAAAAGGTCCCCACCACCCATTCATTTCCCTTTTCTTTAATTCCCTTTTTCTTTTGCTCAGTTTCCAGATGCCGATGAAAGCATGATAATGTTATTATATGTTGAACCTGTGGACACATAGAAATTGAGTTAAGATAGACAAACACTTATGTTTGACATGAATTCAACAAAAATTGTTTTCCCTAGGATATTACGTGTTTATTATGAGGAAAGTATAAAAAAACAGTCAGATTTCTAGAAACGAGTATAACTCTAAGCAAAGTCTTGAAGATAAACACAAACATTTAGACTATTTTGGTCATAGCAACATTTCTTTGACAGCCCTCTGACATTTGACACTTTTACACCTGTCCCCCAACCCTCTCCAGTGTTGACGACCAGCATCATTCATCTATTCCAGCCCTTCAGTCCCATCCCTGAAAATGTACCATGTGCATGACAGTCATATTTTAATAGTGAATGTCGAACGGACGTATAAACTAAATGCACATGCACAGATACACACACACAGAACTCTAATAATGAAGATGAAGACTAAAACATTTGGTAGATTACAAATGTCATTATTCACTGCCTAATTAGGTCTTATTCTTAAACACCACATTAAGTCTGCTGTTATATCTTCAACTCTTTTAAGACATAGTATCAGAAATATTAATCTCTACCGGCTTCACAATTGGATTTGATTAGTCCCAATTTCCTTGTTAATGTTTCGATGCTGGAGGACAAAGTTGACATCACCTCAAACATTCTCAACTCTTTATTTTATACAGCGTTTTCAAACACAATTGCAACTCAAAGTGAATCATAAAATAAGAATTGAAAGAAAATACTATCTTAGAATAAAAGAGAATTGAGGAATTGGTGAACCACTAAATTCTGGACTGATTGGTTGGACAGGCAGGTGTTCCATAGGTTACAGATGTTTGGTTTGCAAAGAAAATTTAATGGGATTCTTTGCATTAGTTGTTATTTCAAATAATGATGAAATATTAATGTATACTACAAGTTTTTGTGTAGACTGTGAACTGTGATTATTTTGTCCTGTCAAAGCATTCATTTAGTCATCCGTGTTCTAAACACAATGCGTCTTAGAGTGAAGAACTTTTCATTCCTCCACGTCCTATGCAGGATATTCAATAGAACAAATATAATAAAGACCTACCAAATTAGCCTCCTCGTTGTTTGCTTGAATTTCATTGTGAGTCTGGAGTGCATCAGAGTGTGTGCTGCATGCATTTTTCTCTGGTTGAGAGAACTCCCCAAACTTTTACCCCAGTTGTAAAAAAATACAAAGTTTACCGGAGTTTTTCTGGTACAGAAAACAAAAACACAGATGGCTCCAAAGGAGACATAAGGTGTCATGCCAAGATAGTTTTTCTCTGAAAGAAATGGACCCCCTTTAAGTCTGAGTGTGCACTCAGTCAGCAGAGTTGGACCCTAATCACTATGCTCACCCACCTCAACGGAAAAGTGTCTCACGTTTATAGGGGATACTTCTCTTACCGGGAATAACTACCTTGGCATGACAAAGGTAAGCAACACACAGGCGCTTGCAAAGAGGGTCTGCCAGAGGAGGCAATACTTGTGATTTTTCACAATCGAAACCACGCTGTAGAGGACTAGCTTCTTGTTTGGTCTGACTTTGTCAGGCTATTTTAACTGATAATAACAGGTGTATAAAACTTCGTGTCAGACACTGAATATAACGCAGATCTTTCTTGCACTGACTAGGCACTTTCTTGCTTATATGCCCAGCTCACAGTGTGACTCTGTCATGTTCTTTGCTGTCACGCTAAGGTCACATTTGCTGTGTTGGCCACAGGAGCCTTAGGGCTCTCCCAGATGGCCAATGACAGATGCCCGCGATTGCTGTTGCCCTTGGTTCGAGTGCAGTGCCTCCCTCCAGATAAAAAAACAAAACAAAGTTGTTCCTTGAGTCCCAGTTTTCCCATTTGTCATACCGTGGTTTTTGTTTATAATTTACTTTACTCTCTTGTGATGCCACTCTGGCCACCCACTGCTTTACTATTCGTACACATTAGTGTAGCTCAGTTTGTTTTATTTAATTTTTTTTTAATTTAGGGTTTAAAAATGTCCTCTCCTCTTTCACTGCACCACTCTTCGTCCTTGGCTTGATCGCATGTCCTGTGTTTCAATTTCATAATGGAGCTGGATGCTGACCAAGGACCTAAAGGAGATGTCCATTCTCATATCCTTTATGCCCACTCACAATCAGGCATATGGAAAAAAAATAATACGTCAAAGATTCTTATTTTATTATTTAATTTGCATGTCAGCACATGAGGTAATATGTCATGCCTGCTTTTTGCTTTTGTCAAAGCTGTGTTGTTGTGCTCCAACTGCATCTGCACCCATATTAGCACGCAGTCCTGAAACTGTGATTAAAAAATGTAAACATTGCTGATGAAATATTCAGGCAAGTCACTGTAGAAGGATTTTTAAACAAAAAAAAGTATTAAACTCATGTCTGATGTTGAAACATGTATAACATGCCAGTGTTTCTGACAAACCGTTCTGAGGGTTTTACAGTCAGATGTGTATTGTTTTATGATGGATGACCCAAAACAGGCATTAAATATTATGAAAACAGTAAAAAGGCTCCACTGAAATATAGCAACTCACAGATAATAGATATGCAGCCCATAATCTGCTCTATGTGAGCTTTTCCCTTCCATTGTATGACAGGAAGCACACTATCTAAGAGAGTCCACCTGGGTGAAGGAGATTACATTTTGTCATTCCTGACTGCAGCCTGGCTCTGCGGTGTTTATGTGGGGCACAAATAATCTTTATGTGAATGTGTTGAGGCTGAAAGAAGATTAAGTGCAAGGACAGGGATTATTTGTAAAATGGCATTGCCGCTGGGTTCCTCCAATTGTGCACTTTGTGCCAAAATGTTGCTTATTCTCCTTGTTCCTTCCACAGGAGCAATGATATTTTCAAAAAAATATGATAATCTAGACAATTTATTGTATTGTCTTTGATCATTGTCCCTTTCTGATGGTACAAGAATCGCATAGTTCTGTTAAAGCTAAGGTCAGAGTAAGATGGACACCTGCTGCTTCACACCATTTTCTTTTGTGACATGTTGACATGCATTTTGAGTTCGGTAACTCCTCACAGAAAGACATTGCACAGTACTGTTTATAGAAAGCTGCCAACACCTCATCAATGTAATCCATTGTGTATGCAAGATCAAACACACTGAGGTGGGATGTAATGAGACGGAGCATTTGTGATGCGAGTCTGAATGATCTTGTATTGTTGGCACAGTCATTGAATTCACACAAATCGGGTGAATCAGAAAGTGTGAATGTGTTCATTTTTGCAGTAAAAGAAAAAATCTTTTATGAGCAGATTTCAGCTTGTGACAGGGCGAAGATATCACCTGATTAAAGTATACTGAAGCTGTTCATATACCTCTTATGGCAGATTTCTCTGATATGATGGTACCTTTTTATTTTCTGTTAACTGCCCAGTGTTTTAATATATAAACTATAGTTTTTCCTTAATACTGAAACAATGCCTAAACATTATTTTAACTACATCATTCACTGGCCTTGGAAGCTGTGAGGAAACAATAGTCTGGTTGAATAGTCAAAAAATGATCTCCTAGGCTCAATGGAAAAGGTCATCGAGTTAAGGAAAGATGGAAGGAAAAATTCTTCACATCTTAGGAAAAGACCTCCATGCTACAATGACAGTTGGACCACACTTACACTAAGCTGTGATTTGGGTTTGCAACTGAAACTACAGACGTTCAATAACTATTGTGTGATGCAATGTTATCACGTTGTTACACAAAATTTATTACACAAGTTATTTATTAGAGATAATATGGAATCTTACTTTATGATGTTTGTAATTAAAAAGTGAAATATATTGTCACAAGCTGCTCACTCACACTCTCCTGTTCTCATAATTATCCACACAAGTCACAGTTAGTAAAAATTAATGAAGATAATCAAGCGTCTCTATGAAAGTTGCAGCCACAAGGTATTATGGGATAGATTTATCTCCTTTCTGCATAAAAGGACGGTCCAGTGTATCTTATTCAAAAAGGACATCTTAAAGGAAGCACTGGAGCTCCTTTCCTTAGCATTTGGAGCATTCGAACAGCCCTTACAAAGTCTGTTGTTTGGAAGGTTTTGAAGCAAAACAGACTCTTTGATCAAACAAATAGATAATTGAGCAAGATTTATATGAATTTACAGTATATGAATTATTTTGCTTATATTAAGACATTGACATGCCAACCTAATAGCGAGTTCCTGTGTCTGAACAGCACATACTTTGTCTGTCACTCGTTGAGTTTTTTGAAAGGTTAAGATAGGGTTAAAGTAAGGGATTAGGTTTGGCAGGTTACAGTCATCATGGTTAGTTCTTCAGGAAAATAATGTACATCCATGTAGAGTCCTCTGAAGTGATGAAAACATGACTAGCTGAGTGTGTGTTTTTCCTCAGATACCAGTGGTCTAATTAAAGAGCTGTCTTATCAGAACCCCACTTTGCCTCTTTGTTTAACATTGGAGCTAATCTTAACTACAGAGAGCAGTGTGTGAGCATGTGATCTTTACTGTGAGGTGTCTACAAGATGCCAAACCTGAGCAAACATTTGGTGGGACCCTGGCCAAACCACCTTAGAAGAGCATGTGTGTTTACCTGTCTGTTAAGCTGTCCAACATATTCCATCATCCATCCATTTTTTAATACCTTCTTTATCCAATTTAGTGTTACGAAGGGGCTGACTTACGATATTTTGTTTACATTAATTTCATATCTATTTGTGTACATAATAGTATTATTTGTTAAAATAATAAGTTTAAAATAATGAGTTTTGCTCAATGTAAAAAAAAAAACAACATTCTTGAAAATTGCTTATTTAAATGTTTTTCATAGTCATCATTTCTATTTTTGGTGCCAAATGAATTATTCAGAGAACAAATCCCATTTTCATCACCCATTACTACAAGCAGTACATACTCAATGCACTGCGTGTAATTTATTCAGTTTATGTCACAGTGCACAGTAGACTGAGTGAGAAACATTTGCAATTCTGTTTAGTCCCAGAAGTTCAGGGGAGGAAATGAGTTGGATGAAATTACCATTTTGGAGTTTTATTTTAATTCATATTTAATTCCAAGTCATTCACACAGTTGTTAACTTTTAAATTTACTTTTCAAATTCTTATTAAGGTTGACCAGGTTTAATGTCACTAGATCATGCACTAGTTGTATTATTTCACAGTTTTTTTTTTTTTTACTTACAGACTATGGTACTTGGAATTCTCTCTTGTATCATGTTATCTTCATGTTACATACAATAATACGTACATGTAGGGCGTCACTGCCCCATGCTCCCGGACCACTCAACGGGAAACGTAGAGACTAAAAATATGCACCCTCTAAACAACTCCCACACACTTACCTAACACAGTGAATCATTGCATTATATGAGTGGAACATTTGCACATGACCTTGTCATTGAGATCTGACACACAGAAGACCATTTGTGCTGTGGGATTATGTATACTAATGCAGTACTGTATAAACAGCGTATGTATGGTGGATGAGTTAGTATGTATTTTTCTGGGGGTCAAGGTGTTTGAATGTTATCGGTGTGTTGCATGCGTCTCCACTGAGCACATTTCTAATCCACCGAGGCCTCTCGTTGAGTCATGCATCTCTTTGAGCTCCTTTCTTAATAAAGAGCTCTTTGTCATTGTTATTCTAAATGCACCACAGAGAGAAACATCTTCAGTCAACTACAATCAGCTTTTACTTCACTACTTGGACACCAATTTATTTCTTGTGAAGCTTTTCTTTTTCTAATAATTTTATATTATGAGCAAAATCAGCCATCAGTGCTATGACTGAGGATTTCTTTTTTTTTAATCTGCAGAACACCAACAAAAGTCTGAAGAGGGAAAGGTCAGAAAGCCTGTTTGTGGTAGCAATGTAGACTATTTGAAGGAAAAAAGCACCAACCAATCTGGACTATTTGCAGAGTGGGGCTGTACAGCTATTCTGCATGTGTTGTGAGGAACAGATAAAAATGAGAAGCTAGCAAGCTGGGAAGAAGTATGTACAGGCTTGGTGAAGAACAATGCAGGAGTTAGGTGCTGTAACACTTGGCGGGTCGTGGAAGGCTGCAATAAGCTTGCTCATTTGCTCCCAGTCAGACAGGAGCTAACCGGTGAAGCCTTTAGTTCTGGGATCATTGGACTGGATAGGGCAGGGAACCATCATCAGGCATCAGTTTTATTCCTGTCAAAGATTTCAAAATCTACAATTTGAAAGTACAGGGGTGAGTTTTTAGGAGATTGATTACTGCCAGAGTGGGACTTTAACAATGCACAGGACTAAGGGAGAAAACCTTTATTTTGGTTTATGTTTTGCAGTTTTGTGTGCCCATACATAGTACTTCCCACAATTGAAAAATGTTGGAATTGAACTCAGTACAGTCAGTAATTACATTTCTCTAAAAAAAGAAGACAAAATACAACAAAACTGAAACCCCTCCAAAGTCTTAGAGGACAACAAAAACGAAAACTACAAAACTCCAGAAAACACTGCAGAAGAAAAGAAACTTTTTAAGAAACGTAAGTACAAATACATCAATCGTCCCAAAATCACAACCCAAAACAGCTGTCACTGTTGGAATTACTGTCCACAAGATTCCTCTCTTTGTATTAAAATGTACCAACTGCTGACAAAACTTTTATGCAAACTGTTGTTAAACCAAAAAAGAAAAGATCTAGCCACTATGTGGCATGTCCACCTCAAATGTATTCTGAAACACACTTGAGTGAACTGCTTTTCAAATATCAGAGAGGTTTGCAAATGAAACACCGTATTGGTTTAGCAGGAATCCCATGAGTGAAGTGTTTGTCCAGTCAGGTGCATCCAGAACTGGCTTCCCTCTTGAGGAGGGAGAGCACCTCTGTCACTGGTGTGATTTAGTGGAACACCCATCAAAAGTTCATTTCTGAGAAGCTGCTTGACCCCTTATGTTCAAACAGAAAACTGTGAACCGTGTGAAAAGATACATGTGGAAAGTGGCTTGAAATTTGTACAATGTACCACGGCTGAGGTACGACTGTCAGAACATTTTAGTTGACAGTGTATTGTTTTGCTCTTAGTTGAGATGAGCTTTTCTTTTTTTTATACCACAGTTATTATAGGCTTTAAACCCATCTGGTAGTAATACAGACAACCTGTCAAGAAGAGGATCCATTTGTGGAATACTGGGACAACTAAATAATCTAACTGCTGCTTTGCTTTTAGGCATTGTAAACCAAGATTTAGGGCACACTTGACATGAATAAAAGTCCGATCTCTACAAAGGTATATAACAGAAGCATATAAAGAAGTTACAGGCAATGACAGGTACCATTAACAAATCCCCCTTTCCATTGTAACAATGTCTTGTCTTGTCATGTTTGAGCGAGCCCCCTGGTGAATGTTGCAGCAACAGTCTCACTGGATAGGACCTGGTAACCTTCATCACTATCAGCGTGCCTTGAGTTTGAACCGCATGCAATCACGTTAACCAGGAGTCGATTTGGGTCTTGATTTGACGTGTGATCTGCTTTTTAGGGCAACCTTACAAATAATGTAATTCAGTAAATAAAACTTTACATGATTTTCCTTTATGCAATTAGGTCAAACTCAACATTTTAAACTGCCATCCACTATGGTTTTACACAACCACTGCCAGCTTATAAGGTTACTGTGAATTATCCTAAGAGAATGACATGCTGGGTTAAAACAACTCTGATCTTAGTCATTATAGGTCACCTGATCTCTCACGGCTCTCAGTCTCTGTGAAGTCTGAATTAAGATGTGGATCATTAGCGTAGAAGACCTACTGTATGTCTAATAGACACACTCTTGTACATGTATTATATTGATCTATTAATGTTACGTACCCCATGTTCCTTAAAGGACCATAACATCAACTATGTATGGGGTAGGAGTTTTTACGCTGAAGAGATAGAAAAATGTGATTGCACATTCACAAGACAGACCAAATCCCTATAATTGTGAGCCTGAGAGGTTAAATATCCCTCCTTCGGACAAAAGTGGTTCCACTGGCTGTTGCTAGAGCCAGCTCTAAGTTGTAAAGAATCAACTCAGGACTAATTTGATTTTACACAGCCAGAGAGTCTTTACAGAGCCATGTCATTATGTCACTCAAACCGTCTCTTCTAATACACTTTTTAACCTCAAACTATTATTAACAATATTCTATATTTCCACAGAGGACCTCAGTGCAGGTGGATGGTATATCTTCACAGATCACAGAGTCCGTCTAGTTTTTCCCACTAAGCAATGTCTTAATATCACCAGTCTAGTTTTAATGTCACAAACAGTCAGGGTTTATGAACTTTTTCTGCACTGTCAACTGGCAGTGCTGATGCGGTTTAAAATGTTACAGCAATAAAAGAAGGTTCACCACACATTTATTTAAATACGAGATGTAACTGTACTTCCCAACTGTCATCGAAGCAACCCATTACGTTCAGGTCTCTACAAGACTGTGCCGTCTGTGTCGCGCAGTCTTTTCATGGACTATTCTGCAAATATGTGGCTTTTTTCAAATATTGTTTTCCTTTTTCTGCACAAATTACAGCGTAATTGACCTGCTCTTTGTGTAGAAATTTTTGAAAGTCATGTTCACAGAAGATGTTCAAGGTTGCCTAGCGACACAGGTGTATGGTAGTACACATGTTTTTCACTCGTTCAACATTCAGAGTGTCAAGTGGCTAAAAACGTCTGTTGGTGGAAATGAGTTAACCAGTGAGATGTGTACTGTCGTCTCTATAGGTTTAATGACTCTCCTCCTTAATTATGTTCTCTTATCATACCGTAAATATATCCCATGTAGTGATCATTAAAAACATCAAAATTATTACTCATATTCCCCAACTGTCCAGTTTTTCCATTCCAGGCTGAGCGCCTTGTCCTGTCATCTGTTGTTGATGTCATGGAACAATGCTGACAGGTGCTGCGGTGAGAGAACTCATCCTGGACTCAGTGTCTAGTTTAATGCAATTTTGAAAAGAGCATATGTCCGTGCCAAAACATCCCATTCATAAAATCCTTGCTTATAGGGGCTGATGGGTTTTGTCCACCTTTTAACACATCTGGATTTGACTCGCTTATTCCTGGAAGTTTCCTTGTTCGCAGCTTAGAAAGAGCTGAAACGCTCAGAAGTTCAGGAGGATTAATAGCTTGAAGGGGTGTTGGATTTGTTCCGTCTTAATTCTTAAAGGCCAATCTAAATAGAGTACTTGGTTCTCTGAAATGTATTCTTAGGCCACCTTCTAGTTAAGTGTGATTATAATAGATTTGGCAGACTTTGATGATATAAAGACAGATGGGAAGAGTATGCAGTTTAGGATCAAAAAACATTAAATAGCTACACAGTCTTTACGGTGTAATAGATATACTGTACAGTACAGTTGCATGGAATTAAGCAGCTATATATAGCCAGGTGTCATGCTATACTGTGGAAAATATAGGACAATAAGCCCCGTGCTGACTGAGTAATTTTTTTATCTTGTAATTAATCTGATTTAAAAATGGAACAAAAGCATAACCCCATTCATAAATGCCTTTGTTTCCTTTAAACTGGTGGCAACTTAACATGTTGGTGTCATATGGGAATTACCCTCTTTGTCACTTTCAACACAGCTCAAATGTGAACCTCTATAGTCACCATCAGCTGACGGGTACAGACTGCAGCGTTGGATTAATTTGATGTTTGATCAGCTGTTCAGGGGAATCCTACAGTGTTAAACATATTAGTTCAAACTTTCAGCACAGAAATTGTTGTTTTTTTTGTTGTTTTTTAACATTGTAGCTGAAGCTACTTCTCTGTACCATGTACTTTTAATTCTAACCATAACCATTAGCAGGTGAGAGCTGAGAAGTGAAGACTTTGGAAAATATCATACAGGACAAAATTTAAACTAGCAAACGCTGACTGGAGGGTTAGTGGTGTAACACCACCTACCAACCAGACCTTCCCCCAGATATGGAGTTTTTGTCCTGTTTCAGAGACACAGCTATAAAAATCATTTTCTTGTGAGAGTCACCGTCGTCTCTCAACAGCAGTGGGAAAATCACCAGTAGTATTAGCAGAGCTGTATGCAGTTGGGAGCTCAGCAACATGGACTGACCAACGTTTTTTTTTAATGATTTGTCATGAGAATGCGTTGTGTGTTTGCAAATTTGAAGTTGAAGTAAAAGGCATTTCCAATATCTGCAAGGCAGCGGTTTATTTTACTAAAGATTCAGAGCTGAATTTGTGTTCCGAGAAAAACGCTTCACTCTTAAAAGTCCATTTTTCCAACCATGCACTTTTCTCTGCCAAAGCCTTTTTGTTTGAAGCCCTCATTTGTCAAAGCTTAGCGATAAACGGGTTCACCCCTACCGTGAAACAGCAACCCAAGGCAGGCGGCACATCATACAGATGGTGAGAGCGGCTTGAGGGAAACAAGCTGAAGGGGTTGGCAGTTTTATAGCAACCTGTCAGCTCAGTATTCACCTGGCTGGACTGCTGAGTGTGACTGCTGCTGTAGCTGTTAGTCTCTGTTCAGTCTCCCACAACACACAGCTAGCTTTAGAAAGCACTGATAAATAATTAGCAGTAAAGCCAGTCAGCAATAATAGTTTAGACCAGGGCAGAGTGACAGACTTAAATTAGGATTCAAACTTAAAAGATTACAAACTATTTTGATTGTGTAAAAGTAAATAACTGAAGGACCCCCTTCCTGGTCTTTAAGTCTGTACACTTACATCGTGTATTACAGTGGATTAGCCAAGGACTGAAAAAAAATAAAGCCATGTATATGTCATAGAACAAAAAAATGAATGATTCCTCATTGATGTAGTCACCCATGTGGGCAATATCACATTGGAGTGAGTTCCTTGATAGAGAAGTTTGTAATTGACAGGTAATTTCCATGCAGCTGCCTCCCACCATAAATGGAGCACCGTGTTAGTTCTGGCAGACCACGTAGTCAACGCAGCTGCTCGTAATTGGATGCTGGCATTTGGGGCGCTTCATTTAAACTCGGTTTGCTGTCAGTGCTCTTTTTGCTTTCTGCTTGCAAGACGTAGCTCCGATTAGCATACGCGCCGATGCTAGTATTATTATTGCTGCTGCTGCTTACCCTGTCGTCCGGCATTGATCCCCGCTGCCGGCGGAGTCGGAGAGTCTGCCGGAGGACCCGGAGATGGACGCCGTTGAGGACACCGACCTTCCCAATTCCTGCCGAGCCAAGACGCGACACCGGGCGGGCTGTCCACAGCGCGCCGCGGGCAGAGTCGAGGTAGGCCGCGGCGGGCTCCTGTATGTGGCAGGACTGCCGCGGTTAGACACGCGGCTCATTTTATACCGATTTCACATGATTTTGCGTGACTGTAGCTGTGTGGCGCGGGTCTTATGCCGGCACATTTGGTTTACAAGCCATCCTCCTAATTGGTCCGTTTGGATCCTCGCGGTGATGCTTCTAGGTGGAGCGCGCGCCTCACCTCCCCAACAGGTGCTTCACGCTGCTGATTGGTATGTCTGCATTACAGTCTGATGGGTGCGGCGCCACCTGTCGTGTCGGGGTGTGGAGTGCTTGTGGCTGTGGTTCGGTTAATTCGCCGCCGTGCGTCCGAGGATGGTTATTGCCCTTGCTCGAATGGGGAGCATGGCCCAACTGTGGCTGTGGTCGAGTTGATCTCATCATGTAGATCCACTGTGATTATATTGCTCATGTATGTTCTGCTTGTATTAATTCGGCTCATCTTTGATAGGCCCTGAAAGGTTTTTTTTTCCTGGAAGAGAAGAACGTCAGGATGCTACCCTGTTTGATATAGAAATGCACTTCGTTGTATAACAACCTCCAGAGACCTACAGTGAACTTTCACTTACTTAGCTGCATTTTTTGCATGAAACTTAACTTTGCATGAAAGATGCTGATTAAGATCGGAAATAAATTTGGGATGAAGTCAAATCATTAAAACCGCTCCCGGAATTGATGGCATGAACAGCAATGACAGAGGTCATTTGTGTTATGCTTTATGGCTTGTTTAATCGTGTGGATTGCAAAAATATGCAAGCTCACGGTGACTTTAACTTCCTAGGTGGGTCAGGTGAAGTGTGTTAAAGGCTCTGCTTTGCTTGGATGTTGCTCTGCTTTGCTCGGATGTTGCTCTGCTTGGCTTGGATGTTGCTCTGCTTTGCTTGGATCTCGTTTTGATGTTCTTGGATCGGATCTTGCTCTGCTTTGCTTGGATGTTGCTCTGCTTTGCTTGGATGTTGCTCTGCTTGCTTGGATGTTGCTCTGCTTTGCTTGGATCTTGTTCTGCTTTGCTTGGCTCTCGTTTAGCTGTTCTTGGATCGGATCTTGCTCTGCTTTGCTTGGATGTTGCTCTGCTTTGCTTGGATCTTGTTCTGCTTTGCTTGGCTCTCGTTTTGCTGTTCTTGGATCGGATCTTGCTCTGCTTTGCTTGGATGTTGCTCTGCTTGCTTTGATGTTGCTCTGCTTTGCTTGGATGTTGCTCTGCTTGCTTGGATGTTGCTCTGCTTTGCTTGGATGTTGCTCTCCTTTGCTTGGATCCTGTTCTGCTGGCTTGGATCCTGTTCTGCTTGCTTGGATCTTGCTTTGCTTTGCTTGGATCTCGTTTTGCTGTTCTTGGATCGGATCTTGCTCTGCTTTGCTTGGATCTCGCTCTGCTTTGCCCTGCCGCAAAGCGCTGTCGCTGTTGTGGAGACCGACTATATTTTTATGGTGTACCTAAGTGGTTGAGTTCAATGCTTGCCCCAATTAAATACTCGCATCACATTTCAGTCTGTGTTAATGTAGGCCTACGGCAGTTCCACCTTTTAACGTCAAGCTAGTCGCGGTTTAATAATTATTTTTGTAATACTACTACTACTAATCATAATGGTGACACACGTTGGTAGCTAATAATTCGTTGGGGGGAGGATACCCTGGTTCCAACTAATCAATTGGCTGGTCTGCGTTCCGGTATGGTCTGTTGGGTGGTTTGTTGCCTTTACAGCAAATGGAAGGCACTCCACCTGAGGATACTGCTTTTCCCTGTCTTGGCTTCCATGGAGCTCATGGAAAAGTCGGGAACTTCCTCCAAACAGAGCCATACCGCCAAACACAAATTGTATGCATTCAGAATAAGCTTCTGAAATTTATCTGTTTCTCGTCTCATTTTGACGAGAGTGGTTCTGACAGAAATGGAGCACCGCGTTAGTTCTGGCAGACCACGTAGTCAACGCGCCCTTTGCCTATTGGCTGACGCCGACCCAACCCTTATGGCTGTCCACAAACCAACTGCGCTTATGGGTAATCAGCTGCTGCTCGTAATTGGATGCTGGCATTTGGGGCGCTTCATTTAAACTCGGTTTGCTGTCAGTGCTCTTTTTGCTTTCTGCTTGCACCCACCACCTCCCCTGCTCCACCGACTTTTCATTGCAAACAATGTCATACTGTTGTCATTGTTGCTTGCTCTGTTCTAGGGGGTTTGTTGCCTTTACAGCAAATGGAAGGCACTCCACCTGAGGATGCTGCTGTTCCCTGTCTTGGCTTCCATGGAGCTCATGGAAAAGTCGGGAACTTCCTCCGAACAGAGCCATACCGCCAAACACAAATTGTATGCATTCAGAATAAGCTTCTGAAATTCATATCTGTTTCTCGTCTCATTTTGACGAGAGTGGTTCTGACAGAAAGAAGATGAGTGTCACACAAAGGGATACAGGCGACTGGACTACATTTTATTTCTGTCGTCTTGATTGACTAGTGACACGATGGATTTGTTTAACACTATTCAGATCTGCTATAGTGTTGTGTTGAATATTTTGAACATATTTTTTACAATTCAGACAAGTTTGATAAAGTTTTATGCCATGATTTGACAGAAACTTTAGTGAGAGACAGAGAACATGGAGACATGTTGCTGCTGCTGTAAGCAAGATTGTATTAAAAAAGACAGAACTGTGGCATGGATATAGAAATACATATATAAAAGTAGTCGGACCTTTACTGTCACTGTAAGTGGGAAAATAATAGCCATACATAACACCTTGTATCTGGCAGTTAATTCTTCCCACATCAAACTGATAATCCCTCCCACACAGTTCATACATCTCATCCCAGATTCTGACGCATTAGAGCCCCACGCTGCAATCCCACTAACATAACCTAGACTTTTCTCAAGACTTTCCCTTGTGATGCGAACATTTCAACTTCAAAGTAAGATTGTGTTGATAATTACTTGCTTGTGTTTTTACTGCTTGAGTCATGCTTCAATGGAAACTAAACTTTGTTTTGTCAATGAAAAACTGGCCACGAAGACAGTGTTAGGCACTTAAAGGAAATTTAAAGAAGTTAGAGAATCATTGGCAATGTTATGACAGCTAAAATGTGTCATATACAGAAGGTACTTATTTTCCATATTAAGCCTTGGATTTAGTATGAAATACCAAATTGGTTGGTTTAACATCCTTTTGCAAATTACTCGAGGCTGAACAAAAATGCGAAGGTTTTCTTGACAGTCCCAAAGCAGTAAATAGATTAACTAAAAATGTGATGTAAGTTTGTATAAATTGATTTTCTCATTTCTGAAACGAACTCAGATTAACTTCCTCGTATACCATGTGTTTATATTTTATTTTTCTATGGGCAATTTGGGGTCTAACAAAAACATCGGGAAATTGTTGAGTAATTTTATAACATTATATTGAATGAGGGACATAGTGCTGCCTTTACCTTGTATCATGCTCATTCGTGCACGATTCCAGCTCTATTTCACAGAGAGCGAAACAACCTGTGCTTCATGAAGTTGGCTCTGCTGTAGGCTTACCTCATCACAGACCAACCGACAGGCAGACAGGCTGATGAGTGCTGGTATTTAAAGAGTTCCTGGAGCCAGATATCTTGACCATTAAGAGGACAACAGATACTGTGTTCCTAGATAAAGGTTCTCTGATGCTTTAGCCCCTCTCAGAGTGCCATGACACACAGAGATCCAGCTGTCCGTTTGCACTGGATCCATAGACTGAGCAAATGTTTTGCACATAGATACAACGACGAGTAAGTAGCTCACGCTGCATTACACCAAGAAATAAAGACTGTCTGCAAGCAATTCCAATTAACAACCCATCCTCGAGTGCTAAATTGAAACATAAGATAAAAAAGACTGTCTCTTTGAATTGAACTCAAGGAAAACTCATGATCTATGTTCAGAGCCAGTTTAAATTGCTATTTGTAATTGTTTTGTATGTAGCTGAAAACCCAACGCTGATATTTCAGAGCAGTTTTATGCCTGCCTCGGAGAAACATTTACCATGACACAAACCATTAATCAGTGCAGGAACAGCACAGTGACGTTTTTGTCTTTTTCACAGCTTTATCGTGGAAGTGCACTTGCAGGTGTAATTGGCTCACAGTTACTGCCTATTCTTCTCAGTTGTCTCTTTAGTAATAGTGGGATTTCCATACTATATCTTGTATCATTTCTACAGCTGGTTTTATACACTATTCTAATCGGTGTTATGTAATAAATCTGAGTTTAACTGGTAGTATAGTGTAGCTTGTACAGAAAAAAAAAATTCCTCATCAAAACTTGTCCTGATACGTGTTCATGTTTGTTAAAAATCTCCTTTATGGATGAATTGCTTTTACCATTTAGCTGATCTTTTGTTGTAATTTTAGTAATGTACTCTAAATGTTTTATTTTTACAATCTCAGTTTGATCTTTAAGATTAGTATTTATTTGCAAACTTCATATTTAGAGATGCATTTCTGTTTCACGAGAACTCATAGACGTTGACATGCTCAACATCATGACTGTTAGAACATCCCTCTAAATGGACAATTTTAAGGATGTTTTGTGAATAATTACTTGAAGGGCTCTTCTGCCATCACTAGAAGCCCATGTATTACAGTTGGAAAAAATACAGCAGAACAAGCTGCCACAGCTCGTTCTGTCGAGCATCGCTCACTTCATCCATGTTGTCCACAGAGAACTGGTCTGTTGCCAGACAGGCAGAGCAGCAATGACTGGTACGCCAGGAGGCAACAGCAGCTGCTGGCCGGCAGGCAACCTGTTAAAAGTTGCTCTTTAATGGTGCTGTTGGTGCCAACTCCAGCTGACGGCATAAAGAGGAGTAAGTGGCTCCAGTGAGCTGGAGGGTTACAAACACAAACATCTGAACAATGCTTGACTTTGAATGAAAATCGGGCACTACTTTAAAACATGCATGTCTTTTTGTTGTGCACATTGAGAGATCACAAATAAAAAACATTGATTACCTAAAAACAAAGCCGTGTTAAAGCAGTATGATTGTACCTTATAGCACTAATGCAATTCTGTTCATAGATAAAATATCCATCCTTTTCTGCCAAATAACTTTCGCACTGTGAAATATGAATTATGTAATGATAGAAGTTAATATCCATGGATACTTAAATTGGACATTTTTCTTGATAAGACCATTAAAATCAGACATTAAAATCCATTTTAATGGATTGCGCTGGGGATCTTTTTGTGAGCAGGGCAGAAAATCTCGACTTTTCCAATATAAAGTTAGAATTTCTACATCTGAATTTGATTTAAAAAAGAAACGCTTTATTTTATATCTTTGATCTGTGATAAATTGAATTAGTGCAACTAAAGATAATTAAACACATGTTTTAGATACAGGTTATTCCTGTGGTACAAGGTGTTTTTATTTTTATTTTTATTTTTTTCAAATGAGTTATTTACTTGATTGTAAATATTAAATTAAATTCATACTAAATATTCAAAACATATTAAATTCTTTGTGGGCTTTATGAATGGAGCACAGTGGCCTTGTAGTGTAATAAACAGCCCAGTTTAAGCGTAAATTGTGAAATAGGAATCTTTTCCACACATCCATTATGGAGGAGTTTCACAGTTCAGGTTTAAAACTTATGAGATGACAATGTTTTGGTTGGCAGTGGTTTTGTCTCAGTTAGAGACAGGAACCACAATCAATGTATGGCTAGTTTTCTAACTCTAAAGTGTTTTTTAACACCTAACCTTTGAACATTAATTCTTGTTTTTGCACTTTTGGCACAGGTATCTTGCTTTCATGCAACTCAGGCACCACTTAATGTAAACAAAAATGACAACGAAGCACATCGCATCTCAAAACATGTCAACACATCAGGATTTAAGTTAGTTTCAGACTATTTGCACTTTGGAAGGAGATTTTGAAAATATTTATTTACAAAATTGCTTTTTCAGGCCAAAATTAATAGAAACCTAGAGTTTTTAGACATGTCTGTGTACAAGTGGACAAAACAGCAACAGCAGTAGAATAGATTTGGTGTTTTATCTGCTGGTTAAAATTACAGTAGTTCTGTAAAAACAAAGATGGGAAATTAAAAAAATTAAGCACTTTTACACCTTCTCTGGGTTAAACTTATGTGCCATCACGTGCGTGTCCTATTGCTTTGGTATCAGTCTGTGCTCGGTTTTCAGAACCTGATGAGCATTGTTAATTATTATTCAAACCTTTATCTCTTTCAGTCATGTGCTGAGACCCTCCTTATTTCAGTTTGCTCATGTTCCCACCTACCAGACTGGGATGCTTTCATTCAGATAATTGTGGTGATGGGGTGCGACTTTGAAGTCCATATTGCTGGGCTGGAGGCTGATGAATTCCAGTGAACGAATTTCCATTCCGCTTTCATCTTGCCAAGTTGAATTTTTAGAGCAGCTCACATTTTTCTAGTGACGTTTCCTGGTTGGGTGAGGCTTGGGGGAAGGGTGGGGTATGTTCAAGCAAGGCGGGGGATAAATTGTCAAGCACCATGAGGACTTAATTGATGCCATTATCATATGAAGAGAAGCAAAACAAAGAATCCAGTCAGATTTTGGGTGACATTTCTACATTCATAGCACAGCTTGCGTTTCGTTGCAGCATGATTTATGCTGTCAGTGTGTCATAATTGCTCAGCCATTACAGGTACTGAGGCTGCATGCTCTCACAAAGAAACATGTCACTTTTTGTAGCCCGGGGAATCAGCTTTTATTATCTGATAAATACAGACATGTTGGAACAAGATACTTGTGTACAGCCCTTTAATGGGCTGTCAGATATTTTAAACACAGGCATCGGGACATTGACACGTTTGTCTAAACTCACACTCTGGTCAAAGGATGTAGATAAATCAGAGACTGTAAAATCTCAAATTGCCGTTTGTAAAATGACCTGTACTTCTCCCTGAAAATAAATCATGCTGCTCTGTTGCCCCCCTGTGGAGGCTTCAGCAACATGCATGTGGTTAGACCTGAATTCATATGAAGAGCATTGCTTCTATTTACTATGACTCTTGATTAATATTCTTAAATTTATTTTTTTCGCCAGATATGAAGCATCCAAAGAAAATAGAGTGGATGGACGGCAGCCTCCCTCCAAAAAGTCAGAAAGGACAGGATGAGGAAGAAGAGGAAAATGGAGTCAGGAGGGGGGTTAGGGTAGGATTCAAGGCCAGGCGGGAGCGCCGACAGGGTGGCGGTAGTGCCACAATGTGCCAAGTGTGCAACATACAGCTGAACTCAAGCGCCCAGGCACAGATCCACTATAGAGGGAAGACACACCAGAGGAGGCTACGCCGACTGGCAAAGGCTGTCGGTGCAGGTGGGGCTGAACAAGCTTTTGTTATCTTATATTCTTCTTGCTTTTTTCAGTTATCTGTGCTTGTTTTGTAAAGTATAGGTCATCAGTGATGTTCTGTTGTAAAAGTAAACTAGTGTCCACTTAATATTGTTGTCTCTAAATGTAAGGTGCTTTATAACACTTTCCGTCATGAGTAGATGCAAAGTTTGCAGCTGATAAACTGAATATTTTTCCCTCTATTGATGAATTTATCTTAATTTCCGTTGTTATTAGAGTTTACGGATGCACGTGGCTGGCTTTTTTTCTTGTTTCTCCTCCTGCTTATTTGATTTTGATTTCTCCTGCCTCGTGAAAGTTGCTCTCTCTGCATTAAGTCCTACTAGGTTGACAGAGACTTATGTCAAATGTTTAGCTAAACTCAGTTATATGAAAGAAGTTGTAAAAGAAAAGAGTGGCTGGTTTGATTTTTTTTCTGATGAACAGCATTTTAGTCGAAATCTTTTTGGAGAAACCTAGCAAATGATAAACTCTAACCTCACCACAGCTGTACTTTTTCAATGTTTTTAAACGATGTGCTTAAAAAAGGAGTCGCGCTGAAATGAATACCAATTATTGCATTTAAAAATCACCATCATTTTAAGCTGATATGTAAGCACGATTAAGACACCTCACGCAAAGAGAAGCCCACATTAGTCTTCGCATTAATAGACTTTTACCTAAACATTTGTCATCCGTCATAGCATAAATGGCACAGACGTAAATGATAAATGATAGATCTGTTCAATTTCAGTGTTTTAGTGAGACATCAAACATAATACCAGAGCTCTTAAACAGGAGCACTAATTACCTTCATTTGTCCAGCAGCTGGTTAAAATGCTTATTCCACGTACCTCACACATTAAGTATTTGTGTGAAAAAGCAGCTGAAAATGGCAATACTTATTACTAGAGGCGAACAACATGTTGACTTTCGCCAACACTGACTGAACATCTCATAACTTCTATTTGCTCGGCAGTACTTCAAACTACATCAAAATGACCAGGGTTTAATCAACAAGGCGCCACTGAACAAAAACATTATGAACTACCACAAATTGATATTTACTGCAGGGCTGTTTGTATTGTCAGTGGTTCTCTCATTTTGTCATCTGCAGCATTTCAATCAATTCACCTCGCATACACTGTTTGTTTATGTGTGGTAGAAAAAAAGTGCGCTGCTTTGTCTCCAAGTCTTATCTTGGTGCCAGATTTTGATTTCAAGACTGTTTGCTCGGTGACTGCAAAAACACAAGTGTGGGTGCACAGGCGAAAATAGGAAGGGTTTTTCGATCTTTTCTGCTGAATATTTGCTATTTGCAACATATAGCGAAGAAATTAAGATTTGTCTTTTTATTACTTCTCAGAAAAGCTTTGTTTCAGCTTTTTTTTTTCCCCTCAGTAGTCTCTCTGTATGTTCTGCAAATACCAGCTTTCTATGGACGTTTTGCTGTTTTTGCCAAAAAAAGATAAACATTTAGTAGAGGTATAAAATGTTGCACTGTAGATACACATATCTGCCAGCCTCAAGGAGGCATTTTAAAGAAAGAATGCATTTACCATTTCAGATATACAGAAATAATGTATTTACTATTCCAGAGGAGCTTTCAGCTTTTCCAAGTACTTTCTGTACACCTGTTTTGTTGAAGGGCCATTAATCAATTTCACTCACCACCACCTGTGTCACTCTGCCACGCTGACCGGCTTGATAAATCAAGCCTCTAATGAACGACCGGCCAATAAAATGACGCCTTTTTCATGTTGATTTATGAGACTGTCTATCAACGCTGGCTGGCCTCAGATATGTTACTGTTCCAGACTAATACAGCACATCAGATTGAATTAACTCTGTATCCATTCTTTAATTTCTTCCTGATTTGAACCTTATTTTTTCATCATCAGAATCTTATTGCCCTTTTTGGTGTCGGATAATAGCCTTTGCATATCATCATTCACACTTAAGTGTTAGACTGAGCCATTCCAAGGAGAGGCTAATGTCTGCGTGTGTGCACACATTTCTTATTTTTCAGGCTTAGGCTCTACCTGTCTACTTTGTGTATTTTTGACATTTTAGTATCCTAATCAATGACTTTCTTCCTGATTCACTGTGAAACAGTCACTCTAGTGAGTTTCAGTTGGCTCCTATAGAAATCTGTGTCAGTCGCTGACTGTCCATCTTTTAACAGATACCCCTGTGCACTGCGCTCCACCTCTAACAGGTGAAGAAAAGAGGAAACCGATGATTTCCACATCCTCAACCTGCTTTCTTTTGTTCACTCAGATTGTTTTGGCCAGCATGAACAAACGCTCCATGGGGACAAATATTTGGGTGGAGGACAGTGTTCAAGAGAGGGAGGGAGAAGAGACAAGGGCTCTACCCAAAGTCACCCTTTTGTTCACTCATTCACTACTATATTAGACCTGTAGGGATCTACTACCTTGAGCACTAAATTTAGCCTGGGAATTCCCATGCTGCTTTGCGCTCGATTTCATTCTCACTGCAAAGTCAGCCTGGAAACCACCGCCCTTATTTTTGCCTGAGTTTGGGAACCAATCACAGAACGGGGGGGGGCAGCAAGACGATGACGACGTCTATGCGCTACACCGAAGCTTGTAGAGTGTTAATCCAACATGGCAGCAGACACAACGTTACCGTTCGATGCAGCCTTAGAAAGTGTTTCGGAGTAGATTCACCCTAGGGTCATTTGAACCGTGACATCCAGCCAAGTAGCCCACCCCAAGTTTTTCCGATATTGGCTGAACATCAGCCGAGTTACCGAGTTATCCCGAATAGCTTAGTACAAGCGCTAATGGACCCTGGCAGTATCTCCAAAATTACCACACTAAAATCACATGCCATGACAACAAACTTCTACAGTAGTACAAATATGTAGTAGATCAACCCTCATCTTACTTTTAAGCTCCCAGATCAAGGAAGTGACGTCGACGCAGCTTTTGCAGCAGAGAAGCTATTAGGCTTGTGTTGATAATGCATCGTTTTGTGAGTACAGACCATATTTGTACTACTGTAGAAGTTTGGTGTCATGGCATGTGATTTTAGTGTGGTAATTTTGGAGATACTGCCAGGTTCCATTAGCGCTTGTACGAAGCTATTCGGGATAACTCAGTAACTCGGCTGATGTTCAGCCAATATCGGAAAAACTTGGCTGGATGTTACGGTTCAAATGACCCTAGGGTGAATCTACTCCGAACCATCACTTTAAGTAGCTTAGAGCGCAAGTTTACTTTTATTTTACTTTTTTTTCTTATTCTTCCTCGTCGAATTTCTGTCGTCATCTGGTATAAGTGATACAATTGGCTATGAATCGCGCGCAAAGCAGCATGGGAAGAACCAGACGCCATTTGATAGACATTCGTAGCGCCCAATAAACGGCTCTTGGCATTCGTAAACCATGCCTCAAATACGAGAAAATGCACACCTAGTTCCCAGACCACCATCTCATCGAGATTGTGGACGCGTCAGCCAGGCTACACTAAATTGAGATTTCAAACACTTTCAGGTCATCATCATCATCTCAGATCTGTAGTGTGAGGGGACAGGGAACAGGTCTTCTTTAAAATGTCTTCTAATTTAAATGAGCCAACAGAGTATAAAGTGATTTATTCTGCAGGTAAATATGTAACCCACCACTATACAGGACAACAGGAAATGTATGTGTTTCCTGTAGAGTGTGTTGTGTGGTGGGTTTGGTATTAAGAAACAGGTCACTCTGCAGTCTACATGCATGTCTTTTGATGTCAACAGGACACAACGTGTAGGTTGGAGTGCTCGGTAGAAGCTTTCTCTGATCTAATGAAGTCTTGGTAGAGTATTACAATTATCATTGTTCTACTAACTAATCAGTAATCACTTTATTATTTTTAACACACTTGATACATCCAGATGTATTTAGAGTAGATGCATGCACTTGTTTCAGATTGTTTATATGGTTTTGTACTTCTCCATGTACAAAGTTTTGAACTTGCAGGATAAAGATATATCTGGGAAGTTTTGGTGCAAACTTACTCACGTAGCTTATTGAGGCAGTAATACTGGACGTTTTTCTTCTATGAAATCCAAATATTTGATATGAAACATGGTTTATTTAACTTACAATTAGAGTTAGAAAGTATAAAGGGTTCATATTTAAGCCGAAACCATGAATCGATTAATCATTTAACAGAAAGTAGTGTCACTTTGTAGAATTTTAAGTTTTCAGTTACTCTTTGTCCTGCTCACAGAGCACATTTTAATCACTAAATCACATTAAAAATCAGTGGAAGTAAACCTGACTGAGCCATGTATACCTCTGCTTGTTTATACAACATTTTGTTCCTTACAAAAAGAAGCAAAATCTAAACAATTTGTTTAAGAAATTATTATTTCTATTATTGCACCAAGGAATTCACAGAAATCATTGCAAAGTAAAAAAAAATTCTCTTCCTTTTTTTCTCAGTGCGTGCATTTAAATTTTTTATTTTTTTTTAAAGCAGGTTATATGTACGCGTTTCTAAACTCTGCTGCAGATTAAGATTATTTCCCTTAAACCTGCAAAGTGGGGCATTGTCCTTAGCAGGGATGCAGGTGTATTTGAAAATCAAAAGAAGTGTTTACTGTGCATCAGTGGCTGTTATTTATGATGTAAACTTTCCAGAAATAACCTGTACTTATCCTGAAAGGGATAGTTCGCCTCTTTTGACATGAAGCTGTATGACATCCCATATTAGCAATATAATTTATGAACACTGACTTACCCCCCCGCTGCGTCCTGTGAGCCGAGTTCCAGCCGAGTTTAGGCGCTAACGAAGGTAGTCCGGCTAGTTGGCTGGGGCTAAACAAATAAAGTGTCTTGCTTCTCAAAACAATATGCGTTCAAAAGAGTAATACATTTGCGTCACAAAATCGTTTTGCATGAAAAAGTCAGACCTCGCATCGCTTGGCGCTATTTTTCCCTCATTGATATCAATGCGTCCAGCCACCTAGCGATAGCTGCACCTGTTACGGTGTTTACTGCTCGGAAGCGGGGGAGTGCTCGGTCTGCTCTACGGTCTGCACAGTTTACATTGGACGCATTGATATCAAGGGAAGCAAAAATGGCGCTAAGCGATGCGAGGTCTGACTTTTTCATGCAAAACGATTTTGTGATGCAAATGTATTACTCTTATGAACGCATATTGTTTTGAGAAGCAAAACACTTTATTTGTTTAGCCCCAGCCAACTAGCCGGACTACCTTCGTCAGCGCCAAAATTCGCCTGGAACTCGGCTCACAGGACGCAGCGGGGGGGTAAGTAAGTTTTCATAAATTATATTGCTAATATGGGATGTCATACAGCTTCATGTCAAAAGAGGCGCACTATCCCTTTAAAAGAAACTGTCTGGTCTAAAATTATCGGTGAAATGGTTTACTTTATACAAAAATGTGTGTCGACTGCAAATGGGAAAATAACCTGTAACTTGTTAATTGTGTTTGTAAAGAAGTAGCTGAATTATTTTGGCTTATTATTTGTTTCCTCATGTTTGGGTGTTAAGGGTATATTTTACATTACTGAATGATCTTTTCACATATTTTTTTAAGAAAGTCATATTGTTTGGTCAACACACTATCAGTAAATAATATGAAAATGTATTTTACTTAAGGTAACTTAAACTTAAGGTAATCAGTTTATGATCAGAGGCATAAAGCTACTTTATATTTAAGAGATAAATTCAAGCAGAAAATATGAAAATGATCAATATAACTGTCAACAATACTGGAATTGCTATTTTATCTTTTTGCTTCTTGAAAATATCTTCAAATGGTAATTATATTTGCATTATTATTTATATAGCTGATATATATTCATTCTGCAGGGTAGAAAATTTGCATGCTTATTTTTTCTGTCCAAAAACATTCTGACATCTCTGCAGATTGAATGTATAAATTCTTATGAATCACAAATATATGTTTAGTCACTGTGTGTGCACATCTGCAATATCAGATTTTCCGATATTTTTTCCGGTTATTGTATCAGTACAATAACCAAATCTGACTAATTTTAAAGGGAGTTTTGTGTATTGGCGGTTTTTATCAGTTAAGTTTTGTATCTAACCCATAGAAAATCTCCAGCATTAGAAGGGTTTTTTCAGATACTGCTTCTACCATCCAGGTCAGGTAGGTGACACACAAATCCAGACACAAACGGCAGATTTTACGTGACGTTTCACAGATACTTTTGTCTGGAGGCCATTGTCCCTGTTGCTTATATTACAGAATATGGGATAAAATGAGGATGAGCCAAGTCAAATAAAGTGACTGTTGGTATAATTCAACTGTGAAGCAATGAAATCGACCTAATAATACTTGTTCCCTCCATTCCCTTCCCACAGCTGAACTAGCTTTGCCTTTATTTAGCTTCATGAAGTGATTGTTCAAATGAAAAGGAGATTTTAATAGGCTGGTTCTCACTGGGGGCCTTTTGAAAAGGGAACAGAGCAAATCGCTTTCTGCTGCCTACACTCTCAAACTGCAGGACAGGACTGGAGTCATTTCAATTCAGGGTCATGGTTTTTCAGGTTTTTGGTATAGTGTGTGTGTGTACGTTTGTAAAAGTGCAAGGAAAAACAAGAAATGTTAAGATATAAGCCCCTTTCAGACATGCTCCCTTTATCTTAATCTGTCAGCGATGTAATGTGTCTGCCTCATATCCAAATGAGCACACTGGTCACTTGACATTTCTCTATCACTTAATCTGTCTGAACTGAATGACGTCAGTTTTGGCTTTCATTCTAAATCTTTGCCTGAGACTTGATGTTCATCGTCATTTGAAAGATAAAATGAAATCCTCAGTTCTTGAAAGCAATGACATCATATGAGACACACATCACATCAGGTTTTAAAGCGTGCACAAAGATCCCTCCAACTTTGAAATTGATACGCATGCACATGTTGCATCTGGTCTTGTCCACGGATTACTGAACGTGCATTAATGCACTAATATGCACTGATAGCACACACACATATGCCCAACATTTACAGCTCCAAGTATCAGAGTCAGCTGACTGAACATGGATTTTCAGTCTTCGTAGATGTAGATTTTTAAGATTGTAAGATTGTTCAAACACACATCCTGAATCCATTCTGAGAAATAATGTCTTTCAGAGAAGTGGCTTACAAGGTTTCCTCCATGTTTTTAACAATTTACCCCCTAAGAGAGGAAATGAAGCTTTTTGTCTACTTCAAGCAAAGTCTTTTCCTCATGGAAAACCTCCAATTTTCCCAAATAGAGCTCTGATGCAGATTGACTTGCCTTAAAGCTTTTGTGTACCTGCATACAGTATAGATATGCGGTATCAAAGAAGCAGCTAGAAGAGCAGCATCTCTGCAGTAACATGCATTCAGATAAGAGCTGTAACAAGCTATGTGCGCTCTGAAATAGGACAATAATCAGCTGGAATTTGCTGCTGTTTATCCTCATTCCGTACAGCTGAGGCTGCTGAGCAAAAGCAGCCATTTTTCAGATGTCACTTGAACTGTCATCAGTGACTGTTCCGCAGTGTTTCAGTGAGTTGCACAGATTAAGTAAAAGGAGCTGATGTGAGCTCCTTCACCTAATTCCCTGATAGTGTTAAAACAAGCACCTGTTTTACAGTATTCCCAGTATTTTCTTTGCTGTGCAATTGTAACATTTCCAAGGATTATGTTTCAAACACACGTTTGAGCTAAATAGATGTCTCCTTTGGTGTGGTTTCCCTGCAAGTTTACTGTAACGGATATTTTTTTATTCCAAATTAATTCTATATAGCTACTCCTGTTATGATGACTGCAGTTTGCATTCAGATATTTACAGCATCTTTAGATTATGATGCTCATAAAATCCATCCATCCATCCATTTTCTATACCCGCTGAATCCGTCGGTCGGGCCGCGGGGGGCTGGAGCCTATCCCAGCGGTCAATGGGCGAGAGGCGGGGTACACCCTGGACAGGCCGCCAGTCCATTACAGGGCCACACAGAGACAAACGAGACAACCACACACACGCTCACACTCACTCCTAAGGACAATTTTAGAGACACCAATTAACCTAACATGCATGTTTTTTGGACGGTGGAAGGAAGCCGGAGTACCCGGAGAGAACTGCTCATAAAATATTTTATGTAAAATTTTATGTGAGTGTTTAGGCTTTGTAAACCTTTCTGTTACTGCTTCCCCGTCTATCCCTCACAATCTTTACCAAATCTGTGTTTCAGACATACACAGAGTCCATAAATGGAGATATACACAGCCAGTCTTTAGTAGGTCCATGACAAGATGAAAGCATGATGTGTGCAGTCGACATAAGATCATTCTGCTCGAGGGCCTCTCCCTGCACTTTCATTTGAATGCAGTAGCCTGAAATCAAGTGTAAAACTGTCAGGATTTGTCAGTGTTGTCCTTCCACACCACCCTTATTCAAGTGGACAAGGAGGCAGCAAGGAGCACACAGTGAAGACACAAGCTCTGCATGCATGTTCGTGTATGTGTGTGTTTGTGTTAGGGGGGCATAAATCTGTCACATTATGAGGACGCGCCTCCTTTTTTTTTTTTTTTTTTTTTTTGGAACAAAAACCAAGTCCTCATTATATTAATTTATAAAATTATGAAGTAAGGACAGGATAAGTTTTGGCTTTAGGTGAGTAAACGTGTTGTCCCCTGAAGTAATAAAATTACTGCCGTTTGTGTCAGTGTGTGTGACATTTGTGACTACGGTGTCTGGGTAGACACTGTGAGAATAATTGTGTTTATCTGAAGTGATTTTCGTGACTATTGAATGAATAACAATACCCCGAATGCTCTCCCTTCCAAGCAGCGAGTACATGTCTTTGTGTTGCCTCTCCAAATATGTATTGTAGGGCCTCTGGAATGAGAACAGTTTTCAGATGCACTGAACCTCTTCCCTTTCACAGAAACTAAGAAGACGTACCAGTAAATGTAAAGGTTAATAGATACTCTGTTAAGACGGTTTGATATTTAAAACATAGCTTGTGTTGCAGGTGGCTACAGTGTAAGCAGAGCTTACAACGTAGAACTTCAAGAAGTATTCAGAATTTCATTACATTTGGAAAATCATAAAGCAAGGATACTGTTACAGGAGGCAGTTTTGTTTCACTTGTTTAAAATTGCAATTATTGTCTATAGAAAAATTTGTATTCGTAGTATAAAGAATTACATACAAAAAGACAAAAAGGTATTTCAAAGTACTTTATGTAAGACATGAAAGGCATTAAAGAAATAAACAGAACTTTAAAGGATAGAATAAAATTACAGCATAAAAGAAGTTCAAATATGAAATAGAAGAATCAGTTGTCACTGAAAAATATGCTTTTCTAATTGGTAGAGCAGGATATTGAAGTGTTAAAATTAGCATTATGAAATCGTTTAGATTAATTGTGAGTGGGGAAAGAGCTGCGCTATCAATATGCCTGGCATACATCTCAAATTTGGTAGCTCACTGTTAAGTGTTGATTTACTTTGAGCGCAGCCTTTTTTTAAGTGAAGATTCAAATTAAAAATGCCTTTGTTTCAGAAATACGATACATCTGCATGGCTCTATGCTTTTATCCCCCAAGCCTTACTTTTACTCTGTTTTTTCAGAAGGCTGATTATTCAATGTAGCTGTTTGATATGGATCAAAGAAACTGATATCATCCCATTGCCGATCCTACCAGTGAACAAGAAATGCCACATGCACACAGTGAGGAGGTGCAGCAGTATGAACATGCAGCTGGATCACATTAACAATATCAATATCCTCTTTTCCCTGAACAGCCCCAATTATCGACAACGTCTCTCCAAAGTCCAGATGTTTATGATAAAAAGGTGATTCAGGGCTAAAATCGCAAATGTATGTTTATAGCTAAAAGTCATTGCTAATAATTGATTGTGTAGATCATCACTGCTCGGAGAAACTGTCTGGTACACGTCGAAGCCTTGCTGAAGCCAATCAGAAGTGAGCAAAAACATCTTCACCAAAATGTTAGCCCTCATTATCACTTGTTCCTCTTCTCTCTGTAAGAGAGATATGATAACTGATACTGTAATGATCTACACTAACCTGTTTAGGAATAATCATTGTTTACAGTCAGTAAACAATGTTGATTGGTCCAAAACAACCTTATCCACAAACCTGGCAAATTAAACACAAGCTTACTTTAGCTAAACTCTGCTATTTAATCATACTTTTTTATAACAGTCACACTTGAGTGGTAGGTGGAAGAAATACTGATTTTGTATAGATTGAGCGATTTTTGCAAATCTTGAGTGTTGAAATAATTGATTCCAATCAAATACAAGTAGGACGGTACAAACAATATGTGACCTCAACATAAACAGTGTGTCATTCGGATGCAGATTTAAAGTTTTACCCTCCTGCTTGTGAAGGCTACTTGCAAATAACAGCTGTACTTTTAGAAAACATGCCTATTGTTGTCAAGTAATGCCAGGAAGGAAGCTGTATCTGAGTGTCCTCAAGGGAGCATGCAGGTGTGAACCCTGAATAAGAAATGCTGGCGAAGAAGAGGAAGTGGAAGAAAGGTGGCATGTTCATGTTACCAGCCAGTCCTTTGCCGGCTCTTTCTCTCCCCTCTTCCTCGCTCAGTCTCTTGCTCCTTCACGCTGCCTTACATACTCATACACACAGAAGAATACACACTTGCTCTTCAGACACACTCAGCTTCTATTCTTCTCTAGCCGCCTTGCTCTTTCTCTCCGTTGTCTCATAAAGGGCAATGCGATCAGCAGAGCATGACACTTTTAATTGAAGCTCACGTGCGTCGTTATTTCGCTGCCGCAGTTTGGATCACGGCCAAGATGTGTCATTGACCCGAGAAAGGACTGCCATTTCACCTCAGGGTGGGGGGAAGACAGACACCGAAATAAGACGGAACGGGTTTCTCTCTAAGGAGGCACTTTTGGTGGGTTTGTTCAACTTGTCTGATTGGAGATCAGCTGGCTGGAGAGTCAAACACAGGAGGAATCATAAAACACGTGGAGATGCTGCTGGGTAAGACTGCTACTCTTATAAAATGTGTCAGCACCACTTCTTTGTTGGAATCCAAAAACAAGATTTGAGGTTTTAGTAGTTTTCATTTGTCTTGAGATGTGATGTTTCTGTGGCTCCATCTGTCTAAATGGATGTGAGCGCTCTCCTGTCAGTGTATGTTTTCCAACAAAGACTTAACATCAATGCTCAAGGGCAGGCTCTGTCTCCTGCCTACCATCTGCCCTCATTTGGTTCCTGTGCATCCAAAATCAGTCCCTTGCCTGTTTGTTTTTCTAATTGACTTTTGATGAACCCAAGTTTGGGGTTCAGACCAATACAACACTGTTATTCCCAGATGTGTTGAGTCATTTTAAAGACACACAGGAGCAGTGCTGATATCACTGCGCAGATTGTTGGCAATTATGTCTTTAAATCCCTGGGGAAATAGGCCCAGATTAGCTCGTATAATTTAAGGCTATTAAAGATAAAGGCAGTATAAGTATAGCTAATCATTTGTTTTGGGGGTTTTTTCTAGGTAGGGAGCAAAATGTTGATTTTGGGTATTAAGATTCAGTTTTGCTACATTAAAGTCTTTCGTTTTACCAATTTAACTTGATTTATATATTTATAGTCACGACTCCGAGTCTTGTTTGACCAGTGTATAACAGGAGCTACATCAAAAAATAAACAAGATTTCAATATAGATATAGCAGAAACAATTTTCAGATGAATAAACAAGACAATGAAAAGAAGATAAATATACTGTTATTTTGGTAGTTCATTGTCATTTTTCATGCAAACTTTCCATAAATGTGTTGGTTATAGTCTCTTAAATGTTTTCTGCTTTTCTCTCTTGATTATTTTTTAATACTGTATTTAGATGGATTAATTCTCTACCAGATGTTGCAAAATGGCAGTCTATAAAAAACATCTGTTGTCGAAAAAATTTTTAATTTTTCTTCCTCAGTAACCTTCTTTATATAAGGGGGATTAAAGGATTTAAAGTAAACCCCATGACACCCGGCGAGAATTAAATGCACTGTTACACTGAGTAAAATAACAGATTTCTTCGGGTTTGAATAATGTTGGAAAGATTTGGGAAAAAGCAGATACACAAGTCAACAAAAAACAGAGCATTAGTGGTGCATGGTAGGAGGTTAATAAAGAGATGACACATATCTTTGATCCTAGATGAATGGTTGTGTTTTTTCAAACAGTCGTCATAAAGCGCAGGTTCAGATTTTGTGTCCATATGTATTTTGAGATGTTCTTCAGCAGCTTACAGAGCCCCATAACACAGTGGCTGAAAATAATAATAAATGGCTGTGTAACAGCTCTGGGTGCTTTCCTCTTTAAATGGCAGATTAGAGGGATCCAAGGGAAACAGTTGAAGAGAAGATAACAGTTACGTTTTGCCTGGTGGCTTTGCTGCATCTTCCCCCATCTGTCATCGAGAACTTCGTCTTGATGTAGTTGTGACACTATGTGTATGACATCAACTGTGTAATTCCCTCTCAAGTCGAAATCACGAAAACCAAGTTGTTCTTTTTGTTACGGGCTTTAATCACACACGGAGCATGATAGTGTGCCGTGAGAACTGTTAGACATACAGACAGAAAAGCAAATAAACCAAATTACTCCCACGTAAAGACATCAAAGGAACAACGCGACTGTTACATGACTCAACAAAACTTCGTCACATTACATCTTTACAGTCTTACAAACATAACAGCAACAAAACATAAATGTACCTCATTGGCCGCTTTCTCTTGAGAGAAAATTAGAAATCTTCAGTCCTTCAGTGCACTATGCACTTTATCCAGTCTTCCTTAATTATTGCTGATCTTAGGCAGAGAAATCAGCAAGGTGCCTGCCTGCTACCTTGGTCCAGAATGTTACAGGTAGCGACCCTCAAAAGTAACACCCATCAACCCGCGGCAGCAACCTTGGTTCCCCCTTAATTAAGACTTGTTCCCCATATCAAAACAAACAATTTACATGAAATATATGAAATGATGCTTTTAATATTAAACTACTGTTACTACAAATGTATGTATTCATGAACTCTGTATGTTTTAACCTAATATTTATTAATCTATTATTTATTTATTCTGACTTCGATGGCAGCTACAAACTGTGTTCAGTGCAACATGAGACAGAGGTAAAATATCACTTAAAATATGAGACTCTCTCCAAACCGTTACATGGCCTATAGCTACATTTCATGTCAATGTATGTGTTGACTCCAAATCTCCAAAACAAACTTGAAAAGAGAGCTTCAATGGTTAAAGAGTGAAGTCGAATCCCTAACATGATTTTTTTTCCTAAACCAAACCAAGTGATTATTGTGCCTTAACCTAACCAAACAGTGAAAGGAAGCGAAAGTTAAAAGCAAGGGAAAAGTAAAAGAAAAAAAAGGGGGAAAGGAAAACTAAGTGACCAAAAAAACACTACGCATATCCCACACTAGTCTCAAACTCATGTCTCCTGCTTGTAAATCCTGGAGCTTACACCATCTACCAGCTCTTTAACCTCCTGCCATGCTATGGCCATTTTTGAAAGCAGGAAACACTTTTCAAAGTTGTTTCATAAATGCTTATGTAGGTTATATCTGTCAGTGGGACAAGTAACCTATTCTGTGTAACATGCCTGCTCAGAGGGGTGTTAAAGGCTGATTCCAAGATAACCTCACATCCTGGGGGGTGGCAAGCAAAGATCATAATTATGAAGTCTTGGGCTGATTGTTACACAGTCGATCATAAAAATTGGATTACTGACGTATATCTCTATCAATACAGTCTCAATATATGTGTATTTTGTTTTAATACTGTTTTTTGAAAACCCATTTAAACTTGTCACTGCACCCCCTCTGGTGTTGTAAAAGTGGTACAGATGTGCAGAGCCCATATCTACCATGAACAGACCACTTTATGGAACAGACTGCATCAAAAAGCAACAGCAAGATCGACATTGTTTCAAAATTTAGAGAGGTTCTGTGAGGTAATTTAATTTACTTTTTTATATATTTTTGACAATTCATTGTGGTTTCATTTAGCAACAGCTGAGCTGCCGCTCCTATTTATAGTTTCTACAGTGAAATCATTGCCAACACAGCAGTTGTGCTCACATTGAATTCAGCACCTTCAAAGATGTCCATATCATTCATTCATAACAAGTCACACACATTCTATTTGTGCTTCAGGTGGATTATTACAGAGATTCCAGTTTTGCCGCAGCTATAATATTTTTAGTAGTGGCAAACCTGGACTTATTTTACCACTCAAGTAAATAAAAAACAAATAGTCAGCCTGATAATAAAAATGATGGTTAACAGATTAACAAATCATCTCTTCTTTCTGCTTCTAATGTCTTCACTTTAACACATTCTGTTTGCTATTGTGCCCCCCTTCATGAGAATAAAACCACAGGGGGAATTTCATTTCTCACACACACATAGAAATTACATTTACAGTGTGGTTGCTAACTATTTTCTATAACCATGGGGTATGTTTTATCCTCTGGTTTGTGCTAAATGTCATCAATGCCACTCTGTCCTATACTCTGGATCTCAGTTTATGTTCAATCTAATTGTTTAGTTTTTTTTGTATTACACATCAAGCTAAACGTGTCCAGTATTTCATTATTTAACAGTCTAACTTTAACCATGTAGTTTAAATCATAATGTACCTCCGAATATGACATTACAAACATGACAATTTCTCAAAATGCCTGGAGACTGTATTCCTCTATGCCTCATTTTAGCATTACAAAACTGAAATATGTGATTTTATGACTCATTATCTCAGCTATGATGACTTAATTGTATTCTGTTGGGGGAGAAGAGATTTAAAGAAAGCAAGTACTTATTTTTTTTTTTGTACCGTGGAAAAAGTTTTTTAATATGATTGAGCAGAAACTTCACGATGGGATCATTAATTTCCTGACAGGGGGGCATTATTATACAGCGTTAATGAATGAATATTCTAACTGAAGGGTAACAAATATGGAACATTGTGGTTATTATTGCTATACCGATTACGCAGATTGTCTCAGTTATCAAATGTAATTAGCCTACTGTACTAGCTTGGTATATCCTGTCAGTGAGAGCATTTTATTGCATTTGTGCCACAGTGGTGCAGTGAAACGTTGTGTTGCAGTTTGATACGCAGATGTTTGAAAACCAGCAATTTAGAGTTTTCTTCTGTTGCCAGCTTACTTTTATCTGAAAACATTCTTTTCAGAATTAGTGTATATTTATGAGCATTGATTATGTGACAACTGAAAATCCAACATCAATAGAAAAAATATATATGCATACTGTAGGTAGAAGTCGGGTGGTCCTTAAGAACCTTTCCATCACCTTTATTTCTTCATTTCGTTGTACAAATAATTTTGTAAATAAAGATGATTAATATGCACTGAAAGTATTTGAACTCATCGATACAAAGCATAGTGCTTTAGAGAATAAATCATTAATATTCGTCCTCATGTCTCACAGTGGTTTGGTCTACACACAGCTCTGTTTTGGTTTTTAACCAGATTTCGAGGATTGTTTCAAGGGTCCCATTTGCACTTGCATTCAATATGCAAATCCTCACCTGCAAACTGACAAAAAATCATGTCTATAGGCACTGACTGTAGGAATGACCTCTAAAGTCATGTCTTAATCCAATTCCACTTATTATTATATTATTATTACATATATTATTAACTATGTGAACAGTGGCCTCACTTGGATTGCACAGTGATGTGGTGGTTCGTGGTGAAGCCTTACAACAAAGTTCTTGGCCTCTGAGTTTCCATGTGGATCTTTGTGGTTATGTAGGTTTTTTCAGGCTATACCCGCTTCTTCCCATCATCCAAAATCATACACATTAGGTTTAATGGTGATACTAATTTACCTTAAAGGAGAGAGTGAGCACACATGCCTTTTTTTCTTTTCTTTGGCTGGCTGTGTAATGGACTGACGACTTGTCAGGTGTGCTCTGCCTCTTTCCCCATGACAGCTGGAACAGACTCCAGCACCCCTGGGAGGCTGAACAGGACAAAGCAGATATGGAAAATGAATAGATAAGTTAATAAAACCCAAAAACTAAGCACTTATACATTAAGTTGTAATTTAGATTCATCATTGGGCCATCACACAAAGGTCCGGATTCAGAAGGAGGTTTGAATTCAACACAACAGCATGTAAAGCCACTGAAAAAAACTTTAATTCGCTTTGTTTGGATTTGTAACTTTTAAACTTGCACAAAGTGCATCTGCGCTGTCCAAAAATGTAGTTTACAATTTGCAATGTGAGAAGTAAATAATCCATTTCAAATTGTGGATCTAGATTATCTATTATGTTACTTGGGATTACCATTCAATGTCGACCAGAAAGTTCCTTTTTTTCTTTTTTTCCCCACCTCACCTCTTGTCCACCAGAATTGACCACATTGACCACCTTTTTTTGCCAAACAGGCAAAAGGTAACAATACCAACATGCAAAACAGTGTGACGTACCTTCGCTCCCGTAACAGAACATGTTGAGCCCAGAAGTTAGATGTGTATATAACCTGTCAGGGAGCAACTTTTCTTTGCAGTCAGTTTTCACTGACAAGCGTGAATCTGTGTGTCTCTTATGGGTAATACTTCATGACAGCAAAACAAATGTCATTCACCTCTACGATGCACCATTTCTGCATTTGAAAATATTGTTATTATATGTAGCAGTACTTTGTGTAATTCCAGTTTGTTCTTCGTCTGGTGCAGTCAAAGCTTGAATCATAATGTGCTACTATTTACTTTCGCCCTGTCAGACAGCCTTAATCAGTCTGTGTGTCTTGTCAGTTTGAGTTTGATTAGCATGGCTGGTAATAACTGAAGGAGTCCACACACACATTCACACGCACTTAAAAGAGGACCAAAACGGGACATTATTTTCCTTCTAAATTCATTAAGTCAACCCTAATCAAAACCTAAGTTTAAAAATATTGAATCTTAACCCTTTGTGGGATCTGATTTTTGTTCCCAGATAATAGAAAAATCCCCACAGAGTGAGGGGTTTAATTGATGCCACTGCCATCTAGTTTTTGCATTTACCAACACACATTTTAATACTCCAGTGGCTAATCATCATAGAAACAACCTACTGTTTGCAGATGATGACATTAAAGTGCAGCAGAGGCTACAGTTGCTTGAACAGCTACATGACCTATTGTCTTGTACATGAATTGTTGGTCTCTTTACATTCAAAGAAAAAATGTGACTTATGAGTCTTTCTGTACAGTAGACAGGATGTGTTGATGTCTCACGTGTGATGAGACATACTGTTTATTGTGTTTTAATCTTTATGCATGTGGGCTGGTTAATGTGAATTTAATGCGTGTGAATCTGTAAAGCATTTTGATAGTGGCATAATTAGTTTAAAAGCATCAGAGGACGTTAAAAGATGACGAGTTACACGTTCATTTCCTGTTTTTTCATTATATTAGACTTTGTTGTACAGTTAGAGGCTCTGGGTGACTCACATCCTGCGTGAAAAATGAGGGCAACGTTTTTACAGATGTATCCTTGGAATGGAGCTACATGCCAAGGCCGGCTTAATTAAGGCATTTTAATGGTTTTAGACACATGCCACGGATTTCTGTCATATATTCTGAATCCGCCAGGAAAAAAATATATCAGGTGGCCATACATGTGCTGCTGCAGCCATCAGTACTGTGAGGGGATGACGTCAGCTGTCTGTTTGCTACATTGTGAGGAGAGGACACAGCAGACAACTACCAGTGTATCATAGATTATATCACTGAAATTAAATTGGATTACTTTATTTTCTCTAATGGATACACCTACATTCCCTGCAACCATGACCCCACTCGCCTGCCCAAATTGTGCCCTCCTTTACCTCTGAAGTGTTCATCACTCTAGACGTGACATATGATGCCATGAAATGGACTTCCAAAAGTTTAGGAAACCAGGGTCCAGATGTATAACCAATGCAGCCTCACAAAAACCATGTGTATGCCTCTTCCTATATTCAAATTTCTATACAGTATATGTTAGATTTGCATATGGTGCATTGGTCACACATGCTTTTAGAGCAATTTAAACCTCACAAATACAGTGGGAACAAAGCAGAAAATGGGGCAAATAAATTTAACATGAAACGAAGACAGTTTCACTGAGCTAGCTCTGTATGATGTTTTTTTTTTAAATTTTGTTTCTCATCTGTATTTTTTATAATATAGTCTTATTTATTTGTTGGTGCTATGAAAATCTACAGCTGCAAGACAGCTGGTTGCTCTGGTTTTGTTGGAAGACCTTGCTAACTTTAAGATAAATGGTATTTAATGATTGCCCTGATTCTCTGGAACATTATGATAAATGGCCGGTGCGAGGCTTTAGGTTTCATTGGGCTATTCTTTCTGAGGTGTGTAAAGAATTGTCAGATTTTAAGTTGTGCGTGTGAGGTGATGAGCAGTTTGGTATCGTTTCTGAAATACAGATGTTATTTCTGCAGGGTTCTTACTTCCTCCGAACTTACAAATTTGATCTCTCTGTTAATCATTCAGGAGTTTTTAATCTCCTTTTATTTTTAAGAGGATCTCTGTTTCACATTCTATAATATTGGGTTCTTCTTTTCTATTACTTTTAAGTGTTTCTAATATATGTAAATGACTCATCGGGTTAGTGTTAACACCTATTACTTGCTAAAGGTGGGAGTAATAATGATATTATAAAGGAAAACCAATGTTTGATATTTATCAAAAGAGAACCATAAGAACATGTGACTTTATAAATATGCCAAAAAGACCATGTATGCACATTTCTACCTTTGTGCATACACACAGTTTATGTTATCAATCTAATCAGACTTGTATGCGTCTGTCCCTGGTAACATCTCAGCAGTAAGAAATGTGTGCATTCTTACAACTTGACAAGTTTACTAGTTTGACAGTGTAACATACAGAGAAGGTGGCTGTGGTGCACTTTTCTCTGGAAGATTTTTCATTGTCTTCAACTTGACTGACTGATCTATTATACCTTTTAATATTTCTGTGTAAGTTTGTGGTGTTATACTAGCAGTCGAGTTGCAGTGTTGTGGATCTACTCTGACTACTAACAAATATAATTGGAAATATCCATTTTCCTCCAGTTTCTCTCGTGATTCTCTTACTTTTTGTATCTTTATTTGGCAAATTTATTTAGCCACTTTCAGTGAGGTTGAAAATGTTTTAATTCACACAGATGTATAATTGCATCTACCCATGGAGCTCCAGGTAATTCTGCATCCAGTCACCCTGAACCTCATATTCAAGAACCCCCTCTAATGTTTGTTATGCATTGTGTCCGAACATAGTTTTTTCCCTTTCTTTTATGTGGTGAAGACAAAAGCATTTGGATGTATAAACTAGCAAAAAACAAAAGGGATGAGCTTCTGTCACAAAGGGTTAGAAGGGAGGATGAAATTAAGTCTAAACAATCAACCTTATCCTGTCAAAGTGCATCTGAGGTGTCTGTTCGTGCTTTTGTGTCAGCAGTTATCGGACTGTATACAGTTCCAAACGGCACCTGCCTCCACCAACTACAGAGTGTTTTGTCTGCTAAAAGTATGACGTATGAAGTGTTATTGGAATTTGATGTATCCTGAAAAGAGTCACTTCATTATTGAAAAACCTAGGCCAAATTTTCAAGAAACTGTAGATACTCTGTAGATACTTCTAGTCCAAAGAGGGTGAGTGTTCTTTTCTAAGTGTAAATCTCTTGAGGAGTATTATTAAATGTAACTATATTTTTAAACAGTTCAAGACTCCCACTCTGTTACACACGTGTTTGGTTTAATTTCCAAATATTTTCCAAAATCTTTTTGGCAATGTAAATGGGATCCAGCACGTAGTGGCAAAATAATGTGATCCGTTAACAGTATTTTTCCTCTGGGAAGCAGATTCTTGAGGACATTGCATGTTTTTCAATCAGGAATTCTGAGCATGTGGCAGAGCCTCTACCCAGTGTCAGCAAAACTCATTCATGTTTTGGTATTTTGCTGAAACGCAGACATAAATTAAAAATAATATGCTTCAAAATCCAAAGGCATGCCTTGAAAGTATAAACAGAAAATATGCTAAAGATGTTCTAGCTGAAATACGGGGCTGCCAGAAGACCTGCCATTACCCAAAAATGACAAAATGTTGACTACAAATTTAAGTGCTTTCTAGTGGAAAAGTTTTGGAAAAGTTTAACTGCTTGTATTTTTCTTGTCTAAAGGTGTCAGTACAAAATAAATGCCAGGATACAATTTATTTTGTGTTAAAGGATTTTTAAAGCATTACAAAGCCTCTTATTGTTCACTTGAACTTGAACTGACCAAGAACAGAGGCACAGCTTGTTTCCTGATGCATCAACACAGCCCATATGAGTACGAACCTGGTTACTTGTTCAATTAAAATCTTTAAGATTTGCTCTCAGACTCAGATCAAAAAGACTGTTTACTTTGATACACTCTGAAAAATAAACTCACTTTTCATCTTTCAGAGCTCAAGATTGGAGTCAGTAGAGTCCAATATGTAGACAAATAATAATAGGACAAAGCTTTTGGACTGACAGCCAGCCACTATCCACCCGTGTGGTATCTGTGAAAAGCTACTATTTAAAAGAAAGAAGGAATATGAATATGAACCTGAATGTACCCCATTTTGTAAAATTTTTCCTGTCCTAGAAACAGTGCAACATTATATGAGAAACTCTTTATTCACACAATTTCTCCTTCCACAAGTGTTGCACAACAGCTGTCACAGCCATGTGAAGATGGGGATTAAAGAAATGCTCTAATTTGGTGGTTAATAATGGTGTAATCAGCAGTAGTACTAAGATTAGTAAATCTTAGTTAGTAAATCATAGATTAGTAATAAATAAAAAAAAAGAAATCCCTTCCTTGAATGCTGAGCTCACTAAGGGATAATGATATTTATTATTATATTTTTTTTGTTTGACAAATATTATTTTTTCAAATAAATTCAAATATATTAGAACTGTTCTGTATTATCAGAGTAACTACATCATCTTCAATGTCGCTGTCATACATCTTTCGGGTTGTCATTTCTGGAGCTGACAATCCTTCAGGCTTATTCCACCAGGCAGATGTCGTATTTACTGCAGCTCAGAGAGGGCATCGAGACAGAAAAGCTGCTAATTACCATGTTCATGAGGCGGATAAAGCTCTGCACAGACTTGAAATTCCAATGAAGATGTGCTACACATTTGTCGTTCAGCAGGTCTGATTGGACTCTTATCTCAGTTCAAGCAGATGGTGGTAGTTTATTTCAAGTGTGTTTGATACAGATGTGCAGCAGGCTGTGAAAAAGGCAGAGGGTCGCTAATGGAAAAGCAACAAAAATTGCTTCCTATGAGCAACACCTCTCTCCCAGCTATTGTTTTTTTTTTTGTTGTAATGTAAATTCGAAAAAGATAACAGAGTGCATCATGTGCATTCATTTTGTTTGGCATGGAGGAGAGCCTCTCATAAAATACTCTTCCAGAAAATACCCAAAACATTCATTTTAATTACTTGTGAAAACTGCAAATTGATAAAGATCATTTTTTACATTTAATTGTATTTCCTTGCTGATTTTACCACCAGTATAGATGAAAAGGCTGTTGTAAATTCTGATACTCTTTATATTTTTTGTGTAATTCTCCTTTACAAGATGTGTGAGTTTATGTTCTCAGCAGTAGTCTATGATTGTTTTCTTTGACCAAAGGACACTAGTCCTGGACTTCACCTTGACCATATTCAATAAAACTTTATGGACCCTTGGGTGAAAATGGGCCCACAGTGCTTCAGTCAAAAGTAGGACAGATTACCAGAGGGAGCCTGATCAGGGCTGGATGGTGCAATTCTCCTGAAGCCACCGGCTCTGCCAGCTGCAGCTGTGTGCGTTTTAATAGTCACTGACAAACAGCTGGAGAATTTGCCTGTTGGCTCCCAGTGATGGCCTAAATGTGCTTTGTCACAATAAAGATGATTTATTTCAAGACCACACAGAGCACAGCGGGGGCAGTATTTCATGCCATCGTAGAAATTAGACCTTCACTCACCTCTTTTTCCTTTTTTGTTTCCAGTGGAACAAGCTCATAGAGGAGCTGTCAGTGGCAGTTTTAATGGATGCTAATTCATCCTCCAGAGCTCATCATAAATTCCTAGCGCTATGCCTGTTGTGTAAGCAATGAATGGCATCATCATTACAGCAAAAGCGCAGTGCACCAAGCACTTGTGTTTTATGACTTAGAAAAGCTGTGTATTTCATGCTACTATAAAGTAGAAAACATGCCATTTAATTTTCATGATCTGAAAATGTGTTTCGCAGGCTTAACAGCCAACCCATGTCAAAAAAGACATGCATGCAAACTCCACATTTCTTAGTGCCTAATCTTGCCTGCTCTATAGCAAGGAGTTATGATTGACTGCTGTTCTGCAAAAGAATAATGCTTGTTAAAGGTAAAATGAGGGTAACTTTCTGATCTGCTCCCTTAATGTGCACAATATTCAGTAGTGACTGCAATATTTATGTTACATGTCAAAAGTGACTGAGCAGAGAATATTGTATTTATAAAAAGGGTAATACAGTGCATGTTGGTAATCATGAATTTATCCTTTTTTTTACTATCTCGTAGAAATATTTTTATTCATATTAAGTATCAAAGTCCCCCTCGGCTTAAAAAATTAGGTTTGTAACCTTATTAACATGTCTGTATTGTGTTTTTATGTATTATAAGGTTTATCATGAGCAATGTGAGACTTTAATGCTATGGCTGAGGTTTTCTGCTTTGAATCTCCAGAGCACCATCTACACCCTCAGAAAGGTGATGTCTATTTTCAGTAACCAATCCTGACTACTTGTGTGGAGGGGCTGTACAGTTTCTGTACAATTTCCATTTGCTGTGAGTAACCATTGACACGAGAAGCTAGCAAGCCATGAGGACGTTACCACAAGCTAGGAGGAGAAGACAGAAAGCAAAGCTGAATAAGGAGCCACGGCACTTTTCCAGCCCAGAGCTGGTCAAGAAGCTAGTTGACCGTGGGTTGCTTTGGCTGAGAGAACTAACTGGGAGGTCATAAACTGACCATCAACTGTGAACGAAAACGGGAAAGAGAGAAAACACTGAAGAAAAAATACACCTGCCAACGTACCTTCTCATATTTATGTGGTCTCTCAGATATTATATAGCATAATATATAGCATCAGTCACCACTGAAAACGGCGGCCTTAGCAGGATCCTCAGCCAGCTGAGGGCTTTCTTTTCCGGCATCTTGGGAGAAAACATGTGAAAAGATGTGGATACTGCAGCGTCTCCGAATATACTGGATTAATTTCTGGTGTAGTAACTTCTCTGGATAAAGCATGAAGACTTACAGAATCTGATATCATACTATCACAGTCATAAACATCTGCCATTTTAGTAACCAGAAGAAACACACCAACTTGAATCTCCACCTTCTCCTTCTCCATTTTGTCCTCCAGAAGATTCAGAAGGGGGACCTTAGTGTATCTTATCTGTGTCTCCTTGACAGAATCTGCTACACATCCAGTGAATATGTTAATAATAGTACAGCAGAATATTTTATTTGCTTTTAACATTAAATTAGGTGAAATTAAGATGCAGCCCGAGCACAGTCGTTAATATCACTAAACATTAACACCACAAAGATAAGATTTATCAGAGGTGTATGTGAGCTCTCAGAAACCTTCCCCCTGTGCCACCATGTTGGTTCAAAGTGAAGACAGAGAGCCTGGACCAAACAGATAATCTCAGGAAAAGGGTGTACCATGAAAGGAGCTACGGCAGCCTAATCTCTGATGTGTTTGCTGCTATAAAAGCCTCTCATCCCTGCTTTTTCTTTTCCACACGTCATGAAAAGATGCCATGATTTTGAGTCACCAAAAGGCTAATTTTGGAAATAATGGAGATTAAGCCTTTCATGTTCTCTCAAGATTCTGTAATTTCCTTCTCCTAAGCCTATACGCCTACACCTTCTCATTACAGGGAGGTTGGCTGCTGTGACCTACTGTTCCAGCTTTTCTGCTTAAAGAAAAGAATTAGAATAAAAATGAGCACGTCGGAACTGGCTCTTTTAAAAAATATAGATTCACATTTATTGTAGCAAGACAGGATAGAAAAATCAAAAGTCACAGCAGTTTCAATCTTTGAATTTCGCCAACCAGCAAAGGCCTATGCTAAAGCAAAACTCCTACAATTCTTACTCTACCTGCACAAGCCCCATAACATACAAAACATTGCTGTTTACTGTCTTCGGTGCTGATGATTAGTTCATGATGAATAAGCTTTTGCCTCATACATTTATTTGCCTCCTACCAAAGGGTTGGATTGGGTTCATGCAGGCTCCACAGAACTCTGCCCAAATCCTGCGGAGTGGGTGGTTTTAATATTTCTTTGGTTGGACAGGGGCCATCAAAAAGTAAGCTGTGTGTCCCAGTGTGATGCTCCGGCATATAGCTGTCTTTACCAAAGTAATGGTGTTAACAATAAAAGTGAGAGGAAATTACAGCAGAACTCCATTACAAACATGTTTAATATAATTTATTGAAAGACACAAAAACATTGAAGGCACAAAATCTGTGAAATGGTTGTGTCAATACTTAGAATGGATCACAGTGGGTAACAATGATCAGGAACAGTCCTGCGCATACTTCTTGTGCCATATGTATCCATTAGATGCATACTGTATTTAAGACTTCTTTTATTCCCCTAAAGTCCCTGTGAAATCAAATAGAGCATCTAATTATTGTCATATTATTATGTCTTTTCTACTTCTGTTTTACAGTCTATCGTTTACCATCAATCTTTACATTACACACATAGATATGTTAAAGCAGATATCTACTATCTGTTTGGTATAGGCAGTGAGAAACATTCAATAGTTATCAATGACATTAGTCAAGTATGACAATAATTTGATGTCGAATGAAAAAAAGAATTAAAAAAGAATCAGGGCAAATCTTAGCATGGAATCACCACTGGAACTTCTGTGATGCACTTGTACAAAGGATCCAAAAATAATTTTCACCGGACAAATAGGAGTTTAAAAACTGTGAATCACCTCTTCCGAGTATCACAACCCCCATGAACTAACTCAGTTGGAATGTAATACGTTTGATATATTTGGAAAGTATAAAAGAACCTTAAGACAATTTGATTTTACTGCATTTGTGTTTCATTTCAATTGCACACTCTTACTATGGAAAGAATGCTGATGCCCTGTGCCCAACTTTGCAGGAGAGAGCAGCTTTGGTGTACATCATGGATAAAGAGGGGAAACATTTTTCAGTGTATAGTATGTGCCAAAGAGCAACTTTCATCATTAGGAATGATGTGCAGGCTCGAAATGCAGGCTCCAGTTACTTTCACAGTGGTGATCCATTCATCTTATGAAAGGTGCTCTCTGGCTACATTGGCTGGAATAGCTTCACTTTTTGGGACATAGATCATGTGCATTATGATCTATCCAGTTTGGCCAGAAAGGTATCTGAAATTCCCACTAACTGATCTGGTTGATGTCCAGATTCACAGTTCCCACACACGTGATCATTTGATTTAATTTAATCATCACACAGTCCTCCTGGATTATCCATAAAAGGGCCTCTTAGCAAATATCTAATGTCGTGGAGGTCTTGCAATTGTATGTAAGGTTATTTCATGTGGTTAAACTAAATCCCACTTGACTTTTTTTTAGTTCATGGCTACAGTAATTGAGTTCATGAGTTTGAGGTCATGAAGTTAAAGTGATGAGTGAGTATTTATAGAAACATATCGAGGCCTTGTGGTTTAAATATTCCCAGCATGATTAGATGACACTAATAACTACAGCATTAGTTCATTTTATCAAATTAAACTTCTATGACCCTCTCTGGATGCAAACAAGATGGTTAACTTGAACCTCCTGTTGCCAGATGCAGTGAGGCTGTTCACAGATGATGGGAGTTTTTGGTTTGTTCTGAGCAAAACGCAGTTAATTAAATGTCTCACCCTGATGAGTTTTGTGACTATGTGGATAGGAGATTACTAAGATCAATTTTAGATTTGTGTAGGAGAGGAAATCAATGTCCCCAAAAGTCATTCTGACTGGCAGATTAAGCACGTCAGCCTAGCAGAGGTAGGGGGGGCAATGACTGGTTGTCTCTGTTGGTCTCTCTGCCCTCCTCTCTCAGTTTAGTATAATGCCATTCGATTTACTTTATTGGCATTCGCAATATGTTAACGGTCATGGTGGGGCTTTTGAATGAATAATTTCTAAATCAAATCTGTAAACATGTCCTAATGGTGTGTGTTTTCTAATGTGTGTGTGTAGTCCAGAGTAGTCAAGGCTGCACATTACGAATGCAGAATCAAATAAACAATTATAATCGCCTCTTATCAATGTACTTACTCATTTCAAATTCTGTTTTAAATAGATGCATGGTGCTGTGGGGTAGCTGGAAATCACAGTATTAACAAAATAAATGGATGTAGCCTGGACTTATTTGTTCTTCTGTTTGTTATCGGTGTCCCTGACCATCAGTTTAATTTTGTGCAGTGTCTGGTTTGAGATTGAGAGGCATTCTGATGAGCAGAATCTTTTAATTGTTCCATCTTCTTGCATCATCGTTTTAGAGCTTTTTATTCAAACTTATCTGCAATATTTTTAAGAGTACTTTAGAAGGGCGAACAGCTTTGTTCTCTGGATGACAGTGAACTATTGAATGGAGGAATCATTATTATTCAGCATATACTTGAGTAAAATGTCTTAAAACTACTAAATGATTTGAGACAATTTTGAGCAGAAGATGTTTGTCAGGATGAATCATAACATCTGCTTGTTGTTTTTTTCTAGGTAAACTTAGTTTATTAGTTCTTAACCTGACTTTAATTTCTGTCTTCACCATGTTTTTCATTTCTGAGCACCAGTTTAGAAAAAAGAGACAACAGTTACAGTGTGTTACATTTTGGGTCATCTTCAGCTAAAATCAATATAAAAGACATAAATTGTGCTGTCTCAATATCTGTTCACTACATAATTATACCAAACTTTTTGGTCCTCTTTTTAATTAAGAAACAGACTTTCAAGTAGTAGACTTTCAGTAGTCATGACATCCGTACTACCTATCCCAAAGCTCAAAGCACTACTTACATCTATCCTCACAGAGCTGATAGTATGACCTTCATCAGTCATGTTGAACAAATTTATATTTCACTTCCTTGTAGGCCTGCTGATTACACTCTATCAAATTTAAAGCTTTTATCTTTCAGCGTATGCACTGCCACACGTATATTCAGAGACTTTAACCTGGAAAGTTTTTTGCTTTATCCTGTTCCCTTTTGTGTCGGTGCTCGGTTTGAAGTTTTTTTTGTTTTCTTTTTAAATGAGGTCAGATCAGTGAAAACATGCTGATTTTCAAAGACTTTTAAATCTGCCTCATCTCCAGAGATAAATCTTGAAATCAAAGAGGTGAAAAAGCAAAGAACCGGGGAAAATTGCCTTCCTGTTGCGTAGCTTTTATGTTGAACAAAATGAAATCATGTGACTCTAACTTCACAACAGACTCCTGCTTTTTTGTCATTTATTTCATTATTTTCTGTCGTTTTTTTTATTCATCTGATGGACAATTACATGTTTTTAATGATGAAATCCTCACAGAAGTAAACACAGACATAAACATGTACATTTTGTTTTTCTCACATTGCTTTCTTGAAATCATTTTTTCTCTCCATTCTGGTATGTTATCCAGCTTCATCAGTCTACATTATTCAGTTTTTCTTGGCAGAAGACACCTGCTACCAGGCACTTTTCCTGTAGTCTGTCTCATTAAGTTCCTCCTGACATTTTCCACCCTGCTAAAGCCAAACCTCCCTCACTAACCGCAAAGTTTTTATCCTTACCAAGTCTTTCAAATGCACAGGAAAAATGACAGGCATTTGTGGTTTTAAATCCATATTATGTTATTTTTCATTCCTTTTTGTGCCACTAAAAACACACATCACTGTCACCCAAGAGTAAAGTTTCATTCTTGTAGAATAACTTCTGTAAAAGCAATTTATGAAGCCAGTTTTATCCTTATTCTTACCTTCACACATGACCTCATAATCTAGCAGCGTCTGGACATTGAGCAGACAGGCAATACAAACAATCCTTAATCAGCATTTTAATGTGAGTGCACTAATGTGGCTTTGGGTTTGGACAAAGGTCAGCATCATAATGCTCTTTAAAGCATGAGCGGTCTAAAAGCATGTAGGTCAACCAGACTTAAATGTGATGAAATAAGAGTTCATGTGGAAAGAGATTTCAAAGCATAATGTATTGATGAAATTCCTGTGGGGTCTTTCTAAAGAAATGCTTCAGATGTAAAGCAGTGTATGCGACGGGGACAGAAAATTTGGATGGAACAAAAAAAACGAACGGCCATTAAAACAGAACCTTTTTTTTTCTCTTTTCTCATTTTGACGACTGTGCGGTTTGATGAGTCAAACTAAAAAAGCCACAATTACACATCCAAGAGTTGTGCTGAAAGGCCAAAGACATTTGTGAAGATAAATAATGAACTTGTAACACAGGAAAAGGCCACTCAAAGCCTCTCATTTATCCCCTGCTATTACCAAAGTCATTAAAGCTTTACCGACTGAGTCATTCATTGTGAGGGTCTTTCTCTCATGTGTTTGCTAAAATCTGTCTTCATCCTGTATATTTAAAGATGAAGAGCGTTGGTGGCCCAAAATGAGAAAGGTTGAAATTTGCATCTTTCCGCACATCACTCAGATGTTGTTATCTCCACTTTAGGTGCGCTGTCCCAGAACCAGGTCCACCCACTCCTGGGCTCTCTGCCTCTGCCAGGTCGACCCCTGCAGCCGCAGCGACAGCTGGAGCACTTCCTGCCACTCAGGATCAACGGCTCCTCACCACTCAGCCTCTTCCCCAATTTTAACACTGTAAGATTCCGTGCCTCATTTTTCAAGTTCACACATAAAGCCAGTAGCAACTTTGAGAACAGTTCCAGACAAGATGGGCTTTTGAATGATGTGAACTTTAATGACGTTACTGTCATAATTGATGTGTTTTTTTTTTTTACTGAAATCATCAATCATTCACTGGAGCATATACAGTAAAGCTGTGTACTTAAAAATGTGACTCTTGATATGCTCTGGTTCACTTCCTGTCATATGTGTGTATTCCTCAAATAACAAGCCAAAAATGCTGAAGTTATATGCTCAACTATTTGTAATGTCTGAAAAATTATGGGAAGTTCTGGAAAGTCTCCCGTTGAAATCACATTTGAGGTGAGTTGTTGCATCTTGAACAGTTCAATAATGTTAGTAAGTTGAAATTCAAAATGTGGTTCTCTAAAGACACATTTTGTGTGTAGAGTAAGGCATTTGTATTGTTAAAGTATACCAAATTTACACACATGTCAAATATATGACTATTATATCCTTATTGTACATTAAGGCCAATGTAAAGCAGTGCCAACATGTTTATGTTTTTATGTTTGTGTATGTTTCAATTTGTAGATGGACCCAGTGCAGAAGGCTGTGATCAACCACACCTTTGGCATGTCTCAACCCAAGAAGAAGCCCATCATATCATGTAACATCTGTCACCTCCGCTTCAACTCCACCGTGAGTCGGACACTTGTGGGTTTTTTTTCCGATCACATCACAGAAGCAGAAGTTTAAACTACATATAAAAAAAGCTGAATTTATTTTTAATTTGTCACAGGAAGGTGGAAAAGCTCATGGCCGTCTGTTATCTGCAAATTGTAATTGTTGACCGAAGACTTGTTCGAATAACCTGTCTTCTAAAGGTCTTTTTGCAGTTAAAGTTCATAAATTTGAATGAAGTGTAATATCTTTGCATCTTAATGGTAAAAAATAATCTTATCTGTAAAAATCAATTATCTAACAACTAGATTCTTAAAAGGAATTGTCTTTTTTCTCCTTATCACACCAGCATATTCATTTAATTTCTATATGTTCATTTATCTTTATTTGCATTTTTATCCTCCCTCTATGTTACCTGCAGCTGTACTGAGAGTGCGGTTTGAACCAGGAGTTGGATGCCAGGTTGCAGGCAGGTACCAGGTCCCAACAGGGGTCAGCACTGACTGACGAGCTGGAATTTGAGCAAAAAATGTGTTTAAAGGAATATTTCAGAATACCTCAAGTCTGGTTGTATTTTTTAAGGTCACTGGCTGTGAAAGAAGCACATAGGTTTTGGTAGGTTTCATTTTCAAAGTCTTCCATCTTCATTCTTTGTGTTGGACACACAGCTTCAGCATGGCATCTCAAGTTTAGTGCCGTTTGTAGGGATGATTAGAAAGAAAGCTTAAAGTTTAAATCAATTTAGCATATTGAAACATCAGTCTATCATGCTGAATACAGTTTATTATTTTAGTTTACCATTTTCATCAGTAACGATTGCAAAACTGCAATAAATGAAGGATTTGGGGAAATACATTATATAGATGAGTTAAAGCTGCTCTCATCAATAAATGACATAAATAATGGATGTGTAGTCAAGTCAAATGTATTTATGAAGCACATTAAAAGACCTGCCATTAACAAAATGTTGGTGCATTAAAAATAGCAAATAAAATTAGGGCGGTAGAAACAGTTGTAAAAGCTTGAAAACAATAAAAAATATATATAACTATGACAACAAATTGTCTCTCATAGGAAAAAAAGTGTTTTCAGAACAGATAACTTGGAGTCTGCCTAACATGTATGGGCAGTTGGTTAACAAAGTTATTCATCTTGGTTCGTTCTCACCAACCTTGCTGGGTTGCTTCCACAGCAGCAGGCAACTCTATGTTTTGCAAAAACGCTTGAAAATCCTCTTTATGTAAAGTAAAGGCCAGCACCTGGCTTTTGGACATAGCAATGTAGTTAGCAGCTATTGAAACCCTTTCTAGCAGTTAGAGATGACCACAGTGAGTGATTACTGGGTTTACCTTTATAAAGTGGTCCAAAACAGAATTTATAAATATAAAAAAGGAGATATAACATATTCAATAGAAGTTATAACTAACTTTTTATGTGTAGTAAAATTCATGACACAGAAGCCATTTACAGGGCTTTATTGCACTATGAATGGGAATGGATAGGTCAAGCAGTTTGTTCAGTACAAAGGTGTATGACTGTGAAAGTAAAACCTATTTACTACTACATGACTGGTGTACGTTAAACAAAACAGACTTGAAGATTTCCTAATTATTCCTTTTGAGCTGTTAATCTCACTGAAAAAGCATGAAAGATCTAAAGGATCGCGCACTGGACAGTTACAGTGCTGCTTGTTGTTTTTGAAGAGTTTGAGCATCATGACCATGCATAAAGTAGTCTGAATCCTGGTCAACTAAAGCTGAAGCAGTCCTCAGAGTTTCGCTCAAAAGGCTCTAACTGAGGGTGTTTGTTTTGCCGTCCATGGTTAAAAAAGTCCACCTGTTACTGTTTAAAAGCTGCTATGATGAAACATCATGCACTCATACTACACTGGCATGCCAGACAGTACTGTAGTATGCGAATGGAAACGGAGTCGTCCCACTGACTCAGTTGAAAATCACGCTGAATGGTTAGTGTGCACTGACATTCAGCATAGCCAAAGGGCTTGTATACCCTTTGCTCTACCCTGTATTCCCAGCCACGCACTTTGACCTTTGATGGTGCCCTTTTTGTATGTGTAGCAGTCCAGGCTTTAAGCAAAGTGTTGACAGGGAGACATATACTCAACCTCTCAATGCACACAGATCACTTCTGCATACTATGAGTTTGTATGCACTTTAGTTGGCTGCAAAGTGTGTGCTTGGAAACTGGTGTGGATAACCTGAGCAATGACAAATTATCTGTCAGCATTGTGTGAAGCCAGAATTGTCACATTGACATTTTGTTTATGAACGGATTGCACTTGTGTCTTTCATATACAGAAAGGCACCAATGTTTCAAAAGTATTTGTTCTTATAGGATAAGAACAGTTATGTTACATCGTGTTTTTCTTGTTGTCTATAAATTCCATGTAAAGACCTACAACAACAAAGGTAATCTAACGTCCACAGCTAGTATGGTAAGAAGCATTTTTTTTCTCTTTTTCAGCTTTTTTTTTAGCTTTTTTTTTACAATTAAACAAAAATTAAGTCTTTCTATCCAAGGAATACGCTGCTTTGGGCTTTGGTTACACAAATAGTGGTGTTAGGTACACATTAAAATGTATATTAATCCATGTTTTCCTTCAGTTAAAGGGGGTTAGGCCTAGCCCACGCTCTGTATTTTTATTCTAACACTTTATTCAAGTAATTTTACATTATTCATTGTTTGAAAAAAATATTCTTGTGTTTTGTATATGGATCCCCTCAATTCATCATATGTCTCTAAACAAGCCGTTTTATACAATACCTCTGCTGAAGATGACCATATAAGGAAATTTATGACATGCTCAAGTTCAAAAATATTCACTGTCACCTATCTTATCCTTTGAGTTCTGCTGGTTCTGTACACATGATGCCATGGTCTGTTTAGTGACGGTGCAGAAGCTATTTGAAGTACTTTACATGTTTTTATAAATGTGTAAATTACTTGTCATTCTTATTTTGAGTTAGATGACAAATAGGTGCATTTAATCTTATCTTATTTGTGGAAAATTAAATACTACTAATAATGTTGCCTTAATAAGCGATAGATCATGATTGTAACTCTCAACTGACTCTCACAGTCTTTATCAATAAAATGTTGATAAAGACTGCCTCATTTGTCTAAAATTTGTCTTAAGAAATGTGGAGTATTAAACTGATTGTGCAGATCTGAATAAATAAGCCAAGGAATTTATATAAGATGAACTCATTTAAAGATGGTGTTTTTTACTTGCTGGAAGCTGATCTTCCTCTGTCGAATATGTAGTTTTATCAACAGCCATGTACAACCATTTTAGGATCCAAATGTGCATGCATCTGTTGTTTTGCTGCTATAAATGTGTTTTCTCTTACAGAAGAACGCATGTAGGTCATGTTGTGTCACAGCATATCTGACGTAGGCTATTTTCTGTCAGAGCGAATCGATTCATAGATGAGCCTTTGTGCTCGGAGGAGGGTCATGAGTTGCCAACTGATGCTCATTTGTGCACCATGGCGATGAGTACAACCAAATGGGTGAAGTGACTTCTTTCGTGTCAAATGCTCAAACGCATAATTTTTCCCTAACTCCATGCAGGCATGTGAAGCCAAAGCAATGGAGCAGATGAAAAAAATTAAAGCATACTTTGCTGATGTAATCAGTCATCCTATGAATATACAGTTCAATGACTTTGCCCTCTGCTTTTTCTTCTTTTCTGTGCATATTTGTGGGTATGTGTGTGATGGCTAGACCCAGGCAGAGGCCCACTACAAAGGTCATAAACATGCTCGGAAGCTAAAGGCCTTGGAGACCCAAAGAAACCGGCAGAAGAGTGGACAGAATCAGTCCACAACGGGAAAGGACAGAGACAGAGACAGAGAGGGGGTGCCGTTGGGAGGAGTATCAATGACGATAGACTTGAAAGACAAAACAGGTACAAATTTTTTTTTTAAAGCATTTCTCCCGCCACCCTCTGAGTAATTAGCTGTAATTGAAGACATGTAAGAGCTAAGTCTTTGTAGCTGCCACTCAGCTGGTTAATTACCAGTCATTACCTGTCCTGCTATCATTTGGTCTGTCACATAGGTAATCACTCTCACCAAGCAAAGACACTCTGCAGAATGAAGAGCCTTAAAGCGTTTAAAAAGAGATGCAAGCTAAAAAAGGATCTTTGATTTTGATTATTTATGGTTGTAAATCAGAACTTGCTCAACAGAAGTTCCGCCTGCAGTTTCTTGGTCCTGTTATAAAATGCTTACACTTTGATAGTGGACAAATCAAAAGTTGAAGACTGGAGAAGCTTGTAAAGCAACATTGGGTTCCTTGAGAGGCGCTATATAAATTCACGTTATTATTATCATTGCAGGTAGTCACCAGCACCCAGTAGTACAGCAGCGCCAGTTCGCAACAAATGTCATCTCAAGGCACTTTAAAGATGCGTTCTGATTCAATCAAATTAAAATCCATTTAATTTTGATCCAATTCTAATCCAGTGAACTCAAATTGATTAAAATTCAAATGAGTCCAATCAATGTAATATCAATTCATAAAAAGTTACCGAGCTAAGGAAACCAGCAGATTGCGCTGAAAAATCTCTTCAATTCAATCCATCCTTCAAGATGACCATGTGGAGGAAAAATCCATTTTAACAGGAAGAAACCTGAACCAGAGTCAAGAAGAGCAACCATCTGCCTCGTCCGGTTGTGGGGTTTAGAGGACAGGAAAGAGGGGTCAGTAAGCATCATAACACAAGACCAGGATTATCTGAGAAAGAGAAACACAAGTTAATGACAGTAGTGTCATTAACGGTGAAGATCTATAAGCTGTCTAAAAAAAAGTAATGTTTTAAGCTTAATCTTAAAGGTAGAGAGGGTGTCTGCTTCCTGAGCTCAGCTGGCATCCGTTGGCAGCTGGTTTCACAACAAAGTAGCCTCATAACTGAAGGCTCCTCTCATTCTTGTTTTAGAAACTCTAAGAACAACAAGTAAACCTGCAGGCTGAGAGTGAAGTACCCTGTTGGAAAAATATAGAACAATGAGATCTTTAAGGTCTTGGTCATTAAGAGCTTTGTTTTAGAGGAACAGAATTTAAAAAAAAAATCTGAATTTTAACAGCCAGTGAGGAGAAGAAAAGCTATAGAAAATATGATCTTACCTGCTAGCTGGAGGCTTTTCGGAGAATCTTTGGGACTAAATAATAAAAATAGAATAAAACAATTACAGTCATCCAATCTCAAAGTAACAAATGCATGGAGCAGTTTTTCTGCTTCACTCTGAGGCAGGATGTTCCTAATTTTGGCAATATTACAAAGGTGAAAGAAGGCTGTCCTAGAAACCTGTTTTATGCCAGTCTAGTTTTCTCTCCATAGAAGCCGTTGTAATTACATTTAGAATAACTACAAAGTTAGACAGTGTCTTCCTGAGGTCCAAATACAACAACTTTCATTTCGTCTGAATATAGAAGCAGAAATTCAGAGTCACCCAGTCACTCTCTTTCTTTAAGGCATGCTTGTAGTTTAATCAACTGAGTAGTTTCATCTGGCTTTATAGATAACTATCGTTGGTTATCATAAGCATAGCAATGAAAAGAATGTGATTCACTGTGTTATGTGAGGAACTAACTGGAATCTATCAGATAAATAGGACTTAAAATCTAATAGGACAAGCACAGAGATGTTTCAACTTAGCAGTTATGGGTCTTGAAATAATATGATACAATAGCCTGGACAAAAAGTCCAGTTTGGACGTGTTGATTCAGGGAAAAACTTATTGAATATTGGTTGTGACTCCTCACACTTCTTTATTCCAGCACTGAAAATAGAGTTCCAAGTTATTAAATTATCAAATAATGTATTTTAAGCATTTGTTTAAAAAAAAAAACAAAGCTATATATGACTCATTTTTTTTTAAATCAATGTCAACTTGTCCTTTTTCAAACTACTTTTGATAAAATTCCTAAGATTTACTCCAGTAGTAGTTTGTCTTCTTGAAAACTGTATATTTCAAAGTTTTTGCCATGGGAAAAAAAAAAACTGATTGGCCTAGATTAAAATGACTTTGAGGCATGACTCAACACTTTTTCCCTCATTTATTTAATCGTGATCTTTGAATTTGCTTATCTGGTCCGCCCAAAGACCACCAGAATCAATTAGTGGCTAGCTTCCAATCCCTGGTAAGCTTCTGGTCCCTAGCTAGCCCACATAGCTTTCTCACTTCTCATTTAGTCAGTTCCTCACAACGCATGTGCAGTAGCTGAAATGCCCCATCTCACAGGTACTCAGTATTTGTTCCTCCAGTCTTCAGCGTGGATCAAATGAGCCGTCTGACCCTGTTTTTTTTTTAACTGTGGGTAAGCCTCTGCAGATTTGAAACTGAATCCTCAGCTACAACATTGATGCTGGATTTTGCTCATGATACATCTTGTAACACATTAAAAAAAAAAATCTTATGCATGTGTTACAATATTACTAACAAAAAAAAATTGGCAGAGGTTTTTTTTTTCCTTTTTCTTTTCTTCTTTTTAAGTCTATATTACCCACAATCCACAAATTCTTAGGGACATATGAGTGCACTTACTTGCCACCCTGGATCCTTCCCATTGATTCTTCAGCTGAATTTGACTGCTATACGAGTAATGACTTTGCAATTTACTATTTTACTATTTCTGTCATCAGTTACTCGGCTACTCCTTCTGCCTGACAACAAAATATCAGCATCTTCCTTTCTGTCCCCTCCAGCTGCTTTTCCTTTCCATTATTGATCCTCTCACACCCATTTTCTTTTGCCGCCTATCAATTTCCCTCGAAGCACATAATGATAAGCTTGTTACATTCAGTGGTTGCCATGGTTGTTGATTGATGGTGACAGAGGGAGCTTCAGCAGAGCGAGCCAACAAATGACAGAGGCACAGTAACAAAGGAAGAGTGACTGAGATAGCAGAGAAAGAGCAGGAAAATATATGAAAATATATTTAGGAAATGATATAGAAGAAAAGAAGAAATATAATCAGAAAGGTATGTGAAAGGAACTGAACAAAGAAAATGTGCACGGGGATATCGTGCTTCTCCTCTAGAAGTATATCATAAATAAAACACAAAATTCCACCTTGATTGTATACAATTTTTGTCTTTTATTAATCAAACAGTCATATTATACTGGCATAAAAGTATATGGGGAATTGATAATAAATATATTTATTGATATTGTAAGTAAAGATATTCACAAAACTAACATCTGACCGGTAAAATTGTAAAAAATCTCTGACATCGGTTTTTGCCACAAAAGGCAGCTGTCTCTATATCCTTTAAACAGATAGAACTGGGAATGGAGCACATCTGTTTTTTTAACTTACTACCACAAAGTTAATAAGACTATTTCTCTAATACATCAAAATATCCTTCAATACCTTTCAAATTTAATAAAACAAATACTGGTCATTGGCAGGGAAACAATAAAAAACCGGCAAGCGGCAGGCAAAAATATATATCCATAAACATAAAAGCCACAAGAGGAACCCACAGGAAACCAGGTACACATAAGGGCACAACACAAAACCCAAAGCAGGAATACAAAATTAAGAGCTTGAGTAAGCTGGCAGCTGAAGGATAAACCGGAGGAAGTGCGTACATATACATATAGAAAGATTATTGTTGGACTGATTGAACAAACTTGTGCAGGAAAACTGGTGGGAAATCAAACAATGACTGGAAGTAAAGAACAAAACGTTTAAAAAGTCATTAAAACAGTAACAAATACATCATTGACAGTCCAGGTTCCTCTGCATTTTTTTTCTATTTATGTCGATCCATCTGTCCACAGACTCAAATTCCTCGTCCCAACCTGCACAGCAGCAACCCGAGAACAACCAGGGGAGCTCACAAGCAACAACGACATCTTCACAAACTTCAACCTCGGACTCCTCCTCTCTCCCCTCTCCTCACCAGTGCCAACAAGTTTCCCCTGGTTCTCAGCTTTCCGATCTACCCTCACACACTCCACATGTGGATGGGTCTGCAGATTCAGCACCACACTCTGACCTTCATGAAAGCTCCACAGGAGGCGAGGGGGAGGCAGCAAAGGTGGAAGAGGTTAACGAGGCCAAGAGCGACAAAAAACAATTCCACTGTCCAATGTGCAAAGTGACGGTCAATTCCAGTTCCCAGTTGGAGGCTCACTGTAGCGGTATTCACTTTAAAGTTTTAGTTTTAAGCCACTAGAATTTTTTACTTAATCTTTACTATTCTGACATTTTGACCTAAGCACACCCCCTCCGTTTGTCTGAATCAGGGTCTAAGCACAAACAAATGCTGGATGGGCCAAACAGCAGCAAGTCGCATCGCAGGGTAAAGATGACATCAACGCCTAGATCGAAATGTCGTGTGAAACAACGGATAGGCAGCAACTGCAGAGCAGCTATTGGTGCAACCAAGCAGGCTTTTCACTGTGACCTGTGCCAGGTGTCCGTCAACTCAGAGACACAGCTGAAGCAGGTACATGGATTTATGTTGCGATTTTATTTGATGAGTTTTACAGCTGCATAAACCATTTACAGCTCTGTAAAAGCTAAATTACGCCTCTTTGGTTTGTTAGTCAGAGCTGTCTTGACTTAATCACTGTATATCTCTGTCCTCTTTAAGCACACAAACAGCAGGAGACACAAAGAGCGTTTGTCTGGGAGGCCTGTCAAGGCCAAGTTCGCCCCCTATAATAAACTACATCCCAGTGCTGTCTTGGCGGTGAGTCTCTCACATACGCACACACACTCATTTATTTTTGTCCACATTGGACATGGCCAGTAAAGAACACGGACAATGCAAAACATCACATTCACAAACTCAACAAATGCTAAAGGGAAGCTATCCCTGGCAATTGCAAGCAAACGTTGATCAACATCAAACCGCTGACAGGTGAAAGAAAAAGATCTTGTTTTTTTGACACATTAAAGAATTTTGCCCCAAATGACGACCTCTGAGCGCTCCAGTAGTAGGAAGAGTCAGGCTAGAGGTGGGTGCTGTAAGAAAAGCAAAAAGAAGACTGAGGGATAGCACCATTTTTAAAATGAGAGGAGACATACTGAAAGGGCTAAACGCATGCAGTGATTCGATGAATGAGAAAGATAGGGAAGTAGGCGGATAGAGGAGAGGCTGGATTAGCAGGGAAGAGTGTGAAAGGATCAGGCTCTCTCTCTCTTTGTTGACTTTCAACTTTCAGTTTGTCACGCCCACGGGACTTTCCCCATGTTTTTAGTTTTATGTTTTATCATGTTTTAGGTTATGTTTTCGTTTTCAGTTCATGTCCTGCATTTAGTTTTGTGTTCTAGGTTGTTTCATGTCTTGGTTTTTGAGTTCACGTTTAGTTAGGTTTTTCCATTGTTTTTTATCACTCACTCAGTTCGTTAGCTTCACTCACTTCACCTGTGTTTCCCCATCAGCTGCACTCATTCACTAATCACTCCCAGTTCCCTATTTAGTTTCCAGTCTACCCTTTCAGTTTGTGATATCCTTACCTACATACCTGCCTTCCACTACTCCTGATTTTCACACCCTCATGCCACGCTACGTCTTGTTCAAGTTAAATATTTATTCCATGCCATGCTCAGTCATTTCTTTTGTTTTTCCATAGTCAGTTTTTTGTTAACCACGTATTATTTTTGTGAATAAATCTCAGTTTTTGCTTAACACCTTTTTGAGTCCGCATCCGTGTCCTACCTCGCCACCAAACCTGACACAGTTGCAGACCAAGAACATCTCAGGAAAAAAGCTCTCCCAGACAGCAGCTTCCCTCCTGCAGGACTGTGTGCCCTGCCATATAGCTACAAAACATATTCAGGACTGGTTCAGTAAACAACACATATAGCCAAAAGCATTGCTCCGATCTCCGAACTTCCCAGATTCATCCTGATTAAGCATCTGTGGGACCTGTAGCAAAGGCTCCAAAACCAGCAGGACCCAAAGAATCCAGAGTCCCAGTCCACATTACACCGTCGAAAATCACAACAAAGTTGTAAATCTCTGAATGTTACTTCATACGCATGATGGTAGCAAAGCTGTATTGCTCAGCTTGTTGTCCACTTTGTTCCAGACTGAGATTCAGCTGCTGTTAGAAGTCTTAGTCATGGTCCCCACAAAATGAATACTAATCAATAAGTAACCCTAATGCTAAACTAAGTCTGATAATGAAGAAGATTGTAAAGGCTTAACATCAGTACGAGCTGACGTTTTTAAAGTGCTGCCTTACATGTTGCAGCTGCTACCATGGCTATACACTTGTAGTCTTATTTAGACTGAATATATCTCTTGTCTTTGGTTTCAGACTAAACTGGCCCTCCAGAAGCAGCTATCCAAAGCCCTGCCTGCCGGGTTCCTGACCAGCTCGCTCAATCCAGCTGCACTGTGCGCCCTGACGTCTGGGCATTTGGCACTACGACTGCCTCCAGGTCCTACAGCCTTCATCCAGGGTCCCCTCATCAGCCCAACACTCTTCAGGCCAGCCCCAGGACCTCTGAGGGCCACACATGCACCCATTATCTTCTCTCCGTATTAGCAATGAACATGAGGCTTTGGGACTTACAGTAGAGTGGACTTAATCTAGCCACAGCTGGGCAAGCAGAAATGATTCATTTGGCCTGCTTTGGTCAGTACAGAACAACCAGATTAACACCAGGACACTATGCAGGGACAGTGAGGACAGTATGATACGTTTGGCTGGTACAAGGTTACTAAGTGCTAACTGATCAGCGTGTCACCCTTAAAAATGGAAGGACCATCTCTCAGCTGTATCATGGCAGCTAACAGCTGAGTGCATGTTCCCCAAGGTCTGGACCCCGCTGCAAGCCATAACAATGAACATCTTTTAGTTTAATTCATGACAGTAATATAATTACAAAGAAGGGTTTTCTTTGAACAGTGCTGTTCAGTGTTGTTGCCAAAAATTCTTTCGCTTTTAGAGCTTTCATTGGAACTCTGGGAAAACAAGAAAAACACTTCATCCATGCTTTGGTTTCCATAACCGGATCCAGACTGAGAAAATCCACAATGCATTAATTTCCCATAAAACTGGTCTATTCTATATGACCAGCCTTAATGTATAAAAAAAAAAGACAATGGACATTTTGCACTGCTGAGTATTTTGTATCTCGACAAAGTTTGTATCCTTTGAGCCATCGTCTGATGAGGATACATTTTCTTTCTTCACTTTAGATCCACATATCCTTTTCCAGTCGCTCTGTGTCTTTGTCTTTTGTCTTTGGCTTTTTGTGCAATAAGGTGACAATCAACCAAATGGATATAGAGTAAATTTATTGTGTAAAATGAGATGGTTTAAAATACTTATACATTTAAAAATTACATTTCTTTTAAACAAGGCATTGTAATGTCTATCTGTTGATAGCTTGGTAGATTAATAGGGTGTGACACTTTAAGTCACCATGTTTACGATAGCATTTATAAGCAGACTACAGTACAATGCACTATGATTTAGTTTATGCGTCTTCACACATGACACACTTAATATGTCTTTACAGCACAAGGCACAACGGATGAGACCCAGTGCATTGATAAATAACTTTAAAAGGCCCTATTAGCCACCAATAATCTAACAACGGTATTGTGGTGTTTTGATCCTCTTGGAAAATGTTTCAGTTTTGCTTATAAAAAGCTAAACACAGGGACTTGAAGTAAGGAGTTTCCTGCAAGTAAGGATTTTGCAACAGCTGGGTGCAGTTTGTGCAGGATGAAGGAGCAGATATGTGCCATTCATGGACATCTGAAGTATTCATGTTGTGAAATGTGTCATTCAAATGATTAAAACGCTTATTTTTATAGTGAATATAAAAAAAAAAAACTGCATATTTTCATTATAGATATTTCTCTCCCACACAGCTCGGCTGAATCACCTTAAGCAATATTTATTTTAAAGTGTCACCTGGTAAGATTAATTATTAGTGTAAGTGTGCATTTATTGCAATAATGTAAATTATCATGTGGTAAAACTGTTAATACTGTATTCCAAATTAACTTATAAATAGTCCTGGTTTTTACCTGGTTGTGGTTGTTTTTCCTTCCCATGGACACGTGTCTCTATTGCTATTAACTGTTGTATGTACTAAAGTATACATTATAGAGCAAAAGAAATGCATCATTTCAATATTGAGTCATAGTATGGGGTTGTACTAACGTGGTGATTTGCTGAATTTCTCATAATTTAAAAACATCAATGACGAGCAGGCAACGTAACACAGTAACATAATCTTTTTGTCAGATTATAGTCTTGTCATGAGTGACACAGAATAAGAAGTTGCTTTTGTTTGTCCCCAGCAGCAGATTAAAGCCTATACTTTATGATAACTAAATGCCCTCTGGTGGTGTTTTGTTGTTGGTCCAGACCAGACAGGATAAACTAACAAAGTGAAACACGGCTATTTACCGCATTTATCCATAAATGTCCAACAAGTCAAATTGTAACATTAGATATCACGCTCTTCATCGTAACGCCAGCGCAGAGGTGAGAAAATCCGTGCACTAACTGCAATTCACACAATTTTGACACGGCGTTTTTTGGTCTGGGTGTCGAGTTTTGGAGAGAGTTCGGCTCCAAACTCGTATGACTAACCGCGGCGTTTTCAGATGTTTAATTTGTAGGTCGTTTTCATCCGAAGAGCTCTTTAATTAGCAGCTGCGAAAACACACCAGCAGGTGGAGCTGCAAGCTCTCAGATGAGGTTTGACCTCATACAGCGGTGTGGTCGGATGTGCATTTGTAAGAGTAGGTTACAGTGGTTTGAAGCCGAGACAAAGGCTGAAACAGTTGAACAGTTAATCTTTTATTCAGTTTAGCTCATTGTTTACACAGAAAAAAAAATATGGTTGTGACCCACTGACATAATTAAATATATCACGTTCGTAAACAGTCACGTGACCTGCTATGGGCACTTATATAACAAAACTCGTACTAGTTGCCTACTTTTGATTGACCCCGAAAAAAATCCGGAAATGACGTCGAGTCGTTACAGCCGTCGGTCGCTTCGGCTTGTACTTTCCAGAAAAGATGGCAGCTGTTGACATCGACATGCCGGTAGAAACGGAGTCCAAGATCCGCCGTCAGGACGACATGGAGCGGTAAGCTTGTTGTTCTTATTTCTGCTTCATTTAGCCGTGTTTACAGTGCGCGAACGGCAGGGCTGAATGCAGCCGGCGAGCTGACGAGGCTCGAAAACATCAGTCCGGTCACCCCGGAGGGAAGCTACACGCTAGCTTACGGTGAACAGCAGCTCACCGTCTTTTTTTGAAGAAAAAAATATATATAAATCCTACATTTTACAGCTTATTGAGAATCGCAAGCATTTGTGTTATCTAAGATGAGATTGTTTAATTTGTTCGTGAAATCGAGGGTTTTTTCAAATTAACCGACGTAACCGCCGATTGTTAAAATAGCCCAGTTTTAGCGTGTTTCGACACATGTGTAACCGCAGAGTGAGAATATATGTGGAGATTAAAATCCTTTGAAAATCCTTCTGTTCACACGTTTAAAATGCTAACTAAAGTTCAAAATTGCTTCTTTTTATGGACACTAGCATTAAACGGGGTTTTTCCTCCTGTGGTGGCAGTTAAGTAATTTACATCCACGGATGAGTCACCCAGCTAAGAAGTCGAAACTTGACTGTACACTTTGCGTTGTTTGTGTCCAGCCAAATGATCTTTGGTAAACTGCCTGGTGCAATTAGTCTTAGGTAAGTTTTTCGACTCGAACATTTAGTTTGTAATAAGCGTCTCCAAACAATGCCAGTCGCCTGAACCTCACGAGGTTTCAACAAGCTTGATGGCAAAGATGAGATCAGCACATGGATCCAGTCAGTTAAACATGGAGCCGAAGATAAAGCTGGATCCAAAAGCTGAAGTGCGTGTGAGAGTGCAACTCCTGTGCATACGAACTTTTCGGCTGAACTGAAAGGCAGCTGTGCTGTTTTATTGTAAGATTAAATATAAGCGTGGAAAAACTCTTGGGAAGAATTTGTATTACATTTTTAGAATAAGAAAATGTAGAGAAGTTGAGATGGAGAACTTACTGAACAAGGCTTCCTCTGACACAGCTTCAGCATCAAACTGTTCAGTTTGACTTTCCCTTATTGAGAAAAGGAATCAAGTGCTGATTCGCTGAGGCGTGTAACAATGGGAAGTGTTCCTCAGCTTTTTCAGGTTTGAATCTTACAAACTAGTCCAAACTTCACTGCGAGGACTCTCCTTGAGGAGTGGCGAGACCAGTCAGCCAAACCACTACACAGCACACTACTGCTCAAACTAAAAAGATAATAGTTGGTTCATTGATAAAGAAAATAATTGGCAGTGTCTCATTTCTAGTCGGCTCAAATTAATACAGTTATACACACTTTGTGTGTTCAACAGCCCACATTTCTCAACATTTACCTCCAAACTAGAGCTGTGGAGGATTCGAAAAAGATGCGTGCAGCGTACAAGAGAGCGGCGCAGCAGCTGCGGCTACTTCTGTTTACCCTTAAGCACTCGGTGCGTCTAACGGGACTGCAGCAGGTGAACTTCGCAGCTAAGTTTAGTTCTGGACTGTGCGTACCCTGCTCTGCTGTCCCAGTTTCAGGTGAACAGCCGAAGCCTTACAGACACTCAGGCTCTGCCCCATCTGCAAGAAATTCCCAGATGAACTCAAATGGCTACCGGGGCTAGTGTTTTACAGCCAGGTTCAGTTTCAGTTATGTTTCTCAGTCGCTCTAGCTGCCTACAGGGATGCAGTGCACTTCTTTTTTGTTTTTTGTTGTTGTTGTTTTGATTCAGTTGTTCACTTTGGCTTTTGTTTGTCCTCTCTGCAGTCAGGCTGAAGGCTTCAAAGAGAAAGGAAATTCATACTACAGCAAGAAAGATTACTCCGAAGCTTTCAACTATTACACGAAGGCCATTGGTGAGATTACTGTTAATCGCTGGGATTAAGTTTTCCACATGGTTTGATTGGTTGCAACCACTCAAACGCCACCCGAGCTCTGTTCATGCTCTCCTTTTGAGAAATGTGTTTATGTCACACTCACCCTGTGAACAGTGGCACTGATTTTTAGTGCTACTCATCACTTTCACCCTGCTTTAGCTGATCATCAGATTGTGTATGTTTACTGTCGTTGTCCAGATGTGGTCTGTGTGTCACTTTTTTTTTTTTTTTTTTTTTAATTCTAAAGACGCATCCCCCAGAACTGCCAGTTATTATGGCAACAGGGCGGCCACGCTCATGATGCTCTCTCGCTTTCGAGAAGCCCTTGAAGATTCCCAGCAGGCAGTGCGTCTGGATGACCGTTTCATGAAGGTTGGTTTCTACAGATTATCACACCTGGCGCATCATCTTTTGTTTGCTTAGCGATTTTGGGCAGTTCTGAAACATTCGTGTCCCTGCTTCCACCACAGGGGCATCTACGCGAGGGCAAGTGCCACTTGTCTTTGGGAAATGCCATGGCGGCCAGTCGCTGCTTTCAGAAGGTTCTGGAGCTGGAGCCCAGCAATAGAGAGGCCCAACAGGAGGTAGGAGCTTCTTTTATTCAGTAACTGTATAAAAGAGGCTTTCAGCTTTCTTTGAGCACAGTTAATTCATCTGTTCACATTTTGAAAATGGCCCTTACGTTTGAGTTGTGATTTCTTCTAGAAAAAGAGTGCAGCGACACTCCTGGAGTACGAGCGGATGGCAGAATTCGGTTTTGAAAAGCGGGATTTCAGAAAGGTAATTGTGGTCATGTTCTGTTGTTGTCAACCGCTTCGATTTTGATTTTAAACTCTTATCAGTTCGTTTGACTGGAAGGAGCATGGTTAACTTTAAACATGTGAAACTTTTGCACAGCTCCAAATATTTGTAAAGATTTCTCAATGTCTGAACGTAAGGATGGAGTGTAGCTGGTGCAGTCAGTGTGGTATTCGGTTGTTGTCCTGATCCAGGTTGTCTACTGTATGGACCGAGCCTTAGCTTTGGCTACTGCCTGCCACCGCTTCAAAATCCTGAAGGCGGAGTGTCTCGCTCTGCTGGGACGCTATCCAGAGGCCCAGTCTGTGGCGAGGTAGGAAGAAGGCCATATTCCTTAATGGAGCAACTGACTTGTATGATTATTGTGTCAAATTGATGCTATTTTTCCGATTTGACAGTTTTGGAAAATCCGATCTTTTAACAGCTTTTTCTTTTTACAGCGACATCTTGCGAATGGACTCCACTAACGCTGACGCACTTTATGTTCGGGGCCTGTGTCTTTACTATGAGGACTGCATCGATAAAGCTGTGCAGTTTTTCGTCCAGGCTCTGCGCATGGCACCCGACCACGAAAAGGCCCGGCTAGCCTGCAGGGTAAGATCTTCACTTTGTCCTTTACAGCTAATGTACTTATTTAAAATCCAGAGAGACGATTAGAAGAGGATTTTTGTCTTGAAATATTCTTGAAATCTTTTGTAGCGTATTTAACTTTAGCGGTAGACTCGAAATGGTGTGTTTTGGTAGGAAAAGAATATTGATCTTCACTGGATACCTTGAAACATAAATGGAATGAAAAGTGTCTGTAGAGGTCACACACATTAAAGCAGCTTAATACAATTTTTCCATTACTTAAAACACGCTGGGGGGGGAGTGATCACTAATATGATCTGTCAAGTGTCGTAAGATAAGTCTTTGTTCTCCTCTTAAACCAGAACGCCAAAGCTCTGAAAGCCAAGAAGGAGGAAGGCAACCAGGCGTTTAAGAACAACAACTACGAAGCTGCCTATCAGCTGTACACAGCGGCGCTGGCGATAGATCCCAACAACATCAAGACCAACGCCAAACTCTACTGCAACAGAGCCACAGCAGGAGCAAAGGTAAAAGGCAGCAAGTCGGCTTAACCTACGCAGTAAAGCAATCGTAGATACTTTTAACTAAAAAATATTAGCTCTTTGTCTTTGCCTGTCAGTTTGTCATAAACTCTTTTTTTTTTTTTTTTTTTTTTTGTCTTTGATGATTAAAAGCTGAAGAAACTGAATCAAGCCATTGAAGACTGTACCAGTGCAATCAAACTAGATGACTCTTACATCAAAGCCTACCTGAGAAGAGCTCAGTGGTATGTTACGCATACGTCATTTTGAGTGAATCCTTCCCGTTTTGCGTGTCTTTGTTGTTCAGAATTGTGCAGTTTTTCAGTGGCTTTCTGTCGCCCCGTAGCTACACGGACACGGAGCAGTATGAAGAGGCTGTACGTGACTATGAAAAAGTTTACCAGACAGAGAAAACCTCAGGTATGCTGCTGCCCGGGTTGTCTCGTATTTGCCCGCTTTAACTGACATGTGCAGGGTTCCATGGACTCACATGCTCTGCCTCTCCATTACACTCCAGATCACAAGATTTTGCTGAAGACCGCACAGATGGCGCTGAAAAAGAGCAAAAGGAAAGATTACTACAAGGTGCTGGGCGTTGGCAAGAACGCTACTGAGGATGAGATTAAAAAAGCATACCGCAAACGGGCCCTCATGCACCACCCAGGTATCTAAACTGGCCTTTAACACATACTTAATAACACTTTTAGTCGTCTTTTTTTTTTTTTATCTCAAAGGTCATCTTCAATTGTCTTGCAGACCGCCACAGTGCAGCGACTCCAGAGGTGCAAAAGGAGGAAGAGAAGAAGTTCAAGGAAGTGGGCGAGGCATTCACCGTCCTGTCTGACCCAAAGAAGAAGTTCCGCTATGACAGTGGGCACGACCTGGAGGATGACGGCTGCTTTGATGGTGGAGGTGAATGCTTTTTTTTAACACTCACGCTCACTCCTTGTGCTCAGCAGGTTTTCACTTCATTTCCCATTTAGATTTGAGAAGAGGGGTTAAACTGTCATTTGTCAGTTGGGAAGCAATTTACCTTTTGCTGATGGCTCGGTAGATTTTTCCAAACAGACCGTTTCTCTAGTCATATATAAGAAAAAGTGTGGCTTTAAGCCATAACTTTGCTTATTTAATTTTCGTTGATGGTAAGCCAGGTATTGATACTGAATCTGAGGAGAAGGGTACAAAGAAACGTACAAACCCAGTTAGTATCAATAGTTACACCTGAGTTAGATTAGCCAGTGTAAAAAAGCTTTCATAGAAACCCAGAAAAGGAATGAGACTTGTCATTTGCAATTTGGAAAATGAGTTTGGATCAGTTGGATCGGTCTGAGTTAGTCCGTTTGACAGGCCGTTACATTTAGTCTTTTTCTTTTTGTCAGGATATTTTAGAATTGTCATCATAGAACAGGCAAAGTTGTAAACATTCTGAAAACAGATTGACAACGACTGAATTTCACTTGGCTAATTTGCTTTAAAAGTCCTTGTATTAACTCATGTGGGTCTGGTGTCACTCCAGCTTAACGTTCATGTTATTAGTGACATTTCATTTAACCTTTAAGTGGATCGGATGTCTGTGGTATCTTGTTCTGTCTGTAGAGGGCGCCGTAAGTCCAGAAATGTGCAGTATTTCTGCAGTAAGTTTTGTTAATGTGACCTCAGGTTATTGTCTCAGTCTTTGAACGGATTTGATTGTGATAATTGGTGGAGAACGACCTTAAAAGGTAAATGACCAAACCTTAGATTTCTTTTAAATATTAAATTTCTAAATGTTTCAAATAAAATTAAAACGGGTGCAAAGATCGATGTTGGAATTAAATGTCAAGCTTGAAAATAAAGTTGCACTTAATGCTTCCAAAGTAGATTCGGATCGTAACTGTTGGCTTTACAATTGGATGCTTAAATGTGCAAGTTCTGGTTTTTCCTCACAGAATTTCTGTCCTTCTTTTCAGATTTCGACGCCAACAACATCTTCAGGGCTTTCTTTGGTGGCCACGGTGGTGGTGGAGGAGGAGGAGGATTTAACTTTGATTCCAGTCCAGGTATGTTTTTGTCATTTATGTTTGTTGTAACGTGGAAGAATTTATCACAGAATATGCATCATTTGAACTCTTTCCTTGTTTGTTTGTTTGTTTTTTTTTCCTTCCTCAGACTCCGGACCTGGAAACTTCTTTTTCCAGTTTGGCTAAAGTAAAGAAACCATTAAAAAGGGAAAATGCAGCCCTGAAGTGAACAAAATGAAGTCACCTTCTGATGCTCGTGCTCTGAAGTGTGTTGCAAAATCTGCCCACCATTCCTCCCCAAACGATTATTAATTATTGCATTCTCTCCTAAACTCCTGAATTCACGCCCTATGTTGACACTAACGGACACCGAGAAGGATAATTCGCAGAGTTTAGTTATGGATTAACGATGAGCATAAATAAGCACTGAAGAAGTCCTGTTGAAGACATTTGTATCAGCTGATCAGAGCATGTTGTAATTGCCAAAAGCTGACTTGTATTAAATGTGATTTATTCTTATAAAACTGACCCAGTCTTAAAGCTGGTCAGGGATGAGAACATGTAAGCATGTAAGTTGATCATTTTTAGAAGACATAACATGGTTTATGTCATTAAGGTTCTGCTGGGACAGCATGTCTCTATAAAGCAAGAGTCGGTGTACTGACGACGTATAATGTTTAAATTGAGCTCAGGACAAGCTCTGAAAACCAGTGCTGTTCTCTTGCGAGTTTTTCACCAGGTTTTATCGGCTCACTTGCCAAAATTTGCAGGGGTTTTGTTTCTTTACCACATTTTCGTGTATATTTGACTCGAATGTAAAGCATATGTTTTTCTTCAGTCTTCCTTTAGTCCGTTTATTTATTGAAGTGTATTCCCTCATCTATATGCAATAGAAAGCCACCGGTCCTTGTCTTATAATCACTAAACATTGTCCATATAGAACGCCTCAATTTTGCTCTGTTGAAAACAATGTGACCAATTCCGACTTCCACTTAAACCTCACACACACACACACACACACACAAGTCCTGTTGTCCCATTCAAATTCAAGTGGTGCCTTACCCAGATCAGTTAAAGCATCATACAGTGAAATCGACATCAGACGCTGTAGAGCAACGCCACATCCTGTTTGGAAAAAAAGGCCACAGTTGCATATATTTACCATGTTTTCGTGTTTGTGCTATTTTTTGTAGGGAAACGCTTTTCATGTCCATCCAGGAAACTGATGTGAATTTTGCAAATGAAGTCTTTCTCCTGTTGAAAAGGAAAGACTTGTTTTTGGTTTCCTGTCATCAGTCACCAGGTTGTCACCCTCCTGCTGCGTACTCGTCTTGCACGTTTGGTCAGATCAGCCCTTCCTCTACTTGTTTCCACCCGTTTTAAAGGGGCGCTGATCGTAGGTCGGAAGCTTCCATTGTAAATTTTTCTGTCTCTGATCTATGTATCGTTTTTAAAAATGTTTTACAGTATTAACAAGACATGCTTTTCTTTCTTTTTTTTTTTTTTTTTTTAAATTGTGGAAATAAAGGCCTGTCTTTAACTGTAACACTGGACTTTTTTTTCTTGCACGATTTCATATTTGAAACTGATTTTTCTTCTAGATTTTCAAGAAGTATTGCACTTAACTTAATATCTGACACAGTTTTGGAGAATTAATTCATGGTATGGCCCCGAGGTTTGTATGATTTAGCTCCACCTAAACGGACTAAAACATCAAGTTCTGCTTATATCAATATATCAGAAAAGTGGCAACAAATAAAAATGTTAAAACTGGGTTTTCAGAATTGTTCTTTTGTGGTGCCTTTGTTTTGTCTTTTCAACTTTTACGCAGTATAGATATAAATACAGACCAAAAGAAAAACATTGAACCGTCATTTGTATGTATTTTTAGACATCTCCGTTTATTTTATAATGAATCAATGTTCACACGGGTGATCAGTTTATTATGGTGTGGGTGAAACTGACGTAAACACGTGGTTGCAATTAAACCAATCAGGTGCGCGCAGCCTCGCCAGATTATGGTGCGACAGGAGGAGAGTGAGGTGGCAAGAGGGACTGACGGAGACGGACTCCGGTATAAGACAAATTGACTGTTAAGCTTTGTTATTTTGCTGCCAGGACACGAAGCCTTTATTTCAAGAAGGTGTTACATTCTTTGACAAGGTAATAGTTGTCGCTCAATTCCTTTGCAAACGCTATCTTTTCTTACGGGCTATCTAGCGACTTTAGGCTACACTAGTTAGCTAGCCAGATTGTAAGGATTTGGGGTTGGATGGAAAAAATTGCAGCCACTGTCATCTTAACAAGGATAGAATAGACATAACAGACATGTTATATAGTTTCACTTTGCTGTCAGGCTTGAAAACAGCTCATCTGGAATGATTTAAAGACTTCATATTAGTCTCAAACGCAGGCTAACTTCAATTTACAACCCTCCGCAATCATAATCTTCCTTTCTTTGGCAAGTTTATTATTTCACCTAAATGAGTTTTGGCTACTTATTTCTCCTCTCTCGGACGGTGTTTCTTTGTTTACCTATAGCTAGATTAGCTGAAGTTAGTGTTAAACTTGCCTGAGTAGCTTATGTTGGCTACTGAGTCTGTGGAGTGGGTGTGGTGGTCGATACAGGAGGTTGGTCTGACACATATGTGAATAGCAGGGTAGTTTGCAACGAGGAAGTGATGCTAATGCAAGCATGAGTTCAATCAAACGGCTGCTATGTCTGAAGTAGTGCCATCCTCCACCCGCCCTTACTGATCTCTGCGATTGTGCTGCCTCCAAATCCAGCTGCCTTCACCTCAGGAGCCCGAACATTGGCTTAAATTTCACGGCTAACTAGCTTCAAACAATAGACTGGACCCGTGGATTATGTCAGGACTGAACACTGGGTCATCTGTCTCTGAAAGCATGAGACGATAGCCTGCTTGGCTAAATCCTAGATGCACTACAAGGTCAGTTATCACAGACATGTTATAGACCACTTGTCTGTGTGTAAGTGATTCAGCAGTTGTCTAAAAACGCTGCATTGCACTTTTAAACGCTTAAATAGAGCCACTCTATATAAAAATAAAAGAGATATCAGCAATACAGTGGCAGAGGAGATAAGATGCTTGTTAACCAAGGGTCACTGGTTACTGCTGTATTATTGATGTTGGAAGTGGTGTGAGGATACTGGGCCAATTTGAGCTATTAAAGTCAGCAGAGTGTCTTCTGTCTCGTTAAATGAGAGGTGTACGCTTTAGGTGTTAAACCAAAGGCAACATGAGCTATATGCATATATCATTTGTTTCAGCTGAGACGGACCGGACTGAGCAGGTCTTGCAACATATTTTGGGGTGAACAGGAATGGCAAGTCAATCAGTGCAGCCTGTTGTCTTTGTTTTGGATCTTCTTCTCCATCATGCCCTTACTGCTAACTTTAAGGCTTTTGTTTATGTAAGATTATCTATTTTTCTTGACACGGTAGGAAATGATCCACATGGCAGATTGTCAGATCTTGTCATTGGTCAAATTTGACTGTTAAAGTCCATATTTGGCCAGGTTAAGAGTCTCTTTAAGTATAGGACTATTACAGTACTGATAACAAGTTTTCTTTTCAGTAAAAAAAAAAAAAAAAGGGGGGGGGGGTGTCTGTATACCCCATAGAATCATGTCTTAAACTGTTTTAGTATCACAGTTTTGTACACTTTAAAAATTATGATTGCTGGTCTAGTATAAAGGGCAGCCACGTTTGGAAATGTGGACTTTGACACTGAGGAGACGTAAATTCATAGCTTTTTGTGTGAGGAGATCCAGTTGAAAGTTGAGCCGATGTGGGGCTGAGTTAGACATCAGTTAATGATCCCTTACTTTGTTTTAACAGTACCGTCAAATTTGTAAAAACAAAAATAGGGGGCACAGAACCTAATGCCCAATGATCATCTAATGGATTATTAGCCTTATTGCGCAATGTATATCAAAGCAAAGCTATGCTTTACAGTGCTTGCCACAGATGACAGACCAAGACAGGGAGGGTAAATCAAGAGAGGAATGAAATTAAACGATGACATTTGAAGAGGAGGCTTGCCGTGCACAATTTCTTTCACTGTCTGGCTTTACATTGTTGCCTCGTTACTGACATTTGTGTCCTAACACCCTGATGCTGATGGAGATTTAGAATTAAAGCAGCTGCGCAAACTCTGATGGCGTCTACGCCTTTAAGTTCGGACAGTATCTGGTTAAAATAATCCAAAAGTGAGAAATGCACGCGGTTGCACTTGCTGTTGCAGAAGTGTCTCTGAAGTCACGTCTCGTGCACAAAGTGCTCACAGGCAGGAAAGCTAACTACTTAGCTCTTCGTTTAGAAAAAACTGTGGACTCTGTGTCTCGAAAGGCTGGCGTTTGTGCAACTAGTACTTACAAAATAATCACAGCTAACTTGATCACTAAAGTCATTTCTACAACACAGTGTTGGAGCAGAGCCACGCCACTAGGTTATGAAAAGTGACTTTTTTGGAGCACTGCTCTGAATGTGTAATCAGCAACATGATTAGTTACTTTTCAAACATGCATTTCCACAAAATATTATATACTTTGTATAAAAGGTAACCGTCAGTCTTATTTTGAAGAGGTTTCGTGGACAGGTAGAGCTAATGATTCGTTGTCTCAGTTATTGTGCCCTCACATTGATTGATAGGGATACATCCTGGACAGGTCTCCACTCCATTACTGGAAAAACACGGACAACAGTGCGCACTCACACTCAGTGTTTGGTGTTGTTATTTAGAAAATTAAACTTTTTAGACTTTTTAAAACATTGTTTTGCTTATTGAAAAAGTCTTTAATTAGATGTGCAGCTTCACAGGTTAAAAAAAAGAAAAATGTCTCAAATACCACTGAAGATGTACAAATTGATTTATTTTCAGCTTTTTAGGGTTAAAAGCTTTTCTGTTTAATCTATGTACTTTCCACTGGCCTTCTTTGTTAGCCAAAACAGTGATATGATTCTTTCAGATTAATGAGGGCATTTATGCGCAGGAATGAGCAGGAAGCAACTTAATAGGGTTTTGCTACATTTTTTTTCTTTTGGCATCGCCCAAATGATCTTAGTTAATGCAGTTGTTCAGACAAGCTTATTTTCTAAGGTATGACCCATCTGTAGATTTGTAAACATCTGGCATCTTTACCTGATGCAGGAGTGATTTGATATAACGGCTACATTCATTCACATCACACTGTTTTCATGTCTTTTCCTCAGGGTAGAAGGTAGAATCGACTTGGCTGGTTGTTTCTCTCATGTGATCCATTAGTGAGTCCGTGTGACACTGTGGTGACTTCCTAAATTTAACCATCGGTCTCTTTCTCCCAAAGGTCCTGTGCTGTACGTTGCTGTCATGTCTGCGAAAGCCATATCGGAGCAGACGGGGAAGGAGTTTTTGTACAAGTACATCTGCGCCTCAACGGCTGTGCAGAACCGCTTCCGCTATGCTAGTGTAACAGCGGAGACTGACTGGGACTGCCTCACACAGGAGCACCCATGGCTACTGACAGAAGTAAGACTCCTGCTACAAATTTCAATATAACCTCAAAAGCCTTCCTACTTTCCTCTCGTCGTTTTTGTCGTTGTCCCCCCCCCCCCCCCCCCCCACCCCAACAGCTGGTGGGGGGATCAGAAAGCTCGCTGAATCTCAGCAGGACGTTATGCAGTTACAGTTACAGAAACATGTGACTTTGTGTGCGAGTGTGTGTGTAGATGCATTTCGTGACCTGGTCTCAGTTAGGTTTGTTACACTAGTGTTTATTCACTACTATCTGCCTTGTGTTTCTTGCTCCTTGCACAGCGGCTGGTGGTGAAGCCAGATCAACTGATCAAGCGGCGCGGGAAGCTCGGGCTGGTTGGCATCAACCTGGACCTGCAGGGCGTCAAGGAGTGGCTCAAAGCACGCATTATGAAAGAGACCACTGTGAGTTGGCTGTACCCTCTCTGCCTTTGCATGAAGACACAGAATGACCGGCTACTAACTTTTGAGGCAGCAATATATGATCCAGGAATTTAAGGAACAATAGATTTCAGGGACTGAAGCTGCGTTGCACACAAAGGCGGCTGAATTGAAGTTGATCATTTTAGTGATAGCTGTGCTCAATTTTACAGTCGCAACCAGAGATGGATGTGATAAGCCAGCACAGTGCTGCCTTCAAGAAAACATGCTTTCTGGTTTTATTATGAGATTTTCTTTAGCGTTCATTTGTGTTTCCTGAATACCGTGCAGCCTTATTCAACTGCAGCTCTAACATCGGGTTAATGTTTACCGACTATTTAGCTGCTTTGCCATCTAGATGAAAATGTTCTCAGCAATTTTGTCATTCATCTCCCGTAAACACGATTTAATTTAAATCAGAATGGAGTCAGAGATAAGGTCCAAGCAACACTGCTGTTGTGGAAACTGGCTAATAATCATGCCTTCTGCCATGCCTTTAACTTTATTATCCTCATAGAGAAAACTGGATCAAGTGGCTTTTGTCTGAATATATACGTATGTGCAAATAAGGCTTTGTTGTATATTGCCTGTGATTTGTGAACCTTTTTTTTTAACTGATTATTGAAAAAAATAAAATCACAGGTTTTATCATACAAAGTTTGACTAAACAAATGATGCAGTCATAGGGAAACACACTGAATGATTTGCAGCCAAGAATGAAAAAAGTGAGTGAGGGAACTCGTAGCTCATAGAACCTCCTATAGCTGAAACAACCTCCATCAGAGTTTTCATGGAGCTTTCGCAGAGGAATTCTGGACTGGAGGTCCCCACAAAACTGTCTGATCAAAAAGCACCGTTCAGGTCGTTGTGTCCCAGGTGTGATATTTGCAGGACACCGACTCCAAGGGAGAGAATAAGCAGTCCTCAATTCGCTCCTTTTGTATACAGTTTGTCTCCTTACTTGAACACCACATCGGCCTGCATCTGTGTACACTATCAGACCAAAAAGAAAAAGGCTTACCAATATTTTGGTACCATCTTTACCTTTGATCAAAGCAGCATTTTCAGCGTCATTGTTTTTATATATCATATTTTTCTATCTATGGAGTTCAAATGCAACTGTTATTAATTTAGTCATATGGGGCTCGACTATAAATGCAAGATGACGATTGTTAGGAGAAGATTGAACCACATATTTAAGAGTAATCAAACATTTTATTCTTACAGTTGTAATTTGCGCGCAGTCCTTACTTGTCTTCAGTGCAAAACTCTGCTGTCGGGTCACAAATGGCAAGAGGAATGCAGTCAAATAGCGTGACTCGAGTAGTAAATCACATGAGTGCCACATTGTGTTTCATGCAGCATATGAATAGAACGTGAGCTCCATTAGTCCACAGTATATGTATGTGTTATGTGTGGGAGCATGCTGTGCAATGCCAGAGGCCTTGGGGCTCATGTTTGGATCTGCCAGGTCAGGGGGTGGTCTATTCCGGTCCACTGTAAATGCAGACCTGCTGAACTGTACTCCTAACAGGCAGTCGCCATGCTTCCAGCAAACACGGAAGACTTTCCTGTGTTTTTACTATGTGGAAATATTCTTTTTTGCAGAATATTTCAGGAATACATTCAGTAGTTCCTTTCCCTTCTGCTAGTATAACTAGAATAAACTAACATGACTGTTTTGTGACCATAATGTTTGTCTTGACTAGGTGGGAAAGGCGAAAGGGGTGCTGAAGAACTTCCTCATTGAGCCCTTTGTTCCACATGCACAGGTAAGGGATGCCCTTTACTTTGAAAGCCAAGTCGTGTTTATTTGAGTAGCCTCTAATCATAGATAAGTGTTTAACAGACACACCCTTAAAGCAAATGACTCGGCAGGATGATGTAGGTCAGTTTAATTATTTGATTTCCTTATGTTTCCTCAAAGGAACAAACTGATGGTAAAAAGGTGTTGTAAAATGTGTGGGACTTTGTCGCTCATGAATACATGAGAAAACCTGCACTTATAGAGACATCAGCTGCAGATTTGATTGTTTTTGAGCATTGAAAAAAAAGCTTTTCAGCATTTTGTTTTTTCGTGTTTCCCTGTGCAAAGAAATCTGTAACAATGGGTCTATGTGCCTTTGTATCTGCCGTCACTCCTTATCTACTCACTAACAGGAGGAAGAGTTTTATGTGTGCATTTACGCCACGCGTGAGGGCGACCAAGTGCTCTTCCACCACGAGGGAGGAGTGGAAGTTGGTGACGTGGACGCCAAGGCCCAGCGGCTGATGGTTGCGGTGGATGACGAGCTCAGTGAGGGCCAAGTCGCAGAGCAGCTCCTCGAACATGTTCCCGACGACAAGAAAGAGTATGGACGTATATTTTTTTTATGAAACGTTTTGCCATAGATGGTTGAAAATGAGACTTATTGTCATGCGTCACTCTCAGTGGTGCTAAATCGTTTTGTTCAAGTCCTCATATGATTAATTAGCTGCTGCAAACACAAATGGAAAAAGGGGACAAGCAAACCAGGAAATTCAGGAGGTGCAGTGTGGTTTTCGTCCTGGCCGTGGAACAGTGGACCAGCTCTACACCCTCAGCAGGGTCCTGGAGGGTGCATGGGAGTTCGCCCAAGACGTGGAGAAGGCGTTCGACCGTGTCCCTCTGGGACTCTTGTGGGGGGTGCTCCGGGAGTATGGAGTGCCTGACCCCTTGATATGGGCTGTTCGGTCTCCGTATGACCGGTGCCAGAGTTTGGTCCGTATTGCCGGCAGTAAAGGCCGGCGCACACCTTTACGATTCGTGTACGATTTTGTCGGCCCGATGACTTCGCATGGGAATCGTAAAGGTGTGCGGTAGCAGCTGACAAACGATTTTGTCGTTTGTCGTTTCATCGGATCAAATCAAACATGTTTGATATTTCCGTACGGATTTCCCTTGTGCCGAATACAATCGTATGTGTGTGCGGTCTCTGTTCCGATGTCATCGCGCAGGATTATTTAAACAGCCAATGGGAATAGCGCACTTAGTCACGTTGGACGACTACGACACAAACATGGCTGCCTCCAGTTTGAAAGTCACGTGATTTGTGGCTTCCTATTTCGGTCATGTGATAACATTCGGTCAAAAAACTCGTAGGTTCGCACGTGTGTGCGATGGACGTGCGAGCGTGTCAAATACGGTCCGATTTGGTGCGCCGGCCTTAAGTCGGACGTGTTTCCGGTGAGGGTTGGACTCCGTCAGGGCTGCCCTTTGTCCCCGATTCTGTTCATAATTTTTAATTTTTAAGTGCAGCCAGGGCATTGAGGGGGTCCGTTTTGGCGACCTCAGAATCGGATGTCTGCTTTTTGCGGATGATGTGGTTCCGTTAGCGTCATCGTGTCGTGACCTTCAGCTCTCACTGGAGCGGTTCGCAGACGAGTGTGAAGCGGCTGAGAATCAGCACCTCCAAATCCGAGACCATGGTCCTCAGCCGGAAAAGGGTTAAATGCCCTCTCCGGGTTGGGAATGAGATCGCGAATACAAGCAGCCGAAATGGGCTTCCTCCGCAGGGTGTCTGGGCTCTCCCTTAGAGATAGGGTGAGAAGCTCGTTCATCCGGGAGGGGCTCGGAGTAGAGCCGCTGCTCCCCCACATCGTGAGGAGGTGGCTCGGGCATCTGGTTAGGATGCCTCCTGGACGCCTGCCTGGTGAGGTGTTCCGAGCACGTCCCACTGGGAGGAGAGACTATATCTCTCGGCTGGCCTGGGAACCCCTCGGGGTCTCCCCTGGAAGAGCTAGAGGAATTGGCCGGGGACAGGGACGTCTGGGTTTCTCTGCTGAAGCTGCTGACCCGATCCCCATAGAAGCGGTAGATGATGGATGGATGGATGGATGGATGGATGGATGAACAAGCAAAACCTTTTGGTATTTTTGTTTTATTGGCCCTCAGAGGCTCTCAACCTTCAGAAGAGTTTTTGTGTTCTCTTCTGTTTTGACTTTCACTGATGTGTATTTTACCTCTTTACCAAATAACATTCCCATTATACCACAAACATTTTGACCTTCGTTAAGCAGAATCTCTTATTTTTGTTGCTAGTTCAGTTAATTCTGCCACATGACACACTCTGTTCTGTGAGTTTCAGTGACAGCATTCATCATAATTGTTTGGCAATAAAGTATGTTTTTTCTGTACACTTACTGTGGATTGTATACAAGAACAATTGGTGTACTCATTTATATTTCACTTCTCGTAACACTTTCAGTCATTTTCCACTCTTGTTGATTTTGATCTACGTTTTTTTTCCCCTTCTCCTTAGGGTACTGGCCAGTTTTATAGTGGGACTCTTTAAATTATACGAGGACCTCTACTTCACCTATCTTGAGATCAACCCTTTAGGTAAACCTGTCCTCTGTTCAACCTTACACTCAGCTCATTAGGATTCACAGACGCAGCTTAATAATTGAACCAGTGTGGTTTAATTATTAACTTTTGGGAACACATTTCTGCTCTTGTCTTTTGTTTTTTTTTTGGTTGTTAATGGAATAAAAAAAAGCTTACCCCCGTCGGCTGCTTTGTTATATAGAAACACTCAAAATAATAAGTTGTGTTTTTTATTGTCTTAACCAGTCGTGACCCAAGATGGAGTGTATGTCCTCGACATGGCAGCCAAGATTGACGCCACAGCGGATTTCATCTGCAAGGCAAAATGGGGCAATGTGGAGTTTCCTCCACCCTTTGGCAGAGAAGCATATCCAGAGGTGAGATCTGAGGAACAACAGTGCATTTTTTTTGTGTGACAGTAAGATCATTTGTATGAAGTTATCATCTGTTTTGTGATTTAATTGTTTCAATTACCTAAAGCGCTACAGTATGGGCACAGGTACAGTGATTTAAGGTATCCATGCTGAGTGCCATGAGGAATGTGTTTATTTATTGGCACCATGTCTCCATCCTTGGCCTTGTGTACTCAAATTTATTTTTTTGCCACTTTTAGGAGGCCTACATTGCAGATCTGGATGCAAAGAGCGGTGCCAGTCTGAAGCTTACCCTGCTGAACCCCAGAGGAAGGATCTGGACTATGGTGGCCGGAGGAGGGGCTTCAGTGGTCTACAGGTGGTTCATGAAGTTATTATGGTTTATAGTAGATTTTAGTTGCCGAAGACAATTTACCGTGTTACGGTTGATCAAAGTCAGGCTTTACATGTTATATTATTATAAAAATGCAAACAGGCCTACATGGCAGCCGCTGCTAAAAGTTTTTTACGCGTATGAAACGCCAATTTGAAATCCCTGTTGCAGCACACGTTTGCGGTTAATTAAAAGTGAAAGGATTAGCCTAAATCGGCGCGCAGTATTTGACTGGCGACCTGTTCTCTTTAGCGACACCATCTGCGACCTGGGTGGGGTGGACGAGCTGGCCAACTACGGCGAGTACTCCGGTGCACCCAGCGAACAGCAGACCTACGACTACGCAAAAACCATCCTCTCGCTTATGACTCGCGAGAAACATCCTCAAGGTGAGCACTGAAAACACTTCATCAAAGCTCGTCTTCCCAAATAAGGTTAGAAAAAAAAAAGACTGGAGGGAGGAAGTGGAGACACAATTAAGGAAAATCTCCTTTACTGGAAGCTTCTTGTGGGTTTTTGCAAGTAAGTTAGTGTTGTATCTCAACATGTTTTTGGTTTTTTTCCTGTTGCAGGGAAAGTGCTGATCATCGGAGGAAGTATCGCAAACTTCACCAATGTAGCAGCCACATTTAAGGTGAAACATGCTAATGTGTTTGGCTTAAACACTGAATGGACTATATTATGTTGACTTCAGATGTCATTGGAACGTTTCTCCGTGTGATTTATTAGAATTTTTCCCCAAAAAATATATTCAAAATGAGTGGAAGAAAGTACTCTCATTGCTGTTTCAGAATAGCAGAGATGTCACAGCTTCCTTTATCATGTACAGCATGTTGTTTAATTGTAGATGTGGTATTTCTTTTATTTACTTCCAGCAAATATTTTTAAGGCGGCATCAGTTGTTATCAAATTAAACTGAAAGGCAAATTCTGAGTTGAGAACGTGAACTCTGCAGCTCGCTGGAACAGTCGACTCAGAAAAATGTGGCAGACATTACACACGTTAGAACACAAAGCTATGAAATGGACTTTAGTTCATAGAAGCCCACAAGATGGAGGTTTTCATCGTTATGGAAGAATACATTGAATAGGCTTAACAAAAACTATTGTGTCAGTGCTTGTGTTTCTGAGCCTCTTTTATTGGCTGATCAATTTTTGGTGCATCACAAAGCTGAGCTGACTGTCTTTCTTCTCAGGGTATTGTCAGGGCCATTAAAGATTACCAAGGTCCTCTGAAGGAGCATGAGGTCTCCATATTTGTCCGACGCGGCGGGCCCAATTATCAAGAAGGCCTGAGAGTGATGGGGGAAGTAGGTGAGTGAGGTCCTCACTCATGAAACAAAGATGTGGTCTTGTGACTTTCAAATTTCCAGACTAAAATAACAGAAAACTGCGATACTTTTTGTAAATGTTTTTGTAGGAAATCAAATGGTGATTGTTTTTCATAAGTTCTGTTTGTGTGTATGTTCTTAAACAATGCTTGTGTTTTTGCTCTTTAAAGGGAAGACCACAGGTATTCCTATTCATGTGTTTGGAACTGAGACCCATATGACGGCCATAGTTGGGATGGCTCTGGGCCATCGGCCGATCCCTAACCTGCCTCCGATGGACGCTCATACCGCCAACTTCCTCCTCAATGCGAGCAGCAACACAGTGGTACTTTCATTTAGTCCTCACACCAAGCTGTAAAGAGGAAATGTAGGATAGTCTGTGGGTCATTAAATACTCCTTTAAACAAATGAATGTTGTACAGTTGAGACGTGCCTTACAGCGTACTTACATGAACAGTTGAATGATGAAAATTCCTCATGTTGAAATCTGTTTTTCAGAGTTGCAACACATGGTTCAACTATATGCAAGTTCATATATGTCAAAGGAGTAGTTGTGTGTTAAGTGTGTTTGCTTACTTGTGATACATTTCAGTCATGCATGTTTAAATATGGTTTAAGCTTTGACACTTTTGGACTTTGAAACTTGTGTAGTGTTTTTTCATATAATACATTAGGCCTTTACTGTTTGCTGTGCCAGCTCATGTTGTTTTATGGCTCTGGCAGACATTTAGGTTTTCTTTTAATATGGAACCACATGTGATTTGAAATTCAGATTTAAAATTGAACAAACATGCTGTGTTTACTTAAAAAATGTGAAACCATCAGTGCATTAGAGAGGAATCTGTGCCACTCCTCCTTTGAAGCTTCTGTTTGGCTCTGAATGTCATAGAGCTGTTTATTATCTCTCTCTGTTCTCTGCCAGACTCCGGCTACAACAAGAACAGCTTCATTCTCTGAAGCCAAGACGAATAATGACGTCTGTCCTGCAAAAAAGTCTAAAGCAGGTCTTCCAGCAGGTAATTAACACAGATGCTGTCTCTTCTGAGCTGCTTCTTATTATCTAGTCCTCCATATTTACTCACACACTTCTGCTTTTTCATTTCTCTTGCCCTCGCTCCTTGCATTTGTCCCTCCTCTTAAATCTCTTCACTTCATTTCAATCGTCCTCCACGTTTTCCTTCTTTGCGGCACAAACCGCCCGCTCACTTGCATCTCTTTCATGCTTGTTTCTCAAAGACTCTCTTCATTCTATACTGTGGCCTCTGAAGAATGTGGTCACAGGCGATTGGATAGGTAAGTGATAGGTGTGCCGTGCTCACATTGCACTCGGCTTCCTAAGTACTCTTAATTGGTTTGCCCCTCTTCCTGTTTAACCCTCACCCTTTCATTCTTGGAAAAAATGAGTGTTTTGGGGTGTATAACACCTACATATTTGCATTGCCTTAATGATGGATATTTTTTAAGGTACACTACCTTCTTATGTAATAACATTTTGAATCTTTTCTCAGAGAATAAAATGTGTTTTTGAATGTTTGAACTCTGTTTTTAGATGAGACTTCAAATGCTAAAACTTAAAAGATGTGCTGTCTTTACTCTGAGTTGTGTGTTGCTGTGTAGAAGTAGTGTTGATTGCAGTGCTAGTCTAAAGTTCAGTGCAGGCTCTGCAACATGAGAATTTAATTGTGACCTGATTAAACCTTTTAGATTGCTCTTCACAGCGGCATAGTAAAGGCATGCTCTGTAGCAGCCGAGCTTCGCATGCTCTTTCCTCTGCTGTGCTTTACATGGTGTGTTTTCAGAAATGGCACAAAATTGGCACAATTCATTTTAGTGTGTTCTGTGAATGTAGTGAAGACGCAGTGAAGTTGGACTCATTTTATTTATTTATTTATTTTTTTCTTTGTGCACATTTGATCGTAATTTCTGTTCCATCCTGTGATGTCACAGAAGCTCAAGCTTCTTCAGGCTGCAGCGGAGGTATGGAAGGGTGTGAATCATCTGTGCTCCTGCCCACTCCGTCCTCTGTCCACTTCCGTCTGCCTTCCCCGTTTTTGTTTATCCGCAGTCTGTCTTCCTTTTTCCCTTCTAATGATGTCCCACTCACCGTTAGGGGAGCTCTTTTTGTGTCGCAGAACAGGCATTTCCTTTCAGTCTGACATTACTGAATGTTTGCATTTTTTAACATCTTTAGGATTGTATAGGAGTGTCAGGAGATTAAAGTGGAAGCTTTTGGTTGAAATTGATTAGTTCTGTACACAGTATGTACTTTCTGTGTGGGCAACGTCATCCCAAAAACATTTCTCTTCAATCTGACCTCTCTTTAAGAGGCAGTAATAGTTCTGGGAAAATGACGGTTATCAGACGTAGCATCAGAAAGCAGACTGAGGACTGTTGATGCAAATGTGTGATAATTAACGACAAATGCATGAAAGTCCATTGTACTTTAACCTTACATCATCCTCTTGACACAGAATTCTTTTTTTGGAATAATGTAATGTTCTTTTTGAAGTTTTACACTATTTTAGTTTTTTGTGTGTGTGTGTTGGGTTGTGCTGCTGGGTTTTTGTGGTGTTTGAACCTTTGGCTAAAATGCATTAATTTACTGACTGGTGTTCTTTAAATGAATATCTTTGCATATCCCATTTGAAAAGTGAGAAAACTCAGTATCTCCTGACAACCTGCTACAGAGAGCCTTTTGCAAAACGGGATGCATTTCAAGCATGGTAACCGGTACAGGAAATTGCTACAACACACGCACAAATTGTGAAGAGGTTGGGGTTGTAGCCAACAGAGTTACAGGCGTGACACAAAGTTGACATCGGGCGACAGAGGATAATGCCAAATGGAAAAACCCATCAAAATATATGAAGGAGAATGCTAAAACAGCCTCCATTCAAATGACCTTAACCCATATGGCTATCATAAAGTGGTGTACACTTAAGATCTAGTTTTGTGATAAAGAGAGTCTTGCATCCAGTTGGTGCAGGGAAATGTGTAACCTAGCATTGAGTGATTTCTCTGTCTCAGCAAATGAAACATGAGCTGTGAGAGTCGTCCAGTTCCCAAGCCAACTCAGCGTTTACCCTCCAAGGGTATGACGTCGCTGGTTGAGTTTTTAGAGATAATGCAGCTCCACTGGTGCCGTGTAGATTGGGATTGGAAGCATGTGAGAATGGAGTGGTATTGCATTCTAACTAAATAATAACCAAGTGATGTGATTGCAGTTGCAAGTATGTGATGTGTAGCACTGAATCTTTAAAAGGATGTCTGGCAAAACATCTGATTTGCCCAATTACATTGGGTATGTCATACGAATGTCATAATCCTGTGTGTGCTGGGAGTTGTGTGAGTTTGTCTTTATCCTCCATCTCTACCCTCAGACTCAGTTCCTCCGTTCTCTGCTTGTTTGTGCAGTTCTCCTGACCCCTCACAACTTCATTTAGTTTTATTTTGTCTTCCTGTTTTGACCAGAGTTCTTCTTTTTCTGCCTTTTCGCTCTCTCAGCCAAAGCAACCACACTGTTCAGCAAACACACCAAGGCCATCGTCTGGGGAATGCAGACACGTGCTGTGCAGGGCATGATGGATTTTGACTACGTTTGCTCCCGAGATGAACCTTCTGTGGCTGCCATGGTGTACCCCTTCACGTAGGTTAACTGACATTGTATCATTGAAGAGCTGGCGCTCCAGTGATTTAACTGTCTTGAAAAGGGTTTAATGCAGGGACCACAGCGTTGTACACTGTGAAAATCCTTTGTTTCTCACAATGTAGGATGTTGTAGGTAAAGCAAATCCACTTTGACCAGCTCTTTGTGGCAGTTTTGAGCTGTAGAGTTCTTCTTTTGAAATATGTTTTATATAAATTTTACTAATAGCACTATCTTTGACTTAAAGTGATATGCCACCCCCAGGCCAAATTAAGTGTATCCCCGCATTCCCGAGACATAAATAAGTGTGTGGGAGCGTTTTCCTGGCGACCCAGGCATTTTCCGAATCTCACAGCACTGACCACTGCTTGGTTGCGCGTAATACATACATGCTAGCGTCGCCAGTGTCGCCACTCGAAATATTTCGCCCAACGTGAATTAGTTTACTTGATTTACCTTCTAATTACTGTGTGAGTGGTGTACTTTCACATCGAGTGCAAATGATTGTGTAAATCTACACAGAAGGCTTGCTTTGCTCATGTCGGTTTGGGAACTGGTTTCCAGTGCGGAAAACACAGCCGAAGCACACTCCCCGCTACGTCTTTGGGAATCCCCACCCCGACTTCTTCAAACAAACCAGCGTGAAGCAGCCAGGGGGTGGGGATTCCCAATGACGTAGCGGGGAGTGTGCTTCGGCTGTGTTTTCCGCACTGGAAACTAGTTCCCAAACCGACATGAGCAAAGCAAGCCTCTTTGTAGATTTACACAGTCATTTGCACTCGATGTGAAAGTACACCACTCACACAGTAATTAGAAGGTAAATCAAGTAAATTAATTCACGTTGGGCGAAATATTTCGAGTGGCGACGCTAGCATGTATGTATTACGCGCAACCAAGCAGTGGTCAGTGCTGTGAGATTCAGACAATGCCTGGGTCGCCAGGAAAACGCTCCCACACACTTATTTATGTATCGGGAATGCGGGGATACACTTAATTTGGCCTGGGGGTGGCGTATCCCTTTAACATACTCTACTGTTGTTAGCTTAACTAATTTCCTATTTTTTAAAAAAGAAAAACAAATGTTAAAAAAGGCCGGACTTTTTTATTGAAACACTGCTTTTCTCACATCTTTATCAGGCTATTACTGCAGTTATTAGCTATTGTTTGGTATCACTTTTGAAACCATTCTTCTTTACATCCTGTGTTGCTTAGTGGAGATCACAAGCAGAAGTTCTATTGGGGCCATAAAGAGATCCTGCTGCCGGTTTATAAGAACATGGCCGATGCCATGAAGAAACACCCCGAGGTGGACGTCATGATCAGCTTTGCATCGCTGCGCTCGGCCTTTGACAGCACGGTGGAGGCCATACAGTATCCACAGGTACAAAAAGAAGCTGTTTACAAACTGCTGACATTCCAGCAAGTCTGCATGGGTCTGACATGTTTGATTATGTTTTCAGATTCACACCATTGCCATCATAGCTGAGGGCATCCCTGAAGCTCAGACCAGGAAGATGATCAAGATGGCTGATGAGAAAGGTGTCACTATCATTGGCCCTGCCACGGTATGGACCTTCATGACACAAAACGTACCTGTTTACAAACAGGCACTGTACAACTGGCCACTGTTTCTTAAAATGTACAGTTGGGTTTAGCTGTCTGCACATGACTCGGTGTAATTATTAACCCTGTCCACCAGGTCGGCGGCATCAAGCCGGGTTGTTTTAAGATTGGAAACACAGGTGGAATGCTTGACAACATCCTGGCCTCTAAACTGTACCGTCCTGGAAGCGTAGCCTATGTGTCACGCTCTGGAGGCATGTCCAATGAACTGAACAACATCATCTCACGTACAACAGATGGCGTCTATGAGGGTGTGGCCATTGGTGGAGACAGGTACCGGGACCTATTCTTAAATTGTTTCTTTAATAGTCCTGCTGGATTCTGTTTTCAAACGGCATTTTGGATGATGATATTGCTCCACGGGCACAATTTTTAAGCTTTGATGTTTTCTTGCTTTTGTTTTTTCTGTCCAGATATCCAGGTTCTACATTCATGGACCATGTTCTGCGTTACCAGGACACTCCGGGGATTAAGATGATAGTGGTGCTGGGAGAGGTGAGAGTCACTCCAGAAATGCTTCCATATTTCATATCTGTGACAAGCAGTCTCATTTATTTTTTTTTTTTATATATATATATATATCTTTTTCTGACATCCAGATTGGAGGCACAGATGAGTACAAAATCTGCCAAGGCATCGGAGAACGCAGGATCACCAAACCTGTGGTGTGCTGGTGTATCGGTACCTGCGCCACCATGTTTGCTTCAGAGGTTTGTTGGCTGTATTGAGAAAATTAACTGTGTGGATTTTGTTGCTGTCCTTACCTAGCTTTCATGGTCACCGTTTAATGCTGCCATTTTCAGGTTCAGTTTGGCCATGCTGGGGCCTGCGCCAACCAGGCTTCAGAGACGGCTGTGGCCAAGAACCAGGCTCTAAGGGACGCTGGAGCTTATGTGCCGAAGAGCTTTGATGAGCTGGGGGATGTCATCAGGTGGGAAATTATCATAGGACACATTTTGTCATTGAATTGGTTAAGGACTTTTCACAGATTATTGGGTAAATATGATTAAACAGAACTGTTTATGATGAACTGGTGGCCAATGGTACCATCGTTCCTGCCCAGGAGGTGCCTCCCCCCACTGTACCGATGGATTATTCTTGGGCGCGGGTAAGAACCATGTCATTTATATTACTTGTAGAAAGCTACAAATTAATGCCTGGCGTTTAGTTACTGATAAGCGACATTGGACATTTGTTTTGATCCCTGTTGAAATCTTCCAGGAGTTGGGTTTGATTCGTAAGCCAGCCTCATTCATGACGAGCATCTGCGACGAGCGGGGCCAGGAGCTCATCTACGCTGGCATGCCCATCACAGAGGTCTTTAAAGAGGAAATGGGTTTAGGAGGAGTGCTGGGCTTACTGTGGTTCCAGCGCAGGTTAGTCTGACTACGGTTGAGGTACAGGTTGATGATGAGAAGATCAAATTCTGAGAGACGGAAATCTTGGCAGCTCGACTTTATTTCAGGTGAATAAGTTCTGCTGCCCTTCTGTTTAGGTTGCCGCGGTACGCCTGCCAGTTCATTGAGATGTGCTTGATGGTGACGGCTGATCACGGACCTGCTGTTTCTGGCGCTCACAACACAATCGTCTGTGCTCGTGCGGGCAAAGACCTGATCTCCAGCCTCACCTCTGGCCTGCTCACCATCGTCAGTACTGCTCACATATAGAAACACTTTTGTACACACACACACACACCCACACACACTATAACTCTTGGCTATCACATTAGCAAAGATGATTGATTTAATAATGACTTAGATGAGACTTTTTTATATTAACACATTGAAGGCTGTATATGGTGTTGTTTAATATTTCATTTATTTTCTACCAACTAGGTTTCACTCCAGACCTGCAACTTTTCTTGATGATTTTACAACTGACCAGATTAATTCTGTACTGAAACCATACTTATGTCTGAACTCCAGGGGGATCGTTTTGGAGGCGCTCTTGATGCAGCAGCAAAGCAGTTCAGCAAAGCCTTTGACAGTGGCATGCTGCCCATGGAGTTTGTCAACAAGATGAAGAAGGATGGCAAGCTGATCATGGGCATTGGACACAGGGTCAAATCAGTAAGCAGCACTCAGTTTTTCACAGAACCTTAAATTAACACAATCCCCAAAAGATGTGCCATTTCTTTAGAGTTGATATTGTGAATATTTTGCAAAAAAAGACCCTCTTTTAGATTAATTTAATACGAGATTGAAGTAAGACGCAAAGTCGTTGTGTAAAACAATTTGTTTGCTTTTCAGATCAACAATCCAGATATGCGGGTGCAGATTCTGAAAGACTTTGTCAAGCAGCACTTCCCCTCCACCCAGCTACTAGACTACGCCCTAGACGTTGAGAAGATCACCACCTCCAAGGTATCAGTCAGCTGAAGAGCCCTAAAACTGAAAAATTGCGTTCACATGCCGTAAGCAAATAAACTCGAATCACATCAAAATGAAATGTGACTATTTGTTGCCATCACATTTGCAAGTTTAATCACAGTAATTCTATTTTTGAGGAGAACCGAGGATTAATTCAGGAATGGATTTTCAACATCAAATCATTTGTCTTCCTGCATTTAAGGTTTTTGAACTACGGACTTTCTGCTACCCGTTTGTACTTACTCCGACACTTTATTTGACACTAACAAGTCAAATAAAGAAGATCTTTGAAAATTAGAAGGCGCATTATATGAGAAAGAAGCAGTCTGACCAAATGAACATGGATTCAAATGTTTTGGTATTTACAGTATTTATGACCTTCCTCCTGACTCAGCTGTATTTGACAGTATTTGGCATCCCCGCCTTTTAAAACAGTAAGAAGATGTGCTTTTTATTTTATTTTTTCCCACTTGCAAGCAACTTAGTTTTTAACATCTTACTTTTTAGAAACCTAACCTGATCCTCAACGTGGATGGTTTTATTGGGGTTGCCTTTGTGGACCTGCTTAGGACATGTGGAGGCTTCACACGGTAAGAAAATAAGAGAAACAGGGCTTTGGAATCGTTAAAAATATGTTTGTGTTATGTTCAATTGGTTTGAAGGCATACTGGCTACTTCTTGAGAAGCTAATAGTATAACTTTGTTTTTCCTTTAGTAAAATTAAGGATTTCCCAAATGAAGCGTTTGTAATTTCTGTAGATAGTGTTGAAACTCTGTCTCTGACATAAAAATATGTATAAACATTCAATACAAGTCTTCTACCATACTAAGCTCTTTTACCACCAGTCACGAGGGCTTTAAAAATTGCTAATTTTTTTCTGACAAATACATTATGGTTTATTAAGAAACTTTCATGACCACGTTAACCAAATGTGTTTTTCATAAGACACGCTTTGGAGAATTCAGATCCTTGGATGTGTTGTCTGCTTTGTTGCGCTGCGTTCAGAGCACACTGTTGAGTATTGTTTCTCACATGAATGTTTAACTGTTTCCAGAGATGAGGCTGACGAGTTTGTGGAAATCGGTGCACTGAATGGGATCTTTGTCCTCGGCCGTAGTATGGGTTTTATTGGTGAGTCCCCTTCAGACGCAGACAAGACTCTAACTGTCCAAGTATCGTAACACGACTTGTAACTCGTCTCCACTCTATTAGGGCATTACCTGGACCAGAAGAGGCTGAAACAGGGTCTGTACCGCCACCCATGGGATGACATCTCCTACGTGCTTCCTGAACACATGTCCATGTAAACCACACATCGCAGAGTGACTCTCATTCCTGGATGAGACTGTTTGGCAGCATTATCTCACTTAACATACACGTACTGTCCAGTTGCAACTGCAGCAGCTGGAGAGAAAACTGGGCACGATTATTCTGGAAAGTTGAAGCGCATGCTGATTGAGGGGAAATGGGCATACAGTTTCAGTCTAGATTTTATGGAAGAAAAAGGGGAAGTATATTTTTAGATTTAGTTTTTGACAAATTATTTAAAACATTTTGAGATGTAACTTATTCAGTTTTGAATAAATAGCCAAACCAATGCAAATTACAGCAACTGCAGGAACCGAGTTGGTACATGAAAGCAAAAAAAGATGCCGATAAATCTGTTTTGCATAGTTGGCACAAGAGAGGGATTCATTTGGTATTTCTATCCCTACTGCTGCATTACAGAGTCTGGATAGTTAATCTGCATGAACTGCTGCTGTTGTGAAATCCGTTCAAGATCAGCAATACAGTAAAAAGTCTTTTTTATACTACTTACCTACTGATATTAACCATAATTTACAGTAATCGTTTGTCTGCTCAAGGCCCCATGAAAGCGTTCTTAAGCAAGCTTTCTGGCTTTTTGAGCTCTGCACCATAGCTTAAACACCGGATTTTACTCCCGCTCAGAGAGATCTGACATCAGTGTGAAACCAAAGGTACATTTGGCAACTGTTTTTGTTAGAACAGCACAGTCTGGTGGTAGATATTCTATATGTGTTATGAAAGGGAGGCATCATTATGGAATAGAAATAATTAAACATATAAAGGCTTCAGTGTTACCCCACCTTTGCCTTTTCTGGAACAACCATGGTTGCACATGAATGGTACTAATCAGCCACTGAGTTAGATGCCGTTTTGAGTTATTCCGAGTCTTTTCTCGGCAAGTTTCAGCTTATTTACGCTACCCGTTTTGGTGTTCTGAATAACTGTGTGACGAAACGGGAAGATGTAGAAGCATCCAAAGTGGGGTGGGGCGAATGAAATGCTTCGTGAATGAGCCCTGTGAGTCTTTCAGGCATCTTTTGGCGAGGGACCATGAAAGCAGGTTTGCTTTACCCGGGGAAATTATTGCACATAAACCAGATGTTGGTTATGTTAAAAAAAAAAAAAAAAAAAAGTTCTCCAACTTTCACCAAAAACTTGAGTCCAGCTCACATCATTTTGTCACTGCTCACTGTAATTCCTGCTGTGTTTTGGTCTTTGTTTTTGCCATTTCTTTTTATTTAACTGTGAAAAATGCTCTTTGTTTTGTTGTTTTTTTTGTAATAAGTTGTCATAGTGGTAAGATAATAAAAAAAACTTATTTCACTTTTCATTTTTGGCTGAATTGTTGCTCAAAAATGTTACCACAAATTGTTTGCTGTAAATGATTTAAAGAAGCTGTTAAAGAATTGTCCCTTTCTACGAGTTGATGAGAAAATGTCTATGTCGAGGAAGGGTATGAATTTCACGTCATGTCTGATGCACAGAAAAAACCCAGCTCAAATAATAATAAAATAAACAAAAACAGTGGGACTATTTTCAGAACAGTAGCTGGATTTGGAGACATGGCTTACAAAGTTACAAGCTAAAAGCTGATAGCTTTTGTATAATTTTTCATCCATTAATGCACCATTTACTCCAAACAACAGACTATAACACAAGAATGTGGCTGTTATCAAATTTTAAAAGTTTCTTACAGTTTTTTTTTTACCACGCTATAGGCATGGCTAATAGACAACAGGGTCATAATATGGAGAATAAACTAAAGTGGCCTTATTAACCGCACTAACAAAAACTGCACATCACCGACAGTTGGATCGCTACAGCAGCACGCATGCGCGAAACCGGTGAATCCAGGAGAAAAGGTAAACGAAGCTAAAAATTAAGACGCGTTAATGCGAAGTTAATATTGAGGAATCGATAGCCTGAGTTAAAATTTTCATGTTTACGTCAGATGTTTAAGTCTGTTCTGTGTACAGGGGAATGATCATGAATCTGAGAGACTCCCGCCGACTTTTTTTCACCAAAAAAACGGACATTTGGAATTTTCATGAAGACGGAAGTGAGCGCTCCTCCTTTCCAGTCTAGCCTGTGAGCCCTGTGCGTGCATGCATGTCAGTCTTTGAATGTTTGTTGGCCTGTGCTGTATACACTTATGAGTTCTTCCCGAAGATAGTTCAGAGCCTTCATTTGCCTCTGAGTTTCCCCCCCTTCGTCGGAATGGCAGCGGCAGCGGAAGAGCCGGAGGACACTGGCCGGAGCAGCAGCGCCGAAGGAGCGCTAACAGGTGCAGGTGACGGCGAACCCGAGGAGGCCGAAGAGTTCACCTGCTCGGCTTACTGCTCGGAGCTCTCCCGGCGTCAGAATGAGCAAAGGAAGGTGGGGTTGTTCTGCGATTTGACCCTGGTTTTCAGCTGCGGGGGGTTGTCCGGAGAGTGGGTCCTAACCGTATCTGCCCACCGCTCCGTTTTATCCGCGGCGTCGCAGTACTTCTCGCTGCTGCTGGGCGGACAGTTTTCAGAGTCCCTGACCGGGCGAGTGGAGCTGAAAGAGTGGAGCTCTCAAACGGGGCCCGACCCGGACACCGTGGAGAGCGTCATACAGTTCATGTACACAGGAGAAGTCAGAGTAACCTCTGCCAATGTGCACGAGGTGTTGGAACTAGCTGACAGGTAATTTTTCAAACCATACATAGTTTGGGGCATTTGTCCTGCTTGCTTACATTTCCAGTGTTTTTGTTTTATTATAGAAGAGGGTGTGACCTGACTGGAATGACACACATGTGGAACTTGGTCTTTCCACTCTCAGAGGTTTCTTAGTCACATGTTGTCATTACAAAAACATTATTCAGCAAAGCTCTTTTGGTTGTGTCAGGTTTACAGTTGAAGAACCCACATTGTGGGGAGAAAGATCAGGAGTGTTTTTAGCAACGGATAAGTAAGGAGTGATTAATTACCCCTTTGATACAGAAAAGTAAAAATAAAAGTGTCACAAGTTCCCCAAAATGTTTTTTTTTTTTCAGACATCAGAAAGAGCTTATTTGACATATTTTCTCAGCAAGTAAGTTAATGCAAAGGATTCAGATTAAATCTCCTATTAGATGATTCTTAAAAAAAAACGTTAATCTCCAAATTATATTACACCATTACTACATGTGTAAATGCTTGAGCATCATAGCTCAAGAGTAATAAAAATCAGAAGATCTGGGAAGGGGGGGGTATAGGACTTGTCCCATTTCCAAGTACAAAAAAGATGTGTGAGTGTTATGTGTTCATGCTCGCTGGATCATTTTGGAACAGAGTCTGTTTTAAAGCTTTTAATGACATTTTAATGTTGAAAGTGACTCGTGAACGTGACTCATGAGGCAAATGCTTTTCACCCCACCTATTGTTCCTTGATTAAAAAGGACTTTTGCTGTCAAAGCAACTCTTAAAGACCTATAAAGTTTAATAGAGTAATAAGGCTGTAATACAATATGCCAAAGTACACATTCAGATGTGGTTTCACTTGTCGATGTCGGCGCTTTGTTAGTTATTTAATGGCAACTTGTTGGACTATGTTAATGTGTCTATGTATATATATATACATATATATTTGAGTTTATTGTGTATATAAATATATATATTTGAGTTTACTGTGTAGATATATTTGTTCCCCCCAGTTTTACTACCTGGCTTTTGTTAGTCCTTGATACATTACACTATTCATTGTGCACACCAGTGTTGCGGTAAAGCAAGTAATAGACGAACCAGTTCATTGTAGGAGAATGTGTAACTGCATCTACAAAGGAGGTTTGTTTTTTTGTTGTCTTTTTTTTTTTTTACATGTTTTTCATTTGATTTTAAATGGACCCTTTCACAGATTAACTACACAATAGGGTTGTCGTTATTCAAGATTTTTTTACTAAACAATTATCATGTCCCAGAACATTTACAACGGTACTATTGTGATAATAGTGCTGATATATAACCACACATTTACTGTAAACCCTAAACATTGGTTGCTTTTACCATTTAATAACACAGTTTCCTTTTCTCTGGTGACATTGAATGACGGCATATAGTTTTACTATCCTGAGGACACAAAACGTGGCAGTAAAAAGTCATCACGCTATTATAACCTGAGTCTATCTATTCACACAGCATGCCACTGGGCTGTCTGCAGAGCTGAAATAGATAGATGATTGATGGACAGAAAGTTAGTCAGTACCTGTTGTGGTTACTGACCACCAGACAAGTCGGCATCAATTAGCCAGTTAACTGGATATAGTAATCGTTACTTAAGACCACTATTACTGGAATAACTGGTCAACATTATGACTATTCTAATTCTCCAGCGTTGAGCACTGAAACAGCTTGATAATTGTGACATCTTCTCCCTGTCAGGTTCTTGCTGGCGCAGCTGAAGAGCTTCTGTGAAGAGTTCCTGGTGAAGAATTTGAACCTGTCCAACTGCGTAGCCGTGCACAGCCTGGCACACATGTACTCACTGAACCAGCTGGCTCAGGGAGCTGCGGAGACCATCAGAAGAAACTTCCACAGAGTTATCCGCGGCGAGGAATTCTACACGCTGCCATTTCACCTCGTGAGAGACTGGCTCTCGGACTCAGAAATCACTGTGGACTCTGAGCAGGCTTTATTTGAGGCTATCGTGAAATGGGTCCACCAAAACAAAGAGGACCGAGAGAAGTATTTTGAGGAGCTTTTTAAGCTTCTACGGCTACCGCAGATTGCTCCTACCTACCTGACGCGTGTGGTGAGAAAGGAGCCTTTAGTGGCAAACAATGCTGCATGTCGGCAGCTGGTGCTCGATGCTCTGGAGTTCCATGCCATTCGGTCCGAGAGCCTCAAATCAGCCGATTCAGAACTCTGTGCCTCCTACAAGGCAGTGAACCAGCCGCGACTTGGCCAGAACATGGATGTAATCATGGTGGTTGGTGGTGTTTCAGAAGGTGGAGAATATCTCAGTGAGTGCGTGGGCTACTTTGTTGCCGAGGACCGTTGGGTCAATCTGCCGCACATTCACAACCACCTTGATGGACATGCCATCGCAGTCACTGAGGGCCATGTTTATGTGGCGGGCTCCATGGAGCCTGGCTTTGCCAAGATGGTTGAACGCTACAACCCAAGCCTAAACAGCTGGGAGCAGGTCAACAGCCTGACCACCCGCAAACACTCCTTTGGCCTTATATGTGTCAGAGATGTACTCTATAGCATTGGCGGTCATGGCAACTTCAGTCCAGGCTTTAAGGATGTCACCATCTACGAACCTGAAAAAGATGAGTGGGTCAGTCTTGAGCCAGCCCCAAAGATCCTACGAGATGTAAAAACAGTGAGCGTAGATGATCGCCACGTGTTTGTGATGGCCAGGACTCCTGTGGACATAGACCACGATGATGGACTGAGCACTTTGACCACTCGCTACGACACGGAGAGTCGCAAGTGGCAGGAAGTGCACTCACTGCCATTAATTGATAACTACTGTTGTTTTCAAATGGCTGTTGGATCCACAAACTTCTACCACACCGCCTCTTGTTGTCCCAAGAACTACAAAATAACAGTCGAGGAGGCTCAGCAGAAGATAAGCAGTAACGTCTCAGACAACATCCTCGACAGCCTCCCATCAGAGGTCCTGAGCATGGAAGGTGCTGCTCTCTGTTACCTTGGTGACGACATTTTCATCATTGGCGGGTGGAGGAACGGCAGCACCTTGGACAAGCAATACCGCACGGAGGTGTACCGTTATTGCGCTGAGAGGAAGCGCTGGACGCTGCTGCCGCCCCTAACTCAGCCACGCTGCCGAGCAGCAGCCTGCCATGTTCGCATCCCGTACCGGTATCTGTGCGGCCACCAGCGGTACCCAATGCCCCAGAACCTGGCTCGCCAGCGAGACCGCATGCAGCAGATGCAACAGCTCCATCAACGCACCCTAACTCTGCGGAGACAGCTGCACTCGCAGATTGAATGCTGAGTGAGGATCAGAGATTCTGCTGTGAATATTTACCACTTCATCTGCTCATAAGATGCCTTGTCGTTGTACCAAGGCTGTTGTTTTATTTTTGACTTATTAGAGGGGAAATGTCTGGGAGGGTTTACTCTGAGCTGGCTTGAAGTGAGGAAGAATATACTGTTCAAATTTTAAATTAGAGTAACAAAAGAATTAGCTGGTAAAGCCAATAAATGATCATATTGGCAAAGTGAATTCGGCCTTACACTTCTAGTTTATGTCTTACCTTTATTCAGCAAGTAATTGTGACCGTGATTGCTGTAACGCTCTTCAAGATTTTTATTCCTTCATTGAAACTGAAATTGTGGCCTTTGCTAACACGTAAGAATAAATTATGTCAGTTTTCGTCTTGATACAAGCTAAGATGACAGTTTCCAACACATTCCAGTGAAGTTTTGTCAAGTTAAGTCTTGAAATGTAATGTTTGCAAATTAAAATGTCGGCATTTATTGTGTTTTTTCCAGAGGAAAATGACCAATGATCAGTGAAATGCTTAAAAGTACTGACACACCAAAATGAGAAAAAAAAACTTCCAACTTCTTACTCCTCTCACAATTTTTGTTTTCTATTATATTCTACCTTGTTTTTCCTGTACTTTACTGAAATGTCTAAGTGTTGATGTTGTGTACCATAGTATGTGGTAAAGAGAAGAAAAAAAAGACAATCAAATCTTAATTTTTTAGAAGAAGAACAACAACTTCTGGGAATCACCGTTAAATTTTCCACAGATTATGCAATACTTTTGCCATTTTCATCTCTTAAATTGCACAGATGGACAAAAGTTGCTGCATTTGAAGTCCCAGGTTGTTTGGTATGTTTGAATACACAATACATTCCAACATGGTAATAACAAGAAGTTCATTTTTGGCAAATTAAGCTCTTTATTTTTCTGTTAATGCTGCAAGAGCTCTGCCTCTGTGCTAAGGTACTTTTGGAAGAATTTGTTCGGCATTTTGGTTTCATTGGGACGAAGCACTGCGGAGATGGTGCAAAATGAGATTAATGTTCCTCACAGTGCCATAAAAATGGAATCTAACCCATGAAGTAAGTAGTAGTAGTAGTAGTTTCGACGTAATTGCTCTGGTAAATTGCACACAATTACTGCAGAATACATTAGAGCAGACACAAGCAGGCAGTGAAGTTACATTTGATACTTGATTTCAAGTGCAGATTTTTGTTTCAGTTTGAATGTTAGAAGTTTATTTTCAGAGGAATTGTAAAAGTCAGATTTCAAGCAGCTATATATATACCACTTTTCTATAAGTTACCATTCTGTTTATATGTGCCAAACCTGCAAGTGCTCACCATTTTGTAATAAAGTTTAATGCTTTGGTATGAAAATCATTGTCTTCTTGAATCATTGTCTTCTTCTTAAAAGGTGTTATTCAACCATCTCACTCATCCGAATATCCTTAACTTTAGGCACTAAGACAGACCTCTAACTGTATATTTAATGAGTTGTAACTTTTAAAAAAAATATTGAACTATTAACTATTCATTTTAATTCAATTATAGCAGCTGTCCTGAATTAATATTTTGAAGCGTGTTGATAAAATATAGCATATGCTTCACTTACAATTTACAGCATTCCTTCAGCAGTTTGAGACCATTGTAGAAAACACACACAGAGAAAAAAAAAAACATTAAATTACAATAGTTTCTTTTCCTATTTGTTCTTTTAAAATTCCAGTTAGCACTATTTATTTTTGGTTCGTCATGAGCTGAATCCGCTAAGTGGGGTAGGAACCAATTTGCGCCGGAACCATTTCAAGCGTAGGGGGGAAGGTTCCCAGATGTAACGCACCAGGATGTAAACAGCCAGCAGTGTAATCTGTTCCGTTATTTATTTATCATAAGATTCACTATTGACATGTCTTGTATTTAAAACTATGCACTAACGGCTAACAGTTGTTCCAATAAACGGTTAGTACGTCACTGACACGTGACATCTCTGTTTGAAAATGGTAAGTTGGAACGGTCAGCTGTTACGCAATCACTGCAGAAGTAGTCGGACAATAAAGTAGTTTTTTTAGAGGGGGGAGGGTGTTTGTTGTTTAAAGTTGAAAATAGTGCATTGTGTAAATATAGTTTATTTTTGTTCAGCGAACAAAATGTGGGCGTGTGTGTGTGTCACACACGCCCACATTGAAATCTTGTTCTAGTAGCTTAACAAGTAGCAATTGTTTTCCTGTTTTAAATATGGTTGTGTCTGAAGTTTCTGGCTTACTAAATAATACTGATAGTGGGGAACGTTGTATCAGAACTAAGTGTGCTTGCTTTAGTAGTCACATAGTTATTATAAGTAAAGACACGGTTCTTAAGCCTTTAATCGTGGCTACACTAAGATTTCCGAGGGCGACAGTAGACGTGGCTTTTGATTAAACCCTTAATGGAGACAGGATCAGCACTGTCAGGCAGACCAAAGGTGACCACACTATCAGTAATAATACAGGACTCCTAAAGAAAGCAGCATGCCCAAACAAGGATGTTTATAGGTGGAGGGAGAGTAGCATCTCTGAACCACTTCTCATGAGGAGAACCAAGGCCGAACACATGGAATGGGATAAGACATACCGGCCTCTCAGTGGAATAATGATGGGGAAAAAAACATCCTATTTACTAATGAACCCAAGGTTAGGATTTTTTTGGCAGCAACAGAAAATAGTAAGGTGTGCATGTAAGGAGACAATCAGGATGACTGAGGAGAACAATTCTGCAGTGGGTCAGTGAGTACAGCTGCTGCTGGGATAACACGGGTCTGGAAGGTTTTGAGCAAACTCGTCATGTCCATATAGTTTGAATGCATGCTGTATTTTTTTTTCTTTTTTCTTTTATGGATTGAACTTTTCAATTAAGCCATCGAGCTGATCATTTAAACAAAGTCAAAAAGTCTAACCAAGTGCAGGATCTTCACTTGTGGTCTCTGACGTTTGGCCCTCATCGTATGTTGAATCATCTGTTAACTAAACGTCTCATTTTTGAATGTCCAACTAAAGACTCTCCTGCCTGGCTCAACTTCCAGATATACCATGTTCCCTGGATCTACATACCAGTGCGGACTGTTCTGGCAATCTGGCACCAGCTGACCAAAACCGAGGTGAGGCAGCTCATCGGGTCACGTGATAATGGGATATTTCATTGAAAGTGCCTGTGCGTGTGTGCTGGACTGTCACAGAAGAGATGTGCCTACGTCAATTGTAAGACCGAAGTTTTTTCCTGTTCAGATTCCAGAGCTGGCCAAGTGCTCTGTGCTGATGAGGGAGCGCAGCAGGGTGGAGGAAACCATCTACGCCATGCAGCGGGCTGGTGCAGGTACCCTGCAGGTGAGAGCACTGCGACACTCACCCTGCATGTTAGCACATTCATGGGAGGAATTTGATTATTTGAGCAGGTGAGGAAATTGCTGATCAAACTTACTGAAAATACGAGTCGGTCCTGCGCAGAGGACTGGGATGCTTCTCCTCAAGAGAGAGAATAAGATGTGGCAAAATCATCCTAAATCCATAGGAGTCTCTGGCTCTAGGCTCTAAACTTAGACTGGTTCCATATCCTCTGTCTGAACACCAGAAAAGGGTCCCGTTACGGGGAATGGACTAACCTCTGTTAGAGGAAAGCGGTGAGACTTCATGAACAAATACAAAAATGCAAACTTGAATCCTGTCTTTTGGGGTTGGACTGAATTTACAGAATATTTGTGTGACTCATACATTTTTAGTGTTTGCTGAGTGGCACAGATGTTCAGCTGTTTTTCAGTTCCTGTTATGACTGCTTCCACAGGTGATCTCAGACTTTGACATGACGCTCACCAGATTCGCTCACAATGGCAAGAGAGTACCCACCACTCACAGTAAGCCCAGAGTCCTCATCACCAGATACTGATCTTATGACCAGGTGTCTGCTCATCTGAACTTTTGTTCCTCTGCTCCGCTCGTCTGTCTGAAGCTTTCCTTTCTTATTTTTTTTTTTATTTGTAGACATCCTTGATAATCGGTTGTTAATTAACGAAGACTGCACTAAAAGGGTAATTCATGACGCTCAAGAATAAAAAAATTCTGTTCAGATTACAAGTGACAGAGCAGATCGGTTTGTCTGTGACCTAACATTAAAGTTCATTAAAATGAAGTATTCTGGTTGCAGATGAGGGAGCTCCTGAACACCTATTATCCCATAGAAATCGATGCGAGCCGCAGTGCTGAGGAGAAGCTGCCTCTCATGGTGGAGTGGTAAGAAGTAAATAGCTCTTGGGACTAATGCTTCACTGTTTTCATACGTTTTATCAATATCTGCTTTTAATCTGATCTACTGAAAAAGGTACAATATGCTATTTTTCCCAGTATTTGTCATATCGATGTAGTCCAGTTTGGTGTGTACTATTAAAAAGAGTGAGCTGATGGTGAGGGTGGGTGCGATCTAGATTTACTCTTCTCTCTACAGGTGGACAAAAGTCCACGAGCTGCTGATTCAGCAGAGGATCAGAAAAGACATGCTGGCCCAGGCGGTGAAGGAATCGAGCGCCATGCTCAGGTACTCACTGCTCAACTTTTATAGAGAGAAAAACCAGTCAGTAAGACACAAAAATGCAATAAAACACCACAACTTTAATGGCAACGTTAGTGGCAAACTATTATTGTTGGGATCACTTTCAGAGTAATTTGATCAACAATAGGAAAACATTGTCAGGCAATCAAAGTAGATCTGGGATCAAGTTGCCTCCTTCTGATGCTTCACACTGTTTCCTGATTAACATTAATATTCTGTTAGTAGGCTAATTATAGATAAAAGTGAGTACATGTTCTTTTTTTAATGTTCTCACAGAGTCTTGACTGTGAAATGTTCATTACCGTGTTTTCAGGCTCAAAATGATACATAATAAAGGGTCAAATTGTCTAATTACCCGCCACATACCGAACAGTCTTTGGCACTCTGAAGTTGTTTTATTTTTTACTTAAGTTCTTTTTATCTATAGCAGGATGTCCTCAAACTGTTGTCCTGATGCACTGATTTGTCCTTAAAAGGTAGCTCGTGTAACAGAGTGATAGATTAATCTAACTCTTCTTGTTAAAATCAGTGTTGGAGCTTAAGAAGGTTCAGGCTGTGTTGAATGAAAAAAAGGTGTTCATATCAAATGTTAACATGCAACCTCTTTGGAATAAAGTCCTTTCAATAAATTTTATTGCACCCATTTCCTGTTTTCCTGGCAACATATAGGGAAATAAGTGACGGCTTAATACTCCTGTACAGTACTGCACTATGAAGCACGTCGTTCTTCATTTTGAAATAACTAAATACAGCAAACTAATGGGTGGAGTGTTTGTGCATTCAGGGACGACTACAAAGTGTTTTTTGACCGACTGGCCGAGCACCAGGTCCCTCTGTTGATCTTCTCTGCTGGCGTTGGCGATGTGCTGGAGGAAGTGATCCGACAGAACCATGTCTTCCATCCCAATGTCCACATCATCTCCAACTACATGGACTTTGACCACACCGTGAGTTTAACCACGCCCACCTTGGGATTTCACTTGACTGACATCAGTAGCATTATCTTTTTGATATTTCATGTCGTGAGGGGATTTTTCAAATAATCTCAGCATTGTCCGATACGATAAAACATCCTTTTTATCTCCGTCTATACAGTCCACAAGGGTGTAATATTTCTGTTACACTGATTTAATAATACTGTGTTGATCCTTGGATCTACTGGGAGTTACTCTGAGTTTGTGGGTTTTCCACAGGTGCCCTCGACTTCCTGTTATGATAACAAACTGTTGTTGTGAGTGGTTTTCTGTCCGCCACGTTGAGAGTTTAGTCAGCCTCTTCCTATTGGCAAAACCAAGTCTGTGTCAAAGCTTACATTAACCGGAACTCATTGTCTTGGTGATAAGGGGGTCCTGCGAGCCTTTAAAGGCCAGCTGATCCACACCTACAACAAGAGGGAAGGGGCTCTGTCACACGCGGCTGCCCTCAAAGAGCTGCAGGGTCGACCCAACATACTGCTGCTCGGGGACTCTTTGGGAGACCTCACCATGGCTGACGGGGTCTCTGAGCCCCAGAACACCCTCACTGTCGGCTTCCTCAACGACAAGGTCACGCTTATAATTGGCCGGGTTTCCTTCTATCGAACACCTACAGTGTAGAAAGATGTGCTCATTGTCTGTTCGCTTCGTCTTTCAGGTGGAAGAAAGAAAAGAGTCGTACCTCAACTCGTTTGACATCGTGCTGGTGAAGGACGAGACGATGGACATTCCAAACGCCATCCTCAGATACATTACCTCATCAAGAGACAAGTAAGAGCCACAAGAAAGAAGTGGACGCTTAATGCATGCAACACTCTTACCTCTGAAGTCTTTCCAATTCGACACTCTGTGTTTCTGACTTGAATTTGCTGTTAGCCATCCAGTAAAGTCCCAAAGTTTCAGTGGCAGCTTGAGCTTTGAGAACAGCTCTTTTGTAGAGCAGCATCAGCCGGACAACACGCCACCTTGGCATTACTCAGTGAAGGACAGAACATATTGTCTTGTATAATAACACATCAGAGGCAGATGCTCCTCTGAAATTAAATTCACCAACTTTTAATTTGGTATTTGAAATTTAAAAAAAAAAATTTATTTATTTTTTTTACTCCTTTAGCACAAAAACCTTCTATGTGTAGTTTTACAGTATGAGGATGCGCTGCTTTTACATACAATTTGGAGGATGCTCGTGTTCGAGCCAACAAGTTAGACTTGACACTGACCGACCCCGTTCTTCTGGATTTTGTGTCTCTTTATACAGTGCAATTACTTGATGTTCAGTTCTGATAGCACTCCACGTATGAATCTTAGGTTTACTCACAGGGTGCAGCTAAATACACATTATTACAGCGATTGGTCTTTTGTTGAATTCCTTTGAATCTGTTACAACAGTCATTCTCATGTCAAACACAGTGCTACAACACTGCAGAGTTTTAAGCGGAAGTTTAAATCTTTCCATTGGAACATTTTGCTCTAGTTTTATATAGAACCACTTTAAAGTGAGTCGGTTGCTCTTTGCTACGCGTGTTATGAAGCTTGTGAAAATAATGATAGTTGTGCAGTAAATGTGGTCATTTCTGTTCAGGGAACATTGAAAATGTTGAAAAATGCTCAAAGAATACTCCTGAACCCAATAAAACCCACTATTGTTCAGATAGAACTTTAAATTTCATACATGGACAAAATCCTGCAGTGCAGACTCCTAGATTCACAAGAATCATGCCAGTTGGTAAAGTTTCGTCTTTTTGAGAGATTTATCGATACTTATATTAAACCAAACTGTTTATTTTTGAGCTTAAGGTGGCATGATTGACTTTTTAGGTGCTTTTTTCTTTTTTTAAACACGAGTAGACTTTTCTCTGTCACAAACATACTTTTTCCTTTCTTAGAAGCTGCTCATAAAAGTAAAATTTAAATATTTCTGGTGCACGATGCAGAGCTGTAAGATTTCCCCCTCACTTCCTTCACAGTATCAGGTCAAATGAAGGTGCGGCTACCTAAGATGTCATAGAAGTCAGAAAAAAACTGGAAGTGTGTTTTTCTTACAAACATTTTAATTAGTTATTTCAGGGACAAAAAATAAAAGGTGCTTGTTTGATAGCTGTATTTCAGAAGAACAAACAACACAGAACTCTACAAAAGATTCTTTTTACGGTTTTTCTTGTCATTCAAATGATGCTCCAATGTGACATGGAAAATATTAAACTGACGCTGAATGAAGAGAGTCTCTTGCTGCTATTGTTGTTTTGTTTAGATTGAAGGTGTGTGGGGGTTATCCCTGAGAGAGAAAACCAAAGCGTTTTGTTCTCATCACAACTCCTCGTGTCTCGCCTGTTCCCGTTCGTGGTCCTCGTCCACCTTTAGTTTTAACTCGCTGGCTGTGATCACGCCGTCTTTATTGCGGTCCTGGTTCTGGAACATGTCAACGACGACCTGCTCCATGGTCAGTCCAGGCTTTATGCGGCCTTTGCTCTCTGACACCTGCAGCTTGATGAATTCAGCAAACTAAAGTTGGAGAGAAAGAAGAGGAGAACTCACATCTTTGACAGTAACGGTGTGGCCAATATGCAGTGGGTATTGGCGATAGCTTCCCCACCAACTATTGTAGTCAGGTGCTGATCACAGGTAACACATCACAAAACTTGAAAAAGTGTTGCTCATTCGGGCTCCGTATGCGTTTCGCTTTATTAATCCACATATCGGCCTTTAGGCCTTCTGTACTGTTCTTTAAGAGGGCCTAGGAGCGAAAACATAGATTACTAAAGCTAAATACACACGTAGCCTGAGTGTGTGGCACTTGTTCACATTTTCTCATCATAAATAAAAAAAAGTTTCTCTCTATGGTTCACTTAGTTACCATTGTTTTCGGTCGTCATAAGTTTGGTAGTACCATTTGGCCGCTAACAGTGTTGTCCCTAATATCACCACCAAGTGGCGCCAAAGTGATGTAATCCACACTATGTAGTCAGTACACTTAGATGACAGCATTTCAATGAGAAATCCTCCTTACAGTCAACCAAATCTCAACATGGCAGACTGTGATCTGATTAGATTATAATTTTAACTCATCTAAGCAGAGATGTTTAAAAGCTCGTCCCTGTTTAGTTAGCTCACCACTCACTGAAGTGTTTCTAGATTTAGGTGCTGTTAGAATAACTTCAATGGTCACACTTGCGGCAGAAACATACCTCCTCCTGAGGCACCTCTGAATTCTTGTTTGTGTCCAGGGCCTCAAACAGGTCTGTAGGAGGGTCCTCAAGCCACACGAACAGGTAACCGGGTGGCACGCCCTTCTCAAATTCCACCAGTTCGATGTCAAAAACCAGCACGGCACTGCTCGGCACGCCAGTGGCTGACAGATGAGGACACGTTTTAACTTACGGTCATAGTGTCTGTGGAAAACATTTGTTGCTTGCTCACAAATGTTTAAATCATGCAAGAGGTAGTAATCTGCATCCATCCAATTTTGTCAAGACTTAGAAGACCAAAACATAAATTGGTTCAAGTCTGTTCTGAGCTGTAGCTCAGGGCTGAACATCAATGTACTCATACACAGCAGAAATCTCACCTCCTTTTTCTCCATGTCCGAGGTGAGGCGGCACTGTAATCAGCCTCTTCTCTCCCACGCACATACCCCTCAGGCCCTCATCCAGGCCGTCGATCACTTTGTCCCACCCCAGAACTGCATCTTGAAGGCTATCGTAGTCGTGTCTGAGGATGGGATGGGGGGGTATTTATCATTTATTTGTCATCGATTCTTCATGTTGATCTGAAATTTTCTAAATCGGAAAAACGTGTTTACTCACGAGGAAAAGAGCAGCGTGCCATCCACCAGGGTGCAGTTGTAGTGGTAGCGGACGAGGTCGTTTACTGCTGTGGTGTCGTTGCACATCTTGGGTTTGTGGATGATCTGGATATCAACCTTGTCGTTGGGGTTGTGGAAGTCGATGACGTGGACGTCAAAGACGAGAACAGCTGATGGGGGGATCACATTACCTGGACAGATCACAAAAAAATGATTCAACCCCAACAAACTCACCCTTCGGGCACAGCTCAAATAAATCACGCTGTTCAATGCGCAACTTCCTTTCGAAATAAGATGATCAATTGTTTTGCTGAGGTTGTTTTTAAAACCTTAAGAAGCACTTCTAGTGAAGAGGAACTTTGTTGAGCCAGCTGGAAACTGCAGAGACCTACCAGCTCCTTGCTCTCCGTAAGCCAGGTGTGGAGGGATGATGACCCTCCTCCTCTCCCCGATGCACACCCCCAGCAGGGCCTGGTCCATACCCGCGATCACATACCCCATCCCGATGTAGGTATTGTATGTGCTGTTCCTCTGGTAGCTGTTCACAGGATGAAATTAATACTGAGATCTTGCAACCAAGAATGCTCTGAGATTAAAGAGATTCTTTGAAATACCAAGTCAGCACCGTCATGATCTCAGCTCACCTGGTGTCGAAGGTGACTCCATTCAGGAAGGTTCCATTGTAGTGGTACCGAATGTAATCCCCCACCACAGACCTGCGAGTGCATGACTCGGGCACCATCTGGTTCTCAATGGTGATGTTATCCTTTGGGTTGTGAACGTCCACCAAGAGGACGTTGAACACCAGAGTCGCCTGGGACGGAATCTCCGTGCCTGGCAGACGGGAGGGGAAGCCTCACATTTAACAGTTTGATATGAGGTGACTGCTGGATAATGAAACTAATGCTGCAATGGGGTTTTAATGATGAAAACTTTTCAAATCTTTTACCCCTCGATATGCCAAAAACGACTCACAGCTTCTGGAAACTGTGAGAAAGGAAACGCTGAAGTTGCTCTCAGTGAAGCAGTATTTGGCCGCTCTTAACCTCCCCCTCCACATTTTCCCTTCTCCAAATCTTCACCCCAAAACCAACCTACACTTGCTTTCTGAAGATGAAATGAGGTCTCGTAAATAAAGTAAAAATATATATTCTTACCCCAAAAAAACAAACAGTTAAACTATTATATAAGAGGAGAGGACTTACCTCCACACATATCATTGTTAAAGCAAGAATTACCGCTTGCAGACATGACTGCAGTACATTTCAGCCGAAACAAAAAGCAGAAATCTGAGCTAAATGTTCAAATTTTAGAAGAAGACTGCTACAAGATGTCTGTGGATTCATATGAATCCATTTGCAGAGCAAGAAACCCACGAAACATCCAATAAAAATTAAATTTTAATGGATGTTTCACACAACAATAAAAATCCCATTCAGTTTATCATTCAGTTATCCCCCGTTTATCTTGCTACAACACGATGGCCTGTGAAGAAGCAGTGGCCCCGCCATTCATACTGATGTAATTTTGACACTGTCCATTTCCCCAAACATTGTTGCAGAAGAAGCAGTCTACTCCGCCATTTATGACAACAGCATTTCCTGACGACTGCAGAACAATGCGCCTTCCCACGTGGAAGAACTGCTGAAGAACAGCTGATGAACACATGAAGATTCATCAATCTAACGTCGAGGCCCGGGGCCAAGCGAACTTTTCAGCTTCCAACCCACAAAATGTCGCTTGATTTCTGGAGATTACCTCCAGACCCCATGACTGCTCCCAGAGAGGGATCCCAACCCCCCACTCTCAGAAACACTGCTCTGCACTTTAGAGATTCCAGTCTGACTGAGCATCTGCAGGATGTGCCACGACAAGCCTGCTCCATAGAGGCCACATCCCATAACCCTTAGGACCCAAGGAATCAACATCCATGTACCAGACACCAACAGAGTATAGATTTTAGTGACTCAAGAGGGAAATATGAAGCTAAAACACAGCTTTTCTATTATTAAATAGACACATTTGTGTGCTGATTTCTTTATTCCTCTGATCCCTTGGTATTTGAAAATTTCTCCTTTTCCGTGTCGTTTTCTTCTCACCTGATCCTTTCTCTCCATAAGCCTTGAATGGTGGGATGATGATGTTTCTGATCTCTCCCACACACATGCCCAGCAGCCCCTCGTCCAAGCCCTTGACCAGCCAACCCTCGCCCACTAAGGAGTTGTGGGTCTGCTTCCTGGTGTAGCTGCGTGGGGCTCACACAAGCGCAAAGTCACATACACATCTGCACACAGTCAACATACCTGGGTGACACAGTACAGACACACATGGGCGGTCATTCAGATGGAGGAAAATTAAAAAACAATGGGTGTTGCTGTTTTTGAAGACACAAACACTAATCCCAATCTCACTCCTGTTGACTCATGAATGGGTCAGCGCTCAACCAAAAAAAAAAAAACAACAGTCGTCTGTGCTTGACTTCACCTGGAGTCAAAGACGGTGCCGTCGAGCAGAGTGCCGTTGAAATGGTAACGCACAAAGTCGGTGCGCATGACCGAGCGTCTGCAGTCTTTGGGAGTGCTGATGGTTTTAGTGACAACCAGGTCAACCTTGTTCCACAGATCCAAGAGAACGACGTCAAACACCAGCGTGGCGTCTGGAGGAACCGTGTCACCTGGAAATGAGGTCGGACGGAGGTTAGACAAACTCGGACATCAGTCAGTGCTGTTAGGGGTTTCTAAATGTTTCTTCTTCAAGTTTCTAGGAAATTACACATTTAGTCTGTGCCGCTGCTGCACAGTGAAGTTACAACTTCTGATACATTTATTACCGCAAGTTAAGTAGCTTCGCATCATTACTGATATTATAGTTATATATTATATATAATTTATATTATATATTATAATATATTATAGTATATTATAGGAAATCAACACTTAGTGACGCTCTATAAAAAGAGCATTAGGCTTTGAGAAGTAGGGCATTACCTCACTAACACAAGGGCAGAACTTTGCTGTACGTTCATGTTAACCCAGAAATAAGCTACTATTTCAATACTGGAAACCTCCAATGACCCAGGTATAATGTAATCATAAAATCTGAGATAATCTTAAGTGATAGTTTTGTTTGTAGATATTAAAATAAGAGTAATACAAGTCTGTAAAAAAAAAATGTATGTGGTATAAAGTTCACGTCAGATAAACAGTATTTTTATTTGAAAACTTACCACAAAGATATCAGTTGTTGAAAACTTGAGAACTAAAATAATTCTCATTTTTAATTTTAAAAAGTTGCAACAGGAGCTTGTTAACTGTTATGTTCCATAACTTCTTTTCTTAAAAGCTCTGTATCATAAGTACAGATGGGGTGCAGATAGCAGAGAAAGGCAAGTTAAACTCCAAAAAAAACAATCAAACTTGAGACACAGTGATGTCACCTCCTTTGTGCCTGAGCTCAAAACTGTCCTGTGGCTCTGATTTTTTAATTCTTACATTGATGGAGGCCACATCCTCCAGGCCAAAGTGGAGACGGAGCATCCAGGGGTTGATTGGCCCGCTGTGCCAAAGTCAGCATCAGTGTAACAGTGAGCCTCGCAGGGTCAGGCTGTGAAGGTACCACTCAGGCTGAACAATATAGGTTTTTGAGCAAGGTTTGCTGACATCCAAACATGTCTTTTATTTTAGTCAAGGCCCTCGTTATCTAGGCAAGACGATGCCAAATCACATTGTGCTCATATTACAACAGCGTGGCTCTGCAGTGAGACCTGCCTGCAATCCAGATCTGTCACCAAGTGAAAGCATTTAGTTAATCCGATTCATCCAAAGCTTCGAATCCTAAAACTCTAAATACCACAGATGCATCATGGGGGGATAAAAGAAAAAAGGACCTGAACTGTTGAGCAGCTGAACTCTTTAATCAAGAATTGGAATCAGAAAAAGATAAAGGAAGTTAGCTTGTAAAACTGTGTGCAATGTTTATGACATAGTACTTCAGTGTCATATGTTACCAAACAACGTTGTAATTGTAAAAGTAATCTTCACATATCAACAGACCAACTGGAATCCAAACTATTACGGATTGGTCAAAAAGGATTGTTGTCTTTCTCATTGGTGCAAAAAAAAAAAAGAAAAAAAAGACATCTAGGCTACCTGCCCCGGTGCTTCCATAGGCCAGGTGAGGTGGGATGGTGATTGTCCGGCGCTCGTTCACACACATCCCCTGTAGGCCTTTATCAATGCCCGCGATGAGCCGACCCTCCCCGATCAGGCCGACTTTGGCTGCTCCTATCTGACGACTGTGAAGGAAAAACCAAGAGGTTCAGGAGTACAAAGAGACAGTCAGAAGAGGGTCAACTTTGAGAGGATGTCACGTCCGCGCGACACGCACGAAGAGATTCGCAAGTGGATGCTGCAAACCTGTTTTAGCGTGTGAATCTTCATCTCAGCATTTTTTTTTTTACTCTCTTAAATGCCTGCAGGCAAGGCTTTGCATCTGCTCCCAGGGCCTCTGCAGCTCTGAGAGCAACAAATGTGTTAAAAATGAAAGATGACTCGACGGACTCACCTCGAATCAAATATCTTTCCGTCGACAAACGTGGCGTTATAGTGGTAGCGAACGTAATCTCCGTTTTTCGACTCTCTGGCACAGTCTTTGGGGATGAAGTATCTGTCCACGACTACATCTCCCAACACCGGACTGGGGTTACACTCCACGGAAAACCATGCAGCAAGGAAGGAGAAAACTATGCAAAGGGCAAACATTTTTTTTCTTTTCTTAACTCAATCAGATAGATCAACGAATTAAAGCACTTAACATTTAGATGAACGCAACAAAATGCGTTAAAGTGAGGGCCTGCGGGTTGGGTGCGCTCTTCACTCGGAGCGGGGGGCTGCGGATGTCTGAGCGCTGTAAACGTGGACAATCTCCAGGTCTCTGTGCAAACTTTTTTAACCAGAGAGGGAGGACTGCGGGGAGGGAGTGGGGAGCCCTTCTGTCAAACTCTCCACAGTACGAAAAAGAAGAAATAATAATACCGCTTCCTTTAGAAAATAAAAGAACAGAAGAGACATGACGCAGACGTTTTGCCGAAAAGACACAAGAAAGCACGTAAAAGCTTTGAAAGCTGTGATCTTTTATTTAAGTTCTCATGCAAACCCATGTTCAGATTTTATTATAGGCCATAAAGAAGTCATTCGATGTTATTCTAAACTGTTTTGACTGAAGGTTCAACTTCACGTGATTGTCATTTTCAGCAGCCTCCCACACACTAAAGAAGTCTTAGTGTTTAGTTTGTGCTTTGATAGGCAAAGACTTGGTTACGTTGCTTTTACTCTGAAGGCAGAGCTGTTGTTTCTCGCCTCAGAGCGGCTCGGCTCTCCAGCACCGCTGTATCCAGCTCCAGACAGAGATCCGCCTCTGGATCAGCCTTTCCGAGCCGTAAAGTAGCCCGAGAGCCTCACGATTTTCACCTTTTTCACTAATGCCGTGAACTTTAGGCAACGGTCTCCTCCCGCAGCGTTCACCTCCTTTCTGTCCTTGACAATTCTCAGCATTCAACCGCACAGATGCTTGAAACCTTTGGAAATAAGGGGTGCACAAAACAAGAGATGACATACATTAAAGCATGCAAACGAACTCTATTAGAAGTTTTAACAGATCCTGTAGGAGAGGATTTACGACAAATAACCCCCGAGATGAAAACTGAGCGCTTTATAAGCCCACCAGCCTCAAAAGTCTGTCATTGTTAAAATAAACATGGCTGGGTTTTTTTACACCCACGTCTGTTCTAGTGCCACATGAAGAAGAGCCCCAGTTTCAGAGACAGCTGTAGGCCAGCGCTGAGAAACCTGAGACTTCAGCCTTTGGAAGATCCAATCCCGGAATTCCCACAGACCCCTGAGCGCTTGAGCAGACCACCGCACAGACGCTGGGAAAGCAGGAGAGGACAGGGAAGAGAAGACTGGCATGTTATCTTATCATGGTTACATTGTGCGTTAAAGGAGATCTGCTGATAAGTCTGCTCTGTGTGACCTTTGCAGTCATGACATCCGCACAATATGAAAACTACAGTTTCAGAAACTTCCCAGAAGAGGAGCTGATGCCCCTCACCGCCGCCTATGGGACGGCGCTGGACAGTTACGCAGCAGGCAAGTGGACGGAGTCGATCCGTTACTTGGAATTAAGTCTGCGTTTGCACCGGCTTCTGAAGGATAGCGCGAGATACTGCACGCTCCACTGTAAGAGCAGCAAACACGACGAGCCGCCGTCTTTTACAGCAACCCCGGATCTCCGCGTGTGCTGGCACGTTATGGTGAGAGCATCCTGCCAGAAGAAGTGCAGAGCGCGCTTCCCCGCGCTGCAGCCGCCGCCTCCCAGCACACAGATCCTGGAGGATTTCAGCAGAAGATCTCCCTACAGATATCTGCACTTTGCACATTCAAAGGTGAGCTAGAACTTCACATGAATACATCACACCTGTGTTTACATGGCCCAGCCCTGAGTGGCTTTCATATTGCTGTTATGATGCTACTGATGTTAGAATAAAATGTGAAGAATTACAGGATATTTTCAATAAGTTAATAAAATTAGCAATACTCTTTATCAGTCTTCCATCCATGTGGAGAATTGAAGAAGAAAAGTTCATTTGCAGGCCTACAGCTTCAGTCACATCACGTTTATCCTACAAATATAGCCTATATATTATTAGTTTAGCTTAAACAAATGTCAAAGACTGAAATATAGCTTACACAGAAGCATTCGGGACCTTTTACTTTGTTAAAGCACCTTTAGCAGCAGTTGCAGCCTCATATCCTCATTGTTGGATTTAAGCTGACTGGTGTGCGCGCTCCTAACTCTGTCCGAAGAATTTAACATGGCCCAGGCGGACTCCAGTCAAGCTTTAGAAGCATCTCAAAGATGACTGAGGGAAGCTTGATGCACCAGAACTCAATTGTGAAATTCAGTAAGCACTCCAGCAGGTGGTAAAGCCTGCCCAACGCATCACAGGCACCCAGTTACCCACCATCCAAGACATTTACCACAAACGCTGCCTGCAGGGTGAGAAACATCATCAAGGACGTCTCTCATCCAAGCCATAGTCTTTTCACCTCTCTCCCATCTGGCAGACGTTACAGGAGCCTCCGCGCCAGCACTAGCAGACTCCGGAAGCTTTTTTCCTGAGGCTGTGACCCTGCTGAATTCTGCACCGTCACTTAACTTACACCATCGTACTGTCACTTTACTGCATCCATGCACCTTCTGCACTGCTTATGTGTCTTACTCAGCCCCTACGCTTATGTACATATTATTATGTAATCTGCATTCTCCACTTACTGTATGTGCATACCTCATATATATGCACTCTCTGTACATATTTTTACAAAAGATATTCATTCCTATAAGATTTCCACTGTACTTTATGTAAATAATTCTGTATATTGCACTTCTGGTTAGATGCTAACTGCATTTCATTGGCTCTGTACCCATACTCAGCACAATGACAATAAAATTTAATCTAATCTAATCTAATATAATCTAACCTCCAAGTTTATCTGAAAGAACAAGAGAAACTATTTGCAAAATGTGCCACTTCAATAGCAAAAGTCATTTGTGTGCACAGCTCAACGACCTGCAGAGCGCCGTCCCATGTGCCTACACCTTCCTCCAGAGGAACCCTGAGGACCAGGAGATGCGCCAATTAATGGAGGAGTACAAGAACGGGTACGACCTGAGCGGCTTCCTCATCGACCACGAAGAGCGACCCTATGAGGTGACAACAGCCCAGCCGCTGACTTTCACACTGTGCGGCATACTGTGTATACTGCTGACATAACAGATGGAGAGATGTGTACGTTGTATGTTTGCAAACAGTTGGGGAAATGATAGATTATGTTGCTTTCAGGTGAATTTAAACTCAGCAGCAGGCAGGTTTTTTGAAAAGTTTGTTTTCAAAGCAGATGCTATATCAGAATATTAGGGATACATGAAGGGAAAAAAAAAAGATATGGTTGCTTATGTTCTTGTGAAGAATTAAGTCAAATTTATTTAAATTTCTAAGTGAAACACTGAGAAAAAACTTGATTAAAATTTCAAGATTAAAGTGGAGTAATTTCGATGAAATCAAACCAGGACAGGGCTACCATCCGTTTACAAAATGCCTCATGTAAACGAGCTGGTGATGAAACACACATTAACAGAATGTGGCAATGAGAATTAGTACGAGAGTGTGCCAAAAATTGTTTCTGTTCAGGGTAGAAACCACTCAAACGTGGAAGACATAATGTACTCATGCAAGCGTATAGATGCATGCTGTCAGCCTCCAAACTTGATGATGGACCATAGAGTTTATTCTCAACACTGCAACTTTGCTCTTGAGATGGGTAGTTTCTGCATCTGGAGATTTTATAGATTAAGATTAAGATCAGATTTATCGTCATTTGCACAAAATTTCTCCTCCGCATTCAACCCATCCAGATTGGAACCTGTTGAACACACACATGCACACACACTCATGGAGACTGATGCCATACACTGGAGCGGTGGGCAGCCAATCACAGCGCCAGGGGAGCATGGGGGTACGGTGCTTTGCTCAAGGGCACCTCGGCCGTGGCAAGGAGGTGGCCTGCCAACCTTTGAGTGGTGAGAGTGGGAATCAAACCTTCACTCAAATTGGACGACTCACTCTAACCACTGAGCCAGCAACAAATCAACGGCATAGTCCAAGTCAATGAGGCTCTAAAATGAAAATGAAAGCTGGCACAGGTGTGATGTAAACTCTTACTGTGGATCGGCTCTCTGTGTCTCAGAGGGAAACCTGAACTGTAAACGCATAACAAAAGTCTACTTCTGCATATGCCAGCCATTTTTTAAATGGTTTTCATAAAGAAAGAAGAATAGACTGCACTGAATATCAACCAATTTCACCATGCAAAGGTCAGTCCAGAGACAGGCCCGTCTTGGTGTTATCTGTTCCACATAACATCTTTTGTTTCAACATCATTATCATGTATTCCCGCAGAGCATCAATTTGTAGCATTTCCTTTCCAGGCCTCCTTTGTGAGAGGAGTGAAACTGGTCAGCTCGGGCAACTACAGCAACAGCATTGAACACCTGGAGGAAGCTCTGAGGCTCTACCTGCACGAGTACGACCTCTGTCAGGCCGACTGTGAGGGGATCGGTCAGCTTTCACCAGACAGGGACTTCTACGCAGTCATAGCAGGTTAGTATGCCAGTAAAAACTTATTCAGTGTTTTAAGAAATGAGTAATCATTCCAGACTTGTTAAGCTGGATCCCTCATTTGTTCTGTACGTGTCTGGCTTCATCTTAACTGGACATCCGTTGATGTGCTTTTCAACAGAAGTCTATGTCGATACATTAAGGTGCAAGCTCAAGTGTGAGGAAAACTTGATGCCAAATGTTGGTGGTTACTTTGTGGAGAAATTTGTGGCCACTATGTACCACTACCTCCAATATGCCTATTACAAATGTAAGTTTAGTGCCAGCCTGGTTAATATTCCCGAGCAATACCTCTAGCTGTTGAATATCAATGTATTTGCTGTGTTTTCTGATTAGTGAACGACGGCCGCAGGGCCGTGCCCTGTGCGTACAGCTACTTCCTGTTTGAGCCTGAAGACCAGGTCATGAAGCAGAACCTGTTGTACTACAAAGCCTACAGTCAACAGTGGGGTCTTCAGTCCGATCACTTCACGCCCAGAGCGGTAAGAGGAAATGTATTTGTCCAAAAATCAACATTAACTCCAAAACCAAACTCTTAGTTTTACAAAAAGATTCTAGAACGGAGCTGAAATAATTAGAGTAGGCAATCAGGTGATGACTAATGAAAACATGGGACCAAAATTATGTTTACTGAAGAGCGAAAAAGAACTTCCTATTTAGTGCTAAATTTATTTGAATGAAAATGCAACCCTGATTTAAAAAAAAGTTTGGATGTTGTGTAAAATATCAATATTTTTTAAAATAACTGTGATTTTCAAATGGGGGGGGGGGGGGGGGTGTGAAGTGCCTTGCTCAAGGGCTATGGCCATGTTGGTGGACTGCCACTCCACCAACTGACAGTTCGCCAATCTTTGTGAGAGCGGGAATCGAACCGCCGACCTTCAGGTTACTAGACGACCCACTCTTGCCATGGCACCCTTATTTATTTATTTTTATTTGAAGTTTTAAGGAATGATGGCAACTTGCAATGGTGAGATTGCAGCAAGCTAATTTCCACCACATTAGCGCTAAAAATGAGATCCCCATGACATGAGGCCCTACGCACAGCGCGTTTTCTGTGTTCAGGGGACGCTGTTGGTGTTGGATTAAGTTGTTTGCTGACAACAAGAGAGGTTTAGTTGAAGGTGACGTTCTTTCACCCCTGCAGATATATCCAGCTGCAATATGTCCTGATACTGTCAGGTCATCTGTGGTCTCATGTGCATCTGAATCACGTTTAATCACTCTGTTATGAAGCATAAACTTTGACGTACTACTGTAATAACTACACAGCATCGGTTTGTTTTCTTGCCATGAGTTCCTGTTCTGCATTAAAGATCTATGTCGGTTTTAACAGGAGGCTTTCAGACACTACAACCAGACCATCACTCAAAAGGAGATGCTGACATTTACAGAAATGTATTTAGAGCTGGATGATGAGGTGAGGTTAATGAATTAAACTTTTTTTCTGCCTTTTCTTTTCTTTTATTGGTTGATTTAATTTAGTGTTTTGTATTTGGGGGGGGGGGGGTTTATATAAGCCCTCGGGCTTCCTTTCCTCTCCTGCACATTCTTTTGGCCTTTGTATTAATAAATGTATTTTATTGTTTTATCATTGTGCATATTTAAATAAACAAAAAAAAAAAAACAGCCATTCTTAACTCTTATGAAACAACCACAGACACACCAGATAGAAAGTTTAGGCCTTCATCTTAGTTCTGTGGTTCTCCAATGACCTAAAATGAAAGAAAGAAAGAAAGAAAGAAAGAAATCTTGCAAAACATTGATTTATGGAGTCTGTGTAATTTAATTTGGGTAATTTTTTTTTTTCAAAAACTGCTCATCTGGATTTGCATTGTTTTTTTTAGGATTTTCTTGGACCAGAGGAAGCTGCAATTCTTGCATCCGAATCCCCTGATGCAGAGTTTGAAGGTTTGGGAGACTATGAGGAGTCCATCTGCGCTAACTGGAGGCAGCCTAAGGGAAAAGGTGATGCTGGCGAATCAGACATCTAAAAAGGGGCTAAGAATGAGGAGCGCTCAGTTATCAGACAAATCGCAGAAACTTTTCAGAGTTTCACTTCCTCTCCATGCTGGTTGGTTAAAATCTGTTTGTAAAGAGATAAAATTATTTCTTTGCTGTCCCCTTTTTTTTTTTTTTTTTTTTTTTTTTTTAAACTTGGGCATCTACACAAGGGTACACTGCCGACTTGGCCCGACCCTGCTTAGCTTCCGAGATCGGACGAGATCAGCCGTGTTCAGGGTGGTAAGGCCGTAAGCGAAAGTCACTCTGACAAATATGTATTATATAGCTGCAGGAAACCATATGTTTCTTCGAATTTTCCACATTATTGGTTTGAGAGGCTGATGTTGATCCTGCACATTTTCTTCTCCGATGTGTTTGCTCTCTGCAGCTGAAAATGGGACTCTCAGATAACCTCTTCTGTTCCCTGTGTGTAGTTTTGTGTTCATCGTCACAGAGAGAGACCGAGGCTGCTCAATTAGATGAAATCATCATAAATTGTGTCTTTTTTAAACAGTAACATTATATTTTAGAAGTCAGAACACAGAAATAGATGTGGTTTCTGGATCTATAAAAAGGTAATTTGTGATCCCTTCTCTCGCTTACGGCCATACCACCCTGAACACGCCCGATCTCGTCTGATCATAAGCAAGTGTAGAATACATTCTGTGCAAATTATGAACTCCAAAAATAGACAGATGTATCTATCATAAAACCTAAACATTAGCAACACAAAATAGACTCCTGTGGGAGTATCCATCACAAAAGGTACGCTGTCAGGTAGGGATATAACAGTCTAATCTTGTCAATATAACTCTGCTGAGTGATAAAAAGTCATTTTGAGACCAAAAACAAATATCCAGGATCCATGTCTTTATAAGCCTAAATATAAGCCAGAAATAATTCACCATCTATCCAACAACGATAATGGACATACAGTAGGTAATTAAACACGAACATTTAATTAATTCATTATATCATTATATTGATGCGATCATGCAATGATGACATCATGCATGTTTTATGTTTCCTGCTCCAACACACCTGATTCATATGAATGGCTCCTTATCAGTCCACTGCAGATGGCAGTCGATGACGAGCTGATCGTTTGAATCAGGTGTGGAGGAGGGAAACATCGAAAACATGCAGGGCAGTGGGTCCCGAGGACCGGAATTGAGATACATCGAGCTACGCTTTTCAAATTTAACATACTGTGCGCGTGCTCCCACATACCGGAAATCAATTTCTGGCAGCAATCAACTTTTGCAACGACACCTGTCATTTCACATTCCGCTTATATGATGACATCGAGAAACTTTTCATTTTGCTATATCGTCAAGTTGCCGATAGTTTTAATTAACTTACCTGAGCATGAGCATCCTGTTTTTCTTACATCAGTACCTATGTGTGCCCGCTGAGTTTTCGTTGGTGCTCAGATCCCGGCCGGCAGAAATTGGTGCTCCTTGACTGGATGATTGGTTGGTTGGTTGGTTGGTTGGCGCGTGGGTGGGCACCGGGTTGATTGGCAAGTCAGTAAGCAACGTGCTGATTGACTTTTCACGCAGGCGTCAAAACAGGGTCAAAATTCGCACTTGTAAATTGAGTTTTGTAAACTTGTAACTTCAGGGTCGCACTTGAAGGTGGGAAATTTGTGTGTCCTTTGGATTTCGTTTTACACGTGCACAAAATATCCCCACATATACAGATATGTTTTACACATACACAAACTATTTTTACAACTTCAAAACTTTGTTACTCGTGTGAACATCATTGTACAAGTGAAAAATCTTTCTGACCCTTATTTGATCCCATAAAATAGATCTAAAATCTAACTTCAAGTTAATCTTTTACTTGAGCCAATGCTGAAATGTAGCCAAGGCACATTTATTCAGCTGGTATACTTTTTTATTTAAACTTTATACTTGTATACCACCACTTCTGAGAGGCAAACAAGGTTCCATTTACTCAAATGCTTTTGTCTGAGATCGAAAATGTCTCTTTTGAAGGATTTTTTTTTCTTCTTGCAATTCACGAAGCTGTAGATATAACAAAAAAAATTAAGTGTTGGCAAAAGAGCTGTATGTGAATCTGGAAGAAAAAGTCAACATTCATTTCTTAAAGTGTGGAGGTTAGTTACATACATCATTAAAACATGTATGTAACCAATATATTAAAAGGCTTTAAAACAAAAAGGCTGCATCATGTAGCATCAATCATTTTCAGCTCAGTTAGGACCACATGCAGTAAAACCCTATCAGTTAAAAATATTTAGAGGACTTTCGGGTTTGATCCACATCTTCCTATTAGTGAAGGATCGGTCTTTTGTGAGGATTTACACAGAAGACACACACACCAAATGCACCACACAGTCAGTGATATATGTTTTAATATACAGTAATATGAGTCTTTACACTAAAAGTCAAGAGACAGTGGTGCCAAAATCCCTTTGATGAACCCAACCACAACAGGTGATCACAAACAGAGGCAGTAAACACAGAATGACCTGAGCTTTCAGTCGAGTCTGTCCTTGAGTTTTGTTATATTTTGAATTCAGTGTGTATGTAATTGTTGATTTTAGCAATTGTATTGTCATACAATTAGGACATCGTCCTGTCATTCTTCATTCATTCATTTCAGAAGGGTGACTATGTGACAGACTTAAAATCAAATTGTCGACATATTCCTTTCATGTTTTATGTTAACTGGCAGTGTAACTTGAATCTTTCATTCTGGTGTCTGTGCCATTGCCCTGTCCAACAACTGTTACAGGTAAAAGAATTATTTAAAGTCCAATGGAGTATAACCCTCTGAACTGCATTCATCACTCCAGAGGGAATAAATTAAGAAAATAATGCGCATAGACGCTGCAGAACTGGACTTTTTTCTTTTTGTTTTTACAGGAGAACAGTTCTGATAGTTTCTGACCCTGTAATCATATTTCAGATGCTATGCTTTTAATATACATATTTATTCCTTATGTTAGAACTGTCCAGTTAGGGTTAAATAAGTGAAGCCATTTAGCCATTAAGCATAGTTGAAATCTAATGTTTTTCTTTTCTTAAGCTTGACTGCGTCATTGTAAATTACAAACAGCATGTGTGTAGATTTGATAGGGATCCTGTGTTCAGTATGACTTTAGAAATCTGTGTTGCGTGTCATAACTTTGCAGTTTAAGGGAGACATATTTTGGTGGAAAAAATGTATTTTCTTTTGGGCCTGAGAGCATAACTTTGAGTGTCTAAAGTCTCCACTTACTAAGCAAAAAAACTATTTTTTTGAGGGACTCTTGGACTCTCATTCTGTGAGCATGTTTACACGACGCCAGAAAAAAATAATAACTGTGTTAGCCAGGCCAACCAAAACTAGGCTCTTAAAATGCCTGTACACATGTTAGTCCAAACAAAAATCTAGAAAATTTAAGCTCTCAAAGCTAGACTAACTCACCCAAATAATAACAAATCATTACTGCTCAACTATGCACAAATGGGCATTCTGTACATGCTCAAAAGTTTAATCTTTTTGCGTCGTTCCGTAAAAAGAGTAAAGCCTTAGAGTGAATTAATACAGCTGAATGCCAAAAAAACCTGTTCTCATTTCACATACTTTTCTGGAAGTCACCCCATTAAGGCTACTTGTCAACTCCCATTTACTTAAAGCATTTCCAGACTGTCGCTCTGCTCTAATAAAATCCTGATTTTATAAACAATATGAGATGAAGAGAGCTGTAAAGCCATGGTTTAAAAGGGAAGTGTTGGACTGTATCCCTGTGGTATTTCTTACCAAAGCATGTCGCTGACATTTCATTAAGACGAATATAAATTGTGTCGACTTGTGGAAAAAAGGGCACAATGTGTCTCCGTTAAACGTAGAAATGTCAACACACATCATATCTAGCATTTGGAATCCTTTGCTAATTATATCTCTATTTGTAGGCAGGTAGAGGAGTTTTTTTTTTCCCAGACTTGTGCTTCCATTCAGAGCGGCAGTGAGTCACTGCTGTCTAAATGAGTAGCTACACTATTTACAACAGCACCCGTGGTCAGCATACTTGTATGCATATAGTTTGGATATGGATTAGATATCATACAGCGAGATAAAACATTTAGTGTGTACATGTGCAACTGCCCATCTGCTTGGCTGCAGAACAGACGCAAGTTTCCTTGCAAGCTCCTGCTTTAGTCTTACATTAACACATTATGTAGGAGAACTTATTTACTACCAATGGGATCCTGTCTAATAAGAAAAGGCATTAGGAGAGAAATTATGGCTATTAATGTGGAATGTTAAGGGCTACCAAACAAACTACCCTAATATAGACAGGCAAAAAAACAACATTCAGTATTTAGAGATATTTCTACACATGTATTGCAGTTAAAGTTACTTTACTAAGAGGAGCTGGTTGTGGTCTCCTTGAGATAAAATAATATTGGCTTCCTTAAAAAGTCTGCACAGGGAGAAGTGCATGGCCTTCGTCCAACAGATAACTTAAAGGGGTAGAGCATGATAACAGTCCAGACAGCAGAGGACCAGCTGTAGCCACTAATGGTAGTTTGGGGAAAGTAGGAATGAGCACGAAAGGCGATGCTAACTACAGCAACGAGGACATTTGTTCCCAGACACTCCCCGACAGTTGGTAGAATGAAAGAGATTGGATCCTCTGGGTTCAGTACCATTCAGATATATTCTTCCAGAGGGAGCAAATACAGACGAGGAGAGGGAGATCAACAAAGTCAGAACAGGGGGGACAGAAAAGGTCTGATGGCTCTTAAGTGGAAGACATCTTTGTTCAGTGTGAGGAAGACAGGAGAGATACAGCTCAAACTCCTGAAGATCTGGAAACAGAGAAAGGATTAAGAGGAAAAAAGATAAGAGGATAAGAATGCAGATAAAAAGGTGTGTGTGTGTGTGGGTGGGGGTCTATCAAGAGGTCTGACAAGCTGAATTAAAAGACTGGAGAAAACTGTAACACTGATTATCGTTTTTATAGATTCCTTGTAACTTACTGACCAAAAAAACAAAGATCTACTATTCATTTTACAAAGAGTAAATGGAAAAGCAATCTGAGAAAAAGGAACCATTATGTGTTTCATACAGTTGAAACGCATGATGGAAACACATATTTGCTTGACAGATAACCTCAATTACTGATTGATAAACAAATGAGAATTTACATTCTGTTGATAAACCCACTGATAAACTACACAACAAAAGCTCTAATGCAGGAAAAAAATGAAAGAAAAAAACAAAACAAAACACAGGAGGAAGGCTTGCCTTTTCTTACTGAATTATTATATCATAAATTCTCAATACACAGTCAATTCAACAGCAATGTTGTAGAAATGGCAGTGAAGGTGCACGCAGTATAAATAAAAATGAAGCACACATAGATATAGAGTTATGATTCCTCTTATTGTTTATGAGCTAATTGCATGTGTAAGAAATTTATTCTGATGAGTTTTTATAGTTTAAAGGATCTATGATTGTGTGTTTAAAACTAATTCAGGGCATATAAATGCTGTATACTTGTGCCTGTGTAAATGCATATTCAATTTTAAAAAAAGAGTGAAAGATGAAAAGTATGGTTAAATAAATAGGTGACGGATGTGGGTGTATAAAACAGATGGCATTGTGTTGACATAATGGACAATGGTTGATGATGTTCCAGTGCTAGGTTCAAGACTGAAAGGTGGGTTCGTACCTTCCTTTTCGGATGTTTCTGCATTGGCAGCGATGCAGGAACAAGATGAAGAAGAGAAGACAAGTACAATAAGATTATCAACAGTTATTTCATGTACGTGTTGCGAAACCATGCATTTTCCCCTCGGCCACGGAAACAAAGAAACTCCACTGCAGTGTTTTTCCAGGCAATTCTGACAAAAGCTACAGCAACGAGATGAAGAAGAAAGATTACAAGTTTTTTCTTTTGTATGCAGCAGACGTGTCACAGCTAAGCTGGCATGTGAAGCAATTTGAATGTAAATCACACTACAGACAGAGAGAAAACTTGCAACGGGAACAAGGAAAGAGCTTGTTAAATGTGTTTCTTTTTCAATCCAAGATGCTCATTCCACTGATTTACATTGTCAGACTCATCATGGACGTCCACCACCACCCATCCAGCTCTGTAGCACCTTTCACTAAGGGAGGCAGAACCTCTTAAGGTGTCCTGTAGTATCAGCCTTTAGGACATTAGCAGCAGACTGTTCAAGCCTTAAACACTGCCTGCATCATTGCTCTAATTAAACACACAAAGAATTAGCAATCTAATGTGATTTATCAGATCATTTCACCTCTCTCCATCGCTCAGTTGTGCAGTTCTCATGCTCACCTGCCCCTTTAACGGTGAAAAGTGGTCAATGTGCGCTCAGACTACTGTACAGCTATGCAGTCTCATAAATGGCAATTTATGAAGCATGTTCTTTCTGTAGCATCAGATCAGATGGCCCACCTTCGCGTCTGTAAGTCTTGGGCAACCGTGTCCCTGTCACCGGATGTCATTCCTCAGCCCACAATTACTAGAAACTAACCACTGCATAACCAGGAACAATCCACTAGGAGTGCTGTTCTGGAGAACTCTGACCAAATGATCTGGTCATCACAGCTACAAGAACTGGCTTAATCTCCTCCCTTATATATTCCACCCCCTTAACAAGTGCTTATGTAATAAGATCGTCACGGTCAGTGGTTGGGTTATGCCTGAGGATCTCAAACAGAGACGTGGATCAGGCTGTAGGTCTGGTAAACTAATCTCTCATCTTTAATTTCAGTCATAACCAACTTTGACTCAACTAACTTCATCTGAGCCAGTCAGTCAGATTTCCCAAAGCTTTTGAACAACAAAAAGCATTGAGCACACCAAATTTCACATTATGGCAATAGTGACACTAGTCACCGCTAATAAACGGACGAGAATAACTCCAGATATCCAGCTCACCAAATTGCTTAAAACTAGCAACTAATATTATTTTCACCATCATTGGTTATTTTCTTAATGAACGCTTTGATGGCCAGTCTTTTCCGACCAACTGTCCAGAGCCTGAAAGCAACGAGTTTGTCATCAATGACGGACAAACTTTACAAAGTGTGCACTGTATGTTTTAAATATCAATCACTGTGAAAAGTTTCTCTAAAAAGCTAAAGGGCCCAAAGAGCAACTGACTCAATGAGTCGCATTACCGTACAAACCCAAAGAAAACAGCCATCCCCTGCACATGCACCAGCGTGAAGAATAAACTGTCACTACGGATCAGAGAGCAAAGCAAAGGAGCATTCAGCAGCAGCTGCGTGCATGGAGGAACCCGGCGCACACACACACACACACACACACACACACACACACACACAAAAACAAACAAATGGATGGAGGCATGCCAGAGCTCTTACTTAAATCCCCAGCCAGTTCCCCCCAGGACTATTGCTGCCACCAGAATTGCACCAGCAACTGATCCTATTATGATATTGGTGCCACTGGGACCTATGGGAGAGAAGGAGTCAGTCAGTAAGGGAAAAATGTCCAAAAAGTGTAAGAGTGTTCTTTACATTTGCATACAAACATTTCTGTTACAAATAGCAGATGCGAGTGAAAGGTGAAACAATTCAAAACAAATTTGAGTTTTGTTTTTTGATCATTTTGAGAAGAACAGAAAACCAGCAGAGTGCAAAACTTTGAACAACACATTTTAGGTCTCAGAAATTCTTCTTCCCTTTTATTTTTTATTTTTTTAGGTCAGACCTTTGAAAATTTCAAAACTTAATAAACACTCCTATTCTTGAAACCTGATTCAAACAATCAGCTGTCAAGCTGCCTGACTATCTGACAAATGAATTAACAGCAACAAATGAGGAGAAAGATAAAATAAGTCCACAAAGTGTTTTCTGGTAGATGTTCTGTCAGAAACCAAAGTCACAAGGAACTGTGTACGTCAAGCTGCAGTCTTGAAAAACTTGAAAACAAACCGAGAGAAAACTGCGTACAAATATGAAATATTTAAATAGTCAACAGATCAAAAAATATCCAGTGTCCTCACCACAAAATTTTGTATCAGTGGTTTTCAATAGAACAACTAAAAAACTTCATGAAAATGTTTGGCAGAAATGAGATATGTGTTTTGTTTTGTTTTTAAAAAAGGAAGTAGAACAAGCATAAAACATCTTGACAAATGTTAAACATGGGGGTTGAACAATCATACTCTTTGGCTTGTGCTACAGCCAAAAGGTTTAAACCAATTAACAGATACCATAGAACTCCAAATAAGTTTTTGTTGCATTTAGGAAAACTTTCCAGCTTTTCTTGAAATGGGGCTTGTAAACAAAATGAAGAAAACATCCATTTTGAGTTGACACTGATGTTGCAGATAATGAAGAGGCTCACAGAAGCTAAACCAGATCATCAATTTTTCTCGAAGAAACGATTTTTGACAGTGACTGATGAAAGAACTGAACCGCTCTGTGTTGGTTACCTTTGTACTTGTCTGGGCCCTCTGGGGTGGGGGTTGGAATCGGATCAAACACACTGCAGTCCTTCCCGGTGTAGCTTGGATCGCAGATACACTTCACCTCGTTGCTGCAAGTCTGCGAGACACATAGGCGAGCACAATTAATGCTTGCCGTCAGGCTCAAACCCCAAAAGCTGTTCTTGTCAGACAGTGGACTCACTCCATGGTTGGAGCAGATATGCAAGGCTGAGGAGCCAGGACAGGTGCTGAGGTTGAAGGTGGGGATGGGGTGGCAGCGCCGCTCCAAACACATCATGTTTGGCCCACATGGTGTCCCATCCTCCACGTAACCCAGATCCAAGCCGTCATCCAGCACTGCATGACCCCCCCTGCAGGTGACAGAATATCATATTCACCACATCCAAATCCTTAGTGTGCTACAGCATTTTGCTCCCTCTGTTTCCCACAAACACCTCACCAAGGAATCCTTGCTGACTTGCCAAGATGTTGCTATTCATTTAAGAAAAAACAGCCTCACCTGCAGTCCATGTATCGGTTCTGATGGTGGACGGTTAGACTGGTGAGTTTCCCCTGCAGTTCACCAAAACTTGGCTTCTCAGTCAGATTGGTGCAAAGCAGCAACCCACACAGAACGTCTCTGTAAAACCAGGGAAGCTGCGGCAATGAACAGCCTAAAACTTCTAGTTTAAACATAAAAAGTGTCAAATGAATTTGCTTACTGTTTGTTGCACTGCACCCATCCTTGTCCACTGGGCTCTGGACCACAGTTGCCTTTTTCCGTCCCCTCAGAGTTCAGCTTTTCGTAGCAAAATCTGTCCGCTGAGTCTGACAAAAAAAAACAAGAGAGAGAGAGAGAGAGAGAGAGACCATTGTTTTACTCAACAGTCAACAGATTTAAGGCAAGTATCACCAACCACAACCATGAGATGGCAGCAAAGCATCATGAAACAAAGATCTAATCCAAACCCACTGTAGCCCCACAGAGTCCTGCACTGCCCGTCTCTGGTCTTACAGCGGCCTCCGTAACATCGACCCTGGCCTGCATTACACGTGTATCCATCTAGTTTGTGGACGTTATGAGGACACTGAAAGAGACGGAACAATCAGACTCAAGTAAGGCTTTCAGCAATTTCAACTGAGACATGCCAGATCTTCATTTACCTGGCTGGAGTCTCCTGTGCAGGTCTCGGGAATGTCACAGTCGGTCACAGCATCGCGGCACGTCACCCCTCGCAGCTCATACTGGAACGGACAAAAAAACAAAAAAAAGGGAAAGAGAGCCGAGCAGGGATTTGATGAAGAGTGACTGCTTTACAACTGTACGACACAGAACTTGATAGTTAAAAAAACACTTAAAATATTTTTTTGTCCATGTCCTCAGTACTGGCAAGTGTCAGATAAAATTACTCCCTCTCCACTAAAATATTTACTTTCGTCTGAATTAGAGTGTAAATATCCACCTTATAACAAACAGCCAGCAAATACTGACACCATTGACTCTACTTTTCAGATTGTCAGCTGCAACTCTGCCAAACTTGATGCACCAGAAATTAAATATGACAAAGTTTTAATGTCTAGTTACAGTGTTTACTGTTCCTGACAAAGGGACCTCCAGAGTTGAAAGGTGTTAATATGAGGTGATAAACTTAAGGAGCTCACCTTGCAGTCCCTGCAGCAGAGCCCGTTGCTGCAAATGGCATTGTGGGTGAGAGTGCACTTCTTACAGCAGTTGACTCCACTCTGAGCACACTCCTAAAGGCCACAGAGGATTTGTGCAACATGAGTATGGTGTTTCAAACATTACGCTTCCTGAGCCGTTTCCAGGTCAGATGTTTGTTTAATAAAAACTTCCTACATCAGTTGAAATAAAAAATAGCTTGTGATATCAATTGCAGGATCTCTAGTGTGATTTGTGGAATAATCAAAGCACATTTTTGCTGCCACATTTTTAATTGATTATTCTGGCCTGATGAGAAAATATCTTTTAAATACAAATCATGTATCATGTCTAGTCTGTGTGGGTGCTGTGCTAATTCACCCACACACCAAACATTTAGTTGCAACTTCCCCAACTGGGTTAATGGATGTATGACTAATGTTTATGTGCTCTTTCGATGCATTCAGGAGTGCTCACCATTATTGATCCACAGTCACATTCTTCTCCTTGCTCTACATATCCGTTGCCACACTCTGAGGGGTCTAATAGCTAAGGAGAAAAAAAAAAACATACCACAACAATCTGGGTTTGTAAGCAGGATTATTTTCTCTTACTCAGAGATTTTGTGTTCAAAACTGAGAGCAACAAGTTAAAGAAAGTCCTGAGGAAGCAGCTATTCTGTCACCTTTGTGGGCTTGTTGAAGAGGCAGCTGCCTCCTCCCTGCTGGAGGAAACGCTGGTACTCATCTATGCTGCAGCGGGAGAACTTCCTGGGTAGGTAGTAGCTGATTGATGGAGAAGGAAACTGAAATCAGTTTAAACCAAATTTTATTTAAAACTTTCCAATTTAAAATCAAATATGGAAACTACAGAAAAAAAAAAAAAGAAAAGAAGCACAAATCTTACAAAATTTAAAGGCACTTGGTTTAGTTGGGAATTCTTTCAAAATGTAAGGCAGAATGGACTTATTTTAAACTGTACCCATACCCTGTGTCCTCCATGATGCAGCCTAGCCACGGGTCTGGACACCTGCAGCCACCTGGACACAAACACAAAACATTTCTGTGGTCACAAGTCATACAATAAAGCGCACTCTGCGCTGTTGAGATGTTGCAATGTGGGGGGGAGAGGTGAAAGTGAGCTCTGTGGCTAAATCAGCAGAGCCCTGTTAAAAGTTTCAATGGTGTTTCAAAGAAGTTGCACACAAGAAGTTAATCATTTTACAAGAAAACGTGCCCCCTTAGCTCAATCTGTTTCTCTGAATCACTGTCAATTAATCTTGCAAAAGATTGTCGCTAAAGTGTTTTACCTGCAGATGTTCGCTCTTTGCTCCTAAGCATGCCGATGTTCTGCCCAAGACTCTGGCACAGTGTGATGGCCATTGGACCCATAGTGCCAAACTGAAGAATTGCATACACATTAGGTTAAACACAGGAGAGAATTTTAAGCACTACCACTACTGAGGTCTTAGACCACATTTTTTGTAGTTAAAGTAGAAAGTGTTTTCACAGTGAAAGAGTCACCTCATTGATGCCTCCACCGCGCGTCAGTGAGCATATGCCTCCAATGTAAGCAGCCTCACTGCGGCTGCTCATGAAGGTTCTCCCACTGTGGGAAAGACAGGGAGATTGTTTAATAAAGAAGAAGAACAACAACAACAAAGCATGATGATGACAATGATAATCAAATGAGGAATTAACCCACGAAAAGAGGTGCACAGTGTCGCAGCGCTCCTTGATGCTCTCCTTCCTGTACTTCATAAAGTCTCGCAGGGTAAGCAGGGCGTCATCGCCGACAGCGATCTTGTTCTCAGACGACCAGGTTTCCATGGCCACCAGGACGATGCGCGTGTTGAGCTGCTCCTTGTAGATCTGGACACATCAAAAAGAGGTAATCAGAAAGAATTATGCAGCTGGTGAGGAGCTGCAGCCAGCTCACAGAACTCACATCCTCTGCCGGTGTATGCTCATATTATGGCATATCATTAAAGAAATCACAAAAAACCTGATCACATCAAATTTGGAGGAGAATCTCTTAAGGAAATTTGCAGACTATAATAGACACCTTGATAGAATCTTTAAAAAAAAGTAAAGAAACTTAAACCGTCCACTGAACAACAGCTGGTGTGATGCACCGAGATACACAACAACAACAAGAAAGAGGAGGACTGCTTGAAAGTAAATTTTAGTGGAAACACTTCTTAAACTTTTAAGAAAAATTAGCTCTACAAGTCTTTTAGAAGGTATAAGGTGCATTTGCCTAAGCAGTTTGGTGAGGGACACTTTGAGTGTGTAAGTTACATTTTCGTACTGATTTTCTAACACACTGTAGTAGCCTTCCTCTAAAAGAAGGGGGTGCTGTAAGACAGGGCTTTCGTATGCTTGAGGAATAATAAAGAAAACTGCCTCCTCTTTACAGAAACTGCTGGTATTAAGAGAGGAGACAGATAAACTGAGACAGAAGATAAAATATATCTGTGAGTTAGAGCAACTGTTCACAAGTCGACAGATCTAAGACTCCCACACATATATATAGTATTTATTTGATCATTGCAGACAATTGAGACAGTTGTATCTCTCGACTTTAATCACGTAGCGGAAGAATTAAGATGGCAGCCTGTTTCCTTGGAAACGAAAAAATAACTGTTTGTCCCCTGTCAGTGAAGGGTTTTCCATGGTGATGCTGCAGCAGAGGACTCGAGCACAAACACTTTGTCTGTTTTGGAGGATAATCCCATCAGCTGCATCTCTCTCACACACACACACGAGAAAAGGTCATTAAATTATCGACGAAAACAGCTCAGAGTGCTTCAAGCTACAGTCGCTGCGCTCTCTCCAACCCGACTCCTCGTCCTCCATTTTGGATTTTCTCTCTATTATAGCATCGTTTCATCTCACTTGACACCTTAAGTTTGATCTTTCCGCTGTTCTCAAAAACCTTGGTGTGTTTTGTTTGGTCTTTGATTACAAAGCATTGAAAGTTGAAAGTCAATATTATAATAACCATTCTAGAGATGATGGTGGAAAAAGGTCTGAGTGATGTTCACTAACGGACAGAGGCATGTGAAAGATTTCCAACTAAGTCAGGTTGTGAAATGTTTTAAATAAATAAAAATAAAAAAATGGCAGCTGTCCCATTCAGCAATGGCTTGTGCGCAGAAAAGGGAACATGAAAACCCTCCGAATGAGAGAAAGTGTTCACGATGAAGAAGTGCCATGGTCAAAAAATAGATGAGAAGGCAAAGCCTAGCTCTTAAACCAGCTGTCTGCCTCCTTTTCAGTTCTGCAGATAGTTTTGTGTGTGTGTGTGTGTGTGTGTGTGTGTGTTTGTTTCACAGAATATAAAAAGTTTTGAGGAAATACTTGTGATGCTTTAAATACATTTCTCTCTCACCAAATCTGCCATGTTAACCACCGACTTGGCAAAAATCTTCGTCTGAGTGCTCGACCGACGGAGCTGCACAAACTAACAAAAAGAGAACAAAGACAGGTGCTAACACACACAAACTTCTTAATGCCTTTGTGCTGCACTTACAATGATACGGCAAAACAACCAGCTTCCCACCCACCAGTTCATAATCATTGACAATCATCAGCTCGATGTATTTGGTTTCAGTCTGGACGGTGCGCTGCCCTCGCCTCACCTGGAAGTGGCAAAAGAAAAGCACAAGGCCAAATGTTTCAGTCCACTGTCATAATAACCTTCACACAGGACACACAGCGCAGCAGGTGAAACCGTTACTCACCCCGCATGACACACACAAACACACACACACACACTGCTGCTGGTGAAATTCAAGTCTTTGTCCTTGAGAGGACAAACTAAAAAAACAATAATCATTCATTCATGAAGCAGAATGTTGCATCTGAAGAGATTAAACTGCCGTTTCTAAAGCTAAAAATAAATTAGGTGACTGTAAGTAAGCAAAAGTTTAAGTTTGCTGTAGCCGAAGTCTTCAGATCTGAAAGTTAAGATGCAGAGCTGGCCTAAAACTGCATTCTTTTATTAGGCCAGCAGGGGTCGACTTTTTAGAAGTCTGAGAAAATTCAACTACTTCTCATCACACTGTGAGCTCACTAATGGAGTTAATGGTCTCAATCACTCGTTCCAAGTCTTCCTCTTTAATCATTAAGAGCAACCATTTAGAGTATGACAAACCTGGGAATATTGTATAGCATAGGTGTTACACCAAGATTGTTGCAAGATTACCCCAAGTTAATGTCTGGTTTCAGGAAACCAAGATGACAATGGCCAAAAGGGTAAGTCTCTAAATAATTTTTTCGTAGAACTTTGCCTGTGTATCATAGACATCTACAGGGGAAACCTTAGTTTCAATATCAACACAAACATCAAATTCTAGAAGTACTTAATGTAGCAAAAATATTGTGTTTGGTAATACTTCTAGTCTAATATATTCTTCAGCTTTAAATATAGTTCAAACTGTAATCAGAATGTTTTCCTGATCCATCAACATGATGCTGGTCAGTCACATTCAGTGTCATGTATGCAGCTGATGCCTGAGCCATGCCTTCCAAGTGAGAACATGGTCCTAACCGTTTTCTGAAAGTTTCACTTGGATCCTTTAAAATGATGAGTCGACGGGCCATTAGAGACTATACAGTTCTCAAGCTTCACATTATCAGTTTGTTTTGTGGACTTTCACCTGACTTCCTCATCTCTATCTGCTTTGATGAGCATTACATTAATTGTGTTTGTCCATTTCATCTCTGATCAGTCCACACTTGCTACTGATACATTCCTAGCCAGCCATTGGTGTGCATAGAGCTGTGTATGAAGACTGACTTGTCTTTTTGAGCGTCTCAGGCCTTTTGTAAAAACTGGTTTCTCTTCTTCAGACCCGTCGCCGCCATCCTCAAGCTCGCCGTCTCCTTCACGGTGGCCATCTGTCTGCCCCTCAGGCTCTGTGCTGTTCATGGAGCAACCTGCGAGACACACGTATATGTGAGAGTGAGACAGAAAAGTGACTAGTCATCAGTCCAGGGTTGTGTGTAGGTGTGTATTTTAGTCCACTGATATGTAGGAGAGATCAATATCATGCAGCCAGTAGATGAACGAACAGGAAACGAGAGAGTCAGGGGTGAGGAAGCGGGGAGTTAGAGGAAGAAAGAGGGAAATGGATCCTGAGAGGTGGAGGAGTGTCAGGGACAAACACAGAGGCAACCAAAAGAGACATTTAGCAAAGACGAGAAGGACAGACGAACAACCCGAGGAGGACACTTTAATTGAAGGGTGTGATGGGCAAAAACTCAATGAAACAGAGTTGTGTTGCAGAAAATGTGATTATCTTAGCTCTGTGTCAAGGACAAGGCTGAACAAGTGTCCATGAGAGTAACAAGCTCCTTCCTGTCAGCTTTCAACAAAATCTCAATTCACCTAACTACATATGCTGAAATCTATTTCTTCATAGATAAATGAAGTGTCATGTGTTGTTATAATAAAAAAAATTTAAAATTTAAAAAATTTAAAAAAACAACCCCAAAACTGGTAAATTAGCCTCATAGCAGATTTGTGCAGTAAATGTGTGCCACTCAGCTTTAACAGTCTATAATCAGATAGTTATAGGCATCACCTACCTGGACAGGGAAGTGGGAAGAGGTCAATGTCAGGCATTCGATACACAATGTGGTTATTCTGCTGCAGAAAGACGACAGAAGAAAAATACAGACAGAAAGAGACAACAGGGAACATGAATGCATTTATTTTTTCTGCAACTAAAACATAAAAAACAATATCAGAACGCAATCAAGTCAATTTAGTTGGGAGCTATACTTTAGTTTTCACATACAAAAACATGATGAACTTGGAAAAAATTAATTTGTTAAACAGGTGACTCAAAACTTTATTGGCTTCCTTGAGCTCTTTTAAAAATTAGACTGCAAATTAAAAATGCTGACTCAGAGCAGTTCAATGTAAGGTCAATGTAAGTATTTCCACTACAGCAGCAAAACACTTGGAACACATCTGTTTCTCCAAACACAAAAACTATTCTTATTCTAACCAGAGGGATCAATCTGGGCCTCACATGTTCATAAAAATATTTTTAACAGTCCTCATAACCTTTAAAAAAAATGAAGACAGGCAGCAACGTTTTTTTTGGGGGGGGGGGGTTCCTTGTAGGCATGCTATGCTCAATGTTATTGTTCAGTGTTCTCCTGATTGTACACTCACAAGGATTGACATTAGTCAGTGTGAGAGAAGCCTTTAGTTGCGTGGAAGAAATTCCCAAATAAAAGATCAAACATAAAAAAAAAAACACAGTATTACAATGGCCTGAATCCCCCTTACATGTATTTTCATTTGAAAGGAAAATAAAACAGATTTCAAGCTTCCACAGAGAAGCAAATTTGGTTAACCAACACAGGAATGCAAGGGGGGGGGGACCTCAAACAGACCTCAAGCCAAAAAGACCTCAAGACAGCAGCAGATGGGGATTGAGGTCAGGAGGAAATCGGAAGTTGGAATCACAAAACTCTCTGCTCTGAAAGAGCTTTAGCGTGTAGATCAGACATAACCAAGGTTTCAGCGGAGGGCTAATTTATTAGTAGTGTAGCTCTATTGGAATGATCACACCCTGAATCAAAAGAAAAACGTCCCTCTTCTCATCCTGAACATGAAAACTTTGCAGCGTGAAGAAAACATTGTCCTTTGAAGTAGAGACAGTTCAGCGGGAAGAAAGTGCTCCGATGCATAATTAATCAATCACATGGCTGTCATAATGGCAGTAACACTGGACATGGTGGTACACTTGAGCTGAGGATAAATACTTTATGAAATGACCCATCTGAGATGGAGAGCCAAGCAGAAAGCAGGAGAGTGGGAGAGTTTTATGACGAGCTGAGAGGGTATTGATCCATCCCTCCAGTCTATGTAATAGAGCTGTACTTCGATTACTGTGGGCCTTAATGGGAAAAAAAAGCTCAGCGTCTTCCATTCTAAACACTTTCCTTTCACTCTTTTCAATCACACCTCTATTTCTCAATTAATCTATTTTAAAATGGGTCTGACTAAGCCTCTCAAACTTTTTGTTTTTGTCAGTTATTCATGAAAATTGTCTACCTTTAGATACAGGACAGGATGCGACTCTGTAGTAGTGGACTGTATCCACTCAATACTTTCCATACAGCGACTCAGATAGTGTAACATTGTCTGGACTAACGGGAAGTCATCCAGAGCTAAAGACAGGGAAAGCAGAGACGGCGAGAGTCTAGCAATATCTTTTATTTATTTTTATTTTTTAAAGGGACATATTTTCACGACTTTTATCATGTGGCCTTGTTGTTTGGATGCCAAGAAAACAATACACTACTAATCCAAACTGGCTAATAGGCCTCGCTGAAGTTTTCACTTACCTCCCCACTGCCAACAGGTTCAATCCCATAAGAGAAGTTCCCATCAGAAAACATCCCCCTGAAATACATTTTTTTTTTTTTTAAAAAGAGAAATTTATAAATGAATACAGCAGTATATAACAATACATCTAAGTACCTCTGTTACAAATAAAAATACTTATATTCACTAAAATCTAAACTGGGCTAATGGACACATTCTTTTGCCATAAGCTCAAAGAAGTTTGGTCTAAATTCTAAAGCCTTAAAAATAGCCAAATCTAGGTTCCTGAATTAATTTAAGATTCTTGCTAAGTAAAGAAAATTTATCAAAGCATTTGACTTACTGCAGTCCATGACAGGTGGACAAAGCAGCCCAGGAGCCAGGAAGCCCCCGCACTCGCCCATGGTAGTAGCAGTGCTCCCCTCCCTGAAACAAAATCGAGAGAGAGAGAGAGTGAGAGAGAGAGACACTAAACCCGCCGTCATCCAGTAACATGTTCATGTCAAATTTCAGAAAATGAAACCAGTACCCTCTGGAAACCTCTTTCTGCCACTGATCTCCTGGCCCCTACAGGGCAGGTATTTTCCATCAGCCTGAAGCCTGGAGTCAGCCAGGTGGGTTGACTAAAGGAGATCAGTGACTAGTGCAAAACTTAGTAGTCTGGGAAAACCTAAACCTCATGTGGCTGCAGCAGAGATGAGTTTCAGCAAGAATGGACAGAGATCAAACAAGACCAAGTCCAGTCAGTGAATATATATGGTCAAGTTAGAATATATACAGTCAACACAATGTGAACTATTGCATTTTCAATCAGAAAAGCACCACCATTCTGAATTAAAATGGTCATAAGTCATAAAGTAGTTCATATCAAGGCTGCAATGTTTTAGCAAATACTGAGGAGTAGAATTACACAGGGATCAATCAGCCGTTTTGTCAGGTCTTTGACAAAGACAACATAAAAAAAAATATCCAATCAATTTTACACTCGTCTTTAATACTTATCTTTACATACTCTTAATCAACATCTTATTCTTAATTTACTACCCTTTGTTTTGGGCTTCACGGTGTTGTGGTGGTAGGCACTTTTGAATCTCAGCTGGGGCCTTTCTGTGGAGTTTGCATGTTTCTCATGTGCATGCATGGATTCTCTCTGGGTACTCTTACTTCCTCCAACAGTACAAAAACATGTTAGGTTAGGTTAATTGGTGATTCTACATCAACACTGGGAGTCACGGTGAGTGTGAGTGTGCATGGTTGTGTTGGCCCTGTGATGGACTGCCGACTTGTCCTGAGTGTACCCTGCCTCTCGCCCTGGACACTTTGTCTTTTGGACAAGCACATCTACTGAGAGAATACCTCATTTGCATATTTATATATGGTTAAATGTTAACCCTAGATGTAGTGTGTTGCCTTAATACATCACTGCTCTAGATACTGCAAGGTCACTCTGTTGACAGGTTGATTGGTGTTCCATTTCATCAGTAAAGAGATTCCTATGAATTTTAATGTCATTTTGGTCTCTAAAGAATGTTGGGGGATTTGACAGCCATCTTCACGACATCTCAACTGTTTTCATCATTGATACAGGGAAAACTGATTCACATCAGATGTTGTATTTTTCTTCATTAAATATATATATATATATATATATATATATATATATACTGTATATATACACCAACATATAGTGTATGTTGTGTCTCTCTCCTAGATGAATGTCCACGTCCTTAAGACTCTAAAATAGATGCTCAAGCAGGCATTAACAGAAAGACGTATCTTGTTTAATTAATCAAACACACAACAAACCATTTTAAAGGCTGATGGATATTTGAGAGTCTTTAAAAGAGGTTCAAATAAAGTGTGACCGACAGTCTCAGTTGACACTTTCAGTTTGGCAGAGCTGCTCAGAGGTGTTACCTCGCCTCCGGATCCCTTCACCTGATTATTCATAATCCCCTGCAAGGCTCCAACTGGACGATCGTGTTTTGAATATAGTGTTTCAGCGCCATCTCTCAGTTTACAGTACAGGAATGATCAGATTACGACAATCTGAGAAGAGACTCGTCACCATCAATCAACAAAGTCATGCATGTTTGTAACATATTTCACCTGACGAGTTTTAAAAAAGTCAACAGCAGACAATTTTTCATGATCAGAGAGGTCATTTTACCTGAGGTCGTTCGCAAAACAGTTATGTGTTTTAGCTTATAACATCTTGGAAATTGGTACAATAATGTACATGCGTATGAGTCTGAGTGTGCAAGACAGCGAGAGTCAATTTTCAGTTGTAATGAACCCCAATAAGTCATGTCTGTCACCTGAGCCTGCTGTTGTCCAGCACAGCTGACACAACATAACCAAACCACAAACAAAAGAGGCAGCTTGGACCTGCTGCTTTTCACGCTCAGTCAAACTTTACTCTATGTTCCAACTCAATACAGAAAATTCACTCACGAGATCCTGTCGAGTCAAATCTGAGTTTGCAAAAAGTTACTACACATCAGCTGCATCCTACCTTTCCAAGAGTGCATGGAATGTAGGCTTGATATCAAATAAGCTGCAATATTGGCTTCATACTGAGAACATTTCAACTGAGCTGCTCTAAACTGGATTAAATCCTCAGGTTACAGGTTATGAGAAATCAGGTGCTGGCCTGACGGTCAGGAACTACATCTTAATCCAACCTCAAGTCAATCAAACACAAGGCTTAGGGAAAGCTTACGTGTTCCTTTTCTTTTTCTGTAATCAGATGAAACTCAGCGAGTGGGTGCTTTAGATGAAGCTGTGTCCTTCCATCTGTGAAACATGACGTCCCATATCAGAGCATACAGAGCTCTGGTGGCTTTTTGTGAGGGAAAGCATTCATTTCTTTTGTCTATTTTGTTGTTCTTTACTTATGTACTTCAACTGAAGATAAAACTGATGGTCTGCACTGCAAGTTCTGAGTATCAGATGAGGCCTCTATTTACAGGCTAGTAAAAAAAACAAAAAAAACATCCACAGTAATTCAACTTTTGAAGGTTGAGTGACAGCAGATAAACGCAGATCAACATGATGACAGGGACGATAACCTACCACTCAGCACAAAGCAGGCTGGTGGAAAGGTTGCTCTTTTTCAAAAGTCAAAAACAGCTTTAAACATTATGATCTACTAATTATCTTTAAAAAAAAAAAAGAAACCGTGCCAGATTATTTTTGTAATACCAAAAAAAAATCAGTTCAACTGGCGACAAGACACAAATGTGTGATAAATAGATACAGATAATAGATCCAGTTCTAATACTGTGAAAGTCTTAAGTTTTGTATCAAAAACTTAAGATAATTATCATAACCAAAAAAAAAAAAAACATCCCCTGTCCGAGGGTGACTAAAGTCACTACCGACTCAAAAACTCTGCACTTTGTTTGGGTTCCCAAAGGTTTGAACCAATCTTGAACCAATTCAGTGAGTGGTTCGTTTTTTTTTGCAGGGAATTTATGTCAAACTTCCAGTTCACAGTAGAAATATCAGACCCCTTCTTCTTCATCTCCACCAACAAATCAACAACAAATCATGCTACATTCCCTGTACCTCATTGGAAACTCTTGCTCTTTACCATGCTATGGGCAACAAATACTCACCAGCAGTTATAGAGTTAATTTTATCTAACAAAAAGGACAATAATACCCTATCTGTACTTTTATTTCAGGCTGGTATATCCAAATAATAATTGTCATTCTATAATTTTAAGACAGAAGATGGAAATTCTGATTTCCAATGTGGAAATCACATAAACAAACTCTCCAAACTTTGATTAAAAGTGGACTATTGAAGCAACATTTCCTAATGTTAGCCTCTAAAAACACCTAAGAAACTAAAACAAAAGACAGCTGAATGAAGTACGAGTGAAATCCACAGTTTAGGGAGCTGATTTGCCACAGAGGAATGATCATTAATAGCGTGAGTTCTCAGGCTGTGTACCGTCACATCTTATACTGCTATAATGTTCTTCGACGGTTGTTGAAATTTACATTTGCACGGTTGCTCAGACCTGCAGGACCGGTCCAGATCCTGAGTCCAGTTGTTCACTGTACACCCTAAAACAAGTTCCAAAGACAAGAGCTGTAAATTTACCAAAGCACGTCACAGACATTCCATTAAGACTTCAGGAAAGTGTTTCAACTTGTAAAAAAAGGACAGAATATGTCTCCTTTAACAGTCAACCCTTTAGATCAGGAATGTCCAAAGTCGGTCCTCGAGGGCCGCAGTCCTGCAGGGTTTAGGTGTTTCCCTGTTTCAAGACACCTGACTCAGATGAAAAGGATTTCTTCAAAAGATTGTTAAGTTCTGCACAAGCCTGCTAATGATGCATTGATCCGAATCAGGTGTGTTGAAGCAGGGAAACATCTAAAATCTGCAGGACAGCAGCCCTTGAGGACATCTTTTGGACATCCCTGCTTTAGATCCTGGAGACCCGTGCACAAGGCCCAGTGTATACCAGTTATTATGAGTAACAGTTTGAACCCTTTTCGACATGACCCCGTGTATTTGTGTCTTGATCCAGTTTATCTGGACAAAGTGCAACATGTTCTACTTTCAAAATTCCCCCATGGGCCTCTTTTGAATACAGCCCAATATTGTAGAGCTGCTTCGGACTAAATCTGATGACGTTTTTTTCCAGGTGGACGGTGGAAAATAAACCAAATACAAACATCACTCTTGCATATCAATAAATCCAAGTATTTATATGATTTTATTTCAGTCTTAATGAAGAAGCATCTGTTCTATTATGTTTAGGAATAAAAAAGGACGTTCATCATTCATACTCAACAGTGAGACAGCCCAAAGCACTTAGAAAAGAGCAAGATAATAAATAAATAAAAGGTAGGATTACAAGACTAAATGGAGGAAATCAAATTGCCTGACACAGCAGACACACACTGAAGAGCTTGCTGTGCTTTTCAGAGAAGTATGCACTACATATAATGGACGCTCACTCGTGCAAATAAACCATATTGTGTAAGAAATTGTGTATTAAAGGTGAAACATCATTTTAGTGACACATGAGCTGGACACTACATGTGAAGTGAGTGACTGTAACAATGAAATTACATCTTGCACTCAGAAAAGGAGGCAACCAGCGAGACGTGTCCTGAACAAAAACAAGAGGATTGAATTGAACAACTGTAACAGAATTAAAAAAGCTGGAGTGTTCTCCATGTCTGGGCTCAGCATTGTTGATGTGAAATGTGAAAAGGCAAGGTAGTGAAACATTAGGACCCCATGTTAAATTGTAAGAAATCGTAACATTCTCTAATGTCTCTAATATTTTTTTTCCTATAAAATGAACCCTAATTGTTAGAAATAAGAACAATGAGGAATTCCCACCGACTTCCTCTTTGTGCTTAAAATAGTGTATCACTGATAACTGATTTGGTTGTGGCTGAGATTTAAAGAGCAGTCAGAAACAAAAAAATTTGCTGCTTTTTATAAGCTATTTAAAAAGCAGGACAATGACAAGGTTTCCTAACAGTTCTGGTCCATTTCTACTTTTAGCTGTGTGTCATTGAGATTCAATCTGAATGAGGCAGGCGCCAGCACAGCGGAATAGCACAGGCCCATGGGGACTAATAAAAAAGTGACACACAAAGGCAGCAGGGGTTTATAGTCCTACCAATAAAACTAAATGAATCCAATTGGAAAAGGTGTTTGGGGAGGACAGGCAGGACAGCTTTAGGCATCCTCATGCAGTGCATATAAATCATCTGTGAATTCTGTGTCACTTCTCATGTGGCTATTTGTATACATATCAGACAAACTGGAAGAATTTAAATCGGTTCATATATTGGTTAAGATATACAAATGTAATATATAATGTAACAACAATTTGAAATATAAAACATCCAGCAATATGGAGACAACTCAAGAGCTTGTACCATTTTTTTTTTAATGGGAAATTAAAATTTGACCATTTGGTTTCTTAAAACTCAGAATGACAAAGTGTCAAACAATATTCAAAATCATTCATACATTTCATAGAAATCAAATAGTTCTTATAGATTCTAATAAGCTTCTTTTTTTCTTTTCCATCTCTCCACAAGGATTTTGGACCACTTCAATCTTCAGGTTTTTACAGGTTGGACAGCTTCCTTCTCTTTGGTCTCTGTGCTTACCTCCACAAATTCTGGATGGAATTCAGATCTACACTCTGACTGGACCTATCCAAAATAATTACAGTGTTCTCTGTTAAACATTTCTTTACCACTGGTAAAGGAAGCAACCTCAAAGCAATGGAGATCGTAAGATGAAAGGTCCAAAATCCCAGTGGAGGCTTGCAGTTGTCTTGGAAACTGTACTGATTCAAATATACGCTTCTCAACTAATAAAACATGGTCATGACAAATTGTGGACAAAAGATTTTAGAAAACTGTACAAGAATAAAAATTAAAAAATGGCTAAAATGTGATATATACAAATCTAAGAAAAAGTCTTATTGTCTTTTGTCACCATTTCAGACAAAAAACGGACAAAAAGGGAGAATTGATAAATATTATTATTTTCCAAGCACTTAATATTCATTCTTGACATTTGTTTGTGCAAATAAACCACAAACTCAATGACAAGACTAGATTCACACATCTTGCTCTAAAGGTCGGGGCAGAGGACGGTTCTACGACCGGTTTTAGCCTTATCTAGAAATGGATATGATTCAAATTCCCCTCACGACAAGACAAAATAGACGCACAGTGGTACTGCTGCTGACTGCCGGTTGCCATGGCAGCCATCTACTGATTGGTCAGGTGGTTCGTTGGCAGAAAGAAAGAAGAGGGAAAGAGAGACAGCGAGAAACAGGAGAAAGAGATAGGGACAGGGACTAAAATAAAGCAGAGGACACAGAAGGAAAGACACTGTATCAGCTGAGAGTCAAGCCGTCTACCTTCACTGCCCGTGTCTACAGAGTATAAATGCAGGGATTTTTTCTTTTTAAACAAATGTATAAATCCTAACAAAGAGAAAATCATGTTAATGATTCAAGCATAGGTGCATCTGAAACTGTGGCTAGAAGGCTTAAGGCTGCTTTTGGGACATATTTCTTGTAGTTCAGCATTTTGTGGACTGATGGGATGAGCAAAAAATGAACGCTCACTTAAAGAAGTCTCCAAACATTAAAAAAAACATTTCTATGCTTTTCTGAATAAGGGGCAACATAAAGCAGTACTGTTGCTATGGATGGACTGATTGACACTGGGAATACAGTCACTGTACAGAGGAGATGTATCCTTGTAAGGATTGGCACTTGATCACTTTCTATTCAACAGAAAGCAGATGGAAATCTACCTTCTGTTCTTCCATTTTGGAAAAAGGAATGCCAACATATTTCATGATGTCACCAAAATCTGTCAACATTTGAAAGTCTACTTCGCGCTGATTTTTTGTCACGAATTAGATGAGAGATTTCCACACTCGTGTTGTTTTCCTGATTGTGATGCCTGCAGATAGCAGGTAATAGCTCAAGGACTGGGCATAAAAGATAAAAAGCAGGAAGCCAAACTCAGACACGCACAAAAATTGCTTTCCATTTTCAAGCTTTTTTTTTTTTATGACTCTGGACTTAACACTCATCCATCTTGAATTTAAAATGAACCGTGTCAGACATGGTTGGAGTTAGTCCCAGCTGATACGGAACACAGGTAAAGTTAGGATAGAGCATTAGCCGATGATAAGGCAGACACACAATCCAACCTGGAAGTTTTTGAGCTGAAGAAGTAAATCAAAGCACCATGAATGCATGGGCTGAACATCCTCAGATGTCCAGTAGGTTCAAACAATCAGTTTATCCGTAATTAGTTAAATACATATAAAAAACAGCTGTTCTCCCTGCATTTGGACAGTCAGGCTGAAAATTTCCTTCCTAAGCAAACCAACTGATAAGTTGGTGTAATCTTACTATACAAACACAAGTGTGGTTTCATCTAACTCTTGACAAGAAAGGAAAGCCTACCATGCTCTGTGACACCTGGCCATCGTCAAAGTGTCGCTCCACATAGTCTGTAGACAAGAGATTGCTGGAAAGAAAAGGTAAAAAAAAAAAAAGGGGAAAGAGATGAAAAAGTACAATAATAGTAAGGCTCAGTATGAATGCAGTTCTTCGACATTTCCTTTAAAAACACTGTGAATGGCTATTGGAAACCACTGCTTTCACTGTCCAGTTGTATTTAATGTAAAACTACCAACCAGCATCAAACATTTTGCACCAGACTAGCAAACAAATGGCAGTCTGATAGGTAAAAATGTGTCAAGATGCATCTATCTTAAGTGGTTAGAAAGGCAGTGAGAGGTATTAGAGCACTGCAAACCATTAGAGCAAAAATGGTGGTGTACATTTGGAGAGTCATCTAGGCTGTGGTTTGTTTTTATAGTGGCAACACACGAGAGAGACAAACTGAGAAAAATCAGAGCGGTGGCTGCAAGCTGAGTATCAAAAATGCTGCTTGATATGTCTGGATGTGTGAATGCTCCACAGGTGTTTGTCTACTTACTGGTTGAGTTTCAGGTCAAGGATGAAGGACGTGCCAAAGGCCTCCACCAAGAAGCTGCTCTGGGCCAGATGGATGGGCTATAAAAAAATAAATAAAATTTAAAAAAAATGGTTGAAGAAGGAGATTTTAAGGAGTTATAAAATCAAGGTGGTGGTAATGGATGAAAGTGATATAAACGCACAATGTAATTCTGAATTGAATTCGGTTGATCATGAGCAGAGAAAGAGGATTGTTCATCTCATAACTGAAATAACAATGAGGACCCGCTTGGTTTATTTCACCCCTTGTAAGTTTTATACTGTATCCCAGTTTCTGCTGTCGAAACAACTTGTAAACACCAACTAGATTACCACAGGGAGTTGCATCTGCATCTATTTAAAGCCACATTACAGCCATCGGGCAAATCTAACGTTTGCTGCTTTACGTCCTCCTCTGCGTCCTGCTCAGTTGGGGTTCAATGCTCCATTTTGCTCATCACCCAAACTGCTGATTGCGTCCCATCTGCTGTGTAGCATTTTTAGAGCTTTTTCACAGAAACTGGCCGTCTCTTAACGCAGATAAGACCATAACACAACATGCCCAATATTGACAGACATACAACAAGCTCAAAACTTTCATGGTAACTTCAAGTGACCACCTTCATGCTGTCGTGTTGGCCATTTGATAGATTATCATACATAAATATGCTAATCACACTTAAACAAACCCTGTGGAGTTGTGCTAATGCCTTTTTTTGTATTGTGCATACTCATAAATAATTCCAATGCTCCCGAGCTAGTCAACAGCTGCTGGTAGAGGAAAAACACATTGTAATACCTTAATAAATGCAGCAAAAGGAAGACTGGAACCTATTTGGATAAATTGATAGTTATGATCAGTTTTGAATAACACTGAATATACATGCACTTTAAGGCTATAATATAAACCTTTACTTCATTATATGTATTTTTCTGGGGTGTTTTAGTCCAAGAGCTGTTTTCGTATACGAAAGTAATTTAACTTTTTCCAGCTGAGCACAGTTTCTCCATTTCCTCTGCACAGCAGGACAAGGGTTCCACTAACAGCACACACACACACACACACACACAAAGTCATGGTTCTATGCACTCTTTGTATATTTATATATGTATATGTACTACACCCTCAAATTTGAGCAGAATTCGATCAGCATGTTGCATTTAGTGTTCAGCTTCCCGTTTTATACACTGTACATTAGAAATTCAGTTCAGAGGCTTTTACAATTCATCCAACCAATGACGATATCTTGCATCTTCGACATGTGATTTAACAGAAGCAACATAAATAACGGTAATGTCGACATGTATTTTAGGTCAAAGTCATAGAACATTCTTTGTGCTGTGGTTAGTTTATGTCTCAAGGCTCCATGTGTGAGAAATCCCCGTGTAATGGCGTGGCACAGAATCGATTTTGCTTTTAAAAATGATCAATTGTTTATCTGTGACTCACATTGCAGGGACAGCATCCACCTCTGACTCAAACTAATGACTCAGTAATTTGTAGAGGACATTCCCCGCTTTCACAAGAGTGGGAATAAGGTTGTAAGAAATAAAGCGACAGAGGGTGATAAAGACAGGGTGGAGGAGTGAAGAAAACTCGGGTTTCACGGGAATGTTTTGACAGCGAGCTTTCATAACAATAACTCTGATGATAAAAGACGTCCTCCTCCGGTGACCTCTCCCTGGAGGCGAGACGGCTCATCCATCCAAGAGGCTTCTGGATCACAGTTTGTACCAGGGCTCATTGCCTCAGTCTAACCGCCAAGGTTAGCCTCTTCCACAACATTCTGTGACGGTTCCCATCGGTACTTAAAGGCCAATTGCAAGGAACATCTAAAATCCTTACCCTGCTCTCCTTGCAAACTACTTAATCTCAGCTGAGATAATTATCTTATTATGGTATCAAATATCGCGATTCTGACCATAATTTCGGCCATCGTCTTCTCAGCTCCTGTCACCGACAAATGAATTCATTAAATATTTTTCAAAAGTATAGCTGATATAGCTGATAGGATACAAACACATATCTTCCAGGGCCGATATCTACTTAAATATAGAATTATTTCTAAAATAAACATCAGCATTCTGATCAGAGACTGAATCTAAATTATGACATCATAATGAGTTGCAGGACAATGGGCCTCGTGCAACAACCGGTCGTACGCACAGATTTGTTCTTAAATCGTGCGTACGAGTGATTTCAGAGAATTTGCGCATTCACCAATTTTTTCGTATTTTACGTTTTCTTTCAGGTATTTTACGAGTGATCCAGACCTGTGGTAAGAGTTTCGTAAAATAGTCCGCTGTTATTCCAATCAAGTTTGCTTGACTAATGGATTGTATATTTAATTACTTTGAAGAAAACATAAATAAATATACATTATACCCCATAATGATGCTGACATGATTCTGTTTGACTTAAATTATGCACTTATTGAAGGTCGGGGGTGTCCCAGTCCTCTGTGAGTCGTGCGCTCCCCTTGGTCATCAAAACTCTCATCAGTTTATCACCCATGGTACATCAAATTCCCATACACCGCTGTCCAACAAGTACAAATTAAAAGGGACTTTCATGCCATGGCTGGACTGCCAAAGATAATCGGAGCAATAGACTGCACACATATACGCATCAAAGCACCCGTGCCGTTGTGGAGCGCACTGAGCTGAAGGCTAGGTGGGTGTGTCTCGATACAGCGGGGTAACTGCTCTATAGCCCAGAGAAGGCATGCCAGATTTGCACAATATTGCCATGAACGAGGGTCTCCTACTATCTGAACCAGCCTAGGCAGACCAGAAGGTGTGGTGCCCGAAGACCCCCTCATTGACCGCCCCATCAAAGAGCCATCATGATGAGGCAACAACTGATTGCACGACTTTAGTTGCTGTCATCGAGCATCTGTCGATGTTTTTTTTTTCTTTCTTTTTTAAGCCATTTTCATATCAAACCATTTCTTCTTTATTTTGGTAACATTACGAACTGCAGGTGATACAGAATTAACAGCACTCGTAATTTCTTCGCTTTAGCAGGTCCTGTAATTCCACTGCTGACACTGCTAAAAATGACAGATTTTCCTTTTTGGATCTCTGAAAGCAGAACTTCAATCTCAGAGCCTATAAAGTTGTTCTTTTTGCGCCTTGATGCTATTCTCATGACTCAACACTTCCTGGCACAGAAGATAGGAAGTGTAGCCTTATAGGGTATTATTTTGGGCATGGAGTATGCAAATTTATTATCCTCGTGCACGTGCACTTAAATACGCATGAGTGGCATTCATCATTTACGTTAAGAGCGTTTGTTGAATGTTTGTACGAGCCCTTACGAAAAAAGTGAGAAATTTAGAATAAAAATATGAAAATGTTCTTGCATGAGGCCCATTGATTAATTTCCTCAGAATTTCTTGAGTTGACACTTTTTGAATCAATCAATCAATCTTTATTTATATAGCGCATTTCATACCACAGGTAACTCAATGTGACAGACGGTTTTGTATCAGACCCCAACAGGTTGTGAAGGGTATTGCATGTTAAAGCACCACCTGAGTAACTTTAATTCTTTCCCCAACCTTAAACTTTTCATTTGGCTTTTGTTTCTTTTTGGGTTTTAATGCCACCTTACAATTGGGGAATTCACACACAACTGTCCTAAAAATAAATCTCTGTCTGTTGTCACGTTAAAGACGTCACACAAATGGTCAAGCAATCGTAAAGCTAAACAGTTTGGGGCGGTGCTGTGAATCAAAGTTGTAAACTGCGGTATCTCAGCCTCTGGGCGCTCTAGGGAAGTTTCAGCCCCAGGAATCTGCATAATAAAGACTAAAGTAGAACTTCAACTCGAGTCAGAAGCACATAGTGTTAAGGTTCACAAATTTAGGCAGAGCTGCTTTAAATTGCCAGACACTGAGATGGGAACTTTTCATGTCCAAATCAGCCATTCATGTCACCCATAAGGTTTACCCCATGATTTCAACACAGTTGTGGTGAACAAAACATTTGATAAAATCTTTTGGAACTTTAAAGCAGGAATTCACCATTAAGACCATTAAACCCTAGCGCTGCGTTTATTTTCATCCATTGTGGAAAGCATTGATGTCTGACAGCACATTTATCTTAAAACTCAGAAGCGTCAGTCATGAAAATGGGAGAAAAAAACAAAACAATAATGCTGTTAAATTTCAGTTCTCATCCCCCTTTTGGCAGACTTGAACTTCCTTAATGGATGACAAAGCGCTACAGTCGTAGAGGACATCAAGTGTTGAATATGTGAATATTTGATCCCTGACTCTAAAAGGGATGGGACACTGTAAAATGTAAATAAAATCAGAATGCAATGATTTTCATATCTCATAAACCGATATAATATTCACATTTGAATGCAGAAGACATGTCAAATGTTGAAAGTGAGAAGTACTTCAAATATTTTCTTGAATTTCATGGCAGCAATATGTCTCAAACAAGCTGGGACGGGGACAGCAAAGGCTGGAAAAGCAAGGGATACTAAAAGGAAACAGCTGGAGGATCATGTTGCAACTAACTGAGTTAATTGGTAACAGGTCAGTAACAAAACCCCCAGTTCTCTTGTAATTGTGGTTGGGTTTTCAGAATTTCGTTGCTGAAGAGAACATTTTTTTATTATAACCACTAGAGGCTTGGAGAGAGTTTAGAAAAAGAGCGAATCAAAAAAAATATATGTTTTTCGGTATCAGTTGTAAAAGAAATAAACAATTGTTTGCCAACAGGTGTGCCACATCCTATGTCAGTGTTGTGTTCACGAGCTGTTTCTACGGCTCTCGAGCTCTTATGATAGGTTCAATGTTCTTTGAGAGGTTGAAACATCACTGAAAAGAAAAGAATGTACAGCGACTTTGTAAATACTTTTTACGTCAAACTCTTACGTGAGATGATCACTCTACCAGGGGAATATGTCGCGTGTAGTTGAAAAAAAAACAAGCAAAAAAAACTCCCAGCTAAATTCACATGTAAGGGCTCCTTCGGTTTCAGAAAACAGATCATGAGACGATTAGCTGAGCAGAGGACAGCTCAGGGTCAGACCTGTATCATATCCACTGACCCGCCGGCCAGCTGCTGGCTGACAGTGTTCATAGGAAAGGTAACGAGAGAGGACAGGTAGAGGTGTGAAATATAATCTAATGGGATGAAAAGGAGCAAGACGGGGAGGGGGGTTGGGGGTTCTGCCCATTGTCACAGGTGTGTGCTGGCTGTCATGTGTGGGGTAGTACAGTATTAACAGATTATAGAACAAGCCCCTGACAGAGGGGAATGTTTCTTTAGGGCACAACAGCATCTGCTGTACAACACATGATTAGTAACACTGCATTGGAAGCAAATTTTGTATTTCAATGATAAAATCCTCAAATTAGTTCACATTCAAATGTGTAAATACACTCACAAACCTTGGACTGTCGACGCCTTTTCATATCCACCCTTGTTGTGTGGATAGATTTCATACGTCTCACTTCTAGCATTGATTTCCAAAAGGGTGTTGGCTATGAGTTTAAGGTTTAAAGATCTCATTAAGTGAGGAATTTGTACTGACAGTAATATAAAGGAGCGCTACAAAAAAAAAAGTGTGCTCGACTCAGATGATGTGGAGATGTGCGTAAAGTTGGCCACAGAAGCAGGCAAAGCTCACCTGCTGCGGACCGGCTGGATGGTTTTTGACTCGGGTGTCCAGCTGGCTGTGCAGCAGCTCCTCCTCGGTGTGGATCTGTTGCAGGAGCCGCTTGGGCTGAACGATCTCCTCTGCTGGAGGCAGGTTTCCATCCAGACTCTCCCAACCCCTCAGACCTGCAAAGGGCACGAGAGGCGGCTCAGTGCACAGATGTCAGGGATAAAGCTGTGCTGCATATCTCCGCTTGTCTTACAGAGGTCACTGGTGCCACGGAGAGGCTGAATACATGCAAGTGTGGCTTAAAATCTTCACAGTGGTGTTTTCTCAGCTCTGAACCAAAACCTCGACAGAAAGCGCGGAAGCCTCTCACCTGTCTCGGCGCACCTTGCACACACTGCAGCGAACAGCAGGCATCTCACAGCGAGCATGATGCTCTCATAGTCCCAGTGATTTCCTCGGTGTTGCGCCGTTAGATGTAGTGACAGGAGCTGCGAGCGGAGCTGCACTGCTGTTGGCCGTGAGGACAAACACAACAGCTGGTTTCCTTTAAACGCGACGCCCACATTTCTCACCCCCTTTTTTTTTTCTGCGCTGGAGAGTTTAAAAAAAAGAAAAAGAATAAACACTCAGAAGGGGTTCCTGCTCTCGGCACAGCTCACCTGTGTGTCTGCTTCTCACGCGGCGGGCTTCCAGAAGGAGACTGCGCGAGGAGCCGTAGGCCTGGAAACAGAAGCACGTGGGGATTAGGGAGCCCACCCCCCACTCTGTGAGGAGTCCTGATGGGTCCAAAACACCTGCGAGTACCACACAAACTACACTGCTTCATACTGAATAATCAAAGTAGTGTCAATATTGTGATAGGCACGATAACAGCGCCAAAACTAAAAACACATTCTCAGGTCCTACAATAGGACTTGATGCTTTTTTCTGCAAATCTACGCAGAAATGACAAAATTCTCACTCAAATCTTTCAAAACGATATTCCCCCCACCCCCGACCTTTTGTTTTGAGACCGGTTTATCGGAACACAAAGACCCATTCAGCGGCCGTTCCAGAAATGTGTTTTTCCTCACGTTGGCTTTCACAGCATGTCCCTCCATTCTCAAACTCCCCAAATTCTTTTCCTCTCTCAGACAAAGTTGGCAGGAGAAGCCAAAGTTAAAAGGACGGGACTGCTCCTCTTCGTTGGATAAAAAGGGTTTAAACGGAGCCAACCGTTCATTCCATCAAATCAGGACAGATATATACAGGAGTGGAGATTAGATATCAAATATTGTTTATGCCAGCAGGAGGATGAGGTGATGAGGACACATCAACCTGCTGCTGCCCTTGCTTCATCCTTCTCATTCCACTGGGCTCCAACAGGCAAAGTCAGCACTTTTTAGGTCAATAACAAAAAAAACAAACACAGTGCATGGGAAATTATAGCTAAAAACATTTATTAAAAACACACTGCAGGAGGTCTGACGTCACATTTCCCTTAGAGAACTAACAGGTTTCCCATAATGTACAAAGATATCTCCCTCTTGTTTTATTATATATATATTAAAGCTTTAACAGGGCCCGAGGCTTTTGGACAACTTTGAGCCGTTTGCTAAAGTCGGCCAACTACAGGCGAACCTGTGTGGAGCGGCAGCAGACTGCAGTGAGGCATTTGCCTCTCCTTCCCATCCTTTGGCCCACCTTCAAAAGACAGGAAACGCTATTTGACATTAATCAGACGGTTCGTCTCATGGCCGGTCGGTCCTTCACTCTATGAACGCCTCGCCTGTTTGACAATCGACATGGTCTCATGTGGGATCTGATCCAGGCCCAGCACTTACAGTAATTGAGTAATGACCCCTTTCAGAAAGGCCTCATTAAATTCTCAGTAGCTCTATGGGTTCCCAGACAGAGCTGCTGAACAACTGCAGTCAGCACAACATGGAGAATATTGCTGTGGGTGGGGTGGGAGTCTGTGCATGTAAAGGATTTGGAGTTGAGAGGAAGAATTATCATGAACACACTTTTAAATTCATGGGAAAAAAACAGCATCCACAAAGTTGCATTGGAAATATTAACCGATATTAAATACTGCAAGTTATCACATTTCAGTCAGTGCTGAGACATACATTTATATTCCCTGAACACTTATTTTGATGAGCTTAAGTGCTGCCCTCCTGCAAAGTCAAAGACCTGCTTCCAGACAGAAGTTCTTCTCAGACAACCACCATCGCATCAGTGCTGAACTTCAACAATCTGTACCACAGTCCTGGAAAACGCTGAAGGGTCTGTGTCCTCTGCACACAGTGAGGCTGCTGCGGTTGACGGCTGAAGGACGGTGTGCAGATGTGACTCGTAGCTGGTGTCGTGCATCCAGGGACACGGCCTGTGGAGCAGTTCTTTGTCGAGCTCACAGTTTGGCTCAGTGGGTGTCAGAGGAGTAGCCGAGGTCAGATCCAGGCGTGACAGCAAGTCGCAGTCCCAGTCCGAGTCGGACGATGACGGAGAGAGCCTGGCCAGGTCGGGGATGAGGGCTGGCTCGATGCAGACGGAGGTGGAGTGGGAGAGCGAACGCTGGGAGTCTTGACTGGAAATTGCACAGAGAGGTTTGCTAATGTCAAGAGGAGGATCGAAGGTTGCTGCTTTCGAGGACAGCTGGCATGGTGGCTGATCAGCAACAGAGTCGATCTGATCTGGTGCCCGACTGAAATTCTGTGCAGCAGGAAAAGAAAATGTGGTACAAGTCTGTTTTGAAGAAGTCATAGTCACAGAGTGTGAAGTAGAGGATGTATAGACATTCAGGTCAGGACAATGGTCCTTGTTAAATAATAAACAGCTGTAAACATCTGCTATGGTCTCACTTTGTTGTTTTGCATCTTTAAGCCTTTGCTCTGACCAGCCTCCACTCTGCCCAAATGATGCACTCCTCCTCCTTTTACTGTGTCTGTGCTCAGGACTTGCAGATCGACAGCGCTTTTTGGGGTTAGGTGCTACAGCTGATTGACGAGGGAGTGAACGAGATCGCTGCAACCTCAGAGCAGCACACTTCAAGCCTCTGTTAGAACATACAAGCCCGCCGAATCCATCCAGGCTCTCTGAGTTTGATGCGCTCTCTTCCTCTGCATTGCTCCCAGCCACAGAGATAAGAAGTGGGGAATAAAAAGGAACTGTAGACACACAGTCTGTAGTGTTCATTTCACACAGTTGTCCGAACAAAGTCTCCTCATTTGTGCACTTTTGAGGACTGAGGATAGGGGGCTCTGAATAAGGATCTATGACGTAGAGGGAATGCGGGACTTGTGGGCTGAGAACTGGAGGCTGGGAGTAAGGGTCAGGAAGGAGCCATGGACCACTGGGCCAGGGGGAGAGAGCGTCGGGCTGCTGTTCGAGCTCATACTCGGCTTGTGGTTCAACAGCTAATACGGGCATGGCTGGACTCAAAGCGTGAGGCTGTACATCAGGGGGGTGGCAGTCAGCCTCAAGACTGAAGAACTGAGTGTTAGAAGGTAGAGTGGCTGGATTTGGGATGGCAAAAGTTACTCCCGGTGGACTAGCAGGGCCACAGGAAAAAGGGCTTAGAGTGGGGCTGGAAATGTGAGTTTGAAATGATGAACCTCGTCTCTTCAGGGCCTGAACAGCATGCTCGGTCTCAGCATCAGTAAGAAGCTCCAGTTCGCAGACGTCATGGATCGGCAGAGGAGTTGGTGGTCTGGAGAAAGGACACAGAAAACTAGTATTAAAAAAACAAAAAAAAACAAAAAAAAAAAACAGAAGCCTCCATGGGCTCCTGATAAAGCAATTTCACAACACTGAGACTACTCTAGTAATAATCAAAGGTCACCTCTTCAGTGTTTCTTCTGATTGTTGAAATGGATTTAGGTCAAATCCTGGAAGCATTTCATCCACAAGCTGATCCACCTCTCTGTAGTTCAAGGAATCCAGCACAAACGAGCGGTGCTGGTCAGACTGTAAGTGCTACAGAGACGACATCATAATGTGAGAAGAAAATAAAGTAGCTCCCGACCAAATGAAGCAAACAATTCTTAAAGATGCCCACCTCCTCAAGATTAGTGAAGGCCTCACAACAGCATTCACAATAAGACAGATCCTTTTTGCGTGGCCGCCAAGGCGAGGGGTTATAATTGAGAGGACTCTGGGGCTTGTCCCGATTGCTGCTTTCAACTTTCTTTTCCCTAATAACCAAAGAACAAGTCGTTTACATATCTTTTGCAGCATTAAACAAACTTAGCAGATTGCATTATTGAATAATCACCGAATAAAGATGTCCCCAGACAGTTTGTTGGCATTTTAATGGTTTATGTCAAACAATCACTTAAGCACAGTTGAACTTACATCGTGTTATGGTCTCTTTGACCCGTCCGTTTCTCAAACCGAGGAGGAGGAGGAGATTCAAAGGGGCTGTATCGACCCGAGTAGTATAGTGCAGGAAAAGTCATCGACTGCATATGCAAAGGCTTGTATTTCCTGATTATATGGATAACAAAAGATTACAAAAGATTACAAAAATATTACATGTAAATTAAATCAAATGCATTAAAACATTTAGTGGAACTTTGAATTCTGACAGTACAATTCCTATATCCTTAAAACAATCAACTAAACCTTTTTTGAACTGGAAAAACTGCTAATCTTTTAGAAAAACTTAGAAAGAAATGACTCATTGGATATCAACCCCAACTGGGCTTCCAGATGTCATGGGTACTATCTCCATCCAAACATTACCCAGAGCACTTCAATTAACTTAAGAGAGGGCGAATAAAAGGACCCGTTAACACATGGAGGTCTCCTGCTGAAACAGGCAGTGTAGCATCCAAAGCCTCATCAAAAAGAAATCGAATCCGCTCGAGCTGTGGACTCCTGGGGAGTAACCCCACTGCAGGGGGGTGCTCTTCACATTACATGATGGGACTGCTTAACAGGTTCAATTCAGAAAATAATCTGGACTGAAATGAATACCACCAGAACTAGCGCTCAGTGGGGCAAGAAGGCCAGAAACAAACAGTACAGACCACTGCCACCCATGATTGTCTCACTATCTTTAGACTTGAGCCAGTGAAGTCCAAAAACATCACCTCTCTCTGGCTTTATTCTTTACTGTGGAATAGAAAGTTGAGGACCAGAGAAGCGAACAGAGCTCCCTTGATTTTATAAGAGTCCTCAAAGAGTGTTGAGGGATTTCTGAGGAAGAAAAACCATTTCTGTTCAAGTATGCTCATAGAACTGAATGACAGGCAGACTCACCGGCTTGAGTCTTCTATTTTAAGATAGGGGGACCTCAAAGCAGCAGCTGTGAACATCAGAACAAAAGAACAATGAAGTTAGCCAAGACACATACACCCGAAGACATTAAGAGTTGTGGGAAATTAATGCACAACTGAAAAGCACCGAGAATCTAACCTTTGACGACAGGAGAACCCTGTTTGATGGAAGTCTTCTGCAAAAATAAAAGATGTACACAAAACGTATCAGTATTAAGCAGCAGACTTCACATTACATTTTCATAAACCCTGACAGGTTCATCCCAGCTTAATAAGTGCCCCAAAGGAGTGCAGATTCCAATCAACACTTGTTAATGGTTTGACTTTTTCTACTTTAAATACATTTAAAAATAAACGTTTTCTAAAATCAATTAGCCCAAAAACTTACCTCTGTCCTCTTGTGTTTTGCACTGAAGCTCTCTCGAGTCAACTGCTTCAGATATAAGAGGAGATCTAATACCACGTTAAGGAACGGCACATGATTTTAAAAAAAGCTAACGCAAACTTTAAATGTTCAAAACAGACTCCTACACAGCTCTCCTTTCCAGGTCCAAAAAAATGTGAATGACAACAACTTTTCTTCTTCCTCTGAAAATATTTCTCCTGTTAGCATTTGGTACGTGTGGGAAAAAAGTACAATATCTCACATTTAACAAATCCAGATAGGGCTGTAATTCATATTTTCATAAAAAGGGGCCAGTTATTGCCTTAAGAAACATAACAGGAGCTCAATATCTAAATCATGACTCACAGCATAGATAACAGACTGCTTCAGTAGGGGGGGAAACAGCAGCTCATAACAAAATAAAGCACTAACATGGTGCCATCTACTGTTAGCAAGGGCTCACTACGCAACAATAATGTTCAATGATCACCGCTCATGTTAGACAAAAGGATACCGTCCGCATACAAGATCCTCACTCCCCATGAACGAGCATTGGACAAAACACTGTTCCCCTGCAGCCGCTCCTACGAGACGGATCCACCAGAAACAAGCAGCAAAAACAGTCAACATATCAAACCATCTCATCAACAGTACAATCAAAAAAACTCAAGATAAATTATAGTCTGTTTTTGGCGGCACCAACTTACATTGTTGCGAATAGCTTTTTCAAGCAGAGCCATCCCCCGGCTGCCGCACGCCTGCAAAGACAACAGCCGATCAACAATATCAGAACGTATACCGTAGTTTTGATTCAAACTTGTGCTCCAGTTAAACCCAGTGGGAATAGACCCAGGACCATTGACAGTAGCAGCATTGGTTTTTCAGTTTTTAGGACTAGACCACAAAACTCATTCTTGATTTTATTCTCTCACAAATTAATTCACAATAACTTAATAATTTTTAAGAGCATTAAACAGCAATTAGGCAGAAAATCATTTAGATTTTTAAAAAACAAACAAACAAAACAACAACAAAAAAAACACACCGAAACAGATTTAAAGAGAGGTAGGTAATATATTGTTTTAGGAGCATTCTGCTGCATGATATGGTAGAGAAACTTGCACAGCTCTCATCTTTAATGACTCATATACAGGAGAATCCGTCTGATTATTATTTGTTCAGATTTGCATAGAGACCCCAGAGCAAAAACAAAAAGGAAGATTTGGTTGCAAATATGACAACAGAGTGAAACGGTCGATTTATTTATAAAACTACAAGTAAAACCTGAGCTTAGATTCCAGTTAAATCCGAGGCTCAATGCTCTAAGACCGAGAGAAATTAAACTCGTCAGGTCAGGCTGCCCTTCTCTGCCCTCCAGTTCGCTCTCCCACTGATGGATTATTACCTAATGGGGGGAATTTGTCTGCAGCCTTTTCCATCCCTGGTTAGAACGGGCTCCAGTTATACTGCAAGCCTCGTCCTTTTAATGTTGTACCGTATACAGCTCTCCCACACTGCTGAAAGAGCAACGGTGGAATCAGAAATAGCTCGACTTCTAAGGAAGGGGGCATTAAAGACGGCCCCTCTGTCTGAGACAGAGAGGCTTCCTCTGTGGTGTGCTAACAAAAATTGTAAAGCATTAAAGTTCAAGTAAAAAGTCCTTTTTCAGTTGTTGTCTTCAACTTTTGTCATGCAACCCTACATCTTACAGGATTTGATCAACAAACCAAAGCCTGAGATGAGGTTATAAAAGGTTTTAAAACATGCGTTAGAAACTTACCACTGGTCTAGGAGTTCCTGGTCGTTGTTTATTGTTACAGAGGCCGCTTTCGCGCTGATTAATTGGATGTTGTGTTTCATCACTCGTCCCCTTTGCCCCTCCTTTAGTAACCACACACTTATCCTTCGAGCCGTCTTGGCTTCCAGTTACAACAAAGCTCACATCCTTGTGGAGGAAACTCTCAACCCTCTTCAAGAAGAAAAAACCACAACAAACAAAACGCAATCAGTTTCTGCAAAGAGACACAGTAAAACCTTTGTTTTTACATGATCTAACTCGAGATTAAGCGTGATTGCGACTGAAGAAAACAGTATTGCTTGAGATCTTATTGGCTTGGTTTTGTGCATTTTGAACAGAACTGATCAAATCATCACTTCCAAAATGAAGCTCCAATGCAACATTTTTCATGGCACTCACAAGGCAAGAATATTAGAAAACTTGTTAGTTTCCTTGAACATAAACAAGAACAATACTGGAGAGGGTTATTTTCACACATGCTCACCCCCCCTAAATAAGAGATGGCCTCCAGAAGCAGGGATGTTGAGCGTTTCTTAACATTATCCAGGTAAAAAGTCTTCCCCTCGAGCTTCTTCACCCCAGGTGAGAGTCGACCAAGAAGGCCTCTCTCCTTAGAAGACGGCTGAGGCTGCATGTTCCTTATGCAGTAAGGGGGCTCGCAGCGTCGCAGTAAAACCCCAGAAATCTACAAAACAGAAAAACAAACAAGTGTCAAATGCATTTATGATGAAGACAATAAGACATAGCATAAGCAGGTCACTCAAGTGCCAGTTAGCAGTGGTCGGTGAAAGAAAAACAAAAAAAGCATGCAAATCCAGAGAAATCCTACTTTGTTCTAATTAAACTGAGGTTGGATAAAAAAAAACTAAAATTTCTTGTCACATTTAAAAGACCAACTTACTTTTAAAGTACAAGAGATTACAATGTTTACTTTGTTAACTGAAAGAAGGGGAAATAGGCAGCCACATCCAGAAACTACATCCATTCAGTGTAAGAAGGCTCATGTACACTAATTAGCCTAACTGTATCCACTTATTTCAGATTTATCAGTAACATTATTTATTATTCAGTATAGAATTTCTGTGCCAAGTTTATTTCATCATTTAATTTAATTCAATTCAACATCTTCACGCACCATTGCATAAGGGAGTTGATTAAAATAGCTTGGAGCCCTATAAATCGCTAATAGCAAGTGATATTACATACAGCAAAGTGCAACAATCGTGTATTTTTGACAGTTTGAAAACAACTACTCTCTCGTCAAAAATCAAACTAAGGATTTTTGCAAACACTTTGATCAAAGCAATGATATTGCAATTCTAACAACAATGCGAGAGAAAAGTTTGATCGCGTCAGTTTATCAACGAACTACATCTGCGCTGTTCAAGCCTTCCAGAGAGCGAGTAAGCAAACACGTTAGCTTTAGCTGACCGCAGCTAGCTTAGCTTTCATCAATCCAGACAACCCCTGATCAACATAGAAAATTTGACGCTCGTAAACCCTTTTCCACGTCATTCATTGGAGTACAAGTAAGAACGGCTGTTTACTTACGTTTAGTTGTTGTGCAGAAAATATCTGATAAAGAAAATTAAGCTTTTGGTTCGTCAAAAGCTGTTGAAAACGCAAACCGCCGCTTTTTTAAAAACACTGAAGAAGACGTGAACGTGCCCTCAACGTCACATCCGGTATATGCTTGTTTTTTTCCCTATGCAATGCAGCTGGAAATGTCAATATTATATAATTTATATATATATCAATGTTTCATATGTATGCAAATAATAATGATAGGAATTCTAGCAATACACACACACACATATATATAATTATATGTACTACGTATCATAAGTAAATCAAAACGATGCTTCTTTGACTTTTTTTCAACATTTCAGACAGGAATTTTTGAAATCTAACTTGGAGGAAAAAAGGTGGAATATCTATTTTTTTATATTTCATATTTATTTTTTTACTAAGCATATTTTATCTGAGCGTGTTTTTTGAGTCGCATTGTGAAAATGACAATTACATTATAAAAGGTTTCCGACAGTGTCTAAAATGCAGCACATAGTTTTATCAGTGAGTGAAAGTTGTCTCTGTGGAATCTATGTCAATGTATTCTTGGTTTATGGAAATATGTACAATATTTACATTCATGAACTGATTTATCAGTTTATAGGACCATTGACTGAGAGGAGTCCAACTTAAACTGATCCCCTTTTAATTAAATAGGTGTAATTTTGTGCTAAACAGGAAAATATTAATTAAAAAAGACTCACCTGTTTTACTTGTCAGTGTGTTCAGTTCATGCTTCACCGGATCGTTGTTCTCAATGATTTATCGCTACTGTTCCACAATTTCAGTTGTGGAAAATATTATATAAAAATATATAAAATAGCCTATAAAAATATTAGGCTAATTTGCAGTTGAAATTCTCCGTTGCTTTAGCTATCTAATATGTAGCTGAGGAGATGGACCAAAACCAACACTGATAATCCATGGACGATTTTACCATGTGAAACCTCACTGAGGAAAATCATCAGGACACCGCATCCTTCTGGCTGATCCAAACTAGCATGGGAAATGGGCAGTCATTTATTATCTAAAACCACTATTCAGGGTCTCAGGGGAGTCATTCCTAGCTACCATCAGACAAGAGACAGGGTCACTGACTAACTGATTGTTTCCCATCAGTACTAAAATGATTATATTTCTTTCCATGAAAGACAAAAACAATAAGACAAATACAAACTCTTTATTCAAAACATGCACTTTTTGTTAAAAAAAAAAAAAATCTGTCCAAATTTAGAAGCCCTAATGGCATTACAGGTTCAAAATCTGTAAATCTAAATAGATGATTTTTACCAGTCCACAACAAATACAGGTTCGATGGGACTTTTTTTTGTTTGTTCGACATGTTACACAAACTACTGAGGTACCGGTGATGGTGGAAGAAAAGCTGCTGCATGAACATCAAAACAAAATGACGTTTAAAACAATAAAAAAAACATTGACAACATCGTAAAGACAGGGTCAGGTCACTAAACATTTCCATTTACCGATACACACAACAGTTCGTCAGAACATCAATGAACGAGAGAGCTCCTCTTTTCTCTCCGAAAGAATGACGAGAACGCTGTAAAATGAGTAACTGGAACATTCCGTTTTTTCTTCTCGAAAGCCACTGAAAACAATCCCGTCTGCATCAAAACTTACTGAAAGAAAGAAAAGAAATGTGCGTCTTCAGAAAACTTAATGCAGTTCAAGACATGGAGAGTAAAAAGAAAATATTCTTAGATTAGATAGATTGTCCTGTTTTTCGTTCACAGTGATGAGAACATTTTTATGGTTGGAAAAAATAAACCTCTTTCGATATTGAACATAAAGTAATGCAGAGACTGTGTAAAACAGCTCTGACTGTAGATGAAAGGCACTTAACACTTCAAGCACAGAAGCCCCCATTTGCTGAAACAGGAAATCAAAATTGGTGCCAAATCTTAAAGAAAAGGTTTACAGCCCAGTCACAGCTTTGGAGTTTTCGCAAGCTGCTGTTTATCTGTAAATAGCAGGGTCTATCTTTTTTTCTTTTTCTTTTTCTATTACTGCTCATTGCAGAATGCTAATAGTGGAACTGTGGCATATAACTGTAAAGCACATCTGATGCTCACTGTAACGAGTCCCGAAACATTGGTGTTTCTCCCTGAAGTGGAAAGGCTTGTTTCAGGCCAACTTTTTCCTTGAAAAAAGCACATTTTCAAACGTACAAAGACACTAATAAAGATCCAGTCTTTATATTTGTGTAAACTATCCTTCAATTTCGCATTAGAGCCAATATCTATAATGTAGCCATATCAAATGTGCAATTCGTTACCTGTATGGACAAGCAGGTTTATAAAGGTGTAGGAAACTATTCAAATGTGGGCTGGTGTCATGTGGTTCCTAGTATCCTTTTATCATTTTCATTGTTTGAATATTATTAGAAATAATGTAAACTGGTAGCCCTTTTTATTTTTTCCTTTACAGTATAAATACACAAATGTAAATACTGTGCCAGCAGAGTCTTTTCATCGTTTGAAGAAGTAGTTCAGATCCACTCAGATCCTTTTATTACTCCGTATTTGCTGCTACTACTGCTGCCCCTGTCTGTGTCTGCCTTGCTGGAGGCGTGTCTGGAGGTCTGCCGGTGTTTACGTTCACGGTTGGGCTTGCTGTGGTTGTTACTGTGGCTCTGCAGCTGGCTGTAGGCCTGATTATCAGCCTTCAGCTTATTCTGAGACTGAACCATGTCCTTATGAGCACTTCGAGGAGCATCTCCCCTCCCAGGTCTGCACAGATTCTCATCATTATTAGCGTGCTGCTGGCGCTCCTCTTGAGCAATGTTCACGTGGTTCTGCCGACACGTGATCTTGGCATTAGTGAGATCAGTGATGGGTAGAGGTTGGTTGCGGTTCCCTTTTGACACTAGAAGAGGCTTGATGGCGATGTGGTACCCCGGTGGGGCCGATGGAGCATTCCAGGTAAAGGGGTAGCTGCTGTAATCATCTCCACTTAATCCTGCCTCGTTGAGAGCTCCGTTTACTTTTGTGAGTCCGTACTGCTCATCATCAGGAAGCTGCAGCTGGCGGGAACGCACTATCTCACAGATGGTACCAATGCCTAGGTGAAGCATCTCCCATATATCGAGCGCCAGACAGAGCAGGGAGACGGCGTACATGATAAGGAGAAAGATTGTTTTCTCAGTTGGCCGTGACACAAAGCAGTCCACTCTATGCGGGCAGGGTAGGTCTGAGCATACGTAGTTGGCAGGAACTGCAAATCCATAAAGGGCATACTGTCCACACAGGAAAGCCACCTCCAGCAAAGAGCGGGCCAACAGCTGGAGGACATAAATGCGCATCAATCCATCCTCTTTAATACGGTGACGCCCATCGTGGCGAACTTTGGGCTTTACTTGTCTCTCACTGCCGTCTCCCTTTGCCGCGCCATCACCGTCACTCTCCACCTCCGTCACTTCATAGATCATGGGATCTTCCTCATCGTCATCCTCAGCCTCTTCAATGCCCCTGTGCTGCTTTCTGCCTGCAAGATAGGGCTTCTTGGATTTCCTTTGAGAATAACTGCTCACTCCCCCGCTATCTGCCTGCTCCTCTGCCCGAGCAATTTTGTTGACAGCGTAGCCCAAATACATGAGCGAGGGTGTCGCCACCAGGATAATTTGGAAGACCCAGAAGCGGACGTGGGAGAGTGGTGCGAAGGCGTCGTAGCAGACGTTCTCACAGCCAGGCTGGCCAGAGTTGCAGACAAACTTACTCTGCTCATCGTAGTAGATTGACTCACCTCCCACGGCTGTGAGGACTATGCGGAAAACTATGAGGACGGTGAGCCAGATCTTGCCCACAAATGTGGAATGGTTGTGGATTTCTTCCAGCAGCCGAGTCAGGAAGCTCCAGCTCATGGTAGTGGCAGTGAAACTACAGCCTGAGGCAGCATGCAACTCCTTATACTCCCCTGTGGAGAGAGAAGAAAGGATTTACCTTTGGTGCACGACAACACAACTTATAAGTTTGTAATTGAGTCTCATCAAACGAAAGGGAATTCTTGTCTCAGTTTCGTAAACTCCACGGTTAAAGAATAGAGACCAGAACAGGGTAGAGAAAAAACTAGAATTAATCAAAATAAAGCAGATATACTCAGGAATTTATTAGTGGCACACTCTATATTTAAAGATTTTACCTACATCAAGCCACTAAATGGTTATACTATTATGTTTTCCTCATCTTTTAAAATAAAAAATTTTTATAGCCTTTTTCCTCCTCACACGTGCAAAAATTAATTTTTAATTAACTCTTCTACCACAGCTACTGTGAAACAAAATGACTTCATGAGAAAAATTATTCCTGGTGTCTAGTGAAGAAATAAAGATCTACAGTCTGTGTAACACAATTCATGTGGAGAATTTAAACTGTTACTGTTGGTTTTATCAGTAACAGCTGGACCAAAGCGGGCCAAACTACAAGTACTGCTTCATGGCGGGTTTATCCCTCGAGGAAATTCCTCTTCATGCTTGAAAAGCTTCATAGGTCAGTGTGAGGTGACTTAACAAACAAAAGAAAAGGATCAATACAAAGGCTGGGCTGAAAACAAGTAAAACAAAAAGCAGCTTATGTCCACAGAAAAAACATTTTAAAAGCGCTTTTGTCCACAAGAGAGAGAGAGAGACTGACAGAAGAAGTGGAAAACTTAATGCTTCTGTCCATAACCGTCACCAACACAGAGGCAGAAAAAACTGGGGAAGGTTTCAGACTGACATTAGGCGTGATTACTAAGTTTTATGTTCAGGCTTATTAAAATTGCTGCTCCGATCTATCCAAAAGTTTAAAAAAAAGGTGTTATTTTCTTAAACAGGAATCGAAATGTAAAGTCCCGACACTCCCTCCAGTCTCACGAGACACATGGCCAGATCACTCTACAACGAGCGCCTTCTTACAGTAGCCTAAAACTATTTTTCCCATTTAAAGACAAGAAAAATATCAGCCCAGAACTCTACACTTAGAGGGATTCACGCCTTCTTACCAGAAAGGAAAAACACTATTTATCATTCGGTCTTTTTGGAGTGTCCCACATATCATCTCTCCTTCCCAAACCCAAAAAATAAATGGACCGGGTTTCATTGTACAAATAAAGACGCCACACACTCTTCCACTATAATCATCACCACGTTTTTTTTTTGCCGCTTTTGTTGGCATGGAAGGGCAAAAACACTTTGCTGCAGCGAACAAGGCATACCTTCATCCAAACAAACTGTCCCACTGATTTAAAATGTGACACAGACAAGCACTTTCCTACAAACGATTCACAAATGGTGCACTTCTTCACAATAACAACACTTTTAAAGGTGTTCTTCCTCTTCAATAGCTGTGCCCTTAATGCTCAAGTCTAAAATCACCTTTGGCATTAGTACACAAAGAGAACAGTAGAACCATAATTCCTAGTAAATTTCCCTCATAGTCATTCTCACATCATCAGCATGTCTGATCACACAGGTCTTCCATAAACTAGCAATGCACTCCTTTGGTTTGAGTACTAAAAACGTTTATGTGTGTCCAAGAAAACGACACATGAAACACTACAATAAGTTCTCTGTTTCAGCCATTCAAGCTCGGATTTTTATTTAATTTTACTACAATACGGCGTTGCGACATGCATTAATAACCCATGACAGAGATAGTCCTCAAAATAAGCAGCAGTACTTCACGAAATGAAAGTAAGGGTTTTATGTTCAAGCCTAAAAAAGTCTGAGACCTTCACTGACTTTTCTAAATTCCTGTCAAATGTCCTTTTGACATCAAACTCATCCAACTATTTATCTCGATAGATCGTGACAGATTGCTTTATGGAAAACAGGAGGCTAACTAAAGCAAAGCCATTCATTTAATGTCCATAACAGCACCACATGTTAATCATTTTTATCTAAGACATTAAGAACTATTCTCTCTAACACACACAAATATCTTACAGCCAAAGTATTAAATATATTTCTTCTCATCTACACAAAGCACCAGCAGCAGATTCATGAAAAACCTTTCCTGTATAACTTTTGCAGCGTGTTAAATTTGTCCTCAGACGAACTTGATGCACACACACCGCACTGTTTGACCTGAAGACAACCATCTGCTCGAGCCTAACAATGCACTCATCTAACGAAGAAAAATTATAAAAATTATTTTGGCATTATTGATGCAATGCCAATGAGTGCGACTGAGAAAACAGATCCAGCTCTATCTCCATCTGCAATGTATGACTGAACATGCTTGCTGACGTCTGACTCTGTCTTAATGAGAGTCACGTGCCCTTTAAAACTGCACATCTGGCTGTGTTGTGTAACGCACCATTTGGAGGGCCAGTGGCAGAGCAACTGTATCACCACCCAAACACGAATCCTTCCAACGAACAGAAAATGGGACACTCCTTCACACCGTTCGCTTTCAGCTCATCGGCAAAGCAAAACCTGCTGCCGCGTTGGGCAAAGTATGTTCATTTGTGTCCCATCCAGTAATATATATTTAGCTCTAACAATCCTCTTACTCCAACATGATAAAAACAGCTGCCATGTGACAGCTCATGTTAGCATAACATCAGTAAAAGATACTGGCAGTGGATGGTTGCAGATGAAAACATCACTTTTCTCAACTCAGTCTCTTGGTAAACAGTGAAAGAGATCAACCAGAAGAACTTACTGGCTCCCGACTGACACAAATTGTGCGTTTCTTTCATGAGACTCCGAACAACCTTTAAAAGGACATCATTCTATAGTGCTGGGTTATCAGCAATTAACATGGACTGCATAAGGAGGTAAGAGGAGAGGAAAAAGACACCTGACTCCAAAAGCATGCAAATCATGTTCATCTTCAAGCTTAAAACTGTTTCTTCACTTCCTTTTTTTCTGTATTTTCACTTTTATCACTTTACTTTATTTTTGGATTTCCTTTCATTTTAGTGCCAAAGCCAACAACTTCACTAGGCAATGAAAGTATACGGTTAATGTTCAGAAAACATTACGATTAGGCATTAAAATACATAGTAAATTGCATTTAACTGTGAAAAGCTATACCGTCATTTTCCATGCCGTCATGGGGATTTATCACATAATGTTACCAGCTCTGCGGTTAAAGCAAGTGTGGTGGACTCCTGGTCAAGTGTTAGTATGTAACAAGTTGGGAATACGAACAAGTTAGAAAGTCTAACAAAGCTAGAAACAGTACATTTCTAACATGACATGACATATACTTAACAGAGTTGGAGGGTCTATTTTAAAACAAGCAGTGTTGAATACGTTACCAGGTGATTTAGTTCCCAGAACCTAATAAACTGTAAAAAGTACTGGGTTGGATGGGAGTCAGATTTCCTCAGTTACGGAACTCAGATTACCTCAGTTACAGTCGTGTGTAACTCTGACAGACCTTTTAGCTTCAGTCCAAATTTGGAGGTTTTATTCCTGTCCATGTGCACAAATCAATCCACAGCGTTTTGAAAAATGTGAACAAATTTATGTTGCTTTTATACGTGAAACCTGGAGCTGGGATAAAGTACCCTTACTGGCTTCTTACTTCTACTTGTGTGGTAAAGCACAATGTTTGGCTCAAGCGATGTGAAAAAATACCCCATAATAGTACTGAAAATAATGTAGCAGGAAAGTTTGGACAGGGATGGTATTTATGCATATCTGAAAGGCAAATCACATGCTAAACTAGAAATGCACTCAGAGAGTGCAGACCTCCGCCAACCGCCAACCTACCTGTGGATAGCGAGCCATGTATGGACATACGTTCCTGATGTGGGCTACTTGTTGTTTGGCGCTGTCAGCAGAAGAGGCATTCCCTTCTCTCTATTCATTATTGAACAGCAGTGTTCGCCGTTATTATTACGCTATATGCAGTTATGCACACTGACTTGCCGTTGCAATCTTTTGTTGTGCTAATTACAGCAAATCTGCGCAATATGCATTCAATCCGCGCACTATGCATTCTGTCTGGCTTTGGCTCTGTTTGGCTTTGGCACCTTGAGGTCGCGGCACCTTGAGGTCGCGCCACCTTGTGGAGGTCGCGCCACCTTGTGGCAGGTCGCAAGATTGCAGCAACGAACGAACGAACATCCAGACAAAGCAACAGACAAACTCGGGTGATCACATAACCTCCTTGGCGGAGGTAATTAAGATCATCTAAGGCATAACCTTGTCCGTTCACCCACTCATACTTGTGTGTGCTTGTTAGTAAATGAGTACATGCAGCTCAGACTTGTGCTGTGCTTAAAGTAATACTTAAATGTTATTAGGTGCAACTTTTTCCAGAAAAGTCACCAGGGTGCTCATTCGCACATGAAGCTGGCACGTTCAGATTAACAGAAAGGAGTGCTCATCTGAAAGAGGCTTCATAGGGCCACATTGGAAGCCCGAGGGTGGTACGGCACACTGTCTCCAGATGTCTATTCTCAGACCAGCAGCCTCCTGTTTCTTAGAGAGCCAGTAAAAGAAAAAAAACAGCGTCCCAGCTTTGTACAAGCCTATCTAAGAGGGCTTCAAGCTGTGAACATGAAGGTCTGTGGTTTCCTTCACAGCCATAAAAGTGATGCTCCACCCAAAAGGCTATCTTAGAGTATGAAACACTCTCCAGCTATTTACTCAAAAAGGCAACCGTTAAACGTTTGCAGTCTGCTGACTCTGCTTTTTCAAGGACTCGGGTGTTTTGGGTTTTTTTATTTGTATTTTTTTTTTTTTAACCTTAATTAGATACTCACTACTCTGTAGAAATGTTTGAAAAAAAAAAAAGGGTGGAAATAAAGGAGGGGATGACTTGCAACACAGATTCCTGGTTGGACTCCAACCAGGCATGCTGGAACCATAAAGTCAGCGTCTGAAATACAGCTAACACTTGCCACAACGTTTTCCTACTGCTTCTATGATGTGAGTGGGAGCCAAAAAGCTCATCTGTTGTAATGTGTAACCATGGCATTGAGAAACTCGTCTGCAGGTGGGAGCGGCCTATTGGACTTTCCAAGGCCCAAGTAATTCCTGGAATAAGACGCCAAATACAGATCAGTTCCAAGAGGAGACGTCAAGATTTCGGCTCAAGAACAAGAGACAAAGGACGAGGTAGTTTAAACCTTGTTTCCACCAGAGGAAACCATAGCAGTTGCAGTGCTTCTTAACAATAGTTGGTGAAATCGTTGAAAAGTCCCTGAGAAGGAGTCCCTCTGCACCCCAGATTTTGAAATGTTGGCTGTGACTTTCTTTCCATGTTGTCTATCGATAGTTTGGCTGTGTTACCTGCCAATAATGTGTGAGTGGTATCATCAGCTAATTTGCTGCCAATCTACAAAAAACAAAAATCTCTGAAGACTTCAACCGGAACTCTCTCTCTCTCTCCGGTACACTTCAACTTTCCAAAAGTCTGTCAACTGATTTGTTGTTGTTTCTTTTCATTTATCATCTATAACAACAACAAATCCATGGCAATAATCTATGAAGCAGCAATACAATTCAGAAAGCCCTTCAGAAAACAATATAGTAACAATAAATCAATTCAACTGAATTGAACGAATTAATAATGTCCCCTGGACAGCTACAGAAAAGAAATTAATTTACCTAAACTTTAAATTCAATGTTTCTTGACACAGAGACCAGAGGATATTTTGGACTAACGATGTGGGCCATCCAAAGATGTTACAACACAAACAATGGAACATTGAACATAATTGGATCTAGACTCCACCCTCTAGCAATGAGAGTTAGGTTGTCTTCTTACAGTCAGTCAACAAAAGTACAATCTGACTGCATAAGCCATCAATTATCTTGCCAGACAGCAGGAAATTAGCCAGTATTTTTAAATGTACTCTTTGAGCAATAAGCCCATAAACTTTTATATAAACTTATATAAACTCTGAATAAGCCTATTTTTCTTCCATACCACGTTCAATATGATACTTTTTTTAATCAATAAAAGTAAAGACTAATTCCTACTTTAAACCTCCTCTGCAATAGCTCTGCTAAATATGTTTGTCCTGTGAGGGAATAATGCAAATACCAGGTTTGTTAAGGGTCCCAAAATGATAACAACTGCCCTACCGCACCGAATCTAACAAATAGAAGAAATAAAAAAAATAAAAAAATTCTACATATTTCTAGAAAATGAACTTGCTCGTTACCTCTGTGTGATACTTCGATTCCTTCCTTTCCTCCTCAATATTGTGGCCGGAATCCAGGGAGACTTCAAACTCCATCTGCCTGCAAACATAAAAGTTGGACTTTTTTGTATTTTAGATTGATATCACACTCTTTTGTTGTGATTTTAATGCGCATACGTCAATGCAGCTACTTTTAGGATTTTAGCTCTGGAAAAGTTCCTAATTGCTGTTTTTCCTCTGTCTTATTAAATAATTATTCACTAACATTAGCTGCTTGAACATCATTTTTAACACAATACGCCACCTTTTTGGGGTTTGGGTGTAACACCAAACTCTGTGACCTGTAAGATTCAAAGATATAAGTGGGAAATTTGGTTTCATTGTCATTTTATAGCGGTTTTAGAACGCTTGTCTCATACACACATTTTTTAAAAATGTAATTATTCGCAAAAATATTGCGGTTTACATTTTATAGCCGTTTCCTAAAGAAAAAACAATATAATTCATAACATGAAAGAGAGAACCACAAATATCAATAAAACAACAGACTGGATGTTTGGCCAACTGCCCAGTCACAAATTCATGAAACGATGCAGAAATTCTGATAAAAATCTTTTTGAAAAACATCAGCAGTAGCTGCGAATGCCATGGGTCACAAAATATGATGTTACACCGGTGAACTGTTGACTTTGTTCCAGCCCATCACAACTTTATTCACCATGGAAAATTACACTGAGACCAACAATGGCCTTTACAAGAGCAAACTGCTCAAGATGGCAGCAGCAGCTTACCCAATCATGAATTAAAACTACATATCTGTGGTCAGAAGCACCATATTTGGATAAATCTAAAAAAGCGCAGCTGCAGCCGAGGTTGCTAGCAGTATGCTAACAAATGAAAATCGTCCAAAAAGAATTTAGAGGGTTGTTTGGCTTTGTTTTTTTTGTTTGTTTGTTTGTTTTAGACTTTACAAAAACAATACAATGGATTTATTTTATCACAGTTTGCCAACAACTATGAACTGCATTTATCGTCAGCTGTCAAACCTGCTAGCAAACGTTACTAAATTTGCCAGATCAGCTAATTTAGCAAATGCCAAAACTCACACAAATAGTATGGAAAGACAGAAAGATACATTTCAATATTAATCATCTGCTATATCATTGCCTTGCAGTCTTTTGGCAACATTTCGCCCAATTATTTTCTCCATGTATTTCTTGGCTTAATGCTCAAGACAATCCTCTTCTTTCTCACCTTTTCGGAGCACATTGCTGGGTCGTTATCAACCGGCAAAATGTGCGACTGAGGGGAAGAAATCTTCAACTCTGAATCAGAGCAACATTAACCGTCTTCTCCCGCACTCACCAAATAAATACATAAGGAAACGTCATACTCATTTAAAGAAAAAAAAAAAAAAGAAAAAAAATCAGCTCTCTTTTCTTATTTTCGATCCCGCCGACTTGACTGAAGAAGAGCGCCTGAATGTTGAAGACTCAAAAAGGCAACTCCGCCTGAGAGCAGGGAGGGAGGGGTTTGTGTGTGTCCAAGTGAGTGCGTGTGAGAGAGAAAATGAAATATCAAGAGGCAGTTTTCCTACTTGATATTGTTGTAAAAATCTATCTGCTGAATATATCTCCCTTTGGCACCTTTCTGTCACGGCTGTGTCCAAATATAGCGACATATTGTCTCGCAAAGTTGTTTTTTTTCTCCCCTCCCTTTGTACGACACGACCTCATGATAATTATTTTAGGATTAAATACAGACAAAGTGTGTCCTCCAGATCAATCAGTCGAACACCTTTTCTCAGTGCATTACTGGTTTTGTGCCACCTGCTCCAGTTTCTGCGGATGAATGCCAAAGAAAAGTGACTTTGAAATACTAGTTCTACTACTTGGAACATTGCACAGCCACATATTTGCATAGGACTGTCATAGTGGCATCTTGCCCCTCAACTTTGCCTTTGTATCCTCATGAAAGAAGATGTTAATCTAGTGATGAGGGAGGACTTAGTCACTTTTTTTCCAGAACAAAGTGCAAGTATTCAGTGTAGCAGAGCATGTAAATGCCAGTCTCTTCACAATAACCTACAGAACAGTAAGCTTTATTGCAACCTCGCTGGTTTTCTCCAGTGGTAGAAAGAGTTAGTATGAGGACTTTATAATAAAAAGGGCAAAGAGTGTGTTCAAACACATATTATGTATTTAAAACCTGAGTCTGTTTCATCTTCTTCCATCGAACTTGGCTTTTTAGGATCCTTTTTTTTCGGGCTGTTTGAACACACATTTCATGCCCCTTAAGCTGCCTTAAAGGTGTGCCAAACACATTCTTTACATAAGTGTTTTTTATGCAACTCCGCCTAGAAAAACAAGTGTACGATAATGTAAATCCTGACAATATGATCAGGCAAATAATTTGAAAAAATTAAAGCAGTTTAGCTCTAATAAATTATATAATTTTGCTACAACATGAAATTTGTGGAAACAAGGGCTTTGATATTGTGGACGCTTTAGTCAGGTGCTCCCTTAATAGTATATTTTGCTACTGAAGCATCTGGTTCTTATAATTTAATCCCTGCTGTAATTTATCACATCACGCATTCCATGGCATCTTTTCAATTTCCACTCTCATAACTTCAGCGAACAACTCCTGCATTCACAAGGGCTTCACAATGCAGGGAGGTTTATTCCGTCATATTAAACATCCTCAAGGATATGCAGAAAAAATCCAAGCATTGTTTCTGCAGCTGATGACTCGCAAGTGGAGGAATTCTGTTCTATCTCCACAGCTCATCTCAAGGACGTGAGATAAAAGCCAGCTCAGACAGGCCACACTTCTTTCTCCTTTCCATCTCCATCTGTTGCTAACTGACTGTTTCTTTCTGCCGCTCAAAACTATTAAGCTTGACTTTTGGCTGGCATTGCATTCTAAACTATCACCAGAGGAATGAAACATAGAGAAGTGGGGAAAAAACAACCCTAATCAGCCTGATAGCATTTTGGCATAAGAAGGCTCCCGTCCTAATTCAGAATGACCTCCCACAAGGCTGAAGTCCCTTAACTGAATTATCTTTCACCTCGGAAGCAGTAATTGAATGGAGGGGAATCAATGAGGTTATCCATAAATGCAATCATCAGACAGCGCTGGCAATTTAAAGCATTTCAACAGTTGAGTGTCCCCTGTTATTGGTGGGAGGAAGGGCTGTATCAGCTGGTTTCTGGATATTGACTCTGAGACACCAGGCTCAAATACGATTCGTCATCATTCCCCACAGATTGATTTTAAAAGGATTTTCTCTCCATCTACTTACCTCGGGAGGTTATTGCAATTTATGTTTTGTCCATTTAACACTAATAAACACAGCAGCTCTATGCATTACAATACCAGGCTTTAAAGGGAAGTGAACTGAAGGATCAAATCTGGTAGGATCAGCAGGGAGTTGGAAAAGTTCAGAGCAAACAGAAATGTTCATCAAGTAGTGATAGCTGAATCATATTGGAAAAAAAATTAGAGGACAACATGGCACTAAAACCAGAGTGAGTTTGTGCTACAACAGTCAGCATTTTGCTGGTGTCGTTATTATCTGTGGCGTGGACTAGTGACTATACAGTCATATACAATATATCATTACACGGCAACAATGGCATGGGATCACCCTGCAAGGGAAAGAGTGTCAGATTAGATCAGTGTAGCAAACAGATTTGGAGTGAGAACAAAGCTGAGGAGATTCAGTGCAAAGACAGATCACATGATTTTCTTTGAAAAAAAAAAAAGGCAGTGCAGGGAAAAATGAAATACGGGTCAAATGCAACAACCAGATCTTGTCAGGGTGAATGGACACAGAACAGAATCAATTTCATGCTGATAAGAAAGCTGAGTTAACAAACGACTTGGGTGACCTCAGCAGTGTAACTGACATGATGATACAGGGCACCACATGCTGTCTCTGTCATTAAAGCCTTAAGCCTTTCCTTTCGTTTTCTGCTCACTCTAATGTCGTCACTCTGTTTTCTTATCAATTCGGTGAAACACAACACCCTCTCAGCTGAAAGATGGATATGTTCTAAGAACTGACCAAAGTCACTCTCACTCAGGAAACTCTGGAGTAATGTTGAGTGAGACATGTGGATTTGGCGCCATCTTCAGGTCAAGCTATGTAAAGAGAAGCTGAGCGCTGCATCCTGTAAAGGGATTTCCAACCGATTTGGTTTGTTACTCCTGAAAACCAAACTTTAAATTATCTCCACTGCACTTACACATTTCTAAGTAGGCTTTGCTTTCATATTTTATACTATCACATTTTAGTTTTTCCAATAGGTCAATCGATTTTCTAAAACAGAAATGGCAGTGAAACTCTTTGTTTAATTCACACAGGATTTCCTGAAACACAACATATGTAGAATACCATAAGAAAATGTCCATATAATGCAGTAAAAAAATCATTGTAACACTGTATTTAACTGGAAAAAGTGCAAACACAGCAAATCAGTATGAATGTAAAGAATGTACTCATTCTTGGAAAAATGTGTGCAAAAATAGAAAAAAGATAAATAATACCATTACTTACTCTGCCTTTACAAAATCAGGGAGCAGTTATGCAAAGAGAAAAAAACATACAACATCACCGAGGATCGACTGAGACTGGCAGGGTTCGATCAGTTGCAGTCATTAAGAGTCATAAAGTTTTTAAACACAAAACCTTATCAAATATATACATCTGGAACTCAGGCAGTGGCTATAAATAACTGCTAGATGTCACCAACATTTCTTTTATCTCACGCTCCAACACCTCAGTATCGTTCCTCTTTTCTCCTGTTGCCATCTAAGCTCATGTAGCCCATGCATTCTCTGCCCTCTGTCTGCCCCGCCTCACTCTTCTGTCGGCATCCTCCTCAGCTTTTCATCTGATCCTGCACTTCTGCCTTCACTTTGACCTTAAGCTGGCTGAAGATCTGCAAGTTGACAAACTGGTTGAGATGACTCCTCTGCCTTTAGGTCTCTGTCCTCTCCTTCTGTCTCTACTGTGAAAGTGACTTGTCATCTACTTTGAGAAGAAGTTTCCTTGGTGCTCACCATTCTTCCCCTAGAGCCCCCACCCCTTCTTCTACTTTCTGTATCAGCAATTTCTCTCTCTAAAGAAGAACTTAGAATAAATAATATTACCAAGCAAACACACACAAACATTGTTTCCTTTTACTATTATTGACCAAAACTAACCTTTTTCTGGTTACAATATTTTTTTTCAAGCAATGTCAATAATAAACTGACCCTGTCCTACAATGAAACTGTAATAATCGATAATAGAATATTACTTTACTTAATTTGGACTGAACTTTGGGTAGTTTCAGTAGCTTTGATGGCTCTCTTACAACAGCAATTTGTCCACATAAAATCAATTGTTTCCATATCTATGAAATATTTTTGTTCCACAAGGCTCGCATAGACATAGCAAATACTAAGTAGTGAGTAATAAAGAATTTGTTAGCATTCCTCTTAAAGATAACTAACTGATCAGCTGATGGGCTACAATTAATCTAATTAATCAAATAATTAATCTGGTTCCTTCTAATATTACTTTTGGGTCTCAGAAATAAAGCACCAAGCATAAACATATAGTCACATAATGGCTTTATATTCCCGTTACATTAATGCATTTACATCAGACTTTTGATTAAACACACAAAGACCCACAGTGTGAATGCATCACAAAAAGGGAAAAGATCAGTTTAGTACACATACTTTTATTCAGTTGTCTTAATTATGATTCAAGTTTTACTAAAACAGTGTGATTTTGTGATCTGGGGTCAGTTTGCATCCCTGAAAATGTCAAGTTCCACTTGATGTTTAACCTCTCTTTTACTATCAAGTATCTAGCATTTAATTATTGCACAAACCTACAGTTTCACACACACATAAGCTAAACTGTTACATTTCCAACAACCATTGAAAATTAAATGGAGGAAAGCTCACATACTTTTAGTCTCCTAATCACAAAGCATTGATGGATTAGATGTTGATCTCAAAGAATTTCTTTATGTAGCTGCGTCAGTTAAATCTCCCGAGCAACTACTTGTTCTATCACGGATTAAACTATTTGTTCTTAGAACAGAAAATGTGAGCAAATGAACACATATTCTAACATCAGCTTTGCTTGTTTTTCTTCTCTACTCCCTGAGAAACTAAAACACTGGCTGGAGGACATTTTCACTTTCACACAGAGTGTTATGTTGTTTGTTAAGGCTATATTATCAGTTAACAAACACATGACCTAACAGTTTCTTTATTACTGCATTCAGTCAGCATTCAATTGTTCCAATTGATAGCTGTAATGGTTTGATGGTGGTAGAAACCTCATGCCAGAAGCAACAATCAATCAATCCCCAATAAATGTTGGTCTGCCTTGTAAAATGTAGATATAAACAGAATGCAATGATTTGCAATCTCATAAACCAATATTTCATTCAGAATATAACACAGAAAACATCTTCTTAAAAGTGAGACATTTTCATTTTCAAGAAAAATATTAGCTCATTTTGAATTGACGGTAGCAGCGCATCTCAAAAAAGTTGGAACGGGGGCAACAAAAACCCTGTAAAAAGAAACAGCTGGAGCAACATGTTGCAACTAATTAGGTTACTTGGCAGTAGGTCAGTAAGATAAGTGGGTGGAAAAAGAGCACCTTAGAGAGGCAGAGTCTCTCAGAAGTAAAAGATGAGCAGAAGTCAATCTGCAAGAATATAAGAATAAAAAGTATAATGTTCCTCAGTGTAATAGTGTAAAGATATTGAATATTCCATTCAGAGAATTTGGAGACTTAAGGGAAACAGCTGAAAATCAATATCGGATGCCCGTAATCTTCGGATCATCCGACAGCGCTGCATTAAAAACAGGCATGATTCTGTCATGGCACCACAGCACGGGCTCAGGAACACTTCAGAAATCATTGTCTGTGAACAGAGTTCATCATGCCATCCACAATTACACGTTAATGCTTAATAAGGCAAACACGGATGTATGTGAACCTCATACAGAAACGCAACCTTCTTCTCTGGGCAAAAGCTCATTTAAAATGGACAGAGGCAAAGTGTAAAACTTCTGTGTTCAGGCAAATTGAAATTTGAGACTTTTTTTTGGAAATCTATTCTGGCTATTAAACAGCTTGGCTTTGTAGTAGAGGAGCCCAGATGTTTACAGACTGTTTTTAAAAAGAGGGGGTGCCACACAGTCGTAAACATGGCTCTGTGCCAACATTTTTCAGACTTGTTGCTGCCATCAAGATGATTTCCATCTCCTCATTTTCCATGAAACAGTAAAATGTTTCGCGTTCAACATTGAGTGCGTTTCCTTTTTCTTTTATTATAAATGATGGGTTTATGACACTGCGTTGTGTTTCTACTGACATTTCACACAGCATCCCAGCTTTTTGGGAATTAGAGTTGCTCTTGAAAGGATCAGCGGGCTGTAGAAAATAAAAAAGTTCAGTATTGTCAGTAATACGGTGGAAAAAATAAAATTAAACCCTGTAGCACAAGATTCCAGTATGTTCTAAATTTGAACATAATTCTAAAATACTAAAAATAGACCTCAAATCATATCTTCAAATATAATTTTCCTTCCTTGTCATGAAGTTAGAAAGACAGAATGAGGTCACGTGTTAAGTTTATAATGCCAGTAATTCAAAAAGAATGTAAACATTCGCTGTAAGTTTTACTGGAGTTTAAGTTCAGCAAGAGTTCGCTAATGGCTAAACACACAAACTTTCAAATCTAAACTTTGAACTCTGCTATACACTTGCTGTCACTGCTTTGTTGGCTATGATGTTGGACGAAAAGGCAGATGCATGGCTTCAGCGTTCCTGTTGCATTTCATGCTGGTGTAGATTACTGTTGTATAATCAATCCTTGGATTAGGTATCAGGTAGTGTGCCAGAGTCTCTGCAACTTTATCCCTGTTCTATGCCGTCCTTGTCTCTGCCTGACACAACATATGTGGTCTTTTGTTCCAGGTAGAAGGGTAACGCTTGATAATAAGCTCCATCATCAAGGCCTTTGATGAAGTGCTGAAGTGAATTAGTTTTGAGCTACACTAATAGAATAGCTGTTAAACTAATTTTCTCTGCTAACATTTCTCACAAGATGAAATACTGATATATTCACACGTAAATTCACACTCAAGGGGGCGGTTTGTTAAATGAGGGGATTTAAGTTAACTCCAGAGCACACCACATCACTTTGGTTAAAATGTTATCTGAAGTTTTAAGAACCGGAGTGTAGTGACTGATAGATCATGATAATCTTAACCTCTGAGCGATTTAATCTGGATTTAAATGGTTGTTCTAATGCTGCATACACCATTAAATACAGTTTTAAATAAGGTTTAAAGGAGCAGTCCTATTGGTTAGCTATATCTTTATAAATTGTGACAATTGTAGCTGGACTAAAATCATACTCTACACATGGGGTTGGTGCACCACTTATGTTTTTCCCTTCCTCTTTCACTCCTTTTTATATGCAGAGACACATGGTTTTCAACTCTCCTCCATCATTTTTTTCAGGCAGTCCACTATGTCCTCTCCGCTGACCCAAGGAACGATGTTTGCCTTGAACTTGGCAGACTGTAACTGCTGCATCTCCACCAGCAGCCTGTGCATGGGGTAGTCCCTCCTGGGGAAGGCTGTGTCCTCAGGTCCCAGGGCCTGAGAGGGACACACATCATTGGACCCATCTCCGATGTAAAACACCCTGGTGAATGGAGTACCACCGCGCTCCTTCTGCCGGTCCACCAAATACTCTCGAAGAATCGCCTGCTTACACATGTTGACTGGGCAGCGGGAGCATGAATGCGAGTGGAAAGGTTGAAGGACAAGCCGACCGGTGGCATCAAAGCTGCCTGGGTTAGTGAAAATCTTCCTGAAAAGGTGACGCACCCCAGCATGCTCCAGCCATGTTTCAATAAAATACATGTTGGCATCTGAGACCACCACAAGCTCAAAGTCTTGCTGGTGGCTCTGCATAAACTGGAAGAGGTTCAGGAGGCCAGGATTGGGTGGGATCTTCTCCACCGCTGAATGGATGGATTCTTTAGATACACCTTGCTCTGCCATATAGGCCAAGATCTTCTGACTGAACTCGCTGTAGTGACCTTCCCGGTAGCTGTCTGTCAGCCAGGTAGGGAGTTGTTGGCCAGGCAGAACCCGCACCACAGAGTCATCACTGCTTTCACAGATGATGGTCTCATCGAAGTCAAACAACACCAAAAAGCGCTGCTCCTGCTGCGCTGCATGGGTTGAGTTTGATGGAGCTGTCATCTTTGTTGTGTGGTCCCTTTCTGGAAAAAAAGAGGTGGGGAGAATGAAATTGTAAGAAAGTTGAGTTTTTTCTTTGACAAAGACAAAAGATGTCGAGAGGCATGCGGTTTTATTCCAGTCCATTCTGGAAATAAAGCGAAATGCCAAAATGAACAGCACTTTGAATCACACTGTGTCCAGAGCTGGGGAGAAATCAAGATGCCTAAATACTCCAGGGGCCATAAACTCCAGGGGAAACTGTTTACAATTAGACAGGAACTAAAAACCAAAAGGAAAGCATAAACAGGAGGCTCATTACACTTTAGTGGGAAAAAAACAGCCTACAAGTAGCACAAGCACAAACAACACTGTACATTATATTCAAATAACTGCAGCAGCCCCAAAACCTCATGGCTAGTTTCCACTCAGACATTCTTACATTCCTTTAGAGATACTTACTTAGACATGCCAGAGGTTGGAACCATGCCGGTCCCTTATTTATCAAGCAGATATGTCTATAGCTAAAGACCTTGCCTTTTGCAGGCATGCTATAACTTGAGTGAAGGAGGCAGTGATTTTGTCTCAACATAACTCTTCCACAAATGAGACAAATCTGTGCCATTTAGCAAAATTAGCAACGGTAGGATGTAAATCTATCTAAACATTGTACAATTTTGTTAAATCTGAAATATATTCTTTATCTAGCTGATTCAAAACCCTGGTTTGATGCGTGAACTTTGTAGTCACTGAGTAGGCTATGTTATTCCAAATAAATCAAGTATCAGCTAAATTAAACCACAATGGAGGAAAATAATAAAACACCAATATATGGAATTTCTACGCTGTTTCTGTCAGTCCCTAACAGAAGCCACAAGCCCTTTTCACAACTAAAATTTTTGACATGTCACAACACGCAAAGACAATTAGAATCAAGGGTTGCAATTACACCTAAAAGACGTCCCACTCTTGTGCAAATTGGTTCACTGTCATAACTTATTGGGACATGGGAACTGCACGAGTCCACCAGTGACACAGCAAAATTTCAGTTTGAGCAACTGTACAAGAAACTACAGGAATACAACACGATAAACTGCAACTGTCTGGCCCAAAAAAACAGACTCAGCATTCGTGAAAAGTCACTATGTCTTGTCAGCTTTTGCTATTTTGTGGGACCTCAAAACAGAAAAAAGTACAATAATCTAATAAAAATGTTGTGCCTGGTATCGGTTGTAAATAATTGTCCATAAAGTTGTTCAAATGGACTAAATTTAAAAGCCACTCATTAGCATAATTAATGACAAAATTTATAGCTGCTGTTGTTTTAGCATTTTAGGTGATTATACTTAAATATTCATTTCAAGTCAAATGCTGGCTTTTGCTGAACGTTTGATATTGTGGCATGATTTGCATAAATTAAGACATGAGTGCTTTCTCCAACTCAGAAAACAAATGACACGGGTGAAAAAATGAAGGGAAAAGACAACATTTGTCATGGTAAGATGTTGAGTCACCATACGCCTCCAGAACAGCGCAACAGAACCCCCCCCCCCAAAAAAAGATACCTCCTCATTTGGTGTTTTGATAGTGTTGGTGGAGAGTGCTGACACATCCAAAAGCACAGCATAGCGGTAGTATAGTATATTTTTACCTTATTATCAAACTGCTCAGTGACCTTCTAAGACCCATGGATGGAGGTATTGTTCTCCTGGGTGGGGCAACCACTCCTACCAGGATAGGAATTTCTCATCATAGAACAGAACTGATGACTCAGATAAACTCTGTACTAATTTGCAGAGATCCAGACAATGCCCCCGCAGTCTGGCAAAGCAACCAGATTCCCTAACTGGAGAGATCAAGGTTCAGATTTTTTTTCTAAATTGCCGCCTGCCAACAGGCTGTACTCAGAATAATGTGGTGCAATATAATACAGAGCTGAGAGGATAACTGATAGGGAATATGGGCTTTAAGCCCAGTATGAGATTAGGATTTATGTAGGTCACGTGTGCCACTATCTAGCTTTTCATGTTTATCTATTCAGTCTACCTATCAGTGTAGAGTTTATTATCACCGCTCAGAATGGAACTGAGCACCAAAATGACTGAATAGATCACAACTACTTATGTAACACAAAGTCAAACAACTTGACTTAGCGTGTGAACATACTGTCAGCCCACAGCAGACCGGCTCAGTCACCTGCAGTGTGGCTGCAGTCTCTGGTTGTGCCAACTCGGCGCAGGAGCGTCTTCTTAAGCACCCACTACATTATTAACAGAGTATATTCACACACTAAGCTATCTAATTTTAAACCCCGTGTCTATTCCCGTATGAGAGGTTACCGCTGAAAGTCATCAGCGCGCCTCCGTCAGAAGTCATTAGTCATACTGCCCGGGTACAGTAAATGTGTCCGAGGGGCACGGAATTCAAAGGCAAATTTAAACACTAAAACGATACACAGGGATTAAACTGGAATAAAACATGGGGTGGGGAAAAACCAGGCCTACCGGTGGTGGTGGGCTAGATGCCCGACTTCGGCAACCTCATACAAGTGACGCGGTAAGATTTTTTAAAGGAGACTCCCAAAGCACTGCGAAGGGTATTACTATTTATATCAGCTCTGTCAAGTCAGCTGACGTAAACACAAAACTTCCGCCTTGTTACTATAAAATAAAAGCCCCTAAGTATTTTTTAGCCAGATAAGACACAGTAAAAATGTTGAGATTTGTCGAGGTAAAATGAATAAACAGTTAACGTTTCACTGAAGAAATTATTTAAATCACTTATGGAAGAGAGATAAACAAAACAAACAGCTCGTTGTATACATGCTGCTATAAATGACTCACATTTAATTTGTAGTAATTGTAGGGTACCGAACATTCGGCCTTTATAATTTCATACGTTTCGGATTCCATCACAGCATGTACAGCTTTATGCTCCCAATGTTGCGAAATATTTTTCATGCATCGTAATATTTAACTATTTAGGCCTATAAAAGGCATTTTAAGTAGCATTTCGACTGAAAGAACCTTTTCCATTAAACATGATCTTTATCCTCAGCCCCTTCTATTTCAACTGCAGGAATCAGGGGCTAAAACAAGAGTTCCTGGGGAGAAAATTCACCCCCAACAACAGGTCTGTTAGGAAAATAGTACTCCTGAGATCACTGTAATACTTTATCCTAGTAGTCCGTGATGTCATGTTAATCTCCACCATAGCTCGTAAAATGTGTAAGCAGTAATAGTTGTTACTTTTATCTCTTGGAAGACGCCTGTATTCAGTAACCACTAATGAGCCCAGTCATCAGAGAGCAACTCCTAGGACCAACGAGCAGATATAATAGTTTAAGTGTTCAAAGATCACCTTTATATGAAATGTAGACTAAATTCATAGCATATATAAGTGTAACTAAAACAGAAATAGCCGACTCAAATCAAGTTTAATTAATTAAGCAGCAGTCTAAACTTGAACTTGCTTTAATTTGTACTCACAGATTACTGAGGGAACACAAGACAAACTAAGCTTTGTTTTGTAAAATCATAATATGACAATGGGGGAAAAAAAAACTTGCATTTCTATTTCAACTGGGGTTTGATAGCATTGAAGATTTACCTTGTATTTCTGGGAATGTGATGATATTAGCAAGCACATTTTCCTAAACATGCTTTTTACAGTCAACAGATTACAAGATTCATATTCAGTGCAGATACTTTATGACCTGTGAAATGTGTGAGAGAGATATTTTGCTTCGTGTATCCAGTCCTCTTTAGAGTTGTGCCTCCACAGGCCTTGTAATTTGACACCGTAAGTCAATACAAGTCATGTAGGCTACTGTAAATATGCCATATTGTACTGCCCTGCTGAACTTGTCCTCAAAGTACATGGTTGTTTTGTTTTACAACAGTACTAACAGACCTTTTGATATCCAACAATCAAACAGCCAACTCAAAAAAAAAAAAGTTCTTACCTTGTGGTGGAAATACTCATCTAAAAATAAAGTAAGGCAATTCTGTTGACCTGAGCCAGCAGACACTACAAGTGTAGGACCATCATTTGCTGCAGTTTAGCGTTTAAGAGTGAGCAGAGTAATGCTGCTGGACAAAGGGCTGGGCAAACTCTAGTGTGGTAAGAACAAGATAACAGCCAAGAGTCACATTTTCTGCTGATAAAGAGATAAGGGAAAAGAAGCACAAATGTTACTTCTGCATGCTCATGTCCGCATGTTTTCCTTATTGTCACTGACAACAGAACTTATTTTGCCAATATTTTTATTAACATAAACATTTTATTTTCAGTCATTTTGAATGTCCTGTAGTATGCTGCATTTTTTTAATGGTACTTGACAATGTTTAGTTTTTAATGCGACTCTGGCACCCAGGCACTACTAATCTCTTGGATAAACTCTGGTTCAGTTACAGCAATGTATGTGCACTGTCACTAAATAAATAAACCTAACTATTACATAAACCAGTAAAAAAAATGGAAAATGGAGAAAAGCACACATTACAATTTCTGTAAGCACAGAGTGATATTTTCAGTTGTCAAATGTTGTCTGACCAAGAGTCCAAATCCCAAACTTATTTGGCCAAAAGCAGATAACATTCATAAGCCTAGATCAATCAATTATTGCTTCACATCTACTTTTGAGGCTATAATCACAATTTCTTTTGAAAATGATAAACTCAAAGGTTCCAGCTGGATAACCGGTTCAGGCTTTTAGAACAGGCAAAATATGCATTTTGATTTAATTGCGATCTGTAACAACCGAAGACAATGTATAAATAAAGCAGGATGGTCTTTTATGTATTCATTAAATTACATTTGTGTACATACAAGAACCTATGCTGGTGGCGACATATGTTCAAATACGATGTTTATTCAAATGAAAAGCATTTCCAGTTGCAATTTGTTATCAAAAGAATGTTCTGCAAACAAAATTATCTTTGGGATCGTTGTACATTTCTTCAGTTTTCTGAGTACATGAAAGTCTCAAGCTACAGATTTTTACTTCACATTAGGGAGACTGTGATCACACTTGAGGCATTTTTTCTTGGAGGATTTCTTGGAGGATATTTTTCAGAGTGCAGCAATAAAGTGAAGCAAAGGAGACCTGAAATCCAAAGTTTCTTATCAACGACTACATCTTCAGTAAACTTTTATCTAACATAGAAATAAAAAAAATAAAATGATGGTGCCTCTAAAACTGCTGGTAGAGATCATAAAATGTCAATTCCAAAACAGTATAATGTATAAATATAAAGACTTTGCAACTATAGTCATTCTTGATGCCCACAAAAATACAAAAGAAAAAAAAAAGAAAAAAGTCCAATCAAATAAAGTAAGAAAATCATTTAAAAATAGACTTGTAGAAATGTAAATAGTACATATAAAGATGAACTCAAACTTGCATTTGGGTGTTAAGATTAATCTGGAATGTGAATCAGATTGAATTTAATCAGTTTTTTTGAACTATAACTTCATAATTTTCATGATTTTTTAAGGAAAATCTTTGTGCATCATTGTAAATGCTGAAAAAAATAACAGGAAAATGTGGGTTTCAACGGTCTTTCTCATTGCCATGGAAAATTCAAGAAAAACTCAGATATTCTTTGTCTTCATTAGAAAAATATAAAATGTTCATTCTAATGTGTGCATAATCTCAAATTAAATGCTGAGGTAATTAATGGAAATATAAATCATTACCATGTTTTAAAACTACTGTTGTTAAAAAGTAGTTGATGTGGCACAAACATTATTACTACATGAACAAGTGAGATTATACAGCTAACAGTATCTCACCAGAAATGAAAAACCAAATTCACGGCAGAGCTGTTGCACTTTTTGTTCACACTTTGTTGTATAAAAGGATGGTGAGTGAAATCACTGAGATCCTTAACAAAATATACAAAGCTTGTTGAGACTAGTTGAAAAATACACAATTGTTTACGCTGCAAAAGATTAGCAAATTGCGCAACCTGTATTTATTCTTAAAAGATCAAACTCTTAGCATCTACTTAATAACAAACTGAATAGTAATATTATTATTATTGTTTAAAAAAATCCACTCACCAATCACTGTAATATGGACATCCTTTACCTTATTTGCAGTGATATGGAGGCTTACCTTGTGTGGTTGGCCCCACTTTTCATCCTTCTGGGAAGTAGCCAACCTCTGTTTCCATAGAAACAAGATTTGTTTGTCTTTGAGAAGAACTTTTGTTGTGGATCATGAGGACAAAGCTGAGTTTTGACCCATATGATGCCATATAATTTTTTCTATTAAATCACATTTATTAATTATTTTTCAAGCTGAGATGTGCAATAAGAACATAGAGTATATTCTTTTTCAGATTTGTTTCATTGAAACTTGGCTTATTTAAGACGATATGGGTAGACAGAGACCGCAGACAGGGCAGTAACATTAAAACAGGAGGTACTGCAGTGTGTGTCAACAACAGATGGTGTAATCCTGGGCCTGTCACTGAAGAGGAGGATGCTGAACTGTTGGCTGTGAATTTCTGTCCATGTTGTCTGCCAAGAGAGCTCACCTGTGGTTTCTGTAGATACCGTGTGTGACATCATCAGCTAAGCTACAAAAGCACCCCAATCCATTCAATCTATTCAGTGCAGTGGTGAGTTTGAAGCTGTTTCAGTGGTTGGTGGCCTCTTCTGTGTGGTCTTCTTAGAGCACGTACAAGAGATCGGCGTGGCCATCCGGAAGTGGTTTAAAGTACAGAACCATTGACATCTGCTAGACGTGTCAGGCTGAATTTTCTCTCATGATATACTAGCTAATTTAATTTTAGGTCAGTTCACTCCTGATCAGAGCTGGTGGTAATTTTGAAAATAATTATATGATAACAGTAGGCAACAAAGATGGGTATTTCTGTACAGACAGGTCTCAAGGTCCACCCTCTTGTCCAAATATTGTCTCACGTGGCTCGACAGAGATGAATAAATGACATCCATCTTTTTCATACAGTCTTGGTATTCTCATCTTTGACATCTATAGGCTCACAGATAATTTCACAGATAGAGTAGTGCATCAATATGGCGAAAGGTGTTCCAACATTTCTGATATTAGAGGCTTGATTTATTACCTCAAATTAGTTGTCATATATGTAGAGAACCTCAGAAGTCTCTAAAGCTATCATGTAAAGACCAGACGACCGAAGACATCAGAGTTTAACCATTGACTATTAAATCTGCTTTTACAGTTACCCACAGGTCTGTGCTAAAATGACAAATTACCATACATCCAAAAAAATCTCACTACTGGAACATAAATGACCATAAATGCAAAAACATCTGAACGCTATAGAATAAATTTAGTAATTCACAGGTTTGGAGGATCAGAGAACACTTTAACTATACAGACATAGTGCCCTATGCACACAGAAGGCCTTTGTAATTGTAATAAAGGGAGGAGGGGAAAAAGGGCAGCACTGTTTTTTGACATTCATCATTGGAGTAACACAGTAGACCACAGTGAGACATATAAAGGGTTTGGAGACTGTATATATGCAAACATAAAATCTACAAGTTCAAGCACTGAAAATGATTGAAATTACATATATGTCGAGCTATATAGTCAAAGTGAATCTTTTGACGTCACTGGCATTATGATACATATTTTAAAATTCACAATAGAAAATCATTTTGAATTACACTAGCACATGCTGACATTTATATTTTTTTCTATTTGAAGGTTTTTAGATGTTCAGGCAAATGCAGGGATGTCTCTTAAACAGTGGAGAATGGATTTGCCATAAGGATAGTGTTGGTTTGAACATAAACTGATGAAAATCACCTCTCTTGTTGATTCACACTTGAAAGCGCAGACTACAGCACTTTTTCCCCCTTTTTTTCCCTAGTAGGTAACGTTGTGGAGAGGTGCATTTTTTTTTCTTTCCCGTCGACCACTAGATGTCCCTCCTTGCATGTATCAGTACTGTATCAGTATCTGTTTCTATACCACTTAAATAAATAAAAAACCTGCAGTACTTCTGAGGCATTTGCAAAAAGGATAAAGGGCTAAAAACCATTTGTTTTTCAGTCAAACTAGATTTTTACTCAGCAGTTACTTTAAACTGTAACTTTAGGTTGTTAATATTCATTTATCATGTGGAAAATACCACGCTGGTGGGTTCAAAAATAGGCAGAGCAACATCCCAAAAGAGTCTCAATGATGCTCCAGGTCCCACAGAAAGTCCACAACAGATCTTATTTCATACTACAAGAAGGAAACCTGGCCAAACCTAACAATACTTTTTCAAGTGGCCAAAAGAACAGAATGTCACAAATGTAAATAACATAAAGAATTATCTGTGGAACTTTGTTTTGAGTGTCCTTTGGAAATCAAAACAATGTGTGGCTGGGGAGGGAGAGTGATTCGGGAGGTCAGCTCCAGAAGAGTGACAGAAAGCAGCACTACACTGAGGGTGTAGAGAGGAATGTGAGGGGCTGGGCTGGTGTGGATGGAGGAAAATGTCTTGTGCTTGGGTTGCATCGTCTGCGTCACAGCATTAAATTGCACCCACAGCTGGACAAAACATTAGAATTTCTGAGCTCAGACTGCTCCTTTTCTGGTCATGCACTTAAATAAAGTGACATTCAAGCAGTAAAAAAAAAAAAAAAAAAAAAAGCCACTTTTTCCACTCCCTGTTTTTAGAAATAAAATCTCTCAGTAGCAAGTGAAAAGCTTCACTTCTCACTTTATGTTCAGCAATTCAGCGTAGGAATTAAAAAAAAGCAGCTCAACCACATGACAAAGTTAAGACCCAAACACTTTAACCTTCGGTTCAGTGTGACACTCTTTGAAAGGAAATCCAAGACTGATGCCAAGTAGGGAAATCCCGCTATTTGTTTTTCGGAGTTGGCTCGATGGCAGTGGCGAAAGCTGCCTTTGAATTTGGCACAATTAAGTGAGGAAACTACAAAAGTTTCAAAACAATAATAAAATGACTTTGGCTTTCCTTAAACAGACAAAAAGAGTCCAAACCTGTGGAACAACATTCACAGGAGAGGAACCGAAATTAAAAACTTTGTGTGATCGTCACACAGACACTTCAGTGGCACATCCATTAAAGTAGATTATCACTACCGTTACACTTAACAGACCAAATCAGGCTGCATGACTAAAAGATATATTCTTTCTAAAGTAATCGGGAATTACTCCTTGAGATAACATGTCTGTGTTTTACTGCCAGATTGGACTTATACTTTAACACATTTTATGAAATGTAAGCAAGAAGTGTGGTTGAATCCATATGCGGAGAATGCAAAAAGGCACCTTTTATTGGCTCCCTAAATTACATGAAGATGAGAAAAGTTAGAAAAAGGGACAATGGAGTAAAACATAGAAAGTACAACTACATTTTTTTAAATGTAAAAGTTATGAATATTTTAATCAAAATATTGACATTTTGACCTTAAAATATTGACCTTTGCACTGACATAAAGACTTTTGAGGCTCTCAACTTCTATCAAAATGGTTGTTGCCATCTTTTTTTCAGTTATTTGTGTTGTCCATATCACTGGAAGGGAAATATCCTATAACCGCCCTCTTGTGTGCTGCAGTATTTTGAAGTACATACTTTTATGAGGCAGCCCTGGGGGGCAAAGCACAACAACAAAACACAAAACCACACCTAAATTATAGAAAATCCAACAAAAATAACATTACACAAAATACATAAAAACTACAAACTTCAAGAAAAAACACAGCTTTAAGTTTGTGAAATGCTGTTTTTTTTTTTTTATCTTTAGTTTTCAAAAATGTTTTACGTTTTTCTGGTTTCGTTGCGGTGGAAATTTGCAGGTTTTTTTGTATCGTGCTGTGTTTTCTGTAATGGTTTCTGAAATTCTAGTTGTGTTTCCTAGAGTTATGTTGCAGTTGCTGTTGTTCTATTTTTTCTAAAACATTTTGTGTTTCCCCTTTCTGTGTTCTTGAAAATGTTTTGTTTTCCAAAATTTTGGGTTTGTTGTGTATAGCACCGATAAAAAGTAGTGCACAGTGGGTAGGCTGTAATGTGAAGTTGTCATTCATATTTAAAGCCGTGCTGTTGGCACTTTCTATACTTGATAGTGATGCTTAGACACGGCTATGGTCTGCAGTCAGCACTGTTCAGTTTTTTTATTTTAAAGTCACAAGCCAGATTTTAGTTTGACACAGACCGTCCCTGTCTAGTTGTCATTACAGATGACAAAGCTGTTATTGAGTTAAGCTGTGTCCCCTTACTGTCTCTCAACACAACACATAGTACAATAGATAATGTATCAGCACACAGTGAACTTTATTTGAAAAAAAAACAAAAAAAAAAACAAGTGTTCCCAACAAAGACACTGCACTACTGACATATTGCACAACAAAACATCAAACACTTAAAAAATACTGACAATTCATGGCATCTTTCTTTCTTTGGCTCTCCTTTTTTTCTTTGCTTAAACCCTTAGAAAAAAAACAACTGTTGAGCAAGTGCTTGAAAACACCATTGAAGTAAACACTCTTACTCAATCCTTTTCTGCTTTAACTTCCTCTGTGGCCTCCTCTTTCTTCTCGCTGACAGCAGCTTCATTTTGTTCCACAATTCCTCCCGCCTCAGCATCAGACTCTGGCTTTTCTTCCCTCTTCTTAGGGTCAGGAAGAAGAATAACTTTGCCAATATTTTGGCGGTCATGCATGCGCTTCATGGCCTCAGCCACCTGAGAAAGGACAAGAGGGTCAAAAGTTATTTTTGAACTCTTGCAGCAGCAACAAAAACTGACTGAGTGATGTCTGAATTAAACTTTACCTGATAGACATTTTTTTGCTTCTCAAAATCAGTTAAAACAAGTGGCGAACAACACTGACACATATTTACGTCATGATTTTAGTTCGGCTTATAGTTTACGTACGGAGCAGAAAATGGGCACTGTTGGAACCGATCTAAGCTTTTGTGTCCAACTGATTTGAGTAAATCAAGTATTTAGTCAGTTTTTGTGTGGACAAATTTCTAAGGGAAGCATCTAGCTGTATATCTGCCATGCATTTTAAAATGTTTATATATGTGTTGCCGTGGTTTGTTTCATCTTTTATGTTGACAAGAGTGAACCCCAAAAAATAATCAAATAAGATGAAATAAAACAATAAGCTAAAAGAGCTGAGAGAGCTGAGAGGAATAGTGTAAACACAAATGATTTCCTTCTTTAACCAATTTAATTATAAAGTCTTCTCTCTTTTGTAGCCTTGTGCATATTGCGTCTTTCTTTGTTTGATTTGGTGTCAAATCCAAGAATAAACATGATTTTAATTTTTGGTATCTCAACATAGGAGTAATTTCAGACCAATGTTGCTGTGTTATTATGATGAATACTTAATTACAGTCAACTGAGGATGACGCTTAATGGAAGCCATGGATTTCTGCCATGAGCATCTGGACCACCTATCTTTTCCAGTCCGTTTCCTGCTTGCAAACACAGCCAGAGTCTTGCCTATTTGTTGAAACCAGCCAGGATAACTCAGTTAAAGACAGTTAATCCCTCTTGTAGTGATGCCACGGCAACAATTTAGCGTGTCACCTAGCAACAGCTGTAAGGTGCCGTGTTATCTGATAGAGGTTCCTACTTCGCACCATTGATGAAAAGGAGGAAAACACAAGGAACAGTTGTCTTTAGATGAGATGATGAAGGAGCCTTAATTTAGCTGCTGTTTTTACTCACAAAGTGGATGTACCTTTATTTTATATCTTTGACTACTCTGAGTGTACCAATTAAATGGCCATTAACTGATTAGCTTAGCTAAACAAAGACTGGAATTGAGGAGCCAACTAGCCTGGCTCAAAACAGCCTCTGAGATAGCTCAGTAGTTAAATGCTACATCATGTTTACCTAATCTGCACAAAAACAAGGTGCAAATGTTGGCTGCTAACTAACTATATATGGACAATTTCACATTCATTGTAAAAACAAGAGTGCTTCAGGTTTTATCCTCCAGCTGTCAGCAAGAAAACTGAATAGGCACATTTCCTGAGTTAACTTTTTATGATTTGTGTGCTTTAAACCTACAAAACACCCAAATATCCTTGATAGTTACAGCTGAAAAGAGCCACAGAGCCGTTTTGCAGGTGATAAAACAAAGCTGAAAAGAGAGGCATCAAAGTCGCCTAAGCCCCCTTCTCAAAAAGTGATAAAAATTTAGCTGAGCTGAACGCCTGTTTGATTTTTTTTTAAAAAGAAGGAAGAAAAACAAAAAGGGAAACAAACATTTTCTGATTTTTTTTTTTGTGTTCCATACTTATTCAGATCTGGAAAATTTAAAAAAAGAAAAAATAATTCCACAGTTATCAAAGGTGTGGGGTCAAGGTTGATCCACGACTTATATGTTTATGAGCCAGCAATTGAGGAGGTAACAGGGGCAAAATAGGCCACACGTGTAAGGGGTAAGCTGGCATCACAGAACAACGACAGTGTTGTCACTCAGCTAAATTCATGATGCCAGAGTGTGTGAGCACACACTGATGTGGGGCTGAGACGGCTGTCCAGCATGTGTAATTTACATAGCAGAAACGGTGGTGGGCAAAGGGGGCATCTTTTTTCACTGATAAGTCGCAAATGATTTGTAAAAAAATTGTTATTGAATGAAGCATATTTTACATGTACACAGATGACACTACTTTAGGAAAAAAAAAATGTACCTTTCAAGTTCTTATTCTTTATTGTATTTTTTCTTAAAAGAAGAGGGGATATGGGGCATATCCTAGTTGGTTGCAAACTGTCATTTCACCACTAGATGCCACTAAATCATGCAAACTGCTCCTATAACGAGCAATTAGATAAAATAATGCTATGATAAATCTTACCTCCTCAAAGTGATAGCAGGAGTCAATGCGAGGCTTGATCTTTCCCTGCTTGTAGAGCTCCAGCAGCTTGAACATAGTGCTGGTGAAGAGCTCATCAACGGGGACGTAGCCCAGATGGAAGCCAGAGATAGCCTTGTTGGTCTGCATCAGTTTCACGGTGTTGAGAGAGAGCTGGTTGTACCAGGTCTTTGCCACGGCCAAGAAGTTCTTCTTCTGGCCTGTCACACAATTAGCTGCACCTGGAATGACAGAAAATAGAAGACAGTGGATTAAAAAGCGGGCAGAGACGAATGTCACAGTGCGGTTGCTATCCTCTTATTGTATTTTCTTTATCTATCAGTGTTGATGAAATCTTCATTATTCAACCCATTCAGACCTATCCCAAAATCATTTGTATGTTGATTCATAATTTTTAAGGAAACAAGACCAAACACAAAGAGCTATATTGCCTACTGACGGAAATATGAGCTAAATTAATCATTTGTGATAAAAGACCAAAGTTTGACCTTTTATGCAATTCTTAATTCATGCTTCAGAAGTTCAGAAATAAAAGCTTTTAGTAGACAGTTTAACGTTTGCAAAAACACCTCACAAAGTCTTTTGTAACTGAATCATTCCATCTGAATGGGTGAGACTGGGCTAGTATAAAACAAGATGCTGACTTTGTGATCACAAACCATAAATTCTTGCCATAACTTGGTGAAGAATGTAATTATTGAAAATGTAGTCGTTTCTAAAAATGATCTATTATTATCTAAATTTTTAAAAAATATCTATTTCAGATACAAACTTCAGATACAAACTAACTTAAGGATAATGAAGCTTGAAAATTAAAAAAAAAAAAAAATCAAAATATTTAACAAATGCATATTTGTAAAAGTTCAAATGTTGCGTCTTACCAAAGGCTATAAGCATGCCCATTGGTTTCAGTAAACTAAAGCCTTTCTGGGTATCCGAACCACCAAGTGGGTCGAGGACGATATTGACTCCTGTAAAGAGAAAGAATAAGAAAAAGGAATGAATGAAACAGAAAAATTAACATAAAGAATAATTAATAACATGACAATTAAGAAAGACAAAACTAAGCATTAAGTGAGGAGTAGTAGTAAGATTGTAAACCCCCCCCCCCCTCACCGTTTGGGCTGATTTTGCGGATTTCAGACACATAATCTTTGGTGCGGTAGTCGATGGGGTGAGTTACCCCGCCTTGGACGATGATTTCGTGTTTTGAGGCTGATGCAGTGCCAAAGATGGTCACATCCTGCACAGTTTGACACAGCTGGGTAGCAGCAATACCCACACCGCCTGCAGATTTGCACGCAGCAACAAAGACATAAGATTTGTAGCAGTAGCAGCAGGTGTTTCACATTCAGCAAAGGAGCTGCTTCAACCTCTGTGTGGTCAGAAAGAGTCAGCAGTTTGCTCATAAACAACCCAACTGGTTGCACAGTGTGCATTTTAAACCTCCACAGAAATATATCAAATGCATCCAAATTAGAAAAAACTTCTCATATATAAATTAATTTATAGATTCAGATTCTCTTGCCAACATTTTCATATTGTACAAACCACAAAGGAGAAGTTAGACACATACCACAAAAATCACATATTTACAAATACACAAAGAAAGACAAAGCATTTCACAAGACACTATCCTAAGCCAAAAACACACAACCAAAGCAGAACTTTGTAAAGAACACAACAAACATTTTCTTGTGAAATGTTGTTGTGCTTCCTGCTTTGTTGTACTGTGATAGCGTTGTGATTATAGAGACGCCATAGCTTTTGTTTTCTGAAATGATATGCTTTCATTTCTGTGAAATAAAGAAGCATTTTTATTTTTGTTGCTGGGTTGTGCGTGGTGTTGTGTAGTCTGCAGTTTTGGTTTTGCTGTTACAAAATGTAACGGGTATCTGATGCACACCAACCTGAAGGAATTTACAAAAACAATTTTGTTCAGAGGACAGACGGTGTTTGAAATCCATTTCATCACTTAGGACAACATCACCTCCTAACAGTGATATTTGTGCAGTGCTGCCAAGCATTGTTCAGAGCTGCTGAGCTTCAGTTCAACAGCTGCAAAGATTCTAAACTAGGATGTCAATTATGCCTACTGTTAGCATCATTTTTTGTTGGACTGATAGAGATTAATTATAGCATATATACTAGGGGTTAAAACTCTTACATTACTTAAGATACTTAAGAAATTGGATTTAAAGAATGACATGCAACTACCCCAGTGGCAGCAGTGACATTACATTCAGAGGTTGGAAATGTGATCCTTCCATGGCTTCTACATGAGCTTGAGTAGAAGGCAGAGCTTTCTGATCTGGTATCATTCAGTAGGCGGCCCGGGGTGTGCATGTTCAGAGATCCTTCCTGCCCTTTTCTTCACCTTGGCATCATGTGGCTGATTCAAACAGGTCAGCTGAGAACCATCCACCTACTCAAAACTGGTGAGTGAGTGACCTTCAAGGGGTGGGATGTTGAAAGTCAACAGACCATGATGGTGGAGGCTGAGATGCTGCCAAAAACTGACCTGTGTACATCAACTCAGAGGTTTTCATATTAAGCTGAAATTATAAGGGGAAAGTCAGTTTTAATTTTTAACCTGAGCATAGGCTACTGACAAAACAATCAAAACTTCTTGTTCCCCAGCAGCTGATGGCACAGTTTAACTATTCAATTCAATTTCTTTGTAACTGTAATAAGAAAAAGCTCAGATGTGGGGAAAAGCAACTCAGAAAACAGCATCAACAACAAATTGTTTTGATTATAAAATATTACCATCGTCAGCTAATTTCAATATCAATGGCTAATTTCGCCTATGAACATGGAGAAGTCTTTTGATGCAAATAGCAATCAATAAAAATAATATAATTTCTAGTTCTTGTTTTTATAAACTATAAACAGTTAACATCGGTTTGGCTCTGCAGTCAGATGACCTTTTAGCACAACAGTTCATGTATATCTCCACTTTGACTGTATGTTGTGAATGTTAATTCAGGAGAAACTTGGGATTATTCATCCATTTATGGTTCTTATTTTACAGAATAAACTATTGTGAATTTTGTACATGTGAGTAATTAGTTAAATCTAATATATAAAGATTAATTTCCAATAGTATCACCCAACAATGACAACTGTAAAACTACGAAGGACTTGTTTTAAACACATGCTACCCTGTGTAGTAAATGAGGAATATCTGCTTGTGTGAAATATCATGTGTTGCCAAAGCAACCATGTCTGATAATGATCCAGATAGCCATTTTATGAATAAGCTGCTCTGAGACCACAGAACCCAATTTACACACACTACGTCCTCACCTCTGACCTTTGGTCTCCAGGTTGATAATGTCTCAACACAGAAATGTGGCTGCATTTAGAGAAGTGATTAGAGGCCTGGAGTGAAAAAGCTGTATGATTCCTCACATTTTGCCCAGGAGACTGGAAGAAATGCTCATTATGCCAGACAAATTAACTCATTGGGGAGACATATTTCTTGTTCCACAAGCTTGAGGACACATATTTTTTCTAAAAGCATTTTACAGCTTCTAGAATCCCTAAATGAAACCAGTGCTCTTTTTCAATTATCTAATCCGATCTATAAAACATAAAAGACACAAATGAAAATTTTTTGATTTTGTATTAACAAAAGTAGAAACATAAAGACATAAATTTGACATTAGGGAATTGAAAAAAGAAAAGACACTAGGGGGATACAAAATAAGAAAATGAGAAAGTATTTCAAATAAAAATATGATGAGATTAGAGTATTATTCATAAATTGTCAAGTAAGCATATTGTAGATAATTTGGCTTTCTTTTTTCAAGTAGCCATGTCAGAGATGTTAAAATCTGTGACTGAGGTGGCATAAGAAGGAAGAAGCGCCGGATGAACTGCAGGAAATGAGACGATCAGTAATAAAATGAAATTGTATTGTCCATTGATGTGAGCATTTCTGGCTTTGTGCTGTCTGTTAACAGATTAAGCCTAAAAAATATTAATGAGTTTGCTTTGCCTATCAGGTTCATCAATACATCTTTTTTTGGTCACTTATGAATAATTTTTAGAATGTTTAGGGTGATTGTATGTGTGGAAAGGACACTTGGAAGACAAATGTACATTTAGTGAGTGATGGACCGTGTCTGAAACCCTGTACTGAGCAATAGGAGTTGAATATAGTCATATTTTCATACGATCCAATGTTTCTATCAAGGACTGCTAATTTTATTGACTAAACTGGGAAATGATTCAAGCATTTGAAATTATAAACAAAGATTTTCAGAATGTACTGTGTGCTTGTTTCTTACCTGCAGCCATGTGAATAAGAACACTTTTGCCCGGTCTGAGATTGGCCATCTCAAACAGCATCATGTAGGCCGTCATGTAGTTGATTGGAAGAGCAGCAGCTTCCTCAAAACTCATCTCCTCGGGCATGGGGAAGGTGCTCTCAGCAGGCACAACGACCACTTCCTGCCACATGCCGCTGCGGCTCATCACTATAACACGATCTCCCACCTGAGAGAGCAACATGGAGAAGGAGAAGATGAAAAAGCTGGTTAGTCTGATGACGTGTGGCTTTCAAACTGTTCTTGTAGGCTGCTTTAAGTTTTTGAGAGATACTTATCTAAATTCAAAATGTGTGTCAAGTTCCTGAAATCACCGTATCATGGACAACTTAACTGGTCAGTTCACCCAAATCAAAGATAAAGGGTCAATATCCATGCAGACTTAACAGTGATACTTCTTTCCTCGATCCAGTATGATAGGGTAAATGCAATCTTCTTTGTGGTTTTCATGATACTGGAAAAAGTTTTACAGTTTTAAAGTCTTACAAAATACACTTGATTCCTGGCTAAAACAACTTCTGTTAAGTTAATTCTTAAAACAAGAGAGAACTTTGACAGTGTTCCAGAGGAAAACGGAAACGTGTATAACGTGACAATTTAATTCACTGTAATAGAGGGAATAAATCTCAAATAAATGATTCTGTGTAGGCTAAATACCACCTGAAGTGAGGGGATATTGTATTTTTGTAATCCTGGTAACCACCCACATATAAGCAGTGAAAAAGCCATAAAAAGAGAGCATGATTTTTTTTATAAGCTCAATTCATTCTCTTGTAAAACCTGTTTCCTCCTCTTACACATGTACAGTAGTAAATGAGTAGTAAATTGAGGTCAAGCCAGACGGAAGTCATATGATTCGTCTTTGATGTTGAATCACAAGAGAGTCTTTTATTACAACACTGCTCAGCTCAACAAAATAGAAGCAGGTTTTACATCTATATCAGTGTGAAGCTATTTTCAAGGAGTTCCAGGAACTATCAGAATCCTATACAGAATAGGGGATCGTGTAGTGTTTGGCAAAAAAAGTCTATTCATTAATTGGGAAGAATGAAATCAGGGCTGCAACTCAAATATTTTCTTCAGTGGTCAATCTGCTGAAAACTTCCTATATTGAGTTTCTATGGCAGCACTAAAACAGTACAAACATCCCCAATGGACTAAATTTGGAGGGGGGCGGGGGGGGCGGCTATGTCTATTCTTTAAAATCCTCATCTGACATTTCAGAATAAGATACCACTATATCCCTTGGATCTTTACATAAGTTTGAGGCAATCCACTATGTTAATTCAAACGTTACATTTTCCCACAATACTGGATTTCCAGGGGAAAAAAATAAATAAAACTGCATATTTTTTTCAAATCTGCACCAAAATTGGCAATTACAGTCTTAAGATCATGTTTTCAAAACCATTTGCTGTTCGCCAGCCAGACAGTGTGCTTACCACTAGTTAAACCTAGAAATTGGCAGCTCTGATCTCTCCACAAGCTCTGCGTTTCCAATTCAATTTGCTCAAGAAAACAACAAACATTGAGTTGCAGTTGAAATACTGAAAATGGCATGTTTTGATGAAGATATGATGGGTGCAGAAAGGAAAGCGTGTTTGGTTCTTTGGCTGAATATATTAGCAGGGACTTTGCTGTCTATTTGCCCATCTATTCCACCAAAATAATTCAAAGAGTCTCATAAGGGAGCAGTTGTTGAACCACACACTTATAGCTGCAAAGATAACTGTGACTGATATAGAAATAGAAAAAGTCTTTTTTTTTTGCCTTGTGGAAAGGCAGTGCAACAAGAAGGCAAGACTATTTTCCAGCACTGTTTAAGTGCTGAGGAGGTCCAGCCAAACAGGAAGTGAGATCAAATCTCAAAGTCATGTACCGACACCAAATTTGACTTGGACTCCAACACTGGACTTTCCAACAAAGCTGCTCAATCAACTTTATATCAAGCTGCATTGTGATCTTCTTCAGTGAAGTAGTTTAAATCTATTCTGACCATAGACTCTTAATCCACCAACCCAAAATATTTGGATGCTGTGGAAAATGTTAATAAAAACAGAACACAACGATTTATGAATCAAATAAATCAATATTATATTCACAACAAATGTTAATGGTGAGACATTTTACTATTTCACAAAAAATATTTGCCCATCTTGAATTTGATGGCAGCAACTTGGTTTTAAAAAGTTGGGACCAGGGCAACAAAAAAAGGCTGGAACGGTAATAGGTAGTAAACACTAAAAGCTAAAATGAATGTTGCAACCAATTAGGGTAATTGGCATCAGGCCAGTAAAATAATTAGGTATAAAAAGAGCACCTTAGAGAGGCTAAGCCTCTCAGAAGTTAAGATGGGTGGAGGTTCAGCAATCTGCAAAAAACTCTCTACAAATTGGGCAGCAATTTATGAGGAATAATGCTAATCAACATACAATTGTAAAATACTCCAGGTTTAACAGTACATAATATCATACAAATATGATTTTGAAGACATCTTTGTGGGACATGGCTGAAAGTCAGTATTGAATGCCTTTGATTTTTGAGCCTTTAGACATCACTGCATTAAAAACAGGCATGATTCTGGAAATAGGAACCCCTGCAAAAATTATTATGAGTGAATACAGATCTTTAAAGCTACATTTTGTGGATAGCCATATGTGAACATGATCCAGAAAAGCTGCCTGGGGCAAAGCTCATTTAAAATGGACAGGGGCTACATGAAAAATGTTTTGTGATTAGACAAATACCGAATTTAATTTCTTTCTGAAAAACATCATCGCCGCATCCTCCGGCTTTAAGAGGGGAGTGACCATCTTGCTTGTGATAAGCGCTCAGTTCAGAAGCCTGCATCTCTGATGGTATGAGGGTGTATTAGTGCCCATGGAACTGGCAACTTGCACATCTGAAAAGGCACAATCAATGCTGAAAGGCATACAAATGATCCCATCTTGATGATGTCTTTTTTCAGGGAAGGCCTTGCATATTTCAGCAAGACAAAGCTAAACCACATTCTGCATCTATTACAACAGCATGGCTTCGTAGTAGAAGAGTCTCGCATTCATTTTTAACATGTTTTTTGTGTTCTAGTCTGAATAAAATATTGGTTCATGAGATCTGCAAAATATTGCTTTCTGCTTCATTTAGATTTTACACAGCATCCCAGCTTTTTTTAGCCTGGCTGACGCGTCCACATCTCGATGAGATGGTGGTCTGGGAACTAGGTGTGCATTTTCTCGTATTTGAGGTGTGGTTTACGAATGCCTAGAGCCGTTTATTGGGCGCTACGAATGTCTATCAAATGGCGTCTGGTTCTTTCCATGCTGCTTTGCGCGCGATTCATAGCCAATTGTATCACTTATACCAGATGACGTATGTAGAGTGACAGAAATTCGACGAGGAAGAAGGCAATGAAATCTTTCAACGCCAAACGTTGCTCTTTTTTAAAAGTAAACTTGCGTTCTAAGCTAATTAAAACACTTTCTAAGGCTGCATCGAACGGTAACGTTGTGTCCGCTGCCATGTTGGATGAACACTCTACAAGCTTCGGTGTCGCGCATAGACGTCGTCATCGTCTTGCTGCCGTTTTGTGATTGGTTCCCTAACTCAGACAAAAATAAGGGCGTTGGTTTCCAGGCTGCCTTTGCAGTGTGAATGAAATCGCGCGCAAAGCAGCATGGGAATTCCCAGGCTAAGCTTTTTTAGGATTTTTTTTTGGGTTGTACATCCTGCAAATTCAGTAGTTTTATATGGTCTGCTGGTTCCCCTACTGGAATTTGTTTTCAAAGACACAGTTGTTATCTTCAAAATGTTTTGACTGGCAAATTTTTCACAGCTAAATTATCATCATCATCGTGGGACACAGAAACAATACCCTGTGAAATATGGGATGATAATACCAAAAACTTTTTTAAATGACTGAAATAAAAATGGAGTTTCTCAGTCTCAAAAAAGCTCAAAGCTCAAACAAAAAAGTTTAAACTTACACACACACACACACACACACACACACACACACACACACACACTTCTCTATTTATTAAACTACATTTTAGGAATGAAGCACTGTGTTTTTTAACTCCGTTTGCCTTTTCTTTCTTGTAACATTATTGATTGAAAGCTTGCTGGGCATGATTTACAGTGCACAGTGAAAATGAGTACACCCCTGTTGAAAAGTAACATTTTGAACAATATTTTAATACACACACAAGTTATTCCCAAAACGTGCATAGAGTAAGTTTAATACATCTGTTCAGCTTACAACAGAAAAGAAAGGTCAATAATATAACTTAAATGACATATTTGTCCATTTTTGTGAAATTATGCTGGTGCAAAAGTGAGTACACCCCTATGTTAAACTCCCTGAGAATGGGCCGTGTTGGCCCGAAATGTCATGAAATGAAAAGGCATTAAAAGGGAGGTCATCGTTGTGCGTTTCATCCTTGCCTTACATTGAAATTTTACATTTTGAGTCTGCACCAGGCTAAAAGAGACGTGTGTGAGATTTGACTGAAATCCTATGGAGAGTATCATGATCTGCTTCAGTAGTCACAGTACATGTTGACAAGCATGTTTCTTTTGGTGAAATTCAGCTTCCTACTGTTGATGGCATCCATACAGCCCCAAACCATGTCACTCCCACTACTATGCTTGACTTTAAGCATGGGGCACTTTTCTTTGTACAAATCACTTTTTACCACCACACAGGCTTGACACCATCGAAAGCAAATTTGTTCATCTTGGTGTCATCAGATCACAGGACATGGTTCCAGCAATCCATATCCTTAGTTTGTTTGTCTCTGATGAGACAATGATAAACAAATTTGCTTTTGATGGTGTCAAGCATGTGTGGTGGTAAAAAGTGATTTGTACAAAGAAAAGTGCCCCATGCTTAAAGTCAAGCATAGTAGTGGGAGTGACATGGTTTGGGGCTGTATGGATGCCATCAACAGTAGGAAGCTGAATTTCACCAAAAGAAACATGCTTGTCAACATGTACTGTGACTACTGAAGCAGATCATGATACTCTCCATAGGATTTCAGTCAAATCTCACACACGTCTCTTTTAGCCTGGTGCAGACTCAAAATGTAAAATTTCAATGTAAGGCAAGGATGAAACGCACAACAATGACCTCCCTTTTAATGCCTTTTCATTTCATGACATTTCGGGCCAACACGGCCCATTCTCAGGGAGTTTAACATAGGGGTGTACTCACTTTTGCACCAGCATAATTTCACAAAAATGGACAAATAGGTCATTTAAGTTATATTATTGATCTTTCTTTTCTGTTGTAAGCTCAACAGATGTTGTATTAAACTTACTCTATGCACGTTTTGGGAATAACTTGTGTGTGTACTAAAATATTGTTCAAAATGTTACTTTTCAACAGGGGTGTACTCATTTTCACTGTGCACTGTATTTCTGTTCATTTAAGCCCAGACAAGATATCTTTGTTTTTCTCAGTGGAGAAGTATCATTAGTGTTTAGGGAAAAAAAAAAAAAAACTTTCCAAAACAGCGAAGGACACAGGAAAAGTGCGATCTGATTATAAATGCTGCACTGCTTCCTTTTAAAACAGCTTTAAGAGCTGTGAGTCACACCAACTTCCTGCTGCACACAACCCATGACACTGGACAAATGACACATACACACGTACACACAAAGACAATAAAGGCAGTCCCAAATGAACACATCTTATGTGTTGAAACCCCCTTATTGTTTCTATTAGCTACCCCACATGTTTTCAACTTCAACCTCAGATGACCCAATCTCATTTGGTTTGATCAAATTTCTCAACACAAAATGCACAATAGTCACTTGAAGAAAAGCTGAGCTCATTTCCTGAAAAGTTGACACGAACTGAAGTGACTTAAGAGATTTTTGCATCAGGACAGTGTCTTGACATGAACTTTAGGCTATAAGACATGCTATGTCATGTGTTGTTGTTCATCTCAGGTTGTATGTATCTATTTCTAAGACTTGATAAAGATGAAGGGTCTTGTGCATAAAATGTGGGCATCTGCAAAAAGGTCAATATGCTATATTTCATGCACAGTTTGGTGTGTATAAAAACTAACACAGCCTGAGTGTGTACAGGCGGCGCTGCAGTCTCGAGCAGTCAGTCTAGTATTAATATGTTTGTTCTGCGACTCTGTGAGTGTTTGTAAGGAACCGACCAGACTGCCTCCACAGTCAGGGCTTAAGATGCAGCAGGTCTGCTGCTGTGGAGACACTGGACAGACTCTGATTGTTCCCATCTCTTCTTTTCTCTGAATTTACTTGACTAATATGGACTTGTGGTGTGGTGGGGTTTCCCTGGTACCACACCCCCTAGTTTCCACCTCACAATTTCTGACTACAATCATCATCACACTGTGTTACTGTAGCATCCTGCTAACTATGCGCAAGATGGATGTAAAATATCAGCCACACTTCTCTTCATGTGCTGTCAGCACAGGTTTCCTTCACGTCCTTCATCCTAACCCAACACTGTGAAGTTCCTCTTGCTCTTTGCAGCAGGATTCATCAACACATTGTTGATTGGACAATCTGTGACAGGAGGGGTGTGCAACAGAACTTTACAAGTGGAGTCACTGGCTTGTGCATGTGCACTTTTTCACATTCATTGGGACTTGTAAAGTAAAGGTGCATTTGGTTTAAATGTGGTCATGGTTTTATCCATGCGGATAAGGTTAGGGTGGATGACATTTTCAGATTCTGCGACTATGATTTTTATCAGGATGAAAGCTGAGCAGTCTTTTATACGTGTAGCCCCAGATGATCTATATTGCGTCTTCAATTATAAAACCTTATTCCAGAAAGAGGATGTAGTTTTTTTTACATTACTGTAAGTACCAATATTTAACGTAAACACAAGAAAACCCTGGTTCAGGTAGGAGGTAGAAATAGAAGAGGTAAAAATGAGTAGGAATGGGATTCCAACCCTGGTTCAGGTAGGGGTTAATGAAAATATAGAGGGTGCCAGAGGTGGAGGCAGGACAAGACACACTAGCAGATTCAGCAGACAAACTCACCTAAACAGTCCTATAATCACTAAAAATGCCAGCAAAAACAAAGCCATACTACTCACTCAAAGCCAACTCACCCAAAATGGCCGCCTGGTTTCTAAAGGCTCACATGGGCCACACCCTCCACTTAAATATCTTGAACAAAAGTCTGTTTACCCTAACACTATTTTCTTCACACTCTGTCCACTTACACCCAGCTCCCTCAACAATGAGAGAACAGACTTTGCAACAACTCCTCTACATCCTACTTCCACTGGACAGATTCTAACCTTCCATCCTTGCTGTTCTGCTTCTGCCCCCAACTCCACATACCTAAGCTTTTTCCTTTCATATGCTTCTGCTACTAATTCCTCCCAAGGAACAGTCAGCTCTATGAAATAGACTCTCATTCTACTCCTAGACCACAAGACTATATCAGGCCTTAGATTTGTAGAGGTTATCTCCTGGGGAACAACAAGCTTATTTCCTAAATCTACCTGCATCTCCCAATCACAAGCATCCTCCAAGTTGTCGTGCCTCCTTATCGTCTTTTTAACTTCCTCCCCCTCTTGAACAAACTGAATTGCAACTCTCTTCACCTTAGACCCTCCTAAGTTTACCTGTCTTTGTTTATCTTCAATACCTGCAGCTAAGCTTCTTAATACTTGGTCATGTCGCCATGTATACCGGCCTTGTGACAGACTAACCTTACAACCTGACAAAATATGCCTTAGAGTTGCAGTACCTGAACATAACAAACATAACGGGTCTCCATTTACCCAGAGTTTTAGGTTCTGGAGAGTTGGCAATACATCATATGTTGCCCCTGTCAAAAATCTAATACTCCTTTCGTCCATACTCCACAGTTCTTTCCAACAAAGCTTTTTCTTCTCTACATCTTCCCAATTCAACCACCGTCCCTGCTTAGCCTGAGCCACTGCCTTTATACCTCTTAACATTTCCTCCTGTCTACGAATCTGCTCAACAACTAGCTTTCTCTTCTCCTTGGGACCTGCTCTTCTCCACACCGGTTTGCCTGGGCCAAGCCCCAAGCCTCCCCGGCCTATTTGCACATTACCCACAATCTCTGCATGTCTGCAAGAGTTGCTTCTGCCTCCTGAGCTGCCATTCTTGGTTTTTCCACTTCCTCCCCTTGGTTGGGTTTGGAACCACCTTACTAACTACCACATCTTTACTCCCAACTAACAGGAGCTCTGTCCTAACTTTAGTACATTTAAATTCCTCTACTAGACTAGATACTGGGAGCTGGAGTATGCCTTTCCCATACAGTGCCACAGTACTTAAGCATCTAGGAACACCTAGCCACTTCCTAATATAAAAACTAACTAATCTTTCCATTTTTTCTGCAAGAGATAATGGCATCTCATACACAGACAGTGGCCACATCAACCTAAGAAGCAATCCAAACTGCAGACACCACAGCTTCAACTTTCCTGGAAGCTCTGATTTATCTATTCTATCCAGTCCCTCAGCAACATCTTTCCAAAACTTCAAAATAAAACAACGCAATGATACAAGTATCATAGCATAATCTTCTTGAAGGATCAAAAGTAAAAGTACCTTACTTCGAGAGAAATCTTGTGACTCATGTAGTAAAAGACAGAAACACTTTAGAATTACAGCTTCCTAATATTAAAAACTTTTATGTACACAAATGTAAGTAAAGTTGTATAATTCTACAACGACCAAAGGTACCTGTTTTAAATTGACCACATAACAATCAAAAAGGTGAATATACAGCAATGTTTCCTTCCCTCAACATTTAGCTGATTAATGATATTATTTGTTGAAATGATGGCATATTTATCCCTTTCAAGGCAGCCTGTTGGAAAAGTTTCAAATAGAAAGTGTCGCCACTATCTTCCAGAAACTTAGTTAAGGTGCTACTGTTAACTTATTTGAACAAATTAATGTTGGATGAGGAACCTAGAAAGACAAGCTGTCGGGGATCCTGCATCACACATGTAGTCTGTCTGACTCCTAAGTGTCTTATGAAACAACCACACCCTGCAGTCCTCATCTGGACAAGCCGTATTTTAACCCCACTTAGCTGCTCTCTAAAAACCCTTTGGCATTCTTTGTGTTATTGTCTGCTGCTCTGTGCTCTTGCACTCCAAGCCCACCCAAATTCCTACTCTAAACTCAACATAACATCTTACAACTGCATCTATTTTACTCTTAATCTTCACATCTTCAGTACATACATTTTATGTCCTTGGACTCATCACTGTTGGGATTTCACACCCCTTCCTGCATTGCTTCAACTGTGGTTTTGCTGTGTTTTATGTTTCGCTGCTTCCTTCCAAATAGGAGGTGTTGGAATGCACTGTTGCCTCTATAAGAATCCTCCGCTGTGAAAATGGAGGGAAGGATGGCAGGAAGAAAGAGATTAAGAGTGTGGTAAGTGGTGGAAGAGGAGGGAAATTCTATGCAGACACTAAGGACAAGAAGCAGCGCTGCTAACACAAATGTTAAACATATCAAGAGACCAAAACTGAATATATACTATGTCAAGTACTGACACAAGCTACATTTCTAACCAAAAGAGGATTAATAACAAAGCCCAATGTTACAGGCTCTTACTGCTGCATGCTATAAATTTTTGTCCGGTTAGAGGTATCTCTCAAACTCCTCCTTCAGAATACACTCAGTGGTGTGTGTTTCTACCTCCTCATCTTCTTCTGTCATTGAGGTCTATGTTTGAAATCAGTTTGAAGTCTGGCCACTGAATAAATGTTACTTTAGTCTCTGAAGGGGTGAGGTTGGAGGCACATTTATGCACGTAACTTTTTAAGCATGTGATCAACTTAAAAAAAAAAAAAGACAATAAATTTCAGTTTTGATTTATCAGATGTCCTTAACAGTCGATCCAATCAATGGTGAAGCTCCAAAAAACAGGAAGTAAGGCTTTATCTTAATGTTGTAATCTATGTAAAGCAAACTTGACTGCATAACTCAGGAAACCTTTCAATGAGGCACCAGAGCTCCAAAGTGTGACCACACAGAGTGCACATGCAATTAAAAATCCATGGAGATAGGATGTTTTTTTTTTTTTTTGCCTTTTCTGTCTGTTTCTCCCCCTAGGCTCACTATTATAGAAGAAGAAAATCATGATCAGAGCCAAGGAAAGGAAAGAAAGGACAGGGTCATCACCTCTGATTAACTCTGCCTTGGAGATTCTTTTAGGTGGATGTGTTGAAACTTCAACCTGTACTATATGTTACTTTGACAAACCATGCAAGCAGCTGGTAAAACAGCAACACATGCTAGCCACCAATAATTCGAGGTATAAAAGTCATTATGAAAAATGTTGTGCGGCACGTTACACATCTCTCTGATCTCAGAGGGCACCGTGGTAAATGTTAACATTTGCCTCAAAAGTACCAGTGTTAAGGATTTAGAGTGACCCAATGGCAGAAATATAATAAATATTCATAATCAAGTTTTCAATCAGAGACAGAACCACATAAGAAAAACAATTCCTCAGAACAAGGCGTGTCTATCAACAGAAAACACATGGGTACTCCTTCAATGAGTCCACCATGTAGCATCACCACGTTTCTACTGTAATGCAGTTGACAGAGAGCCACCAAAATACCTTCTACAAGCTGGAAACAGGAGGGTGAAACAAGTGGGAATTCGGTCGCTTGCAATCTTCAACTTGGCCACTGGATATCCCTAAATCCTACACACTGAATCTTATAACCATCATTCTTTTTTTTTTTGTTGGTTTTGCACCTGGTCTGCCCCTAGATTGAGACTTACCAACAAAGAAAACCGAATGCCTAAATATTTTTCACCTTTGTCTTCACCAACATCAATTAAAGTATCACAGTTTAGGCGAGGTCTAATTGCTCCCTTTGGCCCTCCCCCTCCTTTTTTCTATTTGCAGGTAAGGTTAGTAAGTTGAAGGTCTAAATAACCACTAGTCCTGATCTCTCAAGAAAAAAAGAAAGGAGGATTAGGACCAAGAAGAGGAACTTGGTTGGGCCTAGAGTTTTAAATTAAACAAATAACATAAATATAAATCAAATAAAACTGTGTAAACGTTGTTTTGCAAAAGGAGTTAGTGCATATAATTTCTGCCAAATGAAATGAGGAAATATAATATTGCAACAACCTGAGGATAATACACAATCCAAATGTTTTAGAGGAAGGTGATGGGAAGATAAATTAAAAAACCAGAGCTGTGAACAGATCTCCCAGTAGATCTTTTTAAAAATCAGTGGAATAGCTTTGTGACTAATAGAAAACTGGAGTAAAATTTATTTTTATTCAATACCCCCCCCAAATCTAATTTCTATTTCTAAGTTTCTGCCTTCTACAAGATATTTTTGGGTGAACGGAATGACAACAATACTCAGGAAATCAAAAAAATAATCAGAAAAACATCAGCATTCGTCTCAGACCTCTGCCTGCAAGTTATCTTTTGCTATGTGACTCGCATAGAAAGCTAATAATGCTCCTACTGAACCCGATTACTCCATTGAAATGCAAGTGTTTTCTGCCTTCGATATGCATTCAGTGTGACCACACGGAAAAGGTCCATTTTACGGTAAACAATAACAGAAGCTAAAAGTTGTGCTTTGATTCCTTTCTGTGCAACCAAAAATATGAGAACCATGAGTGAAAACACCTGAGCCTTTGCAGAAGCTACAACATGCAGCCATGAGGGTTATTTCATATAAGTCACTATGGTTAATCTTTAATGTTTCGTTGTAAAATGTTCAGTATTTAAGCAGTAAAGCCATTGACCTGGACATCACGTCTGAGGGCAATATGCTGTAGTTCCTGCAGGGAACAGGTTGGCTTAAAAACAAAGAACCCAAAATCACAAGCACTCACAACATCACCAAAACAAAGCTGATAATCTGTGCACACAATGGCATTAGGTTTTGTAAGAATGTATGCTCTACAACTCCTGATGCCAGATCTGACAATGAATTTAATCAATAAGTGGAAAGTTCTTAGCAATGATTAAAAAAAAAAAAAAAGAATAAAAAGGGCAAATGATGTCCTCTTGTGCGAGGAAAAAAAACCTTCAAGGACGCATCAAACACCGGTAGCTTTCATAAAGCCACAATGGAACAAGAAGAGAGCTTCATCCCACGCAGCTGTTCACACGAAGGCGCTTCCTAACATTAACCGATAAGAATAATGCACATATGCGGCCTTTGTGTACGTGAGTGTCAACGGCACATCCACAAGAAAGTGGACCTCCAACTGCATGTAATGTGCATAAAGTGGCACTTTTTGCATGTTGGAGGTACATTTTTAAACTTCTGTCACGGTTTCAGAGGACTGACAGGAACTTGAACTAACCGTTAAGAGATAGGCTATGGCTCTGATTCTCATTTTGGAGTTTTTCTTGATCGCTGCACCGTAATCTCAAAAGAGATTGGTTTGTCCTTTGTAGCTACGTGACCTGGTGGTATTTTGTGGGTGTGTGAAAGCACTGGGCAGGCCTCCTACTTACTTTCCTGTCCTTCACATCCTCCCCGAGTGCCTCAACGACCCCGGAGCCCTCCATTCCCATCGTGACAGGCGGGTTGGGCAGCAGCTCGTACAGCCCCTGTCTGCCAAGCAGCTCGGCGAAGTTCAGCCCGCACGCTTTGACGCGCACCAGGACCTCTCCAGCCTTCAGCTGCGGCTTCTGCAGCGTCTTCACCTGCAGCTTGATCTTGTCATAGCCCCCGTACCCCGTCAGGACCAGAGCGCGGCAGGAGAGCGGCTCCTCCTCGGCTGCAGGGCTGCTGCTGCCACCGGACTCCTGCTTCACATCTGAAGCGGCTGGCGGAGGTTCGTCGGGCTTCTTCACTTGCTCAGGTTCTTCCTGCTGAGTTGGAGCCTCTTCACCAGACATGATAACCACTTGTGATGTGCTCTCTCAAGATTTTCAGCTCAGATCAATAGTTCTGTCCGCTTAGGGCGTGTCTGTAGCCTCAAGGCAAAAAAAAAAAACAATCAGTTATTTGCGGATATTTCTGGTTGAGAGCAAAAACAAAAATTTGAAATAAGATGCCCGTTACAGTCCACAGTCTCGCCCTACTTAAAACTGAGCGTCTCACTGTGGTTTCCTGTGTTCGCACTACTCAACAAGTGGCAAAGAACAAGTGAAACGCCTTAATGAGGGCATTTCCGGTAGAGAATGTCACAATATAATAATTTAAGTCCAGATTTTTTCAGACATGCACATGTTTATGTTTCGGTAGTCGATTATATAGTTGACAATCACAGATTAGATTGTCCCGATTGTCATTAAGAACCCCATTAAAACTCAACTTATTAAAAGCAAGATGCCAACACATCCTACTGATATAAATATTGGGTAAACTGCTCCATTATTTTTTTTGTATGAGCATTACATTATGTCTATGGGCCAAAGTAGTTTTTCATTTAGAAAGTATGTTCAGTTTTGCACTTCTTGGTGAATTTAAAACATCCACAAACACAGACTAAAAGACAAATATGTAGGATAAGCAAGCTACATTCTACACATGACAGAAAATGTCTGATACTGAAGCACTTTAATCCGTTAGTATGACTCCATGTGCCCAACCTGCTGCTGACTCAGACACCTACAGGGGACACTTATACACATATTGACATAACATGTTAAGTAAAATGAGCAGTGCAGCCTGTGAGCACGTTTCAGACACGTTTCGTAGACAACATATTGGTGGTGGCTGAAATTGTAGCTCTGAAGTTTGCGATTTTTATTTGACTAGTTGATTTGTATTTTGGTAAACATACTTTAACTTCCCGTGCCCTTCTGCTTCTTTATGACTGACTTGACACAGCCCCGAAAAAGTGGCCGATCCGTTTTGATGGCAAAAAGGATGTGAGGCAGAGAGCTACAAAGCCCGGACACTGGAGTCCTGGAGGGTGAAGGGCGAAGTCACAGCTGAAAGCAACATTCATGCTGCAGCTCCCACTTGCTGCTTTACGGAGTTACATCTGGTAGATATGGATGTACATAAATTCGTTTTACTAATGGTTAATGACAATTAAAGCTTCAAATTCTATGGCAAAAAAAAAAAGAAGAAAAGTTTTATTAAACAAACCAATTGACAAGAAATGTGTTTCATTCAAAAGGAGTCCTCAAATCCTGATGCATTTCAGACCTTTTTTGGTTCTGTTTGAAACAGCTGGACACTTGAGATATACTCAAGTGGATTTACAGACAAAGGTCCACACAATGACTTGTTGAGTCATCCCACTCACAGACGCTGTTTTTTTTTTTTTTTTTTTTTTTTGCAGATGCTTTTATCCATAGCGGTAGGCAGGGGATTTGAACCCAGGTCACCCACATGAAAGGCGGCAATCTTACCACTACACTATCCAGTCCTGCTGTCCTGCTTTCCCATCTCACCGCAATGGTTCAATGAGGAAGACAGAAAGTGGTTAGAAAGAACAAGGTGCCTTTTTAAAAGACCAAAAAGGTCAGAAGTTACCATTTCACTCTCTTTATCCTTAGTCAAGTCAAGACGAATTGTCAGAGAAGCGTAAATAAGAAAAAAAAAAGATCAGTCAGCACAGAAATAATGTATGACGATGCAGCTGATACAAGCAGGGTGTTAGCTCATAAGATAACATCTGTGCTGAGTGCAGTTCTGAGGATAAATGTGGTGCAGTAAGTGATGACTTTTCACTGGTATTCTTCTCCAGTCCCTTTTTAGATGATTTCTAAAGCAAGCATTTCATAGTAGGGACGTGTTTTATATTTCTTTATCGCTGCTGGCATTACCCTTTTCTCCCCCAGAAATAGTTAGACAGGTTTTCCTAAACTCAGAGCAAAGCAGAGATTACTCAAAAATGTTAAATGCTATTTTTAGTGTCTGCAGTTGCTGGGGATATAGTTATTATCAGTCTGTTTATATTTCTAACTTGTAAAAAATTGGAATGACAGAGCAATAAAGGCTAGATTTAATATAATGCTACATGACATGTACAGAAAAGACAATATGATTCAGAGCTAGTGACATCTACTTCCCTAAAGAAAAGTCTGGACCTGTACTGAGGGGAACAAACAAAAGAAAAGAAGACAGTCAACAGTTTTACTGTGCAGTTTAAGACAGTTTTGGAAATGGGCTGTTTCTTTCTTCGTTTACCAGAAGATGGAGCTAAAACACCCGCTAAAAGCCAAGATGCCCTCAGTCACATCTCTATTGTCATTACCATTTACGAACACAACAAAGTTCACAACGCAGCAAAATGACATCCAGAGTTTACAATCAAACCGTCCAAAAGGCACATTTTGTACATTTTTGTGATTTTGCATCTCCAATGGAAAAAATACTACCATGACGCTTAATTCCTCATTTAAACTTTATGCAAAATTTTATTTTATTATTTTTCGGTTTCCTAAATGGGGGCTCACTTCTGACCCCACTCATTTTAAGTTGGCTGGAACAATATCAACGTAAAAAACTGATTCATTTGAAGGAAATGACAGGACTGTCAGGTAGCTGCGTCAAACCGGCCGGACTCAGAGTCAGAGGACGACAGGAAGTGCAGTGAATTTTCCTTCAAGTTAGTGGTAGGCTGGTTGTGTGACACTACTATACCTGCTGAAACAGCTGCTGAGCTGTTATTACTCTCTTATAGGACTTGAGAATGACTCCAACATCACTTTTATTTATTTTCTAATGAATAAATTCATTGGGGGAGAAAGAAAAAACAGCAATTTTTCTCATTTAGAATGAAAAAGCCATACAAATTTTGGTATCTTTACAAGTAGTGCTCCTACAGCTTGCTTGGGTCAGTTGGAATGAATGAAATAAACATATAGGATCTAAATGCTTATAACGAGCTGACCTGGATCTAATCCATAACTGGCCTGATTTAGCCCAAATAGGTCCAGATCCAGTAGATTTGGGCAAAAGTTTGGCCAAACTAAAACCAAAACCATATTTTGTTTGTCAATTTTGTTTTTTGTTTTCAAAGTAATAGTGGATAAGTCTGTCAGATGATGAAGATAAAAGTTTACCACAATATATTCCTATGAAGAGTGGGCTTATAAAGTAGAAATAAGGATGCAAAGACAAACCAAAGTGAAATACAACCACAACAATTTTGCACTTCAGTGGAAGTGGCCCTGGGTGGTGGACATTCGTTCAAACTAATGTAGCGAATAGAGATTTTTCACGCTTTTGTTTTGTTAAAAACAAATAGGAAAATACTGTTCAGTGACGTCACCTTAACAGGTCTCATTGCCTTGCCTCACTTGACTGGAGCAGCAGAGGAACGCAGCGTTGCGCGGAGCATGTCGCTGAAACTACAGAGACAGTGAAGCTGAAGTTGAAACCCGGACTGATTCATCATCCGATCAGGGGAAAACCTTCAGATCATTCAGAGCTGCTCACCCGACGATCTGCTCTCCGCGTGATAAATGACAATAAGGCAGCGGCTCAGAACCATCCAGTGATAACTCGGGGCGCGATGGAGAGCAAGGGATTACTCCGCTGTAAGATTGTGGTTGTCGGTGATGCACAATGTGGAAAGACGGCTCTCCTTCAGGTTTTTGCCAAAGACTCGTACCCAGAGGTGAGGCTGCATTGAATAAAAAGAAACGCATCCGTGGTGACTGCTGCTGCTGGTGTGCGTAAAATCCCAGAAAAAGCACAGGAAAGTCCCCATGTAGCCTGCATTTTTTTACTTAGAAAAGGAAAGTTATTAATGTGTAGTTATATTTGCATTTGCCTATGTGTGTATTCTGTATGATCTGTTAACATGTTTTGCCCTTCTTTTCTCGAAATCTCTTAACTTGAAATGCTGACCAGAGCTGATTTTTTTAGATATCTTAGTGGGAATCTTATTGGAGATCTTATCTAAATTATTCACCTAATCTTACCAGATCACTGTTGGTGTTTATATAAGAGGATAAAGCAAATATTCTGTAACAAATCATAAGATTAGCAGTCAGTGTCAAGTTGCCACCGAAATCTCATCTTTGTGCTCATTTACGCATCTCGCGCTTATCCGGGAGTGTGCTGGAGTGGTCTGATCTGACAACATTGGGACATCCCAGTCTGACTACAATGTGTTTCTACACTGACATACCAAATCTAACGTGCGGTTATAATGTTTAATTGTTGTGAATAAGACTGTAGATTAAATTTTATCAGAAAACACGAGCATTTATCTCTGGATTTTAGTCATGAAAAAAAAGGACACAAACTGGATTCCTCGGGAAGGTAACAATCTTACAAGGATAAAACCCCTATAAGAATGGCTAAACACAATGAATGTATTCATTGGTAGTAAACACACAAAGTCAAATAAGCTGTGAACAATTTGGACAACAATAACACTTGAAGGTTTCAATAGCTTGTTAAATACAGGACTATCCAGTTTTTTTTTAATAAAAACTGTGTGTATAGTTTTGTCATTGCCTTTAGTATGTTGATGACAATGCCTGTCAGCATCCTAATCACAACATGGAGTGTATCCGTTTACATATTATTTTGGAAAAATAAAATAAATTAAGGGTTCTTTATGACACTCTAAGGGACAAACAGATGCAACTGACTGGAGGTTCTTCTGTGCTTAGTTGTTTTTTTACTCAAAACTCTTGAGGTGTCTGAGGATAGTGAAAAAAGCTTTTTGACCTAAATTTTGGAATTTGGAAATAGGTCGAAGCTTAGAATTGGCTTCATCTACTTTCTATAAACACACACACACACACACACACACACACACACATACACCATCTCCTGCCTCTTGACATTCACCACTGCACTTTCCTCTGCACCCCAGCCATTTGAGATAATTAGGAAAATCCCACCCAATTTTATAACGCGTGTCATACCCCTCTGAGCTTTGATCTCACTATAGCCACACGTTTTGTTGCAGAATTACGTTCCTACGGTGTTTGAGAATTACACTGCCAGCTTCGAGATTGACAAGCAGAGGATCGAGCTCAACATGTGGGACACTTCAGGTAGGATGCCCTTTCATCCTTTTGTGCTGCAGGATTATCACACCAGAGTCCTGCATCATCCACTCATGATGAGGTTATTAAGAACCTCTTGGCTGAATACTGTTTGATAAGTTCTAAATGTTTCATTTTGAGGTCATTTAATCATGTCTTTAGGTAGACACAGCACTTACAGACTGTGCAGACAGTGTTTAAATAACTTCAGCCCTGTAATCACCTGTAGAGTTCATTTGTCATGTGTCAACAGCTGCTCAACAGTTAGATCACCTCGTTGAGAGAATAAACAAGTTGTCATTTATCACTTGTCTCCTATGAGTAACTATAACCAACAGACATAGACCTTAAAAAAAAAAGTTTCTTTTCATTTAACAATCCAGCCAACAGCTCAGGTTTATTTGTGCTGATATCCGTGCGTTCATGACTTCATGTTGATTTTTAGACACATGAAGTAAATGTTCTGTTGCCCAGAATCTTTTTAGTTATTCAAAACTGTAGTTTGTAACAGTCAAACTCTTTCAGTCTGCGAATGAGAGCCGACTTTTCTTCTTTGGTAGCCTTTTTGGGTCCTTTCACATTTCACTTCCACTTACGTAACAACACTAAAAAACTTGTTCTCACACAGCCGGAGAGCAGCTTTAATGTACAGCGTTCCATTAACCTCCGCCCATGCAGACACAGAGACCAGCTCGACAAGCTGGAGATTAAGTGCTGCAGCTGCCGTGGTTGCTGCAGCCCTGTGAGCTCGCAGCGGGCGAGGCCACTGTGTTTAAACAACACCCTCTAAAATTGCTGGCTGGTTGACACGCACACACCTTTCTCTCCCTGATGGATAACAATTGCAAAGTGGAACACTTAAATAGTAATTGACTCCACCTCACTCAAAAATTCAATACATCCGTCTTTGTGAAGCATGTGTCTTTTAGAACTTTACTGTTTCATATTATTGAAATCTCGGCTGAATATAATGAATACAATGGATAATGTTCCTAGGTGTGAGTGTGTGAAAATTAGTTTTCTAAAAACTCTATTAATGATCTCAACAAAAAATTCTTTACATTTGCAAATGTATGTATCCTTGTTAAAAGCAGCTAGAGATCTAGCCAATGATATGTCAATGCTGGTTGCTGATGGACCAGCAGTAGGAAATAAAAAGTTAACAACTCACGTGTCTGTGAGGACATTTGACAGAGGACCCAAATAAAGGACGCTGATAGGTAAAAAAAAAAAATCCCTAAAACTACGGTTATTTACCATATGGGGCCTAAAAAGGAAGGCAGTCAGCGCAGCAGACAAGATAGGCGAAGAGACAATCCAAACTGCCAGGCAAAAGGGAATATTCAAGATAAGGCAACAAGAAGAAAACTGGGAACAGACAAGGGTCATACATGAAAATGAGAAAACTGGAAAACAAATTTTTGAACACTTGACTGAGGAGCACAAAGACAATTTGACAAATTAGTACAAAAAAACTAGAGGGAATAATCTGCATGCTGAGTAAGTGATAACTGATTGGAAACAGGTGTGCATGGTGAGAACAGAGCAGTGGGATAATCACCTGATAAAAAAAACTACAACAAAAAAATAACAAAGAACATGACAAAATCCCAAAGTATGGTCCAAGTGGACAAAAGAGACAAGAGAAATACCTCAAACCACAACAGCGTCTAACCCAGAAACCCTTAAGAGCAGCTACTGGCTCAGCTGATCACTGAAGCTAGCAATCCACCTGACTGCAGTTAGCTGTCTTTCACATCTCTGTGGGCAAACAAGCTATCTATGAATTTGAAAAAATTGTTTAAAAAAAAAAAAAAAGGCTTATTTAAACAGCTGTTGTTATGTACAGGCTACCTGATTCCCTGGGTAACCGGTCTTTATGCTTCCTAGCAACTAATGTCACAGGAGAAAAGACGTAAATAGATGCAATAAAAACACACTGTAAAGCTACGTAGCTTCTATTGGAAGTTAGAGGGTAGGCTCTGGCGTTGGAATAAATTCTAAGTACTTTTGCAAAAGCACAAAAATATTTATATTAAACTTTTGGGTACAACTGCTCACATTACAAGCTTTATAAGCACAGCTTTTCTACTTCAATATTTGTGAAATTTCATATGAGACATCAGGTATTTTGAAACTGCGTCTTAGTGTCGAATAATTTCACCCACCAATGAAACATGACTGGAGAAAAACATTCACACCAAGTGATATCATCTCTTTTTCACTCAATTTCATTTCATTAAAAAAAATAAAAAATAAAAAATAAAAAATTGATCATGAAATCAACAGCTGCTAATAAATTTTCATTTTCACTAAGGTTTGGTTTGACTTGTGAACTTATTTGTTCAAAGCTGTGGTTATGAATACAAACCAAGTTATTTTTCTCTATTTTTCCCCAGTTTTTATTGACTGACAGTGTTTTTGAATTTAAACTCAATAGTACTGTGTCCTACATCTATGGGTGCAAATGAACAAATAAAATTGCAGGTTGTGTGTTAAGGTAAAACTAAATTGAAAATAATGCATTCATGTGGTGTAATGCTCTTTTGTTACATAACTGATTCATAAGAAGAAAATTAGCGTGAACGTGCCCTCAAGTCAGAACAACATTTGTTAGACGACTTACGAAGCGTTATTGTATGTAACATTTAGTTTGTAATAAGAGTTTGCTTCTGTTTAACCTACATTGAGAACGAAAAGTTTCTCATCCAGTGACCCTGAAAAGTCAGCTAAAACAATATCTTACTGGAAACAGCCGTAGATGTGTTGATGTTGATGAGATCTCACTGATATAGGACATCTTCTTTGAAATGATAGAATGAATGCCTTTCATAGTCATAATAGGAAAAAAAAAATCAATAAATTGGATGGTTTTACTTTAATAATGCAATGAATAAGCAAGAGAAATAGCAAAGAAATAATGTATATACAGAGTGAATAGAAATTTAAATAACAATATGAAGATTATTAAAAAAAGAGAGGATTCTTTCTGACATTTTGAAGTTGTAACAACAATTCACAGAACAGAAAAGACTTATATATATTCATACTGAACATCAACCAGCTCTCAACTAATCAATGTTTAAACCCTGATTGTTGCTCACTGGGTAAACTAAGCCAATTGGCTCTGGCTTTAGCTTCATATTTACATATACGAGACTTATATAATTAATTCTGTTTCGCTCTCTAATTAGTCGCATTAGTGTTAAAGGTCTAGCTGCTAAATTATGTAGTTTTTGGCAGATGATTCTGGCTCCCTCCAGCTCTCCATGAGTAAAGAGGAAACATGTGCGCTGCCTCGCAGCTTTGCTGCTGGCTACTGCCTCAGGAGGCAGCACCTACACCAGTAGTCCCACAATTCTCTCTGGTACTTTCCACATCTCATAGTCACTTGTAAGCACAGTGTGCTTACAAGGAAGCTTTTGTGTATGCTTACTGCTGTAAGAGTACCTGTAGTACCTTTGAGTTTATCCTCTTACATTTGCTCTTCCTCATGCCAACACAGCTCCGCTCAAGTATTTGTACATACCTTCTCTGATGTGTGCGAATGCGTGTAGTCATGGGAATGTGCAGGCATGCGTAAGCGACAGCAGGCAAATGTTTGTAAGCATTCAGTTTGTCTGTGGCATTGTGGTATGGCATTGTGCCATTGTGTGTGGCTCGAACAGCAGCAAGTCGCAGGCGAAACTCATACACAGAACCGTCATTTTAGGAAATATCAGCTATTTCAGTGTGAAATGTAATACACGTGATATTAAACCATCACTTTAAATCAGAATGCTATATTCCGAAGAGCATTTAAGGTTGATACGGATGATAAAAGTATGCAAGCTCATCACAGACATAGACGCAGATACAGGGCGGGAGTTTCTGTGTGAATAACAGTGGAGAACTTAGGGTTAGAAGGAAGGACAACAAGAAGAGAAGGAGCAGGCTGAGTTGTTGTACAGTCTCACAGATAGCAAATGGTGTTGGGCGAGGTGCCAGACGAGCCTCTGAGCTTCCCACTCATTCTGCAGGCACAAACAGAGGATTTAATTAATCAGGCACTGGCTGTGTGACCGAACACTTGCCCCCTGTCTCCTTCATTCTTCATCTCCATATACCACCCACTGCCTCTTCAACCTCCTGCCTCCCGTCGCTGCAGCCGAACATGTGTGGGTTCAAACTCCCTGCCTCTTAGGTTATGCTATTTTTTTTTTCCCTCCAGACAAACTAAATTCCTTCTTCAGTCTATTCTCTGCCATCCCACATTCTTCCCTCAGTCTTTCGCCGCAGTCAGGTCCCTCTGTTTGAGTCTTCAGTCATGTGGAGGTGACACAGAGTCGAGATTAGGATCAGTGAAATGTTAGTCACGCTCAATCTTGGCCTTTGAAATGCCAGCCTCACCTCAAGTTGTGCTTTTAGGCTTTCTGATAAAATCCCAGCTATTATATAACTGTAAATCTTAAAATATCCTCTTTCAGATCATTTTTAGGATTTGTTATGCTATAAAAAGTCATTGATCAAAATAACCATAGTTGGGGCTACAGAGTACAGTTGAACACCCTGTTTCTTCCTCTTGTGTGTATTGTGTGTACAGTGGAGGTGGAAAGATGCTTTCAAGTTTTCCACATTTTGTCAACATAGATTAAAATAACACTACTTCAAACTGAGTGAGTACACAGTACATTTAGTACTTGCTTAAACACCTTTGGCAGCAACGACAGCCCCAGGTCTCTTTTGGAATTATCTTACAAGCTTGTTACATCTTTCCTTTGGGAGTTTCTCACATTTTTTTTCTCAAGAAAACTTCAGGATCAACCAGAGTGGAGGTAGAACATCAGTCCACAGCCCTGCTAGGTTTGTCCTGACTCAGGACCCAGTATTGTTCAGTATTGATATCAGTATTGTTGTTATAGTCAGTCTAGTTGGATCTGGCATTCGGAGTTATTACTCCTTTTTTGCTTTTTTTTGTTTCTGAAAAAATTAAAAGTAATGGCCCATGATCCAGATTTCTTTTCTAAGGATCTATGATGTTTATTAGTTTATTGAGTATTTGCATGATGTTGGTCAAATTCTCCTAAGGCAGAAGACCATGTTGAGTTGTCAAAAGACAAGTGTTAGATCGTCATAAAAAAAATGGACTAAGTTTGAAAGCAGTGTGATGACACAGCAGTTATTTTTCTAAAGCTTGTTACTCTTCGAATATAAATAAAAAGAATATGAGACTTTAAAACCTGATCCCAGCAGACCCAATAGCCATAACACAGTTAATACGTCTCAATTTGCTTCTCTCTGCACTTTTCTTCCCGTCTCTTTAATTTCATCCTTTCTCTCTAATATTCTCTGGCTGCCAGCCTCTCACCAGTCCTTTTCAGTTCCTCTGTTTCCAACAAGTCAAGGTCAGGGGACCTGCTGTAATAGGGCAGTGCCCTCTCAGCACTCTTGCACTCGATTAGCTTACCTCGCGCTTTCTTTGTCTGTCTCTCTATCCTTCTTTATGTCTCTCCTTCACCTCTCGCTCAATCTTTTTCTCATTTTCTCGGTTAATCCCAAACTCCTGTTGTCAATGGATCCTGGCAGTCCAGATACAAGGTATATCTCTCAGTAATCTGTTTTAATGTGCAGCAACGGGAAGAAAAACTATGCTATGACTGCACCGTTGCTGATTTTCCAAAATGATTTCCAAATGAACTCTGTTCAACATCTATTGTAAGCATTAGGTAACTAACCATGTTCAACTGGTTCTGTTTGGTCTCTCAGAATATATTTTTTTCTTCCGCTGGGAAAAAAAAAAATCATAAATATCTTAAGTGTTGTTACTACAGATGAGAGGAATTAATTGCTCTGAAAACTCTGTGCTACAGCACTCAATTATCAGCCAATTTTACAATGTGATGTTTAAAAAGGCCATAAATTAGATTAATACATTAACTCCGGCTCTGACCTTTACATTCTTAGTTAATCGTCTGGAGCTAATTATGAACATGCCCTATAATCAATGTTTCCTGTATTCCAAGGTAATTATAACGTAACATGTTATGATATTAAACTTTGCATTTAATAAGACTTTGTCCTGGTTCACCCAACTTCATGACAACAAGCGTCAAACTTATTCAGTGTAGGTGTTTGCATTTGAGAAAGCTGCACTTTTTTCCCCCACCCCTGTCGGCGAATTTCATGGACCAGATATCCAGGTTGAACTGTGGCGAGGAAGTGAGGAAGGCATCCAGCGAGGGGGCAGGAGATGGCATCTCTGCTTTTTTTAGATGACGTTAACTTTCTGGCACCATTTCAGGTGGGCATTCAACGCTCACATGAGTGGTTTGTTGCCCAGTGTGATCCCGCTGGAATATGGATAAGCACCTCAGAATCTAAAACTGTTCCCTTCTTCGAGAAAAGGACAGCATACCCCCTTTGAGTTCAAGGGAGATTAAAGTATCTCAGGGTCTTGTTTCAAGTGACAGTGGCCGTGCAGGTTGGTTGGATGCTGTTTCTGCAGTGATGTGGTTTTTCTGTAGTGGTGAAGAGGGAACAGAGAGTCCATTTAATCAATGTTTCTATAATTATCTATGATCGTGGATGTAATGGCTGAGAGACCAATATTGTAAATACAAGCTGCAGAAATGAACTTCGTCACAGCCAGTCTGGATATATATTAAGTTCAGAAATCCAGAGAAAGGTAAAAATCAACCTCCTGATTCTCTACTATAGCCACATTTATACTTTTGGGCTAAAAGCGGGCGAATGATTGTGTGCCAGGACCAATGTCACATCTGAGGCTTAGAGGGATCTCTCTGGGCTTTGGGCCAGAGATTTTGGCCAGGCAAATATGCTTTGGCCAGACGAGGCTACTCTTGAATGAAGTGGGATCAGAGGCAGAGTTTGAGTGGCTTGAGAAGAAGAGACCGGTTGCTTAAGAGCAAAGAAGAAAAAAATGTAAATTGCAGTACAAGACTACCAATCTTCACAGGTCCCAGAGAAAGACTGATTGGAACACCATTGTTCTGTTGTTTTTTTCTTTTTTTTTTCTTTCAGTAATTTATTTCACAACTGAAACAGCAAAAACAATTAAACTGAAAGTGTGTCTGAACCTAGAAAATCTAACTTGCAATTTGTGGTATCTGGTTGTTGACTTCGGCTTCATGTTCTATAGACATCCTGGATGATAATCTGTATGTATAATGTGTATGACTTTTTAAAAAATGATAGGATGTACAGGATCCATAACGCTGTTACAGCTTGGGTAACATTCACAATGACAGTATGTCACGTGCAAGATTTAGTGCAGTACTCCAGGGCCAGTGGGCCCACAGTTAAACTGCAAAGAGCTTTTTGGCTTGGAGCGGAAGCACTGGGAACAAGCGCTCGCTGGCAGCAGAACAACTCTTGCCTGCTGTTGTTCATAGTCAGTTGAGGTGGTTTAGGTACAGTACATGATAAAGATTCCTCCTGGATAGGAAGTATTGTATCTGTCAAATAGCCAGGGAGCAGCTTTGGGATTCCTCATGTGGAGCCAAAGGAAGCGTCTGGAGAAAGATAAGCCTGGGTGTCTGTTGCTACCGTGATGCTGAAACGAAAATAAGCGGTTTGAGGATATACATGTGTAGATGGATATTGCACACAAGGAAGAGCATTGATTATATTTACTATGCAAAACATTGAAAACATTGTAGTATGGAATACAGTTATGATATATAATAATATGCAATGATAAATAAGTGACATTAACAATAGCCACACTTGACCTCTTACACTAAAATCCGACAGGAGTCACTTGGATTGATCAAAACATATCAGATCCTGAGGTCCGGCTAAGTTCCATTGAGCTTTTTTAGCTGTTTTAACTAATTGTTTTGGTTTTGTGGACAGCAGCTTTTTGGTCTGATCACTCATTAGCATCATTATTGGGAACAGCAGAAAGCTGGTTTCAGAGAAAAGTCTTTAAACCTGACGTGCTTATTGAAAACCAAATGACAGACATGCACAATTATCGACTGGCTGGCGAACATAGCAGGACATTTAGCAGCATGAGAGCTAGATGTTTTTCCATACTTAAATTGAAAGTACACATTGGAATAACCATCAGAAACATAGCTCCAAATATGCTAATGTTCCTCTAATGTCAGTGTGAAGTGCAAACAAGCAGCTATTGGCAATATACGCTTGTTTCCGCTGCCCCCAATGAACCAATAATTCTGCAATTGCAAAGAAGGATTTTAGATTTAGCAATTTAGAGCAGCATAATTCATATTCTAAATTAAGGCATGCATATTAAATTTAATAGTTAGAATTGTTGTTGCTGTTGTCAGTGAATTTTACTGTTGCCGCAAAGACACGAAGTTGAGCTGAATTGTGAAATTGTTTTCTCTTTGGCTGTCTAATGGCGAAAAGTAGAGTCGTGCCTGCAGGATGTTTTTGCCACAACAAAAATTTTGCCTCCTAAACACGCAGGTGAGCATGTGAAAGTGTGAGGTAACAGTCAATTAAACAACTGGCTGAACCGGCGAGGTCATACCTTGAAGCCTTGAGTTGAAAAGGAACATGTTGAGCTTTGCTGTCTTGAATTATCCTTCAGGCAGCTTTTAGTTCAGTGGGGGTCTGAACCACAGCTTACATTTGCACGAATGTTTGCTTACACACTCACTCTACACGTGCTGCGCAAATATCTGGGCACCTTCTGCGCTTTCAAGACCCAGCTGAACATATCCGTCCATCCAACCGTACAGGTCAGCAGAGTCTGTGGCAGAGATTGCCTTAACAACCCATCATTCATTCATGAGCAGCTCTTATGACTCCACTTACATGTTGGCTTCTTGAAAGCTCAACCCAGCTGTGCTCTGAGCATACATCTGTGTGAGTGAGTGGCCTTGGCTCCGCAACAGAAAGGAGTGGAGAAAACAACTTGGTGCGTAGAAGCATTTTAGAGGCTTTTTAGAAGGATGGGTCAATATTAGGGCTCTGTGTTTTTAGTCCAAGCACTGTTGCTACTGAATATATACAGTATATATTTGTGCGTGTAAGCGTATAGGTATGTGGGGAAAATATATAGAAGCAGTAAAGCGATTTAAAATCAAAGTGGAGAACTAAATCTGAAGTGCTCAGAGTGAAAAATGTTGGTTAGAGTGTGAGAGACTAAGTGAGGGCTAAATGAGCTTCAGTAGGTATTCATGGTGTGAGCCTGAGCTCCAGCCAACCTGGTCTGATTCTCTTCTGCTCATGCAACCCATTAGAAGATCAAGGGTACATTGAAAATCAATGGCCTAGATGCGTCTCCATTCCATTCCTCAGGGGACACCCAGTCTGTCTTTCAGCCACTGGTGCATGTATAACTCAGCAGTTTAAAAGAGAAACTAAGTCTGTAGGAACAAGCACGAAGGAATTTGTACAAAAGACTTTCCTAAAACAACAACAAAAAACATTTTTAATAAATTTATCACCTTTATTTCAACTTAAGCTGTATGATTCTTAAACGGTAAGCAAAACACAATGTACAGAAATACGGCGACATCCTTCATGGACTGTGAACCAACCAACATGTAATAACTGACTTTTATGAGTCTGTTGCAGCCAGCAAGTCTTTCTTGTTGGTAATTATATGTCTTGTTAATGTATTTGTACAAGGATTTTTGCCCCGTATAATTTTGTCTGAGAACATAATTCCCTTACCTAATAAGTTCATTAAATGAGTCACCATGATATTATTTTTTGCATTTTTATTTTTGTTAATACTCTCAAAATGACTAAAACGAGAACATAAGATACATTGTTTTTTGTTTGTTTTACATTATGTCAGCTAGAAATCTTTATGGTCATTTTAGTTTTCGATTGAAGTGTTTGTAGTGTTCTTTAATTGTTGCAGCAGTAAACGGATGTGTTAGTGCTAAATAAGTCACACTTATAAGGAGCCTTTTAACCTTATCTTTAACATCACCCAGGTTCTACAAAGCACTTTATAGAGCGCTTCTCATTTAACAATAACTACAAACACTCATATAGTTCTTTTTATTCATATTGTGTCTGTTATGTCACTGAGCTTATTGGAATGTACAGTCATACATTTGAATAATACACATTAAAAAATCTACTCAGGTGAGACTTAATGTCCGAATAATTATATAATTCAGGTCAGTAAATGGATTCATGATTTCTCAGAAACATGGGTAGCCTAACTGATGTCCCGTCAGCTGACTGTATGATGTAGGGAGTGTGATTATTTGCATTTAGAGCAGGCAACCTAAAATCTGATCACAAGTGGTCACCGAAGACACATGTTGGGATACATTTTAATGCCAGATGTGAACACTCATTCTTAGTCCACTAAGAATCCAATAAACCAGGACACATGATAAAATCTAGTCCGAAAAGGGTCTTAGAGTTATTAGAATGAACACAAAAGTATAAATGATTATAATCAGTAATTTTAACTGATACTTTGCAACATCTAAAATATTTTACAATTAAGGTGACAATTAGTTACTGTTAGAAATAAAGACTAACCACAATCAAAATCATGTGCACTAGATCTAGAAACTAGAAATTATTAAAAGATCAACACAGAGTTTTTAGCTTTTTGTAAAATGCTTTGTACAAAAAAAAAAAAAGTTAAAAGATTTAAAATAGCCCAAGTTACATTTTTATCCTAACATGTTAAAAGTTTGGAATTTGGAAATAGTCTGTTTTTAAAGATATTTACATTTTCATTGATGTGGGGCTGTGTGAAGTACTTATATGTTGTCGGTGACTTACCTACAATCAACAACAAGCAGAGTGCTCCTTTTTTTAGGAAAATCAGAAGTTTTAGAGGAGCAAACTAAGTTAAAAGTTACCCAGAAGGGGGTCATGAGAAGAGCACATTTCTTTGCATCTAAAAGAACTCAAACCTCAAAAATGTCATGGTGGCTTTAAGCCTTGTTTAAGACTGAGTCTGCGTAATGTGGTCCATATTGCGACCTGGACCGCTTTGAAGACCAAGAAAGTATGACCAAAGTCAAACAACTGTCTAATAAAAAAGATATATGGAGAAAAAAAATCCACAATATAGCTATCACTCAAACAACTATCACAGTTTTTGGGTTTTAGCTGTTTTGGATGGAATATTATTAAAGATATACAACATTGAGCCTGGGAAAAAAAAGATTCATCCAAAGACTAAACAATTCCAAATTAGGTCAGTGGATAGCATTGATGGGCGTTTTGCTTCTCGGTGAACGTTGTGGTTGAAATGACCGAGGGACGTTCTGAATTACCAGAGATTTGTAATACTAGTGTTTAGCCATGATTTTTACATTTTTAACAAAACAGAAAAATAACTGTTGATATTAAAATTCCAAAAAATTTTTTTCAAGAAAGAAACAAGTAACTTTTTTTTTATATATATATTTGAAGTTCACTTTTTGTTATTTTGAAAGATGTACAAAAAGTTGGTTGAGTCCTGAAAAAAGATGGAAAATAAACTGCTTCCCTGCAGCTCTATCGCCAACATTACCGTCTATGGCAAAGTCAGACTTTGTTTAGACACAACATTTATAATGCAAGACGGTGACCACTCAGTTCAACCCCCAACACCTCTGACGTTACTCTGAGGAGCGGGAGATGGTGGGTGATGATGTCTTTTGTTCTTATTTATTGGGATTTACTGTCACCACTGTTCATGAACTAGTATTTCCTGTGCACTGGGAGCGAAACAGAGGAACATAAGGCTGTGCTGAAGTTGACAAAAGAGCTAGGGGGTTTAATTTGATCCGAAGATGCCCAGATGCTAGTCTGTTCCCTCTGCCATTAATTTGAGGGACTCCTGCTGAATTACTGCTGATTTCAGGCTAAACTACACTCACTGACAGCTCTCCCTCTGTTCCTATTGAGTTAGAAATATAACAGAATCTGGGGTAGTTGGTGGCATAGTGGGTTGTGCAGACGCCCCATGTACAGAGGCTATAGTCCTTGCCTATCCAATAATAAAAAAGGTGTAAGAAATATAACAGAATTTTTCTTCAAAACCCAGCCAGCTTGTAGTTCATACTTGGCACACTTTAAATAAAAATACTAAATTAGACTAGAAAAAACTTTCTCACCTTGAAAACTCTCAATTCCCAGGTAATCTCAGTTGTCAGCATCACACGTACCCACAAAATTGCCTGTCAAATACTGCAACATGCGTGTGTGTTATATAAAATCCAAACCTCTTGATACATTTTTGACACAACTCTAGATGTGGCAGCCAGCAGTCAACGGCTCTCAGTCCTCCATGCTTTTTCTAGGCAGAAGCATGCTCGACAACAAGCTCCAGCTGTGCTCTGCAGTCACATTAAATCCTGGATTTGTGATTCAACATGGAAGAAAAGAGTTTATTTTATTTAGATTTTGCCATCAGAATCAATTAAACCTTGAATTAAATGAAAATTCCATCTCTGTTAATGGATTTTGATAATATTTATATAAAGTGCTGCTCAGCAGGCCATTTAGCCAAATGATGTAAGAAAAGCACGAACATGTTTGACCCTATTCTCAAAGAGCAGGATGAGGATGACACTTCAGCTTTAAGTTTTTAGTTAGATTTTTCATTTCCCACAATGCATCTGAGTTGACTGTATTTGCCAAGCACAGGCTCAGATCTGCAACCTCGAGTGGTAATTTGCAACACAGGTTTGGGATAAAGTCCCACCCATTTTGAGATAATCCAGATGACACCATCAGGGTTTATTGGCACAGGCTTGACTTGAGGCATCACACAGTTGTTTGGATTTACTTGGTTTTACTGAGACGTCACCCCTGAGAGAAAACATACAGACACTGCTTTCTTGATTTCAGATGCATTAGTAACACATCATTTCTGTACAGCTGAATGGACAACGTGTTTTATTAAAATGGCCAAAAAGAGAACTGAGAAGAAATACATCAGGAGTAACGCCTTTGTTCTAAAGTGAGCTGAGTTTTGACAACAGTTTGGATCTAAACAGAGACAGAGTAAACCCTGTCTGCACTGTGGAGCGTCTCAAAGTGTTTGTTAACGCGAGCTGAGTCATTAGCACATGGAGTATTTTTAAAGAGTGGACTCTGATAGTCTTCTAAACAAACAGGCTGATTCCATATTGTCACTCATTTCACACAGCATGAGTGTAGCTGTCTGAGGGCGGCATTATTATTATGTTCAGGTTATGGCAGAAAAATATGCTCATCAGTGTCATTTAATTTGACATCTACCTCTGGGTGTGTGTCATACCAGGATTTTGTCTTGAATAAGAGGAACTGACTCTACAGAAGGGCATGACGAAGACAAATAGGATTGCAAATATTAATGAGCATGCTGTGATGGAGGCTGGCAGACAAAAGTGTCATAAGAGAGAATTAATCATTATTTTCTGTGCAAACATCGCTAGGTGTGTGCATGTATTTCTTCTGAATCATACAGGGCTACGAAAGATATGACGTTTGTCTCTTATCAGCCACTTTACAGCTTTAAAATTCACTAAGCAAAGACATCTCTGAAAATAAAGCAAAGTGTTTAATAATGACTTTTACAAGCTTAGACAAAATGGGTAAAAGAAGATGTCTCCAGGGCGTTAAAATCCACTAACAAGATTTACCATATTTAAAGCAAAATAGATAACAAGCCTACCTTTATTTTATAATTAAGAAACCTGCCCGGTGGGGCTCATTAAAGTTTGCTCATCTAGGAAATCTTCTTCATTTAAAGCTCATGTTCCTATAGAATTAAAATCAGAAAAATAAACAACAAAATAGATGAGTGAAGTAATAGAGTAAATGTAAATGTGTCACACAACTCAAACACCTGAAGAATGATGGACATTCTTCTTGTAACAGCTTCTGGGTAAATATTTTATTTTGGGTTATTTCTACTCCATTTGGTTTACAAACGTGAACAAATTTTTATAGTTTTAAAAAAATTATTTGAAAGACAACAGTGTAGATCACAAGTAGTATTTATTCCATTTTCTCCTTTTTCTCTAATGATAAAACATCTGATTTGTGGGTGATTTCTGAAGTTTGCTGCAGACACTGGTGGCTGAAAATTTTAAACAATGCAAACTATCTTTTCAGCATTTATTTTTTTAGTCTGCATTTTGTTTTAATGTTGGCTAATTAGAGCTCAGTATGACACAAAAATAAAACCTGGACTAAGAGTTTCTTTAAGTCACCTTACATTTGTCTTCAGAAAAAAATCTTTTCTGTCATTTGATAAAACAGCATCTGATATTTTCTTTCAGAGGGTGTCTTATGCAGTGTGAGTAAATACGCACCAGATAGAAACATAGACACGGTATTTTGATATCTGGAGTTATAATGAGACTTCACCCATCCCCCAAAATTTCTGATAGTTACGATTGTGTGTTACAGAAAAGACTAGCAAAGTCAGATAAACTCTAACTTCCATCCGTGAACTTAATCAAAGATTATGTGACAGCCATGACAAATTAATCAAGGTAAAACACAGGGAATGCTTCAGCAGAGTAGCTAATGGCCCTAATTAATAAATCTCAAATCAGCACAAATGAAACACACTAATGGATTAAACAGAGCTAGTTCAACCAAAGCAAACACCTTAGATGTCAGATCACAAACATACACAACAGATATTTAATATTTTGGTCACCTTTGGCCTAAGTTATCTACATTATTAAAGTGTGCAACTTACATTGATATGACTGTATATTCTGTAAGGATTAATCTTAGATACCGAGGACAGGTGGGGAGGGAAGCAGACCAGTGGTCACTGCTGTGTATCCGTTTATCTCAGCTGTCTCAGATAAAGGTTCGAGGTCTGAACTAAATCAATCCACTTAGTGTCTATTGACCATAGTTAGTCCTGAAACTTTGGTTATCTGAGTAGGTGTGCAGACCTCAAACCTCCGCTTTGTGCTGGTGGCTCTGCCCAAAATGAATGCTTAGTGTGTAACTCGAATAAGTACATGCACATTGAATCAATAAAAGACTCAGTACAAGATTATTAACTTGGTGCTTTAATTCACTTAGCAAAAATATCCCTATCTGAAGTGGTGGGTAACAAATTAATCTAGTTCTTGTTATTCTCATTATTCATTCCTTTTCCATATCTGCCTTATCCTATACAGGGTTTTAGGGTTTCTGGTGCCAATCCCATCTAGTATTAGGTGAGAACCAGGGTACGCCCTAGACACCATACCAGTCTGCCACGAGGCTGTGTTCATTTATCATCCGCAATCTAAATAGTCAGCCCAAGTTCTGAAAGGTCTGACATTCATGGAAGACACATTGCTGTAATGATGGTAGAACAGTTAGCCAGCTAGTTGCTAGTCAGTGGCTAGCCCTACTAGGCCGATAGTTATTGATCTAGATATAGGGGTGGGCTCGACTTTAGCTCGCCTCAATCCTGCTGCATCATAGAAATGTAATTTTAAACCTGCCCTATAAAAGAAAAATCTTGAACATAAAATCAATGAGATCAGTTTAGGTCTTAAATTCAGAAACACATAGTTCTAAACTCTTACAGTACAAGTACTGCACTGCAGCTTTGAAATACATTTCCTTGCAAAAAGTGCTCATTATTTTCCACTTTGAACTCTTTATGGTCATTATAATTTCAGTGTCACTTTCAGTTTTTGAAAACTGATTGATGAAAATGATTGCCAGTTGCATCCCTACATCTGTTTCTGGGATCAGCACATACTGCCTCTTTTATCTGTTTAATTTGTCAGTTTAATCACTGCATGTCAGATGACATCAAATGTTGCAATTATTTATCATGCTCCCATTGTGTACTAACTTAAGTTATCATGTTTTTAAATGAATCAAAGTATCTCAGTGGAGGAATTGTGCCTCCTGGCTTCTTACCTTCTGTGCACTTGAATTTGGCTACAGTTACCACAGTTTTGTGAGAAATTTGGGGCAGTTCTCCAATCCAAACAATTCTGATGACATAACAGGTTTATAGGAAAGACAAGCCTCTCTGCAGTCACTAAATCCATGACAGATATTTGTCTGAAGTTGTGCACATGTGGATGATTTAAAATTAAACAGGATACGGACAGTAAATGCTCTGCAGTTACAAACAAGAGACAGAAGAAAAACAGCTTTTTGTAAGTGTCAAACATCAAAAGCAAAACAAACCCATGTGGAGTCGCAGCGACATTGCTATTTCCCAGACTTCTGTGGGTAATTGTGCTGAAAACACTGCACACCAGCCAGTGTGCTGGTGTATATTGTTCTTGTATATTATTTACAACCTTAAGTTTGAACTCCATTCCACTTTCAAACTCCCCACACTTACTCTGTTTTGGTGTTTATAAAAGGAAATGGTAGACCAAATCTGACTCACATGATTGCTGGAAACACCTAATGAGATGCTGTAAATGACACTGATATTGACTTTTGAGAAGGCTGAATACACGCAGCACTCCTGTGTCTGTTAGGAGTTTGATCAGAGGGTTTTAGACAGAGACAGATGGACTGATCCTGCTACAACAGCAGGAATCCTCCCTTGAGGGTTATCAAACTACACATCCCAAAACCTCCCAGATCAATACACATTAGATGCTGCTGCTCGACAGCTGAACATGGATTGGCTGACATCATGGAACCTTGAGGCATGCAGTCTTGCTCTGCCTAAGTGTCTGTCAGCGTGAATTTGTTTATTTGGTAATGTGTCAACTAAGCACTTCTATTATCCAAGATTATGCTAATACACGTTTTATAAAGAACTGAGAGCAAAGTTGGCAGGAACTGACTAAACCTGACATAAGCATGTGACACACACTGAACATTGAGGAAGAGCTGTCCCCGAACAAAGGAAATGTAGGGAGTTAATGACAAACAAAGGGCACAGGTGTGTGGGGAGAGCAGAAGGCAAGACTAAGTGAAACAACCCAAGAAATAGACTAAATAAAAAGAAACCAAAATACAGAAAAGTCAAGGTTAATTCGGCTAATCCCACCATGGAAAACATGGAAATCATCCTGATGCCAAAAACAGAACAAGAACCCGCAAACCATGCCATGAATTCCTCTAAAGGAGGAAGGAGAGGAGGTGAATGATGACATTACATGCAGCACTTTCAGTCATGGGTTGCCAGTTTGCAACCAACATACAGCAACTGTTTTTTCGCTCCCTGGTTCTGTTTAGGCTTTAAAACGAATTGGTAAGGATAAGAAATCAAAGTTACTTTGACATGGTTAGAAAAGAAGATAAAGGTTAGGGCTAAATTACATTATTTCAACTAAGCAACCTTCATGGAAGTAATTTTCAAACTTCAAATGTGGTTGCACTCACTGAAAATTCATATTTTCTCAAATGAAAATCATCTATCAAGTACGTAACCACTTTTATAAATAGATATTTTCATGTAATACATTTCCACTTTAATTACTTCTGCTTCTAACAGAGTTTCATCTTGAAATTATTCAGTATTCTGTTATGCTCTATTTTTATTCTATCTTGCCTCAGGAAATGTTACAAAGACATGTACAGCAAAGACTAAAATAATATATCATATGACTTGAATGACATAAGATGCTCTCTAAAGTTTTTCCTGATGCCTTTTACTCCAACAATTGCTTAAAAAAATGCTTGAGTTGAAAACAGTAGATATTTCTTTGCTTCCTCACTGTTATTATGACACGTGCAACTGTACTAATTGAACCACCAAAAGGTGCCCTGTGGGGTTTCTGACTACTGGAGTCACGACAAAGAAATGTTTTCATAAGAGAGTCCCAGGCACTCTGCAAATGATTTCCCCCTGTGCTGGGAAACAAAGCAGTGATCCAACAAAGGCAGAGAAGACAGATTCTTGGTGAAAATAGATGTAAACATAGCAGGTGCCAAATTGTATTTAAAAGTCACTTTTATGTGGGTGGATACAACACATTTGACACACAAAAACACAGAATTTTGATATCTAGGTCTTTCACGTCCAAGCAGTACGGGTCACAGACAGGATTTTGTTCTGAAGTCAAACTGTGTGTTTGTTCACCTGCAGTATTGTGTGTGCTCTATTGAACCGTGCCATAACAGTTAATAGAAGCTTTTAGTTATTATAGCCGAACCAATTGTCTATACCCATGTTGGTATTTGTGAGTTCATTTACAGCTGAAAGATATTGTAAATTGGGTCTAAAACAATAATTCAAACGAAGGAACTTTCCCCATGTACAAGAGACCTTTAGACTTAATGCAGATTAGAGGGAATGGAAACTATTTTATGAATTACCTTGCAAAGATTATAGTTACCAAATGTTTCTGGTCCGATCCAGCCAATAAATTCACATGGCTGACTGGCATCTTCCCATTTATGATACAATATTTCAGATATTCCCAGACTTTTTGGGGGCTTTTCAACTTTGATTCGCTAGTTAATGGAAACCCAGCTAGTGTGTTTCCATCACAACAAGCAAGGAAAAAGTTCCTACTTCTTGTCTCACATTTAATCTAGCAAGAACTATATTGTTTCTGTTTGACTCCGCTTTGCTTTTCCTCTTCTTTGGTCGCACACACAGCTTAATTTACACTTTTCTGAAAATTTGAGGATGAGGTTTCTATTGAAATACCTACAGTATTTTGATTTTAGCCTGTCAGTTTCAATCATTTCACTGGTAATCTCCAGATTAGCGTGTAATATCCAACAATACCATCACTACAACAATGAGTTTATGTTTACTGCAAAGGAATGAATGAACTGGTTTATCCTGTAATATGACTGCTGCATTTCATTCTTACTGTAATAAAGTCCCAGTTGGGTATTATGAATATTCACTCACTTAAGACTTTCTGAACCACATAACAGACAGTAAAAATCTGATAAATCAGATATAAATTAGATCACATGACTGTTGTCTACAATAACCTGAGGCGTTTAACTTAAAAGAAAGCCGTAGCTTATTTTGCAATAGTCTGTGCTACTTTTTGTGATAGTAACTGTATTTAAGACATTACTCTGCATGGCTGTAGCCTACAGTATATGGACCTGGGGCCAGATGTATAAAACTGAATGCAAATTCATGAATACTAGTCTGAAGAAAGGGTGAGGAGCTCACATTCTCACCACACAGTCTTCCTTTATAAATACCGGTTTGCGATCAGGAAAATGAGAACACATGGTTTTTGTGTGTATGCATTGTTTATTTGTCTGGCCCCGGGAGTACTTGGAAATTGCCCACTCAGCAGCCCTGCAGATGACTTATTTTATAGAATCCGGTTCTTCTGCCCACCCAGTCTAGTATTTCATGTGATAAATTTAAGATTGTGTGGCTTGAATCTCTCATTTTATTTCACAGTGATTTCATTTCCTATTTGACCCAGAAATTAAAGAAATTGTGCCGAACATATCTGGGACACTCGTTGATATTTTAACTTTGACAGTTTAATTTGAGATGTGTTTTTACACTGACCTCACTTGCAAAGTTTGTAAAGAGCAACTGTGTCAGTGGTAAATAAAGTAAAAACATTATCAAAGTTAGAAAACCAGCCAGTGGGTTTGAAAAGCAGGATTTTTTAAATAAAAATGAATATCAAAATGCAACCGTTTCTATGAGTGTAGAGCAGAAATAACAAGAAAAAAATTCAAATATTCCTTTTACACTTTTGACACACTGTTCATTCAGGTAAAATAACCACATCTGTGCTTAAGATCGTGATCTTTCTGTTTTATTAATGCACTCAATTGATATGTGAACACAAAAACAAACTGAGAGACCTCTGTTTTCACAGAGGTGCACTTTATATTGTGCTGATAAATAGGGCTCTATTGAGTGAAGCAGCATGGGATTCAGAGTTACAGTTTTAGTGAAATCACATGCCGAGAATATTTCAGCTTAACTCTGAAAGTATCAAAAACCAAAAGAATATTCAGCAACGAGTTGGCAAGGGATTTGATTTAAACACTCAGGATTTGAAAATCAAATCTGGGGGATCTACTCATCCCTACTCTCCTTACATTCACAAAATGAATGAGTTCACAATTGTTCACAAAATTGGGAACATGCAAATCTCTGCTTCTACATTTTATGAATAAAAGAATGTGGCTATTTTGAAAACAACTTGTGGATAATGTCTGATATTTGTGTTGTGTGTATGAGTTGTATTCATTTGGGTATCTGCTGTTGAACACATTTTTGTTAACTTACCACAGCTCTGTGTTTGGTGACAAAAGCACTTAGTGTTGAAGACAATGTGGGAAACGCAGAGGGAATGTTGTCCTCTCTGGGTAGGAATGTGTCCCCTTGCCCTGGTGACAATACTCAATTCAGTCCGAGCGCCCAACAAAAAAAACAAAAAAAACACGCCACTTCAAAATACCAGGTGACGCTTTGTGTGAGCCATTCATTATAACACTGTCACATGTCTGTCTTTTGGCTTATTCAAGACGGTCAGATGCTGACGAGGGGTTGTGGACGAGGCCCCTCTGTTTGTTTCAAAAGCAATAAATCACACCCACTGGTAGTCATGTGCAGAATTCATGGTAATTGCATTCAATCAGTAGCCTAGCAAGCCAGACCCGTACAGCAAAAAGCCCCGGAGCAAATTCCATTTGCGGCCGCTAGGGGCGTCTAGATTTCTAGGCTATTCAATCAGAGCTGTTACCTCAGAATGTGCTCCACAGTGATTCAGTTTGAGTTAAAAAGTTGAGTCTTTGGTAACATAATGAAACTACACACAGTCCATAATCTGTGTGTGTTTGTCACCCACAGGTGCAGCCTACTATGACAACGTGCGGCCGTTGGCTTATCCCGACTCGGATGCAGTGCTCATCTGCTTCGACATCAGCCGTCCGGAGACTCTGGACAGCGTGCTGAAAAAGGTCAGTGTCACATCAACAGAAGTTTGAGGATATTATCTTTTCATTTTTCAAGGTACACTATGTTCTTCATCAGGAAAGAGCAAATGAAGCAGCCTTTGGGTCCATCATAATACCAGGCTCACATTCAATATGGATTTTAACAGAATGATCTTTTCCCAGAACAACGACACAGCAAGACATCTATAGTCTTCAAAATCTATAGTTGTCAAAAAGGTCTTTTAGGCACTTCCAGCATTTAGAGCCACATTATTATGTACTTGGTTTTGTTTCCCTCTTCATATAGAATTCCATATATGTTGTTTAGTTTGTTTTTCATTTTTATTTTGACCATGCGCACCATTTAGTTTGGTTCAGAAAAGCCCTTTGAAACCATGCTTTGAAAGTTGCGAGTTTATCATTATTAAATGGCAAATTGAAGACCCATTTTAAGCAGTTGGTTTTAAGCCTGCTTTTGGCGACACATTTCACACAAAATTCTGCTTGCCATCTGCTAGTTGCACGCTAACATTTTCAAAATGTCCATTGCAAAACAAAAACCTCAAAATTGGCAACCTGCATGCTCAAAATGGCAAGTTTTGATGAGGCTTGTTTGGTTATTTTAACCTCCCCCCAAATGATATGTTAAAGTTGTTAACATATCATATGTTGTTGTTTTGTGTTTTAGAATGAGTGAAACAAGCACCTAGCACCATGTATGTTAAAATAAAAAAGCTGTAGCCAAAACATTTCCCCATTGTTGGGTAATTGAATCTGACTGGAAGACAGATACATTTTTAAGTATTGTTATATTTGAAGTATTGAACATCAAAGATGTCCGCCTTTCAGTCAGCAGACATTCCTGAAGCCTGTGCCATCATTCATCAGTGACATCATCAATACAAGACAAAACACTAATCTTTCATGGTCGGCAAATTCTCACATCTACAGGGGGTTCATTTGAGAGCTACCTTGAACTTTGACCTTATTAAATGACCTCAGTAATGGTGTTGAATATACCGATTTGACAATGCATGCGCAGGATGCCAAAGTGACATTTTGAGGGGTAACAAGGGAAATGTATCATCTTGTAAGCATCTAAGTGTCTAATTTTAGTGTTCAGTGAGTCCCTGTGTCCCTCCTCTGTGTTTTGCTTTGGACTTTTATTCCATCTGCAGGCATTCATCTTCAAATTATACCCTTGCAGAAACACTTTGTGTTCTACTATTTCTGACAGCCTTCCACCCAATCAATGTTTGCACCCTCCAATTTTCCTTTTAGAGGGATTATTTGCTCTCAACATTGCTCAGCGACAAAAATACCCCCTGGCTCCTTACGATTCCTTTTGTATTTTAGTTTTTTTTTTCCGGTCCATTCCCAATCTCTTCATCAATCTGGATCTCCCATGTTCGGCTGCAGCTGTGTCATACTTCTTCGTCTGTATCTCCCTCTTTCTCACTCATGATCACATTGTAGAGGCCAGAAACTGAACAAAATTATTTGAGACTGTTTAACTACACTGTCACTGACACATGCAACGTAAGGTTTTGTTTAATAATCATACAGTCTTAGCAGCTTTTCCTTAGAAATTGGAAAGCATCGAATGAAGCATCAACAAATTGTGTTATGTCACATGGGATTAAGTCCATCTCATATATACAGTCTGTGGTGTCAACACAATGTCAGAAAGAGGAAAAGGTCAGAGAGCACAAATAAAAATAATTTTAAGAATTTATATGTATTGAAGAAGAAATGTTTTTGACACTAGGTGACACACGAGCAAATGACAAGTGGTTAGAAAGTCAGAGGGATGGATTTGTTTGTATCCGTCTTAAGAATCCATGAACATTTTTAGTGTCATACCACCATCTGGGATAGAGCTATTTTCATCATTAGAAAAGTATTTAAATACATTATGTTAGCCTCATCTGTGTCAGTGCTCATTTTTCAGAGTTTCCTTCAGCGTTCAAGGCTTCCTTTCTATCATGTGAGCTGTACAAAGGCTGGCTTACTGCCCTCTAATTTGCGCTGTGTGAACTGTGCAGCATAATGTAGACCCAGGAATCAACGATCAAATAAAATGCAGACTGTTCAAATGATAGATTTGATTACTTGTTGCAACCCCAATATCTACAGGCTGCCCGGCTGTGTGGTGCTTAGCACTGTCACCTCACAGTGTGAGGGTTCCTTCCTCCTACGACTAATGTGCATGTTAGCTTTAAGCAACATTACAGCATTTTTTTAAACTTAAAACCATGTGCTTCTGACTTGTTTTCAAGTACATTGACTGCTGTTATGCCCAATTTCGGACCTGAAACTGCTGTAAAGCCCCTGGAGCTGAGATACCACAATTCATGATGTTGCTAAAATGGTCCATGACTTATTAGTGAAAATGGCTTGACTGGATTCAGCTTTAGCTTCACCGTTGACTGACTGTTTTTTACATGTGTATTTTGAACGTGTTCTGACCTGGGTCATGCACATATTTTTAGGCTGAATTGTCAGTTGAGGCAATTGAAAAAACAAAACTCCATTTTGTACCTTTGATAAATCAGACTCTCTACTCCAAGAACTCGTATTCTTCTGCTTCTTTATGCACCAGTTCTTAACAGTAACGCAGACAATAAGCCGCTCATCCCGTGGGCCCTTTGTGAGTCATCTAAACTGCTGCTGTTCACCAGTTGCGCACAGTTATGCAGAGAAGCCTATTGAACGGCAACAGCTCACTCTGCAAAACAGCACGCTGGTGCCCGTGAACAACAACGACACACATGCAACCGGGAGAAAAGATGTCTTTGTAAGGCAGAACAAATGGAGCAACAGTGCTCAAAGGGCTGCTTCTGCCATGGTGTGAGGAGATAATGAAAGGAGTCTCAGAGAGAAAGACAGAGAGAAACAGTTTAATAGCTTGAGACATGTCTCCGGACTGTAATGAGTATTGTCTGTCTTTGTCTTCATCCTGCATTTATGACCATGAGGATCATGCTGTAACAAAACAGCTAAAGTGTAATTGATTTGCTTCCATTGTGTGTCTATGGTTTGAGGCCAGTTTACAAGTTGTAAGATGTGTTATATGTTGGGGACTCAGGTCACTAAAGAACCTCACCATTTTGTTTTATTTTGCTGCAAAACAGAATATCGCAGGCTCCATTAAAAAAAAAAAAAAAAGAATGACAGTTATTGTGTTAGTGGGGATGTTGCTGCAGGCTAAAGATGAGAATGTCTAATATAAACTGGAAAGTCCAGCCTTTCACTGAGAGCAATTTAGTCTCAGAATTGAACATGTCTGAACAAGTTTGAAGGCCATGAATATAAACAAATAATGAGTAAAATCCTTTTAGGTTTACACTGTTTTACGATGTGATGGAAAATGTATGAAATTTTAACTGATAAAACCCATATTTATTCAGAAACATAAACAATTGTCTTTTGACACAGAATATCTAAAAAAAAATCCCTTTAACACAACAACATGATATGATGGGATTGTGTATTAACATCAAGCAACTTCAGACTTTGTCATATTTACACATTTGTAGCTTCTAACAAAAAACAAAAACAATTATGAAGATTTTACTAAATAGTCAGCACAGGGTGTCATTCCTCAGGACTACATGACACAAAACAACAAACCAAAAGGCAACACAGGTTCGGTGCTATTTCATAATACCTAGTTTGAATAAAATATTGCCACGAATAAATAAAATTATAAAGTTATTACAAAATCATTGGACAAACCTGAGCCAGCATTTAATTAGAGCTTTTAGTGCTGCTGTCTAATTGTCATTGTGTTACACACTTAAACTAACACCAATCTGTACGAAAGATGTCTTACATATAAAGTTTGGTTGATTTTACATCACTATAACAAGGTGAGAAGTTGAACCACTGGACACTTTTCAGAGGGTGTTCAGTTACTCATCAAGTAGGTAATTAGAAACAAACACCAAAGTAAATTATTCAAATGATCATTCGGGGCTCATTCAGCCCATACAGTCATGGAAAACAAGTATGGCCCCTTTCAAATTTAGGGTTTTACATAACACAACATAATAAAAATCACTTGGTTCTTACAAGGTCTTACACATCTCACTTTGGTCTTGTCTGTCTAAAGGACATTGTTGTAGAAGTCTTGACATTCAGAAGAAAGTTTGCAAACCTAAGCTGGACAGCTTTTTAGAAAGAAGAGGCTGTCTGGCAACCCTTCCAAACAAGCCATACTTGTTCAGTCTTTTTGTATTTGTACAGTCATCAACTTTGATATTTAACATGCTAGTAGAAGCCTATGGTGTCTGAGATGTAACTCTTGAGTTTTTTGTACTTTTTCTGAGCATGTCAACGGTCTGACCTGGTGGTGAACTTGCTGGGACGTCAAATACTGGGAGGATTGGCAAATGTCTTGTTTTTCACTTGTAAATTGTATTTCTCTCTGTAGAATGATGGACTACAAACTATCTGGACTTTTAACCCTTCTCAGGTTGATGGGAAGCAACTATTGCTTTTCTAAGATCATTGCTTATGTCCTCCCTCTTTGAAATTGTGCTGACACACCTGAATGCTCCAGACCAGCAAACTTACAAAACTTTTGCTTTTATCGAGGTGCCCACACTAAATGGTAATTTAATCAAGTATATTCGATTAGCAGCACCTGGCTGGTACCTACTTTCTTAATTCCAATGGGTGTACTTTGTTTTTCGCACACAGCTTGTGCATTCATCTTAGTTTTTGTTGAATAAATAACTACTATAATAACTGTAATATGTCATATGTTGTTTGTCTGAGGTTTGTTTTGTTTGTCCAATTACGAACATGTTTACAGCTATTGTTTTAATGAAAATGTGCTTCAACTGACAGAATTAGCCTTATCTTAAACCCATCTTGTAGTTTCAAGTTAACATATTGCCTGCAAGCCTCAGTCAGCTTTGAATAGGTCAGTGACTGACTTCACTAATCTTGCAGCTGAATATGAGTAAAATCCCTCAGAAAGGTTACAAAATCTTACAAAAGTGTCCTGAGAGAAGCATATTTATGTTCATGGTTTAAAATGAGATAATACAGAATATGAACGTAGGAATCCACGCGATAAAATACAACATATTTAACTTATTGGGGCTTGTGCACTGATGCATGTTTGTCTGACACACAGTGGCAAGGGGAGACGCAAGAGTTCTGTCCTAATGCCAAAGTGGTGCTGGTCGGCTGCAAGTTGGACATGAGGACGGACCTCAGCGTCATGAGAGAGCTTTCCAAGCACAGACTCATTCCTGTCACCCACGAGCAGGTGAGGAGAACACCGAACAGCATCTATTCTATTTAACATTATATTTTCTTTGGACCATGTCTGACATTTGGTTTTAAATCTATTGTCCTTTGTCCTAATTTGCACTGATTTACTTGCAAACTTGCAAACAGACGACACATATTACTTTCCTCCCTTTTGCATGTAAACAAAACTTCTAAAAATGAATTTGGAGAATGACATTTTACTCGAATCATGACTTTCACAAATATGGAAACACTGGGAGTACAAAGGAGCTTGAATTGAACAAAGAAGGAGACAAACAGCAGTTGTGCGATAGCACGGCTGTTTTGTTCATGTCTTGGAGCAATGAACAGTTGCATGCATTAATTTTAATAACGCATTTCCATGTAAATGTGAATTCCAACTTCTTGGCAGCCCTTTGTCAACAAATGATTATTTACTCATATCTCTAATAAAGAGCAGAAATAATGACCTTTGCTGTCCAGTCAGTAATGACACTGAATTGGTGCATCAGGATTTCAGATTAATTTTAAGCCATCAGTTAATTGACTCTAAATTCAAAGCAGCCACTGATTACACCACAGCATTTAAATGCATTTCTAAAAACATAACTGCACACATGTAGGGCACTTAAAATGATGCACTCAAAGGCAGCAAAATTCAGTCTTCCCAGAATGACAAATAAACAATGATAAAAGCTCTGGGTGCATTTAATGCTGAATTATGTTTGACCATTGTCGTCGACATGAGAACGGTGAATGTGATTGACCAACATCATGCTGAGAGATGTATTGTCCAGTGTTAGACTGATGTTTTGTTCTAAACATATATTTGATTCTTGAGCACTGTCAAAACAGCAAATAGTGTGGAAATGTGAAAAACCACAGTGTGACTAACCCTATGTGCATCAATGAATTGAGTGCCCAGCTGGTGTCGACACTACTTTTTCTCAGTCTCGTTCACATTTAGCCAAACGGGCCTTGCCAGAACAAATTGGGCATACTTTTTACTTGTGCCTTGTAAAAAGTATGCACAAGTAAAATGTTCGTCATTAGTTAATATTAACGGACTCCATTTCTATTAAGCAGTCATTGCTGCCTAGACTGTACTGTATGAATTGCAAGCCCTCCATCTGCGCATGGGACACAAAAAACTGAAATAGTTACAGAATGCAAATCTAATTCTGTGAGCACATGAATTGCCTGTTTTGAGAAAAGTTTATACAGAGAGGTTTGAGGTTGATTAAAGGGATATTTAGTTTTTTTTTCTTAAAGGATAAGACCGGTTTTTTGACATTGGGCCCTTGATTTCACATTATACCATGATGTTCTACTCACCCCTGCTTGTTGTTGAACATTTGGAGCTGTTCCGAAGATATTCGCGAGGCGTCTGGCTGCTCTCTTGAGATATTCGGCCATGAAACGGTTTCCTATGGGCAAGCTTATACAGGCACAAACAATGCTGTTTATAATTTATTAATTACTCTACACTAGCACTGATAACGTGGAGGTGCGTCGCTTACTTAAAAAAATCCGGGTTACTAATTTTGAATTTTAGCCGAATTAATAAATAGGCAGCAGGTCTGTGGGCTGTCTGTGGTAGTAGCACGACAAGGACGTCAGTAACACCCACGCGAATATCTTCGGAACAGCTCCAAATGTTCAACAACAAGCAGGGGTGAGTAGAACATCATGTTATAATGTGAAATCAAGGGCCCAATGTCAAAAAACCGGTCTTATCCTTTAAGTGGGGTTGTGTGAAGTATATATCAGTAGCAGTCAGTGTCTTACCTTCAGTAGAGAGCAGTCAGAGTGCTCACTGTTTGGAGCATCAGGAGGTTTTCTGACAGGCAATTTAAGCTTAAAGCTTCAAAGGAGGTCAATAGAAAAGTGAATTTTTTGTCATCTAAAGAAACTCAAACTTTGAAAATTTCATAGTTTTTTTTATTTTTATTAAAGCTGTATTATGCATTTTTACACAAAATCAGTTTTGCATTAGAAAATACATGGGCTGAGTCAGCAAAACACGATCCATGTTATGACAGTGTTACAATGCAGACCGTTTTGTAACTGACTGCGGACTGTGTTGTTACATGGATGAATGTGAAGTGAGCGCAGCTCTCTCTTGCAGTATTGACCAATGTTCTTGTCAGTCAAGGTGTCACAGTAAATTATGCCTGCACCCCATGGGTGTGCACTTTGGTGGAAGCCACTGACGTTGCCATGATTTCTGCCATTGTCACAGGGATAAATACTGTTATATACACAACTAACGTGACTGTAAATTTATGACAATTAAAGAAGTGCAGATACAGACACGTTTCGAACAGATACACTCCCACAGCAGACAGCAGTCAACAAAAACTGACAAAAAGTGGAGAACTAAAACAAAAAGTTGTGGAAAAGAGAGCTAAGGAGTGACGTAGACTGACGTCTGGCAGCTGAATTTAAAGGATGTAATATACGACTTTTCTCAGCAGAAATCCAGAGTATCTGTAATGTGACTTGAGCTTTTGTTTTGGCCTCGATGCACAGACTTGCACATTCACTGAGTCCTCATCTTTGTCACAGACTGACACTGAGTTTGATTTTATCACACAGCTGCTGGTCTGTTTCCTTCGTTTAATATTTAATCATTTCCGGTGTATGACATGTTGTTGTTGCTGGTCGTCTTTGAAGTTGCTGTTTTTCCCCACTCACTGCTAAAATTACCTTTTGTGTGAGGTACCACTGATGTGACTCTATGTACTATATAAGGACAATGACTTGAAAAAAATTGGAATTGATTGTGATTGTTTGAGTTGTTTAAGATGCAGAAGAATTCCCTCCTCTCATGGCCCCTATATCAGTAGCTTTTGGCTTGGCTTGTTTGACAGGCTTTGATTATGCTTCTCCAAACTGAGACTGCTTAGACTGCAGGAAAGACACTGACTACTTAAAAAAAAGATAGAAAAAAAATCCTTTAAAAGCATAGGCAGGTACAGATAATACACATTGTGCTGCAGCACAGGAGCTTCTCAGTTTTAAACTTTCCATTTTGCTAATGGAATTCACCAAAATGACACTGTCCAACTTATATATGTGATGAATGGAATTGAGAGCAAGTTCAGACTGTTGCAGAAATGGTCTACATTTATAAAGCACTTTTTTAACCTTGTCAAAGGTTCTACAAAGCACTATATACAGTGTTGCACCCCAACCTCTCCCTTAGACCTTAATGGTGGGGATGTAACAGTTTATCACTCACCCATTTACACAAACATTTATACAGCACTTCTTATTACAGATGCTCTCTACAGTATGCAGCACTTTTCAACTACAATTACACACCAATAAATATGTCAGCGGCAAAATGAGTTTCATTGTCTTGCCCATGGATTTTTGGAAACATGGATACAGTGGTAAATTAACCACTTGCCCTCAACCACTCTACCATCTGAGCCACGGCCACCCTCAATGTCGAAAATGTGCTTCAGTTCATGCATTTGGAATCCATGAACTGACTTCAGGCTACTATTCGCTAGTGTTGCACACTGTTGAGGCACTGAGGAAAGGCATATAGGGAGAAAGCATTAATGTTTACTTCAAAAGGGTTTTCAGTGGAATTCTTTTCAATTGGATTATTTAACTTAGTATAACAAGTTACGTCATAATATGCTCATGAAGTGGCAATGAAAGAAAGCAGTTAGTAAATTTAAATCGCCTCCAATTCTTACTTGAAGTACCTTTTAAATAGATGATCCTTTTATCTCTACCCAGCTGAAGTGAACCTCAGGAGGAGTGCACTCACCAGAATTGAGCCACTCATAAACATTGTGGCATTGCTGTAATGGGCTTAAGTACTTCAGAATAAATACAAGAAAAGTTTAAGCTTTTACATTTATACAAAAATAACAGGCCTTTAATGTTTTTCAAACTCAGTCCTACTGCAACGTTTTGCAGTTTGTCTCTAACACTGATGGGTGAACACCTACCCTGTCACACAGTGTAGATTCTCTATTTCTAAAGACTTGCACAATCAAAAAAGACAGAATGAATGTAGCAAACTCAAGGTGACAGAGCTGGAGTACTTTTTATAAAAGCTAAAGAAGTACTGGCTAAATCACTGTAGTAATTCCCCATCTTATACCGGGATAAACACAGTCAGTAAAAGGTGAAGGAAAGGTAAGCACTGTGTACAACTTCAACAATCCACAATTAAGATCCTGCTAAACACTACTGGGAATAAATTGAGCTTTTATGCTTGAGTTTTACAGTTGCAAGGATGGGCCTTAAATATTTCATGGCTGTGTGGAAGATATGTTCTGTTTTCCCTACAAGCTATCAAGGTTGTATTACTGTAAGTGAGATTGTTTTTTTTCTGTGTGGCCAAGCACAGTGGTCCGATATCCACAAGCAAATTCTTACAGAAATGTATTTTTACAGCGTGTTGTTCAAAACATCCACCCTGTATGCTTGTTTTCACTCATCGTGGCTCATAAGAATCAAATCAAGAACTCGCCAAATACCAAATGTTATGTTGTTATGTTCTTACATGAGGTCTTTACACTGAATTTACAACATGAGTTAAATGGGCTTAAAGGGCATTTAAATATATATGACATAAATAAAGCATAATTTCCACTATATGACCTCTCACTCACTCTCTCATGCACACACACACACACACACACACACACACACACACACACACACACACACACACACACACAGAGAGACTATTAATTTTCATAAGTGCGAGTGCTAGCTCTTGGCAGCTTTTTAAATAAGGCTTTATTTACAACCAAACACCAACTAAAACATATTGATGGGCACATGTTTGAATTGAAACAAAACAATGATCTTATTGTAACGGATGAAATTACTGTACAAAATGACTGACTGTGAAATCATTTCAATCATCCTAGCTAACTTCCTGACTTCAAATCTCAGTTTGTTGGCACGTACACACATCAATAGGCAAAGAAAAAAATTGTAATGGCATGAATGAAGACCATAAATGAATGATGAGAAGGTTACACCAAACATAATATATGAAGTGTGTTGAAGTTGCAACACAAACTCACACTGAAACGTACAGAATTCCCTCGCATTTGTTTAGAGTTGAAAGAAAAGAATCTTTGCAAGATCATTTTATTGTAGCAGCAAATCTGGTCAAAAAATCCTGAATTAAAACTAGCTCCACTCTCTGTTGAAGTTATTCTTACGCTGTATAGCCCAGGTTGCACTGCTAAAATACTAGTACAAGTAGTTGCACATGATGAGAGAAGCTCTGATAAATCCACTAAGAATCACTAAGTTTTAACAGTTATTCTCCTTTACTAAACTGCAGCCCTCCACTGAATTTTCATTCTGCTTTGTGCCAGCTGCTGTACTCATCTGATTGTTTCTCTCCTTCCCTCAGTGCTCATATTTATTGTATACTGATATGGCAGAATTCTCAACAAAGCCTCTCTCATATTAATTGTTTTGTTGTCAGGGGGTGAACCAAGTCTGAAATTGTGATTGGAAAGTGGCTCGTTAAGACGATGTGACAACCCGCACTCACTGTCAAGGCATTTTAATACTGTTAGGTTGCTATTATAAAATTCTGACTTTATAACCGCAGCTTCATTTGACAAAATCCCCACCCAAATGATTTAAACACAACATCTGTGCAGTCATTTTAACTACACTTACTCGTACGATGATCCCCCAGAGAAGAAAGTTAGAAGTTAGAATGTCTTGAAAGTTTTTTTTACACAGTCCAATGCCTCCTAACGAACAGTAAGGACGACACAGCACATGTGGAAGCGCTCACACGTGCTGCTGCCTTTCACAGAGGAAGAGGTGCAGCAGGGGGAACCCTTGCTCTTGTCAGACAGTAGTTGGGAAGTTTGTCCTAAAAGTTGCAAGGTTTGTTGATAGTCGTAGTAATAAAAAAAAAAAGAAAAATGGATACATGATGTGAGAGCATAAGGAAAGTGTTAACTGCGTGAGTCTCCACACAGAAAGATCCCAATTCGGGATTTGAACCTTTGCTGTGAGGCGACGGTGCTAACCACCACACCACCGTACAGCCCACATTGGCATTCACACAGGCCAATCATGTGCAAACTGACTATGCACATGCTCGGTTGTAGCAGCTTGTCAAAGTCCAAAGCCCAAATCAAAGTCAAATAGTGCTCTCAGTGGGGCAAAAGATGGAAGGAGGGGGAACTTTACACATTAGTCTTAGTAATGTATCAAGACATGAACGTACGGATATCAACTTCTTGCTAAAAGCTCATTGTGCTGTCCCCAAATGGTTAAAAAAGTATTGAAGGTTCAAATGTTTCTCTTCATCTGTTTTTCTTAGGGCTCTAATTTGGCGAGGCAGATTGGTGCTGTGGCCTATGCAGAGTGCACCTCAAAGTACTCGGAGAACAGCGTCCGTGATGTATTCCACGTCACCACCCTGGCGTCTGTGTCCAACATTCAACGGCCTCAGCTCAAACGTGCTGGCTCACGTCGTGGCCTCAAGCGGATCTCGCAGCAACCTCCCCGGACTGAGATTCATGAGCACCCGCCTGCCATTAGAAAGGACCGAGCTAAAAGCTGTGTGCTCATGTAGTACCAGAGCTTATCAGCGATCTGACATGTGTGTGTTGATGGACATGAACCTTACTGCACATGAGCCTTATTTATTGGTGAATTCTTGTCAGATCATTGCACTGCATAATGGACAATGTGGCGAAAACAAGAATGAATACTGTCCCGTGGAGCTCTTTGAGGGATTGTTTGTCCGTTTTTAGCAAAGCTTTGCTTGTTGTTTTTCTTTGTGGCCGTGTTCTGATCAGGGGAGGCCACTGTGGTGGCTAAAGCTGTTTTTCTTTAAAGCTTTTACTTGAATAAGAGGACAAAAACAGGCCGGTTTGCAAATGAAAACACAGGACAGAAACTAGCAACTTTGGTGTTCAAAGGAAAAAAAAGTAATTGGAAAGATCCTTTTGCAGGAAGCAGCAGTGAGAGTGCTGCTTTTCACCTCTATCGTATTGTTTCCTGTTTGAAATGCTATTCTGTCTTCAAGTATTTAAATAAAGAAAGAAATGAAGCACAACACGATGCACGAAAGGTGTTCTAAGAAATCTATAAATATCAGGGCGTGAACCCTAACCCTTAAAAGAAAATCTGGTCTGACAAAAGAAAACAAATTTTCCTAAACCACAAGTGCATTTAATAGGGAAAACTAAATAATCACACACCATATATAATACTGATGCGTTGTGTTATTAATATTGTTCTAATAATCCACACTGGGAAGGAAGGTGTCAGAAAGCGTGAAGGACATGAATATTATGTTGTTAATGTGATAATGAAATAAAAAAAAGATTGGTCTGCCATGCGTTGGAACATCTTTAATGTCTTTGACAATATTCATGCAAATTTCAAGCAAACGGAATGCATTTAATGAGCTGTTGTACAACTATTAGAAATATTGAAGTTGAATTACCTATTTGTTGGGAATCATGTAAATGATGAAATTTGGTCTTTAGAAGCCATAACTAATTGATCAAATAAGAACTTTAACTTCTTGTGGCATTTAGTCAAAGAAATAAATGACATTGAAAGCGGGCAGCTTTCAGGTGACAAAACTTATCTCAACCCACGAATGATGAAATAATCAAAAGCCATTTTGAATTTTGTAATTCTCTAATCTATTTTGTAACATGCTTACTTGATTATGTATTTGAACTCATCACCTAAACCATTTGCCGTTTGAGTGCACAGCAGAAAAATGAGGAATTGCGAGTGGGAGGGCAAGTATAAAAGGGCAAGGTCTGTTGTGAAAGACAAGTCTCAACCTAGCAGTCTCCAGCATGAAGGTTTGTGGCACTTTCCATCTTGCCCTACTTCCTCTCTTATAAGTGAGAAAGTGGATATCATGATGTCGGCGCTCACATGTAGATGCTGATGAATCAAAACTTAATGTGCATCTTCAAGGCATTGACTGATTCTATAACTGCCGTGTTATCTCATAAATGGTGAAGCAGACGAGAAGCAGAGAGATGTGTTCCTTCGGAGTGAAAGAGGCATTGCTTTTGCATGAATTGCTAAAGGAGTTGTTACTGTCAGATGTGAGTAAAACATGTGCCACAGTGTACTGAGCCTCGTTTCCCTTAACCTCTTCGGAAAATGCCATGGGGTTAAGGAAAAATGTTCAATCCTGCTCAAGGGAAAAATTCAACTGTGCTGTAATGAGACTCACACTTATAATAAGCTGTGATGAGGGTTTATATCACTGAAACTACAGCTGTTAAATATTAAATATTCTTAAAAAAGTGCTTTAAATATCAGTATAATAAGATATCAAATATTGCCTTATTATCAAGTCTGTAATTAAGAAACTTCATTGAAACTTGTTATTGGCTGCTCACACTCATTCTTGTGTCCACATATTTATCCATATGAAGATGAGAGGACACCAGAAATCTGCCGCTCAAATTCCTCAACTTTTCAATTCTATTTTCCAAAAATCTTATTAATCTTATTCATTAAACAACAGGTGAAAATAGTTTCTGTGCTTTTAATTAGTTAAGCCATACAGCAGCTCTTCAGATCGATTTGATGCTCTGGGCTGTCCAGCACAACATTGTAAAACCAATCAAATCTTTCTTCTGTTATTTAGTCCGTTCACATAAACATTAGACAATCTACCTTTTATGCCCTTTTCACTCATTTGTTTTTCAGTTATGTGCTTGTAACTTGTCTTGAGACAAGCTTTTGTTATTTGTAGAATAGATACACCAAAAAAACCTGGAGGCAGTCGTTCTCTCCCTAACTTTGTGCATCAAACATGTAGAGGTAAAAAAAAATGATGTCATTTCACGTTTTGACTCATCAATTATCAGGTAAATAGAGTGCAACAGTGGCATCAGTGAATGAGCGGTGGGTTGTTGTAGCACAGTGAGCACGGCTCATCTCCAACTGCTAATTTGGATATCCTGTCAAAGCAAAATGACATTACGTCTCAATGAGGATAACAGCTGGCCTCTCACTTCCTGATAAAGAAGAATCTCTCCCACCAACATAACTCACATATGTTCATGTTTTATGTAGGTTATGACTTCAAAGAATGAGGAGAGAGCAGCTCACTCACCCCAGACATGAAATGACATCCTGCCCCGCTCGATAAATACACACTCATTCTGCATCACATTTTTAGTCAAAATCTACATGACTGAGTGAGGTTACAGACTATCTGATGTATTTTTGGTCATTTCAATGAGTGGACAATTGCATGATTTGAGAATGACATCAACAAAACAAAACAAATCAGTAAATGACGATACCGGAATTTAAAGTGTAACCCAGGTATAATTAGCTTTTTATGTCAAATACGTGTCTTTTCTAAATGTTTTTTTTTTTTTTTCAAAGTACCTCGACTAATGAGAGGCTGAATAATTAAAAGCATAGCACACTAAATAAAATATCAGTGACCTAACTGCTGGCTTTGTCATGGCAGCAGCTGGTAAGATACACATTCAGCAGGCAACAAAACAATCATTTATTTCTCCTATCTTTTTCAAAAAGAGATAACCTACAAGAGCTGAACAATGAGCATATTAATCTATTTATAGAAAAGTTATTGGCCGGGAGGAAAAAGAATGAAAGACATTTTTTCTTCGCTCATTTTTTCACTGCATGACCCCGTAATGTAAGTAATTACCACTTTGAATATTATTAGGGTCTGAAGGATTGCAAAACTCCATGATAAATAACAAAGGTGCTTTGAAAGTACACGATTTTATAGACCAAACAGTTAGACACAATAATTGGAACATAGATAATAATAATAATAATAACCATGTTACAATTATTATATAAAACCCTATAGAAAAAAAAACAACAGCAATGATTTAATATTACATATGGTGGAAAGCTAGTTACTGTACCCTCACAAACACCTACACAGTCTATATTGTAAGAATGTATTCCCTTGATGTTAAAAACTCATGCAGCTGTTCTGGTCTGTATTCCTAAGCCTTCCAGTCTGACCTTTAACTGTGACTTTAGTTCCAGTTTTGTCTCCAACCACCATAGATAAGACCCCACAGCAAGTCACTGCCTTTGTGAGCAACAGCAAAGTGACATTTCACAGCATTGCTGCCATGTTCCCATGCAGGGAGCGCGAGGTCACAACACATGCCGGAGGCCAAACCAGGGCAAAAAACCCAGTCAGGGGGAGATGTCCTCACTGATGGAGCAGAAACAGTCTTGTGTATATGCAGTATATGACAATGTCTCTGAAATGATTTAATCGCTAATGCCTCTGGCAATTAATAACAGCTCATCAGATTCATGGATCATTTTCAATAGTGTGGTTTAACCCGAGTGCATTAAACACTTATTTTGTTAAATACTGTTTTAGTTTGTTCCCACAGAGATATGATCTCTTTTACCACATAAATATCAAGGATGCTAGCTGCCTGCAATGACATAAGGGGACATGATTAGATTTGAGTTTCAAAGTTACAGCTCCAATACTGCACCAGCTGCAGCCCTTTTCAAGAAACAGTCGAATTATGTTAGAGGACAAACTCGCAGGCTAAAACGACCTCAGCCTCAGGCACCAAGTCCACTGAGTCGACCTCTGCTTTTTGTTGATGCTACAGAGATTGTGAAAGATGTCACGCATGTTACATATTTAGCAAACACTCAGCCCTCTTATCCTTGCAGCCTCACCTGGCACAAAGACTCAAATCCAACTACTACTGTAGAGCATATTGTAGCTAATGACAACAATTTCTCAAATCGCATCAGATGCTTCCCATTAAGTTAAGGGGATTTGTGTGAGTAAGGCATCCCAAAATAAGTTGTTTTTTGAAAAATGAACTCAAAGTGGTAGAGAGGGGTTTGGATCTAAGAACCCAAAGAGAGACAAAACATCAACTTCTCGTGTGGGCACTGTTTTGAGATATTGATATTGATTTATTTTGCACTGTCAGAAGACCCAAAGCTTTACAATCAATTTTCATATGCACTCGTAATGCATCGGCTTTAAAGAAGTAAATCCAGAAAACGGCCAAGCTTGTTCTAATTTACAGTCGCCATAATAAAGAAGATAACATAGGTTATGTTTATCACATTTAGCTAACACTATACCAAGAACCACTTACAATGAGTTTATCTGGTACAAATCTTGGCATAAAAGCAAGGGACATGTCCTTGAATACCTTCTAATGTCTTGGAGCTGAACATATGTGAGACGAGATCATGGTAAAGTAAAATAACATGCAATTATTTTCTTTTAAATTATTACTGAAAATTTTTTTTTTTGTTGTTGTTTTAAACAGCGTCCCAACTTTTTATATATATAATTATATAATATAAGAGTTATATAATATCTAAAGAATAAATTGCCACAAAATGTCTCACTAACATCTGTCGTCTAATTTTGCATTTTAATATGGTCAGGTCGAATCTCCATTTGAACAATGCTTTATAAACAAATACTTGTGAAACAAAAATCTCTACTTTAGGTAAGATTAAGAAAAAATATCATCTACCTATCAGTCTGGATTTAAAAGTGCAAAAATAATAGTGGTTTGTCATCACACAGTCTGACATATCTGAAGCTGCATTGATGAATTAAAGCAGTCAGAAGACGGCAGTGGGCCTGATATAAGAATGTTAAACGTATTGCACTAGTTGTAGAAAAACAAACATTCAGATCACAAATAAGTCATTGATTGATACAGTTGGGCTGCATGGTGGTGTGGTAGTTAGCACCATTGCCTCATAGCACGTGGGAGTTTGCATGTTCTCCCCATGTATGCATGTGTTTTCTCAGGGTACTCCGGTTTCATCCCACCATCCCTAAACATGCATGTTAGGTTAATTGGTGGCTAAATTAACCATAGGAATGAGTGTGAGTGTTTTTTTCTCTGTGTGGCCCTGTGATGGACTGGTGACCTCTCCAGGGGGTACCCCGCCTCTCGCCCAGTGACAGCTCGGATAGACTCCAGCCTGGAAGGAACCTGAATGCACCTAACATATTTTAGGTCTTATTGCCCAAGCAGAACATTCTATTTTAGCCTGCGGTTGAGACAGACAGTGAGCTGGTAGGCAAACCAGACCTGCAGCGGACACATGGAAAGTAACTTACAAAAGGATGTTCAGAATTTCTGCGCACAGTAGGATTCAATTACGGCCCTCGGGCAGGATAAATACAGCTAGACATGTGGTTGTCAGTCCCGCTCATCAGAGCCACACATACAGTCTGACCACCCAATCAATAGGCATTTACCTGGAATGAGACATGAATGAGTGACAACTCTACCAAGAACTTTCAGCTTTGAAAGCCCTCCACATGAAAAAGGAAAAGGAAGATGCTCACACAGAGTCATGTGAATAGTTCCTCTAATTCAATTAGTTTCTACAGGAAAGTTTGTTCACATACTTCTGATGGAGACAGGAATCTTGTTGGATGAGTTGCTTTCCCTGCATTATCATTATATGCATCATTATCTTTTTACAAACAGACTTTGCTGGAGGTCCATTTTTCATTTTAATTCTGCTGTAAAGTAGCACTGATCAGTGACCACTGAAGCTCAACCCTTCTGCATCTTTAATGCCCTTCCCGCTTGCACAATGTCAGCGGACATAAAAATGCACCCTAATGCTCTGAGTGGTCGATGGCTGACAGCGCTGCTCCATCATAAGTGTAGATTCCTCAAATCCCCAGTTTTAGCATCACAAAGAAAGAGGATTCTATAAAACGGCCAGAAACAAGCATCAGCTTCCCAGTACAATCATCAGAATAGTAATTTCAGTATAACTGTTGCCTTATCAGTGGGAGAGAGTGAGTCATTAAAAATGCAGGAGCCATTTACACTGTATGTAAAATTGAGCAGATTAAAAATATATGTGCCCTTGGTCCTTGAGGGGCAAGACTTCCTCTGCTCTCTATGGGTAACAATGAAGGCATCAAATATGCGAAAGCACAAACACAAACTAATACAAGCGGAGCATACACCGCTGTACAGAACACGCAGGCTTATGGCATTCAAACACAAAAAATAAAAACGCGGAATTTTTACTGTGGTGGAAGTGTTGCAAGTTAAAAAAGTTGTAAACACAACAGGAAAAACAAAAATGAATCCATCAAGGGAAACCAAACCGGTTGAATCTTCTAAAGAGATTCTCGGTTTCGGCCAAGGTGTGGGACCAAAATAGTGTTCAATTAGGTAACACTGATCACAGCAGCAAAGTGTGAGAGTGGTCAGGGTCATCATGGACAAGCGCACACATTATTCACAGCAGCTTGACTACAAAGAGTCGACATGGCCGTGTATGTAATGTGCACAAGAACATCTGAAAGTATCTGGAGCACATGAATTCAAGTCATTAAGCAACATGGAAGCATGACAGTAGGGATTACGTTCTTATTAAGGCTCATTGTGCTTTCACTTGGGAAAGAATGTCTGTGTCAGAGGTTAAATCTAGTGCATTGTCATATCAGAACTAGAGTCAATCTTCTGCCTCCACCACATAGCTGGCACCTACATTAACACCATTTTCCCCAAGGTATTGTCTTCAGAGAAAATTCTAGCAATTCAAGAAGGAACTCAATGAAAAATAAATATGGCGATTGTGACACAAACTGCTGTTTTAGATCTTGCAGGAACAATTATTCCAATAAAGATCTCTCTTTTGGCAAATTTAGGTGAGGAATAAATCAATGCCTTAAGGTGTTGAAAGCAAATCGCTGGGCTGCACTGTACATGTTTGCAGACATGCACACAGATGTGTCGTTTCAAAACAAACAAGCACACTGAAATAGTCCAGATGGCTTGGCAGATTGTTTTGTGCCAATTTACCCTGGGGAACAGATGTATTATCCACACTGGGGCCCACTGAGACACCTTGGTCTACAACCATGCATTAGGACTCAACAACTGCAGATACCCAGAAAAAAAAAAAAAAAACCCAACCTGCTTTTATACAAAAGCCAACTCACACATGCAGCCCTAACTCACTTACTGTTAAAGAGACTCTAACAAAGATCTGCGTTTTTATGGGTAAACAACATCTTGTGACCAACAAATTGTCTAACTTGCTTATTTCTTGTGCTGTGAATAACCTCAGTGATTTCTGACAAAGTGGTGCCTAGCTCTGATACAAGTGCTCTGACTTTTAGCAAATGGTGGTTACATATAATCCATTACGACTACGCATGGAAAATGGTACACCCATTTGTTGCAGCAGGTCCTAAAAATATGTAGTTTGAATAGTTATGGCACATATAATCTTTAGAAACTGACATCTGATCATCAGTATGCAGGTGTTGAATCACTCCTGCATGTATACGCTCAGCTGGACTTAAATGGGACCAGGCGCCCTACACATGCGCCAAAGTTTCATTCCAGTACACAAAAGAAGTAGCAGAATTTACCATAAACATTCAATGTTTCCAGCAGTCTCAACTGGTAGATTACCGCAATCAAAGATAACAGATGGTTTGATTCAAGGAACACCTGGGAAGTCTTCAGCAGAAAAAGTTTGGAAAAGGCCCCTTCAAAAAAGGAACCTTAATTAGCTGCTTACTGGAGGAAGCATCAGCCTATTAAAGTCACAAGCAAATGTTCATCTATCAGATAAACCAAGAACTGTTAAACAACAGCTATTTACTGCCAACATACCTGAAACCTAATGGTATCTACAAGTTACACAAGCTGATAGCTTGGAGTTTGGGAAGATTGATCCTCTCATGATCGTTATCTTACATATCTCTGAAGAATCTAGCTACTTTGTAATGTAAGAATTTACCAAAAAACATTCAGTTTCTGCAGAAAATCAATAATACTGATATAGATGATTCCCTGAACTTCCCTGGACACACTCCACCATGAGGCTGACATTTGTGCTGTTTTAGTCATTTGTGGTGTCGGGAGAATGAATCCTGGTCCTCAGACTTTTTATAGTGACGGCTGAAGGTGAACTTTAACAAATACTGGATGGTTTTCCATTAACTCATAAGACCTGAGGCGCCTTCTTAACATGGCACCGCTACGCTCGTATGTTGCATCAGGTCTTAATGAGTTAAGTTGAGGAGATCCTTTCATGTCCCCCACCGGATGAAGCTTAACAGTTTAAACCACTCATCTAATGCAAACATCAAGCTGAAATTTCATTTCCACAGTTACCAACCTTCACGCACTGCCTTCAGCATGCCTGTGGAGTGTTTGTCTTCTTTTTCAAAAGGGCAACAGGCTTAAAGTAAAACAAAAATGCTCAACCTGTACTTAGTTTTTTTTAGGTACTCAGATAAGCCTGTAAGACAAAAGAAGCAAGCAGTGTCGCATTATGAGCGCTACAGTGTCCTACACTGTAAGTGTGAGTCCCAGAGTTACTGAGCTGAATGTATGCTCAGCTGGAGATCTGCACTAAAAAAAAATCTTAAAAAAAAAAAATAATAAAAATAAATCAGCTGACTGGAGGTTAGCAGAGTCCTGGCACACTGGCGTCTGGCACCGCACATCTGGCATTTAAAAGGCCTCAGAGCGAACAAGCTGACATTGTTGTGAGTGGGTTCCTTTTCTGTTTTCGGCCACCTGGTTTTTGAGGTCTATTGTTGTCATAGCAATGAATGAGACTAAATGCAGCATTTGTATTTATCATGCAACTAAATGTCACCGACTCAAATGGCAAAAACAGCTCACACAAAGCTATGAAAAAAAAAAACTGTTCTCTTGGAATTCTTTTTTTGGGGCTTTAACAAATTAAATGTACCTGAAGTTAAAGTATTAGTACATTCATGGGTAGAGATATATTCTAATCTTGTGAAGTTACTCCTCGTTCAGTTGATGTAATTAACATGATTTTTTCAGCCCTAAAAATCACTGTTAACAAACAGTACTTTGACCTTTAAACAAATGTATGTAGGCTTTGTATAGGGTGCAGTCATTCAAGTAGATTCATGTCCTCAAGGCAAAAGCTCCTTCTACTCGAAAAGTTGACGAGCACAGTGTTTTTCTGCAACATCTCTGCCCTTCAAACTCGCTCATGTTGTTTCAGTGTTTCTGCAGATGTGGTTTCTCAACAACACGAGCTCTGCTTATTGTACAGATTAGAACTACCTCTGGGGTTAAAAGAGGAGTTTTTCCCAGAATGTCAACAAATCAAATCTGTGGAAGTAGTACAGCTGGTCTGCTGCTTTTAGGAGATGGCTTCTGATCAATATATTGCAGTGTATACAGTAATATAACATTCTCTAAGTATCTTCCGGTGGACACAGACAGATCGTAAAGCCAGATTAAAAATAAATAAATAAAACAATTTTAAAATTAATGCTACTCCTACTGTGAAGCTGGGACTTGCTGCCAAAAGCTTGAATACCCCCGAAGCAAGTTTCAGATCAGAAAGATAAGTCTCTGACAAAATATAGAAAACAGACGCAGGAGTAGCGGTAAGACTGGTGGGAAAACTCAACATGGTTTACAATGGAAATATATTGAAGTCCTACATTCAGTATTCGGTTTGAGTGAAATACATAAATGTTTACTTCTTCTTTTTTCTCAAGAAATCTCAGTCAGCTTTTGATTTCCGACTTAAATTCCCGAGGAGAAATCCTCACATATCACTTTCTACATTTCTTGTTTGGGTTTAACGGTTGAAGCCGACACACGCAAAGACAAACTCAAGACAAAAATTGTAAATCAAAAACCTAAACATCATGCCTGCTGCGGCCCATAAAATGTGAACCACAGTGACCTAAAAGACACATTCACACAAGATAGATTACTTTTAAACTGAGGTCAAGTAAAAAAGTTGAATTTCCCGCAGCAGTTAAACTATTAAGCTTAATGTTGTTAGAGAGCCAAGTCGTGTGTTCTTCTTTTCCCAACACGAAAACTTTACACTTAGGATGTGAAGACTGGCTATGCAAAGCAGTCAAACTGCTTTCTTTTGCCGCCGTGACTCTGCAGACCCCCAGAGTGTGATGTGTGAAAGTCAAAAGTTTGGAAGTAGGAATTTAAATTTCACAGCCTCGAGCGTCTAACCCAACACAGACGAGGTCTTATTGGACTGCTGTATTGCCTCTTTACAAAGCATCACACGTGTACTGCAAGCATGAAATCAGCATCCAAGAATGAATATTGATCAGCTAGTTGATCTGCAGAATGTTTGTAGGACAAATATCATATTCTAATAGCTGATTTAATTTAATTTAAAATACAGTTTTTTTTTAATGAATTGATTAGCCATTTCTATTTATTTACAAACAAAACTATCCAATCATTTGTGTACTACACAGATGATCTGTGTACTACAGAGCAAACGTTTTAGATTTGACCCGTGTTGCAGACCATTTGCTTAGGAACCACTGTGCATAAATAAGTGCAGAGGCTGCATGACAGCAATATTTTAGTGGCCTACTTTCGTGAAAGCATGTATGTTGTGCACACATCGTTATTTTTGTGCCCTCGGAAAAGACTTACAGGGATGTGCCATATGTCCCATTTTATTCCTCTGCAAGCCCTGATCAATAATTGAAGAAAACCCCGAGCAGAACAAGTCGCAACATGCAGACCTGTGTTTAGGAAACTTATTAGTGACATCAGGGAAACCGCTAGTAGAACATCAGAAGGAACACTGGCGAGCAGGGATGAGAAATAACTGTTTTATATATTTATATATGTACAGAAGGCAGTCATTGTGGTTTGCATTTGTGTGTGTACTGTAACAGCCAGAAAATACAACAAAAAGAAAACTCAACTTAGGCATCAGCCGTTGCTTAAACTTTATATACATTATATCATGCACATATATCGCACAGAATAGATAGATGACAGTTTAGTTAAAGACTTGGATGTTAAAAAGGGAATCATAACATGGGCCAGAAAAGAAGGCAGGAATGACCTTTGTACATGGTTTCTTATGTTGTGTAACTGTTGTAGTTTTGCAGGGTGTAGGTTGCAACTGTATCCAACAGCCAACCACGGGTCACAACTGTAGCTCTTCTGGAGAGACCTGCCGAGAAGATGACAGTAAAGTACTTCTAAAGATGACAGAACTGCACATATGGACAAACAAAACATGAATATGAGGGCGAGTTTGCACCAGATCACTTTTGCAACAGACAGTCTTTGAGGGTTTAAAATTGCGTTGCTGCTTTTTGTGTATGCAATGTTCCTTTGTTTTAATCCAACACCATGATAGATGGGACATGCCTGCGGCTGAGGTGTTACCTTGCTGCCCACAAACCAAAAAAATCTCCATTTTGACCATCTTTCTTGATGTATCAAATTAATTGGGATTTTTGCCCCCAAAACTTCAACTGATTTGATTCAAAGAAAGTCTAACACAGGGAACAATAACCGATAGTAAATTGCAAATAACGATAATATCCAAGGTCTAAGCATTGGTTTTTCCAAGGTTTAACCTCGTGAGCAAACCAGCGGTTGCACAGAGATGTATATTGGAAGGACAGAGAGACCTTAAATTGAAACTGAAAAGTCCAGATGCTCACACGCAACATATAAAGACACTAGAATATAATATATATTCAAACAAATATTCATAATGTGTTTTTATCTTCAAAACACAGATGTGGACTAAAACTAGTCTTTCTATGTGGAGGGAGCGCTGTGTCGCTGCTGCTTAAATAATTTAACAACCAAATAAATTGTCAAATGGTGTAAGATGAAGGAAAACGATGCAGAAGTTGTTTTTCAAAACAACATGATCAATATGTTGTGGGCTGGGAGACGGGACGGATGGTGGATGTGATGACAACATCTCATGTGGCCATTCACCCCATAACTGCATTGCTTTTTGCGGTCTTTTCAGGCCACAACTATTTTTGGAAAGAGACACAACTTCCCCTTACTGCCAATGTTTGTTGGATATTTACACATCTAAATCATATTCGAGGATTTCAATTAGAGGATAAGGGGGGTAGGAGGGGCTGCTCAATTACCTGGAATAGTGCTAGAGGACGTGGAAGAGGAAAAGCAACATTAAATATGCAGTAGTGCAAATTAGGATGCCAAGAGGAGGGGGGGGGGGGGGGGGACTCTGAGCCACTTGCTTCCTCTTTATTTCAACCTGTCAGCTCTTCTTGCACAGTGGCAGCTGCTCCCATCAGTGGCCAACTTGTTTTGACATTCCCTCCGCTACAATCTGACATTTTTTTCTTGGCCATCTCTTTGCTCCCCGACTTCTTCCATACATGCCTTCCTGGCAGGTCATTCTCCTCGCTCTTCTTGGAAACCTGCCTCATTTTAGTTGGCAGCGTCTGCCATACTACTGTTCGACCACTCTCCACCTGGTCCTCGCAGGGGAAATATTTGAGTCCATGCGCTAATGGACCGACAGGTGCACAGACATGTACAACAACCCCAGTGGCTATGGATGTAGAGAATATTCTCTACAATGTCCTCAGATATTAAGGCTGTCCTTGACATTGACATTGGCTAGTCAACAAATATAGTAAATTGATGTTTCATTTGCTTACTTTGTACACATAAACTAACTGAGTGTAACACAAATATTGGCCATTAACAGCCCTTTTCAAAGAGGATTAAACTAGGACAGCCTCTGATAGTGTAAAGATGAACTTGGGGGTGAGTATGGTCATTTCTTGGTACCATCTTTAAACATCAAAGATTTTTGTGAGACATTTATGTTGTCCTGGAGCAGAGTGATGTGGTGGTGAGCACCGTCGCCTCACAGCAAGAGGGTTCCAGGTTGGATTCCCGGCTGGGGCCTTTCTGTGTGGAGTTTGCATGCTCTCCGTTATACGTTATACCACTGTCATAAAAACAAATCTTCGTGTAAGCCCTGCAAATATATACCACACAAGTACATTTTTTTTCATGTTGAAGAAGTAACAAAGATGCAATCAAAAAGTGACCTCCAGGCAAAAACAGTAAAGTGCAGGGCTGAAAACCAAAGTTGAGAAATGCAGTTTCTCAGCCTTCGGGTGCTCGAGGGCAGTTTCAGGCCTTGAAAATGTGTAAAACAAAAGTCAATGTACTTCAAATCTAGTCACAGTCACATAGTTTTAGGGTTAACAAACCACTCTACAGCTGCATTAATATAAAGAAACAGAATGAACTCATTAAAAGGATTTTCTTTTCTCTCCAACCATTAACTATAAATAACTATATATTATCAGACAATTTATAGCAGAACTTTGGTGTCTTTGGTAAACCATGTCAAGCTTTAACTCTAGTCTAATGGAATATTAACATCTATTGATATTTTGTCTTTGGCACCGTTACTATCTCACAGTCGGGATGGTCTGCATCTGGGTGAGCTCTAACCTGTGAGTGAACCTGTGTATGAATTATGTAACCCCTGCTGCTGCTGTCAGTCTGATCTCCATCTTTATGAACTCTGTATGTTTGGAATATGTGACAGTGTGTGTGTGTGTGTGTGTGTGTGTGTGTGTGTGTGTGTGTGTGTGTGTGTGTGTGTGTGTGTGTGTGTGTGAAGGCCAGAAGGAGAGATCAAGTAAATCAGTGCAAAGGGAGTTATTTTGTGACCATGGATAAAAATAGAAGGTGAAAATTGAATTTTGCTTTCAGACAAGACTCACTGCTGTATGTGGAAGATGACGACTCCGATCTAGGTTGTACAACGACGAGCTGACAGGACTTCTGTACGACAATAAGATCAAATAAAGAATTCCATTTAGCAATACAAAATGTACAACATGTAAACCATACAGTGTATAGTCTTACAGCTTGGCAGTCTATCTGCTGTCACCGCTATTATATTTCTTTACCTTTCTTATCCATAACCAACGTCACAGTTGCAGAATGTCATCGCTTTAATGCATTGTTCTTAAAAATAAATTAAAAATTCAGTGGACAAATCACAGGATTAAATGAAGCTTCAAGAGTCAGACATAGACGTTACTGATATCTAACACCCGTCAGGTGACAATTTGCCAAGTTTTCATCAGAAAATCGGGGTAATCACAAGTGAAGTGGAACAAGCGAAATTGGAATAAAATAAATAAAAATAATCAGACAAGAGAATTAGAAAAGCCCTAGCCGATAGCTGATCTCCTATTTAGAATGATTAGATTTGAAAATAAACTCAACTTCTTGACTTTTGAAAGTATTACCATAAAAAGGTTCGACCGCAGGGCCTCATCTTTTTAAGTAAGATCTGGGTGATATTCTTACCCGTTTGCTGTCAAGGAGAAGTGGATCTTTTACTACAGTTGCTCCGCAGAGTTCCACCATCCACTCCATTTCATCTAAGAAAACCAACAGAAACATTTTTGGCTGTACTTCAAAACCCCTGAGATCCTTACCCATGATCTATGTCCATTCAGCCCTGTTTTAAGTGTCGATCAAAAATGTATTCTTTTTAGAGGGCTCCTATTTTTAACCTTATACTCAAGAGTTTAACTCCTTGGGACTGAAGCTTAAAACTGGGCTGGTTGGGATACGGTAACATGATCTTTTCCACAAATGAAAGCTCATATTCACTTTATCTGGCTGAATCCATGGCAACTGCTGCGCAATGTGACAACACAGTGAAAACACCGTGCACAACTTCTTAGTCTGTATTCAATCCACCCACACGCTGAAATTATTTCTCATTGCTCACCGTGCCTGGGATTGACAGGGATTAAAAACAGCACAGTTTTCAATTCTTTGCGTCAGTCAAATCAAATTTGACTTACTTCAGCTGTCCCCGTTCTAATTGTCATATTTTTATTCCAAAGCAACATTGATGCAAGAGTCCTGGAGGATAAAGACATTAACCAGAGAAAAGTGACTGTGGGCAAAGAAAACTGAACAGTGTTCAAAAGCTTGAAAGCAACGAAACTACATTGAATCTTCTTTTTTGTCTCCCAGTAATTAGAAACTAAATCTAAAGGTTGAAATTTGCTGTGGTGCTTTAGTGTTGGGAACCTCAGAAGCCTGAACTACATCAAGGGAGAAAACACATGGTTAAAGATTCACTCGTCTACTTTCTATCAAATACATAGAAAACTTTTTTGGTCTCAATTAACAACACGTTGCCGTTTTAAAGTTTACCTGTGGTCATGTCTGTAAAAGGTCCTTGGAAGCAGATCTTGTAGTCTTTCATGAGCAGCTGAAGACAAAAACAAGAATTTGGGGTAAGAACTAAATAATTTACCTTGAGAAGGCTGCAAAAAGTGTACCAAACACTTCTACAGTCCAAGAACATTTATTCAGTTAATCGAACCTTCAGACAACATTATAAAGCAGTGTGTGAGAGCAGCCATTACTGAGATCACCATTACAGAGCGTGGTTCTGAACCGGTGTAAAGAGTTACAACAGTGAACCATTCTGTGAGCACATCTTGCAATTTACAGCAGATACTCCTCGCTTACAGTTTAAAATAAAGCCTGCGGACCTTGTTCACTTTTTGCTCTCAGGGTAATACTGTAAATTTAGGCATGAATCAAACAGCCACCTTCACCGAGGTAATATCACGCTTAAAGCACGCAGAGAAAAACGACGTGCCCGACATCGGGGACGTGTTGTTTTATTGCTCTCCGAGTCAATAAGCTCGCTTGAAATGGGAATGGAGGCTTGTTTCCTTGAACAGACCACAAAAGGGAAAAGTTCATCAAAGTCTAATATACAGTGAGTCTGCGGCTGGATGGAAGTGTTTGAAAGATAAATGTGGAAAGAAGTAACTCCCCACACTTCCCTGTCCATCCGTAATGCTCATTAGCCAGAGGTGCTTAGTGAGACGAAAAAGTGTTTCCGTAACAGATTTTTAATTTAGACAACAGCTAATGTCCTTCAGGAGGTATCAGACTGTGATAACGTGCACTGCCCACACGCAGTCATACCCACATTAAAGTTTATTTCATTTCCTGAGCTTCAACATGCTGTCAACAGACACCCCCACCCTTTTTCATTTTATCAGTTAATCTGTCAAACCTGAGCAGGTGACGGAACGCGAATATGAACTGTACGATCAGTCTGGCTCCGTCAGTGTGCCAGCGCTTCGTTCAATCCGCTTTAATAAGCCCGAAACTTCTAGCTAATTCAATTAGCAGACGTTCTTCAAAAGGCAGTGACACAGCCAATGTGACATCTAGCCATTTCTAATTTTCCCCCTCAGTGGCAACAGAGCTGGCCCCGCTGGCCTTACACCAAGAGGAAAATTACAATTAGCTTTTCACAACAGGGTGTGAGCAAAGAGGCTGGTGCAATAGGATGAAACAAGTTCAAGAGCTGCTTGCAATTGGGACATTTGATTTACTTATTCGTCTCTCCTGCCACAGAATCAGACTGCTCTTTGTGGTCAAAGCTTCTGCAGTTATGGCAATAACTCGGTGATAGCATCGGTTAATTTATTATTTTTTTCTTTTTTTAAAACAAAGCGAAACCATTCAGATTTGTAGTCCTGATGACTTTTGTAGACAAGTTTTAAGTGTTGAGTTCCGGCTGAGAGGCTGTCTGCCTGTTCAAATCTATAATCTACAGTATTAGAGAGGGTTTGCTGATAGAATGAAATGAAGTGGATAATAGTGTCAGTAATCCTGATAAAGGATTTAGAGGCCCAAAGAGTCTAAGAAATGAAGAGGAAGCAGCTTTGATATCTTGATATGACGAACGAGAGGCGTCTCATCACTACATACAACTCTGTTTTAGACTGACAGCAATGCTACAATTTTCAAAATGACTCCTTAATAGGAGTGCTCTTAAGTCTAGTGCTCCGAGATGAACACAGTGAGGGGGAGATTTTAGGGAAATGATGGGTATGACATCTCCCTACACAGCAAAATGACAAGACTTAAAATGACATCCTTCATTTTAACTTGTCACCCCCTTTCATCCAATATTAGCAAGACCTAGAGTAGATAGATTTAGTTATCCGACTATTTCGATATCCGACTCTGGAAAAAATTAAATAAGTGAACAAAAACAAAATAAATCACCAGCGTAACTGGGCTGTTGCATGCTTAATCCACAGCAATGTCCATGGTGCTTTTTTTCCCCTTCAGTTCTGTTAGTTTCCATCAGTTTGGTCTTTGCGCTATAACATTCTCTTAAGTATAAACCATAAAGACACAATCTTATACAATACTGCTGCCCATGAACTCCGTAGTGTCACACTCATTAAAAACTACCCCAGCTGATGTTCCCCATTGTACATACAAAAATCAACACATCAGTGTTAAAAATCATTATTTTTCTTTGCAAGCAATGCTTAAGTTCACTCTTCTTTGATATAAATAAATGAGAAGCTTTGGAGGACAGTAGCTGCAAAACACAGCTGTATGCCATGTGTGAAGAAACCAGCTACACTGTAGCTGGACATGATCTGTTTTCTGCATAATGAAACTCATGTAATCAAAGTGCATTCTCGTTCCCGTGACATTTAAATCTCTGTGCCCAGAGTCATTCATTATTCACTTTACAGCCCACTGGACTGCATGGTGGGCTTGCCATTTTGCAGTGCTGTGTGAAGTTTTGCAGCATTGCTCTTTGTGAAGCAGGTAGCTGGAACATGTTTGTCTTGCGCAAAAGAGCACAACACTTATTGACTATCGTTGTGTCCCAGCTCGACCCTCCCAATATAACAAAGGTCCAGAAAAGTGTACCAAATCCTTTTAAATTTATGTTTCTAAACCGATCAGCCTAAAGGACAGATGCTTGATCACACTGTGGTCACTGTAGTTCTAATGGTCTCAACCCAGTGCATGTTTCTCTGACCTGGTCCATACACACGACATTCCTGCCACCACTCAGCGAAAAGCCTCAGGCATCTCTTCAGTCACACTTTGTAAATGGCACAGCAACGCAAACCCAAAATATTTACTCTTCATGCTTTTCTCACAACAAGTCTTAAATTGATAAAAAACACAATATTATAAGTTCAACCACATGATTGGTACTTTTTACACTTAGACATGAGCAATAACAGTTATCAAACCTGGTTGTATCTAGTGCAGGTGGTAGTGAGTCAAGAAATAATGGATACGAATGTCTGTAGGATTTACAGACCATTCTGAAAACATACATCAAAGCAGGTACAAAAAGCTGAGATGGTCTCAAATTCAATATGCAGTTTGAACTGTTTCTCAGGATGGTTCAGAACATGAGTGAAAGAGTTACTTTAAAGACGTGATTTTCTCTAAAACTAAATGGCGATTTTCTTCCCAAACTGGATTTTGGAGTGAATATGCAAACATCAAGTGCAGCATTACTCAATTACTCACGTTACTGTCTTCAGTTGAACGAGCTCTGGAGGGGCCCTGGTGGTTCGGTCCATTCACCACATCACCTCTCACTTCAAACGGACTCTTGACAAAACAAACAAAGTAACTTGCATAATTCAGTCTGAAACAAGGGCTGAATGCAAATGAAGAGACCATAAATAGATATTTGTACTCTTCCCAATGGTCAGCTAGGCTTATAAGAGTGCACTGAACATTCTTCAAGCTGACATGGCCATTTTATAATTGTATGAAGAGCACTTCTACACAGACTATATGATGCATGAAAATAGTATTAAATAATGACAATACCACACAAAGCCTGATAAAAGGATTAAGCTGGCATATCAAAAAATAAGTTGTAGGGATAGCCAAAGCAAATGGATGGCAAATAATTTATAGGGTTTCACAGCAAACCCCGTACAGAGATTCATCATGTAGTCCTAATTTGACATCAAGATGTTCAGAGATGTAATTGGAAATCTCCTGCGCACAAATTTAAAGAGCACACAGACGAGCATACCTCATCTAGGAGTTTCTTTTGTTTGAAGCACTCAGAAATCCCTGCAAAGAGGACATAAGAACAAAAACATATGCGCTTGTTGTCAGGAGTACAAACGTCTCTCCGGTGACTGCTGAGTTATGTTATGAGTTGATTCCCGTCTACCCCTCCACATCTCACCAGTGGTGATGGAGTTTGACAATAAAATTAGATTGTACTTACACCGGAAGCTCACCACCCACTTCCTGCCTGCAATGCCGAGGAAGTATTTGAGCGTGCGCTCACATACCAGGTGCTCATCTGGCAGAGAGAGAAAAAAAAAAAAAAATGAGTAAACAGCGACGTGTGAAAAGATGTACGAGAGCACACGTGCTCTCAAAACATTTTGCTTTCGCAAAACTAGTTTGACTGGTGGTTCTTTTTGTAAATTCTACAGTAATTTAACGGTTACTAAAAATATTTGAATTATTTCAGAATGTATTTTATGAAGTAGCTACAAAAATGTCTAACCCTAATGACCTAAGACAAGTACAAGAGGAGCGAATGCTAGCTCATGTTTTCTGTTCCATCGCAAAAGCTACTGTAGCAAATATTAGAGCAATCATAAATGCTGGTTCCAGTAGAAAGTGCAGTGTAGTCTGGTGTATGGAGCTGCTTAGTTGCAGATCAGTCAGGGTGTCCATGCTGACACGTGCCCATGGCGGACGCGTCAGCCATATCTGCATGTGAGCATCAGAACAGGCCCATGGAGCAACAGAGGGAAGCGGCGCCCATAGTTCCGGCTTCACAATCCCACTCGCATTTACTTTTTATGAGGACATAAAAACATGGCAAAAGCTGGTAAAACTTTGGAAAGTTTGCCACTAATGTATTTGATGGGCCGTAATGGTAAAGCTCTTTTTACCCTTTGAGTCGCCGGAGCGAGCTGAGATTGTGTTCTGAGGTCCCATTTCTTCCAAAGACAAGGAAGAAATGGGACAGGGGCTCCTCCTTCAGTGGACAAAGGGGTTTGACAACAGGGGAGCTCGTCTCACAAAAGCAAGCAAAGGCATGCTGTCGTAAACTGGGGAAACAACAAGAGGCACAAGCCACTTCAGATACCCTACGCCTCGTTGGGTTGGGCAGCCATCATTCTACCCTCCTTTCAAAGTCCGCTGCTTTGGACACAGACTGCAGAAGGGGTGAGTATAACAATACACAGAGTGGGAAATTTGTTTGTACTTATGTTTCCACTAGGGCAAATCATCTCTTTTTGTATTTGCATGCAATCTGTTAATCTGTTAACTCAAGTTATGTGTTTATTGTGCTATCAAAATGGACTCTTTTATTCAAGGAGGCACGTTTGTTACTGTTTTGTAGTGAGAAGGTGCACTGAGTCACTGTTAGAGATCTGTGTGTATATATATATATAGTTCATGCCTCAAAGGGTCAGGGCTCTTCTGGCAGCAAAAGGGAAACCAATTCAATAATAGGCAGGTGGTTATAATGTAAAGGCTGATTGGTGTACACTAGAGCGCAGAAACAGTCATCAAGTTTGGATGAGAAGCCTCGCCTGCCCTTTAAGACAATCATGGGAGCTTTAATGTGAAAAATAAAGCCCAATATATGACCATAACCACTGCCCACTCTTCCCAGAAATGACTTTTTAACCATGTTATCATTTATTCTACTTACACTTTTAGTCCGAAGAACTTTATTCCAGACCCACAACCTTTTTATATACGCAGTGTGGGTAAAAACAAACAAACATGGAAAGCAGCTAACAGGAACCCCTCAGTTTCAGACCCCAAAAATATGATCAAATCAAACTCATTGAACCCTTGTTTATCATTTGATAGTAAAATACATTTGAACCTATTATGGTTATAATTGAGGGCTCCCTGTTCCTTACCAGCCTTTAACCATAAAGATCAACAGCCCCAGCGCTCCCTTTTTCTTTTTTCTTTTTTTGGTTGCCCAGGAAACAGCTGCCATTGAAGACGTTTTCTTAGTTAATGTGGTGCTTTGGAGACAGTAAGCTTCGAAATTTAAAATAATCTACCAGAGAGGATAATTAGCAACAAGCGGATGAACAGAGACGAGCATGTGTGGGTGAATGGGAAAGAAAGAGCTCATCTGTGAGGAGTGCTTTAAGAAACATAAAAAAAAGAATGTAGAAAGAAAATGTACTTCTCAAAATGCAAATGTTCTTAGTCAAGAAAATATATTCAAAAGCAGGAACTAGACAATAAAAGGGAAACTTTCATTGCTCTTCTGTGTATTAAGTAAATTTCGAACCACTGATTAAAGTCCTCCAGATCAACTCAGCACTCAAACCAAACACTATTTGAACTAAATGAGCTATTTGCACGCGAGCATATTTACCTGTGCGCATGACGATATGAGTTGCTTCGGGTGTCACCTGGGAAATCACACGGGCACCGACTCTCTTGGCAAACTTTTTCACCATAATCTGTTGGCAATAACTTTTGATCAGTTCACACCCTCTAACTGACTGATCAATGAACATCTGGACTGACTGCATGTGTGAACATGCACCTGTTCACTGGGGCCTAATCCAGACGACACAAGCACAAGCTTAGCTTTGCATCTGTCTTTTGGAGGACTGCTGTTTTCTTTGTCTTCTTGCCCATCAGATGGTGGAGGACAGTTGCTTAGTGTTTTGGCTGCTGAAGCTGAACTGAGTATCTTAGAGGCAAGCAGTCCCGTTTGCATGGAGGGTTGTTCAACTGGAGAAACAAATTAAAAAAAAAAAAGATACAAAGAAATATCAACTGACACTCAGAGTGCAATGTGACCACACCTAATTCTCTTCAAAGACAAGTACATGTTGGTAGTCAGGCCTCAATGCAGCAAAAAGCCAATTAAACTGTGTAGGTAGATTAAAACATTCTTAAAAGCAACAAAGAGCTACTTCCTCTAATGGCAGTTTTAATACAGAACCCATCTATGTACACTTCGAGAGGAAATGCTTCTTTCCACTCACCTGCACCTGAATGGGAGTGCGTTTAATCTCACACAAAAACTTTTTTACACACTTAACTTCATGTCACACTCTTTCCCACACTACCTCCAATAGCCTTACCCTTTTCTGAAATGCCACCAAGCCTTAATACACTGGGCTCAGTCCCAAGTTTGTCATCAGATGGGCCAGCGCTTGGATCCTGTCTTGCATCTGGAAAATCCTCCCTAAAAAGAACAAAAACAAAAAAAAGTCTATGAACTTTGAAACGACCAAAGCAATTTTAAAAGAAAGCATTTTTCACATAATCTTTAACCCTTCTGCTCAAGAACTGGTGTGGCTGTGTTCCCTCGCTTACAGTTGTAAGATTATTTTTGGTAAAATACAAAATGATTTAAAAGGTGTCAGCAAGCAGGGCTTGTAAAATCCCCAGTTAGTTTGAGAAACTAGCCCTGATCCAATGTGCAGCTTTCAAATGGGTGCTGCAGAAACTTGAATCATGCATTGAACAGTGACATAACCTTTTCATCCAAAACTTTATCCAATACTGAAAAATATATGCACAGTCATACAGTACTGTGCAGAAGTCTTGAGCCGCCCCTCACTTCTTTGTGTTTTGCTTCCAAGCAGTGAGACTTTCTTATAATCTTAAGTGTTCTTGTGCAACCGTTCTCCAGGTTTTCTTTGGACATTAGCTCATTTTCAGTTCAGTCTTTGTACATAACCATTTTCAGAGGAATTCTGTTTTTCTTTTGTTTGCTAAGCCACTTAATTCTAATCCATGACTCATTCAAGCACAAAAAAAGCACTAAGCTCAAAAGATGACTCAGAGTTGTGTCTACGCATAGGAGACAACTTAGTAAAGAACCAATTGGAAATTGTATCGTTTTGCACTTTGTTATTAGCAGAGTGTCACAAACACACAACTTGTCCTCATTTTTTTAGCTGCATCTATAAAAAAAAAATACCACTGACAACACAGTTTGACAGACATGAAATAGTATTTTTGCACGAATGAGGTGATTCCCAAAGTGCTGTTAGCTGAAAACTTGGCATATCTCAGTATGGTGTGCAGTGTGTCCTTAAAGAATTTGAGGAAACTGGACAAGTGGAGGCCAAAAGAAGAACTGTCAGACCTAAAAAAAAAAACCAATCTACTTCAGATGAACAGTATCTGAAAAGGATGTCTTTGAGATATATATGAAAAAAATAAAAAAATCCAGCAAAGAGCACACAGGACCTGAGAGATAAATCTGGCCCTTCATGGATCCATCTACTGTTCATTGAAGCCTCTTCAGAAATGGTCTCTATGGAAGGGTGGCTGTCAAGAAACCATTCTTAAGGAAGTGAAACAGGGAGAAAAGGCCGAGGTATGCCTAATTACTCAAGAAATGGACTGAGAATTCCTTGCCGCAGGTCTTATGAAATGACTAATCTTCCCCAGAGCCCAGACCTCAACATTATTGAAGCAGTGTGGGATCATCTTGACAGAGAACGGAACAAAAGGCAGCCAACATCCAGAGAGGAGCTTTGAAGAACTAGAAGCCTGGAGAACTATTCCTGAGGACTATTTAAATAAATCAAGAGAGCTTGCCGAAGAGGGTTCACGCAGTGTAGAAGAATAACTGTGGTTGTACCAAATATTGACATCAAAGCATGTTAGAATTGTAAAAACTCTGTTTATTTTCTCGTATGCTGCATATCTACTCATGTTTGCACATTTCTATAAATCCCTGCACCCAATTTCTGTTTCACTGGCAATAAATAAAGAAATGAAGGGTGGCTCAAAGCATTTGAACGTTACTGTATCCTCTGTATTTTTCAAAATAGGTTGATGTAGAAATGTTCTTTTAGGAAATTTTAAGTGGAAATTGAACATTTTAATATGGAGAAAAACGTACAGATACTAGTCATTTTCAAGAGTGGTAATCTTTTACACAACATCAACATTACTGGCGGCGATGTTTAAGCCCAGTTACGGGTTTTAATCATTTGAGTGTCTGTGCACTTTAACATAATGCAGAAAGTAATGAGAGGGTGATATGTTCATAGTCTCTTCAGCTAACAAAACGTCAAATTAAATTTTATACAATAAAATTTGGTTGCAAATTGTTTGGACGCTGCTTGAATTGGACAAATTTCAACCTTATCAACCAATCTTAGTATTGAATGATATTTTGCACTTTTCTCAATGTTTTGACTTTTGAATCAGACCTAATCAGCCAACAAGGAACCAATTGTGCGACAAACATGAAAAAAAAAGTTTGAGTGAAACTCTTCCGTAATACTGCAAACTGGCAGCACGCTCGCATACACGTCACCAGCACAAAAGTGACAGCAACTCTTCTTCAAACTATTCTTTCTAATTCTCTCACTGCAATCCTCGAGCATATGCTTTTCAATTTAGAACTTGTATAATGAAGCCTCTCTCCAGCATCTTTTCTATCGCTCTTGCTGGAGGCCAGTATTTAGAACCCTACTAGTCGAGAGGTTGGAGGGGAGCAGTCAGGCGGGAGAGATAAATTACTGAGGCAACACAAGTTTCCATCTAAGTGCTCTAAATGACATATAAGATGCTGTCAGTAATGACTTCTTTATTCACACAGCATAAACAGATTCTAGGCTCATTAGTGAGATTATCATCCTGTCCTTTTGAGATACATCACCCTCTTAGAAGAAGCCTGGCAACTGGCATACGGATACAGGCCGACTTACTGCTTCACTTATAGGCTGAAAGAGACCAATTACATGCCACTTGCTCCAGTTATTGTGCTGTAGCATCTCCAGTCATATTGTATATATTTCAAATTTTGAGAAGTTTTCTCACTGATCTTTATTTCTGCTAAAAAATATATTCATCTACACTGGTTTAGAAGCTGCGCTGCTTGAGTTCTCCTCATATTTCAGACACTTTTCAACATCTCTTACGATGAGTTATCATGGCAACAGGAGCCGTTTTCAAACAGGAGCATGTCATTTGTCTTTGAAAAATGCCAACTGATGCCTGGAATAAGATCCCAAATCCCAGGCGAGTTGAAGAGGACACCGAGTGGATGTTGCGCAGATGCAAGACGCAGAAAGAGGGGGAGGACTGCTGTGGCTGCAGGTGCAAAAATCTGACTATAGAGTATATATGTCGTATAGTCCGAAAGACATTAATCGTAGTGGTAAAAGCAAAGGCAGAGTATTGCAGTGCCTGCTAATAACAGGTGGTGTAATCGTGGGTATGTTATTGTAGTTGACAGGATCTGTACCATGAACTTTTATCTATTAGCTGCGAGTTTACGTCATATTTCATCTATCGAGAGAGCTCACCTGTGTTATTCTGGTGTGTAAATCCTTCCCTGTACCAATGCCAAAGCTGTCTGTGAACTCATCCGCTCAGTTGCCAGGTTTAAATACAAAACCTAAAAGCATTCATGGCGATCTCAACCACGTACCCCCGTCTCTGCTAAACTTCCAGCTTTTCATTCCTCAACGCTTTTTATTTTATATTTTACAATGACTAATAATCTGTCATTAGTGATGCTGCACAATAAAGTTCAGTATAACTTTTTAAGCCTTAAACGCGCAAATATGCGGAAAGACGACTGACATTTACCAACGTAAATTTTTAGTAACCACTGCATCAGAGATGAATAAAGAGCACTGCAGTGTTAACGATGTGTTACCTGCAGGAATGAAAACACTAAGTTGGTAGAACCAGTTTCCAATTCACAAGAGTCATTTTGTTGTGATATTATCAGCTCTTCTAATCACTTTCTGAAAGCAGCAGTTTAATGTTGACAGCTTGTAACGTTCCCATATTGCACTGAAGCTAAATCAGCGTTTAAGGTTAAGCAATCACACTTTTTATTTTTACTGTTTTTTTGCTAAAAAGTACAGCGTGCCCAAAGTGTTTTTTTAATGTTTTTTCAATGTTTAGCCAAGTTCCTCCTTTTATTTGTCACCTACTTAATTAAAATGTTTTCACAAAATACAGTTCTTACATTAAGCAAAAAAAAAAAAAAAAAGGGGAGTGAAAGGGAGCGTGGTTCACTCTGCCACACTTTACTCACCTCCCAGAACCTTTGCTTGGGTCCTGGTCACAAAGAGGGGGTCTACCAGCATCTGGCCCTGGGGATACATTTTCACAATCAAGTCAAGTTTAAATAGTCACACAAAGTAAGTCCATGACTCTAGAGCTGCTTCCACATATGAACACCTGAGCCGTATATTAGATGTGAGGACTACTTAGTCTGGACTTCTTCCGCAATGCTTTTCCACACATACACATCACAGCAGGGGACTTTCTGCTGGAGCATGACATAAAATATGAGGGAATGTGTTTGGGGGAGCATTTTCTAATGGAAAAAATATGGTGTGGAAACCTCTTTTTTGTTACAGCCCTTAGAGAAAGGAGGATGCGGTGGGTGACTAATCTCCACAAGCGGGTCAGAGCAGAGTCTTTGGATATTTGCCTGTCTCATACTACCCTGCTGAACATCTCTAGAACATCAACATGTTGAAAACAACAACAACAAAAAAATTCATGGTCGTAACATTCCACTGTGCGTGAACCTATTTGGAAGCTTTCCATTCGTGCACATGTAATCCATCTCCAGTCCAGCCTGTCAAAGAATCATTGTAAATGGGTTTGATAGCTGATAATCTCCTGCAAAGTTACTCAAAACAAGAATCTACACTGTTCCTCTGCTCTGTCTTTACATTGTGTGGTATGTTCTTTTTATTTGGATTAAAATAAATAAATAATTGATCTGGGCGCATTGTTATTACAAATTTTTGGGGCTGCACACTGAGGAACCCACAGAGGAATCCAATGGATCCTCAGGGACTGCTGCAGATGATGAAATATATGCAACACAGGTCTCGCACACAAGCAGACACAGAAACCGTGAACTGGCTTTTAGGAAATACCAACTTATCGTTACATTCTTCAGAAAAGAAGAGAAACAGAAATTGCTTAAAAATTAATTTTGCTCCTTACTTCATATTGAATTAAAACAAGGCAAATCTTGAATCATCCGAAACATCACTGCCCTAATCAGTATTTTTTTTTACATATTTGTTTGGTCTGTGAAATGACAGAAAATAATGAAAACTAGAGCCCTGGATATTGGTTTTAGCTTGGGATAATTCACCTCTTTTGACATGAAGCTGTATGACATCCCATATAAGCAATATCATTTATGAACATTGACTTACCCCCCGCCGCGTCCTGTGAGCCGAGTTCCAGCCTCGTTTTGGCGTTGACGAAGGTAGTCCAGCTAGTTGGCTGGGGCCACAAAAATAAAGCGCTTTGCTTCTCAAAACAATATGCGTTCAAAAGAGTAATACATTTGCATCACAAAAAGTCAGACCTCACATCGCTTGGCGCTATTTTCTCTCTACCTTGATATCAATGCGTCCAGCCACCTAGCGATAGCTGCACCTGTTACGGTGTTTACTGCTCGGAAGCGGGGGACTGCTGGGTCTGCTCTTCGGTCTGCACAGTTTACACAGCCCGCATTGATATGAAGTAGCGCAAAAATAGCCCCAAGCGATGTGAGGTCTGACTTTTTCTGGAGGGACGATTTTGTGATGCAAATGTATTACTCTTTTGAACGCATATTGTTTTGAGAAGCAAAACGCTTTATTTTTAAGCCCCAGCCAACTAGCCGGACTACCTTCGTCAATGCCAAAACTCGGCTGGAACTCGGCTCACAGGACGCAGCGGGGGGTAAGTCAATGTTCATAAATGATATTGCTAATATGGGATGTCATACAGCTTCATGTCAAAAGAGGTGAACTATCCCTTTAATGCAAAGATATTTTGCGAAATATCACAGACAATCAGCAAATGTGCATCATGGACAGCAGAACATTTGACATTTTTGCGTAAGAAATTTCAACAAATAATCATCGTTCATGGTCAAATGTACCGACATTTGCAGCTCTAAAAACAGCACACGGGTGTTATGTGCCTACCTGTGGTTTTGCCCTCTTTCTCCTGAAGCACCTCTGACACCAGAGCCATCAGCTTCTCCAGCCTCACCAGCTCCTTCTGCATCTCTATCTTTTGCTTGAAGAGGAGGAAACAATGCAAAGTGTAGCGGCTCATGATTACATTCTTTTACTGTGCAGGAGGGGAAAAGTTACGAATGAGAGCTGTAATGCAACATTTCCAGCACAAAATCAAGAGATTTGATTGCAACATTTACAACTGAGGCTGTTTGGACATACAGTTTGTTTGTTTATTATTGAGGGCTTTGCTTAGCTAGACTGACGTTTTCATTAATTCATGGTTTGGGCTCACAAGAGCAAATGCATTGATTAAGCACACAGAGATAAAAACTGGAGCTCTGTATTCTCAGCTGTGTATGTAATCCTGGACCCTTTCTAAACCGCAGGGCATGAGACTTGAACTCCCCGGTCAAATAAAGTCGACGGATAAAAAGTGAGAGCGCTGGAAGATGGATGAGGCACAAAACAAAAATCATCTTCTGGGCAGCACTTCCTTTAACGTAAATGAAATGCAATTTAGAAAGCTGCTGAGGAGGAATTTTCTCACTGAGCGAGGTAGTCTGTCATCTCAGGGGCTGACAGTTTACTTTAGAAAAATGTGGTGGCTGCCCTCTATGGGGAGGGCTGTGACAGTGCATCAGTGGAAACATGATGAGAGCAGGCAATGCTGAATAAGCAAAAGGATTCAGATGTTTGAATAAATGGAAAATCTCATTTTGACCGAGATGAAAAGCCGTTTGTGCACCAAATCAAATGTCTTTTTTTTTTTTTTTTTTTTTTTCAAACAGAGGATGCAATCGTGCAACATGTGGCACCAAAGAAAGTGAGTGGATATATAATTGTGCTTACCTGTGTCACAAGGACTTCGCTGGAGAATTGTGATGACTCTATGGAAACAGCGGTGTCATTTGCTTGGACATCACCTGTCGCGAGGAAACGATTAAGATGCTTAGTCTCTGCAGGTTCTAGGTTTTTATTGCAGGAGGAAACAATGGAGCAAGAGCAGACTGTTCAGGTGCTCGGTATTACAAGCCGAGTCCTTGACCAAGAAATAACTGAGTGAGAGTCAACTTACATTCATCTGGTGTGCCAAACAAGTCCACAGATGCTTGGCTGGAGTCAACAGAGTCCAGGCTGGGGCACGCAGCTTCTGCTGCATCAGCTGTAACACCTGCATCCTCACATCTTTTTACTTTACTGCAGTCTCTCTGCTCCTGATTTCCAGCTGTGGGACGAGCAGATGTTCCAAAGATTTGCGTCAAACTTGGCAATTCCTCTTTGGATTCGTTGCTGTCGGACTCCGATGAAGAGTCCAGCCTCTGAACCCTTCTCTTTGTCCCCGGGTTGCAGTTGATGGAGGAATGGCCGCTGACCTCTCCGCTGCCGCTGTTGTTGTTCGTCTTTGCTTCACGTGCACTTTGGACAGCTGGGTCAACCAGGCCTTCAGGTGTTAAAGAAGACTCTGCAATTAAGATGGGTTCAGTATGGCCAACTGAAATACCGTCTTTTATCTCCGTTTCTTTGCCTGCATCCCTCGCGGTACAATCAAGTTGACTCTCTGTGACCTGAGAACACTTGGAGGCTTCATTTAGTTCCTCGTGTTCAGTAGCTGTGAAACGGAGCCCAGAATCTACCACTTGAGGGACAACAGAAAAAGGAGAACTCTCCCTGTTGGGTTTGGACACTTTATTAGGACTGAGGCCACTGCAAAGACTATTCCTGAGAGGACAGTTTCCATCAGTGCTTTCCTGACCTGAACAGCTGCTTTCAGGGATAGAGACTTCTACCACGACTTGATCTGGTTTCTCAAAGAAATTTTTTCTTGTGTGGATGGGTGAATTGGAAGGTGGAATCAAATCACTGCAAGGTGACTTTTCAGAACTTTTTGAATCCTCAGGAATCGTACCAAACATCTGCTTATGTGCAGACTCAATACCTGAACAATCATGACTGTTCTCTACTTTAGCAGCAGCCACATTTTCTTTGTTTGAATGTCCACTTTTCTTCAAATTTTGTTCACCGAGATGGAATGACTTCCTTTTCGTGGCCTTGAAGCTCTTGAGAAGCTGCTCTGTGTCCAGTTCACTTTCATTCTTGTCTTCCTCGTTTTCTGTTGCACCACATATGTTCTCACTAACTGATGTTTCCTGCTGAATTTTGAGGGGGCTATTATTTGTGGACTTTTCACTCCCAAGTGTTGGCTCTACCACAGAGGCATCAGATTGACTTGTCGAGTTAGGGACCACAGAGGCAGAACAAGCGGCATCAGCTTCGGACACAGTATTGGCAGGTGGCGCTTCTGCTTCAGCTGCTCTCAGATAAGACGTTTTCTCATTGGTCTCCATGCTTTCAATACCTTCTATATCTCGGTCATAAATGCACCCATTTCTTTTAGCTGCATTTGTCGCGTTTCCACTTTTACGCGGTGCTGTGTCGTCCAGTGTTTCACCTTTAGCATCTTCAGATTGTTTTGCAACAGTGCTGTCTTTTCTGGGTGCCCTCGCTTTCGGGTGTGCTTTCTTGTGGGCCTCCTGGACTTCCTCAACAAAGAGCTGAAGTCTTCTGCTCCTCCTCCTGCTCCTTATGGGGGCAGATTCTTGGTCCCCACTGCTCGGGTAACTCTCTATTTGTACTTGAACTTCTTCTGATCTTTCTGTAGCCTTTGGACTGGTGTCCCCATTGTGAACTCCAACCAGGACAAGAGGTTTTAGCACTCTGGTAGGTTTTCTTTCCGACCTCATGTTTTTACCTTTCCTTCTGTCAGTTTTCTTCTGCTCGGCACCCTCCGAGTCCACCGGAACGTGCTCTTGCAAATCAATGTCAACCCGTCGTAGAGTGGTACGAGTCCTTTTCTTTGTCCTCGTTTCTGGTTGTTGGGGAACCTCACGTTCGTCTTTATATTTGTCACCTTCTGACAGGCGGTTCAAATCATCCACATCTGCACCCGCATCATGCTCCTGCCCGACCTCCATCTGTTCTGCTTCTTTGAAAATGTCACTGCTGGTGTCATTTATTTCTTTTAACATTTCTTGCTTTTCAACAACACTGAGATCATTTCTCTTCCTCCTTTTAGAAACACCTTCATGCGTCTGCATTTCTGTAGCGGTTGGTGGTTCAACAAGAACCTTAAGTGGAGGAGAGGCGGCCTTGTTCCCTTTTCGTTTGTACACGGCGCCAAATACCTGCTCTTCAAGGGCTTTAGCACGATCGACTTTCGTAGGATTCACTCCAGATTTTTGGGGCTGCACATCTAGTGTCGATGTGGATGAACAACCGTCGGAGTCATCAGCATTCTGACGTGGGTTCTCCAACTCTGGATCTACTTCAATCGGAACATTCCAGAGCCACTCAGCAACTTTCTCTAAACTTTTCTTCTTTTTCTGCTGGAGAATCTCATCAGGCTCCAAATCCTTTTTCTTCTTTTTCCTTGAGGACTTTCTTAGAGGTTGGTCTTCAGTCTCATCTTGATCCAACACTGAACACGGGGAGGCTTTCTCCAACTTAGCAGATCTCTTTTTGCTTTTAGCTTTGTGGGTTGCTGTGGCCCTTTCGTCAACGTCTGTCGTTTCGGGTTCCAAATTATCGGCAGGGCTGGACAATTTCTTGTCAGAAGTTGGCGGGGCGTCACCAAGGCCGCTATCCAGGCCTTCGTTTTCTGTTGTTAAAGGAACAGAGTCTTCTAGTCCCATGAGTCTTGCAAAACCATTCTGGGCTATAAATGGAATGAGGAAATGAGAAATAGTTAGCTTAGTCAGTTTTGTTTTTTTTGGAGCATTTACTGGTTTGAGTTGCTGCTTCATACTCCATATTTTCCACAAAAGTTTGGATACATTCAGACACATGCTATACTCTTATCAGTGATCAAGGAGCTTACTCCTTCACTCTTCAAAATCTTCAACTCTTCAACATCCTGCCTCCTGGGCACTTGAGACAAACAGACAGACACCCCCCCCCCCCCAAACTCCTCCCACTGTTAGAGCACATCTGCAGAAGAAAAACTATATATAATGTGTGACTAGCAGCTGCAGAAAAGGTCAACACAGCTTATGAAATGTATGTGCTTAATAATGGCCAAGTGGTTAATTTGGCATCCCTCAATTGGAGAATGAGCTGCTGTCTTGCACGCTGGCATTTATTTTTTATTTTTTTCATGCAACTTCAGGCATAAATAGGAGAGAACTAAAACAAAAGAGTTTTACACAAAAGCTGTGCAGCATGAGAAACCTAATGTGTAACTTGTTCATGAGAAAAATACCGGCGCTTTTCTTCTTCACGACTGTACTTGATCACAACGTAGATCATGTCCTAAATCCTAAAGTAATACTACTACAGCTACATTTCCATAGATTCTGTATCGATGTCAGACTGTACTTCCCAGCTGCCCAAAGTTGACCTTCATAGAAGAAGGCTATACGCTTTTCCAAGATGTGTAACAACACCAAAACTCCCCATTTATTCTAAAATAATAAAAATACAAGTTAATTCACCAGTTGATTTGTAGTAATAGGGTAAGCGACTGAAGTTTTTACCTGCTACCGTTGAGGAGTGAGACTGTGGAAGATCATCGTGGCCTGCATTGTCCATGTCAGTGCCAGGTGTATCTCCAGGTGATACAATATGAGGAAGTTCAGTAGTTTCGCCATCTGTGACACTGGGCAGAGAAAAATACACAGTATCACTGTAACTGAACAGATTGGCTCAATAAATGAGCTTTCCTATCAAATCTGAATTTTATTAACTCTTACCTTGTGGACCTTGTTGTCAGAGACATTCCAGTGAAGTCTGAAAATGCAAAACCGTTGTCAGGTATTGTAATTAAAGCAAATTCCAGAAGGAAGTTTTAATGAGTCTCTAATCTCACAGTTTGTGCCAGTGTCGTGCTCATATGCTCGTATCATGTCCTGCAATCCTGCGACAAGTCGCTGAAACCCGGGACTCTCCTGCAGACTCCTGTACGTACAGACACGAATCAAAGGCAGGTTTTGATTTAAAAAAAAAAGTGCTTTCAGTGACTCTCCTCAACGTTACAATGACGGCTTACTGACTCCGTCTAACCTTTTGATTATCTTGGCTTTACATACGGGACAGTTAGCCCTGTTTTGCTTAGAACTGTCCAAAAGTTTCATCATACAAAACCTGGGGGAAAAGAAAACACATAATTAATGATAAAAAACAACAACAACAAATCAATAGATTCTGAGGTTTCTTTTTGAACAACATATTATAAATCATCTCAGGATGACGATACATCAGTTTCTTACTTGCAAAACTGGTGGTCACACTTGGTGGACACAGGCGCAGTCATTAAATCCAAGCTAAAGGCAGAAGGAGAAATACAGTAAATGTTAATCTTTTCACAAAAATACATGACAAGTGGAGCAGATTTTCCATTTTCAAACAAACTTTCCTTCTCTGAATGGCACTCACCATATGGGACACTGCAGAGTCTCCCACAGGACTGCAATTCCCTTTTTGACATCTGTGGCCTTTGGGGTTTTCTTGGTATTCATGGTTTTAAAGGCTGCCGACGACAAGTTAAGAGTGTAAAAAAGAGGCTGTAAAGAAACACTGTTTGCGAAACAAACTGCCAACATAAACTATGTTGTGAGCAATTCAGAAGTAACGCTTGCATTTAATGTTATTCAACCAGTACAGCTGTATTAAGTAACAGAAGATGCATACTGTGTGCAAACATAGAAAAGATTAATCAACTATTTGACATCCATAATAATATTACTTAAGGTCTTATCTTTAAAAACTGCAATTAACTGAATTAAAAACAGTAATTCACTGCTCTAAACTGTGATGCACTTTTTACATACCACTTCCTGTGGAATCTTCTATCAAATTACTTCTATAAATTGAGAAATTTTAATCAAGCTTTCTATGAGACTCTGCACGCTCATGCAACTGGCGTCTGGCAGACAATGGGTCTACTTGCAGTCAAAACAGAAATCTACTGCATACTGATAATAGCTTATGGTCTAATTAGCTTATTTGTTATCTAATTTACAGACTATCCCACACCATGACTGTGAAGAGTCCCATTGTTGACTGAATGGTAAACCACAGTCTAACCTTGTCTGCTGCACTAAAGTTATGACACCTGTGTGTACTTTGGTCATTGTAAACATATCTGTCATTCTTCTCCAGTAGATATTAAAAGCTCTTTGACAGGCTCCGATACCCTCCATGTGCGAAACATTCAGAACCTTTGCTTAAGCAGACAGTACTAATACTACAACATTACAAGGAAAAGTAAAAGCGTGATGTTAAATCAGGAAAACACACATGGTGTGTAAGAAAGAACAGAGATCACTGAGTGATCAACAACATAACTAAAACCACTGACTAGTCAAGTCAGTAACACCGGTTTCCAAATGGATGTTACTTTACTACCAACCTAAAAATTTCCTACCAGGGTGTAACGAAATGCTTTTGCATGACAAACTATAAATTACTTGTAAAGCAGATGCGTGAATTAGCATGATCATCAACAGATTGATTCAAAAACTTTAGCTCGACTTGCTTAAACGGTTGGATAGTTTAATTAAATGGGAAACCTATTTTTTAATTTGTGTGTTTAAAAAATAAAAAGCTAAATTTGAACTGTAACTGTTAATTGTAGCAAGTCAACAAAAATTGGGAAGTTAAAAAAAATACATTATTCCCACCTGACAGTGTTGGAAAAACAACAAGATGCCTCAAAATTACACTTAAAGACAATGCCTAAATATATTTATTTAGTTACATTCCACCAATGCTCAGTAAAAAAAAAAAATGTTTTTGAGTTTTTAATAATCTTTATTAGTGTACATTAGCCTCAAAGCTTTTTCAGTGGTTTTGTGTATAAGTATCGCTAGCTCGTATATTTTAATATTACAAAAAGCAAAACAGTATGATATGAATAAGAAGTAACATATTAACGTTAACTTTATTCGAAACACACAGTGTCCTCCTTGAACATACTACAAAGTAACTTTTTAATGTTCATATCAGAGCAAAACATGCAGTCTGGCTAACCGCTATGATTTGTTGACGGAGGTTGAGTTACACAACCAGTTCTCTCCTCTTTTAACATCTCTGACACCGAGACAGTCCATGAAGACAAGTCACCAAACTCATGTCTGACAAGCAGGAGCCGATCGTGTTCATTGACAACTGTAAAACAATCCATATTGGTAGATTTACCTTGCTTTCTTCCAGTTCGGAGATAATAAAATAAGCCTCATCCACTTCGGTTTTCCCGCAACTTGTCTTCTTCTGCTTTAGTTTACCCGCGTTTTACACCTAGCGTCACAGCGTCCCCTGCTGGCTCACACCGTGAGCCACACACAGAGCAGCATCAAGCACAAGCAGCCTCTTTTATTGAAGAGGGTTACATATTTTGGGGTCAAACGTGAGATGGAATATGTATATGAAAATTGTGTATATATATGAATATGTATAAGAACACAGTGACATTTGGAGTAACTGTTTCTGAACTAAGACTAAAAAAGACAGAGTATAGTCTGTCTTTACAGCAGAGATACAGACAACATCGTGGGAACTTTGGCGACATTTACCCACAAAACGTATACAGCGACAACAGCAGCTTCAATAACAATTACAGAAACCACACCTAAACCAAAGACCTGATGCATTCATGGAGATTTGCTAAATATTTTATAAAGTCCACAAAGCAGGATGTGATGTGGGTTTTATTTGGTAAACGCTGTAATGGCAAATGTGTGTATGGATAATCAGGGACAGTAATACATGCTTTCATCCAAATTTACAAACTTCAAAGGAGGAATCAGCATAAAGACCTGAGCACACCTGGAGAAGCTGTTGTTTTATTGTGCAACATCAAGTCAGCATGAGCTTAACAGCTAAAACGAAAACTCTGAATGAATACCTATAGACTTTATGAAAAATATTCATATTTAGGCATAATGTTACATACACAAAGTTTGTATTGGAATTAGAGAAGTCCTTGCCTCAACATTTGAAGGTAGACTCTTCAGCTGACACTGCAGAAGACCAGAAAGGTTTCATCTCCCAGAAAAGCTTACCTGCACAAAGAATACTCATCAATTCTGCGTTCAGATGAGACCAAGGAAAAGTTGTCTGGACACAGGGGTGTGACATTATCAAGCAAAAGAGAGAAGAAGCCCTCATAACCTTGAACACAATTTCGAACATAACATTTTTTCACTGAAAATATGTCCCAGAAAGGAAGAAAGAAAAGGGACTTTGGAACTAAACAGTAGAGGGCAGCAGTGAGTTTGTGTTGCATCGCGTGTCCGCAACCCTAAAGAAAAGAGGAAGACGTAACAACCACCGTAAACAACAACAGGGAAGTGGCGTAATGCTAAAAATATCAGGGCTGGATCCCTATTTCCCAAGGATATACATAGGGTTTATGACCGAATAGTTTTTATCTTTCATATGTGGCGGTGAGTATATCTGTATACACCCTGGTTGTGCTAAACTCAAGCTAACTGCAAAGTTAATTGAAGCAGCCAGCTGTTTTAATAGCGTTGCCAAAAGCTAGCTAGCTAGCTAGCTAGCAGGCTGAAATGTGTACCAGTCGCTCACTTTAATGATATTTGAACAAATAGATAGAATTAACCTGTAATCCCACGCCCGTTTACAATGTCTTGTTTGTTTGTTTGTTTGTTTGTTTGTTTGTTTGTTTCTGTTCATGTTTTTTAGGTAGCGATGGAGGGCTCCAAGTCGTCGAGCACAACCATGCAGGTCAGCTTCGTGTGTCAGCGCTGCTGTCAGCCGCTCAAACTGGACACATCGTTCAACGTGCTCGACCGAGTCACCATCCACGAACTTATTGGTGTGTATTCACCTTTAACGGTGGATCGTGGTCGCTGTGAAATGCAAGTGACATCTTCATGCAACTGTTCCACATGTAGTTACAGGATGTTGTGACCCTTACTCTCCCCCGCAGCGCCGCTGGTCACTGTGACTCACAGCAAACAGGCCGACAACAGAGTAGGCGAGGAAGCACCAGAGGTGGGTTACTGCTTAATATCAATGTTTGGGTCGTCTGCCTCTGCACCAGATTCTCATGGTCTCCGACCGTTTTGTCTACTATCAAGGCTACTGAGTGTGAATCAGTGTCACCAACGTGTGTTGTTGTGTTATCCACCTACTCTCACCCTTCATTCTTCTAATAAAAGCCGTTAAATCCACTCTCCACAGGCCTGAGAAACGCTCAAGAAAACAGCACAGTGAGATACAGCAGAAACCTCAGGGAAATGGATTTCTTTGAAAATGTTTTATTTCTACTTGACAACCTCATAAGCAAATTCTTTCTATAATTATATTACCACAGATTTATTACCAGCCGTTATCACTTTACAATACTGTAATTAATACTGCTTGTGGAGCTGTAACTGTCTGGGCTTGTTAGAATATCATTAAAAATGCATAACCAATCGGTAATGTGCTTGGAATGACCTGAGACAACAGAGAGGTGACTATAGAGAAAGCTGGTTGGGAAAGAGCCAAAGTCATGTGTGTTTAGATGAATTTAGTCAGGACTATTACAGATAATGAGAAAAGGGCTGTATGGAGTCTTATTAGCACCTGGTCTTATAGATATAAACAAAACTTGCAGTTTGTTGACACCACATTTCCTTTTCATCTTGTAGGAGACTTTTGTGGAAAACAAGCAAGATGGAGTGTCAAGAAAATACATCCCTCCTGCCCGGTGAGCAGCCCAGACCATCCATTTTTGAGCCAGCACGGAGTATTTGTCTACTGAGGCAAAGGTGCTCCTTTGAATACAACATATCCTTCAAAGTTTAATCATGCCCTTCTTTTCAGGATGATGTCAACAGAAAGTGCCAACAGTTTCACACTGATTGGAGATGCATCTGATGGTGGCACCATGGAAAATCTTAGTCGCAGACTCAAGGTAATCTTTACCTTTAAAGGGAATTTTAAGTTCAGTTATCTCAATTTACTTAGAGGAATGTTGACAATGTTTGAAAACATCTTTATGCTCACACGATGTAAACAAACCTATTGACGCCCTTACCTAATCATATCCAACCTAGGTAACCAGTGACCTTTTTGACATCATGTCAGGCCAGACCGATGTGGACCACCCGCTGTGTGAGGAATGCACTGACACACTGCTGGACCATCTGGACACGCAGCTCAACATCACAGAGAATGAGTGCCAGAATTACAAGTGAGCTGGAGCACAATAAAGTTTAATTACACTGGATAAAAATACACTTTCAAAGTGCTGACTCTGGTCTATTTTCAGACAGTGTCTGGAGCTGCTATCAAACCTACAGGTGGAGGATGAGGAGACCCTACTGGCAGAGCTGCAGCATCTCAAAGAGGAGGAGGAGGCTTTAGTACAGGAGCTGGAGGCTGTGGAGGAGCAGAGGGCCGCTGTGGCTCAGGACCTGACCCAGAGCAGGGTCCAGTCTCAGCAGCTGGACACAGAGGAGCTACAGTGAGTGTCCGAGCGGTGATATAAAGAGGTGGCATATTATTTGATGATGGATCTCCTAACAGCTGTATCTGTTCCCACTGCTCTGTGCTGCAAGGTACCAAAAGGAATACAGTGAGTTTAAACGGCAGCAGCTAGAGCTGGATGACGAGCTGAAGAGTGTCGACAACCAGATGCGTTACTGCCAAATTCAGCTGGATCGCTTGAAGAAGACTAATGTTTTCAATGCAACATTTCACATCTGGTACTCAAACACACTTGTTTCTACTCAGAAATAATTAGTTTTTCTGTCCAAAGTCAATTTAGACTTGGAAAAGATTTAACTTGGGCACAGGAATCTAAGTAAACCAAAATGTATTCACTTGAAATACGAATCATTTGTCCTCTCACTCCAGGCACAGCGGCCAGTTCGGTACCATCAACACTTTCCGTCTGGGTCGGCTTCCCAGCGTTCCTGTGGAGTGGAATGAAATCAACGCAGCCTGGGGGCAGACGGTGCTACTGCTGCATGCTCTGGCCAACAAAATGGGGCTGCGATTTCAGAGGTAAATGTATTATTTGCTTGAATTTAGCATTATCATGCATTTTTTTAGTTCAGTTTAAATTAGAATAGCCATGCTTTTGTTGAAATGATGCATCCCACTAATGGGCGCTTTGTTAACTCACCTCTTGTGCTTACATATCTTGTATGATATACCTTTCTGTTGCTAAGCTTTATCACAGTCATGTAGTATTTGTTACTGCCATTGCTTTTTGTCTGTCTGCATGTCAACAGAAACTTCCGCTTAAACACCTCCCTTGTCTCCACAGATATCGTCTTGTCCCATATGGAAACCACTCATACCTAGAGTCGCTGACAGACAAGTCAAAGGTAACAAAAATTACTCTTCTTTCCAGCTCTCCCATTATTATTTCAACAGTCTTTCAGGTTTCCACTCTGTCCCTTCTCCCAGGAACTTCCACTGTACTGCTCGGGTGGCTTGAGGTTCTTCTGGGACAATAAGTTCGATCATGCCATGGTGGCCTTCCTGGATTGTGTCCAGCAGTTCAAAGAAGAGGTGGAAAAAGGAGACACTGGTTTCTGCCTCCCGTACAGGTCAGATACAGAGCTTGTTTTCTGACACATCTCTACAACAAAGTCAAATAAAATTAGAATCCTGAACCGTTGTTTTAACTTATGAGTTATTAAGGAGTTATTATGGAGCTGAGGCAAACATGACATATGGAAAATCTTGAAATAAATAACCGTTTGTGAAATATGTAATGATATTTCCCCTGATACTACAGCAGTAACTGGTGTTTCTCTCTCTCAGGATGGATGTGGAGAAGGGGAAGATTGAGGATACAGGTGGCAGCGGAGGATCCTACTCCATAAAAACCCAGTTTAACTCGGAGGAGCAGTGGACCAAGGCGTTGAAGTTTATGCTCACCAATCTGAAATGGGGGCTGGCCTGGGTCACCTCGCAGTTCTACAACAGATAAACTCTCTGCAGTTGATTGACTGACAGCTGTTAAATGGATTTCTTGTGATTCTTGAGTTGGATATGCAGCCGATGGGAAAAGAAATGCCTGCACCATTTTGCAAGTCTTTGCTGGATTGAGAGAAGTCAAAACCGTCAGTGCACATCTTGTTTTGTTGGGTTTTTTTTTCCTAGAGGTAATTAAACATTTTTTGTTGCACAGTACAGATTTCAAGCTGTGGCTCCCACATGGGAGACTAAAGACATCTGTAAGAAAGAAGGATAATGTTTGCTTTTTGTTATGATCTGTCTCACTAAAAATAGCATTTTCTGACATCACATTAAAAACAATTAAACACTTAAGAAGAATGTGACAAAGGGCATCTCGTCTCCTGTTGGACCACATCTTCTACTTCACCGTCTTGTCTACCATGAGAAGGATTTTCAATAGACCACAGCAAATGATTTAATCAGAGTATATCAGTACGATAAATTAAGACTGAATACAAATACCAGAATTGTCCATTACATACTCTGCAAACGGTTATAAGCCGCATTAATACACCTACTTTGTGCTCATAATCTGCAGCTGCACATCAACATATCCTTTAAATATGGGAACCTAATAGTGGGACTGAGTTACAAACATTTCTAAGTTGTGAAAAGAATCTTAACAGTTTTAAGATTAAATATATTTGATAGTGTAATTACCAACAGAGACACACGTGATGTACTTGCATCAAAACCAATAGCCTGCACATTCTCTTCCCCATCCGCCCAGATGAAACGAGACTCCACAGTGTTAACCAATAGCTTTTTAATGGTTTCATTAATTATTATTTCAGCTGAATCTTGCCTCAAAACACACACTCAGTCAGCCCCCCCTCCCATTTAAGGTTAACATTAGAGGGGGTAAATCTCATGGAAAAATATGGACTTAATTAAAATAATAAGCTGACTTCCAGTTATCAAGTAAAATTATTGGAAAACAAAAATAGGCAATCTCTAGAATCAGCCCTCTCCTGTGTAAAGTCACAGATAAATCTCTTATGGGGCCATGTCACATAAGACAGGCCACGATCCTCAGTCACCAATCATTCATCACTTGCAGCAGCCCTTTCTAAAAACATCAATCTCTTTATCCTACAGGGATATGTATTTGGAACAGACCACTAATTCTGGAAAAAGTCTGATGATGGATTTCAAGCAGTATGGGATGAAATGTTATCAGTGCTTCCTCCTCTAAACCTTCCAGAGTATGGACATAACATAATGTTCCACAATTCATACTTCCGAGTCAGTTGTGCAATTTTTCCAAATGATTTTCGTTTTTTATCATGGAAAAGTCTATGTTTATGTTAGTGCATGCATATGGGCAAATCTTTGGGTTCTACTGAGCCCACAACCGGAGACTTTGCCCTTCATTTTTACCACTGACAACAGTGGTGGGCACATTTACCATTACAATTCTCTCATCCACCATTCTGGTTCCATTCACACTTTAAAGACTTCTCCGTCCCATCATGCCCTACAAAGAAGGAGCTTCATCAAGCATGTAATGTCTCCATGTGACTTTGTCCTCCCTGGAGCTTTAGTCTAGTTTCTTTCAGCTAACTTCAGTTGGAAGCACCGCTGCTGTAGCAGCTGGATGTGGAGGGACTGGCGGGTACCAAAGCTGTGCTGCTACCTAGGGCTTTACGAATATTCGGCATAAGGAAGGGGTCACTGGCCAACTGCAGCACATCCACGCGGTCCTCCTTGTGGTAAGCCAAGCAACGTCGAATGAAGGCCTAGGAAAGAAACCAACGACTCATTTCAGAACCCACCTCTACAGACCCAGAAATATATCTTTTTACTTTCACTATTGTCATCCTGTCTGAGCAGAAAAATGTATCTCATCGAGGACCAACACTGTCCTTTCATTGGGCCAGAAAGTGACAAAGTCACACTTTCAATGTAAGAGCTTTGATGGGAACTTTACAATTAGATTGCTGCAGTTTAGGAAAAGATGTGTACCCCACCTTTGCCTCTGTGGTGACCACAGGTTTGGGGGGGAACTGCACCTCGGTAGCTTTTAGTATGGTGTTTTCTTGGAGGATATCCTGCTGCGACTGGTTATGTCCAAAGGGCTTGAGAGAGACAACAGGCAGCCAGTTAACAGTCTTCTCCAAAAGGAAAACATAACCCTCACAATCTATGTTACCGAATGGAGATTCATGGTTACCTTGCGCCCATATAAGCTCTGGTAGAATATGACTCCTACTGACCAAACATCCACCTTGTTGGATATTTTTGGGGGGTCCTTCCCAACTACAAAGCACTCAGGTGGTAGATACCTGTGAGACACAAAAATAGCACAATATGTTGTGACAAGAGGATATAAATTCTGCACCAGTGCAACAAACATCTGAAGCCAGATTATTGTCCAGTTTACTAAATGCAGCGATGTGTCTTTTTACCAGTAGGTCCCTGCTCCCTGTGAGGTCAGCTCCATGCCATCCGCAGAGTTGAAGCTGTCATCATCCATGATTTTGGACAGGCCAAAGTCGGTGATCTTTATCTCACCACAGGCTGTGCCATTAACCAGCAGGATGTTTCCTGAGAACAGAACACACACGGGTTTAGTCTGTTATGTTTGCCAGACTGCAAAGTGACACATAAGAACTCCATGAGACTTACCAGGCTTGAGGTCATAGTGGATGATGGGCGGCCGAATCTGATTGAGGTACTTGAGGGCGTTGACGAGCTGCATGACAATGGAGCGGCCCTCTTTCTCTGTCATTGACTTATTCTGCTTCAAGTAGAAATCCAGATCATTGCCTTCACAGTACTCCAGCACTGTGCAGAATCTAAAAGAGATGACACAACAGATAGTATTATTATTGTTTTTAAAGTGTTACTATAGGTCACCTAACCACTCACATTCCTACAAATCCAAATATGCGTAAAAGCTGTAAGATTTTAATATGAATATCAGGAAATATTTGGCATTAACATAAACAAAAATCTCAAACACAAGCCAGTGGGTCAGATTAAATTGATAATTAGTAAATTCAGTTTGTGGCATATGAACACTAAATTTCATCGAGCAGAGTTCTTTATTCAGGTAAAAATGAATGTGAAACAGGACTGTAAAACAAGTAAATATACAACAGATATAGAGAAAGAAAGAAAGAAAAAAGAAAACTATTAGAAATGATCACATCTAGAAATTTAGTTTTTCATTAGACAACCTGGAGACTTACCTCATCCTGCAATAAACTACAAAGATGGCATAAAATGTCAAATTTAAATCAGCTTATGAAAACCTGGGCAATGTTTTTTTTTTTTTTTTTTTGGACACGTTAACTATTTCACCCTTTTTAATTCAAAATCCTTCTAGCACACAGCCCAAGAGCAATGGCAAACTCTAAAAAAAGTAAATGTATATCTAGGCCAAGCAAAGCTCGCCAGATACAGAGAAACTGGTGAATACAGTAGGCACCACTGCTGTTGTGGTTTCCAACGCATGTGCGTTACACAAAGCAATAGCTGGAAAGTAATGTCCCTGGTTAAATAATGTCTAAATAAAAAAATGAAGTAAAAAAAAATGTAAATATCTCAATCTTTCTAAAAACCAGCATTTTCACGATGAAGATGCAGTTTGTTTTGCAAAATGTAACCGTGGTAGGGTGGGACAGGGCCTTAGTTATCATATTTTTTATTTAGAGCTTTGTGTAGCGTGAGTCACTTACGAGTCTTTGTCGATCGAGAAATAGTCATAGAGTTTGACTATTCTGGGATGGTCAAGTTCTTTGTGGATCCTGTACTCTCTACAGGCGTGTCTGCAACAACAAATGAATGATTCTTTCATTTAAAGGCAGTTTGAGACTTGGATAATCACAATGTAATATTTCATTACCGATCAAACGTTTTCAGTGATTTACTAACACTGAGCAAAGGGCAATTTCAGACTCACTTGTGGTAGTTTTCCTTCTTCTCCTCCCTCCAGTTCTTGTTGAGTTGATGAATTTTGATGGCCACATACCTCTGCTCTGTTAAATCAAAAGCCTGCCCAAGAAACATGACATAGTAACAAATCAAATGTGAGAGAACCCTACTGTCAACAGAAACACAGCAGCTGCTCCAAACACCGCTGTGACACATTAAGCTGCCCTCCCATTTGTACTGTAAAGTCAATCAAGCAAAGAGGAGTCAAAGCCATATAAAGGGTACATGCTTACTTTGAAAACTTCACTAAAGCCCCCTCTTCCAAGTAAACGTAACAGCAGATAACGGTCATTCAGCATGGGATGGTCTTTGAATCTGCAGAGGAAAAACTTAGTTATTTTAAGCCATTTAAAAACAGAACCCAAGTGAGGTTTGTTAAATCGCTAAGGGCACGTACTGCGAGTTGTCCTCGTTGTGGATTCTCTTAAGCTCCCGAATGTGCAAGTTTCTAACCCGCTCCAACTGTTCCAGCTCTGCCTGGACCTCTGCTTCTTCCTGCACAGTAACAATGATTCATCCTCCGTGTCATTCTCACAAGACCGGAGCCTCGAAAAAGAAGTACCCAATCAACAAAAAGCAAGCGCAACTGTGGAGCTGGTACCTTTTTAAGATGACCGATTCGAAGTTTAAAAATTTCCTCTTGTTCGCGGTATTCTGCCAGGGACAACCTGTGTGCGACAGCGTAGCAAAAGGTCAGCTTTTGAGATGTGAATTTACTTCAGCTGACATGAAGAAAGAAAGAAAGACTCTTTATGAAATTAGGTTTTCCCACATACTGCTGGCGCAGAGTTATATAGATAGTTGTTCTACTGGTACAACTATTGTCAAAATAAATACGATAGAAATTATGACTATATTAACACCTCATTATTAACTCTCTCTCTCTTAATGATATATTGGCCCTCATCACTGTCGTGTGATAAGATGCCCACAAAAACACACTCAAGTAAATTACACAAACATGAGCAGACACATAAGCCTTAGTGTAAACTTCATTGGCCTTGTCCATGTGCTACTCTAAGTACCGACTTTGCTCAGTAGTTGAGCTGCTCTTACGTTTCATTCTCTTGGCCATTGCTTCTACTTTTTCGTTTGTTCTGTTCCATGTTGGGCGGGGGTGTTGGGGCCGTGGGAGGTTTCCTCTTCCCCAGCAGCTTCCTCTGCCTCTCAATGTCCTCCCGCTGCGAGTTGATCCGCTCTTGCTGCCTACAACAAAGAAGGACAATCTGGTGTGAGCACGTTTGTCCGCAGATGGGACAAAATGAGAGCAAATGTCTGCGCCTTTCGACATGCTGACTTGATTAAGTTCTGGAAGGCGTATCCATCTGTCCACTGCTCAGTGAAGGAAGCTCCGTGACGTACTGTGGTGAAGTGACCTAAACGTAGGCGATCCTGCATGCTCTTGTCCCTGCACGCCATCTTCTCCTGCTTTGACTGCAAAAAAAGATGAATGGGTAAAACTATACAAGTACAGTCAAAAGGTGACTAAACCCCGAGAAAAATCATCCAACTTAAAAGTCAGGCCCCGACAAGCTGTTCTGGTTCCGCGACACACACAACCCAAGTCCAGCAATCATACTTGTGCACGTCATATTCACACTGACCTTCTCAATCAGCAGCTTTTTGCTCATGGTCACACATTTGTTAAGTCGCTCCTTATAGCGCTCGAGCATCTTCTGCTGCTCATCGACCTGCCGCCTCAAGTCGCAGTTAGCCTGCCAAAACATACAACAGCAGCGGTCTGACAACTAAATCTTACAACAAAGACTTCAGGCTGGTTCGTTCTTATGGTGACATTATGCAACAAAAGTCAGCGCTTCAGCTTGGATTACTGACTTATACATCTATGCAAGTAAAGTCGCATTTTAAATGTTAACGGGCACATCATTAATGATGAAGTGCAAAAAGAGGGAAAAAGGGACCGAGCAGTTGTTGTGATAAGCAGATGAAAACTGGATTCAGGTGATGAAGATAGACACTTTAATTGGGCCTCATTTATGGATTTAAATTACACATACACTTGTTTGTGTGATAGTTGTGCACACTTGATTTACTGTCGTCCATTTGCAACTTTTAGTGCATAACATTTAGTAAGAAATACAAAGAATGGTATGAATACTCCAAACTAAGTTAAACTTGTAATATTTCCAAAAAAGGAATGCTTAATCTAACCCGCAGGAGGTCGTCTATCCTCCCTTCTTTCTTTTCCAGGTCGGAGTTTTTGACCCTTTCCAGCGCCGTCAGTTTCAGCAGCGTCAGTTCTGACTGAAAAGATGATACAAAGACAAGCCAACAGTTAACACCGTACCCCATTTAAATGAGGAAATTCCTACTTTAGTTCTTGCAAAGTACCAATCTGTTTTAACGTATCAAACTCAAAGTGTCGCCGTTTTGAACATATTATGCCAGTTTAAAATTCTGACCTTTAATTCGACCAATCAGTGTAATCGAAAGAGATAGCTGGCTGTCTGTTGCATGTTGCAAATTTGACATCATGAGATCATTAGAATGACATGTGTGGACACATGCCAAAACTAGACAAGTCAAGAGTGAGAGAGAAAAGAATGTGGGGAAAAATAAAAAATAAAATTGTTGTCAAATGGTGCTTCAGGTTAGACAGTTACCTGGATGGCTTTGTGTGAGCAGGAGTGTGTGGGAGCTGTTTTAAATGAGCTGCAGGATGAGGAGTCTGTGTGGGCTGAGCCTGTGGACGAAGGACTGCCGTGCTGAAACTGCGTTCCACAGAAACAGAGGAAAAAGTTAGGAATAAAGGGGTTGAAATGTAGCCATTACATATTACAGTCAGCAGGGGGGTAGCTGAAAGGGAGATAAGCCAACAAATGATGTGGCTGTTAATAAGATGGAGGGAGCGAATGCTAAATTATGTATTCAAAGGGGAAAAAAAAGGGTTTCAATGTTATCATCACATAGGAAGACATAAAAAACAGACTGCAATTAGACTGTTGAGAAATCTCTCTTAGTAAATTCCTATAAACTGATTTTAACCAATCTATTTTTACATGAACATGCCATCTTCAGCTGAACTGAGTCTTTCATTTATCAAATTCTACGGAAAACCCTGAAAAAAAACCATTCCTAAAGATTATGAAGTCCTCTAGAATGTGAAGTAGATGTCCCGCCTTGACATGATGAGACAGCATGTTGTATTCCCTCTTGCTCCTTAGGGTTTCTTTTGAATGCACAGAGCCTGAATTCTAACTCCAGGATAGTGTTTCCATGCTCATACTGTAGGATCAGCCTCTAAAACCGTAGCTTAATCCGTTTGTATTACTTTGAAGCAAATGATAAATATATGTCCAATTGTAAAAAAAAAAGAAAAAAAAAGTTTACTAACAAAACAGTGACTCATAAAACCCAATGCATGCGACTCCATAATACAGATGCATAGCTGAATGAATTTAGAAGAATTAAAATGTGTTTACTTTAATTAATTGGTCAGTGAAGGGGGGATGGATTTTGCAGGAGATTACATCTTAACACAATACCAGCTGGTTAATTAGCAGGTCTTGCATTGAGCAACACGGTTCAACTTCTCCTGGCAATGTCCATCTTCTCTGCCCTTCTCCACTGGACGTGATCATTTTTAGCCAACAAAACAAAACTTCCAAGGCCACAACATTACCAGGCAGAGAGCAATCTTTCCAAAATGCCGCCAACTCAAGTCTGTCAGTGTGTTTCATAGAATAAGCTGCTGTAGTCACAGTATTTGATATGATCTATCACTCAAACCTGACCTACGTCTGCACCCGAAAAATCACTAAATGAGCCCATTACCCAATGACAGCTGAAAAGGGCAATGGCTTGGTATGTTTAGGGAATAAAGTTTAGCTCCCACTCACTTTGTAAAGTCGTTTTGTGTAACAGGACACTGGAAGTCACTTAATATACTCTTGATTTAGAGCCTTTCTGCTATAACAAGATTTTGGAGTTGTGATGAGGAGAGATGTTCTCTTAACAAAGGATGAATGAAAACCGAAGGTGAGGAGGTTCTTAATTCAGGCTATTTCCGTCGTAAAATTCATAAAACTCATCAAACAACTACATTCTTAGAAGTGCATAAGCTAGTTTAACGTAATGAACATGTTGTCCTCCCGTACAGTTCCCTGCCTTAAATGCTAGCTCATCATATAATCAACATTAAAACAAAATCCAACACAAGCTTTATCCCTCTCCAAATGAGACCAAACTGATTCTAAGAAATCAGGCGAGGACTCATACTGCCAGTACACAAGTCAATTCTGACACAAGTTAAGGATAGAACACCCAATCAACACAGCGCAAAGCAGATGAGAGCTATGAAGATGGATGCCGGTGCTCACCGGAGAATAAGACAGTGAGTGCTGTGAAGACGAGCGCACCAGCAGAGGGATGCCTCGGGCAGGACTGGTGCCAGAGCCACTGCTACCAGCAAACTGGCCATGGGGCCATTGACAAAGAGCGAAGGCACAAAACAGAGGGAAAGAGGACAGAGTGGTTATTCAGAAAAAAGGTGAATGAAGGAACTTGCTGGCACAGTGAGAAAATGAGGGTGAGACAGTAAAGCTTTGAGGGTGAGACAATACAGCTTGAGGGTGATTTGAAACTACGAACACCAACATAACTCGAAAGAAAATGACATTCAAAAGAACGATTAAATATCATCTGTACTTAGCTTGTACTCACCTCAAAATAATCCCCTATTTTGTGCCCCCTTCCTTTTCCTACAAAGAGACAGAACACCAATAAAATTAAATCAGTGGAGTTCCTTTGCTTTCAAAGAAGCCTGCAAAGAAAAAAAAATATTCCGAGTCATTTGAATCCCAGATGTCCGTTTAAGACCTTTTTTCACCCAAATTTGAAAAAAAAAATCATATTTAAAGCAAACAACAAAGCAGTGATGAAAGCGTTATCCATGTCAGCTCAACATTTATAAATATAGAGAGCAATTAGTGTGGGGAAATGGTCATTTTGTAGGACTGCCAGTAAGTGGGTTGAACTCACCTTGGCTGTTGCTGTCAAATACGTCTCCTTTTCTCTTCCTGCTTCTCTCGTTGGCCTTCTTCTCTGGTGTCTGACATGAGGAGGAAAAGCATGCCAGATTTCCCTCAGTTAATCACATAAACAAAGTGACAAGAACACATTCAAAGCTGAATGATGGCAGGTTTTGTGCATTTCTGCACTACACATGTGAATATAATAGGTCTTCAAAGAAAATATAAATAGCAATAATTTCAAAAACATCTGATGGGAATTTCAGCTGAAAGCCAACAGAGGTGCCATGTGTTTGGTTTAGTTACCAAACCAAATATGGAGGACGGCTTTGGACTGTTTATGACTGGAAAGGTGAAAAAGATAGAAACTGGTATTGAAAGAATTTACAGAGGGAAAACTTGGCCCCAGATGATACTGGACAACATATATGATCATAATATATGTGAAGTTTTCATTTCAATCATAGAATTTGGGGTTTTTGGCTACATGCAAAGACAAAGATAAGGGATACTGAAGCAAACATATACTTAGGTAACGTTAAAGGGAAGTTGTGTTGTTATCATCCTGTAAAGAAATACTAATTTATCTTAAAAAAAAAAAAAATCATTCAAACTTAAGGTTGGGTGGAGTACAAACAGTCAGAGCAGCTGAGGCTGAGCACAAAACCACTTCTCATTTTGTCTGGAGTGCCCCCCACACCCAACCAACCAACCAACCTCTAGTTCCTTGTCACTGAGTGATCCTGCACTGCACAGAGACTGGTTTGATGATTCGCTGTTGGCTGAACTCTATTATGCAGAGGAAAAACAATTAATGGGATTGATTAGTCACAAGCCATTCCTGTGCATAGAAGAGAAAAATCATAGACAGACAACAGCTACATGCAAAGCCATATCTTGTTTTATACTAAAATAAATTCAAGATGAATGGTGATCTCCTCTGAATTCTCAAAGTAAACTCAACAATCTATGCTCAAATTATATAACATGGCTATCAACTTCACCACAATGCTTACAACTCATGTCACATCAACGCTTGTAAATCCTTCCTGACACCCCTTGTAACTTATTTTTGTTGGGACTCCAGTTAATGCATCTGTCCTTTATAGATATAAAAGGATCAGCACTATGCTAAAATGATAAGCCAAGGTGCAACAGGGGGTGTGTAATGCAGATCCCCGTGTTAATCGGAAAATCTTCAGACCACATCCAGTTGGGGTCATTCATGGCTAGCTTATGAGACTTAGAAGAAACAGCAGGCTAATGCTTTTAAGGCCTGCTGGCTTTCTGCTGCTCAAGGTCACACAAACAGCCAAGAGATTCTCTCAGCCTTTCTATTAACACGTACACTTTAAAAATTCATCGTGATGTGCTGAATGGCAACTCGACACAGCCTTAAATGTAGTCCACATTCTCATACCCCAATATAATTTGTGCCACAGGCCAGCAGGCCGAACAATTTATTTCAGACCCATATATAGGCCAGTCATGAATAACAGAGATCGCTTTTCAAGGGTTGCCATTTGCTCAAATACGCACCCACACACATAGCGGTACCCTGTTATACGGCAGAGTTGATGCACAGCATGCAGCCAATGATGTAAGCTTCGATTGCTGTGCCATTTCAGTGTCACTGGTCTCAAGTGAAACAAAGAGCTGCTGGCCAGCTCCCGTGTCAGCTAAAACAGAGCTGGTCTTGTTTTTACCTTCAGCACAGGACAGCAAATCATTCCACTGAAGGAAACTCCTAAACACAGAGTATCGTCTAAACAGAAAAATTCCAAGATTTTCTAAACTTCTAGACGAATACAACATAGAACTGCTCGTGTTTGCATTCACAGTGGGGTTATGGGACATATGCCAGAAAAAAAACTTAAAAAAAAAGCTGTGATATGTTTTAGTCTCCAAACTGCCTGCACAAAGTATAAAAAGGAAACATCACTCCAGCGTTCCAAGCCGTATTTTGGCACAACATCATATATAGCTCAACCCTCACTACATTCTATTTAAAGTCCAGCATTTGCACAAACAATCCACACTTACAATAGCCGTCGTTATGGGCCACTATTGTATCAATAAAGGTATACCAACCTTAGCCACACCAACTCCTGTGAAGCGAGCCTCAAGCAGTTCCTGCCTGCGTGGGTCTAGGCTAATAGTCTGGCTATGAAGTCCTTCCATCTTGCTTCAAAAGAAAAAGAAAAAGAAAAAAGTGCGTGAAAATGGAAATTGGCTGAGATGAGTTTGTGTTATACAAAGATGCATGTAAAGCATTCTGTTTCACTTAGGCAAGTAAAATAAAAATATAGTGAACCTTTACATTTGAGCAGCATTAAAAAAAAAAGAAAAAAAAAGAGAGAGACTTTTAATCAGATCTGCCTGAGACTACTTTGGATAAGTACATTTTACAATAAATGAATCAAAGAAAAACTACACAACAGATGCAAAACAGGCTTTCTTTATTGTATTGCTGAAATTTTGAGAAAAAAAAAAACATAAAATATAAGTGTCCAAAAACGTTGGTGTGTACATAAACAAATGATTAATCTTATAAAATATTTAAGGAATATTTAAAAAAAGGGAAAGCTTTGAATGCAAAATCCAGCAATTATTTTCAATCCTCCCCAGTGCATTCATCATTTGTCTGCTAAACTCTTAAAACTCCAATGTTCAAATGCTTGCAATGCAATGTGTTGATCAAAATGGTAAATGATCTAAATGAGCAAGGAGAGCCACTGAATCTGGGCACTGCTTATGTCAGAGAAGACAGTAAGACAGGATCAGAAGCTGACATATCAACAGCTTATTTTCTGTTACGTGATTATCATACATATCAGGTCGATTGTGTCCATCAACTATTGATACTGATATTGCAGTCCATAAGGGACGTTTCATGATGACAACTGTTCCAAAACAAATTACAATAGTTTTAGCCAGGCAATCCCATAAACTAGTTTTTCCAAGCAATGAAAGCAAGCAACACTTAAATGGTTACATCTCGGCTCTAATGACAAAGCCACTCGCTAAGAGATATTTATTTCAATCCATGTTTCAGCGAAACAGACTTTGTAGAAGTTGATGTAGCAGCTGATCTTCTACTGTGAACAAGCATATGAGGAATGCCGAACTTGGCTAACACTGACTACACTGATCTAAATCTTGCCTGTATTTTAAGAGAGAAAAGCAAAACCCCGTATTGTTATTAATGTGTACTTGTCAAGAGGAGGTGAATGATAATATAAGCTCATGTTACAGGTTACAGAATAACAGCAAGGGTTGATAGGTTAGCTACCCAAACTAGCTAGCGTCAAACTGTGGAGCAAGCTAAGGTTAACGTTAGCTGCAATCGAAGTCTCACCTGGAAAACCTTTTGCAGTGAGTTTTCACAACCACTCACAGTATTGGAAAAGGGTGTCGCCCGCCCATCCAGTGAAAGTAAACCCCTCAACAGCTCCACGTCCCACACACCCCAATTGACGATGTCTGAATAAAGTTATCCATTTACAATTCTGTCGAATTCAGGTAAGACATTTGTTAGCTTAGCTAATGCTAGCTACATGGAGCAGTGTGACAGGCTCCTGCTGGTGTCATCCGGACGGGAGGCCGTGATCCTCGGGATTTCCTTATCTGTGTTGGTGCCCCTGCACGGGTGGGTAGGGAGCTGTCAATGCTCAGAAGCCTCTTGACAAGTGTTGTCACATTTCTGCCTCACGCGGTGTATCTGTCGACATTATCGAGCATCTACATCGGGAACAGTCTCCTTGTTAGAGACCATCCTTTAACTGATATAAAAAGATCATAACCCCCTGCACCAAGGCCGCATAGAGTTCCAGGGAGAGCTGACACTGATGCTTCCCAAGTGCTGGTTTAATACATAATGTAACTTCCTCAGGTCAGAGCCATAAACAGACAGTGTAATGTCGTCAAGAATAAAACGGAGAAGAAGAAAAGAAGGAAACTTTTCCTAAGTCCCAGACTTCAAGGGCCGTTTACAGCATCAAATCAAATAATAACCGGTTGCGTTTTGGAAAACATTTTAAATGTTAAGGAATTCCCATTTGGAGTACCACAAACTCCTGCATAAACACACATTAATTTACACTGAATTGATGTATGTATCCATCTGTCTTATCCTTCACACATAGATGGATGCTCCCAATGGAAGTTGGCAGATGAAGTCAGTGAAAAGTGAAACAGTACAGTTGGACCAGGTGGCATGATGGACAGACAGTGACCTAAACAGGATCCTGGGTTCATACTAGAAAAAGGCGCTGGTATATGAAAAGCAGCACACTCAGGCCAAAACTTGGGAAAATCAAACAACAACAACAACAACACAAAAAAAATGTCATGTCTATTAAATCTTCTCATGAGTCTGTGGTCATTTTGAGTCTCTTTGCATCTACCTGTTTTTACTCAATTTAAAAAATATATATTTTGCACCTGTTTGTGTTATTGTTTCAGATCTCATTTTGTTAGTTTGCACCTGCCAGTGTTTTCTGTCTCATAGCTATTGCAAGTTTCTTTGTTACTGTTTTTGAGTCATCTGAAGTGCAATTATTCCTTTATGAATCCTTTTGCAGCTCTAAGACAAGAACTTCTGTAACTGCTTTGGGTCATTTTAGTCTCTTTACAGTTGTTTTCAGTAACTCCGAGTGTCTTGGTTGCTGGTTTAAGTCATTTTGCATCTCTTTGTAGTGGTTCGATTTACTAACACGAAATGTTGACGGAAAGGCTCTGAACTAGGGTTCATTACTCCTTGGGCCCCTGGGTCTGTGAGACGGTTTTTGTTTTGTTTTTTCACCCCCAGTAATTCTTCCCTTCATCCATGACAAGGAAAGTATATGTCAGCAGGTTTGTGGGTCTGTGTGTATTCTTTTAAGAAGTTATATAATTATGCTGTGTACTCTGGTTCTCTTTTGATGCTTCACTTTCTGTTGGTAGAGATGTAAGTTCAGCTCTAAATCCCTTACGCAAAAAATGTTTTGCTCTTTTTCAGTTTAGTAGTCATATTTTACATTTAAGCCATTGTTTATTACTGCAGGAATGCATTATATGTGAGGAATTCCTATCATCTCTATGAAAACATTCGGCACCACAGGTTTGTGTACTTGACTCATATTTACTTAACTGATTACTTCATGTATATTTTTCAGTTAATCTTTTTTGCTGAGCCCGAAACAAATCTCTGCTGCTTTGGTTGAGGCTTAAACTCAAACCCTCAGAAATACACTCTCACTATTTTGACAACGTCACATATTAGCAATGAAAAAGTGAGAGATATTAAGATTAGCCTGTAAGGTGATTATCAGGCTTGATTAGATTTTTTTTTTTTTTTGGAGTGGGGGGGTAAATTTAATAGTAGCTGTGCAGATAATTTGCTAAAGTCACCCTAATCAGAATAGTAGTGCATGGAAAGAAACTCTCAAAACCTGCAGGGGGTATCAGGCTACGGAAGAGTATTTAGGGCCAGGCATAAGAAAAAATATTTATATTTTGCCTGTCGAGAATTAAAAAAAAGTCGACATGTCGAGAATAAAGACGACATGTTGAGAATAAAGTCGACTTGTCGAGATTAAAGTCGAAATGTCGAAAATAAAGTAATTAGATGATGGACCAGAGGGGTTGACTTTTTTCTCGAAAATTCGACTTTATACTCGACATTTCGACTTTATTCTTAACATGTCGACTTTATTCTCAACATGTCGACTTTATTCTCGACAGGCAAAATATTATTATTCTTTCTTATGCCTGGCCCTAATACTCTTCTGTAAACAGGCAGATGTCAGCAGTCAGAAATCCACATCCAGTACATCCTAACGGTATCACGAGCAAACAGCTGTGTGAGTGTACAAAATCGGGGTGTTGGTCTAATTACATCAAGACTTGTTTCTTTATCTTAATTTCTTTAAACTGCGCCTGGGATTTCTGAACACATTTGCTGAGTTTGGTAGAAATCCCCTAAAGTTCCACTAGAGGTCACTGCAGGACCTCCTTGAAATTATAAGTAGGTATAGAATAGATACTTGGGAGGTTTCAGAAAAGCTGTTTATTCTGATAACCTCGTATTCATATCTTTGGTATATGTGTTTGTGTGTTCCCACAGATGCTGCAAAGACGAAATTCTCATTCTTAACAGACACGAACGTCAAATCATTCATCCGACAAAAATTGAACAATGCGGTCAAGCTCAACAAGTGAATGGATTTCCCCCAAAAAACTTTTTTTTTCTCTCTCAAACACATTCATTCACACACGCATCTACAACACTCATCAGGTCCAACAACACTACATTATTACCCTTCACGCATACAACACCACATTCCAAACCCTTGCGCAAACATAGTCTACGAACACAAACAAACACACTACATTGCTATCTCCCTCTCTTTCGCTTTCCCTTTTTTGAACTTTTGAACGTGCCGGTGTGCACAAACAATTATTATTTGACAATAAATGATCAACTGTTTGAAGAATGTTGATTTTTCTTTGTTCTCATTTCTCGTATTTTAGCAGTCTGTAGAAAACATTGTGCTAATGGTAAGTGGTTGCAGTCTTAATTTGTATGCAGTTAATTATTGTTAGTGTTATGGTTAAAAACTGCATAATGTAATGGTAATGCAGTTAGTATTATAGTACTAAAATTATAGTATTCTATAGTAAAAAAGTATAGTAAACATTCTGTTATTTACTGTAGTATATTTTTTTGTTTTTGTGGTATACTGTAGTAATATGCATGTAGTATACTGTAGTAACAAAACTGTAGTTTTTTGTAGAATACTACAGTTTACTGTAGTAAAAAAACTATAGTAAGGTCCAAAAACACTATAGTATTTACTATAGTAAATATAGGGTATACTATAGTTTATTTACTATAGTAAACTATAGTTTTTATGTAGTATACTACAGTTTACTGTAGTAAAAAAAACTATAGTACGGTCCAAAAACACTATAGTATTTACTATAGTAAATATAGGGTATACTATAGTTTATTTACTATAGTAAACTATAGTTTTTTTTCATATGGGTGTGTGTCAACACAGGGTTGATGGCTTGTGATAAAAACTGACATCTGTTGTCTGTTGTTGTGTATTGTTTCATTGATTTCATGGAGGGACACGAGTGTCATTTATTTAAGTTTCGTCATTAACATTCATTTAAAGACATCAGTAAGGAGCGTCACATATAACTATAAAAAAATGGGATCCCTGCTGTTTACATCTCCAAGATTAAGATTAAGATCAGATCTATTGGTCATGCATACACATGAAATTTGTCCTCCGCTTTTAACCCATCTAGTTTGGCACCTGTTGACACACACAGAGACACTCAGAGACAGATGCCAACCTGGAGCGGTGGGCAGCTATTCACAGCGCCCGGGGAACATGGGGGGTACGGTGCCTAGTCAAGGGCACCTCAGCTGTTACAAGGAGGTGGACTGACACCCCTCCAGCTGTTAGTTTCACCAATCTTTTTGAGTGGCTAGAGTGGGAATCAAACTGCCAACCTTCCGGTTATAAGACGACCGACCCTAACCACTGAGACCGTCGCAAATATATGGCTATAAAGTTGACCACATCCCTGCTTCCACGAGTTCTGACCCACCCACATGAAAGGTACTACCTCCAGTAGGCGTCCTTAGGCAAGACCCCCTTACGCTACTTGCCTACCTGGGATATAAGTGTAAGTCGCTTTGGATAAAAGCATCTGCCAAAGGCATAAACATAAACATCGTATCTACATGATGTCACTTGGAAATAAGTTTATCTTGCTGCATTTCCAGTCAAACAAACAGGAAATCCCCACTATGTGTTCAGGAAATGAAGCTTACTTGGCATCTTATCTGCCCATCTGTTTCCCCTTCAGTTTCTCAGATCTTAAGTATGAGATTACCCACATTACATGTTTTTTTCTTTATAATTTTGCCTCTAAGCCTTAGTTGTAACCAACTAATATTCATATTTTTTGTTTAATTTTCCAAGGAAACAATAATCTTGCAGCCAGTTAATATATTTTCATATCTGTAAGTACAAATGCAGTAATTTTGTGATCAAAGAAAAATAAGAGTTGAAAATAATAATGTCATTTTTAACATTATTTGAACATTAGTGTAACTCTCTATCATTACACTGGGCAGGCAAAATCTCAGCAGCATTCTCCCTAACCCATATTTAGGGACTCAAAAGGCTACTGATATCTGGGCAAATACAATGGCAAGACATTTATTTGCGGGAATCAAACCTTTATTCTGGCTTGAGCAACAAAATAAATCTCAGTAAATCACACAAAACAATATATTTTATTTTATCAGTGTGGATGAGAGTCTAATCCCTGATAAAATGTGACCTCAGAATAATTTCTACATATTTACACACAATTATCAATGATCGTCTTGTGACAGTAGAAGCCTGCACATCATTTGTTGCTTTCACCCAAAAGATGGTAAAAGTTCATAATTTTATCCTCTATTCTTCATCTTTGTTCAGTAGCATCAGTCTTTTCCTCTGTATGTGATATTTGTGAAGGTAGATGTAGCTCCTTTGTAGAGAGGATTGTGCCCCTGTTGATAAAACATACATGAAGACATGTTAATGTGCGATTCACACAACATAGATTTGAAATGCTTGGAATTTCTAGAAAGGCAGTTTAAAGATCCGCCACATATTAGTAAATTAAAATGCAGGTCTTAAATTATTATTTTCCTTGCATGTTGATTACATTCATTTGTTTCAGGGATGTTATCTTTTATATCACACATTTACCTCTTCTATTTTGTGAGCACTGTGATTCTTTGCTATTTAAGTCCTGTTGGATTTGGGTGTGTTTATAAGGCCACAAATTGGCCTGTTACTTGTAAAGACTGATTAGCGTTGGCTAATTCAAACCCAGCCCTTCCGCTGACTGCCCTTTGTTCTGCTGGGAGTAACAGCGTGCCACAAAAATAATGAAATGCAGCTTCAGAAAAGAGGAACAAGGCACTTTGTGTGTGGCATTTTATCTGTGTTGGTGTGTGTGTAGGAAGTACCGTTATCGTTTCGTACTTGTGTGCGTTCAAAGAGTACGAAGGAAGTTTCGCAAGTATAAACATTTAAAACTGTGACTAATCCAGTAATTCCATCTTAATATATAACCAGTTTCACATAGTTTCCAAATACACCAATTCATATGTGGCTACATTTTTGCGCATGCAATCTCATACTAAATACACTCACCGTGTCCCACTTGGCACGAGCACGCTCTTCCTCAAATTTGGCAAACTCTCGTCTGTCATGGATGGTAACCAGCAGCTTCCAGATCAGCAGAGCAGCCAGGCCAAGGAACAAGATGGCTCCTGCCACCGACAGAAGCACCACCAAAATGTCTGGACCTTTAGGGCAGTCTGGATGAGGGCAGAAAGAAATAAAGGAATAAGTAGACTAGACTCACAAAAGAGCCTGAGGGTAGGCCAGAAGGAGTCTGATTTCATAGAGCGATTTCACCCAATTGTCAATTAGTTTGCAACTTACTGCTCTGCTAAATGTTATGGGTTTTCTGATATAGAAGTGTGTGCCACTGAAGCAGGGTTAGCACGAAGCAGCAATGCTCGCCATGCCGGCAGATGCATCAGACTTACAACGTGGTTACTCCTTAAATAAATGGTATTTCTGAAAGTTATTAGTGAAGATGGAAGATAATATGAGCAACTTAATGGTGGTGAACAAACTGTTAAATACCAAAGAGCAGAGAGAAGGACAGGCTGCAGTGGAAAATAGTAACATCTTAAAGCTGGGCCACAAAACTCCCTTTCCTCATTATGGTCTGGCAAAATGCAGGAATCCGATTTGCACTGTTTCAACAGGAAAACAAATTAGATGTTAGACAGTACTCATTAGCTTGAAACACTCCATCAGCAAAGTGGAAGAATACATAACTTATGCACTCCTCAGTCATTTTTGACATCATGAACTGCTCTTAAATTGTCCACCAAATGGGTTTCTGAGTAATGTGCAAGGAAGTTAAAGGCAAGGTGCTGCTGAATCATTCTTTTTTTTACATCCACATGCTGGTAACCTAAATACATGCAAGTTTGGGGACTTCCAAGAGTAAGCGAGTCAGACAATCAGTTTATCACCCTCATCAAAACAGCTGGCAGAGTCAGTGAGACAAAGAGAATGCAGGACCAAGTTGTGTTACAGTCTGTTGTCTTACTCAGGATCTTACTATCAAATCTTGATTTAGCAAACTGGGTCAACTAAGATAAGAAATTTACAAATGTTTGGTTTTGCTCTTTTACAATCCAGACTATCAGCATAGTTCTGATGAACCAAGCTACTCCACCTTGAAGTTAGAAAAAAAAATTTTTTTTTCCCTCACTTAAAAAGTGAAGACAATCAAACCCAGAGGACACAGACTACCAACATTAATTTGGAATAATCTCCCTGGCCTCCTAATGCATTAAAGTCCAATATTAACCTTACTTTGGGGGCTCTCCTTATAGGTCCAATCAAAACACTTTGGGATCTGGCTCTTTTTTGCTGTTGGTACCCAACTATAAGATTTTTTTCCGTCATGGTTTGATGCAAAGTAGTCTTTCATTGTAGAATTTCTTGTGGAGTACTTTTTATAGCCCACAATAAGCAGCTACTTGCTGTGGCTGAAAAAGACAAAAGAAATGAGAGAGTTGAGCCTTGTGTGCTTCTATGGAAAATATTTTTAGTAGGGCAAAAAATGAGTTAAGTTTTGGAATTAAACATTAATGAGTGGCCACAGGTTACTAAGATGTTGACACTGGTTAGTACTGCCTGGGAGTGACATAATTAAGTCATGACCACAACTTGATGTTGCATTGGAACGTGAAAACTAACCTGTAGCCACGTCTTAATACCTTTATTTATTTTCATTTTCATTTTCATTTTACCCAACCCTAACCATCTGCTTTGTTATCTTAATTACATAAAATTAAACTTCATTAATTTTTAAATGACATGCAAAATGCATCCTAAGTGGTGTTATTTATACACAAGGCCATGACATAATTTTGCTTTGATGCGCAAACAAATGCGCAAGCTCTTATTTATGCTGTTTGATCTTATGTGTTTTGGGAACGTGTGGTTATGACAAAATGATGATCTTACCATGCATTATCTTCTGGTCACAGAGCCATATCTCATTCCCTGAATTAGTTTCGTTACCATGTATGAAATGTGAAAATATTCTTTGACTATTTCAACCGGCAAACTTTGTAATGGGAGAGAACAAAAACTGTAATGTTGTTGGCAGGAAAACCAGACAAATTTGCAAAAAGATGCCAGAAAGAACAAGGTGTTAATGTTTTATGGGTGTGCCAGTTTGAGTAGCCACATTCATTCACACACATTCATCTGATCTAAAATGTTTTGTTGGGGCTCCTATAATTTTTTTGTAGATTAGACAAGGATTTCATTGGTGTAGACAGATATGCGTTAAGCTTTTCATATGATATGATGCCACACTATTTGTATTCATAATTAACTTTTAACCTATAGTATAACAGCCATCTGGTCCATTAGTGAGTGTACTTGTTTGCCAGGCTGGTTACATTTTAAAACATAACATTAACACCATCGAATGTCTTTGAGCGTGTGGTTTCACGCACAAACAGTACGTATGTGGGCAGCAGTCCTGAGTAACCTACAAAGACAACCTGTGTGAACTTTTACAGCCAACATCAAAGCTCTTTTCCTCTTCCTCTCTCTCTCATTTTTACTTTGCTCAATTTCCGGCTCCTGAGCTTGACCCTTTTGATCCCTACAGCTTATACACATATCTTGCCATGTTGCTACTTTAAGATCATCGTTGCAACATTATCCATTAGCACATTACTTGATTAAAAGTGTTCTTTGCCTTTCTTAGCTCACTTGACTTTCTTTTTCTACCTCTCCTGTTTTTCCTCTTGAGGGGATGTAGAGTCAGCAGGTTCTCGGAGGAGCTGGGCCGCTGTTTACAACCCTCTTTGACACTGCAGGGTGCGCCTGTGTTCAAGGCAAATTGTGGGAAGCTTCTCTGCTACCCAGTTGTGTTTAAATTAAACACACACATTCATGAAAGGTATACTCCAAAGGGCAGACTTTCTCTGGGGGCAATGATGGTCATTAAATGCTGCTCTTCCCCACGCTCTCTCTATTTGGCCACTCAACAGGCAGATGAAGAGAAGGCAGCAGGGAGGTGACAAACTGAGCTTGGATGAAGAACAACACGAGCCATGGAGGTCAGCTAGAATTTTGATAATACAAATAATGGTGATGGATTTGTGGTGATTAAGTTGTGTTATCTGTTGTTACCGTTCACTTTCATTCACATATAATCAGCACAATATGATGAAGAACCATAATTTATGTTGTTGTATCAAAAGATTTTTGGTCACTTGATGTCAGCTAACAACCTGTAAATGCAATATTACTGCATTAGTTCACTATGGCTTCATGTAATAAAATGCACCAGACACTAAGACAAGTGTAGCATTTATTGGAGTTAAGCCCTGTAGACACACTTAAATCTGATATTTACTCCAGCTGCATAAAAACTAAATGTTGATGTATTTGATTTTTTCCTTTTTTAACCACCAGCCAAAATTTGATTGATGAACCCAGTGAGAACTGAAGTAAGAACTGAGAGAATATGTGCTTTTGACAGTATATCTATGCGGGTTTGTCAGCTTAGAAAATCCACAGGTGCAGATGGGTAAAATATGAAGCAAGTTAAGCAAGTCAAATAGCCAGGATATTTTTTGCATCAGTACTTAATAGTGTTTCAAAAGTTAAATAGAATAAGAAAATATTGCTGCATCAAATCAGCCAAGAGAAGAAGAAAAGAAACAAAGTAGGCACAAGTGTATGTATTTAAAAATCAGTGTAGCTCAGTTGGTCTGCATATATCAGTTAGATCTCTCTAACCTGGCTCCTTGACAACAAACAGGATGGATTTGCCACTAGCATCCTCATAGTACTGGAAGCGCTCCACACAGTCATCCTCATCTTTGTAAGTGCAGTTCACAGCATTGGTGTCATGAAGCACTGTGTGAAAAATGTAAAGGAAATAACTCATCAGTTGGCCAAGACATGAATCTACTACCTTTTTATCTGTATAAACAATAATATCGTACAGATTTGTCTTATTTCAATTCTATGGAAAAAAATCAGTGAAGAAATTCTCAGTTTTAGTTTAACATTCAACTTTCTAACAAACTATCATTGGTTCATTAATAGTTTACTACTGATTTACAGAAAAATAATAACCTATTATTTATTATAACAAAAATAATAATGTAATATTATAAATCAATAATAGTAATAACAACTTGCTCCTCACCTGTTTTAAGTTGTCATCATCCAGTCTATTTTTACTTAATACTACTCCTTGTTATTAATAGTTAACCATGGATGTTGTAATTCATTGCCATCTAAGTTATGATCAGTAAGTGCTTCTAACATTAAAAGTTTTGTTTTCATGATGAGAGTTTTGATAAGCCGTGTCTCACCAAGTTCATCTACAAGCACAATCTCATCTTTGCAGATTCGACTGCAGGTGTTGTCCTCAAACAGCTTGCCCCTCTTGAAGTGTTTGCATTCCACACACTCCCTGCCAAGACCAGAAAAACATTCACCGCATCAGTTCATTTTAACATCTGTCAGGAAGCCAAACTCAGATCACAAGCTTGTTCATTTGCAGACCTACTTCTTCATGGTACAGGCATCCGGGCAGGTTGGACACTTGTCGCACGTGGCCCCATAGGCTCCTGGTTGTGTGCATTCACATACCCCACAAACACACTGGCCCCTGCCACTGCACAGCAACCCCAAGGTAGACATACAGGTGTCAGTGCGTCTGGAACAGTTACAGTTTTCTCCCTGCCAGTCTGGTGCACACTGGCAGAAGCCACAGTTACACACGCCGTGGCCTGGGGACGAAGAAAGACAGTGTAAACAGTAACAAGTGACAAGCCACTTTAAGTCTGGTTATTTGTTTGGCTTAAACTTCAACATGTGGTAAATTCAGCTGTAATATAGACAAAGAGAGCGAACAATGAAGAAAAGGAAGGAAATGTGACAAGTGAAGATTTATGTGAAAACATGGATGTGGTCGGTTGAAGTTGGAAACAAGCTTTGTAGCTTTACAGCTCAAATCCTCATGATTCTACACATTCACATAGTATTCAGTGTCAGCTTTCGTACTCTGATTGAATCGTTGACTCCAGAGACTTCTCAGTTAGTTCCACCAACTTGGGAACACTTTAAATGTAATGCAGTTCAGTACACCACAAACAACCACAAGCTTGATATTAAACAAAGTCATACAAATACCTTTTGGAAAATGTCAACACAAGCTGCAATCGTATATCGTATATATTCCAATAAAACAGAAACAATAAATGTCATATTAAAGGATAAGACCGGTTTTTTGACATTGGGCCCTTGATTTCACATTATAGCATGATGTTCTACTCACCCCTGCTTGTTGTTGGTCATTTGGAGCTGTTCCGAAGATATTCGCGAGGCGTCTGGCTGCTCTCTTGAGATATTCGGCCATGAAACGGTTTCCTATGGGCAAGTTTATACAGGCACAAACTATGCTGTTTATAATTTATTAATTACTCTACACTAGAACTGATAACGTGGAGGTGCGTCGCTTACTTAAAAAAATCCGGGTTATTGTAATTTTGATTTTTTTGTCGTAAAGTGGGTGTTACTGACGTCCTCCTCGTGCTACTGCCACAGGCAGCCCACAGACCTGCTGCCTATTTATTCATTCGGCTAAAATTCAAAATTAGTAACCCGGATTTTTTTAAGTAAGCGACGCACCTCCACGTTATCAGTGCTGGTGTAGAGTAATTAATAAATTATAAACAGCATAGTTTGTGCCTGTATGAGCTTGCCCATAGGAAACCGTTTCATGGCCGAATATCTCAAGAGAGCAGCCAGACGCCTCGCGAATATCTTCGGAACAGCTCCAAATGACAAACAACAAGCAGGGGTGAGTAGAACATCATGTTATAATGTGAAATCAAGGGCCCAATGTAAAAAAACCGGTCTTATCCTTTAAGACATTGTGTTCATTTAGTACAGAATAATGTACAAAATCAAAAATGTGTATATATCTTCCAAGTCACAACATTTTAGTTGATTTCAACATAATCCCTTTAGGTAAATGTGTAGTCAAAATGAAAAATCTAAATGATTATAATATGCCATTTTAAAAGATTATTATTAACTAATGTAAAATGTATTCATTATAAATATGATTACTGTAAATTGTTCAGCAACAGCCATTTAGTTGAAAATGATCCCTGTTTGTGCAAATCTCATCGACTGATGAAATTGAAATAATAAAATGCTTAACTGCAGCTCAGATAGAATAGAATAGAATAGAATAGAAAAATACTTTTTATATAGAACAAGAATATAACAAACTTTTAAAAACAAAACTAAAGAGATTGAGCTTTAGCATTTTGCAAGACCTCATGAATGTATTTCGCATGATTGTTTTCAAGAAATTCGATTAACTAAGAAGGGAGGGATAAATAAGACACCATGGAATGAATCATAACCTTTTCATACACAACTTAACATAAAATGAGCACTTGGAAATTCTAAGTGGTCAAGACTGAATTAATCTGTGTCATTTTCCTCTGTAATTTCCTTATAATAATAATAATATATAAGTTTTATATAGCGCTTTTCCGAATGCTCAAAGACGCTTTACAAAGGAACAAACAAAAACGAGACATTAAAACAAAAAGACAACTTATATCTTTTACTACTGATCTATCTTTAAACCGTTGCATATTCCCCACCATGCTAGCCTTGTTAACCACCCCCCCCCCCCCAAAAAAAAATATGATGTTATGTGTAAATATGTTAACATTTCTTGGTTGGTAAGACTTTTAGTGGTTTTGTAGGTCTGAGTGGTAACTGATAATCCTAAAACTACTGTTCCATTGTGTGGCTGCGGTGTCTGCAACGATTTTATTTTTGGCTGCATGATTCAACGCATCTGTGAGTAAATGTGTGCACATCTTTGGCTTGTTTTCCTTCAAAGTCTCTAATGTGTGTCAGTGTTATTGTGAGTGACAGTGCAGAAAATACTGCGGTCAATCGCTACAGAAAACAATGCCAGATAAAACAATGAGACAGGAAGCTGCTTGGGACAGTCTGACTGGATAAAAGATGGTCCGCGGATAAACTGTCATTACCAGTTGACCACAGTACTGCTGGCTTTTAATTATACCATTCTGTGGCAGAAGAAGAATGGTCCTCACACTGTATATGGTGTTTGAAGACAAAAGCAAACCATGTTGTGCACAGACACACTCTTAGAACATTTCCAGTACTCTCCCAGTTGGCCCTTTTCTGACCAAACATGGGTTTATTTTTAGCCTCATTACACCACACTAACCAATGAGTAAGCAGAGAGGTATTTTCATGTTACTCCATGGACTTTGGGGAGTTCAGCAAAACATTTCCCTATGAGAGCAGAGAAGGGGGGTTGAGTGATATATGAGATCTGATGATGTAAGGAGACATAAAGCAAAAGTCTGTGCCAAAACTTTGCACTATGCATTTATGTTTAGTTCTCCCTTTCTGTCTTTACATATTCTGTGTGTTATTTTAATCTTTACCAAAGATGTTTGACATTCAGCAAAATATTTGTTTAGCTTCACATTTGAAAGAAAGATGCGTACAATGGTAGCACCCTCATATCTGTCCCTTAAGCATGGCTGGAATGGTTTACCCAACATAAACAGCAAAAGTAGCTGGAAAAGCAAGCCCGGCTACACTCAAAGTTGTTCCTCTCTACCTGGATAGAACCAAACTAGCTGATTTACTGCTAATTTATTTTTAGCGTAAGTGCTTCATTGTCAAGCCAAAGTTGCATGTTTATGGCTACTTTAACATTCTTAATAATTTTAAATGTGCAATATATTAATTTAGTTTTAAAATAGTATCAAATGTAAAAAAAATGAACCAAAAGTCAAGAGAATATGACGAAAGAATGAACCCAAAGCGATTTTTCTTTCGAGAGTCACTCTGTAGCCATCTTGAGGCCTCTTGGCAGTTAGTTTGGATTAACAAGGACATGTTCCTGTCTTAATTGATGTATCAACCATAACTAATATTTTAATGATCACCTGGCCATAAAACCAGCATATACACAATCACAAGTCAAATCAAAAGCCTTTTTTTTCCTTCTTCCTAAAATTCTCTTCTACTATTTGCTCAGGGATTCACAAAACTGGTTTAAGGCTTCATAATGTATTGTGGCCACAGTGAACAATGTGGTTAGAAGGTGGTAACTAAATGCTCAAAATCTTCCTTGGTAATACGGTGCATGTATACTTTCTTTTTCTTATTCAATGCTCTGTCTATAGTATGCCTATAGTAGCTATTGTGAACTTTCAACACACACTTGCATCAGTTCCACAAATTAACACAATTTAGGCTTTTTTAGCTTTTTGAGGGGAAAGGTAGGACATGCATCATACAACAATCACTTACATATCTGAAGTCAAACCCTCTTTTTTGTAGTCTAAGGTCTCAGTTGATCATTTCAAGGAAGTATCTCCGTTTTTGTGAAATGTCTTGCAATAATCTAATACTTGTATACTATCTAAACATCAGTTAGTAATGCAAATGATCTGCTATAAGAGTGAAAGGGTGGTTACGTATGGTCTGATGCTTACAACAGTTACATCCCACAATGAAAATCATACTTACAAACACCCTGAAGGCAACATCATGTGTTTCCAATCAATGACACACTCAAAGAGACTAAAATGTTGTGGGCACCAAGTTAAAGCTGTTAACAGTTACCAAAACACAAACTAATTTCCACTGTTCTCAAATCTACACCCCAACACAAAAACTTTCAGAAAAGAAAGTCCCCTTTCAGTTCCTCTTTGACTTCTGTCAAAGTGAAAAAAAATACGTGTTTTTTTGTGCACGAATCCTTTTGAACTCTGTGGTACAAAACTTGGCTCGGTTGACACTAACATACAACCTGAGCTTACACTCACACATGGTGCACACGCTACACCATATGTTTATTGTGAATACAGAACATGTCCTGGGCAGAGGGGAGAGTTGTTATTGCATGTAATTCTTCCCAGATGAGGTGGGTGGCAAGTCAGCAGGGTTAAAGGGGGTACCAGCATTAGCACCAAGGTACGCAACTCCTCTGAAACGCTACCACAACCATGCAAAAATAATCACCGTTGTCAGTATGTCATTTTATTGTTCTTCCCCTTTCCAAGTGTACCCAAACTCCAGTGTACCCACAGTAAAGTGTTCCATGTGAAAACAATGTAAAAGGAATGCTTTCTTTAAAAAGCTGGGCAGTTGTGTCAAATGGTAAAATAAACAGAATTATATCATTTGTCAATTATTTCAACCCTTAAATCTGTATCTATTGTAAAATGTTGCAACTGAGAAATTATGTTGCAATCTTTATTTCTTTAATGTTCAAATACTCATGGTTCATTTTAGATACTGAGGTGACCAACTGCTATATTGTACCGTTATGTAAAGCAAATGAGTAACTCCTACCTTCGTCTTATAAGATTGTAGCTGCTCAACAGTGCTGGGCCTACTTTGGTATATTTTTTGTTCATATACCGAGCCAAATAGTTTCAATGCGTCACAGGCCTGGACTGTAGGCACGCCAGTTTACCACCTGGATGCTTTTATTATGAAGTCATGCTGTAATAAATGCCAAATGTAGTTTTGCATTTTCTTGCTGAAATAAAACAACATATGTTGCTCCAAAACCTGTATATCTATATTTTAGCAGTGACTTCACAGATGTGCCAGTTAAGCTGCCATGTGCTCGGAGGCCCTGGTGGCTAGCGGGAAGAATGGGCTGATGATAAGCTGGAGGATTTATCCTGTCCTTAGCTCTGAGAAAGCAGCATCAATTTTTTTCACATTAAAATTAAAACTTGGATTTATCAGACCACAGAGCAGTTTCTCAGACCATCTAAAGTTGGCTCAGTCTAACTTTCTCTTTTGCATGAAACAGCTGAGCCAATGAAATGCTTTCTACAAAAGAATCATGTCTGTTTTTAGTACAATGCCACCTCAGGGCTTGATGATCACAACGATTCAGAACTGGCTTTCAGCCTTGCCTCTTGAGTTAACTTGAAAAAAATGTACCATAGATGATGAAATCTACATTTTCTTTGCAGTTTTATGTTGGGAAAATTATTTTTAGACAGCTTAACTATTTGTCCACACAGTCTTTCACAGAGGGATGAATGAACCACTGTCTTCGTCCTAGTATACATGCACAGGAGCAAATTCAAGTTAAGGATGTCTGACACTGTGGACTGTGTGAGAAAACTTTCTCTGTGGAAGATAAGCGTGCACGTTAGTATAGCTGAATCCACTGCACAGACGCTGTCTTTCACTTCCTTGAATGGTGGTTTTGTCATATGATGCTTTTGTTATAAAATCAGGATTTTATTAGAGCAGAGCAGCAGTCTAGAAATACTTTAAGTTACCGTGAGGCCTGTTTTTCAGTCACAATTTCTGATGCGTTCAGCATTTCTGACAAAAGAAAAAGAAAAATAGAATAAAAAAGAAAATGTAAACCTCTGCCTCAAAGTAACTTATAAAACCTTACCTGAGCATAGTTCTCCTTTGTAGCGCAGGCAGTTGAAGTCATCACACTCACACAGCTTTCCCCAGACCTTCCCAAAGTCACTGCTGTGACACACACACTGGCCACACACACAGTCTCCACGGCCACTGCAGATGGCAGACAGAGGTCCTCTGGATCCTGCGGGTCCACTGCAGCGATCCTGCTCTGTAGGATTATAATCACCCTCTGCACACTCACAGTATGGTCCTAAGCGCCCCGGGTGGCACTGGCAGATGCCACACTCGTAAGTACCATTGCCATGGCTGCATTTGGGGCTATTTAGCTGGGCCTTGGCCTGGCACTTGCAGTCGCACTCAAAGGTGACAGTAACAGAGAGGGAGTCCTTGAAACCCACAGGTTTGATGATGAAGGTTTTCTTCTTTTGTTTGGGGCAACCACGAGCTCGTGCCTCCACACTGAATGAGACCTGGATAAGACGAGTTTAGATTAAATAACATAACATATGTAGAGTCCTTCAAAGAAAAAAAAAGTCTGTAGTCTGATTGTTGTTCATTTAATAGCTACTCATTTTTTACCCTTATCAAGTCATTGTCAGAGGAAACAGCACGAAGGCAATTCATGGAATGTCTCCAAATGCACTTAGTCAAAGAAATTTTTCAGTCAGCTTTTCATCCATATCTGGTAAATGTCCAAAAGTGGGTCGTTACTACATCTGGAGAGATATCCATATATGGAAATAACAAGAGGATTTGAGGCAAAGAGAGAGAAATGTGTGGAGGCCAGGAAATGTCACCTGGACCGAGGAGAGACAAAAAGCCTCAGAGGGGGAGAAATAAAAAATATAAAAAAGTTTTGCATGACAAAGTTGGCACAAACACAGCTGACAGAAGAAAAGGAGAAGAAACATCATGTATAAGAGATAAACACAGAAATGATGCTGATCTGTTATTTCCATCTATTTGGCACCCTATGACAAGGGAAAATCCACTTTTACAGGCATGAAGATAGCAGCAAAATACGGGAAATGGAAAAATTGGACAGAAATTCTGTCCAAATAGACAGCGAAAAATAGCATATAGAACTAACTCACATATCTGCCATAGTTATTTTTGCCATAAAGATGTGATTATAACATACAAGTGACAACAAGTTGGAAAATAAGTTGTACAAGTTGTCATTTCACCAGATAAATTGTGTTGATATTTAAAACAACAGTAACTTATTGAGGCCTCTGGGACTTTTTGAAATCCATGCAGTTAGTGGTATAGTGCAGGGTATGTGTGGGTATACTCCTTATACTCTATCATCATAAAGTACAACCACCTCTAAATTCTCCATAAATTTCATCAGACCAAGAATTTTATGGCAGTTTGTTTTTTTCAGGAGGGCAAAGACATGACATGCCCTTTCCTGCCTACTAGTTGCCTTCATTGGATGGGCTGAAGCACTACTTTTGTACTCATTCTTACGCCTTCTTGTCAAGTATCAGAAGATATATGACAGTATGTGAATAGTACTGGTCAAATTTGAGTCAACAAAATATCAGAGCACTCCTGCGTGTCATGTTTTAAAACACAGATAGTTTTATCCTTTGCCGGACAGGCAAATTTTAAAAATAAGAACATATCTGGGAACCACTTCAACGCTTTACACAAGAAACATGTAGTTTCTCTTAACTGTTATGCAAACTCTCCTTACAAACAACTATAAGAGGGTTTATGTCATCAGGGATTTCTTTCTTTTTTAAATATCTAATCCGAAATTTGTCCCAATCATGCTTGGCTGTTGTTGTTTTTGGTCTCTGAGTCTTAGGCGGGGCTGAGCAGGTATCCTGGGAGCCTTAGGCGGAGTCTGTATTGCCCCTGCCATCACACCTGCTCCTCATCTGCCCATCAAGCCCTCTAACAGGAGCTGCAGGAGCAACCAGTCTTCGCCAGATTGTCTCACATTCATTGTGGTAATAAGGCCGACTCCAGTGGTTTCATTGCGAGTTGCTTTTTGCTAAAGTCTTACGTTTACCTGTCTCTCCTAGTGCTCGTCTCCCTCATCCGATCTTCGTGTTCTGGTTTCCAATCCTGGAAATATCCTCTAACCTTTTCCCTCCACCTGCAGAGTTCCTGTCCAACCTGGATTCAGCTCTAGACTCTCCACTAACTTCGCGTCCTCATAAATTCTTTTACCTTGACTCACTGTCTGCTCTTGAGTCCATATTTTCAGACGGCTTGTTACCCAGCCGTGACAAAAACAGCCTTGATGCAGTGAAGTGGAGTGTTGAGGAAACTAACCGTGTCTCCTACTTTGAGCCCGGAGCAGGATTTGAGGCCTGGGATGAGCTCTCCATTCAGACAGGTGGCGTTAAAGGACAGTGACAGCTCCTCTGGAACACCTTGGAGCTCCAGCTCCACTTTAGAGCGAATTTTCTAAAAACATGGAAGAAGTTTTGAAAACGGGTAACTTTATAAGCATCACACTTTCCTTTTCATTGTCTTTATGAACCTGCACATGAACCGACAAAAACTCCACAGAGTCAAGACTTAATCGAGAATCATTTATCAACTCACTCATCTGCTGCATGAATCAGAAACTCAGAAGAAACATGAAACATTTAAACACAGCTAGAATGAATGTCTACATTTGGTCAACTTCTCACCTCAGCCATTATGTAATTTCTACTAAGAGTCTGGCCCGACATCACACATGACTCATGCATTGTGTGTGTGTATCAACAAGCACATGTCATTCCCTCTAACACCGTCTAGACAAAGCTGTGTGTGTATGTGTCTGCGGCACTTACAGCATAGGCTTTCAGTATGAGCTGAATAACGTTTCCCGAGTCATTGGACAGTGTCCCCACTGTGGTACCAGGAATCAGCTCACTATAGTTCTAGAAAACATAGACAGTCAGACTGGAAGACTGCTGTCATCCAACAGAGTCAAGGAAATTCATGTGTCACTATTTATACATATATTCATCTGTTGAAGTCATTTAAAGAGCAAAAAGTTATTACTATACAAAACATTTTCAGATGATAAAGTAATAAAAATGTATATAATTACAGGATAATGACATCTTTTCTCACAAGCTGCTATTTCAAAGTTACTGAAACGAGTAGATATTTTTTCATTGAGCATTTTAGTGCTGATATATTAGCATTTCTTTTTTATAAATAAAAATACAGAGCAAGAAGAGAAATGGGTGGTGAGGTCGCCTCCACCATTGAGAGATGTCATACTGCTTACATTGGCTTCTTTGGTTTCTGATAATGTTAAAGTCAGATCCTTAAATTGTTGTTAACACACCCTTAAAGTGTGACGACTCCTCTGTAGCCACTGACCACTAATACCTGACTAATTTTTCTTCTATGAACAACATTCTAAAAAACAACAATAAAAGAAAATGCTGGCGGTGCCTAAAATATAAAGACAAAGTGTCAGATGGCTCAACAGAGACATTTGATTGTTTCTAGAAAATATATTTAATTTATAATTTGATGGCAACAGCATATTTTAAAGAAGCTGCGACAGAGATATGTTTTCCACTGCGTGCCATGATCATAACAACACTCAATCCATGTTTGGGAACTGTGGAGAGAAATGTAAGTGTGAGAGTAAATGTTTCTCCATTCTGGCTTGAAACATGATTTTAGCTTCTCCACAGTAAGGCCACCTTTTTAGTTTTTCATTCTGTGTCTCCTGCCTTGAATAGGTGACATGGCGGGACTGCAGGCCGGCCAGTTAGACACTTGGGTTCTTTTACTCTCGAGCTAATGTAACATGTTCTGAGTATAGTTCAGCATCGCTTGCAAAAATAAGCGAGGCCTTTTGAGAAAAAAAAGAAAAGAAAGAAAGTTAGGATGACGTCATATGATTATAGCTTTATAACCTGAAGATATCATTAAAAAATACTGGCGTCTTTACAGATACTCAAGTTGCCCATATCATGAGCTCTAAAGCACCCTCGGGCCTTCATGCTTGCTGGCTTTTGAAATGTAGATTGATAACCATATGGACAGACTCTTTCCTCTTAAGCCCAGAGAAAACTGCGTACTTGATTTCCAAAAATCATTCTAAGTGAATTCTAAGTCCATCTGAAATTAACTAAGGCCAAAAGAAGGCTGTGGTCTATCTGGATTTGTATTTTGTGTTGTTTAAACTTGCATTTGTGGAAGCAGCAGCAAACTGTGTGAACTGACCTTGGTTTTCTGAGGTGTTTATGAACCCACAGACTGATTTCAGATACAGAATCATGTCTGTTTTTGATTCAGTGCTGCCACAGAATTTTTGGCAATACAAACATTTTCCTGTATTTGATAGGTGACAGACATGTCTGGACATTTTGACATGAAACATGTGCATTAAATTCAAAACGGGCAACAACAATTTTATTTTAAAATATTAGATATGTTGTCTTGGTACTGTTTTCTATGTAAAGTCAGGTTAAAATGATTTGCACAAATTGCAGCGTTCAGTCTTTATTTACATTATACACAGTGACCATAGTTTTCTTGTAATCCAGTTTCCATCCAGTGGCTGCAGTAAAACGTTAGGTTATAACAATGTTTCCAGTTTAAAAAGAAGTGAGTTTAAACCAGGCAGTGTCTGCAGTGTGTAAAAGTGTTGTTTTCTTAGTTTCTATTCACCCTGTAGAGCATCATCCAAAAAATACTTTTTAAAACCAGAAACGTTTTGAGTGCTAAAACAAAAAAGCACTACTGTATGTTTAGGATGATTGTAGACTGGGGTTTGTCTTCTCCTCAGTTTCACTTTAAAAAAAAAAAAAGGTAATTGATGTATTTGTATGAGTTTGTTTTATGTGCATGTAACATGTTGTATATAAATGTCAGAAAATACTTGAATGTACTCAGTGTTAACTGACCTGGTAGAGGGGAACCACAGGGTTGGTGACTGCAAAGATGAGGTTGATATTGTTCTCTGACATCTTCTCTGTGATCAAAGCAAGAGAGGGATAATCCTGTAGGCCACACCGGATAATGTGGTTAGCTCAGATGGAATTAAACTGCCTCAGCAAGCCTGCATGTTTAAATTAGGTCTTTTTATTCTCTTTTACAATGTATAAACAAACCATGGTGGTGGACATGCTGTAAACATTATCAGAGCTTAGATGGCACTGGCCATCATTGGGGTGCACAATTCCAGCAAGCCGACCATCAAGTGCCACGTGAGTTTTGGCATCTGAAGTGAAGATCAGCAGGTGGGATGCACCTGGTCGCCAACCAATCTGCTCCTGGTCCCCATGAAAGAAAAAAACAACTGTTTTTAAGATTGAATTTAATTAAATTTCCATTTTCTTTTTACAAAGTTGTTTCTGGTTTACGCTCAAGCAATTTTTTCCCTTGCATCATGTTTATACTTCTTTTGGTGATCCTGAAATATTCCTCTTTGTATGTGTGTGACATTTGAGAAAAGGAATGTAAAATAAAATCCATGCAATGTGTGTGAGACAGAGAATGTGTCTGCCCAAGCAGTATGTTTCTCCACCTTGCACACAGCAGCCTGGATGATGGCATCAAAGCCTCCCTCCGGGGCATCTCGGTTCCTGGACACCATCTGTTTTTTCACCTCCTCTGTGAAGCGGCTCACTTCCTCCGTTAGAGACAGAACATGTTTGTAGCCAAACTGGGGTAGGCAGGTGGTATTAATGCTGTCAGTTAAACAGAAATGAACAGTTAGGCTAAACAATTAATGTCAGGGTTCACCTAAACTGCTGTCAGCATGTTCATTCATCAGAGCTAAATCAGTTTACTTGTTGTTTTTCTTAGAAAATTTCTGTCATGCAAACTCTTGTCCTGTGACGTGAGTATTTGTAATGAGGCTGGGTCGGTAGTTCAATGGATTGTGCTTTCAAAAACATTCCCAAAGAAAACTGCGCCGCTCTGGTGTCTGTAAGATCATTTTGGCCACGCTGTGCTTTTAGCTAAATGCTGAAAGTAGCGTATGAACAGCCACACGATTGCAAAACTAATATTTAACAAGTATGATGTTTTTACCACATCACTACTGTTTTAGCTTTAAACATTTGCTAATTAGCATCAAACACAACCACTGATGCTACTGACAGAAGGATTAGTTTTTCGTGAAATTGGGAAGTTGACGTCACGTGTCAATTGTTTGGACACCATATTGTATTCTTGCTTGCTCTGAGGTTGTTTTTTGTATGTAGGGACCCTGAACTCTAACTCTAACAGCAGTATAAGCCTATAAAAACACAAAAAGTCAGAAGACGATCAGCATCGGGGTTCAAGAGTACCAGTTAGGTTAGAGTACAGTTATTTATTTATTATTTTTTTAAGTTAATTTATATACGTAGATTTTTGGTTAGTGGTAGTTGATGTTATTGTCTTTTATTTTATTTAGTTTTTTTTTTATTTAATTTAATTTTTTTTCTTTTTATTAAGTAATTTTCTTTCTATTACATAATCTTAATTATCGTATCGGCACATGCTATGGAGAGTCCAGAAGATTTACCAATGCCAATGTTTGTGTTATGTTAATCTGGAACTGTTGTGTATTTTTCTTTATGGAAAACTAATAAAGTTATTAAAAAAAGAGTACCAGTTAGGACAAATGTTCAGCCTAATCCATTGCTGAGACATTGTACTCTCGGTAGCAATGACCAACAATCTAATTTACAGACTTCTACTTATAATGTTGTCCCTTGAGCCATAAAGGCAATGTTGTGGGAATTTTGGGAAAACAGTAGAAAACAGTGTCATTTAGGGAAGCTAGTCTCAGCAAAGCAGCTGACTCTGTTATGGTCCTTGGTCATAGATCCTGAGAATACTTTAAAAGTGCTAGGATGTTAAAAAAGAACATACCTTCATTTGTCAACCTCCTCATCTTATGTTATTATTTTTGTGGAGGCAATGTTTCTGAATGTTCATCTGTTAAATTACTCAACATTGTGTATAGTAAATTACTTCACATTGTTACACATATTACCTTTAAAAAGAGTCTTCTGAACTGCAAGTTCCACTTTGTACTACTGTACTGTACTGAATTTCTACACTTGTCTTATCTTTTATCCAAACATTCCTGCAGGCTGGATCTGGGCAGACAGAGAGTAAACCTAAAGTAAAGGTACCCTTGAGACGTTAAACCATCAAATCAATCTCAGCGGAGTCCTCGGGTGGAGTTGCTGTACAACAGTTTGCCTTTAGACACTCTTACTCTGGGTAAGTTACCTGCGGCTGATTTAGAGCAGCTGACTTGGCACCTATTGGTGCCACTATGAGCCTTTAACAAGTGCTGTGACTCTGCCTGTGTTATTATCTGCTGTGTTTAAGATGTTCTCACAAAAATGATATCATCTGTATCATGGAGCTACTTCCCAAATGCAGACATAAACAACCTCTGAAATCAACACCGGCAAGTATTTATTACAAATGTACGAATCAAAGTTTGGCTTTTAATAAGATATATGTGTACAGACAGCAAAAACAGCATCAAAAAAGAGTGGTCCAACATTTTGTGAAACATGCTAGCTTTCATTTAGCCAAAGAGGAAATAAGCATATTTGATAGAATATCAAATTATGCCTTTAAATTATGTCACATTTAGGACTCATTTCCCTTTACGCTGCAACATAATTTAATCTCATTTCCAATCATTTGTTTCTGAATAATTCAATTGATGCTGGAGTTAGTTCAGCATGAAGTGCGTTCATAACAACAGGAAAATCACTGGTATTTTCTGGAATCACTTGGCTTCATAGTCTAGAGCTATTGTAGACCTATTGCTGAGGATAGCATGTGTACAGCTTTACCTGTAACAGGGGTTCTTCACGGCTGCATCAGGTGAGATGTACATGTAAGGCGAGAGCGGCTTGTCCACAAAAGCCCCAAAGCCCATGCGCAGGTTGCTGGTGGTGCGGTTCATGGCCTCAGCCAGGCCTTTGCCCAGAGTCCTCAGACGGAAGAGGTCGTCGTTCATGGAGTAGGAGAGATCCATGAGGTAGTAGAGATCTACAGGGTAGTCTTCCACCTGACGCACCTTCACTGTGAAGCGCTTAGCATCATCTGAGAAATATGATACACCTTTTTGTTCAAGGATCTGCTGGATCTGATATGTTGGTGTTTTCTAAATAATTTCAGTGAGAACATCCAAGGTAATTTCTCACAAGACTTGCCCTAAAACAAAAACAATATATCTGATATAAAACCCACATTCTTCAGTGGAGAAGGCTCACCTGGCCTGAGGGTGATGTGCACTTTCTGGGGCTTTATCTGGGTAACGTCTTGTGTTGCTCCTGCTGCCTTGTTGCTAAGAGGCCGGTCCTCAATCACCTGCAGTTTGCTTGTTGGAGACTCCAAAGCTGACGAAGCGCAGCCCGCAGCCACCAGATTTGTCTTTAAATCACATCGGGATGAGCTGGCAATTCCATGGCCAAAGTCCTGAAAGAAAAAGGCCGGACATTTAACACAGAGAAACAGTTTCAATTCATCTACCTCGGTTTAGAATCACTGTGATTATCAACAAGACTGCTAACTGTAGTAGAGCCTAAATGATTCATTTAATGGTGAAATACTAATAGGGAAGACAGTGTCCAAAAATGGCCAAGGTTTACCCTTAAATTAAATAAATTGACTACATGTCTTCAACAAATGTCAACCAGTTCCTCTTAACAGTGCCAAAGCACAGGCTAAAGTCAACAATTTCAAGTAGCCAACCCTTATCCGTACTGCTCTTGTTTTTGTAGCAGAGAAGTGCTTGTTCATAAATTAAAACCCAAACATGATGAGTCTTTGGGTAGACGTGACTGTAAACAACCGCTCAGAGAGAGCTCATCTTCCCAACCAGATTATAGCTGGCTGATAAGGAGGCCTGTATAAGCCAGGCTGGCAGAGAGCTCATTACCTAAATGTAGAGAGGCAGAAGAGGAGCTCACCTCTTGGAAGCACCATGCACAGCTGGGGTGCACGGCCAGACATTGCTTGCATGTGCTGGCTCCTCTGGAGGTGCATACATTTGAGCCTGAAACCACAAGAAGGAGAATTATTTCTCTGAAACTAGAAACTTTGAGCCCTCTTAAAACGTTGTCTGTTTAGAATAATTTAACTTTTTTTTTTAATTACATCAGCCCAACTGAGAAATTTGAATGTATAATGCAGTACTTTAAAATAAGAACTTTTTGCAAATGTACTTAGCTAAGTACCATTCTAAGACTTACATTGTTACATTTTTCCACTGCATTCATTTGTAGTAACTAGCTCATTTTTTTAATTAAGATTTTGCAATTAAAAACAAGCCTATATAAAACATTTCAAAGCCCTTTTTTACTAAAAAGCTGGTACATCACATGACAGAGATGTGATAACAGACCCGGAAATTGGTTGAAAATTCTGCCACACAGTGGGAAATATACAAGCACAGAAAGGAATTTTCATACAATACATCATAAACAAATATTATCACAATCAAACAAAACTCCATGTTCGACACTTCAAACATAGCCAAGAACTTTCACGTGAGGGTCTTGCAAGGTTTCAAAATCTTTTAATCTGTCTTAGATCAACATTAACAATGGATAAAAACAGAAATGTGTAACAGATTTTATTTCTACTCCGCTTCCTATTTACCATCTCACAACAATCATACACTGTGTATAATTCAGATGGGAACCTGACAGTGTAAGTAAACTGGTTAAAGCTCCATTATCATGTGTATTGATTATTCACTAACATCAACAATCAAATAATAGAAAATCCATATAAAAAATTCAACGTTATTACTTTCTCTTGAGTAGCCTAGACTGTACTTCTATTTACATTTTCATAGATGTGTTGGCCCTTAAATGTTTTATTTCTCTGGGCAAGTCTCACTACATTGTTTTAATTGCGTAAGTTTAAAAACTATTCCTCAAAAGCCCAAGGCAAGGCACCGGTATCCTAATGAACATCACATTACAAGGTAAGCATTGTGAGAACATGCTTTTTATGTATTAAATGGTTGCAAATATTGGTATTCATTTGCCACATATTCTTTGCTTCATGCGCAAAACATGAAAAGGAGCTCACCTCTAACCGCTGATGTTCCTGTGAAAAACAAAACGCACATCCATAACACCCTCTGCGTCGGGAGGGCACCCATCCTGATCAGGGCTCTCTGTGAGGACGCAGCCCGCCAGTGAGCTTCAGGGGGAGTTGTACAAGTGAAGAGGAACAGGAAAAAAGTCATCTGTAACCCACACAACTCCAAATAGAGTCATGTGTCTAAAAGCCTCCCCATTCCAGAGCTCACATATTCATACAATTAAACGCAGTGGGCGGAGTAAGCGCAGCGTTATAAACTGAGAGAGCGAAAGGTCTGAGCAGCACACACTTCGCATTAGGCCAAAATGATCGTTGGACGTTATCATTATTGTTATATATATTCACTGTTTGATTCTCTGGCAATGATGTCAAAGTTGTCTATATCAAATAAGATGTAAAAGGATTAAAAAGACAAAAACAAACTTTGGCAAAAGGGGATTTAAGTTATTTTAAAGCCTTTATCATCATCTTAAAGCAAATATGCAGGCTTTATTGTGAAATGTGACTCAGAAACGGGTTAATTGTGTAACCAGTAGTTTTTTTGTTTGTTTGTTTCTTTCTTTCTTTTTTCAGTAGCAGTACACTGCCCTCTAGTGAACAGTAGCTGTAAGGACATTAGAAAAGGATGGGGCAGATCTGGACACTTTATTTTCGGGTTACTGCAAAAAAAGGGGGGTGGGGGGGAAGGAGATTATTATCTTTAAATAGTTCTTCAAATGACCAAATTATAATTAAATTTGAGTTGTAAAGTAAAACATTGACCTGATAATGACCAAACATTCAAATATTTCATCAGAACCCCAAGGTTTGTTCTTACGTTTATTTTTATTTTGGCAAAGGATACAACATCATATAAATGAGGTCACAACATTATCGATGCACATTTTCCAGTATGCACTGTTTGAATAGATAACAATTATTACTTAACAATATTTTTCCTCTCTTTTTTAATTTTTCAATGGGGCAATTAATGAGCTGTTTTGCACGTCCCTTTTTCCACCGAAGAAAAACGCATTGTATGTAGGCTACATCTCAGTTTTATGGAGTATGCAAGATGGATCCCTCAGCGAACCACCTTTAGTCTAAAATATCAGCTAAGTGTTGGACTGAATATATCAGAGAAGGGGAAAGTTGACTGACGGCTGTTACGTTTCTAAGGTTTTTATGTGTGAAAAAATACACACGTCTGTTCATCCAGTAACAAAGCTATTTTACCAATGGTTGCAGTACCATTCAAATCCACCAGATGTCACAGTCCAAAAGGATTGGCCACTAAAACAGTGCGATCAACGAAAGATAAACCTTCATCTGGGTTTCATACATTTCCTTTCAGGTCCCCGTTTGCATTTTCAGTCTGCTGGACTTTTGCCAATGGTTACAATAGTTATGAAACCTGAATCTCACAGGGAGACTTAATAGTGCTGAGAGAACACACATATAAACACTGAAGAATAAAAAAAGGTCCATAAAGACCTTGTAAAGATTCATTAATAATCGTTTTTTATGTATCTTCAGATATAACTACAAATGAAACAATTTTGAAATAAAACAAATTCTTCAACATTTGAAATCCTTTGCCTGAAATAAGAAAGAAAGAAATATGACTACGTATTTACATGACATTTATCAACCAGTTCATGATGATTTTATTGCATAAAACACTAGGTTATTTCTTATTTCTTTGTCCAATTAAAGGCAAGAGAGCTGGCAAATAGCAAATAGCACCAGATATGCTCTTATTGAAAAGAAGAATAACAATAAGCCAATCTGAATTTAGAGAAAACACCACATAAACACACACTGACCTGGAGAAACCTGGAGTGGTGGCTTCAGCCCAATTCATTGGCTGTACACTGAATTAAATAAGGCTCCATGGATGCTGGCCAGGAAGGACACAATGTGTGTGTTAGAAATGCACAACAAGGCAAGGAGACTGTTGCCAAAGATTCATGAATATTAATGAAGTATGACAGTAATTATGGCTGGAGTATGATTTGTGTTTTCTTCTTATTTTAAAATATAAAAGGCTTCTTTTGTTGTTTTAGCGGTTTGGTAACATTAGAAATTGGATGAAACTATTCAGATTTTATTGAATTGGATTGCATTTATTTATGAAAATCTTAAAACTTTCTATGTTGAAAATAAAGCAGTAGGTTTTAGGTTTTCTGACCAGCACTGTCTGTGGTATAGTGTAGATGTAAGTAAAGGAGGAAAATAACGGAGTGGTATGTGGTTGAAAGCTTTATTCACTGGGGGTGGTCGGTCTTGTGGCATTGTGGAGTCTAATGGCACGAGCCACCTAAGCTCTTTGAGACTGAACAAGTCCTTTGCAGAACATAACCTAGAGCTGCCTCAGCTCATCATAGACAGGAAGAAAAGGGTTGTCCAAGATAGCGTTCAGTTTTCTTCTCATAATCTAATCTGGAACTGTCTCCAAGTTGTCAGCTCCATCCACATTGCTAAATTGCTGAATCTCCTGAGTGACAACAGATAACTTGTTTCCTGTAGAAAAGCCTCTTTGTTACTACAAAACAGTGATAATACTGACAAAAATGTTAGCAAATAATGAGGAAACATTGTACAGTTGTTCTGGTTTGACCTCAGCTTTTTTATTTGGTTACACTGAACTTAAAGTAGGGGGATAGGCTGTTGTACTCAAATAAAGCGTGACGTTTTGACTTCAATTGTCAAGATAACCTTATTGTGTGTTTTTAAGGATGCAGTGCCAGTCATCATTATCAATCATTTTGTTTTAATGGCATCTTCCTGCAATTACTATACTAATTATACAATTACTAAGCTTAAAATACTTGTTGTGCATGTTGGCATTGTACCGAGAAGTGAAGGTGACTGGCAAACTGAACAGAACTTTGATCAAACCGCATTTAAACAACAAAGCAAAAAAAAAACAATAAGAACAAAAAAAAGAGGAAGCCCATACAATCTCTAACAGGACTAACATTAGCTTGTTTAAGGCATTGAAGACAATGATGTCACATGTGCAAATGTGAGACAGTTTCAGACACAAAAGTGTAAAACACTTTGTGATTTTAGGAAGATTCAAAACAGTAAAGCTGATTTTCATGATTTCATGAAAAGTCCCTTCACTCTGAAGTCTCTCTTCCTCATCCCTTTTCTCCTGCTTTCTCTACATCCTCGTCAGTTCCTCCCTTTGTGTCTTTTCCTCTTGAGCCTCCTGTTGCTCAATTTTCCTCTTTCTCTTGCTTTCCCCTCTCAGTTTTTTTTTAACTTCCACAAGCGGTTGCACAACATTCTGCGAGGTAAAAAGCTCCTCTTTTCTCCAGCAGGTTTGATTGACAGCACCCCTTGCACAGCCGGCCGTATAGGTCTGTGTGTGTCTTTGTGGGGGTGCATGTGTCTTGGCATCAACCTGTGTCTTTAAGAAGTTTAATTGCAGCATTTGGTCTTCCCTCTCAGGGACATAGGAGCACGGGTATGTTTTCCTATGTGTGTGCGCTTTGGGGAACAGCAACAAAACCAGTGCATTGGTTGCGAAAGAGCTTCTGCATTGATTCATCCAAGTAGCCCAGACACACGTGCACACACGCTTGCACACACACATTCAGGCACAGGGGTAGTGTGTTGACTTAAGAGTTAATGAATGGATGATTGAGGGCTGTAGGGTTGGGGAAGGCAGCACCGTGGAAACAACCCCTCTTTCCCAGGAAGGGAGCATATAAGTTGAGGTAAAGACAAAGAACGGGATCGAAAATGAGTGTCTCACAGACAGAATGAAATTCAGATTGTGTGTACAGAGAGCCCAGAGGGGCTTTGGAGCGAACTGCTTGAAGCAGAAGCATTCGAAGCACTAATAAAGCAAATAGCATGTACTTGACAGGACCCAAAGGGAAAGAGACAGGGAGAGAAGCAGCTGTTGGAGGAGGAGAATGAGACAAAGAGGGAGCAGGGGGCTGTCCTTACTTGCTCTTCAATGTGAGGACTGTTTGTAGGAGGAGGCAGAGGGAGAGCAGGAGCCAAAGGGGGAACAAGAAAGGAAAAGAGCAGTAAGCAGCATGTTTGGCATGTGAGGAGATAAATACATCTGAAATTGCATTTTGCATAGCCGTGGGCATCCTCTCCAGCCTCTCCTGTGCTGCACACCCTGGGCTGAGGGATAATGCTGCAGGGGTGGACTCTCCCCTGGCTCCGTGCTCTCCTGCTGGGGGTGACGGGACTCCTCGCGTCCAGTTCGGACTTCAAGCATCACCGATATGAGGAGATGGTGCGAGCTCTGTTTGCAGTGCAGATGGAATGCCCGTACATCTCACGAGTCTACAGCATCGGGCGCAGCGTGGAGGGGCGCCACCTCTATGTGCTGGAGTTCAGTGACAACCCGGGCATCCACGAAGCATGTGAGTAACACCTGATTCATTGTTTGGCAGTCCAAAGGAGAAGGGCATTTAACAAAAAGAGATCAAAAGTGCATTTTTTCAAGAAAATGAAAAGTGCTTTTAAATTAACATGCATGTCGTCAAGATTGGGGATTAAATAGATCAAAGTGGACCATATATGTAGTTGATTTGATCATGGGTTTCAAATGCACAGGCCGTGTTAGTGCATGCTCATTTGTTATATACTTTTCTCGAGTGAGAACATAGCTGGCAGAAGACAGAGCAGCTTGTGGGGGCTCTGGTTTTGTCCCAAGGAGATTAAATGTAAGCTTTCTGTTTTGGCTTTATGGAGCTGAATAAATCTGGGGTTTAACAGAGAAGACAAAAAGGAGGAGTGATTCAAAAGCTGGCGTCTTTGATAAACAAGCTGTGGAAAATCCAAAGTGAGGAAAGAAAAGGCAAAAGTGAAAGAACTGTGTTAACATCTGTGTTTCATTTCAATTCTTTTGCCATCGGATCGCTGACAAAATGGGTGTTATTCTAAGCTGAGCAGACGACTTAAGTAGTTCACTTAGAGTCAACAAGGTTAGACTCAACCCCCCCACCCCCTTTAAACCACTGATTCACCACTTCAGGTGTTTATATTGCATATTGGTTGCAAATTGTAAAACATCATGACTATACCTAGTGTTTGAGTGTGTTATACACTGAAGGGCCATATCATGTAAGCAACCTTAGAGATTTTTCCATTCTTGTAATTGAATTAGTAACTATTTGAAAAATAGCCAGACAACTGGAGAATGCTATTTTGGTTGTAGCCAAGCTTGCATTTTTTTCCATGTCTGCACACGTAGAGGCTTCCTTCTTTAGAATAGAAGGATGTACGCCTGTTCTGCTCTAAGGTGACTGAGGGTGAAAAACAGGAACAGTACACTTCACGTAGGGGAGTGACCCAAGGTCTGGTCTGGGTTGACCCTGCTCTACCCTTTAGGAAGTTCATGTCTTTCACATTGCTGCTGAGAGTTTGTGGGATTTTTTTTAAAAGCTACACAGTGGAGCCATTACTGTTTTCTGAACTCCAGGCCAGTTGGCTCTGTGTTAAAGAAAAGGAGGTGAACAGCACTGGCCAAGCTGCCATTTGGGTGCCTGAAGCAATTAGGGAAGGGCGTTGATAAATTTGGAAGTGGCTACTCAACCTCTCAACACCCCACCCCCTCAAAAAAACAAGACTTCCTTCCTGTTTTGAGCAACAGAAATTAAATGATAAAAAAAAAAAAAAACAATTTCAAATTGCTGTTTTGGAGTAAAACCACTTGAAGCCGGTCTCGAGTAGCGGCTTTGTCCTGCAGTTTCGCTAATTTGGGTCCTAGTTCTTTCAGCACTTCAGCAGTTATTAATGAAAGAACCTTTGGGAGGAGGAAACACGATACAGAGGGCAAGGTTTTCTTTGGATTGGTGGTTCACATATACCCACAAGAATGCCAGATGACTTTATCCCAAATAATGCAATCAGTTGTAATCAGACTCCCTCTCCTCAGCTCCCCCTTGTTGGAACTTTGAAAGTATCCTTATCAAGAAATTAGGTAAAACGTTACCACAGTCTTGCAATTCACTCTGGGCCCTTACATAGTTTACAGATGAATGACACTGGCAACACCACATCAAAATCAATTCTCAAATGATTGGGAGGTGCACAAATTCTGCAACATTCAGAAGACATGATAGGAATCACAATGCATGAATAGGAAAATATGTAAGCCAGTATCAGGATTATTGTAACCGCGTAGCTATGTGGTTCCTAACATCTAGAGCTAACCACATACTTTTAACACCAGACCTTACCATTAATGGGTGAGAGTGGTAGAAAAATAATGAATCATCAATGTTCGGGAAGAAGAAAAGTACAATGACCGCCTAACACATTGTGATAGGTGTCTCCTTATAAGTGCTTGAGGCCAAATAAATACTATTTAGATGGGAAAATGGATCTTGAAGTTGTTGTGTTAACTAACCGAAACTTCAACTGTAACTATGTAGAGAACAAAGTAAGGGAAAGGTCAAAATTCTTCTGTATTTGACCACTTATTGAATTACTGTAACACTGATCTGTTATGAAATCGGGTTGCTGCAGTAGTTAAAAAAAATGTAAACTTCAATACAGATTAAACAGGTGACTTATACCAAATTTCCCTCAGTAAATCATAATCTCGAAAGGGGAATTAGCTATAGGCTAAGTGGCCATTTGAGGAACTGTTTCTGGCACTTGCACAGTCAGATGCTGGTGCTTGATAGGATCAATCTTTGATTGACCGGCTAAACTGTATTGTGGAAACTACATGGGATGGGATGTGTTGAGATGTATTTAAAAAGTTTAAAAAAATGCATTCTTAATCCAACAATGTTATTGGCTAGTTTTACAAAAATTGATTGATGCCTTTTAATCAAGATAGTCGAGACAGTTTTTATTTTGAGTAGTTTTATCTCAAAATGTCTCCCATTAATCACTGTTAGTCAGGCAGCTTGATAAATGACGTGAAAGCAAATCACTCAAGTTGGTAATGAGAAGCTGCTGACAACATTTGAATTGTGCTACATTTAGAAGACTCAATGAAAACCCGTTAGAATGAACCATTTAAACATGAAAAAGTCAGCGTACCGAAAGATTCCAGATGCATGAGGGTAAATGTTTGCATGTGCTCATTCTCACTCATTCTCATTCTCATTTTAAATGGTACGCACAGCAGCTCTGTGAGGCTTTTTAACCTCCTTTTTCCTCCGCTTGTCTGCTTCTTCCCCCAGTGGAGCCTGAGTTCAAGTACGTGGGCAACATGCATGGCAACGAGGTGCTTGGACGCGAGCTCCTCATTAAGTTATCCCAGTTTCTATGCGAGGAGTATAGGGCTGGAAACCAGCGGATCACGAGGCTGATCCATGACACACGCATCCACATCCTGCCCTCCATGAACCCCGATGGCTACGAAGTGGCAGCCAGACAGGTAATGTAAACTCTCACATACATGTGAGCTTTTTGCTTCCATGTGCCGAAAGAAAACCAGGGAAAATCTCCCATTGGGAAACCGTCAGCTGTTTTCCTTGGGCAATCATTTGCTTCTTATAAAGGGGGGGATCCACTTTTTTTTCCTCCTTCTTGCCAGTGGAGTAGAAATGTTATGGTTCCTGAGTGAAACTAAACATTTATATGTCAAATAACAGGATATCACTCACACTCAGTGTCAAGGTATCTGTTTTGATTTGATATGAATGTGTGTTTTAAACACAGCTGACAAAGCAGGTAATTTTTTCCCATTGTTTTCTTGTGTAAAGGGATAATTGTGGACTTTGAAACAGCGGATCACATGCAGCCTACTCTAACACAAACACGTGTGCACGATGTCTTTGACACTAATCATATGTCCAGAGGCAGGCACATCACAGATGACAGTCGTCACTAAAAACGCTCATGCATACTGCACTATGATTTGTTATTTAGCAGATGTTTGGGTGCAGCAGCATCTGGGCAACAATGGGAAGGTTGTTTTGTTTTCCAGCATCCTGGATGGCATGGTTTTGGTTCAGGCTAATCATTCTTGCTTTTGAGGCAAAACAGAAACGGTACAAAATTTCTTTTGGCACGAGTGGCCATAGAGTTCTGTTTCAGCTGCCTTAAACAGGTCAGAAAACCTTGCATTTAAAGGCTGGAAAATCATTCAAGAGGCACCCTGTTGTGCAACAAATTCCTACTTGGAACGTATGATCAAAGAAGGGATTCTTTGTTTTGAAGCTTAAATCAGTAAACGTGTTTTAGGATGACTCTCAAAGATAAAAGGTCATCTCGCTGTACGCAAACAAGAAGGAAAATTCCAAGGCTGCTGAGAACGTACTTTTGCACAGTATTGCTTTGAACTCAACGCTAACATCAGCATACTAAGGATTATGTCCTACTTTGAATTTCCCCCATTGGTGGATGAATAAAGTATTTTTCTATTCTATTCTATTCTATTCTATTCTACTTATGCAAGCCTGCATCCACTCTGAGAGCCTCTAGCAGAGAGCTCTTATCTTTGACTGAAGCACAGCAAAAAACCAGAGGTGATGGTGGTTTTGTGGTAAAAGTGCCAAAGTTGTGAAATGAGCTGCCTGAAGGGATTTGGTCAGCACAATCAACGATCTGTTTTAAATTACTCCCTAAAAACATACTTTTTAGAGTGCCTTATCTGATTTTATTTGGTTTATTGACTTTTCATGATTTTTCGTGACTTTTACTCTATCGGTTCAGTTCAATTTCATTTTCATTTTCATACTTCTGTTTTTATTTTCTCGCTGTTGTTGAATTTGCTGCCTCCTTTGATTGATGTTTTACTCGATTTTATTGTCCTGTGAATCTTTTTAAAATACCACATAGACAAAGATTAGAATTATTATTATTGCTTAGTTCCATTGTTGCCAGATTTACCAACTATTCAGTTTGTGAGTTTGTTCCTATAAAAAGTCTCTCCTTACAAATCTTGTGATTTTTCCCCTGTACTTCCCCTAAAAGGCAATGTCTGGCTACTGCATTTTCTTTGGAACACAAGAGTAACACAAACTTTTACATCAAAGCAGCTGTTAGAGATGTAAATGAGTTGCCTTATGGAACAGCGTTGACAGTCATCTCTGATGGAAAACAGACCGTCCATCTACTGGTTTGTTACTTAGAAGAAAGCTCTGCACTGTGTGAAAGGAAACAAAAAAGAAACAGGATTCAGTCACTTCAGACTTTTTGACTAACAGGTAACAGTTTGGTTTAAAATCAAAAATTCAGCTTAAAGGGGACTGCAAGTTAACATGTAGCTTATCTCAATGAGGACATATTGTGCTTTTTGAGGTCTTCCCCTTCCTTGTTTGCAGCATAGCTTTTGTGGTTGTAAAATATCAGCAAAGTTATAAAGACCAAACCACTTAAGCTAGATTTCCTCTCAGAACTGTTCCTCCGGCTGCAGAGTTTTACGCTTTACTCACTGCAGTCTTCATCAAAAACAGGAAGTGTCACTACTGAGAAATTGACAAAGCAGGAATAGTATTAGCAGGAGTTGTACTGGGAGAACATTATGTAGGCTATGCACAAATGTAACTACACAGTTTCAACCTCTCTGCTTTACATTTAAGTTGTATTTAATGTTTTTGTAACATTTGCAACATTTCTATTTTCTTGAGATTTGATGGGTTGTACAGATGCTTACAGATGCTCGAACGCTGTTCCCCGTAGCTCCGTCTGCCACTTATGCAGCGCATGATAAATTACAAAAGTCAGGGAAGGGCACGGCCAGCTGAAATGACACCAAAGTGCCTGGTGTGTTGGGTATTGTGGTGTGACAGTTGGAGCGAATGGTGAGCATAAACTTTCCCACAAAACACACTCTCCCACAGAAGACAAAGCTCAGAAACTGACCTAAATACCTTGTTTGTAGTCCAGGCATTTTTTACCCTTTAAGTTAGGTTATCTACGTCACTGTGAATCAAATTTACATAATGGCTGCCAAGGGGCTTGTTTGGCATGCCTAAAACAACAAATTAAAATAAAACAATGAATCTGATGACCAATAAACTGGGTAGACTGGCTGTCCAGTGGAGTATTTAAAGAGACAGGAGCCTAAACAAAGTGTTTCAGACAGGAGTTAACACGATAACCTCCACCAATGTACTGTATGGAAACTTTTTTTTTTTCCAACATTAAAGCCTTTGAACGTGGTCTAGTAGATCCTCCCAAAATAAAGTTCTGAAATTGTAATTTAGGGTAATATGAGATCAATGAAAGGTTGAACCCCATTCAATATTTTACAGACTTGATGTAAAATGGGAATTCGGCTGTATTCAGCTGATAGAAGGAGAGAAACATTTAGCGCTTTTTATCAAGCTGGCTTATATTGACGTGCAATGTTAAAAGCTTCTTATTGTAAGATATTCTGTCAGCTGGATGCTCTTTTTTTAAGGAACAGTCAGATTTTCTTGAAAAGTTTTCTAGAAAGGAAAATATTTTGCTGAATACAAACAGCGTTTGCAAGTCAAGAGTAATCAAATTGGTTTTCCTATGCCGCTTCCAAGCAATATCAAAACAACCATTACATTAGGAAAGTACAAAGTTACCCAATAGCTGCTTTTGTGTGTTTGTGTGTCAACAGGGTCCAGAGTTAAATGGCTATCTAGTGGGCAGAGGAAATTCCAGAGAAACTGATCTGAACCGGAACTTTCCAGACCTGAATGCCCTCATGTACTACTACGAGAAAACCAATGGACGAAACCACCACCTTCCTCTGCCAGACAACTGGGAGATGCAGGTCAGTGCTACTGGATACACATACGCAAGACCCTGTTTATATATCCGTTTCTCACGTCTTTAAGGGAAATAAGTGCAAATATGTGTGGGTAAGATCTTAAGTGGGTGAGAAAGAAAAAGGGAGTAAGGATTATGGAGGAGTGCAGTTGTCATGCTTGCGTGAGAATGCACTGAATAATAAGCAGCCTTAGAATAGCTTTGTTGTATTGGCTTTAACTTAGTTGACATAGACAAATTGGTGTGTTTTGCCCAGGATCAGACTTAAATGCCAGCTGAGCTTTAGGTAAATATAATGAAAATGTCCTTGAATTTAAACAGTCAGTAGTGAATCCCCTTGCCGTTCTCTCTGCTTCATGTTTTGAAAGTTTATAGTAAGCTCATGAAGTCTTTTGGATGGATGCGTTTGTATTACAGTAGAACCTAAAATGAAACAGGAGGGCAAAGTTGCAGCATCGCTCCCAACTCGAATAAACTGGAACCAAAGCGTCTTTAAATCTTTTAAAATATAAGAATATGAGTACTGGACTTTTTGGTCTACTTTTTGTGTGCAGGAATTCAGCAAAGGGAATAGAAAAGTCACGATCCAAGAGGAAGAGAGTTTGTCTCGTGCTTTTTCATAACACCTGATGAGATATACGCTCTGTATATGAAGATGTTCAGCGTCAGTTAAACATTTTTTTGTCTTTTCGTCGCCTCCGTGCGAAGTTGAGCTGACCTGCTCTTCGACGTCAGAGTGTAAACCGTTACCTGCAACCATGAGTTACTGGCAAACTCTCCACATAGCTGACAAAGCTGTGATTTCACTCAAAATCATCCCCTCATGGCCAAGTCTGTAATTCTGTTTTCTTTAAATGACAGATACTTTCACTCATATGTTTTTTTTCGGTGGCAGTGGACAGCTGCTGAAGCCTTGATTGTGGATCATTTTCTAGCTATTAGACGAGTAAAACCCTCACTGAGAATATAAACTGGGGATAGACTTTCCAGAGTAAATAGTATGTGTCAGATTGACTTTGGGAGACACATGGCTTTGTTCTGGATGATTTAATGGCCTCTATAATCCACCATGTACTTACTTTAGGTCACTGAAGTGTGAAATGAACAGAAGAGGGAAATATAAGAGCATTCACTGTTGAACTATCGGTAACAGTCTGCCAGAAAGCACATTTCAAATATTAGGGTCGGATCCTTGGGGGCGTCTAGACTGTTGCCGTCTTATCTTTGAAAAGGGCTGTTGTTCATGGTTAACTCTGTGAAGTCCTCCAAACTGGCCTTGATGGTGTAATGTATTCGCAAATTTAATGCAACACACAGACTATGGTGACCCCCATCCAAGTGTGTTTGTTTTCCACCACATTTAAACACTTTCAAATAGGTTCAAAATACATGAGAGTGACATTGTTTGAAGAAGTAATGTAATGTTAATAGGTATGGCACAATTCACGTGTGCCAAAGGGATAATGTTATTCAGTTAATGTAACTGAAATGAAAACAATGCATTTTTCAGGACATTTGCAGAATTCTACAGTATGTTACTGTAAAACTATCCTCATTTTGGCTTTTAAAATGCGAATAAAATGGGAATGTATCTGCTGGGAACAAGACACTGAGGCTTTTTTAGGGGAATGCATGCATCTGTGTACATTCAAGCTGCTGCTGAGTCCATTTACAAACAACCACAGTCTCACAGAAGTACATAAAATTGTTTAATAAAATGTAAACATGACTTTATCTCATGCAAGATGACTGCATGTATGAATACAGTCATAGAGGGAGTTATTAGAAGCTTTGGCAGGAAGATTTTGACTAGGGAGTTTAACTCAGTCACAACAAAATGTGAAATATTCATGAGAACACAATCTAATGATTTTTCTCATTAGTCTCACAGTGCTGACTTTTTTCTTACATGAAAATATATCCATAGAGGGACATAATGCCTCTGCATTTTGTGAAACGGTCACAAAACGACTGTTGCATCACATTTATGAGCACACAAAGTCCACATTAGACGGTCAGAGGGGTCGTGGGATGGAGATACACACATCACCCAGAACTACTGAAGATTTAGAGTGACCTTCGTTTTAGCCATCATTTTAGGATTCTGTTGTTGTTTATTGTGCTTTAAGTCACTGTTTTACACATTACAAACTATTTGGCTGAGCTTGGGCATTAAAAACAACACAGTAAGACAAGACATCAAGGCACTGTAATAACTTATTGTTCTTGTTGTTTGTTTTTGGTGCATTTCTGTATTTTTACTTGTTTTAGTTTTATTCTTTAAAAGCCTAACCAAGGACCAAGGAGTGTGCATATTAACTATGGCTAGAAAAAGTATAAACTTTCCGTTGGCACCACCTTTATAATAGAGTGCCACTATATATCATCAAACAGTCAAACAGAATAAAAAAGATGAATAAGACTGAATATGACTATCCAAAGCTTTCAGATCTGAGTGGTTCATTGTCTCCACAATTATCAGTAGAGGAATCCAAAATCTTAACATATTTAAAGTTAGAATAAAATTAGGTTTCTGTGTCAGCCCTGTGATGGACTGGTGACCTGTCCAGGGTGGATGGATGGATGGATGGAAGGAATCAGATGAAGATAAATATCTTATAAGGAAAAAAGGACATCTTATCAAGGAGGATTACTTTAAACAAGGAATGTAAAGCAGGTTTCACTCTTCTCAAAATAACCCTTGCAAGCAGTTTTTGACAGGGAAGTGGTGCAATTTCTGTTGGTTTCATTTCAGTATGGTTTTCCACTCAAGCAAAGGGGCAACAGTTAACTCTCTTTTTTCCTGTTTATCCTTTCTTTGGTTGAAAATGTGTTGGGAAAACTAAAACAGTGATCCGTCGATTTATGGGCTGTGGTCCCAGCCACATGACTGCCTCCAGACAGGAAGACACAACTGTGCCACTGTTAGAGCTGTTTCATTCATGCTGGTCAGGATTACTTTCTCGCTGGCAACATGAAGCCACAAGCCTTGTGTTAGCCCGCAGGCACAGTCATGCTGCATTTGGTAATTCAGCCGAGTGATGATGTATCATTCAAAGGAATAGCTGTAGTGAAAACATTGAATAACGTTTCTCCACATAAAGTCAGTTTGTAGTCAGTGAAATGCCTGAAGACTCAGAAGCAGCTAGTGCTGTTTTGATTCCTGTAGGAACATTTGTATGATTTTCTTTTATCTCGTAAGAACATAAAACTGAGGCAGGGCAAGTCATTTTTGTCCTCTAGTAATTGTTATTTCCATGGTAAATTTAATGTTGAAATAATTGTTTTAAAGCTTTGCACCACCTGTCAGCAGGGTCTGTTTTTTGGATTTCTTTTATACATATTCGGAAAAAGGCTCCTTCATGAAGGAAGCCTGCGCATTTGGAGATATGGACTCCTTCAGTACGAAGATGAACTTCAAACTGAACCACTGAGTGATCCTTTTTTAGTCCTTTATACACAACTCGACACAGTAGTGGCAGCTCTGACTTCAAAGTATGTACCCATGCTACTAAAGGTTTGCAGATAACTTACTGCTTGGTTACAGCTGTTGTGTTCAAGGTCAGTGGGCGCTGATCAGCAGACTGTGTTTATTGTCCTACATACTGTATTCAAGGAGAGTTGCCATGTCTTGTCTCCTAACATTATATACAGCTGGGAGCGTGTGAGGATTGTTAGTGCTGACAGAGAAAATAAATTGAAGCTCAAAGTAGAATTTCAAGGCTTCTGTAGTGATACCCTGGAGTCCCTATGTGGGAAAAGCTGATCCCGTTTAGATACTGATCCTTTAGATTTGGACAGTATTATGGTTTCCCTGAGGTGCAAAACACAAAAACACATCAGAACTCACAACAGCAGTTTCACAAAATGCAACAAGATTTCAGAAAACACATTTCGGAGAGAACAATAACAAAACAGTTTTTCACAAAAGACACCTCATCCAAAACAACAAAACAGAAAAAAAAAGGTTTCTGAAATGTTGTTTTGTTTTCTGTGCTGGGAGGTATGACAATGAATGATGAGGCACCGAACAAAGGAAACCTGGTAGTAAACCCGGTAGAATGTCCTGTAAGTTACATTATGTCTAATCTTTTTACTAAATGTCCTTTACAGGTTGAACCGGAGACTTTGGCGGTCATAAAATGGATGCAAAACTACAATTTTATCCTGTCAGCTAATCTCCACGGGGGGGCTGTAGTGGCCAATTACCCCTTTGACAAGTCAAGAGATCCTCGCATTCGAGGAAGGACCACGTATGCGGCGACTCCAGATGACAAGATCTTCAGAAAGGTGTGTGGCAGATTGAAAATTCTTTCCAGATGTTACACACATCTGACATTCCCGCCATCTGTTGTGTGTGTGTAAACATGCGGATGATTGGGTCCATGTGCATTTGTATGTGATGACAGTTGGCGAGGACCTACTCGTACGCTCACAGCTGGATGCACAAAGGCTGGAACTGTGGAGACTTCTTCGATGAGGGGATCACCAACGGAGCCAGCTGGTACTCCCTTTCCAAAGGTAAGCAAAACCTCTGTTCCTGTGAAATGAAATCAACAAAAGTGTTTATTTTAGACACAGAAAACTTCCCTGCAATAGTGGAAAACCATTTCTATCATCTCTCGGTCGTTTGATACAGAAGGAAAGGGAGCTACTGCTTTATATTATGTGGTTTATACTCTCATACTCGTTTTCATTTGGGTTTCATTGATGTTTCACAAATCTTTGGGGCTTTGTTAGGGAAGGGCTGACCATTAATCCACAGTTGAAAAAAACTGAAGACACTGTTTTGAAATTTGCTGTAGAAGTAGAGATTGTAAGCACAAGTAGTTTAGTTCTTCTCCGATTGCTAATGCTGGAGTAGAAAGTCTATATTCACCAAAATGTTAAAATTACTTGAGCCTGTAAGCCTCATTATTTTTTTTACTAGAATTTCTTTTTTCGAGTAGAAAAGAATTCCAACAAAATAGTTGTTGGAATTCTTTTGGAAACAAAATAGTTCTTGAATTCAGAGCCACATCTCTTTAGCAACTGGTTAGCCTTGTGCACCAACTCCTCAAATTTGCCCATTGCACTACGAGTCAGGTCGTAATTGACAGTTATAGTAGTTGTTCAGGATTGAGCTTGAGAGGTGCTGGTAACTTAAATGTGTCACCTTTGGTAAGAGCCAGCTCATCATCCAAGTCATGGCAAGAATTTAGTTATTATATTGATCATTATGCAGAATCCTTCCTTTAAAATAACAGAACATATGTTGATTACAAATGCAAGCTAATTCCCAGAACTTTGACATTGAGTTTCAAAATGCCAGTAAGCACCACCCCACCATAAAAGCATCGGTCTGGTTAAAGAAAGGGAAGCATGGAGCACACCCCTGATACAAAAATACAATGCATTTTCTCTTCCCTTTCTGCCTCTATGCTACCGAGTAGGATGGTTTCAAGCAATGGCAAAAACATCCAAAAGTAATCAGATTTCTTTACAGGGCCATCTGTTACAGGTGCAGATTACTTGCTAAGTACACGAGATACAGCTTACAAGGGTTTCTTTCAGCAGTTGGTCAATCAAAAGACAGGGGCTTGTAGGGAGGTCGCTTTAAAGAGACAGGAGCTCAAACAGTACTTTTAAAATTCTGGATGAAATAAGCGCAGACTCGTACCAGCCATCTGGCAATACTGGCAAATGCCGGATGGGCCGACCTACTCTGTGGACTGAAAGGTCACAAATTGAGGGGAAAATTAGGTTTTAAAAAACGTAGAGATCAGGAGTTGTGGCCCAGTTGATGAGAGAACAACCCACTTGAGTGCAGGGGGGGTTTATATTGCACCATTGACGAGGCGCTACCTGTTCTGTAGGGCAGTTGCAGAACATATCATCCCCCATCATCACCCGCCTCTCTTTCAACTGTAACTGTCCACTGACAGGTCAAAAGAAGACAGGACAGAAAGTAGTTGAAAACACAACTTGATAAAAGTCTTAAAAATAAAAGAGATGGAGCAAAAAAGGACAGAGAGATAAGGCAACAGTTTAAGTAGCTGGGAAATGTTCTGAGGTTACAAATGTTGTTAAAAGTAATGTTTTCAGATTCTGCTCCTCAAAAAAAAAAAAAAAAAATTTGCCGCATCGATATCTAAGATAGTCAACTTAAAAGGAAATTGACACTGAATGAAAAGGTGAATAAATGACTCTGGATGGAGGAAGATTACACTGAAGAGCAGAGTTGTCCACACCTGAGGACAAGCAGCACAATAACATCACTACATACTGTATGTAGTTACCATTCAGCTTTCCAACACTTTTTCCAGCCCCTTTGCTTTGGAAATAGCAGGCTCACACTAGCACTTTGTTGAGCTTAAAGCGACATTGAGACAGCACATTTTGGACATAAAAAGGGCATTTAATATTGACAAATTAAGTGATGGTAGGTAAAACACTTAGAGAAAGAGTTGAATCTCTGGGTGCATGCACTGTCTCATTAAACAGCTCCATTTGTGTATTCTGAAACAAACTGAGCGCTGTCCAACATAACAGGCTGTATTTTCCGTTGCTTATATGTTTACCATTGCTTTACACAGTGGTGTGCAAGTTGGGGAAAAATGGGGTCGGTCCAGATGAGAATTGCCAGTGCTGAATTTTGTTTTCAGTCTGACTGAGAAGTTGCATAAAAGTAGAGATAGACAAAAGATACACAATTAGTAATGACAGTGAAGCATTTACAGCCGCTTCAGATGAGTCCCAGAGTAAAAAATACAGAACTGAAAATGAGCATAATAGGTCTGCTTTTAAAAGGGGACAGAACAGCAGGTCAGAACTCTGTTGTGTCAAGAACGCACTGAATTTTCTTCAAGCACCATAAGGTACAAAACTGATTCACTACCCCAATGCACATAACAGATTAGTCCCTGTTTACATGCAAAGTTCCTATGAGTATAGCCATTATCAGTCCTGTTCCAACACACAAGACCACCTGCCTGCTTGATGGAGGGTGCTTCAGTATGAATGAACTCACTGACTCTGTCTTTGTACCCTGCTCTTGCCTTTAACCTCTTCACCTCGTGCACATCAACAGCTGAATGCTCGCTGACCCCTTAAGTTTAGTTGCTCAGGTATGTAAGACACTCTGCAGGGTGAAGTAACTTTACCAACTTTACTAAAGGTGATTAGAAGTGCCAACAACCGCCTGGAGAGTGTTTACTCACAGTGCTGACTACTTCAGTGTTTTTCCAGTGAATGGTCATTGAAACTTTAATGAAACTGGGGATGTCCTTGCCTCTTTGTAAAGATGAACAAAGTCATGTGAGTTCAGCTGCCTCTCCTTGAACAAAAGTTGTACTGCCCCTTAACACTGTAGAAACAGAGGAAAAGCTTTGCTTACGTTTCAATCCAAACCTCTTTTGACCGTTTGATCTGACAAAACAGTTTAAATCCTGAGTGGTAATTGGACAACCAGTTCCGATCAGATTGCTGAAAACGTGCTATCATCATTGTTCCCCTGCCTTTTCTGTGTTTGGCCTTTTCATGACTACACATGACGGGGGCTGCTGTGGCTCCTGCGGTAGAGGGGGTTGGCCACAAATCACAGGGTAGACATTTTCAACCCCTGGCCCCTCCATATGTTTAAGTATCTATGCCCAAAGGCATAGTCTGCTGAGTGTGTTTGTGTGAATGGGTGAATAAGACACGCATTAAAAAGTACTTTCATAAAGCAACTAAGGTGAAAAGACACTGTATGCTGTAAGTGTTGACCCTTTGCTTTTGGCTTTAGAGACCAGGAACAGTATCTATGAAGCAGAAAAATCACATGTACCTCTCAGTACATGTCACTATCTCACAACCCCAAATATGTGTTCACATAAAGATCAGATAAAGTGAATACAGATACACACATTCTGTTTCCATATGTAGTATATTTTCAAATTGTGTTGGTATTCTAATGAGACTTTTTACTTTTCTAAAACTGTAGCTGCAGCCATGACGTTGATGCATTTCCAAAATTTTTATTTCTCTGTGGTTTCACGTTACTGTTATCTTTTGTGTTCTTTGTACACTTTTTAAGCAGCTTTATTTCATCTTACTGTTTACACAGCATGTACAAATGAATAGTCACCCATTTGTACCTTGAAAAAAAAAAAAAGCCAATATTTTGGGTTTATGTTTCAGCTTGTCTCTACAATGCACAGGCAGATTCAGAGTTAGATAATCTTAGGTTCACCCTCTTTGGTTTGATGAATATTTACAGAGACATTTTGCTCTAGAATTCTTGGAAACTGCAAAAGTTCTTGAAACTGTCTGGGCATATTTTCAGCTCAGTGAATCTGTAGCTGCAACAACAATAATACAAACTTCTTTGATGTATAAGTCCTGGTCTGGGTTGGTTTGGTTTCTTCATTGGAATGTGAATCTTTAGAGCTTTTCGGTTGAATGGTGCAAGCTTTTGAATTTGATGAAAATGGGCGCAGTCTCATTTAGTGGGAGCACGTTATGTTTATTCTAACAAGTCCTTTTGCTCCAAGTGTTGTGTCATGGTCTATGAGGTTACATTTGATCCTCCCCTCCCAATCCTGGCCTTCATATGCATTAGCTTTTGATGAAAAGTGGGACCTCATTTTTGCAAAGCCATCTTCTCAATATAAATAGGAAACCAGAAACTTCAGTTTGAAAGTCCACATTAAATGTCTTGTAGAAAGAAATCATTTTCAGATGGCTCAGTAAAAGTGTTGACCTTTTCAAGAAAAAGAAAAAAACTAATTGGACTCATTTCTCTCTCTAATGTTGTTCTTTAGGCATGCAGGACTTCAACTATCTGTACAGCAACTGCTTTGAGATCACTCTGGAGCTGAGCTGTGATAAGTTTCCTTCAGAATCAGCGCTGCCCAGAGAATGGCTGGGAAACCGAGAAGCCCTGGTTTCATACATGGAACAGGTCAGACCACACAGTATGTCGATAAACACATAAAATGTTGCAATCGGATGCACATACTGACACACTTAGTGTTCAAAAGATTTGAGCCAACCCTCATATCTTTATATTTTGCCAGACTCATTTGTAACATTTTAGACTTTTTAGTGTTCTTGAGCAATAGTTCCCAAGGCTCCCTGATGGTCTGACATTTTCTTTCGACAAAGGCTGCTTTTTCACTCAATTTAAGACCAGCACTCATCATTCATTTCAGAACATTTATTTCAAGCCCCTTACCTCTGATGTGTCAATCATTTATACAGTCACCTAACTCAAGGAATTAACCAGTGTTGTGTCCACACATAACAGAAAACTTAGCAAAGAACCAATTTTATATTGCAACGTTAGGCACTTTGTTATCAGCAGCATGTAACACAGACACATAATTTGTTTCCATTTCTTAAGTTGCATCCACAAAAAAATACCAAAGAAAAATAAAAGATGGCTTAACACTTGTGCAAAGAACTGTAGTTACACGGATATGCACCAAGACCCAAGTGCCCAGAGTCATTATCGATCTTAATGCTAACTTCTTGTAAAAATAGGCATGGATTTTCTGAACAAAGTTGCAACATATCTGTGGTGTGGAATTCTGTGTAATACAAACAGGGTTTTTTTAACCTTCCGTTGACTGTGAAAAAAAGACTTGGTTTGCAGCTAGCGTGAGGTTTTATCCCACTGAGCTACTATAGTCACAAGGGAGGGCTCAGAAATGTATTTTTCCACCATTCTGATTAAACAAACTAAACTGGAAGGGCCTGCAGTCTGTGGAAGGTTAACAAGGTCTAATGCTTTGGAAACTTGGATCGGCAATGTGATTTATGACCCAATATGATTTGATACTATTGCACCATTCTAATAAACAGCTATCTGTGTGCCAATAAAAGCACATATTTTCCATTCAACTTTGAAGTATACAAACTCTGGGACTTTTAGAGATCGTAATGACCGCTAAAAGAAATGATTGAATTGTAACTTGAATACATATTGGAACATTTCTCCCTTTTCAGGTACATCATGGGATAAAAGGCATGGTGTATGATGAGAACAACAACCCTATCAGCAATGCTGAGATCTCAGTGGCTGGCATCAATCATGATATGACCAGTGGTAAGAGAGTCTGTTTCTTGTTATACAATTTTTTTTTTGTTTTTATTGTAAATCATTAACTCCAGAGTTGAAAAGCAAGATTGATTTGTGTTGAATACTGTCCTGGACAGTGGTGAAGAGTGTTGGGATACATCTCCAAAAAGCCAGAAACTGTTGTAAAAGTCTTTAACGTACATGCAAAAAGTCACCTTTTGGCGTGAAAAAAAAGCCCTCTGGAGAAGAGTGCAGTTTTGGAAGGAACAGACAAATTTTAGTGTCAGAAATACAAATGAAGCGAAGTGCCAACAGTCCTCATAATGGGAAGTAAAAGGTCTCCCTCTACTGGTTAAATTTGGAAACGCACCTTGAAATAAAAAAAAAAAGCCTGGCTAACAAATACAGTACCATTATGTACTTTATTTGCGTTTTTTTCTGTGATACTGGTAAGCACAGCTCCTAGGTACTTCATTTTTATACATATTGGTGGCACTGGTGGAAGTATTGTGCTTTTTGATCGTATTTTTTATTTTTTTAAAAGTATCTCGTTGGATACTTTGATCAAAACCTAAAACCCATCTTGAATACATGACAAATTATAAATTGTTATTTAGCTAAATGAAACACCTGTTAGTAATGCTATCACTAAGGACAGCAAGTAATTGTTTACACTCAAATGCTTCAGTAATGAACACCTAATAGCATAGTAAATATTTTACATTCAAATCTGACTAAATCAGTTTTGCCTGAATAGAAGACGCTTTTACTGTAATTCGAAGTGGGCTTTACTAATCTTTATTCTAAGATGAATTGTATCTCGTGTGCTCTTCCAGGGGTGGATGGCGACTATTTCAGACTTCTGCTGCCAGGCACCTACACCGTGACAGCCTCTGCACCGGGTTACCTCCCGTCAACCAGAACCATCACAGTGGGACCAGCTGAGGCTATACAGGTTTGTCTCAAGGTGTTTCTGGCCTAGATTAGGGCTCAAGGCAGGGATCTATATATTTACTTTATTTTGATCAAATAGATGAGTTTTTGGAGAACCCAAGACAAGTCAGTCAGTGTTGAATCTTTGTGTTGAATATACATACTCACACCCGTGTTTCTCCATCTCTTCTGTGACAGCTTAATTTTTACATGAAAACAGCTCCAAAACAAAATCTAAAAGTGAAGCCACACAACGGCAAGAAGAGCCTCTCCTCCCACAAGGCCCCTTTGAAGCTCGGCCCAAGATGAGACACGGACAATAATTAGGACATCACACGAACCTAAACACACACACACACACACACACACACACACACACACACACACACACACACACACACAGAAGGTCTCACATTAAACATACACATATACGAATTATGTAAATGATAAAGGTCCACAGTATATCTTTGTAGTTTTAGGGTAATGTGTGTCAAACCTTTATGTTCTTTTGTGGATATAAACTGTCTGTCTGTATTAAAGAATTTGTGCAAGCTTGGTGTATTTATGTAACAATGTTGATGTGTATGAACACAGCTGATCTGTATGTGTAAACGACTTCTTTTTTTTTTTGGTTTACAATAATTTGATGACAATTGGAAGAGAAAATAAAATAATGTTTTTACGGTTGTCGTTTACCATTTCTGTATAGCTTTGCTTTGTGTTTCCCGTTTATTGTTCATTTTTCATGATTCACAGCTGAAACAAACGGAGGGAATGGACCCAAATGCAGCACTTACAGGAGGCTGAAGACAGACAGGTGAAGAAAACTGTGACTTTATCATAGAGAAAACTGACTGACTGACTGACTGACTGACTGACTGGGGCAAACAAAGGAAAACCAGGAGAATACATAGTGAGGAAAGGGATTTCAAACAAGGAGCAGGTGAAGGAATCAGTAACCGAAAACCAGGTGTGTTGCAGGAAGTTAACAGACCAGAATACACACGAGACCAAACTCTTTGGAAATAAAACAGGATGCCAGCTAACTAAAGAACGAGAAGTAAACTGATGAAAAAAGGGAAAACTAGAACATAGTGAAAACCAAGAAACCATAAAACAAAGTCAAAACCAGAACACAAAAACTCATAGCGTGACAGAAATCACATGAAAAGTTTGTTTATCTTTTGTATTAGTCCGTGTTCCAACAGCAAGTGCACCTTATATCAGATATATGTTGAAGTTTAAACATAATCAAACAGACACCGCTCTTTTTTGATACTTTTGAACCCACCCAGACCATAGGTGTTATTTCAAAAACTTTCTCAAACCTGAGCAGTGTTTTAAAACAGCTTCATCAAACCCTGGGGTGTTCTGACATGTTCACTTCATGACGGGCTCGAAAGTTAAAAAGCAGACCAACATGGCTCCAGGTCTAAAAAGGGAGTAACATGCATATGTTGCGTGTTATGCACATCGAGTGTGTAAACAAAAGCAGAACAACTGTGTGGGCACGTACTGGTGAAATAATGGTCTCAGTAAGGTCTTGAGCTGCTGCATCTTGCCAGAAAATGTTCTGTGCACTTTGGTATTGATTACACAAGTCTGTGGATTGATGTTGTCATAGTCATCGAGGAAGCGACCCCACCCGTCATGAAGGAAGTTTTTAATTGTCGATAAGGGAGATCACTCAGAACAGCATTAAATGAACTTGATGTGAAACCCAAATGATGTCAGCAAAACTCCCCCTCGTGACACAATCCTCACAAGGCCTCAAGATTTTCAATCTTGATTTCCAATCAACAGGAAAAATACACTTACACATGCAAACCTTTTAAGCTATGAGCAGCAGATGTCACTGTTGTACAAGGAAAAAAGAGAAACAGATAAAGAGACACGTGGGACGAAACGTTTTCCTCTTTTCATCGAACCCACGTCAGTAACTTAATCTGCTCATACGCTTGTCACTCCTGTTCAGTAGTGATGCAATGACTGTCATTGCAATGCAATGTCATGCAGCAGAAAATAAACCAGCGACAAATTAATGAACAGATTTTGGATTTGTGTTTTTTTTTCTTTTTCGTTTGAGTATATAGATTTTGGATTGTTGATCAGACAAAACAAGGTGTTTAATGATGTCATATCTGGTTTCACAATGTTGTGGGAGGCACATTCTGCTTTCAGATGACTTATTGGCTAAAAGATTGACACTTTACAGTTTGATACGGTTGATTGCATCTTCACCAAATTCCCCCACACTCACACAGATCCACTCACAAAGACTTGCAATATAATAAGTTTACATGAATGTAAACTTCACCATCTGGGACGTTTTACGTGAGCAGGACGTCAAAACTATTTGACAAAACAAGCAGATTCCAACCAAAAACAAGACTTGCTATCGTCTGCTTTTTCCTGTGTAAATGAGTCACGCAGAACAGGCTGAAGTCACAAAACTGAGCGTCAGCCTCCCGAAGGTGGCAGAAAACAACGTTGCACAGGTTGACATAACAGAGATTAGCACAATAAAATGAACTGATATGTTTAATTCTTTTCATTCCAATAAATAAATCTCAATATAGCAGCAGTTCACAGCTAAATGCCACCACAAGCCACCTTTATTCTAATCACCATCCACTCAAGTCATGAAGTTACAGTTCAACTTCTAAACATATTTCTGTGATAAATGTATTGGTCAGAATACAAAATCCAAACCAGATACCAACTTGTTTGGACCTTTCTTGCTCTGTGCATTCCTTATTTGCAGATTATACTTCTGGCCTTTTAGAGTCATTGGATGACTTTTGGTGATAGCATAAGTTTTTAGGTATTTTCATTTTATTAGGTCTTTTTTCTTTCCTTGACCACAGATCTCTCATCTTGTTTTTTCCGTGCCATTCGCAACCTCTACGGAACAACAATAGCTCCACTTTGACGCACAGGAAAGAGGAAAAGCGCACTTTGTGGGGCACTTTAAGACTTTATGACAGTCCTGCAAAGTCAAACAAGGAGCCAAATAGAAAAAAATAAAACCTGACTCCCTTTGTAAAAAGACCATATAAAAAAACTCCAAACAACAAACCCAACTTCAAGAAAGCCAGAAAGCAACTTGACATTAGTTGTGTATCATCAGGCCTAATGTCATGATAAATGAGTCATGATAATCAATTCATTCAGTTACTGACATCAGTTCTGCTTTCTGTCCAGTAACTACAATAACTGAACACAATCATTTTCATTTTTGCCCACTCAAACCTACTTTGTCACAGCTGATGTTTCACAAGGAAAACACAATAGGATGATTGTACGATTCGTCGAGAGCATTATAGCGACGCTCAACTGGCAGCAATATTGAAAGACAACAATAGACCCACATACTGCCCTCGGATGAAAGTGGCCACTGTGAAAGGAGACAAAGCTGGCATTTCACACAGATCTGGAGAGTTCCCAGCTCTAGTATGTATGGTGGATGTGTGTGCGTGTGCTCACAAAAGGGTATGTTTGCATTTATGTACACTTGGCCAAATGTGGCGTCAATGAAGCCCACCAGAGGTCTGCGAGAGACAGGTTTCTACCCACATGCACTGACTCAGAGCTGATGGAGAGGCTATGTGACTCTGGATGATGCCGGCTTTTTCTTTCTTTTCCGGACGTTACATGACAACCACTTGAAAAACTTGTATGTTTTGACCTTTGATGAGAATAATGCTATTGAGTAAAAATGAAAGCAGTTTTTTACTTAATATGCTTACAGATTTTCACTATGCAACTCAGAAAACACACAACCACACATGATAAACATATTGTGTACCAACAGTTCTCCATTTGAACTCATTCAAACTTACCGCCACACCCATGTGTAAACACACATGCTGAAAGGTGCTAAAAAAAAATACTTAAATCCATTTGTATGCCACATTTTTCAAACAAACTGCAACACAGGGATGCATATTATTGAACTTAACCAATATTTCATTTTAAAGATTTATAACTATTGACTGATGATGATAATTTATTGATACCTAAATTGAATGTTCGATAAAATAACTTTGTACCAGCAACTTAAAATCATTTCTGTTCTGCTCTTGCTCTGATTAACACATTGTAACTTAATACAATTAAAGGGGAACTGTTTACTAAGAAATGTAGGTTAAGTACAACAGAGTATAATTAGATTTTCATAGAATAACCGCAGCGTTGCATTTAAATATTTATAAAGGTACAGTATATTTGTGAATGTGAGCCTCTTTTCATGTGTTTGTGTGACCTGAGACTCCTCTGTATCTTTTCCTTTTCCTTGCCTAACCTTGAATGTAAACGCATCCAAGTGCCTTTGTTTCCTGCTATTGTTCTGCACATACAAGACCACATATGAGGAAGCTGTCATTACTGCAGACACAGCAAAAACTGGATTTACCGTTTCACACCACAGCACACAATGACCAGTGCTCAGAAAGGGGTACCAAACATGTAATCCCTTATGCAGCAGCTATGATTTCACCTCTCTAAAAACTGATTTAATTGTCTCCAAATGACAGAGTTTGAGAAGACAGCCGTGAAAAAAGAATACCAGTAACACATTTATAACTAAGCTGGGTTTTCTTTTACTTGTTCTGCTGACGTGCTGAGATTTCACCACCTGCATAAAACACATCTTTTCCAGCCTATAGAAACAGCTTTTTATCAGACAAAAGCACTGTTGTTACAAGAAAAATTAAGGACACCACTGAAGCGAGACACTACATAAAGAATGTGTACAAAAAATCCTTTCCAAACATAGATCATATTTTCGTATGGGTGGAGTGGACACGTGCTGACCTGCACAGGAATGAGGTGATAAATTGAAAAGGTATTCATGCCGACTTTGGTTGAGATGCAGAGAATTGTTCACCCTAAAGTTGAGTAAAATGTGTTATCTTAAAGTGTGTATGATGACATATTAAATTTGAACTTGTGTGGCTAAATTTTGATACATGATATACTGTTATGTAAATGTCAATTTAAAGCGATAACATCACGTTTAAAAACACACGTTTCAAACGGAACAAAAGAATGTCTAAGTTTAAACTTTGGGGGATTATGAAACCATAGCCCCTCAGATGTGTAAAGTGCTCCCGGTAGTTCTACTGAAAGTTACACAAAACAAACGCCAACTATACAGGTAAAAGTTTAAGTTATGTGTTCTGGTTCATTTTATCACCACCTTGTGGTCTTTTTGTAACTATTGATAGCTGGTTTTGGTACCATTTTGGTTATTTTGTGTTTAAGTTTGGTCATTTTAAATTTCTTTGTCATTCATTGTTGGTTGTTTTGCATCTCTGTGTGTGCAACATTGTTTGACTTGCATTTACTTAATTGTTTTTTGTTAACGTTTGTGTCTCCTGTTTCTTTTTCTTTTTCTTGTCAGTCATTCTGTGTCTCTTTGCCGTCATGTTGCATCTCAGTGAAGTGTTTTTTTTTGGTTTTCTGTTGATCTTTTTGTGTCTCAAATGTTGTGTTGTTGCTTTTCCCCATTTGGCTCCATTTTACTTTGTTGCAGCCATTCTCTACCTCTTTGTGGCATTATTGCATCTCTTCATGGTTGTTTTATGTGTCATCTTAATAAATTATGCTTCCACATTCATGTTTTCTCAGAGTCTCGTTATGTTTATCAGTCTTGATTGTTTGTCTCTTTTCTAATTAAATGGATCAAACCATCACTTAATCAAGAAATGTACTTAGCATTTATATTCATGATAAAAAATAATTACTAGAACTACAATTAGCAATGATCTGATTAAAGTAGAAATACCCTTCATAAAGGTTATTTATACATGCATCAGTTCGTATGCATTTTAACCTTAAAAATATGATCTTTGACTGTGAGTTTATTGTAGTGACTTCATAAGCAATATCATTTATTTTCCAGTGTGGTGAAAACTCTGTAAATGAGAAATTAACATTTCAAGTAGGGGCAAGATAGTTTATTTCCACCAATGGCTAAGTAGCCCTCGACACTTTAACAGTGACTGTTAAAAATAAATAACGGTGTGTGCACGTACTCACTTCTGTATTTCTGTTTATTTTTTCCCCTTTTTGCTATCTTGTAAAAGTCCCTCCTTTAATTTTGGATTCACGTTCAGGTCTTTTCAATCAGGCATCCGCCGGGGCAGCCCCGGGGCTGCTCGGGAAAAGTGGGTGGCGTTGTTGTGTGTAGGCATGGGGAGACGCATCGCCGCTCGGCTGATCCCGTGTCCAACGTGATGACAGCTGACTGTACCGAGACCTACAGTCATCCAGGACCACCGTGGCACTTTCTCATCATGCTTTCTTGACCTTCACGCCCAAATAACGCAGTTCTACCAGTAAGTAATGACTCTGCGCCCACCATCAAAGCTGTGGGACGTGTAGCTGCACAGAAGTTGTGTCGCGGAGAAGCAACACTGCCATCACACCACATCAGCAGGCTGAAGAAGTTGGAGATCTAGTCTGACTGGATCTAACGGCCTGATCCCACAGTTTCAACCAGTTTACAGGTAAGAAAAGCTCGGGGAAAGAAAAAAAAACACCCATAAAAACCTTTCACTTTTGTTCCAGCGTGATCGGAAAAAAAAGAAACACCCATAGTGGGATGATGTGTATCTGCATAGGCGTAAGTTTGCAATAACACAGAAATACTTGGTTTTTTAGATGTGCATCTTCTCCTCTACGGACCTGAAAGGGGATGAAGCTGTTTTTTCCCCCTCCGTTTACGATTGATTTGGTGAACTCAGCGCTGTCCTAGCCCGTCAAACTGTCGCAGTCGTTTGGTTGGGTTTTGGACGTGATTTATCCTGCACACACAGACCTCAGTGCTGGCAGTGTTAGTGTGAATACTCAACTACTAGACTAGCTGGCTACTGACGTGAGCTGAATGGGTGATGGCAGTGAACACAAGTGCTGCAGACCAAATAATCCGCCTGCTGTGTGTCACCTGTGGCCTCTGCTGTCAGTTGTTCCACCATGTGAGACAGAGGAGCACACACACATACTGTCACTGCATTAACATTAACTTTGACTTTACTTGTCAAAACCTCAGTCATATCAACTCTTTTTTGTTGTTGTTGTACAAACAGTATATGTTTGGCATGGTGGGGAGTCCCTTTCTGTCCCCCAGAAAACAGATTTTTATCCTTATAGCATGAATAATGCAAGCACACACAAGCTGTTGATATTTTGGGGCCTCATACGTATGCTGTTGGCTGACAGCTGCATGTGTTTGGTGCTAAAAGGAGGCAAAGTTGGCACATTAATCTCAGTGTTGTTATCTAACATGATATCAAAGCCTGTCTTAACGTGCAAAAGTTTTCTCTTTTCTTTTGAGTTTCATCTCGCGGGGTTACAGGAAATGCAAAACGGTTCGAGTAAAGGCTTCCACTAAGGTGTTGCTTTCACAGTACCATGCATAGTTCAAGATTTTCTTCAAATATCGCCCAACATGACTTGCTGTGTACTCGTGCCATATCATGAGAGCAGGTTGAGTCATGAAAGATGAAGATGACTCAAGATATTTTGAAGCTTCAAAGAGAAAATGAAAGAGAAAACTAATTTAATTAGGATTTACTTTTTATTTTTTTTATTTTTATTCTTCTGCACCTCTGCATGCTGGTAAGTTGTGGAACATAACCAGAAGCAGAACTTCCTTTAAGTGGAATCCAGCCATCAATAATACACATTTCAAGTTACATTCTCTTTGCGATATTGATATTCGATGGGATATTGATATAATATCGATTTAATTGGGATAATGATATATTTCCATATATTGTGCAGCCCTTCTCAGAAGTAAGCATGAAAAAGTCAGTTGTTGTTGTGCCCGTGTAATGGGTTCTGCTTATGCTTAGTTCTGGTTCTGATCTAAATGTTTTCAGACCTTATCTCTGTGCCGCATACTGGTGGGACATTATATGCTAGTCTAATGTATGTTGTGTTAGCTTTGTGCTAACACAACATAGTTTGAAGCTGCTAGAATCATCGGATTAATCGGCACGTTTTTCGTACAAGGGAAAATAGTGTGTTGCTTTAGTTTAATTTTCGGATACAAATTTGCACAGAGGTATCATCTTTGCCACACTTCCATTGGTCGCACCGGCAGTGAGCTCTTCTATGCATTCCTCCAAACCATCCACACTGCAGTGTGCAGGGGGATCTCCTGCATTTCTTCTGCTCCTCTGCTGCAGTGTCGGTGTTGCACAACAGCCCCTCACACATCCAAAGCTTAGCTATTTCTTTTGCAGGGATCCAGACAGCATTCTCCATGTGAAAATGAAAGAGTCAGTAACTTTCCCTGTGAAGCAGCTCTCTTCGCAAAAATGCACTTAACGTTTTTTTTTCTCTCTCTTCTGAGTCATAACAGAAAGCTGCTTCTTTGCTCTGAGACCACTAATGAAATGTTTTGTTGCCCCGCTTTAGTGTTAAGGCAAGATTTTGGATGCACGTAAGTGTCCTTCACATTGAATTATTTAACTCTAGCTGTGGTGTCATGTGTCAACACTTGGTGACATAGAAACTTGAGATGTTTGTGTATTACATGTCACAAAAAGCATACAGTAGCTGTCCAAATAAATCCAATTAATCTCGCAGTTTTGTTCAGTGTAACAGCAGCATGCAGTTGATTATCACTGTGTTGCAGTTATTACTGTAACCAACCAGAGCCACGCCGCTATTCAGCTGCAGCACAGAACGCTAACGTCGTATAAATGAAACTAAGTTGATGAAACATGGGAAGTTCTCTGTCATCCTGTTATATAATTTGCTTTCACCTCAGAGAAGTATATCTAGATATTATTTAATCAGCTGTTTCAGGAAGCCAACGTTATATTTGACTGGGTGGTGATGTTGCTTAAAAGTTTGAAAAGATACATTGAGACACAATTTTGGCACATTCTTTTGTTTTAAAGACTAAACACACAGAGGACTGAGAAGATTAAATGGAGCTGTACAGGATGATAGACTAAACCAAAGAGCATTTGAACGATACTTAATACTTACGAGTCCACATGGCACTGGGTGAAAGCTGCATTGATCTAAACCCTTAAAACACCTCCAAATTAATTTCTGTTCCGTAAACTGACATATTCTGAAGTTTTGTCTTGATAGAAATGATCAGTTTTGAATTAAGACAACTTTGACGTAATTCCACATTGTTGCCTCATTTGATGTGTGTAAATGTGACAATGCATGCCAGTCCTGCCTTTATCTCTACTGCAGTTGTGCAGTCGCCTGCAGTTGCTTTCCTCCGACCCTGCCTAAATTCCCTCGACTCTTCATCTTGACTCTGTCAGCAAACGGCTAATAAATGTTGCTGATGTTAGACAAACCTTGCTCCCAGTTGCCAGCTCTGAAAAATCCCATTCTGCAAGTTGCCAGGATTGTTCTCAGTTGCCATGCCTGACCCATTTGGTGAAGAGGACATTTGTTTTTTTTTCTCTCGGGTTTATTACTTAACCTTTATTTAAGCTGGCGAGTCCTTAACAACAAAGCTGTACTTCATTTCTGTTTCATGAAATTTGAGCAGACTTGCAGATACAAGCTTTAGAGCAGGTTCAATAGAGTTGGTGTTTTGAAGCTCTTTACGCTCTACTTTACAGTTTTGACCTGACTTGGGTAGAAATGAATCTTTTTGCTTGAGTTTTTTGGTGCTCATCCTGGCCTGATGGGCAAAGAGAAACTGTTGTGTTGCAAACTTTTCCCTAGTGTCTCTTATCCAAAGAGCCCAAGGTTGTTCAGTTTGGTTTTTAAGTCGTGCAGCTGTTTCTGAATAAGCTGAACTTTTTATGGAGGAAATAGCAATCAACATTCTCACCCATGAGACTTTGCTCCAACTTTTCTGCCGTCCACGCAGGAATCTTTCTTTGGCTTTCTACCTGTGTATGCCTTGTTTAATCATGTAATCATGTTGTTTCTTCTTACATAGTGTCAGTGTTTTGGTGAAATTCTGCTGAAAAGCCTGCACGGTCTGTATTTACAATCCTTTGCCTAGAATATTCCAGGCCAAGCCCAGTAGGGGTGTCCCATGTGATGATTCATAAATGTGTTCGCAGAACTTTGATGCCCAGTAATGGAAATTCATCATAGCAGATTAGCTTTTGCAGTCTTGGCAGTCTCTCTCTAATGGCCTCAATTCACCCCGAATTTTACAAAAGTTTGGAAAGAAGATGCACTAATTTTAAGTTGATGGGAGTTTTTCCTCATAAAGAATGCTCACATTTCACTGAACGGATGATGTTTCTGCAGTCACAATGTGATCCCATGCAAGAGTTTGGTTGTGTAACAGCTCATATGCAAACTATTAGGGCTGAGTCTTGTTTTAGGGTTGCGGCATATCCTTGGGCACCTCTTGGGTCCTCTCAGGGAGAAGCCTCTTCCATCCAAACAGATCTCTTGTATCCATGACAACACAGCCTCGGCCCCTTAGCTCAAACATACAAGCTGCTCTTCGTACGGTGGAAATGTTTATGCAAAAAGTCTGTTCCACCCAGTGTCTGTATACCTCTGTTTGTGTGTGTGTGTCTGTGTTTGTGTGTGTGTGTGTGTGTGTGTGTGTGTGTGTGTGTGTGCGCGTCAGACAGTACAACCCATTGATGTTCAACATGTGCATGCTTGAGAAAGGAATGGAGAAACAAATATGTGACTAAAGGGAATTATGGAATGAAAGCAGAAGTCAGGATGAATTGGAGTCTGAAAAGTAGCCTTTCTTGTTGGGAATGTTTGCGCGTTAGAGTTCCTGGAACACAAAGCGAATGAAAATGTGAAGACAGAGGTAGATTTATGGATGAGCTAAAAACGAGTGTTTCCAGCCTTTTATCACTTGCCCACCCAGGGTTTTCTCTATGTTCAGCAGCAACCCTTGCAAATTTCTTGTTAAAGACTGTGACCGTTTATTCTTACGTACCATCAGAAATACAGTATTTCAACTGATGTCAAAAGTAATTTCCCTTTTGTGCTAAATCATTCAAAATAGTTCAGTTGTCTAAAGCTTTCAAAACAAGACAGGACTAAACGTTGGAAGGACTGACTTAAAAGGGACCGTAGGTGGGAATGTCCTGCCCTGACTCAGATTACTGTAAAGACAGAAAGTAAAGCAGATTTTTAGGTTCTCATGCAAACTGTGACGTAATTACTGTCGACTTGCAGTGTGCTTTGGTTTTGTTTTGGTTTGTTAAACAGCTTCCAGTTTTTGTAAACTAATGGTATCTTTGCAAAATTTCCATGCATGAGTCTGTGAGCAGATCAGCCTCCACATGGGTCTGTGCAAGGGAGCATGACCTCCTCTTTTAGCACTCCAGATGTGTAGGTTGTGTTTCTTCCTCAGCAGTGTTACTTAGAAAGCACTGTAGCTGGTCAAATGCGTCTCTAGTGCAAGAATGAAAAGCTGTGGCACTATGTTAAGGTCGCAATTGTGCTGGGACCTGTGGGTCGTGCATAATGAAGGATATGATAGCTGTTTTTTTATTTTCACGGGGTCTTTATTTTTCAAGATATTACCTGAAAGAGCCACATGTGAGAATGCAGATGTGCAAAACGGTTTGATTTGTTGATATCAGCGTCATAACAGAATCTTTGAACAGTACACTGTGATTTCAGCTTTTTTTAGTTTATTTTTTTTACATAATTTCTTACTTGCTGTGCACTCTAACCTGGCACCACTCTGGAGTAGATGACAGTTTTAGAACTGCCCTGAATTTGGACGATCCCCATATAAAGTCATGTGTCTCACCTGAGTGAAAAAGTAGAAAAGTAATTAATGCGGTACGTCCTGTGAGACAGAGCAGCACAACACATTCTCAGTTTGCAGCAAATTTAAATGGTTTAGGTGTTTGCTTATTCACTTTCTTGCTTCATACCTATGTCATATCTTGATTTTTATATATATATATATATATATATGTATATATATATATATATATATATATATATATATATATATATAAAGGTCACTAAAAACTTAACTGCATGAACATCGGATGGAGAGGTTTCGGCTGGCCGATCTGACCTCAGAAAAGCGGAAGATAATGCATTGATGGATGTTTAGTGTGTGACATGTTGTCACTGTTTGGTAAAAGGAGCTAGAATGAGTCCCATGTGAAAAACAACAGACCTCTCTTTTTAATCAAGCTAACTGGATGTACACAAATAACTACACTGGATTTTTGTCGTAGCTGCAATCAAAGATGATTCATGTCTTAAGGTGGACAACATTCACTGGAAACTGCCGGTGTACGTCCTGGGCTGATTCCTGTTTTAAGGGTGTGGCAGGAAAGGCGGGTTTTGGTCTAATACGTCATCAAACTCAAACTTCATCCTCACTTTAGTGATTCTTGATCACAGTTGGAATAATACACAGATTCCCTGACTCTGACCAGTATAAAGCAGGTTTAGACACTATATGGATGGATGGAAAGGTCCTTCTTTCCGTCTCTTAATGGGAATGATTTCAATTGATTGTGGCTTTGTGACAAATAGCTTTAATCACTTATTGTACAACAGTGATAGTTTACATTGAAATGCTACTTTCAACCCTCCTTCTGTATGTGCTCACTGTGATGTTCGTATGTTTGCGTGCAACAGAACCAGATATTTCAACACAGTTTGGCATCTTTAGATATTTCCCTCAGCTTGCCAGATGTTTTCTTTTTATCCAGTTTACTGAGGCCAAGCAGTGTTGCCTCATCTGAATGAAATGCTCTGTAAAAAGGGCCCGCTTCCCTCACAGTCCAACCATGTACTTGTTGTTTAAAGAAATGACAGATGATAGAGCCTCTCTGTGTGTTTAGTGTGGGGAAAAGTTTTAAGACCGCATAAAGAACTAAACTTAATAGTTTGAGCTTTTTTTCTGTGCGTAATATGCGCAAGACATAATTGAATGGTACTACTTTGGTTGTTTTAAAAATATGATCAGATTCGGTAAAGTCATCATGCCCCAGGGAGCACAGATCCTGTTAACACATGGTCATAAAACCAGTTGTATTGACAACTGTCTGCTAATTACAGCCTTTCCCCCCTCTACCCCCCATCACGTGTGCTGAAAGACTAGACGGTCAAAAGGGATGAAACAGATGTCTCTCAGTTTTTGATATCTAGAACTGTCCACTGCCTTTCCACCTGCTTTGCCTATGTTGTTTTGAAGTGAAAGCGTTTCAGTGGACTCAGCATTCTGGATGGGAGGGGTGCCATACTGCTGCACAGCACGAGTCCCGGATAAACAGATGCTATCAAAAGACATCAGCTGTCACCCAGCCCGCTCCAGAGGATTCTGCCAGTGTATGTTTTTGTGTGTGTAGATATTTACACTCAGGCACGTGCCAGCCAAAGACCTCAGTGTAAATGAAAAGCTTGAATGGCACAGATGTTGTGCATCGGTGTGAGCCTCGTCCGGGCAGGCAGACAGATAATGAGGCAGCGGCTTTATTGTTGGCATCAGACAGTGTTCAATAGAAGATACAGTCAGTCAGCTCTTCCTCCTTTTATTCTCACACAGACTTATTCAGTGTTTCAGCACTCACACAACTTTACCTGTTTGCCTCAAAACCATGACAAAAGTGAGCTAGTTCATACTGTCATACAGGCAGTGAAAGCATGTGCAGAGTATGTGTCCTTTTATTTAAAATAGGCTATGAGTCAGTTGGACCACAACTAAACATTATGGTTTTCATTGCATCATTTTCTGAACTCCAATTGATCAATTAACTGACTAAATCACAGATTAATCTCTATAAAAAGGTCCTACACATCAGTCAGATGTTATAAAAGAACTAGATAACCATGTAAAATAGTTTATTTCCCAATTAGTTTTACAAAATTGATTTGCAAAATTGATTATTCAGTCTGAACTTAAGTAAGAATCAAATTTGAACCCACACCTTAAAAAGATCAACATCAGATTTTGATATATATATGGTAATTTCTTACAGTTGTGTCTTCTGATATCTTCAATTTCCATAAACTAGGGCAAGAGGACTGTTCTCACTTCTGTATTCTTGCTAAGAACTTGCTGTTAAAAGCATATACGCAATGCAAAAAAAAAAACCTTTATGAAAGTGACTTCCCTTAATATGCATTGCATTTGCTAAAAGTGCATCATATGGTGCTCATTTAAACGCACACAAACACACATGAGCAGATGGTTTGCAGATACTAAATGGTGGTGATGTCTCAGGGTCATCTCTGGGGTCCAGACAGCTGGCGCTTTGTCCCGCTGTCAGCTGTGGATGTATACAGTGGATGTCTGGTTGTAAGTGCGTGTCAGCTGTTTATTTAGCTGTCTGTCATAATCCTGTTACTTTCTCCAGAACGGTGCCAGGTGTCACATATTTGGCTCACTCACAGTCTCACTCACCCTCTTTACCTTGAAATAAATCATAAGGAGTCCCTGTTGTGGAGCAGTGTCATCAGTGTTTTTACATGACAGTTTGCAGCTGTAGAATATTTTTATTGATGCATGCAATTCTGTGTCCAAGACCCAGTGTTCTGGGACCAGAGTTTCAGTCAAAACTAATCTTTTTACACAACTTTTGCTTATCTGATGAGAGCTGATGAATCATAATGGAAGAGACACGCCTGTAAATCTTGTCAATAAGATCTTTTAGTGTGCGAAACGCCCCGTGTACTTTACCACGAGACGTTTAGCCACAGTGTGTAAGCAGTTAACACTTCACAGTCCGTTGTACTTGATAGTAAATAGACTAGAAGTAGTTTAGGTTGTCTCTACTCTGACAAAAATGCTGTGAAGTTAGCCTGTGGGCCTTTTCTAAAGCAATGCCTTGCATTGGAATGTAATCTGATACAACGTAACATTTGTGCACTGCTTTCCTGGCAGAAATGTTTCCTCCAGCCACACCTTCAAGCCTTGATACTGCCTGCTTATCCCTCACCTTTTTTTTTTAAATCCAGACATATTATCCCTCAGTTCATGATTCTGTGAGTCATAATGGTTTGCTTGTATACTGGAACATGTACATTATGCTTCTACAAAGACTTGAAGAGGAAGAGCCTAATTTACTTCTCTTTTTTTAGTGCTTTTAAACATTGCATTTAGGAATTTGTTGTTTTTATAGTGTACACTGACAGGCTTACTAGCATGCAATTAATAGGATCTGTTCCTAAACGTGATAAGTAATGAGACAATGTAATTTTGGCCTTCAGTGGATGGAAATTATTCTTTTCTTGAGAAAAATGAGTCTAGACTGGCCTTTCTGTTAGACAGTAGTGTAGAAAGGATAGCGTCACGTGGATACATACCATGAAGGAAACGTAAAGAAAATTTGTTCAAATTTGTAATTTGTTGTTTTTTCTTGTGTCATGTGTCCTGGGTAAATTTTCACTGTGTCTGTGGTCTCACAGTATCCCTGGAAAACTGCCATGACACAGTTCTCTTGATAGCAGGCTTTGTGTTCATCTGGAGTACGGTGAAAAAGTCAGCAAGCACAGACACAGTGCTGACACGCTGATGAACCCAGAAATAACGCTAAGGAGCTTGTCTGGCTGGATGCAGATCTAAGGATTAACTGCACAAAAGCTTCAGCGGTCCAGTGACTTGTTGCAGGTCCTGGTGCAGTAGTCGGCTGGTTTTAAGCTTGGCTGCAGTGGTGGATGAGATGCAGAAGAGTAAATGAAGCTACCCTCAGTATTATAGAACCCTAACCCAAATTTTGTGGAAATAAAAACTGCCTGTGCCATCTTTGTCATCTGGTTTAGGTGTGTGATACTGAAAGCGAGTGTGATACCCTTACTATGAAGTGTCCCTCCAACTGTTTGTGAAAAAGATTATTCTTGTCCCAAGAAAATGGATGAAAATGATTTTTTTTTCCTAATAAAGACATTAAAGGTTTAAGAGAATTGATTTTTCTCAAGACTTCAGACAGGTATATATATAGTATTCCTGTAGAAAATGAAGGTCTGTTGAAGTACACTGCATTAAATCCTCTTAGCTAAAAATAGAAATGAAGTTTTCAAAGCTTTGAAAAAGATTGCATTTGGGGTTGCTTGCTTAGTTTTGCACAAATCCTGCATGCCATTGAAATCACCATCACGTCAACAGATCCTGAGGAGTCTCAGCAAGTAAGTCAGAACAGCCCAATATTGCATGATTTCCGACGACACTACATACTTGGAGAAGGCCCCTTTTTAGGCAATTATACATTTGTAGGAAACCGTATAATTCTACCCTAAATGAATGTATCCCTGAACATTTTCTATAACATTTAGTTTTTGCTACTTGGTCTCTTTTTTTTTTAACAATGTAATTTTTCTTCATTTTCATTCCCTCAGCCTCCTGCCTGCCTCTCATTTTGAAAACCCCTGACATAGAGAGTCTAATTAAAAGCTTTGGTTCCTCTTTGCAGTTGCCAGAAGCACTGTTTAAGGAAACAGTTCTAAGGAAATTTGGTGAGATGTAGTAAATATACTAAAAGTCACAAGCTTGCTTAGATTAGGCTGGAATCCTCATTAACCATTTGGAGAAAGAGGCACACAGCAAGTAAGTTTCTTTCTGAACGTAGACCTTGAACCTTCTCTGATCTTCTATTACATTTCAAAAATAGCCCTGTTTAACTTGCTTTGTGGTTGGGACATGATATCACGCCTACACAACAGATAAAATATGAAACTTTGCTCTTTGACAGCAGCAATACTAACTTATAGTGTTTAAGATGTGTAAAATAAACTATATTCCAGACTTTATATTATCTAAGGCATTAGCGTACGTGGTTGATCTGTGGTTTATTAAGTGCTTTTGCAACACATTGTGTGTCCCTATGTTGTGACTTCCTGTTCTCCTCATTTAGATGATTGGCATTTCTGGCAGTACCTCTACTCAAGGTTACAGAAAAAATACTTTATTTGTGTGACCTGACGCGCTGAGAAGAAGTCCTTCTCATAAGACCGATTGCTTTTCTGTCATATTTGTTTGTCACTGGCTTTAACAAGAACAGCACTCTCTTGATCTTGGTTGTAGAGCAGTGAAGTGGGCCTCCCCAGGAGCGGTCCAAGCAGTTTCAGGGCAGGTACTGTAGGTTAGAAAATGTTACATTCGTAATCAAAAGATTAACTTTAAATATTTGTGGCGTGGTTGAAGAGCTCAGGTACAAGTCCTTCAAGTGCCTCCAAGTTGCATGTCTGGACGTATTCGATTCACTTAAATTCTCTATTTTAATTTGGATCACAGATGAGCAGAGAGACTTTTTTTTTACAACTTAATTTCTGTCTAAACCACAGCTACATTGTCTTAAGTAGGGAGATTTTTTTTTATCATAAACAGCAACTAAATATATGATTTTGTGAATCGCTTTTGAAACATGTTTTTAGGAGATTGAAGAAGCTCACACACTTCATTCATAAACTGATGGTTGATTGGAAATTGTACACAATCATTGCAGTTCCTTGCTCATCATCCTGTTTAGATGCACTTTGTCTTGTACGACATGCACTGAATTAAATAATGAATAAACAGATGGCCTTTTCGTGCTAATTCTCCTTGTGTTTATGCCTCTGTTTGGGTACTGTTCAGCTTGCATTACTTACACCCATGGCTTAGGTTTCATTGTGGTTTTACCATTGTGAGGTATAGTTTTCACAACCAACCACGCTGTGAGCAGCAGGTACTTTTGCTAAGCTAAACGGCAGAGGTGAACCTCCACTGAGAAGCAAACGGTATCCCAAATCTGCAAACACTTCCCCTCAAATTCTCACTGCTCTCCCCTTTTACCTCTTTTACTGCTGGTCATCCCCTGTATCCACATCCAGGATAATCCGAGCTGCATCTCTCCCCAGAGACGATAGCACTCAACTGGTCTCGACTCGTGTTCCTGTTTGCCTCTTGGCTCCAGTTGCCCACTTAACAGAGGTCCCATTGAATGTGGCAAACTGCAGCCCTCGTTTCTCATTTCCCGTCTCCTTTAGCGTGTCCATCCCCACCTGTGGTTAGTCTGTCCCAAGATAATGAGACACAAGAACTAGTTAAACCAGCACAAAATACTTTGTTGTTGCGCTGATCATAAATGATTATTTTAAAACGTTTAAACGACTTTAAAACGTTGAATACAGCCTCATCTCACACTTGTGATTGCAGCTTCATTTGAATTATGTTTGTGAGTTCTGTATACTAGTTACGCTGTATTTAGCTGAAAATGCTCTCTAATTGGTTTGTTTTAAAAGACACACGGTGTCGGATATAAAAAGAAATGTAGAGCCAGCCAGTTGTTTTGCTGGAGACAAAAAAGGAACACATTTTAGTGAAGATCAGAAAAATGTACGGGCATTACATGTCCTTATCTCAGCAATGTAGTCTTTTTTTTTTTTTTGTAATATTTTCCAATATGATTTGGAAAGAAGCCAGGTGAGGATTAGAGAAGAAATGAAAAACGTACTTAATAAACTATTAAATATGAAAGTACAACTGGTTGTAAATATGGAAATCTACTTGACTAACTTGGATCTGAGAAAGATACAAACAGTGCATCTGACTTTATTCAGATTGCACCGTTTGGGTTGAAGTTATTTTCCTTCCCTAATACTTGTGTCCTCAGGATAGAGGAGTGTTGAGGAATGTAGCTGTCTTCCGTGGAGCTCTCTCTTTTTTTTCTTCTCTTTCATCTCCTCCCTTTTCAGGTTTCTCACGCTCTCGTTGCCCCCTTTCAGTTGGTGTAATTTCACAAAAGCTTGCTCTCTCCGTGAGCCATTAGTTAATTTGCATAATAAGGACTCGGGAAAGTGGTCGAATGCATTCCTATTTAGAAAACAGATGATCCTTATGTCTAAGTCCTTTGTTCTTTTTGGGCGGTTCTGTGTGAATTGTATCGAACAGTAAAAGAATTGTGCCTGTCTCTTTTGACCCCTGCAGGTTATGAGTAATGGAAGCAGGATCGGTGGTGCGTGCTGTGTTCGAGTTTCTCCCCAGTGTCTCAGAGGAGCTCCCACTCTTCCCTGGTGATGTCATTGAGGTGCTCAATGTCCTTGATGAGTTCTGGTTGCTTGGAAATAAAGATGGCGTCACGGGTGAGTTTTCTGTCGTCATTATTGGTATAAACTGAGATTTGGGGTAAAATGTTTGGTATAAAACAGCCTTATCAAGAGCAAACCTTTTACCAAAAGGAACAAATGTGGAAAATCTACAGTACACAGAGAAACTTGTTGTGGCTGACTTGCTTCGTCTTTCTTTTTGGTGTCGACACGGCATGCATTAGGGATTCAATTGATTTACTCTTGAAATGGGAACTGCTGTGCTTTCTAATAATTGCTCGTCATACATCTCTTAACTTCCTCACAGATCTAGCTACATAACACTGATCACTGGTTGTTTATAGAGCAAGATAGCAGGGTCTGAGGAGCAGAGAGTTCTGGGAAATTAGGGATTTTATTTGAATTTTTTTTATCCAAGAGGGATTATTTGTCACCTCATTTTCAGGAAGGTTCAGGATAAAATCTATTAAAGGCGAGATGTGCCACTGAAGTGGGCATTGTTGTTCGCTTACTTTTTAAATGACCTTGATGGGGAAAAACTTAGTTCCTTGACTCTTGGAAAACTTTAGAGGATTTCTCTAAGGGGATTCCCTCAGAGGGGAAATGTGTAAAGGAAGTTGTTCTGGATTTATTCAGCTGCCCCTGGAAAAAACAGCTCATATCAATACATCAATGGCATGTGTTCCCTGTAACGAAGAAACTGCTTTTGTATTGATGTCGTGGAGTTAAAAGAGGTCACATATAGTTTACTGTTCGGGGCCCTCTCTGTTTAGACATAATATTACATTATGTGCCAATTTGAAATGCCATTGTGTTTAGAGATTCCAGCTATTATTTTGTGCTTTAACTTTCCAAATATTTTGCTCTGGTGACCTCAGTGAAACCCCTCCCAGCAACAGTAGTAAGTTTAAGATTGTAGTGCACAGATGTACCAATTTTCCATTGCTCTTGATATAGTGAATGGTTTGTTCTGTATTGGATACCTTAAAAGTAAACTAAAATAAAAGGCATTCAGAAAACTGTTAACCTTTAAAACTATTTTCATTTTCAAATCTGCCCACTTGGATGTCTATAGAACACAGATGCTCCTCACTGTTCTTTTTCCCCAGTCCAGATACTGACTCCATCATTCCTTTATCAACAGATATTCTTTGTTGACACCTATAACCAATAGTATATTAGATTTACCTGTAAATGATGAAACGAGAATGGTATTTTTCCACATTTGGATGACTTGAAGGAGTTTTAGTGTGTTCACACAGATGAAGTTAATTATGGTGCGATTTGTCTGTTGTTGCTGATTATTTGAAGAGGTGTGAACACACCGCATACACTCCACGCTAAATAAGCAGATTGAGACCCCCTGAAAAGGTTATTAAAAAAGTTGTTTTGATACTTTTATACATTTCAAAGTTCTTTGTGACATCTACACTGGTGAAAAAAAAAAAAAAAAAAGACACCAAAATACCCCACCATATAGCGCACACTCGAATCTAATGGTTGCAGTTATTCCAGTTTACAGTATTGTTTTAGAAATTTTTAAGTTCTAACAATAGATTATATGTCAGGGAAGAAGTTTGATATTCAGGTATCTTTTCTCAGACATCTGCTGGTTCTGTATAAAATGTCAGTATGAATAGAAAAGCAAACAAGGACTGCTTTTCATTGAGAAAACAAACCCTTAAAAATAAAAATATAGATCAGTATAAAAATGTGAGGTATTTTTTTTTAACCCATGCTCCAACGTTGAAGTTTCATGAAATTTGCTATGGTAGTTGTTGCAAAAATAGTGCCAGTAAATAGGCAAACAAACTGTCACTCTTCCATTTCAGCTCTCACCTGTTCAAAGGAGAGATACATGACTGTTCGTCTGTAATATGACGTTACTGGATATAAGAGAAAAATGGGAAGCTCAAACTGTTTTCAGTTTCAGTATTGTTGCAGAATGCAAGTGTAGAAAATAGTCGGTTTCCATTTCTAATCTGCATTTAGAAGAAGGGATTAAGAAAAGGTGAGTGGAAACTTGTAAAAAAAAAATGTAAACACTCACTGAGGTGGTTTTGGTCTGTTGAAAAAAGACTTGATGCATATTTGGGGGTATGAAAACAACTTTCCGAATAGCGTGTGACCTGGCAAGGATTACACATTACATGAATCGCCAACTGTTTCCACTTTTAGCCGGCAAACAGCAAACACGTGACTGACAGGCATCTCCCAGATATGATATAATATCCCAGATATTCCGGGAGGGGAATGCATTTCCTGAAGAAGCTCTCTCTGTTTTTCCCTGTGGGTATCCACTTTAGTATTTATTGTATTTTCTTAACACAGGATTACTTCAGATTGAACAACTACTTCTTCTGCTGTGGCTGTGGCAGTATAGGCCGTTAGCAATGTAGCATGCTCTCCATCCCTCCGTCAGTTTATTCACTTTAGAACAGTCATCGAAACCGGCCGATTCATATTTCTCTTTGTGGCTTTTTGCAAAGATTGCTTCAGACTTACTTCAGCAGTGCATGATAACCCAGAAAATGTTTTTCGCTGAATTCACTGTGGTCATTCGGTTTTGCTTTTCCTCTGTGTTCAGGTCAGTTCCCCAGCACCTTCGTGGAAGAGGTTACCATTCCCAGCAGCAAGCCTGGAGACAGACTCTATGTGTGTGTCAATGATTTCACCTCAGCAGAACCAGGGAGCCTATCCCTGAAGAGAGGTACCATCATACTGTCTGCACCTGTACACAATACTTACTTTCATGATAATGACTCAATCACTAGTTGTTGTTTTTTTTTGTTGCAAATAACCATTGTTGTAACCAAGCTAAACATGCTTTTTCCTAACAGTACTAACAGATCATTTTTTCTCGCTTAGCATAACGCTACTTATTGATGTCGCAGCCCTCAGGTAAACTGGTTGTTTTGTGTCATGTTGTGTTGTATTGGACTCTGTGACCTGACAGTCAGATTTGACTGGTGCCTTGTCTCCACTGCCAAAAAAAGTTAAGTCATGCCAGAAACAAAAATCCAACAATTTATTTTGCACTCTTTCAGTAGCAGTGACTACTGTATGAAATGAGTGATTTATAAGAACAAAATAAAGGCCTTATTTATACATTGATAAGCAACATTCCCTGTCTGATACTGAAAGCAAATACATCTTTAGAATTGAGGTGCTGATGAAATCCTCCTTTTGCTTTAATTTAGTTAATATATAAGCTCCAAAGTGTGTCTGTTAATCACAATGAACGGAGACAAGGCATTTGTTTCTTTATGACATATTCTTATTAGGAAATAGGACTTATTAGGACTGATACTTCCGACTTACAATAATTAGCATAGATTCAGACTTCATGTCAGTTTATGGTATCAAAGTAATAAAACTACCTGTATTTTGTTCAGATCGTTAATGGTATGTCTGTCTAAATCTATTTCGGTCTGCTATATTGGCATCGTTCCTTTGTGTTCAAATTTGTTATCTGTCTGATGAAAGACACTTCTTTACATATTCATGGAATTTCCTTTTTAAATTCTTTCTGTTGTAGTAACATACGTAGGCTCGTGCGTAAATATTATGAAATAAGATAGAACCTTGGCAGATTTCCTCAGAGGACATTCAGTGCTGGAACAATTGTTTAACAGATTAACAGTAACGCTCAGTATAGTAAACACAAAGAAGGATTCCAAAACTCCCCTCTAGATGTCCTCAGAGGCCAAGTCTAAACCTATTCTGTCTATAGTAGATATTTTGATTTCTTTTCACATTCCTGATTTTTATCAAATGACCACATTTCTTTTGTTTCTTTTTGTTTGCAATACTTTCTGGCTTACATTGATGTTTTCAGAGATCCTGTATATCGGTAAAACATGTCACACTTGTCTTTAAATGTCACTAGAAGTGCCAATAGTATTAGTAGCTCAAGTATTCAGTGTTGATTTGTGGTTTAAAATGACATTTTGAATGAGTGAACTATGCTAGTCATATTAAAGAATAAGGCCATTCAATGCAAAAGCTCCAGTGATTCATTTATAATTTATGGAATGTCTTTTTAATCATATATTTATCATGTATAAATCCTTTTATTTTAAGTTGAACATATGACTACATCAGACCATTAAAAGTAATTCCAGTATGTTCTGTGTACCCTCTGACAAATAACACTTCCCACATCAGAGGATGCAGAGAAAACTCTCATCACTGAGCATCTAGTATTATTTCCCATGGTGCTTTTGGCTCTGCTCCAGTTTCAGTCCCAGACACAATGGGAGGTGGAGTCGTGGGTCTTTGGAATGTGACCCTCATGACTTCTGGTAGACACATTCCTATAATCCTTTATTCGCTAGTTATAGGAAAACATACATAAAGCTGTTATAAAACCAACAATAAAGCTAATTTTAAAAGTATTTTTGTAATGTCCAAAGAGCTTTTGAAAAATGTCAGTTTAGGCCTAATACTTACCCCAAAAAGTGAAAAGTATGACTCAAATATTAAATTAGAGAATCTGATAAGCTCTCCATCAGTTAAAGCTGGTGCTTCTCGTCAGCGAAGCGAGTCTCGCATCCTGTTTTTTTGCTTGGGCAAGTTGGTAAATTAATAGAGCAACCAGCATGACACCTTTGTAGCCTGAGTATTTCCCTCCCCTGTGCTTACAGCTCGGTCATTAGAATGACAAATGATCTCCACTGGAAATAACAATTTTTTTTGAATACACGAGAACTTTATTTAGTCTTTCAGTAATTTTCATATCATGAAATGAGGTTCCCTCTGCTTTCTGTCTCTTTAGGTGATGTGGTTGTGGGAGAGAAAGGAGGATCCATCGACCTCGGGGAGTCCTGGCAACGTGGCTGTAATGCCTGGGGCGCCTGTGGTCACTTCCCCACATCATGTATGAAGGAGCTGAACCTGTCGGGCCGCTCAAGACAGCTGTCTGAGCGGTCAGCTCAGGCCCAAGCGTCAGAGCTTCCTCCCTATGCCCTAGGCCAAGCCCGGGCACTTATGAACTTACATGCACAGCTCAATGAGGAGCTGGACTTCCGCGAGGGGGACCTGATCATCATCACAGGCCTGCCTGAACCAGGGTGGTTCCAGGGCGAGTTGGAGGGCAGAAGGGGCATGTTCCCTGAGGGCTTTGTGGAGCTCCTGAGTCCTCTCCGATCTCCTCAGGAGCCTATTGAGGGCCAGTATTTAAATGTTGACCCTCAACAGTTCACCTGCAATGATGCATACGATGCAGGAGAAGGGACTGAGGAGGAAATTATGGAAGAAGGGGAGGTTTTTCTCAGAGAAGAAGAAGAAGAACAGAAGGAGGCTATCATAGAGGAAGAGCACGAGGAGGAAGATGGTGTCTATGGAGTGGCACTGTATGAGTTTCGGGCGATTGAGCCAGGCGAGCTGGACTTTGATGTGGGGGATCGCATTCGTGTTGTAAGCACTTTGGAAGATGGTTGGCTGGAGGGGGAGCTGCAAGGGCAGCGGGGTATCTTTCCTCATCGTTTTGTCAAAATAGAGGATGATGGGCAGAAAACTACAGAGGAAACTAATGCTGTTGAACAAGAAGAAGAAAAGGAGAACAGCTGTACTGAATACAGCTCCAGACATATACGTCCAAATGGGTCAGAGAATGATCCTGAATGGAGGACCTATAAGGATCATACTGTATGGGACCTGGACTACTTTGAGAGTACTGAGGAGCAAAAGTGGCAGAGTGAAAATCAAAGTGTGGTAGCTCAGACTAATAACAGGGGGCAGAGACCAGCGGGGGACAGACCTGACTCTCAGCCACATAGACCTGTGCCCCCATCTCAAAGGACTCTTGAGAGACCAAAATCCGCTCCTCCTGTAAGGCCAAGACTCCCACCTCGGCCTAGCCTGCCTCCACATCGCCCGAGGCAACATGTTGGCCCAACGTCCAGTAACTATACCAATGGTAACATTCGACCACTAAAGCCCAGATTATCTCACAGCAACACGCTCCATAGCACTCAGCCTGGTTGGTCTAAAGACAGGAGATTTTACCAGAGGGTACCAGCGGACAGTGCCACCGCCAGTAATCAATCTGGCAGTCTTGGTCAGGCATTGATCAACATTGTTGAGAGACATAAACTGGGGAAGCTAACTCGGCATGCTAGTGTGAGCGATGCTGATATGATGCCGACTGCTGAAGGACAACCTCGTTCCCAGCAGAGGGCACGAGGCGCTAATGGGATACTGCCAACATCCATCACCTTGGAAGCACTGGCCACATCAGCCAGTGACCTGGAGACCAAGCTGTCTCAGCAGCTTTTTGAGTTTGAGAAAAGCTTGACCGCTTCTTACAGTGATAGCAATGTGAGCTCTGGTGCTTATAGTGACACGCTGCCCGCAGCTGACCTAGACCAGCAGTCTCATGTCTCGCGGCACTTTTCTATATTGGACTACAATAATGAAAATGATATCATCCGAGGCTCCTCATATTCTCCTGTGTCCAACCTCTTGCAGTCTAGCTCTTCGTCTTTGGAGAGACGCAGAACCCTCCGCCCCCCTCCTCCTCGTCCTCGAATCCTGCGTCCTCCAGCCCCAGCAGCTTGCAGACCTGCTCGTCCTGCTCCACGCCCCCCTCCTCACTGCCCGAGACGAAGTACCTCTCGTTCGGCCAGCAGCCCCCTCAATAACACCCCTGTCTTCTACACTCCAGATGAACCAGCCGCAAACGTCCTCGCAGAGGGTCAGGCCGAGTTTGGTGACCTCGCAGCTGCCCAGGAACATGAAATCCAATGTGAGCTGGATGCAGAGCAAGAGCTGGACAGGGAGATGGAGTTAGAGGCTGAGAGACAGAAGGAGGAGGAGGAAAGGTACCAGCTTTTGCTACGCCTACAAGAAGTGGAGCATGACATGGAAGAATACGCGCACACGGCTGAGGAGCTCAGGGCAATGCTGGAGGAGGAGGAGGAAGATGAGACAGCCCGCATGCAAGCTTTGGAGAATCTGGAGTTCTGCAACTACACATTGGAGACGCTGGCCCTGGAGCAGCAACAGCTACAAGGTAAGAGTGTTGGCCAGTGGACTCGAAGTCAAAGAGGTCATTTTCCACATAAACTCCCAAGCAACCAGGATGACCTGGAGTTGAGAACTTTCTGTCAGTTAACGAGACAGTTGACTAGCTGAATGGCTTGAGTAGAGATAGAAACAATGAAATACAGACAACAAATAAAAGTCAATTTGCTTCAGTTTATGTCATAGCTTCTCTCAGCTGCCTGCGGGTGACTGTGGAAAAACACACTCTGACTGAGGATAAATTGTAATATAAAAGGAATTTTAAAATGAGACATCTGTACCCAGTAGATTTCCTCCAAGTTTTTTTCAAATCTCTGAGATGAGCATTTGTCGAAAACCCTGCTTATTTAAACCATTGAGAGACATCCCTGTTTAGTGGGCAAAGTTATCAGCAGGAAGAGGATTGTATATTTAAATGAAGGAGCATCATAACAGTGTGTGTCGTGTGTGTGTGTGTGTGTGTGTGTGTTGAGACCATTTCCAGTTCAAACACTAACCTTGTCGGGACCAGTAGCTATTATGGGACTAAAATATTGGTAAAAATAAGGAAAACGCTAGAGTCGATGCTTAGTGTGTGATTGCAATGGGAAAATTGTTTCTTTGGCATTCAGGCCTGCATCAAATGACTTTGTAGTCGTGAGTTTCAATCAGCTTTGCTTCCGATTAATCGAAACACAACACCGAGTGCACGCACTAATTTTCAATGAGAATTTGATGATGCTGTATTTGTTTGATCTCTATCATCCAAAGCTTTTATGGGTTTGACTAGTTTTCCAGTCTCATGTAGCTTGGGTGCTAATTGCTGTCTATGGCAGTCCAACACTTTTTCACAGGGGCATGAGGTGCATTCCTGTACATAGTGAGAGTTCACATGGGCCTCTGTCCCTTATGTTGTTGTGGCTTTTTCGCTAGAATTGTCCCCCCCTTCTCAGGAGAGTTTCCCTCTCTGCAGCTATAATTATTTTCTCCTATTATTTAATCTTATCCCAGACTAAAGGCACAAAGTGTGCTTTTTGAATTTTTGAATTTAGCTGTATCACGGCGTGGCTCACTCTGGAGAGGGTCCCAAAGTGTGGTTGTGGCGAGCTGTGACATGGCCTATCGCACAGCTCACCACGCTGTTTGGACTCACTCGGAAGGCTACGGCCAGCAGAACGGCAGGTAGGTTTGATTTCTGTGGTGATAAAGAACATCTGAATGTTTGCTTATAGATAGTGTTGTGTTGAATGAGCTTTCCTTGCGTGTTTTGGGCTTTTTCTTTTGCTACTGCTGAGAATTGCCCATTACTTTACATAGGTGTCACTGAGTCTGTGTTGTGGCTGAGGGTTTAGTACCACTGCGGAACTGTGGCCATGTCTGTCAATTTTAGGTTGTGTGATATAGAGCTGTTTATAAGCCCTGGCAAAATTTATAAAATGTTCATTGACTGTTTTTTTGTTTTGTTTTTTTTATTTTGTAAAGAAAATAAACAAAAAACCCTGATATGACTCAAAACTATTTTATTTAATAGTTGAACGTTTTAGCTTTGTGATGCAAACCTCAAGAACTTGTTAAGAATACTGTAATTCTTTAAATTTTTTTCCAAACGCATGAGAGGAAAACGATTGAACCTTCTAATCTGCATTTATAAAACAAATACCTTCACAACTGAGCTAATTCAGCAGTTTAAAGAGAGTGCTTGAAGAGCTCAATTAACGTTGCATCTGGCTGATTTACAGAAATCACGGCCCCAACAAGAGAAATGTCAGAGGAAACAATGGAAAGGATTATAAAACTTGTGTGGCAAAATATTTTGGTTGTTCTCAGTTAGCTGTGTCTAAAATTTGAAAGCAAGGTTGTAAAAGGGAAACATACAAGTTTAACAGGTACAAAGTGTTCATGTTAATCCACGGTCGCGGGGGGCTGGAGTCTATCCCTGCTATCATTGGCCGAGAGGCAGGGTACATCACAGGGCCACACAGAGACAAACGAGAAAAAAAAACATTCATGCTCACACTCACTCTGAGGGTCTATTTAGAGTCACCTATTAACCTGACATGCACGGAGGGAACATTCTGTAAATTGATTAAATACATTTTTTTTTAAAAAAAGGTCCATGCGAAGGTTCCATCCTGCCAAGCTAATCTGTCAACTTCTATACAAGAAAGTTGAGACTTTATTAGGCTCTTTCACACGTCGGAAAAAAAAAACTTCCTCATAAAACTGCCTTTTGTTCCTCCTCGTAATTGACACATGCCAATCAAAGGCGACTCAGTCCCGCATTGCTGTGTCCTTACACAGATCAAGCCGACGTCCCGGAAGCAGCTGAGTGATGACAGCACTGTTGGTTAGTTGCAAGTGTGGCGGATCAACTTCCACCCCCTGTCATGTCTCCATTATTTCACACATGACACTATGTGCAATGAAGGCGCATCAGTCCCAGCTTGTAAATGCATATGTGAAAGGTGCCGGTGATGAAGAATATTGTTTTTCATTCTTGAAGTCCAGGCGTAAAAGAATCCAAGCTGTCAGAAAAGCCAGAAGACGGGCAACAAGGAACTATCTGTTATCTCTTTGGTTCATGATTCCATCATTTTTTTTTCTTTCACAGCTGACTGATTTTGCAATTTCTTAACACTTAATCTGAAAAAGAAATGAAACTTTTAACTGGTGTTTAGCGAAGGAAATTTCACTCCAATTTCACACTTGAGTTTTTCTTAATGCTACCAGAATAATTTTACTCGACACATTTCTCAGTGATTTGCAATTAGAAACGAATTATCAGACCTTCAGAACACTCACGCTCCAGCCTTTTGTTGTGTTACTCTTAACATCTTCTCATTAATTGGATTACTCCGAAAAGACCTTTAGCAGACTCCTCGTTATTGATGTTATTTTTATCATTATAACTGTGGACGGATTATCAGTGAATACGTATGTCTATTGTTTCTGTCTTTGTTGTCTTCAGTTGACTCACCTGTACGTACTTGGTGAGTCTTTGATCTTTATGTATATAAATTGAAAGAATCCACCTGAAGGCAGGAACAGGTTTCAGTGGCTCGAGGTGCCTCTAAAGATCACACAATGTCATAGATAACATTTGCTCATCACTTTACGGGAATGTTTCACGCTGCATTTAAATCTAATCTCTTCCTTCCTTTGTAATTTGTCACTCTGTAAGATGTGGAAATAGTGTGAGCTGCATGTTTGATGTGGTGGTACTTTTTAACACAGAAGCTTTCAGTAAGTTAGTAGCATGTTATTAGGATGGTTTTCTTATTTACGGAGTAGGAGAGAGTGAGGTGTGTACATACCAATCATTCTCGCGGGATCTTTTTTGGAAAAACTTGTTTTTCATACCGCTGCTATGCATCGGCACATACGCGCACTTGCTCTGGAGTGTTTTTCCGGTCTTAAACAGGGTGTGTTTCTTCTATGTGTAATGCTTGAGAGACAATGGAAGGTTATTGTTACAAGGCAGGGAGTAACTTCAACACTGGGCCATGCCTGCACTTCACTTTGAGGTTCAAAGTCCTCGTAGTGTCTGGAAGAAGTGTGATCCTTTTGATCAAAACAAAAAAGAATCGGTTGCAATATGTACCTTCCAGATCAATGTGACTCTGTTAAATATTTTTTTTTAATTTTGGTTTTTCAGTCATCTATACATGCTATTGTTTCTATTTCAGTGACTCTTTTCCACAAAGATGCAGAAATTGGTGTTTAATGTGTACGTACAAATTGAATTTACAAATTATGTTCTTTGTGTGCATTACAGTATATAGTATACAGATACAGTCACTTTATTAATCAAATTTCCTGCAGCCTGGTATTGTAGTTTTTATTTAAGGAGACGTAAGTTGTAAGACTGAAACGTGCCACGTGCTGTTTTTCTCACACTCATACACCAGAACAGATATTCTAGTTTCCAGAATGTTCCACATGTTTTGTTTTTTGTTTTTTTCTTATTTAATCTCTTTGACCTTCAGCCTCCTGTAACTCTATAAACACCCTGTTAAAACGCCTCCCTCTGCCTCCATTACACCACAGCTTGATCTGTTTACATGATCTGTTTCAGCTTCAGGTTTCAGTCAGCCTCACAAACTGCACGATTTCTAGAATGCGGACAGTTTGTTGGATGACCTAATCCCTGGACATGCACTACTTTTTCCCTTATGTGTCAAATGTTGACCAGGTTCTGGAAAGCCTCATGTGCTTAAGCAAACACAGCTACAGAGATGAATGTCGACACTTACACAAACACAGTTTCGGTGTTGTTCTCCTATTGAAAGCTGAGATGTTGAATGCTGATAATTACATAGTTTTATGTAAGAAGAGCATAGTGCCTACACAAGTTTTCTATGCTCAGCGTTAACTTGTGAAAATGTGGAGATGAGATCAATTTAGTATTTACTGGTGCAGTTCTAGTTTTAAATGTTCAAATCATTTCTAAAATTTCCTGTAAAGTTTTCACTTCTAAAACATCTACAAGAAATCAAGGTAGAGCTCCAGTTAATAATGATTTTCTTTTACTTTGTTAATCTTTTTTTTTTTTTAACGCCACACATGCCAAGTTAATACCAAAAAGTAGATAAATCCTTGAATAAAGACTTAATTACTTCAAAAGAACTAATTGTAGCTTCTAACTACATTGTAAAATGTTGACGCTGTCCGTATGTATGTGTGAGGGCATTTGTGTGTATCATGTGTATTTGAGGCAAGTGCTTTAGACTTTGGTGCCGGCTTCTTTTATACACAGCTACGGGGCGGGAGGCTATATTATACTCAAACTTTATGAATAGGCTTGAGTTTTTTCTCACACTAAAAGACTGTGTGTCTTCAGTGAGAGGGGACAGTCTCTAACAATAGTTCATTGTACACACAGCAGCTACTTTTTCAGTGGCTGCTCTGTCCTAATCAGGCTGTGTGCTCTCAAAAATGTGTCCCTCTCCACACTAATTGACTCATTCCAAATATCTAAATATAATACAAACCCTTTAATTAAATCTTGCGCTTGTTTTCTCCTTCACTGTCTTTGGATAGATTGTCAGTCTGGCGGGGGGGACAAAAAATTGTTTCAAACCAAATCACATGATTGTCTTTGTCAGTAAATGATTGCTCCTCACTGACATAAAGGGCAAAGTCAAACTACAAAGTTAAGTTAAGTTAGAAACAACAATCTGAAAGTAAGAGCTAGCTCAAACCGAAAGAATGAATTCATGACCAGCTCAACCAAACAGTTAAAACCATATGAAAAAAGCAAAAACATAGAAAGCAGTATATAAGAACACATAAATTGTTGTCCATGTGAAGCATTTGATAGCAAATTTATCTCTCAAAAGCAAACAGGGAAGTTGGTCCAAAACTTTCATTAAAGAAACTCCAGGCGGACTCTTTTCCTGCAGACAGAAGTAATAGCCAGTTGATACAATGGGAGGAGCTGCTGGACTAATCCTCCACCAATGTGACTCCACTGAATCATTAACCCAAGGAGGCCCCTCCTTCAATAACCCTGCACCCCCCTTCTTCTTCTGTGATTCGCTGAGACGGCTGTTGGGAGGGTATGTTTTCGTTACACCGAGGGCTGGGAGGTGCTTAGGACAGGCAGTCCTGCAGAAACAAGTGGAGAGGAGACAGAGGAAAACAAGTGGGAGAGCTAGTGACAATATGCCTGGCAGTTGGAGTCTCCCACATCGCTTTGTTATGGAATGCAGAACTTTGACAAGAGGGATTAAACCATGTTGAAGAGGAAACTATCAGCTCTGGGTAGGCTGATTTAAATTGTATGAGCCATGAAGAACCCAGTAGTTTATGGCAACCCGGGCATGTTTGGTCCAGTGGATTGGAACTATGCAGCTGGTGCTCCAATGAAGAGAGGAAAGAGCGTGGAAGAGCTGGGGGATGCTGGGTGGGCCAGGGAAAGGGAAAGGATGGCCCATTTGCAACATATACAGCAAATGCATCAACTGCAGCTTCACCAACAACAGGTAGGATATCCTGGATATGGAGTGGTTCCTCCTGGCCAGCTACAGACCCCAGTCTTATTAGCAAGTCCAGCTCCACCGTGCGCCATGCCGTTACATGGCGGTATGGTGTTACCTGTGGGTGGTCCTGCACCGCCTCCAGCGCATTTACCGGCTCCATGGCCGACACAGTGGGACAACCAGCCCCAAGTCAGACAGGGCAATGTCTGCCAACAACCCAGCTGGGAGTATGATGACCAACACAAGGCTGCTTTTAGAGACAAGAGGCCTCAAGAACAAAGTGTTTACTTTCACCCTAGTTCAGAGGATGGTCACCTTGACTTGAGGATATCGGAATGGAAGGGAAAACATTGTTTTTACCAGGGCCCTGAGGATTACAGCCACCAGGACTACATTGAAGTGCCGCAAGAAAAATACGATGACTATAGAGCTCAAGAAGGTTACAGTAAAATGGATGAGAATACAAGAAGAAGGGATGGTTGGGATAGAGAAAATGGATATAACTCTGAACGTTATGACCACAGGAATCACCGAGATAAGGATTATGATTATAGTGACAAACACAGGCACAGGGATCATTATGACGGGAAATACAATGAGCAGTATGACCAGAGGGAGAAGAATTATAACAGCCGGACACACCGGAAACATGAACTCAGAGAACATGATAGTTACAATAGTGAGCATGAAGACTACTATGATCATAAAGACACCTACACTCACAAAGATCGTTACAGGGACAGTGATCACTATGATGATCATGATCAAGATTATTATGACTCTAAAGAAAGTCATCGCTCCAGAGACAAACATAACTACAGACATAGAGAGGAGGATCGCTACTATGATGACCAAAAACGTAAGGACCATCGCTATGCCCGCCATGGAGAGGATAGATATGAACGCAAGGAAGCAAACTACAAACACAGGGATGATCCTAACCGAAGGGGTGAGGAAACACACTCCAGTAAGGGAAGGGGCCAGTATGACTCCGAAGTTGATGAGCACTGGGAACATAGGGAGAGGAAACGCTATTACAGACACAAGGATTCAGGGGATGACCGGAGAGATGAGCATTACAACAACAGACGACGGGACTACGATCCAAGGGAGAGCAATGAGCGGAGGACAGAGGACGACTATGACCATAACTATGAAGATCACTACGAATCCAGAGAAGCAGAACATTTCCTCCAAAGGCCCAGAGACAGATACAGAGATTTGCGTTCAATATCTGTAGATTCACGATATGAGGAATATCCTAAAGATGATCGCTTGGCACACTGTGAGGAATGGGTTGAGCAGCAGAACCAGAAGTTGGCCCTTCGGGAAATACACTCTTTTGAGGATCCAGTTGTATATCGGCACAGTGATGACCAGGAGAAGGGATATGAGTCAAGTGCTGGGAGTGCAGGTTCAAAAAAGGGTCACAGGCCTGTATATGTGGGGTCCCTAGACAGAAACAGTTTCTACAGGAAGACTGCTCCAAGCTCCCTGCGAAATTCACCATTCGCCACTACCAGGAAACCGAGCAAAGGTAAACACAAAAAAATTGTCATGTGAGATACATCCTGCATTTGCACTGCGTGTCAGGCACTTATGTTCGATCTTTTATACCTTACTTTTGAAAGGGATCACATTTATACTACATCAGGTAAATCACAGATTAAGTAAAATTAAAAAAAAACAAAAACAAAAGGGCACATGATTTGAAAGAGTTCTTATCATTTCCAACCCCTGTTGCTAAAAGAGTGTGGGAGAGGTTGACTGTCCTTGCAGTCTCACTCTTGTCATTGGTGACCTCCAGAAGTGCTCTTCTAATCAATGTTGGGGGGCTTCAGAGTGCTGACTTAACAAACCACATTCACCCTCTACGCCCTTAGAAAGTAAGTGGTGGTGTACGTGTGTGGGTGTATGTGTGAGAGTATCGCCTATCAGAAAAAGTAAGCTGTCAGGTATTCAGCTGTAAGTGTAAGAACCTGCAGAACAGGCTTTGTGGGTTCTTGGCTTTTGTTTTCTCCATCATGCTCTCTTGTAGGTTTCTTGCTTGCTTCCTAACTCTAAATCACTGATGCTATTTAAATCTGTAGCTAGTCTGTTCTGTTATTGCATGACCGAAAGTCCATCTATGTCTTTTATTTCCTTTTTTTAAGCAGATATATGCTTGAAACTCACTCCATAAAGCAGAGGAATGCACTGTGCATGTGGTGGCTCTCATTTCAGTTTTGTTTTGTAAACAGACTGCCAGCAGACTAAATGTTACACAGCCTTCAAGTTAAGCTCTTCTGAGAGTCTAATCAAGTTTGCTATTTAACCCTAGTTTGGAATTTTGTATCCAGTGTAGGCTTGTTAAAAACTGCAGATCCTCAAAGGGCCACTTGAGACTTACTCTCAAAAGTCTAACCCCAAAAAGGCCCCAAATGCACAACTATATAGTAGAAATTATGTGGTTACAGCTTCATACAAATTATACTTTTGGTCTTTGTGGCCAGCTCCCCTGTGCATGACAACTGTAGAAGGAGAGAATATTTTCATAAATCACTCCTCCATGCCCTAAACTTAATACAAATGTTGTTGGTTTTTTTTTTTTGTTCTTTTGGTTCTTGTTCACATCCAATGCACATGACTTCTGCCTTCAAAAACCCAAGATTGCTACGGCAGAATGACAAACTTGAGCCTTTAAAGGAGCAGTGTGGAGAATTTAGTGAGATCTAGCAACAGATTTGGTTTGTGCATTCTGGTCTATTGCAGATACTTACTGGTACAAAATGGAATAATATAGATAAGAATGGCTCAGTTTAAACTTGTGGGTAACATGACAGTGGCTAAATCCAGATCTGACATGTAGTCTTAGCTGTGAACATATCTATAAAAACAGAGTAAAGGAAAGGCCAGACTTTGTAAAAACCATAAATTATGATACTAAGTTCCAGTAAAAATAGGGAAACAGTATGTGCACACATTTAATTTCTGGGGTCTTGTAGATGAAGACTCTGGCTAAATAAGCATTTGAGGTTAGGACACACCTTATTTCGATCAGAAAACTTCTGATCAGTTCTGAATATTATTTTTGATGATATAAGGGCCACATGCTCATTCTGTAATCGTGTGATCATCTGTGAATTAAGATGTTTAAGATGTGCACAGGTCCAAATAGACAGCTGAGGTTCACAACTAGTTCACAATTAAAATGTAACTAGCACAAACAATTTTTGGTGTGCGAGTGCGTTTCACAACGATTGGAAGAAAGAGAGAAGAGCACTCCCCTGGATCACTTTGTTGTGTCTGAGTAGAAGCAGGTGGCGCCCACCACCCCTCCCCCCCAGTTACCTAGAAACACGCACTAGCCACTCAAGCGCAGCTATACACAAATACACAGTCTACATTGCCCCCCACAACCACACACACACACACACACACGCACACACACACACACACTTCCATTTCAGGAGTCTAAGTATTAATCCCTAGCGTCAGCATGGTGAGTGGGTGGTGGGGGTCTGTCTGGTGCCAGGCGGTGGCCAGCACTGGCCTGACTCCTTCACTGCAGCACAAGACTGTGCAAAAGTCTGTGCGTGCATTTGTGTACGTGTGTGCACCACATAGGTCCTAGGGGCTTATTGGAGAAGTGACAGCATCTTTCAAAAGATACACACACACACACACACACACACACACATGCACGCACGCTTGCAACATCTTGTCATCCGTTAATCCTGTTAAACAGTTTCAGCTCGGTCAGGGGTTTGCCCTGAGTGAAGCATTACACTGCAGGGCTAAAAACATTGGACCATCTTGTTGCAGTACTTATTAGGCTTACATTGTGATTCAGTGACATTGAGGTGATGGTTGAGGCTTTTCATGATGGCCCTTACCTGTGTATCAGGCCTGCTTTTACTTACATAGAAGGGCAGTGAGAGCAGGTATGTTCTGCATAGGTCAGTGCATTTTTTTATTATTTTTTTTTTAAATGGGATCCTGATTCACACCAAAAAGCCAAAAAACGTCCATCAAGTTATATGAAATGTTTCTCTGTAGTTTAGGTGTCACAAACATCTATTCATGATTAAATACAAATACAATTTGTATATCAGCTTAACCTGTTTCATGTTTGAAAGATGTCAATGATGACATTTTTTTGGAGGTAACCGATCACCTGGATTCAGTTAAGGAGTTGCTTTAGGGGTTTCTATCTACTGTCCTCTGCTGCGTGGACAGTGTTTGAGCACCTGTGGATGAGTAATGTGTCGTCATCCATCTATGATCTGGTAGCGCATGCAGCATTGTCTGTAATCCCTAGGCTTTTACTGCCATTGGTGGGCAGCAGTATTGGTGTGGGCTGGGGGAGTTGGGAGCTAAGACTCCTGAGCTAAAATCTCAAGTCGACTGACTACGTTGCAGTAAGGGTGTCTTATCCCACTGCAGGAAAGCCAAAAAGTCTGTCAGCAGCAAATAATTCAGCTTACTTAATACTGTGTGAGTCACTTGTGATCACATGCACACTTTTTAGGTTTATCCTAAGTCCTTGAAAATTTGAATGATGTAATTTAAGTCTAAATTACTAAAATAATCATGCAAATACAGTCTAGATATAAGTGTAGTTTAGATTGTCCAACTCCAACTCAACTTTTTTTCAATACCATAACTTGCTTAGTTTAATTTCTTATTAAAAGCTTTAAGGAGCATCATATACATAAAGAGTTAAATTGGACATTTTTACTTCGAAAGGCTTCAATCAAAAATAGGATCATTTGTTGTACATGCACACATACAGTAACTGTGGAGTTCATATCGCTGCATGGTTTTTGGGTTATATGATACTTCTGTCACTAACAGGTAACAACGCTGATGTTATCTGTGCTTTTTCAGGTAGAACTGTGGCAAAACACTCTAAGCGTGTGGACTTTGACTTTTAGAACTAGTCAAATCCTGACAAAGTCAAGTTCATACAGTCATTTTGATAAAGCTCTCACTTTATAAACTGAAAAGAAAAGCGATACTGTTGCCCAATCAGGTCAGTGTGTAGATTGCAATGCTCTCAATCTGTACTGTGTGTAATCTCAAATTCTAGTAGCCAAATTCATAAGTAAATGACCTGAACATTGTAGGTTGTCACAATAATTACTAATATGTTTGATGTTGTTTATTTATGCTAACAGCAAGAGAAACCAAAACCTACAGACATTGCTGCTGTGCTATTTTTTATGTTGTAAGTAAGCTGCGATAACTCAGTGAGATTCTGCCATTACGTCAGAGATACAGAAAATGCTCAACTCTACCCCAAGATAGCTTGTCTGTAAGGTTTTGTCAGTAAACCGTGTCTGTTGTCAGTGATGGTGTTTCCCATAAAAACAAACATTATGTTAGAACATTTGTGGTAAATGCTGTTAAAGTTGATATTTTATTCCAGAATATGTTGATATTTATTGTAATGACATGAGCTTGATATAACCTTGGTGCTTGGTGCAGAAAAAGTCAGGCTATCACTCTTATACCGGTATTCTTTCTAGCAGTCAGCAGCGGTCGATCGACAGTTCTGGTTTGCAAAATGAAAACTGTAAAGAAGTCTGAGAAAATGATTCTACTTCTCACTTGATTATCTTCGACAGTGAACATTTTTTTTGTGAGTTTATGCCCTCAGTTGCTCGTCTCACAATTTCTTTGTGCCATTCATTTAGTAGTTTATGAAGAACAGAAGATATAGCTGCAGGACCAAATTACAGTTACATGTTGACGGGGCCATGTAACTTAACCACCATCCTTGTCCCAGTATACATGCACAGGAGCAAAACAAAAAAGGAGTCAGAAATTCAAGAAAGTCAAGACATTCTGTCGCTTCTACCTTTTCTCTTTTATTGGAGATCATCATACATATAAATATAGTTGAATTCACTGCACAGACAGTGACTTGAATGGAGATTTTTGTGGTTCTAATATCAGAATTTTATTAGAGCAGAGTGACAGTCTGTAAAATGCTTTACGTGACTGTGAGTTGACACATGCTCCTTAAGGGGCTGAGTTTCAGTCACAGTTTCTGATGCATTTCATAATCTGACAACGGAAAAGTATGTGAATGACTGCAGTTTTATTGGAAATTGGACTTTATTTATGTACACTATACTACTAAACATCTTTTACAAGCAGACGCAAAAAGAAAGAGCGCCTAAGCCCATTTAAGTCTGGTTGAGTATATACATGCAGTTGTGATTCGATGCCCAACTGAATTATTGGTTGTATTAGTCCAGTTTTGAGAAGCTTGATTTTGTACGATTTCGTTAGACCAAATCTGGTTTTGGTCTAACACAAAAATGAGTTTTTCCAGTGTGGAAATGTGAACGTACTTAGTGTTTCTTACCGTGTCTTTTTTTATGGTGTTGTTTGATAGCATTCACGTGAAAAAAAAGCATACTTTTTTTCGGGCCTAAAACATTAGATACAACACTTTATTGTTTGAGCAATGTCAAATGAATTATAATGTTGGACTGCTATTTTTTTTTATGCCTGTGCAGTGTAGTATAGCCTAATATACAAACTCATAGAGCCCCAAGCAAGGTCTTTGTCTTAACTTGTCCAACAACTGGCAACAAATACAATTCTACAAGTTTAGTCAGCTCCAGCAGTTCTCACACTAGTTGGGCTGCAACTATTTTCCCACACTAAGAACCCAAAGACAAAAACCTTAATAATATATATGAAACGGCCATATACAACTGTGGAAATGCAGTTTACTTGCCTTGCATGAACCGTTGCATCCTAAAAGTATTTTAAATACCTCTTTACATTGTTGTTGCACTATTCTGCATAACTGAAGCACCAGTGGGCCCGAAGAGACTCGAGTCCTTTTCCGCTTTAAAAACAGTGCAGCGTTCTTGGTTAAATAGAATCGACACTTCAGTTTTCCTCCTAAAGCTCTCTTTGCAGATATGCAAAACTGATGGTCTCTTGAAGTAATTGTATATTGTTTGTGGCAAGAATTATCTAAATGGATATTTTCAAAGAACTGAGTGATTCGAGTTGCGGTCCCTTTCAGTCTAACTTATTCAGCACGATAATTAAACTGTAGCCTTATCCACCTGAGAGAATCACATTGTGAATTCTGCATGTATCATTGCATGCCCTCTTTTTATAAAGTGTGGCTTGGGAGGAATGCTGCAATTTTCATGAGTGCCCAATCGTGGTAGAAAGAGGTTGCTCTGAAATTCTGCCAGCAGCAGGAATGTGACCTTATGACATCTGAACCTAAAGAAGATAAACAGGATGGTATGTCACTAAATAAACTCCCCCTCTTTTCACTTTTGGAGTGACTTTCCTCCTGAAACAGTTGGTTGTTAAATGCGAACAAAGGGAAGAGGATGTAGTCGGGTTAAAGCCCTTTCGTGCATTTGTGTTTTCAGTTTTCAGCGCAGAAAAGATATAGAAGTTTACCCTAACCACCTAAAAAAGTTAATGTGTGAAATAAGCACAGTCGAAAACCACAGAAAGGTTTTGGTAATGTTTCCACTGCCCCTGCTGAAACTGTTTCTTCCATTTACCAACGTCATGGATTTTTTGTTTTTCTTTCAGTATTGATCGTGTATCATGGCTTGGAGGCTATTCCGTAAACTCTGTTGGTGATGTTGGCATGTTTTAGTCTGTCGGCTTGTATGAAACTATTTTTCAAGCAACTTTATGTCCCAACTGAGTTACCTGTGTGATCATCGAGTAAAGCCACTCCCAGCTTTCCCAAACTTAATATGAGGACACCCCCAACCCCCCCCCCCCAGCTATTCTTGTTGCCATGGGGACTGTGCATTCTCCTGTGAACTTCGGAGCAGAGCACACAGCACTGATTGTTCCTGACCTAAAAGTGCTGTGTACGGGGCAAACTTTTGACTTGGCACTGATATCAGTGTATCAGGCTGACTGCAAAGTGTCTATTCAGAGGGGGGAAAAAATGAGCCATCATGACAAACTGGTTTTGCTACAATTGCGCAAGAAAGTGACGTCTCCTGAAGTTGTTGAAGATGTATGAACAGGAACAAAGAAAAACTCTTGAGTTTACTGGTTTTAAACAATGAAAGTAATCTATATTTAAATGCTAGTTTACCTATAGGACTGAGAGAGACGGACAGTGTTTTATCTCAGCATCATAGTTTTGATAGAATTCAGCTTGTCAGAGGAGGAGCCCAAACAGGTGTAAGTAGGTCGGGAAACATGAGACAGATTAGTCACAGAAGTGGACTAGACTTCACCAGACTCCACCCATCTTGCATAATTCCAGCAAATGCTTCAGCAGCCATTGTAACTCAGACCTAATTTTAATTTATTTTTTCACAAGATGATCAGTATTAAGCATAAAATGCTTGCCTGGATGCATATGAAACTAAAATGAAATGGATCTGCACTATAGGGCCTTTTTAAACATGTCAAGTTTCCAGACAGCACTTTTGAATACATTCCTCATTCACCCATTTGTATTATACGCGTGTGCATGTGTATTACACACCATGCCCACACTGTGCCTTGCCCAGTTTTTGATACCTGTAGGAGCTGGGGATTTACCGCTGACCACATCATGATGTGCTGACAGAATATGGAGGTAACCCTGACACAATGATAGTGCTTTTTTTTCCACCTCAGAGCTCGCATCTTCAAAGCAGGCTAAAGTGTTGGATAGAAAGGCACGTACGGTACAAAAAACCGTCCCGTAATAGAATTAGTTTGAAAAACGTGCCCTTTTCAATTTCTTGGGTGCTCGTACTGTACAAATTAAATCAAACTATATTAATAATATTACTAAGAATCAAATTGGACAGTGAAATTTCATTTTGAAGTACGTTCTTGTATGGAGTTTTCATTTAGGACACAACATGTTGAAAGACTTGTTCTGCGCTCGAGTCCAGCTCCAGGTTTTAGTGTCTGCTGGAGTGGTCGTCCTCTCTGGTGTGTGCATGTGTGTGTTTTTGTGCAATGATGATGGGTTCCCATCCATTCTCATGGTAATTGGAGCTCTGGAATGGAGTTTTTGCAGCAGGGCGCGCAGTCCTCCACAAGGCTCTGGAGCTGGACTTCAGATTGACAATGGACTATCTTAGAAAGGGTGGCGTTGTTTGAACCGCGATGTGTGCAGGGGCGTTGTTTTTGAAGTGGTTTGAAGAAAGTTGCGAGCAGCAGGTGGGTGAAGCCACACCGTCTCCTCCTTTTCTCCCCTTTGCTGTCTCTTTCTCTGAATGCACGGCAATGAAAAACACGTTGCCTTTGGCAGAATGGTGATTTTTATTATTTTATTATTTTTCAGAAAATGCAATGTAACTCATTACTAGTTTATTCTTGCAGTTTAGATTTAAGGGAGCTTTATTTGTTTGAATATTTGAAAAACACTGACAAATTGTGTAAATCAAAAGAACATGGCTTTTACTGAATAAACTGTGGTTATACACATGAGATGATACAAACTAACCATAAATCATTGTGTGAACTCCCAGTCTTTAACCACACAATGTGACTCAGCTGTCATTTGTTCCAGTTGATAACATCCACTTTGTTCGTGGTAAAACCCTGATTACTTGTGCTAATTTATCAGATGTGACTTGAGTCATTCTGGGTGTCAGAGGATGAGTGATACAGTGTAGCAAGAGCTGCGTCACTTTATAGTGGCATTAAGTAGCCGACACTCCCTGATGTGACTGTTCTAGAAGCAACCCTGCTTTTGTAAGCTCAAAAGAGAACATGTTTAATTGAAGAAGGGCTGGAAATGGATTCAGACTCCTCTTGTTAGGTAATTAATGCCTTCACTTAATCTACCTGATGGCTTTGCTGAATAAGTCCCAGAACCTTCCCGGTATGGAGCTCACCGACTGATACAAAACAGAGTTGTTCCAGGTTTTACCCTGCAGAGATATTTCGAGGCGACTCAATGAACCTGCCGTCTGGAACAGGTCCCGACTCTGCTGTGCTCTATTAATTCCACCTGCTGAAGCCTGTGCAGTTCAAACGCATAAAGCCCTCCTTGAGTTCATATGAGTATTAGATAGGGGAAGAAAAGGGATATTTATTGTCTGGATGTGTTTGATTATTTTGAGTTGAACATTCTTCCATTTTGCTTCAAGATTAGTTAGAAATCCAAGCACTGTTTTCTTCTCCCTCATTCAGCGCAAACACATTTAAGATACTTTAGATCTCTTGTTGTGAAAAAGATCTTTTCCCTAATTTGAATTTATTTTAAGTAACCTGTAGATGCTGTGGTGATTCTTTCAATATGACAGCCTATCAATTGTCCCAAAGAGGTTAACATAGCTGATATATTCCCGTAGGAGTTTTTGTTTACCAGAGATTTTACCAGATTTTTCCTATCCACTGGTCCATGTAGCCCACCCGTAATATTCTAATGGCTAATATAGGCACCCTTTGTTTGCGTTGTCCTGTGTCTGTGATTTGTGTATCCAGGTCAGCTCATTTATGACACACATACTTCCCGCAGAGTTATGACCCCTGTTTCCTCTTCCATGTGTGGAGGGTTTCTCGTCTTAAAGAGCCAATCACACCATAACTAACTGATCAGTTCTTTACGTCTGTATTTGATTATACTATTTACACCGAAGACGCACGGTGATCAACACAAATACACACACATTTACACGTTCAGTTTTTCATTCCTGTAAAGCTCAAAAACTTCCTTTTTGATGTTGCAGTTAAAGTACAAAAAGTACAGTGCCATTCTGTCGTAAAAATAAAAAAAAAGGCAACACATGACTTTGACTTGGTGTTGGCTACAGTGAAATCATTAAAAGACTAACATTCTTGTTAAAATTCTGGCTGGGGCTGTGCATGTGTTGCTGTCACGTGACTGTGTGTCTACTGCAGTTCATCCCTTTGTAGTTCAGAGGTCAAAGACGAGTGAAATTTCATAAAAGTGGGTCGAAGTCTGGTCGTGAGGCTGCACAGGTTGTTTCTGATGGAAATGGCTGCATATTCAAACTTGGGAAATGGAGCATATGATGTGGTTTTGTGTTTGTGTGGTAGATCAAATGTGGGAATTGATTCCAATTAAATTCAGAGTCCTTTGTTTTCACTCCCTCCGTATTGTGTTGCCGTGTGACTTTTAAAAACCCATTAGTGAACTACTTTCTCATTGGCGGGGAAGTGGACGTGTGTTGGCAGAGCAGCAGCGACGGATGCTGCTGGCAGATATGGTTCAAGCGATGAGAAAAGCTCCTTTGAGTTGAGCTTTAGCCAAGTCACGTGAAAAGGGAGAGGGACGAGTTCAGGGTGGGAGGGGAACAAAAGGCAGGTGACCCATGGATCAGATGCACACTGCTGTTCATGAAATGTAACTTTTAAAAAGTTTAACCTTTTTAGCTATAAGAGGTTTTGCAAATACATTTAGACGGATTGTATTTTGACTTTTCAGTAATCTTCCTGCATCAAATGTGGTCACTTAAAGGTGAAGTTCTCCATAAAAAGGTGGCAACAGCTCTGGTGGTTAAGGGTGGGATTTACATAAAAAGTGTGCAATTGTTTGTGAGCGTGTGAAGGGGTGGAGAGAGGGGGGTTAATTGAGGGTAAGCAGAGTTAACTTCATTAGCCTCTGACAGCATCTGTTCAAGGAGGAAAGGTGACGTCACCTCCATCCGTCAACACAACAGCGCACCTGCTGAATCTAGTCTTGCACACAGACTAGATATTAGACAAGGTATTCTTTGCACTAAAATTGTTGCTGCTTACTTCTTACTATTTTATCGTTGTCTTTTCATATTGCATATCAGTTCGAGCTCACTACATAGCAGAATTCAATATAACATACTTAAGATTAATACAAATTACGCATTAATACATTCACAATTATTGGCACACAGGAAAAACTCTAAAGTATGTTTTGAAGAGGGATTTGGAGATTTTGATGACTGAGATTAAAGTAGCTTTCATTGGTGCAAATAGATTGACTTGTGTGTGATCACTGCAACATATAGCCCCCCCCACCCATAAGGATTCTAATCCATTTTCCACCATATGTGTGCGCACACATAACAGCTGCAGCAGCAGTGGTCGTTCCCTACATTCTTCATGTAAAATATGCCTAAGCTCCACATGTTCACAGGTCACGGTTCTTATTTATCCAGTCCCGTTATCTCGCTTCCTCCATCCCTCACTAACTGCTCAGGCCGTGAGAGCCCATATGTCTGTAGTTGCTGTCACAAGCCTTTGTACCACACACAAAGAGCCCGAGTCCACTCCAGTTTTGTCTCCATTCATAAAAAGCAGCGGTGCGTAACCCAGGCTTTCCCTGCAGTTCCAGGATTCCCCAGAGATCAGCCCTCTGCAAGTGATCGTAGGGACCTGGATGAAAAGGCAGTTAGACAAGACGATGAGTTTAGGGTGGACCGGGTGGGTGGGCACGAGGATGTTTGATTACAAATTAACGGAGACCCCCCCCTCTCTCTCTCTCTCTCTCCAACAAATTTGCGTTTTTGCCAATTTTGTGCAAATAATGTGCATAAACTGATTTTATAACTGTATTTGCCATATTACTAAACAACACAAGTCTGTAAGCTTGGGTGAAAAAGGATAGCTTTTGCATGAGGAGACGCAGTCCTGAATTTCAATTAAGTTCTATCCCTCTTCTCTGGTCTTTTCAGAGATGACGCATTTGTCATCTCAGCCCAAACCCCTGGACTCCACTCCAGACTCGGACGCGACCCCCACTGCTGGCACGGGCACGGAGGATCCTGAGCTGAGGATGCTGGAGAAGAGGTCAAAGGTCATCGAGGAACTGCTGCAAACCGAGGGGGACTACATCAAAGACCTGCAGATGTGTGTCAAGGAGATTATTGAGCCGCTGCAGAAAAAACAGGTAACAAGATGGAGATCAAGTCAGAGGTCTTAAAAAAGACAATATGATGCACACGTCATATGAATGCATTTCCATTTTATTCGGTAGATCCAGTGCACATTGACTTTATTCAACTCAAACAGTAACTCGCAGATAAACCTACCCTAATTCCAATGTAAATGTAAAGGTGCTTTATCATAGTTTCAACGCGTTCTTTTTTTCCTGAAGTTGAAGAATGTGGACTTTGATGGACTCTTTGGCAACATCGACTCTGTGATTGACTTGTCCCAGCGGCTGTTTGATGCACTTCAAGAAACAGACTCTATAGGTAAGGAGTCGTTTTGAAAAAAAAAAAAAAGAAAGCATGACCAATCAGGAAGCCTCCTTCACTTTGTAAGCTGTACTTTTGAACTTGATTCGTGCTTCAACCATAAATGGTCTCCTGTTTGAATCTTATTGGCTGAATGTGACTTCAAATGCACTTTGACATTTGTCAGCTTCACGGGAAGTAAACTGAACTATGAACATGCAAGTTAATGTTTTGCTTTCTTTTATGTTCTATAGAAATTACTTGGGTATGTTGTCCCCCCCCCCCAACCAACCGACCTGATATTTTTATGTATCTTAGTAAATCTATTTATGATATTAGCTAAACGTGTCTTCTTTAATTTCTGTTTCACTATTTAAGTAAACACTTGACAATACTTGTGCCCTTCCTCTCAGGAAAAGTATTTCTAGAGTTCAAAGATGAGCTACAGGAGGTGTACAAACTCTACTGCCAAAACCACGATGATGCCATCTCCCTGCTGGAGAGTTACGAGAAGGATAAAAGCATCCAGTGCCACGTGGTCGAGTGTCTCGAGAGGCTGAGGTGAGATACAGAGAGGACAAAAAGTGTATAGAAAGGTTTGACTATTAGTTTTAGTTTTAAGAGTTGACCTGTGTGTTTGACTTTTGCATGCGAGTAATAAAAAGTGTGCACGCTCGTGTGTGATGGCATGAAAACAGCACCAGACAAACAAGACAAGTGAAGGAATAACCCCTGACAGGTTGCCAACACAGAAGTGCAGATTGAGAGTTCTCTATGGAAAAGCCTTGTTGTTATGGAGTTGGTTCCTGTTCACATGGAATTGATCGATGGGTTCTCTTTGGTGGACTTTGAACTCTAATGTGTTGGCAAGTTATGAAAGGAAAGTACAGTCAGTGAATCTTTAAATACTTTTTCAATGCAAACATGTCTGAAATTGAAATCTATCATTTTCCCACAAAACCACTTCAACTTTTTGTCAGTGCAGCTGCGAGTTTGCTCTGTCCCCTTTTTTTTTTTTTTTTTTTTTTTTTTTTTTCTTAGACCGCAGTAATGTGGAGCAGTTCAGGAATGTGCCCTACCTAGTTTCTCCCGTCAGGTTTCACAGTCTGTGACTCAGATGCTTGAGTTGACACTTCTGTGTTTCAGGGAAATAAAGTGTGTTTGGAGATAAACATGGCTTCGATTAGGCAGGAAGCTGTAGTGAAAAAACAAAATAGAAGCAAAACAAAAGGACAATGAACAGCTTAGACTGTGGTCACTGCTAATCCCGTCTCGACGATTAGTTTATTTTCTTTTTTCTTTTTTTTAGTTTCCTTTTTCAGATTTTTTTCTTTTTTCTTTTCCATCCATTTCTCATCTTTCAAGTTGGACGCCTTTTTAGGAGCAATGCCTTTCTCAAATGGGTTTTGCTGTGTGCCAAGCCTCAAAAAGGTCATGTGTACATCCAGTCTTCAGAAACTTGTTAATTGTGGCCGAAGTTTTACCGGAGCACGAGGTTTCTGTCCAGGTTTAAGAGAGAAGTTAACAAACAGAACCATATTGACCATCTGCCTTCACTCTATTATTGACCATACAGTCAGGTTTTGTGGTTTTAATCTACACAAAAGCAAACTCTCCCTTAAAGTTCAGCAGAATTTAAAATGTTGATGGAAAATTCAAAAAAATCCAAATATAAATCCTGTCTTTGTGTTATCTTTCTATCTCTTTCCGTTCCTACCTTCAACAGGGCCATATATCGCGAGTGGTAAGTCTCCATAAAGTGTGTCGGCATGATTTCCAGCATGAGAATCATGCTGACTGCTTGCCGTTTGCTCATTAACCCTCTTGAATGTGACCTCTGTGTGTGTTTACATGTGGTAGCTCAATGTCAAAGTGTTCTGTGGGTGTGAGGAAAGCATCTGTGCTGATGCAATGGGCTCATTAATATGCGGCTGTTTGTGTGTGCATGTGCATGTGTATTGTTTACCAGTGTCGGACAGAAGGGTAATCAGTTTAATGTCTGACTCTGGGTCTTGGCTTTCTCCATGGATAAGCAAAAACGTGGTTGATTCTTGGGAAACAATGTCACCTACTGGACTTAAACAGCACCAGCAATTTACAACTCGCGGGTGTATTTTCTTTCAGAAAACGACTATTTTCTTATGAAAACAATTGGCTGAAAACAAGTAATGTTAGTCTGCGGAAGCTGTTTGTCCAGTACATTGCATTTAAACTGGCCAAATCAACTTTCTGTGCCTCCCTTGCTCTCTTTCATGTCTCCTAAATGCTGCACTGGTCATCATCAGAATATATGAATATGTGATGATGGTTGAATATCATTGGATCAGGATCTTGCAATCCACATGATTAGAAGTGTGACATGTCTGCATCAGAGGGGAGACACGGTTCTTGTCAGAAGAAGTCGGTAGCAGCGACTGTGATGTTGATTCTACATGTTCTCATTTACAAACGTCCCTCGATGTGTTTGCCTCCCTTTCAGGGGTAAAACAAATTACATCAACCTCGGCTCTTTCTTGATAAAGCCGGTGCAGCGGGTGATGCGTTACCCACTGCTACTCACTGAGCTGCTGGGGGCCACGCCAGAGAGCCATCATGACCGGTCCCACCTTTCTAAAGCTGCACATGCTATCAAGGACATCAACGTAAACATCAATGAGTACAAGCGCAGAAAGGACCTCGGTAAACGCCTTACGCTTTTAGCCTTCCTTACCATTTCAAACTCAGGCTTCAAAGTAATTCCAGCATAAGGAAATTTAACCAGCACCGTTCAATTCTTCTGGGTTGGTTTTTCTGTCTTATGTTTTCCTCTCTGCTATCCATAGTGGTGAAGTACAGGAAAGGAGACGAAGACACGTTCATTGACAAGATCTCAAAGCTGAGCATGCACTCCATCATCAAAAAGTCTAACCGTGTCAGCAGCCACCTCAAGCACCTCACAGGCATTTCACCCCAGGTTTGTTTCCACTCTGAGCAAAGTTTTCACCCGAAGTGGAGAGAAGGCCTAAATGCTGTGAGAATTTTGTTAGAAACGTGCTTGTTTTTTCAGTTTCTGTCCTCTTTTTCCCAGATCAAAGATGAAGCATTTGACGAGACTGAAAAGAAGTTCAGGCTTCAGGAGAGACTGATAAAGTCTTTTATAAGAGACATTTCCTTGTACCTGCAACATATCAGGGTAGGAGCTCATTGTAATACGTTGATGAAAACTGATTTACATTGTTATGGGTTAAATTTAATGTTGAAATTCATCTCTTGTTTAGGAATCGGCATCTGTGAAGGTCTTGGCAGCCCTCAGTTTTTGTGACATCTACACAGATCGCAGCATGCAGGATCCTGACTGCTTCCCGAGAGCTCACCGCAGCATCAGCGACAAACAGTTCACACAGTTTGTAAGTAAATCTTCCTTGTGGCTTCCCTTCACACTGTTTCAGAGTTCTTTGCGAGACCATGTGACATAACATAATCCTTCACTCCATTCCTGTCTTGAGCAGAAAGAGCGCACAGAGGCCCTGGTCATCAACCCGCTCACTCAGCTGCTCCTCATGTTCGCCGGGCCTCACAAACTCATCCAAAAGCGCTTTGACAAACTGCTGGACTACGACAGCTGCAAGGAGCGCGCCGACCGACTGAAGGACCGCCGCGTCCAGGAGGACATGCAGGTGGCTCGCAACAACTACGAGGCGCTCAACGCCCAACTTCTGGACGAGCTGCCGAAGTTCCACATCGCGGCGGAGGAGCTGTTCACAGGCTGCGTGAGATCCTTCGCTCAGGCACAGAAAGACTTCATGAAGACGACGCTGGGAGAGCTGAGGCCTCTCCTGCAGGTTGTGAGTGTTGTTGGCCTTTTGCTGCACTTGCCCTCAGATGTAAAACGTGTGATAATACACAAAAACAAATTGAGCATTTCAGAGAACACAACATTTCACAAAACATTTAAAAACAAAAGGCATATTAAAAATAAAAAAAGCAAGATTCACAAAAACAAAAAACATAATCAAATGAAATTTAACCAAAACCAGGACATTGCACTACTACAAAACCAAAAAAAATGAACATTTCAGAAGGCTCTACTACAAAAAAGAAAAGCATTGACAGGTTTTTCAAATGTTTTTCTGTGAAATGAAGGGTTTTTCTGAAATGTTTTTGTGGTTTTGGTTGTGTTGGTGGCATCTGTTTTGCCCGACAGGTCCTGTTGACAATTGTGGGACATATACTGTCACGAATACTTGTACTTTCCACACACTGTTGACACAGACCTTTTTGTGTTTACTTTTATCTCTAGTTTTCTAACAGAGCCGGCAAAGAGGGAAACCTAATTTCACTGTTTAACAAGGAGTACAGCCACTGCCTCCAACTTCTTCAGAGCTTCAGCTTCTGCCCAGAGGACCTCCCTCTCGCCACAACCACTAAAAAGCCCTCCGAGAAGAAAACTCTTGAGAAGCAGACCTCTAAAAAGCAGCTGCCGGGACCTGTGAGTTGAACCGCCTTCTCCTTATTCTAATAAATAACACACAAGGACTTTCAACTCTGATCTAACCCAAAGTCTTGCACCTCTTTTAGCCCAACCACCTCATGCAGACAGATGAGCACCGTGCAGGACTTCTGGTGCGCTATGCCCCTGAGAAACTTTTCCAGGCTGAGAGGAACTTCAATGCAGCCCAGGATCTGGATGTGTCTATATCAGAGGGAGACCTTATTGGTGTAATCAAGCAGCAGGACCCGATGGGAAGCAACAACCGCTGGCTGATCGATAATGGAGGTAGTTTAATTATACTAGATCTTATAGAAAGACTCCTCACTTAAGTGCTGCAGCAGTGTAATTCTCTCGCTCTTATTTTGCAGTCGCTAAGGGGTTTGTGTACAGCTCCTTCCTCAAACCCTACAACCCACGCAGGAGCCAGTCGGACGTGTCCATCGAGAGCCAGTCGTCCAATGAGTCAGGTTACGGAGGCTCCTCCCCCGTTTTCTCTCGCCAGAACAGCAGCAGCACGCTGACTTTTAACCAGGAGACGGCCACCGTCAGCTTTTCTACATCGCAGTCCCAAAGCCATTCTTCCCCACATCCGTCGCTAGACTCTGCCTCATCTCGTAGGAGTCAGCACAGAGATACTCCCAACCCTGACTCTGTAAGTCAGAGCAACTCCATAAACTCCTCACCCCGAAATCCCTCAAACCGCAGGGACTTTTCAGACCCAACATACAGAAATGCTCCCAGTCACAGAGACGCAGAGCCGTCCTACCGGCACTCGGGCAATCACAGGGACTCGTATGATACCAGTTATGGAAGTGGACACAAGGATACGTCCGACTTCTCAGAGACGGACTCTTATTCTTCTCAAAGAAACAGTCGCTCACAACGATATGCACACACAGACAAAAGCTACGGTTCGCATCAGGGGAGAAACGGCGATGGTAGCAGTCAGAGGAAGTCTGCTTACACCCAAGAAGAGTACATTGAGCCGGAGCCGGAACCAGAACATGACAGTGAGCTAGACAGTCATCAGGTGAGAGTTTTGAAGCCTGCAGTGTGCTTTTAAATACACCTATTATGTACAAAAAGTTGACCTAAAATGGTTACGAGGTAATAATACTACTGTCTCTGTCTTGTTTATTTTCTCAGATTTACTATGCGCTCTATGCCTTTGAGGCCCGTTGCGCCAACGAACTGAGCATCTCGGCCAATCAGCGGCTGCGCATACTTGAGTTCCGCGACATGAACGGGAACAGTGAATGGTGGCTGGGGGAAGCAGGGGGTCGACAAGGATACGTGCCTTCCAACTATATCCGTAAATCAGAATATACATGAGCAAGTACTGTCTCGAGGGTAGTACTTTGACCTTGACAACTCTGCGAGCTCTAACAGAACAAACATTTTGACACGCTGTGACTTATTTTGAAACGTTTTTAATGGAGTTTGATAGCAAGAAGGACTGAGCAGTGCTGCAAACTCTGCTCCCCACATTTAGATTTATATACCTATATTTATAGACTTTTTTTTTTTTTTTTTTTTTATAAATATTGTTTTTACTCACTGCCCTCTTGTTTCCAGTGGAAAACCTGTGATTCGCTGAGGACAGTGAACTGCATGTTTAAGAGAACAGTTTGGCACATTGGGAGATTGCAATGGAAATGTGAATGTTTAGGACTCAGATTGGCTCTTGTTCACCAGCATCAGACTGATCTAAACGCTGTGTTAATAACTTTTTGTCTGCATGTTTTTTACACCTCTTTTACGATGCACAAACATGACATCAATTTATGCCTGCTGTTCAACAATCAAGGTTTGAGGCACTTATGGTGTTGGCAGGTTTGAAGTGTCTGCAGAGCCGTCAACACCAGTTTGGAGTTTTATGTCAAATTATTAAGGATCATCTGGCCTATAACATGTCGTTTACAAGCACTCCTTTTGAACTTTGTCAGCGGCCGAGCTAATTTTCTATTGGGCTGACTGAAATCATCTTCCTGTAAGAAGAGACAAATGGGGAAAGACTATGGTTTGATTAAATTCCTCTCCACATACCTACCATGTACATGAAGGGCTATATAATGCTGTATATTGAAAATATTATCTTGTGCCCTCTGTAAAGTGATCACTGTTTGAAACAAAATTAAAAAAAAAAGCAGCTTAGCTGAGAACTCATTAAAGTGAAAGATTTTTTTATTCTGGGTTTAATTGGATCAAGAGCTATGTGATGATGCTTTTGAGTTCCTAATGACGGATCGCACAGTTGGATCATATGTTGGAGCATCCCGCAAGCACATTAACTACATGAATCCAGAAATTCATATGTGGGATTGGACGTAAGTATAGGATGATTACCCTCGGTAAAATGTTTGTCAACATTAGTAAAAGCAATTATTGATTAAAGAAGGTACAAAATTTGACAAACGAACTGTGTCCACGGTTATGACGGCAGCAAATATGTGATATTTACACAGGGATTTTACTCCAAACAGAAAATATGAGGTCAAAGTTCATCAACGTGGACATGTTCTTTGGTTACGTCTGCAAAATGAAAAGAGGAATTCCCGTTGTTCAGCTGTCACACTCGTTATTCTGCTGTGCCAAAGGTTTTAATTTCCCCCTAGCCAGCGAATACGGGATGATAAGAGTGACACAAAGAAGAATATGTTAAAGAATTTGAAAATGCATGAGGAAATATAATTGAGCTAAATGGGAGAGGATAAATGTGGAAATACAATAAATAAATAAATAAAATGGAAAGGTTTTAATAGGAATATATTGTATTTTTTTCCCCCCATTAGTATTTTCCAAGTTATTTTGCTATTTCTCAGTTGCTTTTGCTTTACCCACATCTGAATTGCTTTAGCTATTTCCCCCCTGCTTGTGCCACTCTTGAAAATAAAATGCAGTTGCCACAGCTTGGTCTTCGCTTGGCTCCACTGGGAAGTTAACCCCTTAGACTATACCCAACATTTGCTAATTTGGCCCAGTATGAGTCCTCACTCCCTGTACACATTAATCCTTCCTCTGGCACGGACAACACAATGCAACGCAGGGTTATACAGTACATGCAATATGTGTCACTGGTAGCTGTTTTTAGGGAAGAGGATTTGCTTTAGCAGCTTTAGCAGGAGCTGAAGCCCCACCTGCTGTGAATGCAGGCAAGGAGTGAGTGTGTGTGATACACTAAAAGAGAGAAAATTTGAGTGTGGTTATTATAATGTAACAGAGAGATAATCTTTAAATGAAAGCAAAGTACATGACAATGTAGAGAAGTCTAGACTGACATTTTCTGCTGTACACTCCGTGTAAATATGTGTAAAAAGAAAACTGAGCATTTTATTTGAGATGGAGTTCAGCATTACATACATTCTGACCCCATAATGTCCTATCCCTCGTGTTAAAATGACTTTCCTCAGAATGGGTCATTTTTCATCACATTAAATTTCGTGTTGTGCGTGTGTTTTTCATTTTAAAGCTGCACATTATACAAAATAAATCTACATATTCTTTGTTTTGTAAGGTAAATGTTCCAGCTGTGTACAGCTCATAATATTTAATTTAAATAGTGTTAAACAATTATATTAGGTTAAAAAAAGTTTAGATAGAAGAAAATACAATCACAACAAGTTGCTAACTAAATCACAATTTTTGGCAACGTACAAGCTCTTTTGAATCTCTTCATGTCCTTGTTTTGAAATCTTAGCTCTCTCCAAAGATTGTCAGACGGATTAAGGTTTAGACTCATTGCTGGCAAAACACTCCCAATGGCTGTCGATAAATGTGGTAATTTATTATTTTTATACATTCTATCAAAATGTGCTGCTGTAACAGAGTTGATGCATGTGCAATTTTTCTTGAAATAATCATTTGGAGGTACTTTCAGCTTTGACCAGCACTGCAATGGTATTGATTTGATATTGTGGCCAGCTTGGGTTTGCCTAGCTAATAATGAGATGAAGAAGCATCTATTTTAGCAGCTCTTTTACTGTATACCACTGTTCTCCATTCAACACACTAAATACAGAAAAAGGCAAGCTGTCATTAACTTAATGAACACCTTTACTCATAGTGACAGTCATCTACCAAAACGGCTGTGAAGCAGCCTTACACTGACTCCTGCACACAGACTAACACTTAGACCTCAACTTAAAACACATTCAAACGCAGCTATTGCCTCACAAACACGGCGTCACAATGCTTCCTGGGAAGGCTACAACCTCCCCTAAAATTTGTCACAATATTTTTTTTTGCAGTCTTTTTTTTTTTTTTTTCTCGGTTTTGATCAAATAATTATTCTAAATGATTTAGTGATTGTCAAAACGTAAAACCATTGATATTAAGTCGAGAAGACCTGGTTACATAAATGAAACTTCTGAACAACATGTAGGCAATGGCTAAAAAACAGAAAGTCCCCCCCCAAAATCAATGCTGCTGGCTAAAGATTGACAAGTGAAGAAACAGGGTATTAAAGTCAAACTTCAAGTCTTCTGCATTGTGCTGGAAGTTAGACACAGTAGCATCATGCTGGCTGAAGGGACCCTGCTCATTTTCCTCAGCGTGTTAACCGTTCAAGGACATGACCCGAATGTAAGTTTCTTTGTTCAAATCTTTGTGAAATGTTGCAGGGGATGAGTGTTCTCTTTCTGACTTGTTCTCTTCTGTGATTTTGTCATTTCAGCTGGATGACATTTGTAAGAATCTCTTCTCGTGTTGTCTGCGGTTGTGTTGACATACTCCATATCAGTACCACTGACTGATATATGAAATTTCAAGTTGTTTCGGTGTTAAAAATGTGTTATGACTGATTTTATTTACTTGCAGTTGACATTGTTCTGATGGCAGCTGCTTGGGCTTATGGACTGTTTGTCTGTCACTGACTAAACTTAAATAATCTGGTTGCCTTTTCACTGTCCATTGAGCACGATCGTTCCTTTTGAACACTTCTCTACAATTATAGACTAACCCCGCATTAATGTTGCTATTTTTTTCAATATTTCTATAGATGTTGTAATGAAACTCTTTTGGCTATGATAACCATGCGACGAAAGTCTGATATCATAATAAGCCTAAAATATCACTTGAGTCTTTCAGTTTATTGACCAGTTTATTGGTGTGTGCAGCTTTAAAGAAAAGTTAGATTTTTTTTTTTTAAGCGTTGCTTAACCTTCAACCCAAATGAAAGCTGTCAATACTGACCTCTGTCTGTTGCAAAGCTCCTGTGTCTCAACAGCTCTGTTCTTTACAGATATAGATTATGATGTCGACTACCCAACAGATGGTTCTGACTATAGTTACGATATAAGCGATTGGTTGTTTGACCTCATAGAGGAGTCCAGTAAGTGACCTTGGAAAACTTGACTGTTGAACTGTAATTTTGTTTTATATGGACACGCATTTTCTCCCACCAAACTGACCCTTTCATTGTATTTTCAGATGTCTGCGATCCAAACCCCTGCTTCAATGGGGGCTCCTGCCAAAGTAAATCTGGTACGGAATTCACATGCTCATGTCCTGAGCCTTACATTGGAAAAAGGTGCCAGAAAGGTATTAGGAAATCACACTTGGCTTCATATTTTATTTCAATTCTCAGTTACTCTTTCTTTTTTTTCTTTTTTTTGAGCTTGTTATTCTAATTTGATCGGCCACAAACTTATTGTTTTGTTCTTCAGTGAGAAATATTTGTGACCGCGTCAGATGTGGTCACTGTGAATGCATGGTCAACCTAAAGAAACCCCCATTTTACGAGTGCAAGTGCAGAACTCCATACATAGGCCCGGACTGCAAAACATGTGAGTGGGCAAAATGACATGCAATGCGCTTTTTTCCCCTGTTTTTTTTTTTTCTTTCTTTCTTTCTTTTTACAGATGTCTTGATCAGAATAGTTCAGATTTTACTAACCCAGATCTTAACGGAAAGGGGCAACAGTCACATCCTAATACTGATGAAGAGTTTCTCTTGTTTACATCAGTGCCAGCATCTGCATGTGAACCCAACCCCTGCCAGAATGGAGCTTCTTGCATTAAAGGAAAACGCCGTATTCGCTGTGCCTGTCCCGATGGATATGCTGGGAAGTTCTGTGAAACTGGTAAGAAAAGACAGCAAACACATGGTTGCAGGTTGTCAGTTCTGAAGCTCAAGCTGTGTTACAGTTGCTCACAAAATTATGAAAAGGATCTCAAGAAAGTTAAAAATCATTCTAACTTAAAAAAAAAAGTATAGATAATGTTATAACCATATTACATATTATTATTATCATTAATGATTTAGTTTATAATAGATACATTTCACCAATATTTCAGGACTTTTATAGCTTGTGTGGCCCCTGGGGTGTTCACGGCCATAGTTCAGAAAGGCTAATCAATTTCTTTATGCTCAGTAAACAGAGGAAGGCTGTAGAAGCTTGCTAAGCAATTCAAGCCAATTTTTTCTTTCAGTGTGTAATGTAGTTAAGTAACAGTAGCTTATAGAGACATGGTCAAGTAGAAGTGTGGAAGAGAGTGTTTTCCAAGAGAACTGTTTATAGTACTGCTAGATGTGCTCATAAAAACCACCTTTTCACAGCAGTAGACGTGTCAGTAGAAATAAGGAGACTCTAAGGTTGTAGTTTACAGTTCTATCTAATTATTTGTGCAGCCACTCTTTTGTCAGAGTAAGCAGTAAGCAAGATGTTTGTAATCTTGCTTAAACGTTAAAAAAATGAATCATGCTTTTCGAAAATTAGGTCATTTACTCTATGTTATTTACAGAAATAAAAAATTGAGGTGCAGAAATATTGCACGCCACTATGAAACTGTATTAAAAAATTATATTCCAGAATTGCAGTTTCATATTAGGTTATGGAAACAGCAGATAATGATCTATTCAGATGGGAGCCCAAAGACCTAGTTGTCCTCAGGCGTCCATGTTTTCTGTAAAGCTCGATAAGTTTTAATGTAATTACAAGTAAAATGTGTGAGGTAACAAAGCCTCTTTTAAATTCCTCTGACTGCATTTGTGCTTTTGGTGAGAAACACCAACTGTGGGTATTTATTCTGAGTATCTGAGCTAACTTTAATGTTTGATGACCTATTTTACCTTTGTCTTCTTGTGCAGCTCTGACTGATTGTTATGTGGATAATGGAATGACATACAGAGGTACAGTTAGTGTAACAGAACAGGGAGACGAGTGTCTGGATTGGCATTCTTATTTCATTGTACGTAATGGGGAGGATCGTTTCACAACATACTCAGACTTTCCTGGCCTGGAACGTAACAACCACTGCAGGTACATGACTGGTCAAATTGTGTTTTAGTTTTTCTACCTTATCCTTTTAATTTCTATGATTTTCAGATTCAACCTTCAAAAGACACAGAATTGAGATTAATCATAATTTCTGTATTTCATAAATTCTTCATGTCAAGAACCCAAATGGGGATGAGAAGCCCTGGTGCTTTATCAAAAAGCAAGGCAACCTGAAGTGGAACTTCTGCAAAATCAAGAAATGCTCTCAAGGTGATACCAAACAGGTTACACATAATTACACAGAAAATGCAGATTTTCACATTTTCATCATGTCCCACAGCTGCAACTCCACCAACCCCACCAGTTACACCGGTAACAGGTTCTTCCCAGTTTTCCCAGTGCAGAAAATCTCAGCCGTCTCGCACCAGCAGGATTTTTGGAGGCACCAAGTCTTCCCCAGGTGCGCACCCCTGGCAAGCATCTGTGCAGGCCAGACCCAAGCGTTCATCCTTTGGGTTTCAACACATCTGCGGCGGGATCCTGCTCAATTCCTGCTGGGTCCTCACAGCAGCTCACTGCATGTAGGTTTTTTTTGTTGCATATCCATTTCCAGTTCATTCTTCCTCTTTTTTTCTCCTATAACCTTTTCTTCTCTTTTCAGTGAACGTACTAATGAATTCCAGGTGGTGTTAGGTGGAGTAAATATAGATAAACGGGAAGACGTTGACCAGACCATCCCAGTAATAGAAACGATCGTTCATGAGAACTACAGGGAGACTCCTTCAGCGCTTTACAACGACATTGGTTTGCCACAATTTTCAAACACAGAGTTTTGTTTTTAAATTCTGACCACTAATGAGAATATGAATAACACAGGTGCGCATTTAGTGCACCATACAGAACATGCAATGAACAGCATTTGATGCAGTTAATCTACTTTCATCTCTAAGTAGTTTTTTTTAACACACACATTCACAGACCTTTAACTTGCAGAATATGACAAATAATAGTGATTTTAATTCTTACTGTCTGTTTGCGCTAATTTATTTTCGTAGCTTTGCTTAAACTCAAAGTTACGGACAGTCCCCACTGTGCTAAGGAAACTCGCTTTGTGAAGTCGCCGTGTCTCCCAGAACAGGCCTTCCCCGCTGGAAAGGAGTGTGTGATCTCCGGATGGGGAGCTACTGAAACCCGTAATACTCTATTTTATCAGAAGACCAGTGATGTCCACGCTATATAAACAAACTATTTTAATGAAGAACTTTCTATCTCTTGAGAAAAAAACCTTAAAAGTTGCAATAATGTCACGATTTATTTGTCTCAAACCAGTTTGAATACAAAATAATTCTCTCTTGAATTTTCTTTGCCCTCCATCTTTCAGAGCGTTACAGCAGCCAGCTCTTGAATGCTCGTGTTTTCCTGATCTCTCAAGAGCGATGCCAAACTCCTCAAGTCTATGGAAATTTGGTGGACAACAGCATGCTATGTGCAGGGACCCTGCAGGGCGGCATTGACTCCTGCCAGATGTGTAACTCTTACATGTAGAATCTCCACGTAAAAAGGCTGCCCTTGATGTAAAGCTACAGTTTGCACTAGAGAGACTGGAAGGTGACCCAGACGCAAAAAAAATATGTGTTGCTGATCCATGCATTTGTTGCCATCGGTCCTGTGACACAAATTAGTGTCTCTCCGCAGAAAATATTTTTGCCTTAACTTGGTCTTTCCTGACACTGCAGGGTGATTCAGGCGGTCCACATGTGTGTGAGCAGAATGGCACACACTCCATCACCGGGGTGGTGAGCTGGGGCGTCGGCTGTGGTCAGAAGAACAAGCCTGGTGTCTACACCAACGTCCACACATTCCTCAACTGGATCAAAAGCAAGATGAACTAAACATTATATTTGTGTTTTTAAAACTTCTCCTTATTTTGGGAGGAAAAAATAAACTTTGTTTGCTTTAAAAAAAAGAAACTTTATTCAATCAGCAATAAAACCAAGCATTTACTCCCAGCACAGCTTTGAGTTAAAAGGGGCACCATCACAAACTCACACAGCTGAACCTGCCAGACAAAAGTAGAACACACGTAATTTCGGCAGGTCTGTTCTTCTTTGTAACTGAGCCTTGCTCAAAGTGCACTACATTATCAGACCTGGATTTCGTCGCCACATCTAGGTTGTGCAAAGTTCACTTGCAGGATGTGCTATTTACCAAAGATAAAACCATGTCAAAAATCCTCTGTACTTTACACTGCTGGCCACTCCCTGTTCCTGCTATCTATTACTTAGACACACTCTGAGTACAAAATTCAGACTTTAATTTCTGCACTGCTTTCAGATCAATTTTTATCCTGTAACAACTTTACTTTGGTTTCAGTAACCTCAAATGTTTTTGCTTGAATCATTTAACACTATCAGAGCTTTTCAAATACACCTATCATTTTCCTGTGTTTGGCACATACCTTGACAATCCTTTTAACAAACATGACAAGTCCTGCTCTGGTTCAACATGCTTTATCCCTCTTATTGTGGAACTTACAGCAGCTCGGTTAACTACAGAGTCACAATAGTCATTTCAATAACTTAGTAAAATAAAACACACTTTCTTAAAGTGGCATCTTTGACTCTCTCTAAAGACTATCACTTATATAAAAAAGAAATCCTCTCCGCTCTACGGTTTTTCTATCGCATCATTTTTACCAGAAACTGTCGTCTTCACTGTGTTCTGGAGAGCACCTCTTGAGGAGGATGAGGTGGAGCTGGACTTCTTCTCCATGGATCTGAATGAAGTTGTGGTGGTAGAAGATTTTTTCTGGACAGTCTGGATAGTCTTCTTCCTCTTGACATGAAGGACCTCCATTGCGTCCATGTTGACGCCTTGTTGAATCTCCTCGCTGGTCTCCACCTGCTCTGAAGTTTGTTGCTGCTGCTGCTGCTGCTGCTCCTCCATCTGCTGCTGGTGGTGCAGCTGAAAGATGCAGACAGGAAGGATGCTAAAACCATCAAAATAATCTGATTCACCTTGTGCTAAAATCAATCTTTTAAGCCCACTCACCATCATCATGTGCTGATAGTTTGCAATTGCCTCGTCAGTAGTAACTCCCTCAGCTAGCCCCAGCTCTGCAGCCCGGCGGGCAAGCTCAGCCTTGTGGGAGCCAGGAGGGGTCCAGCCCACTCCTCTGGTCCAGTTCAGGTCTGACTTGTAGTTTACCTGCAATAAAGCAATACAACAATTGAGCCTTTCCTTTTTACATATGCACCACATTCCATTAATCTGATTGCAACTGATTGTGTCAGATTCATTTCAAATTGTGATGGTAGCATTGCTAGGTTAGATATAGTATCATATCAGGCACCTCAGAGTCGGTTATTTTTTTATTTTTTATTTTTTTAATGAATTTTTCAAGAAACCCTCTTTCATCAGCATTCTGACATTGCACTGTGACTTACATCACTCTGCAGCTTGTAAGCCTGCTTGGCGTGCTTGACATTGAGCTGCTCGGGATCGCAGGTGTAGTCGTGGAGTTTGTGTCGGTAGCTGAGGTCACTAGCCTGAGCCTGACTCTTTTTGGCCTGCAGGAATTCAGGCTGGTTTGCATGGATTTTGTAGTGACCCCGGTCCTCTTTGGACTGACGTGTGTACTCCAGGTTGCTCTGGAGTTTACTTGCTGCCAGAGAGTGCACCATCTTAGGGTCGTCCTCCACGCAGCGCAGCCCCACCTGCTGACCCTTTTCCTTCAGATGGGATTCCTTGTAACGGAACTGTTGGAAGGAGAGGACAGTATTTCCATCTTAATTGAGGCTTTTGTGACAGTAGATTATAATCTTGCACTGCTACAACAGAATCCTCTGCCTTTAGACTGATATAATACTTTGTGCTACATGCAAAGTACAATAACAAAACTGGAATTCAAAAGGCTAAGAGTGACTTTTTTTTATAGATTGAAAATGTAGAAGGACATGTTACTTCAAGATTGAGAGGCTCAACTTTTTTTTTTCTTTTTCACCACATTATGAGACACTTAGAGGAACTCACATCACTGGCGATATCTCTGGAGGCCTTGGCAGTTTGGAAGGGAATAGCATCCAGTCTCAGGTCATAGCCCAACGTCTTCACCTGCTCCCCAGTCGCCTTGTAAGCTTTCTACATGAAAAAAAAATGGTGAAGACCCAGATCTTACCATGAGGATTTCAAATGATTTCATGTGCACATAGTTTTTGTCATATAAAGAATAGGAATATGTGCCTTACATCACTAATCTGCTGGGCATTGATCCTGGCTCTGATAAAATCTGGATCGTCTGAGTGTAAGGTGTATTTATGCATGTCGTCATTCTTTCCGGATTTGTACAGCCTCTGAAGTGGACCATATAAAGACATACACAGCATCAGTATCGGTATTTTTGCAACAGAAGTGCCTTAAAGGGGATTTTGTCTTAAGCATATTTATTTCTTCATCCGACCTCACTGCATTGTTGATAGCTGTTCTTAGCGTGGATGATATCAGGCGAGTCAGCCACTGAGGTAAACTTGAGTCTGTCCGGCAGCTGACGATACTTTTTCTGCAGGAAGCAACATCACAAACATTTGAACACAGATGACTGAGATTTGAATTAACATAAAAACAAATATATAAAGTGAAATTCAAAGACAAACAACATTAAACAGTGATGCGCAATTGCCAGGAACTTTGAAAAGTAGTCAAAGTTTCAGCAAGTCCGAAATGTTGGACAGTTATTCAAGGCACCCACGAGAAGTAATTTCTGCTGAAGGCAATCATACGTTTTCCACACAATATTACATTCATTTGTAATTGTGTTCAATAAATTAATTTTAAAGAGGATGTTGGAATAGTTAACCGTCTCAGTAGGGTAGAACTTTTTAATTTCACTGTATATAATTAGATAACTTGATTGTGTTCAACTGAAAACTGAGACTCAATGGATATCTTATGAAGTGATTCAAGTATTCATGGGTATCAATTTAATCTGACAATGTTTAGACGTTTATATAATGTCAAAGTGTCCCTTAACAGTAACTGAACAGCTTTTTTGTGATATAAATGTGTTTTAGCCTTCTGTTCATAGTTTTTTTTTTTTTTACAAATACCATTTTCCACATATACTCACATCACTTATTAGTTCTCCAGCCCTTTTTGCATATTCCAGTTGTGGTGCCCCCACTCCATCCCAGGCCACTCCTTTCATAAAATTGAGGTCTGACTTGTAGAGTTTCTTTACATAAGACAATAGAATGTATTAGACAGGTTGTATTATCCTGATAATGTCTTTATTCACCCTTCTTTATCAGCCTCTCACCTCACTCTGCAGGTTGTAAGCCTTCTTGGCCCACTTAACCGTCATGTCATCAGGGAGCACTGTGTACTCATGCAGTTTCTTCCTGTAGTCCTGATCGCTGGCCAGGGCCTGGGCATTCTTGGCAGCCACCAAATGGATCATGTCTGGGGTGAGGTGGTACTGTCCGCTGATTGACAGTGCATCCTTTCGGTACTCCTGGTCGCTGGCCAGCCGGCCAGCCTGCAAGCAGTGCAGGAAATACGGGTCGTCTGTGATGCTTTTAACCCCAATGCGCTTTCCCTTGTCCAGCAGGTGGTTGTGTTTATACTGGTACTGTAAAGAAATGTGATTAGGTTAGTTCAGTGTAAAGTTTTATCCATACTGAGTCATGCAATATTTTATGAGATCCTTCGATTCATAATTTTATGTGACCTTACATCACTGGCGATGCCTGTGGAGCTCTTGGCAGCCTGGAAGGGGATGTCCTGCATGGTGAGCTTGTAGCCCTGAGCCCTCAGAGTGTGCCAGGACTCCCTGTACTTTATCTGCAGCAGAGTAAAGAACATAAACCTTAAAACAGCAAACACAAAATAAGACAAAGACTTTTTTTTCCTCACAGATTATTATATTAGTAGATCATACTGTGCACAGCTCACAGATGCAAACAGTACCTCACTGAAGTTGGCTGCATTGATCTTTGCTTGTGTAATCTCTGGTCTCTCAGATGTTATAGTGTAGCTGTGTTGGTCATTCACTCCTTTCTCTTTATACAAACGCTGTAAGAGAGTAATATGATGCATTTTATTATCTTGTTCAAATGTCGTCTGTTGTAGTTATCGTATTTGCTAACTAATGTGGAGATCAGTCAAAATATGGAGGAATCTTAGAAGAACACAACTCAAACAAAATACTCATTGTCTCACTTCATTTGTGATCTGTCCGCTGAGTTTAGCATGGAGGATGTCTGGAGAATCAGCAACAGAGGTGTGCTTGAAACTGTACGGCTGCTGGCGATACTTTTTCTGTGGCGGGGGGGAAAGACAGGTTTTTTTTTGGTTAAGACTTCTAAGTAAGTTCAAAAAATTATTTTATATTTTCCATTCAAAGTTGAAAGAAACCACAATGAAAATCAACACACAAGATTCAGCAGAGAATTGACACGTCTCATGTGCAGATTTCATTTAGGGCTGTTGTGATGTCAGATTTATTGTTATATGATTATTGTTGCCAAAAGCATTCATTAAAACAATATAATTACAATAAGATTAGAAAACTATAACAATAACAAAATCACCTTTAGTTTTTTAGTTTTTTTGGTCCCTTTTGGTGATTGAATTGCAGTCAAAGTAGGAGCAAGTGTAAAAGCAAACACTTCCATTTACACAAGTGTGTAATCAACACAAAATAAATATTTTGTTACTATTGTTAATACGTTACTGGTATATCGCAACATCCTTAGTTTGTGTATGCGGCGTTGTATGACATGGGAATAATTCTAAAAAAAAACAAAACAAGATGTCTCACATCACTGATGAGGTCTGTAGCCCTCTTAGAACCTTCAATCTGCAGAGCTCCAGTGGCAATCCAGGCTGCACCACGCAGGTAATTTAGGTCAGAACGATACACTTTCTGTAGAGAGAACCAAAGAAAAGAACATTTACCTTGAAAAAATACCTGGAGCAGCCTTGCTGTGAAACATTTCCTAAATAAAATTCTGTGGATGGTTCATTAAATTGCTATAAAATGTTCAAATTGTATGTTTTTGTTTGTCTATTTTGGGCTATTATAGAAGATTTTCTAAATGCAGGGGGGCTAGGAAAGCTCATTTATGTTTATGAGACACATGGTCATAACTAGCTATTGCATTGGTATGATACGAAGCTACCACGAACGTTTCTACCTTAAATGGTTCAGGTCCTACTTAGAAGGCCGGAGTTATTTTGTTACAATTGGCAGCTATGAATCTGAGCGAGTGGCCATGACTTGTGGAGTCCCCCAGGGGTCAATTCTTGGATCTCTTCTGTTTAACTTGTATATGCTCCCTTTGGGTCAGATATTGCAGAACTTTAACATCAATTATCACAGTTATGCAGACGATACACAACTTTATGTGTCTCTGTCACCGGACGACTGCAGCCCAGCAGACGTACTGTGTCAGTGTCTGGAGGAAGTAAACACCTGGATGAGAGAGACTTTTCTACAATTAAATGAAGAGAAAACTGAGATCATTCTGTTTGGGAGCAAAGAGAAGAGGGTCAGCGTTGGTAAATATCTTGAGACTCGGGACCTTACAATCACTGACCAAGTACGTAACCTCGGAGTGTTGATAGACTCAGATCTGACTTTCAGCAGCCACATCAAAGCTGTCACCAAGTCAGCTTTTTACCATCTCAGAAACATCAACAGAATTAAAGGTTTCCTCTCCCAAAAAGACCAGGAGAAACTCATCCATGCAACGCTCTTTTAACTGGACTACCCAAAAATAGCATTAAACATCTGCAGCTCACCCAGAACGCTGCTGTTAGAGTTTTAACCCGGACTAAGAGATCTGAACACATCACACCAGTTTTAAAATCTTTACACTGGCTTCCAGTCAGTCACAGAATATATTTTAAAAGCCTGCTGATGGTTTACAAATCCCAGAAAGGTTTAGGCCCAAAATACATCTGTGATATGTTCAGAGAATATAAACCCAGCAGAGCTCTTAGATCCAAGGACTCAGGTCAGCTGGTCCAGTCCAGAGTCCAGACTAAACATGGAGAAGCAGCATTTAGCTGTTACGCTGCAAACAAGTGGAACAAACTGCCAGTGGAGATTAAACTTTCACCAAATGTAGACATTTTTAAATCCAGGTTAAAAACATTTCTTTTCTCATGTGTCTATGCATGAAATCTGCACGATATCTTTAAACTTAACTAGACTGTTGCTTGTTTTTAAATTCATTTAAATGACTTTATTTGTTTCTCTTTATATTTTTTTATGTATTTTAATGCTTCTTCCACTCCCTGCTGCAATGCTTTTATTTTATGTAAAGCACTTTGAATTGTTTGTACATGAAATGTGCTATAGAAATAAATTTGATTTGATTTGATACTGATTTTTTTTATAAAACAACAAAGAAGAGTTGTTAAATAGATAAATTAAAAAATGCTACCTGCAGCAGTGTTCAGTTCCTCTTACCTCGCTCTGCAGAGCATACGCCTTTTTGGCAGCCTGCACCTTCATGTCATCAGGCAGTGAGGTGTAGTGATGTAGAGAGAGCCTGTAGTCCTGATCACTGGCCAGCAACTGGGCCTTCTTAGCATGAGCAACCTCAATCATGTCCATGGAGAGGTGGAACTTGGAGAACTGCTTCGTAGAGTCTTGTTTATACTTAATCTAAATGGAGCACAGAATTCAGTATAGTATTTTGCAAGTATGTTGATGCTTTTCTGAGTTAAACTACAGCGGAGAAGCACTCACATCGCTCTGTAGCTTGCTGGCGTGGACCGAATGAGCCATGCTCAAGTCATCCTGCAGTCCTTTCAGTCCAATCATCTTACCTTTAGTCCTCTCAAATTCCCCTCTATACTTTTGCTGAAATGACACAACAGTGACAGAAAGGATGTCAGGGTATTAAACTGTCTATTTACCACTGAACAAGACTGGCAGGCTGCTGTTACCACAATTATTAATAGAGAGCCCCACAACAACCTGCTCTCTCATTTGGTAGTGCACATTTTCAGTGACTTCACAGCCTCCTATTAAAATTTGTCGAATGCTGATTCTTATTATTGAAGAAATGACAAAAATGCAAAGAAATATTTTCCATAGTATTTTTTTCTCAGTGAGGACAGTAAAGGGTCAATTAATTTATTTTTGTTACCAAATCATCAGAAATTTCCGCCAAAAAATGGCCAAGTCACATGTCTGAACGGACTCACATCGCTGAGGATCTCCGCAGATGATTTGGCAGACTGGAAAGGAATGGCATCCAGACGCAGCTTGTAACCCCCGTCACGTATCTTAGTCCAAGATTCCTTGTAACGACTCTAAAGGTACACAAGTTAGCAAAGAAAACCACACACAGAGTCAGTTGACTGGATAGACTGACCGGCTGTTGGATGGATCTGAGTTTGACAAAAACAGTGCTTCACCTCACTGATGTTCATAGCGTTGATCTTGGCCTGCACCAACTCAGGCAGCTCTCCACTGAGTGTGTACTTGTGCTTCATGTTTTCTCCCTTCTCCCTGTACAACCTCTGCAAAACAGAATGTAGCTTACTTCCTTACTGACCATCCACTTGAAACCTGATCACATTAAGCCACCATTTCTCAGTCTGCACAACTGGTGTATTTATAAGAGGAATCACTTCTGCAATAGAAAATTCTATCAAAAACTGAAAATCGCAGATATCTTTTAACATCTTGTGAAAAACAGAATTTCCATGCTAATTTGCAGTTATAACACAATCAAAAGTAAACTTTCGTATATCAGATCAACAGATTTTTTTTGGTTATGTAATGTCACAACGACAGCTGAGCGTACATCAACAGCCAGTTTGTTGCTGAGTTTGGCCTGCGTCATCTCTGGAGTGTCTTCAACACTGGTAAACTTCAGCGCGCGCGCTCCCTGGCGGTACTTTTTCTGAAAAAATAAAAATGCCAAATTGATTGCATTAGAATGACTAGCAGTGAGGCCGTGAAACAGATGGTGCACGTTTATTTTGGGTACAATAGAGGGCACTGCAGTATCAAAAACATGAGTGAGAAAAAAAGAAAAGAAAGCTAAGGGAACACATACACACGCACACACACACTGTCGCTGATATTGAAACATGTACATAAATAGAGAAAAAGTCGGCTCATCGGGAACTCTGGGTTCTGTTCTATTTGCGTTCACTCTGTCATTCATGGTCTAATATTGGTAACCCTGACAGGAATGACCCTGTAAATAAGTGGCTGCCTTGTGATGGGGTTATGAATAGAGTGTGGTACCTTTAGTCTGCACTATGGACATGTCTCAATGTACCATTTGTTGGTTTTAACATCAATATATATTTCGAAAAGGGCAGCCCATTTTACAGAATACACACATATATATCTCTATGTATAGATACATAGAGATATATATGTATATACAATACAGCCGTTGTTGTTTAAATGCAGCAGTAGGTTAGGAATGTTATGTCTTGCTACGGTAGTTATCTGTTATGTCAAAGACAGCATCATTAAGGTTCATAGATAAATAAGATAACTTGAGATTCACAAAATGTTCAACCCTGAGAAGCTTTTAGTAAACTAGATTTGAAGTTTATGGGAAGGCAGTTTATCTTAATGTAAAAAGTAAATGGGTAAGCTTTTTCATTTGACTGAATAAAGAGAAATGGACAAAGTTAGGGTTCAGTATGTACCAAGGTTCAGTTGCAGTACACAACCCAGTAACCCAGCATGTAACCTAGTGTGTAGTGAGTGAAAATAAGCTGTGGCTCTTTAAATACCTTCTGACCTTGACCATAAACCTGTATGCCTGTGAGTTACATGTCACACAATCATGCATATCACTTTCACATGGCCTCTTCACTGATATAGTTCTCATAGATATTAATAGCAATTAAGAGTGTTTTTTCAACTACTGCATGATAGTCGGCTTAAATATCATTGACCCCCATCTTGATAAAGGAAATATTAATGTAAGGCAATGACTGTTACTGTTACTGTAGGTTAGTTAAAATAAAAACTTTTTAGATTTAGGGAATTTCATTCAAGATAATTACAGCTCTACATTCTGGGTCAAATGATTGGACATTACCTCGCTGACCAGCTCTCCAGCTTTCTTTGCCTGCTGAACATCCAGAGATTTTGAGGCCTCCCACCCGACACCCTTCATCCAGTTCAGGTCTGACCTGTATTGTCTCTACATACGGAGGCACACAGACATTACAGTTTTAAATTCTTTGATCCTGAGGCTAATGAATCATCTTTTATTGATTAATTTAATAATTATTCAGGAGCGTCTAAAAAATTAGACATACATCGCTCTGTAGGTCATACGCCTTCTTAGCCCAGGCTACATTCATGTCAGTTGGCAGAGTGGTGTACTCATGGAGGAAAGTCCTGTAGTTGGTCTCGGTGGCCAAGTCTTGAGCCTTCTTGGCGTGGCTGATGTTCAGCATGTCCAGAGAAACTCTTGGGATGAGATTCATTTGAGTCAGAAAATGAGGAGTTTTGTTCCATAAGATTTAAATCCAGTTATTTTGGTCCTACGCTGAATGAGTACTCGTTGGTAATTGGGGTAATTCCCACATAAAACAAAAGAAGAGATTTCAGCACTTTATCTTGCTTTGGACAGTCTCAGGGTGATGACCTAAGTGGTTGCCCTCCTCAGATAGGGACTCTATATTTAAGCCTGTACTCCTGTGACCTTGGAAAATGAGATGTTCATTAAAATCGGCTTATTTTTAAATTACTGCTGGCATGAAGGTTAAGAAGGTAATTTGCCACAGCTCTGTGCTGAAGAATGTGCTCACGGTGTGAACGCAATCTAACGACTAAATCAACAAACTTTCAGTCAGTATTTGCCCCTTAAATACATAGTGGATATTGAATTTAAACGCTTTGCCTCGAATTGAGTTTTTTACGTCACTACCACTCACATCCCTTCCTTCTGAGGTAAACATCTGCACTCGTTTCAAAGACACTTTAGAAACAGCCAGTCAGGGCTAAATGATCGAATTGCTAATCAGCTAAATGAATCTATGTCATCCGTAACCAATAAATCAAGAAAGACTAGGACATTTGTAAAATGAATGAAACCCTGAGGATTCATTTGCCAAATCTGCTACAATTTAGAATATAAGTCTGAAGAAGCAAGATTTTTAAAAAAGGTCACATCAAGGTTGAGAGTCTCACCTGAATTTGGTCTTATTGTCCTCATATTTCTTTTTGTAGTATCGGTCACTCTGAAGTTTGGTGGCCAGAGCAGAGTGAGCCATCTGAGAGTCGTCACTGACCGACTTAATACCAATCGTTTTGCCTTTGCTTTTCTCATACTTCTCCTTGTATTTGACCTGATAGATAACATTAGATCAACATAATGTCAGAAATGTGATCCTTCCTCGGGAGTCCCCCAAACTGCGAATATAATCTAAAGCTTTTTTTTCTTCGCAAAAATCTATAGAGCCATCTAATACAGAAAATTTTAACTCACATCACTGGCCAAGTCTCTCTTAGCTTTCGCTGTGAGTATCGACAGAGAGTCCAAATGAAGCTCAAAGCCTTTTTCCCTCTGCTTCTCCCAGAGGCTCTTGTACACTTTCTGTAAAAAACAAACAAACAAAAAACATCACATCCACCTGACAATCATACTAACAGAAAGGAATAGTGGAAGAAGTCTCTTTTATTAGAGAAAACAAATTCTACAACAATTTCAACGTGTTATTTATCTCCCTGTTAACTATTAAAACAAGCTGTAAACATCGTATAAGGAGAAAAAATGTGGAACTAGGCAATTATGGTTTTTAATGATCTTAAGCTTACCAGTTCCTTAAAACTTGAATAATCAGAAGCATCCTCCATTCAAATAGAGTTAATTAGCATCTTTAGTTACCAACAAAAAAGGTTGTAATTATTAAAAAGGATCATCCTTGAATGTCAGAGAATGATGTCTCAAATTGGTTTTATTGTCCTATGGCTTGTTAATTATGTGATTTTTGAGGTTATTTTCCCAACATGTAAATAATATATGACTGAAAATAGCCTTTACCTGTATATTGTCTTCACATGCAAGGCAAAGTAACCACGGCGGACTCTCTGTCTCAAACACAGCAAGGGTCTTAACCTCTCAGTACATCTCACTGATTTTCAGTCCTAATCCAATTTTCCTGATTATGAATTGATATAATAAATCCTTAAACAACTGACTTTTATTTTGTGCTGAATTGGGACACCAAGTTACATAAGTTGAAATACTGACATGGTTTATTCTACTTCATCTTTCTGAAAACATGTTGAAGCATCACTCTGGTCGCTTATTCGGATCTGTATGAAACGTCTCACTGTGTAAGAACAAAAAAGTGGAAAACCCCTCCTTAGCACAGATCATGAATTGGTGACCATGCACAATTATTGAGACGTGATTCAAGACCGCTGTGTAACATCCCCTCTTCTTTTAACAACAGACTATTAATGCCTGGGAACAGAGGAGACCAGTTGCTGTACCTTTGGGAGAGGAGGAATGCTGCCCCATTCTTGAATAATATAAGATTCCAGCTGTTAAACATAACTGGGTCTTCTTTGTCATATTTTGCACTTCATGATGGGCCAAATGTTTTTAAAGTTTGGACTGCAGGCAGGCCCCACCAGCACAAAGTCTCTTCTACTTCAAAGCCATGCTTTTGTGATAAATGCAGTGTACAGTTTAGCATTGTCTTGCTTAGGCTTTTATGAAAAAAAAAAAAGAAGTAATCTGGATGGAAGCATACATTTCTTTAAAACCTGTATATACCTTTCACCATTGACGGTGTTTTTCCAGTTGTAAGTTTCATAGACACTAATTCTCCCCATACCCCACCCAGTTTTTCATTTACTTTTCAGACACTCTGTCTCTCTTTCTCTTTCTGATCTTTTGAGCCAATCATGTTGCGAAACTGTTGCCAATTAACCTAATTATGATGCAACATGAACCTCCAGTTGTTTTAGTCTTATTACCGCTTACTTTTCCAGCCATTTTTTGCCCCCGTCCCAATTTTTTACATCAAATTCAAGATTAGCTAATATTTCTTATGACAAAGCAAAATATCTCATTTTCAACATTTGATACATTTTCAATGTTTTATTATGATCAAACGTAGGTTTATTTGCAAATCACTTCATTCGGTTTTCATTTACATTTTACACAATATCGAAATGTTTTGGGAATTGGGGCTGTAATCATTCCAGACAAGTGTGAGCTGAAAAATGTGATTCATAAAACTTACCCCGCTGAGCAGGTCAGCATTTGCTTTTGCTTGTCTGAAAAGGGGCTCATCCTTTGTCATTGTATACTGGTGTATTATCTGCTCTGTGTTTGCTTTGTATGCCAACTGGAAAATCAGAGAGAATTATGTTGTGAGACTGACACCATGTGATAAAACATACATTATTACAGCTTTAGGGACGAGATCTTACATCGCTCTGCAGCTCTTGGCTTTTCTTGGCATGTTTGATGGAGAGATCGTCTGCCACGTGAGTGAACTTCATTCTATCTGCCTTCTGGCGGTATTTAGTCTGAGAAAATGAATGCACAGTGCATGAACAATGTTGCCTAAAACAGCATGAGAATCAGTAACAACATAAAATATGAGCTAATTTTTGGACTTACATCACTGAGCAGATCTCCAGCTTTCTTGGCCTGAGCAATATTGAGGCATCCATCAGTCTCCCAGCCCACCCCCTTCATCCAGATCAGGTCTGAACGATACTGATTCTGTGGGGTAGAGGGAAAAAATCTCAACACCCTTGAAGCAGGCCATTCTTTGCTTTTTTTTTTTCATTGATCTTCTACTAGATACACTGATGTTGCCCCGAAGATAACTCCCTCACCTCACTCTGCAGGGCATAAGCCTTTTTGGCCTGCTGGACCTTAATATCATCTGGCATGACGGTGTACTCGTGGAGCTTTGTGCGATATTCCAGGTCACTGGCAAGAGCTTGAGCCTTCTTGGCGTGACTCAGGTTGATCATGTCCAGTGGAAGGCTGTACTGGGCCTGACTCTCCTTGGAGCCCTTCTTGTACTCAATCTGAAGCAATAACAATAATAGGATTAATTCTGTGTGTACACTGTAGGCATGTTAAGAATATGTTTGAATATGCTGTATTTATGTATAATAAATGCATGTGTAAAAACATACATTCTGAAAAAAACAACAGTTATTTCTGCTTACGTCACTGTTCATCTTGGCCACTTGAAGAGAGTGAAGGGTCTTGGAGTCGCTCATGTTGACCCCCACCGCCTTCTCCTTGTTTTTCATGTACAACTCCTTGTATTTAATCTGAAACACATGCCCATCTAATTTAATTTGCACGCTATAGCATCTGATTAAAGCCACTTGCATGTCAGCTTCGTCTAATTTTGTTGAAGTGGGTAAGAGTGTGTGTTTACTTACATCACTGGCGAGGTCTCGCGACGCTTTGGCAGCTCTCACGCTCAGGTCGTCTACACCGATATCACAAGCTTTAGACTTGGTCTTCTCCCACTCCTCCTTATATTTAATCTGGAGTGACAACAATGGGTTATGTCAATGATAACTTGACAAATAAAAAGGGATGACTACCTTGCATTCACCTGTGCATGCATAAGTGAGAAAAGTGTCTCCGTGTTAACTTACATCACTACACAAAGCAGCATTGGCTTTAGCGTTTTGGATTTGGGGCAGATCCTGGGATAGAGTGTACTGGTGCTTCGTCTTTTCATAGCCTGCTTTATAGTTTAACTGAGGGACACACGGATCATGTGTTCACACAACACGACAGTGAACTCATTCAAGAGTGCAATTTGTAGACAAAAACTCACAATCAAATAAATAGAAGTGCTCATAATCAGTCCTCAGATGTGCTCTGTGTTAATATTTACTTACTTTACTGACAAGCTGAGCATTTTTCTTGGCTAAAACGATCTCAGGGGTGTCAGTCACCGACTTGTACTTGACTTGGTCAATATGTTGCCTGTAGTTCTTCTGCAGCCATAAAGAATACATTTTGAACAAACACAGCGATACATCTGACAAATTACAGGATTTCCCTATTTGATCAAATGTTTTATATCTAATCTCGTTTTTTTTCACTTGCATGTAGGGCACACAGGTATTGACCTTATTATAACTCTGAGCTTGAAATAATTTGGGACTTACATCTTTTAGTGGGTCCAGCTTCCTTTGGCTTTGGTATCCAGGGGTGAGAGTGGCTGGATAGTTGTAATCCCCCTGCTCCTGTTCACAGCCTTGTTTATAAGAAATCTGAAGCAAACAGTGCAAAAATTTGTTTTTGCAAAAACATTTTCAAAAAGTTAATTGGTGGATGATATAAATATTTAATTTACAATCTTATGGGGTTTTTGCCTGATTAAGAAGAATAGCTATTTAAAAAGCAAAATGTCAGCATAGCCATTAATAATGAAACCAAATCCAAGTAGAGCAGATGTAGTAAAAATAAGTCCACTAAAAATGAGACTCACATCACTTGCCAGCTTCCTCGCTTTCATGGCATGCATGGTCCTCTTATCAATTCCTGAGTCTTCATAGTGTTTCAAATCGCTGGTGTATTTCTCTCTGTATTTGTTCTGTAAAACACAACATAAGTCTGAATAACTCCAAAGTAACCACAATTCTTTGAAACCACAGCCTTTAAGAACACAGCAGAAGTGCAAAGGTTAAGTCGTCCATTCTGCATTTCTGTGTGTGTTTATGGTACGTGTCAGGAGACTTACATCACTGGTGAACTTGGCAATCTTGGCAGCATTTTGAAATTGTGGCGTCTCACAGAAGTTGATGCTGTGTCCTTTGGTGTTCTCCAAGTCTTTCCTATACTCCACCTACAAAAGTAAAGCAGCAAAGATGCAACATTTTTCATTTATCTCTTTTTTTTTTTTTTAAATCAGAGCTCATCTTTTGAGGAACCAAGGTGCCAATCATTCTTTAATGATGCATGCTAAATATACAGAAATAAGCCCTCTGCTTATTAGTCACCATCACTGATACCCCATCATAACTCAACAGTCACAGAGGGACAACTGTAATCTTAAATATGCTCCGGTGAGCTTAACAAAGATGCCGTGACATCATTAAACGTGTCAGTTCCGTTACTGACAAGAATACTATGTTATGTTATACTATGTACTACGTTGTTAGAACACTACACATGAAACATTTCCTTTATACAAGAAACAATTCTCAAATCAAAGTTTTAAATGATTTCAACCCAATGGCTTTGCCTGTTTTTTTAGTGGAAGGTGTGATTCAGAATAGTTGCTCATAGTTGACATTTCTTTTGTGAAATTCCCAAGGCTGAGAATAGATGGTCGTGAGTGGGGCTCTGCTCCTGTGTGAGGTACAGTGTCATAAGTTTGACGTGATGTCTCATGGCCTTGGATGTAAACTGCAACTTCACCACACAGGCATGTCAAGGATGCTGGAAATGCAGGTTGGGTGGCCTCATGTTTGCTGAAAACTGACACAGTGCACACCCAGTATTTCCAGCTCTTAAACACACGTGCACATATATATATATATATATATATACACACATACAAACACTGACCACCATACATTTATCAGTAAAACAGACTTTTTTTGCTACACTGACATATTCTACCTGAATATCTATTTAATCCCAACCATGTCGAAGTTCTCTTACTTGAGTGTGTTATTGTATGCCTCACCTCACTGACAAGCTTGTTGATTTTTTTGGCATTCCTCAATGACAGGTTGTCTTCTGAAGTTAGACTATGGAAGTGGGATGTGCCCTTCATCTTTTTTAAGTCCTTCCTGTACTTGAGCTGCAAAAGAATGACAGATGACAGATGTATGTTGTGTTAGCATAGGATCAGGAGATTAGAGACACCCGCAGTGTAATTCAGTCAGGGTGGACAGTTTGGAGAGTTATGACAAAGAAAGGTCCCCTCACTTCTGTCCCTCATCTATTCTGCTCAGTAATGACAAGGCCAGGTAATGGATGAGGCTGTGGTTCTTGCACACAGTACTCTGCAATGTTTTGATAACATTTAAAAGAGCTCACATGGCGCCACAACTCACACAGACTCCCTTTCTTAACAACTCTAAATGCAAAAGTTCAAGTGAACATTCACACTTCAACACAAAAGAAGTATTTACATGCAAGACTCAAGCTGCTGCTGCTGCAGGCTGTTCAAAGATATTTTCAACTTTTACAAGTGACTATAGATGCTCATTATGGACATTTATGTCATATTTAGGTTCATACTCACATCACTAGCATAATCCTGAGCCTTCTTTGCCAGATGATAACCAGGAGTGATCATGGCGGGGAAACTTCCTTTACCTTTTTGATGCTGATTTTCTTCAGTATAGGCAATCTGCAAATATATTTCTTGATTGAGCTCAGTTGTAATTCACAACATGTTAAATGTATGAAATAGAAGGTGTTTTCTAAGTGTTTTGGGTGTAGAAATTATTGTTCATGATCAAGAAGCATGAAAAACAAATATGGCCAACAAAAACCTTTAGATTAATTTTCATACCTGACTGTAATTCTCTGCATTTTCTTTGGCGTGAACCATCTCAGCAGATGCTGCCTCAGAGCTGGCTTTACCCCTCATCTCCTGCTCATAGGACTGACGATACTTAACCTGGGTCAACATGGCATGATCAACTGGGAATCAGCAATCAGTATGTGGAATGCAAACAATAAGTGTGCATTTTTGTTGTGTTACGTACAGCACTAGCCTGTTCAGTGGCCTTCTTTGAAACCTTGTATCCTGGGGTGATATGTGCTGGGAAGCTACCTTTCCCCTTCTGCTGCTCGTATTCTTCTGTGTAGGCATACTGGAAATAAATAAATAAATAAATGAATAAATCTTAACTGAAGAGGACAAAGTTATTCAAAGTGATTGAGAGAGCCTTTATCAAATGCTTACATCACTAACAAGTTGTCCTTGCTTTTTGGCTAGAAGCACCTCTGGTGGATCAACAAATGTTGTGTATTTTGAAACTCTTTCTTCGTGACCTTTTTTATATTCCAGCTGATGAGAAAGGAAACAATTAGCTTTCTTTAGCATCGTGGATTGGTGATACAGTTTCATTATCTATCCAATGATGTGGATTTAAAAAAATTGAAAACTGGCTATCTCGTCTTAGAAAATAAATATCTGCTTACATTACTGGCCAAAGTATTGGCGTTCTTAGCACTTTGGTAACCTGGTGTGATCATTGCTGGGAAGCTTCCTTTTCCTTTTGACTCTTCATATTCCTCTCTGTGTTTCACCTGCAACGGAGCACACAATCAGTCAGGAGATGTGATATTTAAGCTATTTACAAAGATATGATAGCACAACAATGAAACCTCTTCCTAGGGGAAAAAAAACTGTACTCACATCACTCATGGTCTTCTGTGACTGAGACATTGTCACAATCTCATGGTTGGTCACCATCCCTGAATACCAGCTCTGCTGCTGTGACAACTCTGTCTGAGACTGAAAGGCCTGCTCAAAATATGGGAGACAAACCTGATCAGTTCCAGCCATTCCCGAGACAAGTAATTCCATACCTTGGAACACCTTTACAGATTTTTTTTAATGAGGCAGCCATCAAACCCTGGCTGCAACAAGTTTAGTCTACTTTAAGGGAAATGCAAATAAATCTGTGCTCATTCATGGCAAACCTTTTTTTTTCATATATTCTTTGATATATAAACTTTGCTTTGTTTACATTTTTTACCAAACTGAATAATGCATAAATCACTGCTTCATTCTGCCAAACAAAGTTATGTCCTCCTGCGCAGGTGTAAGTTGTTTGCAGTTGGTTGCCTTTTTTTGCAATGGGATCAAATGTTAAACATAACTGTGCAGAAGTCTTGAGCCATCCATCATTTGTTTATATTTTGATTAAAAGAATATATGAATTTCTTGAAATATTTTGAAATGGTTTTGAGCAACAGTACTGCCCAGATGTTGGGCAGTAAATATAGAAATATAGAAACAGCAAAGCACCATCTGTCCCCGCTGGCTCCTCATGATGGTTTGGGGTATAGAAACCCTAGAGAATATCTAAGAGCACCTAAAAGGCCCAATTTGCTCTGGTTAAGTGAGCTCATTGGTGTGCAAGACAGCTGCTAATCTTTTGTTTGAGGTGTACCTCTTTGGTGTCTCTGCAATCAATATGCAAATGTCTTTCACGGTAAGGTTGTTGAGAAAAATCTGAATTACAAATGAGGCATGTCAGTCAGCTCAGGGGCAGAGTCTTCCATGGGATAGAATAACTTATTTCAATGCAGACATACAGCTTTATTCAGATTTACAGACCTGTTACAAGTACAGAACCTAAGAACCCTAAGAAAACCTTATTGTTAGACCTGGAATATCTAAACCTAATTTTAGGAACAGCCACAACAAAAAAAAGAAAAAAGAAAAGTATAAAAAATCCAATGACTTCTCATTTAGTTTTTTTAACCAAAGAATCTATCAAAGGATCAAATTTTTAGTTGGAACTCCCTTTAATTGGGTGTAATGGCCAGTCGCTCTCCCTGGAGCTCACCTGGCTGGTCATCTGACTGGCTAGGCGAGCCTTCTCCAGCTCCATGGATCTCATGTCACAGTGGAAGGTGGACATAAAGCGTTCGCCATCTTCACGATACTTCAGCTACAAGTGCACATCGACAACAAGCATTAAGCCAAAGCCAGCACACATCTGCACATGCACACAGTAGACACGTGTTTACAGCATTCATTTTAGTTGATGGATGTTTTTTATATGAAAAAAACTGCTAGCCCTGACTGTTATTGATGATCATTGATGATGTTCACTGAAATTATTTAAACTTTTCAGTGGCACTACATTATTAGAGAACCTGAACTCACATATGATGAAAAGGTAATATCAGTGTGCTGTTATTAATAACTGACATGTTCCAATCAAGATGAAACAAGACCTGCCAAGACAGATCCAGAATGGAACTGGGCTATTATTTGCTAATCATCCTTCAGCCTAAATATGTCCAAAACTAATATTGGAACTGCTGAGAATTAGCTCTGACTTCTCTGGAGCTGACTATGACAGGGCATAGTATGACAATAATTATTTCAAAACTCATGGTTAACTTAATAAGCTCCAAGCTAAATTTGTTCAAAAACCTAGCTTGAAGTATGTCAAGATATCAAGATAACAAGAAACTAAATACATTTTCTGTTTTCAGACATCTTCGGGGGTCACTAAACATTAACTGAACTCAGCTCTGAGTAATGTGTATATATACCAACAGTCCCATACCTCCCTTGTGGCTTATAGCAGCAGCTAATGAGCTTGCTATACTGCTAATATAAGCATAGGAGCATTGCATGGACTTGTAGACATAGACAGACTCAAACAGACAGAAACAGGTGGCATGGCAGAGGATATGAAAGGATGTGAGGGTGTTTTTCCTGAAGCACAATTTTAGCTCCCTGAAGTATAAAGTGGGCAAAGCAGAGGGGGGTAGTCTGTCTCGCCTCTGTCAGAGAAACAGAAATAACCTGGGCCACATAATTCATTCCACACCACTGCCGTCACCTTTATTGCGTCCTCTCAGAAAGAGGGATTCAGATTTTTTTTTATCTTACAGTCATGCATACATATGTTTGGGGTCAGTTCTCGAATTTTCTAACTGTATGTTTCCATGTCAATGGTGCTGTGAATAAATAAGGTCACCAATTATTAAGTGGGAGAAATGTCCAATAACATTTTGGATATCTGAAACTGTGTGTGTCTATGTAAAAAAATACCATGGTGGAAAAAGTTGAATGATATAGGCCAACCTTTAAATAACATTTCAATATTAAGCATGTAAATGATGCAGTGGCTACTTTAAAAAGGTTTTGTCATAAATCAGTCACGACAAACCATGATAAATATTTCACACGAGGCATAGACAGTGGCTTATGTCAACCTGTCAACAATACATCCTGAGTCAGAGCCAGAGTATTTTGCATGTGCATTGCTACCGTGGTTTTACAAATGATGTGATCTTACCTCACTGCTGGCCTTGCTTTGCTTCTTTGCATTGATGTTGATGGGGGTCTCGTAAACACTTGTGAATGTGTTGTTTCTTGGATTGTGCCTACAAAAGATGAGATGAGAAAAATGGTCACGAGCAACTTTAAGTGGGTGGAAAAGCACTGGCATAACCCATGGCAATAAACCAGTTTCCTGCAAAGACAAGTCAAAATTTCTGCTCTAAAAATGGTCTGTGAATAGATGATTCAATTTTCACACCTATTGTCGATATCTTGATCAATTTTAGGGATTTTACAAAAGCCCAAAAAGGGATATAGAGCACTTACACGGAGCAGTACGGCCTCTTCTTGTGGCTGACAAAGTTATTAGCAGTGAGGACCATCTTGCAGACATCACAGTGAAAACATGCTTTGTGCCAGTTCTGATAAAAAAAAAACACAAATCACATTACTTTAATGTTCCAGTTCTGTGGAAACATGACTTCAGTTTAGATTATGAAATGAAAGAATGAAGTGTTATAGCTTTGAACAGATCTTTTCTGATGCATTTTACTAATAAGACAGCACAGCCCAGAATAACAACAGCGATCACAGCACGGTTTGTTCTCAAATACAGATTTCCTTCTATACCCATACAGTTCTATATCTAATCTTTTCCCTGTAACGTGTTATCTTCAAAAATGGTCTATCATTCCAGCAACGAGTGAGATTTACACAGATGTTGTTTTACTGCAGTAGTTCAGATGTTTAGCAAACAGAAAATGTCATGTCAATGATACAACATTTAGAAAGGAAATCATAGCTATATATTAAACAGATGATCAACGTTAACTGGTACATGCCACTTTCCAGAACATTCACCTGTTCAAACACTGAGCAAACTTAAATGTTGCCAAACATACAGAATTATTCAAAGTGTTTTATACTTTTTATTTGATATATATAAAGCCAATAGTTACAAATTCTCACAATACCTATTAATTCCCTCCAAAAATTCAACTCTGACAATACGTCATGGTAGAAGTTGATTTGGAATGTAAAAATGTTGTGCCAAAATTGCCATTACCTGGTCAATGCAGTTGATCTTCTCTGCTGGGTAGACCACAAACCCACACCTCGCACAGGACTGCATGATGAATTTGTATCCTTCTCTCACTCTCTCAGAAAAAAAAAGAAAAAGCTTCAGAAAAATAGTGAACTAACAAAAACAGTTAGTTAAAAGTAGGGTTCGAGTCAGGCTGGCAGACGGGCAGCGGTGTAGCTCAGGAACAGAAAGTGACTCCCTGACAGTTGGATTAGTGCGTCTCTCGTTGTGGTAAACTTAGCTCTGAAACCGTGGACCACTGAGACCGTCTCTTACTTGACACCATGTCCCATGATGGATCAGCCCCTTTCTATGTTCCATGCAGCAGGACTGGCTGAGTCCAGCTGTCCATCTGTGGAGACAGAGACACAGAGTTCACATGTCACTGCATATGTGTAATGAGCTCGAGTTGGACAGCTTGTTCAACTTTGGGCATCCTGCCATGACATAAAAGCTTAATTCACTGAGTAATGGTTTTACTTAGTCTTTTACTTAGCTTCATCATCCAATTACATTTAAGGACACAAAGAACTCATTTTTAGCCGAGGAGATATATACAACAAGTAAAAATGACAACAAAGTAAACCAAATGTAAACATACGGCCCACAAAAAATAGGTATAAATGCATAATAAAGATAAAGCCCAAAGCCTTATCAAATCACAAATGTTTAGTTCAGGATCAGTCATTACAGTTTTCACTGATAGAGAGGTTAATGTGCAGCTGATATAATTAGTCTTTTTTAAAGTTTAGAGACAATACTTAAGGTTTTTTTTTACTTTTGCAGTGTGATAAAAGGAACTCACCTTGACTTTCTGGGAAACTAATTTATTTTCTGTCGATGATTATGGTAAATAAACTGTTCACAGACAGTGAACTTTTCCTGAGCCAGTGCAGTTATTTCTGTTTTTTTTAAATAATGTTTTAAGGCAGTACAAGTAAAACAACATTTCTTATTATCAACATCTGTTATATGGTCTAACCTATGTTTTTGTTTCAGATTTTTTAAAAAAAACAAAAAAACAAAACTCACAAACATGGCAATGGGAATGGGACTGTAATGGGGAAAAATGATTTCTTTCTAACTGCATGATTAACGTTGTTAACTGAAAGCAAGTGGTGTGAGGCATGATGTCTCATGTGTCTTCACTCAAGCATGCAGTCTTATAACAGCCTTGTATATGTAAATATTAGCTTCATTCTATACCATTTATTATAGCTCACTGGATTAGAGTGATTTCAAGTGGTCCTTTTTTATGTTTTTTTTTTTTTAAATGAAAATAATCTTTATTTCAGACACAATAGCATTTCACAAAGTGTAGTAACATCAACAGAAATACTGGATAAAAGTATATTAGATTAAAAACTCTTAGTTGATAATAAGGTGGTAATACAAAAGAAAAGGGGAAAAGGGGGACATTATGAAGTTCGGAGGAAAACAACACAAAACATTCATGCAAGTTTAAACAACAGGTTAAAACCAAAAGACTAAGTCATCCATCAACAATAAAGTTGACAGTGTAGCAGAAATCCACTGTCCTCACTTCCTCAGTGCATGGCATATGACACAAGCATTGGCCCTGAAACAAAAAACTGAGAGAATGGAATAACTAAAGGGTAATGAAACAGATTGATTAATTTATTGACAAATGAATTAACAAATACATTCATTAATGCATACATTTATACTCAGATACCCATTTTAAAACAAAAAAAGTTCAGATCTATGTCAACATGAACTCTTTAAGATTTGACAGCCGCCTAAATTTGGCCATGAAACCTAAATGACTTCCAAAAAATTAATGAATAGAAATGTGAAAGTCTCATAAATCTACAATCAATGTTATCAATCTCACTTTAATTCGTTTACTGGCAGAAGCATAAACGAATCGGGATAGTTTAGAGCGAGGTACCTAAAACTCTCTGCGCATGTGTCAAATACTGAAACCCTGTAAGGTTTTAATGTTCCCGGTATACTCAGTCTATGCTATTTATATATCATATCTGTCAGGCCCGCTGTCACGCCGGGTAGTGACGTAGTTACGCACCACAGAGACGTAAGCTCAAAGTAGTTTCATTTTCTCAAGTTTTAAGGAGCAGAAAGTAGCCGAAACTTTGGAGAGGAAGGGTCAACTTTTACAACACAGTCAACTTTTGTGCAACAGATACTCCTACATAGCACATTAGAGGAATTACTGAGTGTAAGTTAATGACAAAGTATTTCTATCTTTCTGTCCATCACAAACGGTTTTAATTTTTAGCTGACAAGTGTTTGCTATGTGGTAGCTTTATCACACCGCTGAGTGATCAAAACTGAAAATGCGCCTTTCAATTAACACCTAATGTTGATAGATATGTGATGAGTGACCGTTTTTAAACCTTTTGACCAGTGTTGCTGTTCGTAGTGAAAGACAGAAAACGAAACAAACTTGCTGCAGTGAAGCTGACGTTGACATGACTCTAATGTATGGCTGTACGTGATGTAGAGCAATCATTAAGGGTTCAATGAGTGTCGTGTTAACTGCAGATGGCTGGAGAATCTGCTGATCCCGCTGGACTTGGAGGTGAAGTTGAGGAAGGAGACGAAACAGACGCCAGACCCGACCGCGGAGGAAGATTTCTTCTGTTTGGGCGGTAACTTCCTTTTCTGTTTAGCCAACAGCCAGTGAAACAAATTCCAAAGCTATTCCTGTGGTGATACACCTCTTCCACATAATTAAGACACACGTCCTAAAACACAATTCAAGAAATGTATGGACTCCCTATCATGGAAAAGATCACAACTGTTCCCAAACTTGTATAACTTGAAAAGATAAAGTATATTCCCGTGATCTGACATAGTGACATTCATAGGCGTCGATTACGGGGGACGGTGGGGACATGTCCCCCCCACTATTTATGATTTGAATTTTGTCCCCACGACTTTTAAAAAAGTGCTCTGATGCGACCGACTGTGAGCCACTGTAGAAACATGACATTGTAAAATGACAGCGGAGTCGGTGCATTCCAATAACGTCACACCAGAGGTCCGTTTCACGAAGCAGGTTTAGTGAAAACTCTTGAGTTGATTAACCCTGAAATGAGAGAAACTTTTACTCAATAAACCTTGAGTTTCTCTCTGTCTCCGCCCTCTTTCAGCCATTTGATTTCCTCATTCATTCAGTCAGCAGAGCGAGTTCTTCTACTTCAAGAAGTCCATTAGGCACAGCAGGAGGCGACTGTTTCCACAAACATGTCCTTTTGACAACGATCCCGTGGATGAAGGTGCAGCATTATTGCGCAGAGAATTAAATATTCCTCAGGAGATGGTTATCAGACCGCGCATAGATTTTTGCATTTCCAGACAATTATCTTTTTGAGCGGCACCATCGGAATTTTGTTGGGACAAAAGAAAAAAAAAGACATAAAATGCAAATAAATATTTGTATGAATAGGCTTAAAAAAAATTATATAGGCCTATTATATTTTATAAAGACACTCGTGTCTTGGGGGTGGACTCCCTCAGCCACTGGCCTTCCGTTAGAGGTGGTGGTGCTGGGCACCACCCGTTTTACGGGCATCTGCCTTCTTTCTGTTGGCTCAGTAGAAGTCTGTGTTAGTGTAAATAGGCTTAATTATTTAACAGAACATGATATAGATGAGAAGACATAGTTTATGTGTGTGAAAACAGCATTATGTTGGGAATAAAATAACTGCACAGTCAAATAGCCACTTAATATTTAAATATAGCACATTGAGTTGCCTGTAGTATGAAATGCGCTATATAAATAGATGCCTTGCCTTGCATTGCCTATTTACTTTACAGTGTAAAACATGATCAGAATGAGGTACCTCCATGCCGAGGTCTCACCTGTTTGAACAATGTTTTTATATTTCATCTTAAGCTGCTGCCATCTGCGCTTCTCCCCTGCGGGATTGCACCTAAATGAAATAAATGAATGGGCTACCATTCAAGCAGTTTCCCTGTAATATTATTGTGATTGCAAAGGACTACATTTAAAATGACACTTTTACTGCTGCAGCGGTGTTGCACTTATTTCTAAAAACGTATTGAAACTCGCCTTATGAGCGCATTAAGATTTCCAATTCGAGGTTGGTGAAAAACGTAGCCCCTCCTCTTCCCCGTTGCCATGGTGACTCGTCGAATCGGGGCTCCATTGATGCTGGCTTTTTAAAGTTGTGGCGCACACGCTAAACTCAAGGTCCTACTCAGAGTTGATTAAACTCACTCAAATCAGCGTTTCTGGAACCGAAAACTCAGAATTTTCTATCTCAGAGTAGATCAACTCAGAGTTCAGGAACAGACTCAGAGTTTGTTGAACCTGCTTTGTGAAACGGACCCCGGGTAAACCGCTTTCCCGGCGAAACTCATTTAGAGCTACTTCTACACAAACAAAAATGCAGTGTTTCTTCGCAACTTTGCTGGTGGTTCTTCCAAGGATAACTTTAGAGGATATACACAAGAATTTTTTTCCAAAATACCACCCCCCCACTGTCAGAGATCTGTAATGTGACATATATGTCACATTGGGAGTTAAGAACCTGGATAATTTCTCCATCAAGGAAAATTATGGGGGACGTAAGGATGTGTGACACCGGCTTATCTGCAGATATTCACATCTTCATTGTAAACAAATTAATAACATAGCTAATTTCACTGGTCGGACTGTTCAGCTCTGTTTCAGACTGATACCTCCGGTTCAGGCTGCTCCTCATCCTCAACACGTCTCTTTTTCAATCGCGGAAAATATTTTTTAATACTCATCTGGATTGAAGCAGCAAACATTCAGTGTAAGAGTTTAAAAAAACCTACTTTATTTGATTCACAGCTGCTAGTGTTTAGACCTCGACAACCCAACTACATTTTTTTTTTTTACGGCAAACTTGCAACTAGTTAACTTTATAACGAAGGCGTAATCGCTTGCTATGGGTCGGGTCGGGACGGGACGGGACAACATTGTATTCAAAATATAAAATATTTTTATTGGACTTTTTAATGTGTGATTTTATAAAGGTGCACGTGATACCAACCTTTCCTGAATTCTTTCGGTTGAGCTAATCTACGCGACGCTGAGACTAGCAAGCTTCCACGCTTCCAGGGAAGCACGGAGGGGAGGGGCTGTGTGTGTGAGTAGGCTATGCGAGAGAGACGCGAGGGACAGAGAGACGGAGGGAGAGCAGGGAAAGGAAATGCAGCTTAACGAATACGAGTATTTTTTAAATAGCGTTAAAAAAAATAATAATAACGAAACGCAAAATGTGGCGGCCGGTGTTTAATCTGTGGCGAACCGCCACGAATTAGTCTATGTGTGGGAAACACTGCACCACAGTCCAGGCTGAGGAAGGGGTACAAGTTCTTTGTGGAGTATATACACAGTTATCAAGGTAAATTGTCTAACGTTTTATTTTTATCAGTAGGCTACTCAATAGCCTTCCACATTCATGTTTTGTAATGATAAGCAAACCATATACGATCCATAGAAATCATCTGAAATATTGTCTGTGTGTGAAATGTGTGTTAAATATTTGTCATGTGTAGACTATAATATTATGAATATAATTTGCCATGGTGGCTATGAAGTCTCCGCGTGCAGCGTTAGCATTTTAGTATTAGGTTAGCCAAGGAAACGTTAAGCTAGTTATTTGCTTGTTTTTTTTTAGCAACTCCTGAAAATAACATTCTGTATATGCTCAGTGTCAAATGTAGTTGATGGAAAGGTGGTAGTGAGAGGCTCGATGAGGAGGAATGAGGAGCCCCACAGACTACAGGTTTCTGCTTAGTTATAGGGCCCGTTGGCCGAAGTCTGTGTTTGTTTTGATAGTCGGTCCGGACTAACAACTGCAGTTGCAGTTGCACTTTTCCCCTTTTTCTGTTGTTCAGATCATTTTCACCGTTCTTTCTTACAAACAGTAGAGTAGCGTAATTAATTAACAGTAATTAATTCATGAATAAATACATCATTTCGAATCATATCATAATGATATGGAAACATGAAATTAAAGGATATATTTTATAAACTCTGTATGCGTTCATCAAAAAAAGGGCCGCTTATTAAACATGACGCTGGAATAGATCTAGAATGCGTTACTTTTTAATGTGCTGGATGGTGGGTGGTCCGTGGGGGGCATAGAATGCATTACGTTTTTTGTCCCCACCACTTCTAAAACCAAACTGACGCCCTTGGTGACATTATGTTTTGGACAACCTGATTAGAATAATGGACCAAGGAGCATGAAAATAATTCTGGGACAGGGATCAGCCCTCAAGTGGTTGTTTGGAATTAGACTGATGGGTATGTGAATTAGAATTGTATTACACAGTAAAGGCCCTTTAGAAGTGCCCCATGTCTTTGCTTGTTATGTAAAAGTATAAATCTTCATCACAGACTGAGACGAGGGCTTGCTTGTTCCAGTCTCACTCACAAGGTGGCGCTCTGAACCTTTCTAATAGAGATTTTATTATCTGTTTCTCAAGTGGACAAAGTCAACCAAAGGAAAATCCCCAAGTCCTCTCTCTGTCATTTAAAACTTGACCCCAGTGTGTCACGATTCACACTGATGAATTTTATTTTTAAAATCTCAGATTTCAGATTTTAAACAAATGTGGAATGCCAAAGACAAAACATGGCGTATCAGAAAAGGATTGCGTATTGAATGCTAAAACAGTGAGAACAGTGATTTCTTCTTCTGTCGATGTTGATGGCTTTTGATTAAATCTACCTGTAAAGCACGATAGACGTAATTTATGTTGAATTATTAATCATTTGTCATGTGAAGTGAGTTGGCCTAAAGATGATAAATGACAATCTTCTGGAAAACTATCACACCCCGCAACCTAAACAGAAATTTTCCCTGCTGATGTGGTTGAACCGATGTTATAACATGATTAGTTGTGTACACGGAGTGTGGATACAAATTCCGTGTCTTCCGCTCAACTAAAAAGATCCAACGCGCTTATCTCTGCATCTGTTCTGACCGGATGTGCTGACTTATAACTGCTTTGACTTGTCTTTCAAAATATCGGTCACATATACAGTATGTGTGTATAGGTGGATTCTTTGCCTGTCAGCAGCAGAGCATCTTGTTGCCCTGCCTGACCTCAGCAGGCAGTGAGGCACGGGGCCGTGTGTGAATAGGCCTTTAGAAAGCACTGGTGTGGTGGAGAGGCTGCTGACTCAGGGAGCTCACATTGCGCTGCCCCTGTCCTCAGCAGCCGCTGGACCAGTCAGGTCTCCATCCAGAACAGAGAGCATGTCGGCATCCTAGCACACACCTGAAAATTAAGCTACTGGGTCTGGAGAATCTTACACATTTTTTCTTGTGGGGGAAAAAAGAAAAAGACAAAACCAAGGCATTTCAGATGCAGAGTGGCGTCGCGCTTCATGACCAACCCAGGTAAGACTCAACAGTCTCCTCTTCCTCCTGCTGCCCAACCCACAGTAAAACAGGGCTTCAGCTCTTTGCCCACCTACATGCAGTTGTTTGGTGTCGTATGTTGGCATACTTTGGAGATGGGAGGGGGGCTTCAAATGTTCTGGACCACATGTTAAATAGAGTATGGCTGGACTACCTGTCCTAGAGTGTTGCTGTGCGTTGCTGTGTATTGTTCCAGTACCTGAGTAACCTGATGACTAGGCTCTTCTGGAACAAGCTGGGATTTTTTCAGCCTCCAATGGGCCACTATTGGCCTAGCGATCGGGACGAATCTTTTAAAGAATGGAAATATGACAGGTCTGTGGGAACTGCCTCGAGTGGAAGATTTTCTCTCGTTCATTCATCTGGTTCCAATTTTTTGATACCCGCGCCAAAGAAAAATGTTCTAGTTTCTTTTTTTTTCCTTTTTTTCAACCCGACTGTGGATCACTGCAATCAAATTTGGCTGTGACATTAATGCCTTATTTGAATATGTATGTTTGCTTTGCTGTCTGTGTAAGTGGTTCAGGTTGTTTTGAGTTTCATGTGTGCTACATGTGTTAGAGGCCTTTGCATTTAATTGAGAAAAACGTTCCACGCGAGAAATGTAAAATGAGTCAGGGATATTTTTTAGACAACTCTCCACTTGCAAGATGCTGTGTTATATGGTAAGAGTCGACTTTGTGGGAGTTTTGTCTGAGTTTGTAGGCCTAATTTGAAATGGGTATTTATTTGATCATTTATTTATTTTACCATGCCATCAAAGAGGTCCAGACTGGCAAATTTAGTATAGTACAGTAAAGTGGTTACTGTCCCTTTATGTTCTTTTTTTTTTGTTTGTTTCTGGCCCCGTCAGTAAGAAGAATAAGGATGGCCAGACGCGGGAGCAGGACCACTCTTCTGAAAGCCATTACAGAATTGTTTCACCAACATTCCAGTATAAGATGAGCCACCAACGAGTGGGGAAGTGCATCATCATCAACAACAAAAACTTTGATGAAAACACAGGTACAGCGAACATGTTTCACGTGGCGTTTTTCACAGCTACTGGATCTTGAGAGTTTTACACGCTTCTTTTTTTTTCGATTTTGACTTTGCTCTGTGTTATCGCACAAGGACCGTGTATTCTAAGTATACTGTTTCGACAGGGATGAATGTACGAAATGGCACAGACCGCGATGCAGGCGAGCTGTTCAAATGCTTCAAGAGCCTGGGCTTTGATGTTTTCATCTACAACGATCAGACGTGTGAGAAGATGGAGCGTCTTCTCAAAGAGGGTGAGTAGTGCCGTACTCTGTTATTTCATGTCAGTGACGTAGAGACACTCTCACACTTCTTTCGTAATAGATGAGGTATTTACTCAATTGGAGTTTTGTAGCTCCTTAACCTACTTTAGCATTTAAGACCTTGACGGTATTTTTGAATTTTAACAAATGGACACTGGGAATTTAGCTGTTAAAAAACTTAACTGAATATAATGAAAGACAATTAGAGAATTTATATTTATTTTGTTGAATAGAATAGCCAGTTTATACACTGCATCAAATTTATTGCCTATGTGTTCAACACTATCAACTGAAAGCACATCTAGAACATATACAGCCAAATAAACATGTCCTGATTTGTGAGGCTATTGCTCAACAGATATGTATATTCTGACATTATGGCTCTCGAATAAATGTGTTCTGTGGACGCAATGTGTTTGTTTGGTTCAAATCTGTGCATTACGATATGATTTGAAGTAAGATTGTGGCATAACTTCTGGCCATTTTTTTTGCCGCAGCATAGCGACAGTACTTTGAGCATTGTCTTTGTATGATTGCTTGAAAGTAATGTCAGGAATCAGATTTACCTCTGTAGTTCAAATGTATTATATTCTGGTATCCATACAGCTCTTCCAAAGTCACCACCATGCACACACTGCCATGTTTTTGTTTTTCTCAAACCACAAAGTCAAACAGCAGATGGCGCTTGTGTAAAAGTATTCACTTAGTTTCTGATCAGATTACACGAAGTCAGACACAAGCCAAACTGACCTGAATTACAGTCGTAAAAGAAACTTGAGTTCTGGTTAAGCGTTCTAACTTTTCTGCCAAGCGAACGGTCTAGATCTTAACTGCCGTAAAGTATTGGTTCACTCAAGTTGAATAAATGGGCGAAACGGTTCTGTGGTCATCAGCGCTGTCGCCTCCCGCCGTCCAAAAGCGTGCGTGGTGATGTTAAGAGGTGATTCTAAATTGGCTGCAGGTGTGAGTTTGAGCTTGCATGCTTGTTTGTCTTTGTGTTGGCCTTGTAAAATAGTTTTATAGATAAACAAAGCTAGATGAGCTATCCCGCAGCATTAAGTTGGTGAGAGGACTCATTCCCTTAGAAAGTTTTGTGGAGCGGCCTGAGATGATCTAATAGTTCAGTGTTTGTTTGTGCATATGGGACAGCCTCGGAGGAGGACCATAGTGACAGCTCGTGTTTCGCCTGTATCCTGCTAAGCCACGGTGAGGAGGGCATGATCTACGGCACTGACGGAGCCATGCCCATCAAAACTATGACCTCGCTGTTCAGGGGGGACATGTGCAAAAGCTTAGTGGGGAAGCCGAAACTCTTCTTCATCCAGGTAAAGTCTCAGAACACTTTCCTATTTGAATAAATGTGTTCAAAATCAGTTGGTGTTACAGTTTTTGATCCTGCGCAGACTTTTTGCCACTCTTGACCCTAACGGTTAAGTGAGGGGTTTAGTGATAAAGAGTTTTTACTGAAACAGGTGTTGTGTTTGATAAAACAGCTAATAATAAGATTGTGCTCATTTCATCTTTTAAAAACAGGAAATGTTGTATTTGCTTCACAAGGTCTTTGCCAACTAAACTACTCAGGACCAATTAGGTGTAATTTCATTTACTTCACCAGGCCTGTCGGGGTTCTGAATTTGATGATGGTATACAGACAGATTCGGGGCCACCAAACGATACCTTGGAGACAGATGCTAATCCGAGACACAAGATCCCCGTAGAGGCAGATTTCCTCTTTGCATATTCCACTGTGCCAGGTAAATTGTATTTTATTTGCAAATAAATGAGATCTTGAAGTTAAAGTTTTCCATGTGTCTTTAACTTTGCGGTACAGGTATACTAACTAGTCACGGTGGTTTTCTAGGATATTACTCTTGGAGGAACCCTGGGCGTGGCTCCTGGTTTGTCCAGGCGCTCTGCAATGTCCTCAACGAGTTCGGCAAGCAGCTGGAGATAATGCAGATCCTGACACGGGTCAACTACATGGTGGCCACATGCTTTGAGTCCTGGTCTGAAGACCCACGCTTCAGTGAGAAGAAGCAGATCCCCTGTGTGGTCTCTATGCTGACAAAAGAACTGTATTTCAACTGACCGCCCACCTTTACTATATGACGAAAAATTTATTTTTGACTGACCAGACTGACTCGACTGACTAAGCGTCGGACCAAGCATTCAGGGATGATTCAGGCCCGGCAGGACCCTGCACGTTCGGAGCACAGATGACATTTTGCATGTGAAGTTGGGCCTGAAAACGAGCACTCTGTGATAGCAAAAACATACCGTGACACTCCGCGTTCATGTGTTGATGGTAAAACCTCTTCTTCAGGTTCCTTCTCTTCCTGATCTGATCTGATCTTTGTCGACAGGCGTTGTGAAATATACATGTTGTTCTGCCAACCCATGAAATTCGCTGCCAGTTTTTGTGGGTTTGGGGAATCATATCTGAATATGTATCTCTCCATTTTCCAGCATTTTCAAAATTTGGTGTAGACTTTGCCCGGTGGACTTGGTATAGATTAAATAAGAAAAAAAGAAAGAAAGGACAAAAGCTAACAATAGCAGTCATAATATGGAATTGGCTTGTCAGCAGATTAAAGAAAATAATTACATTTGCTACTCTTGGGCACTCAGTCATACTTGGCATTAATATGCAGCCTGTGCTATCCATCACAAGTGGACCGCTCAAAGTACCTCACAGCGCTCACACCTTCTAATAGAAAACGTCTCAGTATGCGTCCTCAGTGAGGCTCTGTATCCCATTAAACGCCTCTATCGTACCTTACAGAGCCAGCTGTGGACAACAAACGGGAGGTTTACTCTGCAAAATGGACATTTGCATTCAGTGGCAATTCAACAATATTTGAAAAGATTAAGATCTGTTTCAGATCTGCCTGGGCTACACTATATATAATAATATTTTAACCGGACGGTTATGTCATGTCATGTGGGATGTGAAAAGTGCAAAGTACCTCAAATAATAGATTTGTAACGTTGAAAAGTTACATTTCAAACAAAAGAAACGGATATTAGGACCAAAAACATGCTGATCTAATCTGTCAGCATTTAGGGTAAGAAAAGAGAGGAAGCCAGAATTTAGGCACTGTGCTCACAGCTATTAGGTTCTCTTTTGCAGTAGAAATGTTCACAAACAGGTTTAATGGTTATCTTTAGATGTAAATTTTGGCACCTGACAGACAAAAACAAAAGAAGGTCTCAAACCTTGACGATTCTTTCTCTACAAACAGAATCTGTCCGATGAGTGCATCGTACTCTCTGTTGCACAGCAGAAAATAATGGGAAACCTGGCAAGAGCGACAATTTTATCCCAAGCATTTCGAAACGTATATTGTAATTTCAGTTCCTCGATTGTTTTCCCAAGCTGAATCAAAGCAAAAGGTCAGTTATGATCTGACACAATGTGCAGTGAATGGTTAAATGGAGGGATTAATCATCTGGAAAATGGAGCCGATCATTTTTAAATATGTCTGTTTTTTACGATTTCAGCTGTCCGTTGTCAAAAAAAGAGAGAGAGAAAGAGAAAGGAAAAAAAGACAACACTCCGACGAGAAAATAGTTCAGCACTATGCCAAAGGCTCAGTGTCTCAGCCTTCCTAGCCAGTTAAAGTGGGTGGCAGCATCATGGCATCCTCAGGATCTTTAATGTCCCATCAAGTGGGTAAATGTCATGTTAAATAATTTCATATACGTAGTGGCTGGGAAGGTGTGATCTTTTGCTGTGTAGTGATGTGTAGTTCTTTGAGACTTTGGGTCAAGCGCATAGCAAAGATCATTTGCAGTTTTTGCTGGGATTCTCAGCATGATGTTGAAGTCTTCACTTGCATGTTCACACCTAAAGAAGTGAACTTCATGTAATTGCACATGGTCAAAATTGTGCACTTTTTTATTAACCAGGGTCCAACAAATCAGTTGAATGAATTCCCTTTGTTTTCTTTTTCTTTTCTTTTTTATCCGTGAGGCATCCTTCTTTAATAGCATTGCTGAATGGTCACAAAAACCAGACACACTACTTAAAAATGTCTAAAACTGTCTGAAAAACTTGGGGAATATCATAGTGTAAAGCTGAACTGGGGCCCAAAGCACAAATGCAGCATCATTTCACTGTATATTACTGTTGTACATCGTCTTCACATATACTACACTGTAGCTAACAGGTGGCAAGTACATTTATTGCTATTTTTATTTTAAAACTGAATTTTTGTTTTAAAATTATCTTTAAAAAAAACCAACAAATCACTAAAAAGAGCTATTTCTTTCTTTAGGCACTTAGTGCACTTTGGCACATTTTAAACTCAAAATTGCATCATTTTATGAATTGATTACTATGATTGAGTTGTATAATACAATCTTAAGATTGATTATTATTTTTTTTTAAAGATATATACCCAAATTGCCCTTTGCTGAATGTTATCGTTTGCTGATTGTTTCTGCAGATAAACTGTGTCATATTGTCCCGAAGTCTGTAAATCACAGAGGCAGCTATTACAGGCAGTGACAAGTCTGATCTTACACAATCCACATATATGCAACATGCACTCTCACTGTTCCTGCGATGTTTTTTTCATTATCCACTTGACTGCATGTGTCAGTTCCTCTTAGGGAGGGGGGGTATCAATAATATCTAATTTATTATTTAGCTTTCCTCTTTTCATGCTTTGTATCTTTTACCAGCCATTTTTCTTTTCTTTTTGATAACATTTACGGTACTCGATAGGTGCCAGGTGTGCGATCAGTACTGGCATTCCCAGTTCTTGTCACATTGCAGCCACAACTATTGGATTATTTCGACATGTGGATCTCTGATCAATGATGTGGTGCCCGACCTGAAAGGAATTTTTGCTCCACTTGTTTTGGAATGGATAAAATCTCTTTTAAGGGTAAAACTTTAATGCTTTCTGGTGTTAAATGCTGTTGTCCTCAGGAATATATTTGAAAAGACTTTGAAAAATGAATTCATTTATAGAAATTATAATCTGGCCCAATTTTTAATTTGGGGCAAGGGTTAGTTGGGGAATGCTCATGTAAACAGTTTCTTGTATTAAACCTTAAGAAGTTACCATGTCGCGAAGTGTGCGTTGTTTTTCTTGAACATGCGAAAATTCTGAAGACAAAAAAAACTCAACATTCCCACAAGTTAAACTCAATTTTCTGTCAGGAATTAAAAGACCACACTTAATGGGCTCGCTTGAGTATATTTAGATTTTTTTCTTCTGGTTTAGCAATCCTATGATAAAGTGTAAAATTACAATTAATTCATCTCGTGAACAAATTTCCCAAGTGTTCCCTCATTAGAACATCGCAGAACATACATTTTCAGTAGAAACAGCATCGAAAACAAAATCAATCGTCTTAATTTATTATTTATTTTATTTGTCTTCTAATAAAGTATTATTTTTTTTATATATATTATGTGTTATACAACTTTTTGTGTAACTGCAAAGTCTGCATTAAAGGGAGTTGATTACTCTCTAATGTGTTATTAATGAGTTGTACTCTGGGAAATACCTAACTTCTGAGCGACACAAAAGATCTCGTCTGTAATGCAGGCTTTTCCTTCTTTATTTTAATGACATCACCATGAAACACATTTGCATTGTTCCTTCCAAGCGGCTTCTTTGGCACACCTCATAAAGAAAGAGGCTGCGGCTGCTTTGCACCGTAGCATTTTGGACGAATCAGCTTCTCAACAGAGGGCTCTTAAAGATACAGGAGCCCAGCGGAGCATTCCAGAGAGAAGGTGAAAAGAGGGGCCTCAGCAAAGTACTTCATAAGAAAAATCCTTTTTAACAATAAAAACACATGGTCTGTTGACCCCCCACTGCCCACCTCCCCTCTAGATAAAACCCTTTACTACACAAAGACTGGATGCAGCGTGAGTGTATCTCCTCTCAAGACACATGAATAATTCTGTTTTTTTAAATACTGATTAAAGTAAAGATAAAGCCACTTTAGTATAGAGACTGAAGGTTTAACCTCTCAAACTGTTTTATTTCACATTTTAACTTCTTCAGAGGTGTTTTTTTTAGTAGACAGTGATGATTCTGTTAAATCTTCCCAGACATTCTTCTCCTTGTTTTAGTTTTTTTTTTTTCAAAAGACATCTTAAATCTGAAACAGCTGAATGACGGATTTTAAGATAATTTTACTTTGTCATTCCAACATTAAATGTACAATTCTTTATCTGAATATTCAGTTTTATTCATCGATATCTTGTAAAAAAAAAAAAAACAACAGTAATAAATTGCATTGATTTGTTAGATTTAAAGGAAAGCCTCACTGACTGCAAATAAACCACATGATCTGTAGATCTAAAATAGAGGTGCTGTAAAAATTCCTTTAAGCAAATTTAGACCAGCCTGACACGCAAAGTGGCCAGAGCTCAGACCGTGTCACAAGTTAAGAATGTTGGATCTGGCAGCTGATGCGCATGCCCCCCAGCACAACACATTCCTGACCACCTCTCTTTCGTGCTCCGCCTCACAGGACAGGAGGGGATCGCTTGGCATCGCAAATTTTAAGAGACTTCCAGTTTGTGCCTTCATTGTCGTGACCAGGACATAATGCCTGATGTAGGATGTCAGTGAAGGTCCCAGCACTAAAGCAATGGAGGGGCGTCATGGTATCAGCCCCTAGAAAGCACACCAGAGCCCCAGGAAAGCTGCATAAAACCCCAATTCGAGTGAACTGTCTTCCTGCCAGCAGAGGCAGCTCATGCTTAACACCACCATTCCACGCAGTGTAGTCTCCATTAAAGTATTCCACACACCAAGACTCTTTGCCCCGGCCCAGCCAGCAGTCCTCCTCTCGGCCCTTGCGTAGGATGCTTGGGTAGGTGAGCCCCAGCTCCCAGTAGGTCTTTCCACTCACGTCCACCTCCCAGTAGTGGCGGCCATCGCTGAACCCCCTCTCGCTGATCACATTTAAGGTGTTGTCAAAGCGGGAGGGAGTTTCTGGGACATCCTGCCAGGTTTCTGTGTATGTGACTGAGTCCCCCTCAGGAGAGATGATCAGCTTGGGGTGTGCAGTGTCAGCATCAAGAACAACTTCTGAAGCATCTGTGGAAAAAGAAACCAATCTTAGTTGAGATAATCTGTTATGCCTAACCCCCTTGCCCCCCCCTTCCCCCTGTCCATGAGTTTACAACCGTGACAAAAGCTTTTCTCTCTGTCCTGAGCTCATTCACAGAATCTACCTGTCTTTCTGGGTGAACTCACAGCTCTGAAACAGCTTCTTGGTGACAGGGACCTGCGATCTGATGAACAGCAGCAGATTGATGGTAAGACTCAGCAGCTGGTCATTCTTGAAATCATCCGTCTGAATCAGGTCAGGGTCAGTCAGTTTAAGTGTCTCAGAGATCCTGTTTTAGACAGAGAATCAGTTTAGTTACTCTGAGTAATGAAACAAAATTAGATTTTTAAGATTGTGGTTCAAGTGTGATAAGAAAGTTTTGTCATAAGAATGTGAACTGGGAGCTTGTATCAGGAATGTGGATTGTGTCACTGGAAAAAAAAAATTCTTCTGAGAAACAAGGAAGTGTTTTGTTTTTTGGTATGTTTGGTAGCCACTTATTCACTAGTCATATCTAATCTCACACGAGTATCATTTACCTCACACAAAATACATTTTGTAGCAAGCTGATATTTCAGGAATCATACCTTTTGTCTCGTTCTGCATTCTGTTGAAAAAAAAAAACATATTTAATGTTTAGAAATTTTCATAGCACAGGTAGAATTAAAATTCAAAGAATAAACTTTTGCGTTTACCTGAGTGTCACTTCCATTTGTTTTCACCTCAGTGCTGATGTTGGCCAGTTCCTGGTCCAGTTCCTGAGTGAGGTGATAGCAGTCCTCTATCTTGTCCTCCACCAGCTTCTCTGTGGCTTCATGCTCTGTGTCCAGCTGGGTCAGTGTGATCCGGAGGTCCTCGTCCAGCACCCGCTTCATGTCTTCATACTTCTTTTTGATCCTCTCCTTCACCGCGTCTGTCTTTTTCTAAAAGGGCCATGAGAGGTCAGAATGTGAGTTGTAACATTTGGACAGATTGATAGTTGGGGAATGGAGCAATGAACAATTAAGCACTAGGCTCTTGATTCTTTTGCAAGATTGCCAGGCACTAAGGTCAATAGAACTTTTGCCATGATAAATTACTCAAAAACAGGATAATGACAACATTTCTATTTCAGAAAAAAAAACAATAGTAAATAATAGCACCTGAGAAGCTAAGATGTGCCTTGAACATGGAGATTAATAGCATTGCACATTTGTTTGTCTGCTGCAAGACCAAGCAGTTCATTAACTGACTGTTTAATCTCAAGCACAGCGAGAATCAGACAGGTCCTGAAGCAACAAGATATATCTGTGGAGCAGCACACAGAATGCAATAAACAAGCTTTTTTCATATGCTTTCTTGATCAAAGTGCACAGAAAATGGCAAGCTTGTATGATTACACAGGCAAAGAAAACAAAGTCAGAGATACAAAAAGAGTGCTTTCAGAATTCATAACTTATTTAACCTTCAAGGGAATGCGCCACAGCAGAACAATGACACATGCTCCACTTAAATCATAAGAAAAACAAAATGAGCAGCTGCAGAGTAAAAGAAAGGACTATATATGATCTTACAGAGGCATGCTGCTCAGGTCCGGTTCTGTGATTTTAAGAGAAGGACCATGGACCTTGGTTTTGTTTCAGATCACAATGTTCACAGATAGTGAAACTAATGGAACAGTAAAGACTGGTCTTGCATACTAAATAATATCACTCTTTCTATGCATTAAATCAAACTTGACAAACTTAAATTTTGCACCATGTGCTCCCACTCACTGAGAAGTCTTCAGACAAACAGCCACAGAGATGTCAGCAAGCAATTTGTATTGTTGCTATGACTAAGCAGTGTACTGGACTTACTGTTAACTCCACCTGCTTGGCAGCCAGTTTCTTCATCCTGTAGGCGATGGCATCTCTTTGTCTCAGCAGATTCTGCTGACATTTTAGCAGCATTTCCTTTTAAACACACACGAGACAAAACATGAAGAAAATCAAAATAAAGAGGTCAAGGCATGCAGGGAAACTGAGAGGGATTAGTGATCACTGTCTGTGAAGTCTCTTGTTTAAGAGTTACAAGAGTGGAAGTGCTTACGCCTTTTGTGGCCTTTCCACCAACCTGACTATTCATTATCCGTACAGAAGGGCAGATTAGACTCCACTCACAAGTGACAGCGTAACCAGAAGGGCTTTTATAGGCGTGCCACTGAGGTGAAGGCTTTTGTTGTAAGGGTCGGTGGGTGGGTGGGGTGGGGGCAGGGTGAATGTCTGCCACCCAATGTCCTGGAGCTCCTGCCACCGTGTGCCTTGGTTTATTGAGAAGAGACCATGAATCTAAACTTTGAAGACAAGAAGCAGGAAGCAAGATTCAGAATTGACAAGGACAAATAGACGGGCAAACTGTCAAACTTGCAGAAAAAATTATTCCATGTCCTACTAAACTTGAAGCTCATAAGAGGTCTATTAATACCAAACTGACTATGACCTCAATGTATTAGTGTGTTTGTGTGCGAGATTGTGACCTACATGCACGAGTGAAGGAGTGTTTGAAGTTTTTGAGACACGGATGGTGCTCTGTGGGTCACGGACAATCCAAACAATAGTTTTTATAAATATATCAAGTGCACATGTGAGTATCCTCACCCTGAGAGACATAAATCAGTCCTGCTGATGCCTTTTTAAAAATATTTGCCACGACACACACCGTTTTACGTATGCAACTGGCCCATGCACGAGCAGAGAGACATCAAATGGACAAAAAGCAGCTGACTCCCTTAATGACGTCAAGTTTTAGTCTAACGTCACGGCACATAAACAGAATACTCTTTAAATCTGCCAGTTCAGAGTCCCACTGACCCATCTCCTACTCCTTCTGGCATATTGCATATTTGTATTCAGAGGGCACAGAACCAGTGGAATAGCCCAGCAGGGTCCCATGACTCCATCTGGCTGTAATTACACTAACAGTCCATTTAGTGAGATAATTTATTAACCAGGGGAGGCCAAAACAGCCGATGTGGAGAAAGCTACATTTCCTACAGTCTGCATCTACAGCTTCACAAGGATTCATTGCATTCGGTTTTTAACGCAACCACTAATACAGTTTGTTCTTTCACAGGTTCACCGTCAAATCTAATGTGATCTCAAATTTAAAATACGAGTGAATGCATTTGACCGACTGACAATAAGCTGTTCTTTACTTAATTAGAAGCTTCGAATGATAATCTGTACACTGCAGTTGTCACAGTTATTGTGTGCTCTCCTTTTAATCACACATATTCTGTAATTTGTTCCAACATCGAACCTGCTGTAGGACACCCATGTGTTTCTGGATTACTCTGAACACAGTGTTGATGTGATTTTTGTTGTTTTTGTGCTCCAACTTTTTTAAATAAAGAGAAATAATGGTGCATTGTCATACTTCTACCATAGTTAGACCATGGGAATCTTTTTTTTTTGTTCAAATTTGGCATTTCAGCAGACCATGCAGGTGATGAAAATGTCTGGGGAAAAAAGGTATTTTTCCAGGGGAAACATGGCCCTTAATTTACCCTTAAAGGCCTTGTAAAGTTTTCCAAAATAACAGGTTGGCCTTACTGTAGGCCTGAAGAAAGAAACCAGAAACACCAGTTTTATGATCTTGTCACTGTTTGTCAGATAAAAGAGAACATCCCACTTCCTTGTGCAGTCACTCCTCAGGCAGAGGGAGCGATGTGAGCAGAATCTCTGAACAGGAGCTGTGCAGGTAAGAATGTTATGCTGTTTCACACATGTGATCTTTCTTCAGTGTTTTATATCTGTGATGTGAGACAGAATTGGAAGCAACTCCACCAGCAAATAAGTACTGACTTGTATTTTAATGCAGTTTTGAGATGGAACCTACTTTTTACTTGTTTATCAATGCATTAATACCCCATGTACTTAGACTGATGTAATTTGACTAATAACATGTATGAGCAGTGTCTGTCTGTCCAAATTCAGGAAAATTTTGTTATGAATCAACACCTGCTCTTCAGTGGGGCTTTTTTTTGTGAGCTCTTCTGTGAGTTTTGTTATCACATGTGGATATTTTTAGCCTGCATGCCTATTTTTAGCCCGTGCATTGCCTTGTTTAACAGGGGACTATTTTCATGCTGTTTAAGTGTAGGACAGTGACGGATTACTATATTGTTTTTGTTCAGGTGTGGTGTCACAATGAATAAGAACCAGAGGAGCTCAGGTATTGTATGGCATCTGGAAATCTTGTTTATGGTACTTTCTGTGCTGTTGTTGGTATTTACACGTGCAATGGCACTTTTTCTAACATTGTGTCATTGAATATGCTTTAACAGCAAGACACAAAGATTGCTCTGACAAAAAGAAAAAAAAACTGGAATGTCTAAACCCACTATTTTGTGGTGTGGTATTTTAATCAGTCAGCTCATTGTTCTAATTTGTAACGTAAAGTTAATTTTTTAAAACAAAGTAAGTTAAGTAACTTATTCTCAGTACGCGTACACCTTCATTCTGATTTCCTATGCTGAGGTTTTGCTCATTTTTCAAAGTGGTGAAATCAGGAAACAAATGCTTTGTAAAAAAAATGAACAATCTCAAGGTGAATGGTCACTGAACAATAGGCTCTTCTTTTGTCCTGGAGGAGCTGCCGTGTTCTACAAGCCAGCCTCAGTTGCGACAGAAATCAGATCTGGATATTTGTTTAAGTCTCCTCCCCAAAAGCGGCTGAAGACAGAGGTAACAGGTTTGCTGTGGATGCAATTTATTGCAGCTCTTTGCCGTGTCTGTATATTTTTTATTACTGGCTGCTACTTATTTCATCATGTGTCTTCTGCAGAAATCGTGGAAGAGACGTTATTTTGTCCTCTTCAAAATCAGTGAGCATGAATACCAGTTCAAGTACTTCAAGAGTCCAGAGCATATGGACCATCCACTTGGAGGCATAGACATGTCACAGTATGTCCTTACATAGCACATGGAAAGAAAAATAACTGCAATATTGATATTTTGTTCTTTCTTGTACTTTCCAAACATCTTTTTGGAAGACTGTGTATGCATTTATTTTTTTTGCTCTTCAACTCTTTAATTATTTTCTTTTTTCACAAAATACGTTAGTTAACTGTCTTTTTTGTTCTTGCATTAGAATATCTCTGTTGTACGGGAACCCTCAACATCACAACAAGTGGGGATGGGTCCAGAAGAGCTTCAGATGCCCCCCAACCTGTGTACTCTACATGAGGGCTGCGGAACGGGACTATTTCCTTGTCGGGGATACCAGGTCAGCCAAATTCCACAGATGACCTATAGCTCAGATCCTTTTAAGATAAAAACACAGGAATATCTTTTTTTTTTTTTTTTATATTCCTCAAAGGAGCCTTGATAGTTGTGCCTAATGAGTTATTGCTGTTGAGTTTGTGGGCACACAGCAACCCCACAATTTAAATCAAAGCTCTTTATCAATCCTCTGAAATTGTATTTTTAAAGTGCATTTTTCAAAACAAATCTAAACCACTTTCCGTTTTGCTGTAACAACATTTAATCAGACTAAGTTGTGCATGAGCACAGCCATTTTCAACCATGTTTAAGCACAGATTGGTTTGTAGTTTGTTAGTTCTGTGCTATTACAATGACCTTAACTTGAAAGTCGGTGATGGTGCAACCAAGATTCAAGCCACTGCTGGGGGGAGCAGTCTTCCTCTCAAGGCCTTCCCTGACACTTTCACAGCACCTCATAAAACACTTCCCCCCCGTCCCTTTTGCCATATACTATTTTGGGAGTTTGAACAATCATAAAGAAATTATGGTGCTGCTTTCCCCTTTAGTTACAGTCTATCATCTGATAATGGCTTTGCTCGGACTAAATTGTGGCTGAATGTTACTAATTTCACTCTATATTTGATTTTGGTATTGGATTTTGAATTAAATGTAGAAGGTATAATTTGTGGAGACTAAAAATGACCCTTTTAAGTGCCTTTTCTTTTAGTGCGGACGTGGACGCCTGGTTCTCTGACCTGTTTGTCGCCCTGAAAAGCCGACCATATAAATTTCTCAATTCAGAGGTACACCAAGATAAATATATATGTATATATGTTTATATATGTATATCCTTTTTTTTCAAATGATATGATGATTATATGATTTTTTTGTATCACTAATGACATTTATTTGACTATCCTGCTCTTGAAGGAAATGGCCAATGAACAGAAAATTGAGGTAAATATGTGAAGCTTTTTCCATGTTTCTTATCAATTAACCAAAAACTATATTCAAGTACTCGTTTGATATTTTGGAAAACGTTTCTTTAGAAAATAAATACTACTTTTGTACTACAATTAGTATGCAGATGGGCCCGCCTTGCTTCCAATGCTGCATACAATACTGGAAACAGCTAGTCCGACTAACAAAATGCAGCTACCACCAACTATATAACTTATGTATATATAGTTATGTATATATATATATAAAACACAAATCTTTTTTCAATCTTAAATGTAAAAAGTTTACAAAAGTTTAGTCCATTATTATTTAATCTTGGTTAAGTGGATCCGCAAGACACCTATCGACACAGCTGCGAGGTAATGCTCCTGGCTGTAAATCAGCAATTTGTTAACTTATCTTTGAACAGACATGTAAGCTGCTTTCACCTGTTTCCAGTCATTGTGCTGGTAGAAAGCTTTGCTCTTCTTTTAATGACTCAGAAATCCAGGAACTGTGGCTTACTGCAGTTCCTGCTCATTCTCATGGCACTTGAGGCCCAAGTCAGAATTCCCCTCAGTGTCCCTGGCAGATTAAACAACAAGATTAAACAAGAAGAAGTTTTGTCAATGATTCATCACAGGATCTGATTTTTGAAAATAGACCTCTCTTCCTCTTTTATCAGGTTATATCAAACCCCTTTCTGCAGAAAAAGAATTGTACCATTGAGTTTGAAAAGGTTGGTTGACAGTATTCCTGCTAAAGCGCTGCTTAAAATCGGCTGCTTTGGGGATAAATGCATGCATTCTATAGGCCTAATTTACACTCATTCATCAGGGTTTCATAAATCATGCCATTCATGCGGGTGAATCATTTGCTCTTAAACTGGGTCCCTTTCTATGTACTTGAAACTACAGATGGGCCACAAATTTAGGGAAAACCAATGTTGTCTTAATAAGGGGCTTGGCCACCACATGCTGCAAGAACAGCTCCAGTGTGCCTTGGCATTGATTCATTGATTGACAAAACACACATCAGTACAAAATCTCCTTCTGGTGTTCAATTGGGTGAGCTGGGGACTTCAAAGGGCAGAGCATATGTGCATTCAACATTGATTCATATAAATTTCATACTCATAAACCTTTTTCATTATCCTGGAAGAGTTCAGGATAGAAGTGTTTCATCATCAATCAGAACTGCTTTTTAATGATTTACAGGAAAAGTTGCCTGTAAAGTATGACGCCGACCAAAACCATGCCAGCGGGGAAAAATGTCTTTTGTCACCTGTGAGTGTCTCATTTTGTTCTCATCTTCTAAAGTTATATACAGTGTTTTAAGAGCTTCCCATGTCAGGGATTTTAAGATTTAAGATTAAGTTTAAGATGAACTCTTTTTAAACATCAATTCAGATTAATGTGTGACAGTTTTGCTCTTCAGAGGAAATGTTCCTAATAACAGTAAAATACATATGCATGTTTTACATATTTTTACAAAATTTATTATTATTATCATTATTATGTGTTTGTGTGTGTTTCAGCCTGATTCCAAAATAAGGTCTATGTCTGCTCCATCCTCTAACTCTGTGGATGTCAACGCTGAGAAAACAAAGGTGCAACATCCCGGCTGCTATTTGTAAGCAACGCTAACTTTGCTAATTGAGAATCTTTTTTACAGTATGTTGTACTCTTTTCTGATTGGCTGGCAGGATGAACAATGTTCCAGAAGACGTGCATCTGAGCCTGTGGAGGAAATCTACGTCAATCCCAAAAATGACTTGGGGCCAAAAGTAGGTTATTTACTCAATTATCCATCCTCTAACTCTGTGGATGTCAACACTGAGAAAACAAAGGTGCAACATCCCGGCTGCTATTTGTAAGCAACGCTAACTTTGCTAATTGAGAATCTTTTTTACAGTATGTTGTACTCTTTTCTGATTGGCTGGCAGGATGAACAATGTTCCAGAAGACGTGCATCTGAGCCTGTGGAGGAAATCTACATCTATCCCAGAAATTACTTGGGGCCAAAAGTAGGTTATTTACCTGAACAATTATTAATTTGTTTCCCAGCCACATTTTTAGGTCAATCGTCATCACTTGTTTTCTTTATAAAATACCAGAAATCAGATATTATTGTCTAAGCTTTATATTTACTGTATCATATATGATAAAGATAAAGCACCGAATACTATTTCTAAATTTGGAGTTATATTAATTTCTTGGAATTTTTGCCTTTTTTTCTTCAAATGGAATGAAACAGAAAGTGGACAACGGTGCAGCACGTGTCAGCAGCGCTGAGTTAATGTGAGTGTTGCTTCATTTCCAGACAAGAATGGCAATATTGTAAACTTGGGCGTTAAATCATGTGACATTTATAGTCTGTCGGTAAATTCTCTCTCTTCCAGATATGAAACAATGACGGACGTTAAAATTTATGATCAAGAAGCCCAGGCAGTGTAAGTTTGAATTTACTTTTGAGTAACAGATGCCTGGGAAATCATCTTATTTTCCGATGATCCTAATAACAAGGAAGTGGCCATTGTTGATAATTTGCTGTTGATAATTTGCTGTTGATAATTTGCTGTTGATAATCAAAGCGTTTAATTGTGCCCAATTCTTCTAGTGAACCTTCTGGTGAAGTTGCAGATTTGAACTCGAGCACCCTGATGAGGTCTGTCACTCAGGCCTATGACAACATGAAAATACAGATGCCTACATGTGCAGAAGTGACAGCCACTGAAGACAGGTGCATCTAGGATTAATAACAACCTTTTCTTCTTTTCAGGGTCTATTTTTGACATTTAACGTGTTTTTGGTGTCAGTGCCCAATGCTCATTGTGTGACTCTTTGTAAAATGTTTTGTCAGTGCCCTAGATACTGAAGCACTGCAGCTCAGTGATCAGGGGTAACTCTGGCCACTTTAGCTCTAATACCTAGATTGACACAAGTGCTTATTTTCACAGTTGAAAACCAGTCAAGAATCTGAGAAAGGCATCACCTCAAAATTTGTTTAGCAACTTATATGCTACCACTTAATTTCTAGAAAGAGGTTATACCAGCGCACTTTACATGACACTGATAATCTTTACTGATTTTCTCACAGTTTGCCCATTACATGTTGTGTTCCATGCTTTTGATAAATGCCTTGTGTAAGGTTAGTCTCTCAGATCAGGTGCAACTGATTCACATCTTCAACTTGTTTGTCGTGTTTATCGCTGGTTTTTACAGTGGCTTGCTCATATGCTTTGATGCTAATCGGTCATGTGATCGACTGTATGTTTTCCCTATCACCGTTCAAAGTAGTGTGTAAAGAACATGCCCGCAAAAAGGATCCTGTTGCTGCATGTATTTTATTCAACTACCAGTCACCTCCATGACAGTGTATGCAGATTGCGGTTTAAATAATCTCAAGGCTTTAGCCTTGGCTCGTGGTACATTACGGCCTTTTTGAGGTTTCTTACTTATGTTTCAACACTAGCGAATGTTAGCTAAATGTAACTGTGACATGTATTAAGATCTTACTTTATCATCTTGTGTTTTATTTCTTGGTTTACAGAGAAGACAAACGTCAGTCTTCAGATTTCAGCAGCAGTTCCAGTGGCACCATTTCTCCTGTAGAGATGCTGGATAGACAAGTGCCCCCACTGGAAAAGCGAGGCTCCACTGAGAGGTGACATTCACCAAAAATCTTCTGAATCCAGCATCAAAAACAACTATCACTTGGGAAGCTTCTTTGAATTTGAAAGAAACTATTTGGTTGAGCCAGAAACTGGGACATTTGGAGGGGAATTTGAATTAAATTAGCTGAAGCAGAAGGTCAGAGTGAGACACGAGTATCCTCATTCAGCATTTGCACTGCCGGTAAATAGCTCAAGGAGAGAAGTGAAACCCCTGATGTGTCACCTTCTATGCTTTTATCGGTAAATAAAAGAAGCCCCACGCACTTTAGGAATTCTCATAGAACATAAAAAACAAAACACATCACTTAGGCTACGACATTACCAGGAAGGAATGCCGGGGCACACTGACATGTTGCTAGACTGGTTTGGGTGGTTTCTGGGGTTTTTTGCACGCTAACACCGATACAATTACAACTGATTAAAAATAGACAGAACTCCAATATCAGACCCTAAGAACTCAGGCATCTTCAATATCAAACTTTAAATGAAAAAAAAATGAAGAAGTCCTTATCTGAACATACACACGTGCCACAATTATGGTTGATGGAGACAGTAATACGCACACTTTTCAATTCTTTTTTACCCATTAAGCACATACTGAGAGGAGAGACGCCTTACTCTAAATTGATTTTGACTGACCAATCATTCAAACTGTTTTTATGACAGCAACCATATATTTCCATTTCAATTTCTCGGGGATATTTTAGGAAGCTTCTTGAATTCTGTCTGTACTACACAAGTAAAAAAGTCCAAATATACCCGTAAACCTAGTGAAGTGCACTGAAACGGAGAGGTCAGGATTTAGTTGTTCCCTTCTTGAATTTAAAAATGCACATGACTCCACTGAATAAAGCTTTCTTTTATTTTCCTTTCAAGCATCGACCGCTTCACCCTACTAGAGAGAGATATTGAGGTAAAGCCGGCAGATTTGAAAAAACACCTCACCCTTACAGAAGTGGATGGAAAACCAAGGTATGTTTATAAAAAAGAAAATAGAAAAGAAAAGGTCAGTCACTGAAAAGTCTCCTGCGTTGCATTGCTTTGATTTAGGTACCTGAAGAGGCTTATCGAAAGGGAAATCTGGGGACAAATGCATTCAAAATGTTACTGCATCCATTATTATTCATGAGGACATGAAACCCATATATGTGTTTGCCACATTCACTCAGTTCAGGTTTGCTCTGAGCCAATAAATCAAGGATTCCCATTATTTAAAAACACAGTTCATATGAGGCACAGCTGGCCATGATGCTGAATGTCCTTACTTGTTCTTTTTGCAGCAGAGGAAATTCCTGTTACTCTATCAGGCTTAATGCTGTGGTGGTGTCCATTCGGATGTTTTGTTTGGGAGCGTACGTGTTCATGCTGGGATCAGTAACTGCCCCATGCGGGATTTAGTTTATTTACACAAATCCCCCACATTTCTCTCCCTTTTCTATTTCATAAAAAGAATCTTGTAACATAGTATGAAAAGAAATTAGGCTGCTGAGACCTATTATTGCCTTGGTAGAGGTTTTCTGGCTGTATTGGGTATACAGTATTCAACTAGATATTAACTCAATAATAATATTAAATTCAACATTAACTGTGACTTTCTGAGGCAGCAGTGTAGGTAACAAAGAAAACAATTTTTTATTAATCAAGCCGCTTTTGAATATTTCAATTTCACATCATACTTATGCGCTTCTGTTAGTGTCAATGGAGCGAAATGTTCATGTTTTTTTTCCAACTAATCTTGTCAGAGTCAAAAGCAGTGTAACTTGTTCTGTCTTGAGGACTGATAAAAATGTTCAGCTTCATCGTTAATGAGAGCCACGTCCCAAGTCCTGCAACATGTGACGAGTTGCCTGACACCCTTTGTAGACATTAATCCTTACTCGAGCGGTAAAAAAGTCTGAGGTAGCATTTATAGATAAAGTACAAAAAGATTCAAGCGGCATGTGCAGTAGATCTAAAGCGTGTGTCTTCAAATCAGCATGTGAGTTTGTGCATGTGTGTGACAGTGTTACTGGGTGGACGGGGCAGCCACAGACAGTGTGCCTGTTTCACAAAGGAGACCAAATCCTGGCAATAAACGACTTGCACACCAGCAACATAGATGAGTTCAACATGTACATCAGCAAGTCCCTCAAGACTGAGGTACAGTCATTACTTACAGACACAAACACGTTATCAGAATTTGTGATGTAGGAAGGTCTTTGTGTGCATCCGTGCGGCCCATCTGAAATTCTAACCTATTTACAGGTGAAACTGACCATCCTGCGTCTACCTGGACGCCAGCACCTTCATTTGCCAAACTGCCCCTGCACCGGCTGAGACATTTACTTCCCCCAAGTATCTGTACGTGTTTCCACAACTCTGCGTTGAGGTCTGTACCTTTTACTGGCCACGTTAGAAGGCCGACAGTATCTTCCCAGGAATATAGCTCCTTTTTTGTTGATTTGTCTCACTTCCAGTTTACCTGCCTTAAAAAATTTGAAAATGAAGGTAAAAGCTTACAATGACTGAAGTCATACATGATATGTAAATAGATCAATTGTGTGTTATATGCCACTTGCTTGGTGTGTGATTCAGAGTGTGTTCATCGTATTGTGGTAACTGTAGATAAGATGCTTACTTTATAGATTTGCCTTTAAATGTCTCATGACATCAGCCCCTGGTCTTGAGACAAATGTGTAAGATATTAACATAACATAGCATTACGTAGCATTATGTATGCCATGCTGATAAAAAATGATGTAAACATTCAGATGCTTGCTATATTTAACCAAATGTCTTCAGCATCTTTATATTGAAGGTGTTTGTACATAAACCTTTTGACACTTAAAGTGCACACAAAGTTCAGCAGAGCCTGGAATATCCCTAAAGAAAAGTCCCAACGATATCTGGTGGCTGAGGACATGACCTGGATTGTCTCTTGCTGGTAAAGCTTTAATTAGATTTCCTTGTGAATGCTAACCAGCAATCAGTTTGAATATAGCAGGAAACAAAACTGTGGATCGAAAATGTGGTTCTAGGCAGAGCCCTGTTGCATGACGCACACATGGTGATTCATTTTTATTCCGGAAAGTCTCACCAAACCTGTTTGTCAGCATTTGCTTACATGAAGGGTTGGCAGAGATTTTCAACTTGAACTTTTTTTTAATTTTCCTCTGAAACACCTTGCAAATAAGTGGAAAACACAGACCTCTGGGAGAGTTGAAATGCAGACAAAATGGTGATGTGCCTTAGGCTGTTTTTCACCTGTTTCTAGTTCATTTGGAACAGCGAGGATGACTCAGACAGTCAGACACTTTGCAGAAGGTGCACGTCCAATATAATGTGGGAGTGTCCGTTGTGTAATATTTTTTTCAATCTTTTTTCCATTGCATGAAAATGATCAGGTCCACTCCCAGACAAAGGCAACATAGAGCAGATACAATCTACAAAGCATTCTTTCATTTGTATTGTCATAAACTAGCTGTATTTAAAATGGTAAATGAGCAAGGGTATAAACAAAATTGCCAATGTCAATGGAGGGCAGAAAACTTAACTGTTAACATCGTCAACATTGTCTGGCATTGTCAATACCTGCAGGGGATCTTTGATCCTGATTTTGTGTGAGCTTTTCCAAAGTTATAGTTTCAAGTTTTATTGGACTTATTGAAAGAGAAATGAGTCCTGACAAAGAATTTATTTTTGACGATAACTAAACTGTGATGCTGAAGATGTGCTGTATTACATGTGCTATGTCATTAATGACTGCATCTTTTGCAAAGGAAGTAGCAAATCTAGGTTGTTTTGGGACACTGAATCTGTTTTTTGTGTATATAATGATTCTGAATAAATCTGACAACTCATGACAATTTGTCTTTTTTTTTTTTCTTTCTAAAAGCCAAATTGATTCATATCATATACAGGTGGCAAGCAGTCATCAGCACGCTCAACAGGCTGGGCACTTAGATGGAGATGGGCTTCCAGTTCTTTTTCATTTTAGCACCCTTTCAGTCCAATTTCATTTTTGAAAGGCTTCAAACAGATCACTTATTTCTTAGGGTAGACAACATTACTACTAATGGCTTACTGTGCACAATAAGCCATGAAGGTGACAGAGTACTTAATAGGTTAGTCATGGAGTCATCAAGCTTTAGTGTTCCTACAGTAAACATCCCAGATTGCCCCGAGAGCAATTTTGTGGGGACATTTAATGTGAAAAATCTAAGTGTGAGATTGTGTAAGTCATTGACTGCACATGTAATAAATGGAAAGTATCTGCAGCCCAAAAGTTTTCCCCAATATGAAGAATCTAGATCCTAGCGCATTTCTCCTCACTGAGACTGAACGAACACCTAGTGTGAAAAGATTTGTTTGTTTGAGCCGAGAAGAGATCGAGCCGGGGCTGAAAAATCCTCATCCACAGGGAGAGAGTGAGAGGGCCAAATCTGCACTATACGTCTGCTGTTTCAGAGATAAACCCCTGATGGCACACTTCAAAGCAAGTTTCACCTTTTCAAAGCCACTGCATAGCAGTAGAATTCCTCCTCAAGGCTCCGTGTACCTCGACGTGCTGCATTTAAATTGAGAAGATGTCATTTGATGTATGGTGGCAGCAAATATTCACATACAACCTTTAAAATCAGCAATAGTGCCAAAGAAGCAATAAAACAATCAAAAACTATGCATCTACGACATGGATATGTGGGTGCTGCAAGAAAACAGGAGGAATCAAACAACGTAGAAGACTTAAGAATGTTTAAAACGTTTATTTTTTTTCCCGCATTAAACTTTTGATTAAATAAAAATACAAACAACATTTAAAAGAAGGATTGCACAGTTTAAGAGCAGCTTTTGCAATATATTGAAATAAGAAGTGATAAAAGTGGAGGTGGGATCGTCCGCAGCACATCCACTCAGTTGAGTTCCAACAGACTGGACGACTCAGATTTAACCGGAACATGTTTGTGCAAACAGCTCCCAATTGAGGCTGCTCTGCATTAAAAATGGACAAACTCAACTGTTCTAAAAGCAAATACTTGACCATTTTTATACATCATTAATACACTATGATCTAAACATTTGCTCGAGGCTGAAATTACATCAATAAGATGAGTTGAGTTGGAAGATATTGTTGCAATGGCCCTTAAAGCGCTGTGACTTCATTGGCTCTGCCATCAGGACCCCACAAGCTGTAGAAGAGCTCTTCAGGCTAGCTGCACACAAGTTACAGCTTAGCTCGAGCTTCCATGAGCCACTCACTGAAACACTTCTCCATGGCCTTCCTGCTCGCCCAACTGCCAACGTTGACTGTTGGGATGATCTTGAGGGGTCTTAGCCACTGAACAAATCGCTTCAATTCCAGAAAGCTGCTGTGTTCACTGTATGGTATTCCTAGCACAGAAACAGAAAGGAAGACATTGCATTTTAGTCTTTTTGGCACCTTAACCCATTTCCAATCTTAATTTCTCCATAAGAAAAAAAATAAAATAAAAAATATTTATATATATATATATATATATAAATAAGAGAGTATACTGAGGCATTTGGTTTGATGCGATAGCTTGACAGATGTTTAGTTAGGAATTTCCTGAGTAAGCAGGTCAGCAAGGTAAAGTCTTGCATCAGGGACCACGTGCTCAAGGCCAATTTTAGATTGAGACAATGTAAAGACTTATGTCGGTTTTAAATAAAAAACAAAAAGACAGATTGGAACTGCAGCAGAAAGCTGCCGCCACTTGTTTGTCGACATTTTACCCCCCACCAAGTTGATGAGAGCTCTGCCTTTTAACAGGTGTGGCTGAAACTAAGCCCACTCAAGTCTACCGCCAGTTCTCCCACATGCAGGGAACTATATCACTGGCAGTAGTAGCATATGGCAGAGGAGCCAGGGGGAGGCAGGAGACACAAGGCAGAGGGAGCGAGAGCGAATCAACCTCTGCCTGAGTGACACGCAAACTGGTGAGGAGGAAGTAATTACTGTATATGCTAGTGTGCACTGCAAAAGCCTCCAGCTGGTGGTTGTAGGTTACAGCCAGATGGCTGATGTGGTTAATGAATCTATTTGGTACATGAAACACAGGACTAGAAAAAAAAAAAAAAAAAAGAAAAAAAGTGGCTAAATCTGCAATTGAAAATCTAGTCATGGTCCATGTCGGCTCTGGGGTTTCATGCGAGACTACCGTGGAATTGTGCTGTAAATGGATGACAGAATGTAATGATACAAAACCTGCCATCTTGATTATGGATTCCATCCTCACCAACAGGAAGCAACCTGAAACCGAGCCATGATCGAGTCTAATGCCTCCATCTCCTCTCTTTGCCGAAAGAGGGAGCTGTAGATTTAATCCAACAAAGTGTGCAGTAGTCTCATTTTTGGTGAGAAAAATTCTGCTGCTCTTACAGGTCTTAGCAGTTTGAGACAAAATGACAAGATCATTCACTTATATGTGGTTCTCTGTGTAGTTACTATAAGACAGATCCGATACTTTTTACCTTGCAGAAGGCCTCCAAATACTGTTAACGCTCTTGTTTAAGGTACAATTCTATTTCCTTTTGTCTCAGAACTCAGAATTCCTTCTACCTACCATAGATGGAGATATTGCCACTGATCTCAGGCTGAATGTCTTCTATTGATTCCACCTGCTGGCTGAAGGTCCAGCCTGTGGGCTTGAAGGCCACCAGCTGATCATACTGTCTTGAAAAGCGTGCCAGGTGATCCTGCAGCTTCTGCAAAAAAGACGGAGTAACAAAGGAAATGGCAACTTTGTAAAGGATTTCGCCCTGGAGACGCACTTCCTGAAAGTTTCCAAACTTGTAAACATGCAAATTAAACCAGGTTTAATAAGTATTGTGGTGGGCATCATTTTTGTACAACAGTAACTCTTTCACAGAAGCAGGATACATCCCAGTCTCAGTCTTTCTGTGCCGAGTCATGTGTGACCATCTGTGGTAATGCAGATAGTAAATTTAAATACCTCGGTTCTTTTACAAACACTTTGTGGGGTTTTTTCCTGCTCTTCTTCATGGGGAAACTCCCCTTAAACTACAAAAGGCTGATCAGAAATAAATATTAGAAGTATATCTAAAAAAAATTTTTTTATAAAAACACAACACTGCACTCACTTTGAAGGAGAGATGCATCATGGGCAGCACATGAACCTGAGCTGCCATCCAGTCTGTGGTTATTCGCTCTTGGACTTGTTTGGACTCCAGGCAGCACATGGTATTGTATTTGTCTCTGGAGAGGCACACTTTAGATCCCAAGGTCTCTGCTAGGGCTGCAAATAAAGCAGAACATTGGCTGTGTAAGTAGGTGAATTACAGAGAAAAGTGCATTTTACACTGCACTAACTTCACTGGAAGACAATGTACAAGTTCTAAAGCTGCAGAATGAGGCAAAATAAAAGCTTTAACTTAACGTATCGCATCATTCTCCCCCACCCTGTGAAGTGTGCGCACTCAAAGTGTACAAAATGTACAGTCAACTAAATAAAAAGCTGTTTTTACTTCATTCAGAGCTTGCTAAAGCAGCAGTGATTTTAAAAATGAATGCTGCTCCATTTTTGCCGATACGACATTGTTTTTCCAAGTGCTTCTCTATACTCAAGTGCAACAAACCATTTGTTCACGTGCGTCAGCCGAGGACAGGCTGCCTCCACGTGAGGACAACATCTACCGACCGAGTAGCTCTTTACTCAAAAAACAGACAAGCCCACAATTTCTCTGCTCCACTGTCAATAAAAAGATGAAATACCAGACGACCTTTTCAAGCGAGGAAGGTCATATAAGGCTATAGAAAAACCACTCATTTTCCCTTTAGCTTTAGAAATGATCTTATTTTCCACCCGGTAGTTTGAGTTGATGGTAAAGCAGTGAAAAACAGTGTACAAATTATCTGACCGATTTTGAATTGGATTTTTGAGCGGTCTTTTGCTTGACATTTAAAATCCAGGTTTTGTTAACCAAGACTCCCAATATCAACTACCACATTAAATATCAGCAAATATATTTGTGTATGCCCTCCAAACACATACCCAAAAAGACCTTTTCTTTCCCCACAGAGTAAGATCCGCACACCACAAGAGTACGTGGGTTAAGTGTGACCAACTCAAAGGCTGTGCTGGCTGCAAAGTTGATGGCCTCTTGCTGCCTGGGAAAGGTATATTCAGGGCTGCAGTAGCTACAGAGACAAGAGGTTCCGTTTATTTAGACGGCAAGATTGGTTGTGACATGTTTACTGACAACAGCTCGACAATGATAGAAATAAGGCACTAACGTGGTGTCTAAGTAGAGTGTCTGCACCCTGCAGCCGAGTAGTTCGGGATAGGTTTCCATTGAGGGATCAGCTCTGAAGTCTCCAGTGTGGAGGACTATCTGTCCGTCGGGCAGGAGAAACAGCAGCATGGCGGCTCCTGGACAGCTGAGGACAGACGTGGAGAGGAGGTGAGGATGGAGAGAGCAGAGGGAAAAGCTACCACTGAACATCATCACTACTCATCAAGGGTCTTAATCAAATACATGTTCAGTGCTTTTAAAAAAAAAAAAAAAAAGTGAGAATACTGCTTGCATCCAAGTTATTCACCAGCCTGCGGTCATGACGAAAAATAAGTTTCAAATGCAGTATTCTTAAAATACTGTATATCCATTCCTATTGACTACAAGGCTGTTTCACTATTATATCTTTTTTCAAAGGGTCATTGTTTTAATCACATATGCGTCCTCTTCAACGATCAACCATCAAACCGCTGATTCTGATCAACAGGACATAAATCAGTTCCAGCTCTCTCATAGTGAAGTGCTCACACCCCACAGACTGTACTAAGTAGCTCATCCCTCCTGATGTCATGGGTGACTCACTGGTTGGCGTCCAGAAGGATGACCCTGACTCCGTCCACAGTGACCTCAGCGTTCATGGGGAGGACATGGACATGCTGCTCTGCCACCCTCAGTTTGCTCTTCACCAGGTTTGCTGTGATCTGAAGAAGCAGCCAATCAAGCCAGGACGAAAATAGATAAATAAATAGAGAATAATCAACTATACATACATCACAAGAAAAATAAAACATGTACAATACCTGAGGCTACTGTGAACAAGTTTGATCTATATCGGTTCTTTCAACCTCAAATGAAGACCAAATTAAATTGGTCTTCTAATGTGGCTGCTAACCTCGCCTCATTCAATTTACAGCCACATTCACACCTTCAGCGGTAAAAAACCTTGCACAGAAGATAAATAAAAGACCAACGGACACCTTTTCTGCACACCACGCATTATTCTGTACAACTGCAAAATGTTCAAATTTTAATTAACCAAATCATTTTCATAGCAGCCGTAAATTGGTATTCATTGCTGGTAAATGAAAGCCAATTTCCCATTACTCTGAGCCAACGCAGTGCCGTGAGATAACAAAAGGATCAGGTATGAATTTGAAGAGAGCAGTCAGGAGGCTTTAATGTATGCAAACAATCAGACTTTTTAAAATGTGGACTTTTTTTCCTTCTTTGACAAGCCTTTGGCAGGAAACTATATTTCTTGGTTTTTCGCTGCAGACACACATGCTGATTTCTGTCTCCCTGTAGAAACAATGAGCTGGGAAGCTTGTGAGGAATACAGCTTCAGCAGTGGACTCAAACACTTGTTTGTGTGAAATCCATTATTCATAACGGGTTGTCTTCAGATAGCGGTCGAAGATGCCACAGTCCTGTGCAGGTAAATTCATTAAATACACAATAATTGTACAGTGACCAAAGTCTTACTTCCTATAAATACATTAGCGTAACTACATCACTCACCGATGTGCCAATCAAAACAGGTACAGTATAGGTATGGCCACACAATAAAATACATGTCATCAAACTGAATAATAGTAGGAGTTAAGTAGTTCATATTGGCCAAGGCTCGACTTACTCGGTTACAGTAAATTGGAACGGTGGCGCGCTTGGTCAACCCTCCATAATGGTCTGAGTGGAAATGTGTTAGGAAGTAGGCGGTGATGCCCTCTATCTCTCCGTACCGGAAGGCGTCTACAACAAACTTTGTTCCTGAAAGTTTTACAAAAATCTTAAATTACAAAATGCAGAGAGATTAACCATCACCCTCATATAGACACATATGATAAACAGTCACTCACTGACCTGGAATCTTCTTATAAAATGGACAACGAGGCAACGCTACTTCTCCATCAGCGTTGCCTCTGTTCCACCTTCTTCTCCACCCTCTGGTCCCACCTCGTCCTCCTTCTCCCCGCCCGCCCGCAGAACTCCAGTCATTGACAGTTTCTGTGGCCTGTGACATATCCGCGGCTGCGCCAGCCTTAGTTTTCCTCGGCCTGTCTCTCCTCTGTCCCGTCTGTACGGAGTTCTCACCGGCTGTTGGAATCGAGGTGTCAAGGTCAGCCAGTCTTTTTTCAGCTTCCTTCTCCTTGAGCGGTTTGAGGCCAAAAAACACCCCTATGTCCGTCTGCTTCAAACCAGAGGCCGCACCTGCCTTGTTGGGGCCTTTCTGAAGTGGCATGTTTTGAGAGGAGTTTTGTGATGACCCTGACCCTCCACACTGACCCTCTGAGCGAAGAAGATTTTCTCTCAGGCGCTCTAAAACAACACTCTGCGGTGACTCAATGCTTGTCTTGCCAATTCCACTTGCAGATAGACGAGTTTCTTTTCCACCGGAAGAATCGGCTCTGTTTTCATCAACTGTGGAGGCTGTCACTTCATTAGTGGGTGCTAATGAGGAAACTGAACACAGCTGAGTGCTTGAGGAGGCAAGATTTTTTTCTGGCACATTACTGACGTCCAAATTATTGTCTATGAATTCAGAGAGAAGCTCGTCTTCACTTGAAAAGCTGTCACCAAACAGTATCACTGAGTCCTCCATCTCCTTTTCAGATGCATCATTATCAAAAAGAGCTTTTCTACACTCATTACTGGCTTCACCATCTGCAGGAAGCTCAGATAGAGGAGAGTAGGATATTTCTTCATCGTTTTCAGGGGAAGGGTCATCTTTACGTAAATCTTCACAAGCTTGACTTTCACTAGATTCTTTTACAGGAGAGGGTAAACGCTCTGTTTTACTCTCTTGGGAAGAAACGACTGACTTTTGACGTTTAGTAGACAACAACCAGCCTTTCCTTTTCTTAAAATCCTCTGGTCCAGGGGAACGCAGCAACAGAAGGCCATTGGTAGGTTTTGACCGAGGTGTTCCAGGTTGATTATTGTGAGGAGAGAGGCTGTGAGTGGATGAGGCTGAAAGACTGTGGGCACTATCCTGCGAAGTCTCTAAAACACAGCCGTCCGCCTCATTTTTCATCAGTCCTGGGAGACAACCGAGGCTGGGTTCCCTGCTGGTCTCAGCCTGCTGGGACAGACTGAAGATGGCCGTGTTGCTGTTTGCTCGATTTTGGGCGAGAAGCGTGTGGTTGAACTTCTTATAATGGTTTGGAATAGTGGAGGAGCACTGAAGACCATCTGGACATTCTGCATGGACAGAAATTTTGATGAAAATCTATGTTATACAAAAAAATGTTATACATTTCCCTTGTGAAAAATATTGAAAAGCAGAACATCTTTACATTTCAACTTTTAAAATTTGATCTAAATATCAAATAATATGAAAATCATTGCATTCATTCCATGAATAATTTACTGAGCCTCAGCATTTTTGGAAGTCGGCTTGTATCACAAGTACCAACTGTATAAAAAGCAGCATGTAAGCTCATTATCTGACTTGTTGCTTAAATATAGACAATGAAAGTGCTTAGAAAAGCAAAACATTTACAATATATCACATCAGCGAGTCTGTTGCTGAGGATAATTACAACCAGGGAGTAAAGAATCCCTGAATTGTGCGACTTTCTTAAGTTGTAAGACTACACTGATCCTTGTTTTCGTAAGAAGGAGGGTCAACATCTTATCCCATATGTCATAAAAAACATGGATCTATTATAATACATCCATCCATGATAAAAAACAGTATAATGAGAGATGCTAACAAGCTGCTTTATGGAAAACGTCATCAAGATGTCTCAGACTCTGATGTATTGATAGTTCTTTTTAAACTATGTCAAACAAATCCTCCACTTGAATAACAGTAAAATACTTAATTGTTGGTATTCATTTCCTGCATAAAAGTACTATACCTCAGCAAAGAAACTGAGAAAGAAAGAGAATGTGTGGAGGAGGGTGTTTATCTGAAACTGGAATAATTGGTGTGTTATATATTCCGTATCACTTGTAAGAGATAGCTTTAATGGATGTCTGTACCTTTGCATTTGTCGCTGGGGGTGTCCAGGCATTCAGCAACGTGCCATCTTTGGGACTGTACAACCAAGATAAAGAATGGCATCTGGCAGATGGGACAATACTCTTCGGATGTTGATCCCTGAGCTGCATTGCTGTTACTTTCTATTGTTTCTTCGGGAGAAGATGGCTTTGAAGGTAATTCATGAGCATCTAAGCAGCAATTTTGGTCAACATAAGCATCAGTGGCTGTGGCACCATCTCCACTTTCTGCTGATTTGGTTTTTGCACTCTTCTCGTGTGACTTGAGAGAAGTTTCTTTCTTGGAGGTTTTCCTGGTCGTGCATCTTCTTTTAATGACAGGCGACGATTCGGTTCTCTTCCTTTTCTTCTCAAGAGGTTTATATTCCCAAATATCATTTTCTGAGTCGTCCTTTTGTGACATTTGGAGCAGCAGAAAAGGCAACGTGTCAAACGTCACCTAAAACAAGTTATTACACAAGAACTGATGTTTGGTAACATTCCGCGGTTAAGATAATTGCACTGTATAACAGTGCAACTACTTATAGATTGCTCAATATCCAGTGTGAACGTATCATTAAAAAAATAGTTCCTTCAATTTGATAGTTACGATATGATTTTTCTTTTACACATACCGTTTGGTCCTCGGCATGCTGTAAGGAAAGTGTTAGCAACACAGTAACACTTACCGCCACAGCACCGATGAATCTAGTAAAGCCAGTTACATAAAAACAAGTCGCACTTTCCACACATTCAGTAAGCTCGAACTGAGTAATATTTTTGTTTTTAATACCACAAGATTTATAAAGAATTTATGTAACTTAAGTTAACGAATATTTTTGAGAAAACCTCCAGAGAAATATTATTTTTTCAGCTCTGTATTAAAATCAGTGCTACGAATCTGCGTTGATCGTTTACTCCACTCTGCTGTGATTGGCTGTTTCCATAAGTGGCTTTGATTGGTTGTTTTGCTGTCAGGCAACTGATGATGCTCTGGTAGTCGGAAGCAGTAGTTGTAGTCTCAACCATGGCGTCCCAGTGTAGCCTCTCCAAACTATTTCCTATCCAGAGTCAGCTCGATTGCGCCCTAGAAGACGCTTCGACACAACAAGAAAAAGAGGATCTTGTCTATCAGTATTTGAAAAAAATAGACGACGGAGAGGACCTGAAGATTCCCGATTTTCACACAGGTGAGACCATGTTTACACTTGTAGCTTCCTTAGCACATCAGATCTCTCCATAACAGTTTGATTGGAGTTTGCTAATCCTGTATGTAGTTACAGTACTCAACATGTCCACACAGTATACGAATTAAGCAAACAGATACTTTTCCTGTCTTGGCGTTTAAATACAGTTTTAAACTGAACTAACGATTTTTGTCATGTGTTTCTCACTGTAGCCAGCAGTACAGCACCTCCCATTCAGTTGAGATTAGCAGCTATTCAGACTTAGCTATGACCACATTAGGGGCACTTGCGTTTTAACTGTTTGAAGCCATTGTTTGAACTCTCACTCTTGTATGTTTTGGGTGTGCACTGTGGGTGTTTAACCTTTCATTGAATGTAATGACCCAGTGGGAGCCCATTTGCTCCCTCACTACCAACCAGCACAAATATGAGAATCTAAAGTTAACAAAACAAAAGGAGTCGAGTTTGCTCACAAGGGGGGGTGTCATGCTTACAAGATAACAGTTGTGAGCTTTCTGTAGTATGGGTTAGGGTTAACCCTAACATGAAAATAAATACCTTGCTCAGATCTTTTATAGCTGCTACAGTGTAACAAACCACATTATGATTGAGAACACAGTTCTAGTTCTAGTTCTTTTGGGGCAAGCTCTGAAAATAGATCTTCTGAGTGATTTAGTCTGTGGGCAGTATCTCGTTGCACCAGTAGATGGTGATCGTCAGTGGAGCATTACACATCAAAATAGGTGGGAGTTGTTGCAGACCTATACAGTGCATGTCCACCTATCTTTCATGCATTTTTAAAATCCTGTACGTTACACTTGTTTGCACTATTGGTTTTTACAGCAGGCGTGACTTGACAGCACAACGGTGTCACTCAACCTTTGTTACAACAAGGGTACAAAGTTGAAATAAGGTCACCATAAAACCCTTGACGAAACGCATAACATTTTTGCTCATTTTATCTAATGATTCTAATGACTAAGGAAGAACCGTTGAGTTTTATATAAAAGGCTAAACGTTGGACCTTTAGCTCTTTGTCTTTCGCCCAATGAAATCAGGGTGTGTCCGATTGGTTGCAAATTCACTCTGCTATACCATAACTACTACTACTATACCTCTATATATTTGAATTTTATAGAAGTAAGACAACTTTACAGGAAAACCCTGGAAAGAACTGAAAATTATCTGGAACAATAGGCTTGACAAACTGTGTGCAAGTGTACTGGGGATATTCTTTGCCATTTTAAAGGCAAATAGATGATATTTCAAGTATGGATTGGGTTTAGGGTTTGAGACTTGAGTAACATACACCACTGTATTTCAATAAATCACTCAAGTCAGACTGAGTTGCAGAAATGAGGTCTTGCATCTCTCTTAACTGGCCTGACATTTAGCCAATCAGTATAAAGGTGTTTAGTCGATATACAAAGAGAATCTCATCAGTTTTTAGTCGATTAACCCAAAGGATATTTAAAGACATTGCTTTGTAGGCTTAAATAAGTTGGCTAACACATTTTCATTTGACCTGCATAGGGTGCTGTTGCAAAGATTTTTGCCAAAAGATAAACTGCTTGGTCAAGCAAGTAAACCAAACTTTATGTGATGAGAGTGCTGTGTCATAATCATTCTTAATGTGCTGGATTTTGTGTTGTGCTGATGTAAAATATGTGTGACATTTCTTATCAGATCCAGTTGTGAAAACCGTATAATTTTAGATCTACTAAGATGTATTTATGGTTATTCATAGAACACTTGAACTGGAAAAACCTCAGTCAGTGATTTGATCGATTGGACACTCTAAAATTTTCTCCATATGCCATGAATGCTGTATCCAATGAACTTGTTGTGCATCTTACCACAATTTTTTTGTGTAGGTTCTCAGTTATTCAGGCCATTTTAATCCTAAATGCTAAAATTGAAGGCAGCTGTTCAGTTACGGAACTGAAAAAGCCTTTTGGAGGACAAATAAAACGCTGAAAACGTTGACTAATCTTACATTTAAAGAATGATTGCATCATTGCCCTTTCTGATATGCTCCAGGTTTAGACTGGCTGAACACGGAAGGGCCTCTGTCGTTAAACAAGGAGCTGGCTGGTAAAGTGGTGCTGCTGGACTTCTTTACGTACTGCTGCATCAACTGCTTGCACATCCTGCCTGACCTGCACCAGTTAGAGGAGAGACACTCCGTTGAAGGTTTGTGGCTGTGACATCAAAATGAAAAGAACAAAAAAACAATGTGCTGTTCCATTCCCTAATACTTTCACTTCACAGCAGTGGAGCACTCGTCAACCAGCCCTCCCATTCACACTGAATATATACATTTCTGAAAACTGGGGACAAATGCAAAGGCACTTTAGGTTTGAGGGAACATTTCTTAAACCAGAGGAAAACGAGCTTTATTTTAGAGTGCTTTCAGTTATAGATTATTATGCACACTTCTCAAGCTGGAGCAATATTTGTGCGCTCTGTGTCGTTCTTAGAATTCTTCCGACAGTGCACAAAGCGATTGAGATTTTTGTTTTTGTTTTCCCCATTTTATATTACATTTTGGTCATGTGTGCGATTCTCATTGATTGGAGAAATTCACCTGATCTTTTCATGAGATTTGTTGTCAGTTAGGAAAAAAATATTGAATGGCACTTTTCCTTTTTTTTATCTAAGGTACAACAGGATTCACATCTCATAGTAAAACACGGATTCAGGTTCACTGTGGCCTGTGTGTGTTAAACATATTAGTGACTGCCCAGTGTGTACTGTATGTTGCACCAAGGTCGCAGGTTGCTATGGGAACATTTATGGGTGAATGATTAAATAAAGTGCTTAAAGTAGATTTGAAAAAAAAATACTAAATTGCACAAGTCCCAATGAAATGGAATTCATCTTCGACTTAATTCACATCCCAGCTTGCTAGCATTCCTTTCAGTCCGTCTCATTGGAAGCAGCAGTCTGGCACAGATCAGTTGCTGCTGTGTTGTGTCATGCTGTGTCAGGGAACACATGTAAGTTCACTTGGGAAGGGAAATGGTTGTACTACCTTCTGCTTCTTTTCCAACAGCAGGAAGGCCCTTATCTCAGCTGTTAAGAGACAGAAACTAAAAATACTTCCAAGCTGCCGTGTCAGTAGCTGCAGCGCTCGTGACTTTAAGCTGCTAGTATTGTACTTCTAGTACATCTAAAGCGTAATCTCTTGCATCCGGTCAATCCCTCATACATAATGTCTGTAGGTGTATAAAAGTCTTCAAAAGCATTTGATTCACTGTTGCCGTCACTTCTTTTTAGCTACCACAATGCTCGGTTGGTTAGCCATCACCAGTTTATTTGTATGGATCTGAAGGTCCAATTAGTTCTTTCATTCTCCACCCCTTTTGGAGGCTTTCAGACCAGCCTGGACTAGGTCACAGCTCAAAGCAGAGTAGCTTCAGGTCTCAATGCACTGCCCTAAATTTGATAGTAAAGGTTTCTCTAAAGATATTAAAGACTGTTAAATATTCCTGTAGTCTAAGATATTTTTCTCCAAGCCCATCATTTGCAATAACATTATTTTTTTATGCACTTTTGGCTCTTTTCTGAGGTTCAACCTGATGTAAAATTAATACATGAACCCTGATTCATTCATCAATTCATCCATGTAATCATCCCTATGATTGTTTTTGCTTTTCTCGGTCTTATTATTATTTTTGATAATCGAAAGGAGCATTATTGTTATTAACTAAGTGGTAGGATAGACAAAATGTGCTACCAGTATCACTAAACTCCTATACCTCATTTGTAGAATATAATGATAATTATAAAAGATCAAAATTAAGCCAACAGGGACATTTTTGTGTATTTGATCATTTTTGCATGTTAATTAAGCTTAATTTGAGTGTATGCTGTGTGGAATAGTCTTGTTTTTTATTTGCTGAATGCAACAGAGAGCTCTTTTAAAAGGCATCTGACTGCAGGAAGCTGTGCATCTTCGAGTCGGGAGCCTGGCAGCACACACACACACACACACTCACTCACTATCATGCTCGCCTTATCTTTGGCACTGCTATGGGTACATTGTGTTTGCTGCTCTGGTCAGTGAGGTGTGGGAGCCACCCTGCCCATTCACTCCCACAGTCCGTCCCCCCCTACCCACCCATCGTCACTACAATCTGTTGCTGGTAATACATTACTTGGCAGAGGCTGAGAGTGATGAAATCCACAGTGTGGAGTTCAAGTGAGTGTTTTTTTCCTTCTGTTGAGAAAATTACAATTTAGGTCTTTGGGGACCAGTTTTTTGTTTTTTTTCTGGATCTCAAAAACTAAAAATGTAATTCTGCATTTTGCTTCACCATCTGAAACGAAATGCAAATCAGATAAATGTGTATTTTCACATTGACTCACAGACTCTCGCCCAAAACAGTTGCACAGTTCGACCACCTCTAGCTTTGATTGCGGCATTATGTCATTGAGCTCATGCAGAATCACAGTATTTGTTTTCATCCTGGAATATGCCTCTGCCAAAAGAAAAAAAAAAAATCCACACACGGAAGAACCCGGTCAGTCAGTATATTCAGGAAGTCTGCTGACCGGATTTTTCGGGCATGTAACGTTGCTGTACCTCCACATGACCAGTTGAAGCAACCCTAGATAATATTTCTGGCCCAGAGGGCTTGTATGGTAGGCACCAGTCATGATTGGTGCAGCATTTCATCCACTGCTCTGATACACCCATCACTCAGTCCTTTTATTTTTTTCAAAATTAGCTTCACTGGTTAAGTATTTCTCTTAAGGCGACACTGTCATGGTGGGGTGGATGGAGGACACGGATGCGGACTTTCAAAAAAATAACGGTTGATTTATTAACAAAAAACAAAGTAACAACAGAAAGCGCGGCTGAGCCGGAGAAAAACGTAGCTATAAAGAACAAACAAAAATACTTGACATGGCAAGGAATAAATAAATACTTAGCTTGGTAATATCGACGTGGAACATGGATAACAAGAATCTTGGCATAGATGGCAAACAACATACAACAAAGATCCGGCAAACTAAGAGGGGAGGCTGGAAACTAAATAGGGAGTGAGAGTGATTGGAGAGTGAGTGCAGCTGAGGGAAAAAACACAGGTGAAGTGAGTGAACTAATAAACTGAGTGCAGGGAAACTAAGACATGACTAAACTAAACATGGACTGAACACAAAAACATAACCTAAAACATGAAACTAAAAATGAGAGTCCCTGGGCGTGACAGACACAGCTGTTCAATCCCGGTCCCATGACGTCTCTGTGAACTGCGTGCGTGGAAACGCTGTTTCTTTCACTGAAATCTGACGTTGACTTTCTTTGATGGCTCTCAACAATTCTTACAGGTTTCGATCATGTGTTGGGCGGTTCTCAGCTCAATCTGAAACGGATTATTTTCTGCAGCAATTTTCCAGTGGGGTCCTCTTATTGATTTGCTAAGTAAATCTAGGTGGTGACCTTTATTGTTCAGGCAGCATATATAAAGACATTTTTTTATCAAGAAATATGCACTTGCATGTACAGTTACATAGAACCGAAATGGTGCTTAGAAATGTTTGCATTTTATGGCGTTGATCATATCCCACTTGGCAACCTCTCCATCTGTGATTGTGCTTGATTCCGTGCGAATAAAGTATTGTCAGATTGAAGCTTTGACATTTCTTCTGACCCAGGCTGGCTCTGTTTGTGCACAGTATTGTCACATTTTTTAATCGAGGAAAACACGAGTACAAAAGTGACTGCGTTGCAATACGGAGTCCCACAATGACTGCGAAAACAGGAAGGAAACCTGTCGAGGTATCTGCTCTGTAAGGTTGTTTTTTTTATTTTGGAGAGAATTTTCGTGATCCCAAAAAGATTTGCTTGAAACAGCATCACAAACTCATCTACTCCATTGTTGAGGGCAGTTCAGTAGCATAATACTTGAGCATCTATTGGCCTCGTTAAAAGTCACAAATTGTAACCAAATGCCCTCATCGTCCGTAGGATGAGCCTGGAGTTGATGACAACTGGAAAATGGCTGAGATTTATAGGAACCTCATTTAGATCTACAGAATGTTATGCTTGAGGGTCATGTTTCCATCCCTTTAAATAGTCCTCCTTGTTATATGTTTGTGTGAGACATTTGTACCTATGGGATCTTGGTGTTGACCAGGCTTATGCAACGTGTGGACATGCTGATTTAAAGAAAATAATTCACAGAGATGCAGTTGAGATAACTGCTGTAGCAGGACATGAGTCCTAGATATTTATGTATAAGATGATGTTCTGAGGCAGAACACCGTTTCTGGTTGGAGTTGGGGCTCAGGTGTGTACTGATTTTAGAGTTGGAATAAACTGGTCATGGTTAAGGGTAGGGATGAGGTTTGGGTTGGATATATTTGTACAAGCTCGAGTGTGTGTTTGAACTTTTTGTTTGTTTGCAGTTTTGTTTTTCGAACACTCCTCTTCCAGACCACTTACTGTTATATTTGGGTGTAATTTTCTCTCAATCTGTTTGATCTCTCTCGCAGATGGATTGGTTATTGTTGGTGTGCACTCTGCCAAATTCCCCAATGAAAAAGTAAGTGTTTTCATTGTTTGTTTATGTTTGTGTTGGCTGGTCTGACAGAGTTTTCTTTCCTCTGCTTCGTTAGAACTTAGTTAAAACTGTAGTGTATTAAAGATACGTTGTTCTCCAAGAGCTGAAGAGATGTGTGATGGAACACCTTAATGCCAAGAGTGAAAGCAGATTTTCTGAGCTATCATATCAAGATTTATTTATTCTTTTAAGTGTTTAACCCATTAACGCTACTTAAGAATAATTATTGAAAGTATAATAAGTATTGCCTGAAAACAGCCTCCTTAAACTTTGGGGTTTTAGGGGAAAAAAAGAGAATAATTACATGCTCTAAGCGTTTACTGAAACCCTCTTCTTCTCTGTATTTTCACATGAATAGAAACGTGAAGATTAAACTCAATTGAGCGCTGAAGCCCCTATAATTTTATTGCAAAATGTTCACTTTGTCCTCTTGTTCGTCAGCCTTTCAAAAAGAATTTGGTCCATCATGGGGCCACACTGACACAAACCATCATGCACACTCCCACTCACTGTAGGGTTAATTTAGAATCACTAATTAACGTAATGCGCAGGTTTTTGGATGGTGGGAAGAAGCCAGTGTACCTGGAGAGAACCCACGCATACACGGGGGGGGTCCGCACAGACTGTGAGACCACTGTGCAGCCCTTTCCACAATTCAGAATTACTGAATTATTGAATGTTTTCAGGGGATTTTGAAATATTTGAGCAGTGAAAAGCATCAACAACAGCTTGCAGCTAAGCCTCATGATTCCATCCGAATGCAGAAAACCTCATAACTTCACCCCGTCTCCACCTTTAATAGAGCTGAGCCTCGGCAGCGACAGTGATGTCTCACTTCTTCAAATTCAAACAGTGTTCAGTTATTTGAACAACGCAGGATTTTTTTTCAAAGTTCCTGAAGAACAAAGCTTTTGCATCCAGCATTGAACGTTCTCACATCGCATTTGGCTTTAAAGGGAAAAGTACAACAGTCAAAATCAAAAATAGGAATTATTTTATTCAATGTTATTCTTTTAAATTTTTGTGTATAGTAGTGTTTGTGTATTGGCACATTTTTTAATGTTCAAGTTCAGAATCCTCTTGTTCTTTATAGAATGATAATAGAATAATAATGATGAGTGGTTATTGCTTCGTGTAGTAGTTTTCATGTCTACAAACGTTGTTTGTACCAGCGCTATGTGTGATCTCTGCATCTTTTCTCATTGGTTTTCATTTGTCCATAAACGTCCGAAGGTCCTGGACAACATCTGCAGCGCTGTGCTCCGCTACGACATCTGCCACCCTGTGGTAAATGACAGCGAGGCACGTCTCTGGCATGAACTGGAGGTCTCCTGCTGGCCCACCCTGGTCCTACTAGGACCGCGTGGCAATTTGCTCTTCTCCTTAGTCGGTGAAGGCCACTGTGACAGGCTGAATCTGTTCACTGACAGCACCCTTCGTTATTATGGGGAGCAGGGCCTGCTGAACGTTCACTCTGTTGAGATCAAACTGTACAAAGACTCCTTGCCACCCAGCATCCTTTCCTTCCCTGGAAAAGTGGCTATCGACAACCTCCACCAAAGGCTGGCCATAGCAGACACGGGACATCACAGAATTCTGGTGGCGTCTTCTGCTGGACACCTGCTACATGTCGTAGGAGGTAAGACTGGCTTGTATATGTTGTAGTGAATAAGCTATGAATGAGAATTAGGTGTTGTTCTTATTTAATGTTTTACGTAGGAAATGGAAGTAGATTCAGTACACATTTGCGACATTTAGGCAATCATTACATTTTGACATCCTGCTCATGCTTCAGTGACCCTCAGCGGAGCCACATGGCTGTCTGTGTTGGCCCCAGATCAACAGAGAGGTTGGCAACACCAGGGACCAGTTCATGCTGGTAACTGGCACTGACCTATGTGTGGACAAATAAGGAGAAGAAATGAAAGGATTGGCTTTATGTTTGTGCTGATGATCTCATCCTTTATGCACACATTCATCAGAAATCAAAGGCTAAACTCTTTTAATTTGTCTCGTTTCAGTTGTCATTAAAATATGGAAAACATCACTCTGCCTTGGTAACATTAGTGTCAAAAATCGAACTAAGTCCTAGATATCTGAATAGGACAAGTCGAATGTTGAGCAGATGTCCCTCCAGAGCTCTACTTTATCAGTGAGAACAGAGGGGATATATTCAAAATGGAGCCAGAGATGAAAAAGCGATATTACTCTCCGTATAGATGAAAAATCTGAGCTTTAAATGAAGTATTGCAGAACACCCTGACATATCCTTTCTGTCACAGGACCTGAAAGTGGCAAACAAGATGGCGACTTGTCCGAAGCTTCCTTCAACTCGCCACAGGGCGTTGCCATCAAAGGGGACACTGTATATGTTGCCGATACGGAAAACCACCTGATTAGGAAGGTAGAGCTGACCTGTCTCTTTAGCACACGGCAGTTTTTGCTGATGTCTGCGTGTACCACTGTGTCGGACTGTGTTTGTGTTTGTGTGTGTTAGATCGACCTGCTGGAGGGTAGAGTCAGCACTCTAGCTGGAGTAGGTGGTCAAGGCACAGACAAAGAGGGTGGGGCCATGGGACCTCAGCAGCCAATCAGCTCTCCCTGGGATGTGACGCTTGGCACTGCCGGTGAGTTTTGTGGTGATGTGATGGCTCGATCTCATAATTTATTGTTTTTCCTCTCTGTGCCCGGCCAGATTGCCTTCTGTTCTGCTTTTAGTATTCACTCTGCATCCTGCCGTACCATTAATAATTCTCAAGTCTGTCCGATTGCTCATATTGGTCTGGACTTTACCGGGCTTTATTATTCTGCAGGTCAGATTTCATGCAGATTTTTTTAGGGATTTATGGTTTGCCTGTTAAATGGCTTGAGGAAAGGGGTGTCTCTCTTTGTGTTACTGTGAAACCAATCATCAGAAATTCTCATCATCTGTGGATTGGCCCTCTGTTTGGAGGTCAGAGACGAGTGGAGGATTATACCACTCTTTCTAGCTCTTTTTGCTTTTTATATTCAAACATTTGTGGCGCTTTTCTCGCTAAGGGTTTAATGTGATGTACAAACGTTTCTATGGTGAGGTCACCCGAAAATGTGCGGCATTATTCCCATTTCTAAACAATATTGCATCTCCCTCTCCCTTGCTGTGACATCCAGCTTTTTACTCTGACAAAAAAAGAAGAAGAAGAGAAAAAACTACAAACAAAGAAACAGTTCAGGGACAATGTAGATGAGGCGAGACTGAGTTGGTTTGGGCATTTGTGGAGAAAATGCTGGATATACTGTAAGAGGGATTGTGTAAATGGAGCTGCCAGGTAACAGGATGAGAGGACAGCCAGATAAATAATTCATTGCTGTTGTATCAGGCTGGTGGTTGTCATGACAGAAAAGGATGCGGATGGGGACAGACAATCTGCTGTGCCCTTACCTGGTGACTTTTAAAACTGTTTAATTCTGTGACGTCTTACTGGACAATGATAATATCTATGCAATAACTCATATTTCCCTAATCTCAGAAACCATTAAAACCGAATGAAAGATATTCTCTATCGGACGTAACAGTCTTCATAGAAAATCTGTGTACACGGTTAGCAGTTCAATATTTTCCGTATATGGATGTTTTTCAGTACAATTAGCAGCATCATGCTGTAATTCAGAATATTTCTGATGATATTTCAGTTTTTTGCTGAGATAGTTGCTCTTTTTGGGTAAATTGGCTTAACTCTTCTTTGACATCTATTCAATTTACTCAGTCTTCTGCCAGTTTCATGTATCTGACCAGTAGCACAGTCTTGGATTGAAAAACCTGATTGGCACACAGTTTACTTAGTTTCATCCTGTTTCATTTCCCTTCCATAGAAGCTCTTCAACTACATCAACCTACCTGGTGGATTGTCTTTCAAAGTATCCCGGCACAACACTTACATTTGATACTTTCTTGACGTAACATATATACATTTACGTTCTACACACAACATTTGTAGCTTCTGAGCCTCAAACCATTCACCTCCTTCTTGTTAAATTGAAGTCCCTGATCTTTTACAATAGGTTTGCATTAGCAATATTCCTGATTGTTTCATAATTTCAAAGGGATTCTCAGAGGTTGATTGAAACTGAAAAGGCTAATTAAGTTGGAAAAAAAACAACTTTTAAATCTAATTCCCGGTGGATACAACATCAGCTTAGATATTTGCTAATTCTTCATCATTCATTATAGTTCAGTTGAATCAAGTTAAATGAAACTCAATAGTAACTTGAACCTTTTCAAGTCCTAGATAAAACTAAGTAAATGTATCCAAACAAATTAAGATCTAAGATCTCAACTTCAAGTTGAAGCTCAACGTCCCTTCATGCCTGGCTTTTATTACTTTTCCATGGGTATTCCCAGTTTCTTAGTCATTAAGCTGGTGTATAAACAGAAAGTGTTTTTAACTTGGTTTTTAATAAGAATAACTTAACATTTTCATATTTAAGATACCATATTAGCAGATCCCTCGAACACAGTTGCAGTTGATGATCGTCCATGAATGCTGAATCATTATATATTCAGTAGTGATTATGATTTGGTCATTAATGAATTTTAGGTTGAATTTATACAAATGCTTATTCGTATTTTTATATTCTTTAGTTTAAAAAATACACCACAAGTCCACCACAAAATGTAATTCTTGGCAATTAACTCAATAGAGCTGCTTAATTATGGCACCGTAAAACCCAGTAAATGGAGCTGAAAAAACAAAAGTGCTTGTGGATTCTGAGTCTCCTTTTACAATAAGTCACAGCTGTAGGTGCCTCCGAAAGTCCGGGAAGTTGTTAAATTGTACTTTGGAGCAAAAAGTTGTTGTACCCGTCAACAGTCGGTTTACATTTTTGAGACATAACGTTTGAAATATTGATCTCACTGACGTAAATTGAAAGAAATAATAACATTTAAGGAGCTTGGCAGTCTTGTGTATAGCGGGGACCTGTTTGGGGTCTATCCCGCCACTCACTCCACGTTAGCTGGGACAGGCTCGAACTCCCTGTGACTCTGAACAGGATAAAGCAGGTAAGTAGATGGATGGATAGCATTACAGGTATCAGTCTGGGTCACATTTTTGGCTCAGGTTGATTAATGGCACAACCTGCTGTTGTGACTCACTATGAGTACATCCTCTCACTCTTTGTAATTTCATGACGGTGTGGAGTAATTGTTCATTTGACAAATCAAGAGCATCCTACAATTTATTTTTTTTTAACCATAAAGTGCTACACAGGGATTTATACTGTGAGTCCACCAGATGTGATCAAGAAGTGCGGATTTCTGCTCGACATTAAAACACAACAGAGATACTATGCGTCTGTAAGGGTTGTGTATCCATCAAGATGACAGTGTCGTCTCTGCTGAGGTGGCGGATGACCTTTCACAGACAGGATGTTGTCATTTTTAACAGATTTTTGACACTTGGCCTTCACAATCCCAGGCTCTGAAAATGTTCCATCTTTGCTCAAAGTTAACTTCCCCAACACAACTGAAAAACACTTTTGCCTTCCGAGCAAACGTTAGCATAGTTTTTGAATGATATTGAGGCTGACTGGTAGAAGGCTAGAAGCAGTTCCTGGTTCCAAATTTATAGTTTGTTTTCTTGCTTCACTTGCATGCGTAGGTGGTGTTGAGGACAACGTGCTGTGGATAGCGATGGCAGGGACTCACCAGATCTGGGCTTTGTTCCTAATGGATGGAAAACTGCCCAAAGGAAGGTGAGAGACTTGCACATAACCACGGGGCAACTTGGCAACAGCAACCTTAAAAAGACACAAATAAGTTTGTTTCTAAGGATAGAAGATAACGATCGTGTCTTTTTTTTAGATATGTGTGGACGGCGTTATCCCAGGAAATCAAGTGAAACAAACAAGTGATAAATGTGTCGTAATTAATTAACCACAAATTAGCATTTCCAACAGAGACTATTTCCATCACAAGAGGTGAAAGGTAAAATGGCAAAAATGTCATCATATTGTAATTATTTTCTGTTACAACTTAAAAAGTGAGTCCAAGGCAGGGACGTGCGTGCGATGGGCTGGCAGTGGCAGTGAAGAGAACCGAAACAACGCCTACCCTCACAAGGCAGGCTTTGCACAGCCTTCCGGGTTGGCTTTAGCCCCAGAGGAGCCCTGGAACTGCTTGTATGTGGCGGACAGCGAGAGTAGCACCATCCGCACGCTGGCACTGAGGGATGGAGCTGTCAAGCTGCTGGTTGGAGGAGAAAGGGACCCAATGGTGGGTGCACAACAGATGATGGATGGTTAAGTAAATGATGGAAGAAGTTTTTTGTTTTTTTTCTCTACCATTTGTCTTTTTCTGTAGTCTGCCTGATAACTTTCAAAAGTAGTTACATTTAAAACAAATCAGCCAAAGAGCAAAAGCACCGTCAGAACTCCAAGTTGCTGTGAATTTTAACTCTTTAAGTGACCCATTGTGGTGCCTCTGTAAAAGGAGAACATCTGAAAAAAAAAAAGTAAAGAAATCCACCTTCTGATGGAGGCTGTGACAGACAAATGCCCTTGTTGTCTACTCAACAAGGATTTTATGTTCCACACCTTGTCCTGCCACCATACATCAACAGAAAACGCAGACTGTAAAAACAGCACATTAATCTCCCAACAGCAGAAAACCCGTTTTAAGGAACAATGTTGTACAGATCTTTGGCTCTTAGGCAGTCACAAGGGTTCAGGGCTGTTTTCCATTGATAGAAAGTATTGATTAAAAACAGAAAAAGCCACAAATAAACACAGCCTTTCTTGTTCGCTGTTGAAGAAACGCCTGAAAACAAAATTTTTGGTTGTACTTTTCTCATCCGTCTCCGCAGTGTATATATTTTTTTCTATGTCTTGATGTATTTCTGGAAAGTATCGAGAGCTCTGGAAGGTTCTCACCCATGAGAATGGAGAGTAATTAAGTGGAGAGTCATCTACAGTTTATTCTTTTAATGTGACAAAAGCCAGCAAAATCCATTTAGATACACCATGGTGTGCAGCTGCTTAGTGAGTTTTAAGCTTTTAAACTGAGACACTGGAACATTGAATTTTAAGTGGGATTAAAGATGTTATCACATAAATGCAAATCTGAGAATCACATCTCTTGTCTGCAACCCTATTTTCTTTATTATTGTATCTATCTAACTAGCACATACTAGCACATGTATCTATTACTTATTTTTCCCCCAGTTCCTTGAATATGTTTGTCACTGAGTAAATCTTAATTAAGTCATCTTATTTCTGTTTCTGTAATCTCTAACCATCTATACTTGAGAGCCTCTGTATTCGTGGTTTTGAAATACTTGAAAATAGCCTTAAACTTGATTATTTGAAAAAAGCCCTTAGGCTACATCTGTTGAGTAGTAGGCTAGCTCTCTACGTTGTGCAACATGGAGGGAGATTCACATATTTAAAGGAAAAGTTCGAATTTTTTTCAAATTATACTGGCTCTCTTTTACCGAGAGCAGCACTCAGCGTTTAAGTCTCATATCTGAAATTATGATAAGCGGCTGGTTAGCTTAGCTGAAATAAAATAGAAATTGGGACATGGCTAGCCTGTTTCTCTCTAAATGTCATCAATGCTGATTGTCAGTATGACAAGTTTTAATGATTTAATGTTTTCTATAAAGTAATAAACTGTAAATTCGTTGGTACATAGATTTTGTAAGCTAACACAGCTATGCTAAGCTAAGGTAGGAAGCTACGAAGACGTGACAGTTGTATTCTCATCATTTAACCTGTAACAAAAAAGTCAGTATGCCCATCTGTTTAACTATCAAACTGTTGCTTTAACCTGATGTGTTTTAGTGAATAATTTTGTGTTAAAACCTGCATTTAAAATTACAGATTTCTTTCCAAATGAGACGCAACACGGAAATATTGCTTTGAAATAGAGATTGAGTGGCAAAGCACTTCAGAAATCCAACAGAACCTCAATCAGGGAAAATCACACCTCCAGCTTTGACTGTCTGGTTCTAACGGCTGCCACAGGCTCGGGTGCCTGAAGAATCGAGAAGATCAGAGCGAAAATTATTCTTTGTTCCCACAAAGCTTTGATGGAGTATTTCCAGTATTTCCTCAGCTTTTGTAAAATTTCCAAAGCGGAGAGACTTCACATATCTGTGACGCGATGTATTGCACTCCTGCAGTGAAGGTGAACATCGAAGCACGTGTAAACTAACCGCCTTTTGGAACTGATTCAGCACGAGATTTATTGCACAGACTGTAGTTGTTTACACTCTGCAGCTGTGGAAACATTAATGAGCCATCAAGAATCATAAAACATGAAGAGATTGTTATCTGAGCTGAGTGATGATGAATCAAAAGCTATTTATTTAAATTTGTCACAATCTCTGACATGCTGGTTTTTGATTAGCTGCAATGATTTATCTTTCATTTTTTAATTTCAAGGATTTTCATTATGATTGTTTATACGGTTGAAAAATTCTTTGATTCTTTTTCATTTCACTCTGAAGCCATTTCAAATTTGGATTAAGGCAGTTCACATTTTCACGTCTGATGTTTTGTTCTTTGAGCCTGGGATGAGCTGAGGCACAGAGGTCACAAGTTGCTGTTTTTGGCATTTGTATCCTCTTTTGATCTCATGTGAATGTTTTCTGTTTTGCGGGCCAGAATCTTTTTGCTTTTGGGGATGTCGATGGGAAAGGGGTGGATGCCAAACTGCAGCATCCTCTCGGGGTTGCCTGGGCTCCCGAACAAAGCCTTCTTTATGTAGCCGACTCCTACAACCACAAGGTAACCGATGCATGTCACAAGGTTGCACCTCAGAGATGTATTATGCTCACAATTAACAGTTCTGTCATCATTTTAAGATTTAAGTGATTACTTGAAGAGTAGTTAAATGTCTTTTTCTTTCTTTTTTTTTAATACTAGACAGGGAACATGAATTGACTTTTTTTTCCCCCGCATTGTGATCAGGTCAAGGTAGTGGATCCAAAGACAAAGCAGTGTACCACATTAGCAGGAACTGGGCAGGCTGGAAATTCTTTAGGCCCAGAATTGAACAAATCCTGCTTCAATGAACCTGGAGGAATCTGTGTCGGTGATGGCGGGAAGCTTCTTTACGTGGCCGATACCAACAACCACCAAGTCAGAGTGCTGGACCTGGCCTCCAAGACTGTCTCACTGGTCAGTCCTCTATGTCTTTGTGTGATTGGAAAAAAAGTGTACTTTCAACCTTGAGAAAGTACTTAACATTTTGCCCATTTGTCTGTAATTAATTTTTCCCATAAAAGCATTTGTGCTTGATGAGTTTGGACGGAAGGTGAAACAGAAAGGGCATTATGAATGTGTGCAGCGTTCTCATTGCTCCTCTTTAAATCAGATATCCAAATCTCTCTCCTAACCAGTTCCCCATCTCCACTGAGTGCACAGACTCGGCACCATCCAAGCCTTCGAGTACTACCAAAGTCCCCACGCTGCCTAAATCGGCTGCCAGGAAAGAAATGCCTCCGGTGGCTGTGTTTTCTGGCCAGACGGTCATCATGTCACTCACAGTATCACTTCCAGAAGGAGCCAAACTCACTGAAGAGGCTCCCAGCTGCTGGGCACTCTCAGCTGAGGGTGAGACAACGTTTAGTCACTATTACAAGTGTCTTGCATTTAAATGTTTTATTCGCATTAATATTAAAGTACACTGTGACTTGTTAGTAGACCTGTCCAGTTCTCTGTTGTCACCCAGCATTGTATGATGTTCAAAGCCAAGATGCCGTTGTCCATCCTACTATTGCTCGATAATATAGGTCGCTGAAAGCTACCGGCTTCGTGACTCGGTTGAACACCGACACCAGCTCATTTTGAAGACAGAACCCTACTATTAGAGCCAGGAGAGGATTATTTAGCAAGACACTTTTACTGACGTTGTGTCAGATTTAGAATTTTCTCTTAAGTTAAAGACTCCTTTCTAATTAGGCATGTTATATATTTTTTTTGTCTTGCTCAATAGGAAAGTTCTGGCTAGATTTTAGTGGGATTTTTGTCAATTACAGGTACTCAAAAAATAAGTGAAAACACACCTTTTATATATATTTTTCGATTATTTGGTAACTTAAAAAAAAAGCTGTTGGAAGAAATTCAAGAGAAAACATGTATCCAGAGAAGACACTGCAAGTTTATCTTCTCAAACTTTATTGAATTGAACTTTGCCATCTTGATTAACCCAAACCTGGACAGACTTTTGTGTGTAGTAAAGTTACCTGACCTGACATTTATGCTACAAAGTTTGTTGAAAGAGAAAAGTCAGACTGGAATTTACACTGGGGAGAAGAAAAAAAAATCACTTTTTCTCTTTTAATACTATGTAGGGATTTAGCTCACGCCAGGCTTGCAATAATTGAATCATATTCGACTATTGTTTTTCTGAAGTCCAAAAGTAAAAGAAAAGATCTTCAAATACATAAAGATATTTTTGCCTATCGGGGCAACTCGAGGCAGAGTTAAAAACCTAAACCCCGTTGTGGAGCCTCTGCAGCTCTCCTACTGGCCTTTATTTTGGTCCGTTATCTATGATTCTGATAAAAAGCATTTGCACTGAATGATGCTTAACCTCCATGTTGATTTCACTGTGTAACAAGTAGATCCTCACTCTGCCAACCCACACCTGGGATTTAAAGCGGAAGGATGGAGGAACACTTCAATTACTGAAGGGCTCTTAAACCATCAGCGAGGTTGTGCATGACTTGGGCAATTTAATGGATGAATCCGAAGACCTCAGTATTGTTCAAATTGTAATCTACCATAGTCCGACCCTGGAATCAAGTGTGAGGTGATTGTTCGATACCATGTGAGTGGCGGTTGATGGTTAGTTCATTAGGTTTTGAACGAAAGTGTTTCCATCTTTCTGAGTGATCCAGCACGCAGTCAGCCGTATCAGCCGGCTATTTTTAGAACATTTTGATAAGGCGACATGCCTTGGTTCACATAATTAGCTACCACGCTATGTTATGTGATCCTCCACCATCCCATTATGCCCAGTCTAGACTTAAGCTGATCAGATCAGCACAGAGGCAGGAATTTTAATGGATCAAGTTAGAATGTGCAAGCCAGATCTAAATAGTTTTTTAGTGCCTTTTTAGAAATGGCTTCCATGGGACTTCATGTTAGGCATCAGCTTCATTAATCACCACTAGCATGGATTTTGTCATCTCTCTGGCATAATATTTTCTCACAGTATTAAATCCAGACTTCTCTTTCATGACTTTCATTCACTGTCCGTGGTCAGTGTCTCTTAAGATGGGAATTTGCTCTTGAATGTACCAGCCTTGCTTTAGAAAATGTCCTCGCCAGTATTTCATCAGATTTAGAAAGGTTATGTGAATTTGGGCTGATGTTTGGCTCAGGCTTGAGTCAACAGCCCGCGCAGGTCACACTCAACAATAAATCTAGATGCCAGGCAGTGATTCTCATACAAACACTGATCTTTCAGAGCTTGGACAAACTGAGTCTGATATAGGTTCAAACTATGGATTGATCTTGTTTATCACCATGGTGGCAGTGTACCTCTGGGGATTCAGTCAGTTTGGCTCACCCAATCTCCTGAAATAGCTTTAGCAACAGTTGGATATAAACCGTGATGTTTTGTATTGGCATGCACGGTCCCAGATTCCGATGACTGTGATGATTGCCTGACTCTTCATCAAGCTTCAACAGCAGCTTGACCCGTGTGGGTTTGAGCGAGATGTTTCAACAACTGTTGTGTGGATTACAGCAATGCTTATCTACCCTCTGGATGGATTGTAACAATTTCTGTGATCACATATGAGCCTCTTCCAGCAACATCATTGGATCCATATTTGACTACTCCAGTACTTTAGTTTATGACCAAATAATTGCAAAAATATGGTCAAACAAATTCACTGACATATTTGCTGGTTTAAACACAAATTATTTCAGAACATTGTATTTCTACCAAAAGTTGTTTTATTGTAAGTTCTCAACTGGAGAAGTTTCTTGGTGATATATTTCATTGAAATTGAGTTCAATTTTGAGCTATTCGGCTATCGCCTAGACTCTTATTTAAGCGAGATTTCACTGCAGGATTCTTAGTATTACTTTAACATTTTTATGAGCCATGTTGTATTCTGTATTTTCTGTTTTATAGGTAACGAGTGGCTGCTGGACAACCAGGTGATCACTGGCAACATTGTAGATCTGTCGCAGCCCCTCCGCATCTCAGCCAAACTTCCAACCGTCATAAAGGAGTCAAACAGCAATCCCAGCCTCACTTTGGGTGTATGGGTGTACTACTGTATGGAGACGGGTAATGCCTGTATGATGAAAGCAGCCTCATTTACCCAGCCTCTTCAAATAAACGCCGGTCTTGGAGAGGAAGAGATCACTGTTGCGATGGCCCACGCCTTCTAAAACCGGCCACGCGTCGCAGTTAAGGTCTTCGTTGAGTCATCAGTGTAACTCCAAGCCGTGTTCCGTCTTTGTTCACAGCTCTAACAGGAGAGTGGAAATCTGAGATTCCGACAGAGTTTTTAAACTGAAACACACCTGGCTCAGTAAAGGCAACACCCTAATATTATTGCTTTTTATAGTTATAGATTTTGAACTAACTATAAGGGACCGTCCACAACAATAACATAGAAGTGCTTTGTAGATGAAGAAGTTCCTTGAAAACTAAGGAACACCACCAGACTGAATTAAGGCCGACGGTAAAAGACAATCTGTGGATTTAATGGGAAATGTAAGCAATTCTGATGATTTATCCGGCTGGTGGTGGTCATACATTTTCTGTCATAGAGTTATGTAGTCTAAAATATAAAGTATTGAAAACAAAGTAAAACTAAAAGCCCATATATTTTTAAGTAATAGGGGCCTGTGAATTTGAAAGAGCAGATGATTTACATTTAAATGTTTCGAACAGAGTACTTTTCCAGAACTCCCCAGAAGTTATTACCGAGCGGTTTCCAAAGCGATTTCTCATGTAAATGATTATGAGCTGAGATATGATTCAGGCATACCTTTGGCTCTGAAAGTATTGCCTTTGAATGTTAATATTGAGTTATCAGGTCATTTTAAAGGGAATATTAGGATAGGAAGCCAAAATCTCCATCCTATCATTTAATCTGAGAGCAGTGAAAGAGGTATTAAGTGGAAAAGGACAGATCTCATCAGAGGTTCATGAGACATTATCTATGCAGACACACATTTTTATCAACCTTATTATGTTAAAGTATGACATCATAGTATTATTTATTTGTGCTTTTTTATTTTTCAAATATTCAATATTAGGATCATATATGTGTGTGTGACTATATATGGCGTGGATTTAGCTGGTATGATGCCTTCAGGTGCATGCTAATCAATCTTATATGCAGTATGTAGAAGATCTGTCTTCATTATCTGTCTGCGCCATTTGAGGCTGAGCAGTTTACTCCCAGCTCAAGGCTTCACCCTGTGTCTCCACTCTGTGTGTGTCTGATGATACTTTAGATTACGATTATTCACGACACACGGAGCCCTTTTTGATGCAGACCATAAATATAGCTGTTATCTAAGTAATGAATAAAGTGCCTGTTTTCGATAAAGGAAGCAGCCACTTGTGAACTGATGACACCGACAGACTGCTGCTGCCTGCTCCGCACACTGTGGGATATTATATTAAGCAAACAGTCTCATTAAAAGCTCACTATCAAGCATCTGCTCCTGAAAGGCAACATGATAGGAGAGAGAAGCTCTAATAATGATCTGCTGTACCACGTTGTGGGTTTTGTTATGTCACATGAGATGATAATGTGGAAGCTTTTATTGTCATTTTACCATATTGCTTTTCAAAGTTATGAGTTGCTGTCTGAAACGGCCCTGAGAGTGTTTTGATTATCATTGCTGTCATCATGTCTCATAACATAATTTTGCTTGTCAGACTGTTTTTATTTAGTTTGGACCGCTCGGCCCAAGTGCCTTGGAAAAAGGGGTGTGGCCGTATGGATGGTGTGAACCGATGACACTTTAACTGTATCCGAAGCAATAACAATATTATTCTGTAATGGGAGAAATGTTTCTTTCCCTCAAGTTATTTATCTGAAATGAACCACAGATGTTTAGCCAGTGTATTTTCTCAGCTCTGTTCTTCCTCTGGCATTTCCTAATGAACTGTAATGAGCTTGAGTGGCTGCTGGTGGGCTTTACGTTCCAGATACTGTTTTCCAACTCTTAACCTGATTTCTTCTCGGAGGTTTTAAATGCCTTTGGTTTGTCTTCATCGGGGACCTTGCTAAAACATTGGCTTCTCAGTGCATTAGAGCAAGAGAAAAAAAAACAACTAATAAAACATATCTATCCAGCCTGGTTTGTTTCTGATTGTTATACTTCAGAGATCTAAAAAGTCTCCTATTTTCAAATGTTCAGCCTGTGAGGTTTTTCAGTTTAACTTCAGTCGATACATTAATAAATTGAAAGACTGCAGCTCTGCTATATGAAATAGGTTTTATGCATTTTGTTACGTTTTCGAGTCATTTCAAAATGTTGTCGACATAAGTATTCAGACACTTTGTCTTGAGGCTCACAACTGTTTCTGTCAGTGATCCTTGCAATACTTTTGCCACTTGGCTCAAGTCCAGCTGTGTCTAACGGGACAGAAGTAAGGAGGCACACATCTGTCTGTATAAGGCGTCTCATTAATTATGTCCATGTATATCACAGGGAAACCCAAGTCATGAGGTTGAGGGAATTGTCAGTAGATCTATGAGGCAGACTTGAGTCAAGGCACAAATCAGGACGAGAATAGTCGCTGCAGCATTGAAAGCATCCAACAGCACAGCAGCCTCCTTCATTCTCAAGTTAAAGAATTTGGAACTACAAATCCTGTATGTTAGTGCGGGTTTTTACTTTGAAAATTCTCCAGAACGACTCTGTTGGTAACAAATGGTGACTGCAGGTAGGTCAGTCCAATGCACGTGCCTTTGTCATGTGTGGAAAATGTGGATTTGCACTTGTCTTGTTGAAAAACGCAGGGACATTCTTCGAAAAAATGTCCGTCTTGAAGGCAGCACACGTTGCCCTTAAATCTCAATGAACTTATCTTCATTAATGCTGCTGTCACTGAAGTGGAAGTGAGCTTTGCCATCACAGAACCTGGCATTTAGACACATTTGCTGATAAAAGTATGAATGGTTCCTTATAATCTTTGGTCTGGAACACTGAGCATCCATTTCTTACAAAAATAAATATATTAATTAAATACTGTTATATTGGTCTGACCCCATACACGTTTCATCTGTCACAGAAGCCCCCAAGCTGGGAGAATTCAGTGACACCTCTGGAACAGGTTAACACAAGGCTTCCTTTTTGCATAGCTAAGTTTTAAGTGGTATTTGTACTGTGATAAAGGTTTCCCAAAGCCTTTGCCCTTATGCGGCGACATTTTGTGACAAAGTTATGGTCCTCTTCCTATATTTGCTTCTCCAAGACTCTTCTTTCACGGTTTGACTTCATTCCTTCTCCTAAATTGCCCATCACAGCTTTTTCAGAAATTGAATGGAATGGATTTATATTAACAGGTAGAATAAATTCAATAAGAAAACACCAAATATGTTGGTGCATTAGCATTATCCATGACATCCCAATTTTTTTTGATTTGGGGTTGTACAATCTTGTCTAAACTGGTGAGGAAGGAAAACTATATGAGTAAATCATTTCAGGTGAGTCTGGACTGTAATAAATACAACTTAATGAACTGAAACCCGTCAGAGATTTGCCGCAATGCTAGTTTATGTATGAACTGACCCCAGGTGACAGGCTTCATTTTTCCAACAGTCATTAAGTACCTTTAATTTGTCTCATTCCTTTCATAAGAAGCAGCCGATTGGCCTCATTTTTGTCAATCAATGCAATGTTTCAGCAAGTAGTAACAGAATAAGTTGGCGCACATGGGAAGAAGATGGTTGAAAAGAAGGCTGTTTTTTTAAAAAGAATTAAAGAGTGAAGATTGTATGAAATGTACAGAAACGTGAAGCTGTTCAGTTCACCACTCAACCTGATGCTAATTTACCACCAGCTAATTTGTTGTTTGTCCATTATTTTGGTCCATGATGTAATGGGTCAACTGGGACAAGTCTGATACTAACAAATTGAAAGGGGGCATATAAAGGGGGGAAAAAAACTCCTTTTTTATCAAGAAGAAACCTCTGGCAGAGCCAGACTCAGGAAGGACGGCCGTCTGCCTTGCCCAGCTGGGGGTTGAGAGGACAGGAAAGAGGGGACAACAAACGCCCTGACACCAGGCCAGGGATACCTGCTGAGAAAGAGAAACACAAGTTAATGACAACAGTAATGTCATATGTACATATGTGTTTGATCAGTCGCATTATAGACACACACACTGAGGCAGCCAGTCTTGGATAGATTGCCAGAAATATGAAATATTCCGAACTTGTGTATGTTTTTCTTTATAGGAGAGTCATCTATTTCAGATATTTTGGAAGTCAGTTACATCTCTGACACAGAGTAAGACAGACCTTCGATATCTGATGTCTACACAGATCAGGGTCTACCTGCTCTAAAGTTTTTAATCTTTACCACCTACATTTGATCCTCTGATTGTAATAGAATTAATTTGACAGTGTAACAATATGGCAGTGTATCTGTTTCTTCAGTCATAAAAATTACAACAATTCATGTATTCATACAAACTGAAAATTAGCCAAAAGTTTGTGGTTTGATTCTCCGGCTTCCCCGAGCCACATGTCAAAGTGTCCTTGGGCAAGATACAGAAGCCATGTTGCCTCTGATGCATTAATTGGGGTGAGTGAATGTGTATGATTGTAAAAAAAAAAAAAAAAAGTTTGTTCCCTGTAAGGCTGTACAAACTTAGTACTGCTTTGGGAATATGCCTCTTTGTGTAAAAGCTATTTGTGTTGTCAACAAAACTGGAAAAGCGCTTCTGGATACTAATGCAGTCCATTTACAAATGAACAAACGTTTGCCAGATCATGTTTCCCAAAAAAAGCCAACAATTCCTGTTTACTTTCTTTTTCAGGTGCATCCCATAACTGCAACATGATTATCCATTTCCAACCAAGAAAATTACTACAGAACATAACTTGTGTGAAACTCCTCATTAAGCTGATAGAGTCCACTGTATGAGGCCAGAGTTGTGGTGGTTGATAAAGTTCTGAACATTTCCTATCGTGAAATAATTAACCCATCTTTGAAAATGTTTAACATTTACAATGGAAGGATAAATGTGGAAACATCATAGTTACTTAACAATCGCAAATGAAAATCAAGCAACGCTGTCTCCTTCCTTTTGTGCCCTCTGTCTCCTCATCTGCTTCCCTCACAGAATTTGACAGCATCATTAACACCTGTGGGATTCCAGCTGCTGTCATCTCAGCCAGAGGCCACTCACTCACTCACACACACACACACACACACACTCACACGCACACGCACATGCACAGACACAGTCCCAATTAACTTGAAACCTCATAGAGCCCTATACCCAGATTTTGAAATGGATAAGTTTAAAGTAAACAATTATCTCGAGTAAGCCATGAGGAATTTGAATTTGATTGATCAGATAAGAGCTCATACGAGCACACAGCTCCTTTCAGCAGCACAAAACCAGCTTTTAAATGCTTTCTCAAGGGCTTAAACCTTGTGCCTCTTGTGACACGCATATGATCCGTGAAGATGACACTGCTTAAGTTTTACCAAAGTATTTGCTTATGAAAAAGTGACATTGGCAAGATGTTTGGTGCCAATTAATGATTGCAAACATTAAGCTGGAGGAGGACATCTCACAAAGAAATGTATTCTCTATTTGTTGTTGTGGTTTTGTGGGCTCCATTAAGATCATATCACCACGGAGGGAAAAAAAGATCAATTCTGCCTTGTGTAACAGTGCATGAGGCATACTAACTGTTTGTTGTTTTGAACAACGGAGCTGCTGAAAATTGTGTTTCAGTTTATCTACTCAGCCGGTACGTAGAACTCAGTCTAAAAACAGGACTGCATCACTTCAGATGACAAGCTGTGACCTTTGACTCTCTGCCCATGTTCACATGAGGTCAGCTAAACATGCTCTACTTCTCTCTGCCCCAGCAGCATGCAAAACTTGCATGATGTGTGGGATGTAGCTGCTGTTCAGTGGTCAAGTACCCTTTTGTTGAAAGTGGGCGAGCTTTATTTAAACAACCTGAAGTGTCAGTCATACCAAATACCTATTAAAACTCTTTGAGTGTCACTCTCCTCACTCTTACTTCTTCTGTTCATGCCGATAGCTTTTTCTATACTCTGTATGTTCTAAAAAGGCAAAGTATCTGCTGTAAAATTGTGTCCTTTTCATGCTTGATGATTCAATCGCACACTTCTTTACCAAAAAGAATATTTCCTATTAAAACACTGACAGAAACAAAGCAGCAGATGTATGCAGGAGCTGCCGTCTGGATATCCTCTTAAGGCAGAAACCCCCCAAAATCCATACTCAATGAGACCGCCAAGAATCGCATTTTGGACAGCCCAGATGTGAATGCCACCGAGCTTCACAGTTTTAGAAGTTGACCAGCTGTTCTGTTTGTTGTAAATCCTCCAGCGTGAATTCTGACAGCAGGCCTCGACCAGGGGAAAATGGCTGACAAGTCTTACAGACTGTGGGAAATATGTGAGGAAAGCATGAGGGAAGTTCAAATAATATTTCTCATGAATATTATCACACTCCACAGAAGTGATGAAGGACAATTTATTCTGGAATTTTAAAGAGAAGAAGGAACTTTTCAGCTTTGTATAAGGTGGTGTACAATGAAAACATTCTACCCTGAAGTGCCAGTATTACGCTAATCCTCAGCAAAATCAACTGTACTGTATTGTGGGGGTCTATTAAAGTACACTTACATCCTTTAACTTTCACATACCACATTATTTTTCTCATAATGTATAGTTCTGTGGCACCTCTTATCCCCCTCTGAGTAAAACTCTCTGTTTTAGTTTCTGTATCTTCAAGGTCCCCTTCCTTAAAGACCCAGTCTGCTCTGATTGGTTAAAAATAGCAATGTCACATTGAGGCTTAGTCTTTAAAGGTGTGCCAAACAACAAACTAGGCAGGCACTATGTAAATGTTAAATTGTAATGTTGTGAAATTGAGGAAGAAAAGCCTGGATTGCCAACAAGGCCTTTCACACAGGTCTTGATCCTTCTGTGGAAGAGAATAACTCTTTGATTTGTTTGGACATTTAACACTTACCAGCCCAGTCTGTGAGGAAAATGTGGTATAGATGCTAGAAATTGTGAGTTGTCATGATGTTTGGATTTGTTATGCTCTTGGTTTTCCTAAAGTTTACCTTGTCTTGTTTGTTTTTGTTTGTTTAATCTGCTTTTGTTTCCTGTATTCTTGCTTCATTCCCTCAGTCTATTCTCTACTTTGCTTCAGTTAGTCTTGTTTTCTGCTCTCTCCTCTCATCTGGATTCAATTAGCTAATTACAATACCTTTGTTGTGTTACTTATCCCTCAGTATATATAGTCTCAAATTTAATTTGATGTCCGTTGTCAGATCCTCCTCTTTGTTCTATTCTGTACTCACTGCATGTCAAGTTTTGCCACGCTCTGGACTGATGCTCTGTGGATTCAACCCTGCCTCTACTTTGCCTTTAGTCTTATTTAACAGAGTTCATCACTTTATCTTACCCATCTAATCTCAGGAGCTTGCGCCCATTTTTTGGTGCTCTCCATTACTGAAACACACAACATTGTGACAATGGTAAAGTATTACATTGCTGTTGTTATCTAGAAGGCAGAGTCCATGCAATTTGATGCAAACCCATAAAAAAATGTATTTATTGGTATTTAAGCCTAAATAAGTGTTTTTTGTCCCTAGTTCTAAAGACGTATTTTGTCATTTTATCTATCCTCCTATTTTCTATACAAATTCAATTCAGGGTCGCGAGGGGGATGAAGCCGCAGCAGCCATTGGGCAAGAGGCAGGGTACACTCTAACAACCCATGACGGTGAAGCTGAAAAGCAAAAATCCTTGGAGAACATTTTGTTGGATGTAACTCTACCTTGGTTCACTTGCGTGACAGTCCACAGAGTGACACCACCTGTAAGCAAATTTGAATATGTTATAGATATGAAATAAAACATGTTTTACAGTTTCAGGTCATGCAAAACATAAGCATACAACACATCAGTATGTATTGTTTTTGGAGCCTTGAAAATTGCAATATTTACAGTTTTTGAGCTTGCATGACAGTCTCACACCATTTAAAAAGTAGACCTATAACAATTTGTATCAAAAGGGGGAGACACGAAAACATAAACTTCTGATGTCCAGAAAGTGTAGAAATGTATTGACCCTTTATAGTGACATTTTACGCATTCTTGATCGATCACAGCTACCAGGATTATTTTGGGACACTTGGCAAATTGGTAAATTTCAAGATCGAAAGGACAAAATATAAAAAAAAATCCTGAGTCAGTGTAAGGTCAGTTGAAAGGAATTGTTTGGACAAACATATATTGACTAATGGAAACTTGGTTGCCTTGCTATATTCTGGGTTTTGAGGGATGCTATCAATAAGCTACCAGTCTTTTTTAAAGTCTGTTTTTAAAGTATTTTTTTGAAAATGAAAAAATACTTCACCCACAAATTCTTGATATGAATGTAGGTCCCCCTTCAGAAGAAAAAAGCTTGATGAAAAGTAATTATTTCAACTTCTATGGCATAAAACATCCTGCTGTCCATGAGACGATGTTGACGCCGCTTTATTCTGTTGTGTGAGGTTGGGTTACTGCCTCGGCCAAGAGCAGACATGTTAATCCTCAAATGAGGAAGAAAAAAAAAGGTGCAGAGTTATCCATCTTACTTCTGCCAGAAAGCCTTCATTATTTACTGATTATCAAGATGTCTGTTCCATTGAGTGTCTTTCCTTTCAGATACAGACCCAGAAAAACTCTCGGAGAAGTAAAAGGAATGTGTAAGCATATGATTTGGAGTTGTTAGGAAACACTGTGAAAATAAAGATGTATTTAAATTGTGTTGTTCCCTGTAAAAACATCAAATTAATGCTTTCTTTGGCATTTTTTCAATTACTGAGGAATACAGTTCTGCTTTTCGGCAAGGTTTGCTTTGCCAGGCTCCTTGTTTCTGTGTAAGCACAGGACACCTGTCCATCCGCCAGCTCACACACGATGCTGCTCGTCCTCAGTGAACTGCTTTGCTCACTTTGTTGATATGGGGGTGTTTGGTGACTTGCAACTGAATCTTTGCATTGATGCATGTAATGAACAGTCTGGTTTTGAGGCAAATCCTGCTTAATAGCTTTAAATGTCTTTGGTTGGGCCAAATCTCACGCCCATGGAATGTATTCTTAAAGATAAAAATATGAATTGGACAAGTGGAATAACAAGTCTTGTTTGTGATGGCAAGTGATGAAAAACAGGGAAATGCCTGTGGTTCATAATGTCTTGGACTTCCATATTTGGCGCGTCGTGTACCCACACCAGGGATTTTTGAGAGAAAAGTTTGAGGAAGAATACTTTAATATGACGGCAGAGGGGCTTGGCAAAACTGACCTGTCTTGTAAAAGTGCTATTTATGCGCATTGATGTACCCAAGTCATAAAATATAAGACTCGAAGTAACATTTTTTGAGAGTTCGGTACCGTGTACTTCCTCAGCTTCACTGCTGGGACTGTTGTTCCGCTGGGCCGCCTGATTGGTAGTGAGGAGCGGTGATGTCACCAACTGCTTTGCTGTCCCGGCCGGTGCAGCATCAAGTGCAAGACTAGAGAGGAGCTCCAGATGGATTTGACGCGCGATGGGATCAGAGCTGTAGCTAGTGCGACAGACGGGAAAGGCTACTTTGCTCTGCCTGGATGAACTCGACCTGGTCCCACAAACAGCGCAGTAGCCCGTTATGGGGGACGGTGGCGCGTCCTCGCCCGTGAACCTTCACAATGGCACAGAGAGCGAGGCGTCTGACGCACCGGGTTCCGCTCAAGCTGCGTCGGAGCATTGGATGGCGGGGCTGAGCCTGGTGATGGCTTTGATCGTCCTGTGTATTGTGTTCGGGAATATCCTGGTCATCGTTGCCATTGCCAGGACGCAGAGGCTGCAGACGCTCACAAATGTGTTCATCGTGTCACTGGCGAGCGCGGACCTCATCATGGGGCTGCTGGTGGTGCCATTTGGCGCCGCTCTCGAGGTGAGCGGCTCGTGGCTGTATGGCTCCTTTTTCTGTGAGTTCTGGATCTCTGTGGATGTTCTCTGCGTCACCGCCAGCATAGAGACCTTGTGCGTTATCGCCATAGACAGGTACGTGGCCATCACCTCACCTTTCCGCTACCAAAGCCTGTTGACCAAAGCTCGGGCCAAAGCGATGGTGTGCGTGGTCTGGGCCATCTCCGCGCTGGTCTCCTTCCTCCCCATCCTGATGCACTGGTCCCGAGACAGTGAGGACACTGCTTGCTATGAGGACCCTGCGTGTTGCGACTTTGTCACCAACAGGGCATATGCCATCTCCTCATCCATCATCTCTTTCTACATTCCTCTCCTGGTCATGATTTTTGTTTACGCGCGCGTGTACAGAGAGGCGAAAAAGCAGCTGAGGAAGATTGACAAGTGCGAGGGCAGGTTTCACAACACCTTAACCGGACTCACGTCCAAGTGCAAGAAGAGACCGTCGAAGATCCTTGCGCTCAGGGAGCAGAAGGCGCTCAAAACTCTCGGCATCATCATGGGGACGTTCACACTGTGCTGGCTGCCGTTCTTCATAGTCAACATCGTGCGAGTGTTTAGCGCAGAGGTGGTGGACAATGACCTCTTCGTGTTCCTGAACTGGCTGGGCTACGTGAACTCGGCTTTTAACCCTGTCATTTATTGCCGGAGCCCGGACTTCAGGAAGGCTTTCAAGAGGCTGCTGTGCTGCCCGAGGCAGGCCGACCGCAGGCTGCACATCAGCTCCTGCGACCTGTCCAGATGCTCCGGCGGGTTCGTGTCCGCTCTGGAGCCCGGGACGCTGGAGATGTGGTCTGACTGCGCGGGCATGGACAACAGCGACAGCAGCCTGGTGGGGACCAGAAAGCTGTCTCACTCTGAATCACAGCTGTGAAGGAAAAACTCAAATATAGTTGAGACAGTTTGAGGCAAAAACGGGCAACTTGATCATCTCTTTGGGAAAGGTATGCGCAAGGGTCACACCGTTTAGTCTAAGCGGGTCTATTTTTACATCTACTTCTGGCCAGTTGAAAGCCATAATCACAATTTGCCAAATTTTGATCAACCCTACATTTTGCAGGATGTAAAACGCCGGCGATCAAACGTGATATTTGCACTTTGCCATTATCAAACAGTGGGTGCGCTTTAGTCAAAGGAGCGCGCGTCCTCTCAAGTTAAATATTTCTAACATAGGCTATTTTTTTTCTAAATTAGTTGTGTAAGCAGAATAACATATTGCTGAGGGGTCACATTTTATCCATAAGAAGACCGCTCAGGCACACTGTCGCATGATTGTAGTCCAAAAGCGTTGGAGAAGAGCAAAGCATTTGTCGGAGTGACTGTTTTGTCGTCATGTATAGCTCACAATGTGTTTTACCTCACAGCCATCGGCAAGTGCAATTTGTACGACAGGTACTTGTTTATATTAAACGTGATGTAAATTAACGTGTATTTATTCCGCGCTGTCTTTTACAAGTGAATGGCGGACGGATGCCCATTGTACATATTGTGGTGTTTAATATTGAAGAGAGGGACCCGAGCCTCTCCATCTGTCTCTGGCTTCTCATGCTGTTGTGAGTTGGTGCTTTGACGTCTGTGAAAATAAAAGGAAGTTTTATTGTTAAGAACTGTTCGAGCTTCATTTCCTGTGAATGCCATAGAAACACCAAGTTTGAAATGCTTATTTTCTTATTACACATCCTTGGCCCACTTCATTCTGAAAAATAAAAAACAAACTTTTCTTAAAGCAGCAAGTCACCTAGATATGAGCCAGGATCAGTGAATTGCCGGTCTGTTAAATGCCTCTCTGCGGGCTGGGGCTGCTGAGAGCAGCTGGAATCTGATTTACCTCTGTGAAGAGATAAGCCACAAAAATCGGATTTTTAAACTGTGGATTTAAAGCTTACACAATTTGGGGTATGTACCTTGGAAGGATTTTTAGTGTTCAACCTGTTCCATTCTCAACTCTAAACTGTTGATGCACAGTAGGTTCATCAGCATTTTAAAGCTCAGCGCGCAGGCATTTCTTTATCTTCTTCACAGCACACATTTGGACTTATTGGAGTGTGAAATGGCGGCTCTGTTCTTGTGCACAAAATCATGGAATTGAGCCATGATTTATCTTATTATTTACTCTGTCACCCGAATTTGTTTTTCCTGATGTTGCTTGTTGATGTAGCCTCTGTTTAGTTTTTTTTTTTCTATTTGTGGGGGGAGGGATCCCATAATCTTAATAATGAGTAGTTTGAACTCAAAAGGATGTCATTTTCAGCCTCTGCACATTTGGTGACCAAAGTGGGAAAGGAAACATGCCTCCAGATTTTCCTTGTTGCTTTGCTTTTAACGAGAAACGATTCTCAACAGTTATGATCACCTTTTGGAGGAAACAAATTAGTTGAAAATGCATAAGATTCATGGTCTTGTGTGTTAGTTGTTTGTGTGTGTGTGTGTTTGTGTGTGTGTGTGTGTGTGTGTGTGTGTGTGTATGTGTCAACAAAATAACAATTCTAGGTTCACTGCAGTTATTGTTGAATGCCATACAGTAAGAGGTAGAAGTCTAGGATGAAAAATCTTGCTCAAGCTGTAGACTATAGGAAATCTGATTTCCAAGTTTTCAGCATTGAATGCAGCAGTGAATTCCAAACACAAGCCTGAATAACCCTGGTATAGGCTACTTGTTGCATTATCAGGATTATGTGTTTTAGACAGGAAAGCTATGACAGAGCAACCAAAGCCAATGTATTCGCAAACTTAACATCAGTTGTAGAATTACCTGAAGTCCCATAGCCAGCTGAATCAGCTAAATGTAGTCACACTCAGCAACATTGGACTAAAAACATGGCTGCTTTGTTCCTACAACTGTTGCCAGATTTGTTTGTACCACCTATATATAGACTGTATGTGGCAATCAAGATTTTAGCTACTTAGTTCAGTTTCACAACACAGACATAAACCTGGGTATGAATGTTAAGGGGTTGCTCATGCTATCTGGATCAGATTGTTTCTTCTGGTGTGCCCGATTTGGGATTTTGGAGCAAAACCAGTTTGTATACAGGTGTTGCCTGGTTGATATTTCCTTGTCGTGTAAACATACGTTAAGTTTTATTGAAGCATTTATTGTGTTGGGATTTAATGTGTCCTCAAATGTAAACATGATCTATCTTAAGTCTGCATTTAATCTCCCATCTGGTGTCAGCCCTAATGCTTTTAAACCCTCACCTCCCTGTAATCTTCTGAAACAAGTTAAATGTCTCTTGAGTATGCTGTTTTTCTGGCTGCAGTTCCCTGGAGTCTTACTCTGAAAGCCTAAAGAAAATGTTTTAGGAAACATCACGGCAGCTGGTGTTATGGAGTGGCTCTTACAGGAGAGATTTGCAGTTCCCTCTGAGGAATATTAATTAGCCCTTAAGCTGGGCGTCTTTAAAATGTATTAGCGTGACGTGTTGTGCTAATGATGCCGTACATTTAAATCAGACCCGAAAAGCTGAATGAAAGTGAGCTCAGCTGTTTTGGCTAATGAACATTTATTTGAATATATGATTGGATGACCTAATCAGTGTGAATGAAACCCAGCTTTTTGGAAAAATAACAACATCAGTGCAGCCAGAATCATCAATGTCCTCCTGGCAAAGATCTGCTCTATTACTGAGCATTGTTTGTTTGGCAGGAGGTTAGCATTTGGGTAGAACAGCAGTGGGCTCACAGATGGAGAAGCTAATCAGTGGTTTTAAGAATAATTGTTTAAAATTGCATGTGTATCAGTAGACATTTCGGCTGCTCCAAAGCAAAGTAGATAGATTGATATCAAAATGACCTCTGCGTGTGTTAATGGCTGCTGATGTTTTGATGTTGAGTATGCACCCGCCAGCCATTTTATCAGGTACAGCTTGTATTGTAAGTACAAGTTCTTTCCCACTCACTACATCCAAACTCTGCTGTTGGATTGAATTGTGGTGACTGTGGGCACCCTAAGATCAAGTCCTCTTAAAAAAAAACAGTCTGAGGCAGTATGAGTTTAGTATCATCAACCAATAACCGGCAGAAAGTTGCCATTAGAGGGTGCTTACATGTTGGCTTTAAATGGATGGGCATGCTCAGTAACAATAGCAGGCTGTTGCATTTAAATAATGCTTGATCATCAGAGGCGTGCCAAAAAAAAAAAATCTCCTACACTATTACACCAGAAGCAGCCTGAATTGTTGATAAAAGGCAGAAGTGATCATGTTTTCATGCTGTTTATGCCAAATTCTCTGCTCCCGTCTGCACGAAGAAATCTAGACTTAAGAGATGAGGTTAAGTTTTTCCAATTCTTCTTGGTCCATGTGCTATTCCTGGTGGTTTTCTTTTTTTTTCTTTCTATTATTGAAAGTTGGTTAACTACGTGGTTCTGTGTAAAAAGTTTCTGTAAACCAAAGTCTGGCACTAAATAGCCATGCTATGTTCAAAAGTAAATCACCGTTATTTCTCACTCTAATGCTTGGTTTAAATTTAAGCAGATTTCCTCCATCAGTTTCTGCCAGCTGATTGTTTCATTGCTTTAATAAGCAACTGAACAGGTTTAACTAATAAAGTAGCCGATGAGCTTTTAGTTTATGTCTAGAATCACATTTTGATTGGCTTACCCATGTGTTACTGCTAATGAGTCACAAAACTACATTCCTAAATGTTATTATATTTCTAGGAAACACCATTCTTAATAAGATATATCTCTTATTTGTCCAGAAAATATGTGCCAATAGCCAAGTGACTGTTTGTCATATATAACCAAAATCAACCAATGCAGTAAGTCAGCACGGATTTAAATAGGAACTTCTGTCTGTGAGCCACTGAAACCAGAAAAGACTTCAGGACGTCACTGCTTACAGCTATTTTCAAAGCTTTCTGACAGAGCCAGAGTCCAGTCTTTATGCTAAGCTTATTCACCATACAGAAATGGTGATATTCCTGTAACATTTTACAAAAATTATGAACAATTAATTCAGTTGTATTGCACTGGACTGCTCCTTTCTCATTTGAGCAATATGGGAAAACAAGGTGCGACTTAGGCCAAATTCCAACTCCTCCCCTACTCCTCTATTTTTCATTCAAGCAAGAAGTCACTCCTATTCTTATAGGGACTGAGGAGTCTTGGCCATGTCTATCCTACCTGCCCCAACATCTCTGTTGAAGAACCAAAACTCTTTGATCCACAAATAACAAACGCCACCGAACGGAACTGGGATTTCGCCTAAATATGCGGTCAATCACCCTCTAAATTGACCATATTATGACAATACACCCATAAAATGATCACCAGACTGGAGTTTAGCACCACTTCTTAAATCATAGCATTCAATCTGCACTGAAAATTGAGGGGAGTGTCTTGTGCTCTTTCAGATCCTCTCCAGCAACAGGTGCGCTGCTTCATCCAATCATTACATGGGCTCTGCCTCCTCTCGACCAGATCATGCTTATTGTTGCTGCCAACCGCCTCCTACTGCCGCCATCTGTGCTTGATTGAAGACCAACAAAATCATCATAATCATGGCAGAGAATTAAAAACATTCCAAGGCTTGTGTGTGACTGCCGCTGGGATACTAATGCAAACACACATTTACTCAATAAGCTTTTAAAGGGAACAAGCGTCTATATCAATTTAAAAGGAAAATTATTTTAAAGTACAACGAATGTAATGCAAGATGTTTTGCATTTTTTATTTGCTTCCAGGGGAATTGTTGGAGGGGAGAGTGTTACAATCTTTAAAAAAACAAAACAGGAACCTCTGAAAGAAAGAAATGTCAGCACCTGGCGATGATTACTGCTGATCGCTCATCATTACAACCTTATCAGACCCCAACAGAGATGTTATATTTGTGCTATGAGAGCATTAAGGGGTCCATTTTGCACAACATTTGAATGAACAACAATGATTGAATGTAATGGAACCACATTTTTTCACGTCCTATTTAGCTCAAAAATCAAAACAATTAATTAGTTTAGCTTTATTAGATATGTAGTTAGTTGTAAATGTTATTCATGAATGAACCATATGGCGAAATGACAAGCATGACCACATGGAAGCTCTATAGGTGGCACATGTCTCTCCGATGCACAACATTGATAAATCTCAACTTCTGCGGGATGATCAGCTCAAATTCCCCCGTCACCTTTCCACTCAAACTCATACTGAGTGCAGTGCCAAAACCAGGTGCTGCACTTCATGTGTCCATCTGTTTGGATTCCCATGTGAACTTGGCGCTCTTTGGTCTCCATCTGCTTTGCTTTTGGCTTTCTCCGGTTATTGCAGCTCACATAAAGGCTGGGTTAATATGGCCGGTCGTGTACAGCGATTGGGTTACATAATGTCATCTGAATGACTTGCCAGCGTCAAAGCTAGCAATTGAACATATTACATTCATAACCATACAACTATTTTTAAGGGACATTTTCAACAGGGGTATCAAATATGACAGAAGTGCAGATTTATTTCCCATCAAGAAAAAAAATATAAAGGTACAATAAAGAAACAAATCCCAGATCAGATTAAAAAGTTTGTCAGAAAAACAGCTTTTAGATCTGAGAATGGTTTACTGATATTTTGGTGGGAGTTTGCCTATTGAAGGTAAGCGTCATGAACTGCATGTAAATACAGTATTGATGAGGAGCGCATCTGTCAGGTGCAACTGGATTTGCGGTGTTCTTTCTCTTATTTATCTTCTCCTCAGCTTCTCCAAAAGAAAAACTTTTGCCACCGCTTGTGCTTATTGATTTACACATTGTGGCTCCTACACCGACTTCCTCTCCGAGGTGATCATTGAGGTGCCAGCCTTGTGAGCCTTGACCTTTTACTATCCTGCTGTTGAATTCAAATAAGCCGATGAGTCAGTATCTGATGGTCCAAGTACGGTCCCTTTTGATGCCTTGATATTTAGTGCACAGGGCAAATAGTGTGCGCAATAACACAATTGTCATTAAAGGAATATACGCTCAATTTGATTTAAAGGCACAGCTCTCAGCTGAGTGCCTCAGGGTTTTCTGCAAGACTCCATCCTCTGCTTACTATTTCTGAGCTCAAGAGCTTGTTTTTCTTTGCCACTCTTTCCACCACTATAATTATTTTGCCACCTGTGATCTTTTCGAAAGCCTCAAAATCAGCTTTGGCTGGATGGACATGATCTTCGACAGTAACATCATGGTTTAAGAGATGAACTTATACACACACTGAGTGACTTTACAGAGTGCTAAAAGAGAGTCTAAAAGAGGGAAGAGAAACTGAAAGCTGAGTTTCTTTCTTCGCCTCACTTTAAATGCCACAGTTTTGCATCAATGAAACAGAGAGGCGGCGCAACAGCGGTGGAAAACAAATATCTGATCCGAGTCCTTCTGAATGATTTTCATAACTGGACATCATGGAGTAGGAAGGACAGGTTTCCCTCTGGACTGCACACAATATTGACATAAATAGACCACTAACCGCCTTCAATACAGACAAAGGATTTGGGAGTTGTTTTTGGAGGATCTCTCCTGTATAAAACTTTAATCAACAATCATATCAGGCTCAAATAATTCATTCCTTCATTCCTGCTTTATCCTGTGCTCGCTGTCAGTAGGCGAAAGGATGTGGGAGTTCTGGACAGAACAGCAGTCCATCAAAGGGCCAACATATAGAGAAAGAAGACAAACAGATTTTAATCGTGGTTCATAAAAAGTAAGTGTGACCACAAAGTGACAATACAGTCATCCTGGCTAACTTACCACGTTGAACCATTGTGGAATCTCCTGATAAAAATGAATGATATAACATCAGTAAAAAAATCAATTATATCAATTAGCCAATTAAACTGAGGGTCACGAAAGGATAAATGGAAAAACATGAATATATAATTCAATTATTTGCCTGAGATTTTAGGTGGAAACTCAAATAACTTGTTTACAAATGCATTGGAATGTGACAGTTTCTGGTGTTATCCCCGTTTAATATCTTCATTTGTCTCATAACTACAGCTAAACATTAAATACAAATACAAAGTTAAAGACCAGAAAATTTGCACTCCAAGGCAATACTTGAGAAAATTCGTTCAGTTACCTTCCATTACTTCAAACCAGTAAAAACAAACTCCAGCTCGTTTAAAAGTCTCCATCACACACAAAGGTTTAAACACCACCTTTCTTGCTGACTCTTTACTGTCAGCACTGACTCAAGGTTTTAACTTGTCAGTCTCCGGCATGACAAACACAGGAGACAACATCCAGACACACACTGCAAGCATGCGATGTAGCTCTGGTCTAAACATGCCTGGGTCTTGTCTTTTGAATCCATCCAGTCCAGTTGATGAGTCTGCCTGATGCCAAAAGTTTAAACACGAGTTTCAGTCAGCCAAAACCTGCCACTCTGCACCTCTTTATCAATTACAAATCTGAATGAACAAGACACAAAAAAATTGAAGGTCAGTAATGTGCCACTGCTCTGTTGGATTAAATTAATTGTCTCAATTTCCGTCTGAAGAGGCAGAACAGAGAGTGGCATACAATCAAAGCATTACCGACAGGATCCACGAATGAGATGGCAGATTTTTCTAATGGGACAGACCAGATGGTTCCATGAATACTCCCAATTAAAAGAACCTATTATTGTGCACAGTGTTACACAACACTTATGTCAAAAGGCAGTTAGCGGAATTGAATAACAGTCATTATGAGGTCCCATTCATATTCAGGTGTTTTTTGTTTTAATTCTAATGCTGCAGCTTTATGTGTGCCTGTGTTTAAGGTGGACAATAGTAAACTAAACAGAAGACAGGGACAGGATATGAATGTTATCTCTGTACTTCAAGAGCCACTATCATGGGAGCCGCTTTGGCTAAAGGACATGGCCAATGCTTGATGAATTCAAGGGTGGTCATCTAAACCGATAGCAGCTATCTCTGGGCTAAAAATAGCCTGTAAGCAACCAATACTCTGAATTGGATATTTGAACCTGCTGCTCTGTCTGCAGAGAAAATGGCAACTTTCACCGAGACGTGACGAGAATCTGTATGGAAACAAATGTCTTATTCTCCTGTTGCATTGTGTATCATTTTGATGAGAGTTGTTATGCGTTTGTGTGTGGGCGCTTTTCAATGTCTGCACAGATTCATACGTGGGGTAATATAAAAAAAAAAAGCAAATGCATGATTTCAAATTTTGATGTGAGCACACTGGCAGGGTGACTAAGTGTATTGTTTAGCTAAACAGCTTTCAGAAATGGGATTTTGATGCAAAACAACAGATATGGTGACCCTCTCAGCTTTGGCGCACCACAGTTATGATAAGCTCGCTTCTTCAAACTCTATTTTTCGAAAGGTTTTACATTTTCAGACTTTTGTTTTCAGCTGTAGCCAAAGCCGACTCGAGCTGCATCGCTGTGTCAGTCCGGAGCCACAAAAACATATTAGACTGATAAATGAAAGCGACTGCATACCGCTGGAACTCGCCCTGCACATAACAAGATCTGCTGTTTTAGCGTTTATATTGAATGAAAAAGGTAGCGATATATTGATGTTTCAGACATCTGATGTTTCAGACATCTTGGAAACTAATTTTCACAGGTTTCTATTTTAAATTAGGCTATGAAAACAGTAAGAGGGCGTTTTCGCATTCATCTTTTCAAAAAGGAAAGTTTCGCAACAGCTCACACAACAATGCTGATTTCACTTGTAAAATGATGAAGTGGCTGTGAGGTAAAGTTCACCCCTGAGTTGCCTAGACTTAGGTCCCCTGCTTTAAATTATCCTCATGGCTGCTTGGGTTGATTGACAGTGGCAGTCATATGCATGACCTCCAGCGCCGCTGACGCTGCTGTTTTTTAAGCTGCATCCACGGAAGTCACAGGGTGAGAGGTCATCTCTCTGAAGATATGCTTTATTACCAGAGTTAGACTTAATATTTCTGAAGCAAAACATAAAGCAGAAAAAATGAGTCAACTCTATCCTAAGAGAAAAAAAAACAACACACACACACAAAGGAAGACAGAATCAAGATGAAGTTAAGACTCATCTCCTTTAATTACCTGGAAACACCATATGTACAAACATCGTCCAGAATCAGTTGCTTTTTTTCCTTTTTTCTTAGAAAAAAAAAAAAAAGATCTCATAACTTTACAGAATGACATATCTACAAATGCATATTGTAATCACAGTTTGGATATTTCAGGAAACAGAGCAAAGGGAACCACTGCGCGGCTGAAACAACGACAGACGTCTCAGCTCATTTTTAACAGACTCTCTCTCGTACATACCGAACACCAGTTCTTCATATTCCTAGTGACACGTGAGGTTCGATTTATTCAGCCACGCGACGCTGCAGCACGGCCTCACTTCAAGGCTGAGAAAATGCGGAAAATCTCGGATCAGCAAGCGCTCAGTCCGACTCGTGCAACACACTGTGGACCAAATCTGAAGAAGTGCATTAGCATGCCTCAGAGAATTAGTCGGACTTTATTAGAATATCCCATGCCGGTCTATTGCATAGGCTACAGTTTAGCTCTGCACCAGAAACAAACTGCAAGACAATAAAAACAAACATCTATTCAGCAGCAAGCACCTTATTTTCATGTAAATTTGTATTAGAAATAATGGACCCACTTTACAGAACAAGTTAAATCTAATGCCAAAATGTATGTTTCTTTTTTTTCCCCAGAAGTTTACGAGGCTGCTTAAATTCGGCATGATGGAGAACCAAGATGCGTTCTCTGGGTTTGCTGCCTGTAGGTTTACGTATTGATCCAACGTTGTAAAGAAGTCAGTTCAGTTGTTATAAAAGTAGAGTTACATCAAATGTTTGAGCAGTCACTGCAGCAATAGAGAGGCTTTAAGGTCTCGGTGACCTCAATAGTAGAGCCTTTTATCTTTATTCACGTCGTGGTCCATTTCAGTGCAGCCCCGGGGTGAATGGCAAGGGGGCTGGCCTGTAAACGTTCAGACACTGTAAAAGCCCGTTTTCTGATGGAGGGTAAAATAGAGATAGAGGGTTAGCTTCTGCAATCAGATCAAAAGAAAGAAAAGGAAACTTTGGTCTTGTGAAGCCAAGTTGCTCCCCCTCACAAACAATCCTGCAGTGCTCGGCTGCGTGTCTGCTCGCACGGCAGAATAATTCTCTGCAGTTAGACAGAAGCATGCAATATATCGCTGAGAGGTACTGAGCTGCAGGTGGTGCGCGTGGAAATGAAAATGACTTTTCGGCAAGTGAAAGCATGCGCACAGGGTGTAAACACAAAAGCTCGAGAGGTCAAAAAGGCACACATGCAGCCATGCTCATGAACAATTTCAAATATCCAAACACCAGCACAGTTGCATGTTGCTCAGACACAAGCATAAAAAACAGAGTTTTGGCACACATTCAAACACTCGGGAAAAAATAAAAACAAGAACATCTGGAACAGCATTGCACTTTGTCCCTGGATATTTTTCTGTGTCTTTCCTGAGCTACAGCTACAAATTTTCTCCCTTTGATTCTTCTACACTTGATTTCGCTCAATTGGACTCGGTAACGCTACAAATAAATCAGAATAAAGGAGTGTACAACAATGCTCCGACACTCTCGTCTCCTCCCGCCGGCAATTATATCATGCACATGGTGCAAAGGGCTTCCACACTGTAAGCATCTCTGTGTCTGCAGTTTGAAACGAGGGTTGCTTTTAATGCCACAAACATTTAAGGAGCCGTCAAAAGGAGAGATCCTTATTAAGTGCCCACATATTCAACCAAGCCTCATTTCAGAGAGGAAAAGACTAAAATCTGTGGAGGTGTTCATTATTTTTAAACAAAGTTCAAAGAAAGAAAAAAAAAAAAAGAAAGAAAGCTTGCTTATATGTTAAATACATCATCATAAAAAATAAATCTAATCAAATATACTAAAATTGAAAAAAAACAAAAAAAAAAAACATGTATATCAAACTTAAAAAGAAAAAAATATATTACATTCAGTTTGGCCAAACTAAAGACCAACTCTACATGTCAACCTTCATGATTTTAGCATTAGTTATCATAAATTGATTCAAACTTAACGTAGCTCGAGAGCAGGATGGCATTTTGCTGTTAGCTGCTGGGAACTTTACAAAGATGCGGACTGAATTCGAGCACCTGTGTCCCACAGACGGGTGGGGTCAGCTGATGAGAGGCACCTTGCCTCATCAGCTCGGTTGTAAGTGCTGTGCAGAGCAAAAACTAAATAAATTAAAAAAAAAAAAAAAAAAAAAAACAAACACAAAAGTGACGCACATAAGGTCCCATCAAGCCCGGGCAGGTCCGTTTGTCACGGTTGCTTCAAACATGGAGTCGTGTGCAGTTCAGCTGAACGAGCAGTCCTTCACAAATACATTTGGCCTACGGGCAGATGGACTTCAAGGGACGAGTAGAGAGAGTATGCTGGCCATGATTATTCCAGGTAACTTACTGTTTTGTTTTTTTTTTAAATTGACTTATTTTTCTATAGGATGATTTCACTGGCAGATCAAAAAGTGGATATCTTTCCAACTATTTTTAAGGTACAATGATGGCATCCAAAGTCAGTATTTCACAAGTTCAGGTTTGAAGAAGTTGACCCAGAAGAGTCATCTTGGCAATGGGTGACAAACATGAGCCAAACAAACATTTGCTGTGTCAGAAGCAAAAAAAGGAGGCGATACAATGTGGCTGGAATAGTGACGGTTCAAGTAAGCTTCCTCCAAAAGGTCAAAAGGATTGAGAGGTCTCCCGTCCCACTGGCACTTAGAAACACAGCATTTGTTCCTTCATAATACGTCAAAAAAAAAAAGGGAGGCTTTGAGATTCCTCAAGTATTGTTTTGGTCCTTCGCCTCCCCTTTTGTGTGATGTGGTCATGTCACTTCCTCCTGACGTCCTCGGGATCCCTCTGCTGCTTTATAAGCTTTTCAATCTCAGCCCCCAGCGTCTGCAGATTCTCCTGAGAAATGAGGTAGAGGCAAAATGCATCATTCAAAAGTAAATCATACAAAAAACAATATAAAGATTCTGTTGCACAGGGCTTTGTATCCTTCCTACTGCGGAAACCACATGCCGAAAAACAATTGTGCATGTGAAAAACCATCGTCATCGACTTGAAAATGGAAAAGGCTCCATCAACCATCACAATAAACACGAAGCATTGATTTGGCTTTGTGTCATTGTCATTTTATTGTGCTCCTGAGAGCGTTTGATATTACTTTCAGCTTTGTGCCAATCATTCGTCATTCACTGAAAATCTCCAGGAAATACACCAGCACGTCATAATAACTTAGTAGTCTTACTCAGGCTCGTATTTAAGGAGTCTTGAATTTGGACAGAGTGCGTTTGACACAATAGGAAGCTGATTGGCAGCAAAGAAAAATGAATATACTTATCAAAGTAGATAAAGTGGAAACAGAGCGAAAAGACAAACTCAAAATCAAAGAAGCTGCAACAACAAAGGAAAACAGGAGGCTGACAGTGATTCTTCCTTTTGAAGAGGACTCAAAGTCTGGTTCTTTAGGGATTAAAGAGGAAATACTATGAGTATTGAGGAATACTATGCCCTCCACTATATTGCAATGCAAAGTGGGAATCTACTGGATTGAGAAGAAGGTACATTTATTTGCCCTTGGGTTGGACAAAACGTTTCTTTAATAAATTGCTACAATGATAATGTCACCGTTATCACTGGCTCCAAGGTGGAGCATCGACACAGCAAATTAATTATCCACTCACTCGAGCCTTAACAAGCACACACTTACAGCAAATTAGGAGGCCTTGGAGGAAACCGCTGACATTATCAATATCAGCAATGAATTCCAAACAGTTTTTCTGCATTGTCAGCAGAGTGCCCCGAAGGGGGTGACACCTGCTGGGGCAGAACATACCTTCAAAGTGATGTTCTTCAGCAGCGTGTCCTCCAACACGGCCTGCAGCTTCCTGTTAATCTCCAGCGACAAGTCCAGGGTCAGCCCGCTGTCCGCCGGGTGGGAGGTGTAAAGCGAGGCCATGATGCCCCCCCGTCGGCTGAGGTGGGCCTTGTTAATGTCCGACGCCTCTGTTGAGAGGGCCCCTGACTCCTCTCTAAGCACATAGCTCTGGATAATTCTGTGGGGGGACAGGAGGAGGTGAGTCTAACCGTGTGCTTCAAAAGAAGAGGAAACGAGTCGAGTTCCAGGCGTCAGCTGGAGACTGTTGAGCAGAGAAAATTGAGAAAGCAAGATTTCATAGTCAGAGAGCACAGAGAGACATAAACCATCTCCAGCAGCAAAAATGAAGCAGATGTAGAAGGAATAGCAATTCCAGTGGGATGGCTTATTGAACTGGTGCACGCAGGACACATTCAGGCATAGTTAGAAAAATGATTAATGCGCCAGATGGACGAGGAAAAGGTAATGAAAATGGTGGAATTAGAATGACGTTCTGGGGTTCAATCAATCAGCTGCGTGTCTCTGTTTGCAGGAGAACGTGAGAGAAATCTTTACAATACATTTTCATCTCTGTAAAATTATAAGTGTGGCGGTTAAGTCTTGTTTGTGTCAGAAAGGAAGAAAGATTTCATTAACCTAACAGCTCTACATTTCCTGTTGTTCAGATTTCCCAGTGCAGTCCAGAGAACACTGACAAGTGTTTCTATTTAGAGGAAACCAGATCCAGAGAGAGTGCTGCCACTGTGATTCATGGTCATTACTGCCTCCTACATATGTCTTTTTTCATATGCTATTGCAAGAAAAAGAACTAAAGAAGCTGGTAAAGGAAATTAGAGACGGTTAAAAAAAAAAAAAGTGTGTAAATCTCATTCATCATTTCTTCTTTGTGCATGTCTAATGATCTGAGAGAGAAGACACTTGAGCTTGGCCTCAGTCATGAAAGATTAAAGTAACACGCACTGTTGAGGGTTATAACTGCCTTAACATTTGCAACCACATTCTTTTATTTTACAAAGGCACCGAAAAGGTGTGTGTACAGGTGAAGAGGGCCATATACAGCCCTGAAGAAAAGGTCAAAATCTTCTTGTTCTTAAAATGGGCCAGAAATCAATATTTCATATGTGCTCTCTGCCCAGCCAGACACCTAAAGCTCTGACATTAAACATTAAAAAATTTCAGCCTCCTACAGGCATCGCTTCAATTTAAATTCAGCTTGGGTTTTAGTGGGATATTTCAGAAGTGGGCAACTACAGGATGAGCCGACTGTAAACGAGACTCAGTAAGAAATTGCACTCCTCTACAGACACAGCACCCTCCAGAAATATCAATACGCCTGAAGATTTATAAGCTTGTATCAGTTTTATGAGCTAGTGGTAGTATTGGTGTCAAAGGTATGCTTAATCACCAACTTAAAACACAAAAGTTTGATGTTACAGACCACATATCTGTGATTCTTCATAACAGCTAAAGGTTTTTATCAACTATAATGGTTCCAAATCAAGAAAGCGTTTTAACGGCTTTAAAAGGTATCAGGGTTAACGCACTAGCAGTCCAGCTCTGCAAAAGCTTTTTTCAAGACTATTAGAAATCAGACTTCCAAACAGTCTTTCAAAGAATCACCTCTCCACAAGCAGAGTGCCCCTCCACAGAGAGGAAGCTTGTTTGTGTGACTATCCTGTGTGACAGCCTCCTAACTGTTCCTCAACTGACAGCTCCACCTAATGACACATGTCCAGAGACAGGTGAGGAGTGTCTGCACTGACTGTTCAGAGATGGCTCGAGGCGGCAGCCATGAATTGCAAAGTTCCTAAGACAAACAACTGTCATACCCTCGAAACCTGAAGAATAAACAAAAATGGGCCAATGAACCAAACCAAGAACTTTGCTTTGGTCTGCCATGTTCATTTTTTATTTAACTTCAGACAGATGAAAGCATGACTTGGTGCTTAAGTCCCATCATGTAACACGGGGAGGTTAAGTCATGGCTTGGGGATGCAGAACCTCGCTATACCTAAGAAAATCATTCTGCTGGGTCCCAACTTTTTGAGTCAGTGAGCCCAAGCACACATCTGGACATGTAGAAGAAATCGAAGGCTGGTGTCCCATCAGTCATGTCATGGCCATCTCAGTCACACTATCTCAACCCCACAGAAGTTGTTTGGGATAAGTTTGACCGAAGGGCCTATAAATGGACAGTTACTTTGTAAATGTCTACAAACTGCATGGGGACAGACTGCTGCAAGCAAACTCCCAGCCTGGATAGTGAGAGTTTGGAGAGCTTTGATCAAAGCCAGATATTGAGGAATGACAGTTCTAATGTCTGTAACATTTGACTTTATGGTAACTTGTTTCCTTCCAAAGTCTTGGAACATTACCTGACAGCACTGTAAAGACTGCAAATAAACTGTATTTAATCCAAAGCAGGTGCTGTAGCAGTCCGACTCAGGATGAGCATTCTCAGGAACACAACAGGAGTGTAGACTCTTTGGAGGTGAATTACTGAAAAGCTCCAACTAACACAGACAAATACTAAAACTGCAGCTAGTAGTACGACTGCTGGTATCGCAGCCACAACTACTTCAAATAAAAAACACGAATAAACGGAAAATAAATGGTCTATTTACTTAATCCCTGAGGTTATCCCCCAGGGTTGAAAACAGGCAATGACATTTTTAGTCTATATACAATGCCATAACTACATTACAAAGATAAAACAGCTGAACTGTGTTGCACATGTCACTCAGCATGCAGGAGCTTAAAACTGCCACTGATTAGGTCGCTCCAATAAAAAGGGGGTTCAATTTCATCATGCATTTTAAGCATATAAAGTGGCAGTAAGTACTGGCTCTTGCATGCACGTGCAGTCTGTGCGGGGAAAAATACATCCATCTTGATTATACAATGATTAACATATTCTGTTTCTAGGTGTTTTAAAAGCAACGCAGAAATCAGCCTAACATCTAACACAATACAAACCTAAATGCTGCAGTGTGTGCATTATAAACTACATTTTTTTTTTTAAAAAGAAGCAAATAACTACAGTGCAAAAAAAATGTGTTTACTGCAAAGAAGCTGCCACCATAAATTGTCCTCACAAACACACACAGCTGGGCTACCACATAAAATCAAACTTACCTCTGACTAGGCTTTCGAGGGTCCATATTTGGACCCCACTTCCATCACGACAGTGTTTAGTGAAAACAAAAAAAAGTGACAGAAATTAAAGATGTGGCTACACGATGTGCTGAATGGCATGCAGAGGCTCGCAGGGGAAGAGATGTGAGCAGCAGGTTGGAAACAAGCAAGACAGCGACGCGTCTTATTCAAATGTGACTGATGCATGCCTTTTTTTTCCCTGGACAAGGACAGCAAGACAAGCGTTCACATAGCGCCAGTGGACAGAGAGAGACAAGGTACGGCGAGATAAAGATATTCCTGTGACCTGTAACATCTTCATTTATCATATTTCAAATGTAATCCAAACTACGCTGACTAAAACCACACATTTAAAAGGCAATTATAAATGGAATTTTGAAGGCTAAACGTATTTGTGTTGCAATCAGTATATTTTTGATAACTGTGAGGAGATCTAAGTAAACCTTAATAAACATGCCCCACGACCCATTTAGAAAAGATCAGAGGCCTGTATTACAAAGCAGCTTCAGTATATCCAGGGTGTCTTCAGCTGATCTGGCTTAACTAACAATGGAGATCTCGCTAAGAGGGACCACGATGCTGTTCATCAACTTCGTAAGTCGACCCAGGTTTTTCGACTTGGGATATGTGCATATCTATGTGAAACAGGTGGTATTGGCATCAGTTGACCAAAACCAATCTATAATGCTGTCCGACTGAAAAGCAACACGGCTGCAGCAGCCAAAACAGAAGAGAAAACAGAGAAAAAATGGAGGAAAAGATAAAAAAGCGATTCAAAAATCCTGCTTGGTAGTGCAGGCCCCAGGTGACCTGGCTCTCATGTTGACAACAGAAAAAAACGTCAACAAAAGCCAAGCCTGACTGGCAGAGGGATAAGAATCCCACCCTTGAAGTGATCCACTGCAGTACATCTAAAACACATTCAGCAAGTGTGGATCCACAACAAATTAGTTACTATAGATTACAAATTCAAGACCGCAAAGAGCGCTCCCATGTGGGCATCTAAACCTAAAACACCTACGGCTTTGTTCTTATCTAGTCATGTTAATTATAGCCACATGAACAATTTAGAGCACTCAGATTTCTTTATCATGATTAGAATTCATCAGGATGGAAGAATAAACATAATTGCCCGTGAAGGATGATGTGGCTTTTACCGCAGGTTTAAGATCATTTCTTCTACATCCCATGTATGTCATTTACTAAATGAGCTAAAACATACTGCTAGTTACACATTACAGCAGACGATTTATCTTCGACATGAACATGCTATCTGCAGTACATGCTGAAAACTTGCAAGATGACTGAGCAAGCATCTAAGAAGAATAAAGAATAAATAAATAAAAATCAATGGAAATGGAAAGACACAGAACACTGCTCTGATACAACAGAGTGGCGTGGGTGAGGAAATATAAATCAAAAATGAGTCTGCTGACTTCCTTCCAAAACCTGCCCCTATAACACCCAATAAGCCTGCTTCCACAACTCCGATCCTTTATTCATCACCTGCTTCAGGCTTACAGCTGGTTCATCAATGTTCACCAGGCTGTCCTGAGGGGGATAGGGACAGAGAGGCAAAAAGGACAAATTCACATCCAGACTCTGGGTAGCGCAACACCCCCGGGCTTAGTTGAAGAGCTAAATTTAGCGCCGCAACCGTGGGATCCGTCCTCAATTTTAACTGTTAAATGTAGGTTGAGGCTAATAGATTCAACTGTAAAGCTGGGTGAGAAATTTGAAAAAGAAAGGAAGAGATGATCAAAAACGAAAGGAAGGATTGCTCATCGTAATATAAACTGGAAATGAAAATAAAGTTTGCTGGGATCTTTGCGGATCAACAACATTTCCCTCATTTTTCTGTGAAAGAAACCATTCAATGCCTTAAGCTCCTTCGGGCCATTGAGGTTATATCACGGTCAACAATTCTGAGACCCAAAACATACGTGACTCACATATAAAGCATAGGATCGAGATAGGCAGAATGTCCTTTACACTGTGTCATTTTTTTGAAGGTCACTGCCAGAATCACAGCCCCCAATTACCTAAACCATAAACAACTCTGAATGAACTTTGTCACGAGTCAGAGGAGTGGTATTTGCATGAATGAGAATGGGAAGATGAGCAGAAGAGACACTGAAGGATGCAGGGGGTTATAAAATGTGTGTGTAAGCATATACTGCCCACCGAGGCCAGCTGAGGCACTGCTTCGCCAAAGCCTGAGGTACGCTGTGCACACAATGTTTTGTTCAAATGTGGAGAAGATTTGTGAGGGACAAAGATACGATACTAAGATGTGATCAAATCAGCAGTCATATTGGTCAGTGTTGGTTCAGTATGACCGCAACACCAATCGGCAAGAGATAGGTTTACATATTGAAGCAAAAATATGTGTTTCAGAGTCCCCGCAGTTAAAACTATATCATTAAAACACAACTGTAACAAAAAAATAAACTGCTGTTGGGCATTTGCTCTGGCAACCATTTATCTGTTTTTAAGTATTCTTTGATTGTGTTACTGTGCATTCATTACATTATTATTCATTCGTAGGATTCCCTCCATCTCTGCTCCATTTAAATGGAACCGTGCCACTCACTTTGTCTTTTTGCGGATCTCTTCCACCAGTTGCTTGATATGATCCTCCATGAACTCGATTTTTTCCTGCTTCCGTGCCAGGGCCTTTTGCAAACGGACAATACGCTCCACAAGCACAGCCTTGTCCACCTCCGGGAAGCTGTCCACAACCACCACCGAAGGACCCGACTGGCTCTCTGGTGACTCTTCAACACCACTGCTCCCACCATGACGTGCATTCAAGGAGCCTGAGGAGTGCCGGGAACAAAGACAGATTAGCTTACCGCTGTGGCTTTGGTTATGTAACAACTTTCTGTCTTTCTACTGCTTTCAAGAAGCAAGGCACACCTCTTCCACAATTTCTTATGGGGGGGGGGGGGGGGGAGAGACAATTTCAGAAAATCTCTACCTTAATATCGTGAAATTAATTTTGAAAAATCGTGTCCTAGTGTTCTTACCGTAAGTGTTTAATACTAACCAAATCTCAAAGCAGTACCTGAAGAACTGGAGCGACTGCCCATACTGCCGACATCCCGGTCACACCCTCCATTCTCAACGTGCTCCAGCTTCTTACGGGCTGTTGAGAAACATAAAGGAAATGATATATTATATGTCTGCAGCTGCTTTCAAACATGCATTGTAGCTATGAAATTCTCCAGGCATGTTCTGAAGGGGGCTGCATGGAAGACAGCAATTATCCCAACCTTTTCTCCTGACTTTTTGGAGAGATTACCTGGCCAGCGACCTCGTAAGAAGCCTGGAATATCAGCATGTGCAACCCCAATACAACAGCAAATAATCCTGAGCTTTTATGGCAAGCGAGTGTGTGTGCTGATAAGAGTTACCGTTTCATAGCCTTTTCTGCTGACCTTTACGTCGCCTTCCACTAATTCATTTTATGGATATATCCACATGTGGCTTTGAAAGCGGCACAAAAACAGTAAACAGGAACACTCAGAGTAGTTTTTTTTTTTTTATCATGTCCTGCATCCTAACACACTCTACCCTGACAGCAATTGTGGAAGAAAGTCTGGATCAAATGCTCCACACATGCTTTAAAAGTTCTATGGTGTGACTGTGTGGATAGAGCTTCTATTGTATAATACAGCTACAGTTTGGAAAGTGTCAGTACTACTACTATTGTATGCTAAAAAAAAAAAAAAATTAATGCGACTCGACCAAGAACGTCAGGAAGCAAGAGTTGGAGAGAATAACGCCAGTATCCAACCTTACCTTGTATGAGTTGTTTTGTGAGGTCCTTAATATTGGCCGCTTGTTTCCTTTTCTGAGTCACCAGCTCATCCCTCAGCTCCTCCACTCTGGTTTTTAGTTGGGCCACCTCCGTCTGCAGTGCACCCCGCTCCTCCTGCAGACCCTGCACCTCCTGCTGCCTCAGCACCTCTTCCCGTTTCAGCTGCCGTGACTGCAGGATTAGAGAGGAGAGGAGTCCAGAAAAAGCCATCATTTACAGAGTTGAAAAAATGTTGTGGCAATGCCTGCTTGTTCCTGAATGTTTAGCAGACAACTCTCCTTTGGTAAACTGTGTTAAAGGCCATTACGCGTAATTGGTTTCACTCAGTCGAGACCACACTGTCTCTCACTGTGCACTCAGAGTAACCCCACCTTGTCATCAAGTAGTCTGCTGGTCTCCTCCAGCTTTGCTTGGAGCTCTGTGAAGTTGCTGGTGAGCTGATCCAACTGAGACTGTAGTGCGTTGCTCTCTGACTGTAGCTGGGCGTTCTTGCTGCTCAGCTTCTCGGTGAAGCCCAGTAACTCAGCTTCGCGCTCCCTGCTGCCCTGAACGTCCCGCTGCAGGTCAGCCATCTGACTGGTCAGGCCATCCACTTCCTCATGGAGAGACGTGATCTCTTGTTTGTCACTACATACAGGAAAGGGCATGTATCATATTCTGATTAAAAAAAACAACAAACTTGCTAGAAACCAGGTAATTAAATGCATTATTTATTCATATGAGCATGGATATATGGATCTCTACAGGGGAAACACACAAGAACAGTGCGGTTCTAATCATTAATTAACCATTCAACCATCTAATGTGTGCCGTTATGCATCAGGACAACAGTTACGATCTTCCCTGACTGGTAGTGTTTTTATTTTTCTTGACAACAACTTGACATGATCATAAAACCATCCGGCTGCTAAACACAACAGCCAGAAAAAAGAAAGCATGTTTTGTAATAATTATCATGGGATGACATCGACCACTTGTGGCAAACAAATGGAGGAAAAAAAAAAAAAAAAAAAGCTTCTAAAATAGTTTGAAAATGAGAAGTCTCTCTCTACCACGAACTCTGCCTCACTCCATTATGCCATCTTAACATAACCAGCAGAGGCACACACATACTCTGAGAGACCAGAGTCCTTTCCTGCCCTGTGTGCTATATATATATATGCCCTGACCTATCTTTGAATGATCTGACAGAAGAAGAAAAAGAAAAATGAACAAGAGCTACTTTACCACCTGCACAGTTCTATGACAACCAGTCATGTCAGAATGTTAAAGACAAGGACCCCCAGATAAGAACTCAAAAGGGATGGTGAATTAGCACATAATGCCTGGTTAGATATGACACATTGTACCGGTAATTTGTCAAAACATAAATACTTCCAAATGTCAACAAATTTCCATGGAATGATATCTCTTACAACAGGAATCATTACCATCACTCTAGCACTTAACTGCAGTGACAGTCCTGGAAAAGGATAAAAACCATGACAGTCCCACATTGAAAACTTCAATTACCTGATTAAATGCCCTGTTTCGTTCACTTAAAATGACAACACTAAAATGTCTATTTTGACCATTCATAATGTATTGTGTCCTTAGCTTAATAATATATATTACCCAGCAAATTTGTTGTTTTTAGTCATGTCCGTCAGATTCTGGACACGCAGTACTATCCCATTGTTGTTGTTGGTATTGATTCAACTTCTCAGTATTTGCTATTGTGCACCGTGTCCATGCTTCAGCTTTTACATGAAGTACTGTTCCCTTACAATCAATGAGAGTGTGTGTGTGTGTGTGTGTGTGTGTGTGTGTGTGTGTTCGTACCGTTGGTGCTGCTCCTGAAGTGCAGTGACCTCTTCCAGCTTCTCTCTCTGTCGGCCAATCTCAGCTTTCTGCCGGTTTATGATCTCCCTGTATTTGGTCAGCTCGTCCTCCCATCGCGGACGCTCATCCTCCAAACACTTTAACTAAGCAACGAGAAACCATTGTTAACCGGAAAGACCAGCTCTGCTGATGTCAAGTGCACAGATGTGCAAACATTAATCCGCATGACAAACCTTGGTGCGAAGAGTATCAAGCTCATCCATGCCTTCTTTGTAACTCTTCTTCAGGTCCTCCAGCTCTTTGGCCTTCACTCGGTGCACCTGCAAAATGCATCAAGTGACACTTGAGATATGTATACGCTTTGAATCTACTTGCTTTGAATCTACTCATGAACTGTGAAAAAAAGTTTTCTATATGTAGTTTTAGAAATCAAGTCCAATCCGATTCCCACTCTAAAGGAATGTTTTTTTTTTGTTTGTTTGTTTTTTAAAGTTGCATAATTCGACAAAAGAAGAAGTGCTGCATTCAATACATTCCCCTGCTTATGCATTCATTAAGAATGCGAGCCCGATGATGTTTTTATAATGTTTTGTCTCTACTTTTTTTAAACAAAACCATTACTGGTGTTACCGCTAGTCAACTTTTCCAAGAAGCCATTAGTACCCTCTGGTATCCAAGACGACGTCGCATTAATGGAGATGCTGCTAAACTCTGTTTCCTCCATTCATCCCATTGAATCCAATCTAAATGTAATCATCCCAACAGTAATGGAAACTGTTTTGTTTGCATTATTCAGGAGTGAGTTGCATCAACACTTGAGCACAACACAGATGCTAGAATAAACATAGGACCGGACTGATTAATATATCAGCGAGGGAGTGAAACCTGCCAAAATCAAGAGTCGTGTGAAAACCTGATGTAAAGCCAGCATCCACACAATATCAGGCTGGCATATTGCTAAATATCCGAGCTGGTAAATTTTACTGGACAGAAAATGAAATCAACAGATGTAAAGTTGCTTGCACATATCTTTTCATTAACAAACTTATTAAATGAAATTATGACAAAAATCCAAAAACATTGCGATGAAACAAAACTTTTCAGCAAAATTAGATACGTCTAAATTTAAGATAATTTATTACACGAGGACATTTTAGGGAGTCGTAATCATCATGGATAAATCAACTTCTCTCCGGAATGAGAAATGGGTGATGTCATCTCGGTTGTTGTTGAAACGCGTCATATTGATTATTTCTAGGCCATTTATTTTTAAAGTCTGATTCTCGGCACAGAGAAAAACAGGCCATTGTGTTTGGACTGAGTCCATGTGTGTGCTTGCGTTCATGCGCATCTGCCTGCAGAGCTCAGGAGGGAGTGTAATGTTGATTCCAAGCTAAGGCAATCACGCCTCTCTGAGGAAAACAGCTAAAAAAAATATTCTTATATGAAGAGCTTTTATCAACACCACCAATGAAAGGCTGAATATTGGCCCAGTAGAATTTGTTATAAAACTTTGAATTAAGGACAAACTTGCATTCCTGTTTATTGCCTCTTCTGATAAGACTGTCATATACATAGAAAAATAAAGAAACCAAAGTAACATAAAAATATGTCTGCAGACATGTTACAGCAGCTACGCTGATGTGGTCCTTATCCAGACAATGTTACATCTTTATGTTATAAAACTTGACAGACAAACATAAAATAATACTAACATTTCCAAATGTTTTTTTAATTAAAAGGGAAAAACACAGTATCTTCTAGACACAATAACCGCCAAACTACAATTATTGAACAGAATAGTCCAACATGCCAGCTACTGATCAAAACAGCTCCATTACAGGAGACTGTAAAAACAGAAAATCTGTACGATTGACTTCAAGAAAGCCTACGATTCAGAGTCGCACACATGAATACTGGAATGCTTGGAACTCTACAACATCAACAGGACACAAAGAGCCTTCATCAAGAACTCAATGGGACTGTGGAAAACAAACCTGGAAGCCAATTCCAAGCCAAGTTTCCATCAAGTGCAGAATCGACCACTGAGACTCTCTGTCCTAACTGCTGCTCTTCAGAGGCCACAACCCTGTCAGACATATCATTACATAGAATTGATATCAGTTCTGAAGTGAAGCAATTATTAGCCACCTCCTCAACATGGATGATATCGAGCTGTATCCCAGGACTGAGTCATCAACTCACTGATCCACCTCACCAGCATACAAAGCAAGGACATTGAAATGTCATAGGGATGACATAAATGTGGTAGAATGATTTCAAAGAAGGCTAGCTGATCACAACTGAAGGGGATGAGCTATCAGAAGGCAACATAGCAGATGTTAAGGAGAGCTACAGATACCTTGGGGTTCCACAGGAAAATGGCAGGTCCTGAAGATTCAGCTGAGTGGGAAGAACAAAGCCCAAGCCATCAACATGTATGCTTTGCCAGTTATCAGATACCCAGCTGGGATTAGAACCTGGCCAAAGGAGGATATAAAAGCCAATAATATCAAGACAAGAAGGCTCCTTATCTTTAGTCCAGCACCCTGAGACTGTACACAAAGTGGAAGGAGAGAGGCTGGTGAGCCAGTGACCCTCAGAGCCATTAGGTCCAGGAACACATTAAAAAGTTGGCCCACAGTGATGAACTGATCAAAGACTGCCTCAGGTAGCTGAAACCAAGCAAGAGAGAGGAGGGGAAAAAAAGGAACCAACTGATGGATGAGCCACTGCACTGCATGTACTGCTGACAGCCTTCAGAAGTGGCTGGTGTTGAAAAGTCCTAATCGCAGGAGAAGGCCCGTCTGAAAGGCAAGGAGGCACTAATCATGGCAGCTCAAAGGCTCTGAGTATAGGAGCAATACAGGTCGGGGTCTACCACATCAGACAGGACTCCAGGTGCAGGTAGGTACAGCATACAGGGAACACCATAACCATGTTGAGGTAAAAGTGACACAACTGGACGTAGTGGTGGTTGAGAAACTACAGAAGAAGGAAGAGGTGAAAGATGTAGCAGTCCACAGTGACCACAAAATAAAGAAGGAAGACACAAAGTGCAAAAAATACAAAGTTGAAAAGATGTGGGAAGTGAAGACAACAGTGGTGCCAGTGGTCAGGGACATGACCTCCAAAACGGGAGAGTGGCTCAAACAAGTCCGAGGAACATCAGAGATCTCTTTCCAAAAAAGCTAAGATACTGTGTACAACCCTCAAGTTACTAGGCCTAATATCTTTTTAAATGACCAAGAACAGCATTCATTTTTTTAGAAGTCTAAAGCTGCAGAGGTGGCAACTTCTGTGACTGATGGTGTTATTTATCTATTTTTCTGCCTACAATATAATAACATTCAGTTACAGCAATTAAAGCATAAAAACTGCATGAGAGCTCTTTCTCACAGCGGGCCTCGTACATGAATTTTATCCTTTACCTTTCCTGCCTCACAGTACCTGCATGCTTTTTTGATGTTGAAACATTACAGGTCAAATTAAGGTTGTAACTCTGTGCTTTTAACACCGTGGTAAATACGCAGCTAATGAGTTTGACTTTGGAGGGAAATGACGGAGATTGGAGTTGACGGGTTTGGGTTTGTGAGAAAGTGTTTCTATGTGAAGACGATGGGTGTCACCTCTAACTGGTCTGTTTGTTCCTGCTTGTGTTTCTCCAGCTCTCCTTTGGTCTCTTTCAGTTTAGCATCCAGCTCATTGGACCTGAGCTCCTCTGATTCCTAAAAAAAAAAAAAAAAAAAAAGAAAGAAGAGCAAAGGTTTCAGAAACACATCAATTAATGTGAAGGAGAGAATGCAGATTAAAACTTGGGGGGGGTTAACTGGCAATCACTGGGTTTTTATTTATGTGAGGTTCATCTAATTTTATTTAGATGTCATGCTGTGTTACACTGCAGAGCCGACACTGCTAATGACAGACTACAGTAACCTGAACTAATCTCTCTACAACAGTGACATTACTTAGGCAGCTCTTTACTCCCATCATAAGGTTCACATGAAAACTGCCACCCCTCTGAAGCTAAATCAGTCCCGTTTAGTGGTTCAGTTTTGTTCACTGAATAGCATCTTTTCCACATACAAACAGTGCAAACCAGTCTTTGTATCCCAGTTGAATATTGAATACAGTCCTTAAAGGATAAGACCGGTTTTTTGACATTGGGCCCTTGATTTCACATTATAACATGATGTTCTACTCACCCCTGCTTGTTGTTGGTCATTTGGAGCTGTTCCGAAGATATTCGCGAGGCGTCTGGCTGCTCTCTTGAGATATTCGGCCATGAAACGGTTTCCTATGGGCAAGTTTATACAGGCACAAACTATGCTGTTTATAATTCGCTTACTTAAAAAAATCCGGGTTACTAATTTTGAATTTTAGCCGAATGAATAAATAGGCAGCAGGTCTGTGGGCTGTCTGTGGTAGTAGCACGACGTCAGTAACACCCACTTTACGACAAAAATTCAAAATTACAGTAACCCGGATTTTTTTAAGTAAGCGACGCACCTCCACGTTATCAGTGCTAGTGTACAGTAATTAATAAATTATAAACAGCATAGTTTGTGCCTGTATAAACTTGCCCATAGGAAACCGTTTCATGGCCGAATATCTCAAGAGAGCAGCCAGACGCCTCTCGAATATCTTCGGAACAGCTCCAAATTACCAACAACAAGCAGGGGTGAGTAGAACATCATGTTATAATGTGAAATCAAGGGCCCAATGTCAAAAAAACGGTCTTATCCTTTAAAGATTTCGATAAGGATACACATTGCAAAAAAAACACGTAAATCCTTGTTGAGATCCACATATTTCAGAGAGATGCATTCAGACATATTTATCTGCCCGCATTTATGGTCAAGAGCAAACTTATACTTCCACCTGATATCACACACCTGATATGTTCGGATCATGTCCTGGCAATTCTTGCGAATCTGTTCAGTCTCCTCTTTGGCTTGAGCCAACTTGGACGTTGTATCCCTCAGTTTGTCTTTAGTTCCCTAAACACAAATACACATAAACATGCTTTTGTGGTTCTGACAGTCAAAGAAAGCGCGTTTGACTTCAAACGAATTCCAACGTAGAGCCGTAACAAGGTTTTTTTAAATTTTAAATTGAGTTTCTGTTTTCTAGCAGATGTCGGCATAAATGGTCAGGACGGTTTACACACGCACATCGCAACCACAAAGAGAAACATTCGCAAAAACATTAAACCTCTGTGGCCTTCAGCAACCACTCTGTGTTCGCTCCCCTCCCTCTTTGTTTGTGGCTGTGCATTTGCTTGGAGCCGGTTGAAAATGAAACCACTGTTTTGTAACAAATATTTTCAAAAATAGCTTGAATGATAATGAAGTCCTTGGAGGATCATTACTATACCATTCTCATCCCATTCAATTTAGGTCCCGAGTCATAAGTCACATTTCATCCAACATGAAATCATTCAGCGGGCAGAGGACATCATCTATGTGCCCGAAGACATGTTGGACAAACAGGCACGGTTTCTAGACAGAATGTTCTTATTTGTAGTAAATGTACACACTCTAAATTAAAGCTGCAACCACTTTCTGTGTTAGCCATGTGCTGTAATCATGTAAATTTAGTTTGAATGTGGATTCAGTTTGTCATTTGAATGTAAATTTGACTGCTGCATACCGAGATGACATCCATGTTTATAATAGCATCTACAGCTCAGAGGAGCAAGTCAAATATATCCCTCACTCTGATGATTATTTCAAAAGTAGATTACAAAAGCTGAGAAGAAAACATCTAAAAGACTGGAAACAGCACAATGGATAAAAGCAGCCCAGACAGTTAAGTTAATAACAATCAGGAGCTACAGGGCGAGCCACAACAACACTAATCGAGACACAGTGGGCGTCCTCAAAAATACCAGCACAGACAGTGCATTTCTTTTACAATGTAGCTCTGATAAACCATTGTGCCACAATACTTTGCATAGGCATTACGTAGGTATTGTCAGTGAAAATCTGAGTTTCTGTGATCGCTTGGATCGTGGGAAGGACATCACATAATGTGTCTCTGTGTGCAGATGTCTTGCAAAGGAGTCAAAAACAACACAGAAGTTTCTGAAAAAGAGCAAAAACTATGACCAGGCTGAGTATGTTGTCAGATTTACATCTAATAGAACATCTTTGAGATTTGGGATTTTTGGCCAAACCTGGCATTGTCCATCCATTGGATTGAGTATGCTACCTAACTAACAAACAAGTTTGGGCTTGTGTTTTTAATATCATAAATCTAAATTGGAATTTCGTAAGAATTGACAGTTAAGCTGTACTACACAAGGGTGTATGCCCTTCCTCTGAATACTTTAACTACAACAAAAAACTGTTAGTGGTTACATTACCTTATGGGCATCGGCTTCACTCTTTAGTTTGTTCTGGGCCCATTTGACCTTGATGAGATGAGAGTTGATCTCCTCCTTCAACTTTTCCACCTCTCGTGTCAACCTGCCAACCTCCCCTTCCTGTGAAAACCAGGGTGTAGCATACATGGAGTCCGAAAAATATCAAGGATTTGATCTGTGATCAAAAGGCTGAGCCAATAAACTTTAAAAAAAATAAATAAATAAAAAAAACACTCTGGTAACTTATGGCTGGTGCAAGACAAAAACAAGTTTAACAAGTATTAGCAAGATAAAATCTGTGTGCCTGAAAAAATGTTGATTATATCTATGAGAAACTCAAGTTTCACGGTAAAAAGAAACAAATGAGCTGGACATCTTTGTTAATTTCTTCATGTCTACGGACAAATTAACATTTCAGTGACTATTACATAAAGCACAGTGCAAAAGCCGATCAATGAAAAAGACAATGTTTATGTTTGTAAGATGTTGACTTTTGAAGTATTCACGCCCTGTGGACCTAAAGGTTGTATTTACCTTAGCATCATACAGCTGTTGCAGCCGTCCTTTCTCCTGAGCGAGCTGGTTTCCTCGGAGAGCCTGACGGTCCACTTCCTTGACCGCTTCCCTCAGCTTCCTCTCCAAACTCTCCTTATCCCGCCTCAGGTCGAGGGCCTCTTTCTCCCCGCGGACATATTTCATCACCATGGCCTCCTTCTCTTGACGCGCCTCATCGCACTTCTTGTTCACCTAGGAGGATTTTTTTTTTTTTTTTTTTTTTTTTCAATGTCGTGAGATAGGTTCATACTGATAGAGCTTTTCATTTTATCCATTCACATTCGGTAAAAAAAATAAAATAAAAAAAATAAAAAAAAATCTGCATTTTTATGGTTCTCAATTACCAGGACACTCATGTTTTACCATCAATTTTCACAACTTGTCCTTTCTGATGTCTGTTAAAAGCATCTGTGGTGTAATATGACACTTTGTCCTCTAACCAGCTCACGTCTGGCCCGGTGCCACCAGTTACATCGATGCAGTAATGCGATACACGATCGGAAGTCCGCAAACTGACCAGAGTCTTTATGTTGTTCTTGTGTCTGACTTCCTGTTGGGTTCATCTGTTCAGTGCAGCTTAATGTGGCTTCTGTCAAAAAACAGACTCACACCGGTGGTTTTGCTTTATTGTCTTCCCTCTAGTCTCGCACCTGTGCGATGAGATGATCACATGTAACCCAGTCTGGCAGTATGTGCAGCTAGTATTATTAGCTGTGCAACTAGACAACTGTATAAGTGTGTGTGCACTGGATAATGAAAGAAGTTATTTCATATCAAAATAAGGTCTAAAAAGACATAAATGATCAGTTATTTCATGCTTCAAGCTTCTATGAATAAACATGACAAAATGTTCAGGACCTCAGAGGCAGCCAACAGTTGATTAGGACTGAGTTACCATCTTAATACAAGTGAGGAGTGCTACAAGAAAAGGGCTTAAAAGGGACAGAGTATAAAATCTAACTCGCATTGTTCACTGAACGGTGAAATTAAAAACTGTGAACTGTGACAAAACTGTCAAGAGAAAAGTGCCTTACATGGTTTCAACCAGGTGTGCAAACTCAGGATGAAAAATGTGCCTTCCTGCACTATTCATTTAACAAGTGATTAAATCTGCAATAACAGGAGTTTGGTGTGTGGAGACCTTAAACATTCAGCTGCTACTTTTGTGGAAATATCCACAGATATAGGGACTGCAGCGTGTGGGAAAATCGTGACTGATTCAGCTTTAGTAATAACCTGAATGTGAAGATAAGATTTATCTATGCAAGGTGATGCGGGTTGTAAAAAAAATAAAAAATTAAAAAATAAAAACTCAGAACACATTGATCAACCAGAACATGAGAAATGACGATAAGATTAAGTGTTCTGTTTGGGAAAATTGGGTCCTAAGGCCAAGTAGATTCCCCCACATCAACAGAGCCCCAGCGCAGCAGCAGGCTACTCCAGCAGGACAATGTACCATACTGGAAAAACTGCTCGGGAGTGGTTCAAGCATTGTAACAAAAAGGCAAATTGGATGATCAGGTCTTCAAACACTTCAGATGAAAAAAAAAATCTGATAAAGAAATTGCATTTAGCGCTTGGAACAGGCCCGATCAAGGCCCCACCGTGTAACAGAAAGGACCCAAAATACCTGTGTCCAACATCTTTGTGCCAGACACCAAAAGACACCCTCAGAACTATTGTGTCCTGCCAGGTCAGAGCTGTTTTATTTTTGCTGAATGAAGATAGTGTGGCAGCTACACAGAAATTACTTTAACATCAAACAATCAAGTATTGTTGTATACAAAACTGAGCTTATCCACCCATACGGGAGTATAATTTCGAACATAGCTTTCTCTACTGATTGTAGCATTTTGTCCACAAGCTTACTTAAAGTTTTAAGTCGCTGAAAGCTGAAAGCTTACAAGACTAATTCCTTTTCAGAAACTCTTAAGTGTTGGCATGTAGACAAGGAATAATGAGAATCTGGCTGTAACATCAGAATGCACGTTGTTGGCTCCTGTCTTTACATGAGGATAGTGGTGGTACATATAAGAGGTGGTACTGCAATTCGCCGTTAAACACAAAGTAGAAAACGAAGTTTAGTTAATCTTTTTAGTTTGTGAGAGTGCTTCAGTTTTGCATCGTGTTTTCATTTAGATGATGTTTTTTTTATTTGAACAGTGCTTGACCCACGTACATGTAAAGTAGACCACAGGATAAAAGCACAGAGTGCCTGATTTGGTTTAAAATGTCCTCATTAGCTGTCTGGATTCGCTGCTTTTCATTTCTCTGTGGGATGTCTCGCTGGAAGCCTTTGAAATGGCTGTGTTATGACAACACATTGCGAGTTAAATCATTACAGCCGCAGCAGAATAAAGTGGTGCAAGACCAAACATGAAAAAAATAAGGGTCAGGCTCGGGCAAAGCTAAGTCGCATGACCAGTTATTGAGAGGTTTCGTGGTGTTTCTGTCACAGTCATACCTGTTCTATTCGGTAAGTCGTCTCCCTCTGCATCTGCTGCAGGGCAGCCTTAGCTGTCTGCTCCTGGTGGATTAGTTTATCCCGCGACTCTTTGAGTTCTTTCAGCAGCTCCTCCACCCTGCCCTCCAACTGCAACAACAGGGTGTATACAGGTTAAGCAACCTGTCAGGCAATATGTAAGACTGGGCCACACCTCAACTAACCTGCTATGCAAGATGACACCTAACAATAATCCTGGAGGTAAACTAAACTTAGAAAGCAGCAGAAGCTGATGTCAGCATGCTTAATTACTCAAAAAGAAATTCTTTTTTTATAAAATAAGTAATGTCTCTAGGAATATTAGCTTAAAACTATCAGATATAACAGGGGGGAGCTTCTATCTTCAAAATAATCTGATTATTTAATGATAAAATTATCCTTAGTCATTTAATCTGTCAAATTTATATGTCTATGATTTGGGAAAAAAATGGATCCAAGCATACATTGGGTGTTTGTTACATTAATCACACCTATACTCTTCTGTTTTCACAATGCTTAAACAAACTGTGCTGTCACATAAGCATAAAGCAATTGATTTAAGCATGGTACCAGCAATGCTAAACACAGCCCAGTGAATAGGGAAGCACTTCTTCTCGAGGGCTAGCTCGACACATCAAAGAGACATGACTGAAAATAAATAAATAAAAAAGATGCCTGCTGAATGCAAGTGATCAGGATTCAGTATTTCTTTTTTTTTTTTTTTCCCTCCCCTACGGGCTGCTTTGTTTGACGTCCTTAATCACCAGCAACACAGGGCGAGAGAGCAGATTTAATTGAATTGGACAGTCACTGTGACTGTTGCAGCTTAACAAGATTTGTCTTTTGGTTTGTCTCTTTAGTTGCGCAACACTAAGTGGAGGCTAAATCCTCCAATACCTGAATTACCTATACTGCTGGATGACTTTCTTTTTTCATCTAATAAAAGACTAAATCGATACCTAATCTGCAACTTATGTGGCATCTACACCTTAACGCCAGTCATAAAACAATTTCAAATACCACACGACTTAGTGATGATCAAGAGGAATGATAGAATAAGTAATCGGTGTTAGTACGAATTTGTATGGCTGTTGCAGAACAAAGCTATTACAACCCCCAACAATATACACAATTCTACAGGTGAAATGTCATTACATTACATTGAAGTCAATACCTGACACGCACAGGATGTCAAACAAAACACTGCAGTAGAATAATTCCTTGGCAATGAAACAGGAGATGGTAAACAGGCTTCCTTTGTTTTCAATGGATTTTAAAAATAGCTCGGGGAGACATGCGTGATAAAAATGACCTTTTTAATGGTAGCCAAGTGTTGCTTTTCCGTTTCTGCCCTCTTCTTCAGCTCTTCCCTCATGTTGTCCTTCTCTGAGCAGATACCCAGAATCAGCTCCTGGTGCCGCTTGTTCTCCTCAAGCAACCTATGCAAACAGATTGAACAAGCAACCACACGTTCACAGTTTAGGTCAAGCCCATACAAAGTACTGAGGGATTTAGACTATCGCTATTAAGACAGAGCTGGACAGAACAGTATGTGGATTATACTCAAGAAGTTTAATATTACTCCTGAAAATATTTGGAAGATTGAATTCATATTACCCCCGTGTCAGTTTACAAAGACACTTTTCATGCAAGGTGAAAGAAATACAAGGAATAACAGTTACCAGTCGGGTTAAACTCCCTATAAACTGACCCACTAAAGTGGGAGCAAAGTATTGTGCAAAAAGTTTAACATGAGAGCTGGCCTTGTACAGCAGGGACTAATATCAAAAGTCTATAGACCAGTGGAATGGCTGCAATTTTTATTTATTTATTTTTTTAAAGTAGTAATTTACCTCTGAATAGCTTTCTCCTGTTGTGCATAATTGTACTGCACACACTTCTCAAAGACCACCATGCACTCTTCCTGGTCTGCAGGGAGTCCATTGACAGGTGGGCTTCCTTTCCTCTGTCCTCCAATTTCACCTTCAGGCAGCTGACAAGCCAACAGCTCTGATTCTAGCTCATCCAGAAGTGACTCTTGCGACAGTGAGCGCTGGATCTCGGATATGAGCTTCCGGCTGCAGTCGGTGTCATAGGGGCTTGACGAGGAATGTGAGGGGACCAAGTTGTTGGTACTGGCTTGTGGGCTGGAAGCAGGCGAGGAGCTGACAGTGTCAGAGCTCGGGCTGGAGGGGCCATTAGAGATCCCAGAGGTTGTCGTAGAGTCAGAAAGTGAGGTTTTGGAAGTGCTTTGGACAGAGGAGGTTGATGGACTCTCAGCTAAGTCCCTATTGACCACAGGTGATGGCTCTGAGGAACAATTGGTAATCTGGAAGGATGGGTGCTCGTCGCTGTTTTGAGTAGCAGTATCAAAAGTTAATGAAGTTCCTTCAGAAACAGGAGATGAGCTTTCTACTACAGTTTGTGGAATGACGGAGGTTTCCAAAACAGCAGCAGCTTCATTTAAAAGACTAGGTGAAGATCTCTCACTTCCAACTGAAACTGTACTGCCATCACACCTGGCATCAGCAGCCAGCTCTCTCCCATCCAGATCCTCCTGGCTACAGGTTTGTGCTTTCTCCTCTGTGTTTCTGCGCGTGTCCGTCTCAGCATCTGTTGTGGTCTTGATTAATTCACTGTCAAGCTGTAATTCATCTTTTACCTTGCTGCATGTTTCTACCTCATGCGTACTGTTGGGAGAAATTTGTTCCTCCTCTTCCACGTTAGACGTACTGTTATGAAGCTGATCCACTGAATCCGATCCCTCCGAAACTGAATTAACCTCTGATACCTCCATTATCTGTGGATCTGTAGAAGGACCAGACTGTTCTATGGTCCCTCGCTTGTTCAAATCTGGCACAGAAGAAACAGACGAGAGAGAAAAAGAGACTGAATGACAGCGGACTGATATACTGCTTGGTGATTTCATACATAGTGTTACTGAAGTTCTGCAAACAACCAATAAGTCCTGGAATCCACCTGTACAGCAGCTATGGGCTATTTGCATGTTATGCCTTCCTGGTCGAAAGGCACATCCTTATGGAGCCAGGAAAAAAAACCTCACAATAAGCATTGTATTTCCTCATGTTTATTAATCTATTATCAAAGAATGCCCAACAGGCATACGTAAGTACTTTGACACACACTGAGAGGTGTGTTTCTGTAAATGCCCGTGATGAGATTCGCTTGGAAAGTGTCTGACTCACAACTAAGACAGGTATTCATGATAACTAAGTAAGACTCCAGGTAACAATCTGCTGTCATACCATCCAGAACTCATTGTAACACCCATTTGAAAAGAACTGCCAAGTTTGTCAGTGTAAAGAGTCAAATAACACTATCACTCTCATCAATGTGTACTGTAAATATGAATCCCAAGGCCTTAAGTGTCTCCTTAGGGTCTGATACAATAGAGTATAGATAAGGTGGTCAAGATCACAAAATCAATCACAATTAACAGTCATAGCTACTAATAACTGTAGTGAATGTAGTTTAGGTTGTGATTTTAGATTAGTTGTGTTAGTTATCACCTTTGACTACCTCTTTATTTAAAAAATGTTCACACTGATGCTGTGTTTAGCATGGTCAATGAATTAAAGTGCAACTGGGTGGAAGACAGACATAAAGGTATAAAGACATAAAGCTATCACTGACATGTGGCAGACAGAGCTGTGAGTGTTGTAAATGTGACATTTCTTTTAAACCTCCATCCAGCGTTTTTTTTCATTCAGATGGAAGGAAACAAGTCTAACAAATAATACAAAGTGACTCTCGAAACAACTGCAATCAAGAAATTACATAATAACTGTGAAGACCTTAATACACACGGCCAGAAAAAGAAATACAACCTGGATGGATGAGCTTGACATTGCTTCAGAGATGTAGAACTGTATCTTAATATAAACAGTGAATTTTACAGATAATGTAAATAGTTTCAGTCTGATAAACAACAAGGTCTATGCTAAAATCATGGAACATGTTAATGATTAAGGATCCCTATCTCAGTCTGAAACATTCAGTGTTGGCTTGAATCTCTTTAATCCAACACTGGTCTGAAAAGGCCTTTGTCAGCATTTCAATGTGTCATTATTTACGGGAGTTGAGAGTGGCTGGAGGCCATTCAATCTTTAATACAACTCTGTACTGTAGGATACTGTCTTAAAAGAAAAAAGCTGATCCCCTTTGATATACCATGTTTTCTTATTCAAAACACCCTCAAGAACATTAGGCCCACCTCTCCTTGCACCGACCATTATGCTCAATCATTATGCTCAACATTTTTAAATCGTACTTTAAAACCTAAACTTACTGAGCTCACAATGAGCTTATTGTTATTGTATAAAATAGAAACATTAAACAGAGTTTGGCTTCTTACGGTTAAACAAGCTTTAACGCAGAAGTCAAATAATGAAGATGCTGTTCTGACAGGTGTCATGCCATAACACTAGGGCTAACATAATAAATTTAGCCAGCACAGTTTATGCATGAATGTAGAGCACAGTGAATCGGGCTGGTGACTGCAAGCAGCAGGCATATAAACCGTTTACACACGTTCGTGTTTTATTTGCAGTTAGATTAATCTAACGTTAGCACTACCTTTAATATCTTTAGCTCGCTAGCTGTTTAGTTAGCTAGGACACTACATAAGGTCAGCGATGGGAAAACAGAAAACCAAGCCTAAAAACACAACAGAAGACAAAGATAAAACGCAGTAAAATAGCAATGGATGATGTAAACTAATTCTGTGCTTGACTGCTTGATAACATACTGCAACGTTATAGGGCCACTATCATATTTTAGCCAGCTAAGCTAACGTTGATAATAAAGGCGTTAGCTTGTACAACACAATCCGATCACACTTGAGCTAACGTTGCTAACACTAGCATCACACACAAATACCGAGTAAAACGTATTAAAGGTGTTTATATTTCTACCCACCAAATGCCGAAAACCCATGATGTATTTCCGTGAGGAGGCAGTAAGGGAATAAGAGTGAACTTGGAGCTCCCTGTTTAACCAGCTGATCACCAACAAGTCACTCTGATATGACACATCAACAAATATGGCCACTGCGGGAGAAACGATGGGCCGTCACAAACCAATGACAGCCCAGTGACAAATGACGGAGTTCTGACGTCAACACACGACAGGTACACCTGTAACCACCCTTTCTTTGACATAAAATTATGTTAACCGCGTTATATATTGCACATGGTTTGTACCAAACATATTCAATTTACCTAAAGCCAATAAAAAATATTAGTAAACTCAGTGTCTATGACATTTTCATATTTTGCATGTAAACAAATGGTTTGCGCACTGATAACTTAACTTATAGAATGCTGCATAAAACTACACACATATATACAGTATATATATATATATATATATATATATATATATGTATATTTGGCATGATGGCATTTGCGGGAGGAGCAAACCCAATTCATAGAGACCACAACCCCTTGACAGGTCTGATCTGTGCTTGAGGAGGACCTACTCAACACAATATCCGTACTGATCAAAGTATATTCTTTAATGAATAATAGTGACCATATAATTTATTTCAATAACTAGTTTCCATTCCTGAGGATGTGGCTAAACAGCCATTAAGGGCAACGCCCACTCCCTTCCCTCAGATCTACAGCTTGGCCCCAAACTTCAATTTTGCAGGGGAGGATTAAGAAGTATTGGTCACCAAGTATTGCAAAATGGAGCCAAGTGCCAGGGGGAAGGGTGCAATTGGAACTGAGCCTAAAAAGGCACGAGTGGCATTCAAAAAGGTGGGGGGCGGGCTTAAAGGGTTGCAACAAGCAGTTCCCTGCCATGTGTCTTTCCTGTAGATATTATAGAAAGCCTTTAATGTAAAACCAAACTCAAATATTTCTAACTTTGTCCATATGACTCACATAAATATCACAAAAAATATCTGTTTCATTAGCTTCTGACTGTGTGTTACATACTATAATCCATCAGCTGACATAAGCTTTACAGATTCTAAGGAGATAGTAAAACACTTCTTATTATAAATGGCTATCCAAGACTATGATATACTTTCTAGGAGTTTCCTTGTTAAACACCGAGGCCTTAAAGGGATGGTTCGGAGTAGATTCACCCTAGGGTCATTTGAACCGTGACATCCAGCCAAGTAGCCCACCCGAAGTTTTTCCGATCTTGGCCGAACATCAGCCGAGTTACCGAGTTATCCCGAATAGCTTAGTACAAGCGCTAACAGACCCTGGCAGTATCTCCAAAATTACCACACTAAAATCACATGCCATGACACCAAACTTCTACAGTAGTACAAATATGGTCTGTACTCACAAAACGATGCATTTGGAAGTTTGTACATAGTCCAGGAGTTTATTATTATCAACACAAGCCTAATAGCTTCTCTGCTGCTAAAGCTGCGTCGACATCACTTCCTTGATCTGGGAGATTCAATGTAAGATGAGGGTTGATCTACTACTGTAGACAACAAAGCAGGGCTGCTCAATTTCTCCATTGATAAAATAAATTCACAACTCTACAACATTAAAATTCATGTAGAATATAGCATATACTTTATTGTTTATAGGGTGAATCTACTCCGAACCATCCCTTTAAGCTATTTAAGTTGAATAAAAGGAAAACTAAATAAATCATGGGGTCAACATGCACTGTAGTATTAGAAGAGATAATAATTTGAATAGAAACATGAGCCCCAATAACACTATCAAATTACACAGTGTCCTTGCAGCTGCTATCAAGACTTTTCTTATCTCATCTCAATCAATGCGCTTATTTCAATCAATGCATTGCCTTTTTATGGATTTAACAAAGAAAAGAAAATAAACCATGAAATTCCTCACGCGAATATAAAGCATTTTTAGTAAAGGAAAGGATCGGACTTTGCTCATGCAACAGGTAGATGGGTGCTTTTTTTCATCCTGATCTGCTGTTGATGCTATTGCGCAGGTGCAACATTTTCTTCTCAACAACCAACACGTGCACCTAGGTACGATACTGACTGTGGCAATTTAAACTGAAACAAATACATATATAGTTGTTTCTTTGGTGTCGTGTTACATTTTTCAGTTTTTTTTTTGTAGAAGGTTTGCTTTAGGGGAGCTTTTGGATCGAGTTGGTAAGAGCTTTTGGCAGATATCGTCAGAAAGTGTAATGTTAGCCGTTTCACTGTCAATTAGCTAGCTAAGAATGTTAAGCGTTGGGTTTTTTTTTAGCGAAAAAGTGGCATACATTTGCTGTTCGTTTCGTGTGTTTGTCTAATTCTTAATCCGATGTGTAGCGACAGCTGGCGACATGAACCACGCATTTTTTCAAAATATGGCTCAACCCAACCGGCCCTTGAGGAAACCTTCTTCGGGCCCCTGGGCTCTCTCCTCCGCATTACACTCTCCAAGATACCCCACCATGCCCGGTGCCTCACTTGTGCGCCCCGAGTCAGGAGCCGTTGGAGACGGTTAGTCAGTCGGGCTTGATGGCGCTCAGTTTGTTTCTTTTGTCAGTTGTACACAGCGAAAATGAACCAAATCACAATTAATGCAAGAGTCTCCTAAATTTGATTTAATTATTGTTATTTTGCAGGTCCCACAAGTTCACCAGCCATCAGGGATACATCTGCAGTATGTCCCAAATTCTCTGATGTTGTCTTTATCAGTCTGTTGTATCAATTTGAATTGAGCTCTTATCTCAATACCTTTTTTTTTTTTTTTTTTTTTTTTTTTTTTTTTTATACCCTCCAGTTGTTAGGATTGGTTCCCCCAGCACTTACAGTATACTTTTGCAACTACTGTGGTCAGCAAGGTCAGTCTCAACATCAGATTAATTCAGTGATTACACTTGGCCCTGTAGTGGCAACAGATGTAAATAATCATTGCGTAATTTGTGGTTTGATTGTTAATATTTGGTGCATATGTACCTGAAGGTAAGTGGCTTTGGTGCTGTGCACTGCTGTTTTTGATATTAGAATAAAAAATTTAGGGACACTCAATCTACTCGTGTCATTTGACAGGGAATTTTCGATGCAAGCGCTGCAAGAAGATACCTTACTGTTCCGTGGCGTGTCAGACAGAAGACTGGAAGGCACACAGACATATGTGCAAGGCTTTTGAACCCGAACCTATAAAGTAAGTGCAGTCAGGCGTAAAGTGCCATTGACTGGGTAGGCATCAATTAGATGCCAGAGGACCAAATAGGTGGAGTTTGCACATAATTTAATGGCTTCACAGCTGCTGCATATGTCAGATATCTGAGATCCAGTGGCATTTACAGCCTCCTCGATCATATGAGTGATACAAACACAGCGCAGAGTAAAGTTATTGACTCCATTGATTATGTTTTAATTTCAGGTAGCACATTAACTAGCTGGTGCCCTCTGGCACATGTATCCTGTTAATGTTCATTAAGCAGTACTGTTTGATCACTTTAACAGGTCACGGTTGTTTTAAAGTACTCTTCCTTACATTGACAATAGCATTGCCTTCCATATACGGGATGAACTTCTTACTTCTTCATGCTGCATGTCATCCCTTCCAGCTGACTCATGCACCTGCAATGTGCAATGGAGCGGACACATTGTCATTTCTATCAGTAAGATGCACTGTCTGAGGAATAATGTGCATTATTTTGTTTCAATCTAAAGAGAGAACCCAATGGAAACCATAGGGCTACCTAAATCCAGCCTGGCAGAGATGAAGGTAAATTTATTTATGTTCCAATGTTGGTAAAAGTTTCAAGTTCTTCATTTTGGTGATTTGATCTCCAATTGTGTGAAAGATAAATTAGCTTTGTTTTGTTATTTCTTTTCATTGAAGCCCACTGATTCCTCTGACCCTCAGAGGGTCTACATGAAGGACTTGCATTTTACTAAAATCATCAATGGGACAGATGTCCAGGTATGCTCTACTGAGTTGTAAATATTAATGTAGTCTGTGGTATTAGCTGCCTAAGTGCAATATCTGTTTATTACGTGTGTTTTCAGGCATCAGTTGTAGAGTTCTACAGCCCTGGCAGGTTTTTCCTCCTTGTTCAAAGCCCTGAGCTGCTGGAAAATCTACAGGTCATCAGCACAGAGCTTCAGAAAACTTACAGCAGCTCCTCAGTGATCCCTTATGTACCTTGTGTTGGGGAAGTTTGTGCCATTCAGTTTTCTTTTGATATGGTGAGCAGAAACACTCTGTAGCAGTTAGAAGAGATGCATATTTTGGAATATAGACAGATTAAGTTTTTGGCTTGTTCTCCTCCGCCTTCTCTAATGTGTAGAACTGGTACCGAGGCCTTGTCCAGACTTTGACTGCTGACCAGAAGATGGCTAATGTCCTTTACATTGACTTTGGCAATGAAGAAAACGTACCAGTGGACAAGATCAGACCCTTGGCTGCTCAAATCCAGCCATTTTACCCATGTGTGAGTGCTTATTTGTATCAGTAGTTGTATTGTTTTTTTTTTTTTTTTAAATGTATCCCATGTTACAGTGATGGATGTCAGTGTTTTCTCACTAATGAATCATACACTCAACTGTTGGAGTCAGAACTTTCCATAAAACTGTTATCTGCTGTCAAAAAAAAATCCGCCTGTTTGTAGTGTCTAATAGACTGCACTGTGATGGCACATGTCATTATTGCTTGCAGGCAATGGAGTGCCAGATTGCTGGCGTGGCCCCAGTGTCTGGCAATTGGTCAGAGAAGTGCTGTATTGCAGTTAGACTGCTGCTGGCTGGCAAGACTTTGACTGTTAAGCTGGTGGAAACACAGGAGATTAGTCGTGTTCATGCTGTGGATATCCTGCTTTCAGCTGGTGGGTTACATGGAGCTGAAAAGGCTTAAATATTAGGATACATATACTGAGCATTTGAAAAAGTTAAACCCTTAAATGCAACTCTCTCCCTGTGTCTTTTAGGAAAGCACCTGAGCACATTCCTTCTTGAGGAAGGCTATGCACTGAAAGAAACGGTCAACGCAGCACCAACTGAACAAGATATATGTAAGCTCATTTAAAATGCCGATGAGCATCTGCAGTACGAGACCTTAAAATTCTTATCTAAGGGAACAGGTTATTGAAAAGAGACCTATACTTTAACTTAATGATATCATTGGCGCATATTTGAATTGTGTTTTTATGTTTGCTTTTTACTCACTCCAAAGACTGATAAAGTCTCACACCGAAGGAATATTTCAGTGCTCCGATATTGATAAGTCTTTAAACTGGGTTGATTTATTGAGCTTATAACCAATGTGATGAGTGTTCAGTGAGGGTTTCAATTTTTTTGACATGGTGAAGGCAGATAACAAACATGTCTTCATGGGCATGATGGCAAAATGCATATTGCTCATCAAGTTTTAAGAATATTTTCTTAAAGCGGCAGTAGGCAACTTTTTTTTAGTCATATTAGCTTGAACTGTCATGGGATTCTGGAAGTAGAATATTAAATAGGCTGTTTAGGAAAAATAACGAAATCTGTAGCTCCCTCTGAAGCCTGTAATCATGCTTACAAAAACCGAGCGCTCCCGGCTGTTTTTAACCAATCAAGTTAGGGTGGAGGAATCCTACCTGTCAATCACAGCTTGTGCACACGCTGCTGAGCGTGAGTCTGCCCCAGCTTGTGTGCGCTCACACTGGTGTGAACTCACGTGCACAACCTCGTCCACAGAGGGGGAGGGGTTTGGGGGGCGATTCGGAGCTTGTTAGAGGTTGGGGGAGGGACCTGAAAGTTGTGTCAGTTCGAATTTTCCGACTTTAGACTCGCAATTTTGAAAACTTGCCTACTGCAGCTTTAATGATTTTTCACAGACGAATCACCCAGGCACAATATGCATTTCACCATTTCGTTGCTCGTCTTTTAATTACAGACTTGGTGTACAAAGGCCTTGATACCACATTTAGTGTATTGTACTGAAGGCATTAACGAGAAGGATTGATTCCTCTCAGGTGCCATGCTGAACGCATCCTTGGAAAACTTCAGGTGTCTTTCTGATGGAAAAGATGACAATTCCTGGGCTCAACCACCGGAGCCACTTGAACAAGCAGTAGGTGACCAGTTATCCGTTTTGGTCACCCTCTTCCAGTCACCCAACAATCTTATTGTGCAGAAAGTGGAAAATGCTGGTGAGTATGACCATGGTAATGCAACCTAAATCTTTTGATCCCAAAGTGCATCTTTATTTCGCCTGAAATGTTGGTTTGTAGGAATCGTCCAGGATTTGCAGTTGAAGCTGAGAGAACACTGCTCCCAGGTTGCAGCCCCACAGAACTTCAGACCAGCTCCTGGCACAGTCTGTTGTGCTCAATTCTCAGGTACAACACCTCTGTGCACCCTGGTCTTCGATATTACCACATACTTCAGTGACAGTTCACCATTGTTTCTAACAAAGTGAACACATGACCCTGTTTGCCAAAGTTTCAGTTGAGCAAAAACGTACATTTTTCACAAGAACAGTTTATTTTATGGTTTGATTTCAAAATGCTCCAAGTCTAAAGGATTTTTCAAAGGACCAGTTCACAGATAGCCTCCTGAAAATACAACCCATCCGCTAGCTTTTTTTGTCATCTGAAAATGTTCCTCTACATATTACAGCAGAAATATCACTTTTCTGTCCTCTTTGTATTTCTTTCAGAGGACAAGCAGTGGTACAGGGCCAAAGTTCTTGCTTATTCATCAGAGGAACGCGTTTGTGTTGGTTACGTTGATTTTGGCAATTCTGAGGATGTGGATTTGCGCCATCTGCGACCTATCAGCGATTCTCTACTGGCCCCTCCCATGCAGGCTTTACCCTGTAGTCTAGCTGGTAGTGTATCAGATGAGAAAAATATCAAAATGCCTTTTATTTAGTGTAGAAGTTTCAATGATTCATTTATTTTGTTTCTCATTTTTTACCATATTGGTAGTGTAAATGAGTATTTTAGAAGAAATTCTACTCGTTTACCGTAATGGTTAATAGTCAGCAATAGAATTATAAACTGCAAAAAGTTTGTAATAGTGACCTATTTGAATTAAAAAAAAAAAAAAAAAAAAAGTAATATTGTAATATTATTATGTATATATAATGTAATATCCCCCCCCCCCTCATTCTTTGCCAAACAAATTGTCTCATGCATTAACATCTGTTTTTGTCAGGGGTGCAGCCTGTTGGGGAGAGCTGGTCGGAGGAGTGCCTTTTGGCCCTGCAGCGACGGGTGTCCAACAGAATACTGCGCATTGACATTCAGGGAGCACACAAGGGCAAGGCCTTGGTGACGATGATTGATGAGGCCAGTGATCCTCAGGCCAATATGGCTGAGCTGCTGATCTCTGCAGGTTATGCTGCACCCGGTCCTGTTACTGCCAGTGCTGGCCAGCAGGCCAATGAGACAACTGCAACTGCAGAACCACATGGTGGGTTTCGCACAATAAGACTAGGGCTGGGCAACGATTAAAATTTATTATCTAATTAATCACATGATTTCCCTGATTAATCACGATTAATCGCATTTGTATGCAAAATTAAATCAAAAGTAGTGTGTAGCCTTTAGCATTTAGTTTTATTTTAAATGTACTGCCATATGAATGAAAGTGCCATAACATTTGTTGTGCAAACACACTTTTAATATCAGCATTTTTATGTAGAATCCTCCCCCCACTGTCTGTTTCGTTGAATGGCTTGCTGGGATCAGTTGTGTGTTTGGTTCTGTCGACTCCGCCGTGTAACAAATTTACCCTCCATGGTCCGAGTTCGTTCAGTGATGTAAAGTATTGTGCAAAATTCTTGAGCAACCCCTAATTTCTTTATGTTACCATAAATACTAGAAAGGGGTGTAGTGATTCATTGAAACATTTGCAAAAGGTAAATAGAAATGTAGCATTAAAGCCAAAACAGTTTTTTTACAGGTTAAACAAGTCAATATTTGGCATGATCGACACAATTCTCTTTAAAAAGACTTCTTTAAATGTATTTAATTGGTTTTCAGGAATAGTTCTTCAGGCTTCTTGAAGGACATTCAAAGCTCTTCTTTATATGTCGGCTGCCTTTTTGTTCTGTTCTCTGTCAAGATGATCCCACACTGCCTTAACAATGTTGAAAAAACTTGATTATTGAGTTTACAGTCTGATCATGATAATAATAACTGTATGACTCTTTGTGATTGTTCCATGTTAAAATGTGCCCCTTAGTGTCCCCTCCCGTGTGTGAACCTCTGGTCTGGTCCAGCACTGAGCTCCCCCATACTGGCCAGACAGTGGCGCTACTCGCCAGTGTCGTGGAGAGTCCTGGAAAGTTTCACTGCTGTATCAACAATCCTAAAGGTATTTCTTCTTCAGCCTAGACTGACACTATTTATTGGGGGCCTAGCAGCGAAGCTGCAAAGGCACCCATTGTGTTAGTAGCTTTTCCTATTATTATTATTATTATTATTATTGATCCGTATCCGCTGCAATTGAAGTCTATGGCAGCCCTATGAACGCTATGGTAAAAAGTTGTGAAATTTGGCACACGTATTCAGCACAGTGCCAAAGACAACCCCAAGAATTTTCATGCCCCAAGAGTGTACTCACTAGCGCAACCAACACATCAAAGTTCAAAGTGCATCCAAATGCATAACTTTAGACTCCGTGGTCCAAATTTCACAAATGAGGCATCATTTGAATCCTTAGATCAAGACGAGTCCAACGCACGTCATTTTCCATCTAATTAGATTTTCTGCCATTTTGAATTTTATCAAAAACCTTCAAAAAGCATTTCAGGTCACACAGATTGTCTGAGTTCCACGAGACTTGGCACATAGAATCTTCAGACCAAGCCACACAAAAGTTATCATGTGGAATTTTTAATTACCCTTCTACGGTGGCCGACACGTGCAAACGCCGAAACAAATCCAACAATAAAATGCTGCAAGAGAAAAATGCGGCAATAACAAAAATGACCGGAGCACACGCGCTGCAAACCCCAAAACACATGCAAGAGAGAAACGCTGCAAACTTCAAAACACATGAAAGAGAAAAACGCTGCAAACCCCAAAACACATGCAAGAGAGAAACGCTGCAAACTTCAAAACACATGCAAGAGAGAAACGCTGCAAACTTCAAAACACATGCAAGAGAAAAACGCGCTGCAAACTTCAAAACACAACGGAAGTTCGCCAGGCCACTAGGGGTCTCGACCTGTGGGATAGGGGATCGACTATGGGAGATCTACCATATTAATGAAAGAGAAGAAAGTCAAAAGGTAGTTGTCATTTATGTCTTTTTTAAACACTTTGCCGTAATCTTTTACCTTATTATAGCGACATAACTCCGCTGCTCTTCTATAATAAAGTAAAAGATTACGGCCTAGTGTTTAAAAAAGACAAATGACAACATACCTTTTGACTTTCTTCTCTTTCATTAATATGGTAGATCTCCCATAGTCGATCCCCTATCCCACAGGTCGAGACCCCTAGTGGCCTGGCGAACTTCCGTTGTGTTTTGAAGTTTGCAGCATTTCTCTCTTGCATGTGTTTTGATGTTTGCAGCGTGGTTTTTTTTTTTCTTTCTTGCATGTGTTTTGAAGTTTGCATCGTTTCTCTCTTGCATGTGTTTTGGGGTTTGCAGCGCGTGTGCTCCGGTCGTTTTTGTGATTGCCGCATTTTTCTCTTGCAGCGTTTTACTGTTTGATTTGCTTCGCCGTTTGCAGCGCGTTTGCACGTGTCGGCCACCGTAACCTTCCGTTTGCCCACACCAGCCAATCAAACTCGGTGGCAACGCCACCAAACAGGAAGTAAGGCCATATCTCAGCAACCGTTTGATCTTTTAACGTCAAACTTCTAACGCAGACTTATGACCATATCTATGAGAGGCCCAAGAAGTTGGGTGACATTTAGCCTTTAGGGGGCGCTATATGTAGCAAAAATGCATATTTGCTCATATCTTTGGACCCGTTCCAAATTTGACAAATGAGGTACCAATGGAATCCCTGGATGCAGACGAGGTCATAGCAGTCAATGATGTAATTTGCGCCATGTTGGATTTTCCGCCATTTTGAATTTGATCAAAAACCTTCAAAAAGCATTTGAGGTCACGCAGATTGTCCGAGTTCCACAAGACTTGACACATAGAATCTTCAGACCAAGCTGCACAAAAGTTATCATGTGGATTTTTTTAGCAGCCAATCAAACACTGCGCCGACACGCAAACAGGACATTAGGCCTTATCTCTGCGATGCTTTGATGTATCAATGCCAAACTTGGTGCATGGCCTCATGACGCCTTCCTGAGCAGCCGTAGCCTTGCCTATTTTGCTATGCTGCTAGGTAGTGCTGGGCGGTATGACCAAAAATACATATCACGGTATTTTTTCACAGTACCACGGTTTCACGGTATATCACAGTATTTTTTTTATTTAATGCATAATTAGGTGTTCACAGCATTTTCTACAGATTGAGAACAGAATTACTGCAGTAGATTTAACTTAGGATGGTCTATTTTACCGTCATAGAATAACGCCCCACAAAATTATGCTGTTTACAAAGAAGTGCTACTCATGATTCTAATGAAGTGAGGAATCGGAATGCAAACACAATTGCAGTCAAAATACAGAACTTTTACTGTGCAAATTTCAAACATCTTTTATGAAAATCAATACAAAAAAGTAGTGCAACTTGCAATAATTATATTAGCAAACGCGTCTTGAAGTGACATTTGGCTCGACTTTTCTTTTGCTTTCCCCGTGTTACCTGCTGATGTGGCGGGTGCTGACCTTAACTTCATGCATTCTTGATATTCTAAATCTAAGACATGCTTACGGCTAAGGTGATGGAGCAAATTGCTCGTGTTGCCACCTCCAGCGACAACGGTAGCCCGACAACACTTGCATAAAATGGTTGTTTGGTTTGTCGGATTTTTTTTAAACCAAAAAACTTCCACACTACAGACACGGCTCCTATTTTTGGCACAAGTTCTTCTGTGTCAGCATGTTCTACTAGTTCTGTAGCTTCGATTTCGGAACTTTCCATGTCTATCCTATCCACCTTCACCTTTTGCGTAACGCAAGTGCTTATTACTAGCCTGATTAACATCGACTTCGAGATTCTGGTCTGACCAAGACGATAACGAATACGATTCGAAATGGCCTGGTCAACCCGCCTCCCTCGGGTTGCTACTGGTTGAGGCCAGAAAAGGCTTGCTTAAGCCAATCACACCACTCTTTCCTCTGACGTATGTACCAGCGGGGCTAACTGGTAGATTAAACTCTTACCAAAGCCAATAGGGAGCAAGGCGAAAACGTCCTTCCTGTCAAGAAATGATTCAAGGGCTGTTCTTTGCTCGATTTTTAACGAGAATCTCCCGTCGAACACTTTCATTACAGCATCTACAGCAGTGTCAAAAGCTTGACGCTGCTCCATGTTGATATTGAATGAAGCGCTTCCGTGTACAATCCATGGGTTGAGTCGCAGTTCAACCACGTCACTACCTTGAACACGCCTCTACCCTGGGCCGTTGGCGCTGCTCAAAGTTGATTGCTTCCCGACAAAGTGGGTGGAGCTTCCCCTGCCAGGGGGAACTCGAATCAACCTGAACAAGCAATTTGCCTGAGGTAGTGCAGCAGAGCCAAAGGTGTTGCGTCACTGCGAGGGCGGAGCCTGGGTAGCTTATTACCACCTCGCACCCATAGACAGTGTTAAGAAGCGCAACACTGAAAAGGGTCCCGTCTCAAACAATGTTGCGTGACGCAGTGTTCCCCCCCCGTTGTGAAATCAAATACACCGGTATGGCGGTATATTAAAAATTCATATCATAACGAAATTATAAACCGGTATTCGGTGTGAACCGGTATACCGCCCAGCACTACTGCTAGGCCCCCACATCGCTGCTTGCAGCTATATTTTCTTTTCTTTTTTTGCAGAAGGTGCCTGGATTTGTTTGAAGAAATCTGCAACATTAAAATCGAGCAGACACGTTACAGCTTATCAGTGATGCCCTGTATTCTTTACCATGTAAACGACTGGACAAGTGTTGGCTGAGGTTTTGCAAATGTGTTACTAATGTAGTACATTTTTCTTGAGTGTCGTGTATATGTTTCTTTTGCCAACTAAACAATTTATTTGTGCGTTTGTCAGACCATCAGAGGCTGATTGAGCTGGGAGCTCAGTTAAAGCAACACTGTGAGGGCAATGCCCCACCTTTCACGCCCAAAGAGGGAGAGCCTTGCTGTGCCATGTTTCCTGGTGAGGCCTGGGATGATAGATGCTGTTTGGACTGATCATTTTTTTTTTAAAAGTTACAATACTATAGTTGTAAATCTCATCTGTAAAGACATTTTAATGCCATTTAAGTGTTTAGATGTAGTGAGGGTATTTAGAATGATCTTATTTTGAGTTATTTGGCTTTCCATAATGTGCTGTTCTTCCCCCAGGAGATGGATTATGGTATCGGGTTATGGTAAATAAACTCTCTGGAGACGAGGCATTCGTGAACTTTGTGGACTGTGGTTACAGCATGACAGTGGAACAAAGACGGCTTCGGTCCATTACACCCAAACTCCTCACACTCCCTTTTCAGGCAGTGTGCTGCTGGCTTACAGGTAAATAACTGTTAGTTTAATTACCAAAAGACTGTCTTAAAGCTATCTTGATGAAATTGTTTGTTTGTATGCAGGTGTGGAGCCAATTGGCTCCGAGTGGAGCAGTGAAGCCCTGCTGTGGTTCCAGACTCTGGTGGACGGCGAGCAGCTGTCTGCTCGTGTACTTGCCGTCACTGATCAGGGCTACGGCGTGGATCTGGAGAGCAGAGGACAGAACGTGGCAGCTGCCCTCATTTCTGAGCACCTTGCCAAAGCTTTTACAAAAATCACTAAAGAGATGCATGCTAAAACGGACTCCGTAACCAAAAAAGAAGAGGGCTTGAAGGAAAATGAGCAAAGCCAATTGCATGTTCAAGCCCTTAATCAAACGGAAGCCAGTTCCAGAAAGACAACGAGTGAAGGGCAGACTGCAGTTCCCTCAGAGGGTCAGCTAGAATGTTGTGTCCATGAGTTGAAGCACTGTGATTGGTAATTATCTGAGCTTAGTTTTGAAATATTGTCATCCGTTTTCAGCTGCATCTTTCCCAGTGGATTGGAAAACAGTGGAGCTGCCGCTCAACAAGACCTTTCAGCCTCACGTTGCAGCTGTTGTTAGTCCTTCCCTCTTCTACTTACTTGGTCTTACTCAGGGTGAGAGCACCACTCACTGTCTTTTATCTAATCTAAAAACTATAGATTTGTATATATGTATAAAAGGCAAAGTTTCTGGAAGGATTTTTGTGTTTTCTTTTCTGTCTGAAGTGGACCAGCAGAAGCTGCAGGAGGTGATGGCAGAGCTTGCTGCCTACTGCAGCAAATATCAAGGGTCTTTATCTGCAGGTGGAAAGTGTAGACCTGCTCCTGGGGCTGCCTGCTGTGCTCAGTTTTCTGGTGAGGAAAACACTTATTTGTTGTTACATTATGAGCGACCAGGTTCAAAGATGAATCCTTTTTCCTCTATCACATGATCGAATCTACACAGCTACGCAGCCATTACACTCCACAACTTCTTGTAGCCACAGAGGAGCAATATAAACGGTAACGGTAAAGATTGACTTCAAAGCTACCCTAACAATGGCCAAATATTTGAAAAACAATTTGATATTATTTGAATCAGGATTTGTTTTCACATCACTTCAGTTTGAGTTTGATAAAGTCATCAGGGGAAAAACCTCAAAGCGCAGGTAGGGCCATTCCTGCTCTTTAGTTAATGATTACAGAGAAATGATGCTGTGGAGACGGCCTGGCCGAGCCTTCGCTCATCTAGTCCACTGAGACACTCGCACCCACACAGTCTGTCGGTATACATCTTTCCCTCATACTCCCATCCAGTTTTAAATTTGCTCTCTGTGTGTCTCTCGAGACCCCCCCCCCCCCCCACAGCCATTGACACTGCAGACCTAAGCTGGTAATTCCATGTGTGGAGAGATAATTACACAGTGTGTGTGCGTGTGTAGGAGCTTCTTTAAACACAGTATACAAGTAGGAGACTATGGTCTGGCATACATTCCGCTGCCAGTTAACAACAGGGTCTGTTTTAATGGAGATTGCTGGATGTTGCAGCAGCTGCTGTAAAATCTTAATCTTTATTTCTCTAGGGCTCATTTTTGTTTGCAGGTCATTCATATTTTTGGCTTTGAAAACATTTCCACTAGTACTGCGTCAAACTGTTTTTTTTTATTTTGCAGTGTTTTGGTTTAGCTTACACAGCCTTTTATGAACAGAAATGGGGGGGGGGGAAAATGTGCTTGAGAGAGTCAAATTAGCACTGCAGTTGACCTTTAGTTCTGTTTACTTAATTTCTTTTTCAGCGGATAATAACTGGTACCGTGCAGTGGTCCTGGAAGTTGGTGAGAATGAGATGAGTGTAATCTATGCAGACTATGGCAACGGTGAGAAGGTACCATTCGCCCGAATCTTGCCCATCCCCACACACCTGCTGCAGTTTCCTTTTCTGATCACTCGCTGCACCCTCACCAGTAAGGCAATAGTTCTGTGGAATATTTCAAACCTCACCCCAAATGTTTAGATTCTTTGGGCTCTAGCATAGCATTTCACTCTGTAAGTCCATCTAATTTCCTGTGTTAATAGGTAATGAGCACTTCCCTGCAGAATGGCCAGAGGAGGTGCAGCGGATGTTTCAGACGGAGCTGGTGAATGGGGTCCTTGCCACCGTTCAGTCCTTTGATGGCTCTGCTAATGTGCTCTCCCTCGCGCTGCCCAGTGAGAGGGGCGGGAAGCACCTCAGTGCCATGATCCTAGACATATGTCATACCCACACACAGTGCCAACCCTGCCCAGAGACCACCCAGAGGAGAGACGGACCTGGCAGCAACACATCCATGAGCACTACCACTGAACCTGAGCTCTCCAAGCCCAAGTCACTACCTGAATCCCAAAGTGAATTGGAAAATGAGGCTAGGACGGTTACTAGCACAGGACCAACCAGAACCACAGAACCAGCAGCCCTCAGCTTTCAGCAGAAGGAATATATTTTGGCAGCAACAGCCAATGGTTGGTCAAGTTAGAAATTCTGTGTCGGTATGGGGTTAATTAGGTCATTTTTATGAAGTCTTTTTGATTAATAACTAAAGCACAATTGGGAAGCAACAACCCAGTAGTTAGTGATGTTTTTATAGTAAGCATCTTATCACTTTTCAAAGTCACTAAAACTAAGGGTGGCATGTCTTACTGATGAGCAGGGGGAGGCTCTCCTGATCCCACACGGAGCTTTAATCAGAGGTTTGTTTTGTTTTTCAGAAGATCCAGTGAAGAAGATTATTGACCAAATGGAGCCCCCTTGCCAAAAAAATTCAATTGATAGTGGTACGTATGCCTTGAAAAGACACCCTGAGCGACCTCTGCCTGAACATGCTCTTCAGGTTTTGATGTACATGGATTAGTGGTTTGATGTTCATTGAGCTCTCCTTTTGTATGCAGATCCTCAGACCTCTGGCTGCTGCTGTCTGAGCCTTATGAAAAAGGTCAGAGCTGCCTTTTGAACTACTGAAATGAATGCTTTTAATTATAGTGTTTTTAGTCTGTAGAAATGTGTTATGTAATACAAATTAAATCTTTCTTGTGATTTAAATTTTTTTTTTTTCTTCTGACAATTGAAAATGATTATCTTTGTTTGATCTGCTTGCCGTTGACAGATGGACACTATGGAAAAAATGAATCGGCTGCAACTTGCTATCCTCGAGCAGTTGAGTGGAGTAAAAAAAGAGGCCTGAACATACCGTACACAACTTCATTTCTCACCTTAATAGTTTTGGGGTTTTTTCCAGTTTCCTTTCTAATTTATCTTTCATGGCTTTTATGTTTTTAACCTGTGGTTACATTCCAGTTTGTTATACATTTTAATGTTTCTGGTTGCACCTGACAGGTTTCCTGTAAAAGCCACAGCAGCAAAGGCATGTTCAGTCTCGGTTGTTAAAAAAGTCTCCTGCAAGTGTGTGTGTGGTGGCACAAGCTGAGAGTCCATCTGTTCCTTTGTTCACTCTTCATCACCTGCTCAGGTGGGATGCCCTGCCTGATTGATTTATGTTTGACATCTGTTTGAGTTTTACATTAAAGTTCGATATGAAGTTGATGGCGTTTTATTTTTGTTTAGTCTACTCTTTAGTTTCTCCACAGCAGTGTAAAACACTTTTACATTCAACTTTAGTGGTGTGGATTCATTTCTCGAAAAGACCGTGTGGGTATCGCTCCATAGCTGCTCGTACGGGATAGGAGGACAAATTAAAGCCCGTCACGCAGGTACATCAGAGGTGGGTATTAGGAGTGGGTGGGGTCGCTGCTCCTTCTGTTAGAAGCAAAGAGCCTCGTTAGATCGGAGCAGTGCGGAAACAAAGTGCCGTGGAGGGACACAGAGAGGACTACTTTGCGGGAAAACAGCCCCAGAAAACAAGAAGGAACCTTGTACGGTAAGGATGCGTTTTTACCCGTCAAAAAGGCAATTTTTGGGAGTGCGTTTGATTTGATCACCAGGTGGTCGCGGATCGACCGCTGCCGAAGGAAATGTCATTGGATGCACAAAGCGATCATTTTCATCAACCTGATCCAGAAAACACCGAAACGATTAAGAAAAAAAAACTTAAACATTTGAAATACGTAGCTGCAATTAAAAGAAGAAACGTTTTTTTTTGTTTGTTTTTTTTTATCTTAATACAAGAGGCATGAAGTCGATACTGAAATACAATTTGGGATTCATATAAACGAGTAAAATCTGGAAAAAAAAAAAAGGCGGCATAATCAGACATTGAGAATATCACATTTCTAAATTCTTCTGTTGTACTTTAAGGTGACGAACTACAACTTGTTAAGAAACTCTGGTCAACTGCGGTTATTGTTGCAGGTCAGGGTCGCAACCCCATCCCACATTTGCCTTGACCCCTGACACGTGACCAGATGTTGACGGACCCTCTAACTAGATGAGCTCGGTGGTAAATTGACATCAAAGAAGTCACTGGAGTCAAAAGTGGACCAGTACGCGCTGCCCACGTTTGACTTTTGACCGTTTTTTACTTGAAGAATGCGTTTTCAAAAGCATCACGGGTGGAAGATGCAAATCTAAAATCCTCTGTAGCCTATTGATAACTGACTCAATGTTTGGGGAGAAAATGTGAATCATGGCTTTATCTAATGTGCAGATTGGTTTTAAAGATTTTATTAAAAATTGCAGTTGACCTGTAGCCTACCTTTACCTTACCATAATACATTTGCAACAGTGTCCGCATACATGTCAACCAGATTTCCCTTTTTCAGGAGAATCACTGACTTTTGTCTTCTGTCTGCACGTCCACATCATAGACCAAAGTTCTAACATTCTCATTTGTGACACTGGTTTTAAATCGGTGATGAGCCAGCACTTAGAATGAATGAATACAGTTTTACTACTGTACATGAGAATCTTTTTAAAAAAAAAAATTATTTGGGGAAAGTTGGCGGAATTTTATGTTTTTAGGCTTCGGTTATCCTCCTTTTGTGTTATTTCCAGCTTGCTCTTGTAACGCATTTCAATGCTAAAGAGCACACTGAAGTTTCCACATTTGTCTGTTAGTTTTAAAAGCAGTTCAGATGAGTTGCCTTGAAATATTTTAAACTGTTAAGATGTAAAACGTACAGGTTAGCAGTTCTCTTGATTTTCCTTTCTAATTATACTGTAGTGTACATGGTGGAGGCACTTTCCAACCTAAAAGCGAATGAAAAACAAAGGCACATAGATATGAGCCTTGCTGTCTTTCTTTCATTTTTTCTTTTTTTCACAGTGGTAGGTAGATCTGTGGATATAGTTTTTTTTTTTTTTTTTTTTTTCTTCTAAATTCAGTTCATATCTTGTGAGCTCATTGGCCTCCCTGTGTTAGTCACAGCCTGATGTGCAGGTTTGTTCATTACAGACAGAGTAGGGAAACAGAGTGATGGAGGGTGGAGAGATCCGCAGGAATGCCTGTGAAGAGGCAGCCAATTTCTAAGACAGGTGTGTGCACTACATGTGTGTGTATTTTAAATGTTTGCATGCTTGGCTGCTTCCTATTGGGAGCGTGCATGCCCGAAGCTATACCCCTGTGACTAATGAAATCTCTTTGTCGGGGAGACGTAGCAGCGACTGCACAAAAAGAGCATCGGTGGCTTACGATGATGCTTATCGGCACGGGTCCTCTCAGCCAGCCACCGTCATGTCAGCTCTGCAGACCCCTATTGCAGCCACACAGACTCTTAAAGCGAGCCTCCATCCTGCACACAATTCTATCTCTGTCTCAGAAATGCACACCGCTTTACATATGCAGAAGGTCTCTGGCGCTTTTGCCTACCTCAGTGCACACAGTTGAGCGACAGGCAGGATATTATAGCCAAGCTTATCGGCGGCCAGAGCTAATCAGACCTTATCTGGTGCCCCTCAACATTTTATGTGTAGGCAACAATGACCACACAGAAAACAGAGCTGACATATCATGGGTGGGATTGGATGGAATGGTTATGGGGTCAGATTAAATACTCAGATGACATTAGGTCAGTCTGCAATCAAATACAATTCAACATACAAATATTGCATTATATATATATGTATCATTACATGTGACTCTTGTTTTAAAAACACACTCATTCACCCGTATTCATGTATATGATAAGGATGTAATATTGAATGGAATCTCATACACCAAAACCATTTTTTAAGCCTTTAAAATAGATCAAGCTGACTTGGTTTCTTCAGCCCATATCGATGTAATCTAAATATTAAGGATTCGAAGTTTAACAGAGGTGGGACTTATTACGGGACTTTTGGGTTGCATTTGAAAAAAGAGCTGCAGTAATTCACTTGTGTACCGTAGAAGAATTCCAGTAGACTTTTGCATCTTCCTCAAATCGTCCATGGCTTGTAATCTCTTGCTCAGTGGGCGTAAATTACATTTCTGGGAAGATGTAAGCAAAGCTGAAATATTTGCCTTTGCAAATAACATGTCACCTCAGTGGTAAACCTGGAAAACCATCTGATCATACTTTAGATCATAAAGTGCATACATAGCTGAGGCTAGACTCAACAAACATAATCCTGTTTTGTTTGTTTTTTTTTTGTTTAAAAAAAAAAAAAAAATCCTCACCACACACTTCATCAGACTCCGTGTACTTCTTGCTTTAAGAGCTTCAATTTAGAGCTTATCGTTATCTTCTTGACCCAGACAAAACACTTAAGCCAGTGAAGTGTTGTATGCAACACCTTTGACTGGTGAGTTATGTTTGGCAACATATTTGTGGGCCGAGCTGATGTGAGTTCCTTGTACTATGCCATCTTGCAGATACTGATTGTGCACCTGTCTATAACGTGTGTAGCGCTCACACTAACATATTCCTCCCTTACATTTTGAATGACACCAATTGCCAAATTCTTCTGAATTCAGATAAACATAGACAGTAGCACATATAGCTGAAGGTGTTGATTTATTGAAAACCGATAGAATGCAGACAAAGTATTTCGCCTTGGAAGCTATCTCTCATCATGTTTCCTCTTTTTTTTCAGCTCTGTTTGAAAGACCAAGACTGTGCTTAGCTGTAAGATGCACTCAGAGTCAGGTTACTACTTCACCATCTGATTTGCCTCATTAGGAAAAAAAAAAACGTAAGCTCCTCTTATCTGTCCTCTGTCCTTTGGCAGCCACTCTTTGAATAATTTCCTGAGTCGTGAACCACCTTTCAACATGAACATGAATTCCTTCAGAATGTTGTTTTATTTTTTCTGACTTTTCTGTATATTTTCTATGAGCAGAAATGAATTCATTAAAAAACCATTGAGAGAACCATCTTTAAACTCAAGGGGACAGGTGCGAAATCACTGCCTCGCACAGTCCACTGCCTCACATATTTCTTTCAAGGCTGCCTTCTTTCTCACCTCTGAGCATTTTTGGTCCTTTCTTTTGGATTCTAGCTAAGCATGTGCATTTGTTTATCATTCCAGGTGACCCAACATGCACCCTGATATCTGTCTCACCTTCCTTTTAACTCTGCTGCTCCTTCAAGGTCAGTTGATTGATTTTTATTACTGTTTTGCTTTCTGTGTCTGTCTGGTATTCCAAGCCTTGAGCGGAAGAGTAGTTTAAAGTACTGTTTTAGGAATGTAATTCATCTATAACCCCATTTAAAAAAAACAAAAAAAAAACTAAATCTTTTTAAATATGAACAGAACTCTCCTACACAGGAGTCAGTGTGTTTTGTTCCATCGCTCAGTAGAGTTCTAACTTGCATTTGTGAGACAGTGATGTACAGAAGTGTCCATACAGTGATTCCCACTACAGACTCGCCTCATTTTTGCTGAGGTGCTGCTTGAAGATCGGGACCGTTCAGCCGCTTTCCTGCCTTCTCTTTATTGTACAGAGATTTTTCAGGATCCTCTGTAATGTTACAGTGTACTGTACAATTTAAATTGAACACTGAGAAACATAATTCTGAAGTAGTTACAACTTTAACCCTGATATACTTTCAAAGAGATGAACTCCTCCAGATGTTCACCTGTAAAAGACACTTACTGTAATTCTGTTTCTAAGCCCTTCCAAACCAATTTATTTGCGAGGAGATGGGTTCTTTTTCTTCTTTTTTTTTTTTTTTTGATTAGCTCAGGAGTCTTTTGTGGCCTCTGTTCTAACTTTTTTGAAAAACCTCTCCAGCATATTCAACACTAATCTTATTGTTTCTAAATAATTCATTTTGATTTGTTCTTTAACTTATGATAAAAACACTTCTAATATCCGATATTTGTCTACAAAATTGGGCCGTGTGCCAGATTTAGGGTTTAAAGATTGAGATGAATGTTACTGTTTATATAAGGGTGAGTATAGATAAACTTGTGCCTAAGAATAAATTCAAATGTCCTCACAAATACAGCGTTGAACATTTCCATTATGTTGGCATTTGCATGCTCATGCCTAGTGTTGTAATTCTCTGATGCTCCTCTGAACAGCTTAAAATTCTTCAGAGGATTTATTTTGTTTTGGTCCTTAAAACTGTTTTCACTTGTGAGGAATTCCTATCATCTTCTTCCCAAAGTTATTTCTTTCCTCCCGAGCTTAAAATCCTGCTCGTTTCCAGGCAAGGTAGATTTAGCCTCTCTTTTATAGCTCATTCGCAGTTGTTCTCTCAGACCTGCGAGTATTGGTATTTGCCTGGGGGAAGAGGAGGGTGTGGTGGTGCAGTTCTAATCTTTGAGTTGTTTTCAAAAATGACAGCTTTAGCATCGTGTCAAGTATTTATTACGGACCACTTTAAGACTTTGAACTTGACCAAACCAGACTATTTCCCCTTGTCAGGAGGCCCAGCTCTCTGGTCCTGTGCTGACAACATAGATAACATGTTGCAGTGGTAAATATCCTTGCAATTCAGTCCGTCAATTCAAACTTTCTGTAGTTTTCAATTGTTGATATGAGGGGAGAACTACTTGCAGCACATCTCCCAGACTGTGGTGGGATAAATGCCAAATAGAAATCACTCCCACAGCACAGGGATTTATACTCATTATGCTACTCCTGATTTCCCTGCTGAGATTATTTTCACGGACATTAAAGATACACTGTCATTTCTCTGGAGGCACTAAGGCCTGACAGATAGACTTTTTGATCAGAGCACTGGGGCCCATCTGACTAGGAAAAGGCTGCCTGCCAAGGCCCCTAAACTTTCACTGTCAAGAGGACTTAATGGCTGGAATGATGTTGGAATCAGGGACAGATGAAAGGGTCAGCACTTTAAAGAGGTCAGGCCAAAGGCCTCTTGTTTGCAGGTGGGGATTTTCTTTGATGATTAGTTTTCTGTCTCATTATCTCTGAAATGATGACTGAATACTTTTTGGAAAGACTAGAATGTCACTGGCAGCTGAAGGAAGTCAGTCTGTGAGATAGTGAGACAATTTCAGCTTTACTCTAATGTTTACAGTCTCGTAGAGTTTGGTGATGCTTTTCTTTATGTTTTATCACCGTCACTGAAACAGCTGTTCTTAAAAGATATTCAGTGCCTGTAATGTAAAGCAAAATGCACAGTAGCAGTGTGTTGCGTCGCCATCATTTTGTCTCCAGCGGAGGCAATAAAAACATTCACTAATAAAAACATTCCCAAGCAGTTTAGTGGGGATCTTTTGGGGATCTATCTGAGGCCATATACTGTTCTATGGTCAGATGAATTGAAATTCCTATTTGGAAATCATGGACATGACACCTTCCAGACTAAGAAGGAGATGGACCATCTGACTTGCATAAGTCTGCATCTCTTATGGTATGGGGGTGTGTTAGTGCCTATGGAAATGTAAACTTGCAACCATCAATGCTTTACAGGTTTTACAGCAACATATCCTGCCATTCAGATTATTTCTTTTTCAGGGAAGGCCAAGGCAGTGGTAAAGCACATACTCTATTACAACAACATGGCTTCATAGTAAAATAGTCAGAGTGCTGGGACGGCCTGTCTGCAGACTTTTGACCAACTTGAAGCATTTGGTGCATTGTGAAATTTAAAATTGACAAAGAACACCCTGGACCGTTGAGAAGCTAGAATCCGATCAGACAAAAGCGGAACAACAATCTTCTCCCAGAGGTCCAACAACTGTCCTCTGTTGTTAAAAGACGAGGGGATGCTACACATTGGTAAACATGGCCCTGTCCCAACTTTTGTGAGACACGTTGATGCCATCCTATTCAAAACGAGTTAATATTTTTCATGAAATGGTCAAATTTTTATTATTATGCTATTGTTTTAGCACAAGATGGGTCATAAATACTCTTAATTATTTCTAGATTAATGGATCATCCAATAGAAGTGGTTGTCCTGACAGGTTTGCCTGCGCCATATTTTTTGTCCTCAACACCCTCTACATAACTCCAGTGATGGATAAATGAGCAGGAAAGAAAGAAAAAGTTAGTATAAGCACTAAATTATCTCAGGAAAACTTAAGGCACAAAAACACAAGGTACTTTTTCCCCATTGAGCTTTTGTACATCTAACCTTTCTGAATTTTTTACATTTTCTCACCTATTTTAGCTAAGAAGCAGGCACTAAATCAAGAAAAAGGTCGCAGCCTGAAGCACTACAGCGATTAGTGTGGAAATGCACATATGTAAAATCACCCATGTACTCTTGTTCTGTGCTGGACAAATACCTCTGTGATCTGGGGTTGCCAGGGGCAACATGGCATGTTCACAGTAAATCACATGTCGCTCCCTCCTCTCCGAGCTGTACATACGCCTGAATAGATGAGTGTCCTTTCAGTGAATGAAGCCAAAGAATGGTTGTTTTCACTTGTCCCCTCACATTAGCTTTGAATACTCAGTTAGGCATTGTAAAAGGGGTCAATTGGGAGTTTGATTTGGCTTTCAGGAAAGCATCTCATTTATTGTTCGACTTTGCTTTTATGAAAGAGCTAATGATGCGTACAGTTAACACGAAGAAGCAGTGGTTAACAGGTCAGTGTATGTGTTTCTACGTTGACCTTTTTCAGTCCAGGAGCACTTTTTATCCAACTGTCGAAACGTACTGTAAAACGCATGTAATTTCAAAGCGCAGACATTTGTGCCCATCAGAAAACAGTGAGGCAACTATCCCTGCAACCCCTCGGGGTACAGACAGTTAAACTTGTTTTTCTTTCTCTATCTAAACAAGAAAGTTGCAAAAGCAAATTATTATTTTTTTGGTTATATTTTCATCAATTTAGCAGTTAGTCACTTTTCACATGTCGAAAGAGTTTAATTCTGATAAAACGGGTTGCTGTGTGTAAACACACAACTCACCGGATCCTTTCTAAACACACATTTTTCATCTTGAATCAGAATGATCTCAGTCTGATTAGAGAAATATTAATCTCTGTAAACATAGCTTGTATTGAGGTTTGTTGGGTTTGGTCATGGATGCCTGAAGTGTACGTGTAAATGTCATTAGTAGGTGCTGAACTGCACATGCAAGTATGACATTTGGCTGATCTTCATGTCCCTTGTCCCTACCAGTTCAGCAGGGTACGTCTGTGCAGGAGATCCAAACCAGCCATGAGAACATCGTAAAGATCAACTCAGCAGCGGAAAGTGAGTATCTTCCTAATCCCGTCATTAAAGAAATTATTATACAAAGCAAAAGAGTAAAATACCAAGTACTAAAGCAAATAAACTGTGACATTATAAGTTGAGGTAGTTGACACATCAGGCTGTAAAACCTATAACTTGACAGCTGTACACTGTAAATCATGCAGTAAAGCTTGAATTTTTATTGTAAAGCACTAATAAAAGACGAGGGTGAGAGACGAGGGTGGGTGGTCTTCTCATTCTGATGTCCGTATCACAGAGCACAGCGTGCAGACATGACTAAGTCTGAATGACAGACACACTTCCCCTAATAGTGCGTTTCATAATTAGCTGCGCTCTCAAACATAGCAGCAGCACAACTGATTGTTTATTCCTGCAACGAGTACAAACATGTTTGAGAGAGAGTTTTTTTTTTTTGTGGTAGTTTATTGTTTTGCAGTCCTGAGGGAAAGGAAATTGAGCAGTGGCATGCAAAGCTGTTTTTGTCTTTTTGTGAAAAGGTGACATTTTCAATCCATTTAAACATGTAACTGAGTTTATCTATACATCCAATGTGTTTAGCATTTCCTTTTGTGTGTGTTTCCTCTGGAAGTGATGCAGTGCTCAGCAGTCATGGATATCCTATTTCTAATGGATGGCTCATACAGCATCGGGAAGGGTAGCTTTGAAAGGTCCAAGCACTATGCAATCAAGCTGTGTCAAGCCCTAGACATTGGACAAGACAAGGTTTGTTTTCTGTCACTTCAGTCGCCCCCTCCCTCTTCATATTGCATCGATTGCCATTCTTGTAATTATGGCTTTGTGCAGGTGCGAGTCGGTTTGATTCAGCTTGGCTCCACACCTCGGCTGGAGTTTTCCATGGACTCATACTCCACCAAACAGGAGCTGAAGAAGCACATGAAGAAGATTTCTTACAGGTCTGTGTCTCCCTTCGCACCACTCTCACCTAAGTAATGTTTTGGGTTAGAAAAGAGACGTTCATTGCTTGGGGGAAAAATACCAAAAAAACAATTGGATCAAATTATTGGATACATTTCCCGAACATTTTGTTTACCAGGTAAAATAATGAAAGGGTGTCCTTGGCTGTGTTTTAGGTAGGCAGTACAATTTCAAAGTAATGTTCCATTAACACAATGATCCAAGGTAGATGTGACAAAGACCTTGATTCATTAGACCACGAATTCTCTCTTCTTGGTTCGTCATCTAGTTTTGACATTCATCTGCCCATTGCCCACTAAAAGACCCTTTTAGTGCCAGACAGAGGGAATCATGGGCAGTCTGACCAGCATGTGGCTTTGCAGCCTCATAGACAGCATACATACACATATACATTAGTGTATAAGTGAGGACATTGTCATGAATGCAAAAAATGTGTTTTTGTTCCACTTTTTGTGTCTCTTTTTTTAATCAAAATAAAAGTTCTCAAAGAATTATTTGTGGTCATACAAAAACTCATGGTCATGCAGTTCAGAAATGTTTTCCAGGAGTAAAGAAAATCAAACAACAAAAGAAATATGAGAGAACTGGCTTAATGACAGACTTTTCTTTTCATTTAATCTCTTTTGGTATGTTTGGATCGTGTCTCCATATTCTGTTTATTCCTGTAGCTTTGGTTAACACTTAAGCTCACAAGAAAACCCACTTATATTCCCACATCAGGAGGATAAGTAATACAAAATGAGCCCTGGATAGAAAAAACAAATTAATTTCAGATTAGAGATGAACCACATGCTTTCAGAAGGTTGTGGATGAGTGTATAAACTGAGGGAGAAGAAGATCATTTGACCAAATGCCTGTGCACGTGGGTGGTTCTCAGTATGGTAATAACTATGATAAGACAAATTGAATTCTGGGTGTGGCTGCCCACATTTGAAATATATCACTAGTTGTGCAAATCAAATTAGTTTAGAGATAGTGTAGGTGTTTTTGTGTATATATATATATATATATATATATATATATTTAAATAAATCTTTATTGAAATCCTTTTAATTTACAAGTTCAGTTCCAAAAAAGTTGTAATGTCCATCCATCCATCCATTTTCTATACCCGCTGAATCCGTCGGTCAGGTCGCGGGGGGGCTGGAGCCTATCCCAGCGGTCGTCGGGTGAGAGGCGGGATACACCCTGGACAGGCCAAGTTGTAATGTGTTACATCTAAGTAAAAACGGGCTGCACGGTGGCGTGGTGGTTAGCACCGTCACCTCACAGCCAGTGGGTTCCAGGTTCAACTTTCAGCTGGGGCCTTTCTGTGTGGAGTTTGCATGTTCTCCCCGTGTATGCGTGGGTTCTTTCCGGGTACTCCGGCTTCCTCCCACTGTCCAAAAACATGCATGTTAGGTTAATTGGTGTCTCTAAAATTGTCCTTAGGAGTGTGTGTGGTTGTTTGTCTCGTTTGTCTCTGTGTGGCCCTGTGATGGACTGGCGGCCTGTCCAGGGTGTACCCTGCCTCTCGCCCGATGACCGCTGGGATAAATAAAAACAGCCTAAATAAAAACAGAAAGCATTGATTTGCATTTCCATTCGTCTGAACACAGAACATTTTTCCACTTTATGAGCTTTGGCCCTGAAAAGATTGTAGCATCTCTGGATCATATTCACATATGGCTTCTTCTTGATTTCTTGAAGTGTTCCTAAGCCCGTGACATAATCATGTCTGTTTTTAATGCAATGCAGCCTGAGGGCCCAAAAATCATGGACATTTATCATTGACTTTTAGACATGTTTCCCACAAACATATGTGAACAGATTATCAGAATCTTTTGATGATAATAAGTACTGTAGGTGATGGAATATTCAAAGTGTTTTTAGCAAACTTCTCCCAATCTTTAAATCTGAGACACTTTTCTTCTCTAAGGTGCTCTTTTTATGTCACCCAGCTTACTCAACTGTTGCCAAGTAACCAAATTAGTTGCAGCATATTTCTCCAGCTGTTTCCTTTTAGTACCACTAACTTTTCCAGCTGTTCCTATATTATATGTTGACATGTATCAGTTGAAGGAAGCTAAGATGGTTAAATCATGCCTGTGGGCCTCACAACTTTTCTCAACATCATCTTGTAGCAGACATTGCATTGTCTTTACTGGAGAAAAAATATGGACAATCTGGGAAACATGATAGGATGACAGGCTGTCATCTTTTTTTAAATGGATTTTCTACCCTGGTGTATTGTAACCAAGCAAACATGTGTTTTAAAGTCTAAGAAGTGATAGAGGAATCTGGCTGTACACTGGAAAAAATGCCCCTCCAAAAATAAGTAAGAAAAACAACAAATACAAGACGTTTTTGCTTGAAATAAGCAAAACAATCTGCCAATGGAACTAGTGAAAATCGGCTTGTCAAGATTTCTTGAAATAAGATGTGATATTTAGGACTTTTAAGATAAAGGTGATCTTGAAATTAGCTTAAAAACCTCTTCAAATGTAAAAAAAAGCTTGTTTCATATGATATGTGACTCAAAACAATTTGTTTTCAAGACTTTTTCATTTAACAAGACATTCAAGATGTATTGTCTTCAAACAAGTCCCTATATCTTGCTGAAATAGTGCTTGTTAGACAGTTGTGTCTTATATTAAGTGTAATGAGATAATTTGTCTAGAAATGAGACAAATATACTTGTAAGACTTTGAATTTTTTTCCAGTGTAGTTAAAGTTAAGTTTGCTTTGGCAGAAATATGCAAGAGGTTATTCTCTCTTCTTACTTCTTTTGTACAGTACATCATCTATAATTGCTCTGTTTTATTATTGCACTAGCAGTAACAAGAAAAATCCCTCTCCAAACTCTCAGGGGAGGCGGCACACAGACAGGGTTGGCTTTGAAATACATCCTGAGGAAGGGTTTTCCAGGTGGCCGTAACTCCTCCAGTGTCCCCCAAATCGTCATTCTCCTGTCGGATGGGAGATCTCAGGGCAACGTGGTCCAGGCAGCTGCACGGCTAAAAGAGATGGGCGTGGTCTTGTTTGCTATTGGCCTACGCTACCCCAAGTATGGTTGTTGATTGGAAAATGATCATTGACAGTGATGAAACATTAAAATGCTTCTGATTCTTTGCAAAGCAGTCCCCAAGAAGTTTGTCTTTATCTTCTTTACAGGTGGGAAGAGCTGCACGCTCTTGCCAGTGAGCCAGTGGAGAGTCATGTTTTCTTTGCTGAGCATTTCTATGATGCTGTTAATGGCGTGTACACCACACTGAGCACTTTCTCTGTCTGCAATGCTACACCTGCAGGTTGGAGCTTTCACCCAAGGGAGTTATGACCGCTATCTATGCTAATTATTCTAACAAAGACCTGAGAATCTTAAGTAATTGTCCCTTCTCTTTCCAACACCAATCACACCAACCATCATGCCTTGTTCTGTCCTCCAGGCTGTCAGGTGGAGTCATTCCCCTGTGAGAGGAAGACACTGGAGACAGTGAAGGAGCTACAGGGGAATTTCATGTGCTGGAAAGGCTCCAAGGGGTATTCCCCGTACACCTCTCTCTGCCCCTTCTACAGGTATATGCACACGAAAGTATGGAGACAAATACTTCTTTCTGTCACACATATTTATAAAACTGAGTACAATTTTGATTACTTCTGGTGAGTTGACTGGGGCAGCATGCATTCTCTTTTTAGAGAGTTTATTGTCATTATTGACTCTGCTTATGATGAAATTCTTCAGGCAGTCAACTCGACATTGACATTAGAAAATATAGATAGATAAATGTAAGTTAGAACACAGTGGAAAAAAGTACAGAGAAATGTAAAAAAAAAAAAAAAAAGATAGGGAGGTTGGCAGAGACAGTTGATATTACACTTGGGAGTTTGTATACTTTGGTTTTCAAGTGAAGTATTAGAGTTTAAAGTGCTTATGGCTGTAGGAGAAAAACTGTAGTAGTGTGCAGGACAATGTGTGTTGCTCTGCAAAGTTACCGGGATCTCACCAATGGTGTTCTGTCTAGTTTTGGTAGCAATTTGTTTTGGTTTGAGGTAAATAAAGCTAAGGTTAGAGAACCACCAGTTAACATATAAAAAAACAAAAAACAGCTTCAATACAACTTAATTGGACAAATGGAGTAAGATGGAAAAGAGAGACGGAATATACCTGAGGAAGACAATTTAAGGATCGCCAACATGCGTTTCTTATAATAATAATAAAAAACAAGTGCATTTTAATGGCGTGTTTTGTTTTTTTTTTCTCCTCATAGGTACGACAAGGTCTACAAGAGACACCCGACAGTCTGCCATAGGACTATCTGTCCAGGTAATCTTATCTTCCTTTGATTCCTGCAACCATTTATGCTCCTACATGGTATTCATCAACACACTTGCTGCCATTTTGTCTCCTCCTCATCGTCATCAGATCCATGTGACTCTCAGCCCTGTATGAACGGTGGGACCTGTGTGTCAGAAGGTCCAGAGGGCTACCACTGTGTGTGTCCCCCTGGATATGGAGGAGACCCACACTGTGGTCAGTACACTCACTAGCTTTATCTTAAGGTGATGTCTAATCAGGCACTGTAGAGAAGAAATAAACTGAACCCTACTTCCCTCCTCAGCCCCTGCATTATCACTGGACTGCTCCATTGACTTGCTCTTCCTGCTCGAGGGCTCTGCCACACTCACTTTAGAAGGCTTCCTCCGCCTCAGATCCTTCTTAAAACGCTTCCTGCAGACTGTGATTGGTTCTGACAGCCCCAGCAAAGTTGGCCTGGCTGTGTTTGGTGGAGAAACGAGAGTAGAGGTCCAGGTTGGGAAGTTCAAAGGGAACCTGAGGGGTCTTCTTAAGGCGGTGGACGCACTTCAACCCCTTGGTGGCCAGACACTGACTGGGCAGGCACTCCGCTACGTTACCCGTAACGGCTTTGTGAGCGAGCCGGTCTATGCCGACATCTCAGATGACCTTCCCCGCGTGGTAGTGCTGCTCACTGCCACTCCTGCTGCTGATGATGTGGTTGAGGCCTCTAAATATGCACGAGATAGAGAGATCTTCCTGATAGGGGTGGGACCAGATGGCTTAAAGGGAGAGCTGAATAATATCACAGGAAATCCCCAGAGGACTCTCACCTACACATCACCCGATAGGCTCACAGGGAAGATACCAGAGCTCAAGGCCAAGATCTGCAGCGTAGATACACAAGGTACGAAATGCCCAACAGAAGACTTCATCTAATGTCATTAGTGTTCATCAGAATGCAACTATTTACCTCTGAGGTGACACATACTTATTGAAGTTCCTACTTTGCAAAACATTTGCAAGATTAAAACTTGTTTCTAACCCTGCTGAAACAAGTCTTCTTACTTGTGGTAGAATGCTGGTGCATTGCTGCATATCTCGGTACATTGGTGCCCTCTTTAGGTCAAAGGTAACCGTGAACAGGAATGTACCAAGCATGAGTTTCTGTTGGGATGACAAACACAACCCAAAGAAGATTCAAAGTTATGTTTGTGTATGAATCAAACAGTTTATCAATATACAGTATAATCTTCCTAGATTGTACAGTATATGTTCCCTGTGTGTAAATGACTACAATAGACTCTATAATAGTGCTTAAAACTTTGTGAAAAAAGATTTCTGCCCGAATATAATCTTAAACCATATCTGATTTTCATACAAATATTAAAGAGGACTCAAAAATGTCACACTATTTATTTGGAAGAATGATCGTATAAAAGCAAAAATATTTGAATTTTACAGATTAGCCTTGAATTTGAAGGTGACCTAAGGTGACCAATAGAATGTCTAATAGAGTGACTTGTACAAAGTTACTTTTTAGAGTTTTCTAAACCTTTAGATTTCCAAAAGAAATAATGCATTTTTAAGCTGTTGAAATACAACTTCTGAATGATCTTTTGTATGTCGAACTACTCTATAAAAAAATTTATTTCTTGTTTTCTAGGTTGTCTGGGTCAAGCAGTAGACTTAGTGTTTGCCCTGGATGCCTCAGCTGGTGTTGGCCGCGAGAACTTTGGTACCCTGCAGGACTTTGTGCGCAGCCTCAGCGTCCAGTTCGACATCAACCGCGATGTGGCTCAAGTAGCTCTCGTGGCCTACAGCCGGAGAGCAACCACTGTCTTCGGCCTGGATGTCTATGACTCTGGCTCTGCCATCCTCAAGGCTGTAGGTGAAGCAAGCTACAAGGGCGGAGAGGCGTCAACAGGTGCAGCTTTACTCCACATCCACTCTAATGTCCTGACAGTGACAAACGGTGCACGACCAGGAGTCAACAAGGCTGTGGTGGTGCTGACGGACGGGTCAGGAGGGGACGATGCAGTCGTACCGGCTCAAAAGATAAGAGAGAACGGCGTTTCAGTTTTTGTGATTGGTATTGGAGATGTGCAGAGAGAGAAGCTGATGCAGATTGCAGGCTCAGAGGAGCACCTGATCTCAGTGCCATCTTACGAGGATCTCAAGTACTTTGAGGATGTACTGGTTCAGATGCTGTGTTCAGGTAAAACGAAACAGTTTAGGAAAGTTTGATGTCTCCTTTTCTTTGAATAAAAGTAAGGGGACGTTAAGAAAATTGTGATTTCATCTCTTCTTTCATTTTTCCGTTACTAAATAGAAAACAGATGAATAGTTGCGAAGAAACACAAATACAATGCTTGTGTGCTTTGCCTGCATGTAATTAGCTGTTTTGTGTTCATTTTCTCTCTGTCAGAGGTGAAGAAACCTGTAAATCTTTGTAAGCCCAACCCATGTATGCATGATGGGATCTGCATCCTGTCTGGAGGGAGCTTCCGGTGTCAGTGTCAAGGCTATGAAGGACCACACTGTGAAAAAAGTAAATTAAATGACCCAAATCTCCTTGCTTTATTTTCTGTTAGTAATGTTGAATTCAGTATGTTTCTCATTTGTTTAAAACTGTTTTAAAGCTTATCTCGTTTACTCTGGTCACATCTTGACAAATCCTGATGGAACGTGATCCTGCCTGCAAAAACCTGCACTCCTCTATTGCCATATATAGATTTAAAAAAAATAGTATTTAACCTCTAGCAATGTGATCAACCTTGTCAGTCTGTTACTTTGTTGGAGTCATTCTTAAAGGATCCTATAAATGAAAATATAGAGAAATAAAATATGTACAACAGTGGCTACAGTCGCTGGCTTAAAAAAAAAACAGCAACAGCTGTATTTCTTTGACAACTCGTGACTTGTTTTGTGGTTTGCCTGCAGGAAGCAGTAAATCTTCATCCAGAGGTGATCGCCCGAGACCTGCTGGTCTGAGGAAGAAGAGCAGACAGAGGAAGAGCCACCAGGAGCTTCTGCATCACTACAAACTACACCGTCGGAGGCACGCTGCCTGATCTACAGCACACGCATAAACAAATCGCATGAACAAATCATACGAACACTTCAGAACCAAGGGTTATTGCAGGTACACAGGGGAACCTGGTGCTTTATGCTCTTTTTTTCAGTATTTTATGCATTCAGTATCAACAATTGTCTCTACCGTACTGTCTCTACTGCTGTGCATATTCATGTTTGTTTTTTTGTTCTTTCTGAATGCCTCTTCATAGCTGTTCTTGGGTGTGAGGTTTAATATTATGTCAGTGTCATGATTTTTTAAATTGCTCTTAATGTATAATCACCACAACTTTGTTCTCATGCCAAAAGCAACATGAGTTTTTTTTTTTTCTTTCTCATATTTGAATCTTATAGCTCAACTTAGCAAAGCTAATTTTGTGCCAGCCTTACACTTACAAGTACAGACTAATACTATTTTATACAAGCAATGCAAACTTATGTTTGGACAAAGTTAGTAAGTAAGAATGATTCACCTTGTATGACAGCTGAAAAGCTTTTTAAATGAGTTATTTAATCTAATGTCCAAAGGGAAATTCCAACATTAAACCTTCGTCATACTTGTTTATTTTAATCAGTGAGAGTCGACTTCATTTGCTCTGTAAATGTTTGCTTCTGCACCTTTTCTGCGTCCTTTCTGTTAGTTTTCCACAAACAATTTGGAAAGTGTAGCAGCAAAAACAAAAAGCGACATTTTCATAAACCGTTTTCAAGCCTGTTTTTTTTTTTTGGTCAGTACATTTTTATTTGAATAAAAAGTGCATTTTTAGCTAGCAATACAAGCCGAAAGGCTGAATAATGGTGTAGATATATTTACATCTTGGCTACCAGCATACATGAACCAAGCTACAATCTGAAGTGTACAGGATGAACAATTTATTAGAGGGGATTGTTTCTGTCTCAGAATTCAGTGGTTTCAAATGTTTGGTTGTTTGCAATGTCGAAACATCACATTTGTGTGCGGTTACACAAACCAAAATGCTACTACCTTCCTTTGCAAATGGAGAAAAACAATTCAAACAGTCACTGTATTTTATTGAATATCCAGTGATATTCAAAGACAGCTCTTTCCTCTGTCTGATTGGCTCTTCATAGTCTTGGCAAGAAGTTGATGTGGATGAAGGATCCATGGAGGAATAAACTGTTTGCCATGGATGCTGTAGAAGATTGACCAATAAAAGCTTATGGGTTTTGGGGGGTTTCCTTCTAGGTGGTGGATTTTTTCTCCCATTCCTTTAAATACAACAAGAGACAGACACTGTAACCCACAATAATGTGACATTTTAAGATGAGCCTCAATCTATTTTTACAGATGATGTTTCCAGTTTGTATTAAATGTAGTCTCACCTTGGCTTTCTGCAAGACCTTGCCTTTCGTGGCCATCATGGAAGCGGGTCTGTTTTTCAGAGCAGAGGCAGAGTTGACTGGTGAAGCTGAGTCTGCACTGTTGTTGTTGTTGGAGGGTTGGCAAGACGATGCTGAAGATGGTGGTGATAATGATGATTGGGGGTTGGGCAAGTTTGCCGTTTTAGACTATGGAGAAATAAAAATGGTTAAAGATGGTCCTTTTTTCAAAGAGAATCTCTGTCACACACACGCAGGATATTAAGCAAACTGATGGGCTCTGAAGTTTTATACATCTAGAGAAGCGGAACTAGAAAACCAACCGTGGCTGTGTCCTGGAGGCTGCTGTCCAATGTGGTTCCCAGTGTGAAAGGTCCTGACTCCACTTTCCTCAGACTTTCTTTCACTTCTACCAGTCGAAGTTCCACCTCGACCCTGCGGCGCTCTGCCTCTCGACACGCCTCCTCCTTTTGCTTCAGACGGGTCTCTGATGAGGCTTGCTGCTTGGGATCTAAAGGATAACAGGTTTATGACAGGACAGTCACGTTTATCAGAGTAAAAGCTGACAGCAGTTATGTGCAGCAGCGAGGACAAGCAGACGTACCTTGGCAGGCGCTGAGCTCCTCTTTGGTCTCCCTCCTTTCTTTCTTTAGTTTTGCCAGACTGCTCCTCACCTCCTCCCTCTCTTTCTCCAGACGATCTCGCTCGTCTATGTAGCGGCGCAAGTCTGCCTCTGTGCGGTTCTTGCCAAGTTTCACTTCAACAGAACCGGGACACCCTGGTAATGGGGTGTTAATAGTTTAGGTTGATCCATATGCACAGAAAAAAACAAAAAAAAGAAAACATATACATATACATATACATATACATATACATAATGGACATTCCTCTGAAGCTGCGAGACAAAAAAAAGATTCATTTTTAAAAGCAGTGTCTTTAGCTGTAAAGGATGCAGCTTTTCACTAGAGGGAGCCACGGTTGTAAGAATACATTCCAGGACACTAAAGCTGGTGTTTCTGATTATGGAAATATCATTAAAGAATTTGGCGATGATGATTATAAAACACGACCTGCTTTCAAAATTCACACAAGCACAGCTACATTTTCTCTATTGATACAATATCCAGCAAATTCATCCTCCCTGTTAGTACTGACCTATGGTATGTGCCTTTGGCCGTGCGGGTTGCGGGCTGTGAGGGAGTGAGGTGGTAGCAGCAGTCTGAGCTACCTGGCCCTTTTGGATCTGTGTCCCAGAGGAGTTGAAGGCTTGTGGGATCCCAAGGCTGGTCTTCTTAGGCGTCTCCTGGCTTTGGGATGAGGTCTTGACAGGTTGAGTTTGCGGCTGTGGTGGAGTGGGAGTCAGGGGTCTTTGTTGTTCTGATTTGCTGGTGCCAGAAGGCGAACTAAGACCATTTAATACAGGTGTTGACTCTGGCTCAGTACAGCTGGTTGAAATGACCTGTAATTGAAACATTTTGTTCAGAAAAGTTGTGGTTAGGAGCTTGGTTACAAATTGAGTTTAATCATACAGAGACGTGTAAAAGTTCAGGGGAAAACCTTTGCTGCTGTGGATGGTTGCATGCATGAACGACTTTTCTTTTTTTTTTAAATCTGGAGTGCAAGTACTTTTTGGAAAAAAAAAGGACAACTGTTGCACCTTGTAAATGTTCTTCTGGCAAATAAAACTCTTTCAGTTTTTGTTTGGGGGACTTTTTGGCTGTTTTTAGATCTATCCACAGATTCATTGTTTTTTGTACAGCCTAGCCACTTTTCACCTGCAGATTCTTTACAGAAGGTGTTATGTTCCCTCTAGCAATTGACTTCCTGTGCCACAGGCTACAACACAAGCCCAAAGCATTATCAATCCACCCCTATGTTTAACAGATGGAAAGGTGAATAAATTCTTTTTTTTTTTTTTTTTTTTTTTTAATTCTGCACTTTATTTCTCTAAATATACTTTTGCTCAGTGCTGACAAAACCTAATTTTCAAACTTCTGATGGTGAATTTTGTGGTGAGTACGCAGTGAAGCTTTCTCCTGTTGTTCCCTGAGCTTTTGATGTGCCTCTGTAGTAACCCTACTGGCAGTTTTGTCTGAAAGGTTTCTTGTTTTAATTGCCATCACTTAGTTGCATTAGGAGGTGAGGAAAGACCGATCTCCTGTTTGCCATGGATGCTGTAGAAGAAACGTTAAAAAACACAGTCACTCCAATTTTATTAGGAGCTTCTTCGAGTAGCCCGTGACTACTGAATGTTAGGGCAACGTTTAAGGCTTGGTGCATGGTTTCAACTTATGTGTATGCAGACACAGTCCTTTGCATGCTATCTTTTGGATCAGCTGCACTGAAGCTTCCTGTGCATGGATATGTAATCAGTCTACAGTACATTGTAGAAGTATGAAAAATAGGTTTATGCCTGCCAAGTCTTTCCTCAAAACAAGCATCAATGTAGTTATTATTCCCCTCATCTTTCTTGTCTGGTATGGTGTTTTTCTGAATGGAAATCGATCCAGGGGCATGTGTAGTTTGCACGGTCTGCAGTGCTACAAATATTTGAGCTGGGCACAACCGACTGCAAAGGAGCCTGGTGGCGCCTTGTGGACTGCTGGGGATGAATAAATATACATTATACAGACCTTCTGGCAGAGGAAACCATGTATTCCCTTTAAATACTTAACAGTACTTTAATGTAGAGATGCACAGATACATTGGCCTATATGTCGACCCATACTCAGCTTGTTGACTGCAATCAGCCTATTGGCAAACAGCATGTCACCAACTGATGGTTGACAATTTATCTGGTGTGTCCTAGTTGTGTTGCACCAAAGCACCAAAATGTTATTGAGTTGGATGTTGGTTTACAGGCTCAAAAGTCTTGTTGTTTTGTTACACAAATAATCTTTTCACATGAAAGGTTATAATAAAGGGTTTTTAACACATTTGTGTAAAATAAGTTGATCTCATTCAAAGACAATGTGATGAAGGGCTGAAATACTTCCCAAGTGCTCAGTTGTAACGCATCATACATTGTTTCCCTGACAGTAAACGGAAAATGAATGAAAATAACAATCAGTATTGACAACTGGTCTTCAGCCAAATTACTATTTTTCACGTCACTATTTGCTTGGACTTTACAATTGGTGCATATTTACTTAACTCTTTCGGTGCCATTGACGTCTATAGACGTCAATTTAAAAAAAAACGTTGACTGCCAAAGACGTCTATAGACGTCAATTGCGTTTTTTAACGGAGCGGGCTGGGGGACAATCTAGCGGAGTTCGTCACTAAATCTTAGGCTTGTAAACACTAAACAGAGAATATACTGGCAAAATTACCCGCAAGGTGGCAGCAGTGCCACTTTGCACAAAAAAAAAAAAGCTTGTTTTCTCAATTTTTTGGTCAAAAACAGCTGTTTTTGGTGAAACCAACCTATGTTCTACTGTCTATTACTAAAGGACTGAAAATGGTAGAAACAAACTTTTTTTCCTGATGAAAGAAGAGAGTCTACTCTTTCTTTTGGTAATTTCGGTGTGTACATAGTCATAAGACACACTTTTCTGCGGGTCTTGGAAAATCAGTCAAAATACTGTAAAACACTTGGCAGTATGGGTCTCTCTGCACTGAAAATGGCTGGCAGCCAATGAGTTAAAAGGCTTTGAAATTTGCATTCCAGTGAAGACTGTAAACAAGCCTTTGCTCCATATATCAAGAGATGGATGAAAGCTCGAATTGAAACACAAATAATCCACTAGTCTTGCTTAAAGTATTCATTTATATGCCTCTTGGTGAACAGTTTATCTTCTTCTCATCAGAGGTGTACAAAGCTTTTGTAGATTTGTTTTGAACACCAAATATGTCAAAACAGCAAATCATCAGCAATACGTTGTAAATACAGAACATATAGTATGATCAATTCTTATAACTTACCTCTTTTATTTGGGAGGAAGAGTCCCTCTGGTCCTCTACCGGGACTGGCGACTGCCTCGAAGAGTCTTTGGCAGGGGAGGTTTTATTTCCACAGGATGTATGAAGGAAGGAGCGCACGGGGACGAGGTCCAGGTAAATTCTATTGTCGGTATCCTGTTTTGTATCAATAGGGTAGTTAGCATCTTGTGAGCATGTTTGATTGTGTTCCAGGAGATTGTTGTCCTCACACTGTGGCAGGCTGTTTTCATCAGCATCCTGTGTGACACGGGGGGCAGGATGTTAGGGATGGAAAGCAGCCAAGTGAAGTGAGTCCATGTGAAAATGAAACTGAAAACAGCAAAACAATAGGGCAGGGATTCTCAGGTTTTACACTTACCTCGGGATCAGCTATAGATGCCACGTCATCATACAGCTCCTCCGAGTTTTGAGGAATGGACGGTGGGGTGTCTATATAAGTGTTTGGCTCTGAATACCTCCGCTGCATCAAGCTAAAGAGACACAAACGGAGACATCTCACCTTGTTCTAGCAGACAGCACAACATCCCTTTGACTTATTATATATACTTACTGTAAGACTTGACTTACTATAAGGAAGTCTTTGCAGCATTGACGATGCTGGAGATCCTCTCAGCATTGACGTAGTCGTACGTCAGCTCCTCTGGGTCAGTTTTTGTCCCCATCTGTGACAGCAAGAGGCCGAGCCAGTGACCCATATCTGCTGATGTCTTTGCCTGGGAGGGGACGGGAGAAGAAAACAAAGACCTTGCATTCAGTACAAAACAAGCACTTGCAACATCATGGGTTTAAACCCTCTTGGTTTTATGTTGAATGCCACCCAGTTAATTAAATTATTGCTACAGCATTGTTTGCTTCGTTAAACACTTTAACACAAGAACTGTTTATTTTCAAGTTAGCTGTGACATTATATTAGAAGAGGCTTATTAGCAATGAATTAGCAAATTAGCAGTAAGATACATTTAAAGCATTTTTTTTTTTCAATAAGTGACCTGGTAGCATGCTTAGAGCCTTTTATTACTCTGAGAGTTTCAAAGAGCTCAGTTAGAACAACTGTATAAAAATGTTCCCAGCATATGATACAGGTGTGATTGACACAGATTGCACTGTAAAACATTTCTGTGGACCAATTTTCCAAAAAAAAAGAATGAACCCTCAAGACTAAACATTAAATTCCACTGCCTATGACCAAATATGCGCCGCAGCTGGGCGGTACTGAAGGACTAATAAAATAGGGTGTAGCATTAGTCCACAAAATCCCAGTGCATCCCCACCCTTCATACACACAAGCAGCCAGACCACCCTTGTGTGCATACATATATTACAGTGACTGGGTCTGATGTCAGCAGAAAGTGAGTTTTAAAGGAGGACATGTTAGTGTTAGGGATTTCAATCAGTAGACATTTTAGACTTCTGCTTATTTCTCGGAATTCCAAAATACACAGTGAGGCTGAAGTAAGCTCTCATCTGAGGCACGCATGCACCGTAGACAGGAAACGTGCTGCATGCACACCAGATATCAACTCTATCTATTTCCAATAGACTTTGGTTAAGCAACACACGCAGTTTGTAATATATTAATATTCCCCGCATAACTGACTGAAACCACCTCCGCTGTAGTCAGAGTCAAAGTAAAGTTTCACTGCCTGTCAAAGAGTGTCAGACCACAGTATCTCAAGCATTTACTTATAGTCCTAACTTCAAAAAGTGCAGAAACTACACAATGTGTGCACCTCTAGGGTTGCCAGCTGTGTGCCATCCATGTCGATCCTGAAGGAGTAGAGGTGCTCTGGGCTGGGGTCAGGCAAAACGCTGCAGCCCTCCAGGGTCACAGCTGGCTGGCTCACTTTGTTCTTTCCCTTGTCTTGGTAAAACCACAGCTTTCCATTCTTAATAAGACACCAGCAGGTCCGCCACTGACTGTTCACCAGCACATTGAGGTAGCCTGAGGGAAGATGGAAGAGTCAACGTAATCATAAGGCACCTGTTTCTCTTCCTTGTAACTATTATTGTATGTGTATGATAAGGGCGTATGAGAAGGCAAATGGATTATTTATGTCTTAGCAATTGTCAAGACTGCTTCCCAGCTAACAAATTTTGGTTCCCAGAACCAAAACATATAAGTTTTGTATTTATGTCAGAAAAGCTGCACTGGTGACCTATAACAAACATAATGAGTAAGATTTTCCCACAACCAAAAAAAACAATTCAAGGAACTGACATTTGTCAGCTGAGGAGACCAATTATCTTTTTGCTAAAATGTGATGGTGGAATCTGTAGCTTTAGTATGTTTTATGGACACTGAAGGTTCTGTGATATAATCTGTGAAAGGGAGTATGTGACCAGATGGGAGTAAGAATGAACTGCTTAAATAAACGACAAGCTAAACAATTTATTCTCCTGGTAGTAGAAAGCCAATTAATGCATTATGGGTATCAAAAGAAATAACTATCATTCACTGCAATGTTAAAGGTGTTTCTTAAGTTGTATTCCAGAGTTTAGTGTAATCGTGACTACACTTTGTAACCAGTTGCTAAATTTAGGGAAAAAAATAATAATTAAATAATTAGGATGCATATATTTAATGTCAACTTTATATAGACCTTACCTGCCAGTAAAAATATCATCTAGCAAACAACACAAAAAGGAACGACATCTGACCAGAGAATGACATGTACAGTGAAGTGGATTTTCTGTTTACCTGAGGTGTCAACAGATTTTTCTTGGCTCTCCAGTGATGAGATTTTTTTCTTGCCAATGTTCATCAGGTTGCTGAACATCAAACCTGCACCGTATTTTTTCTTCACTGTGGGCAAAAAGACAACAAATTTGGTTACTTAACAGCATTTCTAATTAACAGCACCAACTACTAAAATGAAAATAAACTAGCTGAGATAAAGACTGTTTGGGATTATGTTTGAGTAATGACATCTGTCCAACATGTGTCTCGTGTGTTCAGATGAAGTGACTGAGTGTCCTCCTTTTTTTTATTATCAAAGTTTAATTAGCCGACTCACATCAAGCAACCGAGTGTTGTAGAATTCTACATATTTGGAGGAAATACTACATAGATATTGTCACTGGATCCGAGCCCACTCTATCCTGTGGCTATTTACTTGGCGTTTTTAGTAACTTAATTTCAAATCTAAATCTGCATGATATGTAATTCATCACACTTGTTCACATTTATAACAAACAGACTTTCATGAAAATTGGTTAGGAATTAAGCAAATGACTGTTTATTTTGGAAACCAGAGACAATGTGGGTATGTACATCAGAGAAGAATTGCAGTGCGAGCATGAGTCTTATCTGAGCATCTCACATCGGCCAGTGACTCACATCAGCTCGTGACAGAAACTACAACATTAAAATTTCCTGAGGTCACTCACCATCTTTGTTTTCTGATGTTTCAGCATGGCTGTCTGTGCTGCTGCCGCTCTCTGAAGCCACCGAGTACCTCTCGCTCATCTCTCCCTGTGTGTTTTAAGATCTACATTTTAGTCATTTTCAAAGACATATTATTCAGAAATCATTAAAATTCTGCTACACAGTGTGTGATTTTTTTTTTAAAAAAAAGAAAGAAGGAAAAAGGCTCAAACAAGTGTACCTTAGTGCAAATAAGCCTTGGGGAGTCAGACACAGAATGTTGAGGGTCACAGTTTTCAGCTGGTTTGGGACTGATCTCTTGAATAACCTGATGTGTATAAAAAGATGCACATCATTTGTAAGTTTTCTAAGAAAATCATCATAGAAATATCAGGAAAACACTTTGACAACTCTAAATTTGTCACCTTCAGCCACTGCTCAGTCTGTTCTTTGCTCTGAAGGCCCAGCACGATGGCTTCCCCTCCGACTGGGATGATCTTCAGCTTGTGCTCTTTTCTCTTTAACTGCTTCTCTTTGTAAACCACACTGCAGCCCAGTAGACTCACATCCAGCAAAGGTGTCTGCTCCTTGGAGCTCTTATAGCACTGAGAGAGGCAGAGAACAAAAGCAGGAACCTAAGCAGGTTAACATGCTGTGCAACACGCTCTGACAGCTTGTTTGTGGTAGTGTGATGTATCTTTCAGGTAAATTATTAATGACATAACAAGTAAAGCTAATTCTAGCCAAACAGTCGTTGCTAATGTGTGTAAATATTTATTTCAAGGCACATGCAATTCTGTCATTAGCGCCCTTTGCAGTCATACTACACGTGACATTTTCAAGAAGAGCGAATAAGCCAATTCTTATTTCACAACTGTTAATAGCTGGTTCATTAGACATACTCACTTGTTCCACATGTGCCTTTCAACAGTGTATTTAGGGTGTTTTTTTTCAATATTGGAAAAACTGATACAAAATTTGCACACCCCTATAAATTATAATCAGGGCCCTCCCTAAATGTTTACATGGATCACTTCTCAAACCAGTAAGCCCAGTAAAGTTAATATTATTAGTCTCGGTTTCATACTTTTTAAGTTAGAGAAGTCCAAATAAACACCTTTTCTGAAACATTAAATAAGCAAAGATGGCCAAGGGTTATTCAAAAGTATTAAAAGAAAAATGGAAATATTCCCATATTAATACTAATTCCACTCTCATTAAGATTTAGAACTGGGAAAATGGCGAGTCAAACAGGTATACCCCAAAAGCAAAGAATGGTTTAAAGAGTCAAGGCAAATCAAAATTCTGTGCTCATAAATATTCGACACAAAACCTCACTGGGTCTTTAATTTCATCTCAGTCATTTACCCACCAGCAGGCGATGGTCTTTGATCACACAGAGCTGTTTGGCCCACTGGCCGAGCCACTTCTTCCTCCACAGGAAGGCGCAGATGTGAGCGTCCTTCATCAGCTCAATAGACGCCTCTGCTGATGGCCACTGGTGCTGAGCAGATGGTGACTTCTCCCTGGTCACTTCTTCTTCATCATAGGACTCATATGAACTGCTAACAGCCTCTCCGTCATCTAAGAGACACAAAGAAGAGGCAACAATTACAACATTGCAGGAGTTACTACACAAGGGATGCAAAATGATATGGGGTGAAAAGCAAAGATTCAAAAGGGCTGATTCTGTTGGATGAGTTTGAAGGAGTTAATGAGGATCATGTCTCATTTCTTGCCCATCTTGAATGGCGAAGATTTACTCACTCAAACCGGTGAGCACATCTTAAATATTGATGAATGGTGGCCAGGAAAGGGATGGAGAGTTAGGATGAAAGAAAAAATGATCAGTTCAGAAAACTGATTAATGATGGTTGTTCTGACTGGAAGTTGATCCTTTACATGCCAGACTCTGGTCATGCTGGTTTCCCCATGCAACCTTTTAATTAGATCTCAAACAATTAAAGACATGCCACACAGAGACACACAAGTCCTTGCTACCCCTGGTGATAACAGCATAGATCACACTGTCAGAGCTGTGCACTCGTATCCAGGGCCCTGAGAGGAGGCCAGAACACTCCAGATCTACACGGCATCAAAGAAAACAGTCAGAAGAGGAAGAAAAACAAAACCCAAGCAGCAAAATTGAAAAGTAGATTTTCCAAAGGCGAACGGAGAAAAAAAAAAAAACCTTCACGAAAAACATTCTCAGGCACTTTCGCCAAATTTCATTTGAGAAAATCTATGTCCTCTGACCAAAATGCCTGGCCTTTAGCCTATTCAACATATTATTCAACGTATGAACATTTATAGATGTATCCCTCTATTAACACACATTAAACAATTTACTAATACTTCCAAGTATTCTGTATTGCTCATTTCAGATGAAGGCGTGTGTGACTAATAAAATGCAACAATGGACCAGGCAGAATGCATTAATCTTGCAGGTGTAGGACAGTGAAAACTGAATTGGAAAACATAGCTGGTATGTTTGCAGTAGACTTATATAGTCTGTGTATAGTTTTCAAATATTTTTAAGCTTTCTGCATTGTGTTATGTCTCAGAATTATCTTGAAACTGAATCCCTTAATTCTTCCTTCGTAACATAAACACAAAACACAATACAGTGACAAAGCAAAAACCTTTTTGTTGATGCTGGGTTAGGCAGTACATTTTGGTGTCATTGGACACAACAGTTTTAGTCTATTATAAATCAGCTGCCTCTTGGTTTTGTTTTCAGGCTCTAAAACATATCCCTATGAGAGGCTGTGGCCTATCACAGGTCATATGATGAGGCAGTATGAGGAGCAATAAAGTCCAGACGAGGAGCAGAATGTGTTGGACAAACGGGTTAAACTGAGGCTTTCACTCAGGAGAGTAGGGTTTGAGTACTTTTGAGTCCCTTTGCTATGACAACTGAGTTTTGGTATCTTTTACTTTTCATGGCTGACATTGCATTCTGAATACACTGCATGGATAGGGAAATGTACCCAATTCACACATTTACAAATAATTTTTTTTCTTCCACGAACAGCCTCAGTCAAACATAAAGAACTGGTCTTCGTAGGAAGATTATTCAAAACTACTGCAGCAGGTGTTCTTTGAAGAAGCATTGCAGCAAATATAGTTGGTAGTTTTGGCTCTGACGACTCAGTAAAAATATTCCAAGATGTATAATTTAGAGTGTACTGCTGATAGAAATACAACACAGTGTATTTGTGAAAACATTTGTTTTCATTAGTGAAGAAATGAGTGAAAATAAGACTTGTTGTAATTCTGTTACCTTTAAGCAAGCCATTTATGTTTACAGACAGTGCTGATCCTCTTTCCCACACCCTCTGTCATGTTGCACCTCAATGGACAAACCAGTTTATTTTCTTTGTTTGCTTTAAAACATTTTTTGAGACCACCATAGTTTTACGCTCGGATAAGAAGATTGAGGGTTGGGTGGTGGTGGGGATTTCAATTTGTTGCATTCTACGCCTTTGCCATTAGACGTAACCAAATACAACACAGTGGACCTTTACATCAAACAGTTCTTCCACTTGAAAACTTTTAACCAGGACTCTTACCGTTAACAGTTTCCTCGTAGGGCTGAGCCTCCTCATAGTAACTCTCTGAAGTGTCTATACAGGCAGGAGCTGGAACTGCAGGTAAAGGGAACGGCTCCCGACTCACCACGCCCTGAAAGTTGAAGAGACAATGTTTCTATTAATCTAATTTAGTCCCAAAAAAAAACGTCTGTCACAACAACAAGTATGGTGACTGGATGCCCTGAACAGAAAATGTCCACGTGAACAACAGCAACACAATCATGCACATGCACACACACGTTATTAACACCTTGTTCCTGCAGACTGAACATGTGCTTGATTTTGCTTTCACTTCAGGAGTAATTAGGGAATTCCTCATGTAACCCATCCTTGTCTGACCCACTGCACTAGAGAAAAACATGTCAGCCTTCGGGGAAGAATATACATATGTGCATGGAAAGAGGAGAGGGGGGCATGAATTCATATGTATGTGTGTTTTTGTGTGTGGTGTGTGTGGGCCCATTGGACTTTCCTGAAATCAATCAACAGTCTGGTTTAATTTCTGTCTCTCTTGTCATCCCCTGTGTGGTAAAGACTGTCGGTCTGCCCTGTAGCTAGTCCTCAACCAAAGACAGTAAATTAGCTTCCTGGTGCAAAATACATTTTGGAGACATCTGTCGTCGCAGGAATTTCTTTCATTTTGCGCTTTATAAGGGTAACTACCTTTGAATCTTAATGTCTTTATCTGAACACACATTTTGAACAACAAACTTTTATGTTTAATTTCAATTACAATTGACAATTGTTAAAATTCTGGTCAAGTTAGTTTATATAAGTATGAGAGAAAAAAAAGAAGATATAAACAGTATAACCTGAAGAAAACATTATAAAAAGTACACAAGTTCACAACTTTAGCCACTCGATCAGTTAAGTTATTACATGAAATAGCTAAGGAAAGATGATAATCACATGGGAAGCAATGATGAACACCAACAATGGGAAAGTAGGTCTTAAAAAATAAACATGTTTTTAGTTGTGATTTTGTCATGGTCTGAGTTTTTGTTTGGCTATGTTTTTGGTTTCTTAGTTATTTTCCAAAATGTGTATTTTGTTGTATTTACTTCCTGTGTCACACTTGGTTTCCTTCACTGATTGTCTCACCTGCTGTTCACTTGTAATTTTCTCCCTCACCAAATTAACCGCTGGATCTTAGTTGTTCTCTGTCATGTTGTTCATGTTACTTCCGCTCATGTTGCCTGAATTATTTCCTGTGTTCAGGAAAACATCAGCTGAAAAATATTTGGAAAGATGAGGTGTAGAAGAGAGAGTTGTGGAAAATAAAATCTTGTAGAATAGATTGGAGTGTTGTTTTTGTAGCTTTGTAACAAAAGCCAATGAGTATACACAGAGCTTTGGCAGGTAACACAGAAGTGCTCGCTCGGTAGATAACGTGGACAGAAACTCATAGCCAACAGATTAACATCTCTGAAGAAGAGATGCTCCTTCTCAGTGATGTTCAGGATTACATCATCTGTAATCCCTCCTCCTTCACTGTTACCGTCAGTCTCTGTCTGCACGTATAGTTTGTTGTTCCTGCTGCCATATCAGTGAAAAAAACACTATTGCCTTCCTCCTGCATCTTCATCAGCGCTCTGAGTTAGTCCATATTATCTGCCAGTGATGTCACACTTCCCATGATAATCAGCTGAGGAAACAGTTTCTTCCTCCTGTTTTTTTCCGTGTTGTTCTTTCTCTGCATCGTGGACATCTCCTCTTCAACTATTCTGGAATTGGGCTCTTATCTAAGGCATTACTTGGGCTTTGGAACGCTGAATCAGCTGCTCTCAGATGCAAAACAACTTTCCCGTTGCCATGATGATGCATCATAACAAATGAAAAAAAGAGTGCCAGAGTTACCAGCAGAAATCAGTCCAGCAGCCCGGCATCCAAACCAGCACAAAAATGATTTTTATAAAAGAAATCTGTGTTTTCGTTTGAAAAAAACAAAAAGTTCAGGAAAAAAATCTCAAGAAGGTGTAAAGAAAGAGTCAACATGTCCATTGCTAACGCAGCAGGCTGCCACTCGAGCGGCACCATTGTAACAACACAGTAACATCTATGTGAATGCAAGGTTTTCCCAGCAGGGCTTTGCATTGTATCAACCTGTTTGTGGTTGCAATGTTGTGGCTGACAGGTGTATTTTCATATTTACAAGTACCATTAAGAAGGCTGGCTGCAGCATTTTGAAGCAACTGCTGCTGTGTTTGTAGCAACTTGGTCATTACAACATGCAATGAATGGCAGCAATCCAGTCTGAGCGTATCAAGAGCATGAGTGGCCTTCTCAAGGCCATTAAATGAAAGGTCTGACCTCTGCTACAAATCAAAGTAAAAAATGCTTTTTTTTATCACAGATTTAACAAGCAAATCCACAGAAAAAGAAGAATTAAGAATAATACCCCGGGGTTTAAAGTTTTATTTGCAACAGGGTGTCCCAAGATATGATACAACATTACTGGGAAGAGCTGCCTGACATCGAGAGGTATTAATTATCTGATATATCTTTATTTAAGGTTAAGACAATTTTAGTGAAATTAAACTATTTCTCATCAAGTTGATAGAATTAACAGTGTGAGGTTTGAGCAGTAAGTACATCTGGGTATTATCAGCACAAAAGGGAAAGACAATATTATGTCTTCTGGATATCAACCCAACAGGAAGAAAATACAGTCTGTTCTTGTCTTATGTAATGCACAAAATCCTTCTACACAAGCAGTACAGATACAGTATGTATACTGGACAATAATTTGACTTTTGTATATGTCACATGAGATAACAGAAGTAAACATTTCAGCTATGAGAAGAGATATGAAATGGGGACAGCCTTTGTCCAGTTGAGCTTCTTTTAGGGTGTCATACATTGACATTACTGGTCATTACTATTAGTGAGCATTCTGGAGAAATTCTGGAGAAATCTCGGGTGAGTGAAGTAATCAAGTTTAGCATTTATTAGAAAAATGCAGTCATAGTTTATCTGCAGCCAAATACAAGATGATTCATGTCTTTAAGGCTACAACAACAACCTGTCATCTCTCCGGTAAGCGGTTGTGTAAAGGTTCCTTTGGAATTACTTCATCATTTCATCAGGCCTCTAAAGCTTACTTTTGGACTCTCTTGGATACTCTATGTAACCCAAGTTGGGATTTTGTTAATCTGAACACAATCTTTATCTCTTCAACCTGTCACCACAAGTTTCAAGCTATCTGGTATCTACAATAGCAAGAAGAGAATAAGAGATATGCAAGTACGGTCTTGGTGCCTTCAAAACATAAAATGAGATAACTGCTCAAAACATGCAGAAGCTTTCTATCTATTTTTACCTAAACCATGACACTCAGTGATGGACGATGAAGATAGAATTCCACAGAGGGAGGATGCGTCTGAGGCCATGAGTAGAAATCAAAGAAATCAGTCTTGTATAGCTAATGCGCATTTCAGATATTCTGTTTATGTATGTAGAGAAAAGGAAAGCCTTAAAACAAAACTCCTTTTTTGAGATTAGAGCAATTCATAGAGCCCTGAAGTGAACTACTACATTAAGAGCTGAAAAGGTTATTTCTTAACTACTTTCCTCCCTCATTGACCTGAACACATTCCTGAATTCTTTCATTTACACTTGATTTCCTGTAAATTTCACATTATCTGCAAGATCACAGATATGTGGAATATTGCCCTTTAGCAGAGTAGCGGAATTTACTAGGCAAACAGCAAATGTATCTCATTAGATCTGAGATTAACTTGATGGTTAAAAGTTGTTCCCCTCAGCATAGCAAAGCTTACCACTATAACATAAAGTTTCATTAAATTTTATCTTTAGCTATGTTTAAAAGTAATAAACTGTGTCTGGTGTTAGATCTTCAGGCAACATGGTACAGATTAAGAGCAGATTTGCTGGTTCAGCAAAAATTCACAGACCAGCAAAAATGGAAAACAAGTCATGCTTGGCTTTTTCGTATACAAATCACAAAAACATTATATCTGATGTGTGCTGTTCGAGACAGTCCCTGTTATTCACAGTAAACAGGCAAGTCCCTGATTGTGAGCTTTTCCCACCCTATCATGTTTGCAATCTAACACATTTCCAGTAATGCAAAGCAGATGCTGTAAGCTGTCATAATGACTGGCGTCATGTCGCGGTCTGCACACAGTTACAGTGACGAAGACTTGTTTGTGTGATTAGCCTGCATGCCAGATCATGTAGGAAAGACTCCACAAAATCATGTGTGGCACAGAAATGCTATTGCCTCGCTTTAAGGAAGGCAACATTGGTTTTATATTACTGGGTTGTTTGATTTTTCAGACTGCAAACATCAGCAAATTCAGCTGTCAGAATGAATATGAGTTAAGGTTTTCTCGCTTCAAAACGCTGCAGCGTTAATGTAGAAAAAAAAAAAGTAAACTCAGAAGCTTTGCAGACTGATTAAGTGATCAGTTTTGGTCTTTATTAATAAGAGAAGACTGCTTTGACACAGTTCACCAATAAGACTAATACTTGAAAAGTTCTGCTTCAGTGAACTAGCCACATTAGGTCTTTGTTAATGATAAAATGAGAAACCTACTCTTAGAGTATATTAAGGCAGTTTTAAAAGTGAGGCAGTGTGAGACATTATCGATTGTGATTCATCTGAAACATGATTGTCACGCGCACACTCACAGTTGTGCGGATCACGTTAGATGGAGAATTTCGTAAAAAAGAAAGTACACCCTCTTTTAGTACTAAGGTGAACATATGAGGACATAATGTTTTGTTTTAATTTATATTTTTTGGTCTTTATTATATATAGGACAGTGAAGAGAGACAGGAAGCAAGGGGCAGAGAGGGGGAAATAACACGCAGCAAAGTGTGGGATTCAAACCGGGGCCAGCTGCACGATGACTATAGCCTCTGTACACGGGGCGTCTGCTGTACCCACTACGCCACAGACTGCCCCATGAGGACATAATGTTAATCATCTGATAATTACCAGTGGATCCCATGACTCAATAACTTGTAGAAACACCTTCAGCAGCAATAACTTGAAGTGGTCATATTCTGTATGGTGTTATCAGTCTCTCATGTCGTTGTGAGGAGCAATGTTGGTCCACTCTTCATCACAACATTGTTTTAGTTCATTTAGATTAGTGGGCAATGGTTTATGTCCAGCTCTCTTCTCTACTTACGCTCTTAATTCATATGGACACAGTAAGGAAATTCTTACATTTTTCACACGCTACCTCTATATTTTGGCTTTCTATGTTAAATAAAGGATGGCACAGTGTGATATGTAAAACCTATTCAGAACTGAGAGAATTGCTTTTCACATGACCGTGCCCTAACCTTGAAACTAAATGCTACTTAATTAACCCAAACCTTGTTTGTGCCATTAAATGTAATGATATAAATAATGGGGACATCTCTTTTGTTCCCATACAGACACATCCACTCAATGCTATTGGAAAACAGATTAAACACACACAAAATTCTCCTGAGAGAAAAGGCTGAGACATCTGTTATTAATTAAAAGAAAAAGTCAGGCATTCCAGAGGAGCAGGAGCAGCAACCCCCCTGGCCGCCCACCCACTCTTATCTCTCTTTTTTTTCTTTTACTCTTTCCATTTAACTCATCTTCATATATAACTAAATCTCCTTGCTGTGTGGGCTCAAGCTTAAGAGGAGTATAGTATATAAAAAGAGGACATGTCAGGAATGTGCATTTTTTGCCCCAAGAAGACTTTGCAGTCCCTCCAACTGTTTTTTAAGACACTTTAGCTCCTTCCTTTCACTTCTCGCATACACACATACATCCTCACCACAGAAACACTGACTAGATGGAATGGACTGAAGAGCATAAATAACAAAGAGAGAAGAGGGGGTGGTCGGTGAGGAATATGGGTGTGGTGGAGGGGCTTTGAGGCGAGAGTGGGAAAAAGAGCCCAAAAACGAACATTCAGAGGAACATGGAAAATCCCTAGTTCCCATGCCAAGAATCTGCAGCAGCAAAACACACACACACACACACACACACACACACATGCACACATGCACACACACTGTAGAAAGCCTGCAGGGCGCTCAGAGCAAAGGAGAAGGTAGTGATAAAAATTATCAGTGCAGCTCAGCTTTGGAAAGCAAGACTCAGGAGAAATTTTGCCCTTTTTCTGTTGCTTACAAAGTTACTTCTTACAAAGTAGTATGAGTGAAAACAGAAATGAGGCAGTACAGGTCAGCTGTACCACAGGAGACAGAAAGAGAAACTCACATGACACAGACAGTGCACATACTCATATTTATCTCCCATTATTTTGTTTTCCTGGGAACAGTTTGACCTCCTCTAAACCCTTTATATTTTTCATTCCAGGTTTTCCTTGAATTGGAAGGAATAAACTTTTACAAGTAACCAACTAACAATAAACTATAAGTAAAGAAAGTCCACACTTGTGAAATTTAACAAGCACCTTAACACAAGCTGGAAACAGATGCATAATCATGAATAATTCAGCATAAATGCCTGCTAGCCAATAATATTGCGGTTATGATAATGACCAGTTGCTGTTAGCCACAAAACCGCTTAGAGTGCATGTCAACAGTTTTCTTTTTCCTGCCTGACGCTTGCGAGCAGCACAGCTGCTATCTATAGTCCGACTCTATTTTCAGACCATGCAGACAGGACGCAATGGAACTCACACAGACCTTTATTCACCATGTCGTCTTAGGGAAGAAAATGGCTAATCTACACTCAGGTCACACACCAAATCATATCTTGGGAGCCTTACTTGGGAAGAATATAGGTGCTGGTTGGAGAGATAATGGAAGTGCCTGAAGGCCTGGGAGACAGCCAGGATATTCGTGGTGAGAATGCAACCCTCAGTGTGGGCTCGGTGAGAGTGAGGGTGGAAGGGAGCTGGTTCACATTGGAACGGGATTTTCTTATAGGATACAGTGACTATTTCCGGGCTCTCTTTCATTCTGGGATGAAAGAGAGCCAGCAGGATGAGCTCTACCTGAAGGGCGGAGTGCACGCAAGGGGTTTCCTAATTGCCCTCGCTGTCTGCAGGGGAGAGAGTCCCACCATCAGTGACCCGGACGAGCTTGTAGAAGCTGTAGAGTGTGCAGCTTTTCTGCAGGTTGCATATTTGGCCCAGCATCTTTGTGATATTATAGACTCGGATAACTGCCTCCTGCTTTATCATGCAGCTGCCATCTTTGGTGTACAAAGACTGTTTCACAGTGCTGCTCTATTTCTGTGTGATGCCTTTGATGACCTCAAAGAAGCAGCAGAAAGCACAATCCCTGAAGAGCTGCTGCAATATTCTCAAAAATTGTCTCCTGCTACTTATATTGCAATAGGTACCCATTCTCCTTCAATGGAGCTGCTGCATGACTCATTTAGGGTTGTTTGCTTCCTTGATGAAAAAGAGGGAGAGTGGAAACATCTGACAAACCTCCCAACACTTTGTAGCACCTCCATGGCTGGTGTGGCAGTGCTTGACAATCAATTGTACATTGTAGGGGGAGTTTATGGTTACGGTAAGGACACAGTGGACCGTAGCTTCTGCTACAACCCCGAGTCAGGGATTTGGACCACCCTTCCAGGTCCCCAGCAACCGAGATATGATTTCACTCTGCTTGGGCATGATGGAAAGCTCTATGCCATTGGCGGAGAAGTCCAAAAAAGAACAATTTCCACTGCAGAGAAGTATGACATTGCAAAGGGAGAGTGGACATTTATGCAACACGCACCAAGACCCGTGGCATCTGCAGCGTGTGCCATTGCACGTCGGCGAATGTTTGTTTGCTTCTGGAAACCGCCCGACACTACAGATATCTACGAGTACATACCACTGAAAGATGAGTGGAAGCTCATCACCACGATGATAAGACCTCAAAGCTATGGCCACTGTATGGCAGCCCACAGGGATAATTTGTATGTGATGCGCAATGGGCCGGGCGATGACTTCCTGCGCTGCCTCATGGATCGCTATAACATCACAACAGGCCAGTGGACGGCCATGCTCGGTCATTACATCAACAGCAAGGGAGCATTGTTCACCGCAATGATAAGGGGGGACTCTGCCTTCACAGTAAAACACATGTTAACTCTTGAATACACCATCACTGCAAATGGATGGAAGCCCCGCAGGCAGATGAAAGGCTTTCCAAAGAGTGGCTCATTGTGGACATGTTTACTCAGGCTCCCCAAGACTGGACCGGTTACACCACAACTGCATGTGGAAGAGAGGGAAGAAGAAATGTCTTTGCCAGGCACATCTGAGGGAGTCGTGGATGTTGTACAGCACTTGTGAAATTAGTGCAAGAGTAAAAAACTAATTATCTAAATACAAATAAGAGCAACTTGAAAGAACACTCTTCGTTGCAATGCATTCACTTTCACATGCCTCAATCTTTGCACACACACTTAGACGTGTTCTGACAGTAAGCATTTGTTCTGATTAGAAACAGCTGCTACTGTAGTTTATACTATGGGAGGCTGCTGTGCATGTGTGTCTATGAGTGGAAACGTCAAAGGCATTGATGGGACACTCTAACCTCTCATTCTCTGCCTTTTTCCTGAAGTCACACTGGGTCAATTCAGGATCCAGCAGTCTGCCTCTCAATATGAAACACACCACAGCTGAAGCCTGATTTAAGCCTGGTTTATAGTCGGTAACGCAAGACGCAACGCAAGCCCTTGCGCGGTTGCAAGCCCCCCCTTGCGTGCTTGCGTGTGTCACCTCAATTTTCTAAACTTCACGCAAGACGCAAGCGCAAGCCACTGGCTGTGGTCGAAACCGCCTACTACTTGATCGATCTGACAGTATGCAGAGCGTTTACACACAGTGCACTTCACTCCTGCCCGAGCCGAAATCAGCCGGCCTGAAAAGCTGATTTCCCTTAAGCTATAGGCTAAACTCTGTAAATATATAACTTTAGCAACATTTTAAACATTTTCAGGCGAGAAAGTAGTCGTTTAGACCCCCAAGGTGTTGAAAATCTGACAAAATACCGGCTATTTACAAGAAGAAGAAGAAGAAGCATGAATCCAGTTGAAGACAGACTTGCTGAAGAGGTCCTGGCGGTGAATTTCCTTTCATCGTAGTAGGCTTGTCATTGAAAAAACCCGCTACTCCACCTACTGTCCTGGCGGTGAATCGCCACGCAGCACACGCAACCGCCGACAAAGCAAAATGAAGTATAAACGTCTCGAGCCATTAACATACGCGCAAGACGCAAGCGCAAGGGCAGTTAAAAGAAGTATAACTCAGCCTTCACTCACACACACCTGAGCAACCGCTACTTCAGTGGCCCAAAAGTAGTTTAATTCTTGTTTGTGTGGGAGTAGACATTTCACGTATGGCCTCAGGCGTGTGAATCTCAGGGTTGTGGGAAATGTCTTTAGTTCTCGTTGACATAGACTGCACCACTTTTAGTTTAATAAAAAGCAAATGTGATTCTATTTCTGTATGTGTACTTTATTTAAATACAAACAGAGCTTAGTGATGGTAATGTTTACATGATACCATTAGACAAAATTATAGTCAGTTACATTTAAGCTGGATTTTGTTGACCATTTTGCACACAGTCGGACATAATCCACTGATCCTTCCTATTGACTTTATTGAATTAAGCTGTCCAACTGAGGTCAGTTATGCTATTAATGTTCACGCTGAAGTGGCACAGGCTCAGACAGCTGTGTGTGTCTGTGTGTGTGTCTGTGTGTGTGTGTGTGTGTGCGTGCGTGCGTTAAGACAGACAATTTCTCATGTTAAGCCACTCTGATGGAAAGGAGCCGATAACAACTTACTGTTCTGGGAGGTGGCAGGTCAGGAAGGCTCTTCTGTGGCACGGGAACATATTTGGCTGCTTTTCCATTGACCAGAGCATCTGTTCGGTCTTCTACATCAAATAAGCATAGAATGGGAGGTTAATGCAGAAGATAATCTTTTCATCTTGTTCTTACACTGATTTTTACAATTACAGGTAAAAAAAAATTTAAAATCAAATGACTAGTACAACGTGTCTAGATATTGTCTGGCTTTATCAAGTACTATCTCCAGATGTCCATCTGGTCTCCAACAAAGTAGTGCTTCCTGGTATCCCTGTGAGCACAAAGTCTTCTTTGTTAAATCACAGATACCACATAATCCAAATCATGTAAAAGCATTTTGTATGATAGCAGTGACCACATAATACAAAACAAACATGACCACAGTACTCATTCAAGAAAATTGTGAAGGACTTTGCACACAAATTTAAAGAGTTATGGCTTTTGGTGGACTTCACAATGGCCAGTATTTATTCAGTTTCCCTCAACAGATGTCAGCTGTTGGGCTAATCCTACTGATTGCGGTTTCGTGTTGAATGGCAGTCACCTCCTTTTTAACCTCCTTTATCTGCGTGCTGCTTTTTTCAAAATATCTTTGATACATTAAAGAAAAAAGAATCTTAAAATTTTAATTTCAATTTTAGTTTAACACTTTTTCGACTGAAAAGTTAGGCTTTTCAAATTGCCTTCTGACACTTTTTTTTTAGGGGCAAAGTTACATCCAAGGCTGTTGGGTGTCCAAAATGATGACAGTGATGGACTGCTTTGTAAAAAATGAACGTAACCTGGTTTAAGGTCACAGTTGCTATATTTACATGTTCTTCAACACAGCTTGGCTTGATGTTAATGTTGTAAATTAGAATCCCATTCAAAGCTAAATATACTATAGAGGAGGTTATCTTAACGGGCAAAGCTACCTCGTGATTGACAAACTGCTGTGCAATATATGTGCATACAATCCATGGCTTCTCAGAGCCACAATCTTGGTTGTGACTTCCATAAATCAAGATACTGACAGTTTGAATGGCAAACTTGAGCCCCTCAAGATCCCAGTTTACAAACCAATGAGTAAAATCATGGTTGCTACATGTATCTTCTCAGCATAAATGCCTCACATGATAGTGGGTGCAGCCGGATCCTTCTGCAATGCTGATAGATCTGCCTGTGTGACAGTAGCACATGAAAAAAGTTGGTCCCAGGCTGTCAGGCTTGTGACCACCATAAAAGGTTGTTCAGGGAAATAACAATTTGCTGTTTGGCCAAAATGAAATTGCAACCTCTTTTTTTCTGTCTGGCTTTTGTCTACTCATGTAGGAAACTCATATTGGCTTTAAAGGTGCAGCGTTATGCTATTCACTGGTCCCCCTGTAAGTCTTTCTGTTGACTGCAGCTAAATATTTAGGATGCAAATATGAAGGTGGTATCAGTTTTCTTATCAAAGTCTCATCAATAAAATGAAATACAACATAAAAGAATAAACACTCTCTTCTGTTCTGCGGTGAAAATGTCAAATCAAAACTGGTTAACCACATTGTGAGTTGATGAATATACTTCTACTGTGAACTACTTTGTCTAAACTTTCACCAACTCTTGATTTCACTTGTATATCAGTATGTGGGTTAAAGTAGAGAAACAAGATTCAAGCTTTGACCCAGTCATCATAGGGATAGGGAACAAACTGAACTGCAGTGAAAACAATCCGTCAGCATTCTTACACATGACATTGAGCATGCAATAGGACTGAGATAATCATTGCTAAGAGATCTGTCTGTTTTTGTGAATGATTTATTGAGAAACCTCACTGTTCTCACACCTTAACTTTCCATCGGTCTCTGCAAAAAAATAAAACAAACAAACTTGTGGCTTTGCTAGCATCACAGCTGAAAATATGTGTTAAGTCTGTCGCTCTCTCAAACCACATTCTTTATCACCCTCCAAACAAAATAAGTCAGTCTCAGATGGTGAGCAGCTTCGGAGAAACAGACAGGAAATGGTGGGAGGGAAGAGGGGGCTGAGTGGGCGTCTTGCTTGCAGCAGCAGCTTATCTTTTCTGCTATTCATTTGAATCTAAATTGACCTTGAGATGGGATAAAATGACAAGTATGCCCTATTCAGTCCGCTCGTACAAACACAAAATACGACATTTCATAACAGATATTCTTTACAAAAACAGAGTACAAAGCAGTCCCACTGTATCTGAAATGGTGAGATTACATTTATGATAGCAGAGTGAATGTAGTAGTGTAGATATCTGGATGGAACTAATGATAACATAATGACTGCTGAACTGAACATGTAGATACAGATGTGCAGAACTAGTTTATTTGCTCAGAATTGTGTTGACTGTTGAGGAGATATAGCCCAATCATAAACTAAACTTAATAACAGACATTAAACACTGAATGAACTGATGGTCTTCAACAATACCCAGAGTCTAGAGCCATGGGAGCTACTCTGTAAGTCAGGATAGGTGTAGTGTGACCTAAATGCTCCAATAAAATTAGTCACAGACTCTTAAGCTATGTGAGATCACTCACCACTCACTACACAGTGGACTACATAGTGAGATAGCCAGCTTGTTGTGTTGCCCAACGTATGTCCAAGTATTACATAATGCACAGTGAAAAGTAGTACAAAATCAATGGTAACTAACCCAGCAATATAGACCATCATGCATTGAGATGAATGGAAAATTAGAGCAGCTCCTAAACCTGTCATCCAAATGTAAGGAATTTTGTTAATATTTTGAGGATATTTTAATGTTTTTTAAAACTAGTTTCTTACATCATAGAAGAATGAAGTATCTTTATAAAATAAAAGATTTATCATTTTGATAAATACATGTGTTTTCACATGAAAATAATGTGTAAAAAGTCTAAATGATTAATGTGATTATCATAAAACAAAGGCTCAAGATGTTGATTTTTATCAAATGCTTTAGGGAAAAAAGTTGAAATACCAAATGTTAAAAAAAGCACCCGGTATTTTAAATTGTGCAACAGGAGTCGTACCATTCACACCACCAAAAATATGGCTCAAAAACAATCTTTTATAATTGACGAGTCCCCTATATATATTTTTCATCATACAACTCCATAAGTAGTAAGTTGGGATTTGACTAATGGCAATTAATTAAACTAAATGTAGAACACTTATAATTCGCACACTTATTAAAAAAAAAAAAGGAAAAACAAGTTACAGATGGCAATGTGACAGGAAAAATCAAGGGAAAGTTCATTTCCAGAAAAAGAATGTCTGCACAGATCATGCAGGACATTTAAGTCTGGATCAAACTGGTGGACCGACTATTGAACACTGCAATAGAACTATGTCTTTAGCCTGGGGAAAATGTGGCACTGTACTATGCCACAAGCCATCATTGATAATACAAAGAATGTAATCATCTTGTTATACCATCACTATATGCCTAAGTGTATTTCCAGGAGAAATTTTCTAACAAAATATCACATTTCAAATAGAAATCTTTTAAAACTCACACCTTTGTCATCTTTGCCCTTTCCAGTAACGACGACTTTATTCATGTAGATATACTCCTCATCACCACCTATGTGAGAAAATGCAGAAAGTGGTTAACAGCTTACGGTGGTAAAACTCAGCTCAGACCATGGAACTTCCCATAATGACAACCATACAACGTTGTTGATCCAAAGAAACAATTCTAACACCACTCAAGAGAATGTGAAATAAATGTAAACATGCATCTTCGGTAGAACGACATCAGCATCTCTAAATAACCTGCTTCAGTCAGCAAACGAATACTGTACTACTAGTTATTGTAAAGAGCAGAGAGATGATCTGTTTTGTGGGATTCATATTAGCTTGAATCTAACTCAGTATATGTGATCAGTTACTGCTCCAAAGACTCAGTAAGATTTCTGGTTTAACATTTTAAGACCCACATCCATGTAAACACGAGTGTTGGGCTGTTTTCTTACGTCCCCGATCCTTGTATTTCATGTCAAAAAGTTCTCGACTGTAGATAAACTTAATGTCCAGACTAAAAAAAAAAAACTAAAATATTGCCACACTTTATAAAATATTTTCAAATCGTTTTAAACCCCGGATTTATTTGGAAATTTTAAAGAAATAAAATCAGATTTTACAAATGAGAAGTTTGTCATTCTTTTATTACATGTTTTGATCTAATTTAATCACAGCAACACATTCCATAAAATTCACTGAATTGATTCCACAACAAATTTGGTTTACTGCTCAATAACAATCCCATATAGCATATCAAAAGTCTTTTGAAAGTAAAGATTCCCCACCATGCCAACGACTGTGTCAGGATATAAGTACAAAATGTAAGAGTAATGTTTCTGAAACTTAAAAAAGATTCCCCCAAAATGTTGGTGCACACAAGACAAGGCTGAGGACCAATTTTGAATGGTGGTGATCCTTGGGCTTTCGGGGGGGGGGCGAAATGATAATGTAGTGGGAAACACTTTATGTGCTAAGGAACACTTCTAAAAAGATAAAAAAAAGACCTAAAAATTCTGCTTGCTTCTCCAGACAAGAGCGCATTGAAGATGTAAGGAGGCAAGGTGGAAAACTGTCCACTTACTGTGATTACTGGGCTGAAAAATCTAAATCTTTTCATTGTCCATGCTGTGCTAAAAAGCCCCTCTCTGTCTTTCTGTCTGAGTTTGTGTGTGTTGTGAGCATAGTACTTCCCCCATCCTCCTGCCTGCTTATCCATCAGTCTGTCTGCACACCTGGTTCCCTTCATCCTCTGCTCTACTTCATCTCTGTCCTCTCATCCACCCACAGTCAGATCATTGCGAAAGCCAGTGTGGTAACACGTCCTTTAGCCTCCCAGAGATTCCGACTTTGTTCCTTGTGGTTTATGAATTTTTTGGACTTAGCTATGTTTCCTTGTGCTATAATATCCACACTGAAAGCTTTCCTCTCTGCATGTGTCCAGCCTGCAACTCCACCACTGCTGCCACCTCTAATCTGCCTTGCCTCGTCACCCATCAGCTCCCTAAAATTTTTGCAAAACTTCATCCTATATGGTCCTCATTCGGGTCTCGGTGATTATGCCAAATTTTGAATTCTTTCTGTATATCTTGGATGCTGCAATCTCCAGGATAAGGGGGGGAGGGGACCATCTGGCTTGCTACCTGAGCAAAGTTAAAAAACAAGCATTTAATGATGTAGTGGTACGTTAATGCACATAGCTAAAATAATAACATAAATAATTGTGCTATAGTTGTGCTATAGATTATGTATTTTTCAGAGAAGGTCTTATTCATTTCAGCAAGAATATGCCAAACCACATCTATCACAACAACATGACTCTGTAAGTTAAAGTCCAGTGACAAAGAAGCCAAATTCAGTATAGTTTTGATCATCTAGAAAAGGGATATATTGCAACTTTATGAAATAAACATTTTTTCACTTTGCTTTGGTATTAACGTGGTGGAGTATCCACACAATGGGATTATTGTGCTTTCTTTGTTCCTGTGAATTCCCGTGTAGTACAAGATGAGAACGTCTGATGCCACCATAGTGCCAAACAAACTTTCAGGATGTTTGTCAAAAGTCCAGGATTAAAGGAGAACTTCATCGAAACAAGCAGCCTATTGTGCCGACAGATGGTATCAGCACTGACACCCACTCTTACCGTGGCAAGCATTCATCAAACATTAGTCAGAGCCCTCCTTCCCTGCATAGATAGAGCTCTGTGCCACTTTTATCTTTTGAAGTTTTGAGGATTATGAAACTAAAGATGGAATGCAGATCCTGATGTTGGTCCATCTCAGAATAACAGAATTCAAAGCCAGCGATTACAATACAACCAAAAATTACACTTAAACTCAATATCTACAATGAATTAAGTCAACAAGAATTGGAACTGCCAAACTGCCAAATGCATAAACATAAACATAAACATACAACTCACCAATAAACAAAAAATAAATGAATGAATAAAAAATTGCTTACATGTCTGAAAAGTATTTAAAGAAAAAAAAAAATCTGGTATTTTCAAACATGAGACCTACTTCCCCATCTTTTAGGGTTTTAGTTAGTCCAATATCTGTCCAACACTGACCACGACAGCTATGAAACGGCAGCAAAAGGGTTTGTTTCAGCCACTAACAGGCTCGGCTTTCTATTTGACCAAAGATTTAAAAAGAAGCATATCTCAATCATCTCAGTCCAGAACAACTTTCTGGTTGACCAAATCACTGGCATAATCTCCATGCCGTAGTCATCAGTGCACAGCGGTTTGTGTACAAACTGAGGCGGACTTTCTCGAAACTCAGCAGTTACACAAGAGTGCAAGAGTGGGTTACCCAGTGAAACACTACGATTCTATTCTAGTGTGGAAGTTGTCCATATTGATTCAAAACAGAGTCCAAAGCCTTTGGGCTAAATGAAACATAAGATGACACCTGGAGGATGGAAGCAGCTTAGATAGAGGACATAGGACTGTCCTGAAATACTATGAACTTCAGGAGTCTTTTTGGCGACTGTGGAGGAAAACTTTTGCTGCAAACTGCGGCTGATGAAAGACCTGGACAATCTCTATGTGTTCATAGACATTGACGTTTTGAAGTTGATGTTTCACCTCCCCCAAATCTGCCGGAGGAAAAGAACGGCTTAGCTCTTCATGCAAAAAGTAAAAGTAAAAGCTGCTAGTTAAAGTGTCGTTGCTCAATATTAGAGAGACTTCAAAGATGTACGTCCCTGAGATGGGAAAATTGGGCCCCGGTTTGAAATGGCAGAATTTTCTAATAATTTAAGTGAAATTAGACTGCGATTATATTAGTATTGTATTAGTTTAGTATTAGTATTAGTTGATTTAGTTTTAAGCAAACATTGCTGGATAAATGACTGCAGCTGTGGTAAGAGACTAAACTTGACGTATTACTGCACAAAATGATTTGCTGATCTGTATGAATAATGGAATCATTTTAGCAGGGTTTGGAGATGATGAAACCTCATAACATCCTAACAAATACTTAGTGAGAAAAAAAGAACTGTGTCGCTCTGAACATGGTGGAATAATTACAAGCCGGATTTAGCTTTGCCACAAAAACAGTCTCGATGGATGTCTTTTCTCAAACCATAAACCCTGAAGTTGCAGCAAAGCAGTCTCCAGCTGGTTACTGTAACCTGTTGTGGGAATTTGTTCTGGAGCAGTTTTGAAGAAGCCTGTTTCATTGAATTAAGTATTTCAGCTGACTAAGATTATACCCTGAGAGGAAACCAAACAAAACCCTGACCTTGTGTGATCCTAAGGAGAGGGTTTCTCCTTTGAAATAGATATCTAGAGGTGAAACCAAACAGCAGCGGAATAAAATGATGTTTTGCCTGTACAGTGAAAACAGATTTTCAGGGAACGGAGTTGAAAGGCTATTTATAAACTGCTGCGCAAAGGAAGTAAGCATCCCCAGAGGATAAATGCAGCTTCGGAAAAATGATACAGCTTGGAGCCAGAAGAGGAAGTATGGAGAGACGAGTCCAAGACCTGAACATGGAAAACCATGACTGCTTGGGTGTGTTAGTGGACGGTTGTGTGCGAGAGCACTATGAGAAAGACAGAGAGGAAGTAGAACTGACTTTTTCATTCCCAAACACACTGAAACTGTTATAGAGTTGTCTCATTAAAACAAAACAAACAAAAAAAAGGGGTTTACTGTTGCTTATTCAAATGAAACAAAAATTTGAGGTTTCTTCAGTGACATTCAGTGTCCCCAACCTATCATTCACCTGGGGGCTGAGGCATGAGATTAGTTCATACAGTAATTAACTGGACTTCCGGGCAACATGAATCACATCAGCTCACCAGCAGTTGAACCATCTTCATGTTGAGCGTCTGAAGCAGTAAGAAAAATAAATCTGTCTTTCACAGCTTGACAGGATACTTTCACAGGCCATACATCAACTTACAAAGAGTTGAGGAATACTTGCCTGTTTATAAGTGTAAATAGTGACAAAATTAGAAAAGAAAAGTAATGTCAGTCTCGTAATTTGGTAGAGAAACAGATATGCAAGCAAATAATTCACATTCTGCCACCACAATGTGTGTTAGCCACAAAAAAAGAGGGAAAAAAAGTACCCTAAATTGTAATGGCAGCTAAAAGATTGCATGGCTATAATTACTACATGGTGGTTACTGAGAGTTTAAAGTAGCAAAATTAAACCAGAATAACTTCCTTTATGCCTAACTGCCAACAATGTTAGCTCAGTGAATGAGTGTGAAACACATAGCGTGATCACATGTTACATGAGATCCTCTACATGAAGACAGACTGACTGGCAGCTGGTCTAAACAGCATTTTGAATTAATCTAAACATTTTCAATTAACCTTCAACCAGTCTGACAGTCCTGTAATCACAACAGTCACAGCCATAAGAATGGTGGAGGAAAAAGAGCTTCTGTTTGTACCTCTAACATGGCACCAATGTTTAGAATGTGAATGCTCAGATCATCTATTTACCTTTCTAATTGCGTTGACTGATAATAAGTGCTGTTATATCATTGAATAGAAAGATGTAGCCATGTTTCTAAGAGGGAAATCTATAGTTACCTTCGTGGAAGGCAAGTTTAATTTAACTTAACACTGAAATTCACAATTGCATCCCTATGAGGAATGAGAGATTAGTAGCACACCTCGTCTTTCACTGCAGCTCTGTTGAAACTTAAGGACTTTTTTCCGTTTACTTGTACTTCCAAATGTTAGGGTATTTGCAACAGTCTATTATCATTACAACTATTGAACCATATTTGCTGATTTACATCAGTACAGTCTACAACATCTTGCGATAAACGTGACCACTCAATTCACAACCAGACAGAAATACTTTCTCTTCCTTAAATGTAATTTCAGCTCCTATGCTGAGGTATTTTAACATGTAGGACTAGTTTCCAACTTTTCACTTCTTCCTTTTCTTTGTTTTTGAAATGGAAAAAATATATGCTGAAATATTCATCAAAATCGGTTCCTGAATGAATTTGAAATCCCTTTTTAAAATCACAATTATTGTGACACTTTTAAAAGACACACCTGTGTGTTTTACTCCTAACATCCAGTATTCTGTTCTGAAACTTTCTTTTTACCATTTGAGGCTCTATAGGACTGGAGGAGATCCGCCAGCAAGCCCTTCTGGATGGTGGCATTCCCACTCAGAGTCTCCTTGTCCAGGATGTGCAAGAGGCGGTGGAGCTCCATCAGGAGCTGGTCCAGCACTGAAAGTGCAAAACAGAGAAGAGGGAATCAGATTTATGGAAAATAAAATCTTGCTTTTAATTTTATTGCACATTCCTTGGCATGGAAATAACTAAGATTTAAGACCAAGACTGTTACAGTTCCCATCATCAAGAAGAGGAAGAGCCATGACCAAACAAAAGAAAAGCTCTTTGAGGTTTCCAAACAGACATTTTGAGAATTTTCTACTTTAATTAATAACAGAGAACTTGCTCAAGCAAATACATTTTCTTTTAAAACCAATTTAATGACTGAGTTTCTGAGCCTCTCTGGTCACTCTTTCACCTTTGTTCCTTTAGCAGTATGCTGTAACATACGGTGGAAGAAATTCTGAGCTAGTAACAGCCGAAAACTTTCAAATTTCTTTAAACCAGTTGTTATTGACAGTTGCAAGTATGTTTGGGGTTGTTTTTGGGAGTTTAGTAAAAGGTCAAGTTCAGAGGAAGGAGGAGCCTTGGCCAGAGTTGGAGGGGGGCAATGTGTCTGGAGGCAGCCCACACACATCCTTAAGGGGTCAGCGCTGAGCTCACTGCTCTCTCTGCTGTGTGGAGAGCTCTTTGTGTTTCCCTTCACTGTTTCTTGGCCTCATGAATAGGCCCCTTGCTACAGTGGGCCTCACGTGTGAGAGCACTTCTTCAGCAAGAGAAGAGACAGACGGGGGGTAAAAAGAAAGACTTTATTAAATGAAAAGGTGGGGCAGGTATTGGTTGGGGGGAGGGGGGGGGGGGGGGGGGGGGGGGGGGTGGTGTACTGATATACTTATATGTAGACTCAAAAAAAGAAGAACAGTGACCACATACTGAATACACGGTCACTTTTTTGTTCTTTTTAGACCAAAATACTCACAATTTATGTTTGACATTTCAGTTGGCATTAATTCTTACAGTCCACAGGTACACATCACTCTGTAAGGTAGATTCACTGGTTTTATATTTACATATATTCACAAATTAATCAGAAATTGGTCATGATAGAACCTTGTCACTCATAGCAGCTAAACCTCTGCAACTAAAACCGAAATCAAGTTTTAACAGAAAAAAAAAATCTTTTAGACAAGCTGAAACAAAAACTACCACTTTTAAATGAAACTAATCAGAGCGGAACTCTGCTCCACATAAAATAAAACTCACAAACTCCTATAAGAATAGTGAAGTGTTCCTGGCTGTTTGAAATCTATTAAAAATGTCAGCTATCTTGTTTTAGTGGCTCTTTCCGGCTCTAACCATCACTAACTGCGCCTTGAGGGGGGTGGGAGAATGTCCGTGCTCTCTTCCCTCCTTCCCACACTCCCACACATCAAAGTAAAAGGTAGAATTTTTTTGCAGCATAAGGCGTCAGACCTCGGTAAGCTTTGCCTCTCGGAGATGACGAGAGGCTTTCCCAAAGCTGCAGCAAGCTGGGTTGACTTTAATGAGTCTTGCTCAAGCTGAGTCAACCTCTGCTGAGAGGCACCATGGAAAACATCACTGCTCTTACACACATTCACACACTGTGGATGAAAAGTCATTAACAATAGCTTAAACCGATATTGCCTCTTTGTGTTAAAATGTTGGTTCAATCATCAAAAACACAATCACTGTATTCTTAAGTGTTGTTCTGCCGCTCATGTTTGGCCACTCGACATGAATCTAAACATTTTTCCATCGTCTTCTTCTTGTGTATTTGCAGAGATTGACTCAGATGGCCTTTTGGATTTGAGGACCCTGGGAAACGGAGTCAGCTGACAGGACAGGGAGGTCTGTAGCAGACCATTTCTGTGGGCTTTGGGTTGGCCAGACGCCCACTGCACATCCAGCGAGTGACCGCAGCCTCCACAGAATAAACAGTTCACTTCTGTAGATTGGCCAAAAGGAACTTGAGAGACTATCACAGGCAAGATGACGACAGGAATTTTCAACTGTTGCAGTTAGAACAGTAAAAACAAGGAGAGAATAAAATTCTGACTACACTTGACACACTTAGTGTACAGTTTGTTTGATCAATAAAGTAAATGAAAGGTTTCCAAACACCTACAGTACACTATGTTCAAGCAGAATTTCTCTTCCTCATTCACGACGTTGGACTTCCTGATTTCCTTTATCAACAAATAGAAATTACCACATATTTGTTAACTTATTCCTTACACTACACATGTCCACAATAGATAAGATAAGGGGCTCTGATTAATTGGAAGACTAATAAAGTGTATGTATAGTGGCTTTGTCTCTTAAACTGATGATCAATTCTAAAGTTGTCTGACTCTGGCTTCAGTTTCAGGTCTCTTTAGTGTCAACTTAGAAACAAGACCCAGGAAGAAGCCCAGTTGCCCTTTTTCAAGTTCTTGGAATCTTTTTTTTTTATTAATTCCTGCAGGAGAATTATATGTAGGAAAAAACATCCCACCCCAGATTATACAAATGAAATGTTTCCTCTAATTAGCTGAAGGCTAACATTGTGTGGCGCTGACTGTTTTCATTAAAGCAGGGCTCATTCTTTTAGTTAGTTTTAGTTAGGATGAAACTGAACAAGAGCTTCCACTTCAATAGCCATCCAATAATAATCAGTATAACATATGATTGTTTTTGCATTCATCAGCGTATCTGACCTATGCATGACTATTTCTTTTGGATCTTTAGCAGCCGCTAACCTCGTGTCGTTCGTGTGAGGAGAAGAGTGTTTATAAAGCTTTTGTTTTAAAAACAGGTTTTAAACATGATCTCTATTGAGATGGGGAAAATCCTCATTCAGATTCACAAGGCAATCTGATGGTTAATCTCATTTAATGTTAGTTCGGAAACTGAAAATGGTTCCGAATGGAAGTTTTCATAAGCTCATCATGGACCTGAATGTCATGGATAAATATTGGTTTTTCAGTGATCTCTTTAATTCTGGAGCAGAATGATTGGACACTGATTGGACATTGATTTTCCCCATGCCAATTAAGCTTTTCCTTGCATACAATGTCTTTCAAAAATATCAATTTGCGGGTCCTTTAAAGTCTTTTAAAATGCCTCTTAACCTCCTGTTAGTGATGATGATTTCTTATATCTGGTAGCTTCTCTGTGATACTTGCTGGCACTCACACAACAAAGTCCAAGAGCAGATCTCAGAAAGAGGATCACAGATTTACTCAGGTGTCTTGCAGCCGTATTCCAACTGCAACTGCAGATTAGGCCCATCATTTTAAACTTTTGTAAGAAAAAGCATATGTTTTTGGGAGGTGTAGTCACTATGCTCAAGTCTGGAAGAAGACTCAACCAGCTGGAGTATCAGTGTCATCACTAAGGTCATCATAATGGATTGAGTGGCCATCATCAAAATAGACACATTCAGTCCCAGCTAAAGTTGTAGACTGCACAAAGTGCATGGAGTAATGCATAATTCCTCAGAATAACCCTGAAACTATCCACTATAGATCGTTGGTATTTTGACTAGTTTGAGTTACCCCAAGTACTAAACAAAACTGGTCAGGACTGTGCTCGGGCACCAACAAATCTAAATTAATTTTGCAAGGTAAAGGGATCAAACAATAAACCAAAATTTTTCCGGACTCTTGTCGACAGCTGCCGAAAGTGTCTGAAGATGCATTGTGCCAATGAACATTCAAATGTGTAATTTGATCATTTTCATCCTATAATTAAAACTTAATTTGGGATAAAAACATATATTTTTAATTTATTCTGCCCTTGTAAACTGTTTTTAAAAAATCATTTTCCTATGAAATTCATGGTCATAATAAGTGTATGTAAATAACAACTGTAGACAAAAATAGACATTCGTTTGAAAAACGTACTTACTGAAAGGGACTTTTTGTTCTGTCCAGCAAAGGAACTGAACTTGCCTTTGCCCCACCATTCCTTATTTAATTTGAACATCAGCTAAACAAGGGTGTCTTGTCAGTCGTTTGGCGGCATTTCCTGTTCTAAGAGGCTTGAGGTCCTGCATCAAGACTGACAGACCACACTTGCTTTTCTGAAATTAACAAAGCAGACATGGCCTCTCATTTCAGATAGACCACTTCCAGGCTAAATGGGACTGTTGACATAAATCTCACACACTGAAATATATACTGGTGGGTTCAAGCACGAGAGTATGTAGAGAAAATATAATGTGAATAGAATCGGATTAACTGTCCTTTTCACGCTCCTTACTCCCACTCAAAACAGTATGAGGCACCTCTACAAAACAGTAATGTCTGGTTGAAAGAAAACTTAAGCCCAGTGAAGACCTTCTTCATGTAACCCCTCAAGTAATCACCAAAGTCCTCTAAATAGCAGAAAATATATAGAATCTTTCTTTTTTTTAACCATCTTTTCTTTTTTTGTGTTTTTGGCCGTGCTTCTCTTTTTCTCCAATCCGAACTTAAACTGGCCCTATTTTAAAGTTTCATCTCATCTGCACATCATCTCCTTCCAACGGTCTTATTTTAAAAAAAATAACAAAGCCTGAAGTCCCAGCATATCACTTTAAGCTCGAGGAGGTGTTCGTTGTGTTGCTGATGCAATGTTTCTACATGTTTACATTCACTTTGATGAGCGGTGGGGCAAAAAAAAAAATCAGATGAGTGGAGAGCAAAAGAAAACAGAAAAACAAGTTGAAATATGAAATTACACAGTAATACTGCTTTAATCAGTGATGCAATAAAAGCAGCTGCAATGTAAGATGGGTTTCCTGCTTGGAGCTGCTGGTTAAGGTCTGTTTGGGACACTTCCTTCACTCTGAATCACAGTCATATTTTGGGATGTGGTGCAGATGTTGAAAACAGTTACAGATGTGCTCGCATTGCTCTCTTCACTTTTAACCAAAAAACTAAATGCTGCAATTACTGAACTTTAACACCACATGATCTGTCTGTCTGCCTATATTTCCGTGTCTTTTTCCCCCGTGTGGCCACCTAACGCCGTCTATCCACCAGACAGAGTCACCAAACAGTTGACTAATCTAATAACTCAATACAAGCAGTTTACAAATGACATGCTGAGCAGCACAATGTGCTCCAAACCAGCTCTATACACATACCTACAAAAGTCAATTCAATTTCAGTATATCAGTAAGTAGGGACATTACATATTCTCCTTTAGTTAATTGGTATGGAACCCGAACCCATGAGTCAGTTGTTTTAAGCAACATCGATTGTTATCTATGTACTAAATCTGTTAATCTCTTTCATTTTAGTTAACTTAGTTGGCTACATGTGCAGCGTAAACATAGTAACATAATCATATCAAAATGAAATCCAGATCAACATATACACAAGATACTCTTTAGTCGAAATGGTAAAAGGAAGTGACATTATTGCATATTAAAAGGGAATTTGGTGAACTAAAGTTGTATCAAATGACATGAAGCACTGAGACTGTATGTTTTATCTTTCCTGCCACTGGCAGAGGTGCAACTTTATCTAAAAGGGAAGTGGTGGCAAGAAGGAGAATTGGAACCAATGACAAAACATCACAGTAAAATGACTGGATGTACTTTTTTTTCATTGTAACAGACTGACAATGCTTTTGCTTCAACAGACATGAGAGAAAGGCCAGAAGCAGACTTGAGTTTTACAACACGTACACACTATATCTAAGCGACAGTCCTGGCTACGGGTGACTCTCAAAAGTCAACAACAGATCTCTCATCTCAGATATTGGGTTCATGTCTTGTTAGACAAGTTTCAACTTTGGTTTTACTTTCTTTGCATTTTCAGTCACTGTTTTCAGTCACTGTATAACAACCCTGTCACTTTTTCTAGGGTGACAGGGTCTCAGACAAAGTCTGAAAATATCTCCGTCTTTTAGCTGTTCAGATTTGCAGCGTCCTGTGACGTCAAAGAACCAGCTAACCCTGGGATAACCCAGCCTTCTCATCTTTATCTCAGTCCACAGGTTAAGATCATTCTGCATTTGCAGGAGAGGCGAAAGTCTTTGCTTTTTTGCAGTGCTATTAATGGCAAATTCTCATCGGCAGTGATATAGTTCAGTTCTTTAAATGGTTCTTCTGGTAAGGAAATCTGAGTTTAGTATCATTCCCAGTCAAAAGTTGGAAAGTTTAACTTCCCACTTAATATAAAAAGCATTGTCAGAAGCTCAATAGCGGAACATGTCATCACAAAAACAAACTCGTAAACATTAGTGAAACATTATCCATGTGAGTGACAGTTATTAATGCGAGCTTCAATTGACTGGCTTAAAATGGACTTGTTCGGATGTGTGCAGTGGAGATCTTACATGCACTTATTAACATACCCATAAGGACACCTACGTGGTCTGGATAACTCAGTGTTCACCAGTGATCAGAATCTGAAATATAACTTGTAGGAGGTGAAGTTCAGCCAAAAAACCTAACTATTGGAGTGTGAACAACACAATTATTGCAGTGATAAAAATCAAAGTCTGTATCTAAACTTCTTAAAGAAAGAATTACAACTGAGGTCAGGCAAAACATGAAAATGGCGCTGAAGGAGCCACGTATGATTGCTTTGTTCCAGCCTGCTTTTGTTCATGTGTCAGTAGCAGAAAATGAACTTATGGCAGGACCTGAATAAAAGATCAAACAGCGGTTTGATTGGCATTGATTGTTATTGGCAGACAATGTTTTTTCTCCTTGGAGTGAGCTGGGTTCAGCTGTGGGGAAGGGACTTAGCTGACATGGCTGGATTAATTCAAGCTGTGTTTTGATGTAATTGCCATAGAAACCAAAGTATAACAAATCTGGTGTTAAGTTGATGACAGAAAACTCGTTGTGTGCCTGATGTCAGCACTACAGAAACTAGAAAGAAATGGACAAAATGACAAAAGAAGTGAAGTGAAATAACATGTATACAGAAATATATACATAGATGGTGGGTTTGCTTTTTAATATCACAGATAAATGTACCATTGCCTTCTTAACATTCCACCAACTTTCCCCATAGCTCCAACATAAATGTAAGGGATATTGGTTTTAATATATTTGTAAGTCCAAAGACAGAAAAAAGAGGTAGCTAATACCTTTATTGCTGGTGAATAAGTAATAAAGAGCAAATACACAGAAACTAAATGTCACAGTAAAATGATGCTCTTGCAGTCTTCGTTTTTTTTCCAGTTTTGTCACAAATTGTAGCATTAACGTGACTGCCAGTTGGGTTTTTCGATAATCAGTGTAAATGTATAAAACTGCTCAATGTGTGTCTAATTGTGCTGCTGTTTTTTAACAAACTACTGAAATGTGGTTTTAGAATTAGCCTCCAGAGTCTCTCGCCAGCAGCAGTATTCAGCATTTCAACAGATTCCAGACTAAGACTGTCTTAAGGACTTAAAAGCCTTGAAGAATTCAGTTCTATTTAATCAAAAGCTCCTGCTCAAAAGGTCAACAAAAACAACAATCTCGAGTCCAAACTAGGTCTGTATCGATATCTGAGTTTCACAATTAGTGTGGCCTAAAGCATTCACAATAACGATACTATCGCAATATCAACTGAAAACTTCCCTTAGAAAAAATAGGTAAGGAACCTTAAGTATTGAACAAAAAATAATCTCTATTCAACAGTGCAGATTTTATCAGCTGAGATCAAATCACAATGTATTACATGTATATTTAATTAGTTTAATCTCACAGTTATCATTAACACTGGTATATTGTGACACCCCTAGACCAAACTCATTGGTCCAGACAATTAAGAACCAAAACAAACCTCAAAGTTGCTCACTTCTAGTCAGTCTTGTACTAGAAGATAACATGTATTTACTGCAAAGAGATGTAGTTTTCTACAGTTTGTATTTTTCACAGTGACCACTTAACTGAATCAGCATATTTGGAGCGTTCCAAATATTTTCATAAAAACACCTCCCTGCTCCATTCATTGGAAATGTTGCCAATCATATTTCCTTTTAACATAATTTGTTGCAAACTATTTGTGTAGAAATTTATTTTTTGGAGACAGGGTTAAATTCTTGTTAGGAGGGTGTACTGAGTGTACTGAGACATGGCTAGATAAAGTGGTTCACAGATAAAACAATTGACAGTTTCCTGGCTATTTTAAAGTTTTAACAGTTGCTGGATGAGATCCTGTAGTGTTTTAATGCACAGGAAGTGTAGAAGATTGATTTTACGCTTCGTGTGGAGCTTGAAGTTGTCAGGTGTTTTGGTCGAAAGGCCTGCAGATTCCACTGCTCCTAACACTGCAGCCTCTCGTTGAACCACATAACACTGACCCTGAAAGAAGGGTGATTAGTTAGTGGAAAAAGCTGCTGAGATGAAAGCAAGCATAAAGACAGAAATTTTCTTTCTAAAAAATAAATTAAGCTGATTTATTTTTTTGGCCCAGTCTTTAGACAAGCAATCTCCTTTCAAATATGCTTGAGGCATGCAGCTATGGCAAATTAATTGTCAACCAATAAACAATGTGAAAGGAAATGCAGACACAATCTGACAACTGTTTCATCTCAAAACAAAGGTAGTAAATCCCAACATACTGAGCCACATTTAGGTCTTAACTTTTATAAAGGTACAAACACTAAAGATGTTGCCTGTACAGAGGAAGCCACTTGACAAGTGTAGTTCCGCTTTCTTTTTCAAGTGTCTCCTCTTTCATCCTCCCTCATTTCCTACCATTGAATCTCATCTTTATTCGTCTCACTCTTAAACTTTCCTGACACTCCTGGTTTTGCAATCTTCTGAATCTGTGCTGTCTCAGTTTCATTGAGGCTTACAGCTGGCCCTCGGAGAAATGAGAGTTTTTCACAGTTCAAACTCACTAATGGCCTCTAAAAGTCCTAGTAAATCTTAGTTGTTTACAGGAAGAGGCCCTTTGCCTGGTTTAGGATGCAGTGCAGGTTTCACCAACCCGTTTTCATTCACATCTCGTTCCATATGGATGCTTACTAAGGAGCCCATGGCATCATTGTTGCAGAAAGGACCTGTCTTCCTTTTGAAACATGTTTGATGAAGTCAAAAGCCGTATTTGAGGTCAAATCATGATGTTTTCTGAAACTAAAACTAAAGTGCGGCAGTAACAATCTCCCATAGATTAAAAAAATTCATCCGTCTATATTGTCACATAATGACACTAACTTGTTGAAGTAGACAAGTAGGTCCACAGCAAGCAGCTGTGTAACTCTCCCTCCCACTGACTTCTCTCACAAACACACACAAAGATGAAAAATCTGCCAGCCCTAGGGCATGAGGCAGAGGAGGCTCAAAGTGGTTCCACCTCCTCTTCTTAATCCACCACCCTGCATGAACCGCACCATCAAACTCCCTCATCACTTTCCAACAGTCACGTTACAGTCAAGATGTCCACTTCTACTTGTGTTGTGGGAGGCGTGTGTATCACTCTGGGTGGGCATTAGCCATCAGTCATTTTTCAATAAAGAGTCACTGCTTAGTGACAAACAAATACATGTTTAAGAAAAAGGAGGCATTACAAGCCTCTGCAGTCTTGGCTTGATGAGAAACAAAGTGACAGACAAGAAGCAGCTGTTGACAAAAAGTAACTAGCAATGCTGCCTCCGAGAAAACCACATGAAAGCCTTTCTGCTCATTTATTATACCACTGAAAAGTGGCCAAGAGGCCTGCAGGCAGAGTACAGGCTAGTGAGTGTGCATGTGTGAGTGATTATAAGGGTTTAAGTTCCTTCACTAAGTAGTATTTCCATCAAACGTGTACCTGGTGAGAAATAAAAGACAATATAAGTCTAATCTACAGCTCCTGTATCCATTAATCAAAGACACGTTTGATGTGTTGAAAATGAGCGAGAGTGAGACCTGGAGGGCAAAAAAGGGCCAAACTCACACAGAGCACCCCACTGCCACAGAGCAGGAAGACCGTCTTTCTTTTCATCATTTTTATAGCCCAGTTCAGCTTCCTGTATTACCGACACTCCACTCACTCCCCGTTGACAAGTTCATACAAGTGAACCTGAGGACCCTATCGCAAGCCCTGATGGCCTACATTTAAGCCCGCTTCCGCTAAGCTGAAAGAGGTCAAAGGCCCCGAACCGTATGACTGTTACATTGTCATGCTGTTCTCAATTGCATATTTTCTGACTAAATTAGCTGTTGCTCTTGGACTACTTTAGCTCAGGATTACTGGAACATCGATGCTATCGGTAAATTAGCTCAGTGTGCTACACACAATCGATGTCATTATTGTACGTATGAATGCATACATTTTTATTTTTCTTCTCCCTTGTTGCCGCTGCTAAAGTTTTGTAGAGCCCTTTGATGTACATGTCAATCTGAAATGTGCTATTTAAACACATGAAAATTAAGATTAATCCCACCACGAGGTGAGTGAAAGTAAACAATGAGTAAACGTGAGGCGTAAGAGAGAATTAGAAAAGCTTTTAAAAAGTAGTGCAGGATGGGAGACTTTCGTCATCCTTATGCATATTTTTCACCTTTGAAGACTAGAAAATCCTAAAGAACATGGAGCCGGTGTGTCGAACATGCTTTAACCTGGAAATAATAATGGGGGAAGCAAAACAAGTAAAGACATAAGATGAAAGGCATTCATAGATGAGGAAAAAAAAGATGATAAAGAGAGAGTCCATTCTCATTCTGGGAAATTTCCAGGAAAGGAATTTTATAATCATTTTCATACATTGTACATGATTTGAATGTTGTTTCTTTAATAAGGCCTTTTTTGGGGAGAAATCTATCATATATGATGATTTCATTCATTTATCTGCCGATGAAGGCAGTTAAGAAGTCAGATGGTGTAAACAAGTCCTGTAAAAGAGGTTATACAAATATTTCTGATCATCTAGCTGGGACGTTAGCATGTGAGCTGTAAGTAGGCCTGGTAAAGTTATTAGTGGGTACACACTCGCTTGTAAAAACAGTTTTCAAACAAGTTCCAACCCAAAGATCAGTCAGATCTTGTGTCACTGACACAAGGTGTGTGAATCAGTGATATGAGCTGCTGCGCTTTTCTTTGAGATGCATGAATCAGGTTTCAGCAACACACATCATCCAGAACACTAAATAATGCCTTTACTTGCCACTGGCCTCCCTGACCTTTCCCAGCTTTCCCTTTACTGTACCCCACCACTGGCTGCCTGTGGCTGTTAGTATCTAATTCAATGTCCCGGTGCTGTTGCACACAGCTGCCAAAAGCGTACACACCAGCCCTTATGTCAACCTGAACACACCGGCTCTTTCTCTAAAATCTGGGACCGCCAGGTGCAGGTTTCTCTCCCTGCATCACTCTACCTGCTGATCAATTACTCTCCAATTGCTAATCTGTTGCTCCAACCAGTTCTTTATTACCAGCCTCAGACTCAAGCTCCAATCTTAAAGAAATTACTTGCCTGATCACTTGATCATCAACAAATGAACTTTAACCACTTTAACCTTCAGCTTTTAAATGATGATAAAGATTGTGAAGGTAGTCATTCCCAGCTGTCACTGCCCTTTCGGACAATCAGTACAATCTCATTAATGTTCACACGTGACCATAAGCTGTTTCACTTGCACACATTTTGACGTACAGTCAGATAAAACATGTTATTTTAGGGCTGATACAATATATTTCAGCGCATTTTATTTGTTAAACCATGAAAGAACACCTCCATTAAAGATGATGAATTAAAAAAAATATAGATATACATATTTGTTTAAAAAAAACTGTTGAGCTGTTCAGTTCATGGATGATCTACACAGGGCCTTCACAGCTAATTAAATCTCCTCACAGCAAACATTATACATGGAACACCTCTGCACTGGCTTCATGCAACATAGACTATTTACTCTGAGAGAGAGTGGGAGTAAACAGACTTGGCTGTCTAGTCAGCTGGTGAACAGGAATGTGGCAGCAAGACTGCTTTCTTTCAAATTGTGCTGATTCCATTCTAGGTTGACTGGTCACCATTGTTTCCAGTCCAGAAAGTTGCTTCTGTGGTCCATCCAGACCAGTAAAGGCAGAGGGGGGTCCATAGAGACCACTGTGAAGCTTCTTCCATTAAGCCTAGAAAATAAACAGGCACCTACCTAACTGTGAAAAATGCTTCCTCTGCTTGGACAAAAAAAAAAAAAAAAGAGTAAATCATTCTACTGCTGTTTCAACATATTGGCTCAAACTCTTTGTTTATGTCAATCGGGCAGCATTAAAATGGCCTTGCTCATCCCTCATGAACAAATAACCACAGGAATTTGAGGAATGCCATGAGAATAATAATGCAGCTACTGGAATTTATCAGTGGCCACAGTGTAAGCAATTTCACAGAGCCGCACTTCGACTGATATCCTGCATTTTTAGGTGAAACTGTTGGCTATAGTATCAATCTGAGGCTCTAATGAAGCCTATACTTTTCTCCTTTCATACTCCAGCTTGTTGGCAGGTGATGAAAGACTTGCACAAATGGGAGAACAGTCCTCTCAAGACTACTTTCAGTTCACCTGAAAGTGCTTTTAGATGCTCTTGTTCCTAAATAGGAAAACAACAGCCAACCGGCTCATTGACTTTCAACTCATATGCACCCGAAATCAGCAAATGTCATGGGGTGGTTCCTTTGGAACGGACTTTTGCAGATCGTTCACCACCAAATTGCAGCGCAGTGTCCCTGGAGAAGTCATCTTCAGCGAGCACACAGGGAAACAATATCTCAGGACAAGTCAGCAACCTTGTTATCATGTTATCGTCACAAAAAAAAAAAAAAAAAACCTTCACCTACCTTTGTGCTTCTCCATTCCCTTTAACGGACTCTCGCTCCCTCAGCCGCGTTACTCCGCTCATACAGTGAAACAATCCCACAAAGTTTCAGGAGGGATGGGGACTGAAGCGGAATGCGAGCCGAACCTCCGGCTCTCAACAACACACTGACTTGAGCTACACACACAGTGTTGTTGAGACGGAACAACAGCGCTCTCCACTTCTTCCTAATGTTTTTTTTTTTTTTTTTTTTTTGCGGCACCTCCTCCTCTCTAGTCACCAGCAGCATCAGAAAGAAGCTCCTTAGCCAAGTGTCACTCAACAGATTCCCGGGGGTCCCAACAGCGCTGTCGAACTATTTTTATGCGCTCAACAGTGTTTAACCACAAAACTGAAGGAAACCCTGCTGTGCACCTATCATAACCTCACTAGACTTTGATTTGTTTCTCTACCAGAGAATTGTGCAAATCCTGACATATGGTAGGAAAAAAGCCACTAGAAGAATTTGGGGATTCCTTGCTCTCCCAATTAGACGGGAAGCGAGTCACTGGTGCATGTGGAGGAAACTCTTGGCACGGTAATAAAAGCAGTTATCTTGTAGCTGGGCTTCAGTTATATTTCTTTCTCAGCAGTAAATTGAAGTTCCTCGCCATAACAATCGAGCACCCCCGTGGGAGAACCGTGACCGGGTGGAGGTATGAGAGGAATGTCAAGCGGAGTAACACAACGCACCGAGGAAAGATGATTAAAAAGCATGACAGCGATCCCAGTGTTTTGTGCATGGCTTAATATGTAGCCTATACTTAAGTAGGACGTTAGGCACGTGCAGACAGCACGGATGACTGTTCTTTTAAGGCAACCCAGACAACAAGGATGATGATGTGGCTGAAAAAGCCACACACCGCAAGAACTATAGGCAGTGATGTGATGTAATCTGATGCTGTTTTTTCTATTCTTTCCAAATGCAACAAACAGGGGGGAAAAAGTGGGGGCAGATGTGTTTCTGGAAAGAAAGCTTTACTGAGGAGCAGACCCCACCATTCCTCAAATCACATCTTTTTATCTTAAAAACCTGCTGTGTGCGTGATGTTTGCACAACGATATGTTACATGAACTCAATATTCCTGCAACTGTCATCCAGCTGCAAGTCAGACTGAATCAATGATGGTAAAAATGCAGGCTGGGGATGTTAATCTTTATTAAACAAAACAACCAGTTAGGATGCATAGATATGGTGCTTAACAATATCAACCGATGACAGTGGCCAATATTTATCAGTTGTGTCTTCACTGTGTTGCACTGACTTTGGTCCGAAAGTGACATGATTTCTTTTTGTTTGTTTTTGGCCAAAACAAAACAACACAAATCAAATAACAAAATTGTTGTTAGGCACTGAAAAGTGATCATTTCCACATACATTATGAGCATTAGTAAACATTTTATATGTAAAAGAGATAATCTACATGTGCAAAGAATATCAGAAATGTATTTTCCACTGTGGCTTCCGTCCATCAGATTCATCTCTGGAAAGTGGTCTTTCCTGTTGTTCACCTGTCTCATCATTTGTCAAGGTTTTGTGTAGTGGACCGAAGTTCAGGACCCAGTTGCACCTGACAGAAGGGCGGCAAAATTTCATTCCTCACTGAAATCCAAAAGATGCTGCAGAGGCAAGCGGTCCGTAAAACAGGAAACCCCAAATACTCAGCTGAACAGGGTAAGAGCAAAACAGTGATGATGACAAATACAATAACAAACTGGTGGAGATCAAAGGGATCATAAACATAAACATGAAAGGAGCACCCAAACTGGAACCAAAACCCCTGTGTATCCATCATATTTTACATAAAGCACACAAATAATCACATGTGTAAGCACCCCCATATTACAACAATCTTTCATCAGACATCAGGGAGAGACGCGGGGTACACCAGGCAAAAATCTCTGAGTTTTGTAATATTCTAAGTGATAGACTGTAAAATCCCAGATGAGATTATAAAAAAACAATAACCAGCAGCCAAACAGTCAGTTACTGCAGTTCAGAATTAGGGACCTAAAATACTGAGCTTTGAGGTGCTGCTGACAAGATTCATTTGAGTTTTAAATTTCTCACTCTTATGCAATTCCTAACTCCTGGAGGAACGACTGCAAACATTTGGTTAATTTCAAGGTAAACTTTGTTACACTTAAGGAGCAATGTGTTGCTCACACAGCAGCTAGTGCAATAATCTGTAGTAACCAGTAAATCCAAAAACAATTTTTAGATGTTATGACAACCACATTATGGTGGCCATCAATGGCCAATAGTGGCGAGGTCTTGAATCTACTACTGTTGCATTTTGGCAGATTATGATAGAAGCAGCCTGAACTCACTGAACCCAGGGGGAGTGGGGTCAGCAAGGACTGACCAGGTCATCAGAAACTTTTTCTAGGGTTGCTTTAACAGGATAACAAGCTCTGACATCTTTAGCTGTACAACAATTTACCGAGGTATTGAATGCTTTACATTACTTGTTTACTGGTTACATTTACTTGTTAATCCTTTAATGTCTTGCTGTACCATTTGGTAGAGCACATTTTTAAGCGTCTCTATTGTATCTCGTTAAAAATTGGTAGGAGTAGACCTGTATTAGCCATCCTTACCACTCACGTCCGTTCAGTAATGCTAAAGGTTACTTACTTTTCAAATAACTTTTTTTTCAAATTTCGACAGTTAAATTGAAGAGATATCTCAGCCATTTGTTATAAAAATTTCATCTTATTTTTGGTAAATGATCAAATGCTTGGAAACATTTTCCTATTGCTTTTATTCTCAGTAATGACAGTGAAGGGGTTCAAAATTATTAGGGCTGGGTATCGCTGCCAATTTCCTGTATCGATTAAATTCCAATGGAGAACATTGCGATTTCCTAATTTTATTCAATTTTGACTGAAATAATTCAGTTTCAGTATAAATTTGGCTTGTCTATGAAAGGGGCTTTCACAAAAGTAATTGCAAAAAAAGAGAATTGAAAAGAAAAACAAATAAAATGCTCATTTTGGCAGGCACATTGTTAAAATTTCACTTTGCTTTTGTCAAGCTTCTCTCGGTTGGCGTACTTTCTTCATCCAAAATGCTCCCACACATCTGACTTGTTACTTCTATCATGTTTTCCATCTCCCAGTAGACAATACAAGTTCTTCCCAAATGTGTGCACAAATCTCTTTGCTCAATGTCACAAACCAGTCATCTGAAACTAGTCTCCCAGGGTTGTATCATGAGATTCCAAGCGCAGATGATGCCAAAATGCCATAAGTTGGAAACCTTTTTCTTTCTATATTCAAAACCTATATTTATACAAACATTTTCTGTTTATTTTAATATCATAACATACCTCACTAAAAAGTGCTCAGTTTTAATGCCAGTACTTTTCATTTAGAATCTGTCTCTTTGACTTGTGAAGGTTCAATATATAAAAATTGATTCAGAGTTTTAGCTTCAAAGGTACGCCATACAATGTTTTTTCGGTTCTCGGCAGGCCAGCTGTCACAAGTATCTTGGAAAACTTGCCACAGTTCCCTCGTGGGATCTATCTCAGTTGTTTTCGCCTCTTTGTGTTAATTCATGTTGGGGACAGTACCATCTGACGTGGGATGCCTTGTTTTCCTTGTCGCTAAAGATATTTCTTTGTGAATCTGGCTGTATGTCAGGGTCATGTTGAGTGAATTTGCTGTGAACACATCAGATACCTCCCTGTTGATAGTCCCGTGATAGATAAATCTGAACATGTGTTTTACCGCAAGGGAAAGTGTTGTTGCACCAGGGATGGAAAAAATGAGTGTAAATAACAAGACTTTTTTTTTCCAATTACTTTTCATTGGGAATTGACATAAATATTGGCAAGATTTCATCTTAAGGACTCACAATTTGTATTGTGCAGTAAACAAACTAGTGTTCTTAGGACAAAGTATTCCCTCAGTATTAAAAAAACAAATTGCCTCTTTTAGACATACTTGTACCACATTTATTCAGAACAGCCTTGAATCTCAGGCTAGCAGATTTCACCTCCATTCAGACAAGCAAGCAGATGATGTCAGTGTCTTTCTACACCTGATCGCAAAGCGTTTAGCCAATGGTGAAAGTGTAAATGTGAGTCAGGCATGATGGCTCAGCATGAACTGGAAACAAGGGTGGTCTGGCCTTTCTTGCCTCCACTGTTTCTTTGTCTGTGTGCCCACAGCTCGCTGTCTTAGTAATCCAGCAGGGGGAATTCCTATTGTGCAGCAGACCTTTGGAGCCCCTCTGGCTGTACGGGAGGTTTAAAGCCTTCAACACTCAGATTTGGATAATTTAGGATCATCAAGCTTTTAAAATGGGTCACACGTACAATTAAGGTTTACAGATGGCCTTTCTTTGTCAAAGGTGAGACTGTGGACTTGGCTGTGCTCTTAAGTTGTGCTGCTTATTGAAATACAAAGAGCATTCCTCAGCTGTGAATCAGAGGACAAAGGTCACTGACTGAACTCTAAATTAACACTGAAACCTCTTTGATTGAGGGGTCTCTCCCATGTTTGCACACATTTGTAGAGACACATAATGTAACCCCTCAATCTCCTGAAAAGAGACCTCCCATCTACGTTGGTATTTTCATCCAATCTAGTCCGAACCATGTGCTTTCTCATACTGTTACGTCTGGGAATTTCCAAAGAAAGCCGAACCCTCTGACTCTGCAGCACCTCCCTGTTTTCCTAATAACATTTGAACCAAGAATGCAGATGGTGCTGGTTTCAGACAAACTACAACTTGCGAAGATGGTGCCTCTTTCCCCACACTACAGAGATGTGTGCACCTGACCAAACGCTAGCAGGCTCTCCAGTGGCTTAAGTGGAGGAGTTTTAAGTCACAGCAAAATAATATTGTTTTTAGTTCATGTGTGATCAGGTTAACCGCAGCCTCTGTGGAAAATAAATGGCGGTTCTTTAGAATTCAAAGTGTTTGCGACTGACACATGGGAAGGCTGTGAAAAGGTTGAGGTAATAATTAAGTGACACCTTAAACACTACCTATGATTTTAATAGCCTAGCAGAAGAAAGCTCATTAAATAACCCGCATAATACACTACGATGTGAAAACATATTCTAAATAAAATACATAACACATTTACAACGGTACCATGCCCAAAATACACATGTTAATTTTAGTTTTCACGAATACAACCTACATTTAATCTGCTTTGTCGAGTCTACATCAAACACAATTTATGCTGCACAGTTTCAATGACTTGAGTGAGAATAATGTTATTACAGTAAAAAAAAGCAGTCTTTTTAGTCGTGTAAAGGGGGAATGAAAGTGTGAACCTATATAAATACATTTATTTGATCTGTTACCCTAACCCTAACCCAGCTTCTCAAGAGACTCCCCTGTAGAAGTTATAATGAGATCAAATGTTGTAAAAGAAAAGTCTGTTTTATTGCTGATATTGAACGTGTTCCTGTATTTAAAGAATTTATGTGTAACTGGAATACTTAGAAAGCTCACCTTTTTCCTGTATGCTGCATAGCCTAAAAGCAACACTGACATCTGGCGGTGCAGCTGTAGAAGTGCAGGCAGCTCCCAATACACGGATCAGTTGAATTTGCGGCAGAATGATAAAGATGAATTCTAACAAAGATTAAAGTTGAACATTATTTTTTGTTACACCAGTATCTTAAGAATAAATCCTTTCTCTAATTTCTGTTGTTGTGGAACCGTCAGCTCTGTCAGCTTGACAGTGCAAAAAGATAAAAAATTAAATTAAATAACCAATTCATTCTAACTGCATTCTGAAAAAATCCTCCTGCTCTTAGTCAACTAGTACAAGGTGCTGTTACTCATTGGTGGGTGGAGGTGGCCGGGGTTAAGGGGGTGGGGGTTTAAAAGACTCTCTGTCTTCGGATATCTGCTCAAGTGACGCATAAAAGAAACACATTGTAGATCATATCTATTTTCCTTTCTGCATCACACAGCTGCACACTCCACTAGACTCCAGCTTGGCGGCTGATACCACCCTGATGAGTCTCATCTCAGAATCTCAAACAAAGATAAGTGCTCAGTCAAAGAGAAATTTATTTTAGACCAAACTTACAATCGAATCCTGTCAAGAGTAAAAGCTAAGGCTTTATCAAGACATGGCTTTTCACTCATTTATGTCTCCAACCTGTGAAGTCAGACACAGAAATGTTCTGGCTGTGACTACCCTAGCAGTAGATGTACTTCAAATGCAGATGGAGAAGTAAGTCCACCTTGTACAGTATAAGCTCAACAGCAAGCGAGGGGTAACTGAGAGCGATCTATTCAGTTTATGAAAGCTTTATTGAATTATTTATGTCTTCATTCCATCCCCGGGTTTCAATAATCAGTTATGTGCTAGTAGAGGTAAAGAGACAGAAAACTAACACATCCAATCAATGTATTTCAGAAAACATGATCGTCTATGTTCAACTTCTTAAATATAGCATCTAACTGCATTAAACACCTGCGCGCTGGCTAATAACTCCATAAAGTGAGAGAGAGAGGCTACAGAATGAGGCTGAAAAGGGAAAAAACTTGGAGAAGTCTTAACAACTGGAAAAGTATGGAAGTTTTTCTGTGCCATCAGAGTTTGCATATGAATTTCTAATATTGAATTTTTACAGCATCAAAATCAGACTTTGAATTTGAAAAAGCAAGTTTTAAAAAAACAAAAATTCTAAAAACAAACATCAGTATAAAAGAATTCAACATATAAAAAAAAATTCAGTGGAAAAAAATTCAACATATAAAAATTCAGTGAAAAAAAAGAACCAGACAACATCCGGGTAAACAGGGAGAAGCAATCGATCCCTGTCTCAATTCATCCAACGGCAGCCAATCAAGTTACGCTCCATTGGACAGATCAGCTCAATATATATAAACTTATATATAAACTTTATTACAGGCTCTAGGCCCAATAGGAGGACATACAACATATACATAAAAAATAAGCAGTAAAAGAAGAGAGAAGAGGGGAAAAAAAGACAAGCAATGATGTATGTACAAACATACTATCAGTCATGACAGTCTTAAAAGGCAGCCAATGCTTCCACATATAGGATTGATATCTGACAGAGCTGCATCTGGGGCTTGTGACAATCCTTATTATACAGTTTTGAGACTTATCCAGACGACACATGAACTTAAACATTAGGTTCCTTAAGAGAGCCTGTAAAGTACTTAGTCCTGAGTCACAAAATAGTTTACTAGCACTGCAACTCCTAGGCTTTTTCAGCAATATCCTCAGGCAGTCATTATATGCTACTTGGAGTTTACGCAGGGTCTCTTTTTTGTAGCAGACCCATAATGGGGCTCCATACATAGGAGTACAGTAGGCATGAAACAAGCTTACTTTCACATCATCAGAACAGAAATTCAATTTTCTTACTAACATGTTTGCTTGGGCATACAGCATTTGTCTCTGCCTAAACATGTCAGCATCATCTTCCAACTTGTCAGTGATAATGTGCCCAAGATATTTTGTACTGCTTGATACACATAGTGATTGCCCTGACAGGTAAAACGTTGGGAAGAGCACTTTATGATCCTCCTTGGCTCTACATATCAACACAACACTCTTTTTTTGCATTGTACTGTACATCAAACTCAACCCCATACTCAGAGCACACATTCAGGAGCTGCTGAAACCCAACAGTGCTGGGGGACATAATAGCCAGGTCGTCTGCATACATCAAATGGTTTAAAACAGTGTTCCCTATCAGACATCCATCCTAAGGCTCTAGCATGGTTGCCGCGTCTGCTCGCGCGAGCGGTGTTGATGACGTCACGAGTTCGTGCCCGCCATAGGACCCTATATAGTGGCGCAAGTCGTTGCGCGCCAGTAGTTGCAATTTTCTCCGTCACAGAGGTGTCGCTGCTACGTGAAGGTTACCTCTACTCTACAACCACGAAAGTGGAGAAGAAAACAATGCCGCTGTCAAGAGCAGGAATACTGTAATTAATGATACTGCTGCAGTTTTCGGATCATTTTAATTTTTTAATTCAGTTAAAAGAGGTGAAGGTTTGAAGCCCCCGGCATCAACAGAGTCTCTGCCCTCTTCTTTGCCTTCACGTATCTGTCCCGTAGCTTCTTCCACACATTCTTACAGAACTCTCCCTCTTTCCCCAAAGTTCTGCCCATCTCTGTGCACCAGTTTGGGGAGTTTACGTGCTCCCTGTGCTGTTTCACTGCAGTTTCGTACAGCTGCCTGTACAAACGCACCTCCTCACTGAGCCTGGTCTCACATCGGTCCATCCGGTTCGTTGTGCTCGGCGCCGCCAAGTTACAAAAATCGACTGGTGCACGACAACGCGCTGCGCCGTCTTTTCAAGGGAAGCGCCAGGCCTGAAACGTCATTTTGACGTCACGGTCCACCACCGCCGTGACAGACGCGGCAACCATGCTACCGCCTTTACACCTCCCCAATTGTTTGGAGAGGTTGTCCATGTATAGGTTGGAGAGGGCTGGAGATAGAAGTCCCCCTTGTCTAACTCCATTGCCTACACAGAAATGAGTAGATAGACTGTTTCCCCATTTCACCTGCATATGTTGATTAGCATACCAGTAAACCAGAATACGTATGATGCTTCCAGGTACACCCCTAAGCATGAGTTTAGTAATATCTATTACTCATTTTTACTAACACAAATGGCAAATAAAGTAAACTCACTCACCGAAGCACCATCACCCGAGTTGGTGGACATGGCTGATCTGTCCAGTGGAGCGTAACTTGATTGGCTGCCGTTGGATGAATTGAGACAGGGATTGATTGCTTCTCCCTGTTTACCCGGACGTTGAGTCTGGTTCTTTTTCCACTGAATTTTTTGAAGTTGAATTTTTTTCACTGAATTTTTAATGTTGAATTTTTTTTTAGATGTTGAATTTTTTTATACTGATTTTTGTTTTTAGAATTTTTCTTTTCTTTTTTACACTCTTGGTTTTTCAAATTCAAAGTCTGATTTTGATGCTGTAAAAATTCAATATTAGAAATTCGTATTCAAACTCTGATGGCACAGAAAAACTTCCATAGAAAAGAAGGTGTAATTTTCACAAAATGACCAAAGTAACTACTTGTGAAATCAATTACATTTTAAAACAGCTGTATTAATACCAAAGGGATGTAGGGAGAACATGTTGCCAATCTGTCTCAGTGTTTGAAATGCATTTTTAAGTCCTTGACTTCAAAAAAAGCAAAAACCTTAATCTGTTAAGTGCCGCATTGACTAATTTGGCGGGTTTTTGATACTGTCCCTTTAAGTGGGAGCCATTTCCAGTACGCATGCGCAGGCTGTATTTAGTTTTCACCAACCTGAGGTACTGACTAGTGTCGCTGCGCTAGCAATTCCATCGCAGCTTGTTGTGTACATGTTTTGTCGGAAACTGAAATGTTTTCTTTTTTCCCACTTGAGTTGTAAGGAGTCAACAACACACACTGCCGCCAATGAAGTCTACATCTGAAGATGCTTAAATCGCTGTGGAGAAAGACCGTTTTGACCAACAACAGTTGAAAGTGTTCGCTCAATACCCCCCAGTCGGCAGGAATAGCCCTCCAGTTCCCACTTCACACCACATCCATGTTGACTGCGGCAGCCTGCTCTCTGGGTCCGTGGCCGAAAACGCCACAGCCTCTTTGTTCGTGTGTGGATAAGATCCGGTTAAATCATAGCAGCTTGTGGAAAAGGACCTTCGCCTGTTCAAGTGTTCATCCCAGTTTCAGTATGAAGGATTGTTAACGCATTAAAATGGCTGCTGAAATGGCATTTGTGGGAGAATGGTCTCGAATCAATGCAGTAATGTACCCAGCAGAGGCCAAACTGCAAATAAGCTACATTTGCTAACAAATTGTGCGTTCTCTAGTGACTAGTTTGCTGTTCAAGAAGCTTTAATCGATGCCCGTTTTTTTAGGAAGGTTCTTCCAACAAGAGGTAGGGTGAAGGGAATTCCTCCCACTCCAAATCTATGCATGCGGTTAACCGAGCAGCTTTTGTAAACACTTAAGCTAACATTGTATCGTTTTTTTTTTTAGCCATATTTTCTTCTTCAAAGCTTCGTACGCAGGCTTAGCTAAGCCTTAACCAGAGTATGACCAATACTTGGCGAATATGCAGGACTTCTTTGTTATAATTGAAACATCCTGAGTAACCGAGGCTTTCTCCGAAAGTAGACCTCGAGGCCCCGGTCTTCTCGGTTTGGTGAGCAGGAGAAAAGGCAACAAACAAACAACAACACGACAAAACGATGGATCCTGGGGGGAAATGTGAGACTAAACTCTTTATTTTCGGAGCTAAATCAACCGCCCACAGTGACCCTCGGGGAATCAACAAATACTTGGTGGTCTACGTGTTGTTTTACTTTCTACTGTACACTCACGCCTCCCCGGCGAAGCCGTGTGACAAGAACTGTCTCTCGGGGAAATGCATCAACGGGTCCTGCGTCTGTGACCGAGGCTGGGTTGGAGATCTGTGCCAGCACTGCCAGGGAAGGTTCAAGTAAGTGGCCTGAATCATCCGATCCGCTGTTTAATGTGAGCGCCTCTCCTCCCTCGGTCTTGATAATGTCACACCAATGATCTGAACCAATCAAAGCGGGTTAGCACACAGTACTGCTGTTCACCATTCAACAGAAGGGCCAGTAAAGATGAGTGACATTCAGTTAACGCAGCTGTTGTACATCTTGATAATTGATTTCTTTGATGAATTTGTGAATACTTGTGAGCATACATTTACAGATTGAAAACCAGTGTGATATGTAATTTCCATAGCAACCTTGTGATAATTTCTTTTAGCTAATCGTTTGATCTTTAAAATGCCAGATAAATTGTGACATCTGGACTTGGACAGTCCGAAACTCCAAGAGATCCAGATAAGGACATAGCCTTTGTGAAAAAAGAAGCATCAAGTGGATGCGGTTCATAAGCTGCCGCCAGCTAGTGTTGGCTTTTTTGAAGAATAGTTTTCATAATCTTAATATATTTACTGTGCGTGTTGATGAGTTACAGTTTAATGCACACAGATCTATTTTGTTTATTCTATCTTTGCAAGGTTGTGTCTGTTCACCACACCTGTTCAGACTGTTTACATCAGACCTTTGAGAACAGGCAGTAATATTAAGGACATCTGAGGTGCAGTTTTGCACATTTCTACAGTATATATCATGCTTTTAAACAGTCTTACAAAGACAGAAGAAAAGTGTTTTGGTGGATGAATCGGTGTCATTGCATGACACTCATTTGGCAGATGCTTCCATCTGGAGATACTTACCAGTGAGGAACACGTTAGTTGGCAATGTGAGGGTTCAGTGTTTTGTCTACAGACACTTTGACATGTGAGCTGGGGAATAATCCAGCCACCATCCAACTGAAAGACACCTCTTGAGCTACAGCAGACCTTGAATGTCTTTACTGTAGAAGTTTACAAGGATTGCTTCATGTAGGATGGTTATTCTCTTGATCAGATTTAGCTTTAGTGTGACGGTGTCTTCCACACAAGAGGAGAAAGTGGTCAGTCAATGAGAGCCATTGCTGTATTCCTTTCTAGTTTGCGCATGAGCTTTTATTCCAGGCAAATTGCACCACACTGCTCCGGCGTATTGACTTATGGTCCATTTGCAAAAATTCTAGATAAAATCCCTAAAAAAATAAATTGAGTGCACTTTTGTGGAAAGAGAAAGCCCACTGTAGCTTTGTGGAATTATCTGTAATCCTCTTGATTTTACATAAATGCTTCAACCCCTGTTAACAGAGTTTAATGGCTTATTCCTCAAAAGGGGGAACAAATGTCAATCAGCCGAGGCACACACCATGACAACACAGTAACGGTGAGTTGACGCCCCTGAGCGAAGCACTAATTGAAAAGGCGGGGATGCAAAGGCGAAATTGGTAAATCGCTTCAAGTCGCATCGTAACGGTGTCCATCTTGACGGGAGCTTATAACGTCCTTTCAGTGCACCTGAGCAGCACTTTGTGGCACAGAATTACCGCAATCACAGTAATTCCCAAAGCTTCATATGTGTCTGAGGTTTGGTGTTCGGTGGTTGCCATAAGGCTTGTTGTTGGTATCAAGAGGCAAACGGCTGAACTGCTCTGAGAAATGATACACAAACATCTCTGGAGTGGAAATGTGTACATAGCTGGGTGTAAATTCTATCTTGATTAAATAATTACCTGGAGAAGGTGTCTCATAGTAAGGTAGAACACACAGACTCCTGAACAGGGTAGTGTTTCTCTGTGAAGGCCAATGTGCCACATGAAAAATTAATTTTTTTCCTGGGTGTCTGTACATCCCTGACGTGTCGCCGCTCAACTAAAGCAGTTAGTGGAAAGGGTAACGATGCTTGAATCAGAGAACAACCCGATGTATCATTTTCTTAAAATCCCATTTTTTGCTGTTGCACAGTTATGCAATTACAGCCCTCTTTAATCCCTTATCCTATTCAATCCTCTGACATGAATGCAGTTTTATGTCACATTATTCATCTTAATGATGAACACTGAGGGACACAAAGTGAGCACAGGTCACTTCCTGTGTTTCTCAGACCACCTCTAAGGGACCTAGCGCGTATTTGCAATGTTCCCAAAACAGTTGACTGTTGTCAAGTCTTACGGGTACAGATTTGTATACATTTCACTGAGTCACTCCGCTTTGACACCAAAGTTAATTTTAACAAGGAAAAATGTGTTGCAAACGAGTTAAATGCATCTCAGTGTCACCAAAACATTCTTACGTCTGGGTGGGAATCGTTTAGCTCCGATTGTTGTGATATGATGGGATGTCTGTTGAAAAGCCATTTATCTTTCTAACACTCTGCTGGAGTCTTTCGTGTGAAGAATACTTTTTAGTGAGTGGAGGAACCTTTTTCAGGAGGTCAAATCTTTTGTGTGCATTGGTCTAATCTTAAATTCATTGGCTGTTTTTTTTTTTTTTTTTTTTTTTGGCACGTTTTTTACAAACAAGTTATTCTTTGTTTACTTGAATGCACTCGAAAATTGTTTGGTCAAGTTATAAAGCGATTTCACCGAGCAGTCTAATAAAAGTTTTTACGACTTCACGCTCATAATGCTGTTCGGAACAACGGCACGGCTCTCGTCTCTTTTTCATTTTATGGTTTGAATGCTCTTAGCATCACTCAACCTCATGCTTTACTAATAGAAATTGATGCCATATGACAGTCTGACAGTCGAAGTAGTGTTCGATAATTTGCAGATGACATTGAATTTCTGGTGATTGTCACTTGGTGATCTTGCACACAGTACATAAAGATGGGCAAGACATAAAAGGACAAGCTAAGCTAAGCGTTGAGGTCAGCTTCTGCGGGCCTAGAACAGAGAGCAGTCCCAGCATAAAAAGGGATCATTCACATCTTGCATTGACTTGCGGCGACTATTGCTTCAAAGGAAGCAAATAGATCTAAATCTAGACAACAAACCCCTCCCCCTCCTCCTTATCATAACAGTCAGCAGATCCCCTCACTGTAGGGGGTCGAGGAGTTTTTTTTTATTCGTCACTTGTGTTTATGTACCAGCCCACGAACGGCCAATTAAATTACTCTTTTTGTTTCCGTCTTTCAGGTTGACAGAACCCTCAGGATACCTCACCGACGGTCCCATCAATTACAAGTACAAGACAAAGTGCACCTGGCTCATTGAGGGCTAGTAAGTACTAATGATGATTCTTAGTTCTGCCGAAGCCGAGCATTCACAGCCAAATGTAGTTATCTAGTGGTAACTGAGTAATGTCATTAAATCAAGCTGATAATCATCTGTGTTCAAGAGGGCCCGCTTACGCAGTGCAGCTTAAACCGTGCGTTGTAAAGCAGGGTCTGGCACTTTGAAGGCTCAGTATTTCACTTTAATAAGCATCATCAGACACATCAAGAATCCTCTTATGTGTAGATGCTTTCAGTTGCCGTGGCAACCAACACCTCCAAGCGTAAAGACTTGTTTGAAAAGTTTTTTTTTTTTTTCCAGCCAGAGTGGTAATTAACAAAGGGCAGCCTGTCACTTCCAGGTCTTTTCACATTTTGGTAAAATGATATTTTAAGGCCACAACGAGATGGAAACATACATAACTTGCATAACTTAGTTACTATGTTGTTGCGTTCTGCTGGTCAGCAATCTGAGGATCTGATCAGTCTGAGAGTTTATATGGTCAAATGTTCATCCATGTTTGTTCTTCAGCCCAAATGCGGTTCTTCGGTTACGATTCAACCACTTTGCCACAGAATGTAGTTGGGACCACATGTACATCTACGACGGAGACTCGGTGTATGCTCCCCTGGTTGCTGTTTTCAGGTAAGAAACTGAGAGACTGGCTTTTGTTGTTATACCATAAGTGGGTACATGTGTTGGTGGTAATGCAAATCTAAAGCCACTGTCTGTTAGGACAGTCATTGAATATTTTTAAAATATCAAAATCCAAGATACAGAAGCAGTTTGTGTCCACCCTTACTGCTTGTGTGTGTGTTAATGCTAAGGACGAAAGATGGCAGCAGTGGCAGGTGGGGTTTACAAAGGCATTTCCAGACCATTTGGAGTCTGTGAGATTATTCACAAGTGGCAAATATTCAGGACAGTTACCAGTCTCGCCAGGAGTGGATGTCCCATTAAGTTCACCCAAAAGTCAGACTGTGCAATGTTGAGAGAAACTGCGAAAAACCAAAGAGCTCCATCTCAGACTCTACCAGCCTGAGTTAAGCACAAACACCCCACACCATCTGTCAATCATGGTGGTAGAGGGGTGATGACTTGTGCTTGTTTTGCAGCCACAGGACCTTTGCATCTTACAGTTGGTTGACCACAAAGTATTTTGAATACCAAAGCATTTTAGAGTCAAATGTGAGGCCACCGGTCTGACAGCTAAAGCTTGACCCAAAGTGGGTCATGCAGCAGGACAATGATCTCAAACACGGCAGCAAATCTGCAACAGAATATCCGAGAAAATAAGAAAAGAATCAAGGTTTTTTCCCAAAGCTGAAGTCAAGTCCACACATCAACTTGATTGAAAGGCTGAGGTGGAACCTTAAGAGAGCTGTGCATGTACTAATGCCAACAAACCTCAAAAGACCGCTGTAAAGAAGAGATGACCAATATTCTGCAATGTTGTGAGAGTGACGACATACAGAATATGATTGCTGCAAGTTATTGTTGCTCAAGGTGGTTCTACACTCACATTTTGGCTTATTTTATCTGATAGCGACATGGCGTACCACGTTATGTGTTGACCAGTGTAAGGACCAGTTGATTCCTTATCACGTGTCTGTCAGAGCAGATACTGACTCGTGTGTTCTGTAGCTCTGACTGTATGTTTAAAAACGTGAGCTTAACAAGATTTTTGTAAATTGCATTTGTCATTTATTGCGGCGTCTAGACACTCTGACTTCATAAAAGGCTCTGGGTTTGTTATGGCAACTTAAGACTGTGTGTCAGTTTCGAGGCAGCGACGTCAACGCATATTCTGCACATTTCCACAGCGGCCTCATTGTGCCAGAGGTACGAGGCAACGAGACGGTTCCTGAGGTTGAGACGACTTCGGGCTATGCACTACTACACTTTTTCAGCGATGCTGCCTACAACCTGACAGGATTTGAAATATTCTACTCGTGAGTATCTCAGGTGAAACGTAAAAACGCAACACAAGATGATTTTTTTTTTTTCATGTCTCATATCATGGCAGGAAACCAGCTCCTACATACATGTCCGCCAGTGTTTTACTGTTAAGTTTACTTTTATTCCAACTTATTATTAGGCTACAAGGAGTTTCTTTTTCTGTGTTGTTTTTTTCTGGTTTTTGTAGCAAAAAGACTGATATGAGTTATTTTTCTGGCTGGCTGAATTCTGTATCGGCAGCAGCCGTTGATTGCTTGATTCAACCCAAGTAATGACCCGCCGAGCCGTTTTTCATGTACTACCAAAGTTCATATCCAGCTCACATTTGCTATAAGCAAACTGCATTTCTATCCAGGATCAACTCTTGCCCCAATAACTGCTCCGGCCATGGGAAGTGCACCCCGGGGAACTCGGCTGCCAGCAGGGTCTACTGTGAATGTGACAAGTACTGGAAGGGCGAGGCCTGTGACATCCCCTACTGCAGGAACAACTGTGGGAGCCCCGACCATGGCTACTGCGACCTCACCGGGGAAAAGCTGTGTGTCTGCAACGAGAGCTGGCAAGGTAGGAGTGAGCTTTTTCCAGATCTTTTAGGTCATTCAAGAAGATCAAGTGAGTATCCTGAAGCTTACAACACACAACGTCTCAAACCGCTGATTCATTGTTTGGAGCTTGCTTCAGCAGTGACTAGTCATAAAGTTGCGCCACTTCCTCTTGTGTCTGCAGGGGTGATTATACAGGAAGATGCGTTACCAAACAAGCACGAACAGCTGTGTTATATCACACTATTACACTTGAATGGTAACATTTTGCCGAGCTGTAAGACACCTCCTTATAATGTGGCTCCAGTTGTAGGAAAGCAAATACCTTTGCATGATGAAACTTGACAGAATCATCGGCAGAGAAATGCCCTTTTTCAGCATAGCCTCCATTCACACAACCTAACATGCTCATACCTCTTTGTCTGTTATCTCTCTTAAGGAGCAACCAGTGCTTATGTTTCAGTGTGTTGGTTTAAAAGAGGCACGTTTGCTGTTCTGAGTCACTGTGAGGAAAAATTATATTTGTAAGGAAAATGAAGCATCAGGTGGCCGTAGTTCTCTGAGATCTTGTACGGAGAATGGTTTGTTACATTGCGTTGTTGGAATTTAACCTTTTGAGTATATCCAGCTATATCGTCTTTGCTTCCTGTCCTGTTTGTCCCTGCAGGCCCAGATTGCTCGCTTACCGTACCTTCAACTGAGTCCTTCTGGGTCCTGCCCAGCGTCAAGCCTTTTGGTACCTCACTGGCCAGAGCTTCCCACAAGGCCGTGGTGCAGGAAAAGGTCATGTGGGTGGTGGGTGGATATACCTTCAATTACAGCTCATTCCAGATGATTCTTAAGTAAGTCACTTTCACCAAAGTACTGATTTTTATTTTTATTTTTTTTTATTTTTTTAAATCAAAATCAAAAGATGACCACAGAGATTTGAAACCAAATCTATCAAAGAAATGATAGAATAAGACGATTACCAAGGCTTTCTTTTCTTTTCTTCTTTTCTTTTTTTTTTTTTTTTTTTTTTTAAAAATGAACTGTGGTGGCCTGTGTCAGAAAAGTTTGAGCCGAAGCCATTTGTTTTTTTAAGTAGTTTAACAACCTGAAGGACGCATTCAGCAGCACTGACGAATGGTGGGAAAAGGAAAGCGAGACCATTTTAAACTGTCCAACAGTGAGTCCTGACCTAAATCCCACTGAAAGCCTTTTGAAGTGAGCTTAAAATCTGCAAACTCAATTCCACTATGCGGACACCTTTTTGTAAAACTTTTGGCGTTTGTTAAGAATTTCATATTCTACAAAACTGGTTCATTTGCTTCTATTTCTGAAGATATTCTGAGTTCTGGGCTGAGTCATGTCGTGTCTCAGACTTTCCGAGCCAGCTCTCTCCATCCGCTCAGTGTTTGCTCGGCGCCAGGTGCTTTGATCCCCGATGCCTCCGACAGCGTCTTGAATAAATAACAAATGAGTGTTGATGTGACCAGGTGTTCCGTCGCGTTGTAGCACACTCTGCGACCGGTGTGTCCTCATCATTGTGCAAAGCTCGTAGCTTAACAAAAGCATCATTTGTGGCTGGAAAAACTCAAATGCCACCTTTTGGCATGAAAGACGCTGCTACCATTTTTTTGCTCTGACGAAATCAGCAGACCATGAAGTAAACATCACTTTTACGTGAAGTCACAGAGGGACAAACCAAGCGTGTGCTTTAGTGTGTGCTCTGTTTATTTGCTCTTATGTGCAATTACATGATGTTTGTTGGGAATGTAGTTCAATTATGACATTCTGGTGCTTTGCTCCGCAGCTACAACCTGGAGAGTGGCATTTGGAACACGGTTCCCATCAGTAGTGGCCCTGTGCCAAGATACGGCCACTCGCTTGCTGCCGACCAGGTAAATGCGCGCACACACACACACACACACACACACACACACACACACACACACACACACACACACACACACTGAGAAACACTCGCACAGACACGGCTCAACCCATCCGGCTACAGAGGGAATAAAGTAAAACCGTAACTACAACTTGCAACAATGTTTTCTCACAGAGCAGGAAGCTTTCCCTCTCAAGAGGAAATTGCTCATTTCCAGTGTGAACACGTCAACACTGAATAACAATAAGCATCTGAGGGTGTTTTTTTTTTTTGTTTGTTTTCACACAACCTCCATTGGGATCAAAAAAAGAAAAAGAAGTGTTATAAGACTGGAAATCTGATATTGTATCCTTTTAGAAGTTGAGGAAGCTTCGTGGTATGTCGCTCTCTAAACTCAACACTAAGTTGATGGATTATGCACTACTTTTATCACAGCAAGCGTCTGCTTTTCTCCATGCTTGTCTAAATAAGGCTGTATTGGGTATACGCCACAGCAAATTTCTCCTTCCTCTGTTCAGGATGATATTTATATGTTCGGTGGGAAACTGGAGGCTGGCTGGGCCAACGTGACGGACGAGCTGTGGGCGTTCAACGTGCCCAGTCGCACGTGGCAAAGGAGGAACCCTGTTGTTGGCTCACCGGGCCAAGCTCAGATCTATGCTGTGGAGGGACACACGGCCCACTGTGTCCTGCTGGACAGTGGCGAGACTATCATGCTGGTCATCTTTGGCTACTCCCCCATCTATAGCTACATCAGCAACGTCCAGGAGTACAATCTGAGTGAGTAACATCTTGTGATCTCTGAGCAGCTTTCTATAGCATTGGGTTTCCAGTAAAATGAAAAGCTTGTGAACCTCAAGCATGGCTATATCATCTGACAATTGTTTGTTTTATGTGTTAAAAATGTGTAATTTTTCTCATGCACGAATAAATACGAGCTTAGTTTCGTTAACTGAAGTACAATAAATGGATACCTTGTCCTGCCAGACACGGCCAATATTTGATTGCATGAAAGAATAAACGCAGTGAAAAAGAAATCTTAAAGACATCCCTCCACATTTCTTTTGAAATACGATCAAAGCAAACTGGCTTTACATCTGACAGCTACTCCTATGCTGTTTATTAACCCATAGTGCAGATGACGCTGCATCTTAGTTTATGCATTCCGAGCTAGTAGATGGTTTTTTTCCGATGCTTGCTTGGAATTCACTTCTCCACTGGATGGAAACCCAGCAGATTTGATCTCAGATCGAGTTTTTGGAATATGAATTTGGAATGAGGTTTTAAGAGTGAAGATCTGATGGAACTCCAAATAACGATGGCTGGAAGTATTCTTGATTCCACACGGATTGAGGGAGATTTTTCTGTGTTTAGTAGTTCTGTGTGTGTTCTCTCTTGTTAGAGTCCAACACATGGTTGGTGCCTGAGACTAAAGGCGCCATTCCCCTGGGAGGTTACGGCCACAGCAGCACATATGACGGTGCCAGTGGCAGCATCTATGTTCACGGTGGCTATAAAGCTCTGCCAGCCAACAAGTACGGCCTCGTCGATGACCTCTACCGATACGACGCCAACACGCGGACATGGTAAATCAGCGCAAGCACTTCAATTCACCGCTTTCACCATTCAGTCTGCCCTCCAGATCGCGTGTGGCACTTTGTGCTACGCCTCATCTTGTTCCAGCTGTCTCCGACACACTTGTCATGCCTTTTGTTCCAGGTTCATTCTGAGAGAAAGCAGCTTTCCGCGGTACTTACATTCAGCTGTGCTACTCAGCGGCACTCTGCTCATCTTTGGGGGCAACACACACAATGACACATCGCTCAGCAATGGAGCCAAATGCTTCTCCGCTGACTTTCTGGCCTATGACATTGGTAAGGACTCCTGTTGATGCTGAGTCATGGTCTCTCGTTGTTTTATCAACTCAGAAAGTCAAGAGTTTTGCATGTGCTGGATTCATTTTTCTTGTGGGCTGACGCAGTTAGATTTTGCTTGCTTTGTGACATGAAAATGCATAAACAAGCTAAATATTCTTGTACATTTGGCCTGTCCTTCTCCTCAGCGTGTGATGAGTGGAGATTCCTGCCGAAGCCGGACCTGCACAGGGATGTCAACCGCTTTGGGCACTCTGCCGTGGTCAGCAACGGGTGAGTGTACTGGCACCTTCATCACTACCAACGCTGGACAGTGTTCAATGAGGTTTTAATTCATGTTTGTTGTAGTAATTACACCCCTGACGTGAGAATGCTCAGAAGCCGAAAAACGTGAAGTGGAAGTCAAGTTCCACCCGACACCAGACGGACAATTCAACAGTTTCCTCTGGATTGTTGCATTGTTGACTTGGTCATTTAGTCTAAATTAAAACTTTTTTTTTTTTTTTTTTTGTTTGAAAGAAGCCACATGAAGGCACTTTTTGCAATGATTATAGAGTAACAAAAATCTCTAGTTTCAACTAAATCCATCGTGTGGCTTGCAGTTTTGAGTAAAATAAAGTTAAACGTTTCCATAACAGAGCGGTCAGGAGTTTCTCTGTGTTGCTCCTTATTGTTCACACTCTGTTCTCATTTATTTCTTTGATTTTCATCGTCAGGTCCATGTATATTTTTGGGGGATTCTCCAGCGTGCTGCTCAATGACGTGCTCGTTTACCGACCTCCCAGCTGCCAGGCCTTCTTGGCAGAGCAGGAGTGCGTAAAGGCTGGACCGGGGGTCCGCTGCGTCTGGAGCAGAGGTCGCTGTCTCCCCTGGGAACCCAGCATGGCTAATGGCAGCCTCACTCGTGCCTCATTCTGCCCTCCTAAAGCAGGTCAGACAAATGTCCGAGTCTTTCAGTCCAAATCTTTTCTTTGAATGCTTCTATAGCTTTTATATTCTGGATGTTTCGTCACATGCGCCTGATCATTTTTAGACATTACAGAAATTGTAATTGTAATCATACAAAGTGTTTTTTTGAACTCTTACGTACTGATTCTTGTACTGTTTTCTCTCTCTCTCTCTCTCTCTCTCTCTTTATGTCTTGTTAGTCACAGTGGATGAGTGGTGCTACAGATTCTCAGACTGTGCCAGCTGCACAGCGAACACCAATGGCTGCCAGTGGTGTGACGACAAGAAGTGCATCTCTGCCTGCAGCAACTGTACCTCTGTGAGTGTTTCAGCAGGGGGCAGCAGAGCACTTCTGGTGTCACATTGAGCGCCTTAAAATACTCGCACATGCACAAAGAAGCACATTCTTTTCTCAGGATTTTCGGGGTTGTGCATATAAGGGTTTGCAGATATTTATTGTTATTCTCCAGGCTATGGTTTTATCTTTATTTGAGATTACATACTATCCTCGCATCTTGGTAGATGATCTATTGCATTATAGCACAAGCAGGATTGTGCTTTTAAATTTGTCGATTTGCAAACCTGATGTGAACTTGTTGATTTTATCTCGTAATTAGACCCTTTTATCACTCTTTACCTCCTCTCCTTGCTGTTGCAGAATGTGAAGAACTTCACACAGTGTCCAGTGCGGAATGAGCAGGTGTGCAGCAAGCTTGCCAACTGCAAGAGCTGCTCTCTGAATCTCAACTGTCAGTGGGACCAGAATCACTCACAGTGCCACGCTTTGCCCGGTAAGCTGGTCGATGGACCATGAATTACATTTTTGGGCACACGGACATCTCATTGAATGTTTTCGGTTTGGTTTTTACACGTTGGAGATGCAGGCTGGGGGTTTAAATGTTCCGGTCAAGGAAAGTAAATAAAGTTTTATGCTTTTCGCTGCGAGTGAGCCATTTACGGTTGGGAATACTCCTATTCTTGATCTAGTTTGTAGACCCTGAAGAGTGAGTCCTTTGTAACACACAACAGCCGCATAGACTGTTACGATCACTGTAATGAACAGATCCACTGACATTCGCAACGAAAGGGATTATTACAGATATTTCCTGAATTTTGTTATCATAGTTGGCTTTTGTGATGCGACCAACTTGAATAATTATATGTGATAATACGGGCTGAAAACTGCACCGGGTATTTGCAAAAATGTTGTTTTCAAACTGTCCCCTTGATGTTGTTTATCAGGTCTGCCAGTGCATTTAGTTTACCTCTCACCAGCTACATCCCACCCAGCCTTTGACGCTGGCTGAATCGGTAGAAAAAGTGCTGTCACTTTATCCGTAATTTTCAGCTTGTGAAGCTTTGTTGCCTTAGGCGAGAGCAGTGGGAGCAGCAAATAATATCTGTGCGTGTGTGTTTGTAGATTTCTCATGCCTGAAAGGGAGTTACTGATCACACACACACACAGCAAGCATCAGTCTGAGGCCAGTAGATGACAATTACGGTCCCGCAAAAGCAGAGACAACCAGACACGCGCTAAGCCCTAAATCTTCAGTTCCCTCTGTGGTTTGTTATGTTCGCTATGCTCCCTGTTTGCTTTCTTTTTTTTTTTTCTAAAGGAGCACAATACCCTGTTGAGCGGCACTTAACTTAACACCTTCAGAGAGCTATTTAATTATTTCCTTCACAATACAAGTCATATCACAGTAGGTTCTCCTGCAGAACTAAGGTTGGATGATGTCTGTCCAGAAACATAGTGGTGGGGCGAGGGCTTCCACCATCAGCCCAGCCCTGCTGCAACGCTTCCTATCAGCTCCCATCATCTTGGCTTTTCCATTTCTCTCTTCCAGCTCAGCAATGTAGTGAGGGCTGGAGCCAGGTGGGCGACGCCTGCCTCAGGATCAACTCCAGCCGGGAGAGCTATGACAACGCCCAGCATTACTGCAAGAACCTCAATGGAAACATCGCCTCGCTCACCACCTCCAAACAAGTGGATTTTGTACTGGAGGAGCTCAAGAAACTCCAGCTACAAGACAAGGTAAAAACTATTGCCAAATCAAAATGCTCTGATTTAGGCTGCATGAGAAAACTGGATGCGTGTTGGGTTTTTTTCTGAGGGACCCCTCCTGATGAATGAGACTGCGCTCCCCACTCGTGTTTGCTTTCTATAGCCAAACACGACCACGTGACACCGTCTGCAGGCACAATCATTAGCACATAGTGATATTTTAGGGCTCATGCTGTGTCTAGTCTGCTCGTTTTTCCTAGGGTCAGAATATTTGTCTCGATGTAGGGCATATTCAGAGGTGATTTTAGACATTTATTTTCTTTTTCCTGTTTTATACAATGTGATGCGACTTGACCGATTAAAAGTGATTTTGTTCAGAGTCTGGGTGGTGCCCCACAACAGCCTTATGGAATGTGCTTAATAAGCAAAAAGTGGAGTTTTACAGAGCACTAAAGCCAAATAAGGCCTGTTTTAGGCAGAGGCTCAACCGAGGGGCTGCGTAATAGGCAGTGCAAGATGCATATTAACTGTGAATAATGCAAAGCTACTGACAATATGTCGTGTCCCAGAATCAAAAGATATAACTGAAAATAAGTGTAAAAGGTTTTAAGGAGAGCATAGATTAGAGGCACAGATAAATGTAGACTGAACATGCTCGTGTTTGTAACATTCGAGCAGGTTCATGTTTAAATTTAACGAGCTGCTTTGCTTCAGTTTTTTTTCTGTCTTCATTTTGATAAGTAATAGTAAATAACTTTGGTTTTGTTTCTTGTACAAATCCTCTCCTTCCTCTACCTCACAGCTACGTATTCCTCTTGCAGTGATGGAAAACGGTGGAGTCCACTCTTAATTTTTGTCTGGTCATGCCTCTGTATTCATGAGAATATAATTTGCTGTCAGTCTGCTTGGTTTAAACTCGGTTGTTTGCTCCAAACAGAGCCCTCGACGTGTCATTCCGCATCATTTATTCCATTATATTAAATGTTGCATCCTGAAGGCAAATAAGTAATCATATCTGTGAAATTATTTTTAGTAGACTTTTAATGGGATCTTTGGTTTCTTGGTGTAAATGTAACTTTATTCATTTATTTTTTTTTGATAACATACCGTGACATGACAAAATGGGAAGTACACTTATTCATTTTTATCTTACATTTGAATACTCTGTGACATTTGCTGTGTTCCCACAGCGGCTGTCTCCCTGGGTTGGTCTCAGGAAGATCAATGTGTCATACTGGGGTTGGGAAGACATGTCTCCCTTCACCAACAGCAGCTTGCGCTGGCTACCCAGTGAGCCCAGTGACTCTGGTTTTTGCGCGTACCTGGAAAAGCCGCAGGTGTCGGGCCTGAGGGCCAACCCATGCACTGCCACAGCCCATGGCCTCATCTGTGAGAAAGCTACTGGTGAGACACACGTGCAACCTCGCACCAGCTAATAGTGTTTATCATTTGAAAAGTTTCTTTTTTTTGAGGTTTTTTTCTTTCTGTGTTTCGTGCAGGAAACCCCAATCAGAGTACCCGCACATCTTGCAAGAAGCCTTGCTCGCTACACACCAACTGTGCCAACTGTACCAGCCAGGCCATGGAGTGCATGTGGTGTGGCAGCACGCAGCGCTGCGTGGACTCCACCGCATATGTCATCTCCTTCCCCTATGGCCAGTGTCTGGAGTGGCAGACTTCAGATTGTGTGGGTAAGTGTTTTTCACTGAACCTAATCTGGACGAGGCTTCTTGGACGTCTGTTGTCTGGCATTAAGGTGGCAGACAATGAGCTCTCCTAGACTGGCTTCTGTAAGTAGTCGATATTCATCATGGAGAGGAAAGAGGTTGGGGAAGGAAAACGGCTTAAAGTGGAACGTGTTTGATTCAGAGGGAAAATCGTATTAGTGTCCTGTGACTGACTTTGGAAGCTGTTTTTGGCTTTTAATGGCCAATTAGTTTTGCATATAATCTCATGCCCAACTGCTAGATTTCCCTGCTGACTGAGCTATAGATGGGCTCTTTACTATTAGTTGGCTTTAAGTGGTTTTGCATCAGTGGACAGCGGCTGCAAGTGAATGAGGAGCAGGCACAAGGAGGAATTTCTACATTTAATGTTAAACTAAATGTTTTTGTTTCAGTTTTTTAACAATGTTGCATTTTGTGCTTACTTGGTTTTATCTTTTCGTGACATGCTCTAACTTAATGTCTCCCTTTCGTGAGTACCACAAATAAAGTGAAGCTGGTGCTTAAACTTCGTACATCAACATCATCCTGACAAACTGAGCACCGCATATACAACTTTGACATTCACTCAGTTCATCTCCCATTGTATCGACACATTCGTCTTAACCATCACAAGATTCACAGCGTTAGAAAAGAAATAAACAGGAAATACAAAAAGGGTCTTTTGAATATTATAAATGTTTACCCACCACTCGGTGATTATAGGCTCACGCTAACAAATGTGAAAAATTCCGAATTCTTGAAATAATGGCAAGCTCCCTCATGAGCTGTGGTTCTTGTCTTTGGGATGCAACTTGTTAAGAGGAGAGAAGAAACAAATGTACACCCTTTAAAACCGCTTGATTTGTCTAATTTTCACTTTTTTTTTTTTTTAGCCGTTAAATAATGCAACAAGAAGAAAAGGAACTTTGAGGTGAAAGCTTTCTGCTTCAACGATGATATAGAATATGATGATAGGTGGCAAATTGTCTTTAATTTGATATTAGAGGGTGATAAGCCCAAAGGCCTTTTGGGGGGAAAAAAACCAAAACAGAATTAAAAAGTTTGTATAAACAATCTTCATACACTGTAATGCCATTTATTTTTATTTTTTCCCCCTGCACACTTTACTGTTGCACAAGGGGATGGGAGTCGATAAGTTTTTCCTTATCCCAAAACCCCATTATCGGTTTTGCTCAAGGGGCTGATTCTCTATCAATCCCCTTGCCAATTTCTGATCAATTTGTTGTTCTGAAATGAAATCCCTCGACACAAGTTTCCAGCATCTGCTCGACTGCGCCGTTATCTGTGAGTATGAACATGCTGCAGAGACGCAAAAGAAGAAAATTTGCTTGCAATTTGCTTGCAATGGCATGAGGGGGCTTTTATTGGTGAGTTAAGGTGGTAGTGGCCTGAGCGCTAAAGTAGCAACACTGTCATGATCTTAAGATGAATGAAATGCTGGAGTACTTGCTGTAGAAGCATTGGCTTTCATTTGGATCGTCTCAGACTGGTAAACGGCTTGCACGGCGCTGGGGTTATTGTAATTGAGGTATTGTTTTTAACAAGGCAACAAGCAGTTTGCTCGGGAAGCAGCAGCAAATCATAATTTTGACAGATGCTATAATGAGACTCTCTTATCGTCTCTCTTTGCAAAATTAGAGGTACCGGCTGTACGGGTAAGGATGTAAAGATTTGTTTAAGGCCAGAATACCCTGCGAACGGGAAAATCTGAGGTGCACAGTGAACGCACGCGGAGCTGTAAAAATAAAGGCCCTGATTGTGATCACGTATTGGACACACACCAAGGTGAAGCAGCGTTTCTCACCCCGCGGTAAGTTGATTGGGGAGCTCCTTCACCTGAAGGTCGACGTCGTCGCTCAGGATCATGCTGCTGTGCCGCGTGATGTATGAATTATCCCCACGGTTGTGTCACATTGTAAAAACATCTCAGATCAGTTTAGCGGGTAACAAATTTAGGGAGCCCAAGAGTGCTGTAATTCATTTGTGTCTGCTGGTGTTGGGTAACGCAGAGATTCGGCTCACAGTGGATATTTGTCTTGACGAATTAGCCTCTGTTGGCACGAAGGACAGGAAAGGTTGTTCGGTAAATTCTTCTTTTCTTTTATTTTTTCCACGCTCTGTTTACACGGGCAAAGCCAAGAACGGCTTCAATCACCAATTAGGTTTTGAAATTTCACATCTCTTCTTAGTCCTTCCTTCCCCTGAGTGTTAATAGACGTGTGCTTTAGGCATAAATGCATTTGAAGCCACAAACCCGGGAAAATATATCCTGCAGTGGCATTGCCAGCTGGGAGGTTTGAAAGGGCTGTTTTTTGTATTCGATGCCGTCGGTGGCAAAAGAGCTCATTTTGCAGATCTGAGCTCGTACAAGTGGTTATTATTTGTTGGCTGCTGAGAGATGCTTCACTGTGGGGTTGAATTTTTCTACTACTGACGTTTCTATTAAATGTTTCTTCACTGTCTGCGCAGCCATAACTTTCCAGTTTAAATAGCCAAAATAAACACGTGGTTATCTGTGCTGCGAACGCACAGTCTGTTTCTTCACGGTGGTTAAAAAAAACAACAAAACACAAACCCCCTCAAGCTGTTTTTAGTGTTGACAGTCCATTTGAAGCCTGGGATTTGTCATGTTACATTATTTGTGAATTGAGCTATTTTTGATAGCATAGAATAGCTGAAATCAGTGATTTTTAAAGGGGAAAACTGTCTAAGTATCAGTGGTCTGATTTAAAGTATCTTTAGATCTGAGAATTTATAATGGACATTTTTCCAAATTTTTATTTAAAACTACAGAACATGTTGCAACATGGAGCAATTGGCAGATTCAATGACTAAACCAGCATCCAAACATGATATTTGTTAGCAACTTTGATGCGTTATCTTAAATAAAATGCTTACAACTTTCACACAGGAGGGAAATTAAGATGTTTGTAGGTGCTTGAAAATTACAATAATAATTATACCATATGAAAATATAGTTTTACTGGATTCCATATTTTTCTAAAGGACACATTAAAAAAAAATATATATATATATATATATATATATATATATATATATATTTCTGTACAAAAATGTTACACTTGAGGAGCAATTAATCGAAGCTGCTAGAGCATCTCCATTTAAAGGCGTTAACCTACTGACTTGCAAGGATTCTTGTTCATTAAAAACTGCATTAGTCATGTGTCAGAGTCCTTTTTAGAGGACAGTTGTGCAGTTTTCCTCACAGAACTGTTTATTTCGGTGTCACATTGATGAGTTATCGCCGCAGTCTCTGTGACATCCGGGAAGAATCATTTTGAGGGTGTGAATAATTTTTCAGGCTGAGACGGGACCGTAAAGCAGATTTGCAACAAGCTGATCTTATACAATTCGATCATCTTGAAATTGAGTAATATTTCAGAGTGATTTATAAAAACTAAAAGCATATTTACCTCAAAGCTGTAATCGGCTGATTCCATCGTGCCGGTATTTTGACGGATTCAGCTCGAGACGGAGGACTTGTACTCCTAATCACCTTCCAATTTGTCTAACATGTCTAACCATCAGATGTAGTCTTTGGTAATCCACGTGACAGATGTGAGACTTCTATTTTAACAGGCTTTTGTGTTGTGGAAAGTCAAAAGCCCTCATCCAGCTTTTTTTTTTTTTTTTCAGAAGGGCGCGTTCCACAGAAATTCACCACTTATGGCCTGTTTTCGAAACAAACTGAAATGGCTTTACTTTGCACTGATTGCTCTTGTGTTGTCATGGTTTCACATCCATTAGCAGAATAGCTGGAGATTTGTTTGACATAAACCGAAGTAAAAGCACTCAATGTTCGTCTCCTATAAGATGGTGCTGGCATTTTCTCCGCTGAAGTGTCTGTCTGGCAGGCGAGTGGTCGCTCGGAAACTTGTCAAGCAATTTAGTGGCCTTAAAGTTCATCCCTTCAGCTGACAAAACTATATTGCTCCCTTGGGTTTCTGAAGTTTGAAAGAGGTGCCACTTCACACGGCACATTTAATCCTTCTGTGAAAGTTTGGGCTCAAATCCCAAACTTTTCTGTTTTTCCTGGTATGTTATCACTCATTCCCTGCCGCCATTAACTGCTAAATGCTGGACACTTGTATTCTCTTATCTGCATTCAGATCTGTTGGCTTGACACCTCGCTAGATAACCGGTTTGTGTCTTAGTGTATAGCACATTAAGCCGCCTTAATCTGCAGCCTCTGTAAGGAATAAGAATATAGACTCCTGCAGGGAGGATTTTGCTAGCTGCAATTTGCTGTTGTTGCTGCTGCTGAGTTGTTTATGTGTCTATTTGTGTCAAATGCTATTGTGGTAAATAAACGTAAAGTTGAAAAGAATTAGACAAATGATGACTTTATGAATAAATACAAACTAACTAACAAGCTCAGATATTGAGACTGTCAGCGGGGAATCTGGAAAGATGTTTAAGCAGTGAGCTAAAAACACTTATTTTCTCCTTTTAGCCCAGAACTGTTCAGGACTGCGGACCTGTTCCCAATGTTTGGAGCAGCCCGAGTGTGGCTGGTGTGGAGATCCAAGCAGCACAGGAAAGGGCCTGTGCATGGAGGGTTCCTACCGGGGACCCATGAAGAGGCTGGCAAAACAGGGTCAGCAGAGCCAGTCCCATGACATGAGCCTGGAGCCAGGCAGCTGCCCAAAGGACAAAGGCTTTGAGTGGGCCTTCATTCACTGTCCTGGTGAGTGATAAACTTCCTGGCCATCTTACTAAAATTACAGATCATGTGTTGCATGTGTGTCTATGTCAGAGGTTGCTGTTGGATATTGACCGTTGGGAAGTTTGGAAAGATTTTCTTGGCCTGGATTCCCGTTTCAGCTTCCCAGTGCATCTAATCCCTCCCTGAGGACTCCGTGCAACCTTATACTAGTTCACCATTTAGTGCTCTCATTGGTCCACGCAGCCACATCATGTTAGATGATAATGTGCTCATTTCCAGTAGTCATGTGAAGAGTGTTGAGTGGTTCATTGGTACAGATTATTTTATGTTAAAAGGTGCTATGGACTTCATTAACTTTAGTCGAAAATTCAATACAAACAATGCTAATTTGCAAACGTTTTTCCATTTGCAGATTTAATTCAGGCTAATTAAAAGTTTGTTGCCATAAAATGATTTTTAAAGGGCTGGGCTGATTAAACAATAATTAATATGACATGGCAGACACAAGCTGCTGGCAGCTCTAATGGGTCTTTTCTGGGAAACAAGAACTATAGCTCTAAAATCATTTTGAGATACTTTAATGACATTCAGACAGGTGCAACGCAAAGCGGTAAAATAAAAGAACAATCCCCCGTCTTTTCTCATATTTTGCCACATCCACTCATTTCTTACTCACGAAGTTAAAGGCGGCTGTGGAAAACCAAAGCCGCGTAATGAACCCTGACCTTGCTGTTGCACTAACGCTAGTCGTCCATTGTTCCGTCAACGCAAGCCGTATCCAACGCATTCAGTTCATTTTCAATGAAATCCGGCCGATCGTTGTCGCCGTGCTTGCAAAGCATGCTGGGATTCCGGCACGGCGAGCGGGGGACCTGCGGCACGTCAAAAAGTTGGGCTCGCTCGAAGTTTATGCAAATTTGCCACGGCAGACGTAGTGCGTTACCCAATGACAGTAGATCATGTAGTTTTTTTCCCCCTTTGTTTATTCACCCCTGAACGTTTCGGGTATTGCTCATGTCATTACCTCCGCCAAGGAGGTTATGTGATCGCCCGAGTTTGTCTGTTGCTTTGTCTGGATGTTCGTCTGTTCGTCTGTTCGTGCTGCAATCTTGCGACCTGCCACAAGGTGGCGCGACCTCCACAAGGTGGCGCGACCTCAAGGTGCCAAAGCCAAACAGAGCCAAAGCCAGACAGAATGCATAGTGCGCGGATTGAATGCATATTGCGCGGATTTGCTGTAATTAGCGCAACAAAAGATTGCAACGGCAAGCCAGTGTGCATAACTGCATATAGCGTGCCCAAAGCCAGACAGAATGCATAGTGTGCGGATTTACTTGCACGGCAAGCCAGTGTGCATAACTGCATATAGCATAATAATAACGGCGAACACTGCTTCCCGACAGAACACTGCTTCCCAACAAAACATTATAATAATAATAATATTAATAATAATAATTAATAACGGCGAACACTGCTGTTCAATAATGAATAGGGAGAAGGGAATGGCTCTTCTGCTGACAGCGCCAAACAACAAGTAGCCCACATCAGGAACGTATGTCCATACATGGCTCGCTATCCACAGGTAGGTTGGCGGTTGGAGGAGGTCTGCACTCTCTGAGTGCATTTCTAGTTGCTATTGCGGGCAAAATGAACTCAGCAGTGGCCAGAATGGCTGTGCTAAAACGATTGCAGGCGAATAAACACACCTAAAACATCAGGCAATTGTGAGCATCTCCACTTTTGCAGTAAAGTAATGACCATCAAGGAATAGAGGTTCAATCCAGTGCATCAAATTCTTTCATGGGCAGAGGTGGAGTAGTGGATTAAATGTTATCAATAATTGTGATAGGCATTCATTTCAACAAAAGAACCAAATCACACCCATGGCCATGTTTTCACAAGATGTCTTGTTCACGTTTCATTTTCAAATCAGAGAAAAGGTGCAGGGACAGGTGATGCAGCGAGAAGGAGATCTCCTGTGTCACAGCAGCAGCACAATAGCAGCTCTCCTCGCTCGCAGATCCACATCCATGGTGCAATATGAAATAATGTTCCATTGCTGACGATTTATACACATTAATTTCCCTCCAAAACTCCGAAACTTCGGTTGTCTAAAATCACAAGTTATTTACTTTCCCCCGGAGCCATTCTACCGTATGTTCTATCTACAACTTCGTATACACGCCCACTGTAGTAGCAACACGGCGACACTAGGCATCCAATCCGGCGAGTTAAGTTGACGTGACGGAACAATGGACGACTAACGTAAGCCATCTACCCTCTGTTTCCTTTTCAGCTTGTCAGTGCAATGGCCACAGCACGTGTGTGAACGGCAGTGTGTGCGAGCAGTGCCATAACCTTACCACCGGTCCTCACTGCGAGACCTGCATGTCTGGTTACCATGGAGACCCAACCAATGGTGGCAAATGCCAGGGTGAGTACCGCATCGCTTCAGACATTAGTTATTCTGCACATATAAGACTTAATGGATCCACTTGTTGTCGTTTTGGTGAGGCAGTCATCCGATGTAGTTTAACCCTTTGCCACGTGAGCTCTTCCCCATCATCTGTATTTGCTTTCAGTGCGGGAAACCGACATTATTCATTACCATCTCTGTCTTCTTTTTGTGTAAATACTGATTAAGCTTTTCCATGAATTTGACCCTATCTGAACACTGAGCAGTAATTTTTACTGATAAACGCCGTGTCTTACAGGATCATAACCCAAAGAGGGAACTAAAGTGTATTGGTTTGAACTTGACATTTTGACTGTTCTACCCGATTTAAGTGTTGATTTATTATTTTTTTTTTCTAAGTGTTGAAAGAGAAACGATTATTAGAGGGGTAGTTTAATTTTTGTTGATTCTCAGTTGCAAAACCTCTAAAAAAAAAAACATTTAGAACATGCAGTGTGTTTTTTTTTTTTTTTTTTTTTTTTTTTTCTTCTAGGGAAATTTGTTACATTTTTCAGCAAATGCAACTCGGTATCTTCACTATTTCTCACATTTCCACAGTGTTGCGTTCGCTTTTTGTGTCCCAAAGCCTACCTTCTTTATTGAGGTTTGGATTGGACAAGATGTGACACTTATATTCTTTCTTTTTTTTTTTCTCAGTCTCCTCTCTCCCTAAAGCTAAATACATGTTCTGAAGCGAGTGCAATCCATAATTTATCCAGCACTCCTGTTTTCAAAGCACAGGCGCGTTAATGCCTGCTGAATGCAATGTGGAAACTGGTTGCAAGCACAGCAAAGGAGAAGGCGTTAAATCAAATACAAAGTGACAGCATTAGTATCTGATGACCGTGTGAGTGTCTCTCTATTGAGTGAATTTGCTGGTTGACTGAAGGCGGGTGATACGGGTTCCCCTTCAGGAGCAGATTTACCTGCTGTCTTCCCTTATGAGACATGAATAGCATTCCTGTGAAATTACATGTAGGCTGACGTTTGATTTCCCAGAAATTGGAGTCGCCCACACTCAGACGCATGCAGACGTGGGAGCTCTATGTTTTCAGACACCAATTGTTAACACGTAGGCTATAGTCATAACCTGTAAAGTGAAACTAAACAGGTGAGCACCTATGAGTATCCTTCTCAGTCCTTCAGGGCCCGGGGACAGGAATCATTATATGTCCTTATAACATGTGTTGGAATGCATCTGTGAATTAATTTGAAGTGAAAGAATAGCCTCTGGTGTTTGTTTCATGTAAAGTGGGGACTCCTTAACAAGGGGTGTTGTGTGGGAACATGGTTAAAAGCATTTCAGTCACCTGAAATATTAATATGCGTAATCCTGGAATACAAGATGGAGAGAGAGTTAGAAGGTCCAGCGGTCTTTCAGGGAGGCACCTTCCCAATGTTTTAAAACTGGGTGAACTGAAGGAAAGAGGCCTTTTTCTTTTTTTTTCCTTTTTTTTTTTTTTTATATCCTTCAAATGCGAAACCTGAAAGGCTGACGCAGTAGAAGCACTTCAGCAGCCAGTTCACTCATCTTTCACACATCTTTTCCTGCGCTTTGTACATTTCACACTCACACATACCTGGCGGCTATTGTAGCCTCCTGTCTTGTGCGCGGGGGGGGGATCTAGTATTAAATCTTTGAAGTTCAGCCAATCTTTTGGGAAATGCAGTTGTTTACCATCTCATCTAGATCAATATCAATTTCCCCTGTATGCGTTTGGTGCAGCAGAGGGGATATTTGTGGCCTAGCTTAGCACAAACACCACGAGCCGTGGGAAACTGCCGTCCAAGTCCTTAAAGCGGGAGAATCATTGTTGGGGCACACATTATGGGAGTTGAAGGACTTATCGTGCCCTCAGGTGGCCTTCAACTCAAATGTTTAAACTTAGGTTTGTCATGACTAACTGGTCACGTTTCCGTACGTTGGGCTATATGTCATTCTAATCAATAATGTCTTTGCACCTGTGTTCTCCTTTTCGCTACCCTTTCTCCTACCAATCTTCTCTCCATCTGTGCTTGTCACTCGTTCCAGCTTGTAAGTGCAACGGTCACGCAAATGTATGCCAGGTGTTAACTGGCAAGTGCTTCTGCACCACCAAGGGGATCAAAGGAGACCAGTGCCAGCTGTGAGTATATTTGCAACATTCTCTCACACACGAACCAAGACACTGCAGTCTTGTATCTTTTTTTTTTTTTTTTTTTTTTAACAAAAGAGCTCATAATCCCATTCCAGGCATAAGATGTTACTCTTGGGACATAACGAAAACATTTAATGGTTTTTCTTTTCATTGACTTCATTGTGTTACAATTCAGTGAAGGAAAAAAGAATTGTCTGCTCATTGAACTCGCTGTCGGCTTTTTACCTCACATTAACCTGGCTGCATCGTAATTGTGTCTCGTCTCAGTTCAGTAATTTTGGGAGCTGTTGACTTCCACATCTTGCACTTGACTCTCCTTTTTCCCAATTATCAATTCGTTTATAAGCGCTCCGTTTGCCTCAAAGACTCAGACAATGTACAGACGATTTTCCCACAGAAATTCATGACTTAACAGGATGTCAGTCAATTCCTCATCAGGTCAGTCATCACTTGGGATCATGGAGAGCTTGAGGCTGTTCTGAGCTCTTACTGGAGCCGCTAAGTGCTTTTCTTTTTTTCCTTTTTTTCCTTTTTTTTTTTTTTAGGATAACTCATTAGAAGCTGAATATCATTAATGCAAATTCAGGATAGTTATGATCTGTCTGCTGTGGATACAAAACAGAGCCGCTGTTATAAATCTGAATTGTAAACTCAGCCAGGAGATTTTAGAGAAAATAGAAAGTGGAAATTTGAATGAGGTCCTGGCCTCCTGCTAAGAGTTTGACCGGAATGCTTCAATCGACAAGTCGGACAAACGCGACACATAAATGAACTTGCGCTAATTTTGTTTTTGATTTTATGATGGGCGTAGTAATTTTATGATTAATTCACTGAAGTAATTCCTGTTTTTTATGAAGCTGCTCTGAGCACTGATGTCAGATTTCTGCTCATGTGGAGCCTTGGATGTGCTGCAGATGCCGTTGATTTGGTGGGGTAAAAACAGAGAGGGGTCAGTTGGCGTTATCGACCACAAAACCTTCCTCCCGGCTGATTTCTGCTGACTTGGTGGATTCCAGCGGCGTAGGAGGACCATTTTCTCCCAACTGTCTCTTTTCTCCGTTATAAGCAGAGTGCACTTTGTTTTTAATACCAGTAATGCAGGAAGAGTTATGGAGGCCACTGGCAACGCTAAACACACATTCCTACACCCACACACAATGAAATGGTTTTTCCCCTCTATTATCTCTTTTCCTATAGAATCAGCCAACAATATGTGCTCAGAATAAAATCACCTGTTCTCTAGCTTTAACATATCTGTATGTTTAGTCACACAGTTTTTTTCCACACGTCTCACAACTATATTTGAATTAATTTCAATGCTTGAGATGGAGAAATAATTTGTCATTTCATAAGATTTCACTTGTAACTGATTCAATTGAGACTTCTCCTCACTGTATGTAATAAGATGACTTCTGTCACCAATGGGATCAGACATAATCATGATGCCCGTAAAGTGCCCATTTGCATAATGTCTCGCTGATTCCTCAAGAACAGAGTAAGCAAGTGGCCTCGCTCTTTGTCGGACTACGAGTACGCTTTGCTTTTTTGGAAAGTAGACTTTAAAGAGAGGGGAGCCAATTGTTCATTTGTCTTTATTGATATTCCCTGCAACGTTTACTTGTAAACATTAGCAAAAAAGTTTTTGTTTTAAAATGCATTCATATTCTCCACAACGAATAGATGAACAAATATGGCAAAGGGCACCTTCCCTACACGCTTTAAAAGTTCAAGAACCCCGGAATGGGACTGAGAAAGAAACTCGGGGAATGGAGAGAAGTTTTAAAAATGAGTGGAAGGAAAGCAAGCTTGAGAGGGAGAGGGAGATCTCGGTAAATCCTCAGTGGTTTCTGTCAACTGTGAGAGTAAATATGTTACACGTTACACATTTGACAAAATGTCACATTGATTTCAGCTCCAGATGGAATGCAGCGCAGGGTGGTGTTGATCAGCTCGGGGGAAAGCAAGTGGCCAAAGTTGATACAAACACTTCATTTTCTACTTTATAGAAACAGCGTAAGGTATCAGAACAGGATCCCATTTACGGCCTATAATCGTGTTAGGGTTGAGAGTGTGTTTAGAGTGTAAAATGCATTTTTACATTTATATGGAATGTGACATCGAACAAGTAACCTGTGAAGTGGAGTCTCGTCACTAAGATTAAATGTTTGGTATTTGCTTTTCCCCTTTTTTGTAAATCGGGTTTCATGACATGTAGTGTTTTCTCTATCTTCACTTCTACACAAGGGTAGTCCGTGCACAACCGCACTCATAGTAACCTTTACAAGCTCTTGCACTGCGGCCACCAATGCCATTAGGACCTCGCAGTAATAGTTGCACTAATGAAATAAAGTGTGCACTGGCGCAGAATAATAATTGTTCAGAGAAAAACAAATTGAGGACTACTTTGCTGCGTCACAGCGGTGAGTATTTCTTCCCTCCTCTGCTCATTTGGATGCCCATGTTAGGCAGAAAACTTCCTATGCAGCTGGTAACGGGGTCTGGAAGGCAGTGCCTGGTGCGGCCAGCCTGATACCGTGTAGGTTCACAGCACATCTCTTTTGTTTGTTGTGTGTTTTATAGAGAGAGCACAGGCACAGGTTCAAGCCGAATGTAGATCAAATTAAGATACAGTGAAGAGGGGATTGCCTGAAGGGTAGATGTGTGCACAAATGCATGAAGGTGTAGATTATATTAAGATACAGCGCAGAGGAGCAGCATTATACAGATGAGTGTGCAGGTACTTTTGTTTTGCCCCCTCCAAATGCCAGGCTGTTGAAATACTCCAAGAGTGATGCTGTGCAAGGTTCCAAAGCCTGTGGCGGCATTTGTCCTCTGTCCTCTGTACCGTGGTAAAAGAGCACTCTCCCCTGTCCTTGCTTGTTTAACATAAAACAGAGAGTACAGCAGACACCAAGACACCACAGCTTTGTGCCTTGGCCCTATTAGGTCATTCGGTGCATTGATCCATGTTCTTTCGGATTTGTTGGTTAAATATGAAGTTTGCGTCCATCTTGATTCGGTCAGTTAGTGTTGTTACTGTATTCTGTGTCTCTGAAAAGTCAGCAGCTCCAGATAAATCAGCAACAAAGCTGTTGTCTAATTAGTAAAACACCGACTTTAGTCGTGGTTTGAATTTCTTTTTCTCTTCTCTCTTTAAATGCCGTGCCACATTTTGACGGTTTTGGCTCTTATGATGCGGACGGTGCGCGTCAGATGCATTAGCTCCACCCTCAGCGGGCCGATTTTTGACAGCAACATATCCTGACTTATTTTAAGAGTCAGAGTCATCCCCTGTCTGATGTTACATCACTAACAGCCGCCTCCTCCTCAGTGGCGTGCATGTCTCTCAGTCTGCCTCCCTCCCCCTTCACTGTCCTCTCCAACTTATGACATGTTGCACCTCTGATGTTCACATGCTAGCAAGTTTAATTGGTTGTCTGTAAGATAAAACGACTGTGAAACACAATTAGTGCGATGATAAAAGTCTAAAGTTTGAATTGCCTTGACATTTTTTGCTTTCTTTGAGCATTCCAGTGCATGTGTGATATTAGTCACCCAGTTTATCAAGTAGAGAAACTGAGCAGTGACGACAGTGCAACTCGGAGTGAATTGTTGACATTTGACCACATAAACGTTTAAGAGACGGAACAGAGAGATGCATTTAAGAGGATCGAGAGGACAGTGTAGTCCAGTGACCATTGCCACATGCTCCTTCCTCTTTGCAGGAATTGGAAATCCATCAGTCTGATTTAAAATAAACAAAAAACCAAACTCATGCAGGCTCATATTCTCAGAACAGTTGATTGCACTAATGTCAACTAATTATTTTACCAGGCACTTGCCTGTTTTGGCTGATGCCGCAATATTGCTGTTCTATGCAAAGGTCCTTGCTCTGTCAAGCTGCAGTTGTTTAGGAAGACTTTTGAAGACCATATGAACCTATTTGAATTCTTTAGTTAAGCAAACGTGCAGGAAAAGCTTGTTTAAGACTCTCACTTCAGAAATATGATTATGGAATTGCATCTTTCCCAGAGACTGCAGTTACTCTCCATCGGGGTGTGTTGATACCCAAGCTGCTGTATCCCTTGTTGCACCTGTCAGTATGTCTGTATATGAACGACGGAGAATGTGAGTGCCTGCTGTGCAGTCCACAACGGGCGAGCTTTTAGGCTTTCCTCCTCTAAATAATACATACGTGATCTGTTCTCTCTGGTCAGGTGGAGGGAAGAGTCTGTTTCATTTCAGTGTGTTGCTTTAGTAAACTAAAAAGCAAATGAACTTTTGCCAACTATCACGAGGCTTCCTCTTTGTCAGAAGTAAGAGTCTTGATGAAGCGCCAACAGCAGGAGCTAATGCGCTGGCACTTGGCACACACAGCACCTGATAAGAGGCATTTTTACTTTCAGTCTGTGAACACTCATCTTCATGTTGTTTTCTCCTCTCTGTTTTCTTCACTGCAGATGTGACTCAGAAAACCGTTACCTTGGCAATCCACTCAGAGGAACCTGTTACTGTGAGTAATTCTCCACTGGACAGCTACTTTCTGAAGCAACAGCTCATATGCGCTCGCGCACGCACGCACGCACACAGAGAGACCCAGACAAACGCCTCTCTGATTATTATTGGCTATTTGCTGTCTGTTTTTCTTTCTCGTTCCACTCCTCCACTTGCACTCTTCCTCTCAGGGCAGATGGAGCATCTTAGCGCTTTGGCACCAGGGGCGCTTGTTCGGTGACAGAATGACTTGTCGTGAAAATGTCAAGTGCATCAGAGGGAGTGAGTGATTGAGCTAATCAGAGACACGGAGGAGTAAAAATTCTCCACTTGTCCACTCACTCAATCACGCATCTACTCATTAATCCATTTAGAAAGTCGGGTAAATGATGGCGTGACTTGTAGGTAAAAAGAAATCTATCAAGGTGCGAGACGTCAGAGGTTTACACAAAGCTGACACAGAGTGCTAAGGTTTGGCACAAGTCTGCTCTACATACTGTACATCCTGATGTTTGTGCTTTGTGTGTTTGATTTGCATGATGTGGTGTCCTTCATGGTGCTGCAGTACTTAGTGATTTGTTATCTGCCTCTCTGCTACTGACAACACAGCCTTTGCCAGGGTTTTGTCCCCTCTGAAATGCCACCGCCTGACAACAGGCTCAGTGAGAGGAGCACGGGAATCTACAAGCCTGAGGCTCGTTTTAAACTCTGGACACCACTGGAACTTTGTTTTTAGACAACCTGGAAATACTACAGAATACAGTCAATCAGGAAAGCATGAGCAGTTGGATGCGATAGACTGTCAATAACAGTTAGTGGTATTGATCCTCAGGATGAGCTTACAGACCCACCTCTGGCCTAAATGTTTCTGCATATGAACAGTGAAGGGGCTAGTTCGGCAGCCAGTATTTCTGCAGCATTGTAAAAATGAATGTAAAGTCGGAAGAATCCTTCTCCTTAAAAGTGAATGACAGTATGCGCATCTGATCCGCATGTGAGGCTTGTTTGGCTTAAATTTCTACATCCAGCACTCGTCTGCGAGAGTCCATGGGCTACGTCTGTGGCTGACAGCATGCAGCCCAAATATTTGTGACTGTGTGGAGTGAGCACGCTGGCTATGTTTGCTCCAGGAACAGGCTCCATTAAAGGGAAAAAAATAAAACTAAACCATATGAAGCAGAGAAGGCAAGGAGCAGCAGAACAACAGTGATGCTCATTTTAAAGTCTCTGTTATCCACACCTTTACAATGTAGTGTAGACTGGTTTAATGCCCATCTATGTGAGGCTGTAGGTACTGCTGATCCAAAGGGAAGTATGTTTAGGGCCAAAAGCATCTACAGTACTATGCGCAAAGTGTCAAAAGAGATTTAAGTCCTTTTTTTTCCTGTCTGATTTTCTTGATAGACAATCTCCTGATCGACTACCAGTTCACGTTTAGCCTCATCCAAGAAGATGATAATCACTACACTGCCATTAACTTCATGGCCTCCCCTGAGCAGGTAACTCTCGACAACTTGCATACAAAAGCAGCGTGCCGTAACTTCCTTACATTTTCACAGTATTTTTTGGGTGTACTTTAAGAGTCTTTTTGTGTACTTTTATTTATATTTACCCACACCGATGTTGCGTTTGTGTTCTTTAATTAAAGGCAAACAAGAACTTGGACATGTCCATCAATGCATCGAACAACTTTAACCTCAACATCACGTGGTCAGTTGGATCCACAGGTAATGGTTTGAATCCTTTTGCAGTATTATTGAACAATATCCAAGGCTCTGGTTATTGATTCCAATCGTATTAGTAATAATCGGATTACTTGTTTCGCGGGAGACTTGTTTGTTGAATTCTCTGTAGGCTGCTGGTGAATTGAGTTTTAATTTCCTCTCCTCAATCACATTTTCAGCACCTTAATGGTTGAAATCACAAGTGTGAGTTGGAATTCTGAATAATTATATATATTTTTTTCACATGTTCTATTTAATTAAAATATTCATTTAGTCAGTCGGTATAAGACATCAAATATGAACAGTAATCCATCCACTCTTCTTAGTGTGCGCTGTGTCACTGTTGAGTAGATATTATTGGCCCCCTGAGAAAAGACACCCAAGGACACTGCAGTCGTCAAGTCTCCGCCGTTTATCTGCTGCCCTCTTTCCTCCCAAGTCGCTCTGGCACGCTCTCTGTCCCCACAGGACAGACATTTTTAATTTTTTTTTTTAGCTACTGAAACTATTCAACCCCACCGGTCCCTCTCTGCCACCTTAACCTTTCTGGAGCACCGTCATTAATATTTGAAGTTGGGTCCGCTTTCCTCCGCAAAGATATTTTGTCTCAGAAAGGAATGAGAGACTCTTCACAATCGACAAGAGCGCAAAGCGCCTTTAGGCGGGGGAAAAGGGGGGGTGGGTGATTTCAATTAAGATAAACCTGCTCACGTAGCTGCTCTCAAGCTGTCATTTTCACTGCTTTTGTTTCAGAGCCGTGGGTTGGAATGTCAATGATGAGGACCCACTGACATGAGGAAGAATGAGAAATTACTTGGAACATTAAGGCTGATGGAAAATAGCTTTTTTTTCTGAAAAAGGAAAAACAAACAACTTTGGTGTCATGATGGGTATAAAAAATTGTGGCCATTGTGATGTCTGATAAATGGTAGTTATTCTAAGCAGACTTTTGTTGCCCTTCTGCGGTGCAACCGCGGACATTAAATGCAAAATTCTAGGTTACAAACATGCTTTAGATGGCGTTGATATGAATTTGAATGATGGAAGTGTTCCAACATGTCATAACCTGCAGTCAGCAGCATGTCGGTCCATTTTTAAAGTGGCTCTTTTATCCCACGTCCTTTTAACAAAGAAATATGATTGGTATTTGCAATTATGCAATAAAGCCTCACACTGTTTTGGGTTTGCGGAGAAGAAGTTAAATGCAGATAGGAAATAATAATAATGATTGCACTTGAGTGCTTTCCTGTTGTTCAGAGTTGCTAAATAAATCCATTAATGCATTTATAATGATATGTTGCTGCTGAACCAGCTCCATCTCTATGGATACGCTTTCTGAGCGCCAAATGGCATTGTGCTGAAAACGAACTCTTTGTCCCAACAGCTGGAACCATCTCTGGTGAGGAGGTGCCCATTGTGTCCAAAACAAACATCAAGGAATACAGAGACAGTTTCTCCTGTGAAAAGTTCACCTTTCGAAGCAACCCCAACATTACTTTTTATGTGTACGTCAGCAACTTCTCATGGCCCATCAAGATCCAGGTAAGATCCGCTTGGGACTTTCATCTCACTCATATGCTGCAGATTTCAACAAAGATTTATCCACTTTTAAATATCCATGTGGTCCATGAGCTTGAATTGCTCAGTTTTAAGGAAATGCACAAAGATCAGTTATGTATAAGAGGTCTAAAAAGTTTGAGTTTGGAGTTGCAGCACTCCACTGTTGTTCTTCATTGTAATTCCAGATTATATGAATGGTATTTGGCATCATTAGCTGCACAGCTGTTACGACATTTCTCAGTAATGAGAAAGAGAGTTTGATCAGTGCACAGGGTGGCAATTAACTCAGGGGCTTTTAATGTTGTTGGGCTTACAGGTTAACTTCTATCACAGTGTTATTACATATACCTATGGTCAGGTCTTATTGTCAGATTCATATCAAGCTGAAAGTCACATGCACTCGCATACAAACGACTCGGGCAGTCGTTTTAAGAAATTCAAGTCTTTAAGCGTAATTTGGCGCTTAAAAGTTGGTGAACCTCGATACATTTCCAACAAATCTTCAGAAACATGAAATGGAGTACACCGGAATTCACACAGTCCCAAAAGCAGATAAAGAAAATCCTCACACAGCAATGAGACTAGAATACTACATTTGTTTTGTTTTTTTATCAATTGTGAAAAGCGATCCAATCATCTCTCGGATATCGATATTCTCAATATCTCTTGATATTGAATTTTCTGGCAAAGTTAAAGTCAGCTGTGTTGAATCAGTGCGATGACAATCAGGTGTCAATGGCTGGGAAAACATTTGATCTCTAAGGATTTCATACAAAAAAGAAAAGGGAAAAAAAAACATTTTTTCATGCCCATCAGGCTGTTAAAGTTTACAAAACCATCACCAGGATACACTTACAATGATTGAGTGCATGTCAGATTTGAAAGGAGATCTAAATGCTGATGTCATAAATCAAATTGACAAGCAAATAGGAAGGAGTGGAGGGATGGATGGATGGATGGACAGACGGACAGATGGATGCTTTGTTATTCCCACAAATGTTTTTATGTCACAGCAGCTTTAAAACGAAGCGTTTCCCACCTGTTAGACACGGTGGTGGCAGTATCACGATTTCTTTACCTGGTTCAGGATGGATTTTCATCATTTATGAAAACACCCAATTCAAAATTATACAAAAAAAGTGTTTCGGATATACTAAGGCAGGGATGGGCAACTTCCATGATAAAGAGGGCCAACATTTTTATAGCACTATCATTAGAGGGCCACATGACACGCACTTCGAATAATTGGATATGAAAGACGCTACAAATGATTCTCAATAAGAACACATTTTATATGAATTTATATCTGTATGTTTATTGCACCACCATACAACTATTTTCTGCATATAAATGCATTTAACACGTCCTTAATAAGCAACAAAGACAAAACATTTGCTTAAAAAAAGTGCAAAAAGGAATTTCAACTCCTTCATAATAAAGAACAAAACTGAAAAATGTGATTTTCTCAGTCAAGTTTTCTCTTTTTGCCACTGCTAGTGGCCATGGCACTTGACTTTCCTATTCGCTGTTGCGGAAAGCGGCCCGGGCCCCGCTATTGTTTGCGAATGGCGCTATCGGTCAACAGTATAATTACAATTTATTTATTTATTTATTTTTTGAATTATTAAATTATTATTGATCTATTTGCGGGCCGTACTGAGTGAGGACGAGGGCCGTGTGCGGCCCCTGGGCCGCCAGTTGCACATCCCTGTACTAAGGTCTTCCAATTGTTATCATGTGTAAGGTCTCACTTATAATAACATGAACCCGCTAAAAGGCAATAATTTAAGTAAGAAGCAAAAGCTTTTCTGAAGAAATATGAGACAGTGAGATAACAATGGTGATTTTTTTTTTTTTTTTTTTTAATACACACAGTATCCATTTTGCTAATCATCCCACTTCCAAATATTGATTTTTATATACTGTCCCACCTTTCCACATGGTAGATGAGTGGACCACCTTGGGGTAATAACATCTTTGGGGTTAGTCCATCTGTGGAGGTGGCCCGGTAATAGTTTTCTATTAGATTTCCCAGCCAACAGTCACTTACTTATTATGGACTGAGCTCAAGCTGTAAAAGCAAATAGCTCTGTAACAGGATAAGGTCCCTCTTTCCTTGCTCGCCTTTATGATGCTGGGCGGAGAGTGGAAGCCTGGATGAGATGAGGCAGAATTTGAGAATGCACTCAGGAAGCCTTCATATTTAAGATTCAAGCTCACAAACCAAGCATTTAAATGTGAATTAAGATAGCAAAGAGCTATCATGAGGTGAAATCTTTCTGGGACACCATCATTTGTCAGTATAATTGCAATCCATGGGACTTCTCTGTGCCATGGCAGTCCACTTGTGATAGAAGAATGCTCTCAAATGATGCCATTGATTGGTTGAGATGACGGGATTGAAATTAAATTAACCCTACACATATTGCTTTGAGCTCATATCATGTGAAAAGCTGGTTTGCACGCACAAAACAGAAATGTCCCGTTTACGAAAAAGCCTGCAAAGCATCTGCGCTTTGTGTCTTGTTAGCCACGTCAGCGAGCATCTCATTTCAGATCAGCGATTCTCATTTTTCTCGTTAATAGGGTTGAGAAAAAGTCAAAGGTGGCAGAAGTTTGGGAGGGTAATGGGGTTGTCAATGAAGGACATCAGCACAGTGTGGAGTACATCCTAAACATGTACATTCCTCTCTTCCTATTACTGACAAAGCCAAATATTTAGATGTCTGTAGCTTCTCAGTCGCTGATAATCAAGTGGTACAATTTAGGAATTCTATATTTCACCTGTAAATGTCTACATTTATAAATCACTACCTCTCTTCCACTTCAACTACCCACAGTCGCCTGTGTCTCTGCTTTTTGGCCATTTCAAATCATCTGATTAATCCACTTTTAAATTCAGCACTCATTCAGCAACAAATATGACGCAAATAATCCACCTCTAAAAGCACAATTTGTGCCCTATTACCCAACTCTACACGTTGCCAATCCGAGGCACAATACAGCTGCAGACATTCTGTTTGTGTGTTTAAATGCTTTCAGGGCAGAATGGCTTCAAAGCATCTATAGCAGATAATGACTTGTCACCGTGATGTGGCCCATCATAAGTAATTTAGCTGCCAAGCCTGTGTGTAATCTCCTCTTTAATGAAGATGAAACATATCTCTGGCCCATTATTCACCGGCCATGCTGCCTTTTGACATGTATGCACAAATCGGCTATATGTGTCGTTCCCATTGAAATAACAATGTTTGATACCATCTATGTATCTTGTATGTGCTGTGTTTATGTTTAAATTTGTGGGGATAAAAAAAATAGTCTGTGTAAGTTGGCCTTTGACCGAGTTTAAAATCTATGGGTTTAGGTTCAAGTACAGATAGATCTGGAGATGTTTGACCACTGCAAAATAAAATGCTCATTTTAGAAATTCTTTGTCTGGAGTTTGGTTTTGCATGGACGTACCTCCGTTTTTTCCTCTTTTTGTGATTTCCTGCCGGGCATTCGATGCAGCTAACCTTCGTCTTGTTGTTTGCTTTTATGACTGGACCACTGCAGAATAGTTTGCTTTTCACCTTCGTAAAGACAGGGGTTGCTGTTACAGAACGTTTCTGGGTCATTATTCATTTATACTGCGAAGTGCTGTCCGCTGAGTGCAGGCTGATTTTAGTTGAGTTTTTTTAGTTTTTTTTTTTTTTTTAATGTATTGTTTTAAAGGATCCCCTTTGCACAGATGTTGTTTCTTTTTAAGATGTTTGGTAAAGTCTGATTTAGCCTTTCTACTCTTTAGATTTCTGAGAGGTTTAATCCTCGTGTGTTTGCCCTTATGAAATCGTCCATTTACGGTGGATTTGGATAACGATATGCCCTTCTGTTGGAGAGTGTTCTCCACTTGGCTAGATGTTTTAAATGGGGCTTTTCTGTATCACGTAAAGGATGCTGTAAGCATCCGTTGCTGCCATCCTCTGGGGGCATCAAGGCCTTTTTAAGTTGCAGAGTTCATCAGTGTGGTCTTCTTTTTTCTCAGAATATACCAAACAAGCATAGATGGCCCCCACTACCTTCCATATTTTTTTTTCTTCTTCTGTTTTTGCAGTCTAAGGAATCGTCTGTTTCGCTCGCTTTGAGAGCTCCTATGGCCTGCGCTGTGGCAGCAGCTGACCTTTGACCTGCTTGTTTGATAGATAACTATAACACAGGGACTGTTCTCAAATTAAAGCCATGTTCATTACAGAGCTATGATTTGAATATGTTTCGGCAAATACCGCTGACGAGCGGGAATCCAGTAGGGTAGTCGTGGGTCGGCCCATTCCGTCAAACCACATCCATCCAGTTGATAAATGAATTCTGTTGTCTCCTGCCATAAACCGGTGCCCCTGCTCTCGTCTCGTACCAATTCATCTAAACAGACATTTTTTTCACAGACAGTTTTAGTTGCAGGGCCTCCAGTGAGTCGGTGACCTTTTAACGGGTCCTCTTGGTTTCTTCATGCTGACTTGAATTGTGGATGCCATATCACATTAACCCCTTTCCAATGTCACGTATCAAGCCGGAGAGTTCAGTCGGAATTCACAGGATGTTCCTGGTGGGCAGGTTGATTGTTTTTGAAATGGGAATCCTTTAGACATTTGTAGATGTTTTCTCACAATATGTATTTGTTTTAATCTTGAAATGTGGGTTGACGAGCAAAAACGGCATATTATGACCGACGCCCTTTTTCCTACGATAATGGCATCAAGCTTTACCCGCATTTACAGATTCACATAAAAGATTTAAAAGAAGAGTTGTCTAAATTATTTTCTTTTCCTCAAATAGATCGCCTTCTCCCAACACAACAGTATCATGGACCTCGTCCAGTTCTTTGTTACGTTTTTCAGGTAAGTGTTTCAGATGCATATATTTATATGTATACAACCTTAATATGCATGCTCAGTCATTTGTTTGAAAGTTTTCATCAATCAAGAAATATGATGCACCACCTATTCCTTCTTCGCTCTTGTCTCTCGGGGCGTATCGAGTTACTCAAACATGTTTATAAACTGAGCACATGTCAGTGCTTTTTGTCTCGAGGCAAATTTGATTATTTTTTATTTTTTTCCATTTTTCAAGTGGCAAATTAACAGCCACTAGCAATTTAAATAGGTGCACATTACCCTGCAAGCGCCATCTAAGGAGAAGGCGTGGGCGATAAAGGTATGATGGCTCTTAATGAGTTTTCACCTCGAGAGCTGCGACGGAAGTCTTTCATCGTTGTTTCAAATTAGTCCTTTGGACGGTTTCAATGCACATTAATGCCTGAGTGTGTTAAGAGAAATTTATACTTCAATTTAGATGTTGGTCTCCAAGAAAAACTGTAGAATTGGGCCCCACACGAAGGCCTGATTCCTGAAGTTATACCTGCGGGCGTCCTGAGTATCCTTGATCTCTGACAAAGAGCGGTCAGTAGGTTTGGTCTTCGTTCTTGTATCATCAGCAGGGGCACTAGCTTTGACACCAAACGCAATGCAATTTCTGCATATATGTTTATTTTACTTTAAAGGTGTTTAGCTCACAGTTGTATATGTGGTAACATAATCTGTGTAGGTGTCACATAGGGACTAGAAAACCGGTTTTGCCCGCGGCATCCGTCCATCACCCCCATCTCACAATACGTTTCCAGAAATACTGATCATATTGCAGAATGAATAGCCAAAATCAGGAGGAAAGGGGAGAAGGACGAAGCTTTTTTTTTTTCTTATTTGAAACGTGTCTGACAGCTGCCGACATCATCTGCACAGGAAGCCGTTTTGAAAAGAAGTCTTGTCCAAAATCACCCACTCACTAATCCCTACTGACTACTTACGGAGTTGTTTGCAGAGGACGATAAAGTGGACTCTTGAGGCTTGATCGTCATGCTTTTGTGTTTGGTTTTATGCTTTATGGTACATATATATTTCGTACACTGTGAGGGGCACAAGCAGACAATTCTCAACAACAACATCAACAATTTTCGGTCCTCTTTTTTTTTTTTTTCTTCTCGGGAATTTTTGTTTGAATAATAACATTAAACACTACTTGCTTAACTTTTTTCCCCCTCGTCATTAAGTCCCAGCTTTCCACACAGATTTTTCCTATTGCCTACCTAATTTTATGCATCATTTCCCATTAGTATGCATTGGCTTTTCCTTTTTTTCCCCCATTGCTTGGCAGGTTATACTCATTCTGTTTTATCTTTTTCTGCATATTTGTTGTCCAGCTCTCATTGACCCATAAACTGAGGAAAAAACTTTAGGGCTTTGATGCACTAACAAGCTGTTGTGTAAGTGTGTGTGTGTGTGTGTGTGTGTGTGTGTATGAATGTTAGTGGGGAGATTTAAAGAGGAATGAACCTGGAGGAAACATAATCAGCCTGATGACAAAATGTCAAATTGTCCCACAGGGTTTGTAGACCTCCTTGAATGAGAGATGGAGGGTAAAGACATGACATCATGACCCTTGCTCTACTATTCTTTTCTCCTTAGAATTTATTAAATAAACCTTTTTTTTTTTTTCTTCTGATAGGAGGCTTAATCATAGTTGAACGTTTAAAGAAACATGCATTTAGAAAATGCTCACCTTGTCCATTTCATACATTAAAATATAAGGTGCAGTTGATTTACTGAATTACACCATATCATAATTATTCTCAAGCACTTTGTGATTTATCTATTTTTACTTGTTAAACCCCCGTTTGAACTTTACTTGCTGATGCTACACCAAACTCCTGAAAGTCACTTCAGTAACTGGTAAAAAAATGTCTTCCAACCCTCGTTTACTATTTTAATGAGCTGCTTACGTTGTGTTTTTCATCTGTTTAGCTGCCTAGACAGCAGGTACTGGTAGATATCGATTGTTTTACCCTGGTGCAACTGTAGCCCTGTGGTTACAGAAATCACTGTGTAATTGAAGCTGCAGAGCCCAGTTCAGTTTCATTTCAGTCAATTTTCTTTTGAAGTTAAACATTGCGGGACACAATCGCCACAGATGAAATGGAATATTTGACCATGTACCATTAAAACTAAAGGTAATGATACAATGACTATCTAAGCATTGGTAGAAAGTTTAGTGCTTCGGGTGTACAAAAAGAAATCCCAGCTGCTGTTTCTTACTCTGCAGCTCAACATATCGCATAACTTTCACAGCATTAAGGTGCCAGAACCTCACTGACAGCATAAATGCTTGTACACAAGCGGCATTAGTTTCAAATTATTACCTTCTTCAAGCATCAAGCCAAATTGATCCAGCATGCGTGGCTATCTACAGTTTACATATCAAACGTATATTGGCCCGTGATATCAGAGCCGGTTGTGTGTCCCTCGTTGAACATCCTCATTATGTCCTATAGTCCATTACAGGTTTGTGGCATGTCTCTAAAGACAGGAGCCTGCTGCTCATGTTGCAGGATTAGTTTCAATTCCACACAGAGTCGTCTTTGTTCCGGGACCTAAAGGAAAAACTTCATATTCTCTTCGAATTAAGAGATGGAAGAATGATCTGAGAAATGTTCAAAATACTTTATTGTTGTGTATGAATAGATCACAGAATAGTTGCAAAGTTTAGTTACATGTTGTTTTTTTTTATTAGTTTAAATGAGAATCAACGGACATTAAAACTTTTCCTTTTGACTTGTTTTTAGATACGTGATTTCTTCCTAACCGTAATGTATTGTAAAAAAAAAAAGAAGCGTCAACCCGTTTAGGTGCTCTACATCCGCCCTCCGATCGGCTCTTTAAAGTCTGCCAAATGTCTCTTTAGCACAGAATCATCTTTACGTTCTCATCTGTCACCGGGATAATGAAGTGGAAGCTCTCAATCAGTCATATTTCTCTATCTCAGTCGTGCTTGGACCTTTCTGGATTTCCCATGACTAATGACCACGGCAGCGCTTTTGGGTTATTAAGTGAAGTAATCGGCCAAAAGTTTCGGTCTGCTGAGACGTCAGTGTGATGCCTCTTCAAATAATCTTCCCTGTTATGTGTTTTTAGAAGTTAGAAACTTTTTTTTTTCAAGTCCTCTTTCATCTTTCGATAATGTTGTGTTGATCACTGCCCCATTAAAGTTGTAAGCACAGAATTGTATAAAAATGAAAGGAATAAATAAATGAGGTTTATATGAGGAATAAATAGGTGAGCTGTTTCATTTACCAATACAACTGAAATATTGAAAGATATGATTTCTCTTTCTTCGCAGTTGCTTTTTGTCACTTCTCCTGGTGGCAGCAGTGGTGTGGAAGATCAAACAGACCTGCTGGGCGTCACGACGCAGAGAAGTAAGTCCCTGAAACAAGCCGTGTGGACGAGCTCAACACCTAACTGTTGGTGTGCGCGAGTCAACAGTCCCTACTGTTTCAAAGCTTCTCTATAAATGTAAATCGCCTACTGGAGCCCAAATTCATTTCAAAAGGTTTTTCTAACAGAGATTTTAGGCCGAGTGCTTACATTGTAGGAGTTCATGAACTTCGTTTGGCAGGGTGCTACTTGAGAAAAATTGGCAAACAGAGCGATGAATGTGTGGTGAATTGTAGCCACGGTTTCAATGATGAGAATAGAAAAAGGTGTGCGTTTATTTTTTTGTCGTATTCTTTCAAAATATACAAAAAGGTTAACAACCGTGACAATACCCAAGTAGTAGTAGTAGTAGGGGTGGAACGGTACAAAAAACTCACGGTTCGGTACGTACCTCGGTACGGACCCCACGGTTCGGTACATTTTCGGTACAGTGCCGAAGGAGGCGTGTAGCCAGGTTCGAGCACATGTAATAGATATCTGAATCCTGCCTCTTCTACGGTGGAATATGGGCGCATAGCAGATGCGATGTAAATTCCAATTGCTTCGGTAATTTTTTTTGCTCTGCATGTATTCGTATCCAGGGGTTGTTGTAATACATTTGGGAGACGTAACTGGTCGGGTCTTTTCATGGTTCTATAGCACACATACACATCTGACGTAGGTGTGTGGTGGTCGGTAGCTACGCCCCATGTCATGCTATCACGGCTGAAATGTTTCATCATACCACACAGACAGAACCGGCGCGTGTTTAATAAGTTAAACTTACACGTTGTCTCCTTTGTCTGCAGAGCTCTGCTCTCCTTTCTTCCTTCATGAAATGAAAAAGTATCTCCTGACTCTCTCTGTGAGCTCTTCCAGCCTCGATATTAGACGCCCGATGTGATTGTCCATGATTAATATCACCATCATGCAGACCATGAACATGGTGGCCTCCCCGCTCTCCATATTAGCTTCTTGGTGGTGTTTTTTCTTCTCTCATTACTTTCTGTTTTGTTTTGTTTTTGAATGTAGCGCTAAACGGCTAACACGTCACTGACGCGGACGGCTGCGCGCGGCGCATCAGTCCCGACTCATGTGCGAATGCAGACTGAAACAGTTCCGCTGGGGAAGGACAGTTATCAGAACCAAATTCGAGTAGGACAGTTCTGATAACTTCGTTCTTTCGTCGTGTCTCAGCAACTTGCGCCGGTAATAGTAACTACTCTGTCCGAAAGCGTATATCTCTACGGACCAATCAGAGCTTGCATGTGGCAGTGTTTAAATGGGTCCTAAAGGAAACTCTTGCAAAATAACAGTTCCGCGTTCAGAAAACTTCCGTACCGTGTGTATTCTGCGTGGAAATGCGCGTACCAAACCGTGACCCCCGTACCGTGACGGTTCGGTACGAATACATATACCATGCCGGCCCTAAGTAGTAGGGTACCCAATTTTTCTTTTGTCATCAGTTGCCATTTTGGCTGTATACGTATGATAAAACTTCTCTTCATCTAATGTAGAGTGAAGTAAAGTGTGCATAAATCACAAACCAACCAATTTTCTTTTTAAAGGGATAGTTCGCCTCTTTTGACATGAAGCTGTATGACATCCCATACTAGCAATATTGTGCATGAACATTTTCTTACCCCCTGCTGCGTCCTGTGAGCCGAGTTCCGGCCTCGTTTTGGTGTTGACGAAGGTAGTCCGGCTAGTTGGCTGGGGTTTAAAAAATAAAGCGTTTTGCTTCTCAAAACAATATGCGTTCAAAAGATTAATACATTTGCATCACAAAATCGTTGTCCAGGAAAACATCAGACCTCACAATCGCTTGGCGCTATTTTCTCTCCCTTCGTATCACTGCGTGCTGCCGATAGCCGCGTATCTAAAATGTTCATGCACGATATTGCTAGTATGGGATGTCATACAGCTTCATGTCAAAAGAGGCGAACTATCCCTTTAAGACTCAGTCCCACTCCGACACAAAGATCACAGCCGGGCAAAGCTAAAGTTCCAACAACAGCACAGTCCCAAATAAAAACATTCTTTATTTGATGTTTTTACTTTTATTTTTGACACTTTCCTCAAGTAGCAGTAGAATTTACAACGGGTTGCATTTGCAAAACTGTGCGTAGAAATGATACAAAGCAAATGCAGTACCATACTGCACAATCCGCCTCGAGGGCAACGGTCAATATTACTCATCAACCCTTTTGCTGCCCATACTGACTGTGCATTTGGCAAAGCCCACTGAAACGTCACCACTACTTGGGCAAAAAGAAAAAGAGGGGAAGAGGAAAGCTACGGATACAAAAATCTTTCCTTAATCATGATACGGGTGATATAATAATTCAGGTAAGAGAGTTGGTTCAAATTTATATGACCCATGGAAAAAACATTTGAAGGGAGCAAATAGAGATGGTGTGAATGAATAAGGTGAGGGGATCATTAATATTCAGTGTTGGAATGAAAGATGGGACTGGGAAATGTGTGGAGTAAAATAGGGGGAAAGATGAGATGATTGGCAGTAGAAATTATAAAAGCAGGTATGGAAAGATACAGCGTGGGAAATGGAAAAAGAGAGCAAATGCATGCAAATTTACCTCACTGCTCTTCACCCAAACTGCACTGGATGTTTTGAGGTCTTTGTAAGCAGCCATCATTTCCATCTCTTGAAGCTGACTCCTATATTATTCTGCGTGCTGTTTGATACTCAACAGCGGGACGTTTCATTTGGCCCATCTTTATGACCTGCAGTCGGCTAATAAAGCTCTCACAATTCATTTAGCCTTCAAGGATGACATTCATATAATCAGGACCAAAATTTCATATCCTCTAATTGATATATGAAAATAAACAAAAATGAATGATGCCCATCAAAGGAATTAAAGTCAATGAAAATTAATGCAAGCAGATGGGCTCATGGTGTTAACATTCTGCTCACTTTTTGTGTCTGCTCTTGCTGTTCGTATCATCTGTTTGTTGCTGTTTTACATAGTTAAATGGAAACCTTCGTGTCCTAATTGTTGTCACAGCAGGACGATTTGATCACACGTCAGGAAAAACGAGATGATTTATTTGCTGAAGACGCATTATGAAAGAATATCTAAACCTTACTGCTACGTGATGCCACTGACCTCCGCTACGACGCTCCGTCCCTGAGATTTATGTTTGGGCTCTTTTAGAAGCAGGCATATTTTTCTCTCTTTGGAACACGATGTGTTTAATAGATGAACCTTACATTCCGTATTGCTGGATTTGAATCCTTGCTACGCCATAAACTCTGCTCGCAGTCCATCTGGATTGGCGGCGAGCTTTTCTTGGCATTACAGGCGACGCTCTTCCAGGTTTTAATGGAAATGAGTTTCGACCGGCCAAGGATATAAAAATTTTGATCAAATACTTGGATATCCTGTTGAAAGCCAATGAAAGAACAGGTTTTGCACAGCTTATTTGTAATGAACACGAACGTGCATTAATGCCATTTGCTCTTAAACTGTGTTATTCAGGCACAGTGCTTCACAAACATGGGATGCGTGATACTCAAAGCTTTCTGTTGTGGCGTTTTCAGGTGCCCTACTTTTAAAGAAACAACGCAAGGAAGAAGCTGTGTGTTTGTAACCTTTTCCTGAAAGCTCTGGAAGCCTGGAGGATGTTCTTCAGTGCAGTTAGTTTTTTTTTTCAGTTTTGCAAGTAGCCTTTAAACTACGTCACATGCTTCCATCATGGCCAATTTTCCATAATATCCAGATCAGTAGAATCACTTGTAGAAATCCTCACCCAGCCAGTTAATTTCTTTTCTTTATACCCTAACACTGCAAAATGTTTTCATGTATGAAATAACCCACCTGGTGCTTAAATAAACTATTAAAAGCTCCAAAACTTCCTTTTTTCCCAATTCTGTATATTTTACAAGGCAAGGAAAGCAGACCTTTCACGCAGAGCCAGGCCTTTTTTTTTCCCTTCTTTTGACAATCATTTTTAATGATACAGTGCTTATCCACGACGGTTCACCTTAAAAATAAGCATTTTTTGTAGATTATTTGGCATTTCTCCGGCTTCCAAAAGGAGCTTTCAACAACCTTCACTTTGCACCCTCTTCGTAACTTTGTTTAATATTCTCTTGTCATCGTCTATCAGCATCAGACATAATCAGGCCCTTTTTAAATGCTGCCCCAAAATCAAGATGTTCTTTATTTAAAAACTGGCTAATCAAAAGACAATTACAAAAAAAAACCGTCCTAAAAGGGGTTGATGGGTTTTTTTTCTGATGGTTATGTACATGCTACAACTGAAATAGAAATGATAAACGGTCAGTTGTACAATGTAAGCGTAAATCCTCAATCTTAGTAAACGTATTGGTATTTTTTTTCCAAATGTTTGACCTTGTTTGTATTGGCTAAAATACATATATACTGGGCCACAGTCTTACTTGCACAAATGTTATCAACATATTCAGATATCCACCATACTTGGCCTCCATGTGATACGAAATGATCCTGACTCAAATGGGGCTTTTTTAACCCCCCTGGGCGACTGCCAGCCCTCAAAAAAATAAATCAATCGATTTTAAAAAAAAAAAAAAAAAAAGAATACACGAGCCCTTTTAATATACTTCGACCTGAGTAAAAGGGATTCGAGTGAGATTGCAGGAGTGTTATGTTTTCTGTTGCAGGCGTGCATCTCATAGACCAACCAAGGTTTTAAAGATTTTTATCGTGAATATTATTCCTAATGATTTATTTGCAACACTGCTTCTTATTTATAGATGCATTGTGTAATGTTACATGCAGCATTTTGCTTGTAACCATTATGAAGTTCTAAAAGATCATTTTAGAGTGGAATTTGTGGTCAGTCTTTTGTGCCAAGACATTGCCAGGTTTGGTAGAATATCAGATTAAAACAGATCGGGTCCGGTCAGTCTCACCGTTGAACTGATTTGCTTCTCACTGAACATTTGTGTCCAGTTATTTTGCAAGAACTTGTGAGAGCAGCCCTTTCACTCACCAGGGGTGGAAGGATTTGTGCTGGGCACCAGTTATAAGCCTCCGCTGGACATACTGTAAGTGCGTGGAATGAATGAGTTGTAATGAGGCTTTCAGAAACAGCAGGGTCAATAATGAGACTCCGATCCAGCCAAGTGCCATATGGAGATCTGATTTGAGTGTTTTTCACTGGCCTTTCTGGTGTAAAATTTGTGTCTGTAATTCTCGATGGCGTTGCATCTAAAAAGCAAAGCGTTTAGTCGAACCAGATTTTCTTCACAATTCAAGATTTTTCCTAGAAAGATATTTGAAATGAAGACTTGTATGTAACCAAGCAGTTGTTGTCTATTCAATTCTGAAAACTAGAGCTCACTTTTTCTTTTCTTTTTTGTCTGGACTTGAGAGAACACGGTCTCTCGCTGCTGTATGTGAATAATTTTGGTTGAGGTTTTGTGACCAGACTTGGATCCCGAGTGGGGGACAACGGCAGTAAATGCCACAGTGGAAGACGAGGGCTGACCTCTTTGAAGCTACCTGTGGGGGGAACAGAGGGGAGGGCGTGCTGACATTTCACAAGACTGCAACCCGAAGACGGTCCAGTCACGAACACATGGATTTATCTTTCTCACACACTCGGGCAGGTGCATGCACAGACACACCTTCTACACCCACAGCTACGCAGGGCGGTGATTCTGAAAGGACCAGAAGGACCAATGCATTATTGCATCATTACACTAACACGGCATTAGTCATTTCTGTGTCCAGTTCTTAAGGTATAAACCTGCCTTTTGTTTTGTAAGAGGACTGGATAGATGTACAAGTTAAAAGCTAAGAAATTTATCTTGTACTCGTGCCTGGGCTCAGATGTTGAATGGACTGCTGTTGTATAGATTTTGCCGTATTTTTGTGCCTCGAGGTATATACTACATTGACATTGACATTGACAATATACTACATTGACATATCACAATGAGAAGTTTGTTCAATGAATAATCAGAATACTGTTGGTAATTAGTGTGAGGATGTAATCCCAAAAAGTGCAGCCAGATGCGGCCACCCTTGTGTATAACCTGACATCATTTCTATAACCGGCTAAACGCTTAAAAGGACCAGAACTTACCACTAAGGTTGTTGCTGGGCTGTTTGGCTCTAATCATAAAAGTTAGTTAAATCAAGTCCTCCTTTGACAAAGTTAATCTTACACTAAAGTGGTTCTGGGCCATGGACAGAGTGAGAATCATTATTTCAATGATGCCTAAATTCTCTACGTGTCAGACGTTGCTGCAATCAGTCGCCCTTCTTTTTTTTATTATTATTCTAAACTCATCAGAAGCCTCCTCTCGCCTAAAATCTCTGTTTGATTTCTTAAAAAGTCTCCTTGAGTAGGCCAGTAGGCCTCTGCACTTTTTTTTGTTTGTTAGTAAACTCAAGTTCAGGGACAAAGGAGGTGAAAATGTGGATCAGCCTTTACTGATTTACTAAAAAATGTTTTTGGTTTTTTTTTGTTTAAAAGTGCAAACTAATTAGAATGTATAATTATCACTGTTACTTTAGTTTCTCGGGTTGCCTTTCATTTCTTCCAGATAATTGAGAATAATGTATCGGTGCGTTCTGAATAAGGTCCTCTGTGTCATCTAATGCGCTTTCTCTGATCCCGGCTGCACCTCCTTCTTGCAGCCTCTATCAGCCTTTCCATGACTCATGGCTATGACTCCTCCACCCAAGTTCTTCACACTTGACATGCAAACTCAGACTTAACACTTGCGCAAAGAGCTGGCCACAAAAATCCTTCTGCACACACCTGTCACGGATAGCTTTCCATGTTTTTTTTTTTTTTTTTTTTTTTACTAATAACCTTTAAGGATCATCAGACACCAAAACTGCAGAGCTTGTTATATGCCCAGAGCATTTTTGGAGAAGTTTTGGAAACATTGGAAAAGTCTGTTTTTCGTTGAAATGAACCGTCTTGGTTGTCAACTTGACTTATTTTGATTGACACATGGGAAAAGAAGACGTTACTAACCAAAGTATTTTCACATGGGCCCCTGCAGAAAGCCCCTCGCGCTGCTCTTGACGTGCACAATCAGCAGCCATCGATTGCCTCAAAAAGAAATGATCTCAATCTTAAGCCCCTTGTCACCTTGATTTTCCTTTGTTCAGGGTGAAGTTAAGCCCTCTATAAATTTAGTTACGCGCAGAGCGTCACTGCGATCAGCTCTTTCTTAAGAGGAATGAGTTGTTTTGTAATTTAACCCTATAACTTTACAGTGCAACAGCACATGCTATTCATGATTTTCTTTAGTTCTTGGTGTCTCAGCACAGTCACATCAGCCTTATATCAGCACTGTAAACAATAGCAGGACGATCAATATTATTATAACGATATATATCGATATTTCGTTTCCCGATAAAGTATCGTTTTTTTTTTTTTTTTTTCAGCCGCGAGTATTTATTTATTTATTTTTAATTAGATTTTTTTTTTTTTGTTAAAGCAAACTTTATTGAAAAGTCAGACGTTACAGTTAGTGAAAACACAGAACATTAAGGTCATACAATACCATTCCAGGGGGTCACATTATACAAAACGGTGATAAATTAGTTCATAAAAATGTTGTATAAAGTGCACAGCTCTCACGTTTGTTTCTGTTTGTCTGGCTGTGTTGTCCTTCTGGTTCAAAGGTTGGACCACCAGTCCAATCAGCGACAATTCATGTCAAATCACACTTTCCCTTTTTTTCCCCCAGAAAATGATGCAAGTGTATCGAATCGCATTGTATCGTATCGTATCGTATCGTTGGCTGAATATCGTGTCGTATCGTGAGATTGGTGTATCGCTACAGCCCTAGACTCTTGGCTGAATATCTTCACCTCCTGACCTTCATCCCATTAATCCACAGTTTCTGTACAGGTTTTTAAACAAGGACCATCAGAATAGTCTAAAAAAAAAAAAAAGGGTATTGGTCACAAGAAAAGTAAAACAGTGTTGTGTTTTTCTATTTTTTCACATGCGCATGTATTTTTTTTTTTTTTTAACTCCAGGACAGAGCATATAGATGCAGCCAGTGGGCTTTGAAAGGGACAGAGTGACCTGCTTAGGGTGAAGAGCAAGCTCAGAGGCAGGATGACACCCAACCCCTCATAGAATCCAATAAAGGGAGGAAAATGCTGTATTCCCTAGACAGATAATTCATGCCCTCACTAACCGAATTAATCAAGTTGCATAGCAATCCACTCCATGCCCACCCTTATCAAAACTGTGAAAGGCTCCAGCTTGTATTCTAGACAAAATCAGTCTGTCATTGCACAAACGTTAATTGGTTTTACTGAGTTCACTCTTGCCTTGTGTGATTAACTCGGCATTAATTTCTAGTATCTTTCAGGTATTGTGGCAGCCCTTTTGATGATTGTATTCCCAGTGCATTTTTGATGACATACGGCACAGCACAGTGCCAGCATTCCCAGGCTTTGCTTCTGCTCCCCCCTCTTGTGCTTTGATGCCTTAAAATGAATTCTCCAAACATGATAAATAACATTACAGCTATCTGACATTTAGGATGAATGTTGTTGGATTTGAAGCTTTAGTGTTGCAAACCTTAATAAGCCGTAAGCTGTTTTCTTGTTTTGCAACAACCTCGCCGGACCCTCCACCCTGCGTTTATCTTTCTGGAAAAGGGCAGCATTTTTCATTTTGACCTGCCGTGACCCAGCAGCTCAAATCTATAGGTTTTTCTATTGCCGGTTTGATGTTTAATGGTAGAGACGTTCAGCAATTTAACATTGGGCCTCACATATAAAGTTTTTTTAAAAAAGAAAAATCAATCAGGTGATCAATGTCAATTTCATGTGGCAGCTGTTTTCTTTTCTTTTTTCTCCACTTTACTTCCCCTGAGGGAATGTTTTTTTTTTTTTTTGAGAGAGAGAGAGAGAGTCAACAAAGCAGTACAACTCTGCTCTCATTCACTCTTTACCAATGAGTCTGTACGACTGTGAAGTAATGTCAGAGTCTTCAAAAGCTTCAACAAGGGCCGACCATATTTCTTATTTTTTTAACTGTTTGACAAAAACATTTGGGCCCGAATGACGAATACGTGTGTGGATTTATGGTTTGTTGACTTATCCCTGTGCAGTTATGTGTTGAATCCAGTTGGATAGTGAATATAGATTTTCCTGAACAAAATATAGTCTATTAACTTGCTTGTCAATAAGATCTTTCTGCAAAACGTGGAACATCATGACAGAATCCATCTCACTTGGTTTCATGTTGCGTGTTTTTCGCTGAGGCACAGTAGCCTCACGATTGGTGTCCTGCACTAGCAGCGATATACATACGTTTCTGGTGGAGCAATGGCCTTTATTTAGTAGGGATGGATCCTAAAGAGTAGGGCGGAGACTTGGAGAGTATTTCTTTAGTGAAAGATTGGCACGCAGCTGCTGCTGCTGCCTGTTGGTAATGGCATGCAGATTGCAAACTATCATCTGCCAAATACAGCCAGAACTGGCTCGTATTAGGTAAACATAAGTATGTAAATTGGAAAACGCACAACATAAGACACTGTACTTGAAAAATGAATGCATGGTAGAATAGTTAGAGTTGTCTAGAAAAGGTTGGAGTGCTTTACACGATGAGTGAAATATTTAAAGACGTCATCAGTTGTTTTTTTGTGAACTGATGTGAGATGTTTAATGTAATCCAAAATGCCACCAGTGATTAAAGGTTGTACACTAAGAATTATCTTCGAAATGGGTCACTGTTTTCCGGGTCCAGCCTTGACAGAATGAAAGCAATTAATGCAGAAAACTGATTTGCTCTGATGAGTCCTTCCATAACCCTGCCGTACAGATTGCTTTCGTACACACACCTAGACACTGATTCAGATTGTCTTTTCCCTTGGACCTCTCTGCAATGTCAACCTCTCCAGACCTCATATGAATTTTGCCAATTAATAGCCAGACTAATGAATAGCCAATTATATTCGGAGTGAGTGAGTGAGTGGAGGGCGGGGACGTCTGCACACAAGAATTCATGGGTTCATTTCTACTTCAAGGACAAATTTTGGTGGAGAAATGCGACCACGAGACAACCTAACTTTCCCGTACATCTGACCCAAACAAGCACACGCGCCGTTAATGCAAATGGGAGATATTTGGAAACTCCTCTTTCTTAAAGCTTTCTTTGAATTTTGACAAAATGGCAGCAAAGTCTTTTTCAGTGATCTTATCTTCTGCACTATATGGAGTGTCTTTGTTTGTTTGTGCGCACCCAGAGCTTTATTTATTAAGTACAGAAGGAGGGCAGGTTATGAGGCCGACCACTGCCACCACTTGAAATGCTCCGTAATCTGAAACCCAATTAGATCTTAATGCGGTACACTTAAGCTCATCCCAGATCCAATAGCAATCAGCGATGTCCTTGGCACTAAAATGGCTGCCTGTTTAGATATTGATCAGACGTTGCGTTGCTGATGAAAGTGTGGCAGTAGTTGTTTTACAATATTGATTAGGGGGGAACAAGAAAAGCTATTTTCTGTTTGATCTAAGCCCCTTGAAATTGTGTCACTTTGTTCCACGAACCAAACCTGGAAAAAAGGCTTTGGGATAACTTTTTGGTATTGCAGGCTGTGCTGATCAAAAGAGTGAGCATGTATTCATTTGATGATTTTTGATGAGGAATATTGATATAAAATGTTATTGTACGGTAGTTCGCACACAAATGGGCATGTTTGTACACCATAGATGGGCTCACAAAAACGGTTTATTTAAAAAAAAAAAAGTTTTTAATTATTTCATTCAGTTTTAATGCAAAACAAAAAGCAGCCTGAATTGTTGCATTGGGAACAGATGCTGTAAGTGATTGAACATTTCAAGCAAAAATCTGACCCAAAGCAAAGATAAATGACCCAAAGCAAAGTTTTGGTCATTGTTTAGGACCGATCAGCAAACGTAAGAGCTTGCAAACTTACTGTATCCAGTTAAGAATTTTTCATTTTTAGCATTTAGTGTATTTTCATCCACTTCTCCTGCAAAGACAGGACCTCCTAGTTCAGTGAGACTTTTACTACTCTCAGCTTTCTGATTGCATTTAGATGAGGGGACTGTCATCATAGCAAAACCTAAAGGTTGTGCTTCTTAAGGTAATCCATTGTGGATTTCACTGTGCCCTTTTGGATCATTATACTGATGTAGAAGGCGTCCACTTTTTATTTTCTACTGTTTGCAACACAAACCATGACCGATCCAGCCAGCAGAGTCAACAGTTCAAGCGGTGTTGTTTTGAAATATACCTTTTTACTCATCGCAGCCAAAAAGGTGTGTTACAGCTTTAATGAGTCCCCGGGGCTGGTTTTCACAATGCATGGGGCTTGATTAGATTGTCTTATTCTGACGGCGCATTGTGTGGTTTGGATGTGGGACAGACTTTCTCCTGATGAGGCATCTGATGATTTAAAGGCTTGAGACTTTATTGGGAATTGTGTGAGAGCTTAGATCCTTTAATGTGCTCATATTTTTGCATGGTACTACGTTCTTTTTTTTCACGTCAAAGATGGTACAAAAGACGAATCACACCAGTCCTGCTAAGAATGTGCCACAGAAAGAATTGTTCATCTTGAACTTGAAGCCTTTTTAGAGATCATGCAAATTTCAGCATACGTGTCTATTGTCGAGCGGAGTTTTATATGTTTGGTTCATGTGTCATCTGTGTTTGATATTACAGCAGCTGATGAGAGAGCGTCAGCAGATGGCCAGTCGTCCGTTTGCGTCAGTCGCTGTTTCGCTGGATGCCAGAGGAGAGCTAACGGAAGTGTTGCAGCCTGTGGTTGAAGTGAGTCTAAGTAGATTGCTTACTCACACACACACACACCTATTACACACGTAAGCTTTACTTTATGTGTATTTTTTAATTCAAGTTCAAATATTTTCAGCTTAAAATAACCTTGATCTCTTTCATGAAGCCATTTTTGCATCAGTGTTGGACACTTTTTGTGTTATTTTCATTCATATTCTGTATGCTACGCGCAGGTTGATATTAGAAGGTGCTTCAAAGGACGTAAACTAATATGCTTCGGTTTTTCACTGCCACATAATCAAAGGTTATCGGGCTGTGCTCAGCCTCAAGCCCTGTGTTCCCAAAACGCTTGCCTTTCATCCAGTCGTCAATAAGAAATCTGGCGGTCTTTACTCGCCATGTCTGTCATCTTTTTATGAAAATTGTCCTCTTGGCATCAATGCAGCCCTGTCAAAGATTTTTATTTTTTTATTTTTTCATAGATTTAATTTTTCAGCTGTTCTTATTTCCGAGCAAGATAAAGAAAAACAGTCACAACTTTGATAAGTGTCACTAAGAAAGGAATGTGCTCATATTATTTCTGAATGGTGATTGGTTTTGTTATCATTTTATGTCCCAAATGATGCGATTTACTTTAAAATGAGCGAAAATGTCCTTTTGGGTTGTTTGCTGTATATAATACGTTGCAGCCTTTACACTCAAAATGAGGTTTTATTTATTATTACAGTGCCCTGGATGCTCGTATGCTACTGCTCGGTAATATTCTGCATTGTCCAGTTTGTCCTACTCTTAGTTATTTTTCTCGTACAGATCAGAGTGTCTGGTACTAAGTACAGTGTAGGGCTCGGTGCCCAAGGAGGTGAAGCATATTTTAAAGAAACATGCAGCGCTACATAGAAGTACTAACAGTGATTCCTCAGCCTGGCCTGCTGTGTCACCTGCTTCTGCGAGAAATAAAATCGCTGTGGCAACGTTTGAAGAGGCACCGCATTAGCGCTGAGTGTAGTGTTGAGTGGTACTCACCGTGCATTATGGTGTTGTGAAGGGCAACGTAAAGCGCATAAGAGGAGAAAAACAATGCTTCTCAGCTCCCTGAGTGCACTATCCAGTTGCGTTTTTAAAGCAGACTAAATCAAAGCAGCGTTGCAAGCAGGGCATTGCCTTGATTAAAGTAAAGCGTTAATTGCATCCTTGTCACGGGGACGGGAGTCCACCCGGTGTGTGATGATTTATTTCAGCAGCGCTTTCCTGCACAACAATTCAAGACCGTGTTCTTTTGAGTTAAAGTGAACACGGTCTTGTGGAGACTTTGCAGAATGCTGGAGAGAAATCTGCTGTAAATGGCGTCGCGCATCTTCTGTTAATCGACTCTTTCAAGACGCAGAACAGACGTGTGAATCCGTAACTCTCATTTTTAGATTTTCATTAGGGCTGCATCACACTGAAAATAAAAACAACTAGTCTTGCAGTGCAGTGTTTTTTATTTTTTTTATTCAACATTAAAAAGAATTGGGAATTTTTCAATAGAATATTTGAATAGGTTATTGAGAAAAGAGGTCGTTATATTTAGATTGATAGTGGGGATTTTGTACGGGAGTGCACCTGTGGGCCCGGAACGGCTGTAAATACTTCCTGCGTGAGCAGCCAGCCGGTTGGCTCATATTAATGAGTAGACTCATTTCTCCCGTCAGTTATGTGTATTCCTCCTCAGCATTTTTTAATACAGAGGCTGCGTGTCGCTCATTGGCAGCAAACTGTTTTTTAACGTGGAGTTTTAAAACATCTTTATTTCTAACAGCTATGAAACCACACAAAGAATGTTTTGACAGACATCTGTAGAGTAGTCATGTCAAAATCAGGATATGTAGACTTTCCCATTTGTATCTAGCAGCAAAAAAAGTTGCTGCATGATGGGTTTGAATGAATTTGTCCCTACTTAGTATCATACATCCGGTGATGTCACTGTTACTCATGCGCACGTCACAGTGTCCACACATCCCCTATGGTACGTTCTATACAAGCACTGCTGGGAACAAAAAGCTTATATATAAGCTATATACTTTGATATCCTGCAAAAAAATGTTCCAACCGGTGGCCTAAAAGGTCAAATTTGGATAATTGATTGAAAATGTTCTTCTTTGTTTGTAAAGGAAAACGATCGTTGCAGTAATAAAGATGGCAAAGTGTTAAGTTGATGTCGCGTTCATGAATATGTGAAGGCAGCATTGATGAGATGTTAATGCCAGAAGGGCACGATCCAAATTCAACAGCAACATTTGCTACATCATTAAACGTACCTTGCAGGGAAACCAAAAAAAAAAAAGAAATGATGCTAAAAAGCTCAGGTTTTTCAGAGCTCTTGAAGCAAGTCGTGCACTTTCTTTGACAGTCTTTACAATTTGCATCTTTTGCACCAGAATACAACATCAGCCATCTTTAGCATATTGATAATTTAGTCTTTTTTTTTTTCTTTTTTTTTTTTTTAAGCTTTCATCTGTTAATTTGGCATTCACAAACTAAAACAATGAGATAAATAAAAACTGAAAATGGTTCCTGATGTGCAGATGCACGTTTTGGAGGACACACAGCTTCATTACATACCTTGGCACCAGCTGAAGGTGAGCCATAGGAAACCGCACTAATTCTGTTTCGTAAAGGTTAATTTGTCAGCATCTGCCACCACTTAGCTTTTGCAAATATTTGTTGGTGTCAAAGAGGACACGGATGCTGCGTTTTGTCGTTTCAACGGCTCTATCTGTGCTTTTTACTCTGACCCAGTTCTGACTGTAAAAGTGCAGCCCTGTAAAACTTTGACGGGGGTACTCTTTTGAATATCACAACTGCACTGAAAACAGCAGTTTGTGTAGGAAACAGGAGGACACACTCCTGTCTCTGCCTCCACCATCAGCTCCGATCGTACTGCGTTAGTTGGTTGCATTTCTCTGTTGCTACCTTTGAGACTCTTCCAGCTGGTCTTAGCGGGGAAAAAAAAAAAAAATCATCACATTCTTTCCAATTGGTTGATGTAAACCCCCAAGATGGACGTTGCTTTTAGTGACCAAGATGTCAGCAGCTGCTGGACAGAAAGACATTCACTCCCCGCGCACTGCAGACCAAGATGGCTGGCATTTAACATATGGAACTACTAACGAACAGCTAGTATGATTGATGACACCTGTCAGTGGGGAGAGGGAAGCAGATACAGTGTACGTGTGTGTGTTGGCGTGTGTGTATACAGGTTTATGAGCCTGGAGGGTTATAAATGACCATAATACAGTCACGATTGATAAATGCAAAGTAAAAAAAAATGCAGGCCGTATAATCAGAAGATCTAAGAATTGGATACGCAGTTTCAAACGTGTAGATATACATATGTATATATGTTCATATATGTATAACAAAAACAACAACCGTGTGACTGAGCTGGAATGAAAGGCTTTATTGTTTCTATTTTCTTTCTCTCATATTTAGGGAAAACTTCCACTATGTGGATTTTCCAGGTTAACAACTCTAAGTGCACAGGCATCAGTAGCCAGTGTAAGAGGTTGGACTTTGATATTACAGCTTAGTTTATGGAGGTTGGTCCGGTACGCTAACTGGATTAATCATCTGGACCAAATCCAATGCTGCATAGTTAAGAACAGCACTTTTTTTTATACATTGAAGTAAGATAAAATGATTAAGTAACTTAACAGCTGGTTAATAGTTGTTCCGGTATTTCTATTGTTGTGTAAAAACTGAGCACTTTCACATATTCCACACGGCAGTGTTTCAGTAAGTGTCACTTGACTGTGAGTCTGAAACAGCTGTAATAATGTTTGACCTCTCAGTTCAGACAAGGTTTTGCTTACAAATGATCAGAAAACCCCTTAGATAAGCTATGTGGGGCTTATGCAGCTATTCATTAGCAGAATCACTTGAAAGGTCATGAGATGGCAGGGAACTTAATGGCACCCGTTATGTCGGAGGTAGATTTATTATGTCCCTCTCAATCATGAATGTGCCTGAGCAGATGCATGAAGAAAAGAAAAAGGAAAAAAAGCCTTGTGACACAATGTACAGCAGCAATCTGTGCAATTTCATTTGAGGCTTCCTTTGCTTCCTTTTTATGGTTCTTCTGAAGTGTTTGACTCATTCAGGGTATCAGATTTGGTCTGGTTTCATGTGCGAGGCTGAAGAAGATACTCGAGGCTTCCTTGACCAATCCCAGGTTTTTACTACAGGTTACCTGTGCTCTGTGTAAATCAGTTTTGATGCTTTTAAAGACATTTATGGTTAAATGAAAAATGTTTGACTTGGCAAATGTATCTAGAATAAATGACCAGAATCTAAAATGCGTTGTCTTTATTGTACATTCTGTTTGGATGCTCTTTCTGGTCTATCCTAATTTTAATTTTTATTTGTTTTTGCTTTATATTCTCAGCCTTTGCCCACCTTCCCCTTCTCTTCTTTCCATCTCTGCGTACTAGTCCCAGATGATTAGAAATACGGGCAAATGGAAAGCAATGGGGACCAATGTTGACAGCTTTCATAACTTGAGAAAATGTATTTGAATTCTGCTTTGGGGACTCTTTTGTGATGAGGGATGAGTTTTGATGCTTCTTAGAATCCTCATTCAGCAACATATATACATGGAAAGTGTCATCATGTGGACGACAACAACATGCTCCCGATAAAGGGGGAAGCATTCAAAGCAAATAAAATGGGAAGTGTTGCCAAATCTTCTCGCCATATTCTACTTACGATTTCTTGACACGATGAACTATGTTTAGTCGTGCCACCAGTCCGCATACCTGCTAAACTACAAAACTAAGTCATCTGACGCAGATATTCTCACATTGAAAATGGACTTTTTTGTTGGGACCAAGGTGCTTCATGTGGCCACGGTGATTGGTAGTTGTGCACACTTCTGTGTATCATCGGAAACGAGGCTGTATTTTTTTGAGCTTATGATGCTCCATGTGTTTTTTCCGCTGTATGTCGAACCCACTGGATATATTGGTTATGTTATGGCGTTTGAAGGCATCGCTCGCTTCAAACGCACACATCTGCGTCAGGTTTTTGTTGGATGAAATTTACTACAAATTTCAGTGCAGAACGTTAAAACAAACGACTGCATCCCACTTGTAAAAGACCTCGTTTTTTTCTTCACATTTTGCCCCTGCTGCTTCTGTTATCTCCATTTTAAATTCGGCTACACAGGAAAAAAACCAACAACAAACAACTCCCATCTACTCAGACATGCAGTTACTCCACAATTTCTGTCCTTTCATCCACAGCATGCTGTGAAACCCTTGACAGTCATTATCAGGATGACATGTTTTTCACGCTTGGGACGAGCAGTTTTGACCATTAAGCTCGAGGGTAGGTCATTGCCTCAGCACGCGGACCGTCTGACAGGAACACTCGCGTTTTTGTTGTGTGACCATTCAAACCATTTGTCTCAGGAGGAGGGCATCTCTACTTCAATGCAGCAGCTCCAGCAGCTGATATAAGTGACTTTTAGTCTGCCAGTTCCATGAAAGGGAACTCGTCACACGTGCCATTTCAGAAAAGATGGGGCAACAGAGGGTGTTGTCGGTGTGCCTTACCGCTCCGTTATGCACTTTTACTGCAGCATCTGTCATTGCGATAATTATCATTTGTGCTGTCCTCTTTGAGTCTCAACTGTAAAATCTGATTTAAGATCTGAAAAAGTCTTTCTCAGTAGTAATGCTGCTGCACAGCTGATCTTTAGTTAGTAACTTCAGGCCTCAGGTCAAGCCTCCAAATCTGTTAATTCTTTCTTACAGGTCTCTTATTAGTACTTTGATGCTGAAAAAAAATTATTAACTTTTGTCAATAAACCTTGGGATCAAATATATCATATATCAACTTTTCCTTCTGTATTATGTATGTGCTTGATTCTTACTCTCTCGTTTGTTTTGAAAACATTTTGAACACATACACTCAGTCTCAGTGGAGCAAACTCGCACACTCTTTTTCTGCATTTCTCCAGTCTAATTTATCTGTCCCTCGTTTTACTTCTCTCCTCGGGACCATTTTCTTCCATCTTTCATTCAATTTTTTGTGACATATTTTCGAAAGTTATACACGTGTTATTCAAAGTAGCCTATATGGAAGACGTAATTGCCCAAATGCTGAAAGTAGTGAAGAAACTTCTACGCAGAACGCTGTGTTCTGTGCGCTCCACCTCTCGGTTACCCCACTTATCAAAGCATTTGTTTATTCCAAAACTTTGGGTCACACCATAAAAATACTGATTTCCCCAAACAAAGCGACCCGTATAGCACGCGCAGCCACTCGTTTTTCCCCCTTTTTATCTATGCCAACCCCAATATTGAACAGAAACCACTCGAGATCTGCTGGCGCAGTCAAATATCTTCGAGCGGCGAACCCCCCTCCACAGTTGCATGAAAATTAAAAAATCTGACCCTTAGTATCCTTCAAGTATAAATTGACTCTTGTCAACCCGACTATATTTTGGTTTTACAGACTTCTTCGACCCCCGGAATTCTCAATCCCACGTTCTAACCCTCGTCAGAGGAGAGACTTTCCCGTTCGGAATTCTAATTAGTTGACCCATTCAAGATGGGCTTTTATAAACTACTTCGTATCACTTACAAACAGTGCACGGACAAAAAATTTTTGAAGACAAGCTCCACAACTGGGATATTCATTTATAAAATGAATTTAACTTGTCTTAATTTCCGAATTGACTTGACAGGACACTTATTTACTTTCCCTGTGTGTATGTGTTTTTATACTCGACGTGTCACCATTCAATTCAAATAGACAGACAGTACATTAACACTCGAATTATCATGACCAGAGGACAACTTAATTCAGACAACTTCATTTAGGTTCTTCAATATGCAGAAATTTTACATTTAGACATTAATTGGTGTTCTGCTCACCTTTTTCTTTGGCGCCTGATTGTCTGAAAAAAGCTGTCTCTCCTATCACCTCGAGGCGTCCTCCCTCGGACGGGGTCGGTCTCACGACACGGTGGTCCTTCAGCCTTCCAACCTCGTGTCACGGCACCATTTATTAGATTCGGTTCTTTTAGTAGGAGGCTTAAGAACGGACCGCAGTAATTCAAGTGAAAATGAAGTGTTTATTGGTAGTCACACATCCAAGCATATCAGCGCTGGGCTCAGTGGAACAGAGCTCCCGCAGGAAGTCTGTCAGACTGGCCATGATTTCCGGTTATCATCTGTACTTATTGCATAGGTTGGACTCACATTCGACCGAGTATGATTGGACATGAGTAGGTTCAACATGCTTCGTCATATTCTCTGGATCAGCCCAAAACAATGTGTGTGTGTGAATCTGCCCTTGCTTTCCCAGGCTTTCCTAATTGTTTTGTCTTTCTACTCCTGGATCACTTTAGTCTAAGAACAAAGCCAATTTTAACAGTAGTCCTGAAGTTGTGGTGTTTTTTCCCGTCCCTCTTGTTTCCTCAGGGTGCACCCAAACCTGTTGCAATGGAACCGTGTTCCGGAGGAAGAGCTGCTGTGTTGACTCTCCTCGTGCGTCTGCCTTCTGGACCCTCAGGCTTACCTCCACCTGGACAGTCAGGTAACGGCACACACGGATAACATTAATATTACACAGCAGACCTGTCTTTTCTCTCTCGTTATCACGCAATACTAAAGTTGTGAAATGTATTCAGGCCTGTTGACAGTTTCAGGATGTTTGGCGGGCACCTGGGGACCTTTTACGTTGTTTCTCCAGGTTGTAGTGGACCCAGGGAGATTTCCTTTGTCGTTTCACTTTGTAGTCATGTCGTGCTTTTTCTTTAATTGTTTGTGATCGCTTTCTCTGGCTTCTTTCTCTCAAACTTGGTCATATTAGTGAGGTTAAAAGAAGCTAAAATGAGCTGGTTGCTCGTGCAGTGTGTGTGTGTGTGTGTGTGTGTGTAAATCCTGCAGCTTGAGAACAACTTAGTCTGATTGGTGCACAGTTCTTGAATGGATCCTGTGTCCGGTGGACACTGTTTTGACGTTATGTCAAAACCACATATCTGCACTACAGCAAAGATGTGGCTCTGATCTCCACATGAGAGAAGAACCGCGTCCAGTAAAACTCACTGTATGCGCGTTTAAAATGTCACACCTGGAATAGTCGTGTATTTGTTTGGTTAATTGCTTGTTACTGTGTCGTTCAACCCACCTCTATCTTCTCTCACTCTTCTCTGCCCTTCTGTAGGACTCATTGTTGCCAGTGCGCTGACAGACATTTCGCAGCAGAAGCCATACGATTTCAAGGACAAGTCGCAGGCTTTAAAGAACCGAAAAGCCCTTCCTCCAGCGCACCAAGGGACTTGCGTTTGACTCTAAACCTCTGAGTCCATCGGTCCCCTTTCGACACCATCTGAGGTCACATCGTTCCAACATGTCTCAGGTCCTGGTTGGAAGCCTCTCAACAGACATAACATGTATACATGTGGAACATTTCATTCAGCTGCTACCACTGAACTTTTCATGCTCCAAGAGCACAACACATGTTACCTTTACTTGTCTGTTTGTTTGTTTTTTTTTGTTTTTTTTGCATACTTTAACTTCAGAAATCCTTCACCAACTTCTGCTACAGCCCCCACCCACTGGGCTTCTTCCCTTTCTTCCTGGGCAGCCATTGTGACAAAGCAAAGTGTCTGCATTAAGTGGACACCCAACCCTGTGTGTGACTGGTTGTGACATCAGAGACGGATTACTTAGTCATAAATGCTTTGTGACCCCATCTCTTTGCTCACCGTGAGAGAAAAGCAAAGCTGACTCTACTTTAGGTGAAGTCGCTATTAAATGACCTCCCTCCCCTCCTTGAAATGCAGTGCAACAGATGATTGAAAATGGCTGATAGATTCCCAGTACACACACTGCCTTCACAAATGTTTGACCTTCTTTTTGCTTGCTAGAAGCGTTTCACTTTAAAGACTCGCTGTACGGGCTGATTTCATTTAGCCTTTTTGTGAGGAGGATTTGACGCTCCATAACTACATAGATCATGACAGCTTGACCATTTCGTTACACTACGCTTGTCAAATGCCGTCATTAATGATTTGTCTTAGCACCTCCTGTACATATGAATTATCCACCCAGCTAGCGCTAAAGTCTGTATTTTCTGTGGAACACGTGTACTAAAGCTGCAGAGACTGCAATCACGACTAGCGACGTGTGGCTGAAGTTGGGAGACTTGAAGAGGGCACGAACAAGTCATTCATACAAACAACTAAGGCATGTGAATCTCTTGGGAGATTTTTCTCGTGAAAAACTTGGGAGAAGTAAGACGCATTTTACTAAGCAACTGGAAGTTTCTTTTGTTTATAAAAAAAAAAAAAAAGAAAAAGTTTTGTTTTCCCAGTGCAGTTACTGTTTAATAAGTAAGGCAGAAAAACACTGAAGTTCTGGTTGGTTCTTTACTGTAGTTTTGTAATTGCATCATGTTGCAACCTGGACATTTTGACGCTTTTGAACTTGCCCTTGGATCAATGTGGTGGATGGACCTCGTTCAGGAGTCTGCTTCATAAAATCAGACCAGGGACATCATGATCCTCTGGCTGTTTACTAGTTTGTTTCTTTTCTTTTTCTTTTTCTTTTTTTTCCAAATATTCCTCTGAAGCTATGACTTTGTTTAAATCTTTGAGTACTACCTTTTTTATAATGCCTTGGCTTTTCCGTGAACTCTTATAGAGGGAAGGCGAGGATCTGAAGATTTTTTTTCCCGAAGCTGTACAGTGTCTTGCTGAACAAATGTCTTTGTCACTTTTGTTTCTTGAAATTTCATGTGTTTTTGTCAGGTTTTTATGGCAAACTGGCAAAAAAGTCTCGGTTATTTTAGGCCTTGTGCCCTGATACTATTATATCTATAATAAATTGTTTTTTTGCTACTCTTGTGAAAAGAGCATTTCTGTTAATAATTTGTTTTGATATTTAACAGATTCCTGTGTAATGGCACATTTAACTTGAGTATCTCGTGGGCTTAAACCAGTTATACTAATGTCAGCTTCTCTTGATTTGTCCATCTTTATGAACAACTTTTTGGGCATTTTCCGGATTTTTGTTGCAGAAGGGGTCGCCATGAGGATGGTATGCCTGCTAATGTGTTTTTATTTCGTCTTTGTAGGGCCATCCTTTAATATTGTCATTACACAGGAATCAAGAGTCCCACTGTACCGTGAAAAAGATAACAAACTGCATATCGGTGACTGTCGGTGTATTTTAAAAATGGACAATGTGCCAGAAAATTAAAAAGAAAGAAGAAAAAAAACAACTCTGAACTGAAAGTCTTTTCTCAAACCCTCCTCGCACTCTGGTACTGTTCTCGAAGTTCCCTTGCTTCTGTGTGGCTGCCTTGATGTCTCTGAAGCTTAAACCTTCAATCTGTGATTGCCTTCCCAGCTAAAGATAATTGCTCACTTTAAAAGTGATCAAATCTCAAAACTCAGCCTTGATGTATTTTGTGTTGGTGCAAGATAATTACTTTCATCATATTTGACAGTGCAATTTAAATTGAACTTCCCCTTTTTAAATGTGTACAGTATAAGTATATGATGTAAAGTAGGTTCTTTGTACTTTAATAAACTTTTAGTTTAAAGGGATTAATCCAAACTGTTTTATTAGACACAGCTGACTCAAAGTCGAAGACCAAATTATGCTGTCTATTAAAAGATAAAAACGTTTTGCAAATGGGAGTTGAATAAAGCTTTTTTTTTTTTTTTTTCCCATAAGCAAAGGGTCATATTAACCTTTGTATTGTAACTTTAAATTTGACACGTACAGTATACGTTTGCATTTATATTTGGTCTAAAATGACATTCCAGGCACATTAAAATCCCCTCCTTTTGTAGGTGGTTTGAAATTTCATCTTTATTATAACAGATCTGATAGGAGGCACAGCACAAATGCAAACACTGCTATTCTTACATTTAATTATTTAGCATACATGGACAAAAGAATAGGAAAAAATCTTGCTTAATTAGACACGTAATAGAAATCTAATTGTGTCACTAGACTGCGTGTGCTGTAGTCGAGACGTCAAAGATGGCAAATTCTGGTGAGGATTTTACTTTCAATCTGCATGGTGCAGCTCATGCTCGGCACGTAACCAAGAAGAAACGCACTCCGTTTGTCCTTTTTAAGTTTAGCTCCCCTATCAAGAGGTTTGTCCTCCAGGATGTTTACACCTTTTAGAGTGTTGGTGCTCCCTGTTCAATGTCATTGATGTGCATTTGAATGAGGACATCGGGAAGAGAGAGGCAGCCTGCCAAAGTGCTACTCTGGATAATCCTCACTTATTCTTGACAGTGCACTTATTAGCTGCAGGCGCTCTTGGAGAAAAGCCACGAGTGTCCTAGAGAAGTGTGCAAGAGCTAGATTAACCTAGTTGGTGTCGGCGTATGCTGCATACAAAGGGCATACAATGGAACGTTACAGTGTCTCTCAGACTTCTAAGTGGGATTCGATCCGGCTTTTTTCTGTCAACATGTCACTTTTGACTCGAGGGCCAACGATGCACCTTTTGCTGAGGCCTTTTTTAGTCTGAACAGGTCATCTCAGCTGGACAGCTGTGAGTGAATCAACATGTTGTGTTTTAAAGTGATGTGACCTGTGGGGTTAACGCTCCACTGTTCCTTGCCACTTTGTGTCACTTGTGGTTGCCGGTTTTGCACATGAAGCTGTATGACTCCTGCCGGTTTTTATAGTAACGTTGACTGTAGAAGTTATTGTCTTGTGTGCTAGAGCCAAGTTAGGTCAAGACTGCATGGTAAAGGTGTAAAAAGGAGTCACATGTTAGGACAGATGAGTAAATCCCTAACTTTAATTGTAAAACTAAAAAAAATCAATACAAAATATTCACAAGAAGGCTATTTGTAAAGTAGTAATCCTTATTATACCTTACAGTGACCATCTGAATAAATTCAGTAGAAGATTTGCTTATGTGTAACACTTCTAGTGAAATACATCAATTAAAAAGAAGTGGAAGATAATTCCATGGATGAAATGGGCCCAAAGTTATGGTGTGCAGAAAGAGAAAGAGCAGAAGGAAGCTTCAACACAGATTATTGATTCATGAAGACTGGTTCAGCAGCTGAGAGGTTTCCACATGACAAACGTGCTATTTTTGGTCTCTGTCAATTACTGATGGCTGTAAATGTTTTTGTTCCATTTCAGTTGAACAAAGACATTTCAGCGTTTCATTGATCTCTGCAGGCTGAGCAGAGGTTTCACCGAAAATGTTCATCCAAGCACTTTGTAACTCTTGCAGCAAGACTGATGAAAAACGGATCGAGATTTTCCGAACAGAAATCCAGAGTAGCTCACCTTGTGTGTTACATGCGAAGGACTGACACTTCCAAAAACAACAAGCCAAGTTCTTCCCTCCACTTACTGAAAACCACACGATCAGTGTTTGTGACTAAACTATTCTGGCAGAGAGAAAGAAGCAACCAATGACTGCTCCATGGCTGGAAGATCTGAGCACAGCAGTCTCCGAGAACAAGAACCAGTCACCATCACGGCGACAGACATCCAAGAAAGGGTCTGAAATATGACGAGTTGGACTGCACCAGGCCCAGGCATGATACACACCTTCTGGCGAAAGAGACTAACTGATCTCCACAAATGTCTAGCACCACAAATACACTGGCTGCTAATGGATGGAACAAACCCAGACTGGTTAACCCGAAGTTGGACAGTCCTGATCATGATACCCTGAAGGCGATGATTCCATCCAACTACCAGCCAATAACCTGCCTCTGTACAAAATGAAAAGTCCTCTCAGGCAGTGGATGTGGATGACTGATTAACAGAACCATCACCCAAAATGCCAGAGTGAAAAGGGAAAGCCAACCAGAATAGAAAAGCCACCAGGGCTAATTTCTACTTTCATCTGGACCACAAAACCGAAACGAAGGGTGAACACGCTCTTAAATCCACCCTTTAATTGTCACACGGTATATACACATATATAATATGTGCAATATCATGTTTGTGGCGGTTTCACATCATGAAAAATGTAAACATCTAACAATTTGCATCAGAAAACATAGACACGTCATGTTTTTGGAGTGTTGAAAATGTAGCAATTTCATCATTTTCGAGCATACAGTTTAACATCATTCAAAACCTTTGGCGCGTCACAATTCTGTAGCCCAGAAAATGTTGCAAGTTTACAAACTTTGAGCCTTTGTTGTGAAACTGCCATGCTTTGCTCTGCGGACTAACATAGCTATTTCACATTCTGGTGTGAGACTGCATTAAAAAAGATGACAAGTCACATCATCATCTAAGCCTTTCCTTGTGAAAAACATTAAACAGCTCAAACAACATTTCTAAGATCAGAGCTTATCGCAGAAAGTGAATGTGAAATTATTACTATAATATATATAAAACAAAAACAAGTATTAAAGTGAAAATGCACACTCAACAGCTGTTTCCCCTGCTGCTGTGATGGTAATTACATTTAAACAGTGATCAAATGCAACATTTATTCAACTACTAGTCATCTTTTAATTACATCACATTATGTGATTCTATTTTATGTTAATATAAATTTCCACTTTGTTTCCAAAAATAAAGAAAAATTGTTCTTTCTGCTTCACTATTAACTGAGCATCTTACTTTAAAAATATAATTGTCACCTTAGTGGACGAATAAATGAATGAAAAATGAATAAATGACTAAATAAATTAATGAGTCCCTCTCAAAATAGTGAAGTAGATGCAACATTGATTAAAGATTAAACCAGACGTCCACTTCCTTGGATAAAGACAACATATACGCACCTCTATATTGTTTTCATTGTACAAAGTGGGGTGGGGTGGGGTGGGTAGTGGCTGCCTCCAGGTAACCTAATACTTTAGTTTTGCAAGAGGAATTTGTGTCCATCCTTGGTGAATAAAAAATGACAACTGCTGAACAGTCTGTGTTTATTGTTGTCTAATTTTAATCTTTGTGATGATACATACATTGTTGTTGTAAGTCGTACAGAGTGAGGTACCAAAGCATTTAAACATTTAAAAAAAAAAAACAGCCTCACTTTAGGCTTACTGCATCGAATTTACATTTAAAATCGGTGAAACAGCAACATGAGGAGGGGAGACCATCAGTATCCTTTGCAGTGAACTGGATGTTTTACTGGCTGCGTCGTTCCCTGATCTTTTACATACGCACATATCACGCAACAGACACACCTGCAACAGGTCAAGTTAAATTAACCACCATTTTTCACCCCACTCTCAGCGACTGCAGCCGTTTGAATAACTTTCAATCTTATTTAAAGACTGTTGGACCTTTGCACGTGTGAAAACCCGCTCCCCGTATGCCAACTATGACTCCAGGACAAGTTTGTTGACAAATGTGGCGCTCCTCACCCACAGGCTTGCACTCAAAGCTGACATGTTTTCTCTGGGACTGGCAAACTTTGGGAGGTCTCTGTTGAGATGAAGATGATGTCCTTCCCTTTAGGAAGGTAAGACCTTTCCGTCAGTTTGTACAGTGAGTTAAAGTCTGCTTCTGCTCTGTTTGCGTTTGGCTATTATGAGTGTTGCGGGATGACTTGCCGTTATTAATTTCCCATCTCGGGTGTGGCTTTTGGTTTTGGGTCTATTAATGCCAACTCATTTATGCATTACATTATATATTGATGTTGCATAACATATTTTGACCAAGTTCACATTAAAAACCACACAACATATCTTCACCAGATTATCCTGCAGTTAGTAAAGTCTTTTTTTTTTTTTTTGATAGTTCAAAATTAGTTTTGTTCATAACCAGTTCATGTTCATGGTTCAGCATTTGAAATTCTGAAGTAAGTTGGCTCACAGTCCTAAAACAGACCAGGTCACGTTTCTATGGCTTCTAAATTCCATCCATCCATCCATCCATCCATCCATCCATCCATCCATCCATCCATAACTGCTTCACCTTATGCAGGGTCGCAGGGGGGCATCTTTGGATGAGAGGCTTGACAGGTTGCCAGTTTATCTCGGACACAGAGACAAAACAACAATGCACGCTAATTTTTACAGTCAGTTTCGAATAGCCAGTTAACCTAACATCCAAACTGGTGACAATGGAGTAACAGGTCAGCAATATGCTCCAGAGCAAGATGGTCAAAGTGGGCCCTGCTCATCCTAATGCATCCAAATATTAAGTGAACAAATTCAGTCTGTACCTGCCATCCTCTTTCCTCTTGTCCCACTGTCTACAACTCTACATTTTTGCACAATAATTACAGCACATTAATCAGTGGAGGTCCAATAATAAATGCTTCAGTCTCACAATTAACAACACATTAAACAGACTAGCAGCTGTGTGAGAAAATCATGTGTGAGAGCACAGCAGAATAAATCATACTCTGTGGCAGTGTATGATAGAGATGAGGACAGTCAGCGAACATACAGCTGTCTGCTAAAAGACCAAAACAAAATTTCAACTTGTATTATACAGTATGTACCTTCCTTTGGCTTTCTGATGTGCATAGTGGATCTGACCTCCTTCGGTTTCAGCTAGCAGAACTCACTAACTCTGTTATAGCTCTCTTGAACCCTGCTTTTGTTTTAGAACGCCACTGTTTGTCATTTTCTGTCTTGCTGTCTGCTATGGATATTGTTGCCACAAAGTTCTACACAGGTGTAGTGCACGTCTGTAATTGTTACAATGCTGTTGTATATAGGTATACAGTAGTTACTGTGTGGACAGGAATGTTGTTCAATCCCCAGTAGAGCTGCACTTTCACATTCACCGGATAAAAACGGCCATGTTCATATAAAAATATACAAAAAAGTATGAATGCCACTTCTGCATGAATGCATTAAAACTTTCATAAAACTGTGTGTGTTAGAGTCTTTAATATATGTAGGCTACAGATATTAAACAGATGAAAGACAAATCCAGATTTGTTGCTAATGAATTTTAAGAAGTAACCGATTTAGTTTGCTTGCTGTTATTTCACTTTGCTTGCTTGTGTCTATAGGTGAAGTTGTTGATATGCAAGTTTATAATCATAAAAAGAATACAACCATGGTCATTTCTGCATCTGCTCTACACAGTTTGTAAATCAGAGGGGATTCAAGCTGTGGTTGAATCCTGAAATAAAACCAAAAAAAAAATTGTTTACATATTCCAAACTTGACTGCTCTGCATCACAAATAATGGGAAATGCATAGTATTAAAAACTACAAAGGGTTCATCCCAATTCTATTATTTATCAGAGACTGAAATATAAGTTATAAGCATTGTTTGCCACCACAGTCCCATTTCAGACCTGCTTGCAAATAAGTTTTTTCTCATGTCAATATGCTTGGTACGTTTTTGCAAATTTTACACCAGTCTTTGAATTTGGCAGGCTTTCAAAATTTTCTCTGTTTTGCAGGCATGGTTAACAGGCACGTGCCAAATTCAGACAGATTTGTTTTTACAGTGGGGTTACATCCCACAACTGTAGAAGGAAGCTCAAAAGAAAAAATGATCAGATTTATCTGATTTGCTACTTATTAGTGCTACATAACCTTATAATCGAGCAACGGTTCAAATGAGTTCAATATGTTGAAGTCAGTAATTAGCTTTTCCTGTGTGTTTTGGGAATCAATTGGAAAAAAAGTTGATATAATATGCTATGCATACAGTATCTGATGGGTTTAAATTTGTCTCTCCATACATTAATTTCTTGGTTAACATTTGCCCATCCCAACTGACTCAACAGTAATCTATATTTCACCCTGCTGAGGAATAACGTTGCTGTTATCAGTTCTGTAACATTGCTTTGGGGACGATGCTTATTATTGCAACTTCACAATTTCTGCATTGCAGAGTTGAGGGTTTTGCTGGAAATAAGAGTCAGTGCCTGGATAGGAAAAAAATCAACTTTGTACACCTTCTGTAATCAGATGGATAATCTGTTCTACGTGCGAGTTTGCTGTCTAAACTAGTCTGCTGATATCAATAAGCCTGATGACACAAGATTTACTCAACTCAAGTCACCAAAGGTGTCATGTTTCTCCCCTCATTAGTCACCAGCTCGCTGCCATGTATACTCCCATCCACAAAGGACATGGGGACTGTAACAAGGTTTCAGAATGATCTGTTTTATGCTAAAACTTCCCTCACAATAAAATGTGTCTTTGTAAAACGCAAACAATATTTATTAATATTTTTACACTTGTAGATAATATTTGTAAAGGCTGTTTTATTTTTTTAGCCTGAATCCACAGGAACAACAGCGAGCTAAAATCCCACTATGCAGTAAGAAGGCTGATGAGTAGTTCAAAAGCAGTCTGTGACTGGTACAAGAAGATACTATTTCTAGAAAATGTATAGATCAGAGGTTGGCCACAATGGCCAGAAGGAGAAAATTGATGGACATTCCTTATTTAAAAGCGAGCAGGGACAAATCATCATGTGGGACTCATTAATTTGATTGGGAACAGCTGGTATCAGTCTCTCTGGTTTCACCTCAGGTTGCCCTTTGTTAAAATGACGCTCTCCGTGGTGCTGAAATTCAAGTTAAGTGGAATGACATTCTACAGTTTATGGTGAACTTAACAAAGCCATTTCCTCACTTTGTTCGTTTTTAAACTTAAACCTGTTCTTCTCATTCAAGACTACGCAAATTAGGATTGTTTTTGTTCATTAGAGTCATAGGTAAATCTTATCCTTAAGACGGGTCATCTTTATTTGAATGTAAGAGATATATGTATCATGCTTGAGAAAAGACCCACACAGGAATTCTGAAATCATATTTTAAGTAATTAGACATTCCCATGGACACTTTGCAGTAATGGTAAGAAAAAAAAAAGGGGTTATTATAGTAGTCAATTATTTGATTTATTAGAAAACTGTATGGGCAGTATTGAGCTGAATCATCATGTTCTTGTTTTTTTTGGCAGGCACTTTTATCCAAAGCAACTTGCACTTATATCCCAGGTAGGCATGTAGCGTAAGGGGGTCTTACTTAAGGACTACTGGAGGTAGTAGCTTTCATTCAGGGGGGGAGTTCAGAGTTTGAACTCCAGTCACCCACATGCAGGGCGGTAATCTTACCACCACACTGTCCAGTTGCTGGATCATGTTAATAAGTTACCAAATGGAGAACCCCAATATAAAAATCTTTGGCTAGCACTGAATTCTCATTGTGACAGATAATCTGAGCAAATTAACCTTTACAGATAGTCAAAGGTAATCACACTGATTTTAATATTTTGCCCAATGACAGCCGAGATGGGCTCCAGCCCCCCCTGCAACCCTGAATTGGATATAGTGGGTATAGAAAATGGATGGATGGATAAACTCCAGTTAGCCATTTTAAAGACTTTTAACTGAACAAACTTGACAAAGTAAGTGGTCTGTTCTCAACCTGTACTCTAAAAGGTTGTCATCTATTGTCTAAAGTCTATTTTCTTTATCCAACCAAACTTTCTTTTAAAGTACCATCAAAACTAAGTGAAACTAAGCGTAAGAGTTAACCTGAATTATGATCTCTCATCTTTCACCCTTTAAAAGATATGAGGGGAAACCTCTTGAAATGGCTGAAAATGTGAGGTCGTTACAGTGGAAAGTCAGGCACACACACCGTTATTTGGGCACAACAAGGAAACAAAAGTAATAAAGTGGAATTGTAACGGCTCTCTCTGTTAATGGAAAAGCTGAAGTCCAGAGTTCTTTTTAAGATGCTTAACAATGATGCTGAAGAGGTCAACGTTGCAGTAATTTGATACCAGACAGTGTTGCTGTGATTGAACTGTTTTTATCAGTGTCCACTTTAAATCATGCCAAGAGTGAATTTTCAGATTGAGTAGACCTGTGGTGGTTTTACAGTCATGGGAGGGGAGGTCTCGAAACACAAAATGCCAGTCCTCAGGGCTTTTGCAAGTTTATTGTTCTCTTGCAATAAAGCCCATATATTTATAATGAGTTTAATGACAGCTATTTGTCCGGAGGCTTGAGTTACCTACTGTGTGTGTTGCATTCTTAAAACCTCCATAGTTAAAACTGTCATTCACATCTCCGAGTGTAATAATGCTATAGTAGAATTCCGTGTAGCAGTACATGTGCTTGAAAATTGAGTTTATTATTAGTTCATTTAAAAATGGAGATAAAACATTTTATCTAGCATCACATAGCAAAACTGGATAGATCCCTTTAAGGCTACACAGACAGTACAATATAATTAATTAATGATACCTTCAGTATCAAGTATGTATGTATATATATACATATATATATATATATATATATATATATATATAAATATATAAAAAAGAAACTCATGATTTTCAAGATTAAAACACATCTTTATTATCAACATTGTGACTTATAAAACCCATTACACATGACTGTATGAAATAAACAAATCTCTGAATATTTTTGAATGTATCATAATTAATTAACTTTTAATAAACTGGCCAAAAAAGGGAGTCGGTTTATTCTGGGATCAGATTTTGGCACAATACTGGCTTATTAATTAGTAGATTGTGCATTCAGTGGCAGGACCCAATTTTTATGGTCCATCTTCTCTCTCCTCTTCCTCTCTTCCCAACTCTTTTAGATTTGGCTCTTAAGCCACACAAAATAATTGTGGCAGGATGAGCCAAGGGGAGGCCAGTCCTTACAAGACGGCGCTCCTGTCCCAGCATGCAACACAGGACTACATACCATCACATTCTCTATAGTAAAAGCAGTAAGTTCTGGTGCAGCAGTTGTCCCCATCCAGACAAAAGATAGTGCAGGACACAAAATGGCAAATGGCAGTTTTCACACTGTGGTTTTTGAATGGTTAATTTTTGTGGTTAGTTTTTGAGGTGCAGGTAGGTTGAGTGTCTTGTTCTTCTGCATCAGCCAAGGTGGACAGTTGTCTTTTCAATCTCATGCATAACATGGCCCTTCTGGTTGTGTGACATGTCTTATAAATCTTTGGCACATTCTCTAGGTGATGTACTCCATCACTATGCCAAAAGAGGTGGGGTGTATTCTTGACACATATCCCCCTCCTGTCCACTGAGGAGTCTGTCCTCAATAGGCTACGTCCTTGTCTGCCTGTGTCACTGCACAGGGACTGATATTATCTGACTGACAATAGCAGTCCGTTTGCCAGGTGCCATTTTATAATCCTGCCATACAAGACTTCCTCCTATACTGAAAGATGAGATAAACTAACCATTGGAGGGAAAGGATGATATGAGCTAGGATGCATTAACTGATCTCGACTGTGATGACCAGTATAGGTCACAGTTTTTTTTATTTTTGCTTTTAGAATATTTATCAATTGTTAGTTGTACATGAAGTGTCCTTATTCTTGCAATGTCTCATGGTTTATGCAAGTAATAACTATGTATTGAATTTGATGTTCTTTTAGTTTTTTTTTAAATTTCTTTTTGACCAAAATCATCACCCTTTAATGAAAACAGACTTCATATGCACATTGTCTTCAGTTATGCCACATTACTGGCTTTTCTTTAGACGTCAACGGGTATAAAAAAGTGTTTACAGTAGCTGCATGTTACATATTTTTAGAAATGGTAAGGATGTTTACGAACAAGCGTTCATTCAATATCTTTGATAATTGCTGCCATTAAGTGCAAACTGTTATTGTGTTTTCAACATTTCCTCCATTCATATCAGCTTCAATAGTTTGTAATTAATGACTGTTTGCTTTTGTCTTTTGGCATTTGCTTATGGGTATTGACAAATTATTTATTTGTCAAATACTTGTCCTAGTTAGAAAATATTAAAGGCAGCATTTTCAAGAATTTGGATCAAACCAAAAAACAATTATCTTTTTATTTTTTTAAGCAAATGCTTTTGTAAATTCTTAATGTTGCTGTTACAGATCATTTAATGATTTGGAGGAAATGGTGTTTAGGAAACCATTTTTCACTGTCTCCTTAAAAGATAATTGTACAATAAAGTAATTTCTGCAACCACATGAGACAGGAATTATATCTCGTCACAGAAAAAGCAGAAGGACCTAAATAAGCTGTATTAATGTAGAATCTCGTAATATGACTGACAATATATTACAAGCTAACAGCAGCATACAGTAACCGAGTGGGCACTCATGTATTATATATACAAAATGGTCTTTTAAGTAGTAATGTGATAAAGCCACAAACCACCATGACAATCAAATTTACAAAACGGATCTATACCTAGTACTGAACACATTGAAGAGACAATTATTTTCTTCCTGTGGATGCGTCTTTGTCTTTTGTGGATTCCCTGACAAATTGTACTCTTAAATGAGTTCAAATCTTTGCCGTATCACAGTCCACATAAGTCTATGAAATCTGTTGTCAATATTTTGTCCTCACATTTAGTTCCAGGCTTTTACCTTTCCAATTGCCTTTTGGTTCAACTGAATCAAGCTTATTAACAGGACGGATACACGTGCAGTTATGCAGAGAATGATTCACTTTATGCTCGAAACACTGTCGGCAGTCCATTCAGTCAAATGTGCAGTGACTGCGCACATTCCAAAGAAAAATAAGCTGAATCACATCAGATCGGAGTTTATCTCCAGAATGTGTATTTCCAAGTGCGAATCACATTTTTTGAAGTCACAAAATTCTCCCACAGGGCATGGAAGGCAAATGAGCAGATATCTCTGCAAGTCTGTTTTCCACACAGAACAGTCAACATGTAATCCACAAATATTATCCCACTATTGCCTATGATTTTACTTCTATTACTGTGCTGCGTATCTCTTTTCCATTTAAAGAAAAATGTAGGCGTTGCACTTTGGTAAATGTCAAAATTAAAATTGGTTCAATTACTTCTTTAGACAAGAATGCTGATCCACGGTCCTTGGTTCCTACAAAAGCTGGAGACTTTTGAGCTGTAGAACTGTTGACGTAAAAGCAAAGGCCAGGGCGAAGAGCATCGTTGAGGGGCGTAAGCAGGTCAGTTCCGCTGGTGAGCTTCTAGGAATGGCATTCGAAGCGCTGGACTCATCTATTTGATTGTTCTAAAGGGAGGGATCACAGTGTAGATGCACATTAGAGGAAACATCGATTTATATATATACAGTATATATATTTTTGTACCTCTTCTAAAACATGTATGTTTTTGTTTTTCAAGCTTCAATGCATCAAAGTTTTTCAGGTGCAACAAGTAAAGACAGTCAAATTGATATGTATACATTAAGCCTCCAACTTGAAATTCCACTGAAACATTTGTTATAGGGGAAGATGAATGGTAGCAACCAACAAAAAATAATTAAGAGACCGTAATACTGCTTCTACAATTATGTAGAACTACTGTATTTTCTTCAGTGGTGCTACAATATTTGTCAACTATTTTTTTTTCTTACTTCTGCATGAAAAAAAAACTACCATTTTCTTTTTTTTACATAAAATTTCTAAAAGTAGATCAAGTTCCCAAAATATTAAAAGGCTCTGAGCAGTTTTTTTTGGGAGCCATTCAATTCCTGGATGAAGGAAAAGCTGATACATATTCAATAAGAATTACAATAAAAGCTAGTGCCCAACACATCCACAAAAAAATATTACAGCTTTTTGTTGACCTTGCAGAGTACTATATGCCTTGCTTTTGTAATGGTCTTTGGTTTCTTGGTTGGTTGACCACTCGGGGAGGTTAACAGGGACCTTGAATCTTCTTGCTTTAGACAGAATCTGTCTTGATCACTTTGGACTTCACAAACGGGGGAAGAAAAAAAAAAAAAAAAGAAACTCTGCTCTAATTTCACCATTAAAATGCCTTAAAATAGATTAAATCAAAAGTAATATTTTTGTTTTAATTACCAACTTTTAGGACTTTGAAAATCTGATGTTTCAGGTGATGAATGTAATGGTGTTCAGTTTATTATAACTACAGTATGCCATTTGAATCAAAAATCTAATATAATTTAGAAGAACTATGGTCCTGGCATGCACAGGATAAAATGTGTCTTACCACACAAAGAGCCGTGTCCACCGTTTGATTTCTCACCAGTTTTTGGGCCTGCAGGAAAAATGAGAAAAAAGACAATAACTTTTATACTTTTCTTTGATTGGCTTTACCAAGAGCCAGACTGAGAGTGGTGACAAAGAATATGAAATTCTGCTTTGATTCTCATGGTTTAGAGATCCTATCTGAACTTATTTTCCTAATTGTTCTTCTCTGTGAAATTTAAGTGTGTCTAAAAACATTTTGTGTTATATTTCCAGTTTGTCATTGCTCAAGGTTATGAAATGGAAAAAAAAAATGTATTGAAACATTTCACAGATTGCTTCAAAGCTTCTTAGCCATTCATAAAATGCCTACCTGTTTTTTCTCATACAGACAAACACAGATACAGTGTTAGGGTACAGAAAATGATAAAGTGAGTCTATATGGCTTGGGAACAGAATAAACACTTCATGTGTTGCTTCTTAAGTAGAAAAAAAATCAGTGAATCAGAATTCTGGAGAGCACTTTCCACCTAAAGGATGTTTAACTGGTAATACATCATATTATCGCTATTAAAAGCCAATATGACAGATTGCCTTGGTTAAGAGTATATGATATAATCTCATTCATAAATACACCCTTAAAGTATTTGTCTGAGAGCAGCAAGTATCTAGTGTCTGTTGGTTAAGACCAATATGTCCCTGGAGCATTTACCAGGACAATGAAACGCAGCTGAACAAAACGCAAAATATTACATGACAAATATCTTTGCAAATTGAGTTTTGCATTTATTTATTTATTTTATTTTCTTTATTCAAAGTAAATGGACAAACAAACAAAATTAACCATCAGGCCTATGAGAAAAGCATGTGTCTAAATGTACAATAACACGAGTTGTTGCAGAGATGGCAACAGCAGTCTGTATTTAAATCTGACTTTTGAGGTCAAAGGATGATATGCAGAAATAAAACACTGGAATTTCACTAAGGACAATCAGTTCAAGCTCTATGTGGGACTTTTTGACTTATTTTTGTATTCTCTTCACATTTTGCAGTTTCATTTGCTGTTAGGTGTAGGTGCTAAATTAACTTTTTGTAGGAGAAAAATTATGACATGGGTTAAAATCGCCTCTTCAAATATCATTTATGAAATGTAAGTTTCAGGTAATTGAAACTCATTAAAAAAAACTATCATCTTTGCTCTTTTTTACTGAATTGACGATTTTCAAGTTGTAATTTTTTTTCTCATAGCATATTCACTCATTCATTCATTTTGTATTGTAATCCAAATAAGAGTTGTAATAAAGCTAACTTGAGAATTGTTCTAAATGATTTGCCTGGCTGAAAATATATAAAATAATAGAGCATAATGGAAACATCCTAAAACCATCTCCATCCCCCACAGTTGACTATGAAGCATTGGTAGAAAACATTTGGCTGATCCTTGCCATAATATTTTGCTCCGAGCTTGCACACCCACACCTACACACACCTACACCCACACAAAGACACACACACACGGTCATATAAATACTACCCCTGTAGGCCATTTCTGATGTTAGAGGCAACCAATTAGCTTTGACATGACAGCTTAGGAAACTCTGACTCCACACTGACATATCATCTTTCTGCCCAGGAGGGAGATCCTGTGCATACCATCAAAGAACCATCCCTGACCCATCAAGGTGAAAGAGCCAGATGTCTGCCACTAAAAAAGAAGCTGTGCTAAATAGATCTTGAATTGTAATCAGCCATTTTCTTTTGAGAGGTTTCTAAAACCTCTAAAATGCACACAAAAGGTAAACAGGATGGACATTAATCAACATAAGTTATTAACCTGAAGGGTTTTGTGTATTTCAGAGTGGACCAAAAGGCATAGCCATTAACTTCAGATAAACTACTGCATTTGAATACATAGTTTTTGTTAAAATACACACTAATTACATAACAATTTTGCAGTGCCATTTTCTTTGAGCTGGGAAGCCCTTAGAAGGCCAATAAACATTTTTGTTTTTAATGAGAAATTAGTGGAGGTATAAACTGGAAGACATTTATCACTCTGAATGTGATTGGATTTTAATTGGGTAGCTCCATTCATGGTAGATTATAACAATGAATTTTCTGTTGTCTGTACACATAAACTGCAGTTGAATAAGATACTCGGTGACATTAGAATAATAGTTTCTTCATAGAAAATATGTAGCCAAATGCAGATTTCTCTTTGTAAAACTTCACCTGCATGGTCCCACAGATGTCGAATGAGTCGCCATTAAGATCCAGTTTGGTCACATCTGTCAGTGTGTCCAGAGCATTGTTTGTTCGTGCTTTACCCCTTTGAATGATGCTCTGCTCTACAGTAGGCTGAATTGGGGGTTGGGGTTGCCATACTCCAACGTCGGTACCATTGCCAAATGCCTGGATGGCATTACCTACCAGAAAATATGCACCAAATGACAGGACTTTGAGTCAGTTGTTCAGTGTTAGTGTTATTAACATTGTTCACCAGAATGCCCTCTGTAATTTTTTAAAAGTATAACACAGAAAGCAATTGATTGCCGCATCAGTGACGAACCAAATGCTGATGTGATTGCTCTACTACAGTGTAATTGTCAAATCGCTGAAAAGAATGTCAGACACATCACAGACTATCTGATATAAATTTTTTTTAAAAGTATTGTTTCGCAGTCTACAATTTTTAAACCAGTTCAAGTTTGGAGAATAAAACTTGTCAGTCTGACCATGCAGAGAACAAAAATGCAGCGTTGGAGGGAAATGTATTTCTTTAGGAAAGCAGAATATGGGAACTCACGCAGACATCGATTGTTTGTGAAAAACTCTGCAAATTTATCACAGTCTGGCTTGCTGTTCCCACTGCTGCTGCAGTCACACCATGGTGACAGGCTAATACCAAAAGATCGCACGTAATTGGGTGTCATCACTGTACCTGCAGTATGAAAGAAAAGACTACAGTTAGTCAATGCAAGTGGAGCCCCATTATTTAAGATGAACACTTAAACGGGAAACTTTTGGTTTATTAGGTATTTTAGAGGCTCTTCAGCCTAAAATCAAGACGTTTGTCAAACAGCAGAGAAGTGAGCTTACTCCGCTTTATATGTAGCCTTTACTTCATTTATAAGTTCTAGAGAACTTACATTGAATATTAAACAATCCATTAGAGAACAGACCTTCAGGCTCTGACAGGAATTAAGTGGCTAAAGTTGTGAAACCCCCTGAGTCTGCCATGTGCACTGATGCTGACACTTAACATAAACAACCTTCTGCATTGTGACTATAAGCCTCATTGACCTGTATGATATCTTCCTGATTATGTAGCATACCTGCTGGTCTTGTTTATTTGTCAACATTGTTTAAATATATGCTAATGTAAACAAAAGTGAAAAAAGTAACTTGTGGAAAGTCTAATTAAGGCTGCTAACGCTTTACAACAGTTTCAAGTCATCAACGATGACTAAACCGAGCCACATTATACATAATTGGCAAAAAGTCGAGTGAAACAACATTTTTTTTTTTTCATTGTGGTGTAACTAAACAAAATGGCTACGTTTGTTTCGGGAGCATGCAGTTGAGTAGACTCAGTTTTTAGCTATGTGAAGCAGATTTTGGCGAGGTGATGGGGCACAAGAATGAGTGGAAAGGTATGTTGGTGGTGGTGGGGGGGGTGCCTGTGGGGAGACAAGAATGAGTGGTAGGGAGAGGGGGGGGTCCATTAGAGGGGATAAACTCTGTGAAGCCAGATACGAGTGGTGTAGATTAAAATGTCTGCCTGTTGAGATTGCAATTGGTCACTGTTGCCTTGCGTTAAAATCTCATTACAAAATCTCAGTGGGACATAACTTTTCGTCTCTACATAATGAAACCTGCTGATGAAAGGAAGACTGGAGCGGTACAATTACTACATAGTGTTGTGGTGTATGAACTGCATGACATTTTCAGTCTATATAGATCTGCAGTTTCACTCTGATCTCAGCTGTCGTCTGGTGGCTTAATTGATCTGGTGTCATAACCTCTGCTCTGTATAACACATTAAGACAAACCTGCCAGACTTGCTTGTGAACATCTGTAATTTAACTTGCAGCCTCCAGGTTAGCATGCATGCCCATGGGGAGGCATTACCATTGCAACTGTGAAATAATAATACATTAGTTCATGCTGTCATTTTGCAGGGTTAACCTCCACCTCTCTTTGTATATCTTTGACACAAATTGAAAAAACGTACGTGATTTGAAGCGTGTAAGAAATGTAGCTGTTTACTTTGAGTTATCAAAGAGGGCTTATATTCTTTGTATGAGTTTTAGAAAAAATGTTTTCATTCTGTTGCTTTTTGGTTTTGGAAAAACTAAGTCTGATAAACGCTCTAAATGTAACTTCTGACTGAGCCAAAAAAAAGTAAACTCTGCTAATAAAGAGAAATAAATACAATAGGTCAATGAAGAATGAGCAACATTCCAAATAGATGGTTAGAACAGTAATTTGTGCTGATTTTTAATTTCAGATTTTTAATCATTTTATTCTTTTATTATTCGTTGTTCTTTGCCTGCAAGTTAATTTAGATGCAATCTAGCAACAATAACATTACAACGAACATAAAACCATTAATAAATAGCATTATTAGTCCAGCTTTAAGCCTAGAATGACTTACCAATCAGGCCCGAGTATGACAGCAGACAGTCAGCATAGTTCTCTCTAAGACAGCCAGATATGGAATGAACTTCTGGCTGACAACTGCTGATGAAGTCTGCCAGTCTTGACCTATTAGCAAGAGGGATACAAGAAACATGAGCACATTTTCTCATTATCTCCGTATAAGGAATAAATGAGCTAATGATGGTCTACCAGTACTTTGACTTTGTTTTATTTCCTGACAAGGAAAACTGGCATCTGATTGGCAATCTTCAAATGTTATCAAGTTCAAAGTTAGAAATTCTATTATCCGATTGAATGCACTATTAATACATCACATATAATAGACCTTCAAAAACAAACATCAGTGAAATGTTGGCCATGTAAGCAGCAGCTTTAATGTTGGCCCGTAAAAACTTGAAAACACAAAAGGAATGGAGCAACTGAGAAGCCCAGATTTTTATTGAGCCAATATGTGAAGAACTGTGCTGCAAGTTCTCACTGGTGTTATTAACTTGTCAGTGGCTGTTGACATTCTGTTCTGCATGTTTTACCAATTTGAGCTGTTCAACAGCTGGTGATGGGATTGTGCCTTAAACTGGAAATTTTTTTAAATCAGGAATATGTTTTATTATATTTCAGTCTGGTGTAGGGTCTTAGCTCTCAGGCTGTTTTACTGTATGTTCTCTCATAATAAGGTGTCCCAAGGGTTATTGAGTATTACAGATCTCAAAAGGGGCCTCGAGGAAGAGAGGGGCAGGGCGGAATGGAGGCACTCCATTACCAAAGTATGTCGCAGACGTTTACTAAATACCTCAAGAAATTATATCAACTATTTGACTTAATCTGCTTCTTAAAAAAAATGTTTGCCATTAAAACAGTACACTGTAACCTATGATTACACTGCACAATATAGGCTATCTTTCAGTTATCATTAATGGTTACTCTTTTACTGTGAACTTGAGTGAAGGTAGTGTTAAGTTTTTACACTGCACTAGTAGCAACAGTAGTAGCTTTGGTCTTAAGAGAGGAAGGCCATCATAATCTCATAAGACAAGGTAAAAGTGTTCTTCCATTATGTATTTTTAACATCTGAGGACAGATGAGATTAATCTTGGTTCAAAACTATTTTATAAATCCTTTTATGACCAAGGAAGCAGATCTTATAACATTAGCCTGTTTGCAATTTTACCTGCAGATGTAGTTCGTCTTGCATGTGTTCTGAAGAGAAAGACAGTTAGGTTTATCTTTGTCTTCATAGGAGCAGACTGGTACAATGGTTTGTCGTCTGCGCTCTGCACACGCTGTCTGATCTCCGGCTGGACAGGAACAAAACAGCATTCCGTAGCTGTATTTGGTTGGAACCTTAATTTCAGAAGGAAGGGAAACAAGACATGCTGATGCAATTTTTCCTCTTTCACGCAATCCCAAACAAACATGAACTTTCATTACAGCCAAATTTTCTTAACTTCAGGTATAACTTACAAAGTTTAGAAACACCTTGTAGTCATGGGAACAGAAACTTTTATATCTAATGTGTCCACACTCGACATGAAAAGTATCCTTAACTGATGCACTACATGACATTATACCACATGTGAGACTTCTACAAAGAGAGGATCCAAAGTGAACTTAAAGGGACACTTTGTAATTTCTTCCCCCATCTAGTGGTGCAATTTTATTTTGCAAAGTCGAATGAATTTGCTCTCTAGCGCTTCGCGTTTTCAAATGTGCGTTGCAACTTATTGAACTACGGCAGGCGGTATGCGTCAAGATTCAAGAAGCTATAGCTTCAGACTCAAGGTCCATACAAACAAAAAGACATCGAGACACACAGTACAAAGGATTACATAACACACATACAATAACAGTATAAATACAGATGACAGATAACATGTCAGATAACATAAGTTGACATAGCCTTTGGTGTGCAAACAATGCAATTAGTCATATTCCGGGAGTTACTGGAAGTGACGTCGACGCAGCGGTAGCGTTAGCAGCAGTGTGTAGTTGCTATCTGGAAAGTGTTCTTTTAAATAAACTCCCGGTAAACTTACAAACTTTCTAATGCCTCAATTTTTGTGAGTTAAGAGCCTATGTGTACTACGGCAGAAGTTTGGTAACAATCAATGTATTATTAGTGGGATAATTTACGAGATAAAATCTATTTACCATTAGCGCCAGTAATAAGCCATTCGGCGGACGTGACGTCAAAATGACGTCAATTCCGCTTGCAGGCCTGGCGTTGGGGAAAACGCGATTCGAAGTGCTTTATGTCCCTCTCTGCACTTCGTCGTTTTTCATAGACCGGAAGGACATGGCAGCCTCCAAAGAGCTTGCCCGCTCTACGTAGATACAGACAAGTTATTCTTCACTCAGGAGGATAATTGAGATTTTTGACAGAGATAATTTTACACCAATGAGGACTAACTTATGAATGAATATGTTGATTTGAGCTAATAAAGGACTTAATTTATTACATAGTGTACCTTAATATAAGATCATTAATTTGAAAGTTTTTATTTTTTTTATTTTTGTCACCTGGTAGGCAAATTGGTTTGAGTTTCAACATTAAATTCAAACACAAAAAACCTCTCAAACTTGCCATGCTTAATTACCTTGTCAAAGAACTGTCGTAGAGCCTTATGACATTTGCGCTTGTTGCAGACCTCAGAGGCTGACACCCTGCTTGTGCAGGGGTTGATGTAAGCCGAGCGATATTTCTTACAAGTATCATTCAGGTTACAGGCCTTGGCAGCATTGAGACAGTTGTTCTCCTTCGTGGAAGCAGGCTCAACTAGGACAGAGGAGAGAGGAGCATATTGCTTCTTTTTTAATACTAAACACTTATGGATGTTCATTCACCTTATTTATTTTTGATAGATATGACACAAAACAATTTTATTTAATGGCTGAACATTCTGGCTTCGTAAAACAAAACAAAAATTAATACAACTGTACAACAAATACCAGCACATTTGTGTAAAATGCAAACGCATCAGCAGTTTAAAGAGAGCTTGCAAAGTTTATCAAGCTGTTGCACATGGTTGATTGACTGGTTTATAAAACTCTTTCAATAAGATGATTTAAATTTTAGAGTGTACAAAAAAATGGAAAGGTTGTAAATGGGAAACATACAGGTTGACTAAGGATAACAATAAAGTTTAAGGCTAGAAAACTCATAGCAGTATGCCACAGGCTGAAACAGGAGTCAGTATTTGTCACTGAACCGTAAGAACTGAAGGTAATCAGATTTCTATCCAGAAAGGCCGAACGTAAACCATCCCTAACACCTAAACAGAAGAAAACAAAGTAACAGTGAGCTAAAAAGAAGAAGCTAAAAAGAAGCAATCATGGATCGTGGATGATTAGATGGAGGTGATATTCAATGATGCATCATTAGTCTGCACTAGACAAAGAGATGTTACTAGAACTTTTGTTTGATGCAGGTCCAGCTAAACTTATAAAGATGACTGCCTGAAGTAAACCAGCACATTTCCACAATCATTGATTTTGGGTGAAAGACCTGGGAGATACGATCTACAATAAATGCACAGGTAGACATTGAAATTTTGACTCATTCCATAATTTGAAATGTGGTTTGGTGATAGTGAGGCTATTTTTCAGGATATAATGCATCTTGCCACAAAGCAAAGAGCATTCAAACGTTTCTTCAGGAAACCATAAAACCAACAACTTGGACACCAAACAGCCTGGATCTTATTATGATTGAAAGCTTGTGATGCAAATGGTCCATGACAAGGCTCCATCCTGTAAAGCTAATTAGTTAACTGCTATACAAGGAAGTTATAACCAGATTGTTGAAGATTTTTTGTTATTCATAAGTGAAGTCTATGCCCCAAAGAATTCAAGCTGTCATAAAAGCCAGAGGAGGTGAAACAGTGTTTTTTTTAATTTTTTTTTTACTCTTGATACCAAAATTGTTCTTTTCATCTGAAAGGGAAAAAAACTGGATAAAAATCCTCCAAATGAGGTGATTCCATAATTTTTCGTAGAGGTTCTATTGCATTCTTGTTTGTTACAGTGTCTAAAGGTCGAGGATTAGAGGATGAGTAATTTATGGAACTATATTATAGGAATGGTACTCTTATAATCCCATCTCCACCATTATTTTTGCTATGTGGTGCAGCCCCCGTCTCTAAGGTTGCATTTCTGGCTACTTTTTTATATACTATTTTATTTTGCAGCTCTTGGACAGAAAAGAACAAACAAAAAAACCTGCAGAATTCTAACTGTGAAATCCCCATTTCCACCCAATGAAAAACTTCCAGACAATGCCTTTGGGGAAATGTACAACACTATCTCATGTAATTCAGGTTAATGATTAAAAACTAAATAAATAAAAAGGGTTTATTGTTGTTACTAGCAATTCTGTCTCTATTATCCAAATGATGAGAAGAGAAATTATCTCAGTCACGGCTAGAGCGAAGCTTTATCTTTGAAATGGTCCCCCAGACTTCTTTTTATGTGTTTAAGAGCAATTTCTGACACATTTAGACTGGAATTGCCTCACTTATCGTATAATTGGAACCACAAAAGAGCAACTGAAAAACAGCTTTGAATCCTGTTGAGATCAACCATTGCTGTATTTGCAAACACTCTAGTGGAAATATGTCATGAATTGTTTTTGCGTAGTTTCTTGTAGTTACTTTCTTATGTTTAAACTCTAATTAGCTGACTAAATGGTGTGCTTCTAGTTGTGAAGGTGTGCTACCTCTATCAAAACCCCTTGGTCCATGGTCCCATACTGTGTGTGCACAGCACACACGTTGTACAGCACCCATCAAATTACCTTTCGCCCATCCACATAAAAATAGCTAAATGCCTTCATTTTTTCATTGTTTGTGTGCCTTCTGCAATTATGTTTGCCTCATAAGGGTGATTTTGATGTTATATGTCTACTACAAAACTAGAACTGTTGATCTTGTACATAAAAGAAAAAAATGATTATGGAAACAGTCACTCACCTTTCCTTCCATCCCAGTATGCCTTTCCTTTCATTAGAGCAACAGCACTCCATGGTCAACATAATGACTCTCACTTCTCATTATTTCTCATTTGTTGTAGCTAAAGTCCTTCCTGCTCCACTGACTTCTGCACAGTAACACAAACTGTATCCTCGGCCTTGACATGGAAGAATGAATATGATAATTTTGCCTTTTGATGTGGAATTGAAGCTCACTGCACTATTTCATGCACCACGGAATGAGCTATGATTAAATCTGAATAAAATTTTGAACCTTGGGTTAATCACATATTACAAAACCCATTACTTACATCTGACAAGTGACCAGAGATGTGAGCTGTGATCCCTGAGTGGCTGTTTGTAGCTCTTGGGCCGTAGGTGAAACAGTTTTACCTCAATTACAGTAATCTTTAGAAAATATGTTCACTTAAGTTATAAATAAGCTCAGGAAAATGTAATTTCTCTTCAAAGGTTTGTCTTTGCTTCTACAATGTTGTGTAATATGGATACAGCTGTTGGAAAATATAAGCTATGACAAATACTCTTTCTTTGTTCAGACTTTGACTCCTAAAAAAAAAAGTCTGTGTTATCGATTTTTATTTAGTATTCCATTAACGTTCCGCCATTTGCGTTTTACATTTTTGACAATAAATTAAATTGAATGCATTTCTTTTTTCTTCTGAGTTGTAATGTAAATACACTTAAGTACATTTCCAAATCATGGATTTTATGGTTTTATATATGTTCTACCAGTTCATATTTGAGTGATGATAAAAACACTCACTGAGGATAACACTGTCCACAAATCTCTCAAGATGCTCCTTTTATCTTTGAATGATTTGAAAATCCTCCCTTGTCCAAGCAATCCAGAGTATAATAATGTGTTATTGTGACCCTTGATGCCAGCCACAAATGTCTGCTACATCTAAAAGTACAGAGGCAAAAAAGTTATTTAAAAAAAAATTGTCTGGATTATTTTGTATGTTGTGAATATTCAAAACCCCAATTTCAATTCATGTCCCCACCATTTATCAGGATTTTTAATATTTTCACATTTGGACCTTTTTAAGAGAGAAGTATACATAGAAAAAAAAAAAACTCCATCAAACATTAAAAGAATGTTGTTCAATTCTAAATTTCCCAAAATGCAGTCAACATCTTTAACCATCCAAAAAGCATCTGGTATCTCTGTAAAATACAACTGAGCTTTCTTATCTATGCAGAAGATAAATAATTTCTTAATATCCAGTAATGCTGCATGTTCTGAAACTAAATACGTTTCAAATAAAGTGTGTCTGTTATGTTAATCTAATATATAAATGTAAATTTTTCTTTTAAACCCTTCTTTCCATTTAGTGCTCTCTTTATCATTTCCCATCACAGAAGGAAGTGGTCTGAGCGCTATCCCTCTTGGTTGCCCTGTCTCCTGTCAAGCTTCCTGCCAACATGACAAAATTCACACCAGTGTCTTAATATTTATGACCAGACCAAAGTCCCATTTATTAAATGCACCAATGTAATTAGTGAACTCCCACTTGGTTACTTCAGCAGTAGCTATTCTTCAATCTTTGTGTCAGACATTTATCCTAAATTGACTGAAAAGTACTGATTAATCTCTGCAGAAATGTTATGCTGTGGATGAAGGACCCTACAGACAGGGCAACAAGGACTGATTGTGGTAGCTTGAGGAACTTCCTCTTATATATATATATTTCTTTTTTTTACATAATTTGGTTGCATACAGACGAGACAACAGGTCAAAACTGAAATTTAAACCAAATTATAAGATTATGGTTCTTGCTTCAGCTTTGACTAAGTAGTTATGATGATGCAGTAGGGTAAATTTGGGTGGACATATGGCATATTACCTTGTATGACCATTTAAGTACAGATTTTTCAAATGTACATACTTGAATACACCACTACGTTCCATATTTTTGCACACACAAACTAATCAAAATTTCTGAATTTCACCCCCAAAGCACCCTGAGATCACTTTCAAAAGTGATGCAGGTGCAAAATCAGTGTTTGAGTGTTTTACGTTTTTGTGGATATTCCTTGCAAATAAATCAGTGTAAGGCAAGCAGTGCATTTGCCTGTATTTGGCTTCAAGATGCTCCTGGAAATTCCTGAATCTTGAGAGATATGCGTGTACCTGTGAATTCAGGTTGATGTACATGTGGATGTGGGTCCTCTGATGCAGTAATGCACGCATTATTAGGAATTATGTGCTTGTGTACATTAATGTTCGTGGTTGTGATGAAGGGTGTGTCTAGCTCACATGAAATATTTTGTCTGAAAATATTATCCTGTGTGCTCTACAGCCTAAAGCACTTGATTTACTTATCTCCAAACCATGATCAGCCACTTGCCTGCGTGACTTGCACCCGCATATCCACTTGGCTCCCTGCACAGAGAGTCTGTCATGGCTCAGCTATAAGGTACATTGATCTTGCTGAAGAATTACTGTTTGTCAAGCCATTTAACCGAGCCTTCATTTCTCAGTAGCATTCACTTGTGTCAGAGTGGTAGAAAGGGCATTGGTATGTAAATAGCTGAGTTGATGTCTCTGCATGTGTGAATCCATAGAAAGTTTCTGTAAAAAATATTTGCTCACTGACATTCTTGGCAGGATTCGTATAAAATATTTTTACTTGGCATAAATTAGCAAGAAACATGTCAGCTCATGGCGAAGTGTTTTTTTTATTTTTTTTTTATTTGTTATTTTAGAATGTTCTGCTTCAGTATGAAAAGTTACATGCACAGAAAAACCTGAGCTGAATACCCTACTGTCTTTTACTGGTAACTAACACTGTATACACATACAGTAAAATAAAAGTGATGATCTCAAATGAAGTGAGAAGACATAACTGAGAATTTGCTGCCTCCGTTAAATTATATTATTAACTGGCCTCAGGATGACAATAAACTTTCACTGTTAACATTGTTATGTCACATTCAGCTGCTGTAAAACTACAAAGAAGTTATGTAGTTTTCTAGCATTAAATTGTGAGTGGATTGTTCCGCTGTTACACTGATCTCTTGGTCGATATGGCAGAGTAAGTCAGAGCTTAGCTTCAGCTTAGTGATTAAAAATGCAATGAGTGTGAAAGAAGACATCTCTGCATCTTCAGATTTTATTAACTCACTGAAGAGCAAGAATTGGATAAGATGCAGTGAATGTGTTAAATCTGCCTCGCAGAAACTTACTACTTTGGAAACAACTAATCTGAGGAAACCCTACCATTTTCATCCTGACTAAATCTCTGTAATTGAAGTTATACAGCGAGTCTAACAAGTTATCCAAGAACTGAGGTGACGCTTTCAACTTTGACTTCAAACTGACTAAATCTATTAAGAGAATCACTGAATATGCACACCTTTTGAAAGGATCTATGGCTTTGTTCGGTCATAGAGAATCATCAGTGGTTTATAACAAGTGTTGAAGCATGTTGAGCTGCTCACATCATGAATTCACTAAAGAGAAATAGTTACACCTGGACCCTACTGCACACATTGCAAACAGCTTTACTGAGATTGTTTAGGATACTTACTGTTACACCTTTATTATCTGTTGTTTTGTGGGCAGCTTTGTGTTGCTCAAATGTCAGTTTATGCACAAAAGACCTATCGGGTCTAGAGTTTATTGAGATTTGTTATATAGATATTCAAAAATATAGAAAATAATATTCAGGCTAAATAAGGAAACAGTCTGTCAGAGTGACATCAAAATCAGTTGGGTACATTCCTTTTTAAAAGCAGGTAGAAAAGTTTAGAAAATGGCAAATGAGCTGGTAGAAAACCCTTAGATAAAAATAATTAATTTGGTTAAGAAAAGCCCTTGTATAACCATAAAGAAAGTCAGGAATGTTCTGTAGGTTTAATTTTGAAACCACTAAATAAAAAGGTAGCTCAATTGATGATGTGACTGCATGTATAAATGTATTAATGAAAAAATATGTACTCTCATATGGTAATTTAAGAGCTTGACTCCACTATGCTATAATAACTACATAATCAAATTTCTATTTACTTGCATCATTACCTTGATATTTGAAGTTTTCTCATGTGATTACGCATAAACCTAACTGTCAAACACCTCACTACTTATTTTCATTTGCAATAAATTCACAAGGGGAGAAATATATGATAGGGAATGGCTGCAGCTAATTTGGCAATATGGCTAAGGGCACTCTTGTGCAAAAATGATCAGCAAATTTAAAGTTTGTCATCTTCTTATAGCCACAGTGTTCAGCTGGAGAAGCTTGCTCTTATGTCCACAGGCACTCTGGGCCAGTGGCAGAAGACAAATGTTAGAGGATTAATCTGTTGCTTTAGGCAGCTAGATCAACTGTTTTATTCTTGAGATTCTTGCAATGGAGAACCATCATGCTAGGTTTAATTTCTTGTTCTCTGGACTATATCCTCTGCAAGACTACAGATGAGATAAGAGGATGGACTGGGAGAAGTTGGTAGCGATACAGGAATCAGCAGTGGGGTCAGCGCAAGTGAGATCTCTGTTGAAAATTACTGCCTATGTTTTAAATTGGATATTTTGCTTGAGGTTTTTTTTTTGTCACTTTGAAACTGGGAATAAGTTTTAAGAGAACATTTGTGGTGTTTTAGAGTGGAGGAAGATGAAACAAAAGGCTCAGTTCATTCTGTTGCTGAATCTTATTTACTATTTCTACTTATTTACTATATCCTCTACGAGCTACTAATGAGTTCAGAATGTCACGATACATTGCAACAATCTCGCTTTCTTCACTTCCTCCTATGCAAAATCAAGAAAACGCAGGTTCATTCAAAATCACCAACTTGATTTTAGCTCATTGATTTACTTCCTACAAGCCCAGTTGCAAAAAGGTTGAGACACTGTAAAATGTAAAAAAAAATAATACAAAAACCAAGATTTTATTCACATGGGAAAACAGATTAAATGTTGAAAGTGAGATATTTTACGATTTAAAGAAAATGATAAAAGATTGTCTGAAATCTGATTGCAGCAACAACACTTCCTAAAATTTTAGATCCGACCATGTTTACCACCATGTAGCATCTCCTCTTCTTTTAACAACAGTCTGTAAATGTCTGTGAACTGAGGAGACCAGTAGCAGGGCGTTAAGGTCGGTTTATGGTCGGTGACGCAAGACGCAACGCAAGATGCAACGCAAGCCCTTGCGCGGTTGCAAGCCCCCCTTGCGTGCTCAATTTTCTAAACTTCACACAAGACGCGAGCGCAAGCCACTATCTACATCACATCCGGCGGCGTGTTCATCTTCCGGTTTCATCCCCTAATAAAAGACCGCTGTTTTCAAACGCCAAGGTAGAAAGCGAAGAAGAAGAAGAAGAAGAAGAAGAAGAAGAAGAAGAAGAAGAAGAAGAAGAAGAAGAAGAAGAAGAAGAAGAAGAAGAAGAAGAAGAAGCATGAATCCACTCGAAGAGAGACTTGCCGAAGAGCAAGTCCTGTCTGTCCTGGCGGTGAATTTCCTTTCATCGTAGTAGGCTTCTCTAAGGTCGTCATTGAAAAAACCCGCTGCTCCACCTACTGTCCTGGCGGTGAATCGCCACGCAGCACACGCAACCGCCGACAAAGCAAAATGAAGCATAAACGTCTCGAGCCATTAACGCAAGCGCAAGACGCAAGCGCAAGGGCAGTTAAAAGAGGTATAAATTAAGCTTTAGGGAGTGGAATGTTGTCCCACTCTTGGCTGATATAGGATTCTAGCTGCTCCACAGTCCTGGATTGTTTTTGTCATATTTTGTATTACATGATGAGGCAAATTATTTCAATCATTAAAAGGCCAAGATTATTGGAAGCCATGCAAGCACCCTGACTCATCTACCATGAAGCTATGCTTTTGTACTAGATGCAGTATACAGTTTAGAATTGTCTTGCTAAAATATGCCTTCCCTGGAGAAAAAAAAAAAAATTATGGGAGCATTTGTTGGTCTAAAACCTGTCTATACCTTTGAGCATTGTTGTTGCCTCTCCAGGTTTGCAAGTTGTCAGTTTCTTGGGCACTAATGCACCCCCACACTGCACAAGTTTCAATTCCTGATTTGTCTGACCCAACAGTTTTAGACTTTCCCTCAGTTCATGATAAATGTGATTTGGCCCAGTGAAGACGCTGGCATGTCTGGATTATGTCCTCATTAGGCTTCTTCTTTGCGCAATAGAGCTTTAACCTAATTTGTTGCAACATGTTCCTCCAGCTGTTTCTTTTTAGTACCACTTATTTTTCAGGCCTTTTGGCACCTCCATCCCAACTTTCTTGAGACACGCTGCTGCCATCGTATTCAAGATGAGCTAATATTTGTCAAAAAAATGGTAAAATGTACTTTTGACATTTGATTTGTTTTATCAATCCTTTTCTGAATAAGATCTTAGTTTACGAGATGACTGAAAAACTGAAAAATCTATAATATGCTAGCATTACCTGGAAAAGTTTGTACTGAACAGCATTCTCGTTTGTGTTTTTTTGACAGAGTTCCACACTTGAAGGAGTGTGCTGCCGTCTTTAGCTTCATATGTTTCTCCTCTTGGAGCACCATTAGCATTAGGCTTATAGTGTCAGATCTGTTTGATTTCTTGTATCTATGACTATTTGAAAAGTTGAAAATCCTAGCCCATCCTAAAGCTAAACTCCCCAGCTGTAGCTGTTCTGTATGGAACTTGCGATCCGTACAATTCTGTTAAACCATTAGTGCTGAACCAAAGCAGCAACGCGATTAATGATCGTTAAGGACAAAGATGTTTAATGTTGCACTCCTGCTACCAAATGTCTCTTACTCAGGTGTTTATCATTATAACATTGGTTTGTGCAAAGAGGAGCTCACAAGTGTCTCAGAGCTGATGTGAGTCATCATTTGTATTAATGTGGTGTTTTCTTGGTATGGGGACTAGAGCTGTGGCACTTGCATTCTTGTGCATGCAAGTAAAAAAACGATGGCTTAAAAAAGGGAAAATAAAAACTAGGTTTAAAAGATGAATTATAAAAATGGTTGTTGGTTTGCTAAAATTCCCAACCCTGTGACCTAACAGCAGGTCAAGAAGGCTCTCTAGGATTCTTACTTGCCAACAATCCGATTAAGGGAAAGAAAAAAAGAAGAAAAAAAAACTTTGTGGGTTAGGTTTTTTTTTAGGGTTATAATTGTGTACAACTGTCCAAACTACTGGCTTGATTTATTTATTTATTTTTTTTTTTTTTGGACATTCAGAATATTGAGCACCACCCCCTCGCAGTTGACCCATGGGATACAGTAAAGGCCATTCTATCCTGAGTTGTGTTCATTATTTTACACTGCTGATTGCCCCAGGCCTGGCTTGGTTTCAGTCAGGAATGAGGTCACTTATGGTAAATGGATTCCTGATATGTTGTCCATTAAGTGATTTCTCTTCTTTCTTGGAAGCTCCTGTGGCTGTTTACACATTGGTTTACATTAAAATGGCTACTCAGCTTCATATTCTATATCCTCATCCTAATTTATCTTTCTCACGTAATCAAGATGATTTCTTATGACAATAGCAGCTAATACTGATGAGTTATCCTGCCAAGTTTCCTTATTCTGAGTCATTGACTTTGATAGAAGAGGACATTAGGGATGAATCAGATTTTTAAACGTATCTTAGTCAAGATTGAATTATTTTCCCACTTTCCTTTTTTTTTTTTTTTTTTTAGAATTATTACATTCTTTATGGTGTCTGCTGCCTCGTCTAAGCTACATTAATCATCAGACCTTGCAGTGAGAAAATGATTTGAGTTCTTCAAGTTGATTTTTCCTCTTGGCTTTTTAATATAATTTTTGTTTTGTTTACATCAATGTTCCTGATATCTGAAAAGCCTTGTTAAGTCTTAACCACTTCTGAAATTTGAATTTTCTTTGAGTTCTTCATAATGTCCCATTGCTAGACTTATATCCCACTGGACCATATTTATAATCCAATAATGTGGTTTTTTTTCTCTGTGTTTGAAATACAGTTAAGCATTATGTCATCCTATGTGGAACAGAGCCACTGCGATATGCTAAGTAGATTTAATCAAAGTGAGAGCCAGACACCGACAAGGCCTGGGTAGGAGGACAAACAAATGACCTTTTTTCACTGAAATGGTTGGTAGCCAGTTCAGCAGACGCCCATATCCAGCCAGAAAGCCCAAGATTCAGGAGTGCCAGATAGCTCTGCACTTGTCACACCACTCTTGTTCTATCAGAGCCATTGAACGCAGACAGATGGTTAATTGCTCCTCTGTGTGAATGTGTCTGCACACCTAAATATGGGCCTGCCTAAGTGTATGCTCCTAGGTCCACCTTTGATGTTTGTAAACGTGTATGGCATTTAGAATAACAATGGAAAACCAATCCAGTTTTTTTATTTTATTTATTCATTTATTTTTTAAAGGCTTTCGGCCCAACAGGCTCAGAGAGCTCAGACGAAAAAGATTCTACTCTAAAGTATGATTAATTCAAAACTAGCACATAAATGCTATGTTTGGCATTAGTACTATAACAGCGGAAAAACATGCAGACCGCTTATCATTGCTCTGAGGGCTAAAAGTGAAATATACCAAATTACTCTGCTTTGTGTAATGTGGGTCACATTGGCAGATAAAAGCTTTTGTGATGGATCATGGGCGTTGAAAGCTGCAGCCTGAAACCAGACGGCGATAGAAGAGAGTGGTTGTCGGATATAGTGGCGATTTGTTGATATGGTGAATTGTGTTAAGTACAGCTGAGCAATATCGGCAATATGGTAACCTAACGCTGCACAGTGTCCAAACTAAAAACTTTAAGAACATAAACTCAGACTCTTACCAGCTATGATGGGAGCCAGGCGGAAGATGTCTGAGAGCCGGCTATTGACTGGTTCATATGGAGAGTATTCCAGTAAATCATTACCTGCAGGGAAAAACAGATGGTCAACAATGTGTTCTTGAAATGGTGTGTGTGAGCCCTACATCTAATCATGTTTGAATGAGTAGAGGCTGTCTAATATTCCTTAATATCGTATATTACGTATACTGATGTCAGTGATTAGTACTATAACTCCATAATGCATCAACACAAATGGATTTGTGTTGTTTTTTTAAGGTTGCTTTGGTCACATGCATTCAATGAGCTCACATTGGTTTAAAACTGCTTTGATGGTCATGCACAAAATCTGAGAACTGCATGGATTGTGATGTTAGTCACTGTAATGAATGTGTGACATATTGGGAATGAAGCAGAGGAGTTAAAAGTCACTAAAACTAGAATGACTTGGATTATAGTGCATGCATTTGCTCAGAGAACATGATGCATGCATTACATTTGGATAGACCTGCAGAATGCTAAAGTTTGCTTGCTGCAGTATGGCATAAGATCTGGATGATATCAAGTTCAATGATGATAAAGTGCACTTACTCAAGAATAAAGTATAAATATTAGGTATTAGCTTACTTCTATTTAATTTTCAAACTACTTGAAACAGAGATTCCATTATACTTAAATACAAAGACGGTACTTGTTACTGCATTTTTTTTTTTACATGTATTGAATATGAATATGAATACAGTTTAATCTTAAGAAGCAATACATCATTACAGATTAAAATAACTGTTGGTATATAAAACAATATTTCTTCACTTGGCAGCTACAGTACAACAAAATGACTGTCTGCATAACTTTAGCAGTTCTACATTTGATGCTTTGATCCATTTTGTACGAAAAGTTAGATTCAAGCAGTAGTTAAAACTATCATATTGTTTCTTTTTCTTCGGCATATTCCTCCCAGCACCATGAATACATCCAATAGCCCAATCCAGTTGCTTCCCACTGAATCCGCGCATACCTTGTAAACTCTGAAAAATGCTCCAAAAGATCCGCAGACAGTTCTTCTCCTTCTTCATGGCTCTCCTACACCTGCAGTTGTAAAGGGGGCTTTGCTTCATGGATTCTATGGCGCTGCGGCACTCGCCCTGTGCCTCCGGACCAGTGACCGCGCTGAAGTTGCTCTCCCGCCCCGCCACACACTGTCTCATTGTCCGGTACTTGGTGCTGCAGGAGTACTCCTTCAGACATTGTTCACTGGCCTTCACGCAGTCCAGTCGGACGGGACGGGAGGCTGAGCTGCTGTCACCCTTCATGGGGAACACTGAATCTGCGAGTTACAATAACTGATTATTTGTGTGATGCGTGTTATCCAATTTGGAACATTCTTTTATGCACAACTTTGCCATCTGCTTACAAACACTGTCAAAAAGGAGACTGGGAGCATTTTGTGCTGGCAAAAAATACTCAAATATGCAGCAAGCATGAAACCTTATAAACCTCAAATGCTCCTCATTCCTCAATAATCAGAACAATTCAAGATAATGCCTGACTGTCTGTTTGGTGGGTGCGCTTTGTTTATCATCGCTGCCACTGCTTCAGATGAATGGTTCAGTAACAAAGTCCCATTTTAAAAATGTGTATATAAACGCATTGTTTGCTAGACTAAGCAAAACGTCAACATGTGAAGATGTCACTTACCCAGGGAGGACAATATAATGACAAAAGTTAAAATCATTTCGCCAAAGAGGGTTTCCAAGATTTAAAAAGGTCTTTCTGCAGTTGAAATTAAATGTCAAGAGGACTTGTCAGACTGGTCCACTTTTCGTTGGGTTGCACATTGTGTGGGATGAAATGGTGATGCATTCTGTAGATCCAACAGTCAGAATTCCACTTCTCGAGTCCGGCAACCACGCCGTGCTAACCTGCACGACTTTTGGACGACCGACAAACAAGTCGGACTGATCTCCACTTCGGCGTCCTGTTATTCCGTCTGCTCTGTTAGTCTGCGCCGGTTTGTGATCCAGTTGGTCGAGTTAAGGACAAAAACTTTTAAAAAAGATAGCCGCAAAAGAGTAATTGGGAATCAACTCATAGACCAAACACTTTAACTTAATGAAGGAGTGACATTTCTGTTCATTGCAGCCCAGGGTGGAGTGAAAGCTTAAATTGTATCCAAATAGCAGGAGAAATGCATTCCGTGTGGCAGGTAAAGACAAAATGACACCGTTTGATCCAGCCAGTCCTCCACTCTGATTTTATAAAAAAGAAAAAAAGAAAACCGAAGCTCGGGATGCAGCGCGTGAAGGTGTGACGTCATGTGGCAGTGCGCACAATGATCTTACTAAGCCTATTAAGAGTCTTAGTTTACATCAAACTCATAAAACGGTCTAAACAAATGTATGGTTGGCGGCTGGTTAAGTCGTCATATAATGACATTCCAGTCGGAGAGTCCACTTATTAACTCCGTGGAAAATCAACATTTCAAGCCCATAATGGCTCATTATGTTACCTGCAGGCCTGTGTGACACCACTTAACAGATATGTAGTAAATCTATCAACATCTCAATTGCAACAATTTCTAAGACTCAATGTCTCACTTTCTCATTTAAGTCCATTTATTTGTCCTCTAAAGGCTGTTAAGGGTCTGTCCTTTTATTTGAGAGAAGAAGCCTGCAGAATTTTTTCCATTAAAGTTTGTTTCTGCACTAGAGGGGGAGAATCGGTGAATGAATAAACAAGTAAACAAACAAATGAGTAGATTCAGAGAGTAGATGGAAATTTGCTGGGTGTTGGTTAAGAATCTACAGAGTATACAAATTGTGTACCTTGCAACTATTCTCACTCCTTATACTTTTTATTTCATGAAGACTGTGTACAATGATGTTCTTAAATATCAACTTTTATTGTAACAACACGATAGAATATCGTCAGAAATAATTGCATATCAGTGTTTTGATCCCGACAAAAATTGCTTCCATATTGGAATACAAACATTTTATCATGACATAATTGTTGGCAATTACTGATTATTATTAATAGTTCCTCAAACGAAACTAGACTAGACTTATCAGTCTAATTTCAATGTTTTACATAAACTGAATTAACAAATGAACGACAATGTTGTCCTTTAAACATGGGTTGGATGTCTCCTTACTTTGGTAATACAAAGAGTTGTGAGAGCATTAGGAATTCTGTTACCAAACCAGGACCGTTCCAAAGATTACAAGGCCAAAGATCTCGAAATTCCTGTTTGAACGGCTTTTAATGCCTCCAGAACATCGCTTTAAAAGGAAAAAGAAAAAAGAAAAAAACAGAATGAGACATGACTATGAAGCCTGGTACAGATTGTGGGGGGAAAAACACGACATCTTGAGAGCTTGAGGCTGTCCTGGAACATGTGGTTTCAGTCCATATCATGAGCTGCACAAGTATATGGAATGATGGCTAAAAAGAGCAGTACCATTGAAAGAAGAGCACAAAACACAATAGTTATATTTAAATATTAATAAGAATGGCACAGTGTCTCTGAGGGGATATTCTTTTGACAGCTGAAAGCACTGCACTGTAGAGCTCTTTGGGAATGCAGTGCATCAGTTTGTTTGCAGGCGAATGAGTTAAGCCCATAAAGAGAAAATCCTATCCATGGTAAAACATGTTGGAGGAACAAACAAGCTGTGGACTGCTTTGCTGCCTCTGGTACCAGAGGTCTTATAGTAGGACCACCTAGAGCACTCATTCAGCACCCCCCCCCCCCGCAAAAAAAAGGTTGCATGGATGGGAACAGATGGAAATGCAGAAAATATGTTTTACACTGGCCAGCAATCGTGACCTAAATCCATTGATTTTTATTCTTTTATTTAATTTTTCTTGTAGATAGCAGAAATATGCCATTGCAAAAAAGACTACTGCAAACTTTAAATAGCTTATAAATTGGCAGCAATACTAACAAATTTAATGGAGATGGTAACTTAAAGCTGGTTCCAGACGCAACTGTTGAGCTTGCAGAGGGTGCAAAGGCAAATTTGTAATTACTTGTATTCACCTATGGCTTTGGTTATCATTTTCTATGTTGACACTGCCTGTACTATCTATCTGCTATCTTACATTTTTTTAATTTAAAATGTAAAAGATTTGGAAAAAGTATGATTTGAGATGATATTGTTTATGGTTTAAAAGAAGGGGAAATACCTTAAACTAAATGAATATCCTGCATGATGGCAAACAGTCCGACAGAGGGTTTGCCACAGGTTTAAATCAATTGGAGCTTGTCTAATTAATCATTTTGGAGTGCTTGCTGGATCACATCCCACTAGATGTAAGTCATGGCACATTTCCTGCCTTAAGTAAAAGGCCGACATTAAAGACATTGATTTGTGTATTTATGACAGGATAGAAAATGATGCAGAGATGAAGACCTCTGTTTAGCCTCGGAACTGCTGAATGAACTGAACTATTAGACCAATAAGTCTATATCTGTCTGTAGAGCCTGAACTATCTGAGTACTTTGGCTCATATACAGTAGTCATCATTAAGTGTATTTTCTTTGTTAAAAAAAGAATATCAGATGTCAATCAAATCTTTGGCATTTTAAAAGTCAAAACAAAAGGATTTATGACTGGGTGGAGCAAAGTAAACCATACATATGATGCAAACGGTAAGTCTGTTAAGGTGTTATCTCCTGGTGTTGTCACGAAGCTAAAGCAATTTTATATCATATTTAAATGATTTTGCTACAATATAGTATTGCCATGTTACTGAGAGATTAAATGCTATTAACTAAAGCACCACTTGAGGTGAAAAAGCCATCAGATGTAGAGTTTTCAGTGATGGCAGCTAATGTTGTATTTCTTTCATATGATGCATCATTCTTAAACAAATGGAAAATCCATTCAGAATCAGCAACAGGAAGAAGCTCAATCACTGAAGTCCTTTGCTCATGGAAGGTTCTTTATTACCTTGCAAAAGCTCTTTCAGCATTTTCCATCTCCTATCCTTTATGGAGATCATTCATTTGATGTGCCCCCAAGATCACATAAGCCTTTGCCACACTAGAACATTTGCGAGGTGAGATTTATTGGGGAGTAATCAATATCATTGTCCTATGTATATCACAAGATCAACACTAACCTATTATTGGGTCCCCGAGTCAGTCTCTGGGCCTTTGAAAAAGATTTGTGTATGATTTGAGTTATTACACCTGTCAAAAGTGCAGTTAGTTAGTTTGTTGATCATTTATATGATTAGAGTTTCACTTATTCAGTAGATGAAGTGTGCATTCCTTCCCTTGTCACCTTTTTAAGCTTTAGAAAATAAATAAAAGAAAAATGCCAAATGCAAAACCGATCTTTTAAAGTATGAAATTCTCTCCCCCTGCAGGTTTAAAGGATTGATTGTGAACGTTTTCTCTGTGCATTTTAAACTGTTGCATATTCTACCCCTCTGCTGTTCATCTGTATACTCACTATACTTCAAATGCTCACGATTATGAGGAAAAACACAGATACAGTCATTGCTGAGAATGTGAACAACATAGATATTCATTAATAAAAGTACATTTTGGCCTGGCATGGACACTAAATGGTTTCTGGTTATAAATCCAGAGATCTCAAAATATGCACAAAAAAAGATGGATACATCTTGTTAATTGTAGGTTTATTGACATTGTGAGATTTATTTCCTTCATTGTGAAAATACTGCACAGCTCTTCATAAAATTAGACTTGTTTTTACATATAACACAAATTGGGAAAATGATCCCTTTTACATTGCTCAAATAGATTCAAGCCATGTTGAATAGCAATTATGTTATTTTTCTAATGTTCATACTGCTCTCTGTATTAAATAGATCCACCATTTCCTAAAATATTGGGTTTGTTAAAGCAAAGTCATGTCTACTCGCCAGGATTTTCCAAGAGTTGCTTGTAAATAGACCACACAATGTCCATTCTAAAGTTGTTTCATTGTTTTCTTTTAAAGCTTGGAGTAGGATGGCGATCTGGTAAGCCACAAAGAAACAGCACATTTTTACAGGAAATAACCATTGTCATCCATAGTTTCCTGTCTTGATAGTAATTTTGCAACCCTCCGGGTTTATATTGTAACCCCAGCAGCCAAATCCTAATGAAGGGATAACATTGTGCTGCCTTGTTGTAGCCTTTTTTTTTTTTAAGATAAGATAATAACTAATTTAAATGTATTTTCCTCTTGAATCAATAGGGCATCTCAGACCTATGGGTTATCTATGAATACCTGACATGACTTTTTCTTGAGAGCATCAAGTTTTTATATGTAGAATGAGTTTCAATATATAAAGAGGCTATTTGTGAAGTAGAGATGTCATATTTGGAAGGTGATTAGTACATCTCTAAGTCCCCAGTGAAATAAAAAGCTACACTCCCATCTAGTGGAAAATACAAGCATCTACATGCTTTTTGATCTATTGAATAATTAGCTTTTTTTTAACTGTATAAAATTCGTTCTATTTGATTTCAAACATACTAATAGAGACATCCTTTGTTTGGATCGTCATCACTGGAATAAAATCAGGTGTGCTGAGTTGAGCTCTCATGTTTAACAAAAAAAAAAAAAAAAATATGTTTAGCCATATATTTAGATGCAAACCATAGATCTAGAGATATTTTCTCAAGGTTATCTTGAATAATGAGCGTGTTGTTGCAAGAGGTATGCTGCTTGATAGGTTGGCTCCTTGCTGGCTCACAATCAACACATACAATCCAAAGTAAATGCTACAATATAGTATTGCCACGTTACTGTGAGATTAAATGCTATTAACTAAAGCACCACTTGAGGTGAAAAAGTCATAAGATGTAGAGTTTCCAGTGATGGCAGCTAATGTTGTATTTCTTTGATATGATAAATGAAAATCCAAAATAAATGACCCCACACTCTATCATGTAACAGTTGCCAGTTGATGTACATCAGTTTGTTTTATCTTTCGCTTTGCTGATACTTCACAGAACCATCAAAAAAAAAAAAAAAAGTTTTCTAATTTGTGTCCCTTTTAACCAGTGCACGTTTTGTGCATAAAAAAGAATATCAGTCTAGAGTTGGATTTATACTAAAAACTGATAATTTTTGTACTACGTTCCTATGAACAGCATCAAGTTCATAGGAACATAGTACCAGTTCAAAGTAGAAACCTCATCCTTTCATTACGGTCTCTTCTTGGTAGGCAAATAATCTGATTAGATTTTGGGAGTACTTTGCTGCATTAATTTGCATATCATAGTTGCATATAGGGAGAAAGGTAGGTCATTAGGCAGCCCAAATCCCTCATGTGTAATTCACAGCATCCCTGAAACAAAATCAAGGTCAGTTTGGTTGTGATAGCATCTGTAAAAGTTACTATGATTATGCTAAAATAATTTCAGTATCAGACAGGATGGGGTTTGGACACAATAAATACACTTGTCTAAACTGAGCAAGTCCAGAAATGTGTCTTAAAGCTCTAAAACTCATCCTCTGTCACCCAGAAAAAGGATGTTTGTGGTGCTATGTTTTCCTGCTGTGGTGGTAATGGAAGTTGATGCACTTGTCTCACTTATGTGGGACTAAAAGGGAAAATATGACATCAGTGATAAAACAGCAGGGAAAGTGGAAAAAAGCCACCAGTTTTCTGGGCTTATTCTGAGCTCGGCTCTCTTATATGGTAAGTAAGGGGCTTGTGTCAGTACATACACATCCATCTCCTCAGTGGAAGATAAAAGGCTTTACCTGCGTTCCTTCACTCCAAGCTAGTTTATATTTGGGGAAAGAAGTGGATTTTATGCAAGGAAGCAAAAGGGAAAAACCTTTCAGATGCAACCAAGATTTGGTTTGGTTTACCTTTGCTATTCCAGCTTAAGGTGAGGTTTTGAAATGATAAACATTGACAGGTATAACAATTTTTTCAAATGTAATTAAAAAAAAAAAAACCCGGACATAAGATTATTAATTAATTTATCTCCTATTTTGCTAAAACTCAAGCAGAGAGAACATGCAAAGTCTACACAAAAAGGCACCCACCTGAGTGGCACCCTATGTTCTTTAGATAAATCCAAAAATAAGTAACTTATGCTGGCACTTAGAGCCTACTATTTGCATTGTCCCACTTTAAAAAAAAAAGATGCACGTGTGCTTAATGAAGCTCTGTCAACCTTTTATTTACACCTTCAAACAACTTGATAGTTCACATGTAATTCAGGCTGTTCTTGCTTGCTCTTAGAAAAGTGTTTTAGGATCGTCTATGATTTACAACAAATTACCTTATGACCAGTCAACATATGGGAACATACAAAGACAAGCCCAAAATGGAGCACACAGCCAGCTGGCTTTTAGAAAAGCCAAAATGATGGATTTATGACACAGCTTTGCTTGTTTGACACAAATCTTCTTGTGTCAGCTCACAGAAAAGTGTATTCAGCAGCAGAACAGCAGCATACATAAACACTTATACGTAACATAATAAATGTAATCTGTAGTGCATGGTAAGACCAGAAGGGGGCAATGTTGTTATATCAATAGAGGGAATGTAAAGACTTCACAAGAAGATGGCCCTGTATTTCAGAACACCACTGAGATCATCTTAAAAATAGTGCTGAGTGTTGCACAGGCATCGTCTGATCATCCCAAATTCTCGGGTAGAATTTAGCCATCGTGCAATGATCTTGCAGGCTTTGTCTTGTGGACCCCCCCCCCCCCACATAGGTTTAGTATTTATGGATTCCTTTAAACTCCCCACGTATGTAATGCATGCAGACTGTGTGTGGGCAGGGTTACAGTCCCAGAGGAACATGACTACCATCTTTCATGATCGCAAAACATAGCTCCGCTGGTATTTTATCATATTCTTTATCATATTCTATATGTAGATGGTCAGGTTTGAGATTTCTGCTTCACCGTAGCAATACTGCTGTTGTTATAGCTTTCCACATTAATACTGCTGTGTGATTCTGATAGAGTAGGAATCTGTATACGATGCAAGGCTTTGGGCAGTGGCTTCCAACTCACTTACCTTCCTAATCTTCTGCTATCTGGGATATTTTGGCCTTCAGTTGATTTAAGAGATCTAGACATATTCAGGCTTATTGCGTTCTTGTAGCGCAATTGAAACAAGTTGCTAGCAGTTGCTCCCATTTGGGAAGCTCTCAGAGTGTATATACGAGGCGGTGGTCTTGGATGGATAGTACAATACTGTATTAGATATAACGACTGAAAGTGTCAGCACTAACAAATTAGTTTTACGACAGCTTTGATCAGCTCAACAACAAAAACTGATGATGATTAAAGTTGTTGTAAAACTTAGTTGTAAGTGCTGACAGTTTTAGTCATTATATTGGATTTTGGTGTCGGCTCCTATGAAAGGTTTAAGTAATTAGTTTTGAGCTTACTGAATTTCTTGTTGTTTAACCGTGCAATTTTCAATCTGAGTTCATCCATGCTAGAAATCTGCTTTTCAAGAGCACATAAAGGCCTCAGAGGTTGTATGGATTTTCACAGGCACTAAATGAGCACATAGCTGTGTAGGAACTTTTAGATATTTAAGTTAGCACTTGCTTTTTTTCTCCAGGCTGGCAAAACACATGAGAAAACAAATGATATCTTCATTTTAACACCCAAAATTGTTAAAATGTCCAAGCTACAGCTAATAAGCCTGGGACTCCCCACCAGCCTTTTGGATGAGAGGTAAAACATCTACAAGAACAGAAGTCCAGTTGCCTTCTATTTAAGCTGTTAGGATTACCATTACCTGGATGATTGACAATCTACACCAGCTCTGTTAACTGTTTTTAACACATTTCCCAACTTTAATTACAAATCCCATTATATATTTAAACTATAGTGCCTTGAAATGATGGTTTACTATATTGTTTTAAATCAGTGCAGACAGCTTCTATATAATTCTTGGCTTCCCCTTTTTTTTCTGGCATTATTTTGTCCTCAGTATTTGTACTTGGTATTCCGTCCCACACTTCCAATTATCCTTGTCGTGGTCACGGCTATAATGTGACACACAAGGGTAGACGACTACTTTAGAAACAGATCTACCCCGGACCAACTGCTCCCTCTTGCATCTTAGTAAAGAATGAGTGTTGTCCTCCTCGAACATAATTTACCAACATCCACATTATTGTTATTTAGAAACCTCACACAACAATCGCTAAAAAGTATTCATTCAGCACTACTTCACAGCTCTAAGGATGACCCATTACAAACTGATTGATGCCAAGTGATTTACCAAGCTACATATAAACCCGACAGTATAAAGCATTATATTGTGCTGAATTATGAGAATCAAGCAAATCTAAAGGTCCAGGTGAATTGTCAGTACTGACAAAATAAAAAAAACAATACATTACAAGAAGCAACCTTTATAATTAAAATAGAAATACTGTTCTTGCAAACATGCTCATTACAAATCTGTTGTCTCTGATGTAGTTTGAGATGTTTCATCTGAAAAACACCTCCATGTCCACATCAATTTTTATGATAAAATAGTTGAAAAAGAAATAATTCTTTTGGTCCTTAAATTCACAACCTTGATTGCTGAGTAATAAACTTTGTCAAAGTAAAATTAGTTGAATCCGCCCAGACAATGTTTTTTGGTGGGGATGTCAATTTAAATCCTACAACAACACGACTTTCCTTGAAACTGATTATATGGGCTAATTTAAGCCTGACATTTCAAATAACATTTAGAAATTCATTAAATATTTGTGAATGTCTGAAACTGCAGATCCAAACAATACAATGTGGGTTTTATTAAAGGCACTCAAAGTTGATGGGGTGACTAACTATTAAAGGTGGGGTCTGAGATCTTGGAAAAACGGTTCCTGCAAGCTATATTTTTGAAAATACACAACCTTGCCTCTCCCTTCATCCCACCCCTCGAAACCACGCCTTCAAAACACATGAACGAGTCACGAGTCTGTGAACGCGCAGGGGTGAGGGGTGAGGGGGGCTGACGGTTGATTGGTATGTCAGAATCCAATAGAAGTAACTCTCATCATTACTTCTATTGGTCAGACATTTCCTCTTGCTACACCCTCTACAATGGACTAAAATATTATTTTTTTTCCTCCAAACATTCTATTTTAGTGGGTGCAATGGGGTCGTGAGGAGGTTTTCAGACAATATGATAAAAAATGCTCCAGAAAACCTCTCATACCCCACCTTTAAACAACAGGGATGAGTTTCAAAACCCAGTGTGATATTGGTACCAGTTTCTGACAAGGAGATAACTAAGTATCAATAAGCCCCAGTGTCCCTTTTGATATTGTTGGAGAAATGCACTAAATGTTGTTGCATTTCATAGAGTAACATAATCCTTATAAATACAAACACAGTGGCTACTGCTACATCCACAGTACAGCTAACTGGCTGTAGTGCTGAGATTTACTAACATAGACATATTGGCCATCCCGATCTTGTTTAAATCATGTTAAGATGATTTTATTTTTTATGTGGAAAAAAGGTCTGCGTAAATTAAAGAGGACGCAGCGTTGGTTTTAAGCACTTTTAACTTGATTTCCTAAATAAACACACAGACAACGTCAGTCACTTTGCAACTACAGCTCCGTAAGTGGACATCACAAGACACCCGAGTCCAACCATACTGCTCGTTTGTATAGCTTATCATTCACATTTACAAGTGCAAGTAGATCATGTGAATTAAATTTTTTATTGTGCTTAATGTTGGCCTACAGATCCCTCACCTGTATGGCTTTGGGATTATGCCTCGTCCATCTGTAACTACAGAAAAAGATGACGAGCAGAGCACTAAGGTTTCAAACACTAGTAGGGGTTTAAATAATGGATTCAGTTCATATAAAGAGAAAAAACGTTGAGCAACACAGTCAATGCAGACAGTGCATTAAAAGCTACTAAAGACAGTGTTCAGCAGTAAATGTGTCTGTTATCATGGATTACAAGTTAGGTAATGTGATTACATCGGGTGGTATGGAATGTTTTTAGTTCTTGTCTTTTGGTATTTGTCCTGATGTACTAATAATTGCAATACAAATAACAGAAAAAGCATTTAGACACAATCTTTGTTTTGCTCAAAGTTTATAGAGTAGTATTGATACGCATTGCTCTCGATGCGAAGTCATCCTTATGACACCCATCCATACAATTACTTTTAAGGCAGGACCAAGACTGAACTTCTGATTTGTCACACCAAATTGACTTTGTTTTCATTTCAGAATCCTTAAAGTTTTAGGTTTCCTGTTATAGTTTGTTCCAAGAGCGACCATTGTGTGTTTACTTTTATTCTTTTGGTTGTACAAGTGTTAATGGTCTTTAATGGGGTATTTAAATTTCTAACACATTGTAAGCAATGAACTCTGAACCATAATAGTTATGATACTGCAGCCCACTTGCCAGCTGAGCTGAATAGGCTCCCAGTTATATGCTAATGTAGTGTTTTCTGTGGTGCTGCTTCAGCAAGTATAAAGAGTAGCTCATACAGTAAGCCTAAATTACTTTCTTAAAGAGGATCTTTACATTTTAGATAATTTCATTTTATCTTTGAATATGTTTGAGATGGAGGGAATGTTTGGCAACCAATCGTGGCTTGAGGCTGCAGCTCATTAGCACAATATTTTACATACACCTATTAAAGTGAGCTTTTGGCAGGTAAATTAAGAAAGACAGTGCAGTCACAGCACTTTTAAAAGTAATACATGAATTTCACTACAATCCTGTCTGATAAATCACAAAGCCTATAATGCAATTTCATCACCACATTACTCATAGCAACAGAAAGTATCACCAATCAGAATCTAATCAGGATAACACTTTACCATAGACTAAAGGAGAAAGTGAATGGAACAAACTAGAAGAGCTCATATGGGCTGTTGCCATGCCAGTGGTTGTTGTTTCCAGAGGGAGTGTGAAAACAGGAACATTCACTCTACTCACACCTTGCATCATAATGTGTATATCATGTTCTCATGGTAAGGCCTTTTATGGGTTCATCAAAAGAAAAAAAAAAGCCAGCAAGTGCAACCGAGTTTCTGCTCATTCCCTGCCTCCACGCAAAGCTTTTATTACAGTTAGTTTGTACAATTTGATGCCAAAGATGCTTTTTAAAGTAATTATATAAATACTATCAAAATTACAAGGTATAAAATCTGTTTATTTCCATACTGTGATAAGCATGAGGAAAACCTAGGATTACGAGATTATAAACCAGTAATTAATAACAAATCCAAAAGGAAATCCGAGCAAAGAGGGGATCTACAGTAAAGCTCTCCGTACTATCACACTTTTCAATGAAAGAAAGGATGAATGGATTGATGTGTTGATAGTTGCTATCTGAGTGGGGTTGAGCTCTGATTTGATCTGATAATCTGAGTGGACCTTAAGTTTTTGGCCAGATTATGGTTGTGATGTAAATTTGAAAAACAAAAAAGTGATCTGTGTCCTCAGGTCCCCTTTGATGGATTGCTTTGACCAATTGAATTAGATATCTTCTGAGGTGTATTATTTTGCTGTGTATGAGCTGTTTAAATGTCTGTACAGATTGTATTATGCTGTTGGTCACCGTGTACTTGTGCAAATATGTAACAATTGACTTTATCAAGAAAAAGTGAGAAATCAGCAGAAAGTTATTTTACAGTGGAACTGACCTTATACTGTATATACCTGAATATAGCCTGTAGCTATGAGACCTCTTTTTCTCCCCAGTGAAATGTCTGGCTCACTGATTGTGTGTGAACTCAACTGTGCTGCTTGTGCTGCTGTGCAGATGTTCTGCAACATATTCACGCGGTGATGCTCCGCTAAAAGCCTCTTTCGGTCACTTGTCTTACTCCTCAGAGTCTTTCCACTTTCTTAAGCACTCCTCAAACTGAGTTACATTGTTATTTCTACAAAAGGGTTGTAAAAGTTGCATAACCAGTAAAAGGGTTCACTTCTCAGCCCTTTATAACTTTTCTTATGCGGGCGTATTGTTAAGATTTGCATCATGGATTGTAAGACATTTACTTTGTGAATCATTTTGCTAGATGGCTCTCATACTCAAGTGAAGAATTAAAGCAACAGTACACAAACTTAAGAAGCCTCATTGAATCAAACCAAGGCCTACTGCAATGTATGTTCAAACTAGGCCTCGGGCAGGGAAAAAAAAAAAATCATTGTTTGATTGTATTTTTTTTTGCTGCCAATATAATCAATCAATGAATCAATCAATCAATCAATCAATCAATTTTATTTATAAAGCACATTTTAAATAAACGCAAAGGTTACCAAAGTGCTGTACATTAAAATAAACACAATAAAAACATCATAAAACAAAACTGTGCACATAAAATAAACAACCTAGACGGTGGTAAAAGCCAAAGAAAAGAGGTGTGTTTTAAGACGACTTTTAAAACAGGACAAGGAAGGGGCCTGCCTAATGTGCAGCGGCAGCTCATTCCAGAGCCTAGGGGCAGCAACAGAAAATGCTCGGTACCCCCGAGCTTCCGCCTTGTTTTAGGAACCCTCAGGAGCAGCTGATCAGCTGACCTGAGGGATCGACTGGGTGCGTAGGGCTGCAGAAGCTCAGAGAGGTACACTGGTGCAAGGCCATTCATGGCTTTAAAAGCAAATAAAAGAATTTTAAAATTAATTCTAAAATGGACAGGAAGGCCATGGAGAGATGCTAAAATCGGCGTAATGTGCTCAAATTTCCTAGTGCCAGTTAAAAGTCGTGCAGCTGCGTTTTGTACCAGTTGAAGGCGTGCGATGGAGGACCCACTAACCCCCATAAAAAGTGCATTGCAGTAATCAAGCCTAGTCGTTACAAAGGCGTGGATTACTGTTTCTAAGTGCTGTCTTGGAAGAAAGGGTTTTATTTTTGCCAACTGTCTATAGTTTAAATATAGTTTATATATATTTATATAGTTTAAATAATTATTATGAAAAATACTGCCTGACTCATGTTCACTGAGAACCAATGTCATCTGAATGCCATTTATCTCCTTTTGTGACTAAGGGCGTATTCACACCTACCTCGTTTGGTCCGGACCAAACGACCAAACGGACCAGATTTTCGTTGGTTCGGACCTTTTGGGATGGTCTGAACAGAGGCGCAGCTTGTCAACAGGCAAGGCAGGCAACTGCTTGGAGCCCCGAGCCACTAGGGGGCCCCCGAGAGCTGAGGTGCCAGGGTCTCCGCGGATCCTTAAAAAGTATTAAAAAGTCTTAAATAAAAAATACGTTTTTTAAGGTCTTAAAATGTCCGATTTTTGAAGAGTGGCATTAAATTTCATCTGGGCGGAATGAAAGAAAGATATGTCTGGAGAGAAGTTCGAACTTTTGTGTGTGCGCCAGTACTTCCGGTGATTTGAGCGCGTCTGGTTAGTAACCTGACTCAGGTCATCTGGCTGCATTCACCAACTACACGCGGGGGCGTTCCCTTTCCTCAACAAAGGTTAACTTATAGCCGAGAAGAAAGATGATAATATAACGTAGCTAAAAAGACTAGCTTTCTTCAGTAGCCTAATGCTTACCGATTTAGCAAGCCTAGCAGCCTCGTTGCTAATGCTAGCCGCAGTAACGTTACCAACCATACCCGAAGTCAAGGAGTTGGCTGAGCAGGAGCAAGATTATGGAGGATCTGGCAGAGTTAACTTCATAATGGGTGAGTGCAGGTTTCATTCACTTGTTTTCATTCTTTCACAGGATTGATTCACTTCGTTGGTTTATCCGATTGCTGGCCGCCGAGCCATTATGTGTCTGGGTTTGTGTAGGTTACTGATCATGGTTGTTAGCAGCCGATAGTCAGGTTGTGTGATGTGTGGGTGAGTGTGTATTTTTTCTATGGGTACGTGCCATTGACTGTATGAGCGGTCTGTGCGTGTTTTTTAATTTAATTAATTTTTATTCTTAGAGGTCTTAAAAAGGTCTTAAAAGTCATTAAATATGTTGATAAAAAATGTGCAGATACCCTGGGTGCATTCAATCAGAAATTTTCTAGTTACTTTATAAACTGTCTCAAACAGTGGCGAACGTTCGTGGTGAACATGTTTTCTTTGAACAGTTCAATTTAAATTATTTAGTCAAAGGTTGTCTAGTTAACATGCCATTCTATAATTCCATAGTTGCATTGTTGACTTCGTCAAAGTCACATAGAGTTCCACTGTAGGCTATGTTCGCGGAGAACTAGCCCCTCAGAGTGTTTGCGATTGTTGGCAACGTTCAACAGAAATTCAAGGCTAGTGGAAAATAAAAACCATACTTATGAAATCGATATCATGAATAGCTTTACTTGTCACAAAGAATCTTTAAATTAACACAATTATTTTTGGATGGCCAGCTACACCCGGTAGATAAATAGCAACAGGCGAATATCAAGTGCCAACGTAGACAACGTAGTCTTTTTTAGTTATTTATTTATTCTTTACATGTATATTTTAAAAATAACAATGTTTCTCATGTTTGGAACATGTTTGTAATAAAAAGAGGTTTTATTTCATACACTTTTCGTTGGTGTCAGATGTTTTGGTGACGAACACTGGTCGGTAGGGCCCCCTCGGATTTTTTTGCTTGGGGCCCCCACAGACTCTAGAATCGCCACTGGGTCTGAATACAAACCACCGAACTCTGGTCCGGACCAAACAAGCGGACCGAGACCGAGCTGAAAGGTCGGACTCGGTCCGGATCAAACGAACCATGGTGCGGATCTTTTGGAGGTGTGAAAGCAGACCGGACCTAATCCCAGACTTTTGCTTTTTTGTACCTCGGAAGCATCCGTCGTTTGTCTGCTGCTAGGTAACAGAACATTAGTTCTTCTAATTACTAGACCGGCTGTGGTAAAGCTAACGAAAGACCGAATCAGCGTTCTCCTCCGTAGCCGCCTTGCCATTTGTCGTCGTTGTTGATAAATTACTTGTACAGCAGCATAGTAATTACACAGTTGTGAAAATAGCAAAACGTTGAAAAACATATAGTTTTGATTATATTAAAAGCAATAACGGCACGGAAAGCGTCCATGGCTACATTCACTTTTGGACTTAGCATTTTGTGTTGCGCGTGTCGATTCTGACCAATAGCCGAACGACTTCAGGGCGCGAGGCTTTGTTGACATATTTTGGTCCGTTTACTGAAATGTACAGTCTGAAAGCAAACCGCACCAAAATGAAAAAAAAAAGGTTCGGACCAAAGCAAGTGAACTATCGGACTTTCCTGGTCTGAATACGCCCTAAGTGACTAAGACAAAACTCTTCTGATATTCACACTGCCTTTTTTAGAACTGCTCTTGGGTAATTTCCAATACGTTATCAAAGTCCACGTATCTATCTTAATGCTTCTTCCACTCCCTGCTGCAATGCTTTTATTTTATGTAAAGCACTTTGAATTGTTTGTACATGAAATGTGCTATACAAATAAATTTGATTTGATTTGGTATCTGGAATCATTCATTGTATTTTAATTATTTTTCATTATTCATTTCTGTATGTGTGTACATATATTTATTTATTTTTTCTTCTTCTTATATATTCACTGTATAATTACTCAATTGTTTTTGTTTTGTTTTTATGGGTGAGGTTATTTATATAAGCCCCTTCGGGTTTCATACCACACTTTCGCACATCTCAATCATAATAATTGTTTACATTATTTCAAATGATATGCTTGTGCATAAATAATAATAAAAAAGAATAATAATGAAAAAATGACCAACCTCTTACATGTTTTTTCTTCCTTCGCATAAATAAACATGACAAAGCAACAGGTTCTTCTTCATTAGTCAATAATGGTATCATATCAAACATGTCGTGGGAGCCACTTACTGCAATATGTTGTCTGCTACTACATTGAATGTACTATGGGTGCTATAGGCTTTACAGGGTTTTTCATATTTGTATGATGGTTTTATTTTCATCAGATTGTATAAAATACTTTTAATGTTATTTTTTCTCACTGTATTTCAGACTTTAAGGTCCATCTTTAGGTCATATTGATGCTCAGCCCAACCTGTATCCTTGCCCTCCTCACCTATCCAGATGCCCTACACTGAGCTCCATTGCCACAGTGAAGGCTAAAGGCAAATTGAGCTGCTTGGACGAATTCAATTTGCATGTTATGCCGTAGTATAGCTGACAATCTACTCAAAGAAAATATGAGAAATGTTTGGAGCAAGCCCGGTGATGGACTGGAGACCTGTCCATAGGCTAGGGATAGGCTCCAGCATCCCTGCAACCTTGAACAGGATAAAACATGTAGTGAGAATACATTAATTGATGTCAGGATTCTTGCTGATTCTTCCTGTGCCACCATACTGAATAGTCTGAGAATTGTTGAGCTTTCTTGAAACATCATTTATTAAATGGGTGTAGACCCAATCAACTGATGTGCATTGGGATAAGGGGTACATGCAAAATTCTAATCTTAGAAAAGTACATAGAAAAGCCTGCAATAAGCAACTATTTAATATGAAAATGTGTTCTTTATTCTTCATCCTTTTTATAACTTGAACAAATGAAATCATTTTTTCCAATAATACTTCAAGCATATTTGATTTAGTGACTTAAAGGTTGCTTATTTGCATTATATCATGCAAATTCAGCAGTAGTCAGATTGACACACAGGATATACTGCCACTCTGTGAAACTGGGCTGGTGATACTTTAGTAGGATTAGAATGCGCATTTCTTCCCCGTCCGTTTTCAGTGAGATTCATCCACTGCCTTATTAGAAGGCAGTATAAATAAGTAGAAAAATCATCACCTCGATATGGTCGACTGTATGTATTTGTCGTGTTTTTAATGTACATTTATTTATTTATTTATTTAGATGACAGTTTGATCCAGTTTTAGTTTTTACTAAATTCTTGGTGGCAGTGTGTTGGTAACAACCATTATCAACACAGTCATGAAATACTGTCTGGCTGAACAGATTTCTTTTCTCAGAGAAACACTCATCTATCAGCATGCTAGCTGAAGCCATTTAAGTTCAGGTTGTATAATGCATTTTGTGATCTCTGATTACACAGTGAAAATGCTTTGGGCAACTTATCACATTCATCATTCAACATTTAAGTATCCTTTCTCTGACTGCAATCTCTTCTTCTAAAAGCTCCCCTTCCCATAAATACTGGAATATCCAGAGATGTTCATATTATAACATATGGAACAATTTAGGCTTTTTATTTTAATCATTAAATTTTGTGTAAACGGCATATTGCACATTTTATATTTCACTTATGTGCTGTGCATACATACTAGGCCTGCATTCTTACGTAGAGAGCTCTAGAGTCACAAAGCAAATAAAGCATCTCCAATGATGTCCACCATTTGCATCTTGGTGTCAACAGGAATTTTAACTGCTCGACAGAAATGGAGCTCCGGCTGAGATGGATGTTTTTCTTTTCTCCTTCTTTTCCCATTTATAACCTACAGCACGTTGTGAAAATGGCGATTTAGTGAATTTTATGGCTCTACATTTAGCCCACTTCATAAATGGCAGAGTTTTTTCTGCTTCTATCACTTCTTTGGATTAATAGAATGAAATTGTTTAAAATATTAACATTACTTCCAGTTTAATGCAAAAATAATGATGCTAAGATTAAATGATGCACAACATTGAGTCACATTGAGTGGACTGTGGGTGAACCATAACATAGATCTTTGCTTGTCTTGCATGTTGCTTATGGATATTCCCATGCTGATTTTACAGATAGCGGTGAGTTCAGCCTCAGGCAATGCACTTTATAGGAATGACTGACAAGTACTATGAAAGAGCTTTACCTGCTGAAGAGGAAGCTTCGGAGACTAGACGGGTCAAGCATAGGAAACTACGTCAACTACATTAATCTTCACTGAGACTTCACTGGGTAGTTTCAAGTGCTTTTGGTTTTGGCTGAGAGACGGTGATAATATCTCACGCTTTTGTTTGCAGCAAGAGGCGGTTGTTGACTCTACAGAATTGAAAGAGGGATGCTCTGCCTGTACACATCTCTGCTATTCCACCCAAGTATTCTGACAGGATGAAATAACAGCAAGTGAGGAGCTGTGCCTTGTTCTTCAAGCTGTTGAGTTTTGCAGGCCTCACATTGTTCCTAAAGCAAAATGTTGCAAAATGTGTTTTTATTTCAGATTAAAGCAAGAATCCGAAGAGTTGGATGAGTAGTGGAGAGGAAAATAAAAACTGTTTAGGCTTCTCCACAGTTAGGTAAAATATTTTTTTCCCTCAAATTTCCTTGGTTCAAAGTATCCTTTGCAGCCTTTTATATTGGTGCAAATGAAAATAAGTACAAAATAAAGTGATCTACCAAGTAAAATATAAGCATTTTTAATAATGAAATTTAATCAACACGATCTGACTTGTGTACAATCTGAGCATGCTGGGAATTCAACATAACTTTTTCCAAAGATCCATCTTAGAATTCAAACGAATGTGTCTGGCACCACACATGCCAACATCCACTCATTATATGATCCCAGACGAATGCATAACTGATTAAATCTATTAGAGCAATCTCTATTGTTTGGGGCATCAGTGAGAGAAACCCTTCCAGACTGACTAATAGAATGCAGCACGATGTCATTTAGGAGTGGGAGTCAGGTGAGGCATTGTGTGCATGTAAGAGTAAAGTGTTAAAATGAATAGTTACGATCTCAGTGAAAGTATTAGGATCAGTAGCTTGTTATTATTTGAACCACTGGAGGAAGTCTGTGATGTGTTTTGTTAGAAGATAAGACCCACGGTGCACAAGTGTAGTTCGCACATAAATCAAAAGACAGATAAGCGATGTGAGATACTGCCAGTTCAGCAGATGACACTTGCTATTTGTTTAGACCACACTGCACCAGATACAATATCGTTACACGGTGGCATGTTGACTATTTGTACGCACAGTTTCATTGTACACAAGTTTTCCTTTGATTAAAGACTTGACACTAAAATTGATAAATTTATGAAAATAAAAACTCTCTCATACCCAGAGGATGCTGCTCAAGCTGCTTCAAAGCATTGGCATTATTTTTAAATTATGCTAATTAAATTAAACAAATGCAACTGCCAAACAAAGTTCAATGGTTTCTACACACCTGTTCAGTTTGGATGGGACATTTGGTTAATTTTGAAGCTATTTGGCTTCATAGGCATATCTGTCAATGGTGTTTTTCTTTCTCTTAAAAGCTAAACAGCCGTTTTGTCATATTTTGTATACAGCCAAATTTCTCCTGAAAATGGGCTGTGCTCTACAAAAGCTGGACTGAGTAATTCCAAATCATTTAAAGTATGTATCCACTCAACGATAGCTCAAAGAGAAAATATATCATTGTTCCATAAGAAATACAGGAAATACATTTTTCCATTCAATATAACTCAAACCTCAAGAATGTCATGGCAAATTCGAACAAACATTATCTATAAATCGTTTTACCCCATGACACTTTTGCATTAGACTGTTGTTTACTAAGTCTCTATTTTCTCATTCAAAGAACGTCCACGCTGCTCTGTGTCATTACCCGCACTGCAGCTCTGAGCTGTATCTGAGCATTAAAATTAGATTCTAAGGGGTTTGGACCAAGCATCTATATGTGATGAGTTGGGAGTGGGGATTCGTTGACTTAACATTCAAAATGCACGTCTATTCATAGCCTTAATATGTGCCAGTGCTTCCTGGAAATACGAGGGCAAATAGTAATAAATTTATGACGCATGATTATCTGTTTCTTAGCACACTGAACATAAAACACCTTCTCACATCAAAGGCATAATAGAGATATAAGCTGGGTCATATCAGACAGCCAGAGCCCAGTCAAGGCCTTTTCATTTCTCTTGTAGACCACATCTGAATGACACGTTGAGGTGTCGGCTGCAGATTCAAACAAGTGACGGCCTGGTCTCCTGCAGTGTATTTACTCTTAATTTCGGTCTCTGTGCATTTGCTTCTGCATAATCTGCACATGCTTCACCAGTCACTGTCTCTTCATTTGTCATGGCAAATCTTTCCCTAGAGAGACTGCTCGACTTGGAGCAGCAGATCCTTTTGCTTTCTTTGCAGAATCTCCCTGGCACTGTGTTCATACGGCAATGCCTAAAGTGAGGGTGCAGATAAAAAGGGGGGGTCTGTCATCATCTATTACATCTTTGATAGTGGGATGAATCCTATCACCAGCAGCTGTGGTGCAGTACAATAGATACAGTAGCTTGTTTTAATTAAATGAACGGAAAGCTAAGGAGCAGCTTAATTTATTTGATTTAGTCTAACCAATCAAGGCTTGAGTCTTTTAGCACTTAACTTGCAAATGCATTAACTCGCAAATTATCATGCAGGGTAATGGTAAATGGGAATGTAGTATGTATTGGTAAGTCAGTGAAATCCAGAGCTAGACTATGACAGAGCTAACAGAGTTTAGAGTCACCAGGGGCTCACTTTCCAGAACGTAGATGGACTCATCTTTGACATCTTCACCCATGATGCCTCTCTGATTTAGATTTGTGATGAAATCATGTGAAAACTAGAACTCAGATTTTGAAGCATAGTCACAATCTCTACTAATTGTTGTTGATAAATTCTTTCTTAAGGGGAACATTTTAATGACTTTTGGCCATCATTCCAGTTTCTTGTGATATGTCATTTCTCAGCTTGGGACCAATGAAATATATCTCTATCCATCTATCTATGTCATAGTTTGTCTTCTAACATTTAACTCTGTTTTCACCAATCAGGTCAAGATATGCAGTTAGAACAGCTATTCGGTTATCTGTACTTAGAGAAGGCACATAACAATTTGGGATTCACCTCAGGAATGTGGTTATTTATGTGGTTTGCTATATCTCTTCAGACTTTCTCATGCTGTTAAACTGTTTGTACATAAACACATTTGTTAATTGGAATATTACCAAGGAGGAGGTTGATTGTTAAAACAGCAGATTAAAAAAACAACTTTGCAGCTGTGCAGGGTGTCTGTAAAATGATCTCACTGTTACAATGAGCCCATTTTGCCTATCCACATTTTTCACTGCCCCGCTCGTCTTTTGATCATAAAGATTCACAGGGTGATACGTGGGGGGCTTTTAGGTGTGCTTTAATAACATCATCACACAGCAAAAACCTCATGTGCATGACAAGAGCTAGAATTCAAAATCTCATGATGAACAACAATGCGGCAAATTGAAAGATGAAGACCTCTGCAGTTTAAGTTAAAAGTGAGCAGTTTTTAAAGCTGTTAGATTTAAAAACACATTTGACTGATATTCAGCCTATGTAATTTCAGCTGGTTTGTCATAAAGCTCAAACTTTTTATGGATGGAACAATTCTGCACCTCTGTCTGCTGCACATCAAATGCTAGTCTCAACAATAAGCAGGCTGTTTAAGATTCAAATGATGTTTATCCTTGGATCTGATACAATCTAATCATTACTTGGTGGAGAAGATTAGCCTCAGAACAATCAGAAGATAAAAACTTTCACCGACAGGACTTCATCTACTTATTACAAGCAATAATGAACGACTTTACAAAGTGTAAAAGATATTTTCTGAGCTCATAATGTGAAATTTACAAGAATATATCACTTGGGATTTGTCAAATTTTCCTATGGAATATTCATCTATTTATAGTGTCATAAAACCAAAAGGTAGTACGAATATAACATAAAGTTACACTGACACGTTTTTGGCCTTGTGACTAGTAAGACGTGTTTGACTTTTGTTTCTCAGGCTCCCCACAGTTGCAGGTTAACACTGACCTACATGTGCAGAGAAAGAAAACGATGAACACAGACAGTCGTAAGGACAAAAAGATGCTCACCGAAAGAGCCAAACTGTGACAGATGTGTGCAGACCGAAAAAAAGAAAACAACAAAAACATGGAGACGGATAAAGTCTGACCTGACCAGATTCTCAAGGACAGCCACTGGAGACAAAGAAAGGGCAATCTGTCAAGCTGCAGCTACAGTAAATCTTTGAGAGGTCTTGGATTTGGAGAGGTATCAGTTGGTGTTATTCCATCCTCTGTGGGATGAGTTATACTGCTCATCTCCCATGCCTTCTGAAAACTGCAAACCCTTACACAAAACATTCTCCTTATGACTGTGCCAAGTTTAAAATTTTAGTATTTAACGTAGTTGTTTTTGACTAAGTGTGTTTGTATTTTCAGTTTATTATGCATTCACTGCTACGTGTTCCCCTGACGGCTACTGTGTGCTGTCAGTTTCCTACTCCTGCTATTCATGCAGAATTTTAAACGCTCCACCTCTGTCCCAGGAATCCACCTGTAGGCTCTGAACCTACGCTGCTTTGCACTCCTACTGTGCTGAGTTCTGTAATTTCTCTTGGAGTGAGACATTTTCAGAGAGTAGCTGAGAAACACTAGTTCTGTGCTCATCCCACATTCACAAAGTAATGCAAATTCCATGTAAGTTTGCCAAGTGAATTTGAGAAACTAGAGTAAAATGCCAACGCTAGCAAAATGACTAAATCGGTACTTCCCAATCGGCCTGAAATCTTTGTTCTCTCGTAACATAAAATTGAAATGGAGAAGAACAACTGAGTCTAAAATCTTGATAAACTAAAGGCAGTTACAGGAGGGCAAACAACTATCTAAAAAAAAAAAAGAGTATGAAAAGCAGTCCTGGCAATTCATCGATTCAGTACTTTAACTTTTTATTTTCTGTGCTTGGTTTAAAACAAAGAAGGTTTTTTTGATATCAGATTGAACAGTTATGACCCTGTAATGTTACTGTTTTGGAAAATTTAGGTTTATATACTATACCAACATTTACATAGACTACTCTGTAATACATTTGGAATCTGAACCATAGCACCAGCAAGTTGCAGCAGCTTTAATCATATTGTATTTGGTTGAGATTTTTATTTTTTTGTATTTTTATTTTCTTTCTTATTTTCCCCTGGTGCTTCTGATTATTATTATTTTTTTAATGTTACCATGCCTACAGAAGGGTATTTTATAATGGGACTAGTTGATTGAGCTCTCCAAACACTAACTAATGCTCAGAAAAAGACCTCTAATCTGTGATGAGTTGAAGAGGGAAAGCCCTGGGTGTTGAACGAGGCAGACGCCTCTTCTCGATCATTCTTAGGAAAATTACAAACAAATAAAATACATGCTTTGAGCACCAATGAAGACACAGTTTCCCTCTTATTGATATCCATTTACTAACTTTGTACCATGTTAACATGTTCATAAGATTTAGTTTTATGTAGTACAAGACGAATCGCAAGCAAAATCTGCCAAAACTAACACTACGGCTAAGATTATAAGATGGATCTACAGAGCACCACCTTTATCCTCAAAGTGAAACCAGACAGCCTGAATGTTCTACATCGACTATTAAGAGGAACCAGAACCAATAAATCCTGATGACTAGGGCTCCAGCAAGTTATAGGAAAAACTAGCACATGCAGGGTGGAGAAACGAGGTGGTTTGTTTTCCTCTGTTTGCTAAAAAATGGCAGACGTGACCTGTTCTGTTTATGCCTGTGATAGCATGAAATAAGGTTCTGTAAGCCTTCATGTGTTATCCAAAGATGTTAAACTACAGCAGAAGTGTATTCAATTAATTTGGAGACATTGAGGTAGCTCATTTAAAGAAAATACCAGATAGGACACAAGTCTGCAGCATTCATTTTCAGGAAACCCGTTTGATAAATTCAATCCATGAACAGCTTGTTTTTTTAAATTTTTTTTTACAATGAATCCCATATAATGTCACTGTTCCAACCATGAGTACGAGAAAGGATGTCCAATAAGTCAATTTCTTTTCATGTATTATCATTTAAGACACTGGGGCAGATCGTCATCCACTGGCTGAGGTTCCATTATGTCATGGCCAGTTCTGGCTGGCCGGGGCAAAGCGAGACAGACCGGTGTGTTCTTTTGGGAGAGATGGCTCTTGTGTAGGCAGTGACCCCTCTCAACCCCCGTTCACAAATTTCACCTAAAAAAAAAAATACTGGGTAAACTTTTTATGAGTGGGATTTATCTTGGAGATATGAGGGCGAATATGAGAGAGCATGTTGGTACTTTTTTCTTTTTTTTTTTAGCCCCAGATCTGTTTTCTCTCTGTCCCACTCTTTTCAGTTCATGTAAAACCCATGAGCAATCCTGCTAGCAGCCTGGCGACAAACCGGCTGTACTTCAAGGATGTGTTCAGTTTCCACAGAAAAAGGCAGTATGTCTGTGGCACAGAGTTCAGAAAGCCTACGGAGAAGCAGGCTTTTCCCAAGGAGGCAGCCACATACTGTCAGGTTTCTCAACCATCTCTTGAGCAACAATACCTGGGCAGACTGTCTCCTTTTCCCTTAGCAGACGGACCAGTGCAGTGACTTTAGTGCTCAGATGTGCGTGGAGCTAGTATGATTATTATTGTTTAATGAATCATAACTGCTGGATGATGTAACCCTGGGCATGTCACTTTGAAGGACATTAAACAGTTAGCTGTGAGTTTCTGTCCTTGCTCTACCAATAGAATTAACCTGTGTTACTCTAGTAACAGTGTATATTTAAACCTATGCCACTGCTGTCTGATTTCATCAATTCAGCTGTTGCCAGGCTACAAACACAACACCCCAACACATTCATGGCCATCTCTGGAGGTTTTTACCTTGTCTCTCACTCTGTTATACTTTGACTTTCCAACAGGTTGTCAACCTTCCACCAGAGAAAAAGAAATAAAAATTTGATTTGTTCTATGTAAATATAATGGATGCATACAGCTCCTCTGCCCGTCCTGTATTAGGAAAATCAGAACATAAAATTGTTCTCCTCACCTCCATGCATACACTTACCTGTGATCAGAAAACTGAGGTTGATACCTGAATTATTGACTACCTGAAAAACAGACTAGACTAAGGGGTTATGAGACCCTTTTCAACCATCCGAACACCCTGCAATATTGTTCAGTTTCAAAATAAAGAATTTTGGAACAGCTGTGTCCTGATACTTACAGCAAATAATTTGCATTCCAGGATTTTTTGCCAAAGGGCTTGGTAAATGTTGCGAAAAAGTCTATTTGTACCCAAAGCTACACTATACCTAATTTTGGTAACTAATTATGAAAAATAAAAAGAAGTTTTGTGAGGCAAAAATTAGTTTTGAGTTTATGAAGATGATACAGGGTAAAAAGTAATGTGTTTTATCCAGTCATCACTCTGCCATTACAATCGTCCGTTGCTCCACATATCTCCTGACTTCAAAGCATGAGTAAAAGATTCTTCCACAACCTTGTAGCCCACACTGCCTTTCACTGGCACAGCTGCAGCCACAACCACTACCCAACCCAGCAATGTCATGCTGAAAATCACTGAATGCTGACACCGAGAAGTGTGTTGGCTGTAGGCTACTGAGGCCCACTGCGGGCAGAGCAGTACACAAACTGACAGTGAGCCTGTGAGCCAGAGCTCAGGGCAAATAAAAACCTTTAGTCACAGACAAATCTCTCCCCACTTTGCAAATTGAGACACACATTTACAGATGTGCTACAGCAGGAATGCAGCAAAAATAATCTGTGGAAAGACCAAAAAGTTTAAACAGATTTCTTTGGTCTATATTTTCAGCACAATACACATTTTTCATCCCTTAAAATGTATATGTGTGTTTACAGATTTGTCTACAGTCACAGGTCTGAATTCACTCGCGAATCTGAATACAGATTTATTTTTTTCCACATATTTAGAGATCTGATTACACAATTAGATATGCATATTTCTAAATGTATTTTGCAATTACAATTCAGATTACCCACATGTTAGATTTCTGCACATTTTAGCAAGTAGTTCTAAAACAGTATTTCCTTGTATAAACAGTTCATATCGTACTGAGAGAATGGCGCATGGTGAGTTTAGATATTTGTCTTAAAGTATACTGCTAAGTAAAACTAGAGGAGAAGCATCGAAACACCATTTGTCCTCTCAACAAAATGTTTAATAGCATTTCTCAGTTGGACCTCGCTGTGTGGTATAGCATGTGCTTCTCAATGATAAAAAAGCATTTAGATTTGTGACGATATATTATGCAAAAAGTAAAAAAATATCTCAGTGAGTGGCGCTGTAACCATCTCCACTCAGCAGGGGGGGACATCTTGGAGATGGAGACCCTTGGCTGTAGACTTAATTGCTGCAGCGCTGAAACATAATTCAGACCCAAGCTGCCAACATTGAGAGATAAGCCCTATAGTGAATGAATTGAGATTAAAGAGGGGATTAAAAGAAAGTGTAGGTAACTGCTAGTCACCGCTTTCCAGTAGAAAATGTAACTGTTCGTAGTTTTGTTTCTTGAATTTGCACATGTAATTAACAGAGAACTCAGTTTCTATAACACATGGCATTTCATTTTCTATTTGTACAATTATAATAAGATGTATATATATGAAATATTGCATCAAGACAAATGCCTGCTGTCATATATAGCTATATAGTGGAACTAATGTTGCCACAGTAACAGTTACTTAACGCAGAATGTTCGAGTGGAAGTGAATGTGTTGTTGCCGGGGGTAACGGGACGTTTTCCTATGCCGGTATGTGTTGATGTTTTGGTAAATATAAGGTACATATAATATAAGGTAAATATAAACGGGTCAAGCCGACCCTACACCTGCTCTTAAATTATTGCAAACTGAACCCCCCCCCCCACACACACACACACAGTAATTATACCCTCTAAAGTTCAAAGAGCCCAGTGACAAGCCCCACCCCAGACTACAGTAACTGCTATTATCAATAGACTTGAGATTGACACTTGAAATGAAATAACCATTGGGCAAGTACAGAAGGAGCCAATTTTCGTCTTTGTAGAAGCATCTGTACTTGTTGAGTGTTGGACAACAAAGAGCCACAGGGGGCCCTCTTGGGTGCCGATGGGTGTTTCTGTGGTGTGGAGGAGTATGACGCCGTGCTGGGAAATGTCACTTCGTGATTGTGTCTGGTGTTTAACACCACAGATGCTGCCTCCCTGTCTTAGAGTGCAGTCAGCAGATGAGATTCCTCAAGTTGTCTTGTCGACGTGTTTAGCTCTCTGTAGCAGAGGAGTGTTGTGCGAGATGCCAAATTGCAGGGACAACAATGCTTGACAGATTTACAGGATAATAAATTAGAGCTGTACAGATGAAACCATAATTTGTGGTCCTTAGATACAGTTGCAACTAAAAATAATGACCCATCAAGTCCTCATACTATGGCCACTGATCTTAAGACATCACACTGCACCATCTCATCCTGTTTTCTTACCAGCATACAGTTAACAACCCTTACTTGTTAAGACAGAGGGTCCTTTTTCGATCTCGCATAATGGTATTCTTGTCATAAATACAACATCTCCATCTTTGTAAAAGTGCATTGGTTGTTTCCTGTTACTTTGGTGGAAAGGTGACTGCAGGATATTTACACCACACACTGTCATGAGCAAATTCAATCTGCAGCCAACTGATTGAGCAATTTGCTCCGCAATTGAGCACAATAGGCCATTGGTATGCAGGAATACTAATGTATCACAGACCTAAGAGTAACAAGAGGTTGCTAGAAAATAAAACTGAAGTGAGAAATGTTTTTTTTTTTTTTTTAAATGTATTTTTTTTTTGTAGCAGTGATGATATAAACAGCTGGTAAACACTGTTGAGGGGCACCAGGGGCTTGATCTGTTGAATTACTAATGCATAACGTGTTTGTTATACTGCTTTCTATTGATTGTTCTTGCTATAAAATGATTTGCAAAGAAAAAAAAAAGTATCTCGGGTTCTGTAAATTAATTAACCCGAAGGTAGTTTTTATTTCTGCCCATGACATGTGATCACATAGATCACAGACCTGGCATTAAAAAAAAAAGGGTAAACTAAGCGCCTTAAGAGGCTAGGAGGCAGAACCTGATTATATGAATATTTAGAAGTGGGAGAAAAGATGGCATAAAATGACAATTATAAGTGTTGTTGACATGACCATTTGTTGTTCATCATGTGCAGCGAACAACTCTTGTATTCTCAACGAGTTATCTTTTCTTCCTTTTACTTTTGTTTTTTTCTTAGTCAACACGTCACAATCCTAGCATTGCATTTGTTCTTGCATGTTCAAATGTGCTTCTGATAATGGGATTCAGTGTTTTTCAGTGGAACATTTTTCAGTCAACATCTACGATACCCTAACCTCTTGTGGAAGATTGTTTAAACTGTGGGAATATGTATGAGGTATTGCTGAAGAAACATGAGCTTGACTTTTGCTGGAATGCATTTTTCAAAGTAATTTGGAATTTCAGCTAAATGTATGAAAGCAGATCTTTTTGATCTTTTTTTGTGACTGTTTAACAGGATTGTTGAAAAGAGAAGATGGCATTTTACATTACGATTCAAATCCTAAATATATGCAGTGTTTTCCAAAATCTCAGGGAAGTTTCTTTGCAAAATATGCTTTGTGGTTCTTTATTTCTAAAGGATAACTGAGGTGTTACAGTGAAATTGGATACCGTGTACACAGACGTACATAAAGAACAGAATTTGCGGGCAAAGTCAGTGAAAGGGCACAAATAACTTTACTTGTGCTGTATGTACACTGGGAGGGGAAAGATTTTTGACATGAATACTTGGTAGAAAAACAAGGAAAAAAACATTCTGAACTCAAACGCTGTGTTAAAATAGGTTATTAGGCATACCCACACCCACTAAAGGGATGAATAATGTAAAATTAGCTGGTTGGTTGTCAAAAGAAACTCCTCATAGATTTTGAGTTACTGTGATCTGCTTCTTAGAACGGACTCTCTGTTCATCAAGAGCTCAAGACAAACTACCTATTAATGAGCAACATAAATTTTAAACAGGGCCTTTTTTCAATTTCTGTATTAATTTCAGATGGACAGAAAAAAAGACAATATTCTTTGCATGAAGCCTAACCCACATGACAAGAGAGACTAAATAAACTAGGTTAGGCTTTAAAGCAGAGAGATACTGGGTCAGCTCCATGTTATTGTATTATTAAACTGTTTTGAACATCTGGTGAAGTGACCAGTGATAGGGAGTGGTGGGTTATGCTCTTGGCAGAAATATGTGCTCATAAATATATGCAAAGCATGAGACGGTTTACAAATGCATCCTACATCAGTGTAGCCTCTCAGAGATGGGGAACAGACATTGCTAGATGAATAGTTTAAAGGTAAAGACATGTGAAACACATAGTTTGTTCACACTACTGGAAAATGGTCTAGCACTGAATTAGATTTAAAAAAAAGTAGAAACATCCGTTTAGTAAATCTTAAAGCTTTTGATATATTTTTTGCATGGAAAAACAACATTTCAAACATGAATTTGAATTTTAAAGAAGAAGATATTTGATTGTACACTGTTAACAGATGTCTTCAGCTAAAGAGACCAGGACCCCTGGGTTATAATTGTAGTGAAATCAACCTGATAGGGGGGGGGGGTGTTCTCACTGGCCTCCCATAACACACCATTGCTCTATATCAAAATTAAGAATTGAGTTCTCCCTCCTGAGTGTCACCTCCTCTTGTCAAAACCTAACAAGTAATTTGCTGAAAGTTATTGTTATCGTCTGACATTAAATCCAACTCATTATATTAGCATAATTTCCTGACCCATCCTCATAACCTCAAGTCGCCTTTAGTTAGCCAGAGCTTCTGAATGCCAATGTTTCACACTTCACTGCGCAGAATTCTCATAATTGTCGAGGCAGCTTGAAATGGCTGCTGAGCTTTTGATAAAGACCCAGGATCATTGAAAAGGAAATAACCAACCTGCTCTTCCCACAACAGGACAACACACAAATATCATATTTGCATCATGTCTGTGTGAAATTTCCACGCGAAAACACCAAGCTACATGTAAGTGTTTTCCTGACAGAGTAATCAAAAGTTGAGGGTGGATGTTTCAGAATATTCCCTTGTGTTTAACTTGAATGCAGAAGGCTGGGAGTCCTGCTATTTGATGCTGTTATTTTTTTTTAAACTACTTCTTATTTTTTTAAAGTTTTGGTGTCTAAACTACTTAGTTAGGTTTAGAAAAAGATCATGGTCAAAAAAATAAAAAATAACTAAATGTAACACAGAAGTGAATGAGCAGTTGTCGCATCTGTCACACTGAACTTGAGTTCCTTGGCTCTAAGCTAGTTAAAGTACTGCACATTATCTTACCATCTAACCACCCTCCTTCATCCATTAGAGAACCTTGTGACTTTGTTATAAAAAACACTTGAAAATTACATTTGCGCCAGTGTGGAAACATTTCCCTCCTGCTGCCTGCTTGTCTTTATACTTATTCCTGCCCACTGCAGGACGTGATTCTTGAAAAGCAGCACTGGTTAGTTTGCACATTGCCGTAACCCACAGACAGAAAAATGGGCCATGAAGTGTATAGCCAACCAGGTTGTCTTTGTGATGAGCGGACGTGAGTGACAGATATGTGGACACTGCTGCACCTTGCTGTGTGTGAGTCATGTGCCTCCTGTCTTCTCTTAAAAAGTGTGTTGTGGAGATGACCCCAGGTGGCATAGCCATTGACAACCGTGGCAGCTAGCAGCCCAGACATCAATCACTTAAAGCTAAACAAGCATCTATCCCAGTCCAAATTATTGCTGCTGACTTGACCTATACAGACCCAATCAGGATTCAGGGCACCGCTTAAAGGTAGGGTAGGAGATCCTGGACTTTGAGTCCAGCGAAGCTGCATTTTGAAAATACACCGGTAAAAAGTCCCAACCCTTTTCTTCACTTTCCCCCCGAAGGCACGCCTCTAGAGTACATGAACGCGCACGAGCACGAAGGTGCACGAGCGCTGTTCTGACAGCAAGCATCGATCGTTGCCGTATTTAGTATTTAGTTTATGCTAACTATACGTTTAATAATGCTAGGTGCTAGCCAAGCTGGCTCTAGTTTAGCTTCCTGCCAAGCTTCGTTCACGGAGCAGGGTACGCGCACAGGGGGAAGGAGGGGGAGGGAGGGGGAGGGAGGAGCAGATTGCAGTTTGATAGACGGCATCAGAATCCAATCATTGTGAACGGACCGTTCACAATGATTGGATAGTGTTTTTCCTAGATTGTACGTTCTAGAGGCCACTAAAACTTTTCATATTTGTATCAAAACTTTTAATTAATTGGTTGCAATGGGGGTGTGAAGAGTATTTCAAGCAATATGTAAAAAAATGTTCCAGAAAAAGATCCCCTACCCTGCCTTTAATGTCAATAACATAATTTACAATATCCTCAGCAAAAAAAGGACATTAACAGATTAATTAGATTCAAACTTCTTTGAGACGCAATTAGCATTCCCCTAAATCAGTACAGTTACATGCACAGTTGAGTCAAGCTGTGGTTAAAAATCAATCTGGTCATTTAATTGGACCAATGTTTGCACAAAAAAAGGAATTGAGTTTTAAACTAAAGTATGTCCAATGCTGCAATACTGTGGACTGTGTGTGAGTAAACATTCATGACATTCTGCTCCTTTAACTATCTCTATAGGAGATCCTTGTGCATGTAAGTCGGTTCACTGTACAGACTCATTTGAATCTAGAGTGAACACCTGCAGGAGTGATTGATTCCCAACTACATTATCTGGCTGATTTAAGTCAGAATAACATGTTTACATACATTTTTATTCTAATTTTGGTGTAATGCCAAACTTTTTTTTTTCTAGTGTCATGTAAACATTCTGCAAGTTTTTCAGTCATCTAGATGCTTCTTGCATCCGTCTCCTGGAAATCTTTTCCAGTCTTTCGCTGATATGCATTCAAGTTCTTTTAAGTTTTCATGAGTTCTCTTTGAAATGTCAGTTTTCAGCTCTCTCCAAAGGTTTTCAAAGGGATTTAGGTCAAGACTAATTCTTTGAGTTTTAAACAGTCTATCATTTTCTTTTCAGGAATTCATCTGTGCTGTTGAATGGTCATTTTGGGTAGTTATCTAGCCTTCATTTCTCACCAGCCAAGCTTTTGCAATCTGTGCAGAATGTAGGTCTGTGTTGTCTTATTTAAAAATACATAATAAAGGCAGCAAATGTTACTCAAAAATCTCAATGAATTTTTCTGCATTAATGCTGCCATCAGTAAATGAGCTTATGGGCAATGATCCGACATAATACCATCGTGGAGCCAGGCCTTTGGACTTATTGCTGATAAAAGTTTGGATGGTCCTTTCTTCTTTGGTCTAGAGGTCTTGGTGTCCATTTTTAATAGAAAAGAATACTGATTGGTCTCACCACAATATACGTTTCCAAAGTGTGGTGGTCTCTCTCAGGTGCCTCCAAGCCAAAGACGGAGACGGTTAACATAAGTCATCTTTATTGCACACACAGTATAGTTTTGAGTAATTCTTTGTGCTTGTGGTTGTATTAATGAATAATGGTTCTTTAAGCAGTACCGTCTGAGACATCAGAGTTTTCATATTGGGCTTGCTCCCTTGCCCTTTAACTCAAAGCTCACACATATTTTTGAAAAGTTTTATTTTGTGAGGACATGACCAAAGCCAACAGCACCGCGTTGACCTAAAGGTTACATCACAACATTGTCAAGCCTGTGGGTCTGGTCTGAATCTTCAGATTGAGAAAAAAGCCTGTACATATTTCATTGTGAAAATTTTAAACAACAAAGAATTTGTGAGGCACTTATAATGTTTCCTGCATCTGCAAAACCTTTTATACTGAACACCATGCATTACATTTGCTAAAGGCGTTACTGTTGAGCAACCCAGTGTCCAAACAAATATCTAACTACACGTGTATAGTGGCTTTATATCTGAAAAATGTATTTTTTCCATCTTCCCTGCATGCAGGTTACTGACATCCTCATTAATCAATTCTTCAATCAGAGTCCTTTTGGCAAGGATCCCCATTTTTTTTAATTTGCCAGCCAGCCTGCAGACATCTGGCATACACAGAAAACAGCAGCACTTCTGCTGCTGCTTTTTTTTTTTTTTGTCTAGCAGGAGTTGACAAAGTGTTCATATTATGCTGGAAGCGTATTGTGATCTCATCCAGTACTGTCAAAAATTACAGTAACCTAAGTATACCTTTTTTATTTTTGCTTTTGAAAACAAACAAAATTTGAGTGATAATCAGTGATCCTGTAATTAACGCCAAACAGATTAACATTAGAATTATGCACTTGCAGATTTACTCTAACAGATTTAATTAAACTGTCTCCGCTTCTGTATGAAGGCCCCATATATTTTCTGCATCTTATAGAGTGGGTCATGTTCCATTGGATGCACACAATTTCAATTAAACAAATTACAAAGTAGTGGAAAACAAACAAACAAATACATAAATAAAACAAATGTAAGCTTGAAGGCCCAAGGCTTTGCATTTCAAACTGAGAACAACAGAAAAGTTATACAGTCCTATCTCGGTTTACTGACAGTAGATGATATGCAGTGATTGCACTTTTATGTTTGATCTGCAATAGATGTGTCTAAAAAGTCGGAGTATGGTTTAGAATTTCAAATACTGAAGTATAAATTGAAGGTTTTTTTTTCTTTTTGAAATATATGCCATGAATGAAAGCAGGTTTCATTCTGAAAGGGATGTTTAACCTCTGCTGACAGGAAATCCCCGCTGGCCATAAAAAGAAAGATGGCACATTTAGATAAACAACTCTCTGTATGAGTCCTCTTGTGATGGAACAGCTACACTCACCAAAAATCAGAAAATGTGAACTGTTTTCTGTCTTGGAAATCTGGTTTTGTGCTGCAGTTGAAGACCCTGCATCTATAAATGAGTTGTTCATTTATTGGAGGCGACACTCTATTAATGATCATTAGGTTGTAAGTGATTGTGTAATTTTTTTTAGATATTGGTGTAAAAGAACACTGATCTTTTCATGAAATTGGCCCTATTCACTTATTCTGTTTTTCTTAGATGCCATAGTATAAAGCACCTTCTTAGTGCCCTGAGACTGATTAAAATTCAGTTGCTAAAGTTGGGCAGTCCTGTGACTTGATGTTGAAAGGGTGTAAAATTTACTCCGCCAAAATGTATCTGCAGTGTGCCAGTAAGTGGTCTGTTAAAATAGCCTCCACTAGGTCTGTCCTGTGCGATAACAGCAGCTAAGTTACCTTGAAATTGCTCTGAAATTAGTCATCATTTGGCCTTAAGTGACAAGAATAAGTGACTCCAGCCGCTCTAGTTCAACACATGCAGGCATACAGGTGAGCTGTGCTGTTGTAACCACAAAAAAAAAAAAAAAAAATCACTTGACTGATTGACATTAACATGAATGAAAGTCTACTCTGTTTGTTCAAGACAGCCATACATGGCAAGGCAAGGCATCTTTATTTATATAGCGCATTTCAAACCACAGGCAACTCAATGTGATTTACATAAAGACAAGGAATTTGAAAGAACAGCATAGAGCAGCATAAAAAAAGCAATTTAAAGAGAATAAAAACAATAGAATAAAAACTAAAACACACAGTTAAAAGCAATCAAAGAAGAGGGGAAAAAAGAAAAATATAAAACAGTTAAGAGGATTTATTAGCCTGGCTGACGCGTCCACAATCTCGATGAGATGGTGGTCTGGGAACTAGGTGTGCATTTTCTCGTATTTGAGGCGTGGTTTACGAATGCCTAGAGCCGTTTATTGGGCGCTACGAATGTCTATCAAATGACGTCAGGTTCTTCCCATGCTGCTTTGCGCGCGATTCATAGCCAATTGTATCACTTATACCACATGACGACAGAAATTCGACGAGGAAGAAGAAAAAAATGGAAAATAAAACTAAACTTGCGCTCTAAGCTACTCAAATTGACAACAAAGTAGGCCTATATGCTATATTCTACATGAATTTTTATGTTGTAGAGTTGTGAATTTATTTTAATAATGGAGAAATTGAGCAGCCTTGCTTTGTTGTCTACAGTAGTAGATCAACCCTCATCTTACTTTGAAGCTCCCAGCTCCCAGAAGTGCCGTCAACGAAGCTTTAGCAGCAGAAAAGCTATCAGGCTTGTGTTGATGATAATAATAAACTCCTGGACTATGTACAAACTTCCAAATGCATCGTTTGGTGAGTAAGACCATATTTGTGCTACTGTAGAAGTTTGGTGTCATGACATGTGATTTTAGTTTGGTAATTTTGGAGATACTGCCAGGGTCCGTTAGCGCTTGTAGCCTACTAAGCTATTCGGGATAACTCGGTAACTCAGCTGATGTTCAGCCAATATCGGAAAAACTTCGGGTGGGCTACTTGGCTGGATATCACGGTTCAAATGACCCTAGGGTGAATCTACTCCGAAACACTTTCTAAGGCTGCATTGAACGGTAACGTTGTGTCCGCTGTCATGTTAGATTAACGCTCTACAAGCTTCGGTGTAGCGCATGGACGTCGTCATCGTCTTGCTCCCCCCGTCGTTCTGTGATTGGTTCCCAAACTCTAGCAAAAATAAGGGCGGTGGTTTCCAGGCTGACTTTGCAGTGAGAATGAAATCGAGCGCAAAGCAGCATGGGAATTCCCAGGCTAAGGATTTATAGCATTAGGCTTTAAAATTATTTAAAGGAACTCAACCATAAGCACACCGAAAGAGAAATGTTTTTAACCTGGATTTAAAAGTGCTTACATTTGAGGCTGATTTCAGTTCTGCTGGTAGTTTGTTCAGTTGTGTGCAGCATCACAGCTAAAAGCTGCTTCACCGTGTCTAGTTTGAACTCTCGGCTCCACTATCTGACCTGAGTCAGCAGATCTCAGAGCTCTACTGGGTTTATACTCTACTAGCATGTTATTCATGTATTCTGGACCTAAACCATTCCGTGATTTGTAGACGAGTAGCAGAACATTAAAATCTATTCTGTATCTGACCGGGAGCCAATGTAAAGACTTGAGAACTGGGGTGATGTGATCTCTTTGTTCTGGTTACATGTGTGTGTTTGTAATGTAAATGATACATTTCCTCAAGATCTTCTCATTATAAGTGCTTTAGATGCATTACTACCACAATCTGGAATAGACTTAATCTAATGACCATTTTCTTGGGAAAGTGAAGACAAGCTGTCTTTACTTTCAACAACATCAAATTTAAACACCCTGTCAGGTAAAGGCAGTAACACTGCTTATCTTGTTACAATGCAATGTTCTGCTGAGAAAGCGTGCCTCTTGGTATTCACATGGATGTTACTTTGATACTTGCCACTTATCTAAACATTTCTGCAGACCAGTCAGACCCCATATGATGACAGCCTCTCACAGAACTGCTCATTTTGGACTATCTATTAAAACACAGAGAAGACTGAGAAGCGATGGGATTCAGTGACATCTGTGGGAAGCAAGCCCAATCCACAGAGACCCCACCCCATAACCCAAAGGATCGATTACTGAAGTTCTGGTACCTGAACTCCAGGACACCTTTAGATTTTCTTTGTCCACGCACTTACTGGTCACAGCTTTCATGGCGGCATGAGGAGAATTTTCTGAAATGAGGCAGGTGGTCGTGACGTTATGGCTGGTCATTCTTTTTGAAGCATTGGAGCACTGGTGCCAAAATAAATCTGAATTGAATTGATTCTGGCAATTAAAATATATATATATATTTTACTTTTACTATCCACTGTGAAGCAACACCAAACTATCTGCCAAATGTTGCCTCTGTCATAGTGCAACTCTAGTTGAGTTATGCATATAAATATTAAATAATATTAAATATGGCATGGTAAGCTCCTGCATATGTGACTCAAATGTCATGTAAGACTTGCAAAAAAGTGTGCAGTTTAAATTAAACAACCTACACTGCTGCAGGGCCTTTCGGAAGGTACAGCTTCTGATTCTGGGTCTGGGTGAAAAATAATAGGCCTTGATAACTTTGCACAAAGCAATACAAGGAATACCAATGAGTGACCTCAAAGACATTTGTCATTGGTGAGAGAAAGCCCATCTGTTAGCTAAGTGGGTGTAAAGACTCCTGTAGCAGATTTGCTCCTATTCATAGTTTCAGAGGCAGAATATTTGACATGCACCTTGTTGTACGGAGTCATTTTCTTACAGAATTCCTAGCTGCCCAGTTGTCTGTGCTACTGTTGTAATACGACTTGAATGATTTCACAAGGGCCATTTCATCAGTCGTGTATATGTGCAATGTGGCGGCAAAATAATCATTTAGTTATCATTACCTTTTTGCAGAGGCATAAGGGCATTAACGCCTCATGATACCCATCCAATGCTGCTGTAATGGAACTCAGCCATAACAATGGTTCTTTTTTGTTTTGACTAAAAGTGATATTATTTCTGTTTCTTGAGCTTTTTTACCTGGAGAAGCGTGTATATTTGTGAGACAGGAGAAAAGAGACGTGACTGAGTCGTGCTGGAAGGTCTTTAGGGGATTTTGAAGCTGGTTATTGACTGAAGAGGTCAGCGAACCCTGTGCACAGGTCATGCAAGCTCATTTGAGATGTCTTCATTATACTTGTTGTGTATGGTTGCTCTCTGAGGCTGCCTTGTCTGTGCTGTCATTCACAGCTGAGCCAACATGCATTCAGTGTGCATCCTGTTTCTTTCCTACAGCTTTGCCTCTGTCCTCCCACACAGCCTCTCATCTCCTCCCAGGAAGTATAGTTCTAATTAGGAGTAGAAACATAGAGAGATTCGTGCAGAACAAGAGATGAGATGTGAGATGACAAAAAAAAAAAAAAAGACAGACTATGTCATCTGAAGCTCTGGTGGTAGGCCAGTAAAGGCTTTAATCATCTTTAATCATGGCCAGCTAATTTAAATTGTGAAGAATGACAGATTTTTAAACAGTGCGTCATTCAATTTAGCTTGAACTGGCATTTTTTATGAAGTGTTATAGTGATTTAAAAAAAGCCTGCATACATTTCAAAAGGTTCATGAAGAACCGCATAGCCTCTCCTACTTATTTGTTTTCTAGAACACTGTTATGTAATATTCAAAAACTCACTTTCAAAAAAAATGTTGTCTGGCAGCTATGGATCTTAGTTTCACAAGTGTCCCTTTAAACCAGTATGCTTTATGTAGGTCAGCTGTTTGTGTAGTGTGTGGTGAGCGGCATCAAATGGGAAAATACTTCCCGACAAATTTTTTTCATGTTTCTACTGTCAAAACTGTCATGATGGATGTCAAAATATTAGAACAATTTGTAAACATCAGTCTGAGTCACAAAGGAAAGATGGAGGGACAGATGAGATAGAAGAACGCTAGAGAGCAGTGTCGGTGTTTGTTGTTGCTGAAATTAAAAATGGCAAAAATGGATACCATGGTAAATATTTACTCTTCTCAAGCGACAGTGCTATCTAAGTACACAAGCACAGCATGGGTATCTGCAGCTTGGGATTTATGTGTACTGTGCATGCCATTATAATCGCATATGTCTGAAGACTGAAGATTTAGGTACCAGCACAGGATGCGTCTTCACAAGAAATCCCTCAACAGAGATAAGCCCCCACTAGGGGTGTTAATATTTCCATTTGCTCTTGATTCAGCCATACGAACACTGTTTTTTATTAAAATTTTAAATGTTGGTTTGACTTCCCATTTGATTGCCACATGCAGCCCCAATGCGTGTAGCTTCTCTTTTTCTTTTAACTCATACTGAAAGCTGTCAGCGTACTCTTGAGTTCAGCTGGGATAATGCAGAGATTTAAGAGAGGTGTCGAAATTGAAAAAAAACCCCAAAGAATAACATAAGAGGTGGTAACTTTTGCTCGGCCTGAATTGGTAAGAAGCTTGGAAATGGTTCTCCGATGAGTTGCTGTGCTAAGCTTTGCTTTCTGTGTCTAAATCCCAGTTGCTCCCCAATCAAATGGAACACATCGATTTGTATCGATTGTAATATGTAAAACAGCAATGACATTTCATCCTGCCATGATAAACCAGAAACCGAAGCCAAAAGAAATGAATTCTTCTACATGAGGAATGATACTGTTTATTCTCTTCAAAATTTAGACTGTTGGTGTTCTATTGCCTGTACCTGAACTGAGGCGTTGAATTACTTTTCGAAAAATACATTATGTGTTCTTACTCAACCCTTTTATGGTTTCAAATTTTTAAAAGAAGAAAAATGGTACAAGTATACATTTTTTCTACCTGAAACTCAACAGCCTTAGCTTATTTTCTGTGATAAACATGTACAAACAAAAAAAAAGTTTTGAGCATACATGCTAATACCCACACATTTACATCCTTCATATGGTCTTCGGGTCAGTTTGACCGGCATACACAGAGACGCACAGAAACACACAATGTTACATTATTATCATCAAAGCATAGAGAAGTTGTTTGTTCTCACTTTCTTTTTTAGATGTTATTCCATGAGATGTTATTTTCTCGCACTATCCTCTAAATCACAGTGCAGTCTTCCACCATCAGTATGACCAAACTATTTAGTTGCCAGAGGGCTTTGGAGCTCATATTTGAAGAGAGTCAGGCACATAGCGATGTGGAAGAGGAAGATGTCTCCGAATATGAGGATAATTTAGATGTCAATTCAGAGTCTTCTGATTCTGAAAGTGAATTTGAAGATGGTCTTCACTCGGAATATGCACTACAAGAAGCACCACAGGTGGCCGCTGGAGCAGCCCAAGAGCCAGCCACTGGAAGAGCCTCACAAGATATATTTGTCTAAGAATGGACAAATTGAATGGTCTTCGTCCCCAGTGAGAGAGCTTCCATATATCGATGTATTCTCCAAGATGAGCATGATTTATGACACCCAAGTCTTGAGTATAGTGGATTATTAACATCAATTATAACCTTATGACAAAAAGAGTAGTCACGCTTCCATTGTTAATTGTGTTCTAGTAGAGACTGATTGTATTCATTAAACATATATGTTATCTCAGTTGTTTGAAATTGAGATAAAGACGATATATGTTAATGTTTTATGAAGTAAAATTTTATGTTAGAATTGTTTTTGAAGCCCCGAATATGTCCCGGGTCAATTTGGCCCGAGGGACAGAGTGTCCCAAAAGTGAAGACCATACAAGGGTTAATTAATCCAATATAGGGTTTAAACAGTTTTCTAATCATTGTACAAAGTTTTTGTCTACATGTAGTCGTAATTTATTTTGAAATTAGATTGTATTATCATTCTTATTTGTATAGTTATGTTTGTAAGAGGGGCAACTCACATTTTCCTCCAGAGAGGATGTGGGGGCTCAGACCCTCCCAGCCACCCACATAATTTGTACCCATTACATCAAAGTGCTATTAATGTTGGAAATATCACATAGGTACTCAAAAACTGTGAATTGATGCTCACTTTATTCCAATTCATATTTGTGTTGCACTAAGGAAGCACCATCTTGGTTAAAACAAATAGAATCAAACCTGAAAAGTTAAATCTAACTTGGATCCCCTCAATCAGATTGTAGATCATTCTAATAAAAAATATTAATGAGGGCTCTAGTCTTATTCCTCTCTTTTTTTTTTTGTTTTTTGATTGAGTTTTTTCTAGCCACAGAACATTGTTTATTCAGTGGGGAAAAAGCCAGCTTGAATGTGCAACAGGACTGAGAGGTACTAAAAACAGAAAAGCTGGATTTATGACACAGAGACAGAGAGTGACTTCTTAAAACACAATTTGTTCAGAGAACATAGTTGCTGTTGATTTTCAGGATCAAATACTTGAAAATTTAACCTTGTAAGGAAAAGCAAAATCAAGAGATAGAGATTGCAAAGAGATGAATAACGATTCTGACACAATAGCTAATCAAACTCTTCCTCTAACTGGATGAATGCACATTTGGCAGCGAGTGAAGACTCTGCAGACCTTCTGGTTTGTTGCTGAATACAAAATAATCCAGCACAGAGTGAAGTCTGTAACGGTAATTACAGAATTTCAGCCATCAAAGATATAGCTTGATGTTTAACATAGGGCATGTACCAAGAGAGGCATATTGGTGTATACACTTAGCTTTTACATGTGTATATATTTAAATTTATGGTGATTTAATTTATTGGCATTTTCTCTGTTCTGAGGGCTTATATGTACATCCATACACACTTTGGCTTTCAGCCCTTTTACGTGGGTGGTATGTTGGTCCAGCAGTCAGCATTGTACCCTCACAGCAAGATGTTTTGGGTTTTGAGTTGTGGCCTTTCTCCTACTTGTTTAGAGGCCGGTTCACCTTTGGTTTGTGTGGGATCCCTTTTCCTGCTGTGGTTTCTTGGCACCATTCAAACCCATGCAGCTCAGGTCGATATAAATGTCTGAATTGAACATAGGAGTGAATATATTGTTTATCAGTTTCCTTATGTTCAGTACAAGTAGCATTACAAAGCCCAAGGACCTAAATAGAAACTGGCAGCCATTTAAAAGTCTTAATAGAAGGGCTTAGTAATGTTTTCAAAGAAGATTCACACAAAAATAGTGGTTGAATTTAAAGGACTGCATCTTAATTAATTGTTTTATGATGGTCTTTTGAGATATTCATTAAAAGTTCAAGTGGTGTGTGATATGATTTATGTTGGCAAATCAACCTTGTAAAGCTGTATTTGAAACTTTTGTCTGAACTGTTCATTGCCACGGTTCATTGCATGGTGTTACTACTACTACTCAAAGATTTTCAACAAATTGTTTTTTCCATGCCCCAGTTTTGTTTCATATGGATGTAATGCTGCATTGATGTAGATATGACATAAGATTGGATGTCATGATGATCTCTAAACAACATCTACTGCATACATAAAACCTCATGCATCTATTTGAAAGATAAAAATGTGGTTGCGCTTCAAAATCAGCTCATTGTGAGAGTGAAATATTGAGGCCTTGCTCACTGGGACCCTTTTTATGGTTCATCTGATATACACATTGATCAGTTTTAGAAAATGTCATTGAACTTCTACTTAGATAAATACTTTTGTGGACTGAATTATGAACGAATTACATAAGCAATGTTCAGATGCATTTTCCTGTTCTCTTATGTCACTTCAAAAATATGCTTAAATTTGGATTATACATAATTAATCAACTGAAACAAATGAGATCTGGGTTTTCCATCTCTGGCAAAGCTTTTCATTTACAAAGGCTGGTGTGGATGGACTAGATAGAATTTTTAAGCTATCTTTGTCATTCAACATTTCTTTGCTGTAGTCCAAGTCTATCCACATGCTCACAAAGCCAGTCATCCGCTCCCCTTCACAACTTTCACATGTATTGCTTCACGAAATGTTCATGTGCAAATGCTTAAAATAGCCTTGAATCAGCAACACTAGGATGCAAATTTGTAGATTAGTTCTTCATCACACTGAGTCCCCAGGGTGCAATCATGTCATTCACAGTGGCTCTAATAAATACCAAGCTCATTTCACAGCACGTTTCACTTTGATGTTGATGATATTTGGAAGCATTATCCATTCCTGCCATGAGCTGTTTGAGCAGGAAGATGAGGCAGGGGTTAGTTGATCCATCAGCTTGGTCTTTTACTGCATATCTGAGAGGAGGGACAGGGTGGAGGCTGCAGTCATGATAAACTGAGTGTGACAAATAGATGAGAAATTGCGTGATGTCACACTTAAAATACATTAGTATAAAAGAGAGAGACATAGAAATTCATTGCAGATGTAGTTTATTATTTAATGAGGGGTTTGGTTTTGTGTATTGTTCAAAGAAATCAATCGGCTGTTGGAGATAATCACTTGGACTTTTGCTCATTTACATTTTTCTTGTTACTGACAATTGAACTATTTATGCCTGATTATCGAGAAGCCAGTCAAGTCGAAATGATTGCTATGTAATTAAGCTTAACCCCTAAAGTAATGATTGAGCTTGATTAGTTTATATGGTAGCTTTGGTCTCATCCAGATCAATACAGAATTATCATCGAAAAGTTGACTTTGATAAGCCAAATCACCACGGCTACATTTTGGGTTGTTTTTTCTTTTATGTCAAACCATCAAAGCAGATGCTTGCACAGAAAGTCACATGGTAATAGTAAGAAAAAATCATTGACTGAACTGCTTCAAAGTAATTACAAAGTAAACTGTGGGTCAGGGTTGGCAACGTTTATCTCGTTCAGGACCACACATGGCAATTAGAAAGCAATTAAAATCTTTCTCCAACCTGAAATTATGTTTTGAAGTCTTACCACAAAGGTGTTATTTTGTTTTGGGTAGATTTTCACTGGTCTCAAATAGGATCCATATTGCCTCAGAACATGATTTACAGGGGGATCAGTTTACAGGTCAAAAGGTCTATTAAAGAAAATGTGGCAATTTTTGGCATTTTTGAATACAGTGCAGTACATTGCACCAACAAATGTCTGAGTGAGCTATTAGATCAAGAGCTATAGACAGCAGCTGCACATCTTTCATTTTCAACTCTTTTAAGTAACTTAGTGAAGTGCCTTCTGAAGAGAAAACTGAATGGAAACGGTTGCATTTCTGTAAGTAAATGTACATATTTCTGTATTTCTAACACATTACAATAAATTTCCAATGTGTAACAAATTAGGCAATCTGTTGACAAAAATGCAAAATAATAATCACAACTAATGATTCAATTTTTGTGCAAATGTGTGTAAAAAAAAAAAAAAACAAGAATAGTTGTATTTCACTGCCTGAAAGCAATGTATATCTAGAGGGATGTTCAAATCAATCAGCTGTATTGTGGCTTTAGAGAGGGCCTTTAACATTTTCCTTGTCGCCACTTCACTTTTTTCTAAATGCTTGTAAGAAAGAGTGAAGAGGGGATTATTTAATGATCTTTTTAAGTCCCTCAAACTGGGATATGCAGAATTGATGGCTTGCAGAACAAATTTGCTGAAGCAGAATTGTAAGGTTTCTTGTAAAAACAAATTTTTTACAAGAATATTTTTAAAACCTAAAAGATTAGGCCTAAATTTAAAATGATCAATTTATCTATCCATTTATTTATTTATTTATGTATTTGTTTCGGAAATTATCCACAAAATGCAACAAAACAAAAAATTTGTTGATTTAAATTTGATTTAAGTTGAATCTTCAGGGGTCAATGAACGCTAATGAGAACTTGCCTTTTTTCAGACTTCATTAATTGCATTTTACAGTGAAATATAAATGCTCCTTGCAGCAGTGTTATTGGCTGTTGGGCCACAGCCATTGATCAGATTTGGAAGGCTCATATATTTACATAGTTGCTCGATTCTTCTGCTCTTTGTTCTCCTTGTGTTTGAAATTGTGACTTTTCCAGTTGCCTTTGATTTATAAAGCACTTTTTATTGTCATAAAAAGGGCTTCCTGGTGGCTTAAAAAAAACAAGCTAAATGGCAAATAAATGATGGGTTATTAAGTGCAATGTCTTCCTCAACATGTCCTTTCCCCGCATATACCTGTAACGATGTAATGATAAGAAAAAGGCTATTAATCGTCTTTATATTCTTTCTAATCTTTAAAATGTAGTTAAATGAATGCCTACTTGTGAAATGCAAGCAGTTTTATTTCAATTTCAATGTCGACTGAACACAATTGCTCACGGTATAATGAAAATTGTATGAAGCCATAGTATGACAGGTGGCTAATGGGAGATTGTATACTCTCTTTGTATTGGTGGTTCAACATAAAATGCCACATGCCTCAAAAAATAACACATCTCAAAACTCTGATCACAAAAACAAGGGCAGCTCAACAGCAACGTAATGGGTGCTCCAAACTGTCTGGACTTGATTTTTGTAACATGCTGTTACCAGCTTGTTCTCTGAGATTGCATGAAATTGTTCTCCCAGACAATGCTCAAATCAAGTGTGAGACAATCTGCTTCAAAGAATTGCCATGTCTATCTGAAATACATCAAATGTGGGTGAAATGTTCCTGATTTATCCACTAATAAAAGACTTATAACCCTGCCTCATGCATCATTTTAAAACATTTCATAACTTACGACTGTTAACTCAAGTAATTCAATGATTTTAATGTGCATCAGAATCAATTCCGAATGCTGAGGCTTCTGCTGCTCAGCCTATTGTATGTTTCTGTTTTCAGATGGTATCATGTATGTAATTACTGTTGCTGTTCTCTTGCTCATCACCTGTGTCTCTAGGCTAAGCTTATTAAGCCCCTTGATAGCATTTTAACAAGAGACCTGTGGCTATCTGTCTGTCCTTCTGCCCCCAGATATCATTGCAGCTACATGATTAAAAAAGGTGATGGCCATTTTTTGCTTCAGCTTCTGTTACAGTTTTAACTGTATTTTACCTTGCAGCCATCTCAGTTTACATGTGATACACATTCCATGTCCCAGAATACTTCTCCCTTAATATCCTGTCAAGGAAGTCTGACTTGTAAATGGCGTTTTTTGTCGGAAGTTGCAAGTTCTGATTTCTCATTCGTTAATAAGTGCACCAACTGTACAGCATGGTAACCGTCATTACAGAAGATAAATGTTGAAAAAAATTTGCCATTTAAGCAACTTTTTCTTAACAATGACTCCTACAAACTTAAATGATACACAGAGGAATGGAGAGGCGGTGACATCTAGATTTTATGAGCAGATATGTGGCAGAGGGATAATGACTAGAGGTCAATAATTACATTATTAACTAGCCAGCAGCTGTTATGTGCTGTGATGCCTGTTTTAACAACTTAGGTTAGTTTAACAAGGCGATCTGCTAGAATCAATATTTATTCACTACTGCATTGTTCACTGCCCATGCAGTGGAGCAAAAAACAATGCTGACAAATGCATTTCAAAATGTTTGAAATGTACCCAGTGAGCCTGAAGCTACGTGTTCAAATTGCAAGCAGTCGGACAGAACAGTGCTGTAAATGACATACAAAATTCCATTTCCTTTTGATTGTGCTTTATCAACATATTCATAGTATCATCAATCAGGCATGTTGAAAATGTCACCGTTTCTGCATTTACAGAATTTCTTGCTGAATTAACTTGCTGTATGCTTTTTTTTTTTCCAACTGTGAGCAATCTATATTTTTGGCTTCCAACACAATGCATTGTACATCAAAATATTTGGGGTCTGAGTTTAGATGGACATTAAACATACAGACAGAGCAACCAGAGTGTTTTAACAGACAAACTTGACTCCAGCCATGCACTTGATTTGCTGAAAATGTCTGGATTGAAAGCAGAGAGCTCCTGGAACATGAAATAAGAGATATGGTGGTAGGGCAGGCCATGTGGGACATTAGCAAAAATGATAGCAATGGCTATTAGTGTTTGTAGAAGGATTAGCAGGATTTGTGTACTTGTTCCATTACTTCCTGTCCCTTAAAAGACAAGAAAACAAATCAAAAGGTTACAATTTAACCATTGCTATGGTATAAGGCTTGGGCTATTGTATATGCTCAAAATCTAAAGGTTTATGTAGGTCCCAGTCTTAAACTGCTGGAGCATGTATGCTGTGACTGTATTCACACTCTAATCTTTTAATGTGTGGAGCAGAAGAATGGGACAACATTCCTCCCTGCTTTCTTGCCCCGATTACAGCAGATTTAAAACCTAAAACTGGTCTGAGCATTTGTACTTTTATCAACGACATCTGACTGTGATCTCCTCTTAAAATAAACTTGACTCCAGCCATGCATGTGATTTGCTGAAAATTTCTGGATTGAAAGCCCTGTGACATCACCACTCTTTTTAATTTCATCGGTTGCCTAGCAAAGCTTTCCGGTTCCCTAAAGAGCAAAGGGAAGGTGGCGACTGATGATAAGACAAGTACAATAGCTTAGAAATTACATGCTTTATATTGAAACCCTTTACTTTTGAATATATTCCTGCCACTTGTAGACCCCAGCTGAACCCTTTCCAATGAGATGGTAGGAGTGTTTCAATGACATCTAAATGTTGACCGGAGAAAGTAGAGGAAGCACACAGTTATGTCTGTACTGTTTTAGGTCTCCTTTACTTGTCCAGGCCGATCCAATTAAGATAATAAATTCAAGATTTATTCAGGGAGAAACTGCATGACAGCAGCTTCAAGTTCAGTCACAGAGCAGAAATATATAGACGAATAAGTTCATTAAAAAACATCTGCAATAGCCTAGAGGAAAAGTTTAAGTTAAGGAAGAGATTTTGAAGTGGAAGAGAAAAGTCAACCAAATTGTTGAGAAATGTTGGAGATGTTCAAAATGCCCATGAGAAGAAATTAAATTAGAAAAGGGAAAGGATTGTTTAAACATTCAATTATTTTAGTCAAAAATATTTAGATTCCAAACAGACAGAAGTCTAATGAATTAAAATGTACATGAGAAACAGTGCTGTTTTTGTCATCCATAAAAATAACAGTTGATTTGTTGGTCTGTTCTTGTGAAGCACTCAGAGGAACATTGCACATTGTGATAATCTGCATGTCTATGTGCAGCTTTAAAACTACACGTGGTTTTCTGCTTGTTACCATGACATTTAGCCTGAAATACAATGCCATGCAGCTGCCCTTTTATAACCAACTCTCATTGCTTAATACTGTAGAACTGTAAACCTTTAAATTGCTCCTCTGTCTTTTGTATTTAGAATAATGTGCAGGATGTGCAGCTGCACCTGGGTCTAGTTCTCCGCAAGTAGTAAACTTGATGCTACTTCAGCTGCTCATGTTTACATCAAACCTGAATAAAATCCAAAAGATTTGAATAAACGACGAACAAAAAAAGCTAAGAAAAACATACCCTCCTGTTACAGCACAAATCTTCCACCGATTCTATTTGAGTGAAGATTTACTCTTTTCCAGGAGGCAGCAAAAGCCTGAGCTACTGCAGCTCATCCTTATGCTGCTTCATTACCAGTTTGATAGCTGGGGGATACAGGTTGGAATCTTCAGTTTGGTTGTCCACATATGGCAGAGTTCATTTTTCAATTGGCTTGCTTGGTTGTCATGTAGAACTTGTTAAACTTGCCTGAATCTTAATTTTGACATGGCGCCAAGGGCAATCCAACTTGTTGTAAAATACCATTAGGCTCAAAAGCATTTGAAAAAGCTGCCAGTATGCTCAACCAGACCTCTTAGACCCAAATATGGAGCACTTGCGCTTTGAAAACCCTATGGTCCTGAAGCTAGTCCTATATGTAGCAAATTAGAGGCACAGGTTCAACTAAAACATTTACTGAAGAGAAAAGTCCATTAAATTTTTTTGTCTTATTCTTCCCTGAGAAAAACTCCTACATATTTTTAGTCTTCAGTTAAAAGTTCCCTTTTTCAATTCCCAGGTCATTTCCACTTGATAGTTATCAGCACATTCTTGTACAATGAAACATCTTCAAATGGACGCTTCACTACATTCCTGCACACAACACACTATCTTAAAGTGCTTACAACCACTCAACATACATATTCTTCAGCTCTGTAATGGAAAAGTTAATTACGGTAATATGTGTAAATATTTAGTTAGACTGTACTTTGTTGTGAAGATAGATCAATTTTACCATAATGCAACATCCTGCCACTGTATGTAATGTTGTTACATGAAATAAGGTAATTAAGCCTCTACCTACTGCTTATCAGCTTTGGGCTGAGACTTCTTTTTTTGATGCTTTCATCAGCAGCTTTGCCGAATTTCTTGCCTGAGTTCCCCTCCCAGGAGCCTCAGAATGTCCCCTGAAGCAGGCTGCAGCCATCTTCAGCCGTGCCTCTTATGCTCACAATTTGAAATTTTCTCAGCCACGCTCTTACCCTCCTTCATTGAAATACTTGCAGCTCAAAGCCCGAGGACAAGTCAGGAGGTCAGGAAGAAATGGGTTGAAATTCAATATGTTTATATTTTACATTTCAAACCCTGTCATGCCTGGTCTGTGCATCCTAGTAAATCATCTACACCACATTTTAAATGTTGCACCATCATAGAATTGGCATTCCTCTAGTTATGGTTCAAATTCTCACTCATTGTGTAAATCATACTATAACTGTCACATTTCACCTTGATGAAACATGTTCTACATGCTGTATTTTAAACGTAGCTTTGCAATGTGGTAAGTTATGCAAGCAGGTTCATGTGAGGAAATACATATTAAAAGCTTAGATCAGATCATCGTGAAGAATACTAACTGTTGCAACTTTACTGGAGCCCTGCAAGTCCCCGGAGGGGCTCTAAAAAAATAATATTTGCTGAGGGAAAGGTCTGCATTTCATTTTTGGCACGTGGACACATCGCACTTTACTGTGAGAAAGGCTGAGTTAAAAGTATGGTTAACTTATTGGAGAGGGCCAAAGACTAGAGTGAATTGCCACAAGCAATTAAGAAGCTATGAGTCAGTGTGCTATTTCTGCTCTCTTTTTCACAGAGCAGTCATTAGTCTATACACACATCGTGTGAAATCATAAGACAAATAGCAAAAGAGTTACTGTATGTGTTGAGGTAGAAGCACAATATGCAGCTTATCAAGCATACAAAGACGGATCACTTTCTTGTGCTTTATCAAAGTAATTAAAATATTGCTGAAAAGCATGCATGAAAGCATGTGTACATGTTCAGCAAAATCTGTCACAATTACCCAGATCTCACACTGCCTGCTGAGATAATTTCTTTTTTCTTTTTTTTTAAATTAGTGTCTTCAAGTGACTGTCAACAGTCTTGCAAGACTATGTCTTCCTTTTTCCTTGGAAAAATTGGATTAAAGTTGTCCTTGTACACAAAAAATGTGACAATTCTACCCTACTCTAGACGCTTTGGTAACATTCAAAAGAAAAGACTAATATGTGATATTTAGCAGTCTGTAGTCTCACAAAAACAATGAGACAGTTGTAGATTAACAGATGACTTGCTATTCTATGGGTTCACTTCCACTAATCTTTGATAAGAGAGTATAGTCATTGAAAAATACCAATGGAAGAGCAGGATGTGACAGAGTTGGGATCTTTCTACCAAATTTTGAATGCTTTTCCACTGCAGCTACATTATGTTTAAAGGTACAGGCAACCTATTTGTATGTTGAATCACTGCTTGTGATTAAAGGCTTTGGATTGTCTCAGTGCATCTGAAAATAGGGGAATGATCTTAATGTTTTACTTTAGGGCTTGTCTTGAATCATTAAATTCCAAGTGACTTACTTCAATCTGGTGAAAAGAAAGAGCACATATGCATGTTACAGAAAGGCATACAGCAAAAGCCACTGTAATGTCTATATGAAATAAACACTGCAGCACAATAAAATATTCATACAGTGTCTTGAATGCCACACATCTATTTCACACATCAGTTTACCCTTTCAAAGCAGGACTTAATGAACAGGAATATGCTGCAATATATAACACAAATCAAGTGGATAAGTTGAAAAATACAAAAAGGAATATACACAACGTGCGCCTTCCCTTAGGTGAAAAAGCCTCAGCAGCAGAGATCAGAGAGCATGTAGGAGAACAAAAACGCAAAACAGTGAGTACACTGAGGCATATTACATGATGAACAATAATGAGTGCTTCTAAACAAACGCATAACAAGTGAAATATATTACTGTATTTCCTCAAATAGAGGCCAGGGCCTTTATCTGCTTCACATGATTAGGGTACTGGACATTTGTTAGAATCATTCCTTCATTTCTATTTCTTGTTTTTAGTATGACTTATCAGATTTTCCCACAATGCCTTCTTTTGATGTTTCAAAACAAAATATGAATAGTACACAAATACTTTTTTTCCACTAACATCTGTGTTTGTATGTGAGTCAGTTAGAAGTCCATTAATTCATATAGGAATTCCTATGATTTCCAAAAGATTTGTGAAAATCCTCCACCTGTTTTTTTTTTTCCTTCTTCCCTTCAGAATTTGTTTTGAATGTATTGAGAAATTGTAATGCTTGCTGCAGATTTTGAAGGGATACCTCATTGTCTGTTGATGATGGATAAATCAGGCAGTGAACAGGCTTACACACTACTAGTTTTCTCATTTGTTTCTACATGCTTAACACTTACAGTACTGTATTACATTAATTTTCCCTTTGCATTTAATTGGATAGAAAACTTGGATAGACAACGTTTCTTAGTTGTGCTTTGATTTTTAAATATATTTGTAAGGTACCATATGTAACAACATAAGGCAATGATCCAAAAAGGGTCAGAATTAATTCAATTGTTCGACAGCTCAATTGTTTGGTGATATAAAATAGGCAAATGCATAAACAAGTCAAACAAAATGTTGATTAAAAACAGTAAACTGATTAGATAGAAGTGGGTTTTTTTCCCCCCACTTTGCCTCGCCTTTATTTTGGACCTCCATTTATTTGTTTACCCTGGCACTGGCTATTAAAATGGACCAGGCTTTTTATTGAATCCCTGTTTTTATATGAGAGGAAAATGGTAAAAGTATGAAAAAATGTGGGAACAAAAAGAATATCCATGTTAGGGGAAAATTGTCAGACTTTAGATAATATAGAATATCATTAAGGATTTTGTGATGGATGGAACCAGAGATAAGGGCACAGAAAGCTCTCAACCTTACACTTAAACAAAAAGAAGAATGAAGGGCCCTCTCACTCTTAAACTGTACCTAACCTTCCGTTCAGGTGTTAAAGTTATGGCTGCGTTTCGTTAAGCCTTCATCTCCAGGAGCTGCATCACATCTTCTTGGAGTGAAAACACGGGAGTATTGTGGGATTTAAAATGAAATTGAATGTTGTATTTTGTATCCAGTTCAGTAACCACGTTTGCTATTTGAAATGAGAGATAAAATGAAGAAATCGCCTAGCAAGGACTGAGCAATGATTTTCTCATCTATCAACTTAAGAGATCATTTTTCTTCCAATTTGTGCCAAGAAGGAAGTAAAGGCATGTAATCATCTAATGGGTCGTTCTCTTGTTTTACAAAACATTGTTTTGTTGTCTGAAAAAAGAACAATAAGTACAGATTTTAAGTTTAAACAGTGATCTTGTGCATAATACGGCAACAAATACATTCAAATTAAACATGAAATGGAAGCTCACAAACAACATTTTAAACTTTGACTGTCTGTGGTATTTTATTTGGGTTACAATAAAGAAGGTAAGAAAAATCACTGTTTATACATTGTTTAACCCTAATGCACTCATTGGTCTTCATCTTCTTAAGCATTTTATCACTTTTTAATATGTATGATTAATATGTTCTTCTTCATTTCCATTCAGCTCATTTATATACAGCTCTTAACCGGACATCTATTAATTCAGTCCTTCCCAAATGCTGAGGGTTCTTTTCCTTGCTATTTAAGTTTTTAGTCAAAGCCAGGTATTAAGAAGAGATGTACCTGCTTAATTCTGTAGAAAGATTTAAGGATACATGAGTCAGATTCACATACTGTTTTCATTCTCCAACATAAGCAGCCACCTACATATTGTTACAGAGACTTGAGTCATGTCTGGAAGCATTCAAAAGCAGATCAGCTACTTTGGACCATTTCAGACATGAACACCACCTACATTAATCTATTAGCAGGTGAATGTTTCATGTCTGCAAGGGCATCCTGGTTACTTTTCTGTAAAACTTGCTAAACCAATATTATTGCCTAGTGACCTTTTAGGAACATTTTTTAACACATTGCAAGTCGGAACTGCATGCTGAGTAGGCATAAACAAGTAGGGGTGGAGGGTCTTGATTTTGCATTTAATTTACTTAAAGGACAAGACCGTTTTTTTGACATTGGGCCCTTGATTTCACATTATAACATGATGTTCTACTCACCCCTGCTTGTTGTTGGTAATTTGGAGCTGTTCCGAAGATATTCGAGAGGCGTCTGGCTGCTCTCTTGAGATATTCGGCCATGAAACGGTTTCCTATGGGCAACGTTATACAGGCACAAACTAAGCTGTTTATAATTTATTAATTACTGTACACTAGCACTGATAACGTGGAGGTGCGTCGCTTACTTAAAAAAATCCGGGTTACTGTAATTTTGAATTTTAGCCGAATGAATAAATAGGCAGCAGGTCTGTGGGCTGTCTGTGGTAGTAGCACGACGATGACGTCAGTATACCCACTTTACGACAAAAAATCAAAATGACAGTAACCCGGATTTTTTTAAGTAAGTGATGCACCTCCACGTTATCAGTGCTGGTGTACAGTAATTAATAAATTATAAAAAGCATAGTTTGTGCCTGTATAACGTTGCCCATAGGAAACCGTTTCATGGCCGAATATCTCAAGAGAGCAGCCAGACGCCTCTCGAATATCTTCGGAACAGCTCCAAATTACCAACAACAAGCAGGGGTGAGTAGAACATCATGTTATAATGTGAAATCAAGGGCCCAATGTCAAAAAAACGGTCTTGTCCTTTAAAGAGGAACCTTGCATTGTGCATCATAAAATAAGTAGGGCTGTGACTCGATTAAAATTTTTAATCGAGTTAACTACAGGCTTTGAAATTAATTAATCGAAATTAATCGCATTTTAATCGCATATACTTTATCCTTTAGAAAATTAACATTTTCAACAATATTTCAACAAACACAGAACATATCCCTATTTGAAATATGAATGTAGCATGCATGAAAACACAGTATATAGAATCTTGGATGTTAAGCTGCGTTGGGCCCCCGTTAGCTTCCACGCTAGCTGCTACATGTTTAGCGTTGAGGTGATATTTGAGGCTTGATACGCTGCGGTGATACGCGAATTCCTTGTAGCATAATCTGCACACAAACACGCTCTTGTCGACGCTTCCATCCGTCTGTATTTAAAAAAAAATAATAAAAAAAAATAAATTATAGTGTGCGATTAAAATGCTACAGGATTTCCTATTGCAAACGTTTTTTATGTCTGTTTACCAGGTTGTTGAGATAAAGTCAGTCTGGATGGCAAATGCTGGAAGCATTTAAGTTTTTCTCTAAATCAATTTGTTTCAATAGGATAAATTAGTTCACCATTCTTTAAATAATCTCTGAAGCCTCTAAAGTCACCACTTTTTCCCTGCACTTCAGCATCTCTATGGTTAGCAGCAGTTCAGACATATAGAACCGCCTAAGGTAAAATACTCTATTGTCTTCTTCATAAGCAAATTAGTAATATAAATGAGCCTTGTTGCAACTTGTACAGCACAAATCCAGATTCATTCTTGCAGTAATTACTGTTTTCATTCCCTTACTGTGAGAGTATGATCACAGTATGACTCAACTGAGCTTCTTCGTTCTGTGGAACGATAGAATGATTGCTTTGTAGTTGTTCTGGGGACGTTTGCTAACGCAGCACAAAATATATGATAAAAAGAGATTGGGATCAAGAATAAGATGAATTTTTCTTATTTGTGTAATAAGTGTCCAAACCTAATGATACTATTTACTATTAACTCGCATCTATTTTTATCATGAATGTGCTACTTTCTGGCCGACGTGGTGACAAAACTGCCGCTGTGGTACTTATTACACATCAGATATTCTGACAGCCTATTTTGAGAGGCATTAACGGAGAGGCGTTAACGGACTGAAACAGGTTTCACTATGTTGCTTTGGCTCATAGTTTATACCAAACTTCAGATTTACTCTGCTTCAAAGCTGTCATTTTTAACAACAGAAATATCTGAAGCAATTAACTATAAGTCAAGGCAAGGCAAGTTTATTTGTATAGCACAATTCAACAACAAGGTGATTTAAAGTGCCTTACAGATGTATTAAAAGAGTAGAAATAAAAAGCACGATTTAAATTTTAAACAAAAGTTTTAATTAAGTTTTGAAACTCAAGCTTCAGATTTGGAGCTTTATTCAAATGCAGCTGAAAATAGGTGCAGGCGCGTCATTTCCGCCGGGGACACGTTCCCGGCACTTTGTCTGACGAGCAGATTTGTCCCCACCACTTTAAAAAAGTAGAGAAAGTGCAAACGCCGCTTTTGGTGCAGAAGCTGAATTGGTGAGCTGTGCATCATGCATGTAACAGACTACTCTGCTTTCCTAAAAACTATAATTTTATATCATGGCATTCTCCTAACCAAAGACTATTTGATCCGCTCTGCTTTCACTCTCCTTGTATGAATGCGCTTGCGATCAGCCCCCATTGCTGAATAGCAACTATGTTGAATCCGCTCCGCTCCCACACACTGCGCTTGCGGTCTGCAGTCTGTTACAGTGTAACGAGCAATGAAAGACGTCGCTGGTGTTGCAGGTGAAGATTCGTCAGTGTTTATGATGCATATCAGGCGAGATAGACAATGAATGAAAACTTATTTCACAGAGGGGTTGCTGCTCGTTCACTCTTGCCCGTCGTTTCATAGCCTGGCAATGTTTGAAAACTTTGTCAGGGCAAGGGCTGTTTGTAGCCAGGCTACGTCTCCTGATGCGCTCTTGCTTGGTCGAGGTTTGTCTGAGATTTGTTGGTGTGTCAAGGGCTGTGCAATAACCAAAATCGTGTCTTGTACTAAAATGCGGATTTTGAAATACGAATAGGGCCTACTCTTAAGTTTGTCCCAACCCAGGATGTTTCCGACGGCCTAAACAAGACCGCGCAGATGGCTGAATAAGCTGCAGTTGTGGAACTGACTTTTTAGGTAGACCTGTAAAGATGCTGTTACAGTAATCAAGCCTACTGAAGATGAATACATGGACTAGTATTTCCAGGTTCTGCTGAGACATCAGATCTTTTAACCTCGATATATTCTTAAGGTGATAGGCTGACTTTGTTATTGCCTTAATGTGTTTTTCCAAATTTAGGTCTGCGTCCATCACTACACCCAGATTTCTGGCCTGGTTGGTAGTTTTGTAATTGTATAGATTTAAGTTCTGTGGTGACCTGTAATCATTTCTCTTTGGCTCCAAAGACAATTACCTCAATTTTGTTTTTGTTTAGCTGGAGAAAGTTGTGGCACATCCAGTCATTAATCTCCTCAATGCATTTACCAAGAGCCTGTACAGGGCTTTGGTCTCCTGGTGACATTGTAATGTATATCTGCGTGTCATCTGCATAGCTATGGTAGTTTATTTTGTTGTTTTTTATAATCTGTGCCAGTGGGAGCATGTAGATGTTAAACAGATGAGGTCCCAGGATGGAACCTTGGGGAACTCCACATGTGATTCTTGTCTGCTCAGATGTAAAGTTACCTATTGACACAAAGTACTTCCTGTTCTCTAAGTATGTTTTGAACCAGTTTAGTACAGTTCCGGAAAGACCCGCCCAGTTCTCCAGTCGTTTGAGTAATATATTGTGGTCAACTGTATCAAATGCAGCACTGAGATCTAGTAAAACTAAGACTGACATTTTTCCAACGTCTGTATTCAGACATATCAAATCAAATCAAACTTTATTTATATAGCACTTTTCATACTAAAAAGCAGCACAAAGTGCTTTACATAATAAAATCAATAATCAAATCAATCCATGCATAAACTCACACACAACATCACACCGACAACCACACTGCACACATACCACCCCCCAACATGAGCAACATCAATATCAACAACAATCAACATCAAAATCTGGCTTGAGGCTGAAGTGAGGAAACAGTATCTTGGGGATCTGTCCACACCGGGAGCCAGCCCACCAATGACCACAGAGGCCCCCACCACGCGAAACCGGCCAGATCAGGGCAGGCCAGGTCCCCCATCCACCCCGAACAAGGGCGATCCCCACAGCAATGACCCCACAGACCGAGTAGGCATAGTCCCTGGTGTGGAAGATCCCCATGAGGAAAAACATGTCAAACACTTTGGTCAGAGCAGTCTCAGTGCTAAGTGTAACTTTCTTCAACCATTAACACATCTGTCTGTGTGTCACTGTTAAGTGACAACCCTTTGTCACTTAATTTTAAGGTTCTTATATTCTTACTGTCCTTAACAGCAGCAATTCATTATTTTTGATAACCCTCAATTTTGTTTTCCGACTTGGAACAATTTTAGAAAAGTGATGGAACTGGTTTTTGGAGTAAAATATAGTAATTTAAGCCATCACCAAGCGTACAGTAAAGGCTGTTCAAGCTGAGCATGCATCAGTTTTGCTAGGAGGACCAGCTTGAACAAGTTTAAAAAAAATAAATAAATCTCCGCTCAAGCTTCTGAATCATTGACATTCCACGAATAGGTTTTTAAATGAGTGTTGAGACCGGCTTCCTGTGTTGCTCATTTCAATGATGAGGTTGGCATTCAGGGCAATGAGCTCATGGGTGTTTTCATGCACATCATTATCCTGGGTTTGATCATATTCTGGAGGCCAAACACAATGAATCCAGTTGTTGGTTTTCTGTTTCTACATTACAAGAGTAGCCATGTTTCTGATCATCTCTTTATCTTTTCACTATCTTAACCACAGCACTCTTTATATTGACAACCATAGAAAAATGTCCAGAGACCAGGATAAGTCACTAAAACACTAACACAATTTACAATAACGAAAAGGAAGGTAAACCCACTTTCAAATGTAAGATTTTACGTATCAGGAGAAAAGGAGAAAAAATCAGATGTCTATTCAATCCTGTCTGAACCAGGTCTTAAAATTGGGTAAATACAACCTCGGATGAACAACAACACATACATATCACAGCTGTCAATATTTACTCAGCAAAAACTTTGCCAAAATACAGAAGCAGAGTGTGGAAAAAAAAACTACTTGTACCCTCTCTGCTTCCATAATGATTATGAGGATGAGTAGCAGCCAGGTGCTGCTTATAAGATGCACTTGATGAAATGATCATCAAGTGTAACCACCCAGAACATCCAGTTGTATGTTAACACAATGCAAAGGAGGAAATACATCAGCAATGATCTTAGAGAGGCTATTGTTACTGTACATCAATCTATGAAGGGTTATATAGCCATCCATCCATCCATCCATTTTCTATAACCGCTTAATCTGTCAGTCGGGTTGCGGGGGGGCTGGAGCCTATCCCAGCGGTCATCGGGTACACCCTGGACAGGTTGCCAGTCCATCACAGGGCTACACAGAGACAAACGAGACGAACAACCACACACATGCTCACACTCACACCCAAGTACAATTTTAGAGACACCAATTAACCTAACATGCATGTTTTTGGACAGTGGGAGGAAGCTGGCGTACCCAGAGAGAACACGGGGAGAACATGCAAACTCAACAAACACAGAAAGGCCCCAGCCAGGAGTTGAACCTGGAACCCTCTCGCTGTGAGGTGACGGTGCTAACCACCACACCACTTTCAAGATCATTGTTAATCTTCCCTGGAGTGAACATCCTATCAAGTTCCACCCCAAGGTCATATAGTGCAATGCTCATGGAAATTATGACATAATAACAAATTTTAATAATAACAGCAAAACGTGGCCCAAACTGGGTTCCTCTAAATTTGTTGTGGCCTAATTTGAAGACCTGGTAAGAACTAGATGATTTTTCAATATGTCCTGATATGTAAAAATATTTTCAAATTACTCTGCATACTGTGGGCATACTCAAGGTAATCAAAGGTTTTCAAAGACTTGTCTATATTTTTAAAACTTTTTTAAACAAAACAAGAATACTTCAAAAATCAGAACCATTATAGTGACAACAGATTTATCAGATAAGCACACCCTTCTTTTAATTTCCTCTTCTGTAGCAATGCCCTAAATACATGGATCTGTATTACCATAACAACAGTACAAACAAGTTGGTTGTCAAGCCAAAACGAACACATTCCATATTCTTGCCCACATTTTTCCCCAAAGCCAAAGCAAAACGTGTATTTTCATCAAACATCAAACGGCTTAAAAAATACCAAGGAGTAAACTAACTACCTTTTTTTTTTAAAGACTACAGTGAAGACAGATTTTCAGCTAAGAAAACAAGGGAAACTGATCATGCCTCTTATGACATTGTAATTAATGCTTCAGTTTAGATAATCCTTCAGTGATCTGAAACTTCTTTTTTAAGGTCTCTGTAGCCATGACAACAACAACTGTGATGGTAAAGCTTGGTGAATAGTGGGTTATAGCTGTGCGTTTCTATTCAATTCTAAGGCTTCTTTTCTGTGTTGTTCAAGATTGTTCCCAACATTTTTTTCTGTCCTGTGTGTCCACAGACCCAGCACATTTAATCTGGAGTTTTCTCACTGGAACAGCAAGGTTAATCACCCCGGCTGGGAAAACCAAAGAAAGGAGAGGTAGTTGCTGTCTCTCGCACCAGCTTTGAGCTTAGGTGTCAGCAGGTGCAAAAAAAAAAAAAAAAAAGTCGCAAAAGAAAATTAGGATTGGTGCTCAAAATGAAATCCCTACTAACTTAATGTGCAAGTACTCACGGCTATACAAATCCCCGCAATTTGTGTACACGCATGTATATTAGCCTTCTGTTGCTAGTTTGCTGGTAAAGCTGTACAGATATATTTGTGGGTTTTTTTCCATTTACAGAGCCAGACAAAAGACATTTATTGGACTGTAAGGTTAGAAAAAGGTTTGTTGTATTAAAAGACTCACTAGATCAAGCTTTACGCTGACACACAGTCCACTTAGCTTGCTCTCAGTCCTCTTATAATTGACAAGAAAATGTATATAGTTATCTAGAATACCTAAAAGAAAAAAGAGAATCGCACACAACATGTTAACGTCTATCTGAAGGTAAGGAACATTTATATTGTTCTGCATATGCTACAAACAAGACAGAAAAGATAATCAGGATCAGGTACACCAGACCACCACCAAACCTTATACAGCAGCTGACATTACATGCATTCCATTGATAAAAGTGGCAGAGCTACTAAATAATATAATGGAAATCAAAGTTATTATTCACCTGGATAAATCTAATTAAATTTCTTTATCAGTGGTACATTTAGTTTTAATTCTGTTTGGAGCTGCAATCTGAAATGAGGCAGCGTACCTGGAAATGTCTCTAAAGGCATATTTCTAATGTCTGTAACATAGCCCCAAAATTTATCTGTGTTGAGTCGAAGTGTTAGCACTTACAAGAGTAAACAATTGAGTGTGAAGTAAATAAATGGTAATTTCACATTCAATCAATCAATCAATCAATTTTATTTATAAAGCACATTTTAAATAAACGCAAAGGTTACCAAAGTGCTGTACATTAAAATAAACACAATAAAAACATCATAAAACAAAACTGTGCACATAAAATAAACAACCTAGACGGTGATAAAAGCCAAAGAAAAGAGGTGTGTTTTAAGACGATTTTTAAAACAGGACAAGGAAGGGGCCTGCCTAATGTGCAGCGGCAGCTCATTCCAGAGCCTAGGGGCAGCAACAGAAAATGCTCGGTCCCCCCTGAGCTTCTGCCTTGTTTTAGGAACCCTCAGGAGCAGCTGATCAGCTGACCTGAGGGATCGACTGGGTGCGTAGGGCTGCAGAAGCTCAGAGAGGTACACTGGTGCAAGGCCATTCATGGCTTTAAAAGCAAATAAAAAAATTTTAAAATTAATTCTAAAATGGACAGGAAGCCAATGGAGAGATGCTAAAATCGGCATAATGTGCTCAAATTTCCTAGTGCCAGTTAAAAGTCGTGCAGCTGCGTTTTGTACCAGTTGAAGGCGTGCGATGGAGGACCCACTAACCCCCATAAAAAGTGCATTGCAGTAATCAAGCCTAGTGGTTACAAAGGCGTGGATTACTGTTTCAAAGTGCTGTCTTGGAAGAAAGGGTTTTATTTTTGCCAACTGTCTCAACTGGAAGAAGCTCGTTTTAACCACAGCTTTAATCTGGCTGTCAAACTTGAGGTACGCGTCCACTTTTACCCCCAGATCACTTATAATAGGTTTGGCGTACTGCGCCAAGGAACCGAGATCGATTGAGAGGGACTCAGAGTTGCCACCAAAGACCATCACTTCGGTCTTCTTTTCATTAAAATTTAAAAAGTTTAGAGCCATCCAAGCCTTGTCTTCATCTAAACAATTTACCAGTGGCTTAAGGGAGAAGGAGTCAGCTTTTTTAAGGGGGACATAAATCTGAGTGTCATCAGCGTAACAGTGGAATGAAATACCATGTTTCCTGAGAATGGAACCCAGCGGGAGAAGATATAATGAAAACAAAAGAGGGCCAAGCACTGAACCCTGAGGGACCCCGTAAGAGAGAGGAGCAGTAGAGGACACAGAGTCACCAAGGCTGACACAGAACGTCCGATGAGACAGGTAAGACCTGAGCCATGCCAGCGCCGGGCCCCTGATGCCCACCCAGTGCTCCAGGCGAGAGATCAGAATGTCGTGATCTACTGTGTCAAATGCTGCAGTTAAATCCAGCAGTACAAGAATAACACAGTGACCAGAGTCAGTGGCTAAAAAGATATCATTAAAAACTCTTAAAAGCGCTGATTCAGTGCTGTGCAATGTTTTAAAACCAGATTGGAAAATTTCAAGCACATTGTGTTCATTTAGAAAGTCCATGAGCTGACAGTAAACAATCTTTTCTAAAACTTTAGAAAGGAAGGACAATTTGAAAATGGGCCTAAAATTGGCCATGACAGCAGGATCCAGACCAGGTTTTTTAATCAGTGGCTGTACCACTGCATGTTTAAAAAGTACAGGAACCACTCCCGAGGACAGGCTGCTATTGATGATGCTGTGTAGATAAGGCCCACCAGTGGGGAAAACCTCCCTAAAAAGTCGAGGGGGGACAGGATCATTGGGAGAGCCTGATGGTTTTAAGTGCTCCACAGTCTCCTGCACAAGAACCAGGGACACAGGCTCAAAGGAATCAAACACAGCAGTACAGGGAACAGACACTGACGGGTAAGCAGGAGGTGAAATAAGTGCTCTGGTGGAAGTGACCTTAGCAGTGAAGAAATGCAAGAAGAAATTTACTTCTCTTTTAGCTTTCAGATTTACTTGTGAGGAACAACTGCTACTCCCTCCAGCAGGTCGCAACCAGATGGGAAGCGTTTAACAAAGGCCAGATAGAAGACACCTGCAAAAGGCTTCATGCAGATGCAGACATCCTGACCATCCGAAATGAACAAGAAAACAAGTTCATCAAGAAGCAGCTCTTACCAATTTAAGATATCAGAGTATCAGAAAACAATGAACCCTAATTTGATTGAAACCTCAGCAACCCTTTTTGCCTTATCAGAACCCTTGCATATCTAACAAAATTCCTTTTGATACAACTATGATATACTGACATACTGAAAGAATAGAATAAAATAACAGAAAACCCATGCAGCACTACAGAGAATATACCGTGTGATTTATCAATCTATAGTGGTTGATCGGTGTCTCAGAGTTGCTCCTTATAGATACACCCACCCCAGTTCTGCCAACACACTTAAACCCAACTGCACTGTCCACTTGCTGACTGTAAAAATAAATAAATAAATACAATAAATCAATAAGATAAATAAAAATGTATATATAAAAAATCAGGGGGCAAAGGTGTCCTACCTCAGAAACAAGCTTTTTTCCTTGCCAATGTGTTAGACTTGACAGGTTTCAAATTCACACTCCAGACCTGAAACACAGCACAGCTTGCAACATCCGGCTTGTACTTCACTTCCCTCGCTGGTATCACTGGCTGACGGAATGTGGTTAGTGGATATACTGTTGCTTGTTTTTGGCGTCTGCATACACACATTGTTAGCATCTTCCTGTATTTACTGCAGTTGCATTTGTCTAATATTTTATTTGTCTCTCATCATTTTATAGTTAAATCTCATTTGTCATAGCTTTTTCAAACCTGATACCCATCAAATATTCTTAAAGGAGACATATTTTACCTCTTTAAACAAGTTAGAATTGGTCTATGGGCTATATAAAACATGTTCATGAATTTCTTTGCACAAAATCACTCTCACATAAAGAGATTTCACCAGCTCTATTCTTGCCAGTTTCAGTCTCTCCCAAATTGAGCCGTTTAAATGGGTTTGTCACTTTTATGCAAATAAGCTGTTGCTGGCCACGCCCCGCCCCGCTCATGAGAAGCCTCCGGCTGCGTGTACTGTTTACCCTTTTGTTTTGAGGGTCCAAAAGGTACATATATGTACTCAAGTGGTAAAAGGTACATATATGTACCTTTTTTTCTACATGCTGGGGTACAATAGACAGTCTGTGTTAGGCTACTTCAGTATAAGGGTACAAAACTATACCTTCAGAGGGTACTGCCCCAGTGACTAGCCATCGTACCCCTAAAGGTACAATTCTGTACTTTATTTTCTGAGAGTGTATTTTTAAACAGTTTTTTTAAGTTCTTAGATTGTTTTTGAAGTGTTTATAATTGTATAAACATTTTTATTGCTTTATTATGTCTTGCTACTGGATGCTTGAATGCGGCGACAGCAGAGCGGGACCTAGCGCTGCTGTCGCCGTGGTCACCTGTCTGCTGGTGGCCGGGATGCTCGTGCTCACTGGCGGACACCAGAAGGAGCTGCCGGCTGCAGGGGGCGCGGATGTTTTCTCAACTTATTTCAGGCGGCTGGCTCGGGAGAGGAGAGCGGTGAGCGGCCCGGCGCAGAGGAGCACTCCCTGTTCGTGGCTGTGAAAACCACCGGGAGGTATCACCGGCAGAGACTGGAGCTGCTGCTGGACACCTGGGTCTCCAGAAACGCACCACAGGTGCAGCCAACAACACAACACTTCATGTGTGATTTTCCTTTCGTTGCCATTGCGCTCGTGCGCTCGTATGCTCGATGCTCGATACAAGATGGCGGATCTTCAACTAATGTAGAGGGTGGGGACTCGACAGGTATATGCAAATTCCCCTATTGTGACGTCAAAATAGGGGAGCCATCCAAATGGCTCACAGCAGCATTTTTTTCTTGACACCAAAGTCTTTCTACTGACCTACAGAAAATGGATGGATGGGTTTTTTTCTTTGCGCTTGGAGTGTTTAAATGAACAGTAGAGGCCCAAATATGAACACAAAGACCCGCAAAAAGTGAGTTTTGCATAATATGTCCCCTTTAATATAACTTCTTTCCTATTTTACTTGCACCTTTTTGTCACATCACGTTTGGTAGAGACATTATTATTTATCTTAGGATTAATTATAACATGCCATCTTGTGCCCCAAACTTTCATGTCATGTTGTCACTCTGTCAATTTTCAATTTGATGCATAAAGCATATACAACATATACAACTGCATAGAAGGTATGCATCTACATCACTGCTCCCTCTAGACAATATAGATATGTCCCTCTGAATGGCTCAGAAAACATAAAACATTGCTGATGTAGCTAGTCATTGGAATGGGAGTACAAGTGAATATCACCTGAAATTTAAAATTTAAATTTTTAATTTGTGGACACCTGGCATAAACATTTGACTAAAAACAGGTCTCCTGATATTGAAACGTTCCTCTTTTATACCAGGGATGCAATTGTCACTTTTCATACCTAACACATACATTTTCTCAGGCAGTGTAAAACTGATTGCAAAAACAGGAGACTGCCAGTGCATCTAAAGACAAAGTGGCGCTATGCAGCATAATCAAGGTTTTCAAAACAATCCGGAAGAAAGTGAGAAATATCCGCTGTCAACAAATGTTGGTTTAACCTGACACCAGTTATTGGAGCCGTGCACCGTGGAGCTAGCTTACCAGAGGTCAGTTACTTCTTTTCAATGTCTTTTTTATCACTTATCACGGGTAGGCTGGAGTGTATGTGAATTCCGTTACAGGAACACTGTATAAATGCAGCTCTGAAACTTTCTCAGCTTTGTCATCTCATTCATGTAAATTCATGGCCCCTTTCTTTGTGCATTTGAAAAATATTCAGGGCTGAACATTCATTCTTACAAGAAGATTTCTCTAAATTCATACAAGCAGCATCTGCTTCATGTGACCTGCGACCATAACCTGCCTACATCTAGCACACGTGTAGAAAGACCAATAAATGCTCTTGTGATAGTATAAAGTTTTTAAGCTACAAGTTTTTAATAGTAAAAAAGAAATTATTTTGCAGCACATAGTTTAAAGAGAAAAAAAAAATGTAATGGCCCATAAGATCAAATGGCTCACACTGATATATTAACCCTAAAATGACCCCCAACAAACGGGAGAAGTAAAGCTGTTGGGGCGGGCATTATGCAACCTTATTTAAAAGCACGCTTCTGTTCAAATAGCCCATTTGGTTAAGGCTGTGTAAAAATAGGTCAATAGATAAGAAACTAGGATCGAGCCTAATTAGAAGACCAAAAAGTAAGAAATTTAATTAGATTTTAGTAGCTGGAGGGTTGGAGAAGGGGGAAGAGGACAGAAGGAGCTGAAGAGTGCAACAGACGGATGGGAAGTCATAAGAGTTGGACAACTTCAGAAGAGGAGGGTATCAGGTAGATAAGATGCATTTTGTCACAGATTTAAAACATCAGTTGTGACACAAGTGAGTCACTGGTTGATAAATTTAAAAAGTCCAGTCCAGTTTCTAACATTATAAAACAATAATGCTGAATGATAACTCGGGCTGTAATAATTTTGTTTAGTTATATTGGATTTGGCAGCTTCTGTAAATGACTTGGACAACGCACCTTAACCAGAAAACGATAACTGTCCAATTAAAATCCAAAGACTGGACTGGACTAAGCCCCAAATGTTTGAAGATCCTACATGAACTGTACCCTTAGTTATGCTTTTTGAATCTAAATTGATAGACCAGATTTGACCATGATCTACTCATGTGCAACTTATACCCATTTTAGGCTACATAATATTTAATTAAAACATGACAGCTGTTTTGTATTTTTCTAAGTGGGCGACTTAAGAGCTGATTATGCTTGCAGCGAACCCACATTTTCTCACTCCAAGCTGCACTGAAAAGTTGGCGGCCCTGTTTGTACGCTGAAAGGATTCACAAAGCAAAGCCTCAAAGAGAGTCTGGATGCCTGGTCTCACTTGCACAGCAGGATTTTTCTGCGAAATTAAGGCGACAGAGACCCCATGAAGTAAATGGACTGGTTCTTTTTTTTTTCATTTTTTATTAATTATTAAAGCCATTAGATACTATATTAGAGCCACTGTAATGAAAACTGTCAGTATGGATAAAATTGGAGAGTAGAATCCACGATGCAGCCCATGTTGTGTCTGAGCATACTCGTGACACAGTTAAAGTGCCTCCTTATTGTAGTTACTAATAAGCTTTTCCCCCTTACCCTGTCGATTTATAAGATTCTAAAAACATTTGTCTTGTAAACCTGTTATCAGTATGAAAAGGCAGGTGTTGTTTTGCACTGGGAGCAAAAATTTGATATATAGTCAGTTCCTGCACAAATTACATTTTCAGTATGAACCTGTTAATGTTACTTTAAAGTTGTTTTAAATCTATTTGGCTCTATCCACTTTACTTTTGTAATTTTTTGTAAAGAAAACTGACTTTTTACTGAATCTGTTGTTGCAACTGATGCTATAAGTTTTTTGTCGTTTTGGATGTTTTCTGTGTTTTCCGGCCAGTCAAACAATCTGCGGCTGCCTTTTTTCCACTTAGTACAGTTACGTCTGTCACATGTCTGATGACATATGAGAATGGCTGAAGGGGAAATGCAACACATCCTCTTTCACACAGACCTTTTCAAGTCGGGGCTGATGTGCCTGTCGTTGAGCGTCCTGTCATGTGTGAAAGTACAGGTGGAAAGTGTGTCAAAGTTGATCCGCCGCTGATATGCATCTAAGGGAAATGAAAGTGAATGTTTTCTGCCTGATGTGCGCATAAACACAACAAGCTAACATTGTGACACTTGCTGTCCTAGGTGCTGTCCTTTCTCAGCTGATTCTGGGTTAGGAATGGCTTGATGTGCGTAAGGACACAGCGATGTGGGACAGGGCCGCCTTTGTTTGGCATGTGTGAATTATAAGGAGGAACAACAGCATGTTACCAATTTGCAACCGATATGTGCGAAAGGGCTACTTTGAAGATGTGCAGAATTTAATGCAACTTAAAGTGTTCTATGAGTTTAGTCCATTTCCGTTTTAATTTGATATGATTTACAATCAAAAACCTACAAAAATGATTATTTATCTATATTTTTTAAGCCAGTTAGAAAGAATCAGCTTCACAAGGTATTGCATTCACAACTGTAATAGTTAGAATAGAGGACAGGTAGGTTACAAACTGAAAACATAACCCTAAAGAAGGAAATATAAATCTTCCACATTGACCATATAGTAGTTAAAGCAATGATTGAACATATTCTAATTATTCTTTGATAGAAGCCAATATTAGCCTCTCTTCTCCTCAAGGGTAGAAAGAGCTTATTAGACATCTGGGATCTCAAGTCTCGCGCATTAAGTGTGAAATTCACATAATTCGCACTTTGAAAAGCTCTCACGCCACACGCCCTTTTTTCACTCTAGATTTTGCTGTTTCTCAGAATTCTTATGTAACTTTTTTTCTTTTAAAAATGGTAACTAATGGCAAATCTAGTATTAGAATAAAAGACTCAAATACTCCCTTGCAAGGGCACCACATCTTCCCTGCTGCAAGAATATGGAACGATAGAGTGCCATAAAAAATAAACTGTAATAGGAATAGAAGATTAAATATAAGGAGGTATTAATGAATGAATATATTTTAATATAAATGTTTTTATTTATTTGCCATAAGTTTATTTATGTAAATGTATGTTTCTGTATATTTTTTCCACATTGCTTTTGCTTCTTTTATTTCTTTACTGCTTTTGCTGTTACGTTTATTTTTCAATAGCTTTTCCTATTATGATTACTGCATTTCTGTTTTGTTTTTTCTTAACTGCATTTTCCAATTATTGACATTCCTACAAAAGAGTGACTTTAGTAATACTGTCTCTTTTTAAGTTATTGTACACACAAATTCTTCCTTCCTCTGGTAACAATTTGGAATCGCTCACAACTCAAACCAGCACTGCCTAGTAAGATGTATAGATGTGTGGTAACAGTGTGACACTGATACCAGAAGAAAAAGTTACAGTTGTGTGAGTGTGTGTGTGTGTATACAGTAAAATTGCGGCACCATTTTTGGGGTTAGGGTTATACTAATAATGTGAAATGGCAAAAGGAATTGAGAAAATTCAAAACAAATATGGGAAAAAAGTAAAGAAGTATAAAATTGCATGAATATATAAAAGATTGTATAAAAAAAATGTTAAAACATATTTTAACATTTTGTATTTCCTTTCCAGATTTCCATGTTTTCTTATTTCAAATGTTGTCTTTCATTATTTCACCTCTATATATTTTCTCATTGATTAACTTTTTAGCAGGTTTTTAAAAAAAATATATTTTTTGTTGTTGTGGTACTATCATTTCATATAGAAAGATATTCCCCTGCTCAATCAAAGGCAACAACTGTTTGCACATGCAGTGTTGTCCATGTGATGTGTTAGGAGGCTGTGGACTATTTCTTCGGGGTTGGCATGTAGTTTTAATGGAAAGAGTTGTTTTTTCGTTAATCTAATTTTTTTAATTTCTGAAATAGAAACAGAAAGTATGCAGCTTTATTAAGAATCACACTCATACAGAGTATGTGACAAGCAAAGATGAAAAAGCAGAATGCAAATGCAATTGATGACCTCCCATCTCCTTTCTGGAGAAAAGCAAAACTAAACACCATTTGCTATATGTCACAATTTGTCTTTTCTTTCTTTTTTTAAAATCTCCTCGTGCACATCTTCGTTGCATATCTGCTGTTACCGTTTGCATCAGCTATCAGTGTCACGTCAAGCTCAAAATCTAAGACGTGCTTTTTCTGAGCAGTAAATAAAGGGTGCAATCTATGAGGTGCCACCAGGGACATAAATCAGAATTAAAGCGGCACTATGCAACTTTCAGTAATACGGGGTTTGTTTACCATGCAATACACACCCCAAAGCTGTAGGGGGAGCTCCGTAGCAAATAAGGCGACAGTCTAGCCATATTATATATTACTACTCTAGAAGCTAACCACATTCAATTTAGCCGTCGACAGCTAATGGAGAGAGGTGTGTCTTATCAGGCTCCCTGGCTCGGCTCAGAGCCCTTTAGACCTGCCATGAAGCAGTAGTTCTCGGCTCTCGTGTGTCGCGAGACTTCCAGAGGTAAACAAAGCACGCGGCGCCACAGGCAAAGTTGCAAGCGCTGTTTCGGGCTAGGGCCACCAGATGGAGATGGAAATGTCACCGTTTTCATCAGAACGGGTCAGCCAAGCTATCTGATGATTGCCAAGCAATTTTATGACCATGAAAAAGTTGCATAGTGCCGCTTTAACTTCCATATACACATGTGAAATTAAACTCTTCCACATACTATACTCAAAACCTTGCACAAACACTAGTGAAAAGCTCTCACATAAACTAGTGAAAACATTTACCTCTTATATAACCTACTCAAAAGCTCTCATACACACTACTGAAAAGCTTTCATATATACTAGTGAAAAGCTTTACCTTTCATATATACTAGTAAAAACCTCTCATATACATATGTCAAACCTCTCATACACATATGTCAAACCTCTCATACACATATGTCAAACCTCTCATACACATATGTCAAACCTCTCATACACACATGTCAAATATTTGTGGATTTCAGTTGAAACGGAAGGCATTTCAGTTGAAACGGAAGGCATTTCAGTTGAAACGGAAGGCATTTCAGTTGAAACAGAAGGCATTTCAGTTGAAACGGAAGGCATTTCAGTGAAACAGGAAGGTGTTTTATTAAACCGGGAGTTGTAGTTTTAAACAGAAGTCATTCTGGTTAGCTTCGTGCATTTTGTGCAATCTCCTGCCGGTATTTTATGAAATAAAATAAATGACAATTGCTCAGCCACCCGCTGAATACCGCACACAAACAGCGGCATTACTCAACTTTATTTTGGCTTCAACGGAGACCCTGCAGCTGGCAAAGGCATGCTGCGCTGGCAGGACGGAAAAAGAGATGCTAAGCGGCTATCCACCGAGTCCGGAGCTGGAGTTGAAGTGATCGGTTGCTGCCCAAGCCTTGTAGCATTTGACAGGGTCCTGATCGTCTCCGTTGAAGCTAAAATATTGTTGAGTAATGCCACTGCTTGTGTGAGGTGTTCAGCGGACTGCGGTCACGCCATCTGCGCTTCGGAAAGGCACGGTCGTGCTATCTACACTTGAAAATCGAGCGCGCGTCTACAGTATTTTAGCTTCAACGGAGACGATCAGGACCCTGTCAAATGCTACAAGGCTTGGGCAGCAACCGATCACTTCAACTCCAGCTCCGGACTCGGTGGATAGCCGCTTAGCATCTCTTTTTCCGTCCTGCCAGCGCAGCATGCCTTTGCCAGCTGCAGGGTCTCCGTTGAAGCCAAAATAAAGTTGAGTAATGCCGCTGTTTGTGTGAGGTATTCAGCGGGTGGCTGAGCAATTGTCGTTTATTTTATTTCATAAAATACCGGCAGGAGATTGCACAAAATGCACGAAGCTAACCAGAATGACTTCTGTTTAAAACTACAACTCCCGGTTTAATAAAACACCTTCCTGTTTCACTGAAATGCCTTCCGTTTCAACTGAAATCCACAAATATTTGACATATATATATGAGAGGTTTGACATATGTGTATGAGAGGTTTGACATATGAGTATGAGAGGTTTGACATATGAGTATGAGAGGTTTGACATATGTATATGAGAGGTTTGACATAAGTGTATGAGAGGTTTGACATATGTGTATGAGAGGTTTGACATATGAGTATGAGAGGTTTGACATGAGTATGAGAGGTTTGACATATGTATATGAGAGGTTTGACATATGTGTATGAGAGGTTTGACATATGTGTATGAGAGGTTTGACATATGTGTATGAGAGGTTTGACATATGTATATGAGAGGTTTGACATATGTGTATGAGAGGTTTGACATATGTGTATGAGAGGTTTGACATATGTGTATGAGAGGTTTGACATATGTATATGAGAGGTTTTTACTAGTATATATGAAAGGTAAAGCTTTTAACTAGTATATATGAAAGCTTTTCAGTAGTGTGTATGAGAGCTTTTGAGTAGGTTATATAAGAGGTAAATGTTTTCACTAGTTTATGTGAGAGCTTTTCACTAGTGTTTGTGCAAGGTTTTGAGTATAGTATGTGGAAGAGTTTAATTTCACATGTGTATATGGAAGTTAATTCTGATTTATGTCCCTGGTGGCACCTCATAGCAATCATTCGCACATCACTTACCACAAACCTTAAAAAAATCAAACTTTGTGATGGATCTATAATACTGCTCTGACAAATTTTGCTATCTGAGAGGGGAACTTCCATAAATATACTATGGATGCAAAAGGCTAGATGCAAAAATCAGGAAAACTTACATGTGTCTTAAAGGTAGGGTAGGAGATCCTGGATTTTGAGTCCAGTGAAGCTGCATTTTGAAAATACACAGGTAAAAAGTCCCAACCCTTTTCTTCACTTTCCCCCCGAAGCCACGCCTCTAGAGTACATGAACGCGCACGAGCACGAAGGTGCACGAGCGCTGTTCTGACAGCAAGCATCGATCGTTGCCGTATTTAGTTTATGCTAACTATATGTTTAATAATCCTAGGTGCTAGCCAAGCTGGCTCTAGTTTAGCTTCCTGCCAAGCTTCTGGACGCGTAATTCGTTCACGGAGCAGGGTACGCGCACAGGGGGAAGGAGGGGGAGGGAGGAGCAGATTGCAGTTTGATAGACGGCATCAGTATCCAATCATTGTGAACGGTCCGTTCACAATGATTGGATAGTGTTTTTCCTAGATTGTACGTTCTAGAGGCCACTAAAACTTTTCATATTTGTGTCAAAACTTTTAATTAATTGGTTGCAATGGGGGTGTGAAGAGTATTTCAAGCAATATGTAAAAAAATGTTCCAGAAAAAGATCCCCTACCCCGCCTTTAATTGTGGATCTATTTTGAAACTTGATCGAATATGGTCACCATGTTTGCAGAAAGAAAAAGTCTCACAATTCTATTTTGAATGGTTTTTAGTCAGGTCTTTAACCAAAAGGCCTATAGTTTTGCCAGATGTTTGGCCATCTTACATTCATTGCTCTTTTGAGGCCCATTCACAGATTTTGTAGTGGTGATGTCACTTCATTTTGAGTTTTGAGAGAGAGGCAGCTACATACTGTGTGATTTTTTTGTTTTTTTAACTATCTTGTAAATTCCCTGCCAGCCACACTCTTCAACTGGCATCTGATGAACTTGGGTTCACATCATGTTTCATGCATGGATGGTACTGCAACTGTGAAGAGCAACACTGATTTCAAGCATCACAATAACATAAAGTAGGTTTTATGGACAGATGAGCTAAAAAAAAAAGATTTGTGGTAATATTTTTCATGGTTGAATCAAAGACAGAGTTTGGAGCAGCAGTTAATCTGCAGGATGATCATTCTAAATTTTTGACGCCATCAGAAATTTCTCATATTTTGATTCGGGTCTTTCATTATTAAGCAGGAGTAAAGATTCCACTCTTTCATGATGGTAGGCAGCTGCCAATAGAAGCCCATGGCTGCTGAAGACTAAGACGAGGTTTGATCAGTTTTAAAGATTTGAAAGAAGCTGACAAGCTAATTACAGTCTGGTTTAACCTTTTGAGAGTTGAGTCTTTTTAGAGTGCATATTTCTTGGTTTCTTTTCTCCACTCAGAAAAAAGAAAAGAAAAGAAGATCCACATTTCAGATGGTATTAATGTATTACTTTTATTTTGTACAATTTTTCTATCTTTAACCCATGCCTTTTTGGAGATAATTTTATCCTCTACCCACTTAACTATTCAGAGTGACAGAAGTTTTGATTGAGGTTGTCCAAACTTTTACATGTCTCTGTATAAACTTGTCCTACCTTAACTATGCTATCATATGGTTTTTAGAATAGTCATGAGATAGATTTCCATATTTTACATTGCAGCTGGTGTCTTTTCTTCCCAATCCCAGTCACTGGCAGCTCTTCTTGGCTGCTACTGAAGAACATCTGTGTTCTGCCGTAATCCCAAACCACAAATCCCTGAAGACCTTCACTGCTGCTAGGCCACCACAATGAGCCTGCGGCCCATGAGGTCTATGATTTTTTCTTTTTTTTTTCTGTTAATTCAAAGCTCTGAATTAAATCTTATGAAGTATGATTACTGCGGAGCATTTATGATGACAGCAGTGCACATGAGACCCATCTCGATGTGCTCCGGTTTGTGTGTGGGTTTCTTTTGGTTAAGAACACCCAGATTTCTGCTTTAAAGGAATTACAGAAAACTGATCTAAGAACATATTTCTCACTTCTTCCTCTTCTATCAAAATTGCCTTATATGATCGACAGGATGTAAACAGAGAGGTACATTTTATTCAGTTTCTTTGAAACCAAAGGACTGTGGCTTGAATTCATTAAATAATTATCTTTAATACTTTGTGACAATAATTTAACATAATTTATTAACAAGTGTCTTGTTTTCCTAATCAAGAAAAATTAAAAATTAAAAATTAAAAAAAAGAAAATTAAACCGTTTTCGTCTTGAATTCTATCTTAAGATAGTTAATCTTTGAGAGAAAACCAAAAATCCCCCAAAAACAAGTCAGGAAAATTGAGAAAAAACTAAAATATTTTCTGACTTTTTAGTCCACCTTCAGAGATTTTTTGTCCATTATATGGATGTAATTATTTTACACTTTCCCTATCTAAAATTAAGAAGGCTATTTTGGGTGTGGGGTTAGATTATTTTTTCCTGTTTGGTTGCTATATATCATTGAAAACTAAGAGTTACCTTGGTGTATATAAAGAATCACAGGACAAAAAGCATCCATCCATCCATTTTCTATACCCGCTTAATCCGTCGGTCGGGTCGCGGGGGCGCTGGAGCCTATCCCAGCGGTCATCGGGTACACCCTGGACAGGTCGCCAGTCCATCACAGGGCAGGACAAAAACCTCTTAATGAAAACAAATCCAGTTTTTACAGTAATATAACTGTTACTGAGAACTGATGCTAGATCATAAATACCAAGTTTAAGCCAGGAAGCAGGCAATTAGTCTTTGGTCGTGCAAATCCCACTGACTCAGATTATATGGGGAAGCTGGCTCAAATATGGCTTCCTTTAGAGAGTGCATCTGCCGCAGCATTTGAAAGATTTAATGAACCACTATCATTCAGATTCTTTTGTTAATATATGATTGTGATATGTGAGTTTATTGTAAATTTGGGATTCTGTTTTTTGGAATGGAAATTTTTTCCAGAGGTGAGACAGGGTCATCATACATGTCAACCTCTGATTCAGCCTTGATGAAGAAATACAGTCTTTTTACTTATTGTAATAGCTTGTGATTACTTTTTAAAGAGATGAATGTTTGGTGCAGATGGTGTTTAGATTCTCTTCCCGCTAATTTTTAGAAAGCATGTTACCTTTTTCAGGATGTCAATGTTTCTATACACCACAAATTTATCGGGTGTAAATGTACATGGATCCATGTGCAGTTAGAGGTTCTTCATTTCTGGTATGAACAGGACTCACTCTTTGTAGCAGAAGTTTTTCTCCTCAGTTTGAATGGCAGATAAGTGAGTGCATGAACACATCTATTTTCCAAAAGTATGTTGTCTTCAGAATGGTCCTTTTCTTTGTCTGCCTCTATCGTCATTATCTCATTATGAATTTAATTTAGCTGCGGGTTTGTTGACTCTGGCTCCAATAAAAACAGCTGACCATCAAACTGAAATGACCTTAAACCACGTTAATAAAGGTGCATTCGGTTACCCACCATTACAGATGATGAGTTACCAGAATATGAGACACCATAAACAGGGATCACTAATGCAGTTCTCAAAATACTTCTTCCTGGCAGCAAATTTCTGTTTTGCTCTTTCAGTTTGACTAAAAAAAATTATTAAAAAAATGCAATTGAAATCAATGATCCTCTAAGGTCTAGAAAAACATAAATCCATAATCTTGCAACAAAGCTCTTTGGTGAGGTCTTGGATGACTAATACTTTCTGATGTAGGAAAAAAGCAAAAGCAACAATTAACCCACAGACCTATGGTCTTGATAAAACTTTAAACGCTGAACACTCAAAGGACGTGTTCTTTTTTTGGATCACTTTCCAAAGTTTAACACAATACTACAAGAATCGAACTTCCCAAAAGATTTAAAAGAATGGTGGTTTTTGAAAAGGTCCTGTTAAATATTTCAAATGCTCTGCAGTGCTCTCTGAAGGCACATGCATTTGGGCTGATGCTCCCTCTCGGTGTTAGTCCTGCAACACAAGCCTTTGATTTGCAAAGACGCTCTTCAGGTCTATTGTCTTATTCCCTGCGTCCTGGCTGGTATAGAGTGCAAAGTTAGCGCGACCCAAAGACCCCCAATCGCGACATAAATTGGAAATAAGACTAGTCGATGGGTTGAAAGAAGCTAGTCCAATCAGATTTTATTCTTACTGTTAATTATTTAGCTACACACAATGATGCGCATGTGTATATGCAAAGTGGAATTCATTAACTGAATTATGCTCACTGAAAATCTTAGTTTGACTTAAGTGACCACTTCAGTAGTACATAAAAGTATTTGACTTCATAAGCAAAAGGGCATAGTTTTTATACAAAATTACTAAGGTTTTTTTTTTTCTCTTTTTTTCAACCTTCACATTTGAATCTTTGTAAAAGTGCCTTTAACTTTTTAAATAACTCTGCCTGTAAATTATTTCTTCATGGCAAGGATGAATTGAAACGGACACCTTTCAGTCTGCCAAACTAAAAAGATGTGTTTTGAGTTGACTTTTGAAAAAACTGCATGTGTGCTCAATAAGTCCGATATTTAAAGGCAGAGTGTTTCCTATGTTGGGGGCTTTACAACTAACCCTAGCATCTCCAAAGGTTTCCATGCAACCCTGGGGATAGTTAAAAGAGCTGCTAAAGAGGATCAGAAGCATGACAAGTAATCAGTGATGTAAGGGGGTGGGCAAGACCATTTTCTGCCTTTTTTAAAAATTCAGAACAAAATTTCAAAAGAAACATGGACACAGTTTACATAAGTAAGAGTCTTTCCCTGTAGTCTTTCTGAAAACCCAAGTAGGAGCGTTCTCATTAGTTGACTGGTTTGTAAAGGTCCCAGCCCAGTTATACACAGTACCTCATTACAGTAATCTAGATAACTGGTAACTCCAACATGGCTTAAACCAATGTTTTCTCATTTGTATAAGGAATAAACAGTAAAACAGGCTCTAGAATCAAGGTCAGATTTTAAAATGTCGCTGAGGTTTTCATTCTTCCTGGATGTGAGAGACCAGATGTCCCAGTTAAACGAGGACAGGACGCTCTTGTTTTGTTGGCTAAGTAGTATAAATAATACATTTTCGACAGTTCAATGGATAACTCAATTTCTATGTTTTCTTTGTGTAACCAAAGACCAATTGCATTTAGAAAAATAAAATAAATAGATAAGGTCTTTGCAAACGCTCCTTTTTTCTTATATAAGGATGCGGCATCTTGTTCAAGGGATTTCTTTGGCAGTCTCAATCTCATTCATGCACAATTGAGTAAAAGAAAAAAAAGAAAAAAAAACATGCAAGGCCAGGCTAACATCTCTTAATCAAAGTGTTCAGATTCTACAAATTAATGCATATATCTTTCTGATAGTAAGTCATCTGTCATCAGTCAGATGGTATTTAAAAACTAATGAGAATATCACTCACAGGAAGAGGAGGCTTTTTGGCTGGTTTTGACTTTACAGCAGGGAGTGAGGGGTGCAGATGCCATCTAGCTGTCTTTTTCCTGTCAGGTCTGAGCATTTATATAATTTGAGGGTTAATGAGGGTTTTTCTCTAGAAATTCTTCTTGATTGTACAGTTGAATTCTCTTCATAAGGGCAATAAGAAAATTATACCTTTTTGACTGAATCTCTGTTGTAGTTCATGCTCTGCGCCAGCTGCAGTAAAAAGGGGGATAAAAGGCGTTTCGATCAGTTCATTCATTTGTTAGCCTTGGATGATGTCAGACACCACTCCCTTGATTAGATGCTGTTAAAGATTCACAAGACGGCAATCTGACTGGTCTGAGGTGTGCACCACCGCTCAAGCTCAACCGACATCAAAGTTTCGTTATTACCTTAAAAGAAACTGCACATTTGAGCATTATTATTAGACAATGAGAAGAGTAAATTAACTAGTGAAAATGTTGAAGGTCAAAGAAGAATCACACTGTTAATAGCACTTAAACATTTGCAGCATGATAATGGTCAAATGGTTGTAATTGCATAGTACTGGTGAAGAGCAGTGAGGCACAAGCAGATAAGGAGCAGACTTAATGTCTACTCGTGGTCAACTGTGATAATGATGTCCACAGAAAACATCTTTTTTTGTGGTTCAATGCAAGGCTCATCTATCAGCAGCTGAGAAAAGACACAGCTGGCTTTACAGGATTTCTTGTCCAACATCTACCTAATTTATGGCAAAGCTTTGAAGTTTGTGACTGCAGAATTTGCATTATTTTCATCTACTCTGCAGAATGATCGACTGAGGATTACTGGTGCTGTGGAAACCATTTAATACGGTGACAAACACCTTTTGTACTATAAGAGGTTTTCAGGTAATGAGTGTTTGCCTTCATTGGACAAACTCATTCTCTTAGCTGAAACCAAACCAGTTAATGATTTCTAATTAAAAGTATGCACAAATTTAACTTTTTTTTCCACTCCTTGAGATATGCTTAAAGTATCATTCTCTGTATTTAGTAAAAAATGTTTAGCTGCAATGAAAAAATTCTAATTGACATTAATTTTGTTGCAGCTGTTATCTATGTTTATGCCGAGGTGGATATCAATTAGGTGAACCAACCATGTAATTGATTTCCATGCTGCTACCTTTAGCTGTGATATTTGTGATGTTCAGACAACATTACTGTTGCCTGTCTTTTTCTGCTGCCTTGTGTCAACACCTCCACACATACATGCACTTTACTACAATAACTGAGGTAAAAATTAACTCTGTAATTTGTTTAGGACACATTGAGCCAGTGCTCATTGTGATTTGATTCATTTAAGCTGCGCACAGTGTAAGATGGACACCAGGTCATTACCAAATTACCCATCACAGCCATTAGAATAAAATCAGATACATGAGAACAAATTACATTTTTGTCCAAACTAAATGACTTGCCTGATCTTCAATGACTGCTGCCTGACCAGCCATTCCTCTCACGTAACAGGAAAAGGTTGTACACTCCTCTTGCTCATGGCAATTTGAATAATTCACTCAGATGTGTGTACGCGATTGGTCTTGCGACCCGTGTCTGTGCGGTCTACCTCACAGTATGCACTGCGAAGATAAGAGCCTGAATCACAGACAAGAGACACCTCGGGGAGGCCAGAGGAGTGGAGCAGCAAGGGTGCAACACAGGGTCAACTACCTGACCCAAGAATGACAACTCACGCCAGGGAGATGTGAAAGACATACGAGATAAGTCTGGGTTTTTTTGGGGGGGCTTGAGTTTTGAGAGCATATGATAAGCTGGGATTTTAAGGCTTTTCTGCCCCTATCTGACTCTACACACTGAGTCCAAAATGAGTCCAATTCTTATCCGTGCTGTAATTGCAGCAAATTGGAAGGCCGGCATCTGAGTGGCAGAGATACAGTACATCCAAAATGATTTCAGAGTTAGGATTGCTTTCACCAGTCGTGTATATTCACGACTAAGTCTGTTAAATATCAGCAGCTGCTTCATTTGGATCATATTATGTGAAATTAGCCAAATATCACTTGACCATTTTGTGTCTTCCCAGATTTTCTCACTGTTGATATTTCATCTTATGTTCTTTTCTTTTTAATGAAACTTTTAAACGTTTGATGGAATCTTAAATCTTAAGCAAGCACAGCTCACGCTGTTTGTAGCTCTCAGGTGTTCTTGATGTGATATTTGTTTGGTGCTGGTATATTTGTTTTATCTAAAGTTATTTACTGCGAGTATGTTTTGATTAAGCATGTTATCCAGAAAAATTAAGTTTAACCAAAAGGACAAGCAGTTGCATGGACGCAATAGAAACTCTATAACCATTATAGAGGAAAACATGTCCAGGAGAACAGATTGTAGTTTAGATGACAAGACAAGTCATTATCTGTATATGTACTGTGATAAGATGGAATCCCAGCTGAAAGATAAGTGCGAATGTGTTCACTTGGATGCCGTTCATAAAAGCAGTGGCCCACAGAGAGAGGAAAATAAATTCTTAGGAGATGGAAAAAGGGTACATTCATCACTCCATCTTCTTCTACCAGCCTCTTTAATATTCCGTCAACATCAACTATGAAGAGTTACTCATGGAAATAAAGAGGCAGAAAGGGAGGTAATTTCACTTGCAGCCTGCAGGTCCAATGATTTGTTTTACTGCCCTTCTGGGTTCTTGTGCACTCTGAAGGCAGCGCTGCTCAATGCTTCAAGGTTATCACTGAAGTGCTGTTTTCATCCACACATTCCTGGAAAAGCAGTGTGCCTCAGTCACTAAAGGCCCGTGACTCTGTTTGTTGCTCTGCACGTGTGCGTGAGTGTGTGCGTGCTTTTTTTCTTCTGCCTGCACACGTGCATCATCTATCAAAGCTCCCTGTGTTCCCTGAACATGAAAAAGGAATGTTATTCCACCTCAAACTGCTCAGAGTTTCAACCGAGACAGGTTCTGTTTAGCCTCAGCATTAGGTTAAGCAAAACCTTATTCATTGTTTTAACTGAAGGTAACTCAACACTTATCTGCAGAATGTTGTGAAATTTTCAGATAAAAGGACTGATCTGGTGCTCATATCATAGATCAGGTACTGATAAGTCACCCATTGGCTGTCTTCATGTTGTCACCACCAGAGATGACTGTCATGATTCCTCACAAGAATCATGACAGTCATCATGAGATGACGAGGCCAACCTGAAACAGGTTGAATTGCCCTCCCTCCTTACCAGAGCAGGTTTACTTGACATGGCAACTTTGAATTCTTATTCATGTAAGAAGTCGCTGCTGGAAGTTGTTTAATACTTTTGATTCCCTGTAGACATGTGAAACGGCTGATTGATTTGAGACTTTTTGCTTGTTGAAATGCCATAATTTTATAATTTTGCTCAGCCGGCTGAATCCCAGTAATTCCAGACTTCTCAGTTACGGTGTTGAGCAAATTAGTTGTCATCCCACCTATCACATAGCAACAGAGTATGTAGGTGGGCCGTGTGTCAGTAATGTTGAATGTGACAGTTTGACAGCTGGAGTGCTATTATCAGGGTGCTAGTTTTCCCTCCATCTGTGCTGTTATCCGTTAGTTTCTCTGGATTATGTTTTTCAATCCAAAAACATCATGTGCTTTACATTGATTATCTTACTGCTTGAGTAAGCTAAAAGGAGGGGTGTCTTTTTCTGCGTGGGAAAATAATTTGCCCTGATGTCCAGTGAAATGGGATGACATTGTTTAATAAGCTAATTTCATTTGTTCATTTTTGGATGTTCTTGATCTTAAGAATGACTTAAGCAGTTGTATATTCATCTGCACTTTGACAGTGGATTTTTAGTAGCTTGCCTTTTTACGAGCGTCCAGACATGATTGAAGAGAATATTTACTGGTTATGTTTAGGTATTGCAGCTTCAAACATCCAAACCAGTGGCAACTTTGCGTGAACTCTCTTAACAATTTAAGAGGTATTAGTTATTTAAAAACACAAGGTATGCCAAGTCAGTTTTTCCCCTTGAAGTTTTATTTGTGTCTAAAATCACTGACATTGCTGTCTTTCTAGTCAACCTTTTGTACTGCATGACAATGCACTTCTGCTTGTTTTTTTACATTTGTTTTTAAAACCACTATTAAGGCTTCAGGATATGTGGTTCTTCTTTCAATCTCTTCTCTCTTCATGACCTCATCTGCCAAATGGTTTGCTTTTATTTTTTGGTCCATAGCTATTACTGCCTTAACCGTTCTCTGTGTTAATATTGTGTGACAAAACTGTGGGACGGCTGTCTTCGGTGCAAGCTGATTTGAGATTTTATGCATGGTATGTAACAGAAGAAACTCAGAACTTGCTCAACCAAAGTTTGTTAGGCTCAACATTGCAAGCACAAAGTCAGCAATCATTTTTAATCCAAGTTAAAGTGAATATCCAACATTTTAGTCAAATCCGCCCCATGATGTCTTAATGGGGACATTTGGAAGTTACTTAATGTTGTCCTACATCCCTTCCACAATCTTAATAGATGTTTAAATTAAGTAAGCCTAACTCTTGGTTGTCAGACCACTGTTTTTTTCTGAAATTAAGTTTTGTTTTTTGTTTTTTGCTTTCTGTACTCTTTTCCCAAATTGAGGGTCCAAGGATAAAGTGGTTTGTATGCTATGTGGCCCGAAAAACCTCTCAATTCAAATTTACTCTCTATATGTAAGTGACACGATCAGTTCCACAAGTTCCATATTTAAATCATGTGATAAAGAGTTAAGCTGGGTAAAAAGTGGATTCATCAAATGTCTCTTTTGAAGGCCAAGAATTCACTTAAACTATGTACTGTATTATATTCACTCCTAAAGTGGCCTTGAACCACTAAAAGTCAAGCTTGGATGATAAATTACAGTCTTGTTCCTAATTCCTATTCACACTACTTCATTATTACTTTTCTGTCTCTCAGTAAGAAACATTTTATACAATTTCAGATGTACTGTAGCTGCAGAATGACTCATATCTTACTCGGCTCTCAGTGTTTGTTTCATTGTCAAATTGATGCCTGTCAAGACTCGTTGAGAATCACAGCATGAGTGGTCAAGAATAGCTCCACTTAGTTTAACATAACAGACTCACAGACTGTATGTTGTGAAATATACTCAGACAATGTAGTGTAGATGTAATATTTGTCTGTGCCAATCAACTAATGGGCGTCAGATCACTGGCACTGGCAATTTGTTATTTCTTGTGCCATGACTGAGGTTTGTCTTAATCTTAAAAAGAGAAGCGAATCAAAACAAGACTTGTTGCAATTTTGCTGCTGCTGCCCTTAATGACCCTCTTCATGCATATAAAGAGAGATTCATTTCAAAGGCACAGCCAATTGTTCTGGGTACTAAGCATCCTTTAAAAGCAGAGTTTCAGTTGCTCCCATCTGAGCGGCTGTTTAGTGTCCCTAAAGGCAGTACTCGTATGCACGGACAGTCTTTTGTTTCATCTGCTATTACACATTTAGATAACTTTTTACATCTTATTATTCTTTCCTAATTAGTACTTCTTTTCAATGATTAGTTGAATTTTGTACTTTGTTCTGTATTTCTGTATTTTGCAACTCCATCCAGTTCAGTATCATCTCTGATCAACCACTGAAGAATGATACATTTCTGTTTAGGGATTGCTGAAGGTTTTATTTTATTTGCACGAAGCTGACCCTGGCAATGTGACAGTATAGTCATCATGTGTTGATTGAACACAACAAAGATTTTTCTTATATTATTTTAGTGATTGATTAGTCCTACCTTTCAATTGTTGGTATTATTGCAATCACTCCATCTCTTTGGTAAACCAAGTATGCTTTTTAAACTCTTTGGCATTTGCAAGATCTTATTAACTAAGTATACAATTGATTGAGTAAGTTTAAAGAAAGAAAACTGAAGGTTCAGTGCTTTGCCTTTTTGTGCATTTCATTTGATGGGGCCAAAATAGACTAGATATTATGTGCTATGAATTCTTATTTCCCCCTCAAACATGCCAATTTAAAGTAGATCATTATATTGAGAGAGGCGACATTTTAAGGAATTAAACCCAGTGTCTCATTAAGGTGTTGGGCAACAACATGCTTCTAGAGTTACTTTGATATGTCTGGGCATTGGCTTGACTATTCTCTGAAACTCTACTGGATAGTTGGGTCACCATTCCTTCAAAATATGCTATCTCCTCTTGTGTTATAATGGTCGTGAAGATCACAATCTCAGTGTTATTCCATTTAAAACTTGATCTCATTAATTTTCTTTATTGGTTTTGTGACATGCTGTGTTGTACAGTTTACTTACACATTCATAAACTGTCAAGTGAAATTCTATCAATACATATGTAGTTCTGCCAAAAATGCACTACATAAGTTCATATCTGTCCTGATTATTACTACAATGTGCAGCAGTGTTGTGCTTAAGTGATAGGACGGGCTTTGATGTAGGTGGACAGGTGATGCACACAGGAGGAAGGCCTCCCTTGAGCTACAGTGTGAACCAGGTTGTGGATTGTATGTGTGAAATGTCACTTTGAATCAACAAACCTGCAGACCTTCAGCAGCAGTGTTACATGGCATCACAGTGCTGCGATATAAACAGAAATAATACAAGGACAAACTCTTTGTGTGTGCATCATAAAGTGAGGAGTGTAATTGCCAGTCTGAATTGTTGAAAAAGATTGTAATATGTTACAGCACTTTGCTGCTTGTGTGTAAAATTTGTTGAAAATATTTGCAATGCAAGAATTAAAGTTTGTTTGCCTACAAGTCTCCGAAGGTTGAACTGTATTTAATATGTAGAAGTAAATTTCAGTCATAAACGAGCCTATGTCACATTTACGTGTTTGTTATTCTTTTGTACTTCCTGCAGAAGTTGTCAAAGCATCTCTTTAAATTTGTACAATTATGTATAAGTGACTCACCTTTACAAGTGACTTTGACACTAATAAATTCCCTTGTTTAACTTTTAGTAGTTGCTCTGCCACTTTTGTTTGTTTTTAAAACATGAGCATCTTAAAATACCTATGGGCCTACATTAGTAGGTTTCAAAGTCTTTTTTTGGCAATAAGCTGAAATGTGACCAAGAAAAAAAGAAAAAACGTAAACACAAAAACATGGGAACACAAAAAAATTCTCATCAGATTACCATTCAACTCTCTTCCCTTTCATGATATTTGTTTGGCATCACTGAAATACTGGTTTCATATCATACTGAAGCTTGACTGTTGTTCCTCACTTGTAAGTCACTCTGAATAATGATTTCTCCTATGACGAAAAGGATTGTAAATGTGTTTGAATATTTCAGAACAGTAAAGTCATCATGAAAACATTTTAAATCCTCCCACAATCTAACACTACGTGTCTCTGTTCTTGAACAATCATTGTACAAGTACTGTGTCGAGGGGGAAAGAAAAGCATCTGCATGTGGAGACATATTCAGGTGTGGGCTGTTAGTGAGGCATACTGCACACAAATCGGATCTATATTTCAAACTCAGACAAACACAGTCACTCCCTAGCTCAAAATAATTTGAATGGCTTTTCAGCAACATATGTTTGATAACATCATGGTCAATGAATTATTTCAGTTAGGACCTGTGAGGAAAATAGCATTTTTTTTTTGTTAAATGCTTCTTTTATTTTTAGGTTTATATTTGATTCTTTTAAGTGGGGGTGTATGACGTAATTATCCATAGTTATGGTGTCTATAGTGGATCACAGCTGGCTAATCCAATTTGGAGAAGTATATGTGAATGAGTTTTAGATGAAAAACATATTTTTGCCACCCACAAATTGATCCATCTAAAGTCAACTATATGACTTTTAACCCTCTGTGGTCTGAGCCCATTTTGGTCGTTTTTTGAATAGTTTTGAATTTGCCTTTTATATACCATCTGGGATCTTTTTTTTCAGCACAACTTCATCTATTTAATATGCTCCAGGTGACCTAGTTTGTTTTCTACGGCGCCGTAATGACGTCATCTGATCGTCTGATCACGCCGGCGTGATCAAAGACCTCAGAGGGTTAAGTGGTTTTAATTTACAGTATATCTGCCACATTATCTGTCCATTCGATACCCCTCTATGATGGGAAACTGAAGCTGCTATTTCAATTTCAGCTTTCCTCACAGCCACTAAACCTCCTGTCCTGTCTCAAATGGTCGTTTTAAATTTGCAGGTCCAAATGAAGCAGATGTTAAAAAATCTAACGTCTTAAACAAAGTAAAATTTTCTTTTTTTGCCTGGCAGCTTCAAAGACAGCATCCTAAAGCCTCAAAGGGGATATAACAAAGTGAGTGAAATATCTAAAATAAAGCAAATAAATGGAAGTTGGCTACAGTTGGTTGACCACATTCAGAGTGGTAGATAGCTTAAAGACTGTGCCCTCACTTCTATTTTTCCACACTGGAGGTGTTCTACAATTAACTCAATTAACACATTGCCAATAGATGAGTAACTTAGGCAACCGTACTTCAAAGAAAATGAACAACCTTTTCAACAACACATTAGTCTGGCTTTACACAGCACCCCTCTGTTCTACCCTTCATTCAATGTGCTTCTCATTATATCTCCAGTATGTGACACTGGTCAGAGGACTATTTTGCGGAGCCAATTAAAAAATAAAAAATAAATAAAATCATGAAGCACACACACAGATTCACACAATATATCATGTATTATTTATCCGGCATTTGAATAAAACATTAAGGTTAGTGTTTCCCAAGTCATTCTCACAGGGGGATTGAAATGTGTGAACATATGTGTATGATGCTTCCCTGCAGATTGAATTAATGGTGCTTAGGATTTGATGTTTCACTTTTTGCAGTATTGCAATTTTTACATGTATATTTTGGTCACATACTATTTGCACACTGTACATGGTAGGATATTTGGTTTCTATTTTGATTTTAAAGAGATGAAAGATTTAAAACCTCTGCAAAAGTCACATTTAATAATTGATATTTCTTTGTCACAGCATCTGGAGATTTAGAAACATTTGATTCAAAGCAACATGGTATCAAAATGAAATAGAGTGGTGGAAATTGCTCTCTCCATTTTACAAGAGATCAAGGAAGTCGCATTACACAGCGGAAGAGAGGAAATACAACCTCTAGGAAATTCAGCTATTTCACAGTTTCATAAAGTTGTACCATGCAATTATTATGCTTCTGAGGACCAGGACTGCCCATTGAGTAACACACTCCCTCCCGGTAAGTAGTTGCAGGTCAAGCAATAAAGGTAAACAAGTGATGCATGAAAAACACTATCTTTAATATCGCACAGTAAATGTATTCTGGCTTTAAATGCGAAACATTTTTTTAAGGTTCTTCACAGCAGCTAAATTTGTTATTGACTGTACGTATGGGAAAAGCCAAATAGCTGCTAAGCTGCAATGCATATGAACACAGCATATCACAGTTGACACATCTGTCCACTCCATCCACCACCACCACCACCTCCTCCCACCCCACTACGTTATGAAGAACTCCTTGTAAATGTGACGGCAGGTCTAGTGCTTTTGGGAACAACGGCTGAGAACAGCTGATCCCATTTGGAAGCATGTGCTCAAAAATTTGGAATATTAATCGCTAATTTCTGTGATGTTTCTTGTTAAGGGTGTTATTACCGCTACAGCTGTAACATGGTCTACCTGCCCCAAGTAACATGATGCTTCAGATAAGGAACTTTGGTGCATATACTATCATTGTACTGGCATGAGGGTGTTGGTGTTTTTAATGATACAAAAACATACATCATACGTAAAATATCTTATAATTAGGCTAATTAAAGAAAAAATGTTTTATATTGTCTTTGGGAGGTAAAAGTGGCTGTTGTCATTTTCTACTCAGTGGAGATAAAATGTTCTGACTTTTGTGATGGATAGTAATTTTATTTATCTTAGTCTCCAGAGTCAGCACCATGGACAGCGCTCTGGATTCTGCTTTTTGTTTTCTTCTATCTGCTGCTTCTGGTCTCAGTCTCTTGTTTATATAAGCACACAGAGATAGCTGTCGTAGACCTAGACAACATTTAGCCTTGACCACTGCTTAAGGGATATTTGCTGTCCCCTCTGATAAACTGTAACTGAGAGCCTGATAGAAAAGTTGGATAGCTGTGTTGTGTACACAATGAAAAAGCACACTGGATAACACGCTGCAATTTGACCTGTGAGTACAAACGAGTGATAAAGCCGGGACCCACAGAGAGGTTGTTGTTTTGTCAGAGGCTGTCTCCATAAGCAAACACTTTTTTTCTTTTACTCCAGTTGAAAGTGCACGTTTCATTTTTGATATACATGCACAATCTTTTGTTGTTGTTGTTGAAAAATGATAATAACTATGCAGATGGAGAATTCTTTTTTAAAAATGCAATGATTTGCAAATCCCTTCTCTGAAATCAAGAGAGTATTATCAAATTGGAAGCATTTGCTGTGTTGCAATTTTACATCCTGAAATATTTGATAGACATACATACAGTTTTTCACAGAGTGATCTTAACTTCTGAGGGTCTTTCGGGGATGCTTATTTAGACCCAGTCATGTGACTAGCTTGTTGCCAGTCAACCTCTGAGCTGTAACATTTTCCACTTGGTGTCTGTTTTAGAATCACACAATTTTTCCAGTCTTTTGACCTTTCCGCAGCTATTGGGAAACATAGTTCCATAGAATGTACAAACATTTTTGTATGATCTTGGACAAATTTAAGGGTTTAGATGATTTTTTAAAATAATTTTTCTATATTAATATACATTTATATACTACTTGTGTGAATATGTATACTTAAAAAGTAGATTTTGCTTAGTATGATGAAACATTATGTCCATCAGTTTAAGAAGTATTAAAATTAAAATTGCCTCACCAGTCTCTGATGTTCCAAAACCAAAAGTCAACCATGGGAAAATTCAAAACTGATATATTTTGTTCAGTCCTGTTAAAATGTCACAAATGTATATTATATTGAATTGGTCTATGTCACTGCTCTGTCGTTCTTGGTACTCAGCAAGAAATCTGTGACTCTTCTTCAGCGGATGACATATTTCCTAACAAGGTCCCTTGATCTCATGTCAAGTTTCTGCTCTGACAGGTAACCCATCTGACTTTTAAATGGAGACTTTCCAGTAAGAAAGACCTGCAGTGTATTTGCCTGCGCATTGATCCCAAAAGCGCTGGGATTTTAAAGTGGATGAACAAGATGCAGCCAGGCATTGCAATTAGGATACTCCTGATTAACTCTCTTATATGCTCATTTCAATCAGTGTTTAAGGCCAAGGAGGAAAATGCAACATTACTTACAAGAAAAGTCCAGGAGTTTGTGATGAAGTGCAGGATTGTGAGAAATTAAATCCTTAGAAAAGTTGGATCTTTTGAAGGACCACCTCGGACTTAAATAGCTGACAGAAAAAGACCAGAAGTGGAAGTCCACAGTAATGTTGAACCAAATAATTATTCTTGGAGCCTTAGTAACCTGTCACCTGTGGTCTGTGAAAGCCTGTTCCTGGAGTTCAGCTGTAACAAAAAAAGGACCTTTCCTTAGTCATTAATCATAAAAGTAGTAGTCCTATGCTAGAGACTGAACCACTGTTTAAAGAAAAAGGGTGATCCCTATTAAGAACTTATCTTGTTTTACAGAGGTGGCCTGGGGACAATCCACAACTGCATTCACCTTTACGGGCTCTACACAGGTGCAGGACCGAAGGTAATTAATCAAAGAAAAAGATGCATTTTGAAATTCTTTTCCCACTTTTGATTTGAGGGATACTTGTTGTCCATTAGTCTTCACTTCTCAATAACTGGTAAGCCTTGTTGACTTTTTTGGTACCCAAATACTGTACAAACAGTGGCATTTGGTGTACTGAAGAAAAAGATCAAATATTTGGCTACAACAAGAGTAACGCATCTCTTTCTGGGATGTGTACAAGGTTATGTATCATGGGGAGATGTGGAAATGTGCAGATCAGTCTTGTTAAACAGTGGCTCCCTGGAGATGTTCTAATGTGCACACCAGCAGTGAGAGGAAACATTGATTTTTAATACTTTGCAAAGGATAATAATCAATACAGTGATAGAGGCTGACAACATAAGAAAGGTTAGGAGAGGAACCCTACAGCAGGTGTTTTTTTCTTTTTATAAGAGACTAATACTAACAGTGGTGTCACTAATTACAATTTCTTTAACCCTTTGATGCCCAACATATGCACACTCCCTCTAATGCACAACATGGGTCAAAAATGACCTGCATTCATTTCCAAGGTAATTTCATGCTGGCTGAGTTTCCCTTTGTTCTATCTTTTGAAATCAATTTAATTTATCATTGAATATTCCAAGTATTTTTTAAATATCTTGTTTTTGATCACCACTGATCATTATTTTCATTTTTACTTTCATACTTTATAAGCAAAAGTAGTTTTTATGTTACTACATCGAATTTACACACATGGGTCAAAAATTACCCATTCATCCAAGTGTGACATAAAATAAAGTAACTTAATACTATTTAACTCTTTTCAAGTAGTTACTTTAGTAGTGAGTGGGGCCAAACAATTATTTAGTATTTGCAACATGTTTGTCATTTTTTCACACGTACATACTGTCAGGTTTTTGGGGTGGCAAAGCAGGTGGACCCGAATGCAGACACTGCAGGCTGAGGGACTTTGAACAAAGCATCTTTAATATCACCAAAAAGGGTTATAGGCAAGATCCAAAAACAGAAAATGGAAGAACAAGGCAAATAGGGAAAACATGACTATGACTTTGACTATGACGACAACAATACAAATACAACTACCAGACAAAGACCAGAACGGCAAGACTTACTTTGGAAGACTAATGACGTAACAACAAAATAAATAACTTAAATACAAAGGAGAAGAAGAACAGGTGAAGAGAGGGAGGAGAAGCTCAGGTGAGGGGAGTGAGCAGAACATGGATTGGTGGGGAAAACACTAGCAGGCAGGGATGAACAAACAAAACAAGAAGACAGAGGTGTGAGGAATCAAAAACGAGCAGGAAAAAGACAAAGACAGTAAGTAAATATGGAACAGAACACAAGAGGACAACCACTTCAAAAATAAAACAGGAACTAAATAACAGAACCTAGACAGAAAATAACAGAACCATGATAACAGATAACACATAACCCTCCCCTAACCCAAACTAAAATAGAATATGTCAACAGCTAGCTAATAATAATTATTTGTAACTTTCTGACAATGTACTCACTCTCAAGGTAACCTAAACCTAATAATCATATAATGTAATGTAATGTTATCTTTCATCAAGAAATCTCTAAAGTAATATTAGTATAATTGAAAAACAAAACTTAGTGTACTTAGATGTGTGATGGGAGCTGTGCTGAGCTGTGAAATGGTAAATGCATGTGGGTCCTTCCTGTCTGACCCATGTGTGTAAACTAGATGTAGAAAAACCAAAGTTGTGCTTCTTCATAAAGTAAGAGAGGAAACTAAAAATAAAGATTTGTGCTGAACAAAAACAAGATATTTACTGCTTACTTGGAATAGAAAATGATTAATGATTAATTTATTTCAGAGATATATCATAAAAACCCTCAGCCATACATGAATCAACATAGAAAATGAATGTGGGTCATTTTTGACCCATGTTGCGCATTAGAGGGGTAGTGATACAAAAAGGGTTTTTATTCAAAAAGTAAGAAAGAAAAAAATAAAATAAGGATTCATGATGATTAAAAACAAGTTAATTGAGGAATACCTTGAATATTGAATGATAAAGTTAATTTATTGCAATTTAAACTCAGCCGGGTCACTTTTGACCCATGTTGCGCATCAAAGGGTTAAGAGGATTACTTTTATCCTTTTATGTAAAGACAATTGGAAATTAGAATGGGGGGGGGGGGGAATCGACAACATGGAATATCTTATGTACATCTTCAGCTCTGGAGGAACACTCTTTCACATTGTCAACCTTGGAATGAAAGGGCTGCATTGAAATGAAAAAAAAAAAGATATTGAAATGTTTAGTTTTTCCATTATTGGAATAACAAAGATAGGAGTTTTTTTTAGCAGATGACTGAAGATTTGATAACTTGATGATTGCATAATGTAAATGCATTTTGCATGCATAAAAAAGAAAAATTAAAAGACAAAAAGATGAAACATCCCTTTTTGGAGGATTAAAGCCCAAGGGAGAAAGAACTGTTAGGACACCAGAAAGAGGAGCAATATGACCATTTTGTATCTCTGCCTCAGGTGGCCCACACCCCTTGCTCAAATGTCAAGTAGCCTTGTCTGATCTAGCATCACTCATATCTGATGACTACTGCTCCAGTCCACTGCAGTTCTTTTTGCAATCAAATCTTCCATTTTGAAAAAAGAAACTTGTTTCCCCTGTAATTCAGCTGTGTGCATGCAGAGTCCACCTTACTAACAGCACCTCAGCATTTTATAAATACTGTTTGTGTCTCCTAAATCAGGGTAAATCAGCAACTAGGTTTAGAGAACATTCAGGTAACATTGTTATCTTTTCAGTGTTAAATGCTGTTCATGGGATTTCATTACTTTACAATGGGGGATTTTATTATGTGAGGGGAAAAATAAAATGTGGATACAATAATCTGTATCTAAAAGGATGTGGGGGAAAAAAAGGTGTAAACTGGTTTGATGATTGGCCACTTGGCCTCACTACTTCTCACACCCTTGTCTGCATCTGTCCATAAACAAATAAATATTCTCAGACCAGCAGACACTCAGGGGAACGGAACAGATGAAATTATACCTCCTTTAACAGACAACCCTCCAAGACCACTGTAAGTGAAATAGCAATAGGATGAACTTTAACATACATCAGTGAACATTCATCAAGGGCACTGACCAAAATGGCTCTCTCCAGAGAGTCCAAGTGTATTGGAAGCTGTTCACTCCAGAACATGGAGCATTATAGACACCTGACTGGGTCATTGGCTGTAGTGTAGGAGATTTGAACAACAGCAAGTCATTGGCTGAGTAAGCGAGGGATAACTGATATTATTCAGCACTCTGCATGATCTGTCAAAATTTAATTTGTCTTCTCATCTCATTTGTAAACCATTATTGTGTAAATATTATTTCAGGAAACGTAACACTAACTCATTTAGAAACAATAATAAAAAAAAGAATCTTACACAATTTTAAACAATAGTGTAGTATTTCGATGCTTCGATTAATTGTTTCTCTTAAGAACCTTCATATGCTTTATAGGGGTGAAAGGAGCTCTAAAGATTCATGGGCGGGAACGACTTTCGACAGCCTGTCAAGTTCAAAGGAATCTTCAAAGGACGTTACCCCTATGCTCCAAAAGCAGTAAACAAAGCAGTCTGTATTCTGTACACAAAAGAAAAGCCTTAAATAAAAAATCTGAATGAGCACGAGGACATGCAATGACTTCAGATGCGTTAATAATGTCCTGATACTTACTAAAATCTATTGAGAACCCAACCTCAGGGTACAGTATAATGCTAATAGTTATTGTGAAAAAGACTTAATTTATGATGGCGTAATTTAGGTGTCATTTGAGGAATGCGGGGGAGTTTAAACTGTATATACATTTAGCCATGAGCCACAAGCAGTTTAGACTGAATCGAATTGTCGGGATTTTGTAGAAAGGATTGTGAGGTTTTGGATCTAGAACCATGTTGCAGATGCTTATATAAATCGGATGGGGGGAAAAGCGGCAGGTATTTTTTCTCATTCTAGTCTCATCTGCCTTTTTATCTTTACCTTGTACCTCGCGTCCTTTATGCACCCTAAAAAATTTTTTCCATTTTTGCAGTTTTGCAAACCCCTAATGCACGTTTCACATCCACAACATCTTCACATTTCAGAAGCAACTTTCTCAGCTCTTTAAATACCTAAATGTTTTCGTAACACCTGAGTACAGAGATACCAAGTTTTACCTAGCCTAATTGTCAGCAAGTTGAATTTCATGTAATACAGTAAACATGCGAATTGTTTCCCTAGATTCAAAATGATTGGCCTGTTCTGCGGGCAAGGAGCAAAAAAAACTCTGCTGAAGTAAGTGATATCTCGATCTGAACTGTGAACTCTGAACACATGGTGCTTAAACAGATCCGTCTTCCCCATATTCCAGTCAACACAAATGGTCCAAATGCACATGGTGCAAATGCACAGTCAAAAGCGTGGCCCTATTTGGCAACCGGTCCAGAAAATATCTAACCAGCAAATGCCAGAAGACACCACAGTGTCCTAACACTTTCCTTCTATCTACCCAGGAGCTACACCTCGTTCATGTTCATTTTACTTAAGGTTATTTCTACCCTCCTCTTCGGGGGAAGCCATTTGTTCACTCATATTTCGCATTGCTCATAAAACCTGTCTGGCTTTGAGCCTAAAGCAGTAGTCCCTCGTGAACTGTAAAGTAAGGGATTCATCTACTGCCCACTGAAGTATCAAGTTGAAGTAGCGCCCTAACTCCCCCAATAAATTATGAGCCCTGGTGTTTGGTTTGTTTGCTCTTGTGTGCCGCTGGTGGAAACGTCGGGGTGGCGCTTCTCTCCTCCTCCCATCCTTCTCTTCCCTCCCTCGGTCTCACCGCTCCCTGGGGTGTGTCTGTGGTAGCGCCTCTTGTACGTGCGTGTGCGCGCCGCTGCTCCTGCTGCTGCTGTTGCTGCCGCCGCCTCCTCCTTCCTATGCCTCCTATCTGCATCTGCTGCAGAGCTTAGCCAACACGCATCTGTGCTTTTTCTCTTGTTTTCCCTCCACCTTCCCGTTTCAACCCATTTCTTTTCTGGCTGATAAGTGAGTCAGCGCACACCTACACCCGTGGAGTTTAGGAGGAGACACAGGGCAGTCACTGTTCGTCACTTTGGATTGAGGACGGAGATGAACCGGAGGAGAGCGCCGGATGGGATAAGAGCCCTGGAACCCACATCACTCACCGCGGACTGAGCAAGCCTCCCCTCCCTCCCTTCTCCTTCCTCACTCTCTGTCTCTCCCCAGTCTGCAGCCCACAAGAACAGCCGCCGCATCATTTTTTCAGAGTGGCAGCCCCCTCCCTCTCTACCCCCATCCTCGCTTCTCTCCCTCTACTCTTCTGCTGCCTGCACCACTGTGGGAATGCAGCGAAGGTAAACGAATCGTCGGGGCTTTTTTTTCTTTTCTTCCAGCAGTAACACGGGATCTACCATCGCAGTCTGACTGCAGACTGTCAGTTCTGGTAACACACTGCTGTCATTACGGGGAATCAGAGCGGGGCGGTCAGCGCAGGGATTGGACCTGGATCAGTTGGATTAAGCCCGCTTCCCAGAGCACAGCCAACAACAACATCACCCAAATCTCATTGGCAGATCACTTCACATCCTTCCTGCACTGCCTCGTTTCAGTTTCGTTGATTTCACCGGCTTGGATTACTGCCTGCTGGGGCGACCAAACGGAGCGGCCGTGCCTGGAGGCTTTCAGAGGCAAAGTTGAAGCAAGCAGCAAAGACAAGTGAAGAAGGCAAGACCTTTATATATGTAACGTGAAATGAACTCATGAAACCCAAGAGACTGAGATCGACAGATGAAACACCTTTGGTTTGTCTTTTGAGGACCACATGCGGGCGATAATCAACCAATTGATAGTGGACCAGGGTGCTGCCGTAGCCCGGGTTGTTGGTCTAAGCACGCGCACACTCGCATGGATTTACAGCTCTAGTCTGAAGCTCACCACGCAACGGATCGATGTTCCCCTCCGTTATGTTTGCGACGCCTTTTTAACACAGAGTGAAGCATCCTTGGATTTATCATCGCTTCGTTAGCGCCGAACTCCAGTGAAGCTCGCCCCTTTCCGAACCCCCTCCCCCACCAAACCTCGCCCACCCGCTCAGCTCACCTGTCCATAACCTGTATGCTCCTGTGGAAGTGTGAGTTTTCGCGTGCATTTGTGTGTTGATGAGTGTATGTGTGTGTTTGGTTTGTTGTCCACCAGAGGGAGTGTAGCTTATGTTGCATGTGAATGCATTTGAGTGCTGTGCCAGCTTTTAATTAGTACGTGACTGACTGTGCGTGTATTGTGTCTGCTCTGCTGGTGGGTGCTTGTGAGTTCTTGTTTTACATCTGTGCATGTAGGTAAATAGGATAGGCATTGTGAGTGTATTTACTTAAGATGCACAGCATTTCTTCTGTACCGCATCTCCTTCCTTGCATTTGTCCCTTTATCATTTGGCCACCTGTTTGACCTCCCATTCCTCATAATAGACAAAAGGCTGAGGCAGGATGAGTGAGAGATCTGGTGCAAGCACTCTGGCGGCCATGACGCTGGAGGAGCCAGGGGCTGAACAAGCATCTCCGAGAGCCCCTGGCCCACTTCGCTGTGGCCCCTGTGCTGTGTGGCCTCGCCAGCAGACTTGGCTGTGTGCTGTGCCCCTGGTCATGGGCTTTGTGGGGCTTGGACTTAGTCTCATGCTGCTGAAATGGATTGTGGTGGGCTCTGTCCAAGACTATGTTCCCACTGATCTGGTGGACCCCAAAGGTAGCATTGGACAAGACCCTATATTTCTCTCAAAACCCAGTGCCATGCCCAAGGGGCCTGACATTTCTACCGCCACCACTACTTTAGCTGCATCAACGACAGCAATGGTGTCAACTACCACGCCGCTAGCTGCTGATGGTACCGCCCCAGCGCCAAGAACTCGGTCAGGGCCGCCAGCAAACCACTCAGCGAATGGCAGCGCTGCCAGTGGAGAAGGCAATCGTGCTCCACACCTGCATAACCGTGCTGGCACCCGCATTAGTGGTACTGTGGTTACCACCTCTGCTACTCGCACCACCCGACTCACCCCACCTCCCAATGAAAAGGAGGTCACTCCTCGCAGCACTGTCAGAAAAGGAGGGAGTGCTGGTAATGGACGTAATGGAGCTGCCAACCCAAAGCCAGGACAGACTTCTCCTGCTGTCACCACCACAGCATTCACCACAACTACAGCTACCGTGAAAAGCACTATTAAGGTACAGCAGACCACTTCCCAGCCGACAGCCCCGATGAAGCCCACATCACGCTGGAATCATGGGCGTCCAGGAAAAGGCCCGGCCACACGCCCACACCACCGTTTCAGGACACGTAAGTTCACTTTACTTTGTTGTGTGAGTGTGTACAGCTGTGTGAGGTTGTATGTGGAATTTGTGCTAAGTGTAACAGAAGAGCTCTTGGTCCTGCATGGCAGTAAGAAGATTTTTTACTGTCGTATGAAACTATTACATCTACCTGTATTCCTGCGTAAGGGACATTTCTCTTGGTTGATTTGCTTTATTACACCTCATGCTTGGAGAATATATACATTTTCCTTTTATATTCACATGAAAATGGATACTCCAGGAGCTTAATACTGATCGTATTCATTAGCATGGTCTGATATCAGGGGATATTCTCAGGAATTCACCCCTCTCATCTTTCACTTATGCATTAATCCGATATGAATCTTACCTCCAGAGAAGGTTCTTTTTCCCTTCGAAGTGGTTGAAGTACAATTAAAGGATGGAGTCCATTTTGTCAGTGTTGGAATATGAAAGCTCTCCAACATGTGTTGTGACCAAGAACAGCATAGCTATTTTATGAAAACAAATAACAGTAGCTGGTAAGGTGTTGAGTTGGGAGAAAGGTTTACTCTCACCTGTCTGGAGGAATCAGATATAGCAAAGCCACAAATCCTATTTAGAAGAGTGTTGCGGGTACCGCTTTCACACTGCAGGGAGATGGGGTGTGAGAGAGACGGAAAAAAGGGGTCTCGAAGGGAAGGTAGGATGGAAACGAAGAGAACAAGGTTTCGGAGGACAAGTGGAAGTGGAATAGAAATGGGTGAATAAGAGGAGAAACCCTTTGCAAAACCACAAAGTTTAAGAGGATGGCAAACGAAAGACTCGAATGCAGAGAGCATAACAAAGCAGGAGAAAGAAGAGTGGGAACAAGGGAAAGCAGATGGAGAGGGCTACGTGTAGAAAAGGCTTGAGGGAAATAGAGGGAATAAAGCACGGGAGCTGGGAATTTTGCATATTTTGCACTGTCAAAGAAGAAGGCTTTATGATTAATTCCACAAGGGACATGTTGCAGAATTTTTTTCAGATGTTGGTGGGGCAGCATGTGAGTCTAGTCATAATGTGAATGTGAATGTGTGCAGAAATGAGTCTTTAGACTCTGATTCATAAGTTCTATTTTCATCTTAGCTTCCTGTATGTGGATTTATCATGAATCAGCAATGACAAACTGTTAATTATGAAACCTGAAACCTTATTTTCTTCTAGTTTCTTGCATGGGTCATATGTTTTGGCAGAAGTTCCAGTTGACTGAATTCCTGTTTATCTGTGGCATCGATTTCCCCAATAAATAGTGATCAAGTGAGATTTTCTTCTTTATCTTTGGGCAAAATGTTTTCAGCATAACCGGCTGTAGATGGCTGTAGACAGTCCTCAGACTCCTCCTGCTAAATAATCCGCTGCTCCAGAGTCAATTACATCACTTGCCAAAGAGCTGCCAAACAGCTGAAAGCTGCCAAAGCGAGCAGCTCCCTTGTGTAAACTTCAGGAAGCATCTGTTTGTGCTGTATACTATAAAAGGCCACAGCCCTCACATGCTAAAGCACATTTAGTAAAGCTGCTCTTTGTTAATAAAGGCTTTCAAATATGAGCAATTATCACAGGAGGTTGATGTTTCTGCTACGTCTCCAGCAAGTTTGCAGCATAGGGAAGAGGCTTTTCCCGCATAACTTTGTGCATCTGTGAGGCAACGGGTAACATTTTAAAGGTCTGCAAAGCTCACTGAGTTTTGACTAAATGGGGTAAGATTTTGTCATTATTTTATAAATCTCTGAAATGTATGCCAACAAATTTAGAAGGGCAAATGAATTACTTTTTAATATGAATGAAAGCTTTGATAGGCTCTACAGGTAGTATATTTCTAACTCTTGTTTTTCTTCAAATTTTCAATTATCAAGTCCCCGTAAGTATACTTGAAAAAACTCTGTGATTTTTGTCAAGAACTTGCAATCATAACTGCCTGCATGTTTTTTTTTTTTAAAATATTTTTTTTTACCAGCCAGATTATTCAGTAAGGGTAATGGCAGAGTTACAGCTATCATCTGTTATTAGAAATATACTTGTGTAGTCGCAAGGTTCCCCAAAAATGTGTCCAGTGTGAATAGTGTTGTTTCTATAGGTTAAAATCTCAAAGTTTTCTCTTTATTGTTCCCTTAATAGGTATAACCTTTGTATTATTCTTGTAAAAGCCTGAGTTGAGCAATGAAGCATATTTAAAGTGAAATGATACATGGAAAATATCTTAGCAGATGATGAAATGCTCAGTAAAACATTGTTTCAGGTGCATTTGTGTTTACCCATAGCTAAGTCATCTCTTATTTTATGATGTGTGCGGATGCAGATAGAAGGCACAGTCTCAGTTTTCAGTTGATCTGGACTGCATATATATTAGGAGGTTAAAAAATAAATATTTCATTTTTTTTTCATTGATATTGTTCCTTGTCTCTTTGCCCTGAAGCACCGACCAGCTTGTCACTTGGGGATAGAGGCATATTTTGCCTCATCCTTTTGTCTTCTTTCCTTGCTTTCCCTCTTTCTCTGTGGTTATTGTGCCTGCTCTCTCTGTCATTGTATTGCACGATCTATTTTTGCTTTGCTTTTGTGGTTTCTCTCTTTCCTTTTCTTTTTCTCCTCAGCTCACATTCACGAGCATATGGGCACTTACACAAAAACTGGCTCGCTTGTGATCTCAGACAAAAATGTTGCATGTGTTTGCCCATATTCATGAATCTATCATTTGGTTTTCACCATTTGAGAGAGTTGTATATCTGACTCCACCGTCTACATGCAAGCCCAGATGGCTCAGAAGTAGAGCTATAACAGGCGAATGGAGCAGTGCACAATGAATGCCTGTTGGATAACCATGGGACGCTGTGTTGGCTCTGGTCCCATTCAACTCGCTTCTCAGTTGAAAGAAATCTTCCTTTGTGAGAATTGGTTGTAATTCCATGCACATCTCACAAGCAGAATTCCAGCCTTGTGAATATCCAACCACATTCAAATTTTTGTCACGAAAATTCAAAGGTCTGTTTTTCTTTGAAATCAGCGGCTGTTTCCCAGTCAGCACCTTTATATGTAGGACCACATTTTGCTTTCACACTTTTGAATTTAAGGGGACATCTTCCAACTGTGCGAGAACCTGAATGCATGAAAACTGACACAGCTACCTAAGCTGTTGTAAATCAGCTGAGTGAAAAACAGCTATTTGATATAAACAGCTGTGCACTTACAGCATGCAAAAATGATGAAAGATTGTTTTTGTTCCCTATGGGTTTAATTTGTCAGCTGGATACTTTGGCACTTGAATGGTTATTAGTTAGTTAATCCTCTTTCTTTGAACTGCTTGTTCAGAGGATTTTCCTTGTGGTTGACAATAAACAGATTGCAGCCATCTTCAAACCCGTCATTTTGATCTTTTTTTTATTATTTTTATTATTTTTGTGATTGTATTTGGAAGAGTTGTGTCCTTATCGTGTTGACAAAATCTGCCGATGGGCAGACAATTATTCACCAGCTGAAGGACTCAAAGCAGCCTTTTCGGTACAGTAGTCATCACTGGCGCCATAATGTGCCATGCTGACGCACAGAGGGAAGGGATAACAGTGTGAAAACAATACCAGCTACAATATAATGACTGTTTAGTAAGAAATAGACCTGGGCAGCTTTTATTATCTCTTTTGATTCTGGCTTACAATGATTATGAACACAATGTTGTCGAGATGAAACAATGAATGTGCTGAATCCTGTTTCGCAGTGATACCTGTTTTATGCCATGTGTTGGAAATTCAGCACAACTTTATCAGATATGGAAGTTGACTTTGGCCATGCACTGAGAACCCAGTATTACTCTGTTATGATCAGCTCCAACCCCGATTAGAGACAGAGAGTTTTGTCAATAAGATCTTCCTGGAGGAAATGAAAGTCACAACGCGGTTTCTGTTGGTGAGCCTGAGGAAGTATCGTTCACTGCAGTTTGCTCTTCAGTCTCCTCAGTACTGTGAGTCTTTTGCCAGGAATTCTTTCAGTGATGTGTGGTGGAGGTGCAGGTTGGCTATCACCTTAATGTCGGGGAGGCTTTGGCCTTCTGTCACTCACCTTGCAGATTTCATGTGGCCTTTTTAAAGGTGCACACATGTCTTCTACCATAGCCTCTTGTCACACCTGTCCTTGCCCTTAGACCTCTCCTTGTGAATATTTGGATGGAGACTTTGTATTCAAACGCACTCTGTAGTCTCGGACTACTTGTTGCTGAAGAGACCCTGTGTCCCCAAAAACATTTATTATTTTATTTGTTGTACAATTGTATTTGATGTTCAAAGGCTGCCAGTGTTGAAAATGAAAGACAATTCTTCTTAAATGCATTATGTACAGTTAATTGAGAATCATGTTAAAGGAGCATGATCTCAATATTGAATAATGTAATTCAATAAATGAATTGTGATTATGATTTTTTTTTTACCATAATCAAGCAGCCCTAACAAGAAGCAAAGTGAAGCCTACAGAAACAAACTGCCATCACAGTCTGAGTAACAGTCAAACATCATTATAGTTGTTGAAGTTAAGCCTGTCATTTACTGTGGCCCACAGGACAGAGGCGATCGCTTTCTCTGATGAGACAGGAAAATAAAAAGGGAGCTTTTTTTGTCATGAAAACTGTATACATGTTTGTTTCTGTTTTGTTTTCCTTGGTTGTACATGCACAAAGTACTACTGTAGGACCAGTGAAGCGTGCAAGGGGGATTAAAAACAAAGATATAAATCCAGTTTGCCTGTGTCTCCCTCTCTTCCTCTCTCTCCAGGGAGGTCAGACTCAGATTTGCCAGACAGCCTCTGAGGCCCCTCTGTCTCTCCAGAGACATGCTCTGTTTGTTCGCCGAGGCTGGCTCAAGCAGAGCTGCTTCTGCTCTGCGTGCGCAGCTGCACCAATTTGGAAATATCTTCCTAGTTTGAGGCTGAGCGACATTTTAGCTCAAACTGTTTATTTATTTATTCATTTACGTATTTATTCATTGGGCTTTCCTGTTGCATGTAAACCTACAACAGTCAAATTAAAAGAGGAGTAACAGGATTTTTATCTGTGGTGATGGTATAAGGAATAGTTATTGGCTCTTCCTTGGAACTGCTTGACACATCTACAGTATGACACAGATGGGTTGAGTTTTTGGTGGAGCAGGGGCATCTACTTCTACATCAGATTTTCCTTTAGGTATACTTGAAGCTTTATCATTTAAAATGAATTGTTTTAGTATTCATAATGTGCTTGTATAAATTTTAAGTTACCAATAATAGCAGTTATTTATATTGCTGTCAGAGGCATTAGAAAAAAATCAAGGTGCCTAGATATGGTGCAGCACATGTTGTGCAAAGAATATAGACATGCAGTTTCATTAAAAAAAGCTTAGGTAAATTTTCATATAATAAATAAATCAAGCAGGCTTCTTAAAACCTATGAAATTTCCTTAAAATTTTGGCATAGCTGAGATTCATCAGACGATAAAAGATGTCTGCATGTACCTTTCACATGCAAATTAATAGAACTGCTCAGCATTCTGCAGTATTGGCTCTGAACATCTAGCAAGCAGAGACACTTGACACTGATGGGCACCAATTACAAAGCAGAATAAATCTACGTATTCAGCGGGGTGAGCCCACAGACAAATCATCCTAGAGCGACTACACACTGAACGTTTGAAATTTTGTGGGAATTGATCTCATGCCCTCTCCATTGCTGGTGCTGTGCTCGACTCACTGAACTATAAAGAATCAATGAGGAAGAGGGTGGGAGAGATCCCAGAGTACAGACAGCCGGGAGAGAGGAAGGGAGAAAGAATGATAGAAAGCAGGACAGAAATGGGGTGTGTCAGTTATAAAAGAGAAAAAACAGGGATTTATTGGGTAAAGACTTTCAGTATAAGAATCCAGTGGCAAGGTAAAGGAATATAGACATGACAGTTGAGTTAATGAGGCTTGGCTAGACATTTTTAACATCTTAGACCACAATTCTACCTGATCTATTCTTATCTCTCATTTTCATGCAGATTGCCCTCCAGGTATTATCTGTATTTCACCTCGGTTCCTGTCACCATGATGTCTGCACCATGTGTCCTGTACAGAGCAAAATCATCAGCTAATGCAAATCAGAGGCAGCTACTCATGTGTTATAGGCTATTATACATCATACATATATTTTATAGCACTATGTGTGAGTATCCAAGAAATATTATACCATAATGTCAAAGATAGATGAAGACAGTAAGCACCACACTACTTTCTATCAATTAGTTGCACAACTGGAAATCAATAACTTTTGAAATGACTAAATCTGTTTGTCAAATATGCAATAAAAAATGGAAAAGGTTCTACTTTTTCAAATGTAGGGACTGAATGACTTTTAACTGTCAGATATGCTTGTAAACTTATATTTTTCTTTGTACAAGGTGGAGTATGACTGTGTCATCGTAGGTTTCAGGAATGATCTTTATTGTTTTATTATAAGATGATAAATCACAAAAGCAAGTGGTCAGATTCGCCAAGAATGAAACTGAAGCCAAAGTAGCTTATTGTCCATTAGTTATCGCTCATTACTGTAAGATATTCAGCTGCCGAGAGCATACTTGACAAGCTAGGATTAGCACCAATGTGTTAACTATTCAGAGACAGTAAGGTGAAACTGCTTTAACATACCACACAGTGGTCAGGTACAGACTGTGTAGCATCCAAGTTTGGAGCCTTGGGTAGTTGTTACATGTCATCTTCTCTAAATATGTGACATTTGATCTTTGAGTTGAGCCTCTTAGGCAACATTTCCTCTAGGGCAGTGTACACATATCCCTTCTGCTCTAGTTGACATGGGATATCTCAACTGTGGCCGAACCTAACCCTAAGTTTGACCTTTAGTAACATGGAGCATATAGATCTTATTGGGTGTGGTAAAAGGCCTGGGAACGAGTGCATCCTGAAGGAATCTGGCTTGAGACTCAAAGGTCACCACTTTGTCTCTTCTTTTCATAAAGGCAAAACCATAAGGATTTAAGACAAAAATACTCCCACAAATGTGAAATGAATGGAACCAAAAAAACAACAGTATCTTCTCGTTTATTGTAAATTCGGCTGAAGCTCTCCATTGCAGATATATCATAGATTATCACAGTACAAAAGCTACAACTTTGCATATTATATTTAATGTACGGTGTGAAAACTCACATTAGTGAAATGAATATTGCATCACTGCTGCAGTGGATATCTTGTAAAGATTATCAAATGCTTCTAAGTGTCATTTGATTCTCAGGCAGATGTCAGAGAACTCGGGGAATGGTTTAGAGGAAGCGTGCCTGTAAATACTGACTGGGGCCATCTTAGGGCTTCTTAATGTCACTGTGTGATTCATATGGACAAAATGTCTACTGGGAGATGGCAGCGAGAAGAAGAGGTAGGGTGTTGGATGGGAGGGGGCTTGGGGCTGAAATATTCATGTATTGTAAGAGAAACATGTGAAATGTGTCTTGCCGGAAGTGTGAATAATTGATGAAGCTTTCCTTTTAAAAAAAAGTACTTGAGCTGTCCTATACTTGGTGGTCTAATGGCAGTCATGGTGTAGGATTTTATTGTATGGTATTTGGCCCTTAAGCTTGCTTTTAGGAGGAATACACACAGATCTGCAGACATATAATCAGTAGAACAATAAGATTCACGTTTGGCTTGTTTTGGTTCGTCTCTTTTCACAAATTCATCCATATCGCCACCCACAAGGCTCATTGTTGCTAATACTTCCATAGAGAAATAAAGGTGGCCTTAGACTGAGGAAATAAATAATCCTTGTTGAAAGTAAACTGTTGGATCATTATTGTGTCTAAACATGAGTTGCTTTTTTTTTTATCTCTTTTCAAATTGGAAGAATTAGGAGTTGGTTTAGAGGAGGATTTTGAAGGCTATGATGGTGATATGTCAGTGTGCTTGGGGAGTACGTTCTTGCACTCATTTCAGTTACATGCTTTCAAGCTCACCACACACAAGTCTGCCACTCTCAGATACTGCAATATTGGCCTCTCCTAAAACCCCCATTATTCATTAGTTCATTTATTCATGTGTTAATTCATTCTGCCATTCATTTATGTGCAGAGAATACAGTGAATTGCTGTTAGCTCATGGGGCTCGGAGATATAGTAGTGCATATGGTTGTGGCAGTGCAGAGAGGATTACAGTCCATCATATCTGATCTGAGACTGTTAGATCCCAATATTGAATTACAGACCCTGTGGGGTCTCTGGTTCTGTTATCAATTTGCAAACGAATAAGACGGAAAGGGAGGGAATGGGGGTTGGATGTGATGGTGGTTATGGCTTTGAGGCAGGTTTTGGTGGGATGTGATGAATTTAATAACAGCCAATTTTTGTTGGCCAGGGGACCGAAAGTGGCAACAGCTACAGTGCCATTTGCGATTTAGGTTACAGTAGCTTGAATTCTTTCCCATCCGGCTGGATGAATGGGGCCCATTGTAGATAGAATACTGCCAGAGTGGTTTTATAAAGACTTCATTACTGTTATGAAAAACATTTTTCAAGCTACATAACAGATAATCAAAGGAGACCTGTGTGTATAATTTTAGGACATATGCGATGCATTATCTTTTTCAGTATAACTTGTTGGTAATTTATCTCAAGCTGTGAAGACGATATTGCATCCATTTCCCCAAACTGTATCTAAGTCCAGATTATTTCAGCACACGCAGATATTTAACTCACGACTTTAGACTGAGGGATGCACGGCATGTAGAACATTTATCACTACCCTGCTTTGCACATAGCATCTGGGTACATGATGAGCCTGCAGGAAAGCGTGGATGGCGGAGGTTGCAGCAGTTGGATTGATTCACTGCAATGTGTGGCCTGCTGCCACCCCCAGTGACGGGAAATGTGGCATGCTGCCCTGGTTGAGATGGAGAGCGCTGTTGTGGCTTGTGGAGGTGGAGACGTAGGTCACCTCTCTCTTGTGCGCCTCCCTCCCACTATCATTCATGCCTCTATACTTAGTCTCTCCTTTTTTATTCTCATCCTCATGTCCTCTATTTTAAGGTACCCTCTTGCGTCTCTGTTCTGTCTCTTTTCTTCATTTGTGTTTTTATCTTTTTTTACATTAACCTCCCATCACTGACAATATGGAGCCAATGAGTGTTCTTATCTTATAAGTGTACCGGAAAAGATAAGGGTATCATTCATCAGTCCATTTAGCTAGTGTCGACACATCCTCAAGATTTTGCCAAGGGAAATTAGAAGGAACTGAGACCATTTCATTATTGTTATCCATCCATGCTGCTTCTTATTTTAAGGCCTCTGAAATTCTTCTGGTCCTCATATTGTGCAGATCTTAAACCAACATAGGTGTAACTTCCTCAGTCATTGCTTTGCATGACACATAATTGCCTTAAATAATACCTTCCATTTGCATTTTTGCACCTTAGTGTAAAAGCCAAATGGATAACAAATAATTATTTATAGTTATTTTGTGAAACATTGCATAAAGATGATATGCGATGCTTCAGTCACAGGGGGAGAGTTGGTACTTTCTCTAGCGATGAAAGCACAACCCTAAAGCTGATATTAAAAAAAGGAGAAGAAAAAGAATAACTCTGTACTTCAAAATGCAGGAATTAGTTGTCTCTGCTCACCCCAAAATCTAAAACCGAAAGTTCAAGTGCTCTGTGCTGTCTTTTCAGTATTTTCTAAGCATGACTATGACAGTTTCTTAGATAATATCCTGAAAATTGAAAAACATCTCCATTGAGAATGGGATTTATTTTTCCTCACAGAGAACTCATGCTGTTAAAACTTTCCTACAAATCCACAGCAAAAAAATTCTGAAGAAATTTTTCTTACTGTATTTCTACATTACTCTTCATGTGTTGTTTTTACCTTAGCATTTCATGGAGGACATTCGATTTATAGAAATTTATCTTGATAATTTAAGAAAATTCAACATACTGCTGTTAGACTTATGAACAAAACTAAAATGAGTCAGAGCGTCATACTAATTGAAGTAGAGTGGGTTTTTAAACAAACTGGCTCCTTCCTGCATTCGGGCCTATATTCAATATCCTTTTGAGTGTCTCCAAAACTTGTGGATCTGTTTGCATGGCAGAGCAAGTGTTTTATGTAAGTTCTCAGGCAGTCTGATCATCCGGTGTTAGAGCTTAAAAACAACGAGAACACCAGGATCATAGCTTTTTTTTTTTTTCCCCATCTCTGCTCCCAAAATGTAGAATCCTCTCCCAAGGGTAAGAGGAAGGCAACTTCAGAGACAAATTTTAAAAGAAGTCTGTTTACATGAGCTTTTATCTAGTCTTCTAGATGTAGCGTGCGCCTATTTTTAGCTTAATCATTTCCTTTTGATTTATTTTTTACAACAGATGCTACCTGTAAATGGAATGTATTTTTATTTATAAAACATATATGAAGGAATCTATCCTGGCTTCAGAGACTACAACATCTTGTTGGGTGTTTGTCTGCCTGATTTTTCAATATACAGTGAAAGATGACCTAGTGCCTCTTGTCAGGGTACAGCAGATGCTTTTGTTTCAAATACTTTTTCAGAAGCCTGTGTGCTGATCGTGGCACAGATAAATAGCAAGTGAAGAAGGAGATGGGGATTGACTTAGGTCCTCTCATGTTATTTTCCTGAGGGTGTACACGGCCTGTCTCATGTGGTAATCCATGCATGGTAAAACCTTATCCACGGGGATAATGTCAACTCACTCCCACAGATAACGAGACAAAAGCCCTTGCGTGGTGATCATTCTGGAGTGTGTTTCATATTCCCCTACGCTGTCATCTTACATGATTCTACTCTATGCATTTGTTGCCCAAACTTGCCGACTAATACAAACTACAAACATACACTTTGGATGGATCTGCTTTGCACAGTTGCGGTTTGCCAAAAAAAAAAAATGGTATACAGATGTGAAAGATGACATTTATTTAATTTCAAATGCATCAAGCTGCATTTTCTGCTTGAGGAAATACAACAAAACCTGCTTGTAGTAGGTGAGGTGAACTGTATATCATCAATAAAATCAATAGAGATTAGACACATTTATAGTCTTCATATTTGCCAGTAATAAAGATTGGTTTAGTCTTCGATTAAATATTTTTATTACTCAAACCTTGGGCAAGTGGGGAGTTCATAACCTGCTGTGCTGGTAAATTTATTGAGAGAGCCAGCTATCGCTGAAAGTATGCGTAATGTGTAAGAGCAACTTACAGATCTAGTAGGATTTTTGTGTGAATGTGTGGGTGGAGAGCTTCAGCTCCTCAATAGGACAGTGTAAGGATCTAGAGATCATAACAAAGCATTTGGCGGTGTAGTTTATACTCAAAGTGACCTAAGACATCCAAGGTTTAGGAATGCTGAAGCTTCACCTGACTGAAAGAACATCCATCACAGTCACACCCAACCCATCAGACAACTCTGTGAATTGTACATTCAAAGTTCCCCTTCGAACATCCAGGCAGAGACATCTTTCTCTCTGTTTTTTCCTTCCATCTGATGTGCTGCATTGAATCATTGATAGGACATTCACAACAACAGCACTCCTCCCTTTAAAACACCTGTCACAGACTGCCTGAAAGGAAAGAAACAGGGTGAGATGTGGAATCTTTTTTGATCCTTTGAATAGTGAGTATTCTGCAAAATGGGGCATTTTGGGCCTTGCATAATTACAAGCTTATGCAGTCTACTGCAGAACCTGGGAGGACGTATTAAAATTGTCAGGGCTGTCAGCTGTTAGATACTGATGTGTTTTGCCCAGTAAATGACAAAAAATAGCAACATCATCATCATATCAATCAATCATTGTCATAATGCCATGAAGGAGCACCAGCATGTGAGTTGCATTCAGTTTTTTTTTTTTTTTTTTTTACCCTCCATACTCCAGTGTCTTCTCCTGGATTCATAAATTGTCTTCAAGCTTAGTGTGGAAATTGAAACACCAAGGCCTATCATGTATTTTTTCTTCGTATTAATGGACTGAAATGAATGGTTTGATGAAAGTGAGACACTGCCATTGAAAGCACTAATATACACTACTCTCTGTCATCAAGTCTACTCTTTGATCCCAGCTGGAGTCGGGATGCTTCAGGGATATGATGGAATATTTTATTGCCTTTGTGGGATAGCATTTGGTGAGTTTGCCTCAGTCCATCGGTTTCACCCTCTCTTTATAATAGCTTAAGCTTTAAAGCCTCAGCTGGGTATCCGAGTGACTATTTTGCATGTTGTTATTCTTAAACCGGATGTTTTACAAAAGAACTGTGTTCTAGAGTGTGACTGTATCAAATAAGGATGGTGTGTTACCAGTGCAGGCTGAGGTGGAGGAAAAGTGAAGATAAGGGCAGTAGCACAACCAGAGAGAGTCTGTGGCATTAGCCAGAAAAATTAAGATTAAGTTGAGATCGGTCACTGGGAAGATTGTGGGGTCAGTGTGCAAGATCAATGCATGGAGATAAGTGGAGCTAGATTAAGGGGAAGGCAGACAGATTTCCTGATTCTGAGAAGAGGATATGGTGTTGATTTAAAGAAACCACACTGGTCCAAGTGGCCACTTCAATTTTTTATTAGATGAAAAAATAAAGCTTTCCACAGTGCAACCATAATATTCTTATTTTGTTGCAGTCTGTAGTTTTAGTCTAGACCCTGACATCTACTTGTCACAAAACTGGCCCTGCAAAACTGTAACTATTCACACTTCACCTTATCAGCATTTTCTTTCCATTTGTAGTAACCAGTGTCTACATAAAGCAAAGAATACTGCATTATCCTATGTAAGGATAAAAAGCCTGTGCTTTTGTGTTGCGCCACGTCCAGGGCGAGGCCATCACCAGGCAGAAGTCAGAAAAAACTGCACTTGTTTTTTTTTAATCCACAACAGCTGGCGTGTGTGCATACATGATGGATTTCATGTGCACCCACATGTAAATGTGTGTATGTGCACAGACAGTAAGAAGAGATAGGATGGCCAGATGGGTCCAGCTCTGTGTCCGATGGCCTAGATAAAGGCTAGATGGGTGCCACCACCTTTATGAAGTGCCAGCAGAACATTCAGAGTTGGTGTTCAAAGCTTGAAGGCTTTGATTGCCTCAAACTACCAGCTGAGCATTTGGCTTTTGGTTTCTGAAGTCTGTAATTGAGAATTTTTAACTGACATGCTCACTGATGCATTTGAATCCATTTGAGGTTGAAATAACCATTATACTGTTGATGTATCAGTCAGGAAACTTAATTACTCAGCTTGAGCAGAAAGGGATTACTTTCATTAAGGATTAGACGCAATAAAAGAAAGTTAGAATATAGTTGAAAATTCTGTATTTCCAGAAGGCTCAAAATGTGCATTTTTATGGTTTTAGTAACACCTGTCTTCTTTCTGTCTATCCATCCATTATTCCCTCTACCACAAGCACAATATCTCTTGAAATCCTCAAGGAAGGATCTTCGAATATATATCTATCCTAAATAATGGTTTGATTTTTTATTTCTTCTTTTTTTTAATTGAATAGGAATTTTCCTATTTGTGTTGTATTCAGTCAATATGTTTGCTTTAAGAGGTTTAAAGCACTTAATTCTTTATGAAATTTGCTGCTGCTTGCTTTCTACTGATTGATAAATTCATGAATAAAATAATCTTTTAGGCTGTACATTGTATCAAACAGATCAAACTGCAAGTCTCCAGACTTGTTATGTTTGATTTTTAAGTGACATTAAATTAATCAGTTATCAGATTTGCTTCCTGTTAATTTTCTGTTGGTCAGCAACTTTTGATCTAGGTCTGGCACTAAATTGTGGTAAAATGAAGCAGTTTTCTTACTGTTAAATTTGGCCAGACTGTGCTAGCGGCCCACAGCAGCCATTTCAGAACACCGGACAGCCCACACTGTAGAAGCAACTCTGGCTTGAAGTGAAACAGGAGGTGCAGCAGTCACCCTCTGTCCTTTTCTGGGGAACTCTAGGACAGAGAGAGCCTTCACTAGCACCCCAGGGAGAGGCAAGACAGATTAATGCAGAGACTTTAATATTTCAGATGAAAACGTATTACTGCTCTCTTGCTCTGTCTTCTCTCTCTCTCTCTTGGGCTTAGAGAGATGGGCCTGGATTTTGCTTGCTCTCCCCCTCTCTGCTCTTATGTCCTCCTGTCTGGCTAGAAGCACGAATGTGTTTTGCTGAGGGGTAAATTCTTTCATCCAAATCCTCCCTGTCTGCTCAGGAAGTGGTAGGCACACAAGAGGAAAATCTAATTGAATATCAGAGTGTGTTTTTGTTTGTTGGAGGGGTTTAGCTGGTTGCACTTGAAGCTCATGACCTTGCAACCAACTCTCAGGGTCTATCTTTGGTAACATTTCATGTCGTTATGTCACCTTGGATGACTGCTGTGTGGGGTTCTGCCTCTCATGTCTGTACCATGAAACCCCCCCATAGAAACACCACATCAGGTGCTGCTTGGTCGTCCAACGGTCACTGTCTTCAAGCATGAAAAAGTCTATTTGTTTTAACTGATCTGGTGACACCTATTATAGCTGAAGATTCAACATATAATATATTCCACAATGCATAGTTTCTAACATGGCTGCTGGCAAGTAAATCCAGTCTAAGAAGATTAAAACAGACAAACCGTCTCCACAACAGAGTTTCGTGTACTTAGGCTTGCAGGGTATGTCATAAGGCTCCTCTTTAGATCACTTGGGATCAAGCTTTCATTGAGTGATGAAAATCGATAGCGTCTTGTTGCTTCATATAATGACAGTAATACAATTTTGTAAAAATAGTTAAGTGGAAAACTGATGCAAGGATGTATTAAAGAACATTTTCTAAATGATGTTCACACTTCTACCTGCAGACGATCCAGTGTGGTCCCAAACTATTTAAATTATTTTTTTGTTGTTGGTTTTTTCTTTTAAATGATATCCTCTAATTAAAAAAAAACATTGCAGGTTAAATAAAAATTCCAGTGCTAAATAATTTCCTAAATGGCCATTCTTAGAACTTGAATAATGTTTCACCTCTTATTCAAAAGGCTTCTTCATTTCTGAGGAATGGGCGGTGGATGAGAGGACGAGTCATCAAGAATAAAGAAAAAGAAGTCCAGTTGCCCTTTTTTCAAACTCTCATGATTACCGTGACCTGGATGACTGAGAATCTACACTGACATAATCTTCAGTGGTTAGCCAGTTTTACATACAGTAGAGTATGGTTTGGTATTAAACACAGTATTCCAACAACTATCCGTTTCTATTTCTTTTGGGTTCTATAGCAAGTGCATCAGATGAGCTTGATTTAAAAAGGTATAAACCTTACTTCGAAGTGAAGCAGTAATCAAGATTAGGGAAATATTGTGGTTACAGCATATATGGCTGTAACAAAGCATTGTTTATTTTGTTCAGGAAACCAAAGAAAGATACACATACAAAGTCATACATATGGCAAGGTGGCAATTCTGTTGCACGCTCAAAAACCTGTGGATATTTAGATTTAGAATAAAATAAATAACCCACAATTCCTTTCATCTGAGTAAAATAATATCTTGCATTTTTTTGTTGTTTCAGTGTGTCAGTTCTAATGACAAATAAACTATGAATAAACAACTAGTTTATAGGTAAAGGGTCCTTCATAGCAGTGATAAGAAGAGCAGTCTTCTACATAAAACAGCACAATAGTTCTAACATCAACAGCTATACTTTTCTGTCAAATAACTCATACATTGCATTTTCAATCATATTAGTGACACAATGTATACTGAGCTGCCCCACACATTAGTATTACAAAGATAACTCACTGATACAGCATTGATTTGATTTATGCTGGACCTTATAGTAGCTCCCATTATTCCAAAAATGCTGCTGTTCCCTCCACATGAAGACTCGTTTCATGCTGTAGCTGATTAGTGTAGGTCAATCCATAACAAAAGAACTTATTAATTGGGCAGATACTTCCTGCTTAGGTCCTGCTGTTTAAAGTACAATCACTATAATCATTTCACTTCACTGGATCTCATTTAACAGCCATCCATTACCCCACTGCATGTGGAGGTCAGGGTCACTATAACAACACGGCAACAGAGCATGCTATTTTCCCGCTTGGGCCTGGGGGATTTGTCTCTGGTGCTGCTGGGAAATGTGTTCCCTGCGGTGTATCTTGGGACAGACCTTGGGTCTCCTTTAATGAGCAGATGCCTCCTGGCCCTGCAAACCTCAAAGGAGAGCCTATTAAGATGCTCAGGCCAGACCTTCTACTTTTTACTGACCCAGAGCTTATGCTGCCAGACTCATTATGTGCTTGTGTGTTTTGTTTTATCCTACTTCTTATTAGCTTCAGGTGATGCTTACTAGTTAAGCTGTCATTCTTCATCTACCTCCATTCTCGGAGACAGAGTCTATATCCTTCTCTTCCTCATTTCCAGAGATTCACATTTCACACTCAAAAGAAACACGTGTTTACTCCTCGGCACAGAAGAAGAGACACATGTTTACCCACTGATTATACTCGCTCTCTCACATATGTATAAAGATGTACACAGGTTTTCTCTTTATTTTCCCTGATTTTTGCCTGCCTTAATCTATTCCTCTCTGCCCCTCTCCCACCTGTTCTCATATACACACACATGCCTCTGCAATTCCTTTCCCAAGAGGCTTCTTGCCTTACCCTAAGCCAAACAGTGTGCTAATACGCTGAAGTGTTGACATGCATTCCCTCTCCCCTTGTTTCCTTTCGTTTTTTACCCCAGATCACTTTTTTTTCTCACTCCTTGATGCCATGCCATATCTGTGAATAAACCTGCCTGCAGAGAAACACACACACACACACACACACACACACACACACACACGCACACACACATACAGACAATAAGGGTCTGAACATGTTTCAGTATCTATTCTGTGATGTTGATTGCACTGTTAATCTAACCATTTTGAAAGTGAGATAAGATTTGTGTGCACATGCAAGACGCTACATATATATTGTATTCACACTGTTTAGGATGAAAAGGTGATAAAACCTTCAGGATATATTCTGCAGTTTGCAACACTGAGTTATTGTATGTGGATCTTGACAGGTCTTCATCTTATTACTTTATAAATTATTGATCTTTGCATATTGGGGTGGCTGTAGCTCAGGAGAAAGAGCAGTCGTCTGCCAAATGCAAGGTCAGTGTTTTGGTCCTTGGCTTCTCCGTACCACATGTTGAAGTGTCCTTTGGTAACACTCTGAACCCCATGATGCTTCCAATACATCCATCATGTCTGAGGATGCGTGATAGAGAAAAGCCCTGCAAAGCTTGGAACTATATAGACTAAGAAGGGCTGTATGAATGTGAATGTGTGTGTGTTAATGGGTAAATGTGGCTTGTTTTGTAAAAGCGATTTGAGTGGTCAACTAGACTAGAAAAGCACTAGAAAATTACAGTCCATTTACCATATCTCACAAAGGCCTTTAAAATGAGTCCTTTCTGCATGAAATAAATGTCATTTTCAGACTTGTCAAAAATAATTCAGGCATATGAATAGTTGTCAGTCTGTTGCAGTCTGTCTGTCTGTCTTCTGACCACAACTTTGCTTCAGACCGACTCTCCTTTTTTATTTGATGGACTGGTATAAATATTCCTTTTTCTCTGAAGATGAATTCAAATGACTTTGGTTTTATGTTTTTTTTCTCCACTCCAACTTCTCATTTATGTTTCTGAGAAGAAAAAAAATCATTCCTGCTGTTTATATTCTTGATGTTTTCGTCGTTGGTGCCATCTTTAATACTACTGCCATAGCTGGCAGTCATGACACAGCATCACCCACAGAATTGGTGCTTACCAACCACGTGTACCATATTCTTAAAAGTACAGTTAGCCTGTCCAGTCAAGGAGCTAACCAGAGCTGAAAGTGGTAACATGGGAAGCTACAACACTGAGCGTTTAGAGGTCAGCGAGAGTCAGCAGAAGACAGGGTGCAACAGGAACATGATGTCGAGAAGCACAGACACACTGAGAGCAGCTGGCCAGGAAAGAGGGGGAGGAGGGAGAGGAAGAGGTGAAGCCGGAATGAGAGAAATGCAAGGGTAGAGGAATGGAGGACAAAATGGGGACTGGAGCAACAAGAGTATCATTCTCAGTTACACTGTTTCACATGGTAGAGCCCCTCTTTAAAAGGCCAATTACTCTGTAATAGTCCTAGACTGACTAGGTGATTTCTCACTGTGCTGAGTGGAATAGCAGAGCAGGAGTGGACTCAGTCCAGTGGAGAGACCCAATCATCATTGCACTGCAGTGAAGGGAGTCCAGGGACACCTACACACATGTGTGTACGTATGATCGCTTTCATGTGTGCATTGTGTGCATGTCAGTAAATGTGCATGAACAGTTTGTATATGCAATTGTCCCCATTTCACCACATTTTTTTAAATTGAAAATTACTTTATGTAATACATATCTATGTATGTATGTATGTTATGCACGTTCCCATACAAATAATTTTTTATTGAATAACCTTTACCAGTGATGAATTTTACAATCATCTTGATAGAGCAGACTGTGAGATCGTAGCAAAATCAACTTACTTTAGAAATATCGAATATAAATCCGATCGATTTCTTTTTTCTCTTTGTTCCAATTTTAGTATCTATATCACATTCATTTAATTGAAAGTCAGGTCAATTTAAAAAAAAGAACAGCTTTGCTACCTTTAATTGACAGCCATGATAAATGGTGGTTCACCATCACCTTTTCCCCTGTGAATCATGCTCTCCTCTGCCCACACTAAAATCCCCTTTATGTTTTTTCTTTGTGCCCCTGAGCTCCTTTTCTTTTCCTTTCATTGTCATCCTAGATGGCGAGGCTGTGGGCTCAATGAGAACTGTATTCTATACTAATTAGTTGCTTGTAATTTTGGTGATGTAAGGATTTATGCTTGTTTCAGTAATGCACTCATGTTGGACTGGAAAAAAACATGCTCTATGCTTTAAGCATGAATGGCCATGGAATGAGAGGATTTTAGTTCCCATTCAATGCAGCAGTAATTCAAGCTGGCTACGAAAAGATTTAAGTTATATACCATGTAAGCCTACATTATGTCTACAGGCTGAGCTACGACTTTAATTGAAATTAAAGGAGACTCGAATTAAATTAGCTGTCCCTCATAAACTTTGAGTTCATAATGGTAATTTTTCACGCAAAAAACCTAGACAAATTCTGAATTATCTTTGTATACAAAAGATGAGGTTCAGTGCGGCCAATCAGAAAAAGAGGATAAGTTTTACTGTTGGAACCAATTTTCCTCTTTTTCTTAAGTAGCTGCTGGTCATCTCTAAAAAAAAAATTCAGGGTCTGTAGAAATCTAATATAGTTTTTTGCTTGAGAATCAACATGGGGATGCTCAAAGCACTTGAGAGAGAATTCCCTGCCCTGCCAGGCTGACTTTAATGGTTCCTCCACTGTTGCTGCCCTTAAAAGCCAACTTACCACAAGCTAATGCTCCTGTATGAAATTTTAAACACCAATGGATAGAATCAAAATTTTTTAGATGTGCCTGACAGCACCGATTTCATCCCTTGTGGCCTATGCTAGCCTCGTCAAAAGTTCCCGATGTGAATTGATGCTGAAAGGACCTGATGACACTGGTGCTGCACTAGCAATATGTATGTGTGTGTGTGTGTGTGTGTGTGTGTACTTCCAAAGAGAGAGTAGAAAGAGGAATGATGGAGGTGAAAGAGAAGCTGTTTTAGTGCTCAGCAACTTGCCAAGCTTGTGTTTTAAATTTATACAAATGCGTTGGGTTTTGGGAGATACAACAGGCCGGCTTCTTGTCCAAGCCTGAAGGAGGCTAAAGTTGCCAAAATGGACTCCCCCCAAAAAATACAGGCTTCTGTAAACATTAGAAAGAGGCAGATGCTTTGTTTAAAGTGGCACATGTTGTACATGTGCTTGTTTGCACATGTAATACAGTTAATGTATACATAATTTATGTACTGTGAACATTGCTGTTTTATATTTATTTTGCTTAAAGATAAAACTAAATATATTAAAATGTTGCAACAAAATACTAAAGGAATTTAGTTTTTTGTGTGCTTTTAAGAATATAAATATAGAATATGCTCTGTTATTCGTTTGTATTTGTGACCTTGTACAATATGCTAAGTGAACTGCATGAACTTTACACAACTGTGCAAGTAGATGTTTTGACTGAAGTCCATTGGAGTGGTTTGTAATATATATTGATGTAGCTGCTTTCCACAATTCACAATTTGGAAATGTTTTTTAGTATACATACATGATGAGAGCTACTGGGGATGAAAAACACTGTAGCACTAACTCAGAAACACTGAAAATATCAAACAAGTTTTCTCATAAACATTGAAATATCAACAGAAATGGAAAAAACTTAATTCATGCAAAAGGATACAAATACAAATTTTCTAGGGTATTAAGTAATGTATTTCATTTAAATCTTTTTTTCAGGCTAGCATAACTTACCATGACATTTGAAACTAGGGAGGTGCTCACTATCCTGATAACCAAGGAAATTAAGATTTCCAACATGCACAACTACTTGTGAAAGGGTCAGTCTTTTTGGGTAAGCAATGGTGTTTTTAGTAACTCTTACCAATTTGTTTCAATAACTACACCTACTTGAGCCAGGTTTACATCATAAGATTTTGAAATCAATGAACATTTTACTGGTGAAGGAGATGATACCAACAACTGTAAAGTCCATCAGAACATAAATAAAATCCCTGTAAGTTGTAAGGGTACATGCATCATACTCTGTATTTTGTAAAAGTTACAGTCAGTATATTTAAAGGTAGATGTGCTTCAACACTAAAACCAAATATTTGCTACAACTTCATATTTTGTGATGCAAAAGTACTCCATCCATCCATCATCTACCGCTTCTCCGGGGATTGGGGCAGCAGCTTGAGCAGAGAAACCCAGACGTCCCTGTCCACGGCCACTTCCGTGGGGACCCCGAGGCGTTCCCAGGCCAGCCAAGAGACAAAGTCTCTCCAACGTGTCCTGGGTCTTCCCTGGGGTCTCCTCCCAGTGCGACGTGCCCGGAACACCTCACCAGGGAGGCGTCCAGGAGGCATCCTAACCAGATGCCCGAGCCACCTCATCTGACTCCTCTCGATGCGGAGGAGTTGCGGCTCTACTCCGAGCCCCTCCCGGATGACCGAGCTTCTCACCCTATCTAGCCCAGACACCCAGCGGAGGAAGCCCATTTCGGCCGCTTGTATTCGCAATCTCGTTCTTTCGGTCACTACCCACAGCTCGTGACCATTGGTGAGGGTAGGAATGTAGATTGACCGGTAAATCGAGAGCTTCGCCTTCTGGCTCAGCTCCTTCTTCACCACGAGGGGCCGGTGCAGAGCCTGCATCACTCAGTGGGGTTACATGGCAGTGAAAGGATCAGATAATTGGCTAAATTACAATAAGACTGAGTTATTAAGTGCATGTAGACACCTTAATCTGACAAGAAATTGGATCGAATCGAGTTACTCGCGATCGGATTAAGACCCCGAGATAACTCTGTTGAAAGTCAAAATAAACGTGTTTGCAGGCGAGTGAAGCACGTGGTGAATTAGACTTTGCGTTCTGCGCATGCTCGAGATTTTTTTCCCGGGGTCGGGAACCGGAAGTCGGAAGAGACGATATTACTGTTGTTGTTGCCGTTGTCGGAAAAAAACAAACAACGCGATGGAGAATGCGCCGTTGTGCAGCTCATCACAAACGAAATATAGAGGGATGTACCTTCATCTTGCTCTTCATTAGCCATTTTCTCGAATGCCTGAGTTTGCTGTTGTTTGGTGTTGAAGGGGTCAACCGGAAGTGGCTCTATTAGCAATAGTTGAAATGGGTACAGCTCCACCTATCGTATCGGAGTATGACATGCTTTGTGACTCTGATCCGATTCATTCACCGCCATATATCCAAGGATGATTACCTTTGCTCAACTAATTTTTATTGTAATTTAGCCAATTTTCTGATCTTTTCAGTGCCATGTAACCCCACTGACTGCGGACGCCGCACAGATCCGTCTTTCAACCTCCCGCTCCATTCGTCCCTCAGTCGTGAAAAAGACCCCGAGATACTTGAACTCCTCCACTTGGGGAAGGATATCATTCCCAACCCGGAGAGGGCATTCCACCCGGAGCCAGTCTCCTTGAGAGGGGTCAAAAGTAATCTACGGAGTTATTTTTCTTAGCAAGTTGCATAGTAATGTAACTTTTTAAAGGCAGCGATCCCTTCATCTAATTAGTTACCCATGACTGGATGACAGTGACCAGTTCCAGCCAATGAGAGTGCAAGAAATTGGGCGAGGGGACATTTTGGGGACATCCTGAAGAGGAATACAGTAAACAAACATTCAACAAGCATGACTAAAAGCATGGTGAAAAAGTAGGTCTGGTTTAACAGTAGAATTTGTTTGAATTTTAGCAAGTCAAGAGATATCTTTAATACTTTGATACATATACTTTGATATCTCCAGCATTTTATATCATGATAGATTAGAGAAAGAGATGGTGTGGAAATAAACTTCCAGTTATCTTCAAGAACCAGATGAGTGAAACAAACTGAATCACCAATATTCATGTGTTATTGTGTAATGTTAATAACAAGCGAGAGACTTGTTGCATGGGTTCTCTCTGGTTACTCCAGCTTCTTCCCATGCATGTTAGGTTGACTGGTAATTTTAAAATGACCACTGGACCGAGTGTGAGCATGCATGGTTGCTTGTTTTGTTTATCTCCATGATGGCCCTGAGATAGACTGGTGACGTGTCCAGGGTGTATCCTGCCTCTAATGTTTGGCAGTTGGAATAGGCTTAAAGTCTTGGCCCACCAAATTTGACATTTGGTGCTGTAAATAAACTTTTTAAAAGCAAAAATAATGCAGTTGACTGAGAAGATTCAAGTCAAACGGACTCACTTAAAAACATTAGTTACACATCCTTATGGTGTCAGGAAAGTAAAAAAATAAATGTATTGCACTTTTTTATTTATTTATTTCTAACACCAAGCAAGTCAATAACATTCCAATTTCTTAAAGTAAATACAAAATGAATGATATTGAACAGAGCGTGAGTCAGGCGGCCCTGTCTGGTGCCTTTAAATTGAATCTTTCCAGATCAAGCATCACTTTCTTGCCTGAGCCTTGCAAACAGAAACTGGTTGAGTACCTGTAATTGGGTTTGCATATAGTGAGTTGACTGTTAAATTGCTCTTCAGTGAGGGAACACATCTGGGGAACACAGAAACTAACTTTTTACTATATGGGAGGTCATAAAGCGATGGTGTAGTGTAGAAATAAAAGTCTCTCGCTCTACTAAAGGCTGTTTTGCCACATGTACAGCAGATTCTGCCCTGCATTACAAATAATGAGCAGGACCATAATTATCTTTGTCCACCGAACCCCTCATTGGCTCGCCACAAAGACAGACTTTGAAAGAGGAAGCTGTGACCACATTAGCGGCATTCAGATGCGCATTTGGAGGAAAAACATAATGGTGTAGAGTAGAAACCATTAGGCTTGTGGTAATGTTACAGTCCGTCTACTGGAGCAGGTGCTTATGGATGTGATGTGTCCATTCAGGCCTCATTATTACAAAGCAGTTGAGAAGTGGAAGAGGATTAATTTGAATTTGAATTTGAATTTGAATGGGAGGCAGTTTAACACATGCATACATCAATTGTTGTTGCCTGTCCTAATTTCATATCTGTTATTGATCTGTACTGGTGCTAATAGTGAACTATTTCCTGATGTTTTTCCTTTCTCTGCAACATAATTTAAGCCTCAGCATATGCAATGCTGCATGGTTTTCATGATTATTGTCCTAAATATTTTTTCTTTCAGATGGTTTTCTTCTGTTTAGAACACTTGTACCTCCCTTTTCCTGAGGGTCTTAAAACACCAGGATCCTATTGTATTCATCCTCTGAGTTGGCCCATTTGGATAGGATTAATATTCCTCTGGGATAAGGGTGAAATATTTGCCAATGGCAACCAGATACCTAATTTGGGCAACCCTAGCCAGTGATTTGCCATAGAAGAGAGTTAGAATTGAGACAACACAATGCGAGCCTCAACCCAGCCTGACAACACATAACAAAGCTGTACAGAGTTTTATGGCCAAGACATTACATCAGCCCATTGGGAATGCTTGAGAAGTCTCTTAATGTGTCTGTTTCTTTGTATCTTTTTTTCCCCTTTCTTCTCCCTAACTGTGTGAGCTCAAAGGAATAAGTGCATTTTTGTGTAATTACCCCATTACACCACTCTAAATTCAAACTGTGCAGAACAAATGAAATGAACAAAATAATGAAAGCGGATCTTTTCATGCACGAGAGAGAATAAAATGCTCAGACATTGACTTAAAAACACAGACTTCTTAAGTTTAAGCGCAAACGGCCCTTAAACTATCAGTCAAATTTTCTTGTTGGTGGGGACGTGGACGTGGTGTTCTTTTTTATGGGGGGGTGTCGTAAAATCTTTTAAGAAAGGAGCTAGATTGTTCAGCAGACTATAACTTAAATGCTTTTTGAGATCTTCCATATTTTGCTGCTGGCTATGTACAAACTGTCTCAACTTTTTGTTGACAAACATTGGCAAGTAGAAATGTTCTCATTTCATTTGACAGTTTTTAAAATTTTGTTTTGTACTTGCTTTACTGAAATTCTACAGGTTGATGTCCTTCAAGATGCTTTTGCCACTTAGATATAAAAAGTAAAACATAAGTTACAAAAAATAGATATATATAGATAAATACAATAAATACTTAAAATGTTGCCGCTCACATGTTCAGTATTTTTTCGGCCAAAAGGGAAGTTGTAATGCCACGTGACATTTTACAAGTTGTAGCCACTCATTTCTGCTATTTTCCATTAGTTGTACCCTTGTCTAACAACATTAATTTTAATCTGCCACAGCTAGAAATGTGGTGCAGTTCTGATTAGATTTGCCCTCGCCTCTGCTGCGAAACCCTTAACAACATCCTCATGAGGTTTATGAAGGGGATGCGAGGCCATAATGGATATTTTTTTTTTCTTTAATTATTTTCCCTGCTCCTATTTGACTGCTGTGTCTGTGTGGTGTGCTCTGTGCTTGGCCTGCAGATAGATGGGGAGTGGCCCTACAAATCATATAGGTTATTCCTAATTTCCATTCTGAAGTAGTCTCGCATATCTTTATTTGAGATCACATGTGGTCATCTGTCCTCCCACACCTCAAGGGAAAGTGTACCTCATCTTTGAGTGTTGCCAGTTCTGCTTTCTCGATATATTTCGCAATTATTGTAGTGTTAATCCAAAGACAAATTGCTGCTGTCGTTGCAGACAGATTCTGGGTGGTGAGGCTCTCTGAGGGTTGAGCACCATGTCAATATCTTTGATCTTATTAACAGAGAGTGTGGGAAATGATCAATGCATTTCTGTCATGCAGGCACAATTGTCGCAATGTCTTGATGATAACTAGTTATCATTTTAATATGGCCATTTAGCATAGCAGTGGTAATTGTCCCACTGTCATTGTTCATTCGCCTCCATTTCTCAATATTAGAATATAGGCAGAGCACTAAATGAAGACCATGTTCTAAATGACATACTCCAGAGCACTTTCTATAAATTCTCAGTAATGAAAACAAGAGAGTGTACAAGTATAATGAGTATTAAATCATATATATTACAGTTCCAGACTGCATAGTACAGTGCAGAGCAGTACATTGCTGTCAAGATATTATTTTTTCTACTGATCTGCACAGGCCATCTGCAGGAAAGTTGTCAGTAATATTCTGTGCTCATGAAGAAATAAACCAAGCAAATATGATCTTTTGAAGTGAAACTCTTAAAATCACCATCATAGAAAAACATCTCTGTGTGCTTGCTTTAATATTACAATTGTTTATTTATTTAATTTGTGGGTGATATTAGGTGACTTAAGGGTTTGGATGGCCTTACTGACTTCAAAGCTTGGCAAAGGGTGAGGAATTATTATGAGAAATTATATGGATAATCACATCTTGGAGTGCCTAGTTTTGTTTTAATGCATGACTGTCTCAGATTATGCTTTTGATGGAACTGTTCCACACACGTTTTTATTCTCAACCGGGATAGATGGATACATTTTAATGTAGCTATTGTATATACTTGAAAATAAATACAGAATAAATGTAGTGTAGCTCGTATAAATTATGTTTTGCCTGGCTGGTTTTTATGGCATAGCATCAGGGACAAAATTAAGATAACTGTGAAGATGGTTGGAGGCTATATCCTTATAAATACTGATCTGGCTGGTGCTTGGACTGGTGCTTTGACCAAGGCTGTGATTCATGCATCTTATCTAGTAACCTGCTGGATTTGCTATTAGCTCAGCTGGTCTTCAGCCTCTGAGGCCAGTACCTATCATGCTCAAACTCTTGTTCCTGGGATAATATTGATAAAGTCTTGCTTTAGAAATTCTTGACTGAGAAATGTCTTTAAAAAATCTAAGACTTTACCATTGGTCAAGCATCATGACATAAGGCAACATGGCTGAAAAAAAGACTGTGATACGTTAAGAGGAAGACGAGACCTGCATGAATGATGCAGTAATTACGAAAACTCAAATAGATTTTCTCCTCTAAAAGCTTTTGTAATTGCATTCACCTGACATTTCAGGTATAATCCAATACCAGCTGACTTGTAAGCTAAAATTAAAACCAGCGTGGCCCCAGAGGACTAAGATGAAGAACCGCTTCAAACACACGTGTGGAGGGGCAGCCACAGGGTTTCCAGATCTATGGCTGTTGTCACAATCATGACTAATGTGGAAAAAAGAACTAAGCAGCTCTCCCCCTGCCTGTTCAGCTGTTAAGCCGTAGCATAGCTTGAAGCTATAGAAGCCTCCTGATGTCGCTTCATTAATTAGTCATATTAGCAACAGTCATTTTGTGGAAATTCTATTGAGAAGTGGGAACCCACAATGCAGGGTACCTTTATCTTTGTTTTCAGTTACTTGTCTCCTCTGTAATTGGGAGGATGATAACACACAAAGATGTGATTTGGTGCAGATTGTTTGTTCTTGCATTAGTGATGGCTTAACCTTTAAGAGACCATGCGTTTTTGTCTGCTTGGAGAGAGACTGAAAGTGATTGCATTTGGATGAACAATTACTGTTGGCAAGGTCTTAATTGCCCATGGTCTTTACTCCTCTGAGGCTGTCAACATCTTGTATTTTTCAATTTGACTTTCTGATCCAAATAAAATCTCTTTTTGCTCCTTACTATTACAATTCCATTAAAGAATGGTTAAAACAGTGCTAAGTAAAGTTTCAAGAGAATTTCGTGTCACAAATGGAACAGAAGTTGTGTTGTGTGAAACAATACAAACCTTTTCTTGACTTCTTATTTGTGAATTTAAGTTATATCTTAACTTCACATGTTCTTGCACTTGAACGTGCCTTGCCTCCCCCAACCTATTTTCTTTGCACAACATGATAAAACTAAAAAATTAATCAGCTAATGCTAAATTATATATTACTATCCTCATGGTTCACAGCTGTATCCCCTGTCACCTGTTTTATTATCTTAGAGCTTGTTTTGTCAAACTTATGTGACTCAGGGTTTGCTGTTGCACTGACTGATGTTATTCTCTACCATGTTATGTCTGCACTCTCATTCTCTGTCATTTTCTCCCACAAACTCGGCAGAAGTGAAACTAAGGTGTGAAGTATTAATCCTGTTTTACATCAGAGTTGTATCATTAATCCATACATGCAAAAAAAAAGCTGCCATAAGAGCAAGTGAATGCAATGAGTCTTCTAGTCATCTGTCAACCCCCTTTCATACCGAGATGTTTTGTAGTTAAACCTACGTATTATTTATTTTTATCTTATTTTTTAAGCATATGAGTTACTAATTATAGTGCAGATTGGATTATAAGATAAAGTAGTTTACTTAATATATTACATACATTACGATCAGTGAGAAATGAACTCACTTAATTTTTTAAATTGTAGTAATTGTGATATTTGTGAGACACTGATTTACAGTTAACTTAATAAGGCAAGGCAAGGCAAGGCAAGTTTATTTGTATAGCACAATTCAACTACAAGGCGATTCAAAGTGCTTAACAGAGACATTAAAACAGCAGAAATAAAAAGCACGATTTAAATTTTAAACAAAAAAGAAAGAAATAAGAACAATAGATAAAATCAGTAGTTAAAATGTGATTAAGTTTTGAGCTTTATTCAAACGCAGCTGAAAATAGGTGTGTCTTCAACCTGGACTTAAATACACTGAGTGTTTAAGCTGATCTGAGGCTTTCTGTGAGTTTGTTACAGACATGTGGAGCATAGAAGCTGAATGCAGCTTCTCCATGTCTGGTTCTGACTCTGGGAACTGATGAAAGACCGGATCCAGATGACCTGAGGGGTCTGGGAGGTTCATACTGGGTCAGGAGGTGACTGATGTATTTTGGTCCTAGACCATTCAGAGCTTTATAGACCAGCATTAGAACTTTAAAGTCTATCCTCTGATGGACAGGCAGCCAGTGTAAAGACCTCAGAGCTGGACTGATGTGGTCCACTTTTTTGGTCTTAGTGAGGACTCGAGCAGCAGAGTTCTGAATAAGCTGCAGTTGTCCAACTGACTTTTTAGGTAGACCTGTAAAGATGCTGTTACAGTAATCAAGCCTACTAAAGATGAATGCATGGACTAGTTTTTCCAGGTCCTGTTGACACATCAGATTCTTTAACCTTGATATATTCTTAAGGTGATAGTAGGCTGACTTTGTTACTGCCTTAATGTGTTTTTCCAAATTTAGGTCTGAGTCCATCACTACACCCAGATTTCTGGCCTGGTTGGTAGTTTCTAGGTGTATAGATTGAAGTTCTGTGGTGACCTGTAATCGTTTCTCTTAGGCTCCAAAGACAATTACCTCAATTTTGTTTTTGTTTAGCTGGAGAAAGTTGTGGCACATCCAGTCATTAATCTCCTCAATGCATTTACCAAGAGCCTGTACAGGGCTTCGGTCTCCTGGTGACATTGTAATATATATCTGCGTGTCATCTGCATAGCTATGGTAGTTTGTTTTGTTGTTTTTTTATAATCTGTGCCAGTGGGAGCATGTAGATGTTAAACAGAAGAGGTCCCAGGATTGAACCTTGGGGAACTCCACATGTAACTCTTGTGTGCTCAGATGTAAAGTTACCTATTGACACAAATTACTTCCTGTTCTCTAAGTATGTTTTGAACCAGTTTAGTACAGTTCCGGAAAGACCCGCCCAGTTTTCCAGTCGTTTCAGTAATATATTGTGGTCAACTGCATCAAATGCAGCACTTAGATCTAGTAAAACTAAGACTGACATTTTTCCACTGTCTGTATCAGAATCAGAATCAGAATCGCTTTTTATTGCCAGGTATGTGGACACACACGAGGAATTTGACTCCGGTTACACCTCACTCTCTTTAGTGCAACAATTACAAAAAAATAGACAAAAAAATAGACATAGAACAAGATTAAATCAGAAGTGCAAATTGGTGCATGGTGCAAGGATGAAACACTGAAGTCCGGTTTTAGCTGTTTAACACAGAGACAGCCTGAGGGAAGAAACTGTTCCTGTGTCTTGTTGTTTTGGCGTACAGAGTTCTGTAGCGCCTTGCAGAAGGGAGGAGTTTAAACAGTTTGTGTACAGGGTGTGATGGGTCTGCAGAGATGTAACCTGCCCGTTTCCTGACTCTGGACAGGTACAGATCCTGGATGGAGGGCAGGCTGACACCAATAATCTTCTCTGCAGACCTTATTGTCCGTTGCAGTCTGTTTTTTTCCTGTTTGGTGGTTGATCCGAACCAAACGGTGATGGATGAACAGAGAACAGACTGAACAATGGCGGTGTAAAACTGGATCAGCAGCTCCTTAGGTAGGTTGAGCTTCCTGAGCTGCCGCAGGAAGTACAACCTCTGCTGTGCCTTTTTGATGGTAGTGACTGTGTTGGTCTCCCACTTCAGGTCCTGAGAGATTGTGGGGCCCAGAAACCTGAAGGATTCCACAGCAGACACTGCGTTGTTGGTGATGGTGATGGGTGGCAGAGTGGGGGGGCTTCTCCTAAAGTCCACTGTCATCTCCACTGTTTTTAGCGTGTTCAGCTCCAGATTGTTCTGACCACACCAGCAGACCAGCCGTTCAACCTCCCGTCTGTATGCAGACTCATCCGTCCCGGCCGATGACTGTTGTGTCATCTGCAAACTTCAGGAGTTTAACAGACGGGTCTCTTGAGGTGCAGTCGTTGGTGTAAAGGGAGAAGAGCAGTGGGGAGAGTACACACCCCTGGGGGGCACCTGTGCTGATGGTCCGGGTGCTGGATGTGATGCTCCTCAGCCTCACCTGCTGCTTCTTGTCAGTCAGGAAGTTTGTAATCCACTGACAGGTGGAGGAGGGCACAGTGAGCTGGGTGAGTTTGTTGCGGAGGATGGCTGGGACGATGGTGTTGAACGCCGAACTGAAGTCGACAAACAGGATCCTGGCGTACGTCCCTGCAGAGTCGAGGTGTTGCAGGATGTAGTGCAGTCCCATGTTAACGGCATCATCCGCTGACCTGTTCGCTCGGTAGGCGAACTGCAGGGGGTCCAGCAGGGGGTCTGTAATGTCCTTCAGGTACCCCAACACCAGTCTCTCGAAGGACTTCATGACTACAGATGTGAGGGCAACAGGCCTGTAGTCGTTCAGTCCTGTGATGGTGGGTGTCTTGGGGACCGGGATTATTGTGGAGAGTTTGAAGCATGAGGGGACTTCGCACAGCTCCAGGGATCTGTTGAAGATCCAGGTGAAGATGGGGGCCAGTTGGTCAGCGCAGACCTTCAGGCAGGAAGGTGACACACCGTCTATGCCGGGTGCCTTCCTGATCTTTTGTCTGTGAAAGACTGACAGAACATCCTCTTCACAGATCGTGAGTGCTGGTGGGGGGTCAGAGGGGAGAGGTGGCAGAGTGGCAGGTGATGTCAATGGGGGGGGGAGGTGGAAAGGTGTGAATGTGTCAAACCTGCAGTAGAACACATTCAGCTCGTCAGCCAGTTGATGATTCGCTGCAGTGTTTGGGGATGGTCTCCTGTAGTTGGTGATGGACTGCAGGCCTCTCCACACTGACGCTGGATCGTTGGCTGAAAGGCTGTTTTTAATCTTTTCAGCGTAGCTCCTCTTGGCTGCTTTCACCTCCATTGTCAGCGTGTTTCTGGCCTGGTTGTACAGGACTCTGTCCCCACTTCTGTAGGCCTCCTCCTTGGCCTGACGAAGTTGCCTGAGTTTTGCAGTGAACCAGGGTTTGTTGTTGCTGTATGTGCGAAAGGTTTTGGTGGGCACACACATGTCCTCACAAAAGCTGATGTAAGATGTCACGGTATCAGTCAGTTCATGCAGGTCTGAGGCTGCAGTCTCAAAAACACTCCAATCAGTGCAGTCAAAGCAGGCTTGTAATTCCACTTTGGCGTTGTTGGTCCATCTCCTCACCGTCTTGACCACAGGCTTAGCAGATTTCAGCTTCTGCCTGTCGGTCGGGATAAGATGAACCATGCAGTGGTCAGAGAGTCCCAGGGCTGCACGGGGGACAGAGTTATATGAGTTCTTAAAAACAGTGTAACAGTGGTCCAGAGTGTTTGTGTCCCTGGTGGGACACTTAATATGCTGTTTATATTTTGGCAGTTCGTGGCTGAGGTTTGCTCTGTTAAAGTCCCCCAAAACAATGAGCAGAGAGTCCGGGTGTTTTTTCTCCACGTTATTAATCTGGTCGGCCAGGTGTTGTAACGCCTCAGTAACACAGGCCTGAGGAGGGATGTAGACTCCGACCAGAACAAACGAGGAAAACTCCCGCGGCGAATAGAACGGTTTACAGTTGATGAAGAGTGTTTCTAGTTGAGGACTGCATGATTTGTTTAGGACCGTGACATCAGTACACCAACCTTCGTTAATGTAAAAGCAGATTCCGCCTCCCCTCGTTTTCCCCGTAAGCTCCGTTATCCGGTCCGCTCGGTGCAGGTGAAATCCAGGCAGGTAGAGAGCAGTGTCCGGGATGTGCTCACCGAGCCAGGTTTCGGTGAAGCACAAGGCAGCAGATCTGTTGAAGTCCGTGTTGGTTGTATTGAGGAGCTGCAGTTCGTCCACCTTGTTCGCCAGAGAGCAGACGTTGGCCAGGTGAATAGACGGGAGCGCAGTGCGAAACCCCCGCTGCCGCAATCTGACAAGTGCGCCGGCTCGCTTCCCCCGATGTGTCCGGCGTCTCCAGCGGAGACCACAGAGAGCTGCTGCTCCTCCAATGAGTAGTTCTGTTAAGTTTTCCGGATCGATGAGAACCGAAGAAAAAACTTTGCTGGTGGTTATACCAATGTTTAGGAGTTCTTCTCTGGAGTAAGTGACCAGAGAAGGAGCACAGAAAACACGACAAATGCACAAAAACGTAAAAAACACGAGAGAGCGAAGTACCGAGGCAGCCATCCGCGGCGCCGTTTCCATGTATTCAGACATATTTCATTAAACACTTTGGTCAGAGCAGTCTCAGTGCTGTGGTGCTGTCTAAAACCTGACTGGAAGGTGTCATAGCAGTTATTTTGTTTTAAAAAGTAATTAAGCTGTTTAAAACCGCTTTTTCAATGATCTTACTTAAAAATGGGAGATTTGAGATAGGCCTGTAGTTGTTCATTTGTGTCTTGTCAAGATTGTCCTTTTTCAGCAGAGGTTTGATTACAGCTATTTTTAGTGGCTCTGGAAACACACCCGACTTTAAAGACAAGTTCACGATCAGTAACAGGTCTGACTCCAAAATCTTTGAGACCCTTTTGAAAAAAGCTGTTGGCAGGATGTCTAAACAGCAAGAGGAGGAGTTCAGCTGACGTAAGATGTCCTCCAGGTCTTTGCTGTTAATGGGTTTGGAACTGTGTCATGGTTTTTAAACCGGTTTTCCGTGGAGATGGTACATATACATATAATAAAATATGGCAGGGAAATTACATTTAAAGTTGAAGGAATCAGACTGACATTGATTCAGTCATTTTTTTTAGAATATAAACTCTTTGTTGTTTTTGTATTCTGCTTCACAGCAGACATTAGATTGACTGCAGTTGCTAAATTCTTATTCTTTTAATTCCACAAAAACTGTTTTAAAATAAGCTTTAATCTAATATTTCTTTTAAATAACTAATTAGGGCAGGTTAAGTAAAGGTAGAGAAGGCAGAAAACCGTTTAAATAATGTGGAACTACTTGTTTCTGTCCATTTGTGATATGGATTAACATATATCTAATTCTTTTGCATTTAGGACAAAGATATGTATCACCCCACAGCTGAAGTATTGTGTTGTCCTCTGTTAGCTTTGTACCGTAATGGTCTCTCATCAGGCTCTTTTTTACAGTCAAATCTCATGAGTTGTGGTGGCTGATCAATAACAGATTTCAAGTGAAGTAATGTTATTCTACAAATAGAAGACAAACTTACAACTGTGTACCTTGCCTCTGGAAGTCTCCTGTTTTTTCCCTTCTCATCTCCTCTGAGTCACATTTAGCTGATTGCAATATCCTTGGTAATGGTGGCCTTTGATCGATTCATTGGTTGCAGAGTGCGGAAATAAGGAGCAGGGAGTAGAGGAAGAAGCACAAATGGAGCTCCTAGTACAGGCTCAGGCAGCAACGCTGTTAGTGATGCTATCCATATTAGCTGAGCATATCTCTGCCATCTTTACGCCCACACACATATTCACCTATGTAATTTATTCAAAAGGCCAACACCCCTGTGGTGCACCCACCTCACAGGTGTTTTCATTTCTTTTGACTCATTAAACCTCCTCCCATGACTGTGTGTGTGCAAACTGTACTTGATGGAAAACCTCTGTCAATTTCCATTTTTGTTTTCCCATTAACTTACTTTGTATGCCACTGCGGAAGCTATAATCTCACATAATGTAATGGCTTGAGACTTTGCATCAGATAAAAGGATAGCAATTCTGAGTCTACTGCTTTGTTCCTCTGAGAAATGTCTAAAAATGCATACAAAGCTGTTAGAGACACTAAAAGGTCACACTCAGACCTTTTATAGGGAATATTTGTTGTTCATATACTTTCATGTTTATTTCAACTTAGAATAAAATACATTTTCATAGCAGGGGTTAGAATGGATGCAGTGTGTTCTCATTGTACCATAATAATCATGAATAATGATCATTTTGAATGTTATCTGCTCAGATATTGATTCAGATACTGAAAATATATCACAGCAAAAATCTGAAACATCAGATGAGTAATAATTGTACAGCTTTGTATGATGTAGTTTCACCAGGCAGTGCATCTTGCAACCAACTGAATACCCCCACCTATCCCTAAACTACTGTGTCCCATTTGCTGCAAAACTGCAGAGCAATATTGAGGGCAACTTGTGACATCCTTGAACATAAATGGCTTGTTCTAGCTGAGGTAATAAAGAAACAACTAATCTTATTTTCACATGATTCTAAATGGTATGAACTGATACAACATGGGTCTTAAGATTTCATGTTTAAAACAGAAGCCTGAATCATATTTGTTTCTATAGCTTATGTCTGAAATGAGAAAACAAAAACTCCCTTGATTTTAGCTTTAGAGGAGGTCTATTAAGTGAGAGTAACTAATTGTGGCACCAGTGATGATGCTCATCACAGTAAAGGTCCCTCCACATCTGATTGCATGTGAATGTTTTAACAAGCTTTTACTCGATGCTACTTCTGCTGCAAACTCCAATTTTACTGCTGATACTAACCGTCTTGCCTTGCAAAACTGAATTTTCTGTAAAACATCTACAACTGTAAATAATAGTGCAATAGTACAGTCCTGTAGGGGTCCATTAGGGCTCTTGCTTTCACCTTCCTCACAGAAATTAGTTTATGACTGAGCAGGAACATTGCTTTAAGTTCAACTATTGTGCTTATTTATCATAATATTAGCTACAGCATAATGAGAATATCCTAGACTGAACAAACTAATTGAAAATTACCCTTCTGGCCTTTTTGTTTGTAAACACTCTCTTAAGTAATGTGCTCACATGCTTCTTGGGTGATGAATTCACTGACCTCAAGGGGATCCCGCATCTAATGTTCATGAACAGTGACAAAACCACACCACTGGAGCCCTATTCTATTTCAAGAAATGAACCATGTCAAAACAAAAAGTATTTCATATCATCATGTAGAGTAACGTTTAAAGCAGAAAGAATCACTTGTAAAAAGCTTCAAGGTGAAATAAAGAAATGCTTCAGTGTGGTAAATAGTCAATGGAAACGACATGCATTAACGCATAATTCAGGTTCAGCCATATATGTCAAGTAGAACCTCCTTGAAATATACGACACCTCCTGAACTACACCATCTGAAGCAAAAATAGTAATATTTTGGTTTGCATTTCAGTTCAAATTTTTGGTTCTTAGTGGATTATGACACACACACACACACACACACACACACACACACACACACACACACACACACACACACACACACACACACGCACACAACAAAACAAGAACACTCCATCCTCTTGATTTAACAGACTGTTTGGCTTTGAGTGTCATTCATACCGCTATAAGACGTAGACTGAGGAGACAGTGTTGTGTCCATAGTGTTTTGTAACCATGAAAAACAACAAAAAAGTGTAGTTGTGGTAGCCTGTTGAAACGAATGCCCCATTAACAGATTAAAGAGCCAGAAGTGGAAAATAATCAAACGAAAGAGCCAAAGAGATTAGTTTCTTTTACAATAATTTAAGTTGGGCAATATTAAAAGCTATTTCAAATTAAACTGATCCTTCCAGGAGCTGTCCATTCAGCACCACAGAAACTCCTGACTGTGAAGATCTGTCAAGACAAATTAAAAAATGAAAATAGATATTTTTCTTGTGTTTTAGAGCCATTACACAATTATATTAATACAACAATACTTAACACTGATTATCTCATCACATGTTAGTGTTCTGCTGGAAAATTATGGGTCCTGGCATTAAGTCTAATCAACCACCTCACGACAGTGACATTCTCCCAGCAGGGCAATATACTCCTTCACCACAAAATCTACCCATCAGCTCAAGGAGCACAACAAAGAGGCCAAGCTGTTAACCTGGCCTCCTGACACCCCAGAGCCACATCTAATGTAGCATCCATGGGATGCTTGAGAACCAAGATGTCCACAGAGTTTTCATTACCACAACATCGAATTTGGTAGCATTAGCCAGTGGTACTTTTTAGGACTTAAACAAGCTACGCTTTCACTATATACCATTTTCTCACAAATGTAAGGGTGTTCTCATCTCAACCAGATGTGCATTGAGTGACAAAGATTTGGTATAATTAAAATAGGGTTCTTGGTAGTGACAATATAATGTAATCAGCATCATTAAAGTATAGATTATTTCACCGAACTTTATTTTGATCCCATTGGCATAAATAAATCTATCAAAACAAATAAATGGAGTTTCACAAACCCCGGTTTACCGTACACTTCCTTTGGATGTAAATGTTCTACATACAAAGGTAATTTCATTGATGAAATCCATAAGCAGTGTCGCATTTGTGGTTTTAATTTCAGTGAGAGTGCAGGTAGTTCATCTTACTATCCAGGTAATTTCGTTCTACCTCACAATAGTAACTACCTATATGAGGAGCAATAGTTCGAGGGGAGGATTTAAGTGTGAGTAATGCTCTCTTCTATTGGATAAAAACATTGCCTTCTGAATTTGAAGTTTTCATCCAATATAATTTAGTTCTTAAAACATGGACTTAAACTGCATTTTTTTTTGCTCTTAAAGTTAAAGGCGTTGCCACCTCATACAAAGCAATCTTATCATGACTTTAGGCCTGATTTCTTGACTTTATTTGAAATGCACCAGTAAAAGTATCTGGTAGACCACAGCTCCCATATTTAGTGCTGATACATGGTCTTTAGAGTTGGCGGAATGCCATAGTGAAAAGGAAGCCATCCCTCAACAAGAGGATCTGGGTTTAAGCTTCCATATTGGTAAGAACTTTCCCTGTTTAAGCATCCTTACCAGTGAATGATTTGTGTCAGCTTTGCACCAGTTGCCCTGTAGCTGACCTGTCTTTGTAGGCTAGGAAGAAGCAAAGACGATTTACATTTTTAGGGACCGAGCAGTGAAACTGCAAGGACCCTATTGTATCTGTAAGGATTATTATTCCGTCTTCCATCTTCCATCTTCCGTCTTATTCTTTGCAAAAGGTATGCAAAAACTCAGGAAATTTTGCAGGCACCACCTGCCAGTCGACGACATGAAAGAATCTAAACTTTATATTTTTGGGAGTAGCTCATTGACTCTTTACCGCCCCCTACGATGCTTAAAAATGGTCCCCGCAATGGGGTTAGTTTCACGTGGAACGACAAAATTCGGTACACTCATTCATCATGCCCAGACGCACAGAAAAGTCTCATGCCGCCATGGTCCCACGTCCACAGGAAGGCGGCCATTTTGGATGGAAAGTGCGTTTTCGTGCCATTTTTGACCGATTCCACGCCTTGCATAAGATCAAACTTGTCCTACAGATTTCATGCTACAGACTTCAAACTTGGCCAGGTTACGTGGCCGTGGTGACGCCTCAAAGTTTGATGACTCGCCATCACTCGCCACAAAAAATTAAGTCGCTTATAACTCCCACATACATTATCCAATCTGTCCCAAACTTCATACGGTGAATGCTGGACCCAGCCTGAATGCGTACATATTATCATAGTGACATCCACCTATAGCGCCACCTGCTGGTGGTTGGAAACGTCTTTTTTTTTCCACACCTCGCATTTGATCGAACTCCTCCTACAGATTTAATGGTACAAACTTCAAACTTGGCCAGGTTACTCTTAAGACACGGGGGGGAAAAATTCATGGAGAAACTTTTTCAAACCTCAAAGGGCGTGGCCGTGGTGACACCTGAAATATATGACTTGCCACAAAAAATCAAGTCGCCTATAACTTCCACATACATTATCCAGTCTGTCCCAAACTTCATACGGTGATTGCTGGACCCAGCCTGAACGCGCATATATAAAATAGTGACATCCACCTACAGCGCCACCTGCTGGTGGTCGGAAACGTCTTTTTTTTCCACACCTCACATTTGATCAAACTCCTCCTAAAGACTTCATGCTACAAGCTTCAAACTTGGCCAAGTTACTCTTAAGACATGGAGGGAAAAGTTTATTGAAAAACTTTTCCAAACTCTGAACGGTGTGGGCGTGGCCAGGCGGGGAAAATCGTGTGATGGTGTTTGTGATTTGAAAGCCTTTTCATCATCACAAAGTCATGAAACTTGGCACACACGTCCACCTTGACGACCTCGTACGTATGTAAAGGGTATCGTGTGTGGGCGGATAAAAAAAGCTCAGTGGCGCCCCCTAGAAATTTTCAAAAAACCCTCCGCATTGGGGTTATTATGTACTCGTACGTACTTGGAGGGTATCGTGCGTGTGGGCAGAGCTGCGCGACTACGGCGTCCAGCGCATGCCCAACGTGCGCACATCCCAACGTGCGCACATCCCAACGTACGCACACCTCGGTCCCGCCTACAGCTGCTTGCAGCTTTCTATTATATGATTACTTTCATTTTAAAATGTGTTTTTTAAAACAGAAATTGTATTCTTACAAAACCAGAAGTGTTGGCATTGCATAGCATTTCTAAGGTTGCTGAGAGTACAGGTTGTGTTGATAATAATACTTGACTTTTAGTGGGAACTTCTAGTATTACTAGCCTTTGCTGAAGTAAGATATACGCCACAAAGAAATAGGGGAAAATATTGTGTACAAAAAGTGTAAAAAATGCAGCTTATTTTTCATGGACCTTTGACACATTTGTAGCTCCTCAGGGAACTAAAATAATAACTCATAGGTAAGTACTCATGAGTAGGGACAGTGGGGGTAAATGCACTCTGGAAAAAGAAATAAAGCTCCAAAGAGGAGAAAGGGAGGGGATGTGAAGGTTTGAATGAGGCCACCAGTGGAATGACATCATGTGTGATTGAGCTAAAAGTCCCATCGAGGGATGTCACGTCATTCCCTCCTGAAACCTAGATTGAAAGCATTTGTGATCTTCTGATCTTCCTTAATCTCTATGCAACAGATGTCTGACCTTTTCTTAAAATGGCTGCCATGAGCCTGCATCATGCATTCAGTAATAACAGACAATGATGCCAAATTATGGGACAAACACAAATACAAATGGAATTGCATTCCAGTAAAGTAGAGTGTTTAAATACATGAATATTAATTATTTTCTTTACTATAAACAGCAGGAGCAAAGGGCAATAGAACTATTAAAAGATACGTAATTGTCCTTTTATAGGCACTAAAGCAGCTTATGATTTAAAAAGTTCTAAATGTTCACATTTATGTTCTAAATGTTCCCTGAATGTTTGTTCAAACGTTTCTTCATTAAACTTGTTTAGAGAAGCATACTGAATGCAGATACAGGTCAGGGTCAATATTTGAAACCATCTACGGAATTTTAGATGCAGACTGTGCTGAGCACACTGTGACCTTGAATGAGAGAGGGAGTTGCGACCCTGAATTTACAGTACACTGATTCAGAAAATAATTTCACTTTGCCAGATACATCAAGCAGTCAGTCTTTCATCTGCCTGACCTAGAATTAATTATTCAGTGTGTGTTTCAACACTAGCACCAACATGCTAAAGGCTAACATATGATCCTAAGCAGTGAGTTTTTAAGCAGGATAAAAAAAATAGGTTAAAATCAGTGTTGTCTTTTCTTAGAGGTATGCCTCAGTTCAAGTTTGGATTTGAAATAAATATTCATCTGAAACTGTTTGTCACCCATCTTTCATTGGCAAGAAATCAAAGATGGAAAGCTTGTCGTGATATCTGGCTCGAGCAGAAGGAGGGAAAGGAACAAAATGCAAGCCTTATAGATGGAAGACAGACAGGTGAAGAAAAGAGAGATTTTATTGATCAAACTAACCAAAGGCGCTGCCAAGGAAAGAAAAACAAGGATCTAATCATCAAGGAATAACAAGAAAACAACACTCTAGACAAGACACCTGCCTGCCTCCCTGCTTGCCTGACTGACTGAGGCAAGCAATGACAAGGATCTGGCGATGGACTGTATACTGAGGAGGTAAACAATTAACGAAAGGCACGTGGTTGTTATTAACACAAGGGGTCAGGCTCTACAAAATAAAACAGGTAGCAAGACGAAATACATAATTAATTAAATCAGAACTTGAGATAGAAATTAGAACAATTAGATAAATAACCAAAAATACAGACCATGACAGACCACAGACCATGGTAGTAGACCTTTACATATGCTACTGATGATGTGTAATTTCATTTTTGTTTAAATAATTTGCTTGATTTAAGATCAGCCATGGTCTCTGAAGTTCCTGAATTGTTCCTGTGTGTCTGTGTACATGTTTGGTTCATAACTGCACATTCTGATTATCTTCTTTTTTTTATTGCTCCAAAAAAGAAAATGACCCTGCAATGACTCTCATTGTAAAACTGAGTAACATATCAAAGCCCACTTATGGGATCTTCTCAGCCTAATTTCATCACAAGTTTCTGTCAGTGTTCAATTAATGAAATCCAACAAAATGCGCATGTACTGGGAGAACAGGAGGAGCGTTTACATATTGAAATAGTAGCACATTAGGCTGGAATCACAATACTGGTACAAAACGGCAAGCTGGTAGAACTGCGAAACATGGATGTTGCATAATGCATGTCAGCTTTTGAAAGATAGCTTGAGCCCATGAAATTCTCAAGGAATAATGGCAAGCTAAATGGATGAATTCCCTTTTTAGGTAAGTCAGGGCAGCAGTAATAGAAAAAAGACAAAAAAATAAGAAAGAAAAAGAATAAGAAAAAGTTTTTAAAGTCATAAATGCGATGACTTGTTTCACTATGGCTAGCACTTATTTAAATCATAGATTGAGCTGCTGCTTATTTTCCAGTCTATTCCATATTGAAAAACACCACACTTTTGTGAAGCTAGCGTGTCAAAACACAACTTTCAACCCTAAATATATTATCACTAATAGATAAACATACACAAAAAAAATATCAGCAACTTTTTAAAAAAGTTTTCTTTTTATGATTTGCCTCTCATTGTAAATGGACATATAGACAGTTATTCATGATTCATTTAAGAATCGCAATGCAACCGGTGGTTATATAACTAAATTCACAATATGGTCCCCTTTGTGCTATTCACATCAACAAAAAGCTAAATAATAATAAACTGTCAAGTTGTCAAGAATTCAGAAGTCTCACAGCCTGAGTAAAGATAGTCGCCCTAAATCTACTGATGTGGCACAGTATACTTATGTTTTCATTGCCAGAAGGGAGCAGGTTGAGCAGGCTGTGTCCTAGGTGGGGTTTTCATCTATTATTATTCTGTGTAGAGACCTCACCGACATCAATGATGTGATGGGTAGATTGGTCCAGAATATGTTCTGGATCGTTTTATTCATCCACTGCAGATCCTTCCTGCTCTGGACCGCACCTTCGTATTAGATTGTGACATTTCTGGTTTAGATGCTCTCTGTTGCACCAAAAAAAAAAAATCACAAGAACTTAACTCACAAATTGTCAGTTGCTGAGTAAAATAATAGATGTTAATCATGTGCCTTGAGTGTAACTCCCTCACTAGAATAAAAGATGACATATATTTTTATGTTACTGCTTTGATGTCGCACTAACGGTTAACATGAGCTCTAAGTGGGGCCACTGAGAATAATTCTTCTGCTTATATGGAAACTGTTGCTTCTTTATTTTGCTGCTTAATTTTCCTACCCACACACTGGTTTCATGACTCAGAAAGGCATTGTGACATAACATATGCATCTGAAAAGATAATACATTTCTCAAACTGTTAGTCTCAGTCCTTTAGTCTGAGGCCTTTTGCACAGGGATCTAAACAATCTTCTTAAAGGAGACATATTATGATCTTTTTCTAAAAAAGATAATTTTTTTGAATGATTTTATTTGCCTTCTTGTGATTTTATGTAGCTGTAAAGCACTTTGAATTGCCTTGTGTACGAAATGTGCTCTCCAAATAAACGTGCCTTGCCTTGCCTTGCCTTGCCTTCTCATGAGCTAACAAAAATATCTTGGGTCTTAATGAAATGTCTACGACATGCTTTGGCCAAAATAACAGACACAACAGCAGTTCCTTTTTCATCCATACATTCAAACCTCTAATTCAAGCTGATCATTGTGGGTTCTGGAGTGACCACTCAACTTCCTTGGGACTTACCTCTTTTGAGAAGGTGGTACTAACTACCCCTTTGAGCATGTTGTTATGGGACACAGTAAATAGCCTGAGAGCTCAAACTACACACCAAACTGATGGAGAGCACTTGACAGGCAGTTTTTTTCTGAAATACTAACATCTTGCTCACCTGCAGTTGGGGGCATGAGCTCATTGTAGCTCATGTGTTAAACTGTCCCAATTTGTTCAAATTTGCTCAGCTCATATATATCAGCTTCATAAACTCTGGATTTCCTTGTCGCTCCATTCCTCTGTGTTTTGTCAAAGTTTTTAGCAGCTAACATTAGGTGATTATATGACCTGTATAGATGGGTTACTTGCTTACAAACATTACTGCTTGCGTATGCATCCAGGGGGCAAAACTGAAGCTGGCAGTCATTGGATTATGTTCAACAATATTGTTCATGACGAGTTATACTTTGCAACCTGCCACATTTAACAGAAATGACTCCGACTGTACAAAGTGTTTTTTTGCAAACGGAAATCTGTGTTTGGACTAATCATGAGATGCATATATTTATGTTTTCTGTGTAGTTCTAAGGGATTAATCTTATGACGCAGGATCAGAATTTAGCATTTTGAGACACAAAAGGAGCGCTGCAGAGACTTTGCTGCCTTTGGAACTCGTGGGACCTTGGCCTGCTCCTTTCCTGGCCTGGCCTTGATGCACAATATTCTTCTGCTGTAGGAAAGGGCTGTGTCACCTCTGTTTAGGAGCTTGACTCTGCCAAATAAACCGTGTTGAGCACTGGGAATTGCTCTCTCTATCAAATTTTCCTCATCCTTATTCATTTCCACAGCTCGGGTATTTCCACAGTATTTCATAGTATTGCTACCAATTCCTAACATCTCCCTGCAATGCTAAAAGCCTCGCAGACTTGCTTTTAACGCAAACCAAAGGGAATCCCAGCTCATGATTAATTAGAATACCCTACAAAACATAAAAAGCGCTAGGTTTTAGCAATGCTGCAATCACTCAAGGATTAATGCCACCATTTTTATAGTGTATGGCTAAAGGCTGTCAGAGGTAAGATTAACTTGCTGCATTATGTAATCCAGATGTTATAAGATGTTCTTGCTGCTCTCTGAGTTTTGTCCCTTTTCTGCACTGACATATCTTCATAGGCTTGTTACATTTTTAGTTTCCTTTTCTTATGGAGCTTGCTTCTTTGACGTTAAGATTATCTAACAATCGACAGATTGTGTGCAATGAGCGTGAGTATGAGTGTTTGTGTGCATAGGCTTATTTTCTCCAAGAGTTTTGTTTTCCTTCCCTATATCCATCTGTGGATACTGAGCTGGTAACTCCTAGATGTATTTTTCATGCCCTCTTGATTATTCATTTGTGTTCATTTAAGTATGCAGCAATGAAAGTCTCAGTGAAGTCTAGTAAATTCAGTTTGAAAACTTGATGGGCCTTTGCCAGCCATTTGCAGGGCTTTCTGAACTGATGAGCGGCTGGGCGTACAGCTGGCACATCCTTCTATAATGTGTCCTTCACAGTTTATGACTTGGCAGGGCTCCACTGAAATGTATGCAGCAATAAACAGAAAAAAAACACTTTCCCTTTTATTAGATAAAATGTATAAAATTCTCACGTAGTATACAGGTTACAGTATGTGCAAGCGTATGCAGATCACCTCATTTAATATAAAATCTCCAGTCAGCATGTGCATGAACTCCATTAGTGTCTGTGTTGGAGGGTGATTTCCATGCAGAGCAGAAAATACTCTTTGAGCATGTCCCCTCTCAGCTTTAACCACAACTGACACATCTCTAAAACCTCTTCTTCACCAAGAACATGCACTCAAAAACACACACACATATGCACAGCATAATTTCTAATTTAGTTCCACTGAGTGCGATGGTCTATAAGCAGCAGGAGCACATGTAATTACCAAGTATCCTGGAGCCTGGTCTGATCAAAGCAATAGCAGGTCATGAGATAAGATATGCAGTAACAAAGTTGGGGTGAGGAAGGCATCCGCAGACTCCTGGGGCCCCTTATGTATTCAGAGTTCAGTCATAGACAGTGTATCGGGACTGTTTAAGTAGATGAAGATGATTTGTTTTTTTATGGCACATTTGTAGTCAGTGAGAAGTAGCTTGTTGCAAAACCCGAGACTATGATATTTGACAAAAAAAAAAAATAGATAGAACAAATTGCTACCACTTATAATAAATTCCCAGGATGTTGGGCGTGAGACTTTTCCAGGGTGAGAAATGTGTTCTTCACATCAGTGACATTCAACAGCAACGAGTGACCGTGTGCATGCAGTGAATCGGCAAAACTGTGATGCGGTTAAAATGTCTAGATACTTACAATGCTGAACAAATTTCTCTCACGGTTTGATCAGGTTTAGTCATCCAAACCACATAGTTTCACTAAAAGATGATGGTTTTATCCTTTTTTTATTCAGTTAGTGAAAAGGAATTCCTAATCTGGAGCACTGTAAAATGACATGAAAATATGCTGTTTCACTATGTTAGCCTGGTGCTGACGCAAAAGGCCTCTCTGAGCTACCGGTAATTTGTGGAGCCAAGGGGTCCTGATGCTAATGGACTGAGATCTTTTAGTGTCTAATTTAAGGTTCTAGGATGGTATTGCACTAATGGTCACCAGCAGCTCTTCATATATTATGTCTTTCTTTTTCGGATTTAAAAAAAAACAAAGCATTTTTCTATGATGGTTTGGATACTGTGCCCCTGGAATGGTTTTTGCTGGTATTTCTGACACATTTTAACATCTGTTATGTCTAACCATGTCAATGGAGAAGTGATTAGCATATAGAGCATTTGCATATAAAGAATGTATTGACCCTAAGATAAGTTAACAAGGACATGTCAAGGATATAGAGCAGGAGCAAAATGGAGAGCAAGGAGGAAGAAGTTTTAACAGCCCTTGATCATCATTGGCAATGTAAGAAGACTGGCAGATTAAATGGACCAGCTTGAAGAGCTAACAAGGACACAATGGGAGTAAGGGCAATGCAGTATTATGTTTAATGGAGAAATTGCTGCAGGAACATACTCCAGACCCAATGCCTCTCTACCTGACTCCCATAAAGAGTTTAACAGTAAAGGATGTGGGATTGCAGCGCTTGTCAACAACAGAAAGGGAATTCATGGACATGCTACTGTACAGTGGCATCTTTGCATCCAGAATGTTGAACTGTTAGCTGCGAGTTTCTTACAGATAAATCCAGCTGATTTCAGTTTTGTTCAATTAAATTCAATCGCAACTTTTATATTTGTTGCATGTGTAATATAAAACCATTTGAAGTTACAAGTTGCATCATAGCCTCAGCTAGTTTTGATTATTTTTTATATTCATACAAGCCATTCACAACATGCAGGTGAGTGCCTCTAATTGGTGGTAACCAGAAATAGGCAGTCTAGTTTAACTAGAGATGGTTGAAAATATAAATTGTTCTCTTTCAGAGGGACGTATTAACAATTTGCTGCAAACAATGTAAGTAACAATAAGTCCTGAGGTATCCATTTCTGTAATAGTGGACACTCTGGACTCCATCTCTCCTGGCTAAGAGAGAAGAGTCAATATAAAGTAATCAGAAAGTGTCATGTTGCCTATTTGCCTGCGGGCAAGCCTAAATAAATGTTGGGTCTGGTGGCCTTGGATGGTGCCTGCATCGTTTGTCACTGAAGCACTGAGGGCATAACTTGTCTCAGACCTTTCTCAAGGGTCATTGACTGTTTGTAATCAAAGAGCTTATTCAGTTAATGTACCAGTGTGACCTAGTACTCCATGTGAGTCAATATGGCACTAACTAAATGACGAGTTTTTTTGTGCCGAGTGATTTATGCAAATGAAAATGGTTTTACTCTCAAAATAAGTTTTAGGCATCACTCCAGACACCTCTAGATTGTTCTTTTTATTTCCACCTCTAGTATCTTTAATTGAATCTTGCTAAACAAACCAGTCATCAGGTCTCTGATCATATGAAGGTAAAATAAATTTCTATTATATATTCATAATTGAAATAATACAGGCTTTTTTTATTAAGATTGATTGCAATAAGAACCCGAATTTATGTCATCTTTCACAAGATTAAGATTTAAGCTTTAAGTGCTTTTCACATAAAACAGAAGATATTTTGATAAACCCTCATGAAAATACATTTTGAAAGAGACTACTTCTGAATTCCCTGCCGCATAAACCCTCTAATGTCTCATTAGTTATCTCAAAGGCCAGGAAATCAGGCTTGCCTAAGTATAATTTTGAGAAAAAAGTAACCCCCCCCCCAAAAAAAAAAAAAAAAAAAAAAAAATGTCAATTGAAGTTCTATTTGAATAACTTTTAGATGACTGCAGTGCCCTTCTGTTGTTTCAAAGCTTCTGTCTCTGTTTCTCACAGCTACATATGGGCAAAATTACCAGGATAGGCAAGAGGAATTTGTGTTAAAAGTTCACAAATTGGACTTCAGGATGAAGCCTGTTTTTGCCTGAAAGAAAAACTACCCTCTCTTGTGTTGTGGCATGTCTGGTTCTTCTCTTTGTAAGATCAAAAAGGCTCAAACACTCAGGTCAGACATTACAAACCACAACAAGATTAAAACATGTCTGCAAATGACTATTTAAATGCACAAGAGCCAATATATTCTGGTTGCGTTCTCAGTGCGGCTTTAGTGAAAGACCGATCAAGCCCATGGTGGGAGGATCTGAGGCGCCCAGCAGTGCTGCAGGGGATTGTGGTTTGCTGTGGGGGAAGTTTTCAGAGAACATGCAGAGGTGTGAAAACACAGAAGAAGTTTTTGATCCATATTTAAATAGTTTTTTTTTTTTTTTTAATGCAGTAGCTGAATGTTCTGTAAGTACAGGCAGCGTCCAATTACATTTTTCAGTGAACTGATCTGTTTGTCAAATTTCAGAGCGTAAATATTTCCCAAAAGTTTTTGCCATGTGGCATCAGCAGTTAACCCATCCAAGCTTTGGACAAAGACAATAAACAAAACGCTGATACAGCTACAGTAGGGAGGCTGATCTTTTTTCCAACCTTTTGTATTTTTTCAGAGGCAGGCTTTAAGTTCTTGTCCTTCAAAGCTTTAAGGTTTGTCCTCATCAGATTTTCATTTCACAAGACAGGTCTTAGTTTTTGGAACATTCTTAGACTCTTGATAAAGAATAAAAACTCAATGTTGGGGTATTCAGAGAGGCATTGCTTTACTGTTTTTTTACACATACTGCATGATTTATGAACACTATAAATACTCATGTGGCTCTTACTGTATGATGATAATCATGCAATAGAGAATAAATATTTACCCAGTTGTGACGCTTGCTTAGCAGAAATAAGCAGTGCTTTAGGATGTAATTGCATAAAATGAAAAGCTGCCAAGCGGCAGGTCCTTAAAATCAGTGTGGCGTGATTGAATAGGTGGGAGGAATCTTAGTAGCGCAGCTGGAATCCCTTAGTGCACGAAGCCTGCAGCTGCAACATTGTGTGTAGGCTGATTGTATTGTGGTAGTATTTGCACATTTGTGTTGTGTCTGGGTATGTTGTTGAAAATTAATTTGTGTGGGTGCTGCAGGTCTCCGGGTGCGAGTGGCAATGTTTGTTTTGGCGTATTCATGTACATTATATGCACAGTGAGTGCATTGTATATACATGTGGGATATGAGGAATAGGACATGTGAGTCCTCAGTGTAAATTCGTCTGGCAACATAATGAACGTATCATAAAAGAGGCAGGTGAAAGGCCCATCCAGCAGGTCTTAATTACATTGTAGGCATGCTTGGATGAACACTGCTGTTTGAGCAGGTAATGGCTACTTTGCAAGTACAGTTGGCAGAGTTACAAAGCTAGGGAAGTTGTGGGTGTGTTGCCCATTTAATTCGGAAAACAATTCTTACAATATTTCATGAGAATTGGATGACTTATTGAAGTAAAATATGTTCAGACCTGAAGCATTTTTAAAAACAATATCTTTTTTTGATTTACCAATTAGATCAGAACAATTGAAGGCAGATTTTTTATTTTTATTTTTTACAAAGGAGACTTTGGTATGGGTACATTGTGTAATTACACAAATCTTTTCAACAGGACTTCTTTAGAGAATGTTGCTGTTAATTTGATTTTTTTTTTTTTTCCATCATGATACGTGAAGAACTTGTGTACTGTTGCGCAAGAAGAAGTCTTCCAGCAAAGATTAATCTCCAGCCCATCCAACAAATCTTTATTTGATGAATACCAAACCTTAGAATGAAGTCTTCAGGGTATAGACCTACAGGCCCTTCCTTCTTTGTCTGATATCTAGGTAATTTTGTAGGCAGTTGAGCTGAATTCCATTAAGGGTGTAAATAATAATAATAATAATTATTGTTATTAGTTATTGTTTATGGCCTCAAGTGAAATGTACTGGCTGGTTCCTCAATGAACATCTGTGGGCTTTTCTACATAGTTTAATTCCCGTGCTGAAAGTTACTCCCACTGCCTCGGGTTATACAACTAAAGCTCAATTACTAAAATGTCCACCAGTAGTTAACAAAAAGGATCTCCGGCATGTTTTTTGCTTTGTTTTTAAAAGTGCTGCACATATTACATGTAAAGAAAAATGAGAAACTGGCAATTTGCATTGTGAATGGGGAATTAATCATTCGTAGCAGAAGAAAAGAACACCATAGATGTATGGATCAATTTGTTTCTTGAAATAGAGTGCAAACTGTGAAAATGAAGGGACTGTTCCGAACAAAAGGGAGCCAACCAGTTGTCATTTCCATGGCTTTATTCACTGTCGTTTTGTCAGAGCCTATGTTGATACAAGGTGGCGTCAGTGCTATGATACACTGTCCGCAACCATGTTTTTTTATGCCAGGAGCTAACGCTTTATTGTCAGCTGAGGTGGTCCAAATCAGGAAGGTAGAAGTGAAATAAACCAGAAGAGTTTCATATTGGGGACTTGGAGACACTTTGTCTGCAGTGTGATGTTTTTAACTTGGCTGACTCTTGCAGAATGCATCTTTCATCTTTGAGTTTGCATCGTTTGTGAGTACCGTAGGAGATTGTTGTTTTCTTTGCTAAGATTTGCTGTTAGGTTATTTTCAAGCATCAAAACATGTGCAGCTGTTTCAAAGCTAGCGCTTAATAACACCTAGCTTTATTAACAGGTCACAAAAATCGCATTCAATGCTTTTTTATTGCCCATTTTTTTGGATTGTTTTATAGTTTTTCTTAAATCAAATTAGTAGATTAATCATCAGTTTATTGAAGTATATTCATTTGATGAATAAGTCATCATAAATATGCTGAATACCAGTAGTTGACAACAGTTAAACAACTCATCATGTGTCACATATTGTATTAACCTGGACAGTGTTTGGTTATTCTTTATCACTATGTGATTTTGGGACACACTTTTCTCTATGTGTAAATTCAAATGTTGTCATAAGGTTGTATGAAGACTTCTAATCCATGACTTTCCTTCGCTATTCAGACAATGCTTTTCAAAGTTTAAAGAACACACTCACACTCTCCTCTATTTTTTTTTCATTTGCACTAGCACTCATGCCAACTAGAAATCTAAACAGACCATGCATGCATGAAGCATGAATGGGTGAAAAGCAAAGCATGAAGTGCATCCTCCTCTGCAAATGCAAGGTGAATTGTGTCACACTCACTAAGCAAACATTGAAGCTATCTCATAAATTGTTAAGATGGCTTGAGATGAGTAAATTAGGGAGTAGACTCATTAACTGCTTCGTAGCATAGCCTAGACAGTGCCTGGAGCAAGTGCTGTAAACCTACCATTAATACAGAACTGCAATAGCCTATAACTCAACTCTTTTGTGGTACCTCTCATCATATCTTGCTGCCTTCATTTATAAAATAATGTTTATTTCTTTTGAAGCTTGAAACGTTTAAAATCTTTATTATTACTTGTGGTATTTCTTATTTATTTATAACAAACCCAATTCAGTTTCCCAGACAAACAAGTACACTTTAAGATTCACTCTCACTTTGCTGCTCTTAATTGGCACCAGCACATTTACTGTTTGACATTTTACAGAGAGTGCCTTGCATGTGGTTTTCTAGGTTTTATAAGGAGGTACACAGTCATTGCTCCCCCCTGTTTATAATACTTGTGCTAAACTAATCTAAACTGTCAATGGCTGTTCATATTCAAAATGCATATACGAGTGTTGTATGGATCCTCTAATCTAAGTCTTAACTAAAAAGAGAGAGTAGCCTAATAGATAATGGAAATATATCAACATCTCATTTTATTGAAAATCACAACCTTTTGAGTGTATTTTTTTCAGGAGCAGCAACTAAATGCCGCAAGAGCATTTGTTTACTGAGAGGAAAATCAAGACCGGATCCACATTTTAACATAGTGTTTTATTTTCTCAGTCCTTAGTCATCATTACAATCTCAAATACTTCATGTGTATTCAGTGGCAGACTGCTGTCTCAATCCTGCTCCACCAACAGACTCAATGATGGCACTTCTGAATATCACTGATCACTTTATATTTCACTTTCATGTCACTTCACTGGTCACTTTATATTTTTATATTTTATATTATGAAACAGTTTTTTAAATTCTTAGATTGTTTTTAAAGTGTTTATTATTGTATAAACATTTTTATTGCTTTATTATGTCTGCTACTGGATGCTTGAATTTCCTTCGGGATCAATAAAGTATCTATCTATCTATCTATCTATCTATCTATCTGGCCTACTTCTAGACAAATAATAAAACATAAATTATCTTTACATGTCCAAACCTTGCCTTGAAAAACAAGGAAACACTCTTACAGTATCATGATGTAATGTGATGCCTGCATCTTCATCCAGCATTACCTGTAGAGAACAGATTGTCATTTTGATCATCAAACCCCCCACTTTGTTATCTATGCACATAAGTGGTGAATGTGAATGCCAATTAATAGAGACTTTTTAACCATCTTTGTTGCCTTTGTGTAATGAGTAGCGTGCTTCATGTTCCTTTATGCCATTTTGAAAGCTGTCAAAAGGGGTGATTTAAATGCAGTATTATCATGAACAACAGAAGATAATATAAAGCTGGAGAGGGCCTCGCTAATGCTTGTTTAAATGCAGAGCACGCACAGTATTACCATTACAAGATCTCTTTACCTGTCTTGTAGCCTATGCCACACACTTGGCATACAGAGCAGGGAAGTAAATCCAGCTGAATCTGGCTGGAAAACACATTTTGGAAACCATGTGACCTTAAGAGTTGGTGGGTTTATTTCATAGCATATATAAAACCACTGTTACATCACTCTAAGTTCAGGTGACTAGTGTTTTGAAGCTATTATGGCAATTACCATCTTGGATGTTTGGAGCCAAGAGACAAGCAAAGAGATTCATCTGACTAAGAACCATAGGATTTTAAGAATCAGTTTAAGCCTTCATAGAGTTTCAACAGATTCACGCTGTCATTCATTTGTAAGGAATGGCCAAATTGAGATCAAAACTGTTTTATCGTAAGAGGCTATAAACATTTTTATTTCCAGCTGTTAAGTGTCTTCCAAGAGCAGGCTTAACTGGTAGTTCGAGGAACTATTGTTGTTGGTGCTCCCCTATTGCCCTCTTGTTTATTTGCTAATTATACATAATATATGCCATAGTGCAGGTATTTTACAATGTTTTATGTTTATTTGTTAGCGTAAAAACCTACTTGTAAATCTAAAGTTCACTTTTATGGCAACAGGTATTGATTTAGAAACAAGTTTTTTCTTTATTAATAAATACCTAATTTAGGATTTATTAATATGTTAGTAGTGAGAGAACTAGTATACATCTCTGGTTGTTAGGTGTAAAATGCTTCATTGTGACCATTTTACAGTGCACATCAGAATGTCAACAGCTGGCTTTTTGTTCTAATTGGATTGTCTGGGATGAAATTGCAATCCTTTTAGATGTCAGGCAAGAGGGGAGGTCTGTAATCAGATGAAGTGTGTGCTCAGGAGAATTCAATAAATGATTCAGCTGATCACAGAAGGAATGGCTCAACAGTTTCATAGTTTTTACTGTAGAACAAAGATTAAAAGCTATAAACTTTACCTTGTAGCAAAGTGCAAATAGATATTTCTCTCACTGAGGCCATTCTCATATACAGGATGGGCGACAGGAGGTTTTGGCACTTCATACATCCAGTAAATACAAAACTCTACAGTCAAGAGAATTTTCCCATGATTTGGGAAATCTTAAAACACACCTTTTGCATCATTGTATTCTGATACTGCATTCCAGAAGGGCACTCTCAGGCTTTGGCATCCAATCAAGCCTCAGATGTTTTAGAAGCCATTTCCATTTCAAAACAGAGATAAGAGTAGATTTATACCGCTCCTGCATTTGAAAATTCACCCTTGTGTATTTAACATAATCTCACTTGGAGATTGTGTGAAACGAGACTGTGCTTGAGAAAATTTCTTCGTGACAGATTTTAGGGAAGGTGGTCTGTATGAATTGCAAATGGGTTGAGAAGTCAGCTGCACTCTAACTTTAAATTGAAATATTTTGCTTCAAGGGGGCAATGAAATAGTTACAGCTAATTCAATACAGTGTGAGCCCCCAGAAACTATCAGGAAGGGTTTCACACATTTGTATAAATTGTTTCTTTGAGACTGTCTTCCTTCCTAAAAAATGCCCATGGGTCGTATGTTTATGCAGACAGATATTGCCTATGATTGCATTTTAGGAAAATGCCTCCTGTATTTGATGTGACAGCAATTGCATGTGAAGTGTAAATATGGCATTCATGAGGGTGAGGCTTGCATTGGAAAAAGCGTATTTTAGCCCTAATCGTGATGTATGCTAACTTCAACCAAGTAATGTTATAGTCTAAACCCAAGCAGGAAGTAACAAAAGTGTTTTAGTAAATTGTTGTAGTAGTTACTGACCGTAGCTCTGAAGTAAAAAAATGGTTCAAGGCCTTGAGCAAAGCCGTTCCACTTACCCACCCTACCCCTCCTTTCTCCTTTTTAGGACTTACTGGCTTCTTAAATTGCACACTTGAGAATGACAACTGCTTCGATGTGGAAAGACTCATATGAGTTCTATTTCCATCCTGGCATTTGTAGATTGGTACCATACAGAGCACTGTTATGGTTCATACTTTAGGTTATGAAAAAAAACAACAACAATCAGTTGGAGGATTTGCCAGTACCTTTAAACATTGTTGTTAACGGTTTTCAATAGCTCGCATTCAGATTAACATTTGCTATTCGATATATACGGTGATATGTGCGATACATATAATAAAATTTCCATCAGAGTGTCCAGGAGATCAGAGAGCAGGTAACAAACTGTGAACTGATAAAACTAACAAAAGCTGTGCTTATCTACATGATGACCTTCTAAATTGAAGCAGACACAACGATTTCTTTATTTATCAGGTTATAAGTCTTCGTAGGAAAATGTTGCCTTATTAGCTGCTCCTTATTTTGCTTCAATCAGCTCAGCCCTAGTCGGGGATCCTTGGACACTATTTCTTCCCTCTGGATTCCTGCAGTTCTGTTGCTGAGCACTAATATTACTGATATGTGTTAAATGAGCAGCTCAAATACTGGCATGACTTAGGATTCTAAAAAAAAATGTTTTTCATCTTGAAGTTTTAGTTTAAATCACCGAGACACGGAGAAGGGATGTAATTTCAGTGAAGAAATTGTCTATAGTTAAAAGTATTAATATTTCAGTAATCCTCATATTATTTAATTCCCTACACTACTTATCTTTGTGGGAGCCTGTCACAGAGAAATAGAAATGTGCTTTTTAAGAAAACATCAGTTGGAGAGCCTTAAAACTACTTGTTAAATTTTTTACTGATTAATGTCTCTTTCTTTAGACCCTCCAGAAAAACGCAGGCTAAAATCCTTGATCTTGTGGGCTAAAATCCTGGATTTTGCGATTGAATATGCAGGTTTTTTTTAATGATTTTATTGCGAGAAGTTGCGGAAACTTGCGAATTATGCAAAAAGTTGTGAAGTGTGCAAAGTTGCAAAATATGCTGCTTCTGAATGAAAAAGAGACAGTAATGTGCGTTGGTAGGTGAGATCGATTAGCTTTTTTCATTTTGTCTCTCGTTAATTTTTTCTTCACGCTACGGTGCTGTTTTCCTTGTGTGTGTCGGTGGCAATGACGTCGCAAGCCGCGAGTTGCATATAAATTACATCACCAGTTAATTTGGTTCATTTAGACATTTTTTTCTCTTCCCAACTTTATGCAGAAAAGTGCGGAGATTGTGAAATCAAGCGAGTCCTGCATATTTCGCATATTTTGCGCGGTAAATGTGATTATTGCGGTGTAAAATATTGACCCCCGCATAATCAGCGGTATTTTCCGGATTTTGCAATAAAATCAGCGATCGCAAAATCGCGTTTTTCTGGAGGGCCTATTTCTTGGTCTTTGAGAGTGAGTGGGAATTTAAATAAGCCTGATGAAACATCTGAGCATCACAGTTGGTGTGAATGCCCACCTGTTTTTTTTCACGTGTCTGGCACAGGATGATGAAATGAGGGTCATGGAAATATTTATTCCTCAAATTCATCATCTTCTCTCCCTGACACTTTGAATTTGAAATTCGAAGACGTATTTGTTTGTGTGCGCATGGGAATCATGAGGCAACTCTTATTTCGAGAGTGATAAATTCATGCCTGCCAATAAGTGTATAATCAGACGTGTTGTCAGATAAGATGGCATGTTAGCATAAAGATTATTGCATGAACACTTCAGTACAGTCACGTATCAGCCTGGTCTATCCATTTCCAAACCAGCTGGGTTGTTTGTTTGGGGAAAATGTGCTGTTGGTAAACCAAATTGATCCAAACTTCACATTTACATGGAGCTGATGGGGTTTGCTGAGCAATTATGACTAAATCATTCTCAAGTATTTCATCCACTTTATGTAATCTACTAGTTCCATTTGCAGTATGGAACAATGTTTTTGGGCTCGAATGCCCCATCTTTTTTCCTCCACACATACTTCTTGTCATTCAGGTTGTTAATGTTGAAGCATGGGCTTTTAATTGGATGACTACCTCACAATTCATGGTGACTAACTTGATACTCACCTACATTTCCAGTTCAAGGCAAACCTGTGTCTGTCTGTTGTCTGGGTTGTTCCTGATCATCCAAACAAATTTTTTTTCTAAGCAGAGTGAGAAGGTTCATGCCCAGCCGCTGGGGAGCACGAGTCGGTGTATTTCCAGTGCCGGTCCGAAGCCCGGATAAATGGTGAGGGTTGCGTCAGGAAGGGCATCCGGCGTAAAACATGTGCCAAATCGATGATGCAAGATCAACTCGCTGTGGCGACCCCTGATAAAAGGGAGAGGCCAAAGAAGAAGAAGTGAGAAAGTTAATCTTTTTATTATCACTGGCTACACCTCCCAAATATATTTTTCTTCAGTTTAGTTGTATGACACAATGATGATGGAGAACAAGAATTTAGGTCTTGATGAGTTTAACCATAATGGATGAATCAGCATCACTGAATAAATCCGTCAGATAGATGTATTTACATTTTTTTTTTTTTTTTTTTATGTATAGTTGAATCTTGTCTTGATATCAGAAAACCTAAAATAAATGTGAAGTTATACAATGACTTAAAAAGATAATTGTTTGGAGAAACATGGTGAAACTCAAAACCAATTTCCATAACTTTCATATCTTTTTAATGCAATATGAACTTCCAATTGAAATTATAAGTCAGTGAAACAGCAAATTGAATTTGGAGGTTGAATATTTTTCATAATCTTCAAAATGGGATTAACAATTTTTTGAACGGCAGGTGTAATTATTAGCAACTGAACTTGAATCTCCCCTATTCATGTTTGACTCTGCCTCCCACCACTTTTACAAGTGAAGACATAACAAACACAGGCAGCCAATGTCGTGTCAGGTATCTGTAATGCAGCAACAATGAAAAAGCGAAGCAGCACAGTTTCTGTTTGGGTCAGTACACAAGGATATAAAAAATGATCTGTTATGATGCTCCCAAAACAAAAGCTAAGTACGCTCTTGAATCACAAACCTCTGTTGTCACATTACTTTTTGTGATTCACTCTAGCTTTCCATTTGCTTGACTGTTAGCAAGAGCCAAACCAGTAAAACAACAGAATCTCTGCAAACTATGGGAATATCTCTTTTTAGGCAATATTTTTCTTTATGAATCTTAAAACTTTTGTTGTCTCTTTTGAGCAAAAATAAATAGTGAATCCCCTCATAATGGATTAAGTCCTCTTTGAGCTGCAGTCTTCGATATTGCTCAATTTCAATTTATAAGACTTGTCCTGCTTTTTATTAATAAATTAAACCATATGATTTATCAAGGTAGGCCTACTTTAAACCGAGTCAGCCACTGCAGCGCTCCAGTGAAGCTGCGGGAGGTTAAAAAGCTCACTCAGGGGCTTCTTAATATTGTCAAGACACAGGGAAGTATGATTCATCTACTCTCCTTTCCATTGTGAAAATCTCAAAAGATTTTTTTAAACTGATTAATGATGACTAAATCCACTTCTGAGTTGATCACATGTTGGACTGCTCGGTTTTATTATGTGATGTCCAGACATTTGAAAAATAAGCTAAATAAATGTATTCACCGCCTTTCAAATTGAAACGACTTACATTTAATCATCCCTACTCCCTTGAGGAGAGCAAGCTGCAAATTACAAGCCAGAAAATCTGAACGCTTCTCTACAGTTTTTGTTATTGCAAAGCCCACACCCAAAAACCTATAAACTGTAACTGTAAAGTGTGAAACAGGTTTAAATGAGTTTTAAGTCACAGACATTGATAAGAAAATAGAGCTGAACTGAAATTGAAATAGGGCAGTTGTCATTTGATGCAAATTAAGTTGCAGATAATAGAAATTGTGAACACAGATCACTGTGAAATTACATTTTTAAGTGACACAACTGCATAGGTAAAAAAGCAGAGAGAGACCTGTCTCAGTGGAGGAGCCCTGTAGCTGCCAGCTTGTGTTCAACTATGCCGGATGGAGTAGCCCCTCTCTCACAATTGGATGGTAATGAGAGTGACTGATGGGGATGCTTGGAGAGGCAGCCAAAAGTAATGATTTGAGCTCCTCTTCCTCTCTCTGCCTCGATGTTATGTTGTCTTTTCATGTACCTTCTCTTTCCTTTATCATGTCGTCATCTTCTGATTTAATTCCTTTGCTGGACAAAATGTGAATGCTCAAAAACAAAACAAAAAAACAGGGATGTCAGAAATAAAAATAAAAATGTACCAGACCATAAAATGTACAAGTTCATCTATGGTTACGGAAATCTTCGGATCTGTGGGGCCATGATGGTACCACTGGTTACAGAGGTTGTAATCCTGTGATTACCAAGTGTGCAACATTACATGCAGCATCTGCGTGAGCTGACTGCGGAACAATAACATCGAGAGCAATGGCTTGTGAAAGTAATGTTGCTTTAAAGCCCTGGCAAGCGGGCACATATCTGCAGTCGCATCCGGACTGGAGATATGTGCCTTCACTCTTCTACAGCTGGGATTACAACATCTGTTGTTGTCAAAAAAAGAAAAAAAAAAAGGCAGGACAACATTGCATTTCCCATGACAGCCTCATTCTTTCTGTCAGAATGCACTCTCTGGAGGGCTTTCAGAGCTGTCGCAGACTCAGAAGTGTTTCTGTGTAGCCATCTCCTAGTGAGGGCCGTGGTTAAGCAAGACATTCTTCCCATGTATGGCTGATTATTTCCTCCAAACACACACTGAAATTGAACAGAGAGGTCACACATATTTTTCAATACTATTCGTATTTGTCCTTTAATGAAAGAGCTCATCTGCCACCTCTCAGCTTAACCCCTCGGTGGTAGGCTGTCTTGGATCTTCATTGGTGTTTTTTTTAAGAGAGATGCTTTCACTTTCTCAAGGTCAAAGAAGATTGCGGTCTGTATTTGAAAATGAAATAAATAATGTTTTGACCTTAAGACCTATAAGATGCATACCTATATATTTACTCCACACTAAAATGTATTTTGCTGGGAATTTCGGTTAGCTGCTTTCCTACCCATTAACAGTGAGGAAGACAGAAGAAAAGAGAATGGCAAATATCTGACATTTTCTTCCAAAAAGAAGCTGTACCCGTTATAACCACTTAGACCTTTTTTTTTGTTTTGTTTTGTGTTTTGTGATTGTGTAACTTTTAAAGTTGCACAGCCCAGTGGGGAAAAGCACAAGCTGTCAAAATCCATTCCCAGGTGCCTGAAGAGCTGACTGTAATGGCATGGTGTGTAAGCTAAGGACCTTAGTCATCCACATGTTTTCATTATGCAAGAAAGGCACTTGCTTCAATTTTAGATGAGTTATTACAGGAATAATGTTGAAAGAGAACTATGTATTAAAAATAAATCTTGAAACATTTTAACATAAAAATGACAAAGGATGCTCAGGAATTTTTTTCTGTTACTTTCATTCACTGGCTCAATGGAGAATCTTAGTATTCAAGAGAAATAGTGTGCATAAAAGCCATACTGTTAATAAAGCTGAGAAATTATCATTATAGTGCTACCTGTACATTATCACAATTTATTAGCACATTAGGAGAATCCCAGGGTAAGTCTGAGGAATTGCACAATAATTCCACCAGATACAGATCTATAGTGTCTCTCCTGTGATAGGATTTTGTTCTCTTCCACAAGGGTACCTTTTAGAAGCACAGCATTTTACCCGCTAATGATAATCATGCAGAATCACATAATAAAATATCACCCAAGGTCACCTCACGCTCTCTTTCAAATCACTTCAATTCCACGCTTCGACCCTGGTAGTATTGTACTTATAGGCATTATCCAACCATAGCAGCCTTTTGCTGTTGAATTAATAGAGAAAAATGAATGAACAACTTCCAAGGCAGTAGTTTGAAGTCACTTGAATGAACATCCTTATTTTAACGCCGGATAGTCGGCCCATTGCCTTTGTGTGAGCTTCTGCCCTACGCTGTTTAGCTTGAGATTGCTTCTATAATGTGCGGCAGCACATCTGGGGGAATCACAAGCTTTGGTAGCCATGTTGCAGCTGGAATGTGATGCACAAAATCTATGAGTCACCTTGTGAAAACAACAACCAATCTTCAAGACTTCTGTTGTGATCACTGGATATCCAATTCATAGTCAAGCCAGGCCAAGACTTCTATCTTCACGTGTCTGTTATTTATTGAATGCAGATCAATTAAAATATATATATATATATAATCCGAAACATGTTGTCTACCTGCATGTAACAAAGTCTGCTCAAATGTAATAGTTCAACGTGCACAATCTGTCTATGGACAACGGAAACATGCTTCAAATCGTTGGATACCAAAAGCTTGTCCCTTCCTTACAATTTTAGCAAGTCTCTGCTGTAACTGTGCATCAGATTTTTCAATTACTTCTATTAGAATGCAGAATACAGAAAATAATCGTGTTGCATAAATGCCTTTGATTCAGTTTCAAAAAAATTCTCCAACTTGGAACAACTCATTGCCTTTTGCACTGATTCCTTCTGCTTCAGTGGTTCAATGGATTTTTATTCTTGCTTTTACACATTATGCCTTTATTTTAGGATTTCGTGATACATTGACATATTTTCTCACAGTAAAAGTAGATAGTAATGATAAATCTGTATTTCCAATCAGGAGTTGATCCATTAAAGCAATAAGAATGTAAGACGATCCGTGGAGTTCAAAGAGCACAGCATACAAATGTTGTAAACTGAAGGCATCATCATGAGCAAATATAAACTCAACAGAAGTAGCCTCAGTGAACGCAAGTGAAAACATGTCAACAGACAGCGAAGATTTGAAAATTGAAGGATATGAGGACAAGAGGTGAAGAGGGCATGTCAGCTATCATGGATCAGAGACTAAGCCAATGTCTGTGTGATGGGGTCTGCCAGCTTTCCTGCCCCAGATTTACACAGTGGCTTGAAATTGGAGGGCTCTTAGAAATGACAGATCAAATGGGAATTGCATTTACCAGGTAGCAATAAGTACAAATCTATGTAATTTCCCACTATCTTGTCGAGTCTTGATATTCATGTCACAATAAGTTGCACACGCATTTCATAAGTGTAAGCTATTTTCTGGAATAGCTTTGAGGTAATAATCTGTGGGAGCAGAGATGTCGGGGATAACTGCTCAGTGGTGTGTGTCACTTCACTTCAGTTTTCTTTATAATGGGCGGCATCCTTAAAGGGATAGTTTGCCTCTTTTGACATGAAGCTGTATGACATCCCATACTAGCAATATCGTTTATGAACATGGACTTACCCCCTACTGCGTTCTGTGAGCAGAGTTCCGGCCTCGTTTTGGCGTTGACGAAAGTAGTCCGGCTAGTTGGCTGGGGTTTAAAAAAATAAAGCGTTTTACTTCTCAAAACAATATGCGTTCAAAAGAGTAATACATTTGCATCACAAAATCGTTCTCCAAGAAAAAGTCAGACCTCACAATCGCTTGGCGCTATTTTCTCTCCCTTCGTATCACTGCGTGCAGCCACCTGCCGACAGCCGCGCCTGTTACGGTGTTTACTGCTCGGAAGCGGGGGACTGCTCGGTCTGCACTTCGGTCTGCACGGTCTACACAGCACGCAGTGATACTCTGCTGTGCCTTTCACCTTTATGTCATAAGAAAACAAACAGGCTCTCTGGCTCTCGATATCCCACATGCATCATGCCACACAACTGAAAAGAAAGACATATCCAATAATGAGTCAAACAAAGAGGATGGGGTTGTCTTGTATGAGACAAAACAAAAAGGCACAGAAAGAAATGGAACAGGTCACACGAATAAAACTCCCTGAACTAGAGACATCTGAGTTAATTTAAGAACTGTGAAGACTAGTGAAGTTCCCTAAGTGCCAGATATAAAATGCAAAGAGCAGTTGGTGACAACAATCAGTCGTCACAAAACTGGCAGGATAGATGGTGCTTTTTTTCAAGCCCTGGATTGTGATGTATTACAGTGTGTAAATACAAAAACAAAGGTAATGTATTCAATCACTAATGTTCAGACATATGGAGCACCGCGTTAGTTCTGGCAGACCACGTAGTCAATGCGCCCTTTGCCTATTGGCTGACGCCGACCCAACCCTTATGGCCAGCTGCGCTCAATGGGTAATCAGCTGATGCTCGCAATTGGATGCTGGCATTTGGGGCACTTCATTTAAACTTGGTTTGCTGTCACTGCTTTTTTTTTTTGCTCTCTGCTTGCACCCACCACCTCCCCTGCTCCACCGACTTCTCACTGCCAAACAATGTCATACTGTTGTTCATTGTTGCTTGCTCTGTTCTAGGGGGTTTGTTGCCTTTACAGCAAATGGAAGGCACTCCACCTGAGGATGCTGCTGTTCCCTGTCTTGGCTTCCATGGAGCTCATGGAAAAGTCGGGAACTTCCTCCGAACAGAGCCATACCGCCAAACATAAATTGTATGCATTCAGAATAAGCTTCTGAAATTCATCTCTGTTCTCGTCTCGTTTTGACGAGAGTGGTTCTGACAGAACTGTAGTAGGCTTTGCTAAAGCTACAACCCAACTGCCAAGAAGGACATTATTTTTGGACAAAACCTTCGACTGAGTTAATGACAATCTTTTCGCTCTCAAAAATGTCTAAAATTGTTAGAAAAAACTTCTTGGATCAGTTTAATTGCAATTCATATTAGGAACTCTAATCTAGATGCACTATTAGTTTAAACAAACATTTATGGTGTGGTCATTATTTTAGCATACAATCAGCAGTACCGAGGTTAAACTGAAATGCAGCCTGATGGTTATCTTTTTACAAGAACTATGTGTTGAAGATGAGATGTTTTTATAGTTTTAGGATAAACCACATATGGCGTTTGCATTTAGGGTGACTCGAAACTCTTCCTTGGATTGTTTTTAAATCCTCAAACAGCAAAGAAAATTTGCCCATGTACGTTCCTCTGAGAAGCCGGCAGAGGGCTCAACTGCTGGTTGGAGAGGAGGGATTTATATACTCCCTTGCGAGGACAGCCAAACCCATGTGATTACTGCTTAATCCTCTCCAGCATATCATGTGCATCATGGCAGCACAGTGAGCCTTTGTGACATCATTGGTGGAGGCTGATGTGAGGCTGCTTAGTACATATTTCTCTCCATCCCCTTCTCTCGCACGCTGTCTTTTCCAACAGCTCTTATGCCGCTCTGTTTCCTGACTGTTTTCCCCTGTCAGTCTCTTTATCTCCCTCCCTCCCTTTCGATTGTGTGATGGTCGGGGGGGATTGGGGGGTGCAAAAAGGAGATCAGTGAGGATTATCACTGTCTGGAGAACACGGATGGATTTGTACACCATCGTCGGAGTTGGATGTTGTGCCAACCTGCCCTCGACTAATGGGACATCAGAGCATTGTCGTAGACAAGTTGATATCAGTCAAAGGCTCTTAACTAACAAATGTATCCCTTTGGTGAATCGTGTGGGGCAATTTTCTTAAGTGTGTTTTCAGCCAAGCAATCCGTTCATATTGGAAAAAAAAAGCAACAACAAGACATTACACATAACAAAGGGGATAGGTGGACAGCATGGGCTGCAGCGTTACGTAGAAAAATTAAACCTGAATCCTCTTATTAAAAAAGATTAAGCCCCTGGTTCTCCTTCTCCTCTTTTTTAATCTGTTGTCTGTTTTTTGTCTTGCTCTTCATCATTTATCACTTGCACTCAGTCTTTCAATCATGCCAGCTTTCTGCTCTGGTCAACACTGGGGTCACTGAGAGTTTGAGTTTGATGAGGATCTTTAAATATGCAGCTGCAATCAGAATGCAGTGCTTCAACTCTAAATGGCGGTCATCGACTGAGGCATCCCACGGGGGACTTAAACGTCCCTTTGTGTTTCTCTGCTTTTGAGAATCAAACGTTTCTTAAAGAAATATATATATATATATCATGTCAGCAACCCAGTGTAAGGGAACATTTTCAGAGTCTTTGAAGTGATGTTCAGAAATGCAGCAACTAAACAATCTGTCTGCTTTCACTGCAACCCAGGGACAGTATATGTTTATTTAGACTTTTTATGTCAATGCTGAAATAGAACAAACATCAATTAGATAATCACAGCTTTTGAAAATGACATCTTAAATTTTTCCCTGCAAGGTGAAAGCATTATTGTCTGAGACTTGCCAACCCACTGATGTTCTTGTAGAAAGCAAGCAAAGTGGCTGCTATCTAAATTTCAGGAAAATCTAAAAATATGTGTATGTGTATCTATTTCCTCATACAATGTAATTCTTCTGATGTTCCTGACAGGCACCGGTGAGCCTCAGTAGTATGAATTTGCCAGTTAATGCAGCTGAACATTTTTGATGTTTCATTTGGGATTAAATTGCAGATCACAGGTGCATACATATTGCAACAAACATATTTTGTTGTACTTTTAAAAGTGAAATATCATTGATCTAAATATTGAAATATAATATTTGCTGCATTGGCATATTTAACTAGAGATCTGGTAAGTGTCATTGATATTCATACAGATACAATTGGGTGTTTTTTTTTTTTTTAAGTTTAGGGTTTAGTTTAGTAAATTGAGGGTATTCCCATCCCAATTGAAGAAAAGATTTTTGATCTACAACTCTTTTATGTGTCGAAGCATTTATTTCTAACACAGTCCAGTGACTGCTTGAATTCTGGAACTCATGGACATCACTACAGAATATGATACCTCCTATGTGAAGATTTCCCAGACATTTACTGCAGCTATCTTTGGTTGCTGTTTGTTTGTGGATTTTTCTGCCTTTAGTTTTGTCCTCAGGAAGTGAAGTGCAGTTCGATCGGGTTGAAATCAGACTATTGACTCTGCCATTAGAGAATATTTCACTTCTTTACCTTCAAGTACTCCTGGTTTTGGTTGCAAAAAACCCAGGAGTTGGCATATCTGTGCTTCAAATCACCGTCAAATCAATTTGTCTGCATTTGAGCAGACAGTATATCCCCATACACTTCAGAATTCATCCGGCTTTTTCTGTCTTCTGTCACATCATCAATAAACTCTAGTAACGTAGTACAAATGGAGCCATGCATGTCCATGCTATCTCACTGCCTCCACATATTTTACATATGATGTATATTTCAGATTATAAATTGTTCCAAGTCATCTCCATTCATTTTTCTTCCTGCTGCTTGGGTACCAGTTAATCTTACTTTCTTCTGTCCAAAGAACACTGTTCCAGAAGAGCGCTGGCTTTTAAAGTTTTTATTTTTCATTCTTAATTCTTTTTTTTTCTTTTTCTATAGTTTTTTCTATAGTTGTTCGAAGTATAGCAAGGCAAGGCCAGTCTGGATAGCGCAATTCAACAATTAGGCAATTCAAAGTGCTATACATGGAACATAAAAGTATTAAAAGAAGATTTACCTTAAAAAAAGTAAATCAGAGTGAAAGTTATTAATCAAAGTCTCTCAGTTAGATTAAGAGTCGAAGCAGGCCTGCAGTTCCACTGGGAGTTTGTTCTACACGTATAGGGCGTAAACACTGGAAGCAGCTTCTCCATGTTTAGTTCTAAATCTGGGGACAGGAGAGCAAACCTGTTCTTGATGACCTGAGATGCCTTGAAGGTTCATAACTTACCAGAAAATCTGAGATGTACTCACTCTTTGGTGGAGGGAAGCCAGTGTAGACGCCTCAGGATTGAAATGAAATGATCCACTTTTCTGGTGTTGGGGAAGACTCAAGCAGCAGTGTTCTGTATCAGCTGTGGCTGTCTGATTGATCTTTCAGGCACACCAGTAAATATTTCTGTTACAGTAATCAAGTCTACTGAAGATTAATGAATGGAGCAGCTTTTTTAAGTCACTCTGACACATACACACGGTAATCCTTGAAATATTCTTCAGGTTTTTGTAAGGTCAATTCATATCTGACTTGACTGTTGAAGTTCAGGTCCGTGTCCATAATAACACCCAGATTTCTCAGTTTGTGTTTTTAACAATACAGGCTGAAGTTGAACACTTTTTTTTTAAGCATTCTTCCATGGCTGCAAAGACAATTACCTCTGTTTTATCCTAACTTAAATGAAGGAAATTCCGTTATTCAGAAATGTGTATATATATGTATATATATATATACATATATATACACATATATACTGTATACATATATATAAAACCACAAAATGGATCCTGCTATCATTCAGCACCGTTGTCTTCCAAGGCCATTGAGTCCTTTTATGTTATAAAGCTTACCAGTATTATCTGTTATTCTCAGAATGGAACACACTGTTAATTTGGCTACCACTAATGTCTCTGCCATCTCCTTGGTGGACCTGATTTCACCTAGAATTTTCTTTTTCCACATGCATTGAGAGCTTCTTTGAGTCCAATTTGTGGATCTGAGTGTCTGCATTTTATGTATTGTCCAAATATTCAGCCTGAAATGTTAATAAATATTCTTTTTCCAACTGTAATTTTACAGATAACAGAACAGTTTATGCTTTGGTTGTTTTTTATCAACCTACCACTGATGAATATGCTCACCTGCTTTCCTCTGCAAGGAGTTGAACAAAAATTACCACTATCAAATCTGTTTGCTGAATATGAAGATAATTTGAGCAGGCAAGCTTAGCTGCCGTAAATACTTGAGGCTGGGAAAACAACTAGCTTGGCTGTATTCGAAGAAAGGCACAAACAATCCATCATATTTGCATGTATTTTTTTGTTTGTCTTTGATGTACTGTTAGGTGAATTAATACATCTGTCTATTTGTGACATAGTCCATCTGGCTGTGTCCTCTTATGTTAAGTCTTTACGGTAAGCAATCTGGTGGCTGGCTCAGGCTACATTAATGAAGAGGCATTAGGGTGTATAGTAGTTTCCATGTCCTCTTCTGACTCATGGTGAGCTTGTTCCTCTGAAAAAGCATTCAAGGCTTCAGCTTCAAATTGGTTTAAAAAGATTGTGGCCTTTAACTCACACAGCTTTGCATTATTCCCGAACTCCTAAGAGACACAACACCATCATTATGTGTGTGACAGAAGTGTTAATTTGTTTAAAAAATTTGATTAGATTTAAACCCTTGTGAGGAGGGATGTGTGATAATTTGATGTCAGAAACATTCAAGGGAAGCTAAGCTGTCAAGTGTTTTTCTGTCCACCCGAAAGGCAAGGAAAGATGTCTCTCATCTTGTAGGTGAATGCTTAATCTTATGACAGTCTCTGGCATTTGAGTTGTCAGTCAACTTGTCAATTAATCACAGCCTTGAGCTACAATTTTCAGAGAGGGCTTATGTAGATGTATTCTGCATACTCTCATAGATGAAAGGAAGGTCCATGATATTGACGGAGCCATTTGTGATCAGCATTTTTCAACAAACATTGATAGAAAATACTCAAGTATAGGCAGAGGCATGGCACCATTTCACAAAAAGATTGTTGAGCAAAATCACTACAGAACGTTCAAAAACAACTTTTTCTTTTTCATGCAAGAAGGAGTCTTATAAGCCCATTTACAATATCAATAGTCTTTTGCAAGTGTTTCTGCCTATTCAAACAAAACACAGTTGAGCTTATTTGGGAGGGAAAAAAAGTAGATTTTCTATAATTTAACTACACAGGACAGCGACACAGAAACTGAGCTAATCACCCACAGAAATTCTTGATCCAATTTAAAATTGTGACACAGCGCAGTTAAAGGTGCTTTTTCCCCATTTATAGTGTATGATCCGTGTCCACCTACAGACAGAGCTTGTCCTTGAAATGCATATTTTATAAGACTTATGTCTTCTTACATCAACGAACCACCATTTTTTTTCTTTTATTGCCATCCGCAATTTGGAAGGGGTGCTGCTAAATCTCCAAGAAACATTCACATATTTGGCACATTCTTCTTTTAACCCATAACAATAACAGATTTAATTTATACCGTCAGAATGTAAATTAATGTGTATAATGGAAGGAAACTGGTAACGTGGAGCCACATAACATAAATATTAGGTTTGATATCAAACCTAATATTCCCTCATACAGGCATAGATCTTGAACAGTGAAAAACCCAATAGTCTATTGTATAATTATTCCACTGGTTCAGATTCTAGTGATTTATATTTACTTTTATTTTTTGAGAAACTTGCAAGCTGTTCTGCTCTCTCGGTGAGCTATTCATATAATATGATATGTAGGAGTCTGTGCTAAAAGGGGGCAAATGAGCTGGTGCAAGAATCGAAGTGTCGTAAACAGTAGGCAGGCAGTTGTGATTTTTTGTGAGTGCAGTACCTGAACTAAAAAATAATTTGGACATGGGGGATATCTTATTACACACTTATTAAACACCCTGAATGTAATCACTTGATTAATTTAGACATGCAGATTGCAGAATAGTCTAGCCATTTACTGCAACCACACATGATGAACACAGTGCAGTTGTGCTTTATTAATAACTGGCAATAGATAAAGAGCAAAGGGTTAACATTTTGAGATCAGGATAAAAGTTCCGTCTGGCGACTGGTGTGTTCTTGAATAAAAGCTAAAAAATTACATACATTTTTTAATGCTCATTAAAGGGACTCAGCTCATGCTGTGTTTTCTTCCATTTTTTGCTTTTTTCGCTGTCTATACTGCAGGATTTATTCGCCTTTCCTGCTGACAAGAAAATCTAATTTGCAACAAAATAAAATTTCTTGCAAGAATAAAAAAACACAACCCAAGTTTGATGACATAGAACTTGCAAAAATGATCATTTTAGATCAGTTTGCTGAAATACAAAATTAGGACAAACTAGATATGTGAATACTTATGACAATACATTATATGTAAATTGTATTAATGTTGATACATTAAAGCTGTTACCAATACTTTCCATGTGCCTTCCATAAAATAACTGCATGCCCTTATTCAAATGTTAATGTACTAGAAATATTAAGAGAAATACAAGACTTCTACCCATGCACACTGTTATAACGCCTGGGAATAGTCTAACAAATCCTAACAGTGTGTAATATTTATCGCATTTCCAATACTGGTAAGCACACAAACTCATAGATTTGCATGCAAAAAAACAAACAAAACAACAAAAGCTTACACCTCTATCTTATCAAAAGAAGTAGCCTGTATTTAATACATACTCAGTTAATTTGTTTGCTGCTGAGCTGCAGAATAGCATCCTATGAAAGGCAGATAATGAGAACACAGGGGAACACACAGGAAATGTAAGCACCAAATTATGTAGCACTGATAGTTACTGAGGAGGAGACGGTAATGGTCAAATAAGGTTGTAAAACAAGTCACTAGTTTGACTTGCATGTATGCCAGTCTTTGTGCTGATTCCATGAAAAATTGCAGCAAAGGCAAATGAGAGAATTGGTGGGGGGTGATAATAGGTTCTCAAAGCAGTCAAGAGACACTTTATCCTCAAACATCAAGGTCTGAAGTGGCCCTTGGTGTGAGCACATTGGCTAGCTGGCTGGTGTTTTCAACATTTCTGGGAAAGATGGTGCTAGGAGATTTGTGGACAGATGGAAGTGACCGGAAAAGCTGAGAGCTGACCGTGGTGCTGAAGTGAGAATATGTGTTTGAGTGTTCATGCTTTGCGCTTTGTGGCATCAATTGTAGTATTCTCCTTCCTAAAGTAATCTCTGCTTTGGTGATGTGTTTGGAAGGTGCAGACCTGCTGCAGAGTGTGAATGATAGACGGGCTGCCAGCATGGATGGATTAAGTGGGTTGGCAATACGGATGCTTGTCTGTGCCAGGGCTCAGCTTACATTGTTCATTCTTGGCCTCTAATCCATGGGATCTGAAACAGAGGTGCTGACTCTGGTTAAAAATAAAAAAATAAAAAAATGCAAGCACCATCAGTAGGAAAAGCTACCCACTGCTCACCATGAGACGTCATTGTTTAAAAATAGCTGCTCTGTGAAAGAATACACTCTCATCTGCCCAAATGCATTTCATATCCAGTCTGTCCCCCTTTTATTAGCCCACGTGATTATGATTACTCTCAAATTTCGAAATCAAGCCAACCCAACCCCAACAATTTTACATCTGATCCTCAAAGCAGAAACCAATCTCCCCACATTAAGTGTCTTAGACCTACACAGATCATATTTGTATGTATGATTTCTCAGTTATGCTCTCTCAGTTAAAAACTTTTATTCAAACTCAACCACAGTTAAAATACAGTGCTTATGTTGCCAATTTCAGGCCTAATAAGATGTCCCCTTTTAATCACTTAAAGAAGGTTTTCTCACATATTATATCTAAAAGTAATGGGCTAACTTTTGTTTTATCTTGAGAATATTTATAGTGTCCCTGAAGCCACCCAGACTTTGTTCTCTCCAAACCCCATTAGTTTAGATTAAATTTGAAATGTATTATTCTAAACCTGTATAGAAGATATAATTGAAATTGTATGAAGAAAGGTTCCTTTTATTTTAGGAGCCATTTATCAATAGACCTTTTTCTTTTATGTCCTCTGGCAAAAATCTGAAATTAAAATCTTCTCAAACCAGAAGGCAATTTAAATCAAGATAAACGGTTTGGGTGGCAAGTACAAGCATGCACATTTCCATTGAATATGATTCTACAAACAATGAGAGTTCTCTGTTGCCAAGGGATATGAATACAGGTCATGTTCCATCCACATGTTGGACATGTTTGCTGTTACCAGTCTATAGAATCACCAACCTCTGAACCTCAGCCACCCACCTCCAGCCACCCATAACCTGTGTTTCAACTATGTTCTTTACAAATCCTGGCTGCTCCCATCAATGCCATCAAACTCCAGTTTGAGATCATGTCTCAGTCAGCCACCCTGTGAGCAGAAATCTTACTTGAGATGATTGTTGGAGTGCTGGGGAGAGACACTCTGAGATCTGAAAGGACAGACACTTGTGTCACTCACTGAATCAAAGAAAAAAATAGAAACCAGTGATGCTGATTTGAGACTAGCGGGTGCCCCTGTGGTCTCTCGATCCTTACATCTTCACAGTCATAAGAGCACCAACTGAAAGCAGCCTATCAGAAAGCAGGAGATTCATAACTGTCTTTCCCAGCCTCTTGGTAAAAACTCATTTCTATGCTCAATTACAGTTTATGTCAAATGAAAGATGCCACAATTAATGTTTAAAACTGATTAGGTACTGAAGTGTGTGTTATGGCTTCATGGAGCATTGAGCATGATGTTTATTTAAGGGTTGTAAAGACCAAGCTATGTACTGCCATTGCCATTCACTTTAATTACTATTTAATTTTTTTTCATTATGTTATGAAGGAGATATTTGCACAGATTAAGGAAAAGTCACATGACTCAGTTTGTAAACAAAATTAATTGTTTGACATATGACTGCTTGACTTGACTCGAAGGGTAACCATGAAAGCCGAATGTCATACTCACTTTGGAGATAATGTATTTGTGAGTATTGGAGCCATTACACTTCATTAATTAGTGAAATTCATCACAGCATGGAACTCTGCAATGCATTCTCTGCTTGTGCTCTGATAATGTCTTTTGTATTTTTGGAGGCTGTAATAGAGACTGAGAATTACTAAAAGAAATGTCTTGCTTGAATGAGTGTATCGCAGTTGATTTATCGAATGTCGTCCATACTGTGGTTCACTTTTGCAACTGGGAATCTGCTCTGCTGTCTTCTCTTTTGCAAGGCATCACATTGGGTTAGCTTGAAGGTTTCTTGCTCACCATTCAGTGTTTGCTTTTTCCTTACTTCCAAGCTGGGAAATAGTATTTCACATATCCCCATACCACTGACCAGAGTAAAATTCAATCTTTCAACCGAACAAGCATACTATAGTAAGCACTGCAGTTGTCTCACCTTGGTGTGGACATTGGCAAAATTGTATTTTATTAAGTTCAGCAACTATTTGCCTTTAACAGCAACCCTGTGATAGCTGCCCAGTCTCCACTGATGCAAGGACACAGGAAATTAGCCTCTTGTTCGGTCTGTCTTTTATTCAATAAAGTAAAACACGCAGTTGAAAGGAAAGCTCACAGTGCTGTGGAGCTACAGAATAACGTTCCTTTCCAATCTTTTCTGCTGCTTCACACTTAATCAAATCAATTAGTATCTCCATAGCTCATTTGCCAACACGTATGGTTCGGCAGGATTTCCAGAAGGGTTAAGTAAGTGTATATACCTGAGTCACCCACAAGTCAACTCCCAACTCTTCATTCTCGACCAGACACACACTTGGCCTTTGTATTCTGTATTATGTTGTTTGTGAAGTCTCTCAGTGAAAATCTACACAATAGGTGGAATTCAAAAGTATACTGGCTTGTCATGTAGGAAGCTGCAGTTTTCATGGTGAGTTTTATATACAAACCCTTCTTAGGTCTATTGAATCTGTAAGGAAAACAAACAGTACATGCAGCTCTCTGAATATATTCTCTAAGCCTCAGAGTGTCTTCTGCAAATACTGACGCTATCTTTTTTTAATATGTATTCATAAATCTGCTGATCCCCTACAATACCCCTTCTTTCCAACCTCAGTTTAACTTGAAAAATGTCTTAGTAACTAATACACATTGCTTGTAAGGATAGCATCTTCCTCCTTGGAGTTCACTGTTCTGAGTCTGGCTGTATTTGTTTAAAACATAACTAATTAAATTCTTTAAATCTTTCCAGGCCTGGCACTTTCAGTGCAGAATGTTATGACTAACACTATTTTTTTTCATATTTTTATTCAAATGTATTTATTATGTTAATATCAAATTTCTTGCTTTGATTGGCAGGTAGGAAATAATGTAATTATTTTTTAAAGGTTTTTTTAAAATCTCAGGTAAAAGAAAAGAGGATTACTGAATAACAAAATGCAAACATGTACCTCTTATCCAATGGAGCTAAAGATTGCTCAGTTTGGCCTACAGTATAGAATGAAATATTAGGAGGGCTCTGACCTGCTATCAAGGCAACATTTAACAACCCCATTTGAAATGACACTCGTTTCCCAATGATCACAGTGTGAGAGTGACCATATTTTCATTTCCATTTATTTAGAATATTCCTATTATGTATACAGCATATTTATTCAGTTCATTTGCCTTTCTACAGTCCACAGTCCAGTATCTTACAATCAGGTATCCCGCTTATGACCTGTTATCCGTCATCTCCCCACACAGCCTTAGAAATAATGGGCTCAAGGGCAAGCAAAAGCAGTCAGGCAAAAGCCTCTGGAAATAGATTAAGACATGCCCTGCACACCAACCCCGTCTACCTACTCTTCCCACTTCAGTGGGATTCATCTTCCCTTTCATTTCCCAGGCCACTTCTTCACTGCGTCAGATCTCTTTGTGTTTTGTCTCATCTATTCTGTGACTGCAGGACTGTTTCCCCTCAGGAGAAGGTGCAATTTAAGTATCTAATTTTACCAGGCAATTACAAATATAGGCCCACATACATACTATTTAAATGTTACAGGTCTCACAACACTCGAAGTATCAAAAGCAACAGAGGAGTAACTTGTGCGCCTGTTTATAATGCAGTTCAAACAAACTGTTTTAATAAACAAGTTAATCATAAATGCGCTAAGAGGCTGATTTCTTGTTGAATGAACAAGTGTGCATGATGCTAACTGCAGTGACAGATAAGTTGCGTTACTAGTAGCTTCACAAGCTGAACTCTTAATGTGGAACAGAAGCAGGAAAAAAAAGCATTTGCAGTAACCGAGTAGATTTGTGACACAGTATAAGGACAACAGTTAACAGTGACTGTCATCACTCAGATAAATAGCCTACTTTACCAACAACAACATAGAAGTATTTGTTGAATAAATACCTTGGATGCTTTCTGCATAAAAATACAGGCCGTAAAACGAACATTAATGATGTCTGATTTCATGAAAATCTTATGTTGGCTGGGTCAGACATTTTCTCAAACTTTATGTGAGATGTGATTTGATGAAATTTAAAAAAAAAACATTAACAAGAAGGCTTTTCTGGGGCAGTTTATTGTTATATCTGTTTCACACAGATTCTAAGTGAAACATAGGGGGGATAGATGTTTTTTTCCCATTATTATGAAGATGTGAATTGTAGTCATACCAAGTACAGACTTACACATTAGAGATGAAAGAAGAACAGTAGTATCCCTTGCAGAGTTTTCCCACGGTTTCCTCAAGCTAAATGCTGAGTTGGTGACACACACTCACAACCCATGAATTATTCAGTAGCCTAGTTTCATTTTTGCGAAAAACTTAGACTGGAAAAGATTATTATATCCTCTGTCTTCAGGGGAAATATACACTGTTGCTTCTGCTTCCCTTATATCCATTGTATATTCTGGGGATGAGGAGGATGGATATATCAGCTACAATATGAAGTAGCTCCAAGCTGTGTTTACACACTGTGTGGTGTGATTTTGAATGTGGTGAACTGAGGAAATGACCATGAAGCTTTGGTGGGTATGTACGAGGTGGGGTCTCCCCACCTGTTTTAAAAAAAAGTCCGTCAAACACAAACATATGAATCTATTTGACTTTTGTTGCCTTATTAGTCTGATCTTATCATATTTGATATTATCTTAAGAATTAAACTGAAACCCTGAAAGCAAGATTCAACTTTCATGTTGTTTTTACATCACTAGCTGACTACAACCAAGTTTTTTTTTTAATTGCACACTTGGCTTGTATAAACATACGCCAATGAAGCAATATACGTACATGACAGGCATGCAAGTTACTCAACTGTTTCCCATGTTTTATGTTGCCTAACATGTAATATAAATATATACACCCCACAGTATTTGTGAACATGTAATTGGTATCTACTGTATAATGAGGGACTGGTTTGGAACTGAGGACTGCAAAATATGGAAATGTTTCAAAGACTGCATTCATTTTAAATGCTTTCTTTAAAACAAATGCTGTTTTGATTTTGCTTGTTTATTTATATCTGGCTTCATAAGCAGACAACAATTTATGAAAAGCTAATGTACATCAGGCTGTAAGGTCTAGCCCTTCCATATGCAGCAAGTAAAGTATAATTTAGCCCAATGACAATGGATTTAAATGATATGCTTTAAGTTTGCTTTCCTATGCTGGCTGATAGTAAACCATTTATGGTAATATGCTTGGTCGGCTCATGAGTGGCCTGCTCTGATAAAGCACTGTGTCTAATTAACACGCTGACAGCACCACTGTCTGGGCAATCACACTCTTCCACTTTATTAAAGTGGTTAAGGAAGTCACTCTGGCCCTTGGGGGACTGGTACAGTAATTTTCCCCCTGCAAGCCAGATGATACGCCCAGAGATGAGGCAAACCAAGTGTGACTGTCTCTACCTCTCACTTTCTTTTTCTCTCATCTCCTCCACTTTCTCTCCATTTTCTCTGCCTTGTTTCCCATGCCTCTCTCGCACATCAGTGTCTATTCTTCCCCTCCCCTTTTTCATTTTCCTCCTCCTCACTCTTCATGCAAGTCAGAAATACAATATCACATACATTCTTCTACCCCCCACCCCCCTTCTTCTTCTCCTCTTACTGAAGTCTAAAAATAACTTCCACAGCAGAAAGTGCTCAAACACCATTTTAGTGTAAACAACAGGACATTTTGATTGGTCAAGATGAGCCTCTGATAGCTGCACAGGAGAGTCTAGTTTGATTAGTGTCTAGTCAGCAGCAGTAAACAGCCAAAGCACAACAGAGAACACTTTGAAGCTGCAAATAGTAATTAGCATGAGAGATGAAGGAGATGGTTATTGTATTTATAACCTGGCAGCTAAACTGTGATACTTTGTGTAAGCCAGATCTTTTAGCTGATTCTTTATCTCTAATAATCATTGCTGACATTTTTACGACTGGAATGAGTTATTTTGTGATAATGTATGTGCATTGCCAAATATCCTAATGTTCATTATGGTCAGAGATGTATAAATGTGGAGATATTTATAGTGAGATAATCATAGACAAATCACATAAAGCTTTAATTCAGCATAAACCCTACATTAGTACTAAAAAAGGATGTTTGTTTTAACTATTGCATGTGTGGGAGCAGTATTAGTTTGTTGCTAAAGCTGATAGCTTTGGTAAAAATGTTAGCAAAGATTATTGGAGATAAATCCCATGGGATTGTGAGATGCTTCAGGGGATTGTGCAATGGAAATTCTAATAGCATCAACCATCAGTACCTGTATTTTTTTAGAGAAATAATTCAAACACATTGTTTGGGTCTTGGAGACAAAGCAAATCCTGTTTCACAAAAACATCTTTACCTGAGCCATCATATTTCCCAGAATGTTTTTCTGAAATGAGTGATTTATGGTAGGAAACTGATATGACTGTGACCAAAATCCGAGCTTTCTGAGTATTTTCTGCAAGTAACTGAATGAAAATATTCGGCGGTGAGCATCCTGTTTGTCTGTCTGCTGTCGGATATCTGCGCTCCCTCCAAAGATTTGGCATTGGTCTCATGTTGTGCTTTGCTTTAGAACACTTCTGTTTGTTGACAAAGCATACTAATATGTTATACAGGCAAGAAGGCTCTTGCTGAGATAGTTTAAGGCTGTTTTCATTGTCCTTTACTTCCCCTGCTCTGAGATACACCCAGAGAGACCTGTGGGTGGTTTATAACACTTCTCTGACTGATCAAAGGTCAGCCCTTAGCGGGGTAGCGACACTGACCTTACGTCTGTGTGTTGTGTGAAGTGGCAAAGTCTAAGGCTTTCTGAAATGATCCATAGTAACTCAGTCAGGCTTTAACCCTCAGTACACACTGACTAAACAATGTCAAGTTGTTTCTGCTTACCTTGCATTCAAAATGTTCACATTACTGAGCAACTTCCCTCACGGAAACCGAAGACAGAAAGTGCTGCAAGCACTTGTAAAGTATAAAGTCACAGAAAATACTTTTAAACTGCTGTGGGTTATAGATATATGAACCATAGCAGTTTGAGAAAATGAAAAAAAATACTATACAACAGTAAAACACCAAAATAAATTGTATTATTTCCACAATATTAGACATGTCAATAAAAGTAACTCACTTACACAGAGACTATGTCAAATACATCACTGTTGTCACTTCATTGTTAAGAGTTTTAGTTTAAGATAAGTTAATACTGCAATTTACTTTCTTATCTGAAGGAAGCTGAAAAACTACTCCCCAACACTTTAATAATTAACATGTTTTTCATTTCAAGTTCTAGAATGCGCTGCTGAGGGTGGCAGCATGTTGGAGTAGCTCTGTACCTCACATTGAGATTTTTCTTTTTTTTCTAAATTTCATTCCTGTTATTTCTTGGAAGAAATTGCATTTTTTGGACAACTGTTCCTTCCTCCCTTGGATGCTGTGCAGCTGGATTAATTTTTCCCAATACTTTTGTATATTTTACTCTTTTGTCATGATGCATCACCATAGCAACAAGGTGGTTTACAACAGGGAGCAGCTGAATAACATTGGAAAAGCAGAAATAATTCGACAACTGAAGCCAGAAATCCCACTGGAATTGAAAAGGAGGCGTCGTGGATGCAGAGCAGGAGCAAAGAGGAGAGAAAGAAAGAAGAAGTTCAAACCATCTATGCCATCCTGCATCATGGGAAATGTAAGATCGTTAGCTAACAAGTTGGATGAACTTTTAGCCTTGATAAGGACTCAGCAAGAATATCGGGAATGTAGCATTATGTGTTTTACTGAGACATGGCTACAGGATCATATACCCGACTCCAGCGTCTCTCTGCCGGGCTTCCTGACTGTACGAGCAGATCGAGATATAAAGAGTTGCAGGAAAAGGAAAGGGGGTGGATTGGCAGTGCTTGTCAACAACAGATGGTGTCACCCAGGACATGTTACTGTGAAGAGTCGTATCTGCAGTCCTGACATTGAACTATTGGCAGTAAGTTTTCGTCCATATTATTTGCCAAGAGAGTTCACCAGTGTTGTTTTGGTGGCTGTTTACATTCCACCCTCAGCTGTTGCCGACACTGCATGTGATGTCATCAGTTCCGTTGTTGCTAAGATACAGACTCAACACCCCAATTCTTTTGTGGCAATATCTGGTGATTTTAATCATGCCTCACTCTCTGCTACACTGCCAACTTTTCAACAGTTTGTCAGCTGCTCTACCAGAGAAAACAAGACATTGGATTTGTTTTACACAAATGTCAAGGATTCATACATTTCCAAATCAAGACCTCCCCTGGGAAAATCAGATCACAACCTTGTTTTTCTCTGTTCAGCATATAAACCCCTTGTCCAGAGACTACCTGTCACAAAAAGGACTGTTAGAAAGTGGTCAGAGGAAGCTGAAGAAGCCTTACAGGGTTGTTTTGATGCAACCGATTGGATTTCTCTTTGTAAGCCACATGGAGAGGACATTAATGCCATGACTGAGTGTGTGACTGACTATATAAACTTCTGTGTGGACAACACCATCCCCACCAGAACAGTGAGATGCTTCCCTAATAACAAACCCTGGATCACCAGTGAGCTAAAAGAACTATTGAACAGGAAAAAAAGAGCCTTTAGGGAGCGAGACAGGGAGTTACTGAGGAGTATACAGAAGCAGCTCAAAGTCAAGATCAGAGAGAGCAAGGAGGTGTATAGAAAGAAGCTTGAGAGTAAACTGCAGAGGAACAATATCAGAGATGTGTGGTCAGGAATGAAGAAGATCACAGGCCTCAAGCAGAGGGAGGATCGGATGGATGGAAGTCTGGACAGAGCAAATGAGCTGAACACATTCTTCAACAGGTTCAGTTCAGGAACAAGCTCACCATCCTCCCCTCCTGTTCCCAGCCAAAGAGACATCCCACCCTCCTCTGACTCACTGCTTTCCTGTAACATCTCCACCTCCACCTCAGTCATGGATTATTCTGCTTCCACTAGTTTGTCATCAACCCAATCAGGAGATGCTGCTGTCCCCTTTGCCTCCCCCTCCCACTTTTCTGTTTCTAGAAGTCAGGTGAAGAGGCAGTTGGAGAGACTGAACCGGAACAAGGCTGCAGGTCCAGATGGTGTCAGCCCCCGAGTCCTGAAGGCCTGTGCAGAGCAGCTCTGTGGGATTCTGCAACACCTTTTCAACCTTAGCTTGACCCAAGAGAGGGTACCACTGTTGTGGAAGACATCCTGTCTGGTTCCGGTACCAAAGAAAACTCACCCTTCAGATATCAATGACTACAGACCTGTTGCACTGACATCCCACATCATGAAGGTCCTGGAGAGACTCCTGTTGACCCACCTGTGTAAGCAAACCAGCACATATCAGGACCCCCTGCAGTTTGCTTATCGCCATGGAGTTGGAGTTGAAGACGCTATCATACACCTGCTTCAACAAACCCACTGTCATCTGGACAAAGCAGGCAGCACTGTGAGGATCATGTTCTTTGATTTCTCCAGTGCATTTAACACAATCCAGCCTGATCTGCTTCGTCTGAAACTCCAGAAGACTCAGGTGGAGGCCTCAACAATCACCTGGATTAATGACTACCTGACAAACAGACCACAGTTTGTCAGACTGAAGAATTGTGTGTCTAACCAGGTGATCAGCAGCACAGGAGCACCACAGGGGACTGTACTCTCACCATTCCTTTTCACTATGTACACTTCAGACTTCCAGTACAAGTCAGACTCCTGTCATCTACAGAAATATTCAGATGACTCTGCAGTTGTCGGGTGTATCAGAGATGGACAAGAAGCTGAGTACAGAGAGCTGGTGGACCGCTTTGTGGCATGGTGTGGGAACAATCATCTCATCTTGAATGTTAACAAAACAAAGGAGATGATTGTAGATTTCAGGAGAAACAGGGTCAGATCAAACCCTGTTTCCATCATGGGAGAAGAAGTGGAGGTGGTTGAGGAATATAAATACCTTGGTGTTCATGTGGACAACAGACTGGACTGGAGACACAACAGTGAAGCCATCTACAAGAAAGGACAGAGCAGACTGTACTTCTTGAGGAAGCTAAGATCCTTCAAGGTTTGCAACAAGATGTTGCAGATCTTCTACAAGTCTGTTGTTGAGAGCGTCATTTCCTCTTGCGTCATCTGTTGGGGCAGCAGCATCAGAACCAGGGACCTAAAAAGACTCAACAACCTGATAAAGAAGGCTGGTTCTGTTCTGGGGACGACTGTGGAACCTCTGGAGACAATAATGCAAAGAAGGATTTTGCATAAAATCAAGAGAATTATGGACAACCCTGAACATCCTCTCCATGAGACTGTTATCAGAAAACAGAGTCTCTTCAGTCAAAGGCTTCTTCAGTTTGGATGCAAAACGGACCGCTACAGGAAATCTTTCCTGCCCACAGCCATCAGCATCTATAATAACTCTTTGATTTAATTGAGCTACATCAACATTTAATTTCCCTCTGGGATAAATAAAGTATATTTGAATTTGAATTGAATTGAATTGAATTTCTTTTTCAACTAAAACCAAAATTTAGTGGCATAAGCTCAGTCTAAATCAAACAGAACCTAAACTGAAAATGAAACCTATACTGGAGCCCATGAAGCAGCTCATAGATGTCTCTGTTTCAAGAAAAAACAAAGGAAGGTTGACTCTGTTTGAGGCTTTATACCTAAAAATGTTGTCCATACAGCACACAGCAGGAACTCACCTGCGCTGACATGGACTTGTGGCCATTTCAGCTACCATAATACAAATAATAACAGTATGGATGACAACGGGCAGAGTAAGAGTGAATCTTCTCTGTGATAACTAAGCTTTTATAGTGATTTTTCTTCATCTTCTTGCTGCATTGCACGTGACTTGATGGCAATGGTTTACTTGAGACATTGATTTACTGTGTTTGACGTAGATAGAGGATGTATTCATAGGCGAAGTACCAACAGACCAATGGATTGCATCAAGAAAATGATTTGAATGAAAATGACTCCTTGTAGTGACACCAAATCAGCCTAAATTTGCGTGAGACATCCTTAATTCTTTATATGTATGTCAACGGTTTCACGGATTAATGCCCACTAATATTAACACAGTTGAAGGAAGATGAAAAACACTTTTAGAAAGCTGAACAGCAATTTTAGCTTCATGTGCCAGTAGATATTTAATTAAGCTTGCCTTTTTCCACCTGTCACTAAAGGTTAGACATCTCAAAAACGGTAATGATTATTAGAGGGAAGATGATTACCAAAATGCTTTTGTGTATATACAGGGCTCCTCTTCCTCAGCTCATTTGCGACACATCAGTTGTAAAGGTAGGAACCTCCTTCTGAGCTAATTATATATTTTTTTCTGTATTTCTCTTTCATGTTAATAACAAAATACCTTTCTGTGACACCGATGTCATTATATAACAGTTTAAATGGTAACTGAACTGGAATCCAAATGCAGAAAAGTATACTCAGACATTTACAAGACGTATTAAAAAATGCTAATGACCAGCTTGGTTCAATGAAAAAGTGTGTTATTGAATATATCCTGCATTTTCTGCATTTTGTGTGTGTGTGAATCATTATACACCGTTGGGTGTAATCCAGCTCTAAACTTTTACTGTAACCTGAACCAGTATATATTCAGTTTCACTATGTAGAATTATACTCAAAAAGCTTAAAATACTTAGAATTGTTACATAAAATATGTTGTTATGGCACATTCACGGTGTGGTATTTGTGCATGATATTAAATTATCTCAATATAAAAGATCTTTTTTTTTTTCCCCCACATTCTGGATTTAGTGTCATTTAGATGCAGCTACAGCTTAGTGGAAATTACTTTTAGCATGTACATATAAATGTCCAATCTTTCATTAAGTACTGGCTTATTAATGTGAAGGTAATGTATTGCTTTTGTAGTAAATACATGTGCATGTAGGTCTTTTGTCTGTTAAGGGTCTCAGAGTTATTATACACATGTGTTAAAAGGGGATTACGGCCATTTCCCTCTTCCACAGTGGTAACCAATAAATGCACAAAGCAAGTCATTGTGAATGTAATAGCTTAGAACTTTGGTATTGTCATGTTGTGTACAACATGCCCTCTTGACATCCCATCCCAAAAGTCTTTTTCCATCCAAGGAGATCCAATTTGACTGGGGGTAATTCAAATGCATTCTACAAGCTATTGTGTGCTCAAACATGGGGGCACAAAATTTGGAGGTTTGTGCTGTCAAGTGTCACTTCACTCAAAAGCCATTGCTACACCAAGTGACAAACCAAACACGTCGTCTTACAGTCTTACTGTTTTACCACCTGCCACCACCTCCCCCGTGAGGCGACACATTTCTCCACCTTCCCCTGGAGTAGTGGTAACAGTGAATGAGGAGGCATGACTACTCCAACAAAACACAGGAGAGGGACGCCTCCTTCATGCCTCATTGACTTTGTTTTCTCTGGCTAATTTTTCCTTTCTCCTCGCTGCCCGCCTCCTGTCCCTCAAAAACCACACATGCGCACATGCACAGACACACATTCCATTTATCTCCCGCCCTCTCCATTCCACGCCTCAGTGTTTTTGATGGTGATTTTGACACGCAGGCTGTCATGCAGCAGTTCTCTAGGAGGTGGCGATTAACAAAGCTCCCGCCATATGGAGTGAGATCAGCCGTCAAAACCCAACATAATTGGCCGAGTGAGGAAAAATACTTACGTAATCAGACTGGAAAAGGGGAGAGAGAAAGTGGTGAGGGCGGACACTTTGGTCTCTGCAGCTGCCAATATTAAATGCCCATTAAAACACTTGCAAGTGATTAATTAATAATGAGAAACTAAAGGAAGAGAGAACACATCAAGCGTTCTGTGTATTAGAAGAAGAGAATATTTCCCCTTAGCAACAAAAGAGCAGCCATTGTAACGGAACTGAAACATTAGCCAGTTGTGTGTTGCAAAAAGCCACACAGAGGGATAAGAAAGAACAATTTATCAAATTAATGCAGGAAAAAAACTCACACTTGATGAAGCTATTGTCATGTCTGTACCTAATATCGAAATGGACTTGAAGTCTGAGCCAAGGGTTTACATTGCTGACGGCCTAATTATATGGATTGGCTGCAGTAGAGCGTAGCCTATCAGCTCTGGGGAGAAATTAATTCTGGTACAGGGGAAGAGAGAGGAGCAGGCTGCAGTCTGCTTCACTGCTATGAATTGATGGCTGCAGAGGCTGCTGTGTGTGTGTACGTGCGTGCGAGCGTATACACAGGGTTCTGCTTCACTTAAAGCTACACACAGCTTTACTGTGGGGTGTATTCTTTGTGATTTAGAAACTATGTCGAGCTCTGACAGATATGTGTTGAATTACAACAGCCATAAGCAAGATGTAAATGGCGTTCCATTGATTCACTGCCACGTTCTGGCACCCTCTGTGTGCTGTGATTTTTCTAGCTGAACTGTGCACATACAGTACATTAGGCTTGTTTATTTCAAAACAGGCTGGTGGTCAAATTAATGCATAACAGCTTAAAGTATGTCGTATACGTTGCCTCAGGAGAGACACTTCTGACTTTGAGCTTGTTTATGTAGGATTTAGTTTCAGTAGCAGCTAACTAGAAACATGCAGGACCAACTTAAGATACTGGTTTAATATAAGATGAATCTAAGAGGGCTGTTGTTCTTCATCTAAGAGGCATATAGGGACAGAATCTGTCACATAAAAATATAAAATAGTAATGGCAGAATCTAGCATGTTTATCCCAAACCTGACAGTGCAGAAAATATTTATAATTTCTTTTAATTTTTGTCAGAGTCTGATCTCAACACCAAGAACAGATGCCAGCAAGCAGGAAATGCATTTCTACCAGAAACTCTGTGATTGTTGTCACCTTTACTGTTAGAGAAACAGACTTAACCATTTCATTTTTCGCCTCTGTATTCTTTGTGAGTCATCCATCCATCCATTTTCTATACCCGCTGAATCCGTCGGTCGGGTCGCTGGAGCCTATCCCAGCGGTCATTGGGCGAGAGGCGGGGTACACCCTGGACAGGCCGCCAGTCCATCACAGGGCCACACAGAGACAAATGAGACAAACAACCATACATGCTCACACTCACTCCTAAGGACAATTTTAGAGAAACCATTTAACCTAACATGCATGTTTTTGGACAGTGGGAGGAAGCCAGAGTACCTGGAGAGAACCCATGCATACACAGGGAGAACATGCAAACTCCACACAGAAAGGCCCCAGCCAGAAGTTGAACCTGGAACCTTCTTGTTGTGAGGCAACGGTGCTAACCACCACACCACCATGCAGCCCCATTCATTGTGACTCAGTCCTACTAATTTGTTGGTTTCAACAACCTTGCTTTCTTTTGATTTACTTTCCAGTATGATGTGTTGCCATTTTACATTTCCGGTAATCCAAATCAAGAAACAAAGGCTTATTAGGGGGTAAGTTGGGTGGCTGGGTGGTAGGAATGTTGTCCTCTACTTTTATTTGACCTTATTTAACAACGTTTCACTCCATGGTTAATCTCCTTGTTGGCCTCTTTAACTAACAGGTGTTAGACAATGAAATAAAATAGCAGGTTCGGGTTTGGAAATGAAAAGATGAGAGAGGTTTGGAGCTAAGTACACATCTTAGGCTAGGTTCTTACAACTACTGAGCTTTGTTCATTTTACTTATTTTTTTCATTCATTTATTTATTGAGTCATTTATTTATCTGCCATTAACTATTTGGCAAGCATTTTCTGAAGTGGAAATGTACATTTCTCAGTAACATTCTCTGGATGTCTGTTACAAGCTGGGATGGCTATATGCTGTTTTCATGGTTGTCATTTTGCAAAATAATTTAGATCTGGTTAGCTTCCCTAATAGCATTTCTTGATGGATACAAATCCATACATGTAGAGCCACAGAAAAAACAATTAAATATGTGTTTTGTACATGTGTTGCAGAGCAGGGAAGTCTTTCTATATTGGTGCCAACAAATGCCACACAGAGTAGGAGAGTGTGAATTTATAAAAAGATTTTAGAAAAAAAAACCTGGATGGTTCTTGGGGCCAATGAAAGCCTCCTTCCTCAGCACCCTGTTAATTGGCTTAGTTTGAGGCTGTTTGGCCTGGAAACATTGCACAGTCTGATTGCTGTCAACACAAATGAGCATGTAATATGCTCCGTATTGTATCTCGAATGGTGAGGCAGTCACTCTGCAGTATCCCTTCATTCTGTAGCTAAACACAAATAAGCTTACTTCTGCCCAGGTTTGTTATGGTTCAGTAATCCTACCTGCAGCATGTAGAACTCTTTACAGAGTTTGGCAAACATTCCTATGACCTGCAATTTCACGCTGCCTTCCTTGTACACGACTTCCAGATCGCAGGCTCCCAATGCTTGACAGACATTGGCATTGTATACACACCAACAGGCCAGAAACCTCCCAAGCAGAACATTCCTCCTTGGCCTCTGTCTCATAGCACTTCCATGTTATCAGTCCAGTCAGTCTGACCAGCGTGTTATTCATGTGTACCATAGCCCTTCTCATGCTGTGTGTTGATCAGTGTCAGTGGCTATGTTAGAAATCCTACTACCATATCTGTCTTGCTTATGCAATGCTGTGGATAGCTGTCATTGTTGGCAGCATTGGTTGGTAGTCTGTCTTTTAGAGTGCCATGGACTATATCAAGGGAATGCACATGCATATTTCTTAGATTCACATAGCACTATTGATGCATGCAGTTTATAAAGACTAGTATATGTGCATCTAAATATAAAGATGAGTATATGTGTAGCTGTAATGATGACAACTGGGTCATTTAAAGGAGGCATATATCTTCTTATTCACAAGTTGACTCAATTTCCAGAGGTCAATGAATTGTTTTTGTCATGTTTTTTCTCAAAATACTACAGAGATGATGCACAGTTCCAGTTTTCCACCATGAATTTCCACCTCTGCGCTCATTGACTCACTCCACCCCTCTCTTCTGTGGGGTCTGTTTTGAGAGCAGTAGTACTCTTGAAGAGCATCATTACTGTATGAGAGAGCTCAAAGTTTCTTGTGTAGCCTGAGCGCTAACGCTAGCACCCATCAAATTGATAAAAAACTAAAACATCTTGAATATTACATTTTTCTCATACAGTTTGTGCTTATCTTTCTTTTATACACAATCCCAGTCTGTTCAAACAGTGATCACCAAATGTAACAGCCAGTTGGCAGAGTATGGTAGTATAGTGTATGGTGCATTTAGGGGTAGCGGGAAGAAACGTCTATTAAAATTCCAATTTAATAGTCAGGATCTAAAACAGAAAAAGACCTGTTAGATTTATCATTTTATCAGCTGCATGTCAAAGTAGCTGCACAGAGTAATACACAAGATTACATCCACAATTTCTTGCCTGCCCATTGAATATTTACTCTGCTCTATCTGGGACAAATATTCAATTCCCTGATGCTAGAACCCAATCAAGATTTTGACCACTGGGTTATGAGCATAAACAACCACAAGCACTTGTTTGTTGTCTGTAGGGTTTTTAGCTGAAATGTGTGTTTGATCTGCAATGAAATTTATCTCTATACTTTCACAAAATAGAGGCATGGTCCTTTTTATTTTCCCTACGGATATTTTCAGTACTTGGATGTCAACAGTAGTTGTATTATTGTTTTGTTCTTTCTTTTTATTCTAACCTCCATTGCTGATGGTGATTCAGTTTTCAGCTAATAAAATGTCAGTGGCATGTTTGAAGGTGATTGCAAATTATATTCCCAGCCAGTTCACGCCCATTTTGTGAACAAATATTTGTACCTCACCTTTCATTCTGCCGGAGCAAGAACAGTTAACATGACAAGTAGAGGTTCTGACAGAAGCCCTCAATTTCTGCAAAAACACCCACCCATCTGACAATAATGAAGACTTGAAGCCTGTTCAGGTGTCACACCCGAGCAGTAATCCTGTCAATTCAAAAAGGCCACATTAACCATTAAGTAAAATCAGCATCAGTTTTGACAGCTTATTTGTAAAATCTTTATTTCTGTCTTTTTCCAAATAAATTGTTGCATTTGGTCTGGAAGCATGAAGGAAAGATAAATGAGGTACTGCTTTTGGTTGCAGGGAGAATGGTGATGTCAGCTAATGTTATGGTTAACTGGATTAAGGAGCACTCCACAATTCCTTATTTCTTAAACCTCGCTGCCTTCTTATTTGTCACTGATGATGGTGTAAGGTTCAGCCTCAATTCGCCTCAGTAAGAAACATTTCACCTTTTTGTTAATTGTAATTATCCCATAAAAGAAGAAAAAGAAGAAGAAGATACCTTGATCCAATTAATTAGGTTTTCTGTAATGAAGCAGAGGTCACCTACACTGGCAACATTTTGATCACTGAGGCAAACATCGTCCGTTATCAGTCTTCACTCATCACCTACATGCAGTGCGCATTGTTACTTTTCCTGTCTACTTTATTTAAAGAAGAACCAAAAGTTCAGTATGTGATTTTTCAATTTATGCTCTATTTCTACTTGTCTGCATTCTAATAATGATTAAATCTTTAAGACCAGTTTAATTGATCAAATAGTAATCTGATTAATATTTGAAATAATTGTACAGCAGCCTACATTTTAATATCAGAATGCTTTTAGAATTATAATCAGCAATTGTTCTAGTTTGAATACAACTGCACAGGTTTAAAGTACATACTAATGCTGTACATTGATGTATAATTTGTTTTTCACTTTGCGATGATGAAGCACTTTCCTGTTATACGGTTATGGTTTAAGGTGACTGTGAATGTCAGGGGCAATTGCCACTGCGATTTGCTGAAATTTCCCACGTTGATTCATCCCCAGCCACATTCCACTCATGCTCTGTTTGTTTGCTGTTCAAAGCACTTTATCTTGTGCTTCAGCTCAGGGAGGTTTCTGCTCTCAGCTTTGAGCAACATGTACAATATTCTGCTCCTAATGTGCCAAATTTAATGGAGAAACAAAAGCAAAAAAATTAATATGCAGAAAAATAACAACATTTCACATATCGCCCGTGAAGCCTGAATACTCTACCTTTGTTTTTCTCAAGAGAATGCCTTTTGCAGTAATTTGGAGACAGGCATCCAGTTGTTAAAATGTATTTGCCTCTGGCTTTTAGTAAGTATGACACATCAGGCAGAGCCGACATTGTTGTGTGAAGGACTGAGGGGACTGTTTGCATTTATCCCCAAATGGCTCTAAGCAAAACTTCTATGATTAATATAACTGTTAGGGAGAGTGCAATGCACCGGAGAGAACCACTTTCTGAAAAAACAACAATCATTCATGCACACCATTTCTGTCCATCAGGTTTAATGCTTTCACACGTCCTTTAATAGAGGCCATAGAGGAGGATGGAGAAGAATATTTTTGGGAAGCGATGTGTCTTACAAGGATTTCAACAGCTCCTGTATGACAGGTGAATCATCGCCATTAATCACTTTACGCACCCATGCTGGATGACTTCCATTGAAAAAAAATGAATGAATCCCTTTTTATCCATTCATTAGCTATTCAATTGACAGATTACATAGTTATCTATATGTGCGCAACTTCTGTCTGCAGCTGCACTTTTACTTGGAGAATGAGGTCACTGCTGTGTTTGGACTATACCTGCAGTTGCCACTCTTCTCTCCTTTCAGCACTTAACATACACGCTCTATCTCTCTTTTTTCTCTCTGCTTACTTATGCAAATAAACTAGGCAGGTGGTGAAGTGTTAAATAGACCATGATTTGGCTTGAATTACATGACACTCTAAAGGCTGGTGGGCTAAACAGGATTTCAGCTGATCCAGCATTGGAGCCAAAAAGACCATTCCATGTCCACTGCCATGATGGCATCTCCACTTAGAGGTGGCACACAGTATGGTTCTGGTAGCTTTGCTTTTGGGAAATACTGGTAAGTACATAGAAGCTAATGCAACAGGCAGCTTTGCTTTAAAACCCCTCACAAACTCAGTACCTGTCACACCTTATTTTGGTAAAATCAGTCTAAATTTGTGACTTTATTTGTCAATGTTCTCTCTTTTTGTCATGTAGTGACAACTGATGACGAGTAGTCTCTTGAGGCAGGCTAAGCCAAAACCTTTTCCTAGCTTGTGCATGCGTCACTGTGATTGGATCAGAACTCTGTCTGTCTGCTGTGAGTGAGCAGTCTGAGATGCATGCAATCCTGTTCCCATTGCTCCATTAAGGCGTTTGCAGGTGAGGGTGGTCTAATGCAGTCTCTACCACAGGGCAAATTCCATGTGACTCTTTTTTTGTGAAGGTGAGAGAGAGCAAAGAGAATGGGGGGGAAAAGCTGAACTCACCAGGGCTTTTGCTTTGTCCATGAGAGACACAGTGAGATGTATTCATAATTGGGATAAACTGTTGTCTCTCTGTGAGTTTTCCCAAGCCATTTATCATGAACATAATCCAATTGTATCCACTGTCTTTACAGATATTTCTCTGTTACTAATTGCAGGTGTACTTCATGTACTCAGATTAATATGAAATTAATCGTGTTGGCTGTTACATTGTCGACCCAGAAGTCATTTGATTTAAGCAACAGTATATATGTAGTTTCCTCTAGAATGACAAAGTAAAAAAATACACTGTAAATTGGTTTTCTCGTACAGGAAGAGAGGAGATAGAACATAGAAGTTAGAGCCACAATGAGAAATGTTTATTTTTGAAACCATGTTTGTGAATTAGATAGATCTTATCCAGACAAGCAATTTCCAAAAATATTTTGTCCATTCCAAAACACCTAACCCTCGCTGATAACAACATGGTGTTTGGTGAAAACTTCTGCCTTGCATATATGTACAGCAGGCAGTAATTACATGATGAAATGCACAATAGTACTGCACAACGGCTGCCAGTATAAACAACAAAGTCCGCAACACTTTTTTCTCGATCAAGCGCTTGTAGTCGAGGCTCTTTGTTTTTGCTTTTATGTCCGGGGTGTGTGACAAACAAGTATTTTGTCTGATAAAACCCAAACACAAAGCTATTCAATGCATCATCTTTTCCAAAAGTCTCCTGCATGTCTGAAGTAAAATACGAGCCTGGAGTTTCAAAAATTATTGGAAAGGGTTCTCCACAAACGTTTTCAAATGTTAGGCTTTTTTAAAATAACATCCTATTTAATGTGAGTGCTCTTAAATTGCATGTACATGAAATACAGTTGCCATCTCTGATCAATGACATGAAAGTTGATCAGCTCAAAGGTAGCAAACTGTAGCAGAGCTTCACTTAGATCATCCCATTGCAACAATCTTCTTAACAAACAACATGCAGGACCAAACTCTCATCCTATCTGAATTGTTGGATATTTTGTTGTTGGAAGTTTAGGAATAGGTTAAGGCGAAGCGGAGGACTTTCAAATTCTTGGTAGAAAGAATAAATAAAGAAATGGTGAGGAATGCATCAAAATCAGAGTTTCTGTGGGTCAGTAGACAGTGGATAGCCTTTATTGTCATAATGCAGCTCTTCTGCACTGCACTGCATAACATCACTATTTGTTTAAGAACAATATTTTACAGGCAAACAAACAGAAATAGAAGAGCTTTGTTGTGATATTGAAGCGATCTCTAAAACTATACCATCAGTTTGTGTGACGAAAACACTGGAAAATATGGGCGTGGCTTGTCTAGTGCCTGCAGTTGACCTGCAAGCTGGTGGCAGATGACACAAACTTGACATCAAAATTATGTTACACTGCATTTTGTATAAAATCGATGAAATACATAGAAGAAAAATGCCCTCCTCTACCTTTATCTTGACTACTCCTAACAAACCAAAACCCACAAAAAGAAACAGAAACTATCCAACTGAACTAACAATTCAAAAACTTACAGAAAAACTTCTGTCAGTGGGTGCTGACTGTTCCCCCTGCTAAGTTCATGTATGCCCTCAGTAGCTCCATATGCCCAGAGAGCTGCCAAGAGAGTGGACAGGCGAGCTCAGTGAATGCCAATCTGCAGATGCAGGGTCTGTCTGCTCATGCATATTAAACCCACACCACCTGCTGGTCGTACATCACACCCTGCATTCTCGGTCCCAGGAATTTTAATCAACTGCACTGACAGGAAGCCATTCTCCAGTCTACGTAGGTGAATCATTCAACTCCTCCCCTCTTACTCCCAATCCTGCTGAGATGTTGATGTTGCATTTCTTGAGCATCCCTGAGTTCTCGCGAGCTGGTTGAGTGGCAGGAAAGAAGAAGAGGAAAAAAATAGAAAATAAATTACTGTCGTGCCTTTAAAAAACATAGCTTCCATTGTTTGTTTTTTTTCTTATCAAATTCTCATGCTTGGCATACAGCCCCAACTTTCCTGTCGTTCTCAAAGATGTGAGTACTTGCTTGCATCTTGTTGGATTAACTAGGAAGCGATAAACAAAAAAGGAAAATGAAAGATTACTTGTACACAAAGTATGGTTGATGAAGACTGGACTTTACAACTCCTCCTTTTCTTCTCCACTTGTCATTGCAATTAGATCTGCCTGCGTGCACAGAACCGCTTCTATAAATGAGTTCTGCATGGAACAGTATTCTGGGCCATTTCAAATATGTTTATTGGGTATAAAGAGGTAGCATAGAAGATATCCAGGGACAGGAAATACATTTTCCTCACCAACATGAAAAATACAGAAACAAAGAAATAGCTTTTTATGACAGTGAAGATGTTACTGCAACCAAATGAAGAAACAATTAGATACTCCTTTGACTGCACCTGTTGTTTGTGCTGGTATAGCATAATTCTTGAGAACCCTCAGGACTAATTTTGTATGGTATGCTATATTGTCTTTAGATATAGGCTTACAAAAAAGGCAGATGGAATCAGGCACTGCCAAGAGAGCAGCAAGTCTGCTTTCAGAAGCGTGGTAACAGTTAACTGCACATTAACAAGCCAAATATGCTGCAGTTGACTAATGGTTTATTGGCATTGTTGATAAATGGAACAAAAGACTTTGTATGAAAATACATATTCTCACTGACACACACTGTGCACATACACAAACTCATAAACACTAGTGACAGATCTTGATGATATTTGTGAATTAGTGATTTATTTGGAAATGTCTCAAACTATACATGTTAGATGTTATTCAAGTCAAAACTCTTGTTCCGAAACTAGATTTGTACCAACATATCTTTTTGTAATGAATACCTACTGCATGCTACCAAAAGTAAAGCGAGTAAGTCAGTAAATCTTAATTATATAGCACTTTTCAAAAGAGCTCTGACCAGTCAGAGCATGGACAAACGACACCTGAGGGTGAGCTGGAGTGTCTGGTACCAGGAAGTTAGCGATAGATTCTTTGAGCCCTATGGGTTTTGGGATGAGTATGTGGTAGTAAGTGTCAAAGTAGTACCTTTGTGAATGCTAGGAAGAAGATTCTACCAGAAAAACAGTTCAACTTGCCAAGGTGACGTGTAGATCTTAAGCTCTGTCACGATGTCTAATTCAACAGACCTCTCTGAAAGTGCGTACACCGTGTCTTCATGGGTTTTCATTAATTTCACAGCCAGATTCACGATGCCTCATCTCAAAGTATGTAAATTATTTATCACTTCCTAAAGCACCGACACAGGTATATGTATTAAAACAAAACCCAGGTTTGCTTTCATTTCTGTCTCATTTCTTGCAAGTCATGTCCCAGCATCCAAATTTAAATGTAATGCCATTGCTCTGGCAAATGCACTAATACCACAGTTCTCATTAAATATGCATTTGATAGATTCAGATTCTTCTCTCAGCTGATTATTATGTTATTTGTTCTGTAAGTAATGGAGATAATACCATTAAAATGCATCAACCTACTGTCAAATATAAGGGGGATACACTCAATCCTTTCTTGATAGCTTTTATGCGTTTTCCCTGGGGTGAATAAATGTATGCTTATGCCTGCATTGACAGCTACATCATAGTAGTTTAAGTAATGTGGTGTGTAGAACATATTGCTGTAAAATAGACTATTTCCAGCATCTCAGCCAGTCAGAAACATACAAATCTGTCTCTAAATAAAGAAGCATGGCAAGACATTACAGAAACATCGTAATAATTAACACCTGAAACAACACAACAAATTGCATGTTTGTTTCATTTCATGAGAACATAACCAGTACCATCATTTTGTCCCTCCTGGTGGTATATTATGTTAATTACACCGCAAATTACAATCAATGAATCAGGATAAATTATCTGTCTAGTCCCATAATATGGCATGTGGGTTGTGAAGACAAATCAGTAGAGTAGAAATTGCATCTAATAATATGGTCTGTCTTTGAGCATTCTTATAAACATCATTACTAATCCCAGTCTTACATGGGGAGTCAATAACATATGGCAGGTTACATTTATTAACTGCTACAGGAGGCTCTTCAGTCCAAAAAATGGCTGAGTAACTGTTATGATGCATGTTCTCTGATTGACATTTTGGTCACAGAGGTAGAGAAACGTAAAACAGAGATGGTTAATTATCTTTGAAAATCTTTGAAAACTCGATTATTGCCTAGTGTGGCATAGCCAGAGTTCATGATACAGATAATACCATGTTAATCTCAAAGAGATTCAATCAATCTCACTCACACTTTTTTTTCTTATTTTCTTTTTGAATTTGTTGCAGGAACGGCTGTCGCTATTCACACAATGAGATGGGTGATTATGTAAATATTGTTTGCGAATACATGATATTCAGTTCCAATGGGATTTCAGTGTTCTTAAAGCTTTAGTTACGGGTACACAAACTCTGATGTCTCGCTCCCTTAGCAGGTGACTTGTAATTGGAATTTATGTGTTTTTCTTTGGGAAACTGGACCCAGAAATATATATACCTTTCACCATGCTGGTCCTAGCTCCTATCTCCTGATGTTTGCATTCCCTCTGCTATTGTATATGCAGGCTGTGTCTGACAGTCCAGACACATTGCAACTCTAAACAGAGCTATGGTGCACATAACACAACAAGCAAGCTGTAAAGGCTATTTGGACTGTGTTGTGGAGTGAAATGTAAGGGATTTAGGACTGCAGGCCCCGGCATGCTGTGTTTACAGTGGTCATACCATAATCAAGATTAATCTTACCCAGGGTCAGGAGATAATTAAGATAATTAAAGGTTTGTATTAGGTGGTAAATTGTTTACTAAAGGTTTACTGTATGTCTGATGTCTACAGGGGTCCACTTTAATAACCCACTACTTTGGTCTTGTCACTGTGCAAACAGTGAGAAAAACCTGTTTAGTTTATTACGCTGTTAGATAATTGCTTGACTTAAGGGTGTTTTTGGTGACCAAACAAGAAAAACAGAACTTTCAACTCCTGAATCCACCCTATTGTGAAATATTAATTAAAATGTATCTATTTACTTTGCTAAAATGTTCCCTTTGTTCATTTCTTTGTTCTAAATCCAAAATGTAACATGTAAACATGAATGCGACCCTATACAATGTGCTCCAGCTTAGGAACAAAAGCTCACCACCAGTGGGTCTGGAGCAAAGGATGCCTTTGACAAATGTTCCCCAAAGTGCCAATCACTGGGCTGTCATGGCGGCCAAGACTGTGTGCTCTTTAACTCTTCTCACAAGCGGCAACTTCCACCTTTGACCTACTTTCCCCCAGGGCAACCACTATTTGTTTGTGTCTTGTCACAGTGATAAGCTCTCCTAAGGCTTTCATGATCATCACTGAATAGTAAAATTTGTAAGTGCAGCTTTATGAGTGTGTTTTTATGTGTGTGTGAAAGAGAGGAGACAGGTCTGACAAATCCATACAAGGCCATTTATGCAACATGTATGGAGCTTTACGTCTATACATATTGACCCAGAGTTTCTGTCAGTATTGGGTATGCAAGGCTGAAGAATGCGTGAGCTAGTATTTTTTACTTTTTCTGTTGTGAAGCTGTTCACAGCCTTATCTTTCAACAGCATTTTTCAATCTCACCCGCACTGTTTTTCTTTTCTTTTTTTTTTACTTTAAATATTCATGCACACTGTTCACACCACAATTATTTTTTTGTTAAGTATAACAGCATATATCATGTTTTGCCACGCGTTGAAGTTGGAATAAATTACTTTTGAACAACTAAACTGTGCTTGAGACAAAGGTAGACGTTCAGCATTTCATTGACAGAAGGAATTATATCACTCAAATTTGCTTCAGAAAAGCCAAAAGTGATGCTGGTTCGAAGTATTTGCAGTATACTTGACCCACCAACACATTGTCATTCCCAACATGTCTCATTTTGCTGCTTGGTCAACAACCCTTTGGGTTGTTTTTTAATGCACAGGGTACCCCTTTACGGCCACTTTACAAAGCACAGGGAAATGTTTTATGGCTGTGTATTGCCAGTTATCCTTCTGTGGCCATAAGTGAAACGCTGTCTGTGGCAACTATAAAGAGGGTATCCTTCAGACTTATTTATCGCCATGTAGGGTTAAAGTTGTGGTACACTATATTTTAGGCCATATAATGACCTTTTCCTTACCCTAACCAAATGGTTTTAATGGCAAAACCTGATCAGTTAGCAAGAAAGAGAAACTAAAATAAACAGTGGATTCCCACTGGACTAGAGCCCAGCTCCAAGGGACAAAAGCCCGAATACTTAATTGTTTGTAGAATTGTTATGTAGAAGAAGAAGAAGAAGAAGAAGAAGAAGAAGAAGAAGAAGAAGAAGAAGAAGATTGATTAGAAAACTGTCTCTGAAACATTATTAGGCGGTCTGATTGAGCTTTGATCAAGCTCAATTTTTGTCAGAGCTTGAAATATAGTTTTAATACAGAAGTCATAAACAATGATCTCATCCTGCTGCAGGCTTCTGCTCAGCTGAAGCACTGCCTCAGAAAAAAGAGCAAAATATACAATTTCATGTAATTTCCAAACCATTTTGAAAAACAGCATTGCCAGGGCCTTTGTGCTGTCAATACTCGATGCACTTTGTATTTTTCTGAATATGGTTCTGTCCAAAAAGCAGCAGTGCATGATGGTTAACCAATGAGCAGGCTCTCGTAGGACTTTTCCTATACATAGTGAGGCACTCTTTGAAGTGTGCTGCAATAAACACAGCCAGTTCTCCACCAACCACAGTCTCCTGAGGGATCAGGCTCAGCACAAGAACACTAATGAGCACATTAGAAGGAAGCCATAGAAGGAAAATGCTACAGTTGTAAATGGAATCGTCTCCTGTGTTGTCTATGGCAAGAATGCTCTGTCTACTCTCTGTGAGAGTAGTCTTATGTGTTGATGCAGTCCATTTCTTTTTTTATATTGTGTAAATGTACAGACAGTAAATACTGGAAATGTGGGCCACCGTGCGCTATCCCCCCCCAACTCTATAAAAGATTTCAAAATTGGATTTAAATACTCAAAACCTAAACAGGTTTCAGTCACATTATCATTATCATTTAATGATAACCAAGTACCAGAGCAAGAATATAAAAATGGGACTGTGAAACTAAGGTGACATATGACGCTGCCAATAACAGTTGCGAACAATTACATATGGAGCACTGAGCATTTATTCCATATAAGAAAACACAGATTGTAAGGACTTGGTGCATGACAGTTCCTCCTGCTTGAAAAGCAGTCCATCTTTAATTCTTTATGGGTAGTCCATGTTTTCATGTCAATGCATATGTTTGCAAAAAGGTTTTTTTTATGAAACTGTGTCCTTTTGAATGTATTCGCGGGCCCACTGAACCCATGATACATGCTGCACTGCGTAGCATCACATCTGATGCAGACACCGCCCCACTTTTAGTGCAGTTTAATTGACTGTACATTTATTCATTTCTGCAGAGCATGTAATACTGTCTCCTCTTGGCTTTTCACTCTTTTAAAGCACAATGTGTCTGTGTCCCATTTACTTTTTGATGATAATTCTTATACCTTGTGATGTAAGCCTACATTCAGCTGAAAGTCAAAGTACTTATAGCTTATTTTGAACCCACTACTTTAAGTTTCACCCCACACTGTCTTAGTGGACTTATGGAAGCCTTTATGTGACAGTAACAAATTCCTGTGTAATGATATTCACCAGCCTGAAAAGAAAAAAAAAATCTTCTATCCTACATACAATCTAAGTTGTGGAATTTGAAAAATTTTATAAAAGCTGTGACTGAGAAAAAGCACTACTCTTAGCATTGCTTTCAGATAACTCTGATCCCTCAAGTATCATTTGAATCTGTGATCCCGAGCCAGTAGATTCCTTGAAAGCTACCAAGAGAACCAGCAATCTGGATTGCCTTTGTGCACCGGGGAGAGTGAGAGACGTGAAAATTATTTCAAAGAGTCCAGGATGAATCATGCTCCCACTGCAGCTGTCATTTATTAGCACATTTTCCACCAGCTACCTAACATACTGAATTTTAACTTTGCTTTAGGCTGGCATTTTGAGGGCTTTAGTTTGTAAAAGGCTTCATTAAAAGTGTTGATAAATTAACTTAATAGCAGCTTGTATGTTTGTCATAATTGGTCATCCTGACACGACATCTTAATAAAACTTAATAGCAAGAGACATGTCATTTATCAGCTGCTACTCCTATAATGATGACACAGATTAATTTGAAACCTATAGTATGCTTTTATTGATAGTTTTATATTTAAGATATTTGTCTAAAAATCTGATGAGGCTGCTTGGATCAGTGGCAAGGTTTTTACTTAATTTAGCATCAGTCAAGAAATTACAGTTCAGAGCAACAAACCATAAAAAAAATCAACCTTACTTTCTTGTTCTGATACAATCAAGAAGCATTCTAATTGTTGTATTAACTTGCCTCCATTTCTGAAGAATTTTCACACAGTGTTCCATTTTAACATGGCTCCTGTTTGACAGGTGCTCATTCAAAGGTGCGTGAGTTGTGCTTGTTATGCTTCAGATTTTTTTTTTTTGTACCATTTCTTTGCTGTCACAGTGATGAAATGGAAACCCCTAACAAATTGACAGACCGAATTGCTCAAGGACAAACATAACTGTATCTGAAGATGACTTGATGCGGCCAACACGACTAGAGACTGGAGGTAATCCTTAAAGGCATCAGCGGGTTTTTTGCTGATTTTTGAGCACCAATCAGTGCAGGCTTTTTGCTTGTAGACCTTTTCCCTCGTAAATATATGCAGAGCATTTATTTAGAAGACTGACAGGTGAGAGACTTTTATTTTTTTTTAAGGGGGTTAAGCATGCTGAAATATGTGTCTGTGCATATGCCCTGTACAGCAAGTCTCCAGTTTGGCTTCAGGCTGGCTTGATTATTAGCAGCATGTTATTAAGAGTAGCCCCTTTCCCTATCCCTTGTCTCTCTTCACTGCCAGTGATGAATAAAGTAAGGGTGGCCCTGAAGTGCAAAACACAACTTTTACACAACACAACAGCAAAACAGAAGAGAAATTGTGTGTGTATACATATATATAATCTATATGCATGTGATATACACACATATATACATACCTTGACATCCCCCTTCTCAACAACATATAACGGATGAAATTGTGTACTTGAAGCACATTTCATTCAAAGATGGACTGGTTCACACTGAAGGGAGGGGCAAGTTTATAAAGGTTTTGAAATATTTTGAGCAAAGATAATAGTTCCTGTGATGCAGGTACTAAAGTGATGCTCTGCGTGACCTTGGCTTTCCTAATGTCAGTGAACCAAGGGTTAGCCTTGCAGTACAAAATCAATTTTCTCTTTTGTAGGAAAAAGTCTTATGGGTTGTCTCTATATGTCAGATGTGTTGTATCTATTTACCTGTATTCACTGCTGCTTTATGAATGAAAAATATGACGGACTTCGAAGGCCGGGACTATTATGGCGAGGGACGTGCACAACTGGGAATGCTGTGTTCTATTTCCTGTTAATAAAGTTGCATCTTGGAAGAGATAACCTTTTGAACAACCCACTCTGGGAATCTGTGGAATTAATAATACAACGTATAATCTGGTTAGTGAGTGAAAGCCTACTTTCTTATGTACCACACACACTCACGCGTTCAAAAGTGTGCGGCATATGCAGCCCCTATATGTATTAGCCCTCTATACATCGAAATGCATCTTTTTGCATTTTAACAAGAGAATATGTGGCTTTTTTTGTGATACGTTTTTGCTTCAGTACTTTGTATTTTTTAAAGTTTTTACTCTGACAGAGTGGTATCTTGTTTGTCCCCAGGAGTAACATATATCTCTTGCTGTGTTTTCTCTTATCTCTCATCATCTCTAGGGTCTTACATCAAGAGCCCCAGATTTATCAATCAATAGCCATAAACAAAACATAGATTGAGTTGGACACCGAGGCACAACAAATGGATTTTCATAGTTTTTCTTCCTCCTCTAATACCGTTTGTCACAAGCACCTCTGCTGAAAAAGGCCACTCGCCAGCGAAAGCCTGCCACAGAAGGAATGACGATTAACAGAATATGTCTTGTGAATAAAACTGTATTGAGAAAGGTGTGTCAGGGTGTACAATTTAAATGGATGAAAGGAGAATCATGTGTAATCCAATTGTATTGGCATGGTATTGGGCATGATTCCAGTCAATCCTATTTTCAGTGCTTGACTACGTTATGTAGAAAGAGAGCTGAAAGATCATTTCCGTGTATCTATACACATGTATGTGTGTATGCGCATGCATGTGTGCTTCTTGTGCATAGTTGATTTTGATCCACACTCATTAGTGTGCAGTCACACATATAGCACAGAATATTTACGGTGCTGTGATAACTTGGTTGACAGCTGTGCATATTTCACTGGGTGGAGAACCCTGCATTGCAGTGCTTGTACATGGCAGCTATGCTCTTTGTGTGAGAGCAGCAGGGTCAGACTAGAAGAACAGAATTAAAGCCACAAAAGCAGGCCCATTGCTCTCTGTTATGTCTCCTAAGTCTGTGGTATACCTGTGTTTTTTGACTGTGTTTACTGAAGCAGAAATTTGGAATTTCAATGGCGAGTTGTGGGTAAACTGCTGCTTTTGAAACAAACATTAAGTACAAAAATAATTCTAATTCTCAATGATAAACAAATACGTGTATTCGGTGCTGATAACAGTGCACTTTATTGCAATCAATAACACCATGATTTAGCCTCACATTGTTTCTTCAGGATTAAAAACAGAATCCTTCGAGCTGAAAATGCTCATTCAAGTAAGTCCTTAATGAATAGAATTATCTCCAGGTTTTCTTCCTTTAGCATACTAAGTTTTAGAAATCAGCAATAAATAATGTCCTCTCCTCCAACATATATAAGGATATAAGAACGTATATAGAGGCGGAGATAGATCACACACTTTTATATTCACTTTTGTGAAAACAAACAAAAGCACTTAATCAACTTCTTTACTCAAATTACATTGCAGAGCCTGTACTTTTAGCTTTAGTGAAGTATAAATTGGGTGGAAAATCTGCCCAATTCCACAAGAAAAATAACCTCACAGCACAACATCATTTGAAGAATATCAAACCTTTCTGATTTTAACTATAATAAAAGGTAATATACTGAGAAGAATGAACCGACACAATACATTCACTAACAACCACTCCTATTGCTGGACACATCAAACAGTTTACTTGAATGATAATGAGGAATCTGCTCCGTCTGCAGTGTTGTCTGGTTTACTTTCATCCATGTTGTTAGCTACTGGCTCTTTTAATCCCAGACATTCCAGTTGCTCATCTGACTGCGTAGGTTTGTTACCTCTTGTTGTGTATTTCTTGTGCCGATGGATACACGAAGGGATTGTTATTTCTAAATGTTATTGTTCCATACATGTAGGATGAAAATTGATCTTGATACTGAGAAGGAGTGCAGTGATGGCAAAAAGAATAGAAAAGTAATCAATAATTCCCATCACATAGAAGCAAGTAACAAGGCTCCTTTGAAACTATAATGACTTCAAAGTACAGATAGTTGTGTTTAAATGTAGTGGGTAAAAGTAAGAGGCATTCAAGTCAAGTGCAAATACCAGAAAAAAAATCAGAACAAAGATTTTGTTCTCTCCAACCTCTGGATTGCTATTTCAGTATGAAAAAGAAATGGTTACAAAAGGAAAAACTCCACTGAACTTTGTGCAGTTAAACTTCCCATGAATGTGAAAAATGCCAAAAGTTTCAGTGCTATGAGCTATTACGTGAAATGCCCAGGAATTTTAAAAATGACATCTATATTCATTCTATCCATAATTAACCAACTTGGTTTGCTTTTGTTTCTGTCTTCAGCACTGGCCCCGACAAATCCTAGTCTACGCTCAGAGGTTTTCAAGCCATGTGTGGAGGACAAAGACCTGGCCTTCTGCCTGAATGATGGAGAATGTTCCATCATCGAAACTGTGGCTGGGGTTCACAGGCACTGCAGGTGAGTGTGATGTGGGACTGAGTGCACGAGGCACATTTTTTCTTTCTCAGCATTGTCATTTCCTCTCTTTGTCGTCCAATCCCTAACCTTTGGTCATTTTCATTTAAGAAGCTTCTTTTCCTTCAATCTGATAGACTGTCTTCTGAGAGAGTGGAATACAGAGAGTGGAAAACTTGCACAAATGTACCCAACATCTACACGTACATGTATCGCCCAAGCCACTAATCAATCTCTGATCTTTTGAACGAAACTACACAAATGAAATCAAGTATTTCCATGCAGATTCAACTAGGAGGCACATGGGGAGCAAACAGGATGTCACCTGTCTTCACTTTGGTCTGACAAAAGCTTTTGATTTTTTTTTTAATGGATCTTTCCTCATTTATTAACCTTGGGATAAATGTTGTCTGATATCACCCCTTCATTCTGCGGCACATTTTAATGGAAGGTGTAAAGAAGGAGCTCTTGCAAGATCTGTCTTTGATCTTACTTAAAGGTTTTTTTCCCCTTTGGTTTGAAGTTTTGTTTTCTCTTTTATTTATGTATTTATTTATTTATCATTTGTTCTACCCAGAGAATCACTCACTCTATGACTGAATGGCTCCACTTAAATTAACCCTTGGTCTGTTGTACTCATCATAGAATGTGGCAGGCACAACTTAAACGTTGTCAATTAGCTAAATTAAGTCTATGGAAGAAACAAGCGCGGTCATATACATTAGCAAACTTATATTTCTTCTATGATATAAAATCTAATTATGTAACTTAATTTCTGTTGGAAAGGGCAAACTGCAGTAAGGAGAAATGTACGGTACATAAACCAAAGTGAGTTTCATCTGTGAGTACGCAGTGGCAGAAGGTTGGGCACCCAAAAAGATGGAGCTCTCTTCAGCTCTCATACCCTAATTAGCTCGTTATGGCCACGCCATGTTCAAACTCATTGTTGGGAGGGGCATGGTAATGCACATTTTTGAGTTTCATAAAATCTCTAACCTTTCAACAATCAGTTGCCATGGGCTCCTCTCAGAAGCCATGTAGCACTCTGAAAATTCAAATAATTGATGCCCTCAAAGGAGGAGAAGGAGAAAGCAAAGTGTTTTCAGGTAGCCGTTTCCTCAGTTTGTAATGTAATTAGGAAATGGCGGTTAACAGAAGTGATGGTGGTCAAATTGAGGTCGAGGGAACTGTGAAAGCTTTCTAAGAGGGCTGCTTGTAGGACCTTCTGGAAAAGTCATCAGGCTCTGGAGTGCTGAAGTCATGAGCAACTTTGCTGTCTTCACCACAAAATCCAGTTTGAGAAGTTTGCAAATGACACTTAAACCCAGCCTAAGCCCTGTGGACTGAAGACGTTAAAATGGAACTTGGGCTGCAATTATAACAGGTAGGTTAGGAGAAGAGGGTGAATAATTTCATGCAAAGAAAAAAAAAACACATCTTAAGCAACAGGGTGAATTCAACATATTTTTGTTTTAGACTGAAGCCAGTGTGACATATATATATATATAGCATTTACAGGTTGGAATACTTGCCAAAGGGGGGTATTACTAATTACTGGCCATGCATGGAAGATATGCTTAAAATACTATAGAAATGTGTTAACTTTGATATAATGCCTTTCAGAATTCAGGCCATTTTTATTCCCTTAGCTATTCAAAGTGACAAACATTTTGAAATTGATTACCTAAACATTGAGAAGCCACTCTTATTCATCAAAACTATTTTTATTTTGTTTGTTGCTGTCATGGACAGCAAGGACTCCAGAATATGTTTGATTGTTCTACCAAATCCCCCCATGTAGCAAAGCATTCTTATGATTAATACAAATGTGTTTGTATGTGCATCACATAAAGATGGGCCCAGTTTCTGGACTTTCTGCTTGCTCTCACAGCCCAGCACACCGTCCACTTCAACTATGAAATCTCTCTGATATATCATTTTAAAAATAGATGAATATTTCTCTGAGGGGAGAGTTGGATGAATGGTCCTGAATTAGAAAAACAGCTCGTTAGCACACCTACCTGGAATTACAGCACTTAATTCTCCATCTTAAAAAAATAAGGATAAGGAAACTTATTCATTATTAATGACACATGAACATGAGGCAAGCTTCTTGGGGAAGTAAATGTTGTGCAAAAATTTTTTTTAAATTGTCTGGAAAATGAGTTCTTAATTAAAAACTTAAAACAACCTCATAATTTATTATTAATTAGAGACAATTAACTAGACAGTTTAAATATTTAGTTTACAAAAAATAACAGTCAGATTTGACACATTTAAAAAAAATACATATTTTGTCCAAAATAAGATTTAATTCATATTGTCAGCCCTTGTTCACGACTCAGGGTTGGAGTTTCATCTCGTATTATGGAGGTAGACACAAGAATTTTAAATGTATGACATCAAGAAACCTTGAGGCCTTGGAGGAATCACACTCTGGGCTATAATTAGCGCCAGTTGAATGACTGAATATGGGACTCTGGAGAGACTGGAGAGACTGGAGGGCCTAACCTAGAGATACTGTCTGCCAGTATCTCTTTAGCTGAGTACCTGTTGTGTGAAAGAATGATTACAGGTTTGTAAGTACTTCTACCCAAAGGTTGCTTCTTTTTGTCTTCTTTTGCGAAACAGACATCTATGCCAGACAGAAGAATTTCACCATTCAACTTAATAAAAAAAACACTACCATGTGAAATTTGTTTAATGACATTGCTACTGTTAGGGACATCTGAGTGTGCTTTTGGTTGTCTTCCCTAAAATATTTCAAGGTATAAAATCATTGTAAAGAAGAAGAATTTAAAGAATTAATTCAGATTTGTTGAGGCTTAAACATCCAATGAATAGATTTGAATTTTCACAATTACCAGAGATTGCTTGCATCATATTTCCATTCTTCTTGAGCACTAACTCCTGGGACAAAATAGTCACTATTTACACCAATTCACCCTTTTAAGCAAAAAGCTCACGCTAACTCACTGTACACAAACTGCACAGCATGGAGTGTACACTCACTTTATATGAGCCCTCTTGCTGTAAATGGCTGCTCGTGTTTTTATTTTCCGGTGATTCGAACATATGGACTGACAAATTGAGATAATGAGTTGAAAGCTGCAAATATTTGTCAAACTGCTGTTGTGCTCCTATGATATTTATGCTCTGCACACAGTTTGATCCTTTGCTCATTTTCTGTGAGGAATATCAAGCTTTACCATAAATTCCGGATGTTGAAGAAAATCAATCATAAAGCAGGTTTTAGAGTGCAAGAGATGCAATCATCCCTCCTAGTGAGGCTAGTAATTTGAAAATGACTGACCTCTTTAGTCATGTTCTATAGAACAGAATACAAAAGTGTTACAGATTAGTGCCTTGTTTGAAGTTATCTCCTCTTCCAGTCTTCTTCAGCCTAATAGATTTAATGTTTTATAACATTTTCCAGTGTAAGGCAAATAGTGTCTCAGAATAATCTGTCCACGCTTAAATCTCGGATGAGAGCACAGTTTTGAACTTGGAATTAAATTTTTATTTTTTTTCTGAAACGTTTTCTTTGCTCTCTACATCCCATCCCAACCCCACCTGCCCAGTTCTCATGTTTGCTAATGCTAAAGCTCCCAAACTAAACATGCAAATGTGAGTTTAAGACCTACGTTTTCATCAGTGTGATTTCTGTACAGTAAGTGTGCAAGAAATCAGAAGTCTTGTAGCAAGTGGAGCTCAACAATGATAGCCCAGTCACATACATGTCTGTCACTGTGTTAAATCAAGACATAAATCCAATTTGACAAATAGTTTATCATCTTTGATTAGCAACGATAAAGATAATATAAAAAAAATACTTAACTACATGACAGCCACTGTTGTGTCCTGTTTCTACTAACATACCTTTTTTATATATATGTTTGCTTCATATCTGCGTCATTTCTTAAAAACAAAGAACAGATGGCAATCAGAATATTAAAAATACCCAAGGTACAAGTTTTCACACTGCAAATAAATAAGAATTGCTAATGAAAATATTTTACGATGTGGATGCAGATTTGTGTAAAATCTACCCTCAGGAGGAGGAAAAACAAGATTTGTGTGACATAGTTTTCTTTGGGCCTGAATGTATGTTCTTTGAAACTATTTTGAAAACAATGCTGGAGGAATACATTTTCTGGAGGTGTGGCAGAGCTGGCCATCAAACCCAGTCATGTCGCCTGACTTCCTGTTCTTATATTCAGCACCACAACACTCAGACAGATAGTGACGGTGACTCTGGGATAAAATTGCCACTAAAGTCACATAGGCTGAAGGCTATTTTCCATTTATTTATTTATTTTTGGTCAGCATGCCTGCTGACATATACAGTTGCAACAAGGACCGTTATTCTACACATTATTCAAACTTGTTTCCTCAGCAAGAGTTCTTTAAAGGAGAAGCTTGTTATCCTTGTGCTCAATTCCCAACTTGAGCACCAATGGCCATGACTGGTGTCAAATCGGTCAAGGGAAGTGTTGCAGATGGACAGGAGGACCCAGATATCAAACCAAACTTTCTGTCAGTGGATAGCTGAAATTACCATGGGTAATTCTAACTTTATTTTAAAGTTTGATAGACACTTATTCTTAATCTAACATCCAACAACCATTTACAATATGAAAATATGGAATACTTTTCTTACCTGATTTCTCCTCCTCTTTAATTCCTGCTCATGAGCTCTTTTGGCAGCTGGTCCAGCCATGTGTGCATGTTAGTATATGTGAGCCCTTGTCTTGCAGCACAGAACAGGAGATTACCAGATTCCTCTACTGAAAAAAAACCAAACATGTTCTGTAGCTAAAAAGCCTTGCATGAATAGAGGCATAAAGGCTCGTGTATACTTCGCAGCAGTGTGTCGCAGTGAGCTTGTCGCAGTGAGCTTGTCGCAGACACGACGCAGTTATTTTTGATTTATGCCTTGAAGCGCTGTCTGCGCTATGTTAATCCCACGCCACAACGCAAGAGGGACAATCACGAACAAGCTAGAATTGTGGGCAGGGCTCTCAAGTTTTCAAGTTTGCTTGGAGTGAGATTCGGGCGGGGCAGGGGCCGGGCCGTGTGCGCGGCGGGGTTTCTTTCGGGGTTTTTTTTGGGGGGGGCTGGTCCCTTGCAGTATCCCATCGCCATAAACTAGCTACTTAAAGAAAAAAGAAATTGTTTTATTTATATCAAAATCACAAATCTTCACTTTTACACTAAATTCTGCTATATTTTAAAAGAAATTGTTTTAGGTATGAAAAGTCTTAACAAACAAAAAAATATATGTGTTGTTGTAAGAGTTTGTGGCAGATTTTGATGCTTGATGACTGATATTGGGGGCTCCCATTTAAAGCACAGCCATTTTCACAGTCATGATGGATAACAGAGTTCCATTCAGAGCCAACGTGTTCCTGGTCTTGGTTTTATTGAGCCCCACCATGGAAAAAACCCTCTCTGCATCAGCATTTCAGTGCGGCAGAACTAATACCAGTTTGGCAAGTGTAGATGGAAATTGGGGAATCTGCTCATACCAGTCACCTTTGAAAAAAATTAACCATGGAAGCCTAATTACACTCATACATATTTTTCATTTAGTTGCTCACGTCAAAGGGTGTGTGCTGAATATTTAGGTCTACTACTCCAACGAACACTTTAATCGGCAGGTATTGGTCTTTTACAAAGAGTAGGAAAACTATAGTAACTAATAAAAGATTCAAATAAATGAAGATATGACCTGCTGATCAGGGCCGTAGCCAGGATTTTGGAATAGGCGAGGTCCATGATGCGCGCAGCGAGCACCGACATTTTTACAATATATATATATATATTTTTTTTAAATTATATTGTTTTTAATATATAGCAGTGTTGCACATTGAGGCTAGTAGCAAAATAAACCATTATAATGTAACAAGAACCCATTGCTAAAAAGAACCTGATTATTTCCCAATGCAAGCCGATACAAATGTTTGGTACAAGCAAAGGCCATTTGGCCAGGCATAGAGTAAGGCTAACTAACCAATATAAAAAATAGAGTTAAATATAGATGGATAGATGCATATTGTAGGCTATAGCTGTTGCTAAACAACCTATAAAGATTTATGGGCTATATTGAATTCATTATTAAATTGGATGTGAAAAATTGTCTCCAGCCTACATAAATGTGCATTGCTATAACAAGGTGCTGTCTTTCAAAAGCGCACCTATGCTTCTCTGCTTATTTATTCACGAACCATACATGACACCGATATAACAATCATATCATTCTAAAGAGCTCGAGCTGAGCTTTCCGTCAATATAGCAATCGCCGCTGCACTGCAGGGTGGCCGAGGAAATCGTTCGTCAAATTCGTCTAATTTTTCTATTACTGATTACTGGTATGCAGCTACTATGTTGACGGTACTTTTCTCACCGACTACGGAGCGCACACACGTGTTATACACACCGTTGGAAAGGGCAGAAACCGACCTTTCAAATGGTACCACGCACTCACACATTCACGAAAGTGATGTCAACACAAACGTCAATTGAAACGTGTATGGGAAAACCGAGATTAAAAAAAAATAAATAAATAAATCCCTGAAAATTACCGAGGTCGAGACCTCGCTTTCCTCATAGCTGGCTACGGCCATGCTGCTGATGATCCTGACGGTTCTCTTCCACCTCCAGCTCGTCTACAACTTCTGCACGCGTGCTTGCAGCTGAAAGCTATTTCAGACCTCACCCGGCAACAAGAAATTCTCTTTTCTGATTGGCTGAGAAATTCTATTTTGTGATTTGCCGATGGGTTGCTAAATCAAGACAGCTGTACCAGAGCTATAGTTCTGAGCTGTACGAGCGCACAGTAACCTGCCATTGACTCGTTTATAGTATAGGCCATTAGAATTTCTGTGCGACGAAGTTGATCATTTCTCAGCGTGAGAAATGGCATGTGTGGCGTGTGAGCGTGTGAACTTGTTGAAATGCATGTGTCTCACGCTCATTGCGTGAGACTTGAGAGCCCTGATTGTGGGTGTTACGGTTACGGAGGTCATTCAACAACAATGGCGACTGGACGAATGCGCACTTTGATTGAGATGCAGCTGATCGATCTAGAAATAGAAGAAATATTGCTACTACTGGAGCTGGCAGAGAGGGAAAGAATCGTCACGGTTAGCACGGTTAGCGTCAGCCGGTTAGCAAACCGGAAATACGCATAGTGTAGAGCGGATGTAGAGTTGACCAATCAGAGGCCTCCTTTCTCTCCTCCCTGCGGCGATGTCTGCGGCACTGTCTGCGGTGAGTTACAATTTTGAGGAGGTGCACCAGAGTGTCTGCGTAGTGTCTGCGTAGGGGGGGGGGGGCATGTCTGCGTTAACTGCGACACACACGCAGACGACCTGGTTTCCGAGTATAAATCAGGCTTCAGACAACATCTACCTTACTCTGGTTTTCACTAGATAGTGAGTTCTACAAGCTTTTTAAAGGGATTTAAATTTTACTTTTGGCTTTGTTTTGGATTAAAACTGTGTTGTTCTGGTGCGACACCCAAAGATTATCTAAAATAAAATATTGTACCTTTAAATACATATCGGAAGATATGCACGATGTTCCCATGAGCTTACATTGCCATGTGAAAAATGAAAGTTTGATTGTGCAGACTGTTGAGACAACTGGCGGCGATACCAGTGCATCATCGACCTTGCAGTGTTTGACAATGCCATTGCTGTCTGTTTTAGATTCACATCACACTGATAGTATACTTAGTTATATCTATTTTTTTTTTAAATATTAACATAGAATTGTTAAACAGTTAGGTAACTTTACTTATCATTTCGAGGTTGAAGAAACCTCAAAACCTTTCAAATAGAGCTTATACAATAACAACAAATCAAAAGTCATCTCTCTGGTCAGCACCCGCAGCTTTTTATCATATTTTTGAATAAGAATAAAAGGCAAGCATTCAGTGCTGCTTTATGAGCGTGCTGTAAACTTTTCATTTCTTGGTAGCTGTATACGAAATTGCATGCCTGCTTCCCTACATCAATTTTATCAAACCAGTATTCTGTCTGAAGCACGTCTTAACATGTTGCAAAATGTTTTTCCAGACTGAAAGCGAAGATTCCTCTTGCAAAGATCAGAAAGCAAAATGGTCTCTGTACACTTTAAACAGAATGTTTCCGAACTTTCATGAGCATAGTGTCAACAATACACTTCACACAGAATGCTTCTTTTGCACAGATGATGCAAAACCGCAGCAACTTTGCTCGAAAGTTGAAAAAGCCTGATGGTGCTATCTTGCCAAGCATAAGAAAAACACAGATGGAGGTGATTTTTCTTTTTTACAGATTTTCAGCTATCCATCCCTCCATTTTCTTTACCTGCTTAATCCAATTCATGGTCGCTGGGGCGGCTGTAACCTATTCCAGCTGCCATTGGGCAAGAGACAAGGTACACCCTAGACCGGTCGCCATTCCATCACAGGGCAATAAAAACACAAACAAGACAAACAGCCATGCACACTCACACTCACTCCTAGGGACAATTTGGAATCATCAGTTAAAAAGGACCCACGCATGCATGGGGAGAACATGCAAACTCCACACAGAAAGAACCCTCTTGCTGTGAGGTGACAGTGCTAAGCACCGTGCAACCCAATCAGTAATGCATTAGCATGAATTTTGAATACGTTTCATTCTGACTGAAATGCAAATTCATGATGATAATATCAAACTAGAAAAATTACAATGCTAGACATAGTTGAGATGAGGGAATTAAACAAGAAGCATTTTGCATTTTAATACTTTGAACAATGATAATTTAACATCTCCACTTGTAGGATATTTCAACGCTTTTGCTCTAATATAGTGAAATTACAATTATAAAAGATTTAGCTGCCTGAAATTGGTGAAATCATAAAAGACAGCCTAAGACATCCAACCAGAAACGTTTGAGTATAGATTTGTTGATCCGACAATGTTGAGCATTGAGTTTTGAATTAAATAAAAAAAAGGTAACTTAACCAGTTATCTTTAATTATAGGTTTAGTTCAAATCAAAGCAAATTGGGTTAGGCTGACAGACAGTGAACAAGCAAATGGGAATCATTGCAGCTTTTTATGATATTTGGAACAAGTCAGACTTGCCCATGTCTCTATGTAGAGCCATGACTTTGAAAATTAGTACATATTTGATGGCTTTACTTTTATTCTTCTCATCTTAGAGGATGAACTCTCTATCTCTGTGTGTGTTTCTGTGCTTCTGTGTGCATATTCAAAGCTTGGCAAGAAAAGGTGGCTCATGTCTACTATTACCATGGTAACTTCTTCTCTCATTACTGTGGAGCTAAAAGCTGAAAAAAATAGTTGACTCATTTATTTTGAGCCTGTGGTGGGTATCTCAAATGCTCCATCATTTGCATTATAATTTCCGCATTGATTCTGATTGATCAAACATTAAAATAACTGCCACCTAATGGTATGAATGACTGCTGTTGTGAATAATTCATAACAAAATTTGCACCTTTGATTGCTTCATCCAATGCTATGCTGACATAAGACATTGCATCATTGATTTGCTGCATGGCTTTTCCTCCATCTGTACAAATGGAGTTTGAACTTTTAAAATGACTACTTCACAAGAAAAATACGTGGCCTGATGTGTGACTCCAGATGCCATGCTCTTGCATCCTGATGACGAAGCACAAGAATTCTTACAAAAGGAATAAAAAATGCTCTGCAGTGCTCAAGTCCCCATGAGGAAAACAGCTTTTTCCTATTGATAGTTTGCTGTAGGGTTAAGCTTAAGGATAAGCTGAGAGTGCCTGTGTGTCTTTGTCTGTCTCGGTGAGCCTGTTTATGTTATTTCCAGGACCCAAGAGACGTTGACAGCAGTATTAACAGAATCTGATATGACAAATTGTATCATATAAATGAAGACCTTAGCCTCTTAACTTTCCCATCCTGTTTTTCTTCTTCTCATCTTCTTTTTTTCTGTGGAGAGCCAGTTCAGCGATTAAATTGTCACTGCGCCGTCAGACCTTGACAGGCTGCACTAATCCACGATGCTGTCGCTCCTCTGCTGATCCATCCTGCTATAGGGAGGATGCTCTTCAGGCTTTAAGCCAATGGGCCATGTCCCCCCCCGTTTCCCCACCCAGGTGCTGTATGAAAGCCACAAAATTGTAAACGTGGGAGCAGAATTACCTGTTGGCAACATTCCTTGACAAACCCAACACCTGGCCACAGATATCAGTTGAGTTGCTGTTTATGATACAAATAGAGGTGCATCTTCAAAGTTGCAGAGTTGAATTGTCCGTCAGAAGAAGCTTGACGAAAGTCAGCTCCCACATCCATGAAATGAGCGGAATATCATATTAGGATGAAGAGTTCTCGCCTTAATTCCTTGAGTAAGTAACATTTATGCTAGCTGGGCAAATTCCCCACTACCATTCCCTGGCACTATCAGTTTACTTCTTGTAATAGGCCCTCTTTGTTGTACTATGCTAAACTGCACAAGGTGGACTTGAACTACAGTTAACTCTGCTGCTGCTGCTGCTGCTGCTAGTCAGTATTGAGTCGTATATATAAAGACCCGTTGTGAATAAAACCATTGTGAATACCACTGGGGGCCACATGGGGTAGTTTTGCTGACTGGCAAAATGATAAATTCTTTCTTTAATAAAGCAGATTAGATGTTGAGCTAGCTCTAGATTTTTAAACATGGAAGTCAACATTAGTTCATCTACTTTGTCTCTATAGTCCCCCCGCTAGCCCCAGATATATGTAGTTGTTTACTCTAGTCCAGCAAAGAGTTGATATTTTTGTATTATTAGTTTTTCGGCACTGGAGCCAAAGTTTTGACAGGTGAAACGGAAACAAGTGGTTCTAAATTAGATTCTGGCTCCAAACAAACACTATAACCACTTTGGGGGGAAAACCTCCCAATGTATACATGAAAAAGCATTAAAGCATAAAACCATGAACTAGAAGAGTGTTGTTAAGGTGGTCCAAATTCCCACAATCTATATCCACACCACATTTAATGAGGCTTTTCCTTTATCCATGCTCCACCTCTCCAGCAAATATCATGAAATGTGGCTGCATAAGCTCTAATAATTGGGCATCAGGACGTAATGAACAGACAGACCGATAAAAAGCAAATTCAGACAATACAAAAAAGACAGATGAAGCCGTCATCTTTTTCCTCTGCATTATCATTCAGATATTTAAAACCTTAGAGGTTGATTTTATAACAGGTCTTCAGAAGTTACAGTCTAGGAAACCTTCTGTGAGATCTGACACAGGCTCCACACAGAAACTGCCCTTCACTATGTTATCAATCACAAGTTAATCTTATCCTGAAGCATGCCTTGCTTTGCAATGATTTCTTTTTTCTTCCATAACGTAAGTCAGACCATAATTGACAAAATAAACATCAAGCTCTACCATAGTTGTTATTTAGACTGTAAACATAGGAAGAAAATCACTGAGGTAATCAAATGAGAAGTAGGGTTGTTTTCTCAGATTACTGTACAGTCATGCTTTTCAGACCCAGAGGCTATGTTCACATCTTACTGTATAAATGATATGTCTCATTTCCTCTCTTATTTTCCAACAACATGAAATAAGCAGCTGCTTCTCACCAGTCATCTTGAAACATCAGTATTTCACTACTATATGAGACACTCAAACACTTCTTTGCAAGTCAGACATCAGTCCATGCATCTTCTCACGAATATATGCCACTATACACATGACTAATTTTACTGGGCTTCTGTAGTTCAGCATTGGATTTTGCATAATACAAACCCATCACCCAAAATGTGCCAGATGAAAGACTGGCATCTCCATATGCAGCAAACAAAGGCTTTTTTTTTTTAGCCACAAGCCTTAAAGGTAGGGTAGGAGATCCTGGATTTTGAGTCCAGCGAAGCTGCATTTTGAAAATACACAGGTAAAAAGTCCCAACCCTTTTCTTCACTTTCCCCCCGAAGGCACGCCTTTAAAGTACATGAACGAGCACGAAGGTGCACGAGGACGAAGGTGCACGAGCGCTGTTCTGACAGCGAGCATCGATCGTTGCCGTATTTAGTATTTAGTTTTTGCTAACTATACGTTTAATAATGCTAGGTGCTAGCCAAGCTGGCTCTAGTTTAGCTTCCTGCCAAGCTTCGTTCACGGAGCAGGGTACGCGCACAGGGGGAAGGAGGGGGAAGGAGGGGGAAGGAGGGGGAGGGGGTGGGAGGAGCAGATTGCAGTTTGATAGACGGCATCAGAATCCAATCATTGTGAACGGTCCGTTCACAATGATTGGATACTCTTTTTCCTAGATTGTACGTTCTAGAGGCCACTAAAACTTTTCATATTTGTGTCAAAACCTTTAATTAATTGGTTGCAATGGGGGTGTGAAGAGTATTTCAAGCAATATGTAAAAAAATGTTCCAGAAAAAGATCCCCTACCCCGCCTTTAATGAGCATGGGACAGACATATTCGCTAGAAAATTTACCATGCCAGCGAAGAGTTGAAGCCTTCACATTGTGTTTTTGCTGTTTTACATATTCAGCTTAGCATTAAAAAACACTTATATCTTTGTTGGATTATCTTGCAAATGGTACAATTGTAATACAATGTTAATGTTGTGACGTACATCTTTCATAATTCATAAAAACCTTTGCCCAACATTAAACTAATTTTTCCATCTCAAATAACGTATTAACTCAGTCTATATAAAGTTATCCTAGTTTTATTTGAATTACTGTAATAATTGTGTTGATACTGCTTCTGTACTATCAGACATATTTCTAAATTCTTCCATCTCTGTTAACCGTGTTAAATAAATTACAGAAAGATTGAACTCAGAAAGGACCAGGAAATTACAGAAATGTTCATATAAAAATGCAAAACAATCAACTTAAAAAGGCAATAAAAGTCCAAAATCCCCATGCAGCTAAAATCAGGATTATTAGCAAGAGGTTAAAGAGTGATCTGTCTGACTATTGCATGAAAGTGGTCTATTTGACATTCTACAGCATACAGGTTGTAGTTTAGCATGTATGTGAAGTGAGCATGAACAGGAGCATTCATAATGGTTTTGTGCTTCAGAACAATGTCAGTAGCAGTGCAGTCCAGTGTCAGTCATTTACCACCTGCACTGCTTAAAGCTGCATTTAATCACACAGCGAGATTGTTGGAGTATGAAAGAGACCTTTGCAACACGTCTTTTTGATAGTGGTGATCTTTCAAAAAATTGAAAAGCACATTCACAATAGCTGTATTATAACAATAGCATTTCCAAAAGAAAACTGTGCAGAACGCAAATATCAGTTGAGCTTTAATGCCAAGCAAATATCAATCATAAGTAAATGTGCTTTTGTGGCTACCATGTTGCCAGGGGAAAAAAAGGCAAAACAAGGTGAAAGGTGCTGTATTCAATTCACATTGTCACCTCATGATAAATGATCAACACTTTTTTATCTTACTCGACATAGTCATGTAAATTACTTTATCACATTTCATTTTTAATACCATATTTTAAGGAGAAAATTTTGCACAGTCGTGTTTACAAAGCCTAAGAGACTCACAAACAAGATGACATCTAACACAATACATCAACACAACATCTCCTCCGACTCTCCCTTTGCCACATCAAAGCACCTAAAGTAAATACAAAGCAATTGATTGTAACCACTATGAAGAGACTGTATTGGATTTGAAGGCAGCAGCAGCAGCAGCAGCAGCACAGCCCCAGTTAGTTGCCTGCAGCACTTCACTTCTTTTTTATTGTGAGCTCAGCTGGTGAAGGATAACAGCTGCTTCTCATTACTGACTTTGAAACTAAATGGTTTTCAGCAGTGGACACAGCAGAGTCCATGTAGCTACATCATGCTGTTTAAGCACACAACAACACTTTGATGTCTCTGTAGCCACAACATGCAGATGGGGTCTCTGCAGATTGTGTCATGAAGTGCCTGCTTTGTATGTGTGTTGCTCTGTCATTAGGATCACATAACCATTCAGAAGAGAAGCATATGATTCTCTGATACGTGATATTTACACAAATACTTTTTCTAAAACTAGCTGGAATGTTGCTTCTTCCCATCTCAGGGCTTTAAGATGGTAGATTCTTTTGAATCAGGAAGCTGGCGCTGTGCAGACCATGAGATATACTCTGGTTGTCATCTGTAGTCCACTAGAGGGAGCTCCACTGATTTTATCATTGCACTAAGAAATGTCAAGAGAAAAGACACATTTTTATATTAGACTCTCTCTTTGAGATAATTAGTACAGCTTTCTTTATGCCAGAGTAATGATATTCCAAATGTACGATTACAGTACATCAAATGGGGCCAATTCTCTTATGTTAAACATTTCTGTTTTGGCATAGAATGACACTTTGTGGAATGAATGACAAGCAGTTGAAATGCTGTCAATGGAATCCTATTATGAATTATTATAAATGTTTTTGTCTTCATCCATCATAAGTGCAGTCTACACTGTAGCAACACTGTGAGCTTTGATAGAGCGGCAGCTTGTATATTCTATACTCAGAGGTGTCTCAAATGCAATCAACAGATCAGCTGGTATAGTGCAACACAAAATGGAGGGCTGAGGGAAATAAAAATCAAGGAGATCACCTGAACAAATGATGGAAAATGTAAGACAAAAAACAGAAGAGAGAAACTGTGGTGACGGTAAACTATCAAATGATCTGCCCATTTTTCCTGATGTATTCCTTCTCCCTTTTCACAAGAGGATTTAGCATTGGTGTTGCACTGGGAAAACTGCCCATTTTTTTTATTTAGCTCTCCTGAATTGAATTTGAATTTGATTAAATCAAATCAAATCAAATCAAATCGAATCAAATCAAATGTATTTGTATAGCACATTTCATGTACAAACAATTCAAAGTGCTTTACATCAAATAAAAGCATTGCAGCAGGGAGTGGAAGAAGATTAAGTAAAGTCACAAACAATAAGAGACAGGGAGCGGAAAGGAATCCCACCGTTCCACCTCGACCTGTCTCAGGCTTAGATTAATGATCAAGCAAGAGAGAGTTAAATGCATGTTCGTTAGAAGAAAACAAGCAAGTAAGAATAAATGTTAATCTATCAATCCATATAGATGTTGGCTTGCAAAGTTAAGATGGCAAAAGATACAATGGTAGTTAAAAACTGAGCTAATTTGAATTGTTTAATCAAGAAACCTATTTTTATTTCAGCACTAATCAGAATGTTCTGCAGCAATGCTGTACAAACCCAATTTAACCAGTTGAATTATATATTTAACTACTGACATACATTCCTTGTCCTTGAACATTTGTCTCGTACATTTATCACAGTTTTATCTAAATTACAGATGTATAATGTCACCTTTTTATTCTCATATACCAGTCATTACAGTGATTACATGGGCCCCACTAGTAGCAGCCAAGAGTGCTGACTCACTCACATCTGTTGTGGACACAGTGAATTTGAATGAAACATTTGAGTCTGTCATGCACCCAGCTTGAAACCCAGCCATCATATCTATATGCAAATCGCAATTGTTGCTGATGTTCAGGAAGCCTTCCTAAAAAGCAATACAATAAATGTATTTTTTTTATGTGTCATGGCTGAGCACTCAACAGAGGTGGCAGTGTGTAGTGAGGCTTGTCATTTCAAGTGTGTTGTTTTATGCTGCATTGCTGCATGAGGGTTTTTCGTCTAGAAAAGTCGTTAAGTCAAGTGGCTGCAGGCCTGGAGCAGGCCAGCGACAGACTGATGTCTGAGTGTTCAGGAGGGGTCTTATCGTTTCTTTGATAGATTACCAAGGAAAAGGGGCTCACCAGCTGCTCTTTGCTAACCCAAGGCTGGGCTAACATTTTAGACTTTGTTGAGGTAAAATACCGTCTCCTTTTCATCCCCGTCTCCTCTAGTATTCTGTCATCTGAAAACGCTGTGTAATGATCCCTTTTGAAAGAACATTTCCCAATGCCATGGACCGGCAAGAGTCAACTCTGGGCTGGTAAGCTGCTGTGCTACCGAGACTTTAGAGAATGTCCTGATATAGGAAGTGAAAAGTAAAAACGGGTCACACTGCAAAAGGTGGGAAAAGCATAGACATGACACATACAGTCTAAGCCTCCTCCCCCAGATTGCTGTTGTTAAACCTGTCAAGCTTTTCGCTCTCACACAACACCAAAGCAGTTTACAATTTGCAACAGTGGCAGATTTACTTCAAAAGAATCATACTTACGTTTGGAACAACTTGTCCTTGATTGTACACAGAGCACACAATTTCTTTTGGATTTAGTCACTTGAGGACTACCAGGTGATTAAGGTACCATTAGCTGTGTACATCAGCTGGACATTCTGCAGCAAGATATCTTTATATCAGGGGTATTCAACTAAAATTTAAAGAGGTCCAGTTAGAGAAAATTTCTTGAAGCAAAGGTCCGGAAGATCATAATGTCTAACTATTTAGTGTGATATGTATTTAAGTTTAGTGTGATATATATTTAAGTAGCCAAGTAGTTGTATCAACATCTGCATGTAATCAATACCTGACGGTTTAATCAAATGAATTCAGTACAATTCAAAAACTTTTTGACAATATTTATTGTCACGTAACATAGAACTGAACATGTATGTATGACTGCAGATAAGTATAATGTTCTCGATCATAGCAGGGGCTCCATCTGTGGTTATTGAAACCACTTGTTTTGGCTCTATTCCTCTCTTTGTTAACATCTCCTTTATGGCCAGGTAGATGTCTTCTCCTCTTGTACTGGTCTGAAGGGGAGTGACACCTAACAGGTCTTCACAGAACGCTTTCTGGACTGGTCATATTGAGCTCTGAGACCACTTATTTTCTGTGATCTCACTTCAGATTTGAGTGGGTATGTTTGTTCAAAACCTTTATGTTTTGTCTCATAATGGCGTTTCACATTGGCACTTTTTATAAGTGCCACAGTCTCTGAACATATGAGACACACTGCTTTAATGCTCCCAGTGGGAAGTATGAACAGAAACGAGTCTGTCCATTCCGGATTAAATGCTCTATTTTCGCTGTCCACTTTTCTTTTTTTGGAGAGCGTCATTTGTTACTTAATTTTCTCTCCCTTTCTCCGGCTCCGTCGTCCGTTCCTCTCCCTTTCTCCGTCTCTCTCCTGTTTCTCAACTTTCTTCAAGTCAGTCGTCTGTATATCTCCCTTTGTTTTCTCTATAGTATGCTATCTATCGTCTTTTCATGTGTAACTTCTCTCAAACTCTTTTCTGTCTGCACTGTAGGTTCGCAATGTTTACCGCCTGTAATGCACAGACTTGATTGGCTGAGTAGTATCACGTGGGATTGGTCTGTGCGTTTCCATACCAGCTAAACTGCTACCGTAAAGACTACAAAAGCTGCGTCGGTTAAAATGGAAGCGCTCCTGGTCCGTATGGGACGGGTCCGTATGGGACGGCTTTGCGGTCCGCCAGTTGGTGACCTCTGCTTTATATAAACAAGCTGTCTTGTCAAAATTGGATCTTAGTTTTTAACCTCATGTATTATGATCATTATGACTACACAGATGACAACAAAAAAAAGACCTGTGGTAGACCTGTATCATTATTAAAACAAGGACCTGACATGCCTTTTTAGTCATCCTAATGATGCACCTACTGTAAGTGTCACATGTTGTGTGACATGTCGACATTACTGTTAATGGAGAAATCTCCCGGATGGATCTTTGGCTTCAGGTGCTTTGATGATACCTGTAGGGAATAAGAAATGCTGAGCAAAGAAACAAAACAATCTCAGTAATGTTTTAAATTCAACCAACTCTTTCAAATGATGAATGAACTTTGTTTTTAACGAGCTGTGCACCAGTTGACCTCTGCACATGGTAAATAATGAAGTGAGGGAATTGCCTTTACATCTTTGGGCTGGTTACCTGTCACTATGATTTTGTTTTTTTTATTGGTGATTGTGTTACTTCAGCTTTATTTAGTATGTGTGGTGAGCCACAAGCTAGCTTTCACAGCCCAGAAATACTGCTCTATCTTTCACTGAATGCAGCCCAAATTTCCTTCCAACTCTTTTAGTTACTGGCTCTAATGTCATGACATCTCAACGCTCGTTAAAATATCTCTGACATTTTTCACGCTACAAAGTTTTTTATTAAGTTTTTGTTATGTTTCTAAGTCACACAATTGTAGAGAGCTCTTGTTATACTTTTTTAAACGGGTAACAATATAAAGTTCATTCTATCATGACACAATCTTACAGTATTGAGATGCTTACTGCTTTTTACCTTATATTTTCTTTTTGGTTACTTCAGGTAGATATTAAATGAAACCAATGTAGCAGTTTATTAAAGCGCTAATGAAACTTTTACTACTGTTGTGTCAGCCGGCTGTTTTCAGCTAAGGAAGCTGTCTAAATTTGTGACAAGAAATAGAATAATGTTATCGAAGTTTTATACAGTTCATTGGATATGAGCGTTTTGCAGGAAAGCAAGACAGTGATTATATGTTCTAAAATGCCTTGTTGAAAGTTTTGTTGAAATTTTCAAGTGTTTCAGTCTGCTGCTTGTCACTGCTGTTTTCTATTTCTGTGCTACTGAGGGTCCTGCAGTCTCTGATGAAATGTTGTCATTATAGAAGCAAAGCTTGTATAGTACTGTGATATTTTTAAAACACGGGCACAGCAGGCTGGCAGGGCTTTTACAAAAATCACTGCTTTCACAAATATCACACTCATATCAGATTTTCAAACAATGAAACTCCTAAGCTTTAAAATGAACAATGCAAGTCTTGATATTGTGTGCAAATTAAACACATCAAGCATTATAAGCGAATTCTATGCTTTTTGGAAAGAAAAATATTTAAGCTTAATTTAAATTTAAATAAAAGAGGAAACCATGTTCCATCTACCAAAACCACCCCATAATTCAGGTGATATCAATTTCAACACAATTCAGCTAAAAAATGTTTTTAAAAAGATGAAAAAGAATATGTATATAATAAAAATAATAATAATTTCCAATTAGTCATAATAGATTATAATGATTCAAAATATTATATTTAATTAAAAATTGAACTAAAAAGACAAATTGCTGTAGTTTTAGAAATTAATTGTTTCCTCATTTTGCTTGATAAACAATTTCAGTTGCTCAATAGTAAAGGTCATCCCTTAGGCATATTTTGTTATTTAATAATAAGCCAGTTTTTTTCAGTGGGTGGACTGCAGTCAGCTCAGTTTAGCACCATTTGCCAAAACATTTTGCCGAATCGTAGCATATGTCAAGACCTGTGTATCTGTTTTTTTTAGCATGAATGGTTTGGTTTTTTTTTCGCCTCAGTTGTGCTCCAGTGTAGGCTGCAATATTTCTTGATAAAGTTTAGTTTTTCCTTATTAAGTGCATTTATTTTTCTTTATGGATCTATTTTTCCTCTAAAAGCCTTGCAGTTTAAACTTGCATGCTCACAGTGGAGAAATCTGGTCAATAACAGTGTTTTTCAAAACTTTTCTTGATCCAATACAGTGATTTCCACCACAAAATCACATTACACTGACATATATAGGAATTGTTGAATTTTTTTGCCCATGCATTCTTTCATAGTGTTCAACTCCTGACCATCTTTACTTCTTAAAGTCTTGTCCTCTCTTGGAGGCCCTTTTTCTAGCTAATTAAATTACTCATGTGCTTCTAATTAACTGTTAGCTGTTAGACTTTATACCAGGTGTTTTGTTTTTTTTAGCACAACATTTCCAGTATTTTATTGCCTCTGTCCCAACTTGGCATTATTAGATTAGTATTGCCTTAGCCTTGTGGAAGTTTTTAATTATAGTTGCATGTGCCTGTTAAAACTAACAAATTGATTATAATTAGACCACCTTGAATGCCTGATTGTGAAGTAATACTACAAATTAACTCTCTCTCTCATACACAAACACTAGGAGAGATAATGTTGCAGCCATCTTTACAAAGTAATTCAATAATTGAATATCTTTACTTAATTTGGATCATAGGTTATGAACAGTCATAAAGGGAAAAGTCCATTTTAAGAGGAAAGTTGGACACAAAACCACACACAAATACACTCACAGACAACGTTGCTGCAACACCTGTCTGCAGGGGATAGTGCAACCTTTCATTAAAATATAGTTATTTTTACTTTTATTAGTTATTTTTACTCACTACATATCAATAGTTTAAAATTAGATGGAATAGCATAAATATTTGAATATAAAATCCCCACTGAATTTACCAGATTTAATCACTTTGCTTCTAGGAGACAACCTTTTTAGCTAGTTATTGGTTGGATCAGTAACAGTTTTGCCTGGCACATGCTGTAAATTTAAACAGGAAGAATCTAAAGACAAGTACATCATAGGCGTCAGTACACCAGAAACTTATACATCTGAACAGGGGGTTAAACTTTCTAATTGATGTCCTGAGCTTCTTAATCACTGCTTGTGTGAGAGAGCGGAGACCTGCATGGGAGAAAGTATAGCAGAGAGGAAAAACAGGGAGGCTAAAGGAGAGGGGAAGATTAGAGTGTCTTCACAAGGAAAGCCTTTCAAGTTTGTAGGTTTGAAGTGCTAATAACATGCAAATGTATGCAAATGTGTGTGCACCCACCCCCTGAAAATCACTGAATACTTGATGCTGGGTGAAATTCTGGCCTAGTGTTTGTCTATAAATAGTGTGTTTAAGCAAGTTTGGGAGTGTTATCATGCATGAAGTCCAAATGAATGGAAACCCAGAAAGAGTTTTCATCCTTTGCCTTTAAATACGTATTGGTGAGATCGATATGCCACCATGTTTAGTGAAAAATGTTTATGGCTGTGTGTTTTTGAGTCGAATTGATAGCAACATGTAAGACAACATAAATAGAATACAAAGTCATGCTGAGTTATACAGACAGTCAATTCAGGTGATTGGGAGGTGTGGGCTTGAGCTTCAGTTCGATAAGGCTGAACTTAAATGCACAAAACACAGCCTGTATGATGCAGCAAAACTCTAGAGCAATCAGTTTTACTACACATGGCAAGACTAATAAAGGGATGAATGAACAGATCAATGATCCCATTACCTTAGCTGACACACAAATCAATACACAGTGTGGAAAAAGATGGCAAAATAATCGATTTTGCGGCACTTAAAATCTTTAATAAAATTTTTCTTGTAAAACAAAACAATTAACGACCGTGTAGCAATGTAAATGATAAGATTAATAACTGTGCCACTCAAGAAGAGGGAGAGGTTTAATTTCATAGTAAATTTAGAAAAACAGATGTTTTACAAATGTGGGGGCTACATGAGTTAAATTAACATGAGTTGATCATGTCACAAGTTAACTTTTTTTCTTCTCCCTGTGTCTCCGATGCCAGCTACACTCTTAGGGAAAGCAGTATTATACAAATCCTCCTGAATGCTAATCTCACAGATGCACTGACGTCAAGCCGTCTGATCTCACACAATTTCAAGTGATCACATGCACACTAATATATACAATAATATGTCATAAATTAGAGATAAGCAGAAAAGGTTGATGAATATAAATACCTTGGTGTTCATGTGGACAACAGAATGGACTGGAGACACAACAGTGAAGCCATCTACAAGAAAGGACAGAGCAGACTGTACTTCTTGAGGAAGCTAAGGTCCTTCAAGGTTTGCAATAAGATGTTGCAGATCTTCTACAAGTCTGTTGTTGAGAGCGTCATTTCCTCTTGCGTCATCTGTTGGGGCAGCAGCATCAGAACCAGGGACCTAAAAAGACTCAACAACCTGATAAGGAAGGCTGGTTCTGTTCTGGGGACGACTGTGGAACCTCTGGAGACAATAATGCAAAGAAGGATTTTGCATAAAATCAAGAGAATTATGGACAACCCTGAACATCCTCTCCATGAGACTGTTATCGGAAAACAGAGTCTCTTCAGTCAAAGGCTTCTTCAGTTTAGATGCAAAACGGACCGCTACAGGAAATCTTTCCTGCCCACAGCCATCAGCATCTATAATAACTCCTTGATTTAATTGAGCTACATCAACATTTAATTTCCCTCTGGGATAAATAAAGTATTATTGAATTGAATTGAATTTGAATTGAAAACCCAACTCTTGATTTTGTGGTAGCAGGTGAGAAACGTGTCGTATTCGTGTGCTGCGAGCCGACAGTTCTGATATTATCAGGATTGCTCAGAAATATCCACAGGTCAATTACAGTGATTAAGATGGATGGATAAATCTGTAATACTTTCATTCTACCAGATAATCTGTCCTAACCGTCACTCCCAACCAGGCCTTTAATGGGGATTTCACATTTGATTGTTAGGATGAATGAATCTGATAGAAGTTGGCACAATGCGGCTCCGGTTGGTGCCCAGTTGTAGTTAACAAATAAATGTCAGTGTGAGAGCATTTCTATGGCTGAAATGCCATTTTCACTTTTTTTATGTTATCACTTATAAAATATCTTTCTTCAGTTCAGCTGTTATGGTTAAGCTGGTGGTTCTTTCCAGAAAACATTTCAGTTTACACCAATTCAGTCAAGTGTTAGCTGTCCAAACAGTTGTATCTAGAAAAAAAATAGATAATGAAAATCAAAATGAGCACTCCTACACTATATCAGCTGACTAGACAACACATTGAGTCCACGCTCAGTTTCAGTACTTATTGAGAGATTCCCTTGCAAACAGACCTGTTATATTTAGACACCCTGTTGTATGCTATGCCCCTCTCCCGCCAAAAAGGAGGGGAAACAAAAAGATTAAATCTCTGATTAATTATGAAGGGAATTTTTTTTTTTTGAGTGAGCTCTGGAAATGGGAGTAACAGCAGACAAAGCTGTTCATTTACTTGTATGTCTCTGTCCCTCGGATGAAACATAAGCAATGTCACCAGTTGCTAGGGTTAGTCTCAAATACCTAAGACGTGTTCTAAAAGGGAATCACCAACAGTTTTTTTTTTTTTGGGGGGGGGGGTTGTTTCGGATAGAAGAGGATAGAAAAGGTGGCATCATTAGAAACTGACTTGAATCAGTTTGTGTCACTAATGAGCCACTACTTTTGTGCCTTCTAAGGGAAACACTATTTGATATTTTATATATCAAGTAAATTGATATCAGTAAGCAACTGGTGTAACATTGTAAGCAAATGCAAACAAGACACTTTGTGGTTATTTAACACTGTTAGCAAGCCCTGTGTGGATGTCAATACTGAAGTAAGCGATGCTGATTAGTTCAGGATTATCAGTAGCTAATGAGAAATTAAGTCCTGTATCTCTTTCATTGTGTACGTGTGTGTAGCAAAGTTGCAAGAATACAGAAGCGTAGAGAATGTTTCCTCATGGAAACCTGATATGTCACTATAAGTCCAATAACAGCTTCCAAACTATTTTTTACGCCAAGCCGACAGCCTGTTGTCTGGAACAATGGGGGCACAAGTGAACGTCTCTCATCCCTTTCTTTTCTGTGTGTAAATGGCTGTCAACGTGCTGAATCTGCGTTGGCTCTGTCAGTGAGGGAGATCACCCTGATTGGCTGTTGAGTGTAGAGAGTAAAGAGGTGGCAGTGATGACAGAAAACAAATGACTAAATCAACGTGTCACACAATCTCTTATCATTTGTCACTTTCGTAGAAACAACACCATCCATCTGCATGGTCTTCTGGTTTCCATTATTGAATAACAAACTTACTACCGCCCCCTTCTCCACAGTTATGTCCTTTTGTGCAGATGTAAACTGCATATTAACGTGGCACTTGGACATGAGAAGTATTATAGAGCTATTCGTTTGACCATATGCTGATGACATGAAGAGACAGAGCAAGGAACCTTTTGTTGCTGCCTGTTTTTGACGTGGATTTTTGTGTGTAAGAGGCTTAAAATCAAATATGGACAGTTGTCGACTCAAAATTCTTGAAGGTCTCACCAAAACCAGCAACTGTGATCTGCCATTTCAAAAGCAGAGGTGGAAAAAATAAATATACGTCTCAAAATGTCCACTTTTTTTTTGTTATCTGGATGTTGCAACAATATGAAAGTAAATGAAAGAAGAAAAAAAAAGTGGCTGACAGGGAAGTTTTGGTCTTGGTTGTCTTATTTTTACAACTCTGTGTTTTTCATGGGAGTTATTTTCTTTCTTGTCCTAAAGTCATGTTGTTTCGGTAATTATATGAACAAAATGTACACTTTATTTAAAGCTGATTGAAACAGAGCCCAGGGTAGTAAAGTAAAGTTTGATAGGTAATCCAAAGCAAGGATCAGACATAAAGGTAGAAAGACAGAAGGCAAAAAGGAAAGACACACAAATGCACACCACTTGACAAAGGTGACAGAGTGAATACACAACAGACAGTTAGGTAAGGTGAAACCAATAAGGCTGGGCAATCCCACAAGGCAGAAATTACTCAAAAAGGAAATAATACCAACAGCAACACACAAGGCAGTTGACTTTAAAAGTCAAACTAATTACCACAATGATTCTGTTCCACAGGAAAGTTTGACTTGTAAAGCACAGAGCTCTTTCCAGCATCCAAAAGGAAACAACTTCCTCCTGACATCGTGAAATGAATTCACGATGTCAACACATCTCCTCACACTGCATTTTGTGTTTCTTATCTGGAAAAAATATCAGTTTTCAAGCCACTTTAAAGAAGCTCGTAGGCAACACTGAAGTCTGAAAAATGACAGAACAATTTGTAGTCTTGAGCCCACTTACTCTCTTAGTATCCTTGGCCTCCATGAATTTGACTCAGACTGCAGTGTAAAGTAGAACTAGAAAGCTATAATGAAAGTAACAAATGGCTTGCTATTTTGACCAGGGCTCAGCATTAGTCCTTATTTTCTTTGACTCAAGTGCAAGCTTTGATGCCGTGCTTCTCTGCAACCTTCAGTTTGTTGCCATCTATCTTCCTTTTCTAAGCTGACGAATGAATCGCATTTTATAAATGGCCTCCAGATCAAAATTCAGATTCCATACAACAACTCAGTAAGTTTATTCTTATTCTATAATGAGATATTTGTTTTCGTCCTCAGTTAAATGCATCACGTGCAATATATGATTAGAATCCAATTTTCCATTCCAATGATGGTAAACAACATCACTTTAAAGTAGGCAGAGCAGTGAACCACACCAACACTGAAAGGTGACTTTTTGCCAGCTGCACTGAGGACATCATCCACAAAAGTATGTCTTTACATCACATGTAATCTGACTAGTTTTTTTTTTTTTGTCTAAGTGTTTGCTTTAAAAGCTGAGGTGCAGAAAAAGAACTGTACACACTTAAATCAGACATCAGCTAATATGTTGTGTAATATCTAGACAGGCACATTTTGTACACTCTTAGTCTCTTATGACGGACCAAGCAAATACACGTATTGATTATGGACTTGCATGGATACACAATTTAGGAACAACAACCTTTGAAAAAAGGAACTCCTCGATGTGAACAAGCTTCCCACCAGTTTTAAAGAACCAGACATGGCCTCGGTAAAGAAGTCCAGACTCCATTTATTCAGCACAGCATACAACCCACTTTAACTCCCACCTTGTCAGGCAGTCTCTTTTATCAACTGCCATGCAATGTATCTCTTAGTTGCCTCTACAGATGGTATTCCACAGTGCATTACATGCATACAGTTCTCATTGATACATCCACACTTGGACTTGGTTCTGGCCCAATTTGGTGCACTTATATATTTGTTACACCTCATGTTTTATGCTTTATGCTTGTGTGACAGCTGTGTTCTTTGCAAGGCAGCATTTTAGAGTTCAAGAAGTGCAGCATAAATACCCATCTGTCCTCTAACATCTGATCTGTCACATGTAATTTCGTCTCCAATGTATGTGCAAATTAAGTGATAAAAAGATAGGAAAAGCATCACTGTCTCATACAATAGCAAGGAGATTGAGATGAGAAACAAATAACTGAATAAATTGGCTTAGGAAATTCTTTACTCAAGCAAATCCTAACATACGGCATAAAAACCATTTGAGATGGATAACAGCACATGGCTTGAGATGATTGAAAAAAGCATATTGTGATGGAAATCTATACAGTGTAAACAGTGTTGATAAAAATTTGCTGTATACGTTATTGCAGAGAGGTTGGTAATGAGCACACATTAACATGTGTGAAAGTGTTGGTATGTGCAGCATGCTCCATACCTGTAAATGGCTGCAGCAGCTAACGTGCACCAGTTGCTGTTGGTGTTGTGTGTTAGAGTTGGTTGTTTATGGTTTGGTCTATGGTTACCGTAGGCTACTGACATTCCCAGTACACTTCTGCTTGGTTGGGTGTATGATTTGCTTAGCATGTCTTATATAAGCAATGCTGCATTTTCTCTCTGAGGCGTTTCAGTACTGAGGTCAGTTGTTTATGTTTGAGAATGTCGAATGGGAGCAGTCCACCTCAGTTCATCTTTGGCACCTGTGTGCTGCAGGTTTTCTGAGCTCATCCTGATATTTAAGTCCATTTATAGTCAACTGTCTCCTTTTAGGTAAATATGTAGATTTTTTTCCCCTACACATTTTATACATTGTTATGAAATAGATTATCGGATAAAAGTGCTTGAATTGTATTTGCAAACATACTTGGTTTAAACATTGAATTTCATCAATAGGATGCAATAACCTGGAATGGAATGAGTTGTACAGATAAACATGAACATCTAAAACAAATTGTGTAAGGCAGGCTAATTCAACACCCATATCGTACTATAACAACAAATCTGGATCAAACATCCTAATTAGCTGGCTTCCACCACTCTGCATCATCTGTGCTGGTGTTTTTCCTTAGATTAAAAGTCATATGTGAGGAACTTAAAATAAGAAAGACTTTGATAATCTGACACAAAATCACAAAATCCAGCCCTAAGTGCAGACTGAATCATCAACATTTCGATGGAAATCTTTAAAACATAATTTTGAAGATGAAAAATATAATTTTTTGTCTTTGCTGTGTCAAATACGGGCATGTGGGCAAGAAGAAATATAATAATATTAAAACAAAATGTAGTTTGATATGACTTTAATGAAGCTGATAATAGTATATGCTTTTGCATTTTGTAACTGTATTGCCTAACCAACAACTAACAATGAGATGAGTATACACTCATTTTGATCTTACTTCTGCTACTGTCCTGGCAGGTCAGAATACCTCAGCAACCACTGTAAACATGTGTTTACATTGTACGATTAGATTGATTTTCAGCACAAACATGTATTTGTGAAGTTTTACTCTCCAGCAATTCTTTAAACACATTATTTTGAGCACACCATTATTACACATTATTTTGATGCACAACCATTTACTTAGATTGAAAATGCTTCAGTTAGATGTAAAAACAATACACTTCAGGAAGAAAAATATGTCACAAATTGATACGACCATGAAACATCTTTATTTCATGATCACAAATATTAATAGAGACAGTTCCAACAATATTTCAGATAGGCAAGCATGGAAACGGAAAGCATAGTTATCTATTAGTGTTGCTAACACAACTAGTTTCATGTTAGCACCACTTAAAGATAAGTTAAAGGCAGCGTATGGGGATGTAGCTCTTAGACAAATGATTATAAACTGTGTAAATGATGTAGAATCAATACTTTTCATGCCATTTGACTCGTAAGAACTGTCTGCGGTAATGATGTAGTACTATAAATGTTATTACAGTATGATAAGTATTTATTGATATTGATTAACTTTCTTGAAGCTTTTAAAGTTCCATTACTATGAAACAGTCCAGTTGTGCTTCACCCAACTTCAAGGCGGATTGTAATCAGTCTGACATCAGAGAGGTGCTGATGATAGCAATCAGGAAAAGTGGCAAGACGGTAAATCAGTTTCCGGACCTCATCTGTGTGAGAAAGGAGTTAGATAATTTAAACGAAAGTCAGTCAGGTCAGCAAAGGAAGTGGTGGGGGGGATTGAGAAGAGGGCCAGTGGGTAGTTGGGGAAAAAGGGCCTTGAAAACTGCCAAACTTCTTGTCGAGGCAGATGACATAATCCTCAGGATTAAGAGAGGTGGGAGGCATGAGAGGATGTGGGTGAGGAGGGCTATACAGAGAATTATAAGTTAAGGTTAGATTTACAGAATTGGAATTAGACCAAGTGGGTAGAGGTAGCAGCTGCATTAAATGTCGATAAGACGGTGAAGAGCAACTGCAATTGAGACAGGTTATCAGACGAGCCAGATTTGAGCCATTTTTTTCCACCCAGCTGAGCTTGTGTTCACTTAATTTGCAAGGCTTCAGACACGAAAGAGGCAGGTGGATTGACAGCAAAGTCTAGAAGAGAGTGAACAGAGAAGGTCAAAAGAGGTGATGGGGCAGATATGGATTTAGTGTTGTCAGTTCACAAAAAGCATGTCAAGTGGAAGAAGAGAAAGTGAGATGGACAAGAGATAAGAAGGATGGAAAGCTGGTTCTGACTATTTTGCCGGGCAGTCATAGTGTGAATTGTAATGTAGATACTGAATCTGAGTACCTTGGAAGTTAAATGAAGCAAAAATAGACACTGTATTTAACGTGCTGTGACAGGGCAGTTTAGAGGAAAAGTAAAATTTGCTACACCATCTTAATAGAAATCTATATCAGCCATCAATTTCAGAGTGCAGAAAGTCCACAAAATAAGTTCCACCAGTAGCACTGCAGAAATTGGGCAATGAAAGTCAATTTAAGGATTCATGTGTTATTTCTGTGCTCAAGTAAGCTCAGTCAGTGTTTGAGTTTGACAAGCCTCTTTAGTCCTCATCAACTGCATTGTAGCCATCTGCCGGAACTAAAAAAACAGTAAGCTATTTTTTCAAAAGCTACTATATGAATCAGAAGAGGGATAAAGCTATTAGGAAGCATTTGCCCTGAGGTCCTACATATAAGGGGAAATACAGTTTTCTCTTGAACAGTTGACTGCACTGTAGGAAATGGAATTAGAGTTTTGTTAGTGTAAAATCAGGCTAATCAGTTTGGGGTTAAAGAAAAATCAGATTAAATGAACAGTTTGACTCGCTCCATACTTAGCATATAAATTGATTTGAAAATGTTCATGAACCAAATCTGGTTTTCTCACTCCAACGCCTCATTGACAGTCTAATTGCACACAGCCATAGGGTATTTATTTATAATGTGTATGATACATACTGAACATATGTTTCAATCAGCTGTTGCTTTTGCACTGTGAGCTATTGCAGATGTGCACGACTTGTAGCAAAGCTCTTCAGAATACCCGCCACCCAACCGAAGACGGTCCTAATTCTAACTCAGCTGCCACTCAGCATGATGAAATAACTGCTTTTACACAAGGAGCTACGTTTCAAGGACACCATCCATTGCTGTTCCATAAATTCAGTCTGAATGGCTATGACCTTTGTATAATTGGAGGTAACCACAAACAACATTAAAACTCATTTAAGATAAAGCTGTGCCTATACAACATGACTTAGAAGCAGCACATGAATATGGTTTTGTTTGTTTTTTTCTCAAGATCTGTTTCTATTGGGTGCATAATGCAAAAACAACTCTATGATCTTAACTAATATCCTGTTTGGAATAATTGCTTGACTATCCATTTGCTTTGTCTTTGTAATACACAGAGCCCACACTACATCACTCTTAAATGCCCCAGAAAATCCCTTTCTCTTCCAAAAGAAATAAATGAAGATTGCATGTAGTTGTTCATGAAACTAAGGAATAAACACAAATGTGTGCCAGCTGATGTGGTGTAATTACCCTTGAGCAATGACCTCATCATGGTTTTTGAACATTTCTGTACTCGTTACCGAGTTTCAAAGAGTCTTATACCAGTTTTAAATTGCATACATAATGTTCAATTCAGTCATCATGGGGAATCATTCAAAGTCTTTGTTTCTGAATGGAGCTTTCTCAGTTTAGCCTCAATAAACATGATCGTAATTTCATTTAATTTGGACTTCAATTTTTAATCTTTAAATGAACTAACCATCAGGGTAAATTATATTGTGAGCAAGTTGGGCATTTGGGAGAAAGGAAATGTCAGTCAGGTTTCATCATTGGAGATGTTGGATCAAACATTAATGGAGGTTGAGCCTTACTGGGAAATAAAATTCAGCATACTTAACAGTCAACATAAAGTGTCCTGATAATGTGTTCGGCTGAATCTTGAAAGATATTTTCTCTGTTGATATTTTGACAGTGGCGGTTAGAAGCCCTATTTAAAACTGGCTATACACCAGCATCCATGTTTATGTGGCATGTGTGGAATGTGATGATTTACATTTCGACACCCTTGTTAAAGCGTTCACAAGGGCTGCATGAGAGGTGCGTCTCAGCCGCAAGACATGTTAAGTTTCAACGCGTTTATTTTAGTTAGTACGTAAGCATCAGGAAAGCGCTTCTCAACAAAATACACTGTAAAAACTTTTTTTTTTGGTCATCATATTGACCTCATAGCAGCGATACACTTTTCACCATAGTTCCTGTTATGATGCTGATTGATTGAATGATAACTGATTTTCAGTTCATTTCTGCAACAGAATGAGATTATTCTCAATTTAAAGCTGGGCATATTTCATTTTTTTGAGTCATATCAACAATGATTTACACAAAACTTTATTTATGGGCATTCCCAGTGGTCTGCTGTGTTGCTGTATTGCTGTGAAAGGTTTTTGGTGTTACTACCAACATGCAGCTGCAACACACGCCATGTTCCCAGTGTGAAGTCAGCCTACTATATCATCCCAAAATCTCCTGCAGAGGTTCACCTGGGTTAAGATCCTGGAAGAGGCCAAGTTCACGAGGACAGAAATGTTTACTCACTGGGTCATTCAGGACTGCATGAGCTACTCATAGATTTTATTCTAAAGGATCAGGAGGAGCCAGGCAGCGCTAGCAAAATTACCCCATATTTTGGGCCTACACATTTATTGTGAATAAGTAGGTGTGTCCAAACTTTTTACTAATACGAGTCATGCATAGTGCAGTCTACCACAGGTTCCTACAAAGGAAATCAAACTTTAAATTATTTCTCTTGCTGCTGGGATTGAGTCTTGTTCTCAATCCCACCAGCAAGAGAAATAATTTAAAATTTGATTTCCTCTTTAGGAAATAATCAATAACAATTATATTACTGTGTTGCAAATGGTGTGTTTGATAGGTGATGACAAGTAAACTAATGGCAATAACATTTTGTAAAATCAGAACATTCAGAAAAAAATTGTTATTTAATGATATTATACAGCTGGGCCTGCATTCCACATTTGAAAAGGATTGAATCCAAAAGGAACATATAACTGAAATCTAAAGGGAAAGTCACATATCCTTTGGCACACTGTAATTGCAGCAAGTTACATGCATCCAAATGTGAAAGGTTAGAAGTAACAAAAAAAAAGCAATTAGCTCTCCTCAGCCATTTTACAACAATCCCCCTGAGACATGGTAAACAAACAAGAAGGCCAACTATTTTCTCCCACCAAGCTCTCAGCACATGCATATTTAAGGCTCAACAGTGGAAAGCTACCACTACATCAAACATACGGGTTTCACAAGATCATAAAAGACAACTAGATAGCACACTTTACATTTGCTGCCCTCTGTGGTTAGATTCTTTCTTATTATCATCCTCACAAAGAATCCGTAAATGGTCTTTGTGTGTAAGATGGGACAAAAAAAAAAAAAATTTAAATCTTATTTATGTCTCTATAAGTCCTCTGCTGCTTGGCTTTGCTGCCATTAGCCTTTAAAGTGATGCAGTGGCAAATTGCAGCAGGTTTAGGGTTACTTTATCACCCACTATTAGCAGTGGTGTCCTGCATTACAGCCATGTCAGTGACAGATCAATATGATGTAGGGGAGTTTGAATTGGTCACACAGAGCTCGTTGGTCAGCTCCTCTCATGAAACTTTATAACCCATTCAACGCCATTTTACATTCACCCATTGTTCACATTCGCTCATGTTGCTCATGTATAGTCCAGTTGATGTTTTGAAGTGTAGTAGATATCAGAGGTTTAACTCGAGTACTGTTAATTGTCAATCTATACTGCTTTTGTTAATCACACCTGGTACACTTTAAAGCTGCAGTCTGCAACTCTTTTTCAAGCATAATGCCTGGAACTGTCTGGGGATTCTGAAAGTAGTACATTAAATACCCCCATACAAAAAAAATGAGTTCTCTAGGTCCCCTATATGTCCCGCTAGGTCCCTCCAAAGCCAGCAGGTTTGTTTACAAAATTGCAGACCGGACCGGTAAAAGGTAACCAATCAGGTTACGAGGTGGGCTCTGCTGCCTGTCAATCACCGATTGTGCACGCACGATACAAGGTAGGCTCGTCCCTAGACTATTGAACTTCATTACGGGCTAGTCTACTTACTGTGTCTTCCATGATCGCAAATGACAGGTGAGTTGATGAATGAGGAGTCGTGTACGCGAATCTGGCGTGCACATAGACGTGCACGAGTTCTCATGTGTTTTGATGGGGCGGGACAGGAAGTTGAATAACTTTTTATTTTTCGGTTAAAAAATAAGCATTTCTTGCATTTTGCGACTACGGAGGTCACCGTTTTCAACTTCAAGCGTTCTGATAGATCATGTAAACCCTTAAAATGCCAAAAATTAAGACTTTACGTATGACAACAACAAATCCTGCAGACTGCAGCTTTAAGGTGAAGTTGCTTGTATTTTTTTTTGCATGTGTGTGGCATTTGCTGGCTATGGAGGTCAGTGATTGAATTTATTGCCTTCCTGTCTGCTCTACATACCTGATCTGACCTGGTGTCTGTTTATTAGCTTCTGGCAAGTTCCAGTGGTGCCCCGTAGCTAATGATTTGCATTGGTAATTTGATGTAATATTAATAATTGTTCTCAAACACTTAACATTAATCGCACTAATGAATATTCACTGATAACTTGACCAGTTCCCATTAGATTCCCGACACTACCATTTATAATATTGGCATGTACATTTTGTTACTAGAAAAAAGTAAAAACTCCCAGATTCTAATTGAAATGCATATTTGCTATATCATTTCTGATATTTTTGATATATGCAGTGCAAAAGCGCAACCAAAATGCATCTTTGTCAATGAATGTATCCTTGCACAACTCTGTGACAGAAATACTATTGAACGCACCACTAGATAAAGACAGCCATGTGAAAACCTTTCCTGTCATCTGAATTATCTTCATCCTTTTTGAGCTTCTTCGTGTGGGTTCATCTGTGCTTCAAAGCCTAAGGATTGAGGTGAGCCTTAGTAAAATCTGACCTAGGTCAGATTTAATTCAAATTCAGTGCGGTTTGCTTTAAAACACACCACAGCCATACTTCTCACTCCTGTCAGAGTCACAGTAGGTGGTTGTAGCTTCATTGAATTTAGGACACGAATGAGGATGCTTATCTTAATCTTCACTGAGGAAGTATAAAAGTAGACCAGAGTTTCCGGCTGCACTGAAAACTGACCCAAAAATCTATAGCTCCAAAGTCACATTTGTGACTGGATCCCTTTGTTGTACAGATGAGCACAAGCTAGTCAGTAACACATCTCTGCAACAATGATGCACTGCTTGTTTTCCTTGACAGGTAAGGATGCAGTCTTAAATTCTAACACATCAAAGTTGAGCCTGATCTTATAAAAAAAATCCTCAAGTGCAGTAGAAAGTATCCATTGAAGAAACATCTCATCACACAACGTCCTTGCCTCAGGTCATCCTCTGTTGTTATGTAATATGTCAGGACCCAACCTCGAGGAGCCCACTTATCCTCATCCTGAAGTCTGCCTCGTTCAGATTATGACCAGAAGTGGGACTGACAAGAAACTGACTCTGCTGTTAATGTTCCATGGATTGCTGACTGCAGCTGCAGCTTGACGAGTCCCCTGATTGTGTCACGTGGAAGATTTGTTTTGTTTTAGTCGGATGTCTTATGAAAACATTATCAAACAGTAGGCTAATCATCTCCAAATGTCATGTAATGATTAAGTGAAGTTTAATCCTGCTTTATTTGCTTAATTAATTATCTTAATTAATTGTCAAAACAGCCAAAATACAGAACTTTATTTACAGGGATTAATCTATAATTCAATTTATATTGTGTAATTTCAAGCCATCAAATAACTGTTTGGATTGTCATCTCTTCTTTCAAACTGTCCCATCATTATAGTCCATGATCCACTTTCCATTGAAACCAGAGTTGCTGGATTTTCAAAAGGACAATTCTTCTTCGGTTGAAAGTTTGTAGACCTTCCCCCTGTCTGCCAAAAACATGTTTTTTGCACTTTCTAATGAAAAGCAGCTGTCATCTCTGCCTTCTCCTGTCTAATGTTTGCGCATGAGGTGATTTTTGAGAGGAAACTGTTTCCTGTCTCGTGCATTTCCTACAATGCATCTGCACCGTCTTCTCTGCAGTGTGCAAAGATGACAATCACTTTTTTCTCGTTTGTTTGGCACAAGACAAGTACACACAGTGCATCAAGCTTTTAAAAAAGCTGCAGTAAACCCTCAATTTATGTCTTGTAAAATCCTGAAATAGTAAAACTTTCATAGAGCCCATTTCACCTCGACAACAAAAAGCCAAAATGTGCAGGGTTTGGGCTGTCTTAATAAAATATTGATGTGAAGGACATTGAACCTAATGCAGTGAAGCTGCAAAATTGCCTCCCAGCAGGTTCTGTTCAAAGCATCCATTAACAAATCTGTACTCAATACACACCCTTATGCTGATAGAAAGCATTTAACATTATGATCACACCAATACTCCTCTGAGCTGGATGAGTGACCCACTGCACTGACATCACCACTACTTCTAGTTTTAGCCTCTCATTATGTCCTTTTCTCAAAGGTGACTGACATAGTTTGTCTAAATAGTGAAATAACAGTTATAGGGTCCTTTTTTTAATGCCGATTTCTCTTGTTAGTATGAATAATTTTTAAAGAGACTAGAATAGGGAAACAATTTTTGAAGACAAATAATGGTCCCCCTGAAATCACAGGCCCCAACATTGTAACCCGCTCAGACAAATTTCTATTTATTTATTTTCATTTTATCTTATTCTGTATTAGTTATTTTGATTTGCTCATTTCCTCTTAAGTTTATTTTGCCAGTTTTTCAAATATCAGACAAACTTAACTGCACATGTACCGTACGGCTTTACTGTTGCATTAATCCTACATTTTCTCCTTTGGTCAAGTAGGTGTACTGCAACTGTCTGCAGTGAATGATTAGCTCAAAATGTATTTACTCCATCAATGAAAGTACTTGACAGACCAAATATTCACCTCTGATCGAGATTCAGCACCAAGAGCAAAGAGTGTTTGGTAGTGAGAAAATGTTATTCTGACAGTCAGTTATAGTCTTACAATATATGAACATATTAATATCTTTTGGGAACGCTTTGAACTCCTGCAAGCTTCCTCAGGTCAGTGAAGCAGAAACTGAATTGTGTCAGTATCAAACCACATTCAACAACCACAACAGTGCTTTTGTGCAGTGGCACGCATCTGTCTAGGATTCCCCACTCAAGATTTCTGTTACTGTAAATAAATGAGTGAGTAGAGTTGAACATATCTCCAAAATACAAGAAAACTTTTTCAGCATTTAAAAAAGCTCATTCATATCTTACTTTAGTAGAATCTTCATGTTGGAAAAGTAAATGAAGATCAGGCAAACCTAAGCTTGTAGTTAACCTTTAGTAAGGTCCCACGCTCTACAGTTATTGCCAGGTTAAAGGCCAGATTTTCAGAATTTCAAAGCTTTATAAAGTATCATACTTCTCAAACTGTGTCCCAACAACCAGCAGCCACAGGCTCCTGTAAGGAAGCTATAAGATATTGCCAGGTAGTCTTTTTCGGTTCTTAATATGATTTAGGAACGGCAGTCAACGAGACATTGCAGATAAAATGAAGTCTGGTGCATAAATTGGATTCTGAAAAATCAAGAAAACTTCCTAAGAAAACTCATCAAAAATGGTGTGAAAAACAAAATAGATCTGCAAAAGATATTAAGGGAGGTTTTGATAACTCTGGAGTGATGGTGCCACACCTGCACAATGATATGACCTTCATAGATGAGTCATCAGACAAAAAAGGCTTTCTTCATTCACACCACAAAATTCAGAATCAGGATTTTACATGGATCTTTTTGGCTACAATCGTGGTGGATAAAAGGCAGAACTTCATGAAAAGATGACCTCCAAATGTTTATTATCAATCCTGCGTATGGCTTTTGTTGCAGCCAATGACACAGGCAACGTTTCATTGTCACAAGGAAGAATTACTTTAATCAAACACCAGTAAATTCTGGAAGTAAGCGTCAAACCATCTCTTAAAGAGCTGACAACAAAAGCATTGATAATGATTATAAACACACTTCAAAATACACAATGGAAAAATTTTTTTAAAAATGTGGATGGACCTCCAAAGAGCAGTTCATGTGAGACATTGAAATGTTCTCACAAAGATAGAATTGGACAGCTTTTGGCTGTTACTAAGTACTAACCATGCAGGGAACAGAAATCTTTTCTTGGTAACCCTACAGTTATTTTGAAACCATAAAAGACAGAAATAAAAATGTTGTTTTGCTTGAATTATATAAAGTTGTTGTATTTTGGAGAGCCTGCAATCTTTTACCTTACTTATCTTTTACCTATACAGACATGTCAGTGGCACACACACACACATATATATATATGTGTGTGTGTGCATGTGTGTATCATAGTAAGTGATTATGTATTCCTATCACAATGATTTGTTATAATGTACTTCAGCTTCCGAATCAAAGCCCTATCCATAGAATAATATAACCGAAGCTAGACGGCATAAATGTATATCCCACTTCTCTGTGTGGGAGGAGAAAAAACATAAAAACTTTCAAGAGCAATTGTTGAGGTGACACTGTTACTCATCAATCAGTGTTCTTCTGTTCTTAATGCTGTCATTTTAAGTCTAAGGTTTTTTTGCGTACTGAGAACTACAAAACAATATTTTTAGCACAATGGCTGCTTTCTTTGTGTGTTTACTGTTACGAATGTGAAACATCTCCTTACTTTATAGCACTGATAAATGAGACTGTCGGTTGCTTTTTCCTGATGACACAATAATGAAACATCCTCATAAAAACTTAACCCCTTTCTTATGAAGACTGTATCAAACTGATTTTGGAGCATTTTTACTTACTTGGTGTTTTAGTGTATTGAAAAATGACAAGATGTTTCATTTTGCTTTCTTTACTAGTTATTTGGCATACGAAGTGACATTTAATAACTGAGTCAATGTCTATGAAATAAGTTTAATCCGTATGATAGCCTACAGCAGATTTCTAATGTTTCTCAGTGAATGTGTCAAGTGCAGAACTCTTTGAAACCAATCAGAAACTTATCAACTATTTAAATAAGATTGTTTTTTGTGGTTGTACTAGTCTTGTACAGTACATTTTACAGTCAATTTACAGTAAACAGAGTTGTACCCATCTATTATGCAATAAGAAAAAAGAACATGCCTAAAAAACTGACTGTTGGGGGGAAATTTTATATGAGGATTATGACAGAAATACTACCATTCTCTTGTACTAAAGACAAAGATTTTAAAAAGAAAATTACACATCTATAGTCAAACAAAGCTTATATGTCGTAGCTAAAATTTTGACCTCTAACAAAGTAAATCGCTTGTGATTTGGCCAAAAATTGGCTGAGTCATGATTTCAATTGCGTGTGTCTACATGCCTCTAGAGACACAGATTGCTTTAGTTTGAAAAGAGTTATTAAACTGCAATTCAATAGTGGGGTTACATCTGTAAACATGTTGTACTCTGTCTGCTTATAAAAAAATGAAAAAATATAAAAAAGTTTTGACTTTATTTCAATTGAGCCATTATTTGGATAGTTACTTACAGATGGAACTTGTTGGTGCTACACAGCAGAGATGCCACTAAGTCTAGATAGAAAAAAATTGACCATGATCAGATTGAATTACTTTTCATTGCATCTACACAGTACAAAGTTTTTCAGACAATAATTTCATAGGGGCAAAACTTTATTGTAATATTGAATTGTTGGCAGGACAACCACATATGTTCAATATGTCGATTGTATTGCCAAAAGCAATGGCTGAGATTCAAAACGTTTTTTTTTTAACTACCATGAATTAATTAATTGATTATTCTTAAATGTTTATGTATTTAATCAAGAATTTTACACGATCTATTATTAAAGCAAATAACCATCATACATTTGATTGTCCAGGATATGAAGCAACTTAGTCACTCTTCTGTGTTTCATAATCTTGAATTCCTCTGACCAACGCTCACATGTGCTGGTAAGAGCATGCAATACTTTCAGCAGAGGTTTCTTGGCATGCTGGGAAAAACAGACATACAGATTAATACAAATTGTAATTCTGCCCTGTAGTTATGGTAGTAATCATAAATCTGAAGTAAATTACCACAGAATTTCAAGAAGCACTCGCTCAAGAAACAAAAGACAGGTGTGGATGTGGATAGGAAAACACTTCTATCTTGGCAGTGGTGTCCTGTAGTCCTTAATATTCTAAAAACAATGGTTGAGAGGGGTTAAGTGTTTCAATGTCAAGAGTTCCCTTAGAGCTTTTTCATGCTTTTTAGGGATACTGTACAGAAAAATAGTTGCTCTATAGCAGCTCAGAATGGAATGGAAATTAATCAACTGCCAAAAGATCAGAAATGGCACCATTAAGATTATTATTTGTGGCACAAATGGAGAACATTTAAATACTTCACAAAAATACGTAACAGTTAGCTAAAATTGTATCTCTTTTTTCAGCAAAGCACTCAGCAGTCATTACAGCTATGACTATGGTTGTAAAGATTAAACAGTTGGAATCAGAACCCGATTTATACACTAAAGATTACATAGTTACATGGACCCCTGCATCAAATGAAATGTACTTCAAACTGGTCAATGGAGAACACATAAAAGAACAACATACAAAATAGAGACATGGATACTAACATCTTTTACCTAAACATCCATGATCCTACCATATGATATAATCTGGCCTTTTTGGTGACATAAACCTGTCCATAAATTACAGCTGTGATAAAAGATACCAACCTGTACTTCACCAACAACTGTGTCCCAGATTTCTGAATGAAGTCTGAATGACTGAATAAGTCATTTTAAAATAGCTTCCCAAAGCCACTTTTAGAGAAATGTTTTTTATTCAAAATGGAAGATGAGTATCTATGTTAAAGAAATATCTAAAACTGTATTATACTATATCAAATTAGATAAAAACAAAATGCTCTCTTTGAAAATGCTTTGTACATGAATAGTATCTTACTGCATGTATTCAGACACTTCTCTCTCTTAGAGCATTATCATCCTCTAATAGAGAGAAAAACACCACTTTTCATTACTCTTTTGTCGTTGCAAAGCAATATCAGTACATGATGGAGAAGAAGAGGTGGAGGAAGACAGTGAAAGAAATAGCTCATGTACATAGCTTCTCTTTGTTTTGCCCTCTGTGGGAAAATACAATTTTCATTTGTTTTGCAAGATATGTGAGCAACAAACTATCATTACTCCAAACATCTTTTTTACAGAAATTTGTGATTGAACACATTCTTAACTAAAACATACAAAAATAAATCAGATTAATAGTTACATTTTAGATTGAATGCAGGCACATTGTTCTTTAGTATTCATTAAAGCAGACACCCTGAAAATAGAAATATGGACAGGGATTTATGATACATCTTAATTTGGCTTTAAGATGCTTTAAAGATAAATGAACCTAACACAGTTCAGGATACTTTTTCCCAAGATTGCTTTTTAGTTGCAAAAAAAACAGCCCCAAATCCACAACCAAAAAAATAAAGATCAAGACACAATGATACGGTATTAGAAAACAGGAGCACTAAGGAAACCGACAAGTGGCAAGATCTGCTGCCAAACTAACACGAATCAACAAAACTTCGGCGTATTTACACAACATACTTTCTGACTGAACACAAGTGGGAAGTAATACAAAGGCAGAGAAGGACAACAATATTTTAAGATAGAACTCAAGGGAACAAACAAAAAGAAAAAAAAAGAAAATACTACCTTAATATTTGGTTGTGTTGCAAGAGCTGTTTATGATATTTTGAATAGACTGTTGAGCTCACTTATTCTTGTCCACATATTTAAGCAAAATCAAAGAGAAAGTTTTTTTTTTTTTTTTTTTTTTTTTTTATACAATTTGGCATACACCAACAGATTAAATGTATATAAAAAAAAGTAAAAATCTTCTCATTCATTATCAAGAACCAGACTGCATCATGTTAGGATATAAGATATGAGAACATTCCAAGAAACGTTTATTTTTTCAGTTGATTTCTCATTTCATTTTGTGTTCACATTAACTTGACATGTTCTGTGAATCCTTGTATGCAAAGCTTACATGCAATATAGCCAGAACATGCAGATGCACTGCCAACAATGCTAAGAGGTGGCTTAAAACTCACCCGCCCCTCCCCATAAAGATGACAGCGGTCTTGTATTTTGCGGTGCAATGAAAAGCTTCTCATTCATTTTTATCAGTCTGGAAAGGTACCAGCACAGAAACAAATGATTCCTTACACCCAGTCAAATGGGTTTTTTTTGCTCTGCTGAATTTGCATGGAGGCTCATGCTGTCGCTTCAACCTTCTGATAGCAGTTTGGGCACAAATTAATGACACCAGTGAGGCCCCCCAAGACACCACAGAGGTTCAGTGACTCGTCTTTAAACATTCATGTGTCCCCGAAACAATTTTCTCTGTCTAATCTGAGGACGTTAGCAGCAGTTTAAATTATTCATCAGCAGGTCGTCTTCCTGTGAAAGGAAGGTTGTGGGAAAAAAAAAAAAAAGGAAATAATCACGGGCATGGGCACATTCACACAGAATATACACAAGCACAAAGTCTCTTCAATGCATACAATTTCAACCACGCCCACAGCTAGAATACAGGATTGCAGTATAAATAGCCTGGAGTTATTCTCTGGCCAGAAATGTTTGGATGACATCTGATCTACAATATGTCCTGAACATGGATGGGTTGACATGTCATCTGTCTTTTTCTGATTCCTTTTTTTGCTGCTTGTGCCAGTAACTTATTTTCTTGAATATCCTTTGTTATGTAGGTAAAATTAATTCATTTCAAACTCTGCAAGACTAAAACTGAAACCTGGTCTCATTTTACTCATCGGATTTTGTCAGCCCATTAATTAAACAGTGCCCACTTTTCCATACTATTTCAATATTGTTAATAATATAGTTTCCTCCGCTGTCTTCCGCACTTAGAATCACGTCATGTGTCCTCACTTACCTCAAATTAGTCTTTAAAAATGGGTAAAAATAACACATGGTGTGGTTTTCAGAAGGCCTGGCCTACAAAGGAGTAAATAGTGTACGTGTTGGAGACCATTTTCAGGAGTGGTTTGTCATTTTGACAGTTTCACCTCAACATGTTCATGGTTTCAGTTGTCCAGATTTTTCTAAATGTAGTAGTTTTCCAATATTTTTGTTGCAATGATAAAGCTGCAGAATTTTGAAGTGACAAGTTTTCTGCACCTCAGACTGTAATTCCACATATCAGACCATGAACCTCTCGGTCACGTGTAAGAGGTCTGTGATTGAAATTTTACAGGTTTATATTTAATTATTGAATGTGATGAAAGGCTAAAAAAGACCCTTTTTGTGCAAGTTTTACACCATTTTTTTTCACGATCATTTTCTTCAGCTTTCAGAGGTGTTTTTTCTTTTTCTAGTTAACATTAAGTTTTTGATATTTAGTTTTTAAAGCTTCTCTGTAAACCTGCAGAACTTTTGTATTCCCTTTCTGGCATTAGCACTAGCCACACTTAAAACCTGTTAATGCATTCTTATGATTTTTGTTCCCACTGTCATTTGCTGTTTTGCTCCAACGAAGGCAAAATATATGTGATTGCTGCTGTTTGTTTGTATGGTTATGTGTTTTTACCAAGTTCACGGAATAACTTACTTGAAACTTCAAAAAAGTAACAGTAAAGAAATAACAAAAAAGGATTCCATCCTTGAAGTTGAGTTGAACTTTGTTACTCTTACTGTCTTGCTTTGTGTTGCATAGCCTACTCCATCTTCATTGTTACTCTCCCCTTTATGTTCTGGCAAGCAATTGTTAGCTGATGTGCAATGCATTGCTACAGCTGAGTGTGCAAAATATGGACAAATGTATATGGTGCATATAGGCTTAATTGGCATTATGTGAACTTTTTTGGAAAGGGCTTGAATGTACAGTCAACAAAGTTTGGTTGTGTGAAAGTCTCATATTGCAGGTTGAAACATTAATTTAGCCTTTTTCCCTCTGTTTATCAGCCAAATGACCAGATCGCTTCTTGGGTTCAGCTCGTTTGTTCATTCTCTAGGTTCGATACCCCTCGGGTTATTCAGCAACAGTTCGGTCAGCGTGCCATGCATGGTGAAATAACTGAGGGAGGGGGTGTATCCTGAGTGCAGCCTAGCAAGAGGATGTGTTACGGTGCTGATAAGAGCTACCGGGGACACCCTTTGGACATTGAATTGATGGAGGGGATTTTTTTGTCGCCTGCTGGACTACAAGGAGTGATCTTGGGTGTTGTTTGTGTCGTTGCAACTTGACAAAATTAGTCAAATAAGCCCGTGCTCCAAAACAAAGATAACACATCAAAGCTGTCACTTTATCAGGATAGAAACTAAACATCTATAGCTCTGACCTGTAGATACAGAGCCAGTATTTCGCTGATCTACTACGCAATTCCCTGATGCTCTCCTCTGGCCTTGTTCCTAATAAGGTTCTCTTTTATCTCATTAATTTCCCTTCACATCATTCAACCTACACCACGGGTGTGCAGATTGCAACAGAAGCTTTGTGTTTGACCAGTGTCTTCATACTGGTTGTCAGAATGGACTAAAAGACAACTACTTTTGTTTGTGTTTCAACCTCGACCTGTTCTTTTTGGTTTTCTGTTTCATCGAAGCAGTGTAGCTCATTATGCTCAATATCTGTTTCCATGTCATTTTCAAACAATTTCCTCAGCACCTGTTCCCATAAATGACTTTCTGTGTGATATTTTTCTTCTCCACTGGTCTGTCAAGGCCAGAATGCAACCGCCTTGGCTTAGTCAGGTGCGAAGGAAGTCAGCATGGTGGGTGTTAAATATGCAGAACTGAATTTGCATAATTATTTCATTGGCTATCACCTGTGCTGTGTCTCTGAATAGAGATACCTGAAGTGAATAGTATGGTTGTCATGGCAACTCGGTTCTAATTATCAGGTCACAGATTTTTCAACACAGGAAATTGCTATGGTCCTGTTTGTCATCATCACAGCGAGTGCGTGTCAAATGCAGAAAATCTCCTTTGCGAGTTTCCACTCTGAAAGTAAGGAAATTTAAAACTGCATTGCAGACTATTGTGTTTTAAAGGCCATGACAAACATGAGGATAGACATTAGGAATCAAAGCTGAATTAAGCTGTAAAGCTGCATTAATCTTTTTGTGTGTGTGCGTGTGTGTGTTTGCGTCATCAGTTGTTTTGTCTGACATGTTTGCACACTATTGCGTATTTGTGCATCTCGCTGACATGAGGCTCGAACATTTATTTGTAGTACTGTTTCTTGTCACCCAATATGCATAGTAAGTATTGTTTTGACTCTCCCTTGGTTCAATTCAGATCAGTTTATTTATAAATCCCCAGTTCCTCCCAAAAAAAGGGATCTCAAGGCACTTTGTAGTCAATGTAGAATTGGTCCAATATAATGTAATCCAACTATAATTCAGCTCATTTATAATTAATGTGTATATTATACTCGTTTATTATCATTATTATCTAGAGAGAATCAACCATAGCAACACAAGGCCAGGGATATCTGCTATGGGAAAGGAGAAAAATAAGTCCAAAGTTAGTGATAGCAAAGCTTCACACTTACAAGTAGAGTAAAGACAATAGAGTGAGGAGAAGACCTCAGGCCATTGTAGGAGGTCCCCCAGCAGTTCAGGTTTAGATTAGGTCTCCACCTTCTTCTCCAGCTACCTAGAAAAGTCTCTTTTTTCTTAAAGTTATCAAAGTTGTCAAGTTATCAAAGAAGTAATAAAATAACTAATTTGTGGAATAATAGTTTATAACCTCAAGCCTGGCCTTTGGTTGTCTCCATCTTATTTTAATTTATGAAATTAGAAGCAAAAGTGACCATATTTGGATCAGAGGGAAGATCTAGAGTTAAACCTCAAGGCATTGTTTAAATGGCCTAAATTTATTGACTTAGTTTTTCATGAAAGAAGTTGAATGTCTGCAGCAATACTTTAATTCCCTCAGTGGTGCAAACTACACCCTACTGCACTATTGTTGTGTTGGTAGTGTAAATTGGTATTTCCCTGTGAAAAAGAATGCTTCCTCCTTTAGCTGAAACTAGATTTGTTAATATTTCTTAGAATGCAGCACATAAAAACTGCATGTCATTCAACCAAAACAATGTGCTATAATGAGTTCAATCTCCCTGGCAATTCTAATTTAGGTGATCATTTATTGCGGTGTTCGCAATACTGCACACATTACACGCGGCCTAGTAATAGACTACTTTAGTGAGTTCAACTCATAACATTTTAAATATTTAACATGTAGGTGTCAAACTATGTATTGTTCATAATTTCAGATATTTAGAACAATTAGAGCTAGAGGTTAGGTTTACAACTATAAACCTGAAGTGAGTTAAAAGTTGTTGTTTTTTGTAATAAGATTTTGAAGGAGATCTTTAATAGATGTGCAGACCGAGAAGAGTGCGATAACCAGAACCAAGGCAGAAAAAGCAATGCTGCTTGCATTGTTTGTGTGAAATCTTGATACATACATTATAGTTATACAGTTGTACATTTGTTATTATATTACCAAGGTTTCACCAGTACAATTCTTACATATACTGGAACATATTCTGTGTCATCTGAATTATCTGAATTTAGATATTATTTTCTGGCATCATCTTAAACCAAGTTAACTCATGAATAATCTGTTCTCCGTTTGGCATAAGATTTAATCTGTTTTCATGCCACCAATCCTGAGGTCCGGTACAGCGATCTGCAGTTTATATTCAATGGTTTGATCATTAACAGCTCAGAAAACTAACTACTGATGTAAATACAGCTCATAACCCTTGACTGACGGGTATAGATCTAATATTCTGGGAAATTCATGCTGACCTTCAGCATTTAGATATGTTATTGACATGTTACAATTAAAAAAAATAAATAAATAAATAAACAACAACAACAAAAATAAATAAATTGATGAAAATTTTACATGCAGTGCAGGCTTGTGGGTGCTTTGCCATACATGCTGGTAATAACTGTGTTCATGCATATGATACAACATTAAATGTCAAAGAGATCTATTAAATTCATATAAGTCAGTTTAGTACATTTTTTTTTTGTAAATTGTGTGTTCTGGTGTTTAAAACACTGACAAAATTCAACATCTCTTTTACCAGTTGTCATTAGGTTACCATAATACCCATGATTCATACTTTATTATACTCTATACCAGAGATACTCATTGCGCGGCTCGCGAGCCACATGCGGCTCCTCAAGCTTTAATTGGTGGCTCGCACTCGCATAGTAGCTTATAACAATATGTTAACAATAATAATAATTTTATTCAAATAACACACAGCGAGTACTGCACAGTATTAAGTATTTTTATTAAGTTTGCGTTTTTGTAGTATTATTTATTTTTATTAAGTATTAATTAAGGCTTAATGGTGTTTCCTAAAGGGGGCACTGTTAAACCTGGCAAGGCAGCCCGCTTTAACCACCATCACACTTGACCGCAGTGCACGCCAGCTCCTTTAGCCAGCGCGAGATGCAGGCACAATGGTTAATGTTTAATGGTTTTTAATTAAAAAAGGGAAAAAACCAGCACAAAAACCATGCTCATCTTGAATGTCTCACAATGATTACAACAACAAACTACAAATACAACATGAAGAAAGTCAAGGACATGCATGTCAGCTTCTGCTCATCCCAGTATTAAGGTAAATGTGGTCTTAATTGAAAATGTATTGGCTGTGTTGTTTCTTTTTTTGTGGGATGTTTTATATGTAGAAATGCATATTTGCAAAAGGGGACAGTATGTTGTCGTAAAAGTGGCTCTTCCCTTGATTTTGCTCTGCCAATGTGGCTCTTGTGAAAAAAATAGTGAGTATCACTGGTCTATACTATATCATACTCTATTAAGCTCTTTGTTTCTTTGAATCGCATAGCAAAGTAAGGGTACCTGCTGTCATTACTCAAATCTGTTCTATTTTTGTTCATTCACCAATTAGGCTTTGAAACAGTCCATCTTGCACAGTGGATGCAGCTTTGGGTGCCTCAGGGATTTGAGTGTTAGCTGTGTAAACACTGTGGTAGGCTATCTGTTAACAGCTCAGCAGTGTTAATGATGTGCGTGGCTTCATTAGACATGTTCATGTTATTCTCTACGTTAAATAAGTTGTTTATGCAGAAAGGCTTTTGCAGAACATAGAGTGTATCATGATTATCTCTCAATAATAGGCTTGTTTTATAACTTAACTGTCATTACCATCATCAAGTTGAGAGAGAAGAGCAAGCATGTTATCGGTGCGCTTAGATTACAGTAAGTGTAAGTAGTAGTTTTCAACTAACGTTTGCTACTATCTCAGTTTTCTGACCTTTTGGCTGGAAACACAATGATTAGAGAAAAATGTTCACACTATGAGACGTCTAGCTCCAGCCGTATAGGTTTGGTAATGCACTGTAGAAGGATTAAGTGAATAGGGTTTTCACTGTGTCTTATAAACAGTACTAGGAAAGTATTAATCTCCATATACTGTGGTTACTGTAAGATGACGTCAATTGAAAACAGTGGATGTGCTGCATGAAGATGCAGATTAACATAAGAATGGTTATGAATATAGTCCCCTACTTCCCGAATAGTATCTCCTTAGATGGATCATAAAAAAGACAAATGTCAATTCATTTAGAAACACCACTTTATATTTTGAAATTCTTTTAACCTTAAAGGTGAACTATACATTGTAAAAAAAAAATAAAAAAGAATGGATGAAGAAAAATAAGGACGATGCAGACTAAAGACTTCATGAGAGAGGACTCATTTGAGAAATGGCAAAGGTTGACTCATTTGGAGGATCTGACGTAAAACGAATGAATCACTGAAAAAGCCACCAGACACTGTGATGACTTTAATTTTCCTGACAGCTGTATGCAAACTAGTGGCAATGAATATACAATTGCACAGTCTATTAGTTTTGATACAACCAGTCAAAGCGCATTTCCTAAGCTTTTAGTGCACACCAGTATTCAGACATTGGTATTTTCAAAGTGATACAGATTTAAAGGGAAGCAATAATTAACCGAGCTTGCAGCTCACTCTAACTATAAACACTGAATTTGCTCCAACAAACAACTGTTTTACCACAGTTTTCAAAGTCTTCCATCAAACCTGGCTGAGGACAAACGGCTTCATGGATCTTTCTGCTTTGAATAATACCATTATGTGAAGTTAGTTTAGGGCATGCCAAAAAAATTTTTGGCTTATTCTTAAAAAGGCATTTGGAGCCAGATGCATGAAATAGTCTGGAGTTCCAGTACTAAAACGTTGCATACACTTTCTTTTCACAATATTTATATAGGTATGGTTCTCTTTTATAAACCTCAGTTATCGTGAAATGCATCTGTGCACAAATGTGATTTCCACTTTATGATGATTTATGGTGATTTCCCAATTTTAACTGTGAGTCGATGCAGGCACGAGTTTGCAATTTGCAAACTCGTAATTTGCACCACAATTAAATAGACAGGATCATGAACGCAGCATGATAGCAGGAACGAACAAGCACAGTTTTACCTTTTTTTTAGTTTCTCTCATCAGAGAAAAGGGATCAAAAGTGTTACCCCAAATTTTTTCTCAATAGGGAGGTCTTCCACAGCCATTGTGCACGAAACACAGCTACAGTTATTCACAGCAGCATCAATTACTGTAAATAAGACTATATATTGAAAAAATGATGATGATTGGAAAATAAAATCAGCAAGAAATCACTATCATACTGAGCAAGCTCTTTGTAATTGTATGTTTTGTATTATAGTAAATTATTAGGCTTCTTTTGATTTCATATCAAGGTCACATTGCAATAAAGAATGTGTGAGGTGTCCACATTTTCACTACTTAACGCCTCTCTACATGCACAGAGAACCTCTTTGTGGTTCCTAGATTCTCAGACTTGAATTGTAGACAGAGCTTTCAGTTTTCAGGCCTCTTAATTCTGAAACAAGCAACCAGTTTGGGTGAGGGACACATGCTCTATGTTGAAAGCTAATCTTTTTGAAAGAGCTTTATTCTTTTCAGTGATCTTAATTCAGTAATCTTAGTGCTTTACTTGTTTTCAATGGTATTTTTTAATTCTTGCTTCTATTGCGATTTCATAAGATTCAAGATTAAGATTTACTGTTTCCCATCTGTTTTTTTTTATCATCTAATGCTTTCTCTTTTTATGTTTTGTTTTAGCTCTGTAAGGCAATTTGGATTGCACTTGTGTTTTTAAGAAGGGATGTAAATAAAGTTTTGAGTTTTACACATTCTTTCTTTATGAATACTAGTTTGTGTGTAGGAAAAGTTGTAAACATGGTTTATATCTGTACATATTATTTATGGACTTGCCCCCCTAGTGTTTTTTTCAACCTTGGCATGAGATGGATTAAATGTTATTCCTTGTTTCTCCCTGCCAGCACATTGATTTTGATTCCTCAGAAGATCAGGAAATTTCTTTTGTTTACGTTCTGACAGAATGAGAAATGGATTTATTTGTTTATTCAGTTGGGTATTCCCAGAACCTAACTTTAAAAGTATCTGTTTTGTGGTTTAGAAAAATAAGCCGTTCAAGTGAGAAAACTTGTTCTTCATAACAATCCACTAACAGTAAGTTTGCTGAGCTTTATATCATTCACTATGTTATCTGAAAGAAAAACAAGAGGGAAAGATCACACAGTCACAAGTCAATCTTGAAAAAAAGGAAGTGCTGCTATAAGACAAACATAGCTTATACTTTCCGAAGGACGCAGGCTAGATAGACCACCAAGGAGCTGTGAAAATAATAGCTTTAACCATGAAGTTGTAGCCAAACCAGACTGTTGATCTGCTGTCCTCCTTTGTCCAGGCTGAAATCTTGAAGTAACTTGTTAGATTGTTAGAAGACAGTTGTGCCTATCACAGAATACATTTTCATTCACTGTTATTATGCCACAATGTAGACAAAAAATACTAATAAAGAATTTATTTGTTTTTTTATTACTGCTGATTAGCCAATTGTTGCATGCTAAATTAAATTATATAACATATGCTCATTGTGATGGTTAGCTGGAAACACGCAGGTATGAGACTCCTGTTTTAGCATCATCCAGCTCATGGCCCTGATTAAAAGGTGCCATATGTAGTGATGTATTATTTATACATTTTAGAAATACATTTACTATTAATACATCAGTCTCACAGATCTCCCATTACCATAATGTCTACAATCTCACAAAAATTACATAATTGTAGTTTTGGAACTAAGAAATTTGGGTCAGCTATTTCCCAGAACAAGCATGGCACATTTAAAACAAAAGAGGCATGAACTTCCACACTGCCAGCTCCCATTTGTTAAACTCTCCATTGGGGTATATGCTCAACTGGTGTCTAACAGCTCTGGTGCATCGACTTTGTTAAGTGCCTAAGTGTTTTCTCAATTCTGAATCGAACACAATGAAAGGGAAAGATATGAGATAAACTTAGGAGAGGTAGGAATACAAAAAGACCTCATAACAAATTTTCACTGCAAATTAACCGCTTGAAAGCAGTGAACACAAATTACCGATTGGTGATATATCACTAATTGGTGTAGGTAATCATTTATTAATTAACATTAATTAAACCGCAAATTACCTTGTAGTATCCGAGAAGACTATCTTTTTTTTTCTCCTTAGGCCTGACCTTTCTGTAATGGTGATGTGACAGTGTGAAACACGGATGTTGTAATTAGAGCAGTAATGGAATCAAGTTACCAAGGCCTTGACATAGACAGGGCTCCAATAACCCCGAAATGATAAAATATAGTTTTGTCTGTAATCTAGTATTTTATGATTTTATAGTGATGATCATATTATTTAGCTGAATACATAATTTATGAAGTAAAAAATTTGTGCCTGAAAAAATATTGTCGCCCTTGAGAGAAGCTTGTAGTTTAGTCCAACCCTGCATTAGAGTGAGCAAAAACATTTTGACTCCAAATATTCTATTAGGGATGATGTGATGTCGGGTCCCCGTAATAAGAACTAAAATAACATGCTAAAAGGTGAATCATACGTTCTTGTGAACACAACTTGCTCACATGCAAAGTCTATGTAAGGCTAATTCAAAGATTTGTCTTTAGCACATTGTACATGTTAGGAAATAATAGCTCAAAACATGTTAAGAAAGACTGTGAAGAAAGAATTGTCATTACAAAAATGATGCCCAGATGATTCATTTTGTGAGGAACCATAGTGATGGAGAGTGGACAGTCACCACCGTCACTTATCCTTGGAGTGACCATTTCACAAAAGTTTTACAAACATTCATTGGAAACAGATATTAATAGATTAAGTGCTCTTACTACTGATGAACATGGGCCCTGCGAGCTTTCATCCCAAAACAAGCTGATCATGATGATGACCACAGATCCATCCATCCATCCATCCATTATCTTCCGCTGGTCCGGGGATCGGGTCGCGGGGGCAGCAGCTTGAGCAAAGAGACCCAGACGTCCCTGTCCCCGGCCACTTCCTCCAGCTCTTCTGGGGGGACCCCGAGGCGTTCCCAGGCCAGCCGAGAGACATAGTCTCTCCAACGTGTCCTGGGTCTTCCCCGGGGCCTCCTCCCAGTGGGACGGGCCCGGAACACCTCACCGGGGAGGCGTCCAGGAGGCATTCTCACCAGATGCCCGAGCCACCTCATCTGACTCCTCTCGATGCGGAGGAGCAGCGGTTCTACTCCGAGCCCCTCCCGGATGACCGAGCTTCTCACCCTATCTCTAAGGGAGAGCCCAGACACCCTGCGGAGGAAACTCATTTCGGCCGCTTGTATTCGCGATCTCGTTCTTTCGGTCACTACCCACAGCTCGTGACCATAGGTGAGGGTAGGAACATAGATTGACCGGTAAATCGAGAGCTTCGCCTTCTGGCTCAGCTCCTTCTTCACCACGACGGGCCGGTGCAGAGCCCGCATCACTGCAGACGCCGCACCAATCCGTCTGTCAATCTCCTGTTCCATTCGTCCCTCACTCGTGAACAAGACCCCGAGATACTTGAACTCCTCCACTTGGGGAAGGATCTCATTCCCGACCCGAAGAGAGCATTCCACCCTTTTCCGGCTGAAGACCATGGTCTCAGATTTGGAGGTGCTGATGGTCATCCCAGCCGCTTCACACTCGGCTGCGAACCGCTCCAGTGAGAGCTGAAGGTCACGGCCTGACGACGCCAACAGAACCAAATCGTCCGCAAAAAGCAGAGACCCGATTCTGAGGTCGCCAAACCGGACCCCCTCAACGCCCTGGCTGCGCCTAGAAATTCTGTCCATAAAAATTATGAACAGAATCGGTGACAAAGGGCAGCCCTGACGGAGTCCAACCCTCACAGGAAACATGTCCGACTTACTGCCGGCAATGCGGACCAAACTCTGACACCGGTCATACAGAGACCGAACAGCCCATATCAAGGAGTCCGGCACTCCATACTCCCGGAGCACCCCCCACAAGAGTCCCCGAGGGACACGGTCGAACGCCTTCTCCAAGTCCACAAAACACATGTAGACCGGTTGGGCGAACTCCCATGCACCCTCCAGGATCCTGCGGAGGGTATAGAGCTGGTCCACTGTTCCACGGCCAGGACGAAAACCACACTGCACCTCCTGAATCCGAGATTCGACTATCCGGCGGATCCTCCTCTCCAGTACCCCCGAAAAGACCTTACCAGGGAGGCTGAGGAGTGTGATCCCCCTATAGTTGGAACACACCCTCCGGTCCCCCTTTTTAAAGAGGGGGACCACCACCCCGATCTGCCAGTCCAGAGGCACTGCCCCCGATGTCCACGCGATGCTGCAGAGGCGTGTCAACCAAGACAGCCCCACAACATCCAGAGCCTTGAGGAACTCAGGACGGACCTCATCCACCCCCGGGGCCTTGCCACCGAGGAGTTTTTTTGACCACCTCGGCAACCTCAGCCCCAGAAATGGGAGGTCCCACGTCCGAGCTCCCCAACTCTGCTTCCTCATCGGAAGGCGTGTCGGTAGGATTGAGGAGGCCCTCGAAGTACTCCCCCCACCGACTCATGACGTCCCTAGTTGAAGTCAGCAGAGCCCCGCCCTCACCATACACGGTGTTGACGATGCACCGCTTCCCCCCCCTGAGCCGCCGGATGGTGGACCAGAATCTCCTCGAGGCCGTCCGGAAATCGTTCTCCATGGCCTCCCCGAACTCCTCCCAAGCCCGAGTTTTTGCCTCAGCAACTGCCGAGGCTGCGTTCCGCTTGGCCTGTCGGTACCCATCAGCTGCTTCCAGAGTCCCACTGGCCAAAAAGGCCCGATAGGACTCCTTCTTCAGCTTGACGGCCTCCCTCACCACTGGGGTCCACCAGCGGGTTCGGGGATTGCCGCCACGACAGGCACCGACCACCTTGTGGCCACAGCTCCGGTCGGCCGCCTCAACAATGGAGGCACGGAACATGGCCCATTCGGGCTCAATGTCCCCCACCTCCCCCGGGACATGGTTGAAGCTCTGCCGGAGGTGGGAGTTGAAACTCCTCCTTACAGGGGATTCCGCCAGCCGTTCCCAGCAGACCCTCACAATACGTTTGGGCCTGCCAGGTCTGACCGGCTTCCTCCCCCACCAGCGGAGCCAACTCACCACCAGGTGGTGATCAGTTGACAGCTCCGCCCCTCTCTTCACCCGAGTGTCCAGGACATACGGCCGCAAGTCCGATGATACGACTACAAAGTCGATCATCGAGCTGCGGCCTAGGGTGTCCTGGTGCCAAGTGCACATATGGACACCCTTATGCCTGAACATGGTGTTCGTTATGGACAATCCGTGACGAGCACAGAAGTCCAACAACAAAACACCACTCTGATTCAGATCGGGGGGGCCGTTCCTCCCAATCACGCCCCTCCAGGTCTCACTGTCATTGCCCACGTGAGCATTGAAGTCCCCCAGCAGGACGAGGGAGTCTCCCGGAGGAGCACTCTCTATTGCCTCCTCCAGGGACTCCAAAAAGGGTGGGTACTCTGAACTGCCGTTCGGTGCATAAGCACAAACAACAGTCAGGACCCGTCCCCCCACCCTAAGGCGGAGGGAGGCTACCCTCTCGTCTACCGGGGTAAACCCCAATGTACAGGCGCACAGCTGGGGGGCGATAAGTATGCCCACACCTGCTTTACGCCTCTCACCGCGGGCAACTCCAGAGTGGAAGAGAGTCCAACCCCTCTCGAGGAGGCTGGTTCCGGAGCCCAAGCCATGCGTCGAGGTGAGTCCGACTATATCTAGCCGGAACCGCTCAGCCTCGCGCACCAGCTCAGGCTCCTTCCCCAGCAGAGAGGTGACGTTCCACGTCCCAAGAGCCAGCTTCAGTAGCCGAGGATCAGACCGCCAAGGTCCCCGCCTTCGGCTGCCGCCCAGCTCACATTGCACCCGACCCCCATGGCCCCTCCCACGGGTGGTGAGCCCGTAGGAAGATGACCACAGATGTTTGATAAAAATATTTGTACTGTTGGGTTTGGTGAAAGGAAAGTTGCGCCCATTTGCAAAGTAATGGCAGTTAATCTGGGCTTGTGAGAGAGCTGTGAGATATTTGCCCCAGACTTGCCTGTAACAAAAAGATGACAGTTCAATTCCCTATATTTTACTCAAGGTTTGCATTTGCTCTTTTCCCTCAACTTGATGAGAATGGTTTTCATGAAATAACAGTCCTGACTATCAAACGAGTTGGGAAAACCATGTTCCTTAGGTCATGAACATGGGGCTCCGTCGGAGTACAGATCAGACACGTGACAAGGTGCTGTGACTCATTTCCAGCTCACTGGCATTAACGAGCAGTGCCCTTTCTGCTGGCAAGCACAGTGTGGGAGCAGGCGAGCTAGCTTGACAGTGTGATAAGAGGGAAGGAGTGAGAAGGCTCCTGCTGCTTTCATCAAAGAAAAATCAAGAGTGGAATGCATTCACCAGCACTGTTCTGCTCAAATAATTGATTTGATAAAAACTCATTCTTTCTTTCTTTTGCTTACCTGTTTAATCAAGGTTGTCGAAAGAATCCCATGCTTGGATACACTCAGAGATAGTCATTAGGTTAAGTAATAGCGATTGTTTTTTTTATTGTGGCCTTACTTTGTATGCTTTCCTACTTTAAATCTGATCTTGTTCAATTTACCCTTTACAGCTCAGATGCTTCCTCCTCAAACAGCTTCTAAAATTATATTTTAAAATTATTTTCATCTGCAACATTCTGAATTACCTCTCCCTAATTTATGACATATAAGAACAGATACATTTATGCTATAAGAATAGTTTAGAATCGACAACATTCTTGTTTACTGATAACAACATATAGCTTGCTGTATAGTAAATTGCAATACATATATAGTAGATCTCTCACTGGGAGCAGCATTCCCTAGCAAAACAATGTTCTACCCCCAGCTGATTGACTCAGAATACAAACACCAAAGTCAATCAAAAGTCTGTGGGGTGTGCTGGAAAAAGCCAGTTTTTCTGAGGCCCCACCCTGCAAAACACAGGACCCAAAGGGTCTTCTTCAAGCAGCAAAACCCATTTCTCCACCCATTCATTTTCTGCTACTTATCTGGGACCAGGTCACCGAGGCAACAGCAGAAATCCTCAGTGCTCCCTCTCCCCAGCCACCTGCTCCAGGTTTAGCAAGGAGACACCGAGTTATTCCCATGCCAATTTCCAATGCCTGTATTTGCAATCTTATTTTCTGGCTCACCCTCTGACTCAGCTCGATACTCACCACAACAGATGGATACAACATCCGAATCTACAGAGACGCTGCCCCAATCCACCTTTAAATCTCCTACTACCTTCCGCCCCTACTTGTGAACAAGGCCCTGAGATATTTAAACTCTTCCACTTGAGGCAGCAACTCATCCCAACCTAGAGTGGGCGATCCACCCTTTTCCAATCGACGACCATGGCCTTAAATGTGCTTGTGTTGATTCTCACTCTGCTGGAGAGTCCAACACACACTGGAAATCTGTGAATGTCAACTAAGGTCTTATAAGCTGAGAAATTAAGCCAATATGTCAAACAGGGTAGTTATATTATTAGCCATTTGAGGCTGCCTGCCATATAAACAATCAGCACGGTTACATGCACACTTGAGTCAAGTTATGGTTACACCTCGATCTACTTGCATGGGAGCACAATTAAGTTATAAATTCAGGTATGTCCGACATCTCAGCACTATAGACAGAGACATTGTCTTAGAGCAGAGTGACAGTCTGGATTTTTAATCACAGCTTTAGACATGTTTAGCCATCTGACAAAAGAAACAAAAATGTGTGCACAGGAGCAGCTTAAATGGGAATTCAGCTGTATTAATGTACACTTATGCTTTACTGTTTTTACAAAAACATGGCACTTAGTGTGTATAGCGTCAAGACCCATTTGAGTCTAGTTTAGCAAATTCATGCAGAGTGATTCAAACCCCACCTGTATTATCTGGCTGTGTTAGTTTGATTTTAAGTAGCTTGATTTCATAAGATTTCCATAAGAAATGCATGTTTACATGCATTTTAAAAGTCAGATATTGGTGGAACCAACAGTAATTATATATTTTTTTCTTATGTCATGTAAACATGCACAGTTTGAATTCTATGATGACTTAAACTTGTAGTATTAGTTTTTCTTTCCAAAGACAACACTTCTGGATGCAAAGACCCGAAATGGAGGAAAAAAATAAAAAGCTCATCTTAAGGCTGCTTTACAGGTGTCCACAAGCCAATGGAAAGCATCATGGTGACTAGTCCATTTTTTATGTACAATCTATAATCCAATGTCTTTGGGGCCAGACAGCACAGGACCTTTTAACATTATCTATGTTCATTCTCTGACAGGTAACAACTATTTAGAACTACTTGGAGAAATGCGCAATATCAAACAGATTATTTCAATCAGCTCAAACAGAAGTTTGAGCTGATTTCTGTATTTTTAATGCCTAGCATATACAACATAAAATGGTAAACATTTTCCGATATTGTGTTACGACAATTCTTGGCAGTTTAGTTAGTGTTTGGGGAAGGGAAATTATTTATTCTAAAACAATAATAGCAAAGTCATCACCTAAATGTGCACATGAAAGAGGAAAATATAAAAGTGTAAATAAACTATATTACAGGCCACTTATCTGACAGAACTGCTGAAGCTACTAATACCCAGACTATGGTACAAAGGATTTAAGCTTTGGTTTTAGCCAGTTTAGCACCTACAACTAATATGTCAAGAATTACGCTTAACCTCTTACTAAGTAAAGTACGTAGTTTACAAGGATGATATAATCTGCTCAGTCCTTATTATTGTAAATGCACTGCCATTTGTAAAGCAGAGATGTCCATAAGAACACTTAACTTTAACCAAGCAACAGGAAGGAGTCAGTCACCTGTAACAGAGCTTATTAGCAACCAAACCATTTCTAAATCACTGCCAGAGATACAGGCAAGTGGATCTGCAGATATAGGTGAATATTATCCTCAATTATTCTTAGATGTAATCTCCTCATTGCCACTTCATAGTGAAAGGACAATGTGAGGAATTGTGAGCTACATCTTTCTGATTTAGCAGGCATGAATGATTTTGCGAAAATCACCTAAATTAATGCATACAGATGACTGGCTTTATAGCTGAAAAAAAATATTGATTTCTCATCATCTTCGTGAAAGATTGTTATTGACTGGCTATAATCAAATAAATTTTGCAGACCTGCTGGTATTTTACTGGAAATAGAGGTAATTAGGTTCCCTGCATATGTAGATGCAAATTCACACAGATGCACACAATTGGAGGTTTAGGCTCAAGGCAAAGCTAATCAGCAGCACGTTATAAAGTATTTAGCAAAAGCAGCACCTAATATGCAAGCTGAACCAGTCTAAGGAGAAAATGTGTGCATAATATTGACTGTAACAGGTGAAAATCGAGAAATGATTCAAATACTTTTCTGGAAACTTACCACCACTGTAAAATACTCAAAATAAGATACAAAATAAATATTTGTGTCTGAAAAAGTACAGAAAAGATTTTTGGCTCATTTAAATTCAGTCATTTCACTTTCTGCTATTTATATTGTTGTTAATGTAAATAGAATGATAAAGCCAAGTAACTGTTGTGTATTGCTACATCGCTACATCTTGGAATCCAAGTGAAAATCTACGCCAAGATTGCTGCAAGTAAGGATTTCTGCCAGTCCCCACTGTGATGTATGTTGCGTCCGAGACTCCGACCAATAGGTGGAGTCTGGCACCTGTGATCTTGTTAACCTGCTGGGCGTCACTAAGACAACATAAAAAGAAGAGCCAATAAAAGTAGAAGTCAGTCTACATAGAGGGGTCTCTGTGTGCTTCAATTTAAGTCCATACATCATTACACCCACTGTACTGCTACTGACTGTTTGTAAGAAGACAAGGGAGGCTCTGAGCAAAAGTATGTAGCACATCTAACATGACAGATTATTAAAGGCTTTGGGGCTCATTTTATCTGAACTTCTTTGAAACATTTGAAAGGATATGATTTGTGAGAACATAAGTAATTTAAGGTAAACGGCAGCTGTGTTGCAGTTGGACATATGGATAGGCAGATTGATGCATAGATGGACAGATGGATGGATATAGAGACTGATAGAGAAATAGTTCATCTTATTTGTTTATTTATTAATATATGTATTTATTTTGTTCATTAATTTTAAAGTTTTTCCTTCATTGATTTCTAAGCATATGCACTTGTGACTGAGTTTATACACAACACATTTTCTTGGAAAGAAACTAATTCATTTTAGACTTTTACGATATCAGCAGAGAGCAAAATGTTTACAGAAAGTACAGATTTTAGAATGTAAATGCAGTTAAACCAATCTTTATTTGAATGCCCCTTGGCAAGTTTCTCCTTTTATCAGAGAGTTTTGATGGCCATACGCCATTGTCACATATGAACATGCAAATTGTTCTGGAGGATGTTCAGACAATTTGGACTGGTCAGCAGTTGCTGTTCAGACAGCCACTGGACAGCAGAGATTTTATGAGAAAACACTCTCACGGCTGAAAATGCAAGGGAGGGGCTGAAGTCAAAAGTCTGTCTACAGCACAGACGAGTCAAATGGTGAAGTAAAAAGTACACCATCTAAGTCGCTATGTTTTCTAACTTTTAAACCTAAAGCCCAATATTATAATGACGCTCATATAATTCACAAGTGCATTCAAACTTTGGTCCACAACAGCATGATGTTTGTCGTTGTTGAACCAGTCATTTCATGTAAGCAGAGCGTGAATCTGTAATATCATTCATAATCCTCCACTCAAACCATCTTAGCAGACAGCTCAGTTGACTCTGTTGACAATACTATCTCTACATGTCAGCTGGCTATTGAGTTGCAAAGTATATCTCCCCATCAGCATGAGTTGTTGAGCATAGGGAAATCTAATTACCTATAATCATTGTGGGTGGAGCTTGAGAGACATTGATGCCCTTCACATTTACCGTTTCATTCTTCTAATTCCCAAAGTCACTCACCCTTTATTTTCATACCTTTTGCCCTTTACTCTGATGTTAATTCTTTTGGCCATGACTTCAAACTCTTACAGAGACGGATATACTGTACTTAAGAAAGGGTAAACTTGGAGTGGATCCTCTGACAGTTTTACAAGAAATGAGAGAAATTCATCTGAATCCCACTGTAATAGAGTAGCTCAAAACAGTATTAAAACATCCAAATTGTTGGTTTTTGCAGTTAGATTGCCACTCTAGCCTTAATATTAATATCTGTTCATCATTTACTCCAGCAAGTCAAAAAGATCACACTGACCAAGCAGCATGGGATCAAGGGTAATTAAAGCAAGAGAGGTCATCTATTTCTGTGCTCAAGCTACACTGGCCTAGACAGCTGCAACATCTCTGCATCTGCTGGCAACAGTGAAACGAGAGGAATTGAATTAGAATGAATCAATATCAATTCATTGCTGTCTAAAAGTTAAAAAAATAGCCTTTACTCACACAAAAAAACTCACCAATAAGTAAATCATAAAATATTGGTGTATTTAGAGTGAATAGTAAGCATAGATCACTGTCAGCACAGAAAATCTATAAGGTTGGCATCTGCGGCGAGACTGTGAGGTTATTTCTCCAGCTCAATTCCCTTCTAATTAGCATTGCAGCTATAACTTTGCTCTGTTGCCTCACTTTTAGTTCTAAATCCATTTCTTGAATCTTTCATAGGGATTTTGTTATCTCGCTGCCTAAGGACTATATTTGTTATGCGTTTCAGCTGGATCCAGGGGCTCAGATTTGTATTGTGCCAAAGTATTGACCCCCTTACAGTGTGCTTAATTTTAATAGCACGAGTATATTGTAGCTATAAATTATACATCTCGGATCAGCTATACAAAGGATTTTAGACTGCTAAATGAACTGTCAAAATATGTAAAAAATTCAAGTGCAACCTACAAATTACCACAGCAACAGTCTCACTGGTCATTTTCATCATTCAATGTTGTTCAGATGTTAACCAAGTGAACTTTAATAGACTTGGATTGATGCAGTTGGAATCAGATTGTAGCTACAACACTGAAAGCATATTCAGATAGATGCCATCTGCTCCCTTGTTTTTCAGTTCTGATGCTCACATTGAGCTGACTTAACTGCAGATTCATACTGGCGTGAAATAGAATAAACGTTGACTTTAAAGAAATCGATGTGTCTGCAGAGCAGCAGCATGATCAGGAAATTCAACAAAAATATAACCCAGTGATGAGTGTATATTCAATACACTAAGCCATATGATGTGTTTCACTGTCTTAGTGTTGAAGTAAAGTGTTACAGCAGTTCTCTGTGATGAATGAGAATGTTTCCATATTAATATTCTGGTTTGCATGAGGAATGACAATGAGGAAAATCTACATTAGACATAGAATGCCACTTTAAGCATATAGTTCATATGCTTTAAAACGTTTTGAAAGACCGTTTAAACTCGGCTTTGTCTTGCCAAATGCTCATTCCCACATCAGGTCTTTCTTATATCCCTGGTCCGCAAACTTACAATCATTATGAAGAGCTTTTCCTTATTTCTCAGAGATGGTCTTTTGCGTGTCCATGCAACTGGCAATTGTTTTTTTTGTAACTGGGTCTCTTACAGTTTCATTGACACCCCTAAAAGGTCTCACTTTTTGATAACCATAATTTTCACTGGGTGATTGCAGAATCCAAATATTGGAGTCTGGCAATGTTTTCCATTTCCACTGCTAAATATACTGACAAAATCCAAGTCTTACACACATGCATGTCATTTTAAGGATCTGGTATTATTTAGTACAACACAGTATTATATAGCAATGTCCTGTATTGATGTAATTATAAAGGTACCAGGCACAAAAAGACAGTTCTGAAGCTGAATAAAGATATCATTCTTGCTGTAAGACAGTGTGTTGCACGGAGGCGTCCGCCTGCTGACTGAAGAAATGTGACCAACTATTCAAGACTCGTTGGTGAAGGCAGTTGGATTGATCACAATGGGAGAAATCCCCCCCCTGTTGCTTGGTTAAAGTTATGCCTGGTTCTGCTAAAAACCAGTGTAAGCCGTTCCAGTTGTCTCTATCAAAGCACACTCTTCTAAATAATCTCTAACACTTGTAGTCGACTTTCGTCTGTAAACATTGCACCTTTAATGCACAAGAGGCACAGTAGCAGTAGTGTGCAATCAATTTTAAATGTGCCCTCTCCTGTCTAGCACACCCACATAAACATTCACCTTATTGCATTGTGCCTTAGCGTGAGAGTAGTTAGAGGGGACCCTAATCCATCTTTTACAGCTGATGCTGTAGCTGAGCCAGAGGGTTTCGCTTCAAGACGGTTCTTCTACAGAGAAAGATCTGCCATGACTGTGTTGTACACTCTTTGTGGGTGGTTTGGTATTTGAAATTTGCATGTATTTGTACATGTGTACAGCAGGTCTTTTAGAGGCCATTAGCATTTGCAATCATTTGAACTCAATCACGCTGAATGTGGCCGACAGGATTAAGGTTGTCGAGGCAGATGTCGGCAGCACCCAAAACACGGGGCACAAAAAGCAGCAGTGTCCTCCTTCTTTACAGACAGTAGTTTTCAAAAAAGACAAACAAATATAGCTGCAAGCAGCGATGTGGGGGTCCTAGCAGAACGGCCCAATAGGCAAGGCTTGGGCTTCTTAGGAAGGGGTCGTGAGTCCATGCACCAAGTTTGGCATTGATACAACAATGCATCGCAGAGATTTGGCCAAATGTCCCGTTTGCGCGTCGGCGTAGAGTTTGATTGGCTGCCGCGGTTAAACGGAAGTGTAATAAAAAAATCCACATGATAACTTATGTGCGACTTGGTCTGAAGATTCTATGGGCCAAGTCCCGTGGAGATTAGACAATCTCAGTGGCCTTAAATGCTTTTTGAAGGTTTTTGATTAAATTCAAAATGGCGGACAATCCAAGATGGCGCAAATGACGTCATTAAGTGTGTTGACCTCGACCTTATCCAGGGATTCTACTGGTACCTCATTTGTGAAATGTGGACCAAGGGGTCCAAAGATATGAGCAAAAATGCATTTTGGCTACATATAGCGCCACCTATAGGCCGAACGTCACCAAACTTGTTGGGCCTCTTACCATCTTGGTCTTAAATCTGTGTTATAAGTTTGACATCATAACATCAAATGGTTGCCAAGATATGGCCTCACTTCCGGTTTGGGGGCGTCAACCTTGAGTTTGATTGGCTTTTATGGAAAAATGGAAGCCTAATTAAAAATTCCCTTGGATAACTTTTGTGCGGCTTGGTCTTAAGAATGTATGTGCCAAGTTTCGTGAAAATTGTACAAACTCTGTGACCTGAAATGCTTTTTTAAGCTTTTTGATAAAATTCAAAATGGCGGAAAATCTAGGCACACGCAAATTGACGTCATAGGGTGCGTTGGACTCGTCATGATCCAAGGATTCCAGGGATGCCTCATTTGTGAAATTTGGACCATGTAGTCCAAAGTTATTAGGCTGAATGTACTTTGAACTTTGGCGTGTTGGTGGCGCTAGAGAGTACGCACTTGGGCCATGAAATTTCTTGAGTTTTAATTTGGCACTTGGCTGATTGCGTGTGCCAAATTTCACAACTTTTTACCATAGCGTTCAGGGGGCTGCCATAGACTTCAGTTGCAGCGGAAACGGAAAAATAATAATAATAGGAAAAGCTACTAATCCAATGGGTTCCTGCAGCTTCGCTGCTAGGACCCCCAAAAAACTGCTATGTCCCTCCACAGAAGTAAGTCTGCACTTAGGATAAAAGGAAGAGTAGCTCATGCATTGTGAGACAAAAAGTTAACTCTACTCGACCTCTTTGATAAGCTTCTAATATGAATTCTGATCAGTGATAACACCTGAAGCTATGTGGCGTCATGGCTTTTGCACTCTGTCATGCATCAAAGAGCAGAATGATCCCCCAGATGCTTAAAAAACCAGAGCCGGATTTGCACAATGTAGGGCAAGATGAGAAACTGGAAAATAGGCGTAACTAATTCCATTGATGTTTATGGAGGAAACCACAGCATAATCCGGTGTGCATGATAGTAGTATTTACTTTCAGCTCTTGAGGGCATTCCCACTCAGAAATTTCCACCCATTTTTTTATGTAAAAATCCCTGAGTATGGAACATGATGCTGACAGCATTCATACTTAGGCTACTGATTGAAAGTCTTGCTATTTGTGTAAACATGAGTATAGAGCAGTGATTTACTAGAAACAGGAAAATGGCACACTGAGCATCCACTTTTACTTCAATGACGTTAATGTATTCAAACTCAAATGAATACAATTTTCTAAAAAGCATGTAGGACACACACACACTTACCTGTGTATTTGGGGGAGCTTTGTGGCTTAGATGTGAAGCCGCATCTGCAATTACCCCAGCTTAACCACATAATCAAAATTCAAATACAACAGATCAGGTCACTTTTTGTGTGGGACTTTTACCCCACTGTCATATCAACAACGCAAATGTCGGTATTGTTTTAATTCCAGTGAAAGCTGAAACTAATTAAGTTCATTAAGCTCAATAATCTTCTGATTACTTCCACGATCTTGGCATTTATCCGCTTTTCAGTGTTCCAATATAATCCTGGCAGCTCTGATCACACCGACCAATGCACAGAAAATGTACTTTTTTGATACTTTTGGTATTTAAGATCTCTATACCAGCGACGTAGGATCTCTACAATTTTAACCCACAATGACTTCACTAAAATCCATTCTTATATAAATGGCAGAAAAGTTCAGTTTTAGATGTACAACGGAAAAATAAAAATGTCCTCCCTTAGTTTCAATCTATGAAGTTTGAAACTAAATCATAATTTATTTCTATATTCTTTTACAGCTTTTTTTGGAACATTCCTTTCATGCTGCTGATAATAACTGTGTTTCAAGATATTTTGATATGTGTACAATGAGAAAGATCAGCTTCCCCTCCCAGACTCTTATTGTATATTCTCAGTGTATTGATGTTTTAATTGCAATATTCTGAAGACAAATTGCTTGTCTAAAGCAAAAAACACTCTTTTACCCCCATGCGATCCTATATAAGTTCATTCTGAATATTAGCCTCTTTTATAAAGTCAAATACTTGCTTAGTTAAACCTCCCCCCTTACCAAAGGCCTGCCAAACTGGTCTGTATGTACAACCATTCAACTTTCACCAAAGAGCCCATCCAGAACTACTCTGACAAAAATAGATGCAGTTTTGATTGTGCCTCAGTTTATATTTCAAGATATTTTGCAGACCTGCTGTTTAGAATTCTTAGAACAAGTTAAGTAGTATCAGTTGGACTGACTCAATGAGGCTGTTCTTAGCTGGATATCCATTCAGTGGCTGCTTCAGTACAAAGTACTTCTCATTGTTTTGTTATTTGGTTTGGAGAGAACATACCAGTCTCCACGGTATGGTCAGCAGGTGGCTGTTCCACACAGCTATTCTAAACAGAGACCTCGTTCCCAACCAGAAATAAGACTTCAAGAAAGAACACACAAGCTGAAAAATTGAATTCTTTCAGTTGTTGTCTCATGACAGCAAGTATTACCCATTTTTGTTGTCCAGTTGCAGAAACGGCTGATTTCTCGTTTAATCAGTCATGGATCAGAACAGCACTTTTTTCCCCAAAAAGAACAAAAAGTAACCTCACGCACACTCGTAACCTTTTTTTTCATCAGCAGAACTTTAAAATGCTCTTCAAACTAACTAGTAATCAAAATTTTGTCAAATTTCTCTTCAAGCTTTAGGCTACCTTTACACGGAAACGATCTGAAACCAAAACGCAAAAGTGGCGTTTCGTTTTCACTTTTAAATCTGCATTTAGACGAGCGTTTTAGGGTGAAAATCTGCGTGCATTCGGAAACGCAAAAGTGTGTGACGTTTCATATTTATCGATGCAGTAAACACGCCACATGGCTAGGTGTCAACACTACCAAGACCAAGTCTTTCTACTTTCTATGTGACGAGAAACGCAGTTTTGCGTTTTCATCCTTTACACGGTGGCGCGACAGTGGAGCGTTTTCAAGAATTCCACTCAGGAGGGCGGTTTCACTTTTTTGCGTTTTCATGCCCCCAAAACGTCGTTACCATCTAAACGATATAGTGCATCCGCAAAAAGGTTTTGCTTTTTTTAACCCGTTTTCGTTTCCATGTAAAGTGCCCCTTAGAAGACATTAGACATTTTCAGTACATTCAAGATTTATGTGCATTCAAGTCAGATTTCACATGCAAGGGATCTGCATTACTTTGAGTGGATCAACCACTCATAGACAAAAGCCCCCATATTCTGTGATGTGATGAGCAAGACGTTGTTTTTACATACACATTCACCTACCCATTACCAGAGGGAGGTGAATTATTTAGATAACTCACGCTCCTGCTGCGTTGATGCTACTTCAGTTCATGATACAAAAGGTGTCAGATAGGCTGTTGACGAATAAAAAAAATCAACTAAATCTTTCATAACTGATGAGAGTTGTTGTTTTCTTCTCTCTTATTTGTTCCTTATCAGGGTTTCAAATAACACAACTGAGCGTAATCACTTTTTCAATGGCATAAGTCCTGAAGGACCATGTAAATGATATCAAGGCTGATGAGTTTTTATCCACCTCATTGACAGTCACGGGCTCTAGTGGGTTCACTCTTCTCTCTTATCATCTTTCATAATCACATTATGTCATCTCAAGGTACAGTTCAAACACCTCTGCTAAATTTGTAATGCACTGCATCATAGCGGAGGCAGCCAGAAGAATGTGTTGTGGCTGTCTGCCACTAGCAGTCGCTTTCAGAGAGAAGTGTAATGAATAATATAAGTCATAGAACTGTCTCAGGTGGTTCAGTAAGATTTTGTTTTGATGGCTTTCATAAGCTCTTTGGTATCTTTAAAATAGCAAGGAGGCTCTCCCGTAGTTATCGCTCCTAATGTATCAGCTTAGAAGTACATTTTGCCATACTGACAACTACAGCTTAGTCATTTGTGAAGGTATTTGTTTCACCTTAGCCAAGCATTTTACCCTCTTATTGTTTATATTTTGGCAAACTAACACCAAGATGTATTGGCTATTAACTGCAGCTGTTCATAGTATACCAAAATATGCACATATTTACACATAATTCACAAGTAGAATGCCTGCCTGGCACACTAGTGTATCTCCTGACAAATTACACTTTATGTCCAAGTATATGGAGAGACTTTGAAGGAATTTATTGAGTGGGCACCAGATTAGTGTCAACTCCTCATACAACCAAATGTGAAATGCACCAAAGACGGCTTAGGAAAGCCTCAAGGATCATAATAAAGAGTCTCAGGTGTTCACCTGGCCTGCAAGCGTCACATATGCCAATTTTACAGAATCTAAAGGATTCTGTGGTAAGCAAACTATCTATTTCTGACCTCCTAGTACCAAAAACGCAGCATTAAGCCTGGTTTATAGTCGGTAACGCAAGACGCAACGCAAGACGCAAGACGCAGCGCAAGCCCTTGCGCGGTTGCAAGCCCCCCCTTGCGTGCTTGCGTGTGTCACCTCAATTTTCTAAACTTTACACAAGACGCAAGCACAAGCCACTGGCTGTGTTCGAAACCGCCTACTACTTGAAAACGGCATACTCATCGATCTGACAGTATGCAGAGCGTTTACACACAGTGCACTTCACTCCTGTCCGAGTCCAAATCAGCCAGCCTGAAAAGCTGATTTCCCTTAAGCTATAAACTCTGTAAATATATAACTTTAGCAACATTTGAAACATTTTCAGGCGAGAAAGTAGTCGTTTAGACCCCCAAGGTGTTGAAAATCTGACAAAATACCGGCTATTTACAAGAAGAGGAAGCATGAATCCAGTCGAAGAGGTCCTGGCGGTGAATTTGCTTTCATCATAGTAGGCTTGTCATTGAAAAAACCCGCTACTCCACCTACTGTCCTGGCGGTGAATCGCCACACAGCACACGCAAGCGCCGACAAAGCAAAATGAAGTATAAACGTCTCGAGCCATTAACATACGCGCAAGACGCAAGCGCAAGGGCAGTTAAAAGAAGTATAACTCAGCCTTTAGAAATCTCTACCAATACCCTTTTGCACCAGAATTAGCATGCGCTGTATATGTGGAATGTTTTGAATATATGCACACCTGTTAAAAATATGGATCTTACTCCCTGTCCATTGCCATAGGCAGCCCAGTCTTTCTCAGAGTGTAGCACATTCAGAAGATTAAGGGTGTCAATACAGGCAGCAGGCATCTATCCATCAGGGGTCCGTTTCACAAAGCACGTTCAACCAACTCTGAGTCTATTCCTGATCTCTGAGTTGATCTACTCTGAGATAGAAAACCCTGAGTTTTCGGTTCCAGAAACGCTGATTTGAGTGAGTTTAATCAACTCTGAGTAGGTTCACCTTGAGTTTTGCGTGTGCACCACAACTTTAAAAAGCCAGCATCAATGGAGCCCCGATTCGACGAGTCACCATGGCAACGGGGAAGAGGAGGGGCTACGTTTTTCACCAACCTCGAATTGGAAATCTTAATGCGCTCATAAGGCGAGTTTCAATACGTTTTTAGAAATAAGTGCAACACCGCTGCAGCTGCAGAAGTGTAAGTTTAAATGTAGTCCTTTGCAATCACAATAATATTACAGGGAAACTGCTTGAATGGTAGCCCATTCATTTATTTCATTTAGGTGGTGCAATCTCACGGGGGAGAAGCGCACTTGGCAGCAGTTTAAGATGAAATATAAAAACATTGTTCAAACAGGTGAGACCTCGGCATGGAGGTACCTCATTTTGATCATGTTTTACACTGTAAAATAAATATTAAGTGGCTATTTGACTGTGCAGTTATTTTATCCCCAACATAATGCTGTTTTCACACACATAAACTATGTCTTCTCATCTATATCATGTTCTGTTAAATAATTAAGCCTATTTACACTAACACAGACTTCTATTGAGCCAACAGAAAGAGGGCAGATGCCCGTAAAACGGGTGGTGCCCAGCACCACCACCTCTAACGGAAGGCCAGTGGCTGAGGGAATCAGTGGAGGGAGTCCACTCCCAAGACACGAGTGCCTTTATAAAATATAATAGGCCTATATATGTCTTTTTTAAGCCTATTCATAAAAATATTTATTTGTCTTTCATGTCTTTTTTTTCTTTTGTCCCAACACATTCTGATGGTGCCGCTCAAAAAGATAATTGTCTGTAAATGCAAAAATCTATGCGCGGTCTGATAACCATCTCCGACGAATATTTATTTCTCTGCGCAATAATGCTGCACCTTCATCCACGGGATCGTTGTCAAAAGGACATGTTGGTGGAAACAGTCATCTCCTACTGTGCCTGAAGGACTTCTAGAAGTAGAAGAACTCGCTCTGCTGACTGAATGAATGAGGAAATCAGATGGCGTGTGTGGCTGAAAGAGAACGGAGACAGAGAGAAACTCGAGGTTTCTTGAATAAAACCTGGTCCCGACCAGGTTATGTTCAGAGAGTCTGTTACTACGGTAACTGACCGTGAGGTTAAGTTACCTCTTTTTGTGAAACAGGCTAGAGTTACCCCTCTTTCTCGGGGTTGAGTTACCTCCCTTTGTGAAACGGAAAACTCAGGGTTTCCCTCATTTCAGGGTTAATCAACTTTTTCACAAAACCTGCTTCGTGAAACGGACCTCAGTTCTCTTTGGGGTTGTGCCTTCAACCACTGAAGAGTGATTTCACTTGTAAATTACTGCAGTAGACCTGAAACAAAAAGCAAGATCTTAGTAAGGTGTCTCTGAGCCATGGCTACAATTCCATGTTTTTCAAGATTTAAATACCCCCCCCCCCTTAAGTTGAAAGGACTAAAATACTAGATTCCCTGCTTGGAAAATCTTTTTTCTCACCAAACAGTGCTCAAGATCACCCTGTGCTTGTGTTTAGAAAAAACAAATTAGACTATATATTGCTATAGATGTGATTTTTTTTTTTGCCCCATTAAGTTAAAGCAGTTTACCCCATTTTGTTTGTTTTCATTTCGTCTAATTTGGAGGTGAAACATTTCTGCTGGTGAGCTTCTAAATCATGAATCACTACACAGAGAATGGCTGGATGATAAAATGTAGTGCAATGCAAATATCTATTATTACGGAGCTATATATGCATATTATTGCAATACTGGTGAATTCATTCTCATTTGTTAACTCTTCTGAAAACAGAATAGAATTTCCCAGTTTCACTTTTCTTTTTTTATTATGGCTCATGCACACTCATACACACGAGAAAGCAAAAAGGAAATCTCTGAAGATGAAGAGGAAAATTTCCCTTTCAGAGGCGTCCTGTCTGTCTCACTGTGTCCATCCCCCCTCAGCCCTTTCTTCCTCTCTGTTATCTCTAGTCCTTTGAAACACCACCTGTTATAGGCTTACATCTTGGGAGTGCCATCATGATGTACTGTGCACGCCTGCCTGATACAGTGTCAGCTTCCAGTTTTACATTCAGTCCTGCTGATGTGCAAGGCAAATACGCCAGGATGTCTTTATTCTCCGAGAGCTTAATGACCTTTTTTAGCTTTATGGATAGGGAACGCCGTACAAGAACATCACATGCTGTGTTTTCTCTTTGTGCCATACACACAATAAGATTTTTTTATTCATTAATTTGTTTTTTTATCTAGTTAGTTCAAATGACATTTGATAGTAAGATTGTGTTTTTTTTTCTTTGTTTTTTTGTTAATTGATGAATGAGATGACTGGCAGCAGAGTTGTTTACTGTCTTAGCTTATGAAAATCTAATGATCCCTGCAGCAAAATGGGCACATTGCCGCAGCAATTACACCAGCGCACAGTCTAAGAAAATGTAATAAACTGTAAACACTATTTACCATGAACCCAAATGTATTCAAGATAAGATCCAAGATGGGGGTTAAAAGAAATGAGGACACTCAAACCTTACTTAACTTTATTCCCCATGTCCTTACAGATAAGAGGCTCATTAGTGAGAACCTTAATGAAGCTCAAATTAACAATAGATGCGTTTTCATGTGCAACATCTGGCACTGATTTTTTTTAATCACTGCATTTTAGTGCTATATATCATATGTTATCCCCTTCATGTCTTTAGCAAATGAAATAGCTTCTTAACAGTAAAGGTTTATCATCAAAGTTATAAAGCCTGTTTTAATTTCATTGTGCCAGTTATTCAACTGCTTTGGCTGCATTCTGCATACATCCACTTATTTACTTCAAATTAATTGAAAAGTTCCTCCATTACAGTTTCCCCACTTGCTTTGCCTCCTTTTGGCCTCTTAAAGTTTTGAAGAAATGCATCCTAGCATATGCATATAATTTGTTTATGTAAACAGCTCATATGTTCTACCAGACATCCATCAAATTGGCTCAAAGTATAAATCATGTCCACACCAGCTTCTCTTCGCTGGTGCAAAAGACAGATAGGAATTTGTATTGTTTTTGCAAAATATGAACTTACTTGTGGAAGCAGTCGTCCATTGACTGAGCTTTATATTTTACTGTATAACAATTTGGAAAGATTGTAGCCAACTCATACCATATTTTGCCTCATCAATAACAATGAGAGAGGGATTTGATATTGTAAGGGATTGCAGTACAAATGTGTATGCATATCATTGTGTGTGCAATGATGTGCAGTGAGGTATTTTTTCGTGTATGTATATCTTATAATGGAAGAAATTAGATCACTGGCGCTTTTCTTTTTTTTCTGAAGATAAAGGACTGATTTTACTTATCTTCAACCTCTCAGTGATGAGAATTAGGCTGTGGTAGAAAGCAAATACAGCTTAAGTCGATGTGATGCTGTGTCCCCATAGATCCTTCCTTTGCTGCATTCATACAAAAGGAGTGTATTACGTACTGCAGCAGGTGCTGCATGTCAAAAATGCGCAAATTACAATAGCACAACATCACCAACCCCCCAGTAAATGAAATCCAAATAATTTATAGCAATATTTCAGAATTAACATAATGCCACATTGCACCTGTGCTTCATGCAAATTTTGATTTTATTATGCATGACTTGTAGGTCAAGCTATGGAAATGGAGGGTAACGTCTATTTCAGTGATATTTAACCATATGAACTTAGCCAGTTGGCGAGTGATATGAAATTTGGCAGTGAATCAAAAGATTTAGTGTTGTGTGATAAATGTGTCTATTGAGTGTGACGAGAACCCCTGCTGCCAAATAATGATTGCCTTTGATAGTGAAACTAAAGAAAGTAATTTCCAAGAATTCATGCAATTAAAGAAAATCTGGTTCAGTCCTGCATTATCTTGTGTTTCAAGTGATGTGTAGATACTTTCAGTCAGCTCCCCAGTCACTGGGAATTGAGCAGATCACGCTCTAAGTTTTACTAACATGCAGTGTCTCTCCTTATTGAGTTTACTTCGCAAGTCTTTCTCTCACCTTCATCGGCTCATGTGGATAGCAACCACAGATTGTATAAAACCAATTAAAGCTGCTTCATATAGCATGTGCAGGCTGGTAGGTTGTAGAGCAGCTGCAGGTCTGGATGAGGATACATCAGTCAAGCTGTCAGAGGAAAGACCTGCTGTTAGTGAAGAGGACAATGAGGAGAAGACCAGCAGCTAGGAGGGTGTGGGTTCATAATATCCTCTGGTCAAGACAGGAGTTTGGGGAGTTAAGGGTTGTTCAGGAGCTGCTCTGCTCCCAGGTTTACTTCAGGCTGAGTAGGGAGCAATTTCACAGCCTGTTGTCGAGAGTCACACCAAGACTCACAAAGAGACAGAAGAACCAACTTTAGGCAACCAATCCCTCAAAGAAAGTTAGGCAATTTGTCTGTGGTGGGTGACAGATCTGCCAGATTCCCTCCGATTGTGTACTGACATCCTCATAGAGTGCTGCGGCCAAGTTGAATTTGTTTTAACCTCAGTGCAGGGTGTACTGACGGCACACGAGATCCGTTCTCACAATACATAGACATGAAGGGTATCGGAAGCTGAGCTCAGTGGCTCTTAAACCTAATAGACAAATGCAAAAACAAAGATGCAATCTTTTGGGGCCGATTGAACAATTCATTTCTTTCTTTGAGAGGGGATAAACAGCAGAGTACAGAGAGATACAGTGGGATGACGTGCAACAAAGAGCCACGGCCTGGGTTTTGCATTTGAGCAGTATCAAGAATCTTCCTCCACTTCCACCTCTGTACTTGGTGCACCCGCTACTTGGCAGCCTAATAATGGAATTATTGTAATAATGACCAATAGAAACTGATTAAAGCGAAACAAGCTAATTGTACTATAATTACCTGTGGGACAAATGTATTGAATTAGTTTTTTTTTTTTTTTCAGTCATTTTGTTCTAATCGATTCTGTTTAATTCAGAGATGTTTTGGGGACAGTGCCTTGTGGCTATCAGTGATACCGCATCTGAAAGCATTTTATGTTTATGTCTGACATTTCCTAGCATGTTTCCTAGAATGTTGCGTTGTAATAAGATGGAAAATGCTATTCAGGTCACGTGTCAGTGGATTGAATATTATGGGCCACAAAAAAAAAAAAAACATGCAATCACCTTGTATAATGAATTACTCATGAACAGTAATTCAGCTCATACCTTGCGCTATAGTATAGGTTATGAGCACAAAATCAGTATTAAGTAAATATTTGTAAAAATGTGTACATTTGTTTTTTCTGTTAGAATGTGAATGTTATGTGAATATTAACTATACCTCAGCAATTGAGGCAGCATGAATTGGAAGTTCTCGAAGGAACTTTCCAAGAACCTCTCTCTGAGCATTAGAGGAGAACTTTGATACTCCTTGCCTGTCTGCAGAGTCAGCATCAAGTTCCAGGCATGAGCCTTTTAGCTTAGCTTTGCTCACAGACTGGAAATAGCAGGGAACAGCTGACATCTCTTTAAACTGCTAAGAAAGACTTGGAAAGTGAAACAGCTGCCTCAGTGGTCATGAATGAACCTTGAACTTCAGTTTAAGTTTAATTGAAGTCCAATATAAAATGTCCAATTACAGCAAAGAATGGGTAGATGAAAAGCATTGACTATGAAGCTTTGACATTACGCTTCTTCTACCTCACCAGCTATAGCATATGTGACAGTATATTAACTGCAGCTCATGATGAACCTAATATGCCTGTGGTTTGAATGCTCCCCTCGCATTCAAACCATCCTCCATTTTTCTTCACGCTAATTAACAGGCACGATGGTGATTAGTTAGGAGGCAGAGCTCCCCACCCCTCCATCATCCTCCAGACTCAGAAATGTTTTTTCTCTATGACTGGAACATGTGTTAAAAGCAGCTGGGTAGTCAAAGACAACTCGGGAACTGTAGGGGAAAAACATACGACAAGACATCAAGGAAAACCCCCAGTGGAGAGAAAGCTGACATATATGTCCCCAATACACAAACATGTCTGGGTTTACTTCGATATATTTCTCCTTCTTGAAACACACCAGCGCACGCATACAAACTCTGGTTCTCCAGTTACCCTCTTTGGAGATACAAACCAAACACACACTGAAAGCATGTCATTATCTCACACTGTTTATTACCCATTCAAGCATTCAACGCCATGTTCGTGCAAACACATTTACAAAGCATTGTTTGCATCTCATTGAGTGACAGCTGAGCTTATTTCACAGTGGCACAAAGATGGTGGGGGGGGAGGTTAGATGAAGATGTAGACAAACAGAAAGCAAGCCCAGACATAAACAGATCGCCAGACAGGCATTCTGCTGTTGGGTTTGTGATTCAGAATACTAACAAGCCATCTCAACTCACACCCAGGAATAAAAGGTGGGATGTATGACAGAGGCAAACGATGGCAAGGGAAAGACGATTTACCCATGAAATCTGATTTGAGTGCTGCCTTGAATTTTGTGTTACATTATTGGCTGTTTTCAGGCTTTCAACTTTACAAAGAAAAAATTGACAACACATAAGAACCTAAAGATGAGTGAAAATTTGAATCTGGGCACTGAGAATATGCTTTCATCTTTACCATACACTTTGTAACTGCCAACGGTGCATAGTTTCATTGACACGCATTAAAGCATTTTTTTATAAAATTTTGAGTACACAACATTTTAACAATACGATGCAAGTTTAAATCATGTGACCACCTTCCTCATATCTTTAACCCCTCTCCCACTGTGACTTTTTTCTCGCATGCAAATCAGTTTTGTATTTGATAATCAATCTGATATTTCTGCCATAATTATTTGGACTGGTGCTTTATGAGCCATTTAACATGCTCTTTTGCATGCCTCATGTTGGTGTAAAATGCACAATTCAATTATCAGTTTCCGCGGTGATTAATGCTAAGCTTTGGATGGATATTGTTCCTTTTCATATCACTAAAATAATTACACTTTTTTTGTTAGAAAAAGTGTTTGCCGGGTTCATTCTGAATGACGATCTTGAGAATCCAGCTGATGCTTTTTAGCGCAGAAAATCAGCAAAGAAATGTGTTATTACAACTGATAATGCTACAAGAAATTAAATTAAAATCTCCCAGCCCAATAGGAAGTCACTGTAATATTTTCTTAAGTTATAAACAACCATTCTATTAGTATGGTGAAAGAAAGATTAACAAGTAAGTTCTGAAATTCTGCATTGATTTTCCTACGAGTTATTTTTTCTGGCTGATTAAGACGTGGAAGTACAGCTTTGGGAGAAACAATGACAGGAGAAAAGCAGGTTCTTTATCCCCCTTTGGTTGCCTGAGCACAGAGATTCTGTGAATTTTGCTTATTACCTCGGAAATGAAATGACAACAAGAGTTTTAGGTTTAAGATTTAGAGAGTTCATTCTCTGATTATTTGAACAGTAATGAGCCCCACTAGTTGGAGCTGCAGATAGAGATTTTTACAGCAAAATGGTTGTTTTAACAATCACACCCTTCAGTCTGACAGGTGTATATTTATTTAAAAAAAAACTTTTCACACTCAATTTCCTTTTTTTCTCTATTTTCTATTCTTTTTTCCAAGGACGCTCATCATTTGAAGGTGTGATATGTTATAATAATATGTTATATAATAAAATTATATAATAATATATAAAATGTCAGTAGATGAGTAAACTGGTGTCGCATATCTTCATGTATATAGTTACTTAACATTACAGAGTGATGGTTGGAAGTGTAACATCACCATATTATTATTTCCATGCCACTGTGCAACTCAATAGTCTACTTCAGTGCTAATTTATCCATAGCACATTACAACAACAGCTTACTACGTTTTGCAACAATTGGCCCAATGCCAGACACCAAGCTAATGTTAAAAGTATGACAGGACACCGTTCAACAGACACATTCATTCTAATGATTGTTTTGACCACAAATAACAAGACTGTACCATGAGGGAATTCACCACATATCATTAGCAGCAAATTATGGCTTGTTGAATTGACTGAAAGTGAGCGTCTTATGTTAGTCGAAATTACTTGCATGATCTGACTATACAGAACCAATAACATGAAGAAACCTTCAAGACATTACCTCATCCGTTAGAATAAACGATGTCTAGGTGCACCGACTAGGCAGTATCTGTGATCCCACCCTACTTCACATCTTAATCGAGCTACAACTTTAGTTATGATCGTTAACTGTTTGTAAAACATATATAGTTATCATAACAGATGAGGTTATAAGGTTGGTAAAAGGGTGATTTGTATGGAAGAACCAGCTGTAATTGAATCTATACAGCTTCCCTAAACTCCACACTTTTTTGCAAAATGTTTTAGCTTTCTGGCTGGAAATAAGTGTTCTATTGAGGCAGCAACAGACAGGTCTGGATTGTTCGCGATAGACAGTTCGCCTGCACTATATGTTTTTGAACACAGTCTTCCCTCAAAGAATTCACCAGATGCTTCTGTGTAACAAACCATCTGGTGCATCCACACCCTCAAACAAAAGGATAGACAGGCAAATTTAGCAAAAATGGTAGCTTGTTGAACATGAAACATTTGACAGTTAGATGTCAGTGCTAAGCATTTCCTTGTTCTTAATGTAGGGAAAGTAAATTGAAAATAAAGCTCTGTCATCAAAACATGCACCAAAATTCACCAAAACTGCAAAAAATTGTCTCTCATATATACAATAATCCAATTTTAGCTCGGAAGCTTGGGTATATTTAGAGATCTATATATTAATCTTTAGTAAAATAGAAAACCACACGCCTTGAGCTGAGCAACCAAACTAATGGAGCTAAAACTGCTTTCCAAGTTGTAAAGACACGGAATTTCAACACATTTTTTCACTGTTTTCACATAACCAACCACTTGTGATCTGAACTGCTGCTCACCTTCTTTTACATAGCTTGCTTGTTGTTGGTTCTGTTGTTTTGTTTTTCTTTTGTTTTTCACGCTATTAGGTCAAGTCAAACTGAGAAAGACTCATTGAATATTTTACTTACACTGAAATGTGCTGGACATATTGATTGATAATGTGCAGGAGTTAAGCTGACATAGTCTACCAGTAATATACTGGCTGATGAAACAGAGAAAGTCAAGACAATTCCGACTAAATTCTCCCTTTATGTTGAAACAGACATCAAAGCATTCGTCTTGCCAAAGCTTTGAAAGTGCAGAGGGATAGGTCACCCCACTGCATGAGCTAAAATCATTACCACTATCGAAAACAACAATAAGCATGCCTCAGTTACTCTAAGACAAGAACTACTGTTGATTTTCCAAAACAATGTGCTAAGAGAGTGGCACCAAACTTTTTTTTTTTCTTGTCCACAACTTCCATGATGAAACTCATTTGTGCATTCAGTTTACACGGTTGGATTGGAAGGAAAGAACAAAGGAGTAACATATATCGTGATATACAGTTTTGTGGTCAAATGGAAAGCTAAAATACTGCAACTTACGCAGCCAAGTATCAAATGATGCAATTTCAGTGGATGTGTCTGTGACAGTGGCAGAAGGATCTACAGTAATCAACAGTGTGCGCATATTTATTTGGCAGTCAAGGAAAATATTTGGACTGTGCCAGGACTTTGTTTATATAAGTGTTCCAGCTATGGCAGCTTCCATTCCACTGTAGAGCTTGCGTCACTTGCATCACGCCAAGAACTCTCCATCCTCATTTCTTCCATGGGGACCTGGCATTCTTGTCAGTCATGTGCTATCAGTGAGGCTGCAGGCACTGCATGGGCCTTTCCAGCTCTCTTCCCCTTCCTCTCTTTCTTCTCACTCCACCCCTCTCAACGATGTCTTTGTATCTCCTTCCATCATCCCAGTGCACAGCATGCACTCCACTTTGAGGCGTTGATTCTTTCCTCTGTCTAGGTTTTTGTTCTCAACTTTCCTTATCTTAAATGTCTCTTCAGCTGATAGTTCTTGCTGGACTTGGTACTTTTAGCTTGGATTATCTCACTTCTGATGTTAAATCTGGATTTTTTTTCTCTTTTTTTTTCTTTCTCTCTCTCTCTCTCACAGGTGTAAGGAGGGCTACCACGGCCTACGCTGTGACCAGTTTGTGCCCAAGACAGATGCTATCTTGTCCGATCCAAGTACGTGCTCGGTTCTGTTTTCTTCTCCTTTTTTAAAATTTGTTTTTAGCTCTGCAGTCTTGGTGTATTGATCTACAGAATGAAAACAAATTCAGAACATGTACATACTAGATGGCCTTGAAAATGTATGACCTTACAGCATTTGTCCACAAGAATAATATAAAAGTGAGGCCTGCCTGAGCTAATATTTTTCTGTATATATGAAGAGATTATGCTACAATGTTATAAGAACACACATATTATAAGGTGCTACAATATATTCTTTAGGTTAATATTGTCACATTCAACACATTAATGATATGGAAATTTCCTTTTAGATATGAATGCAAGCAATCATTAACATTAAAAGGCACCATTTGTTCGTCACTGGACCAAATGTGTATCATGACAAAATGCTTCTTTGTGGTCCGTCATAGATCGCTCCTAACAGATATCAGAGATTGGTCCTGTGCATGAAACCTTTTATAATATTTTTCAAACTTTTTTGCTTTTGGAAAGTTTTCAATTTCCTATTGCGTTAGAAACAATTTGCTTGGACTTTTCGCAATCCCATAACAACTCTGTGGTGTAGTTAGAGAATAAAGCAAATGCCAAAGGGTACAGGGAAAAGAAATTGGAGGCCCCAGGCCTTTCCCACAAGATTGAGGCTTTACAAATTCACACTGATTCAAGAAGTGACTTGACTCCTCTGCTCCGAGAGTCAGTGAGAAAACTTAACTCCCATTGCCTTCTGATTTCTCCAGGACCGAGAGTCTATTAATGGGGTCATAAGCCAGTGCCACGAAGCATGTTTTATGCTCTCATAGGGCACACAGTTTTCATTCTGGGATTTATTTTTATCTTCTATAGGTGGACATCAATTTTCCTGTGTGTCTGGCTCAGGAGACTTTTATGCCATTCTTTGAGATAAGCCAAATCTTGTGTTTTTCACAGAGAAGGACGCTAAACGAATATAACTTCTTTATAGTGCATGTGGATTTATCAAAAATATATGACCATAAGCCTCAGAGGATGAAACATAATCTAGAAAAGTACAAGACTTAACACACTGCCATGATTTTTTGTAGCCGCAGGAAACCTATGTACATAAATCAGTTCAATCAGCATGTGGGAAGTGCAACACTTTAGATCCAGAATCTTAGACAACAGCAGTAACCTCTAAGCTACGAAGCTACATTTTCACAGTTGCAAAACATACTGTAATAATAGTGGTGTGTGGCAGCCAGATTAAATTGATTTGGTTATTGCCTGCCTATTCATCTTGTGAAACAAAAGTATTAGCTATTAGGAGACCCTTGTCCATGTCTAGGGGGTGTGGCCAATAACCTAACCTTTTTCTTCACAGTGAGGTGCTTAATTCTTTTCACTATTCACCGACACACAGGCACAGAAAGAAAATATTAGTGCAAAGTTTGAACAGGTCGAGGGTGCATGTGTGTGGGTGAGTGTTGTTATTTTGATTTATCACAGGAAATGTAGCAAATGTTAAAATGTCTCTGCCTTTTATTAGAAATGCCTTTCTTTAGCTCTGAAAAATGTGGATGTACAGTATATAGCTCAAATAACCCAAAGCGAGTCCAAATGACTGAAAAGGGAGTAAAACCAGCTCATTTTGCAGTTATTACTGAAAGTGCACATGAGCAGGATATTGCAGTTGTGTTCTGAGACAGGACTGGTGTTGCAAGTGGAAGAGAAAGAAGTGGGATGAGTTTGGGTATACAACTTCTGCTTATTTCATACCTACCATCATAGGAGTTTTGTTAAATTAGACCCACTGTTGTACGCAGTGAACTATTGAGGCTCAGAATCAACTCCTATCCAAATTCACTTGAATGCTTTATTGTGGTTTTATAGTTAGCTAAGACCTTTGCTTCCATCCAACTCCAGAGTTTTCAGCTTCAAGGCCAAACATCAACATTCATGTCTACTTCTTGCTTTGTTGTATTCAAAGTTATGTTTTTTCATGTTTTTTTCATTCAGTCCTCTGCTGAGGCTTGGATCATGTCTTGTAGTTCTAAAGACAGTGATTCAGATCTCCACCAAAGTTTCTTCTTTTGCCCATGTGCTACCTCTTCATAGGTTTTTACTAAATTTGTTTTTGTAGTTTTTGTGTGATCATGCAGACAAACTGAAAGACAACCAAAAACAGCACTGAATAATCCTTTTGACCCAAGCCACAGCCACCTCCCATGGGGGGAACACACAAATGGATGGCTTAAGGGCGCATCAATATACAATACCTTCATATGCCTATTATAAAATGCTCAGTTAAGCTGAAAACTTATCTGAAAGAAAAAAGCTTTAGTTTTATGCCAGGGAAATACCACCAGCCTTATCAGAAAAAAAAAATTAGTGGCTGTTATAAGATGGGAGATAGGAACTGGTTTTTAACTCCCGGTCTGCACTGTTTCACCATGGAAGACAGCCTCGATCACAGCTCTTCTCCAATCATGCAAAACCCAGAGAGATTTTAGCATGGAACAATGCCTGTTTTGATCTCTGTTGATAGAGATTGATCTAAAATTTACCCAGATTACCAAGGGTTCTGAGGATTATCCAGATTTTTCAAGGCAAAACATGTAATGACATAGACACTTACATGCACAGAATAACATTGAATACAAACAGGAAAAGCTCCAATAAAATCCAGTTCATTTTGTGTATTTGTGTCTGTGTGTACTTAAGAAAATATAAGGTTTTTTTTTCCATTTATTGACATGGCAGCATTAGACACAGATCACACCCTGGGTTGAGTAAAACGTTTTATCTGCTTTGCAAGTTTTTATGTTTTTATTTTCAGCTTTTTTCCCCCTCTGAAATCAATGTTTGTGCACCTTACAGGCACAAATATTCCTCTTCCCCTCATCCTTTGTCTTGGTATTGACTGGCCAAAGGCTCAAAAGAGCAGCTTGGACTAACTTGCACACAGTGCCACTCCATCATTCTCATATCTTTACAGAGGGTGAAAGAGATGAGGAGACTGTCGTGCACATCACACAAGCGCAGGGACAAAAGGAGAAAGAGACTCCCCGCCAAGCATTCCAGTTATACCGCTTTGAACTCAGCTTTTGAAGCGGGGTGAAGAGTGCTTTGGATTCATGCAAAGGGAGGAAGTGCTGGGGTCTTTAATTGGAGGCTGGGCAGTGTAAGACGGCAATTTAGTTTTGTCTTGGTAAACAACGTGAATGAGTTTCTTTTCTCACTAGGGGAGAGAGGACATGCCTTTGGTGGTGTTTGTTTGGGCTAGCGGCACCTCTGAGTCTGCAAAGAGGAGATATAAGAGGGAGATAAGACTGGTTCAAAAAGAAGAAGAAAGCACTCCTCTAATTTGAAACATTTATCTCCAGTAGATATTAGGCCCAGAGAAGGTATCTGCACAGGATATTGAGTTCAATAACACGTGCACACACACACACACACACAGACACAGACACACTCATTGGCTCCTCAGTTTCTTGCTCACCCAAGTGAAGTAGGGGATTAAGGATTTGATTCAGTCCTGCCATTGTTTCTCCCACCCGCCAGATTGCTGCTTCTTAATCGGGCCAAAAGCGTCTGACATGATGCACAGGTATTCTCCAAGCTTGCTCAAGGCTCCCTCAAGACGCCATAAATGATTCCCCTGGGTGCTTTGAATTGCCAGTGCAACGGATTTGAGAGCCTGCACATATTATGATTGGTGAATGTCTCCAGACAAGGCAATGCCAGAGGAGGGGATGTGTATCAGCGATATAATGACATCATCTGCACAGGCTGTGACAGTCAGGGCGATTTTGGAGTGGAAAAGTGTTGGTTGTTGCCATGGGCAATCCCAAGGAATAGGTTGAACAGATAATACAAATCAGGAAACATCAGTGAGATGATGCATTCATCGTATTGGCCTTGCCAAGCAGTTGCAACATAGTTGTAGTGAGTGCTTGATCTCGTAGTTGTATCTGAAAATTTCCAATGGCACAAAGTGCAATGTCTTCTGGTCAGAATTTATTGACAAATAACTGTTTTATTGATGAATATGGGTCAGAGTCCATAATAAATTCTGACATCAGAACTAATCCTGAAGACTTCAAGATGAAAAAAATAGCTTTATAGTATGTTAGAAAACAAATATGTTAACATCTACCTCTTGTTGACTTATAAACATAAACTTATTGGCTGATTGATTACTTTGAGAAGGTGTGACCTCAGCTCCCTGGCTGAGCTTAAGTTAGACGAGACTGCTGCCTAAACTGAGACGGACACTGAACAGCCTGTGGAGCACACAGTGGTGTTGATCCCAGTGGTCCTCCGTGGATGTTCACTCGTTACAATTTCGGAATTTGAATTATACAAAATTTAACACCAATTTTGCTGAATGTGCTCTGAATCTTTCCTTCAAGTACTATTTCCCAGACCTCAAAATTTCATAGCAGTTTGAACAAATGCTATATACAGTCAGTTTTACAGTCACTTTCATTTGTCACTGTTTTATCTATAGAACATCCTTGTTGCTACACATGCATGTATGGTGGCTACCTAACGTATCCCACCGCTGTGCTGTAACTTTTATTTTAGTCTAATCCCAAAAATCTCAACCATAAAACAGTAGAAATGAATGAAAGTCAACCCATCAGCATCAGGACACATACGAGTCCACTGTGTATGCAATGAAGCATAGCAACACAGTTCTTCTTCTGTTGAGAAACTAGTGGCCAAGTAGATAATGATGCAAACGTGATGCAAGGTAAAAGTCGCTAAATAAAGTGTTCACCTGAACAGCTAACAAAAATGTAAAGGTTTCAGTCATTTCAGATGGTGGACATTTGCTGTTATGTGGCTCCCCTGTGAGTGGCTGTTATGTGTCCCAACAGAATTGCTTCCTGATTCGCCAAACTGAGAGCAATCTGACCGCTGTCTGCGGCAAGGATACTCAGCACTGTTAAGGCTGAGTTATACTTCTTTTAACTGCCCTTGCGCTTGCGTCTTGCGCGTATGTTAATGGCTCGAGACGTTTATACTTCATTTTGCTTTGTCGGCGCTTGCGTGTGCTGCGTGGCGATTCACCGCCAGGACAGTAGGTGGAGTAGCGGGTTTTTTCAATGACAAGCCTACTACGATGAAAGGAAATTCACCGCCAGGACCTCTTTGGCAAGTCTCTCTTCCATAGATTCATGCTTCTTCTTCTTCTTGTAAATAGCCGGTATTTTGTAAGATTTTCAACACCTTGGGGGTCTAAACGACTACTTTCTTGCCTGAAAATGTTTCAAATGTTGCTAAAGTTATATATTTACAGAGTTTAGCCTATAGCTTAAGGGAAATCAGCTTTTCAGGCCGGCTGATTTGGGCTCGGGCAGGAGTGAAGTGCACTGTGTGTAAACGCTCTGCATACTGTCACATCGATCAAGTAGTGGGCGGTTTCGACCACAGCCAGTGGCTTGCGCTTGCGTCTTGCGTGAAGTTTAGAAAATTGAGGTGACACACGCAAGCACGCAAGGGGGGGCTTGCAACCGCGAAAGGGCTTGCGTTGCGGCTTGCGTCTTGCGTTGCGTCTTGCGTTACCGACTATAAACCAGGCTTTAGTTGCACAGTAATTACAGTTAAGTAACAGTTGCAACTTGACTTTGCTAGTTTATTGGATCACAGACTGTGTTCCAGTATGCATGCACAGGAGATGAATCACATTAATAGGACCATGTGGCCTGTGTAAAAAAAAAAAGGTTCAAGACATTTTGCCTTCTCTAACGATCTTTGTGAGAGATCATTGTATATGTTGGTAGAGCCAAATTCACTGCACAGACATCTTGAATAGTGATTTTGTTAGATGATATGCCATGTATAAAATCTAGATTTTATTGGACCTGAGCAACAGTCTGTAAATGCTTTTCCTTTGCCTATAATTTTATTTATCAAGTTAGATTTTTAGTGAGTTGCCAAGTTTTGCAGATATTACCTCTTGAAGTGGGTCTGTCCAGAAACCATGACCTGGTTCATCAAATAAAAGAGTTTATGGTTTGACCTGTTTCATGTAGGAACTTTTTCACACTGACTATGGTATGACTAGATAAAGACAATATTGGCATTCTTCATTCCTGACTTATAACAAAAGCTGCACTCGCTTATCTCCAACATAAGCAATATCAGACATCAGCAACACTGCAATCTGTCTTACTGAACAGTATTTATTTTAATCAGAATATACCAACAAAGAACCACGAAATATGGATGCAGTGAGAGCCAAGACTGAAGTGGCGGGTGCTACCAGGGCTGCTAGCAATGACTGCTGCATCTCCACCCCCTACAGTGGATGGAAATTGGTGATGTTTTTAACCTGTTTCCTGTCTTTGTGACTTCACATACTATCTGTACAGGACTTAAACATCCCAGGTGAAGTAATGACTCTTTGAAGTCCCCTAATTTGGATAAATGATCACAGCAAATCCTCTGTTCTCATCAGTTTGCTCTCACCTGTTTTTTGTTTTTTTCATGTAGTGACGCTTAATTGAAAAAGCTAACCAACACTCACATTTGATGATAACTTTTTATTCTCAACTGCGGTTTTTTATGTTGCGTCAATATTTTTGCTATTACACAAAATATATATTTGAGTTTTAGAAATCATTGTCCATTTGACAGACACTTTGGTTCACCACTTAACCACTTCAGCAAATGGAGGATGCCATCGTTGTCCACATCCAGTCACACTATCAGAAGCAGGAGCCTTCCATCTCGGTTAGATGAAAGCTTCACTACCAGCCAATGGAAAAAATGTGCATGTTTGGCATGGGGTTGAACAATCCCTTTGATGTCATTAAAGGATGTCTGCTAACTCTGTCTCAGATTTAAGCAGCCGTATCCAGAAGATGCATTTAAAAAACACATACACATTTTAATAGCATGAGATCACGTTAAACAAATTTTATACTCCATTCATCCAAATGTTTTGTTTTTTTTTGCAAATCTTGATCTAACTCCTGTTCCTTGGGGTGTTTCTTCTCAAAATAGAAGCCACTGTGCTGACAGATTTCCCCATGGTACAATCAAAATGTTTTTCTTTGCTGCTTGTTAGCCTTTTTTTCTTTTTAAGAATGTCCAGCACATATTCTGTCAGAGCTTGACAAGCTATGCTTTATTCAAAACTCAGACCACCTCAGTCAGAAATGCAATTACTAGTGAGGGTTTGATTTTCATTTAAATAAGATTACATTACAATGACATAAAAAGGGGGCACTGTTAGGATGGAAAGAACACGAGTGCTCCTTTTATCTGGTTCCCCAGCACTGGGATTGTGGGACAAGACTCGGCTGCATGAAGAAAGAATCTGTGTGTGTGTGTGTGTGTGTGTGTGTGTGTGTGTGTGTAAGAGAGAGCGAAATAAAGAAAGAGAGAGATTGTCTATGTCAAAGTGTGTATCTGTAACAGACAATGAATAATAGGCAAGTGTGTACTTTATGGCTGCACATGCATGGAAACGTGTGTTAGAGTGACACATCTCCAAGCGACCAGCTTGTGAGGAGAGCAATTACTGCAATGCCTCAGGCTCAAATCAATAGAAGGTCCTGTGCAAAAGCAGCATCAGTAGCAAAAAGCTACATGATATATCATTTTCTACTTTTATTTTCATGATCCCGCTCTAATTTTCTCAGCCTGGACCTCCTCCTCCCTCTTATCTTGGTTTGTTTCTGCCTACATTCAAAGCCACTGCAGGCTGAGTGAATTCAGAGTATCACAGTAAATAATTCCAAGCATCAGGGGCTGACTGGCTCATTGCACCGTGCAAAAGAAGTCATATCTGATGAAGCAGTCGAACCATCTTTACGATGTGGTTGTAGCATGTATCTCTCCCTATGAAGTGAGGTGTGAGTAAGATAGAGGCGCATCATGTAGTAACTATTTTGTGCTCTGTCTCTTCTTCCCCATCTCCATGTCTGGTGTTTACCCATTCTTTCCCCTCTTTGTTGCTATCTGGCCTTGAATGGAACAGCGGATGAACTTGGGATCGAGTTCATGGGTAAGACAACTTTTCATTGACTTTGCAGAGCACTCCATCTTTCATGTGCCTCCCATCTGTGAAATATCCAAAACACACAAGCCAGCACAACAAGGGCGCTCACCTTGGAAAATTAATGTGGGCCAGTCACCATGGAAACACTGTGGTGGTGAATTAGGTGTATTCTGTCTGCATGAGGAACAGTACTGTTAGAGAAGAGTGATGTAATGAGCATAGAGCAAAGCAAATGGCAGAAATAATTCCTTTCTCTCCTTTCATATATTTGCATAGTGATTTAAGAAGTAATTTCTAATACTCAAAACAATAAGTTATCTGCTTTGTGGTATGCATTGCACATTGCATACAAAGCCAACTGGTGGAATGAGAAGCAATACAATTTTAATTTCTTTTGATCTATATTACTTTTCTACCACCTTCCAGGTGGTTGACAAATCTTTCCAAACCAAATTATCTGGCTCTCTTTCTTTAATAATGTCACTCTGTTCCTTGTCCAGGGGGAAAATAAAGTCTCACCCCCTTCACACACACACTCACACACACTCACACACACACACACACTCAGTCACACTTGTATTTTTTTTTTCATTTATTTTTCTCCTTTGCCATCTTTTCCCTGTTGTTTGCCTCGCTTTAGTGCTTGCATAAAACCAGGCAATGAAGTTTTCCATTAACATGTCTTCATACACTGCTGTCACATCACAAACTTGCTCCAGGAAATAGGAGGAAGGAGAAGATCCTGAGGAAGAAAAGCCTGCTCTGCACACAGCATTCCCGGGTTCATTGATTTTAATCTGGTGCTAAATTAGTTTAAAACACTACTGCAGATGGGCAGATGCATTAGATAAAAGGAGTACAGGACTGACTGGCTGATAGCTAGACGGATGACAGACAGAAGTACAGATAGATTTTCTTGTCTCTGAAGTAGGCACTATGCATGCTGACTTGATTATTCATTGCATACCATCATGAATTCTTTGTGTCATTTATCGATGAAGCTTTTGGTAGTTGTTATATAAGTTTTATACAGCATGGGACAGCCTGAGACAGCCAGTCGGAATACTGCAAAGCCATGTTTGATGTAGAATTGAGGACTCTTAATATGATTTTCTTGCACTATTTAGTCCAGCAGCTGAAGCTCTACATGTCTCACTAGTTCACTCTGATGTATTTCAAGCTGAATACCCCATTTTGTCATGGACACTTTTACACGGTCTACAGTACAACATTTCATGCTAGTCAAGTGTAGAGTGGTTGTTATGGTGTAGCTGGCCAAATGGTATTGTCTTGTCTTGTGTCAGTATATCACGTCTTAGCCAGTATTGCTAAGGCTGTTCATCTTGTTTCCTAACATGCTCTTGCATCTAATTTCAAGAGTGCCTCGTAGGCATCCAGCATGAAAGGCCTGTAATGGCTTTATGTTCAGATTGCACGTCAGTTTTTCCTTGCAGCCATTCAGCAGAGATTTGCAGACAGCTGTTTTTGTGTTCAGATTTTGGAAAAGCCTATTTCATCCTTCAAAAAATACGCAGAGGTTGGTCTCAGGTGGCTCTCCACATGAAGAGTGATGATGCAGCAGCAGGCAAAGATAGATATTCCCTATGTTTTAGATACGCAGCCATTGAAAGGTCATTTCAGTGATGGTAAAAGCTGGATGGGGCACAGCTATGCAAGTGGCACATTAGTGTCTTGGCATTTTCTGCAGTTTGTTTTTAGAAAAGGGCTTGAAGAATTTTGCTGCTGCTTCTGATATTGGAGAACTATGTCAACAAGTTCTGTCATAGTTTCAGTGTTGCTTATGATGAGTTGTACAATACACAATAAAGCAAATTCATTATGTTACCTTAAATCTATCTCACCCTTAATTAACCAAGTTTAATACACGCAAATCAACCTATTTGTACGTGTATGAAAGAACAACACAATCAAAGGTTAATATATTTGCAGTTTCAATGGAAAGCATTCCGACTCTCTCAAGTAGATTCATCTTTAAATGGATTCAATAGATTTTCATTAAACTTCACACAATTCTCCACACACAAAAGAGACTCACTTTTGCTATTTTATTGAAAACAATCAACTGAAAGATGTAATTATTAGATAGATAGATATCATAAGTATTCAACCCTTGGCTATGACTTGTCATAGTTTAGCCTCTGGCACTTACTGCACTGTCCCTAAAATGCTTCTGTAACTTTACTGCAACTCACCTAATTGCATACACTGGATATAATTTACTAAGAAAAGCCCCTGTTTATAACTAACAAATCATGAGGTGTAGAGAGATGTCTACAGCACAGTGAGACAGGATTGTGTCAAGGCACAGATCTGCAGATGGATGCCTCTACATGGAAGTTTGGAACCAAAAACACTGTCAGACAGTGGACCAATAAGCCAATGGTCGCTATTAATGTGATCCACAGTTTATTTGTAGCAATGAAACTTTTGAGACGGACAAGTATAAGCACAGCGCTTCAACTACCAGGGTTTTATGGTAGAGTGACCAGACAGAGCCCATTTCTCAATTAAAGGCACATGACAGCCCACTGGGAGTTTGATAAAAGACACCTGAAAGTTTCACAGACCCTGAAATTCATCTGATGATTTGATGAAATAGAAACTGATCTATTTGGTCTCAATTCCTGGCATCATGTGTGCAGGAAACCAGACACTGAGCATCACTTCATATATACCACCCTAACAATCACGTATGGTGATAGCAGCATCAAACTGTTGGGAAGAATTCATTTGGTTGAGGTTTGGAGGTTAAATTACACGTATTCTAGAAAGAAAGATGGATGGAGGAACCACCTTTTTCAGAGTATTGAGGTTCAGGCTTAGGCTGGAATTAGGTTTAAATTGCAACTAAACAATGGTTTAGTTGCACCAAAGTTTCCTAAGGAAAACTCAAAGTCCTGGAATGACCCAGGACTCCCTGTCAGAATCAGAATCAGAATCAGAATAACTTTATTAATCCCTTGCGGGAAATTCTTTTGTTGCAGTGCTCTTATTTACAGGAAAATAAAGATTAATAAGAATAAGATAGGGAATAAAATAAAATAAGAATAAAAATATCAGTATGTACAAAAATAGAATAAACAATAAACAGTATTTACAATGTTCTACTCAGTAGCTAATTATTATTGTTATGACCGGGTTATTGCACATGGTGAAGTGATGTCAGAGACTGGAGTTGTACAGTTTGATGGCCACAGGCAGGAATGACTTCCTGTGGCGCTCTGTGGTGCAGCGTGGTGCAATCAGTCTCTGGTTGAAGGTGCTTCTGTGGCTGACCAACACATTATGAAGAGGATGTGCAGGATTGTCCAGCATGGATTTGATCCTGGACAGAATCCTTCTGTCTGACACTGCATGCTGTCAGAGAGTCCAGCTCCTCTCCGACAACGTGGCTGGCTTTGCGGATGAGTTTGTTCAGTCTGTTGGCGTCCTTCACCTTCAGTCTGCTGTCCCAGCATGCAACAGCGTAGAGGATGGCACTGGCCACCACAGACTCATAGAACATCCGCAGCATTGTCCGACAGATGTTGAAGGACCTAAGCCGCCTCAGAAAATAGAGACGGCTCTGGCCCTTCCTGTAGAGGGCGTTTGTGTTTTTTGTCCAGTCCAGTTTATGGTCCAAGTGCACCCCTAAGTATTTGTAGTCCTCCACCATGTCCACGTTGACCCCACAGATGGAGACAGGGGTCACTGGGGCCTTACTCCTTCTCAAGTCCACCACCAGTTCCTTGGTCTTTGCCACGTTGAGCTGCAGATGGTTCTGCTCACACCAAGTGACAAAGTTGTCCACCACACCCCTGTACTCCGTCTCATCACCATTACTGATGCATCCAACTACTGCAGAGTCGTCAGAAAACTTCTGAAGGTGGCAGCTTTCTGTGCAGTAGCTGAAGTCTGTGGTGTACAGGGTGAAGAGGAAGGGAGAGAGGACGGTCCCCTGCGGGGCCCCGGTGCTGCAGATCACCTTGTCTGACCCACAGTGCTGCAGGCGCACGTACTGCGGTCTGCCAGTCAGGTAATCCACAATCCAGGACACAATGGGGGCATCCACCTGCATCGCCGTCAGTTTCTCACCCAGCAGAGCCGGCCTGATGGTGTTGAATGCACTGGAGAAGTCAACGAATGTGACTCTCACAGTGCTCGCTGGCTTGTCCAGGTGAGCGTAGACACGGTTGAGCAGGTAGATGATGGCGTCCTCAACTCCTAGTCGGGGCTTGTATGCGAACTGGAGGGGGTCCAGAAGTGGTCTGACCATGGGCCGGAGCTGTTCCAGGATGAGTCTCTCCAGGGTCTTCATAATGTGTGACGTCAGTGTCACGGGTCTGTAGTCCTTATGGCCGCTGGGGCGCGGCACCTTCGGCACAGGAACGATGCACAACGTTTTCCACATCACGGGGACCCTGTGAAGACTCAGGCTCAGGCTGAAGATGCTGTGGAGGACTCCACATAGCTGGGGGGCACAGACTTTGAGCACCCGGGGGCTCACACCATCCGGGCCTGCAGACTTGCCTGAGTGGAGTCTGCTCAGCTGTCTCCTGACCTGATCTGGGGTGAAAGTCAGTGGAGAGGTGACAGGAGGGGGAGGGGTGGAGGTGTTATGCCGGAGAGTGCAGTCAGCCTGGGAGCCGGGGGAGGAGGTGTGAGGGGGGCCATCACTGGAAGATAAGAGGCTGTGGGACGGGGGAGGGAGAGAGTGGGGGGTGGGTGCTGGCTGCAGGTGAGCAAGGTTCACAGAGTCGAATCTGTTGAAAAACAGATTCATCTCGTTGGCCATGTCCACACTGCCTTCCACTCCTCTGTTGCTGGATGGTCTGAAGCCAGTGATGGTCTTCATTCCACTCCAGACCTCTCTCGTGTTGTTCTGCTGGAGTTTCGACTCCAGCTTCCTCCTGTACTTATCCTTGGCCTCTCTTATCTTCACTCTCAGCTCCCTCTGGATCGTTCGCACCTCCTCTCTGTTGCCAGCTCTGAAAGCCCTCTTCTTATTGTTGAGAATGTTCTTTATGTCCTTTGTCACCCACGGCTTGTTATTTGGATAACAAAGGACTGTCTTTGGTGGGACGATGGTGTCAAAGTTTATGTAATCAGAGACACACTCTGTGAGCCCATCAATGTCCTCCCCATGCGGCTCACAGAGCGTCTGCCAGTTTGTGGCTTCAAAGCAGCCCTGCAGGGTCTCGTTGGCCTCCTCAGACCATCTCCTGACAGTCTTGGTGGTTGCAGGCTGGCTCTTAACCACAGGCACATAGCAGGGGTCGAGGTGAATCAGGTTGTGATCTGACCGTCCAAGTGGGGGGAGAGGAGAGGAGCTGTATGCATCCTTAACATTAGCATACAGCAGGTCAATGGTTCTCTCCTCTCTGGTGGGACAGTTCACATACTGTGTGAATGTGGGGAGTGTTGTATCCATGGTGATGTGGTTGAAATCACCCGAGATAGCAATGAATGCACTCGGGTGTTGAGTCTGTAGCCGGGCTATGGCTGAGTGGATGGAGTCACTTGCCGACGTCGGGTTTGCAGAGGGGGGGACATAAACAGCCACCATGATGACCTGTGTGAATTCCCTGGGCAGATAATATGGTCGTAGTCCAACAGCACAAAGTTCAATATTCGGGTCACAGAGATGCTCCTTGATGGTGATGTGAGCGGGGTTGCACCATCGGTTGTTCACGAGAACGGCGTGCCCCCCACCTTTGCTCTTTCCGCTCCTGGTGCGATCTCTGTCAGCCCGAACGGTGTTAAAGCCTTCTATGGAGACGTTGTCATCAGGAATATCCTGGTGCAGCCATGTCTCCGTGAAACACATTAAACTGCATTCCAGGTACTCCCTCTGACTCCGGGCCAGCGCTGTCAGCTCGTCCATCTTATTCCCCAGGGACCGCACATTTCCCATAATAAGCGAGGGGAGACACGGCTTAAATCGCCTTTCTGTGATTCTCCGTAGTCTCAACCCGTCCCTTTTCCTGCGTTTCTTCTTTCCTCCTCTGCACCCCCGATGTGTTCTCCTCCGTAGCTCCGCTGGGATATCAGCTGGTCTTTCCGTTAGGTCTGCCGGCCTCAGGTCGATCAGCTGTTCTCCGGAGAAAACAATGCGGACTCGATTCGCTGCGATACCGGAATGAAGAAGTATCACAGCGAACAGAACAGCAAAAACTTGCACTATCCTCATGTTGAGAGTTTGAGGTTTAAGTTAAATAAATAGTGTAAAATAAAAAGTTTAGAAAGACACAAAAGTGGTAAAATACGCGAAAGTAAACGGGAGCGACTGCAACAGGCTGCACACGAGTTGACGCATGCGCACTAAGTCTGTCTAATCCATTTCTAATCCATTTAAATCTAAACATTTTTTCTTATAGGAATAAGATGAAAATTTCCTAATATACAGTGAAATCAAGGTTGATGAAATTCCACAAAGACGAGGCTGTCATTAAAAGGGTTTTGATTGGTGTTTTTGATGCACATTTAGGCTACGGCTACACGAAAACGTTTTTCACTGTAAACGATACTTTTTCTTATCGTTTGGCTGTCGCGGCCACACGGAGCCGGCGTTCCCACTACCCCAAAATGATAGTTTTTGAGAACGGGTTCCAGAGTGGGAAGATTTGAAAACGGTGTCGTTTCGTTTCCATTGTTACAGCGAAAACGGATTTGTTTACGTCTGCACAGCCACATGGCTAACGCAGTGACGTATACACATACGTCAGTGACCAGAAAAAAAGCGGCTTCTATTCAAAATCCGGAAGAAGAAGACAACACAACAAGGACAGACAGCGATCATCATGGACCCCACAACATTGATAGCAGCACTGCTGCAGACACTGCTAACTACAGCGGCATTGTTGAAGGAACAACGTGAGCTTCGCGCTGTTAGAAGTAGGGGCGTACACGCATGCGCATTGCTTCTTCTATTGTTCTGGTGTAACCGGTGGGGGTGGCTTACAGCGCACCTAGAGGTGTTTCGTGTGTACTGCATCGTTTTCAGCAAGCGTCGCGTTGTCATGTGGACAGAGAAGCCCCCCTGTGTGGTCGAAATCGTTTTCGTACCCGTTTTCAAAAAAAACCTTGTTTCGTTTTCGTGTAGCCATAGCCTTAGAAGATGTGTAGAAGAATGGTGAATGGATATTGTTTCAATTAAGTCTATAAAACTCCATTAATGTGCAAAAAAGAAGGTATATGCTTGCCTGCGCTGGTTGTAGCCTCTTCATGGAAGACTTAACCCTTATATTGTGTTAGAAAGCTGTTTACACCTGTGGTGTTCGCGGGTCAATTTTGACCTGTGATTTGAAAATGCTTGAAAACGCTTAAAATCACCAGTTTTCTTCCAATATTGTTTTTCAACTCATTGTTGGCTTAGTATACATTCATATAAATTGAACCAGTGTGGGAAATTTCTTTAGTTGGCTCCACAGACACAGTGTTTTAAAATATACCACTCGTTTTTGAATGCAAAAACTATTTAAATTCACTAAAAATATTTCTCATTCTTATAGACTGAGTAATTAGAAACTGTAAATGTGTTATAGACCTATATTAGAGTACACCTACCAAAGAAAAAATTACTATTTTTTTTATTATTTAAAATTATTAACAATTTTTACATCTTTGGTGTTTCGGGTCAAAACTGACCCGTATAGATAAATAGTAGGATAAAGACAACAAGTGTTCAAATTTCTTTCCATAAAACCAACTTTTGTTTAACCATACCAATTAACCAAGCAATTTAACCATAACAAATGAACAATGACCAACAACAGTGTGTGTGTGTTGCCAGAGCACCGACGGAGAACATCCTCAGAATGACTCCAGGGCCTACTAGATACGCTGTGTCACACGCCCAAGACATCAAGTCAACGTTTGAACTGTTCTTTCCATAACCTATTCAGAGTATCCTACTTGAGATGACCAACATGGAAGGGAGAAGAGTGTTTGGTGATAGCTGGAAGGAGATGGACAAAACACAGCTAGATGCTCACATGGGACTGTTGCTTCTTGCGGGGGTGTACAGATCCTGTAATGAAGCTACGGCCAGCTTATGGGATTTAAATTTTCCACCCATTTGTCCCAAACCTCCCTGATGGGAGCAAGCTTGTCATTCTCACGACGAACAACTCTGGTCTCCCTGTTGTCAAAACGTAGCACTCTTGATAACACATGAAAGGCTTGAAGTGACATTGTGGCACGGAAAATAGGGCGTCCTGACTCACTATCCCATAAGCTGGCCGTAGCTTCATTACAGGATCTGTACACCCCCGCAAGAAGCAACAGTCCCATGTGTGCATCTAGCTGTGTTTTGTCCATCTCCTTCCAGCTATCACCAAACACTCTTCTCCCTTCCATGTTGGTCATCTCAAGTAGGATACTCTGAATAGGTCGTGGAAAGAACAGTTCAAACGTTGACTTGATGTCTTGGGCGTGTGACACAGCGTATCTAGTAGGCCCTGGAGTCATTCTGAGGCATGTGTACGCTCACACGTCTGCATGCGCACGTGCTCTCGCGCGTGTGTTTGTGTGTGTGTGTGTGTGTGTGTGTGTGTGTGTGGGCTATAACTGGGCATATTGGGCCACAATTGATCCTCAGAGCAACCCATAGCTTTTAGGTGATGCATAAAACAGCCAGTATTCTCTGCCGGGTCATTTTTGACCCGTAACACCACAGATGTAACTTTTTTTTTTTTTAGACCTTTAGAATTTACTAAAATGGTGAAATTTGATATTTCTGCATTCAATCGGGTGTGTCTGAGGATTAGATGAAGCCTCATTCCAGAGCAAAAAAGCAAATGGTAATTTTTACACATTTAAACTTTAAAACGGGTCAATTTTGACCCGAACACAAAAGAAGGGCACATTACGGTACATGGAAACACTTTAGCTGTTTGTCAGTCTGAGCTGGCAAGTATTAAATTTATATGACTGACCGGCGACCTGTCCAGGGTGTCTCTGCCTCTCGGCCCCCTAAATTGGATTAAGCGGCTATAGAAAATGGATGGATGGATGGGTATAGAAAATGGATGGATCGATGACTGACTGGCATCTTTCCAAAAGTAATGTCCATGTTATTTACCAGGAAATTTAAATTATTTCTAAAGACTAGTAGTATCTTTGCAGTATCTTTTTTTCACAAGATCATAGCTCTTGCTTCTGTGGTCAATCTTCCACTGACCCTGTAGATTATATTATTACTTACAACAAACTGATCTTACCAACAAATGTAGCTTAGCTTAAGATTCAGTAAAAAACCAACAGTAAAAAACTTACAGTATATGGCATCATACACATTTTTAAAATGACCACAATCTTCCAGAAATTGTCTGTTATCTATTTTATAATACCCAGACGTGTGTCAAAGCTGAGCGCTCCTGCCTTTCTTTGGATTTGCAATTCAGTCATCCTGCTTCCCATATATATCCACAAACTGTCAGTCCAGGATATGTTCAGATGTTATCTTTATCTTTTGCCAGAAGCACTATTAAAAAGGTCTTTACAGTTTAAGCTCAGTTACACTGTACTATCTCTTAAGTGTGCAGCACTGATGTCATAGAGAGGAAGAATATAGAAAAAGAAGGTATAAAACCGGTGCTCGGTTGCACCCCAGTGTTAGCTATAAATATAGAAAGTGCTCAAACAGTTTCTAGTTTAGGAAGATGATACACCTGGGCCGCTAAGCGCAGATGTAGAAGACCTCCCAGGACAGTTCTCTATGGACAATATCAGAATCCACAGACAGGCTTCCAAAGGTCATGACATGTTTTCTGCACTTTTTCCTGCAGCTGTTGGGGTGGGTAAATCAGACACAGGAGGATTTATTGTTTTTGAGTTGCAGGGTAAAGCCACAGGAGGTTGTGTTGAAGGTCATGAATTCTAGTGGACACAGAAGTCTCTCTGACTCTCAAAATGATCAATAGATGAGTGGTACAGCAAGATGTAGGTTATAGATTTTGTACAAAAACTCCAAAGTCAGTAGAATCACAAGAGCTTTTGATAAGGCAGTGCATGCACCCCCTTCAACCATGCAGCATGTGGTGTGGTATAAAACGCAGCACCAAAATCCAGCTGCTCTGTCACACAGATATCTGCTGGGATCAACTGCTATTTGTGACCTTACGCTTCTGCTGCTGATGTGCAGAAGTTTGACAAGAAGCTCCAGGAGCATTCATTTGCTACTAATTCCCTGTCACCATCAGTCTCAGAATGCTCAAACACACAAACCGCGCACTCCCATACATGCTTAGTGTTGCCCCTGCAGAGTAGACAGTTCATCGGTGTTGCCTGCTGGGTTTGTCTGAACGAAATGATTATCCCACTTCAGTTAGCACATGTCACTGAGAGCTGCCTGTGTCTGTCATGTCCCCTTCAAATGTTCAAACACTGACATTTACTGGCAGCAACACTGGTTGCTTTATGTTAATCCAGATTGTGGATAAATATCTGTGTGTGGTTTTATGTGCATGCCAGTCCACAGTTTGTGTGTTTGGTGTGCTGATTCAAATTGCACCGTGTCATCTTTGCACAATCACAGCTGCAGTCCACATCCTATGGCACATAGAAATTAATTGTCCTGAATTGTATTCTCTCCTCCGCAGAGAGTGGTGACACCTACCAGAGGCAGGTGCTGTCCATCTTCAGCATTGCCTCAGGGATCTGTCTCCTTGGAGTGGCATGTATGGCTCTCTACCGCCGCAACAAGTAAGTGATGCCAGTCAGAACCACATTAGTAGAGTAAGCCCCTGGCTGTGCAGAAAAAGCATTTCACAATCATGGAATGGAGCCCAATGAAAGCACGACTCAAATCCACAATGTTTTAGCAAGGCATCAAATCTATATTGTGTGCGATACATTTGGGACAGATACTCGTGTAAGATTTATTGGTAAATTTTTAGCAAGCAGGTGTATCATGAGTACTGGACACAAAACGAAATACACAGATACCGCACAAGCTATGGTACGTATGTGTGAACATGTGTTTGACCAAATAAGAGGGCACCAGGCAGCACAAAAGCCACCAAAGTGAATAATTTCTTTGCAGGTAAGAAAGTAATGAAGACAAGAAAAAGTAATAAGAATAAACTTCAGTAGTACTGAAGTTCAGTAGCTGCCTGTGTTTTCAGTAATACTTCAGTAATACTGAAGTTTATTCTCTTCTTCAGTAAAGGTACACATTTAATTTACACCAGTACTTGAGAGCACCAGTACTCTACCAACAAAGGTTGGTAGAGTTCCTTTCTTGATATGATCTGAAGGCCTTGCAGTGGAGCAGCAAAAAGATACAAGATCTTCGCGTACATATTTAAAGATCAAATGAGTTCACATCAAAGCCAAATGAATTACTCCACATGTGGTTATAAAATGCGGTCATACACAGGACAAAGATGCCGAAGACTACACATCAATATAGAGCTGATACTGATATATAGAATAATTTGCTGATAATCATGCATTTAATAATTATGTGGACTTTATCATGTGTTATGTTATACAGTATGATGCATGAGCTCGTTTACTTACTTCAGACATAGAGTAATTATGATGTGTTTTACTCCTTCTACTGTCACATACTTTGTTTTTAAGTGTTGTGATTTGATTGTTTTATTTTCTAAGCATAGGTCCTTGCACTCGTCCCTCCAAGCCAGTTGCAATTATTTAGTCGTTTGTTTTCATATTCAGAGAGAAGATCAAAGACAGATTTTTATAGGTTTTTGAGAACACGCAGCTGGAACATTTCAAATGAAGAGCAAAAACTGGACTCAAGCCACCAGATTCATTTACTCATTTGATCTTGATTTAAACTCTAAGAACAGAACGGGATGGGGGCTTGCAAGGCAATATACCCAAGTAAGGAAAAAACTGAAGATGTAGACCAATGAAAAACTTGGATCAGAAAAGTTGGAAAAACAGTGAAATACAGATTTATAAGGAATAATTGAAGCAATTAAAAGATAAAGCGAGTGGATCAGCTTAAACCAGCTTAAACAGGAACAACTGTATTTCAATTAGACAAAAATAAGATCTCAAATTGCCCAGATTATTAAATGGAATCGAAGTATTTTCAGGTTGTAGGTGCACAACTGGATTTTAAGCGCAGTGAAAACAAATGGCAATTCTAATGTAATTAAATAATTTGAGTTTGTTTGATGCATTAAACAAATGACTAAAGCCCCAGTGTCTGTGGCGCCTTATAGAGCCACCTATGGCCACCTAAACCAAGTGTTATAACTATTGCTGGTGATCATTCTTAGCATAGAATAATAAGCATCACAAAAAGGTTTTACTAAATGGATCAATTAACATTTACCCTGCATTGTCAATGAAAAACTTTCAGATTATTGCAACAATTTTTCCCTCTAGTTTCTCTCACAAAACATTATCCAGATTCTGGTTTCCTTGTGAAAAAAAGCTTCTTTTTTCTTTTTTCTTTTCCTACCATTTTATGACATAGGCATGTAACGGATGTTTCACGGTACACTGGCTTGATTAAATTTTCCCTTGTGCCAGACATCCTCTCTCTTAATGCTATACTTGTCCCCTTTCTGAACACTTTACCACCATCAAACCTTCAGCTGCAGATCTGGAAAACAAAATGCCTGAATGTGTGTTGCATATGGATTGGTGTTCACATTTGTTACTTTGACCTTTTAAAATGCTTTTAGATTTACAGCATTTGACGAATACTGTCACAACTTTTAGTTTCAAAAAGCTCAAACTGTCAAAAGATTTTTTTTATTCAACCAAGTGGCATGATAGCATGATCTCATGGCGTATAAATAGCACATTGCTTCAGGCACATTTCCGTGTCATTTCACAGCATTAAATGACTTGAAATTGAAAATTGAAAAAAGCAATACCAGTAAAACACAACACAACTTTCACTCTCTCCTGAAAGCATTATTTGCTTCTTCAAGTTATTTCTTATTTATTTTTCTGTCTACAATGAAAAGCTATGAGGCAGAATTCAGCCATGAACAGGCAACTGAAGTTTGTGTCAGGATTAAAGTGCAACAAGTCAATAAGAGTGTATGATCTCCATGCTGTCAAGTGTGTTTAAAAATATAATCAAAAGACTCATAGGACTGAAAACTGCCATCAAAGACTGTTTTCACTAGAGGGGAAGGAATACTGACCCGAATAAATGCAGCAAGACATTTAGCAATGAACTCTGCAACAATGTTTTTTGTTCTATTTCTTATTTTGATTGTCAGGTTTTCCTGCTTCTTGGAAGCATTTTGTTTGATTAATTGCTGGCTGTGTTGTCAACAAACCCTTAATTCTTGTGCATTATCTCTTAAGTTTAGTCGTAACCTTGCAATCATTCTAATTTCCTATGCGCACATGCTCTGCTCCACAGGAAGCACCGAGAAAAACTTCAGGCTCATTTCTCTGATACCCGCAGCTTGAGAGACTGCAGCGTCAACGGCTCTGGCCTCGTGTCAAAATCCACTCTCAGGCTCCAGTACAGCCTTCATCTCCAAAAGGTAAGTCCTTTGCTATGATTGATTTTATTTTCAGCCACATATTAGTCATCATTGTCTCCATTTCATCTTCACATAAACAATACTTTATATATACAATACAGAACTCAAAGTGCTTGACGGGATGATCTCTGATGTATGTCCTAATAATCTCTCTACTGACTGAAGTCTTTTGTTCACACTTATATCTGACATAAGATGAGAGGCATGGGGAATAATAGTTTAAAATAATGCACCATGCATTATACAGGGAAAATCTGCTTGTCATGTTAAGTGACAGATTCCTGTGACAAACTGCAGTTTGTCACTTAGAATTTATAATCATTTTGGTATGAAGGATACAGAATTTGCCATGCAAGCACAGCAGCAAAGTGAAAGTCAAAACTGTGTTCTCTACGTGCATGCACATGATATATTAGGTGTTTCAATTTTCAATTTGCAGCAGAGATAAGAATATGAGGCAGAATCAAGGCATTTAAAAAGCAAAAAATTGTGAGCCTCTGTTCCGAAACTAAAATGAAGGGAAACAATTTTGTATGAAAAAGTGTTGATTGATGAACAATCACAGCACCAAGACATTTCGAAAGGAAGCACAATGAATAAAAGGATCTACCCCTCATGATAAGAAAATATATATAAAAAATACAAACTCTTGGTTGAATAGAAACAATTTGGAGGGTGCTGGCGTGAAAGAAAAAGTGGCCTAAATGAAGTACTAGTCGTCAGTGCCAGCAGAGGCTGACACTGCAGAGGAGTGAGCTGACCTCCAAAGCACGTGGAGGATGCGGATGGCACTGATAAGGCTGTTGTCTCCACAGAAAGGTAATTGCACTTTAATGCACACTTGCAAAGGTCTCATCAAATAACTGCAATCGCTCCCCATAATGCATTAGCACTTCCCTAAATGCACCCCCTTTCTTTATTCATTATTGTCTGCAGCATCTTTCTTCACTAAGATGTCTTTTTTTTTTATTTGTCTTTGACTTGGCTCAGCAGGCCGGTTTCTCTCTTTATGTTTAGATGCTTTAGCTATCATTACTTTCCCATCATTCATCTGTGCTACAGTGCACCTACTCCTACATTGCAGATAGGAAATTCCCAGCTGAAATAAATCTTTCACATCCTCTACAATTTGCAGGACTCTCATTTAGATTTTTATGGGAAACGGTGGTGTACTGATTACAAAGATGACAAGAGTTATTTTTTCTTCCAGGCGTATGCCCATTTGATAATCAACAATCTTTTTCTGCACGCAGATGTTTTTCTTGAAAGGAATTCCTCATTCAAACTCATTCTTGTTCTGTCATTTCTGTGTTTAGATCGAGACTCCTTAATAATTCAACAGTGTCTAGTGTCACCAGCTGAAACAAGCACTCCTCAAGCTAGCCCCACCCACTGAACTGCTGGTAGCACAGCCTGAAAGCTTTTTGAGGCTGTCATTTGAAATTATGGCTCAAAGCAGTTGACAACTAAGATGAGGGCACAGCATTTGATGTAAATGTTTAAGTTAAGTTGTGTGCTTTGAAAGGAACCAGAACATTGCACCTCAGAGAAAAGCTAGTGTGTTGTCTGTTCAGCATATTAGAGCCCAGTCCGACGCATTTCAGTCAAATGAGGACCCATAGCCCAAGAGTAAGCCATTATATAAGCAACAAGACTGTGAGACTGGAGTGACAGAAATACATCAGGACTCAGTATGTTGCTAAGCCCCGTGTCCAACCACAAAATGCTTTTACTGCTGGACACAGGAAGCAAGCCAAGTGGGGAAGGCAGGACAAAAAAAAAAAAAAAGACAATAATAACACAACAACACAAAAACACAAGCTATTATAGAACTTTGTGAGGGAAGCTTAAGGTGGGATGTGAAAGATCACTAGCTATAAGTACGCAGGAGGGGGCATGAGCTGAGCTGAATAGACCAAGGAAAGATTAAGAAGAGAAAGACATTTTTCCACAGATCTGACACAGCGACCCCAGACCACTGCTTCTTGCATCCCACTCCCACATCTTGAAACTATCCAGGGAGAGAACATGGGCTGTGGGTGGTGCAGTCCTACAAGTTCTGCATTTGCAAGTTACATGGACAAATGAAAAGTACTCTACAAGGAAGAGCAGATGGTTCCGAAAGAGGCTCAAAACATTTTGGTGTATGCTGTATAACTCAGCATCAGAACACAAGGGTTTTCTGTGTATGCTGTGCAGGCAGGGAGGTGGGGATGAGGCCAATGAGCTAGAAACAAAAGCCTGGCTCTGTCAAGGCAGGTGTGGAGGGAAGGATAAAAATGAAAGTCCATTTTGGTCATTGTCTTCCATTTCAGCTCTACAGGAAAATGATGCACTGCTCCATTTTTCTTTTATGTCCCCAAAATTATGTCAGCTGCAGTTTTTCACGAACATATTTTCTCTCAAGTTGTGTTGTGTCACAATCCAGACACTTACATAGACCTGACTATAGTAGAAGGAAGTTGCTACACCCTGTGTGAATTCTTGAAATAGGCACTTGGGCATCAGCATTGCATTTATAAAAGGGTCATTCCAACCTGACCCAACTAACCCTCCAGCTTTACATCACGGCTTTGATTTGACAAAAAATCTCGTGAAAATATCCAGGGGATATTGCAAAATCTCAATGATAATTTCCACAACTTTGCACTTTATTGGAACCAAATTTGCATTCTGTAATCGAATGCAGAGGTTGCTAGATATAGCTTTGATGTTGAAAAAAGATTTTATTTTTTAAAAAATGTTTTTAAAGGCATTTCTATTTTACCATAAGGGATCATTTTGAAATAATAATTTCTGAAAATGCTACATTTTTGGCTGAAATATACTCTCAGTGGATCTATTTACTTTGGTGTAGTCATAATTTTCTGTCTTCATGTGATGGATGCTGACCAGCCACTGTAAATATTTCTGTCTCAATTCCATATGTTTAATTATTGAGGTATATCTAATAAAAGTTTTTGAGGGTGATTGGGTTAGGAAACACTTGGTGTAATGCAATCTAGTGCACCACCACCAACAATAATCTCAAAAGTAAGTATAAGGTAGAATGGTAACCTTTTTCCCAACGTTATCAAAAACGGGAAAGTAATCTATGCCAGAGCTTTTGTGTTTGGTTGCATCATATCTCACAACTGTGACTTCAACAAAGTGGCCATATCTACAATCAACTGTGACATTTTGCCATAAAAGGTTAAACAGAATTTTTAGTTAGCATCTAAGGTATTTTTTCTGCTTTAATTTTTAACAAGTGAACATTCTTTGTTCGGGTAGAAAATGGTTTCTTGTTAATAATTTAGTTTCTATTAAAAAAAAAAAGCAAATGATGAGGCTTTCACAGAAAAATGAATAATACAATGTTAGTCTTAGGGGCAAATTTAAGTGAAAAAGGATTTGAAGAAGAACTTTAGGATTGTGGAAGTTCCAGTGAAAGTCTAGGATGTTTTGACTTTTATCACTGTTTTTAGCTTTTTAGAAGTCTTTTTGTGATACATTTTTTTTTTATGAACTGGGGAGGTTACATAGTTTTTCTTTGAATCATTCAGTACCATATCTCTTTACAGCCCTTGACCTAGCCCAACATATCTGCAGATTGTGTGTTTTTTTCCTCTTTAATTTCAGACACCTGTAAATATTTACTCATCAGGAAATACTTTTCTGCATATTTTCCCTCAATCTGTTATTTTGAGTGAAACTAAACATGTGAATTAGACACTTCTGATGTGAAAAATATGCTATTCAATTACTCTTTTCAAATACTTTCAAAGTAAAACAAATCCACAGAGAAATAGAAATGTAAATGGACTTAAACACATTGTGTCAACATTTGTGGTCATAAAAAAGAGGGTATGAAACCGTGTGACACAGCACTGGAGGAAACGGGCAACATACTTTTCCCATCAGCTCGAAGCACAAGAGTTGCAAATTAACTGGCCGGGATTCCCAGGAGGGAGAGAACTTACTTTTCTAGGGGACCTTCCTGACAAAGTAAAAGATGAGTAAAATAAAAATGACCTGTCTACCATTATTCTACAAAGTGGCTGAGTCACCACCAGGAGGGAGCATAATGTATGAATACTTCATGGGGATAAACAAAGGTATGAGCCCGAGAATAGAGCCTGGTGATCCAAGTTCTGCAGAAATATTACTTCAGAATATTTTAGCTTTAGTGTGCTACAGGGCCATGTTGTTTTATAACAAAGAAAAAAATCAAGCTGCTCTAAAATCGTAGCTTCTCAAACACAATGTCCTGTTCCTCCTCAAAGAAAGCACCAATTCTGGTTTAGCAAAGTGATTTAAACACATGCAGCACATTTATTCATTTTCATTTATCAGTTTTCATCACATCGGTTTTAGTAGATTTTTCTTTTTGTCAAAATAAAACGTCAGCAAAAGATTGAAATAAAAGGGTAATGGATGAAGATAGCTAAACTTTCATGTCAACCGCAAAGAATTAACCAGTGTCAGAGTGAACAGGAAATTTAAGAATTATTATAAAATATTATACACTGGTTTAACAGAGTTTTTGTATCAACTGAGGGTGTGATAAAAGTGTCTGGGGATCTCCATGATTAGCTAAAGAGCAAACCAGTTCAGCTCCGATCTGAATAATACTTCAAACTCTGTCCATGTGCATATCAAGGCATAACTCTAAAATAACTATTTAACATTTTGATAACAGGTCATTGAGGGAGCTAAGTTTTATGCTCAATTTTAGCCATAAACTAGATATTGGGGTGGTTTGTGCCGCTGGCTTTGTCTTTGGTGAAGAATAGACAAATATCCTATTATGCACAGTTCACAACCTGTGAATTGATAGTAGTCCAAGGAGGATTATGGCTGCTCTGAATGCATAGGTTTCCTTTACTCCTTATTACGTTGGTGATCGTCAACATGCTGATGGATTTCACAGGCTCCTGTATTTTTTCCTTTGTCTTCCCCTTCAAATGAATCCACATTGCGTCTCTTATCAAAGGCTCTCACAAGTGGCATAAAAAAAGGCTAAAGCAAGATAGGAGGGAACAAGTGTAATGGGTTACGCCATGCAGGTCTGCCTTTGTCTGCCACAAGCTATTTATTTTATCCCCCTGACATAGGTATCACCCTGCAGGAAAGTTTGCTGTAGCAATTGTCTCAGAAAGTGAGACATTTTCCACCTGCAGGGAATATGAGAGGGAGGCCAAAATGATACTATTTTCCTGCACGACTAGTGAACAGCAGTAGCAGCTCCCTCTGGGAGTCAGTGGTGTAAGGGGGAAAAGAGGCTTATCAGAAATGAGAGCCCTGAACAAGCTCTAAGTCTTATGTCTTATGCGGCTGCTTTTAATGGCAGACAATCAGACAGAGAGACAGGAAGTACTGTAACTGGAATAACAAAATTATCTCAACACTTGGTGTTTCACTGGGGGCTTCTTCGGGCACTTGTGGCCACTCTGCCAGAGCTCTGACTGTGGCCTGTTGTAAGATAATGCTGTTAATTTTGATAAGAATAAAGCAAAAGAATGGAAGGGCGGGTATTTTTTTAGGAAGCCATTAATGTAATCTTGTGCTGGATTAATTCTTGAGTGTAGCAGGAATGCTGTGAGGGCCAAAATTTAGTTTATTCATGGAGCGTCACCTTCTAATCTACAGTTTAAAATGTGAATTGTAATTAAAGACACTCTGTCTGAGAGAGGGAGGATACATCAGCAAGAGAACATCCCCAACCTCACTAGGGATTGCTACTAAGCCACATGGAGAATTATCAAAATTATGTATTATAATCTGAGCTTATTCGCAGTGTTGACATTCTGAAGCCATTTTGACTTTGTTTTATCCCTTACTGTGTTTGCACTACTTTTCTTTATTTCTGCAGGGTTGCAGCTCTCATGGATCATCTCTTAAGGGCGGCAATGTGACACCAGGCACATCCACTGTACCTCCGCCTATTCTCAGCAAAGCACTGTCTAAAGGGAAGCGCTTCAGGTGAAAATATGACATACTCTTATTTCCAGCCTTGTTTCATATCTTTCTCAGCCCATATCAAGATATAAAAGGCAGCCGAGTGAGAAATTTAATCAGCCTGCAATATGATATATTAAACAGGCTTCCAAATAATAAACAGATCGTTTGTTAAAAAAAAAAATAGTCTGAAGGATTTATGGGGATTATAAATGGGAGCAGCTAGGTTAATATATTTCTTAGATACATTTCCAAAATTATGAGCAGTGTGCCTGCCGGGTTATCCATAATTGTAATCAAGTATTTTCATGGAGATTCAATGGTTCAGCTTGTTAGATTGAATAGACATCCGAGTTTGTGCAAATGGCTTAGAATATAGGCAATTTTATTTACATTGCATTCCAGTAAACTTACATGTAAAATTACATGTTTTCTGAGGCAGATTATGAAAATGACAAGTTGCACTCGGATAGGAAAGGACACAAGGAAGCAGAGCCATCCTCTGTGGAGAAGTGAATTTGAGTGTGTGGAGTTACAAACACTGACTCAGCTAAATTTCCCCATGCCATCTTTCCAGTGGCATAGGATTTAACCAAATTAGCAGCACTTTGCTACAAGGGATCTCAGAGGGGGCTGAGCTTTTTATCCCAGCAGTCCGAATCAAATGCTGCCATTTCAAATCCTCAGAGGTACACGGGAATGTGGGTATGCAGTGCGCTACAATGGCCCTTTTCCTAATGTTTACAGAAAGGTTTAATTTGCTTTGATGATATGGATGCAGGCATGCTTTGACAGTTAATAACATTCAGCCACACAACGTATTAGAACTCTTTCACAATTTATTTTATTTGCCCTGGCACCCACAGTAATACACTATTTCAAAGAAGGATTAGACACCGTCAAATCACAGAAAATGATTGATAGCCACAAAATATCCACATATACTTGGTGTGACGGTATTAGAAGGAAATCTGGAGAGCAATGCTGTAGCTGTATTGTAAAAAGGCATACAATAGAGGTCAGGTTGTGCTTCCAGCATATTTATGTAAACCCCAATTATGTTGCAGGTTCACAGTATTTTGCTTTGAAGACAGAGAGTACAGAGATTGCAGTGATTAAAGGAAGCTATGTCTGGGGAGATGATGTAGATTGGGTGCATACAGAGAGTTTTTGCAGGTCTGGTAGACAACAGTGACAACTTTAATTGACCAGAGCTGAATCAGAGAGTAAAGTTTTTTTAAAGGTTGTTATGCGCGGTTGCATGAAACATTCCAGTGCCTCCCAGCTTTTTATTCTCCACAGTGTCCTGCAGGTGTCTCATGAAGGGCAGCTGACAGTCACTCATCTGTTAAGCTGCTTCTCAGAGCATGAGGAGGCATGGGAGGACTCCACTGTGATGGATGGTGTTGAAATGCTTTCAGCTATTGACCTGAAAGCTGGACCACATTGTGAGCTATGAGGAGAAATGCCCCATAAAAACATGTCAATGTGGCCCATCAATATTGCTGCAAATGTTTACCAGTGTGTCAGAGGCTTCATCTCTAGAGTCACCTTTTTAAATGCAGAGTGCATCTGTTGAACTGGGATTTTGCTGAAACAATGTAGATATCATTAAAACACTGGTAGGCTCTTCCTTGACCAACGAGAGTCCATATCCACACACAACCACAGCTCTGAGTAGAGCAGTACTTTCTGCTAAACACTAATGATACCAGTATGATCACAGTGATGTCGTCGTTATCTTGTAAAATGTTCACCATTTTCACCATCTTAATGTATCGGCATGCCAACTAGCAAAAGGGCAATTAAAGCTATTGGGAATAGTAGTTTTTTTTTAGGAATTTCGTAATAATCACCAAATATTCTATATATTCCCTCCTAGACTATCACCAAAGATATTAGAATTGAACAGGCATGAATGGCTGCACCAAATGTCAGTCCAATTTTAATTTTCAAAAAACTATCCAGCTCAGCTCACTGTGCTCTTCCTATTCTTGGGTATACTTCTTTGTTGCTTTGCCAGAAAAATCTGATGGAAATGTTATAATCACACAGCTAGAAGTCAATCATGTTTTCATTTTTGCTAAGCTGGAATTTAATTAATCATTACAATTAAACATTTCTTTCTCACGATTAGATCACAAGAAAAATTTAGTAAGAAAGCTAATCAATTACTTAAATGAAATCAGTGTGCTTCTGTTTTTTACATGCTGAGAAGGAAACCTAGTATCCACAGAGAACATCAGGAGCGCTACTCTGTGGGTGTATCCTGCTGGTTCTGTGGGGATGGGTGTTTAGCCGTTCATGTGACTCACTGTTTTTATCTCAGCTCGGGTCCTTTGTCACACGCTGTTCCCCTCAGTCTGCCATCCTCCTCCTGCTCCTCTCCAATATGTTCACTAAATGCATAAACAGAGAGAGAAACAGGTTAATTATGGCTTGGTTTCACATCACAGCCATACTTTGGAGGCTGTATGGTTGTGGTCAAATGCAGAAATAATAAGCTGCCATTTTGTTTTAAACCATTAACATTTCAACGTTCGATAATTATGGCAAATTATTCCACTTAAAGGGGAAGTTCGATCATTTTTTTTTTTTTAAACCTCGACCTTATTTCTGGCATAAAATATGTTCATCTACTCACTGATAACAGTTTGGTGATAGTCGACGTCCTTCAGAAGATATTTAAATCGCTCGAGATCTGCATATATCCATATAACGGGAGAGAACAGGGCATAGACAATACAGCCTCTAAATAAGGCATTATCTGTCTTTATTTCACCAACACTTTAAGCCGAATGAATGAATGAACGTGTACTATTGCACTGTTAGCTCATAGCTGCCGTGTTGTTGTTATCCGGGGCATTCGGGGGGCTTATAGGAAGCTTTCTGCACACGCGTCTAGTGGGATGACTTCATCGGCGCACCGCTGTACCACGTAATTTGTGCCAGAAATTAGGTCCAGGTTTAAAAAAACTGAAATTTTCCTTTAAACATGTTTACATTTTTCCAACTCTCGGTTAATCCTAATTACAAAATCAGCCTTATTATTCACAAGGTGTCCCAGTCCGCTATCTATTAGTAACTAGATACCCACTTCACTGTATTGTATGAATTGAAATTAGTTCAGTTTATGAACAAGCAAGAGCAATTCAAAGTTTGATTACTATTTAAACCAAAAGAATAAAAGATTTACCACTTCGTGCTTACACCAGAATCCATGCTGTGCTGCTTCCACAATGCCAAATTATTCAAGAGCCGGATTCAAGCTGTGACAGTGTCACTTATTTGTATTTACTGTCCCAAATCAACAATAAAATGTGTTAGGTGTTTTTTTTTTTCTGGGGCTGAGTTTAACCACAACAATCAAATGGCATTTAGAAAACAGAAGAAATGATAGAATGTGATAATCAGAGAATCCTCAATCTTTAAAATACATTCAAATTATTTCATCATTTTTCTAGCTTTCTATGTTATGGGTCCATATGCACTGTGGGAGCTGTGTGTTTTTTCAAACTTCTATTCACATTAGCTTGTAATACAGTGCAGTATAACTTTGATTCACATTTGATGTTTTTGGTTTACTGCTGCAGACAGGCAGGGATCCGCTTTGAAGTAGTCACCTACTGTGCTCAGAAAACAGGAAAAAAAACAGTGGGCCAAGAAAAGAGGGCTGCTGTTTGCATCATTTGAGAGCAGCAGGATATCGGTACATATGGGTCACTTTTGTGTTCATATACACAATTCAGCAAATGCATTTCAAATTTCACTTGAATGCTTTCGTGTTGCTTTACATGTATGGTCCTCTACATTATTATCCATATTGTTGAGCCATGCTGCTTTAAGGATTAAAATGTCACTCAGTTTCAAACTGAAATGTCTCAACAAACAGTACATGCATTTAATGACACTATGTACATTTCTCAAGAAGATGAAAAGCTTTTTCCTTGAGTCACCATGAAGCTGACATTTCTTGCTCTGTGTTAGATATTGCAGATTGTGCTGCAAATCTGAGTTCACTTAGAAGATTAATTTAATTACTGATGATCTTTTTAACTATTCACGTTACATCAGCAGGCCAAATGGATTTCTTAATGAGGGAAATATCCTCAAAATAAATGGGCACAATCTCTCTTGACTGTGATCTTTCTTTCTTTCTTTCTTCCTTCCTTTTTACAGCTAATCCTTGTGATGTTAGGACTGTCTGCGTAAGCCTGCTGATTTGCTGATGTCAGTGTTCATCAGTTGGACAAAAGAACACCGGAAAATCAGGATCCCTGTTAGAGAGTAGCAGGACCCACAGTCTGTGCAGACACTCATATAGTTACCAGATGCTCTGCCTTTTTATATAATGCAGCGAACACTGACATGAGCAGATGTGTGCACAAATTAGGGATTAAGATATGTACCCACTGAGCATTTTTTGGTAGGAAAGATGTTTAAAAGACATTTAAATGATCCATAAACACATTTAGCAAAAATTGGGGCACTTCAGTCACAGTCACTTCAAAGTAAACATTGAGTGGGTGTCTAGGCCTATTTTGAGACTATTATAAAGTTTGCATTCAGCTCAAACTTCAACAGGAGAGTTAATATGAATAGAACGTGCTGAACTCCCATAGCCACATAATAATGCAGAGCACCGTCACAATATCCTATTGCTGATATGGGCAACATATTGTCTGTGGAGTTGTCAAAGCTATAACTTCGAAATCAAGGTAAATTATTACATTCATGTATAGTTGCTTGCTTTACAATATCCCAGAGGCCTCTTCTTAGCAGCCCGCAGCCGATATAGTTTAGTATTTCGAATATTTTATATGAAACACTAAATATGCTCAGATGACGTTTTCCTGGAGACCACATTTCATCCACTGGTGAAATATGAGTTTGGAATATGATCTCCACAATAACCAGTAATGACTCTCTCTCAGCATGCAACTTGCACAAAGTGATTGTCTGTTTTCAAAATGTTGATGTAATTATTGCATTTTTGGCATCTTAAAATTTGATGGCATCAATTCACATGTCCAGACTGCAAAACTGAAAAATGTTCAAACACAGCTCATCATTGAAATTCCAATAGGTGTTTTCAAGGATTTTAGCATGACATAACAGCTATTTGTGTTATATGTAAATTAAGCGAAAAGGACTAAACTCCTAATAGTGATTTAAATATAGCCAGAGTTATACATGTCTAGATGTAATGTTAATATCATATCTAGTGCTTCTTGGATAACAATTACCAATGGCAAAAGCAAAATCCCTGAAATAGTAATTTATAAAATTGGAATGTGCTAAAATCTACTGTAATTAGATTTGATCAAAAATCCCACTATTAGATTCAAGTAAAAAATACGCATTCCTCGACAAGAGCTAATTTGCATTGAAAGCATGTATTTCTGTGTTTAAGTTGATTACATTAATACAGCCCTTTGATGAAATTGCATCAAAAATTATATAAGTAAGTATGTATTAATCACCTAATGCACTTGTAACAGAGAAGCATGGGCACAGTTATTGCACATACTTACATAACCAGAAAAAATTGAGGAAAAAACATTATTCCTGTGCTATTAATATCCAAGAAAGACAGAGCATCAACATATTTTCTTACAGCCATTGTGAATGCCTACTGACATGGCTTACTAGGGCTCTCAATAAAATGAGCCCTTCTTCCGCTATGAAAATGTTCGACATGAAAAAGTCTATCTACAGCAACTGGAAGCTACATGTGCTTGTTTTGTGTCCTATTAAATAAAACTCCCTGCTTTAGCAGGTACACATGAATGAGAATTCATAGGGAGGGCGTGTTTATCTCAAATTAAAATTTGCAAAACACAAAACAAATATTCCCAAATTTACATAAAAGAAAATGAAAAGCATGTAAGCTTTGAAAATGTAACCCGAAATAATAATTAATTATCGAATTACATGACTATTTTGCTGTAAGCACAAAAAAAGCCACTGGCATAGTCCTGCTCTTTCTCTCCTCCCTTTGATTTAGCCGTGACAAATTATTTAATTCTTATGTAAAATGTGTGGCTCACTGATGAACTGTTATTCTTTTTGCATGTATCTGATACCACCGTCTCGTGCTTAGAGTTGAGTAACAAGGTAGTTTAGGCACAGAGTCAATTAGATGTGGACAGTTTTTGTTTTGGTTGTTGTTTTTGTTTTCTTGCTCAAACCTCAAACCCAAAGGTCAGTTCAGTCCCATCCATTTTACATCAATAAACACAGATGAGATAAAAATTTGATATGGCAAAGGAATTAGTGATCGCTGTTCGAATTGAGAGAGCTTTTGCAAAATGGCATGTACAGCTGGTGATTTTAACTCACTTCATTTGTTTGCCTTCTGGTCACAGGAGTAGCTCCCTCTCACTCAGTCCAGCCCTACAGCGGAGAGAGCCCACCCACTTCAGGACCCCACCCATTTCCAGAGGGCGACACAAAATATCAACAAATCTCATCGATGGTTCCCGAGTGTCCGGCCATGTCTACAAACACTTGCAAGAGGATGAGTCAACGGACATGGAGTCCATAAGAAGGTATTTCTGTCTCTTTGTTAGTTTTGTCATGTTTTCTTTGATCCTGGAAGAAGAAATTCTCATAGTCTCTGCCCACTCAAAGGTCAGCGAGTCAGATAGTCGGCTCAGTGACACAGACCTCGGGACTATCTGAGGTTAATTTCTGGTGGCAGAGGGCTGATTTTTGAAGAAATGAGTTTATCACTGAAATACTCTCAGTTCAAATCCATGAACTACCCTATGAAATCTGATCCAGGGAAATAAATGAGATGTGCAGTGCCCTCATTCAGCTGGGACTGCCACAATTAATTTGGAGGACACACTTGATCCCAACTGTTCAACAGTATCACGATGCTTAGGAAGATACGAGTGTGTGTCTTTCTACATTTGCCAGTGGGCTGCTCGTGTGAAAGAAAATTAGCTTTATCTGAGTGTTTCAACAGGGTTAGGAATACAAGCAGCTCTACCAGAGCTAATTACCAATGGATGCACAGGTTTACTTTTAATTTCAAACTGTGCGTCATGGTTTGAGTTTGGCTAATGCTCAAGCATTTTGTTGCAGCTTCATGGTTTACGTGTCAAGTAGATTTACATGCTGAGTATAAAGACGTATTGGATGATTGTGTGGAACAAAACTACACGTTAGTGGATTAATGTGCGGTGTCTTTTCGGAGGAAGGGCAGCAGGTTGCCCTGCTTGATGGCCATCAAATGTTAAGCAGAGCAACTGGCTGTTTCAGATGGCATTTAAAAACAAAGGGAACTTTTTTTTGCAGAGCCCCCTCGTACTAGTTTACCATCTGGAGACATAAAACACATTTTAAGAGTAGAGTCTGATCATCCTCACTGGAAAGTGTTCAAAAGAAGTGAAATCTCTGACACATTTGTCATCAATGAGGCCACTTTTGTCTAGTGTCCTCAAGAAGGGAAGGGATTATTTGAATCCACGTCAGTGCAACCTTTCCTTTCAGATTCTAAGAGAGGTAAGAATGATAGTTGCATAACAGCTGCCAAATCTGGGAAATATTCATCTTGCACCGGTCCTTGAGGTGCATGCTTTCTAATGTTAACCAGTACATTGTATCAAGCAGCTCCACTGGCATATCTTCTTAAATATAGTCGCACTGGAAACATAAAATTATTTCAGGTTTTATTTACAAAAACAGACAAGAGCATCTTTAAGTCTAAGTAACTCTCCTGTTTAGCATATGACTTGGAAACAACCTAATTTGATGTCAGTATGTGCAACTTGAGCGATGGCACTGTTAACAGAAACGTCTGTCATTAAAGCAGCAGTGTCCCCTGTGCATTCCCCACACTTTAAAGAGCCTCACAATGTTCCTATTAGCATTCCATCCTGACTGGGGATTCCAGTGACTTGTAAGATATACTCTGCAAGCTGCCAAACTCTTAATGTGACCTATTTCCATAATTTACATTTTTAAACAAAGCTCCATGGAGCTTTTTTTCAAATGGTTTTGCAGGGAAAGATCCTCCAGGAGCAGTTTGCCTCTTAACACCAATTCACAGATGCGCACGTGTACACCCACACCAACACACTCGTAAAGTATAACAAACAAACTAATAAAGTAACTAACGAAGATTCTTTTTCAAAATCACAAAGGAAACATCTGTTTGCTATAGCAATTATATCTTACACCCATTTTTTAAGTATTCTGGAGAAGATCTGAAATAAGAAGGCTGCTCATCATCTTTGAAATAAGATTTCCTTTTTAAAGTTAAACTATTTAGGTCTCATTAGCTGTTGATAATGTCCTTCCAGATTCATCACTCAAATGCGGCTCACGCTGGCCTTCAGGAGGCTGAAATGACCTATTTCTCGACTTACAAGCCACACAACACCAAGCTTCCAGCCCCCTCTTTCTCCTCCTCCTCCTCCTCCTCCTCCTGCTGCCCCCACATCTCCCGTGTTGCCATGGATACACCCTCTCATCTCTGGAAATGAGAAACGGGAGGTGGAACGAAGAGTGAGAGAACGAGGAAAGGGAAAGTGAGGACAGAAGGGAAACTGGGCAGATATGATGAGAGCGCAAAGAAGTAAAGATGGAGGCAGAGTGAGCCGCGGTGAAAAAGTGTTAACCAAAAAAAATATATGAATTGATAGCAGCAAACAAACATGAAAAAAATCCTCCATTTTTCATATAACGTGACAACAAATCCCAGCTGTCAGTTTTATTATCCTGTGTCAACGTTTGCCATTCGCAGAGAGGGACAGAATTGAAGGCAAATTTGCCATGGTAGTTATTTTTATATATGTTCAGATCAACCAGATTTACATCCAGCTTGTATTTGCCCTCTAATATGAAGAAAGAGTGAGGAAGTAATTCAATTATTTAAACTTGGTTATGCTACAAACAGCCTCTGAAGGCTGACAATAACACTGGCTGCATCCTAAGGCTGTGTGCCACAGTAACAATATTAACTCTTGTGCACAAATATTCTCCAAATGTACAAACTTACCCACTTGGCTCTTGTTAAGTTTCTTCCTATATTGTATTATTTTCAAAATTAACACAGCACTTTCAAACTTTTATTCACCTGGGTTACCTTTGCAGGAAGTATTATTGAAATGCACCTGCTGACACCAACATACATGCTTGTATTCAGCCTAAATCTTACATCATAAGTCTTTCAGATAAAGTGGGCTCTTTATGACAATGTAATGAGACTTATTTCCTCAAATAGAATTAGATGCTGTGTAAAACTGCATGTACAACATGTCCACATATCTGCACAGGCCAGGGTCAGGAATCCAACTGCGGTGTTTAAGATCAAAAAGATAAAAAAGACCAGGCAGTCAAGAGAGAAGGCATTCCTCAGTGAAACATTTATACAGCACAGGCTGCTCATGCTAAAGATTATAAATAATTATTCAAAGATTATGAAAGAACAAAACCTAAATAATAATTATTATGTCGGTGAAATATGTCTTTTGTATAACTGGAATAAAACCATAAAAGCATGAGATATGCATCTCTATCTGCATTCTTTTTTATTCCATCTAGGAAATGAGTGCATCGGACAAAGAGGTTGTGACATAAATGACTCGTTCTCTAATTCTCAAAGTGTCATTTCTTTTCTCTCTTCTGGCTAAAGGTGTGATTCTGCCAGTGGAAGAATTGGTGCCCTCCTCACGAAGACCTCTCTTTCTCACTTTACTGCCAGAAAAGGATGGATGGAGGTCCCTTGCACCCATCTAGATAAAGCAACAACTTTCCTTCCACCTTCCCTGCGCACCCGCTCTGTGCCCATCATCCCATCACTCCAAGCATGTGACCCTGAGGCGGAGCGTGCTAACACAGGTGACCAAAACCAAGCAGGGCTCCTCAAGTGGCACCCTGCACTGGCAGGGAAGATGGGACCGCCAGCTACCAATGCTCCATCTCAGCCTGAGACTATTATGTTGACGACCAGCATTTTGCCCAGCAACATTAGCCCCCCTGCCGTCACTTGTGCACTACTGGGATCGGAGAAGAACCTCAGCTCTACACAGGCGCCCTGCTCCATTGAATTTAATGCAGAATTTTCGCAGGATTTAAAACTGAAACACCTCTCCACCCCCAAGAAAATGTCTGGATCTCACAGCGAGATCCATCACCGCGGCAAAAACACTCTTGAGGCTGAGACTGTGCAGGAGTCAGAGGGAGAGAGTGTCCAATATTCAACCAGAATACTGCACACAGGCAGTGGGACCAGAGGTCTGAAGGCAGCTGGCCAAAGGGAAGTCGAGGGACAGTGCCAAGGTCAGACATCTCTCGTGAACGGAGGGGCAAACTGCTTGCTGGCCACCAAAGGACCCAGCTGCAGAGGTACTGGAAACACTTATGCAAAGCCCTCTGCAAGCTGATTGGATTAACTCTGTAAAGCTTCAAAGACACCGTTTCCAATAACTGTATACCTTTGCTGGTGGCTCAGGATGGTTAGCAGGTGGGACCATCTGTGTGGCCACATGGACCAATAACAGATGGCCATTGATTTTAAGAACACGGACAGATTGAACTGCTGCAGAAAAAAAGAATTTGACACAAAATACATTCAATCACTGAAAAAGAGACAAACAAACACACATTGTGAATAAATGTGACTCAATAAGGAAAACAAAAGCGTGACATGAGTGGGAGCCTGACTTAAACAGTGTGTTGAAAAAAATGCCACTATTTAAAGGGAGCTTCTACTTAGAAACCAAAATAGTGTGTCATCTCTATGTTGTTTCTCTATTGTAAAGAAATGAAATTATATATGTCATATAATATATGTCATATAGACGTATATATATTTGACATAAAATTGTGACAAAATAAAGATTAAGACTACAGTGTTAACAAAGAGCATTGCTCATTTCAGTCCATTTTATTGCATGGTTTTGATGATATGTTTTTTTTCTTTTTGCAAAATCTCTTTGATGAAAAATGAATATATATACATATGGATAGATGAACACAAAACATGTTCAAATTTCATAGAAAATTAAACGTGCCAAGGTGAGAGCAATCTACGTTTCAGCTGCATTTCCATGGTGACACTTGCAGCTTGCACTGCAAAATTTCTCTGCAAAGTTTTCTACAAGCATCCAACAACCAAGATAGAAAATGAGCAAGGGATATTGGTCAAAGGTTTTGCCGGAAGGACAACTGTGTGTGTGTGAAGGAAAACAATGTCTGAGATGTGAATGGTTGTAAAGTTTCACAGAAGCATATATTCACTGAACGCAGATTTAAACCATTTGTTCCTTATTTCCCATGATAAACATTATAATGTATCCATAAGCTACAAATGCAAAATAAGACCTTCTTTACTGTGTTGAAACATGACAATAGCCATGAGGTTTGTGGATGGAAATGAAGCACAGCAGCAAACAAGCTGAATGCAATTCTTTATTCATGCCTCATTTTCTTCACATTCAGTGTATCTCACTTTCCCCCCTTTCAGGTTTGCAATGACTGCTGGCAACACAGGTCATACAGGACTTACAAATGGCTATTATTGAGATTTCTTCATCACTTCTTTGCTGAATAAATTTGTCTTCAGTCTGTAAGAAGGTTTTTGTGAAGAATGAAATTAACTTCATTTATCCCCGAGGGGAAATATAGCCAAGGCAGCTGCAAAGCAAAGATAAATATACCGTAAATATAGAATATTTTGCATTTTAAACACATACACTGACTTCTGGCGAGAAAACACCACACTTTTTGCTAAATTTTCGAATGCTTCAAATGCTAAACCTTAATAAATAAATGGAGAACATAATGAATTCTGATATTTCAATACATATCATTAAAGTGTCAACTCAAACCAAGAGCCCATGGGCTCACGGTAGCTATGCCCATTACTAAGAAAGCCATTCCACTGCATCCCTTTCCATTCACATGTATTCATTCATTATGTATTTATGATGAAGATCCACAAATATACCTCAGTGTCAGTTCCTGGTGGTAATATAATGTACGCAAGTTTGAACAGGGCGCTAATGTGGGATCAACAGAACTATTCAAAGGAATGACTATTTTGTACACATTATTGAGTTGGAGGTCAAATGTAGATTTTCAAAGCACAGAGGGAAAAAAATTGAATGTAGATGGTCCTACATTAAATCAGAAGACCTTATTTTAAAAAAAATTATATATTCTTATATATATACACATTCATGAATCTATTAATCAGCAGAAGATTTGAACAGATTTCAAAATCCAAAGCACAGAGGCCTCCTGTCTACTCTTTTGTTTTTGATGCAAAAAGTTGATTGCAAAGTGCAAGTTGAATGCAAAGTTAATTGGTAAGACAAATCTTGGACTTTTGAAAAAACATAAGTGTGTCTGTCCAATAAACCACCATAAATGTCGATAACGTCAACAATGGACAACAAACTATGTTCTGATAAAAAGCTTCCAGCTGTGGCACAAATTAGCTTTAAGTATGCAATAAAAGCCTTAAACCAAATGTTAATTGTTTTCAGAGTTGAATAAATTCTCACGATAACAAATATGAAAACACTAAAAACGATCATTCATAATAGCTTGGCCTCCAAGTCAAATGTAAAGCTACAAATGGCGGTACAATAATAGATTCCTGTCAGCAAAGTGTTTTCCCACTGTGGCACTAATGAGAGGCCATGTGGATTTCAAAAGGAAGGAGTAAGACTTTGATCAAAGCTCACACTGAATTCTGGAAAAGCTACTTGAAGTATCGCTTGAAAGAAACCAAATCTCACTATTTGTGGATTGTTAGGTTCTCCTTAAAAAAGCAAAATAGAATAAGATCAAATAAAATGAAGCAAGAGCCAGGTAAGACCCTCCTGGGAGGATATCATTGGTTTGTCAATAATAATTGTGGATCATCCAAGCCAAAGTTAACAAAAGTATTAAAATTAGTTTCTTGGGTCTGTTTGTGGACAACATGAGAAGATGTTCTTAATGTATTTTTCAAATAGATAACACTAAGGAAGATGAAAACGAATGCATTCTCATTACCTGAAATGAGTCCATTTTGTCAGAGATGGGCCCCCTAACTGCCCAGTTAATCCTCACTGGTGTTGACTCTTCATTGTTTTTGAGAAATGTCACACACACACTGATCACTTCTGCTCCATATGAGAGGAATACTAATGAGCCAGGGGTGCTGGGAGACAGTGAAGTTCCCCACCAGATGGCATAGAGATTATGAGGACAGCAGGCCTGCATGTGGATTGCAGCACTACCAATGTGGATGTCTCAGTAGCTCCCAATATCAGGTGATATTTAACATAGTGAGGAGCTGTGTTATTACAAGTGGCAGTTTTCCCTTTAAGTGAAATATGGTTTATTCTAATTGTTTGTCGCTGGTTGATGCTGACATTGTTAGTGAGGCGCAGTCAGCGATGCAAGCAGGATCACCAGAACAGAGCTAAATCTTATCCAATATAAATGTCTGCACGAGAACACACTTCACCACTGAAGCAGCATCTTGGCATCATGGGAGCTTAATTTGAAACAGACTTATGAACTTAAGTCATTTAAGCAGAAAAACACTTAAGAATTGAATAAATGAAAAAGGGCTGATGTTAATGACCTATCCCTGATTGTTAATTTAATCAGCAAATATTCAAATTAATATGTCAAGTATTGTGCAAAACATTTGACGAATTATAATTACAAAAGCAGAACTGATATGAAATTGTACAACGCAATTAAAAAAATAACAAAAGCAGTTCTGCAATGACCAAAGCAACAGCAAAAGCTACAAAGAAAATGCAACTGAGAACTTGCAAAAACAATACAGAAATTGCTAAAGAAAACAGCTATTGAAAAAAAATCATTAAGAATAAAATTATATGAATATGCTGCATGGTGGTGTGGTTGTTAGTACTGTTGCCACACAGCAAGGAGGCTCCCGGTTCAGCTCTCAGCTGGGAGATTTGCATGTTCCGTGTTCTCTCCAAGTACTTCAGCTTCCTCCCGCAGTCCAAAAACGTTGATAGTCGATTTTTAATTTTACCCCAGAAGTGAGTGGGATTGCGTATGGCTCCACAAGATGGCAGGAAATAGAAATACAACCCTGTTTCTGGAAAGGTTTAGATGCTGAATAAAATCAAAATGTATTGATTTTAAGCCAATTTAGCTAATTATGAATTTCATGCTGTAAACGGTTTTACTTGGTGGAGAGGAGCCAAATGATTGAAAAAGTTTTTATGTTAACAAGCAAGAGGTGAGCAAAATGTTAAAAAAAAAAAAGCATGTAAAAGAATGTGAGTCAGAGAAATAAATGTGTGAAGGGTCAAGTAATCAATCAGTGTAGCCACAATGTTTCTGAACACAAAATTTGAAGGCATTATTAACTGTGGTGAATTATGCCATTAAACGATATGTTAATCTGGAGAAAACTGTGCACAAGGGACGAAGATGAAAACCTGAATGTAATGGCTTTGATTTTCTTGGCCTCAGGCAACACTTCATGAAAACAGACAGGATTCTCTGGTAGAAATCAATGTGTGGGCTCAGAAACACTTCTGAAAATTACGGTCAATGAGCGCATATGAATTTCATCCAAAAACATTGCTGCTTTCTCTGGTTCTCCGCTAGGCTGAGGCGAAGTCAACAGTGCCCGATGGTCAGTTTCCATGATGGTATGAGGGGCATATCTATAAAGGCAACATTGAATTATTTTTCTCAATAATTTTTTTTATAGGTTTTGGAAAATGAAAGCTACCTTTCAAACATATTTTTGTCAAGAATCCCTTTTTTATTTCAGTGTGACAATGCCAAACAACTTTCTGAATCTTATGTTTCTTTCAAAACTACAGCAACAGCCCTCCTCACTTCCCAGTGACAACATTCTACAAAAGACCCTGTGCTTAGTGATGTGTTAGATTGACCCTTGTAGGTAGCTGGCATCAATTCAAACTGAGCAGATATTTTGATTAAAAAAAAACAAAATAAAGTCAGTTGAAACAGTTTATATGTTGTGTTTACACGTAAGAAGTGCCTCCTTCTATGATTATCGCACCACATGATGAAAATGGTGAGGAAAGAAGACCTTTCTCTTTGAATGTGAGCAACTGACAAGAGCTGAAATATACAAATTCTCAATTAAGCAAGTTTTCAGCACTGGTTCTGTAGCCAATTAATCCACCTGCATAAGAGAGGGTCTTTATGTTCCATTAGAAATGTTTGCAGAATATTGTTTCATGGGGCTCTACCTAGAGGGATGTAGAAGGACTAGTCGAACAATGGACAGCCGTTAACACGCAGTGAGTTTATCAGTGAAGCAGTGTTATTGTGATAAAACAGTCTCAAACAACAATAGTCCATCTGCTCCTCCATGCCACAATGCTGCCCAGACTTTGTGGGCAAGAATCAATAGACAAATGTTTACTAACAACCAAAACCATGAACTGCTCACATTACTGGCGAAACAGCTTCTCTAGTGTGACGCAGCAAAAAAAAACAAAATAATTGAACAAATGTATCATATCATTTCTATCATATTTTTTCTAAATAAACCTCAAGAGACTAATATAATTTGTGCTTCCTCGTATTTGATAGAGGAAAACAAGTGTAGGCAGTACACCATAGAAAATGTATGGTTTTAACCTCAACTGTCAGGAAGAGAACAGCAGGTTTGTTTTCATGAGATTTCAAAATCCACAATTTATGCATTTTAAAAAGCACTCCCATCGTTAAACACACTATTAATAGTCACATCGTATATTTTCTTAAGGTTTCCCTCTGTGCTTGCTTAATGGCCAGCCAAGACATGACGACGAAGGAGAACTAATTAGAATATCCAAAATCACCCCCTAAAATGATTTTCTAGGATGGATCTGCTTCCCTGAGGTTGTCAGCTTAAATTTCCTGTCTGGAATGTAGAAGATGTGTGTGATCAAAAATTCCTGGCAAGAGTAACGTCAAATGCTTTTGGGGGCTTTATGATAAGTCGAACTACCTTAGCAAGTGATTAAATAATCAGGTGATTTCAGTCAGTTCTCAAGTTGTGAAGCATAACATGTCAGGGTACTGCGGGTTTCTTTTTGTGTCAATGAAATTTAAGACAAATAATGAGTTGCTCCGTCACTGTACATGTCAAAACTGCCAAAATGACAACTGTTAAAAAGTATCCCCTCTTTATCATTGATGTTGATTTTCTAGAACATTCCAAAAGCATAAAGTATAAGGAGAGTCAGATGTCTAGGAAGGACTTCAGTGAGAGATGAGAGCTATATCTGATATACAGTATTAGCATAGTTGCATGGATGAAGCTGATGCACGACTATAAGCTATTTAAAGACGAGAACAAGTTTCTTCATCAAGGTATTTGTGTTAGAGTGACCTGCTTCAGAATAGTTGAAGCTCAGATTGTGATTGATTGCCTTTGAAACGCACCATTCTGTCACTGATTTCTTTCCAGTTGGAAACTGAGATAAAAAGAATCAGAATGAAAAAAAAAAAACTGTAGAATTACTGAAGTCATGCTGGTCTCTGGCATTGTATCAAAAGCCAAACCAAAATTGAAAGCGTTTGATTGATGTAGAATAAAAGTTGCATTGTCGAATACCAACAGAAAATCAATAAATCATCTCGAAAGTTGGTCAGTGCATTTAGATGCTGATCAAATATAGGCATTTAAATCACCGAAATTAGACATGGTACATTTACATCTTTTTTAGCAACTAATCAATTTTTTGTGATAACATCCATTTTTGATTTTCTATACTGCCTTGGATACCATACTGATGGAAGGATTTGTGCTGGTATTTCGGGCACTTTCTTACATCTGTAATAATGTGTACCCATGCCAATTGGGAAGTTGTTTGCATCTAGGAGTAGCAGATTGCGCTCTCCAAAGCCCAAGTAATGCCTACAATAAGACCCTAAATTTGAAGAAGAGACGTCTGTGAAACTTCTGAGGGTTGAGTAGTTTTAGATTTACTTCCATTTTTAATCACGTTTAGTTTATTTCTTTACAAATGTCTTGTGGTTATTCGTAAGGGAGGTACAGCAAATATCAGTATTTAACTTTAAAGAAGCACAAAATTGCATATGATCAGGCTCTTTAACTAAGTTTAGACTGCTTGTTACAAGTAGTCTCACTTTATGAACACATAAACAGTAGATTATCCGGATAGCAAAGGAAAAAAAAACTGTCAACACTAATTCTTAAAGACTCCCAGAGAACGCATCTTTCGTCAAAGAATAATCTACTAAGCTCTATTATACCGCTGACACGCAACAGTGATATAGGCGCTACATTCACCACAACACATAGAAACTCTAAAGGCTCTAGCATGGTTGCCGCATCTGCTAGCGCGAGCGGTGTTGATGACGTCACAATTTCGTGCCGGCAATATATAGTGGCGCAAATCGATGCGCCTTTCGTTGCAATTTTCTCCGTCACAGAGGTGGCGCTGCTACGTGAAGGTTACCGCTACTCTACAACGACGAAAGTGGAGAAGAAAACAATGAAGAACAGGAATACTGTCATTAATTATACTGCTGCAGTATTCGGATAATTTTAATTTTTTAATTCAGTTAAAAGAGGTGAATGTCTGAAGCCCCTGGTATCACCACTTTTTGAGTCTCTGCCCTCTTCTTTGCCTTCACGTATCTGTCCCGTAGCTTCTTCCACACATTCTTACAGAACTTTCCCTCTTTCCCCAAAGTTCTGCCAATCTCAATCTCAAAGTTTTGGGAGTTTACGTTGGTCCCTGTGCTGTTTCACTGCAGTTTCGTACAGGTGCTGTAAAAACGCACCTCCTCACTGAGCCTGGTCTCACATTGGTCCATCCGGTCTGTCATTCTCGGCGCAGCCAAGTTACAAAAATCGACTGGTGCACGACAACGTGATGCGCCGTCTTTTCAAGGCAAGCGCCAGGCCTGAAACGTCATTTTGACGTCACGGTCCGCCACCGCCGTGACAGACGCGTCAACTGTAAATCCAGCTTAAGGGTGGTTATGATTTCTAGGGCACAGGCTTCAGCCACATGCTACAGCCTCTTGATCCTTGGGGACACCCAAGTCAGCCAGAAAGACAGATTGTGGTCCTGACCTCAGACTCAGCTTTAGTCCCTGCTATAATCAGGATGTTCCCTATGCACAGGCTAGATGCACATTTTCATATTCTGTTATATTCAAAGGCGAGTAAGTTCCTATGACCATCAAGGAAAAAAATGGAAACATTTGCTGTAAGGTTTTATTAGAGGACATAATAACAATTGATAGACTGGTTGTTATCATTCCATTCAATAGATGTTTTAGTTCAGGTTTTTACCATTTATATGAGTCAGTAGATTGTCGCTGTGTCTATCGATCCAGACTGTGATCTTTCGAATTGACACATTCCACTTTAAGCCACCATGAATATGGCATGCTTTTAATGATATTGTTGTGCAAGAATGTATTTTAGCTAAAACCATGACGTCTTCCTCAATTAAACCTAATAGTTTTGATTACTCACTCAGATGTTTTAGAGCCAAAGCATAACCTGGCAACTACCTAACCATGATCGAGGTGTTATGATTGCAACAGTGAATGATAAAAAGAAAGGAAGTGGAAAAAAAATATGTAAAAATCTATATTTATCATGCTATTGAACTGCTGCCATGTGCTGGTCTTATGTCATACATTTGCTCTGTTGATATGAATAGGTGAGAACAGCCTGCTGGTAGGCAAAGTAGGTACCTCCTGGTTCACATCTATGGGATGAATATGCACTGACAACATCTACGGTAGAAAATGTATGACAGCAAAAAGACATGCATGTTTGCAATGATCATATCTCTTCAGTAATTATAAGACTACAGTTAGTAGTCAATGGACGTGGCTGGCTACAAGTAAGTACAATTGTGTAACACAGTAAAGGGCTGTGATTACCTTAAAACAAGGGATTTATATCCAAAGACACCGTGGCTCCCCCTCCTCACCCTCAGCCATGTTGAACCGCTCTGTTCCTACAGTAGCCTAGCAGAGACAAACCAAACATTGGCTCAAGAGAAAACCTTTCCTGATTTTTGCTTTCACTATAGTTTTTACTATATGCATCAAGGAGAGGGGTGCAATCTAGGTAACTCGTCTCGTTGAGTCTGAAACTTATGGCGTTAGATATCACTGCATCTTACACACTGAACCTTTGAGGTCACAATAACAAAAATAATTCAGGTTATTACTGCTTCCAGTCACAAAACAGCAATTAAAGGTTTCAGACTGCTTCCCTGTCAAACCTCAACTTTTTACTTTCACACTTAGGATTTAAGACTAAATTGACATATGAAAGATGACATATTGATAAGTAATTAATTTGGGTAGGTTAATGTTACCTTTGGGCTTCATGTTGTTTATAGTCTGAGCTTTCTCGTTGCCTTTACCCTCCCTTTACCACAGTAACACGAGACACGAATCAATCTTTAAATACAGTTGTACTGTCTAAATACTGTCTCACTGGTAAGCATTGTACTGTGGCTCTGGGCATGGCATGGCTTGAATGAACCCTACCTGTTATGCATTGTCCTGATTACTCTTTAGTTGCTTCTAATTGTTTTTTTGTTTTTTTAAGGCAGAATATCATCCTGCCTACCTCCTACGTCTTGCCATTTTTCTAAAATGTTGGCTTTTAAGTATAATTCTTTATTTCTGATAATTAGTCCGTGACACAACCTTAACCACTGCCTGTTTTGCTGCTTTGCTTCAGCAGGTTTTTCCTAGTAGACTTCAAGCAAAGGTAATCTGTTTCCCTCAGTTCTTATCTGCAGTTAACTGTCTATTCTCTTCAGTTCATATGTTCTGTTTCAGGCTGATCTTCAATTTTCCACTGTATTATATAGCTTTAGAACCTATAATTGCAGGGACCTTTGAATTTGAATCTAAATTCGCTTATGGTGGCTTTAATGTCGGCAACCAAAACAAGTTTAACTTATAGATATTACAGTGAAACCCACCCAGTTGATTACTTCCAGTATGGAAATTATTTTTTTTGTATTACAAGTTTTCTGAAAATTGCATTTTCTTATATCCACATTAGGAAATACATAACATTGCCATATATTCAGTATGACCTGTAATAAACATTTAGGGTATACCAACTCACAGTTCAAACTTATCAACAACTCCATCAGTGTGCAAGTAAAAACAAATGACTTAATAAATTGTTAAACAATGTGTTTTTCATTTGAAAACCAAGGTTGATACAATTTCACTCACTATACATAGACTTATCCCAAAGAAAAGGTACAGCACACAGTGAAGTTATCAAAATTTGTTCAAACACAGTGAGCTGTCAGTGGTGACAGTAATCTTTATGGATAAAAACATATTAATTTCAGAATGTTGCAGTACTATCATATGAAATCAAATGAAATGTGCTTTTAAGTGCAGATTTTTCTTTGCTGCACAGGAAAAAGGATGAACTAAGTTCAGCTGTCATGACCACATTTTGGAGCACTTTTAGAAAATATGGACTCAGCTGAAAATGTCTTGTATGTGGCTGGTTGGTCGATTACACTCAAACAAGCTTAATGTAGGTCAGACAGAGGTCTAGAGTGTTCTGGGGGGAGGGAATCATCTCATTCCCACAACGAGAAACCTGTAAAAGAAAGAGAATGTGTGCAAGAGCATGTGTCTGCCACCTTTTGCCTTGGTGGAGTGGTGACCCGAGTTGCAATCAGACAAGCTGAAGAAAGCTGAATGAATATCATGCAGTCTGTTTGTAGAAAGGCTCAAGAAGAAGTGAAAGCTTTTCCATTCTTATTATAAAAGGTCAACTGGGGAAGCAAGCTCTATGACTACTGCTCATTCTCTTTATGTGTTCTGAGAGTGTCAACATTACAGCCCCCTTCTCATCAAATCTTGACAGAATGTCATCGCCTGATCTCACTCAATCCCTTTAAGAAGGATCAATATGACAGATGTTGCTGCTTCAGAGCAAGTAATATTGAAAAGTGAAGATGAATGTTAGAGTAGGATCCCTTTTATAGGAAAGTCAAAGCACAAATGACAAAAGAGGAAGACAAAAAATCACATCCTCTGTCTTAAATGCTCGTGACATAGTGTGGATGGATGTAAAATGTCCTGCTCCCTCTGCACGCTACACATCACCACAGATGTATAAAGCAAATGTACTGTGATCAAACTCAAAATATACCATACAGAACAGATTGTTGTTTGTCAGCAAGGTAAACTGCAACCTGTGTCACTCATTTTTTACAAGGCTGCATCATCTAGAGCTACTCCCGGGGACACGTGTTAAAACTATGACCGAGTTCTCAAGATTTCCCCTGAATCTTTAATGACTACAGAAAACAGGAAAAAAAATGTGACCCGGCATGAGAGGGAATTGAACTCAGGATGGACCTGTACCAGTAGGAAATGTTACTGTCATAAATAAAGCAAGATCCACGCTGAGAGCCAGTAGTGTGAACTACCTCAGCAGACTTAAAAGCCACTGCCACAGCAAATCAATCAGTTTAGGAGAGGGAACAGGGGATACCTCTGTGCAAGAACCGAGTGTAATCAGACATAACCTGAATGGCACAATAGAAAGCAGGCTGCAGCATTATGTTTCACTGAGTCTCTTCCGTCACTGACGAATGAAGCACACACCCATTACCACAGTAGCACACCTCTTCAGACATGCCTTAAGAGCAAAAGCGTATCCTCAGCAGAAAAATGTATTAGTGACACAATAAAGGTACAAAAAGTGAGAAATAGTCAAGGTTTTCTGTTGTCTGTATATTGTATTATATAGGTCAGCAATTATTGACTGACACTCTTGACTGACAAGTCAGCAGTTCGCTCTCCAGTGCGTCCAAGTGTCCATGGGCAAAATACTGAACACCACATTGCCCCAGATAAGTTCATTGGTGTGGAATTGTAGAGAACATGTAGATTGTGCAGGATACCAAGCAGTACAGAGGGGAGGACACAGGTGTTGAGCTCAAAGTGGGTTTTTATTTACCCAAAACATGACAAAAAGATTAACAAAATAAACAACTGAACTGGCATGCCAATAAAAGAGGTCAAATCAAGATACTAAGTCAGAAAACATCACTGACAGGACTCAGACAGACAGACAAAAAACTGACCTAATGAAATGACACATAGTGGCCCTTAAATACTATCTAACTAAACCATTCACACACAATAGGGGAAAACAAAAAGGCTGCCACATAAATACTAACACAACCCCACTGAGATGAACCTAAACACCCCCTTCAGTTCACCCCACTTGACATGAAGCATTGGTTCAGTCCAATCAGGCCATCAGCAGTACTTCATGCATCTCAGCCTGTAGCCACGCCTTTTGCCCATCAGGAAGGGGAACCCAAACACCAAACCCAGGTAACTCAAACAAACAAAGAAAGAAAGTATTAATACAACATAAAACTGAATTTACCTTGCAGTGCATATGGAGTGTGTGCACTCCATACACCCCTGCAAGGCAATAAAGTAACAAACTACAACACATTATATAATTAAAGAATATTCAAAGTAATGATTACAAAGTAAGTTAAAGAAACCAAATTGTGGAAGGGTGTGGCTCTTACCCTGTGTGGCTTGCCATCACAATGATATTGGTGTGAATGGGTGAATGAGAGACATGCACAGCACTTTGTACAAACTAGACAAGGTTAAACAGGTGCTATGTAACTGTGGACCATTTATCATTTAATCAATTCCAAGTAACAGGAAGGTAGAAAGGTGGGAGAACTTTTGGTCGGACTGGGCTCAAAATTAGGTCTTTTGTGTAATGTAAAGCAAAACATAGGCATGCCATAAAAAGTGTGTGTGCAATGATTTTCTAACCCTATTATTGTAGTCATTTAATTATGTTTGTGCTAGTATAGTAAACTGTTATGTTTAATGCTGCAGAAATATATGTTCTGGAGTGAAACATGGTCTACCCAGCCTGTTAGCTTGGTGTAATCATCCAATATCATCATTCTGGTGCTGAAATTACGAGTCCTTTGTTATCATCAGTGGTCAGCACATTTCTTGTAAAGATATCTATGCCACAATGTCTGTCTTAATCAGGACCATGCTTTTCCTAGTGAAGCGTGGAACAGTCCATCAGATACATTTTTTACCCTTGCAGTCATCCACGGCCGTACTGTACATTGAAATTGATGCTTCAAGGAGTCCCCTCATGGCTTTCATTTGGAATGTTCCCACTCTACCAGTAAGATATTTGCTGGAATTTTACTGTTGTCTTGTATAACATTTCCATTGTTATCTTTAACATTATAATACTTTTTTTTGCTAAAACCATAATTGTTTTCTCTTTAAAGGAGATGGCCACAGCTGCTTGATGGCTCATTTTTACCTTCTATAAACATCCACAATTGATAGATTTATGAAACACATCAGACATTGTGCAACTTTTGTGTATTAGACTGAACAACATTTTTTTGTCAGATAACAGATTCCCAATTTTATACAAGACGTGTACTTTGTATGCAAAGTTCCTTAGACTGTTAAACAGCTTTTCATTGTTTTTTTGTCCCTAATTTTTAGGGCAGGTCTTCAAGCTAGGCTCCATGATTCAGCTGGTTATGAAGGTTGGAAAAAGCCGCCTTTTGCCCTTAAGACTCATTTATAGGGCTTCTATAGTGCATGTGTTGTATGAAGTCAAGCTGACTGTCTTGTCATCATCACAGAAATGCAACTAAAATATGAAGAACCTTGGCTGTTTTACTTAATTGCAGAGGAGAAATCCATTTTTTGAAGTTGAAAGTTGAAAGGTGCATACATTAGAAAGGCTAATCAACATGTCAGAGCATGAGCTTCATGCTCGGTGGACTGAAGGGCCAAGTTAACAATCACCTACTGTGCTTGATAGCGACGGTGTGTATACTTACTACTAATTACTGGAGTGACACAGCATGGATACATTTTGTCAAGAGCTAAAGCCACCATCCATGTGGAGATAACAACTTCCGGTGGATTGATTTTGTGCAGTCACAGTGATAGAGTTTATGACCACTTTCAACACCAGCCTCATTTTTCATGAGGTACTTTTAACAAACCTTCACCAGAAACAGTTGGTTTAACAAATACATCACTATGACAGCTTTATCATAGTGGCATTAACCATTACCTTGCCCCAATAACATGCTCATGTTGTTAGCAGAAAATGGCTCCCATGAGAGTGTAAGTTGCACAATTTAGCAATGTTAGTCCACAGCTGGAAGATGGCCAAAATACTGGATTTAATGTCTGCAGTGCGCATTTGTGACAGTTTGATAAACTGAATTTTGCTAGGGTCTATGGTTTTGTTGTCTGTTTTTTTCCACTTTTATTTTCTACATGCTTCCCTAAACAAGGTGAGGCTGCGTTTCAGTTTTATGCTCCTAAAATCTGGAACAGTCTTCCAGAAGATGTGAGACAGGCCTCAACTCTGACAATGTTTAAATCCAGACTGAAAACAGTTCTATTTAGCTGTGCATATGACACCTGAAAGTATTTTATCTGCACTCTTTGCTTTTTAATTAATTAATGATTATTTTAATGGGTTTTTAATTTCTTTATTTTATTTTTTTATTTCTTTTTAATGATTTTATTGCCTTCTTGTGATTTTATGTAGCTGTGAAGCACTTTGAATTGCCCTGTGTATGAATTGTGCTCTATAAATAAAATTGCCTTGCCTTGCCTTGCCTTGCCTTGCCTTGCCTTGCCTTGCCTTGCCTTGCCTTGCCTTGCCTTGCCTTGCCTTGCCTTGCCTTGCCTTGCCTTGCCTTGCCTTGCCTTGCCTTGCCTTGCCTTGCCTTGCCTTGCCTTGCCTTGCCTTGCCTTGCCTTGCCTTGCCTTGCCTTGCCTTGCCTTGCCTTGCCTTGCCTTGCCTTGCCTTGCCTTGCCTTGCCTGCTTCCCTGTGGGCGTGGTGGCTGGCTGTAATCCTGATGACCCATTCTTCTCACCTGTGGCTGATTTCGATGTGGCTGTAAAAAGCTCCAGTCTCCTCATGTCGTCACCAGGTTGTTTGTTCAGCTATGTGGTACAGAGCTGGCCAAGCGAGCGCGATTAAGTCAAGTTAGGGTCATACTGTTTGAGTTGAGATACTTACCTTTTTCTGCCTAACAGAGAGAAAGCTGCCTGAAGCTTATTGTAGCCTACAGCATTCTGCTCCTGCCAAAGAAATGGTTATTCTTCTCTGTAGCCACCACTGCCAAAACCACAGTAACACTTTCAATCGTCTGGTCTGGTCTGGATTGATGTTGCCAACCTGGAAGATTCTGCTCATGCACCTCTGGTGTCACTCACATTCTCCTCTCCGTTTTCCTGTATCCACCCTGTGAACTAACCTTCACAGAATTTGCTAAAACCCTCAGTATCTCAGAGCAGAAACCACATGTCTTTAAATCTAACTCCATGTACTTAGCAAATGTTCTTATTCATGTTTGGCTTGTGGTTACTACAACTATCTTTGATTTAAAAATAAAATAAAATAAATTAAAAAAAAAACTCTAAGCACGTTTATATCTGCTTCACTTTAAAAGCAGTACACTGATTCAGTCTTCCCTAAAGCAAACGGAGCAATTTATTTTCTGCTTTTCAAAATAAGATGTCCCTGCAGAGCTCAAATGCAATGTCACTTATTTTGTTAGTGTGGCTGAGGTCAGTTTGTTAGAAAATACTGCCATATGCTACTATGAATCATATAATACAACGTTGGTTATAATCTTTAAAGTAATACTATGTAACATTTCTACCTTAAAATAACAGCTTGAAAAAAAATGTGCGGCTAGAATGAGTTTTAATATTACGATTGACCTGTCTCCTATGCCCTTCGGGGGTCTGAGTTGGAATAACTGCGCTATGTAACTTTGCTGGACCGGCCCGGGAGCTGAGCGGAAGTACTTCGACTTGCTTTCTGGCACACCTACCGCAAAAACAAATAGACCCCTCTCACACTCCCAGGTACATTTGATTACTCTTACCTTCTCGGTCGACATAGCTTGCACCTTCTGACTCCTCGCCGGTTCGTCAACAAACGTGAAACGTGAAAGCGAAAGGGTGTTGTATTTGCGAAAGTGTAACCTTACATTACATTCAAGCCTGTAGGGGGAGCTCCATAGTGGGCTTTTTGAGAAGTTACATTGTATCGCTTTAACTGTCTGCAGTAATAATTTTCTAACTGTTCATAAGTGCTATTTTCATTCCGCTTTGTCTGTCAACACATTTGTGCTACATTTAATCTATGAAAGATCTGACTATTTATGTGTTGTATGTACACAACACAATCTCATACCTAAGTGGACAATTGATAAATTTGATCTTTTGGAAAATTGTTTGGGGTTAGAGGCTGCGGCTACACGAAAACGTTTTTCACTGTAAACAATACTTTTTCTTATCGTTTCGCTGTCGCGGCCACACGGAGCCGGCGTTCCCACTACCCCAAAACGATAGTTTTTGAAAACGGGTTCCAGAGTGGGAAAGTTTGAAAACGGCCTCGTTTCGTTTCCATTGTTACAGCTAAAACGTTTTTGCGTCAGTCACACGTTGACGCTGGGAGCCAATTTTAACACTTCTCTATTGTCTCACAGCGTGGCGTGACACAGTGGCGTGTGTACTGCATCGTTTCATCGTTTTCGTCTGGACAGCAGCGCGTTTCCGTGTGGTCGCAAGAATTTTCGAACCCGTTTTCAAAAAAAACCTCGTTTCGTTTTCGTGTAGCCGTATCCAGAATGTAGACTTCTGCCATCTGCAGTGAGCCTTTTTAACATTTACTGGGTTACCAAGGCGACTAGTACCTGTGAAAATACAATTGTTTCAGAAAATAAGATGTATCATTTTAAAAACTTAAATGCACAAAGTTTTGTTCTTTTTCTTGTAAGGTCTGGCTGGGATAAATACCAATCGGCTACAGTGTTAGCAGTGGGTCTTTTTGGTCCTGTGGGTTAGAGCTCCTGTGAATTTGGCTGGTTCTGGCTCATTGATTGAATTGGGGTCTTGAAAGTGTGACAACTCTTGGGCTCTTTGCTGTATTTCTCAAGCTCAGCCCATTCACTTTTTGTGACAGAACACATTGTCCTGCTGCAGGAGGCTGCTGCCTTCTGGGAGAGCCACTGTCATGGGGTGGTGGATTGGACGCTTAATGCTGAAGATTTTTCCAGCAGAACATTGCACTGTGATGAGATGACAATTCACCTCATCATGTTTTATGATGTGGTGGCTAATCAGTGCATTCATTATATTTACTTGTGAATTGAATTATGTTTTGTAGAAGTTAATACTTTTTTATTCTGTGCTGCTTTTGTGCATACAGGCATTTACTTGCCTCTGTGATTTAAAGATTATAAAAAGGGCTAAAGTTTATTTTAGATAAGAGATTATGTTATCTAATCTGACTGCTTGTTCAGTCTTTATTCTTCTTCTGTGGCTTTCATAATCATATTGCTGCATTTTCTCAGGTTGTTTTGAGTGGCAACCATGACAACGCTCCTCAATAGTTTTTCATAGAATATGAATGATCTGATGCTATCTTTCTCTCAATCTCAGTAAGGTATTACATGAAGAGCACTAAAAGTCTATGCCTCTTGTTTAAAGAAGAACGACTCACAAAAGAATGACTCCAGACTTAGTACAACTTAAAATTTCCATTCTTCTTAACCAACACAAAACTGTTTCAGTACTACGTTCAATGCTAAGATGTTCAGGTCACAAATTACATTAGATCTGACGCAGAACAAAGTTTCTCTCTTAAATGATTACTTACAAAGCAACGAATAACAGAATTACAGAACCTAATGTGGATTAGCTATATAATTTAATCATTGGAAACAAAGCTTTGTATTTTATTTGCTTAAACACATGATGCAGCAGAAAATTCTTACTAGTGAGATTCACATTTCATGTCTTGGATAAAAGTGAATTCTCAAGAGACCTCCTGCTGCCTTTGAAGTTATCTGGCTTCTGACTTAGAAGTTGAAATAAATAAACTGATAGAAGAGAGGGTATGATTTTAAGAATATTCCTTTGATAATCAATCGCTGGTTTACAAGGTAAGGGTTCAAGCTTTACACCCTTTTTAGTCAGTCAATTTGACATGTAAAATGGGAAACTTACCCTAATTCTCCTTTTCCCACAAGAAAATGCTAAAAACAAAAAAAGATGGAAGGTGAATGTGAAGTTTAATATGTTCAACTTTTTTTTATGTCAGCTAGATGTGAAGGCTTAATTTGAATTGTTGAGTTCCAATATAATACCTAGAGAGAGAGGGGGGGGGGGGGGGGGGAAGAAACTACAAAGCTTTGCAGGGAACCTGCGGCAAAGTCAGTAAAGACCATAATAAGACCATAATAATATAAACATGACACTTTCATAAACAGCTCCCTCTTTTTGAGATTAATACACAGGTACTGAAATAACTGTTCAACCTTTAAAGCTGCTTCTAATGTTGCAAAGTCCTCAGTCATCCCCTACGGAGGACAATCTAAGTAGAATTCTGAATTTGTCTGTTTTTGTGACAGATTCAGTTACTGCTCAAGTCTTTAATATTCAACCACAAAATATTTTTTTAAGTGTCTGCCAAACATTGACTTCATCAATGCACTCTGCAATACCCATAGGGCTTGTTGACAAACATAAAAGGGAGCAGCATGTATTTTTCTTTTCCAGAGAAAACTCAATTCCTGTCCCACAGTGATACAGATGGGAAGGCATCAAAGCATGTGTGGTATGCAAAATGAGAGCTAATGCTATAATCCTACATATATAATGTTGTTAATCCTGATTCAGGAACCAATCAGAGGGGCAAAAATTACCTGAGATCACACAATGCTGTCATGCAAAGCTGTCAGCTGATGGGCCCAAACCACACCCATCACATCTCACTGAACTGATTTAATGGTCATGAACCTTCATGCTCTCATTTTGAAAGGTAATCTGCTTTGCTTCTCTTATTGCTGCTGCATGGCAGCTGGACTGCTGTACACTGTAATGTGAGTTGTATCCATCTGGACACTGCATCAGTGGAGTGGACACAAATAGGCTTCACTTTATAATATGCTGCACTTAGTGGGCACAGTGAAATCACTACATGATGGCAAACATGATGAAACTTTAATGTAATGTAAGTATGACCTTGCGTCATCCTCCATGCATGGCTTGCATTTGAGATATCAGCAAGATCACACGGTAGAGGCTTCTTAAAATTAGAAAAGCTGAAGAAGCTTGTGGGGAGCTTCAGACTACAGCCAGCGGCAGCCAAGATAAGATCACATCAATTTTATGTATAATACAGTTAATAGAGTTTGATAGATTTACATCCATGATCAAATTAAATTATGGCAGTAAAGAAAAACATACATCTTACCTTTTAGTAGGATTTTCACAGTGACAAGAGCCTACATGCTTATTACAAACCAGCATACATGCTAGCATTCACTCTCAGTAAATCTGCTCACATGCCTGATGACAGCATGACTAATAGATGCTCGGATCAGTGTTCAGCATCAAATGATCCACAAAAGTAAATATGTGGTTCTTGGATAAGATCTGGGGAGAAATGGCATTGGTGTGTGAGGAAAGCTTCAAATTGCATGTTTGCAAATTGAATTAAATTGGGATCCTGTAGGCTAAATGTTAACTTTCTACATCATGAAATTCATTCTCTATGAATCCTGATATGACGTCTGAATGCAATGTCTTTAGAAGTTGTACTGCCATACAGATCACCATAGCAACAAGTGGATGTAAGGAAGATATAACAGTGAACAAGAGGTGTAAAGAACAAAATGCCATACTTATGCCATATGCTTAGATAAACGAGTGTTTCTATCATACTTACATTCAATTTTATTTTTGTGTCTATATATCTATAGACTAGCCCTGTGATGGACTGGCAACCTGCCCAGGGTGTAATCTGCCTCTCTCTCAATGACAGCTGGGATAGGCTCCAGCCCCCACATGACCCTAAGTTGAATTAAGTGGGTATATAAAATGGGTGGATGGATCTATAGGCTATTTACCTGCATACTTTTCTAATTAGATATGATACCTTGCTTTAAGGTCAACAAGCTTATATTGAATGAAAAAACAGCAACTACAACACCAACTTATCAAAATTAGATACATGCTTCCTTAACAGTTAGATGTTGTAAAGACTGAAGCATATCCTCATGTCATCCAATGTCAAGTTATAGCCAGCAGCAGATTATCTTGACAAGGAAAACAGCTGGTCTGGCTCTTTACCACAAGCTCAAGAATTAAGGCGATATAGCTTGTTTGTTTAATGCAAACAGAAAAACAAATCAAGGATTTATAGAAGTATGGTGTTGGAGCTATTTCTATTAGGCTAAATATTGCCGATCTCTTGCCACTTCCAGAACTTTGAATCCATCCACTCTTCCATGTGGACTGAAAGGGAATCTAACAAATCAATAATTTATTGATCATTTGTGATAAAACCCCACAAGATTCCAGGAAATCATTATCATCTCTAATCTCAGTCAATTTGTTTATTTTTTCATTGTGAAAAAGTAGATTTTTTTCATAAGAAGAAAAATGAAGTCGTCTAAATGTAAAGTATAGAGTGATAAGATGATGGACTGCTTTGCTGAAGTATAAAAAATTATTAACAAGCTCGATCCTACACTGATGCTACTGAGGTTTCCCAATATAGGAAAGATATAGATTATCTTCTTGGTACCAGTGGAAGATATTACTGCTGCATTTTGAACAAGCGGTGAAGGAGGTCAAAAGACCAGAGTGACTTCCACATGAACAGTCACAACAGACCTGAAAAAGGGTAATGCCAAGCCACTAATAAAAATAAAAAAGATATAAACTTATCTTATTGCAAGTTTGTGGAACTGCATAATCATAACGCTCTTGTCGTGAATTTTTTAAGTTCTTGAAGTTTGAGCTAAATTTCTTAATTTTTGCTAATCTTTATAAGGCTTACTTATTCTCAAATTCGATATCTCCACTAGTTTTCGGTCCCTTGATGATGATGCAGCATTAAAGAAATAAACTAAATGTCGCACCACATAGGTTCTCAGTACGAAACTGCACATTTTCTCAGCAACAATTGTGTTGAATTCCTGGAAACCTTATTTTTTTATTTGGGACACTCTTACAATTACTTGCTGATATGCAAAAAGAAAAAGAAAAATACACAAATACATTTTCAAAAAATTTAAAAGCTATTTAGTAGCTTGATTGTTTAAGAATTCCATCCGTCCATTTTCTATACCCGCTTAACCCATTTAGGCCTAAAACGCCTGGAAAAGAATGCCTGTAAAACCTATGGGCGATTTCAGAAAGAGCCCCTAAAACCTGAAGTTTTTCTGGAAATTCAGAAATTGTGTCAACGCCTACTAAATGATTGATTTCTCAGCCTTTGTAGCAGATAGAAACAAAATTCAAAAAGTATTTGAGAGCTTACACTTGTGGCTTTCTTTGGAAATTGAGTTTATTTACATACACCTTCACGAAAATAGAAAATGTAAAAAGTAAAGTGCAGGAACAGCACTATTTTCAATTAGAAAACAGTAATAAAATAAAATAAAATTTAATTTTATATATAAATTATTTATTTATCTATTTATTTTATCGCCAGTAATCTCTTCGTACTGGCAGCACAAGGAGTCCCATGCCCATACACATTCCAATAAATGTTTTCATCTCCGGCACAGTTACGTGTGACCACCTTGCGATCTTTGCTCGAGCTGGAGTCTGAAGTACCTGGTCACTGTATCTATTCGTCTCGGAAACGAGATGCGCCCAAAGCTCCTCAGTAAAAATATGATTAAATGCCTGCAACGGTGTGGCATCTGCAGGTAAATCGACTTTCACCCCTGGTGTGCGGTTGAAATCTCTCCGTCGATTACGGTGGTAATTGTCAGTCTTCCACTCACATTCAAACCCTTCAAAATCATCCTCGTCGTTATAGTCATCTTCAAACATATGTGCTAGCCATAAATCTTGTTCAATTGGGTCAGCACGTTCATCAGCATCATCAAAGCCAAGAAACTCCTCAAAATCGCTACCGTCTGAAATGCCTTCCCACTGAAAGTCCTCCATGCTTGTTCGATGTAACTTAACTTCAAAACAATGACACGAGGAACATGACGACACTCTCACATGTCTATTATAATGCATTTAATTGGCGCAGAGGTCAATAATTGGTGCAAAACAACCTTATACAGGAAAAAAGACGTGTACGCTTTCCCGGCCTTAAAGGTAGAATAACGCAACAGCGCCCCCGGCTTTAAAGGTAGAAATGCGGCAATGCTTTCCTGGCCTCAATGGGTTAATCCGTCGGTCGGGTTGCGGGGGGGCTGGAGCCTATCTCAGCGGTCATCGGGCAAGGCGGGGTACACCCTGGATAGGTCGCCAGTCCATCACAGGGCCACACAGAGACAAATGAGATGAACAACCACACACACTCACACTCACTCCTAGGGACAATTTTAGAGACACTAATCAACCTAACATGTATGTTTTTGGACAGTGGGAGGAAGCCAGAGTACCCAGAGAGAATAAACGCATACACAGGTAGAACATGCAAATTCCACACAGAAAGGCCCCAGCCGGGAGTTGAACCTGGAACCCTCTCTCTGTGGGGCGATGGTGCTAATCACCACGTCACCATGCAGCCTCTGTGTAAGAATTGTTCTACATTGTTTTACTTACTCTACTTTCAATTTCCCTTTCCCTGTTTTATTGAGGACAGACTCATTAAATGACACGTATGTGTGTTTGGAAGCTTGGATCAGTCATCAACTTCAGGTTTCCATCGAAGTACTCCAATAGCATTATTTAGGTTTCCCAAATTAAGGTAAACTCAACATGGTTTCTTTCAGCATCCAACAATCCATTATCTTCCTTTCATTGAGGTCCAGTCGCTGTGGCAACAGGTCAGAAGGAACACCTTTCCCAAGTGACACTCTGAGCTCCTACCGGGGGATCCCTTGACGTTCCCAAGCAAGAAAAGATGAATGATTCCTCGAGCAACTTCTGGGTGCACCCTTGGGTCTCCTATTCAGGAGCCAGTTTGTGACATCGAGGATCGGCATGGCCAGGTCACTGCTGTCTTCCTGCAGATGAGGAGCCTGCGGGGACGTGGTGTCCTGAGGATTTTTCAGGCTGAGCCCAGGCGAGCCCCAGGAGTCAACACTCGCCAGCAGCTCAACCCCCTAGGCTTGGCCCCAGAGGGGTGCCCCGGTTTCCTTATTCGCGGTGAAGTATCTTCCCCAAACCTGGCTTAGTTTCATTAAGGTCTTAGTTTGACCCTTCCCCTGAAACCAATTTGCCTCAGGAGACCTTACCAGGGACTAATTCCCCTGACAACACAGCTCCCAGGATCGTGGGGGTACTCAAGCTCCTTCACCACAATGGTGGCATTTCTTTGAAGGAGAGATAGTATAATATTAACATGTGCAACATATAATAAGGACACTGGTTTACATGGTTTATCTAAAACTGTGGCCTTGTCAAGAGACAACCTTAAATTCATCATATTTCTGTATTCGGAACTGCATATCAAATAAAAAACGGTGAAATGTGGTATCAACGCCAGTCAAAAGTCCAAGAAAAATGCTGTTAGAAATACTTCCAAGGATAGAATGAAGTAGCATATTTAATCTTTAATATATATGAAATGTCATACAAGTAGTAAGACTTTCCCATACAAAGTATCAAGGAATGTAATATAATCCTTCTTTGCAGAATATACCTCAAACACTTGTGTTGTCATTTAAATTTTATATTTAGCCAGTTCTCTGACAGTCAGTATTTTAAAAGCTGAACCTTTTAAACAGAAGCAGAGTACAGCCATGCTTGAATATTATTCTAAAAGGCAGTCATCTCAAAAGCGCAAGTTTAGTATTCTGTTATCTCAAGCAAACAAAGCTTGTTTTGTCATGATAAGTGGTTAATTTTTGTAGTTCCATTTATTTGACCATCTTCTGACTAAAGCAAAGAGGTGGGACTCAGTCATCCTCTCATTTCTGCCTACTGTTAGACAATTCTGCCTCCACTAGTAACTTCACAGCAGCACATAAAACAACACATGAATGCCTCTACTCTCTGTTCACTAGAAACACTTATAGAATAAAAAGTTTTTTAATATTCTGGGGTGTGCACATCCTTGCTGGTTTTATGCTGTAACACCATTCGGTTAGAAAAATAGTTTGAAAAAGATCATGTTAGGTCTAAAATGCAATTTCTGTACAACATCAGTGTCATGTTATGGGGTTATTCTGACACTTCATGTGCATTTGTTCCTATAGATTGTAAGGGTAAAGTGGATTGATTAATCTGCCTGAATACAGAACTTGCAAGATAAAAGAATGCTAAAACAACTGAAGAGCATTTGAAGGTAATGCTCACAGCATGGCCTGCAGTGCAGCATCGTTAAGATTTTCAAAACCACTTTCATGACTGAAGTGTCAGGTGTTGAAATGCCCTTGTCACATTAAGTGGCAGATCTCAGGACACTTAACATTCCTTCCCACTCCCCCCAGCAGATGCAGGGTGTTTTTAATGACATTGTCTGCTTCCTGTCAAGTCAGTTGGGGGCTGATATGAGAAAAGTCACCTGTGGAAGGATGGTGGACGAAAAAATGTCATGAAGGACAACACAGGAGCTCTGCAGGGCTGTGTCTTTCATGAGAGTGTTACCACTGTGTAGGAGAATCAGGGCTGAAGGACACAGTGGTGTCCACTCTAACTACACAGAATGAAGCACATACAGTGTATTTTACTAAGGTTTTTAAAGACATCCAGAGTGAAATCTAAACATCTTGTCAATGAATAGTGGGTGGTGTTGAATAGTGAATGTGTGTTTGTGTGTGTGTGCGTGTGTGTGTGGGTGTGATGAAATATGCTTTCAAATAGTGCCCAACAATTGAAGTGTGCTATAGCCTACTTGCTTAAATTCCAGTCAGCTTCATCTTCAATTTAAATAGATCTGCTCCCCTCTGGCAGTTGTCTCACCTCTCTCTGCGATTTCCTTTTCTCTTTAATTTCCTCTTACAGGTCACTTTTCACAAAGAATTTTATTCAGGCTTAGAAAATGCCTGCAAAGGAAAAGGATAAATCTGAGCTCGGTGGAAGGGGGGGAAGTGGGGTGGGGGGCATGGTATTAAGAATCTTCTATATAAGAGAGCTGACACATCTACCTCTATTTGGACTTCTTTGCAAGTGAAAATATTTTTTTCCCTTGATGGCAGCAACTACTAATAGCTCCACGAAGGTAGTGCCCCTCAGTGGTAAGCTGTAATGAATTTTTGATTTAATATTCCTCAGGACTGTTTCATTTTAATTACAGCTACAAAACACAGCTCATTTCGCGATATGTTCTTTATTTATGTCAAGGAAAACACAATTTAGACACCTGGATAAAGTCAAACTATGATGCAATATAATGCAATATAAACTCTCAGACTCCCTGCTGTCAAGAGACTGTCCTCGTGGACAAAACACTGCCATCACAAAATTTCAAATCATAAATTGCCACATATCATGTTTTGAATATGAACAAACGTACCTATTACACATTTTCTGGTGATTCCAGGATGCATATTGGCATGATTTACCTCTTTCTTATTTTCTTTAGGATATAACCTCTTAAAATGTGCATTTACAGTTGGCAAAACAACTCTTCTAAATGTAACCTTGACAAATCTTACCTTTTGGCAGAAAAACTTGCTCTAATCTTGAACCTCTTCTCCTTTTCCCTTCAGTTTTGGTTAATGCTAGACTGGATCAGCTAAAGGTTCCATGGTCATCGACCTAATGGTGTACAGTGCCAGAGAAGAGGAGGAGATGCTGTGCCACTGCTGAGTTACTGTGGGATTGTGTGTGTGTGTGTGTGTGTGTGTGTGTGTGTGTGTGTTGTGGGGGATTGAATACATTTCCCACAAAACATTTAAAATTTGTACGAGTTCATAATTCATAAGTTTTGAGAGTAAATTAAAAACCTAAGTCCTCCCTAACTATTAGCTGTTTTTAAAAAGAAAGGTTTTATGCCTAATCCTGGAGGTAGAGAGGGCTTCCCAAACTCATACTAACAGCTAGTTTTAGATGCCAGTCAAACATCACATTGATGTTGACTCATATGAAGGTATGAAGAAAATCTCACCTCTGAGTTGTAACTGTTTTTAATATTTCATGAACACACTCTTTTGGTTCTCTTTAATACTGTACAATGTACAGAATTAGTCAAAGTCCATGTTGAGCACTGAGTACAGATGGAGCATGCATTGTGTTCTTGGTGTCACTGTTAACAGATCTTTATTCTTTAGCAGTGTGATCGCCATTGTTATGGTTATTGTTCTTGCTGTGGATATCCCATAAGCCCAATTTCTCCCTTTTTGTGCACGTGAATAGAGCCTGTTGTTGAGAAAAAAACAGTGGTTTCTGTTACAGGCACTGCAGAGGATCATGCTGAGTTTGAAAACCGCAACCATTACTGACAGAGAAGCATGAATCCTTCAGTTCTTCAGCTCATGATGACAGTTACCTCCTTTTTATTCTCTCTTTACTCCTTCCAGTCTGGTTCGAAAGAAATCTCAAATATAAGATGAAAGATGGTAAAAAATAAATGTACTGGATGAAAGAAAGTCCAATAATCTCAACAATATCACATTTGTACTCAAACACAATTGGTCGCAGCAATTCCTGGGTTTATCTCTCTGGTGATTGTCTCCATCCTGACAAGGTTATGTGTCGACATTTTAAAATCACGATTGAATGAATGGGAAAGCATTGCTGCTGAAGAGCAGGCAATGAGCAACGTGAGGTGGAAGTAGACAGAAGTATAAATAACGAAAGAAAAAGACTATTTTATGCAGGATTAAACACTTCTTTTTAAGGGATTACAGATAACATTGGCACATTATGTAGCTGGGTAGAATTTAACAGCATTTTTTAGGAGGGTGTAAAAGTCTCAAGAGCTCTTCTGGCAAATAGAACTCCTTGACCAGTTAGTTTGTCTTTTCGGTGTCAGAGTAATTCCCTTTTTCTACTAAATGTGTCAGGCATTTCTCATTAACTGGGATGTGTGTTGTCTAAAGTATAAATAGACATTTAACCTACAGAAGAATTTAAAGCATTTCAAATTGTTTTCTATACAGCCCGATTAGAGGCACCCAGGAAGAGGATGGTGCACTCTAAATAAAAGATTAAGAAAGTAATTACAGTTTCAGAAGTGCTCTAAAACTGCAGTGACTGAGGTGCTGTTTACACATACCCGGGTATTTTGATAAACGAAGACCTTTCCCTTCGTTTGTGCCTTTCGTTTATACACAAACTGAGTTTTTTCCTCCGAAAACGAAGCTAAAAAAAAACTCCGGCAAAAGTGGAGATTTTTTAAAAACTCTGTTTAGCGTTTGTGTGTAAACTGGTTGAAAGAGACAAAAACGGAGTTTTGGGAATGGAATGAGGAGTTGTCGTCATAGTACAGAGCCCCGCCCCTATCCACCATGTTGGCAGGATGCTAGCGTGAAAACGCCATTCTCTCCGTCCATTGTTTATCTGGCAAGCATGGAGGTACTAGCAGCATTTCTGTTGTTGAGAGCTATACTCGCTTGTGTGATTTTGAAAATTACAGTCATACAATGTATTGAACAACAAAGACATTTTTCACAGCTTTAGCAGTTTTATAGTCCAGCGCAACGTTTAAAAGTAGCTCAGTCTCGCTATCAGTCCACACACATGAGCCTGGCGCCATATTTTCTTCTTGAAAAGGATCCGGAAGTTCTTCCTGTCAGCGGTTCTCTATTAGGCTTCTGATTGGCTTGTGTGGAATTCTCATTGTTCTAACACTGCCACCGTCAGGCTTTATGTAATTTAACAGCTCTTGATAGCGTATTTATGCGGATCAATGTAGACGTTTTTTGTTTTTTTTTAAAACGGGGCTGTGTGCACCAAGTTTTTTTTTTAAAACGAAGGTTAGAAAATATGCGTTTATCAAAATACCCGGGTATGTGTAAACAGCACCTTAGTAGGTGATTGGCTATTATTACTTTAGAGTTGTGGAAGTGCTCCCCTTTAAACATTTTCATGGCTGATAAAACATGCAATCAGTAAAATCAGAGTAAATATTTGGCAAGTGAATAAGCTGTCGAAAAAAATGTTTTATTTAGGGAGCACAAACTTGAATTAGACACGACTCCCAAAATGGTAAGTACACTGGCCTTTTTCTGCATATGACATAGAAACTGGCCAGTGTATTAAGATATCCATGTAACAAATAATATTAATTGTAAAGAGTGGTGAGTGGTGGTAAGATTGAAAAAAAGTTTACAAACTCATGGTGAAATAAAGACTGGAGATGAGTTTCACAGTAAAATAGAGCTAATTGATCAAGATGCACTCAAACTTTTGAAGTTTGCTAGATTATTATCATTAGTTTCTCAGGTTACTAAGAAAAGTCACTTTTTCCAAATTTGAAATGTCATCAGCTGACAAATGCAAAAATCTTGGTAAACTTTTGTTCTGCCAACTTAATTCAATCTTACAGATATATATATATATATATATATAAGTTGGAAAGACAATTGCTCTTAAGAGAGTGGACTGTAAAAGAAAAACAAATGACACAGGAAAAAAGGAGGCATTTAAGACTATTGAGCAGAGAGCAGAGGCTATATACTTGTGGATGGAGTCTGTTAGCTCGATTCTTTCATTGGAAGCCCAAGAACAAGCTGGAGGAATCTTGAGTTCACAGACAAAGTATTTATTTTGGTCACAGGTAAAGTATGGCAGCGCTGGGCTCGGTGTGACAGAGCTCTCGCAGGGCCTCCATCAGAACGAGCCCCGATATCCGGAAATAGTTCATATTTATCTTCTTCACATTTATCTCACAGAGGTTGGACTTACACTCGACCGAGTATAATTGGCCAGTTATTATTGACATGAGCAGGCCAACCACTGTCCACGTCATGTTCTTGGGATGTGATAAACAACGTGTGTGTGTGTGTGTGTGTGTGTGTGTGTGTGTGTGTGTGTGTGTGTGTGTGTGTGTGTGTGTGTGTGTGTGTGTGTGTGTGTGTGTGTGTGTGTGTGTGTGTGTGTGTGTGTGTGAGAGAGAGTGTTGTTTTAGGCGTGTATCTAATGTAACAGACCTATCTGACGAGATAGAGAAGCTTCATCTGACCCAGTTATTTAGTCCAATTATGATATCTTAAAGTCTTGGACCATTCAAGGATATACGTTGCATAGGATGAGCACAGTGGACAAGTACAAAATAGGATTATAGATTGTTTAGAAAAATACAAAATATGAATACATAATGTCTAAGAACAAGGCCAATTATAACGAGTCTATATTCCCGCTTTTACATGTCAGGGCCACTGTGGAAACCTTTCTGGGCCATACACTTTTATTTACATTATGCAACAAACATTTTATTGCATTCACAACACAGTGCACTAGTGACCATACAACAAAATCCTGGACCTTTATTTGCAAATAAAAATGCGGTTCGCCCCACAATCATTGCACATGGGAATGAAAATGATTACAAAGAAAAGCAATTTCTCCGAATGTGTAGTTCAGCTAATCACTGGAGAGAAGGAGATAGGGAAATGTGTTTTATTTTGCCACTCGTTTTTTAAGTCAAAAGTTTGAACAAAAACCTGTTCAAGTCTGACTAAAGCAGACACAAATCATTAGGACACTGGGGGCGTCGCACAACACACTGACTGACAGATCTCAGATCAGCTCAAATGAAACACAAACAGAACAGAGTTTGTTTTAATTTAAGCAAACTGCTTAGATGTGGAATCCCACACTGTGGAAACACACACTGCAGATATCAAATATTTCTGTCACCTCCCAGCTACGGACTAAAGGCTGATTTATGCTTCAGACGCAAAGCCTCTGATGCTCGGACGCAGAGCCTCTGCGAGCGTCAAAATCTTGACCACTCTCCCACGCAGAGGCTCTGCGCGCGTTGTCGTGCACCTCAGAAAAATCCTGACTACGCGACAGACGCACGCAGACCACCAACGGAAGTGCGCAGACAAAAGCGGCTGTGATTGGTCCTCGGTGTGCCTTTCCGGTTGTCTGTGTGGCTTCCTCCTTTGCATTTTCGCCAACTCCAATAAAAGAAGCTGTTCTTCTTCGATGTCGAGCAACTCCAGATCCATATCTTGCATACACTTTTTTTTTTTTTTTGAAAGATAAACACTTCCGACGGCGCCGCCGAAGTTCTCGTCACCGCCCACCGAAATTCTCGCGAGGGGAAACTGCTGTGCGTCCCGAGAAATTCCAGACCGAGGTTGCAGAACCATAACATGAAAAGTGGTTCGCGACCAGATCAAAGCAACACGTCAAGACGATAAACGCAGAACTATAATCCGCCCTTAAGTCACCAGCATAGTTGAATTGGCCAAAATTCAGCTTCACGTGTCACAAAATGAACCCTGTTTTTCTTGTTCTCAGTCAGTAGGATCAGATCTGATAATTGGCTCAATTACAATAAGATTGAGTTATTAAGTGCATATAGACACCTTAATCTGACAAGAAATTAGATCGAATCGAGTTACTCGCAGTCGGATTAAGACCCTGAGATAACTCAGTTGAAAGTCAAAATAAACGTGCTTTTAGACAGGTGAAGCACGTGTTGACTTAGACTTTGCCTTCTGCGCATGCTCCAGATTTTTTTCCGGGGTCAGGAACCGGAAGTCGGAAGAGACGATATTACCCTTGTGCATCGCGTTTGTGCAATAAGCAGCTCAACACAAACGAAATATAGAGGGACGTACCTTCGTCTTGCTCTTCATTAGCCATTTTCTTGAATGCCTAAGTTTGCTGTTGTTGTTGGTGTTGAAGGGGTCAACTGGAAGTGGCTCTATTAGCAATCGTTGAAATGGGTACAGCGCCACCTATCGTATCGGAGTATGACATGCTTTGTGCCTCTGATCTGATTCATTCACCGCCATATATCCAAGGATGATTACCCTTGCTCAACTCATTCTTATTGTAATTTAGCCAATTATCTGATCCTTTCAGTGCCATGTCACCCCACTGAGTGTTCTTCTGCAATTTAACTAGACAGCCCAAGTTCTGCAAATCCTGACATCCAGTTAGTTGTGAGTTTGAGGGTAATGCATCTAGTAAGCCTAATGATAACGTGTGAGTGTTTGGGGTTGGGTAGGCCTTTGTTCAGTTTATATCCTCAATCCCACTGTACCACGCATTTGTGATTTTAGACCTGCCCTAAAAACCTGAGCAGCAAATGATAGAAAAAGAGTTTAACAGTCATACTCCATCATTTGTTACAAGACAACTTTCTAACACATATTTTGCTTTTCTTGGACTCTTGGACCATTTTTTGGATGGAACATTGTACATATTAATATAGGAGTGTGTGTGACAGAAGGGAAAATTTGTAAGAATTGTGTTGCCTCAATATATGACTATTTTATTTTTGGTTCAGTTCTGTTTCCCATTACCCTCCCACTCTGTGTTTGAAGTATGCATAAATCACGCGCAGTCTCAAAACACATTCTTTCTTCAGGAATCACAATTGATGCGTGGGGGGAAAAAAAGGCATATTTGTATGTCTTTCATATGCACACATTATTCATGCATCCATTAAAAAAAAATGACAAACAACACAATGTCAGTGTTATCCCAAAGAGCAATCCAAAGTTTTTTACATTTTTGATGAATTTCAGTCTAATCTGAAAAACAAAATAGCCTAAATTCTGATGTTTTCTGGTTTCTCGTGTCTGTTTTAGACAATAGCTTTTGTCTGTGTTAGCAGATGCAGGTGCTTTGGCCAGCTTTTGACTAATTGCTATGGAAATGTGAGTCAGACAGTGTAGCTCAAGAGTGCATCAGGATTTTCTGAGTTCCAACATTAAGATAATAATGATAGTAATTAAGTTCATGAAAAAGCTGATTACAAATTAGGTTGTGGTGCTCTGAAGCCAATTCCTACCAGAGTTAATCATGTGTAAACTTTTCAGTTGTACTGGCTATCATGTCTAATCAACGCATTTGTGTAAACTATATTGGGCTTTTTTATTTCTTTAAAATTTGTTCACTTTTTGCATAAAAAACAGAGAATGACTCGACCACTCAGACGCCATATGGTTCAAAGCAGCGAAATTTAGTGGACGATTTTGAATTCACATCAACTCCTCTGTTTGTTAAAGATTGACCATCCAAATGGAAAAACTATACGAAGCATTCTTAGTTTCAGTAAACAATACCTTGAAATGTTTTAATTTAACCTTTTTCCTCCAAGATCCCTTGCTTGTAGTTCATGATTGAAGCTAAAGTTACAAACAACACGCTCGCTTCGCCTGGTAATAGCAGGCTAACTGTTGGGGCGGGCTGTTTTTTTATATTACATTCCTTTCAGTCATGTCAATGAAATCTTTTGGGTGAAGCACAGAGATGATGTCTACACTAAGGATACACAGAGCTGCGAAAGTTTAGATTCAGAATGTGTTTGTGTAAGCCACTGTCATAATGTTTTAAACATGTTGAACTCACAGAAACGACTGGCTTATCCAGAGAAGATAGAGGAGAGGAGCTGAGGAGTGTTTCCATTCATGCATAATATGTGAAGTTGTGGGTCCAGACTGAAGCACTTTATACTGAAAGACTGACAAGTAAGGATGTGCTAATGTTAGCTATGCAGTGGCATTACAAATGCAGCATTAAGTAGCAACTTCACCCAAGGCTCATAAATATCATAAGTATTGCAGCTTTTCACATCAGAGGCCAAATACATAAAGCTCTGTGTAGCCTAAATGACTAAAACTGAGTGTAGACACAAAGGCAGAAATATGTATTTGTAATGTTTTAGACAGATTCATAAAGCTCCTAATATATAAAGCTCTTTTTTTACATCTAAATAATGTTGAAAGTGTGCACATATGCGTAAGCCTGATTTCCACTCCCATCTTAAGCCATGATTTGATATCGACATCTCGCTAGTTACTCTTTGCATACAAAACTTTGTTTGCTACATGACTTAATAGCCATGATGATTAAACTAACATCAAAACACAGTTTTGTAAAATTAAGACTTTCATCAGCAAAGAAGAGAGCATATTCAGAGCAAAGGACCCTGCAGAGGTAAAACAAATGAGGTGGTGTAGCTGCTCATTTTTTTTTTTTGCAGCAAACCTATTATTGACAATGAAGAATATGGTGGTGGATGGAATGTAGCTGAAGCAACAGTATGAACAGCTATAGGGCTTTTGAAGTTTGCATTTGCAATATCAAGTTCAGCAGTTGCTTTAGCAATTTCTTGCAACAGTGGTTGAGCAGGTGACACATGTGCAGAAGCTGAAGGCCCTTGACACAGGTGGTCTATTTGAGGCCTTTCACTGCTTATCATTGTTCTCACTTTCCTATCAAGCCACATTTACAATACAAGTCACAAGTACCCTAAAATATCTTTAAAAAATACAAAACCAACGCCAGACCATGGCAGAGAAATAACTGTTTGTGTGTATGAGGAAACATGGTATTTGTACATACACATCATTTATGATAATGATTCCCCAGGTCTGTGCAGACCTGAAAAGTGATACCAAGTAGAGTTTATTTTGGTCTTGGCTGAAGATAAACAGCACGTACTTATGTGCATGTAGTAGTCAAAGCACTCTGCAGCTGTTTAAGCTTAACAGCTTTGCAATTTGAAACTGCAAATCTGCATACACATCATCTCAGGAACAAAAGGGTTTACACCCATCACAAATTCAGCTCACCTGGTGGAGGATATATAATTTTCCCCTTGGGATAAAAAAAAAAAAAAAAAGTATATATTCATTTCAGGAGCAGCCAGTTTTCGCCAGATTGTCAACATCTTTCTTGTGGTAATCAGGGCTTTCTTGAGGCTAAATCCAGAATCCAAATTGAAAACTTCCCTTCCCTTCCTTGCGCTTCCTTTTGTTCCTCAGCTTCCTCTGTGGAACCCAATGCTGATTCTTATCAGAAGTTCAGTCCTGCCAGTTTCCCTTGTGCTTATTCCCTGCGGAGATATCTTGGAGAACTAATTTCCACAACTTATCTACCTGCTCACTCTCTGATGGCTCAGTTCCTCCTCACCACAGCCAGAAGAACCCAGTTCCGTTGTTTGATGTCACCTATGAAACTCTTAATCATAAGAAACTTCCAAATCACTCTTGCAGTAAGTTTAAACCAATTTAATCTTATTACATATTCACTGAAAACGTGTACAAAAGTATGTAGAAAATACATAGGCTTATATTTCGACATGAACCAGTATTAGGACTGCCAGCCTTGACACGATGAACTAAACATTTCTTCCAGCATTTTCACACTTTCCATGAATCTCATTCTTTGTTCTAGAATTTAATGAGGCATTTTGAGCTCGATCCTGCCTCAGAGAGCATCAAAATTGCAACAATCTCATTTGCATTACATGTGTTGGTAATTTAGTACAATGCTGTGTAGGTGCATGATCACAACACTTTGAGCTTTTCTCAGCACAGGCAGACCTTGAAGTGTCTTCTCTGTCCTCATAATCACATCTAAATCCACAACCAATCACACTGCTGCAAAGTTCAAAGTGGATAGGTAGCAGGGGAAGAAACATTCTAGAAACTTTGTTTCTCCACACATGACTTCCTGAGACTGATGCTGGTTATTTTTTGTACTAATGTCATTTGCTGTCTTCACCACAGCAGGAATCCAACAGTTAATCTCTCATCCTCTTATAAAAGGAAGTACTTTGCCACAGAGTTTTGTAAGAGATCTCTGTTCATGAAATCTTTGAGTTTTCACCATAACATGAAAAACTAAATATGTTTAACAAAGGGTTTTAACACAAATGGAAAATTTGTGTTTACACCTGAAATGTAAGTCGACTCCCCTCAAATAAAGGGGGGCAAAAAGGTAGGATAAAATGTGGAGGTGAACTCTCATGAGTATAATCGTCAAGGTAAGAAGCTTTGCCTTAATATTTAATCTTCGGTATTTATTTTATTTTTCAAGGTATTAAACTCAAATTTGTGTAACTGTGACTGACTGTTCACAGCTGCACCATCCATTTCATATCTGTAAAACTGAGCTCATTGTTGCCATCAGTTGTTGATCACACATGCCATTATGTGCCCAGGCTCTCCTAAAATGATTAAAAAAACCTAAAATGACCTCAGTCTTTTAACACCGCATGACATGATGGGGGCACATATTGTGTTAGATTTACATGCCATGGTGGGATGGCAGCTTCTCCACCATTGTCTTGGTTACCAGGGTGATGAGTCTTAGTCCAGGCAGAGGTAACACACATTTCTTTACAACGCAAAAATTACAAATGTCATTTTTCCTGTGAGATCAGGCTGCCTGCAGCATTGTTTGAATTTAATCAAGAAGTTTGCTTAACTGAAAGTCAAAGTAGTGTCTCCAAATAATGGTCCAACACTGGAAAGCGACTCCAGTTATGGATGATAGTCCTGTGTTTATTCGCACCATCATTGAATTAGATTATCTGATCTAGAATGCACACTAACATTTTGATATAATCTAGCCTTACAGTAACAACAAGTAAGAAACAACATATTTCACCACGCCCACTTATCAGTGGTTTCATAACTCTGAAATACTCCCATAATGCTTTAGATAAAGGGGATTTTGTTTCAAACTGTAATTTGCCACAACACACTATATGCAGTGCTTGCACTTACACATGACATTTCAGTGTTTAAACCAGGGGAAACTTAGAATAGTGTAGTTTATTTATACAGCACCTTTCACAGACAAATGTCAAAAAGTGCTTTACAGAAAGTGACCCCATGAAATACATAAAAACAACAATACAAAATATTCATAGAAGCCCAAGTCTGACTTAAAGCTTCTTGGGAACAAAAATTTGCATTCATTCACAACTTTTTGCCATTTACTGTGTATTTTCCTCTTCACCTTTACCCATGTGGACTACTCTTTTGGCCGACTTTGTTAATCAAGCCTCCCTGTGGCTGAACTGTCATCACTGATTATTCTGTCGACCAACGATTTCACTGTTTCACCATCACTCCCTGTAAAGGCTTCAAAGTTGGGTTTTCAACATTTACAAAAGATACGCAAAGTCAGGGAATGACAAGGTCCAAATTTACATACTCAGATAACATTACTGTCTTAGGCCAGTGTGTTCTTACCAATCTGTGCAGTGCATTTGATCTTATAAATGTAACACTGTTTGGATAGTACACATTCAGACCTTTATCTTCTATAAATAGAAAAAGAAGAACCATCAAATATGGGCTCTAAATATTCCAGAACAACGCCCGAGTACTTTGAATTGCATGCCAGTAAATCTGAATGACTTACCAAAAACTCAAACAATGGAAACGTATACCATTGCTGACGATTAACCTGTCAGAAGAACTTTCTCGGCTGTTGAGTTATCTTAATTCTATTTGAATCTAAAAATAAAGACCACAGTAAATGTTGTCTTATGATTAAATGTAGATATTCTGCTTTAATGCTGAACATGTATTTCACAAGGTTAAACCATCATACAGCAGTATGGTTTAGAGATTCAAGGCAAAGGTTATTAAAAGTGATTTAGATTTACTGGATGTTTTCATCACAGGCCTCCACATTGTGGCAGGGTACATAAATCTGCTCCCCCTATACACAATATCTAGCTTCTACGGGGCCCTCTATATCCTTTATCAAACAACTAATTCCAAGCTTTTTGAGGGCCCTTCTAAGCAGAAAAGAGGGGTTTATTTATGGATACAGACAGGAACAAGGGTGATACTACAGTGAGTGGATCAAACCCACGGAAAAAACATGGTAGTGGGAATATTCAAGTCCAGGAGAGTACTCACCAAGCAGAAGTAGCACACGGATTTTCAGAGATCTGCTGCAATCTTTGGTTTGATTCAAACTTCAGCAGGATAACAAGCCCAACGCACCTCAGAGTTTTTCGAGAGCTATTTGAAGACCAAAGAAAAACAAGGATTGCTGACTGCAATAGTTCACTTCATCTCAACCCTAGTGGACATTTTTGGAGGGATTTGTTCAATGAAAAAGTCAGTCATCCTGACATTGTATGAAACTCTTTTGGATCATTGTTTTTTTTCTTGCAGTGATGACATGGGTTTTCACATTTTGCCCAAACTTTTCAGAGTCTACGAAGTCTACGAGTGCTGCTGTCATTAGAGTGAAAAGGAGGTGAATTTTTTTGTACATCTTGTACAAAGATTAAACCTTTCACTAAAAGTGCTATGCAGATTAGGTTTAAAATACAAATGCAGAATAAAACACTTGCTACAATGATTTAACTTTCAGAATATGAATGTCTGAGACTTACATTTTTTGTGATTTAGACTTTTTTTTTCTTTTTTTAAATCACCATGGGGTGCACGCAGCATAAAAACACACACTGAGACGCAATATAACTTACTTAAATTCAGTCTCGAGATGTGAGATATAGTGTAAGTGTAATAAAGTCTCAAACAGAGCATGCTTTGTTGTCTTGTAGTAGAAAGCAGTGCAGTTTATTATCTCAGTTAAATTTGCCCACCACAGAGCAGCATGGGGAAATCAAGCCTGGAATCTGTCTGAGCTGTGCTGGCAGGCTCTGGCTGTTCATTAATTACTGTAATGAGTCTTACTATTGAACATTATTATTACATTGCTGAAGTGATGACTGCTTGTTTCATGGCAACACAGAAATGTCAATCCCAGTCCTTTCCAAATGTCATTGGATAGAACATTTAATCAAGCTGTCAGGATTTTGAAAATAAGTTTTCTTTCTCCTTGAAACACTAAGGCCAAGGGAATATCTATTAGGTCCTTAATTGATTGCAAACTCATGGTCTGAGTCACATCTCAATCTTTCCATCTTTTTCTCGCTCAGCTTTCTTTCCCCTGGCTTCTTGGGTTGTACAGTCATTGGGTCATATTATGCATTAGCTGGGGTAGGTTTTGTGGAGGGTGAAGAGCAATGATTTAGTTGTTAGATCAAGAATGTTTGAAATAAGAGCTGTGACCTCTCAAGGGCTCCCAAAATGAGATGTGGATCCAAGTGTTTCTTTGAAAAGGGTAAACAGATGTCACCTTCACAGAGAAATACATTTGAATACTTAATATCAGGCAGCACGGTGGTGAACTGACCTTTCTGTGTAGAGTTGCATGTTTTCCTCTGGGTGGTGGGTGTGGATTCTCTCCAGGTGCTCCATCTCCCACCCAGAGTCCATAGACAAACATATTAGATTAACTGGTAGGTCTTAAATGTCCATATGCCCAATTTCACCAGAAAACATGTGATGATTACATTCACGCATATGTTCAAAACATAGGTTTGTCACCATCCATGTTTAGAAATTGTGAGATGATTTATACTGTTGCATTGTAATAGGCAGCATTAACGTTTCATGGTGAGCAACTAATGAGTATCAAAATGTGTAACTCCTTTTGACTCTCAACCCTACCCTTTCACTGGTGAGGGGAAAAAACATTGTGCTGGACAAAACTCGAACAAGCAATCTCTTGATTTGGCTGGTAAACTTACACCATCCACCACCACCTTTCCTCCTCATTAAATGCGAGTATATGAACTGTGCCCAAAATATGTACATTGTCATGGTGCGTGGGGTAATGTTTAACATATACGACAACATGTAAGATACCTTTCCTTACAGAAGAAGGTTGTCATGAGACAGTTTTGCAGTCTTTTTTTGAAAACCTGCAACTTTTTGTGCTTTGGACAAGTGCAGATTTTATACATTCTGTGATGAGAATGGGTTACCATAGCTATTAATGTGTGCATGAATGCTTTTCTTGTGATTGCTTGGCAACGCATCCAGAGTGTAACCTAACTCTTGCCTGGTGTCAGCTGAAATCAGCATCAGCCCCAAATCATGTAAGGGCTGCAGAATATCCTCATTGCATTACATCACATTAAGCAAGCTACTACTTTTATCCTAAGTTACTTACAAATTAGGAACACATTGGGGGTGATGTGGGGTTCAGTATTTTTAACCAAGGACACTTTAACAAATGAACTAGGGAAGTTGTGGGTTGATCCAGCAACCTTTAGGATGAAGGACAACCATTCTCCCTCTTTAGTTACCAGCTACCCCCATGGTGTGAAATCAGATTATGTTCATGATGCATTTTCAGCACGTTGCCCTTTTTTTGTGATTAACTGATGAAAATCACCATGAATAAGAGGTGGGGGGTAAAGGAAAGAAAAATAAAAGGGAGGGAATTAAGAGAGGGCAGTGTGCTCAGTGGTAGAGGAAAAAGGGCAGAGAGGGGAAAAAGAAAAAGAGGGATAACAATGAACTTGTGCATTATGTTTTTTAAGATCTCCTTTCGAAGACATTGTTACTTGTTCATAAGTTAAAAGTTCATAAAGGTATATGTTGTATTTGCTTCAGGCATCTAATATTGAAGTGAGCGCACATCAGGTCACAGACACCACTGATTTATTATTTATCATATGAGAATTTATTCAACCTGAGAACGAATGTGATCTTATGCAATCTGGGTGTTACATAGTTGTGAATGTTAGTGTCTCACTCAGTATGTCTAAGTAATGTTTTCAAACTTTAGTAGCGAAGTGCTAAGTGGCTGAGAAGTTTAATTACTTGTAATAAGGCTCATGAGTAGGCACAAGTTCTTTGACTTGTCTCATTGTTGTGCATTGTGTTGCCTACTCAAAAATAGAAATTAAGGTTTGGTTGATGCTGTCGCGGAAGTTTTTCTTTCCCTCCTATTACCTTTGATGAGAAATTAAATATAGACTTCTCTTTTTTCTGCCGGCCGAAAAAAGTTTTCTTTTTTCTCAAGCAGTTCTAAGAGACAGAATTTCCCAATGCGGTGCAGAGTTTGTATGGAAACAAGTTAGCCAGGTTACAGAAAATGTATTCAGTCTAAATCAGAGGTCTGCCCAGATTCAACCTATTTTAGCATTTGGACGCTTAATTTGCACTGATGGGACATTTTGCAAAATCACGATCAGTGGAACTATCAGCTGTGACCTTGGTTGCACAGTAATTCATGAGGTTCAAAGTATGAAGCCACCAAATGTCATTGTGTTTCATCTATGCATGCATCCATATATACTGTAAATTTTCTATATATGCTTCGTCTTTTTTCAAGGCTAAACCTGCACATACATGCATATTGTTTTCACCAACATCAAATGGACTCTTTTCTAAAAATTAAAATGGCTAAAGAGACGATTTTTGACACTTTCTCAAAATTTCACCACAGAGCTTGGCTAACAAACCTGCAGTAAATACAGTGATAAAGCAATTCCTTCATGTCTCCCTCCATATCTATCACGTAATCCTCCTAATGCATCTGTATTTGTGTTCACTGCACTTCACAACCTTTTAACCTCTCTGTGTCTACAGTGCTATTATCTTTTTTATTTTCTTTCATGCAGTGATAACCAGTTAGGAGCCAAGACGGGGCTATAAAATTGGTTCCTTGTCAAACTGAGAAAAAAATTGCATATTTTAGAAAATTTGTAAACGAACTGTGAGATGATAAGAATGCACAGTCATGCAGACAGAAACAAAAGTTAGCGATTCAGTGAAGTTCTGCTGTCACAAAATGAATAACGGTTTTCATTTTCAAAATGGCATAATGAACTTTAAATTTGTCATAGTCTTTTACAGTTTTGTTGATATCAGAGTCAATAGTCTGTTCAGTCATTATTTCCAATTCACTGACTCAGTTTTCTATATCATCGTGTTTGAGTAAAAACAAATAAATCTATAATAAGACAGTGTTTTTAAAACAGTGACATCCCTTCAGATCTGGCTGTACTGGTGTGTTTTTTTTGTTTTGTTTTTTTTGAGAACTAGCTGATGTGCCAGGACTACCTGAAAAGTTTTGGAATTTGAATAAATCCATAAATGACATTGTCTGACATTTAGCTGCAACTCACTAAGAATGCAAGTTTGCTGTTAATGCTGAAATCTCTGCATTCTGCACACACCTTATTTGTATGTGTCCCTTTTTTATATATATATATATATATAATTTCAAGTTAAAGTTATTGGTCTGAGGATGCTCGTTTGCCAACCAGGTCCCAGTAAACAACTGGGAGACATACTGCACCAACTATACAATGGCCAGACAAAGTATACACATCCCTGTTAAAATAGTAGGTTTACAAGATAAAACATCGATATTGTACCACATTGACAGCTAAATCGCAGCAGTGCAAAACAAACCAGAAATCCCAAAAGAAAGAAAAAAAACGTAGTTATTTTCTAGTTAATCTAGTTATTTCAAGTGTGAAACACATTTAATTTACTACAGCTCTCTGTCTTCTGTGTAAGAATATCTTTTTGGCACATCTTGGCAATATTGTCCCACAGATTTTCATTTGGATTCAGGTCTAAGCTTTGATTGGGTTTTACAAAGCAATGATCTTCCTAAAGCTCCTGTCCCAGCTGAAGGGAATCAACTCCAAAGCTTAAATTATGCCACCATCACATTTCACTGTGGACATAGTACTCTTTTTAGTGTTGTGCTGTGCTGTTTTTGACTGGCCAGAAACAGGCAAGGCAAGTTTATTTGTAGAGCACAATTTGTACACAAGGCAATTCAAAGTGCTTTAAAGCTACATAAAATCACAAGAAGACAAATAAAATCATTCCAAAAAACATCAAATATAATCATCAATTGAAGCGATACAATGTAACTTCTAAAAAAGCCCACTATGGAGCTCCCCCTACAGGCTTGGAGGTAATGTACGGTTACACTGTCGTAAATACAACACCCTTTCGCTTTCACGTTTCACGTTTGTTGACGAACCGGCGAGGAGTCAGAAGGTGCAAGCTATGTCGACCGAGAAGGTAAGAGTAATCAAATGTACCTGGGAGCGTGAGAGGGGTCTATTTGTTTTTGCGGTAGGTGAGCCAGAATGCAAGTCGAAGTACTTCCGCTCAGCTTCCGGGCCGCTACCGGGCCGGTCCAGCAAAGTTACATAGCGCAGTTTTTCCAACTCAGACCCCCGAAGGGCATAGGAGACAGGCCAATCGTAATATTAAAACTCATTCTAGCCGCACAATTTTTTTCAAGCTGTTATTTTAAGGTAGAAATGTTACATAGTATTGCTTTAATCAAATTAAAAGCGAAGAGTGCAGATAAAATACTTTCAGTTGTCATATGCATAGCTAAAAGGTTTGCACAAACAATGCCTTCTACATAACATGTTACACGGTTTACATGCTGAAGCACAATTTAATTGGTTTAATCTCTTCTGATCTAACCAAGGTGATTTGGCCCATGCATTATTGCTGTGACTGTCCACACAAAATCCCCTCCACTGAAAGAACGATGTACTTTACTTGTATAGCACAGTGCTGGTGCATGCTGTGACGCCTCGAAGTTCAGTGACCCAGCTGTGGGCAATGGAAGCAAGGCCAGGCAGTGATGCAGGGCACCAGGAGGTCCGCTGAAAAATGGTCCAGCTGCTTGCCGCTCTGCTGATGATGCGGACATGGCTCACCAGGAGGCTGATCCATGAGCCAAGCTCCTCTCTGGGCCTGATGAGGAAACCTATTGGCAGACAGAGTCTGACAGCTCTGTGAGACTCTCAGTCAACTGAGAGACAGACGGTGAAAACGAAGCGACATTTTTAACATTGCGCTGTCCAGATAAATTATAGTCCTTCACCAGATTTCGTCCATTCCCCTCATTTGGAGGCATGTTTCTTGTCATGCTGTTGTCTCCACTGTGGTCTTCAATTGGCTTGCTGGACAAACCTTGTGGGAACTGTTGTTCAGCTGTATGTCAGACATGTGTGTCAGACATTGCTGGAACGCTGGCTGGCAATGATAAGGAGCGTACTTCATGACTCAATCTCTTTCAAAGGAGCACGGCTATAGACACCTAGCTTTGTAAGCACAAGAACAAGCTATATCTAAAGATGCCCTTTGTCAGAGTAGGCCAGTACCAGCTGAGCCATGACAGGACCTCATGCTTAGCCATGATTTTGTTCCTCAGCCTCGAGTTACAACTCATGGCGAAATTTGAAAAATCTTTTAAGATTAAGATCCGATTTTATTGATTTAACTCACTTAAAACTACAGTAAATGGTGAGAAACTAGTATAACAAATATGCTATTTACATCAAAGAATTTTTCTAATTGTGGATCATAATTGATGATAACAAAATCAGTCAAATCTATCAAACATAATAGGTACATCAACATAACATGTTTTGTACCTAATTTGTTAATTGGGGACCATTTTTGGTTGTAAAATGGATGCCACATCATACTTAAACTAGCATAACAATTATTGTATTACTGTATTCACAGTTCACAACTGTCACCCTACATGTATACTGACTATTGACAGCAGGCAGTTTTCGTCTTACAAATATCAAACAAGCTGGCTCTGTCACAAAATGAAAAAAAATGTGTGGATGCAAGGTTACAAGGCCTCACAAACAATTTGTCAGTATTGGGATTACTTCAAATCAAAAGATTGATTGCGCTTACAACAAAGCCTCAAAGAAGTGTAGAAAATATCCACTGTAGCCAGAAAAGTAAGTTAAATAAAAATCATTCCTGTGTTTTCACTTTCAATTTTCATCTCTTGCCATGTTTTGCCCTCTGATGAAGGAGAATTTAAGACCACTATTTCTTCACATAGAAATCAAATCTTGAAGAGCTTTTTGGATTTTCCATATTTGCCCCTCAGCTCAGTGGAGTAATATATGGGCTTAGCTTTATTTAAGCACGAGTCTTCAGTGCGCTTGTTGCCAGATTGTTGTTTTCATCTTTGTGGTACAACCAGGCTACCTGGTAGGATCGAGTCTTTTCTTGCTGTTACCGAAGCTTCAAGTTTTGAACTTTTATTTTCATGTTTACAGAAGACCTGCTGCCTGGAGCTGCTGTTTGTCCTCTCTGGATTCTCTGCACCACAGCCAGTTTGCCACAGCCTTGGTCAGCCTGCTACAGCAATTGTTTCAGCCACTGTTTGCCACAGCCCCAGCCCCCGTGTCACAGGAGAGTTAACCTAGTTTGGATGACCTTTTCCTGGAAGAAGAAAGCCTCTAACTGTCTCTCTTTCCAGAGACCCATTCCCACCTCAGAAGGAATTCTTTTTTTTTTTCTATGTCCAGGAGCCAAGTCTCAGTGTTCTTGTTATCGCCTGATTCATTGTAAATAAACATACTTAGCTCATACTTACCTGTTCTCTGCGGTCTTTCTCTGGATCCCGCCTAACCTGACCATAAACAAACTATAATGTTGTTGGTTTTACTTGTGGGGTGTTACATAAGCACTTTGGATCGCCTTGTTGCTGAAAAGTGCTATATAAATAAATTTCACTTCACTTCACTTACATGTTTAAATGCCTCTGTTTCTAGATGTAGCATATGTGGAAATAGCAAGGTGACCTGTAAGATTTTAGATCCTAGAACAAAGACTACAAAAAGCCTTAACTTCAGTTTCAATGCAAGAAACAACAGAAACACTGTCATGGCTGAAAATACATTTTTAAAATATGAGGTAACTATCTTCGTTTTTCTGATTGATGACTTAACGATAGCCTCCACATCTGGCGGCATGCACCTACAAATCGGGATTTTTTTTCTGCCTTAGCTGCACCATTGCCATAATTTCCAGTCACCTTGTCCAAAGTGATTGCAACTACTTGTTTAAAGTCAGCTTGGATGTGGGCCACTGACATTCCTTTGCCATATGTTCACTAGTATTACACTTACTGCAGCTAGTTCGTCCTTGTGAGAGGCACTGTCAGCGAAGGGGTCAGTCTGAATGAGGAGCACCACAGGAACATAGGAGAGTCTAGGACCCAGTTTCAATTGGTTTGAATATTTATTAAATTTGGAAGCATTAGGCTGTATTTTACTTTTTTAAATTAAACTTGTTTAATGTATTCTCCTGTCTTTTATATTATGCAACCACGGGGGTAGTGAGATTATATATGAAACAGACTGCAAGAACTGATACTGAATAAGTGTGACAAGCCTGCTTATTTAATCTTGGAGTTGCTGTGTACCAACTTTGACTTATTTCTGTTTACTCTGACGAAGGCATGAGCAGAAAGTATTTCAGCATCAATCCCGTCTTAATCAAGTTCAACAATGCGGCTGAAGTTATTAAAAATACACCATGTCTGTGTGCTATTAAAGGATGAAAAATACAGGCAACAAAAACACAGCTCTTGACAAGAGTGAGATGACTAATTAATAAAACTGACAAAACACTGGAACTCCTACTTTAAAAGACTTCAAGGCTACGCCATCAACGTTTTTACTAAAAGTATTTTCTGACCAGGTTTCTGAGGTGTAAAAAGTGAAATAATTCCAATGCCTGGATGCTGACTGGTATATTAAGCAAAACTCAGATGTGCATTAGCATTTGCAAAAAAAGTTGGGATGATGTGTAAAACAATAGTAAAACAGAATGTATTCACATGTATTCAACATTTAAACCCTATATCTAATTGAAAATAGTACAAAGACTACTAACTGATCTCGTATATATAAGCGGAAAACTTACTGTTACACAAATCAAGTGACGTTATCACCTAAAGCTAAAAAGGAAGTGATATTGTTTCATTGTAACGTCACGTGTTGTGTTTACATGAAGCAACCAGTAAAACGACATCCATGACGATCATGTTGGAAAAAGATTATATCTTAGCTCTGACCATGATTGTTTTTTTAATCCTACTGATGTAATGTTATGGTCTAAACCCAACCTAGAGGTGATAAGTGTTTTCATGTTATGGGGGGGGTTTCTTCGAAACCAACTTTCAAAGAAAGCACTGTGTAGCCTGTATATGTACTAAGATGTGCTGTATGAGTGTGTGAGTGAAAGGGTGAAAGCGCTTTGAGTGATCAGCCAGTCTAGAAAAATGCAATCCAAGTACACTCCCTTTACCATTTATGAACAGAACATATGTTGATCTTCATCTCACATCACACAAATTTCCATGGAGCTAAGTTGAACGGCGGCCACCAACCCCTTCATTTCCCCCTCCTCCTCCTTCCTCCTTTCAGAGTCTTTTCATCTTCTTTAAGAAAAGGCTTGAGAATGGCGTTTTGGTGTAAAAATGCCCATATTATTTGCATTTTTTCCTGTTCCGCTTATACAGGATGCTGTTATGAGTCGCATTGATGGATATGAACAAAGACCTATAGGACCATTTCCATTGGAGATCTGTTGAGATTATGACATCCCCAAATTCTTTACTCAGATCCCCATCTAAATTCTCTGGGCTGATCTCTTTGCACCCAGCTATGTGACTGGCACACAGCAAATCATTTTGGAGAGGTTTCATAGGGGTGGCTTTTAGAATAAGAGACAATGTGACAACTTTTAACTTTCCAGTGTGTAAACAGCTAGGCCAGGCAGGCAAGGCAGAGGCAGAGATTAAACATTAACCATCCATCACCGTCTCTGACATTAGCTTGTTGCCTAGTTTGCCACTTACTCCAGTTGTTGTGTCTTGTTATCGTGCTCTATCACAGACTCTATCTAATCCATCTGTCTACTTCACTTCTAGTGTGTGTTTCAAGTAGCACACCAATATCTGCAGATGTGCACAATCAGAACAGTTACATGCACAGCTGAGTTAAGCTACTATTTGAGTTTGACCTGGGCCATTTAATGGGACCACAGTCCTCATCCCAGTGTTCATGAACAGGAGGGGAATTGCCCAACAGACTGGACTGTGTTTGAGACAATCTGAGTTTCTCAAAGTTTCTCTTTAGGAAGTTGTCATGGAAATGCATGAAGTGAGTGCAAGCTGACATGCAGTCTTAATTGGTTGCTTTTCAGTCACAATATCTGATGTGTTTAGCCATGTGACAAAAGGAACAGAAAAGAAATGAGAGCAGCTTTATTGGGAATTCCCAGAGGAAAAATGTGCTTGTTTGGGAGGCCAATGTGTGATTCTCACTTCGGCCTCATTTTAGTTTCTATTTTTTCTGATTTGTTTCTGATACGTTTCTCCTAATATTCACTATCAGAAAAGAGAGCGACGGGACATTTAGCAATAAGAGTCACGCTTGAGCAGTTAATGAGATGCCTTACTAAACTTGGCTCAGTCATATCATTTTGACCACAAAATTAGCAATAGCAGAATTACTTTAATACTGTAACCCCACCTGAAAAAGATCTTGTGTTGACCCACACACCTGCTTGGAGTTTTTGGGTACCCACATGACTTACAATTTAATCCTGTCACCCCAAGCGACAACTGAATGAAATTTTTTGTTTTATATATTTCAGTATTTACTTTACCGTACATAGATAAAAGAAAAAATCACCAGGTGGAATTAACTTTATAGATATGTAAGGAAAGTTGGGAAAGTACTGTGGTAATTAATAGTTTCAGATGGCAACAAGTTGTTTAAACCCAAACTAATGCAGTGAGTTAGGATTAGAATAGCACTGTCGCCTCACAGCAAGAGGGTTCCTGGTTCAAAGCATGGCTAAGATTTCTGTAGTTCTGGAGTTTGCATGTTCTCCCTGTGTATGCGTGGGTTCTCTCAGGATGCTCTGGCTCCCATCCATGTCAGGTCAATTTGTGACTCCAAATTGACCCTAAGAGTGACTGTGAGTGTAGATGGTTGTTTGTCTCTATGTCGTCCTGTGATGGACTGGAGACCTGTCCAGGGTGTACCCTGCCTCTCGCCCAGTGGCAGCAAAATTGGATAAGCAAGTGTAGAAATCGGATGGATAGTGGTGAACGACTGGTGAAATCTAATCGAAGAACGACAGCAGTAGAACTCATAGCAATGTTTACTGGTGTGAAATAAATTTTGTTCATAGTGCATAAGGAGAGGGTTAGAGTTATAGGGTTATATATCTAGTATATTTTGGGCTCAATTCCATAATCAACCCTCAAATACAGCGGTTTTTAGAAAAGATATATAATTTTTTATCTTTTTATGTTACGGTGATTTGAAACCATAACTTATACTGCCGTGTAGTCACTGTTAAACCAATCTCAGTTAATCCTAAAGTTTCAAATTAATAGACCTTCCACATAAAAAAGTCTCCAATAGTTAGCAAAAGACATACAGGAGTCAAAGGTTTAAAAAAAAAAAAAAAAAGATTAATTTGAGTCTTGATGAGAACACAGTGAGTGCATGCAGAGTGCTCTTGATTTGCTCTGTTTGAGGTCAGCATGAGATGTATGAATTGAGTTTAACAAAAGTTTGGGGTGAGAATAGATTGAGTTCATATGGAGAGCTCTCTGATTTCTCTGTTTGAAATAGATTAAAAAGAGGCCCAAACTGAGAGCAAGCGAACAGTGAGTGACTGGAGAAATGAGACATATTTTCGGTATATTTGGTTCCACTTAGAACTAATAGCTGTCTAGGACAAATAGATAAAGCATTTTAGAGCTCTCATTCCTAATTTTCTTTCCCCTGACTATATTAATATGCACTTACTCTTTACTGTAAAAAGATTCATCTTTGAAGCATGTGACAGACAATTGAAATGTCACAAAGTTTTATCTACCTATCTATGTAGGCCCATTTGAGTCTTGTTTAGAGTATCCATGCAGGAGTGACTTGATCCTCAACGTCATTATCAATATGTGTTGATCAATCTTTGAGGGCTTCAGTTTCATATGATTTTGGTCAGACTAACATGTAAACATACATTTTAAATCTTCTTTTTTCTAGCACTCTCAATTATTTGCTTTTTGTGCAGAGCATCACGCGATGAGTGATGCTCCACAGTCCCAGAGAAGCTTCACTTCAGCTTGTATATTTCATTAAATTCTCCCATTATGTATTTAATTTGCAGCATGTCATGTCATGTCCTGATCCTTTGTTGCCCGCGTGGCATCGTTGTATATCAATAACATCCACACTGACGTGCACGATGCAGGCTGAAAAGACCCAGACAGCTTGCTTTTTTAGCTCACTGAAGATTGTATTTTGAATTAATCTGTGGTGTTTGAAATTGCAAATAGCTAAATGAATGCCTCTGTTACTATTATTTCAAATGGTACTGCACCGCCTGCCTCTGAAAGCTTTTTGGTAGTACAGCTGATCAATGTTGGAGCATGTTGCAATGCCTGTGACTAATGCTCATACTCAACATAATAAACGTTATTATTGGTTTCAACAGGGCTTGATTTTCTTAATAGTCTGGTTGAATTGTTTATATTGAGAGGGTTTTCGCTCTTTTGCTTTAACAGTAGGCCTACGACAAATACAAATCAGTTACTGGTCAGTCAATGAAAAATCCCAATAATGTGTCCGAGAAAGCCTACTTGGTGAAACACTAAGAACATGTGCATGAAATGATCTCAGTCTCTGGTAATCATTCATAAATAAAGGGTCGCTGAATTCGTTGTGTCACAGCAAAGTAAGCGCTTCTACAAAATAACGTGTCAATATTACATGGCTTTAAAGGTTGGATTTGAAGGGCTGTAAAATGTTGTTACCAAGACAGAAACAAGACAAGCCAGTTCTGGTAGCGCATTCAACTGCGCTAGGTGGATTGCTTAATTTCGTGAACGGACAGCCCGCTGCACCAAATTTAGGACCAAAAGATAATGCTACGATTCTACTCTAATTAATCATGCATAAGGTAACATACAATTTAATTAAATTGGTTTAAATTTTTCCTGCAGACAGAGGATATTTTTTTTTAAAACCCATTTTTTTACGCACTAACTCCATTGCCCCGCCTGAAAATGTATGTCGGCACAGCCCGGTAGTAAAAGAAAACGAACCCTCGCACTACATCACGGACATGACGTCACCGCGCTGCAATTCAAACTTCAGGAAATGAAAGTGTTGTGGATAACAACGGTCTCGACGCACACAGGCTAGTTTCAGTGGCTAACTGCAGCTCTCTTTGTCTGTGAGTGTTGTATATCTTTTAATTATCTGTGTCAAGAAGTTTCGTTGTGCACTTCAACTTGGGTAATTGGCATGTTAGGTTATGTTTATGGCATCAATTTAGTTTTGCTAGTTTAAAAAGACAGATACGGGGAAATACCTTGTGCCACGCCAGTGGGCTGTCATTTTTTCTTCTCATTGAATTTCACATTTTTAATAATGTACGCATTATTTTTTTTCTAACCGTTTAAAGCGAGTAGGTCATTTCATGATATAGCAAACACTTAAGGTGAGGAATATGAGGAAATGAATGGTCTCTGTTCTGGTTTTGGGTGTGGAGATTTTGACCTGTTCGGGTTGAGCATATTTAGTTGCATCCGGACCGACAACGGAATATGTGGTGACCTGAGTTTTAGTTTCAGCAACCAGACCCGGGCCTACATACAGATATAGGCTCATGTTTGGCTCCATGGGCATATGTTATTTTCGGTAAAACTAGCTCAAGTAAGTAGCTCAAGTAGCTCCTACAAACTGTTTAACAATTTTGCCCAAATGTATATCAGTGTTCAGTACCACTTTCATCACAGCTAATGTATTAATACTGCCAAAACTATTCCGATTTTGATTGAAACAGAGCACCCTCTGGTGAACTTGAGATCAAAACGCTCACTCATTAAAATTGCTTGTCTGTTTAGAGCACTCCAACTTACATTTTCAATAGCATCAAAGAAAGCCATGGCATCTAAAGGTGCCAAAGAGACCATAGTTTCCAAGTTGGGTTTCAAATCCAGCAGCTCTGCCTCCAAGGCTGAGGCGGAGCTGGAGAGGGTCAGGAAGGAGAACGCTCACCTGAGGAGAAAGATCGATGAACTGGCCAAGCGACACATCAAACCACCCGACTCAGACAAAAGCAAGCTGCTGGAGGTAAATGAAGTGTTCACCCTTACATCAAGGAATCGCAGTTCCTTCTGGCTGTTTTGTTGCGTTTTGTATGTCATGATTTGTTTTGGACGTCATGATTTGTTTTGTTTGTTTCTTAGAGGATTATTTCCCTCGAGACGCTGCGAGAGAGGAACAATCAGCAGCTACTGGTTAAAGAGCATGAACTGGAAGCTCTGAGACAGCAGCTGTCAGCTAAAGGAGGAGAGGTACAAACACTGACACCTCTCTGCAGGAATATATGGTTAAATGTCACATATATAGTCAACTATCCATCAAGAAGTCCACTGTAAACAAGGGCACGTGCTCAGAATGAGGTACCCACAGCAGTGTCTTCGAGACTGCTCTTCAACTTGTGAAAATTTGTTGCACTCTTGGCATTGTGTCAGTGGCGTATGTATCGCTGGCAGCAGACAACTGTCAGAGAGAGAGAGAGAGAGAGGGGAGGGGGGGTCTCACTAGAATCCCAATGAGCTGCCACAAACAGTTGAGGGGGAAATAACTTCTATCCCATTTTGACAGCAGCTCAGCAAACTGAAGCTTAGACAACCAGCAGCAGGTGCATACCAATGCATGGTGTTATGTGGTGTTCACTTGACATTTATAAACTGTCAGTAGTGGGTGTGTCTATGTATTAGCATCCATGACTTACTGTTACTGTTTGACACTGGTGTAAGAATTCATGCTAAATATTTACGGTTGTTGCTTATCCTTTTGTAATCTCTCTTCTATTGTTGCAGATATGGCTCTCTAATTTAGTCTAGTCAGAATGGCAGGGGGCTAAACTCGAAGATGACATGTTGACACATTGAAAATCAGCATTTTGTTTTGCCCAGACATTAATCACGCTTGCCTCCTCCTCATTAAGTTTCATCAACAGAGGTGCTAACTGGGCTATGCTACCAGACTTCCAGCCATGTAGCGTCAATTATGTGATGAGGATAATTGTGTGGAAGACATGAAAACAAATTTTCTCAGCAAATTGCCTCTGCTTAAACAAAGGCTGAAAAGACTCAGGTTTGACTCAGTCGTTATAGAGGCCACTTAAGTTGCAGTTTTTCATTTTGTCGTGCATTTCAGGTGGTAGCATCGCTGCAGGCCCAGCTGGAGCAACGGAGGAAAGAGGCTGAGCAAAAAGACGCGCTGTTCCAGAACTTGTCACAGGAGACGGAGAATCTGAAAAACAAGCTGGCCACCGTTTCTGCTCGATGCCAGTCCCTGGAAACGCAGGTGGTGGTAGGATGACCTCACAGCCTTTGTACCTGTCAAGATGCTCTAATTAGTCTGTGAAAAAAGATGGGGAGGGCTCAGCCTCAGCCTCGGCCTCTTTTTACACATGATCTGTTGCCTTATTGGAAGTCAGTACACCTCAAATGATGTAGTTTATTTAAATAGTGTCTGGCTGCACTCTTGTGCTGGTACAGGTCATAAAAACATTATGCCTTTAATTATATTTGAATAATTCAGGGATATTATGAGTACATTACTATCAAAATGTGAAGAAATGAAGGAAATGAGGGGCCAGTCTTGATGGGGGAAAGGTTACCTTTTGTCAGAAAGCATTGGAGAGCAGAGTCGGCTGAGTATTTATATGCCCCCTCCTACAGCATATTTCCCCCTGTTGGACTAGAACGAAATACTGCAACAGCTTTGTTCTATTATATCCACCTCGTGCAAGTTTTCGCTTTACATCCAAACTGCAGCTTCTTTAAGCACACGTCTTTGGAACGGTAATATTTTTAACAGATCAAATTCTGTTTGTGGAATGAATTGGCTTTTGTGCTTCACAGCACAGAGATGTGTTTTAAAGCAACAAGCACATGAATCATAGCTGATATCACAAGGCTGGGTCGTGTTGCGTTTTATTGTAGATTTTCATCAGATTCTTTTCAGTAGGTTTATTGTAAGTTTTTAAAAAAAAGATTGAAGTTTGTCTGGGAGTGCAGTTGCAGCTCTACATTTGTCCACCAGGTGGAAGTATTTAATCTGTTTTCCTAAGCTGCTGATGTCACCTTTTCCTTGAGGCATTCTTAACAATTTGTCATCAAATCAAATCAAATTTATTTATATAGCACATTTCCTGTACAAACAATTCAAAGTGCTTTACATAAAATAAAACATTGCAGCAGGGAGTGTAAGAAGCATTAAAAATACATAAAAGAATATAAAGAGAAACAAATAAAATCATTTAAATGAATTTAAAAACAAGCAACAGTCTAGATAAGTTAAAAGATATTTCATGCATAGACACATGAGAACAGAAATGTTCATGATGAAAGTTAAATTCCCAGTAATACATGGGTCAAAATTAAACCTTGCAAATGGGAATATACGTTTGTTTTTTTTTCTCTTATAGTCCTCATTTTTAGTACATTCATGTCGTTACAAGGGCAAGAGTGCACTGCTTACTGATTAGATATAGTAATCTGTGACCAACCTTTGATGGATCTGTAGTTGCCACTTGCCTTTCAACTGAAGACCTTTATGGATCAAATAAATCTTTTGGAGCCTTTTTAAAAAAATAAAAATTTATATATTTTTTTACAAGAAAAAAACTTTATCTGTTTAACTTTTTTTTCTTTATTAAACTGTTAGAGATTCCCTGCTGTTTTGATTAGAATTAAATAAATTAAGTAAAAGTCAAGGCCATATGCACTCGTGCAACAAACTGTTATTGAATTTCTCTGCTCCCATTGTTGATGCATCACTGGAGGCCGGAGCTAAAAGAGTGAGAGTTTGAAGGAATCAAAGTGGGGATAATGGAGAGGATCCAGGCTTTTTTTGTTGCTCTACGGTCGAGTGCTTGAAATGCTGTCTTTGAATACAGATGTTCTTTGCTTGTTTATTTCATATCTATTTTTACACCCAAGGATGGAAAGCACTAAAGTCCAAATCAGAGATATTAATGGATAGGACTGTAGTGCTTATTAGTTATGGGGTACGTAACATCCTGGTTGAGTCATTCTGTTGTCTCACTCAGATACGGGTTAGTGTTGCCGTCATGTTCCTGTCAGCCTCTTTCAGACAAATCTTTGACAGTGACAGAGAGCCCCTGTATGTGAGCATTGTTTGCCATCTGCGTCAGATTGGAGATTACTTCCTGTTACATGGACACGCAGCACAGGAGTGATGTCAGATGTTTATTAGCAGCAAATTGTCAGTGTGTCCTTGGAAGATGATTTTTGTCTCTAGGTATTGCAGTTTTAGGCATTCTCGGAAACATTCATATTCCTCTGTAATGCAACCGTATGCTGTTGAGTGTTAAATGTTGCTGACTGCAGTCACCACTTCAGCATCCTCATTCAGACATGAAACTGATCAACTTCAAATGCTGTCCTAAAATTGGAAGAAAGGATCTGTCTGCGATATATCAAACATATCATTTAGCTTCTGCTGCAAGTTTTTGAAAATGTAATCATTTGATTTTACTGAAACATTCTGCTTTTTAATAACTTAGCTTGACTCAGCTAACCCACCAGCATTTCCCTCCTCCCTCCTAGGTGCTCAAACGCTGTCAATAGTTTTAGCTTATGGGTGTACATTTAATTTCATCTAAGAAAGTTGACAAGCTCAAGTTAAAGGCTTTGCTTTGATCGGACACAAAGAACTCTGAGTTAATGTGGCATAACTGTGAATTGAGTGAAAGTCCTTTAGGGATGGGTGTTATGGAGCTGACTCTAGGGTTTGTGCCCTGAGTCATGTGGCCAAGTCTTTGAAATGTAGTGCAAAGACTGACCGCTTGCACACTGGCAAGTGTGTTTTTCATGCATTATTCAAAATTGTGTTGAATGATTTAAAACAGCAAGCCTGTGTGGAACTCTGAGCCCGTGACATAACTGCAGTTTTATGTCTCTGTGATTTTCTCCTGAGAAGTGTACAACATAAAGCTAGAACAACTTAATATGAAGAATCTTAAAATGGCCATCATTTACTATTTGCCCAACTGTGTTGACTGAAATTAAAGTCAAAAGATTGATCTCAATGTGTGATTTAAATTTTTTTTTTAAAGGCGCAAAAGCTGCAAGCAGCTGCACACTGCTTTCTCATACATGACACATATTTTCTTATTTATATATGCTGGCTAGCCTGGGAATTCCCATGCTGCTTTGCGCTCGATTTCATTCTCACTGCAAAGTCAGCCTGGAAACCACCGCCCTTATTTTTGCCAGAGTTTGGGAACCAATCACAGAACGGGGGGGCAGCAAGACGATGACGACGTCTATGCGCTACACCGAAGCTTGTAGAGTGTTAATCCAACATGACAGCAGACACAACGTTACCGTTCGATGCAGCCTTAGAAAGTGTTTCGGAGTAGATTCACCCTAGGGTCATTTGAACCGTGACATCCAGCCAAGTAGCCCACCCTAAGTTTTTCCGATATTGGCTGAACATCAGTTGAGTTACTGAGTTATCCCGAATAGCTTAGTACAAGCGCTAACAGACCCTGGCAGCATCTCCAAAATTACCACACTAAAATCACATGCAATGACACCAAACTTCTACAGTAGTACAAATATGGTCTGTACTCACAAAACGATGCATTTGGAAGTTTGTACATAGTCCAGGAGTTTATTATTATCATCAACACAAGCCTGATAGCTTTTCTGCTGCTAAAGCTTCGTTGACGTCACTTCTGGGAGCTGGGAGCTTCAAAGTAAGATGAGGGTTGATCTGCTACTGTAGACAACAAAGCAAGGCTGCTCAATTTCTCCATTATCAAAATAAATTCACAACTCTACAACATAAAAATTCATGTAGAATATAGCATATAGGCCTACTTTGTTGTTAATTTAAGTAGCTTAGAGCGCAAGTTTACTTTTATTTTCCTTTTTTTTCTTCTTCCTCGTCGAATTTCTGTCGTCATCTGGTATAAGTGATACAATTGGCTATGAATCGCGCACAAAGCAGCATGGGAAGAACCTGACGTCATTTGATAGACATTCGTAGCGCCCAATAAACGGCTCTAGGCATTCGTAAACCACGCCTCAAATACGAGAAAATGCACACCTAGTTCCCAGACCACCATCTCATCGAGATTGTGGACGCGTCAGCCAGGCTATATGCTGGCAACAATATTTTGTAGACTTTAAAAACATTTCTTCTCTTCAGAATGGACAGGGACCTCCTGCAGACTTGGCACTGGTGCAAAATCAACTGAGAGATGTGAGTGTTTCTGCATGCTTGTATGCAGTTTAACTGTGGGCATTCCTTTTGTTTGCTTGTACCATAGCTATGTTTATAAGGCCCATCATATCTTTCAAAAAGCATGAAGACTTTTTGGAGACTGCTAAAGATTTTTTTTTTTTTTTTTTTTTAAGCATTTCATTTTTCTATGCTTTTGTCCAGGCGAGAGGAGACAAAACATTCCTAATCATCATTTAATATCTGTAAAAACATCAATGACTTGATTGTTCTTGAATTTAAACATCCACATGGAAAGAGTACAGCGGGCGTTGTGTATTTCACCACCAGGCTCTTGAGAAGAACCAGCAGTGGCTGGTCTACGACCAGCAGAGAGAGGCCTACGTACAGTCTGTTGTTACACGTACACTGGAGCTGGAGCAGCAGCAAACCAAAGCAGAGGCCAGTTCAAAGGGTAACAGTATCTGACATCCTCATAGTATCTTACAGTGTGTGAATGTTTTCTGTTAAAGTTCAAATCAATTAAAGACTGCACAATGTGTTCGGACAGCATGAAACCGAGGAGGGAAAGTTAGTGAAAGGTATGTTGTTTGATGCAGGTATGTTTTTTTTGTTTTGTTTTGTTTTGTTTTTTTTTTTTGCTGAAACATGAATGGTTAACCAGGTAATGATAATATAAATGAATTTGTCCGGAACAACTTATAAGTGAGAAGCACGATTGAAGCCATGTGGGATTCAGTAACCTGCCCAAGGATACTTGAGCACTGAGACAGAACCAGTTACTTTCACTCACTCTCCCTCCTCTTGAGTAACATCCACCCAAGATTGATTGTTAGTAATGCAGAAAAAATGATCTCCTCTGATCTGAAAGGCAGCAAATGATCTAAATCTTCTATAAAGATGAATTGAATGTCACTGATTAAATTGCTTAAAGATTTAATTTGATTCTCATTTCAGCTCCCACAAAATCTCCAGGTCCTGAAAAGGAATCTGAACTGAAAAGCCGCTATGACCGGTTGCTTTCAGGGATGCAGAAAGACCTGGAGAGTCAAAAAGATCAGTCTGCCAGAGCCCAACTGGAGCTGAGTGTGCAGAAGGAACAGGTAAGTAATTAAAAGACTCCATGTCATTTCACTCATTTGACCGAATTTTTTTCGTAAGTATGCAAGTATCCCTCTTACCTGGATTTGCCTTTATTCTGTATGCTGTGGCTTGCGGTATGCACATTAGAGACAAACCTTGTCCTTAGTCTCCTTCTAAAAGTGCAAACAGATTAATTGACATTCCTGCCCGTTCAAAAGACATCACCGAATCAGTATGCAGTTGAATGCCCGCAGTCCTTGGATTCAGACATCTTTATAATTGATCTGCAGCGCTCGATTGAAGAACTGAGGAGACAGAAAATGTAAACTGCTTTGCAATTTGTTTTCATCGGCTCTGCAGACCTTGAAAGCTCAGGCTGAGCTGCAGTGTCAAAAGGAGCAGGTCGCCAGAGTCCAGGAGGAGCTGTTGGTGCTGCAAAGGAAGTACGAGGAAAAGTGCAGTGAGTTGTCAGCCTTTCTGAGGAAGTACGAAGAGAGGAACAAAGAGCTGGACGAGGCCAAGATGCAACTGCAGGCAGAGCAACTTGGCAACAGGTAAAACAAGTCTGGTGTGGTGTCTGAAATGAAACTCGACAGGTTTTCACTGTTGATCTATAAATCTGACTTGAGCAAAGAAACTACACAGACCTGTGGTAAAATGTTGAATTTTATGTTAAATGGGAGATTTGCTACAGGTTTATGAAGGTAATATTCCCCCCTTTACCCTCATAAACTACTATTGTATTGTTGTTTAAGAACCATAAAGAGGAAGCATGACCGTTATTGGTATTTATGTGGATTACACAAACATCCAGACGTGCAGTGCATGAGGAAAGAAAGGTGTCGGAGCGGACGGACAGATTGAGGGCAGAACTGGAGACGGTTGACACCAGATTGGAAGAGGAGAGAAAGAGATCTGCTGATCTTCTATTGCAGGTGACACGTTATTATCTGTTTATTCAGTTACTCTTCACTAATGTGATGAAAGTTATTTCTTCATAACACATTAAAAGAAGTTTGCATATTGAAATGTCACCCATCATCAATTCTATTTGAGTAAATACAATGCAAGAGCATGACGGATTGCTAAAATAAAACTTCAGGTTTGTTAGAGCTAAATGGCGTTTTTTTGGTCTTCGCAGGTAAATATGCTCCAAAAGTCGCTTCTGAGCCAAAATGAAGAGCACAGGAGGATCGCAGCGCTGGAACAGCAGGTAACACGTTTTCATTTAAGAGGTTATTCTGTTTTTTTGGTTTTCTTTGTTTTGTTTTTTTTTTTAAAGAAAAAGAAAAAAGTTCCCTTTTGTCCTCTCCACTTACATTACTGCCTCTCCTAAGATCCAGCTCTCTGCCAAGGACTTTGAGAATGAAAAAATTGATCGTCAGACTACGCAGCAGCAGTTGCATAAGGTCCTGAAGGAGCTTCGCAAAGCCCGCGATCAGATTGCTAAACTGGAGTCTGCTGTAAGTTTTTAGTTTTTATTTTATTATACATCGCAGCCATATGTTTCGAGTTAGATTTGTTAAGCAAATTTGGGCTCTTCCTTAGAGGGATTTTTTTTTTCTTTTTTTAAAGAAGGGTTATGTGATGTAATTATGAGTAGTTTTAGTGTCTTGCCTGCAGCAGACAACGGTCAAAATATGGGGCGTACTTTAAAAAAAGAAAATTCTAGTCCTGTAAAAGTGGTAAATGCATATGTATTCACCCTCTTTGCGATGAAGATCTGGTGCTAACAAGGTGAGGCCAAAGAGCTCTCCAAAAAAGTCTGTACGAATCAGGGTTGAGTTGTGGAAAAAAAAAAAAACCAAAAAAACAGTTTATACGACTGGGGTATCTGTCCATTGGGCCACCATAAACTGTACACTCCACAGAGCTAGGTTTTGTGGAAGAGTGGCCATAAAAAAAATAAATAAATAAAGAACTTCTTATATAAAAGTTCACCAAAAGAAGGGGACGCACCAACCCTGTATAAGAAGGTCCTCTGGTGAAATGAGACCAAAACACAAACCCAACAGCCCTCATCATCCCATGAACACTTCCCCCCACAGTGAAACATGGTGGTTGCATCATCATGCTGTGGTGATGTTTTTAATCAGCAAGGACCTGGAAACCGGTCAGAATTAAGGAGTTGATGGATGGTCCTAAATCTGTGTTGCTCCGCATAATTTCCTGTACTGTGTCCTGCTGATCGGCTGCGACTGACAGCTCTGCAGGTCTAATCCCAGAACAAGTATGAGACAACAAAAATGAGTGATAACGGAAGCAACGATGGCGACATCTAATATGAATGAAGGTTTTGATGGCTCACCCAATACGTGAGAATTAGAAGTAGACTTCTGTATGTACTAAGAATTCATAATTCTCATCTGGAAAATTAGCTTCGCAAATGCAGTGTTTTTCTCAAAGCAGCCAGTGGCGTGTTGGCAGCTAACTGTAGGTGATGAGTCATAACCTTCAGAGGTATATGTCCACCAAGGGAAAATGGTCAATTTTACACAGTGACCAGGATCTTATGACTCCATTGTAACAGCTTGGAAAAAGCTGGAAGAACAATTTTATTTCTTTTTTTTAAATAATTTCAACAGTAACGCTCAGCAGTAAGCTGTCCCACGAGTCTGACCCAACAATGGACTCAGCTCTGCAAGTAATGATGTGGAGCAACACGGATTTTCTTTGCTGAACAAAAGGGTTCCCAAGTAAACGTCTCTCTGCTGCAAAAGTGGCACAATGTAAAACGAATCATATGCAGCACTGAAATAGCTTTTGAGGTTTGAGTTGTTTTAGATGGAAAGAATTTGATCTTCTTCTTGTGGCCCACTTGTGGATAGCTTTTATGCTTTAGCTCGCCTGTCAGAAAAGCTTCTGATTTCCCCAAGCTGGACGCACTCCGACCGCTGCTTACGACACTACTACTAATAATAAGTTCCTCACCCAATCCCACTTTAGAAGAAAAGGAAATATCCCTTTAAGGTCATTTTAGAAGGATTGGTGTCAAAAACTTACAGTGCCCTTTTCTGTGCAACCAAAAACAAATGCTTAGTGTGTTCTGTCTTCTACTGTGTTTCAGAAGCAGCCAAATGCCCGCTTTTCAGAGCCTAGCTCGTACAATAAGCTTGAGTTTGAGCGTCTTACTATTGATGACCCTTACGGCCCCACTTCTCCAACTAAAGTCATCAACCTCCTGGATGAGAGTTTTTTGGAGTGTCCTAAGTGTCGGGCTCCCTATCCGACCAGTCGCCACAGGGAGCTCCTGGCCCACATCGACTACTGCTTGGCCTGAGCGAGCACTGATCAGTGTTTTCCAACCTGTCCTTCAGGAAATGTAACCCCTGTAGTGCTTTCCAGGTGATCTGAGAGCACCAGACAGGAATTTTAGGTGCAGATTCCACAAACAGCACTCTCATAAGCAACAACGGGTAACAAAGGGTGAGAAAAGTATTTTTAAGTTTACCTCGAAGGCTTGTAACATGACCCCCAACTACTTTGTTTTATTTTCTGATTTAGATATAAGCCAGTAATGTAAATACTGAGACAAGCTGTCTTTTGTTGGAAGTAAATTTCATCCACCTTTGAACTAAATTGGAAGAAATCCTCATATTATTACAACACTGGGCTATTTATTTTCACTCCAGGAGATACCCCAGACAAGACAAATATTTGACATCTTGTCAAATAAAGTTATTTTTATTTTATTTTATTTTTAGATAAATGGGAATCAAAGGGCATCCTTAAAATTGCATTTATTTTTTATTTTTTCCACCTTTAACTGTTTGTAAAGAGTAGGCAAATAGTCTTCTCGTTCATGTGTTTACACCTTCTTGTCTTGTTATATACTCCAACCTTTTTTACCATTAGAACATCACAGGGTCGCAGCACTGATCATTTCAAAATAATTTGGATGGTTTCCTGCATTTTTATTTTAGTTTGTAAAGCTCTTGTGTGTGTGTGTGTGTGTGTATTTGATGCATTTATTTATTCTTGGGTTTTTCGAGTGAGCTACTATCTTTTTATGATCAAAGTTTTATTATCTTTTAGAAAATTGCTTATTTCTGTACAATTTTTATGCATTTATTGTGGATTTTTTTCTATATAAACATGGGATATACCCTGTTGTATTCTGTATGAAACCTCCATAATACAGAAGGCTCCAGAGATTCAAACTGCTTGTAAATGCAGAAATTCTCCACTCCTGGTTTCAGTAACCTCCCCTTCTGTGACACTGTAACATTTTTCTCAGTGTGTGTATTGTACATGGCATATTTGAATTGTACCATAGAAAAACAGCAGCAGTGATCATTTGTGATTTCTTGCAGTGTTGTGAAGAACAAAATGGGGAAAATATTTCTACGCTCCAGTTGTTGTTGTTTTTTTTCCAACAATATTAAAAGGCACTCCTAATTGTCGACAACCGTCAAACTATAGCACCACCTGTTTTCTATTACAGTAGTGTTACTCTGTCGAGTGTGTTGCACACAGTTGGATAAACCTCACTGAACCATGCGACTGTAACCATGACGAAGATCTTTCTTAGTTTTATTCGCCGAACCTTACCAGACCGCACACGTACAGCAGTGGGGAGCTTAACTATAGTCACATGTGGCAAGTTGTCTGTGCATTCTTCCCGTTCATGTCCACCGTGACTTTTCTAGCCTGCAGCCCCGTAAGGCTGGAATGAGATTGCATGCGTTAATTCCTTGTACTGAACTATTTACAGTAGGGATTACTGAAGGTCTCCTTCGTCGGAGAAAAGGGTTAAGGTGTCTTTATTCCTGCTGTCTTGGCAATGTGACTAGATAGATTTAAGAGAAACAGGCACTGCTGTCCATCTGACCCTTTAGGTAGTTGTTTTATCTTGGGCTGTGTACTTAAAGAGTGCCACTCTGGGAATTATTTTGAGCAGCATTTGTTATCTTTACATGTACCTTATTTTATATTCAATCATGTGCTCCAAAATTGTTTTGCTGTGCTGTGTACTGTACAAAAATGTGCAATAAAGACCCAAATCTCCCTTAAGCGCAACAGTCTTTTTTTTTTTTTGTGTGTGTACTTTTTGTCACACATTTTGTCACAATTACTAAATCTGTCCAGCAGACATTCGGGTGTTTTATCATTTGAGTGGAATCTTAGAGCAGTTATAGGCACTTGACAAAGGAGAGCGTCATAGAAGCCGATCAGATAAACTTTTTAGGTACAATGATAGTTTGATGACATACTTCCAAAAGCTGTTGGCACATTTTATGTTGCTCGATCCAACGTTTAAAATTTCCATCTGACCGCTTCTAACAATCATGGAGTTTAGCATGGTTGTCTCTGTCAGTTTAAATTTAAAAGAATAGATGAATGAGGCCTTAAGGTCAACAAACTGCTCATCACAAGCTTTCAGACATCTAAGATTGTTAAAAAAAAAAAAAATTAAAACAACTGAAAACATGTCGGTGACTGCATTTCAGTTGGCCACATGGGAAGAGCTGCTGCCAAGAATTAAGCACAGATGTCTGGTGAGGAAGGGCATCTCTCACTGGAACCCACCCATAGAATGCTCAAAAGACTGCAAGGATTTGAAAGTCCCATAAACCTATTCCTTATTCACAATAGATCATAGAAAACAGTCAGAATCCCGGGTGGGGCCTTTCTGTGTGTAGTCTGCATGTTCTCCCCGTACATGCATGGGTTCTCTCCGGGTGCATTGGGTACCTATTGCCCAATCGCAGCTGGGATTCGCTCCATCCAAAGCTTATTTAAAATCTAAAATTGTCAGATAAATCAAGATATGAAATTCTTTTCCTGAAATCATGCACATCGTGTCCTCTGGATTAAAAAGGAGAGAAACCATCAGTTTTTTTTTTTTTTTAATCAACACTCTGTTCAAAAACCTGCATAGTTGATGATACTGCCGTGCATCAGTGCCAATGGAACTGCTAACAAAATCTGTGCTCAGAGGTATAGGCAAGTTTTAGTGCAACATATGTTCATAACCATCTTTTTCAGGGAAGGTCTTCCATATTAAAGCAAGACAAAGCTAAACCACATACTGCATCTATTACAACAGCATTGCTTCGTAGTAGAAAGGTTCCTGTATCAGACAAGAAGAGCCTACACTCCTCTCCCAAAGATCCAGAAACTGGTCTTCTTGGAACCCCAGAGGGGATGATACACTGTGGTACACAGGTCGAACCAAACCCAATGATATACAAGAGTTGCTACCACATTTGTGTTGTACTCATTTCTCACGAGCCATATTGGTAGGTGTTGCTAGAAGATAATCGCATATCCTTGTTGCTGCTTATACACTTGGATTTTGATGTATTTCTACTGCTTGAGTTAAGAAGCCATGAGTTTATTATTTCCTTTTGAAGAATGTAGCTAAATACCTAAAGTGCAATCAACAACTGATGATCCAGCGTGATTTGAATGTTTTATTTCAAAAAGGGAATAAAAAGTATACATCATACAATTAAGAAACAACAGAACTACTACCATATGCCTATGTCTAGTACCTAAGGTGTGTATATATATATATATATATATATTAAGATTATCAACAATATGTACTTATGTGCTACAAGATGCTGCATGTCCTTCAGTATAAAAGCAAATCACTAAGATTGGAACCTCGTTTTCTTTTCTAACCTAACTCTTCAAATTCAGAGCAGCAAAAATTTTAGGATTTCTTACAGCTATTGTTTTTTGACAGACATTGTACCATATGTCGTTCTTTGTTGAGTTGATTTGTCTGATGTTGTTTTTTTCTTACTGGAATCAGAAAAGGTCCATAATAATGCAGGTTTCCAAATGGAGGGCTGTTCCATTTAATGAAAAACAAAACGTACAAACAGATGCCGAGGATAACACTGATAGGGAAAATTGGGGCAGTAACAATTGACAAGTAACATCCTGGTATTTGAATGTGACTGTTCATAGTTAGCAATTTTTTGTTTTGTTTTGTTGTTGTTTTTAAACAAAAATGGTCTACTTTCTCTCTCAAGACAACATAAACAGAGGCAGTGGGGATAGGCCAGAGGTGGGATTCAGTCTGAGACCAGGGATCACAGTCCTAAGGGTGGGGATGTCAAGTTTCACTGTTGGTAAAAAGATTCACTGGCGTCGCAGAAGCCTGCAATGCAAGGAAAAGATACATTTAGCTTATTGCAAAATACAGTCTGACAACAACATGCCGTCATAGGTTAGCTGATATTACATTGACTTAAAAACATTGCTTATAGTCTTCATTTAACCAGCACTAATGTGCTAATGAGATTTTTATACTTGTTTGGGGTCTTTCTGAACAATGTGCATCTCTTCAGTGAATAAAGTTAAACAAGGATTACAAGGATTTACTGAACATTAGTCAATCATTGACTTGCTCTTTCATCTTTCTAAGTGACACCCACTGATAAATAGTCCTGTTTCAATCAGCATTTAGTGGAAATCAACTAACCGTTGTGTGTAACCCGTCTGTATTTGCCCAGTAGACAAAGATCCATCTTCTTCTGCGTGATGATGACTTGGTCTTCTGGCCTCAGGCCAGTCGGGTGACGGGAGAACACAAAAGAGTAGCTGTCCAAGCATGTGCCATCTGAGTCTTGTAGTCTGCAGGAGTAGTGGATGGCGTAGTTGTCGTAGTCGGTGTCGATAACCCAGTGATCATCATCTGAGAGCAGGAACGGAGGGGGAGAGGTTAGTTGTTTGACTAAACCACCATCAATTTGTGGACAACTTATTAAACCTGTAGATGTGATTTGAATATAGTCATGGAGATGCAAAGCGTGAGCCCCCTCAAAAAATGTATTATTACTATACATGCTGGAACTACTGATGTGGCTGTTTCTTCCCTTACATTGCAATTGAGGTATCTGTTAAAATTTGCATAAATTTGCAATAAAATGATTTTAATGTCTGAAAGCAGCAAATTCTGTTGAGAAAGTGAACTTAAGTCCTGCTTACTTCCAGTCTGGAGGTATGAAGCAGCTCCCCAGTACTTCATCCTAAACTTTGCAGGGTTATCAGAGTCCTCAAAGGTGGCAAACATGTGGGCGCACATTTCCCAGTTGCTATGTCAAAGAGAAAGACGTGAAAAGATGTGAGACAAACTAGCCTCGAGGTATTTTGTAAAAACAAAGCGCAGGAAAGGTGAGCCTCTAAAGTCTCCTCTGAACCGAAAGGAACCTACTTGAGGATGACTACCCTGCCCTTAGCATTGGCTGTCATTTTGCCATCGTCATCGACAGTATACTGGGCCACAACGTTGTCAAGTAAGAACAAACCCTCTGGGTCCTTCTTTCCAACAGCATACCAGGTCCCTGCATACTATGGTTGAAAAAAATTCATGTGTAAGCTTCCATCTCAATGTTCTCTGATTAAACATTAAAGTAAAAAGATACATATTAAATCCAATAATTAAATTTATATTACTTAAAGTTCTTTGAAACACAAGAGATCTATTCCCAGCCACAGAACTTGGACGATAGCAAGTACAATTAAATAGAAGTCAATCAATCTCTTAATATTGTCAACTCACCCTGGTTCTGTCAAAGTCCTGCTTGACCTGGAAATTTTGAACTTGACAGTCCTGTGCCAAGGACAATGCCAGGAGACATAGGGCCACAAAGTACCGCAGCATTCTACCTCAGGGGACAGAAAAAAAGAAAGAAAGGATAAAGAGAAGGAAAGCGGTTCAGTGAAGTTTGAGACGAAGAAAAAAAGAGGAAAAACAGAGAAAAGACAAACCAAATTGTCAGCCACATTGTTTGTTGATTTCCTTTCAAGTCTCAAGTCAAGTAAAGTTGAATGTGATTCATAAAGTATCTCCACAGCATTTTTCATCTAGTAATATGTGAGTCAAATTACATCTTTGACGAAAAAGTAAATCACTTTAAAAGTTGAGCTTAAAATACAATAGCAAAAACATAATCCATTATCAATGCATACCTTGTTACAAAAAGAAGTGGCAAGCTCACAAAGATCCTCAGTTTTGAGTGGGTCTGGCTTTATATACAGCTGGCTGGTATTGCATAACTTCAGGGGACCTGAAACTCCCCTGTTCTCCCCACAGTTAGCCTCCCCTGCGTTGGATAAACATTTACATAACTAAAGGTTCAAATCCTATTGATTTGTGTGTCCTGCACATTTGGTTGACCACCTCGTTGAATTCTCCCAGAAGTTGGTTTCACTGTTCCTGCTTACGTTTTCTTAGTCTTATGAAAGCAACCATCAGCAAGGCCAAGTGGACCATAGATAATAAGCTATAAAATGTGTGAATGTCATGCTCAGTGGTATATAGATACAAAGTTATGCACCTTGGAAATAAGGTGGGCGGTTGTATCTGTTGTCTTCAGGGTTTTGTGACTTTTCAAAGAAGTTTTGAGTGTTTAAAAGATGTTACTTCAAAAAGTTGCCTCAAACAAAGCTACACTTCATAGAAATATGTGAAAGGATTTTGTGTATGTGTTTTATAGCTAAAGGTTTTATAGCTAAAATTTCTTAGTGAAGAAATGTAGCAGTAATCATGCATACTTCTCACCATCATCAGTGTAATGTGATCAGTTGCTGCTTTATCTCACAGCACTGTGTTTGCATAAAAGAAGGGCAGAGTCCACTCTCTTCTGGTGTAACATAATCTATTGAAGAACTATTCAAAGATGTGTTATTTTGTAGTCAAACAGCTTGTTTCAGTGTTACGGGTAAAATGCGCGTTGGTATGAGCAACCCAGCTCCCCAGTTTAGATCTGTTTTTCATCTGACTTAAATCTACTTGTGGCAGACGTTTTATAAATTGATGCTGTTATTTTGCAATGAGATCATTTAACCACTCCTCTGTGGGCTAGGGGAGCACAGCGGAGCCAAACATCTGCAGCTTGCATAAGCAGTAAAAACATTCTCATGAAAAAAACAGCACTTTCACTCTTTAGCATAAATAATAGCAGCTGGAGTTTGACCGAAGGTAGTGCAACATTTCACAATCTTGAAAACAGGGGGGAAAAAATGTATATGCTTCACTGCCAGGTTTGTGTGTACATTTTGAACAGTTTTTTGGCAGCAACAGACTTCCTGATTGTTGACATGAAACTTGAGTTACTCAAAATCTCCCATAAATATATGGATTTGAGTAAAATACCTCAAATCAGCCCTTTTATTAGCTGAAATGTAAAACTTTGTGAAGGGATATGGCACCACATGGGAAAAGTACATGTACTGGTTATGCCAAATATGAAATAATCCAGTCCAACACCGCCACGACTGTACCTTTGGCCTAGAATACAAACAAGATGTCAAAAAGCTTCCAAAAGTAGGATCATTTGCAAGGCAGTCTCATTAGATTTATTCAAATTAATTTTGATTCACATTGCACCAATTCACAGCAGAGGTCATCTCGAGGCACTATACAAAAAAAAAAAAAAAATTGTCATGTCATTACAGACATCCAATTCAGTCCAATTTGATTCAATTCAATCCAGTTTATTCTAGTTGTATTTATGTAATACCAGTTCAGAAAAGGTAGCCCTGTTAAAGAAACCCAAGGATTGCATTGAAACTTCATTTCTATTCATTCCCCAGCCCTGAGCATTAACTGGGCAATTCAGGAGAGAAAAAAAACAACAACAACGCCCTTTTAAGGAGTCTCAGAACGGCCATCTGGCTCGACTGGTAGGCGCTGAGAGGACAAAACAGAAACACAAACAATCACAAAAACTCCAAAAAAAGGAGACACAGAGTAAATGACACCAGTGAAGCACGACTACATGAAGATGGAAGACAATAGAGTGAGGAGAAGGGCTCAGTGCATTACAGGAGGTCTCTCAGCAGCATAGGCTTGTGATAGCACAACTAAAGGTATGGCTCAGGAGCACCCAAGCCAACCCCTGTAAGTATTTTCAGACATGAAAATGTCAAGGCTAATCTTGAACATAGAGAGGGTGCCAGCCACCTGAAACAATACTAGAAGCTGTCTCCACAAGAAAAGGGGCCTGATAGCTGAAGGCTCTGCCTCACATTCTACTTTTGGAACCTCAAGAAACCACAAGTACGTCGCCTACAGACTGAAAGCAAAGTGCTGTGTTGGGGGAAAAATGGAACTCTGAAGTCTTTAAAATGAAATGAAGCTTTGTCATTCAGGGCATTAGATGTTAGGGGAAGTTTTTTTTTTTACATCCGATTCAGAATTCAACAGGGAGGAAATGAAGAGAAGCTAAAATTGGAGATTTATCTTTCTTCTAATTTAACTCCTGTTGCAGCATTTTGGATCAGCTGGTAAGCTTTTCAGGGGACTTTTTAGCACAGCCTGATATGAAGGAATTGTAGTAGTCCAACCTGAGAGGAACAAAAGTATGACTATTTTTTTCTGCATCACTCTGAGACGGGATTGTCCTCCTTATGACAATATTGCATCGGGTGAACAATAAGGCGATTCTAGTGAAATGTCTTGGAACACACACAGGAATTGAAGAACACTCCTGGTCAAAACTAATAAAAGTATTTTACAACATTTCTGGTAACCATCATAATTCCACCCAGAGTACGTTTATGGTCTATTTTTCTGAGGTGTTGTCTAAAATAATACGTGCTTGGTTTTGGGTTTTTTGAGAGTTTTTTTTTCCTGCATGAGGATGCATAAATTTTACATTTTCAAGTCTGTATGACTATAAGGCATGCTTGTTATTTTTTTTTTTGCATTAATTCTTCATTGTAATGTAGAATTAAGCCCCTGTTTTACATCAACAAGAACTGAAAATGTAGAAACTTTGTAGAATTCTTAGTAGAATTCTTGGAAAAGTTAGGCAGTATGTTTAATATTTCATCAACCAGCCAGAGTTTGTTTGCGGTCACAGAAAGAGAAAAGCTTGAAGTCAACATGTGAAATAAAACCATTGAAGCTGATATTACAGCCACTCCTGCCGGTCTGCCAGCAGCTTACAAGAAAGTGCATCCAAGTTAAGAATGTCCAGCCATCTTTTTTTAGAACCTTGCAGTCAGACACCCACAAACCCAATAACTGGCTTGTTTCCAGTACAAGGTCTTATACTCTGTTATGATTTCATTAACACACAAGTGGACTGCTTTCATAATGAGAGCTTTTAGGGTGTCATTATGGTTCTGTAAGCTATCACTTCCGTTGAATGACAGCACTTAGGTACTTCCTTCGCTGTAGCAACATTGGCAGTAGTCATTGCAGTGTTGGTGAGGAGGTTATTTGAGGCGAGGAAAGCTCCTATGTCTGGAATGCTATAATTGCTTAAACAAGGGATGGTGCATCAGCCAGGAGCTGTTATAGATTGCTAGTTTGAGTCCAGTAATTGGCTTTGAAAAAGCAGTCTGATCTTATGAAATAGCATTGTAATGACAGCTAATTTTCTTTCTTTTTTTTTTGCCTTTTATATTTAAAAATGACATTTGAAATGTGCCTAAAGTAATACAATGGGAAAACATTTAAGCAAGAATGAACTTTTTGGCTGAGTTTGTATTCGAGGTATACTGTACCACACTGAAGCTTTATTCGGGGCCTAGGGTCAAGGAGCTCCTGGGTTTTAGTATTAGTTCATCAATCAAACCACCACAGTGAGGCACAAAGCAATGAAAAAGAGACTTATAATGCAAAAGAAAAACTAAAGAATATTCAGAGGTTCTCCAAAAGGAGGCATAAAGCTACATAAAGCAACTTAAAACAGACTTAGAATAAATAAAAAAGTTCAAAATTACTCAAAATAACAAGAAAACAACAGAAAGCCTCAACATCTTGTGCTTTGCGTGTATCCAGGGGCCTGTTTGCACGTAATCTTTCCATGCTGTAACAAGGCACAAAAGCCTCTACAGATTCCATGGAGCAAGCCAGTGGTTTGACAAATGCATCCTGTCCCTGAAAGTGGACTTAAATTCTAACCATCTTAACCCATGAAATATAGTTTCAACATTGTTACTTCTGTGCAGTCTCAACTTCTTTACCTCTTTAAGTCACTACTGTGCTGATAATATCCTGCCAGGATGTAGCTCAACTGTGCTGCCAGGCATCAGACCTGCCAACATCTCACTCTCCCTCAGCCCGGTAGGATTGCCCCATGTATAATGATCATCGCTGGGATTTGCGGGTTAAGGATGCTTAAAGCAGGGGTTTTAATGTCATGACGTCACGTTAATTAGCGGCCACTTTGATCCTTTCAGCCTCTAAGCTGCGCTCTGCCCTATTCTGTCAGTCGGTGGACACAGGATGTGTCCGCAGAGAAGAATGCACATCAGCTCAAACGGACACTACTGAACCATCCGAACCTGAAGGCCAGGACAGAGCTCATATCTCCTTTTTAACATTTCCGTGCAGGTGATGCTTTGGTGAATTTCATAAAAAGAGGACACAGTTTGAGTTCAAAATGGCAGACAAGGATAGCGTGGAGAAATACCTGGAGAACAACCCGCAGTTCGCCAAAGAATACTTCGATAAGAAGCTGCGCGCGGAAGCTCTAACCGCCGCCTTCTCTGGAACTGTCGACATCAAAGACACCGCATCGTTCAAGGATGTTAACTCTGTGCAAGAGGCCGCCCTCATCTTCGAGCTGGTGCAGGAGTTGCAGAAGTCGGCAACCATGGAGAAGAGCCTTCACAAAGTGTTGCAGAGAGTTGCCCTGCTCATACAGGCCGACAGGATCAGCTATTATATCTGCCGCTCAAGAAATGGCATACCTGAGCTCACCACTTGCCTCTTTGATATTACTCCAACATCCAAATATGAAGCCAACCTGGTCAACCCGCAGAGTGAAATTGTGTTCCCTACTGACATGGGTGTTGTTGGTCACACAGCGACCTCAAAAAAGCCACAGAATGTCGCAGATGTCTCAAAGGTGAGAGGGTTTGAAGTTTCCGCTCCTTCTTGAATTGTAGCGTGTGAAAATGATCTCCAGTGGGCGTTGGGGAGGGAAAAGAAAAAACAAGGAATGATTTTTGTTTTAAAAGGGGGGGGGGGAGAAGAATCCTGTAAAATAAGCTGCCTGTGAATGAAACATATTGTTGGACGGACACAGGCAGGTCTGTAGGCTACTACATATTAGACTACATTATGTGATTTGCTTCTTAATGTGCAAAACAAAGGCCCATATATGTTATGGATGAATAAAGTAAAGCGGAGCCACACTAGTTAATGTTCACAGTGCACTTGATGAAGATGGAGTTTATTTTTGCTATTTATAGCCTGTTACATAATGAGGTTCCAGTTATTTTAAATTAAGTAAATTGAATTACTACAGGAAACTAAAGTAATGACTCTGACATAAAATGGCTGGTATTAAACATCATGGTCTTTATTATAATTAAATGAATGGCAATAAATGAAAACTTATTGCTGATCTACAACTGTTCATTCAAAACCATTAATTTGAGAATAAAATAGATGAGATTAGATTTGGTAGCTGATTAATGAGCAGAAGAATAGATTATTAGGCCAAGCTGATGAAAAAAGATGACCAGTGCGAGTGTTGTGTTGCTGTTTTAATGGTTCTATCTTTCAGTTTTGGAATCACCCAGACCTAATACAAGTGTTTGTTTGTTTTTCGTTTGATCCAGAATCCAAAGTTCTCTGACTTTGTGGACAAACAAACTGGATACAAAACCAAGTGCATGCTCACTTTCCCTATGGTAGCTGATAAAGAGTGTCTTGGAGTTGTCATGGCACTCAACAAAATAGGAGCGGATTCATTCACTGCAGAGGATGAAAAGGTAAGAATAGATGCTTAAACTCTTAAAGAACTTTCAAGCTTATCCGCCATGGCCTTCAGAGTGAGGTGGAGAAAAACACTGCTGTGTTGTGTACACTCTGCTGTCCTTGATAGGCTTGTCTGACAATTGGAGATGGAAGAACATTAACTGCATTAGCACAACATGAATTGCATTTTGTGGGAATTCTGCTCATCCTGTGCTTTATTACTTGGCTGCCAGTTTAAAAAGCCTCTACTCAGACTTTTGAAATGTTCTGCAGAATAGAGATCACCTGGGTCATTACATCCTGCCAGTAACGTGTAAAACACTCCCTCCTATGATGTTACAGGGAGCCAATTAAACCTATCTGGCTTTGGCCAATCAGCCTGGAAATAAAAAAGACCAAATGCTTTAACCAGAAAAAACGTTATCTCTGTGGTCTGTGTCAGAGCACATTCACTACTGCCTCTGAAGCCATAAACTCACACTAAGGGAACAATTCCATCAAGATTAAAGTGGGTCAGATGGAGATAATGTTTTTATAGGACTACTGAAGTTGATTCTCACTTAAGAGATCCAAGGAGAAGGCTGGCGGTGGCTTTAACAGCTTAGATGCTATAAAATGTCTGGCTATATTATAATAGTTATATTTCTTTTGTGTGTCAATGTTGCATCTAAAAAACATTTGAATTTCAGCTGTTAAGGAGAACACAATTGTTATCTTAATCTTGCATCAAAGGGCATGGTAATCCCAACGGTTGTGGGCAAAGACCCATTAAATGTATCGTATGTTTATGTAAATCTATGTATAGCATAAGTGGAGTCTGTATAGAGTTCCACGACTTGGCTCAAAAGGACAGTTTGGTTTGAAGTCAACATTTACTGAATTTTTAAATCTACATTTCAACATATTATGCATGTGACAGAGGTTGGATGCTCAGTGTCCCATCAAATTAATGCTGTGCAGTTCACTTACTATGAACCCACATATCTATGCTTGAATGAAAATTGATTTCATGTTTTTTAGATGTCTTTCCTTGCTGTGTTTAAAAAAAAAAAACTGTGTTTTGGTTTACAGCTCTTTCACAAGTACATGACGTTTGCTCAAGTCATCACCCTGCAGCATTATACATCCTACATGTTCAATGTGGAGTCCAGGAGGAGTCAGGTAAGCTCAGATACTAGAATTTTTCACATAAAATGTATGCTTTCAGTCAGAAAATCAGGGGACAGAGATGGACAAGGGAGACTGGATGTGTCACATAGTCCTTCCTCTCTGTCAACCCCGATGATCACAGTGTCCCCTGCTAGTTGCCTGGAGATAAGAAGGCTCATGTTATTCTTGAAATATATAAAAAGCATCTCACAGCATGTATTTCCTGCCTTCCTTTTTTTTATTTGTTTTTCTTGTTTCTTTGGTGCCAGGTGCTGCTCTGGGCAGCCAGTAAAGTGTTTGAGGAGTTGACAGACATTGAGAGACAGTTCCACAAAGCCCTCTACACCGTAAGGATCTATCTGAATTGCGAACGATACTCAGTGGGTCTGTTGGACATGACCAAAGAGAAGGTTGGTTTTCAGAAATACATTTGGTTTGGGGCTACAAGCTTGAAAAGCTTCGTCTTTTATTTAATTTGTTTATTTGTTTGTTTGTTTTTCTTCAGGAATTTTACGATGAGTGGCCTGTGAAACTTGGAGATGTGGAACCCTACAAAGGACCAAAAACACCCGATGGCAGGGTGACAAACCCATTTTCCTCCTAAACAAATCACCTTTTCCCACACATGAGACTTTATCTCTAGCTTTCTTAGGGTTTTTTTTTTTTTTATTGACCAGATGGAAGATGAGAAGCGGTTTCTAGCTGCCTTTTGCTTTTTACGCAGGAAATCATCTTTTACAAGATCATTGACTACCTCCTGGAAGGCAAAGAAGAAATCAAAGTCATACCGTGAGCAGCACTGGCTACATACTACGAACGCACTCTAATTCCAAACACCACATTTCAAAATGTAGCATGCAAACTAATTGTGTCTATTGGCAAAAATGGTCGCATCCAGTTTAAACTTACACAAACCATCCCCGCGATAACTACCCATTGATCTACTTCCAATAATGCAGGCATGAGGCAGAAGAGTCAGCACAGTTTCAAATGGTTTTCAGCCGAGCTCAAACTTCTCTGTTTCTTTCTGTCATGTTTTTCAGTGGTCCACCTACAGATCACTGGGCTTTGGTTAGCGGACTGCCAACCTATGTCGCAGAGAATGGATTTGTAAGTGCTCCAGTTTGTAGTCAGAAATACACCAATATAAAGGAACGTAAGCAGAGGCGCTCTCTATCTATTCCATCGACTTGTTGACTTGTCGATGACTAATAACATCTGCGAAACCATCTGCAATTAGTTTTTGGTCCAAGAAAATTTTGACTTGACTTGGATTTTGACTTGGTCACATTATGTGCAAAATACAACAACAGAACCAATCTTACCAAACTTAAAACAGAAGAAATAAATGAAATAGATTAAATAAATTTAGCAAATAGATGCTGTATTTCACAAGACAAATATGAATTAAATCTGCACAAGGATTTGTTCAGTGATGACAAAATGTTTGATATGTTTGAAATGACCTTAAATAAATGTTTTCCTGTGACGGCCTGCAGATCTGCAACATGATGAACGTGGCTGCAGATGACTACTTCACTTTCCAGGTTTGCTTGGGCTCATGAAGCACACATCAGTATCTCTTCTATACACAATGAGTTATGCCGAGGATCGTGTTAAAGAAAAGCAGAAAAACAGAGCCCTGCTCTGATGCACTTCTCTGTGCTTTACAGAAAGAGCCTGTGGATGAAACAGGTTTTGTCATCAAAAACGTCTTGTCGCTGCCGATCGTCAACAAGAAGGAGGAAATTGTTGGCATCGCCACGTTCTTCAACAGGAAAGACGGCAAACCATTTGACGAACACGATGAGCAGATCACTGAGGTTCGCATTCTTTCTCGATTCCTGTCACCATCATACAGCATGTTGTTTTTAGAGTACTGTGCTGCTGTCAGTCTGTGAGTAGCCTCACTCCTCTCAACAAGCTTCAAGAGTAGCATATTTCTGTTACTCTGTTTCACTTTTGTCTTGTTTGTCCCAGGCCCTGACACAGTTCCTGGGCTGGTCGGTGCTGAACTGCGATACCTATGACAGGCTGAACCGTATGGAGTGGAGGAAAGACATCGCCCAGGAGATGCTCATGTACCAGACCAAATGCACCACAGATGAGATGCAGTCCATTCTGGTCAGAAAACCTTCTTCCACATTCTTGTCTCCATAAACACACCTTTGATCTCTCCACATTTGCTTAAGAGGCAATTAAAGGCAGCAATTTAAAGTGGCGCTCTGTAAATAGCTTTTTGAAAAGCAGTTTTCCGTCTGTGGCGTTAGGGGACTAATGGAAGGTCAGGTGGATCATATAATCACATGACTAACATTTCAAAAGATGACACAAGAGCACTTGTCTGAAGAATTAATGACAAAAAGATACGTGCTATAAATTGAACAACAGGGCCACAGCATGTTGATGGATAGAATGTAAATGTCATTTGAAATGAGTGTTCTTTCTTTCTTTTACAACCAGAACACCAAGGAGAAGTTTGATGCAGAGCCGGAAGACTGTGACCAGAAACAGATGTACAAACTCTTGGTGTGTATACTGCATCACAAAACCCACTTTTTTAAATTGATGAGCAGAGGAAAAGAATAACTTACATACAGTTGTTATATTATTACTTTGATAAATAAAAAAAATGTGTGTGCAAAGCGGTGATTCTTACATTGTAATTTGTACTTTCTAAGCAGTCAATAATTTCTTTATGCCTCTGTCTAAACTGTGTTGTGCGTTTTTCTTCAGAGGACAAACTGCCCCACAGCAGACAACGTTGATGGTGAGAATCTGTATTCATTCGCCTTCAGTGACTTCCCCGTTTCAGAGTTCGGTCTCATCAAAGCAGGCATTCGCATGTTCTTTGAGCTCGGAGTTATCGAAAAGTTTAAAGTTCCCGCAGAGGTGAGTCACCTCGTCTGTCACTCGGGTTAATGAATCAGCTCCAACAAGATGTTCTCAAAGGGGCTTTTAACAAGGGACATTTTCCTCCAATGCTCTGAGACATGATTGGGCGACCTGATGTCATTATTCTTTAACTCTTGTAATCTGAAGTATGTTTTAAAAGTTTTGAATTGTAAATCTTTTATTTATTTATTTTTTTTAAATAACAATTTTTGTTAATTTATAAATGCCACCCATCAAAAAAAGCTTAAGGAACTGATATTTTTTCTCTTTTTGAATGTGTATATTTCAAGAAAAGTGGGAAAGATCAACCTTGGGGATGCAGAATGTTTACAGCATTGCCTGTGAAGCTTTTGTATTAAAGACAAACCGCTTTCACTCTAAACAAGTAGATGTGATCCTTGAAGCAAGTAGTGCTTGAATAGCAATAAATTTACATGGTGCTGTGTAGTGTAGCTGTAGAAGCAGAAAGTGAAACGGTTTCCATCCTTGTCACATTATCCTTGATGCTTCTCTTTGAATAATACCCACCCTTTCCCTTTCAGACACTGACCAGGTGGATGTACACAGTGAGGAAGGGTTACCGTGCCATTACTTATCACAACTGGAGGCATGGTTTCAATGTAGGCCACACGATGTTCTGCCTGCTGCAGGTAACAACTTTTCGATTACTGACCAATCGTATACTTACATAGATGTTGGCACATGTGTGCATCTATTGTGCAAAGCCCCGTTTTAAGTATTTATTTTGCTACAGACAGGGAAGCTGAGGAAGTACTACTCTGATCTCGATGCCTTTGCCATGGTGGCTGCAGCTTTCTGCCATGATATCGACCACAGAGGGACCAACAACCTCTACCAAACAAAGCAAGTGGAAACTCTTTGAGTGAATACGGGAATGTTCTCACATGACTGAGCAAACATAACTGATCTAACACACAATCATTTCCGGGTGTTTTTTTTGTTTGTTCTTTTTCTCTGCAGGAGTGCATCTCCTCTGGGCAGACTTCATGGGTCCTCCATCATGGAGAGGCACCATTTGGAGTATAGCAAGACCCTCATGGAAGAGGAGGTATGAGTCGTTATTGGTCAATAAATGAAATAAAGTAACATATTTAAATGGTGCTTGGTGAGAAGGCTCACTTCTTCTCACCGGTCTCTCTCCTCTCCTGCAGACCTTGAACATCTTCTGTAACCTCCAGAAGCGTCAGTTTGAGACTGTGCAGCACTTGTTTGATGTCTGCATCATTGCCACAGATCTGGCCCTATACTTCAAGTAGGCTCTGTGAAAAAGACTTGAGAACCCATATGATGCCAGAGTGATGGCATGGAATGAGAGTAGAATGGCAAAAAAGTAAAAAATCGGCACAGTAATAAGGAAATGAATGCGAGGACATGGCAAATGAAGGAATCAAAATGTGTAACGAAAACACATTGATATAAAGATAAATTCGTCTGAACATTTAAAGTACAAGTCAAGTCACTGCAAGTCATATTCTCTCACTGGCTGGGTAACCTAACTTGCATGTTGTTCGCCACTATCAAGTCATATAGCTTGGAAAACAGTTGTACTGCTGGGTTAGAAAAGCTGGCGTAGTCAGAAGGTTGCTGGTTGGAGGTCAAATGATGCCATTTCCTGTTTACTTGTTATTGGGAAATAGTGAAATGAAAATAAATGGGTAGAAAGAAATATGTTAAACATTCTTTCTAAAAAGGAGAAAAATTGAGAAATGTACATGAAGTTGAATAGTCTGTTCATTTGTTTTAATTCCCTGTCATCTGTTTGTCTTCATGCAGGAAGAGAACCATGTTTCAAAATATTGTGAATGCCACCGAGCCAATGCCAGAGGAAAAGGAAGCTATTGCCTATATTTCCAACAACCCCGTCAGAAAGGAAATTATCATGTACGTAGTTGATTTAAGAGGAAATGCGGCTGTTGAGAAAAGTCTTTCTAGCTGATTTGTGAGACAAGTTCTAACACAGCAGGACCTTGAAAGTCATCAGCATAACTAGCACTAGAGTGTCATTTTCCTTTGCCTGACTGTCTGTCTCTCACCTTCAGGGCCATGATGATGACAGGCTGTGACTTGTCAGCCATCACCAAGCCTTGGGAGGTACAGAGCAAGGTGAGAGGCCTTGAAGGGAACGCCACAAGAAACTACAAAGAAAAAAAAAAGTTCTAAGTGAGAACTGGAGGGAACAATACTAATGACTGTTGTTCAGCTAAACAAACAGATTCAAACCAGCTTCCTTTTAAAAAACCAGATTATACAGAAATTGTCCTTGATTTGTTTCCAGTGGTACAAGGAGGCAGTAGTCTGGAGTGTGTGTTATTACTTTTATGTCAAAAGCTAACAGAAAGTCAGTGACAGTTCCATATTTATTGATGGCAAATTAGATCCTGTCCCGTTGACATGAAAACTCATGTACGACTAACAGCTTTAGTTTTGCGAGGAATGACAATAACCCTCACACGATAAAAGACTTGGCTTTAGAGTGGAATATTTTAAATGTTTTGCTGCCCTGTGCGCGTCTTTTCTCTCTAGGTGGCTCTGATGGTCGCTGCTGAATTCTGGGAACAGGGTGATCTGGAGAGAACTGTTTTGGACCAGCAGCCAATTGTAAGAGCTGCACCTTTTTATTTTGTGTACTTTGGCGTTGTGTTTATAGGGTCTATGGGACTGCTTACGCCTTTTTTTTGTTTGTTTTTTCACATAAAAACCTCTCCTCTGTCTCCCTTAGCCCATGATGGACAGAAACTGTGCTGAACAGCTGCCCAAGATGCAGTGTGGTTTCATCGACTTTGTGTGCTCATTTGTGTACAAGGTAATAAACAGTTTTTTTACGCCCCATCTCTTTATTTTGAAGGAAATAGCAACATGATAGATGTTATGGCCGAAACTGCAACAGCTCCTCTGTCCGTGTTTGAATCTAAGCACACTCAAAGTATAACAGGAGTGTTACAATATGATTCTACAAGGAATCTATTTACAGAAAAGTAAAACATGACTAAATTAAAGTTAAAAAACTTTTCTCCTAGGCTCTACTTATTTGTGTGTGTGTGTGTGTGTGTGACTCATGTTTTAAGCCCATCAACACTAAATACCCATAACGGCTGCAGTAAATGTTTGAATTTTTGAGTCATTTGATTTTTTTCAGAGAGATGCAGATTTAATTCTACACTCTCTCACAGACCACAAAATGGCCTGTGAGTTCAAATAATTTGTCATGCAAACTCATTATGAGCTTGACAGAGGTGTTATTGTGCCTTAGTACTTCTGAGGATGCGGAACAAGATTTGTGCTAAATACACACACGGGCTACGTTAATAGTAATTAACATGTTCCTGTTGTCCCTATGCTGCTGTATGAAGCATTGAATATTATTCAAGCAAAGTTAGAAATCCCAAAACTATTACCTTAAGTAGCTCACAGCATGAATAACATATACTTACCCCGGTCCCCTCCCCATTTCTCAGGAGTTCTCCAGGTTCCACAAAGAAATTACGCCCATGTTTGATGGTCTCAACTACAACAGGTCACAGTGGAATGCGCAAGCTGAGGTATACAATGCAAAGATGAAGGTCATAGAAGATGAAAAGAAGAGACTAGAAGAAGAGGAAGCCAAGAAAGGTAAAAATATATATTTGCATAATCAGGACAGGGGTAATGCACTCTGTTCTATCAAGACACATCTCCTGAGTGGCATAATATTAATAGAGGCTGCTGCCACGAATTGGGAGTAAAACAAGTGAATATCATCTTAAATTAAATGCTTTTTAAAAAAAATTGTTTTATCATAAATCAGATTGTTGGTTTCCTGCTTTTTATATGTACCTCATTTGTACACAGGGAAAGTGCGCAAAGGGAAGTTTGAAAGCAGATAAAAGTCTGGATGCCTGGTCGTACTTGAAAATGGGATTTGTCATTAAAATGAATGACATTCTGGTCATATACAGACAAGTTTATGCTAACAGTTTTTATTTTGTTCAAACTTTTGTCAAGGAACACACGGATGAAACAAAAAAGGCTCTTTTAAAGCACTTTTTGCCTCTTTATCATGGTCTCATAAACCTTTTCGCCGTTCACCCTCTCAGTATAGAACACTGAGAAAACTCTGTGAACCTGGGAATCAGGATTAACAAAAGGCTGCTTAGGAGTGGGATTTACCCATCAATAAAACAACTTCTTTTGTTGAATTATTAATCAATAGAAGTATTGAGAACAAACTTGAAATATTCGCTCTCTGTACAAATATAAATTATGAAATGCACGCATTAGGGTTAATTGTTATGTTGACCTAATATCTAACCTTCATCCAAAACACAGACCAAAAAGAGTGTTGTTATCGATTTTTTTCCCATCAAATGCAAAAACATTGCAATTACAGCTGGCTATAAGGGAAGCGATAGTAATTTGCCTGTTCAGCTTGTTAATAATAATTTTTACTACACATACCAGGCACAGAGTGTTCACTTCAAGCTCACTGTCTTTTTGCTACTTAGAGGCCATAACCTGAGTACAGCCGCATGTCTGATGACACCACGACCATCATGTAGTGATACGTATTTCTTATTTTTGTGTGTTTGCTTAGCTGGAGGTGGCGCCGCAGGAGGAGAGGCGGGGAAGTCAAAGACCTGCACCATCTGTTAGGGTCATCTGGTGCTTGGATCTGGACTGATGAAGTCTGTTTGGAACTTATCTATACATCACTAGTCTCTCCTGGTCTGACAAATCATCTTTTGGATCTTTTCCTTTGTATGGTTTCCACTACACCAGCTTAGCTCTTTCTGTTTTTTTTTTTGCTCACTTCAGTTCACTTTGGTTCAGCCATGTTTGGCATGGCTCGGTTCGGTGAACTCTACTAGTCAGAATACAGTCAGGTCTGGTCTGCAGTGCAGTCTAGATTATGTCAGTTTGTCTTCAAGAGGGGATCAAGATATTTTACCAAGAAGTAACGTCGGGACTCTGACTGCTGAAGATGTCTCGCTCCAAAGTTGTGACGTGTGAAACTTCTTCCTTCCTCTGCTTTGTACCCCGCACGGCCATGGACATTTCAGAGGCTAAACATGATTGCTCAACAGATATTTCCCCTTAGTACAGAATTATATCAAACATTCCTGACATGTTGTGGTATCATGCTTGGACACGCTCAAATGCAAATCATGATAAGATACAAAATTGTCAGTGTACATAGTTGAAATAAGTACTGCATGACCTTGGTGAGCATATACATGTCAAAGCAATAACATTCAGACGAGGTTCTTATTGGCAGTCATTAACACACAGTACAGTAAGCGCTGTAGCTGCTGATATTTTGGCAGTGGTAGGCCTGAATACAGAAAGGAGGGAGATAAATAAAAACAAAAAAACTGTACAGTAGTCACAGGGAACTGTTACAACTGTGATTTTGTGTAACGGTATAGGGCACATGAGATATGAAAATAATCCCCTCAAGACATAAAGAGGGAGCGATAATGTTAAAGAAAAAGGGCTGATGTTCTCTAACTTTAAAAGGCACAAATGAGATGTGTGAAGGTGTATGCAATTCATCTATATCATTTTCTTTTTGTTGCGTGATTCTCGGAGTATTTTGTACTTGAAACTGTTTTGATGAATGGAGACCTTGAAAGAAACTTTGAGAGAGGCTGTTCTGTATCTTTAAACATGCTGAAATCTCATTCGGACATGGCAAATATGCTTTGAACTTGTGAAACTTTATTGTCGGCTTTAATGAACACCTTGAAGCTGTTTTGACCTGGAGAATTATGTGACATTAACCGCAGTGTTTAGATCAAACGTACGATTCCATGTTCTTTTCATGAATTCACATGTATATAGCTTATACCATAGAAATTGTCAGTTGTAAATTGTGTAAACTTGATTAAAAAAAAAAAAAAAAACTGACAGATAAAAGACGGCTGTAGGAGCAACTCTTGCTCCCCCGAAGCAGACAAGAGTCAAACTGTTCAGGAGATCTACGTCTCCTGTAAAGAAGCTTTGATAGGATTTGTTTGCAAGCCAGTGTTTGCGAGCCACACAGCTTTAGACTTTAAATACCCCTCTTACAAAGGGGTCAAATGAGGCTGCTAAGGTCTTATTATATGTATATGCAGACAACATGTTTTTGTAAAGCTGCAACTGTTGTCCCATTGATTGAATGATGGCCCAGTCAAAGTTCTCTGCTTCTTTTACCAAGCAGATGAGTGTTAATCAATACCTTTCTTTGTTCACCTAAAGTGAAGTGATCTAGTCAGGCTTCTGGGCTTACACTGCAACATCAGGGCACCCTCTGTCCCCTCGGGTAATAGCAAGCTCTTACCTTCCTGTTTTGCGACGTCATCTCCTCTAATCAATGGGGCATCAAACAAAGGTGTTTAATCCTATCAGCATAGATTTGAGACAACGTGGAAACTGCTTCCTTGGTGAAGTGAGGAGCTGTTGTAATCGCTGGAACCAAAAGAAAATTTTTACACAATCCTGCATTGAGCAAAACACTTTCAAACATTTAACCATAGATTCACCCCCGTTGTTGCTCCGGCATTATTCTATGTTGATGATAACACCTCCAGTTTTGTTTCCAGTGATATAAATGGCCCCTAACTTTCCCCTTTGGCTCCTTTGTGAGATACAGAATAATACACTTTGCTTTCTACTTATCCAATCACTTGTCATTGAGACATTAGAAATCTGTCATATGATGTATGAAATGACCTCAACTGTATGTATAAACCATGAGATGTAATATGTATAAGCAAATGTAGGAAGTAATGAAGGTGTAAAAATAAAGAGTATCACTTTTGTCATTATGAAAATAGGCTTGCACGCACACAAAGGTGTCATTTTATCTTGTTTTTTCGCACTCATGCACGTGAATGTTGGACAGAGAGTGAACTCAAGAATCCCCGGGCTTAGCTGCTGCAGCCCTCGCTCTTAGTCATATATCTTGCAGGATCTTAAAAGGTTCCAAAGCTGGATGAGCCTCTGGGGCAATAGGATCAGTGGATTGATTCTCATCCCTGCCTGATTCAGTGCTGTCTGGCTACTCAATGCTCTTCCTGGGGCCTGTTTTCGACCAACCGATTCTGCATGCAGAAATGTGGAAATTACATGGTGTAGGAGTAATAAAATTACCCAAAACATTTTAGATCAATATCAAAGAAGCAAAGCAATCAAGTATGCCTGTTATGTAAAGAAAGCATGCTGACGAAGCGTCCCCTGAGATGGAAAATTTGACAGAACAAACCCTGCGTTTCATTCGGCTCTTCAGCAGCTTCAACCCTTTCATCAACATGACCCTTCATTCCTGAGACAGTTTAGGGTTCAGTGAGGCCAGCACCTCTCTTCACAAGTCCCCATCTGCTTCTTTGTGGAGACTGAAGGCTCTTTTTTTTTTTTTCTTATACAGAATGTGGACTATTGCACATGAACTTGACATCTTGCTATTAGCAATTAGGAGCTAATAGGAGCTGAAAAAAAAAAAAAAGGCTGGAAAACAAGTTTTTATACCGGAAAGTACTGTTGAAACATAGGATATATGAATTCCTCCCTGGACATTTGTAAGAGCTTATGCACACATGTGCAAGCAACTGATTTTGACAGCACTATTGATCAACTGTAAATGCATCCAAGTGCGGAAGTGTAGCCTGAGGCTGAATTGTACCCAATCTCCAGTCAAAGAGACCTCAATGTTGTTGCTCAATGTACCATATTTAACCACCTGTTCGCTTACACTGCCATGAATCACAAAGTGAAAGACTGAGAAAGGAAAGCGTAAGGGGAAAACAAGACAGATAGTGCTGCAAGAAGGAAAGTAATTGTCTTTATTTAAGCCTAGGTCTATAACCTCTGAGCAACCTCATGCAGTTTCCTTTTCTACAGTCAGCAGAGCGCTTCAATCTGCCCTTTCCAAAGGGACATCTCAATTTAATCCAATTTGTCTTTCTGACAATAGTACGGAAAGAGTTGGACTCTTTTGAATGTTGTCCTGGTTAAGAATGATTGTATATTCTGTAGTAAGTTTCCTGTTTAGGCTCTTGGACGGTCATGAAAATGGCCGTGCAATGCTTAGGTAAAGACAGTTCGAACATTTTATCTAACATGTCACCCACAGCTGCACGCAAAAGTTTTGCCATCCCTGGTCAAAAGTGCTGTGAATGTGAGTGACTTTGCAAAGAGGCGTAAACGTACAGATGACATGTTTCTGTAACATTAACAGTGAATTTTACAGGTTTAGATAAACAAAGGAATGAATGGAGCAAAGCCTGGGCCCTCTGCATGGTCAGTACCGACTCTTTCTGGTTTCTTTAAGTTCTTTCATCTACAAGTGAAATGTTGTCTGTACCACTGGCTGCAACTCAAGACCAAAGCATGATTGATCCAACCACTTCACAGTTGGCGAGGTGTACTTGTGGTATAGCCCTCTCTCCAAAGAGGACTTCTTTCCATAGTGAATCAGGCGAATTTAGATGCACTGATTTTTTTTAGTCAGACTGCTAGAAAGGCTTTCTTCAGATGAATTTCCCATTAAATTGTTGATTCACAGTGGAACAGTGCGCCACTACTCCAGCATCTCAATTTTTCTAGAGATCTTTTGAAGTCAAACAGCAGCTTTGAATAGCCTTCATACCAGTCCTTTGGAGTTGTCTCTAGAACATTTCAGTTTTGAACCTCAACTTGTCCTCAACTGTTTCTTTCAAGTGTCATCTCTGAAAGCGTGACTTTTGCCATGCTTTGTGCACATCAAGAATTTTCATTTTTGTGTTGGGCAGCTGCTTAGAGACGCTGATGGCTTCTGATTGTTGGGGCGAGGTTCAAAGGGTCAGGGTAGAGTTAAGCTTTGAAATCTGTGTCGCTTAGCCTTTTCTGACTGTAACTATGAACAAGCCACAGCCCTTAAGCAAATTTAGGTCTGGAAATATGGAGAAAGTTGATAAGGAGGTGAAATCCCTTCACAAAAATCACCACACATTTTGTATAGTTTTCCCAGTTACTACTCAATACAGAAGGCAAGGGGTCCTTCCTTTTTGAAAAGCCTGGCCTGCTCTTATTGGTCAGGTCCACAAGCAAGAATTTGTACAGTCCGTCAAAGCAGATGCAATTCAAAGTTTCATAAGGCGTTTCAGCAAATGAAAATAAGGAAACTCCTAAATTAGCAGGATGTTACTTTGTTTCGTTTTTATGGTTTACCAAGAAATGACTAAACCACCAACTAAACCACTTTAAGTCATTGTTAGACAAAAGACAGGTTTATAGGTAACCTAGTTCTAGAAATATCACGTAGAATTGAGTCCTGAATTTGTAGTTAAAAGGGACATATACTAAATGATTGCACCAAATAATGTTTGCAGACATTGAAAAGCTAAAGCATTTCTCAAGTAATTCATCACAACGTGACGCAGATCTTCACAGCAATTCATCAAAAAACAGATACTTTTCATGCTGGATCTTAGCTGCAAGTCAGACTTTGCCATCCCTAGAGGCATTCTGCCTTAAAACCGCTTTCAATTATTCTCACCACGATAGTGGGGAGACTCAAACACAGACGATGCCAGAAGTGTAAATGAAAGACTGACAGGTACAGACTGAGTAAACATTATGTTTATTTCATACACATAAGACTCAAATAGAACATACTTAATGTCAGCGGGATTCAAAAGAAGTGCAGTCGCAGCAGGGTTTCCGCCGATACCAACAGATTCAAAGAAACATGTCTTCAAAGTACTCATCAAATTCTTCCTCCCTAAACAGATAAAACAACCAGAAAACAGAAATGTCAGTCCCTGTCATGCTCAGCGCTGACTTAAACGATTGGATGCTTCACATGGGAGAAGACCCTGAATAACTCTGGCAATGTCAGTACTCTGCATGATAGGAAATGATGTTGCCTACCAACATTGATACGGAGTACAAGGACTACATAGAAACCATTTAAAAAAGGCAAGAAACCTCTTAAAGGTCAAAGGTTTGGTAACTTTCCTGACCTGACAGGTTAAAACAGCTTAGTAGAGGGTCTTCATACAGAGAACATGTACACTACGAGGTAACGACTGTCTGTGATGGTTTTACAGGAGTTTACTGCGTGAGATTCAATGGAAACATTAGTTGTTAACCTCACCTTGACTTTTCTTCCACTGTAGGGGCGGGTCCTCGCCAGTGGTCAGCTTCTGATTGGTCGTCCAGCTCATTCCCAGCTTCACCGTCTAATAGGAAAGTGTCAGAGGTCCAGGAAGGAAAAACTAGATCAATATGTAACCATCGCTTACTAGTTTTAGTTACTGTTAGCCTTATAAAGCAGGAATTTGGTCGGAGGTGAAAGAGAAAACTACGTTTTTTCCGCAACTGCATGGCCTTTTTCTTACCACAAACTTACTCAGAAAAAAGACTTGGTGGATCATTTATGGTGTACAGAGAGTCCCAGGATATACAGATTATCATATCTACATGCACTTTAAAAGTCCTGTTTGGGTCAGACTAACACAATAACTCATGTATTTTTTTCCTAGTGTCATGTAAACATGATTATTTAGTTGGCCATGAACTCCTCTGTATAGCAAAGTATTCTCGAGTTAAATGTCAAGCCATCTTTTCTGACAGCTATAGCTTGGCCAAAATTAGAACCTGCAACAGGACAATGATCCCAACAACAACAGCAAATCGACCACAGTGACTGGAAAAGAAAATAATGAGGTGTTGCAGAGGCCAAGTTAAAGTCCAGACCTAAACATGTTTGAGATTGTGATTGGGATGTTAGGAGAGCTGTACATAAGCAAATGTTCCCAAGCCTTGATGAACTGAAGCAGCCTTGTAATGTTATGAATGCTGCTCTACAAGCTACTGAATAGCAGGATGTACTTGGTTTTACACACACCACTTCTGCATCTCAACTTGTGCTTTTTTGTTCTCGTTTAAAAAGACGATACTGTTAAACAAAGGCGATAATGACACAGTGACATGTGTGTTGAAAGAAAGTACAAAGAAATGAAATGTATGAATAATGCGAAACAAAGAATTAAATAAACATCTTCAAGAAAACCGAGCCGCTGTCAGTCCTTTACCATGAACTGCAGGGCTAATTCATGTGTCATCAGAGAGAGTTGTCATGGTGATTTTAATGGAGACGTTTGGAGTGTCATGACCAAAAGGTTAGGTCAGGAGACCATGAACTGTCCAGTGAGTGTGTCTGGTTTGTTTTTATATCGGGAAAGCACTTGGGTGTTTGAGAGAGTGTTTGTCAGAGGGAGTTATGTATGCTACCTTTGTCCGAGTTTGCCTCAGAGCTGCTGGAAGAGGTGGAGCGATCTGTAAAAAGGAAGACGAAATGGGAGTCACAATGGATTTATGTCATTTCCAAGAACACAATCTAATCAAAGCTGTTTCCACGGGATAGATCCATTTGATGAGATTACAGCCTTAAAGAACAATATATTTGACTTGGATGGGAGAGAAGAAGGCTTTCACCTCTGTGCCTCTTGTGTTTGTGTTTCTTAGAATGAGCGGATGATCTCTTCTTCTTTTTCTTCTTCTTCTTCGTCGGAGGCTCCTGGTTCTCCTCTGATATCCCTCTTATTTCTTTCGTCTTCGCTTTCACCTCCTTCCTCCTGAACAGTGCCACAAGTTCGCCGAAATGAACACAATACAAAGCAGCCGGCTACGCCGCAGCTTGAAATACAACGTGAGACCCATATCAGTAAATGTGAAGCTTTCAAAGGAACTGGGCTTTATACACATTTGTATCTTAGATCTATAATAACTAAAAAAAAAAAATCCAAATCCAAATAAAAAAAAAAAAGAATAAATAAACAAACACGTGATGAATTTGACAGGTGAGGTCATATAGGAGATATGACTCATGGTTTGAATTCTTCACCCCTGTATACCTCAGAATACTGTGTGCTCACTGTCCACTGTGTTCTGCCCTACTTCTAGCTGAAGAGTGCACACTATACAATCTCAGAAAACTGTCTTTGAGAGCAAAAAGACCTGCATTTGGAATATGAGAGAGAAAATGTGCTGGCTTACTTGTGATGGTAGTTGAGCTTGAAAGAGCATTCAGGGCACAATCCTAGAACAGAAAGCGCATGGCATCATTACTACCAGCTCCTGTGGGGTCGCCGCTGTAAAAATATTTTCATGCTTGCTACTGTCATTAATTTTATTGTCATCACAGGCATCATCAGGGTGCTGTAGTTTTAATTGTGGCACCTCTTACACCAGCTTAGCTGGAATATTGATAAACAGGCACATGCAGTTTGTCTCTGTACTCCAGACGTTAAATGCACCATATGTGGCGGCTGAAATATGCTGCAATGAACTATTCCCATTCATGTGCAATTAATGACCCCTGATATTTTTAAACACACAAATACATTGAAGTCCTAATGAAAGCACAGCAAAAGCAGTATTATGATCGGCTTGGGCAGATGCAGAGACAGATGTTATTTATTTTCACAAAGCTGTTTGATTGCTTTAAAAGTGAATCTATTTATTCATATTGAAATAATTTTGGTTTTTTTAGACGTTTACAAAAAAATGTGTTTCCAAAAAAAAAAAAAAAAAGATTGATTTACAAAATGGCTTCAATACAAAATTTTAATAGAGAACTGCACAAAGACAAAATGTTGAAAAACAAGTATTGATTTCAATTTGAAAAAGACTCGAACAAGTTTACCTTACTTTAACTGTTTGGGAACTGAGGAGCCCTCCAAATGTTTCAGGGTCTTGTTAAAAAAAAGCTTCTTTCTTTGCACAGGAGCATTTCAACTCGTATTTGCGGATGGGGGCTATGAGCTGCGCTAACTGACAATGATTCCCACTACAGAACACCATCTGCTTTTTATGCAGTGATGCCTGAGGGCCTGAAGATCATGGCGTTTTTGTTTTCTGCCTTTTTAGCCTGGCCTGTACATTCTTTAACAGGGAGATCTCCATTCAGCACTTCCAAAGTGCTGTAAATATATATAAATATATATCTTGTAAAAAAGAATAATAATAATTCATTAAACATTATGCAATGAACTAAGAAGGATCATCCTTATCCGTTACATGTCTCCAATAAATCATCCCAAAGTTCAAGCACCAGTGTTGCCGTTGTTACCGTTGTTACCAGGTCTTGTTTAATTTCTGCCAAAACGCTCGATTTAGAATTAGCACAAACTGATTCATCTTTTTAGTTGAGGACAAACAATGTCTCTGGAGGTGGCCTGTTCCACTAGCTTGTTCAAATAGCCTGTTATTCCCTGTTTCACTGACTTCACTCTGACTTGCGGTTCTTCAAATTACAGTAATCATTTTAACAGGATCCTCTGCAGTATGATACTTAGAGGAGGATTATTGTGAGGTGCACAGCAAAACACACACACACACACACACACACGCACACACAAAGCTTTTACAAAGAACGATTGCTCTTACTGAGTTTGACTAAAGCATTCCTCTTCTCGCCGTGTTCGACATAGGCAAAATTCACCTCCCAGCTTTTGAGGCCGTCCTCTTTCTCACAGCGTTTGTTTCCACACTGGAACTGACCTGAAAGACGAGAGAGCTTGCATACAGCACACATCGAGGAATGCTACATTTCACATATGCTTACATTGGAAGGTGTTAGCTACTTATCTTGCATTCAGTCTTTATGATAGCTATACAATGACAGGTAAAGCTCAGAATGCCACAGATACCTAACAGTGAACATGATCATAATCTTGAGAGTAAATAATTATTATACAGAAAGAGTGGTGACAACGCAGCAGTAAAGACAAGTGGAGAACTGTACAAAAGTTTTATTTTAGGACTGGGAATTTCAGCCAAACTCTCCAATTGTCCAAACCCTGCAGCTCTCCTTCACCCATCTCTCCACACACTCCCCCTTTTCAAGCCTGCTCCTTTTCATCTCCTTTTCTACATCTCACCTCGTGCCCCCAGGCCACCCTCCAGCCACTGCACTGCCTGACCATTATCCCTAGAGGAGATTATGGCTGCACTGATCTGGTCTTCGGGGGTTCCTCCAGATTGTAACAGAGGGAGTGAATGCGTCAGAGCAGACGTTTCTTGGCTCAGAAACAAGAAATGCTCCTCCATGGGAGGAAAGTGAAGCCAGCCCACACCTGCCTTGGCTCGAAACTCAACATTCAGCTGAGTGGATGCTGGGCATCACGACTTCACACCACTTGAGCTATAAGGTGGACTGGCTCTTCACGTGCTAGATTAAGATACATGACGTGCTAGATTAAAGTCCATGATGTAAGCAAAAGAAAAAAAGACACTTATAGCGCCAGGCCTGGGTTCTAATGAGGATGGATTTCTGTTTTAGGAAATCTAAATATTCCATTGACTTTTCCTGACACCTACTGATGCCTCGATTCATCCAAGTTTTATACATTTTCACATCTTCAAATCCAGAATAAGATATGTGCATACACGTATGTGTGTTTACATATATTGGCTTTTATGTGTAAAGAAATTACTGCAAAAGCAAAAGCAAATATTAATGGTTTTATCTGCGAGTTCATTGACAAACCAAATGCCAAAAACTAAATATAATCAAGACCAGAGCTGTTTGCTTATTTCTGACACTCCATCCCCTAGGCCAACAATGTCTTATATGAAAGCAGATAAGCAATATTTCGGTCACTGGTTCTGTGTTCAGGTGGTTTTTAAACAAGGACACAAGCGGCCTCCCTGCTTTACATAATTGACATTTTTTGGCACCTCTCAGAGTCTGATGTGAAAAAAAAAATAAAAAAGATATCCACTGTGGTTTGTCGACATGCACTGGGCATTCTCACACATCAGGTCAGGTGAGCCTCACATGCTCCATTAAAAAAAAAAGCTGCCAACAGGGTGTCTGAGTAAACTCGTTAAGAGGGGAAACTCCTTTTCTCTTACGTCAATGGTTGATAATACCACCAGCCAGCAGGCTGAGATCAGGACAGATATTCATCTCATGACAGATGGCTGCATGATTAACAGTAACTGGACAAAGCCAACGGTCTGTGAGCTGAGTCGGAGTGCATTCACTTTACAGTCACTCTTGAACAAAAAAAGTTAAAAGTTCCCAAAGGACCCATTATTGTGAAACCAAATGATGAATATGTATATATTCATGTTTTCGAACAGCAAGTTAATGAAAGTATTGAGTTCAAAGGAAAAATTTTAAGGACATATAACCTTTATTGCTCTGGCTGGAGTTTGGACAAAACGACCAATAGTACTTGAGTCTACAAAAGGAAGACTATTAGCTTAGGATTACTGTATGAGCATCAAGTGACACCAGAGTAAAGGCACAAAGCTCCTCCACACAGCGCTCCTGTTGATTATTTTCCCACATGGTCACTATATTGAAGAAAATACGCTTTAGAACTGGGTTCTGATAACGAGCTGAATGGCCTCTCTCCTCTTTAGCCCCGAGGACACAACGTCCATGACTTCTTTGAACATTTTGGATTTCTTAGACCACTGGACAGTTTTCTGCATCGCCTCAGTCTACAACTAACAGACTCAAACCCAGGGAGAGCAAGACACCCTCTGCATGTTGTTTGTAAACAACTCTGAGCTAAAAAAAAAAAAAAAAAAGGCGTGGTCCATAAAAGAGACAGCTGGAGGAACATGGTATAATTAAGTAGATTAATTGGCAACAGGCCAGTAACCCGTTTGAGAATTAAAAGAGCACCTTAGAGAGGCAGAGTCTCAAAGAAGTAAAGATGGGCAGCGATTCAGAAATGTGCAAAAATACTAAGTCTACAACCTGTGGAGCAATTTCAAAATAATGTTTCTCAGCTTGAAATGGCAAAATGGCAGAACATCTCATCATCTACATTTTATAACTACACCAAAAGATTCAGAAGACCTGTAGACATCTCTGTGAACAAGAGCCACGCTCGAATAACAGTATTGGACGCCTGGGCTCTTTGAGGCACTGCATTAAAAACTGACATAATTCCGTCATGAAAATCACTGCATGGGATCAGGAACATTTACAGAAAACATCATCCGTAAACTCACCATGCCATCCACGTGCAGGTTTAAGTTTGGTCAGGCAAAGAAAATAGTCACTTGAATATGATCCAGAAACACTGCTCTCTCTTTTCTGGGCCAAAGCTCATTTAAAATGGACTGAGGCAAAGTGGAAAACTTGTTCTGTGGTCAGATGACTCAAAATTCAATGTTGTTTTTTTTAGAAATCATGGATTCTGGGTCCTCTAGACGAAATAGGAGAGGTTCGTTATCAGCTCCTACATCAGAATGCTTATATCTCCAATGGTACAGTATGGGGGTGCATTTCTGCCTATAGAACTGGTAACTTGCACATCTGGAAAAGCACCATCAATACTGACAGGTATATATTGGCTTTAGAGCAACATATATTCCCATCCAAAATTACACATTTTTCATAGAAGACCTTGTATATTTCAGTAAGACAATACTAAAGCACATACTGCATCCACTACAATAGCATGGTTTTGTAGTAGAAGAGCCTGCCTGCAATCCACATCTTTTACAAACTGAAAACATTTGGTACATCATGAAATGCAAAATACGACAGAGAAGACGCAGCACTGTTGAGCAGATGGAATCCTATTTCAGACAAGAATGGGGCAACATTCCTCTCCCAAAGGTCCAGCAGCTGGTCTCCTCGGTTCCCAGATGTTTACAGACTGTTGTAAACAGAAGAGGGGACACTTCACAGTGGTAAGCATGGCCCTGTTCCAGCTTTTTTTGTAGTGGAGCCAATATTGCTAATGAAATGGTAACCCCGAGATTTTATATAATTTCAACAAAAATATTGATTTTAACAGTGACGTTAAAAAGTACGACTCTAGTACAGAAGCAAGCCTCTTCCTGACACAGTTAATAAAGCCTGGAGGTCACATATTGCAATAAACTCTAATTTACACTGAGAAACATCACCCTGAATCCGATTAACTATCAGCATTGAGTTTTTCACAGAGAAGCAGATCCCCACAATCTTTATTTCTGAAACCTCAAGCACTCAGTTTTATTCAAATTTGCTACAATGTCTTTTTTGCTTTTTGGAAACCAGGCTGTGCATCTGTGGGGAAACTAGCCTGACTCAGTCTGAGAGAATCAGAACAAAAATCCAACTTTGGCATATACGTAGGCATCTTGTCATCTCACAACACTGACAGGCAAGTAAACACATGACATTGCAGACTGTTTATACTCGGATGCAAATGTAAAGATTTTTTTTTTTTTCTTATTACTGTCATCTGTCATGAGATGTGACATTAGGATGTACCTTGTCATCTTATTTTCTGTGGAAAAATATGCCAGCAAACCTCCCAAAAAACACTGACTTGTCACTAATGTCATGGCTTTCAATTCGGCCTGATACACTCATCAACCTCGATCTCCTCTTATATACATCTGAAATGCTAGAAATGTAACTGGCAGCCAAATGAATGCGACACCAACCACACAGTCGCAGAGTGGATCAGATTCAGCTCCGTTTTATTCTGTCCTTCCTGTCGACAAGCAATCGAGAGAAATATTGACGTTAAGTTCAGCACACACTCTTCGTTTTGTAAACCAAACAGCAACACAACTGTCATAACCAGCCTCACAGCTCTCTGTCTACCATCGTGAAACACTCAGGTTAATGGCACAAATGGCAGTCTTCCCTGCTAGACTAGGAAACTTTAAATGCTCTGGAGCTTTAGGCTAATGAGACATTTCTAAATGCTTAAAAATACATCTTATTAGAGATCTATCTCTTGTATTTTGTCTAACAGAAAAATATACAGAATTACTTTAGTATTAAGTACAAACCCTGCATGGAACACAGGCCAAGCTGAAGCGATCATTTAAAGAGGACATTATTTCACCTGTAAATTTACTTGCCTTTTTCATTTTACTTCAATAGATATTTCTAGTTAAAATGCCAGGATGTATAAAGGATGTCACAAATGGGAAACCAGTTGCTTAGCAATGGATTTAATGCTTTCTATGACAAATTAATCAGAGGACGGAGCAGAGGTGCGATTGGACAGCTTGAGCCGGGTAAACAGAGGAAAAAAGAAGACAGGAGGATGCATCACAAACTGAATCCCAAAGAATTAATAATACACTGAGAAGTGAACTAAAACTGTGAGGTCGGCGAGTCAATAACGCAAGAACACTCGAAGCGGCCTCACTTTCCAGCTAACAGAGTTAGTCACTGAGAGGCAGTGGAGGTCCGTCAAACCCGATTCCTGCTCTTTGAGAGTAAGACGGTGGAAGGGAGCATGTTCTAACCATTTTCTATAGCAAGCAAAGTTACATAAGCCGACAATAAGCCTTTAACAGGAGGCCCATGTAAAAGGAGCGCAGCCTCAGCTACCTCCCGCCCTTTGACCTTCTCTTGACAGAAACGCTAGAGCTCAGCTTTTATCAGAAGGGAAAACCACAGAGGAACATGACCTGGAATCAAGTACTACATGCCTCACACCACGGATGAACATCAGGGCCAGTATGCCAGATCGTCAAGACAAATTTCAAATCTGGACTCCTGATGATGTCAACGATCAGCCGTTACATTTAAGCAATTTCTTAATCAGTCCTCCGGGTAACCGTTTCCGTGTGTCGCACAGCAACACGGTTTTAAATCCGGTATCGGTGGCGACGTTCCCACACTTTAGCAGGAGGGATGCGTTTTACATCAGCCAGTGACGACAGATTAAGGACACAAGTCTAGAAAAGAAAGGGGTCATAGGCTCGGACAAAGATTATTGCTTTTGTGGATTTTCCTCGTTGGAGAGAGAGAGAGAGAGACAAAACTTTGGGCAGACTCGGATGCTGCCTTACATCACACTCACGTCAGACATCGTGTTTACTGCCTAGAAAAAAATGAGAGACAAAAGTTCTGTGCCAGTGCTTCACGTCAAAAATGCTCCATCTTATATAATAATCACAGAACCTCTGTTGTACGTGCTTGCGTCCCCTGATTGGCTCAGTGATAATGAACTGTTTTCAGTGGCTCAAAAACATCTTTAAAATGTAAAGTATCCGCTGTGCCACTGCCGGTACCAACAGAGTTGGTAAGAAGTAAGGCTTTTCTTTTCACAAACCTACAAAAAGTTCAGAGAAGGGAGCCAGAGATTGCTGTCCTTCATACGGGCAACTAGAACCCAGGTGTGGAACTATGGATTTGAACACTTTGTATCTGGTATGTTAGATTTTGAGCAAAAGTCATTATTGTGCAACATTGTGAAAAACTTAGCGAGACTATCTTGTGTCTCCCATTTACAGTCCGGGATTTCAATGTTTATGTATTTGATGAAAAAAAAAAAAAATACGGAACAACGCGTATGGGTGCATTCTGCAAATCAAATCCGTTCACAAGGTTTCAGTATTTAAGGGAAATAAGATTGCAACAGGCACAACGCAAAGAGGCGTTCACAGACAATGCTTCCATGAATTAAAGGGGTGTAAATGTGAGTTTCTGATCCCTGGTAGTGCTACACAGAATGTTTTTTCAGCTGCTGACTGATTGTCTGTGTCACACACACACATCCGCGTAAAAACGGATATACACACACACACACACACACACACACATACACATACACACACACACATACACATACACACACACACACATACACATACACACACACACAAACAGTTTCGCAATGCAATATCACTTCCGAAGACTTATTTCACGCTATTCCATTGAGCTGTTATACCTGAGGAAGCATAGCAGGGCACCAGCAAATATGAAATACAAGGCAACAAAGCAAAAATAAAAGAATAATGAGAAAGTGATCCAATTACACAACTTTTGTTTTTGCAGAATATGGAACTTTTAGAGACATGTCATTGGACCAGAAACAAGGAGCTGCCAGCGTATTGTAGAAATACATCTCATTCTTCAAGACCTCTCTAAAATGTAGTGGGAGGATTAAAAAGTGACCCCCATTTAAAAAAGAAAGAAAAGAACCTTCATGTACTGCACACTCCTTGCTCCCATATCACATTGTGGCCACGAAGGGAAAGGTCAGGGTTCTTAGTGATCCACCTTATTGGATGGAGTGTGGTCAGCATTACCTAACACCAACATGACCTACAGGGGCACACAGAGCCGGGATGATAAAGGGACTGTTTGCACAAAGGTGTTTGCGCCAGAGCTGAAGTGCAGTCCTCCTTTTAAGGAAATGCAAGATCAGTTTAATTGGGGAAAGCACAGCCGTTTTTCATGTATCGGTAAACAGAAGTCCAGTCTGGCCATCTGACATGCCCAACACGTGAGCCTGGCTGACATCATTTCGTCCACGTGGATTATCTATAAACCTCCCAATCTTTCTTCTTTGGGACGTTTCCACAGATATTGCATTTTGCTCTGTCCGTGCCTTAAAATCAATTCAAACCCATGTTATACCCTTATAAGTTTCATTTGCACAAGCATTTTCACCCTATCTTCACATTAGCCGTGCATTTATCTAACATACTCCGATTAGTATGGATTTCTTCGGTGAGTTCAGCGACACCCATCAGTTACGTCGGTATTTCTCTGGAAATGATTGATGTATACAAATCACAAAAGTGATAGCTGAAGTGAAACGCGTCTGACCTACCTAATCCCACTTCCTGTCGAGTATCACAACAGGAGATGAACTGTCAGAGACCAGGATTACAAAGTCCTAATCGGGAACAATATATTGGCTTAGTCAGCTCTCTCAGACACACTTCATGTTTGTGACGCTGCAACGGTGGAAACATAAACCAACCAGAAGCCCTCGGCAGAGTAAAGCAACTGATTTGGATCCGCACTAAAAATTCAGAGAGCTCCTCCTCTGTCTGTTCCCCACATGTCCGTGTTCCAAGAATTTCCAGTGAAATGGTAGTTTTTACACAATCTTGCCGAAAAACAGGCTGAAAACATACCACCAGCTTGGCGGGGGAATTAGTTAAATGTGAAACGTATGCGTGTGTGCTTGTGTGGCTCAAAGCCCATCAATGAGAAGTCAGAGGTAGTTCACCGTTGCTGACTTGCAGGCATCGTCCTTCCTGGTAAACCTATAAATATCTGTCACTGTCACACGAAGCAGCGGTTGACAGCGAGGAGGTGTGCTAATCCTCAACAATCATTACACAGTGATCATCAAAGCTCTTCCTCTCGGTAGTACCGAAGCAGACTGAAGATGACATAAAGAGAAAACTCAAGTGTTAGGTTTGAGTCAACAGATCGGGTGATTAGCGTTCCCAAAAACTAGAAGCCAAGAGTCAAACAAAACAGAAAACAAAGAGAAACCACATAAGAGAACATGCTGTTACTGTTTGATAAAAAAAAAAAAACAGTGACACAATAAAAGGTCTCCTATGAGGACAGGCTTGTTAGGGGGGGTGACTACAGTATCTTATGTACTGCTGAGTAAAGTGCTGTATCTCTATCCCCATCTAGTGGAGAAAAGCATTTACTGTTGATAAGTAAGCAGTGACTTGAATCCATGCGTACAGAAAGTACAACAGACTAATTGCTGTTTTCTTTTGCCGTTAGCGCACAAAGAAATCAACACTTTGTGCTAAAAGGAAAATAAACAATATATGTAAATGACGATCCATCAAAATGTAACTTTGCAACACTACTGCCACTGAAACTTCAGCTTTACAAAAGTCTTTCTGGAGAGCAGATTTAAAAGATGCCACCTGTACAATAACTATAATAAGTAAAGGTTCCCATTATCACTTCATGAATTTTTTGAAGGTTTTCTTGAAGGTTTATCTAATGAAGATTAGTCTTGGATGATCATATCATAACACAAAGTGACACTGTATGCTTTACATTAGTGTAAAAATGTATCCCAGATATAGTAGATCAATAGGAGTAGGTTGTACCTTTGCCAGAGACAACTTCATTCTCAGTCCGCCAACGAAATCCAAACTGTTGAGAAGAAGTTTAAAAAAAAAAAAACAACAACAACGTATGAGTTAGCAAAAACCCTCATAAGCAAACACAGAAACCTTAACCGTGATTTAGAAAATCGCTATTATAGCTCTATGTGTAGATATACGCTTAATCCATTTGTACTTCCTTTATTTTCTTGTTATTTGATCAGTTTCATATTCATTTACAGTATCAATGCATTTACAGACAGAGATTTCGCAATTTTTAAAATCACTGGTTGCATCAATAGTAAGTGAAGAAATCAAACTCATGACATGGTTTGAGTCATCTGTGCCGACAGATTTACTGCTGGAAATAAAAATTCTAAAACTTTGATGACAGTATCTACAGCAGCTGTGGGTTGTCTGGTTATCCTGCATCATGAACCTGTGACATCACCACACAGTCTGAGAAACACATCATTTCAAAATAATCATCTGAATACAGGAAACTCATTAGCTCCCAAACATAGGAGCTGCTGAGCAGGGCCGCATTCACGCCGACTCTCAGTTTAACACACTGTCAGTTCTAATGATTGGCCTCAGACCAGAACAGTCCAGCGGCCACGAGAGACCGAGCGCAGCGCCAGAACACATTACTCCACCAACTTTTGCCTACAGTCGGCCAGTAAAGATGGAGATTAGTGTGAGCCAGCAAATATTAACCTTTTCACTTGGCGTCAGCACTGGGACAATTAGTGTAATCTTTCACACAACTGGAGCAGACGGCAACAATGGATCATTCTGCTGTGTCCTGGCAATTGTGGGCCTGCAGTCACTGTATTATTTCCTTGTAAGAGTTTTAACTCCTGTTTAACCTTATATTGTGTTTAAAATGGGTCCATTGTCATCATTTCTTCCATTAATCTCACCTTGTTCTCCTTGTATCTGCTGAGATCAGCTATGCAGTACTCCTTAAAGAGCTTGTCGTAATACTTCTTGGCAAGTTCTTTTTCCCTGGGGGGGATATTAAGTGGCAAGTGAGGTATTAAAAAAATAAAAATAAGGCAAACAGATTTTTGTCACCAGGCACAAGCTACTCAGGGCGTCCCGTCCTACAAGCATACTTTCAGAAGAAAGAACACTGAAACGAATTGAATACTAAAGCTGCTTGTGTGAGCAGATGACGTCGGATGATCACCATGTCATGTCTTCCTCGTCCTCATCCTTCCAGAGAAAGCGATGATTTTGACGCAGCACATCCAGATCTGTTTTGTCTTCAGCCCTGAAAGGTACAACAGGTCAGATGGCAACATTTATAAGCATTGATAAATGGATAAATTAGTACTATTTTCATTATTTGACGGGATCAAAACAATGTGTATCCTGTGCTGTAATACAGAAACAAACTCTCATCATGCCAGCTCTGAGTGACAGCAGCCAACTGATGTTCAAGCTTTGGCAGACTACTTACACAGAGCGTCTGAAATCAGCCATCTGTCCTCCGTAATACAAAATGTAATCACCGACAAACTTCTTATGCCGCTCAAACTGTGAATTGTTTAGGATCAATCTTTCAGTTTTAACCCTGGTGCCCTGGGAACTGCAAAAACAGCTGATATTTCCACTCATCTTTCACTTTTATGTTTTCAAATGAACAGAGCTAATCATTTCTTTCAACTCATGTCTCACTTCAAACTGAAACTATTAGAGAGAGCCCCGTCAAAGGTAAATTAAAAGAGGATACAGCATTCAGTGATATCAGGTGGGCTCTTCTGTTCCTGGCTTCTTCTCTGAAAAACAGGAGCAAAAAATAAATAAATGAAAACACTGAATATTCAAGATGATAAGGGGACCTGTGCGATGACATTTTAAGTCGATTTCACCAAATTTGATTGGCATAAGGATTTTTCTCATTGTTATCGTGTTGTAACAGCTGCTGCAGTAGAGTACCTGTCCACTTCATTAGAATGTAAACTGCGGTGAGCCACCTTAGACTGCCGACCTCTTTGGAACGGCTTCTGTATAATTTCCTCCTCACGTTTCCTGTCAAATGAACAAAGAAAGCTTGTGTTAGTGGTGAGGAGGTCAACCAACAGCATTCTAACTGTTAATTATTGGATGAAAAGGAAAGACATTTAACAAAGTGCTCGTGTTTGTTCAGAACACATTTCTATTTTTATGACTACAGTTACTCCTGTGTTGGAGTTTGGTTAGCACAGACACATTCCACCATAAAAGTGGAAGAGCAAAATCTGATATGAGCATCATCAACTTTCATTTTACCTCTTAAGTGCTCTTTCTGAGGGCTCACCCTGCCCGTCATCGTCACTGAAGTCGGAGTCATAGCCACCACCTCCGTGAACCTGAGGAAACACAAGAGCTCATTTGGGTTTGTACAAGCACACATGATCTTTTCTGCATGCAATTTTTCTGCATGCAACAGTCCTGCTCAGAAGTTGTCGGTACTAATACATTTCAGAGGGATAATTCAGATTACGTTCAGGCAATTTAGACATGTTCAGAAATGAAGACACATTTCTGTATTTCCCTTTTAAACCTTTCTGTTGTGCTGCTGGATGAATGCCTTAAGTTTGTTGTCATGCTAAAACTAATTTAGACTTCACTTCAAACCATGATTTCTTACACAGATAACACGTTTGACGTTTTGACTTTCCGATCTTGCGATTTCATTCTATCTAATGTCTCATAAACCGCAATAAGAAAAAAAAAAATGTACAAACCCTGATCAACTCGTTTTAGCTTTGACGTTATGTTGACACTTTACATGGTCCCGACTCCGTAAAGTCATTTCTAAACAAGCACGAGAGTAAGCGGCCATTTTTCGAGAATTACTGCAGTTCATAGCTGTTTTTCCTTAAAGTAACTGAAACCTGCAGAACTGTCAGGAGACGACTGTCAACAAAGCTGTCTTTTCTTTAAGCAAATGTCTCGTGCAAACGGGCTAAAAACAAACCCACGAGCCGCTAAAACGCTTCCATACTTGTTTGCATAAAACAGTTTTGGATATATTATAGTTTACCTTCACGAGATCATCCATGTTGTTTATTCACCGACAAGTTCCGAAGATAGCTTTGAATTGTTTACAAAATTAAAAACGCGTCGCCAGATAATGTCGTACAAAAGGAAGTCGCGTAGTGATGACGCAAAAAAATACACTGCCTTCTTCAGTCGGCTGTTTATCCAATGAACCCAGCAAAACAATTACTAGAAATATATAAAAACGTTATCTCTTAGTTTTCTTTTTTTAATATTGCCACAGATTATAGTAAAATAATTATGTATTTTTGTTAAAAAGCCTATAATGAGAAAATGAAACCCATTTCTTTAGACTGGTGAGTGTAATGATTTGCTTTAATTTTGCTGGCTGTTGTTTTGGACCTTATTTGAGCTCCCCCCCCCCCCCCCCCCCCCTCCCTTTCATTATCATAGCAGTCGCCCTGGAGTGAGTTACACAACAACACTGGGCAAAAGAGGGGAAAAAAAGGATTTTAGAATTCGAAACCTAAATAGAAATGCAACTCTTTTGAAAACAGCCATGGAGACAGAGAGTGGCTTTGCCTGCAAATGTCAATTTTGATGCCGTTCACTTAGGATCAGGAGTTGATTATTCACTCTTCTCGAAACACCTTGATAACACCTTGATTCATCTCGTTTCCGCAAGAAATGACGACAAGTTTACCCTGAGAAAACACAGTTTTTGTGCCTGAAAATGAGTGTTTCCTCTGTTAACACCTATTTTCATTGTTCATTATCGCAGTCATGACTCTTGGAGATGATCTATAGCATTAAAACTAGGCATAATTGTGTAATTCTGTGTTCCACACTGACTACTTGAGCAAAAACAGTGGCCTCTGTGGACATGCATAAGAGTTCGAGGTGACGGTAAATGAACTTTCCTCGACTGAACTTGGAGCAAATTATATTAATCTATCTCAAGGGAGCAAGCCTCATGATCTCGTGAAAACGATGGAAATCATCACGCCAAAAACGAGCTTCGTTATCACAAGATAATGAGAAGGTTCACGGGATTATGGTATTAAATAAATGTTTCAAGCATTGTCTCTCTCATTTTCCATGAAGAGCAACAAAATATCAAGAATACAATACCAAAATATTTCACAAAGTAAGCCTACCGCCTTAAGCACAACACTTTTTGGACCCCAAATGGGGTCAAAACTTTTTTTCCCCCTTTCAATTCAGTTCAATAATGCTTTATTATTTCCTGAGGGGAAATGAAAATGATGTGGTATAAATCGTGATAATTGATTTTGTGTTATGGTTAGAAAAGGGTTATAGTCCGGTTTAGATAAGGGTTCAGGTTAAGGACTCTCCTTTTGACGCAAGGCATTCCCTTGGGAATGTGTTGTGATGGAAGGTAGGCTATCAGGGGCATATAACCAGACGTGTGTGTATGTTTTGTATATATTGTTTCCTGCTTTGTCCTTGTTTTCTGAAATGTGTTGTTTTCTTTTCTTTTCCAGTGTTCTCTGAAATGTCCATGTCCTCTTATAGAATACTGTGTTTTTGTCTTTGCTGAGTCCGAGTGACTTGGTTTTTTTTTCTTCTTTTTCTGTTGGCTTCTCTAAAATGCAGTGTTTTGGGATGTGTTGTGTCTTGTTAAAGGGCCACGTTAGCAACGATGCCTTCTCTATTATATTTTATTTAATGAGTTAATCAGAAGCGTGTGTGTGGTTGTTTGTCTCGTTTGTTTCTGTGTGGCCCTGTGATGGACTGGCGGCCTGTCCAGGTATACCCTGCCTCTCGCCCGATGACTGCTGGGATAGGCTCCAGCCCCCCCGCGACCCGACTGGCGGATTCAGCGGGTAGGCTATAGAAAATGGATGGATGGAGTTAATCAGGGTTGATTGATAGATTTTGCAAATCGTTCATCAACCCCGTCTGTCGTCCATGTGAGACAAAGTCATTATCGCAGGACATGGCCCAATGAGAAATATATTGGAAAACACGGGCGGAGTACAAAAGACACTGACTTCCATTTTGCAACTCACTAATTGGCTCTTCAGTGTTCATATCGGTCATCTCGACTGAGGGGCCAAATTTGTTCGCAGGGTTCTGAATGGATGGGAAATAAAGAGGCCATTATGCCATTTGAATGTCTGAGGACAATTCAGTCCTTGGATTATGACAATTTAAAGGGGTGAAAGTTCGCCACGCTCTGGGAACAAAAGTCCAGTGTTTTATGACTTTAAATCGAACCCAACAAAAGACTTAATGTGGGCCGCAAAGAAAGACGAAGAGAGAAACAAATGCTCAGGAAAAAACAGAAATTTTCATGAAATCCATTGCCGTGTTTACCGTGCGTCTTGCCGTTACTCCATGGTATGCTCTGCTAGAGCCCTGTCTTCCCACCGTTAATGTCATTATCATGCCCAAGCAGGGAAGAAAAGAGGCGGCATTTGAATGAGTGGGGCAGGTGCATTTGCACAGAACCTCATGAATAGTCGCATCCCATTAGCCATGCACGGCTCTGAAGCGCGCATAAATAATAGCTGGCAGTGCTGATAAAAAAAAAAAAAAAAAAAAAAGCGCACCTTGGGGCTTCTCCCCCTCCTCCTCCCCCATCTCTCTCTTTAGTCCTTTCTCTTTCTCTCTTATGGGCTTTCTCCTTTCTTCTTTGGCGACGTCATTAAGTCCACAGGACTACTTTACCGGAGGCGGTAAACTTTTAAGAAGCAGACGATTTATTTTTTTCTAACACCGTTTTTGCGTTTCGAAAATGAGATAGTTCCTTTTCATGCCATAAAAAGAAAAGAAAAACGGAGATGTTTTCCGCTCTGATGTCCCGTTTGTCCCGCATTTGTAATCCTGCGCCCTGCAGAACAAATCTGCTGGAGAGGTCCCTTCCCATTGAGACGCAAGAAGCATAGACACAAGCCTGCATCAAAGCGCCGGCTTCTATCATTGCAAAGAAATAAGAAAATTAAGAAGAAAATTAATTAATTGAAAACGAGAGCACGTCTCGTCGTCTGGGGTTTTTTTTTTTTTTTGGAAGTGTGATCGCTCGCAGATTTTGCCTGGAAGTTGCGTGTGCAGGAGTGACAGGAGTAATGGGATACCCGCTCAGAGGATGGAGAGGATGGACGCTCCTGTTTGGGGTCGCTGCTGTCACCTTGGTGCTATGTGACGGACGGAGATTGAGGCAGCCCAGATGCCCAGCTGGATGCACCTGCACTAAAGATAATGCCCTTTGTGAGAATGTCCGATCCGTGCCTCACAATTTCCCATCCGACGTCGTCTCACTGTAAGGTTGAAGTGGAGTCCAGTCGGACTCTGAAGACTTGATTTCTTTGTTCAAAGTAGCTTATAATGATCTGCTAGCAAGGTTCCGACTGTTCCCAACTAGTGTGTCATATTCATTACATTTTCTCTCAGTTTCCCCTTTCCTAAGCCCTCTTTCTTTATCTCTCTATTTAATCAGATCTTTTGTCAAGTCTGGATTTAATGAAATCCCAGGAGGAAGCTTTGTTCACACACCTCACCTTCAACTGCTGTGAGTATCTATCTATCTATCTATCTATCTATCTATCTATCTATCTATCTATCTATCTATCTATCTATCTATCTATCTATCTATCTATCTATCTATGTCTCTTTATGGAGTCAAACAATGAGTCTAGTCTTCCCAGAGGACTTGTATGGAGGCTGAAATGCAGATTTTATGGGGGATTCTCCATAATGGTGTCAGGATTATGCAATAGACCACATGGCCACAGCTGATCACAGCAGGGACAGAGTGTGTGCGCTGGGCAGAGTGGGACGGAAAAAACAATGGACTTGATCCTTCTTTTCCTGAAGAATTCCAGAAAAGAAAAATGTCAAACAATGCCAAAATAACCGTGTTTGTACTGACAATGTTTTCATTCAGTAACGTTATCGTAGGCCACTTCCTGATAGGTCTATAGAGCAATTTGTTATTGCACATCTGCAAGTTAAAGCCCAGGTCAGGCCCATGTGCGCTCCAATCACACCTCACACTGCACACATCGTAGCAGGCTGTTGCAGAGCATCACTTTGTCTTAGCAGGATATCGTTCTTGCCATCCGTTGCTTCATAGTCTCAGATGAAACTAAATGTCTGGATGTATCATGCATCAGCTTCCTTTAAAGCACTACTTAATCAGTGGGACAGTGATTGGTTTGTAATGTGTCATGTGTTGAAATGTGTTTTGAAGTATTGATAAGATTTTCGTTTAAAATTTAAAGTGGAGATTCTCCATTGAGGCAGATGCTTCCAGTGGATAAGAATGGAACAACTTCTAGTTTTCATATACCATGTAGACTGGTTTCTTTTTCAGAAGCTGTCACGACATTAATCTCAACTTTTTGTTGAGTTGTGAGGCAGAAACAGCAAGTTGGGGGCAAAATCTTGGGGTGCACTGTTGCTTTCAATTACACAGAATGATGAGATGTTTACATTTTGTTGCTGTTTTTCTTCACAGATTATTCACAGCAAACTCTTTTGACCTCATTGATGAGGATGCATTCCAAGGTTTACCACATCTGGAATACTTGTAAGTGTTTTGTTTTTAACTTACAGAGTTCACTTCAATGTGTTGATTCCCCCGTACTGATCTGATTTTTTAAACACAGTATAGAGCCAGTCCAAAAGCTTAATGATAGTTTGCTTTCTCAATTCTATCAGCAGCTTTATTGTGTGGTTTGGGTCATTGTCTTCTTGGAACACCAAACTTTGTCCAAATTTCAGCAATTTGATCGATAGTTTCGGGTGCTTCATTATTCCATTAGCTTTACAACTTCATTCAAGCTTTACAGCCCCAAAGCATGATGCTACCATGGCCACCTTTGTTCAGTGTTTTTCGGATTAAATGCATGATCAAGGCCTAACCAAACATACCGATGGTTATTGTGTGACCTAACACCAACAGACCTGTGCCTTGGTGGTTCCAGGGTTGTTCCTGATAATCCAAACCAGTTTCCTCTCATTTAGGGGTGACAGTTTGAGTCTTTAGCCAGACCTGGGCAAAGTGGTTACACCTCCCAATAACTTGCACTTAAGTACAGTTGTTCAAAATGGCTCTTTTATCGCTTCCTGACTGAAATCTACAATCCTCTTTCTCAAATGTGCGCTGAGCTATATGGGCTTTTCACATCAATATTGTGTGTTTGAGATAATTTCAACTGGGAACATTTTACAGCACGAGTCAGTTTCTTTAATGGCTATTCAGTTCATATCTTTGTGTTTACTTCTGCTCTTAACTGTAGAGCATTGCAATGTGTGATACCAGCTTCTACTATTGATACATTATGACATTTTAAAGCCACTTCACACTGATGATTCATCCACACACATGTTTCTACTCACGTTGCTCATTCAGGGAAGGGTTTTTATTGGTTCTGAATATTTGGTGCACTTATGTAACTCTACATCAACTAAGGCGGATTAGCTCAATTACTGAAGAGGGATTTTTCCTATGGGAATGTACTGCATGCAGTGTTATTTGTAACATCACTTCTGTAAACAACTCAGAGCCACAAAGATAATAGATGCAGATGTTCGGGTCGCAGAAAGTGAAACTGTGGTTATATTTGTACAAGATGATTTTTAAAGTGTTTGTTTATTTTTAACCGGCCTGTTTAATCACTTCATGTCATCCACAGATTCATTGAAAACAACAGAATTGCATCAATATCCCCGTATGCTTTCAGGGGCTTGAAGACACTGATACATCTGTAAGTAATTTGTCTTTGTGATTTGTCCTCTGCTATCTGCAATACATTCACTGCTTAAGACATTTCTCAAAAGCAGTATTTTTTGAGGGAACTACTGTGATATTCAAGATAAAACAAACTGGGTATCAGTTTCCCTTTTCTGTCACTGCATCACTTTGTTACTGTCTGGAATGCAAATGTTGGCAGAAGTGCTGCTGCCAGTAGTCAGATTGCAAGGTGACTGTCTGAAAGCATCTCTTGGATCAGGTTGCAAAAGGCCAAAAGTGGATGTTTCACTGGCTTAGAGTACCAAAAAAAAAAATGATTAGAATGTAAGTATTTATTTTTTACCCTCTAAGGAGAAAATAAACTAGAAAATCACAAAAAAGGGAAAAAAATAGATTGATCCATTCTCAGAAGTTGTTTTGGAAACAGTGTTTCACTTTCCTGAAATTTAGAGCTTGACAACGCTAAAGGTAGCTGGGAACATGAGGGACCTGTAGGTCAAATCCAAATTTAGCTGTACTGTAACCTTAGACTGGGTGACCTATAATCTGTCCCTAACAGGTTGTTCCCTTCTCATCTGAAGTCATAGAGCTTAGTGCAATCCAGTGCTTGCATCAGAGTTCTTCATTCATTTTTACATATCGATGTATGTGAAGCGTTTGATTGCCCGTTTCAAAGAACGCAAACTTAAGATAAAGAAACCTTCATAGAAACAGAAAACAGTCTGTAACATAGACTGAGATAATAAGAGCTTAATAGTTTTTCCCTCAGAAAAAAAGAAAAAAGCACAACTTCCCATAGAGTGTTTAAAACTCACTTGACTGGAAATGACTATACTTGGCCAAGGTGCCTTAATTTAATGTTTAAATGTTTTGTTTGACATAGGTATGGACATCTTTGCCCATGTGGTAGGTATATGATCTATTACCCACTGATACTTGATCTTGAGCATGACTTGCTTGGCTCAAACTATCCAAGAGTATGTAAAAATCATCTACATCAGAATAGAATTGATAACAATTTTGTAACAGACTGTCAATCAACCTCCTCCAACAAATATCTGGGTCAACAGATGTTTCATTCAGGCTACCCTTCACTTCATCAAAGACTATTCTGACAAAGAACTGGTGTTATGCAATTCTAATTAGGAGTTTTTAAGCTCATTAAGCTGTTTGCTGTTAATCTAACAAGCTCCGCACGCTCATCATCACAGTTGAAGTGTTCCTCATCCTCAATGCTGGAAATGTAAGGGTTCAACACTCACGATTCCTTTGATAAGGATGTGTCAATACTGGTTAAACAATACTTACTCTCCTCCCAAAGCAAGAGAAGCGGTGGGCCAATCTGAGTGGGTGCATGGCTCCGTGTTTGACATTTTTGCATATGCAGAGCGTCATTTCCACCGCATGATGTTTGATTCAGCATCCTGAATCTGCTTGTTGGTGTCGTTGAGTGAATGTGTCCTCCAGGTACCCTATGCAGGTCGCTCAGCTCCGTAGCGGCAGTGTTTGATGCAAACAGGCTTTGAGAATCCACTAAATGTTGGCAACCACTAGACATTTGAATAGATTGGATGCCATTTATATGAAAAAGTAGTGGGTTGTGGGGAAAGTAGTACAACTTTCATACAACAAAATAGGGATTGGCAATATATGTGGGCATTGTAAATGCATCCCCAAGAGTAAGTACATTATTAAAGGGCACAGGCAAAGGTCCTGTTGGCATCCTGACTGCTCCAAGCCCATCTGTATAGAGAGTGCATTCGTGCAGAGGCTCAAATAAAATGGTCTTTCTTCCCAGACTCTCGGATGAATAATTCAGCTTTCATCTTTTTTCGTTTTGCTGTTGTGGAGCTCACTTCAGCTCTCAAACAAAACACCTCAGTGGGTTCTGTGTTTGTTGGCTGGTCTTAACTGGAAGAGAAAGATACCCTCTACTTGAGAGCACTTCCAAAGGTTGCCACGGTTTTAGGTGGTTAAAAGACAAAATGATAATACGGATTGTCAGTGGTAAGTGTGACCGACAATAAGAGAAAGAAAAAGTGCTCTGTTTTCAAAAATATGCCTGGACACTGTAAAATCCGTGTAAAAAAAAAATGGGCACATGGGCCTAATTGTCATCATCTTTGTATCAGCTCCTCGCCTCTTCTTTTGACAAAAGTCTGTAAACATTACAAAACTGCAGAAAACTGTTTCACATTTGTGGTTGTGAAAGCAAAATTTGACCACTTTGTACTTGATATAGAACGTCAGCCTCTCAGCAGTTTGTCATGTTTTTTATTTCCATAATGTTCGATGATCCCTCTCCTTTGTTTTTGCTCAGAGAACACAACAATCATTTTACCTTTGTTTTGTTTTTTTTAAAGAAAATTCTAGATCTTTTTAAATGTTTTTTTTCTTTACATTCTAATAAAACCCGTGGAGTTATGACTTATGTCTGTGGATGTAGTAGTGAACTGTGTTCGCTGAGTGTGGTTTTTCGGAAGTGTTCCTGAGTACGTCCAGTGATTTCCATGATAAATTAAGTTCTATTTTTAGAGCAGGTCTGCCAGAGTAAAGCACAGAATGCTCTGTTCATCTTTGGTTTTAGGCCTTCTCCCTTTGTACGAAGATTATTTCAGCTTCTCTGAATCTTTTAATGATATTTTGTACTATGACTACTGAAATTGTTGAACTATTTTTATTGCCCACATTGGTTGACCTCTTCCCATTTTGACCTCTGAGGGACCTTACATACCCATTGATAGGTCATACCCTGTTGACCTTTATTAGATATGTCATGTTCCAATGTGAACATTTTTGCTGGCATAAAACAGAAATCGAGCTTATATTTTTATTTTAGAATAATACGATATCTTCTGATTTTTAATATTCCATATGAAGTATTTGTTCTTATTTCAATATAAGGGTTGAATGATTTACAAATCACATTTCTCTGTTTTTCAAATTTTTCATATTTCTCGAAATAGTTACAAATACTTCTGCTTCAGCTGTAATCTGTAAATCTGGTGTGCAAAGAGCAAAATAGTAATGGTCTTCCTTTCCAATTCAATTCTTATAGATTCAAACATGTCATATAAATGTGATGTGCTGCAGGACCATTCTTGTCTTTTTAATATGCAAAATTGCTTGTAGCTCTGCTTATGTATTCTACTGTTTCTCCAACCAATCTTGCAAAAGACCAATGAAAAGCACATAATATATCAAAATGAATCTGGCTGCAGAGGCATGGTCTGCTCCTAAATAAATCACTATGTCTATTTTGTTCCTCTTTGCTGATTAGGAGTCTGGCTTACAACAACCTTGAGACACTGCCCAAAGATGTTTTCAAGGGCATGGACGCTTTGACCAAAGTGTGAGTCTGTGTTTCAAAGTGTATTTGCCACAGTTCATCACAAATGCATACATGTATTGTGTGATTGTGTATTTTTTTAAGAAAACAACATGTTTAGCTTTTGAGTTTGTTTTCTGGTTGACCAATTCATATAGGTTAGAGTGTATGTAAAGTTTACCAGAGTTTAACTTTGATAGAGTACAAATAGGCAGTGGGTTTGATTTATATTTCTTCTGAGTATCAACATAGTGGAAGAATTTAATGGGTCATTTTTTTTGTAGTCTAGAGTGAGCGAGTGGAGAAGGGTTGAAATGGTTGATGTTAAACGCTGAGAGGAATCTTTCCGGGCCTTTCATCCTTTTTTTTGAGGTCACAGTGCTGAAAAGTAAAGGAGAAAAAGATTTTGAAAGAGGCCCTTTTGTGCTACAATGGAGAACATAAAAAAAAAAGGATTGAAGTCTAAAGGAAAGAGGGGAAAGCGTGGGTTGGGATGCCAGAATGTCTGAGTGAATGGTAAACAAGTCGATCAGAGAAAAAAAGGACTGGATCCTTCCTTTAGTCACACTGACACACAACCAACTGGAACAATGCCGCTGTTTGTGGATTCAATACTTTCATCCAACGTTAATAACTATTCAGACTGAGAGTGGGTGATGAGCAGAAAGTACTCAGGAGATCGGACACTTGTTGTGCCTTTGTTGGCTTGAAGCCAAAGTGCAACTAAGTACACGTGAATCAGAGATTGCAACAGCAAGCTGAAACTGAATATAAACCACAAAAAAAATGGACCTGTTTAAAAAGTAAACATCAATTATGTTTTGCCTTAAGAGTGAGCTGGTTATTCATGTGATCCATTTGTACACGTAGGGATCTACGAGGTAACAATCTGATTTGTGACTGCAAGCTTAAGTGGCTGGTGGAGTGGATGCATCACACCAATGCCACCTTGGACCAGATCTACTGCAGCGGCCCCCCCATTCAGCAGGGGAAGAAGATCAATGACCTACTGCCGCATCATTTTGACTGCATCACAGCAGGTAAACCTTCTACTCTCTGTCCCCTTTGTTACACAAAAAATACTCGAGCATACTTCTCTCTCTAAACTCTTTTGGCGCTCAGATTAAAAGGTGTCAAAATAAAGAGGAATATATGTTCTTCCTGCGTGTTTATGCAAGGATTTGTGAGCATGAAGCAATTACTTAGGATAAAGGACAAAGTGAACTGTTGTGTCATGCTTTTCAGAGTTTGCTTCCTATCAGCCGCTGAAGTTCGAGTCGATTTCTGTGGAAGCCTTCACCTTTGATAACGAGCAGTACGTCGTGTTTGCCCAGCCTTTTGCTGGGACATGCAGCTTCCTGGAATGGGATCACGTCGAGATGACCTTCAGAACTTATGACACCATTGAAAGTGAGTTTTTAAAAAAAAGGTCAAGAACAGTTATCCCACTGGATATGTTTCCAACTCAAATGGTAATGATTAATGGGAGCATTAGCAGTAGAGTGGAGCTATAAACTGATTTTACTAATAAGTTCAACAGTGAATAATAAGATTCAGAAAATCCAGAGAAATCTTTCCACAAGTTTTACTTCTGAGTTTTGTTCAGGAAATACCACAATAACAAAAAAACAAAACACCTTTGTCACTTCCTGGTAGGATCTAGGCAACAATATCAGTTTCTTGGGGTTGGAAAAAGATTATGGTTAGGAATGAAATACATACTTTCTACAACACGACTAGACACCATTTCATGGTAACACTTGGTAACGCAAATCTAAAATCCTTTCAGGGAATTCATTTAAAGGGCCATCTGGTCGGTTTTAAGCATCTGTGATGGTACTGCGGTATATTAGTGCGCGTGTTATTTTTTAAAGTGCGTGCATGTGAAGACATCATTAATGCCAAATTATTATTTGAGGTTTTGGAGCAAGATGATGCCAGATCCTTCCGTATGAATTTAAACATCATGGTTCCCTAGAAAGCCCACAAACCTGTCACCCCCTTTGAAATTCTTGCAAACTCGAAACATGACAGAGGAGACAAACTGTTGAGCTGCTGAGATGCTTCTGAAGAAAGTAAAAATGTCTTACTTTCAACAATGCAATAGAGGGTCTCCTCATCTGCCAAACACTACAGAGCAGTGTTAGAAGGAGAGAAGATGTGTCACTGTGGTAAACATGCTGCTGTCTCAGCTTTTATTTTTTAAACTATCACTGGCATCACACTCAGAAGGACAAAATGGGAAAAATATCTGACTCTGTTTTATTTGAACAAAGCTTTTTGCAAAAAAAGTATTTTACTTTAAATCTATCTATTCCTCATCTTAAGCAAAATTCTTTATTTCTTCCTCCAAAGACAGTTATAAGCTGTTTAAGTGGCACGAAATAACACTGGAACTAGCAGGTTATTAATACAACTATCATGTGACTACTGTTGACAATGTCTTTTGTGTGTCTTCTTTTTTTTTTTTACTGTTAAGGCACCTCCACTGTAGTCTGCAAGCCCATGGTGATTGACAACCACCTCTTTGTCATCGTGGCCCAGTTATTTGGAGGCTCACACATATATAAACGCGACTCCTCTGCCAGCAAGTTTATCAAGATCCAGGACATTGACATTCTGAAGATCCGCAAACCCAATGACATTGAGACATTCATGATCGACGAGGAGTCTTTCTTCGTCATTGCTGACAGCTCAAAGGTTTTTTTTCCTCACATTTCTCTTTCCAACATTCAAAAGTATTACTGTTTCAGAGCAGAAACATGTACATTATTTATGGTCAACTTGAAAAACAGCTATTGTATTTCATGCCAAACTATGCACCAGTGTTGTTGTGTCCCCTTTCTGAAATAATGCCACCATGTCTGCCAGTTCTTCCCCCGATGTTCTGTCTGCTCCTGCTGATTACTCTTACCTTGCCAAATGTTTGCATATGCTGTCACATATGCTTGGAGACACTCAGGAACACTCACACACACTTGTGTCTGGCAGCATATTCAGTTTGCTGCTCGAGTTTGGCCTTAGTACAATCATCTTTGAAATACAGTTAAGGACTCTTAATTTAATTTTTTTTACACTAAGGACATGTTTTGAATGAAGTTGACCTGAGCTGACATTTTATGTACATGTGTGTCTTGTAGGCTGGCTCCACAACTGTGTACAAATGGAACGGCAATGGCTTCTATTCCCACCAGTCACTCCATCCATGGTACAGAGACACAGACGTAGAATATCTTGAGATCGCCAACAAACCCCACCTGATTTTGTCCAGCAGCTCTCAGAGGCCTGTTGTGTACCAGTGGAACAGAAGCCAGAAGCAGTTTGACCGCAGAACCGATATACCAGACATGGAGGACGTCTTCTCTGTCGAACACTTTCGGGTGAAAGGTGAGAGCTTCAGTTTCAGTTACTGTAACTACAAAGACACTCTGTGTCTCTGATTTATTGAGACTGAAGTGCTTCATATGTTTTTCTTTGAACGGTTTAATTTGATAAAAACATAAATGAGTCATACTCATAATTTATGGTACTGTAGTTCCTCATCACTTGCAATATTAAAGGGTTCATTTTGAAGTTGGTTTTGTGTCACCGCCATAAAGCCTCCCCATAAATAATTTCTGTTCAATATTACCTATAATTTTTCCTTACTTATGGGGCAGCTGAATTATAAGAGACTCTTTGCGTGATTGCTATTGACAACAAGCAATGAATTATTTCACACAACACCACTTCTTAAAAAATTGCGATGCTGTGTAAAATGCAGGTTTTTAAAATGCAGTGATTTGCAAATCTCTTACATCAATATTTTTTTTCACAATACACACAAACCGTCAACAAATTAAAAGTTGAAACTGTGACATTTTAGATCATGGGAGCAACATGTCTCAGAAAAGTTGGAACAATGGCAACAAAAGGCTTGAACAGTAAGTGGTAATAATAAAAATATACATCTGGAGGAGCATGTTGCAACTATTTATGTTAATTTACCACCGGTCAGCGAGATGAGCGAGTATAAAAGATTTCTTAGGAGTAAAAAAAAACTGCATCTACAAATTGTGGAGCAATTTCAGAATAAGGTTTGTTAGCATAAAATTGTTAAGAAACTAAATATTCAATCTAATTTTATCTACAGTACTTGAGAGACACAAGGAACATAAGAATAATCAATGATTAATGCCCATGATTTTTGGGTCCTCACAACACATTAAAAACAGGCCAGAAAATTTAGTTAGGACATAGTTTCCTGTACCATTCAGAAATGCAAGTTAAAGCTCTATCATGCAAAGAAGAAGCCATATGTGAACATGATCCAGAAACGCTGCCATCCTCTCGGGGCCAACGTTCATTTAAAATGGACTGAGGCAAAGTAGAAAACTGTTCTGTGGTCAGGTAAATTAAATACATTTGAAATTCCTTTTGGAAATCTCGGATACTGTGTCCTCCAGACTGAAGAGGAGAAAGACAGTCTGACTTGTTATCAGCACTGTATCAAAAACCTGCATCTTGGATGGTGTGTGGGTGCATCGGAGCCTATGGAACTGCCAGATTTTGGAAAAGCTCAATCAATTCTGAAAGGTACATACAGGTTTTAGTGCAACATATGTTACCAAACAGATAACATCTTTTTCAGGAAAGGCCTTGCATATTACAGCAAGACGATGCTAAACCGTATACTGCAGCGACTACAACAGTAAAGCAAAGAGTCTTGACTGGCCGACCTGCAGTCCAGACCTTTCACCAAGTGGAAACATTTTGAGCATGATGAAATGCAAAATACAACAAAGAAGACCCGGGACTGTTGAGCAACTGTTGAGAATCACATACCAGACCAGAATGGGACAACATTCCTCTCCAAAAGGTCCAGCAACTGGTCTCTTCAATTCCCAGATGTTTACTGATTGTTGTTAAAAGAAGAGGGGATGCTACGCAGTACTCAGTGTACATGTTGGGACTCATGAAGACATCGATTGGAAAGGCATCCTGTTACTTAGAGGTTAAGTTGTTTAAATGCGTTGTGAGCATTTTCATACATTTTATTTGTTTATTATTTCCTAGTATTTTTAGTTAACTGTGTGTTTGTGAGGACTTACTCTGACTCGCAGGAATGAAGTGGATAAACCTGTTCGTAGCATTCCTACTTTTGGAACTACTCCTCACAGAACCGCGCAGTCAACAGCTGCTTATTGTCAACTCCCAACAACAACTGCTGGAACTTGTATGGAATTTGCAAAAGTTGCTGGGTCAAGACACAGTACCAATACAGCGGAGATTAGAATTATTATCATATGAAATATTCATTCCTTATGCTACAAGACGGAGGAACTGAAGCCATGGTCAGAAGCCAGAAGGCACATTGGGAAAGCAACCCCATGGCCTTTTGTAAAAAAAAAGACAACTGGACCCCTGATTTGATCACAAACATCAATGGCTTTCTGACAATCCTGGCTGATAGGAACACCCAATAAAAGGGAAAAAAGCGGCAGGGCTTGTTATGTTCATAATTAACAACTGACTCAACCCAACACATGCTACTTTCAGGGAACGAAATATGCAACAAATACATAGACCATTTGACTGAGTTTAAGACCACATTATCTGCTGTTGGAGCTAATGGGATTTTCTGTGTTTTAACATACCTCATTTATATATGCTGAAACAACTTGGTGCAACGGGGTGCACTTCACAAGACTACAAGCAAAATATGCAAACTCCATGTCCACGTAACCATGTCTTTCTCTCCAACATACTAATTGTGTTTAAAAAGTGCATTTATTGTGCCACAAGTGGAGATAAAACACTGGACCTCTTGTATACTAATGCCAAAGATTCCTATAAATTCTCTGTCCTGCTGCCCCTCAGGGGATCACACCACAGTATCACCCATTTCCCATTTACACTCCTGTTGTGAAAAGAATGTCTGTCACCACCAAAACCTTAAAATACTGGTCCCAGGAGCCCATTGAAACTTTGCAGTGTTGCTTGGAAATAACTGACTGGGATGTTTTCTGTGAGACCCAATAATGGACTTACTTATTGCGTCACTGATTACATCAAGTTTTGTGTTGATGCCAATGCACACAGCAGGGGGATTTTCTACCAGTAACCGGAAAGCACTTCCCAATCAGTGGAAAATGCTTTTAAGGCTGGGTGACAAGGATAAAGTAAAGGAAATACAAAGGAAGCTACGGGTGAAAATTATGGAGGGGAAGTGAAATCTTCACACATATCTTTAACCTGAGGCTGTGACTACAGAGGATCCCAACACTCTGGGAAATATCATGCTTGGTCCCTGTTCCAAAGATGAAATATCCAGCTGACTCCAATGCCTACTGACCTGTTGACCTTACCTAAAGTGAGTGCCTTCACAGGTTCCTTACAGTTTGCATGTCAGCCCGACATCAGCATGGATAATGCCACCATCCACAAGCTCTAGAGGGGATGTTTACATCTCAACACCCTGATACAGTGGTAAGGTGGATGTGAGGGGGGATATGGGAGCAGGCAGTGTTAGGGAGTTTACTTACTAACCTAAACCACTTAAAGCTCAACATCTTGAAGACCATAGAAATAGTCATAAACTTTAGGAAAAAATGCTTCAAACCAGATCCAGTCTTGAATGTCAGATCGCTGACAAATCTTTTCTGGTTTAAGATTTTAGTACACATAATTACTTGGCTGTCTTCTTGATAAATGGAGCATCGCGTTAGTTCTGGCAGACCACGTAGTCAACGCACCCTTGCCTATTGGCTGACGCCGACCCAACCCCTATGGCTCCACAACCAGCTGCGCTCAATGGGTAATCAGCTCCTGCTCGCAATTGGATGCTGGCATTTGGGGCACTTCATTTAAACTTGGTTTGCTGTCACTGCTTTTTTTTGCTTTCTGCTTACACCCACCACCTCCCCTGCTCCACCGATTTTTCATTACCAACAATGTCATACTGTTGTTCATTGTTGCTTGCTCTGTTCTAGGGGGTTTGTTGCCTTTACAGCAAATGGAAGGCACTCCACCTGAGGATGCTGCTGTTCCCTTTCTAGCTTCCATGGAGCTCATGGAAAAGTCGGGAACTTCCTCCGAACAGAGCCATACCGCCAAACACAAATTGTATGCATTCAGAATAAGCTTCTGAAATTCATATCTGTTTCTCGTCTCGTTTTGACGAGAGTGGTTCTGACAGAACTGAGATTTGTCTCTCCCCAGGGGACCCTGTTGTTCTTACTGAAACACGTCCTTGTGATTTTACAAATCTCCATTTGCCTGCGCCATCTGGACGATGGGATGGTCCTGCTGTTTTCCATAAGCTCGGTCTTATGTGCCATACTATTAATTTTGGTGATTTAACTTCCTTTGAAGTTTTAAGTTTTTTAATCACAGGTTCACCCACTGTACTGTGCATCTTGATTTATAGACCCCCAAAATCATCAACTTTTATTTCAGTTTTCTGAATCAAAATACTTGTTCCTGGCATCTTCAATATCCATGTACGTTGTCCCTCCTATTCCCAGGCCTTTGAGTTTCTAGAGCGTATAGACTCTTTTAACGTCACTCAGTCTTTGAAAGAGGCTACATACTCTAAAAGTCACACTTTAAACCTGGTGCTCTCATCTGGTTTTACCCTAACCTCTGAAGCTGCTAGATAGACCCCTGACCGACCACAAAGCAATTACCTTTGAAGTGCCTTTTCATCAGTCTCCTTCAGCGGAAAGATACTCTTGCATTTTCAAAGCATACTCTGCAGTTAAATTTTGAAAAGCCTTCATTTCTATGTCCTAACCTTCTTTGAATCACTGCTCAGACCAGACGCACTATTGCAATTGAATAATGAACATTGCCTTTCTATCCTTGACCAAATCGTCCCATTTAAAACCAGGAAACGAAAATCTTAGATCAATAATCACACTCAAGCCCTGAAACCACTAGAAAATTTATTTAGGCGCGTCGTTGCCATCAGAGTCGGGACAAGCTGATGTTTCTCATGACACAGTGAAAAAACTCCTGTTTCCTAATGTTTCCTATTTTCTATTATGGGTACAATTTGACTTTCATTCATTTTCAAATCATTCCACTCTGTTTTTATCTACATTTTACACAGCATCCCAACTTTTTGAATTGGGGTAGTAATTATGTAAAGTGTTTTTCCCACTTGAGATCCATTTAGTTGCTGAAAGACTAAAGAGTCCCTCGAATCTTTGTCCTTTTCAAAGGTGACCTGTTCATATGCTTGACAAGATTCATCGGGGACTCCAGGGTGATGCGCTGGGATGGTGCCATGTTCACGGAGGTCCAGGCATTTCCCTCCCGTGGCTCCATGGTGTTCCAGCCAGTCTCTGTCGGCAACTGGCAGTATGCCATCTTGGGCAGCGATTATTCACTGACACAGGTTTACCAATGGGACACTAAGAGGGGCCAGTTTGTCCCATCTCAGGAGCTCAGTATCCAGGCGCCTCGAGGGTTTTCCATCGTCTCCGTTGACAACAGGGTGTTCCTGTTTGCATCCAGCTTCAAGGGAAAAACTCAGATATACGAGCACCTCATGATCGATTTGAGTAACTAAACACTGTTTGTTTGGAATGCAATGCTTCTCCAATGCTTTTTTCTTCAGTTTTGTTGAACTTGTCAGTCCCATTTGAATCCAGCAAATAGTAAAAAAAAAAAAAAAAAAATCTTTAAGGGATTCTACAAAAATAATCAGGACATATATTCAAATCAGGAGTTGATTTAGTCAAGGTGGAAAATAATAAGTTGAAGTAGCTCACTTGGTAATGATCCTCAATTTTATTTTCAGCGGTCTGACACGTGGTTCATTTTCCACAGTCCCTATATTTAATATTTGGCAGTCTGTTTAAACTAGTTGATAAAGTACAAGTATTTACATGAATAACTATGGTATGGAGTCATTCCACTCCATAACATAGTTATACACATTTTCTCGTGAAACGTAGTGTTAGGAAAAGTCAGGGAATTCGATAATGATGATAGCTGGTCAGTACTGAATATTTATTTGAAAAGAAAAAATAGATACCATTTTTTTCAATCATTTTTTTTAAGTCTTTAATTCAACAAAGCATTTCAGGAGCATGTTCTCCAGCGTAAAGCCTACTGTTAGGTACAGACGTAAGGTCATTGAAAGGAAAACAGACAAAAAGGTGCGGTGCTACCATGTGCGGTTTGTTGACCTCAAGCGAAGGTATGGAGCCTTCCAACCAAACAAATCATGAATTATATCCATTTATTAGCAACTCGCCGACCCGAATTCCTTCACTCGTTGTGACTCCTGCTCTCCTTTAATGATATTTTTTGCACTTAAAGAAGTGTGATAAAAAATCCAACAAACACTGTGCGTAACTGAAGAAAGTAAGTGCACTGACAGTGTGTATGAGAGAGGAGAGACACTCGCGGTGTTGGTTTTCTGGTGAATGACGCACTAGAAGCATCCCGCGGTGTCACTCAGCCCTCTCTCTTTCACTCACTGACAAAACCATTGTTGTTTTTACCCCACAACTCAAAGCCAGCCACTGTGCGGCACACGCTACCTGTGCTTTCACACAATCCTCTTATTCTCACACAAAAGAAGCTGAATCTTGATAATAGTGAGCGACATCCCGGACAACAATTTGCCAAATACAGTGTTTATGTGTTTACAGTACTGTGTAAAGTAATTTATATTACTTTTGTATGTAGAGGGGCCCAGACTCAGTGTTATTTTTGATAGATAGCCTGTAGAATTTAGTGAACATAGTGTGAGATACATTTTTTTTACATGCTATTTCTACATAACGTCATAGATTTACTTTTGACAGTCTAATCTAGTTAGTTAAGAGTAGGGGATATTAGGTCTTTGTCATCTTCCTCATTGTATTCTATGTAATTTAGTAATAAAAATACAAAAATTCTCAGTCTGAAATCTTGTTTAACTGTGGTTGGTTTGGCTGTTATGTTTTTGCATTCCTTACTTATTAAATGAGTCATTGTCAGTTATGGTGTGACAACTTCCTTCCTTCCTCCCCCTCCTTTTTTTTGTTCCATTATTACCTTTTTTTCCTGCTTTATAATGAAATCCAGTCCCATCCACCACATTCTGTGACCCATCAAATTCTGTGATTTACACATTGCGAGAACCGTTGCCATTACAAAGACATACTTTATTGTGATATGGTTGACCACAAATGCTGCTCCATAGGGTTTAGAAGCTAACTGGACACTTTGTGTGTGTGTGTGTTTGTGTCTATTTACATTTTTAATATATTATGAATGATCTATTTTCTTTAACAAAAATGAAAAAAGGCAGATGGCACGACTTATAAATCAACCCCAACATTAGCACTTCCAAGAGTGCCCGAGCCTGGACACAGATTTTTTACAACTTTAATTAAACAGTGAGAGTATTTAGATATCTAACCGGCAGGTTTTAACAGGTCAGGTCAATTTAGTTACTTATGCTTTAAGTTTGTTGAACGCATTCTATCACAGTGGCAATATAGAGCCAAATGTAATTTTTTTTTAAATTAAATAAAAAAGTCAAAATTATGAATTTTTGTATGATAGTTATGGTTCAGGGTATGAGTACGTTTGTAGAATGTTTAATATTCCTATTGGTGGTTGGGCTGATGAGTAAGACCTACACTGTGTTTATGAATTATAAAAAACATAGCTTCAGTGCTTGTTACCACCATGGAGCCAACATTGTCTGTTCCAAATTGCCATGACACCCATGGAAAGGGGGCGTGAACGTTGGGTAACGTTTTAGTTTCCCAGCGAAGCCGGGCTGAGTTCACTTCTGCCCCCCTGTGGGTAAAGTAACCACCGCATGGGAGTTTGTAGTGTGACACCAAGGTTAGTAATTAACCTTGCCTTCTCAGTCTCTCAGGGCAGCGGAGACAACGGACAGAATTCTCACCAAGGCATGCTGCCGCTCATCCGCCACATCTTATCATGGACGACCGCAACCACTGTGCACACGAACGGGCTTTAACCGTGGAGGACGACGTGACGGTGGTGTTTCATAAAGTTGTCAGCCAGGACAACCAAAGCCGCTACGGGGAAGAAGACGAGCGGGGCAATGACGAACGGACTGAGGAGAGGATTCACTTGCGAACCAACTGCCTGGATGATGGTGAAGACGAGGGGGAAAAGAGAAGGAGAAGCGAAAATGCACAGGAAGGCAGCGAGGAGGAAACGCTGTGTCTACCGGCGTTTTGCGTCAAAAGCAAGCCCGCATCTTCCCGCGAGGGAGGCGCACGTGAAGGTAGATTTCAAACTCCTTCCTTGTACCACTGTCACTGATATTGAACATAGCGACAGTGAAATGAAGTGAACAGCCAACCAATGACTTCCTGCTTAGCTTCACGTTATACAACCGTGCTACGTCATGTATCAGTGATAACATATAGTCATCACGTGTGTGATATTGGCCTATGAAAGGGTGTTTACACAAGATTTTATACAAAGTTGACTTTTTATGACTTTTTATGCAGACTTAAGTCTTAATAAAGAATATGCCATTCTAATATCCCTTTCATTGTCGTTTATTAGGCCTTGTCGGATGAAAAATATGCTGTTTGTATTGATTATAATTAGCCTCGAGTCTTCATTTCAGAACTATAATGTTGATCTAATAATCACCTCCACACACACACACACACACACACACACACACAGGGATATTGTTCACGTCCAGTTTATGAGCAGCTGGGTTACAAAGTGTGTGGCCACTCTGTTTGACAGGCTGCTGTAAGCCAGCTTAAAATTTTCCATCACCCTTGAGGATGGATGACTGTGCACTTTTACAGCAACAGTACCACAAGACCTGTAGGCTTTTATTCCACTTACAAATGCAACTTTTCAGGGTTTTGGAGAAATCTTTTTGTAGTTATTGTCTTAAATGCTGAGCTGATTTTTATTTGGTCCAACTTACCTGAATAAAAGAAAGACTCAATCAACAAAAGACGTATGAAACCAAGAGGGTTTTTCCAGTTATTGTTGCTGGGTATGATTCATCCTAACATTACAAGGAAGTCAAAAATGCACCCTGTTCCTGTGCTGATTAGTTTTCTTTCCTCATGTAAGTATACTTGACGATTTGTTAAAGCTAAATGGCCAAATGAAAAGAGACACAAGAACTGGATTTAAGAATGCAGCTCCATCTAAGATTCCCAGGTTAAAATAATCTATTCTTGAGTGACTCGTTTTAAGCTTAAAATGTAGTCTTTATGAAAATAAAACAACAGTGACTTCCATGCCATTTGAATTTCTTTTTAACAGAGACTTTTACAAAGACAAAAAATGAAATGTTAAATCTCTTCGCTGTTGTCTTTTTAAATGTATTCATACGCTTAACAGCTAGTTTCAAGGCAAAAACAGTGGATAACAAAAACTGAACAAGTGGTGTAAAGCTTTTAAAGAAATACTTGCTAACACATCTCACAGCTGATGATTGCTTATTGAAAATTAAAAGGCATTGCAGAGAATCTTTCACATGTTAAGATGGGAAGGGGCTTAGCATTCTCAGACAAAGCGGTAAACCTTTCTGTGGTTCCATAAATCAAAACTTGAAATACTTTTTCGAGATCATGGATGCTACATTCTCCGGGCTAAAGATGAGAGGCGCCATCTGACCAAGCCAGCATCCGTCGTTGTATGGGGTGCATTAGTGCACATGTCATGGGGGACCTGCCCATTTATGGCAGTCTTTTACAGGGAAGGCCTTGATTATTTTGCTAAGACAATGCCATGCTATGCTCTGCGGGCATCATGACAACGTGGCTCTGTAACCAGATGCTGAAGACTGGGTCACTGAGTGAAAAATACAGTCAAACAGACCTCAAATGAGTAGGCTATATAGCTGATATCATATATCAAGCCAGAGTGGGATAACACAACGGCAAAGATGTCCCTGTTCTAAAGTTTTGAAATGTGTTCTTAGCATAGAAATGAAATCAGAATATATTTATGAAAAACATTGCTCAATCTCAGAATTTGATTAGTTTTCAAGGCACAGGGTTAAGAAAGTAAACACTGTATGGCATGGGAACTACAAAGACAGATGCATGCGTAGCCTCAGGTTGAAATTTAATCTCTGCAAAGATATCATTATGTTACTCCACAGGCAGGGTGTACAAACATTTCACCACAGTCCTTGGCAGGTCTTTTGTTTGTGGTTTTTTACTCAGGGTGCACCTTGTTCAAAAACCTGCATAACGCACTTGGTGCATTTGCAAAATCAGTTTTTAAAAGACTGTGCGGAACACTGAAACTCCTCTTGAGCCTTCTGTTTCACACCCCTGCCCTCACACTTATGTATGAATGCCTGATTCTTTGCTGTTTTTTCTCCCTCACATGGCCAGAGAAACCAAAGAGATGTCCAGGTCTGGGTTTGTTCTATGCATTCCTCGCCACTGTTTTCTTCTCCATCGTTTCCCTCTTGGTGAAAACCATCCAGGGAATCCACGCCATAGAGATCAGTGCCATTCGCTGCTTCTTCCAGATGATTTTTATTGCGCCGTTACTCATCTACCACAAGTAAGCAAGACTTTGATAAAGGGTCCACACATACTGTACGCTCCCAAACCGAGTTCTGTGTGTAGATTAAGATCATAAACCCTCTGAGATATCACTTAACCCTAACAGTAATTTTCTCTGGGGATTCCTGGTATTGTGTGCATTTTCACCCACTTTGAAGGCTGACATCCCGGCTTCCATGCTCCAACATTAAGTTGTCAAAATATTGAGAGAGATATGTATTATTCCACTCACACTCTTGGAAATATACACTATAATTCCTGGGTTAGAATGGTTCAGAATTATAGCTTCTGGCATGAAATTACAGATGGGGATTTCAAAATACTCACAGCTGGGTTTTGTCTTTCATATGGTACCAAATCCTCTATTTTATGTAAAATGTTTAATAAAAATAGAGCTCACGGCTGCTCGGAATGTTACTTTCCATTTCTTCATTCCACCAGGTGGCATGATGAAATTAGTGTTGGTACATACATTTTAAAAACGACATCCTAACGTAATTTAAATTCAGCTGTAATCTCAAAGCCTACCACCAGTGCTCCTATTCATCCATCTATCTTCTCATCAATCTATCTTTTCATCCTCTACATGGGCGTTTAACTTAATTCATCAATTACAAATCTTCCTCTCTCTCATTTCAGTCCCATTCATGCAGCCATCCATCACTGTCATTCCCACTTTACCTTAATCTACCAATTTCTTCAGCCATTCCACTTATCATCCCTCAAGCTCTTCAAATTTTCTCCATCCGTTCCCCTCTAAATTTTTTTTTATTACTTCCTCTGTCAGTCAGTTCACTCATCCATCTTTTTAGTCATCTGTTCATCCATCATCTTCATGTATTTGTTCCTCCAGGACAGGTTTCCTCGGTCCCAGAGATAAACGTATTTTTCTGGTGCTTCGAGGTTTCCTCGGCTCCAATGCAATGATAATGCTCTTCTATGCAGTTCAGCAGATGCCACTGCCGGACGCCACAGTCATCATGTTCAGGTGAGTACTGGTAGTGATTGGTTGAGGTTTTATCAATGTCACAAACACGCGTGTCCTTTTTGAACCATGTAAATGTCCAACTCCTTTAGTTTTAATTAGCTGATTGTAAAATATCCTGTGAAATAGATTCAAACGGAGTTTAATCTTCCACAAACCTCTATCTTTAACATTTCTTTGCATTGTTTCCTTTGTTTAACCGTACTGTTATTACTTTCTCACATGCGGTAATCTCTTTCTCTCTTCCTCTTTGTCATTGACCCCACAGCAATCCAGTCTTTACCTCCCTCTTGGCCTGGATCTTCTTGAAAGAGAAATGTACCATATGGGACTGTGTTTTCACTGTTTTCACCATCACTGGAGTCATTCTCATTGCCCGTCCGCCATTCCTCTTTGGCGAGCGTCCTCGTGGCATTGAGGGCAACTACACAAACCACGTCAAGGGGACTATTGCAGCCTTTGCAGGTGACACAATTCACTATTTTTCTTAACCTCTACATTTTAGGCAAAATTGCTTTGGTTGAAACATGTTAAGAAAGATACTTTTGTTCATATGTAAGGTCAGTATTACCATGACAACCAGGGAACTTGAATGCAGTACAGCCGTCCTGACACATCAAATTCAACTGAGAGGTCCACTCTTTCCAATTAATCATGGTTCTTCCATGAGGGGGAGGTTGTACTCCTTCCTTGTTGTGCTCACATAGCTTCTGTCAAAGAGGGCCATGTAAGATTTATAAACACTAAAACAAGCATTCTAAATGAAAAAAAAATAAGAAAGCTTGAGGTGCTTGAATTTTCAGCCGAGCACATATTGCTGATTATTTTTCTTTGGGACCTAATAAATGACTTGTGAGTGTGTCTCAGCGGACGACTGAACTGTTAATTGAGAGATTTCTTTTCAGTTTTCTTTTTGACGCCCAAGGCACAAGTGCAACATTGTGCAGATAAAAGGCAGTAATGTTCAGTGAAGTGTGTGTCTATGCTTACCTAAGCGGCTGTAGTGACCACAGCTGTGTTATTTCCCCCTATTTTATCTGTGCTTTCAAGAAACACTGAGATTGCGATTCTGGCATTGACAAGAGGGGGAAGTAACAGCACTGCTGGCTTTATTTTGGAAAAGAATGCAGTACATTTTGGTCATACATATATGACATTTTGGTCATATATATATATATATATATATATATATATATATATATATATATATATATATATATATATATATATATATATATTGGTCTGACAATAGCTAGAATCCCTCATTTAAGTTGCAATCTCATATTTTTTTATTACTTAGTATTTCTTAGCAGATAAGCGTTTTCATTCTGTGTCATGTGCATTCATTTCCCTATAGGAGCGATTGCAGCTGCTTTTACATTTGTTGTTCTTCGCAAGATGGGGAAGAGCGTCCACTACTACCTCTCCGTGTGGTACTACGCTGTCATCGGTCTAATCGAGTGCATCATCACTATATCCATCCTCGGGGAGTGGAAAATCCCATTCTGTGGTCGTGACCGCTGGATGCTGATGCTGATCGCTGTTTTTGGTATTGCTGGCCAGATCTTCCTCACAAAGGCACTGCAGATTGAAAAGGCTGGACCTGTGTCCCTGATGAGGACGGTAGACGTGGTGCTGGCCTTTTTCTTCCAGTTTGTTTTCTTTAATCGATCCCCGACCTGGTGGAGCCTTGGAGGAGCGCTGTGCGTGGTGCTGAGCACCAGTGGAATAGCGATGAGGAAGTGGTATACCAACTCTCGCAAGAGCTGAGAGGCACAAGTATCATATCAATATTTAATATTACTTTTTTCATAGGACCATGTGATCCTGATTTACTCTTTATTTTTACTTGTTATTTGAATGCATACCAGTTTTGGGGTTCATGCTCCTTAATCAGTTAAAAGCTTAATTAATTATACAGGCCTCATCTTAAAGGAGGTCAGTCATGAGTTGGTGATAGTTTGAAATTCGTAACTGACTTTTCTGTACAACGATACATGTTGATTAGAAAAGAGTCGACCTGTATAAAATCCTGAATGCATTTGTTCTTGTATCTATGAACACATCTCCAAAGGGAACAGGAGCAATGAAAGTCTGTTGCTCCCAAGCATACGCTGCTCTTTGGAGCCCGTGTGGCTACTTAGCCTTCCCATATCCACCTTGATAAAAGATAGACAACATAAAAAAGGACTGAAAGTTCAAGTTCAGTTGAATTAAACAAACGGTAAAGGATGCCTACAGTCCCATTTTCCTTTTGCTTTAACTTGAATGGAATGGCCAGGAGACCATTTATACTGTATTATTTTCTTTAAAAGCTATCGAATACTAACCTATTTGATTTTACTGTGATTTGTACTTGGCACTATTGAATCTATAACTCATTCGAGCACTTACACTTTTATGACCTATGAGATGGGCCATGTTTCTTAAGAAACGACACATAGTTCAGTTGTCCCAAATGATACAAAAGCTAATAATAAAATCCCAGCATTGGCTACAAATTCTTACTTGAAAACAGGGTCATTCTGTATGATTTTCTCAGGGATCTCTCATCTGTTTTATAATGCACAAATTACAGTCACACCTACAGTTTATCTGAAGTGCCTGATGCATGGAAGGTTATCCAACAGCTTACCTTGAAAGAACTGACCAGTAACCAGCAACTTGTACTGTGCAGCTCTCAGATCATTGTGCTAAGGCACATGAACATGAGTACGAGGCTATTTACCAAAGATCTTTATCCCTGCAAAGGCCATACTCATTTTTTTTCATCAGCACAACAGCTAGCTCTCATGTTTGCACACTCAATAAGTGATTCAATCAGCAAAGCTGCAGCAACGAGCTCCAATGTTTTTCTTCTGATAATGTTCTCCATTAAAATAGTTTGTGCAGCAAAAAAACAGAGGACCTTAAAACAAGAAAACTGAGGACTAATTTGGACCCATAAATGAGGCTGTATCACAACCAGCTTAGTAATGGCATGGCAGGTAACAAAATTCTTTATTCATTATATCCACCAGTATTTCTTGTAAATACTTTTTATTTTTTGTTGGAAACTGCCGGACCAATTGTCACAAAATTGGCTTAAAATCCTCTGCAGAGCTGAAGTTTTTCACAAACTTCAGTCAGTGAAACCATTAAAAAAGTACAGTTTTATCAATGTTTTCCCAATAATAACGTGATATGGTAATGACTCACGATACCTTTTAGATTTTGACTGACCTGAAGTGAGACAGACTGTGCAGGAGTCTTCATAGCGCATGTGTACCAAAGTGCCTTGCCTTTTACCACTGATTGGCCACAAATGTGAAAAAGATTAGAACATGTAATTTGCTTCATGGATGGATGGATGGATGGACTCATGATCTACTGTTATGACCCAGTCGATCCATGTAGATTGACTGATTTAAATTGGTAAGACTTATTTAAAAAAAGAACTAAAAACGAATCTTAAGTTAAATGAACAAGCTGTCATTAAAATGCTACCAAAATTGACACAGACGTTCTTTAAATACAAGACTACGTGTTAAGATCGCCGTTCAGAAATGTCAGTTTGTTTATCTGCAGTGACATTTACTGTCTAACTGTTAGTACTGTATGCACATTGTCTATTTTTACAATTGTTTGTGGTGCAGTCAGGCGCCTTCTGTTGGAAGAAGGTCATATTGTCATCTTCACTCATACTTTATTCATCCTTGAAAGGAAGTTATATTGCTGCATTATAAATGATCAAGGATATATAAGTAAATATAGATGGATTAATGATATAATAAAAATCCGTTGACAAAATTTTGGAAAGTTGAAGTGTAGCAGAGAAAAAGGTGTAGTTTCGACCTTCTGAGATGAATATGAATGCACTATGAATGAATGCAGGTAATGTAGGTGAACTCTCTCGGTAGACAATATGGCTCCTTTTCAGTTACATGTTCAGTATTACACCATCTGCTGTTAACAAGCCTCCTACACAGCTACCTCTCTGTCTGCAGCCTTTGTCTGTCTGTATAGTCTGAAAGCCAAGGAGAGGTGTTAGAGTCGTTCGTGCAGCCATATTTCAGTAAAACAAATATTGCTGTCCTGATATTCCTGCTGCATCCTTATCAGTGCTCCATTATGTGCCAGCGATTACATTACATTGCCCATGACGATCAAGGGAAGAATTGGTTTAGACTTCCTCCTCCTTTCCCTTTGTTTTGTTTCTGCCTTGTATCCTAGACATCTCCTCTTCAACGTCTAATGCCCTCAACAGTTGGATATTATATGCAAATTGCCTCTGCTAACAAAGCAGAGAAAGTGTCAACGACCTGCCAGTATACTTTGTCTGATAAACAGCTGCACAAGAGAACAGCTTCAAGCTGTTTTGCGATGAAAAATCCTTAATGAATTCAAAGACCTTAAGCAGAGTGATGAGGGTGAAACCTCGCAACAGAGCTGTCAGTATAATCATGCTCACCACATAGCCCATATCGTTCAACTTAATTCAAGCTAAATAATTACATTTGCAACACTATCTTAACAATGTCATATCTGATTCTTGTGCTAAGTTGAGGTGATGTGTCGTATGTGTCCGGATGATGTTTGTTCAGTGTGGATCCGTTAAACTCCCAGCAAGAAAAAATAATAATAATAATAATACCAAAAAAGAAAAAGACTTCAACTTTGGTCTCTAAAACACATTGCATTGAAATATTTCAATGTAGACTAATGCTTAAAGCTGTGCTATCTATTCCTTTTTACTCAAAAAAGTTGCCTTGTGTATTTCTCTTTAGTTAGATCTGTTCATATCTGTAGGAAATCTGCTTTTATTTAAAAGAATGTGGGTTTCTAGTTCAACAGTTTGTTGAACTGTAAATTGTACTTAGCAGTAAGCAACAACTTTTGCACTACTATGACTGTTTGCGTCCCAGTGCAACTGCAGTACTGCGTTTGACACTGTTTCGTAGGGCGCAGCACAGTTAGAGACACAGTTTCTTCTTTGAAATTGTTCACACTCTCCTGTCTTTGTTCTTGTTAGACCTGTTGAGAACTGTGTAAGCACAGCTGGACAATCGGAACTGGTTCCTATTTTTGTTCGTCCTCTTATGTAGTGAATTCTTGACCACAAGTAAGTGAACACAGAGTTTGCACTTTACTGCTGTTATGACATGTGACTGATGCTTTTTTGACTTGTGATTGTTTTGTTCCCTTAAATCTCTTCTCTAAGAAGTTGAACTGGAATATCTTTGTCCTATAAGACATTGTATAATTTCATATGCAGCCCTTTCTATGCTGGTAAAAAGTACTCTTTTACACTGCTCTGAGTGTTTATTTGATTTTGTCTCTTGCTGTGGATTGAAATGAGATCATGCATTATATCCATACTTGGTTTTAAAAAAACATACACTTTTTAAGTGCAACTTGGACAGCAAGCACTTGGATAGACCTATTATTAAAAGTGATGCACAGTTACAAGATTCAACTCTGAAATACAGTAAAATCATTGTGCTGCTATCGGTTATTGGTAACAGATGTAGTCACATTCGTTGTTCACAGTTAATCTTATATTTCTTCCGTTTGATTTGCTTTTACATTGACTTGTATTTTTCTTAGAAATGACTTTAGTTGACTTGATTGCTGGTAGTTTAAGCTGGTTAGCTGTACAGTCTCAGGACCTAATAAACCCAATAATGCAGTTTTTAGGGGTTTTTTATACTGAGCTTTGATACATTTTATTGAACTATTTCTGTATGTACATCATAAGATTCTGTCAGATGTATGTATTTATGCATATCGGATTGTATTTAATATATATATATATGATTCATTAATAAATTATATATGAATTTATAAATCTTACTGTCTGTGGTCTTCACTTACAATACAAGCCATTTTAATTCAAATTAAACTCGTGGAATACCCCTACATTCTGCACAGTTTGTCTGTAACTAAAGTATCATCCATAAGCCAATAGCCTTACCCTAACTAGTATGTCAGTAAACGAAAATGGCCACACAACAAACCAGAGTCGGGAAGCAGTGTGTGATATTGTCATGCCTTTGTTTATATCCCCTTCATTTGTAAACAGCACACATGATGCTTTCCACGCTCATGCTGAAGAACTGTATTCCAGAGTTTCACGTTTTAACAAATTACCTTCCAAATACCTTTCAAAAAGAAAAGGCTTTGAACTTCCATAGAGAGCTAACTGCATACAGATGGAACTATGAACTCCACTCAAGGGTGCAGGGTAAATTTTCTGCCAAGCGCTGAGCAAAGTGAAGGGTGAAAAACTAAATGGCTCTTTGTTGCAAGGAAGAATGACTTAAGAAAAAAATATTAATTAGTGGGAGCACCTACAACCTTCAGTTGTGGCTCAATTGCTTTTAGTTGCATCTCTATAAAAGGCCATACCCTCACTTCAAATGTAGAAAGAGGTGTTTACAATAGCACTTTGTCGTATTATTGTTTTTCAATGCACATCAGTGGCACAGTCCTGTCAAAATTTGTGGTGCCCTTGAATTGCAAGTACACTGTTTAGAATTTCCTCTGAGCTATGTGCAACTGAACCCTTTATGTACCAGCACCAGAGGCAGCGTAGCAGCCCCACATCATGATAGCGCTTCCACTATGTTCTACTGCAGAAAGGGTGTTCTCTTCCTTCAGGGCCTCGTTATGTTGCCAACAAACAAACTGTTGTAATGTACTGTATACCCAAAGTCCTCTACTTTGTTTCCCTCTGCATAGAGCATTATGCTTCTCTTTTTGAGCCCATATTTTGATAGTAGTGTCCTCCTTGGCCTTCGCCCATGGATTCCAGCTTTATTCAGTGTACAGCAACTCGTACGTGCTAAAACAACGCTAACATCTGTGTCCAACAAACACTTTATTTGTGATGGTGTTTTTTTTTTTGTGCAATTTATTTCAGTAACTGTGAATATCTTATTGCAATATTTGGATCACCCAAAACTGTTGAGCTCGAATTTATTTCTGAAGAAATTCTCAACTCGAACATGTGAGGGGTGCCAATTACTCGACAGTACTATCTTTTGCATTTGTAATGAACCTTGTCTGGCAGCAGAGGGCATGATCCACATAAATAGGACTTGCTCCAGCTGCTTAAGTAATGTCTGGGGTCATAATTAAAAAAAACTGATGTCACAAGTTGCTAACTTTCTATGGAAGTACACACCTGGTATGAAAATCACAGATGAGTTGTGGGCTCATTCTGCTGCTGTAGCCTCAGCGTTTCGACCCTCTAGGATACATGAAATAGATATGTGATGCTTTGCTGTTTTAGGTTATAAAGGTATGTGTCACAAGTCTGTTAAACAAACATCACAATACTTGTGCTTATGTCAACTTTTACAGTCAAGCAAAGAAACACCAGATATGTGGCATCTATCTCCTCCACCACTTGTTTGTCTGGCCACCACAATTTATTTGGGCCCTTGTTGCATCAGCTTATGTCTGCTGGCCAGGTGGAAGCTGTGTATCTGCTGTGTTGGGTTATCAGGGAGAATCATATCAAAATATGAGGATTTGGTCCATACAGACAAAGCAAATAAATGAAGCAGGTCTTCAGACTTAGATCATTTTATAAAACAAAACAAAAACACCCCAAACAATTGACAGTAACACAGAGACACTGAAAAACACAGCAAACACTATATGTAAGAAAAATGGGCCTTGTTCATTTTGCAGTTCTGACAGTACAGTCTGACAAAAAAAATCCGTGTAATCACTATAAAATAGCTCATTTACACTGGCCCCCAGCACCCACTTATCCATTCACCTGCACATATGCAGTCTGCAGTTTCCAGATAAGCCTGCTTCCAGCAGAGGATTGAAGTGCACTCATGCTGAACACAAGATATCTGCTTGCATCAATTTGTGTGTTATCTTGTGTCATTTTCTGACAGGATAGTATATCTAAAACCCAGAGCGAATGCAGGGCCGCTTCCCCTTTTCAATCTGTTTACTTACTCTCTTGCACACCTGAGTTCCTCTTACCCGTCCTATTACATTTTATCACTCACATCTCTTAACAACGTCAGCATGGTGGCAGCGCAAAGACTTTAGGGAAGGCAGCGAAACTCCACGTTATGTTTAAGAATGACTCTGTAAGACAGCGATAAGCAAAAACACTGGATAATGATGAAGAAAGCCACCCGTCCTCCTCCTCCTTTTTTTTTTTTTGATCACTGGAAAGGGGATTCCCAAAGGTTCGCATGCTCCTGGGTGGAGGAGAGTTGGAGGGATGGAAGGGTTGCACATTCCTGTCGGATGGCATAAGACTTCCCATCAGTGGAGCCGAGAGCGAATTGGAGACTAATCTCTCATTTTCCATGTTGAAATAAAAACAATTCTAGCCGTCAAGTGGGAGAGGGTATCTTTGCGTGAGCGCGAAGCAACACACAGTAACGATTAAATCGTGCGATGAGAATAATGAAAAAAACAAACAAACACGTGCTTTATGTTGGTGCCTATGGAAATCGCTTTTGTCCCTGTGGGAGGGGTATCTGTATTGGTTGTAGGCAAACTGCGACTGACCCGCGAGGTGGAGCAAAACACACATTAAATCCTTCTGCACTCTTTAAAAGTGACGTCTGCCGTGAGGCATCCCTGCAGGCCAGAGGCAACAAAATATAGGATGTGTAGCTTGTGTAGCGAACGACAGGCTACAGTGAGAGTGGTTGCCAGACATTCCAATGTGGTGACACCGACACACGTACACACTGCAGGCTGCCACAGAGCCGCAGTTATTGTCCTCCTGTTCGCGGCTCATTTGGCTACCCAAGGAAATTTGAGGTTGCCTTTGAGTGCTGCTGGATATTTTACAGTTAAGCCTCAGAGCCTTGCAAAGCAGCCACAGCCGAGAGCATGGTCACACTTTAACTGACATCACTGCAACTTACTTCTTAGACGTCTGATCTTAAAGATGCACTGAAACGAATCTTCATCTATCATTCAAATGAAATTTTTGTCTTTTTCTAAAACCATCAATCCAACTTGAACTAAATTTTCCGGGCATAACTTGTTAAAACGGCCATTTAAAAGTGTGAATTATGTGGCCTTTGGTGCGAAATTGGCCACATGACCGTGACGTCATAGGGTTGACTCCCTTATTTGCTAGTATGGCTGGCTGCGATAATAACATACATTTGATGGACTTATATCTCATAAAGGAACCAAAATTCTGATACAAACATCAGCAGGTCGAAAGAACACACCTCTAACATTACGTGGAGAAACTTTCGTTGAATTTAAGCCACACAAATTGATTTAATATCTATATTGTAGAGGCTCTCTGCACCTCCCGTATGGGTAATGGAAATGAAAGAAAGTTACCATTTTCGGCACAGGATCGGCGGCACAAAACAGCCATCGCTCCTACTACACGCTGATTATTATTAAGATGTTATTAATCAAATGACACAATAGTGTATGTTTGCTGTGGTAAACTGGAAAAGATTTGAACATGCCGGTTTGGCAGATATGGCATTCTGCTGCGCTGTCTTTGACACGTTGAAACCTAACGAAGGGGCACTTTGAAATCCAGCCACTTAAAAAAAACGTATGTGATAATAACATGGTTTTAATGTAAGCTTAATAAACAATGGCGTGGATTAACGGGTCGGAGATCCTCCATTGCGCGGCCCCATCTGCGGATCCTCACGGGTCGGCGGCAGGGAGATGGGCACCCGGCCTCGGCACGACTGACAGCAGCCATCGGTAGGACTGATCCACGGAGCCTCGGATGTCGTAGCCGGCGCAATCACCGGAGAGACCAGACAGCAATTCTAGCTGGATATGTGTGTAGACCGAAGAGCAAAGCGAGCAGTCCCCTGCTTCCGAACAGCAAACACCGTAACAGGTGCAGCTATCGGCAGGCGGCAGCACGCAGTGATACGGTCCACCGTGCTCTCAGCCAATAGCAGTGGTCGACACTTGCCTCTCAGAAGCGAACAGTAAGCGAACATTATTATATATAAAAAAAACAAGTCCAGTAATGTCCGATCTGGAAATTTCAGACTCACCTGTCTTCGCGCCCGAGCAGTAGTTCGAGCAGGGACAGTCTCCGTCGGCACACCAGGTCCAGCGATGTCAATAGTTGGAACAGCTTCAGCTAAAAGACGTCTCCTATTCCCAACCATTCCCGCGATCTCCACATTTTTAGTGAAACCGTTGTGATGGAAATGTACGGAGCACAACACGGATGTTGAGGACACTTCAAAATCACGACGATGCCTCCGTACAAACTGTACCCACCGTGCTCTCGTCTTTGCCTTCTCCTTGTCAGCCTCAGTTCCAGTAGTTTTTGGTTTGGGAAACATGTGCAGAGAGATCCCTTCAGTGAAGCTGTTATTTTTGCAACTAACACCATTTGTTCCTCCAGCAACACAATTTTCTGCCGTGCTGTGATGTCTTAGCCATAGACGCCGCCATTACAGTTAGACTACGAGAACTCCTGTGTCAACCCTATGACGTCACGCATTAAAAAAAGAATTCGCACAAAAAGACAAAATGTGGCTCCTTTTGAGCCCGTTTTAACATGACTTTCCGGATAAATTAGTATCCAGACAATATCTCATTTTAATCGCAAGGCTTGGAACCTTTAGAATCAGCAGCAAAAACTGTGAAATTCCAACAATTAAAATTCGTTTCATAAGCACTTTAAGCATTTCCTGTTTGCCAGCAGTGTAATTGAACGAATTAAACTGATCGATTAAAACATATGTGCTCGGTGCATTGTAAGTTTTTAATCATTAAAAACTTACAATGCACCGAACTTTACCCCGTTTTCTTATTGACTTACGATTGGACACTTTGTTTTAATGCATTTCGTGTTGCCTCGTTGATGGACTATGCTGTGTACAAAATTACTACCTCGCCTCGCCGATGTTTTACTGCAAATATTTTAAAGCCGGCGATTTGCTTCGAGAAAACTGTTTCAGTGAAAGAGCAATTAGAGCCATCGTGGTTGCGCAGTATTCCGAGGAGCACTTGAAGGCAACACCGGTTTCCCACCGCAGCACGAGCTGCTGCGTCAACTGTCTCTGCCAGCGCTGAGAAGAAAGTCCCAGTCAACGAAAACTTAGCAGACCGTGCATTGAATTTGTACTTTTGCGGATGCCAGGCGTACTCGACAACACTGGCCGGTAAGTTTGTGCTACTGTATCCTCAAACGGTCCCCTCAGCATTAGTTTAGATAACTTTTCGGGAGTTGTGTTGCGAGAGTGTTTAGCTCTGAGCAGTTGTTGGTAAGCGGGGCTGCTGGCAGTGCTGATGTCCAAAGTCACCTCAAATCACCCCAATAGTGAAGTTGCAAAAAAAATATATATATATGGCTACGTCTTTACAGAAACTGTGCCGAGGATGGGGTTCGGCTTTTTTTGTGAAGTGTTCCGAGGTTCGTCGTGTGAAAAAAAAAAAAAAAGAGAAAGACAAAACACGTGCTGTTAGATGCAGACCTCTTTGCGGCGATTGTATCATTGTCAGAATTGCTTGTGTTCATTTAGATGGTCAGCTGGTTGTATTTTACGTGGTCAGGACAGCTACTGTTTTCGTCCGCATGACAGGTGCGCGCGCGTGTAGTGCACATCAGCGTTGGCCTTTTGGTTTGACAGGTCATGTCACTGTTTACATTGGAGTCCCTTTGCAATCCTGAGGGAATGATGACCTTTAATTCTTTTGCATGAGGTGTTTCTGTGAGGGAAGTAAAGAGCTTAATCGGGGTTCAAATGGAAATGAAAGGGAAACGCTGCTCAGCTTAATCCAGATCCAGATCAGAATCGGTCTTACAAAAGGGCAGGAATCTTGCCTGGTGTGTTAAAGATAGAGACACATGGGTAAATAAACACATATTTACAATGCAAACTGAGGGGCCACGAGAACAATGTGGCCTCTCACTTGCACAGTGTTTATAGTAGGCATAGTGTGAGATATATTCTGTGGCAACAATTGACAAATTGTTATTGTCATTTTTGAGAATGATTGGGATTGAGGTTTGTGGTGCCTTTGGAGTGCATGGGATGATATAAAAATATGTTTCTGATACTTGGCCTAGACATGTTTAATGTAGAATGGGTCGATAAAAGTAGTTGAAACAAATTTCATCAGCACTACAACCTGCAGCCTTTAAAGCAACCCTGAAGAAGTTTCTGAACCATAAAACTACGCGCTTCTGACTCATTTGGAAGTACTTTTTTGCTTTTTTTTGTGGTGCACATTGCCGGACCTGAAACTGCCCCGGAGCGCCCAGAAGCTGAGATACTTCCAGCCCTGCACCACGCTGTTTACTTGACGGTCACTCGATAGTTTTTGTGGGCTTTTAACGGCGTCTTAGCTGACAACAAATTAATTTGTAAAGCTGTACATGTGCAGGGCTCACATTAAGATTTTTTTTTTTTGACAATGGTGTCACATGCCACAACTGTAGGGGGAACCAAAGAGCAAAAAAAAGTCAAATTATCTGGTGTTATTCTAAGATGACTTTAATGTTGAGTCAACACCTAAATGTACAGTTTAGAAGGCAGCTGCTGGGGTCAAAATGATTATTTAAAGACATGTTGTCATACTAACATGGCTCTTGGAATTTATTTGTCCAGATTGGATACAAGATTGGAAATACACTCAGTTTTGCATGATATGTATATATTAGCCTAAATTGTGAATCAGTAAGTGCACTGAAATATGATGACATGCTCGACCAGCAGTTGGAGATATGGGGTCGTTGGTGTCTTGAGATAGTAGACTGGTTGGACTTGTTTCCAATGCTTCTTTTGGTTTTACACCATCGCTTCCAGATTTGTCAGTAGGTGCTTTCCATTTGATAAGACTCTGTGAACGGCATCATGGAATGTTGTGGCGTTTTACACTGTTAATCGTGGCCTTAACTGACCTTCGATCGAATTAAGTCGACACCGTTCGAAGTTGTGATGAATTTCTTGGCTGCGCTGACACATCTTTGAGGATTGTTGCTTTTGATTGCCACAATCATTTTTTTTAGTCCTCTGTTTACAAAGTGATTTAAATCTTCACGATGAGAAGTGCAACCATTGGGCATGTTGGAGATGAAAAGTGTCAACGGTTGAAGGTAGTGTCCAGACAAAAGCTGCATAGAAAGGCTCCGGCTGAGATTCGAACAGTGAACCCCGTTGCTGTGAGGACGCCGTGGCGGTCAAAACCAACATCCTGAGAGCTGCGTCATCGCAGCAGAGAAGTGAATCACAACTTCCAGTCAAAACCTTCAGGATAAAAATCTGAAGTTAGAATAATTTCGCCCCTTGGGATAGTCACTGTAATTCGTGCTAATGCAATTTGTGCCGCCTAATGCAGACGGCATATGGGAACATGAACAAATGTTAGGCAAGGGGAGACATGGAGGTAATGACTTAGAAAGGAAAGAAAGAAAGACTCCATGCAAGTAACTTTATCGATGTCTATTGTCTTTCTTTAAAATATTTACACTTGGCCTTTTCGGGGGCCAATAAATGGGCCCTGGTTCATTGTTTGGCTGCATGGAAAAAGAATGTTCTTGAAACACAATACAGCTGATTTCACAGAGCGGACTTGAATCGTTCACGATCACAGGGCCATGCTAAAAGTACGTTTGATTGGCACATCCCTGTTATTTTAACTGGCGTGGTTCACGTTTGTTATGCCGCAGCAACACTCTCTCTGTTGCTGTAGATAAACACACACACGGACACGGCTCGCAGATAGCACTGTTCTGTGAGCTCAGCGGTCTCCCCCTTGTGAGTCATCCCTCATTCCGCCTTTGTTAATGAGCCCATGCATACGGTTCACGCATTTAGGCGCTTGTCTACCGTGAAAACCCAGTCTCTCCGACAGTCCGCCCCTCTCCCTCTGTTGTTACACTAATGTACACGAACAGATATGCGCACACACAGAGCACTTCTCTCTTTCTGTGCAGTTTCCACTGGCGTCTCTCTCTGCCCTGCCCTCTAATCAAAGCCATATGTTCCCCAGATCCCTTGCATGAAAAGTCTGTTCTGTTTGCAGCAACGCTCCCCCCTTAAAAAACAGCCTCTTACTTACTTTGTGACTGGCAGAGCGGGTCGTTGTTCACAATGAAAAGAAACCTGCAAAAGGTTGCATCTTGTTAACTTTGGTTTCCTTTTCTCTTGTTGGAATTGGTCCGACTGTCAGATACCGACTCCTATACAAATTTACGGCGATGGAAATCGGTAACTGGTCCTCTCTCATTTAGATTTCTGTGTTTCCTGAGTAGTTGCTTCAGTATGTTTTATGAGATGTCCAGCTGCTTGGTTTGAGTAGAATCCTTCAGGGCTTTTTATGGTTGGAATGGGCCTTCGGAGGGTAACTATGCACAGCAATAAGTATGACCAGTGCATATACTGTAAAGGCATTGAGATTGTGGCACCCTTGTTGAAATAAATCTAGACATCGTCCTGTTATTTCTGGCCATTTGACAAAAGTAGCGAAACTGAGTAAAGAAATGAATTTGCTAACGACACTACAGGGAGGTGGGACGGTCTGCAGACAGAAGGGTTCAATTTGGAAACATTTCATTTAAGGATAAGTATGTAGATTTACATTCACTTTCCTCCCTGCACAGTTCATTTTTCCGCATGTCTTGGATGTGACTTAAAGCTTTTTTTCTTCAGATACTGCAGCCAATGAGAGGCAGTCAGAAAATGCAACGGCACACTTTAAGCACGAGTGGTTAGAAACTAGCTCAATAAGTTTCATTACCGAAGGAGAGACCCATATGGTGGTCACGTGACTTTAGTGATATTTAGTGCATTACTATAGTGGCCAGGAGAACTCGGTGCACTGCGGCTTAGGTGAGCACATGCAAATAGATGACCACAAGAAAACCTCCTAAGCACTTGGTTGTAATTAGAGAGGTGAACTAAAGTTCAATGTTCACTGCCAACGGGGAGCGGGAGGTCAAGTTGGAAACTGAAACGTTTTATGTTTCACAATGAAAAGGACGGCAAAACAGACACGGATATCCGAATCTCAAAAACGGACATATGATTACCTGCCCTCTGATAAGGGAAATATCAGGCCGTTTCTACACACTTGATGTATGAGTGGGAGCATCCAGGCTGTACCCCTCCTATCCCTCAGTGACAGCAGTGACAACACCCTCCCCGAGCCACACTGTTTTCTTTTCTTTGTGTAGGTCTTTGCACTGCTTGGTGGCTTTTTTTCCCCCCTAGTTTCTTTTCAACTGTGGAACCTTTAAAGAATGTGACTCCATTGTAGTCTTTTCTTCTCTGACCGCTCTGTGTCGAATGGAAGAGGGTTCCTCTTCCTAATTATCATCATTATTTGGCTGAATCTTTAATATGAGCTGTGCAGGGGAATAGTGTCTATGAGATGACACTAAGATTACCTCCATGGCCCCACTATGCTGAATATTGTCCTGTGTACATATTAAACCGAAAGCTGTATAATGTGTCACTGAAGTTTTATTGTCTGGTCTGGATGGCTGTCGAAGTACACGATACATTAACAGTCAGTAAATGTCCTCTGATGCTTAATGCTTGCTTTCAAGTCAGGAGTTCAGAAGTCAAATGCTTCGGACTTGTCATTGTGGACTGTGAATCGCTTCTCTTCCTCGCATCAGTAAAGGAAGGGTAAAGATACCTTTCTGGAAATCTGCATCTCATTTGCTTTCCGTCGGACAGTAGGAGCATCATCCCATTGTACTCACACGACATGCCTTTATTACCGGGAGTGCTTCACAACACAATTGGGGGATTCCTTCTTTTCCCGACCCGCCGGTCGTGGAACGTTCAAGACCCCAAACTAAATCTTTGTGTGAAGTATTCAGCTGAGTAATTTGGAGGCTCAGGAGGATAAGTAGCATTTGAGTTCAGTTTTAACGCAGCTCTGCCCGCCGATTACTCTGCGTTTTACTCTCCTTTGCTCACCGACTGTGCAGTATCAAAGCAAGCCTTAAGAATGATTCTTATCGAGTGTAAAGTTTCCCAGCGGTGCCAGTTTGTTGCTCTCTACCTCTCTGATTGGGCTTTTCTTTTTCGAGCTCCACGTGAGGGTGGATCTTATCACATACCAGGCCGTGAGTCATCGGTTGGATGAGTTGTGAAATAATCCCTCATGAATGAGCATTAGAGAAAAAAAAAGAAAAAAAAAAAGGCTTTTGTGTGAAGGCCCCCTATTGAGGGGATAAACGGTGATTTAGGCCAGGGGCTCAAAAACTGTTCCACACTTTGGAGGCCAAAACTCTATTCTAACAAATTGTTACTCATTTGAATTTGGTACTCTAAGGAAGTTATATTTAAAATCTATAATTCTAGTGGTTGAATTGGTATTGCTTTCTCAATTTGTCGAAAAGTGCGTCCCACCATGAGGTGTCAGGTGTAGTGAAGAACATTCTGTCTGACATATCGTCTGCCTTTACTTTCTGTTTCTCAGTGGCCAACGAGAGAACATGCATATACTATGTATGTATACATATTATATGTATAGTACAGTATATGTATATATACATAGTGTATATATATATACTGGCACAGGCGAGCATGGGGGTCCTCCTTCTGTTCGCCACCACTATCAGTTGAGAGCAGAAATCCTCGTCCTTGATTGGCTCAGGTGCAGATGACCTATCTCTAATGACTTGAAGAATGATGAGCCCTGGGACCCATTTCAAGGCATCCTCACTTTGAATATCTACATTTTGCACCATATCGAATGAAACAAAAGAAAACCCTTTGAGATAAACGAGGGGAACAAGTGACGCACAGTCACATAACAGCAAAAAAAAAAGGGTGCACAGCTCTTTTGTCAACCATCTGATTTTCATTATATCCAGTGTCTTTAGGACTCTCAGAGGTGCTGACATCATACCCCTATGCTTTCATTAACATGTGCTGCACTTTACTGGAGCACGAGAAATATTGAGTCTCACTGGCCAGACTGATACACAGAGGGTAGAAGATATACAGTCAGCTGTCTGCTCCTATTTCATCAGACTTCATTGGGGTTTGGTTTACTGTGATGAGTTTTCCTTGGCTTCTGTTAAAGTATACAAGCTTTCTAAGACAATATACATGCCCACTTTCACACATTTTCCATTCCTAAAAGAATTTGTTGCCTCGAGTATTTTTCAGTTCTGAACATCCATCGTCTCTATTAAGTACAAGTAGACATATTTTATGCTTCAGCCTGAGATTCTGCTAGTTGTTTTAGGGCACAAAAGTATGTAAGTGTTGGTCTTGTAGATTGCATACGTTGTTTTTTCTTTTTAAATGGACTAAAAATGATAAGAGATTAAGTATTTGTTAGTTGTTAAAGGCCCTCAGAGATGGATTTAGTTATTTTTGGATGGTCCAAGTGTTTCTAAGCCAACTTTTTGTACAGTAGCTTCACATTTTCATAGTACGAGAGTGATTTCAGTTTCCTCATCTAGCTCCTGGCATGAAAGCCACTTAGCAGAATTCCTAAAATCTCACACTGTTGCTTTAATATGGAGAAAGGATGGCAGTTTCTCTTAATACCCAGATAAACCTTGTTACAGGAACAGTTCACATAGAAAAAAAGTTCTTTATGTTTAGTGCTCTAACCATCAGTCACACAAAAAAACACTTTTATGGATAAATTATGCACAAAATTAAAAGGAAGCCTTTTGATTGGCTGCTGAGCTTTGCATGGACGGCCCATCCCTCATGTGTCTCTGTCTCTCACACACTCTCTCTTTCACTCTGCCTCTCTGTCTCACAGTTGATAAAAGACGGTGAGCCAGAAGCTTGAATCACCTGGGAACCTGAAGCATCGGGGTTAAACCCCCCCACCCCCTCTCCCTCTTTGGAGCCATACTCTTTCATTAAATAAGTAAGTATTGGAAGGAAAATTGTCTTAAAAAAATATTAAAATTTGTGGCATTTTATTGGAAGACAAGCTTCGTATGGAGCTAAAAGTTCCATGTGTGGGACAATACTGCTTTTAATAGGGCAAGTGAAGTAGAAGTGATTGAGCGTTTGCTTGGTCAGTGCACTTGTCACTCTGTGTGACCTGGTTTTCAGTGTGTGGGTGTGCTGCATGTATGTCTGTCTACGTTTTTAGCCCTGGGCTGAGATTGAGCCTGGAAGAACCATTTGATTTCCCAGCTAGGGTCAAAGTTCAGCTGATAACAAGCGCTACTTTAAACAAGGGTGTATGTGGTTGTTTTATTTTTTATTAGTTTTACTGTCAGCGGAGATGTGATTACTCTTCTTTTTTTTTAACTACTGGCTGCAGCCCATGTGTTTGAGATGATCAGAGCAGGTAATCTAATGTGACTGACATTTCATTTGTGTTTTTTTTTTATAATTGTAAGACTTAATTCTTGTTAAGAGAAGACTTGCACACCTATCTATATAGCAAACGCCCTCCTGACCCGTAATTGGATGGGTGTGCGGCCTAACACGTGTCGCAGCTTGTGTCTTCAAACGACATCAGCCTCACTGAGACGGCGACCATCAGAGCAGTCACAGCATTAGTCGACGCAGCAGAAATGCGATGCTTCACATGTTCTTACATTTAATCCATCTTCCCCTTTGATTGATCGGGTTTCCTTTATGATCTAGTTGTTGCTGTGACTTGCCTCTGCTGTTGCTTTTATAACTACACCCAAGCTTAGCTGCTGGTGGCTAAAGAATCACACACACCAAAACTTGACTGGTGGTTTCAGGCTACGGGAGAATATTGGCATGTACGTACAGGTGTGTGGAAAGGTGTAGCATTATTGCTCTTATTCATTAATTGTCATATCCAGCAAGAATTACAACAACAACCGACAGGACATACTGCATTGTTTTGTGGCACATATTTTTGAAAACTTTTGATATATCAGGTTGGACCTGTTTGTTAACCGCAACACACGCAGGTTGCCTCTCACTGTTCTCTGGAGTGAGCTCTCTGCTTAGAAAAGAAGATAATCTGACATTATAACTTGCCGATGATGACTTTTTAGGCTTTTGATAATTGATTTGATCACGATTAGCTCGACGCTCTCTGAGTTTGTTTTTCAGACAGCGTCGAGGAATGGAAGTGAAAATGTTCTGTATCGTATCAACGTGTCAGTAGGTCAAATTGCATTCAGGGTTTGCACTCGGTCAACAATGTCGCTCCAGGCAAACGGCTTCCATGTACCGTAGTTTCAGTCTAAAGGTGCAGTACATATGAGATGGTGCAACTGGCACGGTGAACTCTCCTGCCTTCACCTGAAGCTGCTGCATGTTTTGAAAATAACATCCCGCCTGCTTATCTTTTTTAAAAGTGATACATTTAGAGATGTAAAGAATTTTTATGTCGAGGATTTATCGTATCTCATAAAATGAACATGATAAAAGTAAGATATTTAGGACTTTACTGATATAATGTTGGAAAAATGTCTTTTTAAAAACGTCCAAATTATGTTCACGTTGGCTGTTATTTATGATAAGATTGCTCTATTCATTTCAAATTTCCTGAGCGGTCCTTGTAAAACAATAGCACATTTGAAGTGATCAGTGGACGTCAGGGTGGCACTGGATTCAATTATTTCATGGTGCACAATGTGAGGAACAGCGTTCTGGCATTGAACAAAAGGAGCAAAAATCAGGCACTTCTATGCTCAGAGGTAATGTTTTTTTGGCAATGATATCACCAAAAAAACCACAATTAAGCTAGAAAAGTTTTCCTTTTATGTCAGTGCTTGCCTTTGAATGGAGCACTTGTCTGTCTCGTCCCTTTGGCAGATGTGCTGTCTGTGTGAATGTAGCATAGAGCCTTGAAAAGAGCCTGCAGACATCCAACACACACTCCTTGACGTGTGTTTGTCTCTTTCTCTCTTTAACAAACACACACTAAGGCTGAATCTCTAGCTAGCCCCCTCCCTCTGGGTCTGCTCCACATACCGGCTGTGGCCCACACATTTGGGCAGGGAACCGAGGGCTGTGGGCACTTTAATTACAAGGTTTCAGAGTTTTTCTTTTTTTTGGTCATCATTCGCTACCATAATGATACCAGAACCACACAATTAGCATGTGTGCATGTAGTGGGCGAATGTGTCCATGAAACACGCATTTAATTTCAGCAGGATCCATGCTCAGCTGTTACTCACTTTTTATTCTTGTGTTATAGAATTATGGGGACAGAAAAAGTTAAATTAATTTGTACTGTAGAGACATCAATCCTTCTGTGTTACAGCACTTGCCAGCCACACAGGGATCCATTTTCACAGGCCAGGCTGTTCGTAAAATGAATCTTAGCAGTCATCTGAGTTTGCATTCAGGCTTCTTATAAGCAGTACGTGCCTTCATTTGAAAGCAGCATTTTTCATGCTGGTTGGACTAAATCAAAACAAAAGAACTGTGATGCCGGCAAGAGGAACCACCCGAAAACCTCAGCGGTAACTGTTCAAACAGATTTAATAATGTAACTATTCCATGCTCACAACAGAAAATCCTGCTCCTCGTACGTACTCACAAGAAACGTGATGCCTCTGTGGGATTTTTGCTTGCCCTGGGCAGCGAACGAGCTGAATACTCATTGATGGTCTAGTCGATGAGATAAAAGAGGGAGGACATGTTTTGCTTACTACAGTTAGCTTTTAGATCCCATCTTCTTTTCGAATCATTTAATGTCACGGAATTTGAAAATGTTAAGAACAGGAAAGCGATTTCATTTGTGCCTCTGTGTCCGTTCTGTTTTTCAGGACCTCCAACTGGATAACTATGCCACAGACCCAAATCCAGGTCCAGACAGAGCAAGCGCACGCAGGGACACACATGGCCCTGTAAGCTGTGACTTTGACCGTCCTATCAAGGAAATTCCTCAGTCCTCCAGGGTCGCTTTGGTGGGTTTTTTTATCTGTTGGTTTGTACAGCTGCACAAGCTTCTGTTTCCACAACACGCATGCACAGAGCACATTGTGTATGGATGTGCTGTCTTAGTCACTCAAGAGGTTACTGGGAACTGGACTGTTATTTGCCTCAGCACAGGCTTTTATCCATGATAGCACATTGAAACTGAGTAGGAATGTTTTCAGTTGATGTAGTTATGGCTGCCACTAATGATTCTTTTAAATTGAACTGTTTAATACATATATATCTATATGTATGTATGTATCCATAGTACATATAGACTGTGCTGTAATGTCTTGTCTTGCTGCAATATCGAAAGTCATTTAGTCTTTTACTCTTTGCATTAAAAGTATTAGAAAAGGCAAATGTGTGAAATTTTATTGCTGAAAATTTCTCCCAAATCAGCTAATGAGCTAAAGTTTCCTGCGGTGCTTTTTCTTTTCAAGTTTTTCTTTTTCTGTGCAGCGAGACACAGGACAAAGCAGGACACCGCGGGGAGACGAAATGGCCACTGAGGAAAATCAGACTCAAGTTGGGCATGCGGTCTTGGCTCAGAATGTTTCACCTCCATCCACTGGGAGTAGACCCAGCAAAGAAGCCAAGCATGCAAATTATGGCCAGGAAGCATGGCGAGGATCTGACCAACCGTGGCTTTCGAAACAGCGAAGCAGCCCCTCCCTCCTCTTCTACAGGAAGCTATCGTGTGAAAGCGTGAAAGGGACAATTTTGGATGAAGAAGACAAGGACTTTACTTACAGTACAAAAGTAATAAATACCAAAGAAAAACGTTTAGCAGAACTTGCGACTGGCAAGAATATTGAAGGAATAACTCTGGTATCTAGGCAAAGCTCGCAGGGATCCATGTGGCAGAAAGACACCCCCGGAGGCACCGCGGATGCAAGGGGAAACAGAAATGGCAGCACCCACTATCCTTGTGACATTTCTAACTTTAACACAAGTTCAAACACTTGTCAGAGCGCTATATCCAGTCCGAGCTCCAGCCCTGTTCAGTGTTGTCACCCCAGCTCCAACCCGTGCCCCTCCTGCCCCCGCAAGAGACACATCCGGCGTGGCAGCCTGCCTGTGCCTATGCTGGCTTTCCACAAGGTAATAAAGAATTACTTAGCTAGACCTTTAGCCTTTAACGCGTTAGCATGAGATTAGCAAAACCAACAGCACAATGTTTACACTGTAGAGTTGTTGCCTTACACCTCATTTGAGGTGACTTCCTCTTTAGCCTCACAGCTATTTAAAAAAAAAAAAAAAATACTATGTTTTTAGCTATTATCTTGTCTCTCATCACAGGGCTCTCCTTCGAGTGAGCCGAGCTCTTTGATGTCATCTCCCTCCGGTTCCCCTCTTTCCAACCATCGGAAGCATAAGCAAAATGGACACATCCCCCGGCACCGCCTCAAAGATGGATACTCAAGTTTAGAGAGACTCAACAGGAGGCCCCGGGTTAACACATGCTCTTTGGAGAAACTATTCCTCCGACGAGCTTCTCTTGAGACCACGGCAGTAACCCTTGGGTCATCCTCGGGAGGGACCAGGGACAGCAGCAGTGATGAGGTGGATGGGGAGGGCCTGTTTGATAACACAGAGTTTGTCAGGAACCGTAAAGAGCGTTCCACTGTCCTGGTGAGGCGGTTCTACAAGAATAACCAGAAGGTATTTGAAGAAAAGATTCAATATCTCAATTTGTATTTTGATTGATTAGGTTTCAGGCTTTGAGGTGGTGTCTCGAACAAATTGATGCTTTCATTTTTTATCTTATTTGTTTTAATGGACTTATTGACAGTATTTGTCAAAAATAATCAGACATGCTGAAATCCCTCTTGTCATAAGGTGACCATGTCAGTGTGCGCTGGCACCAAAGCCATTGTCAGAACACTGCCGTCCGGACACATCTCAGAGGATGTCTGGGGGATTGTTGTGGATCGCACATTCTGGCATCCCAGCAAGAAAGATATCTGGCCAATCTTAATGCGGGGGGAGGAATTCAGAGGCTGCAGAGGGATGCTATGCTCCATTGGAGTTGAGCTTCAACAGGTAAAAGAATAGATACGAGCAATTTCTGTGTGCATTACATAATTCACCACGCATATTTTTCATCAGTGCATCTAAAAAGGATTTCACATTAGTCTTCAGAGGTCCTCAGTGTTAATCTGAAGTTTTCTCACTTTGTTCCTATTTTTTCTCACACGTTTAACATGAATATGTGACATATTGGAAACTGATATACTCTTGGCATATATGCAAGAGAGTGAAATCAATACCGCTGCTCCAATAATGACATTTCAGACCATTTAAGGGACTTAAAATGCCACCTAAAAGATTTTTCCTTCTCTGTCATCGGGTCTCTGTAATTCTGCCCGTTTATGACTTATCACACTGACACAGAGCGGGAGACGACACCAGGTTTCCATTTGCCCAAGTTGACCACAGACGATCGTGAGTGCAACATATGTCTGCAGAACCTCAATGCCTCTGACAGGCCCTCATTAGATTAGGGTTGCATTTCTAATTCTCGTTGCGTTTACCGGGTTTATACCGGTATGCGGTTTGCATTTTAAACTCGTTTCTAGCTGGCAAAAAAGCAACACTTAATCACTGCAGCGGCACATGAGTATTTCTTACTTGGCTGATTCTTGGGTCTGTGGAGAAAAATTGTTCTTGGCCATTGCTTTCTTGTGTTTGTGTTGAAATGTTATGCCTGTGATGCATGGAAGATGAATAATTTGTACAAGGAATATGTTAATAGACCAACGCGCACACGCACACCAAAAACACTTACACACAGGCTCTTTGTTTCGGCGTAGGCCCCTTCTGTGGAAAAATGATTTATTCTGTGTTAGCTCTGCTACCCGTATTACTGACAGAGTGAATGACTGAGCCCTCTGTGTGTGTGTGTGTGTGTTTGTGCCTGTGTGCACGCACGTGTAAATGGACTGAGCAGAGATGGCATCTGTATTAAATTTACAGGCATAGAAATTGGACACAGGGTGAATTAGCAAGCGAGAGTGAGACGGACAGCGATGGAAGATGGAGGACAAGAATCAGAATGAGACAGACGGAGACCCACAACAGTGGCCTGTTATCAAGTTTCCGAGCAAGAGTGTTTTAACAACACGAAAACATCTCACAGGAACTGTTCAGCTTTAGCAGCCTTGGACGGCTCTGTTTAGGGTACATTCCACTTTCCCCTACCTTCCAACAAACGGCACTAAGTAGTGAGCTGTGCTTTTCAGTCCTTGGGGTGCAAACACTGTTGGGACCGAGGAACAGCAACATCACACCGGATGCCTTCTGTTATCTTCTTCCTTTTCTTCCCGTAAAAACTCATAACACATGGAACCTAAAACCCTAGAGCCTTTTGGGCACGTAGCAACCACTGAATTATTCACGATTTTATGGTGATACTAGTTATAGTTCGGTTGTTGCTGTAGTGCTAAACAGAAGAAAGGTAGTGAGAGCCGGATTTTTTAATGCGATAGCAAAAACACTCAACAAAGTTTTTTTCCACGAGTCTAGATCAGATCCCCATCAGTATTGAATGTGGAGGAGTGTGTGAGCATGTGAATATAACAGTGTTTTGTCTTCTATGCATCACCACATTTGATAGGTTTCCAGCATTGATATGCACTGTTGTACATGTGTGTGCATAGTATTACTTTAAAAATAAAAAATAAAAAATTCTGGGTCAGTCATAGCCGCAACAGAGCTGAGTCATGTGGAGGAGGTTCGCACACACTCACATCATAAAAACACACACGCCGACACTCGTGTGCAAGCTGCAGTGTGGTTCCCGAACTTTGCCGCACTGTTTATGAATCCTCTGCGGTTGTTGAAATACAGGCCGAGTGAGGTCCGGGGAGAGCTGCTTTAATAATGAGCCTATTGAAAACGGTGGAGTTGCCAGCACTTCGCTTGTAAAAACACCCTCTGAGTTCCTCTAGAAAAGGGTTCCCAAAGAAAACGACAATACTGGGGCGCAGCAAACGAGTAAAGTTGGTTAAAAGTTTAGAAAATAGGAGAAAGAGTCACATTACAAGCATTTTCTGTACACTTTTATTGACCACAGGGTGTTCCCTTGGAGCATTTTAAGCCATATAATTGATTCAAAACCTAAAGCATTGTGTGAAAACTACACGTCTTGACACGACAACTTTCATGTTAAACCAATTTTACATGTAAACTTTATGCAAAGCAGCCCCCAATGTATGTGGTATTTACGCCTGACGCTGCAGTAATCATGATGAGGAGTTGACTGGATGTGTCCTGTGGCCTTGGGCGTTTATTGCTACAACTAATGAAGTGAGCCAAAGAACACAGGATTATGTGAAGTAGGGGCTGGAGCAAGGCTTCAGGGACAGAATAAGAGTAAAGGAGGGGTAACACTGGGAGAGAAAGGGGGAGAGAAGGAGATTTTAACAATGGGGAAAGGAGAGAAGTGAGAAATGTGTTCGGGGAGAGAAGGCGTGAGTTATTTAAGAGAGAATAGGGAGAGGGAGGAAGTCACGACGTTAAATGTTTTTATGAGAAACAAATTTATACACAGTAAACGTATACAGTATCCAAAGTATGTACTGTTTTTGCTTCTGTTCTCCTATCAGCAACCACATAACTGTGACTAAAACCCATTAGAATATAATCCCCACACATGTCAAAAACGTTGTGCAGATCTTTCTGAGGACAGCACAAAAGTGTTGGGATAGTGCTTCTTTAGTTGGTAAATACAATGCTTTTAACCTAAGAGACTCGATGGAATAATCCTGTACCCATTATGTCTAATTTTTTTGTACCTTTTTACAGTTATGGTAACATCCCAAAAAGCTCCTTATGCTGTCCTCTGTCTTTCGACTGTGTTATGTATCCCAAGGGCCCTGACGTGGATCTAACATCAGCTATGCTGAATACATTGCCAGCATTTAAACACTGCCAATGCTCTTTGTGCATTTCTCTGTGTACCTACAGCCTTTTTAAATCTGTTGCCCCACTGTGTGTCAGGGAAGTTTACCACAGGATAGAGAAGTGTGATGTGATGTTATTCTGGTTTTAGTGAAACACTCGCGTACAGCGCACACACTTTGGAATAAACTGTCACTGAAGCATTTCAGTTTTCAGTTTTCTGGAACGTACCAATTAGAGCCCTGCGGAGTCCCTTTGTTTAACTCAAAGAGATGTCAGGCTAAGCTGTAAGTGACACGTTAACTTCTTTAAAACAAGCAGTGTGGGCTAACAGATGGATGCTTGTAAAAGTGTCTTCTCTGCCTTCCTAGGCTTGTTAGTAGTTTTTTCAGGCACGGAGATGCATTCTTTTCTCTGGGGATGCTCTGTACTTTCCCGTTTCCCGCAGTATATCTTGTCATAAGTAGACTTACAGCCAGAATGTCTCCAGTTCGCCTACGGGATTGTCTTTGGTGGGAAAGTAAATAAAAACATTTTTGTGCTATCACGCACTGCTGTCTTCATCTTAATCTTCACGGGAGTTTGGTAAGAGCTAAAACCGAACTATAGTTGTACCATAGGCAAAAATAGCATCTTTACTTCTTGGATTGTTCTTTTGGAATCCCCGTTGACCACTTTCCTCTTAGTATACGGTTTATGATTGTCACCTTTTTTTCCCAAGGAATCAGATCATTTCTCGCTGTTCACCTTTTGTTCTAATAATATAATCAAGAGAAGCCTTGTTCAGTGTGTCCCAACCAGCTTTTATGGTTTTATGGTGTGATCACCTCTGTGGCTTTGTGACATGTGTCGTCTTCTATTGCTTTAGCCTGACAGCTTTCCATTCAGTAGTGATGGTGTTGATGGATTTGCTTAGTTTAAACATTTCTATGCACAACTTTGTAAGAGTGTCTTGCACAAAGGAAATTGATGGTAGATCTAATCTATGACTCACTTTCATTCAGCTTTTTTTTTTACGTATTTCTCCGTGAAATTTGATTGTAACATCCCCTTCAGCTACATTGTTGATTACCTGGGAGATCATCTGTTTTCTGGTGTTCTGGATGTCATCACTTTTTGTGACCTCTTGCATGTCTATTGTTTGGGTGGGTTAAAAAAAAAAGAGCAGCTAGATAAGAAAAGAAGTGTCATGTTTGATTCATTAAAACAACAGTCTTTGTCATGTGCATCATTTCCTCTATGGGTGGATTGACAGATGAGAAAGTGGGAGCTTATCAGCGCACCAAATTTTTCTGTGTGGTGATAATGAAAGCCACTCATACACACAGACTTTCAGTTCACATTCCAGGAGTTTTCCTTTTAGCTTCAAAGCTAACAGTTGAACTCAGCAGTCTCGAGCACTGTACATGGACGACATTGCAGTGCTACAGTAAATGTTGTTTATACTTCAAATCAAACCTCATTGTGTTTTGTTTGGAATAAATTTGACAACTAGCCACAAATCTGTGGCTGATTGTAAATGGAAGCGCTGCAAATGGGATTCTTTTTCTGATGAGCAAATATGAGCTGGGCTATCCCAGACAGTCCAGTTCAAAGCACATCCTTTGGCACATGCAAAGGCTTATTTGATCTGTTGAACTCCATGTTTCCTCAAGCCCCCCCCCCCGGCTAATTAAACATCGCTGTCATAGACGGGTCACTTAAGAGCACAGATGACAACCGCTGTAAACACATCCACATCGTGGTTACCAATTAGTGCTTCTTTGGAAGGTGGTGTTTCCACATAAAATGTCCAGCAAATATCCGGCTTTAAAACATGAACTCGGTGCCAGGCATTGTCATGAGATTAGGTTTCAGTGATTGGTTTTCCAGGTATTTGCCACAGTAAATAGACTTAATTTCATTTTTGGGGTCATCAGAGGGTTCACGTCATTTTGTTCCTTTTCTGTAAATATGTATTTGGACTGAGCTGCTTCACATGCTGTGACAGTTCATTCACCTCATTAACGTTGGTGTTATGGTTATCTCATCCAGTTCACTGTGATATACTGACCAAAAACATTTCAAATGATATAGATAAGATAAAAAAAAAAAGATAGAGTTGACGTTGGGCTGTGATAGTTGTGTGAGCCTTGCATGGACATATTTATAAGGTGAGCAGCCATTAAGAAACATCTTTGCTGTTGCAATACACCCGCTGTTGTCTTCTCTGGGTTACCAGTAAGGAATGCGGTTTTACAAATGTATTGGATATTGTTTTCTTATCAATGGCATGAATCTGTTAAGTAAGTTGTGTCACTTGATAAGACAGATGCGTCAAGTACTGCGCAATGCACGCTGGTCACGTCCAACTTAAAAGATATAACCTCTTAAATAGCTCCTGAATGTCCCTTCCGATTCTCATTTAGTTTGAGGGGTGGTTTACACCAGGGTAGACGGTTAATAAAGCTGCAGTATGATCACTTGACTTTGTTCCGCCTTTGACTGCGTTCCAGTATGATAAAGTAAGTGATAAACTATGATTAAGTATCTGGATTTGATAACGAGAATAGATTCTTGATTATTTCCGCATGTCTTGAAATGATATAAGGATTGAAATGACAAAATGACAGGAAAGAACAATTCACAGTCCTCATTGCGTGCAATAGCGCAGCGTTAAATCATCGTGCCACAACTGCTACCCTGGGAAATGGCCCTAGACTTTTCTAACTCTTAATCCCCCCCATCATTAAAACAGGAAGCCCTTTTAGAAGGGATATTTTGATGGACAGCATTATTACATCATGCAAATGCATTTCGGTTTTCACAGGGACAGCGGCCTATTGTTGTGAGACAGATGGATGAACCCATCCTTTAATGTCACAATCAAATACCTCCAAACCTGTGACGCCTTCTCTTAGATCACAGCCATTAGATAACAACGTGCTAAATTTTCAAATTTTCAAAACTACTCGAAAAGGAAACCGAAGTTTCCAGTTTTCAAAGCAGTTTCGATTCCGAACTGTGGTGAAAATTGCCACGAAGCCCTAACCCAACACACACACTCTTACCCTCCTCGTATGTCAAACTCATTTAACCTGGTGTCCGTCACTCTTACGTTCTCTCTGTGTGCGCTGTGCTACTACAAAGGAATGTGCCGAGCAGGCCACTTTCTTGCCCAGTTGGGTGTTATGGCTTAGCCAGAGATTAGAGTTTGTGTGTGTGTATTGAGACACACTCTTAGTTTAGTCAGATGCTTACTTGGACAGAAAAGGAGTAGGACTAAATATCTAGCATGCCTTTGTGAGGAGTACTGCTTTTCGCTAAGTGACAGCATCTCAAACAACGTGACCTCTCTACTGTCAAAACACGACAAGCCTCCATCGTTAGCTGCGTAGCTTTTGGTGTGTTTTCTCGAATCTGCTGCACGGGAGCACATTGCTACGGCTTGTTTGTTTTTGTGGAATGACAGATGGGTGCTAAAACCGCGCGTGGCTACGGTTTCCCTTCACTGGGTTATGAATGTGTGCGTGCAGGTCAGCTTTTAGCACAGGCCTCTCACATCTTTGTGACACTGTGGCGATTTGCACTCCTCCCGAGATGGGAGTGTGTTGTCTGAGCAGAGGTCCAGAGACTGGAGTTGTTTTAAGTGAATTTCAGGACTTTCAGAAGAATTTCGCAATGCAAAAGTCACCGTCTGAGTTTCATTTACCACGAAACAAAGACAACCTATCAAATGTTGAAAGGGAAATATACTATTTAATGAGAGGTATTAGCTCATCTTGCATTTGACGGCAGCAACATGTCAAAGAAAATTGGGACAAAGGCCATCTTTACCACTGTATAGCATCCCCTCTACTTTAAACCGCAGTCTGTGAACGTTTGGGAAGTGAGGACACCTTTGGGAGAGGGACGTTGTCCCATTCTGAACTGATAAAGGATCCTAGTTGCTCAACAGTCCCAGTTGACATTTAACCAATTAGTTGCAGCGTGTTCCTCCAGCTGTTTCTTTTGAGTCCTACTTAACTTGTCCAGCCTTTTGTTGCTCCCGCTGCCATCAAATACAAGATGAGCTAATACACCTTAAACATTTTGCTCCCTATGTTCTACCATGAATACAGTGCTCCTTTGAGAGATTTCTAATTCGTTGCAGCCTAATTTTATTTGCATTTTACAAAGTGCCCCAATGGTTTTGGAATTGGAGTTGTATTTTTAACCCATTTAGGCCTAAAACGCCTTGAAAAGAATGCCTGTAAAACCTATGGGCGATTTCAGAAAGACCCCCTAAAACCTGAAGTTTTTCTGGAAATTCAGCAATTGTGTCAACGCCTACTAAATGATTGATATCTCAGCCTCTGTAGCAGATAAAAACAAAATTCAAAAAGTATTTGAGAGCTTACACTTGTGGCTTTCTTTGGAAATTGAGTTTATTTACATACACCTTCACGAAAATGTAAAAAGTAAAGTGTAGGAACAGCACTATTTTCAATAAAAAAACAGTAATAAAATAAAATAAAATCTAATTTTATATTTAAATTATTTATTCATCTATTTATATATTTATTTTATTGCCAGTAACCTCTTCGTACTGGCAGCACAAGGAGTCCCATGCCCATACACATTCCAATAAATGTTTTCATCTCCGGCACAGTTACGTGTGACCACCTTGCCATCTTTGCTCGAGCTGGAGTCTGAAGTACCTGGTCACTGTATCTATTCGTCTCGGCAACGAGATGCGCCCAAAGCTCCTCAGTAAAAATCTGATTAAATGCCTGCAACGGTGTGGCATCTGCAGGTAAATCGTGGTGGTGGTGGTAATTGTCAGTCTTCCACTCACATTCAAACCCTTCAAAATCATCCTCCTCGTTATCGTCATCCTCAAACATATGTGCTAGCCATAAATCTTGTTCAATTGGGTCAGCACGTTCATCAGCATCATCAAAGCCAAGAAACTCCTCAAAATCGCTACCGTCTGAAATGTCTTCCCACTGAAAGTCCTCCATGCTTGTTCGATGTAACTTAACTTCAAAACAATGACACGAGGAACATGACGACACTCTCACATGTCTATTATAATGCATTTAATTGGCGCAGAGGTCAATAATTGGTGCAAAACAACCTTATACAGGAAAAAAGACGTGTACGCTTTCCCGGCCTTAAAGGTAGAATAACGCAACAGCGCCCCCGGCTTTAAAGGTAGAAATGCGGCAATGCTTTCCCGGCCTCAATGGGTTAAACAATGCATGCGTTACTTGGAGGATAATAACTATGTAGATGCATTTTTATGTTGAATTTTACCCAAATATGTAACATCATGTCATATTAGAGCCACTTACAAGGATAGTAAATGTAAAACCTGTCATGGTGATTAACTGCTATACGCTTTGCCCTTTGGTCCTCTCCTAGTTTTGGTCTCATGGAGTGCAGCACAAATATAAATACATACAGAGTGACAATAAATACATCACTCTGTGCTCCTCTAACGATGCAGTGACATCTTACTAAAGCAGAACAACCTTGAAACACCAAATTTATCCACCGGTTTGACTGAAGGTGGCTGGATGTGAACAAGCAATACTTGTACTCCCTAAACTATAAAATCTAATAATGAAGCGGATGTTAGTCATGTCTTTATTGTTGCACTCAAAGAACAACACAAGTGATGTGAAAACATTCAGCCGCATCGCCCTCCTAACTCTCTTGCTCACAATTTGAGCGGTCAGCCAGAGGGGATTTTTCCAAAAACCCCAAAGCTTGCAGGAGGATGCGGAGCGGTACTCTTGACTGCATCTTGTTATTTAGGTAGCGGCTACATTAAAAATGCACCCAAAGGAGCACCTCTAAAGAAGATTTCTGAGGACCGACATCTCAAGTTTAATCTTTGATTTAAGGAGAAATACACAAGGGTTTTTTTGTGCTAAAGAAAACATCACCAATCATAAGAAAAAAAGTGAGATGTCTTATTGGAGTGGATATTGTTGGTACATAAATCAGCCTTTGGTGCCATCTAGTGGAGAAGAATAAATACGTGTGTGTGTGTGTGTGTATATATATTATATACAGGTATATATACATTGCTAAACACTTTGTGCATGTGAGTTCCTATGACTCCTAAAACATTGGTCACGATTTATGTTTTATGAGAAGTTGGATGTCTTGTGCCAATCTTCTTTATCTCTGACAAGAAAGCTACTTCCTATGACCCTTTAATCTACTTTTGGCTTTTGTAAGGCTCTCAAAAAAAACATATTGCTATTGTTAAAGTTGTTTGTAAATTAACTTCAAGAGCAGCCAAGAGATGAATTGACTGCTCCAAGAAAACGATTATTTTCACTATGTATTTTTTTGATAGACAGATTTAATTCCAACCGATTAAATGTCCGATCTATATGCTGCTAAACACAGTTTGCTTTAACCTCGCAGTTGTGTTTCGAAGTAGTTTGCGTCAGATAAACAGAAGACACCCGGTTAACGAACACGCTTTATTTGAATTCATTTTAACAGGTGCAATGATTTCAGTTTCAGTTGTCAATGCTGACACAGCTGGCCACCAGAGGGCAGCATCATTTTTTAGAAATGCATTGCTGTTTTTAAGATTGATCTCTACTAAAACTGTATTTTAGTGTCAACTGTACTTTTCTTTTTTTTAAAGAAAACAGTCCATTTGTTGAGAGAACAACAGTGAGGACAGGCTCATGTCCATGTTCAGTCGTTCAAGTTTGCACAGTCATCGCCTTAATTAATATTGATCAGAGACTTTACGTCTTGTAAAGACAATTAATGTAAAACATGTAGTATTATACATGATTCCCATTCCATTATTACAGGCTCAGCAGACCAGTGTAATTAGCTGAGTATTGATCAAAGAAATGCAAAGCGAGGGCAGGCCAGCTGTTTGCTTTGTTCTGCAGAGCACTTTGATGTGAATTGGGCATGCAACTGATTAATTTTTCCACTTGAGTAGGCAGATCCAATAAGACATACTGTATTCATTTAGACCTGTGACTGCTGTGTGTCCACGTGTGAGGAAACTCTCCAATTCAATATTACATAAAAATCACTTTGGCTCCAGAAAAATCGTAATAGATGCCAAAATAACAAGTTCAGTCTGTTATTTAATCTATTCTGTATTATAGTATATTTTCTGCCTAAGCTGCTGTTTTAGTTGCACAGGCTTGATTATCTGCTGACAGGCTGATGGGTGGCTTGCAGGTGATTGCAAAGCTCTGTCGTCTTTGTAGACTTTTTTTTTTTTCCGACAGTCGATTAGCTGTGCACTTATTTTACCGTTAGTGGTGCTGGACCCAAAATACGTCGGCTATCTCTCAATCAGGACAACTTTGCAGGGGTGTTCTGTTCTCATAGCAAATCAACAACACGAGTGTTCACGGTATCAACGGGGTCCTCCATGTATCTGCCCCTAACCCCCCCAAAAAAATGAGGAACCACGCGACACTTGAAATTATATTAAAAAACACTTTATTATTCTTAAGGGAAATCATGATGTTGCAGTATTTTTTTTTCTTTCTTCTTCGAGTGCGCCAAGATTAAACTGCGATTACAAAAAAAAAAATATTGCAAGTAGCCATTTAAAATCCTGATCAGCAGAGCTGGTTTGCGCAACTAGAAGCGGCTGCCATGAATTTAGCTTAACACACATGTGTACACATTGCAGGGCGTGTAACTCTGAAAAATGACCAATATGACACAATTTGATTCTATAACATAAGAAATATTTAAGCATGTATGTTAATTAAATGGACTATGTCCTTAGTGCATATTGTTTGCTTTGCTTATCCGTGTAACTGTCACGAATGAATGCTTCAGCTGATGTTTTAAAGTTCTCTGCTTGACTTCTGTATTTCTATTGTAACAGTGTGTGTGTGTGGTGTGTCAGCAGTCCGAATCTGTTGATGCACAAAACGTTAACACAGACTTTTGGTTCCTGTGGGGCGGCCATGTGGGAGCTGTCTGTAGCAGAAAAGCTGCAACACTGGTCTTTAATTAGGGGTTGGCATAGAAACTGGAGCGAAGCTAGTAACAACGAGCAAGAGGCTGCACCTCAGCCAGGACTGGTTTGATGGCCTGTCACCTTAAAAATAAATGGCAATTAGCAGTGTGGTGCCCTCAGGGTGAGTTGGTCAGAAGGACCACACGTGTTATTCGTAACTTAAATTCACTTTGTACAGGAACATCTCTCATCTTCTTAACAGTAGGCCGCTGATTTATTTCATTTCCTTACTTTACATCAGAAGCACCAATTAACATTTTCATTTCTGAAATGGAAATTGTGCTAGATTATGATGTAAGGATTGTTTTTCAAAAATAGTTTCTTCTCCTTTCAGATTAACTACTTTCGCTTGATCATTTGTAGTCCAACTGGAGATTGCGTCAAATCACTAATGTCACCTTTGAAAAACGGGGATCCGGGGATCATTTATCAGGTTCAGCTGAATTGTTCCTAATAAAAACACAGTGGCCTTATTTTAGTTTAGTCAGACATTGCTTATACAGTGAAGTGTTTCCAAGAGCAGGATCGATTGAAACCTTGTGGACCAGTGTCTCCTCCGTCTCTCTGTGTTTAGATTGTGCTCTCTGATTAAAATCTCCCCTCATCCTGCAGAGTTGTGATGGCCGAGTTGCCTCATAGCCTAATATGGGGGTACCCTCTGCGTGAGGGAGCGATCGCTGGATCTCTGTCTTCTTTCTTTCTTCTCTCTTTTTTTTTTTCCTCTCATATCTTAATTCTCTCCCCCTATTTTTCGTCCTCTGCTAGTCTGACTGTTACGGAGGTCTCCTGCACTCCCTCTCTTCCTCCGGCTCTCTCGTACTCTCTTACGCTCGAGCCTTCTCTCACTTCTCAAAGTGTACACAGTCTGAGAGGGATTGGAGCTTGCTGTTTTTTTTCCCTTCCTCTCTCTTCATTTATCAGCCTTTTTTTCCCGATACAGTAAGTAAACTGTTTACTATGAGTTCTTGTTGTACTTGAAGGAAAAACCTTTCTTTATGTCGTGTGGCTGCACTGTGAGATTTATGCTGCGTTAGTTCTCTGTTGCAGCAACGGGATTTGTTCAGTTCATTAAGGTGAATGTCTTCGTGAAAGTATGGAGGTGGTGATGTCAAAATACATTTGAACATACCTGCCATGCGGCGCTTTTGAACATGATAACAGAGTAAGTCTAACCGAGCTGTGCAGAATGGCTTTTTAGACATGGGTCTGGGAGGAAGATTATTGTATATTTATGATGGAAAAGTACAAACAAGTAAGAGAACTTAGATCAAGGAAAGACTGTGGGATACACAATATGCTTTAAATCCAAATTTAAAACAGCTTACAGTTTGAAAAAGTAGCATTTGTATCCAAAGCAACATGGCAAACTCTAATTCCCAGCTTGCCTTTGTGCTTATTGTGAGTTTGAGGGGAAACTTTGCTTGCATGTTGTACCAGGAGCAAGTTAAGCCTCAAACTTTCAAAAGTGAAAAACATTCATCAGGCTTATCTCTGGCTGTCTGACCGGGGCTGTGTGCTGTTTTGTAGGAGAGTATAGTGGCTTGCTGTAGTATGACATCATGAGAACTGTAAGTGGGGGAGTGTGGTGGTGTTGAGGGGTCCCACTGAGTGCTTTGGGTAATGATTTCCAGGTTGTTTTGGCCCTCAGGATGACCCTGCTTTTTTTCTCTCTCTGACTTTTCCAGCTCCTCTGTCATATTCCTCTCTGCTACACTGTAACTATCCCCCTTGCTTTTCCGCTGCTTTTGCCTGTTGTTATCAAAACATTTTTTTTTAGCATTCACGACTTTTCCCTTTTGTACTCTCTTAAAGCTAAATGTTGGATTTGTAAAATAAAACTTGCTCCCCAGCAAAGGTGGGGAGTAATGAGTTACATTTACTCCGTTACATTTATTTGAGTAAGTTTTTGAAAAAATTATACTTCTAGGAGTAGTTTTAAATCACTATACTTTTTACTTTTACTTGAGTAGATTTGTGGAGAAGAAACTGTACTCTTACTCCGCTACATTAGGCTACAATGCGCTCGTTACTTTTCTTCTTACCTCTTTGGTATTCTACGCGTCATTATTTTTATCCCCCCCCGCGTACGTCTCAGAGGGAGAGACTTCCGCCAAAGGCTCTACCACGTGACTGTGTTTCACCAATCAAACGTAGCCGTGCAGTCTCGTCACGTGCAGAGTATAGCTCTGGTCACGTGACCATACTCAATCTCAGCGGCGGGACGGGTTAGTTTTACAATTTACAGTAAAATTTACAATTACAGTTTACAGAAAACAAAAAAAGAAATAGATGAAAAATGTCAGAATCAACGGTCGGAAATGAAAAGACTGACGAGGCCTCATACTGAAAGCATGTTTACCTTACAAAAAGTGTGAAATAGCAGCTACATTATGTGTCTTCTGTGTTAACCAAAACAAACGGACATTTCAGCATTCAAAAACTCAGCATCTAACTTGATCAAACATGTAACGGTAAGCTTCCTAAATTCGTTTCCCCCGTGGATAGGCGAATGTTTGTTTTTTAGGTTACATATGTTTTAAACATTTCCTCAAGGCCTCAGTATGCTTCTCCGTCGCTATCCGTCAATTCGTCTCCGTAGTCCGTCCTTTCGAAGTTCTCCGTCGGGCTGTCGGATACGCAAGGCAATTCACCTCCCGATCAGTAGGCGTCGCTAACGAACCAATCTTGCGACGTCTATGGTGAAAGTCGTTGATTGATTGTTTACCTTCCGGCTCCGTTCCACTCCTCACAGTGAACGATAGCGACCGAGAGAGAAAGACTGTTGTTGGAGTTAGAGCTTGTTGAAATTGAAATACAATTAATTTTGTTTAAAAAATGGAGAAGGGAACGAGAGTGGCGGTGTTGCTGTTGTGAGAGGAGGGTACTAACTAACCGGAAAAGTGATTACGGAAATGATGTTGTAAAATTAGCCGACCAATCACAACCCTTGCGGTCTCCGTTTCCTCGACGGATAGATAGAAATTTTGGCCGACGCACGCAAGCTACGGAGAGCGTCTCCAGGAGGGTGTCCGTTGACGGAGAGGGCTCTCCGTAGGTGACCATAAATCAGCCTTTAGTCTTTTATTTTTTATTGAAGTACTTGAATTTACCAGGATTATTTTAATTTAAGCTATTTTGTAATTAATTTTTATCAATTGGATGAACTCTAATTTGCCTAAAGATGATTATTTTGTATTTTTGTCGGTCCAATTGAATGCTTGTGTTAACAAATAAATCAGACGTTACTCAACATTTACTCAGTACTTGAGTAGTTTTTTCACCAAGCACTTTTTTACTCTTACTCAAGTAATTATTTGGATGACAACTTTTTACTTTTACTTGAGTCATATTATTCTAAAGTAACAGTACTTTTACTTGAGTACAATTTTTGGCTACTCTACCCACCTCTGCTCCCCAGTAACAGTTGAGGCAATTGCTCCACCTCAGTTTCTGTTCCACAGCCACTCATTATTGTGATTGATCACTAATAGCACAAACTGAAAGTAACACTGGAGAATCTGGCAATGTTTTTTGCTCTTTGGCTCCACCTACAATTTTTGGTTCTGCAAATGCACAGCCATACACTCATACTTGTCTTCACACTGAAGAGGAAAAGACACCACCAGAGGTCACCAACAATGTCAAGCAGCAATATCAGCTAATGCTGCAGGACCTGACAAGAACAGGACAACATATCTTTATCGACGACATGTGATGAACGAACACATAAAAAGACAAAAGGAAATATTCTAATATATCTGATTACAGTTTTGTTTTCCTGATTTCTAGTTGTGAAGGATTTGAATGTGGTTTAATGTGTGAAATAAATTCATGATAATTTTTTTTTTTCATATCTTAGTGCCATGCATTGCAAGTCAGCAGAGAACCTTTCTGTTGTTGTGATGTTGGGTATTTTCCATTTTCCACTAAAGTAAACGTCTGAAGTATATTATAGAACCGCCCCAGCTTCAGTTCTCGCTAATTGTATAACCTACACAGAGCAGAGGGAATCATTTCCATGGTTGTGTTCGATTTATGTTTATGAGCAGAGCAAAGAAAAAGGGATACAACAATAACCTAGAGCGCTTATCGCTCGTTACTTACCAAAAGCAACAATAAAGCTAACACAGCATCTGCCTGTCATCTTGCTATTTCTTCGAGCTCTCTCCAGCAGTAAAAACTTTTGCTTATTTTGGTGAACATTTGTTGTCATCCAGTTGGTGGATTGGAAAGAAAAGTTGTGAACTTTGGTATTTCAGGTGCTTCAGGACTGTTTCAGCCCGGGAATGAGCATTAGGAATGTCACCGTGCTTCAGAAGTTTTGCTTTGGTATCGAGGCTTAATAAATACAACATCAGTTTTAATCCTCACTTTTTTTTTTTTTTTGCCTGTGAATGACCTGCTATGAATCTTTTGACAATAGATGTTGAACCAGACAACAAAGTCATGCAAATGCTGATCTCTTTTCTCGAATGGAGATATTAATTTGTTCAATAACGGTTGATGCCGCACGTTCCTCAAATTCTTTTTGCTTCTCTGGCTCCAAAAAACCGTTTGATGAGAGGCAAACACAGCCACTTGCTCTTGAGCTTGTGTCTGCTTTTTTGCTTTAAATCTTTGAGGTTTTGCTTCTCTCTTCAAAAGCGGTGGAAAGCGTGTGGCGGCTGGGTTTCAGTCCAGGTTCCCCATGGATTTATTCGAGTCCACGATAAATGCATGTAGTCTTTTTGCTACCTTCGACTGTGCGACACACATCCGAACAGAGCACACATAATAATAATACCCTAAGCTTGTTAAAGGTGTGAGGCAGCGCTCAGGAGGTGGGCTCAGCTCCTGGCTCTCTGGTGAAACGGCTCCTTGTGAAATTCAACAGGGGATTATAATTCAAGTCACCCCTGGCCTCCCTCTCCATTTCCTTCGTTGTTCTCCCCTGTGTATTTCTTTCTTCACCTCTCTTTGTGTTTCCTGCTGGGCTGTCCTTTTTCATATCCTTTCCCTTCCCCTTTCTCATCCTTCATTTTTCATCCTTCTTCTGCTCTCTGTCAAACCTCTCCTGTTTTGACAAAACCTCCTTCGAACCACGTTGATCTCTTTTGTAACAGTTTTTTTTTTTTTCTGCTTCTGTCTTTCCGTCTCATCAGTCTTGTTGGAGCCTCCTGTGGTCAGAACAGACTCCTAAAATCTGATTTTAATCTAGTTAGCTTTTTATTCCTTTTTGAACCAGATCCAAAGCTATGTAAGAAAATATATCTCCAACTCTTAATCGTGACCTCAAATTTCACAATTGTGAAATTGATCGCTTTTTCCTTCCAGATATTTCCCCATATTTCTGTTAGCTTGTGTCTGTCAATTCATAAACTTCTTTATAGCCATGAACTATATGGGAGTTCCCAAATATCTGTGCCCCTTATGTCATTCACTGAACAGCATTGAAAGAGCCTAATATCCTGTTCTGAATACACACATTATTTTCTTCTGGTGTAATTGTCGGCAAATTAAGATTTGCTGCAGCCTTTTTGCACTGGACATGCATCGTTCTGTTGTCTTTTAAAAGCGAGGTTGAGTTTCAGCTGCCTTTGAGGTTGATAAATGCTGAAGACTGTGGACATTTGTATTTACTACTTTCAAAATTGGTGCGTCTCTTGTAAATATTATAGTCCAACTTTTTTTTTGTCCTGATAGTTTTCTCAGAATGTAAATCAGTGTTACACGTGCCTGTTGCTCTCAGGAGAATGTGTGATGTCAGGAACTGTTTGTTGTGCTGCCAGAGGGACAAAGTGAAAAGTGCTTTTCTCGTAAGGACTGAACGTTCCTGTCGTACCCCAGCAGGTGAGCTACAAAGAGCCTGACCTGGAGCACCTCGTGAGTCACAACACACGGTGACTCTTTTTTGCAGAAACCTATTTGTCAGTTTTCATATTCTGTCCATGTCTTTTCAGTTTTTCTCTTGTTTTCCTTCGGTCATTCATTCACTTCCTTCGTGTCAGCTGAGCGGATGTTGTTGCCAGTCTAGTTGTCATTGCACGTTTTGATGGACTGCAAACAACTTTTGCCTCGCCTTTCATCTTTTTAATCTGATTGAAAAGTCTTTCGTCATCTTTGGGCTAAGACAAATTATTTAGCATGAATGCATTGATAAATAAAGAATTTAGCTGCAGATTTGTCGGGTTTGTCTAAAACTTTGACTTTCGCTATGACGAGTCACAGGCAGTTTCTGGTGTTATTCTCCAATCTCTTGTACAGTTATACTAAATTTTTTAAAAATATGTGTTCCTGCCAAACCTTGATGATTCGAATTCTAATTTTTTATTTAATAACCTTATTTTTATTTTGATTCTAGCATCCTAAATCTGTCCTTATATGGGAGGCTTTCTTAACCAATAGTACTCTGTTAATATTCAAAGTGGATACTGAGACTCGGACACCAGGTTTCTCTAGTCTTAGTTTGTCTGTGATTGCAGACACTGTACACATACAATGCACACTAAGATAAAACTTTACTCAGACATACTAATAAAGCATTTGGCAGATGCATACAAAGCGTATGTACATGTACAAAGATGCTGTGTCCATCCTCATGGGCAAACTACATCTTTTTATGTATATAATGTGTTTGAGGACATAAAATGCTAAACAAGGATTTTAGGTTGTGAATAAGTTGGGGCACCATCATCTCATCAGACCTTAATTATGCTGTTGGGACATTAGATTGGCACCATCTTATTTAAAGCAGACATATTATTCCTATTTTCTTTCCTTATTTATGTATTTTTTTAACCAAGTTGGCATAATGACCTGAGGTCTTATCAAAGCACACTTGTTAGATTAGTTAGTAAGAATCACCCATGTAAATAATGAATATATAATTTGTGAAAAGGTATCGCATACTGTGTTATGACTAATGAATACATGGCCATGTGTATGAACTGTGAGTATGGACTTACAGATCGATCTTTGTTTCTCCAGTGACCGGATCTGAGCTCTGCTGCACTCAGTCGAGTCTGAGTCGTTCTCATTCAGTGCAGTAACTCCTCCATAAAAGTGTCTTCTAAATGAATGTAATGTACGTTAATAAACACACACGCAGCGAAGTTGTGTCTTGTCTCTGTCACTGCAGCCTCACACCAGCTGCGATGATAAACAGCCGACCCTCCCCGCATTGAGGGGACACGGCATGTCATGGCTGCACTGTACAGTACCCTACCTTGTAATGCAAAAGCCTCATTTTATGCTCTGAGGCTGGAGTCGACGTGAGATGCATGCTGCTCAGCAGAGGTGACCACAGAACATTTCTGTGCAAAGCTGGCTTCGTCATTCCAGCAAGCTGATGAGGCGGCGGGATGAACTTGACGAGTGATGTAAGCATCCACTGAAAATCTGAACGGGTCACTGAATGAGTTATTTTCAAACGTATGGGGGCACAACACAAAGTTCCATGTATGAGTTTTTCCATTGGTTTTGACTACAGACACCTAAATATGTGCTCTCAAGAGCAGAAAAGATTTTTCTTTCTTCATAACATATCCTCTTTAACCGATCACCTTCATGTTCATACCTTTGTAAGAGCCCTGGAGCCAGCCAGCCAGTTTGCCTTCCTTCTTTCCTGATCCAGATTGAAACACACAGGTGATTGAGCTTTGTGGCTGCTCCGATCTGTGGAACAGATTACTTCTCCATGTATGCACAGACGGAAGCCATGTTTAAATAGCTATTTAAGACTCAACTCTTCTCCTCGGCTTTTGACTTGAGCAGAGTATGATACCTCAATAATTTGCATTGGGTTGCACTTTTATTGTCTGTTTATTCCTAGTTATTGCATTTTCATATTTTATGTGATTGTAAAGCAGTCATGTGTTCTATTAAACGTATTCTATGAATACATTTGGCCTTGAACTTGACTTAGAGATGATCAGCTAATGATATTTCCAGAGCCAATAAATTTAGCTCTAATATATGGATGCAAAGCTGACAAATGGAGGAGTCTTCATAACAGACAAGTGAAGGCCAGGAGTTTGATAAGGCGGAGCCACTTTAGATTTAGTTTAGACATATAGGATACAGATGTTTCAGTTAAGCCTTCACAGTAAGAAAACAGTGAGCAAGATCTTAATAGAGGATCTCCCGACCTTTAGAGCACGGGGGTAGAAAATACTGCTCTGGGATTGTGTGACTGTTTGTGGCGTGGGGAAACATTCACGAATCGAAGAAAAATCTGGATGCAAATCTCAGAGTCAAAATACTGAGACCGAAAACAGCTTTGTTCCAAACAATTCAACGACCAAAAGACTATAGTCCTTCAAGAAAGTTCAAGAAGTTTTTGGAATGGTCCTCACTGTCCCCCAAGGTATATGTGTAAGGTATCTTTTACATGTTGTATGCGCAGGACAGCTTAGAAATATACCAGATCTTGAGGTCTACTTGTGAGAGTTTGTTAACATTCCTACTGTAAACCAAGACTGAGCAATTCTAACCGACTACAAACGAATTTGGAGACTGTGATGTCTGAGGGAGCTTTGTAAGCTTTTGCTTTGGTACATTCCTCAATAATCGTCTTTTTGCTCATTTCTTGTAGTGTCTGTTTGCCGTGAAGGATGGATGTACCTGTGATTTTCTCAAGGATCCCCAAAGTTGTGCATCCAATACATACAAGTGTAACTAAGCACAACTTGGCCAGACACACAAGAGAGCACTGCACATAACCAGCAGTGAGACAGTCCAGGCTGAGGGTGCAGGGAAGCAAACATTACTTTGTGGAGACAGCAATAGCAGTAAAAAAAAGTTAGAACAGAACAGAACAGGGCAGGGTAGAAGGTAGGTCTGGTTTTTTGGTGATACAAAGCAGGATCAGAAGTTCCTTGGAGAAAGAGTGTGGTACACGGTGTTCACAAACATAAATCTTTACCGGTGATTGCAGAGTAAGAAACCCATTTGAAACATCCAGCGACAGATTCGGCCTAACAGAGGATGTCTTGGCATGTTTGGGTGTGCTTGGTTTATGTCTTTTGATTTGGTTTATACTCGCTAGGATGGGTGGGGTTAAGAGTGTCCGGGTGCTGGGATACCAGAGCTGCTGCACATACCTGGCTCGGAGTTTTCAAATACACTAGGTCCAGTTGATTTAAACTTTCTTGTCTCGTTGGGTGGGCAGGGTGTACATTTTGTCCATTCTCCCAGACGGATTTGTCGGCTCTATTCTCTCCACATTGAAGCAAACACGCACTCTAAATGGTTTGAAGGATTTTATGAATAAGTGGGCTATCTCGGACATGATTTACAATATTTCAAGAATGAAGCAACTCAGAGATTCTGCGTTACTGCGTTTGTAAATGCTTGGCAAGCACAGTTTTTTTTTTTTGGTCATGCGGGTTCACTGAAAAGTTTTGAAGACTTGATTATATTATAGATTCTTATGTATCATAAAACATAAATGTGTCTTTTTTCCTTGTACTTGCTAACCATGATTTGTATCAGGTATGTCATAAAATTAGACTTATTTTAGGCATATTTACACAAGCCTGGACTCGTCCTCTGTCCTGCAGAGGCACAACTGAAGGACAATTTGAAAATGTCTAACGAATAGAAGCAGTCTGAGTTAAATCTTTCGAGTGACCCTAGCTAACCTCAACTGACCTTGACCCTCCAGGATGCTTCTAAAAGTAGATTTCAGGCGAAATGATGCATTACCGTTCCTCGAGTGTCCACATCGTGGGAGCGTATGTCTCAGGGCAGAGCACTGTGCTTAATTTTATAGATATCGTTACCAGATAAAACTTTGTGGCCTTGTGTGTCTGCATACATGGCAATAGAGGGAGGGAAACTTGACCAGTCACACACACACTGTTACAGCATTTTACAGACAGCTGAGCTGTATCGAATAGTGGGACCTAAGACCTAGTGAACCAGAGTAATTGCTGAGAAGTGTGTATCGGTGTGTGTTTGAGAGAAGTAGACTGTGGGTATGGGGAGAAGGTGTCATTGTGTAAATATGTGTGTTTGTGTGGGGCCGGTCGGAGACATCAAAGTAAAGAGTTCAAGATGGGAGTGGTTGAGTTTCAGGGAGACAGCTTCAGCTTCTCCAGTGTCCTGCGTGCTCATGCAGACTGAATGTGCCTGCTGTGAAGTGCATTACGGCACGGGCATGAGTCACAAAGCGTTTGCATATCTGCTTTTTTAGCATGCGCATGTATATGTGTGTCTTCGTGCATGTGTGCATTCCAGCTCAAAGTTCATTGGTCTCTGCGGTGCCCCTCAGTGACCCTTGCTAATCCTTTCCCTGTACGGCTGTTGTCAGGCAGAGCAATTACCCAACAGGGTACTAATAGGACTTTTAATGACACATTCATTCATGTATGTAGGTTATGTGGATTTATTGTCACTTTTGAAATATGTTATTATTTCTTCTTCTTCTTGTATTATTTGACCTTCCTTTTATTGTCAGAAAGCCTAAAAACACACTCTTACAACCACAGTTTACAGTCTGGATAAAGTTGCCATTTTGCAGTGGTTATGGTCAGTGTTGGGACAGGAAGCTATCTGTCCAATAAAAGGTGGAATTGTAAACTGGAGGAAATATTTCAGGAGCTGATGTACTATACACAAACTTTTATAGGGGCATGTGAGCTAACCTTAGTAGAAAAGGTAAAAGAGGGCTGAGGTAGATCAGTGTGGCTGCCTGCAGCCATTACAGTTTTCCTGTACAGAGCTTAAGCCATTAGCATTTCCTGTGCACGCACTGTGAAACATGAGATACAATCATGGCAAGTGTCTAATTCAAGTTTTTTTAACTAGCTGAAGAGAAAGATCAGTGGTAATGCAATCTGTGATGAAGAAGAACATGCCGGACATATTGATGTTGAATGACGTGCACAGTGTTATGTAACAGAGTTGAAAAACAATTCCAATGATTTGTTTGGTTACTTATTTATGATTATTGTACAATGACCCCCTTATTCTTTTGTGCCTTTCATTTTACTGATCTGTTCTCTATGAAGAAAACCCAATATTTATATTAATATGTATGTACATATGTGCTAAGGTGATTACCTTAAGTACCTTTGTGGGGATTTTTGTGATGATTCCTGAAGGTCTGGCTGTCTGCGTTTGCGTCGAGTTAGAAAATGTGCTTGTTTTGTGAAGCCAGCTACTCTGTGTCGATCAAAAGCAGCACCACATTCCCTGGAGTGTACTTTGGAGTCGGGCGCATTTATATACTAGAGCTCTGACCCACAGTTTTTTTTTCTTTTGCTTCGTTTGTCATCTGTCAAGCAGGAGGCCTTTATGTTACTGTGGCCTACTCGAAAGAAAGAGAGAGCATCACAGGAGAAGAACTGACTTGAAGTGGGTGAAGAATTTGGAAAAATTCAAACAATATTTGCTCCATGTGGTTTCCACCAAATATATCACACGAGCGTGGTTCTTTGGCCATAAGGAAAAAACATCCCTGAAAAGTGTCGTACTCTGTGTTGATACGTTATATTCACACAACTATCAACCTATGAATGTGTTGAGCTAATGGGCAATATAGATAACATGACTGACATGCAGGACTGCAATCAAGTTTTGGTTTTAAGCTACTTGTTGAATGTGCTTTCTGTTCAGTGGACACAGACAATCGCTAGCTGCAAATGTTGAAATGAAATAGCTGATGTTCTTAAGGCGGGAATTATCTGTTAAGCTATTAACTCAAATTAGGTTGATTGGATCTTTTTAAGCATGAGCTTTTTGTAGGAGGTGTGTGTCCCTTGTGTCTGTGTTTGTTGTTCGTATTTAACGGCCCCTTCCTTTATTCCTTACTCTTGCCCCTCTCTAAACGTGCAGCCTGGTATGTCTCGTTTCCCCGGGGAGGACTCAGATCTGACAACAGCCTGGCCTACACCCCACGCAGGAAACCCATCCCAATGAGGGAACTAGCTTGCCATGTACTATATTCCCTGTGTGTCACAGCATTGCCAGTCTGTGATTACAGATTCACATACACTCAATGTAAAGAAGTGATAAGAATATGGCTTTCACGTAGCTTTTTCCTGGCACTGTTATGAAGCGTTGCTTATGGACGCTGTTAGTGGTGATTACACCCGAGCTGCATTTTCTCATTAAACTTGTATTACACCCACCCCCCTCTTTGTCGCCGGTATCGATTTTGTTGGATTTTGTAATATCCATCCCCACTGAAGGCGTAAGTGCCCACTTATAGTGCCACAAAATGTTGTCTTAATGGCTTTTCTCTGAAATCTGTGCCAGAAGAGCCAGTCCGGAGGTTCACCCAAGGACAAAGAACAAGCCAATTGTTCTGGATAAGTGATTCCTTTTATGTCAGATGGATTTTGTTCCAAGAAAGGTTCGAATCGAAAGAATACTGTAGGAGGCTTTCTCTTAAAGGTCAAAGAGTTCACTTAGTCAGAGCTCCTCGATCACTTCTTTTCTTTCGCTTTGCTTTTGTCTGCTGCTTTCTTGCGTTTTTTTTCTTTTTCTCGAGCTCCCTGTTATTCAACACTCGCTGTATGGCTACACATCTGTCTGTCTCACTCTGTGTGAGTCCCTTTCCCACCTTTCCTCCCATCTGTTTTGTGCCACAGCGCATTGTTTTTGTTAAATTCTTTCATTTCACACTTTGATTTATTTTCTTTCAAGAGGAAATTGCTTCTGAGAATCATCACAGCAGAGGAGCTGATGACATTGACTTCTAATTCAAATTTTGCATGATCGTCTGAAATGGGAAATGGCTCTGGACGAATGGATTTTCTTTTTAATCTCATATGCATACATACCTCAGTCTTGATGAGGCTATTTGACTTTAACACTTTACACTGTCAGTGTAAGTCAGTGCAAACCCAGCCTAACCAGATCTGATCCTGCTTTAATTGCTTTTTACTGTAATGATTGGCACTTAATGAAAGTAAAGCCTTTCTGTAAAGTGTAAATAACGGTTTTATTTAAAGAATTGTCGACTGTGTGCACGTAATCTTTCACAATATTCTGATGGGGGATGTTTTGTTTCTATAGAAGCCAGTCACCGTTTTCTGCCTGTTCATTCTCATTGTTCTGTAAGGGATTAGCTGATGGCTGACAGATTGGCACAGGTGAAACTCAGTTAGTGATCTATTTGTTCATGGTTTTCTTAACAGATTCACAACTATGTGCGGGACAGGGAGGGATTCAACCTGATTCATCCCGCCAGAAAGCTCCTGCTGTCTTGGCCTGGATGTGCACGTCTCAAGGAGTCTCTGGGTCCTGATCTGAGCTCCTGCCTTCATCACTGTTGCTGTCATCCTTCTCAACCACCCAGGTTTGGCTATATTTTCACCATACAAAAATCTCAAACTTTTTCAGCCTGGATGTAATTTAGCAGCTGGATCCATATTTGACCAGAACGTAATGAACAACAACCGCTTACAAGTTGCCAGTTTTGCTCATCAAAGTAAAAATGCTGTAAAAAGGATGCCTTGAGGAGCACTTGTCTGCTAATCAGAGGTGGTGGTTCGCTCCCTGGCTTCCCCAATCAGCGTGTCAAAATGTCACTGACATTGCCTCCCAACACTTTCATCATTGTGCGATGGAGTAAATAGTGCTGTATAAGTGTGTGAATGTGTTTTGTGTTTTAAAAAGCCCTTAAAGCAACAGCACTAACGCAAACAAACTTTGTTTGTAGGTTTTATCGGGCCTGTGGCCAGAGAACGCTGGTGTGTTCCCTGCTGGCTGGAGCACTTCTAGAGACCACCGCTGCTCTCGGTGTCCGCTCTGCTCTATACTGTCCTTTGCCCCAGTGCCCCAGCAGCCACGCTGTGCTGAAAGGTAGGTGTTGGGAAAAAAAACATTGGTGTTTTTAAAACTTGTAAACCTCGTGAATTGAGGTTGAATTGAATTGATGTCAGTGTCAGAAATGTTAGCTTGGGTCGTGAAGTTAAACATTAGACAGTTCCGTTGTCTATCCTACAGCATTGTCTTCCAGCAATAGTCTGGAACACAACTTAAATATCAAGTATGATAATTAGCTGTTTATTCTGCTCAAGAGCTAATAAACAAAGGTGCACATGAAGTAGCAGTAGCCGTGACCTGAGGGTATCTCATTATTCCCCTGTGGCCTCCTGCTCTCTTCCTTCTCTTCCTCTTTGCTCTTTTCCCACATGTTTCCTTATCCACAGAAGAATCTGGCTTGGTTGAGCTTGATCCCAGTGGTTGCCCTTTTCCTTTCTTTCCTTTTTCTTTATTACCACTTTTCTCTTTCCATTACATCCTCTAATTTAGATCCAACAAATTCACACAAGATTCACAAAGGCCATGAGGAAAAAAAGAAAACGCTTTCTGACATCACAGGCTCCACATTTCACCCATACAATCAGGTTACATCTTAACATTTATATATCTGTATGTATACACGGATAGTTTGACAGATGATTTATATTCTGTTTCACCCTCTTCCTGCCACAGTTTCTCTCCACATGACTTTACTTTACCGTCCAGTCAGTCAAGTTGTTGTTCAGCTGGTAACTGTCTGTCCACCATCTCTAGAATGATGTTACGTATGACTTAAATGTAAGCTGATACTGACATTAACTTCCACTGGCAGTGAGCCAGGGGACAGGCTGTCTCTGGTAAGATCAAGGAGACATGGAGCTCAGTGTACACACAGTCGCGCAAAATGATTCATTTTTGTATTTCTGTCTTTGTGACTTGCTGAAATATCAGTCACGCCGATCACCACACTTTCATTTGGATCAGACGACCTTTTTAACATTCACACGCAGACACTCGCACACGATGCATTTCTTCAGCATTGCACTGAGCTCTGTTCTAATGGGGGGCTACAGCAAACAGCGCTGAGCCAGACACGCGCACACATAGCTATTTAGACGTCTTGGCAGGACGAGGATTTGATACACACAAGCCGTGACTGTCTAATTTCCCGGTATCCTATTGTCAAAGCAACCCAGATACTGAACGTTTTGTTTAAGCACGACTCTTCTGTGCAGGGAAAGTAGTGTGTGTGTGTGTGTGTGTGTGTGTGTGTGTGTGCGTGCTTATGTTTCTGATCAGCTGTTTGTACTTTGGGAAACTACCTGGGTAACTGTTCAGTGAATCTGAAAGCTGTTTCTGTCTCCAGAGACAACAGAGACTCTTAGATTCGGACTCACTTGTAAGAATATTGGGAAAAGGATGAAATACTGAGCTGTCAAGTGGCCTCAGAAAAGCAACTTTAAGGCTGTTCACATTGTCGGGGCCGAGATAGAAGAAAATGTGTACAAGATTGTTGAAATGATCTGATAGCATGAAAGACATTTCATTATCCTCAAGCTGGGGCAGGGTCTGAGTTAAGTTTCCAACTTGGACAATGTGTGGTTGTAGTTATTGCTTTCTTCCCATTTTTGGTATTGTTCCACTCTTCAGAGTTTCAGTGTAACAATCTGCTCCTAATCTTTAAGCCTGAGTGAAAATTGCTTCTTTCTCAATCTCAGCCATGTAGTCCAAGCAGATAATAAGAGTAGGCTTTTTAACGTGGCAGTAACAAAGAGGAAAAAAAGAAGAAAAAGCCGATTCTAATGTTTATTGTACCACTGATTTTTGGATTGGGGATTTTTAATGTGCTACTTTGATGAAGCTGCATGTAATGCTTTTTAATCTTCTCTGGTTTCTCAACAGTCTGTGCCAGTTTCTGTATCCAGAATAGTGGTGCTGCATAGAGTTTCTTTCTGACTGGGTTGTAAATGATAGCAGAACATTAGAAACACGGCTTGTACCGCTATATATGACGTGTCACTTTTAACCATTGTAACACTCCAAAGAAGTAGAAGTAGTCACTTTGAATACACTACTTTTGGCACAGACATCTGGACACATTGTGGATTTACGTGGCACTGCCAACTTTGTGCTCCAATTCTGAGAGACGGAAAAGCAAATTACCAAATTTGGGGCAACTTCTGTAGTTAAGGATCTATGGACTTGTGCTGCCGCTGGTAATGTTTTGTAAGAGACACTAAGAATTTTTTAAAGATTATTCATAATCTCCAGAATGGTCCATATTCCTCATAAAGACAATAATCTTTCATCGTTTTACCATCTGATGTGTTTTCTTGGTATTGTTCCCCATTGAATATTGTGTTTATTTTCACCCCATGCCAGCTGGGATGGGCTACATTGCGAATTTGAATTGGACTAAGCAAGTGTGAAAAAAAAAAATGGATGGATGGGATGATGCTTGATTTTTATTTATTTATTTTTTTTTCCTAACTTCATGATTAAATCATTGTCTCAGATTGGGATCAAATGTAAAATGTAACTATGTCAGCGCAAAGTGCTTTTTAGATATTATTGAAAGTTTAACTTAACTTAAAAAAAAAAGAAAGAAGGAGGTCTAGAACAACATTCCAAACTGTCTTTACACGCCGGCTCTTTGCATGCCAGTGTCACCATAATGAACCCAAAGTATTCGGCTGCTTTCTTTGTATACAAATAATTTGCGGCGTGTCTGCGACATCAATCATTGAGAGGCAAGTCAGGAGCAGCATTTTGAAGATGATAAATTATTTTTGAACAGGTTGGGTAGGCACGTGTCTGGGTCAGTGTGACAGGCTTTTGTTGGGAGGTTAAGCTGCTGGTGCCCATAAAGACTAACACTAGTGTTGGAAGGCAGCGTCAGCTGGTAGAGACAAAGTGGAGGTCAAGGTGGATCGCAATGCTTAGAGGTGTAGAGATACAGAGAAAAAGCAGAACAGTAAATCATTGCCTAACATCAGGATAATTAGAGGCAGTTGTTTATGTTTCATGGAGCTTGTCCTTGCTAAGCATGCGGAGCCTGATGCCTGCCCAATCCATGTCAGCTCACATACAGCATTTTTTTTTTTTTACTGCTATGACATAGACATAAAGTATACGGTAGAAAGCCATTACATGAACTGTTCTTATAGGTTTAGGAAAAATTTCAAGTTGATTTCATAGCTAAATTTATTTGGTCAAACGACAATAGGAACAGTAGCTGGTGGCTGAAATTATTCCCTTCTGTTCATTTTAGCCATGAAATGGGGCTTTATGATGCGTTACCACTAAGTGGAGCGGTAAAGACTCACTGTCCTGGTTTGCTGAATTGTCTAAAACTAGAACTAGATCCTTGAGGTGTGCAGTGTGTGTGTCACTCTTTGATTAGTGGATGAGCACCTACTTACCTTCTTTATGGTCAAAGTAGTAATTCAAGCACACAAAACTCAAAGGACCACTTGTATTTAGCCACATGTATGTCAGCTGTAAATGACAGTTGTTTTAAGGGATTTTCTTGAGCTCATTTCCTTCTTTTTTTTTTTTAGGGTATTTGAATGTGCTGTGCTGCTGAAAATGAATTATGTAGCTCAGTCACAGGCTGCTATCCTTATGGCTCAATATTGGTGGTTTTTCTGTTTGTTTGTCTTTGCTTCCTTGCTTCTTTGTCTCTCCTCCTTTCAGTCGTCACTTTACATTGTGTTGGATTCCAGCATTTAGGACCCATTGACAGCAAATATGGTGGGGAGTTAAAGTGAAAGGAAGTCTCAAGGATTTTAAGAACACATATTGTTTACATGGCCTTTGTGGCTAAATATAGTCTCCGTAGAACATTTCTGTGATCAGGGTTGTAGACACACAGTTATTATCAGAATGTCTCTCTCTGTCTTTGTATCATACAATATATAGGCAGTATCTCAAAATCTTATAAAATACTTTGTCCAAGATAACAGCAAAACTAAAAGGAAACGGCTCTACATTCATTGGGCACCGTCTTTTATTTAGGGGCATACCGATACCCAGGAATACGTGCCCCAGAGAGGAAAAAAACTAATTAGGAGGCATTCAATATTTTTAAATCAGATCTTGTCTAATTCATTTAGAAATCACATTTAAAAACAGCAAACCAGTTATCCCTACCAGTGTTGGGTCACAGCGATGGCAGTACACGAAATGCACGTCATTAGTTTCTTACAATATTGAATTCATAACCTTTGACGAGATGCAAGAGGAAGATCTCCCCCTTGCTGTTTCCACTCCTCCCCCCCCCCGAGCCTAGGATGGAAACAGGTAGAAGATTCTAACTGTCCCCACCTGCTGTTGTTATGATGGCTATGAGACAGGCTCAATATAACTCTGGACTCGTGCACACACACGCACACACGCACACACACACACACGCACACACTCAAACACAGATTCTTGCTCCTTCCTGGTGTTTCATAAGATATTACATGACAATTAAAGGGGGGAAAAAGGTCCCTCTGGGCCTATATATGAAATACTGTTGCCCTGTTTCCAAAAATGCTTGCAAAATGAAACAAGTGGTCACAATTTAAAACACTTGGAACAATAAAAATTACGTGAAATTAGGTCTATGCTGGTGTAGCGGCCAGCTCATGTCTTGAATGTCAACCAATGCTCACGTGTTCAGCTGCTAGTGAGGGGCTGCGTGTAGTTGTGTGTCAGCTGGCGGCGGTGAAGACTGCGCCGTTGGTATTGATACTGTTGCAAACAAGTAACTAATTAGATACCAATTTATTTTTTTGTGTCGATTAGTATCTCAGTATCTTTTTTCCCCATGTTTTTTGACAAGCCCTAAGGCAGACCAAACTACTTGTTTTGGTTATACAGTATTCAAACAGAGTCCGGACGGACAGGTTGTGTCTGATTAGAATTTATTCATCATCATAAAGCACATCTTTGCAAAAAGTCGCACAAATATTTATATAAAAGTCCTGGTTCTGCATGCGGAGCGCACATTAGAGTATGGAGGGAATGATTTGTACTGATTTTTACTTTCCACACCTGTAATTTGACATTGGTTGTTGTCTGCATAACCTCTACCCAGTTTGACACAAACCATGATTGAAAGGGATTTACATTGGAAGGAGTTATGAGCAACTAGAAAGTTGGTTGTTTATGATGAGACTGACGTGTGAAGGGGAGATAGCATAGAATATACAGTACAGACCTTTATTTTCATGACTATGAAGATTGTAAATTTACACTGAAGGCATCAAAACTATGAATTAACACATGTGGAATTATATACTTAACAAAAAAGTGTGAAACAACTGAAAATATGTCTTATATTCTAGGTTCTTCAAACTAGCCACCTTTTGCTTTGATTACTGCTTCGCACACTCTTGGCATTCTCTTGATGAACTTTCAACAGGTAGTCACCTGAAATAGTCTTCCAACAGTCTTGAAGGAGTTCTCAGAGATGCTTAGCACTTGTTGGCCCTTTTGCCTTCACTCTGCGGTCCAGCTCACCCCAAACCATCTCGATTGGGTTCAGGTCCGGTGACTGTGGAGGCCAGGTTATCTGACGCAGCAGCCCATCACTCTCCTTGTTGGTCAAATAGCCCTTACACAGCCTGGAGGTGTGTTTGGGGTCATTGTCCTGTTGGAAAATAAATGATGGTCCAACGAAACGCAAACCGGATGGAATGGCATGCCGCTGCAAGATGCTGTGGTAGCCATGCTGGTTCAGTGTGCCTTCAATTTTGAATAAATTCCCAGCAGTGTCACCAGCAAAGCACCCCCACACCATCACACCTCCTCCTCCATGCTTCACGGTGGGAACCAGGCATGTAGAGTCCATCCGTTCACCTTTTCTGCTTCGCACAAAGACACGGTGGTTGGAACCAAAGATCTCAAATTTGGACTCATCAGACCAAAGCACAGATTTCCACTGGTCTAATGTCCATTCCTTGTGTTCTTTAGCCCAAACAAGTCTCTTCTGCTTGTTGCCTGTCCTTCGCAGTGGTTTCCTAGCAGCTATTCTACCATGAAGGCCTGCTTCACACAGTCTCCTCTTAACAGTTGTTCCAGAGATGTGACTGCTGCTAGAACTCTGTGTTGCATTGACATGGTCTCTAATCTGAGCTGCTGTTAACCTGCGATTTCTGAGGCTGGTGACTCGGATGAACTTATCCTCCGCAGCAGAGGTGACTCTTGGTCTTCCTTTCCTGGGGCGGTCCTCATGTGAGCCAGTTTCTTTGTAGCGCTTGATGGTTTTTGCGACTGCACTTGGGGACACTTTCAAAGTTTTCCCAATTTTTCGGACTGACTGACCTTCATTTCTTAAAGTAATGATGGCCACTCGTTTTTCTTTACTTAGCTGCTTTTTTCTTGCCATAATACAAATTCTAACAGTCTATTCAGTAAGACTATCAGCTGTGTATCCACCTGACTTCTGCACAACACAACTGATGGCCCCAACCCCATTTATAAGGCAAGAAATCCCACTTATTAAACCTGACAGGGCACACCTGTAAAGTGAAAACCGTTTCAGGTGACTACCTCTTGAAGCTCATCAAGAGAATGCAGAGTGTGTGCAAAGGAGTAATCACAAAAGGTGGCTACTTTGAAGAAACTAGAATATAAGGCGTATTTTCAGTTGTTTTACACTTTTTTTGTTAAGTACATATTTCCACATGTGTTAATTCATAGTTTTGATCCCTTCAGTGTGAATCTACAATGTCAATAGTCATGAAAAAAAAGGAAAATCATTGAATAAGAAGGTGTGTCCAAACTTTTGGTCTGTACTGTAGTTATACCTTACCCAGTATTTCAAATTATACTTCCATAAAAGAATTCCTCTGTGATAGCAAGCCTGTGTGTTTACGTCACTGTAGTTATAAAATCCCTTTCCAAACACTCGATAGACACGTGTCAAGATATAGGGCAAGCAATGACGCAGGAAGTGATGTCACCGAGCTAGGTAGTGAGTTAACGAGGAATTTCAACGATATCTGCTCACAAACTAACATTCAGAGGGACAGTTTGTCAGAGGCAGCGCACAGGCTGCAGACAGCCATAGCCTTCCTCTGCTTTAGCTAACGTTGCCACAACAGAATATGTTGGTTCTATGAAACACGGCCAAACTAATCTCACCCTCCCATCAAGCAGACACAAAGCAACCTCGTCCTCAGACCTCGTTACTCGGCGGTCTCATCACAGAAGTAAAGTGTCAGTTTTTTTTTTTACAGTTTTCAGCTCTGTGGCGCTCTTCCTCCTTGCCTGCTTCTCGGCCAGCTTTCATTTTCATCAATGCTGTTATGCTTGTTAGCGTGTGCTGGGTTTACTGTCCCTCTCGCTCCTGCCGACTCCTTTTCCTTCAGTCCTGTTCATGAGCACAAACGCCCCTGTGTTCAACAGATGGGAACAGTGCTGTGTGAGTTAGTCCTTTTCCAGAAGAGAAAACTTTTCTTCTTCTTACTTTTTTTCAATAAAAAAAAAACAAGAGAGTTTTAGAATGGCTCACTTCACCATTGATGTGTTTTTCATTCATTTATATGAGAGACTAGAGCTAAAAGGATTTCAGTATTCTAGATATTGAAGTATTATAACTAATTACTGATTTCTGACTGTTGGTATGGGTGTATGAAGTATGACACTCTGTGTTTGTGTGCTGGGGTAGTGTGGCCGGTCTAACTGTAGCGCATGGCCGTGAACTATGTATAGTGTGAGTGAGGAGTGGGCGGGACACACACAAAGAGAGAGAGAAAGAGAGGAAGCTTACATGAGTGCGTGATAGAGAGAGCGAGAGAAGCATAGAGAATGTAGTCAAGACAGAGCGAGGGAAGAAAGGCTCTGCTATTGAGGACAGGGAGCGCAGGCAGGTGAGTGACAGAGAGAAAGCAGTACGAGTTTAGGAAAGTCCGAGTTAGAAATGAAGCGAGGGAGAGAGAGATAGATAGAGCAGAGAGAGAGAAATTGAAAGGAGGAGCAGCTGCGGGAGAGACGGGACTGTCGGCTCAAATGTGGACAAGTGTATCTCAGTCACTCCGGCACTGAGCTGTCAGTGTGGGAGGCAGAGTGGTCAGCTGTGTCTGAAACCATGAAGCACTCTCACCGAACAGACTTCAAGATGATCAGTGAGTAGAGAAAACGTAAGGTTCAGTGTGGCTGCGGGTCTCCTCACACAGCTGTGTTGGTGGTACCAAATCATATTTGTCTGCATGTGTGTATGCGTGTATTTTGTGTCTCCTTGAACATGTAACATGCAATCGGGACTGTTGCAAGTGGCCTGCTCTTACATAAAAGGCATTTAAACTGTAGCAAGTTTCTGCAAAGGGCTTTCCAGCGTGTTTCTCCTTTTCTACGTCCACAAATCCACGCAGGCAGAACTGCCTTGGAAGGATGTGTGCCTTCTATTGGGGGCAGCTTGCCGTTCGTTGTCTCGCCCCAAGGACACTTGGGCTTGTGTCGAATCATTTGATTTGTGATTACTGGAAAGGCCTCTTCACTAACTTTGCCACAGCCACCCCGGTCTGGTACGGTCATCGGACCATGAAGAAGTAGAAGAAGTAGTTTGCATTCTGTCTAACAATATTTCATATGAATCCTCACTTCTAGGCATAGCACCTTCCAGCTCACTGTGACTGTCTGTGCCGGCACAACAATAAGCTGCAGTGGGAGAAGGAAGCAGCATTTTGATTTTAAGAAGTCGGTGTGTTATTTGAATATGTGAATGATGATGTAACGCCTGTACTCTGTGGCCTTCTTTTTTTACCACAAACCTGACATCATGACTGTCAGGTACTTCAGGGTCTCTGGTTAACGTCATTTTGAATTGATCCTAACACTGAATGTCACACATGGCTATGGAAGTGTTTTGACTCGGAGGATTAAAATAACATACCTTTCATGAAAAACAGAACCACCAGTGCGTTCAGTCCGATTCGGATCAGGTTACTGTGAAGTGAGCTCTTACATGAAGAGAATTCTGGCTGTAGTTTTTAGGGTTTTTCTCTCTCTTTTTTTAGTTTCTAAATCTTATTTTCACGTTTTCACGTGCTTGCTTTGATCCTCTGTTTATGTATTTTATCAATAAAAGTGAGTATTTGCTTTGTTTTTTTTCCTCTGGTTTTTGTCGGTCCTGTTCAACTCAGACATAAAAGATCCACCGCAGTGAGACAGATCAGTGCTTATTGTTTCTGCTACTGTAGTGTTTGAATGTGTGTGTTTGTGTATTATGAATCCCAACACTGTTTATGCTAGTGTGTTGATGTTTGCTGCTGTAAGCCTGTTTACTCCTAACTTGTTGAGCTAAAACTTACTTGTACATACTTTTATGTACGTGTGTGTGTTCTGGCTGACGGCAAGATAGTGCCAAATGGGATTTATTGCGTGGTTGTATTTCTTCTCTGCCTTTTCTTTAGAGAGGAACTGTCGGATGTTGCAATTTGGCTGCAGATTTAAAGATTTAAATCTGTAAAGTTGACAGATTATAAAGGGACATTTCATGCCTCGTTTTCACAGACTTAGTACCAGAAGGAGGATAGAGCTACAGAATGATCTGATAAACATGCGGGCTATTATCCACCCAAAGAAAAACATAGCTTTACTTTCTAAATTTTTCCTTTTATGAGATAAGCCGAGTAAAGAGTAGGAGAATAACATGCAGCAAAGGTTCAGCCAGCCGGGAGTTAAAGATAAAGAATTTGAAGCTGAGGGCATCATATTGCCCTAAAATAAGATAGTTTTCAATAAAAATCCTATGCTTGCAATTATCATGTATTTATAGGTTCAAAGAGGAGATTTGTTCCCAGTCGTTTGACACAGACAGTTTGTGCTGCACCTGTTTAAGTGCCCTACATTCTCCAGAGGGAAGTTGTCATCAGTTCTAAACATGCTTGTGAGGACGGTTTACAATATGTGGGCACTTGCCTGCCAAAGGATTCACAGGGTCTGTGTTCAAGGTTCCTCTCCTTGAGTTGGTATAAATAACCTTTATTCGCTCAGGAAACGAGTCAGTTCTTACGATATTGATGGAAGCTTTCACTCATTTCCTCTAATTTTGTTTCAGGTCCAAAAATCAGTGTGAGACCAGCACTGATATTGGCTCACTTATTACGAGTCAACTCACCCACATCGGACTGGAAGACAACGTCCTTATTTTTCTTTGATTTCCAGTTGGTTTAAAAAAAAAAACAAAAAAAAACAACAACAATCATGAAATTACCAGGACAATCGATTAAAAAAACAACAACATTTAGTGTCCCTGTAATGTGCGGGGCCTCCATGTTTTGCCTTAACGGATCATGTGCTCCTTGGCATAGATTCAGCAAATCCTTGGAAAACTACCGGAGGGATGGAGCACCATTCTTTTTAAAGATATTCCCTCGTGTAATATTTTGTTGGTGTGGGATTCTGTTGTTCCACACATCTCAAAATTTCTGATGAGACCCCTTTATTCCACATCCCTGCTGCAAAATGGGTCTTTCCATTCCAGTTTCCCAAATTCCATGTAACAATTATCTGGCCATTCTTGCTGACTCTCAGGTCAGGCCTTACCTTTACATTTTCAGTGCTCTTCTTTTCTTTCTTACATTTTTTTCAAAGTTACTGACTCTAAATTCGCATTACCGGCTGCATCGTTTTTGTTCCGATTCAATTCTGTTTTAAGACGGATCAGAATTTACGGTTCACAGTCTTGACGAGATGTAAATACCTTGCATCTAACTTTCATGTGTTTGCAACTGCACACTAAAATGGCATGCATGTGCGCTCAGTGCATTTTTGCATGCATTATTTGTATCAACGATGGAAAGAATCACATTTGTGACATCACCTGGGAGATCACGTTAAGACACACAAACAGTTCTGAAATGGGAGCAGCTGTGTAGTAAAAAAGCTCCAGCAGTGCTGTAGATTTATGGTGAAAAAACCTGCATGCTTGCAGGGATTACCCTGCTGTACCATAGCATAAAGGTCTCAGCAGGACACTTCCTCAGTTACAGTCTGGTTGGTATAGTAAGCCTGAAATCTAACGTTCAAATCGGTGTAGAGCATAGAGAGACTTGTTTGACTTGCTATACACACACACACACACACACACACACACACATGCATGCATGCATACAAAACCCTATTTCCTGTTGTCAGAAAAGAAATGTCATGAAAATGGTTAAAAAGGATGTTCAGGTTATCTGTTCCATCCACCACCACATTTAGAAGTGGTTCTATTAACATACACACACCAACACACACACATACACACATGTAGGTGTGTTTGCATTCAGCATGCGTTATAGAGGAGTGAAGTCGTGCATAGAAATCACAAATCCATCATGGTCAGTTGGTCTTGTCAGAGTCATAACAGAAAGACCACATGTTCAATATAACTTTGAAATGGTTACGATGTATAATAGATTTTTCACATGGGCTCGAAACAAGTTATATGAGATAAACTTATCACATCGGATTCCCCAACCTCATCCCATGCAGTTGTGTTTATTACGAGTTTTTTTTCTGGTTGGTGGGTAAGCTCAGCCCCTAACTGTAAAGCATGAGGAATTTGCTTTGACACTGCAGCATGTGTTTGCAATGGCTGTATGCTCAGGTTTGTTTTCTCTGCATGGACGCACATTAGCGTTGAATTTATTCCTCGGAATCTTTTAAGACCTTTTTGTTGCCGTCTTGACGGACAGCTCTGTCTGCCTGCGTGTTTCCCTGATCAGTGGATGAATAAATGAATGAGCGAGGAGGCCGCATGATCATGAATTTCATGCGAATAATTTAAGGCCGTCTCAATTTCCACTTCACAAGAAGAGCTGGGAATAACAATTCTTGGTAAGAGATGTGGTTATAATTTTGAAATAAATTTGTTTTATTTTAAGCTTAATGCCTTCCTGGTCTTTTTCTGAAATAGGATAAGAAACACTCAGTGCGTTTTCCTAAAATGCATTAGAGTGATTTAATACAAGTGTAAGGTTTATAGTGCATATTGAAAAAGAGAGATGGTCAAGATCAGTTTAGCCAGAAAACATCCTGACTGCATGGTATGAGTAAGTGGGCTGCAGTTCATGTCTTCAGTTTTTGATTTTTAACAAGCTGCTGCTGTTTACATCATAGAAATTCTATAAAATAGCTCGACAAGGATGTCTGGTATTTATGCTTTGGTCCCTTTGGATTTCCTCTGTATTTATTTACACGACATACTGTGTGTAGTCTCGGCACATCGGACTCTTAAACGCATTTCTCACATTTTCAGTCGTCGCGTTTTGTTATTCCCTTTCATTTCATGTCTGGGAAGAATGTTCTTTGCCTGGGATTATATTATAAACAATCACTGATAACTTTTTGATGTGTGCCTCAGTAGGACAATGAAAGGATTCAGTATTTTTTTTTTAATGTCTGCTGCAACGGATAGTTCAGTTTGTATAAAAAAAAACAACCAATGACCGCATTTCCACAGATTTTACTAATCAGTCCCCTCCCATCTGTGTTATCTGCCTTCTCCTCCCATCTCTTTTTTCTTTTTTAGTGTTTCTTTGCTTTTGTGCATATTTTAACCAATCGAACTCTTTCTTTTTTCCTCGCTATATTTCTGTTCCTGCCATTTCCCTTCCTTTCTCTGCTCGTGCGTATTGCCACTGTGCTCTTATCCTGTGCGCACACATGCGCGCTTACGCACAAGCACACACTGAGAGTTCATTACAGAAGCTGTGAGGCCGGATCCACAAATCAAACTGTGTAAATAAGCAAGTTTTGTTCCTGTGGAGCAGTCACTGCAGTTGCCATGACTACCTGTTGCACATCTCAGGAGTTACCAAGGACAATCTTTAAGTGTGTGTGTGTCTCTGTGTATGTATGCCAACACAGTTTTGTGTCTGTGGGGGGGGGGGGATGGGGGGGGGGTTCTGCATATGACAAGTTGACAATGACCAGAGAGGGCCTGTCCTGGTGTTTATTTTATGTACATCTCCTCCTTGCCTTCTGTTGTTTTACTATCAACATTGATATATGAATATGAAACTGCTGCACTGTCTGGTCAATGGCAAACACTTAACTCACACACAGGCATCTTCATAAATCAACTGAATATTAATTATGTAGAAAAATTGATCCTAAGAACATCTGGCCGCTTTTGTCTGAATAGATGTTTTGTCGTAGCTTTGGTTTGACCATTTAAATACACCACAAACCTCACCTGGACATCCTGTTTTTACGAGTCCATTCTTTTTGAGAGTAGGTATCATATCTCAGTGACTGCTGTATGAAACTCCTCAAAGAGTCTTCCTGAAGTGACTCATAGAAAAGCTCCTGCGGCAAAAAAGGTCTGTTTGTGTGGCATTCATCCCGACAATGCACAGAATGTCCACCTGGCAGCTCCTGAACCAGTGTAGGATCTGTCCATTAGTCCTTTGTTAGCAGAGATCGCGACAGGTTCGCATTGGTGTGTATGTGCATCTGTGTGTAAACAGACAGACTAATGGACCTGACTGAAATCCAAACACAGGAACTCGCAGGTGATCAGGGCTGTTTACTTTCAGAGGGTGAAGTGGGCTTTGCTCTGTGGGTTGAAGATGAGAAAATGGTATACAGGGGCTAATGGATCAGCTGACTGGAGACACCCAGTTTAATCCTGAAAAAGAAAAGCACAGGGGACACTTGGGGAAGAAAATGTTTCACCCTCACTCTCTCTGTCTAACTCTGCTTTTAATTTACTAGCATGTGCATAAATGGTCTTTGCTTTCCCTTCTCACTTTCTTCCTTATTCCTCATACATCTGTCTGTCTCTTTCACTTATGCTTCCTGAAGATACAACCTAGAAGTTTATACGAACTAAGCAAATAATGTGCATTTATTGTTCCTCTTTAACTCGCTTCTGTCTTCCTCATCTGTTGTTTCAGAGCGTCAGCTGGCCAACAGCATGAGCAGCAGCGCTCTTCCTCCCAGTGTCAGTGGGATCAGTAAGGAGTTGGCAGAACTGCGACACCTTGTTCAGTTCCCAGAGGAGATTGCGTGTATTCTCACTGAGCAAGAGCAGCAGCTTTACCAGCAGGTAAAAATGTTGTCTACAGGTTGGGATTTATTATTATTATTCTTTTAAAGCCTTTAAGTTCTGTGTGACTTCTCTGTACAGACAGATGTTGACAGTTGCAGCATCATTGTATCATTTGGCGGTATGAGAAAACATTAAAGCCTTCGATTTCAGCAAAGCCACTGTACTAAAAGTGCTCGTCTTTCCGCAGGTCTTCCCCTCGGACTACCTCTGTTTCCTCACTCGGGACCTGGGCAGTCCTGAGTGTCAAATCAAACGCCACCCAAACCTCAAGGCCTCGCTGTCGGCGCCCACCATGCCCTCTCAGAGTGCCCGGCGAAGTAACGCTGTGGAGGACCTGGTGGCACGCTTCAACGAGGTGAAGAGGCCACTCTTGTAAATTGGATTTCACATGTTAATATGTTAATCGCTCTTTATTTTGCCTGTTCTAAAATGGAAGAACAGAGGCGAAATTCTGACAGAAGACATAAGGCGGTTTCTCTAAATTCCTAACATCCACATCTCTTTCATAAACTTTTATCAGTTGTAATGAATATGTGAACTCATTGTATTAACTTTGCAAAGCCATGTTGCATATTAAAGCTCAGGTTTTATAAGATAATGTCAATGTGGATACTGCTCAACAGTAACCATGTGGTATAGCTTAGTGTGTGTCTCCTGAATGCCTTGTGCAGCCTTTTTAAAGTTTTAGGCCAATATTTTAATATTTTAGAGACTAATCACTTGTCAAAAAAAAAAAAGAAGCACTTAAATGTGTTGTGGTCTCTTTAGTGACTTCTTGTCATTGACATCATCAGAGACCATGAAAAAGCACTTCTTTTATTTGACATTGATGTGAAAGGTTGAGAGGAATGTTGTGTTTTCCTCGAACTGGATTTTCCCAGTTGCATTGCCTGACATAGGCTAAACACACACTTGCTGTGGTGTAAGCTGGCTAAAGTTCTGCTCCAGAGCCTCGTGTCTTTTATGGTGAGTCACTTTGCGCATAAACAATCACAACACTGCACTGCTGAGAAAGAGAGAGTGTTGGAGGGAGAGAGATTGATAGGGAATAATGAAGTCATCTTTAAGTCGCATTCTTTCAGCATCAGCTGGTTTTCATTTAAGTCAGCCAGGGGAGAGACACGCAAAATGGTTTTCCAAATGTGCAGCGTAGCCATATATGGACACAGTGGAACAGGAATCAAGTGACAACAGTGATTCTCCCCTGAAGACACTGATGAAACCCTGAAGTGGCTTCAGATTCTTAGGTCTGGGCGCAGCTTTGACTGGACATCAGTTTTCCTCAGCACTGGTCTACAGCGTTTTGTCAGATATTTCCATTTATTTTTTAAATAAATCTTTTTTTTTTTAAATCATCAACAAACCATGATTTGGATTGTTGTAATTCAACATTCATTAATTTGTTAGGTAATTGTAGTTGCTAGGTTACTGGAAAGACATTCCAGTTTCCACACACCTTTCAGTAAACTAAAAATCTTTGGGGTTGTTCTCACTTTCATTTTATATCGATGGAATCACTGTGTATAAACGCACCAAAATAACTGTGACTGAAGAATAGAGTGACTGGTTATCTCTGTAATATTGAGACGACGCCTCCCTGGACTTGAATCGCTATTTTGAGATTATAGCCTTCTAACTTCAGGTTCCTAATCGTTTTCATCCTTTTTAGCTCTCGAGCCATGTAAGGGAGGGAAGAAAAGATAGCCTAGAAGGGAAAACTGGGAGGCAGGGAAGGGCGAGAAGTTAAGGCCTCTTTGTGTTTGCCTGGAGTGTTTAGCTTTGACGGAACCAGTATGTGCTGCGTTGAGTTTGAAATAGTTCTCTGTCAACCTCGGTTATGTAATTCTTGTATCAAGGAGAAACTGACGCTCAAAGTTCAACTAATAACAGCTGGAGACGGACAGACAGACAGATGATCACATACACAAACATCAAATGGGATCAGCTTGTACCCAGCTAGTTCTATATCTATATATATATATATATATATATATATATATATATATTTATGTATGTGTGTGTCTCTGCTATTGATAAGAACAATGCTATGTATACAAGGGAGCTGTTGTTTTGCACTTCTTTTCACACTATTTCTGTCAGTTTTACTGAACTCTCGTCTAATCTCGTGCTTGCTCTTTGCTGCTCTTCTGTGCCACTACATGCTCTGTCTGATTATAGTATCTCCTTGTGTCCTGTCTGTTATCTATCATACGCAACACCGAGTACACACTTTGCTTTCTGGAATATCAGAAGAGATGCCGACTCAGTGCAAATCCCTTGATCTATCGCTGCTCAAAAAGCCACTTTGCAGACGGTCAGAATGGTTTAGATGCTAATCGTAATTCAACCCCTCGGCTGACACGGTGTTGCATTATGTCATAAAGCAAGAAGTGGCTAATAGAAGAGTTTCATGCATGGCAAGCACATCCTGCCACACACAGAAAACAGGGGTGTGACAGATAAGAGGCAGTAGGACTGCAGGGTTGTGTTTCACTAAGCCATGTACGGTAGATTCTCCAAGATGCCTTCAGACCATTGAAGTTGTAATACTGCAGCCTTAAAAAGCTCAAGGAAAAACAAAACGTGGAGATTCGATAGAATGGATGATCAGTAAATGTGTCCTAAACACAATATTCACAAGATGTACTGATATTGTGCTTCTATACCTGGGGTTAATTCATAGTGTTACACCTATATATTTAATCAAATAATCTGTACATTTATTGTATTTAATTTTATTTTATTTAGCCAGAGTTACAAGATCTCTTCTTCCAGAAAATCTTGGCCACGATGTCGACCTAAACCAGAAATTAAATTTTTAAAGAAACATGTTGTTTGTCTTAATGTACTGCATGTGAATTCTGTGTGCGCTTGTGTAATGATCCACGTTGAGGTCAGTGGAGGGGAAAAAAGGAAACATGTCAATAACCTCAAACAATAGTTTTATGTGAAACTATGTACTTTGTGAGATGTTTTCGAATCAGAGTGCCGGTGTGCGTTTGGTGCTTTATTTAGTCCCAGTGGAGTCAGACTGTGGTGGGCTTTACAGATCCTTACATAAGCCAGTAATAGATCTCTGGGCTAGGGGATGTTTTTACCACCTGCAAGGGGGTTAGGGAGTTTCGGTGTGAGTGTGTTTTTATGTGTGTGCCACTACATTAATGAGGCTTTAATGCGTGGAGACTATGACACAAGCGGGCAGGAAGCTTTACTGCGTGTATATATCACATAAGTGATATATATAAGTGTCTATCACCCAGAATGTGAGGGAAAGTTGACCCCGATACATATCTGGTTCTGCCATTGTGTTTTACGCGGATGCTTGAGGGCAGACGGTGCAGAGACAGAGCGCAGCTGATAGATATCTGATCTCACTCTGTGTATGTGTGTGTGTGTATGTGTGTGTTGCCAGCTGGTATTAATCCTGTACATTTATTACCACTTTAGACTCAGGTCCTGAAAGACCACACACAATAGAGTTTCAGCTGAACATGACATAGCTGTGGATATAGTTTCCTTTTCGCCCGGCTTTGGTGCGATTGCAGTAGTAACAGCCTTGTGATAACACACCAACACTTAGAAGTCAGCTGGTGGTTTAGCACACGATGTTACCAGTTACTCAAGTTGTACAAGCAGAAATGTTTACTATCATAAAGTTATCATCTCCTTGATTCTTTTCTTTTCCAGACGTTCTATTGTAGATCTGCTGCTGTGTTTGAGATCATTGTCCTTTGTCATGATCGTGTTTCAGCTAAACTTTTTGCTGTTGGACAGATGGCCTCACATTTGATTTTACAATACTTTGGTACAGGAGTTTATGGTTGACTCATTGACTGCAAGGTGCCCAGGTACTGTGGCAGCAGTAAAAGCCCAGGTAATCACCCTTCTACCACTGGGCTCCATAGTGGATATGATGCGTTTTTTTAGCTGATATGCTGTCATTTATTTTGATGTGACAAATGTACATTTTGACCAAACATCTCCACGTTAGTCTTGCCTGTCTCAAATATATTGTCCCAGGAGTCTTTTGGTGTGTTCAGGTGTCTTTTTAGAAAGAGGAGGCTTTCTCCCCTCCAAACAAACCATCCTTGTTCAGTCTTTTTCTGATTGGACCGTCGTGAACTTCAACATCTAACATGCTAACTTAGGCCTGTAGAATCCCAGATGTAGCTTTTTGTTTTTTTTGCAATTTCTCTCAGCATTGCTCAGTCTGACCTTTGGGTGAACTTGCTGGGATGTCCACTTTTTTGGAAGATTGACAATTGTCTCGATTCTTATGGAGGACTGTTCTTTTTGCACACAGCACGGTGGAATGTGTCATGTCTTGTTGCTTTTCTATACCAGGTTAGATTCTATTTACCTCATTTTAAGACCTGGTAAGTACCAGATGATTTTTTTTAATTTATTTTTTTCAAATTAGGTCCTCGTAAGTACAACCTTAGAGATGAAAGTGGGTGTACTGTAGCGTTCCTGTAGATGTGCAGTATATTGTGCCAGTGCAAAGTCTCAGAAAGAAGTTTTGTTGAATGGATGTGAAGATAATTTTGATAAACAAAACAAAGTTTGTTCTTTGTGAACAATTATATTCTTGCTCTACTGAGTTTATAATTGATAGACCTGGGCTGAGGGTCAGTGTTCGCTTTACTTGGTCATTTTGATCTAACTTTTAGTGACATTATATGTACATTTTTCAACATGCAGGTAAGTTCGTGGGTGACGTGGCTGGTCCTCACAGCAGGGTCCATGGAGGAGAAGAGGGAAGTCTTCTCATATCTCGTCCATGTCGCTAAATGCTGTTGGAACATGGGAAATTACAACGGTGTCATGGAGTTCCTGGCTGGACTCAGGTTTGAAGAAACACACACTGCTCCTCTTTGCAACCTTACACAACAACTCAAATACTCTCACATACTGTACAGTTTTGTTTTTGTGACGAAAGCATGTGTACATTTGAGATATTTCTTGTCCTCCAGGTCCCGCAAGGTGCTGAAGATGTGGCAGTTCATGGACCAGTCAGACATCGAGATCATGAGAGGTTTAAAGGATGCCATGGCTCAGCACGAGTCTTCTTCTGAATACAAGAAGCTTGTGACCAGAGCTCTTAATATCCCAGGTTGCAAGGTGCGCGTCTGATCACGATTGTCTAAGATTGTTAAATTCTCTTACTGTGTCTGAACTCAGCGTGGCTGATTTGTTTTTTTTTCCCCCTTTACCCTTACACTTTAGGTGGTGCCATTCTGTGGGGTTTTTCTCAAGGAGCTAAGTGATGCACTGGATGGCACAGCAAGCATCATCAGCCTCAAACAGTCTCCAGATAATACTGAGGACTCCATAGAGGTACAGTAAAATACCCTACAGCATGCACAGTTATATACAAATTTAAAAATAAAAATCAGACATTGCATGCGTTTGATCCATCTTGCTCTGCTTTGTCTGCGTCTTCAGTTTGTGTCTGACTACAGCGGCCAGCACAATTTCATGTCACGGTCTGGTCCAGATGGGCTTCACGTCCCTGAGAAAGAAGCTACTGTCAGCAACATCCTGCAGATTATCAGGTGCGCCATGTTCCATCTTTGAAAACAAAAAGACTGGGAAGTGACGGTGTTTGACACTGTCCTCTCCAATTTTCTGTTATTATCTGTGTGTCTGACTTTCTCTTCCTGGTCCTTAGATCTTGTAACCGTAGTTTGGAGGCAGAGGATCCTGATGACTCGTCCACCAGTCCCTCCTCGGCTGGCCCATCCTTCGCATTCAGAAGCAACTCCTTCAAGGACCGCTGCCGCAATCAGTCAGTTCAGTTTGTTTTCCCCAAAGATATTCTTTAACTATGCAGTTTCAGACGTATGTGAAACTGTAGATCTAATTAAATTTAGCACATTGTTATGGACATATTAGAATATTGAAGTTTTCCATCCAGCTGAAGGATGGTCTCTGTTTGCTCGCAGAATGTAGGGGAAGTGTTTAGCTTGAAACCCAGAGCATAGTGTTTTGCTGACATTTTAATATTTAACTTTTATGTCTTTTCTCAGGTGTTTGGTTTCATAATTTTGACCATTACATATCCTACATGGTGCTTACAAGCAAGTAATTAGATATCTACTGTACCCGAGTCTCATTTTGTGTATTTGCGCTACATTCCACAGTATATCTATTTTTTTTTTCATTTTTGGTTGCATTCTTCCTTTAAGGCAGGCGGTAGATGGCATTGTTAAGGACTGTGACCCCTTTGTTCTAAATGTCTGTTTCCAAAATTGAGTTTTCTACGTTCCTATTCATTCACAGACAATGAGTCACGGGCAAAGTGAGAGAATGTTGCATACAGATTTATAACAGAACTGTGAATACTGCCATGCTGGGAGTGATAGGCATGGCTGGTCACTTTTGAATAAAAACACAATTACTGCACTGAAAAGATGATTGATGGCATTCGCATTCAATGTGCTGCAGTACTTCTCATGACTTAGAAAAGAAACATTATGTCATGATACTTTCTTATTCACAGAAGCGTAAGAGTAAATTCTTTAGCAAAACTGTTTGGCTGTTGAAACAATGATTTTGGTATCCATTGCTTGCTTTCAGCTGTTGAGTGACACAGATGGGTTTAATACTCGATACAAATACAGAACATGTTGTGTGTTATATTTCACCTCTGTGCAAAGATATTTATCCTCCTGGAGCAGATGAGCCGGATTCTCACCAATGTTTCATTTTGGTTTATTATTCACTTCATAAACATCAGCACAAGATAATGGTTTGTAGAGGAACACATTTGCAGATTGTTATTGAGATGGAGAGATGTTCACATAAAACTCTGTGTCACAGAGAAAAAAAGATAAGAGGTTAGTTTCCTGTCAGGACAGGAAGGAACAGAGCTCTGGTAATTTTCAGCACACTGGTGGCAGGTAGCTAATAACACAGGCTGGAATGTAGACACTGTAGAAAACTTATTCGATTCCAGCCTTGACCTGTTATATTTGTGTAAAGGCGACTGTTTTTTCTGTCTGAAATATTTCATGTTTAGGCTCAGGATGAGAATTAGGCTCAGAGAATCTGAGAATTCATTTTGTCCAGCGTTACACTTTTTATCTGTTTGGACCACAACACAGTTAAATATCCCTTTACTACTTCTTTTCTTTTGGTTTGGATATTTTCATTCTGCCCTCCTCTTTTTGGTACTTTTTCAGCTGCGATGACTGTCAGAACCTCTTTGTCATCCTTTTTCTCTCTCACTCTTCCTCTCCTCCTTCTCTTCTTTTATTCTAGTTCCCATTCATTTAGGACAACGCCAGAAACAAAGCGGGTTTTGTAAGTGGCTGTACAATAAGAGTGGCAGGAGTTTGTACAATTTGTTCTCTCACACCAACATGAGTTGAGTTGTAGCCTGAGCAGAAGCTTCTTTAATAGGAATGAGCAATGACAAATGCACGTGGCTTTACTGCTTGTTTACCTGCGGCCTGCTGGGCAGAGAGCATTTTTGTTGTGTTCAGCGGTCATGTAGCGGACCTTTAACGTGGGTCATTAATCATTTGTGATTGGACTTTCTTGCCACGTTTTTTGGGTGATGTTGAAACAAAAAAATTGCTTTTGCAGATTCCCTTTAAACAAGCATGAGCAAAAAAAATAAAAATCCAGATGTAATTATCCTCCTGTTCCTTGACTGCATCTCTGCTCTTTGAATCCAACTCGTGTGCATCGACAGATTCACGGTCGGGGACTTGTCGGACTCAGATGGCGATTTGTCAATTGAGCCTGTGGTGAAAGAGGTTGAGTTTCAAGGGACGGAAGAGATACACAGAGCTTTTAGCCACGGCACCGAGCTCATTCCTTGGTAAGAAATGGCCAAAATCACGCATAGCTACATTACCTCAAGAGACACACCATAATCTTTCTATTCAACTTTTCTAGGTATGTGTTGTCACTACAACCAGACGTTCACCAGTTTCTGCTGCAGGGGGCTACGGTAATTCATTATGACCAGGACAGCCACCTCACATCCCGCTGCCTGCTGCGACTGCAGCCAGATAACACAACCCTCACCTGGGGTAAATATCATCCGCTCTGTTGGCTTCTACAGAAAAGCACAAATTAAGATGCTGTTTTTGGGGTTTTATATTATTCAGAATAGGAAGAATTCCCATCAGTGATTCAGCCAGACTCTCAAGGATTATTCTCAGCCAGTGAGAGATTTTATTCAGATGAAAATGTTAAGATAAACATGGAAAACTGCACGGAAACATTTCCTTTGTTATGAGCTACTTGTGAACATATCAAGTATGTTTATAGCTCAAATGAAAAAGCTTAATTTCCTCTTGCGTTATTGTTCTTTAAACAAATTCAAAACGGGCATCCATGACATAGAAAATCAATTTTCCCGTCATTATGTTTTGAACCGACTTTGTTTATCCACAGTAGGTAAGCCCCTTATCTTTTAGATCGTATGCAATTTAAACGAGCTGTAATTTCCTATGCCTTTACTACATTTCAAACATATCATAAATGTCTTGATGTTCGGCAGGTAAGCCTCAAAGTGGAGGGGGCTCCCCCACAGAGCAGCCTCTGGGATTAGGACAGACTGTAGCAGCTGGTCTAGCAGAAGGCCTGTTGGACCTGGGAGTGGTGAAGGTTCGTTGAGAATAGTGCCTGAATCTATTATGGTGATGTGATTTTTAGTTGCTAAAAATCACATCACCATGGTTGAGCAGGTTTGTGTTTGAATCAAATGTCACTGTCATGGGTCAAAGTGTACTCATAACATTTTGTTATTACAACATGCAGGCAGTGTTTCTGGGTCATCAGGGAGTTGATGTCCATGCTGTGTGTTTGCAAAACAAGCTGAGTCAAATGACCGTGGAGGAGAATGGCCTTACCCTCCTCTATGGTCTTAGTACCACTGACAACAGGTTAGTGACTTGTTAATACCGGCACACTGCTTAGAAATCTCCTTCTGCACTGCAAACTTCCTAAACATCTCACTATTTACTTAATAGTTTAACTAATCCCCTTACTAATACCATTAGACTTCTGCATTTCGTGGCGCCAAATCACACGGCACAGATGCTCCACAAGGGCCTGTCAGAGTTGGTGAATGCAACCAGGAAACTGAAGAAGTTTCCGGACCAAAGGTTGCAGTGGCTGAGGAGGCAGTATGTCAGTTTGTATCAGGTAAACTGAACTGTTAGGTTCTTTAATATACCTTTTTTACATTGACACTTTTCCATCTTTGCTGCTGTATTGACTAAAATTTGCCGCTTTGGACCTGTTGAATTAAATAATAGCCGACTTATTATTTTTGCTCGCATTCTAGATTGTGTACAATGGCACAAAATGCATTTCTAATTAAAATCAAAAGTTTTAAGCTATTGTTTTCCTCTTTTCAAACAAACCTTTTATTTCCTTTTTATATTGAATTCAGGGTGGCGTACCATTTCTTAGCCTATTTTTAGCTATTTGCAGAATTGCAACCTGGCACGCAGAAAAACAGCCACGTGGTTCAACCTTCCAGAAGTATTCAGTAATAATAAAAAATGCCTTTGTCTCACAAACAATTGTATTAGAACATTACAGTAGGACGAGACTGTAACTTGAGCTCTGAAATAAAGGACAGCCTTCAGCTAAACCATGCCAGTGTTAACCTGTCTTTCTACCTTTCTACTTCTCTATGTCTCGGCAGGAGGATGGCAGGTACGAGGGTCCTACGTTAGCTCAGGCCATTGAGCTCTTTGGTGGGCGGAGGTGGAACATGGGTTCGGGTGGTGTTGAGAAACCTGGCACGCAGAAAAACAGCCCACTGAGCATCAATGATAAGTCCAAAAAGAAGAAGAAAGTTCTTGTCAGGGTTGGTACATGAAGGTTTTTTCTTGTGCTTTTTGATGGAGCGTAACACTAAACATATTTACCATCCTCTGCTCTGATTAAACAAATGTTACCGTACCATACCTGGAGATGGTTCAGAACTCATTCAACTATATTACAGCAAGGCTCTGGTCCTTTACACTGTTCTTCATCTATATTCCATGCTTCCCTGTCACACAGCAGGTTCCAGTGGTTCATAGTTTCTCTTTTCTTATTTCAAGCATTCTGTTTTTATTATACACACAACGCAGGGAGACAGTGGGGATGCCACTGACGACGAGATGGTTTCCAGAAAGACACGGAGTTGCAAAGAAGGACTGTATCGAAATGGTCCAGAGTCTGACAGCATTGACCAAGAAGATCCAGGTGACATTCACAGGAACTATTTCAAATCAGACTAAATCATTTTGTTTAGCTTTGCAATGCCATATCAAACTGCACAAAAGCTTATTTAAAGAACAAAAAGTTTCATATAGTGAAACATTTGATGTGTTTGTGTGTGTGATGTCTATTTACTCTGAGTCTTCTCCGCCTCTTTAGATGACAACTTCCCTGGACCATTTTCCCTCTCATCCAGTAAGAGCCCTGGATTGCTACCCTCCTCTTCTTCTTCATCCTCCTCCTCCAGCATGACAGGGTCCAACCACTCTCGTCCACAATCATCTCCAATCATTTCTGGAACCTCAAAGTCACAGCCAGGGTACTCAGTCCAATTCAGTTTAGTTATATTCGAATAGCACCAAATCACAACAAATGTCAATCCCCCTCGCGGCTCAAAGAAAAACAACTGGAGGCACGGCATGCAAAGCAGACCCTACTGAGATTGAAACCTTCCTTCCTTCCAGTTGATGCATTTTTCTTTCTCTTTGTGTTGCAGGGCATGGAGCAGCAGATCGTGGCATGGCCGCGGTAAAGCTTGTTTCAAAGGCTTTCAGAATCTTATGATTTCTGACAGCACCATGAGCTTCATTGAATTTGTGGAGCTTTTCAAGTCTTTCAGGTAAATAGAAATTGATTTCTTATTATTAATTTTTTTTTTTTTCTAAAGTTTAGTTGAAAGACAGTTTTTTTATCTTACATGTTCCGTTCAGCACTTTTGCCATCTAACTCCTCTCTTTTATGTAATTGTTATATTCTTATCAAAGACGCCTAAAGGTGGTGTGATCCAACATATTTTACAAATACCTCTAAAGGTTTTTATTTCTGACATTTTCAAAGGATTCTTTTGTTTACGATATTCACCTTTTATCAATTTTTTTCTGTCAAATGAATGAAAAAGTGTTGTGCCTTGATAAGCAATTCCTGTAAAAGTCCTCCTACATTTCTTAGATTGTGACGTATCCTCTCATCTGTTGCCCAGCTTTATAAATTCTGTTCTTGCACAGATACAACCACAAAGTGGAGGTTTGACTGTTTTTGTGGATGAATGTCTATAAAGTCATAAAAAGTTGATAGCTGAACTATGTTAAATGAAACCAACTTGCCTTCTTGAAGTGCTCATAATGAATTGAACTCTCGCTTGAATTTATTATAGAAACCAAAGAAGAGAATTTGTACAAGATACAGATTCCAGACAAATAAGTGCTGCCTAATATTATAGCGAATTGAATGTAGAGGAGAGAGATGTATTTGAAATTGGGAAGCTGAATCTCCTGTCTCGGCTCTTGCTGTTGACCTATAAACCTTTTGTTTACCCATGGAAACTTTCTCTGCGTACAGAGAAAAACATTTCAAAACAACTGTAAGGTTAACTAATTACTCCAACAGTAGTTGCTTGAATTGAACGAAAAATTCAGTGATTTGTTTTCTCAACAGTATTCGAAGCAGGAAGGACCTGAAAGAGCTGTTCGACATCTTTGCTGTCCCCTGTAGTCGCTCTTGTCCTGAATCATCTCCCCTTTACACCAACCTCAGGATTGATGACAAAGAGACGGGACTGCAGCCTGACCTCGGTAAACCAGAGAGCTGTTGAGGCGGTCAAAATCATGCTTGAAATCCCTTTTTTTCTCCCTTATTTCCTAATCTCCTTCTGTCCTTTTCAGACCTACTAACCCGTAATGGTTCTGATCTTGGCCTGTTTATCCGGACGAGGCAGCAAATGTCTGACAACCAGAAGCAGATCTCAGACGCCATAGCAGCCGCCAGCATTGTGACCAACGGCACGGGAGTGGAGAGCGCATCGCTGGGTGTACTGGGATTGGCTATCCCTCAACTCAATGACTTTTTAGTCAACTGTCAAAAAGAGCACCTGAGCTATGATGAGATTCTCAGCATTATACAGGTAGGGATCTGGAGCTGGAGGGATGGTGGGATAAGACATACTGCAGTTAAGGATGGAGAGAAGGATGAGAAAACCCCTGATATACTGTATAGTAGTGAATTTGAAATATTAAGAGTGACAAAACGCAAGAAAGGAAAGGAGACTCTTAATCAACAAAGTCAATGACTTGTTTTCTCTTGCAGAAATTTGAGCCCTCATCAACCTTGAGACAAATGGGTTGGATGTCATTCGAAGGTTTTGCAAGGTATAGCAAAATCAATGTTTAAAAAAAAAAAATGCATGACATGAATGTATATACCAAATTGATAATCAGTTTCGAAAAACTGTGTAAACTATGTTACGAAACAGGGGGAATCTTTAAGCTAAGTGCTTGCATTGTCCTGTCCATACCAGGTTCCTAATGGACAAGGACAGCTTGGCTTCTCGTAATGAAGAATCTCAGATAAAACCAGAGGAGCTGCAGTACCCTCTGTCATACTATTACATCGAGTCCTCCCACAACACTTATCTGACTGGGCACCAGCTCAAGGGCGAGTCCTCTGTTGAGCTTTATAGTCAGGTAAGTCAGACAGTTTAAATACTCTGCTGCTTTATACCCAGTCTGCTGACGTCTTTGGTCCTGTGGCTGATTCTTATTCGGGACTGTTTCTCACTGTCACTCAGGTGCTGCTGCAAGGCTGCAGGAGTGTCGAGTTGGACTGCTGGGATGGAGATGATGGCATGCCAGTTATTTACCACGGACACACACTTACCACTAAGATTCCATTTAAGGTTATAAATGCTCATGCCCTTTGTTAGTATAAGAAAAAAAAAAAAAAACACTTGCTCACTTGCTCTTCTTCCTTTTAGCTCAGATGCCTTTACATTTCTAGCACGTCACCATATCTTCAAACACAAATTTTACTGCTGTCTGATGTATTCATGTTGACAAATCCAGGCATAATTTAGATATTCTTTTTAAACTAATGAGAATTACGTAAGCTCACCAGCTGGTCTTCGGCGTCATGTTGATATGATTTATTTTGTGTTTGTAAGTGAAGCTGAAGGGAATTTAATTTGTATTGGTTTTATTGTCTCATATTTGACTTGGAATGCTGGTTGTAAGATATATATATATATATTTTTTTTTTGCTTCCTTGATCATTCAGGATGTGGTGGAAGCAATTAACCGGTCAGCATTTGTCAATTCTGACATGCCCGTCATCCTGTCCATAGAGAACCACTGCTCGCTTCCGCAGCAGCGCAAAATGGCTGAAATCTTCAAGGTAAGATGGAGGCTGCTTCTGAAATTCATGTATGTCACATTTTACAGTTTAACTGAGCTTCACGTGTAAATGTTTCCATCGCTTTAGTTTTCGAGCGGTCCATCCACCTGCACCGTCCCTCTACCCCACATAAGGCCAAAAGAGGTGGCTGTGTGTTTCGCGCAGTGACTCTTGCAGCAGCACTTTTTGAGCAAGGCTCTTTAACTCCGCTCCTTCATCTCCTTCGACCAGATTTCTTTCAGCTGTTTTTGGCATCCAAACTGGCAGGCTTCCAGGGAGAAGTTTTTTCCTTTCTAATCTTTAGGCTACCACTGTCTGTGTCTTTTTCTTTTTTAAGTTATACTGTATACTCAAGGCCACGCATGTTTAGGCAAGACGGCCGCATCATGGAATATCACCATGCTTTCATCTAAAGAAACTTCTCAGCATTTCATCCTCCCTGGAGACTGACTTCTGAGTATCCCGATAAAGAGAAGTCTTTTAAGTTCAGACAGTTCTGTGCCCTCGGGCAGCTTACATCACCATGGTCTTGTTTATTTGTAATGCTTTGAATTGATAAAAGCACTTTTTTTTCTGGCACCAAAGATATGTGTCCAGCTTCTCAAATGATTGTTTTCCTCGTGTCCTTTCACGTGACACTTCTCGTCATTCAACTGATGCCATCTGTCGTGCTCAAACGTTCTTTTATTTTTTTCCATCAGACGGTGTTTGGGGAACGTCTTGTGACGCGCTTCCTTTTTGAAAGCGATTTCAGCGATGACCCTCACCTGCCAGCCCCGCTGCAGCTTCGTGACAAGATCCTTCTCAAGAACAAAAAACTCAAAGCTCATCAAGCACCGGTGGACATCCTCAAACAGAAGGTTGGGAAGAAACAAATCCTCCACATGCTTGTAGCAACATGTGCATAATTTATATTTCTTCTAAGCTATCCTGAAAAGCAACTGCCAGCCTGCTTTAGTGCTTTGAATATTTAGCACTGTTGATCATTAGAGTGCTGTCAAACATAAATAATAGATACAAAACGGCTCAAATGTACACACCATTTCTCAGCCAGCATCTGAATATCTGCTACAGTTTCTCGGGGGGATAACTGCCTGCAGATTTGTGATTGATAGGGGAAAGATCATCCTTCACGTATGTTTTAACCTTTTCACAGGCTCACCAACTGGCCCACATGCAGGCACAGGCAAGCAATGGGTCACCAGGGGTTACCTCATCTGGCAACCATGCCAATGAGGAAGAGGAAGAAGAAGAAGACGAATATGACTATGATTATGAGTCTTTATCAGATGGTAAGGAAAACTGCGTTGGGGTTTGCGAATTAAAACCGAAAACTAACTCCTAAACTAAATCCATTTTGGAAGACCTACAAGGTTTCTCAGGTTCAAATTCTTACTTGAACTGTAAATCTTTACATTTTCACCTTTAGATCAGTTTCTGTTTACGACTTTATTCCGTCTCTCCGCCTTTTAACACTTGAGTCTCTTTTTGTGTTGACAATCTATTCCTTTCCCATGTTTTCTTGCCTGTTCTCCACTTAGCTGATGTCCTCACAGCCTCTACTACCTCCTATGGCCATGAAGGTAAATGCACAGCCCTGATGCCCCTCTTTAAGCAACCATTGAGTTCCTCTGTTGTTGACTTGTAGTATCAGCTGGTGTTCCTTCTCTGATCTAGTTTTGTTCATGAGAAACAACAGCACCTTAGTAGAATCGTTAGTGGTGTCTTAAATAGCTACTTAAAATGTGGCAGTCAGATATTGACTTTGCAGTTACAGTGCATTTTAAGGGGACATTATGATTGATTGGAGCAAACTGACTTGCTGTGCTTGCATACTACTGCAGAATAACGACAGAGGAAACATTGGCATAAAGAAGTGCATTAGTGATCATTGCTACCTCAGCTTCTAGCTTTCTGCCGTTTACAGGTTAGGTACGGCTGTACTGTAGCTGCATGGTAATCAGCACTTCAGAAATGTTACCATTATGTCCTTACATATTGTATAATGTGCTAAATCCTTCTCCTTCTGCCACCGATGGAGAAGACAACCGTGTGTATTCGGCTCTAACAACAGTGCTGAAGTTAACACCGTTCTACTTAAATTCTGCTCTTTGTTGCTGTGATTCATCATTCAATGACATCTGGAGTGTTTGATATAAGTGCACTTGTGTCACGAGTGTGTAGTTGTAGAAACACAGATCCTCCCAGCCACCCAGCTCGCCACAGCTATATTTCATTTGTTGTGTGTCAGTGGAGGTAATCAGCTGTCTGTGCAGCTATCATTCAAACGTACTTCTACTTAAAATCAAATTGCCCTCACTATGAACACTGTTTACAGTAACTGGATGTTGTTTCTTCTGCTGTAACACTTTTTTGTTTGTTTGTTTCTGTGTGAGTGAAACTGAACCACCAATAAACCACCAAGGAGCCGGATGGGAATGTAGAGCGCACATCTGTACCGACTATCGGTGAAGCGTATGCGATTAAGAGGGACATGAAAATTGGTTGCCTGTGGAAAAAAAAACAAGAACAAACTAAAAAACATTTAGTCAATGTTAAAACCAGTCTACTGTCTCCTAAAATGTCTCTTTCTCCCACCAACACATGGGCTCCCTTCCTCTCCGTACTGTATTTGTCTGTGACCTCGCCAGTGGCTGGGCAGGCTCATCAGGGAAACAAAACAAAGCCATCTGGTTTCTCAGGCCCTGCGCTGCCCCCGCACTAAACAACAGACCAGGGGAAACTACCCCGGCCCGGTCCCAGTCCCAGCACTGCCCTTCTCCTAATCCCTGCACTTCGCTTGTCCCTGTCTTATGAACTTACCGGTCATGGACCTTTATAAAAAAAAAAGAAAAAGAAAAAAATAGATAAATAATCTAAACCTTGTTGTAGACTGGGCTGGTTTTCCTGCTTGTGCAAGACATGTGAAATATTCACTGAGTGTTGGCATGCAAGGCGTCCTGATTGAATAAACCACACTCCACCCTCAATGCTTCTTTTATACCATACATGTTTAGCACTCAATGTCAGCCGGCCCTGAAAATACAAACACTTGAGCGCTAAGCTGCCAAATCGCCACCATCTCTAGTTGAACAGTAGCTCCTCGCAGTCGCAGCTTGGTCCACCTCAATTATCTGGCATCTGTCTGCTGGAAGATGTTCAGGGTCAACTCTTTTTGCGAAACCATCTATAAAGAAGGAGACTCCAAATGTCAAGAATCAGACAAGCCGTCTATGATAAAAGCCTCCATGTTTGCAAGCAGATGTGTTTTTTCTGTGGTTTTGGCTGCAATTAATGTGTAGGAGGAATGAGAGCAAAGGGGAGAACTCCTGACTGTTGCCTCTGTTGACAGTGAAGAGACTTTTCTTTGAGTATCAGTTGGTCAGTGACTTTGTGGCGTTTGCTTCTAACCTGCTCATAAGCTCTTCAAGTAGGAAGGAATCTTAACTGCTTAGTTTTCTATTTCAAATTACACTGTAATTGTTTCCACCTGCCAAAAGCTTTCCCTGTGTCCGAAATGGGATGCCACACAAATGCAGTTATAAATTACAAAAAAAAAAAAGGAAAGACATACTTAACTAGTAAACAAGTTCATTGTAAGTCTTATTGGATACAGTCAAATTCAGTCCAATTATGATCCAATTTAATCTAATTTGTTTGAAGGCAATCATAATCCAAAGTAAATCCAATTCCTGCCTCGAAACACAAGGGGAATAGATTTTTCAAGCAGTAGATTCCCATACAGTAAATGAGGAGCAACTGGGACATTGACACTCTTTCTGGCTCAAAAATATGGATCTTGTCTGCTATGCTGCATAAAGATTAGAGCTTGAGAGTGGTTTGCTGGAAACTGATTCAACATACTCCGAGTTTTATATAATTTCATGCGTAGAGATGTTCTAATGAGCTGCATTGGCATATTGTGGCCTTTATGAGAAAGAAGGGCTTAAACGGGGGTGTGTTTGGATGCTAACATACTTGAATGCGAGGTTTCTATTATGGTTCCTGTGGTGGTTGCATGTTAACACACAAGAACAGTTCCTCAGTGACTTCAAACATCAATATTTTTATTTGATTATCCGCATCTATAGTCTGTTTTGTATTTTAGCAAAGTAACAATAGTTAGGGATTATTCCGTGTTCTCATTTGGTTGCAATCCGCTGTGTTATTTTGAGAAGATAACACAGGCTTTGTTTGGTCTGAAGGTGGAGGTATCAGCAGGCTCCGTTTCTTCAATAATCTGTTGTTTTGTTTGCACAGATAACATTCTGGATGACAAGCCAGAGGGTAAGAGCTCAGCAGACAAAGAGGAGCAACCTGCTGATGAAATCCCTAAGAGGATGAAGAAGGCTGAGAGCACGATGCAGAGCAAAGGAAAGGTATAATCTTTGTACAGTATTAAAAAGAAAACAGTAATTGGTTTATTTATCTATTAAATAAATCAATGATTTATTTTTTTTTCCGACAGTACACATATCAAAAACATGTTTTGAAGTCATCATAGCCTTAAAAAGAAATTAAGGGTGTCAAATTTTAATTGGAACCTGGAGAAGAAGTATTTTTCCCATCTCTCCCTGCACCCGTAGGTGTTTGACATGGAGCTCGGCGAGGAGTTTTACCTTCCTCAGAACAAGAAGGAGAGCCGGCAGATTGCCCAGGAGCTGTCTGACCTCGTCATCTACAGCCAGGCTGTCAAATTTCCTGGTAGGAAATATTTCATCTTTCCATCTTTATGTTAAAAAGTTCCTTTTCTCCTTCTGACTTTCTCATGTGAACAATTTATCCCAAAAATTTATTAGTTTTACTGCACATGCCCTCTCTGCTGGTACTCTCCTCCTCCTTTTCCCAGTAAGCAGTAGTGTATGTCTTCCATCCTCTTCTTTCACTTTTAAGATGATGTCAGTTTCATTTCTTTTCCTTTTCCCATCTTGTTCCACCCAAATCCACTTCCATGTAATATCTAAGAGGTCAGCCTTTCCCCCATGTTTAGGGATTTTTTTTTTTCAACATTCAATATCCCTCTGTTACACTTCTCTTCTGTCCCACACAGGACACCCACTAAGACCACGACTCCTCCTCTCCCAATGGGAAAGATGTGGTTTCTTAATTGTGCTTTAATTCTCTAAACAACACGACGACACTACAGTTGTTTTCATGTACAGGAGGAAAATGTTTGGGGGGGATGTCCTGGTGGGCCAGTCTAGTTCAAATTGAAGCTAAGGCCTTTGTCTCATGTCAGAGCTGCTTGAGAATTTTTCTCACTTTGCCAGTTCAGAACGCTTGATTTAGCTCTCTTGGCGCACACATGACATCCCTCATATCATCTGTCTTCATTCCTCGCTACAATTTATCTCACAAATTTCTCTTTGTCCCCTTAAATATCACCCCCTTATCGTCTCTTTCCTCCCTCAAGTATCCTCTTCACTGTCTGTCTCCTCTTCTCTCTAAATGACATCTGACTTCTGACATTTCCTTATAAACCCGCCTGTGTTTTCCACTGGTATTTTATTTGTTTACAGTCTCCAGAGAGTCAGATCTGAGAGAGAGGAAGCAGGGCAATTGGCCCACTTCAGACCGGCAGCAGCCTGCTCACATTCATTAAATGTTGTCTGGAGGGTTCTCAGGTGGTCGTGCTACTTGTAAAGATTCCTGTTCAAATACCGAGACTATCATTTATAAAAATGCAGTTGACATTTGTCATTTCAAATATTGTTAGGCAAGGGGAGAGGAGAAATGTTCCCGATAAAGAAATATTAGAAGATAATACATTTTTAAATGAATTGCATTTTAGCATGAGAGGATCGGGAAATGCCATTAGTTTTATTACCATTAGCACATTGGACTTTCGGTTCCCCCTCACTGTTCAGGCGATTCTTATGCGAGACATGTTTCCTGGCACGGAAATTCAACAGAAATTTCTGTCGCTTTAGTTCTACGAAAAACTAAAACCTAAAACAGTTGAGTTTAGCAAACAAATCGACTTGAATTGCCACCTCAGAAACGGAGTCGCAGTTTGCTCTTTAAAGAAAATGCCATCTTGAATTGTGAAGTATCGAGAGGGACACTGGAGCGATCGCTTTGCCGTTACTAGTCTGTCTGTTTATGTTAATGACTATCCTCTTCTGTCTGCTTATTTTTTGTGGGAACCCAGGCCTGTCTACGTTGTCTCCGGGTGGCTCTGGTCGAGGGAAGGACCGAGGAAAGAGCAGGAAGTCCATATTTTACACAGCTCCTTCTCGTTGCAGCACAACAGGGGAGGTCACGACCCAGAGCCGCACTCCTGGGAAAGGTAAGCAGAGCTGAGATGTGCCAGTAGATTTGCTAGTATGTGCTTAGATGAAAAAAAATAAAAAATGGACTGTGCCACACCTCTAGCCAAATGCCAGCTGGGATTTTAATTAATTGAATTCCAATTGGCTTGAATTGGACTTTATTACCTAAGTGCCTTGAGATGACATTTGTTGTATTTGGCGCTATATAAATAAAAATGAATTGAATTGAATTTTAGTAAGAAGTCGACTAAGAAAAAGTATTTCCAGGGTCTTAAAAAGTCTCTCAATATCCCACCTGTAGGTGGGTCGGAGCGACTCAGCTGGGAGGAGACACAAACCTCACCGCTCCTCAACCCCCCCACATCGCTCAGCGCCATCATCCGCACTCCAAAGTGCTACCACATCTCGTCCGTCAACGAGAACGCGGCCAAGCGGCTGTGCAGACGGTACTCTCAGAAGCTGATACAGCACACGGTGTGCCAGCTACTCAGGACGTACCCAGCAGCCACCAGGATCGACTCAACCAACCCCAACCCTCTGCTCTTCTGGCTGCACGGAATCCAGCTGGTGGCTCTCAATTATCAGACTGATGGTGAGGACGGGGGGCTGAGATGCTTCCCTCTCTTTATATATGAGGAGGAACATCACCTTGAACTTTCTGCAGCACTTAGAATATTGGCCATTCAAAAGGATTTCTCTTAATTCATATATATTTACAATGAAATAGCCTTAAGAATATTGATGTCAGAAGGTAGAGGAGAAATGACAATGCCCTCTACTACACCATTTTTCTCCATTTTGCTTTGCAACTTTCACATAATTCTAGATTTGTACATTTTAAGAGTCTTTAAATTGGCGGAAAAACAGTTTATTTGTGATACATTTGTGAAAAGGGAGGGATAAAATTAACATAAAGCTCTTGGCTCCAAGCTACTAAACTGCTTTTTCTCAGTTTTTCTGTAAAAGAAGTCCAGACTGACAGATGGATGTATTTTCTTCATTGAAGTCGTTCACATTTGAAACGATGCACAGCATCTCCCGTGTCTCTGATTCAGTTTTTTGCTTTGCTTCACTGTTGCTCAGGTTTTTTCTCTCTCGCTCTGCTTCTCAAATCATTCCTCTCAGTTTGGAGACCAAGTTGTTGGCACAAACCATTGTATATGCTCTAAGACGTTTGCCTTGTTTAAATCTTACTTTTCTGTCCTTTTGATGTATACTGCCAAGCTACCACAAAGATTTGAATGGTTTAACAGGAGAAATCTCTGCAGCTACCCGTTCCTGAATGGGATGTTTGTCTTTAATTCCCTTTCTCGTAAAGCTGACAGGGAGCATTGCTGCATTTTTGTGTTTGAAAGGTTCTTCTTGTTAACATTATCTGTATTTTTCCTCTCTCTTCTCCTCAGACCTGCCAATGCAGCTGAACACAGCACTGTTTGAGGCTAATGGCGGCTGTGGCTACGTACTGAAGCCTGCAGTGCTTTGGGATCGCAGCTGTCCACTTTATCAGCAGTTCTGTCCGATGGAGAGGGATTTTGAAAAAATGAGCCCTGCTGTCTATTCTCTCACTGTGAGTGGAACATCACTTAGAATGACAACTCCATCCTTTTTCATCCTGTCGCTGCATTTTTCCCCTCCCTCCTGCAACAAAGCAGCACATTGTTTTCTTTGGTCACAGATTTCAAAGCGCACAGTAGCTGCCACTGAATGCTTTTATAGTGGGATAGAAAAATCATAAAGTAGAGGAAAATAAAAATGATATCACTGAGCATGTGTGCCTTGAGTTTTGTTGCTTTTAATTACTGTCGAAATGTTCAACAATACATGGAGTCGCAACTGCAGCCTCGCTTTTAGAAGCAACGCAAACACTGGTGAAACCTGCGTTTTTCAGTGTGTCTGAGAGAAGGTAAATCCATGTTGGCAGGTCAGAGTGACTTTTGGCTTCTATGGCTGGCTTGTGTTTTGTCAGATGAACAAAGGATAAGCTTGATTTAGTGACCGGTGAAGAATTGAACTGCAAGCTTTGTTCAGACGCTGTGTGATTATAAACACTCATTCATCACATCACACTTCATCTTTTTTTCCCCGCAGATTGTTTCTGGTCAGAATGTGTGTCCGGGTAACAGCTCCGGCAGCCCCTGCATCGAGGTGGATGTTCTGGGCATGCCCGTCGACAGCTGCCACTTCCGTACCAAACCCATCCACCGCAACACCCTCAACCCCATGTGGAGTGAGCACTTCACGTTCACCGTGCATTTCGAAGAGATGTGTTTCCTGCGATTTGCTGTGGTGGAGAACAACAGCTCTCAGACCACTGCCCAGAGAACTCTGCCCCTGAAAGCTCTCAAAGCAGGTAGGCGTCACAGCTGTCCAGGAGAACGCTCTAGAGTTCCAATCATGTCACTTTCACGGTACAAATTCAAAATATTTGTTGTTGCTGTGTGTTTCAGGTTACAGACACGTTCAACTGAGAACGCAGCACAACGAGCCTCTGGAAGTGTCCAGCTTATTTATCTACAGCCGCAGAACAGAGGAAGGTCCCACAGGGGGCGCCACTCCCTCATCTCTGGTAAGACTCACTCAGGTCTGATAGCAGGCAGCACTTCAAACAAGGTTTGATAGGTTAAGTGCACTTGTTTGACTTCAAAGCCTTGATAATGACACGTACTCATTAAAATTTGAAATGTGATAGACTACGATCCAAGAATGTTCAAAGACATCCTGCTGCTGCAGTCAGCAACATTGGAAACTGGCTTTGGTTTTGCTTTATCATGCTCTCTGAGGAGAATGAAAGAGATTATTTAATAAAGGAGAAATGTCATGTCAGGATGTCTCATAACAACCTGCTGCCTGTTGCCTCTCCTGCTCCCTTCGCAGCTGTTCAGCTCGGAGGAGAAACATGTCTCCCAGCAGCATAGGGTGACGGTGCACGGAGCTCCAGGTCCTGAGCCCTTCACAGTTTTCTGTGTTACAGAGCAGACTACGGCCAAACAGCTGCTGGACATGGTTCGTGCTTCAGAAATAAAGGCTTAAGATGTAGCTGCAGCCCAATAGGAAGAAATTTCCATATGCATTTGGCATTTGTCATATTATCCTGTAAGTAATACAGTTTGACCTTTCTCCTCCACAGGTTCTTGCATCAGGAGGAAACCCATCAGAGCACTTCTTGTGTGAGGAGAAGGTTCCCCTGTTGAAGGAGCGCAGTGAGGTGAAGCGCTGTGCTCAGTATCGGCCCCTAGCACCTGAGGAGGAGTTGGTCCGGCTGGTCTGCAGCTGGAACACAGAGGAGGGATATGTGGGGAGGATCTGCCTCAAAACAAGAGAAGAGGTACAGTCACAAAAAACAAGTTCCTACATATCCTATATTACACTGACAAGAGAGTGAAACTGAAATGGTGCTTGCTTTCTATTTTTTATTTTTTTGTAGTTTGTGATGCATATACTAAAGACTCTGACGCCCTCTTGTGGTCACCCAATACAATACATTAACATTTGTTACTCGGTTACTGTGTGGTTTAATTATTGCAGAACTTAATTGAGAAAAACACAGTGCTGGAGAGAGAGGAGGACACGACTGTGGGAGGGAAAGAAGGAGCAGGAGGAGGAGGCGGAGGGGAGGAAGATATGTTCTTTGTCCAGGTCCATGAAGTTTCACCAGAGCAGCCTCACACTGTGATAAAGGCCCCACGATACAGCACTGCTCAGGACATCATACAGCAGGTGGGTCACAGAAAATGTTTTAAAGCTAGTCTTCAGAGCAGCGCCTTAAAAGATCGTTATGTCATACATAGAAACTACAGGCTTCTTAGTTAGTAATTCTGCTTTATTTTCTTTTGACCAGACTCTGTCAAAGGCAAAGTATTCCTTCAGTATCCTGTCTAATCCCAGTCCCTGTGACTACGTGTTGATGGAGGAAGTGACCAAGGATGCCGGTTCTAAGAAGTCCTCCACCACCAAACCCCTTCAGCGGGTGCTGTTGGACCACGAGTGTGTATATCAAGCTCAGAACCGCTGGCGGGGCGCGGGAAAGTTCATTCTTAAACTCAAAGAGCAGGTAGCTCTAAACGCGACCATCAATTTTCAGTATTAGAGACGTTGTTGTTTCTCTCTAACACATATGCATTGCATTAAATGTGTTGTTTTGGTCTTTACCCCTTTGTGCCCTCCATGTGTCGTCGTTTTGCATGACAGAATGCTGTGGACTACTTCCTGTGTGTTTAATCCGTGCAGACGCAAATCAAAGTGGACAGTTTTGTATGTGCTAACAGGCTGTTTTATTAACAATAATCCATGCTGCCGCATGCGCACCGCTGTTTTAACCACCGTGGATTTTATCTTTAACATGTCGCTGCTACTTTTGTTTCACATCTTTCAAGTGCTCTGCTCTTCTGTCTTGTTTCTGTGATTTTCTCTGTATTGTTAATGAGCCTGTAACATTATACGTTTTATTTCTGTCAGTCCCTCGTTTATTCGTAATCCTGTTGAGTTCGAGGCCTTTGGTTGTTGAGCCTTGGAATTAAAGTACTTAAATATCTTACCTCGCTGAATAAAGGTCAAATAATTTTCTAACTCTTTTTTTCAATGTGGGTTTATCAGTAATGCTGGCACAGAATAGATATGGATTATGTTACGTCAAACCAAAGGAAGACGAACGAAAGAATGAAGGAACATTACAAAAATAATTTACCAATGTTTACAGTCTGTTATCTGCCTTTAGAATTTGAAAGAAGAGAAATGACTAAACCACGCTGGCAAATTCCTAATAAAGTATTAGTTTTTTTTCAAAATGAATCCTTTTCTGCTTCCAGGTGGTGCGGGAGGACAAAAAGAAAGTCATGTCCTTTGCCAGTGAGCTCAAGAAGCTGACGAGTCGCAGCCGCAGCATGACGGCTGGCATTGGTGTGGATGGCCCTGCCCAGAGTAAGGACGATCGAGCTGCATGCTGTGTGGCTCTGACAGAGCTCCAGGAGTGAGGCTCACACTTTGCCTGCTGTCTGTGCATGGAAAGGCAACAGAGGTACCGTATGTTGTCTCTAACCTCTAACATTTACAAAGGGAACTCAGTGGAGGCAGAAAAAGGAAAAACCAAGTGAACGTTCAGAGGAGTGTCATGGATGAAATATGTGTGGATTTGGAAATTGAATCGCAAATCTTGTTTGTAGCTTTTTTTTCTCCCAATAAGTGGAAAACGGTAGTATTCAAAGTCCCACTGTTGTGTGTTTGAGGTTCATGTGTGGTAAGATTGGTCCTTTAAAACATCATTGACAGTTTCAACCTAATTCACTTGAGCTGAAAACACTCTGTTGCCATATGACACGTTAAGCACCATCATTCAGATGTCTAATATGTGTGTGTCTATAAAACCTTTGAGGAGTTAGAAATCTGCATCATTTAGATCCATTCATGCTTGTAAGCGCTGTTCTTCTTCACTGCTGCGGTGGATTGGTCTTCCGATTTTCTCTGAGAGTAGCAGTGGGTAGAAAAGGACAAGAAGTGCACATAAGTGTTAAAGGCATCTTGTAGACAGTGAGAAGTAACACTTAAATAGCCCTTGGAGATGGACTTTGAAGTAAATGTTTCTAATTAAAAACTGCTACAAACAAGGGCTGTATTAGGCTAAGTGGTAATTAGCACATTTGTCAGCTGTAACGTGGCTATGTTGTCGGCAGCTTCCAAGTTTCAGTTTAAAATAGGTGGAACAGCTCAGAAAAGGCAAATTGATGTGACAAAGCCGCAGAATGGAACTAAATGTAAAGCAGAATCATGTCAGCTCAAAATAGTTTTTATTATATTTATATATTTATATTTTTATGAATGGATTTCATTATTCTGCACATGTATCCTGATATTTACTGTTTAAACCAGCAACTTTTCACATATAACAGAGGCTCTGACTTTCCAGTGTGGCAACAATGCCTTTGTCATGGTTGTCTTATCAAGTACCAGGTTATTTTATTTTTAGGGGATCAGTGTGTTCCCCTTACCCAGATGTTCTTATCTGAATGCTAATGTGAAAATGAAAACATTTCCCCTGCAGGGTATCCGTCTGCAGCTGCAGGTCTGAAGGCATGGCTCACAGAGGGCAGGGTGGGGGCTGAAAGGATCCTACAGGCCTCCTCCTCCCACTCCTCCTCCATTACGGGGCAGGTCCAGCCTGCCCACCTTCCCACCTCTTCTCTAACCCCCACAGCCTGGAAACTTCACCTCCTCAGGAACTGGAAGATCCACAAATGAGATCCAAGATCAGAGAAATGCACTGACTACGTCTAAACTTGGAGGATTCCCCTTTTTCATGAGAGGCAAAGTGTTTCCACGAGGGTGTGAGGAGCTGTTGACTTCTGGGATATGCTCCTCTCAAGGTCTCGAAGGAGTTGTATCCCGCTCTTGTGTTTGTTCAGCAAGTGAATGACAGGAAGCTCTGTCAAGGGGTTAAGTGTTCAGCACCTTGGCTTGGTTTAGTGATACACAGGAGTTTGGAAATCGCACCCGGGATCAGCAGTGATGATCATGTGGGCGGGTCGTTCCAGTTCCTCTTGGTTTATTGTTGTGGCTGTGGCTCCACAGGGGTCCAGAGCACCAGGGGCAGCTGTTGTTATTCAAGTCATCAGGGACATTAAAAAGCACTAAAGTATTCCTCCTGTTTCTGAAAAACAGAAGAAAAAAAAAGAAAAGAGAAAAAAAAATTACTTTCCCTGAGTCCCATTTAAAGCATGAAGAGTTTTCTTTATGTGCCAGTTTTTTGTTTTTTTTAAACATTTTTTAATGACCTGGATGAGCTGCTAAATGGCCTTTAGATCAGGCCAATTCACTGAACCACAAACTATTTGGAGTGTTTTTTCAAAGAAAATTCAAATATGGCTCCACAAGATAACTATTCTGTCTTTCCGTTGCACGGTACAACTCGACTCTACTCGCTTTTTCGTAGCAGAACTCAATTTTCTATTGGCTGTGTGAAGCCGCCGTGGCACAGATTACCTGCACACGTGTTGAGTGGCCGTTTCTCTGTGGGAATTTGTAGCATTTAAACGCACAGGTGATGTGTACATTGGAAATTATCAGCTCTGGTTCAAAAACGTATCCTCTGGGCCACTATTTCTGGGTTTCCAGTATAACCGGCGAGTCTCCGGACAACAGATATCTGGGCCAAGTTGGACAAGAGTTCCTGCATCAGGCTCACAGTTTGTGTTCATCTTTTGCTTCATCTTCTTCTCTCCACATGACTGTTAATATGCAACCAAAAAAACGAGTAGAGCCGAACCGTACCATCGCCTGGAAAAACAGCATCTGTCAGATAAATACATATTGTACTTTGGTTGTTCACGTCGATTTAAGAACCAGCATTTCCCTGCATGACAGAAACTAAGCACCTGGCAGCTGTGGGGAGATCAGCTTGGATAAACTGAGGGAGAGCGTGAGGGGCGAGAGGGTGAGACAGCGTTGGTTTCTCTTCCTCGGGTGGTAGAGGACACGGTGAAGGAGGCTGACAAGCTGGCTTGTTTGGTTCTTTTCTTACTGTTCCAGTTTCGCAGGACTGTTGGGGCACATGAGGCAGCGCTCCGAGACATTTTCACTCGGTTTAGTTATTCTGTTATGGAAGCCATGAGGCGACGGGCCGTTTCTTGGACACTACCATCTCTGCGCTGAAGGTGGCATCATTTTAAGGCAGTGTAGGTGTGCAATACTCAGTAGTTCAGGAACAACCAGCCTCCTTGTCACCGTGGTGCCATGTTGCTGTAAAATGTTGCAACACTGCCTCCAACTCTTGGTCATTTTGAAGCGGTCTGTAAGGATGATCGGCTCTGTTCCACAAAGCGTCTTAAAGCATCACTGACCTGAAATAACTTGGACTAAAGGCATCTTATCGTGCCAGCCAACAGATAAATCATTACGTTCTAAAGAATTACACATTTCTTTTCACTAATTAGGCAGATTATTATTATTATTTTTTTTTTTAAATCATCAAAACCAGAGTATCAGAGCCAGAATAGAAACTTTCTCAAATCTGAGCAGACAATCGACTCCAGGCTTCGTTACCTGATGAACGTCCCCCGTATGTGACAAAGCTCTGATGTTTCATCCTTCATCTGAGCGCCGCAGCGGTGATTTCAGATCTGAGATTCTTTGTGAAAACACTATGATCTTCTCCAAACAGTATTTTGCACATTTTTTTTTCCTTTTGCTGTTGAGTGTGTTTGTGTTCCTGTCGTTAGATGGTCAGAATGTCTCCTTTATTATGACCGTCGTACGTGTTGCGTTGGAGTTTTAACCCAGTTGCGGATGAAGTTTGCTGGAGAGCCCGAGATTGTCCGCAGCCCAGGTTTGAACGTACTTGACACACAAAAATATAATGAATTGCATTTCACTTTGATTTATTAGCCCTGGATTTGCTATTCAGTATTTTGAGAGCAGTATCTTTATACAGGTGGAACACTGTCCTATTGATTGCTTGATAGTGATTTCCTTATTTTTCAGTCAGAATGTAAAACTCAACCTTTTTGCCCCCCCCCCCAAAAAAAAAAAATCTGCTCTGATCTGATGACATTTCCATCTTTGATAAAGTACTCGTCGCCCTAACATTATTGTATTTTTTTGTTTTGGCATTTCAGTTTTTAGCATGTCAGTCGCTTAAATCTGACTGATCCATGAGAAAACGCACTGAAATGTACTTAAAATAGTCGTCCTGACACGATGAATTCAACTCTCATTTACGGTTAAGCACACAGCTGCCTGACTGCATTATGTATCTACTCTCTTTTCCACTTAAACAAATGACTCCAAATCCCTCCTGTGACTCTCTTAACTGATGGTGCTCCGAACAAATTCCTGCTAAATCAGTAAGAAAGAAGTACATTTTAATCCACATTCCATCAATTTATTCAGCAGACTTGTATTTAGGCAAATGTGGCCACGATCCGCAAGAGAAACTGACTTCATGTCCTTTTACTTTTAATTTCTTTTGAATTCACCAAGCTCTGTGCCAAGTAATGCGTTTGACTATTTGTGCAATATTGAAGTTGTGTCACTTCAACTCATCTTCTTTTTTTTTATTTTGTTTATTAAATAGTCTGCAAATTACTGACTTGTTCTGCTTCTGGTTCTAAACTCTTGGCCTCGAGTCGTTGTTTCACTTTGTCAGAATCGATATCATTCGCGCACACAGATTATCATCTACCGGTGGCGAGGCGTTGGGGCGGCCTGCTCCCCGAGGCTTATTGAATAATTAAGGTAGACGAGACCCAGAAACCACAACGTCATGTCGGCGATAATGAAGCTGTAATCCTTTTATCCTGTAGGGCTTCTGTTATTATTATGGATTAGAGTTGAAACACGGAGAAATGCCATTATGTCAAGCAAAAGATAATACTGCATTAAATGGTCATTACCCACAGCTCCCCTGCCTGGATGAAAGCGATAACAGCGATTGTAGGTGTGCGAAATCCACCCAGCAGGAAGTTTCTGTTCAACTGTAAATCTGTGCGCGGTCGGCTTCATCACACCACCGAGTCTTGTTTTCCTTCCACTTAACCTGTAGACCTCATTTCTGAATGTAACATTTCTTACAACCTGAGACAACTGTGTGTTTGGAAGTTATTTATTTTAATGTGAAGCCCTGGTTGGCAGTTATCTTTTATGTCTGTACAAGTTCCTGTAAGTAGTTTTAAGTGTTTTTTATTTATTTCAATATGAGAGAGGGTGAATCCTACCGCCCAAACTTTACTCAAACCTATTTAGATATGTAAAGAAATATTTTATTTTGTGTGTATAATATTCAGTGTAGCATTCATACTTGTGGCATGTTATCCTGCAGTAAACAGCATCATTTATTGTCTAATTTTTCATCAAACTTGGACAAAATTTTGACTATTTTGCATTTAGTTGTATTCATTATATCCACTGAATATGACCTGTTTGCCGACAGTCAGCCATTTCATCTTCAGCACTGTTTCCATAACACTCCCATGATATCCTTTAACATCTGTGTTAAGACGTGACTGTCAAGTGAACATCTGTCTATTTACTTGAATTTTGAAATGAATGATAATTTGGTGGATTTATCATATAGCAGGATCACAATAAAATGTAAAAAGGTTGAACGATGCCGCATGTGTGTTTCTTTGTGAGGATTTCCACTTAAAGCTACTTTAGACCTCCTACTTCACTCTGATTCATTCAGTGCAACTGACAGCTGATTTCATTTTAAACCTAAAAAAGAATATATTTTGTCATCATACAGAGGCATAAAAGCACAAGTGAATATTGGGATACTTAAAAAATTTCTATGACGAGGAGTCTCAAAAGAAAACATGTTCCAGGATATAATCAATTTGCATAATTCCTCATATATAAAGTACCTGAAACTGGCTTTTACACAGATGAACTTTTTCTTGAAGTGCAGGACGTCCAATTGTAATTCTAGGACTGATTTATCTTTAAACCAGACAATGGGTTCAGTTTCACAAGGAGATTTCAGGCAGATCAATAATATGAATTTAGTTTTACTCTTAGGTTTGTTTGATTCACATGAAAATAAGGGGTGACCTTCAACCCGCAGTGGAAAAGCTCCCAATCAGGGTAGAGTGGGACCGTGTAGAGCTGTGTTGGTACAAAAATGTTCGGTGGAAAAGGGGCATAACTCTCTCCATGGGAACAGCATGTGACAGTCTGCCTGGTAACATAAAGCACCACCCGCTGATCCGTGGCACCGAACAAATTCACTCATGATTTAAAATGTGGAATGAAAATAAGGAAAAGAGCTTCTTTTTTTTTATGTAATACGCTGCTGGATAAAATCTCCTAGGACTGATTAGTAGCAAAACACTGTAAATAAACTGGCAGTCTGTCCTCTGAGGAGCAAAACGTTAACAAAAGCACTGTATGTACACTATCATACGGCATGCTGGATCTTACGAAGACTTAGAGAGTCTCGGTTTATGAGAGAACTCACCCTTGTGTACAGTAAGATTGCAATAAATGTATGCAAATAATTATATAACTATATACTGTATGGTATATTTTACTAATCAAGCGTCCTTTATCAGGAAGAAGCATCTGAAGTATCTTTTTTCACAGCAGTTTAAAGCGGTCTTGGTGTCGACGCACTTGTTGTGCACGCAACCTGTCAGCTTCACATCATTTAAATTAGACTAAAACTTTGCATTCACAAAAGCGCGCATAATTAAGCCCTTAGTTTTGGATGAAACATCCTTTTTCTAACATCAACTCAGCAACTAATCAAATCTTTGCTGCAGCCGCTTAATGAGCCAAGCTCAGTCTGCCTTCTTCTCCAGTGCAGCGCAGTGGACTCGGGAATCAGTGACATAATCAGCTCATTTGGTTGAATCAATAAGACCCGCTCAGACGTGCCCGGCCTTCCAGAAACTGTTTAAAATATGACTTTGTGGCTCAGTCCACTAATTCTGTTTAATAAGGAGGCCTCTGCTTCAAATATCAGCACCGGTACAGCACACTCTGACGAGTCTCCTAATGCAAAATTATGCAGTCATCGGATTAAATGGCCAGTTTTAAAACCTGGTGATTCGGCAGGTTAATGATCCTTCCTTCCCAAGACTTCAAATTAAACAATTTACTGTAATGTGTTTCACAATTATAAGTTCCCCCACATTTATACTGATGAACTTTGACAAGGCAGATGTGCTCTGTTAAGTGGATCCCCCAGGAAATTAAAAAGAAACGTTCCTGCCGAACAGTATCTGTTTAAGTACAACTTAATGCAATTAACGGTTAAAACTGGAGAAGGGGAAGAACATACAGGAGAGTGACCCACTTTTTTTCCCCTTGTGGCAGATTGGAATCAAAGCTTTAGTTTACCATAACATTTTGGCTTATTTGCTTAAGTGCCTGAGAAGTTGGGTGAGAATATTGACTGGTAACGGCGTCTAGCAGCGTCACCATTGTTGTTTTACGATTAGTGGAACATCTCATTTACAACCCCAAAAAAATAAATAAAATCCAACTATTTGAACAGATATGAAGCTGAACGTAGTGCAAAGGAAATGTAAAATGCTGAAACTGAATCTGTACTTACAATAATTCAATTTAATTGCATTTCTTATAAAAAAAAATACTCTAATCTACCCATTTTGAATGTGTTGTCTTTAGGGATGTTGGGATCAGTGTTGGGATACTAAAGGAAGTACTGACTATCCTCTCATCAGTATTAAGAGAATTCAGACAGCTCTCATCATGGCTGCAACTTATCGTAAGCAAAGTCCTCCCTGACTATATATATCAATGGCTTTATAATTTGCTTTAAAATGCTCAGCATTAATGGAGCGTACTGTGCCCAGGAAATGATGAAATCCTCATTCCTTGAATTCTTGACTCCACATTTCTTGGATGCTCAACCTTTTCATCTGTTACATGTTGTCTTTGAACTACTTTGATTTTGAAGTATACAGGTTCAATTACTGACCTTATCATATTATAATATATAAATAGAAACTTTTCTTTGGAAAGTTTTGTTGAGTTGATTTAGTCCACATTGTAATAACTGTGTAGCCTGTGTAGCTACATACCTACAGTTCATTTACCAGTTACCACATCTCACCGTGGTCGCATCTTCCCACTTCTGCAGAGGCCACAACTCCACCTTTCAATAGATGAAACTTTATTTGGAATCAATCTGCCAAGCAACTTGACAAGAATAAAAAGGCAAGTGTGAACAATACAAGACTTCATGTGTCAATGAAACGTGTCAGGCAAATTCAAGATGAGTTGCGCCAGTGGCCATAATACTGAATGAAACAGGCTCAGTTCCATTCGCTTAAAGGGCCATAAAAAAGTTCATCATCAACTTTTACCTCATTGTCAAAGTAGAAATATATCAAGTCTTCGTCTTCTAGGTCCAGTTTTCTGAATGTGCTGCGGCTCTGAGATCAGAAGTAATGCACAGATTGGAGTATCAACATTACAAAACAGACATTTTAAAGATTGAACTGGTAAATAACCAATGAAACACCATGGTTGTTACACTGTAAGTATTTTCATCATTTGTGTTTCAATTTAAATGGAAATAAATGAACTGATCTGAGCCAATCGTGTTATTAGATCTGTTTGAACTGAACTGGAACGTCCAAATTAGTTCCACAACTAATGAACAGAAATCGTGTCTGAACATTGTAATGATCTTGTGAATAAGGAGCGATCACAGTGGCGTTGGGGTCAGTCAGAGTTTGGTCATGGGTATGTGAAGGTTGTTCCACGGCCCCATCCATAGTTCTTCCTCATCGGACTGCGTCCTGTCACTCGGGCACTCCAGCGGCTCCATCCTAACAACTCCAACCACATCGTCGCTGCTGTCCACATCGACCTTTGACTCGCTCTCACCTTCTTTCAGCTCATCTATCTCCTCTTTGCTCTTGTGCCGCTCTGTGGTTTCGCACGCCGCTTTCAGCAGGTCGGGCTTAGACGCTAAACTTTCTGGGCCCGTGATGCTGGTGCTGGTTGACCCCAAAGATGCACTGGATTGTCGAGTGTTTAACACATTCAGCGTTTTATTGTTGTCAGAGTTAGAGAAAGAGGATGTGGCTGTCGCAGAGTTGACCTTTCTAAAACTTTGGAAGGTGGGCAGCGTGTTGCATCCGCCTTCTGCTGTTGTTCTGGGGCTGCTCAGGGGTACTCTCTCCTCCAGCGTGGCAGCCATTTTATCCAGTTTTTTAAAGTGCTTGGCCAACCGTGAGCTGAAGATGGGAGAGTTCGGTTTGATATTGTTGTTCGAAGTGGTTGTGGTGTATGTTGGACCTGTAGCGTTTACCGATCGGCGGGTGCGGATGATGGAGCCGTTCTGGGCCACATAGATGCTTCCATTAACATTAACGTGGCTGTTGTGGATGGTGGATAAGCGGCTGCGTTGGGTTTCTGGCACGCTGTCCTCACCAGTGGAGCTGGTCTCGTACTCTCGGTCGACCACCAACTTGATCCGACGTTTTTTACTGCCCTGCTGTGGAAACACACAAATCATATGGCATCAGTGGAAATAAGAGCTACATTAGAGACACAAAGCAAAAAGCCCATTCAATTTATATTGGTATCAATATATGTTTATTGATATGAAAACTTTTCAACTCAAAAAAAGCAGAAAAAGATGCTTGAGTCTTTCATGTAGGAGGAGAAACCTCAGAAGTGCAGAACATGGAAGAAAGTCGAAGATCATCCCAGGAACTAAATAACAATAAGAATGGATGAAAATCCCCCAAACAAGAACTGCTAAACTCTTAAATAAATAAATAAATACTTGTGTTAAGAGTTCTTGGAGTATTTATTTTTCTTTGTTATTTTGAAAATGTTAAAGATTGAAAAAAATGTCTTAAATAAATTTTTACAGAAATGTTTAATCTTTAAATTTATGTCTTTAAAAATGAAACAATGCCAGTTTATGGGCATTAAAATGCTGCCGTGACCTTTTCTGGTTTCTTTTTATACATTTACTGCTCCATTTTGCTTCACCTTCAAACTCATTCAGACAATGTACAACGTAAAAGTTGCACCTTCAAATCAGCGGAGTTGATTTCATCCTTGTCACCAGCTATTCAAAGCAGTCTGATGCTTAAAATTTGACGAAAAGAAAGCAACCATGACATGCCTTTGAGGAAAAAACTGTATACTGGATGTAACAATTTACTGAAGGTTAGATCCAACACTGCTGTGTGCTATGCTCACACTTTGCAAAAAGAACAAGGCGGTTGTGATAATAGCTCTGATCTTCAGTCACACAGTATCCCTGGCAGTTTTTACACTCAACCTTGATATTATAGAGGAAATAATATCTTCTCTTTCGACAGCAGAGGCGTCTTTCCACCCTGCAGATAACGGGCGCAGGGAGAGCTGATCCGGGGAGAATGATGCACACAGAAAGAGAGGTGACGAATGTAAAAAGCTTAAACAAACCATAAGAGGTCAGTAAATAACAATGTTTGAGCTGCAGAGAGATAATCAGATGGTAAGAAAGCTTTTTCAACAGTAAAACGAGAGAAGTCAGCTCAGGAAATAAAACCGAAGATGTGAACCTGACAAAGGAAGAAGAGGGAGATGCCTGATTGGAAAGGGGGGATTAAAGACACAAGCAAAAGATGAAGAAAAGCAGATAAGACTCTGAGAGGGCAGCAGAGGACATGCCAGCAATTTAAACACCTGTGAATATAAATCACAGCAAACAGAGAAGAAAGAAACAGATTACAGTAAGAGATTCCACTCAGGTAATGACTGCACACCCAATCCAGGCATTCTCACCAAGATCTTACTTATTGGCAAAGGTTTTAATCTCGGGTGGAGGCTGAGGCCTCCTCAGGATTTCAATCAGCTGACTCATTTCCCAATTCCCCATCTTCCTCTTCATCTCCTTCCCCACTATGGTTGCTGCTTTTCTCTTCCTCTTCAGCGTCCTCCATGATGGGTGACAAATCGTCCGAGGTGTTGGTCACGTCTGAGCTTATTTCAGACTGCGTACGATTGGAGGCTCGCCTACTGACTGAGGACTTTCCAGATCCAACGCTTTGCCTCTCCTCCTCTTCCTCACTGTCTTCTTCGCCCTCAAGCTCTGATATCTCATGAGAGGAGCATGATTGTTTTGAGGTTTTGGGCCTTGACCTAGAAACTGCAGAACCTAAATATCGGGAGCTTTTAGAGTTGCTCTCTGTGCTGTTTTTGGTGCGGCCCCTCAAACTCCTTTCATTACAAATCCTGTTGTTACTCCATGAGCTATTACTGCTAATTCTTGAACCTTTTCTGTTTGATTCTGTCACCTCATCTTCGGTCTCGGACCCTGACTCACCCTCAGACTCATACCTCTCTTCCTCCTCACCCTGGCTTCCCTCTTCCCTCTCTGTTTCTGAGTCGGACTCATTTGTTTCAGTTTCCGCCGTAACAGATGTGGTTGGGCTGCTTCTGTTAGAAACACTAAGTTCTGATGGAGACTCTTTGCTGCCACTTCCTATTTCTGAATCACTTTGCTCTGTCACACTGTCACTAATCTCCCCTCCTACGCCCCACCTCCCCCCTTGATGTCCTCTGGCAGACACAGATGCAGAAACACTCATATCTCCTACGGAGCCGTACATCTTCCTACTGTTCTCCTGTCCTCTGTCCCAGCTTTTACTATCGCCCCTCTGTTCATCTCCCACCCTCGCAGGTCCCTGGAGCCTTCTGGCCAAGGAGATAAGACTGAGGGTCTCACTCAGCTTTTGTCTCACTGGAGGGGGTTTGCTTGGTTCAATGGATGTTTGGAAATAACTCCCATCGATGATCATGCCGCCGTCCAGGCTGATATACTGGCCAGAGGAGCCAGGGAGCTCTCCCCTGTGCTCTGGCCTGACGCCTTCTCCTTCTCCAGCTGTATTTCTCATTCCATTATTCGCCATACTGCCTCTGCCTCCTCTTCCCCATGTTTCCAATTCTGCCCTTCCTCCCCTCCCCCCCCTTCTTTCTATTGCTTCTCTCCCTGTATTTTCATTCTCTTTTTTCCCTGCCTCCCCTTTCCCCAGCCCCACGTGTGCTCCCTCTGCTATTCTTCCTGCCAGTCTGCCTCCCTCCTCTATCGGTCCGACTCTGGCTTTGCTCCATGGAGGGTGGATGGCAGGAGGCTGAGTCGATGTTTTACCCGTAGGGGACAGCAGAGTAGTCATTCCCATTATGGCCTTCAACCTGGCAACTGCACTCGAGCCTTTAGGTTTACTTGAGCCGCCTTCTTGTTTTTTGTCACCCTCAGTTCTCGAGGGTCCCAGGGTCTTTCGTGGAGGCGGAACAGGTCGAGAATGGGGCTTGAGGTAGGCAGGGTGTAATCTGTCTCCTTGAAACTGTCTCCTCACCTGTTGTCATGACAATACATACAAGAGTTTTATATTTCAAAAAGCAACTCTGTCAGTGTCAGAAGTGTTAGGAGGTACACAGCTGCTAGCATTAGGAAGACTTGCATAATGTGAACTTATGTTATGATATTACTTCAAAGAGAGTAGCCCCTGTATGTGGGAGCATAGGTTTCTACAAGCACAGTTGGACAGTTTAGGATTACAGATTGATGCGAAGATGGTGTCATTTTGGTCTTATTACTTCAAAACCACAGTCTCCCTTCCTTCAAAGTCTGGCAGAGTAGTTAATATTTCAAAAAGCACCAGTTCATTATTAACATTGGAAATACTAATAAAACAGTCAAATATACCCACCAGCATAAGGCTAGTAAATCAATCTGGAATCGATCAGTTTTGTCTAAATGCTGTGAAAATGTCATCACTCATTCTCACCAGCTTGTATCAATTTTAATGTCGGCCTCTTTTGTAGAATTCTGTGTTTTAGCTGGACTCCTGAACAGTGTGTAGGCCTAAAAAATCTTGCCAACTAAGTGATGAAATTGCACCAATTGGTCAGCAGTCTTCAGGTTTTCCCATTGGCTGTTGCTCTTTCCAAAATATTCTGGCAAATTATTCTCCCAGAACGTTTGCGTAAGATGAAAGATATCCCTCCCTTAAGCCAGATTTTAACAAAAGGAGCATTCAACCAACAGCACACAGAACTTAAATATCCTCGGGTCTTTTTCAAGGAGCCAGAAGATTTTTCCAGTCTCTGGGCTTTTGCCATTTCATTAAGGTTTATAATACAGGGTTAGGTGGGTCGCTCACCCGGGACACTTTACCATGCTGGCCTGCAGAGCAGTATTTACTGAAAACACGTTGAGTTTGAATGTTGTGTTTAGAAACAGTAACAGCTATTCCTGCAGTACAACTGGAACTTAACACATTTTAGAGACCATTGTGGAGATCAAACATGACATAGACAGACATAGAAAGAAATGTGCAAATAAAATGCTGGGAATGCTTAACTAATCAGAAATTTTAGATACGTAAGCACCACCTCAAAGGTTCCAGGTCATGTAATAATTGGTCCTGTTGGTGACCAGTTCCTGGGGTGACATATTTCCCCAAGAACTCTGTTTAGCTCCTTTTTGCTGCGATGACATGAGAGCGAGTTAAGAATGATGCCTCCTAAAGGACCCTAGTTCCTGGAAAAGGTTCCTGTGGTCAAACGGCAGCCAAATATTACCTCACTACTCATTACTTATAATTCTGTTTTGTTTTTTTTCCAAGTAACTAAGAAGTTCCCTCTAACTGTTGGTCTGCTGCATTTCCACCGTGTCTTAAAATCTGGTGATGTATGAAAGACAGAAGCCTCTGTGGGAAAGCTGTGGTTCTATTTGACACGGAGAGCATTGAGGCACAAGCGGGGAGGGCGGAGCTGTGTTTTGGCTGCATTCACACAAAATTGGACCATGCGGTTCCTGCCCCCGAGGTTGTGCAAGTTAATTTGTGCTTCAGAACAAACTGCTGTAAGACAATCAAGAAGCAGCATTTCACGTCTCCGACTGACTGCTTTGATATTACAATCACAGTTTCTCCCATCATTTACTCATTACCTGATTTATTCATTCATTAGCAGCTCTGTGCAGCTATTATAAGGATGGGTGCAATCCTAAAGTCCACCTTGAATGATCAGAGGATCATCTGAACTGTTTCTCAGAAATGAAAAGTTTCTGTTTCAAAGAGCAGGCCGATTGTTGGCTGCAGACCGATGACAGCTTGTAAATTACAGCAGTTCAGAGTATGTATATGTCAAATATCGGTCAACGAGGATCAAAGATTTCCCACCGTAGACTCTCAAGATCATACAATAAAGTACATGTACAACTTCTATACAGAGTTCAGATATAAACTAGGTTTTTGCCCACTTTTTTTCTGTGTTTACCTCTCCATCAGACTCCTGAGGGCTGTAGTAGTAGCTGCCATCATCATCAACAACAACTTCTCCATATTCGTCATAGAGAGCAGAGGGTGAGATCAGCTTCCTGCGACTGCCGTACTGAGGAACTTCATACCTGGACAGACAAAGAGAAGGAGGGAGAACATGAAAACAGAAACAAGTAGTGCAGAGCACAATTTTATTGCTAAAAACTTTTGAACTTATTTTAATTACTTTGTTAGAAATAAATGGAAGCTGTGTTATTGTGCAATCTCCGCCAATCGGCAGTAAATATTGGAAAGAAAGCTGCTTACAAACAAAGCTGTACACTTCCTCACCCACAGCCACTTATCCAAGCAATAACACATAGTGCAACAATGTGGTTCAGTCCAATGATAAGCAGTGCCTAATGACTTTCCCGAACGAAGCTGCCCTAATCACAAAAGGAGCATTTTGTTGCCAGGAGACATTCAGTTTGCAGAAAACACTGGAATTGATTTTCCTCCCTTTTGTCTGTCCTTGTTGCCTGTTGCTGGGAGCTCTGCCCGACTTCACCTGCCAAGAAAACTGTTGTGCATCACAACTTGGGCTCTGTGCCCTGCAGCCAGCAACTCAGAGACAGCCAATAGGTCAAGAAGAAAAAAAAAAAAAAGGCATCTTCTCGAATGGTTTCCTGAAAACAATATGTCCCAGTGTGATTAAAGTTCCCAATCTGCTGCGAGTCCTTTACCGGAGTTGCATCGAGAAGTTGCCATGAGTAATTATTCTGCCTCCAGCCAGCTAGTGGGAGAAGTTGCCCTTCGATTATAATATGTAGCCAAGTAATAAACAAATGGAAGAGCCACATGGATCACAGATGGATGAGGGTGAGAGAGAACGTGGGCAGAAAAAGAATACAAGGAAAAGAACAGAGAATGATAGAAAAAATGAAGGAGTCAGAGTAAAATGACAAGGTAACATTCAAATGTCACATTCATAAATCTTACAGCATTACCTCTGCAAACTAATGTAGTGAGTCTTAACCCCCCACTAAACTCTGATTAGCCACAATGAACTTACTAATAGGTCTCACTATGTTTCTTTCTTCTGAGTCACATTTTCCCCCATCCTTTTGCTCCTTTCTTCCCTTTACTCTTTTCACATCTACTTTGCGACTCTTCCCTATCTCTCCATATCAGCACTAGAGGGCAGTAATAACTTAAGAATTGCTTCATTTATGTCAAAGTTTCCAGGTTTTCAGGTAATACTTGTAATTCTTCTTTTTCCGTTTTTGGTTTGCTAAAACTGCTGTATGATGCAATTGAGCGCTTTTCAAAAGGGTCACAATCTGCAACTTGCTGGAGTAAAATAGCAATTTTTAGCTCATGTGTAATGCATCATAATCACTAAACCAACAGCTTGCCCCGAGGATGAGTAAACTTTAACCCTTTGGGGAAAACACTTATTTCTCCTCATGCCTGAAAATGAACGAACAGATTGTAATCACTAACATTTGTCCGATAGATTTAATGTAGGAGCTGCGAGACTGTCTGAAACTGAATTTCATTTGAAAACATCCCGGAAATAGTTTTTTTTTTTACAGATTACAGTCACGATTGAAGCTGGAGATAGAAAACTGCAGCTGGAGGACAGCTGAATTTTATCTAAGAACTCCCAAATCACAGTAACAAGATGTAACGTTCTAATTATTCTAATTAGATGTGTTTGTCTGATGTCTGTTTGTTTTTCTATTTTCGGCCACGTTGCCATATTTCTAATATATCATTGATTGGACAACCAAACACTGGCTGTAGAGCAGATGGTTTCTCAGAGATGCTTTAAAGGTAAACGTTTGGTGAGGCGCATGTTTAGTTGGCTCCAATTCGTTACTTTGCTACTAGGTGTCGATAAATTCCACACTCGTTACACCTGACCTTATAGCGCACCTGATTGAGATTGAGATTTGGGTGATCATAATGAAACAAAAATCAACCTGGTTGAAACATAACAATAAATTCTGTGTCCTACTCTAACAGCTGCTGGAGGCTCCTATTTAGCTTCACCACTTCTGTAGTCTTTTGTTGCTTATGATGGACAAATGCTTTAGGAAATCCTAATCTTTATATTTTTCCTGACAATTTTCTGAAAAACTAACTGCATCTTAGCGGATCGGGTCATCCTAGATTTTTTTTCTGTGGTTGCCATAGCTCTCGGCACCAACCATCTCTACAGCAGCCTCGCTGATCACTATACTGCATCACCCACGCCGATGATTTCGGAGGAGCAAGATCTAATCCCTTGTATGTGTATCTTGACACGCATGGTTTCAGTATTACTCATGTCAAGAAGACGACTTGAATTTGGCTTGCTTGGTTGTTTTTTTCCCCCTCCAAATCTCACAAGCATCACACCTGTGCGACAAATGATTCAAGTTATTTTTGCATCCGTATGAATCCAATCAGAGTCTGTGCCATTGGCAGATGGTCACAGTCCCACATGGAGAGAAAATCCCATTTTGGTATCATCTTTTGGAGACAGATAAGAGTAAAGGTCAAGAGTTTGTGAGCCATGACTCCAGATCATTCATAAATGGATTACTATTGCCATGAAGTAGTATCTCACGTCTGTTTCAGGGAGAAATAAATGAAAAATGTTTTCTTTACTCTCAAAGTAGTTTAGTATTTGGCGGCATAGACTACCTGTTCCTTTCATTTACTGCAACAAAAAAACAACATATTAGATCTCATTCTCACAAAGTTTGATTTCCTGATCCTGTGTTTGTACAAAGACATGAGTTTGTAGATGTTGCTCTCAGCCACCAGCATCTGGCCTATTGTCTGCTTCCACGGCTGGGTGCCTGATGAGCTGCTACAGTACTGCAAATCTAGGGAGAGAATTAGCTCCCTGTGTCTGTGTGTGTGTACGAGAGACACGGGGAGAGCATGTGCGTGAAATAACAAGCACAAGAGGGTTTGAGTGATTGTATGAGTGAATGAACGCGTGTGCCTCAGGAGATTTTGTGTGTGTGAATGTCTTCTACTGTGCATTTATGCGAGAGCGTATGTCAGTACTGTTTGTTTGGGAGTATCAAATCAAGTTCCTGGGAGACTGAAGCTAGAATTACAAAAATTACACAAGGCTCCACAGATGGCAGGCAGTTTGCACCACACCACACACATGGATGCCATAAGAATGCTTCATACTTGTTTATAAACACTTTGGTCAAATGAGTTTCTTTAATGTATTGCAAGTTCATTCATTCATTCATCTTCCATACCCACTTCATCCTATTCAGGGTCGCAGGGGTATTGCTTTTTTCAATATAGCATTTCTCCTTTCCCTTAACATCAAGGAACAAGAAGTGCACACATGCACTGTATAATAGAGCTCTCTCTCACACACACACACACACACACACAGAAATCGATTGATTTCCTCTAGATCAAAAATGGAATGAGGCTGGCATGAGGCAGGTTGCTAGTGTAGCCAACAATGTGCAGCTGATGCAATCAGCTTTCTGTGAAAGAAGCTCCTGTGTGGCTGACATGAGACTCGGCTACATAAAATGCTCACAGGGAGGTCCAGACTCTCGTCTGTCACTGCTATCAAAAGGTCAGACATAATTCACTACCTGTAGTATCTATTCCACTCATAAAGAAAGCATATACAATGATGCAACTCTACAAACCTACTTTTGTACAACAGTAAAAGGGACCTTATTAGTCTAGAATTAGTATCATGATTTAAAAAAAAAAAAGGAATATATCCTGATAATAATATTTGCTATCAGGCAAACTATTTAAAAGTACAATGTAATGAGAGAGGTGCTTGTAAGGTTGATCCTCTGCCATGGCCCTTTACATAATTGGTAATTCTAATTTAGGTAATTAACACTTATAATAAATATATTCTTTCCTTGGCCAAGGTCCATCGTTCCACCAAGTGTCAAGTAATTATGCCTGTAAGTTTTTGTATAATGTTTCTGATAAACAGACTGCTCAGTACAGGAATCCTCACCTCTGCACAAGGGAAGAAAAACACCAAAAGCAAATCCCCGATTTTTTGAAAGTATTATTTAAATTGAAATTGCTGTTTGTATACTACACTATTTGTGTATATTCTGAAATCACATCAGGGATTTATTTAGATTGAGTCTTTGGTGGTTACTGTATCACAGTAAAGTACAATGTAGCTAAGCCAATGCTGATAGGCCAAAGACATTATGACCAAAGACCCAGTGTTTTGTTTTTTTTTATCTGCAATCTTAGTGTGATCTCTGAAGGTAGCATGTTACAAGAAATGAAGAGCAGGTCCTCTAAGTTCTATAAATATGTTCCCATTACTGCTGACCAGGACAAGTCTGGCCACATAGGACTTTGGTCCTCTCCCAATTCCTCTCCTTAACTTCCTCCTCTGAAGCAGTGGTCACATAGCTATCCAAATGGCCCCCAACAAATAGCTGAGGGGTTTGATGACCACCATTCCTTGATCCCTGAAATAAAAGGGGCACCTTACCCCTGTACAATAGAGGGTAAGGGTCAAGTGGTAGGGTCGAGGGGGGATTGTGATTAGACCCGGGTCTTTTCTCATTCAACACTTATGATTTAAAACATCCCCGACCGTGACATATGGCAGAGACAGTTTTGTTTCCTTTGATTTATTTTACAAATGAAAATATGGCAAAAAAGAATGCTCTGTGCAGTGTGTGTATGTTCTAACCCATGGTCATAGTTGTAATAATCTTGCGTGTAGTAGTCCTGGCCAGGGTCAATGCCAGATTCCATCGATAGCTCCTGTAAGAACGAAAGGCCATTATTAGCACCTTTCCACACAGTCAGTCACATTACTCGACCATTTAGAAGAAAAAAAACAAAATACAAATGACACTAATAGAGACAGACCCCTACTTGATCATATCAATACACGTGGGGAGTAAAGATATATTCAGAGAAAAGGAGAGACAGAGTACCTCTGGTCTGAGAAGAGAGGGTCGGAGAAGTTGCTGTGTCTGCCAGAGGGAAAGAAAAGCAGTGAATGAAAAGAAAGAGGCATTCAGAGCTCTCCCTAAGTTATTTAAGAGTCAACTTCTGGATCAACTGTGTGTTGAATGCACATTAACCAACAGAGTTTCGGCACCCAGGTAAATATTTTAGTATTTGTTAATGATTAAGTGCATACAAGACTACATGATCACCAAAAGGCATAAAGTAGTTAATGTAGTTAAAAGTTAATGTCTCAAAAAATGAAAAGGAACAAAACAAAAACAAGACTGCATTCACTGCATGGTCAATACTTACTTCCATCTCCTTCGCAACAGAGCTTGTAAACACTCTTGTTGTTACTAAAAGTTTCTCAGCTCTTGGGGAATCGTTTTCTGTTCTTCCCGCACAAAACTAGTTCTGTAAGATTCTGTAAGATTAACTACTCTTTAGAGGTCTGTCCACAGACTTTCAACACTGTTTAGGTCAGGGACTGTGAGGGCCATGTTGGTAATTACAGTTTGCACCTTTTCAAGAAATCCATTGTGGATTCTAAGTGGTGGAACTTATTATCTGGCTGTAATCTTCAGGTATTTTCGTAGCCGGTGTGTTTGCCTCCAAAATGTATTGTTATGCATCTGACTTCATCCTTCCCTCAGCCAGTGAATTGCTCCCCAATGCCTCTGGCTGCATCATAAAGCACGACTGATTCGCCCCGGTTTTTGACAGTTGGAAACTTCTTACTCTCATGAAATTTTCCCTCTTTTCTTCCAAACACACCAGTGCTAATTGCAGCTGAAAAGTTCTATTTCGAATGTATTATTCCACAAGGCTTTTTTTTTTTTTTAAAAAAACAGGCTTTTTCAGATGATACATACATATGAAACAAAATTTGGTAGCTAGGACAAGTCTCCATCCGATTATTCTTTCATGAGAGACTTGTTTGTGACAGTTTCACTTCACAGCAGAGGAGTGCACTGCTACTTCAATCTACTGAACCTTTTCTTTTAGTGTCTTTTACAGTCAAACAGGAGGTTTGGTTTGCCTCTCTAACAACCCTTTGAGCAGTTCTCTGAAAGCTTTCTTCTGCCTCCAAATCTCAGCTTGACTTCCAATGCTCATCTTATGTTTCTCTTTATCACATTACAAACTAAGGAAATACATTTCGCCATCCTCTTATAGCCTTATTTCAAGGCTGATTTCTTAGTTGCTGATTTCTGGGACCTAATTTAAGGTTTCAAAGTGTTTGCAAAGAAGATAATGACTGAACTAACACCGCTAACAGCATAATCAATGCTTGACACCTTTGAACTAATAATCATAGCGCTCAAATCTCATGTGTCAATTTTTAGTTGAATGCAGTGGGTCTTATAAGTCACTATACTGATAATAAAGGTGTGTTTTAATCTTCAAACTCATTAGAAACCTTTTTCTACTTGCAGACGACAGATGTTGAGCATTTGCTTGTGAAGAGTGAAAAAGGACTGAAATATGATGTTAGAGGTTAATCCAACTATTTTGAGTGTAAAAATGCTCAAGCCAGAGTTAAAGGACTGTGCATGCATAAAATGTCAAGACTAGGCAAGAAAGCAATATGGTAGCTAAGCAAACTGATCAGTGCTGTAAACTTCATGTGCTCTATAAGTGACAGAATTATTTTTTAATATTCTTATTCAAACAGTGGCTATCACTTTGGAAGTCAGTTTGGGCTCAGATTGAACATCAAAATACATAAACTGTTCAAGTGATGCGATTACTTTTTATATTAACACTTGGGCATGTTTTCTGCTGTATCTATGTAGTATACTGAAAATTTGAAACCGTTACAAAGATCTTCTTGGAACCGAAAAATATATTTAGAAATTTTCTGGATCAGTGAGCATTTTAAAATGCACAAATCAGTGGACAGCACAAATCTAGACAAATACATGCATCTTCATTTTGATTGCATCAAAAAGTACAGAAAAATAAGAGCAGAAAACAATGAAGGGTAAAGCCAATTATCAAGTTAAAGATGTCAGTGGAAAAAGTGACATATAAATAACGATGAACAACTTAAGCAAGTACGAGAATTAACACTCTTACCTCATGTTGTCCATATCCTCGCCTAGAATGTTGGGGAGAGAAACAGTTTGACCGTTAACTTCCATCATCAAAAACACCATTAAACACGAGACACTGATGTGCCACAAACATTTAATTCAGAGTCAGTGTATGGTTATGCATTTATTAACTGTAGAGGTAAACGCTTGTTTGCATTAAAACCCAAATTTAAGCTCGCAACTAGTAAAACTTTGAACATTACATGTGTACAAATGTATAAAGCAGTAGGACTGTATAAGAGATAACTACCAAAAGAAAAAAACAAAACGCAAATATGATACGATTGATACGATATCAAGCAAAGTGCTTTCCTGCTAGTGCACATTTTCTTTTTAAATGGAAGTTTTTTTTGGATAAACTATAGCTTTGTAAATATATCATTGTCACATTCATACTACACTTGAATCTTCTCGGTTAAGGTTACATTTAAGCAAGGGTTTAGGGTTTGGTATTCAGCTGTGATGGTGAGCGTTAACATATGGGGCAGAGGTCCAAATTAAGCAAGGAAGCATTGGAAGCAATTGTTGGCCACTGTCAAAAAAGGTTGGTCCACCTGGCTATCCTTCGGTCAAGTTTAGATAGAAACATTTTGTGCATAAGAAGATGGTTTTTCTGCTTTGATTATGAGGACATGAAAGTAAATTAAATCATTAGTGACACTAATTACTAATCATCAACAATTTGATGGCCGGTTTAATGAAAAAAAAAGTTATTAGATTGGCTTCAAACTCTCAGTGGCAGGTGAAAAAGGTTCCTATTTATAGTAGTCAGAATAACAGCATCATTTTGGAACTTGTCTGTGAATAAACTAAGAATTTAAGTCTTTACATTTAAGCCAGATGGCTGTCTTCAGCAAAGAAGAGGCAATTTAGTTAATATTCACAAATTCTCAAAAAAATAGTTTTCCTTTTCCCCTCAGCGGTCTGTAATTTTCAACATTTGCACAGAGTGCAAATCACAACGGCAAAAGAGAAAACACAACGACATTAACCAAAACGGAAAAGGTAGGTACCCTCGGGTGACAAGTCGTCACTAATTGTACTGGTGGTAGTCCGACCTTTGAACCGGAAGGACTATGGTTTACATGTTTTCAAAGTATGAGCGCTGCAAGTGACAACGTATGCGCTGCTATTAAAGAATATTCTGATGCGAATATCCCGTCTTACATGCTGCTTTATCTCTCGATGTTTACAAAAAAGTCTCAAAAGATAATGAAAAGATTTTATTTAACTTTATATGGAGGAACAAAAACCACTATATTAAAAAAAAAAAAAAATCTGTAATAATGAACTCATATGATAATGGAGGCCTTAACTTTTTAGACTTTTACACTTTAAATAATACTTTCAAAATAAATTGGCTTAAACTATTTATCAAGAACCCATCTTCAATTTGGAAACGTTGTGATTTGCACTTCAGGGCCACCGTAAAGGTAATCCAAAATCCGAGAATTCAGAGAATTTCTTCCATATAAAAGGAGCCTCGAGTGGCTGTGTCAAATTTCTGACAATCATGCATGCACTCAGGAAGACATGAAAAGGAGCAAGAGAAAAGGCACCTGGCTATGATATGACAGGCTTGCAGACACCCGGTGCCATCACCGTTTGTGTGAAACTACACTAATAGTAGTTTAAAAAAAACTACACTAATAATCTGCTGGCTCTAGTGGGTGGAATCCCTCTTTTCACGCACAGTTAGGTCAATAAATATTTGGGTACCGACACAATCCCCTGATCTCAACCTGAGTGAGCGGCATTGCACCTGTTAAGGAACAGAAAGGCCGGCAAGCAAGTGCAGATCGCCCCAAAACAAAGTATCAAAAGCCTGGAAACCAATTATCTGGGGACGTCATTAAGACGCATTAAGACTTAGAGAATGGGAGAGATAAAAGGGAATTACATAATTACACTTTTATACAAAAAAAGAGAAAGAAATACAGAAAAACAACCAATAACCTCTTTGTCCACGAGTCTTAACTATGGGAATACAGAGAGTACTGTGGTGTGAAACTTAGCTAATGAGCTCGTAAAATGAAGATGTATCACAGAGCAACAAATGCAGACCGTTAGAGGACACTTTCTCATTTCCCTTCTGTTCTTTGAGTGCGTACACACACACACACACACACACACACACACACACACACACACACACACACACACTAATTACTCAACCAGTTGAGCATTTCATGAATTCATTTCAGTAATTCAGATTAGACTAAACTGTGCCTCGTACACTGACTAACATATGCTCCAATGAGAAATCATAGCCATTTGTTCAGTTTCAAGACGCACCATCAAATAAAAGTGTGGGTTTCAAAAAAGAAAAGAACATCAGTTAAACCCAGGTAAATAAGGCCCGGTGAGTGGGTTATGGCTGATGGACATGTCAGTGGCTGAACAGACTGGATGAATGGGCGAATGAAAAGAAGGATTAATGGCTGAGATGAGTAGGATGGCTTTGGGATGAAACACTTGTACAAATGAGATGAGAGTGCGTATGTACCCTCAAGCTGCTAACAGCTTGTGCTTGGTACTGGGTGTGCTATAATCTGCGTTTGTTTTTGTCAGTGTGTGAAGAAAGGGTCCACCTTTGTGTCCTTGTTGCTCTGACAGACACATTATGAGGTCCTCTCGAGATAATAACACAGACAGCCATCTAATCTCCGCCGCGCACACAGACAGACACACATCTGGCATGACTGACTTTCACTCTTTGTGTCATCTCCACCTCATCTTGGAAAACACGAGTGGAGAAATATTCGGTTTAAATAAAAAACAAAAACAAAAACACAGTATGACAACCCGGTCTCCTTCCCTTCTCTATTTTCTCTACATTTTATCTCTCTGTTTCCTTATATAGAGCTGGTGTAGCTCCTCACCCTTTCACACTCAATTCTGACTCCTGATTCTGTTTTCCTCCCCCCTGTTTCACACTTCGTTGCCTAATCACATCCAATTGTGGTCGAATGTTATTAAAAGAATTGCTGGGAAAAAAAATCTGAGCTACTGTTAGAACTATCCCCTCTAAGGAAAGATCAACCAAAAATACAAGAGCGAAAAGAAACTCCTTTGTGCCACTGCATAAATTACCATAACATTATACATATTCAGCACTCACTACATTCAATAAACTTCATTTGACACTAAAAGGTTCAGATTTTCTTTTGAATATTACCCTGGAAGGTAGCTGGATACTGGCAGGATTGGTTGAATGGCAAGAGAAGGCGATGTTCCAGATTCAGGTCAAAGACCGTGTACGAGCTGTCAGGCCCCCCTGACATCTCTTTTAGATGCAGATGGTAGGCTGTATAATTACTTTTTAAACACACTGTGCAAATGTGGTTCAATGCATCATTATCCATCACAATGGATTAACAAAGTGTATATATATATATATATATATATATATACATATATATATAAATAAATACATAATCAATCAAAATCATTATTTTCAGTAGTTTAATTGTCTAAATCTAACCAGGGAATTGTGTTGCCTGCCCCTGAAACAAGTAAACGTGATGCCCAAACTAGCCATACAGCAAATGAGACCAAAGAAAACAATGAATGAAAACCATGTCAAAATTGAGTTTCTCATTGTGTTTAAATAATGACAAGTTATTTTTTAATTTGCTGTGTTCACTGGACAGATGCTGCTTCAACTGTGGGTTGCAGGGGAGGGCCTCCGTGGTTCTGGCTCATCATATTTTGTGGATTCTCAATCAGATGGGTATCTAAGAAGAGAGCAGGTCAAAACCTTGGGCTATTTTCATGCTCCTTGAGCCGTTCCTTATTAGTTGCATGGTAAAAAAAAAAAAAAAGATATATATTAATTCACTTAACCTCTCAGTAGTTTTAAAGTATATATTTAAACTAAGAGGTGACACTGATTTCTGTTAAATTATACCACCAACTAGCACACTCCACTTTCAGAAGACAGAGCCACTTTTAAGTCTGCTGGGTTAGCCTTCCCTTCTATTTTTCTCTTTCGTCTAATACAGACTCGAGTATAATAATTTCTTTCAATGTTTTTTTTTTTTTTTTAAGCTTGACGATATCAGATTCTCTGCTGGGTGAAAATAACAGCCGATACTTAACAGGAACATGGTAAGTGTAGCCTTTCCTCTGAGGAGATACACCTTTAAGCGATGTACGTCCACTGCCCACCTTTACCACTGCTGAGACACACATTGTCACCTCTGTTATGTCGGACTTGCGTTCTTGATCATGTCAACGTAATTCTATCAAATCATGTTACGCAGCCAAATAAAATACACTCTGGTCATAATTATGACTTTATGAGATTTCCCCCGTCAGAAGTTCTGGTGGAATCTTCCCCGCTGTAATTTCATAACACAGTGGGCGAGCTTCTGTTTCAGTTGTTGCGCAGAATGTTTTCTTCCACACAAAGTCGTGATTCAACTATAAACCTTGTGCCGTCAAAATGGGATTTTTTTTTTTTCAAGGGCTCTGTGTGCTCGTAACAAAAACACAATTGCACATTCAAAGAAGAGACTCCGCATAAACAAGAGAAATAAGCAAACACACATTCAGCTACACATCAGCATTATACAGGTCGCTGGCAGTGCTTCCGTTTCAGATGACTGCACTGAATGTTTTATGTCCAGATTAGCTCTCAACCGCTGTCTGCTGCATCTCATTACAAATACACTTTTATTCTCAATTTACCTTCTTTGTCTAACAGGCAGGTTCTGGTTTTTACTAATTCAGATCTTATTGTGTGCCTTTTCAGCATGTTGTTATCAATATTAATTCTAAATAAAACTAAGACTCATGAGTTGAAGACAGCAAAGGTTTGAGGACCCAGCGGATCTGTTGCCAATATCAGAGAGCCTTACATCACAGTACATCCAACAGTGTACAAAAGCTAACACCAGAACCTGGAATTCATCTGTGTCACATCTGTCCACAGACCCATTCCAAAAGTGTTTTCCACTGTGGCTTTAGAGAGTGGCTAAGAGTTAAAAATACACATTTAGGCTTAGATATTATGAAATACTTGGTTAGGAGTCACATATCTTAATATCCATAGGTCGCAGTTCATGTTAGTTGGAAGTTGCCCTACACAAAACAACAGTCTCGAGTTAGGTTGCCATCTCACAATCTCTAACCATGGATTGTTACAGCACCATGTTTTGGAGATGAGGACAAGCCTATCTTTTACACATTTCCTCTAGATCTAGATCTCAGTGGTTCAGAGCCATTTTTAGCAGCACAAACGGTATCTGCACGCTATCATTCAGGTAGTTTTAATGTTGTGGCTGATCAGTGTATTTGCGTTATACTTAAAACAAATACAGAGTAAAGCCCACATGAAAACAGTTAACTGGCTCTGGCCTTTAGCTTATCAAAGTGGAGATGGGATGCCTTCATTTGATAAAGCAATAGACTGTAATTTAAGCCAAATTTACATGTATCATATGACCACTATATGAGCTGAAAAGCATTTGGTCTATAAGGAAACTCCTCAACCCTCACATGCACAGCGACATTTTTATGAGCCAGTAGCGATGGCTATTTGACCTCCTAATGTAGTCACAGCAACATGAGTAAATGTTCCCCTTTGTACATACCACTGTCCCTTCCGTTCCACCCTGAGGCATATGAGTGCTGTAATTATGCAACAACACACAGATGCACAACTTGAGGTTTAATCTGTAGCACAAAATGATACAAAGCAGGGGGCCAGACAAGACTAACTCAACTCGCTACAGTATCTATGTGAGAAGCATTCTAAACGGTTAGCGTTTGAGCAATAATGAAATGTGGGCACACATTTGTTCATCCTGCCATACAATACACCCTGTGATCTTAACATTATCATTCAAATAAATTTCACCTTTCTGTCATAAAAATGCATTAAACTCATTCAGCGCCACACATTTTCTTGCGTAAAATTGCCATTTTATATATTTTATATTGGTGTCATATCCAGTACCAAAAGCAGGATAATATTATTGAAACTAAGAAGCAAGAACATAAAAAAATAGTTGTAAAAATGTAATGCATACTGTGAATAAAAATGCCACAATATGAATGTTTTAAACTTTTCGTTTTAAGCCTTTGGTTCGACTCTACTTACATATAACATTTCTTTCTCTGGAAAACAGATGAAATGAAAATACATGAACATTGTGGATGTACAGACAACATGGGCTAAGTAATAAAGAAAACAAAACCTATTAAATGACATCGATGAGAGTTAGAGCTCCGAGAAGACAGACTGGGAACAGGAAGAACTAAAACCTGGCAAATAAGAGATGAATAAATGCTTATAAAAACAGAAACAGTACGGACAAAAGACCCAATATTGTAACCACCGGTTGATGTCCGGTATCATCATCCATCCATCCATTATCTATACCGCTGAATCCGTCGATCGGGTCGCGGGCGGGCTGGAGCCTATCCCAGTCCGGTATCAATGCAGTATAAAAAGCTCAACTTCTAAGGACCTGTGTTTAAATGCAATTCATTTGCAGCAGCAAATTTACTTTGATGGGATTAATGGTTTGACTAAAGTTTGACTCGCATTAAGCACCGCTTGGGTAAGCATCATCTAAACTTGCCATCATAAACTCTCAGGTCCTTCTGAAGAACTCTTAGGTCAACCTATAGGCATCAAGTTTCATTTTTCACCAAAGTCAGAATTTCAAGACTCAAGCAATTGAGCTTTTTTTTAGAACATTGCTTTATACACATTTTTACTGAGGTATTTACATATCTGTTGACAAACTGGAAATCCTCTACCCTCGTTTGCTTCTCAAAAACTCTTTCTTTCCACAATGATGCTTTTGTGACAAATTACGATGACAATCACATGTTGACATTGCCTATTTGAAATAGCATTATGGTCATTTTTGTGACAATTTTTTGGAATATTTTGTGAACCTGAAATGCTAAATTGGATATCTGTTAAGAAATTAAATCAAATTGACAGGAAACAAAATTAACTATTTTGGGTTCAAACTGTCTGTACTTAATAAAGCTTATCCCAGTCCATATCGTTCCCTTGTGGGTCAGTGATATTTTTCATTCATCAAACATGAGGCCAAAGCCAAAATCTTTGAGCTGTCTTGGGCTTGCATTACAGTCATTTAAACTAAAAAGAAATAAAGATCATTATGAATTGCTTCCATGAAATACCAACAATAAATTAGTTTGTAATATGTATGATAGACCTATCTTTAGGCCAACAACAAGGACACTACACAGATTATTACTCATACTAAGAGGATGAATATCTCCAAAACAGAAGAAAATATGTGCACATGCACAGTAGTTTCTTTAATGAAACAAAATGCCATTTTAGCCTCATAAAGTCCCACAATTATCAGCAAGCAACCCAAGAAAAGCAATATTTTCCTAAATTTCACAAAAGTTCTCTTGGTGTCTAAATCTTGAAATAAAGTAGGAATACCCTGGTGCAGCATAACTGCGGCAAATTCATGCTTTCCACACCCGTGCATCCACAAGAGTCTGTGTCGCTCGATGTTAAGTAAATCTGCCAAAATCTGAAAGGATCTGTTTTTTGTTTTTTCATAAACAACAAAAACAACAAAAACCACAATACCTCCTCCCTACCTCCTTCCTCCGCCCTAATGAACATGTAGGGAACAGGTTTTTAAGGAAGCAACCTGATCCTTTGTAGTGGGAATGGAATGAAAACTTTGAATTGGCCTCTAATATAGGAGTGCATTTGCTGATAAAAATGTTGCCTGGAAATGTCATGCCGGTTAATCATTTTGATGGCACAACATAACCGAAAGAGGAAAGTTACACAGTGCACCCACAATATTAATGACAAAGACGCAGATAAAAGACTACTGATAAGAACAGACATTCCAACAGAAATTGTTACTGCACGAGGTATCTATGCAATGATGAAGTCAATACTGATCAAAAAGAGAATTAAAAGTCAATGTGGCAGTGATCACATAAAGGTGGTAGCAGCTCTGTAGCAACAGAAGCGCTGGATCAAAGTTATCTATAAAAGGGGAAAAAAGGATTCCTTTCCATAAAAGGTTCAATCCAAGTTGGCAGATTTGACAATATTCTCTCCTGATCTTTTCCTCTCTTCTTCACACTCATTGCACCTGTATTGAACTTGTGTAGACGTTCAGAGGGAGTGCTACAGCCAACCCAAACTCGTTATCAGCTTCTCATTACAGCAAGTGTCAGTCAACATCTCTGTCTGTGAGCCCTGCCCAGTTTAATTGAGAACACCACTGGCTGGAGCCGACTGATTTTCATTTGACGACATATATGCAATTTACCTGCAATGGATATGAAACGTTAACGACAGTTGTCACACTGAAAGTTAACCAGGAGATGTTTCAACACTTTCAATCATCAAGTTTTCCGCTCCTAATTTTCTGTTCATAATAAGCTCCATCAAACAAGTAGCCCAAAGGGTTTATACTGATCTGAATTCTTTTGCTTTCTTTTCTCAGGAAGTCCAGAAAGAAAAGCATACCAAACCACAGTGAAAATCACAGTATCCCACCGAGTTGCTTTAATTAGTCACTTGACAGCTCCACAGCAGTCTACACAGCCGTGTTAAGCAGCTCGCTCTAAAAGTTTTCCACATCCAGAAAACAAAGGCTAGAGCATTGTAGACTGGGAGGGAAATCGTTTCTCAAGCTCTTCCACGATAGAGTTCATGTTTACGCTTGGAATCTGTGAAGGTGGGGGGTCGTCTCCTTCTCCTCCTCCTAGTCCTTCCCTACCTTGCTCTCCTCCCTCTCCTCCTTCTCCTCCCTCTCCTCCTCCAATGGCTAATGTGTCCAAAGAGTCAAGAGAATCCAGGGAATCCATGGAAGCCCGGCTTTTCCTCACTTTTTTGAGTGGAATCTGTTTCTGATCTATCTGGCTGAACATGTTGGCGACAGACTTCTCGATGTCTGCTATGTTTTGGATGTTTTTTAAGATTCCTTTAAGTTCTTTACGGGGAAGATCGGGTTCCACAGGGAGGGGTGGTGGCGGAGGGCGGAGAGACACGGGTCGCAGAGCGGGGACCTCTGCGAGAGATGGGAGGACAAATGTGGATGGACGCAGGAGTGAGGGAGACGCAGGGGGAGGGAGGGGTGGAGGAGGTGGGGGTGGGGGTGGGGGAGGGACAGGGGGAGGAGGAGCCACTTTTTGGCCAGAGTGAGATGGAGCTGGGGAGGCAGGAGGAGGGGATTGAGGGTGATTTAAAGAGGGTGATGAGGGAGGAAGAGGAGCAGAGATGGGAGGTGGTGGAGGTGGAGATGGAGGTGGTGGCGGAGGTGTCGCAGGAGGGTCAGGGATGGCCTCTAAATCAACCTGAAGTCTGTCTTCTGCACTGTGATTTCCTGTTAAGTTTGCACCGAAGCGCCGCAGGACAGGAGGAGTTGGCTTGTGATTAGGTGGAGGGGTGCCTCCATCACTATGAGTGATGATGATAGAAGGGGGGCCTTCTGCAGTCTGAGCAGGTGAAGCACTGTGGGTGGGGCTGTACTTTTGATGCTGAGGAGTGTCTGGGAAAACAGAAAGTAGCATATCAGGCGATAATGAACCCCTGGAACCTCTGTTTAGCCTTTGCCTCATTTCCTGAAGTGCCTGTTGCTCAAACTGTCTGGCTTGTTCTTTCACTGACAGCTTTGGTTCCAGACTTGGGCTTCCAATCACGTCTGAATCAAGTCCATGGTCAAAGCCTGAATCCAGACCAGCATCTTTACTCTCCTTGAATTCCGCCTTTAGGAGCTCCAGCTCCCACTGCACAGGATCCATAACCACTTCCCGCCTCAAAGCATCGCACATCTCTCTTCGATGTAATCTCGATGGGAGTGTCCAGCTGTGTCCAGCACTAGATCCCCATCCGCTGTCACTGCCGCTGTATCCACCAAACCCCACATCACGTCCAGGCGAGCTGAGCCTCAGCCAGGCGTCTCGAAGGCCTTTCCTTGAAGGGGAGAAATTGCTAAGAAGATCTTTTTTTCTCAGTTTTTTTCCAAGCATCCCGGGACTGCTCAACGTCCCGTCCTCATGGTAGATGGGATTTTTGGTAGTCCGGGGATTTTCATCAGAGAGAAAGGTGATGTTGGACTCTGACTTGGGGAGTTTGTTTAGCACTCCACCATTAGCAATACACTGGCGGTGGGCAGCGATTGCTCGTGTGGCAAAATCTGAAATCAAACGTTGGCGGTCGCTTTCATCCAAACTGTCAGCGCTCCCCCCACGGTTTGTCCGGCTGGTACATGGATGTAAGGGAAAAGAAGATAGACAGAAAACGGAATGAAATGAGAAATAAAGAATTACAAATTAAATATAGGGGTGAAGAGAAATAATGAATAGGAGAGATGTAGCCATATAAATCAAAATACATGAAATAGGATAGGGAGACGGGAACTGAATGAAATTTAAATGAAAGAGCATAAATATACATGATGATATGAAATGTTGTACAAAGGGTAGAGCAGTAGATAACACAACAGACCGTATGCTCAGACTGCAGTCTGGTAAATGTACTGAACACTAACTTCACACCAAGAGATACGTGAGAAAAGGAATCTTAAGAGGTAAGAGCTTAATTTCCGTGCTGTTAATACACAGGAATAACTGATAAAGCTCTACAAAATACATCTGAAACACAAAGGCATATAATGCAAGCAGATTTCAAGTATGCCACAACAGGACAGCTACAAGCAATACCATGTCTGCAAGGGAGGAAAACACAATAGTGCGTCATTGAGTTGTGAGAGTATGCAGATTTCTTTACAATAAGAGACTGAATTATTTTTCCTCTGTGGTTGACAGTACGCTAATTTATGAAATTAAATGTATGTGACTTATTGAGACTCGTGCCCACTCTTTCTAAACCATGACGAAGACTCAAAATGTCATCCAACCCATTCAAAAAATTAAAATCCAAATACTAAAATGCAAAAAGCATAATTAGCCTTTGGCACCTTAATCTTATCTGCAGATATACCAAATTACTCCACACACAAAACAACACAGATCACCAACAACCACAGACACAAATCTATGGCTAGGAATTCTGTTGAGTGATAAACTAGTCAGAGATTTGAAGCTGTTTTCAACGTCCTACTCACTTTTGTCTGTCTCCCATGGATGAAGGTGAAAGGATGAGAATAAAGAGAGGACAGGAAAAGAAGTGGGATAATAACATGAATGGTATTGAAATGGTGAAAGTTTAAGAAAGGATCTTCAATAATGGTCAACAGAAGATGGTAATGACTCAGAGTAAAGATGAGGATGACTTTTGTGAACTTGTTAACTTTGTTAAAATGCAACATCTTTAATAAAAATCAGTAAATAATGAACATATTGCCTACACTGCTGATATCATTGTGAAATTATATTGAAATGTGAACAACTACACTGAATATACTGTACATGTATGCATACATATGACCTAAAACATAATCAGATTTGCTCAAAGATTAAAAGCAGATGGAGAGCTACACTCAAATTGATGAGAACAAAATATTGTACTTGGTCATATATTTATTGATGAAAATGATCTAATTTTACATATCTGTAGGTGGAAAAAGTATGTGAACCTTCAGGATTAGCAGTTAATTTGAAGATGACTTTAGAGTCAGGTTATAGAGTCACACGTATTACCACTGTTACCCTGCTCAGGCATGGTTGACCAACCAAGATCACTACGAGAGCAAAAAGTCAAAAAGGAACCCAGGATAAGTCCTATACCAATAAAGGCTTCTGACAAATGTCAGATGGGAAGGCTGCGAGGAGAAAGCACTGCTCTACCAAAATAGCACTGCTACCTGTCTGCAGTTTATTACATATCAAATGAAAAAGCTAGAAAGTGGAAAGAGAAAAGTCTTTTTGACAGATAAGACCAAAATAGACTTGTTATCTCACAAAATAATCATATTTTGAGAAAGGAAACCATTGTATTCCTACATAATAACTTTATCTCATTAGTGAAACATGGGGGCTTGTAGTATCATGGTTTGGGTCTGGGAAAGGATGGCTAATCAACACTGATGGAAAAATGAACTCTGGATTTTACCATCAAATTGTGAATGAAAACATCAAGACATCTATTCATGAAGGGAACACAGATAGTGGGTCCTGCAGCAAGAAAACAACTGTAAGCACACCAGTCTCCACTGTAGCTCGACCAAAGAATCCTTTCAGAAGCATTAGGGAATGATGATGTCAAAGTCCTGATCTTAATCCAGCAGAAATGTAGGGGAAATACCTGAAGGAAGCAGTTCATGAAAGGAAACCCACCAACATCGCATAATGGTGACTCATCTGTGCAGAAGAAATAGGCTAAAATTCCTCAAAGCTGATGTAAAAGAATGAGCAACAGTTACTGGAACTTTTAATTGCAGTTATTTCTGCAAGAAAGGGAATCACATGAGATACTCACAAATATATAAAATTTGTTCATTTTTGTCAATAAGGAATTTATAATATTTGTCTCATTTATTCAGTTGAGTTCTTTTTATTCATCTGGAAAAAAATCATCTAAAAATCTGATGATGCCTCAGGCCATATTCATGAAGAGAGAAACTTTCATGCACTACTTTACACAAAATGTTTCACATGAAAAACTTTACTTTTTATACTGACTTACTATTTCACAGTTATAGTTTAATACTTACTACCTTTAATATTCAGCAAAACTTTATTGTGTTGCACAAAAGATGACAATGTGCTGTATCACTCAATAATGTGACTTTCGATGTAGCATTTAAAAAGCATGCTTCATTTAATCTGTTGCCAATAAGAAGTTAGAGAACACTTCATTTTTCACAGGTAATTAAAAGAGGCATTAAAACTAACCTTGTCAAGAGAACAGCCAAAGGTAATTAAAAGAGCCTTGAAACCAGTCTACTGAGCACTTTAGTAATGGACCTTAATCATGAATGTGCTAACTTTTGCATTTTGCCGAATTTTATGGGTTTTAGGGATTAAATCCCTACAAAATGGAAATGATACAGAACACACAAGTATTTCACGCAAAACCTAAACTCCCTTTTCTGCAAACGCACATGAGATCCCCCCACCACAATTAAACATGCTCTGCATCTTATCAATGGAATTAATTACCGCCCTGGGTGGTCTTTATAAATTACGGGGTGCATTTATTTTAATTATCTCACAACCAAGTTGATTTGCACACACATTTTTCAGACAATCGCTTGGGCTTTTGTCAACTTAAATGGGCGCACACACAAACACACACACACACATAGTTGTCATTGGGAGATAGTTTCTACCATCTTGCATATGAATTGCTCTCATGTTAATAGGAGTGAGGAAACAAATCAAGGACAGACAAGAAACCAGTGATGCCTGAAATGCTGATGAGAATTCTCAACTTCTCTGTGGCCTAATAAGGAGTTATAAATCAACTAAACTAAATTGGCAAGGGGGGATATTTAAACATGCTTTACTAGAAAACATACAGAAACAGAACAGCTAGAGAAGGAGGAGAAGACAAAGTAACATAATCACACAACGGGAAAAAAACAAGCTTTTTGTCTTGAACAGCTTAATGTCAAAATTACTAGAGAAGTAAATTTCACAGAAACAGTCAAATGTGCCTCAAATACATGTTTTACTTGTGATTACAGTTTTTGAAAGCCACCAGTTGATGAAAAACTTGATGTGAGCACTCAGATGGCTGACTATTCCTCTGGGAGGACAGGATAGTGACCTTCACTTTATCTCTTGCAATAGTGAGAAAATTAGTATGCATTATCATAAACAAACTGCCAAGTAAAGGCCTGAATTTAACAAAGAGTTGTGAAGATAAAATTGTGGGATTTATCTACAACTGTCAATGCACTCAAAAATTATAGCCTTGACTGTTGTCAGTTTCATGTGGTTTTCAAAGCTGTGCTTGATTAGTTCAAGACTGTGTCCTCTCTGAATAACGTCAGTTTTTTTGTCACTGCAAAATCTAAATTGAGGGAAAGAAAATGTCTCAAGACTAGAAATAGTAGGGACTGAAAGGCTACACTCACAAATGCCTGAGGACAATTTTGCTCTGAGTATAAATCTTTACAAAGGCTCCCAGCCTTAGTAGTGAGCCGAGATCAGAACAGCAACTGTGTGTTTCAAAGTGTTTTATTTCAGTAAGCAGGGGGTGTGTTTCAGTTGCTGTCATTAAAAGAAAGCTCAGAGTACATCTTTCAGACTTATGATTCCCATATGTTTGCACGATTTACTTTTAAATTAGCAATAAGAGTAACATAATTACAAGATCTTTGGGAACAGACTAACATGTATTTTGTGTGAGTGCAGCCATCTAAGCATTTATTAGTCCGATTTTAAACTGGCTTTGGACTCTGAGCAGCTAGTCTGATAGCACAGCTTTGTTGGTAAGCCCTAAATATGGTGGTAGAACAAGGGGATCAGTGTCCCAATGAAAACTGAAAGCTCATTTTCACCGTCAGGGCTATTTTGTTTCATTGCAAAGCATAATCAGAAATGATGAAATATAAGAGATAAAAGATATTACCATTGTTCTCATGTTTGGATCCAGCAGTTGATGATATGACTGATCGTGTTGTTTTTTTAATGAACATTTTCTCATTACTGTTTTATAAAGTTGGTATTTTGTATCAGCAAAAATACTATATGTTGTGTGATAGCACAGGTGTCTGCCAACATCGGGAAATTATGGGGAATCATGCTCAACCTTGGCTTCGTGAACAATCGGTTGTTCAGTGGAGAAGCAAAAATACAATTGTATATGCAGGAGGATCATTCAGAGTAATTGGCAAAATACAAAAAGGGTGACTTCACGAGGACACTGCAAAGCTCCCAAAGCAGTCGCACTGCCAAAGTCTAAAATTCATCAGCTTTGAAAATGTTAGCTAATGACTCTGCTTTGGCTCATTAATGTAAATCCCACTTTCACACTTCACTTACATGGCGTTGTCACCCAGCTCTTCGTACAGGTTGTTGGCGGTTCCTCCTCCAGGTTTGCCTGTTGGCAGGGCCATCTGGATACGGGCTGTTTTGGCACACTCTGCTTGGCGTCTGGACACAGCAGAAAGGAAAATCAGAGCACAAAAAATGTAATGAAGCTGGAGAAATAACATGAGCTTAAAAAGTCATGTGGCAGGAGGGCTCATAAACTATTTTCTTTCATGTCACAGGTGTCAGGAAAAAAAAACACATCCACAGATTCTCATTCCACGATATGCATTTTGATACACCATCGTGTCGTTACTCACAACAGTCTGTTGGTTAACACAATAATATTTTCCCTAATGATGATTGCTGTCACTCATCTATATTTTTTCAACATACATTCATTAACTTTAAGAACTTGTTTAGTATAACCCTGTTTCCCAAGTGATAATTCTAATGATGCTGGTACATTTGAGTACATTTACAGCTCATCTCGATTGTCTATATTTTTGGGTAAACACAATGGGGTCCTAAAGATGTTTACATATCAGTGACATCCTGAGTGTCTGTCTTAATCTGAAACACTGCATATGAACTGTGATTCAAAGTACATAATGGCACAATGAATATGACAGCTGACAATGCTTTGGGAATGGGATCATGAACTGGAAGCAACAAATGTCAAACTGTTGCATGTTCCAGACCGCTTAAATTTTACTTTGGCCTGTTTGAAAAAAAATGATGATGTAAGTACTGAGGACATGTGAAGTCATTGAACTAAGATAGCTTTACTGCAAAATATAGCTGATGTTAGCCAGCATAAGTTATAGCAGAAATAAGTGATTGTACAGTTGGATAATGTCACTTAAAACAAGCAACTGGCATTGATGCTGCTGTCATGTCAACGTGGTTGTGATCTGGACTCCTACAAATACGACAATCACACATTAATAAAAGCATCTGTTTTGGCCCTTTATACTTGTGTTGTTTGAGACTCATTTGTTTGACTGTCTGCTGTACAAAAAAAGTCAATGGGTTAATTGCAGTGAAAGGTTTTGAGACAACTATAATATTTTATCTAAGGATTATTAAAAAGGGGATACTCACTCTTTGAATCTGGTGGCAACAGATGACGCGGCAGATGAGAGACAGAGACAGATTAGCGGTTATTTTAAGCATAGATCACGCAACACCTTTTGTTGTCCAAGTTTACTTATTATCTACAAGCCAAGTCATGCAATTGCTCTTCATTAAATTAATTCAGCAACAGATAGAAGTGATTATCATGCTAAGGATTACCACTATTCTCTCTTCACATCTCCCCTTCTCTGTCTCTTACTCATTTGTTTCTCAGCAGAATGAGGAGGGCCCTGCAAAAACCACTCACATCCAGTTTAAATGTATGTGTCGGCTGTTTATGTGCATCTCAGACAAGTTAATTGCCTTTCGCTGTGGTTAGCTAAACAAACTATTAGAAGTGGCACTGTGGGGCCGGCTGCCATGCTGAATCATCTAAGGGAAGTGATTTGCCCAGGTGATGATAAATGTGCTAAAATGCTATAAATAATCAATGTACTCTAAGACTTCCTTTGGGAGAGACTGTCAGATTAATTTGACTGTATATACAGTTTGCTGCAAGATGATTGGCTCCTAGCAAGTACATAAATTAATCAGACTATATTTAATTTCACTAATCAAAAAAGCTCTGAAAATGGTACTCAGACATGAATTAATAGTCAATTTGTTTGGGACTAGTTTCAACTGTGGATCAAAACATACCACAAGGACAGTGAATCATGATGAAAGAACACAATCACCAAATACAACAGCATGGCTAAACTGGATGTTTTCTTTAGCTGTATCATTGTTATTGGGATTAATTTTGTTTTGCCGGATTTTAGACCAATCAGACCAATCAGAGGATGCATGTCATTTAATCTAAATTATACCTGCTTACAGTATCAGTATTATTGCACATAAATACATTTTACTTACTGTCTGTAGGTGATAATGACAATAAGTATGGCAGGAACACAGCAGATAATGATAATAACTGCCAGAGCCAGCAGTGCCCCCTCTGTGTAGCCTACACCCTGCACAGCTTTCTTGACACTGGTCACTATTTCAGGGGTTCGAATTTCCAGAATTCGCCCACCAGGAGGGAGAAAGGGCTGGAACTCTTTATTGATGTCCAAGAGTTTTCCATCCAGAAACCTTGAGACAAGAAATGCAGAGTGATCAAGACTTTTTGCATTTGATATTCAGCTCCTTTTATCAGGGATGCTAAAATCTTTATTCTCTGGAAGCTACAGTAAGGAAGCACATCCAGTTAAAAATGAGTCACTAGATGTGACAATGTCAAACTGAAATTAAATGAATGCATACCAAATTACTTGTGCTTTATAACCAACAAATCTGTGGACAAAATATCTGAAATTCTGTTTGAATAAAAACTAATTTTGGTATTGCTCAAATGCAAAGTAAGATTCAGATAAAAACATTCACAGTAAATAGCACTAAGATGGGAGCATGGGCAATACTGCAATTTGTAATTTTTAAAAAATGCTTTTTTAACACAAAAATGCAACAGATTCCTCTTTACCTATGCCCCTACGCTCCAATGAGTTTAATGAAATTCAGCTTGATTCAGCTCGCATTATCTGGCTAACAAACATGAAAAGATTACTTCTCATGGATTTGGTGGTAAAGTTCTTACTTGTGGAGCTCTTTTCTAGCTACAGCTCTATTTGTCAGTGGGTCGATGGCATATATCATGAGGTCCGACTTTGTGTAATCTTCCAGCTCCATTCCATCACCATGTCGCTGGGGACCTATGGTTTCCACGACAACCTTTGCTCCGGGTATCTGCTCCTGGACATAGCGCTCCAAAATACTGAGGATTGAAAATATTAGATTTAGACTGATGGCATCACTCTGTTTTCAGAACTTAGATTACTGAGGTACAACCACACTATATATCCAGTCCATTTCCCATTTAACCTCCTCAGGATTACTGAGTTGGTAGATCTACACTCTCACACTTTAAGGTCGAGGAAAAATACATAAGCGTGTACCCAAACACGCACCTTATATAGATGGACAGAAAAGGCCATCAGATTTCAGCCACACTATACACATTTTTTTCCCCCCATCCTGTCAGCTAGACAGACTCGTGCTGTGAAATATTGATTTCTGCCACCTCTGAAACATCTGCTCACAGCACGAGTGCTTCTGTCACAGTGTGTATGTTTACATGTGTTTTTGTGTGCGTGAGAGAGTGATGAACACAGTGAAGATGGTCATAAAATATCATTTTCAAAGTATATGTCCGAGGCAAAACAAAGCAGCAAGCTTATACAGAGTGTTTGTGCGGAAAGGGTCACAGGTGAGTGCACATGAGAGAAATATCAAAGCATGTAATTGACAATATGTGTGCATTTTACAAACTGAAGACAGATAATTCTAAGCAAATTAAAGTGATACTCCGGAGTAGATTCAACCTGGGGTCATTTGAACCGTGATATCCAGCCAAGTAGCCCACCCGCAGTTTTTTCGATATTGGCTGAACATCAGTTGAGTTACTGAGTTATCCCGAATAGCTTCGTAAGGGTTAATGGATCCTGGTCGTATCTCCAAAATTACCACACTAAAATCACATGCCATGACACCAAACTTCTACAGTAGTACAAATATGGTCTGTACTCACAAAGCGATGCATTTGGAAGTTTGAAAATAGTCCAGGAGTTTATTATTATCAACACAAGCCTAATAGCTTCTCTGCAGCTAAAGCTGCGTCGACGTCACTTCTGGGAGCTGGGAGCTTCAAAGTAAGATGAGGGTAGATCTACTACTGTAGACGACAAAGTATATGCTATATTCTACATGTTTTTTTTTTATGAATTTTTTATGTTGTAGAGTTGTGAAATTATTTTATCAATGGAGAAATTGAGCAGCCTTGCTTTGTTGTCTAAAGTAGTAGATCAACCCTCATCTTACTTTGAAGCTCCCAGCTCCCTGAAGTGACGTTGACGCAGCTTTAGCTGCAGAGAAGCTATCAGGCTTGTGTTGATAATAATAAACTCCTGGACTATTTTCAAACTTCCAAATGCATCGTTTGGTGAGTATAGACCATATTTGTACTACTGTAGAAGTTTGGTGTCATGGCATGTAATTTTAGTGTGGTAATTTTGGAGATACGGACCAGGATCCATTAACCCTTACGAAGTAACTCAGCTGATGTTCAGCCAATATTGAAAAAACTGCAGGTGGGCTACTTGGCTGGATATCACGGTTCAAATGACCCTAGGTTGAATCTACTCCGGAGTATCACTTTAAGCCAAAACCTGAAAAAAAATCTAAGAAACACCGAAGCAAAGTAATTGAGTATTACATATTTTAGCTGCTACTGTGAAATTGATCATGTTTTGAAGATGGCGAGGAATTACTTAAATAGTGTGAGCTAGTTCCAGGAAGATGGAGAGAGGTAAAGGAATCAGCAGCATAAGTCCTTATAATTGGTAAGACCTCAAGTCAGCATGGTAGACAGGTTAATATGTCCTTATGCTTGCCGCTGAGATGAACTTTTGATGACTTCGAATCTTAGAAATAAGTAAATATTGTACACTAACTACTATGACTAGGTGATAAATATCAAAGTAATTTGATTCTGTTGCATGGAGTGGAATGTAAATAATGTGTCTCTTCATCTGCTTTATCTTGTGGCATCAGCTCTTGTGATAGGACAGGAAGTTACAGAAAACATGAAAGTAGTCTGCGTTTTTGTCTGAAGGTTGGAAATAATCAATCAAGCCGAAAATATGTTGGTATCAGAAAATATTTTTGAGGTAGCACTGCCGCTGGAGAAGGCCTCCAAAACCTTATATTTTGATTGTTTCAACACGCACACTGCCTAATTGTGGCATTTTATTTCAATAAAAATTACAGTTCAATTACAGAAAAAATATGCCCTTTTATACCATTCAAATGCTGTTTTTCTCTCAGTGTTGGTATTGCACATGTAGCAAAAGGTTTTAATAAAGAAAACAATTTTTTAATCATGTTTTCATACTTTGGACATGTCACTAGCTCTGTTTACTCTAAAAAAACAACAACAAAATAATGTTTCTGAACTATTCATGTCAAGGCTTGCATTCAAACTAATGACTTGCTATTTAACTGCCACTTCTTTAGTTATCATTCTCTGTTGTTTAATTATTAGGTCTTTTGTTTTTACTAGCAACAGATCAGTGTTTTATCTAGCAAAGCGTCTATCAATGGTTAATATACACGAGTATGGAGGTTATGTTAAGCTGAATTACATATGAATAATAAAACATTGAGTATTACCTGAGCAGCTTCTCTTTGTTTTTCTCCACATAAGTTGGAGGAACATTTGATACCACCACCTGCATGTCCAGCTGGTTCACGACTGACACCTGTGTGAGAGAAGAAATCAGAGTAAATAAAACTTGGAACATTTAAAATGAGTCATAGACAACATAATCAACACAGAGTTATTTCAGGAAACTTTAACAGACAGGTTAATGGAAAAAAAATGTTGCAGTGGAAGAGGTTATTTCCCCACCCACTCATACTTCTAGCTTGTGATAAAATGAATTAATTTTCCTGCAGTGATGTTAAATCCAGGTCATCAAAAATAAGTCAATACAAACTTCCCTGTAAGAGGTTATAGTAAAACTGCCGTCGGTGTCAAAAATAAAATATACACACCACTATCTCTGCCTTGCTGCTGTGTCCTTGACCATAGTTATCCGTGGCAACCACCTCAAACTTAAAATATGATCTTCTCATGTTGCGGTACATGATTGCCGTCTTCACCACACCACTGTACGGCTCGATGACAAAGCCATCCTTGCTGTTTTTAGTGTCTTTGCCAGTGGCAGGGGGAATGATCAGTCGGTACGTCATGGAACTGTAGTTCCCAGTGTCTTTGTCCAGAGCCTGGAAGATGAGGATCATCATAATTATCATTATTGTCATTATGAAATATTATCATCATCATCCTTGTGACCTCCACTATGGTCAAGTTATTGCTGTAGTTATAATGAAATGATCATTTCATAATCTGTGATTATTATAAATGTATTAGTCATTTCATTTTCCTTTTTGTGATGATCATTATTTGATTGCAGGTGTCTGAGCAGCTGATCAGTGTGGGACACCGTCATGTACTTTAAAGGTAACTCAAGACTTTGTACCCGTCTTGTAGCACATCAAAAGGTCACTTATTTTAGTAGCTTTTTTCAGATTTTCCTGATGTGGTGAAACCTTTAATCTATTCTGTTACTCTAAATATCAACTTTTTCATACATACACAGACAAGAGGGGCTGAGTTTTAACAATAATAATAATGATGATGATTAAGCAAAAGATAAAGGTAATACAGTATTGATCATCGTAACTGGCACCCATTAATCTTAAGCACATCATTTTGAATATGTTCAGATATAAGTGCAAATTAAACAAAGCTTAGCAAAGTTATTGAATCAAAGCAAAACAAAGTAAAGGCTTCAATATGACAAAATAAACTGAGTGCCATGTACAGTGCAGATCTACTTTTAACTAGAAGCTTCTTGCACCTGTCTGCTGGTAGTTCCTGCCACTTATTAAGTGCAGATCTTTTTGCAATGACACATTTAAACTTACTAAAAGTTTTCAATGTTATTAAGTCAAGACTCATAGCTGTTCTTTTATTGGTCTTATTCAATATGTTTAAGGTCCTTATCCTACGGAAATACCAGAGAGCTTCTGCAGTGATGCGGGCTCTGCACCGGCCCGTCGTGGTGAAGAAGGAGCTGAGCCAGAAGGCGAAGCTCTCGATTTACCGGTCAATCTATGTTCCTACCCTCACCTATGGTCACGAGCTGTGGGTAGTGACCGAAAGAACGAGATTGCGAATACAAGTGGCCGAAATGAGTTTCCTCCGCAGGGTGTCTGGGCTCTCCCTTAGAGATAGGGTGAGAAGCTCGGTCATCCGGGAGGGGCTCGGAGTAGAACCGCTGCTCCTCCGCATCGAGAGGAGTCAGATGAGGTGGCTCGGGCATCTGGTTAGGATGCCTCCTGGACGCCTCCCCGGTGAGGTGTTCCGGGCCCGTCCCACTGGGAGGAGGCCCCGGGGAAGACCCAGGACACGTTGGAGAGACTATGTTTCTTGGCTGGCCTGGGAACGCCTCGGGGTCCCCCCAGAAGAGCTGGAGGAAGTGGCCGGGGACAGAGACGTCTGGGTCTCTTTGCTCAAGCTGCTGCCCCCGCGACCCGATCCCCGGACCAGCGGAAGATGATGGATGGATGGATGGATGGTCATCAAGCAGAAAGGAACGCCTGCAATGCATTATGACTTTATGTTTAAGGGGAGTGTCTTTTGTGAGAGAAGATCAATTCCTTTTGGTGTGGATTCTGAGCTTTGAAAAATTAAAGCTGTTGACACATGCAAAAAAAAAAAATCAACACAACATATTTAAGGAAAGAAAAAAGAAAAAAACATAGTATGGCTTATTTACATAGCTCTATTCTTGTACTGTACTTTATCAACAATGCATGTAATTTTACTTAAAAAAATGTAGCGGCTAATCAAATGTCTCTATGTTGATCCCAAGCTGTTATATTTACAAAGTTATATGCGCTACATATGTGTCCGCATTTATGTTGTTGTTTACCATCTCAAGAAAGACTCGACTACACATGCTGGGAAATAATTGGCTGATGTCAATTATCTCAGAATGGTAAATGAGAGCAGTTAGAGAGTACATACGCCTGCCAGGGCTGAATAACAAATCCCTGTATTCATATCTAGATCAACATAAAAGGTGAAACACTTCTGAATTGGGCCATGCCCCACCTCTGCTAAAACTTTAATGCTAATCCATCCATACAGTAACTTTTTGAGTAACACTGGCAACAAGCTGACAAACATACATAATAACAAATCTTATCAACCACATAACTTCTTTAGAGAGGTAACAACTGACCCCAGTATCACAAGCGTGTAGTGTTTTTGTAAAAGAGAACTGATATTCTTTGCATTAGTCATCAAACAAAAGATAGCAACACATCTGTTTTGTCATTCCTAAGTCGGGCTTGGTTTTCTTGAATGTAACCTGCATAAACTGAGGCATTTCAGTGCCTTTTCTCACTTCTCAGTCTGCTCATCTTAGATTTCTCTCTGTCTCCTCTCTCCTTCCGATGTGTTTTAGGAAATTGAGACATCCTTCAATATGTTTTTTTTAGATCAATTATTGAGTCACAGGCAGTAAAGTAAGAAGGAGAAGAAGGACATGTTAAAGTACAAAATGGAGAAATAGAAGAGACTAAAAGCTATTCTTCTGCTGCCCGATTTTACAGGAAATCAATAACGTGAGGCAAAAAAAAAAGAAAGTCCCCGAACCACCTGAGCGCTATTCAAAAGCATTTTCACAAGATGACTTTGTAAGTAATTCTGCATTCTACCCAATGACAATGTGCTGGAGTCATCTAGCAAGGCATATTCTGGTCAAATACATGCTGGTCATCATTCCAGATAGATTGAAATAGAGCTACTCTTTACATTGTAATGGTTATAAAGAAGAATAAAATTACATGGTAAATGGCACTACTGAGTGGTGTTTGGATATGTGAAGTCCTTAGTGGAGAAACTGAACTTTTTAAGAAAATACTTATTGGATAGTACCCTCATCAGCACAACCTCACTAATGCAGCCCTTTTGATTTAGATATCTTTATTTTTTGCATTGGTTTTGATGGGAAAAATTAGAGGAATGTCTTGGAAACAATCCTTTAAGGAACAAAGAGTCAGGTGAACTGTTGTAAATGCACTTAAACACAAGCACAATAAAGGAATGAGTCATGCCTTTCAAACTCAGGTTCAGATAAATGTGATGGAATTAGTTACACTTGAGTGAAACCACTGAGACTGAAATGATGCATGATTACTATTATGAATACTTCTCAAACTCTCTGTCCATCTTGTTGTAAGAATGTGTGCTGCCAGTTTCCATGTCTCCCCATCTGATCACCCCCACCATCAATCCATCCACTAATGTATTGTGTATCTTCCCTGCCTTCAAATGTTCAGACTATTTGTCTCTCAGCAGGATGACAGAGGTCTTTATCGAGCCATCAAGCCCCTTTCTTCCTTTAACCTCCAGATCTACTGCCTCTTCCTATGACAATCAGGGTTACAAGTGAGTTATTACTTTTTTAAGTATGGCATAGGTCAAAAGATGAGTAGGCTTGTGTAGACCAGCTCCAACCAAATATAGTCTATGCTCACACAAAATACCAATGGTGTCAAAAAAATACAAACACAGATGGATGAGTGGTGGAACACAACAAATATTGATATTTCCACATATTGGCACTGCACGGTACATTTAAGCATGTAACACAAATAATTTCAGTGATATTCATAAATATGCTGAACAAGCTCTACTGATTCTGACAGCATCAGGAAAAGAACTGTGCCTTTAAAATAGAGTCCATTGTTAGGGTAAGGATGGCTGGAACTAAGTCATGAAGACCATATTAAGCTTCTTTATGAGAGAAAATGTTTACATGATTTCCTATTAAAGAAAAATGATTTTGTTATGTTGTACATTGCTGCATCTCCTTTAGTCACATTCTGACTGAAAATCTCAGTTTTAGTTGCACAACAAACAAGGCTTATTACGAAGCCGAGGAAGTAGTGCTTTCTGTGGGAGACAATAACTCCCTTTGCTGTGGACTTTGAGCTTTAAAATACTGTAGGCATATTACATTAACATAACACTGTATTACAGACTACAAATAATGAATAAATGATGTGATCACTTTAACTGGTTAATGTTCGTTGGGTTGTAATGCATAAACTCTAATTACATAAATGGATGAGACTATGAGAGTTCAACATCAGCTGACTGATCCTCCATCATTTTCTTTACAAGTGAGGATGGACGTTTGTGACGTAGACCAAAAAAAAACAGTGGCGGGCTGTAAACTTGACCCACTAAAATGAGAGGACAGTATGTCTCCTTGTCCACTTAGAGGCAAAGATCACTTGAAATCAATACAACGTTCTCACTAGTAATGACCGTTAGCCTGTCATCAAACAGATATATCATGATGGGAGTGGTCTCTTCTGAATAACAATGCCAGCATACACAGGCCTAAAAGGACCATTGAATGATTGGATTCTTATGAATATATTGTATGCTGTGACCTTTCTCAGTCACCAAATTTCACACAGTTTAAAACCAAATGTAAAGGGGATTTTGGACTGAAATGTTAGACTGCTAAAAACTACAAATGAGAGGATATCTTCTGGAAGAATGGTGCTCCATTTTCTATAAGCTTGTGATCCACAGACTTGTACAATAAATACAGAGAAGCACTGAAACTGTTCTGGTAACTCTTGGTGGCCCACCACCTTACTAAGACTCATTATGTTAGCTTCTTCTTTAAGTTGCGCTTGCTTGTCCAAAAAGTCTGTTACCCCATCACCGTGGGTGCTTGCAGTAACTTGCGATACAAGTGCATTTTCTTCACTCAGGAAACTGTGTGAATCGATGCATGTTCTTTATGTCTCTCTCATCTGTACTGTCACTGACATTGTACAAGGTCTAATGAAATAAGAATGTCTTAGACTGATCTTCTAACACACAATGCATTATTAAAGCACACACTTTTTTGCAAAGGAAACCACCTGAGTCTCTCCTGTTATCCAGGCTCATTAAGATATATTGCTATTTGTTAGATAGAGCTTGAGAAGCGTCAGATTCTGTGACCCACTTAAGTTCCCGAAAGGCATTTTAATGATACAAGACTGTCTCTAGTTGACCTTTCTTTATCAACTCAACTCAATATAAGGAACACAATTCCACAAAGTCACTGTAAGCACTCACAGAGTCTGCATACCACTGGTTGGACTGTGTATGTTAATGCATCTTTGTACCTGTACTTGCAAGACCGAGGTGAAAGTTTTGGCATCTTCTGCAACTCCTCCGATGTAAAGGGATCTGGTGAACACTGGTGGGTGGTCATTTTCATCCTCGACATGTATCACCACTTTAGCGGTGTTAGCTAGAACACACAAATATAAACAAAAAAATATTTACACATATGTCTTCGGACACAACAAAAAGTGCACTTTTGTGAGGCGGTGTACAGTAGAGCTGCCTGGGCAAATACATAATATCTATTTGCAACTTAACTGGTTTAGCAAGGTTGCAGTTATGTGCCCTTTTTAATGCTCCGACCTATGGTGCATATCAGCAAGGGGCTATACCAGCTACAGACTTCTGTTTTGCCTGCAACAACCAGCTACTACTGTATCACCATCTTTCCCCGCAGTTGGCAATAGTGACACGTGTACTGCAGGTTTAAACTTGTACCCTTGCTTTCTCTCTCTCTGAGCAATACATGTTGGTGTGTCAACAGCTTGACTGACAGTCTCCCCCAGTGATAAATTGATAGACAGAGTTACCATATATTTTCATGAGGTGATCAGTAGCAGTTTGTGAAATGTAACAAGACAAATTCAACATGTGGAAAGAAAGATCAAATCAGAAGACTTAGGAGTCGCTCTGGCAATGCTTAAGCAGGACTGTGTGCATGTGGTTTGATACGATTTGTTTAAAAAGTAATCTTGCTGCTTTTAAGATGACTTTTTAAACAGCTGGACCAACTTCACTCCTGATCAGATTTAATGCCCTGCTGGTACCTCTGCCCCTCCATCTTCTTATCTAAATACAATGCAGCATGGATGTGCTACAGATTCACTGGTGTCATCCGTAGAGGTTAATCTTTACATGAAGGAAATGGAAAGCAGAGCACTAAACTGGGACAAGGAAACAAAATCAAACCATGGTGCTGTGCACTGAGGTGAATGAAAATGCCTACACTAAACACTAAAGTAACCGAAACCCAACGCACATGAACGATTATCTGCTCGTTGACTTGCTCCACCCTCTTGGAATACAAACTGGTTGTCATCAGAGCTCTACACCATTGGGCTTAGAGTGTCACAACTGAGCCAATGGGAAAAGAAAGAGAACACAAGCGCTTCAGATCTGTGATGATACAAACTGGTCCTTTGTTATGTCAGCTAAGAAATCTGGAAAAGACAACAGAGAGTCTAAGAACGAGTAAAAGAAGGATAGGTGCAAAAATATCGTCATTCCTTATGTGTGAGGAGTAACCCAAATCGATAAAAGGATCTTCTCCAAACACAACATCCTGATGCACTTCAAACCCATAACACCCACAGAGAAAAAGAATAAAAGCAGCATTTTTTTAAGCAATACAGAGAGTACAGACCTTTAGAAAGTGGAATTCAAACAACCACTTCACAGGCACATGGCGCAACAAAGAGGAGGCAGCTCCTCAGGTCAAGAATTAGTGGTTCAACTACACCTCATGAAGAAGGGACAGTTTTGAGTAGTGTACCCACTTTGGACCGGGAAGATAGTTGTTTGAAAGAGGACTTAAAAAAACCTCAGTCTATTTGAAACAACATTAAACAGAGGTGACCTCAGGTATAACCTTGCTAACTCTTGCAGCTTTGACTCTACTCCTCAGGCAGTTTTACAACCATTCACACCTTGAATCTTTGACAAAAGATTAAAAAAAACTATGGTTAAACAACTCAGAAGTGACGATAGACAAAACCACCTGCTGAATGGTTGGGTGGATCAGTGACACATATGGGACCCTCAGCAACTCTCAGGGTGTGAAAATCCCAACTTCTTGTCAACCCGAGACTCCCCACCAGTCAACTAGAACTGAAGAGCCTTTCAAATGACTGGTGAAGCATCCCCAAGAACAAGAACAGAAGTCCAGTTACCTTCAATTCAATCACTAAGGATTAATTAATATCTGCTCTTCCAGTTTATTCCAGAGTAATTCATTGTCTTCTTCTACAAAAGTCCTTCAATACGGATTATTAGGAAAGTACTTATCAATGATTAATCAATTCTCAAGCCATTCCTGATTTATTCTGCTCTGGTCTTCAATTAATCAACCCTGATGAGCCAATGCATTCGTGTTGCATCCAAATTAACAAGTGCTCTTCGTAACTGAATTGCTTAGAAAGTACTCATCACATGAAAAGGGAAAACCAATTGTAAAAAAGTGAAAAGAGGGAAGAACAACTGCTCAAGTTTTACTCCAAGAAAGACAAAAAAGCAAGGACACAGAAACTGTAGAGAAAAATGCAAATAAATGATATACAACAACTTCCTTGACACAATGGAATCATGTTTAGTCATCAACCAAATCTTCGTTCAAATTAGAAAGTAGGATTTACATACTATTCAGAGTTGTAATGATTTGTCGCCTGATTAAAATGTCAATCGAAAATAACTTCAGACTTGTTAATTATTACTGTGCCTTGCTGTTTTAATCCTGACAGTATTCTTATATTCTCATAGTTTTAAATTAACTGAGGAAAGCGTATGGTAAACACTCAAGATAAGAGAGAGTCGTGGAGTCAATATTCAATCAAGAACAATTCAAATATGTTTAGAGGTAAAAGAAAGATGCCATAGATTATAAGGCCAGATAAAGAAGCAGAGAGAAGAAAGAAAGAATTTAGATCCCTTTTTACTTCAGTTCTTTTCACAATTAAAAGCATAAGAAATAGATAGTTCTGAAATGTATTTACTCTTACATCCAATTTAAGGCTAATGATGGGCTTCATTAGGTTTGACGCTGATCAAACGAGCAAGGATAAAGTGTTGATAGAAAAAGCAACAGCGTTAGAGATACAATCATCAATCTTCCAAACTGCGCATGAGTTTATTGGGCCACTTTGATCTTTGTAAACTTGTTTGACAGTTCCAAAATAAGTTTTGAAAAGATAGACGACTGTGTAAATGTAGAGACTTGTGATATACAACTAGCAGCAGGTAGAAAGACAAGCATTTCTTAAAACAGCAACAGAGAAGGCAACAAGCCGGTATCCCCTTAAATATTTGACAGACGGCTGCAAGAGAAATGAAAAAGCAGCTTGAAAGGAAACAGAAACAGCCAAAGCCAAATATAACATCTTCCGAGACTAGATGGAAAGCTGCAGAGAACTCTTTTGCAAGATAAAAGAGAGCTCCAGACAAGATGTGGGTGTGAGTGATAAGAGAGAGATAAACTGATCAGCAACAACATTAAAACCACCTGCCTGATAATGTGTAGGCCCCCCTCGTGCCGTGAAAACATCTCTTGTTCCATCGAGGCACAAACACGAGACCTCAGAAACACTTTTTATGTTCTTTCAGATGCTCCTGAGCAGTCTACAGGCAAAACTGCTGGGGGAGGCTGAGTCATGGGAGTGTGTGTGGTCTGTAACGATGTACGAGAGGCAGTTCAGAAACGGGATTACCCGCCGAAGAGTAATTTCCTTTATCTGTGTCACATGATTTTCTTTGACTGACACATCCCTTTAGGACACCAGTGGCAGGTCCTGAGTCTATAAACTACAATGGGAAAGGCGAAAGTGAACAGGAAGCTGATAGATTCTATCACTCCACAGTCTCTGAGGGAAATACTGGACCCATGTTACACAAGCCAATCATCTTCTGAACATCAGATAGTTTTCTCCTTTATTTGTAGGTCTTGAGAGTATCAATTTACTATCTTTATCCTGAGCCTGTCCGTATCTAAGCAGTTTTATTTGGCAAGTCAAATGCCTCTTAGAAACGTAAAAGCTGAATACACAGTATGACCCAAACCTAGGTGTGTGTGTATCTTAGTATTTACTCATAAGCCTCCTTACTTTTTTTTTTCAGTATATTTTTTTGGGCTTTTTATGCCTTTAATGATAGGACAGTGTGAGAGAGACAGGAAGCAGAGAGATGGAGAAGACACGCAGCAAAGGGCTGCTTGGTGTGGGAGTTGAACTGGGACCCTCTGCATTGAGGACTAAGCCTCTGTACATGGGGCGGCTGCTTAACCCACTACGCCACCGACCGCCCCAAGCCTCCTTTCTTTAACTGATAATACCAAATGTCATTTAATCAATTCTTCCATTTTCACAACATTCTAATTGTGCTAAATTTGGCGATCAGAAGCCTGAACTGTTTTGTGTCTTAGTGCAGCTTCATATGTGTTATTATCTTATTGATGATACAGTCAGATAAAAGACATGGCCTAAGCTTTCCCAGCAGAGCATTGCATCAGTAATCAGTAATTAAAATGTTGTTGCTAATCGGTGTACCTACTGCAAGTGTCTAATAAAAAGATGGTGGCAAATTGATACTGATATAATATACTTTGTAATGCACTGTGTGACTGTACGTGAGTATAATTAGAACAATAAAGAACTGTGAAGGTACGGTAATGTAATCCATTGACAAGAAAAACTAGTTCTGTAATCTGACATGATTTCATGAACACGATCACACACTTACTCTTTGAGGGAACTCGAAGGTTGGAGGACACCACTCTCATGGAGTCCGCCTCTACTTTCAGAACATAACTGGAATTGGCCTCGTAGTCAAGGGGCTTGGCTGTGAAGATCACTCCTGTTGTCTCATTTAATGTAAAGAAATCTGGGGAGAAAAAAGCAATAAACAAAGACAGCATTGAAAGAAAAAAAGTTTAACTTCTTGCACAAAGCAGAGAGCTGGTGAGTGGGCAATTTAAAGTTTAAAAAGAGTGAAAATGAAAATATGTTTGCCTGGAGCTTGTTGCTGGAAATGCTTCAACCGGGAAGACGTTTTAACAAATGGCAAAAGCTAGTGCACAAGACCCCCAGAAGAGAAGATCTGAGTGTACTCACCTCCCGCGTTGCCTTCGATGATGGAATAAACGATAGTTTGATTGACAGCAGATGCCATGATGACTCCCACCAGGGTACCAACAGGAGCCTCCTCACTAACTGGTGAAAATCTGGGAATGGATCAGTCAATCAATATTATGTGATAAAAATAAATAAATATGCATGTGTGAGCTCTAGGCTCACTTCCTCTCAACGGGCAACTGAGATCTGGCAAATTAAACACAGCTGTGTATTAAATCTGTTAAACACATCCAGAATTTCTTCATCGAGCCAAGCTGGCACTGACTTTAGACCAAATGATAAAGTATATGCAAGCAGAGTACACATTTAAGATTTGAAAGGGAATAGCAATAAAGCACAATGTCACTCTTGAGAAACATTTAGAGAGGAAGCAAGAGACAGCTGCTAACAATTAGCTTTTAAAGACAGGTAATAAGCAAATTAATTTAATCCTTGACAACACTTAAAATTTTTTGGATGGATATCGCTTTTTTTAAAATCATCCCATAAATACATAAAAAAGTCACGAGGTGAGAAATAATAGAGGGACAAACTATTCCATCGATCAGGCTATAAATGACTAATGAACAGTTTTGAATTTTTAACCAAGATAATATTGTACATACATTAACATGTATGAGTGTTTTCTGCATTACAAGTTTTCTGAAATTCATTGTTTTAATATCCAAATGAAGCATTATCTAATCAAACATGCACCGACTAGAAATTATAAGGTTTGAATACCAAAGAACAGACAATTCATATCCAAAAACATATAGGGTCCCCCTTTCCATCAATGTGATTAGTTGCACTAACATTGTCCAGAAGGGACTAACCGCACACTAGATATAAAAATGGGTGTTCAGCATTTATTTTGGGCAGCCACTGTAGTTTTTCTTGTACATTTGGATGTGGAGAAAAAGGGTTGTAATTTATCTCACTAGATATCACTACACCCCCCCACATGGCCTTTAAACTTCATCTTTGTTTCTACTTGTTTATTATTATCTTCCCTTGCTGTTTGGCTGGGTTTAAGAACCTGTAAAATACTTGGTGAAAGATAATAAAACACTGGATTGCCTTAAAGACCCTCATAAATTTTAGGGTTACAAATTTAATTTTCTTTGCATAACAGGTGACAAATTCAACCAAATCTACCAAATATAAAAAAAACAGGATAGGGGCATGAAAGAATCCTCCCACTCATGTACATCACGTTGAAGGTTTTACTGAGTGCAGATCTGTATGAAAACATTGATTTTCATTTTGTGCCAGCAGCATTTCATGTTCTACCATGAGAGCAGTCTGGGCTTTCCCTGAAGTATCTAACATGTGGTGCACATCTTAGGACTATGGGGGAAAAACAAAAATGGAGCATGACGGGAAATACCCAGGCTGACAACGAAAAAAGAAATGCCTTCCTTTTCTTGTGAAGCCCCAGTGCTAAACACCATCTCCACTGTGCCACACCATATGTGGCAACGTTTCCCAAACCTTCCCAAATAAAACTCCCTGAAATGTCATTTTAAGCATAAATTATATTTGGATGACGAAGCAAGTTTGGAACAAGTTGTCTTCCAGGCCTCATCAGCAGTGAAATTAAATCATCAACATGTTTTTGTCCAGCTGCCTCTCTTTGCTGGGCACTTTTTTTGTACTTACAACTCTGACAGATTTTCTTAGAATCTGGCAACTCTCAAATTTCCTGCCGGTTTTGCTCCATTAAGTAAACCCAGTACAGTCATTAGGCCAACCGTCACAGCTGGCTAAACCTTATAGCGTGGGCAACCAACTGGCCAGGCTATCAAGTCATCACAACATGATAAATGATGCTGTTGGAGAGCAAGGAGTGTGAGCGTGTTTGTGTAGATGTTGACTGCCAGCCCAGTCAATTGCCTCTTGAACCTCCTGCTCTACCCAAGTAAATACAAAACTGAGGCTGACTAAATAAATATATGGCAGACTTAATGCTGTTCATTGGGAAACTTCAGGATTTTTAATATGTAGTGCCTTTGCACAGCTGACATTTTGATCTATTATTGATAAGCAAACACAGACATTACTAATGGCATATATGACAGCACATATCAATTAAACTTTAAAAGTAAACTATGATGCTGTCACTCCGCACAATCATGCCCAACACTGAAATAAAGCATAAAAATCAGATTCAGACACTACACATTTCATTATCATCACCTGGGCTCTTCCGACTCTGACATGTTTAAAAAAAAATAAATAAAAAAAAAACACAGAACATTTATTTTGGGATATTTTCTTCTTCTACTGTATGATACACAATAAGTACAGTTTTACACAACTACTGTACACAAAGAGAAGTCTTCATGCTACAATCAAGATAAATTTAAACACAATTATTCAGGAATGAATGAGATAATACTGTCCTCATGTACAACCATGTACTTTTACATGATGCAAAGGTACATAAACATGCCCAGCGTGTAAAAGACTCCATTTAAGTTCATATTTCAATTTCCTCCATCTTTTCCCTCCTGCCCCCTTCTCTACCTCTTTCCATCTGCTCCTGCTTCCAATCGACATCCCAGCAGAAGACATCCTCAACTAAATTTATTATTTTCTTCCAATCCCTTCTCTACATAATGGCAACTGGACAGGGGTAAGGGGGAAAACCTTGGGTGTGCTCACACACACATACACCTGAAAGCTGATCGACAGGATTTTATGTTCATTATCGTAAAAAAACAAAAAAAACAATTTAAAGCTACAGATACACACATGCACACAAAACTGCATGCACATACAATATAAAGGACACGCTGTTTACGATTTAAAACTCAAACACAGCTCACTATCAGGCCAATGTCCCCCCCTCCTGTGCCCTCGAATCATTGTGGTCCTGACTACAGCAAGCTGGGCTGATACTGATAGCAGAGGGACACACATACATTAACACTTGGACCAATACACTAATGGGGGCAATATAATGACTTTCAATAATTCACTTGAGGTTTTAACTGTAATATAAATGTACTCACACATCTCAAGAACACATTTAATAAAGACAATACGATGCTAGAATGCAACCTTAACAGAGCTGCGCTCACATAGTTTAATCTTTTTTAATGAAAAAAAATCTTACTATATTGTCTTTAGGGTCAGCTGCCCGTGTGTTAAGGTTATCAGGGATTTCTATTGGGGATTGGTATCCATCCTCGGATGGTGGGAATAATGATATTTCCCCCCAGACTTGTCATCCTGGCTCCCCCTTGTCGTAGCATCTTTGTTGTACCTCATCCAGCTCTAGTTGTGATAGCAGATTGCGCTTCCAAACATTAGAACACTGGATTATTCCAGAATTCCACATTCAAAAGGTCCTTTTCTTTATCCATTTTTGCTTGCAATCCGCAAGATAAGACTACATCCCTTCTTGATTTCCCACACCACGGGGTGGACCAATAGTCACATTCAGAGAACATAAATTAATCTTGCGATCACAATGTACTAAAGAGGTGAGTCAAAATGAACCACAGAGTGTCCTACACATCTGATTAATCATACATTCATGCTTGAAGTGTGAGCCACCCCAGTGCAAGGGAAGCCAAGCCTGGTGCCCTTGCAGCTCTACATGCTGCAAAATCCAGTGCCTTTGTCCCTGTGGTAAGAGGGACACATCCAGCTGGCCCACACTCTCTCAGTGGGGATGTCTTGCTGCTATCCCCCTGACAGATTGCCACCCAGAGTGGATCTGTATCTGTTGCCTTCTCCCTCACTGGTTAGACACAATGCTTATAAAATGTTGCAGGTCTACTGTGAACCTAGAAATAGCCTCACTTCTGAGGAAGAGAGCTATAATGATGATCTGTCAGTAGCACAGATGGGCTTCTTCTCCACTATTTGGTGCAATGAAACCAACTGTAGGCTATTGCACAGAAGTCCCAGAAAGGATTGTTGGCACTCAAAAGACTATCTTCCGACAATAAAGTTATTTTCTAAGCAATTGCACTCTTCTACAAAATAACCTTCCAAATAGAGCCATCTCACAGTAACAGAATATTGCACAGTCAGTTAGTTGTGACACCCTCGGTGCCAAACATTGTTTTTTTTAATTTTACTTGATATTTATCTGTTATCCACTTTATACAATAGTCTACCTTAAAACGTGCAGGAGCCCATATCTCAGTACACAGTAGCAAGACATGTTCTGTGCAGTCAGCAAAGAGCTGGCTTATATAACAGCCAACCTCAGTCAACACTATAGCAACCAAAACAAATAAAATATAGCTAATAATTAGAGAATCAAGCTCATTACAGTTCTATTACAAACAAGTAATCAGACTGTTGGATGTGGGACTGTTCCAACCGCAAGACAATCTAACACACACATACAGCTTTCCAACTGTCAGGTCCTTGATTGTTAAGGAAAAATGACAAACATTGAGTGACAGTACCTATAGAATTGGAATTAGCTGAAAGTGATTCATTTGGACTGAAAAAAGAATACCTAAATGTTGGTCTGACTCTTCAAAAAGAGTCTGTGGTGGAATAAGCTGAGGGGGCTTTTGTTTTGGAGATCAGGATTCGATTCCCATGAGAGAACAAATAGTGTCATAGAAATGTCATCTGAACAGCTGATCAGAAGTCCAATGAATCTTTCACTATGGGTCCGGTTAGCCGTAAATGTGACTGCAGCAGTTCACATTTGTGTTGTGTTGAAAGTGATACATTCAAGGTAACAAGGTCACGTCCAAAATGTTGAGCTGCCACCGGATTTATGGGAAGCAGTGACTGTGTGAGAAGCATTACATAGTTTTGCCTTGTGTGGCTCGACAATTGCACAAGACCACTATTTGTATTTGTTAGTTCTTACAGTTTTGCTCTGATTTGTACTTTGATTAGGTGATGAAACTGATCCAGAACCAAACTCCAGCCCCCCCGTGACCCTCAGTTGGATTAAGCGGTTATAGAAGATGGATGGATGGTATTTTGAATTCAGACAGCAGAGTTTTTTTATTTATTCATTTGAATTCTTTTCATCATAGCTTCATTTGAGTTCTCTTTTTAGTGGTTTTCATTATTGTTAGAGAAATAACTTTCTTGTTATGAAAGTCAGTGAATGATTCATTTATAACCATATTTGTGAGTAAAATTTGACCATGTGTGTTGTGACTAACATTACATTGTGCTGTCTAAGAGAGCAAAAGCCTGAAAGAGATGATAGTAATTTCGTTATCGCAAATCAAAACCAAGTCTTTCATCACGACCTGCTGCCTCTCTCTTGGTAGTATCTCTCTATTCATTATCTTCTAAATCAACTTCTTTTGAGAGGCTTCAAAGAGGCAACCACAGCCACTAGTAATGGATGAAAAAAGATTAAAAAGAAGGTATTACTAAAATATGCAACAATCATGTTAAAAGAAACAAGCTGAATAGAGGTACTGCTAATTAAAAGATGATGAAAAGATGATGAAAAAGTACTTGCATCACTGTGTCATGTTGAGTTAAAATAAACAGTGTGCAGAAGAAAACTCTTCTTGAAAACATTCTCATCTTAAATCCTGAGCCCCTGGCTTAAAAGTCAACTCAGTTTTTTTTTTTTTTTTTGGACTTACTATCTAAGTGCCTTGAGATGACATTTGTTGTATTTGGCGCTATATAAATAAAAATGAATTGAATTGAATTGAATTGTTGTGTAATCAGCAACTGAATGACTATGGCTGATGAGGAAGAACCACATCATTCATCCCCTGAGGCCTGTATGAATATGTAAATTATCATCTTAGCATCTTCCACTGTCATTTGGGGGTTGTGTAATAATACACATCTCATTTAAAAAAAAAAATTCATCACAAGTTAAATGATCCTATATGTACAGTTGTACTCAGGCCAGTCCCATATAAATACATGTGACAGGTATGTTTGGCCACAAGTCTAAAACATTGTAGAGTCACAATTCTCAGAAATTGTAGGAAGGTAGCATTTTTCATTGCCTGTTTTTTAGCATAAGAAATTGTTGAGGCGACATGTACGTATGTATTTCTCTTGAATGTAAACCTAACCATGTATTTTATTTATCACCAACTCTGGAAATGTTTTTCATTGATATCTAAACCCAACTATGTGTATTTTATACCTAATCCTAACCAACTGCAAATGAGCCTAAAGTCGGATAATATAGGGACAGACAAGACTCAAACTTAGTTCTCCTATATGAAAATGCATTTGAGAATTTTTGAGAATGCTTCGATAGTTTAAAAATAATGAAGGAAAGAGCAAGAGGTTTTCAGACATCCAATGATTTTGCAGGCTAGAAAATGCTGGTATAATACAATTTTTTGCAGTAGTTATTTTGAAATAACTACTGCAACTGTAGTTTTAAAATTCCATGTACACTCAAATTGGGCAAAACGTCACATCTTGTGGATGTGGGATATAATAGCTGTATTTAGGCTTTGATTGTTTTCAGCTCAGAACAAATCAGGTTATTTCTTTGTGTTCGTCTTCATACTGCACTGCATCTCATCTAACCAGTAACTGTAGTTAGCTCAAGCTACAACATAAAACTTGAAATTTGCTGACCTTTCAAGGCACAGAAGATATGCACGTTATTGCTGTCGGCCACAGATATTAGGCTTAAATAAACTGGTTACATTTGTAGTTTTACAGTGAAACCATTAATATTTCTTTCTTTTTTCATTTTTTTTTATCTGTCGGTTTGGTAATCTGTATCAAAGCCAAGATGATTGTCTGTGCATCGATCACAGAGAGCAGTGAAAAAAACTGAATCTAGATAAACCACTACAGATTCAAAAGGGAGCAGATGAAGAAGGCTGAATCTTTCAGAGTGTGCCGATGGCATCCTTTTTGCTGCCATTGGTTACAGGTCACAGAAATTGTTTGAAAACAAACAAAGATTGAACATCTAAAAATAAGTTTTCAAATAAACAACACTTGTACACATTGATGTTTACCTGAGTACAGATCCAGAGCATTATCTATCAAGTTAGTAGATCAGTTTGAGTGTTACGCCTGCCTGCTGATCAGTTTGACTGCTTCAACATCTTCCAGTCCATCTGCATTGGAGTAATTCTCCATTCACAATTTTACCTGCTTGTTGGTGTTAATCTATGTCGATCTCTCTGCATGTCAGCTCATCTCCCACTATTAGGACTTACTGCCCAGTATGTTGGGCTACTCTGGAATGGAATATTCTAACACTGCCATCAGCTCTTTTCTTTCAATTTCTCCCTAAATTTGTTGTCAAAGACATAACATTGGGAAGGTTTCATTTATTGGCAACAAATGATAAATCAAACAATTTAATCAAATATCCTCCTAAATGAGCTCAGCACAAACTCAGTTACCGTGATGGCAGTCAAATGGGATTATTGTCTCACACATACATTGTTGTGCAGGGCTCCGTTTCACGTAGCAGGTTCAACCAACTCTGAGTCTATTCCTGATCTCTGAGTTGATCTACTCTGAGATAGAAAACCCTGAGTTTTCGGTTCCAGAAACGCTGATTTGAGTGAGGTTAATCAACTCTGAGTAAGTTCACCTTGAGTTTAGCGCGTGCACCACAACTTTAAAAAGCCAGCATCAATGGAGCCCCGATTCGACGAGTCACCTTGGCAACGGGGAACAGGAGGGGCTACGTTTTTCACCAACCTCGAATTGGAAATCTTAATGCGCTCATACGGCGAGTTTCAATACATTTTTAGAAATAAGTGAGACACCGCTGCAGCAGCAAAAGTGTAAGTTTAAATGTAGTCCTTTGCAATCACAATAATATTACAGGGAAACTGCTTGAATGGTAGCACATTCATTTATTTCATTTAGGTGCAATCCCGCAGGGGAGAAGCGCACTTGGCAGCAGTTTAAGATGAAATATAAAAACATTGTTCAAACAGGTGAGACCTCGGCATGGAGGTTCCTCATTTTGATCATGTTTTACACTGTAAAATAAATATTAAGTGGCTATTTGACTGTGCAGTTATTTTATTCCCAACATAATGCTGTTTTCACACACATAAACTATGTCTTCTCATCTATATCATCCATCCATACATTATCTATACCGCTGAATCCGTCAGTCGGGTCGCGGGGGGGCTGGAGCCTATCCCAGCGGTCAATGGGGAAGAGGCGGGGTACACCCTGGACAGGCCGCCAGTCCATCACAGGGCCACATAGAGACAAACGAGACGAACAACCATACACACTCACAGTCACTCCGAAGGACAATTTAGAGTCATCATCTATATCATGTTCTGTTAAATAATTAAGCCTATTTAAACTAACACAGACTTCTACTGAGCCAACAGAAAGAAGGCAGATGCCCGTAAAACGGGTGGTGGCCACCACCTCTAACGGGAGGGAAGTGGCTGAGGGAATCCCCGGAGGGAGTCCACCCCCAAGACACGAGTGCCTTTATAAAATATAATAGGCCTATGTATGTCTTTTTACGCCTATTCATACAAATATTTATTTGTCTTTTATGTCTTTTTTTTTCTTTTGTCCCAACACATTCTGATGGTGCAGCTCAAAAAGATAATTGTCTGTAAATGCAAAAATCTATGCGCGCTCTGATAACCATCTCCGACGAATATTTATTTCTCTGCGCAATAATGCTGCACCTTCATCCACGGGATCGTTGTAAAAAGTACATGTTCGTGAAAAAAGTTGCCTCCTACTGTGCCTAATGGACTTATAGAGGTAGATGAACTCGCTCTGCTGACTGAATGAATGAGGAAATCAAATGGCTTGTGTGGCTGAAAGAGGGCGGAGACAGAAAGAAACTCGAGGTTTCTTGAATAAAACCTGGTCCCGACCAGGTTAGGTTCAGAGAGTCTGTTACTCCGGTAACTGACCGAGAGGTTAAGTTACCTCTCTTTGTGAAACAGGCTAGAGTTACCCCTCTTTCTCGGGGTTGAGTTACCTCCCTTTGTGAAACGGAAAACTCAGGGTTTCCCTCATTTCAGGGTTAATCAACTCAGAGTTTTCACTAAACCTGCTACGTGAAACGGACCTCTGCTTTCCATTCAGCTGATGGCATAAAACATTGTGACCTTCTGCCTGACTTATTCTGTGATTCTTTAACAGGATTTGTGCAACATATATGTGCCATAAAGCTGATTAGCGGTTGCATTTTTCTAAAGATTTTGCAACGGTGTATAGTTTTATAACTATGTGTGTAATGATGTAAAACAAAGAAACATATCGCCATCCTTGATCATATAATCTGATTATAAAACAAGCATTTGATTGTTAGAAGCATTTTGGCGTGTAACTCACTCAACACTTTCCAATTAGAATAATTAACATAAGAGACCATTCTGACAGCTGGGGGGGGGGGGGGACCTGTGTCTGTGTTTAGACACACATATAAAAAATGCAAACAAACACTCATTGTTGTGTAGCTTTTGTACACAGAGAAAAAGGGAAATGTTTTCAGTAATCTTTCAAAAGGCAATATTTCCTTTCAGTTCACTTAACCTCATGCTGATAATTCCACTTAGATGCTGATAACTATCCATGTGTCAGCAATACTGATTGCATACTAATTATGCAGGTGTTAGGAGTGCACTACAGCAAGAGAAAGAGAAAGGCTGGAAAACAATTCTGCTCCGACCAAACACGTTGGCAGCAATAATTTAGCAAACGTCCTCCATGGCTTGTTAATTACGTTGCTAGATGAGCTAAGCACACAGTGAAAAGACACCAACAGCAAACCGTGCCAAAGCTATGGATGACCGGGGCTCAGTCTAAGTGTACTATGAGCTTGTGTGCAAAAACGTTTGTCTTGGTATCGATTTGTGCCTGACTGCAGCTGCCCAAAATATTTTGTATTACATCCCAAACACACTGGCCCTCATTTATCAAACTTGCTTAAGACGAAAAACATGCGTAGGTCGTGTGTACGTTCTTTTCTGCGCAAAGGTTGGCTTATCAAATCCATCGTGAGCGCAGGAAAGATGAAATCGCCACGACAGGTCTGAAGCCGTGTACGCACTTTTCCATTTTGACTTGCGGTGACTGCAATAGCATACATAAACAGCAGCGTCACTAGTGCGTGCCTCATGAGTCGCAACAAATCCCTAGGTTAAAATTACAGACTTATCACTTCAAAGAAGGCCCATGTTTTATTTGACTTCAACATAAATATAAACATAAACACAAATTAAATAAATAAATAAATTAAACAAGTACAACTCCGTAATTGGAAGAGTGATGGCTCATTATTCAACCGCCTATTTAAGAGCTGATTCTAGCGGCGCGGTAATGGCGAAACGATGGCAGATCTGGCTTTGTTAGAGGACCTGAACGCGCGCATCAGGCGCGAGAGAGTCTTCCGGGACCGGCAGGATTTCTTTCGGGAAAATGATGAGTGGCTTATGAGCCGTAGCCTACAGGAGAGGCGCTTTAACACAGCGCATACGCAAAGACGTAGCTCCCATCAGGCCAGCCACCCTCTCCTCCAAGGCACTCAAATCCAAACCTGGATCAGAGCTGTTGACAGCCGTCAGCGTTGACAGCGTTTCTTTGCCGCCTTTCGTCTATCCATGTCGCAAATTCTAGAGGTGCGGCCTTTTGTAGAAGGCGTGGTTAGGATCATTACGATGGATTTCAGCCGCCGGATTTATCAACAGCCGCTCGGTCTTACGATGGGATTGGTGTGGTACGCATGTTCTGTAAATCTCACTTGAGCCTCTGCGTACGACGAGTTCTCCGCTCATATATACGATGCTTTCTACGACGGCTTGATAAATGAGGGCCAGTGTGTTTGTTTCATCCTGAAAAACAGACAATGTCAGAAATAATTCAGAAATCCAAATTCAATAATAAGGGCTACTATAAAATTCTTAGTTGCAGTTGTGGAAAAGCATCATATATTATTAAATGGGAAGAGGAATAAATGAAAATGAAATGTATTTTTTTTTTTTGTCCCGCCTGAGTTTGTTCACCAAAAAACTACGTTCAACACTTGCAATACTGTGAAACTTTCCTTTGTTCAAAGCCCATGCAGAAAGACGGTCTCTGTATCGCAGCACTCTGGTTTTGAAGTGAAACACTAACTGTAACAATGTGAAAATGCTCAGTTTCAGTCATTATCATGTAGCAAGGGGCCATTATCATGGTGAAAATGTAGTAAATTGTAGAAATCTAAATAAATAACCCAGGGAGTGATATTGAGGACACCGAGTCCTGTACTGCTCTGGGTATTCAAAGCAAAAATCCTCAGTCATAGCATTAATAGTCAAGTTGATTTTTCTAATCCAAGATTAAAAACATGGATTTTAGAGGAAAGGGACTTTAAATAAATGTAATGTTTTGTTATGACACAAGTGGACAAGCGAAGATGGGCTTTTTTTCACCATTTTAAAGAGTAAGCATTTCCATGGAATTCGCAGAAATGTGAATGATCTCACTTGAATGTCTGTCTGAGACTGAGGTAAACTATAAATCATAAGTAAATGAGAAACATGTCGAGACTGAGACAAGAATGTACTAAAAAGGTGCTACGTAAGTGTGAAACAGTTACTATTAACCAAACTCACGTGCTATGTTTTTCACAGAAAACATAAATGGTAAAAGAAATTGGCTGCAACTGGTCGTTACTGTTCTTCTATCAAACTAGAGATCCAGTTCAATTTTGCTGTACATTTAGAGGAGGCAACGACAATAAAGATATTATTTTCAATAAGACAAGCTTCTCAAAGTACTATATCATAAAAGTTTACAAACATGTAAATAAAGCCAATTAAACACTATAAAGACAGACAGCGGGCCAAACCATTCCCAATATTAGGATGAGACGGGTGTAACTGTACTTTTTCCAAGAAGTTGCTTTTAAAAGAACTTGTTTCTTTATTCCTCTCTTTACTAGAAGGAATCATCATTACCAATTCAGCGTTGCCCATGACTGGAGACCCGAACCAAACAAAATGACTAAAGTGCATTAGCAAACCCTCAAACCATGCTGGTAATGTGATTAACTAATAGTGAATATAGCCAGGAAAATCAATTCAAAACTGTTAGACTGTATGCAGTTTAAACGCAGCATGGATTTACAACAACAACAAAAAAAATTCAACACAGGGACAATAATACAAAAGCAAAGGTATACACACACACTCACACATAGACAAAACACTGTATACGAAAAACCAATACCCCCAAAAAGGGATTTTCACAGTGCTCAAACATAAATATGTGTAGTGAACAGTATGATGATCAAAAAAAAAAAAATATGAAGTGCATACACAGATATGTCTACACATTGTTGTAGCTGTAAGCTATGTTACATATTCATAAATCGAGAATGATATGGCTCTGGTATCTCTCCGTAACCGTTTTCCTACAAAAACAGTGCTTCAAACCACTGTACGTCAACAACAAATCTTACAAACTGGGTTTGCAACAATGAGAAAACATGCATACATACAACATACTCATTAGTTTACTGTTTCAGGTGTTCAATTATTAAAAAGGTAAAGAAGCACTGCTGTTCCATGACAGATGCCATACGATGATGTGAAAATAAGCCCTATCACAGTAAATGCCTCGACATGAAATGAACATAAAAGTTTGGATCACCTTGATATGTTGTTGAGGCAGACAAGAGAACATAAAGAAAAAAGAAGTGCCTGACAGGAAACCTAATCTAAAGGAATTACTCCAAACTAATTATATTCCTCTCACTACAAAACAGTCAAAGTCTTGAAAAGATTTTCTCTCACAATTTTCATCTAAGTCCGTGAAGTAATATACTGACAATTTTACAAAAGAGAAAATGGCAGGAGAATAAATCATCCAGTCCTGCATTACAAAGGCCTTCAGAGTGAGTGACAAAAACCAGAATAAGAGACCAATTTTATATTCTATGAAAAATAAAAAGAAGAAAAAAAATCAACATAGAAAAAAGGGAAATTATAGATAGAGACTGTAGGCCAATTTCATATTTGATGCAACCAAATATACAAAAGAGAATAATCAATCAATAATAATCAATTAAATGAAACACTGGCAATGAGGACCTTGGTGGCAGCGTATTTGTGTCTCCTTATGAGCTAAGATTGTCATAAATCAATGGTTTGTGGTGAGTAATTGCTGAGGTTGTTGTCATTATTAAACAAAGAGGGAATGAAATATTGTAAGAAGTATATGCACTGTCATCACAAAGATTAAAGGAACTCTTATTTGACTTTCTTTTGTATTTCCCAGTGAGATATACCAGGGCTTTATGATTGATTTATAGTGCTTCCAGACACATTCAAACTTCAAAGTAACAGTCTCAGACAGTGAGAAGGTGTCAACTGGATGAAGATGCAATCATTGCTGTAAGACAGGAAATAATCTTTGGAAAAGTTGTACTGCTTTGTTTAAGGAGGGTAACTTGGCCGCAATCTGCCAAATTTCTAAAATGTTATTTTCACATCGTTTTATTTTATCTTTATTCATCATTTAAGTGCTAATTTAAGCTGAATTATAGAGGCATTTCATACCATTTAGACTTTGCACTTCTGTGCTACTTTGTGTATGAGCATCTATGTTTATCGAAAAAGTTTTCATATGTTTTAGTGTAACAGGGAAACAGGGATGTGCACTGTTATTTATTATCCACGCTGACATGTGGAAGTGTCGTTTGCTTTGACTTTATCAGAGAAAAGGGGATGAAAACTAATTCAGTTTTGGTATGGAATTTTGAACCTTCCTCTCAATATTCTTGTTGAATGTTTTACATTACATTCATTTGCCACATAAAAACAAATCCTCTTATTTTCTTGTAGTGAAACTTATAAAAGTGATATAAATGTATTTTATCCCGTTGAACTGCCATACAAGTGACCCGTAAATAGCTGCCTTCGATATTTACCAGCATTCAGGTGGCAGTAAAATAGCTCAGTGTGTGTTTGTGTGTGTGTGAGTGAGTACCTGTATTCTTCCTGGGTGAACACAGGAATAACCGAGGGCTGAAGCACTGTGATTTCAACCAGAGTTGTATTCTCTTTCACGGGCTCGCCATGATCATAGGCCACCACCACCAGCTGTCGTACGCATACACACAGACACAGATAGACAGAGTCAGTACTTCACAAGGTATCACATCCTTGCAATACCTGTCTGCTGCCACTGCTGTTCCCCTTCATGTCCTACAACACTGCAATAACAAAAAAGCAAAAAGGAAAAAAAAAGGGAAAATACCAACTCACAACATTTTAGTCTGCTTATAATAAGAGCAGCTAAAATAAAAATAATCCAGGATTCCTGGATCAAAAAATGTGCACATTCACATTATTTATGTGGTAATTGGAGAACAGTAGGAGTTGAAATTTTCCTGCTCATTTAGTCTTTCTTTTCCAAAAGTTGGGAATAACTAATGTTAATCAGACCCAAAAGAATTTGAATTAAGGCCAAACTTTGACATCAAGACACCTAATTACATTGTCTTTCTGTATTCTTGTTGATTCAGGAAAATGTAACTACTCTGTAATCACTGTGCTCTACTCTTTTAATGTTGATGAAACTTGAGAAAGTTTTAAATACATACAGAATTATTTAAAAGCAAAGATTTTTTAGCTTGAAACATGGTTGAGTGCCCTGTTCATTCACATCACAACCTGTATTATCATTATTTGTTTTTCTTCTAGCCGGTGTGATTTGATTTGGTTACCATTAACACTTTGTGTCTGCGTCTCCCAATACCTAAACCTGTGATGTCTTTTGGCAAGATTCATTTACTCTGCTAAACATCAGTAAGATGTATGTTCTCATAAAGATGTGTACATCTTTAAGAAATCAATTCCTTAGCTAGTGTTATCTCAGCCATAATGAAAAATTCTACACGGTGTTGGACATTTTGTTTGCGATATTTGGAAGAAATAAAGTAGAAAAGAAGAGGACGCTGAATCCTTGTTGTGTTAATTAAAACCAAATCAAAAGATGAAATTAGCATGGCTCAAAGGCTCATTTAAGCATGCAGCTGAGAAGAGGCAGTTCTGAAACTCAAAAGCTACTGCAGTACATGTTGTACACTGGACAGGGATTCACAGGACACCTTTATCTGTAGAAACAGTGCATGTAAGCAGGTAAAATCTGAAAGTGATGCTCAAATTAATGTTTAATGGTCCAGTTCATGTGATGTCCTCCCAAAGTTCCACCCACTAAATCTAGAATCTAAAAAGCAAAGCAAAACAGGGACATGTCAGATAAATCTTCTCTAGTAATAATCTCTGAGCTATAGTGAACAGGAGCCTGCGTGCCAAGGTTTGCAGTTGAAAAGATCAATGTGATTGATTAGAAATCACATAGCCTGATGTTTCATACTAAATTTAAAAGACTCTCAACTGCATGGTTATATCTAATGTACTGGATGCATTATAGAAAAGTGAATTAATAATCCGCCAGAGGATGAATCAAGATCAAAGACAAACTAATTTCAAAATGAGATGAACTAAATTTCAGAATGCAGAAGAGCAAAAGCTGTCAAGTTAAATGAAACATTTAACAGAACCCTGTACACAAAAATGGTTTCCAACGGATCTTTCTCCAACAGAGTCTTTAAAGCCGTTTAATGCTCAGTTAAATGTATTGGAAAAAATATATTTATGTTTTCATTAATGTTGAATATTGTGAAACATTTGAATAATTCTGTTTTCAATAAAATAACTAACTCAAGCTATTTTTATCCAAAGACACTACAATGAGTCTAAAGCAGGCCTCTCCCTTGCTTTTTATAGCCATCATAGTTTATCCTACAAGCCTGGAATGCGGGGGATCATTTAGTTGCAAATGCAATGTATGCCACTCGATGTCACTATATCATGCAAACTGGACATTTAAGCTGATCATAGTTACAGATTTTACCCCTTCTTTTAATAGAATAAAAAAACTAAAATGTTATACTCCCCAGATATGGCAGAAGTAAAGTGGTTCCTGTCACATTACTCTCATCTACCTTAAGTCGTCTTGGAGAACATGTCCATACATATGCAGTGGCTACTTCAGGGTCGTCTTATATAGCATTTATTTTTTATTTCAAGGGTACATGCAGTTGATGTGGATTTGTCAAAGCTAACTAGAGGGTATACATACGTCCAAACTGTGCCTCACAGATACCGCCGGATCACAACATTCATGTTAATCTGACACTGACACAAGGACCATTGAGTCCTTGCACTTGTGAAAAGTTCCTCTTCTAGTTGACAGAGTATGTGCATTTAGGCATATTTTAGTTAATTAGAGACAAAAACATTCTCAACACAAGGCCCCACATAGTATTTCACAAAAGGTATGACTAAATTCAAGAGCCACGCTCATGGCAGTGTGGAGTTCAGTTCAGCTACAGTGAGGCTTATAAGATCCAACATCAGTGTCTTCACAATGACAATGACATCAATGACAACATGCTCATATTAAGCTGTTGCTATTTTTTTTTTTTTACCTTGTTCAAAATCTTTGTATAGTGTATAATTTTTTGTTTTGTTTTTACTAAGCAGTAGGGGCTCACCCGAGGGACCATATTCTGCCAAACACTGAGCCAATCCTTTGTATTCGTATGGACTATTGAGATGATCAGAACAGTCATGACACTTACTATGATGGATGCACCAAATGTCCATTAAATATCTTTTAAATAGTCACAAAAATTGACTTGATTTAAAAGTTCAACTCTGTGTGCATACTTACACTGAACTTCAGGTTGGGCTCCTCATTTAGGTTTACTCTGGTAACCACATGTCCTGCCTCTTCTTCTACATCAAATATAGAAGCAGAATATGGATATGCCTCCTGGTCCACCTTGTAGTGAACTAGACTTGCCGGGGTACCCTATAAAGAGAAAAAAAAGGCGAATGCTTTAACATTAAGGTCCAAGGATGAAATGTCTCATCTATGGTGTCTCATGGATTTTGTTGCCCAGCAGCCTGAAAGTGAAGCATGGTATAATAATGGATGTGCAATTACTTTTTTAGTATTTCTTATCTAAAGCAGTTTGCTTGGACCCAAATGTCAAAAGAATCTCTACATTCCAAAAAATAAAAAAATAAAAATTCAAGAGTGAAAATGCACAAATCCACCACTTTGGATACCTGAAGTCCAATTCTAATAACTATGCGTCAGATAGTATGACAAGTTTCACTCAAGGATGCACTTCTTAGGAATTACATTTAACAGCACCCATTCAATTTGGCCTCTACATTTAAATCTTCATTTGAGGGGCAGTTTGGAGAAATCTGCATAAGTTAGTAACAGTTTGAGCATCCACACTGTTTGGTTAAAAGGTGGCATATCTGCTCAGCCTGGTCTCATTAAAAGGTGCACTTACTGCACGTCAAGTCATATCAAGTGTTGTTAGTATGCATTCCTGCAATCTAGACAGTATGTTTTAGCTTGAAGCTTTCATACAGTTTTCATAGGCAAAAATGTCCCAGCATTATTAATCTTTCAGTGGTTTATTTGAACTGTATTTTATTTTAATTGTAGAGCCTCCACTTTTCTTAACTCAACAAGGAAGAAGACATAAAATTACACATGACACATGCTAATGCACACACACACACACACAAGATAAATAATGTAAATACAGCAAACCTAATATGTGGTTGAACGCTCCACAATTAGTATATGCTTTTGGTAACCATCTACAAGCCTCTGGTAGATTTCTGCTGGACTACTGATCCCTCTTAATGGCACAATTGATTGAATAAAGTTCAGTCAAGTTTGTTGGTTTCCTGGGACAGACTCTACTTTTCTGTAAAGGGCATCACTCCAGATCCCAGAAAAAATAAATCAAAACTTGAGAACAATTTCCCTTTATATTTATCTTTGAACATAAACGTTGTACAAACTTACATAATCTTCTCTCCCAGAAGAACAAACCAAAGAAACCAGGAAAAGTCCAACACTGCTGCATCAACTTCCATCCATGATGAATTATCGTCGAGTAAACTTTCAACCACATTTGTATCTCAAGGACATGTTTTCTAATGCTTTATTTCAGAGCTAAGATTAGTGTATTTCTGTAACTGTAGGTCTTTTAAAATCTTCTAAATCTGTCCATTATTTCCTTTTTATCCTCAGAGGATGAAAGGATCTTGCTACGTGTCTCAGTCACAAAGACTTAACCCTCCTGTTGTCCTCATTTTCTGTATACACCCCGTGTCCTCTGGCTCAAAATGACCCGCCTTCACTAAACCCCCAATATAAGCAGCTTAATTGAATTTTAAACACCAAATTTCTTCTTGCATATTGTCATTCACCACAAAATGTGTTAATACCTGAGTTTTCCCTCTTCACTTTTTTTTCTCCAGTGAACAATTTAAGACAATGTACAATACAAAAATATGAAAAATAACATAACCCATTCAACTAATTAGCACATCTAGGGCAGTATGCAAGTGCACAGCCTTTGCAGATATATTTCTTACACCTGCAGCACACAGTATGTGTTTTACAGTACCTCTTTTGAGGGTAGAACTGATTTCCTCTTACTTGCGCCAGGTGGGTAAGTGGCTGTGGTAACTGGATCCTCAGGTTGATCAGGAGCTCCTGCACTCTGAATAGCTTTCACAACTGCTGCTGAGGCTTCTGTGCGGGGCACATGCTTCCTTCTTTCAATGAGTGGAGTTACAAGTGCCTTTCCTAGGTGCTCCAGGAACACCCTCCTCTTGTTCTGCTTACGAGACATCCAGGTCGGGTTGATCTCTCTCCAAATTACAAAGGCATTGTAGGAGGAAACATCAATGATGTTGTGGAAGATGACCAGTGGCCAGCGGCCAGTCATTCTTCTGCAGCTGTATGTTCCAATCACCTTATCTAGGTTGCCCACACCTCCTTTGTTGCAGTTGTAGTCTAGGATGATGATTGGCTTCCTGTCCTCACAATTGCTAATGTCACCGTCTGTGTGCAGTGTGCTCAGAAGAACTACATTCTTGTTTTTCTTTGGGAGTTAGGAAACTAGAGTGGTGGTGGGCATGAAGGCAAACTTTGAGGAGAAGACCTCTCTCTCCTTTGACGCAAGCAGTGCAGGTGGGAGCTCAGGCTTGTTCTTTCGAACTGTACCAACCATGGTGATCTTCCTCTTCAGGAGCTGCTGTCCGAGGTCATAAGAGGTGAAGAAATTGTCACGTCACATTGTGACCCCTCAGTCCCTCTGTCACATCAAGCACAACTCGCATCCCCTGGTTCTTCTCTGGGCATCCACTGGTCGGCTTCCCAGTATAGACTTGCATTTTTCAAGCATAGCTTGATTTGGCATCGCAAGCCACCCATGACTTGATGCCATATTTTGCTGGCTTGCTGGGCCAAACCCTCCAGATTTGTCATCTCCAGGATTATTTTTTCAAATGCTGGTGTGATAAACAGGTAGAATGTAGAGACAATGTCATGGGCATGAGAAACGGCATACCTTGTGGGTCCTGGGGTCATCTTTATGACGTTTTGTTCTGCATGCCTGCCGTGTTGGTCATATTCTGCTGAAGACCATGTTATTTTACCATTTTTTGAAAGGAAATTCTCTCTTTCAGCTTCAGGGTTTTCTTCTTTTTTTGAAGATGATTCATCATGCTCTGGGTTGTATTCCTCCCCATCTTCTTCTTCGGATACATCCTCCACTTCCTCTTCTGAATCAGAGTTGTCTTGCTGGACATCTGAGAAAATCAGCTCTACAGCCTCTTCAATGTTATAACCCACACTCATGGCTTCAGCACAGACAGAATTCGGGGTCCTGTTATCTGCAACACCTTTATAACCTCTGGAAATAAACAGGTGGTATTCTGCAGTCTGAGATTTGCCTTGTTTACTTCTGCTACTGATTGATCTGAGACACAACTAAAACGTTGTAACATGATTTCAACTCTATTTGCCTCACGGGTCATTTTGACCCGAAGACCACCTTTATACATTTTTTTGTACAGCTTACATGGAAATGTGAATAAAAGCAACATTTCACTTTTTCTACTGTTGGGGCCAATCTAGGAAAAGTCATAAAATTTCAAATTGAAAAAATAGTATTTAGTGTTTTTTTTTTGGGGGGGGGGGGGGGTTTAACACAGTGACGGGTCATTTTGACCCGAAGACAACAGGAGGGTTAAGATAATAAGGACGGTTCTGAAAGCTATTAACAACAATGATGTATTACCGTAGCTGTTTCATGTTTAATCGTATGGCTGCAACAAAGCGTCATTGGCAGTCACCAGAGGAATTTAAGATAATCAAGGCAGATTTCCACTATTACTCCTGTTTTACTGTAATAACACCAAAAGAGTCCGAGTTGCAGTATCTTTTGTGGCCCCGAAGTGCAAAATGCTAAAATATATTTTACAAAACATGAACACAAAAGAGAAAACAACAATGAGAACACAAGATTACATTGACCTGCTGAAAAAGGACTTGGGCTCTGTCCAATCAAAAGGAAGATCTGCAGTCTCTACTTTTTCAATAAAGCGAAGTCCATTTACGTGCTCTTATTTCTAAATGTGTTTTGCAAAGTGTGTTTATGTTTTCACTTTTATATGCACGGTCTGTTTTGGGGTTGTGTTTACTCTTATGTGGTCGTGTCTTTTAAAGAATGGTTGTGTACTGCACTTTAGGGCAACAGCAAAAATCAGTAAGAAATTAAGTTTGTCAAAGCAAATGCGTATTTCACGTAAATCAATGTGTTATCTGTGTAATTACAAAGTAAGTGGTATTTTTTTCAGTCTTACCATCATTTCTTCCTAAATTACTTTGCTTTTACAGAAAGACTGCAGTTCTGAGCTGTAATGCAGAGCTGATTGTTCCAGTGTAACATTTCATTACATAACAGCTTGATGTGAGTCAGAAAACCTCAGTCAAATTCCTCAAAGTGTTTTTACTTCAGAGGTAACATTAAAATCTTCTGAGAATTAGTGACATTTATACTCATATATATTTAGTGCCCAAAAGCTGCCATTTAGCCCTCATTTGAGCTCTGGGAGTATTTTTATAGCATACCACCTGGGCAGTATAATGTTGTTTTTTTGACTCATAAGAATCTAGTCTGATGCTTTAACCTGCAGTCTGAATCAGTTCAGGTGATGAAAGAGAAGAGCAAGTACATTATTCACAGGATGCGGTGCTTATAAAGAGGCTTATGGGGAAACATTCGCTGATGCAGAGGATCTTGCTTGCAAATAGGGAAATGAAAAATGAGTTCAGAGGCTCTTGAGTGATACTTTTGAGTTTGTATCTGGACTTCCTCATAAATATTTATTCGGTGAGTAGAATTGAAAATGTACCAGGTGGCTGTTTCTTGGTTTCCAATAAAAATGGGGACTACCTTTCTAAAAGCCACTTCAGACCTGCATCTAAACAAAGCCTGTGTGACTCACCAAAGGTAATCTCACACATTGCACTGAGACCCCTGTTTAGACATGTTGCCACCTTTTAAACCCCCTTTTTAACTGCACCACACTTTTTAAAGGTTCACAATGGAATACTTAAGTGAGCTAGCCTTCATTTTACAAGTTAAATAAACCAGCACGCAGTGCAAAGATATTTATCATTAAAAGCCCAGTGGACGTGTCAGTAAGAGCTGCTCTGGGTTTAACAGATTCATAGCACAGACACACACACACACACACACACACACACACACGCACACACACACACACACACACACACACGCACACACGCAAGCATCATTATCTTGCATCATCCCAACACAGAATTTTCAGATAGTGGGAGACAGTTTGATTGAGTATCAGCAGCTTGAAACGCTCACCGCAGGGTCAGAGTCATTGGCGAACACCGTGGTTACAATGGTTCCCTTGACAGCATTAGGGGCAACCATGCCTCGGTACACCGACTTGCTGAATACTGGAGAGAAGTCATTCATGTCCTGGAGAGAGATTTAACAAACAGAACGACATCAGCATTATAAACTTAATGCGTCTGAAATGACCTTCATCTTTAAACACTGAGAAACTACATGGAGATATACATTAATGTACCCCTGCCCCTGTATACAGTCCACTCAAGCCTGCACCAAAGTACATAAACATAAAACCATAGTACAGATAACCAGAACAGGAGTGGATTAAAAAAGAAAATTAGCAACAAAATGTCATTCTAATTGCCACATTTGTCCATGCAGTCCCAAAACTCCCTCACTCACTGACATGTGGTTCCAACAAGGAATTATAACATCACAATATGCAGTGACAACATGTAGTCCAAAATCTTAATGCCTATGTTGACAATTGAATTATGATTTATTATTATTATTGAATTAAGTCCTTTTTTAATTTTGGCTTAGGTTAAGAAAAAAAATCAATACATCTCTGAGAGGAATAAATACAGTAAGTAGAGTAAAAGGAGAAACGCTGTGGAGTTTTAATCACAACAAGCATATGTACCACAAGAAGTCGAGACACCACAAAACAGTGGTTTATGGCACAATCTGCTCAAATGATGGATATAAAAACTTGTTTCATAGTCTTCAAACTAAGAAGGAGATGCACAAAAATGAGTAAATAAAGATAAAAAGGCAACTTATTTTCTGTAATTGCAGTTTCATACCTTTCCAACACAAGATTAATGTATCAGAAAATTCAGTAAATGTGCACATTTTTGTGGAAAGACAGGTAAGTCACTTGATTGACGGTATACAGGATAAAACGGGATCAGACAGTGATTGATGTCTGTGTGGCTTGGTAGCATCAATGGGAGGTATCAGACACATCAGAGAGCAGAGGAGAGCTCAAGCAGATGAACATCAAATTGTTGTCTTTATTAAAAAAAACTGCTCTTATGTCGATCACATCTGGAAGTTTTCAAACCAACCCACCATAGTCTGAGATCAAGTGACCTGTAAGTGTCACATCAGAAACAACTGATATGTATACAAGTAAACCCTTCAGATTTATTCGGTTTCAGGCCCCCTTAGATTAGTCTGTTTTCCCATTTGTTTATTAGCTTGTTTTGCTTATATATTCATAGGATGTTATAAAACTCGTTAGAATCAGCTCTACTAACTACAGAGCACAATCTTAACTGATCCACAAATTTTAAAGTTAATTAATCTAAAGTCTGAGTTTGACTTTGTTACAAGTAATTGATTAGCAATATTTATTGGTTCAAATCCATTCAAAGCAAACCAAGTGTGGGACATTACCACTCCAGCTTGTCAGTGCGATCGTAATTAGTGAGTAGTGACTTTGTTTTCATCTCTTTCTGTACCCTTGGAAGCATATAAACAGGAATTTCTAATTCTAGTGGCTAAAATAAGATCTTTAACGTGCCCTTAGCTGGTAGACACTAAAGTTGAAACAACACACAAATATCACACTAAATAAAACTTTAAAAACTGCAAAAAGAATTCAATTGTCTTTGACCTGTTAAATTACAACACATAATCAGATTTTAGTTCATCACATGGATATGAATTGTAAAGCTTTTTTTTTTTTTTTTTTTTAAATAAAAGATGTTGTGTAACATGTAATCACAAGATTTAAAAAAAAAAATTTATGTGGATCATTTTCTTTTTTCTTTTTCTCTTTTTAATTCTTCACCAAGAAAGGTCTTACAGTGAGCAACGGTATTGGGTCTCCGTTCCTTTAGAAATGAAACATTCTCTACTGAAGAAGAGCTGGGATTTCAATATGGCCAGTCGGGTATCAGGCGTGTTTTATAATTGTGTCCAGAATGCAAAATTGTGTTGTCTTGCCGAAATATGATGGGGATAAATATGTTAGAAACATGTTATCTTCAAGACAGAATATGTTGAATATGCTCCAAAATCTCACTTTTCTTTTCAGTCGTGACAGATGACAGAGGAAGATGGAGCATACGTTTTGAGCTTCATCTTAACAGTTTCTATCTTTTTCTTTTTTGTTTGTGAGGACATAGTGTTAATTTATTTTCCTTAAAGATCAAAAAAATTGATCAATTTTTCAATGCCTCTTCTGAGCACTGTCAAACTTTTTGTAAAATAGTTGTGATCCATGTTTGCCCCTGAAAAAATACCTTTGATGGATGCTGCTTTTCTACTAAGTTCATAAATTTCTTCACCTGCTGACATCAGCTGTTGAGATTTACATCATTAATTTTTTTAACATTATTAGTAGTCCTATTTTGCCTCCCCACAACCGTTTTCCGCAAAAAACGACAGGAATTGATGTATATTCAGTAATAAATTCCAGTTGACCAAATAAAACATCTATCTTACCTTCAGGGCCTCTGCAAATTTTTGAATTCAACACTTTCTAAATTGAAGTTTTAAAAGAGTGACCGACCGACCTCCATTATTTTTTCTCTTCATACTTGGACAGAGAAAGCATCTGAGAAACACCTACTCACCATTATTCTGACAGTCACAGAGGCTAGTCCAGGAGGCATGGTTCCTTCTGTGTCCACGGCTTCTACAGTGAACGTGTATGAAGGGTCAGAGTCACTCAGAGCCTCATAGTCCAGAACCCTGAGAAGTGACAGCTCCCCCGTCATGGGGTCAACGTGGAATAACTGTACTATCTCAGGATCCAGGTCTTTAGTTCGAATTTGATATGTGAGGTTGGAGCTGAGGTCAGCGTCTGTTGCCTAGAGAGAAAGAAAAATGGAAAGAAAGTAATATCACTGCTGTGGGATTTTTCTTTCATTTTTTTTGTAAGTTATGTGTGTCATATTTGCAAGCAGGATGTACAGAACATGTGCTGGAGGAAGTAAAACTCTTTTAGGCTCTGTCTTGAACTGATATATCGGAAACGCCTGTGGTAGTAACCTTTAAAGTCCAGCTGGTGGTCCAAATCATATTTTTTCTTTTGTAGGTATTTAACTGGCTGCTCCAGGGAAAACTATTTTCAATTTTGTATTCTGCTGCAACTCACAGGTTCATTTTTTTATGACATTTCTAGTGCTGACTGGAATTCAAAATGAAACCAATTTGGTAAATTTAAGAAAATATAAGCAAGTAACACGAAATATTTAAAATGAGTCTTAATGGTCAAAATGTATGACTTCAAGGGCAGGCTAAGTGTATTAATCTTATGTTGCCTTATTTTGAATAGCAAACCCCTTGTTTACGATTAATAGACCAACTTTTTTGTCAGGATCAGGAAGTATGTTGTCATGATGAAAATGCTAAGCTGCACAATTTGGTAGAAGATAATTGTACAACAACTCAACAGAGAAATCTTATTGTAATATAGTAAACATATTGCTTTTTTTATATGAATGGTGTACATTTTCATGCCTTCCTTAACATGTTGTTTTTGCAAGAATGTTAGATAACAAATCATGAACCGTATACTGAGGCAAGAGAAAAAGTACCGCTCAACTGCAGCCCCATTGATGACTTTTCGAAATGCAGTTGTGATACTGATACTTTTAAACTCAACTCAACATATTAGCAAACTCAACATTTTTCGCAGGTGGAAAAGAAGCATCTAAGAGATTTGTGGTATGAATATTATGTAAAAATATTTTTTCTGTACTACATTGATAATCAGTCAGTATTGATGTAAATGTAACAGGCAACAGCTAACCCAGACAGTTGCAGACAAAGGGCTCATTCACAGTTTGGTTTTGGGGGATTTCTGCAGAAAGCATACAGAACACACTACTGAACTAACTATTACATCAGTTGTAAAGTGACCTTTACCTGTATCTATACACACACCTTTAATCGTAAAATGATAGTATCTTTTGGGCTGTTCTCTGGTAAATCAACATGGTAAGTTTGTTGGTGGAATATCGGGCTGTTGTCATCTACGTCCAGAACGGTGACAGAAAGCGTCAGTCTGGAGCGCCGAGGGTCCACTGCGCCATCTGAGGCTTCAACGACTAGTAAGTAGTGGCCTTCCACCTTCAAAGTTACAGACATTTCAGATTATAAATCAACACCACAGCTATGAAAACATTTACACTGACATTTTGCCACTGATTACTGCTGCCTGTTTTGCATTACATCCAATAAACTATGGCACTCGTGTGGAACTAATCTGTGACTTCCTCTGACCTCTCTGTCCAGTGGCACTGCAGTTCTGATGGCTCCAGTGGCGTTGATGGAAAAAAGCGTCTGATGGTTGACGAGCTGATAATGAACCTGACCACTTGCCCCGAGATCTGGATCTGTTGCCTAAATCAAGACGCATAAAAACACACATGCAGGTAATTAGCAAGGAGAACTGAATGTTTTGATAAGATGTTCTCTAAGTATGCAGATCTTGAGGCTGCCTTTGATTAAAGTAATTTATTTATTTTTTTAATCAAAAGTGAACGTTTCTCTAAAATTGTGCTAAACTTCTTTCACTCTTACAAACATTTACATGTATTTTTTTTTTCTAATAAAAGAGGAAAAAGCAAGAAAATGATAATTGGTTGAATTAATGCAAGTGTGATAAGGGAAAGGAATATGACTCAAGATGATTAACTTGCCTTATAATTTAATGCAGGGAGCTTTTGTCAGACAGGTACACAGCCATAATTAATTTGCGTTGGCTATGAATAATATCACTTAGTACTGATTAAATGGGTGGTATTGTTTCAAATTTGAGGCTGTGAGCTTTTTGTTCGTTTAGTTTTTTTTTTTCATCTTGAACTACTTCTCATTTTTGGGGCCATTTTCTGGGGGAGGATAAAGTCTAAATGTCTCACTGGGAATAGCTAACTGAGTAAAGATGGTCTGATTTCCAAAAGTTAAAGATAACACATTTATTTAATATTTCAATATAGGATTTATTTATTTGAATTTGTTACAGTTTTTTAATAATAGATCATGAAAAAAGGCCCAGAGCAAAAGTTTAGGCATCTTGATTGGTGAGGGCTTTGGCACTTCATCAGTTCTTGTTTGGGAACTTTGTCCATTCTTCCAACTGTAACATCTTGTATTACTGCTCTTTTAAGGTCCATAAAATATTTTTAGTGATGACTAAAACTAGAGGCAGTCCTTGGTTAATTTTGAAATAGATATTCTGGATAATATAATTTTTTTATCTACTATCGTTACATTTTCAGCATTTTTTCTAAGAAAATGGGACAATGTTCCCAGAATGTGCTGGTGCTTTTAATTGAATCCATTCTTCCGTCTATCAGTGAAATATTACCTGTGCCAAGGCTGCAAAAAAAAAACAAAAAAAAAAAAACAACCCAAATCCCCAGCAAAACAAAAAAGAGAAGCAGAGAAGGGTTTTCTTCTGATGACCCTAACAAAATAAAATAATAAAATTACTTGACACCTCAAATCTGTATTTTACGTGGAGCTCTTTTCTTATTTCTTCCACTAAATTATGCCAAAAAAATATAATTCAGTAATACGTTAATTTGTTTAAAATCTTGAAATAAAAATGTATGTTTTAATGTCAATATCAATTCATAATTTACTCACTTAAATATTCTTAGAGAGGGTGAGGGTTAGGGTTACCACATGCATATTACTGTACATATTGATCTCTGTGTACAGATCATGAGATGCAGTCACAAAAGTGCAGCGTGTATTTGAGATCAAAGAAAGGTACAAAGACAAGTTAAGGATCTGATCTCTACCTCTTTAAGTATCTCTCTGGTTTAAATTTTCAAATGGAAAAAGAACTAGCTTTGCTTTCTTTCACTTCTGTCATCTGGCAATCCTTCTGTGTCTGTTCTGCAGTCAAACCCCGACTTCTCCACATAATTTCTTTCAACTAATAAAATAACACGGTGAGAAGGTGACAAATTGCGAACGCATGCTCCTCTCACCCCGTCTTAGTGCTCATCCTGGGCAATCAGCATTCAGACTGCATTAAAAAAGAAAGCCCAGACCAGCGGACACACGGATACTCTCTTGTGTGTGAGACTACACTAACAGTACCATTGCTCGATGCGTAAACCTCCCAAAATAAAAACTGGGACTAATTTGGGATTAAAAAATAATTGGTTTACACTTGGAAAACTGTGAGTGCAATTTCCTTACAGACTATCTTTTTGAGGACCATTTTGAGTTTTAGTCCTTGAGAGACTTTGAGGAGGTTCCCTATGCTTTCATTCTATAACATAAGCAAACACAAATTCTTTTTTTTTTTTTTACAAAAATCAGTCATCACTACTTATAATCATCTCCTTATAGAAGGACAGGGGAACATATGGGAGCTTTCACCAGCAGTGAACATGCAGAGTATCCAGAGCTCCTGACTACTTGCACACAACTTTCAAAAGGCAAAAACCCGTCCAGCCCAGGGAATTATGTCGTAATTTTCATAGTTTTTGACATGAAAAATGTAACTCTGCGACACAGGCTAGCTGAAGTGAGAGGAAAAAAAAAGTTAAATGGATAGAAATGTTCTCCTGCCAACATAAAATATATATAACTAAGAACACAGTATATATTTGATATATGAAAAGGAAACCTTATTTTCCATAAAAGTTCAATCAAACTGCCAACGGTAAAGTTTTCACTGCATTTCAGAGACAAGATTAAATCCTCTACATAGAAGGCTGGATTAATTGCCTGATGTCAAACATATGAATGGATGCATGTCCCGCAGTAAGGTACTATAGAGGGTTGTGTACACGAGCAGGTGTGTAATTTAGACACACCTGCTCATGTACACAATATAATTAATGTCTCACATGCGTTACAGGATTTCAACAAACAGTGAAAAAAAGCTCAAAGCCTGAAATGTTTACTCCGTCGCTACAACCACAAGCTTTGCCATCTGTGTTCAGGTGCTAATGCATATTTTCTTTTCTTCTCATTTCATCACCCCCCATAGGTATAACCATAACTACAGCACATGTAACTAAAACCCCACCACCTGAAACAAGTAGTTCTCTATCCTATGAATGACCTTCTTACTTCTGCTCAGGCTTCCACATGTTATGTCTATAGTGGGACATTATATAGAATAATGGCATCAAAAGTATGAAGAGTATAAACAATAAGAAGAGAGATCAATATGTGCTTTCTTAAGGATTTTCCTTCTGAAATGTTTTTCCTATGAAATCACCCTATGACCATTTACAAAGAAAATTGAGTCAATTTTGTGCAAAATATTGCCTGTCCCTACACAACCTTGTACAGGGAAAGGCAATCACACCACCAGCAGTGTGTTTTTATTTATTAATTTCCCTTTCAGCCAACAACTGCAGCAGGTGATTTCACTGATTTATACTTCTCTCTGAAGTTGGAGGTGTGAGAAATCAGAAAAATCATCTGATGTCATGCCTGAGGGCAGAAAATCCTCCCAGTCCTACTCCCAGGTACGTGACTGCCTAAGCCTGTAGTTGAGGGATAAACAAAACTGATCAAGGGGTCCTCTGGTGTGGGGCTAGCTGTGATATAGAATATGATATTAGATACATTAACATTCCATCATTGTGATGGTAAACACACTACAGATTGCAACACAAAGTAGTGGCATTACAAAAATGCCTTATTTTGGTAAATTAATCCCAAACCATTTTTTTTTTAATCTTTCATCTTTTCTATCTTTTCATATTGTAAAATGACATAAGTCACTCTGCCGTTAGATACTGTAATTCCAGGCAAAAGATATATGCTTAAAACAAATCACAATAGGCAATGGTAAAGTATTGTTGTTTCTTAGATATTTTACTGCTAATTGAATAACATTTATTTTTAATTCCTTTTATTTTACTGCATAAAGCCTTTAAGAAAAGAAATCGTTACAACAGACATGATTATTTGCATCCATAATCTACTATGTAAAGAAAATGTATATTTTACATCAACTGTTAAACTTGTGCAAAAGAGGATATCAGAGATGTTCTGAGAAGAACTGAAGTCTGAACTCAAAGACTAACACAGTGCAATTGATTTCATACACAGATTTGTGTTTGTTTGTTTAAAATTACAATAGAAAGAAAATTGAGGCAACATGTTTATGTTTTAGCTTTTTAATTTTGACTGGTTTTAAAACTGGAAAAGAGAGCTTTTTGTGGTTTGAGAAGCTCAAGGACAGAGCGTAGAAATTCATCCCACACGGTATTATTTTTTACAGAAAGGCTGTCCCACAGAGATAAGCTTTCTTTCACATTAACATGCCCCCTCTCCTTCAGCTGCCTGTTCCTCACCCTTACCTTAAATTTCTCAACATCTGCCATGGGTTTGTTGTATTTCGTGTCAGGTATTCTTTCTCGGCTTTCTCGTCCAACTGTCCCGGACAGCGTCTGAGCCTACTGGTAACATTGTGTTGGTCCCATACGGATGTTTTCTATAGCCACAGCTATAAAACTACATTGTAAACTCAGCAATATTTAAACTAAGAATGCTGCCACATTCCCTTAGCTCTGCCATCTCCCCTCCCCTCTCCACCTCTGTTACCTCTCCCTTGTGTCTTTCTCCCATTTGTCTCTGCCAATTGAGCATGTCACATTTCCTCCCCTCTTTCCATCCCTCTATACATTTCCTGCATTTGCAAACCAAGGTCAGATCCATTCATTCTTCCGGAAATCTGTTTTAATACATACAGGTACGGACCCTGGTTTGGAATGAGGCCCAGAGTCGTGCCTTGCACAGCTTGCTGAGGGATTGGACCGTATGTTTTGCTTTGGAACATATCCAAAGGTCCTTGGAAGGGAGGAAGTTCAGGATTGGAGTACTTTTATTCCCTCTCTGTAGATTAGGGCGGGTTTTGGATGTTGCATTTCAAACATACCCAAAGGTCTGAATAAGAGTTAAAATTTGGAATGCTTTGAATGAAATGTCTTCTTTATGGAAGATGGGGGATAAACAAGTTTGAAACTATGCTTATTGGTCCAAGTAAACGGGAAAAAAAAGGGCAATGAACATTTATGTAGAACCTGGCAAATGTATGACTTGTTCAAAGTCCTACAGATGGGTGTTCATTGGGCAAATCTTGACCACATTAGAAGTCATTGTGTCAAACCAAAGACTCCTGATTAACATTCTGATCCTTGGAAAGTATCACATTGATCAAAGATCACTGACATCAGTGTACTGACTTTGAATTCAACTTGGAAGAAAATACGAGTAAGCTGCAACAAGAGAACGTTTTAAAAGATCTGAGCCTATCTAAGTGTTAGATTTACCCCTAAAGCTCATATGGGGAACACTTACATCAGTCATTAGGTCTGGAACAAGTCCTGGATGTTTGTACAAAGTGAGGAAAAAAGTTGCAGATGCAGGTGGGTACATAGCTTTTTAAAATGATCACTAAAAACAAAAATACAAACAGGAAATGCAACCAGGATTTATTGTTTAAAGTCTGCTGTCCTTTTCTGGTAAAAATTTTCCAAATCTAAAACTCCGTTCTTCCAAAATTCCCACAAAATATAAAATATTAAAACCGCAGTAGTTTCCATTACCACCGCTTTACTATTCTTGCTAAAATGCCAGCAAAAAAAGTGGGTCAAGCAGCTCAATAATACTGAACTGGTTTTGTTTTTTTTCCATTACAAAAAAAAGTCCCATTGGGAGATATAATTGCTTTACTAAGGGTTATTACAAGAAAAAGGAAGAACAAATTGAAACACAATTTAAGGACTGTTTGAAAATAAACTATTTTCCTGTACAAAGATGAGCAGAATCCCTGGAAGTAACAATTCTAAAACCACAGGCAAATATTCCAGGCTAATAGACCTCATCCTCGTGCCCGCACATGAGAGCAGACGAGTCCTTGTACCCTGTCCACAAAAAAAAAAAGAAATGCACACGTCCTCTGAGCATTTTCACAACAAGTCCCAATTACAAAGCTAACACTGTTTACAAAATTATGTTAATAATCTTTGGTCCCCATAGTAAATGATACCGAGAGTTGAATTTAATTATAGCCTCTGTGAATCTGTATGTACAACATTACTACTGTTGCAGAGAATATTTACACAGACTCAGTGCAGGGACTCTGAGTGCAGGGATGTACAGGGATGGAGTAAGAGATCAAGAAATTAATATAAAAATAGATCAACGTCATATTCACTAACATGACGAAGACAGTTGTGTACGTTAATGTACAGGGAAGGTCAAATAAATGAAAATCAAACTGCATGTCTGTTCATCATGGTACAGATATTCCATCAGGATTGCAGAAACATTCAAGTATTATTATCATAACATAAGAGTCATGTAGTCACCTTCAAACACACTGGTCTGCTCCACTGGAGAAACACTAAATTTGTCGCTTGAGTTGCTCTCCTGCTGTGTTGGGCCTTTTAATAGGAACATGTGCATTAAGGGAGCAGGCGTTATAGTGAGATCTACACTGGCTTTTTTGTTTTTATGAAACATCAATATAAGAAAGGATTAGCACACATTAGAAGTTCAAACAAGATTAACAAGAATATTAGCATACAATAAACATGCCATAGCCATTTAAGTTCACATAGTTACATTCAAAATACTGAGGCAAGGGAGTAAGAGCTTAGGTGTGGTGGTTGCATGGATTACATGTGTCTTTGTGTGTGTGGCATCTTCTTACCTTGACCTGTCCAACATATGCGTGATCCTGCTCCTCAGTGACTGTGAGGTTCACTGGCAGAGAAGAATTGAACACCGGATCGTTGTCATTAACATCAGTCACCACGACGTTCACTGTCGCAGTGGAGGTCTGCGCACACACATGCAAACATTTGTTTTATTTATGAGTTAAGAAACATACCAGTTACACAAAGTTTTTCTTTTTCATTTTCCTGGAAGTGATAATCAGGATAAATCAGTCTCCAAATACAGATCTTTATTTCACCCTCGAATATACTTGTTCCTCTTGCTAACCTTGCTTCCTTTCATAACAAACTAAAAATCCCATTAAATTTGCTAATTAGCTGTTCTCTGGTCCTGTCTGCCCCTTCTCTTTGGCCTGTATGAACTGCATACTCATAAAATATATAAATATATATATCAGATAGAAAAACAGTTAAGAGTTGGTCAGTCTTCTCTCCCCGTGTAAAATCTGGGAACACTAGATTTTTTTTTCCTTCTTTGGCAAACTTCCATATTCACTTGTTAGTATTACTGTAACTCAAGTGGTCCAATGGTAAAACAGCTCTTCAGAAAATCAAGCCTGTTATGTAAGACTTTGCCATGTGAGAGGTCATCCTCTAAGTCTAAGATGTGAGGACCTCACTGTTATTTTCATAGCACCAATTCCCAACAAAAGTAATCTCAAGGCACTTCAGAAATACACCGACTGAATCTGATTATAATCCAGTTATTTTGTGATTCAAATATTGGTTTGTGAGATTTGCACACAATTGCATTGTTTTTAATTTAAATTTTACACACGCTCCCAACTTCTTCCAAAATCTGGGCTTCATGTATAGTTTATGCTAAATATATAGTCTGTTTTAAATCCATGTACAACTTTTATATGTTGTCCAAGGTCAGAATAGAGACCAAATGAAGGAAGATAGTGTCATCAATGAGTCTTTACATGTTCCACTGCTACTTTTTACCCTTTTTTGTGCCTGACTGGTTACATTAAAATTCAAATGAAAATGACAAAAAAAAGACTTTGAAAATCATTCAGGAAATCTAGCAAAGGAGGAAAAAAAATAATAATAACATGACTTAACTAATGAACTGCAGCACTAAAGCTTGTTTGAAAATGTTTGGAGATCAATGACAAGCTTGTTTTTGTACAAAATAGTTTAAGTAAATGTCAGAAGTCACCACATAAGCTCAGAAGAATGGAGGAAAGAAGTCATCAATGTCTTAATTCGACTGTCTTCGTAGTGAAGAAGTCCAAGGTTTGACTTTGAAGAAAGTTAACTAGATGGGTGAGAGTGGAAGAGTTTCCAACAGTGGGATAAAAGAGAGGGAGGAGGTTTTGCATATATGTGCATGTGTTTTCACAGAGATAAAAATGGGACATTGATGGTGATGTAAAAATGCCTAAAGCCAAACCATGAGTGGAGCAAATATTAAATGTAGTGACCGGTTTTGAGACCACTGATGACAGTAGCCTTTTGCAAGGTCATTAATGTAATTGCACCCATTACCTGCCATACATGTGTACTCAGCCCTTTTTTGGGAGGGTCTAAAATTGTTTAGGCGACATTGTTTTTACATTTTTTTTATATTGTACAATTCAAGCATAAATTTACCTTAATATTAAAAAAGAAAACATTGTTCCTAAATGTCATAAATCATGACTGATCACAAAAAATGGAAATTTCTCAGACGACACAGCATTTTTCACTTTTACTTAAGTCCATCGTTAATCAGCTCAAGTCCATTTTATTGACCTGTGGCTGGTTAAGCTACTCAATTAATGAATCATCTTCCCTTTCTCCGCTTTTTTTTTTTTTGGTACAAAATTACATAACTGAGTTTCTTTTTTCTTTTTCTTTTTTATTGCTTCGGCCTATAGTGTAAACTTTTCAATTTTCAGAAAGCCAACTGACACATCATCAAACAGTGGACGCAATACAATACAGACTATCTGATAAATGCGTACTGTCCTGCGCCAGAGGTTAGACCGCATCTTACAATATACATTGTCTTTGGAGTGGAGCAGGATTACTGCAACAACTTGTATCCTCCTCAGACTGTGGCAGTATGATGGATTCACTGGCTAAATAGCCAATTAGGCACTTTGTAGTCTGACACTCTCACAACAGGACATTTAATAATATGGGACACAAAACTCTGTGTGTGTGTGTGTGTGTGCATGTGTGTGCACATATGAAGACAACCCAAGGCTTTTAGGGGAGGGGGTGCTGATTAATGGGCCACTATGAGCCCAACTACACTCCAATATTCTCTTCTTTTTTGTATCTTTTGTTCCATGTCGCTAGTTCTGTTTCTCGGTAGCTGGTACCATTCCTCTCTCAAGTTCAAACTACTTTTAGCCACTTTATGACTTGAGGCTGAAAGATAATACACATGTTGTCAAAATCCAGAGATTGACTAAGTATGTGTCAATGAGTGTGAGAGTATAAGCACACAGAATGCCTCTAAAATCTAACTGTTTTCCCACTTGCTGTTTAACTCTGTGTTGTGATTGAGGCTGTGTGTAAGAGAGAGACTCAGTATTAGTAAAGGGCATTTTCTTTGTTCAAACAGGTCACCTAAACTTCACCTTTTGTTTTAACTGACTTTTGAGGGCAAATTATTATTAAAGAGGAGACATGTTTTTATGCTCGCCTAATGGACAGAAGAGATGAGAAACAATAATGATGAAAGCCAAAGGAGCAGATAGGAAGGACAGGGACTCCATCCAATGTCCTCATTTGACTTTCATGTGGGAGAGAATCTTGTGAGATTACTGACTTTCAAAGAGAAAAGCAAAGAAAGTCAGAAAGTGAGTCTTGTGACCAGTGGTTAAACAACAAAGTGATAGTGTGAGCAGTGGTATGGACACCCCATTTCTTCCAAATAAAAAAAAAAGTTGATATAGTTGATTTCCAAATTCCTTTACCAGGTTTTATTCATACGCATTTATTCAGGTTTTCGCACTTTGCACAGTGAAGATAGTGTGAAAAACCTACCAACACAGAGAGAGAAATGGGGTGCAATTCCATTTAAAAATAGGGATAATGGCACATATTTTCAGATATGGATTGTACAACGTAAGAGCTATAAATAGCTGAGTAATGAATGAAAAAGGAGAACTTGAAAGTAGAGATACGGTGCCTTGCTTCTCCCTCATCTCAATACAATCAATTATAGTGTGAAGAGTCTCAATGCTGAAATGCCAGTTACATAAAGTTACAGATGAGTAGCACAGAAACACATTCTCAATGTCAGAAAGATGTGTGAGGAAAGCTACCAGATTTCTATCACAGAAAGAAATGTGCCACGGTTTCTATGACATACAGCAAAGGTCACAGACCATGTTCAAACTAAGGGTTTATAGTAACATTTTACAGCAGTTCACATCATTATCCTTCAGATAGAAACTAAATCACAGAGTTGTTGGACACCAGATTGAAAGACAGAGTTTCACTGCCCACTTTGCTTTAAATATTCAGTACTACTGATAAGTGTCAGAGGTCAAAATATTAGGTATTCGGAAAAGACTGACTGTCTGGGCTATAGGTGCAACGTCTTATGCAGTTGTCCAATCAGGAAAGTAAAGACAAACGTAATGCAATAACTTGTTTTTCGTGTCGGAAACTATATTGATGGCGTGGCTAGCCGTCCATGCTGCTTTTTGATGAGTCTCTATCACAGAAATTGTTCAATGACTGTGAACCAATTAGATTCCGTTGTCCTCATACTGTGTAATTTACAATCTGAAACACACAGCTTAAGCAACTGGAGGAAATTTCCATTTAAAATGTTATTATAACCTCATAATTTGACATAGCTTGAGGAAAAACAGAAAATAAAACTAAACGTGGAGAAACATGAGTACAAAAGGAAACAGCAAAGAAAATAACACGATAGTCTCAAGAGTTCCTGAATAGAATAGAATTTTTAATTTTAATTTTTATTTATTGAAGAAGAAGGCAGACTTGTGAGATTGTGAGAATTCTGTTACCACCTTATTTGATGGTTCATCTGTTGAATGTTTAAGTTTTTCTAGCAACGTGAAAAATAGAAAGACAGCTCCTCGTTTGCACAATATTGTAACTTTTAGCATTGTGTCATTCTTGAAACATAAAAGTTTTACAAGTATCCAGATAATTAAGTACTGGATAATCCCAAATACAACACAGCATACTTGAACAAATCATTAGAGCCACAGTATGCTTTGTTCGTAAATGACCAAGAGTATTATTGGCTAAATCCCTGTTGACGTTTTCTGTTTTTACAATTTATTTTTTATTTTTTCAAATCAGCCATCATTTCCCATTTTGGACAAGTAAGACTGGCTACGAGGCTAGTAGACCATAGCAGGCTCTTATGGTGGCCTCGCAGCAAGAAGGTTTGTGGTTGGAATCTTATCTGGGACCTATGTGTGTGGCGTTTGCAATTTTCATAATCTTGCCCACTCCTCAGATGTGCACTAGCACCGACATTCATAACTAATGTGCAAATTTGTCGTGAAGAAATGAGAAAGATGAGTGAATTTTATGCTTCTTGGGTTTTTAACTTGTGCCGTCTTTTACAAAGCCAAAGGACGTCATCTTCCACAGAAAGCACTGTCCAAACCTAATCTCCCCCCCCCCTCCCACAATGCAACCACAATCAGTGGTTGCATTGTGTCTTAGTGAGCTTTGAAAAAACACACAATTGAATGCTTAGAGAGAAAGTGTGGTGGAGCAAGAGGAGGCCAACGAGTGGCAGGAATATATAAGCGTGGTGAACTGGCAGTGAGAGAGCAGTAAGGTGTATTTTAGGAGTGACAGATGGAGTTAAGATAGACGTGGGATTGTACCAAGGGTCTGCTCTGAGTCGTCTCTTGTTTGCAATGGTGATGGACAGACTCATGGATGAGATCCGGCAAGAGTCTCAGTGGACTTTAATGTTCGGAAATTACACTGTAAAGAGAGTATGGAGCAGGCTGATGAAAGTGGAGGCATGCTCTGGAGACAAGAGCAATGGAAGTCAGTAGGAGCAGGAGGAATTACATGTGCATAACAGACAGGGAGTACAGCAGTAGTGGGAATACATGGAGGTGGTGAAGGTGGATAAGTTTAAGTAAGTTTTGCAGGGTTTATAGTGGGATGGAGAGATGGAGGAAATGCCAGTGAGTGATTGGTGACTGAAATGTACTGGCAAGAGTGAAAAGGAAAATTTACAAGACATGGTGAAATCAGCTATTATAAAGGATTTGGAGACTGTGACACTGATCCAAAAGAAAATACAGGGGGCAACTGAATTAAAGATACTTTATTTCACACTGAGAGTGACAATGATGAAAATGATCAGGGATGAGTTTATCACAGAGAAAGATTAGCTTGGATAGTTTGGGGACAAAGAAAGGAATGAATTGAGTTGGTTGGGACATGTGTGGGGAGGGATGCTGGCTATGTTGGGTGATAAATGCTGAAGTTGGAGCTGCAAAACAATAGTGGAACATGATTGAACAAGCAAGATATTTGCAGCAGGGGAGAGTTAGAGGTGGAAACAGATCTGCCGAGTTGAACCTTATCTTCTTAGACCGTAAGCATGTTTACTAGAGATTAAAAACAATACTGTTAGTCTGACCAAAATCAGACTTGTAAAAGGCCTGTAAACATGTAGGTTGGACCACAATTGTATATCAAGCTTCTCATAATTGAACAAACATATAAAATCATGCAGTTGGGGTTCGAACCACTCCAACATATATACGCTCAACAAGACTCAGCAGGGTGAAGACACATTGCACATGCTTGTAAGATTCATCTGTTTGCATCCCTTTGCAAAACCAGTAAAGCGTGGAGGCCAGAACACACAGATGCTAAACAATGAACTTTTTATATTTTCCATTATAATTCCCCTAATTGGCAGCGACTGGCTGTGTAACATCCCTCTATGACGCATCATCTTGCATGACTGTTCCATTTTCAAGTGTTACTTACAATAAGAAAAAAAAAAAAACTTTTTCAAATATATCCACAATGCTACCACAACATTGTCCCCTGACAAAAAGGTAGAGAATGTGGGAATATTACAGCCATCTCAGACACTTTGTAGTCAGGTTACCATATATCAGTTTTGCTCTATCAGTTATTTTGCAGCTTTCAAGACATAATATCACTGAAACAAATTTTTCAACTTATTACTTACAAAAATGAACTGACTGAACTTCACCACAGACTAGACCTTTGTAGTCAGATGTGAGCTGCATTGTGACGCCTACCATTAGTGCTAGTAGTGGCAATTAATGCTAGTCATACGAGTGCCACAACAGTGTTGCTAGATTAAATGATGCATTATATTGATACAGCCAAACTCCAAACAAAGTTCTTGTGATTTTGAACATTTTCTCACACAGTCCACAGCATTGTGACATCGGACATACTTAAAATAAATAATAATGCGATTCTGCTCCCATGCATGTATCCTGTCACAAGGACCATGAAGGCAAGCATGTACTATATCATACAACCTCAGTTCCAAAAAAGTTGGGACACTGTCTAAAATGTAAATCAAAACAGAATGCAATGACTTGCAAATCTCAAACAAATGATCTATTTTATAATAGTACAGATCAAACAAATCAAAATGTTAAAGGGGAGACATTTTTCTATCTTACGCCAAATAAATATTAAATCATAAATATTGATAATTTCTGCAAATTGTTTCAAACCAAATCATTTATTAATCAGTTAAAAAAAGTTTAGAGTTGTATTAGAAGCAGTCTCAGCTGTGCTGGTGCCTCCATCTTAAGTTAGGAGCTGCAGTCTTGTTACAGCAAAAGTTAGTCTGAAGCCCTGTTCAGCAAAATCATGTTATGCTAATTAATTTCTTTTTCCTCTGTGGTATTGGAAGAAGTATCAAGTATTTTCCTGGGTATTAGTATTGAGTTTAAAATTCTAGTATCGTGACAAAAAAATCTGATGTCAGCTATGAGTTACAACTGCTAAGGCAAACTTGGTGCATCAATTATCAGATTTGAACTCGACTCACTTATTTTTGGTGCCATGGACTATTCAATCCATTAACTAACTCTATAGTATATTCTAATATTTTGCAGTCATGATATTTATACTGAATGTCAAGAATGTCCAAAACTAATCGCTCTTTTCAAGTAATACAACAGCTGCTGTTCGTGGTATTTCACTGTGAAGGATTTAGAATCCCTTCCAGCAGCCGTTCAGATTAATTCCAATGGGGATGTATGACAACTTGAGTTGTCTGAAAGAGAGCCAGTTAATATCTGTGTGGTACAGCTGAGTTTCTTACTCCATCTGGATGTCCGTCTGAGGCTGTGACCACCAGGGCGTAATAATCCAGAGATTCCCTGTCCAGAGGATTGTCCAGAACCAAATACCCTGAACTGGAGAGAGAACACACAGTTCTGGTTAACACTGGTTAACACTAAGTATAAACTTGAAAGTATATCACAGCAGCAACATAAACAAAAGAAAGAAAAAGAAAGAAAGAAAGAAAAAGAAAGAAAGAAAAAGAAAGATTTTGATTTTTAAAAAACTCATTTATTCACTCAATGATTATTCAATTAAACATTCAACTCCTCTTCAAACCAACACATTCGTAAATGAAAGTTCAGAATTATTCAGAGTAAACAAAACACTTTCATAATCCCAGATATTTTGAAACACACTAAATTCATCCATTTTAAGGTAATATTTATATTCTAACAACACTCTTGCTCTAATCATACTCTTGAAAAGCTTCACACACTCAGTGTTCTGTTTATTTTTAATTTTATACTTTCTACTCAAATAAATGGCCAACTTTGCTTGACCAAGAAAAAAATTCAACAACCGCCCTTTTTTCTTTTTTCTTTTGTCATATGAAAAACAAAAAATAAAACACTGTTCAGTAAAACTTTCTCCAAATAATCCCCAAATATCTCCAAGTAGTGTAAATAAATCTATTATTCGAACGCATTGTACAAAACAATGAAAAATCGTTTCCCTTAATGAACAAAAAGGACATTTATCTGAAACAGCAGGATTAATAATAGAAACAAAAGCATTAACTGCAATAATACCATGCAAAATCCTCCACTGTAAATCACCAACATTTTTAGTCAATGGTGCTTTATAAAGAAAACCCCATGCAGGTTTCACATCAATACCAACTTTAAAAAAACCTCTCCAAGGAATATCTTTTTTGTCACTTAACTTTACCTTATTTAAAGCTTTGACACATCTCATATATAACGTCTTCCCACTCACAGAATCCAATGTTGTCCATTCATTTTTCCCTTTCTCCAGAAAAACCCCAGGACATTCATTGTTAAACAATTGCGGCTTGAAACCTATTTGAAAAAAAGGATCTGTTTTTTCAGGTGTTAACTGTCCGTTAAACCATCCATCCATGAGTCTTTTGTCCTTATCTGATAGCACTTGCTTGAGTCTTGCCAGCATCATGCCAACAATTCGCAGAGAATGAATCCCCAGCCTTCTCGCAAGGGAAGACACATCTCCCATTTCAGGACCAACAAGTTCAAGCAAATGTTTCAGCGTAACAATGCCATTTTTAAATAACAGTTCAGAAATCATAGCCATATCGTCCCACGCTGAACCCAAACGAGATCCTTTGAGGACGGGTTCCATCAACAGCCAGTTTAATGATGTAGATGTTCCAAGTCTCTTTATTTCCATTAGTTTCCAAGTTTTCAAGATACTGACATAAAAAGATGGCAAACATTTTACACTATACCTTGAGTAGTCCAAAATAAATAAAGTTTTACCAAGGCCTAAACCACCCACTTTTGATAATAAACAATCTGCGACCTGCCTCCACAAAACATCTTGATCTCCATACAAAAAACTCTGTAAAAACTGCAATCTAAAGGCTGCTTTCCTACTTTCTAAATGAATCAAACCTTGTCCTCCTTCTTCCTTAGGTAAAAACAGAACACTCTGAGGAACCCAATGCAACCTGTCCCAAAAAAAGTTAACTATGATAGTCTGTAATTTAACCAAAAAATTTGGTGGAGGTTCCAGCACTGCTAACCGATGCCACAAAGATGAAGCAACAAGATTATTGATAATAAGTGTACGGCCTCTATACGATAATCGTGGTAGAAGCCATTGCCATTTCTTTAACCTGCCCTCCATCAGCTCAAAAAAACCTTCCCAGTTTTTCATTTCCTCTATGTGATCCCCTAAGTTAACACCCAAATATTTAAAACCACCTTTCACCCACTTCAACTCATTAGGTAATTTAGGTCCTTCTTTTGACCACTTACCAACTAGCAATGCTTTACTTTTACTCCAATTAATTTTAGCTGAAGAAATTTTACCAAAACATTCAATAATTTCAGTTAAAGTGAGAACATCTATCTCTTTTGTTATCGCTACAATAACATCATCTGCATATGCAGAAAGTTTAAAAGGTAAAGAAAATTCATTTATTTTTACACCTTCTAATCTTTTCCTGATTTGACATAGTAAGGGTTCAATACTTAAAGAGTACAACATACCAGACATCGCACACCCTTGCCGAATACCTCTTTGGACATTAAAAGGAGCACTTAAACCACCATTGACCTTCAATACACTTTCGATGTCACGATAAAGGGTTTTAATCATGGCAATAAAACCAGAGGGAAAACCAAAAGCCTTCAGACTAGTCCAAAGATATTGGTGCTCCACCCGATCAAATGCCTTTTCTTGGTCCAAAGAAAGCAGACCAAAATTTATATCCAATGAGTTAGAGATGTCCAAATAGTCCCGAATTAGTGATATATTATTTCTTATTGATCTCCCAGGAATACAGTAGGACTGATCAACATGTATGACTTGATCTATAACTTTTCTCAATCTGCAAGCCAGAGCCTTCGAGAAGATCTTATAATCAGAACACAATAGACTGACAGGTCTCCAATTCTTTATTTCATAAAGATCTCCCTTTTTTGGAAGAAGAGTGAGCACAGCTCTGCGACAGCTAAGGGGTAGTTTTCCCCTCGTTATGCTGTCATTGAGGACCTCCAACAAATCTTCCGCCAACACAGGCCAAAAAGATTTATAAAAATCCATCGGCAAACCGTCTATTCCAGGAACTTTGCCATTTTCCATGCTCATCAGTGCCTCTTGCAGTTCTTGCAAGGTTAGAGCATTCTCCAGAAAAACATTATCTTGTTCTGTCACCTTTGGCATGTTATCGAGAAAGGTTTCTGTCATCACAGAGTCTTCTCTAAACTCACTAACATACAGTCTTGAGAAAAAGTCCACCGCTCTTTTTCGCAGTTCGGTAGGTTCTGTCAACTCTTTTCCATCTTCTGACCGAATACAATGAATAAGATGCTTTTGTCCATTTTTCTTCTCTAAGCTGAAGAAGAATTTAGACGGAGCATCCATTTCAGAGAGATTTTGAAAACGTGAACGTACCAGAGCTCCTTGTGCTCTGAGCCCAAGAAGATCAGCCAAGGCAGTTTGTTTTCTTTTGAGTGCCTGAATATGGCCTCGATTTCCAGTGGACTCACAAAAACTCTGAAGTTCCACAATATCAATCTCTAATTCTTCTATTGATTTCACTAACTCTCTCGTAACATTTTGTGTGTATTGATTACAAAACTGCTGAATTTTTATTTTACCAATATCCCACCACTGCTGTATAGACGTAAACTGACATTTCTTAACTTTCCATTGTTTCCAAAAAAAAGAAAAACCACTTTTAAAACACCCGTCATTTAACAAAACAGTGTTAAAGTGCCAATATGCACTCTTAGGTCTTAAATTATTAATGTAAACATTTGCTATGATCATACAATGATCAGAAAAACCCACTGGACACAAGATGCATGATTTAATAATTTGTAACTGGTGAGCGTAACAGTAGAACCTATCTAGTCTTGCTAAAGAAATATAATTGTCTTTACAATGAGCCCATGAATACTGCCTTGTTTTTCCATGTTTGGAACGCCATACATCAACCAAATCATAGGTTTCAATAACACGTTTCAAGACTTTTCTCGAATGTGGATGTGGCTCCAAATGATTTCTATCCAAATCATCTATCGTACAATTAAAATCACCTCCTAAAATCATATAATCTGTTGACGCACAATTTAACAGCGTATCTGCTAATTTATCCAAAAAAACACATCGCTCATTTGGCGTCACCGGAGCATATACATTCAGTAAAGTTAACTTTATATTTTCATACTTAACAATAACCTTTAACAATCTCCCAGACACAATATTTTCAGTTTCAATTGAAACCGGAATAAAATTTCTGGAAAAAAGAATTGCTATTCCCGCACTTTTTGAAGTTTTATGACTCAAAACAAGATTCCCATCCCATTCTTTCTTCCAATCAACATCATTATCAAAGCTACTATGAGTTTCTTGAGCAAAAGCTATATCAATGTTTTTAGATTTTAAAAGTTCATAATACACAGCCCTTTTCTTCGTATCCCTTGCACCATTAAGATTTAAAGAAGAGATTTTAAAGCTACTCATAGTCACACACAACAAAAACAAAAAAAGAACCATAGGAAAAATGAAGTGCAGCATCCTGTCAGCTGTTTTTCAACCTTCATGTAACTAATCATTTAATCCTAGCTCGAATTTTCTGCATCAGTTTTCGAAGTCTATACACCTCAGTGTCCCTCAAACCATCAGAAGTCCTTTGCCTCATTAACCATTTAACTGAATCAACAAACAATTTTCTATTAGGAAAAAAATCATCTATAGACACTTCCCGCTTTCCTTTTGTTACTTCCAAAAAACTTCGAATCTGTTCTAAACCGTATCCATTAGTTCCCTGGCCATCCGGAATAGAAGAATCAGAAGATTCTTTATCACTATCAGAATCAGTTAAGGCATCTGAGTCACTCTCTCTTCCACTCTTTTCCTTCATCTGCATCTTTTTAAGTTTTACCCCTTTAGATCTTTCAGATTTTCTTTTAGTGTTTGGTACTTTAAAAAAACTTTCGTCATCCATCATCACATTTTGTTCACTATGAGCTAAATCATCAACATCCCTTCCTTCCTGAACCCCTTCTTGTGTAGTCGTTTGGCTCAATTCCTCATGCACTTCAGCAGACGCACTGACACTCTCCATGCCTTCCTGGCTTTTATAAAGTTCACACTCTGAAACACCCGACTGGTTTTGCATTTCTGTTGAGACTTCTTTTCCAGTATTAACTGCTGGAGCCTCAACCAAAGTATCTGCTGATGTTCCTTCCCTTGGATCTTCATTAACCTGAACAGGTTCTTTTTGAATCTTTTCAGGGCAGTTACGGACTGAGTGGCCTTCCCGATTGCATCCAAAACACCTCATATTTTCTGTTGTTGCAAATATTGTGTAATCAAATCCATCAACCTTAAATTTCATCACGATATTCAGTTCCTCATTATCATTCTTTAAAATCATAAACACTTGTCTTCTAAATGAAACAACGTGTTTCAACTTCGCTGATTTACAACCAGACGAAAGCATTTTCATTGCTGACACGATTTGACCATGACGTGACAATTCCTTTAGCAACACCTCATCACTGATAAAAGGTGGCAGATTGGACAAGATGATCTTTTTTGCAGGGTTCAATAGGGGGAAAACGGTGATTAGCGTGTTTCTCAAAACAATTCCCTTCTCAACTATGCTATTTACTTTATCAATAGAGTCCAAAAACAAAACTACCGCATTATTCATTCTGGATGCTGCCTTCACGCTTTCACATCCAACAACTTCTCCAACAGCCAAACCACACTCCTCAACCGAAAAATCCACGCAGACTGGTATTTTAATTCCATGTCGACGGGAAAGGCTCCGAAAGCCTTCAGAACCATAATTTCTTCCGGCCATCGCACCCAGCTAACAAGCTAGGTGCTGCCGAAAAAGACACTAAAGAAACACCAGTGAAGTCAAACTATGTTAAAGTGCGAAAAAACAAAGAGAAAACACCGCTATAAAGAGTGAATTTCAAACCTTTAACACTTCTCACATTCGTTCTCCTCTCCACACTTGCAGCAGACGCTCACGCATGCGCACGCGAAAGAAAGAAAGAAAAAAAGAAAGAAAAGAATTCCATGTTGAAGTATATTTCTTTTTATTGATTTTATGTAGATTCTGCTCATGAAATGTTGATTTACCAAGCATGTTCGACACTACTTTGCCAACAATTTCAGACAATTGTTAGACATTTAAGTGCAAATACAAGTAACATAAAAGTTAGTTAAAAACTGTTTCATGTAAGCCTGATAGCACTTGATGTCCAACACTTCACCAACGATAACCTGAACAGCCTCTTGGGTGTTGATGCTTTAATAGCAAAGACAGGGATTTGTCTTCCAACACAGCCTTTGTACCTCCTGGGCGACAAGTAAGACCACTGCAAGTACACACATTCTTATTTTTATCAAATACATCACAAATTTTGAAAAATGTTCTTGACATGACTACTGATCTGAAAACAAAACTTGTGGAGAACTTCCAGTGAGTCAATTGTACAGGTTAAATAAAAAATGACTTGACATTATTCAAAAGCTCGGAGCAATAAACCTGAGCGATTATTTCTTGAATTCTATCTTCATGCTGATCATTTTATTCCTGTATGTAAAGTACCTGAAATACTTGGCAGTTAATGTATTGCAATGTCAGCCACTTTAATCGAGTTTAATTCTGGACAAAAGCTTTCAAAGAACTACAGATATACAGTAAGCTGCAATGTATGTTGCACTAGAGCAGTGGCAAAAGACTGACAGAGGTGGTTCTGACTGAGCCTTAAAGCAGAAGATACAACAGAGGCCATGCAGCATTTTGGCATCTGTTTCTTCATTTCTTTAACCACACACACAAAATCAACAAACTATTGCTGGAATGCACAAATAAAAGCTTGTCAGTTCCATTTGATTGGTGCCGTTATAGAATTCTGTTCACCAGATTCATTTAGTCATGTTTGTGCTTTTAAATTGTGTCCTTTTCAGGAATCTGTTACTCTTTTCTCGCCCTTCATTTTCATAGTTCGGCCTCAGCTCTTGCAAACTTAAACAACTTGCAGTTCTTTTCTTTTCTCTCTACTCCCCTCAAGAAATGTAGCTTTTATCCCAGCATTGGCGATGCAATTTTAACGAGCAATAATGAATAAATATAACAAAAGCCCACAGTCTGTGTGTGTGTGTGTGCATGTGTGCATGTGTGCGTTTGTGTATGTGGCACATATGTGTCCACATGAGGATAAGTGCATATAGCTATGTGAAGCTCCAAACTAAATAGTAAAAAGAAGGCTTCTTTCTGCACCAACATGAACAGAGAACAACACAAAATGTTTGTGTATGAAAAGCAGAAGGAACACTACTGACACAAAGAGGAAAACATGTTTTGCTTCAGCTTCTGAAACCAGCCCCAGTGTTTTAGGTAAAAATGATATACACATGACTTTTGGATTGACACACTTACTTCTGCTGCAGTACAAATTTTCCATTGACGTCTCCACTGTGGATTTTGTAGGTTATGGAGTCCCTCTCCCGATCCACTGCCTTGAAAGGAAATAGGGAGAGAACCAACATTGTCACATATTTATCATTTTACCTTTTCAATTTTTTAATTTCTTTCACTGGTCAAAAACCCACTAACACCTGTTAACATCTGACTTTTAAGTGCAATTGTAAAGTGTTTGATGGGCATTCAGTCCCATGTTAGATGAATACAGTAGTAGCAGGTATTTATTGCCTTCTGCTCCAAGCAACACAGATGAGAACACTCGTGTGCAAGCACCAAATTTCACCAAGGGTGCTATACTCAGGGCAACAAGCGTGGGCTCACTTTTTCATGGACAAAGATTTCTCAATTTTATCATCTGCAAGACGGTTGACCTCTCACTCACAACACGACTGTGTGGGTCTGATGTCCGCACTCCACGTCTTAGAAAGCCATGATTTTAAGATACAACACAGCCAGCAAGAAACAATGTAATGCCATTCCTTCATACTGTTGTAGTTACAGGCTTGTCCCCTGGGAGGTAGCAGTAGTTACTGGCACTTAGGGTAAACATGCCTTGACTAATGATATTAGTATTCATATTCATATTTTTCAAATGTGTCTTAAAAGTACAAAACAAGCACTGGATCATATATTGAGGAAAATGATCCAATATTACAAACCTGTATCTTTGGGTGGCATCAAAGAAGATCAGTGCATTTGAAGAGGAAATTAGAGCCAGGTTGTTTTGATTAGTGGAGTGAAGATCAGGTGTGAGTGGGCGCTCTGTTTTACTTAAAGAACAGCCATTATCACAGGACACAAAGGAGATTTCTGAGAACCTCAGAGGTACCTGTCGCTCATTCACAATGCAAAGGTTGCAAAAAAAACTAAAGTCTGAACTCTACCAATCCACAATCCAATTAGCACAAAAGAAGGAAATTAAATACCACGATTATCCTCCTTAAGAGTAGTGCTCAAATAAAGAAAGGCACAAAATAGTTTGAAATAACAACAGATCTTTGCGTAACTTCTAACCTTTCATGAGTCCACCAGCATGATGGGCTGCACGAAAAATCCATTCTCTGAAGAGAAAATAACAGCCCATGTACGGTTTGCTAAAGATCACGCTGACAAGACAGAGAGCTGTTGTAAACATGTCTTGTGGACATATCAGGCCAGAACAGTTTTAATAAGTAGTGATGTATGAAAACATTATCCCATCTGTGATACGTGGTGGTGGTGTAATGATGTGGGCCTGTTTTACTGCACATGAACAGTGTCCTGAACAGCTTGCCATCATTGATGGAACTACTAACTCTGAAATAAAAAAGCACAATCTAAAGAAACATGGAGAGACTTCCGCTGGTAATAGAAATCTCGAGAGAAAGTGGGTCATGCACTAAGCCATTGACCCTAAGCAAAGAAATCCCTCTAGCAAACAACAAGTCAAGTTGATGTCTCGAACGATCTTAAAAGAGCATTTCATTTGCGGAAACCCACATTCCTCATTTCACATCCCGGATCTGAAGCTGTTCTTTACATAGTAAAGAACTAACATTCCTCTAGGCCAATGTGTGGGAGGAAACAATCACTAGCCAAAAATGTATCAGTGAGCGTTTTTTTCCCAACTGGGGGTATTTGTACCTTGGGAAATCCTTAAGCAGTCACCAAGTGGCATTCAAAAAATGAGCAGTTAAGTTAAATATAAAGAGGAGAAAAAGGCATTTAATCAATTTAATGGTTTGAATTATTTGCATACTTAACAAATTAACCCTTCAACAAGGTACTGCGAGGCAAAAGATGACTGAAACTGTTCACTAAAAGAACCTGAAAAAGTTTAAAGTAATGGGTAAACAATTCAAGCAGGTTGTGGATGGTAATGTTGAAGAGTTTGAACTGTGACATTAGAGGCAAGGGGTAAACAATTTAAATGTTGTCTTTCTGTTACAGAGGTTATTGATTCCATATACATGTCAACCCTAACAGGCGGTGGTATTTGCCAAATTCTTTATGAAGATGTGAAGGAAACCTCAACCCAAAGAAGTTTATAACCACCAGCAAACATAGCTCGTGTGTACCTGCAGATTGAGCAGTGTAGCACCAGGCCTCATTGCTTCACTGATCTCTAGGCTGTATTGTTGCCGTGGGAAACGGGGAGGGCTCTGGTTGTTTGGAGGCAAAACTTCAATGTAGACTGTTGCAATGGATGACCTAAGGAGAGGGCGAGAAAGTGAGAAGACAAAAGAGAAATAGGTAAGGCAACTGGGACAGTTGAGGAGAGCAGAGACAGATAGAGAAAGAACCTCCAACAGAGAAGCCGATAAATGAACGATAGCAGGTAAGGGATGTTAAGAGTGGAATGGGAGGAGAGAAGGAGGACTCGAAGAGCTGCAGAGAAGCACATACAGATAGAAAGAGAATAGCCAATGATTTAAGTGAAGTATGGCTGGCCAATATTCATTTCCTTGGTCTTCATGCTTTGTTTGACTAATTAACAGCAAAAAAAAATAATAATAATAAAAATAATCAACAACAGCGTGAGTGACAACGACACTGGATAGTGCTTTGCTGCAAGGCTTTTTACAAAAGACTTTGCAGAGCTGAAGGTTTCTATTGTGCATCCTGACAAACTTTCAGGGATGCAGAAGGTGATGAAGTTTTACAGACAGAAAATGTTGACGTAACCCCATTTGGTGAATACAGTTTGTGAACAGTTTAATTATCGTCTTAAATGTTTAGACTATCCTTTTTCTCCTCTTTGTTTAGTATGATGGTTGTGACAACAAGTTCAGGGAACAATCTGTGAGGTTTCTCAGAACTGCCCTCATTTTGGTTTGTGGATATTAAGTTTTTAAAGGTAAACATATCTGATGTTAAAAGTGTATGTTTCACATTGACCTGTTATTGTTTTTGTGGGGTTTTCTGTCCCTTTTTATGTTGCTAAAGATGAAGTGATTCATCAAGCATTTCAATAAGGCCACAAAATACAAAATGCAGTTTTAGTGTTGCTGCCAAGAGCATCTGCAAAAGCAAATAATGATTATTTTGAGTTTGAATTTGACAAGGCATCAAGAGAAAATTAGTATTTATTTAGAAGAACGTTTGACAGTTGATCGTTTCACATTGTAAAATGAAGACTTAATCATACAGTATTCACCATCCTTCAGATTAAAAAAAACAATACAAAAAAAAATCTAGTTTAATGAGGTGTAGGCAAATATTTAGTTCCAGCGCCATAAAGAGTGTGTGTCTAAAAGAAACGATTGCCTTGGTCACATATTTTGAGATTTGTAAGCAACAATGTTACTGTGGTTCACTTTCCTTTCAACCTTTACATGTTCAATGCACAAAGTAGAAACACACAATACAATATTTACTTCTGAAGTGAAAGTGATGAACCATATCGATGTTTGCTTTCATTTTTATTAAAAAACATATCCTGGAATACAGGATACCAAGGCCGAACATTGAACAGTGTGATAAGTACAGTCTGTTTCAAACTCTTTCATGAAAGAAGGACTCCAAAAACACAGCTATATCTAGTTATCTTAGAATAAATGTTTGATCATCGATTAAAAATTTGGACTTAATTCTAATTAGCTGCACAGCATAAGTTGGCTCTGACTGGTCCATCAGCGTCAGTCAGGTTTTACTTTTAAATATATTCATTCACTGTCATACTTGTATGATAAATGGATCAAAGCCCAAAGAGCCATTGAAATACCCTGGGACTAATTAGATGTTGTGAATTGAAGCAATAGCAATTTAAATAATTGAAGCATCAGTTAAACTGAACTGATGAAAATGTCCCATTAGGAAATAGTGTGCCCCCAATCCCATGATCCAATAATTTCATTCGCAGTTTAAAAAAAAAAAAAAAAAAAGCTTGAAAATTCCCATTATCCAAATTTGATATTAAGTTTGGCTCATTCTGAACATTCAGAGTGAGGAAGGAATTTAATCTGCAGGAAGATATCAAGTCCTCTCAAACTAGATCCTTAACTGAAGAGGCCAAGAAACATCAGGTCTAGCCCATGAAATCTATTTATATTTTCAGAACATTAATAACATAAATAAGTAGATAAAGGATGAAGGAATGAGAGCATCTCCAGAGTGACCGCCAGTGTTTTATTAAATTCTGATGGCATTGCTGGTTAAAACCGATTGACTGGAGATGATTCAGTCAAGGTTTCCACTGTGGTTTAAACCTATTTTTCTGTGTATTTCTGCATCCAAAAATGATTTGTTCTTCAGTGGAAAGCAGTGGAAAGTTTCTGTGCACCCAAGACTGATTTAAAGGCAAATATATGCAGCTCATCTGGATTTCTACATGAGAGGGGGAGTCACAATATACTTAGAGAGGATTCATCACTCCACATAATGATGAGTTTCAGTCCAGTTTTTTTTCAATCTCTTAAGGGCATCACTTATAGATCCAGTTCATCTGATGTAAATAGTTTTATTGTCCTCCTCCTTTTGTGCTCCACTTGTTAAGTTTCCAGAATATTCTTAAGGACAGACTGCACACCAATGTGCCGTTATCTGGTTATATGACTCAACCAAACGAACAAAGATATATTCCACAGATAATAATTTGGCACAAGAATTTTAGAGGGCCGTGATAGCTATTTTTCATGATCAATTTGAAAGATTACATAAAAGTCTGACTGGTCCCTTGGAGGCCAGAAGTGAGGTAGGCGGGGGTGGGTGGTTGACTTTGTTTTAAGTGTTTAAATGAATATGCACGTGAATAAAAAAAAAAACCTTGGCAAATATTTTCAGCATTCTAGGGTTCATCTATCTAGGACATGCAAAATATTTTCTAATCTTAATAAAATATGCATTGCAAGGTTTCTTCAAAAGTTTCGGGCTACTAACGTGACACTTGATGTAACACTTAAAAATCTGAGATCCAATCTCATAAAGAAACAGAAAGCAAAAAGATGCCTGCATTCCTGAGAGGAAGAGGAGGCAGCTTATTTTGAGTCTTTGACCTATTGTTTCAACAACACAGCTAGCAGAGAGAGATATTGATTTGTCATGCCAGTTGTGTTTTCAGCTGAGATAAACAAATGGTCTTGGGAAATCTGGAGACAATCTGTGAGCCAATCACTGGAACCACCTCAATCTGCAATGGTTCAAATTCTATTGATTTCGTAGCTACACTGCTGGAACCAAGTGTTGCAGGAGAGAGGAGTTTAGTCATTATGATATTGTTGGATAGAGTGACCTATTATAGTTGATTTTATTAGAGTCAACAAATGGTATTTTAAAATATGTACATAAGCAATAATGATTTATGCTCTGTATATAAAGATATTATCAGTTTGGTTTGACAGGATTCATTCCTTACGTAAGCTCAAAGATAGCAAACAGGGTTGCTCAATTCTTACTGCTTCATAAGCGCGTCAGATGCTGACAGTTTCAGTGCAGTTTTTATCATTCCTCACTAAATACCTTCAAATTTGAAGCTAAATTCTATCAAATGATTTAAAGATTATTATCATTAAATGATATCTGTGTCTAATGTTTATCTGGCCCTGTAGGCATTTACTAAGGATGGGATTTTCAACTTTTCAAATAATTATTGAACTATGATAAATTTGTTTATAATATTAATAATAATAATAATAATAATAATAATAATAATACATTTTATTTATAGGCACCTTTCATAGGCACTCAAGGTCACCTTACATAAAAACAAACAATTTAAAATACATAACAAATAGATAAAAAATAAAGTTAATTAAAACAGTGCAATAGTAATCACAATGCATAGGCTAATTTAAACAGGTGAGTTTTAAGTTTGGATTTGAAATGTGGTAATGTTTGTGCGTCACGGAGATCAGGTGGAAGAGAGTTCCAGAGCTGGGGAGCAGATCGACTAAATGCTCTGCTCCCCATCGTAACAAGACGGACGGGGGGAACAGTGAGATGAATAGAGGATGAGGATCTGAGGGTACGAGCAGGTATAGTAATGTGAAGAAGGTCTGAAAGATACGGAGGAGCAAGATTAGGAATAGCTTTAAAGGTAAGAAGAAGTATTTTGTAGTTAATACGATATGGGATAGGAAGCCAATGAAGCTGTTGCAAAACAGGTGTGATATGATGGATTGAAGGGGTCCGCGTGATGATACGGGCAGCTGAGTTTTGAACCAACTGTAATTTATGTAAAGTTTTCTGAGGTAGGCCAAAAAGAAGAGAATTACAATAATCTAAACGAGAGGTGACCAAACTGTGGACTAGAACAGCAGTTGAGTGAGGAGTGAGAAAAGGACGGAGACGGTGGATATTACGAAGATGGAAATAAGCAGACCGAGTAATATTATTGACATGAGAATTGAAAGAAAGGCTGCTATCGAGGATGACACCCAGACTCTTGAACTGAGGGGAAGGAAAGATGGTGGTGTTATCAAATGAGATAGAAATATTATGAAGTTTAGTTAGCATTGATTTAGTGCCAATAAGAAGAAGTTCTGTTTTACTACTGTTTAATTTAAGAAAGTTCAAGGTGAACCAGTGTTTAATTTCAATGAGACAATCAGTAAGGGATGAAGGAATTATGCGACTAATGTCTTGATCTGGAACCATTTTGATTTAAACTGCGTTATTACCACAATGAGGTGGCAATCGTGCACAAAACTGTTGGCAAAAAGCATCAAAACAACATCAGAATAGTGCTTCACCACTGCCTGGTTCCAGTATGATGCATCTAGTTCTGCGAGCTCAGGTACTAATGATGCTCCACCAAGAGAAACATGCAAAGCTGAAGTTTGCAGCTGTCAAATACTTCTGTGTGGAAGTCAGGTAAAGTTAGCATGCATCGATTGATCACAACTATACACATGTCATTTGAGAGCAAAGCACCAATACAATAATGCATCAAACAGTTTCTGACAAGCAGGACATTGTATGAATGTACTTTTGCACGTCAATTATATCATTGCATCATAAAAGAATGCAATAGAAAAACAAAAAAGCATCGTCACAAAAGGTGAATGGCCATCATTTAAGTTTTTTTTTTATGTGTTGCAGGATGAAGTACTTGTTTGAATTCCAAAAATTCTTAAAGTTTTAGGTTAAATATTACAGGTGATGTGTTATAAAGGTTTTTGCACATGTAAAAGTTCTGCAAAGCTACAAAGAAAGTTACTGTAAGGATGTTGCTCAAGTCAAAGCTTTTAATCCTGAACTTGACGATAACCATAAAAGACATTTAAATAATGCTTACCAAGCGGTTCGTTTTACCCACCACAAAATGAGTGTGTCTGCATGCCACTATTTTTGACTTATCAGAGCAGACCATATACCCCCTGGAAGAGAGGACTTGAAGAGAGAGAGCAGCAACAACTAAGCATTTCGGCAATAAGATGACAACACTTGCTGGAGCAATGGCATAAGAAATTTATTGTCATTTGTAAAAATTTAAAGTGCGTAAACGAATTCTAGTGGACATCAAAATTAAACCCTCAAATGAGCTTAATATGGACTCATAAAGGGTGTTTGGAAGATAAAACATAGTACTGAGGTGAAGGGAGCAAAGCCAAGTAAGACCTGTTGTTTACAGCAAAAGTAGTTAGTTTACACACTTTGATTGTCTTAAATTCTCCTCTACATCTTTATTTTTCAGGTATGAATGACAAAGGCTTAAGAGTTATAAAGTGAGAAGAACTCATGAAAAAGCTAGTTGCAACTTTGACAAATGAATTTATTTAATCATATCCCAAGCTTATAATTAGAGCAGCTGAGCAGATTTACAGGCCTCAGAAGCATTAAATTACTTCTCAGTTAAGTAATTCCAGTAAAATGCGGTTGTGTGACACTCATATATTACTCTGTTAGAACTCTCTCACCAAAGGTCTTGGTGGAAACATTGACACTTGCTTTGGAAGATCCGTGTTTTGTTTTTTTAGTTTCTGTTTCACGTTGTGTTTTTTACTCGAGTTGAATTTATTTTGTTGAGCTTTGTACTCTCTGTTGAGTTTACTTCCCCTCTCGTTTCACACCAGGTTCTCAGTTTCTGATTGCCGCAGCTGTTCCTCGTTTGTTATTACCTCCCTCAGTATATATGCTCCAGGTTTTCCTTTGTTCAGTGCCAGATCATTGTATGTAGCTATGTATGTTTGTAAGTTGGTTCTTTTTGTTCTTGCTCGCTATAATTTGTGTTTTTTCTTGCCATCTGTCATTTCGTTCCCCTTCAGTTCGGTTTTATTTGCAGTTTTTGTTCATGCTGTGGTGGAAATTTAAGTAAGGCATAGAGTCAGTTATTTTCTTCTGAGGAGATAAGATGCTTTTAATAATATCGTGCAAGAAAGAACAACACAGTACAGAGTTGCTCTGACCACTGAGACAAAGACAATTCAGTTAGAATGCAGGTTGTTGCGTCATCGCTCCTTTGATACAGTTGAGCGTTCTTATCTACTTTTCCTCCCTAACTACAGCCAAGGCTACATTGACATCGCTCCCAGTACCACTACCTATCCTCCTTAAAGTGCAGCTGTCTGATTCTCTATATATTCTAACAAGCCCACCATTGTATAAGAGGATTTGACAGAAAACAGGACAGGGTGGTATCCTTGCAGGAGGTTATTATAGGTTGTACACAGTAACACTCAATACAGTGCATATAAGAATTAATTTTCCTTTACAATGCCATGACAGCTCCTTAAGTTTAGTTTTTCTAAAAAAATTGTGACAAAAAATTGCCAGTCCTTCCTTCTGATAATTTTACATTTGGGTCCTCAACCTATCGCTCCACCCAAACCTGTGACTCTAGCTTACACTAGGCATGATGTCAACTTTCTTTACAAATTGTAAAGAGTGGGTTTGGTATTTCTTCAGTTGAACTTACACAGCATTGAATACAGCAGGTTTGCCTGATGTTTCAGGTTATCATATGTTTAAATATAACATTTTAGCACAAACATTTTTATCCAAGTGATCAACACTTCTAATAGTTTTTATTCTGTAGTTTTGCTCTAAGGTGAGGTCCTGATGAACACAAGCAAAATGTTCATTTTTCTTTTCCATATGCTAACTTTTCACCATGTGCCAGGGGTGCAAATTAGATTTGATTAGATTTCTGTCAGAATACGGGAGAGAAGTTGAATATTTAAATCGGTAACAGCTCAAATCAACCCTTTTAGTGAAAAAAAAGAAGAAGTCTTGATTAAATGCATCTGTCTGTAACTGATTGTTTCTTTTGTTGTGAGCTTCTTAGTGCAAGAATTCGGCTCGTTTGTCCCTTTTCAAGGACACTGCAGTGTTAATTTATCCTTTTGTCAAGCTATTCCCGGAGGCATAACACAAGGACCTAACCCATGTGTGCCTTGAGCATCAAAAAACAACAGGCTGCTGATTTGTTAGTGCAGTTTTTATGGCCTTTTACACTCAGGCAACTATTCCACAATTTTCTTTTTAGTCTTATTCCTAATAGTGGGGGTGTATTTCATGATATATAGCAAGAGTAAAAAACAAACTGGGGAGGAGGGACAAGAAGAGTTACATGAAAGATGTTTGCTAGACTACAACTTGTGGCAGCAGTTCTCTGTGAGTTCTGTTCTGTGATGTTTCTTGAGTAAAGTCAAGATATGCTCAGGAAATCAAACTCTCTGCCACTGCAGCTGCTTCATCAATTTACAGTTCAGAGCGAGTTGACCGAGTTCCAGTGGGTGCGCCGTTCGCTGGCTCGATTTACTTCTGTTCTAAAATATTGCTTGGTAATTGCAATAACTGAAACTTTTAACTGCTCTCAGGCAGACTTAAGCTACCGAATCAATACACAGAGGTTACTAAATGTTATGAGCAGCTGGTTTTTCCAAGAAATTGGAAAAAATTTGGGGAAAAGCCTGAAGTCGGGGGTTTCAGAAAGTTATAGCCCCTTATTGATTTAATTATCAAAGTAGAGATGAAAGGCAAAAAGAAGGAGGCAGACGGGGGAAAAAAGCAAAAGAAAATAAATAAAATGTCACCATATCCTGTCAAAACCTATGAATACAGAAGGTCATAGCACATTACATTCTGTTTTTTACACTTCCCAGCATTTATTTACCCACAATTGCTGACATTGTCCATTTTATGAACTGCAGACATTATAATATTCTCTCTACAAAACAAAAGAGGTATCTGGTAGTTGAGGCACCTTTTTATAAACTTTCATGCCTGGCTTCTTTAGTTTTCAAGCCTGTGTGATCCATTTTCCTCTCTTTAACACCTATTCAGACATTTTTATTCTTTAGAACCACAGTTCATGGTATGTATTTAAAACAAAAAAAAAGATATATATATATATATATATATATATATTCATACAGTATATAAAGAAGTCTCTCCGAAAGGTGAGGAAGAGAGGTGGTAAGGGAGTAACAAAGAGCCAGTGCTGATGACGGTCTGAAAATGAGTGTCGAAGCTGAGAAAATCTGATGACCTTTCATGCCTCAGCTCCTGACAGACAGAAGAAACGAGTAGTGAAGCAGACACAGAAATCCGTACCTTCTGTGGGGTACATGCCCGTTGTCCATGGCTTCTATAGTCAAAGCATAGCTTCGTCCCACAGAGAGCTCAACACCCGGTGCCACCGTTATGTCCCCAGTGCTGTGAAAACAGTTAAATAAAAAGTATATGATTATGAGCCCTCACCACACCTGGACACCCTTAGGAAATTGCCCTACACACAGACCACCTGTTTTCTCAGTAATGGCCTTTTTGCTTACGGCAGTAAATAACCATCTTTGCAGTTTTATTAATATAAAAAGGTGTCCTCTTTGATATTACCAATGATATCAACAATAAGGTGTATAAAAAACAAATCATGAATAAATAAAGATAATAGAGGAATTGTTTGCAATATCTGGGAACAGTTAAAGAAATCAAATACAGGGATATATTTCTGTTGCGCTCTGAGGTTTTAACTTTCCCTTCAAAACAAGTAAAAATTCTATGAAGTTAGAGAGCCCTAAGCTCACAGCAAATTGTTTTATGTTCCCCAAGAGTAAAGACTGTTCCTAATCTGCCCGAAACTTTTGTAGCCCAGTCTTCATTTAGTTAATGACATCACAATGAAACACAAAAATGTTTCATGGGGATTCGGCACACCCCAAATCAACAATGGGCGGTTCTTTTATCATCAATTTGCTAACCAATCAGAGCCACTGGGACTTTTAGGACATACGCATATGTATGGACTTGCAATTAAATGCTTGTTAATCATTAAGTTCTATAACAAATGTATTGTTACTGTAAAACTATGGCAGTCATGTTTAAAACAAAAAAGTGACATGTTCTTTTCAAATACTGGGGGGCACCAGAGATGATATATAATAAAGTTCACTGTGCAAAGAGCTTTTAAAAAAGAAGGAAAGATGTAAAAAAAACATGTACTTTTTCTTGTTGAGTATATATTATTAAACAATGCTAATTCACTTTTGGTTTTCAATTAAACTGCTTACAAAGCTATTTTTGAGGATTATGAGTGTGAAGACATAAACAGTATGAAACTCCAAACCAGAAAGTGTTGGAATGGTTGTGGAAAATGTGAAATAAAAAATAAATGATAATAAATAAACAGTGATTCTTACTTCAGTTAACTTTGACTTTTATTTCCCTGTAGACAGTATGAACCCAAGATTTTTTCATGTTTTGTCCTGTTAACTTAATTTCAGTAGCACTTTGTAACTTTGCCATTTTTTCTCACAAACATACAAAAGATGTCCTGGCAATAAAAGCAAAAGTGATGAAGGATTTCAGGTGTTATCCCATTATTCCTGAAAATCTGTCTTAAGGTGTGGAACAGTGCATGATTGTCAATGCATTTTTCCTTATAAAATTCTCCTCACATTTTATTTTGGGGACAGGTCTAGACTGCAGGGAGGTCAGTCCATTGAACCCTCTTTTTTCCCCCCACAGCTAATCATTTGTAATGTGTGAAGAAAGTAGTTTTGCATTACCAAGATGAAAAATGCATGGACTTGTCTGGAAAAGTTTTTTGTCTTGGAAGTGTAAATAAACTTTGACAAGGGCAATGATAACACCCCATATCATCAGAGAGTCTGGCTTTTAGACTTGTTGCTGATAAGAGCCTGGATGGTTCCTTTTATCTTTGGTCCAGATGACACAGCATCTATTTCTTCTAAAAATATATATCTTGGATACTGATTAGTCTGACAACATTACATGTTTTTACTATGTGATGGTCCATTAACATTAGGCTTCTTTTTGCATTATGAGGTTTTAAGTAGCATTTGTGGATGTAAATCTGCATTATAGTGCTTAGAAAAGGTTCCCCACAGTAATCCCTTGCACATGTGGTTGTATGAGCTTAAGATGGATCTTGATGGAGTGCCATCTGAGGGATCATGGGCGTCCATCTTAGGTTTGCTCCTTTGCCCTTTACGCACTGAAACTTGTCCAGATTGCTTGAATGGTTTAATAATTTTCTCCACTGTAGAGATAAAATGCAAACCCCCTTCCAATCTTTATTTTATGAAAAACAAACATTGAAAGGATTTGACAAACTTTGGATTATCTGCCCATCTTTGCTCCTGAAAGCCTCTGCCTTTCATGTATGCTGCTTTTGTACCAAATTATAATTAAAATCATCTGCTGACATAATCATTTTTGACCCTATTCATAAAGTAGGACAAACACATTTTGCTTGTACCTGAGCCTGTGCATTCATTTTTTTTAGATATAGATGTAACTTTTAGATACACTTATAGATACTGACTGAATGAACCGAAACTTAATAAAAAATTGCTAAGGTTCATGATCCATTTACCTGATGTTTATAAGGAACTCTCCCTGAGCACCAGCCAAGATCCGATAGGTGACCTGACCATTTTGATCTGCATCAGAGTCATCTGCTGACAGCTAGAAAGACACACACGAATAATAAATAATAAATACACACACAAGTTATTAACCAGTGTGTATTTGAAAGTGTGTACCTGTAACACAGTTTCTCCAGGCATCATATCAGTGAACAGGTTGACACTATAAGAGATATTAGGAAAAGTTGGAGTGTTGTCATTAGCATCCAACACCGTTATGGTCACGGTAACTGGAGCACTCTGCTGGACACCATCTGATGCTAACAGCTGCAGAGATGGAGAAACAGATGCAAAAACAGATCAACAACAACAACAAAATGCATGGAATCAGCGAATAGATAAATGTGTATGACGATATTCATGTTGCCCATTTAATATGTTGGTTAAAGAGGTTATAGTATGTCCATGTCAAATATTATTTTGCATCATTTCCCTTGTCCTTTTTCAGTAACTCTGCCCTTGCTTTTCATCACGTTTTAGAAATCACACACAGTGGATATCAACAGAATAGAAGTTCCATCACTGATACTGATACCAATCTTCTCTACAAGCTCATCTGCCAAGAAGCTGATTGAGTCTTTTCAAATGAAAATCACCATGTCTCATAGTTCTTTCTCCCTTTCAGAGTTTAATTTCTCCTCCAAGGCTTTCATAATGATTACAGTATACCTCTCCCTTTCAATCAATACACCAGACCTTCTGCTTTTCCATCTTTAACTTGCTGAACTTGCTTGCTTGTACACTCAAGGACACCTTAAGCCAGATATCACTCTGCATGCCCTCACAGACAAACACACACTGCCACTGTTGTCAGGTTGGACTTATCAATCGGTTTTATCAAGCAACAATCCTTTACATCATCTGGTGAGGCCCACATAGTGAAATGCTGCTCTTGGCAAAGGGCAGCATCTCTGTGCCAGCCAATAAAAAGCTGTTGAATTAGATTGCACTGCAATAAGATCAAGAAAGGAAAAAAAAGGAGAAAGGCAGAACAATAGGGAGAACAACAAAAAAGGAAATAAAGCGATCAAGGAGAAGGCAACAAGACAAAGGATGAGTCAGACAGAGACACAAAACTGATGGAAAGAAGCATACAAAGAGGGAAAGTTCAAACTCTGATAAGGATTGTTTACAGCATCTCTGCAATGAGAATCGGAGGACTTAACTATAAGAGACACTTTTTCCTCAAAGACAAACTGTGCTGTCCCAACAAAGACTTCAATCTGAATGTAACCCTTACAGAGCCTCTGGAATCCAAACTCAATATGTAGCATCTTTCCGGAGACTTTGCAAGATGAATGCTTCGTGACAAATTCATCACTAAAGGTCTCCTGGGATTTTTCATTTATTTTTTTCTCTTGAAAACAGCGACTGTTGTCATTGGCTTTCTTGCAGCTCATTATGACTTGGGTGAAGTCTGCTGACCAATCAAACCAAAGGCTGCCTTACTTGGTAGACGGTATATTTCTTACTAGCTTTGTTTGTACTGTTGTGCAGTGGTGTAACATGAAATTGACTCCATTCTCATTTTTTCAGACCAATACTAGAGCTTCTCAGTGTTAGTTAAGACACAGCCCTCGTGTTGTGCAGATTGCTGAGTGTTGCTGCTCAGGTCTCACAGGATTTTTCTAGTGTGGTTTATTGGCGATTTTTATTTTCTATTTTTTCCATATTCACACCCTCCTGCCCAGTCATGAGAGAAATATCCGTTAAGCAACCATCAAAACCACATCTGCAGTTCATGTTGCAGACGATCTTAAGCACACCTATGACCTGTCTTTATACAACTCCATCTAATCCCTCTTCTTCTGTACCTTTGACAGTTCTGCTTTTACAGATAATTCGAGTTAAAAGATGGAACATCATTTTCTACTTATTAACCTTTTCTATCAGAGCATAGACAGCATCAATTTCACATCACAGTTTAATGATCATTAAAGCAACACCAGAGAAATTTCTCAACCTTAAAATTACGTGCTTCTGACTCGTTTGAAGAACACTGATCTTTGTTATGCACATTCCCAGGCCTGAAACTGCTCTGGGGCAGAGACTTTTTTAGCCTCTTCAACATGACAAAATAATTTTGTATATGACTGTATATGTGCAGGACTGACTGTTGACAACGTCAAGATGGCATGGCAACATTTTGTTTTTTAATAAAAACAAAGAGAAGAAATGCAAGACTGAAAAAATAAAAATGATCATAGTTGTTGAAATAACTTTGATTAAAATATTTACTTTTTCATCTGACAATCCTACAAAGAACAAGCTACATACACCAAAAATATGGTATATTATTGGTTAATCCATTTTCTATATCTAATCCAATTCAGGGTCGACAGGGGGCTGAAGTCTATCCCAGCTGCCACAGGAGGCACGGATCACAGGTCCATGGTCAAAGCTCTTTTAGATCACATCTATTGTATTATTTCTTTGTCTGTCTTTATTAGGGGTGTGCAAAATAATCGTCATGACGATGCATCGCGATTCTAATTTTCGCGATCTACTGCATCGATTCTTGACGCCAAGTATCGATTATTTAAAGAAAAATGTTTTAATGGCTTTAATGATAGGGCACATGCAATTGATGCATTTCGCTGCAAGGGATGTTTGCAATATATTTTTTTTATTTATAGTTTTATAAAGCCAGTGCACTTTTTTTTTGTCTGTCCTGATCATCCCTATTTTGTTATTTTAAGTTTTATAAATCCTATGTGTAGAGGGGTAAAAAAACAAGTCAATAGTAAATTAAAGCAATAAGTAAGAAAATAGACACCCCAACATAATTTTTCACTTTGTATCTTTAACTTCTCATTGTAATAAGTTCTTTAGTGTCATTTTAGTTAGGCCTATGCAATTCCACACACAACCGCATTGGTGGCATAGAGAAGATTGAGCACACAAGAAGAATAAATCTTCTGGTTGAATGTGAAAGAAGCTCAACGTGTGTGTGTCGTCTTTCTCATACCACAGGTCAGTAAAACTGTGTTTTATGCATACATATTAGTTTCTTGAAAGAGTTAAAAAGGTTCTTAAATCGAATCTCAACTAATGAGTCGCAAAGTTCGTTTTGTAATTGTATTGTGTACAAAAACGGGCTAATCGGAGCTAATGCTAGCGGGCTTCTACACATGTGTGAGCTAACTGAGGAGCTAGCTGAAGGACATTGTTCTGGTCTTTATTTTATTTTATATGATGTTTTTCATGGGTTGTTGAAAAACCGGATAAACCATATCGTTATGTGAAGCTGTGTAAAGAGGCACAGTATTAAAGAAGCATTGCACCTTTTTCAGTTTATATTGAGAGAATAGTTGTTTATGTAAGATGTAAAATATTATTTTCTTTTATGGAAAAATGGATATTGTTAAAAGCTAAGATGCTTAAATGTTAAAATATATGTTATATATTTTTATTTTGATAGTTAAATACAAAAGGTCTCAGGAAATAGGACAAGGTATTGAGTTTAAAGCACTAACTACAAAATTAATATGGTTTAGAGAAGTAAAAGCTATTTGTGAATTAATTTTGTATTTTGACAGAATTCATAATGCTAAATAGAGCATGTTGAAAGAAGCATTGTTTGGTTTAAAGGTATATTACAGTCAATTCTGATGTAATGAAGTTAATGGTTCTCTACTGAAGTATGCGATACCTGAAGTATGTGATATCTGAAGTATGCTGCATATGAAGTGTGTTTATAACACAAGAAGAATAAATCTTCTGGTTGAATGTGAAAGAAGCTCAACGTGTGTGTCTCGTCTTTCTCATACCACAGTATCACACGTTGAGAGAAGATCATCTAACACATTACCCTCAGCCATCCAAGGTTGCCGGGTAACATATGCACTTTTTGTGTTGAGTGTGTCCAGTAATAGTAATATTTGTGTCCAGTAATATTTGTTTTAATGGCAATACCTCCAAAAGTTGTTTCAATAAATACAGTAATTAATTGATTTGCTTTGAGTTATGTATCAATTGAAGACACTATCCAGATCATACACAGCCAGTCAGCCACTGGTAATGGCTATATATATTTTTTTTAAGTATGTTCAGTGAAAATATCGCAATGCATCGTGATGCATCGCAATAATTCAAGTATCGTGATGCATCGTGATAGTATCGCTTCGTGGCATGTGAATCGTGATTCGAATCGTGACTTCTTTGCCAATACCCACCCCTAGTCTTTATGGCCTAATATCTACTCACATGAGATTCACATGAAATTGCATTATAAATATTCTTATATATATATATATATATACAGTGCACAGTGAAAATGAGTACACCCCTGTTGAAAAGTAACATTTTGAACAATATTTTAATACACACACAAGTTATTCCCAAAACGTGCATAGAGTAAGTTTAATACAACATCTGTTGAGCTTACAACAGAAAAGAAAGATCAATAATATAACTTAAATGACCTATTTGTCCATTTTTGTGAAATTATGCTGGTGCAAAAGTGAGTACACCCCTATGTTAAACTCCCTGAGAATGGGCCTGTTGGCCCGAAATGTCATGAAATGAAAAGGCATTAAAAGGGAGGTCATCGTTGTGCGTTTCATCCTTGCCTTACATTGAAATTTTACATTTTGAGTCTGCACCAGGCTAAAAGAGACGTGTGTGAGATTTGACTGAAATCCTATGGAGAGTACAGTGGAAACCGCTTATAGTGATCACGTTGGTCCAGAGCCAATTTGAACACTATAAGCGGTTGATTACTAAAACCGAAGTTGTATTACAGTACAGGTATTTCACTTATTTTTTATGGAGAATATCATCTAAATGCCATTTGTATTGTTTTTCAATGAGAAAAATTAAATGAAACGGATAGCTTCAGCATTTACTGAATTTTATTATCATGCAAGTTTAATTACAGTACTGCGCAGTGCGCAGACATACTGTAGGCTAACTCAAATACAGTACGTAACTTATTCTCTGCTGTGCCGCCGGTGCATTTTTTTTCTTACAAGTCAGAAAACAAAGTTTGAATTCAATCTGCCTTTCAGCACCCCTGCTCGGATCTGTGCTCCTCCGTGCCGGTGTTCTGTCGATTTGTGCTACTTGGCGTGAAAACGAAACTTAGAAAATCGTCTTGGCGCATGCGCAAAACCACAAAGTAGCAATTCTCGACAAGTAGGAGAAATCGAATGAACACCGGCCTCCCATTTTACAAGAACCAGCCTGGAGCTTCCAGCGGTCACACGCGCATTCAATCCGCTCTCCAGCACCCATCCTCGGACACATGCTCCTCCATGACTTCCTTTTTCCAGCCATGATTCGCGCGCTTGCTGCCCGGTGTCAACTCGTTACGTTGGCTAGCGATGCAGAAGCAGACGTCCAGAAAGGAATCAAGGGAGTAAAAAATAAAATAGCTACACGTAGTTTTAAAATGATTTTTGCACATGTTTACATTCATAAAATGGCCAAAAATGAACATTATAAGCGGATTTCTTGATCACTATAAACGAATTATTTAAACAGCATTTGTATAGAAATGATTCCGTCCCAAGCCTTTTGATCCATATAAGCGGTTGATTACTATATCCGTGACCACTATAAGCGGTTTCCACTGTATCATGATCTGCTTCAGTAGTCACAGTACATGTTGACAAGCATGTTTCTTTTGGTGAAATTCAGCTTCCTACTGTTGATGGCATCCATACAGCCCCAAACCATGTCACTCCCACTACTATGCTTGACTTTAAGCATGGGGCACTTTTCTTTGTACAAATCACTTTTTACCACCACACAGGCTTGACACCATCTAAAGCAAATTTGTTCATCTTGGTGCCGGGTTGAGGCTATAGAATCAGTATTATTTCCTAATGAAGCCAAGCAAACCAATTAAAAAGGAAAAAAATGGTCCAGTTGGTTTTAACCTAGACTTCCAAAAGCAATCTAATCATGAATAAAAGCCATATTTGTCATTCCAAAGTGCTGCAGTTTCATAGTATTACAAAAAATAAACCAATCCAACATTAAAAAGTAGAAAATTTGGAATTCTGGACTGTGTTTATGAAAGCTCAAAAGTGAAATGCACAAGTCATCGAATGCTCATCTTTTTTTTCTTCTGATTCCTTGATTTTCCTTGTCCCTTCCAACTCTCCCTCTACAGTAACTCAATGGTTTGTATTTTCTGTAACCTCTCTGTAACCCCTCTAATTTCCTCACGCACTTCTGCTGCTAATTCTTTCCAAACCTCACTTTTTCTCCCTCTTCTATTTCTACCTGCGTTCTTCTCTACTTTGCATCAAATTTTCCAGTTTACAAAACTTGAGATTAAGCTCTCTTTTCAAGACCACAGGTTTTCTAAAGGATTTAACGGGAATTATTCAAATGTATTCAGACACTTATCGTTTACTTACCCTCCCCTGCAACTGTTTTCTCTAACAATAAAACTCTACACAAATGTTAAGCCTTTACAGTACCGTGAATGTGTAGGAGTCCTGCGTCTCTCTGTCAACAGTCTGCATCAGGGTCAGATATCTTTTGATTCCAGTCGCGGATGCAGAGAAAACATCGGAATAACTGTCCAGTGAGAACTGGAGCTGAGGATCTCGGGTCTGTTGGAGACAAAGGGACCATATGGAGGCATAATGACACCATTCAACAGTCAGAGAAGAATTAATGCAACATTTTTTAACCTGGTATTTGCTTGGTACAAAAGTGTAAAAAATGACTTAGAAATAAATCAAGAAAAGATTAAATATTAATCTGTGTAAAAAGAGCATACTTGCAGATGCCTTATTTGCAAAACAAAGGAGAGTATGGATGCTTTGACAGATAAAAACTCACAGATAATGTACCTGTTTGTCTGTATGTGTGGTATTCTCAATGATGGAGAGGCGATCCCAAGACCTCCTCTGACATTACCTACATAGTCATCTCTTCTATGTGTATTAGGGCAATGTTGGTGTGTGTGTGTGTGTGTGTGTGTGAGAGAGAGGGAGAGAGCGCTTCTCATTCCAGATAAGGCTAGCTCAGCAGGGAAGGGGGGGTTGATAATATTGTCAATGTAGCTGGTGTGGATATTGAGTCATAAATAAGCAGGAGTGCACACAGACACACAAAACACATAAACACATGCATGCATGCATATACATTTATAAACATGATGGACAGTGCATAAAAGCTATTAGGACCAGTCATAATTGTTGGTGCTCAATGCTGGAGGAAAGACCAGGGTTAACGTGTTAAAAATAACTGAATGTGTATGAGTTTTCTCAAATACACAATCTCACACAAAGACACACATTATCCTCCCTAAGCCCATTCCCTGCTGGGGGGAGACTTTTAGAATGCAGTGAACCAAAGCTTGTTTTTGTCAAAATGCCTATGCTACATCTTAAACAAACTAAGCTCATGGGAATGCATCGGCGATAACAATGCTGCAGCACAGTAAATTCTTAAATTACTACTGAGAGATAATTTAAGAGGAAAATGGTTTTACTAGCAGATTCACAAGGACAATAGATAGGGCACTTCAAACACTGCAAGCCAGGCACAATCTGAGATTCACTGAAGCAAAAAGCAGGATAGAAATGGACCTTTGGAAGGGCCGATACTTAATTTCTCTATGGTGTGTTTAAGTGCTATCACAATGCTGCTAGCTCTGCTTAAACAATAGTTGCATTTTCTTTTGAGGCATGAATTTGTTTATTCAAAGAACACACAAGTGCTCTTATTATGACAGAAAAGTATTTTCCCTTTAAATACCTTCATGAACCTCAACTGAAAAAGACTTGTTTGATAAGTATAATTAATCATAGTTCAGTATGAAGCCTGGTTTTAATCTAACCCTTACTGACATGTTGAAGTTACTTTATTACTCTTTTCCCTCTTACTGACAAAGCTCTGCACAAACTATGTTCACTCGTGTTCATCGTACGAAACTGCACTGCAGATGATCCTGGCCGAAAGATGCAAATTTTTTTCAATGTTGTTAAGTCCGGGTGCACATGGAGCACGGTGCACCCTGTATGCTACGTGGCTACCGATAAATCAAATATTTAACTTTTCAAGTTAGTAGTCTATCAGTCACATATCAATGAGCATCCACATCTCTAGTAAATTGAGTGACACCATCTTTACTAACACTGCCAGTTAAAGAATCAGAGAACCCAGAAAAAGAGGTTGACACAAAACTTAGCTAATACCTACAGGCATCTCATTGGATGTCAGCTACAAGGAAAACACATCCAACAAATCACATATTGTGACTCATTGGGCGATATCGACACACAGACATCTGTTAAACATAAATAATATATAACAAATAAGAAACAGATCTTAAAGATATCCATCAATATTAAAAGTATAAGGTGCACAAAGAAAAAAATATAAATATTTGGAGGAAAGGGTTAATAATGAGTGACATTTTCATAATTTTCTACTTTAACTTTTCATTTTGCTTTATGAGTAATAGGACCATTCATGAGCTAACATTGCTCTTCTTCTGCTAATCCTCACCTCCTCTACATCATTATCCAGAGCTATGATAGCCAGTGGTGCAGACAGGCTGGTGTTCATCGAGATGGTTGTTCCTACTGGTGATGCCTCACTGATGTATCCCTGGTAACTGGTATCCAGGAAGTAGGGAGCCTGGTTGTTTTTATCCATAACTTCGATTTGGAGATTGGCAAAAGCTGGCAGGGGGTGGCCGTTGTCCTGCTCTGCCTAAAGAGGAGAGAAAGAATAATTGTTCAGCTTTGCTGTATATCTTCTGTTACCGACCTGCTTTAAATAGCGTTGTTTTAGTACAACCCATACTCCTCCATTCCGACATTTTGAGTGAAACATCAAATGAGTATAATATACTCTCTTCAACATAAGGTTTAATATAATTAAATTTTGTTGAGTATTTAGTCAGTAATAGTGCAAAGTTTTTATCATCCAGTCACTCTAAGAACAAGCTAATTTCTTTTACTCCTTGTGCGGCTGAGTATGATGAGATAAATAGTTAAAGCTATTATGAGAGCAGGAGCTCATCAAAGTAGCTTTAGTTTTCATATCAGCTACACTTACGGACAATAATCCTGTCTGCTTAGCCAGTTTACAAAAAAATGGAAATATAGATTGGCTGAGCACTGGATTACTCAGGAAATAAAAAATAAAAAAATAAAAAAAACAAAGATCTGACTATGACAACAATCTCTGCTGTGACTGTACAGCATCATGCTGAATAATGTCATGTTTCTGTTTGACTGATTTTTTTTAACCATTTTTGAGTATATCACCTATCTTCTCTATAATGCTTTGGCTCTTGGTTTCAGCTTTGTAAGATGTAATTGCCTATGTTCACTGTAGAGAAATAGTCCATAACTCATACTCATTCGCCATGTGTTCATTCTAAAACACTTTGCTATACATGGCTGATTGCCTGAATAACGAAAGTTACGTATGTAACTACGGTTCTATGAATCCTGAATGACCGCCAGAGGCGGTGCTTTCAAGCACTGAATGATACATCTCGCGCATGTGCAGGTCGAGTGTTTATACCAACAACGTCACTCGTGACCCCCTGCTGACCCCGGAGAGCCTATATCTTCCGGCAACATCAGCAGGTCAGTCCCCACAGAATCTTCTCGCGAGTATACGAGGATTCTGAGTGACAGAACGCTCTGGCGGTCATCCAGGATTCATAGAACCGTAGTTACATACGTAACATTCGTTCTATTTCATCCTTACTGACCGCCAGAGGCGGTGCTTTCAAGCACTGGATGACTAATACCAGAAATGTCACGAGGAATCCAGCACCTACTCACTTTACTTAGAGGAAGCAGCAGAGTCGGGCAGCAGGACCACAGCCAACGGGTGGGGAGTGGCAACATTCACTCGATAGAACCTGGAGAAGGTACTCGGTGACGCCCATGACGCTGCCTCACATATGTCTTCCAGGGGAACGCCCCGTAGGGCTGCCCATGATGTTGAGACAGCTCTGGTGGAGTGGCAGCTCACCCCAGCTGGCCGGGGGTGCCCACTTCCCTTATATGCCTGGGCGATGGCGTCCACCACCCAGTGGGACAGTCGCTGTTTAGAGAGCGCACAGCCTCTCCGAGGGCCACCATAGCAGAGGAAGAGCTGGTCCGACTGCCTGATACCGGCAGTCGCGGCCACGTAGGCTCTCAGAGCCCGCACAGGGCACGGTAGGCGTAACCTGTCCTCCCCCTCCGGGGGAACAAACTGTGCCAGGTGGATAGGTCTGTTGAGGTTTGATGAAGACAGCACCTTCGGGAAAAAAGCGGAGTTTGGCCATAGGGAAACCCCCGAGCCATCCGAGTTCCACCTCATGCAGGAGTCGCTCACCGACAGAGCATGCAGCTCCCCGACGCGCTTCGCTGATGCGATAGCGAGTAGAAAGGCAGTCTTAGCGGAGACCCACTTCAGCCCTGCCTGAGCAAGGGGTTCAAAGGGAGGCGAGCACAGGGCGCCGAGCACCAGGCGCAAATCCCATGGCGGGGGGGAACCGCACTCGTGGGGGGCGCACCTTTCAGGAAAAGGGACACCAACCTGTGGCTCCCCATCGTGCCGTTATCCACTCGAGCATGCCGAGAGGAAATGGCCGCCACATACACACTCAGGGTAGCGGGGGACCGGCCATCATCCAGGAGTGACTGGAGGAACTCCAGAATCCCAGGGACAGGACAGTGCACAGGGTCCTCACCCCTGTCCAAGCACCATGTAGTGAACAGCCGCCACCTCTGTTCATAAAGCGCCCGGGTAGAAGGCGCCCTCGCGTTTAGGATGGTATGGCAGACATCGCCAGAGCACTCAGTCAGCAGCGGGTCGGGCCCTGCAGTGGCCAGACCCACAGCTGCAGGCGGGACGGGTCGGGATGCCAGATCTGACCCTGCCACTGAGACAGGAGATCCCTCCTGTCGGGGAGGCGCCATGGGGAACCGCTGCAGAGCCTGTGCAGCAGTGGAAACCACGTCCTCCCTGGCCAAAAGGGGGCTACCAACAGCAGCCTGTGGCCCTGCTGGAGGACCCTCTGTAGCGTAGGGACTATCAGAGGGATCGGCGGGAAAGCATAGAGGAGAACCTCTGGCCAGTCGTGGGCCAGAGCATCCTGGCCCAGGGGGCTGCTCTCCTCTGTCAGGGAGAACCAGAGGGGGCAATGGGTCGACTCTTCTGAGCCAAAGAGGTCCACGTTTGCTTTGCCGAAGGTGGTCCAGATATTGAGCACCACCTCCGGATGGAGCTGCCACTCCCCCGGCGGAGGCTTGCAACGGGAGAGCAAGTCCGCCGTCTGGTTGCGTTCCCCGGGCAAATACATTGCCCTTAGGCTGGCTAAGCGTGGTGCTGCCCACAGCAGGAGGTCCCGGGATGCCTGCAGCAGCAGTGCAGACCTGGTGCCACCTTGGTGGTTTACGTGGGAGGCGGCCGAAACATTGTCCGACCGCACGAGTACATGTCGGCCCCTCAAGAAAGGGAGGAAAGCCTGCAACGCCCTGTGCACAGCCCGCAGCTCTAGTGCGTTGATGTGCTGTGAGCGGTCCCGCGCCGGCCACAGCCCCTGAGCCGTCCGGTTCTGCCACACGGCACCCCACCCCGAGAGGGAGGCGTCCGTCGTGACTGTCTCGTGACGGGATGCAATGGAGCCCATGGGCATGCCCTGGAGGAGAAACGCTTCCTCCACGGGGGCCAGGGCAAGAAGGCAACGGTGGGACACCGCGAGCCTCCTGTCCCGGTGTCTCTTGGCGTCCAGGTGAAAGCTGTGCAACCACCTCTGGAGGGGACGCAGCGACAGCAATCCTAAGGGGACCACAGCAGCCGCAGCTGTCAGTTTCCCCAGGACGCGTAAGAACTCCACGTAGTGGAACCGCCTGCCTTCCCGAAACGGGAGGAGGTGGCGGAGGATGTCGTCCAGCCGCCGTGGCGACGGGCAAGCCATCATGGTGACCGCATCGAGGGTCACCCCAAGAAAAACTGTGCTCTGTGATGGGACCAGGCCACTCTTTGTAAAATTCACCCTGAGGCCCAAACGGGCCACATGGGAAAGAAGACACGTCGTGTCGAGGGCCACCTGAGACTGGGACGGCGCACAGACGAGCCAGTCGTCCAGATACGATCTTCATGCCCCGCGACTGTAGGTGCGAGAGGGCTGCCGTCACACACCTGGTGAACACCCGTGGGGAGAGGGAGAGACCAAACGGGAGCACCCTGAACTGGAAATGACGCCCCTGAAAGGCGAATAGCAGAAACTGCCGATGGTGTGGCGCCACAGGAACGTGAAAATAGGCATCCTCCAGGTCTATGGAGGTAAACCACTCCCCTCTGGAGACCGTACGCAGAACCTCTGCAGTGGTCAACATATGGAACCTCAAGACCTTCAGGAACCTGTTGAGGTTCCTGAGGTCGAGGATAGGTCGGAATCCGCCATCTTTCTTTGCTACCAGAAAGTAAGTCGAGTAGAAACCCCCGGGGTGCAACAGGGGATCTACCGGTTCGATGGCACCCTTGCCCAGGAGGACGAACAGCCCCTGGGCGAGGGCTCGGGCTTTCGCCGGGTCGCGGATGACAGTCATCCTGACTCGGCCGGGGGCCGACGTCGGAACTGAAGTTTGTACCCGTGGGTCAAGGTGGAAAGAAACCACGGGTCCCTGGTGGAAGCAGCCCAGTAGCTGAGCTGCTGCTGGGAAAAAAAGGCCGACGGTCGGCCCCCCGACCTCTAGAGGCTCCAGGGGCACGACGGGTGGTACGTGAGACCTGAGGTTGCCCAGGGGGCAGTCGCTCAGGCGCCCGAAAGGACTGCGCCTGCCGCTGAGCAGGCTGTGGGTGTGAGTACTGGGGCCGAGGGAGGCCCCTGGCCCGTGAGTGGGTGCCGCGCTGCGGGGCAGCTGGACGGCCCCTAGGGTTGCCAGGCGGCGGCGCGCTTCTGTGAAGTTCAGACAGCTGCTGTCGGGTCTTCCCAGCTTGGACCGTGCGCTCGAGGGCTTCCAGAGCCGCGGAACCAAACAACTCCCCCGGTTCCACCGGAACACTGCGGAGGGTTCTTCTGCAGGCCTCCGAGAGAGGGGACTGCGCCAACCAAACCTGGCGGCGAGTCTGAACGTAACCCGGCACTGGGGGCGAGGACACCTCGCCTCCTGTCTCAGAGCCTCATCGGATGAGACGATCAGGGCGGCTATAGTGGGCTCAACCGCTGGCATGCGGTCCAGGCCGTACTTGGATGTGTCCTGCATGGCTGCCAGGGTCCGAGCATCAGCTGTCGGACGGGTAGGGGCCCTAGGGTCCCTCCAGAACGTCTGTAATTCCCTCAGATACTCTTCTGATGGAGGTACAGTTAGTTCAGCGGGGGTTGAGGAGCGCCTGAAAAAGGCACTGGCCGAAGCTGGCTGAGCCTGCGGCACATCCAGCTGCAGCCTGGCTAGAGCCATACGAATGGCGGCTCCCACCGAGCCTTCCTCACTACCACCCGCAGAGCTACGGGCTGAAGAAAGTCGTGCCTTCGCCGACAACCACTATAGGCCGCCTGTGCTGGGAGCGGGGGGCGCACGCGCCGCCGTCGCCAGGAGAGGGGCTAGTGCAAGTTCTATTAGCTATAGGTGGATGCCGGGAGACGGAGCCGCAAACGGAGCCTTCACCGACAACCACTATAGGCCACCTGTGCTGGGAGCGGGGGGCGCAAACGCCGCCTTACACCAGGAGAGGGGCAGAACAATAGCAGCAACAAAATCAAAGAACCGGCACAACCGAGTTGGCCGCTTTAACATAGGCAGGTCACAGATGCCGGGAGAGGGCTAGCAATTAGCCTTCGCCGACAATGTAACTATAAACAGACTGTTACTCACGTGCGGCGCACAGCACCGGGAGAAGGAGCGAGCCCGCTGCCTAGACCGGCGCTTGTAACAGCTGGCAGTACACTTCATCAGCCGAGGAAAAAAAAAGTTACAGACCTCTCGGCAGTTCGTTGCGGTCTCTGAAGGGCGAGCAGCTCGCAGCCTCGACGGGACGTCACGAGACCACCAGCAGCAAACGATGAAGGAAGAAATGGTTTTGGAATTCGTCTCATAAGCAGACGCGGTAATACCTTGCACAGCGAGAAGATGAAAGGGACTGACCTGCTGATGTTGCCGGAAGATATAGGCTCTCCGGGGTCAGCAGGGGGTCACGAGTGATGTTGTTGGTATAAACACTCGACCTGCGCATGCGCGAGATGTATCATTCAGTGCTTGAAAGCACCGCCTCTGGCGGTCAGTAAGGATGAAATAGAACTATAACTACAAGAGACTCCTCTCCTCTTTGAATAAAATGAGCCACAGGTCACTGGTAAGAGCAGCCAATTAAGACCATAATTATGTTTGATCATCTCAGTGCTCCTTTGTGTCTGTTGTAATTATGATAGAAGAAAGAAGAAAATGAGCTGAAAAAGTATGTTTAGCTGTCGTTGGGTGGATCGGTCAACAAAATACTGCATTGTACATTAATGTGGCTGTCAATATAAAGAACTGCAATCATTTTACTTCTTAAAATTATTATGAAGCATTACTTTTTACATTAACATTGTTTGTAAATGCTCTGTCCTTGGTTGGCGCCTTCACTGCAGCTTGAAAAAGTTGAAGTGAGCTCAACTTTCGATCTGAAGCTATGCTAGAAAAGCAAAGCAACGGACCAAAAATTAAATTTGGCAACGGAAGATGAGAAGTGAGACTGTTGACACCTGAAACACCTCTGTGTGAATCCAGCCTGAGGCTCACTAGCCTAACCCTAACCTTAGAGAAGCTAAATATTTGTATGCCATACTACACACATGCGTCATAATTAGCAAGTAGGGGCAAACAATGTGTAGGATTCACTTCTGAAATAAATTTTGAGCCATTTAGTTTGTGTACAATTTATATGTTGTAAATCTAATCAGAAATTAATGAAGCTGCTTTCTTGTCAGCACTCTACACCAAGTAACACTCAATAGCTAAATTCAGTAACAAACTTCTCATTTACAAAAATATCAAGAACTTTAATTCAGTTTATTGTGAAAGCCTCCTCAGAAGCAAATATACCTTGGAGTCTTATTGGGAAGCCATAGCTGGATTTATGGTAGGCTAAAATATAAAAGCCCATGTGCAGGGCCTGATGCTCAGACTGAGAGCTTCGAGGTCTGCCAAGACAGTTCTTATTTTGAATCCTTTGATCAGAGATTAATTTTCCACATGTTCCCACAGTCTTTTAAACAACTAACAAACCCTAAGAGGACTGACAGGTGCCTTCCATTTAGTTAAGTCCTGACTGATGGGGGTGCTGCTGAGATGTTTTCCCTTTCCAACAGGCTCTGTGATCTATGCAGAAGACTTCTGAATAGTGTTGCGCGGGTGAGGTTTTTTTTAACACCCGCCCCAACCCGACCCGCGAGAATTTCCAAACCGCCCCGCCCGAACCGTGGAAAATTCTAAAGCGGCCCGCCCGACCCATAAAATATGACCCGCAAAAAAAAAAAAAAAAAAAAAAAAAAGCCAGGGCCTGTAGAGAGGGTTAATTTAACATGGACCTAAACGAGAAGGATTTGCGCTAGACTCGCATTATTGTGAAACTTCGACGGTAGGCTACATCAAACAACAACAAAGACAGCAAAATTCAATTTTACGCCATTCTTTATTGAAGAACTGTTATGAACGACTCAGCGCAGCACAGTTTTCTCTAAAACAAAAGTGGAGCAGCCACTAACAAGTAGCCTACTCAATGTGCACCTGTCCAAACCGTGCGCCTATATTTACAAGCTCCTGTGCCACCTGCATAAAGCCCTTCCCAGAGACAATGTCAAATGGGCGTAAATCCGCGCAGCAGAATTCTACAAAATCATCCACTTATTTAGACTTCGCTTGGAGTCGTACCCTGCCTTTTAGGAAAGATGACATTAAAGTGATGGTTCGGAGTAGATTCACCCTAGGGTCATTTGAACCGTGACATCCAGCCAAGTAGCCCACCCGAAGTTTTTCCGATCTTGGCCGAACATCAGTCGAGTTACCGAGTTATCCCGAATAGCTTAGTACAAGCGCTAACGGACCCTGGCAGTATCTCCAAAATTACCACACTAAAATCACATGCCATGACACCAAACTTCTACAGTAGTACAAATATGGTCTGTACTCACAAAACGATGCATTTGGAAGTTTGTACATAGTCCAGGAGTTTATTATTATCAACACAAGCCTAATAGCTTCTCTGCTGCTAAAGCTGCGTCGACGTCACTTCCTTGATCTTGGAGCTTCAATGTAAGATGAGGGTTGATCTACTACTGTAGACAACAAAGCAAGGCTGCTCAATTTCTCAATTGATAAAATAAATTCACAACTCTACAACATAAAAATTCATGTAGAATATAGCATATACTTTGTTGTCTACAGTAGTAGATCAACCCTCATCTTACATTGAAGCTCCCAGATCAAGGAAGTGACGTCGACGCAGCTTTAGCAGCAGAGAAGCTATTAGGAACTTCTGTAACTCAAAATTGCGATTTCACCTATATTTCCAAACTTCCGGGTTGCGGGTTTTGACTATTTTGACCCGCCTCGTCCGCACCCGCAATACTTAGAAAAAACTGCTACCCAACCCACCCGCGCGCGGGTCAATGGGTGACCCGCGCATCACTACTTCTGAAGCTCTGTGAATGTGACTTTGGGTTTTAGTCATCTCTCTGACCAGCTTGTTAATTTACTCAGCTTGGCCGGATGATCAACTCCATGGAAATTTATGATGGTTTCAGATTTTTTTTTTTCCATAATTATTGAGGCCACTGGTACAGAAAAAAAAAAAAAAAAAAAAGGGTTCTATACACTTACCTTGCACCATGTTTCACCAGTTTTACTGTGGAGTTCCACGAAGTTCCTTGGACTACATAACATAGCCTAGCAAGCCAGACCCGTACAGCAAAAAGAGCAAATTCCATTTGCGGCCGCTAGGGGCGTCTAGATTTCTAGGCTAGCAAATAGTCTCAATTTGTGGAAAATTTGAAATTTGATTTTTGATTTCCACAAAAATTTGTTATCATGGATTACTCAATCTGAATGGGACAAATGTCAGTTTCATCCATTTGAAATCATATTGTGAAGATAATCAAGTGTGCAAATTAAGCGGTCTGAAAATTTGGGAAAAAGTTGTGTATCATTTTCTGTCTGCAAATTATTTTTGGCAGTCAGTGTAATTCTTCTCTTATAGTTCATTTGCTTTATGCAACAGCTTTACCATCCTAGAAATGTTTTAAGGATGTTACATTTTTACACAAAGATTCTAACACACATTGAACTTCGCCAAAAATCTCCTACATTTTCATTTTCAGCAGAGTGGAAACTGATGTGTTTACTAGCATTATTTCATCACTGGCCCTACACAGAAAGCTACACAAAAAAGTATGGTTCTGATGCTTTTACTGCCCTTTGAAATGATCGGGTCAGACTACTTTTAAGTTGATAAATCGAGCAGGACATTTTTTTTCTTTATTCAAGCCAAAGTCCTACTCACCAGCCTGGTGGACAATTGAGGGTTGGTAGACAAACTACAGTCGACAGCAGTAGTTTTTTTTCTCACCTTAACAACCAGATCAAATCTTCGGTAGAGTTCTCTGTCGATGGCCTTTAGTAGCAGGAGCTCTGCTGTGGTTCTGTTTAAGCTGAAATATTCTGCATAGGACTCTGGTTTGCCTGAGAGAGACCAAACAAAGGGACAATAAAAGGAGAGCAAAAACTAAATCTGTGTGTGAGAGGGAGAGGGGTAAACATTAGTAATTTGTTAAGAATCAATATATGATTGGTGTGTGTCGTGACAGAATATTAAAGATTAAGAAAGTGAAGGGGGAAAGGCAAGGCTATCGCTGTCAGTTATTTAATCTCAGCTTTGTACACACACGTAACACATTCACATATGGTACTTCGAAATACTGCATTGTTCAGCAGGGAAATCAAGTTCTGGTGAGGGAAGCAGCAAAAAGGCGCATGTGCACAATTACATGTCTCAAGTGTGCATTTCTATGTATTTGTGTTCCTCCTTTATAGCTAGGACTGATTTGACAGGTTTCTCTGAGGGATGCTGCTTTCCAAGACAACATGATTACCAGTATGTTTGAGCAGCTCGTTGTTACTCCCAGCCTGTCATGTACAGACATTTGGACAGGACCCCTTGGCATTAGGTTTCACCATAACCTTTATAGTAATTTCTTAAAATCCAGGTTAGCAAGACTTTAAAAGAATTATGTTAAAGTCTGAAACAGATGCCATGAGACTGTAGTCAAAGATTTGATATAAAGAAAAAGTGTGCAGTTAAGCATCGACAAAACATAAAAGAGTGCATTTTATTGTTTTCCTGAACCTAAACAAGTGACAATGTGACTGAAAACAAATATTGTAAAACAAAATGTAATTATAAAGTGTAGTTATGGGTCTTAAACTCATCTTGAACTCAAAGTCTCACAGCTGGAAATCTTGTGACTCCCGCAACATTTAAACCTCCAAATGTGGACGTTATCAATTACGAATAGTAACTTTTTGACAAGAAGCATCAGTGAGTAACAAGTTGGGATCTGGAATACAGCATGTCTGTTAGTGGCCGACTGTGTTTCTAAGTTTCTATTTCTATTGTTGTTGTGTTTTGTCCTTTTACCACAAAATCTGTGCCAGAGTGAATTTATTCTCTACAGTGTTACAAGATAAGTTGGTTTTATGTTTATTCTTTTCTTTGGTATTTATGGTAATAGTAATCTAGGGAGGATTAAGGGCCATGACATGCAGAAAAGGTCAAAAGATGTTGAGACAAAAACATTGTAACTCAATTGTTCGTTCGCTTTCCAATGTCTTTTCAAAAGTCTAAAGGGGAACTACCGTATGTGGCATTAAATCTTCTGTAACTGACAATCAACTGTACTATTTTAAAATCATATGTTGGTTAAGTTTCAATGTTGAAACAGATTTTTTTTTTCCTTTAATACACACTCCCTTTAATGCCTTATTCAAACAGAAATGTGCATCACAAGAGCAGTCTGGGAATTTAAATCACATCTATGTTAAGTAATTTAAGCGGCTATATGGACTTTGCACATCCTTATGAGTTAAAGTCAAAGTGTTTTGTGACCTTGCATTTAACAGTATCAGTCAGAGCAGAATAGAGCACCATTTCTCAAATGAATCACTTTAAACTTGAAGGGCTTTTGAAGCATTAATTGACAACTATCATACTGTATATCTGTAATTTTCTTACATTTTATCCTTTGAAAGTAGACCCATTAATTGCTTCACAATTTAGTTAATATTGCACCTAAAGATTTAAGTGGCTTCATCATCCAGAGCCATAGATCTTTTCCGAACAGTTAGTGTCTGTGCTACGGAGCCCTGGGAGTTCTAATAAGATTTGCGTCTTTTGAGAACAAATATGCTTGCGCCACTCTGCACAGACTTCACTCAACTGATGAGTACAAAATTGGTGAAAAAGTTTATCTGTTTTGTTGAGTAATTTAATATTCACTGAAAAAGGGAGAAATTTATACTGTACTGTTTTTTTGCTTCAAACATTTTAGTATGAATAAATTATATTTTCAGTCGTATAGGACTTCACTTGGCTTTTAAGAAAAATGATCAGACATGAAATTTGTGCCAGTAGACAAATTAGTAACGTCCCAAAGTATATTATGCCTTTAGCTAAACCAATAGCAACAAACCTAAGTTCCAAAATGCTCAACCTACCAATGAGGATGGAGTACAAGATCCCTGGTCTATCAGACGGAGGTTGTAGGTTTCTGTCTTGGTCCACAGCTTGAATTGGCGGAGTCACATTGAGGGGATTCACCTTATTCTGGAGACAAAACAAATTAGAGCAATAGAGTTACAAAGTGTATGTTAGTTCTTGGAAGAACCAGCTCCTACAGGAAACGTCTTGGTAAAACAGGGCACAACTTGTTCAGCGTTTAACAGAAAGGTGCATATGTAGTAAGGTCACTGCAAAAGTTATAAAAAAAATAAAAGGGAACACAAAAAACAGCTGCTACTAAAAGTAGTAATGAACTACAAAATAACAAGGCCCCGGGCCCCGATGGCCTGACTCCTGAGTTTTTTAAAACTTTTCAGAGCCTGCTCATTGATCCTCTGCTTAAAATGTTATCCCACTCATTTAACTCTGGCCACCTCCCAAATACTATGATGGATACCAACATTTCGCTGATTCTGAAGAAGGGCAGACCACCGGAGGATTGCTCCTCATACAGACCAATCGCTTTGCTTGATGTAGATAGGAAACTTATTGCAAAAATCTTAGCTAGAAGATTAGAGCATGTCCTCCCAGACCTTATTTCAATGGACCAAACTGGTTTTATTCAAGGACGTAATTCCTGCAATAATATTAGGAGACTGCTGAATGTTATTCAGTTTGGCACAAACTTGAAAGCCCAAGCTGTTGTAGTCTCTCTCGATGCCGAGAAGGCTTTCGACAGAGTCGAATGGTCATATTTCCTGAGGGTCCTCTCTAAATTTAACTTGGGAGATAGTTTCATTAAATGGATTTCTCTCTTATATGACTCCCCTCGTGCTTCTGTCATTTCAAATGGTTGTAAGTCTCTCTCATTCTCAGTTGCACGTGGCACTCGCCAAGGCTGCCCTATCTCTCCTCTTCTGTTCACGCTCGGCATTGAGCCCTTGGCGGAGGCGATGAGGATCAATCCTCAGGTGACTGGCATTAATATAGGTCCCCGGAAACACATCATCTCCCTTTATGCAGATGACGTGCTGCTCTTCCTAAGTAAACCTGAGATTTCTATTGTCAGAATTGTTGAAATCATTGGAATCTTCAGCCAGTTCTCAGGCTACAAGACTAATTATTCAAAATCAGAGGCTATCCCCCTAACCCTCCATACTCCCTGGTCCTCCTCCAGTGCAGTCCCTTCGATGGTAACCTTCTGGGTTCACTTATCTTGGTATACATATCACTCCCTCCCTCTCCGGTCTTTATAAAGCCAATTTTGTACCTTTAATCCATAAAATCAAAGAAGATCTGGCACGTTGGACCAGTCTCCCATTATCTCTTATAGGTAGAGCAAACCTTTTTAAGATGAACATAATTCCTCGTCTGCTATACGTGTTCCAAATGGTCCCAGTTCTTTTGACGAGAAAGTCACTCTCCATCCTGAATATCTCGTTATCTTCCTTTTTGTGGAGGAACAAACGGGCCAGACTGAAATTACAAAAACTGCAACTTCGCTTAGGAGAGGGTGGGTTATCCTTGCCGAATATTAAATATTATCAGTTGGCTTGTCTCGGTCGCTATCTCTGGGAATGGTTTAGAAACGATCCCCGATCCATTTGGCTTGGGATTGAAGCTGCCTCTCTGGATCCAATTCCTCTTCGTAATATTATGTATGTTTCTAAACAATGGGTGTCAAACAAAGTAAGGGGAAACTTCCTCCTCCAAAATACATTTAAAGTTTGGAGAATGTTAAATAAGATGGGGACTCAGGAGGATGGTCTCTCTCTTTCCACCCCCATTCATTTTAACCCAGAGTTTCCTCCTGGCCTTGTAGACAATGCATTTCTTTTATGGTCTGAAAAGGGCATTTGTACTATTGGAGACTTAGTAGCTGATGGTACAGTCAAATCCTTTAACCAGCTAATCGAACAATATGACCTTCCCTCCAGACACTTATTTAGGTATTTGCAGGTCCGTAGTTTTATTTCTTCAAAAACAAGGTTATATTCTGGTGGGTTCTCTCACTCTCCTATAGAAGAGGTACTACAAGATCCCGAACCCCGAAAACTGATAACCAGGTTATATGGTGCTCTGTTGCCCCTAGCTGAGGACATGGGTCATCTTAAATTGCTCTGGGAGGCTGATCTTGGGGTATCAATCTCAGATGGTCAGTGGGGTGATGTGTGGTTGAGCTCTCTTGGTTGTTTGTACACTAACAAAATTAAGGAATTTCAATTCAAAATTACCCACAGACTCCAGATTACACCAGTACTAAGGAACAAATTTAACCCCACACTTTCCAAATACTGTAATAAATGCAAGATCTCAGAGGGATCATACTATCATTGCATTTTTGACTGCCCCTTTATTAAAGATTTCTGTAGAAAGGTCTGTAAAGAAATTTCTGACATATTTGGTAAAGACCTGGACCTAACCCCACTGTCTTGTATTCTTGCTAAATTCTTGTATGCTGAGACTGCTCGATGTTCTTCTGTTTGGTGCTAGATGTTGTATCCTACTTCACTGGATCTCTGACAAACCTTCTAAGCTTTCACAGTGGTTGCAGAGTTTAAGGGAACTTACCCCCTTGGAAGCAATGACCTACTGGCTTAAAGGGATAGTTCGGGATATTTGACATGGATCTGTATGGCATCACCATAACCAGTGTCGTGCATTCAAACTGACTTACCCCCGACAGTGTCCTGTGAGCCGAGTTTTTGTCCAGTGTTGGTCAAGGCGAAAGTAGTCCGGCTTGTTTGCTGGGGTCAAGAAATTAGCGCGTTTTTCTTCCCAAAACAGTACGTGTGCTAAAGAGTGATTTATTTCATCACAAAAACCGAAGCCGGCAAAAGTCACTCCTCGTTATCACTTGGGCCCTACTGTCTCTCATTGTGTATCAGTGCGCACGTCATTCTGACCGCGAGCTGTGCGCACGAGTCTTTCTGTTCTTTGGCAGTGCTCAACACTTACTCTGCAGACAACTGGCCATCGGGTCCAGCTGGTCTGGGACGCCTCTTCCAGTTGATCTTGGGAACATGGAAAAAAGTTCTCAAGACGCCTGCATTCAGGAGTGCAGGGAAGTCACCGTTATTTGTGATGCAGGCAGCAGCTGTCCCGCGGCCGCCGACATCCTCATCTATGGAAAGGTTTTGTATCTGGGGCATAACTAAATCCCACTCGTGGCAGCAGTAACATTCCACCTCTGTCTGCATTACTTCGCACTTCAAACAAGTGCACCAGGATTTGTCGGCCACCCTGGGTATCGCAGCTCCAGCAGTGGCTCCAGCTTCTGTTTCCATCACTTCTCTGTCCACCCTCTCTCTTTCTGCCCGATCTAAGTCCATTTGGCGAACTTCCTCCTCAGTATAAACGGGTTCATAAAGATACCCCCTTGGCTCTGAACGGAAGTCAATATGTTCCTCGTCGCTCTCGTTGTCAGACATCTTCCCGAGCAGTAAACAAAGTGAACTCGTGCGCACAGCTCGCGGTCAGAATGACGTGCGCACTGATACACAATGAGAGACAGTATAGGGCCCAAGTGATAACGAGGAGTGACTTTTGCCGGCTTCGGTTTTTGTGATGAAATAAATCACTCTTTAGCACACATACTGTTTTGGGAAGAAAAACGCGCTAATTTCTTGACCCCAGCAAACAAGCCGGACTACTTTCGCCTTGACCAACACTGGACAAGAACTCGGCTCACAGGACACTGTCGGGGGTAAGTCAGTTTGAATGCACGACACTGGTTATGGTGATGCCATACAGATTCATGTCAAATATCCCGAACTATCCCTTTAAGGACAAACCTTTGTTATTTTATAAAACTTGGAATCCATTTTTTTATTATATTGGTATGGAGAGTGCACAGACTCTACAGAAGGGACTTTATGGACTTATCTGGTCTGACATTCCCCGAGGGAGCCACACTTGAGTTATGGAACTAAACATCATAGTAACACTGCAATACCTGGATATCTGTTTATCCCTTTAACTGAAGAACAAATCTGAGCTCTTTATGTCATTGTATGGTTTCTTTTTGTTTTGGTCCTTGTCTGTACTTAATATTGATCTGTTTTGAATAGATTTTTCAGGTTTTGCTTTTTTGTTTGTTTGGTTGTTTTTTTGTTTTTGTTTTTTTTAACTCTTTCCTTTCACTGTGTGGATTTTTGCTGTTGTACGGTTGTTTGTTTGCTTGTTCACCGCATCCTGTGTATTATAAGGCGCTTTCATGCTTCTGTACAAAGCTTTTCGTGTATAAAATGTCAAAAAGCAATAAAGATATGTTTAAAAAAAAAAGTAGCAGCTTAAATGAGGAGGATTATGTAACATTTGAAACCATTTTTTGATGGCGCATCAAACTCAAACTCGCTTGTATATGTAAAAGCTTTGGTCCCCAACAAGCTCAGAGGACCCTATTAAAGCAAGTGAGAATTAAATAGCAATATAGTGAAATCCACCGTTGACAACAGCAAAAAATACACACATATAGGGAACACATCCAGAATATAAATAGTATCTGCTTTACACAGGCAGCATAAGAGCAGCAAAAACTCCACTGAAAAAAGTTATTATTATAGTAAGTAAAAAAAAAATAATGAAATAAAAAATTACTGCTCATAAAAAAAAGAGGATCCATTTGTATTCTTTCTATTTAGCATAATATGCTAATATTTGTATGCATATTTACTGCACACACATATGCATACACACACAGGAGAGACTTCCAAGTGTGACGTGTGTGTCCGTATAATGGTAAAATATGTAAGATCTATCCTGCTGACAGAAATATAGAATGTCTATCATACACCAACAACATGCATTTATTTCTTAATGTCTATGAGAGCATGGCCATAGCCCCCAGACACATATGTACTATATACCATCGTAACCTCCTGTACATTGTATGATATATTATTTAAGCTGTGTAGATGTCATGCAGTACTTAAAATTTACCAGCAATCACTGAGCTATCTTTGCATTTACAGTCAGTGAGAAGGGTAGAGATAAACGTATTAGGAAGAAATGAAGTAAAATAAAAAAAAAGGGTAGGGGGATGCAAAAAAATACAAAGGAGATTAATCTGCCAATAGTTGAGGGTAAATGGGGAGCAGAGTGATGTTTAAATGCAGCACAGAAGAAAGGAATAATCTGGGAAAACCTGCCAATTAATTCCTTTAAAAGACTAAATGTCTCTGATTTTCTGTTTTATGAAAGTAAAGAGGTGAATTAGTACGATCTGCTTCAGTTTTAAAATTCATGAATCCCCATCTGCAAAGTGCCTATTTTTTACAAAAATCCTGAAATTTTTTTTTTTCAAAACAAGTTTGTTTGTTGGCAGGTTCAAGCCGATCAAAGTTATACAAATATTAAATGTACACTTCAATAACTTATCGGGCAATCCATCCATCCATCCATCCATCCATTTACAGCCAACCAATCAAAACCGTGGGCTGCAGTCACCTGACTTGATTTTCAGCAGTATTGGTCAAAATCAAGTCAGATCTATTAGTGGAAAACACGCCTCATGCTTTAAATCCTTGACTTTGTTAGGCAGATAATTTAATATCCATTCATGTTTACATCTTACTGCACAACATATTTCATGTGAATATTGGTACCCAGTGCGGTGTTTAGCACTGTCGCCTCACAGCAGCAAGGTTCCCTGGTAGAATCTCAGCTGGAGCCTTTCTGTGTGGAGTTTTCAAGTTCTCCCACTTTACCCAAATCAGGTTGGAGGGATGCTGGAGCCTATTGACGCTGCCACACAGTGAGAAGCAGGGGTACACGCTGGACAAGATGCCAGTCCATAACAGGGCCACCACAGAGACAAATGAGACAAACAACCAGAAACACTCACACTCCCTCCTAGGATCAATTTAGAATCCCCAAGTAACCTATAATACATGTTTTAGGATGGTGGGAGAAAGACAAAGTACCGAGAGAGAACCCCCACTGGCAGGGGGATGCAAATAAATGTCAACCACCCATATAAGATACTGCTACATGAAAAGAGGTGGTAGACAGGGCGGTCGGTGGCGTAGTGGGTTAAGCAGCCGCCCCATGTACAGAGGCTTAGTCCTCGATGCAGCAGGCCCCGGTTTGACTCCCACACCAAGCGGCCCTTTGCTGCGTGTCTTCCCCATCTCTCTGCCCCCTGCTTCCTGTCTCTCTCACACTGTCCTATCATTTAAAGGCATAAAAAGCCCAAAAAAATACTTAAAGAAAAGAGGTGGTAGACATAAAATCGAAAGGTATTAGGAGTTAGTCTTACATACTGAACTGAAAAAATTAAATGGAAAACTGTCGTAGCAAAATAAACAAGATAAATCATTTAGTAATTTGTAAGCAATGTAGTTCAGTATATTACTTAACTTTTCTTATCCTACATTTTGGCATTCATAGTATGGAGCCATTTCAGGGTCATAATGTTTATTAATTTGAAACAAATATTTGAAATGGAAAGAATATATCATGAAATTGAAAGTCCAAAATCCTGCCAGTAGCATATGCTTGTCTCATAAGCCCCTTTCACACTGAGATCCGCTACCTTAGCGGGTCCAAATTGCACCTTCGACCCGCGTCGAGCAATGTGAACTCTTGGCGTGTTGGTGACCCGTGTCGCCTGAAGCCGAGTTCAGAGGGCGTTGCCTAGTGGCAGAGCGTCACACGAAACACATAAAATGCTGGGCGTGTACAATGATGTAGGCACAAGCCATGCGTCAGATGCTGCGCTGGGGACAGGAGACGGTGGTGTGGGAAGAGGAGCGGGTGCGAGCTCCATGCTGCCCTGAATGGCAATGGGGTTTGGCAGAGTGGCTTCCTCCCCAGATGGCGTGGCACATCCAATCGCCATTCCAGTCGCCCTCTGCCACTCCTGCCGTTGTGGTCATTTAACCGCATGGAACTTTTTCCTCATGGCTTTTAATTTGTTGGTCACCTGCGTCTTGCTGCGTGGGAGAGCGCGCTCTCCCATCTTTCTCGCCAGCCCTTCCAGCAGAGGTCCATCTTTCACCGTCCCCGAAATGTGGCGGTAAATAACGTCCTCTGCTCGGAGGCTGAGGAGCTCGCGGACCTCCTTGCCTCCCCAGTTGGCCATCTTCAAAAATGTCTCAAACGTGATGTAGGCTAAAACAGAGTGAAACTTGTCCTCACCTGTCCCTGTTGTTCTGAATCAGCTGTCCATTCTGTCTTTTAAACTCCTCACGTCACGCTACGCCCACGTCCGACCCGCGTCAATTGCGTTCACACCAAACTCGGCTCGGCAAAAAGACTAGGGTCCGACGCAGGTCGAAAGGCGAGTCGAGTTGACACGGCAGCCCGGGTTGGCAGTGTGAACGCAACAGCGGACACGCTAAATTCGCAGATTAAACGCGGGTTATTCCTGTGTGAAAGGGGCTAAAGATTAAGCCAGTGCACAAGGCCGGTACAGTGAAACTTGGAATGGCTCATTAAATCAGTTATGCTGTAAAAGTAAACAAAAAAAATATTTCAGTTTGAATTTAAATTTCACAATTTTTTCACTTATTACTTTCAAATTTTCACTTCTACAATTTTAAGATTTTTTTTTCTTCACTTTCATATTTTACATTTTCAGATTCAGATCCTTTTTTTTTTTACACTTTCAGTTTCTAAGTTTTAGCCATGTAATAGCGGGAGGGGCGGGGCTTCAGATCAGGGGTGGAATCATCAGTTACAGATGGCTAAAGGGATCCCTCTGCCATGTTGCCTTCAGGAAACATGGGGACTGCAACAACTTGTTTGACACCTCTTATTAAGGTGATGCAGTGAACATAAAACATGGAACGAACAAAGTCTGGTTATTTAAACCATTTGGGTCAACACCCAATACAAATTGCAGTGTGAGAGTGATAAATATGACCAAATTATTCAGTATTCTCAGCTACGCTTCAGACGTGGACGTTTCCCACACCAACAAAGTATCCCACACAGCAGTTCACTACAAATATGGCGTCTACCCAATAATCCTGTTGGGGCTTAACTGGGGAGTCTCTTAGTAGGGGTTCTTGATACTTGTATTCTCGTATTTTTATGAAATGGCTTTAGTTGCAGCCAAAGCCCTCTTCTAACTAAAATTACACATGGAGTCAAGAACACTCCAAATATCCAGATGTGCAGCCTACTTGCTCTGCCTATATGGAGGAGGCTCGTCAGCTGTGGCAACTGCTGACCGACTAAAGAAAAACAATGTAGATGAGTGTTCTTTCCACATTGTCCCTACACTTACAGCGCAACCTTTGTCAGACTAGAAGAAAAACACTGAGTTTTGAGTAATCTGTGCTTAAACAGAGCTTCTAACTTCATAGAGAGACAGAGGTCCCATAGACGATCTTTATACTGTGCACAAAAACTAAAAGTATTTTTCATCAGCAGCTCTGAAGGCAGTAACAGCACTACTTTATAATAATGTGCTGCATAGTTTATGGTTATGGCACATAAACTGTAGAGCTTATGGCATAAACGACTTGTCCCCTTCAGCTGTGTCAGGGCCTTCCTGTACTCACTGCCGAGGCTTACTTGAATTAAGGTCTTAATCAATTAATATTGGCGGAAATATTGAAAGATAATTCAATTTCCATTAATTGCCAAAGCTAATTTATATATTAAAAGTGCTCTTAAGTGATTGTATCAATCAAGTAAATGTTTCAGATCTACCTGGCATTATCGGAGGTATATTGTCCTTTTTATCAACTATGTTAAACTGGCCTCAGCTGTGGTCAGCATGTTTGAGGAGTTATCAGTATAAAAACAACATCACTCAATGACAACCTGTTCTAGATTAACTCAAACAAGGACACAGAGAAGAAAAATTAGATTCCTATTCAGACACAGCAAGCTGGGAGGGTAACACTGAAAGGCTCTTTACATGCTGTGCTTTCAAGGCTTGCCGTCAGTGACACGCAGACTAAATCAGGCAAGCAAACAGTGCAAAATCAGCAGGAAGAGTAACATCAACAGGTATCCGGCTGGCATGAATGTCACCATAGCAAGTGAGCTACCTCTCTTGGCAAACTGCCTTCTATATATACTGGTACTGGCTGGTAGGTGGCTGATCCTGAGAGAAGTCAGAAGATCAATATGAAAAAAAACCTGAGGACTTTTGGAGGCCAGGTGAGGCCTTGTGTCAAGTACTGATTTCCACAAAAGATTGTGGCTAGACGCACGTTGTGCACACAGATTAATGCAACTTGTAGCTAATTAACTGCCAGCGTGACATACTAAAAAACTCAATTACTGGTCAGGATTTGGGTAAGTTTTTTTTTTTTACAAATATCTGAAATGCAGAGGCAGCAACATTTTCTTAGTGTATGTGTGAACATGGCCTGTCAGTCGACTCCTCACATAACTTGGTGTGTATATCAGAGAGTGTGTGGCTGTGATAGAGAAAGACACAGGGAGCATACTATAGTTACGCTGACTCTAAGGCTCAGAGGTTGTCACAACTTATCAGTCTGATTGGGACTCAAACTATTACAGTAGCTTGACTCTCCCTGCTCATTCCTCTTTCTTCGACGACAGGAAAAGCAGCTTGTTGATATCCTTTCCATTTGTTCTTGTGACCTAAATAATACTGTGATCTAATTAATTTGGCTGTCGGTATGTAAAGTCTGAGCAAATGTAAAATCCAGGTTGAACACTGTAGAGTTAACTGTGGAGTCAAAAGACTATTACTGCTTCTGTGGTAACTTTGGAGAGAAATGAGTAAGATAGTGATTGTGATCATTTGCAACAAAAAGAAGAAACGTTTTTCTGCACTTTTGTTATTTTTGTGCTTCACAAGTGTTTAGTTTTGAGTGGAGGATTGTCTACACTGTAAATCAGAGGTGACCTAGAAAAAAAAGTTCATCCTCAAAACTCTGCCAGGTAGTTTTCTTTACGAGACCAAAGTTATCCGCCGCTAACATCTATACGAATTGTGTTATTGCCAGAGTACGTCGAGAATTAAGTCTCACTTGCAGGCAAAACTTATTTGAATTTCTCCCACGGGGGATGAATGAAGGATTTTTCTATTTCTATTCTATTCTAAAACATACAGCTGATGCAGAGATCCCCACTCCCTCACACCAAAGGCAGTCCATGCTAAGCAGTTTGCAACAGAGATGCCAGGACAGCTCTACTTGCAGCAAGGTTAGACATAGTTACTGCAGCTGCCATCGAAGTCAGAATAAATAAATAAATAATAGATTAATAAATATTAGGTTAAAACATACAGAGTTCATGAATACATACATTTGTAGTAACAGTAGTTTAATATTAAAAGCATCATTTCATATATTTCATGTAAATTGTTTGTTTTGATATGGGGAACAAGTCTTAATTAAGGGGGAATTGTGTATAACATTATTTCCTTAAAGTGTGAATGTGACACTCTGTTTGTCAGATTTCAAAATTAATCATTGTATATACAGCAGACCCGTTTTCATTTTGAAAATGAAAAATAAAAAGTAGAAAACGGCTAACGTTACTCAAAGACCTTTTTATTACAGATAATTGACTTTGCATTGAAGCAGAAGAGTTGTTTTAACAACTCTGCAATAGCCTGTTTTTAATAAAGGCTATTAGATGCTGCATGAGCCATACCAGAGAGCTTATAGGCAAAAAGCAAAAGATTTGGAACTAGCAAACTACACAGGATGTAATCAGCTTTCATGCTAAGCAACAGAGTCCTCCTTTTGTCCCTGGAACAAAATGTCATCAAGTGGAAAATGTCTATCGTTTCCTAAATGTTAGCTTTGATTTGAGACTGATTCTTACAGCTGAGATCACAGACTGTACAGCATTATGAGCAAATAAAGAGTGTTTCCAGAGAAGAGAGGCCAAGGAAGCCCGGTTTTGTCTGTATAACTTGAACTTTTTATTGCTGCAGTGATATGCGGTCATAAAAACTGAAATCCATGAAGCCTGTTGAATCAGCAGCACCTCTGCAGAAACAACTGTCATACCTAATGCAACACTGCCTCAGATTATGAAACCACACAGTAATTTCAACAGCCTAAACCTGCCATGTGTCTTCCTCTCCGCTATCCTTCCTCAACACCCCCACCCCCCTCCATCGATTTCAGGCTGGTCCACGTTTGTGTACACTTTATCTGTCTCAAAATCACACATCTGTCTTGGTTGGGAGGAAAGAATGCATTCAATTCCGTTAGTGTGTATGTTGTATGACATGTTAATGTTAGAGAAGAGTAGGAGAGTGGTCTACAAGCACTGAAATTGTTTCCTTGCTGCATCCAGATGAGAAATTAGCATTCAACTGTATGCAGATACACGTCTGTCTCACCATAAATAAATAGATGAGGTAGACAATGATGAGTTAGGCACGACTGCTCTACTAGCTTGACACTGTTCTGAGGGTGTGTGTGTAGGTGGATGGGAGGTGTTGAGGCATGAATGCACAGCTGGCTTGTCACAATCATACGTGTGTGTCTGTTTATGGTAAGGGATGAATGCACTGCTGACTTGCTGGAGTTGAGAATTTCCCCTACAGCTACTTTGTATCTTTTGCAAAGTGATATTGCTCGTTACTCTGGATAACAGCATCAGCTAAATGTCAGCGATAAAAAAACAAAAATACTGCACACACAGCTGCGCAAGCATGGATAAATAGCATAGTGTGGCAGACTAGAGTAACACTTCTTGTTATAAGATATTTACAGTACCATCTGTTAGAAAACAGATACATTGTGACAGTTTGTCCAAAATTGATTCTTGGGGTCCCAGAATTGTTCCTCTTAAGTAAAGAGCTACACAAAATTATTTTGCAGCACAGTTTAAGATAGCGGTTACAGACATGATTTACACCTGGAGCCAAATGCATAAAACTATAGATAGAGTAGATTCATGACTGAAAATGTGTGCACAAAAGCAGAAATGCATGTGCATTATTTTCATCAGATATCTGAAGTATGGTTTTATAAATACCAATCAATGTGAATCTCTACATGCATGAACCTGATTTCTACTCCAATTTTAGCCATGGTAAATGGACTGTAATAATTAAGCGATTTTATAGTCTAGTCAACCACTCAAAGCACTTTTACACTACAAGCAACCTATTCAAACACGCTCATAAAACACATCTTAGCCTATACAGTATTACAAGCAGTGTTACAGTATGTCACACACATTCACAAACTGATGGTCAGTTGAAATATGGGGCTCAATGTCCTGCCCAAGGACACTTCTACAGGTGGCCATAGGAAGCTGGGAATTGAACCACCTACCCTCTGATTGGTAGACAACCACTACAACCGCCTTGAATGGATGCACATTCTATTTTGTGATTTGCATATCAAAAAACAAAATAGGCATTATAATGAAAGCAGCACTAAAGACACTGCTCAGATTTATTCAATATAAAACTGAGACACAAGGAAATTCCTTTTTTCCAGCTCCGCAATCAGAAACAGAACCAAATGTTATCTAAAAATTGCTGAATTAAAAAAGGTAACAAGGGATCGGGTTTGTAAGTTCGGAGCGAGCGACTGGTACGACGAGGTAAAAAAAAAATGTTCGGATTAAAACCAAAACTCTCGCCCGCTTCCACATCACATATAAGCTCCTGACCTACGAGTCCTGTTTCATCTGCAATGGATGAGCCATAGCCTGTACTGCACACAGTTGGTGTGGAGGTGATCGGGTGGGAGATACACATCTATAGATGGTTCACAGTATATTGGCTGTTTTCTTGCACAACCCTGTGGAAGCCTATGAGACACAATCTTGTGTCAGAAAATCATAATGGTATCTATATATTCATTTCCCTCTTTAAGCCTCATCTGAGAAGTCTTCCAAAGCCATTACGTACAACATACGTACATCTGCAGTTATTTAAAGCAATAATAATTACTCTTAATAAGAGTATACTGTGAAATGTGATGTTGAGAACATTAAAAAAAAATTGTCTGTTTTGTTTCATGGCTAATTATGTTGACACTTTCAATTTCCACCTCATATCAGGGTTACATTGCTATAAAAACATGTGCATATATACAAGAATGTGTGAGGGACATACATTGTCACCGCACTTTTGTTTTATAAATTCCAGTGTGATTGCAGGAAAAGGTTCAGTATGCATAGTTCATGCATCTGGCCTCTGGTGTTATCCTTTTTCATTTATAACTTCTATAGACATGACACTGTGCGACTGCAAGAACGTGTTACTCTAAAATGTGTTTTTCATATGACACTAATTGGTTCTGGCTTGAGTTGACATACAAACCAAAAAGCCTAGATAATTCAAGAGTGCATGGATAATGTAAGCATTTGCTCTAAATATCCAACTTGTGAGCAGCAACATAACTACATTTCAAGATGAGAAAATACAGGCTTCACACTTTTCTTTTAACTGCAGGGTCAATGTAAATGCTATACTTTGAGAACAGAGATTTTGAAGCAGATATCAACACTGACACAGGCTCTAAGTTAGCAGTAGAAAACTGGATTATTTACACCTAACTCTCAAAGTTACAGAATGCCACTGTAATTGCATTTGTTTTCTAGAGGCTTGACAGTATTGTGAACATGGCACATAGTCCTGAAATTCTCAATAGTTCAACACAAATGTGCAAAAATTGGAGGTCAGGTTTAGAATTACAAGGCCTCTGCCCCATACACAAAACTATGATGCGGTAAATTATGTATGCGCTTGATACTTACCGGCTCTGTCAGCTCAAGCACGTTAGCCCGATACGTGATGGGACTACAGTCTCGAGTGTTTCCCACAAGGGTACATGGTAGAAACATGGGACCCAAGTCATCACCATCCAGTACATCCACCGTTAGAGTGGTGGTGGCTGTGCGGCGCTCACTCGGATAGGGTGCTCGATCCTAAAGAGAGATATTATATTTTTTTATTATAATGCAGGATGCTATTTCCTTGGTTTAGTTGATTAAGTTTTCATACTTGCATGTAAAATAAATGTAATCTTTTAATACTTTCAGCGAGACAAATGAAGAAACAAATGGAGAGCAGCGGGGAGGGGGGACTTTTAATGTTTAACAACATTTGACAAGAATAAACCTTCATAAAGATGAAATACCTTGAAGGGAAGCATACAGTTTTTGTTTTTTTTCAGAATTTGAAAGGACCAGCAAAGGTGGTCTTTCCAGTTTCACATAACAAAATAATGCTTAACACATACATAAGACAGAAAACAGACAGACCTGCTTCTTGTGTTTAACTGCGAAAATATAAAACAAGATTATTTGAAAAGCCACTACAATTTTAACAGCCTGGTCTTACTGCTTAATTTCAGAAAACTTACATTATCTACATTAAAGGGGAAGTTTGTTTTTTTTAAAACTGGAACTTATTTCTGGCATAAAATACGTTCATCTACTCACCAATAACAGTTTGGTGAAAGTCTGCGACCTTCGGACGCTATTTAGATCACTCGAGATCCGCGTATATCCATATTGCGGGAGGGAACAGGGCATCAACAATACAGCCTCTAAATAAGGCATTATCTGTCTTTATTTCACCAATACTTTAAAACGAATGAATGACTGAACACACACTATTGCACTGTTAGTTCAGAGCTGCCGTGTTGTTGTTATTGGGGGCTATCGGGGCTTTCTAGACACACGACTAGTGGGATGACGTCATCGGCGTTCGCCGCTGCAGCACAGCTCAGTCGCTCCATCATACTCAAAGTCGTCGTCAAAATCTGATAAATATTCTGCCATGTTGTAAAAATCTAGCAGTAGCAAACTCCGAGTCAAGATAGTCGACTGTCACAGAGCACGGAGTAAATTATTTTAAATTATATGAATTGAATTATTGAAAAACCTTATTAAAAGGAATATTCAGGCATCCCTTCTCATTTTTCTGAATGAGCAGTACACCTGCTAACCCATCACATAGTCAGAAAGAAAAAAATTGTGATGCTTTCAAGTGAAAATGTTAGAATTGTGTAATTGCAGATGATCTTGGAATAAGGTCTGACCTTGACAAACACAAAATTAAATATGGATGTGCTTGCAAACGATTCCGTTTTTTTCAGAGGAAGACCTTCAGTAGACCTTGGGCTGAAATAGCTGGATTGTAGCAGAGCCCTCTCCAATACAACTAGTTTCCAAGAAACTCATCAGTCCTCATCAGACACCTGGAGTCCAGTCTCTTACAGTCTTTTGGATAAACATATTTAACAGTGCCAAGCAAAATGACAGATTTTTTTTGGGACACAGGTTTGAATGATTCAGTTCAGCCGTTCCGATCCCTTCGTCAACTTGTTAAGCAGCTATTCAAAGCACAGGTCCCTTGTTCAGACATGACTGAGAGGTAGCTTAATCATCACAGCTTGGATTGGAAACATTATTTGGCATGTCTTGCTTTAGGAAGTGAAACGTTGCTTTGAATAACAGTAGATTTGACATCAGAAACATAAGATTTTCATCCAGCTTTTGGAAAGAAGAGAAAAAACATTTTTCTCCAACTGCATTCTTTAATTATTTTTGCATGCGCATATAAAGCTAAATATCTGTTAAATATATAAAAAGGAAAAAATGTCACTGTCATACTCATTTAGGTCATTTATGTAGAAAAGACTAAAATTTATGTTACACAATCAATCTTCCTTCAATTTGTTTTTGCTGTAACAGTGGAGCCAAAAAAGGTCAGCCTTTCTCAAAGGGTTTTTTTAATGGCTGCACATGATCTGCGAGCTTTGTTAAGAATTGATATTCAGCAAATTCACAGCCCCTCGAAACACTCTTAATATTGTATTTGGATGAACAGAGAATATGTCAGCCTCTCAAGCAGTCAGAAACTCATTAATCTTTCAATGAACAGTTGACTTTTAATAATGCTTTCAGGGAAAGTGGGCCTTGAGATATAAAAATCTGGCAGAATACTTTTGTTGAGAACTAAAGCTTTTGTGAGCAAAGTTTTTGTGTCGCAACAAAATCTTAAACGGTGTAATCAGCACAATTTAGATCCCTGAAACTCCCACTATGAGTGTGCTTTGTGTGTTGGCTGAATTTAAAACCACTTTCATGAATAAAACATATAGAGTGCAGGGTAATAAAAGGAAAACACTTATATTAACAAATACATTAGTGACAATTAAGGATTCTCTTCCAGATCCCTTCAGATTGACCAAGCAAAGCAGAAACAGACAGAAAAGGCTGTGAAACATTAATATTGCTACGATAATAGAAATTTACACAAACATTACAGCATTCTCGACTTCCACCTATATTCCACTCAGTGGGGAGAGGGTTTCTTTTCTCTAGCCAACTTGTTAATAACAAGTTGGAGAAGAAAAGTTTGCATTTCAAATGTTTTCATATCGTGAGAAAATAAAAAAACAATATCAAATTGAAACTTGCTCCTTGATCGCTGCCAAGAGAGATGCAAGCATACGAACACATGGACACTAAATACAAAAACAAAAAAAAAAAAATAAAAATAAAAAAAAAAAAAAAAATCGCCACTTACATTTGCCTTAATGATGACTAGGTATCTTGTTATCGCCTCGTAGTTGAGTCTTTCTCTGAGAACTATGGAGCCAAACAACGTCAGAGGGATGTCAAAGGTTCTATTGGCTGTCTGAAACATACAGATAAAGAGCAAACACTTACGTTATATACAGGGTCAACTCTTAATGTTTTATTTTACCAGATTTAAGAAGAGTTAATACATGTGGCAGAAGGGTGAACGTGTTAGCAGAGGTGTAGTGAGTGTGCATATGTGTGCAGGGGCGACTATATTATTTGAATATGCTCCAAATATTTCATGAACAGACATTAATAACAATTTCTACGAACCAAGAAAAATACGGAGCTTCATTATTAAAAATGTTATAAAAATATTACATTTCCACCACATTGAAAAAGAAGGGTGGTTAAAATCTGATTTAATTTCATATAATCCACAGCTGTTACGAACGTATCTTTTCAAAGGGGAAGATACCGCAGACTCTTGTCCATCATGCTGAATTTATTGTACAAACAACGTTTCGGCCAGTGTGGCCTTTCTCAAGTTTTTACAAAAGTTTTTTTTTTTTTTTTATCTTTATCTTTAACAACAAATGCAGTCTGTTGAATGTCGAGTTCAGTCCTAAAATGAGAGGTAAGATGTGGAAAAGATAGTTTACTGCACAACAGCTTCAGCCAGAAGTTCCTTAATATTTATTTGGCAGCTCGTTCATGCTTGCACTATTTTCTTAGCGGTGGCGGAGTAATATCAACGAACATCCAGTACAAAATGTCAAATAAAACACGACAGAAGCAACTTTTCGCCACAAAATTTGATATGGATTACCAGTGCACACCAGTAACCACTCCGGTGAGTTGATTATTTTGAAAACGGACGTTTATTGTGCTTTTACGGACCTTTCTAGACATGCGCATGACTTGCCGTTCTGAAGCAGGTTGAGAAGAATCAAAATTAGGCAAATATCGGAGACAGCAATAAACATCAAAAAAAGCGGTGAGGGGGGTTCTAAAACATTGCAGACGACTCAGAAAAGAGGCTTAATGTTGAAAATACCGCAGTTCCCCTTTAAGTATGAACTCTTCAAGTTATTTGGCCGTAACAGGAGTAAATATTCTTTAGTCTACATAAAGAACAGATATTGGTCTGTAGGAGTCACATGCCATTTTATTCTTGTCATCTTTCAGTAGAACTGAAATTTTTGCTTCACTCCAACTCTGAGGCATTTGTGCTTTCTTTAAAACCCAGTTTCATATTGGAAGGTTAATACGAGTTAATTTCATACTAATCTAATCCCAGTGATTAACTTGATTTAATTCCATAAATAGCAGGTTTTAGTTCTTGTTGATCTATGTCAGCAGTCATAGTTCTGTTATTATTCATTTAAGGTGGTATATGAGGGATGGTCGCCTTCAAACAGCCGATGTGTAGATGGTGAAGGAAGAACTCTGCTGACACAGACTTGGTCGAACAAAGAAGTATTTCATTGCCAACCAGGTCCGTCTCAGAATTACAGAATGATGCATGAAATCTGGAGAGATTACTGAAGCCCCAAAGTCTGTCATTTGTCTCTCACTTCTCTCCTTATGTAGGGTAAACCTTCCCTTATTTGGTGACCCTGAGTGGGCTTGCTCGTCAGGCTAAAAGATACATGTATATCCCTGGTGTGGCTGTCCTGGACATTCTTAACTGAAGGAGTTAAGCATGGGGTGTTAAGGGGTGTTTCTCCAGATGTTTATGTTTACCCTTATTCATCTCCTGTCTGGACACACTGAACCTGATGTCCTTCCGGACCTCTGATGTTTAGCCACTGTAGTTTCTGACACTCCTAATCATTTTAGCATTTGTGTATTTTTTCTAAATCTTTCAGCTTCAACAATAATTCGTCAAAGTGTATATGCCTTGATTTTTCTTTTTTGTTTTGTTTCGGGGTAAGTATATATTTCAATTGCCCACCCCCACATCAATAAGTCTTCGGATTCTTTTACCATCATATTAACTTCTTTTCCGGAAGAAAACAAAATTCCAGGCGATGGCATAAATTCAATAGAGTGAAAACCAATTTAGAGGTTAAATCTATTGCAACTTTTATTTAAGATGACTGGGTTTGCCTTTGTGTTTATCAATATTTTTTTTAAAATCATTATTCCCATGTCGTGAAAATTAAATCAATGAGTTATAACTGGATCTGCAAAGCTTGATAACAATTAGCAGTCAGATGGATAACCCACCGGGTCTTTTGGGTTGTACTGGATGGTATACTCAATTTGTCCATTGGGACCGTCATCGATGTCTGTCGCACCATTGTTCCCCGAGAAACCAGAGAAGATCGTTGTTCCCACTGGAGTCAGCTGAAAACACAACAGAGACAGGAAATTCCTTAAAGCAATACAATGTAACTTCTCAAAAAGCCCATTATGGAGCTCCCCCTACAAGCTGTTCCGAGAGCAACTCTAGTCCGGTCTCTTGCTTTGTCGGCCTCTCTCTTTCTCTTCCTTGCTTCATCAGTCAACGTCTTCTTCTGTTTCTTCGGTGCCTCTTCCATGATGATCGTACTGACAATGTTGCGCTAGCTTAGCCTTATACCTGGGAGAGTGAGAGGGGTCTATTTGTTTTTGCGGTAGGTGTGCCAGAAAGCAAGTCGAAGTACTTCCGCTCAGCTCCCGGGCCGGTCCAGCAAAGTTACATAGCGCAGTTTTTCCAACTCAGATCCCCGAAGGGCATAGGAGACAGGCCAATCGTAATATTAAAACTCATTCTAGCCACACAATTTTTTTTAAGCTGTTATTTTAAGGTAGAAATGTTACATAGTATTGATTTAAATTTTGACTACAAACCCTGAGCGAGTGATGTCAAACACTTTGACATCAAACTACACATGATGTCAAACTGTATATCCCCAACATTAAACTCATTCTACTTTTCATGATAAATCATATAAACATCTGCTGTGTGCATGTCATAGGGAAGGATAAAATAAAAATAAAAATATTCACATTAATTCTGCAACAAATAATATTCCTCTCCCACTGTGTAATTTGAATTTTAAAATAATTTGCTTTGTAATATTCATTATCCTCAAAAGGGGATTTGGGGTTTGGAAAGTAATATGTGTATGCTGCTGTTTTTATGCCTTCAGTGGCACTAAAATAAATGCAACACATGCAGCATTTAAATAATTTCCTTTGTTTCTATAATCTGTAATATATATCCGTCTTTAATCAGTCTGTAATCTGTGCCTCATTTTTTATTACTTATGTGAATACATGCAAGAACACCCATTAACCCTTTTCATGGAACAGCTTTAATTGCTTTTATGAATAAACAAGAACCAACTAAATGCAACTTTCAGAAAAACCTTGTTCATTTTGAATAGAGCAGAGCTCTCCACACATATTGGAACTGAATGAAAACTGTATTGACTATTCCAAACACAGGGCAGATATGGTCAGTACCTCACCGCAGGGTGGCGAATGAAAAGGGCTTTAAAGTTCACTCCGTTCAAAGTTCATACTAACTGTTATATTGCAAACATGTTCTTTGAACTGAATTCACACTGACAGGTTAGGCTACATACAGGTAATTAAAAAAAAAAATCCATTCTTAGCATTTCATAATAGTAAAACGTTGAGTGTATAATACTGATAAATTCATACCTTCAGAGGTCATTATCTTGGCAACATAGTAATCACCAAACAATTTTCAACCATTAAAAAGGACAATATATAATCAGTGTGGTCGGTGTCTAATACTAGCTAGCCAGCAAACAGCAGCATATTTTCAATTAATCATTACATGAGTTCTGAAAAAATTTGGCATTTATGTGTACTATTGTATCATCTTGAGTGTACTGCGATATATTGAAGGACTAGGATTTTCCATATTTCAAGATGGGAATGTCAGTATTTATTGGGCTCAAACTGTAAAAGGGTGAAAAGAGTTAAGGAGTATGAGACCTTTTACACACATGCAATGTCCACCACAGAGTCCAGACCTTAACCCCACTGAGAATCTACTGAATATGCTGGAAAAGAGTTTAACTCTAACATTACCTTTACAAGATTTTCGCAAGTTTATCCAAACAACCATGAATCCGTGTTGTAATCAAAGCTAATGATGATGCTACAAAATATTAGATTGGGGGACTTTCTTTGGCCAGGAGGTGTATTTTGGTATTTATTTAGCTAATCAATGTTTACGAGACCTGGATTGTAGCTAAAAATAAACTTAGATTCTGAAATAAAAGAGTATCTAATGCTTTAGTTTAACAACTTCTTTCAAAATATGAAAAAACTTGAAAATTAAAAGTAAATCTAAGCAATAGCCAGCTAAGTGTTATCATGTAATTAGTGGCCCTCAAATGTGCACATAAACAGTAAATAAACACCATGTTTACTTTTGCTGCACATGTGGAGCTGCACAACTGTCTTTCTAGAAGAGAAAAGAGAAGCAACAGTTTTGCTACAGTTCTATGATATTTTTTCAGCAACGTGCCAAAGGATCTTTGATTAGATGCCAAAACAGAAGTCACATCTCTGCATGAAAAACATTGGAGATTAAGTTCAATTTATTGGCTGCACCAATTAATTGTTTCATAGTTTCAATCAGCAGGGTTATCTTTCACTCCCACTGATCCATCTGCGACTCTCCTGAATGCCTTATTCTGTCACTTTGCCACATTTGGATAATGAACAAACCGCAGACCCTCACAGCAGTGCCAACTTGTGAAATCTGCCATGGAGATCATCTTACACTTGAAATCTTATTAAGAACCACATTGTTACTGTCTGTGTACCCACAAGTCTTGAAATCAGTAATTGTTGGTAATAAACGACTAGGTATAAACAAATTTTTATAACAGTTAAAGCAGGATGAACTTACTCCTCAATACTGAATTTACTGCATTAGGTGACAGGAGTTCTGGCAGAAGCAGAGGCGAATTAGAAAAAAACTTTCTGACTAATAAGGACACTCAGTGAAATTTTGTATAAATCAGCACAAGCCCACAATCATTGCGCTTATCTAAATAAATGTCCTTATTTTGTAAAAGGGTTATCATCCATTTTGACTGAATTTGTCCAACCTGGCATTGGAAATACATTTTTCTACAATGATGCATTTCCGAAACACTCTGTAGTCATCGTTTGTGAATGGAGGAAATTGTTTTAACAACCGCAGGAAGACAGGATATAGGTGAAGAAGAAGGGACAACCAGAAATGAGTATGGCAAAGCAAAAGTGGAAAGGTCTAGAGACAGTAAAATAATGAGGATATAAGTAAGGTATAAATAAGGTTTAAGTGTGTGAGGGTGAAAAGGGGAAAAAGCAATAAGAAGTTATGGGACAGATTGACCTAGACAGGCTGTGGAAGAGCGCATAATTATATATTCTGCTTGATCTGCCTGGGTCTGTGCTGGCAGCAAGTTAGAGGCATCTTTGTCCAGCTTAAGTTTGAACCTCCTATTGCTGAAGTCCTCTTCCCTTGACACAAGAGAACAAATCAAATGAGAGACTGTCATCTTAAAGAATATTCTGAAAGCCACAAAATAACATTGCCTGCCCCCCCCCCCCCCTCTAATATAACCTTTCAACTTGTGTGGTAACAAAAAAAAACTAAACATAATGTGGTTTATGTGTTTTACACTCATACAGTACCAGGTCACATTTTCTCTAATGCAACCACAAGACCCTAAGAGCAACATGATTTAAGCTTGAAAGAGCACACGCAATCAGTCTGGCACCTGCCATCATAACGGACAGTAGTGATGAAAGGTAAGCCAAATGAATAGCTTTGAAGTTGGAGAGAGACCGTTAAGCATTTCCATCACACTCACTTTTACGGAATATGTTTTACTTTTGTCTAGCTTCATGAGACAGATTATCTATGTGTGAAATATATGTGACAGAGTTTTACCTCACTGACGGCAACATAGTATCTAGGCTGCTGGAAACGTGGTGCGTTGTCGTTGCGGTCTCGGACAACAATGCGGACCTCGTGTAATATCACAGTGCCAATCAGCTCGTTAGTACACTGAACCTGAACCACGATGGACTGTATGTAGGATGGAGGCTGGAAAAGAGAAACAGATATAGATAAATACTTTTGGAAAAGATACAATTGCACCATAGAATGAAAAGAAAAATCTAATAATTTGCACAGAATACTACCAGAGGACATGTACTTCCTTTTTATGTGCAGTCCAAAACTCCAAAATAGCTGCTGGATAACTTTACAAAGCAAAGCAGCAGTAGGTTGGATGTTTCTCAGAAAAGATGAAATAAAACTTTACAAAATGTTCACAAAATCAAATGGTGGTGAGAGAACCGTGAAAATATATTTCTTACATCAAAGTTTCTCTTATAGTATAGAGAGTAAATGTACCGGTGCCACTTTAGTGTGAAATTGTTAAAGGCACCAGATTCACTGACATTTGGATTTCAGTCTGTGCCACATAGATAAAGTGCTGAAAGTTCTCTGATCCTTTCATGTTTTGCACATTTTGCTGGACTCATCGTAAAACTGATTCAGTTCTTTGTATCTCATAGATCTGCACCCATTTCTTCAAAACTCAACAAACTGTATAGACTGGATAAATAACATACTTAAATATTGTCACTCTTAAGTCCACAAGTTATCAGATTCAAAGTAGGCTAAAAAAAATACATAAACAAAAAAGTAGAGTGAAATACATAGTGTGGAATAGCCTCCGCCTTGCCACTCTACCATAAAGGTTGGATTGATGAAGTGCCGCACTGATGGTTGTGCTTTTCTAAGGTTCTTCACTCTCTTCAAAGTACTCTAGATCTCATTTATGGTGACTACTGATTGAATACCTGTCTGACCAAAGCTCTTTGTTCCTGACTTCTCACTCTGGTTGGGCAGGCAGTTATAGGAAACTTTCTTTATTCTTCTGCAGGTATTGTTCGATACAATCCTGTTTCACAGGTCTAAAGACAATTCTTTCAACCTCAAAGCTTAATTTTCACTCCAACTGTCACACCCCTGCTTCTTGGCCATAACATTAAGAGCACAGAGTTTAGAAAAATAAGTCTTTTTAGACTAAAAGAAAAATATCCACAGGATACAAAAGTCAGTACATTGAGCTGTAGTAGCAAGACTGCTGAACTCCCAGCAGGCATCTCCAGGCTCTATTACAGTCCACAACTGGATTATCAACAAGTGCAGCCAATTAAGACATCTGACATTTGAAGCCCCTGTGCCACCCATAGACAATGCTACTGCAAGTTCAGCTCATATGCAAACAGGCCAGTGGGGACATAACACAGGTATGTAGCATCCCCTTGGAAAGCTTTCTATAGACAGGCATGTATTTTGTTAAAAATTCAATTAGACACAGGTGGACTCCTGTCAACTTGTAGACATCCAAAGGACCAATGAAAAAACAAAGATTAATAAGAGTTTAATTTGGAGCACTGAAACCTTGTGTAAATGGGATACACATGTAAAGAGTTATGCTTAGTAACCTAATAAAAGATGACAAAATCTGTCTTTGCTGTGTGATTGCAGATAATTGTTTATAGACCAAGGAGAAAACTCTATTATTAAACATGGAAAACTTGACAGGGTCTGAAAACTCCCCATCAGCAATGCTTAACAGGGCAAAAAGAAAGAACAACATGATTTCAGACAAGACTTGAAAAAAAACAGGTGAGTTTGCTTACATCTCTATCCAGAACCCGTCCAGTGCTGTTTAGGTAAAGAGCCTGTTTGGAAGGATCAAGGATCACCCAGTAGTCACGGTTGTCTCTTAGTGTCAAAGAGATGGTACGATCTGGACCCTCAGCTACGCCATTGATCTGCATGTTCTCCACCAACAATGTTCCTGAAAAGAAATAAAATGTAAAAAATAACATGTTATTCGATTAACTTCTGACGTTAAATTAAAACACACAAACTATTTGGTCCTAGATCACAATTATTAATAAATGTAAAACGAACCAGAAAAACTTCAAACGTACACCCCGACCACCCCACCCCACCTTTTTCTTCTTTCTTTTCATGTTCTAAATTAATTATATAAAAAAATGTTGCAAGATGGAGCCAAATAACAGAAACTGCATCAGATAAACACATCAATGCATCAGTTTAACTGTGGACAGATCCAAGATCTCCTGTGCTTAGCAAGCATATGTCTTCAAATCTAAGAGTCAATGAGTAGAAAGATTGAGTTTTTGCCTATTTGTGGAGCCGAAATAGCAGAGGAATCTGTAAATGTGCTCTTTGCCTTGTAGGCCTACACTTATGCATCTTTGGTCTTGGCCCTATGATATTCTTTCAACTTTTTACAATGAATACTCAACTGCAGACTAAAGTGCAGCCTCTGCTCTACAGTGTGCCGTTATCCTGATGATTATAATGATAAGACATGTATTTGCAGAGGACAAAGAGGATGAGAGAAACATTCTTGTCTATACTGGTTCTTTAAATTTCAACAGTGTTGCTACTCCAACAATATTCTGGTAGAGGTATGACCAAAGTTAGTTTTTACAGGGGACATGGAAACAAAAACAAAATTCAAGAGTAATTTTGAGGGGGACAGTGGTTTCATTATCATTCGATCTGCTCTGATCTCCTGTGGTCTTTGAGGACTCAGCCTTTCTCCTTGAAATCCTTTCACCTCTCTCACAGAATCTGAACAGTGTTTCTCTTAACAGACGCAAGGGTCTTTCAACACTCAGAACTACCAAAAGCACCAAGGCTGTCGTCTCTACGTTTTTATAATTCTAAATATAAAACGGCTCCACATTTAATAGCAACAAACTAACCTGAGACTATCTGACCCTGTCTCTCGGAGCCCAACTCTGTTCTCCGTGTTGCTCTATTCTCATGACATCACTATGAAACATCCTCATAAGAACTTAAGCCCTGGCCTTTTTATAAAGACTGTATCAAACTGATTTTGATATCAGTAGGGGCGGTTACTTGGAGTTTTGGTGCATAGAAAAATAAGATGTTTCTTTTTGCTTGATCTGACATTTCAACTGACCTGACTGTCTAACAAGTAGATATACTAAAATAAAAAAAAGAATCTACCAGAGTCCTGTCACGCCCAGAGACTCACGTTTTTGGTTTTCATGTTTAGGTTATGTTTGTTTTCAGTCCATCTTTAGTTTTTGTCATGCTTTAGTTTCCCTGCACTCTGTTTATTAGTTCACTCACTTCACCTGTGTTTTTTTCCCTCAGCTGCACTCACTCCCCAATCACTCTCACTCCCTATTTAGTTTCCTGCCTCCCCTTTCAGTTTTGCCGGATCTTTGTTACTGTTAGATGTGATGCCACGTTTCCACGCCACATATTCGTCAAAGCTAAGTATTTATTCCATGCCATGTCCTTGTTCTTTTGTTTTTGTTTATAGCTCAGTTTTTCTCCGGCTCTGCCGCGTATTATGTTGATACTTTGTTTTGTTAAATAAATCTAATTTATTTTTTGAAAGTCCGCATCCGTGTCCTCCCTTCTACAACCACAACCCTGACAAGTCCACCAAAAGTTGTATGCATTATTGCATTACAACTGCACAGATTTACAAGATGGTACATGTATGCACTTTTCTAGGTTGTTCCAATGAAGTGACATCCTGGTCACCATATAGATTTTGTAACCACTCATTTTCACCGTCACATTGTTGTTGTGGGAATAGATCGGCACACAGCTGATCAGCCGAAGGATCCGTAAGGTAGCCAGAGTGCATGTGGTAATGCAGAAGAAACGCAAAAGTGAAAATAGTGGTAACGTAAACAATGGTCAGATGCAAGAGTGACGCTTTGTAAAAAACAATCTACAATGTAGTTTTAGTTGAACTGCAATAAAGTCTTCTAGGTTTCAGTTGTTTTACACGGCAAAAATGTACTCTTCTTTTATCCCGGCTGTCAGTAGCAGTTAAAGGCCCTGTCACACTGTTGCGTATGAGAGAAGCATATGAGTTGCGTATGAAAATTATCACTCATACGCTGGTATACACTGACATACGCCAGGGGAACGTTAGGCATAGGTTGTATACGTTTCAAGCACGTTGGCATACGCTGAGGCAGAAATAAATTTTTGAACATGCTCAAAACTTTTGTGCGTATGGTTAATACGCTAAGCATACGCTAGGCATACGCTGAATACGCTAGAGGTACGATATAGGTACGTTACTGATAGGTCGAGAACGCTGGACATAAATTGCCATATGTTGGCATGAAGGTGTACCGTACAGCTAGCGTATTTATAGCCTCCGCCCGTCTGGCGGAGATGGAGGCGGCAGGCAACCGACTTTCACGGGAGCGGTCAGGAGGAGGAGTTGGGGATCTTGATCGCTCAGAAGCATGTAACTCATCAGCCGCAGGTGCATCAGGCATTTCAGCAGATTTGGGTGAGAATGATTCTTGTGTTTTTTTGCCTTTTCCTCGGCCCAGGGCCCGGGCAAACGACAATTGCTTCTTGGGAGGCATGATCGAGATGAATGTCTCGAGAGATGTTGATAGCGCGCCGTCTACTGCAATAATGGAGCAATGTGGAAAGGCTGCTGATATAGGCGTGTTGAAACGTACGCTGGGCATGCGCAGTTCATATGCTACTCATACGCTAGTCATTCTTTATTTTCAAGGACTTTTCATGCGTATGAAAATTATATTATTAATTTTCATACGCAACTCATACGCTTCTCTCGTACGCAACAGTGTGACAGGGCCATAACCTGGCTCCTCCATGAGAATTCTCCCTTGCTTGTCCAAACAGAGTGCTGTAACCGCTGCCTACTGCAGGCAAGGTGGCATCAACTGCTCATGAGTATGTCACACAGCCCCACTTCAAAAAATCCGAATTCTCCTAACAATTAGGTTAGGTTAGGTTAACGTTATTCATACTCGTAGGTGCATTTTGTTGCAGTTAAAAGAGTTGGCTGCTTGAACACACACAGACAACATTTTGGACAACGACAGAGACAGTGAACATAACAGTGACAGTGAACATAACAGTGACAACAGTGGTCCAGACATGGAAACATTAAACCACAGACGCTTGTTGCATCACTAAATAAAGATATCTGACTCTTCCTTACTGTAGATCGAAAGTTTGCAGGTCATATTATCCCAAATATTTTAGTTCATTCTTTGCATTTCTCCCTTACGTAAAACAACTTCCGTTACTTGACAAATATTTCTTGTATTAGCTACATTGGATGTACTTTTCACAACTCTAAAGGCAGTTGGAGATTCCTACGAGTACTTAACAGAATTTAAGTTACTGCATTCCCTTTGCACTTCAATCCAAAGCAGTAAAAGAAAGCAACGTATAATGAAGACACTTACTTGAAGCAAAAGCATTCTTGAATGCTCTAAGGCAAAAAATTCTGTGGTCATCTGTATTTTCACTTACACTTGGTCAAATTGTCTTGCTCATATGTGTGAAAATATGCAGCCATTACCCATCATGGGTCTTTTCACCTCATTGGAAATATAACAGTAGGGAAGTGCGGGAAATATTTGAGAATGAAAATAACTGTAAAAACTGTGCATGCTCGACTCCGTACTACTTCACATCACAAGAGACCAATTACCGGGCCTTACATGCTGAATTATTAATGAAAAACAGTATTGTGTCCCATCTTTCAGCACATTATCACATATTGCAGGCTTTTAAACTGCAGGCATAATTTTCTGTATTCGCCTGTATGTGCCTGTACACGTGATAATAAATAGACTGGTGGATAAAAAGCAAAACTTTTAATAGATTTTACGTGGCATCTGACCCTTTAAAGAAGCCAGCACACAAAAATCTGAACATCTGCATATTAATAGATATGGATGAAAAAAAAAAAAAAAATTAATGGTTTTCAACTTGCCCAAATGGATCAACAAAGAAAAGAGTGTGTGTGAGTTTTTGAGTCAGAGACTGAGAGAAATAAATAAATCAGAAATAAATTAGAAAAGAAAGACATTCAAATGTGGAAAAAGAGCAAAAAGTTGAAATTTGAGAGCCAAGCAGGATTGTGTTTGCTTGAGTTTGTGTCTAAATGGCAGAACACTTCATATTGTTTGTCAATGCACACACAACCGTTTGTGTACAGCAACATTGACGCACATGCACTGTACAATCTCAAATCTGATCTCCCAGACATAAAATTGGGTCATGGCTTTCAGTGCTACCATGGAAACCATTTCAAATGCTTTGCTGTGATTCGCGGATTCAAAATAAATAAGAAAATTTAATAAAATTGGTTTCTTTATATGAAAGATGGGATAGAAAATGGAATTCATTAGAGGAGTTTCTTTCCTTACCATCTTCCGTTCCGTTTTTTCTGTCTGTCTTGTGAAAGCACATAAAAGAACAGAGACTGATGGTGCCAACACCTTGTTTCAACTGTGTCTAATTTAATATTGTAGACCATCAAGTATAAATGCGCTCTTTTCACAGTTATCTAACTTTATACGATGTGACTGAATATTGCATTCTTCAGCACCTGATTAAATTGGCTCAAGTGCATATACAAAGACCCATGTATGTGTGTAGCAACACAGAAAGCAAAATGAAATCAGGAAGAATTACAAAAAGCAATTAGAGAACAAGAAAGAGAGGTGAAAGGAGATTGGCTTGAAAGAAGGAATGATGAAAATATAGAAAACAGAAGATGTATGACAAAAATTGAACAGTGAGATGGTGCATTAACGGAGATTTTACAGGAAGTTAGCCTAACTGAATGTGACCATGCTGCCAGTGGTTCATCAAGGTATGAGCCATTGACTGAAAAGTAGTCATCACATAAGCCTCCTCCCTGAGCTCTTAGGGGGGGATGGGGGTGGAGACAAAAGCACAAAGAAGAGTTGAAGGTAGACCTAAATGATCTCTATTCAGCGATACTTTAATGATAGGATTGCAAAAAATAAGAAGTATAATTTCAAATAAATTCAAGGTCTTGTCTTCAGTTTGACACCTATAATTTGTAACTTCAACACTTGTTTTGGATTCACAACACTGTTTTCTGACATGGTGCATTTATTCTTTATAACATCTGTCATTTGTTTTTCATGATCACTCGTTTGAAAAAAAGGTTATCCGTATCACAAGCTCTTCCAAAGAGATGAAAGAGAGAGAAGTCATGAGATGAACGACGAATATGTCATTAAAGGGATTATACTTGAGCTATACTAGGGATGTCCCGATCCGATCACGTGATCAGAAATCGAGGCCGATCATGTGGTTTCTGACTCGATCGGAATCGGACGTTTCATCCCGATCAGGGATCGGATATATAGCCTATCTATATATGTATATTTATTCTCATTATTATTATTATTATTTTTTTTTTAAATCAGAACTACAGTGGAAACCGCTTATAGTGGTCACGGATATAGTAATCAACCGCTTATATGGATCAAAAGGCTTGGGACGGAATCATTTCTATACAAATGCTGTTTAAATAATTTGTTTATAGTGATCAAGAAATCCGCTTATAATGTTCATTTTTGGCCATTTTATGAATGTAAACATGTGCAAAAATAATTTTAAAACTACGTGTAGCTATTTTATTTTTTACTCCCTTGATTCCTTTCTGGACGTCTGCTTCTGCCTCGTTAGCTAACGTAACGAGTTGACACCGGGCAGCAAGCGCGCGAATCATGGCTAGAAAAAGGAAGTCATGGAGGAGCATGTGTCCGAGGATGGGTGCTGGAGAGCGGATTGAATGCGCGTGTGACCGCTGGAAGCTCCAGGCTGGTTCTTGTAAGATGGGAGGCCGGTGTTCATTCGATTTCTCCTACTTGTCGAGAATTGCTACTTTGTGGTTTTGCGCATGCGCCAAGCCGATTTTCTAAGTTTCGTTTTCACGCCAAGTAGCACAAATCGACAGAACACCGGCACGGAGGAGCATAGATCCGAGCAGGGGTGCTGAAAGGCGGATTGAATTCAAACTTTATTTTCTGACTTGTAAGAAAAAAAATGCACCGGCGGCACAGCAGAGAATAAGTAACGTACTGTATTTGAGTTAGCCTACAGTAGATCTGCGCACTGCGCAGTACTGTAATTAAATTTGCATGATAATAAAATTCAGTAAATGCTGAAGCTATCCGTTTTATTTAATTTTTCTCATTGAAAAACGATACAAATGGCATTTAGATGATATTCTCCATAAAAAATAAGTGAAATACCTGTACTGTAATACAACTTCGGTTTTAGTAATCAACCGCTTATAGTGTTCAAATTGGCTCTGGACCAACGTGATCACTATAAGCGGTTTCCACTGTATAATATTTCAAAACAAATGGGAAAAAATAACAGCTTAGTATTTACTGTTATGTGGTGGTACAGAGTCAGAATGTCTCAACCATAGACATAATACGTAGACACCTCATTGACTGACGCTGCCTATTGGAGCTGACATATCAGTGCGGCCGCCATCTTGGATGGGTCGCCAATGCCTCCACATTGCATTTATTTCGACTGAGGAAGGTGTACATCCCCAACTACAATAATTATAACTCCCCGAATTTTTATGTCTACGGTCTCAACTACACACAGAAACAATGCATGCGGCATGACGTCACTTGCCGTAAAGCGAAGCAGAACACGTCAGCAGCTTGAAGCTGGGGGCGCGAATGTCTGCGGTGTGGAGGTATTTTAAGGTGGATGACAAAAATGTTGCGATTGCAAACTGTGAGATATGCAAACTTGGTATTTCAAGAGGTGGCAAGCACATCGCTAACATCCTTGATGAGAACAGGAACAGGCTCAAACCTGACAAGGTAGAGATGTTGGTTTTTTATCAAGAAAAACGTACATTTCCTTCTCTGAAGCCAGAGGAGGAGACTAAAGGCTGATTTATGGTCGCCTACAGAGAGCTACGGACAGCTCTCTCCGTCGACGGAGACCCTCCCAGAGACGCTCTCCGTTGCTTGTGTGCATCGGCCAAAATTCCTATCTATCCGTCGAGGAGACGGAGACTCGCAGAGACCGCAAGGGTTGTGATTGGTCGGCTAACAACATCATTTCCGGAATCACTTTTCCGGTTTAGTGCCTTCCTCTCAGAACAACAACACCGCCATTTTTGAAAGAGTTTACTGTGTGGCCGGTCAACATTTGGTCAAAATTATTTGCATTTCAAAATCAATAAGCTCCAACTCCAACAACAGTCTTTCTCTCTCGGTCGCCATCGTTCACTGTGAGGAGTGAAACGGAGCCGGAGGGTAAACAATCAATCAACGACTTTCACGATAGACGTCGCGAGATTGGGTCGTCTAACAAAGCGACACCTACTGATCGGGAGGTGAATTGCCTTGCATATCCGACAGCCCAACTGAGAACTCTGAAAGGACCGACTACGGAGACGGATTGATGGATAGCGACGGAGAAGCATACTGAGGCCTTAAGAATTAGGAGTGCAGTTCCAAAAAGCATATTACTGGCCATACTTTATAATACTGTGGCACTTTTATTTGCTTATTTGTTTACATGCCTGCCAGGTATTTCAAGTTGAGCTGCTGCTCGTTTTTATATTAGACATTGTTGCACTAAACTGACTTATAATAGACAGTGATCTTAAATTAGATTGCCAGGTTGGAGCAGTGGTCAAGTCCTGTTTCTATCATCTTAGGCAGCTGGCAAAGATTAAGCAAATTCTTTTAAGACAAGATTTTGAAACAGAAATTCATGCCTTCATTACAACTCAGCTCGATTACTGTAACGCTCTTTACTTTGGAGATAGCCAGTCTTCCCTCAGGCGTCTCCAGTTGGTCCAGAACGCTACAGCTCGGCTTTTAACCGGAGTCGGGAAGAGGGAGCACATCACCCCTATCCTGGCTTCTCTCCAATGGCTGCCTGTGCATTTTAAGATTCTTTTATTGGTTTTTAAAATTTTACATGGTCTTGCCCCATCTTAGCTCTCTGAGCTGCTTCACCCATATTCTCCCACTCGTTGCCTCAGGTCAGCTGATCAGCTGCTCCTCGAGGTACCGAGGTCTAAACTAAAGCTTAGAGGAGACAGAGCTTTTAGTGTTGCCGCTCCCAAATTATGGAACGATTTGCCGTTACATATTAGAAGTGCCCCTTTATTGTCCACTTTTAAAACTCATCTTAAGACACATTTTTATTCTTTGGCTTTTAACACATGTTGAGACTTTTTGCTCTTACTTCAAGATGGCGGCGCACAGAATTGCAGCGGCCCGGAGCTCCCAACGCTGGCATATGTTTTTGTTTATTTTGGTAGCACTTAGTATTATTTCAACAAGTTTTCAAACACTGACAGTGAAATACAGCCGAAATGAACTTTTAGAGCTCAACGACGCAGCATTTCGCCAACTCCCAGCGGATTTCGCCATCCCTGCCGAGATCACCAGATCACCATCCAGCACTCCCGGGTCCGAGAAGCGGAGGAGGAGACGCTGTGAGCGGTGGCAGAAGAGGGGAAAACGCGGAGGAGTGTGGGCTAGGCTCAAGGCTCACCCATTCAAACCCCCGCTTCCTACCATCTTCCTCTCGAATGCCCGTTCGATCCGCAACAAGATGGACGAGATCCGACTGGAAATAGCCTCAGAAAAACAAATTAACAACTGCTGTAGCTTAATTTTTACGGCAACCTGGCTGGATAACACGACCCCGGCCTCGGCCATCGAGCTAACCGGACGCACTGCCTACCGAGCGGACAGAACAGCTGACTCGGGTAAGAAGCTGGGAGGAGGTCTGTGTATCTATACCAATGACTTGTGGTGTACAAATGTCACAGTTGTTGGCAAACATTGTTGCCCCGACGTAGAAGTTTTGCTGCTCCAATGTAGACCGTTTCATTTACCACGAGAATTTTCTGCTGTTTACATCTGTGCTGTTTACATCCCACCCGACGCCAATGCTAAGCTAGCTCTAGCTAGGCTACAGGATATTGTAAACAAAAGCCTGGTGGCACATCCGGACAGTATCTTTATTGCGGCGGGCGATTTTAATCACGCCGATTTAAAGGCTGTACTTCACTCTTTCCATCGCAATGTGAAATGTGCTACTAGAGGGAGGAACACACTTGATCGAGTTTACACCAACATAGCCAAGGCCTACAGAACCCAAGCGTACCCCCACCTGGGTCTTTCTGATCACGTTTCGCTCCTCCTGCACCCTTGGTACACCCCCAAAATCAGAACTAGTAGGCCCGAAGTCAGGTCTGTCAGGATTTGGCCTGTGGACGCCATCCCTAGGCTCCTGGACTGTTTTAGCTCCACAGACTGGAACATTTTCAGTGGTCAGGGAGTGCAGACACGTAGGTCCCTGAATACACTTTTAGTCACAGTCCTTGACTACATAAACTTCTGTGTGGACATTGTTACATCCTGGAAGCAGATCCGTGTCTTCCCAAACGTCAAGCCTTGGATGACACCAAAGCTACAATCACTATTACAAGCCAGAAATGCAGCGTACAGAACCGGTGACACCAATGCATACAGCGCAGCAAGATCAGCGCTGAAGCACGGCATCAGATCTGCCAAGCTAGCATATAAAACCCGCATTGAAGCACAGTTCAGCAGCGCCTCATGCCCCCGGCAGGTGTGGGAGGGCATCAGGGTGATTACGGACTACAAGGGAAGAACAGCCCCCCCTGTCAACGGCACCGCCGCTCTAGCGGAGGAATTAAACATCTTTTATACACGGTTTGACAGGGACAACAAGGACCCGGTGTCGCCCCCCCTCCCACCTGACGGCTCCACCTTAGTCCTGTCCACTCATGAGGTCAGACTCAGCCTACACAACATCAACACCAGAAAGGCAGCAGGCCCAGATGGGGTCCAGGGACGGGTGCTCAAAGACTGTGCAGCTGAGCTAGCTCCAGTCTTTACCACCATCTTCAACCTGTCTCTGGCCTCATCCTGGGTCCCAGCATGTCTCAAGGCAGCAACAATAGTCCCGATTCCTAAGAAACCAAATGCTGCAGGTCTGAACGACTACAGGCCTGTGGCACTCACCCCTATCATTGCAAAATGCTTTGAGAGACTGGTCATTAAATACATTAAAGCCTCCATACCGCCATCATTAGATCATAATCAGTTTGCTTACCGGAAGAACAGGTCGACAGAGGATGCCATTGCCATTGTGTTTCATACTCTATTAGAACATCTCGAGCACAAGAACATATATGGAAGACTCCTTTTTCTTGACTTTAGCTCAGCATTTAACACCATACTGCCAAACAGGCTACACAGTAAACTGCACACACTTGGTCCGAACACTACACTATGCAACTGGATTCTGGACTTTTTAACACACCGTACACAGCATGTAAGGATTGGCAAGCACATTTCCCGCACCCTGCCCATGAACACCGGGGCCCCCCAGGGGTGTGTGCTCAGTCCACTTCGCTACACACTTTTCACTCATGACTGCTGCTCCCTCTCACCATCAAACCTCATTGTTAAATTTGCAGATGATACAACAGTACTTGGTCTCATCACTGGGAACGACGAGACCTCATACAGGAGGGAGGTGGAGAGTCTGGTGGAGTGGTGTGGTGACCACAACCTTGATCTGAACACCACCAAGACCAAGGAGATGGTCATAGACTTTCGTAGGGCCAGACACCCCCCACATGCTCCACTCGTAATCGGAGGGGAGGAGGTGGAGAGGGTGTCTAATTTTAAGTTCCTGGGCGTGACTGTATCTGACAACCTGTCCTGGGGGATCAACATCACCTCTGCCGTGAGTAAAGCACAACAACGCCTCTTTTACCTCAGGAACTGAAGTGGGCAAAACTCCCTCAAGGACTAATGGTTAACTTCTACCACTGCACAGTAGAGAGTGTGCTCACCTACGGGCTACTGGTGTGGTTCTCCAGCTGCACCAGAGCAGACAAGGAGGCACTCCACAGAGTGGTCAAGGCTGCGGGGAGGATCATTGGGAAGAGCCTCCCGGAGATCTCTGCAGTCTTCATCTCCCGCTGCCTACGCCGGGTGAACAACATCTTAGCTGACCAGTTCCACCCAGCACACCATCTTTTCCAGCGACTGCCCTCTGGCAGAAGATTCTGGTCCATCCGCTCCAGGACCAGCAGACTGACCAACAGTCTGTATCCACAGGCTGTCAGACTGCTGAACAAACAACCTGCCCCCGCAACCCCCCCCTCCAACTCCCCTCGGTAACATAACTCCACCATAACCACCATTGATAACTGTGAACTGGATTGCATTGCTGCATTGTACACTACTTACCATCTACCGCAGACAGCAGCCCCCTGCCCCGCCTCACTTCCAAACCCCCTCGGTAACATATCTCCACCATAATCATAACCATCATTAATAAAAATTGTGAACCGGACTGCATTGTTGCACTGTACACTACCTACCATCTATTGCAGACAACAAGCCCCCCCCCCCCAACGACAAACCTCATATTCAACTGCACTAGCACTATTGCACTTTGGGTAATGTTATTTAATGTGATTTATATTGTTTGTTTTTATTTCTTTTCATATTGGGTGGGGTATTTATTTATACTTGAATGCCAGTGGTGATGGTGATGCTACAAACAAATTTCGTTGTAAACTCTGTTTTAACAATGACAATAAATAATATATCTATATCTTACTTCTGTTATCGTGTTTTATTGTTTCTGTTGTCTTTTCCATATTTTGCATGTTTATTGATTTTCGTCTGTACAGCACTTTGTTGCAGCTACTTTTGTTTTAAAGTGCTTTATAAATAAAGTAGTAGCAGTAGTAGTAGTAGTAGTAGTAGTAAACTCCAATGTGAAGAATTTGTTTATTACTTGATTAAATTAATAAAACTAATAAATACTTAAAACGATAAAACTAATTAAATAAGTTAAATGATAAAATAAGTGAATAAAATAAAAAAAAATCAGGGACATCCTGGATCTGTTTCTTCACCATTTTTTTAATGTACTGTAGAATTATCGGTATCGGCAGATACTCAAAATCAAATGACTCGGAGGCAAAAAAACCTGATCGGGACATCCCTAGTATATACTTCATACACTGATGTTGATGAAGATTCTCAGTCATCCAGGTCATGGTAATAACAAGAGCTTAAATAGGGGCAACTGGACGACTTCCAGTTCACCTCTCACCCGAAAGGCTTCTTCAGTACATACACATATATATATGCATACACACACGCACACAGGCAGCATCCTTGGGTTTCTAAACACATCTATACAAAGCTGTTTTATATTTGGATGTTACCCTGCTTAACTTCAATATCCACAAACCTTAATTTGTCATAGCCACAGCCTGTTTGTTAGAATTACTTAAGAATGCTACATAAGTTAACTAAATCAAACTTTAGACATTCATATCTCATTAAATCAATTGGAGCTTTTAAGGCTCAAGTTTAGTGTTACCCTTTAGATAAAATACTGAGGATGGTCTAAAATGACAGAGCAAGCTACCACAAAGCCAAATACACCGAATCGCAACAAATTAGAATGTCAATAGTACCAAACTGGTTTGTCTATTCCAAATTTTCCCAGTCTTGCCAAAAGACATGGTTTGATAAATTTGACAGCTTAATCAAACACAAACTGGTGGGAAGCATCAACAAGCTCTCTTTAGTCCCTGGCTGCAGCATTACGATGGCACATTCTTCTGGCTGCTCAGAGACTGTTTCTGTCCCCCAGTCCTATAAAAAATTCATAATAAAGACTGGCTCCAGTGTGTTTAATATGAGCTGCAGTAGACCAGCATCTGTCAAGGTGTGGATGCAACTTATCAGGTTACTCTATGCATACAAAGCTGCTTTCTGTATCCAAAAAAACATTAATCAGCTGAAATGTAGTCCTCTTCTATTATGGGTCTATTCTTTTATTGTTTTGTATGGACAAAATGGGGCCTGCTGATGCATATTCCACCTTTACTGCAAAAGTTGGGATCTATAAAAGCAAACTTGCAATGAAAATGTTTGCATCTGTTTGGAAACTGACCAATAGGTAAAAACATGTGGAAGACTGAGGAAACTGACAACACTGATGGTGAGGCAGTGTTAGTACAGAGCCACAATATAATAAACATTAAAACTACAAATTTCATCTGTGTAAATGAGCCGTAACTATAACAAATTTTAGTTCTAATAGATAGAAACAAACTTAAGACAAATTTTCAAATTCAAATTCTACTCTGTATTTCATCAGCATTGTCTCATCATCACATTTCCCACCCTCTGTGAGCTGTGGAAGTCGGACAAGCAGATGTGCAGCATTCAGCTGTTGAAAAACAGGATGAGACAGGATTCAGGAAAGTCTGGCTCTGCTTTCCTCAACTAAGTGTGGGAAGCCTAAACTCTTTTCGTGCCAACTATCAAGATTAACTGATTAAATCAGTTTAGACTTAACTGTCCATTTGGAGGTGAGCTAGCTCCCTACCCCGGTCATCACTGACTTGCAGAATTACCCCTACCGTTTAGCTCAGCTAGAAGTTAGACAGCTCGCTCACTGGCCGTTCTTTCTCCATCATTTAACTAAGGCTTCAGAGAAAAAAAAATGAAGATCTCGAGCGGATCTAGCAGAAATAGCTAAACTGGTAACTCTCACCCATGCCCAAGTGCTGTGGATGATGAGGTATCACTTGCAGGTATGAGCGATTTATCAGAGGGTGAAGCCGGTGGTCAGGAGGGAGGAGAGGAGCTACCAGTCAGAAAATTTGTTTTCTGGGGCTGGAGCTTACAATATCATGCATGGTCCCAGGAGAGGATGTCAGCCTTCAATCAATGTCTGTTCCAATCTCAAACAAGTCTGAAACAATCCACAACTGTCAGTGCCTACTATGTTTCATGGCCTCCTTGATACCAGCAGTCCCCCTGCTGATGATGAGGAGGTTTCAATATTGGTTTCTCCACAAGCAAAAACCCTCCCTGCAGAGAGCAAGACTGGTGAGTTCTCCCCTTCTTGTCTACACTCACCCTTTAGGTCTGGTCACGGCCATCAAAGGTATAGGGTACATCTAGGAAAAATGCATGTTTTTGGACTGTGAAGAAGCAAGGGTATCTGAAGAGAACCCAGACATGCACAGGTGGAACATGCAAAATCCACAGAAAATCCTCAGTTGAGATTTGAACTGAGAATCTTCTTGCTGCGAGGCGACAGAGCTGACCACAACACCGCCATGCAACCCTATCTATAAAATCTAAGGTCATAATTGATTTCTTCTGTCCTCCAAAATTGGTTATTGTTCATCCATAGTTTATTTTTCATTCACTTGTTCTTTTTAAGAGGGAGAATACAGAAATTAGAACTGATTGCAACTGATGATGTTTTTATAGTCCTGACACCAACAAGCGTCTGCTCAAATGTTGCAGCCTAAAAATGTCCCAAAGGCAGCAAAAAAAGATGAATCAATAAATAATAAAAATGGGTATATCATATTTAAGGCTGCAACAACTTGTCAACAACATTTCACCAATTTGCATTGCATAAGTCAACACATCAAACACTTTACATTCATCCCCAACAAATCTCTCAAAGTGCTGGAATTTTTCAAAGAGAGAACTCATTAAACGGTGATGTGCACTCTTTGCTTCATAAAAACAGCAGCACAGTTGCTATGCACAAACTTCTAAAAAAATAAAATCTTGAGCCTCTCCAACAACAGAACAAAGAGACGGCAGCTCAAGTATTTCACCCCTTTCACAAAAGCACACTTTACTATTAACACAAAACTGACTCTGCCCGGTTCAGTGGATGTTTAATTCAGATTGAGTCCAGATGGCAGAGACAGTTTGCAAACCTGTTGTTCAGAGGAAATAAGAATTGGCACGATTTACAGAAATTTTTGATCCAAAACACTCCGTCGTCTTGTCTGTGCAACACCTGACCAAAAACTGTGAGTTACCTTTCACTAATGGAAGTTGGCATTACTCCCTTTTTTTTCTTTTTTATATATACATTTTTGCTGATGATTTACAGTTGAATTTCATACATTTTAAGTTCAAGAAAATTTGTTCAAGTTCAAAAAAAGTTCAAGATTTTTAAGGGGCAAACTTAAATACAAAAGACCAATAAATAATATTGTTTTTACAGTCACTGAGTAATTTGGTTAAATCATCCAATTAATCATGAACCAAAACAATCATAATTATGATTTAAGCTTTAATCAACCATGTCCAATATAGGTTGAAAAATAATTTCAAGTTATGGTCATTATTTCTTGGCAAATCTTAGATTTATTGACTAAAAGAATAGTGGAAAGATTAATCGATGAGGGTATTTTTGTCTGCAACCATAATCTAAATAAAATGAATAAAAAAACAAGCAGAAAATACACAACCAACTCTGACCCACTGAGGCAAAACATTTGCTGCAAATCCATTACATCCAATCAGTTTAGGGATAAAGACAGTATTAACTGACTAAAGCTAGAGAACTCTTTGTCATGTCCACTTAACCATTTATAAATAATCATTCCAGTGAGGCAAGAAAAAAAAGAAGAGGCCAATGAAGAGGTTTATGTGGTTTGGAACAATTGTCAGGTTTATGGTACTTTCCAAAGAACTAAAACATCACATAAATGTCGAGCCTCAAAGTTTTCCCACTGAACATCACTTGGTGTACCATACTATTAAGGGCCATTCTCATGTAATCAGTATTATTCACTTCACCTGTCAGTGGTTTCAATGTTGAGACTACAGATAAGAGAGTTAATTAAATGTCACATCACACTATAAGCAGCTAAAATGGCAAAATAACATGTTTGTTGTTGTCATGGAATGCTGAAATGGCTGGTAAGCAGGAAATGCAAATCAAAGCCCTGCATGGAGTTACTAGTTCCAGGCTGATGTGCATACCCAACACAACACTTTTGAAGATCAGGGGGAAAGGGAAAGGAGGAGAAGTAAGAAGATAGATAGCTTTGAAGGATGTATTAAGCAATCAACAGATAAAGACATGCCAGCTGGGTGGATTGACGGCAATGCTCTCTTTTCTGTTTAGTTTTGCCATGCTAATCTCTGTTAATGTCAGGATTACTGTGATCAGGTCTCACTGCTGCATTTGAAACTTTGTGGAAAAGCAGGCATGTCAAACATGATAGGTTGTCTCTGAACAGTAATCTATAAGCTGGAGATAAGAGAGTGATTTAAGCATACAGACCTGCTTGTCTGTCTATAATTCATCTTCAAGTTTTAGAATTAGCCGTTCTTCCTTCAGGTCAGCGAAACCCTTCATTTACTCCCGACTACAGTCAAGATTGAACTGAATAATTAAAACATGCTCTTTTAAAAAATAACTTAATCAAAATATGGTGTGTAAAAATCCTGAAATAAAGCACAACCCCTGATGAGGAATCTGTTTCTTCGGATTCCTCAGTGCAGTCTAAATGGTACAGGGATCAAACCAGGAGTCATTAATGAGTTCAGAAGGTCTTGAAGAGTTTGACTTAACTCTGGGGACTGAATGTGCTCCTCAAATACGAGACATCGAAAAACTCTTACTCTTTATTTAGTAATTTCAAGGAGAAGAGAAGAGCAAAGATTTAAAAGGTTTCCTTATTAACCCTTTTTACAATGTAAAATTAGAAAACACTGATGATTATTCATCGCAAGACAAAGAAACTAAACTAAAACTGTCGAAAAGGATCATACAATATCTCCAGGTTCCCACAAAATACATTATACTCAATCAATGGCCATTTTAAAAAAGCCCCCCCAACCACACACAATCTACACAACCAAAAGATTAATCACAATTTCTCCATGTTGACCATATGGTAAGTATATTAGTAGCAAAAATCAAATTGACAAGTTAGCAAACTTCCTTAGCTTCTTCCTGACAGAATACTTTAAACCAAACACAAACAAAGAAGGAAAACACCTACCCCAGCTTGAGACACTATTCTTTAAAACATAAAACATCCCCTAGTCTTCGGCACTGAAAAACTAAATGTGCAAGAGTTTCAGATTGATTACTAAATAAACCCAACAATTTTCTGAGTGAATTGGATTAAGATGTTTTTGTAACTGTGGCACATTATACGATCCTTCACTAGAGGTCAGCTGTCCACTTCTCAACGGGCAGCTTTAACAAGGACTGTTAACATCTTCTCAAAGTGGAACCTGAATTAGAACCTCTATTAACCTAAATGCGGCCTAATCCTTTAAAAAATACAAATATCTTACCTTCACACTTTTTTAAGTTTACAAACTCTCCCAAGTTTGGAGCCATGAAATAAACTTATCTTTCCTCATTTAACTCCCACTTCTCCATGATTGGAGTAATAATCAATGATGGAAACCTGTACAGTGCTTTCTAATACCAGTCCACCTAAATAGAATGAAACATCTCCACCACTCTGAAAGAGTTCTTATAATGTCCTCCAAAAACTCTAGACAGCAATCTTGGCCTCAGGTTCATTTTCTGGCCCAGTACTTCTACAGGTGAGGTCAAATGTCCAACTTCCAACAGCCCGCTTCCTCAAGACAGATCTTATGGAAACTGATGAAAAGATGCCGGCATTAATCATACTGTTGTAGATAAGAGGTTTCTCAACAAAACAACAACAAAAATCCATAGACCTGGAGTGACTTGGTCAGCCTTCAGAACATACCAAACTTCCAGGACAGAAGTAAAACATGCTGAAAGACCGGTAAGATCAGCCTCTTCCTGCTTTAGAAGGTTGTTTGTCATACCCAAGCCTTCAAACTCTTTGCAAAACAAGGTGTGTCCAGCCTCAAACCCAAAACCAAAGTGATAAAGAAGTTTGTTTGAAGGCCAATATCCTTGACTCAATTAGGTCTTTAGGAGGAAAGAAAAATATCAGTTATTGCCAAAAACATTGAGGCTGCTGAATTATTATCAGGACAGACCCTCTGTAAGACAACTGGGGTAGATGCCATTTCCATTTCCAGCTTCACATTTTATAAAATGTACTTTTGCAGATTACGTTTTCATATAAACAAAAAAAAATTTTTTTCAGAACCTTAATGTCTGCTTGCTCTCTAATAAAAACATTCACATCATTGGCATAAGAACTTACAACCAATGTAACACTGTCATCTGTCACAGGTAATGAAATCCCACTCAGGTTATCCTGTAGCCTACTTAACAAAGTTCAATAACTAACCTATAAAGTTGCTCTTGAGATGGGACAGCCCTGCATTATTCCCCAGCTCACTGGGATTGATATGAGACAACTCTCTTTAAAAAAAAAAAGAACTGTTTTAACTTTTAAATTAATCTTTCCCCCAAACCAAATGCACACACAGAAAACAAATAATTATGATCTATTCTATCAAAAGCTTTCTCCAAAACTAAATTAATTGTGCCAAGACTAAAATTATCTACATTACACAAATCACATGCATCTCTGATGAGAAAAAGATTGTCCATTATATTTCTGTCTGGAACAAAGTAAGTTTGGCCCATATGAAGTATTAAATGAAGGCACTCTATTAGCAAGTGCTTTAGACAAAACCTTGTAATTGTGCATTAAAGGGCCACAGGTCTCCAATTCTTCAGGAGTTCCAAATATCCCTATTTAGGAAGAAGACACAAAACAACTCTTTAACAAGACACAGGTAGTTTCCCCAACCTGAAGCAAAACAGGAAATAATTATTCAAAACAGGCCCAAATTCATCACAAAAACAAACAAACAAACAAAAACTTAAAGAACTCTACTGTGAGACCGACCAATTTAGGGATTAGCTCCAATGCCATCAGACCCAGAGCTACCGTCAACTTCTTTAAACTAAGAAATCTGCCATTGTTTTCCCTTTTTTTTTCAACCAAGGAGGTCCATTCAGTTGCTCAGCAGTATCCTTTGGGCAACAAGCTTCAGCAGCAAACAACAGTATACAAATCCACAGCAAGATTCTACACCGTGAATTTGTTAGGATACTCCCATCTAACAACTAAATGTTAATTAACTCCTTGATATAGTCTTCTATAAGCTGAAGAAAAACTTTATGCTCAGATAATGACACTCGCCTTCATAGTGATTCTAATATTTTCCTGATGTAGTCTATCTATAGCAGGGTTGATACTGTCCTGAAGCCCTTGGACTGTCAACCTTTCAGTAGAATATGAATTATTTTGCTGGCAGAAAAATAAATAAATAAAACAGATCTGTTATTTTTCCAAACCCCCTTCATTGCTCCAATGACAAAGTAATATCTTGATAATCCAATGGACTTAAAGGTCCTGAAGCTCCAATAAAACATTTTATCCTGTAGTAACTATTATTAAAGTGCCAAAATGACCCAATATCTTTTTCTTTGAAGAAGCTGTTTGAAGCTAATGCAAACTAAATGGTGGTCACTAAAACGAACTGGAGTGATTTCCATCCATGCAGCACTTACTGTACTACCACTAACCATGAATGCTGTCTATCACAAGCATGTTTTATTCTCCAAAGCATCAGCCGCTTCTTAATGCCTCACAGTTGTTTTTAGGCAGACCAAAGATCTAATATGAGGCTCTTAACCAGTTCTATGAAGGGTAAAGTTAATGATGCCACTCCAATCTCCTCCCAAGAGTCATTTCTATACCTTTCTAACTCAGAATCTTTTTTTTCTTCCCCAAATCATCTCCTTCATACTCACTGGCTACACAAAAATCTCATTTTCAATTTTTATCATCTGTAATCTTCCAACCACCACTTCTGTATGTAATACAAGGGTCACATTTTGTCCTTTTGAAATAAGAATGGTGAGCTCTTAACCATAATTTGACCCATAACTTGGGCTCTTCCACCACTACTGCCAATCTAGCTCATAACCTAAGGAGGCAGATGAGAACATCTATCAGAGGGATAGATGTTCTCCTATCAGTTCATTTAATGTGAAGGTGGCAGCTGGCTCGGTCTGGCATCAAGTTGGAAAATGGAGAAACAGCTTGCCCAGCTGTGCCCAAAGGTAAGAAATCCAACCAGGCAGCACGAAGGCTCAACAATTAAGAGCACGGTATTTAAAAAACCAAGGTCATGTTGTCACCTTGACGTTGCCAGGCAACTGGTGGATACAACAAAACTGTGCTTGGACAAATGTGGCACATAATCCTTGTGTCCATGGATGCACAGACACTTTTTTTGTTTCTACCTAAACATCATGGTTTAGGTAACTGAATGAACTAATATAATTTCCTCTGCAACAGAAGTCAGATTTCAACTAGCAGACACTCTTGTGCCGAGGCCAACACAATTAGCACAGACCTAATGGATATTAATGAGTGCATGCAACATACCATGCTGATCAACATCTGCTAAAAAAGAAAAGACAATCAAGCAGTAATTAACATAATCCAGTAAAACGTGTTACGGCAATGAACTGGTTTGCCTAATAGGTGTGGAAAAGAGTTGGATGGCGTGGCTCAGAAAGGTAAGTCCTACTCCTGTTGTGGTAACAGCATCTTTTGACAATGACTGATTACAAAGGAAGAACATTCAGAAAACAACCAGGTCATGTCTCCATGTCACCAAAAAACTTTTCTATGACGTACATTTTTGACAATGGTATAATATTTCAAGTAAACATTTTAAAAAAAAGTAATTCAATGAAAAAAAAAAAGATATATTGAAGTAATCATTTATTTTTCACACCTTGGGTACACTGCAAAGCTCATTCTATAACAACTCAAAGACCCCACATTGAATGAAGAAGAAAAAAAGATTTAATACTTTACCATTTGGGCTTTCTTCATCTATGGCCACAATAGTAGCAGGAGGACCTGACCGAGAGAGTTTACATTCTGGAAAGATGGAAACAAACAATTTTACATTGATATGTTAATGCATGTTAATCATTTTTTTGTTAAAAACTAAAGAAAAAAAATTAACTGAATTATTTATGAGAAAAATAAAAAAAGTGTTCAAAAATCAAATGGAAAAAAAGGAAGAGAGGTAAGGGAGGCAAGAAAGTAAAGAGAGGCTAACCTATTTTCTAAAGGAAAGAACCTGTTACAACCACCTCTGCATTGTCAGCAGGCGTTAATATTGTAGCACAGTGACTGAACACATTTCATAGAGGAAGAAAAAGGAGATCATTCTTACCCTCATATTGCCAGTCTGCAGTTGGAGACAGCCACACCAAACCAGAATGGAAGAAAGGGAAGGAGGAAGATAGCAGTCAAGGAAAGATAGGAATTAGGAAAAAGAAAAACATAAATGAAAAATGAGCAAAGACCAAAAGGGCAAAGATAATCAATAAAACAGGTTTGAATATAAAATGCAAAAAGAAGGTTTAAGGAGTGAGGGCTTGCATATGCAGTACACAGTTGTCAAAAAGTCAGAATTTAGCTTATTCTGACACCAGAATGCTTTGCAGCCTATTACTATGGGGGAAAAAACAACAACTATTAGCTCAGACTGGAAACTTGAAATAGTCCCATTCAAAAAGAGAAGTGTGCCATCATATGAGTTCTCCTTCAAGCCTCTGTCCCAGCATACATGAAAACAAGACTATCTACATTCAGTAGACAGGTTGACATTATAGTACAGGTCTTGAGGATGGCTTTGAAAATCCCAGAGGAAGCCTAGAAGATAGACAACGAGAAAATAGACTTCATGCAACAATGATCACACTTTCTCTCCCTCTCACCCAGCAACTCTCTCATACTTTCCATTAATGCACATTACTTGACATATTATTTCAACATTCATCTATGTTGTTTACAGTATTTACCAATAGGAGAATACAAAAAAATATATTTTACCCTCCCTCAACTCCATATTTACCTATATAAATGTTGAAAAATTTTGCAGCTGATCATGCAGAGAAGACGATGAGGTTTTTTTTCCCTTCATCTTTCAAATTTTAAAGTAACCCCTTAAACCAGAACAAAGGGCTGCTAAAATGTACACTTTGTCATTATGGTATTTTTTTTTATAAATGTATATCAGGTGGTAAAGCTGATGATACAATACATATTCCTTTTTTAAGAGAGCAGCAATTTAAGCTGGCTTAAATTCTGAAATAATCATATAGTATTTGTAACTTTCAATATTGCCATTAGAGTTCACTTATCTATTTCACTCATTTTAAAGACACCTACCAGCATAAAAAAATTCTCTTGGTTAAAAACACTTCAGCTCTTATCCTGGTAACCTTTTAGCATCTTAACCATGCTACATTAACTTCACAATGTTCTCTTCAATAAAAGTTATGCACTGTAAAATGAAACTAAAGCTATAAAGCAATGCTATTACTCATTCAAATCTCATTCAAATCAAATCTTATATTTAATCAAACATAATGTTGGACATTAAATGTCAAAACAGAAATATCTGATAATATACTGCATATCAAACACATGCTCATTTTGTTATGCTAATAACCACTTTCAGAGTTGTTAGGAAAAAATACCACTACAGTTGCGAAATACTGTAAAAAAATGGCAGGAATGGTATTATCAAGGGATTAAGATACAGTGCACAGTGAAAATGAGTACACCCCTGTTGAAAAGTAACATTTTGAACAATATTTTAATACACACACAAGTTATTCCCAAAACGTGCATAGAGTAAGTTTAATACAACATCTGTTCAGCTTACAACAGAAAAGAAAGGTCAATAATATAACTTAAATGACATATTTGTCCATTTTTGTGAAATTATGCTGGTGCAAAAGTGAGTACACCCCTATGTTAAACTCCCTGAGAATGGGCCTGTTGGCCCGAAATGTCATGAAATGAAAAGGCATTAAAAGGGAGGTCATCGTTGTGCGTTTCATCCTTGCCTTACATTGAAATTTTACATTTTGAGTCTGCACCAGGCTAAAAGAGACGTGTGTGAGATTTGACTGAAATCCTATGGAGAGTATCATGATCTGCTTCAGTAGTCACAGTACATGTTGACAAGCATGTTTCTTTTGGTGAAATTCAGCTTCCTACTGTTGATGGCATCCATACAGCCCCAAACCATGTCACTCCCACTACTATGCTTGACTTTAAGCATGGGGCACTTTTCTTTGTACAAATCACTTTTTACCACCACACATGCTTGACACCATCTAAAGCAAATTTGTTCATCTTGGTGTCATCAGATCACAGGACATGGTTCCAGCAATCCATATCCTTAGTTTGTTTGTCTCTGATGAGACAATGATAAACAAATTTGCTTTCGATGGTGTCAAGCATGTGTGGTGGTAAAAAGTGATTTGTACAAAGAAAAGTGCCCCATGCTTAAAGTCAAGCATAGTAGTGGGAGTGACATGGTTTGGGGCTGTATGGATGCCATCAACAGTAGGAAGCTGAATTTCACCAAAAGAAACATGCTTGTCAACATGTACTGTGACTACTGAAGCAGATCATGATACTCTCCATAGGATTTCAGTCAAATCTCACACACGTCTCTTTTAGCCTGGTGCAGACTCAAAATGTAAAATTTCAATGTAAGGCAAGGATGAAACGCACAACGATGACCTCCCTTTTAATGCCTTTTCATTTCATGACATTTCGGGCCAACAGGCCCATTCTCAGGGAGTTTAACATAGGGGTGTACTCACTTTTGCACCAGCATAATTTCACAAAAATGGACAAATAGGTCATTTAAGTTATATTATTGATCTTTATTTTCTGTTGTAAGCTCAACAGATGTTGTATTAAACTTACTCTATGCACGTTTTGGGAATAACTTGTGTGTGTACTAAAATATTGTTCAAAATGTTACTTTTCAACAGGGGTGTACTCATTTTCACTGTGCACTGTATTATCAAGATCAGAATCAATACTTATAAATACGGATATTTTTTAATCAATAGAATATATTTTAGTGCAAAACATTAATGCTAAGATTTGCTATGTCTTTATGACTGACACTAAATTTGTTTTGGTGTTAAATTACAATTGGTATTTACTGTTCAGGCGCAGTGGTAATGATAGCATCAAAGACATAGGCACCCGACTGTGTTGCATATGCATTTATGAGAGTTTCCCCTTTCAGAGTAAAAAAGAGAGCATTTAATCAACGCTTTTTAAGCTTTGCATTGAGCAGTTCATAGCCAACTGAACCATTATTTGTTGCTGAACAAAGCAGTCTTAGATTTGGCTTTGAAAACACTGCTATTGTTGCTGTGTAGAGGAGTCACATGTGTTGCATTGCACCAACAGGTGGAGAGAAGTTATGAGAGAAGATATTCCCCATTCATGTAAATTAATTAAGAATACCAGTAAAACCTGAAATCTTTAATAAGACTCCTGACATTACTACCGTTTGTCAGATGAGATGAGAAGCCACAGCACCACAAAACTCTGCCAGGCCTTAGAGTTGCACCTCTCTCCCAAAATGTAATTTTGCCATGAATATATAAAAAAAAAGTGGATGGGAGCATTTAAAAATGTTGATATATGCTCAGATAGTGAGCAGAGGAAACAGTTTTAACTAATTCCATTGGCTCAGGTATGAAAGAAAGAAGCCTCTGTGCTATAGCTAATTATGGTAATTACCATAGGTTAAGCCATGGGGGAGGAAGGTTTGGGCTACTGCCATGAACTTCTTTAATAATGCAAACTGTCAGATTTATCTGAACAGCCGATCATACAGATCTTAAACCACCATGACTGTGTGTATGTCTGTTAATTTTAATGCTGCAGTTCAGACTTGCGACATGTTCAAATGGATACATGTACGTTACAAGGACCGACTTGCTTGACGCCGCTGGCCCAGGTTCGAGTCTTGGCCTGAGGCAATTGGATGCCTTTCTTCCCCCACTCTCTCAGCCCTTTTCCTGTCCACCTACTGTCACATATATCTCACTAGCAAGTAAAAAAAAAAAAAAAAACTTAGATTCACACATGACACCAACTCATTCAGTTGCCACAAGACTTAATGGAAAGCTGTGAATGTCTAAAAGGAGCTTTTAAAACCCAATTTCCTATACCTGCCAACTGTTTTAATCTCACGTTTGTTTGGTTAATAAGCCTCTTCGAGACAAACTCAAAATGCATATTTGAAATAATGCACTCACTCAAACAACAGCTTTTTCTCATGTTTTACTATAACAAAGTTAGTGTTTAAATAGTTTAGAAAATCCTCACATGGGTGTAATCATGTTCCATCATCTTTTAAAGGCAAAGCTCGAGTTAGCAGCTAAGAAAGGTGCACGGTCTATGGAACAACAGTCACTAGTTACATCACACTCTACCAGCTGGCCTGTCTGTGTGTATGAACAGCAGATGACAGATGTGTATCCCCTGCTTGAGTGCCTTTTTATCCCTCAGTGTAAGCCAATGCCCCTCATATATTACTAACCAACCATTTGTTCTCCACGGGCATCTCTCCGTCTCTCCTTCTTTCTCTTCCCTCGCTTTCTTTCCTCTCCTGTCTCTTCTCCCCCCATCTACCTGTCAGCCCAATTTCCCCCTCAAATAATAAAAATTAGATGCTATGAAAAAGTAAGTCGCCTGGGCTGTCAATTTAAGCAGCAAATAAACAGATATTTCAAATTTAGCTAAACCTCTTATACATGGAGGACAAGTAGTGCTAATTCAATGTTCTGTCTAATTATGTTAAATTCATTCAGTGTAAGCTTTTTTTTAAAAAATGTTTTAAATTAAGCTTGATTAAAACAAATTCTTCCAGGTATATGCACAAATTGAAAATTAAATAAATGTTGTTATCACACAGTAAGCAGTGTAATCAAATCAGGTATACAGTTGTTCACCTTCTTTTTGACAGCGATCAACTCAGGATGAAGGGTTAATTGCATTAAAGGCATAACTCCTCATCCGATAAATAAACTCCAACAGTTCGTGGTCTCTTGTGTACAGGCACTTATGCTCTTTCAATGTCTTAGCGTGTACTTGTGCATTTCTTCCATCGCTGATACAGTATGTCTGCATAAATTGTTTTCTAAAGTTTCTGGAAAAAAACTAAAAAAGATAACTGCATGAGCAAGCATATAAATTTATCCAATACAAGGTTTTCGTCGGCTGATGAGAAACTCCATGCAAAGGAGTAATGAAAAATTACTTTGACAGAGGTGTTTGAATTAAGACGGGCTTTCAATGAAAGAAAAGTTTAAAAAAAAAATTAAAAAATTAGATTTATAACCCACGCAAAGCCTTTTCATTTAAACCTGGAGTGTGTTGGTACCTCCACCTCTGCATTTACCATTTAAGTTCTGTCTAAATAAGCAGGTGGAATGAACAGGCTAAGCAGCACAATGAGTGACAGTTAAGGAACAATGTTGACTGAGGAAGAAGAAAAACAGAAGCAACTTGGTCTGCAACAAAAGACCACAGCAATCATCATGGAGTTCAAGTAGGATTTAGCTAGCTGAGACCAGGACATTTTGTCTCACAAAAACAAAGCTTAGCAACCGTCTCCATGACACACACACATACACAAACACGTTATGCAGTCACATCACTTTATGCAATTAACACAACTGAGCCTATTTGCGTATCTGTCAGACACTCGCACATGCTAGAGTTACCATAAAATATACATGCTGTGGCCGTGACTCAGTGGGACACCTGGACAAAGCTGACTGTGTGTGTGTGTGTGTGTGTGTGTGTGTGTGTGTGTGTGTGTGCGTGTGTGTGCGTCTCTCTCTGGTGAGTCAAGGTCCACTGAAGACAAAGACTGAGACAATCTGCTGGTATAAGATGTTACCGCTGCAGCATCATTATCATAATATTTAAGGGACATTTTGAACACTCCTAATTGCTGAGAAAAGCATGTTTGATTTACTTTTTCTTTTTACGATGTTTTTGACTAAAAGTAACCGGTTTATAATAGTGTGTGTACAACAACATAAAGGAACATTAATCACAGTAGAAGTGTGTTTTTGGGTAAAGAAGTAGAGAGAAAAAATTGTTTTTGCCCACGTGCAGCATCCTGCCGCACAAAATAATTTGACACAGGACTGAGAAGAAATTAAACACGTTCCCACCGTGCCCATAAGACAGATGTGAACGGGTATTACCTTTTGAGATTTGAGTCTTCTTGAGATTGTTTTGGCGAGTTAAGTGTTCATGACTCTTTTTCTTAAGAACATCCACAAAATTTGTTGCGACTACTTTTACATAAGAACTATTGCTATGCCGTAATAGGACATTATCATGACATCTGTAGAAGACTGGACATAACTTGACATCTTAGGCAACACAGTTACTTTACTGAGTGTTCGAGGTCACATAACTCAGAGACACCTCCCTTCCCTCATCGGTTCAAATTAGTGTCCATTTATATGTATACTAACAAACTAGAGGTTTCTGCTCATGTAACCACTATAAAAAAAAAAAATTGTATTTTGTCAGACTAGTAATGATAATACACATTCTGGCATTGAACAATGTTAAAGACTGTCATCCCATTACTTGAAAAAAAAAAAAAAAAAACTAATTATATGTAAAGAGGAGCACATCGGCTGTTAACTTTCTGAAATAGCTTTTTCCTCCAGAGTTTAAAATTCTTTCCAAAGCTTTTTAATCAGTTTGTTTAATTATGCCATACTGTGAAAAATTTGGTCTCATTTGAGCAAGTTGTACTTGACTGCATTCTACTTTTTACCATCTGTTATATAATTTGCTTGGCTTACTTTGCCTGGAGTCTAGATCATGAATGGCAAACCCAATAGTGGTGAACTCCAAAATATGCTGGAGTAATTTGTGAACGCATACTACAAATAAATGCAGACAGGCGTGATCTCAAGAGACGTTCATGTTGATGAGTATCTAAAGGTCTAAATTTAGAAAAAAATTGTTTTCCCATCTTGATGGATGGACTTTTAATTTAGACCCACAAAGGGCAAAGTTAACTTTTCTTTTGATAGACTGAAGCGATCCCTCACTTGTAGAGACTCTTTTTATGTTTTATCGTCCTTTACAGTAATACAACTAAAAGAGCATAGAATTTTGGTTGTCTCTTATGTAGACAGTGGGATTAATGAGGTATTACATAGTGACCTAATGTTGCAAACAATTTGTCCGTATCAATCACAGAATTCGTGGGCATCTAGCTTTTAATAGAGTTGCACTGGGTTTGCACATTTATTACATGTTGGGCCTTTTCTTTTTAAAGAGATTACATGATATGTAAGCAGATCTCTGAAGATAATATGCTTTTTATGACAAAACTATTCAAACGATGCCAATTTAAATGGTAAAACAAGCGGCAACAATGGTAATGTTTTAATGTTTCCTCATTCATTGTATCCATATGCCCCGATAGCTGATTCACAGTGCAGCTGCAAAATTGCAGATTACCCAGTAGTTTTGTACCAGAACAACTATCTGACCATGAGACAAGATCAACCACAGAAAACATAGTACACAATATTTCATACAAGAGACACGAGAAACATGTTTGTAAAAAAATTACAATACAGGACAAAAAGAAGAGAGAAAGGGTGCTTTTTCACAACAAGTTCTCATGTATCATGTCCTTTTTAAGCTTCCATCAGCAGGTACGCCAATCTACACACTTCCCTGGGGTCTGATCCCTCTATATCTTCCCTGCTCTACCCAACCAGCGAGCCATTCATCCATCACGCGTTCATCTCTCTGTCCGTCCCTTCCTCTGCTCCATTCATCCATGGAGGACAGAGAAGGAATAGATGAGAAAAAAATTGTGAGAAAGAAAGATTTTGAGGAGTAGAGACAAAAAATAAAAAGGAAAATTGGAAGAGGAGTACAGACGAGCAATGACTGAGCAAGAGGACAGAGTGCTGTGATGAGTGTATGGTTGGAAAAGCTGAGAAAAAGAAGATGAGTAAAAGGAGAGGATTGTTGAAGTGAGGCAGTCTGACCTTGTGTTGGATTGATGTATCTCAAGAGAAATCGCATTGCCAAACAGCTCACACACAAAAACACATTCACACAAAGTTACAGGTACACGCTCAAGTTCAGTTCTGTAGAGATCACTACTATGTCACTCGGCATGCCATATCCATTATCCTGACTCCCCCTATTTCTGTCTCAGTATGTCAGCTCGGTTCCCAGCCAATGCGGGGTTGAATACAGCTGACAGCTGTAGTTGTAGTAATCAGACAGCACTTGTTCTGCAGACACAATGTGGAAATACATAAATGGCCCCCAGAAAGCCCCAAACATCCTTTCCCAAAAAAATGTGATGCACACACTTCTGGGTCATGGTGACAAACAAGGAAAAACAGACTGGAGGGGATTGCCATGTCCCTCGCAGAGAGATGATGATATTTACATCTCACTGACTCATAGTGACCCCATGCAGAAACAGAGAAGTTGACTATCAAGATACCATGTGGATTATTTTTCAACCACTACCGTTAGTGCTGCAGGCAATGTTTTAAAGAGCAACTTGTAGTACTTATTTTGAGTTTGGAAACTTTTGAACTCACTTAGGATAATGGAAGGGAACAGTTAGTCTTTTCTCAAACACTTCTAAGTGGTGTAACAGTTTTTTTGGTACTCCACTTGGGAAAGGCTTTCCCACATAATCACATAGTTTGTATATGGCCAACTGTTCTAGGTTGCACATAATATCTAGAGATATTGGTACAGAATTGGTAACTGCTGTTTGCCAAGAAACGGCTAACAATAACAAATTGTCTTTCAACACTTATATTCAGATTTGTTTAACATGTACCATTTAACATGTGAACATAAGATGTGTAAGTGTAATACTTACTAGACAACCAAAAAAAGTATGAATGAGAAGGCAGGAGGGGTGGTGATTGGATCTCCAGTTTGTTTCATTCTCATTCACCGTTTGGTTTAGGGAATGAAACAACTAGTTTAAGTTTAAGCACAAAACTATTAAGTAAAAAATAAATAAAATAATTTTTTAAGATAAAAATCACTATGATTTCTAATGTGTAAGCTTGATTACAATAAATACTGCATGAACACAAGGGTCGGAGAGGTTTGTTTATAGGTCGTTGTGGCAGAAGGCTTCAGAGCAGAAAGCTTTCAGGAAGCTAGTTCAAGTACTAATCAGAAAAAAGTTAGGTTAGGTTCATTTCATGGTAAGAATAGGCCACATAAGGTGTTTTGTGTGCGTCTTTTGACATATGAAAAGGCTTTACATCACAACAAATGACTGGTCACTTACAATGATGGTTCTGGAACAACATTCATGAAGATGTTGTAAGAGCAACATCAACATGGTGTATTGTCACAATCACAAAGGATGTTTTTAGACCAAAAGTAACCGGTTTATAATGTGTGTACAACAACAAAGGAACATTAATCACAGTAGAAGTGTGTTTTTGGGTAAAGAAGTAGAGAGAAAAAATTGTTTTGCCCAGCTGCAGCATTCTACCGCACAAAATAATTTGACACAGGACTGAGAGCAAATTAAACACGTTCCCACCACGTCCATAAGACAGATGTGAACGGGTATTACCAGATTTTTTTTGTCCAGTATAAACAGGCTGAAGTAAGTAAAGTCCTGAATTTGAATCTTTATTTATGTTAGACTACTTATTTTTTTTTTTTAAATCAACTGATGGCCATGAGTTTTTTCTCCTCTTGATTCTTATGTTGATTCTTTTCCAACCCTTTCAATCGAGGCTCGTTCTTTTTCAAAAGCATTGTCAGTACATCCTTCACTAGTAGATTATTCAAATACAGACATAAATGTATAAATGTAAATCCAAAATTGTATATGGTATCTATAGTACTACAAGTGCCTGTCAAGTACACTCATGTAAAATTCATTCACTTAATCAAATAAATAAGAAGTGGGTTTTGGGAGAAGGAAATAGAGGAACTGAGTGCAATGATGTGGTGATGGAAGTAAAGACAAAAATAATAAATAAATGGAAGTGGGGTAAAGTTGTGAAAGTACTGGGAGAGATGAAGAGAGACCAATCACTAGATATACGAGTCTGCTCCAGAGCTGGGTGCATAAGAGGGAGACGACATGTCCTCATTAAAAGAAATGGTTGAATGAGAAAAAAGGCATAAAGAAAAGGAAAGGAAGAAAAAAAAGACCTCCAATCACAAAGGAAACCAGTCACACATATTGAAATCAGTTCATACCATTAATGTGAGACTCCAGTAAATCACAGCCATGATACCAGAGGTGGGTTAGGATATAACTGATATACTTTTGTCTATATTTACAATGTCTTTGTCTTTCCTATCTCACTCTTATGTAAGTTGCTGTGTCCTCTGTGTTCTTGGCTACACAACAGCAAAGTCCAAAAGTGCATCTATGTGGTCAAAACTAGCTGCACCAATATTCTGACTTCCTCCTCTATGGCTGCAGTATATCTATTGAATACTATACAAGCTCAAAGGCAATTTAGCCCTGGTGCCTTTGCCGTATCAACTTCTCAATTCCAATCACACATGACAATATACAACTCTTGTTGAATCTTGTCAATTAAAGGTACTCTAGCAAATGCTATGTGGCCAAGATATAATGAGCCACTTCTTCAATTTCCCATTCCATTTAAATTAAATGTTTTCCTTCAGTTGATGTAGCCATTGCTCTGGCTGAGAAGTGGCACTCCTGTAATTAGAAGGCTGGCAGTTCAATCCCCAGCACCTTCACAAGAGGAAGTGTTCTTGGTCAAGACAATGAAACACCTTACTTCCCCATTATATACTGTGTGTGTATATATATATATATATATATATATATATATATATATATATATATATATATATATATATATATATATATATATATACACACACCAGTATGAGTGTAATAACTCAAAATGCAGCTAAGAAGAGCTAACTAAGCACAGGGTGGATGTGTGGTGATAATACAATAATCAACATCAATTTTGCAGACATATCTCCACATCTACTAGAAGTTAGGGGTATTTTCCAATTGATGCCACAATCACCATAAGTTCAGTGCAAATTTGGAAGTCCTATGCTTCTACACTAGTGTTTTCTTGAGATGCAGTTACTTTTAAAAGTAATGTTACTCAACCCAATACAGGCTCCCCACACTAAGGATTACAGTTCAATCATTACTTTTTTCTTCCTCTCTGCTGCGTCTTGTTCACATTTGCAATTACTCTACGTCACATTTAATTACAACAGCCAGTGAAGCATTACATATACACTCGTGAGTTAAAATTAATTAATAATCGGTGTCAACTGAAGTAGAGGAATTCACCGGAGCCGAGGGCCGCCTTTAAGTCTTCCATTTCTCACTCTGTACTAATACCAGTGAGTGTGTCACATCTGGATCTAATGACTGAAGTAAGGAATAAGACGAAAGTCCCAAGTGATTTTAGTAATAAGCGGAAAATCAGAATGATCTTAATGAAAGGTTATCACGAGTAAGTGGGAAGAAAAGAAACAGTTAAAAGTTCTTAAAGCTATTCACATTGCAGCCAAAATGCCATATTTAACATACTGGGAGGCCACCAACTCTGGATTTGAGGCTCATCAAAAATTTATTAGTACTTTTTTTCGCCTGGGAAACCAAAAGTGAGTAAACACAGGCTCTTACCTGGGGACCCAACCTAATTAAAACGTTCAAGTACCATCATGACATGGAGGTCTAAACAGCTAAAATCCACTGCTCATCCTGAGACTTAAGCTCATTAAAAAACACACCAGCACTCCTATATGTCATGAGAGAACCAAAAATGAAAATATTGTTTTTCATTGTGAATCCCAGGGTTATTAAAGTAGATCATTCTGGTACGAGCAGTTCCGCAAGAATCCTGCCTGCAACTCTGTTTGAAACCTGTCAGTGGTTTTAAAGTTATAGCTGAAGGCAGCAAGACAGAAGCAAGACAAATTATACAGATATATCCAAAGAGCTTTGAGATGAAGGAATATTTGGAAAAGTGAAGCTATGTTGTATATTTACAACAAACATACACATCTATTCTTACAGCAAGGCTTGATGCCAACATATGATCCCCCTATAACTCTGCACAGATATCTCACAGATGTTCACCTCCGACTACAGCCCCTATCAGCTAAATGCCAACCAGAGAAACCTCAAAGGGTCAAGTGGAGTACTGATATAATGAAAAATTGAGCAGAAAGTCCAGAGTATCGTCCTCTCCCGGCAGTGATGACTTAAATTTCTCCATCAGTTTCAGGAAAAAAATAACATGGATGGTTTTTCAACATTGAAATAATCACCAACATGGTTTTCCCATTGGTCTTTGCTACTGTCAGATTAATGACATATTACTCATATATAATGAAGTGAGAGAAGCCTTTGGGTTTGGATGTTACATAAACCTTTTATTGTACCAATTCAAATTCTAAATTGCATTATCTAAATGGTAAAAAATGAAAAGGCACTCCCTTCATTAAATGGCTTGTAAATATGATGTACAGTTGGGATTTGGGATACTGAAGAGAATTACATCCATCAATATGCAAATTCTAACTTTTAAACTATAATGGGTTGCAGTGGGACTGTGGTTGCACATGGCTCGGCTGGCATCCCTCTAATTTGCCACAACAGTGTAAGACTGACACTCTACTGCTATTCTATCAGTTTTGAACAGAAGCTACATTTGAGCACAGTGCTGTGCTGAAGTGGTAGGAACTTTTAGTTTCTTATCCATGACGCACTTCGTACAGGGAGGTGTCTGATCAGTCCCAAATTCATTCTGCAACACGGAAATGGCCTCAAACATGCAACCAGAGTCCTACAGAATTGTCTACCGTGAAAGGAAGGAACTCTGCAGCAGCTGGCGTTGTCCCTGCAGAGCCCTGATTTCTACACCATCAAGTCAGTATGGGATTACATAAAGGAAAAGAGGCAACTGAGAAAACAAATCTACAGATCATTCTGGTAACTTGTTGGAGGAAAACAGTTTACTGTTTAACTCTGCCAATGAGAATGTTCAATGCAAAGGGATGGTAACATCTAAATATACGATTAAGTTTTTTGTTTTGTTTTGTTTTATCAAATCAAATTAATCCTTAAAACTATTATTTTTTTCTACTTTGCTTTATATTCAATTTATATAATAATAATAAAAGTAAAGAAGAGTAGCAATTTATACAGCACTGTACAGAAGTCTTGGACCTCTCATTTTATTCATGTATTGCATCAGTGCATCAGATGCATCAATTTATTGAAAAATGTGCAAACATAAATAGAAATGAAGTATGTCAGGCAAAAATGGAGGGTACAGTTCTAAAAAGGATTCATAAGACCTGCTGCCACTGATTTTCAGTCCAGTCCAGTCTTGGATCAACTGAAGGTTCAGATGCATCTCTCAGGTCCTGTATCATGTCTTTGCTTGATTTTTTCCTATTTCTTAAGAGCTTTCATGTACTGTTAATCTGTTTCTGTACGGCCTTCCACTTTTTTTTTGTTCACTTGTCCAGCTTCTTGAAATATTCTAAGGACACACTGCACACCACGCCAAGATATGCCACATTTTCTACCAACACTCTTTAGAAATCCCATTACTCTTAAATGGCTGTCAATTGGTGTTTTGGGCATTTTTCCCAGCTGCAACTAGAACATTATAACAAATTGTGTCTTCGCAACATGCTGATAGTAATGAAAAAGTACCTAAACACACCATTTTAAATTGGGTCTTTGCCAATGTCCTTTTCTGCATAGACACAACACTGGTTTAGTTTTTGAGTTAGTTTTTAATGTTTGAATGATTCATAGGTCAGTGGTTGCTTAACACACAAACAAAAAGGACATTCCTCTGAACATGGTCAGGTACAAGCTTTGAATTGAAAATAATCAAAAAAGCAGCCAACGTCAAAAGAAAAACTTTGAAAGACTTTCATAAACTTTGTAGAACTATAACTCAATATAACAAAAAAGAAAAAAGTTTCCTTGGAAGCAAAATATAAATAAATGAAGACAGCTGTTGTTACATTTCTATTCTATCATTAAAACACACACTGCATGTACTATAAACAGAAATAGAATCCTTGACTGAGTGTAGTGTTGGAATAAAGTAAGAATTAAGTATAGGGGAAAGGAAAAATGTATATGAGAAGGGATAAAAGCTGCAAAATACTGAGGGCAAATCAACTTTTCATCCTCAGTCATCAACATATCTTACACAGCTGAGGATATAATGTGATTTTAAAAAAACAAAAAAGGCTTCAGCTCGAGCAATTTGATTCGACTAAGACAAGGAAAAAAGATGAAACAAAGAGAAAAGGAGAAAAAGAGAAATTAGACAGGGTGGAAGAGACCAGAAGAAAGACTTCTTTTACCTTCTGTGTCTTGGCCAAGACAGGATGAGAGCAGCAACAGATAAAGAGCTCCTGTTCTTATTACATTCATCCATCGGACCTGGCCCCATGTCAGTGGCCCCAATAAGTGAGTTCTAACCATCTTCACCACCATTCTTCACCAAGCGTCCAGCTGTGGAGAGACAGGAAGAGACAGGAACAGTCTCAATCATTACACTCATTTCTCACTGGGCAGAGTGTGACACTGGAACCAGTAACATGAAAACATCTTGTGGTCTGTGCTGTTCGAGATTAAAGAAACATATATTAAATTAAGCTCATTTGCAGGCACTTCTTTACAGGGTTGGATCACCTGTGTAGTGGCTTTCAGCAATTCTCAGGAGTAAATAGAGGAGGTTGGGGATCAGATTAGATTCAGTTTAAGGTGAAGGGAAACAAACTTCACCTCAAACAGGATCTGCTCCCCCAGATCACAATCTAACAAGCACTCATTGTGTTTGATGTGGCTGAACTGTAAGAACTCCATCCCAGTTTCCAGAAATAAGCTTTGAAAGAAAGGATGTTTTACATATTGACAGTTCCCTCCATTTAATCCCAAAGGTGAGGTGCACACACAATCTAAAGCTCCAATGACATTTAATATTCATTTTATGGCTACACCTAAGAGGAACCATGCTACAATCTAAAATCTTTCATCAATCTTTGTGTTCATACATCAAAGCAAATTATTGTCTCACAGGGACTGACAAAAAAAAAGGAAAATATTGAAACCCACAAATGACGATAGAGAAGGAAAGATTTAGAGCAATGTTAAATGCCAGAGGTGCCGGCAACATCTCAGATCTTTCAGCGGAAAATCTGACAGATTTGAAATGCTATATGGAGGAGCAAGAGAGGAAAATACATTAAACTGATGTGTTTATGAATGCATGTTCAGCCTTTCCATATCATATGTAGAGGTTTTAGGATTAGATTAATTACATTTTACAGGAAGAATATAAAGCCAAATGGAAATGGGATGTTTCTTTGAAGTTCAAGAAGCACTTGTACTGTGTGACCTCAAGTACATACGTCAATAAATTGGTCTTTGAATGATTTTAGCTCGAACTCCTCTACCATCATGACTGCCCAGCTTTCATAGTGGGTTCAAATCCAGTACCAGATAAAACATCTTGGGTAGTTAGTGCAGACAACCCTGATGAGTTTAAATCCTTTGCAAGGTGTGAGCAGAATACATTTCTTCTCTCAACCCTCCAAATAAAGAAGGTTCCTTTTCCCCTTTTTGTCTTCACTTGCACGGCCGCCTTTACGTGTCAGACATATGCACCAACTCAGTCTTAAACTCTCAGCCAGCTTTATGCCACATGTGAACTCATAGTGAAGGACATAATTACCCAAGAAGTTAAACCCTTACACCTTGAGCTTTCAAGGAGCCACAATTCCTGCAAGACCTACCAATCTGTGGGCTGACGCTCTACTGGATGTGCTTCTGCCTTAAAAAGCCTTGAAATTGTGGAGAAAGACTTGTTTTAATCATCTTTTATTGTCCATCCGTGCCTTTTTTTCCCTCTTTCCAGTAGAAGAAAATGAAGAAATGCTGAAACATGACTGTTTGAATGTTGCAACCTCCTTTTGTCCAAGTCCTCATTAGCTCATCTCCACTGAAATATTCTTTACACAAAAGACACCTTCACCGAGACTGTACTAGACTTTTTCATTAAGACATTAACCTCTTTCTTTCACACAGAATGTGCCTTCTGTTTAATTAGGACTGATTAATGAAGCTCCCGTGGCAGAGATTACCATGACAGAGTCAGATTACTATTGCCCTGCCCTCTGAATTGAGGCAGGGATGGTTGACAATGAAAATGTAATTTCGATATTCTACCAAATCCCACAGGTGAAATCCAGTGAACATGGGGATTTAAGCCATAAGCCTCATTTAAAGATGACACGTTAGACTCACGATGCCAGCACACTCTGAACCGTGGCGGTTTCTTTTTTTCTTTTTTTTTTAAATCTATCCATCAGGGTGTGCAAGTGAATGTGTTGGACAGAGTGCCTGAGAGACATTGAAGAGGAAACTGAAACAATTCTGACACTGGAGAGCTCAGTCGCAAATAGTGGAGCAGATGGTATTTTTCCCCTTTTTCTGTGGCAGTTATTCTTATGAATCACCACATACTAGAAGTTTCTGAATCCCTAATGTAATGTTAGACCTGCTGATTAGTTTTTATAAATAATTCAATCCTTTTAATGAGGCTGAAACCCGGGGCAATTAAACTCTGCATGGAAACCCTGTGACACATAAGCCTTGGCTTGACTCCCAATCATTTGTGCTGGCTTGTCAGAGTATCTAAAAATGCAAATTAGATGTGAAAAAAATAAATAATAGAAAAATAAGTCCGTCAAACTTTGAAAAACGTTTTTGTGAGTAATAGCGTTGCAAAGTTGCGAGTTTTCGTTTTTTTCTAAAAAGGACACATTCCTTTAGAATGACTAATATACCAAACTTTTGTCCAGTTAAAAATCTTCAGCTAAAAACCTTATATACTCTAATTTCCATGTCCTCCCCATTTGACTTTGGGGAAGTTCTGCTTTTGTGCATGTTCTGTAAGTAACCAGCATGCACAGGTACAGAAGAGGAACGCAGCCTTCTTTAACACACCTGAGACTAACACAATATCCTAAAGTATTTGTTTATATATTGCCAGTCATAAGGGGGGATGAAAACAATTGCACCTCCGTTGTTCACCTAGGGCTAAGACTTTAATCAGCCCTGATCAAGGTGTACTCTGATTGATCGGTGTAAAGGTCATTGAGTATGCCTCAACCTTGCAGCCAAACACAACTGCAATGAAAGGTAATTATCATATTTTGGATGTGTCAGTATTTTAAGTATATTAATGACTGTTGTGAAAGAAAAAAAAAAAAAAACACAACTTTTGTTTACTCTGTAATTTGTTAATGTTGTTTAGCAGTGTTGGGAGTAACAGCGTTTAAGTATAACGGCGTTACTAACAGCGTTATTTTTCCAGTAACGGAGTAATCTAATTAATTACTCTTCCCATCGTTACAACTCTGTTATCGTTACTGAGAATATAAAGTTGCGCGTTACTACAATTTGGTTGTAGGCTTTCGGCTACACATCAGCTGCATGCTTCCTGGAGGCGGATGCCCTGCTCACACTGTCTCACTGCACGCGCTGACGACTACTATTAAACACACACAAGACAGCGGCGAAGAGCCAGGGAAGTTCAAAGGTAGCGTTCTACTTCTCACCCGTGGAGATATGCCCAGGGAAAAAAACTTTATCCACGTCTGCCTCAAGTAACTCAAATCTAATGAAGCACCTGACATCAACCCATGTGAATATGAAGCACTTGTTGCTTCTGCAGCTGCTATCCCAACCCCAAGCCCAAATGCAGCTAGCGTGAGCCCCAGCGAAGGAGACGGAGCAACTCGAAAACAAACCACACTCGATTTTTCGGGTCAGAATTTATTTATTAATTTATTTCTATGCATCATATGGCAGGCTGCAATCTATTGAGTTCAAATAAATACCGAATGTTCTAAATTACTGTATGTAGTGTTTTTATATCTTCTATATAAGAAGTATAGGGAAATATTCACTGAGTCTGGCCCATTTTTTTTTTTTTTTTTTTCCTTTAGCACAAGTTTCTTGTGTTTACCTTGAATGAATTCAATCAGTTAATATAAACATATTTGATGTTAAAGATGTTATAGAACGTAACAGCGTTATAGAACACAAAAAATAACGCCACAGTTACTTTGCTGAGTAACTAATTACTTTTACAATGTGGTAACTGAGTTACTAACTCAATTACTTTTTGGGAGCAGTAACTAATATCTGTAACTAATTACTTTTTAAAAGCAACTTGACCAACACTGTTGTTTAGTTGAAAAATGATTTCAGTTTTTAGAACTGTTTAGAGCAATTCTGCAAAGGCTTTTTATTTATAAGAAATTTTTCCATGGTTATATTTGTCAATTAACACACTCCAAACCCACACAAACACTGAATGTAAAATCAATATCAATGCTAAATACGGGCTCTTCACAGCATGCACCCTTTTCGTGTAAATATGAGAACAAATGACAAAGACAAGCAAATCTTTCTACAGTTTGACTCAAAAAAAAGTTGCATCGCTGAAACAGACATCTGTTAGCTCCTAAACATCATTTGTAGCTTCCATAGCATGTCTATTCGTTCTTTCTTTCACCTACCTGAACCCAACTTCTGCTCTCTGTCATGTTCTCTTGTTATCTGTTTTGCCAGCGCAGCTGCAATGAAACTGCCTTGATTGGACAGTCGTTGAAGCACCTGTGCCAATGTAATGACTGACGTAACGGGCTAGACAGACGTTGATTGGCTCGACTGCTGAGGAGGCGGTCGTATATTGTGTCTATGGTCTCTGTAGTCTGAAAATCGTTAATTGGTCGTTTGTAGCCTAGTAAGATTCCTGGGGTTAGCGCTGAAATTCTAATGAAAATACAGACCTACTTTTCAAGATGCAGCAATGTTCAAGGAGAGTGTTTTATAAAAACCTTTTTATCTATTTTGGTAGGAGAAATGTAAAAACTTGTTATGGCTGGGTGAGTTCTGCTGCAGGATCAAGACCTTTCATTAAACTCATGCTTACTTTTGAAGTGCTTTTACTAGCCGCACAGAAAATAGCCAATTCTAAGCAGTTGTCAACCAAGAGACTTAAACATTTTCATGAGTTTGAGTTACTAAGGCAATAACTTGATTTCTGAGCATCTCAGTGGTCTATTATCGACAACATAAAGCCAAGTCCAAAACTGTTGAATAGCAATTGCGTACTTCTGCTTATGAGTGACCTCAAATGAGAGATTCAAATATATATAGCTATATTGTTTAATCACATGAAGAGTAGCACCTCAGTTCCACTTAATATGAAATAACAAAACTTAACTATCAAGGTAAACAAAGTGACATTTGTTGCAGAAATGTTGCCATCATTAAACTATAGCTGGGTCTGGCCAAAAATTGTACTCATGGATTTATATGATAAGCCCATATGCATCCTTTCATGTTTGCTTATATTCTAGCTTGAGAAAAACTAGGCTCAATAATACAAAAAAAAAAAAAAATTAATTAAAAATTCCTGCTGCCAAAAATACTGTGACCCCAGATAACAAATTATTCTTTAAGAGTAATGTGGAAATGAAGATAAGCAGACAAATAAGTTTACCATATAGTTCACCAGAGGCATTAAGTTTGAAAAACTGTGGGGACTGAAATAGGTCTACAAATCTTGACACTGTATTATCCTCATTACAGATTTCTAAAAAAAAATGTGCATATTTGACACTAGTGGAATGTATTCGGCTGCTAACTACACTCACATTTGGTCTTATTTCATCTTCTACCAACTTCATCTCAAAACACAAAATTCTCATGAATAAAATTTTGAGCCATATGTTTGAGCTATCTGTTCCATTTTCCCAGTCCATGTGTTTGCATTTCTTGACGAGAACCCCTCTGTAAAACTAAATTGCAATCTCAGCCAAGTTTGACTGATTAGAAGAAGGTTAAAAATGTACAATGCATGTGCTGCAGTCAAGTATAACCATACATGTAAGTGACATTCCTTCTACAACTCCACAAGTTATTTTAACTCCTGAAATTAAAGAAGAGGTACTTTATTAATCCATAAAGGGAAGTTTTACTTTTGCAGTATTAAAAGAATTTAAAAAATAAACAAATAATATTCATATTGAATCTTGTGGAGCAAGGCCTATCTCCACTACACTGCATGTCCCTAACTACTTCCAATATAAAGCAGCAATAAACTGTGGGAAGGTGGAGGGAAGAGAATAGATATTACTTTGATCCAACCAAATTTCAGTCGAAGCTGGTCTCATTTACATATTTTCAGTTTCATCTGACAGTAAAACAAGCCAAATATAAGTAAAAAGAGACCGCTGTACAATAACCTAGTGTCATTTAAGTCATTTCCAAGCTTCTGCTTTTGTTTTGCTTGGGTCCTAAGTATAAAACCACATTGTGGTCAGACAAAATGTTGCACAGTGATTTTGGTTCTATAAAGAACCAGGAAGGGCACCAGACATATTCTTGGTTTGGGTGCAATCAGCAGAATGTGCTGCTCCTGTCACTCACTAAACAGAGTAGTAAAAGAGCTTTCTTTCCAACAGGAAACCAAGACGAGGATTATCAACAAGTGCCAGCATATTCCCATTTAAATACACTAAAGAAACAAAAAAACTGCACTTTTGACTTTGTTACGGTGCATGTTAGTTCGACTTTCTCAATGTTGATTGTTAGGCTGATATTGGCTGTGGATTCTCCTATTTTTCCTATGTGCTAAACACTCTACAATGTGTAGAGAAGCACCATGGTTACAACCAAATGACTACATATACACCATTCCACACACCAAGCTACTATGCCAGTGGTTTTTGAAGCATAGTGGAAATCAAACTGTTTAGAGTTTGTTTAAAATTTAATTTAAAGCTGACCAGTAGCAATAAAGGATCTATTGAAATCATGAATGATATATAAATAAACATCTTTCTATATGAGTAACCAATCGTGATGATTTCAGAAGTGAACTCAGACAGAACCAGTTCAAAATCACAATGATGAGTCAGCCTCTGTGTAAGGCAGAGCTGCCTCATGTTAAATTCTCTTGTAAAGTACACAGTGCACTGTAGCAGACAATCGCAGGCCTTGCTGTGAACGTCAGAAACCAGGATGAAGTGTATTAGGGCTGAAGGCTGTTCTCCTCTGCTAGAACTTCAAAACGTTTTATTCCTCCAGAGAGGGGCGGAAACACACACGACAGTGAGACAGACGAGCACACAATGGAGAAGAGAGAAATGCATAGGACACAGAAAAAGGGAGTCAGATCAGAGAACAAGAGGAAAAAGTTGAAAGTTGTGATACTGAAAAAAAAATTACAAGAAATCTGGACGGACAGAAAAAGAAAAAAACGAGGCAGAATTTCTTCCACCTGCTGATTTCATTGATTGAAAGTCTATCACTGATATACGGTGATCACAAACGGTGGGTGGAGGAAAGTGTTTGGGTGAGAAGGGCTCATAGCTAGTGCAAGGTTAGGATGGAAAGGATGGCAATGGAAAAACAGGATGAGTGAAAGTGAAAAAGAAGAGAAAAGATTGAAGTAAGTGCAGGGCACTAAAGACAGAGAAACTTGGTAAGTGTTAAAAATAAAGAGATAAAGATCTAAGGAACAACATTAACTGAAAGTAAAAGATGCTGACATGCTGTTTTAAGATGTAAGACTTCATCTGAATTTCTGATCAGCTTCCTGTCAATGCTTGCAACTGATAAGACTTTGTTACTGTAACTCTGTGTGTGTGTGTGTGTGTGTGTGTGTATGTGTGTGCGTGTGCTGAAAAAGACAACAACCAGTGATATTTTCCTTTTACAATCAGAGCCAACATGTCTGTTTCTTTTCTGTCATTCTGGCTATCAGTGCATCTTTCTGCCTGTTTGTTAGTGGCTGCCTGCTTTGTCAGTCCTCCGCTGCCAAAACAGGGTTTTTTTCCTATTAAATTAATTTGACAGATGGCCAACAGCCTTATGACCAGCAGCTTAGGATTTGAGGTACACCATCTTGCTCACTGGACTCGGTTCACTTACAGGATGCAAAAGCCAAACACATTCATATCAGAGTTAATCTATTTTCCAGTTCTTTAAGGCTGTTTTTCTTCCATGTAAACAATCATTGAAGGTGTGTACACTTTGAAACACAAAACAAGGCAGTTATTTTTGTAATAGTTCGTCAGCAATTACAGTTTTTAAACAATACGACAGGCTCTGTGCGCTTTTATTCGACAAACAGCTCGCACGGTCATCCTGTCAATGAATTAGGTGATGCATATGAATCTAACACTGCTGCATTTGGAATTTCTGTATAAAAACAATAAACATAAAATCCAGGCAACTTGGCAGTATCAGCAGGAACAATCACTTCCTCCCACTCTTACACTCACAGTTTTGTTGACCAGGCTGTCCAATAAGCTAATGGCTGAGCACTTTGCTCATCTTGTTCTGCCAATCTCACTGAGTGTCAAACAGTCAGTACAGGTGAGAGTGAAGAAACAGCATCCAAAAATACCACAATATCCCTGATTGTGTTGAATTCCTGAACAGAGAAAATCAAATACAATGTCAGAGAGACTGTGGGTGAGAAATGTGAGGCAATCAGTTTTCAACCACAAGGTCTCAAATAGGTTATGTTTACGTTTGGAGATATTCCTCTTTGCCTTTGTGTGTTATTTTGCTGTTTTATTCATGCAAAAAGTCTGTAAAATTCCAGTGCTTGTATTGCCCGAAAAAAATTTTTTGCAGTCCAGCCCTTCCTGCCCTCACTCATCTACATTGCATTGAAACATATTTAAGGCCTGACTTCTGGCTACAGCTTTTGAATGGGGAGACTTAAATAGAAAGGGACCCAGAAGCAGAGAGTTTCAGGCTGAACCTGTTGTGGTGAGTAGTCAGAAGAGGACCCAAACATGGGACAAAACAGGCAGGACGTAGACGAAGATAAACAAATCATTTTTGTTTTACAAAAGTAAAAATGAAAGCGTGACTAAACCAGGAAACCCTGGCAAAGAAAACTAAACAAACAAGAAGCTGAGAGGCTGAACTGACATGGATATGTGTAGTATACTATACTTATGTAGTATATGTACCGCAAAGAGGAATTTCTTGAGTGGCTGCAAGTGACTTGATGGGAAACAGAGGGGGCTCGCTTGTGGCTGAGCGAACTCTGTTGAAAGGCAGTTTTTTGTTTCACGATGGTGGCTCTCTTTTAACCTGGCTAGATCAACATAGTAACTTTAGCTATAAGGTAACTTAAGGCTATCAAAGGTGGCAGACTTTTAATGATCCTTGTCCTGATGATAGCAAACTCAGGCTATCTGTTTAAAATTCTTTCCATTTACCATATTTGGATGTTGATCATGGGTCGTAACTTTAATCCCCATGTTTGACCGCAATAAAAGTTTGATTCAGTCACATAGTTTCAGTATTTAATCAATAAAATAACCCTTAGGTTAAAATCCTTAGTGGGTCAAATATTTTATAAATATCTAAACCAAAATTCAGCCATTGGACCATAACACAGTATTTAATTGATTACTCAAGATGTACATTCTTAGCTAAAGTAAATATCAAAACCTGTTGACCCACCAAAGAAGCTGCAGTTGTAGTAAAACAACATGTAGGCTGTACATTGCATTACAGAGGGAACCATGCTTTCAGGTGGTGAATCAGAGTGGGTCTTCTATGTTTTTATATCTTGTCCCGATATTTCAATAAATCCGGGCTTTAGCGTACTGCTGATATGAGATCAAACACACTAGAAAATATATTGGTTTAGGAAAGTATTCAATGAATAAAGGTAATAAATGATGAAGTTAAAAGTTCAAGAGTATTCCTGTATGTGCATCTTTAATGATAAAAATGGCAGGCATGTACTAATGTACTGATTTGCACAACTCTTAACTTTCTGGCTGCAGTCCTCTGTGGCAGCTGTGTTTTTTCTGTAATGATTTTGTTGATTGCAATTATGTGATTTTTCCATTCAAAGAACCTGTTCTGTTTATGAATGAAGTCTCCGGTGATTGGTGTATTTTGTGTGGGAGAAGTGTCAAATGACATTTCATTGGAGTGTGCACAGAGCCTGAAGAAGAAAGCTCGAATTAACGAAAAAAGATCAGAGACAACTTCACAGTAGCTGTTATCTTTGAGTGGAGGTTATGGTTTCGTCAGGCCTGCTAACACAAAGAAAGCCAGGCTGTGGTGAACTCGCTGCTCGGGACACCACTCGGGTGATGACGAGGCCATTTGTAAAAGGATTAGGGAAGCCGAAGACAAGTAGGGAATATGACAAACATCAGAGAAACCAAGAACTATAAACTAAAGAGAATACACAAGAAAAAAAAAACTCTTACAAAACAAAACAAGATATGAGGCTGATACTAAACAAAATACATAAACACAACAACAATGAAACATAGGATAGGTGAAACCTAACAAACACCAAGAAAATGCAATCAAAGAGTATGAAGACATAAAAGAACTTGACAGGACGGGATGCAGCAGTGGACATAATGAGAAGAACAATGCATCTATTGTATGTATCTACTGAATATGTACCAGCACTGGAATGCAGCAACAAACTACAATACAAAGTGGGAACATTAAGCTGCCACACATTCATGTCAACAGAACTGACACTTGTTGTGTGACCTCAAGTGCTGCCAAGTAAATGAAGCAATTTGTGAGATTTGCTCGCATCTTCCTCCAAGGACTTTAGGTTTCTAAATGTAATCAGTTTATTACAACTGGGCTCATGGAAGGCACAATAAGATAACATCTGAGATGGGGAAATATATGTATCGATTTGTTGTGCCATCCCTGAGGCAAAAAGACGGATATGAGTAATGCAGGGAAAATATTATGAACGTATACCAAATCAGCAAAACCAGAGAGCAACCAGAGGGAGCCAAAGAGAGAGAGCAAAGAGAAAAAGAAGGAAGTATAAAGAGAATTATGAACTGATGCAAACTGAGAAGAAAGTTAAAGAGAGTAACCACTAGAGACAGAATAAATCTGGGAAGTGTCTTAAACATTTGCATTTCCAACTGATTATGCAAAGAAGTACTTTAAAGCACCGGGGAGTAAATGTACATGTTTGTTTTATTCACATATTTTTGTAAAACTGCCACAGAAACATTCCTGTAAATCATTTACGTTTGATTCATTGCATCTATTCTCATTCATGATATAAATCCCTTTCAGTTCACTTCTATTGCTGGTTGTATGAAAACTTTCACTACAACTAAATTCAAAGTTTACTAGAAAACAGAGACTCTTTAGGAAGTATGAGTTTGAAAACTGTAACTGTCAACATTCTGTATTTGCTTGTGTCTCAGTAAGATTTTGTTTGAAGGCGACCCATTGTCCAACCGTCACTCAAACCAGGGCAGCATTCTCTGTCAACAAGATGCCTTACCTGGCTGAACTTGTTGGCTCGCCTGGACTGAGGAGGTTTCAAACATATCTGGAGTTTGTGTCGTCTGCAAGTTCTCTCTAACTGTCCGTCATGCAATATTCATGAGTGTGCTTTGTCAACAAGTCATGAAGGGTTGACAAGAGCAATTCAGCTTCCACTATAGAAGCTGCAGTGTGCATATGAGAGAATGGGCACATCTAATATGCTATGAGTGGGAGCAGAGTGTAGCCCGCACACATCCTGCTGTCATACATTGCTGCACGTCAGGAGATATGGCTCTTATTGAATTACTGTTAAGTACAGCCACTAATCAAATGTACCATTGTTACTGAGGAAATTTTGCAGTAGGTTTCTAGTATCAGTATAACTCTCAGAAATAGACTATATTTAAGAGATGAAAATTGTCACTGAGACACAACACACTCTGCGAATGGCAATTTTGAGACCTTGAGTTAATCATTGGATATTACTATCTTGTTTTTTTTCTTTTTGTGTAGCCTCATAACTACCTAATTACAGAATTATATAGAAAATGACAACACAGATCAGAAGTGAATCTAGCTAATGACACCATAATAACTTCTGTACAAAATTGATTTACTTAGTGATTAGTGAGAGTATTTGGTCTTTTGTAAAAGACATGTTTTGAAGCTCACCCATGGTGACCATCAATGGTATTATACTTCAGTGTCAGTTAGCTTTGCCTCTTATACTGAATGACTGGAACCATCTTTTAGTGAGGGAACTCATGTGTTCATCACAAAAAAAAATGACTTGTAATTGGATATGGTCAACCATCACCAAATAATGATGACTTAAAGGGGTACTGCTTATTTAGAAATATCTGAGAACATTGCTGTTATAGGTCTCATTTCAACACGTAACACCGGCTGTTTTTAGATAAAGTTCAGACAACCTGACATTATGCCACAAGCCCAGCACCGAATAAGGGCCTACTTGGTGATCTCAGTTGAGGATTTAGCTCACGATGTCGAGCGAAACACAAATTTCACTGATGCTCAATCAATAAATAAATGTTTGGGCAATGTTTGTCTTTTTTTTTTCTTTGTTAACAAAGACAGTCTTTTCCTTATATAAATAATATGCCTTTGTCATATGTCATACACTAATGTTATAAATCAATAGTTTTACAAAAAAAAAACACAAAAAACTTTCTTACTGAATTTTAACTCTCTGGAATAATCTAACATCATCATAATGTTTAAAGTGATGGTTCGGAGTAGATTCACCCTAGGGTCATTTGAACCGTGACATCCAGCCAAGTAGCCCACCCGAAGTTTTTCCGATCTTGGCTGAACATCAGCTGAGTTACTGAGTTATCCCGAATAGCTTAGTACAAGCGCTAATGGACCCTGGCAGTATCTCCAAAATTACCACACTAAAATCACATGCCATGACACCAAACTTCTACAGTAGTACAAATATGGTCTGTACTCACAAAACGATGCATTTGGAAGTTTGAAAATAGTCCAGGAGTTTATTATTATCAACACAAGCCTAATAGCTTCTCTGCTGCTAAAGCTGCGTCGACATCACTTCCTCGATCTTGGAGCTTCAATGTAAGATGAGGGTTGATCTACTACTGTAGACAAGTTAGAAATTTCAGAAATAGCACACACAAATGAACACATTCCATTTCACTCAGTTTATAGACAAAGGGCCAATTTGGTGCAGTTAAGTTTTGACCATCCAGTCTTGCGTTACACCACACTGTGGGGCGTAGTTGGCATGCATGTGTGTGTGCAGAGGTGTAGATGAGCTGATGTATCCACATGTTCCCATTCACATGTGAGAGAGTGAATAATGAGGCATGGCTCGTGGTTAACATGGTGTAAGTAGATGTTAACTATGACAGATTGAGCTGCCACCGGTGACCATGGCTGATAAGTCGGACAGCCTTCACCTCTCTGCTCCTCAATTACATTACAGTCAAATAACTCCACGCATGGCAATAGATCTCAGATCTCATTTCACGTGGTTGAATTCATCATTAATGCAATGTAAGCCCCAATTTCAATTTGTCTGCTACTTTTCTTTTTAAACTCCAGCTAGTAACTGTGAGCTGCCAGTGTTCTGCCTCGCACCTCCAGATTGCATCTCTGGCGATTAGTTCACGGATGAGATTCAAGTCTGAAAACTTTTTTGAGAAAAAATGGAACAAGTTTTGAGTTCATCAGTAAACTGGAGATTCCACTGTATAAGCATTCAATAAATGAGGGTCTACACTTGTGTGCCTGGAATATATTTAGACACTGTTTTGATGAAGCGCTAAGGTGAACATCAACATTTACTAACCACCAAATCTGAAAGAATTTTGCAGGCTGTATGTATGTCTTTATATGTGTGTATGGCGGGGGAAAGTAGGTGTCTACATGCAATAACATTTGTCCCGAGCAAATTCTTACATATCTTCACACAAAGGTTACTTGAGCAAAATTTGGTATAGGAAGGCATTTAGAGAACATATCTATGGCATAGTCATGCAACACCCTGACAGAAATCTACCACCAACCATTAGCTCGAACCAGTACCCTCTATTATCAGGAAACTCTGCATAAAGATCTCAGACCTCCTGTGTCAGCCAAGTGAGCTAATTCCTTTGCACACGATGCAGGGTTGAAATTCTACCCTGGAACAGGTAACAGGGCTTTGCACGTAGGTGTCCAATGAAAAGCTTACACTCGAATGTGGTTGCAAAGCTGTTTATCCAATGAGCCAGTGCACTGGCTGTCGCATAAAACATGTGCACAGAGTTCCCCTTTAAAGACTATCAATCATTACTTGATAAACCAATAAAGTAGTGCAATGAGTAGCTCTACATCTTAAACCAGTACTAATAGCAGCTCCAGAGAATTGGGGGTCCTAGCAGCGAAGCTGCAGGAACCCATTGAGTTAGTAGCTTTTCCTATTATTATTATTGGGGGTCCTAGCAGCGAAGCTGCAGGAACCCATTGAGTTAGTAGCTTTTCCTATTATTATTATTATTATTATTATTGGGGGTCCTAGCAGCGAAGCTGCAGGAACCCATTGAGTTAGTAGCTTTTCCTATTATTATTGGGGGTCCTAGCAGCGAAGCTGCAGGAACCCATTGAGTTAGTAGCTTTTCCTATTATTGGGGGTCCTAGCAGCGAAGCTGCAGGAACCCATTGAGTTAGTAGCTTTTCCTATTATTATTATTATTGGGGGTCCTAGCAGCGAAGCTGCAGGAACCCATTGAGTTAGTAGCTTTTCCTATTATTATTATTCTTCAATTTCTGCTGCAATGTAAGTCTATGGCAGCCCCATGAACGCTATGGTAAAAAGTTGTGAAATTTGGCACACGTAATTAGCCAAGTGCCAATCACAAACTCAAGAATTTTCATGGCCCAAGAGTCTACTCTCTAGCGCCACCAACACGTCAAAGTTCAAAGTACATTAAGCCTAATAACTTTTGAATACTTGGCCCAAATTTTACAAACAAGACATCATTGGAATCCTTGGATCATGACGAGTCCAACGCACCCTATGACGTCAATTTGCGTATACCTAGATTTTCCGCCATTTTGAATTTTATCAAAAAGCTTAAAAAAGCATTTCAGGTCACACAGATTGTCAAATCTTCACGAAACTTGGCACATAGACTCTTAAGTCCAAGCCGCAGAAAAGTTATTGTGTGGAATTTTTAATTAGGGTTCCATTTTTCCATAAAAGCCAATCAAACTCGAGGTTGACACCCCCAAACCGGAAGTGAGGTCATATCTTGGCAACCATTTGATGTTATGACATCAAACTTATAATACAGACTCAAGACTGCAAAGGTAAGAGGCCCAAGAAGTTTGGTGACGTTCGGCCTATAGGTGGCGCTATATGTAGCCAAAATGCATTTTTGCTCATATCTTTGGACCATTTGGTCCAAATGTCACAAATGAGGTACCAGTGGAATCCCTGGATAAAGCCGAGGTCAAGGCACTTCATGACGCCATCAGCGCCATCTTGGAATGTCCGCCATTTTGAATTTAATCGAAAACCTTCAAAACGCATTTCAGGCCACTAAGATTGTCCAATCTCCACGAGACTTGGCACATAGAATCTTCAGACCAAGCCGCACATAAGTTATTGCGTGGATTTTTTTATTTCACTTCCGTGTAACCGCGACAGCCAATCAAACTCCATGCCGACGCGCAAATGGGACATTTGGCCGTATCTCTGCGATGCATTGATGTATCGATGCCAAACTTGTTGAATGAACTCACGACGCCTTCCTGAGAAGCCCAAGCCTTGCCTATTGTGCCATTCTGCTAGGACCCCCACATCGCTGCTTGCAGCTATATTTATTATTATTCCTCTACTTTCTGCTGCAATTGAAGTCTATGGCAGCCCCATGAACGCTATGGTAAAAAGTTGTGAAATTTGGCACACTTAATCAGCCAAGTGCCAAAAGCAAACTCAAGAATTTTCATGGCCCAAGACCTTACTCTCTAGCGCCACCAACACGTCAAAGTTCAAAGTGCATTCAGCCTAATAACTTTTGAATACTTGGCCCAAATTTCACAAACAAGACATCATTGGAATCCTTGGATCATGACGAGTCCAACGCACCCTATGACGTCAATTTGCGTATACTTAGATTTTCCGCCATTTTGAATTTTATCAAAAAGCTTAAAAAGGCATTTCAGGTCACAGAGATTGTGCAATTTTCACGAAACTTGGCACATAGACTCTTAAGACCAAGCCGCACAAAAGTTATCGTGTGGAATTTTTAATTAGGCTTCAATTTTTCCATAAAAGCCAATCAAACTCGAGGTTGACGCCCCCAAACCGGAAGTGAGGTCATATCTTGGCAACCATTTGATATCATGAAGTCAAACTTATGACACAGACTCAAGACTGCTAAGGTAAGAGGCCCAAGAAGTTTGGTGACGTTCGGCCTATAGGTGGCGCTATATGTAGCAAAAATGCATTTTTGCTCATATCTTTGGACCCCTTGGTCCACATTTCACAAATGAGGTACCTGTAGAATCCCTGGATAAGGACGAGGTCAACACACTTAATGACGTCATCTGCGCCATCTTGGATTGTCCGCCATTTTGAATTTAATCAAAAACCTTCAAAACGCATTTCAGGCCACTAAGATTGTCCAATCTCCACGGAACTTGGCACATAGAATCTTCAGACCAAGCCGCACATAAGTTATTAAGTGGATTTTTTTATTTAACTTCCGTGTAACCGCGGCAGCCAATCAAACTCCATGCCGACGCGCAAATGGGACATTTGGACGTATCTCTGTGATGCATTGCTGTATCGATGCCAAACTTGGTGCATGGACTCACGACGCCTTCCTGAGCAGCCCAAGCCTTCCCTATTGTGCCATTCTGCTAGGACCCCCACATCGCTGCTTGCAGCTATATTTATTATTATTATTCCTCTACTTTCCGCTGTAATTGAAGTCTATGGCAGCCCCATGAACGCTATGGTAAAAAGTTGTGAAATTTGGCACACGTAATCAGCCAAGTGCCAAAGCCAAAGTCAAGAATTTTCATGCCCCAAGAGCTTACTCTCTAGCGCCACCAACACGCCAAATTTCAAAGTGCATTCAGCCTAATAACTTTGGACTACTTGGTCCAAATTTCACAAATGAGGCATCGTTGGAATCCTTGGATCATGACGAGTCCAACGCACCCTATGACGTCAATTTGCGTATACTTAGATTTTCCGCCATTTTGAATTTTATCAAAAAGCTTAAAAAAGCATTTCAGGTCACAGAGATTGTCCAATTATCACGAAACTTGGCACATAGACTCTTAAGACCAAGCCGCACAAAAGTTATCGTGTGGAATTTTTAATTAGGCTTCAATTTTTCCATAAAAGCCAATCAAACTCGAGGTTGACGCCCCCAAACCGGAAGTGAGGTCATATCTTGGCAACCATTTGATATCATGACGTCAAACTTATAACACAGACTCAAGACTGGTAAGGTAAGAGGCCCAAGAAGTTTGGTGACGTTCGGCCTATAGGTGGCGCTATATGTAGCAAAAATGCATTTTTGCTCATATCTTTGGACCCCTTGGTCCACATTTCACAAATGAGGTACCAGTAGAATCCCTGGATAAGGACGAGGTCAACACACTTAATGACGTCATTTGCGCCATCTTGGATTGTCCGCCATTTTGAATTTAATCAAAAACCTTCAAAACGCATTTCAGGCCACTAAAATTGTCCAATCTCCAAGAGACTTGGCACATAGAATCTTCAGACCAAGCCGCACATAAGTTATTATGTGGATTTTTTTATTTCACTTCCGTGTAACCGCGGCAGCCAATCAAACTCCATGCCGACGCGCAAATGGGACATTTGGCCGTATCTCTGCGATGCATTGATATATAGATGCTAAACTTGGTGCATGGACTCACGACGCCTTCCTGAGCGGCACAAGCCTTCCCTATTGTGCCATTCTGCTAGGACCCCCACATTGCTGCTTGCAGCTATATTTATTATTAATCCGTTTCTGCTGCAATTGAAGTCTATGGCAGCCCCATGAACGCTATGGTAAAAAGTTGTGAAATTTGGCACACTTAATCAGCCAAGGGCCAAAATGAAACTCAAGAATTTTCATGGCCCAAGAGCTTACTCTCTAGCGCCACCAACACGCCAAAGTTCAAAGTGCATTCAGCCTAATAACTTTTGAATACTTGGCCCAAATTTCATAAACAAGACATCATTGGAATCCTTGGATTATGACGAGTCCAACGCACCCTATGACGTCAATTTGCGTATGCCTAGATTTTCCGCCATTTTGAATTTTATTAAAAAGCTTAAAAAAGCATTTCAGGTCACACAGATTGTCAAATCTTCACGAAACTTGGCACATAGACTCTTAAGAACAAGCCGCACAAAAGTTATCATGTGGAATTTTTAATTAGGCTTCCATTTTTCCATAAAAGCCAATCAAACTCGAGGTTGACGCCCCCAAACCGGAAGTGAGGTCATATCTTAGCAACCATTTGATGTTATGATGTCAAACTTATAACACAGACTCAAGACTGCTAAGGTAAGAGGCCCAAGAAGTTTGGTGACGTTCGGCCTATAGGTGGCGCTATATGTAGCCAAAATGCATTTTTGCCCATATCTTTGGACCACTTGGTCCAAATGTCACAAATGAGGTACCAATGGAATCCCTGGATGCAGCCGAGGTCAATGCACATCATGACGTCATCAGCTCCATCTTGGAATGTCCGCCATTTTGAATTTAATCGAAAACCTTCAAAAAGCATTTCAGGCCTCTGAGAGTGTCCAATCTCGACGGAACTTGGCAAATAGAATCTTCAGACCAAGCCGCACATAAGTTATCATGTGGATTTTTTTATTTCACTTCCGTGTAACCGCGGCAGCCAATCAAACTCCATCCCGACGCGCAAATGGGACATTTGGCCGTATCTCTGCGATGCATGGATGTATCGATGCCAAACTTGGTGCATGAACTCACGACGCCTTCCTGAGCAGCCCAAGCCTTGCCTATTGTGCCATTCTGCTAGGACCCCCACATCGCTGCTTGCAGCTATATTTATTATTATTATTATTCCTCTACTTTCTGCTGCAATTGAAGTCTATGGCAGCCCCATGAACGCTATGGTAAAAAGTTGTGAAATTTGGCACACGTAATCAGCCAAGTGCCAAAGCCAATGTCAAGAATTTTCATGGCCCAAGAGCTTACTCTCTAGCGCCACCAACACGTCAAAGTTCAAAGTGCATTCAGCCTAATAACTTTTGAATACTTGGCCCAAATTTTACAAACAAGACATCATTGGAATCCTTGGATCATGACGAGTCCAACGCACCCTATGACGTCAATTTGCGTATACTTAGATTTTCCGCCATTTTGAATTTTATCAAAAAGCTTAAAAAAGCATTTCAGGTCACACAGATTGTCAAATCTTCACGAAACTTGGCACATAGACTCTTAAGACCAAGCCGCACAAAAGTTATCGTGTGGAATTTTTAATTATGCTTCCATTTTTTCATAAAAGCCAATCAAACTCGAGGTTGACGCCCCCAAACCGGAAGTGAGGTCATATCTTGGCAACCATTTGATATCATGACGTCAAACTTATGACACAGACTCAAGACTGCTAAGGTAAGAGGCCCAAGAAGTTTGGTGACGTTCGGCCTATAGATGGCGCTATAAGTAGCAAAAATGCATTTTTGCTCATATCTTTGGACCCCTTGGTCCAAATGTCACAAATTAGGTATCAGTAGAATCCCTGGATAAGGACGAGGTCAACACACTTAATGACGTCATCTGCGCCATCATGGATTTGCCGCCATTTTGAATTTAATCAAAAACCTTCAAAATGCATTTCAGGCCACTAAGATTGTCCAATCTCCACGGGACTTGGCACATAGAATCTTCAGACCAAGCCGCACATAAGTTATTATGTGGATTTTTTTATTTAACTTCCGTGTAACCGCGGCAGCCAATCAAACTCCATGCCGACGCGCAAATGGGACATTTTGCCGTATCTCTGTGATGCATTGATGTATTGATGCCAAACTTGGTGCATGGACTCACGACGCCTTCCTGAGCAGCCCAAGCCTTCCCTATTGTGCCATTCTGCTAGGACCCCCACATCGCTGCTTGCAGCTATATTTGGGGGTCCTAGCAGCGAAGCTGCAGGAACCCATTGAGTTAGTAGCTTTTCCTATTATTATTAATCCGTTTCTGCTGCAATTGAAGTCTATGGCAGCCCCATGAACGCAATGGTAAAAAGTTGTGAAATTTGGCACACGTAATCAGCTAAGTGCCAAAGCCAATATCAAGAATTTTCATGCCCCAAGAGCTTACTCTCTAGCGCCACCAACACGCCAAAGTTCAAAGTGCATTCAGCCTAATAACTTTGGACTACTTGGTCCAAATTTCACAAATGAGGCATCGTTGGAATCCTTGGATCATAACGAGTCCAACGCACCCTATGACGTCAATTTGCGTATGCTTAGATTTTCCGCCATTTTGAATTTTATCAAAAAGCTTAAAAAAGCATTTCAGGTCACAGAGATTGTCCAAGTATCACGAAACTTGGCACATAGACTCTTAAGACCAAGCCGCACAAAAGTTATCGTGTGGAATTTTTAATTAGGCTTCCATTTTTCCTTAAAAGCCAATCAAACTTGAGGTTGACGCCCCCAAACCGGAAGTGAGGTCATATCTTGGCAACCATTTGATATCATGACGTCAAACTTATCACACAGACTCAAGACTGCTAAGGTAAGAGGCCCAAGAAGTTTGGTGACGTTCGGCCTATAGGTGGCGCTATATGTAGCAGAAATGCATTTTTGCTCATATCTTTGGACCCCTTGGTCCAAATTTCACAAATGAGGTATCAATAGAATCCCTGGATAAGGTCGAGGTCAACACACTTAATGAGGTCATTTGCGCCATCTTGGATTGTCCGCCATTTTGAATTTAATCAAAAACCTTCAAAACGCATTTCAGGCCACTAAGATTGTCCAATCTCCACGAGACTTGGCACATAGAATCTTCAGACCAAGCCGCACATAAGTTATTATGTGGATTTTTTTATTTAACTTCCGTGTAACCGCGGCAGCCAATCAAACTCCATGCCGACGCGCAAATGGGACATTTGGCCGTATCTCTGCGATGCATTGATGTATCGATGCCAAACTTGGTGCATGGACTCACGACGCCTTCCTGAGCAGCCCAAGCCTTGCCTATTGGGCCATTCTGCTAGGACCCCCACATTGCTGCTTGCAGCTATATTTCCTCTACTTTCTGCTGCAATTGAAGTCTATGGCAGCCCCATGAACGCTATGGTAAAAAGTTGTGAAATTTGGCACACGTAATCAGCCAAGTGCCAAAGCCAATGTCAAGAATTTTCATGGCCCAAGAGCTTACTCTCTAGCGCCACCAACACGTCAAAGTTCAAAGTGCATTCAGCCTAATAACTTTTGAATACTTGGCCCAAATTTTACAAACAAGACATCATTGGAATCCTTGGATCATGACGAGTCCAACGCACCCTATGACGTCAATTTGCGTATACTTAGATTTTCCGCCATTTTGAATTTTATCAAAAAGCTTAAAAAAGCATTTCAGGTCACACAGATTGTCAAATCTTCACGAAACTTGGCACATAGACTCTTAAGACCAAGCCGCACAAAAGTTATCGTGTGGAATTTTTAATTATGCTTCCATTTTTTCATAAAAGCCAATCAAACTCGAGGTTGACGCCCCCAAACCGGAAGTGAGGTCATATCTTGGCAACCATTTGATATCATGACGTCAAACTTATGACACAGACTCAAGACTGCTAAGGTAAGAGGCCCAAGAAGTTTGGTGACGTTCGGCCTATAGATGGCGCTATAAGTAGCAAAAATGCATTTTTGCTCATATCTTTGGACCCCTTGGTCCAAATGTCACAAATTAGGTATCAGTAGAATCCCTGGATAAGGACGAGGTCAACACACTTAATGACGTCATCTGCGCCATCATGGATTTGCCGCCATTTTGAATTTAATCAAAAACCTTCAAAATGCATTTCAGGCCACTAAGATTGTCCAATCTCCACGGGACTTGGCACATAGAATCTTCAGACCAAGCCGCACATAAGTTATTATGTGGATTTTTTTATTTAACTTCCGTGTAACCGCGGCAGCCAATCAAACTCCATGCCGACGCGCAAATGGGACATTTTGCCGTATCTCTGTGATGCATTGATGTATTGATGCCAAACTTGGTGCATGGACTCACGACGCCTTCCTGAGCAGCCCAAGCCTTCCCTATTGTGCCATTCTGCTAGGACCCCCACATCGCTGCTTGCAGCTATATTTGGGGGTCCTAGCAGCGAAGCTGCAGGAACCCATTGTGTTAGTAGCTTTTCCTATTATTATTATTAATCCGTTTCTGCTGCAATTGAAGTCTATGGCAGCCCCATGAACGCTATGGTAAAAAGTTGTGAAATTTGGCACACATAATCAGCCAAGTGCCAAAGCCAATATCAAGAATTTTCATGCCCCAAGAGCTTACTCTCTAGCGCCACCAACACGCCAAAGTTCAAAGTGCATTCAGCCAAATAACTTTGGACTACTTTGTCCAAATTTTACAAATGAGGCATCGTTGGAATCCTTGGATCATGACGAGTCCAACGCACCCTATGACATCAATTTGCGTATGCCTAAATTTTCCGCCATTTTGAATTTTATCAAAAAGCTTAAAAAAGCATTTCAGGTCACACAGATTGTCCAATTATCACGAAACTTGGCACATAGACTCTTAAGAGCAAGCCGCACAAAAGTTATCGTGTGGAATTTTTAATTAGGCTTCCGATTTTCCATAAAAGCCAATCGAACTCGAGGTTGACGCCCCCAAACCGGAAGTGAGGCCATATCTTGGCAACCATTTGATATCATGACGTCAAACTTATAACACAGACTCAAGACTGCTAACGTAAGAGGCCCAAGAAGTTTGGTGACGTTCGGCCTATAGGTGGCGCTATATGTAGCAAAAATGCATTTTTGCTCATATCTTTGGACCCCTTTGTCCAAATCTCACAAATGAGGTACCAATGGAATTCCTAGATAAGGACGAGGTTGACTCACTTAATGAAGTCATTTGTGCCATCTTGGATTGTCCGCCATTTTGAATTTAATCAAAAACCTTCAAAACGCATTTCAGGCCACTAAGATTGTCCAATCTCCACGAAACTTGGCACATTGAATCTTCAGACCAAGCCGCACATAAGTTATTACATGTTTTTTTTTATTTCACTTCCGTGTAACCGCGGCAGCCAATCAAACTCCATGCCGATGAGCAAATGGGACATTTGGCCGTATCTCTGCGATGCATTGATGTATCGATGCCAAACTTGGTGCATGGACTCACAACGCCTTCCTGAGTGGCCCAAGCCTTCCCTATTGGGCCATTCTGCTAGGACCCCCACATTGCTGCTTGCAGCTATATTTATTATTATTATTCCTCTACTTTCTGCTGCAATTGAAGTCTATGGCAGCCCCATGAACGCTATGGTAAAAAGTTGTGAAATTTGGCACACGTAATCAGCCAAGTGCCAAAGCCAATGTCAAGAATTTTCATGGCCCAAGAGCTTACTCTCTAGCGCCACCAACACGTCAAAGTTCAAAGTGCATTCAGCCTAATAACTTTTGAATACTTGGCCCAAATTTTACAAACAAGACATCATTGGAATCCTTGGATCATGACGAGTCCAACGCACCCTATGACGTCAATTTGCGTATACTTAGATTTTCCGCCATTTTGAATTTTATCAAAAAGCTTAAAAAAGCATTTCAGGTCACACAGATTGTCAAATCTTCACGAAACTTGGCACATAGACTCTTAAGACCAAGCCGCACAAAAGTTATCGTGTGGAATTTTTAATTATGCTTCCATTTTTTCATAAAAGCCAATCAAACTCGAGGTTGACGCCCCCAAACCGGAAGTGAGGTCATATCTTGGCAACCATTTGATATCATGACGTCAAACTTATGACACAGACTCAAGACTGCTAAGGTAAGAGGCCCAAGAAGTTTGGTGACGTTCGGCCTATAGATGGCGCTATAAGTAGCAAAAATGCATTTTTGCTCATATCTTTGGACCCCTTGGTCCAAATGTCACAAATTAGGTATCAGTAGAATCCCTGGATAAGGACGAGGTCAACACACTTAATGACGTCATCTGCGCCATCATGGATTTGCCGCCATTTTGAATTTAATCAAAAACCTTCAAAATGCATTTCAGGCCACTAAGATTGTCCAATCTCCACGGGACTTGGCACATAGAATCTTCAGACCAAGCCGCACATAAGTTATTATGTGGATTTTTTTATTTAACTTCCGTGTAACCGCGGCAGCCAATCAAACTCCATGCCGACGAGCAAATGGGACATTTTGCCGTATCTCTGTGATGCATTGATGTATTGATGCCAAACTTGGTGCATGGACTCACGACGCCTTCCTGAGCAGCCCAAGCCTTCCCTATTGTGCCATTCTGCTAGGACCCCCACATCGCTGCTTGCAGCTATATTTAAGAAGTTTTCTTTCATCAAGTACAACATAGCATCACTCGCTACCTTGAAAACCCATGAAAACTGACATCTTTGTTAAATATTAACGGCAGCAGGGAGAACGAGAGTGGACAGAGGGCGAACACGCTGGTGAGCAGGTAGAAATAATTGGTTATAAATTTGGTGGTTTTATGTTTTGAAAAGGGAGTTGGAGAAAACTCAGGCGAGAGAAAACAGACTGCATGGGAAGACAGGAAGAAAAAGGGAGAGAGTGAAGATGGGGAACAGAGACAACATGTTCAATTAGCTTCTCAGTATCAAGCTGTTTTTCAAAAAAAATACCTCCTTTTTTTTATATCTAATGAAGAAAACTTAACATGATAATAGCAGACAAAACTGATCAGAAAATAGTATACTGGTCAAATTAACAACTTTCTGCTTGTCTAAGATTTTACTTAATATGCAGCTGTGCAATATATTCTTTCAGGACAAGTCTTGGAGTTGGAGCCATACATCACATTTCTAGAGAAAGATACCCAAGAGTGATGGTTAGCATTTAATAGCTGACATAAAAAGTAATAGTTTCAAGCAGAAATAAAGCTGATTAATCAACAGTTGAATCAGTTGATATAGAATTAGTAGTTTGTTGTGATGCAGTCATAGAGCAAAAGAAGATTACTGCCATAGTGCTGTGCATGTGGACGTAAACGCAGACACATGATGAGGATTACCCGAGAGCCTTAGCAAGACAAACACAGATTGCTTTGTCACTGCTGCTAATGACGTTTATCTGTGTCTGTTTATCCATTTTCCTACTTTCTATTTCTATTTCATTTTCTGATGGTGTAAATGGTCTTTGGGTAAACATAAATTGAGAAATAGCAGATTAGACAGAATTGGCAGCTAGTTATGTGGCTGGTTTTCTTTATAAGTAGCCATGTGGAGCTGCTACCTAGTTATTTTCGGTCTGGTTGCTAAGCAATTGAAAACTTCACTGTTTAAAGTCAGAATTGGAAATAACTGATACAAAACATACAAGCACTCATTTGGCTCTGATTAAACCGGAAAACAATAATTCAGCTGACCTCTAATTCACAATAAAATCCTCAAAAACCTTAGCCTGGGTGCCAGCCGAACTTAGCCCCGCCCATAAAAGTTTTGGTCGGGAAGTTCGGTCTGGCTCTGCTCAGTTGGGAAATCATTACGCCCGACCAGGAATCGGTCGACCCAATCAGATTGCCAGGGCGGGCTTTATACGATGATGGACAGATGATCAACAGGGACATTATCGACTACGTCACTAAAGAGCGCTTGGTTTGACTTTGTTTGAAACAAACATGGCTGCCGCTGGAGAGCTAGGGTGTGTAGATTCTGCCATCGAGTCTGTTCTACAGTATCTCCACATTGCATTCATTTTGAAAGACGAACAGAGGAACGCGATAAAGGCTTTTATCGATAGAAAATATGTTTTTGCCGTCCTTCCTACAACAAGTGTGTGTTGCTTAATCTACGTCACATACTACGTTGCTCTGATGGGTTGTAGGTCTATCCAATTGAGCGAAGAGGCATTTTTTCTCCTGGTTCGGTTGAAACACGCCCCATACTCAAAACTCTATTGAGCGGTATCAGACTCACATTCTGACTAGAATCGTGAGTATGACGTAGTCAGGCTACAAAAACCTACCATGGAATGTAGAATCAAACACCTCACAATTTTGGTATAACTGGTATGAATTGAAAAAAAACAAAAAACTTAAGATCGTGTGAGCCATGCACTCTGACATCATATTGTATGCATTTGGCATCACATACTGATGCAGAGGAACCTTCAGCAATGGTTTTCTGACAGATAAACGGTGAAATGCTGTGCCTCGTTATTTTATATACTTATTTTTCAGTATTAAACTTTCAGCAATCATCTCTGAAACCTGACCCTGGGGTATTGTTGATTTGTAAGTGATTGAAAATATAGAATGAGTGAAAAAAATGCCTAAACAAAACCAATAATTAAAAAAAAAAAGAACAGAAAACAAACTGAAAGTAGGTGAATGAAAAACTCTCTCAGGCTCACCTTACACTTCAGTCTCACTATTCCAAGTTCTGTGAGCTACTCCCACCCCTACTTCAGCCTCCATATAAGATCCTTGTCATTTTTCTTTTAAGCAAACATTCGGGAATGACTTGAGAGCATTTGCTCATGGCAACTAATATTGTCGGGGTCAGAGTATCGCAGCACCGACACCAAATGATCATTTGTGTGTATGTCAGAGAAGCAATTTACGATGATTAGAAAGCAGCACTTGATGGTTTTAGATGAGAACAGGTTGAAACGTCACGACAGAAGCTGCCCAACATTCAAGTTCAGGAAATATTCAACTTTATATTTTCTTTAAAAGGAAACATTGAACATTCAAGTCACCACAGCTGTCATCTATGGTGGACTTTTCCTGTAAAGACAGGATAAGTCTTGTCGGGGGACTTTAAGCTTTATCTTTCCCCCTCAAAGTTTCTTACACGCCCAAGAAAATCCTCAACCTCAATACGTGCATGGAAATTTACTCCAATTACCAACTGAGCTCTCTCACGGACTGTAACAGTCCTCTTGCAGCTTTCAGTATGGTATCATTTTATGCAGTTTGATGCTTCAAACAGTTCCTAGCATTTGGTCTTTTTTTTTTTTTTTCAATATAGGAGGATTTACATGACAGTTAGATTGCTGAAATGGTTGACATATATTATGGGGACGAATTTCTGATTCCGTTCCGTATGATTAGACAAATGACCACATCGCACGTGATAGAACTTAACGTTGTTTTTAAATCCTCTGTGCAACTGTCCGACAGACAGTTGTCTTCAAAGTTACACCTTCGCACAATTATACAAAATATTTCAAATCTTAGACCAAGAGTAATATTATAATTGTATGTAAAACTTATGTAAATGGGCCAGTTTTAGTGGGCCATATTTGGGTATTGTAGAAATGATACATGGTCCGGCACGGAGGTTAGAGGAAAACGAACAAAAGGTTTTCCTCTTTATTGTGATACTGCTTATTATGCTACTCCTCACAAAAATAGGTTCATTACACAAAGACTGACATTTTTTTTCCCGGCCCATTTTGGTGGATGTGCAAGGTCTCTGTTGTTATTATTATTTTTTTTTTTACAATCAATGGAACTGTGTGCATAATTTGAGCCTTGAGACTTCACTCTGACCAGAAGACTGGGCTGCTTCAAAGGCCTGTGTTTGAACATGAAAAGAAACGAGGTGGGCAGTGGACAACTTTGGAGGCAGGTTTTCAGCTGCCAGACAATTAAAAGTTATAGTACCAGGAATATTTTGTGCTGTGAGGGCTGAGCCCAGTTTAGTAATAGCCTTTTTAAAAAAGTAAAAGTAAAGTAAAATGCCGCCATTTACAGTTTCACAAACCTCATATTTCAGTGTTTCTCAGCAAATGCCTCAGAGCCATGGACCAACAAGTGCCATGTCAACCAGCAAACAAAGGGTTTTTTTTTAGGTGGGAGGGGTGATACTGGATTAAGTTAGTGGAACCTCCAAGCTTGACTTCAATCCATTGTTTTTCACCTAGTTTTACTATACCCATCAGTCATAATATATAATAAATGAAAAACAGGTAAAGTGAGCAATGCCACTCTTCTTTTTACACACATTGTTCTGCTCCAAAATGTCACTTTGATACTTGTCACCATTTTGAACATTTTCTACTGTTTTATGAGCTACGAACCATATTAACAATGGCACTTTTATCATTTTTTTCTAACACTTGATTTATTTAGACTGGGTAAGTTTACAACTACATTTGGCGAGACATTGACTACAGTTTTTTCCTTATTTTCCTTATTCTTTTTTTGACGTGCTGATAATGTAGGGTTCATAATCATTTCAACGTTTGTGGGAATTGTCATCCCACATTGTCATCCAGAGGGAGATTTTTTTTTTTAAACTGAGGGAAAAATATCAGTTTGAAGAAATATCTGCAGTTGTGTGGATAGCTCAAAGCTCTCCTCAGTTTTTCAGTTGTTGTTTTAGGTTAAGCTCACTGGCTGTGACTGTAGTCTTGTATGTACCCTGGAATGAAATATTCTCTTCTAACCTTCGACAAAGCACATAGTTTTTTTTAATTCCATATATGTCAAACTACTGATTTAAATGTTCCTGAAACCATCTCATTGAACACACAAGGTCTCAAAACAGTGATTTAAACATCCAGCATGTGTGATTAGACTTGTTCAATCTTTCCTAAAAGTAGTTGGGAAAGTTTATAAATCTATGAGTGTTAACTATTTTAAGCCTCCAGAGAGGCTTTTAACTTTTCTAGAACAGAATTTTATGGCCAACTCGACTTGTCGAGTGAGGGGGAGAGTGAGTGAATGAAAGACATGAGAGAGAGAGAGAGAGATGGTGGAATCAGTTTGATGCCAAGAGCTGCATGGAGACCCTGATTAAAAGCCTCCCCTAACTCACAGGGACCACTGATAAGACCAATACACTCTGGGCGGTGTGCGTGTTTTGTGTGTGTATGTGTGTAGATCAAGGTGTGTCTATACACGTGCATGTACAAGAGTGTGTGTGAGTCAGTGTGTGTGTGTCCCAACACCAATTCTCCTGTGTAAACATGCTGACCTGGCACAACACCAGTAGACACTTTGAAGTTGGCCATAGCCACAGTAATCTCTCTCCTTCTATCTCTCAGAGTCTCTCTTGCGCACACACACTAAGATACACACCACTGAGCCAGTGGCAAGACTTAACACTCGCAACCTTCTTTTTGACGTAGGATGTGGCTGCTAACACACAGGCACCCACACATGGTGATACACACCCTCTGCCATTGTTATAAACAGAAATATCTCTCTCCAGGACAGAAAGATGAAATGGCAGATTGTTGAACAATAATTAAATAACTACTACCAAATTAATTGAATTACACTGTCACTATTTATCCTTTCTCCTCATAAATATTCATTATTATTATCATTATCATTAGTAGCAGTATTAGTAGTAATATTATCACCATCAGTATTATTATTTATGCTTTTTCAAGAATTGATCCTCCAGTATTGAAACGGGTTATTGTTTAAATGTCTCACTGTCAGTGCTTTCGTAGTTTTATTTTTGGCTGCAGCTGGCTGGGGTTTAAATGACAGACAGACACAGTTGGAAACTAGCTGGAGAAAACACAAAGATTACTTGATGTATTCAGCTAAAAAAGTTAGATATTTAAATCAGCAGTGAGTGGAAATCAAAGACAGAGCTAAATATATGAAATTGTATTTCTTTATAGTTAAAAAAAAGGCACTATATAAGTGTGGATAATTTACCATGAATCATAATTTGATTTTGTAAGTGTAAACGTATTGAATATCATTGTGCAGCCCTTCTTGCTTTTTCCTTAAAGGTTAAGTCAGTCTTTGTAATCCAATGCTATCTTTTTTTCAGAGTTTGTGTTTGTGCATAGACATAAACTATGTGCAGAGGACAGTCCAATGAATATTTAAGCATTCCTTGTCAGGATAATTCAGACGATTTCCAAAGCTCTGCTCATTACGATCTGGTGTAGATCGTAGCATCAACTATGATGCAAGATAAGCGATTGGCCTTGGTGGAGAACTCCTTCTAACTTCAAGCTATTTCATAAAGTAAATACACAAAATATTACATTCCCGTTACCTCACTGTCCTGCCTGATGTTGATACTTTTTAACAGTTCATTTTAGAAACTTTCTATTTCTAATGAAAATGCATTTTGTTCTTGACATGCTTCATCAAATAATCACCATTTTTAAACTTTAAACCTGCTACTCCATTAACTCTTTGGTTATATCCTACTCTTGCAGTCTCAGCCACACTAAACAGATTGCTGACTATGTATAGTTAACTCAGTATGTCAAAATTATGAGTAAACATTTGCAGAGTGGATGGTGAACATATATGGCAAATAGCACTTTGTTGTAATACTGAATTTCTATAACTCACTGACTAATTCATTTTTTATTTGGGTCCAGGACTGAGGAGGTTTAGAAGCTCCTGATCAGATAGAAAGCTTCTTATAGCATTAAACTGGGGCAGGGGGCTTTCAGAACTTTAACCACACAGGATTAAAATTGACTTAATTTAATCTCTCTCTGGGACTCAAGCACGTGAGGGAAGTTGTTATAATACAGGGACCCCCCAAAAACCAAAAACAAATTTTTGATCCAGTTTTATAAACTGGGGGTTACAATTCAGGTTGGGGCGTTAGGTAAGCATCTTGCTGAATTGAGGTGAGTGTATTTCCTTTGGTAAGAAGAACAAGACAACTTCAATTACTCTAATTGTTTTTTTTTCATTGAGAAGGACATTAACTTATTACCCATGTCCAAAGTTGAACAGAATTTATAATGCTATTCGTAAAAAAAAAAAAGAGTGAAAATTTGACCACAAAGAAAATAAGTAAGGCAGCTGACACTACTTTGCCTCTTTTGTTTCTCCTGCTTGTGTTGCCAGATATGCAGATTGCAGGCAGTTCTTTGGCCAGCACGGCACATAATCTTGTTAGAAACAATAGACTCGGATGTATTGTTTAATGTGAATTCAATCCCTCACACAGACACATTCATAACAGCACATGGAACAACAGAGAAACTATCAAAAAGTCAATGATGATCAAAACCTCTGTGCCGAAGTTAAAGCATACCAGCAGAAGAAACGTCACAGGTGGGAATTGCATACATACTGTAAGAATAAAGCAAACAAACTAAAGAACACCCTCGCCCTCATCTCCTCCCATATCGCTATGAGGAAAAAAACTCAATCACAGGAAAGGCAAGCATCTGATATGAATTTCATAGCAAATTTGATTTCTACATAAACCTGCTTCTAACAGGAAGAAAGTGCTGTTTAATTTCTTGGGTGACGAATGATTTACCTATAAATTTGTAGCTCCTGTTGTGTTTGGCGAGAATTAGGCCAATACAATCAGGGCCATGGGGGAGTGGTGTTTGGATTTCATTGCATGTTTGTTCATCTGACAGGTACATTTAAAAGTTCATAGGCCCAAAGATTATGTCTTTAGTTGAGATGCAGCCAGTGTTGTTCACAGAAGCCTCACTAACTCAATAAGACATGTCTGTGCAAGCTTGTTGAAAGCATTTGGACAAATACCTACCTCCCAGAAAAGGTGCAACAACAACTGTCTGCTAAAGCTTGAAAGAAGCATTTGAACACAGGATCTTCTAATCAGGGGTTGTATGCCGAAAAGGGCACAAGAAAAATTTGAAGGCATAAAAATTGGTTCCACTGGGTAAATGATTTGGATTGATTAAAAAAGATCTGCAACAACCCTAAACAATCAGGTGTAGAAGATGCAATATGCTTTTGAAGTACATAGCATTCTGTACTTGGAGAGAAAATAAGGAACTCTGAGGATCTGAGCCTGCTTTCACAAGTAAGTCTAATTCACTATGACAAATTTTTGATAGGTAATTTGGCCACTGGGGTGGGATGGGACCAAATGTACTGTATTCAAATATCACAGGTGTAAAGTAATAATTGTGAATAAAGATATAATGAGTAAGCTTGGCGGGATCTTTATATGGAATTTAAAGAGGTAGGTAAAAAAGAAGCTCCATGGGTCTTTGAACAAACACTAATTAGAGTCACGCAAGACCAACTCAAAATAATCTGTTTTAAAATAAACTATTACAGCAGCATCGAGTTATTGTGTCAGAGTGGTATCTTTGTCAATTATAACCAAAGAAAAAGTGATAGCAGCTATCTTATCTAATAGTCTTGCAGGCTGACACTAGCAAATGGAACATATATTTATCTAAGACAGGGCATCCGCACATGCAGGCTGATCAGTATTGTGAGGGTGGTGCAAAAACAGAACTAGTGTAATTGTTTAATGCATTAACTCAAAGTGCTGCAATAAAATGTGAAAACTGGATGCAGCGTAATTAGAAGCACTATGAAAATTAAACTTCAATGCAAAAACCTTTACTATAACCATGACTCTGAAAGAGTCAATAGTCAGGGTTTAATGGGTTTATCAGGGTTTCAGAACCCCCCAAATACATGCTAATTTTGTTGTAAAAATGGTATACGAGTAATGAATTGACTGATTTTTAGGAAGTAGTAACATATCTTCATACCTTTAAAAGAGATTGACTTGAACTTGAATAAATTCAGAGACAATTAAAGAAACATGTCACCTTTGGAAACACAGACAGATTTTCTAATTGGAAAGATGAATGAGAGTGCTGAACTCAGATCCTTTCTCCCAGTGGAATGTGACAGTTCAATCAGTCAAACTCCACATAATTACCATGTAGATGTTAATAGGTGGAGCAAGGTTAAATGTCTCTGTGATGGATCTTTTATCGAATCATTGGGAACTTTGAGGCCCTTTTCTTAAACTTTTGACTGCAGCCACTGTGGAGGTGTGTGTTTGTGTGTGTGTGTGTGTGTGTGTGTGCGTGTGTGTGTGTATCATCTCGATCTCAGGTTATCACTCCTGCCAGTTGGGCAGCTCCAGGTGACAGTAATGAAATCTGAGTAAGGCTTTGCAGAACCAGCTATCCTGGGCTCTGTAGGAACCGGATTGATCAATAATACTGCCTTGGAATCTATTTGGTCCACTGCTGCAACAGAGCAGAAAGGTTCAGGTAACACAGTTTACATTTCCAAACAAATAATCCGAAATCTTCTTTTGAATTCCAGTGTGTCAAACACATGCTCACAGTAAATGGCCCATCTCAGTGTTGCCATTTTGTCTTCTTGTCACACATGACAATAAATAACGCCACATACATAACTCCAACTAAAAGAAAACAACACAAACTGTCAAATTGCCTTACTTCAACAATTATCAAGTCTTAGTTTATGAATGAATATAGCTTGCCTGGGTATAGTTTATTTACTTGTTATTGACTACACATGCTGGATGGTGGTAAGTATTTTCTGGATAAAATCTTGATTAAAAACTGAGACCATTTTTTTCTCAAATGACTTTTTGGAACCGTATGAAACTTTTTGTATAAATTTTGTTTAATGGATGCTCTCAGAGTGTTGATAGTGACTGAATATTTCTTTTTTTTCTCTTTTTTTTTGACTGAAGTAAATCACACATTAGGAATAATGAAAAAAAAAAGGAGTCTGGGTTCTTATGGGTTAAGGTCAAAGTTGGATCTTGTCATATGAGGTCTTGTCTTAAGAGGTCACATTCTACTGCAACTCCATAACATCTAATGATGTAACTCACTCAGCAGCTTTTGACTGACACCTTTGCTCACATGCCTGTAAAGATGGCCACTGTACTAGTCGAACAAAAACTGAAAGATTTCAGTACTTTTACAGTATTGAAAAGATTTTTTTTTTAAAAAGGCAGCTTTAAAAATCTAAGCGCAGGCAATACTATACCTCACAAGGGCTTTGTCTGGTTGTCAGTGTAAAAGATTTCTTTCAATTAAATCACAAAATACTTAGGACTGTAATCCCAATCTAATGTCACAGCAGAATATGTAATAACTTTGGTCTACAGAACAAAATAAGATCATTTAAAAAAAAAAGCTATAAAAATTAAAAAATTCTTAATTTCCTTTCTTCTATTCCTTACACTGATGCAGCTTGAGTTTTGATTTGTCTGCAATTTAGTTAGTTATTTGTTTATTTGTGACAGGACTCTGCATATTAATAAACATACAATGTAAATATGGCAGATTTAGCTCCAAGGCTAATATCCATCTGCAGTCCTGCTGTTCACACTAAAATCAAGACAAGACGAAGACAAAAACAGGAAACAAGAAAACAAAACGTACAACATTTCATATCACTTAACCACATCACAAGATATACAACAAATATATATTAATTATATATATTAATATATTTGATGTGCTACATCTCCATTCATGTAATCATGTAATGATGTTCACTTTCAACATCTCACACAAATGAGTAAACACTTAAATTGGGTGAGAGATGGGAAGTGGAAAGCTTTAATTCATAGACAGTCATGCAAGAGATCACTAGTTTCAGACTTAAAATGTTCCACAAATTTTTTTCCTCCCACTTACAATTCTTCACTCATCTGATGGACTCACAAAGCTACAGAAACCCAAATGGTTGAAGCTTGCACATTTTACAACTAATGTCCCGATTCCTATCATGATCAAGTGAAGACTGCCTAACACAAAACAACAGCCAAGGGATATGTTCCCATCTCATAATTTACAACAATGGATTGTGAGACTGCTAATTTTCAGAGTAGTGGGGAAATGTTCCTGTTACTCGGAATCTGATGAGACTGAAGTGTTTACTTTGAAACCTGTTGTGCCAAAATTTTCTCTGGAAGCATGTTTGTACAAAATGTAATCAATAGAGAAGGATATATTATATTATTACGACCCTTTTCCAATAATGGATTGAGAATTAAGAAGATTTGTATCAATTAGCATTTCTGAAATAAAAAATATGCCATGAGTGATGGAATAAAGTAGATTTGATTACTTTATTCTAACCAGGTATAGTGTAGTGTCCAAGTATGATACGATCACAGTAAACAAAGCTAATTTTGTTCCAAATTAACACATATTCCCAAAACCTTTGCCTTTTTCGGCGAGACACAAGTTTGGGGCAGGCAGGCTTCAAATAAAGCAAACAAAGAAGGAGACTTTGTTTGATGGAAGAGTGTTTAAAGCAAATTTCTTATGCACCAATAACTAAAAAATGCCTAATCACAGTACAACATCACTTCATAGTGAATCTCCCATCCGTGGCAAAGAGCTGGCTGCATTTATTCAAATTAAACTCCTTGTTTGTCTGTCACCCAGCTTGACTAACAGGATTTGACATGGTGAAGAGTGAAGGATCCCAGGTTCACAAAGCACATTCCATCTGTCTGACCCCTCTCTGCACACATACATGCACAACAGTCCACACACAATCCCTTCTACCCATCACACATGGGTAAAAAGACGTGTTACATAATCCACTGGACACAGCTTCTAACTCTGCTCCACCATTATATACACAGCAGCAGCATCTGTTTGTCACAATAGATTACTACACAGCTGAATGTGTGTATAAAATAAATGTTATTTCTGGGCGAGGCTCAGGTTTAATCCAAACGTTCGTGTTGGAACCAAGTCCAGGATGAAGTTCCCAATTAGGGTCGGCCGGGACTTGTATGAGCACCAGGATCAAGACAAAACAGTGTAAAAAGGGGGAACATTTGCTACATCTTTTACACACAAGACATCACCTCAGCCTCCTCTCACCTTTGACTTTCTCCATTCTACCCTGTGTTGAAGAGGCGACAGCTTGTCGTAATTTCAACTAATCGGATGACTCTCTCTTCGTAATCCGAGACACACAGGCTGCTGTGGAGCAACCTGCTTATGACGGGACCACAGAACCACTCTTATACAGACCAGCGTAGCGTGGAGGCTCTTACAGTATACTTGTTGAAAAATAAACCACAGTCGTGGCATTTCAGGTGAGCTGGAAGTGATCAGTTGCAAACGAATACGGGGAGGACGATTACTGCTCATTTCCAAAAGCTACGTTGAGACCACAACGCAATTAATTACAAGACAAATCAATAATTAATTCCGTTTATCAATCGTAATCACACTCGAAATCTGACATTATGCCAAGATGGTTTACATAAAATGAGTAAAGTTCGTGTTCAGTCGGCCCTTATCATCATGATCACAGCGCGTCAGTGTTAATCGATAGATCGAGAAGATGGAAGATTTAAGATGGGCTTTGCATAGGAATGCTCTGAGTCGCCTTAAATGAATTCAAGTGGACGTCAATTACGGCTACTAAACCAACACCAGTGATCTCGCCACAACGTTTCAGCACCACGGACAGTGAATACTCCTATTCGGTTAACAATATGGGAAAACGCTCAACTCCAACTGCTCAAAGTGCTCTCCTCAACACTTTACTTATTTGAAGCATAGTCTGCCATCTATTCGACTTGTCCCCGGTTTAGTCACAGGAGCGGCACACACGTGCTAAATGCTTTATTTCTAACACAAAAAGAATATGACCCAGCGGGGGTATATGAACTGTGGTAGCGCCAGAGGAAGAAGTCAAAAATATCAAATAACAAAAAAAGATGGTCGCTTTAGGTCGCTAAAGTCACTACTGAGTCAAAAGGGAGATATCAAATTGAGAAATATAGGCTCAAGAGGGATGCGTTATACGACTTACCGTGTTATTCTTGTCGAAGCCATAGGTCCAACATACAAATATACTTTTCCACACACTGTTGCTTTCTCTTGGCCGAGGTAAGACACAACCCGAAGAAGAAATCCAGAAAAAAAACATCCACTCCACTCCACTCCTCCACCCGCCCGCCTGGCTAAAAACGAACCCCCCCTCTATTTTTTTTATTTTTTTCCTCTTGGGAAGGGGGGTATTCCGTTTCCAGCGCCTACAACGCGAGAAAAAACGCCGAATGGTTAACTTTTAAGTCATATCAGAGATAGTTTTGTTTCGGCTCTCGTGGAGTAGAGAACACCCTCTTCTCCTGAGTCTTCTTTAGTTTAAGTCTCCGCTGTGGGACTTAGAGAGCTCTAGGAGGTAGACAGAGTAACAGTATATGTGCTCTAGTGTTCCCCCTTGCTTCCCCAACCACAGAGTGAGACGGAGAGGGAGGGGGGAAGACAAAGACCCGACGACGTTAGCCAAGGGAGAAGGGGGGAAAAAGAAAGAGACGATGCGGACTCAGACAGAGAGGTTTTGTCCTAAGGTAGCCGTGCATTTACCGCATAAGCAGCGAGCGGCAGAAACGGAGATCGTTGCGCCATAATCTAATTACGTCCGCGGCAAAAAGCGCACGGATTACCGGGTGGCTGCTTTACTCTGTTCGGCTTCACTCTGGTATTTGCGCCCCGCGGTGGAGAGGGAAGTAAAGGAGCACTGTTATCAAATGTTAACTCGTCAGTATCATCTAACACTCACGTATGTTGAATAGGCCAACACCAAAGAATGAGAAAAATAAGGGATTGAACCAGTTTTGCTTTAACTAAATGAAATACGCAACCAGTTACAATGAATAGAAAAAAATAACTGCTCGTGTTTAAGTTTTTTTTCCCGTAAGCGTTGGTGACTAGACATAGTGAATGGATTACCATTCAGTTGCAATGGGGCACATTGCGCAATATTCACAAGGACAATTTTAATTGGCATGAAACATTTTGAAAAATTGCAATAAATAATTGAACTCCATGCTTCTTTGGTGCAGCAAAGTATTTGTTTAGAATTAAATATATGTATTCTCCAAAGTTTGCAAAGTAGTTATTTCCAAGTGGCCCATCAGCATCTTTGCCATTAATAATTGAAAGTATTGGGAAAATTTCGTGGTTCTTCTACTTAGTTTTTACTTCCAAAAGATGGACGTACAGAAGTTGACACTAACTAACCCCAAAATTAAACAGTAATTCTTTAGAACATTAAAGACTGACCCTTACTGAAGGTAAAGCTATTTAGCTGTGCATATAACACCTCAAAGTATTTTATCTGCACTCTTCACTTTTAAATTTATTAATTAATGATTATTTTTTATATTTTTCTTTTTTCCCCTCTTCTTTGATTGCTTTTAACTGTGTTTTAATTTTTATCTTTTAAATGCCTTGTCTTTAAGCACATTGAGTTGCCTGTGGTATGAAATGCGCTATATAAATAAAGATGCCTTGCCTTGCCTAAAGTTAAATGAAAATTACACAAATGTAGATGTGAAACATTCAAATGGTGTAAAATGTTTAACTTGGTAGGATAAATGCTGGCCATACTTCCAGAATTGAAGATAAACCTTTCTAATTTAGATTTTTATTTTATAATTCTAGCGTAATGTTATTTCTGTTATTTTCGATGCATCTTGAGGAGCTTGAGTTGCTTTTAGATGTTTCAAGATACATAATATTGTAATTACAATGAATTTTATGAAGTGTTCTGGCTTTGCTTGTAAAATCTTAAGAGAGTGAGTATCTAATAAATGCTTTTTCAAAGCTGAAAATCCAAGGAATCAAGTATAAAAACTGCAACAATCAAATTTTAAGGTCCAATGTTTATTAGTGATATTTAGTGGCACAACTTTCAAATAGCCACAAAGTGAAATGTGGTATGGAGCAATTAATCTATACTAATGTCTTTGCTATATTACACATGCTGGTAATAAATAGTTTAGAAGCTGTTAACTGGAGACGTCGAGGACACAAACAAAACTAGATGTCATGCAATGACTTTTTTTCTAGATTTATTTATTTTTTTACATCTATAGGTTCATTATAGTTGTGTTTTCAGGTCTGTCAGTACTGGTTCTCTTTATTCTATAGAAGCAGGAACTGTTGACCATTCTTTTGATCAGTAATGGGAGTAACATATGCGTTACATTAGAACAAACATTAGATGAAACTATAAAACTCCTTGAGGTGGTTATTAGATGTTTATTGAATTTTCCCATGACCTTATCTTTTCACATATGCACTTTTTACATTTACAACAAAACCATTAATAAAACATGACTTGTGTTTGTTTAGTCACTCCTGTGAGAGATTACAAACAGAAATATATCTATATGGAGGCTCTGGACTGTGCTATTATAAGAAAAGAGCTCTCACAACTGCTAATTGTCTTCATCAGGCACATGTTCACAATCTGTCCATATCTTACTGCTGATTAGTGTGTAAATTGGAAAAGTCTGCTGAGCTAATGAAAGCTCTCACACAGTCATCACACTCCATGTTATTGTCATGATCAATTTCAGAATGCACTTAACAAACTTAGAAATGAAAACATTTTTTTTCACCTGCCAAATTCACATTTTCAGTGGACATCAGAATAGAGGAATTCACTGACTGCCTCAATCATCTTGGGAAGTTATAAGGCTATCAATCTGCTTACAGAACATTTAAAAACACTGCAGTTATAGACATATGTAACACTGAAGAATTGATGCATTAATGCCTCTAGAAGACCAATTGAATGCAGGAATAAGTGTTTAGGCACAGTCAATATGTCTTAGACAGTAAGCATGCAAACCTGCTTGGGATGCCTCTGTCATTAAAGAGGAACAATCCCATGGGGAGTGGATGTCTTGGTTTTGAATTATGTTAAATATATTTAAAAATAACACACACAAATGCCAAGGTATCCCTGTTGAATATTGAATTGTGACAAGATGATCAGTATGATCAGTGTTATTCACTTCACCTTCTCATGTCAATGGTTTTATGTTGTGGTAATGAGGTGGTCATGACCGAATACTCCCCTTCCTTGATAAAACTATGAACTCAGATAGATAGATAGATTAAACACAAACACAATGTTACACATTGAGACTTTAAAATTTCAAACCCAGAAAAAAAAAAACCATACATGGTGTGTTCTGCCGTAAGACAGCAGAACTGACTGATGCACTATAGGGGATTCAGTGTACATAAAAAACTAATCTAAATTTGTTCACAGCTGTCTACAAAACATGCAGTGTCTCTACAAATACTTTGAAAGTTGTAATTTGCTCAGGGGGGAAAGCAGAATTAATGCTGATTGAAGAAGTATCACAGCAAGCACCAATTAATTACTTTAATGTAAATGTGAAGAGCCAACCGAACCACTGTGAAATATCTACAAGGAGTTAATTATACATCTTCACTGTAGATGAATCAATCTCTCTAATAATCCATTTTTGTAGAAAACTTCTTTGATTCTGCTCTGCTGCACCTCTCGTGTTTTAGTCAGCGTAGTGAACTGTTCACTGTTTTTGAACAGAGATGACTTTCTAATTGCAAAGATATACACATTTTGTCAGTATTCTTCCACAAACCAAAAAACCCTGGGAAACAAAAAGAGTATCCACATAGCACTGAAACTGGTTACAAGTTGACTAGAACAGTAAAAGTGCATTTGGTTATCTGTTGTGCACATAAAAGTCTATTCAGTGAAGGAAGAGGATTGAACATTGAGTAATCCTTTGTCCCCTTTGTTAGAGTCAAGTAATCCTGCTTTAATGCCACATGCATTTGATTGTATCAGGTTATACAGACATATGGAGCCTTGTTTAAGACAAATGTGCATGCCAAAATAATTTAAACTGATTAGAAAAAGAAAATCCTGCAAACACACAACTTTTAATGGAACTTCTTTAGCTCTTAATTCCCAATTTACTCAGCAATCTGGAAGGGTATGAAAAAAAAATTAAATAGAATAAACAGTGTTTGCTTGTTTGTTTTTTTTTGCACAACTTACAGATATGAATGTTGGTGGCATACTTTAACGCTTAGGCTAACAGTTGTCAGAAGGGTTTAATGGCAGTTTTGAAAGGCATGACACCAGTTTGTTTTGGCTTAAGGGAGACATAGCTTAGATTTCAAGACCTGTTGAATACCCTGACTGTAAAGTGTAAGAAATGCCACTGCCATTTCTCTTTTGTTTTTATATACTACGCTTTAACCTATAAGAAAAAAACAAAAGCAAAACAACAATCTTATCTCATTTGCGTAAGAACTTTCCAGCACTAAATGTTCAACAACCTGTACAAAACCAAAGTGCTGTGTAGCAGGCATGACACAGACTACTGCTGCTATAATGGTGCAGCTCAATCACCACTGATTTGATTCATGGCTTTTATACTATGCTCATAAAATGTGTGAAAGGAAGAGTGATAGTTGCAAGACAACCATCTGCTCAATTATATCACCGTATATCTAGTAATAATTCTTTACTTTTGATTTGATGACAAAGTCCAACTATAATAGATGAGACGGACCTGTTTGTGCCCCAGTGACCTGACCTGTCTGCCCATCTGCTCAGCAGGATTACAGTATAGTAATTGTATGGGCAGTCGCTATATCTGATCCTAAACCCAACAATCAATGTATCAGCTATCAAACTAAAATTGGATAAGAGGATTTTTAAATGAAATGCTCCTGTGGGATATACATTGATCGGTTTGAGGATAATGCTGAATTTTGATTAGATCATCAAAAATTGAAACGACTACCAGTAAAAGGGCTTTGTGGGCAGAGGGCCAGGCCAATTATAGCCCCTCTACCACTGGGATCTTACCTGTGTGCCCATCTGCTCTGCTTTGCTCTGTGGGATTACACCAAATCCTATTGAGCTCGGGACATGGCAGCCAAGATTGGTAGGTCTGAACCAATCATGATAAACCACACCACCAGTACACAACGGAAGTTTGTTTTCAGCAAAGCACAAGGTGGATAAAATGGAATTAAATTCAGTGATTTTAATGCTTATTTACAATTGTAGAATGAGTAGATGTCATTCTTAAGATCTGGCAAAGCTGTAATAGAAATAAAAAAAAGTGCAGAAATTGTTGAAAAAAACATTACATAAATGAGATGTTACTCATCCGAGAGGCTGCCATTTTCTGCCAGTCCTTAGAGAAACTGTAGGTCAGAACTAAACAAGCAAACAGATATATGACGTTTGAATATACAAAGATGCTTTGCCTTTAATTTAAACCCTGAACTTTGAACTTTTAGAGCTTACATCTTGCTCAGCTACTTGCATATCTTCATAACTTACTTTGAAAATAATAAAAACTGTAATTTACTTAGGAATAGGTTTAATCTGGACTTTTACCAAGAATAAGGAGGCTTTACACAAAACACTGAGAAATTTTAAGATTCAAATCAGCTTAAGTTAAAAGTCATACAACTTTTATCCATGTAAGAGTACTTTAAAGCACCCTGTGCTGTATTTAGCCACTCATAGTGTAGTCCCTACTTGTTTGTGTTCTACATGCATATGTGGATGAATGTAGGAAAGCAGTCGTCCTCAAATAGGTTCATTTGAAGTGACACACCTGCAGCTGATCAAACAGAGATTTGAAAGCTGTTTATTATGGATGTAAGAAACCCATTATTTAGGGTAAAAGAAAGTAGAAAATTATCTTTTGGTGAGTAAATGTGAACATATAACTAATCTCAGATTTTTTTTTTGTTTATTCAGAAAAAAAACCTTTACTATTTACTTCTAAGGTTATGTAACTGGAGTCATACTTCAACTCATGATTATACTCATACAGTATTTTTTCTGCACTCATTTTTCCCAGTTCCTGCAACAGGAAAAAAAAAATGTTTTCATGTTTGACTGAAGAAACGATCCAGACTTTATTTGAAATAACAGCTTAAACTGTCAGCACCCACAAATAAGTTTTATGACAATTTTAACATTGTGCGAAAACAAGAAAGGACACAATTTCTTCAGCTTTCCTCATATCGAGGAGAACCAAAGGCTGAGGTAAAATTTGTAAGCTATATTGCACCACGGGAGATCCTTCGACTAGAGAATATCAGAAAATTAGCATCCTAAAGAATGTCAAATTCAACATGACTAACAAATCATGTGTTTTGACTCTGATAACTAATCCAACCTCCCTCTGCCAAGAACTTACGGTAACTTCTGGGTTAAAAAAAGGAGAAAGAAAAGCTGATGGTGACAGATAAATGCCAGTTTAAGGCTTTGAAACAGTGACCACAAATAAATGGGTGACACTAAACCATGATTTAATTATACTTTCTGAAGGATTAATCAGGGCTTTAATCTCAGTGAGTGAATGACAAGCATTACGTTTTGTGCAAAATGTTTAGCAAAGAGTAGGACATCACAGACAGAAATCAAGATGTTCTCTCACAGAAAGGAAAGAGAAAAGGGAAAAGAAAGGGAACTCTTCTTCTGCCTGCCACTGTTCCTCCTATCTAGTGTTGGAGCTCTTCCTAGTTCATTTGGTGGAGCAGATGCCGACAGCTTAACTGGGCTGTCAGTAAGTGTTTAATTAGGTCTGGGAAAAATTGATTTATCAAACACATCTTGGTCTATTAAAATACCACTCTATGGACTCTGCCATTTATGACTCCCAATATGGAATCTCTCCCCCAAAACCCTGAAAATATAACTGTCTTGTGTCTTCAAAAGCCATATCCTTCAGAAACACTGTCTGTGTGCTGTAGTGATGTCATGTACCCTTAGGGAATCGGGAAACAATTGCACCAAGTGGTAGGAGGCACAGTAGGGGGTGTGTTAGTCATAATCAAGCAGTGCAGTGCAGTTTAGTGTGGAGGATTTATGGGATTTGTACATGTGGTGTGACGACTCAGCTTACATCAAAGTCCACGATGCCCCTCTGCCCTTTTTTTAATGTTAGCTTAGACTATTTTCCTCACATGCAAAAAAAACAGACACAGCATTTATAAAACAGATTTGTGGCTACAGTGAGAATGACTTTACATTTAATGACCACTTACTGAGGACACTGATGGAGGAGTGTGGTTTGTGATGGTGGCCACTCACTTACTATATTTCAATTATCTTAAAGTAGATGTCTGCTGTTGTGTGATATCCCTGAAATGCTCCCCAGTTTCTGGTAGTGATGCTGAGCCACAAGATTTTGTCAAAAAATGTTCTGTGGACTGTAGACATCTGCGATCGATGCTTTAAATCTGCTTCGCACCATGTGTTGTAATATGAATTTATATGACTTTACAATTTAAAAAAAAGTATATTCACACACATACAGATATACACATACATATGTATGCATATGTATATCTATATATGTATGTATATAGATGTATATTCCAGACTGATAAACAGGTGATTGCTAGCCAACTGGACATTGATTGTGGTGGTTGACAAACTACAAAAGAAGTAGTGACAGTACAAAGGGCAGAAGAAGGAAGTTCCTTAAAGGCCCTGTCACACTGTTGCGTATGAGAGAAGCGTATGAGTTGCGTATGAAAATTAATCATACGCACGAAAAGTCCTTGAAAATAAAGAATGACTAGCGTATGAGTAGCATATGAACTGCGCATGCCCAGCGTACGTTTCAACGCGCCTATTGAGAATGAGGAGTCACGTGACTCCGGTCGGCCGGTCGGCCATGTTGGCAGAAGACGCTATTGGTTGCCAGGGGCAACGCCATTAACTCAGCAGCCTTTCCACATTGCTCCATTATTGCAGTAGACGACGCGCTATCAACATCTCTCGAGACATTCATCTCGATCATGCCTCCCAAGAAGCAATCGTCATTTGCCCGGGCCCCGGGCCGAGGAAAAGGCAAAAAAACACAAGAATCATTCTCACCCAAACCTGCTGAAATGCCTGATGCACCTGCGGCTGATGAGTTACATGCTTCTGAGCGATCAAGATCCCCAACTCCTCCTCCTGACCGCTCCCGTGAATCGTCGGTTGCCTGCCGCCTCCATCTCCGCCCGTCTGGCGGAGATGGAGGCGGCAGACGGGCGGAGGCTATAAATACGCTAGCTGTACGGTACACCTTCATGCCAACATATGGCAATTTATGTCCAGCGTTCTCGACCTATCAGTAACGTACCTATATCGTACCTCTAGCGTATTCAGCGTATGCCTATCGTATGCTTAGCGTATTAACCATACGCACAAAAGTTTTGAGCATGTTCAAAAATTTATTTCTGCCTCAGCGTATGCCAACGTATGCCAACGTATGCCAGCGTTCCCCTGGCGTATGTCAGCGTATACCAGCGTATGAGTGATAATTTTCATACGCTAGTGGCATACGCAACAGTGTGACAGGGCCATAAGATTCAGGTGACTTTGCACTTTTTTTCCAAGCAGAAGGAGCAGCATACTTAAATGCTTCAAGCTGGTTCAATAATGTAGGGCGTTTTATGGACAATTTCTGATTTTACAACACTGGTATTCACATTTATATCTGATAATGAATTCTACATTTCTGAATGGAAGGTATGTGCTTAATTCTGATCAGGACTGCATTTGATTAAATTCAGTGCCTATGACAGCATTAGTTTGACTTTATACCACTGCAAATAATTTAAAAGGAATTAGTTTGATCTGTAATCATGTTGCATATCTCATGAATTTTGGTTTAAATAAAGAAAAAAAAGCATGCACACATTGACAGAAATCTAAAGGAACTTTCCTTTTAGAAAATAAAAATCTGAAAAGGAACAGTGTTATATAAACTTTGTAGATGCAACTGAAAATGAATGAGGCTTTTATGCTAACGGTGCTTTCAGTCTAAAATGGATTCAGTGCGTCGGAATAGACAGATATTCTTCTTGATGCTTGATATATTAACTGTTTTCCAATCGGGAAAAAAAAAATCATAAAAGGTAAAACATTTTTATGTCATTTTTGCCAAGTATAACTTTCGAGAAAGTCCTCTGAGGAACTGTTAGGGCAGACAAATTCAACAAGATTACTGTTGACGTTAGCCTTCCGGCTGGATTCTGAAATGTGAGCAGGTTACTGACTTTTGTAGCAGTTCTCAGCCTGCAGAGCTATATGAATACTTAATGTTTGGCCTTTTCTTTTTCTCAGAAAAGTAAGATGTAGCCTATTCTTTACCAAGCAAATACAATGTAGCTCATTCCTCACTAATTTATTTAGTTTAGCCAAGAAATTTCTCTCTAAATGAAAATGCTAATTAAACTATACAGATTTGCCAGCCCACAAGGTAACTGTGAATTCACAATAAAATGAAGTAGTTTAACACGACTGAAGCATTCAGTCCACTCAGTCCATGCCTCATATCAGGCTGTCTGACTGCAAAGATTTGGCGGATAAAAGTAGTGTTAATATGGGACCAGCAATACTATACATGAAATGAAATCATTAACCCACTTATTCTCCTCACCAGCTACAGGTACTGACACACCAGTTTACATGTACCTATGTGGAAAGTCCTCAATGACAAGTGATTGGATGAGCAATATGTCCATATTGCACCTATCTCAAGCAAATTTCAACCTTTTTTTTTCAGATAATAATTGTTCAAATGTAGGCAGAAGGCTGCATCTTAATTTTTTTCAGTCTGACTACAACTGTTATCATTCTGTCATTTTTTTTTCTCTCTTACTCTACATCTTTTTTCCCCCTGCAACGCCTCCTCTCCGCAACACTTATCACAGCTTTGTTGAATACAAAATTTAAAACATTTAAAGCTTAAAAAATAAATAAATAAATAAATTAAAATAATGTGCAACAAGCATTAAATTTGCAGCGGCAAACCTCAGTAAATTTCAATGCTTGATTAATTTAAATTCTGTTCTCTAGTATTTGTGTTGTCAGATAAGAAAACGCCAACAAATACGAAACATATCCAGCTGTGAAATGTACTATATCCACACTTTTTAAAAACCAAGTTTACACTGCTCCACTTCAATCAATCCCAACAAGAGTTTTTAACACCAAGTTGTGGTTTGTGCTGGCGCTACTAACTATAAGATAATTCTGACCTAAAAAAGAAGTTAGAAGTTCACCCTATCTTACAATATGATAATTGATGTAATTTATTTTAACAAAGCCTTTTCCATCACAAATATAAAAAAAAGGGATGTTCACATACTGCACAAGTCAGCTGTTGGGAATCTGTAACACAAACAAGTATTTTCTGAATCACTGTCAAAGGAGGCAATCCTGCTGAGGGCACCTGCCTTCTTGCCTGAAAGTTATTCATTGACATTGACTTTACTGCACAGTATGAGACATGGTCTAAATGCTGTTTCATCAGAACAGTGTAATTGCAGGTTTTAGAGGAAGTAAAATAACTGGGGGCATTTCACACAAGTATCACATTAGGAGTTGCTGTTTTTCTATTCAAATGACTTTAAATCAACCTTTGATTTGATTAGCATCGGTTTTAGTGGTCAGCTCTGGTGTGCCATGCTCTACACTGATTCAGGGACATTTCCATCCCACCAATTAAAGCTCAAACATTGATACACTAATTCTGTAACAAATAGAGCCCAGAGGACTGGCAGTAAATCTGCCTCAGAGCTGATGCATGGTCAGCATTTCTTCTTTAACAAGACCAGACTGTAATAACCCAAAGCTGTTCTAAACTGAACATATCACATTCTTATGTGTGTCCTTTCATACATGCAATTTGTAAATTGCAGTTACCTTATAATGAAATAAACCGATCTTTACTTTCACCTACACACAGCATATCCATTTTCTATACCCACTTGATCCAATTTAGGGTCGCTGGGGGGCTGGAGCCTATCCCAGCTGTCATTGGGCGAGAGGCAGGGTACACCCTGGACAGGTTGCCAGTCCACACAGAGACACACCACCGTGCAACCCTCACACAGTATGTGAAACAATATACAGTATACTGCATAAACTGACAGAAGGCCTTACTATATTAGATTCAGTTCGAGTGACCTATATATGTTTTTGTTGCCACTCTCATAGAACTCTGAAAGTGTCAGATCTGGGAAAATAAGTGTCTAACCCTAACATATCACATAATTAAAAATGTTATTTGATGTGAAAAGGGATTTGTGGTCAATTGTTTACGTAAATCAGCCTTCAGAAAAAAAAGATTACATTTTACATTCGTGAAAACATTTTAATCCAAAAAACGTTGACAATTATTAAATTGAAAAGCAACTTAACAAACTGTTCAATCGTCATTCTCTTTGGCTTTTCTGGACAGGCGAAAAATGTGCCATGACCCGCTCATCCCTTGTCACAAGACTGAAATCCATCGTCTTCAGGTGAGGCAAATGCAAAATCACATGATTCCTAGAAACACAAAAATACACGCACATTAAATTATCTTTAAACACAGCTCTCCATGGACATTTTGACACCATATTACATCTCTCTCTTTATTGAATAAGGAGATTTCTTTTCAGACTATTCAGAGCAGACCTTGACTGTACTTTCCTGCTATTTCAAAGTAATGATGATGCATGAAATGCAATGAAAATTAAATTAAAAAGCGAATGCGATGTGTCAGTGCAGTGTGGCATTCCTTTGAACTACTGCTGTAATGCAAGATAAGCTCTCTGAAGTTCATGACTCTTTTAGTGGATGCTGATTGGCCTTTTCTATTACGTGCTGCAGCACAGCTCCGGTTTTTAATGATTCATCTATCTATCTATCATTGGCTTTCCATTGTAGGCCATTTCAGATTTTGTGATTTTGTGTTTGCATCATGAACGGCCGATCCTGCCAATGTTGTGAGAGTTCTGTTTGAAGTAGAAGACAAAGCAGAGAGTTAAACAGAGTCAAGTCAAGTTGAATGATACTGTGCAATATAAAAAGCCTGATGTTATAAGTGCACATGTATTCATAAGAACTGTACATAGGTACAGATATGAGGTGCTTGTTTTGTACATGAGCACAGTTCATTACTTGGCCATGCTACTTAATGCAACTCCTAAATCACTTCTATTACACTCATTACTCAGATGAATTTATTTGACTGATTTAAAGACCTATTACATTTTAGATTACGATTCTTGATTGGGGTGCCTTGCAAAATGTCTCTATGATTTAATATCTGTTCCAAACATATATGATAATCACTAATCAAAGAATTCTTGCCGAAAGAGCGGAAACTATTTGGCAAAGATGAGCTAAACATGTAGAAACGTACTTCTTGGCAGCAGAACTTTCCTTCTTTCTTATCTAATAATTACGAATATCTGAATCTCTGGCTTTAATTTATTGCTAATGCGCTTAAATAACCCCTGCTATGCTGTCTTAAGAATCTTAATTTCATTCTAAGGATCTACTAGAGGAGGCTAAGATACTTCAATGTTAAAAAAAGAAACATATAATCTATCTGGTACTGTATATTACTGCAGCACCTCTCATCTTCTCCTATCTGAAATACTCAATTTCTGCTCCTGTCTCTTTAAGATTCTGCTCCTAAAAAGCCTAGTCTGCTCTGACTGTTCAGCTGCTTAACATTTTAATATGCGATAGAATAACTTCACCTGACATGGACTATGGGTGACTAACACTATCTAAAGCAAAAAAGAGGAAAAGGCACTTATTGTTAACTGGCACTATTATCAGCAAGAACAATAAAATGTCAATATATCAGTCTCAGAGGTGATTTCTTTATTTTTTTCTGCAGAGCAAGTACTTCTGCTTTTGCTCTTGAAATTTAAGCATCAGCACACTTGGCTGGATTGTGGAAGTATCTCAAAAGTGAAGCTCATGAAAATTGTGAGGTTTTTGGTATGTGGATTTGGGCCAGTTTGTGCAGAGAATTAGTGAATCTGGATGCATTCTGACCCATTTTAGAGGAAGTGTTCTGGAATACATAACTACAGAACATCTACAAGTGCGGTGACCTGAATCTGTGCACAATCCAAATCTAGTTTAGATTCAACTTTTGCTTGGGGTTTATTCTGTGACCCCATTCATTATGCATCTTAGTCAAACTCTGGTCTGTGGGATTTAGGCTTTAAGAGGGCACACCTTTTGTGCGCGGCAGATTGAAATCATATGCTCCTATATGCTCCTTTAAGACAACATATCCTAGGAATTACAAGTTCCTAAAACCCAAGGACTTATTATTATTTTGCATCAGTATCTGTTAAAGCACCATAGCTCCTTGTCCTCTAGTTCTGGAGTAACTGCTTGTTCAAACTTTCAGGAGGCTCTAGTTAGTTATCTTTTACGTCTTGTATCATATCACGGGCTGCATGGTGGTGGGCACCGTTCACACACAGAAAGAGGGTTTCTGGTTCCTAACCTTTTTCTGTGAAATTTGCATGTTTTTCCTGCATATGCATGGGTTCTATCTGGTCACTCAGGCTTCCTCCCACCCTCACACCAGAAGTGAGTGTGACTGTGCATGGTTGTTTGTCTCTGTGTGGCCCTGTGATGGTCTGGCAACCCAGTGTACCCCATCTCTCCCTCCGAGTAAGTAGGTATAGGCCGCCATAGATCACTCATATAGGCAGATACTGTCACCCTTTTAAGCCTTGTCTGTCTGTTCTGAGCATGGGGCTATGACGTGTTAGACAGAAATGTCAGAACAAAGAAATGCCCATTTGTGGTGGCAGATCAGTCAAACACTAAATGTTGGTAGTAACAGTAACCTATCGATAATGAGATGACAACAAAGCTGGAACTGTGTCACAGATGACAACAGGGCTTGGAGGTGCTCCACAGGGCCAACTGTCTTTCTCTGAAAATTGTACTCTTACATCACAAGCCATCTGACAAGTTACTAAAAAATCTTCTGTGATTACCCTAAAATGAAAATAGTTGAAACTTGGAGGAAATGAGGTTGCTACCTGTAGCCCTTGATGGATTCTATGCCATTTCCATGTAGTGTGATGGTGTGCAGATGCATCAGCTGTCCCAGCTTGTCTATCTCTGTCAGGTTCCAGATGCTGTTCCCATGAAGATACAGCACCCGCAACTCTTGCAGCTCACACAAAACCTGGAACACAGGCAGGCTGTCACTCCGGTAAGTTGTAAAATGAAATACCAAACTTTAAGTTGCATAAATAATACTGAGAAAGTTTCACAGGCATAACACGAGTGCGATGATTTGTGAAAATTGAGCATTCTTGAGAAATGTTAGCCAAATACACATCCACTCACTGCTTTTTGAAAAGTTGCCAGTGAAAATAAAAAAAGAACGCAAAATAAAGAAGCAAACGAACAAGTGTGTGAGTACACAAAAACCCCAAGAGAAAACTTAGTCTTACAGAATCTACAAGTGTTATCTTGTTGCAGGACAAGTCCAGCCAGCCAAGCACTGACGGCTGAGCCAGAAAGCCAGAGAGCATGAACTGGAGGCCACCGAGATCTGTGATCTTGTTGTTGCTGAGCCGCACAGAGCGGCTTAGGTACTTCTTTTCCGAGTTTGTCCTTAAAGGGCGCAGGCCACTACGGGGTACCTCTGACAGTGCGTCTAAACCACAAATAAAGCAATTACAGTCAATTAAGCAGACACCAGCAATTCTTTCTTGAATATTCGCATTTCTATTTCTGCCATCAAAGTGATGCTCTGCAGTGACTACATGTTGATTACATTACATGCTTAGTGGTGAAGAAATAAGGAATCTTCTTGATCTCTTTGGAATCACAAAATGTATTCAATTTGATTTTTTTTTTAAATTTCTGATGCCCCTTTGATTAGAACATTGAATGTAGATTAGAATAGACAATACGCCAGGCCTTTGTTAGTGCTTCACAGATCAAGTAAGAACAGTGGTAAATAGTGGTATTTAATGACATGAAACACAGACACGTTAAAAATAACACGTTTCAATTGTGTTTCTGATAAGAAATGTTGACATACTCCAGTCAAAGTTTCAATGAAAAAATAGAATCCAAGCACAATAACGTTTCCAACTGTAAAATGAAGAAACTCAAGAAATATGACATTACCTTCGACATCGCTGATATCTTTAAAGGACAGATCTACTGGAGGACCATACATGTCCGAAGGTCTTCACAGGTGTCGGACAAAAAACCTAATGCAGAAACTGAGCTTGGAACTTCCAGCCTAGTTTACGTTCAAACAAAAACACATGGATATAAACACTACAGTTTCCTAGCAATGGATTTCTAAATTCTCTCCGGGTACTCCGGGTACTCCGGCTTCCTCCCACTGTCCAAAAACGTGCAAGTTAGTTTAATTGGTGTCTCTAAAAAATGTCCTTAGGAGTGAGTGTGAGCGTGTGTGTGTGTGTGGTTGTTGTTTTTCTTGTTTGTCTCTATGTGGCCCTGTGATGGACCGGCGACCTGTCCAGGGTGTACCCCGCCTCTCGCCCGATGACCCCTGGGATAGGCTCCAGCCCCCCCGTGACCTGACCGACAGATTAAGCGGGTATAGAAAATGGATGGATGGATGGATGGATGGATGGATGGATGGATTTCTGAATTCAAAATTCGTACCTTTCAGCTCATTTCCTTCCACGCATTCTCAATTGCCAGGTGTGACGACCCCTCTGCAACACTAGTTGTCCCTGTCTTTTTTGTTGTTGTTTCTTTCTCCGTAAGGCGGAGTGCTCATCAGGCTGATTGAGCCACACCTAGGGCTTGTGTCTTAAAAGCTCCACTCCTGCCAGTTACGAACCCCCACCCCACACTTGGATTGACTTGGTTAGACCAGGTTACGGGGCGGCTGCTATTTTGTTCTGTTTTTTGATCGCTTACACATCCACACACTCATGCATGCATACACTATTGACAACTGACTTCCACGTTTTCTTAGTTTAAATCATTTTGTTAATAAAAGTTATTTTGAAATTGGAAACTCTCGTCTATCTCCCATCCTTCTTGCAGCCTTAGAGCCGGGCTGTGACACAGGTTTGATGCAGAACACTGTTAAAGCTGCCTTTAATAGTTTTGCTGCTCTCTCTGCAAGCTGCACTGCAACCTACCTCCACCCAAGCATCTTCTCCTCGAACTGTGTCCAACTTAATCAGTGTTATATTTGTTGTCATTGATGCTGCTCTGTTCAGTCCTTTGGGGTCTCTGCCACCGCAGGCATTCCACTTTTAAACATGGAAGGGTGGGCAGGTCCCAGAACAGAGACATACACACTATAAATATAAACTGCTATAAATTGCTACAATTATGACTCCAAGTGGCTACAATGATTTTATTTTTTGATGAAAGTAGTCCTGACTGCATTAGATCTGCCTTGTTACCGGACAATTTGTTGTCATTTTTCATTTCTAGGCACAAAAATATCGAACAATGAGTATGTGCCTTTTGCACCTATTCTATTGTTTTCTACCGTCTTTCATTTTGCTGGACACATGCTTGACAGATTGTTTGCTATTGCAAGATTGTCAGCTTTATTAATCAACAAAGAGACAATAATTAAAAAACAAATTGGGGTGCTGGTTGGCCCTAACACAGAACATGTATTTGTCTTTACCTCAGTTTATTTTAGATACATTTCAACAAAGTCCAGTTCTATACATTCATATTATTTCAATATCACTCATCCAATTTGGATTGCTGTTTGAATTCCTTTCCTCTGTCTGAGCAGTAGGATTTTTGATTGATTTAACCACAACTTTATTAGACATAAAAGAGGAGAACAAATAAAAATGTGGTTTGACTGTCAGAAAAAAAGCATAGTAGATTTGCAATAGTACCTGGTGAATGTTTTTCTGCATGCGAAAGGCAATTTGCTTTTGCTTACTGGGATATATGACAGCAGACTGAAAATGAATAGGAGTGTTTAAAAATGAACAGATATGATCTTTACAGAGAAAATGGAGGATAAGAAGTGCTGATAATGGCAAAAAAACGGTAATGATGGAAAATGACATTCAACGGCCAGAGTTTTTCCTTACCTTTTCACTCAACAAAAGTGTCTGTAAGTAATAAGTGTGTCTGTGTTTTTTTTTATGTCTTGTTAAAAGCACATTGTCTTATCATTGAGTAAAAGAAGTCCTTCAATAAGATGAATAAAAAGCGAGCAGACAATTGCAGATCAAGGGCACAGGCAAACACATAGATGGTTTGTTTGTTTGTTTTTATTAGATCCCCATTAGCTTTTGCTTTTAGCAGCAGCTATTCTGGCGGTAAACATGACATACATGATAATATTCCTAGGGTCCTTCCAATTGACAATTAAGAACCTACTACATACATAAAGGATAAAACAAAAACACTGTCACACCGCGGTGAGGTTAAGTTGGGTTTTTGTCTCGTTTCATATATTGTTTCGTCATTTCCTGTTTTATTTTGAAAGATTAACTTCCCTCTCGTTCCAGGTCACTTGCCCTTCCTCTTGTGCTCCAGTCTGATTGTGGTAGGAATGATTCCACCTGATTCCCATTACCCCGGTGTGCTTAAGAGTCTGCGTCTCCCCCTGTCTTGTGCCAGCGTGTTGTATCTGTCCGTATGAAGTGCATCATCCTCGCCTTTTTGCCAAGCCTGTTACCCAAGTTTACCAAGTAGTATTTATCCTCGAAAGAGTGTTTTTTGTTTCTCATAGTGAATTATGATAAATTAGAACCTGTAAGAGTTACAGTGTTAGTTTTTGTTTATAGCCTTCTTGTTTTCCCTCCTAGTTGGAGTGGTTTTTGTTTGTAAATTTATCATAGTGTATTTCCTCCGATTTTTAGGAGAGGCTTTTTGTTTTTTTCCTCTGCAGCAGGAGTGATCCTTAGTTAATCTTAAAGTTTCATGGTCTTTTGTTTTTTCCTCCGTTAGAGGAGTGATTTTGAGTTTGATAATTTATATAGATATACTTTCCCATTTTGGAAAAGTATATTATTAGTATAATATTTCATAGTCTGTTTAGCTTCTCTGAAGAGGAACTTGTTGATTCTGCTGCCCTCCTAATAAAGCATTGGAATTACATCTCCTGCATCTGCGTCCTCCGTTCTCTACGTGTGACAAACACAATGGAAAAGAAATAACACAAACAATACATAAGTGTTTTCCTCATAAATTATCACTCAAGGTTACAAAACATAAATAACGTAAGAGACAGTGGCTTGAATCAGGATATGTGTGAACAGATTGACAATGAGACAGAATTCAATATGTTGACACTTAGTAGAGCATGCTGGAGCCAAATATAATTGGTGCGTATGTGTGTTTACCTATGGTTAAATGTATTAAACCATGCCTCAGGAAACAGTCATTTTGTCTGAATAAAAAAAAACAAAAGTAGACTAGATGAGAAGGCCTGAACTTGATCACTAAATGGGTGACACACTTCCCTCACTTTGCAACTAACACTCATGCACAGAGTCTGTTTAACAGAATAGCGCAAAGCTGAAGGTGCTTGGCATTAATAGTTTTGGGGATTTTATAGTACTGAATTTGCATGGTGGTAAAGTGACAGCAGACGATGTAGGCCTCAAAATGGATTTCTGACACTGAGAAAAGATAAACATCTCTCTGATCAGAGGCTAAGTGTCATGAATTCATTTGAAGGTGTAGATCAGGAGTCACTGAGACATCTGATGAATACAGCAAAGAAATTTAAAATTGGATGTAAAATAGTTTGAAAAGTTTTGTCACCGTTATGTAAGGTGGAAATCAAAACGTCACAGAAAATAAATCTGCCACAGTCAAAATAGTAAAAAATGTTTAATTAGAAATAATTTAAAAAAAACTGGCTTGGAATGTAATGTGAGGTTTTTGCATAATTGTCTAAAGTCAATGTGCAGGACCGGCGGAGCTGGAGCAGCCCTCAGTAATGGAAGATCCCATTAATTTCTCTCTATGATAGCATTTTCAAATATATGTGGTCTGAGCGAGCAGGAAGGCATAAGAGTCGTACAATTTCAGGCTGCACTGCAGACTTTCACAGCGTACATTAAATTAATTTACTTGCAGCCACAAAATTACCGAAACAGGCACAGACATTAAAAGTTTACTTTTAATGTTTGTGACTGTAAAGCAAATTGCATTGTGACTGCAACTGCAGCTCTGAATATGGGTCCACACAAACCCAGCAACACAGAGACATTTGTGTTATGATTATAAATATCCCTTGCTTCCTACATTTGAATGATGCACATGTTCCAACATCAAAATGGAATGGTGCCAGTAAGATTTGCTTGCTTTTTTTAAGCTGTTACAAGTAGAACTAAACAACACCATGTATTTTTGTTAGAGTGACCAGATGTCCTCTTTTTGAGAGCTAAAAATTGCATCTGGCTGGACATTCAAAATCGTCATTCATTTTGCTCTATCTTCGCCTCAAATATGTTTCCATCACATTTGAGTTGCGTTTCATTCCCCATACTTGCTTATTATCATACACTTACTCATTCACTTGTAATAATTGTTTGAAATCATCTTCATATAAAAAGCTGTGTTGAAATCATAGATATGTCATCTATCAGTATTTCTTTTGGTCTTTTTTACACATGCTTTATGTGTGTACTGGCAAGCCCATATCAAAGAACTTGCCACTCTAACTAGTGACTCTGTCGTCATTGAGCTGATGTCGGTTTGATGTGTGAAAGCACTCACTGACGTGGGTCTGGGCCACCTGTTTGAGATTCGTGAATCACAAAAGAGAAACAGCAGCGGGGTAACAAGGACATCTTTTCTAGCCAGTGAAGGTACCCAGAATGGTTTTCCACAAGTAAAACATCAAGATGTAGAGTTTGGAATTAGATTAAATTGAAAGATGAAGTGAACCACCTGATGAAAAATTTGTTTTCAGAATAACTAAGTCATGATGCTATAGATTATAAGCTGTTTCAAGGGAGATTACTGACTTTCAGACCTGTGTGTGTTCATGAATTGACGGACAAAAAAAAAAGGGCTATATCACTCAGAATGCATAATTATGTAATTGTCTCTCATTATTGTCTGTGTGCCAGTATTGTTTTACCAATTCTGCACAGCTTTTGTTGATATTTAATTTGAATATGATGCATACCTACTAAAGCCAAGCAGCAGAAAGGTCCCATTAGGTGGTTGGAGGCGGGTGTCAGATAGACCGAGGACTTACGATCATGAGACTTGAGTTTGAGAATGGTTTGGGATATTTCAGTTTTATCTTCATTCTCTTCTACTTTCTTTTTTTTTATTACTAATTTCTTTCAGTTACCCTACCAGTTAGATTTGGGACAAAAACTGATTGGTTAAGTTTAGGAGGTGTAAGCCTGATTTATGGTCGTCCGGGAAAGGCTACGGAGAGCCACGGAGAGCCCTCTCCGACGCTTGCGTGCGTCGGCCAAAATTCCTATCTAATGTGACGGAGAGTCGCGGAGACCGCAAGGGTTGTGATTGGTCAGCTAACAACATCATTTCCGGAATCACTTTTCCGGTTTAGCTCCTTCCTCTCAGAACAACAACACCGCCATTTTTGAAAGAGTTTACTGTGTGCCGGTCAACATTTGGTCAAAATTATTTGCATTTCAATATCTAAAAGCTCCAACTCCAACAACAATCTTTTTCTCTCGGTTGCCATCGTTCACTGTGAGGAGTGGAACGGAGCCGGAAGGTAAACTATCAATCAACGACTTTCACCATAGACGTCGTGAGATTAGATCGTCTAGCGTAGCGACGCCTACTGATCGGGAGGTGAATTGCCTTGCGTATCCGACAGCCCGACGGAGAATTTCGAAAGGTTTAACAGCCTCTGCGTGAGGAGCTTCAGGGCATTTTCAAGCCTGGAGTGTGCATAACAAAGGTTGCTGCACTTCAAGACGAATCAGAAGCTCATAGTTTTAAGTTTCACAAAATTGTCTTGTTTTGCTTGAATAAAACAACTTCTAGTATCTCATATGTCACAGGTGTGGGTTTAGTAAATCTGATGATACGTCTGACAATACCTAAACACTGCAGAGATTGCATCATTCTCTCTGTAAAACCACGAGTGGATTCGGTGGTAGATGTCACATCATTTATGCCCTCTAGGAAACTCTGTATTGCCCAAGGGGACAAGGAGACACACACACACACACACACACACACACGCACACACACACACACACACACACACACACACACACACACACACACACACACACACACACAATCATAAAAGGTTGATATCTGAGCATATAGACTTACTATGAAAGTACAAAGACCTGGACACAGAACTGCATTAACACAAACAATAAAAACATTGATACACTCCATATTCTGTTTTGCTCTAGGGCACCCAGAGGCAATCTTTTTCTCATGCACACCATATGACATTTTCCAACACAGTTCTTAGGCTTTGCTCGTATCTTTCCTGCTTCCCTGCCTTTACTATAGTTTATCTTCTCATTATACCTGTTCTATCTGTTTCTCATTCATCTTTCTCCCTTGTCCTCTAATGCAGGTGTGTGGCCCTGTCTGTCAGGTGTGCTGTGACAGACCATAAAAGCACTTTTAAAGAAAGTCTCTCTCTTTTCTTGCCACAGTTTCTCCATGTGTTTTCATTCATTTCTTTCTCACCAACCATCTCCACACCTTCTGTCTGTCACCATCTCCAGCTCTCCTTCTCTCCACCGTCTCTTCTGCTTTTAGTATAAGCAAGGAGGTCATGTCATTAGTACACTAGTAATTCAGCTTTCTCATAGTACAGACACACATAGCTTCTTACCTTTTAAGAGTACCAGAACACACCTGGTACTTATAACACATAGTTATAGTACTTATAACACACCTGTTCGAAAAAGGTTGATTGCTTAACCTATGCTTTTTCTCATAAGAATAATTATATACATTTTCAATCTCCCGATCATCAACTAATATCTCCACAACAGGTTTGTGTTATAATGACAATAAACTGTAATTGTTAAGATGCTTACTGAAAAAAGATATTGATTGTTTTAGAGAATTACTGTCATAGCAACGGCATGAATGTGAAGCTAATGAATTACTTTGTTGTGGCTTTAAGTAAGTTACTCATACAGTATATTACAGTGGCAGTAAACATAAAATACTAATTATAACAATAGATGAAAAAACAATGTCAACTTTACAGTATGTGAAATTATTTCTTACATGGGAGGCGATGGATAAACATTTAGAAAATCTCTTTTCATGGTGTGCTAACACTTTAGAAATGTAGTCCAATAAGAATAATAATTAAATCCTTAAAGGAACTCTTGTGTGTTTTAACTGAAATATATACACAGCAGCACAGTCTAAAGACATCCGAAAACACAGAACTGGATTATTTGATTTTAAACTAAGCTCACCTTTATCTTCAAAACATTTGAGCTTTATTGCTTCCCATATTATGTCACAGATGTCAAAATCACCATTTCCTTGTACCATGTCTTAATTTGCATGTGTAACGCAAAAGATGTGGTGACATCTCTGCTGATAAAAATCCCTAAATACAAGGTATACTGGAAGGCTTTTGAAAAGGAATCGAACAAGCGCATTTAACCCAACATAGAAAGTTTTTTTGCAAGTTTCAGTAAGATGGATTTCTGCAATTACCACATGCATACTTTGCCTGTTCCTTTGGGTAATATCTTTATCTTCTGGACTTTTTTTCAAGGAGATACCTCTATTCAAAATGTATCCACACCCTACCGCACAGTTTATACTGCGAGAACCTGTCTCTGTTGGCTGAATATGTTTCCTGGTTTGACCGACAGTTTTGGCCATATGCATAAAATCAGCATTGTTTCACGACTAAAACAGTGCATACCCACAAAAGAAGATGACGTGAGAGTTCCTAAAGAGATGCATTTATATTATTCTCCAAAATAAATCTTCATCTCTCAGTCAGCCTTTCTTTTTGCACTCTGCTTTTGTTGTATGTGTGAGCCCCCAACCTAGAGAAAACATAGGTTAACGGCAACTTACTTTTAAGTCTAATTACTCATCATTTTTAGTCAGTTGAGAACCACTCATACACCCCAGTCTCCTGAAAATAACCAAGCAATCTCACAGTTTAGGAAACCCAACTTATCATATGTACATTCCTTAGCCAAAAGTGCCTGCTGTATTTGCCTCCATATGACACATGATAATGGTTTATGAGAAACTCACAAATTGTGCAAAAATCTAACAAATTTGACACTGAAACATGTTTTCCTCCTTGACCAAGTCTTTTATTTCTCAAATTATAAAAAAATTAAATAAAAAAAATGAATAAGAAAACACCACTGACAGAACTTACAACAAAGTGAAACAATGGTGTTTAATGTAAAAGCAGAGGTATATTTTTCTTGTCATGTTGAACATTCAAAGTGTTCTTGGACTACAAGTCCTTCCAACTAAACTTCTCAGTCTATACAGGCAACACAGGGCTTTTTCTCTGATTACAAAAAGTAATAAATGTATTGGAAGAAAAGTAGGGATCTGTGTCTTGCCCAAGGACACATTTTGACTGCAAAAGCCAGTCATTGACCCATTAGAAACCTTTGGCTTTGCTACCTGAGCAACCGCTCTTTTAATTACGTTTAAAGGTGTAATCTAAAAGTATTTTTGTTCTATCCATGTCATAATGTCGTTTTCTGAAACCAACCAGAAAGTGATATCATACCTCTTAACAAGCTCAAAAAAAGGACTTGTTGAGAGATACATGTGTCCTAACAGTCATTTGTGAATTTGTGGGGAGAAAAAGAAAAAAGGTCAAATAGCTATAGCATTTATAAGGTATTGTACATGATTGTGGGTTTGCATAAAAGACAACAGTGCAACGTCTTTTCCTGACGTCTAGATTTTACAAACAATCATAAACTCAATGCTGCACTTCCTTGGGACCTCAGCAATATTATATCTGAGATTTAAGTGAATTGGATAATAGATTGTTGACAAAAGTGAGAGACACCTGAAAAGACTTACGGAGATTTTCAAATTGTCTAGGGAGAAACTCAGAAAATCTATCAGCTGCCCTTATAGCCAGCCGCTCTCTCAGATCCTAAGTTCTTTAGTCAGTCATCAAGCTCATTAATCACTTAGCTGTTCTGTCACATATTCAGTCAGCCAGTCACACAAAGTATCATTAATGTCAGTCAATTAAGACACACAGCAAAAGATCCATCAGTATGACAGCAGACACTGTACAGTAATGTAACTAATAAGCTAATCACTCAGTTGTGTGGATTTGACTTGAGACATAAACATTACATGATAATAGTTAAGGAATTGCAATTAACAACAAAAACTGAACACAGGAAAATTGATTCTTAACATTTCTATTAAAAATATAGGTGTCTTTTTGAGAGAAGCAGATGCAGAAAGTAGCTCCCCATTAGCAAATTATTGCTGTTAAAATCCTGTCTTCATTAAAAAGAGAGGACCAAAAGCTGCACAAAACTCATCATCCAGTCTTTTGGAAAAAAAAAAATCTTTTGTCAGCTAAAGATCACAGGGGAGACTTTTTTTAATACCACCCATATCACCATAATTCATTTACACAAAGTGACTTCGGGGAGTAGCTCAGTATAGCTGGTGCCCAGCTGGAACAGGTGGGGTTAAGTGCACCAGTCAAGGGCAACACCAAAGAGGCATGCCGCTGAAGAGAAAGAGCTAGCACAAATACTCACACCATTCCTAGCTAAGAAGAGGCATTGCACTCATCAAGATAAAATCAACACACAGAGCTGAGGAGCCAAAGAATCTTCACAGGTTCATATAATAGAACTCATTTTAATATTAAAAATACATATGTCTGAAAAGTGCTGAAGCTGGTTTGGAGACAAATTCCGTCATTTATGTTTCCACAAATCTTTGGCCTGGGAGACAATAAAAGTTCAATTTATAAATGTACAAGCTATCAAGTGAGATCAGAGAGTACTCTTCTTTTTAATAAGCTTTTCAAAGATGAGCCATACATGCTTTTGATTGCTAAAGATAATTCCTGCCAAACACCAGAATGTAAGCATCCTCATTAAGAGCACACTGCCGTGCAAACTTCAGTTTTTATCTCAGAGCACCTGTACGCCCTCACAAATCCTCACAGAGCCACTAGCAAAGCTGTGGAAGTCTTGTTTTAAAGTTCAGACACAGCTCATCCTTAAATAACCTCATCTTCCAGTGTGTAATTGGCTACATTTCCTGAGGCTAACAGCCAGACCTTTTTTTCTGCTTGTCAGACTGTTACACAAAAATCTACCATGTTCATCAGAATTGAAAAAATACACTGAGATCCATGAGTTTCACTGTATTGTCTCTAAAGTCAAACATTTCTGAATATAAGGAGTCTGGAGAACAAAATCAATCTCTACAAAGTTACCTTATATATCCTGCTAAAATGCCCCACCATAAGAATGCAATAAAACTGGAAGCTTTATCAGCTGTTAATGAAGAATTCATCTAAAATTGAAAAAAAAAAATAAAGTGACATAAAGGCTGACATTTAAATCCATTAAGAGCATCATCTGTAAAGATTCGACATACTGTTCGGTTCATCTGAATAAATTAACAAAATTAACGATGAATTCTGGAGGTTTCTCTATTCTAATTAGACAGACCTGAAATTCCAAAATGAGATAAAAAAAAATAGTATATAGATTAAAAAAAGAAGAAAAGAAACATATTTTAAAGAGTCATTTAAAGAAAAATCATAAAAACATATTCCGATGGTGTAGCACAGAGAAGTAAAGATGAACATGTATCTACATTTCCAGAGTAGATTATTGTGAGGGAGGTGAGGAAAGCAATCAAATAAATACGGAATTCAAATAAATTGAATCACAAATATAGGACTGCTTTCTTTTCTAGATGGCTGGATTCTCCCAAGAATCAGAGCATCACAACTGTGTGAAAATTAATGAAAATTAATTCAAAGAAGCAAAAAGCTTTTTAAGCTACTGTTTGATTTAAAAGGTGCCAACGATGGTGCTTTGATGAACTGATTGGTTTAAATTCACTTCTGAGAGAAGCAATGGGTGGTTGATCCAATCAAACATTTTTTAAATGTTTTTAATCTTTATTAAACAGTATCCAAGGACAACCTCTAAAATGCGTCTGTGTAAAAACAAACAAACAAATAAAAAAGAAAACCCTTCTGGCCTGTCAGGTTTATTTAAACACATTCTGAACTTCTGAAATCTGAACTTAATTTCTTCACATATGTACACTGAGCCTCGGTCACATTAACAGAGTAGCTGAGAAGATAACTTATTTCTGTGTGACTCATAAGTAAAATAAAGTGGACTTGAATTCTTTGACAGAGAGCCCAATTTTGGTGCTTGTGCCTTTTAAGTTCGAAGATACGCGTGACATTCATATCCAAACATTAAAATTTGACATTTAAAAAAAGAAAGAAACAATTTCAAGCTGCCAGGGAAGATTCAGAATCTGAGCAGTGTTCCAAAGAAAATTAAGCAAGAAAAGGAAGTTTGCTGGAACAAATTAGATATAATTAATCAGCAACAATGACACAGTAAAAATTTGAAATATGTTCATGAATAAAACCTCCCACGTTGTGATCCCAAAGACTGGAAAATACAAATCCATTTTGATCGACTTCTTAAAGGTCATGTGATTAAGAAGGTAATGGTGAAGATATCTATCTTTATGACCTTTCAAATGAATACTAGACATCAGCAGATTACACACACACACACATTGCACACACGCATACACAAGCACACACAAAGTCACTGAAATGTGCTTCAGAATGATGCTGTTGTGTACATGTGAGTGTGTGAGCTTGTGTGTGTGTATATATATACAGGAAACCATAACTTATTATTATCTACCACACACAGACAGTGACCTCTTAGCATTAGAGGAATAGGTGGTGGAGAGAAAATTTGTATGTCTACATGCATGGTGAAAAGGATGATAAATGAGTGTGTAAATGAGTGTTTTCCTTCCCATCTGAACTGATGGTAAATGTAATATGAGGACACAGTTTATTAATACCACAAAAAACGATATATTAGACCTTCAAAGGCATGCAGGTGGATGCATTGGTATCAGTGATGGTTGTATATTTGTATCATTCATCGTGCGAAAATAAATTTATCTACACAGTAAGATGGAAGCACAAACTCAGTCATCATATAATCATATGTATAATTATTTGGTTTAAGATTAGTAACACAGGGCTGCACGGTGGCGTGGCGGTTAGTACTGTCGCCTCACAGCGGGACGGTTGCAGGTTCAATTCCCGGCTATGTGGAGTTTGCATATTCTCCCCATGTATGCGGGGATCCTCCCACTGTTCAAAAACATGCATGTCAGGTTAATTTGTATCGCGAAAATTGTCCTTGTGAGTGTGTGTGGTTTTTTGTGTCTGTGTGGCCCTGTGATGGATTGGTGACCTGTCCAGGGTGTACCCCGCCTCTCAACCGATGACTACTGAGATAGGCTCCAGCCCCCCGTGACCCGACCGACGGATTCAGCGGGTATAGGAAATGGATGAATGGATAGTGTAACAAGGTATGGTTATGTGGTAAATAGGCATTAAGTGAGGTTAGGCCAATATAGTATCCTCTGAAGTGATGAACACAGTAAGAAATCCTGGCATAAGCATCAATCAGTAAATGTGTGGAAAAGGACAAAGTACAATTCATTCATGTGTATGAATGTCTGAGACGTTTGTGTGTGACAGCCTACTGCAGCATCTCCAAAAACGGCTAAGTTCAGAGAACCTTTGGCTCATTTGGCAAACGGTGATCTGAGAAAGGAGCAAATGCAGTATTTTCAATTGTTGATTTTCAAATCAAATCAAATCGAACTATGTATATATATATAGCACTTTTCATGCAAAAAAGCAGCACAAAGTGCTGTACATAATAAAATCAATAATGAAATCAATTACTGCATAAACTCACACACAACATCACACCGACAAACACAGTGGACACATACCCCCCACCCCCCCAACATGAGCAACATCAATATCAACAACAATAAACACCAACATCTGGCTCGACACTGGATCTGTCCACACAAATCAGACACACAAGTTGATGTTTAGTGTCTGAGCAAGCATTTTTCAACACCATGTTAAATATACAACTCTGAGAAACTTTTAAACTAATTTTGACAAGGTTTAATTGATACTCAATTATTAGAGCATAAATTGAACTTTAACATTATATTTCACATTCCAAATTTACTGGCTGCAGTTTAACTGAATTGTATATATTCTCAGCAGCTACGTTTATATATTTTAAAAAGTCCAAACACTGGACATATCAATGGATACAAAATTAAGGTAGAAGTTTATTGTATGAATGTTTATCAGAGCAGATGAATAAATATTTACAAAGCTGCATGCTAAGCCACCCAAATGTGCTGCTGCTGCAGCGGGGTGCACAGAGAGATAAAAGAGCTAGAAAGGTCCTTCTTAAAGAGGTTTAGCCTACAAGCCAGCGGTGCTTATCAATCAGCTGAAACAGGAGACAGCAACAGAAACAAACAGGGTTTAACACTAATTCATAATCAATCTATGTACGAAATAGTAAAATAAACCATTTGTTAACATGGTATAGATGATAATCTGTGTGCATTAACATGTGAATACAGGAATTAGACAGTCAAATGCAGTTCAAATTGGTTGTGTTCGTGTTCCACATTAAATATCCCTAAAAATTACCATACAATGTGCCCTTACTTATGCCCTTCCCTTACAATATGGCCTTCCTGTTTGTAATCATTCATGACACTAGGTCAACATGCAGCCTACAGTAACAGCCTACAATTAATGAAATTCATTTCTTCACAAGATGCTTGTGCCATAAATCACGAATAAGTACGAAGTGAGCTTTTGTCAAGTGGACTGTATATAAATATATATTGTATACATACAGTATAGATGGTCACTGTGACATCACCTGTTGGTCTGTGTACTGCCATTTTGAGGCCTTGTGTCTGTCATTTGGTTGTCACCATCTTTTTTTGCAACCGAGTTGACATTCAAGGGACAGATCAGGCCAAGTGGTTAATGTGCAAGGCCACTTTTCATGGATCATGACACCTGTCCCTCAAAGTGACCAAACCGTAATAAAACACAGCTTTATTTAAAATGTTAACTTACCAGTTAAAACTGTTGTTTGTTTCACTTCAGCTATGGCTTCATTTATTAACCCCATTTTGTTGTTTTTTTGAGTAGAAGTAGAATGCAGCATCATTTGACCGGCTCAAATAAACATAAGCAGCTTAACATACCCAGCAACAGAAAGTTAAAGAACAAAACAATAAAACACTAAAGGCGGTCATTCTGTAAACAATGTTAAAATATCTGGAGCCGTTTGCTCAAATTCAAGAAAAAGACGGATCAATGAAATATGGATAAGAGCCATGATGCCATGGATGATTTCAACTAGTGAATAATCGTACTCCATTAAGAAGACAAGGAATTGAAGGGCGGATAAATTCAGATAGCATCCACCAATCTGTAAAAGTATGTGAAATTAAATTTATTCTTGAAGCACAATAAAACATTTTAATATTCCTTTACCCATATAAGCAGTTCAAATGGAGCTCCTACAAGTCTTGAGCCTTACATATCAAATGATTGAAAGAGTTTTTCCTTGGGAGCTTGAGGCCGGGCAGCTGTGATATATAACATTTTCACATGAACCAAAAACTACAAAGCCCTTCAAGTGCACCGTAAATGGGAGTAATAGGCTGTGTTTTCTTAGTTCTCATCAGGAGTCTGATTGCAGCAGTCTACACCAACGCTTTGCTGAGCATATTCAAAGTACAGAGGACAAAAGAATAATTCTGGCTGTTCAGTCAGACAGAAAATCTCTAGTTTGGAAATGTTCACATTTCTTTTCACCTGTAACAACAAGAAATTGTCCAACAAGATTATTATTATTATTATTAATTAATATGTCACAGGTTCTAAGGCTTCAAATGAGGTTTTCATTAGACAGATGAGAGATAAGTGCATTTATCTTTACCTTTGGGACTGCCAAGGGCTACTAAAATAAGAAAAATCCAATTTGACTTTTTTTTCATTAGCTTCAACACAGACAGCACAGTAGGTGTTAACTCACCCTTGCATAACATGTTCTATGGTGATAAAGAAGCCTGAAGATGGCGCAGGAACAAGCACTGAGAATTTGTTAGGAGCCAGTAACTTTGATCTGTAGATTTTGGTGTAAAAATAACTCTTGTGACATGTGAACTGCTTTTTATTCATAAGTGACTGATGGTTCCATCAAGAGCTTGACTTTTCCAGTGGTGTTGTAAAGCCCTGTTTAACTTTGTACACTCAGAAAGCCTCGTTTACACGAAAAAAAACAAAAAACACAATCAACAATCAACATCATTATTAGCAGGAAAACTTTATTTCCCCGGTGGTGCTGTGCACAGAGGCTTTGAGCAACGCTAATTTTTGTCTGCTCGCTGAGTTTTAATTAAGACAACAAGGATTTAGCGTCCTCCAACGCCAAGACTCACGGGACTAATTCTACCTCATTTGCTTACCATGATTTCCTCAAACAAAATAAAAAGCCATCAAAGACTGTTCAACTTGGGATTTAAAATGAATTGGGCATATCGCACTGATTGTACTTTGAGCACGGTCGAACATTAAGCCAATTCATGTTGTATTTTGTATGGAATTACATCTGCAAGGTCAGGTGAAAACCTTGTAGTTCTTACTCTTACCAACCTCTGCAGAGTAAATAGAATTATATTTTCAGATTGACAGATGTTTTTGTTTTTTGAATTATGTAGACCCTTGGGTCATGAAAGTTAAATAAAGAATGCCTTTTTCTACAAATGAAACAGACACACAAATGTTTGGCATCAGGGGGAGTCTTGACGATGGCAGAAATTTGGCTCCCAGCCCTACCTTTGATCACAGCGTGCACAGCTTCAAATGCACAAAAAGAGAATTTAATTTTGCATTTAATGGAACACTTTTAGAAGTATAAAAGTCCTACCTAAAATCCACTTGCATTGTCTTTTTCTGAAAAATGAGACGGAGAGGCATTTTCAGTGATAGTGATATAATTGCGTATCACTAAACTCTTGGGATCACATTGTTAATCCTGTAAACTGAACAGAATGGAAGCCCACACTTTTTATAATCAATTAATAAAAATTTAATTTCATGTTGCTTTTATAAGCAGAACAGTCATTCAAATCAACCTAAATGTTTGTTGGTGTCAGCAAGTATGTGGACATCCAATGACAAATATATCAATTCACAAAATTGACACAGAATACATCAACAAAGTTTGGATTCAAAACCGTAAACATTTCACAGGAAATGTGATCTCACTCCATCGTTAGCATCAAGAGCGTCTTTGTGACTGCTGACTGTGAGATAGAAAGGAGTTTATCTGCTCACAAAACTCCAATATTTCTCAGCTGCACCCTAATGGTTCTTTTTCTCCAGATTATTTCCATTTCAATTCCTTGAAATGCTACTGTAGCCAGAAGCCAGACACATTTTCTGCTGAATCTGGTTAATTGTGTGCATAGAGGGACATTGAGCACATGTTAAATGACAATGTGTTGTTGGGACAGTGAGGTTTTGATTAGTTATTTTCGGAATTAGTCAACTTAATTGATTTAATTAACAGTCAACTCATAAAACGTGAAATGTTAACCACCCTGATTACCTGGTACTGCATTTTGCATCTGTTTGGACTAAAACATTTTGATGATTCTGTTCCAATTAATCCGATTTGTTTGCATAAAACTCCCATCTCACTGAATAGAGGCAAACCACCCTGTTTAGACATAGCAGCATGTTGAAATATCTATTGCTCACATTGCTTTCAGTTCTATAAAATCTAAAGTTTGAAAGCTGTGTTTTAATCAAATCATCTTTACCAGTCCTGTCTGCATCATAACTTAGTCATCTTAAATAAAACTGGGACAACATTTAAAAAATGATTATTTGGGACATCATATTTGAAGTTGGTCCTGCATTGAGCGAGAGTGCAACAGTCTAAGCAACAGCCCTCAGCATCTGCAGCGTAATAATGAGGGGACAGTTTTCCACATCAAACCAAAAGTCCTGCCGTGGCTTTATGGCATTGACAGAAATAAGGGGAAGGGGACCAACATTGCTGCAAGGTTACAACCCATTACCTACTATCTCAGTCTTTTTTAATGAGGTAAATAGAAGGACAGGAGCTGCCAGATAGAAGAGATAGGATTAATCAAATTAAATCACAACCACTAACAAGCGATATACAGATTTTTTTTAAATACAATTTAAGCAAAATTTACGTTTGTACTAAAATTAAAAGAAAAATTCACATGTAAACACAAGGATACTAAAAACTACCAGTGTGGAATGGCTGTCTGGGTATTAAACATTTTGTAAATCTGTTTGTGAAATCTACACCTATTACTTTTACTGACCTGCAAAAACTCTAATAACATCAACTGGCATGCCCATCCTCCCCACAAAATAGCATTCTGCTGCGCAAAAAGGGAATGGAATGAAATAAAGGAGTTATTAGCTTGGCCCACCATACTGCTTACTTAAACAGTCACATAAGGAAGGACACTGAGGCCAACAGAATTTGATATAACATGGGAATGAAATGGAAATCTGGGGAATACGTTTGCCTGATGAGACAAACATATCATATGGTATTATGCTATATTCACCTGCTCTACGGAGGAATTCTTGAATGACATCAGACAACACTTGTTACACTAAGTTCTTAGCTTTCGTCTGACAACAGTTTTCCTCAATAGATCATTTGAGAGCCACCCATCTATGAGAGATGTCAACATTATGACTGCGTATGTTGAAATAATTTCTCTCTGACATGTTGTAAAGTTAGACTAGGAATAGACGGATGCAGATCCATTTACAGATGCATAGGATGCCCATATGATCGGTAAGCCTTTGAAGCACTGTAAAAATGTTTAGTCAAGATGTTCAACAATCCTTAACTCTTCTGAAGTATCCAACAACAAAGTGTCCTTCATAGACTAGATTAATTCTGCTGCCACTATGTTTCTACCTTTCTGAAACACATCACCTCCCCTCACTTCCATGTCACTCGTGCATGGTTACAGGAAACACATTTATCCTCGTCCGAGAGAAACAATCAGATTACATGTTTGAATGGTAACATTTTCCTTTTGATCAGAGTATCAAAAGGCGTTTCCCATCCCTCTAGATTTGATAGAAGATTAATTCTGATTCAGGCAGATTGGATCAGCCTGATCTGACTAAGCTGTTCACGTGAGGTATTTTTGTTTTCTGATTGGCTTGTTAATTTGAGTGAAAGTGGTTCATGTAAATGCAGCCAGTGCAGACAGCAGCATGTTTTTGAAAAATCTGAGCTTTCAAATTTGAAGCAAAAATGAAAATGGAAAGCTCACACAACAAAGTTATAACACTCTAAAAGAGACTGGATGCTGGTGCCTTTTCTCTACTGAATATGTTCTCCTGTGATAAGGACTATATGAAGAAGGACACTGCTTCTCTCTCACTATTGGAACAGAGCAGATGAGGCTTCTTCCATATCCCAAATAATAACTTTTTTTGTGTTGATCAATTTTAAAGAACATACATGTATCTCCTCTGCAGGTAAGAGTATGAATCATCAACCAGCAGATTTACCTGCTATTTTCATGCATGGGTTCATTCGAAGTTTGGTAGATGAGATTTGCATTCTCACTTTTCCAGGAGGGCATCCTGGAAAAACAAAATTTATGTGCTGCAGTGCAATGTGGGAAAACGTCTTAAAAGTGTAAGATTTACCAGAAAAAGTGTTTGTAGCTTTCATTTGTAGCACAACTAGCCAAAACTTCAGCATGTACCAGTCCCCTAAAGGTAGTCTGTGAAGGCCCTGTGAGGTATGACTCATCATTTTATCACCACAACTCCTTATAGTGTGAACATGAACGATTGATTTTTTTCCTTTAAGATCACAGTAAGCTTCTCTTTCCGTACAGCGACTATGGAACATCAATTTTTTCTTCTTATCCAGATGGTATTTTCCACCCTCTTTCATGTATACACTGATGTCTTTCTGCAACGACTCACCTCCCGAGAGGTTTCACAGGGAGACTTCTGTTACATGTCACTTGTAAGAAGAAACTCAGCTTGTCGTAAGCAAGAGCAAGCGCCTTCATCTTGATGCAGAGTTGTCATTTGGATTATGTTAGCAGCTGTCACTCAGCATTTTACTGTAATGATGGAAAAGCAGGGATCAGATATAAAATCACAAATTTTATTTGATTGGTGACTGTCTGAACACAATTCTCAAACATCTTATCCATTGTCTTGAGTGAGAGAAACGTGCTACATCCGTAAATTGACTTGCAGCACAATGTTGATTGAATACGTATAAGTATTAATAAGTGTTCTTTTTGAGTCCTCTTGGATGTACCCTTGGCAGTCCTTCAAAGGAACAGTACAGAGAGACAAACATTCACACTCAAACCTACATTCAAGAAAGCACAGAAAGAACATGCATACTTCACACACAAAGGACCCAGCTGTCATTCTTGCAGCTTTTATTTTTCCATGAAAACTGGTCACAATAAAGGAAACAATTTGATTTCTAATCCATAAAGTTGTCAAGAGGTCAGTCTTCTCAAACAAAGAGTTTGCGTGTGGAATTCGTCCCTGTAACTCTGAATAGTAAAAGAGAGATGATTTATTATCACTAGTGAAGCTTTTCTGAATACTTTTCATTGCTTTTCACTAAGTCCCGATAGAACCTTTTTCACTCTCAGCTCACATCCTCCTCTGTCTCTCCTCTCTTTTGGCTCCAAGGGCATTTTTTTTCCAGGCTGCGTGAGCAAAAAGAAAAAACTAGTATGTAACAAAAACAGTTCCTTGTTTCAGCTACAAACATTAAAATATTGGCTGTATTTACAGTGATCTGTTGACTGATATGAAATATAATTTCATAATAGCTATGTTATATATGGGGTACAATAAAAAACACAAAAGAAAATACACAGACATTTCAGGTCTTCCACCTTGCCTTGTTTCTACATTAGCCCAAAACAGGAAAACGACTGGCTCAACAGGTGTCCTTTCAGGTTCGCCAAAGAAATTCATCCGGACACTTGGAAAAGGAGGGTGAAGCAGATGGTATTCAGCTGGCTGCAGTTTTAAGTTGATTTGGTTGCATTTTTACACACTGGACCCCAAAGGTCATCTTTATCTAACATATACATGAGTTTTTCTTTTTCTCAACTAATACTCAATAATCAAAATGAAACTAAAAGTGAGTAAGTGCCAGAATCTGTGACCCCACTGTACCTGAAGAAAGTGACAATGAATAGCAACACCAGCTATATAAAGAGGTTTTTCCCTGCGGCCTTTGGTAGTCTGACATGTCAGCTTTCCAAGGCTGTGAATCTGTCTCAACCTGCCCCAACAACATTGCCAAGGAAAGAGGGCCAGCCCAACTGAAAAAGCTGCAAACTGATAATTCCAAGCGAAAAGTCTTTTGGGAAGCTACTCAGTGCTTGAGTGAGACTACTGTGGTGATGGTTCTGAATACAAGAAGCCAGTCCTTGACTTCAAGCCGGTTGGCAAACAAAATTTACTTCTGCTATTTCATGATATGTGTGAAAACCACATCTTCCTCCTCAACACTACTGAACCCAAACTGACTCAGTCTTATCATGTTCTGTCCTGTAAACAAATCCCCCTTTTAAACAACGTTTCGGTTTTCTTGCCTTTCATGATGATTGCAGAAATCCTTGAGTCAATCAAATTCCCCATATTGAATTATAAGTGAATGTTAATAAATGAATGTTAATAAAAATGAATGTGGATTAAATCTTATTGCTCTGCGGTGAACGGGTCTAAAGTTCAGCTTTCATAATGTCACCTGGACAAACAAGGAAAAACAAATTAAGGCAGCTGACAGGAAAATAACCCATATTTCAATGCAGTGTGTTTCTGTTTTCTTCCTAAAATGGGACGCAGACCTACTTTAGGTGCCTCCTCGCTTGTCCCACTAAAGATCGGTTAAAAATCAAGAATTGATTAGTCATTAGTTGTAGTCCAGTTTATATAGTGAACAGGTTTCTAAAGATTGCTAAAGGTGAAACCCATTTGGAGTACATTTTTCTTTGTCTCCGAGACAATCTGAACTGCATCTTTTAAAATCTTAGATTCTGAGACTACGAATAAAACCTGCAATGTAAACCTCTCTTAGCTTTCAATGCAGGAATGTGTAAAGAAAAAAAAGATGGGGTGAGGCACATAGTGAGGCACTATGCATATAAGGAGCTCAAAGAGAGCTGGTGTTCACATTTGTGGGAATTTGAATGTGGGAAAGATTCGGTAATGACTTCGAGAAAATATGTGTGTTTTTGTATGTATAGTAGCAGTGTCAGCAGTGAGACAGCATTAGTGATGGCAGGGTAAATGTCAGCCCATCAGTCAACATGACATCTGCAATCTCGTCTCCTCTCTGTTGCTCTCTATCTGCTTCGTTCCTATTCAGTCGGTTACACTATTTAGGACCGAAGAGCTCTTCTCACCCCACGTAATTATCTCACGCTTTCTGTCTAGGTTTATGTCTACCATTCTGGATCTCTTCGCTCTCTACTCATCTCCTTACCATTTCGTCTGTTATTCTGTATCCACATTTTTCTTCTCCAGCTTAATTCAAGCATTCATCTCACTCATGTGTCCAAGAACAGAGCAGTGTTCAGATTTTTGCCAATGTGTGCATCTCAGACTTTTAGATAAAAAAAAAAACATCAAGATGCTTCTAATGTGGCTGCCCTTTAAAAATCTCTATACAAAGCTGCTTTTTTCAGCTGAGCAGAGTGCTTTGAAAAGTGGAAAACATCTGACCTTTGTCAGAAAGGCTTAAATGACATCAGCTGGTCAATCATGACAAAAATAGAGAAAAATGAAATATACCTTTTGAAACATTATGGGTAAAAAAAAAAGCTGTTTTAGCAAGTTTTAATTTTAGTGAGGAATAAAAATGCTCTAGGTGTGCTCAAGCACCAGAAGTACCATCATCTTTTTTGAAAAATAAAGCCTGAAACTTATGGAAAGTGTTGCAAATAGAAGGCAAATTACTGATAAATTCAAATTTAATTATTCAGTTATAGATCTCAATTTCATCATTTCAATTTTGTGACATTCAAGTTACAATATTTCCAGAAATCCCACTTGAGGAGCTAACCTCACTGTAAGAACCAATGTCTTAAAGTTACTTTCACCAAACTGAGCTTTATTCCCCCATACGGAATCCCCCGTTAGATATCGCAGGTGCCAAAAATGAAGAAAATTCAAACAAACTCCGCAAAGGACACATTAATATAGTCTTACTTATAGCTCTTTCAACAAGCCTGTTTTCTACCAGGAGTCAAAAAGGGTGAAATTAGAAAAATGAGAAGCACATCCACCACCACAATCTACCATTTGAGGTATCCTATCCTCTTCATTCATTTACTTATATCACTATTCTACCAATGTGATACATTGTAGACTAACTGCCAAGGGAAAACTGTGTATCTTTTCTTCCCATTTATTTTTCCTTATTGAATTAGGTTTACACACAGATCTCTTTGTCAGTTTGGGATTTTAGGGATCAAATTATTCTGGCTTCCATCCCAAACTGAGCCTTTTAATTCTGAAGATTAGCAAACACGGAGTCCAACATAATACTTCAAACAAACACTTTTGTACTGATCTAAATGTTAATTAGATCAGTACAATTTATTATTTAAGTATTTCCACTATGTGACACAAATACTTAAAGTCCTGTCATGACTTGTGCAGAGAGACAAAAAAGTGGTGACATAATCAAAATTTAAAATGTAGACAAAGGACCACAAAAAAAGGAGCACCTGGAGGTGATTAAAACCCTCAGCATGCAGAATGTAGTCTTCACCAGGCATGTCCTTTAAGCACACCCTCACAAGTGTGGGCAATCACATCAATTAAGACACTGTGGCCCATGAAACACCTGAAAGACTAGCAGAGGTGCAGGGGGGTGTTACAAAGCCACATGACACAATTGAACTGTTGCGGTATCTATCTATCTATCTATATTACATTTCTTTCTTGTATCTTTCAACACTGGCATAACCTTAGGACATTGGGAACACAAGGGGGGATTGGTTTTCCCATGGAAGCATTCTAAGTTTGCTAAACCTCCACTTTTCTTTAATTTTAACTTGTGTAAGCTCAAACTTTGCCCTCAAAAAGGCCCATCGCTAGAGAGTTGAGATCATATCGATTGAACCCTGTATGAGGTGCCTCGAACCCACGCTTGGATATTGAACAACGCTGAGGGCAGAACTGCAGGGTTGCAGCTCTGCTTAAAAGAAAGCAAGAGTTAAGGCAGAAGTGAGGCATTGTACTGCCAGATGTGTATCTCTGATCTTGGTTCTCTTTCTTTTCTGTCAGAAACTAAGTGGACAAACATGGGTCCACATGATTTCAGGCACATTATACTTTGATAAACGATAGACAAATGTTAGAAAATTTCCCTGATGGTTCATCAATTGAAAACATGCTTATAAGGCTAACCTGTAATTCTAAATTGGCAGTGTATGTGATTTCCAATAGATACATTTCTGTCCCAAACCTTATGCATTTTTGTTCTCTCAAACAATCCCCACTACTCGTGCAAAATCTATCCAAAACCGTATTGACACCCTTGGCTGATATTTGTTTGTAATACCAATGGCAACCAAGAAAGCCTTTAATTCTTATTTGTATTCTCCTCATTGTTGGCCAGTTTAATATCATCCAGCTTTTCTTTTTCAACCATTCTATTGTGCTGTTTGATTTGTGCTTGCTGCTAAACAATCCAAGACCTTCAACAAATCTACTTTTGTTTTTGCTAGGAATGAGTAATACATTTCACTTTGATTGCATTTGTAATCTTTTGATTTTATCATTACTTTGATACACACGGTACCTAACAGAGACACAGTTAAATAGCTCAACAACATGACACCTTGTTAGAGGTTCAGTTTTAATTGCAGTCAGATTTTATTATCTTTATTAAGGGTGAAACATTTATGGAGGGATTGGCAAAGGAGATTTGTGGTTCCCATTTCAGGCCTTCTGTGAGGAGTTTGCATGTTTTCTTTGTGAGAGGGATTGTTTGATGGAACGGGGCTGTGCATGTTTGTCTGAGTTGGTGACATGTGCAGGACATGCCCTGACTTTTTCCACCGCAGTAGGCTCCAGCCCCTAGTAAACCTAAATGGAATAAAGTGTGTATGAAAAATTAAGCATCATATTCTGTGCTAAAAAATCAGACCTGCCAATTACTCTTACCAGTGCTGTAAAAGATTCCACAGAATTTGATAATCACACAAAAGAACAAGCGTGGCTCCGTTCATAAAAGAAAAAGGGTCAGAAAAAAGTCATTTGTAATTTAGAAAGTCATGTTGATCTGTAAATTAGTGTTTACAAGTGATGGCTCTTTCATTGACTGAAAACATTTAAATGCACACAACATTATCACAGTTCAAAACCACTTTGTGATATAATATAAGAGCTGGTACATAACTGTTTTTGATTGAACACCTAAAGGGTGAAACCATATTCTCCTATACCCTTTGGATCTTAGGCTAGAAATTTGTTACTGATTTCCACACTCGCTCTCCTGTCGTTCAAAGCAGATATGCCGAAAAAAATATGCAAGACTTGCTCTCTCTCCCTCTCTCTAAGTCACGCTCACACACATGCACGCAATGGGACGAAACCCTGCAAACTCAGGCCACAATTGGTTTCAGTGAGTTGTCACATTCTGGCTGAAAGTCAATTTTACACTTACTTAGACCCATAGTAAGAACTCATGTTGACAACCTTACAATACATCTTTCCTTTCAGCTGAGGGGAAGAGGAAGGAAAACAATGACTGGAGAACAGTGTGACTGTGGGGGGTTAAGCAGTATGTGGGGTACCTGATAAAGACACGCTGAGGCGGAATAAGTGGCATAAAGAACAAAGAGAGAGAAACAACATCCATGGTATCCATGTCTGCCCCTGGTGTGGTTGGACCAAACCACTGAAATAAAGTTTCCTTGGATTAAGTCCATTATATACAGTATTTTATATATGATATATTGAATCTATTTATTGAATCTATTTATATATGAATATTGATTTACTTTTAGTAAAAGTAGAATTTCATGAAATTCATCTGTTTTGTGGTCAGCATTTTTTCATCAACAGCCAGTTAATGTATTAACATTCAATAACTGTGTCTCTGTACAGTCCAGCACTACAAACCTGGAACGTGTCAGGAAACAAGGCATTTAATAAAGATCAAATTTATCGGACCGATAACATTCTCACTGTTGACTGTTCTGACTGTTGACTCTTTCTTTGTCGGAGCTACATTAATATGAAGCTGATGCAAATGGAATATCTCCTGTCGCTGCTGCATTTATCTGGTTAAGAAGCCTGTTTTGCGAAGAAAACTTTCTCTATTATTGTTGTGAGTGCCAACAGCAATCAGTCACTAGTGTTTCTGAAGAAAAGAAGACATGTTTTGACGGCTGATCATTTTCTTATTTATTTTGGAGTGATGAAATAAGACGGAGCAGTCACATCGAGCTGTCAGAGGAGCAGCAACAGGCTCCACACATCCAACTCCTCAGCAGGTGATAGATTTCACCTTGTGCTGGTGGTTTGGGTTGTAATTTTGTGTTTTAAAGTTCTTTGTTCTCTCTTGTTTAACTTTGAGTCTTCTGCCCAGTCCACACACACCTGTTTGGTATGACCTTCCCCTTTGCGTTTATACTACTGCTAAATGTTCCCTGCCAGGTCATTATCACAGTGTTGTTTTCACGTGTGTATAATCCTCAGATTAGTAAAGTGCTCTGCTCTGCATTTTTTTAATTTCAACTTCTGGACTCCTTGCCTTTGCAGCACCTTTTGTATATTAAAGGTTTATTTATTTTACATCCTTTTGACACTCCCTTGTCAGCCTGCATTTGGGTTCTAAACGATTAACTACACCAACCATGACAGTATAAAACCATGTGTGCCTTCTGCATCATTTGATCATTTCACCACAACAATAACTACTTACTTTATCATTTTGGGTCTGTTTAGCTTAGGTTTAAATAGACAAAGCACCAGCTCTCTTCAGCTTTTGACACAGTAGAGGCTCAAGGAGCATTTGATGTATTATGCTGTCACTATGGAAACCGCTGCTTTCACAAAATCAACAAGGAATCAAATTTGAAAAGGATTACAATTGCAGAGCACAAAATGAGGGATCTGGAGATGCATGAATGCTAAAACTTTTTCAGTTTTTCATAAAACAAAGTAGGTCTAGTCATGTGCCAGTATTGTAGAACATGAGATCGCCCTGTGTTTTAAAGCAAGTGAGTCATAGATGTATTCCGAAGAGCTGGTTTGCAGAACTGACTGAAAACATGCATATCTTTATTAGATTTTATCTTTAGGAAGACGTTGTTTTCTTGCTGGGTTTATGCATTGCTTGATAATTTGTCATGCAAGAAGAGGCACTTGCTCCACGTTTGACAGCTGAGTTAGCGCTCTTAAATAGTTGCTGCAGGCGCTGTGATTTTTTCTCCCGTTGACAAGGTAAACACACTTGGCTTGGCTGGAAGTATTTCAAAAGTCGCAAATGTTCTTTATCAGAAAAAGAAATTCCTTTTTTATTCCTTTCTAAATCAAATCAATGCCTGATGTCACATCAGTAGCAGCAATCCGTTCCAAACATCAAAAAGTTAACAACTGAAATCCAACTTTCACTTTTTTGGTATATCTTGTTACATCCATGTTTGTTTATTTAGGAGCTTTCTTATTTCATCTGCACATCAAAGGAGTCTCTGACATCAAACAACCAATCCATGACACGCCTTGTCATTACCATCTGCCAATCACCTCCGGAAATGGTAAGTTGGATTTCAGCTAAACAGCATCAGACATGATAACTCCATCTCTGAATGCATTATTCATGCTTCATCTGTATTTGGTGGTTATGTCATACATCACAGCAGGACATGCTAAAACGGTGACCTTCACGCCAGAGTAGTAAGTTCACAGCAGACATCGTTTGCACAGGTCTGTTTGTCCGTCTCACAGACCCGCTAACACAAAGAGCCCAGTTTATGGCAACCATCATCCCTCTTTTATTTTGTTGGTGTCCCTGGAAGCTGGTGTGTTTACGCCTCTCTCTATAAACAGATAATACCAACACGCTGAGATATAAACCTTCATTCACTCTGCACCTCTCTCTGAACAACTAAAATGATGCTGGACCCCCTGATGAGCAGCATTTGATCTTGCTTTGTTGAGGAAAACAAACAAGGAAAAAAAATTTCACCACAGAGACTTCAGAGCTATTGTACAGAAAAAAAACAAAAGAGCGTTATGAATGTGTTTCTATGGAATCATATCTTTGTTAGTCACTTTCAAGTGCTTTGGTTTCCTCTTCTTTTGAAATGGCTTGGTCTATACATATCAGTGTAGTGGTTAAAAGAAAAACTATTTATAAGAGGTCATATCTAATTCATGTCTTGGTTGGTATCCCTTTAACTGAATATCACTGCTCCAACATAAACTCTTGCAGACAAATAGTTCATGAGAATAGGTTTTACATGGTGACGTCATTAGGTACCAGAACAAAAGCATGGACTTTAGGCAAAGAGATTCAGTTAGTTCAGCAGAGGTGTCCTCTGAACAAGGCAATAGCACCCTTAAAACCGGACCTAAGTGAGATACTGGGGGCTGAAGGAAAGGGGGAGACTCACAACCATGACGTGACCAAATTAATGCACAAGGAAGTTAGGCTTAGTTATTTATTTTATCCTTTTTTAACTTAGCCCACTTCGAAGTACATGAATGAGATGAGGATATAGAAACATAAGTGCAGAAATATGTAAGAATCAAAAGTATTCTAACTTTGACAGAATATCATACAGTGCATTCATCCAGGATCCCATCACTCATAGTAACAAGCTGACTGGCAAGGCAAGTCTCCGAGGCCTTTAACTCTTTCCAAATGATTGCATTATAAAATCAATTATTATTAAATTCCAACTCAACAGTTTTCTCAAGATCGAACATGGGCAGGTGGCTCAGATCAGTGTTGGTTCTCAGGGTAACAAAATTCTAGTTTGACCTCTGAAAATGTCACATATTGACATTTTAAGCTTTGGTGGTAATTGCTGTAATATTGACTGGTAAGAGTTTGAGGTTAGGCAGAGATAGCTTTAGTCATTATACCCAAGAGGGCAAAACACAAACAGACACGCAGACAGGCAGACATAACTCACAGAAAAACATGGATGGGGGCAAATGATGGCATGTTAAAAGTGCTTAACAATCACGTGTTTATAAGGAATGAATAAATATTGCTTGAATTCTTATGTTAAAAGTAAGAATTCACTTTTAAAAATCATGATACCACCACAACTTTGTGTTTAAACGTAAGTCATGTGATAATTAGAGTACATGTTCTTTCATTTCTAGGTTTTATGTATCTGGACATAATGGAAATAAAGATGAAAAAAAAAAGCATCCGGTCCTTAACAAGTCTTGAAAAAAGGTAAATGAAACCTCAGATAAACAATACCAAATCACAGTCACTATCTATTTGACAAAAACTCAAACTCAAAAGCAGTATCTGGAAAAATTCCATACACTCTTACAGCTTCAATAGGATTTAAGAGGGCAAACAGCAGCCAAGTGCTGCCAATCAATGATCTTGATTAATTGATCATCAGAAAGTGTGAGCACCTCCATAAAAGCAGAAGTTTTGGCAGTTTGCTCGTCTGGAGCATTCAGGTGTGTACAATGTCGAGGAGGAAAGACAGCAGAAAAGCTATAAGAGAATGACCAAAAAAGAAAAGAATCAATGTGTTGCAAAGACCCAGGGCAAGTCCAGAGCTCAACATGATCGAAATGAGGTGGCAGGGCCTTAGAAAAGTGGTGTATAAACTAATGTATGCAAACCTCAATGAACTGAATTAACATTGTAAGGAAAAGTGAACAAAAATGCCTCAATATGAGTTTCTGTTAACATCATACAGAAAATTACTGCTTCAACTTATTGCAGCTAGAAATGGTTGTACAAGTTAATAAATAATACTTCACGCTGCTTCTGTTCTAGTGTGCTGTACTTTCTTTTTCATATGATGTAATATGTACGAAAGAAAGCTTCTGTGTGTCATTATTCATATGAAAACTTATGCTGTCCACTTGCTGCTTTTAACAAATCTTTTCATGAAGCTTGAAAGAAACTCATTGTTGTCACAGAACGATAGAAGAAAGTTCCTGGTTGAAACAGCATTCGACAGAGTAACTCCCACACAGAGCAATTAATGCAATCATCATCAATAATCATTATATCTTAATAACAGCTTTGTTTGTACATTTAGTTGAGTTTATTTGCGTGCTTCTGACACAAATAACCGCCCGGAACTATGACATGATATTTCATTATTGGAAGCACACCAAAAGTCTCTGCAATTAAACTTGTGGCCTCAGAGAGCACATCTCCATTGGGCTGGATACGTAGGTATAGAGCACATACACACATTAACTCGCAGGCCTCTGAAATTCTGAAATGTTGCCTGAAGCAAAAAGATGCAGACAATAATCATAAAGAAAATAAATAACCCATCTCTTCAAAGCTGCTTCTTTAGACTTAGGGCACTTGACAGATTCTTCCAAGATGTCTTCATTCAATCAAAGCCTTTTTTGTTTAAAAAAGATAATAAAAATAAGATATTATCTCTCCCAGATATAAGCCTTTGTAAGCTAAACAAGAAGGATGTGGCAAATAATCTCAGAAACAAGTGGCAGAAGAAGAAATAAACCTCCTTTTGTTCTTAGTTTACAAGTTTATTTGATTTCTTTGATATGATAGGATGACAAGGGAGCATTTTGTTTTGAATAAAATCAGCTTAAGAGGGAAAATCGTATCTGAGTGCCATCTTGGACTGCACCATTCTTATATGGAAACTTATATAGAAACTCTTAAGTCATATTTGGGACATACAGTACACCGGTCTTATCTTGGTAATCAGGTCTGTTTGTTGGTTGGTCAAAAGAGATCACTGGAAAAAGCTTCTATTGAGACAATTATATCCATTTCCTTCACTATTTTAAAGCTGTGCCTATGTACAGATTGTTGCTCATCTATAATTTTCTGAATCTTATAACTACAGCATCATCTGAGATAATCTTAAAGACAACGTCTGTGTGGTGAAATTGAACATACTTACATGTACATTGATCTGCCACAGAGGAAGTTAGAAGCAGAAGAATGTCTTAAATGTTTACTCACGCAGTCCACAGAGTTGGACATACTTTTGTCAACAACTCAGTTCTGCTCCTGTGCGTGTAAACAGTTAACACAGGAATTTTGGTCCAGTTAAACTTGATGTCCCCCTGTCAGAAATCTACAACTTGTAAACAAAGGAAAAACTTTGGAAAACACTATGTTTTCAAGTCTAACAAAACCTCAAATCAAGTATGAAAGTGAGCAGCTCGACAAACCACCATGTCACAGCTTAAGGTCAGACATCTCTGAATGGTAAAGCATTACAAATTATGGCGTCTTTCAGTTCCTTACCATATAGATACGTTTATAAATATTTTTTATAGATACACTTATGTTAATAGGGGCAGATGTGGGAACTGTGGTAAATTGCTAACTGAGGTATGAAACATCTGCTCCCAGAACAAGAAAAGATGATGCTTACACACTCCCCCATTGTTCCCTTAGGCTAAGTGGTTAATTGTGTTTCTTTGTACACAATATGGGAAGTACATGCTGGGGTGGTAAATATGAACTGTGTTTGCCTGTGTAAGTAACTCTGTATGTCTGAGCAATTATAGAAGCAACAAATGGATACAATCTGTTGCCCATGAACAAATGTAACATAAAGTATCGTTGGTCCCCTCATCAATCTTTCCACTCAGTGTAACCATGATGTTTGTATTAAAATAGGTTTGCATGTCCAACTCAACACAGTCTTTTGAAACAGTTTTACTCACTGCTTCAGGCTCAGACTTGTGTCCTTTTATCAGCTCCTGCTAATAATGCAGTTGTCTGGTAAGCATAGTGAACAAATCCAAACATTTTTGCAACTGCATTGCTGACCAGGGAAAAAACTGAACTCACTGATCCAAGGTCACCGGATCTTTAGGAAAGCTGAAAAGGGTCAAATTGCTCTTGCAGCCAAAAGCACATTTTTTGGAGGACATTTTCAAAACAAAGACAAAGTGCCATGCTTTGTGATGAATTGGTGGCTCATTTGCTCCTTGCAGCACAAAAATGGCCACTTTTAAAATGGCTGCAGTTGCTAACAAAAGAATCCCACAAGTTACACTCCGAGAGCACAGGATAAAACAGATTTTATTTTAAAACAAGTTTATTTTGGAGGATGTTTATACTGGAGAAATTGAGCGTTAAGACCAGCAGTGGGAGCATAGCCATAGACATTTATCACATACAAAAAGTAATGTGACAGATTTACATTTGTTGGTGTCTCAAAAGAAAAGTTTTCATGAGCTGCAGTCTTTGCAGAAATAGATTCTAGATCTTTTAGTATGAAAGTTTACTGGAAGAAATGCTAGTTCAAAGCTGTGTGGTATTGTGGTGGTTAGCACTGTTGCCTTGCAACAAATACAAATCTTGGCTTGGGCCTTTCTGTGTGGAGTTTGTACCAGTGTGTGTTTTCTACAGGTACACTGGCTTTCTCCCATAGTCCAAAAAACATGCATGTTAGGTTAATTATTGAAGCTAAACTTGACTGTAGGTTGTTTGTTTAATTTGTCTGTGATGGACTGGCGACCTGTTTAGGGTGTACCCTGCCTCTTGCCCTATGGTTGCCGGGAAAGGTTCCAGGGGGTCCCTGTAACCCTGAATAGGATAAAGCAGGAATGGCACATGCATTAATGAAAAACTAACTTACAGTAATAACAGTTCTTATGATGGGCGGAGGGCGAAGCATAGAATAAATGCATCTAGAATCATGTTGGTGGCAGTAAAAGTCAAGTTAACCATTTTTTTGCAGTCAGCTTTTGTCAGAAGTGACTTAAAATGACTGCAGGTGTATAGTCAGCATCTTGCTCAAGGACAAATTTGACAGGACACACGGCTGTTTATGCACACACAGTCTGCCTCTGAGATTGAATCTGTAACCTTACAGTAATGGGATGGTCACACTAACCACTAATCTGCTCTGCCACCTGAGAGGGAGAGAGGGGCCAGACCGAGACAGAAAAATAGATAGGCAGAGAAATATGAGTGTGGATAAAGAGAAAGGAGGAGATGAGAAGTGGAAATAGAAAGGACAGTAGAATAGATAATAATAGAGCAGTGACACAGAGGCAATAGAGAGAAAAAAAAAGTGTGAATACCAAAATAAATGAAAACGAAAGTGAAAGGGGAGCATGGAATGATTGGAATGACAGAAAGCAAGCTATTTGAAATAGATAAAAAGAAAAGGCCACCCAAATTAAGCCAGAGATACATGTTTAAGAAGACAAACTGGATAAAGACAAATGTTCATTTGAAAAAAAAAAAGAGGTTGCTTTTATTACTGAGTCCATCAGTGTGCTTTTCTTTGTCTCTAAACACTTAATAGCCATTGGTTAGGAAGGAGGAAGTTGAAGGCACTAAACCCTGAAACCCTTCATTCCCTCAATGACAAATTCAGGTGTCCTTCAATTTCACTTCCTCTCTGTCTCACTTACTGCCAGCGCCGTCACACATTCTCATTAGTCACTGTGGCAGCTAAGATGTGGGTGAGCAAGCATGTGTGTGTAATTTTTGGGACAGAAATAGAAATAAAGAACATGGACGAAAATGCGCGAGCATGAGAAATTGTTTACAAAATTAAACAAGATAGATAGATAGATAGATAGATAGATAGATAGATAGATAGATAGATAGATAGATTTATCTTTATAGACTTTATTGATCCCGATGGAAATTCAAGCATCCATTAGCAAAACATAACAATAAAATTGTTTTATACAACCATAAACTATTTAAAAATATAAAGTTGCCGTACAAGTACCATCACTGAGAGCTGTTGTACAGCCTGATGGCCAGAGGGAAATAGTTCTTGAGTCTGTTGGTGAGCATGATTGAGACAGCAGTCTGCCACTGAACATGCTCTTCTGCCTGATGAAGGTGTTGTGCAGAGGGTGGTGGGTGTTGTCCAGTATGGGCAGCAGTTTGTTCAGGGTCCTTCTCTCTGCCACTGTCACCAGAGAGTCCAGCTCTGTGCCCACCACTGAGCGAGCTCTCCTCACCAGTCTGTCCAGTCGGGCAGAGTCCCTGTTCTTGCTGCTACCTCCCCAGCAAACCACAGCGTAGAAGAGGACGCTGGCCACCACAGACTGGTGAAACATCTGCAGCAGTTTTTTGCAGATGATGAAGGACCCCAGCCTTCTCAAGAAGTACAGACATCTCTGTCCTTTCCTGTGTACAGTCTATGTTTGCTGTCCAGTCCAACCTGTCATCCAGCTGCAGCCCCAGATATTTATGTCCTGACCACCTCCACATCGACCCCCTCGATGGACACAGGTTGGAGCTGTGGTTTCTTCCACCATCTCCTTAGTCTTGGAGGTGTTCAGCTGTAGGCTGTTGGACCTGCACTACCCCACAAAGTCCTCAACCAGGCTCCTGTACTCCACTTCCCGTTCATCCTTGATACAACCAACTATCATATTGTCATCTGGGTATTTCTGCACGTGGCAGAGCCCAGAGTTGTACTGGAAGTCAGATGTGTACAAGGTGAAGAGGACGGGAGAGAGCACAGTCCCCTGTGGTGCTCCGGTGCTGCTAACCACAGTGTCCGACGTGCAGTACTTCAGTCTGACGTTCTGTGGTCTCTCTGTGATCCATCTCACCAGGTGTGAGTCCACCCCTCATCTCTGTCAGTTTGTCTCTCAGCTGGAGGGGCTGGATGGTGTTGAAGGCGCTGGAGAAATCAAAGAACATGATTCTCACAGCACCACTCTCCTTGTCCAGATGAGAGTAAGCCCTGAATAACTGAGTAGTAGCCCTGAGTAGGAATCTGAATAACTGAAAAGGTTTGTATGAATGTGTGAATGATGTATGTTTGAGTGTCCGTACTTCTGAAAGAGTGTAATTGTATCAATTGCAAGATCTCACTGCTCTTAGAAATTTCTTTTTGGTATTTCACGTAGAAAACCAATAAGACAAAGCCAAGCTTCATATGTACAGAGGTAACATCTGGTCATGTTCATATAACACATTATGAGGGAAGTTAACAAGAATTTGGAGTTAAGCTATCCGCACTCATTGCAAATTTTTTGTTCACAAATGATATGTTATATATCATTTGTGAACATAGCTGTAAAATGACATCACTATACACACAGTTACTGTCAACAACACAGATTCGTATTCTCAAATATCACATGTTTTCATCTTCTTTGCAGAGCTAAAATCATTAGCAACAACGTCACACATTTCATGTTTGTTAGCGACCCAAAAATAATATTTGTTCTCTTAACCTCTCCGATTGGTTCTACTGAAGCAAACAAGTAAAAGGGACTACAATCGACACTTGCATCTGAAGTTAATTCTTATGGGCAAGTTTTTCAAAGAGGTGCATAACAACACTTCCAAAAGCATGTCCAAAAGACTCGGCAGCCTCTTCCTGTAGCTGCATCAGACTTACGGCCAGTGTGGCAAGTGTTGCACTGTTTTTCCTACTGAAACACTGACTCTCACACTGTTTCTATCTAAATTTGAAAAGTACAGTGATGTATTACTTGTATAACATGATATCTTAGGTGGTCTTTTTTATTCAAATGCCATTAGTCCTAACAACTATATAAAATATAATAATTGTATATTTACAGTGCATTAAATGTTCAGACCTAGTTAGAGGTGGGTTGCTTTCGCATACAAAAGTATACATTGTCAACGATCAGTTTAATTAAACTGATCGTCATCTTATCAGTCCCTCTAAAACATGAGACTGTTTCAGGTTTAAGAAAATTGTAAAATATATGTAGGTGGATTTATATCTATGTAAGTTGTTAATCATTTTGATAAAAGCCAGCACAATATTGGATAAGTGTTCAGTAAGAATATTAAGATATTAAGCCATTAAGGTTGAAACAGCATGATGAGTTATGCCTACAAAGCATTTATCTACACACTGTTTCCAGGCTCCCTCTGACATTAATTTGCTCTTTCAAAGAAGAATAGCCAGTTGTTTTCAAATAGCATAATGGCACAAGCATGATTGTAGATTGCTTTTATGAAGTCCTGAGAAGTGCCATTTGTCAAACTGTATGCCACAAGCGAATGTGAGGCATTTGTGCATTGTGAGCATATGTGCATCAAGAGGTCTTTATATACCTCTCTTCACTTACCTCAGGGTAAGTGTCACAGGTGGGGAGAGGAAAGTAAGTTTTGCATGGTGAAAATAATCCTCTTGGTGATACTGTGTACAATCCTTTGCAGTTTTACCCAAAAATGTATTCCTCAATTGTTGAGCCATTTGTTCACTCAGTTTTTCACAGAATGGTCACTTTCTGTCACTGTCAATATATTCATTTGATAGATTTTTTTTCCTTCACTTAGATTCTGTAAGAATAGAAAATTTATGGTGCGTAGAATATTTTAAAGCAATTGCTTGATGATGATCAAACCTTGAATCTGCCTACAGGCCACCCCTTCTTTTGATTGATCTTGTTTTGGATAACTACAATAGATAATTTTGAATTCGACAATTCTCACTGTCCTTTGTACATTTGTCCTTCATACAACCAACCGGCATGTCCTTCCTCACCACATTCATAAATCTGCTTTTTGGCCTTCATTTGTGTGTGCCTGACAGCTCCAGCTTCAGAACTCTTCGCCCAGTATACCCAGAAAATCTCTTCCACATATGTCAGAGCTAACTCCGTCCAAATTTTCATGCTTTGGCCTTGAACTGTCCAAGCTGAACAGTTTTTCTTAAAAAATACTATGTAACATTTCTACCTTAAACAGTTTGAAAAAAATTGTGCGGGTAGAATGAGTTTTAATATTACGATTGGCCTGTCTCCTATGCCCTTCGGGGGTCTGAGTTGGAATAACTGCGCTATGTAACTTTGCTGGACTGGCCCGGGAGCTGAGCGGAAGTACTTCGACTTGCTTTCTGGCACACCTACCGCAAAAACAAATAGACCCCTCTCACGCTCCCAGGTATAAGGCTAAGCTAGCGCAACATTGTCAGTACGAGCATCATGGCAGAGGCACCGAATAAACAGAAGAAGACGTTGACTGATGAAGCAAGGAAGAGAAAGAGAGAGGCAGTGTCGTAACCGTACATTACCTCCAAGCCTGTAGGGGGAGCTCCATAATGGGCTTTTTGAGAAGTTACATTGTATTGCTTTAAGACAATTTTAGCTGTTGTGTGTAAGTTGCAGGCCACACCACACCACTATGATGTCACTTTTAATGTGTGACCCTAATTGTCTCACAGTGATCATCTTTCGTCTGGGGCCACCCAAAATCATGCAATGTATATCAGGCATTATGCACACATACCTAAACCTACCACTCCTTATTATTCCCAAATCAAATCTTATCATTTTTCTTCAGCTGCCTCCTGCCTCCTGCCACCATCTCCAACTCCTTTAACAAAATCTCGCCACTGTCTTAAAAAACCTCCCCCTTGACTCTTTTTGGTATCTCACTGTTGCAAATCACACGTGATATTCTGCTCCACCCACTCCACCCTGCCTGCACTCTCTTCTTCCCTTTTCTCCCACAAGCCTTGCTCTTTTTGAAATTTTCCCACAAGTATTTAAACTCATCCACCTTCAGCACTTCCTTGCATCCTTAGCACTCTGTTGTTATCCCTTCCTTCGATACCATCGTATTCAGCCCGTCACTGCTCTTCTGTCACAGCTTACCTTCACCCTCCAAACTTTCCCACCTGCTCCCTTGTCTTGGTAGCATCTGTGTATATAGTTGACCACAGAGACTTTATGTCTGATCTCATTCATCAGCCTGTCCACCACAACTGCAAGAGATAACACACTTAACCACTTTCTTTTTTGTAGGTTTGTTTATTATAGTACCTTTATTATGTTGATTTTAGTATTTAAAGTTCATTTTAACTGCCATTTAGAAGATGTAAAATCAATAAGACTCCATTTTCAACTGTGAATAAGATTTAAGTAACAGTATGCAAGCAGCTATTACATAGTAGGCCATTGTGTGAAGAGAATTGAAAATGCAAAAGTGGTGACTGAATTCAGACTATCTGGACTGTGTATCAGTGGAGATTACGATTATGGTACTATACATGAGAAACTGGGACTGTTGGCAGTTGCCAATCCAGTTGGACACGGATCCACCTCCCAAGAGCCACAATGCTGTCCATCAGAAGAAAGAAATGTGGGAACAGATTGGATTGTGCAGACAAGGAGTAGCCAGACAAAAATCTTCACAATGTGTTTCACCGTGAAAGACCCATTTCAGGACGAGTCAGTGTGCGACCAATTTACTCCGTCCAAATTTAATGAGCTGAAATCAAAGCAGTTTTCATTTTTCAAATCATATTAGTGGACATGTAAAATGCATCGGGTCAGTATGGACACTCGCTATGGACTTTTAATGGTTGGCAAGGTGGATGTTGGATAGATAGGATCACCAGATGTTATTGGCTGGTGTGTGGCTCGGCCCTGACTCCAAGACTGTAAAATCAATTGTAAAAATCACATCAGTTCTTCATCAATTGACAGCTGCTGTGTTTGTTTAAGAAATGTTTGGCGATTATGTTACAACAGAGAAATAAGGAAAAGGGAAAAAATATATATATTGTGATAATAACTGAAAAAAAGAGAGAAAGACGTACGCATGGAATGTCCCCTTTGTTTATCAGTCATGTAAAAGAGTGAACAGAAAATTAAACCATAAAATACAAATGTTCGTGAGGAGGGCTTTTCCCCTGATGTCTCATAATGTTGCAGCTGGTGCATCAAAGCTGTAATGCAGAAAGAGACCTTGTGTGCATCTCAAAGAGGCTTTGACAAAACAGCAGTAATTGATGACCTGCTATAGGAAAAGAAAGGCAGTGAGGTGATAACAAAGATGGTTCATCTTTGGGAATACATTAAAACCCTATTACTAATCTCAGTTCATTGATAATAATCATTGCCCCCCCCCCCCTTTACACAATTATTTTAAGCCTTAAAATGGCTTAGACATTGCTCTACACAGCTTCCTCATTTAATATGCGAAGCTCTATAAATATGCAAATTAGCCCTGTCTTACCCCTCTGCCGCTTGCTTGTAGCTCTCACCTTCTGTATCATTCTCATTGCTTTTCAATCAATTCTATTTCACGGCCACTGTCATTGAACTTTATCTGTCTTTCTTCTCAGGTCCAACTCAGGGCCATCTCTCTCCTTCTCCTTATCTTATCTCTCACATCCCATGCACTTTTGTCCTCATCCACCAAACTTTCTTGCCCACTATTCTCTCCTTCTCCTTCTCAAGGTTTTAATTTAGCTGATTTGAATAAAAGAGAGGACATCTTCAAACACCAATGGAATTATCTTGCACTGTGACAAGTTCTCCTCTTTTGCTAGCTCTCTGCCCTTTCACATGTGCTCCACCATGTCAACAGTAAAACTATAAAAAATAGTTTTATTGCCAGTATTTAGTACAACATGCACCTACACACAACTGGCACAGATTGCAAAATAAGTATATGTAAAGCTGTAATGTAGAACTATTATTTAGCAAAATAATCCTGTCAGTCACTGTTTAATCTTGTATCATTATGAGGTGCCTCTAAAGTACACTGCTCAAAAGAATAAAGGGAACACTAAAATAACACATCCTAGATCTCAATGAATGAAATATTCCAGTTGAAAATCATTATTCATTACATAGTGGAATCCGTTGAGAACAAAATAACATAAAAGTGATCAATGTAATTCCAAATTATCATTCCATGGAGGTCTGGATTTGGAATCATACTCAAAATAAAAGTGAAAAAAAAAATCACATTGCAGGCAGATCCAACTTCAGTGGAAATTCCTCAAGACAAGTTAAAATGAGGCTCAGTAGTGTGTGTGGCCTCCACATGCCTGTAGGACCTCCCTACAATGCCTGGGCATGCTCCTGATGAGGCAGCGGATGTTATCCTGAGGGATCTCCTCCCAGACATGGATTAAAGCACCAGTCAACTCCTGGACAGTCTGTGGTGCAACGTTGCGCTGGTGGATGGAACGAGACATGAAGTGCCCTCCTACGGCCCCCTCCACGTCTCCTGGTGTACTGGCCTGTCTCCTGGTATCTCCTCCATAGCTCGCAGTGATGTGCCATCCTGGTTGAGCTTCACTACCTGAGCAACTTCTGTGGGTTGTAGACACCACCTTATGCAGGTGAGAGCACTGACAAAATACAAAAATGACCAAAACATCAGCCAGAAAGGATGAGAACAGAGAAACGGTCTGTGGTCACCACCTGCAGAACCACTCCTTTATGGGGGTCGTCTTGCTAATTGCCTCTCATTTCCACCTGTTGTCCGTTCCATTTGTACAACAGCCGATGAAATGGATTCACGATCAGTGTTGCTTCCGAACTGGACAGGTTGATTTCACAGAAGTGTGATTGACTTGGAGTCCCATTGTGTTGTTTAGGTGTTCCCTTTATTTATTATTTTGAGCAGTGCATTTTTGTGTGCAGGAAAAGAGAAATTTGTGAAGCAACATTTTATCATTATTTATTGAATCTTTTTGTTTCTTTAACACCATCTCTAATATCTGCCAAAATACTGATGGCATGAAGGAGGTGTGTATTGAGAAGGAGGCATAAGCACTTGAATTGAGAGGGTTACAAGACTAAGGATACAATACAGGCAGGTGCAAAGCAGTCTATGTCCATGTCCACGACACTGGTCTCATGTCACTGTACAGCGTGCAGAGGTTTCATTTGATGAGTTTTTCAGATTTTTCAAATACACTATATACATAGGATCTTTTATGTTTATGGCAGATGATTTTATCCAAAGCGACTTACACTGGTAGGGTAAGGGGTCTTGAATAAAATCTATTAACCTTTCTACTTGCTGCCTTATTTAAAGATGCATTCCAGTGTAAAGAGATCTCATTTGGTGAATTCACTTCTTTTGAATATCTTAGTTTTATTTTAAAGGGTGTTCCTAAAATCCTGTTCTTAATCATTTAAAGATCTCCAGGATACTGTGCAAGTTTTATTGATGGATTTTCTGAATTATTGTCTGTTAATTCAACTGATTTTAACCATTTTATCTTGACCGGGGATTTTAACATTCACATAGATAACATGATGGATGGAAATGCCAAAGAATTTTCTTCTGTGCTGGACATGTTTGGTTTGTGGCAACATGTAACAGAACCTACCCACCTTCGAGGTCACATTCTGGACCTGGTCATTTCTAAAGGTGTTGATATTTCTTCTATTGTGGTTATTGATTTGGCCTTGTCTGACCATTTTTGTATTTTATTTTACTTATTTATCACTCAGATTGGCGGCCTGTCCAGGGTGTACCCCGCCTCTCACCCATTGACCACTGGGATAGGCTCCAGCCGCCCCGCGACCCGACCGACGGATTCAGCGGTACAGAAAATGGATGGATGGATGGATTTATCACTCAGAATGTTCAAACAACCGGCTTCTCAGTTAAGAAGAGGTACATTAAAGAGAAAATAAGTGCTCAGTTTAGGGAGGCCATAGCTATGTTACCAACAATGAGCGGAGAGTCTGTTGAAGGACTGCTGGATAATTTCAACTTAAAAATTTTGAATGTAATGGAAGCTGTTGCACTGATAAGAATCAAGAGCACCTTGAGCAAACAGAAAACCCCATGGAGAAACACCACTACGGTCAAAAACCTGAAAAGAGAATGCAGGAAAGCTGAACGTAAATGGAGGAAAACAAAGCTTCAGATTCACTATACAAACAAAGCCTGCGTAGTTATAACAATGACCTGTGCAAGGCCAGACAGCTGCATTTATCTGAAATGATTAATAAGAATGTCAACAATTCTCGAACTCTGTTTGCTATGATTGAAAAACTCACAAATCCTCCTAAACAGTCAAACCCAGACCTCCTCTCCACAGAGAAATATAACGAATTTGCCAACTTTTTTAGCCAAAAAACAAAACGATTAGACAAAACATTAACGCAACACAGACAAACAAGAAAACTAATCTGTGTCTAAAACCTAGAAATAACTCTGACGTTATGTCACAATTTAATTTTGTTGATTTAAAAATCCTAGAGGAAACAGTTCGGCATCTGAAATCAACAACTTTCACTCTGGACATAATACCATCCGACTTTTTAAAAACTGTTTTTACCTCTGTAGAAAGTGATCTCCTACAAATAGTTAACAGCTCACTGGCATCAGGCATTTTTCCCAAGTCACTAAAGACAGCTGCCATTAAGCCACTCCTAAAGAACAGAACTCTAGAAACCTCTATGATGAACAACTACAGACCTGTCTCTAATCTCTCTTTTATATCTAAGATTATTGAGAAAGTTGTATTTAACCAGCTCAACGACTTTCTGAATGAAAGTGGAAGTCTTGATAACTTTTAATCAGGCTTCAGACGTCATCACAGCACTGAAACAGCTCTGGTCAAAGTGTTAAACGACATCAGGTTGAATACTGATTCTGGTAATGTTTCAGTCCTGGTTCTGTTGGACCTCAGTGCTGCGTTTGATACTGTAGATCACAGAATACTGTTGCACAGGCTGGAAAACTGGGTTGGACTTTCTGGAGCGGTTCTTAACTGGTTCAGGTCCTACTTAGAAGGCCGGAGTTATTTTGTTACAATTGGCAGCTATGAATCTGAGCGAGTGGCCATGACTTGTGGAGTCCCCCAGGGGTAAATTCTCGGACCTCTTCTGTTTAACTTGTATATGCTCCCTTTGGGTCAGATATTGCAAAACTTTAACATCAATTATCACAGTTATGCAGACGATACACAACCTTATGTGTCTCTGTCACCGACGACTGCAGCCGAGCAGACGTACTGTGTCAGTGTCTGGAGGAAGTAAACACCTGGATGAGAGAGAATTTTCTACAATTAAATGAAGACAAAACTGAGATCATTCTGTTTGGTAGCAAAGAGAAGAGGGTCAGCATTCGTAAATATCTTGAGACTCGGGCCCTTACAATCATTGACCAAGTTCGTAACCTCGGAGTGTTGATAGACTCAGATCTGACTTTCAGCAGCCACATCAAAGCTGTCACCAAGGCAGCTTTTTACCATCTCAGAAACATCAACAGAATTAAAGGTTTCCTCTCCCAAAAAGACCAGGAGAAACTCATCCATGCATTCATTTCCAGTAGACTCGATTACTGTAATGCTCTTTTAACTGGACTTCCCAAAAAGAGCATTAAACATCTGGAGCTCATCCAGAACGCTGCTGCTCGAGTTTTAACCTGGACTAAGAGATCTGAACACATCACACCAGTTTTAAAATCTTTACACTGGCTTCCAGTCAGTCACAGAATAGATTTTAAAAGCCTGCTGATGGTTTACAAATCCCAGAACGGTTTAGGCCCAAAATACATCTGTGATATGTTCAGAGAATATAAACCCAGCAGAGCTCTTAGATCCAAGGACTCAGGTCAGCTGGTCCAGTCCAGAGTCCAGACTAAACATGGAGAAGCAGCATTTAGCTGTAACGCTGCAAACAAGTGGAACAAACTGCCAGTGGAGATTAAACTTTCACCAAATGTAGACATTTTTAAACCCAGATTAAAAACATTTCTTTTCTCATGTGTCAATGCATGAAATCTGCATGGTATCTTTTAAACTTATCTTGACTGTTGCTTGTTTTTAAATTAATTTAAATTATTTTATTTGTTTTTCTTTATATTATTTTATATTATTTTTTTTTTAATGCTTCTTCCACTCCCTGCTGCAAAGCTTTTATTTTATGTAAAGCACTTTGAATTGTCTGTACATGAAATGTGCTATACAAATAAATTGGATTTGATTTGATTTGATTTGATACTTATTTGTGCTGGAGTGCAGAAGCTTAAATTCATGCTTTAGAGTACAACACTTTGTTTTGTTTACGACACACTGCTGTGTTCTTTCATTGACACAGAAGCTGGGAAAAATAAAGCACACAGAATAGACGACCAGTTGGAAATTTTTAGTACAGAAAGACAAAAAATACTGAGCAGTTTTGGGTTTTATGTATCCCCACAGTACTTTATTCAGTGGTCTTAGGGCATTCAAAATGTTCTCAATCCCTATTAAAAGGGAGTTCCAAATGCAGCCATCAATGTAGTTGGACCCATTTTAGATGGAGCACCTGCCCGAGTATCCAGTTGAAGTCTAAATACAAACAGAAGTGAGCAACAAGCTTTCAGGCTCTTTACAGAGTTCTGTAGAGAGTGCAGATGTTGTTGCTGCCCAATACCTGCTTAGCAGTCCACTGCGTTGGTATGCAGTGTGAAGCTTGAATCTCACATCAGGGGTAAGAGGGAAAAATATGTGATTCAGCTGCAGTTTTTGACAGAGCAACTTTGAATGCAGCAAACTACTAACTGAGCTAACAGAGATTATAGTAATGGATGTTAGGATCTGCAGTTTTCCTCCTCTTGTGTCTCTCTCTTTCCCCTGTGTTTCTGTCTGTCTCCACTTCCCAGTGAGCGTGGGGAATGGGAGTGGGTTGATTACTGATACTTTCCACCTATTGCCTATTATCTTCTCCTGCTCAAAAGCCCCAGTCTGCTCTACACTTACCACAGATTCATCTGGTACCAATGTGGTGTCATACAGGCCACACTATGCTCTGAGAAGTTTGGTCTAGTCTCCTTGATCTAAGTAATACCTTTTTATCAGGATTCCAGTACTGTTCCAAGATAAGCCTTAACTTTAACAATTCACCTGAATGTTATTTGTCTTGCTTTGCCTGTTGCCTGGACAACCAACTCTTTGTTTGGAATAGTTTCAAGATTCTCAATGTACCTGGAAGGACCCCACTCTGCAACGCTGCTGCAGCCGCAATCACCACTCATCTGGAAAAGTATAGAAAATGCTTGTTCACTTCAGCCTATCAGTCAGTAACCTGACATATATCAGAGGTTTTACCTGCCACTCACCTCATAAGATTTTCACATGGTTGTTGACTGGCAGACACCTGAGCCTCTGTTCACTGGAGACCTCTACTGTGTCGCCAGTGATAACAAATCATGTTTAATCATTCTGAGTTAATCTGAAAATAAATCTGTTCAACCTGCCTTCACTTGTTAGTCTCTATTTAAGGGTCCTACCTGGTTTGAATACAACAGAAGGATGGTTGATGGTGACCCCCTTGCTTTTCCTGACTTAGTTGGACAATTTCCAGAAAAGCCCACTGATCCACATTATTGAATATTGTCACAGTGTCTCATATTCTTGTAGAATTGGTGGTGTCAGTATACTTAATGTAGAAAGTGAGCATAAGTTCTGGACGAAACACTCTCTGGAAATGCCAGCTTTAAGTTAGATTGAGAGGAAGGAATCAGGTGGGAAGGTAAACAGAATTTTATATATCAGGATGACTATTCATAGCTGCACTAGTGAGTTGAGATGGCTACACATATGGCTAAGGTGAACGATGGTAAAAGATTGGTCGCATTGTTTTTGAATCTGTTAGGTTTCAGCAGCACCTTTACTTGTGGGCTTAGCAAGCAAAGTACTCTTACAACTCTCAGTACTCTCAGAGCATGGCTGGAAACCATAGAAAATAGTTTACTTTCAAGAGCTAATGAAATCAATGAAAATGATTAGTTGCATAAATCTATAACAATTTCATGCCCCGAAACTCTTGAGCTGTAAGCCGTTACCCATTTTTCCAGTATAACAGCGTCAAGAGTTTCTGTCTAAGATGTGCCTAAGTTTACTTCTTTTCATTGGTTTCGCCTTTCCTCATTTTCCCCTCATAACTTAATATCAGTTTTTGAAAACACTGCCTACATTTTAAAGCAGCTTCATACTTCAATAGAGAGTGTTGGTAACATTTATGCATTCTTCACAATTGCAGCAGTTACTGAAATCAATGAAAACAGGAAAATGGCTTTAGAAATGTAAAGTTGAATCACACTGAATCTAAGTGTTTGAATTTGTTTGGCGTGTGTTTTGCACTTCATTCATTCTGTGTCAACCTTCACTGTTTAGAGCTACATCTCTCATTAGGGAAGATGGACAAAGAGCAGCACCAATTATATCAGTCAGCCACTCAGACTCTGAGATACAGCTGAACAACTACAGTATCAACAACTGTTGCAAGTCTTGTGGGTTCAGGTATGCATTGCTAAGCTGAAGTTAAACCTCTTTGATTGGGCATATATCATTGCTGTTTTTGTGTGTCTTCATCTACTGTTCTTGTGCTGATTATGCAAAGAAGAAAGCTGTTGATGAACAAAATGGAAAACCACTACCCACACTCTGAGCAACATGATTAAACAACTAACTGTGTTCAGTCAGGGGCTTATTCAGCATTGCAGCAACACAAAACACAAAAAATGATGGCAGCTTCTAATGAATAGGCATCGGAAAAAAAATACAGTATTATTATTTGTGAATAATTTTGATTTGATTTTCCTTTGCAATTGTTTTAGCAAACAGAACAATTTGTCTTTCAAAGCATCTGGGAGTTGTGTATAAAATGGCAATAAGTGGGGGGAGGGTGGTAGAGAAAGAGATGACAAGGGAGGAAAGAGGAATGCTTGAGGCAGAGAAGAAGGTAGAGCATCTCAGAAGGAAAGAGGTATTGTAACGTGCAGGGAGGTTCTAAATTAATTAAGTCAAGGTGAAATTGTAATTGAGGGTGATTCAAAATTCCGTTATCTCTATTAGTTCACTTTATTATCTTGGCTCAGGTGTATTCTAATTGTGCTGTTATATAATCGCTTGTGCACGTCACCCATCTTTAGCTCTTTTATTCTCTTTTTTTGTTTACAGGTGCTGTGTTTCCCTGGCATATTAATGCAAAAGAAAAGGGGAAAGATGAAGGTAGGTGAACAATCAGGTTTTAGAAATTTTCAGAACCACGTACAGAATGAAATTCATACACACAGTATAAGAGTTTAGATACTCTACAGACAGAGCGCATTGACAAAGCAATTGGGAAAAAAAGTACACAACATATTTTGAAATTTGATTTGAAAAATTGATTTTGAAATTTGACTGAGACATGCATTAGTAGCGCGCTATCAACAGTTAATAATTTGCATTCGTCTTATACTCTGTTTTAATGAAGTTAGCAAAACCTGAAAAACATATTAGCCCAAGCCTCACCATTACATTGTGTTAGAAGCTAATTATTAAATTATTGTGAGTATTGATATAACAGCTCATGTTAGCACTGTCCTAGCTGCAGATATATTAGCATGTTGACAGGATCATTTAGCTCAAAGCAAGCACAGCTGTCTTAATCTCAAACAGCTGCCAGCATGTACAGAAGTACACTATAAAAGCTACAAACGCATTGGTCAGTAAGTAGGTTTTAGGTTATTTCACTTCCATCACACGTATTCTTTCACATTTTGGATAGAAACAGTCAACACACATATTTATATGTTTATAGGTGCATATTTAGACAGATAATACCTCTTTTACGTTTTCCAACCTAAAATTGAAAACATTTATATATTAGTACAAGCACAACTGATTCAACCAATTATATATAAATAATAATAACAACAGCAATGTAAGTAATCAATGGGAAGTTTCATCTGAATTTCAATAGTTAACTCATATATTCCTATTCTAATTTGAATGTTCTCTTTTCCAACTGTAGTGTCTTTCTTCAAATATGTTTCCTTTAATTCTAACACAAAAACATGTATGAAAAGTAAAATGAAAACTAATTTCAAGGTAAAAGAGCCTTTTGGAAAATAATCAAGCTTAATTCAGCTACAAATGTAACATTTGTAGATAAAAATGAATACATTTTCAGTATTGTATGTACTATTCAATGGAAAAGTAATAAGAAATCAGTCTGCAATCTGTCCAAATTTCTCTCAGATTTAAACCATTTCTGTCCTTGAATCTGCACACAAACCTCAATATGTAAAAATGTAGGAGGACACGTTTTTCCTGGGTAAGTTTTTGATACTTTTTGGAGAGTGGATGTTAATCAGAGCAATCAGTCTTACCTTTTTACATTGAGGTTTGACCTTTTTCTGGGAGTCTGTCTCAAAATGTATCAAACTGACCAAAGTCTTGTAGAGCATTTGCATCTCTGTTCCTATAAGAAAAGATTAAATCTACAACTAAACTTGGGCTATTATTTCTGAAAAAGTGGCTGTAATTTGTCAAAAAAAAAGGCTCTGCTGCTTGTCGTTTCTTTGTTTTCACCTGGGAGGAAAAATATGAAATTTTTAAATCTGATTCTTTTTCTTTCAATTGTTGAACACGTCAATGACACTCATCCAGGGAAAACAAATCAAGCATTCTTGATTCTGTTTTGACATTTTTATTTTCCATTAGTCTGTATCTTGCCTGATCTTTATTGTCTCTGCTCCAAAGGGGTCCCTGGAAAGAAGACAAAGAATCTGCTCTGGTTCACAAATTTGCATGTGGGGACCTTTGATGAGTGAGGCCAAAATTGGGACCACTAAACAGTAGGAGAAGAGGAGCACAATTAATTACAATGCGGAAAGTCAAATTCTACTTGTTAACACACCACAGCCTTTTAGTTAAAGATCATTCTCTTTCCCTTACTGGGATATCACACTGCCAATAAACAAAAATCCACTCATTTTTTTTAATGTATATAATTTCATAAGATAACACCTCCATTATTGGGGTTGTCTCCCCTTAATGAAGTTATTGTTGCATAAATGAGAGAGGCCCAGTCCAATTACACAGCAAGGCCTGAGCTTATTGATTTACCATTCATCTGTTGTTGAGGTCATTACCAGCATAGTAAACGTAATCATAATCTTTATTAAGGATGGATAATTCAAGCAGTGCTATGAAGAAGTGAATATGGGGAGAAGGAGGACAGGAAAAAAAGTATGAAGGTGAGAAACAAAGAGAGGAGGTATATAAGGAGAAACAAAGAAACGAGAATCATTCCATGAATTGAATACAATCTATTTGCCATACAGACATTTCAGAGGAAAAAACAAAGGGAAAAGCATTAAAAGAGTTTTAAACTCTCTTAAAACAAGAAGAACAGTACATTTTTTCCACACTTACATAATAATTAGGGGTTATATCTGATGTTGTTTTGTACACAGAGAAGCAAGTCCATGCAGGAGGAAGACTGTGATAAAAGATTTATGTTCATCTTTGGTCATTAATATTTCTGATCAACTTTTTTCCACAAGCCACCAATAGAATACTAGATGATATGAGGAAAAATACGGAACTTTGAGACGGATTGTCTCAATCGAGTGCTGAAGTTCTTCAAGGTCCTTCATCAAAATGCATCAGAGCAATTAATGAACTTGCTAAATTTAGTATTCATCTCATCAGAGCATGGATAAGATATCAGACTTTGACTTGCAACTAGAATTCAAACAAACAAAGAAGCTGGAGTCATCCCAAATGTGTTGGCGTGCTTGTTGAACATCTTTAGCATCCTCATCACCCTCCTCTGGCCAGAAAGATTGATTTGACATTCAAAAATAAATAAATGAATAAATGATCTCAATGAATGAATACATAGCTTGTGTTTGAAACACAAGGTTAGTGAGTTTTCAAATCAGACTTTAGCACTACGTTATTTCAAAGCTTCATCTCGGGTCGTCATTAGATAGATAGATAGATTGACAATGTTTCTGCATTAGTCTGCAGTTAGGCAACCAAAACACAAGATAACAGCTGGGTGTCTGTGTAGTGATGAGTTTATTTTTGTATGTGGAAACATGTTGAATAAAAACTCTACACTGTTGAAAAAAACCAACACACACATCCGCTTTTAAAACATGAAATCAGCCAACGCAAGCTACCATAAGTACTGATGACTGCCTAGTGCTGGCTCCAATAGAAAGTCATTTAAAACACTTTTGTTTTGACTTTTTTCCAAAAGTCGTTACGGTAGCTGTCACTATTAACTGAATTCACACCTTCAGTTCAGAGTGCTGGTAATCCTTCTCAAAATCGTCCCTTTATTTATTTGATGTTTGCCCTCAAAAATGCATGTAGTTTTTACTAGTTTCTTTTAGCCTGTGTTTGTATGTACTGTAAGGCACTTTACAATCCAGGTTTTGAAAGGTGCTACTGTATATGAATAAAAAGGAAAGGTTTTTAAAAAAGATAAACTGAACACATAGGAGTGGCTAGGACTTGCTGCGGTCGACATGCTGAAGTGTCTTGATTAGTTGATATGTGGCAGGTGGATTGCTGATGCAATCTCCACTGGCAGGTTGGGGAGGAGCACCTTGTCCAGATTTACAATCACAGGCACAGAATGTGACAGGAAAAACAGGGAGGGAAACAATGAAAAAAAGGAAGTATGACATCCAAAACCAAGACATCTACAAAGAGTCAATATTTTTTTGTAGCGTGCTACAAAACAGACATGTATTTTTCAGTTTGAAGTGTAGAGTTGGTTTTTTAATTAAACAGCAGAGAGATAATGAAGTACATCTTCCAGGATTTTTTTTTTTTTGGCATGATAAACAGCATCTCTTATGCTATTTTCTTATCCCGCAACACAAAATATACAGAGGCACGGATACTTTGATGCGTAGATGTGTCTCATGCTCCAATTATGATTGGCTGTCCAGCCACGGGATGAAAGTCCCTCTTAATTTGTACTTGTTGGACAGCAGTGTTTGGGAATTTGATGTACCATGGGTGATAAAATGAGAGTTTTGATGACCAAGGGGAGCGCACGACTCAGAGGACTGGGACACCCCCGATCTGTCTCCAATCTCCCTCTGAAAGGTTCCAGTGGCCAAAAATCCAAGGGTGGTGAGGACCTGGACGTGTGGTGGAATTGGGTTTGATCGGCGTGTTTCTCTGGAGTTGTGCCTCTAGCAAGCTGCATATTTGCAGTAGCATAGTTCTTGGTAGTCTTAATCGCGATGTCAGCCATTCGTCTGTCTCCACAAGGATATCTACACGTTCTCTTCAAGAGCCTGACGCACTAAGGCATCCAAAAGTAGCAGGTCAGCCGCTGGTTACACTTCCCATTGACCTTGTTAAATACAGAGTCAAATGAACCTTCAATTAGTGCATAATTTAAGTCAAACAGAAAAATGTCAGCATAATTATGGAGTATAATGTATATATTAATTTATGATTGCTTCAAAGTAATTAAATATACAATCCATTAGTCAAGCACACTTGATTGGAATAACAGCGGACTATTTTACGAAACTCCTACGACAGGTCTGGATCACTCGTAAATTCTGTTCGTACCTGAAAGAAAACGTAAAATACGAAAAAATTTGTGAATGCGCAAATTCTCTTAAATCACTCGTACACACGATTTAAGAACAAATCTGTGCGTACGAACGTTTCCCAATGTACGAGGCCCAATGTACTTCAAAAATGAGTCAGAGGCACATAGTTTTCAGGTTCACAAACTTCTCTAATGTTTCTTTAAATTTCAGAAACCAGTCACAAACTAAAAGGATGCTGCTCTTTTCCAATTGGTTGAATCAGTTGTGCTTGTACTAATGTAACATTTTTATATATACACTTAATCTTTCCCAGCCTATTACGGCTGCCATTGGGCAAGAGATGGGGCACACCCTGGACAGGCCGCCATCACAGAGCCACACAGATACAACCAACCACACACACTCACACTAACGTCCAAGGACAATTTAGAGTCACCAATTAACCTAACATGGGTGTTTTTTCGGGCGGTGGGGGGACGGCGGAGTACCCAGAGAGAACCCTCTCAAACACGGGGAAAACATGAAAAATCCACACAGAAAAACCCCAGGCAGGTTTCAGAGCAGGAATCCTCTTGCTTTGAGGCAACATGCCACCATGCAGCCCTTACTTTGTAACTATCATAATAATGTCATAATGATAATAGTAATAATTATAATAATAATAATAACCTAAAGAATTTGAGGGTTTGTGGTGTCAACATTTGTTTTCTTCCTTTTTTTTTTACGTCAGCTCTTATTTACTCTGTCAAATCACTGACATGTGGTGAATTTTTATTTTTGTTTAGTTTCATTGTAATTACAATCAAAAGTTCATGGACACCGCTTAAGTATGCGCAGGCAGCCACAGTCTGATAGTCCTGCCATGCTTTGGTGATGAGCAACAACACTACAATTGCCGTTTAGAAGATGGAGGTTGGCAAATGGATAATTAAAGTGGCTGTTACACAGATGTGTTTCAATGAGCTCGTCTCGCAAAGATTTAATCAGGCGAGGAAGTGTAAAAAAAAATGTTTCGACTGGCATAATATTGATTTTGGTGGATCACTAAAATTATCTGTCTATGAAAAGAATTTCACAGATAGCAGCCTTATGTTGTGTGGTATTCCTTAATATGGCTGATAGCCAATTTGAGCGTAATAAGAAGGAAACAAACATGGACAGAGTTTGAGTGGTTGAACCCGGAAAGGAAACTAGAGAAATGTTATTGCTACAAATAATTTCAAAGTTTCTGATGATACTTCAGTCTTGAAGAAGTATCAACCAAAACAATACAATAATAGAACATCATGAAACATTAAAAAAAAAAAAAATGTCTAACTCTTTTCTATTACTAAGTCTCCCTGAAAGGCTTGTATATATAGAGCGAATGCATACAGTGTTGTGTATTCATCGCCCATCAATTTGGAGCATGTCATCCCCAAGGCAAATGGGAAGTGAATGATGTTTGGCAAATCAGAAATTATATATTCCTTTTGGTGTACATTGGTAAGTGAGTGTGTGTTTGTTTACTTGAGGGAAAGAGACGCTGTGAGAGAGTTGGCCAGTTTGCTTAAGGAATGGCGAAGGTCACAGTGGGGGCTGTGTGTCTGCATTTTTATCTGTTTTACCATTGGAGAAATTCAAATATTAAAAATCAAATTTTGCAAAAACAGACGGCAGTAGGAGTGTTACAACCACACAGCACAATGAGTAAAGGCCAAAGGTTTGGCAACCAGCAGATCACTGCACACAATGTGGCATGATTAGGTCTACAGAAGGAAAAGTGCAAACACTCATTTACTTTAAATCTCACTCTTAAACCCCCATTCATCCCAAGCTATGTATTTTGTGCCTTACAGACAATATTAGAGTGTAGTCAGCAGAATAACTATTTGAATTCAGGTGCAAAAATTCCCTGATTTTCAGTTTATTGGGGATATATTCTGCATCAGTTTTACATGTCATAAGCATTCCCATGGGTTACACAAAAGAAGCAGTCATTTTCTTTGACTTTTATGTTTGAGCCATGGGCCTAAGAAGCTAGTGACACACAGAGAAGCTCTGCGTTATTGATTTTAGAGCCCAAGACCTACAAAGAGATAATGTTGAGTGTATGCTTCATTGTATAGTGAGTGCAGACAGCCTGGTCTAATGGTAAATTGTGAAACGGCCACAAAAGGAAAATCGTTTTATCCATGGACAAGAACCGTGAGTCTTTTTTTTCCCCTTTTCTGTGACACACAGCATGACGTAAAAAGCAAAAGGTGGGGTTTATATCATACCTGCAACATGTTTGTGTATTTTGCAGATGGCATGGAAGATACATCTCCTCTTAGGCCAAAAGATAATTAAAAAAAAAAAAAAAAAGACCACATAGGATCTGGAAAGAATTTCAGACCCTAAATTACAAATCTTTTAATTTTGTGGTTTCATTTTGAAAGAGAGGAGTCACAAGATCTGAAAAGTCATATGACGAGAAAATATCCACAGACAGAACCGTTTACATGCCTGGTCCCACGCACCTTTCCTGAATAAATCTTAGTGAATGTGACAATTACCCCACCATTTTTCTTAAAAAAATTAATTTGTAAAATACTACAACATGACCCTCCTGTTACCTGTGGTCCAATTAAAATGTGCAAATCCTGCTGCTGCAAAAAAAGTGGAAGTTCCCAGAATGTTAGATCGATGTGCAGATCACAGCGGTTGAGGCCAGAAACATTATTTGGTTGTTCATCATGTGGATCAGTGAGAAACAGAAAATGATGGAGTGGCAGAATGTCACTGACAGTTGATGCGGCCGACTGAGAGAAAGGCACAAATGCTGAGATTGAGAAAAAGAAAAATGTTATAACATTAAAAGGCATATAAAGAGGAGGGCACATCAGTAAAATATGGCTGCAGAGCCACATGTAAAAAAAAAAAAAAAAAAAAAAAATCAAACTTATGGATAAGAAAGCAGGCTTGATAAAGTGACATGTTATGATTATATTTATTGTCATAACAGTATTCCTCCTGAGTCAAGCATAGCTTGAGAAAGGGGCAACCATCAGGATGCGCTAGCTGAGTGAAGCTGACGCCCCACCCACGTGAAAAATTCAAGCAAACAGATTGATCGGTTAGTGCTCCGTTTGTGCTGGTTTGTGCTGTTAAAATTTTCGTTTCGGCTGCTTTGGTTTCTGAGATATTACAGATTATTTTTTAGGTCACCCAAGGGCCACCATCCCCCCCATCTTGCTCCAAAATAAAACCAAAGTAGTCTACTTTTTTAGTGCTCCGTTTGTGCCGTTAAAACTGGCGTTTGTGCTGCTTTCGTCGAGTTACGTTTTACTTTCAGGTGATCACATGACTTCATTATATTGATCAGGGGGAACTGAATTTCATCTGCTGCAGGTTGTAGTCATTCTGTTTTGTCCCAGTAAGTTCTTTTCGCCAATTCACTCAGTGGGAAGTTGTCGGATATGTTGCCAACGCAGGAAAGAACATAAGGTAAATTTGGTTTTTTAGATTTCTTTCGGCAAATAACAGTAACATTAGCCTGATAATGAAGTTATATTTTACGGAGTCAGTATTTTTTTATTTAGTGGTTGGCAAGGAAATTGGTGCATTACCGTCACCATGTGTTAATTTTGGATAACAAAATACTATCTGATAACTTCTCATTTTTGAGATTTTTTCCAAACTAAATCTAGTTTTACTGTAATTCTTTTGTGCTGCTTACCAGTCAGTGTTATGTTTTACTTTCAGGCTATCACATGACTTCACCTAATTAGGAGACAATTAATTTCGTAATTACTGTTTTGGTTCTGAGTCGGTTGTGTTCCAGCACTTTCTTGTCACCAGTTATGTCGACGGCAATGCACCAATTTCCTTGCCAACCATCAATAAAATAAATAAAAAAATACTGACTCCGTAAAATATAACTTAATTATCATGCGCTCAGCATCTCCACGCTGTCTAAACGTGCGCTCATGCAGGATCCCACTGGTCCCGAGCCAACCTGACTGTGGAGGACTAATGCTAATGAAATGCTATTAATGTCAAGAGTGTAGGCGGCGAGGAGCGAGGACCCAAAATGCAGACTAAAAGGTCAAACTGGATTTATTCCAAAAATTCTAAAGCAAAACGCGGCTGAGCCGGAACACCAAACAACAATAACTGATGAAGTAAAAACCGAAGAATAAACAGACCTGACTAGACATGAAGAACTAGAACTTGAAATGACCAAGTTGACATGAGGGGTAACGGTGAGGATCTGGCATATGCTGAGGACAAACCGGGAGACTGAATACTGTGGAGGGTGATTGGTGAATGAGTGCAGCTGAGGATAAGCGAGCACAGGTGAAAGGAGTGGAGCTGATGACCGGTAAGGAGGGAACTGAGGAAGAAGGTAACGAGACATAACACAAAATACAGATCGTGACAATTAATGTTATATCTAATGAGTTTATACATTTAAAATTACTGTCTATGCAAAGCAAAAGGAAAATCATCTCACAGCAGACTAATGAATTGAAAATGTTTTGTGACAGCCTCAAAATCTCAAGAGCTACGCTGGTTTATGATTTATGATACACTCAACTTGTTATGATATTTCAAATTGAAAAAAAAATTGTTACATTATGTCATCATTTCAAAAGTGATGCAATTATAGAGGCGCTTTATTGAATGAGCTAATGTTAAACACCATCACTCATTAAAGTGGAAAGGGTTGTGTTGAAATTGAAGTTCTACGTAATATAAATGAAACCGAAGACATTTTCATTGAACTTTCTGTTCAAAAGTGTCAAAAACTTACAGGATACAAATGAGACCTCTAAGTCTGTCTGACATGCCAGAAAACAAAGTGGATGACTCAAACCAGAAGCTGAAAAAGCATCAATGCTCGCCATCAGATGCAGCAGTTCAGTGAATATTCTCATTTCTTCCATGAAAAGCCACAAGACAATTTGTTTCCACAGTGTCATATTGTAGATGAGCCCAAACGCAAATTTGCCAGATATCCAAATAAAGGTAATATTAATTAAAAAGGCACTGTGAACATGTACAGCCCCATTTATGAAAAAAAGTTGGAATGAATTTTAAATAAATACAATCAATCAATCAAATCAAATCAAAAATACTTTATTTATCCCAGAGGGAAATTAAATGTTGATGTAGCTCAATTAAATCAAGGAGTTATTATAGATGCTGATGGCTGTGGGCAGGAAAGATTTCCTCTAGCGGTCCGTTTTGCATCTAAACTGAAGAAGCCTTTGACTGAAGAGACTCTGTTTTCCGATAACAGTCTCATGGAGAGGATGTTCAGGGTTGTCCATAATTCTCTTGATTTTATGCAAAATCCTTCTTTGCATTATTGTCTCCAGAGGTTCCACAGTCGTCCCCAGAACAGAACCAGCCTTCCTTATCAGGTTGTTGAGTCTTTTTAGGTCCCTGGTTCTGATGCTGCTGCCCCAACAGATGACGCAAGAGGAAATGACGCTCTCAAGAACAGACTTGTAGAATATCTGCAACATCTTGTTGCAAACCTTGAAGGACCTTAGCTTCCTCAAGAAGTACAGTCTGCTCTGTCCTTTCTTGTAGATGGCTTCACTGTTGTGTCTCCAGTCCAGTCTGTTGTCCACATGAACACCAAGGTATTTATTTAAAATTGACTGGTGCAAAATTATTATTATTCAAAATGCAATTATTTGAAATTCTCTAACCAATATTTTATTCCAATAGAACATAGAACACCTATTAAATCTTGAAAATGAGACACTACTATTTCATGGAAAATCTTTGCTCGTCTTGAATTTGATAACAGCAACATTTCCCAAAAAAGTTGGGACAGGACCATGTTTACCACTTTGTAGCATCCCCTATTCTTTTAACAATATTTCATAAATGTCTGAGAACCGAGGAGACCAGTGGCTGAACCTTTGGGAGATGAATGTTGTCCCATTCTTGTCTGATATAGTATGCTAGCTGCTCTTCTTTGTTGTATTTTGCATTTTATCAGGTGCCAAATGTTTTCAATTAGTGAAAGGTCTGGATGGCAGGCAGGCCAGTAGAGCACCCAGTCTCCTCTACTACTAATGTACCCCCCCAAACCATCAAAAATACGGGCTTTCAAACTGAGAGCTGATAACAAGCTGGATGGTCCTTCTCCTCTTTAGTTTGGAGGATGTTGTGTCCATGATTTCCCCCAAAAATTTCAAATTTTCATTTGTCTGATGACAAACAGTTTTTCATTTTGCCTGAATCCATTTTTAAATTATCTGTAGACCTGAGAAGACAGTACTATTTTTGGATCATATTCACATGTGGCTTTTTATTTTCATGATAGAGCTTTAACCTGAATTTGCGGATGGCACAATGAGCTGTGTTCACAGTGATTTCTGATACCTGAGTTTTTGATGACAGAATTATGCATGCTTTTAATGCAGTGCTGCCTGAGGGCCTTAAGATCATGAGCATCTAATATGGATTTCCAGCCATTCCCCTTAATCCACAGGTGTCTGTAGATTCTTTTGAAGACATTATATACCTCAGATGATAGAATATTCATATTTTTTGCACATTAATGACCCTCTCCCCATCTTTACTTCAGTCAGACTCTACTTCTCTATAGTGATCTTTTTATGCCCAACATGTTACTGACCCAGTTGCAACATGTTTCTAAAGCTGTTTTTTTAGTACCTTGCGAATGCAGACCCAAACGCAACAAACAGAGAAGTATCATCAGAAATCATGGAGGCATTATTGTACCGTATAATGCTCATGTGCAACAAGCGAAAGGAACAGACAAGAAGAAGATAAAAACAGAAGTTGCAGAACTCCATCCACATGCTGCAATGTATTTAATGGCAGCACAGACCACCGCCATCTACTGTGCTGCCACACAGTACAGTGAAATTCCACTCTGCCAATACTCCCACTAAACATTAATGGAAAAAGGGTAATAGACACACAAGTTCCACATGAATCAGAAAAATGTGGAAGAAATGATAAAAGATGCAAATGTGTCTATTGTTTTCCAAGACATTATACTTAAAGCTTATGGTATAATTAGAGAGAAAGATTGTCCAGACCCAGAAAATCTTATCCTCTGAGGACCATAGATTCTGTGCAAACTTTAACTGCTGCTGAAAATAGAGGACTGACCATGAGAAAGTTAAAACCCCTTAAGCCATTCTACCGGCTAAAAATAATTTTGCATGAGATGACAGGGTTGTGCCCATTACAAAGTCATAGAGTCATTTGTATATACAGTAGGCCTGGGGCTTTAAAACACACTTTGTTCTTCAGGTGGAAGAGGGGTGCTGTTGCTGTTTTCTCTCGTTAAAACAACATGGCTACCTCCATCTCGCAACAAAACCTTTTAGAACTACTGCTTTTATCTTTAATCAGCGCAGTTACAGTATTGACTAAGCACTGTGCCGAGAGTCCCAAGGCTGTCTAAATGCTTCACTCTGAATTTCTTTAATTTGTCAATATAATTTTTTTGCAGTGACTCTTAAGTAATAAAAGCCCATATGGGCTTGCACATTACAGAGCCACATATGGGAGGAACTGTTTAGAGCTATAAGTGTCATGCAGAGCTTGCTGTGGTTGTCATTGACAAACGTCTGCTAGAAAGAGCCGAGCTGTCAGTTGGGGGTGCAGAAGGTAAGCCGCTCCCATCTGTCGATCCACTAGCAGGTGGCCTGGATAATGATGTGTCGCAGCATAGCTCAAACAGGGCACCAGTCAACAGAAATCTGAGTGGAACTACATTAGTTTTGGAGTATGAAAATTATTTATCAAGTGCGTGAGACAAATAAATTACCTTGCACGGGCAAATTATGTGAGCCTATGCAAGAATGCCTTACACAAATATCTCTATTCTTGTGTGAGGTGACAAAATAGACATTCTTTTCTCACAAAGCCTTGTGCCTTTGACTTTCATAACCACAAGACAGCTACCTATACTAACAGGTCCAGTGGGGCTCCTTTGTGACTGGCTTCTGTGGTCAGCGGGGAGATGGAAACACCGCGTGCTGCTTGATTTATTTCATTTTGCGTTATATCAAACAGCTCAGGAGGCTAGGTTGCCTCCTCCTGAAGACAACATCTGTCACCTACAAATTCTAAGGGGGAATGTAATTACCATGTCAACAGGACTCATCAAAACATATGTCAGCAGCATGTAGGCTGAAGTGGGACAAACAACAGAAGACAAACTTTTTCCTCACAACTTTATCTTTTTTTTAAGCAAGAAAAATGATAATACCATACAATTTTATTGACATCTTGCTACAAATAAAAAATTTGCATCCTTGAATTTAATATTTGAACTGTATCTTTCTTGTGCACTTTGTTGTTTGGTGTTGACCAAACTTAGATTTGCTTGATAGCTAGTAAGAATCCATATCCATATTCATAGCTTCTCATTTTTTTTTTAAAAAAACATCTGGCTAGAAGGTTCTGGATTCAAACCTGCTGGACGTCCCGGGCCTTTCCTTGGGATGTTCTACCTGCACCTGTATCGGCAGATGTCTTCTTGCAAACATTCCGCGCTTCCACACATAACAGGAAATTTGGTACACTTGTGGATAGGTTGTGGGTGTAAGAAAATATACAATTTGAAATAAATTTTGTAATGCTTAAAAATGAGGATGTAATGGGTTATGTGCAGAGGTGAAACCAGCTTGGAGAAACCTGAAAAAGGTTCTGCAAGAAGAGATCGACTGATGGTCTTTCAACTGTGACACTAAGCATAAACAGTCTTTTTAGAAAATTAGGGGTTTTCAAAGAGACCAATTCTTTCTTAAATAAAGAGGAGACACATTGTATTTAGTCTTGACTCATGATGCTCTTAGAGAATATCCCATTAGGATTGAGCTTGAGACCATTCCTTCTGTTGCCCTCTGCAGCACTCACACACACACACTTCAGACACACACTGTTCATCCTATGGGGATTAAAACATGGAAAGTCCTTCACACGGAGACTGGTAAAACTCATGACCTAAACTTGACATTATACGCACATTGCTCTGAATGGACATGTTGCCATTGCCCATGTGGTAAGGAGACACAAGCATACAAACTCAGAGTGAAACTGGCCCCTCTCTGTCAAAGCCTATTAAAAAAGAAATTGTTGTTAGTTTTAATCCCTCGGCTCAAACCTGAGCTGCATAGCATGACGGACAAAGAGATATACTGACAGGCAAAGAGAGAGACAGAAACAGGGTAATAGTGCAGGGAGACAGACCAGTGTTGAGTGGAAACTCTGTCGTATTGCTTTCAAACAAAACTTTAAAGCAAAGAACTAAGTTTCCAAATGCAAATGTGATGGATGATGGTCACATTATGACAGGGGTGTCTGCTTTCCACAGTCGCCTCGTGCACACTCAGATTGGATTACGATTGGATTACAATGAATTGGATTTTAATTGGCTTGAATTGGATTGTGTCTTTGAAATTCCTCGAGATAACATTTTTCTTAATTTGGGGCCATATAAATAAAATTGAATTGAATTTACTATTGGAAAATGATTTAGTGAAATGTAACTTGTGTGTTGAGTCATTATTTTCAAGCAAAATGAGCCATATTTACACCAGTTGTGGAGGTATGGAGTCAAGTCCAGGTGTGTTCAAAGTCATCATTAAAACAAATCCAGTCAAACCACGCTTTTATCTGTACTCCTTTCTGGCTGTCGTTGAATTTTATCACAAACCATTCAGAGTCAACTGCTCTCCACCATTTAGGAAATGAGCTTTTCATTTGGAATGGGTTAATCTGGAACCACTCTAGTCAGAATCTTGATTAATGCCTAATTAGGCAGACTTAAGCAGATTTGGAAAATAAGGAAGATAAGAAGGATAATCTCCAATCATAAATTTTCCCACTTTCATTCACAAAGTAATTTTAGACAGGCATCTATTGTAAAATACTCACCGATAAATGGGTTTTATCTTATCCTTAATTTGCAGTGATACAAGAGATTCTAAAAGTTTTTCTCTTGTGAGCATGTGTGTGGTTGTTTGTCTGGTTTGTCTCTGTGTGGGCTTGTGATGGACTGGTGGCCTGTCCAGGGTTTACCCTGCCTTTCGCCCGATGACTGCTGGGATAGGCTCACAACTCAGCAGAGGAATGCCTTAAACATCACTTTCAGTCCAGCAAGATTGTATTTTAAACCAAAGCACAGTTCTTACACAACTCAAACCTTGGTTCCTAAACCAAATTCAGAAGTTTCAGTGCCTAAACATGACCTAGAATTTGAGTTGCCAAAAACGTGAGGAAATGTCTCAAACTAGGGTCTCAGATTTTAAGTCTTGTGGGTGACTTACATACTTCACACACCTCGGTGAAAATATTTGACACCAGACTCATTTGTCTATGCTGATGGAAACTTATCACTCAGGATATGATGCTATTTGCCTTCCAAAGCTTAGAAAGGTCCAGCTTCATGTCATGCTGGGACTAAAGCCGACGGTTCGAACCAATAAAGCTGAAAACCACCATGTTGCTATGCTTGTTCACTGTGATTGTATTTATAATTCAGCAGGTCTTGAGGGTAAATTCAAGCTATCAATAGATGTTTCTGTGAAAGAAACCACTGGATATGTTAAAAAAAAAACAGCAGGCACTTTGCAGGTGATTGGAGGAAGTATCTGCCTAAACTCAACTCAACTTTTACCAGTCAGAAAAGAAAGAAGAAACACCTAAAACCTGTACACACTGTAGCTATCATTATGTTGGTCTGAATTATTATATCACTGGTCGGTATGTTACCATTTCTTTCACAAACTGACAGCTTCGAGCCAGCAAGGATTCTCTTGTTAACATGAGATTTGTTAACAAATCTCATGGGAACCACCAAGGTGAGGAGAAAAGTTTTCTATCCCAAAGCTCACTCTGCAGCAGGTGCCAAATTCACATCACCCACTCAGCCCATCCAGATGCTGCCTTCCACAAAGTTAGATTTGTTCTGCTCTTTGCATTTCAACAATTCTGCCAAATTTGTTCCGAGACACTGAAACAGCATGATATTATCCAGGCACATCAGGTAATCCCTACTCCTAAGGCCTTTTCTCATTAAAGTGGAACACATTGTTATACCGCATCATTTCAACCATTGCTGCCTGTCCAAAAGATCTCAGTGCGGCATATACAAAAGGTAAGTTCAAGAATGGAAAACTATTTTATTGACAATTAAATAATAAACAAAACCAACTCGTTTTACCCTGAAGTTGAATTATTTCCATTTCTTCCTCACTGATCATTTACTAGCAGGGATACTGCAACAGCAACTATCACCTAAACATAAACACGAGTGGCTGCCTCCATCCTAGAGCAGTTCATCACGGCTGATGTGAGTGATGAAAACAAGCCTGATCTTGGCTGCATTGGGGAGTGAAGGAAGAGCCATATACAAGGTATCAATCATAGGTGTGGGGCAGCCATTTTTTTGAAAGAGCCACAGAGGGACAGTGAGTGATGGTGCCTCCCATGAACCACTCAACGGTGTTTATCTGAAGGATAGATGAGAGATAGATGAAGGGAAAAGATTAGATGGAACTGGCAAATGAAGAGAAACTGAGCAGAGGCAAAAATAAAAATAAGGTTTTAACAAAATCTAATTAAAAAATGCCTAAAATAAAATGTGTTTCTGATGGAAAACTTAAGCACTGTACAATCAGCACACCTGTCATCTTTATTTATATGGACAGTGCTGCTGACCTGATCAACAGACATTACCCTAACTGATTGATTGCCAGAATGGAGGGATCAGTCAGACAGATCGGTTGTTACTGTGAGGCCAGTTTGTCATCATCTAAGGATGATGAGAGATTATGTGATCTGTGAAATGCTCATCATTCATTTCTCTGGGAGATTGTCAGGTGCCATGGAAGGCTATGACAGATGATGGGGCCGACTGAGATGGACATGGATAGATGTTTCTTCCTCTGATAATGTAGAAAAAAACTGATTCTTATAATGTGGGTGCCCACACATTTTTTGATCATTTATCACATAAAGATAAAAATGATACAACAAAAAAGACACTGATAGTTAGAGAAGGCATATATTCAAATGGGAATAGTGGCGCACAAGTAGCCGCCTGCTATAGTAGCCCTGGACATATTGTGCTTTTTATTTTGGTATCTTTTTAAGATTTTCAAATTAACTTTTTTACTTATGTGATGCCTGGAATAAGACCCCAAATCCAGATGAGCTGAAGAGGAAATATCGAGGATGCAGAGCAGGAAGAAAACTGAGAAAGGAAGAGGAAGTTTAAACAATTTCTTCTCTTGATCATCACGGGAAATATGAGATCATTCGCAGATCAAATTGAAAAGCTTGGAGCCATGACGAGACGCAGCAGAAATATCAAGAAGATAATATTATTTTTTTTCACCAAGACATAGCTGCAGGAACAACTCTAATGCCTATCTACTCTGCTTTCAGACTGTGTGGGCAGACGGGGACCGCAGACAGAGAGGTAACAGCAGCAAAGGAGGAAGTATTGTAGTGCTCGTTAAGAACAGAGGTGTAATCCTGAAAATTTCAGTCAGAAAAAACATCTCTGCTCCCCAGAAATGTTTTACTGTTGACCGTGAGGGTGATTCTTCAGCTAAGTTGTTGCCAGGCTACAAAAACAACACCCAATTAGCTTCATAGCAAACTCTGAAGATTTCTACCACACCTCTCTTTGCTAAACTTCAACTTTCTAAATGTTTCTTACGTCGTTTTTATTTCAATTTTGTTATCCATCTACAATAATGGCATATCATTAATAACAATTTATACTGCAACAATATAATTTCCCTTTGAGGGTTAATAAAGTATTATTGAGCTGAATTGAATAGAATTGAACTGAGTTGGCAAGGAAATGAGAAAAACAAATTGACAATGCGTCAGTGCATACTTTCCTCCAGTCTAGCTTTTTTTTAAACTGTCTTTTGACACTATTATTTGCCATTCCCTGGCTCTCTTGGTGGCTTAAAGCTATGATTATAGTCAGTGATGGAGTTCAGGGGTTCTTTGTCTTGTGCCGTCTGTATAATGTGTTTCTCAGAAGATATTACTCGTAAATAATTCAAACGGTCACAACAAGTGCTATACATTAGTATACCCATACTGTGATAAAGCCACACCAATGTACACAAACGCACGCACACACAGTGTCATATATCCATATACCTTTAACCAACAACAGTTTTCCAGTTAGAGGGATAATTCTAATAAAGGTAATTATGCATGGATCAGCCCACTGGGAAAACTGAAACACAAGCTTTATATTTTGTGGTTTCAGCCGTTTCACTGTCTTAAAGTATCTTACTGTGTCATGCCTCAACCTCAAGAGGACAGTGCAGAACATCTGCAATGTCATACAGGAAACAGGTGTGTGCTTCTACACATGTGCATATAGAATGAGAATCTAAGCTACATTCACATCACAAAAAAATGCATGGGTCATTTGCGTACACAGACAATTTCCCTTTTATGACTTGCAGCTCCAAGCAAATATCAAATATGCACAGACCACTGGGTCCATTTAGTGTGTCTCACTGATATTTATTTCACATTATGTGTGACTGGCATGGTCTGTATACTCTCATGGGAGATTTTTTAACCATGCTGTGATGGTGAGAAGCCATCACCATACTGTTGACAGGATAGTAATTAAAGTACCTTTCCCTATAGGCCCCTGTGGGTCATCACCTTGGATAGGTGGAATTTTCAGATGAGAAGCCAAAGAACATTAATTCCATAATTTTTTTGGATATGTGTCTCTGACTTATTGTCCTCTCTTGGTTTTTAACTGCACACAGTTTACGTACTTGTTAAATGTGTAGAAAAGACTGATTGTGAGGTACATTGTCTCCTGCGTCACAGATGCCCTAACAAGAAACCAAGATTCATTTATTCGCAAGATTCAGTGACAGAAGATGGGTGTGTTTGAGTGACAAAAGCAAATAGAAAGAACTAAATAATTTCTGTGACAGAAGACATTAAAGAAATACAGACTTGAACTACTATATAGAATTTCATGAAAGTAAGTTTGAACAGATAATACATTGGCATTTCGGAAATTAAAGAGTATCAGAGTAGAACAGCATTTTTCCAATAAACACGTTAAAAAAACAAGGCTTTTGGGAACAATGTTCTCTGGACAGATGAATCAAAGGAACAATTTGGATGCAGTTGTGGACAATTGTCCATAAGAATAAACTCACATCAAATATGAAGCAGAGTTATGGAACTGCTATGGTTTTGAAGCTGCTTTGCTGCCTGGAACTGGGCAGATTGGTTTTATTGATTCAACTGTTATTTTTGTTTCATATGAGAGCCCTTGGAAACAATATGAAATAATCCCTTAGAAAGTTCAACAAGAAGCAAACCTTTCAGCATGGTAATGATCATAGCACATGAGCAAACCAACTAAACACATGCTCACAAAGAAAAATTTGAGTTTTATTAAATGGCCATGTTTAAAATGTTAAAGATCTTTAAACTTGTTGTATCTCAATTAACCGTACATGGAGGAGTGGTCAAACTTAACTGATGCCATAGATTGATGGACAATTATGAAATGAGGTTATTTCTGTTGAAGGAGGGAAATAATTGCTCCTGATGCAAAGTTTATATTTTGTCTGTCACCTTTGTTTGTAGGCAGTGTACGGAAGAGGGTTGAATCTTTTCCATTGAAAAAATGCTAAATAAATCAGCGATACAGATGGGGTGTATCACTTTTTCACATGAATGTATGGAATGAAGAGTTCCAGTTACACTTTACTGCTTTTACACAACGCTGCCAAAAGTTCAAAGAAAAAAAATGCTTTTTTTTTTTCTTTTTTTTTAATATGACACATTTCATCTTTTTTTTCTCTACTTCAGGAAACACATCTGGTGTGGTGAATTCTCTAGAGTATTTCCCTGAGTTATCACCCATGAGATTTAGCATTGTGAGAATGAGTTGCATATTGTTATTGCTGCTATATACAGCACATCGCTGGGAATTCTTAGTCGAAGAAAGCACTATACCAACTTCTTATAGGGCTGGACAACTGACTTGGGACAGGTAACATTCAAGAAGAGTGACATACAGCTATTCTTTATGATAATTGGCTTTTGTGCTATGCAGGCTGTTTAACACATGAAGCATGTGAGATGACAGTTGTCACAAATGTCCAGTTTTTAACATACCTCCTTGTCCTGTCAGCTTAATTATTCCTCCCTGTTCTGCTTGAGGTACCCAACGAAAAATGTAAACATTAATACATATATAACACAGCGTAGCTGTCAAATTAATCATCTAAGGAGCTTTATTTTCATCGCAACAATAACATATCTTGGAGATCATAATATGAGATCTCAAATGACAAACATTTCTGCATATATCTGTAGTTCCTATAAAAATAGAAAATTAGAATATAAATACATGATGTCCTAGAAACAGAAAATAACTGATAAAGGTGAGCACTGTTTAACACAGTACAATGAAATCAGTCTCATTCTGTACATTCATATTTGTTCATGATTTCTATCTTTATGCTGTCACTAAAGGCTTTTTTACATTAATGTACCGGCAGCTCAGGGGCACAGCAAGTCAGATTACTTTAGCAAGCCTGGGGACATTTTTCAATTATTAACGGCAGACTCAGGCACACTCTACCAGACTCTGTAATCTGAATGTCCACACACAACCCTCAAAGAGACGGAAAGGCTGAGAAAGCCGATATATTACGCACATTATGTGGTCGAAGGAAACCACTTTTCTCAAATAGATACCACACAACGAAACCGCAAACCGAGTACTTCAAGTAATGGATATGAAAAAGAAAGGGCTCATAATGTGTATTAGAGAGCACAAGTATGAGCTGAAGGATAATTTGATGCAGGATATAAAGTAGAAAGACAGAAAAGTAAAAAAAATAAAACACAGACGGTAAATATGTGATTGTTTTCATGATCAGTAAGGAGTATTATATTCCAAATGATTCAAATCACTGTGTTTTGTTTACAGATAAATACTCTAAGAAGAGCCCACATTACTGTGGAAAGAGTGTTGAAATGATTTTTTTCTGTCTGCAGTAGAAACTGCTGACAGATGGCGATCAACCCTGTGAATGAGAAAGTTATGCAGTCTAAAATCACTTGATGGATATTAATCTAAAAATTTGAAATCGGTCTTTGCCAAATACATTCGAATAAAAAGTCTGTTATGAAGGTTGCTGAATGTTGCTAGATGACATCATACACTAAATTGCATTATAGAGAGTTTGGACTCTACCCCTTGTGTCAGACTTTTACATCGGTTTGCCTTCTCCCACTTGTTATTGCAAACATTCATCCATCCATCTTCTATAACCGCTTAATCCGTCGGTCGGGTCGCAGGGGGGTGGAGCCTATCCCAGTGGTCATCGGGCAAGAGGCAGGGTGCACCCTGGACAGGTCGCCAGTCCATCACAGGGCCACACAGAGACAAACAAGACAAACAACCACACACTGGAACCCTCTTGCTGTGAGGTGACAGTGCTAACCACCACACCACCGTAATCTGAAAAAAACATGACAAAATCCCCATCCACACGAAGACCATCGACGTGCTGTGATTCCAGCTGTACAATTAAAATGATCTCTTAGAAAGAAAGCTATCAGTGACAGAATGTCTTACTTTTTCTGTCATATGGTGCACAACATCCTTCTGAAGATGAAACCACTTTGCACATGTACAACACTGCACATGTGCTAGCACTATCAGCAACTGGTGATCGTAGAAGTTGCTGGATTCGTCACTGTTATCCAAAGACAATAAATAGTTGCTAAAAGGGTTTGAAATGTTGTAAAATGTTGCAACACAGTCATTGAATTGGCAATAGTGAGCCAGATCTTTGGTGAAAGGTTTTTTGGTTTTTTTTTCACAAAAACAAGGTTTGCGTAAGTCACAATGATTAGATCTGGCCTCATATCACATTTATCATGTCTTAGTAACTACACACATAAGTAGTGCACTGTGGTCAGTATGTTCATTCTCATGTGATGCATGAATTTTGACAAGATAGTCTCATTGCAAACTGAACTGAACTTTTAAACTGAACATTGCAAGGTGTGAAGTTACCAGGGGTGACAAAGTAAGGGCCATTTCAGACCAGGGCGGCAAAGCGTGGCGGAACGGAAGCGATTTTCACCGGCGGAGGTGAAAATACATGGAAACAGATCTGTCCTTGCACACCGACGCGGCGGTAGTCGGGCGGTAGCGGCGCGGAGACGCCTCCGTCCCGCGCTGCTTTTGGAAAATAGAACTCGAGCGGAATTTGGACGGCAGCGGCCGGCGGCGGCCGGCGGTGTCCCGTTGAAATGAATGGGGAATGCAGACAGGGCTGGAGCAGAACTACAGCGGCCGCGGACTGTCCGGTGTGAAAAGCCAAGTTGAACACACCGCCTGATAACCAGCGTAAGACTGCCGTCGTTTCGCTGCCGCCACGCCACGCTCTGGTCTGAAATCGGCCTAACATCTGACGCAAATTCAGCACAGATATATGCACCATTGAGTTATGCTATGGATACGGCTCAACTTGGCCATTTAACTGGACCCCCGATCTTTTCCGAAAATACATGCACAGGAGGGCGATTGTACGGTGGGTCAAGAAAGCTCAATGCACTGCAGTTTTGGAAAACACAAGAAAATAGGCAAGACGCATGCGAAACGGGAAACACTTGGGCTACAAATGTACACAACACAGCCAAAAAGGTAACCACGCTGCAAATCATCACAACAAATGCAGATGAAGAAGTGCCTGCAAAGCACAAACTTCTTTTACAAAACCAACTGCATTAATATGTTCCTGGAACCCGACTGCAGAGCTCTACTTCCATTCCCTTGCAGCAGCATTAAGGTGTCAGCCGAAAGGCCTTATTTCAGTCAGGGTTCCAATTCATCCCAAAGGTGATGGATTGTCTTGGGGATCAGAGCTGTGTCTGTACACCTAAATAATCCTGTTAAATCCATACACTGAAAGACTAAAGATACAAAATTATTTACATTTGACTCCAAGCAACCCCAACTGGGTTACAGAAAGGAGGAAACAAAAGAATATCAAAATTTTCAGTCCCTCTCAAACCCACAAAATACCTTTTCCCATTCCCCAAAGAACATCTTCATTATACTTTTTAAACACCACCTTTTACTCATCAATTCATCAATTTTTATCATTGGTTGTTTAAGGCAACATTTGCATGCATCAGGGGGGTGAAACAACAAACACACCCTCCAGACACAATTAAAAACAGTCCTTTTGTGTAGGAACACTTTTAATAAAGACAGTCAGGCCCCTGGACCTTCTGCTGTTATTCTTATTTTCCCTCTCAATCTGACACGTGTATGTAAATACACACATGAGACCGGAGTAGTTCAATGTTGTGAGTGGTGTAAACAGACAATAAACCAGTAAGGTGATAAATTATGGCCAGTTTGCCACTTAGTTTGCTCACATGGGGTTACAAATTAAGGAAAACTGAAACAGCTTGTTGAGACACATTTTCATTATCAAGACAAGCTGTAAATTATTACATTTCCATTTAGATTATACAACAGTTATTTTAATATTAGATTACAAATTTTCCAACTGAGCACTTTAGTTTCTTGAAATTTGGTTCAAAGGCACCATATGTTGGCCTTTCATTGATGTACGCTGATGAAGTAAAAGGTGCTTAAAGCAGATTTACACTACATGTGGCCCTTTCTTTATCACTATATTTCATATTTCAATAATATCTAAGTATGAAGATTACCTTTGAACATCCCCTGTTCGCCCTGTACGATTCACAATACTGCTTCAGGCTTTTAGTTGTACTGGGAGCAGTAACTCCCATTTGATAAAAATTCATCATGCCTGTAATGTTTTTTTTCTGCACAATTTACTAATTAACCCATTAGCAAATGGCATTGTACCTTTAACATTATAACTTGACAGTCAATAAAATACATTATGAACAAAGAGCTGGGGCTTGTACTACATAACAGATTCAGTGTATCTGGGGTATCTTCTTGGCAGCAGCTGACCAATCACAATCGGATGTTTCTAGCAGGCTGAAACAACACAGCTGCTGCAGGCAAAGCAAGAAGGAAAGCTGACAGTAGAAGAAAATTAATGCTAGCTGTGTGAATGCATCAATACATAAATTAATCCACTGATCAATATCGCTGCTACACGAGAACGTAAACCATTTACATTCGTTCGGACAGTTTTTGTGGGATGCAACACTGGGTGTTTTAAATGCAATTTGCATCAAATAAAGAACGGACATGGAAGTTTTTTTTATACCATTATTCATTGCAGCAGCATTTCCTTTCCTCTCATCCAGGTTTGAAAATGTTAAACAAAAATAGTTTTACTTGTGCAGTTGTTGTAATTAGTTTTTCTCAGAAGATTTTTCCTTTCAAATCATGAATCAAATATTTGCCATTAATGTACTTTTAGTGATTGGTTAGTGTATATTGTTTGTAAATATTACATTTCTGATTTGATAGTTCAGGACATATAAAACAGAATTCATGTATTTCTAATTAGTTTGTCATAAACTCATGTATCACAAGAGATGCAGGTTTTGTTCGTGTTAATTTAAATTCAACTGTGTGACCGAGTCTCTTTTTCCATCTCCCTGATGTTTTTCAGGGATTCAAACTATTTATAGATATTGTGACCCTTCATGTCTGTGTCTGCTGACAAGACTGTGTGGATTAAACTTTGATTTTTCACAAAATTAAAAACAGAAAACAAGCATGTTACTGATCCATTTACCTCACCTTGTCAACTTTACTTTACCACGTTGTGTCATGCATGATCTCAGGGTGACAGTGAAAAGCTTATTGCGTTCTGCATTAATCATTTAAAAAATAAAAAATAAATATTTAGAGAAGTGACAAAACAAATCTACAGAGAAAAAAAGTAGTGGGGTAAATATAAACTCCAGCCTGAGGCGGATGTGACCAAATGTCAAAAATTGATTTGGCTATATTGAAACAAACCATGAGACATGAGGGCAACAACTGTCAGTAGTAGAGAAATCATCATGCCCCTGCATAATGATGCCTCTTGCTTTACAGCTTTTACAATGCCTTCAGTTGGAGATTCAAATACTTGGATAATTTTTACAATTCTCTTACACTTGAAACTGATTTCTTATGCAATCAAAGGGGTTATCGTATGATATAGATCTAAGTTGAGTTTTTAATGCCAGTACTTAAAAAAAAAATAAAAAATTGTCACATTGTTTCTGTGAACCCATTAATTTACAGTATCAAACTTGTAACTATTTTTGTAGCAAACAGACAGCAAATTAGATAGATATTGACAACTGGAATGAAATGAGTGTATTGGGCTTCATGGAAGAACATTTTCGTATTTTTATTCTAAATTTCTCTTACTTTTTTCGTTCGAAGGTCTCATTCGAACACGCCACGTCAGATTCAACAAACGCTCTTAACTTCGGAAAAAGTGTGTAAACGACCTGCGTAAATGATGAATGCCACCCGTGCCTATTTTAGTGCACGCGCACAAAGATAGTAAATTTGCATACTCGATGCCCAAAATTATACAATATTAGGAGCTTTGCTTCCTCGCTCCTGTACCAGGAAGTGTTGACTGTTGAGTCATGACAATGGCATCAAGGTGCAAAAAGAACAACTTTAGGGGCTCTGAGATTGAAGCTCTGCTTTTAGAGATCCAAAAAGGAAAATCTGTCATTTTTAGCAGTGTCAGCAGTGGAATTATGGGACCTGCTAAAGCGAAGAAATTGGAAGCAATTAGGAGTGCTGTTAATTCCGTGTCACCTGCAGTTCGTAATGTCACCGAAATAAAAAAAATAAATGGTTTGATATGAAAATGGCTTAAAAATAAACCCCGTCTCGCTATGGCCAGGCGCTTGATGTCTGCAAGTAAAGCCGTGCAATCAGTTGTTGCCTCATCATGATGGCACTTTGATGGGGTGGTCCATGAGGGGGGTCTTCTGGCACCACACCTTCTGGTCTGTCTGGGCTGGTTCAGGTGGAGACCCTCGTTCATGGCAATATTGTGCAAATCTGGCATGCCTTCTCTGGGCTATAGAGCAGTTTGGCCCCCGCTGTATCGAGACACACCCACCTGGCCTTCAGCTCAGTGCGCTCCACGACAGCACGGGTGTTTTGATGCGTATGTGTGCATTGCTCCGATTGTGATTGGCCGTCCAGCCACTGCATGAAAGTCCCTCTTAATTTGTACTTGTTGGACAGCGGTGTGTGGGAATGTGATGTACCATGGGTGATAAACTAATGAGAGTTTTGATGACCAAGGGGAGCGCGCGGCTCATAGAGGACTGGGACACCCCCGATCTGTCTCCAATCTCCCTCTGAAAGGTTCAAGTGGCCAAAAATCCAAGGGTGGTGAGGACCTGGACGTGTGGTGGAATTGGGTTTGATTGGCGTGTTTCTCCCTGGGGTTGTGGCTCTAGCAAGCTGCATATTTGCAGCAGCCCAGTCCTTGGCAGTCTTAATTGAGATGTCAGCCATTCGTCTGTCTACACGGTCTCTTCCAAGAGCCTGACGCGCTAAGGCATCCAAAAGTATACAAATCAGCCGCTGGTTACACTTCCCATTGACCTTATTATATACAGAGTCAAATTAACCTTCAATTAGTGCATGATTTAAGTCAAACAGAATAATGTCAGCATAATTATGGAGTATAATGTATATATTTATAATAGTAATTCAAAGTAAATAAATATATAATCCATTAGTCAAGCAAACTTGATTCGAATAACAGCAGACTATTTTACGAAACCCTTTGGCAGGTCTGGATCACTCGTAAATTCTGTTCGTACCTGAAAGAAAACGTAAAATACGAAAAGATTGGTGAATGCGCAAATTCTCTTAAATCACTCGTACGGACGATTTAAGAACCAATCTGTGCGTATGACGATTCTTGCATGAGGCCTATTGTGAGAAGTTTCCGTCAAGCCCTAATACCTTACCCACTGTTTACCTTCGGAACACGAGGATTGGTTTAGAATTTAGAAAGTTATGGTAGACGCTCTCAGCACCAAGTTGGGTTAAATGGCTTATCTAGTGATGTACACCTGAGTATCATATACAGGTGCCCTATCAGTAGCACAACTGGAGCGTTACCATCGCCATTTATTTATTCAAAGTGGGGGCTAACAATTATGTTTTTATTCCCCCACTTTTTCTTTTAAAAAAATTCATTAATTAATCAAAAAATGAAAATAAAACTTCACTCTTTGAAGTCCCTGCAATCAGGTGATTAAATTACATTACATTACAAAACACAGCAAGTCTTTGACTCTCAGTCGTTTGTCAGTGGCCATTTCAGTTAACAGGACTGATACGATGCCATTTATTTGAACAATAATCACAGATATAACAAGCAAGTAAATGCATTAGTGTATGCTAAATTACCCCTCTTGCCTACTTACTCTGGTCAAATGAAATATTACCTTAAAGTGGAACTGAACTGTTCTGAACTCAACTGAACAGTAATGAGATAAGACGCTGGTGAACAAAAGTCAGAGTTGGTACATTGATGTGACAGTGCTGCCATGTCTTACTGAGTGTGAGTCAGACAAATCAGAGGAAAAAACATCAGCACATCAGCACATCATAATGCTATTCTAAGGTGGGAAACATCCACAGCTCTGTAAATTCACCACTCTCAAATTTGCTCACCAACTCCAACAAATCTAGTCAGCCCGAAGCAGCTGGCAGCTGTATATTGCTCTCTTCTGGTGACATGTGCACTCATGCATATATGTGAGCCTCCAGCTTCACACTGGGAGCGTCACATATGCATTGCGTGTGCTTTATTAAACCGCTGTATTGAGGCCGGAAAACAGAGATGCTCGCTGTTTCTGTCACTATGAACCTTTCTCACACTTCCAAACATCAGGTTCCCAGGTTAATGGACTGTGAATATGCAGAATCATGAATGTAAGCACATAATAGCAATACACAAATGTACATTTTTGGTGCACCATTCAGGACCGTCTCCTCACAGCAAGAGGGTTTCTGTTTCGAATCCCATGTGGGGCCTTTCTGTGTGAAGTTTGCATGATCTCCCGTGTATGTATGGTTTCTGGTGTGAGGCATTTGAGGTTAATTGGTGATTCTAAAAACTGTACCGAGGTGTGAGCGTGCATGGTTGTTTGGCTCATTTGTTTCAGTGTGGCCCTGTGACTGGCAACCTGTCCAGGGTTGGAAGGATGAATGGTCAAGGCGGGGCTTCCAACACACTCAAATCAGTCTTTCACATCTCCCACTAAATATTAGAAAGACAGCTCCTCTTTAAAACATGATCAGTTCCAGCGATCCATGTAAAAAGCAGGTATTAAGTTTGAGAAAACTGAAGCAGTTAATGCCTCGGGTCTGTCTGTGTAAAGTATGTTCTCTCTCTTGTTCTGGAGTAATGTATTTTATTGTGCACTGTTCTGTTGCAGAATAACTAAAAATGGTGCTTTGAAATGCCATTGCAACCATATATGTTTTAAAACCTCAACAGTTAATATTCAAGGCATTTCTGTGGTCATCAACATTGATTCTTTCACTACATTAGGACAGCATAGCAGAGTAGCAGTAGTGAGAGATATGGTAAAGGACATATGAGAGTCAAAGAAAGGGCAATATCATGTGAGGTCAAAACCGAGTTAGACTTGTCTGTATCAATTCAACCGTGTGTTTAGAATGTCCCCACCACAAATGATTACTTTTTCTTGGAGAAAGGAGGGTAATTGCTCCTCTGTGGGTGTAGGCGTCCTACACATGAACAAACCTCCACTTCTATCCAATGTTTGGTCCACTGACATTAAAATAAATGATTATTAGAATTGTTATGCAGCATTCTCTCCTCGTCTAATACGGGATGGTTTCTTGTGCATTCAAATATCAATTGTCTTTCTACTGAGAAGAACTACCACCTGATTCTGTGTGTAAAATTAACAGATGGGTGTAGATAGTTGTTGTGTATTAGACTTTAAAGATTACCTTATGAATGGTGAATGAACTGTACTTATTTGGCATTTTTCAAGTCTGGCTGATCACTGACCAAACCATATTCAAAAAAATCACACTCACATCGCACATCTCAGTCTATAGTGTTACAGGCTATACTAGGGCTGGGCGGTACATCGGTTCACACCGAATACCGGTTTATAATTTCGTTATGATATGAATTTTTAATATACCGCCATACCGGTGTATTTGATTACACAACGGGGGAACGCTGCGTCGCGCGACATTGTTTGAGACGGGACCCTTTTTCAGTGTTGCGCTTCTAAACACGCATGTTTACTGTCTATGGGTGCGAGGTAGTAATAAGCACTTGCGTTACGCAAAGGTGAAGGTGGATCTCAGTGTTTCCCACACATAGACTAATTCGTGGCGGTGTGCCACAGATTCAACACCGGCCGCCACATTTTGCGTTTCGTTATTATTATTATTTTTAACGCTATTTAAAAAATACTCGTATTCGTTAAGCTGCATTTCCTTTCCCTGCTCTCCCTCCGTCTCTCTGTCAGCCTACACACACACACACAGCCCCTCCTCTCCGTGCACACCGCGTGTGTCTCCATCAGCGAGATCATCCCTGGAAGCGTGGAAGCTTGCTAGCTTCAGCGTCGCGTTAGATTAGCTCCCATTAAAAAGTCCTATAAAAATATTTTATATTTTTAATACAATGTTGTCCCGTCCCGACCCGACCCATAGCAAACAAGCAATTACGCCTTCTTTATAAAGTTAACTAGTCGCAAGTTTGCCGTAAAAAAAAATAAATATTTAGTTGGGTTGTCGAGGTCAAAACACTAGCAGCTGTGAATCAAATAAAGTAGGTTTTTTAAACTCTTACTGAATGTTTGCTGCTTCAATCCAGATGAGCATTGAAAAATATTTTCCGCGATTGAAAAAGAGAAGTGCGTGTTGATGATGATCGAGGAGCAGCCTGAACCGAAGGTATCAGTCTGAAACAGCTGAACAGTCCGACCAGTGTAATTAGCTATGTTATTAATTTGTTTACAATGAAGATGTGAATATTAATACAATAAAGTTCTGTGTGACCAATTATTAACAAAGGAATTATTTTGAAGAATTTTTATTTTTAATTCTGTTCTCAATCTGTAGAAAATGCTGTGAACACCTAATTATGCATGAAAAAAAATACCATGAAACCGTGAAATGTATTTTTGGTCATACCGCCCAGCACTAGGCTATACATCGCTCTTTTCCCTATCGCACACATTCACACACCGATGGACACATCAGAGGCAATGTGGGGTTGTCTTGCCGAAGGACACTTCAACATACGGTCGAACCACCAACCTTCCAACTGGGAGACGACTGCTCTTCCTCCTTAGCTAAAGCTGCTACCTTACGAATGTTAACAATAGCAGCCCTTTGATTTAACAATGCTTAAAGGTTTAAAATCATAATATTTGGGTAATTTATTTTGTTATTTAATTTTCAATATTTAATTTCAAAATACAATTTCATCAAAAAATATATATCAATCTTTAATTTCCTTATCTACACATCATACACTGTTCTCCCTCCATTCTAGGTTTTCATGACACCCTCAGTCTTAACTGATCTGGACTGCTCTTGGTAGCTGATTATTCCATTTGCCAAGAGGTCAGGTCCTGTAAAAATGCAGGATTTGATTTGATAATGTTACCATTTTTTCCATTTTAAAACATAACCATGCACTCACTATAGTAGAGTAGCAAAGACGAGGTTGGAAAGAGCATATTATGTGTTCAATGATCCTTAAACTCTACAGTATATTTTCATCCCATTTTAGAGTTTGCAGCCATTAAAGCTATGGTAGGTAATCCTAGAGAGCTAGCAAGAGAGCTAGCAAGATTCGAAAGTGTCCCCTCCTCTAAGCTCCACCCCCCTCCTCCCCATTCCGTCAGTGCTTCATCCAAAGCCGGTAGAACCGCGTGTGCACATGGAGCAGGGAGCCGGCAGAGGGGGGCGTAGGCAGAAAGCAGAGGCATCTGATTGGTTTTTTGTAGGCGACCAATCCGAGATCAGCATCGCTGATCTCGGATTGGTCAGCTTTTTCTCAGTCCTGCAGCTGCCACAGAGGTCTGATTATTTTCGTCCCTTTTTCTAAATACATCTTGTATAGATTTCTCTCAGGATAGACGGACCATTTCACCCAGTATTACAAAATGTGTTTCTGAACAGGATTACCAACCATGTCTTTAAGACACGTCGACATGTGTTGTACTGCCATGCATGCAATGCAAGGTTTCTGTCGGATACCGCAGTTTAAGTCTGGTGTATAATTCATTCCTACTTTGTCTCACTTGACTCCTTGAGGCCCTGCTGTTGGAGACTTTCAAGTAGAAATTCCTTCTACTGCTATGCTCACTATGCTTAATGTCAAGGACAGAAATTGAGGTGTTTGAATACATATAAACAAACAGTCCAGGATCAGGCTAATCTGTGACATGATTATCAGCAACATCTGAGCCACACTGGTTAACTTTTAAACTGTTCACCCGCCATAACTTGTGTGATCACATGTGTGATACCGTTGGAGCAGCCAAATTGCATATATCTTGCATCATCTTTACAGACACAATGTTGCCCTTGAAAGCACTGAAAGGAAACACAAGGGAGTTTATTTCCCAAAAACAAGCATCGTTTTGGGCACTAGTAGCTTTTATTCTAAAATAGAGAGAGGACTCAAAACCCTGACGTTGAGTTTAAGCCGCCTACTCACCCAGTTGTGATATAGAATCATATAGTTCAAACAGTTAAGCAGAAAACATGATTTTTGACATCTGAACATGATTTATTTTCTATTTTGTTGTCTCTAAAATATTGATAGCTTGATTTTGTTTGTGTTTATTTTTCAAGTATAATACGTGAAATCCGAAATAAGGTAGGCAAACGTGGACAAAGCCACGTTGTTAAGACAACACAAAACTATGTCAGCACAAACAAATTATTATTCTTTTAGAAATAATCAATAAGCAGAGCATTTACAATTATTGCAGAAAAGCGTGTGAGATGTGGAAAGCAGTAAGGAGGAAGACAGAGGCTTTTATTTCCTGTTAAGCCCTAGATTAGTGAAAGTTTTGTGGTGATTTCCTTTTCTAATTATTAACAAAGCCCAGATAAAACACTGATTGCCTAAAGTTCACAGAAAAGAAATATGTGTGTCACAAATGTTTAGTTTAGTTTGGATTGAAAATTAAACTGGACAATAAGTTGCTTGAACTATATACTTCACTGTCATGCTTGTAGAGTAAGTTCAGGAGCATAAATAACCATGTAAAATCAAAGAGTAAAAGAAGAGTAACATTTCCTACTCAGTCAAATCCTTTTTTATCTTTTTTCATTCCAGTAAGAATTACCATATCTAGTAAACCTGTGGACAACCAGTATTTTAGGAGAGGGACACTAATTCACAATGGGATTTGTGATACTGCAAAAGAAGTTAGATAAATAAAATGTACAGTTACAGAGCTGCCAGTCCTTTTTCGCTGATGGTCAATTTCCCCTACAGTAATAATCCTAATTACTCAAAATGAATATAGTATTGATCTATTGATTAACATAGCACTTTTAGGTTAGGTAATGCACGAGTTGCAGGAAGTACAGTTAGTAATTATACTGAAGTCAAGGAGAGGGGAGTGAGTACCCATTGACGTCCTCAAGCACACAAACTGACTTTATGTGACAACTAATGCCCAGATTAGAAATGGCATCCCATGCTGTGAAGACATTGCAGTTTGTGTTTATATATACATGTTTATCTACGTATGTATGAAGGTCATACCATAATTAGATATTGATCCATACAGACTGTAGGCTCTGATGATTCTTCATAGTTACACAGACTGTCTGAAGGTGTGAGATAGCCTGTCTGCGGTCATGCCACGTGTGTTAAAAACATTTAGTATTGTGTAGTTTGTATTGTTCCCTTCACTTTTTACTCATTGATATCATCTGTAGAGATCATATGCTTTCTTTCAAGCTTGATGTATGTGTTCGTGTTGTATTCCTCTTCCAGGTTTCCCCCTGTTGTCGTTGTCATCAGCATCAATTCTTTGCTCCTGGCTCACTAAACAGATTCTCCCCTGCCAAGTTCTCCATAATATTCAGCATGCAAAATTTTTGGTCAGATTCTGGTAGTGTCCACAAGCTTCATAAATCATGTCTTTGTTTAGTTATGGCCAATTAAACACCAATTCGCTTCAGATTTGGACCATTTGTCTTCACCCTCCAAAGTTCAGGCTTAAAATCCTGTTGTGAACTTCCTGTAGATACAGCTCACTGCAGTACAGTGACCTGCAAAATAACATGAACAGCTAAAAAATCTAAAAATAAAGATGGCATATTACTTTGATTGTCTAAGCAAGCGGCTTATACAACTAAATTGAATCGTGTCGGTGGAGAATAACCTCAAGTATATCATAGAAGGCTCTAATATAACTCTCTGACAACACAAACAGTAGTCCTCCTCCAATCCACCGGCCAAATCTTTGTGATGGGCATTCCCTCTAATGTTGTTGTTATGATCTGTGCGCTTGGATTAAAACCACATTTTGAACCAATTTTATTTCAGAGTGCCACGGTAAACTATGTAGATTTCAATATACATTGTTAGTGACTGAAAACATTCTTGCATCCTGTCAAGGTGAGGTCTGATTATGGTTTCCATGGTCACTCAGTAGAGTAACACATTTCTTTTTTTTTGTTTACTGTCTGTCTTTGTATGCCTGCTTCTTTGCAAAAAAAAATGTATTAAAATAAAAAATGTTTGAAAGCCCCTATTGGACTTTTTGCATAACTGAATGTGTTTCTCTTCAAATATTAATTGTTTATACATTTGAATTAACTACTTCTCATAAAAAAAACCATCTCAGGTGAATTAGTTTTTTACCAACATAGTATGTTATAAAAGGGACATTTTTCAGGGCTCCAGAGATCATACATCAGACCATAAAATGATAAATCTGTCAAGCAGGACTGTATGCATGTGAGTGTGTGTGTCTGCAAACACAGTCTGCTTTAAAACTGTGAACTATCTTTGAGTTTTGGTGTGACTCCTCGCTCTGACTGCTGTGAGATTTTGACTCAAATTGTATTGGCTTGTAAGAGTCCCTGTAGTTTAGTTTTCTGTCTTAAATTGATCATATCTTGTTTAAAAGCTTTTTCTTTCTTTTCTATTTGATGATGGTTGAGTTTCTCAGAAAAACTTGTGGATTTTTTTTTAAAATGCGGTTACTGATTGTATTACATGTGACATAAAAGTGATTCATGGTTCGATCGAGGTAGACTTCTGATTTACAGATTTTTGCAGTATTTTGGCATTTCGATTTCGGTTTTGAATGAGTTTAGTCAGCAATTGGATGAAATTTTTTTTTCTTTTTTAAATGAATACTTGATGCAAAGGTCTTAGAGATACATAAAAAAAGTTTCATAAAAGGCCAATTTGCTTGTCTCAGTATGACAGTTCATCTCAAAAAGTTCAGTCAACATTTAACAGCGCTTGCAAACCAGGTGCTTTTGTCAATCTACAGTAGAGAGAGCAGGGCAGAAAAAGAAAAATAAAAAAATAAGAAAAATAACGCTCTATAAATTATACCTATGAAAAATATCCAAAGTAAACTAAAGAAAATAGAATTAAAGTTAATTAAAAAAAATGTCAAATAGAAAAAAAATAAATAATTTTTAACTAACATCCTCTTTGCACACCACAAACTGACATCCACAGAACAGAGCAGCACCAAGTGCTGAACAATAAGCAAATAAAGCTTAGTTGGATGACAACAAATTAATGAGCAAGCAAAAGACACACAAGTTTACATGTTCACACACATCAGAGTTTAGCTGTAACCAAATGATTTATATTCATAAGAAGCACACTAATGCAGTACATAATTTTGTCACATCCGTCTCACTCCCATAAGTCCCTGTTGGCTGGACCAGTTACAACTACCTGAACCAATGACATCAACAGACCAGTTCACATTTCTCAAGAGCCATTTGAATAGATTGAGTGGCCCCATTTTAAATAAGTTGATGAAAAATGTATCAATTAAATTGTTTTGATATATTTGTATATCTTTATTATTGTTATTTGCTTTTGATTTGATATTTTGCATCTTGTCTTGTATGTTTGATCCTTTGTTTTTCTCAGAAGGGCTTGCTTTCTGTTCCCCGCACACCTTCAATATCTAAGTACCGCACCTGCCTCTTATTACTCATTGCCTCCCTAGGTATATATTGTCATGTTTTCATTTGTCTGTTGCCGTTCTTGTTTCTGTTCTAAATCCCTGTTCTTTAGGATTGCGTGACACTGCAGTGCCCTCAGTTTTTGTTTCAAATAAAATTGATTTGTTTTACTCTAATTGCCTGGCTCCTGAGACTGCATCTGTCTCCTCTTCCCTACAACAACACGCAGATGATAAAGCTTCCCCCACAGCTTGTACGGTAGGCACTAAGCATGATAGGTGCCGCACTTCATCCAGTGCTTTTGTTAACATAGAGCACCCATCACAGAAGAAAAGGGTAAATCTGAATTGCATGACCTTTTTCCTTTGCTCTTTATGCTCCAGAACAAACTGAAGCTGTTTTTTAAAAAAAAAAACAATTAATCTTTTTTTATTGGGAGGGAGAAAAAAGCCTGACTGATAAGTGGTCTTCTTAAAGCTCCACAGCCCTTTGGTGCCTATACCTTTAGTTCTCTTTGTATTGCTCTTATGGAATTGCTCTTACTTTTGCAACTATGTGTCTTCCAACAAGGTTGTTTAAGGCTTGGGTAGCCAAACACTGCATCAGTGTAAATATCACCACCTGAAATGTATTAATCACTGTAGTACTTTTCTAATTGCAGGCTCTTACCTATTTTCTCAGGTGAAATTAAGTTCAGGTGGTAACTTAATAGAATAGAAAAATACTTTATTCATCCCCCAATGGGGGAAATTCAAATTAGTGAAGTAGCTCAAAAAAAATATTAATATTTACAATGATTGTATATTATATATATATATATATATATATATATATACATATATATATATATATATATAATCTCTATATTATGCCTCCATTTGTTTGTGGTGTGTGTGTCTGTCATTTCCTTCAGTAGCATTTGGTACTTCCAATCAGCTTGTATTACGTGTGCATGTCTGTGCACCAGCCTAGTTGTCAGTGTGTTAGTGAGAGAGTTAAAGCTAGATTCTGATACCATTAGAAAGACACAGGTATGCACATGGAGCAGATGTTACCTGGCAACAGAATATTTGTGGTGGAGCTTTAGCTTGATTAAGCTTCATTTAGAATAATTTGATTGTGCAAATGAGAAATGTGAAGAAGTTATCGAAATCATAAAATGCATTTAGCTTATAGACTGTTCAACCAGGACGTGATTGGCTAAGACAAATCCAACTTAACAAAAGACAAACTAAACATTCACCAACGCACCAAAGTAATTAACTCTCAAACATACGTACATCTAAAGAATATCATAGATAATATTGTTTATTCAGACTATCAGTGAAGGGGAAAAAAATCAGAAGAAAAACAAAAAAAAAGCGATTTCATGATTTTACCAGGAGCGCAGTGAAACAGCTTAAAACAAAACAATAGAGTTACAATACAATGCTCTCAGTCATTCAAAAGTAAATTGATCTAAATGTTTAACAAGGCAAAGATGAGTTTTGTCTGAGAGTAAGCTAAATGTAAGCTGAATCATTAGTGTAAAATAGAATATTTCCTGACACAACTGTTCTCATCGTGTGTGTGTGTGTGTGTGTGTGTGTGGAAAATGCTGTCACCTTGGACTGAAAAGACAATGTTTGTCTTTTCACTTCCTCTTCTGGCAATGGCAAACTCAAAAAGGATTCATGTAACTCGGTTGCGTCTTGAGTGCAATTAATAAACTTGGCAAAGTGAGAAGACACTTCCTTGACATTTTCTTGTGTCTTCATTAACGCGGATATTTTCTCCATGAACTTTGAAGCTTGTTTACATTTTAAACTACGCTTTTCTTGACATGTTTACCTATAAAGCTGGATTTAATTTTCAGGCCACAAGTCTTCAGTCAGCCAAGGGATTTGAAGACTGGCATTATAATAAATTAGACATTAGAATAAACATTAGAATAAATATAAACAAAATTCAAAGTAAAGAAAGATAGGAATAAATAGCTCCAACAGAAGACATTAGCAAAACTGGTAATTCTATAAGCAGATATTCATCTAAACTTAATACAAACATTTGTTATAAAGTAGCACCGGTAATGTCATTATTGTAGATACAGTGTGTCAACCATCAAAAAGTTACTGACATCAAGGTATTGGCACAGCAATTTAACATGTATAGGAAAATATAGGAGGAACATAGGGTCATCAGTTTGTCTGAGATACAGATTATTCATCTGGAGGGTGAATTAAGATCACAAAGACCTATGTTAAACCACTGCAACACACATTTCTAGACTACTACTGGAGTTTTATACTCCAGACTGCATTGTTCTCATGAGAAAAAAACAAAAACTCAGAACTAAACTCACTAAACTCAGGGTTTGACATGGCCTGGAGCCACACAAATTTATTTTTGTATTAAATTTAAATTCTAAATCTATCTTTAAAATGATCAATTTAGTTAATTTCATCTTTATTCACCCATGCTGGAGTGTGTATGTCGCTCCATGCTATCTCAATGGGAACTTGTGTCATTATGTATCAGCCAACAGTGGACCCCTGTCATTCCATATAAACCAAGTGAGGACCTTTTTTCTGTAATGCAGAACAGTAGATAAAATGCATTCCTATACATATAGATTTAGGATGCAAGTACATTAAAATCGATTGTCCCACAGGGGTTCATATGGAATATTATGTGGCCACAGAGTAGCTTTTTGTCCTGCTGTCCCTGATAAAGTTACCTACAGCCTCTGTCAAAACCAGCACAATCTCTAAAGAGGGCTTTATATGTCAAATTTTGTTTTGAACTTTGTGCTCTAAAACAGAAAAGTTGATTTCCACTTGCATTGTACAGAATGACTCAAGTCCCCTCTTTGCTGGTATAGAGTGACACATTGGTGGTAATAGAATAGAAAACATGTCAATAGATGTTTAAATTGACAGTAGTTCTCAAGGTCTAACAGAAAGGTATTACTTAGTGTTTGGTCATTTTTATCATTTGTATGTTTCTTTCTCTTTGTCTCTGCAGAGGAAAATAAACAAGGCGTACCAGTAGAAATGTAGATGGAGATTTTGTCATTGGGGGAAAAATGGAATAAAATTTAATTAATGTTTATTCTCTTTTTTTTTATGCTAGATCTGACAAAGGCTGCAGGTCACTCCACCATTAAAATATCAGTGCATATGCCATTTAGACTGTCCATGTTGAGGACATTTTTCACAACAGTATCTGTGATCTGTAATTCATGTCAAAATAAAATAATTCAACTCTTAGATAGATTCCAGCTATGCAAGATTATATCCACCTACAGTGTGTTGTCTAGAGCATTTATCTTTTCCACAATCTAGACTGCAGAAGGTCCCCTCTTGTACTGCTAAGAATGACAGAGGCAATGCAATCATGGATGAGTAAAGACAGAGGAGCAACTTATCTTTATTAAGAAAGAAGAATTTATCTACATTTAAGTCTATATAAATTAAATTGTGTTGCTAATTCTGCAGACCTTGATTATTGCATGCTGCCATGTTACTTCTGAATTGCATGCAAAGCATTATTTATTCTCAGATGTGGCCATCATTTTTTTTCTTAATATTTGTATTGCAGAGACTTGTTTAAATATTGATAATACTAAAATTAAACTATTCAATTTTGAAAGAAACTCAAGAAAGTCATTGTTGTAAACAAACTACTCATTAGGTGAAAGAATGGGCACAGACAGCTCCACTGCAGTATGTGGAGGTCCACTCTTTGATAGGTAGACATCGCTCAGTGATCCAAGTCCCCTCTTGGCAGTCCTTTTAAAACTAATTAAAAGTCATATTTTCAGTAACATTATGGTAAAACACCTTAAAAGAAAATTTTATATTCCATTTTTGTTTTTTCAAAATGAGCAGAAACATTAGCCCACTCTTGGCAGGGTACAATGATAGACCCCTGTTCACACTGTTCGTGTGTATATGTGTGTGTGTGTGTGTGTGTGTGTGTGTGTGTGTGTGTGTAAAGACTGTAAGAGCTTAGAAATTTAAAATAAAACAACAGTTTTTCAGTGCCCTGACCTTCTCGTGATCAACTAACTAAAGGTGCAACCACAGGCTTCCAAATTCTAAGAAGATATGTATTTTCTTCCCTCACTAAATCTGACATTTGAGAAGGTTTGACCTACTAGTTCTGAATAAGGATTAATTCAGATGAGGAAGGCAGACACATCATTACTCAGTAATCTATGAGACCTTTGCTTGTTTGTAAAGCTGAGGAGTACTTGGATGAATGCAATGGGGCATTGTCCTGCATAATGGCCATAGTCTAATTAAATGCTGAAGATTTCTTCCTGTACCGCTGTGTGAGGAAATAGACCTTTTCATAGCAGATATTATGACATGTCACACTATGAAATGCAGCGGTGTAATAATATTGGTTTCATGACGTAGAGGAGGGTCCTGCTTTTGGGCAAGCTGGTTTGTTGTAAAGATTTACTGGGACAGTGAAAGGAACTAAGCCATTGTTAATGTCATCTGTTGTAGGGCCCGACTGATGTGGTTTTTTCAGGACCGATACCGATAATTATGGAAATGGAAGGCCGCTAACCGATATGTGCAACCGATAAATAGAAACATTATTCACGATAAATTAAAAATAGCACACACTGACACAAACGACAGAGAACGTAGGGACATCAGGATGTTAAAAGGGGGGTATGTTCCTTTAATTGTCACGTTCAGAGAATGGTAGTTGGAGACGGGGTGTTGAAATATGAAAGACGGACGATCTGTGCCTGCTCCTTTAAGTCAGCATTCCGAATGCTAAGAATCACAAGCGCGAGAGACTGATAAGTACTCGCGCAGGGTATTACAGCGAGGTGAAACAAAAGCATTTAGGTCTGACTTTAATATAATGTTTTCACGTCACAAATAAAGGCGATTTACAAAGAAGTATTTGAATCATTGTACCTCACGCACATCTAATGTCTGGAAAAACTCCCTACAGATCGGCCAACTGCCAGCACTTTGATATCACACCGGGCGTGTTTAAATGGTCTAAGGGCTTAGCGACGCATAATAAAGTAACTAATAGGCTAAACGTGCAATGCGCTATTAGGGCCTGAGTCGCGTCGCGTACGGCTTCATGAAGTTGTTCACCTAACACCATGGTTGTTAGCGCAAGCCCGCTAGCTACTTGGTGGTGGTGTGACAGCCTGTCTGGCTACCCGTAACAAGATGTTACTCCAGATGTTTTAAACGCAGAGACTGGCCAAAACTTAATTATATTAAAGTTAATTATGAGGGACATGTTAAAATTGGCTTTATTCTTAGACATTATGAATGAAATATTCTCTGTACTTTTCCACGATGACCTAAAGTGATCCAGGAATGGGAAGACACAACAATTAGCCTGGGAAAGCAAGGGCATATTCACACACACACATTGTTTTGGCTGATCCAGAGAATATGACGAAGCATGTTGAACCTACTCATGTCCAATCATACTCGGTCGAGTGTGAGTCCAACCTATGACGCAATAAATGCAAATGATACCCGCAAATCGAGGCTCAGTCTGATGGATTTCCTGCGGGAGCTCTGTTCCACTGAGCCCAGCGCTGATATGCTTTGACGTGTGACTACCAATAAACACTTTATTTAACTTGAGATTCCTCCGGCTTGTTCTTGAGCTGCCATTGAAAGAATCGATCAAAACGACATTACAACCAATCACCGTTGGTTCTAACGTGCTGGGTAACCAGTTGTTACGGAACAAGATAGGCTCTCACACCGGCAGGCTACCAAGTAGCTAGCAGGCTTGCACTAACAAATGGTTAGTCTCAGGAACAAACACAAACGCGTTTAATTTGGTCTTCATTGACCATGGCTTTCAGTCCACCTTTCGTGTAGAACAACAGACACGTTCACGTTTCCATGTGGGGATTTAAAAATTACTGTACACTATGCTTAGACTGCTTTATGGACAACCATTTCAGTTAGGAGTATTCCCCAAAATGCTAAATATCAGCCCGATATATCGGTGGGGCCGATAATCGGTCGGGCCTTAATCTGTTGCATCTGTCCTTTCTATGTAATGACAAGTCAAGATGTCGGGAATGGAAAAGGTCTATTGACCCTCAGAGACTGGCAGATGTTGTTCCTAAACTCTGTCTTCAGGGCCTGTAGCCCTGTACTGTAGGTTTTTTTCCCTGCTCAAACATACCTGATTAAATTAAAAAAAAAAATATCAAACCACAAGGAACGAGCATGGTACGTTGGTTTTGCTTCAAAGATGTCTTCAATCAAATGTGCTTTTGGTTGTATATCGAGTCTGGTGTTGATTTAAAAGCTGCAGCCATAATGAATTGTGGATCTCATTATCTCATTTCTTTTATAAAATATGGTCCAGAGTGTAAGGAAAATTCAAGCGAGAATTTAAGCTCTTTTTTTTTTGTATTTACAGAATTGGAACAGCTCTTATCAGGCTCTCACTCAGATACATCTGGGTCTTTTCATTCAGTTAGCAAGAATCTGAAACAAAAAAAGACTTTTTAACCCAAGCCTTCAAGTACGGTCCGTTAATAAGCAGTTATTTTTGGCCAGGTTTGTTGAAGCTGTAGGGGGTGTTGAGGAAGACTGGTTTAGGAGATTAATTCCTTTACATCTTCAAACTGAAAACTACCTAGTTCTCCCTTACTAGCAGATCAGCACCCCTGCTCCACCTTACTTGCGCAGGAGTTTAAATATTACCTTTTTGTCCAATAGTGCTCCATGGCAGGTGTATCCATCTGCTCTTTCAAAAAACACTTTAATTTCAGATGTTCATAAACTTTTCCCCTCTGGTATTTCTGGCTCCAAACTTAATGCTTCAGTTTGTGAATCTAATTAATTGGTAGTCATGTTTCCGCCTTCTCTACATTGGTCGTTATTTTGAGCACGCGGCACCTTGCAGTTCTGAGCAGCCCAAGTAAATTGCTGTTTTGTAATATGGCTGTATTGGAGGGCATCCAATATATTTTTTTCATTTGCTTGCTTTTGTTCTTGATTTGAACAAAGCTTGAAGCTTTGTGAGGCTTCCTAATGTTAAGGGGTCAAAACAGAAATTGGCTACTTGAACTGATAACATTTTGTCATATTAGCTTAAATTGTGACTAGAATCTGACAGTATTACGTGCAACTCAAGTTTACTCTGGTCCTCCAACTGCTCTGAATGCATTATGCCAGAATAAGAACTAATAGGAACCGTTAGGGGTCTCAAAAGGTTGTCAGTCATTGCCACTTCTACAGTTCCCCTGCTTACTAGCATGTGTGTGAGAGAAGAAGTTGAAAGTTGAATTTGTCCAAATTTTCAATATCTGTCCACCTTTGTCATACGTCTGAACTGAATATGATTAAATCCAATATGTTTTAAAGTTAATAGCGTTTGGAGTTGGAAATTGTCCACAATAAGTCAGAATGACCGACTGATTGTTTGTGCTATGTCAATGCTGTTGTCAATATACAATATAGTACATGTACAAAAGAAAATAAAAAATAAGCTAATGCATGGGGGATTTTCAGATATAGCAAACAAGCACTAAACTTCATTATAGATCCAATAAAAATAACGGACTTACAGAAAATTCTGTGAGAAAAAGCGGGATTCAAATATGGATTTTGATTCTTAATTTCATGGTTGAAATGATCTGTCATAAGAATTTCGATACCATTTTCCCACTGACTCTGAACAGGCTGCAGGTATCCTTAATTGCCATTTATATTTAATGATGTTTTCGTAAAACAAGTTAAATCCATTTATATTTATACAGTTGTGGTGAAATCTTTTGATCATTTCCATTTACTGTTATGGAGATATTTTCACAACTGTTGATAGGACCTTGCCAGTGTCATAAAAGTTAATTAAATGAACATGTAATACTTGATCGCATTTCCTTTACTTACTTACCACTTCAAGCAAAAATCAGTGTGTTTTGCACAATGGAAAATGTTTGGACCTCATTCTGGACTTAAAAACATATTTTTCTCTTTTCTCAATGTATAAACCCATTGATTTGTTTTCAAAACAGTATGCACATCGAGAACATGCAAATTCCACACGGGAAGACCACAGCAGGGATTTGAACTGGGAATCTTGTTGCTGAGAGGCAGTGCAGCTCAATAGTGCTCCCATTCTTTGTATGCTACAGACTCTTTGTACTAAACAACAATCTGTTTGCAGACATAAGCCAGTATTTGCTGATATAAATAAACACACTTTTTAGCCTGTAATGCGTTATTAAACCGATGATGACACAGGAGCTCAAAGGTGTCTGACTGGAATTTCAAGTACCTATTGGCACTGACTTTTCTGTCTTTTTTTTTTAGGAGAGGAAAAGTGGGTATATATTTAGACATTAGAATATTCTGAATAATTACATTGGTCAAACAAGCAAGGTTTCAAGATAATTTGTCTTGTGGGTGTGAGTGGCAGAAACACCTAGAGTTACACTGTAGATAGCTGCCCGTCTTGTCATTTCAATAAGCCTGAAAAAAAAAAAAAAAAGATCTAATTTGCTCCTTACTGGGTCCTCAGTTTGAAAGAATGCAAGGGAAATAAATAGGAAACCAAAAAAGAAAGGGAAAAGGGATGTATGGATGGATAAACAGATTGTGTTGCACTAAACTCAAGATTGCTGCAGGATAGTTGAATTCAGTGATCCTGAAAACCACAAAAGCAATCTTTTTTTATCCTCCAGCAATGCCAGCAGCCCTATCTCTCTACCCTTCTTTTCCTCTTTTTTCACTAGACTATGTCCAAAGCACTGAATCCTCTCACTTTAACAGGCTAAAGAAGCCATCAGTGTTGTGTATCTCATGTCTGAAAAGGTCTACAAAGTTAAAACCTAAGGCTCACTCACCTCAAATCCAATGTAGGGATCCTTGTGTCTTCCCAATGTGTTAAATACTCCTGCAGTGTTGACACAGAGATATTTTTTTGGTCTGTACCTTAACTGACCTAACTCAGCTCAGAGGCAAAATATGGACTGGCTTCTTATGTGTTATAATGGACCTATTGCTGTACTTTCTGCAACCATTCTGCATGTTGTTGTTTTTGTTCTTTATCTCCAGAAACTACGATATACTTTGTGCTTTTGGTACTTTTGTTGGCATAATTGATGATGAAGTGTGTCACATTTGCAGAACTTTGGCGCCATCTCACAACAAATGATTATGTCTCGTGACTTTCTTCATAAATTTTGCATCGTTGCCAATAAGGCATGAGAGTAGTGTATTAAGATGAGCAAATTTACTAACTTTCCAAGCCCACAGATTATTGATGGAATCAAACGTTTTCTTGTGTTTTGTATTGTTTTCAACCAACAAACTATCATTCCCAATTTATCAAATACTGACATTTGGTCAACAGCCCCTTCATCTTCATCTCAGTGTATTTCAATTGTTTGTTAATATTTAAGAATCTTTTGGTGTATAATCTTATTTCTTCATGTCTTAAAATGCCATTAGATTAAGCTTTTCTTGACTTTTTCTTGACTCCACACAAGTATTAATCCGTAGGCGGACTTGTGGAGCTAAACACCTGCTCGATTGACACTGTGACGTATCACTTTTGAAGCTGCTCATTGATCATCCATCAAATCATCCTGTGATGAATTAATGTGTCTCCTTTCTCTTCCCTTCCATCTTATTATGTGCTGAATCACCTCGGACAACTATGTGCACCCACGTGCACGTGCTCACATCCACATCTTTCTCTGTGTTTCAGTGTATCCGTAATTATCAGTGTGATAATTAGTGTTGCATTTAAATGAGCATTAAAAGGACTGGTGTCAGAAAGAGCTGCTGACCTCACCATGAACCTAAACACACAAGCACACACAAGCACACACCTAGATAAATCGTACCCAATGACACAAGCATACATGCACACAATTACTTTGATTTATAGACAGAATTTCTGCCTCAGGGCCTCTGTCATCACATGTCATTGCTGGCTGTGTCTATGTATGTCTGTGGTGTGTAGGTGAGGGTGTTTTTATATTCACAAACACAAACAGATAAAGTGGGAGTGGAATGAATGCAGAGCTAAAAGTAATTATCAACATAAAGTTTTCTAATTGAACACCTTGATTACCATATTTCTCATTGTCGAGGGCAAGAGAAGCAACAGCTTTCTTTCTCATTTGATTTAGACATTCAGTACCTATATTAGAAAACAAAAGCTTTTTCAACTTTTCCTTACTACACATTTACATTTACCACATGTAAGATTGAAAAGTGGATTTAACTCCATAGAAAACACCATTTGCGAGTGCCCAGTGCAAGCTGATATTAGCAAGATCCAGCTATTCCACTGGAGGAGGTGAAAAGTTCACCTCAGGTCTTGTCGTTGAAAAGCATATTTGACCTTTCCCAAGAATTTTTCTTAGCTTCTGAAGGTTAGAGCCAACACCTAAGCACAAAGAACAAGATGTAGGAATTTATTAGCAGTCCATTTCTCTGGGATATCTTTAGCTGCAGTGAACATGTGTTGACATGGATGTGTTGTGTTGTATGAATTGGCGATGAGGTAAATTCCTTCAGACAATAATTACAACAGTCCCACAGAGACACACATGCTCCGGTGCCACAGACCTCACAGGTGACTCATTCATTAACAGATTGCTCTGAGAGATGACAAACAAAAACAAGCACACAAGCAGGATAACACCATCATCCCAAACATACAGACCATCATCCATAACATACAGACTAAGCCCAAACCTCCCACTTGTCCTTGCATGCACCGTTGAATCAAATATTTGTAAAAAAAAAAAAAAAAACATGCAAACATAGACATAAATGATAGATCTATTTATCCTCCCATAGCCTATGATATGTTTCATCTGATTTTTATTGTATCATGTAAAAGCGTCTTATTATGACTAACAGACAGTTAACAGACACAAATTACATGCATATAATAATATGTAAGTAATGAATATAACTTCACCTTAAATATTTATGTTATTACTATTTTCTGTTACACTTCTGAAACAAAAGATTTAGGGTGTAAATAGTTTTTTTCCATAAGCTTGTGACTCCTTTGAATTACTTGTTGAAAACCTACATGACACAGGCTGTTGTGCGATTTTGGTAAAGCGTACATAAGAAAGTTTGTAATGAAAACTTATTGAAGTAACTTGTGCTAATAAAGGTTTTTACCTTTCCAATTCAATGGGAGAGCTGATTCTTAGGTCATTGTTCCAAAGAGGTGGTTTTGGTTATTTTGCCCTATTAGACCTCTTCCCAAAACTTGGATGATTTATAAAAAAAAACAAACAAACAAACAAACAAAAAAATAGCTGTGAGGGACCAATTTACATAAACCGATGTAGAAGCACCGTGCGCAAAGCAGAAAAAAAACCCAGAAACCCAACAATTTTTCAGAAAAGATTACATTTCCAGGAACATTATACAAAACATAAAAACAACCAAAATAACATTTTATAAAACACATTTTTCTCTTTTCTCAATGTATAAACCTGTTCATTAATTTTCAAAACCCGCTGCATCCTATGTGGGTTTCAAGGGGGGCTGGCGTTTATTCCAGCTGCAGTGACATGCATATTTCTATAGGTTTACCACTCATGTGCTCTCGTAGTTACTGCAAAGTCAGACTGAATTTGTAGGAAATACAACACTGACAAAATTTAACACATTAAGGCAAAACATGTTCACCTTTTTAATTTTTCACACACGGCTCCTCTATTAGGGCTGGGTTTATGTTAAGTCACAACACATAATATGTTCCTTCATCTAAGCTTGGTTCACAGTACCTACGTTTCCACCTTTTATCCACATGCAAACAGGGTTTTTAGTCAGAAAAGAAAAAAACACTTCCCAAAATGAAGATTTTTTTAAAAACTCTGTGCTCACTACAAACAGAGGTTTTTGAGCATCACAAACCACTTCGCACACACTGATTTGCTCTGCATAATGATCATATCCTGGACATCATACCAACAATTGTGTAAGCAAACAGTTTTCTCTGATATTTTCCTTGGCTTTTATCGCTTTGTACTGAAATGTGATATTGAGCTTTGTCTATTCCACAAAAACAAACAGCACTCTTTCAGTTTCACCATTGAATATGCTTCTGTTTTAGTTACAAAGTTTTCACCAAAGGGAAATCAGCTTTCAAGGCACGCTTACAATGTTCTTCTATTGTATTTTTCAGGTGGGATTATTGTAGATGTTATTGCCGCCTACTTGATTATTCTGGATATTTTTTCAAAAGGAGGGAAAAATATTTGTTAGACAAAATATCCAGTGTAGTGTTGTCAGGGCCTAAAACTAAGGTGACAACACTACACTGGCAACATTGGTAACATTATACTGCAGTCTGACACTTAACACTTAACCTGCTTTTGTTATGAATGATAGTTTAGCATTAGCTTAGCATTAGACAGCCAGCTGGTGGCTGTGATGGTTCAGCATCTGCTCTGTGTTAGTGCTTCCGAAAGCTTTGCAGACGCATATCTACCTGTACTGCCTTCTCAAAAGAATGTGGAGCAACCAAAAATGTTAACTTGTGTTAACTTGTGCATTTCTGGTTCTTACCCTTTGTCTTACTGAATAGACAAAAAACGTTGTGGACAAATAAGTGCTTCCTGGTAGGGTGACAACGAGTGTTTCAAATCATAAGGGGCCTCAGGTACAAAGCGTGCGTACGCACAAAATAGTGGCGTACACACCTTTTCACGTCAAAGATCAGATGTATCAAGAGTGAAATGACCGTGGAAATGTGCGGTGCCTCACTGCAGCTTCAGGGCTGGCGTACGCACTTTTCTGCAGCTGTTGATTCTTTGGACACCTAAGGTGATGTTGGGAAACTCTTATAATAAATAAATGTGAAAACAATTAGTCCTCAGACTGTGATGTGCACATCTGAGATAGATGAACAATTAATACTGATAAACAATTAACACACCCATGTGTCTGCAATTACACGAGTGGATATAAAAGCAGCGCAAAGTGGTGCAATGCATACCATTAAAAACAATGGCTGCTTTAGCAGTATTAGAAGACTTTTGAAATGATGCAATTCAAAGAGAGCGTGTTTTCTCTAGACAGAGAGGATTTGCTGGCATATAATGGCGACTCATTAGCTGTTTTGAGGGAAATCCTCCTGGAACTGTGCGCAGAGCTGCGGCCGGCGTTGGAGCGCAACACAGCCATGCGCTGCCTGTGCTCACAGGTGATGTGCACACTGGGGTTCCAACCGGGGCATTCCAGAGGGAGCTGGCCAACCGATTGGGACTGTGCCAGTCTGAGCCGAGCCATGCCGTGTGGGACATAATTATCCGCATCTCAGCCACGTATATCAAATTCACATACAATGCTGTTGAACAGGCCAAGATTAAAGCTCAATTTGAAGCGAGAGCCGGTTTTGTAATCGGAGCTATCGACTGCACACACATTGCTATAAAAGCCATCACATGATGAATTTGTATGTTAACAGGAAACATTTTCATTCGATCGATGTACAGATCATATGTGATGTGTAAATGCAATTAACCAACATTGTGGCGAGGTGCCGTGATTCAACGCACGATTCATACATTCTGAGTAACAGCATGATGGGAACAGACTACAGGGTGACACTGTGCGTGATGACTGGCTTCTTGGTGAGTAACTTTATTGTGTAATTGTCCTAATATTATTCCCTGTGACGCGCATAAAGTAGGCTATGTGCGCCCCCAATTTCTATCCCGTCTTCACAGCATCATAGTCGGTGGTTAAAGTTAGTTTCTTGCTGTTTTTTGCTGGTTAAACTTCAGCTTAAGATCTTTTTAACAAGCCCCTGATCGTCTCTGTGGGCAAAGAGCAGTGTCACCCTTCACCTCTGCTTGTGAGGCTTCTCAGACCCCCCCAGCATTAACAGCCTCACGCTCTCCCACCCACTCCTCTTGCGTTTGCTGCTTGCCGGAGGACAGCGTGCCAAAGAACACATTTTTGTGCGCCTCCACTTCAGAAAGTAGCACCGACATCTAGCTTTCCACAAAGTTCTAATTTTTTCCCGTCTTATCCATTCTTTTTCCTTTATTTTCTGACTGTACACAGAGGGGAATCGCAGGTGCAGGGCTCATTTAAATATGATTTGCAAATTTAAAGGTAGGGTAGGAGATCCTGGATTTTGAGTCCAGCGAAACTGCATTTTGAAAATACACAGGTAAAAATTCTCAACCCTTTTCTTCACTTTCTTCCCGAAGGCAAGCCTCTAGAGTACATGAACGCGCACGAGCACTAAGGTGCACGAGCGCTGTTCTGACAGCAAGCATCAATCGTTGCCGTATTTAGTATTTAGTATTTAGTTTATGCTAACTATACGGTTAATAATGCTAGGTGCTAGCCAAGCTGGCTCTAGTTTAGCTTCCTGCCAAGCTTCTGGACATGTAATTCGTTCACGGAGCAGGGTACGCGCACAGGGGGGGGAGGAGGGGGAGGGAGGAGCAGGTTGCAGTTTGATAGACGGCATCAGTATCCAATCATTGTGAACGGTCCGTTCACAATGATTGGATACTGTTTTTCCTAGATTGTAGGTTCTAGAGACCACTAAAACTTTTCATATTTGTGTCAAAACTTTTAATTAATTGGTTGCAATGGGGGTGTGAAGAGTATTTCAAGCAATATGTAAAAAAATGTTCCAGAAAAAGATCCCCTACCCCGCCTTTAAGTAGGGACGTGGACAGGGAGGAGTCGGGTGCTCCGACATGTGCGCTCAATTCCACGTTGATTGGGATGTACAAACGGAATGTGCTTGGATTGGTGCGTGCGCACAGATTCGTACATCCGACGTTGGAGGTCATTTGGGTTTGAGCGTACGCCAAGTTTCAGTAGGAAATCCACGCAAGTCTTTGTACATGAGGCCCAAGGTGTCCGAAGGGTCCGGTGCAGCCGTCTTCTGTGCTCCTCATCAGAGCATTTTTTGCTTTTGTTTTACTGTTCTCACTCACACCTTCTTTGAGGTGAGCACCATAGTGATTGTCCCCATTCCGATTTGGAAAAAAAAATCCACCGAATCTGCATTTGATCCAAACATAGTATGATTGCTAAGGGAACGCAAACGTTTTTGGAAGTTGATGGGTTGGTTAAATCCCATCAATCTTACTCTGTGTGGGGTGAGAACTACATAGATAGATACAATCATACTATTTACGGATTTACATACCAAATTTGTCAAAGCAAGACAATGACTTGTGCTGCAGTTTCTATCATTGTCCGCAGTTGAAAGGGTAAGGTCGTTTTTCTTCCTTAGATGGCTGCAGGGAGCACTTGTTGTCCACCCTTGCGGGAAAGAAAATACACCTGTAACTCGAGCATATTGAATGTCAAGAAGCTAATGTAGTTGCCTCGTTTCCAGCAAAAAGCAAAACAAAAAGATGAATTCTTTCAAGCTGTAATGTTTTTCCGCAGGATATCTGACCATCTCGTTAAAATGAGAGTCTGTAAAACAGAAAGTGAAAATGTTTTACACTTAAATGTTTGCCTTACTAAAGTTTATCAGTTTAGGTTTCTGGATTATCTGCCTCTCCCCTGTAGTGAGAACAGCTTCTGGCAGTAAATCAGAGATGACAGAGGAGCTGATGTTTTGTGGCAATTTGCATTTGTTATTTTCCATGTACATATCTGCATATGAGATTTCTATTTCTGTATATGATTTTTTTATGAGACTGTGTGTGTGTTTAGCTTAACGCGCCTCTCCTGGCTGTATGTGTTTACCCATTGTACACCCTCAAGCTGTGAATACACAAACCATCACAAATAAAATCCCGCTCGATCAGCATAAGCAGCCCTGGAACAAAACTACAGGGACACTACACACATACAGACAAGTGAGCCACCATTGAGGCTGAGCTTAGTCAAAATGTTCTCACTGCCATTATATCTTGGATAAACATGTATAACTTGGAAAGTCAAATACCATTTGTGTGGCTGGTTGCACAGTAGGAGACGTTGGCAGTGCTTCTTTCATTTCAAATTAGAAACACATTTCATAGAGAACAATAATACTTACAATAGAGATTTGTTGGTTGTGGTGGATATGACAAAAAAGAACTACAATGTGCTGTGAGTCATTCCAGTTGTCTACCCACTAGTAATTTATCTACCATTATGTCGGGCCCCGTTACTTTGCATTTAAACTTTTTCTGTTTTATTACCCCTGTGTATAACATGCGCTATGTGATATTTTCCAAAGCTTTTCTGCATGCTCCTCATCATCCCTCTCTCTTTCTCACAGGGATGGGGCGGAAGATGTCAGAGTTCCTGGTCAAAGCAGGACAGTTATGGGTTCAGTAACTTTTTAAAGAATGTTACAAGGCCTCAAGTCCAGGTGGGGGTTTGGAAATGTTCAATATGAATGATGGAAAAATGAATTATGAATGATGGGAAAAAATGCTCAGCTGCCTTTTCACAGGTTAATTTCCTAGTTTCTCCGATAGAATCAAAAAGTTAAAAAGAGAAAGACTTGCATTACTACACAATGTTTTGGTGTGAACAGTCAATGCACAAAGCTCTATTCAGTAAGACCATCTATAAGATTCTCCACAAACTCAATATATCTGTACACTGTACATCAGATGACCCAAACACATAACAAAAGTAAGGCAAGGTTGGTAGGTAGCAAAATCAAAAAGTACCTTTCATGAACATGAAAACTTACAGGGAGGAGGGGGGGGGGCAAGGAGTATCAGGGGAACAAAGAGGAAATCTAGGATGAAATAAAGGCAAGCCTTTGAAAGAATGAGTGAAGGAAATCATTTAAAAAAAACTATATCCAAAGAAAGGATACTGAAAGCTGAACAGACTAAGAATACAAGAGTGCTACCAAGCTGGGAAGACCGACAAAGACAGGCGCTTATGAGGTGCAAGGCTGTAAATACATAATGCTTTTTCACATATGACTTTCATGCCCAGACTCATGTGCCTTCATGGCACATTGGTGTCATGTGTCTAAGTACAGAGGCGGCATGTGGGATTGAAATGTGTCACTGGTAAGACTTTGAGCTAGCAAAGGAGGTAATAACTAATTATATAATAATAAATGGGCTGTGTGTTAAAGGAAAAGGCCACATCAGGGAACACACAACGGTTTCATGTGTGTTACCTCACAGTGAGTTGGTGCAGCAGATTAAAAAAAACTTTTTTTTCTTTGTGCAAAAAGAGTGTTTATTTCTTCTTTCACATTTTGTATGATAAGCCTTGAGACTAAATGAAACGTCAATTCATCGCCATAGCTGATTCCCAATAGGCTCTTTCACACCTGTCACATTTTGTGACACTAAACGCGGTTTATGAGTAACACCAAATTGTAAAAGGGTGCTGTCCTTCAAGTGGAAATGTAATTTAAGACTTTCATTGGTTCTAACAATAACTGACGATTGAATAAGTGAGAAACTGAGTCAAGATTATTTACTTTCAACATGTTTTCGTCTTATTCAGTATTAGAGAGGAAGCTTTACTTCTGAGAGGTTGACTTATGAGGCTGATTTATGAGCCAGTTTTCACAATATTGCCTTTGCTTTTACAATTGTTAGTCTTTAAAAAGTTACTCAGAAACTCAATATTATGGCAAATTATGCATTACCCAATATTCATGCATCACATATGGTGTTTCATGCGCCTCTTCTTTTTTATGGTGACCCTGACCTTGTAATCGTCATACAGGGAAAATAATTGAAAGTTGCCTTATGCAGTTCACCCAGAAAAGCTTGATCCCTTGAGAAGAACTTTCTATTTTGTTCTTAATTTCTTTTTGCAACAATTTCTCCGTTTGAAGACACTGTTGTTTCTTTTTTTCCCCTTTATTTATAATCACACCTGAGACCCCAGTGGACAAATGTTAGAATATGACATAATTATTTATTTTTACTTTGACCCTCTTCAACAGCTCCTTGATAATCAGCGCATTTATTTTAATAACTTCTTTATATTTTGCACTCTATGATTTGTTTTGATAACTATCATTTACAATTGTGTTTTTAATAGTGTCATTCCATCACTTTACAGAAAGAGGGCAGAGACCAGTAAGCATCTCTCAAAATGACAGATGTAAATAGAGAGGAGAGCATAAACCTTTGAAGACATTTGTTTATTTTGTAAGGCTGCTGTCTCAGTCTCTACACGTCCTTCAGTTTATCTTCTTATTACAAATAAGAAATGAAGTCCACTCGGTGCCTGTAATGGCACAAGCAATCAATAATATACTCTGATGGATCCATCTTAATTATGTACCTGATTGGCAAAGGCCTTTCAAAAAGGTTTCTGTCCGTGAAGAGGCACGATAGAAATAAAAAGATGCATTTGGAGCTGAAAAAAGCAAAGTGCAACTAAAAGCAATGCTCCACTAAAGCGTCTGCTGTAAGCTTAACATATAAATGTGGCATTTCAACTATATTAATATGAAAGAGTGATGTCATATTCACAGCAGCTTTTGTTACACTTTGTTAATGTACATCCGGTCTCAACTATCTACTGGATGGTTTCAACAATAAGTATGCTAAGCTGTTCATCAATAACAAAATAATGAGGATACAAAAGGCGGCTTCTCATTTAATTAGTTGGTTTTGGGGATTTCCTGGACAGCCTCGTCCTGTATGATGATAGGTTTATATGTTGTGACATTTATCAGGTTCTCTGACATTTAAATGCTGAATATGGAGTTTAGCTAACCATTCTTGACTGACACTTTAGTTTAGTTACTGACTCTCACTCCCATTGTGTTCGTCATCACCTCCCTGTAAACTACCAGATTTCTTTCGCTCACACTGATTGAAAACATCAGCATCCAGAAGTGTGAATCCTCACTGACCATCGTAAACTTATCTTGCTCTAGAAGAAGAAGGTGCGCGTTCTCCTGTATCTGGGACTGAAAACTTCTGATCACCGTCACAGTGATCTAAAGATTACAGTTCAATTCCCACTCCAACTGCTCAAAGATTGGTGAACTGATAGCTGGAGGGGTGGCAGTCCACCTCCTTGTCATGGCCGAGGTGCCCTTGAGCAAGGTTCCATACCCCCATGCTCCCTGGACGCTGTGAATGGCTGCCCACTGCTCCAGTGTAGATGGCATCTGTCTCCATGAGTGCGTGACCCTGTGCATGTGTGTCTTCAACAGGTGCCAACCTGGATGGGTTAAATGCGGAGGAGTAATTTTGTGTATTTCTTGTATCTACATTACAAAAAAAGTCCTAATCAAGAGGCTCGACTATGGATGTTCTATATCCTCTGTCCTTAGGAGCTCCCATGTTCTCCTCTATTATTTTTAAGGACATTAAGAGTAGATCAAGTTCTTTTCAATTTTTACCGCACAGCAGCTCTATGCTTCCCTCAAAAAAACATTTCAGTGCACTTAGTATCAATCAGGTTTTGGCATAAATTCAAACTCTGAAATGACCACATTGTGGTTTTGTACACAAACTGATTTCATCTCTTCTGCAACTTCTCCTGAATGAGAACCCTCAATGACTTGCATGGGCTGTAATGGGCCAGACAATGCATACCGCGGAGCTTTATATATACTCTACTACCTAATTCCAACATGGTGAATTCTTACAGCGATAAGCTGTGAACAGGCTTCAAAAGCGCATTCTGTATATGAAAGCCCAAAAATCTTAGAGAATTATAAGCCTTTTGCAGGTAGAACGGAAGAAAACATTCAAACGTTAACAGAAAAATAAGGGTTTTTGTAAGGAGAGATACATGAAAAAGATGGACGGTGTCCAGAGATGGAACAGTGACATGAACGAAGGCAAAGAATAGGACTGAACTTCCAAGAGTCTCAATGCTGGGGATGAATTTGCAGATTAAGGATGTGGAATAGACTTCAGATGAGGCTCCTTGGGAATAAGGAAGAGGTGGAGATAGGGAGGCGGTGATTTGAACATTGGAGCTTTAGAGAACATGGATCAGGCTGAATTGATTCGAAAAGTTGCTGGCAAAAAGGCTATTGGATAAGAGCCATGGCAGCAGAATTAAGAATGAGGTTGAGTATGACAGCGTGGGAAAACGGAAGTGACGCAGCATAGCAGGATGAAAAGCCCAAACACCAGGGAATGAGGGCAAATGTTAAGGAAAAAATTTTCTCCCTTGAAGTTATGCAAAAACATGGTCAGTGGATTTACCACTGACCATGCAGGGTGCACAAATTTTCTTTGTTGTTTGGTAACTGTAATTGATGAAGGCATAAAAGTATTTTATGGAATATTAAACATGTGTTTCATAATTAGATATATGCCCTGTGGAAAGGAAGTCATGCTCCACAACAGCAACAGAAATGTTTGATCAAGTGTGCCCAAAGTTTTTCACACCACTGTATATTAAAGCTTAATTCATCCACAGATTCTAGGCTTTAACTTGACAGCAGCTACTTAGATCTGAGCTCCATTTTAATTCAACGAGTTGAAGATGATCCCTCTGCTAATATGGTTTAGGAATACCAGCACTTGAGAGGATTAAGAAGACAGAGAGATGAGGGCCAGAGTAATAACAAGAAAGCACAGGAGACCGTACAGAGGGGTGAGACATGAACAAGGACACACGAGGAGAAAATGGTGGGGGAGCAAAAACAGACAGTGACAGACACTAAAATCGCTCTCTAATCTTTTTTTTTTCTTTTTTTCCCCCAAAGGTACCTTACATCCCTCTGCATTGGAAGCCTGTCGCCTAACTGGGGTGAGTATTAAGGGAGACTACGGGATAGAATCAATAAGATACACAAAAAGGCCACTGAGAGGGAAGGATAGTTTGTTGACCAAAAGAGAGGGAGACGAGGCTGGAGTACAGATAACCTGAAAAACATAACATGCAGGGTATGACAGGACAGATATTAGTAAAAGGGAGACTGACTGAAAATGAGAGGCAGATAAACTAAATCCCACACAAGACTGAGTGTTTGTAAAAAAAAAAAAAAACTAGAACTCTCCTTTCTTTATTACTCTGTTATTTCCCTTCTTTGCCGTTGTTGCTGGGAAACCATTTTTGTCAGGTGTTTTTGGAGGACGTGAGTCACTTAACTGTACATCAGTTGATAATATTCTCACACAAGTTGGAAAGTGTTTCAGTGACTGAAAATCAGTTTTCACTTACAAAGCCTTTTCAGCTGTTGTCAACACGTTGTCATTTCTAACATATCAATGTGTCATTGAGAATTCGTCAGTCAGTTTTCAGAGCACAAAGTACCCATTTATTATCCTTTTCTGATGCAAAGGGAACTTTTCTAGGCTGCATATTGACTTTTATCCTTCTCCGACTGTGACGCACCGGTTGTGCAGAGTATAAACGGTCACAGGAAACTGTCAATCTAAAGTGCTGACTGATCAAAATAAAACTGGCTCCATAAGAAAGTCGGAGGAGAACAGGGGAATAGACACCTGGCTCCTTAACATGGGAATCATATTCAAGTCCAACCTTGAGGCTGCTGTTTTCCATTTCCTGTTTGTATTTGTCTAAATTTTGACCCACCTTTGCTCCATACTCTACAGCTTTACCTATCAAAAGCATTAGGTTTAGATAAAATATTAGAGAGATTTCACAAAAGTTAAGAAAAAGTCATGCAATTTACTGTGCAAAGTTTTGAAGACATATTTCAAGTTGCTGCAATGAAATGCACCACAGGTGTTATATTAGTTGCTGAAGGAACCCTACAGCAGCTAATTATTTTGTTGACTAATTGTTAACGGTTTTTTAACCTGCCTCTGTGTATATTAGAAACACAGATGGTTATCAGCATTTTTTATTTTTTTTTCCCTAACAAGTTTTAGAGACTAAATCCAACAAGTTTTATTTTTGGCAGTAACCCATGATCTCGTTCCAAAACATGTTATTGTATGAGAAAAAAAAAATCACAATTTTAAACCTAATGCTTGAAACCTAATGTCCTTTTGACATTGATAAACAAGTTCTGTCACTCCTATCAAAGTGTCAGATAAAAAACATCCTTTTGTGACAGGCAACATCAGTTTTTTGTTTTTTTTTCTAGAAATTAATCTGAAATGCTTAGAATTGCTCATGCAGTGACCATTTCTCAACAGGACAACAGATCACATCTCTTTTGGCACGGTAGTTTTTATTTTTATTTTTCAATGCTTGTGTATTGGTTTGTAAATAGATATCATCTGAACAATATTATGTACTCTGTGGACTGCTTTTAAAAGCTTTTCTGTACCAAAGTTAGAACATTCATGATGTATTTTTATTTGATCTTACCATACCTTATTATTACAACTGACAACTTTTTCCACTTCCAGAAACAGCATGGTTATTGCTGCAGTCTATGAAAAAAAGGATTGAATTACATTCAACTTTGTTATGGGCTGTGACAGGTTTACCAATTTCTTGAGGGTTCGAATATCTACTTTTTTTTGGCTGTAAGACTGGAGCCAATCCTGCACAGCAAAACTTAGAGTACTATCTGTCACCTACTGTGCAGTCCAATAAAACTGATTCATTGTGTCTTTTTACATCCATGGTTGGTCCTTAGTCAGTTCTGAACTATGTGAATTGGTAAACATGGTTTTAAAACTTATTTTGGGGCTGCTCTCACTCTTGGGACCCCTAAGTGAAGCAAACCAACACGTTCTCATTCCAGGTCATCAAATACCATTAGGGCTACTTGCAGTCTCAGAGATGCACAAGTTGCCAGTTTTAATGAATGCAGAGAGCAACCTTTAGTGTTATTCTTTACTGTTGATGAAGAAAATAAAGTTATCATGAGGAGGTGGGACATCCAGGATGTAGAACCATGAGATCTTGGTTTGAGACCAGATTTGACAGTACTTAATTGATTTCCTTTTTTCCTTTTCACTTGTGGTTCCATTCCCTCTTTGATTAGGTTTAGGCATCAAAACTTCATAGTTTAGTTTTGTCAACATCATTTTCTGTCAGTAAGTATAAAGAGTTATAACTGTTTGGTTTGGTTAAAGAACCAAAACTTGGTTGAGGCAAGAATCATGGTTAGGTTTGAATTAGACAGCTGATAAACATCAATCCAACCTGCATGGAATGTCATGGAATTACACAATGTTTAACCACCGTGCCGAAAACCGAACCAAGGGGCTTTAGTCTACATGTGACAACATCAGAGTCCGATCATACTCAGTAAAAACATATGCGTCAACCAGGGTGTAATGTTTCCATTATTGCTGATTGAAGCTAGATCAATACATGTCCATAACTACTGAGCAGTTATTATGCTCAAAACTGAATACTGTTTGTAACCTTTGACATTAAAGTCATTAAAAAAGTTAATAGAGTATTTAGCTTATTGTATGTGAAGTGTATGCTCATGTATTGAAAAACAAAATGGTCTGAGGGTAGAGTTAAGATAGAAATCCACCTGTGTCAAGTCGTCCTTAAATCCCATGTGTCACTGGCCAAATACTCTGAACTTTTGATGTTACGAACCACCTTCAGATATCAGATACACACTCACACACCCAAGCAAAGGCACAACTTTGGACTCAAACATGGAGGATATTCTGTTATGAGGGGATGACTGATGTTTGTCAGTCCTTTTGGATGTTTAATCTCTGAACATTACACTGAGGTTTCATCACTGTCTACATTTCCTGATTAAGTGTGTGTGTTGTGTGTCTCTGTGCCAGTGTGTGGATTAGACACAAGGTTTTTGTTTATTTTCTTTTATGAATAAAGCATATAATATAACTGTACACATATGTGCGCTGAAGAGCAATGAAGGCTGGTGTTTTTGTCCTGGGAGTTGTCAAAAGTCATGATGTCATGATGATGACACTGTTTTCAGAAAATAGAAAAATAAAAAAGATTGAATCTCTTTGAAAGCAGACACGGCCACATTCTCTTTAACCACTGAGTATCCCTTAAGACTACGGGTGACATCAAATCTTATAACTTGTAAACAAGACTCACCAAGTCTGGAAACTTTTCTTTGACTTTCTGTGACACTTCAGTTGAAATCAAAATCTCAGTAGAAGTTGTTTTACTGGAAAAAATTACAAGAGAGCATGGCTTCTCTCCTGCTGCCTGTAGGTATTTCCTATTCATAACCTCTCTTGTGTTACAAGACAAATTTCACTGAATAATGCACCTTATTCAGTTTGAAAGACAAAGAGAGGAATACAATATGAGTCTAAAATAACCTCTTTTATTCAAAATAGAAAGATTTGAGTAATTTGAAAAAAACACACCTTAGGTTTATTTAAGGCTAGTACACACAAACAGGTATTTTCATAAAATGGGTATTTCCCTCCTCCACTCTCCTCAAAATAAAAATCACATCCACGCAGCACGATTTACAACAACAAAAAAACCCTGTCCGCATAAAAATGCAGAGACACAACTGAAGCTAAGTAGTACAGTTAGCATGGAACCTATATGATAGGACTGACAGAAAATGTTCATACCCTGAAAGAATCAGCTCAGAAAAGGAAAATTCTCTTGCCATTCCTTGCTGAATAACTGTCTCGTTCTCAACTTTGTCCCATCAACTTGAGGTCAGATCAGTTCTGTTCCAAAACAATGACCATTTGGTTCTGTTTAATTTGAGTTTTGTTTAAGTAGCAGTGTACTCTGCTACAGTGTACTCAGTGTAAAGGCACTCTGTTCCTCAGTGTAGCCAGTGAATAACTGTATATGTGGAAATAAGTAAGTCCTTGCAAGGTTAGCACCAGTACTATCTTGGCTAATCAGCCATTGACATGTAAACAAAGAGGTGCATGTTCTGATTTTAAACCAAGGAGATGGTGGCTCATAATTTTATGTTGCAAGACAAAACCCCCAGTTTTTTCAGTCCACACATAAACGTTACAGGTGGAATAACTGAAAATCTTCGCCCGGAAATGTATTTTCCCAAAACGTCTGTTTCACTGGATGATAGGTGCAAATTTATAGAAATAACTATGGTTATTAAAAAAAAAAAAGACCCTGTGTGTCTGAGCTGCTGCTCACAGTAGTTTCCAAAGTTTGTGTATTACCCTTTTAATCTTTAGGAATTCCTACACTGTTTAGCATTAAAATCAAAGCCACTGCATCCAATAGTTGATAAGAATTATTGAGTCAGGGTCAAAGGAGTGGATGGACCAAATGATCAATACTGGCATCCACACACCCACACTGAAAGCATGGGTACATTACTACACCAACATTTTAAACTGCCTTCAGCTCCAAGCTGAATAGGCGACAGCAACCTCCCTCACTCTTTTTGGCTCTAGGCTCTGCTAATACCTTTTTTTTCATAAGGACTACAGGTTGCATTCACACAATCCACCTATAATTTAAAAGAGCATTCCCACACTGCAATTCCCAGAGCCTCCATCACCACTTGGGTGAACGTTTTCATCTTATTCCTGTCAATCCAGCCACATGACAGGCCAGATGCAGTTGAGGGACATGTGATGTTGAGCTCATGCTGCTTCATTAGAAAAAGCGGGAAATGTAACGTTCGACTAGCCTCTGTTGTATCTCGTACTGTCCATGCAGCAGCTTGGCACTTTGGTGTGTCCAGCCAGGATTTGGAAAGCTGCCATCCGACTCTTCATGTCAGATTTGCCAAAGAAGCCCAGACCGGAGAGCGCCCACCACCTTCCCCTGAATCTCTGCCAAGAAGTTGCAAGCACCATTAAGCATGATGTCACAGGCAGACAGCTGCCAAGTTGTTTATTATCAGCACCCTGCCTCTGCATGAGAGATGCGATAGCAGGTGCTTACACTTCAGCAGCCTTGCTTCAATTGCTTGAGACTATACCTTGCAAGAGACCTATTATTCAATAATATTTCCTGTCAATCTTCCCTGAAGCCTGGGAGCTGTGGGCAAGAAACGGCACACATCACACCACACGGCAGTGCCTCAGTCTCACCAAGACCCCCTCCTCACAACTAAACAATTTTTCCTCTTGTGACATACTATACAGCTCATCCTCTAATTAAAATATTCTGGATACTTGCACGGACGGATTGAAAAATATTACTCTCACTGAAGTCGGAGTGAATCCTGCAAGCTCAGTTTGCACACAAGTTTAGTCTGGAAAAGACTAACTAAAAATCAATTGGCTCTGGCAGCTGTAAGCAGAACTAATCAGTGAGCTGTGTACAGTGATGTAGATGACACCAAGCTCATTTACATGAGATGTGAACACATATTTAATTTATCAAAGTGACAAAGAAAAAAAAAAGCAGGCTAGTTTTTTTAACCCTGCTTAATCTAACAAAGACCAGCAATCTTATATCCATTTATGAAGGATTACTCATTTTGTTTTGAGACTATACAATGTGACTATATTTAAAAATGTATATCAACACTTTCCAGTGACAACAGCTTATTGTTATTTAGGTTTACATGCATGTGATGGCCAAACCCATGGCCACACTCTAAAGTCAGCAACTCTCTTATGCAGTATTCTTTTACACATCACTTACATCACTTTAGTTCCAATAAAATGTTTATTGTTTGGGTTAAATACATTTGTTCTATTTGTAAGCGCGGCGTGCACATACTTATGTATTCTTTCTCAACCTGTGGTTTCTGTTTGTTTAATTCTGTTTCTTTTACCGGTATTTACCTGTTGTTCTGTGGGAGTTGCCTGACAAGAGCTGAGCATGCAAACACTGATTGGACTGATTGGACTGTACCACCAGTTCCTGCTGGAGGGGGGAAGAGATTTTGAGTTCTTTAGTTAAATAAGTTTTCCTATTTAAGTGATTTTTGTATTTAAAATGTGGCTGTAATGTGGTATTTGTTGTAGTTAGTGATTGTATTTTGTTTAGTTAGCCCTAATGTGTGTGTTACTGGTCTGATCAGCCAGCATTTACCCTTGTGTGTCATTTCTTTGTTAGGTCAGTTATGTTTTGTTTGTACTTTGTTCACATTTTTGCCTGAGTTCAGTTTTGTTTCTTTGACCTCTTTTATGAGCTCAGTATTTTGTAGTTGATTTTTGGGTTAAATAAAAAAAAAACTATTTTCTAATAATTTTCCTGTCTCTTCTCTTGGTTTGACGTGGTCCCCCACAATGCATGTAAAATAACTTTTCAATCAGCTCTACAGAATCAATACAGATTGACTATCAGCCATAAGATGGTATTTTTTGATGAGATCAGAAATCTAATGAACATGGGTATTTTACTGGATGTAAACTGGATGTTTCCCTCCTCCATTTCCCTCCAAAAAATCATGTCCACAGAGCACAGTTTGCAACAAAAAAAAACAAAAACAAGCAGGTGAATATTTATGTGGAAACATGTAAAGGTCCTGTTAGCAAGCCAGCGCTGTCTTGGCTTGGTCCGTTGTTGCCAGGTAAACAAAAAGGAGATCAGCATTATATTCTCAAGTTAAACCAAATGCACAATATGATGTTGCAAGCCAAAAACCTCAGTTTTAGATGGTAGACGGACAGAGAAAAATCCGTGATTATCCAAATAACCTATTTTCATTTGTTCAGGGTTGCGTAATCATCACACATACAATATATAAAGTTAGAGCCTTTTCTCTAAAAAATGAGTTTATTTTTTACATTTACAGAGTCGTTTTCTGCATATACTGTACTTTAATAGAATATTAGAATGATTAACATGATACGCATCTGATCCACTCTGCAATGCAAGCAGACTTAGGTTCAGACATTGCAAGTAAATGACACTTATAATGACCCAGAAGTAGAGGATGAGAAGTAAAAGATATGGAACCCAGAATATCAGAGCAAATAAGTTATAGATAAAGATAAACTGGTACGACATCCAAAGGAAAACTATTGAGGATGAAGGAAGGGCTTACACAGAGTAAAAAGAGAGATGCCAGTCAGTGTTATGCTAGCCCCTCTACTTTGTAGTCTGAGCATTAACCAAATGTAATGGAAAAGCATGGAAATGAGGGACCATTATAGGTCATTTTAACAGTTTTAAACATTTCTAGCCATAGCATGACCTTCACAACAGGAGATTTCAGCTGGCAGGGCCGCAAAGACGACACCGCAGGAATTCTAATGAGCCCTTTTTTTTTCTTATCATATCAACACTGAAAATCTTTTTTATTTAATTGTTTTAATACAGGTCTGTCCAAAAACACAACGGCAACTAAATTAAGATCTGTTAAATCTGTGCAACAGAGCACATGATTATATTCCCAGTTCCGGCTGTTTATGGGAAGTGTGAAACGAGCTTGATAAACTGTTACAAGAGGTTGGGATTAGAAAAAAGGAAGTGAATGCACTCATTTGTTACATTCGCATGACTGTGTCATACTTTGACATTAAAAACAAGAAAACTACAATATATGTGTATTGATGCAAAGTCGTTGTGTGCATATACAAAAACACACAAATACAGCAGGTTTGCCAAGGTTTGTAATGTGGTCAGGTTATATGCACATCTCTTTTTTATTTAGGTTTAAGTCGTAGCAGAATATGACAAAATGATTTTGCATGAATAATTCGTAGTGCAGCACATTTTCCTGAAGATTCCTTACTGTTCATAAAGAATATTTATGAGGGAACAAATATGCAACGTGTATATGTGTGTGTGTGTGTGTGTGTGTGTGTGTGTGCGTGTGTGTGTGTGTGTGTGTGTGAAATACAATATAAATACTATAAATAATAGCCAGTGCACTGAATATTTACTCCGGCTGAAACCAGAGGCCCAATTGTGCCTTATCTACTGTGTAAATGTGCATCGTCTTGTGCACATGTACAGAGTGCACATGTACAGAGCGCACACATGCATCCGGATTAATGGTGTTCATAAAAATGAGCGCCTGCTGTATTGCATGTGCGCGTTAATAATTCTCCCAGCCAATTAGACACATTCCCCACTGTACACCATCAAAGTCAAAGCAAAACTTTGAAAGCAAAAATTCGACTGTAGCTTGTTATTACCAAGCTCACTTTGTGGCAGACACATCAAAGGAACTCCTTTTGACTCACGTACCTAACAGCACATCTCTTATAGCCAAAGGAATTATGTCACATATAGAAAAGGTTTAGTGAAGCAGGTCGTTATTTGGTGGATGCTAAATAAGACATACATAAAAGAAAGGCTAGTTCAAAAGGAACACGTAGCCCTGCATATTTGAATGAACAATTTAAAAAAGATCGTCCTCATAAATGATGGCAAGTTTTATTAATGAAAATGGCCTTCACATGTTTTCTAACAAAAATCAAAGCTTTCATTCATAAAAGGTGGGTATCAATGTTTAATCTGTTGATTAAGGATAAGAATACTCAGAATGAGCTTCTTCATTCATCACTGCCTTTCATGCTGTCACTACATGAGAACTATCAGTGCTATAATCCCCCTTACTCGCCACAGAGAAAGGAGCTTTCTGGCAATTTGTGAAGGCTCCTGCTATTTACAGAAGTCTGTGCCTTGCCTGAAAAGGCTTTGGGTCAAAACATATATGCAAAGTTAGCATCGAAGATCATGAGTCATTGATACTTCTCTGAGGTAAGAGCTCAAACACAAAACACCACAGATAGACGACTGATTTGATTGCAGCTTAGATGAAAAAACAACAGAAAAAGAGCTTAATCCATGTGTTGGCACAGTGGAGGCAGCAGGCGGAGTAGCAACAGTCTGCTATCCTGTGCCATTTTTGCTTTTTCGTTCAAGAAGATAAAGGACTCTTGCACCAATTCACTATGTTGGTATATGCATTTCCAAAGAGCTTTCATTGATTAGAGTGTTACCACTGCTGTCTATTTAAGGGTTCAAGATGAGCATTAGGCAAAAAATGTTTTTCTTTTGTTTTTGTAAGAAAAGAAGAGAAATTATGTCAACTCAAGTTGATTTGTTTTGCTTTCTATATGTTTTATGCAAAAGAGCTCTGGTGGACTGCTTTCCTCGCAGACTTATGTTCTCACATCTTTCATATTTCCATTAGGAATTTATTGTTGTTGAAGGTGTTTGTCAGGCAGGTTAGACAGGTTATATAGAATTCCAAGTCTGCTTAAAGCTGACGTTCTTAATCAAGATTTTGTTTACTTTTTATGTCATTTGTTGCTCTTCTTTTGAATCAACTCTTAAAACGTACTTCTTGTTCTTAAAGGCACAATAAGATTTGATTTTATGTGGCGAGGAAGTAAAATGATCATTTTGAGTAAATTTATCACTAAAATTTCTGCTAGAAAATCTTGAAAAGTCCCCTTGAAAATGCTTGAATGCTCCTTGAATTTGAATTTGAGTGAGATGTAAGAATCCTGACACTGGCAAGGAGAAGGAAAAAGTAAAGCAGTGCAAATGATCTAAAAGAAGCAAAGCAGGAACACTGGGAAAAACTTAACAAAAGAAAGCGACTAAAAGAAGAACAATCTGGTAACTTAGGGCTGAACAGAGAAGACTACTGTATATACACAAAGAAGAGTAATGACTCTTTGATCAAGAAACCAAAGAAAGGGAAAAAGTAAAGCTGATAAAATGAAAAAAGAGCCCTAAAACATAAAAGGAATGGCAAAAGCATGACAACTTCTCTGTCAGATACAATAGAAGACTTAAAATTTGAATATACTACATTCTGAAAATGAATATAGCAGCAAATAACTACTTGCTATGTAAATATATTGCAATGTAATGAGGCTTTTACCAGAGCAGGAGGTCACTCTCCCACTCTGTGCATTGTACTCTAAGATGCTGTACTTTAAATGCAAATATACTCTATACAAAATATTTTATTATTACCAGTCAAGCCTTCCCCTTTCAGACATTGGCATTGTATGTACTCTGGTTGTGAAGTAGTTGCTGTGAGAAGCAGAATGCTGTGGAGCACCATCTGTCTGTGCCAAAGAAATATGCCAACAGAGATTAGATCATTCGTAATGAGCCATTAAGTACCAAGATGGGTTAAGTATCTAGACCCAGAATAACTGTCATATTCAAATTTAGTATATATTGTTTTGTGGCTCAGATGTGAATACACAGCTGATGAAGATATGACATTGCCTCCCTCACTGTAGTTGTTGCAAACAGGCTTCAGAGGAGACACACCACTGCTTTTCGCAAACACGCTATCATTCATTTGCCAGAGGTTGATGTGCTGCTGCTTTTCACTTTGCAGTGTCAAAGTCTTTTGCCAGGAACAACGCTGTTAATGTTTGATATATGCTTGGCTTACACATTGTCGGGTGGATGGTTGATTAGAGTCCCTGATTTAAACATTCTAGTGTTTTTTTTTTCAAAATGTTGGGGGGGGGGGGTCTGGAGCCTATCCCAGCTACCATCAGGCCAGAGGCAGGGTGAGCCCTGAACAAGCCACCATCACAGGGCCAACACAGAGACAAACAAGACAAACTACCTTGCAGACTAACACTTGCCCCAATAGTCACTTTAGAATCACCAATTAACCTAACTATGTATCTTTCTGAGTTATAGAGGGAAGCCAGAGTACCTGGAGAAAAGCCACGCCTGCACAGGATGAACGTGAAAACTCCACACAAAGACCTGGGCTGAGATTTGAGCCAGGAACCTCCTTGCTATGAGGTGAAAACCAAAAGACCAGCATGCAGCCCCTCAGCAATGACATAAAGTTGTCAAATGTTAAGATCTGGAGTCTTAAGTTTTGATTGGTCAGAACTAAAACTAAAACTCTCCACACTTGTCTGGATGGAAGGCAATACTGCGATTACACAGGGAGCTGACAAATAATTTATTTTAGTTTTGCTATCTTAAAAAGGACTCAGAGTACTGGAGCAGCAGACAAAGCGTTATTGAAATTATCAGCATAGCACATGCTGGAAGCTGACACATCCTCTAACGATTTCTTGACATTCAAAGGCGCAGCCGTAGACACTTGCACAAAATGAAAGGGATTCACTTTTCAGTAATACAAGAAAATATAAGGAGAGACATTCATTCACTCAAGTGAAACAGAGCCTAGTCCATTAACACCTCTCAATTCTTTTATTTCCCATTCTTTTCTACTCCAAAGGTCCGATTGACAGTTTATATAATAGGAGAAAAAATCTTGCCTCTCATTTTTTTCGTTCCCTACCCTGTGACAGATGATAAATTGAACAATTGATATTTCTGACAGGAACTCAATTAAATCCTGAGGCCACCATAAAAAAGCTCCATGAGATGCATGTACAAGATATGATCATACTTTTGATGCATTTGTGTCGAGTTAGGAGTGCAACAATTACATATGTAATATGTATGTATGTATGTATATAAGAATTTGTGAGCAGATAATTTAATGTCAGAATTTACATTTTCCATTTAGTGTGTTTTCCCATCACGTGATATCTTCGTAATTATTTTCTTTATCTATCTGACCACACACTTTATATCCATCTGCCAATGGGGATTTTGATTACATTAATTCTAATAAAATGAATCCGTGCTTCATCATCTCTGCCAGAGAAAAAAACTTGAGGACTGAAAAGAAACACAGAGGATGCAAAATGCAAAGAGGGAACAGGACAAGTGAGACGAGGGAGAATAACAGTAAACAAAAGAAAGGCAGACAAGCTGCCCCTGTGGCATTAAGTGATAAGGACATTATGTAGATTGTAATGCTTCATGTAGTAAATCCGCATAAAATGGTGTAGCAATTTTTTTTTTAAAGTCTCTTCATGGCTTACTGTCAAACAACATACAGGCGCTTCTTCAAGAGTGATCCAAATTGAAACAACTTTCTAATCTTAGCCTATATAGAACAGACAAGTGTAAAACGATTTTGGCAGATGTTACGTCACCTGCATACAACAAAGAGGCTACGGTCAAAAGGGTGGACAAACAGGACGATGCATAGCCACGTGTATCAGAAATGCAAAACATCTTGTTTGATTTTTCATGTACAACTATTGTCCACTGGTGAACAGTTACTGTTAATATTTAACTGAGAAGAAGATGAACTGATTTCCAGGAGGTTAAAGATTAAACGTTACCTTTACGATTTTGACCAAAAGCAGTGTTTCATCTTTGATCAGGTTCAATAGTAAAGAAGGAGAAAAAAAGTTTTTTTGGAATGGTGAAGGCCAAGTTGGTGTCTTGGGAGACCAAGGAGAGAGAACTGCTCGTTGGCTATCTAGAAAGCTACTTCCAAAAGTGACTTTTACTTGTAAAATCAGAAATATTTAGTCGACTCAAGTGATGGTGCAGTGTTTTACCGGTCAGCCACACCTGGAAGAGTCAACAAAAGAAAACCTGCTGTGTGTCTTCATTAGAAACATTTAACTTCAGAGAGTTGCATTTTAATGTCTGTACAAGCCTGGTGCATGTTTCAAATGCAATTAGTGGGTGCATAAAGTTAAAGTCGATCTTTTTTTGCAATGAGAAGGCATGTTTGTGGAAAAAGGGAGCAACATTTCCAGACAAAAACAAATTAACTATTAAGCTCAGGATTTGCTTATGGTGCAACTATTTTGGCGAAAGAAAGATTTAGACAAATCCTGAAAGCAAACATAATACTACCTATTAAAGAGAAAAGCTGCAGATGAAAAACAGGATGGTTTGTGTGACAGAATAATGATCTAAACACACCATAAAATCTAAACTGCCAACCACAGCACGACACAGGACAATTTATTTTCTGTGTTTGGTTGTGGTTTGGGATATAGGCTTAGACAAATAAACACATCTGACCAGGTGGTTACAGAATGGAAATCTGAAGGATCACCAAGTATATAATATATCTTAAGTTTATGGATTCAGTCACTTCATTTCAGTTTAAAGCACAACGCATTAAACTTTCACCAAATGTAGACATTTTTAAATCCAACATTTATTTTCTCATGTGTCTATGCATGAAATCTGCACGATATATTTTAATTTATCTGTACTGTTGCTTGTTTTTAAATTCATTCAAATTATTTTATTTGTTTCTCTTTATATTCTTGTATGTATTTTTAATGCTTCTTACACTCCCTGCTGCAATGCTTTTATTTTATGTGAAGCACTTTGAATTGTTTTGTATGTGAAATGTGCTATACAAAGACATTTGATTTGATTTGATTTGACAAATGCTGACTTTCAGAGTATGTTGCCAAAGTTAGTATAAATCATCTGTTACGGATTGCTCAGAAATGGCAGGATCCAAACACAGAAACCAAAATGTTAATGCCTAGTTATTGTTGCAGGCTCATCACTGCTCAGATCAGTAGCTGGCTGGAGGGTGTCTCCTGCAACAAGTATGTAGCCACTGCCCAGTGCTCAATAGTTTTTATCTTGGCTCTTTAATGAGCCATAAACTCCAATCCTTTACGAGACGTGGGAGGAATCTGCTCTCCTAGTTTAAGTGTTACAGCCTGTAATCCTATACCAAGGCCAGCGCTTTCGACTTGACCTTCAACATCTCCTCCAGTTGTTCCTTCAAACTTTGATTACAATCCTAGATGAGTATTTGTTGATTGGATGGGTTTGCAAGGTGATGGCTTACATCTTAGGTGCTGTTTACACATACCCGCGTATTTTGATAAACGCATATTTTCTAACCTTCGTTTTAAAAAAAAACTTGGTGCACACAGCCCCGTTTTTAAAAAAAAAACACGTCTACATTGATCCGCATAAATACACTATCAGGAGCTGTTAAATTATGCCAAGCCTGACGGTGGTATGGCCGGGCTCTGTCTGCCAACAGAAGCTCCGCAATTGCTTCTCTCCGCGCCGTAATGCGCCTTTGTTGTTCAATACATTGTATGACTGTAATTTTCAAAATCACACAAGCGAGTATAGCTCTCAACAACAGAAATGCTGCTAGTACCTCCATGCTTGCCAGATAGGGGCGGGGCGGGGCTCTGTACTATGACGACAACTCCGCATTCCATTCTGAAAACTCCGTTTTCGTCTCTTTCAACCAGTTTACACACAAACGCTAAACGGAGTTTTTAAAAAATCTCCACTTTTGCCGGAGTTTTTTTTTAGCTTCGTTTTCGGAGAAAAAACTCCGTTTGTGTATAAACGAAAGGCACAAACGAAGGGAAAGGTCTTCGTTTTTCAAAATACCCGGGTATGTGTAAACAGCACCTTATTCCCACCTCTTGTTTGGCTAGTACCTATATTACCCTGTGGCTGATCTTCTTGCGTCTTCATCATGAAGAGACCAATTGGCCTGTGGGATATTCAGGTTTGTGTGGCTGGCTTGTGAGTCTTGATCATCTCTCTCTTCGTCACCTTACATCATACCAAAATACATCCCAACGTCTTTGCTGTAGATCACAGTGAGATAGATCAGTGCATAATTGTCACTTTAACTCTCACCATTCAGTTTCATGTTATCCACGTAGCTTGTGGGCAATCAGGTACCCAATCTGTATCAGAATCCACTATTTGTGATTGCTGTGGAGATTGGTCTGTTAAGTCTTAGCGTCCTGGGTGATTGCTCTGTCAACCAATGAGTGCTTTGACCCTCTGGTGCTCTTTCCTATGCCCCTCTGAGCTTTGCTTATGTGCTGACTCATGCAACCACTTAACTGCTTTAATGCTTGAGAGGAGCTTCCATGTTGTGGAGAGGCAGGTTATTGGCCTTTGATTCAGTTGTGTTATGCCTTACAGGGATTCGTCCTGAGCAGGATGGTCCTGCTCTCTGTTAGCCAGTCTAACCAGTCTGAGTGCTTGTTTTAAACAGTCCACTCATTTGTGCTGCCAGGTTAACATTGCGTGCCCTTAGCTTTGTCAGCCACAATGAATGGATCGTGTCAAATCCTGGTGCTGTCCAGCTCTCCAAGCCTCACTGGTTAACTGCCTTGAAGATTGTGTCTGAATCAGTTTTCAATATTAACTCTCTTGCAGAAGTTGGTTCTGAGGTAGGGGGGCTTGCAAACATTTATTCTTTTTGAGAGAAAAAAGTACTTATTAATAGCTTTGCCTTTTTGTTATGGTTTTTTTCTTTGTGTTCCTCCATTTAAATAGCAAAAGACATGGAAAGATATATCTCACAGACTGATCACCTCACTTGACAGTAAGTAAAGTTAATGACAAATAAAGAAGAAGGCAAATAAGCAGCGGGTACAGGTGGAAACAGATGGAGAGTCGGTAAGTCTGACGGGGAAAAGAGACAGTAATGACACAGCAAACGGGAGAGGATTTGTAATTATTCAGTTGCAGTGCCCCACTGTGAAGCCAAACTATTTCTGGGAACCAATCTTATAATCCCCAGCACGCCAACAAAGCATTTTCTAATTCATTTCCTGAGAGCATCACATCAGCCTTAAAACCACAAACGGAGCAGTAAATAGCCTTATAACCACCAGCAGTTTTCTTTTTACAGCTGCCTTTGTCTCTTTAGTAGTAGATACCCCAACTTTGATTTTGCTCTCTGTGAAACTTTCAGCAAATTAAAATCATAAACCAAAAGAGCAGGTAAACTGTGGCTAAGTTGGTTGTTGATGCAGGAGGCAGAAACTGCAGCCAATCAACATTCAGATAAACACCTTTCACTCTGTTGGGTTGGGTCTTTTGAATTGTCTGTAAAAACTTGCTGAATTTTAGTATGTATTTTCTTGCATTTACACATATTATATCAAATCAAATCAAATTTATTTGTATAGCACATTTCATGTACAAACAATTCAAAGTGCTTTACGTAAAATAAAAGCATTGCACAGGGAAGCATTAAAAATACATAAAAGAATATAAAGAGAAACAAATAAAATCATTTAAATGAATTTAAAAACAAGCAACAGTCAAGATAAGTTAAAAGATACCGTGCAGATTTCATGCATAGACACATGAGAAAAGAAATGTTTTTAACCTGGATTTAAAAATGCAGTTTGTACCACTTGATGGCAGTTAATTCATGCCATCTAAATCAAATATGAAATTTAGAGGGTATATGCAGCATTTATTTGCATATTTCTGCTATATAAAAAGGTGAATTTACCTTTTGATTGTTAAAATAAAGATTTTTGAAATTGCCACCTCCATTCACTTAATGTTATGGCCAATTAAACACACACACACACACACACACACACACACACACACAGCTATAAACCCACTCAGTAAACATATTTAGAGGCAAGACTTAAAATGTGTAGTTTTTCTCTTATTACTTCCCACATCTATTTAGGGGTATTTTAGTCTTAATTCATGAAGGTGAAATTTGAATTTAGAATGTACACGTTAATATTAATTTATCATTCTTCTCCAATTTGCAGTTCTTTCTTTTTTTTTTTTACTCATTTGACTCTGTTTTACATCAATCATGTTTTCACTGGGGCCTATCTTGAGGTGTTATTGTTCTGTAGAAAATCATGCTTGGAAGTTAGGATGCCAGTGCTTTGGACATTTAGTCATACTCCTGTGCAGCATTTGATGTGTGGAGGGTTCATTTTCTTTTTTAAGGTAGATCACTGCTTGGTCTCCAATATCAGGGACTATTTGCAGAGACAGTGAAGGCAGCGTCTGCAAAACATTCCAGAGTGTTAAACCAGATTAAAATAACATATTATAAACTGTAATATATTCAATTAGCAACATTGTTCAAGAAATGGCAAACCTTTCATTTTCTAATTACATAAGCACATATTGGAGCATTTCATGTCCTGAATGGCATAGCCATCCCTTTCACCCTTACTGCTTGAAATTTCTAATGTTAAGTTGAGTGTAATATGGCAAAGTAACACCAACAAGTCTGCTACAACTCAAGTTTTCTCAGCATATTATTGCATTGTTACGAGATGAATAATGCTATTTGCTTTACCCGTCAGTGCTTTAAATGGCTGGAGGTATTGGTACTGTCAAGTTTCTGACCACAAATAGCATTATGAAGCATTTTGTTTTTGGTGAGCTCACTAATCCACTCATCAATGTGGAGATTCATGGAAATACACACAAAAAGAGGAGGAAGAGGACAAAACTCTTTCAGGAGAAAAAATAAAGTTACTGCTGACAAACTTACCATTTCATGATCACCCCTAATAAAAACTAAATGAATAAATAAAAGAAAATACAGATTACTAACAGCAGCTGTGCTGTGATGTCATACAAGTAGCCTCCATCTGCGCAGAGGTGGTCGGTGTATTGGTGGTTGCAGGTGGTGAAAACACAGATGACAACCCATTCTCATTGTCTTTAATCATCTTTTCAAAACACTTGGAAATAGGTGTTGATCTGATTTCAAGAAAGGGGCACCTGTGATGCTAGCAAGCTATCTGTTGGACAAGGCTGAACATTTCTAAGGAAAAAAAATGTAAGAATAAAATATTTTTCTATAAGAAAAAAAAATTACAATGCAACAAAAGTACTTTGAAATGAAACATAACATTAAACGTCAGCATATACTTTCTTTCAATTCTCATTTGCCCTAATGTGAGGTCACCCATGAGCCATTTAATTGCTCTTCCTCTTACTGGTGCAGCCTGTCTGACTTCAGACCTGCCAAATGTTAAAGACCGTTAACTACAAAGCCTTAGATCTGAAGAAGTCACACTGTGAACACTGCTTTTTGACTTGATTTTCTAAAACTGTGGGTGTGGAGTGAAAAGATTAGCTTTTTTGGATTTCAAAGGCTCACCACCAATAAAAAGAAAGATAATAAATAGAATTTAATTGAATAATCAACTAAAAAAAAAATTGCTGCACATGACAGCAGAGAAGTATACACACATTTCAATCAAGGCCAATGTTGTCAGTGTTGTACACTTTGTTCGCAAAACTACACACCTGCACACATGCCTGTATATGACTAAAACACAGCAGCGATGGAGATAACCTTAAAAGATGCAAGTTATGAAGAAGTGTGAGGATTCTCATAATTAAAGCAGGAAAAAGATACTGATTTGAGACGCCTTCTCTCATACCAAACTTTATCACACATAACAACAGGGGCCTATACTACAAAGCAGGTTCAACATATCCAGGGTAACTTTTGGTTATCTGGCTAAACTGACCCGAACAATGGAGATCTCACTAAGTGGTCCTGTGAAATTGGCAATCAATTCAGTAAGTCACCTGAGGTTTTCTCACTCCAGATTAATGCACGTTATTGGAGATGACATTACATGACCAATCACTATCACATTAATCAACTGGAGTCCAATCTGGTGTGCCATCTGCTGGGGTAGCAGCATAGGAACCAGTAACTTAAAGAAACTAAACAAACTGATAAAGAAGGCTGGCTCTGTGTTCGGGACTGCTGGTGTCCCTGAAGCTGATTAATAAATAACACTACACAAGTTGATGAACATAAAGAACAACTCTGACCATCCTTTTCATAACATTGTGTTGAAATAATGGAAACTGATCAGTTTAAGACTTCTTCAGCTCTACTGCAATACAGAAAGATACAGGAGGTCCTTTCTGCCGGCAGCAATAACTGTTTATATGAAAACTTACAATGTAAAATGCAAAAAGTACTGCAACAATATAATTTATCCTTTGGGATAATGTATTTTTTTTATTTCTTTTCATTTAATTTCATATGTTCCTACAATGTTGAAAATCAACACAACTGCTGCCCCAAAGCAAGAGAGAACACAATAAAGGAAAACAGATTATGTAAATTATTAATCTGTCAAGATTACTGCCACATCATTAAAACACAAGTAGATCTGACTATTTAGAACGGTATATCCTTGAGGCATGTGAGAAAGTTATTCTGCCAGATGCAGCAGTGCCTGTTTGTAAATGTAACGAGAAAAACAAGTTTGTCATTTTATTGTAACTGTTAATTTTCTGTCATCCATGCTGTTATTTGTTCAATAAAATAAGTTTTACTTGTCCAGTTGTTTGGATTAGTTTGATAAACTCTTCATAAGTACAGACATCTGTTGATTCAGTTTGGTAACTTGGAAATGCAGCACACTGTGTGAAAAATCACAGGGAATCTTTTATCGCTCAGGGATCTTAAAAATACGAATATGAAAATAGTGTTAGTTCCAAATCTGTAAGTCAACAGGAACAAGCTTAGAGTAAAGATTCCTAGCTTTGTGCAATATTAGTAATCACTTCTGTTGACATATCATTCATGGAGACAGGTGAAAGTCTATCCAGTCCTACTTTTCCAGTTCCTGATCTTTGATCCTGAGTGACGAAAGAGGGGTAACTTCCTCGCTGTCCCAAAATAAGGTATTTTTTTTATCCTTTCTGAGAGAATGGATTGGTCAGGAGGCTATGCTAACCTGCTCCAGGTAAAATGGCCATGGTGTTACACCTCATTTAGAAATGAACAAGCTTGTGATGCAAAAACAAGGGGTTGTTTAATGTCTTGAAAGTAAAACAATTGATTTGTGATCAGTCATATGAGTGGCAAGTTTGCTGTATGTCTTAACTTTATTTGCAAAAGCAGTTTCCATCACCTCCCGAAATACCTCAAGTTTAAAATTTTTAGTAAAATTGAAAAGTTTATCTATTTATTTATTTCCAATTGATTTGATTTACCTCATTATTACTGAAATAATTACATTAATACATTAAGCTTACATTTTGAAACATTAATATTCATGTCAACCAAGAAAACTAATCTGTTGTTGAAACACAGAAGTTTGAGGAAGCCTCAGAAAACTTCGTAAGAAAACCTCATATTCGATTATATTCTCGAAAGAGGCATTTTATTTCCTAGCGAGTTCAGAAAGTGTGGTGTTTCTCTAGTTTATGACCACCAATAGATGTAAACGTTAGGGGTAAAGGACGCATTATTCACTGTAAAAAAAAAAATGTAATTTTACAGGAAATATTCTGTAATTTTTCATAGATTTTTCCTGTTTTCTAATAAAGTAGATTTACAGATATTTTTTTTATTCATTTTAGGTTTTATGTTTAAAATTACAGTTAATTATCCGTAATGTAAGATTACATTAATATTATGTTTTTTAATGACAATTTATTGTATTTGTACATCTTTATCTTTAATTTTACATACAATTTTCTGTATGTTTTTACGGGTTTATCACCATTTTCCTTAAAACAATGTAATAACTGTAAATTAACGGATACTATTAGTAATTTCAATATCTACCTTTAGAATTACATGTAATGACCAATAATATAATTTACATTATTTCTATGTTTTTTACAGGTAATTTAACATGTTTCTTTCATATTCAAATGTAATTTTACATCAAATGTGATGTAATTTTACAGATCTTTCCTAATAATTTTAATCAAGAAATGTATATAAAATTACAGAAATCTATAGTTATTTCCACAAAATTTCAGGTTATTTAGCATTTATTTGAAGTGATTTCATGTTTTTTAACTGTACATTACTGAAGAAATACAATTGAAAATGTTATTTTACGGAAAGTGTACTTTAAATAATGCAGTTTTACAGAAAGTATTCCGTATTATTACAGGTTTTAACCTGTAATAATAGTGCTGATCATTGTGCTGACCAACATATCATTGTGGGGTCATCAGGTGGGAACCTCTTTTCATTAGTGTTTTGTCTAGTTGCCTTCATTTTTCTTCAATACCTGCAGCTAAGCTTCTTAATACTTAGTTATGTCGCCACGTATACCAGCCTTGTGACAGACTAACCTTACAACCTGACAAAATATGCCTTAGAGTTGCAGTACCTGAACATAACAGGTCTCCATTTACCCAGAGTTTTAGGTTCTGGGGAGTTGGCAATACATCATATGCTGCCCCTATCAAAAATCTAATACTCCTTTCCTCCATACTCCACAGCTCTTTCCAACTAAGCTTTTTCTTCTCTACACCTTCCCAATTCAACCACCGTCCCTGCTTAGCCTGAGCCACTGCCTTTGTGCCCCATAACATTTCCTCCTGTCTACAAACCTGCTCAAAAACAAGCTTTCTCTTCTCCTTGGGACCTGCTCTACTCCCCAGGCCAAGCCCCAAGCCTCCCCGGCCTATTTGCACATTACCCACAATGTCTGCATGTCTAAGAGCAACCACTACAGGCACTGTAGTAAACATAGATCCAGAAATATAACATGCAAATATTTCTTCTCAATCTTGGCTGTCTGAATCTGATGCCAAATCATGCTAGTGTGCTCTAAACACCCTGCGAAACCTGGTATTTCTGCCTTCTGCACAGTAGTATCTATCAAGCTGAAAACCCTAGTTCACAGCTACAGAAGTTTTTTTTTTTCCCTTTTATTTTATTTGACTATATTCGCTACACTGTAACTTGGTAAAACTCTGTCAGTTTAACTGGTCAAAATGCATGGTAGAATGTAAATAACTACTATGTCCTGGACATAATTTTATTTGTGTATATAAATAGGTATGGTTGTCCTTTATTTTGATTCAAAGTAAAAGACTGAGGAAGAGTGTCATGTTTAATGTAAAGATACTGCATTTGAAAAAAAAAAAAAAAAACTCAAGTCATTGTGTACCAGTTGTATGCAGAAAGTATGTTATAATGTTAAAATAATAATGATAATATATATATATATATATATATATATATATATATATATATTATATTTATTGTGTGTGTGTTAGGGAGAAGGAGTTGCAATATTTCCTTTTTTTAAATAATAATAATGTGTGTGTGTGTGTATATAATATATAATAAAAATAAAATATTTTCATTCATGTATTTATTTTCATTAGAAACACACTTCATTCACTTCATGCAATCAATCTATGCAGATTTTTCTGTTCAAATTTCAAAGTTGGCGCCTATTTCTAGTTAGCTTCGTCCCGCCCAAAACGACCAACCGGCCAAGTTTGATGAACACAACGCTCCTTCAAACAGGTTCGTAGCGGGCATGTCATGAGTCAATCACATGAAAGACGTGCCCTAATAGGAATTGGGCTCATGATCTCCAAGGAGGAGTATGAGACACCCACAATGGACATTGTCAACCAAACGCTTTTATAGGTAAGTGTCCCAGATAACGCATGTGAACGATATTTTTATTAATTTTCATACCTCGAGTGGACAGCATTGAAGCTAACGTTAGCAGCCCTCGAGTGGACAGCATTGAAGCTAACGACTGAAGTAAAATACTGAGGAAGAGTGTCATGTTTAATGTAAAGATACTGCATTTGAAAAAAAAAAAAAAAACTCAAGTCATTGTGTACCAGTTGTATGCAGAAAGTATGTTATAATGTTAAAATAATAATGATAATATATATATATATATATATATATATATATATATATATATATATATATATATATATTATATTTATTGTGTGTGTGTTAGGGAGAAGGAGTTGCAATATTTCCTTTTTTTAAATAATAATAATGTGTGTGTGTATATAATATATAATAAAAATAAAATATTTTCATTTATGTATTTATTTTCATTAGAAACACACTTCATTCACTTCATGCAATCAATCTATGCAGATTTTTCTGTTCAAATTTCAAAGTTGGCGCCTATTTCTAGTTAGCTTCGTCCCGCCCAAAACGACCAACCGGCCAAGTTTGATGAACACAACGCTCCTTCAAACAGGTTCGTAGCGGGCATGTCATGAGTCAATCACATGAAAGACGTGCCCTAATAGGAATTGGGCTCATGATCTCCAAGGAGGAGTATGAGCAGGGCTCTCAAGTTTTCAAGTTTGCTTGGAGTGAGATTCGGGTGGGGGGTTTCTTTCGGGTTTTTTTGGGGGGGGGTCCCTTGCAGTATCCCATCGCCATAAACTAGCTACTTAAAGAACAAAGAAATTGTTTTATTTATACCAAAATCACAAATCTTCACTTTTACACTAAATTCTGCTATATTTTAAAATAAATTGTTTTAGGTATGCAAAGTCTTAACAAACAAAAAAACAGACAAATTAAGTTAAGAAAAACAAAATTAACCCCAAATGGGCCCCTTGAGCAGTCCCTCTCTGTGTGTGTTTGTTTATGAGTGTTGTTGTAAGTGTTTGTGGCAGATTTTGATGCTTGATGACTGATATTGGGGGCTCCCATTTAAAGCACTGTGGCTCAATGTCAGTCATTTTCACGGTCATGATGGATGACAGAGTTCCATTCAGAGCCAACGTGTTCCTGGTCTTGGTTTTATTGAGCCCCACCATGGAAAAAACCCTCTCTGCATCAGCATTTCAGTGTGGCAGAACTAATATCAGTTTGGCAATTGTAGATAGCCTTATTGGGAATCTGTTCATACCAGTCACCTTTGAAAAAAATGAACCACGGAAGCCTAATTACACTCCTACATATTTTTCATTTTTCATTAAGTTGCTCATGTCAAAGGGTGTGTGCTGAATATTTAGACCTACTACTCCAACGAACACTTTAATCGGCAGGTATTGGTCTTTTACAAAGAGTAGGAATACTATAGTAACTAATAAAAGATTCAAATAAATGAAGATATGACCTGCTGATGATCCTGACGGTTCTCTTCCACCTCCAGCTCGTCTACAACTTCTGCACGCATTCAGAGCATAATAGGTTATGTCCACTGTGCATTCATGAAACGTGTGCTTGCAGCTGAAAGCTATTTCAGACCTCACCCAGCAACAAGAAATTCTGTTTTCTGATTGGCTGAGAAATTCTATTTTTTGATTTGCCGATGGGTTGCTAAATCAAGACAGCTGTTCTGAGCTGTACGAGCACACAGTAACCTGCCATTGACTCGTTTATAGTATCGGCCATTAGAATTTCTGTGCGACGAAGTTGATTATTATTGATTATTAATTAGCCTGTTCACTGCTGTCTTCCCTGCAAGAGTCTGCTCTGTTTTTCCACCATAAAAGTTTATTTCTTTCTATCGCCCCAGGTGTGGAGATGTTTGTTCGTTTGTGTTTAAAATAATGTTGTTAATCTCTGGCTCTGCCCTGTACAAGTTTGTTGATGCTAAATTATACAGATGCCTGCTGAATGTGATATTAGTCTATTTGGATTTAAACGTTAAACTGAGATAGTGAAATGTGGGTTTTTAGGTTACCATATTAAGTTTGGTTGCCTAATTGTTGAATCTATTTTTTTTTTTAAAAGCAGAACTTTAAATACTGAAGCATTGAAAGCAGAAACTTAACCTGTTTAAAGGACCAGTGTATGTTATTTCTTGTAATTTAATTTTACTGTACTAAATTGATTATTTTATTGTAAGATTTAAGTTAAAAAGCCTTTTCTAGCTCACACACAACTCACGATTTCTGTGTTTCTGTTTGTCACCGCAGTTGCCAAGTAAAGATTTAGAGATCCAGTCCTGACTCCTACGTCTCCTTTCCAACTCGGGACACAACAGAGACATACAATGGAGATGGGTTACATATATTTAACATATGATAGAGGATGACTCCCAGTGATAATGACTACTCAACCCAATGAGACACAACAAAGACTGTGCTTCTCTTGAGTGGAATTACTGTCCTATTTCCTTGGAGATGGTAAGGACAAATAACATTTTTCCAATCCATAAAACTAGATTCGAGCTTGCAATTAAAGCCTGTGCAGATGGACATACTTGATACCTGTCTCAGGGGAGATGCACTGGCTGTCATTACCACCAGAGGTGCAGCAAGACTACGATGACTATAGATAAATTACATTTTTGGTACATGTTAATTTGTGAGCTTTTATTAGCTTTGGAAAGAGCCAGGCTGACCTTTTTTCTCCTGTTTCTCCATATGTGTGTGCGAGCTGCTTGTATTGATGTCATGCCTGTAAAAAAGCAGACTTCGACCTGGAGAAGGTAAGACCATATTTATTTCTCTGTAAAACTCAGTATATAACTGCATGAATCTATTTCAGAAAGAGAAGTGTTATCAAGATCTGTGATTGACATGTTTAAAGTTTTAATTTGAGCAAATCTTACTTTTAAGAATATAATGTTGATAGGAGTAATGTGCTGAGTGTAATCTCTAAAGAGAATATTTATCACTCTTTATTTCTGCTCTTCTGTGTCTCTTAGTTTGGAAATAAAGTGGCACATTGTTGGCTTTGCTAAAAATGCTCAGCGGCTTGTGGATCACAAGGCAGACCCCGGCAGCCGAGCAAGTGAACAGACCCCAGCAGCCCAGCAAGTGAACAGACCCCGGCAGCCCAGCAAGTGAACAGACCCCGGCAGCCGAGCAAGTGAACAGACCCCAGCAGCCCAGCAAGTGAACAGACCCCAGCAGCCCAGCAAGTGAACAGACCCCGGCAGCCGAGCAAGTGAACAGACCCCGGCAGCCCAGCAAGTGAACAGACCCCGGCAGCCCAGCAAGTGAACAGACCCCAGCAGCCCAGCAAGTGAACAGACCCCAGCAGCCCAGCAAGTGAACAGACCCCAGCAGCCCAGCAAGTGAACAGACCCCAGCAGCCCAGCAAGTGAACAGACCCCAGCAGCCCAGCAAGTGAACAGACCCCAGCAGCCCAGCAAGTGAACAGACCCCAGCAGCTCAGCAAGTGAACAGACCCCAGCAGCTCAGCAAGTGAACAGACCCCAGCAGCCCAGCAAGTGAACAGACAGTTTGAAATGATCTGACAAGTTTCTCACGCACAGTATGTATTGCCCAAATTTAATGTATTCTAAAATTATTTTTACATTTGTTTGATTTGCAAGAAATGGTTACAAAGTTTAATGGCCATGACCTAAGTCCAAATATTGCTGATCGTCTTCATAAGCTCCTCTTGTGCTTCACAATTGTGGAACAGAGTCCAGCTCCCAATCCACATTCATTGCATTGAGAAAAAGGCCTCAAAATTACTAGGGATGCACCGATGTATCGGCTCCTCCGTAACTCAGTGGGGTTAAGCACTTTGGATCGCCTTGTTGCTGAAAAGTGCTATATAAATACATTTCACTTCACTTCACTACACTATATGGCACTGAAAGGATCAGATGTTTGGCTAAATTACAATAAGACTGAGTTATTAAGTGCATATAGACACCTTAATCTGACAAGAAATTGGATTGATACTGTTACTCGGATCGGATTAAGACCCCGAGATAACTCGGTTGAAAGTCAAATTAAACCTGCTTGTAGACGCTGAAGCACGTGGTGAATTAGACTTTGCTTTCTGCGCATGCTCGAGATTTTTTTCCCGGGGTCGGGAACCGTAAGTCGCCATCGGTTCCCTGTTGTAGTCGCCATCGGAAAGAAAAACACCGCGATTGATGCCGTTGTGCATCGCATTTGTGCAATAAGCAGCTCATCACAAATTAAATATACGAAATATAGAGGGACGTAGCTTCATCTTGCTCTTCATTCACCATTTTCTCGAATGCCTGAGTTTGGTGTTGAAGGGGTCAACCGGAAGTGGCTCTATCGATTTTTGGAAGTAAAACACTATATTGAACAATTATATAAAGTAACTGCTGAATACCTTACATTTACAGAGATTGCCTTGTGTTTTTCTTTCAAATTAAATTGTTAAACAGTTTTTGTTCAGTTTACTAAAATGATTGTTTAATACCATAAATTTACAGATATTATCTTTAAATACACATAATGTATTTTGATGTACAGTGTTTAAGTTTCCATTGTCCAATTCACTGAAATAACTAATACTGTAAATGTGCAGAAATTCCTATTTGATTAAAGATGCATATTTAGTTTATACATGTGTCATTGTTGTTTTACTTGGGGAAACCACATTTATGCAGCAAATCAGTGTAGATGGACAAGACGGTTTCGTGAAATGACTACTAAATACCCTTAATTTACAGGGATTGGCCTTAAATACAGCTATCTTTGATGTATTTTTAATGTACTCTGCTTTTTTCCAATGAACATTTTTAAATCTTGTAATTTTTTAAAATTACAGAATAATACTGTAAATGGGCAAACGTTTATCGTTGGTTTAATGCATTTATAGCATTTTTATACATTATTTCTCAGTCATTGTACATGAAAGAACAATATTTAAACAGGAAATTACTCTAGATAGATGAGGCCATTCCATGAAAAAAGTACTAAAATACCCTTAATTTACAGGGACTGACCTTAAATGTAGCTATTTTTTATGTATTTGAAATATATTTAGCTTGTTTTTCCACTGCCTAATGGTTGTTTTTTAATATACTAATTCTCTAAAATGACAGATTAATACTGTAAATGGGCAGACATTTACGTTTAGTTTTATGAACCTAGTTCGTTTTTATATGTTAAAACTTTGTTATTGTACATGGAAAACATAGTATTTTAACATGAAATTACTGTAGATGGACTGGGCTGTTTCCTAAAATAAATGATGTATACCGCAAAATTACAGAGATTAATCTGAAAGTTATCTTATTTTAATGTTTTTTGACATAAAATGTATGTTATTTTACAGTATGATGGCATTCATCAACTATAATATACTGTATTTTAAGTCATTTTGACTGTAAAATTTATTCTGAATTTTTACAGTTATTGTATGTAATTCTGTGATCCAGTTATTTACTGTACATTTACGGTATCCGTTTGGAATCTTTACTGCCAGTGCTTTTCCCATTTTTTTACAGTTTTTTTTTTACAGTGTTGCAAACCTCATTTAAATTAAAATATATTCACACTTAACACTCTTTATGCCACCAATACTTCTTTCACTTACTTTAAGTCTTTCATGCCAAGTTGAAAGCTTTCTGTTTGTTGAAAAAGCAGTTTATTTTAATATATTTCTATCTCCATATCTTTTTTTTCTCTCTCTCTCTCTCTCTCTCTCTCTCTCTGAAACACACACACACACTCACTCACATGCAATGCTGGGTCAGACGGAACGTCTTTAATCATTTATGAGTCTCCAGCACGAATACAAACTGCACACCAATACTCACTTAATAATTAAAGCCTTGAATTGATTGTTGCATTACAATTCTTGTGTTGAGGGACATTAGTCAGCGCTGCTGATGGTAATAACACGGCTGATTCCCTCCCATAAAACCAGCTTCAATTCAGCAAGTGAATAGAAATCGAAGGGAGGAGAAGAAATTAAATGATGTAGGGAGCAGTTGAAAAAACAGACTGAAAGTCAAACAGTTTAAAAAGAAGTCCCTTGACAAACTGGTGTTAAATAAAATATTATAAGATAGAATCATCTTCTATCACTATTGGATTTAGATCCAGTCTATGTTGGTTATTTATCACAATGTTTCACATAAATAATAGATCAATAGCAGTTTTGTAACAACTTTTGCCCCCAAAATTGGAAGCACAGAAGTTAGAATATTTTCAGCAATGAACGTAATTAAACCAATTTTGTACATTTGAAATAATTTGAATAAAAATGTCCAACTTTATTAAACAACAACAACACAAGCACGTAGAGACAGCACCACAAGTTATTCAAGTCTAAGTTGGGCCATTCCTCACCCCCCTGTTTTCATTCATCCATAACTTTCATGTCTGCTAAAAAACAGACAAACTGTACCAACCTCATAACATCCTCAACAGAAGTTGAATAGATAAATAGAAATAACCAATTGTACACATTGAACATTGTTCACTGGACACAATTATTTAACAAGTCCTCAAAGTGTCATATGTCCTTTGTTCATACTCCAAATACGACTTATAAAGGTGCCCTATAAAGAACCGCCCCTACAAATGGCAGAAGGGAAATATGAGTCATTGTGCCACATTAGCACAGACGTCATTCTCAGATCTTTCATAAAGTCTTCACAGGGAGGATGGAGGGTTCTGGATGGAGCAGCAAAGTGATGCACTTTAAACCGCGGGCCTGTGTGACATGAGATTGAGAACAACATGAGCTCCTTCAGGAACACAACACATCACACAACACACTTTTCTCTTCCTGATGGTTAACTATAGAAAACAATCCTGAGGTTAAAAGTAAAACTATTTTTCTTATAACTTGACTGTGCCATCATAGGTGCCATTTCTATCCTTCACACGCAGTTGCACCCAGGACCGATAATGTTTGCAAATTCTTGACTGAATGATTAAAAAAGCAGCAAGTAGAAAGAATTAGGTTTAAAATCCTACAAAAAAGACGCTGGGATCGTGTATGCTGGGGGTGCTGATTGACATATCTCAGATCAATCAAGCTAACGAGGAAAACAGCTGAATTGAATTTAACTGAACCAATCTGCTTAGGTATGAAATCACAATCTCACACTGCAGAAAGGGCACCCTGACGGTAATGAAAGGTTTGAAAATATTCCAAATAAAGTTGAAACTTAAATCTGAGCCTTGTTTTCTTAGGTGGCTGAGGTTGTTTTTGCTGCTGACCAACCCATAATTATACGTTACCTAACTCTCCTGCTGGTTCTGCTGCGACTGCAATCAACTGACTGAACTTACTACTGGGTGAGTACCCCACACATTAGTAGAGAGAAACGGAGAGATCTGTATTTTTGGTTAGTCTGGTGATGTGTTTCCAGGATTTTGACAAACTTAAATTACATTTTGCATTAATAAACAACTCAAACGCACACATATCCAGTGTGTAAAGAGTGGATGATGTTTGACTTTTTCATGACCAGGCTTAAAAGCCATAACAAAGTGTAGTTATCTTAACAAATATACAAATACAACGCAAACATTACCTAAGAAAATTATTAGATATGGCAATCCGTGGTGAGACTGACTGTGTGAGGGCTGTGTCCATTGACTGTGGTTTCACAGGAGGACAGGACACTGGGCCCAGGTGTCTCAATTGATCCTAGGTCTGCCTCTAACTGCTGCAGCAAAGAGTAAAACTAATAGATTTTAAACATAAGCGGGCCATCACACTGCAAAGTGCCAATATCATGCAGTTTCTACTGTATCTCTCGGAGGCAATGAGCAAACAAAAAGGCTTGTGCAGAGCCTATCTGGTTCAACTTAATTAGAGTCAACCCAGTCCTACTTTTAAAGTTCGTGAGACTTTTCATCTCAGGCCATCATTTCTGATGTTGCCAACCTGCTAAGCATTCTGGAAGAAATGTCTCACTCCAGATGTTATACATAAAAATTTATCATAGAGAAAGATAAGGCACTGGTGTGTTTTCTGTGTGCATGTGTGTTTACAGGAATGGTGATGGGAATTTAAAAAGCGGGAAAGGCAAAGATAGGAAGAGAGTCCGTTCCCCAGTGAAAACATGGCGTCACCCCAAACACGTGGTCTCTCTGAAGTTGACAGCCGGCTCTTGCAGTGATGCTGCTCCCTCTGGAGAGTCTAAATAAAAAATATTCCCTGAGAAACTGCACATCGTTTATCATCATCACCTTTATTTATCACAGGCAGTTTCACTGAGAGTGCCTTAAGGGCTTAAATCCAGAAGTAAGGAGTGAATCATACAGTGTAGTGAGCAGCACAGTCAATGTAGACCTAAGATCAGTGCATTAAAAACTGGAAACACAGGGAGAAACAAGTATGTCTAAACACGTGCAAATAAGCTTATAAGTACAGTATATAGATAATATGGAATGCTAAAGTGGTGTGGCTCTTTGGGTTTTTGTCCCAATGTAATGACAACAACAACAGAGCAGGTTAGACAGGTGAGTTTGAAATTTCAATCTGGTTATGATGTTTCAAATATTTACATGGCCTTTTTGTTTAGCTTTAAATTATAGAGATAAGAGTACCGGTATTAGTGTTAGCATTATTAACCAGTATTAGTACCAATAAGCAGAGTTAATACAAATGCTGTTGTTTTTTTAGTTTTTGAAGCAATTGCATTGTGTATCTTGAAACTAAAGACCCACCTGCAGTCTGTGGAGCTCTAGGCAGAGTAGACAGCAGATACTTTCCTAGTGCACTAAAAGGTATTACAGCCACTTTGACCTTTTAGAGACCACTGAAAACTTTTAGAAATTGGGCTTGTTAATTATCAGCAATGATGTCTGTTGAAGACAGAGAGGAGATAGGAAACGTCTCTGAAAAGCATCACCTACTTAAAGAGACATAAATAAAACTGCAGCTGTGCTACTTGGCTTAACTTGATCTGTAAAACGCTCAATGCTATCTTTTTATTCTTTACTTAAAAGGACAACTGTAAAAGTGAAGAAGAGTGTTTAATGATTGGCCGGCTCATGCTTTAGCACATTGCAGCCGAACAAATGAAGCCTGGCTGAACAAAAATGTTATGTTCCTCTAGTCCACTACCAGCTTTCTCTGTGCCTTTCTTGCCTTTGGTTGATGGTTGTTGCAACATACCACATATAAGGGCTTTTTTGATAACAGCTCTCTCAGCGCTATAGTGTAAGATTTTGAGTGGGACATCAGAAATTCAGCAGTGTCAAGTTTCTGTTTCCATCATATGATTGTGGCGGAATAGGAAATATTTGGTTTCAGTCCTGTTACCTGACTTCTGTTGCACTTGCAGGTTTTGGTCTCCTCCGCATATCAATTCTTGTAGCTACTCTGTAACACTTGCTTATTGTAGAAATGTATGTTGTGGGTTTCCTCTATTCATTCCCAATTTGGATCATAACTGGCATGTTTGCTTCTTCCTCGTTATTGAGATATTATACCATACTTATACTTTTGCCTTTTTGGTATTTTGCCTTAGGTAAACACCACTGACAGTTGAATAAGTGTCAAGTTTCTTTTTCTCTTGGTGCAACGAGCCATTGCTTTATCCGTATGTAATGTCCGCTAAATCCACTGTTTCCTCGTTACATTTGTTATTTCAACGCCAATATGCTCTTTTACTCTGGTATGGGCTGCAGGAATGGCTTCCTAATTCTGTCTTTAAGATTTGAATTGCTTTTATTTGTGTAATTTTCCTATTTTGCATCAGAGTCTAATTTAGGCAGGTTCTGATTCATAAACCAACCACATAATCCTAATCAGACTAGCTTGTTTGACACAGAGCAAGAGTTATTGATTAATTTATTCCTAGTTAACCTGCGTGTGTGTGTGTGTGTGTGTGTGTGGTTTCTACCAGGTGAGTGACGGACTGTGTTTTCTGTGAGTATGCCTGCATTGATGTGTGAGGGGAAAGAATTGTACAACTGAACCACTTTAGACGCTGTGAGGATAAGATTTCTATCGCTAATCCTTCAAACATGTACGACAGAAATTCTCATCGTTGTTGCATTGTTGGCAGAAGGCTTCTTGATAGCTGTTGATACCGAGTGTGTTTTTTTTTTTATCAGTGGTCAGCAGCTTTAAAGTGCTTTTATGTTTCTTTTACAGTTTGTCCTTTTTTAGTATCTGAGAGCTTGCATTGGTGGTGGATAGGCTCTTCTAGTTTTGCTTGCTGCCAAATCAAAGTTAGCTTACTGTAGTCTTTCACTTTTAGCTCATTTTCCAGAGGAAATGGTAAAATCCTTACAGTTTTGTTTTGGGTGATGTCAAATCACAAGACATTATTGAACTGTGTAGATTGCAACAATGTATTTTTGAACTACATATTTTTGAACATCTAAACTTAACCATGTACCTGTAACTCCTAACTTTAATCATTAGCGAGTCGAAGCGGAGTACAAAAGCATTTTATTAGCTGAAGTAGAAAAATGAAAGCTCTGTGGAAGAGACTGTACAAGTTTGGGTTTGCAATCTCATGCTTGATGAGGTTTAACATCACCTACCAACTTCTCCTGAAAAGGCGTTTTTTGTCATACCCAAGAGTGACTGTCGACACCATTACATCATAAGTGAAGTGAAAATGTCATAAGCAGCACGATGGGGGCTGTGACGCAGTGGAGAACTGAGAAAGGACAAAATTAGTGATTGTATAACGTTTTTACAACCCTTTAATGTGAAATGACTTTTCCGTGTTTCTGTCTCATCCAACAAAAGACTTTTCTTTTCAAATCTCTTTTTTATTCTCTGTCCTTGTGTATTTGTCCTTTTCTTTACTCTTCATGTCTGTCTCCAATGACACTGCTCCTCTTCCTCCTGTGCTTTTCATTCTTTGTACTGATTATTCTGTGCTTGTGTGAACCTTTTCGTAAACTCTGCAGGATGGATGGTGCAGACAGACACCACGGGTACTTTAATCAAGGTGCAAACGGCAACAACAGCGACACGCACTCAAAAGCTTCAACAGACTTGAAGCAGCAAGCCAACATATGCACGGTCACAAACAGAAGTTGTCATGTAATTTGTAATAGATAGCTTATTAGAATTTCCTCTCTTGGCTGAAAAGGATTTAAATGCCAAAACAGGCATGATCACAAATCAATAAAGCACTCCCACGTTCTCAAACACAGGTATATGTTTGTGCAGTGTTTTCAGGACAGAGCCGGTAGAATTTTGTTCTGCCTCTATAGTTCCATTTGATTTCTCATGCATTTAATACTGTTCCCAATGAAATGGCCCTAAACCATGTTCATAAGATGAACTTTATTGATCCTTCGGAAAAAAATTAGCAGCAGAGAAAAATATCTCAAATAAAATCTGGAGTCTCTTCAGATTATTCCTGCAAGGCTTCAAGAAAGTCTTTGTATAGTTTACTTTTTGGGGATTTTTTTTTTCATGTGCTGATATGTATTATATAACTTTGTTATAAATCATATTTACAAAGAAGTCTGAAAGATCTAAAAGCAACTTTTGGATGTTTTTCAGCAGAAAACATGTACTTACCATTGTTCCACCACATCACATCCTGACTAGTATTATCTTAACAGTGATGTTCATCAAAGGAAGGGGCCTTGTGCAGCACACAACCTAGAAATGAGATAATATTTGGAAATTTCTGAAAGATTTGTAATGATATGGTAGAAAACTGTTGTGGGACATGGATCATAGTGTAAATCTGTCTTACTCGAGTTAAATCTGCAGTGCCTTTGCATTGGCGTTCAGGCTTATGTCTTATCCTCATTGTTTTAATAAGTTGAAGCACTATCTTAATTAAGTATTTAACATTGGATTTTTCCCCTATTTCGTCTACATGGCTGCTACTAAAAAAGCCTCCACTGACAGAGTCCAGAGTGTCACAGAACTGCAACATGGCCATGAACACCCTTAATTTCCCCAGAGAGTTTGGTGGACCCCAGTAACAGTACATTCTCGTTTCTAAAGTTTAAGTGAAAACGTGAATAATTCTGGCAGTTGATCACACTTTATGTCCGTGGTGCTCAAAAAGGCATGAAAGGTTATATGTGCAATGGGAGTCCAGAATAGGTTTATTAGTTACGCCATTTCAGGAGGGATTCTCTGGTGTAACTTTTGAAATAATCTTAACGGATGGTTCCTCTTTCAGCACTGCTTCCCCAAGTCTAAAACATAATTGCACTCACAGGCAGTCATAACCAGCATTACCAGCTGCATTTTTTAAATTCTCTACTCTTTTAGCTCCACTTACTCTTGGCAGGATGTCTTGAACAGTGCCTTCTATTTGATCATCAGCATTTAGGAATGACTGATGGCTCCTTCGTCCTGTGGGATTAAGCCACTCTGATGTCAGACTGTTATATTTTTGGAGAAGTGGTCTGTCTAGACGCTTCTCTGTTATTGCACTTAAAGATATAAGATCAGACCTGCACTTACCTTTATGTACTGCAGATGAATAAATAAAGTTAGTTCTTTAGAAATTGGAGACTATTAATCTTTGGTACATTATCCTGTCATATTTGTGACTGTATTTAACCCGTTTAGACTTGGTATTGAATTTAAGAATATTTTTATTAACCCCAAAGATGTCTTGGTCTGGCTGTGGAATTCCTTACCTTTTGTGTCTCTTCCCCTTTTCCTGTTGTTTCCAGCTGGTCTTCTCCTTGTCTATCTCTACTTTGCTCTTTGGTGTGGCCAACTGCTGAGCAGTGTTTGCTCACTTGCTACACCTGTGGCTCATTACCTCCCATTACCTCATGCCTACACCTCAATCTCTACCTGTTTGTCTTTGCGATATTTAGCAAGTTTTACATTTGCCTCATACTAATCAGTGGAGACCCTTGCATTTTTGTGGTAGCCCCCCCGCTCCTTTCAGGAATGTAGCCCACTGAATTTTACCAGTTAGATCGTCCTGCAATTATACTTATCTAGGAGTTAATGCCACAGCTTGTTCATTGCCTCAGTCGCCACACCTGGAGAGAGAGCACTTCAGTGTACACTTCCGCTCTGGTCAGTCACATTCTCCTTTCCCTTCTCAAATGTCAGGATTAATACTGGACACTTTGGAAGACACTTACCTCTCCACTGAACTCAAAATACTTAACTACCAACTAGACACTATTACACAGAAACAGTCTCCACATCGAACCCTCCTCCAAGCCTTGTAAATAGTCTAGAATATAGCTACCAATGTTAGGTTAGAAAAAAAAATCCTTTTAACTTACCTCCTTGTGTCCGTCTCTGCTTGAGGGTTCTACTTGCGTAAGAAATATAACAAAAAGGAAATAAAATGAATGCAGTACAGTAAAAAAAAAAAAAAATTATTTACCAAAGTATAACTAAAAATGAACAAGGGAATATTTGGAAAGGTTGAATTGAACAGGAATGACATTCTGCAATAGTTTCTATTCCAGCTAAGAAAAAGAAGCCTCTGACCGAAGATACTGTTGAATCAGTAAACTGTGTAGAAGACTATTACACTCAGGGCACTGGATCTCTCATGCTCTGAGGGGGCCTCAGGTGGTTTAAAATGATGGCCTCATCTGGCAGAAAACTGGCTGTACGACAGAAGTGACAACAGTGAAGCAAAAAAAATCTGAACTCACACTCAAAATTGCTTTTATGAATGGTCTTATTGCCATGGCTCTTGTACTGTAAGACACTTTGGATTATACTTTTGTTTAAAAGGTGCTGTAGAAATAATGTTTAGTTGAGAAACCTGAGCTCTACTGGGGGCGGCTGTAGCTCAGGAGGAAGAGCAGTTGCCCACCAATCGGAAGGTTGGTGGTTCGACTCCGGCTTCCCCAGGCTACATGTTGAAGTGTCCTTGGGCAAGACACTTAACCCCACGTTGCCTACCGATAAATCCATCGGTGTATAAATGTGTGTGTGAATGATTAGCACGTAGTGTGTGTATAGGCATAGACGTGCTGTATGAGTGTGTGAATGGGTGAATGTGGCATGTAGTTAGAAGCGCTTTGAGTGGTCAGCTAGACTAGAAAAGCGCTATACAAGTACAGTCCATTTACCATTACTCTTTATAATGCAATACAGTTGAACACCACAACTGTACAATGGCCTCCCAAATAATCATTTAGCTCCATCAAAGCCTCCATCTGATCACAAAAGTTACCATATTCCAAATATTCAGTTTTACATCACAACCTTCACAAAAAAAAAGATGTATAGCCATATTGTTGAATACAATTGTTTTGATTTAGTTGGGAAACCAGAAGCAACTTGGACAGTTTTAGTGGATGTGGAGACTTTTCAAGGTATTAGCTTAAACATTGGATTTCAATTCAGTTTATCTAGATTGCACTAATTCACAAAAAAAGTAATTTCAGAGAATTTTACAGAGAAATTAAACAAGTCCAGCTCAAGTTAAAGAAAATAAAGTCCAGTTCAGGTAAATTATTAAACAAATAGCCCAGTTAATTATATTCCAAAGCGATCCAGTTCAGTCAAATTTAATCATTGGTTTCAGTCCCTTTTTTTGTTTTTTGTAAAAATTGGTAAATGGTTTTCTAACCAAGAAAGAAGTGAAAGAACTCCCTTTTAACAGACAGTAGAACCGATCTTGGGGAGGTAGGCCATCTGCCTCAACCAGTTGGGGTGTGAGAAGAGAGAACACAGACACAAACTAACACAAAAACACCAGGCTAGGGATACCAGCTATAGGAAGGGGGGGGGGGGCAAAACAAAAAAAGCAGATGTTATAGAGTATACACACGCAGAGAGTTAGGAGAGCGTAATGAATAGAGGTGCTCAGTGCGCCATAAGATGTCTCCCAGCAACTTAGGCCTAGAGCAGCTTAGCATTGATGGCTCAGGCTTGGCCTTTTAGCCTAGAAGCACTAACTATATCGGGAGATTATTATTAATTATTGAGTTGCATCTCCATCATCACCGCTGCATGGAGTGTGTCGCCATGGACACAGTGCTGGTTTCAAAACCAGGATGTTAGCTTCAAAGATGTTGTGGAACGCCTTAGTTGACGTCAGGTTTCTGGAGCAGCTGCGCTGCTGACTCAACTTTCTCCACTGAGATGTTTGTAAAGTGGAGCACTCGAGTCACCTCTTCAGCAGGAGAAAAAAAACTGTTTGTCAGACACTTTCAATCTGAAGAGAACACTGAAGTGTGTCACCAGTGCCTCCAGGTGCATTGTGCTTTTCTGCATCACTCCTGTGTGCCCATTCCGACTTTTTCATCTGAAGTGTTTTAGACTGCTTTGTAATTATCAAGTGACTGTTTTTGGCTGTCCATCGAGTGGGCCAGAGCAGTGTGAGCCAATGATTGGTGTGACAAGTAAGGCTGTACTGATGGTTTTAAAGATGGCAAGTCATCTTGGTGAGTTATTGATTATTTCATGTATGTCCCAAACAAAACTGAAGGCCCTTTCACTGGTGACCGATGCTGGATTAATGCCTTTTATGTTCAGTAGCACAGGACAGATGTCCCTGTAGAACAGATGTGCCCATATAGGTTTGCCCTCTCATGACATTGGTGTCAAGGCAGCGGATAAGCAATATGTCTTTGATTGTGAAGGTTATTGATTCTACATCAGTATTAGAAAAGACATGCATGGTGTTTTGCATTGCTTTTATTTTCCTTTTGAATATAAACTAGCTTCCAATAATTGCTCTCCTCATTCTCATCTGCGTGCCGCCAGTTGCGAGCTCATGTCATGCTAGAAACTGCTGACAGCAGGGCTGCTCCATCGCATCATCCATTCTTTTGTCTTGATAAATAATGATTGGTGTTTTCTGAAGTAAAGACACTTTACAAAGCTGTAATTTCCCCTGATAAAAGCTGTTTAATTTCACAGAGGGCTTGTTTAGTGCTACTGCAAACAATTCCCCACTCTCTAGTTTGAAACCATTTAACACCGAGTTAAAGTTCTTTTTGGCAAAACAACATAAACAATCTCCTTTTCATGCAGATAATCAGCTGAGCAGCTTTGCCCATCTTCATGGTTTGACAACAATTCTCTAAGCACTCTGAGCCAGCATTAGCTGAAATGTCTGAAATGCCCTTCTTTAGAACATCTGCTCAGCTTTTAAAGGCTAAGAATCCACTATAAAAAATAAATAGACACATTATGATTATATATTATTCTGTTAAAATAGTGTCTTAGCCCTTGTTTATTTCCACAATCCTCTCTGAACCAAAAGACTGGTACATCTAGCTATGTGTTCTGGTGCCAGCTCTCACTTTCCATCAGAGGTGTGTTTGAACAAAAACACGTCTTTGGCAGGGTATCAAATGTTTTAAAGTCCTCATTTTCCACACACCACGCCAATGTGTTGCCTATGGAGAGAGCATCTCACACGATGTAATTACATCATTAGGTTATCTTCTGACAACTTTCCCTCACACTAATCTGTCTGCATTTTTTGTGAATGTAAAAACTGCCAGATAGATGCAGAATAGCTTGGCTACACAGGTTGTGCAGCAGTGAGAGGTCCAGGATCCTCTGCCAGCAGGATTTGGCATGAATTAGATTGTAATTTGTTTTCAGCTAACTCAGATGAATGATTTGATGTGATGCATGAATCCCTTGTACAAATGCTAATTAAATAATGGTACAAAATGTACTTTTTGCATGTGTGTGATAGTAAGCGACTGTGGGTGAGATCTTAAGGAGGATAAAGGAGGACAGACATGACAATCAATTAAGATATGAGGGGAGTAAAAATGAGATGGAACACACGCACACATAACCCACTGGTGGTAATTGTCTCATCCCACAATGCAAGACCTCTTTCTGCCAGTCTGCCCTCTCTGTAAAAGGGGCCAAACTTTGGAACTCTCTACCCACTGAATTGAAATTAGAGACCAATAGTAAAGTTTTTAACAAAGGTCTCAAACAGTGGTTAAAATCTAATCAACAGTGCACACATGAATAGCTCTTAACTGGTTACTGCTTGCTCATACTGCCTTGCTCTGTTGCCTTTTTATATTCCTTACTGTGAATTGCTTGTATTTCTTTGACTTATTTCCTCCATGTCTTGTTGCTATTTTTTGTTGTTGTTGTTGTTGTTGTTGTTGTTGTTGCTGTTTTTTTTTTTTTTTTTTTTTCTTCATATTTCTGTCTATTTTTTCCTTTTTATTTTTATTTGTACTATATCTTAACTGTCCTATCCTCTCAAAGCTGCCTATGGACAAGTGTTGAGAATTAGCACTTGTGCTAAAACATTTAAACAATGCATCTGGTACGTCCAATGTAATTGCTGTCCATATCAAATAAATAGAGAAATAAAAATAAAAAAATAAACCCAAAGTTACCATGAGTGATTCACTTACTTTCTTTACAGCAGTGTAGACTTTTACACACAAACTTGTTTTACCTCATGATTGTGAAACCCATTCTATGCCAATATATAAAGTGTTGCCACTCTCACTTCATGTGTTCAATCATCTATTGGAAGCCCCTGAGTCACTTCATCACATCAGCATCACCTTTCCTCCCCCTTGTGAATCAAAGACATTTTGCTGAGGCAGTTCCTGTGTAAATAGGATCAGTCATTTATAGATTAATCCATTTTCCTCTTTCCTTTACTGGTATTATTTTAACCTCTCTTCACAAAGTCAATGGAAAATCAAGAAAAAGATGCAACTAATTCATCTGCATCACCATCTTAGGAACAGTTGATAGTTGTCTTAAAGCGATACTCCGGAATTTTCGACATTGGACCTCATTTCCGAGTCAACCAGAGTGTAAGAAATGTGTACAGATATTTATTTATTATTTTTTTTAAATTCCATGCAGCCCTTGTGAAACCACTGGTCGCCGTTGCTAAGCTAGCGCAAGTGATCGACTTTTGGTAGCCTGCCACAAGAAAACAGTCTTGCCCAATTCAATAAACACTCAAAGCACATCAATTATTATGTCAGGCAGTGGATGTAAAGGTTTGTGGTGATAGAGTAATGTTTGAAATAAAACTGACCTTGCATTACATGGATTTTTATCATATGAGGGACTAGTTTATAGTGGTCAGCGGAATTGTACCTTACTCTCGGCAGTTGTGATGTAACTAACTCAGCTGCTAGTTCCAAGCTAGTTCTGCTGCGTTTGGATCGAGCGAGTTTGCTGCGAGCGGATTATAAACCAACAACGTGGCAACATGGTAAACCAGTGTACCTTTGCTAATTGCAACAATAGAGCCCATAGATGGGTTCCGAAAAGTTTCCATTATTTTCCAATACATTTTTTCATTCAACCAATAGATAACAAATCTCAACAAAATTTTGTTTTGGTAACTCACCGCAATGACAACTGGCCATTGGGTCCAGCAGGTCTGGGTCGTTTTTTCCAGTTTATCTTATCGACTGAGAAGAATGTTTCTAGCACTCCGCGGTTGAGATGTGGTAAGAAGAAGAAAATATTGTATACAAACGCAGAAGACTTTTTTGTTTGTTTACCTGAATGATAAGTATTACTAAAACGTATTGTACAGTATAACAGAACAGTGGATTTATTCATTTTTAACCTTAATGTAAAGTACTGTTCGCCAAAAGTTTTGCTCAGGATACTAATTTTACCTGAATGTAAAGTATAGTTTAAAAAAAGGATTGCACAACGAAACTTAAGTGTCATTTTCTATTTTACACCTAATTGTTTCTCTCTTTAAAAGGAGGTGACGATATATTCCGTACTTATTACCGAAGGTCGCATTCGCACGGGATTAGGATTACCTATGGTAGATACTCCGGACCGTTTCACAGGAGGTAGAATTCTCGGCAAAGTTTACCGACATACTCCGCTATCTTTACTGACATGGCGCGTTCGGACGGGACTAGATTTCCCGGTTATTATTACTTTACCCCAGGTCCCCCCATTAAACTAGTCCCGTCCGAATAGGGCTTAAGTCCCACTCTCGGCAGCAAAAGCATTCTTCCTCCGTCTCCATTGCTTTGCAATTTCGGCACCGACACCACCAATCCCCGGTTATTCTAGCTGCGGCTGTCTGCTACAGAGGCGCTCTCTCGTTCGTCCCTCTCTCGTTCCATCTCTCTCAAATCTTCCTCAGTATATTCCGGCTCGTACAGGTATGCTTCATTGGAAAAATTAAATGGCTCGTCCTCGTCATCAAAAGCACCGGGTTCTCCGAACATTGCCATTCTTTGATCAAGTTTTTGTATGCTCAAGTAGTTGTGACAGCATCATTCTTCACAAAACAAACTATTGGCAGCGAGAGCCGGTAAGATTGGTGCTAGATATTAGTCCGCGGCTGCCAAACTTTCAAACCAGGAAGCACGAATGGCTGCGGGTAATAACATATAATTGTAAGGTTGGTTTTACTCCCTAAATCTCTCTATCAACGTAGATATTTGCATCGATAGCCTGGCAAGACAATTGATGTGCTTTGAGTGTTTATTGAATTGGGCAAGACTGTTTTCTTGTGGCAGGCTACCAAAAGTCGATCACTTGCGCTAGCTTAGCAACAGCGACCAGTGGTTTCACAAGGGCTGCATGGAAAAAAAAAAAACATCTACATACACACTTCATACACATTTCTTACACTCTGGTTGACTCGGAAATGAGGTCCAATGTCGAAAATTCCGGAGTATCGCTTTAAGTTTCATGTTTGGTTGCTGTATCCTTTAAGATTCCTTGTGTTCGTGGTCAGACACGTTCTGTGCCAGATCGATGTTGACTGCACATATGCGTAGCCCACAAAGCTGAGTTGCAACACAACTCCAGAGCTGGGTGTTGAGCATGCTTTGTACTCAATTTGTGCCTGACTTTTAACAAAAAAAAAAAATCTAAATGGATGTTCCTTTTAACAGGATGACGTAAAATGTGTTAATGCTTTTCTAACTTCCTCCAAATCTGAAAAGATAAGTTAATAAAAGAGAATTTCTTTTATGATATGACATCACATCATAAAACTTGATAGGTTCAGATTCAGAAATCTCTATCTATAGATTTATTGCAAGATCATAGTTTGGGCTAAATAGATACTAAATAAATATGGCCATTCATGCTAACCTTCCTCATATGGAAATGGCAGTAGTTTACAGTAACATTACCTGACAAACAACACGCAAGTGTAATAATTACTGCAAAAATTGCTGCCAGAGGGCTTTTGTACTTGAGTGTAAATCTATGCTGGGACTGATTCTGTGATTTCTCACGAGAGGACAGCCTCTCCACAGAGCTATCTTACACGTCTTCAAGGGCTGACAGCTCTCACCTGACTTGCTGCCTTTAAAAACAAATCAATTGATCAACTTTTTATGAATGATTGGATTTCTTTAGGACAAACCGGAGCTCTATTTTTATCTTCATCCCTATGCAGACTGACAGTCTTGGCAGTAGCTCATGACTGCAACGTAATTTCTCTGCCTCCCTGGTAAGTAAATATGGATGTGTTACGGCTGCAGTCCAAGTTGCTGGGTTGTCAGTTCATGTCCAGTTTAATGAGTGTGTATGGCCTATGTTAATTATAGTGTGCAGGTATGAGACAGTGATTGCTGGTGCAGCTTCCAGCTCTAAGAGGATTACCTCTTGCCAGACAACAATACCCAAGATAAAGAGACTAGCTACCATGTCAAGATGGAGCTGCTGCAGTGCCAGGGGAAAACTTCTCCCAACCAGCCACATGTGTCTGTCGACTGTAGTCTCTGCTATGTGAATTACCAACATAATATTTAGGACCTTATGTCATTGGTGTGCCACTTCTTTGGGTCAGTAATTGCTTTATTTTGTTGTATTGATTTTTGATACAGGTTCGGGATCTTTTTATTTCTTTTGTAGAGACGATAGATTGCAGAACAAATTGGAACATAGTGGTCTTCCTCTGTATGTGTGTATAATGTGAAGCCATATGAAAGTGCCTGATAGTAAAATACCACTTAAAAGCATCTCTGACTACAACAAACTCACATTTAAAAAGTATCATCCTCTCTCATTAAATACTCATTAAAATAATTTTGTCCTATTAGCTGGATCTCATCAATGTGCAGGTTGTCCTTCAGAAAGTATTTTGAATCTAAGATATGTCATTTTGAACGAGAAGCTTTCAAGGATCACTCTGCAGCTTCCCCTTTTCATTCAAAAATAATCCTTGACATCTTTTCAGATGCTCTCACTGTGCTGTTCTGCTACACATCACATCTGTATCATGTGCAGCTTTGTGTAAACAATGCCCTTTCTGCAACTGTTAACTGAATCAGCCAATATGCTCCCAGTACAGATGTTTGTTCTTGCTACAACAGAACATATATCAATGCATAATACATGGTTGTGTTAGATATGATATGGGAAGAGTAATTATTTCCCGCAAGAGATGTCTTATTATTCCACAGATGCGTCAAACCAAGGCTACGTTCAGACTGCAGGCCTTGATGCTCAATTCCGATTTTTTTTTTTTGTGAAATCGGATTTTTTTGTGATGTCATTCACATTGCAATTAAATGCGACCTGTATGTGGCCTGCTGTGTGAACTGCTTACCGCCCCATACTATCCCGCATGCGCAGAAGAGCGTTCGATGACATCATACGCAGCGAGCGTGCCCAGTGTTTGCGGAAGTAAACATGGATGGTAAGAGTAGGAATGCATATATAAAGTTGTTGTCCAGCCGGAGCCAGCACATTAATCACGGCATAATTTTAAAGAGGATATTAAAAAGAAAAAGAGCTAGGCTTTTGGCCCTGGCCTTTTGTGGGGCAGTGGCATCGTCTATCCAAAGACATGTTTGGGTGCGTCGTCGTAGCCAGGAGTGGTGGGACTGTGATGTGAGCGGCTTTTCAGACGCGTAGGTCGGATAAATGCGCCCTGGCCGTTCAGACTGCAGTCGCATGGCAAAAGATCAGATACGTATCGGAATTAGGACCACATATCCAAGTGGCCTTGATCGGATTTGAAAAAATCCGATCTGTGCTGTTCAGACTGTCATGAAAAGATCAGATACAGGTCGCATAGGGCCAAAAGAAATCGGATTTGGGTCACTTCAGTGTGCTGTCTGAACGTAGCCTAAGTTTGAACTGCCTGAAGCAAACCTGAACCTTGTTTTTCCTTTTAATCTGTATCCCATAATGCTTCTTTAAAAATTCATCTTGTGTTAGCAATAAACTTTCAAGCTTTTAGAAATCTTCGTGTGACAATTACACCCAATTTCTTCTACATCTTCCCGTTGTTGCTGCATTGAATTTGATTGGCACAGTCAATTTGGATCACAAATATAACGTTCGATTATTTAGGATGGGCGACTCTTATGGAGACTGTCCTCATACCTCTTGCTTAGGATTTATTGTCTGCAATTAAGACATAAAAACACACATACCCTTATTTTCATGTGATTCTAAACTAAGGAAAACCTCTGCATATATTTGCATTTCTGCTTGAAGATCTTTCTAAATGCTAAAAACTCCAATTATAATAGCTTATAGCAGTCTCTTCCCCGGGGTTTGAGGACTGCCACAGTTAGAACCATTTTAATAATCCAGGATAAGCTTTTTAGCCTTTCCCTCCTCAACTCCTTCCATTACAACCTCTCATTATTTGCAATCAAGCTCCAGGCACAACCACCTGCTGCAGTTCGCACCCACTTTATCAAAACCATTATCCTCTACCATCATCATCTATGTTTACTTTATTTGGCCTTTTCCACAGCCACCGCTGGTCTTGGCACCACTCTGCTCTCCTCCCTTTGGGAGAGTGAGGGTGACGAGTAACATCTGTCTGTTTGTGTAGAACTTTTCCTGCCACCATCCATCCTCATCCCCACTGATCTCCCTCTCAAGGCCCTTTTCGCACGACCACTTAGACATCTGCACCATCATATATCCCCTTTCACTTGAACGCTCACTCCACAAAGATGGAACTGGTTGCCTTTGTACAGTATTTTTCACTTTATCACACAAGGTGAAAAACAAAGGCTCTATTATGTACTCAATAAAGTCAATTTCTTTAAATTGAAAACATCGTGAAAGTTTCGGAAGAGTAGGAAGATGCTTGAGATAACTTAGTAAGTACTTTGAAAAACTCGGTACCTGTGAAGGTGTCACAGCCACTGCTGCTACTCCAGGGCCAGCTTAAGTGTTTCTTTTCTTTTCCTGGTTTTTCCTTCCACCAGCAGGAGGGGATGCCATGCTGCCCTGACACACCAGTTTTCTATTGTTTGTTAATTATTCTTTCTTCTATAAATATTTGGTTGCTTCCCTTTTTTCTTTGCCAGATTGTTTTTGCATTAACTGCGTTATCCTGGTCTTTCAGAGTCTTATCATCTTGTTTCATGTTTTTGGAATTTTGGATTGTTGGATTACGTCATCCTAAAATAAATATATTTTGGATTACCATCTACTTCACCTGTCACTGTGTATCCGCTCCGGGGTCCACACTTCTCATCAAACCATGACAGAAGGGTGCTATTTTGATTTGGACTAGATTTGGACTGGATCTGGACTGGACGATTCATATCTTTTTAGGAAGTTTATAAATTAGAAAAGTAAATAAATTTAAAAAAAACTCAGGGCGCTGGTTAACAATCATTGTTGTGGCTGCCTGGGTTCGAGTTCTGCCCTTTTGGCTCTTTGCTGCATGCCATCCTCTTCTCTCTGCCCACCTTCCTGTCTTCTCTAAACAATTGATAAAGGCTACTAGAGCCCACAAAATCTCTAAAACGCCCACACGTACAAATTACATCCTTCTGCATATTCTGATATTAGTGCTGCTGGCACTTCATATGTGTAGGACTTGCCCAGTTATATTCTATTGCATCTTGTTGTACCTCTCCTTATATTGTTTGTATACTGAACAAATCAGCTGAGAGCCTAGGAAGGAACAAATATTCCAAACATTCAAGAGGTAACTGTCCTCTGAGTTAGAGGTAACTTTCATTTAAGAAAATATCTATTCTGTTGCCACAAACTCTCTAAGCTCTCATTTTTTTACTTCTACAACTTCACTAGGTCCTGTTTCCATGCCCTTTGGAGCTATAAATCCAAATCAAATCCCACTGTATGGTGCACCTTGAGAAACCCCTATTCCTTATTGGATTATCCTTGCCTTATTTTACCTTTTTTTTTTAAGAAGTGAGACTGTTGGAGGAGGTAGGAAGGACGCTGGATGGTGGTGAAAAACTGAAAAATGGCAAGAAGTGGTGAGGAAGGAAGGTACTAGGTGAGCCAACTGTGCAAGTGTCAGTGCTGAGACGGGGGAGTAAGTACATTGAGATGCTGATGAATGAAGAAAATAAGAGTCAGATATTAGAGGGCTGAGGAATGAACAGATAATTGTCCAATTATCATATAGAGGCATGGAGATGTCTGGGACAAATAGTGAGGGAATGGCAAACAACATTACTGAACAAAATCATAAATAGTTAAAGGATACCTATGGAAAGGAGATATGGTTTTCAAGAATAAATGATTCTGTAATACGTAAAAAATGTAAAAACGTTACTGTAATAACTACTGAGGTATAAAGTCTAGGAGCCAAAGCTTGAGGTTCTAGGTAAGAATAGTGGAGGGTACGTTAAGAAGAAGTGATCGTTAGTGAGCACCAGTGACAGAGGTTTCCTGCCCGTAAAGAGAACTTCAGGGGCAAAATTTGGTTTGAGTGCTGAAGAAGTGTCCAAAGGAGTTCAGCTTGTGTTAGAGAGGGCATATGATAAGAGAAGTGGTATTGCATGAGGAAGGCAGGAGCGACAGAGAAATCTGTAGGAGTGGTGTAATAAAAAGGAAGTGAGACAGTAGGGATGTTTCCATCAAAGTTTTTTATGCACGTTTCATGAAATTTTCATGAAATATTTTGGGAGATGGAAACATTTGATGTAGTAATAAGTTCTTGGGTAGCAAAGTTCTACTCACCTGAACAATCGTCTGCTTCTGATTCTCGAGAAGGTATGTGGCCAGGGGATGTAAAGGTGCCTAATGCACACCCCGTTTAGAACATTTTCAAAAGTTCTCTTTAAATTCACATAACAATTAAATGACAACATGGCTAGCGGTGGGAGGTAAATAGCAGTGAGAGATTCAAGATGGTGTTGGGATCACACTGAGGGTTGGTTCTGAGCTATCTCTTGTTTTGGAAAAGATCAGATAAGGGTCTCGTTGGATTATGATGTTCACTGACGAGATTATGAAGAGACTGAAGAGGTGAAGGTATACTTTGGAGAAATTAAGGTCAGTACCAGTGAGATGAATACATGTGCACAAAAGAGAATGAGGACATCAATTGTGAAGAGTCTCAACTGTCTCCAGCCTCACTGATTCCAGTCTCTTCTTTTACTTTGCTTCTTGGTACTGAAGACATCAGAACATCTCCCCAGAGAAACCCTTTTAGCATGGACAAAGATCTCTGATGTTGTTCCTGGAAAATGTTGGAACCACTATTCTAGACTGGGAGTCCGATTACCATTGACACCACTGTTGCCGTTACTGTTTTATCTCTTGGAAACTTTTGAGCTTCTTGTATTTCTTCCTCTGGGTGCTGCTTTCACTTGGGATTTTTCTATATCTCATTACTGCCTTCTTCTGCAGTTTGCCGGTTGCAATGCTCCATTGGTTAGCTGTCACCAGTTTATCAGTCTGTATCTGGATGTCCCACAGGATCTTAGCTCTATTGTTCTCCACCACCTTTTTTTGGTATTTCCCACTTTGACTTTGGGACTGCCAACCCACACTTGATGCAGATGCTCCTGTATACTAGTCCAGTCACTTGGTTGTGGTGTTTCATGTATGCCGAACTCTGCTAGTGCTGCACTGTCTCGGAGGCCTTCATGCACAGCCTGCACCTGGGGTCCTGTCTGATATGGTAAACCCCTTCCTTTACTGCTCTTGTGCGCATTACCTGTTGTGTCCCGTTGTGCTACCAAGATTAGTGCCTCCAAGCTGTTCATCTGATCAGCCTTCTTACCCTCCGAATTTTTGTTTGATTATCAAATACAGATAAGATTAAGTAGTTTGAAACCATTCCTGTACCACAGCTCAACCAACTATAAACTGTAACACCCCTACATTTATAAGAAGTGAGAATTTCCACCTGTATCCTGTATAGCTTAATATAAAGGTAGCAAAGGAGATCAATTTTTTATCTAATTTTAATCTCAAATACTTGTGAATGAGAATCGAGTCCAATTACAACATAAAAAATGAGTCGGCCAAACACCAGCAGCATTTCTTTTCATTGAGCAGCTGTGCATTGCTCTTCATGAAAGTTCTGCAGTTCAAGTTTAGTTCAGCAAAAGATTAAAAAGTTAGAGCTGGTCCAGAGTATAATGTGAGTTTCCTTTTTACCCTGAAATAATGTCTGAAACTTCACATTCTCATTGTTACTACAGTGAATTCATTCAGTCGCCTCATGCTAGACCCTCAGTCTCTGCCAGTAAATCAACCAAGCATTTCTGTCCCTCTGTGCCAGTTATGGCTCAATCTACAGGCATGTACAGAACACGCCGTGAAAGTATGTGCTGATGACAGAGTTTGTAACTACCTGTTTTTATTCCTTTGCTTTTGATGGCTATGTGACTTGGTAAGTTACATAGCCTGGCAGTTCACTTCACTTTGGTCAAGTGTAAAAAGAACATTTTATTTTGACTGGCAGTTCATTTGCACTTGATGATACTTCTGTTCTTAAGAAATGATTTACACATCTTATCTGTAACTTGCTTAGGCTTAAGGTGAGCTACTAGTGTGGGAGCCTATGTATCTGATTTGGGTGCTCGTTGGATTTGGATGTTAATTTTTGGAGACATTTATATCTTCATTCTATAGGGTCTAAGGAATGAAAAAAAACATGTCTCCATTTTTCTCTTGGCTTTTAGTGCCTTTAAAAAGGTGAGATTTATAAACATATATTCTCTGTATAAAATTTCGCTGCTTGGCCCCCGTATTTAAACATTTTGTTCAAAAAGAGGGCTAATGTTTGTCAGGAGAGCTTAAAATTGAAGATTCTTGGCTCTGGAAACAGAGAGCACAAAAAATCAAGGGCCAAATATAGTGATCACCCCAACTTTACATGATGTTAGCATCCTTTTATTTGCCAGCTAAGCAAACTCGGGATCTATTATTTCCAACCTGTCTGCAATAAAATAACTTTTTATCTGACATTATACACATTTATGTTTCATGTTTAGTCTACCATTACCAGTGTTCCAGTCATAATTGACTAACAAGACTGGTTTGTTTTGCTGTGGATGGTCACATGTGGTTTCAAAAAAAATAATTGACTGATTATTCTTTTTTGGCGAAATTGCATACATTTTCTCAAGTTTTCATGTTTAGCTTTTAACTTGCTTAGATTCATTTCATTAGTATTTTTTATTGTTTCGAGGTACAGTATATGATATATAAAGGGTTAGTGACCTTCAGTTTGATGCATTGCATGTTTCGAGATGGCAAGCAAGCTATTCTCTGACGCAAGATCAGAAGTCGATTTTCAGCTATGTATCCAGTGTCAGAAAGCAGATATATCTGGACTGGTACATCAGCCCTCACTGGAAACATATTCCAAATTTCTGTCTTTTGTCCATGAGAGAGGAAAATATGGAGATGCCGATTACCCACAGACAAGCAAACAGCTACAACCAGTGCAAGTGATCTGCAGCAGAATAACGCTGTATGGCACAGGAACTTAGGTTACAAATCAACCTGTAACAGTCAGCATCTGCAGCGTGCTAAGATTCGCTACCAAAGAGCATGTGAGGAGGTTAAGCCAGAGAATCTCGAGAAACGGCGTGGTAGGCCATCGACAGCTCCAGCAGAAACAGCTGCAACGCCTTCATGCTCATACAGCGAGACTTAGTACACTCGCTCAGCAGCAGCTGCAGCCAGTAAGGAAAAGTGCTTCTTTTGTCAGAAGCAGACCAAAGATATTCTTCATGAGGTGTCCTCTTTTAATGCAGACAAACAACTGAAAGAAGCTGTGCAAAAGAGCAACAACGAACAGTGGAAAGTACAGCTAAGTGCTGCCATCAGTGCAGATGATGCGCTCGCAATTGATGTGAAGTATCACCTAAAATGCTGGGTCCAGAATGTTCAACAAAATAAAAGGGCATGTGATGAAAGTAAGGAGTTTGAAAAGCTGGAACATAATGTTGGGGTGGTAGCATCAGATATTGAGTTTATTGGCTTAGTTCGATGTGGCTTGCAGGCTGGAGAGGTCATCAATATGACTGACCTCAAGTCAGCCTATTCCACCATTCTTGAAACAAATGGTGTACATAATGTACAGACATCTACAAAGGACATTAAACAGAAACTTACCTCTCACATTCAGAATGTCCAGTTCATTAAGGCAAAGCGTCGCAATGCTCCTGATCTTGTCTGTTTGTCTAAAGTGTGTGATGCAGCCGTGGAAGAAGTGATAACTAAAACAACTCATGATGACATACACAAGTTGTTTGAGAGCGCATCTATTCTGCGAGATGCCATTGCTGCTCATATCAAACAACCTTGGAAATTTGAAGGAGAACTAAGCACCGTTGATGCTGAAAACAATGTCCCCAAAGAGTTGTACACATTTCTCCGCTGGGTACTTGAAGGACCAAGTTACCATCACCAACGGATAATGGATGGGAAGAAGAGGGAGGCCAACTGGTACCAATAACATCTCGTGTTCCCCATGCCCCAGCCACCATTACACAATTAATTAAATGTGGCTGCAAGAAGACCAAATGCATGTCACACTGTTCTTGCAGGTCTCAGGGTATCAACTGTTCAGAGATGTGCCTGTGCGGAGCAGATGAAGAGGTTTGTGGAAATATGAGCCAGGGAGATATGGTGGGAATTGATGAGGAGGAGGAGGATGGAGATACTTCTGTTTAATATGATTGCAAATCTGAAAGTGTCATTGTTGACAGCAGCACATGAACCATTCCAGAGATGTATATATTGTATATATTTTGTTTCATACTGTTGAAACTGTTTAAAACAACTATTAAACAGAAAGTTTGGATGTTAATTTCCCTGTGTTAAGCATTTATTTAGCTTGTATGTTACAAAATAAAAATTAAAAAAAATTTTTAAAAGAAAAGAAAAAAAATAATAATAAAAAAGAAAAAAAAGAAGAAAAAAAGAAGTCAAGAAGATGGCGCCGCTGTGTTTGGCTGGCCGTCTCTCTCTGCTAAGCGTATTACTGTTTTTCTTGTTTTTGCTGTCTGTTACACGGAGTGTATCACCGATCCAGGTGTATGATCGCCTGACACTTCTTTATATTCGTAAGTCGCTGGATAAACTGCCAGTTTGTGGCTCTTACGGACACTCAAAGAGGCCTCCGCCTTTCCTAGAGTCTTTACCACCGTATATACGGCGTCTTCCTTGCTGGCTACCTCCTAAAAATCGCCGCAGAAAACGCGGAAAGCGAGGAGGAGTCCTCGTTAAACTGAAAAGGTATCTGACGTCCCCCCTCCACGATCCACGCCGTCCACCAGCTGGATCCTCCACAGGCTACAATGGCTACGACTTGCAGGGATCCACGGAGTACAGGTACCGGTGGCTCCGGCCGGTTCTCCATGACACCGGGGTGGTCTTTCCGTGTTGTCGGCTGGTGCGGAGCTCCCAACGGGGCTGTGTGCCGGGGAATCTCCGCCTGCTCAGTCGCTTCTCCCATCTGACTGGCCGACGATTGGTTCACACGGCACTCATAAATACCAGATCCCTCGCAAATAAGACATTTATACTGAATGACTTTTTTACATCACGCCACCTGGATTTCCTCCTGCTGACAGAGACCTGGTTGAAACCAGGTGATAACAGCGCCTTTTCGGAGCTCCTCCCTCCCGGCTGCTCCTTCTTCAGCACCCCGCGGGCTACCGGTCGGGGGGGCGGTCTGGCTGCTATATTCAAGGAGAGCTTCAGATGCCGGTTGATAACCGCTAGCAATTACCCCAGCTTCGAGCTGCAGCTGTTCGTGATCAACGTCACTTGCCCTGTGCTGTGTGCCACAGTGTATCGCCCACCTGGATTTAATAAGGACTTTCTTCAAGAGTTCTCTGAATTTTTGTCCGATTTTATCCCAAAGTTTGATAAACTCTTGATCTGTGGTGACTTTAATATTCACGTCTGTTGTCCTGACAATCAACTGGCCAACAGATTTAAAGGCCTTTTGGAGTCCTTTGATTTTACACAATCTGTCAATGCACCAACACATGACCTTGGGCACACTCTTGACCTTGTCATCTCCCGTGGGCTTTCAGTTTCCCTCAGAGATATAGTCGTCACTGCTATCTCAGATCACCTCCCTGTTGTCTTTGATTTTGCTGCCCCCCTACCAGCCAATAAGCCTGTTCCCCCAGCTCGCAGATGCCGTACCTTTTCTCCAACAACGGCTGATGAGTTTGCTGCTGCCTTCAGGGACTCTCAGCTGCTTGATGACAGGGTGCTGCCTACTCCCCTTTGCCCTGACTCCCTACTCTCCACTTTTAACTCCACCTGTTCTGCGATTCTTGACTCTGTTGCCCCTTTCCGGCAAAAACGATCCAACACCAGGTCAGATCCCTGGTTGAATGGCCACACCCGTCTGCTCAGACGACAATGCAGACAGGCTGAACGGCGTTGGAAAAAGGATAAACTGCATGTATCCTTGGGCTGGTTAAGGGACAGTTTGGCTTCTTACCAGAGAGCTCTAAAAGAGGCCAAATCCAACTACTTGTCCTCTGTTATAGCCAATAGCTCCCATCAACCAAGACTGCTATTTAACACTATTGACTCTGTTGTTAATCCACGCCCCACTGTCCTGTCCGATGCCTCCACTTCAACCTGTGAAGAGTTTGTCTCCTTTTTCACCGATAAGGTGGCATCTGTCAGGCAGAATATCAGGAACCTGGATATGTCCCCTGTTGTTGAGTGTGCTCCTCTGGCTCAGACTGCTGTTTTTGAGCGGTTCGACACCGTCTTGCTGTCGGCTTTCACTAAGGTGGTTAGTGGCATGAAACCCACGAACTGCCCCTTAGACATAATTCCAGCTAAGCTTTTAAAGGAGGTTTTTAGTTCTGTTGGGTCAAGTCTCCTAGTCTTAATTAATACCTGTCTTAGCTCTGGGTCTGTTCCAGCTGCCTTCAAACACGCCATGGTTAGGCCCCTCCTGAAAAAACCTCATCTTGACCCCTCTGTGCTCTCAAATTTTAGACCTGTTTCCCACTTGCCTTTTCTTTCTAAGGTTTTAGAAAAAGTAGTTTTTATTCAACTACAGGCATTTCTTGAGAGAAATTCTGTTCTCGAGAAATTTCAGTCTGGTTTTAGATCCCGACATAGCACAGAATCTGGGCTGTTAAAGGTGCACAATGATATTGCGCTGTCTGTTGACGCTGGGAACCCTGCTGTGCTGGTGCTGCTGGATCTCACAGCTGCCTTTGATACAGTAGACCATGCAGTCCTTGTATCCCGCCTTGACCAGTATGTAGGCATCCGTGGCACCGGACTCACCCTTGTCCTGTGGGGTACCACAGGGTTCTATTCTCGGCCCTATTCTATTTTCTTTATATTTGCTACCCCTGGGATCAATAATCGAAAAACACGACCTGTCCTTCCACTTTTATGCCGACGACCTTCAGTTATACTTGCCAGTGCGAACAAATGATGACACTGCTTTCTCCAAGCTTCTGGACTGCATCTCGGACATAAAGCAGTGGCTTGCACAGAACTTTTTACTCCTGAATGATGACAAGACTGAATGTATTTTATTTGGGACTTCAGTGATGTTAAATGCTTTTACTTTAAATTCTGGTTCTCTGGCCCCGCATTTTAAATCTCATGTGAAAAATCTTGGTGTTACATTTGATAGTGGGCTGAAGTTTAACAAACAGATCAGCTCAGTCGTCAGCACAAGCTTCCTCCAGCTCCGCCTGTTGGCCAAAGTGAAGCCCTTCCTCAGTCGGCAGGACCTTGAAAAGGCAATCCACGCTTTTATCAGCTCCAGACTGGATTACTGTAATGCTCTCTATGTTGGCCTCAGTCAGACCTCTCTCTCACGTCTTCAACTTGTGCAGAACGCTGCTGCACGATTTTTAACGGACACTTCTAGGCGCGAACACATTACTCCTGTGCTATCGTCTCTTCATTGGCTTCCGGTACGATTCAGAATCGATTTTAAACTCCTGTTGTTTGTTTTTAACGCCACTAATGGCTTGGCACCTTCTTATCTGTCGGACATTTTAACTTTTCGCAACTGTGGTAGAATCCTGCGGTCTTCAGGTCAGCTTCTTTTAGAGGTCCCAAGGTCGAGATCTAAGCAGTGGGGTGATCGTTCCTTTGCCATTGCTGCTCCTAGACTGTGGAACAAACTGCCCCCTGATATCCGCACCATCACTGATCTCGGCCTTTTTAAATCGAAGCTTAAGACCCACCTTTTTAGACTGGCGTTCCAACTCTGATTAGGGCCACTATGCTCATTCTTTCCGCTCTAATTATCTTAATTTTATACAAATTTTATTAAATTAATTTTTATTGCACTTGTGGAAGGCTTTTAATGCCCTGCATCACTTTTAGCACTTTTAGCACTTCTACCATTTTTGCATCGTGTTTTATGTTTTGTTTTACGTATTGTTGTTTTTTATCCTGTTGTAAAGCACTTTGAGTACCAGTTGGTGATTGTAAAGGGCTATATAAATTAAATTTGATTTGATTGAAAAAAGAAAAAAATATATAAAATAATTATAAAACAATTATGCATGAAGAAAAACATTATATGCTAACTATTTTAATTAAAATAGTAATACAAGCCATATTTAAGGCGTCAATTGCAGTAAAATATCAAAATCAGGTGGAAAAAGGTAAGAAACTGGGAAAAAAAATGGAGACATATTTTTTCTCAAAGTTCAATGACCCTAGAACACATTTCAACCAGTCTCCAAAAATTAACATTGAAATCCTACGAAAATACATAGGCTCTCCCACTATACAGTAACTGATCAAACTGATTCACAAACACCCCACTGACCCAACAGCATCTTGTCCTTCGCCAATTATTAGCTTCTTTACAAATAAAGAGCAGATAGTTGCGATTTCCTGCCTCCCTCAGAGAGAGCCATTTTAATGTTGAAAAAAAAAAAAACTCTTAGCTTCTCAACAGCACTGCACTCAAACTATATTTGCACCTTATAAATTATTGAAGCGACACACTACTTACTAACTTGTATTAACATTGGTTTATTGACAGGGGGAGCATCATCTGTTCAATGTACATTACTCTAAATAGAATAAGCTTTGTTCCCTAAGGCACCTGAATTCTGAATTTATTAAGCAGGGTTAAGAGGAACTTTAGAAGAAATTTTGCATGATTGACAGCGAATGCCAATTCCAGCTTCTTAAAGCTACTTCATCTCAACCCATCATCCCAGAAGTGATATGGTTTGGTGCTCTGCTAAATATAAATGACTTGTCAATTTTTGACGGACACTGCATTTAAAGCACAGGCTGAAAGTGTTAAACAGGAAGTCGGACACAGGAACACCGCAGGGAATCTGGGCAATTTTCAAATTAAACGCCTAGTCCAGACTACCAATTGCTTATGATGCATGAAACCTGCGACTTGAAGCCATATATCACCTGTTAAAAGGATTTTGAATATGTATAAGAGATTCAGGAGTTGGACAACACAAAGTGTTAGCTACTGTTGGGTACTGTTTAGATCAACACCAAGGACCAGGTGGGGAAACTATTGGCAGGAGTTTTATAAACACTGCATTTATTTTATTAGCTAGCTTTGCGTTACAAAGTCCCTGGCAGGTTTTTCAACCTGTTTAATTCATTCATTCTGATCAATTTCACCAAACCTCTCAGTGTGACGTGCCAATCAAGTAAAATTTCACGTTACAAGCGGCAGGAAAAGGCTTTTGTCGGAAGCATACGTGGAATGTCAAGTTAGTTTTACTGAGGACTGTAATTATCTCCATGAAAATGTCACTTTTGTCATTTCGACAATATTACATAGTGTGCATTATGATTCAACTTGTAAAAAATCATTTAAGTGGTTCCATTGTTCTAACTGATTCCTCTGTCTCACGCTCTAAATACCTCTGTCAGCAGTGGCTACAGCTTGTCTCTGCAGATGTCTACACAATTCATCTGTGTTTTGTTCTGTTTTTATTATCCATTGAAGGAAACAGAGCTGTCTCCTGCACCGTCACTTCCCATCCTTTATGTCTGTGTTTCTTTACAACAAAAATAAACCTTCACTTCTTTCCTTTCTCCTTTTTAGCATTCTCACAAATCTTTGTTCCTCTCCCTCTCTGTATTTCATAGACGTCAGAAAGGCGTTTGTGTGCTCTGAATATGGAGTCGAGGTGATTTTTGGATGTTTTGAAGCAGACCTGTCTGTCAGCTGTCTGAATACAGACTGAGACCTATTGATTTCTGGTTTACGAAGAAATCTGAAGCTAATCCGTGTGCCACGCACACTAACAGAAAACCACATGTAGAAGGTACACAAGCTGAAACTCAGTGTCAAATTTTTTTTGTGTCTTTACAGTATGGAAGTGTTACTGCATAGATGAACAATAAAAACCGTTTAAGGTTATCATGGTGAATCATGGCTGAAGCTGAAGGAGAAGCTGTTTAGCTTCTACAACCACGCGTCTGTTGGTTGTTATGATGCAGGATATTTACTGTCTGTTAGAGATGATCGGCAGGGTTGGAACAGTGTTAGTAGCACTTGTTCTACATGGGGGTAGAATTTCAAATACACGTCACTCCAGTAAGTGAATCCCATGTTGTGCAGAGAGATGTTTCAGGCTGTGTCAGGTGAAATATTAATTTTGAAGACATTCAAACTGCAGTCGATATTACCTCTCTTTGTTAAATGTAGCCAAGCTTCGGACCCCTTGTTCTTCTCTGCCATGGGCTACTCTGTTTTTGAGGCAGCACATATTGATGCACATGTGTACAGAGGTTACAATGCTGTTGAGAGATTTGCAACTGGCTCTCCAATGGAACTGGTTCTCAATTCTCATTCCAAGTTATGTATGATACCTTGTGGAGTCATTTTTTTCTGACAATTCATGACATTGCTATCAAAGGTCGCATATTTTACACATATTTTAGGGCTGGGCGAGTTAACTCGTTATTATTGTGTTAAGTCATTACTTATTTAACGCAGACAAATATTTTATCGCGCATTAGCGCAGGTTTTATTATTTATTTTCTTTTCTTAAAGTCTGTTGCTCACAGGCTTTTATTTTGTAAAAGTCTGTTTCCGTCTGCTGCGGAATTGGAAAAGAAAGTAATTGGCGGATCCACCAAACATGGAGAAGGGTACGGAACTTTTTCGTTTTAAAGTTCTTCCAGACGGCGGAGTCGACAGAACCAAAGTCATCTGTAAACACTGCCAAGTTGAATTGTCTTATCACCGTAGTAGTTCCAGTCTAAAATATCACTTAAAGGCAAAACACACAATTGATACCAGCAAGTCATTCAACGAAACAGACAGTGGAGCGAGGCTTCTACATAAAAACTACATAAAGATGCTGATGTTAAAAGTGTGTTTGCACAACAAATGTTATGGCACTTTCATTCATATGGCAGCACATTTAAAATAAAACTAAATGCTAAAAGCTATGCACTACTTTTGAATTCATTTTTGGATTTTGCGTACAAATCGATTAATCGTGATTAATCAGGGAAATCATGTGATTAATTAGATTAAAATTTTTAATCGTTGCCCAGCCCTACATATTTTACATCTTGGAGAAGCAAAAACTTACTTTTCTACATGTTTAGGCCATTTTAACAAGGTGTTGTAAAACAACTATGCTTGGCTTCTTGTAATGCAAAGTTTCTAATTGGAGTTTTAATACTGAGAATATTGTTATCAACTGGAGAAAAATGTGTTCTTTGACTTGGCCAGGAAACATTTTCCTCTCCATTAGATTTGTGCTGTTCTCTGTAAGAGTTGAAGCTGTAGTGCTCTACATAATTTTCTTGTGCACAGAAGTTATCGGTGTGAAATAAAAGGAAATGGCTATGATGGCTGTTCATGGGCTCCCCGGGCTTAACAGAGACATTCATCTGCTGTGGAAAATGACAAGTGGTGCACGTCTGGTAGGGGCTATAGTCTGTGTAGAAAAGGTTTGATGCAGATGAACATGTTTTAATGGCTGTTTTCATAATATTTAATTCAGCAAGACATGTGCTTTTTAAAATTATGATCCCATATACAGTAAAAATGATAACATAATGAGGGTTGTTCTCTTTTTTTCCCTCTCTTCTTTGACATTTTCAAAATAAAGATTCTCCTCCATTCCAAACTTTCCTTTTGCAGACAGTATTGTGGAACAAGCCACCACTTTGTTGTGCTGACCTGCTTTGCATATTTTAAAGAATACGCTCGCTGGCATCAACGCACTTTCATATATTTTTGCCCAGGTAGGAAAATTAAGGCCCCTTGATAGCCATTTTACACTGTACAACATGAACAATTGGCGATGAATTTTCTCCTCATGCTGAAACAAAATTTACTTCATATCATATGAGCAACAAAAAGTTATGAAGTTGCATAACAGAAGTTATGTTACGGTTGCCTAATTACTTATTAAAACTGATTTGTCTTGGTCATATTTCTCTGTCAGATATATTATTATCATAATATACTTCACTCACACAAACGGGGCCTTGATGAATTTCTAATTAATTGTTTCTGAGTTTATATACACAAACATATTAATGCATGGCACACACACACAAACAAAAACAAAGACGTTGAATTGTCTTATCCCTTTCCAAGCTAAGTGATTTGGGAGGCTCCCAGGATGAATCACTCACAGCCTGACACTCTCAATAACACGTCTCCTGTTTTATTAATTCTCCCCCGTCTCTCCCTCTCCTTCTCCTTCTCCTTCTTTTATTCATGCACTTCATCTGTCTATTCTGCCTCATGACTATTGCTGATAAAGCTCAGGTAGAGAAATGAAAAAACTTTACATGAAATCAAAGCCAGATCGTTCACAACAACTTTTGGGCCTGAAGTTTTCTTCAGAGCTCTTATCACGCTTGCTGTTTTAAATTAAATTTGAGATTTGATGTGGTTTGTCTAATAATGCATTCTTTGGACTACAGTTAACCTCTCAAAGTAGCAGATTGATTGTGGTGATCCATGGGATGGCTGGATTTTAAATCAAAGCAGTTCACATGGTAATAATAGGAAATAAAAGGTATGCGCAAGTGTTGCATTTTCTGTAATGAAGATTTGTGATGAAACCGGGATGAAATGGTGTCCCACATGGAGTTGAACTGTTTCCTCCACCTAAACTGAGTTATCTCTCTGACCCTAAGGCGGCTGCTGTCTGTGTGAGAATTATTTCTCTTCAAGCTCTCCTCAAAAAAAAAAAATTTAAAAATTAAAAAGTAAGTGATTTCAAGGGGTTTCTAAACTATTCTGGAGATACTGGAGTCAGACAAACGAATTTATGAAGTGATTTTTTTTTTAATGTCACTGAGGTAAGAGGAGGAGACAAAAACAAGAGAAATTGGAAATAAATAAGAAATAATAAGAAATTGTGGATACACACAACAAGAGATGACAGGCTGTTGTTGGTAGGCTTTTGTTTGCATAGTATTGTTCAATGAAGTGTTTGTTTTCATGTTTATTCCAATCCTCACATAAGGTACATTGTAAACAATCAGCTCAGGGAAAGTAATATGAGCCAACAACCAACACACGCCAGGAAATTTTGACTGCTGTTTTTAAACTGTTGTGTACTTCACTGCTGTGGCAGGAATCCAAACCCGTATATAGAGGTTCACTTGAAGCACAAAATTAGTTTGGCTGCTGGAATAAAGAAATTGACGAACGAATTTTGGAATGCACAAACCATTGTGGCCATAATCCAAAGAAAGATTTGTATTCCTCTCAGAATAAAATTGGGTAGGAGGAAACATGTATAGTTGCTTGAATAGACAAAGCCTACTTATGCAGGTAGATTAGTCTCCATGGTTACAAATGACAAATGAGTACACGATAAAAAAATTCACGGATAAAGAAAGTTGTTCCTCTGAAAGAAAATGTCATTTGAAATTTGTTACCGTGACAGCAAAATAATAAAGTGCTTAGGGCCGATTCCAACTTCATCTCTTGGTCGTTGTTTTTTGTCCTGCAGGTAGGATGGGCTCCCCTTTTCTTTAGGGAATCTGAAGCCCCTTTTTTTACTCTGGTGAACAGAAACCCACCAACACCTGCAGGCATCAGGAGCAAGATTCACAAATTATGTGCATTTGTATGCTTTTGCCTCCGCAGAAAGAAGCATTTATGTAGAAAGAACAAAAGTGATTTTACAGCAATGTAACCTGAATATGAGGTGGACAGGATAAGTTAGCCATGTCATTTACCATAAAACAGAACAGATCATTTTACTGAGATTACAGTATCATAGGGATTTTTTTTTTCTGATTTTGTATCTGATCAATTCTTACAACATACACACAGTAATTGTAGGTGCTATAAATAACTGTAGCTGTACATCAAGAAACATGGATGTGCTCTCTCATGAGACTTTTCAAAAGAAAACAAATATTCAGAGATTGTTCTGATTTACTGGCACAAAAGTGCTTCCTTTGGGCTATATAAGAAAACTGCACACCTATCATGATCCATTTATTCATCTGTGCCTCCCTCCAAATCCTCTCCTCGCAGGCTGTTTACTTTTCAGGCTGTGCATTCATCTAATGCAGATAAAAAATAAAGTGATGTGTGAGCGGTTGCACAGCTTGGCCACTTGTTTGTTATCTGACCATTTATTTTTACCTCTGCAGGATGATTACTCCAAACTGAGAGAGCTGATCGCTTGTTACTTTTTTTAATCCAGCCATTTTTGTTGTGCTAGTGATTACAGAACTAAAATCACCAAATAAAACCGATTTCCTTTTTCTCTGCTTCACCAGCGAGCGTATTAGTTTTATATTTGGTATAAAACTAACTTTTATATCTTCTTTACTGTTGTCTTATGCCTATTTTGTTGTGGTGCAAATGGTGCCTTGATGTGCAAATAACAAATTAGGTAGGGGTGTCTGCATCCATTCATGGCTAATAATGGGAGTGGAAATGAGGTTTTTAGTGCATGTGTATAGTTTCTTGATGATTTAGATTCATTAAAGAAAACTACATGTACACACAGCTTGATAAATCTTGCAAAAAAAAACGTTCTTATACACATTGTTGTTTTTGTACATACACAGAGTTTTAGTCTGCAACCCACACAATTTTATGCTTCTGGCCCCTGGAATTTGAGTGCTGGTGAAATTGCTTAATCAGTATTCAGTCCCATCTAAAATATGTCAGCAGTCGTCCATATTTCCCATCTCAGCATTAATAGGATAGGAACAGGAACACCCATGTGCACATGCTAATTCTTCGATTTGTCCAATGCAGCCTGTGGAATACAGGGTCAGAGTAAAGCTTTCACAATAGGAAAGCTGTTGATTTTTTTTTAAGTTTATTACAGTGGGTGCAGCTACGTTTTTAAGCAAAAGACTGGTGTTCATTTAGCAATTCAAATGGCTTCAACACCCAGTGGTGAGGCTATGGGAGTAGGTTGAATTGGGATTGAGTCTGAACAACAGATGTCTTTCACACAATTAATCACTTTCATAGCCGTGAAGTGGATTACTTACAGAAAAGCGACCAACGTGTGGCATTACTCTAACATTGATTAAGCCGTTGATGTAATGTTTCTCATGTCTGAAAAGGCTTTACTTTGCCCAAAGGGAACAGAATCTAACATAAGCTTCTGATTCATTTGAACATCTCAAAAATAGCAAATTAGGACTTAGGAAGAGGTTACATACAAGACTATATAACATCTTCTCATTATGCAACTGCACACAGATGACTGTGGCTACTCAGGGTCCCACCGTGCTAACCACTCAGTACGGAAATAGTCCTAATATTAGACATTTGGTCACAGACTAGCTACTACCCCGTACCCACTCAAGTACTTTCTAGTCTTACAGCAAAGATAATTCAAATATCTTTCGCTGTAGCAGACAAATGAGTCTGATTGATCTAATAAAAGCTGAACTATCCCCAGTGTGTACTTTTGTACACAAAGGAAAGTTAATGCCTTATTTCCTGTTTACCAGTGCCTCTAAAAAGTATTTAAAAGTACATTTGCAATATGAAGACAAAAACTACAGGCTATCAGAGGGCTTACTTAAAACTTGTTCAGCGCCTAAATTTTCAGGCCTAGCCCTGAGTCAGAGAGTTATTGCCTGCTCCTGCTTGTTGCTTACAGACTCAAATTATTGCCCCTGTTACTTAGTAATGGAGTTTGCATTTGTGATGTAGCTCCATCTCAAGGTATTGTTAAAATTGGCTTATTTCATAGACATTATAAGTGAAACGGTCCCAGTACTTTTCCAGGAAAGACACGAGACATGACCTTAACTGAGACTGACCCAGACAGAACAGGGAACCCTGAGATCCAGGTGCAAAAAGCACACACACACATTATTTGGGTTACTCAGAGACATTATTTGGCTTAGTACGAAGAGCCTACTCATATCCAATCACATTTGATCAACAAGGGATCCACCGTGTGAAACTATGAGACAGATAAATACAAAATGTAACCGGAAATGAGGGGCTCTGTCTGACGGATTCCTGCGAGAGTTCTGTCATACCGAGACCAGCGCTGAGATACTCCACTTGTTGCCATCAATAAAGACTTCATTTTCACTTGAATTACTCCGGTCCGTTCTTGAGCTTCTAACTAAAAGAACCGAATCTTATGTTGTGTGTACACCAAGAGCGACCTACGCTACCTGAGCGCCGGAAATCATTATTTCTCTATGGAGGGTGAGCTACCTGCGCTACCAGAGCGGATTCACCAGTGGCGAAGCTTCCTGAGCGACCAGAGTGGATTCGAGCGATTAAACTCCAGCTAACTTTATGGTAATGAGCTATGACGCGCTTCGGCGAAAACCAATGACAATCCACAGATTGTAGTGGTCCGACAATCCGCGGGGTTCGCGGAAACAGATGTGTAAACTTTAGTTCCTATCCAAACAATAGTCGTTTAATCCTGAGACTGTTGCAATTGCTGTGTCGGGTGCTTCAATACAATAGTGTAGTAACCCCACGTATACCTTTCTCACTGCAATTAAGTTTTATTTCGGATTTATTGCAGATTTTATTTCGAATTTAGTTTCTTTTTCACAGCTGCCTCTGCTATTCCTGCTCTTCTCAGGTGTACCTAATGTAGTTTTACATCATCTGTAATGTGATGTATATTTTGTATAACAAATTGTAAATTACAACACGTTTCTTTGTGTCCCTGGCCTCACTTTCCTCATTTTTTTTTTCCGCGGAGGTGCTGCACAGCCGCGGGGCCTTTAAGAATTGAACATTCTAAATGTGACGTCACGAGCTACCAAAGCTACCAAAGCAAATTCACAAGCGAAGCTTCTCCAGCGACCTCCGCTACCAGGTAGCAGAGGTTGCTCTTGGTGTACACGCAGCATAACAGTATCACCAGGGTTGGGGAGTAACGGATTACATGTAACGGCGTTACGGTAAAGGATACAAAATAAAAGTAACTATAATCCGTTACAGTACAAGCAAAAACGATGTACTCAGATTACAGTTACATTCAGTGAGAATGGGGGTTACTTAACAGGATAACAATTTGTGCGAGGTTGCAGTGACAGAAGTACAGAGCGGCAGGGTCGGACTGGGGAAAAAAAATCGGCCCTGGCAAATTTCCCCGGGACTAGTCTCTCTCTCTCTCTCTCTCTCTCTCTCTCTCTCTCTCTCTCTCTCTCTCTCTCTCTCTCTCTCTCTCTTTCTTTCTTTTACCCTATGTATTAAAGTAAAACCTCTTGATAACTTCATGAAATGTTGATACTAATATTTCAAGATTTTTTTAAATGGTTATGTTTTTTAACAATAGCATTTCTGATGCTTTCAGACAGCTCGTTGCACTTCATCACTGTGAGAAAGAAAATGGAAACAATCTGACACTTTCATCCAGTAATATCACATTTCACTGGAGGATTCAGGCCACATGAAAACTGATAATTAAAAACAGGAGAGATTTTTTTCAGGTTTGAGCTAAGAACTACAGTAATTTCAATTAATCAAAAAGCTGCTTGTATTTGTGTCAGGGTTCGTTTTGTGATTGTGTCTTTGTTTCAATATATAAAAGCCATTTCCTCCCCCCCATTGTTAAAAAACTTTAGACAAACTGGTTTATATGCATCTGAAGATATTCTAAATCCACTACTTATGATCCTGGAGTGTCAAGAGACCAGCAGGGAATCTTGTCCCACACCATGATGTATAGGGACTCAAGGGTTTGCAAATATCCAGCTCTCACGAAGCATATCATTACATTTTAAGGTTAATGCATGGCCAGTATTAGAAGTTAGAATTGCCTGTGTTCACACACTTTAAGTACAACTATAACTCTCCAAGGAATTATGTAAATGAATACATTGTCCACCAAAGTGTGCGTTTGGCTTGTAGTGGTTTTATTATTTTCATTCAGCCTGACATAGTATTCACTGCAGGTTCTCACCATAAGATTTATTGTGCATTATATAAAACAGATTTTACAAGCTGACATTACAAGCATTAAATATAATAAGTTTCCAGTGAAATTTCAAATGAACTCCAATTCAATTTTGAAAATGCACACTTAAAGGTAGGGTAGGAGATCCTGGATTTTGAGTCCAGCGAAGCTGCATTTTGAAAATACACAGGTAAAAAGTCCCAACCCTTTTCTTCACTTTACCCCCGAAGGCACGCCTCTAGAGTACATGAACATGCACGAGCACGAAGGTGCACGAGCGCTGTTCTGACAGCAAGCATCGATCGTTGCCGTATTTAGTATATGCTAACTATACGTTTAATAATGCTAGGTGCTAGCCAAGCTGGCTCTAGTTTAGCTTCCTGCCAAGCTTCTGGACGTGTAATTCATTCACGGAGCAGGGTACGCGCACAGGGGAGGGAGGAGCAGATTGCAGTTTGATAGACGGCATCAGTATCCAATCATTGTGAACGGTCCGTTCACAATGATTGGATAAATACGGCAACGATCGATGCTTGCTGTCAGAACAGCGCTCGTGCACCTTCGTGCTCGTGCATGTTCATGTACTCTAGAGACGTGCCTTCGGGGGTAAAGTGAAGAAAAGGGTTGGGACTTTTTACCTGTGTATTTTCAAAATGCAGCTTCGCTGGACTCAAAATCCAGGATCTCCTACCCTACCTTTAAGTGTGCATTTTCAAAATTGAATTGGAGTTCATTTGAAATTTCACTGGAAACTTATTATATTTAATGCTTGTAATGTCAGCTTGTAAAATCTGTTTTATATAATGCACAATAAATCTTATGGTGAGAACCTGCAGTGAATACTATGTCAGGCTGAATGAAAATAATAAAACCACTACAAGCCAAACGCACACTTTGGTGGACAATGTATTCATTTACATAATTCCTTGGAGAGTTATAGTTGTACTTAAAGTGTGTGAACACAGGCAATTCTAACTTCTAATACTGGCCATGCATTAACCTTAAAATGTAATGATATGCTTCGTGAGAGCTGGATATTTGCAAACCCTTGAGTCCCTATACATCATGGTGTGGGACAAGATTCCCTGCTGGTCTCTTGACACTCCAGGATCATAAGTAGTGGATTTAGAATATCTTCAGATGCATATAAACCAGTTTGTCTAAAGTTTTTTAACAATGGGGGGGAGGAAATGGCTTTTATATATTGAAACAAAGACACAATCACAAAACGAACCCTGACACAAATACAAGCAGCTTTTTGATTAATTGAAATTACTGTAGTTCTTAGCTCAAACCTGAAAAAAATCTCTCCTGTTTTTAATTATCAGTTTTCATGTGGCCTGAATCCTCCAGTGAAATGTGATATTACTGGATGAAAGTGTCAGATTGTTTCCATTTTCTTTCTCACAGTGATGAAGTGCAACGAGCTGTCTGAAAGCATCAGAAATGCTATTGTTAAAAAACATAACCATTTAAAAAAATCTTGAAATATTAGTATCAACATTTCATGAAGTTATCAAGAGGTTTTACTTTAATACATAGGGCAAAACACCTCTAGGATGTGGCATTAAAAAGAAACTCAGTGAGTCTGGTTGGTGTTGGTTGTGGAAGGAAAGAAAAAAAAACATCACACAAGACATCTAAAGAACTGCAGTCTGACCCGGAGCAATCTGGAGTGGTAGATTCAGCCCATATCTCAATAGTGCGCCATAGGCAAAGGCCAAGGAGGACACCACGGCTAAAAGAAAAACACAACAAAACAGCTTTAATGTTCATAATGTTTATGAACTTTTAAGCTGCTATTACTCTGGAATAATGTTCCAAGCACAGGGGAAACCAAGCAAAGTAAATTGGTACTTCATCAGTCTATTTTCAGGTGACAAAATGATGGCAATAATAATAATAATAATAAAATATCCCTCACAGTAAAACATGGCAGAAGTTCTATCCTGCTGTGGGGCTACTTTGCTGTGCTTCCTCTGGTTATTGAACTGTTGGATGAATCAAAAAAAAAAAGGGAAAAAGATGGAATATGAGACTAAGGTATTTTAGATTGAAATGTGTTTTTCACTGTCGGATAAATATTTTTGTTTAAGCTTTTTTCATTTTTCTTTTTATCTTTCAATAGTAATCACAACAGACAGCACAGCACAGTGGTTGAAAAGTAAAAGATGGACTGCTTTTCAATTATCCAGAGGAAAGTCCTGACCTAAATTTGATTGGCAACGTTTGGAGAAAGATTAAATCTACCAGTGCACCTTTGTGCATGAGCATGAGTATATTTGCATAAAGGAGGGGAGGCAGAAACCCAGCAGCAGAGCGCATGAAGCTTCAAGATGGCTTCTAGAGTGTTGCCAAATAGATGGTATGTGCACACATTGCCTTGCATCCATATTGATTCAGAGTATCTTTGTGTATAGAGGGAAAGGGTTGATGTAGCATGAATGTTTTTGGGCTGCTAGTTTAAGAAAGAGAAAAATGGGTTTTTGATGTGCTGCTCTCAGCTTCTACAGTAAAAGAACACTTTGCTATGTTGATATAATAAAAAAAGTACCAAAAAAATAGATCACTTAAATTACCTCAACAGTTTGGGAGTTTAACGTGAGCTCGCTCTCAGCCTCACCCGTTCTTTGATGCCTCTCGTCGGGTCAACTCATTCTCCCTCACATGCATTCAGTCCTGTTTCCCTGTGTTAGCTCAAACAATGTTGACTGGTAATGGATGGTATTGTGTTTTGACGTGAAACCCCGACAAGTTGCATTTGTTTGTGCTGAGGGACAGGCTTTGTGCTCGTTCAATGGCTCGACAAATATGTGTAATCTCCAAGATCAATATAAACTTAATTTCTATCAAACTACAAACAAAGGAACAAAGGAATAAAACATCTGGAACATGTTGTCCAAAATGGAAATTTTATTTCATTCGATGCGCTCATATCACAACATGGGTTAGGAAGCAATACATTTCTAGAATACCAACAACTTAAATCTATAATAACTAAGAAATATATCCTCCAACAACCAGACTTACAACTCCCCATTAGGGTAACAGAATTTTTAAGCTTCTGCACACCAAAACTGCTATCAAAAATATATAAATTACTGTCTAAGATGGATGATACAATTTCTTTACCATCCTCAAAATGGGAGGCAGATCTATCCCTCAGTTCTAATTCTAATCATAACCTCTGGCCACAAATATGTTTGAACATCTTCAGAATGACTCGAAATCCTAATTTGCAGCTCATACAAAATCCTTCACAGAACACATTATACAGGACAAAGGATGTTCAGGATGGGTCTAACACACTCAAATATCTGCTCACATTGCACAGATAACACACCTGATAATTATGCACACGCTTTATAGTTTTGTGCGCCTGTCCAGAAGTTTTGGCTTGAGGTCTGTGAGGACCTATCAACATGGCTAAAGTGTAGTATTCCTGCATGCCCCACACTGTGCATACTGGGTGACCTGGACAACATCAACATGGAAATTAACTCCGCACACATGGTCCTCACAGTGCTTTGTATCGCAAAGAAAACTATTCTCATGAACTGGAAAGCTAAGAGGAATCTGTGTATTAACCAGTTTAGAATTTTTCTTTTAGATTATATTAGCATGGAAACAATGTCTGCCTCCTCAAAAGATCAACTGGCTGAATTTCATTCTCTCTGGTCCCCGCCAGGGCTGTACTCTGGGACCAAAAAATGGCCCGGGCATTTTTTGGCCATGGCGGCCCATCATGAATATTTATACGATCACATAAGTAATCTCATCACTTTCTGTGAAAAACTCAATTAAATCCTAACACAAATGTATTCATTTAAATAAATCTCCTCACCTTACAAAAGCAGTTTTTTCATTAAATCGCTCTTCTCTGCCACTCTGTCAATCACTGTGTCAGTATCAAGGGACCCAAGAACATCTTTCTCGGTGGCCATCAACATAAAGGCTTCCAGTTTGCTGGCAGAAAGGGAACTCCTCAGTCTGTGTTTGATGTAGCGGAGGGTTGAAAATGACCGAGGCAGGAATATTAATTTCGTATTTCTCCGGTTACCTACCAATCCATTTCAGCAAAGCAATGTTTTACTAATATTACATGGGCAACTGTAACCTGTAACACCTGCAAACAATATAGTTGTAACAAGCTAAAATAACACTGAACACTTTGGTGTCTACATGAGTGTCATGAACATTAATGACACACTTGATATCTATGACTGATGTCATTGGGTATTTGCAATATCTGCACACCAGTCAACTTTACATAAGCCTACAAAATGGAATGGCACTAGATACGTTATAGCCTTGCCTACATTAATGATGGTTTAAGTACTGTAATGCTAATGACAGGTGCATGTCACTTTTACACTTCAAATAAAGTAAATCTACTCATAGTATTAGTTGAAAATAAAGACTCTGAATGATCTCTGTGACAGAAACGCGCACGCACGCACACACACACACACACACACACACACACACCACAGTCGGTGACCACCTCCTAACCAACAAGGTTGATAAAAAAAACAGGCTAGGTTTTTTATTCGTGTTCCAGCCTGACTGGATAAAATAAGTAATAATTTCAGCATGATCAATTCCCCCCATACTGATGTAGTGAAGATGTAGCCTACCTGTCCTTTATCTATAAATACCTCATTTAAGTCTCCACGCACACGGAGAGCCCTCAGTCCTACCATTATAAAAACATGTAATTCTGCTAACATTTCGCCTAATATTAGCCTACTTCTTACCGGGCTGGCTATTCTGACCTCCTCAATCCGTCCCTGGGTCACGTCTGTCTCCTCCTCCTCCTCCACCTCTGAATCCACCTCGATAGCTTCTTCCTCTGTGTTTGGCCTACACTGTTCTACACTCGTGCACTGGGGGCTGCTGATGATGCTGACGGCCCTGGCCCTGCACTTGATGGCCCTGCACTTGATGGCCCTGCACCCGGTGCTGTGGTCGTGGTGGAAGCACTTGCAAACATGTCAGTAAGCTTCGCACATTTTGCTGCTTGTAGGCTTTTTAGCCTTTTATCTCGCAGCTTCTGTGCACCACCCTTTCGTTTCTGTTGTTTATCCATTTCGGTTTTTGACTGTTCTCTCCTAGTATGTTCAGCTCAAATGGTAGGATTGATGACCTGTGTCAACGGTGAGGGGAGGGGCGGGCCAAAGAGGTGCTGAGAGATTTCATTGGACTAGCCCCGTCAACATGAAATCGTGGGCCGCCCGCAGGTGACTTTTTTTTTTTTTTTTTTTTTACATAAATCAAAAAAAAAAAAAAAAAACGACATCACCGGCCCTCGAGGGGCGTCGGCCCACCGGGAAAATGCCCGGTATGCCCGACTGTCAGTCCAGCCCTGGTCCCCGCTGATTAGCTTTATCACATAGTGGGGGTGGTGTGTTGCTGTCCCACCACTCTGGGCGGTCAGTTGTGTGCTGGGGGGGGGCTGTGTGGCTTCGGGTTTCTGGTGGTCTCTCGGGTCGTGGGGACCAGGTTGATCATTGCTGGGGGGGACTGTGTGTCTGGCCTGGTTGACAGTTTGGGGGACTTGTGGGTGGAGCTGTCTTGCGGTGTTGGGCGTGGTCTCTTGGTGGGCATGGGGGGGTGGCCACGCCGCTCTGGCGTGGGGTGTAGTGCTGGGCCTGGGCCCTGGTGTCTGGGTGCTGCCTTGCGCCCCGGGGGGTGCCCTGCCTGTGCCCAGGGGGGTCTGGTTGCCCTGGGCACGCCGCCGCGAAGGTGGGTCGGTGCGGGTCCTGGCTCCTGCTCTGTGGCAGATCCCAAGAAACAGGGTTGCCTATTTTAGCCATTCCTTGGCTGCCCTCTCCGGGGGAGCCTCTCTCCCCTGGTCTTCTAGATCCCCATACCCCTCTCCCTTCTGGCTCCTGTACACAGCACACATTCACACACGTAGGGTTTGAGGGCGGGTGTGTGCTGTGGGGGGCAGTGGATGGGTCCACGTAGGTGGTCCCCTTTGCTGCACTCTGCAGCCCCCCGCCCTTGTTTTAATTACACCTTAGACATTACTAATCATGAGACACACACACACACACACACACATTAGGTTTTGGGGGGCGATAGCACTGAGTGGTATCTGGTGGGCGGGGCTCTTTGGGTATGTAGGCTGCCCGGAGGGCCACGCTCCCAGTTCCACAAGGTTGCTTTCCCCTCAATTTTAAATGCTCACTATTAGAAAATATCAAAGAGCCAAAGGGGAGAGGGGAGGGGTCTTCCCGCACCCCTGTTGCCTGGTTGCTGCCTGGGGCGGGGGGGCCAGGAGGAGGAGTTGTCCTGCTGGTTCGGGGTCTGTGGTGGCTCGGGGGCTGCTGGCCCCCAGATGTGCCCGCTACGCCACACTCCAGCGGAGGTGGGGGATGGATGAATGTGCTGTGCGAGTGTTTGTGGATGTGTTTTTTTTTGTTTGTTTTTTTTTTAAATGTATGTATGTATGTATGTATGTATTTATTTATTTTATTATTATCATTATTATTATTATTATTATTATTTTATTTTTTTTCTCTTATACGATTTATGGGGTGACTGGGTCTGGGTCTGGGTCCTGCTGTCCTCTAGCCTGCTTGTGCTGTTCCTGATGGAGGGGGGGGCATTGCTTCTCCCCGCTGCTCGGGGCCTCACCCACCTGTGGGCACGTCTTGACTCCTGGGGCGCTTGCCCAGGGGCACTGGGGCAGGCGCTGGCCCACGGCGGTTGGCTGTCTGGGGCGCCTGGTCCTCTCGGGTGTTGGGCGGGGCCCCTGCCGGGGGGTTTTGGTGGCGCTAGGGCTCGCGGGGGCCGGTTTCCGGCGTGTGGCCCATGTCTGGGTGGCGGAGGCCTGCCGGGGCTGGTAGGCTGCCGCCTCTGGTCGCCGGGGGGGCTCTGCCCGATGCTCGTGGGGGCTTTGTCCGGGAGCTTCCTCTGCTGTCTTCTGGGTGGATGCGTGGTTATCCCTGCGGTGGGCTTCCCGGGTTCTGTGCTCCTTGGGGGCTGTTGGTGGCCTGGGTCTGGGGGCCCTCTCGGCCTGCTTCTGATTGCGGAGGGGGGGGGGGATTGTGACACTAAACACTGATATTTAAGCATGGTTGTTACTCCTCTCAATACACGACGAGGCGCAGGTTTTCTTTTACGGGTTTATTCTCTAAGGCAATCTTTGGAAACCTCACAAAACCGTGAAAACTGAAACACAATACACAGTATTAGAACGGCGTCAGCTAAAACGCTGGCACAAATCAGACCATTACGGCATGAATAAACAAATAACAACAAAACAAACCTCGTTGGCTGCGTGCATCAAGGGAGTAACTTTGATTTTGACATTGGTGGGGACACAAAAGTGCTCCACGACAGTTTTTTTTTTTTTTTTGCATTACCAATCATAAGTTAATGGCATGCAGATGCTATATGTTAACAAGCCATCCTAATGTTTAGGGAGTTGGTCTTTAAATCACAGGGTTGCAGGCTCAAATCCCACGATTAGGCTACCTCTGTTTACACCCCCATCCATGACTGGAGTGACCTTGAGCAAAACAACTAACCCAACATTGCTCCAGAGACTGTAACCAATAATGTGTTCTTATAAGTCGCTTTGGATAAAAAAAAGTCAGCTAAGTGTTATGTAATGTAACTCATATAATGCAGGGTATCTGCACATTTTTTATCAACAAATTTAATGACTTTTAAGACCTCTAAGAATAAAAATCAAGACCATTACCACGGCAAAAATATATATAAAAACTACACTCTAGGCTGTTCGGTGTTGAAAAAAAGTCCAGTGTGAAATGTGTTTCAGTGATACCCAAGGCAACACCACACACTACAGGACAATCGTGCCCAATTGTCACACCTCTGCGAAGGAGCGTGTTTTCGCTGCCATTTGTCTGTCTATTTGTCTGAGGCTCTGAGCAAAATAAATCTATAATTGAACCTAATTTTCGAGTTATGTCTACTGTGCTTTTAGAACTAGGAAAACGATTTTACTACCCAAGTTAACTTAAACCAGAACTTTGGACAACTCACGTGAAGCACAGACTATGGACAGTGACTTTGCATTGCATAAACCACACGACAAAATCTAATATCCTTCGGGATTAATAAAGTATCTCCAATCTAATCAAATAAATAAAAACGAGCACAGACCGCTCATACAGTCAATGGCATGTACCCATAGAAAAAATACACACTCACCCACACGTCACACAACCTGACTATCAACTGCTAACAACCATGATCAGTAGCCTACACAAACCCAGACACATAATGGCTCGGCGGCCAGCAATCGGATAAAGCAATGAAGTGAATCAATCCTGTGAAAGAATGTACAAGTGAATGAAACCTGCACTCACCCATTATGAAGTTAACTCTGCCAGCCCCCATACTCTTGCCCCTGCTCAGCCAACTCCTTGACGTCGGGTATGGTTGGTAACGTTACTGCGGCTAGCATTAGGAACTAGGCTGCTAGGCTTGCTAAATCGGTAAGCATTAGGCTACTGAAGAAAGCTAGTCTTTTTAGCTACGTTATATTATCATCTTTCTTCTCGGCTATTAGTTAACCTTTGTTTACGGCCACTGGCCCTAACCTGACGCGCTAGCTGTCAAATCACCGGAAGTTTTCACCGGAAGTACTGACGCACACACAAAAGTTCGAACGTCAATTGTCGCCATATTGTGCACAGAGCGATAGACTCTCCAGACATATCTTTCTTTCATTTCGCCCAGATGAAATTTAATGCCACTCTTCGAAAATCGGCGAAATTTAAGACATTTTAAGACCTTAAAAAAAGTTTTTTTTTATTTAAGACTTTTTAATACTTTTTAAGGATCCGCGGAGACCCTGAGTAGGGGGCTGAATATTGGTAGGGACGTGACCCTAGCGTCCCTACCCAAAATTACGCCCTTGGCGTGCATGAAATGAGAGACAGTAATGTCCTTGGTGTCTTTGGTCCTTTTCATGAAGTTGTGTGTCAACGTCCTTATTGATGACTTTTATGACAGCTTGTCTTCCGTGGCTGATACTTTGGCGCGCTAATGTCCCGGTGTTTTGCTAGCCACGTAAGGGTGTTACGTCTCACGCACGCACATTGAGGTTGCATATCAAAATAAAAGTTTGTTTTTAAACACAGGTAAGTATCAAAAATAACCCAATAAATCATTATAAAATTATCAAAACCCTTTGCATGAAAACACTTAGAAATTTAATGCTTGTAACCGTTACAATGGTTATTATGTGGGACCATCTATGTGTATTGCATGTTCATGCACACACACACACATACACACATACACACACACACACACACACACACACACACACACTCACACTCACACACACACATTCATTAGCCCAGTAGCATGCTCACTATGCTCACTAAGCAGTTGTTGTACTATCCTGTGGTTTAAGGTCACCTGTGTATTATATGAGATTGCTGCTGCTTGTGTTTTTTTGTTTTTTTTGTTTGTGTGTTTGTTCTCTGCTTGTCTGCTTACAGGTGCTCCTGGTGCTTCTAAGGTTGGATTCCCCACAAAAGCCGTGAATCGTCTTCAGTTTTGTTTTTACAGGTGTAGCAGCTGGTTGTTGGATTTTTCATTGTTTTTTATGTTTGTCTCTTCATGTTTCTGTTCTTTTTTTTCTCTTCTTCGCTTTCCCTCTCTCTCTGTCCCCCGGTCCGGTTTGGCACTATTATCATATCATGTTAAATATTGTAACAAAAATAAATAAATAAAAATGAGGAGTTGATGGGCATCAAGGGGAGCTTTATATTCATAAAGCTTCCCTTGGCATAGCAAATGTGTTTAGCATAAACGGTATTCAGATTACAATTCTGCTGCCATAATGCTGGACAGGACAAGGGGTAAAAAAAAAAAATAAAAAAAAAAAAAATAATTTCTATCAAACTTTGAGCTTTTTTTTTTCCAGCCCATTTTAAAGTCAGTGCTTTGGTCTCCCACAGTAGGCATTTTTAAATCTATTCATTTTTATTCATAATAGCTGCAGGCCTCAAATGTAAGTTGGAAATAGCTATAGAGAGATGACAAGTTACAAATAATTCTGACAGAAGCTTCTGAAAGCTAGACCTCTTATACAGCAAGAAAAAGGCCAGATATTTTCTTTCAAAGCTTGAGATGTTGTCTGGTCCGCGAGTCAGGTACAGCATGATGGTAATAATATTAACTGGGGGCTCATTAATACCTGCACAAGGGTATCCATCTGTATTGTTCTCAGTCCGCACACATGAATATTTTTTCAATACAGTTGGACAGATGTACAGTCCTCCAAAGAGCTAACACTGCGCATAAGCTTCTTTTTTTTTTTTTAGATCAAATGCTAATTGGATGAACCTTAGCTTGTGACTGGATAGGCCAATGACCAATTTAATAACAAAGAGGACAAATAGCAAAAAGTATGGGTGAAAAGCACAGAAAACAAACATTATTTTTAACACTTAGTGTCACTCCAACACAAAGCAGTAGCGTTGTCCATTTTGACGTGTCGTTGAAAAGCAGAGCAAAGCTAAAGTACCGACAACAGCACCATCTTAACCAAGAGCAGTCCACAGGTCAGATTGTTCCACGTATATCTAATACTCTCCCTCACTCTACATTTCAACCAAAGAATGTGACTCCGAGGTTTGGTTTAATGTGTAATTGTGGAAGAGTTTTTACTTTCCAGGATTTTATCCCACATGTCGGATTTTTCTGAACAACAAAATACATTCACAGATACAATCACAGTTTATGTGAAAATCCTCTTTTTTTCGTTCCCATGTTTACAAGACAGACAGTCCATCAAAATGAGTGATAAGTGTGTGGAACACAGTGGGTCATGTGCCAAGAGTTTTGTTTGTTGTTGTTTTGTCAACCAACTTGCTAAAAATGAGCATGCATATTGCATCACTCTGCAAAAGTTCCAATGGGATCATGTCTCGATTATTTTTTTAGAATCATTTTCATACCCTTGAATATACCCTTAAAAGTACCATTAGCAGGATGTAAATATGACACATGAATGTTTCCACATCCGAGCTGACAGCATTCCCTAAAACACTTTTAACGTAAAAAGGTGATCATATAGGAGGCCAATTGCCTGCCTTGTTTAAATGTAAACACAACAAATTACAATGGAACTTTGTCAATCCTTAGCTGGGCTTAGCCAACAGCTAAAATTGGATAGATTTGTAAATCAAAAGTGCTTGGTTAAGGTTAGAAAGTATGTTGTGTCATGAATGGCAGGACTTTTTTCATAATATTTGAATATTCAAGGTGTGTGGTCATTATGCCAAGATATGAAGAGTTCTGTTAGGCTTTTTCTTTTTTAAAAGGATGTGTATAAGTCTTGCAAGGGACTCAAACACATTCTCCTAATTATTTGTAAGAAAACTACTTCACAAATGTTGTGCGTTTCAGGCGACTGACCTTTAGTAGCGTCAGGGAGAGCCTTTGATCTAAAAATAAGTAGACACACAATTTATCACTGGATCTGCACAGTTGTTGATATCAAAGTGTTGCAACTACAGTCAGAAAGTAATGGTTGAATTGGCCCCAAATTTCCACCAAACTTTGCAAAATTACATCTTAAACTTGTTGAAATCACAATTATTGGAAAATTCTCAAAAAGTTATTTTGTTCTGAGCAATAACCAATCCGGTGAATGATGCTACAAGGTAAATTGTGTAATGGCATCGCCATTCATATGCCTTTTTTTTTTGTTTTTGTCATACAATTTAAGACTGTAATGATTTATCCTTAAATCAATGAGTTGAGATGCATAAGTGAGAGAGACTCACAAGGACAGAACAAGCTGAGAAGGAACTCTTAGAGACAGCGAGTCTGAAAGACAGAAGTCAGCACAGAGGAAGAGAGTCACTGAGGCTGTTACTCATTCATCCAGCCTCTCAAACAACAGAGTCACAGGTACTGAGACAGATGTGAAAAAAAGAAGAAAGAGCGAGGAGGATCTCGTTCGGCAAGAGAGATCACAGCTATACAGATCTATTTACAGTTTAGTAAAGGCTCCATAGTGTGGGTGAGTGTGTACAGCAGGCACCAACAGTAGCATAGTCACACACATACTCATGCCTCATTTACACATTAACAAAGCAAACATTCCTTTGTTCAGTTATTCTCATATTGCCTGGGCAAAGAGCAACAAATGGCCACACTGCAGATAGTGGTTGATGATTGAACACAGGGTTTTTTGTGCCATCTAGAGGCTTAGTTTTGAACACAAGGCTTTCATTAATATTTTGGGGATCAAGTTGCTTGCATTAACTGCAATGACAGAGGCATCAAGTGCCTTTGCATTAATGTGGCGGTAAATAACGTCCTCTGCTCGGAGGCTGAGGAGCTCGCGGACCTCCTTTTCTCCCCAGTTGGCCATATTAAAAAGTGTCTCCAACTTGATGTAGGCTAAAACAGAGTAAAACTTGTCCTCACGTCACCTGTCGCTGTTGTTCTGAATCAGCTGTCCATTCTGTCTTTTGAACTCGTCACGTCACGCCACGCCCATACACACGAAGATGTTGCAGTGGTAAAATGAGAAAAATTCTCCTCAGGCATGTTCATCTCTATCAACCCCTTTCTTCTGGCAACCCCTCTTATTTTTTTTTTCATTTGTCTCAACCTTTAATAATTCGCCCATGTTTTCATAAACATATTAGCAAAAAATAATAATAATAATAATTAAATCTTACACAAAAACAAAGTAGCCAAAAGACTAACTCTGAAGAACTGAAATGGACATTTTCAAACCACTTGAATAGTTGTGTGTCTGTGTGTGAGGATTTCTAGGAGAGGGAATGGGCAGACAAAAGGAAAAGCAAGATAACAGACAATCCAGGAAGATGTTAATCAATGATGACGATTAAAAAGAAAAAAACAATTTAACCAATTATCTACAAAAAAATATGCACATGAAACAAGAAAAACAACAAAAATAAATCAATAAATAACTGCAGCATTATATAAGGATCCCTAGTGCAAGGAGGTAGGCTGAGACAGTATATGTTCCAAAAAACATTTGTTTGTTCATTTCATATGCTGCCACAATGCTTTCTTCTGTTCTTCTGTTTCAGTTCAGACTGCTGCATACCAAGTCAGATATCCTTTAGAACAGGGTCCTCCCGGATGGGGCACCATCCTCTTCATTCCTAATGATCCTCCCTGTTGAGGATGGCAAATATAATGATGTGCTGTTAGTTATTCGACTTTCCTGGCGCAAATAATCAAATTTGGATTATATTTCATGAAAATGAATTTCAATTTCATGATTGGTTTGTGCTGTTTTCGGGATTCAAACACAGGTCATTAACCATATCAACCACATGTAGCACATTGTCTCATGACTACATTGACTAATCTTAGTGCTTTTTTAGCTCTTCACAAAGTTTTCATGTTTCATTTGAAAACGTTCAAACTGTTTGACAAACAGAACTGTCATTGACGTGTGAGCAAAACAAAGAAAAAGACCAACACCTCTAATGAAAGCTTGCAGAATACACCCCATCATCATCAAGTGCAGTTGGGCACACCACAATTTTGAGTAAATTAACAGCACAGCAGGCATAACTGTTTATGCTATAGTCAAGGCTGATTTCAGTGTCTATGTTTTCTATGTCAGACTTAACACAGATATCAGATGCAACTGTGGGTACAAAGATGAATATATCTATATGAGGTGGTGTATCAACGCAGAATAAATGGGCTGTGTGTTGTTCATTGGGTCATTTTGTTTAGTTATTCCTCTACCTCCAGGCTTTGCAGCCAAGCCTTCTGTGTCACCCGTTTGGTCAACTGTCCTGCATAAGCAGACTTCCTCTCTTCCCCAACATTGTAAATAAAAGTGCACTGGCATCCTAATTGCTGGTTGTAGGGTGCAGCATCGCATTGAAACTCCTAAACCTCCTCTTGCTCTCTGCCTCTTGTTGTTCTTCTAACTCCTCTACCTCCCCCTGAATGATAGCAGGTGGTAGTGGCATCCTTCTCCTTCTGGCATTTAGCTTTGAGTGGCAGACTTATAACACAGAAGCACGAGGCATGGCAAAAATAGCTTCAGGCTGCACTTTTAAAGATGAAAGAAAATGCAGACTGCATCTGTTTTACATGTATATTTTAGTTTAAAGCATTTCAATCAAAGCCTTCGTAGCACAAATGGTTATACAGATGAAGTGAGTTCAGAACTCACGAGGATGAACAACAGGCAAATCCAAGCAGCATGCAACAGACTCCACAGGGGCAGCACTAAACCTCCCTGAGAGTACACAGAGGAAAACATTCATCATGCACAACCAAGGAGGTGTCATAATTATTGTGGCCAAAAGTGCCCTGAATGATCAGCTGTCAGAAAGTGTGCTCTGTTTTTGAGTGACCATATTAAAACAAGTGCACAGAGCTGGGGAAAGCTTTTGTCTGATTGGACAAAAGTATGCATCTTGAAAGCCTATCTACTTAATTATGGAACTGTTTGCTAAAGGACCTCCAGCATACTTATAATCAACAATTAATCCAGCTGATGACATCAAATTGACAAGAGGGGGAAAAGTTTACAAAGGTTCCTGGTTCAAACCTCTGCTGGGGTTTTCTTTTGAGAAGTTTGCATGCTTTCCATGTGTGGGTTTTTTCTTGGTGCTGGGGGTGTCCCTCCACAGTTCGAAGACTTGTAAGGTTGATTGGTCATTCTAGAGTGGGCGTAGATATGGGTGAGGTCATCCATGGTGTCCATGTTAACTTTGTGGAGCACTGGCGATAGGTTCAGGACAACCCTGAACAGGCTTACACGGATTTAGACACAGGATTGAAGGATTGATGGAACATTTTCCTATTTAGTTTACCATGACTGACACTTTCTGGATTTCAGTCTTAACTTTTTGCAACATTTGACAATCTAAATTTAGGTTAGTGGCTAGGTGGTCCAAAAGAAGAATGGGAAGTTTGGTAGCTACTGAATGTTCTCTGAGTTTACTCTGCCAATACTGACATGTTTCATTCTCAATTTTAGGCAGGGTCCTTTACAGTTCAAGCAGTTGATACCAATGCTAGAATAGCAACTTTTCCTGCACAGTGTTCTGCTACTAGGTTTTTCACCATCTGACAACATGTACTCTGGCATTTGCATTTGGCCAGCCAATAAAAGTGCCTTTTCTGTATGTTTACCATCAGAGGCTTCTAAAGCCTGAAAGCAGAGACAATAGGCGGAGCTGGAGCCTGGTTTACTCTCAGGTCACTTTTACGATGTGCTAAAAGCTTTTTATGGAATTTTCATCCGATGACGCCAAAAATAAATTGTGTGAAGGTTATTTGCAAGTGTGAAAAAGTGTTCGATCATTAGTGTTTTTGTTTTATTCTATCATACAACCCCTATAAAACAGGGTTTTTTTGGGGGGGGGGGGGGGTTATCAAGAACTCCTACTCCTACCAAAACTGTGTCCCTGTTGGACTGGAGCTTAATATGAGCCCCTGATTTCATACAAATCCTTTCATCCCTGTTAGTGGAGAATAAACAAACAATGGGACCTTTTTCACATCTGTATGTTGTTGATTGGATTTGATGTGATGCCAAAACTGCCAAGAAAGCAGGTTGTTCAATGAAATGTTTTCTGAAGATGAATTTTTACTGTGTGTAGAATAACATAACAGCTTGTTAATGACATTATATTACAACGCTACAGAGCCAATATTAAATGACTGAACAAACCCACAATGATTACCAAGTCTGCAAGAGATAAAAAGCTTTAGTAACTGCTGAATTTCAAACTGTGGACTGTGTGGGAACCCCACAATTAGTCTGCATCAACTAATTAAATGCAATACCTGGATCAAGCTGCTGTGGTTTTAATCTGCTAGAGGTCTCTATTCAACTGCTGTCTGACATTTGAATTCTTAGTTATATTTGATGGTTAGTACTGCTCACATTTATCTGTTGGCTGGTTGGAAGTTGGGTTTGGTTGGGTTGGGTTGTTGATGCGATCACACTCTCCTCCCCTCACTGCTCGAAGAGATAAGAGCTGAGCAACTGCAAATGTGTCAGAAGCACACCCCAGTTCACCCACGGCTTCACAGAGTAACACTTACTGACAATGACTGATTCAAAGTCTTCGTAAGTACAAACGTACTCTCTGCTTTGAATATAATTTAACCATTTGAGTTTACAGCATTGAAAATAGATGAATTTGCAGGAACTTCTGTCCTTGAAATGTCTTTTAGTGAGAAAAATCTGAGAGATGGGGAGAGTGACAGGCTTAAAAAGAGCAAGAAGAAGCAAAAGGGAGAAGTTGCTTGGAAGCCAGAGGGACCCAAAGACCCATTTGCCATGGTCTGTGTCTCTGTGTGAGTGTGAGAGATATTCCATCTTGGCGTTTTTTTTTTTTTGGTGTGTGTGTGTGTGTGTGTGTGTGTGTGTGTGTGTGTGTGTGTGTACATTGCATATAAAACAAGTATGTTTGCAGTTTGAAATGAACAGGTATTCACTCTACTTTTGTGCTCAAGCTGACTCATGTTGCTGTGGGATAGTCAAAGAGTCTGTTTCCTGGGAAAATCATGGTAAGCTGTTCTTTCCCTTTCCTGTTCTGTGCCAGCTGGACTCTCTGCCTGAAAAGAAACAGCAGGAGATCCAGAGAGCCCTTCATCTTTTCTGCACGGGCCCAAACCTGCCTAAGAACCTGCAACAGGCCAAAAAACATACCTACCACTTCTGGGACACGCAACCTGTCCCCAAACTGGGTAAGAAGAAAGTCATCCTTCTGCAGTTATGCTAGATGATCTAAACTTGGAGTGGAGAAAAAAAAACGGGCTCACATCAGTTGAGAAGACCATTTTGCTTTCAGGTCTGTTGCCTCTCATTTGTTGTAAGGTTTACACTAACAATCTGTTAGCTTCGATTAGCACAGAATAGAGTAACAAGATATAACAAGGAAATTGGTGATCTTTGGATTTGCTTGCAGGCAGGTTTTATTACCTTGGACAGATACGTGTTTCCCTCTTGCCAGTCTATATGCAAATTTAGTCAAAATTAAGAAGTTGCTGGCAAGTTATAGTTTCATATTAAATAAACGGATAGGATATTCTTGTTTAATTCTACTTCAGAAAATGTATATATCTATTTACTGAAACATAGGGAAGTATTTCTGGAATATTCCAAATAGATATTGTCCATTTTTCATTTGTTGAAAATTTTCCATTATAGCTTTCTGTTTTTTATTTACACATGACCATGCTTTATTGTATATTTACGCATGATAAGTAGAATGTATTATAATATGTTTGAATGTGTGTAGGTGAGACAATTACATGCAGGGCTACAGGGAAGTTTGTTTGAAGAAAGAGAGAGAGAAAAAGATTGTCTGATGCTCTCAAACTCTCGGAACTGACTTATTTGTAACTGTTTGTAACTGTTTATTGTTGGCTTCTATTAGTTTTCTATTTGTATTTTGTAGTCCAGGTAGTACCGACAAATCATCTCTGTGGGGCGTTCAGTTGCTTGTGGCTTATCATTTTGTCAAGAGTAAAAGAGGTACATTTGCTCAACACCAATCTTTGAGCCATCAGCTACCATCTGACCAGAACTCAGCACCACACAGTAAGCCTTGGCCTTGATATCTGTTATCCATCACCTGGATATCCTCTGATTACAGTGGAGGTTCCAAAGGATTGGTTGCCGACCCCATACTAGCCAGCAGGTTTTCAGATTGGTGGCACAAAAAACATTGGGCTTACTCTTCAAAAGATTGATCTATGCAGCTGCTGTTTTTCAAAATGATCATTTCCACTAAAGCATTCGTATGGAAATACTTGCAAATTGTAATGATTTTTAAAAGTAAAATATGATTTCTCCTTTCAGAAGACGTGCTTGAATTGTCAGTCGGTATTAATATTACAAAACATTTACAAAAGACTATAACAGACAAGAAGAGGGTGGTTGCTGATCAAATAGCTGACTGTTGTAAATCAAATCATAGAGAACCAGATAAAACCAGAACCAATTAACCAACTGTGACTGCGAAGATGGCTGATGTGATCATTCTCAGTCAAGGAGGGGGAACAGCAGCACAGAAGATAGTTTTTGCAGAGATCTAGCTGGACGTGCATGGTGAGAAAGTGGTACTTGGAGGTATTGACTGTCACTGCAGACCTCCTAGTTTGACAGTGTACAGGCCACAACCTTGACGTTATATGTTCCTCAGTCAGTATATTTTCTCTTTTGTGTTGTCAGGTGACCTTATTACAACTCATGGTCCAATAGTAGAGGGTGAACACAGCATTCGAAACGAGCCCTACTCACTACCTCAGGGTTTCTCCTGGGATACTCTGGACCTGAGCAGCCCTCCTGTGGTAAGTTATTTGTTGTCAGTTATGGTACATATCGGCAGATAATGCATCATGCAATATAATTTTTTATTTTTATTTAAAGTAACAAATTGCTTTCTTTTGTAATAAGTTCTGGCCTGATATCAGACAGAACTATCAGCCCATCAAACTCAGTGTTACACTCCAGTGTGACATTTCCTCAGATTGAATCGATTTCTTTGCAGGAGTGTTAGATTTTTCCCTCACAGGAGACAAACACATCTGCCTCGATTTCATGTCATTTTGCGTTTAAAAAGATGCATAGTCATGCAGACACACCTGTTTTACATGAGTTCTAGCAGACCAAAGCAAGAGCAGTTTGGCATGTCTTTCCATTTGGAGATCAGAAGCCAGTCCCCTGGAGTGTTAATAAAAAGCAAGCTCCTTAAAAACGTTTCCTGACCGCATCTTTACAACCTGCCAAACCAGCCAGTCAGCTCAATGGAGTGGGTGAATTCAAATGTTTGGGCCTGGCAAGTAAAGCTCAGGAGGAATACATATTATTCATTTCAGTGCTTTTTCTTTCAATTCAGCTCAGAGAGCTATGCAGTCTTCTTAATGAGAACTACATGGAAGAAGATGACAACACAATCAGATTTGACTTCTCTCAGGAGTATTTGCAATGGTAAGCCTCAAGCACACTGACTTGTACATTTTCTGTATTAAAAGATTTTCAAAGCTTTTATTCATCTCCCGAGCAAGACAGGCATGCACTTTGCTACAGTCCAATCCTGATTAATGTGCGCTGCTTACAGTTCTGCAGATTCAAGCTTTCAGCTTGCCAGTGTAATTGGAACCCATTTAGTTTAGCCTCTGTGTTAACCTGAATCAAAGCTCTGAACTTCATCAAAGGGCAGAATCTCAACTCACCAATCTGAGTCAACGCATCATTTCAGCAACAAGCAGGCTGTTCTAAGCTCTTTACTTAACTTTGCAGTTTGTTTGTACTCACTGATCTCCATAAATGGCATCGTCACCCTTAGGGACACTTGCATTAGAACATAACATTAACTTTGAAATGAAAAGTTACAATTTAGCTTTCCAAGAACTGGCCCTGGGCTTTGGCCCTGACAATAAGGAAAGATGCTGAATGTATTCAACAAGTTCACAATAGCTCTCTTTCTGGAAATGAGATTAATAAGAGTTTACTATTCAGAGTCATGCCGCAATGTCTTTGGTTTTCTCCTAAGGGCTTTGCAACCTCCGCCTTGGCTGTTTCAGTGGAACTGTGGTGTGAGAGTAGACTCCAATAAGAAGTTAGTTGGCTTCATTGCTGCCGTTCCTGTTGATGTTCGTATTTATGAGATGTGAGTATCTCATAATGCGTTGATGTGTGTTGTGTAAAATCTGACGATTTATATTAGAAATCAGGGCGTAAAAGTTAAGTTTTCCAGGGAATGACTCAAAGCTCGACACGCGTTGTGCAGGAAGAAGCAGGTGGCACAGGTCAAGTTCCTGTGTGTTCATAAAAAGCTGCGCCTCAAACGAATGACTCCAGTTCTGATCCGAGAACTCACCAGACGGGTCAACCAGCAGGGCCTCCACCAGGCTGTCTACACAGCTGGACCAGTACTACCTACACCACTAAGCTCATGCAGGTAGCTGCGACTTACACTCGATTAACACACAAAGCAATTATTTTCAGTTTGGGCATTATACAAAAGTAAATGAAAACAGAATATTTAGCTTTTTTTGTGTGTGTAAATGTCATCAAATAGCCTTACATTACAATACAGGCAATCAGTAAGCTTTATTTAGGTACCATGAAAACATTTTTTGGTCTTTTCCCTGTGATGCTACATCTACCTTTGTTGTTCCTTCCACATAAACAAACTAATCCCTTTAAGTCAGTGGCTTCGACCTCTGAATCCCCTTAAGCTGATGGAGGTCAACTACCCAGGTCTCATAAAGAACATGAGCCTTCAGAGAGCTCTGAAGTTCAACCGCTTGCCTGAGGTTAGTGTGTGCTCCCATCTAGAGGCAGAAAGCTATTACTGCTTCTCGAAAGTGACATGCAGGAAATATCTATTGATGTCTGTATTGAAATTTTGTGGCAAGACACAAAAAGATTTCTGAGGGTTTTCTTTCTTTCTGCCCTGATTTTATTTTATTTTCTCCAAGGGGACAAAGGTACTGGGTCTGCGCCCTATGACCAAAGAAGATGCTCCAGGGATCCACTCACTTCTCAAAAAATACCTCAGCAAGTTTCATCTCAGTCCCCTCTTGTCTCTACAGGAAGTAGAACACTGGTTGTTGCCAAGGGAGAATGTGATTTACACCTATGTGGCAGAGGTCTGACCTCACTGTAACTTTACTTTAAGTTTCTTCAAAAGGGGAAAAACCTCCCTTGCTGTGCTGTGGTGGTTAAAAATTGATTGATCTCCCCTCCTCACACTCAGGGTGACGATGGTTCATTGACAGATGTGGTTAGTTTCTATAGCGTCTCCTCCAGTGTGCTGAATCACCCTGTCCATACTGGTCTCAGAGCAGCTCATCTCCTTTATATTGCCTCGACTGCCACAGAGCTCACCAAGCTCATGGAGGACACGTTGGTCCTGGCTAAATCTGTGAGTGTGTCTTATTATGATTCAACAAATGCACAAGATTTTTGTGAGAATAGACCAAGTTAAATGCATTTGTTCATAATTCTCAAACATGATCCGAGATGTTAATGGTATCTGAGACAAACTAGCAATTGGTATTTCAATTAATGTTGTCTGTGATGTATCTAAATATATTTCTAATCATCAAGAACTTCAAAGACTCCTATAAAATCACACGAAATCTGGCAATTAATTATGGAAGACGCTTCCTCCACACACCATGTATCATTAATTGAATGATAACAAATTATTATCAGGATTTTTTTCTTCTTCTAAGCTTTGCAGGTTGGATTTTGTGCATCTGCTGTCAGCTGAAATGTTATATTCTTTCACTAACAGCACGGCTTTGACATCTTCTCTGCTCTCAACGTGATGGATAACATGAGTTTTCTGGAGAAACTCAAGTTCACTATCAGTGACAAGAGTGTTCATTACTACTTGTACAACTGGATGTGCCCCCCAATGAGCCCAGACAAGGTATTCAGAGGAGTAATATCTCCACCTGTCAAGAAACTTTGCAGTCTGTCTGTACACTCAAAGGCCTTCCACTCTATGTCTCTCTGCTGACAGTGTTTGGAGCTTGATAAGAATTTCTCTGTCAAATCTTAATTCATGTTGCTGAACGCTTTAAGTTTTAAATGGATTTCATAGTGGTGACAGCTTTCAGTTTTTAGGAATATTAATACAGTGGATGTATGTTTTACAGATCGGCTTGGTGTTACCCAACTAATCTGAACTGATGAGGATGAACGGACTGATGTGGCCAGCATTAGCGTGGATGTCAACATTAATGAAACTGGGTTTTCAGAATGAAAATTAATTAAAAAAAACTGTAAAACACAAATGTACAAATTAGGGCAGTTGAATGGCAGTTATTTCATGAGTTCAGTGTTTGTTCGGCAGGAAAATATTGCTTCTGACACAATGGGGTATTGAGTAACCAGATTCAAGCAGTTAAGAGGATGTTTTTTATGATGAACTGGCAATTGACATAACTTCTTGCGACATGGCATTTAATGTTCTTGTGACCATTACAAAAAAAAAACTGATCCGAGGATGAGTTCATTAATCATTGTCACTCACACAAAAGTAATACTAATACATGCCGAAGCAATCCAATTTCTGTGTGAATGCAGCAGATTGATAATGTAAAGTGTAAAAGCAGTCAAGTCAAGTTAACAAAAAAATAGGAAAGCATGTTTCAGTTTGTTTTTTCCTCCCATAGCAATGACTGACAAACAAACGCAAACAAAAAAAGAAAAAGGCAATAAAGTAGTTTACGTTATCACAAAATAAAACATATGAAACATACCATTTGACATTCCATTGCATCTCTCCTGAAAATATGAAAAAGATTAGAATTCTAGTATGACTGAACAAAGCTTGTCGTCTTTAAGAAAGCCCAAGCCCCTTTGGTTTAGACCAGTGGCGGCTGCTGACTTTTAAAACAGGGGAAGCCCATATTACGCGTACAGGGTTGTAGTGGCTCGTGCCATCCCAAAGCAGAAGATAGCAAAGTTAAAAAGAATTAGTTATAACATAGCTGTGTCTAGTATGACAAGTATGCCCAGCAAATACACAGAAAGAAGGTATAGACTTTGAAAATTCACACAGCAAGGCCAAAATCAAGTATGATTGAATCTAAGGCCTGTAAATGGCTGGATCTGTGGCTGGATCAGAATCTGTGGAGCATTTTTCCCTGTCATAATGAATACTTAGAGTTTGATGGTGGTGGTAAGTATTCTTAAAAAAGGTAACATTTGTGAATGGGCAGCATGAATTCTGGAAAGAAACAACTAAAAGTATTACACAGTGCACCTTTAACCTGTAAGCTAAGCCGCCATTGTGACAAAACTACTAGCTAACACGACAAACAAATGCACAACAGGAATATGATTGACAAAACTTCTAAACAACAAGGATGTGTTTCTTATTTACAGTGTAATATTTACAAAAGTGTATGTGTGTGAGGATGGAAATGGAAACGATGGGAAATGAGTCAAACTCTGACAGCACTTTCACTTTCGTATCAGCTTTGGGACTGAAGTTCCAGCGTGCTTCTCCCCGCTTAAAAATTCGGCTGTCACAAGATCTCTCATGATGGACAAACACCAATCATCACGACACAGCCCCTCATATTGACACGCCCACGTCTAATCTACCCCAAGAGACGCCGAGCAGCCTCGGAAGTGATGAGTTTTTGTCGATTTAGCCAATGATGACCTCAAATTGTAGAAAAAAACTTGACTCTCCCGCCCCCTCCTGAAGCCGGGCAGCCCTCGGCTCGGAAGCCTGGCTGTTAGTGGCGGCTTCATAACATGATTTCCTCAGTGAACGGCAGCGATTTCAGAACAAATCACTTCATTAAAGCTGCAGTCTGCAGGATTTGTTGTTGTCATACGTAAAGTCCTAATTTTTGGCATTTTAAGGGTTTACATGATCTATCAGAACGCTTGAAGTTGAAAACGGTGACCTCCGTAGTCGCAAAATGAAAGAAATGCTTATTTTTTAACCGAAAAATAAAAAGTTATTCAACTTCCTGTCCCGCCCCATCAAAACACATGAGAACTCGTGCACGTCTACGTGCACGCCAGATGCGCTTACACGACTCCTCATTCATCAACTCACCTGTCATTTGCGATCATGGAAGACACAGTAAGTAGACTAGCCCGTAATGAAGTTCAATAGTCTAGATAAATAAGCGTAGGGACGAGCCTACCTTGTATCGCGCGTGCACAATCGGTGATTGACAGGCAGCAGAGCCCAGCTCGTAACCTGATTGGTTACCTTTTACCGGTCCGGTCTGCAATTTTGTAAACAAACCTGCTGGCTTTGGAGGGACCTAGCGGGACATATAGGGGACCTAGAGAACTCATTTTTTTTTTTGTATTGGGGTATTTAATGTACTACTTTCAGAATCCCCGGACAGTTCCAGGCATTATGCTTGAAAAAGAGTTGCAGACTGCAGCTTTAAGCTACAGGACAACATGTTGTAGTTATAAATGCAGTATTGGGCATATCTTGTGTTTTGTGAATAACTGTTTTATCGTCAATTCAACATTGAAGATGTAGCAATTTCGCCAGAGAATGGGAGAGGCTGTCCGGCTTCCCGTGTTGTCTCTGAATAGCCGCGGCTGGTTTAGACCTTGCAACAGCCAATAAGCACCATGACAAAGCTCACCACTGTCTACCGGCAGACCAGTAGAAGAGCACAGCAAAATCAAGAGGGTTAATATTGCACACTGTGTAAATTTGAACAGTAGGGTGTGCTGCAACATTACACCACTGCAAGCTCTTATACTTGAAACAACTACACAGCAACTGCAATTACAGACACGATGGCCTACTTTGCATTAGTTGAAAAGATATGCAAGAAAATCATTAACATCAATCAAGCTTATTTTTTGTCAGGAGGACAGACTGACAAAAAATATGCTAATATGTATTTCATAAATATAAACCATCAAAAGTAAGTATAACAGTAATAGAACCATAGATATACATTTGTATGGCTACACAGGTAGTGAACTAAAGGCAGATGTGAAGAAAGTATCAGCTAAACAAACGATCAACTCTAATGTAGCTGATATTCATCTCACGTCGTTGAGTATTGCACGGGCAAGAACATTAAAATAGAAGATTTAAATAAATAAATAAATGGCAAAGTGAATAAAGTAGTCAAATCTGTTGGAACCCATGATTCAAATACATTCAAAATAGTTTTTTTCTTCATGCAATCCACACTACAACGTGTACATAATGTAACGAAGCACAAGCAAGTAATGTTAAAAACAAACAAAAAAAGTACTTATTGCTGCACAAAGTGTGCTGTGCATTGTGAATCTCCATTGATTTGATTTTCTGATGTACATCAGGAAAACACTGGAGTCACAATTTACGCTTCAGTCAGACAAGAATGGGCGTTTACCAGGAACATGTGAATGCGTCGTCGTGCACAGTTTCGACCAATCAGAATCGAGAAGGCATTTTAAGTTTGAAGAGACCGGACCTTCGAGCAGCATTCGCTGCCGTCTTTGCAGGTTGGTCGGTTAGCAGGGAATCCCGTGTCTTCTCTTAGTTTCTGCAGAGAACAAGTAATAACACCCAGACTGTCTTCTGAAAAAAAGGCAAGTGTTGATTAAAAATCTGTTTGCTTTTGATGTAATAATAACGCGCTTTAACGGGTGGTGGTGTTAGCAGTGGACTCACGCAGCGACGTGATCGTTAGCGCTGTCATGAACTTTGCAAAACACGTTTGATGTGCTTTTAAACCGTCTAACCCTGAAACAGCTGTCTCACAGGGCTCTCATGATAAAACGCCAGTGCATGTTGCGTTAGCCGACGTTTGAGGAGGCTTACGTAAAAATAGTGCAGGTATGTTGTGACACTGTGTCAATTGGCAGTTTAAATGTTTTTGTGAGACATTAGCACAAACCGCACGCTTCCCGTAAACAGCCTGAAAGCGCTTTTCAAAGGTTTTTATGAAAATGCGAATCTCTTTGACCGTCACAATCATGTTACATACGAGGATAGGATGTGCTGTTTTGTGTCTAACACTGTAATACACACAGTGTAATCATTAGCTTTGTTTTCAACGGGACTAAACACCGACTACCTGCTATTTGTACCCATTTGTTACAGATCTCGCATATTTGTATGGATTTGTCTGTCGCTGAGGCAGATAAAGCCATGGCACATCCTTTCCTTTCAGCAGTTGTCACACTTTGGTAGAAAATGGTTTTAAGTCGGTGAGTGGAGTTCTCCTTCTCTTTTGCCACAGCCTGCACTCTTACACTCAGCAGTTACTTCACAGGCAGTGACAGGAGGGAGTGAACATTTGGGGCTGTGTTGTGCAAAACCAGCTGTGAAAACAAAGTGTGTGAGGTAAGCTGAAAATGGCATCTGTCACAGAACCTAAGATTTATCTTCTGCTGTGATGTGGAAACAGTTCCAGTAATGTCAGTGCAGATTATATATGAGTGAGTGTGCTCTAAACTACTTTAAGTCCGATTCATCTGTGTCAGTGTGTCATGGCAATGCAAGCTCTTTCAGACTTGTGTGATGTGTAAGACGTGTGATTTCCTTTGAAATGTGTTGACTGTACTCTTCGCAGGGTGTGATGAATGTCAAGCCGGTGTGTTTAATTTCTTATGAAATTACCTTAACATTACCCCAAGGCTGGAAATCTAAGTCTTAATGTTTTTTTTTGTTTTATTTAAATGTATTTCTCTGAGGCAGAAGAATATATCCAGAAGTTATCCTTTCTACATCTTCAAAACCGTTGTGTCGGCTTTACTTTTCTCACTCGCTATCTCCCAAGAAGGCTGTCATTTCTTTTAGTCCAACCAGCTATCATTTCAGGAGAAGCTGTTACTTTTTTTCTCAAACGATGAAAAGAGTGAGACTCATTGAGGCTTTCGTATCCAAGGGTTATGGTATTTGAGGCTGGCCAGACTTGCAATTTTCTCATGGCGAGGCACCTCTGTTGTCTGTCTCAACAGGCTTCTCGTAGACCTTTCTGATCCAAATCTTGTTGAGCAATCCAGAGAAAGAAAACCGATGCATGTCACCACTGAGCAGGACAGCACATGTTTACTGTACTCTTTCCCTCATTATTAACCAAGCACGCTTTGTGTAGTTGTGATTGGGTGATGAAATAACAGAAAGTTGGTGAACAATGCATAGTTGTTACTGAGTAAAAACCATCCTGGGCTGTAAGCTGAGCAGCTGGAGCGAGGGTGCCCAAACAGGAAGTGACTCTTTTTCTTTTTTTTTTTTTTCTTCCCTGTCCCACCTACAGGATTTTGCAATACTGCTCTTTACCTGCCTTTTCTTTGGACCATGTAAAGAGCCCAAACAAAGAGACAAGCGCTCCATTGTATGGGCCAATGTGAGTGTTATAGGGTTGTGGTTCGTATTATTCACCTGAACAGCGTGTGTCAGTCGGGGGGGTGGGTGGTGTTCCATTGCCATTGCAGGGATCGTGTTTCTAAACACTCTCAAATGTGCCCTCAGAGGATATATGACTTTGTCTCTGAAGACTTTTGCTGTAGTAACATATCTTGTTCTGTAGGGGAACATTTTTTTTTTTTTTGTCTTGAGATCAAGTCGTCCTAACCGCATAAAAGAATCAAGTTTTAATGCCTGAATTACCTACACCACAAGGTAACTTTAACTAGGTATGAAAGGCTCTGATTCGCAGGCATGTTCCCTTAACGAGTGCAAAGTGAAAAACTGTTGCCTTGCTATGTCATGGCGGTGTTTCAGTTCCAGAAAGGGTGCTTCATGAGATGTTTCTTACTCTACTCTTCCCATTTCCAGCAACAAGTCAGCGTCTTCAGTGCAAGACTTCCTTCAGCAAAACATATTCTTTCAGTGCTGTTGAACACTTAAAAATAACAAGACGAGCTGAACATTTTCTATATTAAGGGGACACTTTGTTGGATGTGGGGACTTTTAGTGGTATTAACTGCAAACTGCAGCTGACTGAATGTCCACCACCTCACCTTTACCTTCCAGCCGTTAAGGAAAAACTATGGTGGCTGTGAGCAATGCAGAAGGCCCGCTCTATGGCTAGTGTTTGGCTTGTCCCACGTGGGCTTCTGTAGTAACATGGTAGAGTCATGACCTTGAGCATCCTCAGATATAAGATGCTCGCTGTAAGGTAATGAAAACGCAAGAGTTTTTATTATCATGAAATTAGGCCTCTTCCTCTTCTGAAACAGTTTAACATGCCGTTAGGTCGTGCTCATGTACGAATAAGACCGCATTTAGTTGTTACTGCAGATATTACATTATATATTATTCCTCCTGCTCGGTGGGATGCATTATAAGCATCTCGCAGGCATGAGCTGTACTGTACTTGGCTGTATTACCTAATAGTTAAGTAACATACAGCAGCTGAACTGTAAAAGTTGGCTACAGTAAGTTGGACACTTGATCCACCCACTCAAACCAACCCCTCTTTCTGGGTCTGACCTATCCTCTCCCCTCAGCTCTCAGTTGGAGTTTGATCTCTGCTACACAGCCAGGATGGTCTGAAGTACAAATATTTATATAAAGCAGAGGGGATGTGACAGTGTGAGCAATGGGAACTCCACAGGGAAGAGTGCGAGGGGTTACCCTCAGGCTAATCTCTGCTAAGACATATTTATAAACCCAGCTAGCGGTTGGAGTGGATCGCTTCCAGCCTTGGCACCAAAATGCTAACTGTATTTGGTCAGCAACTTTGCCGTCGACGCTCGCTTCAGTGACGTCTTTAGACGAGTTTGACATTTGCATGGGACACAAACACATGGTTATACTTCAGTGATTTGTTCGATAAGCATACGCACATGATAGTTTCCATGAGTGGAGGCAGCACAAGGACCTACTCCTGCTGTCTCTGGCTTTGTTTGAGCTCCGAGCCTGAGCAGAGTTCTACCTGACACCATCATTGTCTGAAAACAAAACCGTGAGATTAAAAAATGTTTGTATTCAGAGAAAGTCAGTTAATGGGCAACATGTTTTTTGCCTCTCCACCAGTGTTTTGTTTTCTTTGCCTTGAAGCCCTCGCGAGTGACAGATGTTGTCATGAAACGTTCATGAATAAAGCATGCTCCCCCTTTTTGTGTAACTGCTAAACTGTATGTAGGAGACTGTCTTTAAAGACCACAACACTTTCTACTCCAAATTGAAAAAGTGAATCCTAACCACAGTGTATTTATCCTAACGGGACAAGTTTACCGAACAAATGGTATTAGTAATAGCTCATCTTCTTCTTGCGGTGTTATTTGCAATTTGATTCTGCATACGTTCTACATAAGCAGCTTTCTGCTACAGAGCTTCAGAAACGTTGAGGAACAGATGTAATTTAGGCTGAATCCATCCATCTATTAAAGCTGCAAGGTTCATACAGTGCACATTTGAAATATCCATGAAGCAGCATTTATGAAAACAAACATATTTGCCTTCTCGCTAAGACGAGAAGTTTGATACCACATTTCTGGCCTTTTCATTTGGTTTGAAGAGTTTTGATCATCAGGCAATCAGTGGTTTATACCACTACTGTTAATTCTCTATGTCTTGGACATAACCCATCCCCCTGCACAACAGCAGAGTCCTTAACTCCTCCACCCCCTGCTCCGTTGCATTCCAGCTGGCCAGATGGTGTCTGCTCTGCACAGTGTACACCAGAGAGTTAAAGCTGCAGTCTGCAAGATTTGTTGTTGTCATACGTAAAGTCCTACTTTTTGGCATTTTAAGAGTTTACATGATCTATCAGAACGCTTGAAGTTGAAAACGGTGACCTCCGTAGTCGCAAAATGCAAGAAATGCTTATTTTTTAACCGAAAAATAAAAAGTTATTCAACTTCCTGTCCCGCCCCTTCAAAACACATGAGAACTCGTGCACGTAGACGTGCACGCCAGATGCGCCTACACGACTCCTCATTCATCAACTCACCTGTCATTTGCGATCATGGAAGACACAGTAAGTAGACAAGCCCGTAATGAAGTTCAATAGTCCAGATAAATAAGCGTGGGGACGAGCCTACCTTGTATCGCGCGTGCACAATCGGTGATTGACAGGCAGCAGAGCCCAGCTCGTAAACCTGATTGGTTACCTTTTACCGGTCCGGTCTGCAATTTTGTAAACAAACCTGCTGGCTTTGGAGGGACCTAGCAGGACATATAGGGGACCTAGAGAACTCTTTTTTTTTTGTATTGGGGTATTTAATGTACTACTTTCAGAATCCCCGGACAGTTCCAGGCATTATGCTTGAAAAAGAGTTGCAGACTGCAGCTTTAAGAGGGAGAAACCCCAGCGGCAGGATTCTCTAGATGAGACACTTCACCCCACTGATTTTCACCCCTCGTTATGTTGTCCTTCTCTCCCTCTCCCTCTCTCTCTCTCTTTCTTCGGTGCTGTTCTTGTCTGAGTTTAACAGGCAGTCATTTCGGGAATGAAGCCCATGTTGATAAGTTGTTGGCAAGTGGAAAAAATCTCATTATGGTTTACAGGGGATGACAGCTCTGCAGTTACTCTGCATTGAACTAGAAGGAAGAATGACAGTTGAAATCAAAGAAGAAATAGCGCTGCGTTTTTTACAGGCAGAGGTCATACTGCCATCACAAAGTCTGTATGCAAGTACGGGATGATGAACCAGTGACTAGTAATTAAAGTTATTTGGTTTGATTGAACATTTATGTAGCTAATCAGTTTGTTATTTGAACTCGTCAAAGCTCATTTGTTTCTCAACCCCGCCCCCCCAGTGCTTGCAGTTTTAAAATTTAGATTCCTTGCAGCTCAATAAACATTACAGCATGCATAGACATCTGAACATGAAAAGTTTGTGCTCGAAGAGCACACGCAAGAGAAAAGTTAGATTCAATAAAACGCTGGTCCTCCTCAGAGTAAGTGGCCCTACTTGAGGTTTGGCGTGGCTTCCATTCAGCCTGCTGATGAACTCCACGGTCGATTTGCACATTTTCCTTTAAAAGTAGGCCAAATGAATGCACTTCTCAAGATTCCTGGTTGGTGCAAACATAGGGGCTTTTCCAGTACATACTGTATGTCTCCTAAAAAAAAAACTGTGGGTGTTCGCCTCTGGCCTACATGAAGCTTCTGACAGGGATCCAACTCACCACATGTGTGTCGTGTATGCATGCGTAAGATCCCCTGGCTAGATAAAGCGCCATAAACCCCACCCTTCCTTCTCACCACTGTGGCTTCCATAATTGCAGCCTTGTTGGAGAGCCTGTGTGTGTGTGTGTGTGTGTGTGTGTGTGTGTGAGAGAGAGTGTTTCTCTTGGTCTGTTTTTGTGGGTTTTTTTGTTGCAAGTCACTCAGCGTACACTGCAGTGTGTTTGTGTGTACATTTGTTTGTTTGCTTTCCCATACGTCACAATTAATGGTTCCTTTGAATGCAGCAAATGGAAAGCCGGAAGACTGGGACAAAGAGCGAGCCTGTAAATAGAGGAAAACACACACATGCTCTGCTGTGTTTAACTTTGAAGCTTTAGTGAAGGGAAACAGCACACTTCTTTTGTCTTTCTGGTGACAGGTTGCTCTGATCCAAGCAGGTCAGTAGGTTTTTTTTTTTTTTTTTTTTTTTTTTTTTTACAGTGTCAGTTACGAAGGCAAAGCAGAAAGCAGGCATTACTATCGCTGGGGTTATTATGTCAACTGTCTTTCGGGTGACTGGCTACAGTCAGCAGGACTTCTGGTAAAAGGGATTTGAGGGAGTTTCTGTCTTTGTGAGACAGAGAGGGGGGGGATTAGTCTCAGACCCTGCTTTTGCCCCATCCTTCTCCCGTTGCCCCCCCCTCCTCCATAGAACACACTAGAACCCGTTGGCACCCTGGAAACACATGCCCTACAAAGCCATCACATCCACCCCCAACAAAAGCCCATTCTCCATCTTTTTTCTCCTTTCCTCCTTCTCCCTTCTCTGACCTCTGCTGTTCTGTTCATTCTCCTGCTCTTTGCCCCTCACTTTTCCTCTGAACTCTTTTCATTCTCTTTTGTTTGGGCTGCTTTTCCTTCCTGTGCCACTTAAACCCTGTCAGCCCCTCTTTCCGTCGTCTCCTCGCAGCTCGAAGCCAGGGGGAGAGTTGAGTCATGTGAATGAAGAGCCTGTGCCGTGTTAGACAAACACACCCTCTTGTCAGGAGCATCCTTTGAAGCGCTCCGTTAGTGGAGACGCGTTTCTATCAGCGGGGTGGGGTTTAACTGCAATTAAAACCTTATTCTGCCAGTTATTGTAGGCTGGGTACTAAACCGCCTTAGGTGTTGAAAAATTGCTTTTTAATGAGATGCATGTTGGCCTCCCAGTCTGCACCAGCCCCGCTGTCCTGCCTTTTTTTTTGATGCATTGTTTTGGAGTTGGATAATCAGTTTGAAGCTGGTGCTTGTTGCACAGTAGTTTAGTTGGAGTTATACTATATCAGAGTCTGCACTCGTTCTGCACTATTTGCTCCGAAAATGGCAACAGTTTTCAGATGGGAAATGTGAAAGAACGGCTTTTGGAAGTCATCCAGATATCCTTCCTGATGAAAACACACGATACTTCCAGTTTTTGTTTTGCTCCTTTATGACTCTTGAAGCTGCACAAGCTGACATTTCCTTTTACAAAATGGACAGCCAGTCTGTTTTTTTTTTTAACTGGCACCTGGTTTTCTCAGCAAAGTGAAGTTTCCACTCTCTCCACCCTCTTCCCTCAGGAAGAAAGTGTGTCAGCAGCTGGCTCTTCCTCAGACGGCCTCTTGTCTTTTTGTCCACTGTCGGAAAGTAGCGTCTTAATGTTTCTGTGATGCTTTTGGTAATTTAATGCGGATTCCTGAAAGTTTACAGTGGCAATGTCATAATACAGAGCAATAACATACCATGTGTAATAACCGTTTAAGTGTTAGGGCAACTTTTTAGATGTGTACATTTTAAACCGAGAATGTGTCCAAATGCCTGCAGTTTCAGCTGAAGATGTCTATGATGTCAGTTCCAGAGTTTTACCAGTGAGGCTCAACTAAACCAATGCATGGAAAGAGATGCTTAGACTGCCATAACTGTTTGCTTCATAGTGTTTGCATGTACATTGTTTGCTTTTAGTCCTGTGAAGTAATTAGGCTGTTACCGGGTTTTTTTGGCTTCTGGTTTCTTACCTCATGAGAAGGTCCCTATTTTTTTTATTATACAGTTGAAATGACCAATCTTTCCCGTGCAAATACAAGTTCAGGAGGAAGGTGCCCGTTGCATTCCTGTTCTGTTTTCTTGTATGGACATGTGATTTCTGAAACGCTCAGTCTCTTCAGCTCCAGGTCAGCTTTTGCTTTTGAGGCGGCTTTCAGTCTGGCCATTATCCCAGAATGAATCACAGCTAATGTGGTTCTATGGATCTGAATGACAGGTCTTAACATCCTGTACGATTCACCCCTGTACATAATGACATCACTGGGTTGTAACAATGCCTTGATAATCTTTCATTGGATTTTGTTGAGATGATGTAGTTGACTTTTTTGAAAAATAATGGCTATGTTAGCCATTGGCACACTGGCACCTCTATTCTGTGCAGTATTACTATCTTTAAGCATTGAACATTATTTATCAACATATGTCCGACCCAAGTTTTGAATTTCCCTTCCTGGTATTGACCAAACCACCGAGAAACTCTTCTCTCTTAATCAGAAGTCTATATAAAAATTTGCTAACTGCACACAATTGGGCATATTAATTCTGCCAAATTCTGAATAAAGCTGCTGTCATTCATATATTTTTTTGGCTAAATGCATCAGACTTGTGACTGGGGAAAAAAAAGCCCTTTAATACAATGTCAACTCGTGGTTGCTTTCCAGACTGTCACTTTGCTTTTATCCTGATTTGATGATCATTCAAGCAACTTAAAGAATGTGCAGTGAATTGGATTTTACTTACATTTACACAGATATTGCAGAAACATTCTGACTCTGTAAAACACACCTAATGATGGAAGAAAAAGAATAGAAAGAAAGAATATACGTTTCATGGGAGCTGCACCAAACAAAAGTTCCAGCATCATCTCAGAGTCCAACAGTGATTGGTAATTCATCACTGAATGTCACTTTCCTTCAATCATCCACAGTCCATAACTGCTTCTCTTTATCCCACCGTGAACCTTTTTCTTCTGTTTGTGTTTGTCATGGTTTTATATTTGGCTTCTTATAGATATCCCATGTCCTGTAGCCACTTTCTTACAGTTGGAGTACAAACATTGTTTCCCGTTTCCTGTCTATTTGTTTTTCATTTCTTTTATTGCGCATATTCTATCTTCAGACACACTGGTTTGAGTTTTCTGTTCGGAGGCTTTGACGTCTTTCTCGGTCAACCCCTATGTTTCCCATTTACAGCCTTGCCATTTTGCATATACTTGCTCCACATTGTAGACACAGCTGACTGGGAACTATAACATCGTTTGCCACACTTAGGGTTGAACTACCTCCTTGAAGAGGGTTTATAATCCTTTCCCATTGTTTCCACTGACAGCTCTTTTGTTGGGCCCATGTTTCCTGCCGGTCAGCCCGATGCAACAGCTCATAAAGCTCTGCAAGCAAACTCTTTTAACTGCAGACTCGTTTGCATAATTCGGCTTGTCACGTTTTTGTTTAAGAAATTAAAGTTGGATGCGACAGAATTTGTTCAACCTTTTTCTTTACTGTCCACATCGTCTTGGCCGTGAACATACTTCAGTCTACAACTCGACTCTGCTCCTGTGCATCCAAGCCAGGACAAGGACAAAGGTCCAGGTAAAGGGCCAAATCGAGCTACATTCGTAGATCGACTCATCCATGCGTGTAACCAAGCTAACTGTAAAATTACTCTCTGCTACAAAGTAGCAAGTCATAAAAGTGCAGTTATTCAGCCATGCATATTTCAACCGTTAGATTATTTAATTTACGAATTCACCGAATAGTTGATGTAGCGACAGAACAATGTAATCTCATATATCTTTACACCTTTATAATCCTGCAAGTTGGCATGGCTATGTGGAGATCGATTGGTTTTCTGTCAATTGGAACGTTGCTGTTTGAGTTCCAAGTTCCCTTGTCTACATGTACAGGTAGCTTCGTTTTCGCGAGATTACGGAAAGCTAACATTTCCTCCTAAGGTTATCCTCACTTGTAAGTTGCTAAGGATGAAAGTGTCTGCTTAATGAAGACAATGCAATGTAATAGATATATAACCTCTGGCTTTACGATGTGAAATAAATTCATGTTTGCTATATCTTCTATAACACTTAATCCCAGCGCCTGGTGCTGATAATTCCACGTTTGTGTTGTGTGGTGAGAAGAGGCTGATTGAAACACGATAGTTGTTGCAGCTGGTATTACACACTAGTTGTTCCTGAACGCTACCGCTAAACGTCTTTGGTTATTTATGTCACATTAACATCAGATTTAACTTGTTTAACAAGTGAAGTAATGATTTTATGTACATACGTACACCACATTAAAGTGGCTCAGAAGCTTGAAACAATGTTGGTAATAAAGTGCTTGGATTTGACTTGGGGAAAGATGTGGAAACCTTGCTAAAGCACACAGGATGTTTACCATGAAGGGGGGAATGTGTTTCTATCTAACCGAGCTGGAGGAGAACATCAAATCCACACTGATTGCACGTCGTGGTTCATAGACATATCATCAACTTTGAACTGTCTTGGGTGTTGCAACTTCTGCATTTGTGATATATGTCGTCAGTAGGCCTGTAGCAGTTGTTATGTTGTCTTCAGTAATTGAGTGTAATCATTTAAGGTTTGTGCAGAGAAGTAAATGTTTAAACTATGAGTAATTTAGGTCTTAAAATGAAATGCTGGCATTTATCTGACATTGTTTTGAAAACAAAGGAGACATCCTACAATTAAAACAACTCATTGCCGTTACCTATCACGGCTTTCGGGAATTAGTTTGAACATTTGTCAGGCTTATGGGTAGCTTTCCTGTTAATCAAGCTCCTATGATGAAGGACACTGGGTATGGTCGGGAAGTGACACATTTGGCCTTTGTTGAGACGGATCTTCCTTTTGTAGCCAGCGACAACTCCCAGAGGAGTAAATAAGTCAGAGTTCACTCCAGTGATGGGAAACTGAGGATTTGGTTTGTTTACATGCCTTCTAGGAGCAGAAATAAAATTGCCCACATGAACAGGCAGGTAAAACCGGTGTAACGACATACCAAAAACAACAAAAGTGACACAAAAGCCAAACTTGTTCAAATATGTTTTTTTCTCTTTCCTAACAACACCACCTTTGTAATTACATGTTACACTGAATTCCTTTTGCATAGTCAGACTCAGCCCGCTCATTTTCCCCTTTCTGTTCGTGTGCAGTCTGAAGCAGATTAAGTTTAGCAGCACTCATCATTTCGCAACGTCACCGGCTCTCTTTTTCAATCTGCCACACTTCTGCACGCTTCGTTTGTTTGTTTTTAGGAACAAATTACCTTAAATAGGTAGGGTTTTGGTGGTATAAATCACCTAACAAAGCAAGTACTGAGTTAGTCCACATTTGCTGATAGGAGTGATGATTTTTAATGTATGAGTCACCACTGTGTTTTCAGTCCCCCCCTTTGTTCCTTAAAACAACAGCGACTGCTTCCAAACAAAGCGCCGGCGGGCCTACATGACCAAGCTTAAGTGAACTGTGTAGCAGTCCTTTTATAGGAAGAGGCTAAGGTGATTATGTAAGTGTGTCCTGAAATCAACATTCAAGCTCAGATCCTTTTGCCTTCATAAGGCAGTTCACTGGCTTTGTTTTGGAGTTACGCTAAGTCCAAACCCCAATCTTAAGCTTTTATTTCATTTTTCAATTAGTTATTCTCTGTACATGACCCATCAGAGAGCTTGAGTTTATTGCTGCCCTAATTTTACTTGATTTTGCAATTTAGCAAATTATTTCTTGGATTCTACAACCAAAGCAGGCCTTAGCCTACTTTTAATTGCCTCTCTTTTTAACCCTCAAAAGGATGTGTCAACTCCCATAACATCCCATTGGCATTGAGCTGTGTAGCCTAGAAAGCTTTGGGCTTGGTAGAAGTAGATTTACTGCAACCCACGGATGAAGCCTGAAAATTTAATTGGCCATGTGGTTTTGTTATTATGTAGTGAACTCAATTTAAAAGCTTTAGTTTCATCTAAGCCTGGGTACATACCTACAATCTGTTCTAGTTTCAGTTCTGTCCAGGTTTAAGAGACTATGGGCGCTCGTCACTGGACTAAGGTGGAATGGAAGTCAGCTGTGGTGATTACTCAACTTACAAAACAGATGTGCCTTTTATACATGGTGTAAAGAATACATTTCTCAAAGCGAAAGCCTCATATACCTCTCTTAAACTTCGTTTAGATGTACACTTGGGAGGCACTCTAGTCCCTCAGTGTTTAACCAAAGACAGCTTTGTTTGGTGGATGGATTACACACATGCTCTCCTCAACACATACACATCTGTAGACTTGAAGACTGATTCTGTTTACAATATTTCAAATCTGTTTTTTATTTTATTTATTTATCTTTTAGTAAAGGGACTGAGAGTCCTGGTTCTGGGTCATTACGTAGACCAGCAGGTAGACAGGGGTCACAAAGAGTTCACTCAAAATGAGTTTGTTTTGCAGAGTGGATTCAGCTCGTTTATTCTTTATTCTTTCCATGAACCATTCTTCTCCTTCCCCCTTTTTTTTCCTCACTTTGACTCTCTCTCTTTACTCATAATGTCCAGACACAGTGCTCTCATTTGTTTCCTTCTATCCCACGAATGTGAGAACTTATGTGCTAAGTTAACTCCTGCCCTGTAATTTGAGGGAGACCAGGGGGCTGCATTAAACCAGTGTTTCTCTACAGTATAAATAAACCCCTCTCTTCTCCTTCTCCGTCCTAAAAATCATAAAAATACTTGTGCTGTGAGAAATGTCTGCAGAAAAGCCCCTGTGCTTGATGTGTGGAGCGGTCAGAAAAGGCACCTAATGATTATTGCTGTTGTCAGCTGGCATGTAGTTAAGTGAGTGCAGTTTTCAAACATGTGCATCCAAGCCTTTTGTGGTTTTCTGCTATGAGAATACTTAATGGAACAAAGTGACTTCAGCTTCTAATTTTTTGCCTCCTAACTGAAAGTCACGAGGTATTGAAAAGGCAAAAAGTGCTGTTTTATTTTGCTGAAATATATGGGAAGGAGTTTTTATTAGGCGGAGCCTGTCGCTGCTTACAGAGGTTTGAGAGCTTATATTCAGTCTATAACACAAATAATATGTAGACACATCCATGGTCAGTTTATAGTTTCCGTGTTGTATTTGTTGTGAGGATTGAGTCATTTTAAGGTAAGGTAAAGAGATTATTAGCCCAGGTACAAATCCTCTACTAAACAGGCAACAAAATGGGATGAAGAGGTTATTTGATATGCATTTAGGGTGGGGGGGTTGAAAGGGCAGGGCTCGGCTTGGAGATCTGTAGAGATTATATCCTGGTCAACCAGTCTGACACTGCTGTAAAGGCAGTCCTCGAAAATGATATTGTACTAATGATGTCCTCCTGCCTTTGTTTGCAGGACTGCGATGATTTTGATGAAGTGAGACGTTGCTGTCAAGGGAGCAACTGCAAATAAAGTTTGAAACCATATCAGCTGAGGAAATCACCTTGAATTTTATCACTTAAACGGCATTACACTGCATAATGGATGGGATAGACACCTTGCAGAGCTCTGCCCAAGAGACCAAGGCTGAGCGAATTGCTCGCTACAAGGCAGAAAGAAGGAGGGAGCTGGCCGAGCGCTACGGCAACACAGATGAATTCACCTCCAAATATGTCCGAAGAGACAGGAAAGAGACCTCTGAAACGACATCTTCAGCAATCAAGGAGAGAGAGAAACATGAGGATAATGGATCAGAACAAACATATACCAGGAGGGGCTTAAGGAGTAAAGTGGCAGACACTGTGGAGAGTGTTGGTGATGAGCCTGCACGGGACAAAGAGGCCCCTACCTGCTTCAAAACAGGCACAATTTCATCCCCGAAGTCCGAGGTTGTCTCCTCCATAAAGATGTCCTCTAATTTCAGGTGAGTTTATTTTCATTAACACAAGTTTAAAAGAAACACTCACTTCTTTTGGCCATTGTTGATGCAGAACAGTTGGCGTGGCGTAGAATTACAAGAGACATGGCACACAAAGCTGTACAGGGCATAGTGACATAGAAGGCAAGTAGAAGTGGGCCGTCTAAGGAACTAAAAATGCTGCTGTATATCTCTTGCTTGCGTTTGCCCAGTAAGTGAAGAGTAGGCAACAAATTGGCCCATTAGGGGAGCACTTAGTGCTATCTTCAGTTTGAAGTAAGGCAAGCTTTTCCAAAGTTGGCCTTGTGTGCGAAGCACGTTGTGTTTTGCCGTGATGGCATACCAACCGTTTGTTTTGGTTTGCTTCAGTCATACAAGGCCTAATAAAGTCCGTGAATGACAGGTCGGTCAGAGTGACTTGGAAGACCAATAAAGCGTGCTCATTGGTTATAAGGAATGCTCCTGCAAGAATGGCGCACGGAGGAAAAGCATGTCCAATTGCAGGCCTGGGGATGTTGGAGCTGCAGTCAGGCTGGGGATTGTACTGTGCACAAATAGCTGGACTTGTCTGTTCCTGAAGAAACTGCCAGAGGGGATTTCAATAGCTGTGGGAGAACTGAAACAGACAGAGTGTTGAGATAATGTCAAAGTTTGGAGCTTACAGCCACAGAGTTACTGAGCTCAGACAAGTTTTAGTGCCTTTAACTTAATGAAGCATGGTGCAAACATACTTTTGATTGATTGCCAGTTTGATATTATGGGCTGATTATTGTATGGCTTTTGCAAAGGCATGCCTTGTCTTGTAATAGGATTTTTAGAGAAATACAGGACATTGCGCAAGGCATTTTTTTTTAGCTAATCTAGACAACCAATGCTTACTTAATCTATTTGAGACAGCAGGCAGTGGTATTTTTATAAAGCTTAGTATCGAATATTGACCCCGACTAAAATTATTTGAAGTAAAGAAAATGACTTTTCTGTCTTCACTGCAGATTTGGATGAAATTTATTTTCACAAAGCACTGGCTCAAGGCAGTATAGAGAATATCTTCCAGCGGAAAAACCTGAAGCACGAAGATGGTTTGACGTGTCGATGTGTTTGACTCGCATGCCTGTCATGTCAACTACTAACCTTGTCCGTTGTGTGATGAAGCGCATTGCGTGCCACGCTCATTTTGGTACAATCTTGTATGCAGGTACACAAAATACAGACAGAGCAGAAGCAGGTTTCTGTTGTCAGTCAATAACTGCCCAACCGACCTCAGACATTATTGGTTCTACGTAGTAATTGCAGAGTTGTTTGTGCTCTTTCAAAGTAGCCTTTAAGATAATGCAAATGTCTTTATTAAGACAGTATATAAGCATACTGACTTGTATGTTCTTATGAATAAAGCTTTGCACATGTTCACAGAACTCTCAGAAGCAGCTTGTTTGTGTGTCTGTTACAGGAATAGCATAAAGGAAACTGGAGCTCAGCTGTTGGAGTGATAATGAAAACTGTCTGACAGAAAGTCTATCTACGTCAGACAGGAATCCTTCTTGAAATTATAGTTGAAGGGTAACATTCCAAAACACATCATTTGACATTTACTGTCAACTGTCTCTTGAAATGATCACTTGGGTACTCAAGACTTTTTTTTTAAATGTTTCACTGCCTGATATGTTATCCACTCTGTCTTTTGGCTGCTTAAATTTCACATAAGAGAGAACACAGTGACTGGAAGTTTCTCGGCATTAAAACATTTTGCGTATATATGCAAGTTACGAAACAGTTGCACCGAGAGACCTACATATTTTTCAGAAACAAGAAGATAATGAATTGTTAACGCATCGAGAGCGTTTCACGGCGTTCAGTGTAGCAACGAGAGTGAGGAGAGGACCGGTGCGTTGAAGATGCACCTTCTCCACACAGCTGCGGGTTGTCGGAATTACAAAGAAGAATCGCTCAGCTTTAGAGAATACAGTTGACAAAGTAATGCTGTAACAATAATGTTAAAGTTTAAAAAGATAACAGCAATAACTTCCTTTTTGTTGCTGAGCATGTGTAGGAAATGCCATTGGATTAACTACACCAGAAGGATGCTGGAGCCGATTATTTTTCACATGTCTGATCCATTGACTTCACAAATGAAAAGTGCAGAATGAATAACTGAGCTTTCTGTTTTCCTCCTGCTCTCTTGGTCCCTTTTTTTACTTGGTGTTTTGTGTGTATGATATCATTTAGTGCATTTAGTGGAGCGAGAGAGGGGAAGTCTTTCCTAAGGGTTTGATTAATGAAGCAGTGGCCTTGGTTTGAATGTGTTTACCTTCTTCTTTTTTAACTTCCCCTATGACTCTAAATCACCGTGCTCTCTCTTTGTTTCTGCTCTGCGCTCTACTACTCTTCTGTGGGTAATTTTGGCAACATCAAGCTGATGCATGTCACCCTTCTCCCTCAGCTGATTGTCAAAGTGTGGGCTGGGCAAGTGCTACCTTGCCTTATGGTTCTAAAGAAGTCTGATGCACCAGAGAGTCTGAGAACTAGATATGATTAAATGATAAGATCGCCATGTCTTAAAAACAGTCTTAAGGTGTTGAACGTGGTAAATTTGAAGACAGTGGTGCCCTTATGTCACAGAGTATTGCATGACTTTAGATATTACACCTACAGGGATTTCTTTTCTTTAATCGTATTTCCTACCATCTCCAAATACAATATATTCTCATGCCATGAATACCGAGGACTGCCGTCTTCCAATTTCCACTACTTCACAAAGCTGTAAGGAGGCCTGCCGGCCCCAAACTGACCAAACTTTCCACAGTAAGCAAACCAAAAGCCCAGAATTACTCATGAGGATAGACTGCAGGAGAAATTAATTTTCTAGACATAACCATAACACCAGCTCAAGGAAAAGTCTGACAGTACTGAGGCAAATCCAGCATTTTTACAACACTGTCACAGCCTTACCGGAGAGATGGTGTTATGTGACAGTCATACAATGATGAGCAACAACATTACAACCACCTGTCTGGTGTTGTTTAAGGCATTCAACTTAGCTCGGACTTGCCAGAACATAGCAACAGTATCTCCACGGTTATCCTGAGGTATCTGGCACTAGGATGTTGGCGGCGGATCTTTTGAGCCTCAGTGTATTGGACTTGTTCTAGATGCTCCATGAGATTTGCTTCCAGGGGGATTAGAGGCTGGGTGTTCCTCGAACCATTCCTGAGCAGTGTTTGCAGAGTGACAGGGCGCATTCTTCTGCTGGGGTAAGCCAATGCCATGAGTGAGTGTTTTTATGGGTGCTATGTGTCAAAGTAACATCCACAGAAATGCAAAGACCCAGAGGAATTGATTAGTATTTCTTCTTCTGTCAAATCCCCACACCTGCAGTTCTTTTTCGTTGCGATTGTAACATAAGTTTGCACAACTTCTTTCAAGGCACCTCCATGTTGGATCCTCAAATCAACAACAAGCCTGAGAAATAGTAGCCAACAACAGCAGCTGACGATGATTAAATAATACCAAAGAGAGGTTTGACATTACCTCAGTGATATGGAAATGATAACATCTCTATTGTGGAACAGACCACGCAAAGTTTATGCAAAGTTATATTGAAGCCAAAATTAAAAGCACAAAAAACTTGTTGCAGCTATAGAGACAGAAGCCTACAGTGGAATGTGAGTCTCCTCACTGGTGTCAGGTTGCGTGACAAGACAGGGCGTGATGGAGATGATAAGAGCATTAGGGTTTCACATCTGAGCAGTAGGCTGTATTTTTAGGATGTCGAAAAACAATACACAACAAGTATGAACCACAAAGCCACAAATACATGGTCCCTTTTTGCATGTAAAACACACCAGGGAGAATATTTCTGATAAGATTCTGGAGAAGGAGTTGTTTTACTCTTCAGCGTTTTGTCATGAATATCTCTCCATCTGTTGTTAGATGTAGGAAATGCACCTACAACACAGTTCTATATAGACACGCCTAGTGTGGCTGTGGACCATTAACAGCCTTTGTTAACATGCCAGCTAAAAATTATTTTTTTGTTGTTGTGTATATGTACCTCATTTGGGAAAATTCACGAATCAAAGCCTGAAAGCTAACTCGACTTGCTAACATATGACCCTCATCCTCAATTTAGAGCAAAGGGAGCCTTTTTACACCATTTTATTCCATCTATGCACAAATATTTTGTTGTTGCAAAAAACATAAATAGGACATGCTGAATAAGTTGTCTTGGTTTTTTTCCGAACGGTCAAGCAGTGTATGACCATAGAGCCAGCTGCTACACAGGGGCATAATCAGGCATCACCGGAGTACATGTTCATATCCGATGACATCACATGGACTCCTTCTGTTGTTGATTGTTACCGATATTGTCGGTCAGTGGTTTTAATGATTGTTGCTGATTGGTTTACGTTTTAGCTTTAGCCTCTGTTGAATGACCAGCTTTTCACTTCCACCTGTCCATATGTAACGCCTCTTAACTCTTTTCCTGCTGTCCTACAGAGCAGTAGATTACAGCTGTCCTTCAGATGGACTGTTTACTGTAAATTTGTATTTTCTTTAATTAACCGTATGATCTAAATGTCTATTTTCAAAGGCAATTTTGAATTATTTATGGAGTTTGTCTCAACTCCAGATTGTTGCACAGTGGAAGCTACAAGAAGCATGCTGTCAGACGGTGAATTGTAGTTACCACTGAACATTTCTTTATAGTTTGTTCTCCGACGCTCACAAAACCGTCTGGAGTACAGTATTTGAATTGGATTATGCTTTATGTCGGCCATTTAAAAAGGCGTAGATCGGCCCAGACTTTGATCATGCAGCTTGCTGTCTGGCCTTCTTCAGTAACCTTTGACCCTCCCAGATGTCCACTACGGTCCTCCTTTGTGTTGAATGCGGGCCTCTCCCCTCCTCCTGTTACATCATCGCTGCTGCCCCACAGGCAGCTGCTGTCCCCATCCATTTTTTACAGCTATTACTTAGACATGAATGGGCACCCTGAGATGCTACACAGGCAGTGCTGTTTCATCGCAGCAGACATGCTACCAGAAGAGAAGCATTTGTGAATGTTGTATAATACCTATCACGTGAGGCACAGTAAGTGGCCTGCTGCTGTTTTCTTGTTGCTAGCTCATATTGGATCATGTATATTAGATTAGTTGAGTGTGCAGTTATAGATTGTGTTAATATATTTAAGAGATATTATTGTGTTTTGTCCTGCTTTACAAGCATCTGTTATAACAGACGTAATTTCATCTCTTTATTATGTTTGCAAGTGACTTCATTTGTCTCTGCATCTCTCTCTGCTAGGCTGCTGGAAACTGATGACACAGACGAGCACAAAGGTAAGACGAACCCTCCACTTTCACTCCACTGAAATCCCCTATTGTTCCGCAGACTGCTTTCTCATTCAGGAGCTTTCTATTACTCTGTCTGAAAGAATCACTGAGCTCATTGCTTGTGTCAGATCACCTATCTGCTTTATTGATGTGGGCTTTTAACTTCTTGTTCGCTGAGGGGAATTGACAGAAAATAAACTGCGACAAGCTTGGTTCCATTATGTTATTGACGATTCATGCAAAGCTGATGATTTATCAAAGGATAGAAAAAAGAATGTTTGCACACTTTTTGCCCAGTAACTGTTCGTTAGCGTGTATGCGTGAATGAATGCTTACACTTTCTCCAACATATGGAGTTACATTGTGAGCTTTTTTTGCAGGGTTATGAGCTGCATATGTGACTGTGATGCCATAAACAGAACAGTGTGTAAATGATGATGGGCTTAAAGGTAATGCTGTATAAAAAGTCATTATATGAGAGCGCTTCGAGATGCGAAACGCCGTCAGAAGTCAAATATTTATTAGAATATACAGAAAATATTGGGTTTCTCGGTTCAATTAAAAGATAAAGAAATTTGGTTTGTATTATTTAGCCATATTGTCAGTGATTTCCTGCTGCCTTGTTTTCTCTACCTGCATTTGTCAACCTTGATTTGCAGTTGCTTATTTCTCTCAGTGAGGTGTGTTTGAGTTCTTGTCAGCACAAGAGAAAGAAATGTAGAAATGTTCTTTCAATAATAAGAAGAAGAATATTTTTTTACCAAATGATTGAAATGGCAAAAGTATCCAGATTTACTTACTTTTTGCATGACATGCCTAAACGTAGTAGCAGAGATGGCTCAGGCAAGTTGACGCCCCAGATTTTTTATGAAATACAGTATAGTCCCTGAAAAATATGCTCAACCAAATGATAGAGCAGGACTTTAAAGGGTTAATAATATTCATCAAAAGTTGTTATTAAACCACGAGGAGAGAAAGTGAAGCTCACGCTGTGAGAAATAAATCTGGATTACATTTTCTGGGTAATATTCTGCTCAAATTTTGTAATCTGACATCTTTATCTCGACTTGTACAAGAGCACACCTCGAGGACATGTATCGCAAATGACAGACCTGTGGCTTCATGTGCCAATAAATCAAAAGTAACACAAGCACACACTGCTCAGTGATTTGTGTGTGGCGCTTCCTTTACCAAATACCATTAGAAGAGTTTGTTTTGCTTGCAGTCACTCTGGCTGGAGCTTCTCTCTTGCAGGCTGGGTCTGATCTGTGATGAGAGGGTGGGAGATTCACATCAAAACAAGGACAGAACTGAAAAGGCAGTTCATTTTCTGTAATATAATATAGTTAATATTTTGTAACAATCTTCTTAGTCAGTCAGTATTCCGCCTGGCTGCCATAAACATAGCCATATTTTCACATTCAGTGGTTTTTCTGTTCTTTTTAGCAGGATATTGATTTACTGCTTTTTTTCCCCAGCTGATTTTACTTTTGCTAATTTTCTTTTTTTTTTGGCTTTTAATTTGGAAAAAAACATCTCCCTGAAATGTTTCAGCCAGGTACCATGTCTTGTGTATGTATGTGAGAGCACTGGCAGTGTGCGTAGGGCTGTTTGAACTTCTTGTCCAAACTGGCTGGGGAGTCAGAGCTCTGAGCCAGAACGCCTCTCCTGGTTACATCAAGGGTTTCCCTGACTATTCAGCAGCTTCTGCAAGTCAGCAATGCATGGATACAAAACTCCTCATCAACACTAAGATTAAACTAGACCAGTGTTAACATAACTAATAAACTGACTAAGGTAGGTGAGATATGTCAGATGATATATTACAGGTGTGGGAAGCTCCAGTTTATATTCCATTTGCCTTTTGTGAGAGTTGGGAGGACAACACCTCCGCTCTGAGTCATATTATGCAGATTTGATTTACTGCACTATTCTTCAGAGCTTACAGGGTAATATTTACATATGGCTGTTCCCAGGTCAAAGGTCCATCCCATAAGCCATCAGCAGCCGCAAGTGAGCAGTCTTGTCAGTCTGAGGGGGGACACTTGCAGAGCAGTCTGTTAACTTAAGTGGAGGTTTTTCCATCTCTTGAGTTTGTCTGTTTTTTTCTCTCTCTCTATCTCTAACTGCAGTTTTGACCTTGAATAGTTGGTGACCTGAAAAAATATTGGACCAAAGTCAAAACTATGAGTGCAGCCTGAGTTGAGTCACCAGTCTGCAATGCGCAATGTTTCATCATTTGAAGTAAATCATGCTAAGCTCTGGACGGCAGGGGAGCTTGGCAAAATAAATCAAAACTGGAGTTTTTAGTTTTTTCTTCCACTGGAAACACTTCGTTTGTCAGACGTGCTATTATTCTGGCAAGAAATGTCACATTGTCGGGGCAGTAAAAACAAATTTAGAGAGAGAGACTGGATTTGAGTGTGATGACTTAAGAAATCTGTTGTTTTGGAATACCATTAAATTTAATGGTTTCCTCTTGTTCAGATTAGAAGATTATATTCTCGGGGCTGTTTTTCATTAGAGAGGTCACATGGGACTTGTTTCTCCTTTTCTCTTGCACAGATGTTAAATACAGCGTGAATGTATTTTTCCCTATTTTAAAAAAAAAAAAAAAAGCTAGATAAGTCATCGTCGATCTATTGCGGTGAAGACTCACTGAATCCAGTGTTGCTCATTGGCTTTCCACATTCAACCTCAGGCCTTTTTTTTAGTTACCTTCCTAGTCCAAAAACATCTGAAAATCACTGGTAAAGCCAATAATGTCGTCAGCGTCGTTGTCTACATTTTATCAAGTTTTTATCCCTCGCAAAGGACAACTTGCACTTGACCCAAAAGCATTTGTGTCTGTGAGTGTGTAATTTGTTGCCCTTTTTAGTGTGCCATATTTTGACTGAGACACAGGTGTTGCCTTGCCTAAACGCTTGCCTGCATTTAGGCACTTGTTAAGACATCGTTTTGTAACTATGTATGATCAGTGTTTGTGTCCCGACATTGAATAAAGATATGGATACCAGAGTCACACTGTCAAACTTATAAAGTCATTCCAAGTTGATATTAATTCTCATTGTTGTGTTCATGGTCGACATTATGTGTGTGTGTTCTTTTCAGCTGATGAGAAGCCTGCGGATTCTGCAAAGACAAGTATCACTTCCAAGATAACTCATTTAAAGGTACGGTATTTTCAAACTCACTTTTTGGAGACAAAAAGCACGTTCATTCAATGTAAATAAGTTAATCTTGGTATGAAGTCTTGGCTTACAGCACAATTAAGATTAAATTAAGTTTAGAGTTGGGGTCAGGCAAGGAGACGTTTGGGTTAGGGTGAGTTTTAAGTGGATTAGTACAAATCAGAGTCAAATCCTCTGAGGGGGTATTTATAACTTGCAATCCTTTCGTTGTACTGTTTTTTATTTATTTATTTTTTATAAAAATCAAGTCTGAACTAATTAGAAAAAACATGCAGTTCATTCAGATTGATTAGAAAATATAATAGATCCATAACCCCGCCACTACAGCAGTTCTAGCATTTTTATGAGCTTGTAGTGAGAGGCCTTCTAAAGCTGACTGTGCAGAAGAGTAGTTTTGAACATGACGGTGCTCTGCTTGTCCACGATACCATTACTTACCTTCCAGGGTGAATCTCCACATTGGTATTCATTGTAGTGTCTTACAAAGAGCCAAATAGCCATATTACGGTGAATTGTTATGCCATCGTGTAGGATCATGAATATTTCCACACACTGATTGTCAAATCAGGACGGCTTTGCTCGTTAGTGTCCTCCATCCTTGTTGCTAACATTACATCAGCTCACTCTTTGGTCTGTTGGGCATAAAAGAGGTCAAGGTGATAGTGAGTTTTCGACCTCCCTTTGCCTGATCTCCTGGTAGAGTTTCTGCAGCCGATCCGTTGTGCTGACAGGTGATCATCACAGTTCTAATGTGTCCCATGTTTGAATAACTGTTAACATTTTTGATAATAAGCAGCAGCTCGACAAGAAACCTTTTGAATAAAATACTTCTAAAAGTCTCAATATGACAGCACAAACGCTAACTAATCAAAACTGATTTTTTTATCTATTTTTTTATTTCTAGCTAATGCCAGGGTTGTTAAATATTTCTAAAGTCTGTGGTTGATCATTTTCATTTCACTTGCAGATGTACTCACAGCCTTTTCCAGTGCAGCTGTTGCACACAATAACTCTTCTCTGGAAGTGTGCTCCATCAATAACAAATTGAGCCATTCCTTACAGCACTGAGTTTCCCTGCACCTGTATGCAAGTCTGGCCAAAGTCATGACTTCAGCTCACACAGTCCGTGGAGGTCTTAAAGTGGTTGTGGGAAGAAAAGTTTCGGGGGCTAAAGGATGGACTCGGGAACAAAAACTTGCGAATGCCCTCAATCCTGTGGGAGATCTTCACATCTGAGCTTAGAAATGAACCGAGTATCTGGTTTTCCCAGGCTGCTTAGGTTTCAGAAGTGGTTAGGTTTCATAATGCTTGATGTAAATAGCTGTTCTAATTTGGCCTTTGCAGGCCAGGAGCAGTGCCAAGCTAGGCCAAGTGAACCCAGATGGTAGCAAGTTGCCTCAACCAACAAAACTTTCTGGGAAACAGGCTCCCACAAAGATGAGAGCCTATCTTACTATCACAGTGCCCATTCTCATACGTCCTTTGCTCTCTGTTGTTTTAAGGTGTCTCATTTGACTGTCAACAGTAGTCACAGATACCGCTTTTCTGTTTTCACTTATCACCCATCACTCATTTCTAATCCCCAGTCTCCGCTGATAACCGGTGAGTCAGTGTCTCCATCAGTTGCGGCAGAGTAGGAGGGAGGTTATCGTACATCTGCTTTCCAACAAGGATGAGGCAAAATGATGTGTACGATGAGACCTTTTGAGTGAGATCCAACTCATTTATATTTCGGGTTTCCTGACTAAATTTCCTTAATGTGCAAGTGTGTGTTGCAGAGGAAAATAAAACCAGCTAAGTGGAAAATAAGTTTGTTCTTTATGATCAGGGAGCATTGCTGAGTTTGTAGGAGGCTCCTGTAGTTAACGGGAGATTTTTGGTATTTTCCTCCCAGCTGGAGATCCACTTACCTTCACCAGGTCACCCCAGGGTCTCTCTAAAGTGTTTACTCACACAGCTGCATGCTTTCATGGTTTGAAAAGGACTCCGTACTGGAATCAGAAGCCAGATGCATAAACCCTGTTTTTTTTTTTTTCAATCAATACAATAATCAATATTCTGCTGTTTTCTCAAAAAGAGTTAAATGAGAAGATTTTCAAAGATATATGAAATTTTGAGACGATGGATTATTCCACGGCATCAGAATCCAGGCATGCTGGCTCATATTAAACAACTAATTGTTATGACATTATGTTATTTTCCATTATTTTAACTATGAACAGGCAAAATATGGGCATCAGAGGAGAAAACCATACATCGTGAACAGTGTATTCGCCCATTTGATTTTTGAATAGACAGGGAGTCGGACTGTGAGTGAGACTGGGAAATAAAATCATATAAATGAACTGCAATTATTCCCAAGAGTAGGCTTCACTTTAATGTGGAAAATGTAGTACCAGCAGAGCTCATATTTTTCTATTTTAATTCCCAGAGTACATAGTACAGTGGCTTGCAAAGAGTTTTGAGCTGACAGATAACTTTTACTTAGGTCTCAGACCTGAACTATCTTGTTAGAACTAAGGCTTTTGTTCATAGTCATTGTTGGATTAGATCAGGATAAACTGCACAGGCCTCTGAAACTTCATATGAATAAAGTCCAAAAAAGTAGTAGAAAGATATATGAAAGTGTTTTCCAGTGACTGTTTTCTCACTTCATCGTTAAAATAAGAAATGGTGGTTATGCTTAAGAAGAAAATGTTGAATTGTTGTAGACCCAAAAACTTAAACTGCTCAGAGGAGGGGCAAACCAAACCCCCAGTCTGACTCCAGAAGGCCCCCAGGAAAATTTGGCAGTCTTTGTGTTGCTTCTCTGTTCTACTATACAGAGTCACCAACAAGAATGTGACCTTTTACGGGTGACTCATCAGTAAAAAACCTCTCCTGCGTCGCCGCCACAAAATTCTGCATCAGAAGTTTGAGCATCATCCTCTTAAGACACCCAATGCATTTTAAAAAAAAAAGTTATGTGAACTTATTCATGGGGAAAACTTCTCAGTACCTGTTTGAAACAGAGAAAACCTGTGGACAGACCCCAGAAGAGCAGTGCATCCTCGAACAGGAACTGAAAATGTTCTATTCTACAGAAACATTTACAAGCTGTAGGCTACCGCTTTTCAATAGGGTGTTCAGTAGTGCCGACACAGCATTTTCCTTTATTTTCAACTGAAAATGTAATATTAAATGTCATATTTTACTTAATGCATTTGGAGTCATTTATCACTGGCTTGGCCTTCTGCAACAACAGAAATTTTGACTTTGGGTGCCCAGACTTGAGCAGGCCACTGTAAACACAGGTAGATGTTTCACGTGCATTCTCTCCAACTTCACTTACTCACTCCTTTTCAGTAACGTCCTGCCTCACAATCACACATCACAGTGCTGACCTCGGACCAGCTCAGCTGGAGTGCTGAAAGGGTTAACTGCTCTTCTTATAAGGATGGGTGGAGTCCTATTTAGTGCTTCACTTCCTTTATCAAGATTTTCCTTACTGCTGGTGTAGGACATAAGAAGGATTTCTTTGAAACTTGAGCCTAAGCTTTAGGTTCTGAACCCTCTCTCTGCTTGTAGGAAGTTGAGGGCATGGATGATGGAAGCAGCGGCCATGGTGATGACAGAGTAAAGCGTCAGCTAACCAGCAGTGACCAAGAGGAAACTTCTAACAGGTGAGTTTAGTCAGTGTGATTCTCATGCCATCATGGTTGCACTGTTTTATTAGTTTATATTGAAACTCTTTTTTCATGCCCACAGTTAAACTGTTTGGCTTTAATATGCACAAAACTAGCAGTTAGACTAATACACCTTGTTACTAGCTGACACTCATGCATCGTACACCGATCAGGCTGAAAGTGCACATGGATAATTACAGACCAATTGGAAGTATATTGCATGCAGTAAACAGCTGCTGAGATAAACTAGATAAACCTGCCGGGCTCGCCCATAGTAGCATACACTTCTTACACACGCATGCACACATATAAACATACAAACAATCAGGGGTTTATGGTAGCCATGGTAATGCAATGCAAACTGAAGTCACTGCAGTAGTGAAAATGAGACTTTACTAAGCCCTCCACTGCAGACTGATCACTTTCTTTTCTCCGTGGAGTATGATTAGACTTGTAAACCGTAACCAGTTTCTCATTAAATCAGGAGTCATTTGAGTGTGTTTCACTATTTCCAGGTGGACTTTTCAGCAACTTTTGGTTGCATTGCAGACAATGTGTTACCACAAAAACAACAGTTTTGCATACATAAGGCACTGTATAGAAATTGAGAAGCATGCAGAAAGCAAAAGAGAATTCTTCTGAGCATTCTTTACCGTCTAAAGTTCAAAATCAAGATCACATGAGATAATGAGGAGCTTGTGCTTCTTCTCCAGTTTCACTGTCAAAGTGTCCTTGGATAAGATGCTGAAAGCCTAATTGCCCTTCAGTGTGTTAAGGAAAGATAGAAGTGCTGTATGGCTGAGCATGTGAGTGTGGCTTGTGTTTTAAAGTGCTTTAAGTAGTCGATGAGACTAGAAAAGCTCTTTTAAATGCATTCCATTTTCCATTAATACATTTTATGTTGGATGTCTATTGTTATAGTGGGCAGCACAAACTAGAAACAGAGACTATGTTAGCGAGATGGTTGACGCCAGTCTTTTCCTGTATATGTGTCACATGGTTTTCCTTGACTGAACCTCCACTTTATAAGACAAGCAACACACTTATTCATTCCACTGAGAGACATGAATACAGCTTCTGATCTATTCTTTCGTTCCACAGTGTCTGAGGGAAATATCGGGCCCACTTTACACCAGCCACTTATCTTGTGAACATTTTGATGCTAAATTAGTATTTTCCAGACCAATTAGTGAGGAGGAAATAACTTTGATTGTGTCTCAGCACCACACTCTCACAAGATCTGTAAACACAAATACCTCTCAGCAACATTCATGGCTAAATTCATGACCCAAATGCCTCTAGTTGCTGATGATCCCATTTACCCTCGACCGATAAAATCATTCACACATCCAGATGCACTTTTTTCTATCCAGCATGGTGCTCACAACACTGAGTCTATACTGTGAAATTTTTGTGCAGCTGTGTAGGATACAGCTTGATACAAGTTCTGCTGACATCACATAGCCACTACTTTATATATCCTTAGCAGAAGAAAGACATTTCTAGATTCTGGATTTAATTTCTTGCAACAGCTGAATTGTTTCTTCGTCATTGTGTCTGTTTCCACAATCATTGTCCATTCCAGCCTCTCTAAAGCTGACATCAGGAAGGTAATGCAGGTAATGGAGTCCACTGAAGAATCTTCCTTGAAGAAGGAGCGTACCTATTCTGCCACTACAGAGGAAAAGAAGGTCAGCTTTCTCTTAATATGCAAAGTGGTGTGTTTTACAGCACACAAACTATGAAACTATCTTAAAAATAAGAGTTGGTTGTCGTAAATCATCAGGCTCATCTATAAAAAGGCATCTCTGTGGACTATGTTTGGAAGGATTATATTTTTCTCCTCTGCCGTTGCACTGAAAAAGACCATATGTAAGCCAATTCCAAAAGTCTTACTCACCTAACTTTGGCTTTGTTTTTCTTCGGTCTGGTTTAGTTTAATTTTTTTGCGTTTGAAGTCGACTTGCAGATAATAATTCATGTCACTGACATAGGGTTGTAACATAGATACACACATACACACACACACACACACACACATGTATCTTTTTCCTCGTGTGGACAGAATGTTAGAGCTTTGCCTAAAACCTCAACCAATCTCCACAGATAATGAAATTATCACCATATGCTTTTCCACACACATCAATGCCCACACACCTCACACACTCTGGTGATCATTAGAGCAGACCACCAGGTTAACTATGCTCCGTCACACTCAGCTTGGCCTCACAATCTGCTTCTCCTCTGAAATCAGCGCGCCCTCATAACCTTTGGCCTATCAGCGAGGTGCCTGGTGTTGTTCCAGCTGCTGTTGTTTCTTTTAAAGCTGCAGTCTGCAACTCTTTTTCAAGCATAATGCCTGGAACTGTCCGGGGATTCTGAAAGTAGTACATTAAATACCCCAATACAAAAAAAAAAAAAAAAAAATGAGTTCTCTAGGTCCCCTATATGTCCCGCTAGGTCCCTCCAAAGCCAGCAGGTTTGTTTACAAAATTGCAGACCGGACCGGTAAAAGGTAACCAATCAGGTTACGAGCTGGGCTCTGCTGCCTGTCAATCACCGATTGTGCACGCGCGATACAAGGTAGGCTCGTCCCCACGCTTATTTATCTGGACTATTGAACTTCATTACGGGCTAGTCTACTTACTGTGTCTTCCATGATCGCAAATGACAGGTGAGAGTTGATGAATGAGGAGTCGTGTAGGCGCATCTGGCGTGCACGTCTACGTGCACGAGTTCTCATGTGTTTTGATGGGGCGGGACAGGAAGTTGAATAACTTTTTATTTTTCGGTTAAAAAATAAGCATTTCTTGTATTTTGCGACTACGGAGGTCACCGTTTTCAACTTCAAGCGTTCTGATAGATCATGTAAACTCTTAAAATGCCAAAAAGTAGGACTTTACGTATGACAACAACAAATCCTGCAGGCTGCAGCTTTAAGTGATAACATTGAACACACACAACGCTTGTACCTTTTCTAGTGTGTTTAGAAGAAAGTAATACCATTCTAACTTCATATTCACTGCTTCAAAGTGTTGGGTACTTTCAGATAGTTTGTTCTCCATTATCAAGTTTTACTTTTTTCCCAAATTAGTCTCAGTTTTGTTGACAAATGACAAATCCTTCTCAATCCTTCTTGGCATAATGTTAGTTTTTCTTTGTTTGACCTGTTAACGCTTGGATTTTCATATGATGTCATCCGAGATATTTTGTTGTTGTTGCAAGTGTTTACTTTTAGACCCATCATCCTGCTCATTAAACAAACAAAGTTCTTGCTAACAGCTGTAGGTCATTGTAAGCAGAGACGGCAGTCGTGAATGTTGTATTTTATAATGTAACAGGCATGCAATATGAAATGGTTTACACTGTTTATGTTGAAACTAAGAGTGGAACTGTTTCTGTTGAAGAGGTACTTGCATTGATCAAAAACCCACTTCAAGTTGTATTGAAAGTTAAAAAGAGTTTTCCAGATATGATGAATGTAATGACTGGTTTCTCTCCTCCTCTCCGTCAGCCTTCCAGTCTCCTCTCAGACAGAGTTTCTCCAGTCAGTAAGAACAGAGATGCCTCCCCCCCTCCTAGTCCTTCTTGCCAGTCCACGTACTCCCTGCTGCACCAAGCTTCAGGGCCTCAAGGCATCAAAGGGATCCTAAAGAAAAGCCGCTCTACCAGCGTGGAGTCGGACCACAGCGAGGGCTCGATGCCTGAACAGGTGCCAAGCCGACAAAGCAGTGTCACCCTTAGCCACCCTGAGAGCGGGGAGGAGGAGGAGGAGGAGGAGCAGGAGGAGGAGGACGAGCAGGAGGAGGAAGACGAGGAGGAGGAGGAGGAGGAGATGGAGGAAGAGGTAAACGGGGAAAGTGACAAAGAGGATGAGTCATTAACTGATGACATCACAGATGGTGCGAGTTTCAGCATGGTCGGAGAGCAGAGGGATGGCAACAGCGGCAGCAGCAGAGGGAGCTTTGAGGAGATGCGGAGTCCCTCGCCTGATGAGAGCCTGGAGAAGACCTCCTCCGTGTCTGAGGACGTTGATGAGCTGGAGAGCAGTTTGGAAGGAAGTCTGGGCTCATCACTTAAACAGAGGTTAGGATGTACACAAATATACAGGTACTGATTGAGCTCAAAGAGCAAAGCCTAAGTCGGCATAATGCAGACAAAAGAAAAAGTTAAAAATGTCTAATATCATAAAGCTTAAACGTCACAGAAAAGTGACCTTCTCCTGAACAGCTAAAGCTTACAGACAAGTTAAGTGTATTCATACGATCAATACTGGAATCTCAGTAAGTATTAAAAAAATAAATGTATCTTTTTTATTTACTTGATACGCTCAAGTGGTTTTTGGAATGATACTGTTTATTGATGTACAGACAAAAAAAACGTGGGTCAGAGGTGGCTGATCTCGCCACGTTGTAAAGGTTAACTTAAGACAATTAGACTGTATCAACTGCAACACAATGGAGTTGAACAGTATTCAGAGGAGCCACGTCTCCCAACACATGCCTGTCTGTGGATGCAGGAGAACTGTTCACAATGAAAATCAAAACAATTTGAAGATTTTTTTTTCAAGCAATTTGGTTTGGTTATGAAGGTTTTTCTAAATATATTGCGAAACTCATTCATTCATTCACGCATCCATGAATTTATTCATTCTATATTCTATCTATTTGTTTTTTAGACTGGCAGAGTTCAGTGGGGAAGGTGAGAAGAGGGATAGATCGAAGAAGTCAAAATCATCAGAGGTGATCCAGACGTCGCTCACCGATCGCTTCAGCCAGCTGCAAGATTCTGAAAACTCCTGGAAGAAAAAGGTAAGTTGTTGGCACGGAGCAAACACTGAGTGTTCTCTCTGCTCCAAAGTTAAACAGTGACACATGACACTTCTGTAAATTTTCTTCTAAGATTTTCCTCCAAACCCCAGTATACATATTAGAGAACAATTAGAAACTACTGTGAACTATGTACTGCTGCTTAAATATTTTTCATTATTTTTGCATGTTTTTTTTTTTTTAAACTACAGCCTATTAGCATCAAACTAACTAACTAACCGTACTGCAGTCATAATGCAGTGCATGTTGGGTCACCAACGACACCCACTCCTGCAATGATCTTTTTATGTAGCTTTTCCAAGCAGTACTGCGTAGTTTTTCACGATATAAAAGTCAAATTCTATGCAGTTGGTAATGTTTGTCGATAATTTCGTACTCATTTCTGTTATGTGACAAACCCAGAGTGCATATTTATTATTGCCTAACACTTTTTATTGGCCGGCATTGCTTTTACAGCGACATCAAGTAGAGAGTTACCAGTTTTTTTTTGAGGGGGGGTTTTGAGAATTGGCAGTAATGAGCAAAAACAGCCAAATATTACGGCTTCTTTTCAGCAAAGAAAGACTTGGCTTTGGACACGTTTCTCTCTCCGCTGAATCAGCTCATTTGTGTGAGTTGCTGCCAAGAGGGTGTGTGGTTTGGTTAGGAGGGCTTGGGGTTGCAGGTGATGTGGGAGTGGAGATCCAGGGCTCAGCTAGCCTCCCAAAGAGAATGAAAGACACACCCCTTACCCCTTTGTAAAAATAAAATCCTACGCCATGACCAAACACCTGCAAGCCTTCCAAGATAATGCTTCCTTTGTTTATTGGTGTTTGCACTCCCCTTTTCTCTCCTGTTCTCAAAGATAGAAAAATAAATCCCTCCATAAGCAAGCTGTTGTGTTCATCAAAGAATTTTTCCACATGGACATCCCTAAAATATTTCCACATGGACAGTCCAAAAACATTCACTTGAGGTGATGTCATGTGTATTTGTGCAGGGCATCTTCATGCCTGATGCCTGTCAAGTTCAGTGATCCTCTTCAGGGGATTTCTGGCTTTGGTTCATATTTCATCCAAAGATGAGCTAACCTGAGATCCAATTCAAGCCTGGAAAAAGCCGCTCTTTAGTTCCCCACTCAAATACTGAAGCATGATGTCATTTTATATTTGTGTGGCCTGTTTGCATTAGAATAAATCAGCAAAAGTCAATAGAGACTTATTATCAAAAACCGACTCCTCAACACTGGCACGCACGAACATGGTCCAAACTGATTTTTTTTTTTTTCTTTTCTTCTGTCTGAGCTTATGGCCTTTTGAATTTGAAGTTGCTGGTTTCTGTAGTTGCTACTGTAAAAGATTTGGAAAACACGTGTTACTGATGCAGATGATGCGGATAATGCATGGCTCGCCCAAATTTCTGGTATTTATACTGTGTCTGCACATATGACCCGTTTTGTTTCCTTTCTGGTCTCTCTAAAAGCCATTGTTTTTCATGTTTTGGCGTTTTCTTTCATCCAAAGTTTGCACAGTTGGGTCAGATGTTTGTCCTTTTTTGTTTGAAACGTGAAAGAAAGAGCAGTGGATGTAACATGTATGGTACAGATCACGATCCAGATGTTTCCTGTTAGGACTGCTAAGCTTTTCTGCACACCATGGTGTTGTAAAGTGATGCCTTGTTGTAAATTTGATTTAAAGGAGGCCTGCTGTGTCCTGAGGAATGACTGTTAATCATAAGCCGTGTTGACGGATGGCAGCTTTTTCCCCCTTTAGAAATGAAAAAAACAGCTGCTTTGTGAGCGTAAAAGTAGTTCTGGGATAACATTAAGTCACCATTTCTAAATGTCCTTCAGAAAGTCCATACACTGATTGAAAAGCATTCGAAATTAAGAATTTTCTTTCAAGTCTCCAAGACTGCTGAATGTCTGGGTTTCATATTCCAGTGATGACTCAACAAAGCCTAGCTGGGTCTCCAAATTAAAAAAAAAAAACACTCAAACTGCAGCTCCCACACAGGGACTGAAGCGTATTAAGTATTAGCTGGAAACACTGGTCTTAGTTTGTTAGTTTCCCCAAAGTGAAAAGCATATTTCCAACTAAAGTTTGGTGCATTATCTCTAAATCATTGCAAATGGGTTGGACCAAGACAGACTTAATCATAGCATTATCTTGGGAGGCTTTAATGAATCCCCCCGGAATCCCCCCCCAGATCAAGTTTACCAATGGAGAAATGCATTTTTAGTTAAATCCAACTAAATCTATAAGCTAGCTTGATGTGCTTATAATTAAATATGAAAGATTTATGCATACACGTTGCAATTTGTAACCATGCACTGTTGTAAACATTCCCACCCCGCTTACTTTATGCTCAGTAAATGACCCATGGATCCTTTAGGCTTCCATCTTAGGTCTCACCACAGTAATTCCCAACTTCTTGAGTCGAATGCTACCCTGCTTCTTCCCCATTTTCTACTTCTAATTCTCATTTTCCCCTTTTCTCTTCTCCTTGTATTCCCTTCTTTGTTTACCCCTCTCTCAGTCCCTACTGTCCCCTGCCTTCCTACAGCTTCTGCATACACCTGCAGACTCTTCCCTCTTTCTTTGACTTTGACACCTGCCTGTCAACCTTTCCCCATTCCTTCAGGTGAGTGTGTGCACATGTTTATTGCATGTGCCTATTTTGCACAGACTTGATAACTTAAAATGCCGCTCTTATTCCTCAGCATGTGTCCTTGAAAACCTCTCACCCCCTTCTGTTTCCCACTGAGAAACCAGAGCTGGTTTGGCCCCAGGAATGTGTTTTGCTGCTTCACAGGTGGTTGATATCTGTGTCAGTGGTTCAGCTGAGGAGCTGCTTACACTGTACAGTACAGCAGGGTTGGGAAAAAATGGTTTCCTGTGGTGGTTTGGGGCCTTTTCCTCCCCTCCCCTCTCTGGGGTCCTGTCAGGCCAAGGTATTTCCCCTCTCTGATTGACTCCAGAGACTGGATTCTAGCTGGAGGGGATATGGCAGCATATTAGTATATGAGAGTACTACAAGACCGTGTACTAAGACAAATACTGGAGTTTCTGTTTCATCATGGTCGCAGGAGACTGTATTATAAAATAAAAAGAAGCCAGATAGGTCTTTTTTAGCATTCTTTTTTATCGAGTCCTTCCGTGCAAAAGTTACGTAGTCGTCCAAACTCATTTCCTTACCCATGTCAGCAACAACAAACAAACCAGAAAGCGTATTTGATGCTCATCTCTTGTTTATGGGTGGCTATGGCTCAGTAGATTGAACGGGTTGATCAGCGTTGTGCAGCTGAAGTGCTTTTGAGTGAGGGGCTGAATCCCATCTTACAGGCCTGCTCGTAAGATGGCAGCTTTGTTTGCGCTGCTGCAAGAGTGAGTGTGTGTGTGTGTGTGTGTGTGTGTGTGTGTGAGTGCGAGGCTGATTGAATACAATTCTTTGAACTTTGCTGTCGATACAGGCTAGTATTTGACCACAAAGGCAACATGTTTACCATGAAAGGACAAAAAAATATACGTGAAACTTTAGGTTTGAAAGTTTTTGTTGGCTGTAGGAAACGGTGACTGGACAAGGTTAAAAAATAACTGCCGGCAAAACTTGTCTGCTGTAATTAGTATTGATTTGATGAGTTGGCAAAACCACAAAATCAAATGCATTAGCTGCCGTCAGGTTCTGGCTTTACATATTCCTGGTCATCATTTAGAAATCTTTTTATTTGGGGAAATAAAACTTTTAAAGAAGGAGTCCTGGAGCTTTAACTGCACTCACTCTGCATACATTGTTTATGCCTCTTACAGCTTATCCTTCTGAGCACTTGGCAGACAACCGATACTGACCTGAAGATAAATCTGTGGAGAAGATTACATTTGAATCGCTACATTCGTCACATAATTGCATTTACACATTTTTCTTAAATTGTTCCACTACATAGTTTGTTGACATCAGGGTAATGCTGGAAAAAAACTTGAGTATGGACAACTTTTCTTTTCTTTTTTTTTTTTTCTTTTTTTTTCTTTTTTTTTTTTTTCAAATTTCTCATGCCACATTGCTGCTCGGCACTGTTTCAGCCAAACATCTTTTTCTCTTTAAAGCTGCTGACATCTGTAAATGTTTAAATTGACTTTACACTGCGTGAAGATGACGACGGCCAGCGGATTACACAGATCATCATTCATCCGCACGAAAAAGTCCTCTGTAAATTCAACCAAGCTTTTTGGTGTAGGGAATCCCCTCTTTAAAAAAAAACACAAAAGAAAAAAGTTATTTTATTGCCTTTAATAGAAATTCCACGCAGCACATATTGTTATACAGTCGCTCTCCTGAAAAGATGTTGAATAACGCATTACAACTGCCACATGAATTTACAGCAAAAAAACACACAAATAAAGGTAAAACACGACCTCCTTCGGCTTTTTTGGCAGTTTTACAATTGTCTTGTGCAGCAAACATTTTTCAATCTTGGAATTACTTCGACTTGTGCAATTATAGAATGTAAATAGGTCTGGTCTTGCAGGGCTAGACTAGGTGTACCACTCAAGGTGAGTTATACTCTCTGAATTGCTCATTATTTGCAAAGAAAGATGAAGCGGTGGTAAAATTCCATGCGGGGACATAAAATGCTTCAAATGTATAGGAGGTGAATATCATTATTTACTGTAACACAGCTCCAGTGGGACATGGGGGGCAGTAAAGAACCATTAGTACATTTTTTATAGTTGGGTTTGGGTGAAAGATGGCCGCAAGAGTAAATCACACAAGGGAAGCGCTGCTAAATAATGAGCCATGGATGCCAGTGATGTATAAAAAAGGGCTTTGCTGTTATGGTTTAAGGACTCGACATTCTTTTTGTTTGTATTTAATGAAATGAACAAAACCAAGCCTCTCCGGGGTAAATTAGGAAGTCTTGGGACTTCTTATACCTGCATGCTATAAGCGTGCTCTTTTATCCTTAACCCTCACCGGAACACATCAGCGTCACGCAACTTTTTCTTTTTTTTTCATTTTACTCATTCGTCATTTCTTCTCTGTGTCGTTTGTAACCGTCTGTTCCCGAGTGAAACGAGTTGAAAACTGCATGCGTTGCCCACATTTTTACACTTGTTTAGAAAGAAAAGAAATGCAACCACTTTGAGGCAGATTGTATTTGAATCCAACAGAAGTCCAACGTTGATCTGGAGCCCAAGATGTCGCTCGCAGAGAGGATGAAGATCCTCAAGGAGAAGGAGGAGCAGTGGAAGTGCAGAGGCAAAGGAGCTGCCAACGACTCGGTCCAGTTCACTGTGGCTGGACGAATGAAAAAGAGAGGTGAAGTGGTAGTAGTTTTTCTGATTCTGCTCCAGCTGGCCCAAGTAAGCTCGTTGTGAAGATTTTTTTTCTTTCCACTTGTGGTGCTCGATCAGGTCTCGTGTCAGATGCAGGAAAGGAAGAGTCACCCAGCACCTCTCTCAAAAAGTCTCACGCCACTCCTGTGAAACCGCACGAAGGTATTAATTAATGTGACGTATCTGTGAGTACAGCAGCTGTGAAATGTAGTAGCTGAACTCAAGTCTTCTATCTCTGTGCCTCAAATCTCCTTTTGATTCCAGTAGAAATTACATTTACAGTCTTACATGTCCTTTTAGCCCTTTTCAATAGCTCCTTTAGCGTAATAGCATATTTTTCTCAAGCAAACGCCAAGCCGCCACCAGCTAAATATATGCTCGTTTTTCTGGATAGAAATCTCCACCAGAAGCGATGTCAAAGTGGAGGGCGATAAACGTCTGGACAAGCTGGAGTCCTTCTTAGACAAGCTCCACAGTAAAGGTACAATCCTCTTTTGTGTACGTTTTCTTTTGTTGTCTGTGTAAAACATTTTTTTATATATTTTCACATTTATAGCCCATTCACAGCCTGTTCTATCTTCTATCTTACCGTGACCTCGTCTTTGGTCAGCTCACTGAGAGCAAAATACAGCAAAAAAAGCCTCAGTTGGAAGAGAAATGTTCCGTGTAACGCTCCCGTTTTATCCTGTCTGTGTCCTCATGTCATGGTGGCGGTGTCAGGCGTGAGCAAAAGCAAGACATCCACCATCGAGGTGACTGCAGAGATGGAGAAAGAAGTGATGACGCTGGATGACGAGGAGACGTTCGGCAACTTCTACAAATCGGTCTCGCCCACGACGCTCCTGGACACCAGTGTAGTTTTGACTGAGGAAGACCTCAGCCAGATCCAACCTGATACACCAAAGTTAGTCCATAATTACCCCAAATTTTTGTCACTTTTCTCATGAAATTGTTTTGCGTCCTACTAACAGAATTTTGCAGTTTGTAAGCATTTTGCAACACTGCTGTCTTAAGTGTTTTGTTAAAAAGAAAGTGAATAAAGATTCTCTCTTTAGACTCACGTCAGCTGTGGCGGAACACAAGCGAGCGGTGCGACCGGCCAGAAGGAATCAAGGCTCCAGGAACCCTCTTCGGGCTCTGGCCGCCCGTAACGACATCCGGCAGGTCTACACTGAACAGAGGCTTAATGTGGCCTCAGTGGAGACCAAGAGGATCCAAGTGGAGAGAAGTAAGACAGTTACTTACGTGCAGTAAATAAAGTTTCTACACAAGCGTCACACTGCCTAAACATCGCACCAAAAGATGAAGAAGAAAAAAAACTTTAGATTATAGTTCACACAATAGATTATGGTAGTTTTCAAAGTAAACACATTTAAAGTCATTTGAAACTGAATGACATTCAATTTTATTTAAGTACTGAAGATTTCCCGAATGTGTTAGCAGCTGCGCTGGTCATTGGTTTCTTCTGCTTTTAGCTTAAATATTTTCTACATTCAGTTCCTCTTTGTGGATGTTCCTCACTCCAAACTGATCTCTAAGATCTTTTCCGTTCACACAAGAGAAAGTGGGCACCACAGCTGCATATATGCTTGCCTTGTAGAGCTCACATGGAGTTGGTTATTAGAAAGTGTCCTCTTATAGTCGCTTGTAGGGGTTTGTTCGCTTCACTTCATCTATTGATAGCAGATTAAGGAATAGAAATCAGCTGGTTAACCCATTGGCGCCTAAAGCACCTGCAAAAAAAGCTGCTCAATGCCTAAGCCAGTTTTTAGAAAAGGTCCCCAATGCCTGAGGTTTTTTTTAACTAAAAACAATTAATTGAAAACACTTAAGAACAATTCAATAGTCTCAGCCTCTGAAACACATAAAGACATGAAATAAGTTGCATTTTAAAGGTTAAATTCTCTGCTTTTATTCCGTCATGTTCATTCAGCATTAACACCAACACATTTTCATTAAAAAAAAATGAAAAAGATGAGTCAATACACACACAAACACACACACAGACACACACATGATTCAGGATAATACCCAATGCTGCTATTTATTATACTACTATTACTATACTATAACTAATCATCATTACTATTATTATCATCATTATTATTATTAGTATTAGTAGTAAATGTAGGCACCACTTCAGCTACATTTCTGGCCATGATAGAGACGTCATTGCAAAATTATAATATCAGCAATAATAATGAATGATAAAAAGAAACTGCAATATATCTTGCATTGTGCAGTTATACTGTATACTTCAGTGACACGACTTCTAAAACATCATAGTTATACTGCAGTAATTCGCACCGGGCTCTCTCTTTTTTTTTTTACATAAGGGCAACGCCACTCAAATAAGAATGAGAAGTCGTCAGAATGAAGCGCAAGAATAAATAATTACCTCCAGATCATGTCAAAACGATCTCGTGCCATCACTCGGGCGACATTTGTCTGATACAGCCACTTGCTCTGCCTCCAGTAATCCCGGCGAGTTAGTAGTTTGATTATTCCAAAAGTTAGGCAGATACCGATGAAAGATTTCATCTCCTGCTTTGACACGGGGCTCCACTTCGAGTTGGGTGGTGTGTGGCCGCGCGCCTGATCCGCATATAAGTTTGTCTGTGTCACCAACATATCCCAAACTTCATCAGTGAAAATATGCGAGAACACATCTAAAGGACTTGCATCTTCAGATATTGGCACCTTCAGCCCCGGTGTACGAGTAAACTTTTGTTGACGTCGGGGGCGAAATCCAGCGGACTGCCAGTCTACTTGAAAGCCAAAAAATTCCTCGTCCTCGTCCTCATCCTCTCCAAACAAATACCAATCATTGTGCATTACATGCGCCTTGAAAATAATGATAAATGAACAATGTTGCGCTACGCAACAACCGGCGTTAGGGACCATGTTGCGCAACGCAACAACCGGCGTTAGGCACAATGTTGCGCTACGCAACATCCGGCGTCAATGGGTTAATCCCAGTATCATTTCAACATTTAGAGGGTAAATATTAACAATTGTGTTCCCGGTCTTCCTGTTTTCTCACCCACTCAGTGGCAAAGCATTCCAACCTGGCCGACGTGGCCTTGGCGGGCCTTGCCAGCAAGGAGAACTTTCGCAAGGTTAACCTGCGCAGTGTGAAGTCCACGGATGTTGTGACCAACAACAGTGCGGTGCCTTTCAATAAGCTCATGCTGATACGCATCAAAGGTCAGAAAACATAGGATGATTTGCTGTGTTTGTTAAATACAGAAGTGATAAATGTTGAGCTGCCACAACTTTACAACAAAGAGGGCTTAGAAGACAGCTGAATATCGAAAGTGTATTTCCTGTGCAATTTCCTTAGAATATAAAATGAACAAGCCACAAAAAGAGGATTTAGTTGTATTAATGTTGCAGTAATATGCAGTGAAAGCTGTTGTTGTCTGCAGGTCGGAGGCATGTCCAGGTGCGTTTGGTGGAGCCCACATGTAACTCCCTAAACAGTGGCGACTGCTTCCTTCTCATAACACCAAAACACTGCTTTATGTGGAGCGGAGAGTTTGCCAACGTCATAGAGAAAGCTAAGGTAGTGCTGTTCCCACACACAGAGCCTCATACTTGTGGTTGTCTATTGTTGAACTCACTGGAAAGAACACATAGACACTTTAGCCTGTTCTGATAACTTTGTGTGAGTCGCAACAACAACAGCTGAATTACCGTATATGGAAACCTATTGGATGACCTTCATTATGGATAAACAGCTCAGCAGTTGAAACTGCATCCTGTGAGATTTGCCAGTCATTTGACAGGCCTGAAAATGATAGCAGGCTCTGTCATCTGTGATGGAGGCCTATATTTTACTAGATTCATCTCGCAAAGAGCACTCTAAAGCTTCTTTTTTTCAACTTTTGCAAACTTTCCACTTCCTTACAGTTGTCACAAATGTAATGTGTTTTACACCAGGCATCGGAGATGGCATCATTTGTTCAGGCCAAGAGGGACCTCGGCTGTAAGGCCCTGCAGGTAACTCTGCTGGAGGAGGGTATCAACGCCGAGAGCAGATGGGCCAAAGAGTTCTGGAGCCTGCTGGGAGGAAAGACCAAATACAGAGGTACAAATGTAGATTTCTTCCACACAGAGGTTGACAGTTTAGCCACAAACCTTCATTCCTCTAATACGAAATGATACAGAAAGGTGTTCTGCCCTGTTAACAAGAACCCAGCTGCATTGGTCCTGTCTAACACAGGTGAACTGATCTCCCTGTTATTCTACACATACCGATGAAAGTACTATGTGTGCGCCTGTATGTGTGTTACAGGAGCAGGGGAGCCAGACGAGGATGAGCTGTATGAGAGTGGGGTGTTGGACTCGAACGGAGTGTACAGACTGCAGGGAGACAAACTGGTGCCTCATGACGATGCCTGGGCCTCTATCCCAAGTGTTACTTTGCTCAACTCCAAAGAGGTAAGGTCACTCATATGTCTCAGAGGTTGCTATAAGTATGGAGCATGGAAGACACTTTTGATCCATTTTCCATCAGGAACGCTTCAGGAGCTGTGCAAAATGTGCGGGACAAATTTCAAATAGTTTCCATTGTTGTTCCTGTTGTAGTAGCTGTAACAACCTAAACTTTCTCAATCCTCTCTTTTCCTTCCTCCTGCTGCCAATTACGTACGCTAGGTCATAGTGTTTGACTTTGGCAGTGAGGTGTACGTATGGCATGGGAAAGACGTGCCCTTGGGTGACAGAAAAGTAGCTGTCAAACTGGGCAAACAGCTCTACAGTGGCAGCTACGACTACAGCAACTGCAGAGTCAACCCATTAGATGCGTCCTGCACAAACAATGATGTGCCTCAGTGAGTATTATGCCATAGCAGTTCACACATTTGTTGAAGGAATGCAGTGGCACACAATTTGCCATGTGTAATTTGAGTTTTCTGCTTTTCCACTCATGTAAAGTGAGCATGAATGCACAGAAAGTGGTCATACATATTCGTTAGATCCTCTCTTGTGTTGCTGTAGCCCCCTACTGGATTTATTATGGCAGTACAGCTGAAAAGATGAGTCATTTTTTGTGTGTGTGAGTGTATGATATCTGTGTGACATGCAGGCAGGGCGATGGGCGTCCCAGCTGGGCGCTGTTTGGCAGGCTGTCGGAGCACAATGAGACGTCTCTGTTCAGGGAGAAGTTCCTGGACTGGGCCGAGAGGAAGAAAGAGGAAGCAGCTCAAGCTGAGGAAGTCAAGGTTGATGAGATTAAACTAAGTGTCTCTATATTAAACGAATCACCGGTGGCAGCTGCTATGTATCTGTTTAGAGTATTTGTCGTCACTGTTAGTTCTTGGTTAACCTTTTATTATAACACTCCGTCATCCTGGCAATTCTAAAGCGACTTAACCGGAGTGCACCTGTTCCCTATTTAATTCATTGGACATAATTAGGATACCATATGCCTGTCCATATAAGGTCTCACAGTTGATGGTACGTGTCAATGAAAAACAAATCTTTGAGGTTGAGAATATTGCCTGTAGAGCTATGAGACAGGGTTGTTTCAAGGCACAGATCTGGGCAAGAAGATAAAAGGACAGCAGCCTCTGTCACTGTGAAATGAAAGATGTTTGGAGCTGAGTTTCTATATCTGACTGCGCAGTCGCACTCTGGCCTTGGTCAGATAAGTCAATGGTCAATATGAAAGAGATCCTGGTTCCCATCCAGCCGGGCTGAGTTTGAAAGGTTCTGCAAAGACGTATGGGAGAAACTTCCAAAAAATGATGTCCAGAGATTGTATAATTCCCAAGAAAACTTGAGGCTATTATTACTTCCAGATTTACCCACCTAGGTACTAAGTGAAGGGTCTGGATACCCATTTATATGATTAAGGAAATTTTTTTTTAACATTTTCTCATTTCAAGATAAGTCTGAAACAACTTTTAATTGTCTAAAAAAACCCTTTCCATTGTACCTTTAAATACTGTGTGAAGTAACAAATTCCAAACTAACAGAAAGCCTTCTTTTGTTTGCTCAGAGCCCAGACCACTCCATGCCACGCTCCCCTCTCGATTTGGAGCTGCAGCCATGTGATGCCAAAGCCCTACTGGACAACGAACCAGAGCCGGTGAAGAGCGTTCTGGAGGGGGTTGATGTCCAGCGGGGTCACGGCCTGGTGAGAACAGAGGATGGAAGACAGGCAGCGCTGGACACAGTGGCTGTAGAAGCCTGGCACATCAGAGAGCACGGAGAGGAGGAACTGCCTGAGGAAAGCTTGGGCCAACTGCACGAGGGGGACGCCTACATCATTCGCTGGAAGTACTCTATCACCACACTTGGTGAGCTATGTGACAATAAGTCAGTTTAACTGTTGATGGTAAGATGTGGATGGATTTTAAGGTGAAGTCTGTGAAAAAGTGAAAGCAGAAGCCCTGATTTTTTTATTTTTTTTCTTCTTGGTTTAATGTGGTTCTTTATCTGATGTGTCAGTGGGGAAGCGGCAGAAACCCGGGGAGCTGAGCGCTGGAGGTCCTGGGCGAGAGAGGACCGCCTGTTTTTTCTGGCAGGGCCGTCACTCCAGCGTCAGTGAGAAAGGAACCTCTGCTCTAATGACGGTGGAGCTTGGCAGCCATCGGGGCTCACAAGTGGGTATTGGTTCGTCACAGACTAATTAGAAATGTCAAGTTTTAGAGAACTGTCAATGCCTGTGGTGTGTTCGGGTATTTGCTCATATAAATGTGTCCTTCTCCATCTGTTTGTGTCTGATTTGCTGTGCAGGTGTTGGTGAGTCAAGGGAAAGAGCCCCCGTGCTTCCTGCAGCTCTTCCAGGGAGGTTTGACCATCCATAAGGGCAGTAGAGAAGACAGTGCCAACAATACAGGTACAAGTGCTGTGGAGGCTTTGATTTACTGTAAAATACTGCTTCAGAGTCATCGCTACCCAAACATCGAACGTGTGCTAAGTATATTCCATTATTGAGTTAACAGTCTAAAAGAGCATACTCCATACCGTGTATGTTTCTTCTGCCTGTCTTCAGGTACTTGGAGGTTGTTTTGTGTCCGTGGTGAGGCTGAGGTGGAAGCCTCCCTGGTGGAGGTGAACTGCCAGCGTGCCAGTCTGCGCTCTCGTGCCTGCTTGGCGCTCCTTAACGCTCAGAAGAGCCATCTCTACTTGTGGCACGGATGCAAAGCACATGTTGGCTCTAAGCTGGTGGCCAAAAGAGCAGTGGACAAACTGACCCAGAGGTAAGACAGAGACGTGCATGTGGATAAATGTGTGAGCGATTAACAACCATGTGGCTGCCGCGGTCGACTGATGGCTTTCTGCGTTTTCAAGGTGCCCCACTGAGTTAGGACTGAGCAGCACCAGCAGGGTGAAAGTGGAGGAGGTGGAGGAGGGATCTGAACCGGCGGAGTTCGTCAAGGCTTTAGGCCCACAGGACAAGAAGGCTTATGACTGCATGCTGCAAGGTACGGCATGTCAAGCTACTTAAAGCCACTTAGTGACTTAGCGGTCAGAAGAGAGAGGGATCATCAATTAGCGTGCGTATGTGTGTTATTTGCAGATCCAGGAAAGTACAACTACACGCCTCGGCTGTTCCGACTGAGCGCCAGCTCTGGGATGTTTGGGGGGGAGGAGCAGCTGTATCCCGCCAGGGTGACGGAGGGAGTCGTGGCGATGCCTTTCTTGCAAGACAACCTCTACTCCGCACAACAACCAGGTAACACTGAAACCAACCAAACCCAAACAGAGATTTGTACATACATGTTTTAAAACAGTGCAAACACTCTAAAAGTAGCTAAATTCTTTTTTTTGTTTTTTTTTTTTGTTTTTTTAAACAAATAAAGTTGAAACTCCTAATCAAACACAAACCCTTGAATTAAATTGAATTGAATACTACTTTATTAATTGCAAAATAGGAAAGAATTGTTGCTGCACAGTGAATTAAAACAGTTATTAGTCATTAAATAAATAATAAATCATTGGGCAGAGTTATTTGTTATGGGTAGAAATGAACTCCGGTAATGTACTAAAGTGCGGGATGTATTTTACTAATCCTCTACTTTGCCTTTGTAAATAAAGCAATCCAAATCTAAGGAAATATGTTACGGGTTCTTCCTTTACTCGTGTGTAACCTTGCCAAGTTTCATAAAATTCAGCTCAGTACTTTTTGTGTAATCTTCCCGACAGACATATGTACTTTTGCACCAACGAGCACTGTGTCACCCTTAGTCCAAATCACATGTATTTGACAAAAGTAGGTCATCTTTTGGTTTTCTCATTCCCTTTCAGCGTTGTTTATGCTTGACAACCGCATGGAGGTGTATCTGTGGCAGGGCTGGCAGCCCGAAGACACTCAGCGCACCGGATCCGCAAAGATGCGCTGGGACAGCGAGAGAAAGTGCGCCATGGAGACTGTGCTGCAGTACTGCAAAGGTTCGCACACAGGGACTGAAGTGTTTATTGTTTTTTGGCATCAATTTATCCACTTTCACATTGATAGAATTTGTTAAATTACTAAATGAAGAAGAGAACAAAATTATGAAAGCAATGAAAGAGAACTGCTGTTCATGAAACAGGATCTTTTGTGTTGTTATCCAATATGAGGAGGGGCTGCAGAAAAAAAAACAATCCAATCTTATTCGCTAATTGTTTTTCTTCAGCCGTGGGGTGTAAGCCATCTTTTTTCCTCAAAGCGTAGGTAGTTGGCAGTGTTAACATAGTTTGAAGGCTCTCTGGAGCCACTGTTGAGTTGCAGTATTTTTGACTTGACACCATCTTTAACTTATGGAGACTAGTCGTCCCTTTAATAACTTCAATTCATATTATTTGATGGTATTTAAATCTGAAATGATATTTAACTTTTAATTCTTAACTTATCTGTGTGGTGCTCTTATTTACAGAGAAGAATCCTCGGCGCCCCCCTCAGGCTTACCTGGTCCTAGCGGGGTGTGAGCCCCTGACGTTCACCAGCATCTTCCCCTACTGGGAGATGGACCCCAGTATTACTTCAATGGTGGCTGACCTTTCTTCTTAATGGTTTTTCATACTGAAAGAATCCACATTATCTAACTAAGCAGCTTAAACCTGTAGAATTTTGCACGTATTTAACTAATGTCATTTCCTTGTGCTTCAGGCTGAGAATTCCAAGAGCAAAGTGGTCCTGGTGAAGGAGGTGCTGTCCAAGCTCAGTAAGCAGCAGTACTCCATCGAGGAGCTGACCAGGAAGCCTCTGCCAGAGGGAGTGGACCCTCTACGCCTGGAGGACTACCTGTCTGACCAGGACTTCAAGGTAGACGCACAACCTGACCTCTCAAGATGAGCTTGAACAGAATTCAAAAGGGACATTTCATAATGATATTCAAGCAAGAGTTATAATGACTGACAATGGAAGCATGTAGAACATAGATCACGGCCTATTCGAGCAGATGTATGATGCAGATTTAGATATTCTAGACGCTAAATGACTGCGTGAGACCTTTGAGTAAAGCATTATTGCACTCGTTGACCATCTCCAGCCAAGCCGTATAGAAACCTCGTATAGTGAGTAATTTCTGCCGTTTTATTTGATTGTTTTGTAGACACTTCTTGAGATGAGTCGGGTTGAGTTCAACGCCTTGCCAAACTGGAAACAGAAGAATCTGAAGAAGAGCAAGGGTTTGTTTTAAAAACACGTCATTTTGTACACAGATAATGTTTTTTGTTTTTTTTTGTTTTTTATCCTTCTCAGCAGCTTTTCTTATACGTTTTATTTCATTAAAAACAAACACCAAAACCATGTCATTTTGTAAAGGCTTGCAGCAAAGCAACTGTACAATTTTGTTCAAATGTTGATCTATTTTTAAAAACAGTTTGTTTTTTTTATGTTACCTTGTAACGGAACTATTTTAGCCACCAATTATGTGCAATTGTTAATCTTTTTTTGGTGAAATATGGTTTAAGAAAAAAAAAAAAAAAAAAAAAAAAGTATGGACTGATAGTTACCTTCACATTATAAATATGTAATATACCTGTAATGTGTGTGAGTTTGTGGTTTTTAACCGAGGGCATCTTTTACATTTAATGGAAAGGGCCGGCTCCAGGTGCAGAGGAGAAAATTGCCCAGTAAAAATGTCACTCTTTGAAGATGGCAAAACGATTCAAAAGTTCAGAACACGATCCCTGAAAATTGTGGTCGTTTGATGATCTCAGACCAAGATCTAGACACAGACGTCTGACTCTTTGGTTGAAATGACTGCAGAAACATATTCCCCCTTTTATCTTTTTACTTTAATTTCAAGAGAGAAGTTGTTGTTTTTTTAAGAAAGAAAGAAAAAGAACTACTAATTAGCTTTATGGATAACGGTTTTAATGAAAATCTTTGAAACCTGGAAGTGTGGTACTGTATACTTTCTAGTTCTCATAAATAATTGCCTCTGTGCCAGCGATGGCAGCCCTCTGGTTGCTTGGGACCAAATCAGTTCTGTTTGTTTTGTTTTGTTATCATTTTTATTTTTTTGTAAGTCTGTTTGGGTGTCTTTTGGGTAAATGCACAACTTTAGAAGTATTATGTATGCATGTGTTTCGGTGCGTGTGGGTGTGTGTGTGAGACAGTGAGAGTGTAACTGCTGCATAAACTGCCTTTATAGTGAAACTTGTAATGTTATGTTGCCTATAAAACTGCCCGTGATGTCTGAATTAGGAAAGCCTCTGCAGTCATGTATTCAGTTGTTGCAATATGCATCTTGTCTGTGATAAATAAGATATGTATTATATGTAGAGGCGTGTATGGGAGGGAGTTAGTCAGACTCAGCATTCCCTTTGAAATAAAAGGAAATACAAAATGATGTGTTCAGATCTTCTAAACTTCACCAGAGGATTTTTATTAAAACATCAGTCTTCCAACAAAATGTCTGGCACTTTTTTTTTTTTTTTCCCTGGAGACATTTTGTCATAAGAGGAAAATAACAGGTTTAAATAATAAAACGCCATTTTAAGGCTGCGCTTGCTGTGATTAGAAGAGAGGCATCATTTAAGTTATTTGTAACACCTTTTCCTCTCCTGCTACAACAAGGGTCTGCAGTGAAAATGCTTCCTGCTTCAGTGCATATACAGAATATGTCTTTGGAATTGTTGTTGTTGTTGTTCACCATAAGGGTAACACGGCTGTGCACCCACCAGTGTTTAGACTTGTATGTTTTAGGAGTCCAGGCTGGAGTCTTCTTACACTTTGGAGCCAAATCCTTATGAACAGGACTAACAGGAAAAGCACAGGTGGACCTAGTAACGGTAACGAGGCCTGCCAGTGAACCAGCTGACAGAACTGGAACTGATCCATCTTCTAAAGTAAGGAGAGCCTGCGTTATTGTTTTAGGTGATGTGCGAGTTGGACCCGGTGATTGTTGTTTTCACGTGAAACCACCAGGGGGCGGTGTCTGTTCAACATTTACTTTGTGTAAGGCTGAATAATTGATGAAGGATGAGCAGAATGTTAGACTAAATTAAATAGTTTTTGTTGATGCATAGATTCATTGGAAGTAAACACTGTCAACAAGGGTCGTGTATACAAATTTGGTTCAGCCTGACTCGTGCGTTGCAATAGCTGCTTTAAACAACACCTGCTTTCATAAGCAGTGCATCTGTGACACATATCAGAAAATCAACTAGTTCCCCTCTCTGTACCCTGATGTCACGTTGATGCAGACAAATGTGTGGCAGCAAAGTTATTTCCACGACAGATGGCATGAGGCAGCCCATGCTTCCCCAAACATCAACGGGGTGGCCAGTTTGTTTGTTTATCATACATCAACTTTGTCCTGCCTGCATTAATCAGCTGCCTCGCTCTGCCTTCTGGCTGAGGTGCCACAGCAACCCAGAGCACCGACACGAAGGCAAACAATGTGCCCGCTAATACGAGGCAGATCTGGTTGAGTGATAACTTGCTGAATATGAAATGAATGAATGAGCTGGAATTTAATGATCAATGGCTTTGATCAGACCACAAACCGTGACTGACAATGACCCTGAAGAGCTCCATATGACTACTTTAAGCGATTTCCCCATAACATATTGGTAAAGTATACAAATTGATGTCTTAAAATTCAAGCTACCAGGATAATTTAGTCTTTCATTTTTATGAACCCATTCTGATTTTACAGGCCTGGTTTGAAAGGTTGTGTGGTGACTTTAGGTCTGCCAAAGAGCTATAAACACTGCAAGGAGTCAGGGGGGACTTGATCTCATCCCAGAGAGCCAAAACAGGCACCGATGCAAAGGAACAGATGGGATATGTTGAAAAAGTCGGAAAATGACAGTGTAAATAGAATGTAAAAAGACCACAAGGAAACCGAAAATGGTTGAGATGTAAAACAATGGAATGGGACGCATACAAAAACTTCTATAAAGACATGCAAAGTGTCCACAACACTGTAATAGGATGCAAACCGACGCAAACGGGGTGCTATGCCCCACAGCCAGCCTTGTGCCAGCTGGGTTAAACTTCAGCCCCCTGCTGCCCTCACAAGGACGAGAGCGGATACAGCAAATAGATGGGTAGGTGTCCGTAATCTTAAAAGACCGGCCAAAATGGGACAAAAAAGAGGGACCATTTGCAACACGTTTTGAAACGGTAGGCAACAAAAGACTAGAAAAGTAAGTGGCCCTAAAAACTACCAGCTGGAAGAACTAATTCAGTTAATAGGCAAAAAATCAGTGACTCGATTGGGGAGGGAGAATCTCCAAATAGTAACGATTGGCGGAGGTTCAGTGATCTGCAAAAAGACTGCATCGACAAATTCTGAAGCAAGTTTGATAAATTATGTTCCTCAAAATTGAAGAGCTTTTGAATATATCCTAAATGGGACAACAATTCCTCTCATCGCCTGAGGCGTGAAACACCCTGCAAAGCTGTCATTTTGGATGGACTGTTTTTTTTCATCTTGGTTCTGAAGTTGTTTTTTTTCCCCACTCTGCAAAAACTGTCAGCCTCTGCCCTGATGAACGGGAGCATTTCGTGCTGATTTCAAACCTTTTAAAAGAAAAATAGACAAAAATAGCTCTGGTGTTCTTTGACAAATGTTTACTTTTTAGTGCTAAAAGATGTCATGAAGTCATAACTGCTTAGCAGAAGTGGATGACAAAAAAAAAAGTCAATCAATTCCCCAGTGCTGCAGTAGCTGTATATGCAGCTTTGTAGAGGTCTTCTTGAATGGCAAGATAGGATGTGAGAGTTGAAGAGAGAACGCTTCAGATGAGATGTAAGTAACTCACAAAGCAATATTGCCTGGCTTGCTTGGAGAGAGAAATAAAGAAATAAAACCTCTTCTTTCATGAGAGAAGTTCGAGGCCTTGAAAAATTCATTGTGAGGTCTGAGCGCAGCAGCCAATATTGAACTGAAAGAATCCTGCAATAACCTTGGATGCCTGCGTGTGTCGATGTGTTTGCGGTGGGTGATAATGTTGTTAATCAATGTAGCTCCCTGGCTCGTCTCCCAGCAGCACTCTGACTCTGGATCTCTGCTGCTGAGATGAGTTTGAGTGAGTCCTCCCAGACTTTTGAAGAGCTGCTGCGGGGTTAACGATCTGAGCTTTACAGCTCGTTCTCATCACACTATACATTGATCTATGAATCTATGAAATCCATTTGCATCCTCTGAAGGTTTGTGCAAGTTGAATTTTCTTTCACAATGTTTCTGTTCTCCATTTTTCTCTTGGGGTTGGGGTTAGGGACATCTCATGTTCCAAAGGTTGCTTCACAACGATCACTTATCGTATATTTTTAGAATATTTATATATTTTTAGAAATGTATTTATTAATTTATCTTTTACCACCAGCCCCAAATTGTGCTGGTTGTTCATAAATACAGTGATAGTTTTATCTTTTTTTTAGCTTGTAACCACACCTTTTGCGCTTAATGAGTGAATAGTTGGGATTAAAATGTGACAAGTCATTTCATTGATGAAGGGAAGATTCACTTTATTTGTTTTGTCTTCTGTGTCCATGACCCTATTGACCTTCTCCTCCTCTTGAATGCTCTTGGATTATTTTAATTGAGTCATGATTGAATGAGAACCACTTTTTTTTTTTTTTTTTTTTAAATGGTGCAGCTGCTTTCCAGCCACAATTTTCTACTTTTATAATGTTACCTTTGAAAGAACAAAGCTTCGTACCACAGTAGACGCCAGCCCGCGTCCTATTGATAAGTCCTGGGTCAGATTACGAGTTTGGAAACTAAACGACTCAATTCCACGGTTGACTTTTAGGTGTCGCAACAGTCAGTGGGAGCTTCAAAAGAGATCAGTTTACGGCATCAGTTGCATGTTTGTACTTTGCTGCTGACCTCGGCATTTGATTTACTCTGCCTGTGTTGCTGGTCATTGGTGACAGGCAGATTCATACAAGTAATATTTTGAAACCGCTCGTCCTTTTTCAAACTATTTTCTATGGATGATTCTATGGACAAAACATATTACTCATCCGAAACCCCTTCAGTACATTGTTTATTTATTCACTTTTTTTTTTCTCCCCCATTTGTGTGCCCACAAAAGTATGCCCACTTCCTGTCATCGCAAAGTGATGCCTTGGTTGCAGCTCAGTGACTTACGGAGGATTCATCACAAGCCAGTGATGCATAAGTGGGCGTGTACTTCTGCGTGTCCTTCTTGAATTGTCCTTGAATTTGAGGCAGTGAATTATCTGCAAGTGTGATGTCACACACTCTATTATGAGATGGGCTACAGGACCCCACTTTATGGGCTACAGGACCCCACTTTGAAAAGAGAAAAAATAGTAAATACCATTGCTTTCTTTTTTCCTATCAGAATTGTAGATATTTTCTGTTTTTTAGAAAGGATAGGTCAGGAAAAAACTGGGAAAAGTCTTATTATTTGGTCGTCTTCGCAGGACTTGTCCATAGAAAAACGTGATTAGATCTAAGCTCCAGAAAGCTGTGGACATGGTGGTAAATATATTTCTCTGATTGCTGAAATTAAACTTTGAACGTTCGTTTGAACAACACTGATGCATATTATTGAATTCTCTCTGAAGATTCACTGACAGACATGTTATCACTAAGATAATGAGTACAAGTACAAACTAAAGATACAAGCAAGTTAGAAAAGTGCAATTTTTTCAACTGAAAGCGTAGGAGATATTTAGAAGATTTTCTTTTTTGTTGGAATTTAAATAATAAATAGATATTGTCACACTTGGAGAGAACACCCATGCTTGGATTTAGGAGAGCTGTTCCCACTGAGTCAATTTCTGAAGGGAGCATTTGCATTGTCTGGTATGTGATGTTGGTATTTGCAGGCAGCTGATGGTGACAGTTTGCCCACTTCAAGATAACATGTCCGAATTGATCCACATACTAATGCTCCTTAAGTACACAAATTTCCTCCAAACGGAGAGAAAACAAATTCATACCCCCTTCCTACTCCACATTCTGACAGTGGCAGGTGCTCTATGCCAACCGTATGCATGCACATGAACAACAGAAACGCAGATCCCTCAGTGACAGAAGCCAAACAGTATCGACCATGACATCAGTTCTGTTTCCCACTGATGAGACAGGAACTGCGGATGACAGATTGATTGAAAGATCCTCCTCAGGTTCTCATCCATCATGTCGGCCTGTTTAATATCCTCTTGCTGCTCATTCCATTTGCTGGAAGGAGACAGAAAACCACTTAGGCCAGCCCTGACCATCGAGTCACCCATAGAGGCTTTGGACAACACACAGCTGGGGCTCTGACATAAGTACCCCCACAGAAAGCAAGGAGTCCATGATTTGTTCAGCTTGCACTAATACAAAGTGTTATTTACATGACCTTGTCTTTCAGACAATGAAGGTGTAAAACCTGTACCTGATAATGAATATGACTGATTGTTATAAGCCCCGTGGGAGTTGAGCTGCTTGATAATCTGATGCCTAAGGTTTCCGTGAGGGTTTTTCCAATCAAGACACTGGCAATTTAATCCTGAGCCTTACTGAGATTTGTTTAGACTCCCCTGAGATATAGCTAATGCTGACGATGCGGCAAGTTTTAAATTCTTTTTTAGAAACACGTTTAAGTTAAGAATGAGGCTGCGAAGAGGTTACAAAATATTGCATATGTCAGGCATAACAGTTTTTTTTTTCTCATTCTACATAGGTTGCACTTTGAATTGCCTATGTGCGCTACAAATAAATTTGCCTTGCCCTTGCCTTGTTCAGCCAGACACCCCGACAAACAGCTGCACAGATACACAACGAGCTATTTCTACAAGATTAAACACCTACACAGCAACCTTGGGAGGACTCAGACACAAACTTTAATAGTCAACATGGCATCATTTGCTATCTTGTACAGTTTGTGTGTCCCGTGTACACTTTCAGCGTTTTGTGTTATCTAAAGGTATAGTGAAAGGTATGCAGTGACAAATCTGAGGTTTTCAACCAACTAAATACTCATCACCCTCAGCAGTGCACTGGAGAAACTATGGCAGTGGTTAAAGCCTCCTCTACAGCAAGGGTTTGATTTGTCTGTCAAAAATTATAAATAAATAGATTTTTTTTCTTGGCAAGGCAAGTTTATTTGTGGAGCACAATTCATACACAAGGCAATTCAAAGTGCTTTTTACTTTCTAGTAGTTGTTAACCAAAAGCTAACTGTTAATCAAGCTATCGATTGATTAAAAGTGAAAATGGATAATTGGAATTAGTTTTGAAATAGCTAAAGATAAAGAGCTGGCAAATTTAGCACAATTTAGCAATTTTAAGACTGATGGACAAAAAAATATGATGAATGGGTAAGCAATTTTCCAAAAACATTGAACTGTCAAAACATTTGTTCTTTGTTGTGCTATTTATTTTCTGTATTCATGCTTGGAAGGCTGACTTCAGTCATGATCATCTGTACTATATCTGATTTAGTGCCATCTCTTACTTGGACTGAACGGTTATGTGAGTCCAATTTTTTTTTTTCCAAATAGAACAATTGATCTCAAACAGTGAGTGAAACTACTTATTTAAAGAGTTTTTAAATTTTGCATTGTTGACTTTAATATTTAGGGTCACAGCTCTTGGAAGTCACAATTTCTCCATTTAGGGATGCAGGTGAGCCACGCATTTTGTCCAGATTAGATGGATTGGCAAGAAATATCTGTAGATGAAGAGTCGGAATGACAGACGAGCCTCTGATCTTCAAACACGAGCGTGGCCTCGACTGTTACCATCAGCAATGGCTCAAGGTTTTTTCCTATTTTATTCAGCACAGCAGTTGTGTGGTGCAATGTTTTGTTAAGACATTCCCATTTCCCCGACACTGCCTTTTCATACTCAAAACTCCCTGATTCTCTTATAGCATCACAACCAGGCTGAGGGATTGTTTCCTTTTTTTGAAATACCTCAGTAACTACTAGAAGGATCATCATCGAGTAAATCGAGCAAGTTTAATTGAAGGATGGCTATTTTCATCAGCCTTTTTCCCAATGTAATGTTAGTCCCTCGTCATTGGCTGAAAGAGCAGCCTCAGCTGTGGTCTTCTGCTGCTTCAAGGTTTGATGCGTTGTACTCTCAGACATCTTCTTCTTCACACTGTGGCTGTAACGCATGGGTATTCGAGTTGCTCTCAGCTCAATCCAGTCTGGACATTCTTCTCTGTCGCCTTAGGCACTCTGATGCAAAGAATTGCCTCTCACTGGATCTTTTTTTTTTTTTTTAAAGGCTCAAACCTGTCTGGCATCTGTACAGCCACAACACACCACTTAAGTCACCGCTCTTCTCAGTTCTTTAGATTTAAGCACATACTCATAATCAAGTCCAAAAGCTGAAATGGATTTTCTGCTAAATGACTGGCTGATTGAATATTTGTTTTAACAAGCATTTGGACTGGTGTAACTAATGTAGTGGTCAACGAGAGTGTTATAATGTCAGAACTGTGTCTTTTAGTGTTGTGTGGGTCAAATGATCTGAATAACTTTAAAATCCAGTGGCTATTGATACTTGACTCACTTTGTTATGAAGAATTGTAAGTGAGGAGAGGTCATGTATGATCTGAAACAAAAAGCTCAATTACTGGACTGTGAGTTTCCATTTCATCATCAGACAGCATAGAGCCATTGAGCTTTATCTGTAAAAACAGACCTAAATGTGAGCATTTAAAAAAGGAGTTTCACAGGCCTAAGGGATTTTAATTTGAAGACTGTTTTGTAATTGGCCCATAATTTCTAGACGATAAGACTCAGCTACGCCTGTTCTGTACTCACTAAAGTTAGAGAGTTTTTTGTGCTTGCTGTCTAATCCTTGCTAAGCCCGTTGGGTTCTCTGATGCAGCTAAATGGGGTTGCCTGCTGTTTCACAGGGAATGTCCTCATGTGGAGGAAACCAAATTACCTCAGCAGGGCTGCCGTTTCTGCCGTACATCATTTTCTTCTTTCCCACTCACTTCCAGTCTCTATATGCAGTAATACCCTCTTTTCCTGCTTTTTATGAGGTGATTTACTCCAAAATGACACTTTCATCATTGTGTCACAAAGACCCCGCTGACTGAAAGCAATAATCTGTGCCTGTTGACAAAATGGGAGCAATTTCCAGAAAACGTATTCAATTTCTGTATGTTAGTGCTTTATTAACCACATCTTCATTCCCCAACCTTTTTATCCCTTTTCTTTCTTTGACCTCAATTTCTTCCTGCAGTTTATCCTTAAAGTGTCATGGGGCAGCAGTTAGGCTGATCCACTGGCATGATCAGTAAGCAGACATTTTACTAACTACAAACTATCTACTATCTACAAACTTTAACCACACTATTTTTCTACAACATGCATGTTTTCACAATAAAAACAATACTCTAATGTGAATTCAAAATCTTCAAATACAATTAATCTGAACGTCTCTAAACCAATCAGCACGTTGTTGTCACTTAAATTGCTTTCACTATGTGAGCCGTGCAATACAAATGAAGTAATTAGTCTAAACTGATGTCAAAAACATAGCCTTGTATCAGATTACAGTACAAACCAGTGACAGCCACCACTGTTTTTAATGGATCAGGAGTTGTGCTGCAGCTGACTGAGTTATGCTGAACTGAGATTTCACGAGTTCCTGTAACGTCAGTTCATGCCCAGCACACAAGTCTCATGTGAAGTGCGTGGAAACAGAGCTTTGAGCGGTGTGTGTATGTATGCAGTATGAACAGGATGTCTGTTCTGGGGCTTTTTACTAATCTGTTTTGTGCTTTAAAACTTTGATGTTTTATTCCAAGGTTAGAGGGTTCCCCCATGAGTTTCTTGTGACTATGTGTTTCATCACTGTGCAGCACTTTTCAAAATTTTATATTTCCACTGCATACAGTGGGCTACATATGCGCATCCTGTGATTTTACACACTCCGCTACGCAGATGCTGTGAAATTGCTTTTACAGTTGTTCACCGTTGCCTGTAATGCTCTCTGCACACACCCATGTACACGCAGGCTGCAAAGACATTAACAATAATAATCTACAAACATTCTAAAATGTAAATCAATCGCTGACTTCTCAGCTGGGTTTCAGTGTCACTGCAGGTGCTTTGCAGCGCAGCAGCATGTGTCTGACTTTCAGAGATGTTTTTCTCTGGCTTCCTCTCTCTTCCTTTCCTCATCTATTCCCTCCCCGTTTGCCTTTTCTTTCATTCATAGCTTGTGGGCCACCACCCTGCTTCCCCTGCCCTCCATCCCGCTCCCTTTCTGCATCTCCTTTAAATCAGCCATCAGCTGCAGCGGAAAGGCTATTTTCCAGCTCAGCACCGACATCTGTAACACGGAATCGAAGGTGCTCCTACGTACTCCTCGAAGCTTTGAATGGGGCAAACGCAATGTGGGTAATTTGGCCTTGATTAGTTTCACCAAAGACTGACCCTGAATTTGTAGAGGACACATTTTGGTCCTGTTTAGTTTTGTGACATCTTCTATATAAGATCTTGGTCTCTCTTTCTTAAGAGATGTCTATTGGGGCATGTTTTCTTCTTCGTTGGTAAGTTTGAGTAATCTGAATTATATGTGGTGAAAAAGGATAGATGTTAACTGCTCTCTAATTGTCCCAAGTGGTTTCCCTTGACAGGTTTTTCCACGTGTCAAAAGTGTTTGCAGTGTTGTGGCTAAAAAAAAGGTGGCGGGGGGGGGGTTACAATTTAATTGCAGGCCTAGTTGTGATGACAGGAGCGCTGCGCTATTGAAAATGATGGGAGCTCTGTAATTGTGATGAATGAATAGTGACGGTGAAACACTAGCCTCATTGTTAAGAGACACATCTGACTCTGGCCCAGTGGAGGATAACAGGTCCTCACTGGGCCCTGAGGACGTATTGAAGGCAGACAGTTGACACAATTCCTCCAGCTTGTGTCAAATCACACACACAGCCGACTCTGTCAGAAAGAATTCATATAATGAATATACAGGCTGCGCTGCCACGCAGGTGCAGACACAGTCATGTTCTTTATGATGAAAGAAAAAATACTCTTCACACATCTGCAGAGCAGGGACACTGTCAAGTATTTTTTCTCCAAGAGACTAAACAAACTTTAATTTTTTCTCTCAACAGGATTGTAATTTTCTCTGAGCAACATGGCTTGCCTTTGGTGTTTGTGCTAATGTTGTCAGTACCCCCAGCATGTGTGCTTAGGCAGCAAATGTAGGGGTGACGAATCCAGAAGATGATTTAGATTTTTCATTATTTGCTTTCTCTTTAATATCCACAAACATGCGGACGCATTTTTTCTTTTTGGCAGAATCCTCTTGTGGTTTATATATCTGAACAATGCAATAAGGATGATACAACAGCAATATTCTGCGAAAAGCTCCATTTCAGCAGCAGAAGGGACTCTCTGTGGGGCTCAGTGACTCTGCGTTCATAGTGTTTTCATCATGTCTCACCTCAGTGCAGTCCATTACAAGCATTAGCTATCATGGGAGTTTATTAGTGGCAAAAACAAGATTTCTCCACAATCCCACCAGAATGCATTTCCCATAATGGTGCTCATACACGTTGACATGTTTCTAACATAATCCGTGTTTTGCCCCCCTTCTGTCAAGGGGTTATGGAATAAAACTCCCTTTTTCTGCTGCTTTATAGCCTCCCTGATGAGTTCTGCTCATGCTGTCTGGTTGCATTTTATTAGCCCCTGATCCATCTTGGCATGACCTCGAGGTCAGACCATAATGCCGCTGCAGTGTATTAATGTAAGGAGAAGAAGCCTAATCCGTGGGTCGGTTGTAATCATTTGATGGATGATACAGAGGGCTTGGAATAAGATGTCTGTTTTGTGTGGAGGCAAAACCTTAGTTTGTCAATTCATCTTTATCAGTACTCGTCTACAGTACTGAGTGAGGGTCCTGTTCTTTTTCCCAATGCAAGAAGAGGTTTTGTTGAGATCATTAAGGGGAAATTATTTTTCATGTTGCAAATTCCTTTCATAAATTGTTCCAGTGGTAGCATTTGACCTTTGGTTCCTTACCATCCTCATTGTAAAACTCTTGACTACACTGTTTACAATTAGCAGAATAAAGAGCTGCCACAACTTTCACATTAGTGAGCAAGAAACTAGATTAACTAGATTAACTAGACTACATTTTCTGTGAAACTTACAGGCATTTAGGGAGGACCCTTGATGTTTATGTACATGATTACCATAGGAGCAGGTCAGCTCTGGGATATTTCAAGTTATTCTAAATTATATTACTACTGTGGTCCAGACTAACCATGTTAATGCCCTGCCTTTCATCAAAGAAATTCTTCAACATTTTGGGAAACACTTTTTTCATTCCCATTTGTCTTGCCCACTAGCCTGGGAATTCCCATGCTGCATCTCATCGAGATGTGGACGCGTCAGCCAGGCTACTTGCCCACGGGCAGAGCTCTCAAGCAATCATCAACTGTTTGAGCTGATCATGATGGACTATTTCTTGATAAGAAGCAATGACTCTCTGCTTGTTGCTGGGCAAAATTGTCATGGTGGTGAGATTTAATTTCCCACACATAACACCCCATGAAATGGCAAATAGACATTGACATTGTCATTGCGCCCTTGACACAGAGAATGGGAAATGAAATGGAGCGCGTTAACTTGTGAGCTTTAATAGTGGATTTTTTTTATTCTTTATTATTACCTTTGAAGAGAGCCAGGTTAGTAGTTTCTTCCATTTCAGTTGTTTCCTGCTACTCCAGCTTTATAATTCAATCATTGATGCACTCTTTCAGAGAGATGGAACTCTTTTCATGGCAACAAATGGATTTTTCTTTTTCTTCTTTTAAAATATTGCGACTAGTTAGCATACTTTACCTGCAGTAAACAGCTGTCAGAGCAATCTCATTTTGAAGAAATTGATGGGTGAGTTCAAACTAAGATCTTCATAGCAGCTTGAGCGCATACTGTGTTACAGATTCTTATTTTATGTCATTTATGAATCAGACAATTGGAGTGGAGTGGGTAACATGGTCCATTTTGCAACATGTTATTGACACCCTTCTGCTTCTCCAAAGTAAGAGCACTCTGACAGCTGTCATCTGCAGGTAAGGTCCTAAATAAATAATGAATAAAAGATTGATTACTAAATTTGGCTGAATAAAGTTCCTCTACTGTCACAAATGTAGCCTAATTTTGTAATAATTTGCTGTTTGGGTCATGTCTGTCAATCCTTTTTACTTTCCTTAAAACTTTGTGTTATTTTAGGTGCACTCACATTGATGGAGATTTGTCAGATTAGATTTAACTGCTGGAGAGAGCTCAGAGAAAACAAAAAGGATGACAGAGAGGTACAGAGTTAGCTTTGTTGTTGCTATTGGTAACTGATTAGCTTTCCTGTTCTTTTGCTTGGCTCGGTGGATGAAGTTGCCCATAAATAAGAGGGGATTGAAGCTGTAGTCTACTCCTAAAAATAATTAAACATGTTTCTTTTCTCCCCACATTTGCTTTAGTGCGCTGTATCATGACTTCATGGAAACACAACTTTACAACAGCAGTGTGTTCGTATGTGTTATGTCATATATCAGAGATTGAAACATAAGTTAGCCATGTCAGTCTGGTTTTGCAAAAAAAAAAAATTCAAGTGTAAAAGCATTTTTGTAAATTTCATGCCAAGTTTTGGAAGTTTGCAGCCTTTCAAAGTGTTCTTTGCTAACTTGCAAAACATGGCACTGTGACCTTCATGATGTGAGTTGGGTTGGACGTCTACTGATTTCACATGGGCCCCACATTCAAATCCTTAGAAAAATGAACATCAGAAAAAGCAAAAAAATACAGATAAATTTGTCATTTTTTGTGCATATTTGTTCTTCACATAAATCATAGCATATAAACAAGCAGTCTGATTCCTGTTAGTTTCTGAAACCTGACCTAACATTGTCTTTTGGCAAGCCTGGTGGTGTTTTTGCCTGCCGACATGACAACAAATCCATATGCTTGGCTGTGTATAGGTGGATATCAGACCAGATTCGCTCGTGTCACTTTAACAGCTGCCTCAGACTTTCTTGGCTAGATATTGCTCAAACTTACACTTTACATTCAGTCTCATTCTGTCAAAAAAAAAAACTCTGATTTTGAATATCCCAAAAGATATATGATAGAAGATCCTATTTTCATGATTTTTTTACATTTTATAACTTTTACAATATCAGTGCAACTCTATAAAGAGGAAATACAGCATTAGGCTTTTAGGATTTTTTCCCTGAAAGCATTGTAGCTTTTTGAGGCTTGGTCTGTCAAGAGAAGAAACTTAAAGAGCTAAGCACTAAAACACAATGTACAGAATTACACTTTTTTCACCATTTCACTGTGGTAAAATTATTTCTGAACATAGGTCCTTCAACAAATATGTAATATCTTCCATCTGTGTAAACAGAGTATATCCATAAAAGGTCACCTGCTCATGCGTAAGATGACTGAATTTCACAGCTCTTGAGGACATCTTATCCCCTGTGGATGGCCAATGATCCAACCATGGGAGGTTCCCTTGCCTGACAGCACATGCAACACAAACTCCGACATGAACGAAACACACTTCACTGAACACTTCCCATCCTGTCATCCTCCTTCCATCAAATCCATGCTGAGATTCATACACACAAGCACACAAATCAATTAATCTGTGCAAAAGATCATATTAGACATACTCCATTTGCGGCATATACATTTATGAGTACAGACTTGCTCAGATACTCATAGTACATGTACAGTATGCTGTTTGAAAATCTATCCATGTGTGCCCTCCACTCCTGGGGCTTGATGCAGGTGTGCTAAGGAAGCACTGTAGATTACTGGGGTTGGGTTGGGTTTAGTTTTAAAGAAACACACCAGAATTTTGAGGGACTGAGAAAGAAATGACAGAGGCACAGAGTACAGCATGTGTCCCCTGGTTTTAGCTACCTGCTGGTTGGTAAGTTGATTGTTTCAGTACAGACTGAAATATCTCAACAACTATTTGATTATTTTTTTTAATATTTTTACTTATTTATTTAGCAAAACTCTGTATATATACAGTATGATTGCCATCGAGATAAAAACCTGCTGACTTATCTGATCCCTTAACCTTTCATCACAGTGCCAACATAAAGTCAAAAGGTTAATTTGCTCATTTAAGCAACCCTAATTTCTTATTAAAAGACGGGGTCCCAACATAGAGATTCTTACCTGTTAATCTGCGTTCATCACACAAATATTAATTTGGATCTCATGATTTGAATCATAATGAATGTACTTAAGAGCTGCTTCCGAAAAAACATCATGCGATGTCAGCTGTATTTCACATCATCCTCATTATGAACTATTTTTCTGTTTCTCTCTCACAGGGCTCCATATGGACCTACAGGCTACCTAGCACTCAGGTCACAAACCACTGCTGTGTATCGCACAGCTGGTGTTAGTCAGGTGTTTAGCAACGCAAAATGGTTAATTTCCTCCATTTTTAGCATAATTCTCCTGTCCCTTTTTATCAAGTATTTAGTGCATTACAATTTCATCTGCGTTCCTTCATCAGATTCTTTTTCTTCTGCATATTCAGACGCCCATATGAGGTTTTCTTAAACAGTTGTTTTTGAATGCTTCATTTGTCCACACTTTAACTTAATTTCCCAAACACCTAGATGTGAGAACTAGCTCTTGCATGACTTGCTACTCAACAAAATGGTGTTTGCAGTCAGGGTGGATTACTATCATCACTGCTTTGGATCGTGTGGGGTAGCATGTGCACTTGGGTCCTGTGGGATCGCTGGAATCTATGGGGATGCGTGTTGGTTGTATTTTATAGCAGTTGTTGTGAATTTGCTTTCCTTTTTTTGGATATTCGATATCGATAATCATTAAGGTCATATCGACAATCAGTATCGAATTTGCAACATTCGTGACGCAGCATCCTAACGACTAGCCTAATTTCACTCTTAGTCACGTGATCGTGTCTCTCAAATTAGTGCACTTCAACACTAGCAGGTGTTGAGGTCATTCGTTTTGATTTGATAAAAGGTTACTGTCACTCTTAAAATGCGCTGGTTGCATCAGCGGCATATTTTTGTAGTTTCTAGTTGTGTTTTTCAATGTCATTTTGATCACAAGATGATAGTGCCGAAGGTCTGGATGTATTAAACGCACATCTGCAGCCATATGGTAGCAGGGAAGCAGCTGATTAACGTATTGAATGTGTGAAACGGAGGAGTGTTTTTTTTTTCCTTTTTTTTTGTCTGAACTGTTGACTCAGTGCATGAACTCACAGCGTACATGTTTATCTGTGTGTTCACGTGGATCTGTGTGTGTGTGTGTGTGTGTGTGTGTTCGTGTCATGCATCTACCAGATGGAGCTAAGGACAGTGAGCAGTTTTGGTGGGGGTGAGAGGCGACATTGGTATGATGTCACTCAGTCCTCTTCCTGTCTCTTTTTAATTAAATAAACTCTCTCTCCCTGTCTCACTCTAATTCCATCAGATCCGGATCCCCTTGCGTACATTGCAGGGGTAGGTGAAGCGCGTGTATGTGTGTGGAGCGCAGGGGGTTAAGCATGCGGATAAGACAGTTTGTTGCAGTAAAATTCATGGCCTTCCTCATTTGACAAATGACTCTGTCAGCCTCTCGAAGGGCAGCAGCCCTCCATCGGCCCTCAAGGTGCCCTTCCGCACATTCAGCTGCGACTGTGAGCATCTAAACCAAAAGTCTGCTTCTGGTGCATTAGGGAAGCACAGTTAAGATTTGTGTCTGGCAGCAGAGTGCCTCCACCTTTAACAGGGCTGCTTGTTAAAATGTTTTTCATGTCAGCTTATTCCGCAACATTTAAACAGAGAGGGTTCCTCTATTCAAAAGGTTTTCAAAGTCATAAGCAGGAATGTAACAACCCATAATTAATGATAATGATAAAAAAAAAATAGATAAAAAAGAAATAAAAAGGGAAAAACTTTGTATTGCAGAAAACTTTTCATGTGCTACAGCATTGTTTAAGGATCCCAACCCAAGCATTTTTCTTTGGTTGAAAGTATACTTTAAAGTCTGATGAAGCCTTTTTTAAAGTATTTAAGTTTGTTGCACCACAGAAAAAAAGTGTTTTTTGAAATATGAAAGGTGAATAAAAAAATCATTATAAAATCAGTTGCTTTGCTTTGTCTGCTAATCTCAAAATTCTATTGATTTATTTTCACATTTATTTATCTATTTATTCATTTTGACATGATTAAACAAGGTCCAGTAGAACAAAATCAGGGTTTTTATTTTTTCACAGGCCCAAATGAACTGTGCAAACTAGCCAAACTGAACTAAATTTGTTTGAAATGAAATTAAGTGTTAGGATTTGAAATCACAAACTCACAATATTGATTCTGAATGTTTTTGTCCTTTTAACAGCAGTCAACTTCCTTACCAGTTAAACTTAAAGAAGCTCACAAGCAAACTTGCACACATTAGTGGGCACGTCCTTGCTGGAGATGCTGCACCATATGTTGTCAGGATGAGGGTTTGGGAGGGATGTGGTTGATACTAGCTAGAATGAGCTTGAGGGATGCTCTTATCTTATTGGGTTGGGCACAAGTTGGTTCAATTAGTTGAATGGGCACCCCATATACTGAGTCCTGACCTATGGCCCTACACTGCATGTCATCCCAATTCACTGCCTCTTTTCTTGTTGGTTAAAGGCCTCTTGATGCCAAAAGATATTTGAAAATAGTAGCATGGCAACTAATTGTCACCGGCGGTCACCTTAACTCTGCTGCTTGTTTACATTTAAAGTTGGTCATTTAGCAGACATTTTTATCCAAAGCAACCTAAGAGTGAGTGTTAAGTGTATCACTAAATTTCTTATACCCTAGAGATCTAAAGCACATTTGGTTTGAATGGATTCCTTTTATCCGCTTGAAAGACATTTGGTTTATAACAAGCAGAAATAGATTGTTTTAGCTGAAGTTCAAAAGCAAGACAGCTCAAAGGCTCCTCTTTCTTATATAATTTACTAAAAACCCACCTTCTTGAAAACTCCTGAATACAAAACTGAGAGAAAATGGTTAAACAGTAAAACTAGTTAGAGTCGGTTAGTTCACAGTCTTTAAACATGTTGTTTGGAATCATTTTCTCACATGTACAAAGTGTAGAAGCTGAATTTACTTTACACTTTGTGATTTGTCCTCCACTTTTAACCCATCCAGGTCGGCACCTGCTGAACACACACATGCACAGGGTCACACACTCATAGAGACAGATGCCATACAGTGGAGCAGTGGGCGGCTAATCCCAGCACCCAGGGGGCATGGGGGTACGGTGCCTTGCTCAAGGGCACCTCAGCCATGGACTGACACCCCTCCAACTGTCAGTTACACTAATCTTTTGAGTGGCAAGAGTGGGAATTGAACCACCGACCTTCCAATTATTGGACAACCCACTCTATCCACAGCCACCCTTATGTCGATGTTAGCTTGCCAGAGATGAGGAATTGTCGCGAATCTCTGCAACGTGAATAAAAATCAGTCAAAAATCCGAAAACAAATTTCAGGCTTAAACTAAGCGAGCATGTTAACATTGATGGGGGTTTCTAGGCCAATTGGGACACTTAAATGAAAGAAAGACTTGGAGATCAGTTAATTAATTTATTCGGCATTCACTCTTGAGGAAAAGTGGAAGAGATAAGGGAGGAGTTTGTAGTAATTAGAACCAATTTTGATGGCCTCATTGTTAAAGCAATGCCTTGAGCTACAGTATACAGGAAGCAGTGGCAAAAGAAGACTCGTTCTTTATGACTTTTGTTTATTGGGGCTGTTGTTGTTATGCAACAGAAAAATTTAGGACTCATCTAATGGTGTTGACTTCATTAAAGAACCTTATTTTTGTAACATAAAGGAGGTCCATGAATGTTATCCTCCTCATACAGGAGTTGCACTTATAGTCGCAAAAATAATTGGTGTGAAGCGTCATCTAAACAAACCTGAGGCCAAAGCCATTTCTGGATGTTATGAAAGGTCTTGGTCGAAGGGGAGAAAAAAAACTGTCATCAAAGAGTATAGTGAGACGAGATGAATCATGAAGTACAAATGAGGACAATTAATTAACTGTGTTCTTGTCTGATTTTAGTTTTGGAACTACAGAAATTGTCAGACCATTTTCCAAACAACCTCAAGCTTTATGCTGCTGTTCCCAGTTGTAAATATTCTACTTTGGCAATGTTCATAAATGTTGTTGATAATTATGTCAAGCCTAAAACTCAATGTAAGCTGAGACTTAATGTAAGCTGTAGATTTGTGGTTTTCTCAATTTGAAGCTTTGTCGTGCTAAATATGCAGCATTTCGGAATTCCAAGATCAATTTTAAAAAAAAAATAATAATAATGTACAGACATTTTAAAACACATTTTGTCAATCAAAAGCTACTTCAGTCCTGACTTGACTTTGGTTACCTGTGTAATATGTAGTGGTCTCAGAATCCATAAGAGATAATAAGATATCCCAACATTATTGTTTTTTGTCAGGCAGAGAGTTCAGGTGACATGATAAAATTTGTGACCTTTGACTATAAAAATGTGTAACCCATGTAGGTTTTTGTGGTGCTGTAAGCATATATTTCATAACATGCAGACCTAACCATGTACATTAATTCTAATGCTAAACATTCATGGGTGAGAGCGCAGTAGAAAAGCAAAGAACTGCGTTTGACAGAGCAGAAGAAAAGTGGAGAGACTGTCGAAAAACATTGTGCGGGCTAAGTCCTCAACCAGATTCAACAATTAGCACCTCCCACACCATCCCAGCCGTCCTTCCCTGTAAGCATTTGTGACCAAATAAACTATCAGGAAGGGGAAATGCAGGAAGTCAGGAGGTTGACAAGTGGAAACTTAAGCAGTATCTTTGTTGGCAGTTTAAATATTTACTTTTATTGTACTGAACTGAACAAATGTGCACTGTGGATCAACTCATACTGAACTGTCTTGACTCTGATTGTATATTCGCACACATGCACTTCAGCCCTGAAATTTACTAGATATTTCCCAGAGGAGCTGCATGTGCAAACACAACTGTGTGCAGCATTTAGACGGCACTCATTATGGTGTTTACCCAGCCAATTACTTAGCCATGTGTAAAATCACTTGTCAATACTACAGAGAATCCATGGTGAGCAACTATGCATGCTAACAACGCTTGTTGCTTCTTACTCTTTTTCTGCACTGTGTGTTTTATGTATTATATACCTGTTTGGAACTGCTGTTATTGATTTGGAGGATGCTTCATGTTATAGATTTGCTGTAAATGAAATATTTCCACAGCATCATTTTTGTGTCATGTCCAACGTCTTGCGCGCTCTACAAAGGCACCATCCTGGAGTTTTACCAGCAGTGCGTCTCTCACTGGCAGAAGCCCATATTTTATAGTTCATGTGAATGGAAAAAAACTGCTGGGAAAGTCTGGACTTTTCCATTTATTTATTTGTTTTCAGTAAAAATAGCAATTTCAACTGAAGAACTGGAAGAATTAAATGCGTATATGAGCTGTAGAAGGGTTTAAGTCACCAAACGTTTTCAGCCGGAAAGAACTAAAAGGGATTCTCTTTTAGGTCTCTAAGCAGGGACACCTGAAAGAGCTTCTCCCACTTCACAGTCCTCTTCTAACATCAGAAAGATGAGGGGGAGGGGGTTTCTGACGCAGTTCGATCGCCCAACAAGTACTACAGCTGAAACATGCTGACATTTTTATGGAGAAATATCATCAATGTGGGCAAGTGCTCCTTTATTAATTGTGTCTGTGTGTGTGTGTGCATGTGTGTCTTTCACCATTTCTCTTTTCGCTACAAACAAACCCTTCAGGGACACATTTAGTCATAGTCAGTTGCTGAACGATTTGTCAGTTCCTCTCCTGGACAGCTCAGTTAAATTGATCACTTTTATTTCCAAAACAATATTAGCGTGTTAGACTTTGGGAGAGTAGGGCAAATGAGTGAGTTTGGCGTGGGTGGGCAGGATGTGACTCGCTGTTGTAGAGGGACGAGGGGCATTGTTTGACAGAGTTTGGTCAAAGTGGGCTGGTACAGTTGAGCTTCACAGTTATGAAAGCAGCTCTGAAATGGAAGTATGTGGGCGCCAAGTGCCTCGTTGAATACTCGCTTATCTAATTGCATGTCGACAAGTAGGGAGGATAGGAGAAAATCACATGTGCACACGTCTGACTGTGTGTGTTAATTTCTCCCCTGCCGATTGTAATAGGCAACAGTGATATGAAATCCATATTATTGCCTGTGTGCTTTGTGGTTTGCAGAACCTGCTTATGTGTTTTTGCCACTTACCTCGATGCCTCATAATTAGCCTATTTGTGTTTTTACAGTACCATTACTGTTTGATTGCTACAGCTCATACTGTAGTCTCATGTGGATAAGCTTCCTCCTTTTCCACATAAGTGTAGCTGCAGTGACTCAGACTGTGAGGCCTGAATAGTTGTTGTGGAGAGTCAACACAACAGCTCCCAGATCAGTGCAGCCAAAACACTGACTCAGGTTTGAGGCAGGATTGCAGCAACGCTGCTCTGCTCTTTTACCAAAGTATTATTATTATTATTCTGTGTTGTCATGTCTATGAGCAATAATACTTTTCTTCTTCTTTTTTTTTTTTACATAAAAAATAAAATGTACTGTATCTAAATTCTTCTGCATGAATGGTAGAAATGAATTCATACCTGTAAATCTTTGCAAGTAGCTGCTCTATTTTTTTTTTTTGGGGGGGGGGGCACATGGAGTATGGAAGACTGACAATAAAGTCAGTCTATACCCATCTGCCGATACTGATGCGGTATTTTTTGTTGTAGCCATTAATTTAATCATTAATCAGTTCCAAACTAATAGTAAACTATATGTTATGAGACTTTTATTCATATAGTTGTATTTCCTTTAATTAAACTTTGTGCCCCGATCCAGATTTCCTTATTATATTCTGGTAAATTGATCAAATTCCAAAATTATGATGAATCATTTATTAGCTAGACTTAGATCAGAGTATCAGCACTGTAAATCCCCAGATTTATAATTTTATGAGCTCTCTGCTGTGATTTGCATGTATGGAACATTGTGACCTTGACATTACCATCAATCAGTGTGTCTCTGTGTGCAAACATGAATGATACATGAAAAAACTAATAGACTGATTAAGACGCTCCTTCCAGTTATTTCTTCTTAAAACCAGTCATGAGATACTTGGCTGCAAAGGTAAACTTGATTCCCCTTGGCCATGGGTCTCTCAGACCCTTTCAGTAGGAAATGAGAGCAAGAGGGGGGGGCAGATCCCTGTGTGAGGACAAAGGATGTGAGGAGCTGTGGACATCTTCAGAAAAGATTACAATGAACTGAGATACTGTAGCCTTCATGTTACATTCATGACTTATAAAAAAAGAAGATGATTTTTTTCCCCCCACAAGATCAGGTGTGGCTGTGTTTAAAGTTGATGCTGGTGTACTGCGCCTCGGAGAAAACTGTGTACGAGCGCATGAATGACCTGAGTTCGACAGGAGCTAACCTCTGAGAGGTGCACTTGTGTGGACGTACTCTGCATGTGTTTTGCATGAGTGAGCATTTATCTGTGCAGCTGCATATTGGTGTATACAAATGAACTGAAGCAGTTTGGCCCCACATAAGAACAGACAAGCACGTGTTCTCATCTTTAGGCTCCGGTTATGTGAGTAGCACTGCTGAGCCCTCAGATACTTCACCTTGTGGAGTACACAGACCTCGATTCCTTTGTTTCAGTTAATCACTGAAGGATTCCTCTGGAATAAGTCCTCAACTGCTGTGGATTCAAAACATCTTTTGACTAACGACACAGCTAACTTTAAAGTGGCTCTTCTGCTTCAGTTTATATTTAGTCAAAGTCTGTAAGGATTTTTTTGTTTCCCTGTATTGGTGCTTGTACTTCTTATCATTAAATTAAGAAAAGACTGAATACATGCATCAGCTGAGACTGCTGTCACCATGTCAACATTTAGCTCAGTATGAAATTTTGGACTGTTTTACACCTAAAATACAAGTCAACTGCTGCAGGCGTGCACAGTATGGCTGTGCCCCCAGGCTAAAGGCTGTGTCTAGCTTGATCAATATGCTGCTGAAGTTGCCTTGAAATATCAAGTCACTCAAATGTTAGTGTATAACACAAAGAGTTTTTTGTTATTGGTTTTTCACATCTTTAAAACAGTGGGAAATATTTTGCTTGTGGTACCTGTGTCTTTGATCTTTCTAAATTGATTACAAAGTTCATGTATTTACATTCTGGATACAAGCTAGAAGCTTGTATCTAGAAGCTTTTTAACTGGAGAGTTGCATCCCTACATGCAGGCAACAAGCAATGAAATTCGATGTGGTAGAGTTTTTTTTTCTTCTTTTTATAATTATTATTTCATCAGCTGATGATTAAGCCTCTGGGAACAACATTTAAAGATACACAGATAGCAGATATTGCTAAAAAAAAAAAAAAAAAAAAAAACAGCAAAGACTTGCTGCATTACTTTTTATTATTCAGATACAGATAACTATAAAATGTTCATTAATGATATGCTCGGTCCAGTGATGTGTTTGATGTATGATGTCAGACTGCATTTCTGCCAGTTAGGTCTAACTTTTTTCATTCTGCATATGGATTGTTTACCAGCATTAAAAACCAAAACCTACATAAATGGAATTGCACAATACTACTCAGCCAAAACAAATTGTAAAATCTTGTGCCATACCAACATATTAATTCGTAGATACGTGGGTTTAGAGTATTAAAGTTTTTGATCCATTGATTTTGTGGTAGACCATTTTCTGAAAATTAACTTTATCTCTTTGCATTGTTGGCCATGTTTTTATATCTATAATCCAACATTATGTTATTGTTTCATGATTTACCAAAGGACTGAAGTTGCCTTTAAGTCCAACCTGACGAGGGATCTCAGGAATAAATCCTGAACCTGTTTTCATGCTTCTGTTCTTTGTATTTTTGAGTTTCAGCTTTTTATTATGATTCATCTTCTGTTTATATTAATCATTTCTTGATATGCCTTTCAGTTTCTAGTCTCTCTTTTATGATTTGCCTCAGTTGTTGTTCTTGCTTTTGTTTATATTCATCAGATGTAGTCTTTGTCTTGCCTCAGTTCTGTTCTTGTGATTATCATTCAGTCCTGAGGGGTGTTCCACGAAGCTGGATTAAGGGAAAGCCTGTCTTTCTTTAGCTACGTTCGTGGAACACCCTCCTGGTCTTAGTTTAGTTTCATGTTTATTCGGTTTCACATCCTCACCAGTAGTTGTCCCCAGTTCCCTTTTTTTTGTTTTCCTCATATCTCCTACACACCTGTCTTAGTTAATTGGTCTCAGATGCTGTCACTTTTCTCATCAGTTCATTTTGTATTTAAATTCCATGGTCTCGCTCAGCCTTTGTCATATCCTCACCATTGTCATAACTCAGTTTGTTCCAGAGTGTCTGTCTGTTTCCTGGTTTGCATCTGGTTACTTTCATTCTTTGTTTTTTTTCATGGTTATCCAGCCTGGCTGTCATTTTGTTTTGAGTTTAAAATAAAACCTTCAGTTAGATTTTAGTCTGCTTTCAGTCTGCTGTCTGCACTTGGGTCCTCAACAACCTCCACAACATCAATGTTTTACAGGCACGATTTGCCATCGCTAAATGCACAAAAAGTGCTGGACATACAAATCAGACATTCTGCTAAAATATAACACATTTTGTCCCTATAGTAGCACTGATTTGGAGGTAGTACTTTCGAACAACCACTAACCACAGTCTCTTGAATCTAGACTATAATATGTTGAATCATGTTCAATTTAATTTGTACTGCAGGTGTCATCGTTACTGTTCTTTTCAAGACAACATTTATAGTTGGTCATTTATTTCCCGATTTATCAGCTGGGGAGGCTGAGTGCACATCTGCCTCTAACCATATATCTAACTTAGTTACATAACACAATAAACAGAGAGGTTGTTGTTATACTCCTGTTCAGTGGAGTGATGTGATTGTAAGCAAAATAATCCATCAGTTCAGTTTATCTGATCCTTGAAATAGCTTCATTTTGAATTACCTCCAGTACTTAATTAAGAATGCAGTTTCAAGCCAATTCTTTATATAAAAAAAAAAATACATAAACATTAGCTGATGTTTTATGTCTTGACAAAGCTGCAAGTCTGTTCCAGTGTTGAACCACTCAATCACCTGTTTCAATTCAAGTTTCTTACATTCTCAGTTAGTGGCTTTTGAGCAGCAGCAGCAGCCCTGACTACAGCGATATATATCAACCCTGTGCTTCACCTTACCACCTCGCAGAAAGCTGACAACAAGCTTACAAATAGATTTTCTCGATAGGCTACAATGAGACAAAACCAGTGTCAGCGAAAATTCTGCTGTGGCCTTGTTTTGCTTGAACAATCCTTTCTTTCCTGTATGTAGTACCAGAGCAGCACTGCGGGCAGTGAGCTCTTTACAAAACACAGTTGCTTTCTTAGACCAAAGGTATGAAAGAACATGTTTTACTGTAGTGGGTTATGCATTTTTAAACAGCTACAAGAAAGTGCAAGAAAATGTCTTTATTATTCTTTTTTTTCCTTTCTTTCTTTATCTTAAATCATGTTTGACTTCTTCTTACAGTTTATCAAAGCTTCTGCTTTAAATTTTAAGGGGATCATGACTAAAGCACTGCACATTACTACTGACTTTACAAACCCATTGCATTCATACAATGAGCCTATTCTTGGCCAGGTTAGATAATATTACTCTAACATATAATCAGCTTCAGGACCTTTGTGATGATGCCAATACAAAGTGATTATCTTAATCTTCGCACACAGACAACTAACATACCAGATTCAGATGTCAGGTGTGGTGACCTGTGATTTCCCAATGGTCTTTTGAGATTACTTTTTCTTTCAGCAGCTTCATTTCACCTCCTGACTCCTCCCTGCTGTGTTTGTCAAAGCCACTTTTCCCAAGGATGCCACAAGGTCTGTGAGCTCACTAGTGTTGAGATTAAGATATTAGCATGCTGCAGTGTGTTGGTTTAACTCCTGGGAAATGAATAATTTACAGAAATCACCAATTGTCTCCAGGCCTGGGGCTGAGAATCAGGACATTTCATACTTTTAGCTGAACCAGGGGATTTAGTCTTTAAACAAAAGCAGATATATGCTGTGTGAGCACTTCTCGAAGGTCAGCTGAGGCACAAACTCCCCTCAAGCAAAATTCAGAAAATTTCCCCTGACAATGAGCACTATATATTTTTATTTTTTTGCACAAGGCTGCTGTTTAAGCAAAACTTCCAAGAGACACCTGAGGAAATCAAGAAAGTCAAAGATACAACTGTGGGGAGTCGGTGTCTGTCCGTACCGTGCTTTAATATTCATATTTGAAAAAAGGTTATTATCAAGATTGATAAACATTATGGTAGTAAATAACTAGCAGGCAGAAGAGTAAGTAACTTGGAAGAAGAGACTTGCCTGTAATTTGCACCCCATTGGTTGTACGAAGAATATGTTACCTCCAGTGGTTATAAGACTACAAAACTAGGTGTGAATTGTAAAATTAGTAACCATGAAGGTAACAGTTGTACTGAATACTAGCTCTAACCATGACTATTTTTTTTTAAAGCAATAAGTAATGTTATTGTGTAAAAATAATCAAAGGAGGAAGTAAAAGAGATTTTAATAAAATGTTGTCATGGCATATCAACCAAATGCAATGAGCTCCAGTGCTCATATGGGTAATAGTTTCCTTAATTCCATATGTACGGTTATTATTTTTTATGGGTCATATTGAAGCGTATGAACAAATTACTTATATGGTCATTTCAGTTGGAAGACTTGTTAGAATGTACTTAATTCCATACAAGATGACTTATCTCAGTGCTAAAGGTACAAAAAAAAACTTCATCAAGGATGTGACCAGAATTCTTTCATGTGTGCTTGGCTGATATTGTTTGAACTTGAACACCTGTACTTCAAAGAGCCAAAGGGAAACAGTGTGTGCCATCAGCTTTGGGGAGAATTCCTGTCTTGTGGAAAGTACTACCAGACAGTAAAGCTGTTTTCACACATGAACACCAGAGATTTCAGGTAATAGTGGAGAATGAGTATAAAACTGCACGACTGAGTGTGAATAGTAAAGTGCAGACCTAATGCCTAATGTCAAAGTGACATTAGGCATTAGTATGTCTCTGACAACTCTGGCATCATCAGCATGGGCTTTATCAGACATTACCTTGCATCTAGGAGCTGAAAGGTGAAAGTTCACAAAGTGTCTGATCTGACTTAGTTTGGACATTTGCATTTACACATGCAGCTCCTCCCGATAACGAGGAGAAAAGCCCCCAGCAAAAACAGCAAGAAAAGCTTTTGTCCTCTTTTTATACAGTTATCAGCCTCATAAAAACATCCCCAAAAAACTGTTGCAGTTTTGTCAGCATTAATGGGCATTTCATTGCCAGAGGATCAAAAACCTTTTGCTTCTTCTTTGCTTCTTCAAACAAATGCAATTTCAAGAATTAGTAAGAAATTTGAAAAGAAAAGTCAGAAATATGATTAAACGTGTAAATGCGTATTTGTAGATTTAATACTGGCTGTGGTGCTGAAATACAGTGGTTTTCTGTCTTTTCACTTTGAAAATCAAGGATGGACTTAATAAACTGAGAAACTCCCAGTTTCTTAGTAGTTACTCAGTTGATCAAATCAGAATAATCAAATCAATCAAGTAATCAAATCCCAAGATTTCCCAATTGATGAAGCACAAGGTTGTATAAGAAACCACAGACCTACGCAAAACATGCAATGAGATTAAATCCTTCCCAAGCACAATTTGTTTGCTGTTAATGAAAATGAATGTAACCTGCCTCCACACACTGTTAAAGCAGAAGGAAAGTCGAGAGGCTGAGCAACAGCGTTAGTCAAATGATTTCAATGTAAATATGTATCCCTGCTCTTAATGTAGTGTTATACTAGTCGTCGCCTTAATTCTAATTCTGTCTTTTGGAACTCAGCTTTTTGTAAATTGACTACATTGATTCATACCGAAAATGTTCACACCAAAGGCTCTACACCTGTGGCATGTCTGTGTTGTTCAATTTATTTTTACAAATTGTTTTCTTGAGGCATACGTCCATGTCACTCGACTGTCATTTTTTTTCCCTCTTAGCAGAAACAAAGACATAAAGCCTGCCTGACAAGGGTGTAGTGCTCAGAGGGCCAGATTTACAAACCTTTACTAAGGTTTCTGGCTGGCAGTTTTTTACTTATAATGCAATTAATAATGACCTCCTGATTATTAACAAGTTTGCAAAAGCTACTTCACAAATGATTGGCATCATTAGCAGGAAGGAGGACTATGTGAGTTTTGTGTTAGACCATCGTCTTTTCTTTTATGCCCTCACTTCCTGTTTGGTTGGATCTAGGCTCTGATACTAGTCCAGTTTGGGACACAAAACCGATTAGGTTTAAGCATCAAATGTTCAAGTGGTCCTGAGTAAGCAGTGTTATGTGATGCACTGGGATTGAGAGAAAACTTTCCTGCCTCATCTGGCACCATTATGTTTTCTGTATTAGTTTTAGACCTTTCAGTCCCTGCATGAAGTTGTTTCCTGTCTGTTTTGGTTAGGTTTAGAATATCAGTTTGTTTAAACAAAGAAAAACTCACTAACCACATGCTGGAAACGTTTAATTTAAGGGATCGTATTCAAAGGATACCACCCTCCTATAAAAAATGCCATAGAATAAAAGAAAGCTACACAGTTACAGATCATTGTTTGAGCCTGGGTCCTAAAAGATAGGAAGAATTGGTTGATGAGGTAATGCGCCACAAGTCGGACATGTCTGTCAACAACAGCTATAATGAGATTCATAAAACAGATGAAATACCTCTGACATCCATGTGTGTGTGTGAGTCACTGACAACCTTACTTATCTTAATTCTAATAACCCACATGCCAATCACGAGTAGTAGGAAGTAGTCAGTGAACAAACATCCTGCGTCTCAGCTGTCACAGATTTCACTGATATTCCTCCGAGCTCTGATGGAGCCTTTGAATGATTAGGTCAGTGAGCTAGTTGTGAGAAACATGAAATAAGAAGCAGGATACTCATTACAGGGTTCCTGATTCAATCTGCATTCATCATGAAACACTGCTCTTTCATGTATTTATGAGTATATAAAAGCTTATGCAAGGTTATCTGAAGTCTTTTGCACTGACATTTCTGCTGTGGTTTTTACTAAAGCTATTACAGCTTCCCGGATCCTAGTAGGAAAGCGAACCATTTCCTCAATTCGGCACTCACGAAAGATCAAGAAAGATGAATGAAGTGCCTTTTTTGACAAGTCTGATTTTGATTTAAGAAAAAAAACATTTTCTTTAAGCAGCCTTGAAGCTGCGCGATTGCTTTAACCAAATATGTTAAACACTGCTTTGTTAACAGTAACTCGAAAAGTCTTTGGAAATACAGAGAACAAACTACCAGTTCTTGAGAAGAATATTGAGTTATCATGGGGACAACATCCTTGGGGGTTGCAAGCTCATCTGACTGTTCCCCCTCCATGGTAAATTAGCGTGGCAAGTCATATCAAGTGTGCTTCAAGACACAAGAGTCACTATGAATACTGATGAGAGAGAAGGAGGTGGATCGTCAATTTTTCTGGTTAAATTTCTGAGCATGTGCTGGCCCTGTTGTCTCACTAAGAAGTATTAAGATATTATATAAAGATGAATAGTATTCGGCCGATGAGCGCTATATTACAATTGCAGGTATTGAAAAAATATTTGTTTGGATTCAAGGATATGCTGTTGCTTTCAAAAGAAAAGAATTTATACCAGGGGCACAATAACTGAAAGTGAAAGTCAAATGATTTTTTTTTTTTTATTTCCATAACGGACAGAGGTTCGATTACTGAAGAAGAACAGGCTGGGGGCCTGTTTGTGTAAGTCTGTCTTCACCGGGGCTTGTTAAAACCAGCAGCGTCACACATTTCAGGCATGGCGCATTCCCTGAGACTCTGCCAGTTAAAATTGCTGTCATGGATTTCTGTGTTTTGTGCTTTATGTATCACTGACTCCTCGTTGTTCTCACGTTGCCATTTGCTCATTTGAGTTTTTATATTTTGGAAGTAAAAATGTCAGTTTTTGCTCGATTTTTCAAATTTCACTTTGATCCTTTAATAAAGATTTTTTTTTTTTCTTCTGTATTGTCTAATTCTACCATGGGTGTCATATCCGTGACGCTCAAGGTTGTTTAGTTTGCCTTACAGCTGTGGAGGTGTTACCGAAAGGAATTTGAGGATTTGTTTAAAGTTGTCACTTCCGTGGTTCTGCTCATAATGGTTTATTTCTTGTAAGAAATACATGTGCTCAGCCATTCTCCTTTTTATTTAGGCACCCTCATTGGTATCCTGCATGAGTTATGTCACAGATGGGTCTTTCAAGTGACCCTTTTAGAAATAGTTACTATGCTTTGTGGCGTCAGAGTCAGTGTGTGATATCTACATCATTTTGAAAGACTTTGTGGTCTGATATCAAACCAGTTTTTTTAATTATTCTTGTTGATTTGCTCTGTATCGTTTGCTACGGAGTTATGATGTGTCCACCTTTTTTTCTTTTTCAGAAATTTCTATTTGTTTTTCTGCGTCCATCCACAGCCAATTCAAACGTGATCAATACCACCAGTTGGTCAATACCACTGAAGCTACCAGTGGAAACCAGCTTCCAGAACTGAACTTCTTGTCCATTGTCTATTGATTCTGCACATTCAGTGATATCTGTTTATGGGATTTACTTTGTAAGTATCTTTGTTTTTTTTTTGTGGAACCTATGAGGGTATTCACCAACACAACTGCTTCATATTTATTTAGTATTATTTATTAGGGGTATTTTTCCATGTTTTTAGTTAGTTTTTGTAAATAAGTAAATATTCATGATGCGTTTGCTAAAGATATAATATTGACACCGATGGCTTGTGAGAATTTAACTAACTTTGTGCACAACCACTGCATCTCTTATCTTTTTGTTTGGAGGGCAAGGATTTTTTTACTGATGAGTGTGAGTTGAAACATGTAGGCCCATAATTGAAAGACTTTTTTTGAATTTTGCAATCAAATTTTTTTATCGTGTTTAACTATTAAGGTCAATTTGAACCAAGTTAAATCAGTGCAGCAGCCTTTCCTGTCAAACAAATCGTTTTTAGACAAGCAGTAGAACTTAATGTTTACCTTCCCACTGATTTAATTAAAAGATTTACTTTGTCTAATGTAAAGTATACCTTGAATATGCAATGTAGGTCATGGTTGCATGATTCAAGTCATCCAAACCATTTCTGTGTGTGCTAATTACACGAACCTGCCTCTTTGAAATTATTTCTTCACAGTCCAATAGAGCCAGATGGCAAAGAATCTTTCTCTGGAAAAGATCTTTTTTAATCCTACCAACATCACAGCTGCCATATTGCCTTGTTCCAAACTGTACATGCTGCTGCTTTTCTTTTTCTCAAAGGCATTTTTACATGTGAGACACTCCTCCTCTGTAGATAATTACCTGACCGACTGTGCGACACTAACGCTAACACAAGTCATAAGAAAGGAAACCATGTTTGTCAAATCCTGGTGTAAGAAGATCACTTGACCCACTTTACTGCCAGAAGATATCAGACACTGTCCTAGAAGGTTGCCAAGCCTCCCTGAGGATATACTTGTAATGCCCCTTTAAGTTTTATTGAGTCCCCTGTAATAGACTTGGCTTGACTTCTGCAGCATATATGAGGTGAATGCAAGGGCACACACTGAAACTGCCCTACCATTACTCTGTGCTTTACAGCTTTGAATTACAACGGTGTATCTATATATGTGTGTGTGTGTATATATATATGCAGTAGGGTTTACTTAGCTTTTTCCCAAAGGAAAGTCTCATTCCATATGTATAAACACCCAATAGGTCAAATATTGGAATATTATGCCCACAAGTAGGTTTGTCAGAGCTTATCCAAAATGCCAAAAACACTACTGAAACATTGACATTTGCCAGTAATCACAGATGGCCATCTCACTCTGACTGGAGACAAATGGTTTTCCCTCGAGTACAAGTCTCCTCACAGCATCAACTGCTTTAGCAACTGCTGACAGTCTGGTCACAGATGGTCAATGCACAAAGTGTACAGGACGATGATGTTAGCAATTAAAGAGAAAACATGACCAATAAATTGATGTTTTTTTTATTATTATTTTTTTTTTAAATGAATAAGTTGCATTTAATACTTCAGGATGGAGCTTCTAAACTGGACAAAGTTAGTGATATTACAAAAAACGATATGCTCCAAGTGGGAATCGTACCTTTTAGCCTGAAATCAGTTTTGCTGCTGGGAGTGGATGAGAGGTACTTTAGTTGTTGTTTGAGTGATTCCCATGGTGACTTGCTGGGTACATAATGCACTGCTAATTGAATGGAACAACTCCCAATTGATTGAGATACTAGAGCCAGTGTATTAAACTGGCAAACTGCCACTGCCGTATGGAAGGGTTCGACCTGAAGTGTAATAAATATTTCTTCTCCTGGCTTGTGCTGCATTGTTTTACCAAGGACAGACTGACATTGTGGCCAGTCTGAGACATTTGCACTCAAAATGAATGTGTTGGCCAGATTTTAGAGACTGTTTGCTCAGCTGTTTACTTTTTTCCCTCCAAACTAGCAAATGTGCAAGACACATTTATTCACTATTTTGCTGTGCTGACAACAAATCTGTTCCCAGTGTGGCATTTTAAATGCTTGTAGTATGTTTGAGTACTGTTTCTAAAAACTCTTTGAGATAACTAAGTGACAAAAGTACAGCCTTGTGTTCTTTCATTTTCTCCATATTAGCAATTTTACACCTATTTTACATGGATAGTTTGCGTCTATTACTCTGTTACTGTTATTGATTTTTGAAAATACAGCATATACAACATATTGATTTAGTAATTCCAGGCAAAACTAATCAAGGGATTGGAATATTTTTTAAAACTAGTTAGTAATTAAGAAGGGAAACTGCCCAGGTTATTGATGACAGGTAACGTAAACACGCCGTGTGATACAAACTTATACAGCCAGCAAGAAGGTGTCGCCTTTCTCAACAGCAACCCCAGAAAGGGAAGGCAGGGAGATGGCAGGGTGAGGAGCTGCTTACCAAGAAGGGAGGGGGTGAGAGGTGAGTAGTTGCTCACCCTGTCCCTCAAAACATCACAGTCTCAGGAGAGGTGTTTTAGTGAGAGAAGGGCCACTGTGCTTAAACCAAGAGGTAATTTGACCAAAGCCCATCAATTCCATTTCAGTAAGAGCTCAGGGACTTAAAATGTCACTTTTAAGTAAAAGTTATTTTTAAGGGAGAAGAAGATAGAGAAGAAGGCAACGCTGTGGGGGTTTAAATCACTCTGACGAGTGACGTATGACTGTTCTTTTATACACTATGAATTTTGAATGAAAAAAGGCTATTTCTTCCCACAATCAGAACTAGGCCACTAGGGCCACAAAAACGTGCATGTTGTTGGTTCTGCTTTACTTCCTTAAGAAGGCACTTAGTTGCGGTCTCTTAGGTTAGAAAACTCTCTCCAGCAGCCTTCGCTTTCTCATCTCAGCTCTCCTAGGAATCGTATTTTGGCTTCCGGATATGATAAAAGGTTGAATTATGTATCAAATTTAATCTGCCGGAAGCATCCACGACTCAATCAACTGTCATAGCACTGCCCCAGCACTGCTCAGCTAATCAGATTTATATTTGTTGGAAACTTTGTTTTGATAGGATAAAGCTGAAGAAAGCTTGGAAACGTCGACAGCCATGAGAAGATTAATGCCAACATATATCTGAGTTGGGCTAGAATTTTTGAGGAAGAAAGTTTGAAAAGAAGCTAACAGTTTTTCTTGTAGTATTTTCAGCACTCAATTGCAGATTTATTGGAGATTTATTTGTTTGTGTGCAAGTTTCAAAGGTTCCACTATTGTGTTTGCCTTTCCACTGATTAGCTTACATCTCATATGCCAGAGTCTAGCAAAGCTGTACTATGTGAAAAGCATGATGAAAATCCTAGAGGAGCTCAGACATCTTTATGTCCCAGAAAATATGTAAATTTCATGAAAATATGTTAATTTTAAGGGACATGAAGAAGTCCTCTTTGTGAAGCTTCTCTTTGAAGATCACTAAATTATCCCACATGGTATTTACTGAATGTGTTACTTAGGTAATCCAGAGGGGGAAGATAAATTAATATGGAGACAGAACATTGTGTGGCTAGTGCAGGCCTTTTGGAAGATAAAAGGTTTGGTGTTACTTGGTTGAGTTGCTGAAGCTGTATTTTTCTGCACATATCAAAGACAAAAGAAGACAGGAGAATGTAGCCTTTGTCACTCACTGAAGGTCTCATCTGAATCAATGCTTGACGCAGGACAGGTGTGTGGGAGAATCAGAGAACAGTTCAGTTTTATTTGAATGAAAGGAGAGCAATGTGTACCTTGAAATAAACTTGTTTACAGCTTTGCAAGGATTAAAAGTAGACAAAGGACGCATCTTTTCAGGCAGCAAATCTCTTTAGTCTGTCACAAAAAAAAAGATGTTCAGTCTTTGCACCGCTGAAGCTTATAGTAATATAGTTCTCAGAGATAGAATCTAACCTAGAATATTCTTGTCATCTTTTTTGACTGGTGCTCTTTAAAGCTAGATGAAGTCAGGCATTCAAGAGAGAATGTCTTCCCCGAGCAGCATTTCTTACTTATTAAAAGATCGATCAAATATTTATTAGACAAGCATGTTGTTCCCATGAGAGTTGGACATGCTCATAAATTTTCCCTGATGTAGCTGTTTAACCATAAATGATTCTGTGTGTTTCACATACTCTGCGCTGAAAAGCTTTAGCCATTCTGAACTCCTTCCATTTAGAGCAAAGAAAGACCCTGTGAAAACAATTACTCATTCAAAGCAGCGCTCACTGGTGAGGTGCTTCACCTGCTAATGTTGAGTGATTGTTGTGATTTTGCATGCACAGTGGTCGGATTGTAATTCAGGGTTCGAGAAACTCTGAGTGGGAAAAACCCAATTAGGGTGGCAAGAACGACGTGTAATCAGTCTGTAAAATGTAATGGAGTGAAACAAGAGCAGATTTCAATCAGGGTCTTCCTGAGAGGCATGTGTTGCCTCCAAAAACTGAATCGATGCTGTTTGTCTAGACTTTCTTTATACCTCAGTAAAGGACTTTGCACAACAATACCTATTAATAAATATCTGTTGTGTCTCAATATTCTAAGAACTAGACTGTATCCATATTGTTTTTGTTGGCTTACTGTTTACTTCAGCTCTGCTCTTCTGACGTGTTAAGGACAAATGTCTCCTGCGGGTCACGCCACATTTTTGTCCTGGCTTCAACTGAGATTATACAAAACAAAGTGAAATAAATCCGTTAGCTTCCTCGAACAAAATAACGACTGTCTAAACTTTCATTCATCCTTTGATCAGTAGCTCACCTGCCATATCCAGTTCCAAGCTGCTGCACAATAATCTGTCACTTTCTGAATCAGTGTTACGTGTTAATCCACTGTGGCTTTGAGAAGTCAAAGAACTCTGAAAAAGCGTTGTACTAATATAGGGTGGAGGGAAAAAAAAACACAGACTATCAGACTTGTTCCAAAAACATTAATGACTGCCAAAGACTTCAGGGTCAGTGTGCAAGCATTTAACATACAGTATGACAATATCAGTTGAAAACCATAGACTAGGTGACTTTAGAGGCCTTTAAAACCAATCAGCTTTTTACTTTGAGCAATGACATTCTATATTCACACCGTTTACTTTAATGATATCCAAGAGATGTTGGTGTTTTACTTTTGTTCTTTCTGCTCTCAATTCTTTGAAATAGTCGTAAAATGGATACTTCACATCTGTCTGTGGACCAATCACAGTTAAGAAATATTTGAAACAGATGCATCAACATCTGTTGACACAGGTACGCGCTCCAGTATTAACTAGCTGTTCCGTAGTTTAATCTCACACAGGAATTTTAAGAAGATGGCAGTGTGGAGTCTAAAATGATAGCAGGAACAGTTATTTTCACTTACATCTACATTATCGAAAAATGGCATTTAATTCGATACAAGCTGAAGTGAACACCAAAAGCATCTGGGTCTGCACAGCCTTGTGCAGCATGAAACCACATATTGAGAGTGTAGCAGTCCAATGTCAGTGCACGACCTGAAACCCACATCCAGTGTTGGTGCTGCCTTGTCTGCCTGCCTTGGATACTTCTGAGCTAACTGATGCGCTTCATTATTTTGGTAAAAGTTTGTCTCAATGTTGCTTGTTCAGATGCTTTGGGGTTGTACTGTATATCCTATGGTACAATGATTTTAAAGAACCAGTCGGCAGATTGAAATGTTCCATGCCACAGTTTATTAGATTCTGTTGTTTGGATGTTGAAGGGGGGGGGGGCTTGATAAACCATCAGGACAAAACAAGACAAAAGTGCAACAGGTGAGACTTCATCCTGGAGAGGAGACTGAGCAAACAGTAACCACAGCAATACAGAACATTTAACTGTTATCTTTATTTACTTTAAAGAAGAGTATTACTTTTATGCAAAAATATTCATAATCTATCTGAGAGAAGATTGTTAGCATTTTTACCTTTACCAGTTAATTGTTTCAGCAGCAGTATTTATGGCAGTAGCATAAATACAGGGCTTAACAGGAGAAGTTAATGTAACATGTTGAATTACACGTTTCATACATGTGGTTGGCCTTTACATTTAAAATGTTATTTGGGTGGTGGGAGATTTATGTTTCGCAATACCCCAGGTCCCGACCGACGGGTATTCCATCCATCCATTATAGATAATGGATGGATGGAATACCCCAGGTTTAAAACTAAATCTTACTGGCTCCTGGTGCCATGTCACTGTCAAATCTGATCAGTCACCATCCAATCCTTTTGGTGCAGATTAGCTAAGCATTATGTATTTTATTGATTTTTTTTACATTTTCTTTTTTACTACATTTGAAAAAAAAAAAGAAAAGAAAATACGAGAACAGCATGTAAAGAAAATATAGGTTTGATGTATCATCTGTGTTAGCCTGCCAAGCAGCTAGCGCCTCAAGAAGCAATAGTGAATCACTGTAGCATCATGTTTGCCCTAAATTTAACATTTTAACAACAACATGTTGAAACGGTTTTCATGTCTATGACAGCCAGACATCCCTACATGCAGCAACCAGCCACATGATGATCTGCAGGTGCATTCTCACAATCCCTGCTTACAGCAGGGGGCCACTGCATGAAGCCACATGCTATGTAAGGCAAGGCAAGTTTATTTGTATAGCACAATTCAACAACAAGGTGATTCAAAGTGCTTTACAGATACATTAAAACATTAGAAATAAAAAGCATGATTTCAATTTTAAACAAAAAAGAAAGAAAGAAGAACAATAGATAAAATCAGATAGAATCAGATAGAATCAGTAGTTAAAATATGATTAAGTTTTGAAACTCAAGCTTAAGATTTGGAGCTTTATTCAAATGTAGCCGAAAATTGGTGTGTCTTCAACCTGGACTTAAATACACTGAGTGTTTTAGCTGATCTGAGGCTTTCTGTGAGTTTGTTCCAGACATGTGGAGCATAGAAGCTGAATGCAGCTTCTCCATGTCTGGTTCTGACTCTGGGAACTGATAAAAGACCGGATCCAGATGACCTGAGGGGTCTGGGAGGTTCATACTGGGTCAGGAGGTGACTGATGGTTTCTGGTCCTAGACCATTCAGAGGTTTATAGACCAGCATCAGAACTTTAAAGTATATCCTCTGATGGACAGGCAGCCAGTGTAAAGACCTCAGAGCTGGACTGATGTGGTCCACTTTTTTGGTCTTAGTGAGGACTCGAGCAGCAGAGTTCTGAATAAGCTGCAGTTGTCTAACTGACTTTTTAGGTAGACCTGTAAAGATGCTGTTACAGTTATCAAGCCTACTAAAGATGAATGCATGGACTAGTTTTTCCAGGTTCTGCTGAGTCATCAGATCTTTTAACCTCGATATATTCTTAAGGTGATAGGCTGACTTTGTTGCTGCCTTAATGTGTTTTTCCAAATTTAGGTCCGAGTCCATCACTACACCCAGATTTCTGGCCTGGTTGGTAGTTTCTAGGTGTATAGATTGAAGTTCTGTGGTGACCTGTAATCATTTCTCTTTGGCTCCAAAGACAATTACCTCAATTTTGTTTTTGTTTAGCTGGAGAAAGTTGTGGCACATCCAGTCATTAATATCCTCAATGCATTTACCAAGAGCCTGAACAGGGCTTCGGTCTCCTGGTGACATTGTAATATATATCTGTGTGTCATCTGCGTAGCTATAGTAGTTAGTAAGCATAGTGTGAGGAAGCAGGTTTCCTCAGCAAAACTCGGTAGCTCTCTTGTCCTTCCCACTCTCCAATATCTGCTTTTCTGGGTAAATATTTGGGCTACATCCTATCAGACTACGCAGCTGGAGTTTGAAAATGTTTCTTTCTTTTCCAGCGAGGCATAGCTCAGCACTCAGTAGATGGGCTCGCCTTGCTCTAGGGCTACTGAAATACAGCTCTGTGATCTAATTTGACATGACTGTTGCTTGAGTGATACCTTCTACTTCCATTTGCACAGAATCGTGCAAGAACTCTGTGCTACTTTCTTGTTGTTTTTCATCGCTGGTTATTTTGTGGTTCAGCTGTTCCACTCTGTTTGATAATTAACAAGCACTTGCTGTATTTGTAATTTTTCTTGCACCATTTAGACCTCCTACTCCTTTTAGTCAGTATCATGAATATCATTGCTCATAACTTCCCAATGAAAAGGATCCCTTCCAAAGAAAGGCAGCACCAGTATTTAGGCCACTTCTTCTCCATGGAAATCTTTTGCTTGGAGAATAAAAAGTTATATTACGATGTATCAATTCTAAATAGTTATATTCCCACTATATTAGTTGGAGATGAAAGGACCTGAGTGACAGTGCTGATATGGTTGGTGAATGAAAATGCTGAGATCAAATTATTTGGAGAAAGCCATCTTTCAGGGTTTCTTTATAGTTACCAAAAAAAAAAAAAATTCCTTTCCTGTTTGCAGTTTTAGCTGAATGCACACACACACATAGAAAAAAGCATCTGAGCTGAAGTATAGTGACTTGTGGAGAAAGCAAAGACATAAAAGCTATTGAGATTCTGTTGAGGAGAGCTGGAAAACTATTTTCTCTGTGTTGCCCAGAACGAGCCTGTGGGCACAACACACAGATGACAGCAGGAATAAATAGTGGCCTGTGGTGATGAAAATTAAGTGCTTCTAACATCTGTGTAACTCCTTCACCATTATTTGGACATTTTCCGTTGAATAAAACATTGTTTGTTTTTTAAAGTGTTAACTTACTCTCTAAAAGATTATTTTAAACCCGGAGATAGTTCTTTATTTGTTATCAAAGTCAATTTTCCTACTTGAATGAATATCAGAGGTGGTGTGCATTTACAGTAGGAAAGCATATCCGACGTCAAGTGAGGGTGGAAAACTCCCTCTCCCTCGTGTTCAGGAGTTTATTGGCCTCTCGATCAGTGAAAGAAAACTCACTTTGCATTTTTCAAGTGATAAAAGCAGCCCGATGCAGATTTATTCACAGTTCCTGCAAACCTGTAAATGACTGTATCCATGTCAAGAGGTCAATATGCAACACAACTGAATCATCACATCCCAGAAGAGCTCTCTGATGATCTCTTCATATGATAATTCAGCTCATGAAGTTAATGGTGTTACAGAGAAGCGACAGTTTTTTTTTTTTGCTCATTGACTATGCATGAGCATCTGGTCAATGTGGATGTGTTATCTGATCACTGTTCTCCCTCTGTGAGAGTCCTGATGTGTTTCCCCGGGCAGAAAAATAAACACGCAGGCTTACAGAGCACACAGTCGCTCTATGCCCCCACATATGCCTCTACAGTGCCATATATATATATATATGTATATATAAGTGACCTGCATGTGCAGAAGAAGAATATTAAGATCAGATCAGATCAAGATCAAGATCAGATTTGATTAAGATCAGATTTATTGTCATGCATACATGCATACACACGAAATTTGTCCTCCGCTTTTAACCCATCCAGGTTGGCACCTGTTTGACACACACATGCACATGCACAGGGTCACACACTCGGAGACAGATGCCAACCTGGAGCGGTGGGCAGCCATGAAGCGCCCGGGGAGCATGCGGGTACAGTGCCTTGCTCAAGGGCACCTCAGCCGTGACAAGGAGGTGGACTGACACCCCTCCAGCTATCAGTTCCACCAATCTTTTTTTTTTTTTTTTTTTTTTTTTTTTGAGTAGCGAGAGTGGGAATCGAACCGCCAACCTTCCGGTTATTGGACGACCAACTCTAACCACTGTACACATCTTTGTGTCTCTGTAGTGTAGTTGTCATTTTTAGACCAGGGTTATGATTAAATTACCTCGTCAGAAAGTCTGAATGCAATAATGAAAAAGAAAATCATTAAGACATTGATTTTAACACAAGATTACCTTGGGAAATAAAGCTTAGACTCAGATCTAATATGGACCAACAATTAAGAAAAACAAACAAACAAATGAAAGATGAGTAAATAATGTATGATATTGAAATGATTAATGAGCATTGACTTAAATATTGTTTATTTCACTGTCATTGTGGATGAAAGAAAGACCCCTCCTCATTCCCACTTTTGTTATTCGCCGCTGGCACATTTCAAAATAACATGAAAAGTACAAACAAAAATAAAAAAAATAATAAAAAAAGATTGATAAATAAATCAGAATTAAGCATGAAGGCTTGCAATGTGATGTGGGCACTGCAGCTATCTAACCAGGGCCCAGTGCGTGTGATTACTGCCTCATAAAAGTATTTAAGACCAGACAAACTTAAATATTATTTCCAAAATGCAACTGTTATCTTCATGGAGGCATTTTTCTTACATTTCTAGCACTAAATGTCCCATATTTTACGAACACCTTTTTAGGTTAATATTGACCTGCATAGGCAAATGACCTGTGGGTTCATATTTGAAGGGAGCTTAATCTTGACAGTGTTCTTGGCAAGAGTAGCAAGGTCCACAATCTCAGCTTTCCCCTACACACATAGGCCCTTTCTTTACTTACAAACACAGGTATTTTGATAACTGAAGAATTTTTTCCTATGGATTTGCTGTCCACATGCAAATGCAGTTTTGTTTGTTGTTTTTTTAAAACGCCTTCTAGGGGTAAGATTTTTACTTACATCAACTGTAACATTTGTGCGTGGAAGGGAAATCCAAGGTTGTCAGCTTGCAACAACACCTTGTTTTAGCGTAAGAACATGCGCTGATCTCCCCTTTGTTTACATGCATGGCAGACTTAGCCAAGAGAGTGCTTGCGAACAGGACTTGTTGTCACATGTTTGGCCAGGAATATACTTGCATTTCAATTACATCTTCACGTGAACAACCTGCTCCATAAAATCGCTGCATTGGCTCCCCGTGCATTTCAGGATTGATTTTAAGGTTCTTTTAGTTGTTTATAAATGTCTTAATGGTCTTGGGCCTTCTTATCTATCTGATCTGCTTTTAAATTATGAGCCCTCGTGGACCCTGACGTCCTCTACTACCGGCCTTTTAGTTGTTCCTAAAGTTCGAACAAAAACTTATGGTGAGACGTCGTTCCACTATTATGGACCTTATTTGTGGAACAGCCTCCCAGAGAACCTCAGGGCAGCAGAGAATGTTGATGTTTTTAAAAAAAGAGGCTCAAGACCTACCTTTTTAGTTTAGCTTACAGCTGAATTTTATTTCATTTATTTATTATTATATTTTAATTTTTCTTTTCTTTTTTTCTTTTTCTTTTTTTTATTATTATTATTATTATTATTATTATCATTATTATTATTATTATTTTTAAATTTCTTTTTTAATTTTTTGGTTTAGTTTACTTTTATCTATTCATCCATTATTTTAAATATTTATTTTTTAATTATTTTCTCAAATACTTATTATACACTTATTTATCCAGTGTTTTTCCTCATGGGGATCTTCCACACTCTGCCTACTCGGTCTGTGGGGTCATTACTGTGGGGATCGCCCTGGTTCGGGGTGGCTGGGGGATCCTGCACTGCAGCCCTGGCTGTGGTGTGGATGCCGGCCTGCCCTGATCTGGGGTGCTGGGGGTGGTATGTGTGCAGTGTGGTTGTCGGTGTGATGTTGTGTGTGAATTTATGCATGAATTGATTTGATTATTGATTTTATTATGTAAAGCACTTTGTGCTGCTTTTTAGTATGAAAGGTGCTATATAAATAAAGTTTGATTTGATTTGATGATTGTGGGCGTAATTGTTCACATACTTGCATGTGAACTACACCTCTTACCGGAGGATTTCTCTAGGGGGCATACCAGCTGTTTTTATGTGGATAAAATGACAAAAAGAAAAAAAAAACATGAAAGTAGATCATAACTTGGAATAATTTTGTTCAAAGTTGTATAAATGAACTGGGAAAAATGATGGCAAGAGGAAAAAAACTGTAAATGTGCTCAAAAGCCAGTGTTCACATGGAGTTGTGTAATCCAAGATGACCACGCATGACATTAGTGATGTCATGCATATTAGGTGATTAAATTAACTACCTTCATAAACTTTGAGTTTTATTTTTCAGTTAATATTTTTTTCTTATTATCTCTAACCACTTATAAGCAACAGCCTTTTGAAATCTTGTCAAAATGAAAAAAAAACTTTTATGAGAAGATGCACGTACAGATGCACTGTACAACTGTCTATGCATTTTAATTTGGACAGATTCTTTTGTAAATGGTGCTTCGTGGACTCTTTGTCTAATTTCCCACTCTAACTGGTAAAACCCCACTTTTAAAAATTCCCCTCTGTGTGTACTCAGCCATGGACCATTTTGCCTCTGACTACCTCCCTTGTCAGCTCAGAGGAGGATCAACTTTGACCCTTCATCACTTTCGAGCATAAAACAGACGCACCACTTAGGTGCGGCAGTCCCAGCTTGAAAGTGATGTGTGAAAAGGGCTTATTTCACAAGTCCAATGACATTGAATTTGTTTTTGTCTGCGTAGTTCTTTTTTTATCTACCAGCACAAAAACAGAGAAAATCCTTTCTGTGGACACAAATCAGCATATGAAGTATTCATTCCTATTTCACAAGCTGGACTATACTTCAAACACTTTCTGTCAGATGTCTCTAAATGCCCTCTTGCCCTGCACCCCTTCTCATTTTCTATGTGCGCAGCTGCCACGGTAAACCATAATAGATCTATCTCACAACCTCTCCCAAAAATCCACCCTTCATTTTGTTTCACTGTCTTCGTCTGCCAGATGCTTCTGATACATTTCCTCTTCAGCAAACAATGGATTTGATGGCGTGAATGATAATTTGTAAAACGTGATGTAGAAATGTGATGCATACTGCAAAAAAAAGATATCAGATACTTTCTAATCACTTAGTGGGGTTACATGGCACTGAAAGGATCGGATTATTGGCTAAATTACAATAAGACTGAGTTGCCCCTTATTTGAGCAAGGGTAATTATCCTTGGATATATGGCGGTCAGTGTTGTGCGTGAACGAGTTCAAAAGAACGCGTTCATTGAACACGCTCATTTTTTCGCGAACGTTGAACTGAACGCAACACGTTTTTTAATAAAGAACTTGAACGTGAATGAGTTCACATTATGTGTGAACGGCAGACATCGCTGTAAATGAACGTTGGAATTTGTTTTCCATTGAAAACTGAGTGACATCTGTTTTCTCTTTTGAAACGCAACGAGAGAAATTCCTCCCTCCTGTATTCTCGCTGGTGCCGCTTAAATCATGTATCACCAGACAGAAATGGTTTTGACATTGGGTGCGCAATGCATTGCGGGCAACGTAGTGTCCGGCTGAGAATAGATGAATAACATACTGGCTTCCGAACGACGTTACCCGTGATGAATTGCGCGTGGAGGGCTGGAGGAGCGAGAGAGAGAGAGAGAGCAATGACGAGAGTGAGAGAAAGCGCTGCAATTAAAAAAAAAAGGCTAGTGGAAGTGATGGCACGGAGACAGACACCGATTCTCCTTATGAACATTTAAAACAATTTTACACTCTTGCAAACCAAGACCCCGACGGCAAAAATCTTACTTTTCTGTGTCAGATACTGTATGTCCACCTGCACAGCAAAAACAAGTTAGGACATCAACAACATCCTTCTCGAATTTGAAACGGCACATTGAGTTAAAACATCCCATCCAGTGTGAATGCATATATGCACGCCCTCGAGGGTCATAAGGGAGGAAAGGGAAAAAAGACCCCCTGCCAACCCCAAACGCAAATGACACTGCCAACTGGTCTACCTTGTCTGTACTGCTGCAAGTTTCATCACCTGGCAAGAAACCCACAATTGCAGTGTCATGAGCAAATGTCTACAATGAGCAGTTTCAAAGAACATATAGTGATTTCTAGCTCGTATAGTGTGAAAAAAAGTATTTATTTGAATATCTCACGAAAAAAGTAAAATGAACTGAACTTTGAACTAGTTCAGAATTAAAATTGTGAACTTTGAACGTGAACTGTTCACTTTGAGCATGTATGAACTGAACTTGAACTAGTTCAGAAAAGCTGTGAACTGGCACAACACTGATGGCGGTGAATGAATCGAATCATTGGCACAAAGCATGTCATACTCCGATACGATAGGTGGCGCTGTACCCATTCAACTATTGCTAATAGAGCCACTTCCGGTTGACCGCTTCACCACCAACAACAACAACAGCAAACTCAGGCATTGGAGAAAATGGCGAACGAAGAGTAAGATGAAGCTACGTCCCCCTATATTTAGTTTGTGATGAGCTGCTTATTGCACAAACACGCTGCACAACGGTGCATTCTCCATCGCGTTGTTTGTTTCTTTCCGACAACGGCGACAACAACAGTAATATCCGATCGCAAGTAATCCGATCCGATCCAATTTCTTGTCCAGTTAAGGTGTCTACATGAACTTAATAACTCAGTCTTATTGTAATTTAGCCAATAATCTGATCCTTTCAGTGCCATGTAAACCCCACCGACTGCTGGTGCTGATTTAAGGAGATTGCGAAGCTATGTTAATCTAGCCTCACTGAATGTTTTTGGCAGTTTTCATCATCTTTGCTGTGTAGATAAATTACACGAGTATCATTATGAGGTCAGTTTTTTTATTCTTTTTATTTTGAATGTTGTTTTTCTGAATGCAGCCCCTTATCATGTTTAAAAACATCTGTAGTTTAGCCAGAATTATTCACACACTTATTTGCACTATTCAGATATTATCTCGTTTCAGATATAATAACCCTTAGTCCAACATGGAAGCACTATCGAGTGAAAATTAGATCTTCCTTAAAGCAAAATTTATCATTATACATTATCATATCTTTGTGAGGAAAGGTCAGTGATTTATTTTCACCTGATCATTTATCTGAGTCAATTTTGTCTTAAGCTAGGCGGAGGTCATTTCGTATCGTCAACCAGTTACATAATCAAATTTCTTTTTCTGCTATACTCGGCAGTATGACTTATTAGCCCTGGATGTCCTCAGATGTGTAATGTCTGGAAAATCGCCTTCATCTGGCTATGTAGTCGAAGCAGAGCAAGCCGGTAAACACCATGACTTATGTCGACTTGAAGGCAAAATAATTAGCTGAATCTGCAGCTGGAGGAGAAGGTCAAGGGCTTTGATTTCAAGTAAGAGAAGGACGAAGGGAAGTTGGTTAACCTTCCAGCCCATGGTTATTTGCCACCAGAGGAGCTTCTATTACTACGTACTCTTGCCCTCTAAAAGTGTCCTTTAAAACATAAACGACTCACACTCACGTGTAAGGTTTTAATATTTGATCAGTGCTGGTTTAACTGTCCCAGCAGGTGACACGTGTGCTGTTGATGCATTCTGCTTTCAAAATTTTTTTTATTATTTAGCAGTTGGAATATTGAGTTTATCTTTGCTTTATATTGGCAATAATACACATATCCCCTGATGTCAGCTTCCTTGCATTCCCAAAGAAATTAATAATTCAATTCAAGAGGAAAGAAAGTCTCTGGTCCAAAAGTGATTTGTGATTGCCTTTGGTCTCCCATGCGTAACGGGGTGATGTTCTGCACCAAGAGGTGGAATTTGTACCGTGGTAAACAAGTCAAGTAAGCATGTAAATAAACACTTATTCAGTACAAGTGATAAATAACTACAGTGTATGAACGTGACTTTGTGCACCGAGGATTTTAATAATTTTTTCACCCAGTTCAGGTTGATTGACCATATGCTTAACCCTGCTCCCACTCCTTGCTTTTTCAAAATGCTTTGCTGCCGACATGCCGACTAAATGAGTTTCAAAACCAAAACTGTGATTAAATTTTACATCCCTGATTGATGCCATAACTGGTTTTAGTAACACGCCTGAACAGCATGCGGTTTGAGGCAGTTCCGAAAACAGTCTTGGAGCTTAAAAAATATGCCTTCACAATGCTTTTTTTTTTTCTTAAACCGTTTACCCAAACCTTTAAATGATCAAAATTGATGACGGGAAAAGCAGCGAATTTGCACATTTAAGAAGCTGGAACCATAAAACATTGGCAAGCTTCAGCTCTAACGCTAGATACAATTTAAAATATTACACAATATCTCATAAGCACAACATCATTTTGTATTTCAAAACCTTATTTATAAAAATAGCAAGTAACTACAACTTACAGAAAACTATATTGACATAAAAAGCACAGTTTTTCCCTCCAAAATGAATATATAGCCACTGAATGAATATTCAAGCAAGGAACCTTAGTTTGGACTTCTGAAGCTGACAGTTTTGTGAGGCTCGTGTATACAGATGGTTGCGCTACGTGATCTGTTTCAACAAATTCAGTCAACAGCCAGTTACAGCAAAGTGGCAATATTTTCTCCAAACAATGTAAGAACCAGTCACAGTGGAGCATCCATTCAGTTGATTCGATATCGCACAAAAGCGTTCATGCTCACACTGAGCATGTACAGTTTGCAGCGACGGTTTGTGACTCTCACAGACAGAGGTAGACAAAGGCAGGTGGTGAAAAACTAAGGTTTTTGATGATATTTTCTTCAGCCTAGTCTTGTGGAATAGATGAACATGCCTGTAGTAATGCATGTCGTTACTATGCATTTTTTTTGTGGCGTGTCACTGTACTGCTATGGGAGGATACCATGCCCTGTAGGTTCACCCTAACCTTAGACATTTTTTGTGTTTTTTTTTAATGGTGCACAGTGCCTGACAAAAAGGTGAAATATGGTATAAATGACATGCAAAATGTGCCAGAAATAGCATGCTTTTTATTCACAATAACGATGAAAAGCCAACTAGGTATGCTAAATAAATACATGAGCTGGGCTCCTGCTTAATTGATATTTTCAGCTAGTTTTAAACCACTAAAAAAGAACAGGAAAAGGGGTCTAAGTATGAACCTGATTTCTAGACACACGATACTGTGCCTAAAGACTGAGCCTAAAGCTAATGGCTTTATGCAAAAAATGGCATCCTTGAAAGATGAGGACCCATGGTACAGTCCTTGGTCTCGGCCTTATAAGCTTATTGGCCGTACTTGCTGTTGATTGGAATATATTTACTCAAATTCCAAATGAACAAATTTCTTACCATTATCTCCCTCTTTTGTTATTTTGTCATGTATTTATTTATTGGAAAGGAACCACCCTGCACTCTCTTTACACCAGACACTTTGGCATGTTAACAAATCTACTGTAAAGCTATGCAGGCAGCCTTTAGTGCTTGGTTATCTTTGCAAAGCATTGTCAAAACAATCCGTCACTGTTCTGGGGGAGGGTTTAGTAAATGGTAAATGCAGCTCATTTATAATTGTCACTTTGGTGCTTGTTCAAATGAAAAAAAAAAGTGGAGTGGTTAATATCAATAACAAAACATTTGATGTAACTCTGTGAGCTGAAATGAAGGAAACGAGCACATGGATAGAAGTGTTGGAACGCATTAGGGGGCACAGATGGTGATCTATCAAAACTGACTCACAGTTTGAGCGGATGGATGGCTTAATAATGTTGTCCCTCTATTTGTGGCCATGGACAACAAGTAGAGAGCTTGTAAGTAAATGTAAAGCACTGAACAAAAATTACAGAAAGAAAAAAACAATATGTATCACAGTAGTTTTTAGATATATGCAATGCCCATCAAGCCAGTTTGAGTTTTTTGGGGTTTTAATTCTAAAGATAGAGGTCAACGATCAGCGTTCATCCTGCGCAGTTTGGGGGGCAGGTTGTCCTCTGGCCGACTCCCTACAAAAGAGATCTGGACTGGTGCTGGGGTCGGAGCGGCGATTTTACTAATGGCTGCTGACATTCTGTGTTTCTCCAGATCTCCCTCCTCAGCATCTCCGTCCAAGGACAACAGCTGGACCTGCTCCTCTGGTTGTGCTTGTCTCACTGTTGTGATAGAGCTTGACCTCAACCTCTGAATGCTAAGTGGCAGGTCTCCTGTGCTGGAGGCTCTATGCCCAGGCAAGGCTGGCACTGTCTTCAACCCCCTCCACAGGTGCTCCTCCTTGGTGGAGCTCATGCGCTGGAGTTTTCTGGGCAGCCTCGAGGCCTGGTCGTCTGCATTGTCAGCTGACAGGAGCCTCTCCCTCCGGCCTCCGCGGCCACCGTTACCCAGCAGGGGGGAGGAGGGAGTGGTTGCAACCGGTAAAGGGTTGGGTGATGTAAGTGAGGACTTCTCCTCCTGCTCTTTGACGCTGTAGGGGGGTGTGGGGACCTCAAAGGTGTTGTGGAATTGGGAGTAGTCTACTCTGAAGAAGCCCTCTTCCAGGGACATGACAGGGAGAAAGCGATGGCCCCACAAGACTTCATCCTCGGTGTAAGATGTCCTTGCCTGGCATGTCATACCTACAATAGAGAAAATGAATATAGCAAAGCAATGGTTAAAATGCAAACCATCAAAAGACAAAAAGGAGATGACTTGAGGAGTGACCATTAAATAAGAATGAGAAGCCTGCTGAACAGGAGGGAGAAATGTGTAGCGGTGAATTGCTTTAGGGAAAAGGAGGAATTGGGCATGAAAAAAAAGGCAACCATGATGGATAAAAGCTTGCACTATTGAATAATTAAAGCACATGAAATTAAACATTCTGCTCAATATTTTATTCTATATTACCGCGAAAGGCTGTGTCCCCGAGCTAAAGAATGATGAAACAAATGATTAGGAGCAGAAGCTCTTCTGTAAAAAAAAAAAAAAGAAATGAGAAAATAAGAAAATAAGAAATTGCTCTCACCTGTGGTCTCCACGATGCCCTCTAGAATAACAACGATCTCAAACTGCTCGTTCATGAGCGAACGCTGTGAGAGATCAAAGAATGGGCTCTTGGTGTTGATCTCATGGCAGATGGTTAAAGGGGACACCAAGAAAAGCTGGTCGGCACCCGTGCCAAAACCTACGTCCAGCTCACACTGGTCCAGGGGCAGAAACTCTCCCTCTGGGGTCTGCCGAGACTGAAAAACCCAAATAATGAAGACAAGATAAGAAAAGATAGACTACAAAGGAGGTGGAGTCAACCAGAGGAGTCCAAAGAAAGGCATACAATACATAAGAAACAGTCCAGATCAAACCCTGCAAGTGAACAGGATTTGATTATTAGTTTTGTAATATATAAAATACTGACAGATATCTGACATTTATTAGTAGGCAGTCATTGATGGACTGCAGCTCCAAGGCAGAAATGCTCAGCCATGGTGTTGGCCGCTCATTTTCATTTAGTCTTATTTCTAATTCATGAAAGATTCCTTATGAACACATTAAAGAGATGGAGGTACACTTTAAAAGGGTTTTAGGATCAATTGATCAAACTGCACTACAAACACACTAAAAGAGCAATCTAACCCCACAAACCTCAGATGGATGGCTGAGTATTTCCATGTTTGACATTTTAGAAAAATATTCCATTTCACTTTCCATTTAGTTTATTTATATTCTGTTTACAAGAAAATTCATTTTAGGTCACCAACAGTGAAACTAAACAAATCCAATGCAGGTCCAGATAAATTAAGTCAAATTCAAGTGTTAACCAGTTCAATCTCATTTAGTCAGGTGCAATCCAATTCAATCCTGTGTATCACAATCCTATTAAATTCGATTCAGTTCACTTTTTGAGGAGTTTATTCATATAATGGCATGAAAATCCATGAAAAGTAGCCTAGCTAAGGAAACCAACAGATCATATCTAATTTGAATTTAAACCCGCTTTTCTTTCAGAGAACTGGATCAGAAGAGCGATACTTAGTCCTGTGCTACAAAATTACATTCAGCTAGCCTGGCTTTGTCCACATTTATCAAAATCTTCACACCAACATACTAAAACTCACAAGTCACATTTTACTTTGCTATACAAAACGTAAGGAGAAATGAAAAAAACCTGAAAATTATTCAAATAAACATATAAGACAAAAAATACAGAAATAAACATAATGGTATAAATTTCAAATACACAAGGTGAAAACAATGCTGAAAAGAGCCACTTCAAGATTTAAGGCACTGCTATTGGTATCTCTATTTTAAAGCCCTGTGGGTGACTGGTATTCAGTTTACAAGACCACTTTAGTGGACATTTTTCATTCAAAACACCTGACAGGTACCATTTGTGTGCCTGTAATTTTAAACCTTGGATTGGAATGTGAGTGAAGAAAAGGAGAGGCGGCATGAAATAGCTATGAGAACGTCATTTCTTTTGTCATTTGGAACAGGGATAAATGCAGGAAAGCAGTTGTTTTATTGTTTAATATTAGCTGGGGTGACGCCTGCAAACTAAAAGACGCCAGCTTTCGAGGACTGCTTCCATCATTCTCACTTATTGAGCAAGTAGGTGATAAAAAGAGAAAAGACGCATTTTCTTTGCTCTCAGGCTCAGTTATAGCTGTGCTGCTGCAAAATGATGGTACTTAAATATACTCTTGTGCAACAGTTTGCTTTACAGACCCACCGATTTTTTCAAGTTGGGAAAGGCTGGCTACTTTTTATTGGATGTAACATAAAAAAAAAATTCTGAGCGTAAAATGAGTCAACCAAAAAGAAAAATATTTTTCCCACATCTTTGTCAAATAGTACAAGCATTAGTAATATATATATATATATATATATATATATATGTATATATATATATATATATATTTTTTTTTTTTTTATTTCGAGACATGTCTTCATCATCAGAACATTAGACTATATTGAAACCTACAATGAGAGTTTATAGACAAGATCATATGACTACATTTACGACACAATCAAATAAATAAGTCTTTTAGGTATCAATAAGGTATTCATTTAAAAAAAGGTATTAATTTTAAGCCTTTCATTGCAGTCATGAGACAAAGAAAAAGGTGTCATTTAAACCAGAAGGCCAAAGATAAAAACTGAATAAACTGAACCTGAATAAATTCCAATATCAGCACACATGAATAAATAACCAATTGGTCACAAATGAAATAATCTGTCATTTACTAAGCTTTTTATTCTGGCAGTACTCAATTGAAATATTTCTCCGTGTCGCCTGATGGTAACTTTAGTCGTCTTCTTGGCTCTTTAGCTGAGGAGCCACTTGGTCCACAGATGGCAAACAGGCTGTCATTTGCATTCACAGTGATGCTGAGGACAGAAAGGTGTGACATTTCTCAGGAAGACGTCTGTGCCCACAGATCCCTGGCTTCATGCCTTCATGATGGAAAGTGTCATGCATCGGCCTGCATCAGTGTTGGGCGCTCTCATAATACGCAGACTGGGAGACTATGTTACATGTCTTCTGAGGTTAAATCAGAAACTCAGAGAGAAAGACTGTTGGATGTCTTGAATAAACGTGTGTTGATGAGAAGAGACCAAGTTTATAAGAAGAGAAGAAAAGCTGCAAATCCCAGCACCACCTACTGGTCTTTTATCTATCAGTCTTTGGGGTTAGATCCTTTTAAGGAATGAAACGCTGTGATTAAATTTTGGTATTTCTGGTCTCTTTCATGTCTTGACAGGGTGTGCAGCAGGGGGTGCCAACACAGTGGGCTGTGATAAAACAATGCAAGCTCAGTTTTTGTTACTGCCTAATGCCATCCTTCACATCACTGAGTCGGCCAATCCAACACAAGCGCATAGTCTGGTCTATCTCTCCTGTTTACGTTGTTGTCTTTGCATCCAAAGATGAAGTATTAAGTATAATAGGCTTTTTTTTTCAAGGCTAAGGGTATGTGAGTCACACCAACGTGGAGTGTTTTACAACTGTTAAACTTAGAAATACAGTAATCCCTTTACTCCAGCTTATTATATTATCAAACAGGTGCTATAAACAACAAGCCCCCAATGGAGTCCCTTGTTTAGTCTATAATTTGTATTTACTTATAATTGCTGTGCCATCTTTTTAATTGTCCAAAACTAGATCAAAACTCCATCAATTGTTTTGAGATGGCTGTTAGGCTGAGTGGTGTTGTCAGTTAGGGTGGTATATATATATATTGTCATGCATTTGGGGGTAGGGGGATGGGGGGTTTCATTACAGCTGGTTTTCACCAAATTTCCTCTGCTGGAAACCAGCAAGTCCTCCAAGTGAATATGACATACACCGGTAAATCAATGCAGTTTAATACGACTAATAACAGCATGTTGTAAGGTACCGCCCCCACAAGCAGCAGGAGGGAAATACAATTTATACTACCGTTACCACATCAGAGAAGACATCTTTTGTTTCAGAGGTCCATCTAAGGAGGACGGAGGGGTTGGATAGCCCAGTTAAGCTCAACGCTGGAAACCATAGAAATTTGTTTGATGCGAGATCGAGAACCAATATACGTTCTTCAATAAAGTTACAAAACTTTACTGAAACCTGATTAGGTTATAATCATGATTAGGGCTAAAATAACTATTTTTACAAGACATCATAGTTGTTGGTCTCATCTGCCTGCTTGAAAAAACGTCATATGAGCACGTTTTGGGGAGGTGGAGAGTCTGGAAACAGCTCACCATTCATATAGTCATGTTAGTTGAATATCTTGGGTTACCATCTGCCTTAATGGACAGTCAACTCATTATCAAAAAGGCAAAAACCACCTTTATAAAGCAATACCTATAATTCAATTCAATTCAATTCAAATTCAAAAATACTTTATTTATCCCAGAGGGAAATTAAATGTTGATGTAGCTCAATTAAATCAAAGAGTTATTATAGATGCTGATAGCTGTGGGCAGGAAAGATTTCCTGTAGCGGTCCGTTTTGCATCCAAACTGAAGAAGCCTTTGACTGAAGAGACTCTGTTTTCCAATAACAGTCTCATGGAGAGGATGTTCAGAGTTGTCCATAATTCTCTTGATTTTATGCAAAATCCTTCTTTGCATTATTGTCTCCAGAGGTTCCACAGTCGTCCCCAGAACAGAACCAGCCTTCCTTATCAGGTTGTTGAGTCTTTTTAGGTCCCTGGTTCTGATGCTGCTGCCCCAACAGATGACGCAAGAGGAAATGACGCTCTCAACAACAGACTTGTAGAAGATCTGCAACATCTTGTTGCAAACCTTGAAGGACCTTAGCTTCCTCAAGAAGTACAGTCTGCTCTGTCCTTTCTTGTAGATGGCTTCACTGTTGTGTCTCCAGTCCAGTCTGTTGTCCACATGAACACCAAGGTATTTATATTCCTCAACCACCTCCACTTCTTCTCCCATGATGTTAACAGGGTTTGATCTGACCCTGTTTCTCCTGAAATCTACAATCATCTCCTTTGTTTTGTTAACATTCAAGATGAGATGATTGTTCCCACACCATGCCACAAAGCGGTCCACCAGCTCTCTGTACTCAGCTTCTTGTCCATCTCTGATACACCCGACAACTGCAGAGTCATCTGAATATTTCTGTAGATGACAGGAGTCTGACTTGTACTGGAAGTCTGAAGTGTACAGAGTGAAAAGGAATGGTGAGAGTACAGTCCCCTGTGGTGCTCCTGTGCTGCTGATCACCTGGTTAGACACACATTTCTTCAGTCTGACAAACTGTGGTCTGTTTGTCAGGTAGTCATTAATCCAGGTGATTGTTGAGGCCTCCACCTGAGTCTTCTGGAGTTTCAGACTAAGCAGATCAGGCTGGATTGTGTTAAATGCACTGGAGAAATCAAAGAACATGATCCTCACAGTGCTGCCTGCTTTGTCCAGATGACAGTGGGTTTGTTGAAGCAGGTGTATGATAGCGTCTTCAACTCCAACTCCATGGCGATAAGCAAACTGCAGGGGGTCCTGATATGTGCTGGTTTGCTTACACAGGTGGGTCAACAGGAGTCTCTCCAGGACCTTCATGATGTGGGATGTCAGGGCAACAGGTCTGTAATCATTGATGTCTGAGGGGTGAGTTTTCTTTGGTACCGGAACCAGACAGGATGTCTTCCACAACAGTGGTACCTTCTCTTGGGTCAAGCTAAGGTTGAAAAGGTGTTGCAGAATCCCACAGAGCTGCTCTGCACAGGCCTTCAGGACTCGGGGGCTGACACCATCTGGACCTGCAGCCTTGTTCCGTTTCAGTCTTTCCAACTGCCTCTTCACCTGACTTCTAGAAACAGAAAAGTGGGAGGGGGAGGCAAAGGGGACAGCAGCATCTCCTGATTGGGTTGAAGACAAACTAGTGGAAGCAGAAGAATCCATGACTGAGGTGGAGGTGGAGATGTTACAGGAAAGCTGTGGGTCAGAGGAGGGTGGGATGTCTCTTTGGCTGGGAACAGGAGGGGAGGATGGTGAGCTTGTTCCTGAACTGAACCTGTTGAAGAATGTGTTCAGCTCATTTGCTGTGTCCAGACTTCCATCCATCCGATCCTCCCTCTGCTTGAGGCCTGTGATCTTCTTCATTCCTGACCACACATCTCTGATATTGTTCCTCTGCAGTTTACTCTCAAGTTTCTTTCTATACACCTCCTTGCTCTCTCTGATCTTGACTTTGAGCTGCTTCTGTATACTCCTCAGTAACTCCCTGTCTCGCTCCCTAAAGGCTCTTTTTTTCTTGTTCAATAGTTCCTTTAGCTCACTGGTGATCCAGGGTTTGTTATTAGGGAAGCATCTCACTGTTCTGGTGGGGATGGTGTTGTCCACACAGAAGTTAATATAGTCAGTCACACACTCAGTCATGGCATTAATGTCCTCTCCATGTGGCTTACAAAGAGAAATCCAATCGGTTGCATCAAAACAACCCTGTAAGGCTTCTTCAGCTTCCTCTGACCATTTTCTAACAGTCCTTTTTGTGACAGGTAGTCTCTGGACAAGGGGTTTATATGCTGAACAGAGAAAAACAAGGTTGTGATCTGATTTTCCCAGGGGAGGTCTTGATTTGGAAATGTATGAATCCTTGACATTTGTGTAAAACAAATCCAATGTCTTGTTTTCTCTGGTAGAGCAGCTGACAAACTGTTGAAAAGTTGGCAGTGTAGCAGAGAGTGAGGCATGATTAAAATCACCAGATATTGCCACAAAAGAATTGGGGTGTTGAGTCTGTATCTTAGCAACAACGGAACTGATGACATCACATGCAGTGTCGGCAACAGCTAAGGGTGGAATATAAACAGCCACCAAAACAACACTGGTGAACTCTCTTGGCAAATAATATGGACGAAAACTTACTGCCAATAGTTCAATGTCAGGACTGCAGAGACGACTCTTCACAGTAACATGTCCTGGGTGACACCATCTGTTGTTGACAAGCACTGCCAATCCACCCCCTTTCCTTTTCCTGCTAGTCTTTATATCTCGATCTGCTCGTACAGTCAGGAAGCCCGGCAGAGAGACGCTGGAGTCGGGTATATGATCCTGCAGCCATGTCTCAGTAAAACACATAATGCTACATTCCCGATATTCTTGCTGAGTCCTTATCAAGGCTAAAAGTTCATCCAACTTGTTAGCTAACGATCTTACATTTCCCATGATGCAGGATGGCAGAGATGGTTTGAACTTCTTCTTTCTTTCTCTCCTCTTTGCTCCTGCTCTGCATCCACGACGCCTCCTTTTCAATTCCAGTGGGATTTCTGGCTTCAGTTGTCGAATTATTTCTGCTTTTCCAATGTTATTCAGCTGCTCCCTGTTGTAAACCACCTTGTTGCTATGGTGATGCATCATGACAAAAGAGTAAAATATACAAAAGTATTGGGAAAAATTAATCCAGCTGCACAGCATCCAAGGCAGGAAGGAACAGTTGTCCAAAAAATGCAATTTCTTCCAAGAAATAACAGGAATGAAATTTAGAGAAAAAGAAAAATCTCAATGTGAGGTACAGAGCTACTCCAACATGCTGCCACCCTCAGCAGCGCATTCTAGAACACATAATGCACATATTTGATGGACAAATAACTCTTGTTGTGTAGATGCGACCTAACAGATCCAAAAAGGATCTGTTAAATAAGACCGGGCCAGGTGAGCATTTTCTCAACTTTAAGCTAAGTTAAGCCAGCCAGTAAAATGTCTTTAAATGTACATTAGACTGGTAATTTTCAGCAGAATATTCATTTTTCTTCATTAAACAGCTTTCTGCTACCAGCCCTCAGCAGATTGACATTTGATGTCAAAAACAGGCAAAACAATGAGGAAGGCAGTGGAATTGATTTCCCCATTTTACTGTCAGTCTCTCCTCTTCTGAAAATGCTTCATCCACCCCCTATAAATAGCAACAATTTTAAAAGCCAGTCATATTTGCTTAATAATTTACTTATGTTCGCAATTAATTTGATAACAAATTGTAAGTAAATTGTCGTTGCCAAAGTGCAACCTGGTGTCCCATTTGTTAGTTCTGCTCTCCATGTCAATGAGACTGGAAACCCATTTCCTGGGATGGGATATGTAAGATCCAGCTATAAAAGTGAAGCTTATAATGTTAATATACTGCTCATGGCTCCAATGACTACTGTAGCGCCGAGGTGTTGCAGCTTATCCCAACCTCTGCAAAGGAAGGAGAAACATTCTCAACTTCGAATGGTTTTAACAAGGAGAAAGCCTTGTGTGTTCTCTTACCGCTGCTAAACAGTTAGTGCCACAGGGGAAAATTAATGGGCTTTGGAAGAGGGCTCGATATGGAGGGAGCGCTTAATTTACCAAGCCACCTGAGAGTCAGGTTGAGTGAAAGCAGGCCTTATCCCCACTGACTCACTTCCTCCTGTGTGCGACAGTGAGAAAGAGTGTGTGCATGTGTTTGTGAGACTGATGCATAAAAACCCCAAAGGGTGACAATGAAAGAAGCACATTCCTGCACATTTGTCCTTGTGTTTGTCGTGAAAATTAGTTGGTGTCGACATGTCCAGTTTGGCTTTGATCCGAGCATCAAACATAGAGAGGTTCCATTTGAGTTGCCGCTCACAATCTTTTCACAGCGACATTAAAGCCAATTCAGTTTCAATGTCCCCTCCTCTCTCCTTTCTCCCGCTTTGTCTTATTGTCCATCAGAGTTCAGCAGTGGCAGATGTTGTAAGTCATGCTGACATGTGTGCCTGTCTGTCTGTCTGTCTGCTGCAAGCCCTTATCACCTGTCTCCTGCTGTGGACCAACCTACTGAGCCAAGCTTCTGTTGACACTGATGAGCACCACCCAGCTGTCACTCCATCTCTTTGTATTATAGTTTGGTCCCATTTGCCACATTGCTGCTGTTAACTGCTTTGTTCTCTTCCTTTGTCTGTGGGATTAACGTGTTTTCCCCTTTCTCTGCAAGCAAACCAGCTGCAAGCATCTTTTTAACTCACATACCACCAGTGTTGCAAGGGTCAGTGCACCTCTGCATTCTACTGATTTATTAATGGATGCTGCATTAATATTGATAGAAATTCAAAAAACTTTTATCTTTTCAAGTTCCCATGCATTATGTAGATGAAACTTGAAGTCTTGCCAGGGAATAGTGTCTCTCCTGATAATTACATTTGTTATGTGCAGGCACCAAATTAAAATCTAACTGCAGTGAAAAATAGTCACTAGATAAACACAATTCACACTGAAAAGATGTGACTGTCCCCCTTTTTTTTTATCATGGCTACACCAGCATTTTGTCAAAATATGCAGTGGAATATTCCCTAATCTTCTCAGTAACAGCTGAAGTGGAACATAAATTTGTTTGAATTCTAAACTACTGAAACAATTACAGCAAGTATATGTCTCTGCAGGATATGAGTGACTGCTCCTTCATCAAAGTGGACCTTTTGCACACAGTGGGCATACTTCAAGCAGCATAAAGGTTTAGGTTTGGGGTTCAGGTTAGGTCCAAGCCAAACTTATCTAATGATTGTGGAGCATCCTCTTGGTCCTACAGATAATCCAACCATTGAAACAAGTCCCAGGGAAAGATAAAATATGCTGTTAAGAAAGACGACACAATATCCTGCTTAAGGAGGTCGGATTATGTTTTTCCCCTTCTGTAAGGGTCATGCACGGCTTCTTGCACTTGTAAAAGTTCTGTTTAAAGTCCATGTCATAATTCTCTTCCACTGAAATGCCCCATCTGTAGTTGGATTTTTACTTCTTCAGATGTCCACGTCATTATGAAATACATTTGCAAGATGTTTGCCTTTTGGCTATATGTTGATATACCTCAAAACAAAAAAAAGAATCTGCCTCCAGTTTTTCTAATCTATTACCACTAAAGTTTGCAAAAAAAAAGTCAGGAATGGTCACTAGATGACATCATGCTCTAATTACCATATTGGTGACATCATCACTTCACATTCGCATTCTGTTTGGTTCCATCCTTTTACATTTGTTTTCTCTGGTGCTACAGTCTGCGCTCATATACATATGTATATATATGTATATATATTAATACAACCAAATTCCCCATTTCTGTTGTCAGAGGGTGAAAAATCTCTGAAATTGTGACTGAAAAGCACCCATTAGGTGTTGCATTTGAAAGCATTGCAAGGCTGCTTCTCTTCTCTAATAAAATCTTGATTTCATAAGCATGGCGTTTATCTGACAAAACTACCACCCACTTAAGTTAAAAGAAACACCTGCGCAGTGATTTCGGATCTGTGAACATGTATGATGAAAGTGTCTTGAACATTTTCTCTAAGTCATAGTTGGCTGTCAGCTGCCATGCAGTGGATACTGCCACACTTCCTTCGCTCTGTTGTGCTGGTAGCACTGCAGCTGCACGAGCATGAATAAGCCTGCCTGCTACCTTTTTCTCTCTAGAATGCACGACTCCCACGTCGCAGACAAATAGATCCTGCCCTTGCAGAGCAATGTTGGCAACTCTCTTCCCTATGAAGTAGTTAAGGTTTATCCAAAAAGTCACTAGAATTGTCGCAAGGCACTGTTTTGAAAAAAAAAGGTTGCAAAGGGAGTCTAAGGATTAAAGAAATCTGATGACAAATACACTAAGTAGGCAACACTATCTGCTTTACACTCATTTTTATCAATCAGGTGACCAACTGAATCAGACTGGGCTATTACAGAAAGTAATGGGATATGTTGCAACAATGCAATGTGGAATAAAATTATATGTTTTCATTAATGTGTTAAAACCTACTTGAAAATAATATGGGATCTTTACAATAACTTGTTTTTAGGATTAAGTCAGCATCATTGGAACCAATTTCTGCTCATAAATTTAGTCATGGCTTATTTAGAATTTGTCACAAAAGAAACAGGACCCAGACATGTCTACACTGACTGGTTTGAAGGGAAATGAAAGAGGCTGCTTAGTGTCACCAGAGGGTGGCAGCGTATGTTATAGTCCCAGTAGTTGTAATGCAGTAGAAGAAGTAGTTGAAGCAAACCCTTGAGGAGGAAAAAAACAATAATGACACTGGTGGACAATCCACAAAAAAAAAAAATACAGTGTTAGCTCTCCTTCGGGAATAACTTTCACCAGAAAGAATATCTGGAATATTTGATTATATCTGAGAAGACACCGCTCAGTTGAGTTTATATATAGCCGGCTCAGACTGGAAACACCTGGGGAGTCACATCATTTAAATGTTTGCTAGATCAGATGAAAATTAGGAAAATGTTTTCTTGCCCTCTAATGTGCTTCACGTCTTCACCAAAACAGGGAAAAAAAGACCTCAATCAAGTGCATTGACGTTTTCATTTTCAGTTCATAAGATGTTTTCTTTTTAGCAAACTTGACAGACAACAAACCCATACTGGCCTTGGACACATTTAGTACTTTTTACACTGAACAAAATTAAGTTATAAAATTGAAATACTGCACCAACATTTGGTTATTATGCCTTTTATTTAACCAGGAGAAATCTTATTGAGATCAAATATCTGTTTTGCAAGAGAATCCTGGCCGAGAAAGCAACATCATAAAATGCTGAATATTACGTTTCATCATAATACTTATTTACGTTACTCAATTCTTATTACACAGCTTGACTAAATTCAGAGAGTCCAAGTCCCATAAGAATTTACAACCCATGCTTACCCCTGACTATCCCACTATTTTATTACTGCTGCCATGTCACAGGGCATTTACACAGCTCTGAAATTTGGATTTACAGCTGCATGTCTCATTTGTCCAGTGAAGTTTGTGAGCCGGCCATCTGACTGTGACCTTGAACTGCGTGTTACCTGAACACAGACCACAGCATTGTTTCCAGAAGTGCTTGTATAGCACTACAGGGTGATATAGAGTGAATTTACCCAATAATACGCCACTGACGCCAATGATGTAGCTTTAAGGGCTCTAAAACATCAGCGCAGCAGTGCAGTGCAACTGCCCATTTAGTCCAGAATCGAAAGAAAGCAACGGTTTTCTTCTGACAGTCACTTCATCTGTTTCAAGAGAGTATGCCAGTGTGCAGGAAGATAAACAAAAGAAACTAACGGTGAAAACACATTTAGATTGATTCCCGTTTGTTCTGTAGGCAACTGATGGCATTGAATGTAATGTTTTTTAGCAGTTAATTAGGATGTCCATTGTGTCTCAAAATAAGCCAACACATAAGTAGTTTATTTTAAAAAAGATTACATAGTGATCATTTAGGAAATCATTATTAAACTGGCATAACTCCCAGAAAAAGTTAATCGCATATATTGAATCAGCTGATTTCTGAACAGAAGCCAAGGAGCATTTAAATTAAAACAAAATCAGAAACTGTCATACAGGTTCATTAAACCTGAGAGCTAAAGGCAAGACTGAGTGGCCAAGGATTTCTGTCCTGTATATACATGTAAGTATTCATGCAGCAGTTGTTATACCAGATGTTGAAGCCTACAAAAATCAAGACCCGAGATGCCTAAAATCTTCTTTAATAATGAATCCACAGAGATTATTCTATAAAGAAAATAGGTAATTGTGCCACTGCAACGTTTTGTCATGTCAACCATAACAGAATGCATTACAGAGAACTATTAATGTTGAAATGTCTGAATCCAGCTGTCCTCTGGGAGGAAGAAAAGTCGATAGCATAGCATTTTTTCCCCGATTAGCCCTCTTTAATAGCTTGTTGATTGAGTTCAATCAAGAAACTGTATTTTTCTTTGACTTCCGACTGCTAATTAAAGAAGAACTGATAAGGAATTGGAAAATAAAAGCCATCCCCGAGAGCAGAAACAATATAATAAGTTAATTAATCTTGGCTTTTAATGTGCTCAGTGACTTTTATTTCTAGAATAGATACCATTTAAATTCTTTTTAATTTGACTGAAACTAAATAAAAAAACAACAGGCATTTAGCAGAAAGCATTGCTTTCAATGATATTATATGCCTGGGTGAGATTGGAGCCATAAAGTGTAAATCCTAAGGGAAGTTCTAATACACTGAAAACTCACCCTCAAGGTTCAGAAAAGTAACATGTCACTTGAGATAATCATGCTACTCCACAGAGACGGCAAATACAAGAAAGTAAAGCTGCTTTTAGACATCTGCTAAGGTTTGAAGAGGAGTGCTACAGTGAAATAATCCAGTATAGTCATATCTATAAATATACTGTATATATATCTATATATATTCTGACATGAATTGAGAGGACTCCCCTGCTGGGGGTATGAGATAAAGGAAATGCTGTTTGGCACTAAAGTTTTAGTCTGTTTTACTTGTGAGGTTGTTTGACACATGTTTTCTTCCTCTGTCTTATCATAGTCACCAGCAGCTGCCTCACAGCTCTGCGTTCTACTTCTGGCTTTTTTCAAAAGCTTTATCCCTGTCAGCTCTTCCTGTTTCAGATTTGTAGCGTTCTTACATTCTGGAAAGAATGACCGCGGGAGTTGTGATCCTTGTGGCCCTGTAGAGATTGGTTAAATTGATCTTTTAATCAATAAGTATAGTTTCGGCTGTCCACTGGGAGACCATTCTTCTCATTTGAGAACAGAGGCAGAAAGCAGAGGAAGCAGAGGCTGATCTATACTGCCCTATGACAGCTATTCTGCTGACAGGGGAGGGGGCACAGTTTGTGATGTACTGTATACTGTATGTGGCAACAGTAAGAACCCCAGAAATAAAAGGGGGGCTGAAACTGAATGATGAATTCAGCTTTAAAGTAGGTCTTGGGGGTTGGGGGGGTGATTAACCATTAAAAGAAACCTATGAAACAATCGACCCTCAGGGAATGCAGTTAACTCTGGCGTTGACAATACAATTAATGCGTGGCTCGTGACGCTCTCACTCAACAAAATGAGCGCGTTCCGAACAATCAGGTGACAATGATGGTGACATTTCAAGAGTTGAGAGTGCGCAAAAGGAACAGACTGGTGTTTTGTTTTTGTTTTTCGGTAGCCCGTATTGCAATCCTCGACCTGTAACCTACCTTAATGAGTTTGCACCTGATCTGCGCGGACACCATGTGGCTGTTCCGCAGGTTCCCCACTCGGAACATGAGGCACAACTTCCCGTCCCGCTGCGAAATCACCGCGTCCTGGCTGAACATGAGCGTCTCCGCGCGCTTCTTCGGCTGCGACATCTTGATGAACATGCAGCCTATGAGGAAGGCGTCCACAATGGATCCCAGCAAAGACTGGAAGAGGAAAAGGATGATACCCTCGGGGCACTTCTCTGTGATGTAGCGGTAGCCGTAGCCGATAGTCGCCTCAGTCTCGATGAAGAACAGGAACGCGGAGGGAAAGTTGTACACGTTGGCGACGCACGGCGTGTAGGACGACTCGTGGCCGGCGTTGCTCAAGTCGCCGCGGATGTATGCGATCACCCACCACATTGAAGCCATGACCAGCCACGCGACTGTATAAGTGAGAATGAAGATGAGCAGGTTCCATCGCCACTTGAGATCCACCAGCGTGGTGAAGAGGTCGGAGATGTACCTGCTGGTCTCCCCGCCAAGGTTACCGTGCTGGACGTTGCAGCGGCCGTTCTTCTCCACAAAGCGCTGCCTCTTTTTCTTCACAGGTGCGGAAAAAGTCATGCTCTGGTTGGTGTTCACCACCTGGTAGTCCTCACCAAATTTCCTGCGTAAAGCTGACATTGTATCAATCACCTTCTTAAGACAAATGATCAATACGTGTGCAGAATTAGGCTCTTTGCGCAAGTTTGGTGCCCCCCACCCCCACCCCCTGCCCAAACCATGCAAAAAATTCAGCGTGCTACACGCATCCTGTTAGATGGAGATGCGCCTCTCTCCAGTACTAAATGAATCGTAAGTGAGGAGAGATTCTGCGCAATGCATGATACCGACTCGCTCCTTTAACGCAGAGGGATCCCCTCCGAGTGCAAACTTTGAGTTCAGGTCTCATCCATAAAGAGAGAACACACCGAAGAACAAAATCAAAGATTTTTTTAGACGGTTGGATTCAAAGCCCATGTCCTTAATAGATCCACTTCAGTAAAGCTTAATGGCGGGTTACAGTGCGCACTTCTGCCCGTGGGATCACGTTCTCGTAGGGACTTCAAACACAAGACTGTCGTGGTACCGCAACACGGTTGGCAAGCCCCACTTTCTCAAGGGAAATGGCAGCGCTTTTGTGAAGATACAGAGTTGGGTTGTTTTTTTTCTTCTGCCTCCACCCAATCAGGTGAGAGCATCCAAGGAAAACAATGTAACCTGACCGCGAAATAAACCACATCCTTGATGTCTCTCTTTTTTTTTAAAGATACTGATTTAAATGTTTTATGTCTCAATTACCAATAACGTTATCTCAAGGAAATCGCTGTACACTAACTGAGTAATTACTGTTTACTGTATAAGCAGCTCACTGCAAATTGACGGCTACTTAGTTCCCTCTAGTGTCCCTGCAGTGGAAGTAAACCTTCGGGGTAATGCCAGTAACTAAACTGTAAAGTTAGTGAGATGGAAGATAAATAATTCAACAAGTTGCATATAACCTTCTGGAATATGGCAATGTTTTCATTACCAAATGGAGATTGTCTGTCTCATGATGAGTAGTTACTCATGGTTTATCGTCAAAGTTAGGCCTATTAACAGGTTCATGAAAGCAGTGCTGTGATCCTCTGTGGGCGGGTGGTTCTCTGAGAGCAGTGATCAGTAGGCTATCATGTCAGTTTTTCCAGAGAACTGGATGTTGAATTGTTACTCTTCAAAAGCACATTATGAAACAAAGACTCAGAGGGACATCAGGTTTGAAAGATTCATCATTTAGTTTTAGCACTTTCAAAAGCCATCCCAGTTTAAGAATAATGCTGCATGAGGCTGAGAGAGACAGGAAAAAGAAAAACGTGTCAACTTTACAACAGTGGTTCACAAAGTGGGGATCAGGGCCTTACTGTGGGCCGTGAGAAACCAAATTCTCTAATCTTTGACACTTTTAGAATAATTTACCATTTGCTGCATGGAACCGTGTGAGAGGTGCAGATGGATGGATTAATATTTGATGCATCTGTCTGCCACTCAGGCAACTGTGATATGTCTCCAACTAAGTTTTTTCCAGTTATTATATTTTGTAAATCTCCATTTCAAGATAACCTAAAATTCTCAAAAAACATATGAGCATCATATTTGCTTGCTTTTGATTTCACGCATAACTGTTAAATCATCATTTTTTTAATGCTTTTAGCTCCTCTGGAGCAAACTTTACGTCCTGGCTTGATCCCGAGACTTGCAGGCTACTATGAACAGTTAATTAAAACACTAATAAAATATTCAGTCAATTATTAAAGGTCAGATGGTTTGTTGTTTGCCCTTGGCGGGAAAACAGGTACATGTACACTGTACAGTATAGGTACAGTATAAACAGCTAAATGTAAAGTGTTCTCATGCATACATATACATATAATCTGATAGAAAATCCATCCATTTTCTGTACCCACTTATTCCAATTTAGGATCATGGGGGGGCTGTAGCCTATCCCAGCCGTCCTTGTCAAGATACACCCTGGAATTCGCCTGGACCCCCATTCCATCACAGGGCCACATGGAGACAAATGAGACACACAACCATGCACGCTCACACTCACTAAGGACAATTTAGAGTCACCAATTAACCTAACATGCATGTTTTTGGACAGTTGGAGGAAGCCAGAGAACCCAGAGAAAATCCATGCATACACAGGGAGAGAACATGCAAACTCCACACAGAAAGGCTTTGAACCTGGAACTCTCTTGCTGTGAGGCAACAGTGCTAGCTCTCAAGAGTCATTGTGCCAGCGATCAAAACCACCTGCTCTACTCAACCATGAATGCAATGCACCAGTTTAGATTTAAAAAAAAGACATCCTGGTACACAGTATTAATAAATTTACCTTCTCGGGATAAGAAACAAGACTTCAAACTTCCACCATTAAAGACTATAAACACAATAAAGCAGTAAGAAGCATAATTAGTACTTCATTCCTGCTTAAAGCCTTCCTTACAGCAGGTTCCTTACCCAATTAAAACGTCAAGAAACAAATCTAATCTAATGGGGAAATATTTGGCCTCTTCCATACAAGCACCTATAACCATTATCCTGCAGCCACTATCTTCGTTGAAGGAAGCCACATGCATTAACTCATCTAGTGTGAAATGTATTCAGAGACAACGGTGAATCTGTTCTAACAGTGGCCTTCCTCTCTACAAGTTTTTGGAGAAATTCATCTTCATTCTTTGACTCTGAATGTCCTCTTTATGGAAAGAGAAAAAGTTCTGATTGGTTTTTAAGGAAAAAAATATATACTCGTATTTATTGCATTCAAAAAGAAACTGAACAGTGAATTAAAATCCCCTCTGATTTATTGAGGGGGGTCAACACATGTTTTTCTTTATTGTAGCCTACATGTGATTGAATTTGGCCACATGGTTATATGTCTAATTAAATGTAGCCTATAGAAAACGTCGTTAGTCATCCTCAATACCAGCTTCATACAGTCTTAACACACAAAAAAAAGGAGGAAGAACTGTGTTTTTGCACAATAGTGTAAAAATGTCCTGTTGGTGTATGATCTCTGAGTTATTTCCATAACACACAGCAGTCTGGTGAAGACCTCTCCACCTCTTGAGCCTTCGCCTGTCTCCTCTCACGACCCGTCCGCTACACCCATAATTCCTCGCGCCAGGACAAGATGGAAGAAAGCAGCGACCGCCGTAGAACAATGTTTTGGCAATAAAACCCCCGAGCGGCGAATACAGAGTGAATACAGTCACGTTTGAAACCAACTGCGGTCATGCGTAGGTGAGTGGGAAATCAAACGGCGTTTTATTTGTGTCGTGGGCTTGGCCTTTGTCTAGATTTACGTGAACGATTGTCTGGCTCGGCGCAAACGGGAGATGCACGGAGACCCAGCATCATTGTTTCTGTTGCATGGGCCGTAATGCGGGTTTTCAGACGGGGCAGCTAGCTGCTAACTAGCTAGCTCGTGGCAGCTTGATTGTTATAAACACAGCTGCTTTAAACGTGTAGTTTTACTACGTTCGGTCAGTGGATTCTAAGTCTAAATGGGGCCCATTGGCTTGGCAATGTTTCCCCATCCGAACGTTCTGGTAAGCGTTATCCGGTGGTAATTACAGCTAAAGTTAGCTATCAATAAATAGAGCGCCAGCCGTTGCTCACAGCCAGACAGATTTGATTTCACGGGCGTCATCAAAGCTGGGGAATAGGAGAATGAGCGATACGTGCTGCTGACCTGACTTCAAAGCAAATGTGCTTATCAATCTTATTTAGTTTAATATCCTTGCATTTCTGTTCCTCTATTTGTAGCGGGTTTTTTTTTTACTTTATAATGCTTTCCAAAAGTATTGACATCTGTGTGGCTATAAAAGCGTTGATAGCATTAAATATCTGGTTCTGTTTTAGCGTTAGCTAGCTTGATAGCAACTCCAGGTAACATGCTAAAACGTTACATTGGCAATAACGAATTTGATGAGAATTTATTGACTAATGTGGTGATTTGTGTCCTCTTAACTTTTAATTTTGGTGCGTTTTTTTTAAAGAGTCTGAAATTGTTTTTTATAGCGCCTCGGTCGATTGTTTTGATTGAGGACGCCAAGATGCTTTGATTGTGTCGCATTGTAGCTGGCTAACTATGCTAACTAGCTGGCTAACTATTATGCATCACAAAAGCTCATCCGCTTTCTGTTGACTGCGGTGTCGCGTAACCAAATGGTCAGCTGGTCTAGACTAAACAATAAATTCTCACGTCTTCGTACTTCAGTGCCTGTTAAGTTACACGTCCCACTTAGCCACCGGACTGCGCCTGCTTTAGAAAAAAAAAAACGCAAAAATGACTCACTAGATTTGACCCAAATATCGTTTGTTTTAGGCAAGTGTGATGAACCGATTAATTCGCCTGCGTTGCAGCTAACGTCCTTAGCTTTTGCATTCATTCACGAAGGGTTATTAAGTCGAAAGTGGCAAGTGGTGTAGTCCAGGCATGCATTAAAGTGTGGGAACAATAGGAATGTCTGTCAAAAAGCTGTAAAGCGTCTACACGCATTTTATTGTGGCTACAGTCCTGAGCATATATGGTGCTAATGCGGAACAATACGTGAGGTGGATTAAATGTTTCAGATGCCATCTTTGTTTTTGTTTTTTTACACCTCCTAGTTATCAAAAGACTTAAAGAAGAGCTTCTCTTATGATTTTTTTTTCTTTTTTAATCTGAATGCAGAACTTCACCACTTCTACTAAATATCTACATCAAACCCTTACACAACATAAATGATTTATTGCATTCACCCATAATAAATGCAGTGTCTATTCTGGCCTTTTACATATTTGTTGCTTAAGTAAATGGTGATGACGAGGCCTCTTACAATGGTTAAGATATGATGATGATACAGCTGAAAAAGATATTTAAAATCAACCTGCTTTTGTTAGTTATTTAATTGTACAATTCAAACCTTTTGGCCATTTCTTTGGTATTTGTGGTTGTGCTGTATCATATTTCACTTTTTGAAGTAGCTATTTGAAATTGAAAAGTTCAGTGTGAATTATTTTTCTTTCTTCTCTCTTTTCCCCTATGTAATTGAAATGTGTTTTGTGCATAGTACTGCACTTACTCTGGTTATTTTCATGAAAGCTTACTCAAAGAATTTCAGAGATGATTATTGTGCCTGTGACTAACTGAAAGCTAGAGTTTACTTTGTCATGTTTTTTATTTTATTTTTTTCAATTTAGTTATTTAGTCTTCTTTTATAGTCACTATTTTAGCATTTTAAGTTGTCAGGAAAAACGATCTAACATGTTGCTTTCTAACATAACATTGGATCAAATTAATATTTTAATGATCAAGAAAATCAGCCTGTGCCAGAATTAACTGGAAAGACTGATGTCGAATGGGGTGTTGAGAAGAAATGCTCAAATGTGGCCGTCGGTTTGTATACGTTTCATGTCTGTAATCGTCATGACAGAACATGTCTCTTTTTTTTCATCTTTCCTCTCTTTCAGGATAGTCTCCTTCTGCATTCCTCATTAGATTAATTACCCTCCTTCTCCCCTGCATAGTGCAAAACCACCACCATGAGTATTATCCAAGACAAGTTAGGTAATGAGTTTTTGCGCAATGGAGGCATGGACCCCAATTTTGCACCAGGTATGCTTATGTTCAGCCATTTGCCACCAGTCACCAGCTTTACGCGGCTGGCCTCCCAGTCTGTTATGGGGGAGCTTCCCCAGGAGATGATCCTTAAAAAAGAACGGGACTCACCCCCAGAACACCAGGGCACCACTGGTGGGAACTCGGGGGGCTTCCTGCACAGCATGGGCATTAAACAAGAGCGACTAAGTGAGGTGGATTACAGAATGCCCCTCTACGGCGGGGGTGGAGGAGTAGGAGTGAACTGTGCTGGAGGCGGCGCTGGGAAGAGTGGTACTGACATGTCGGATATGTCTTTCGGCAACCACCACCAAAATCACCAGAACATGCTCTTGCATGACCTCAGCCTCAGCAACGTTCGTTCCCTGGGAGAACCGGTGAGAGGGGGGGTCGTGGTTCTAAAAACTGTTTGACACACACACACATATATATATATATATGGTTATGTATATGCTGTTGAGAAATTCCTCCCCGTACCTTAACTTTTGGGCGCTTTTTTTGGTGTCTCCTCAGATGCCTGGAAGACCAGGTAAAGAGCCAAAAGAGTCCTCAGGTAGAAGAGGGCGGAGGAGCAACGGGGATGGGCAGGGAGGCAAAGCTCGAAGGAAACGCAACGATGCCGCAAAGGTTGGTCACTTTTTCCCTCGCCTCTTTCATTACATTAAAAAAAAATCAGTTTAGCTGAAAAGTATCATTACGTGAAGAAACGTCTCTATTGTTCTGAATTCAGATGAGATTTGTAAATGTGCTCTTGCTTGTTGCATTTCTCATCGTAGGCCATGATGTTGGATCCAGACGGAGCCTGCCTGTCCCCTAACTCAAAACCACATATCTGCGAGCACTGTAACGCTGCCTTTCGCAGCTCCTACCACTTGCGTAGACACGTGCTCATACACACAGGTAAGAGACATTTGGTGCTATGTTTTTTCCATAGACCTAACATTTTCTTCAAACTAACCCATTAAGGAATTTGTTCAATAAAGCAAAATGAGCTGATCAGTTTGTTCATCGGTGCTTTTATCATTTAAAACTGGATCCATATGAGATGGAAACGGCATACTTTAGGATAAGTAGGAGTGCACGGAAAGCAAAATGTCTGCTCCGCTATTCTACATTATTGTAACTGAGTATTAGACAATTTTACACAAGTTTGAGAAAGAAAAGTAAGATAAGATTTGTGAATATAACACTTCCACACACAATGAGTGCCTGTGAGCTGACTTAAAACCAGACAAACATTAAGACAAGGGATGACTCGGTGATTACTCATGTATTTCCGGACATCTTAGTCATTCTTTTTGCTGGGAAATCCTCTCTTTGTTGGAAGTCAGTCATGAATGAGTAAAGGAAAATCCACCTTTTTGTACAAGCTCATTTCATATGTATTTATTTCTTTAAGTTTTTTGTCCCAATTTTAAACACAAGGAATATGGTGTCTTTTTACAAGCATGTTTTCTAAACTGTACGATGTAATCGGTGAAGTTAGCTCAACCTTTCTGTTAAATACAGCCCGGTTTCCAAAACAGTTCGGGTATTGAGAAAATAAATGTAATGAATTGTAAAGAAAGTAGATAAAGCATTCAGTTGAAATTAGTGCAAGGATCGCATGCTTAAAGTTTTTTAAAAAGATTATTAATTCTTATTATGGCACCAATTCCAAAGGCACACATTGTGCATACTTATAATTATTATTGTTGTTACTTTAAAGCTCACTTTGAATTTGATGCTGGGAACACCTTTCAGATAGTTGTAACAGGGGGAACAAGAGATCCATATATGGTCTTTTGATATACACAAGGTAAAAAGAACATTCAACAGAGTCGTTACTGGGTCTTGTACACCAAGCCAGCGATCAGCCCTTGAGCTTGTCCGGAGCATCTGTGAATGTCTTCCTCAACTAGTAGAATCAGCATACTGTCTGTCAGTAAGAAGGCTCACTCTGATTGACTGCGGTAACAGAGGGCAAAAGGCTTGTGCTGCCACCCCCATCATGGCAAGCTAGGTCTCCCTGCACATCTGTAGATTATACATCCTGGCTGGCAGTAGAAGTCACCTTTGTGGTGTTGATGTGCTGTTTTCTTTGCAAAGACACTGGCGATGTGAGGAGCCCCAGAAGAGGGCCTCTGGCCGCCACTGGTTCTTAATGTCGCTTTGATATCGATACCTTAAAGTGATACTCCGGAGTAGATTCAACCTGGGGTCATTTGAACCGTGATATCCAGCCAAGTAGCCCACCCGCAGTTTTTTTCGATATTGGCTGAACATCAGCTGAGTTACCGAGTTATCCCGAATAGCTTCTACAAGGGTTAATGGATCCTGGTCCGTATCTCCAAAATTACCACACTAAAATCACATGCCATGACACCAAACTTCTACAGTAGTACAAATATGGTCTGTACTCACCAAACGATGCATTTGGAAGTTTGAAAATAGTCCAGGAGTTTATTATTATCAACACAAGCCTGATAGCTTCTCTGCAGGTAAAGCTGCATCGACGTCACTTCAGGGAGCTGGGAGCTTCAAAATAAGATGAGGGTTGATCTACTACTGTAGACAACAAAGCAAGGCTGCTCAGTTTCTCCATTGATAAAATAATTTCACAACTCTACAACATAAAAATTCATAAAAAACATGTAGAATATAGCATATACTTTGTTGTCTACAGTAGTAGATCAACCCTCATCTTACTTTGAAGCTCCCAGAAGTGACGTCGACGCAGCTTTAGCTGCAGAGAAGCTATTAGGCTTGTGTTGATAATAATAAACTCCTGGACTATTTTCAAACTTCCAAATGCATCGCTTTGTGAGTACAGACCATATTTGTACTACTGTAGAAGTTTGGTGTCATGGCATGTGATTTTAGTGTGGTAATTTTGGAGACACGGACCAGGATCCATTAACCCTTGTACGAAGCTATTCGGGATAACTCAGTAACTCAGCTGATGTTCAGCCAATATCGAAAAAACTGCGGGTGGGCTGCTTGGCTGGATATCACGGTTCAAATGACCCCAGGTTGAATCTACTCCGGAGTATCACTTTAAAGGTAAAGGTGAGGAGCGGTTCCCCAGTTCTGCTTAATACTACATTAGCAATCGCTTCAGCTGTTTGACAATACCCTTTCTCAGTGTAATATTGCAGCGCTGTAGCGGTTTTTATCATCTATTATACACAAACTTCTCATTGCAGAAATGGCACTCATACATATGTCCCAGCTTTTTTGGTGACATCTTGCTGGCATCAAATTCAAAATGAGCACAAACAAAACAGTTTCAACATTTAATGTGTTGTCTTTTTTTTTTTTTTTTTTACTATTTTCCACTTGGAACTGTGGTTTAGATTACTTGCAAATCAGTGCTGTTTTTCCTGTTTTATATATTTTTCAGTGGACTGGGTAGCATATTTGTCTTGTGGGTGTATTTAGATACCACAGGCTCATGTGTCTATTGTGCCTATCCTGTCACTGGGCTTTAAATAATGTGTTGTGCGGATGGTTGTACTCCTGATTGTACAGGTGAGAGGCCTTTCCGTTGCAGTCAGTGTAACATGAGCTTCATTCAAAAGTACCTGCTCCAGCGGCATGAGAAGATCCACAGCGGTGAGTGTGGGCAGTTGGATATGTTTAAGACGGAATGAATGCCACGTCAAGAGTATCGGTTCATTCCGTAATCTTTGTTGGACTGACACAGACTCTGAAACTGTATCTGTTGTCACTTGCAGGGGAAAAGCCTTTCAGCTGTGACCAATGTAACATGCGCTTTATCCAGAAGTACCATATGGAGCGACACAAAAGGACACACAGCGGCGAGAAGCCTTATCGCTGCGATACCTGCCAACAAGTAGGCCCTTCATTTTTTATTTCTCTGATTTTCACTGTTTGTAGTTATAGTCATTTGTATACATTTTAAATAATACGACTCCAGTCTCTTCTGTCAGGGTTTATGTTTTAATGTGAGACTTAATGCTTTATTCTATGTAAAAAATCTAAATGGGAGGTTTTAATAATACTTTTTCTATCTGGTGAAAACTAAGTCCACATTTGTCTTATCTATCTATTTATTTATATATATTTTTTTTAGTTTTTCTCAAGGACAGACCGGTTACTGAAGCACAAACGGACATGTGGAGAAGCCATAAAGAAGGGTTTAGACCCAAGCATGCTGGAGCTCAGTGAAGCGGAGCTAGGCCAGGGCAGCTATTCACTCACTCAGGGAAACTCTACCACCTCCGGACGCAAGAGGGGAAAGTCCAAAAACGGTGAAGGTAGTGAGCGCAAGAGGAAGAAGAACACCTCAACAGCATCAGCCTCATCTTCTGGGGGTATGGCCCGTGACCTGGGCCTGCAGGATTTTAACATGGAGCACCCCTCTGGCTCTGACCCCGCCATGCAGGGACGTACTCCTAAACTGGTCTTTAAAAAAACAGGTCGCAAAGGGCTTGACAAGGGCCTCCTCTCCTTAGAAGACAGTGGTGATGGAACAAAATTGTTGGGCCAGAAGCCTGGCTCCATGGATCATGTGGAAGGTTCTGGGCTTGATAACATGGGTCTACTCCAGGGACCTGGGGGCAATAAGACGGGGCCCACCACCAGCAGCAACTATGATGATGCAATGCAGTTTGTCAAAAAGCGGCGCTACCTCCATGCAGTTAACAATGACTATGGAGCCGGCTCACTTCACATGGCGTCCCAGGGCAGCAGTGTAATCCAGGGTTCTCTGGGGCCGGAGCCCACACTGGCTATGCTGGACTCCTCACCACTGGAACTTAAGCACGACAAGTCAGGCATTCCAGATGAGGTACTGCAAAGCCTGCTTGATCATTATAGCCATAAGCCAGAGGGAACACACCACCACGATGTGACTTTTGACCTGTCCGACCACCCGCACCATGTAGACCTCCAGCCAGCAGCCCCTGTTACCCCAGAATTGGACGACGACTCCCCCAACGGTGGTGACAAAACAGCAGTGATGAGCGAGTACTCCAAGTTTCTCTTGCAGGCTCTGGAGCGCACCAGCCACAGTGGGCCCTTCCCCAGCCTTGGTCCAACAGGGCCTTTCACACTCCTGTCCAGCAGCTCCAGTCCCACAGGGCCTTTGTTCTCTGACAAACATGGCTATGCCACATCTCCACTGGATTGTGGCTTCCCACCTACTGTCTCCTCTCCGCTGCCCCTAGTTGCCCCTTCCTCAACCTCGTCTTCATCTTCCTCCAAGTCCCACTATGGCATGCTTGTTGGATCCCCCTCCCAGACAGGCTACCACCTCAGCTTGGAATCTACTAGCCACCAGCAGCTGACTCCATCTCAGGAGCTGACTGAACAGTTGGAGAAGCAGCACTCCCCTGGCACCTTCAATTTGCCCCCCCAGGAGCTTACTGCCACAGCAGAGGGCTCCAAGGGGCAACAGCCTAACGCTGGAGGGAACACTGCACCCACCAATGGCTCCACCTACCCAGATCTGTCCCCACTGAACCCCCCAAAAGAACCCACGTACCAGATTGAGAACTTTGCCCAAGCTTTTGGCTCCCAGTTCAAGTCTGGACGGCGGACCCCTCTGAGCTATGGGAGTGACCCTGGGGGAGAGGTGGACCACAGAATACGGACTCCAGTGTCAGAATTCTCAGGGTATACAAGTTTGTTAGCTGACGTCAGCGAGCCAGTGAGTACAGGATCAAAAACCCCGACAAGCCAAAGTTTCAGATAAGGGTCAGACGAGGTGAAGCCAGTAGGGGTCTGTTGTTACAGTCCAAACAGTCCCTACACCCGCTCAAATTTTTGTTTCTGTAGCAAAGTTTTGTTTTTATGAACACTGCCATTAAATGTTAATACAAAAATGACCAGGGAGGGTCTTCTATGGCCTCAAATGCAATTTTTAAATTGAGAATATTCTCGTTTTTATTATGTAGTCGCCTATGTTTTGTTTAAGGTTAGTGATTTTTGATATGACCGTACCGTAGATTTAAATGTAATTTAAAACATTTTAGAGGATAGCTATGAACTTGCTTGTTTTTTTTCCTTCTTTTTCTGTTCCATTGTGTTTTATCAATCATCATACCATTGTAAAGTAATAATGAATAATGTTGGTGATTTCAATAATGTTAACATTGTGGCAGGGAAAGGCCCAGAATTCAAATGGCAAAAAAAAAAGTATATATTGTCTGTTACAAGAAACGTATTAACTCAGGAAAATAGGCGAAATTGTGTAATAAGACTTTGTATTATGAGATGCAATTAGCACAGTTTTTACAGGTGTACTTCAAGACTACAAAGCTTTTTTTTCTTTTTTTTTTTTTAATCTAGCAAGAACAACACATTTACAATCCATGATAATGGTTGGTTTCTACTGCGCAGAGCTTTGTTGAGATTATGGTACTGTTGTCTCAATGCTAAGACGCCTAAAGTTTTTCTGGGAGCCACGTCAACGCAAGTTCGTAAAATCCGTAGCAGCTTTCAGCCTGTTGTGCTCGTCCGTAATGTTCTGAAATGAACATGTTTCAATATTGCTGACTGTTGTAGTGTCAGTTGATGAAACCTGTATAAGCACACACTCCTGTGTGTGTGTGTGTGTGTGTGTGTGTGTGTGTGTGTGTGTGTGTGTGTGTGTGTGTGTGTGTGTGTGTGTGTGTGTGTGTGTGTGTGTGTGTGTGTGTGTGTGTGTGTGTGTGTGTGTGTGTGTGCGCGCGCGCGCGTGGAGAAAAGGAGCAGCTCTACCAGGAGTAAATACATGGCTGTCTGTCTCAGAATGCAACGAACGCCACCGGTAGGTGATCTTTTCATCACGCTGTTGCTGAAGTGATTCGTGTTTTTAAAAAAACATTTTTTTAAAGATTTTTTTTATTATTATTTTTTTTTTAATCAAGTCACCACTTTTCTACTCCACTCCTTACTGTTCCTTTTTGTGTCAATGGAATCAAACAAGCACTTTTTAAAAAAAAAAAAAACAAATCATTGGAAACCACAATAACCCATTCAATTTGCATATGTGATACGTGATTATTATGCTGATGATTATTCATTTTATTTTCAAGAGGAGAAAACTGTGAATGGGAGCTGGGTGGGTCGGGGTATTTGATGGGGCTTTGATAGGGGTCGACGAGGCGTGAATGGGCATTTAAGGGTATCTTGTTTTATTTTTTTCTTAAGGGTGGGTTTGGTGGGGATTTCTTTTTTCTTTTCTTTTTTTTTTTTTTTTTTACGGTTTTTCGGGTGATGTTGCAAAAATTATTTGCCATAATTTTGTTATACAATATTTTGAGAGTACCTCTTTGTATTTAAGTGTTTTGAGAGATGGGCTGACATGCTGGAACGGGTATGTCGAATGCATACCCAAACCCTTTTATTTATTTTCCAATAGCCTCACCAGAACTCAGTAGCAGATATTTTTAGGCAAAAGAAAGAAAAATCACGGACTTACACTCAGTCCCTCCATTTTCTCATGATCTTCTTGAGACCCGTGATTTTTAATAATTTCAAGAAGCCGCTTCAGTAACGCAGTTCAGAAACAAAGTTAAGTTATGTCCACCTCCCTTCCCCAAAATGCAGCCCTGCACTCACAAGAATGAACAATGGCCTTCTTTGTCTTCCGTGGCTAAAGCCATTCTGTCCCGGCAGCCAGGGTTGATATTTAATTTAGTTGATTTCCTGTGAGCAGTCCCCCCCCTTCCTTTTCCTATGAGCTCCACAGCCAAGAGACTTTGAAGCTGCTCAGATCACATGGAACAAAGACTGACTGACCAGCCACTTCGCTCCAGACACACTATGCTTTTTTTTAAAAGAGAGAGAAAAAAGTGGGTGAGATGGAGGACGAAAAAAAAAGACAAAAAGATTGACCTAAATATACCTCATATCATTAAAGCGTAAGAAAGCAGGGACGTGCGTTTCATGTATGTAGTGGAAATATTTGTAGTATAGGTTCGACATATTGTATAATCTTTTAACACTGCCTGTGTTTACAATTATAGAGCAAATGACTCATCAAAATGCAAATGTTTTTTTTTTCTGTAAAAACATCCGCACCGAGCAGTGTTGCATTATAGATGCCTCATAGAACATTCATTCTTCTCATGTTATATCCCTTATTTTTGTTACTTGCCATAATGTGTTTTGATATGATCTCTAGAAGGATAATGTTTACAAAAATGTACAAAAACACTAAAAATCTGTGTTTTTTTTGTTTTGGTTTTTTTTCTCCAGTATGCATGAAAATGACATTTTGTACGGCTTTTTTTTTCTGTCACCTCAATACCAAATTTTTGTAGCAGAAGCCCCCCCTCCTCCCCATATTCCTTTGTCTTATTTGTTCTAGACCCCCTCGTGATATGATTTCCCAGGCTGTACCTGTTATTGAGATGAACGGATTAGAGAAGCCAATAAAAACTTTTTGTTACAAAAAGTTCTCGTGTTTTTTGACTCTGAAAGATTTTTAAAAAGTGAAAGTGTTTTTTCTATGGCACTAGGTTGGGTGTTAGATGTTGATATGGAACTCAGGTACTTGGATATGTAGACTGCTTCCCATAATTGGCCAATAAAAGTTATTAAACAGGTCAAGGTTTTATTGTAGATCTGTCAACTGCACAACATGTGGCATCACTTTATACTGCATCTTTAACAGCCTGAAATGAGGAACAATACTGCTCCACTTTCGTTTTGTAAATAAACTGCCGTGCTCCTGCTTTTGCTCTGCTCAAACACGACCAGACAGAACTAGAGTACCACGTACTACACCCTAGAATAGTGGCAACCTGTTAAAGCACTGCAATGTGTTTTGAAACATGCTTCTGTGCTAGTTTGGATGCTGTGGTGCTCAAGGGATTTCTGCTGGTAATTCTGGCAAATCTAAAGATTTATGATGAGTGATCAGACTAAAGGTGTCGTTGTATACATTTGGGAGCAGCTGATTAAGCATCGCAAAGCCCAAAAAAATGCTTAGAATAACACCTCAAATGGAGACCAGTTGAAGGGGACATGTCGCCGTGTCAAGGCCGGAGCAAATCTGAGCCAAAGGAGGAGGAAGTTGAAACTGTTATGTGAGATCGCTGATACCTGGAATCCGGAATGCGGCTGAAAACACCACATGAAATTGCAGGGGACTGATTACACTTTTTTTTTCTTATTTTTTTTAAACTTTCAGTAATTTCAAACGCTCCCATCCTTGTCACCTTTGTCACAACACCTGTTTACTTGCTATCAGGTTTCTTGGAAATGAAGTGCTATAACACGGGTCATTAACTTTCATACGTTGGCAAAAAAGTGCAACGAGTGCTTTGCTCTCACGTGCATTGTCATTTGGTAAACCTGTGGCACGCTCGCTTTGCCTGGAAGAGTTTATACATGTTATTATATTGGTTCGGGTTTTTTTTTTTCGAGGAGCGTTTGATGAACACGGTCTTTGTCTTTACCTGTTTCTTCTTGTCGGAGCACCATTAGCATCTAAGTTCACAGTGTCAAATACATTGTACAGGATCTTGGCAGGAGTGAAGCCCTCTTCTGTTGTTGTTTTCATGACAGTTGACAAACGGCCCAGTGTCACTGCAAGGTGGCAGCTGCTGGTCAAATTAATATAGCTCCATAGCAATATCATAGCCAAATAAACGTTTCAATGTCTTACAGTTTTAATGACTATTTTCAAACAGATGGAAAATCACTTCCCATCCCTAATGACTGTGAAGGAGCGTCCCTGCACCCGATGCTGGATTGTTGGTTGTAAATTTCCGTTCATGCTAAAAAAAAAAAAAGAGGAGGCTTTCCAGCCAGATGATGGAGCTGTCTTCTACCAAGTCATCCAGGATTTCCTTACCGATACCTTGTAAACTGAGACAACCAACACTCCTTAATTATAGTTCTCCTTTGATCAACGTCTGAATTTTTTAAAACGGTCCATTGTGGGTTTTTTGGATGCTGTTTGGGTTGGTTGCAAAGCGCCATGTGTTCAAAAGTGTTTCAGTCGTTAACAAGGATCTCTGAAAATTGGTGGCGAATGCTTCAAGCATATATGAGCAGGCTAGAAAGAGGGTTATAGGTTAAAATGTGTGAGCATACAGTTGGTTGACAATTCAAGAGAAAACCGTCAGCAAACATTTGGAGGAACACAACAAATGGAGATGTTTCCATGCTGCATATGATGTTTCACTTGAAAAGACAGCTAGTATGTGCTGCTATTAAATGCTTTGGATCATTTTGGAGGGGACTTTGTAAAGAGCTCCTCATCACAGTCCCTAAATCATCATATATGGGAACATATTTTGAAACAAAGGTTTTCGCCTCTCCAGGCACATCAAAACGCCCAGCTAATCTGACAGTGCTTTGGGGACCTTCTACTTTTGGTGCTATGAAAAAGAATCGTCTAATACTTTACCCCTCATCCTGTCAGCTACAGTAAGTGCACTTAGGGTCAAAGGTCTGTAGGAGAAAGACCAGCGTTTTTCACCTTTGCCTCTCCTCTTATCAGTCTCCCTCTTCCTTATAAACCTTATGTTCTTATTCTAATCACAGTTGTCATGAGTCTGCCTCACTGCCAGGAACAGCTGGGTGTGGTTAAAGAGGGGCATGACTGGAAGTGACTTTGGACTTTGAGTTCTCAAGTGAGGCAGTTATGACCCTGTAATTGCACCTCTGTTGACACGACACACAACAACATGTTCATAAAACCTTCTATGAAGTCCTGTATGTAGATGCCTCTATTTGCAGGTTATGCCAACCTTCTAGCGCTGTCTGTCGTAGATATAAAAAAAAAAGCCAGAAACATCAAACATTGTGAGAGATTGTATGGATAAATGTGGTACAAGCATCCACAAGAGATGGGCGAACCTGCTTCAAGTACAACCATCTCATTAGTACTTTTAGGTGGTCTTTTATCGTAGATCAGCCAGATAGAAGTTACTTCACGTAAGAGGCTCTCTGCTTAGTGTACAAACCAAATCTTTTTTCCAGATAAATAAGCCATTTTCATTTGATTATTTTGAAATCTAACTTGGCATCCATGGCCCTATGATTACATATAGTAATTTATGGCTATTTAAATCACCATAACCATTCAAAATGATTTATTCAGATTCCCGCAAGCCTTTATCACACATCAAAATACATCACAGAAACATATATGAGAAGAGTACTGACTTGTGCGGCAACACAGCAGCAGAGTTAAAGGAACGAGGGGAAGTACTCTCAAGTCAAACACGGGTGATATATAGAACAGCAGGGGTGATGTCAAGTTCATGTTGGCAAACAGCAATAAAAAAGAACCAGGTAACCAGACTTTCTACAGGAAAGTTTAGTTTATTCCTTCCTGCTTTTTAGTGTTTGCAGAAACAGCACAATGCCCTTACCGTTTGGATTTCTTCATGAGTAACACCTACGGACAGTCAGGAAAGCTAATGAGACTCTACAGTTCGAAATCTGTCAGAACAAAATTGGTGTCCGGCCACAAAGTTGTATACATTCTTTTTTTTTTATTTCAAATACTTTAAGTAAGTTGAAGCAGAACATAAAAGCCGAGCACAAAAAAAACAATACATGACGATGAAAATGCACTTCTGTACTCAACACAGTTATGTTTGACGAGCACTGTATAGTTTCTATTTCCTCACGGACTCTTTACCAAAGTTATAACAAAATTTTTCTCTTTGTTTTGGGCCCACAGGCCTATGTTTGGATGCGTGGTGAAGCTAAATCTTTGTCCAAAAGGTTTCTTTCCTGTGTCAACTCTCATCGGTGAATCTGAATTTTACTTGGGCAGAAAACCTTTTAGCAGTCACCTATCACTGACTTTTTTTTAAAGTGTCGTTTTAAAATTAATTCTACTTTTTGTTTTTACTCTATATTCTGCGTACATAATGTCGCTGAAATCTTATATTCTGTTTTTAAATATCCTTCTGGCTAACTCTAGCTCCACGCTTATGTTTATTAATGAGCACTGTCCCCGTCAAATAAACTTAAATAATAGGTCCAGACTGGGCCTTTATTTGCACCGAGTGTGAAGTAATTACTTTATGGTTGTAAAATCAGAGATGACTCTCAGATGACTTTCAGAATTTATTTCAAAAAGATGATATAAGATCAATCCTTTTAGTCAATTACTGTTTTGCGTTTCCCATCTGAAAGTTAGGAAAGAGAAGAAGTTCATGTGTAACAAAGGTACCTGTCAGTAGCAACTAGATTTCAAGATTTTGCAGAAAAAACTTAATACTTTTCAACCTTACATTCGTATGCCAAAATAAGAAAATCGCTCCAACTAACATATAAAACATGCCATATATAATTTGTGGCATTTCTGTTCATGCTCTATTCAAAAGTAAGCAGGAGTTCCAAATCTTTTAAACTATTGTTTCAATATCAGTATGTTAATAGAGTTAAAGATGGATTTTGTAGTTTTGCTCTTTGAAAATAATCACCACAGTGTTTCACCAGGTGAGGGTCATGATTTCATTCTTATTGTAGGTTTAAAATTATACAGTTAGTTTTGCCTTTAGCACAAATGGGGTAGCAAACGCTGTTGCCCTTTTCACTTATGAGTTCAGCCTTGTAGTCATCATTAAAAAGGCATCCTTTTTAACCCGCTCTTTTTATTCTTTGGTAATTCGCACATTATCAAACAGTGCCAAATCATGTCCTTATACACAACAAGCTGGCTTCATGGAATCAAATGAAAAAAGTAATAACTGCGAAGTAAGCTGCATCCACGCCGTTAACAATGCCAGGTTTTCACTTACCCACCCAGGAAGAATCTGTTACCTCTACACCCGATTTCAGTCCTTTACAGCTCAAAAACAGTCGCAACATCAGTATTTACTCTTGTTATGGCTCTTTATTTTTTTTTCTACTTGCTATTTCATGTCTTTGCTGTGATTGCGGTTTCTTTGTGGGATGGGGAGATAGCGAAGGTAGTGTTCGCTTGCCAGGCGCCATTTTGTAATTACTGTGCTTTCCACTAACCTTTACAAACTTGCCCTCTTTTTGCTACCGCTGACGCCAGGTACTGCGTTCACTTCTTCTTCTTCTGTTGGCTCCAGAACAGACTAAACAATGTGGTGACTTTAGTCCTTTGTTGTGGTACAAAGTTTTTCCCCAAATATCTAAGTTGTATACCTCAATTGCAGAGTTGAGCACTTTTCTATATGATGTCATAGTTATTACGTTTTCCAATTCTCTTTATATGTGTAGTTTGATTTTTGATGTTTCACATTTTTTCTTTAATGTGCACCTTTAAGGAACAACCACAGTCAGGCAGCCAAGATGATGCTCAGGTGGCACAAGCGTTACAGTGTGTGTCTATTCACATATGCAGCTGGGATCAAGGTCAACCGAGAGAAATCATTTTATGAGAGCGGGTGAGATTATACTGTGTTGGACTGGCAACCTGTCCAGGATAGGCTCCAGCCTATCAAACCTGAGTTGAATTAAGTGGGAGTAGAAAATGGATGGATGGTGAGATCAGTTTGGTTGATGTGAAAAGATTTTGAAAACTTAACTTCAGACTTACAATTTAAAACACAGGTTTTTCAAGTATTTCAAAGTTAATGTTGAATTCTTGCCAGCCTTTAACGTGTTTCTTTCAGCTTTTTACAATGTCATTGGCTTATCTTACATTATGACGTCTTCAAACCAAAGGTTGCCCCACCCTGTCCTACTGGTCATCTCATTTCTGATAAGACTGTGGAAAATGGGTTAAATCACTCTCTCAGAGGCAACATTCTCAAATTCATTGGTGTTACCGCATTTTGCCTAATGCTGATGTGTGGACATAGTTGTGCTTTTTGTGAAGGAATCCTGTTAGAGGTAATTTTCTCACTGTTAAATGAAGATATGGGGAACTGCCATAAAGCCATAAAACAACACTCAAGGAGTGTTATCTATAACTTGTAAAGTCTAAGGCCGTGATACGCGTGATAAAAGAAGCCAAACGATATCCTGAAAATTGTTCAGGGAGCTTAAAAGGTGTTCAGGGAAGAAAAGAGTTACTACTGTTACGTATTGTATTCTGCACAAAAACAAATTTTTTAACAAACCAGTGTCATTCCGGTTTTGTCCAAATACTCTGAAAGCAGCCATGTAATGAGCTGATATTTGCTTCTACATGAATCAAACTTGGCTTCCAGCAAATGCAGGGAGCTGCCATCCATTTCTTCTAATGTTCCCAGGTACATTGACACCTTCCTTCCTTTTCTGTTTCTCCTCAAGATGCAGAAGAAAACCTTTTTTTTTAAATCTTAAGTATTGGTTTGTCCTGAGTCTTTATGGTTTTGGAGTAGGAATTTTGAGAAAGGAATGAGGTGTATGAACACATCTGATAAATGGCTATGAATTATTGAGTAAATGTATCTGGTCTAACTAGAGCTTTAGAAAGATTTGCTATTTTGAAATGACAGAAACTCTGAACCTTATAGATAATGTAATTTCTAAACACCATATGACATATAACTTTCTCAGCTCAGTCACAGGATTTTCAACCAGAAACGTAACTTGTATTTATTAAGCATTTGTGAAATTGAAATCAACACGAGAAAAAAAACGCGCCATCTAATTGACTTTTATTACCCCATTTTTATTTTTCAGTATTTAAACTGAATATGTACATATTCTGATTTATTTTTTCCCTCTCCTTGAGGAAAGGTCTTTGGATGCTGTTTGATCAAACTGTAATGCCTTCGTTCAGTTCAGTCAACACGATGATTTTTGACGAATCAGTGAGATTTTCTCACCCTGAACTTCACAAAGCTCATTCAATGAATAGTGTGTCAAAGTCTTCTTTAAAAATTCTTTTTATGGAGGTTGAAGTCAATTCTGTCTTGACCTGGACCAACCCATCTATTGACGCACCATCTGGTCGTCAATGGAAACAAATACAGATATGTCATTGGAGATTTATGAGGAGATAAATACCTTAAAATAGCGTTCCCTTACGTTTTCCTTTCAAGGCTGTAATCACATTTTAGTGCACCGTGTCACCCTAAGAGGAGTGGCTATTGATTATAACTGCCAGCAGAGAAGGATTTCACTCACATCATCCAATGTTTTAAGGCACTAAAGCCTTTTTTTCTTGTGGTAAGAATTTGACTTTCCTCTTTTTTCACTATGGCCAAGGAATTGAGACTCCTGTATGTCTTGTGGATTGTTGTTGCCGTGTTTGGTAAGTAGTCTTTTCATGATTGTAATATTAATTCAAAATTACATTTTTATAATTGCTACAAAGGTTTCAATATCTGACCTGAATATAGGTGAAACTGTTTTAGACTTCAGCTTAAGTTAAACCAGAAAGCTATTATACACAGAAATAAAGTTTAAATAAGCTTTTAGGGTAAATGTCTTCTGCTTCCACAATTTTCTTTCTGTCTTAACCAGTAACTGAATTAGTCCCTGTGTCTTTTTTTCACTTCTGGAAACAACTATTTTTCTTCCTTCATCAGTCAAATAGTCAAAATAATTCCCTTCCATCATCTTTTCCTGAGCTTGTCAAAAAGGTTCATGGGGTTGAGGACAGAAGGTATCATAAATTGACTGAAACTACAAATCTTCAATAAATACTCTACAAAAAGTGCTTCAGACACTTTGTCTATTGCAATCTTACCACATTGTTACATGAAAATGACGTCCTCTATACCATATGAAAGAAAACATAGTACAGTACTTTATTATCAAATTTCGTTACTGAAAAAGGAATGAAATCTTTTTTTTAAAAGTGAAATATTGTGTTGTCACAAGCTACTCATACTCCTCCTGTCTTCATATCAATGCACATAAACGACAGTTAGTATGAGTGGATTAAAATAATTGCTATAAAAATTGCCGCTGCAAGGAACTGTGGGACGGAAGTCTCTCTCTCGTAAAGAATGGATCGGTGTATCTTATGCTGAAAGAGATAATTGAGCAAGCATTGGAGCTCTTTTCCCAAGCATTTGGAGAAATCAAACAGCTCTTAATTTGGCTGCCAGGTAGACACTTCTGTGTCATTTCTCTCACTTGGGAAGGTTCCTAAGCAAAATAGACCCTCCTTCTTGTTTTCTTCTAACCATTGATCTGACTCTAATAAAATGAAAAACCCAGATGTACAATTAACTCTTTTACATGACTGCTTTAGGCTTTGCCTTGCAGTCTTTTTTTTCTGGTTTGGTTTAGCTCACAAACAAACAACTGTGCTTTGAACGGTCACTGCACAGCTGCCACACTCCCATCAAGGAAGTCTCTTCATTCCCATTAAATCCTCTGGCCTACTTAATACATCACTTATTTGAAACCGAAAGTTGAGTAAGCTAATTAGGGATGAAGCAGCACTTATTGTTTTTTAGTTTGAGGTACTCATTAACATATTTAGGTGACAAAAGAGTCTTAATTTGACCTTGTTTACCTATTGGCATGTATAAGATTTCGATCTTATACTTAAAGAACATGTCAGTTTCTCAAGTCTTGTTGACACTATTGAACTACTTTTAAATCTGACACCTTAAACAAGGCAGTGCATCAAGTCAACAATTCACTATATGAACGTCATTTTGAATTTGAGTCATTTTTTTTCCATTTTCTTCTGATGGCATTTTGTTACCACCACTGCAATGATTATTTTAACAAAAATGAAGTCATAATAAAGAATTTGTTTTCAAAGTAAGTATAGTGATTATCATAGTCTCAACCACAATCATTGGTCTTTTACACTGTGAACATCAAGGACGCTGGGCCGTGTTGTCACCCCTTCCTGTTAAACTTTAATTCTTCTTGCCATCATTAATCATTTTCTTTTATCTTAATATCGATTGAAAATATAGCCAAACTCCTAAATCATAATGCCGTATCATAAAGCTTTAGATAATCTGACATACCCTCTGATCCTGATAAGTTTCCCTTTTCTGAGATGTGAGAAGTGAATGTCTTTTTCTCTTATGTTTCATGCCCACTTTCTTTCTTTTTCTTTTTATCATTTTTGTTACTTACATGCTAACATTTTAAAGTTAACCCGAGCTGAACATCGTTATTACAGGTTATCAGGTACTAATTCAGTTGTGCTACTTTAATTGCAACAAACACCAGCTACACCAACAGCAACAGCTTCAGGTGAAGGATCAAGTACAACTGAGAGTATATCAGCAGCACCAACAACAGTTGGCAATGGAACATCAGCAGCACCAACACCAGTTGGCAATGGAACATCAGCAGCACCAACACCAGATGGCAATGGAACATCAGCAGCACCAACACCAGATGGCAATGGAACATCAGCAGCACCAACAACATTTGACAATGGAACAACAGCAACTACAAATGGAAGTCAAAATGTTTCAGAAGCTTTAACAACAGGAAATCCATCCACAACTGCACCTCCTCCGGCAACTACACAGTCTCCAAGTAATTTGCCCACTGTCCAAAGAAGCAAAGTTCTCTTGAATTCAAATATTAGTGCTATTAATGCCTACACTGTTGTGCTATTTTGTTTGTGTTTGTGCTTCTTGTCCTTTAACTTTAAAGATCCCTGTGATTCAAACCCGTGTGGCTTTGGAAGCACCTGTGAGGCTCGTTTCAATCGGACCTATGTGTGCTTGTGTCTTGCCGGTGATATATACAATTATGAATCCAGGACTTGCAACAGAGGTAAGTGTTTTTGCACCAACACCTTTAATATGGGATTAAAATGGGATTTATGTCTTATCAGTCAAAGTTAGAAGCACCTTCAGAAGAGAATTATATATCCAGGAGATGGTTACAGCACAAACAGTGTTGTCACACTCTGGTTTTGGAACCATTCTGCAGCCCCAGGTTTCGCGTTTAGGCCACTAACAATTTGCTCTTTTGAAACCAGATGTTACAAATGAATGCATTATTTGAAATACATACATCCACTAAGCAGCGGCTCTCTTGTTTTACTCTGAATGAGACACTGATTCACAAAAGTACATCATGCTGTAAAATGTTAAATAATTAATTGAATAGCCCTTGCTGGCTATTCAATAAGATGCTTGATTAATTTCCTTTTACATTCGCTTAATTTTTTCAAGCAGAATGATGTAAATCCATCATCTATATACACTACATGGCCAGTAACATAAAGATGGAAAGTTGAAGATCTGCCAACCACTGTTTTTCAACATTTTATATTTAGTTTAAAGCGCAAAAAAGCAGACTATAATAAAAAAAAGATGGACATTGCTACCATTACATTAGCCTTTGGTTGGTTTTGCACTTTGAGTCGTTGTCACAACCCAATGTGAGACGTGCATGTTAAGATAAACATCACGCATCCACCAAGAACTATCCCTGAACCTGCAGAGATATGCTAAATAAAGATGCTTCTTTGGCTGCTTTGTTAATTTATTTTGCCCATTCATCTGTTCTCCAAAATCAACTGTAACTTGTTTCATTCTTGACTGATTTTCATTCAATTTAAAATATTTTAAATGTGAGAAATTGGACAAAATGCTAGCCACTATTTGGAATTATATCCAGTTACTGTGGGTGGATTTAATTCACTTTCTCTTTGTATGGACTCACTTCCTTTGACAATACTGAATCAGTATTTCTCTACCAGTTGATCCAGATATGTAAATTTCCATGCTACCTGGTTGCTTCAAGATGCATTGATAACACCAAATATAACCTTTAAAAAAGTTTGTTTTAATCTTAGTCTTAATAACAGTGAGGCTGTGTTGCATTTTGCACCCAGACTGGCAGCTGGCTCCAAAGGGAAGAAGCCTGAAAACAAAAAGCTGTGCCTCCCATTTTGAAACGTTGAAGTTCTCGGAACCACAAGCCAGTTGTCATAGAGCGAATAGCTCTTGTGAAGTTGTAGGAAACTTTAAGGGCTTTTCTGTAAGATAGAGCAATGTACTGAGTGAAAGAAATTGGTCTCATTGCAGAACCCTGTGGAACACCATCGTTAACAGTGGCGAGTGAAATAGATTTTCTGATCTGACAGCAAAAAAGTGAAACAAGTTCTCAAACTGACATTACCTAACTTTCCCTACATATTGTTCCATTTAGCTAAAGTTTTCCCTGGGCAGCTGGTCTTTAACAGAATAGAGTTTCAGTCAGGGATGGCAGACAAGACTTCGCAAATATTTCAAGATACGGCAAATGACATTACTGCTGAGGTAAGCAATCAGTTATCTTTCCTATCTCTTAATTTTAAGACAATTATTTAAATGAATCCTAGAACCTGAAATCCAAGTTGAAGTTATACTGACAGCACTGCCTAATCTCTGCTGCATTTTCACTAATCTTATTCCTATGGTGCCAAATGACTAAACAAAATAAAACTTTATTTCCGATGTACAGATTAAAAGAACATTTGCTGAATCTGAGTACATTGGATCTAAAGTGCTGGAACTACGGTACGTTTCAGAGTGACAACAGTACCATCTTCCTATTTATCTAAAACCAACGACTCACTGCACACTTACATCCAATTGCACTGAATCATCGTACAATATCGTCATTATTACGTGTGATATTTGTCTACTTAGACGACGTACCACGAGGGAAACAAGCACAGGAGTTGATGCAACAGTAGAGGTCGCTTTCGAAACAACTTCTGACATCACAAAAGACCAACTTGTAAAAAAGATGAAGTTAATTCCAAACACAACCTTTACACGTAAGTTTGATACTTATTTCCAGTACGCCATGATTTTTCACTTGTGTAAAATGATGATAATAACATAGTTGATTTATTTGGTTGATTTTATTCTCTGGTCTATTTTTGCTCACACACGTAGCGCTGTGATCGTCAGCATCATCTATTAGCACGTTTCTTGTTTTTTGGATTTTATTTTATTTTTTTCTAAAAGCTTCATGTTTATTTTCAACTGTATCAACAGTAAAAGCACAGGTGTCAGCTGTGATAGAAAAAAAATGATAAAGCAGCTACATATGGGGATCTAGTTATCAGTAATTTCACCACTCTGCATGGGTATGGAAAATGTTGTCAAAAGTAGGTTATGTGCATATTATGAGTATTTGAACTTGTTGAAGTGAGGTTTGCCGTAGCTACAATCCTTTTTCTCTTCAATTAAAGCCAAAGCCTTGTGTGAGGACAAGCCCTGTGATGAAGACACTTCAACATGCACAGAAAATGATGGCAGTTTCACCTGCACCTGTAAGGAAAAATACATTACTTCGAGTTTCAGTGAAAGAACATGCACTGGTAAGAGCAACTTGGAGAGCAGAAAACACAAAATGTGTATTTGTGTACGTTACTCTTAAAGTTTACCTTGACTTTTTTGTATTTTTACAGCATGTGTTGATGCTGAAAAATTAAACGCAACTCATTGCGCCCCGTAAGTCTATCTATCTATCTATCTATCTATCTATCTATCTATCTATCTATCTATCTATCTATCTATCTATCTATCTATCTATCTATCTATATCTGACTGTTAATGTAAACTTATTTTTTGTCTTTCAGTTGTTCATTTGGTTATTCTGGTTTAAACTGCGAGGACAGTGAGTATTACAATATATTTATTGTGATAGCAACAACACATTTACAATATGACATTCAGTTTTACAGTGTTTTCCAGTCACTTTGGTTCAGTCTAAATATTCTTGTAGGTTCAGTTGTCACAGCTGATACAGGTGATATACCTGAAGTATTGCAAATAGTAAGTATTGTTATTTTTGGAAAACAGAAAAATGACCTCCTTCTAAAAGTAAACCAACAAGTCTTCTCTTTTGTACCCCGTGTTTTTCTTGTTGTCTTTGCAGACAACAAACATTCAATGTCAACTGGATTAAACATATGTATTTGACAGATTGTGACAACTGAATGGAATGCAGGGAAAACATTTGTTTCTCTTAGAATAGATTAATCAGTTTTGATGTCTTTGATGTGCAAATGGTTGCACATCGTGGATGGTAAAGTCTGTAGTGGTATCTCTCTTGTCCGCATGTGTCAAAATAGGTGCAGTCTTAGCCTAAATCAATGAGGAATTCAAATCCGTTCCGAACAACTTGAATGTTTCGGGATGTAATTCTATTGTGCTAAACCAAATCAGTTACTCAAGAACTGAACCGTAGTAAATGGAAAACCGATTTGAAAAAATTCCTTCTTTCAACAACACATCAAATCAGTGGTAGTGAGTAGTAAATTAAATTACACAGCACTTTCTAAGTTGTTAGTGTATAAAATCATCAGCTTTGTCCTTTAAAGGTGCAAGATAATCATATTCAAGGACAGTTTTTGAAATAGCTCAGTTCTGTGACTGATAGTCTCTTCCTTGTGTGTTAGATTGGAAGTTGTTGCTGACTATCATTGGCTCCGTGCTCGGAGGACTGCTGCTCATCACTCTCATCGTTCTGCCAGTGGTGGCGCTGAAGTGAGTTCCTGCCTTTGTTGTCTCACTTCTGTCTTTTGCATGCTTTTGCGTCACTCGTGCCACACTCTAGCCTTTATGTTATAAGCGATGTAAATCATGAACTTTCATTATTGTGCCAGGTTAGTGTGTTTATTGTTAAAAAAAAACTACTGTAGATATACTTGTTTTTTTAAGAAAGACTAATATAACTGCAAATGTAATGTGATTCAATTGTTCAATTTACTCTTTTTAGGTCGAAGAAGAAAAGCTCGAAGAAGAGCAAAAATGAAGACATTGGGAAACCTTACATCAGCCATTCTCCTGCCAAGGCACCACTAGTTAACAGCAGCTATTCAAATGGCGTCGCACCCTCTATCGGTGGACCAGCCAACGGCCTGTCAGCAAATTTAGGGGCACCTCGGATCCCACGGGCCACAACCACTAGCGGTTGGGGCAGCGGAACCAACCTGGAGATGACTCCCAGCAACAGCCGGCAAAACCTGATCCCTATGGGGTCAAACTCGGTGGGTATACTTCAGCGAGGGTATAAAACTGTGTTTTACTCAAATTTCATTCACAACGATGTTTATTTTTTATGGGTTTTTTTTTCTTTTTCTTCTCATTACTGTAGAAGCTAAACAATGACCGAGATGACATGTTCTCATACTCTCAGACTCGACCCCAGACCAACCTGTATGCTCAGTCACGACCCCAGAACAACCCCTACGCCCAAAGTCGAGCAAACATCAACCCGTATGCAGAGAGCCAAGGCCAGTCCAACCCTTACTTCACGAGTGATGACGGAAGACGGCTCAATTGATGTTGAATTACAAAAGTTGATCCAACATTTATGTTTCTCAAGATCGAAGATGTGCAATCTTTTGTTATTCAGAATTATTTCTTAGACACCACACAACTTTGTGTCCTTTTATAGTAAGAAATGCATAATCAGAATCACAATAGCTGCCTTTGTTCATACATGTGCAATGTGTAATGTGCAGTAATGAGTTTTATTGTACCACATGTCCTTTCACCAGTTTGACTTGTATAATGGGACTTCTACTCTGGTCAATTATAAGCTGTCATAAGTCAATCCTGTCTGACAATGCCCTCATTATTTTCAATTTTGTCAATATTTGTCAGTTAAATGAAATATCAGTTAAAGAATCATTTATTTTCATTAAACTAAAAACTCACATCCTTAGATCAAACTGAAACCTAAAAATGATGAGCTGGGGAGCTCTTACCCATTTCATTTCTCACTCATCTATGAATTTACAAGTAATTATTTTACATGTTGACAGTTTTCCGGGTTTGTGATGAGGTTGTGGTCTCAGTTTTATGTAACTAATTTTTGGCGAGTCAGATGAGCTTCTTCTAGTTTGCTTTTTTTCCCTCACCCTGTAAATCAGCCAGCGTAAGCTCACTTTGTGTCAAATGTTTATTAAATCTAGATTGTTTGATGTTCTGTTTTATATAACTAAGAGGATGTTTTTTATTATTAACCACTTTCATGACTGACTGATTTGAATCTGTCATTCGCCATTGAAAATATTTTGAACATTTTGCAAGTTTTGTATCTTATTAGTTTCCCTTTGTCATTGGTGTAATTTAAAAATTAATTAAAGTCATAAAACATCGACTTTCATTCAACTCTGTCTCACAGGAGACTGTGTTCCACAGAGAAAAATGAAAGCTTTGAAAGCTGGTTCTAATCTAATCTAATCTGGTTAGATCATTGTATTAGAGTGACAACGAGTCACTTTATTTTAAGCCTGATATATCTGTTTAACACACACGGGTATCCATAAAGACAAATGTAAAAATTCTATTATTTCTTTCCACATCTATTAACAAGTAGCTTACATGCATCGGTATGTTATCATACTTCAGATTTCAAATGTTATCAGCAGCTTTTGTGAAGTCAAAACCCTACACCATCTCCATGAATGGTGTAGTGTAAAAGATCTGCCATCTGCTTAAAGATCGCTGCTGTATAGACTGTCGCTTGTACCACTGGAGGGTACCAAAGTTTCACTAAGAGCCATTCTGTGTAAAAAATGAAAAATAAGTCAGCATTGGAGTCCTCAGTATGTATGTGCATATCACTAACTCAATCATGCATGATCTATAAATGAGTCCGTCTCCACATATATTTTTGGTTACTGAAATAGTTTGTTTGGTTGTTTTTTTCAACGTAACAGAAGTCACGTTGAAATCAACACTTTTATTCGACATCCCATCCATTTTTTGTCACTGCGCCGTACGATGACAGAAAACATCAAAGGAAGTAATATTCTAGTTGAAAGCAAATCGCGTGTGGGCACATGAGAAAATAAAGCCACGGCAACAAAGATCAGTTATTACTAACTGGCATCAGCAGAAAAACTGTGACGGCAGATGATGTAACACAATTTTAAGTTTTAGTGTGTGGGAATTAGTGAACAGTTCATCTGCGATGGGGGATGTTGAAATTCTGAGGTACCTTGTGGCCAACAGGTGGTCTTGGTACTATCCAGCTGCTATTATTCCACTGTGAAAAAAAGCCTCATATGCCAGAAAAGAATTTAGGAATTTCTCGTCCGTTGTTTTTGCCATTAGTCTTCAGATATTGATATAGCCTCACTTTCAGTTAACCTGAAAGAATACTGAGCGCTTCCTCTTTCTGCCACAAAGCTATAAACCAGTTAAGCAGCATTGCTGTTCCAAGGTCATACACTGTAAAATCCAATAAAGATGTCAGCAGAAGCTGCCTATCATCAGTTTCTTTCATCGTATATATGATAATGTGCCAATAATGTTGGGATAATCTGTTGTGAATATGCAGCACATTACATCTTAAAGTTAATGATACCTTTAATTGTAAACTGAAAAAGGAATGGAGTTTACGTATATATATGTATCAAATAACCATCCACATTCACTAAACTAAAAAAAACAATAGTATACGCGCATGTGCGGGTGTGTTTAATCAGTGGTGGGTGGCCTGTTTTAGTCAAAGTGTCACACAACAGATGTTTGTGAAAATGTGTCACAGAAAGAATAAAGAAGATTTCTAAGGGCTTCATGTTGCTGACGCCCATCGGTTTGGGAAAACCATTCCTAAAGGAATTGAGGTTTTACTCACTCAGACAGGCAGACTGGGTACAAATGGAAATACTCAAGAGCATTGTTTCCCCTTTAAGGAGTGGTTCATCAGCAAAAATCACTCCAAGAGCAAAGCAAGTAAAGTCTACAAGCCCATAAAGGAACTCTGGGTAGATTCTTAGCAAATAAAGGCTTGCCTTTATTTGTCTTTAAAAGTTCATGATTCCACCATCAGCAGAACACTAGTTAACTATGGTATGCATGACGGGACTGGGAGGAGGAAGCTCCTGCTCTATAAAGCAAATATCTGGTGCTTCCTGAAAAACAAGTTGGCATGCCAAAGAATTGTTGGGGGGGTTAAACCAAATTAATTTTATGTTTGCTTAAAATTGCTGGTATTGTGTTTGGAGAAAATGTTGTTTTCCAGCTTAAGGACATGAGCCGATATTTGAAACATGGTGGTTTGACACGTAGCATCGTGGCTTGGGCTTTGTTTGCTGCATCTGAACCAGGATGTCCTTTTATCATAAGCAGGGTTTTTGTTTTTTTTGCTGTTTCTTGATTCATATCTGTAAGATGTAAATAAGAAAATATTGTTGGAAACAGTACAAAGCATCCTGAAAACAGCGTTTGGAAGTGTGTCTGACCTGGATGAATATTGAACTGACATGACTCAGCAGCTGTTTCCAGACTTAGGTAACAATAAGTCTCACATGACTGACCGGCATCTTTCCTGATGAAATCCCAGATGTTCTGATATATCAAAGCCCTCATTTTCCTCTTGTGGAAGTTCTTGCAGTGTTTGAGTTATTTTTTCTTCTCACTTCTACCAAGCGCTCCCAGGCAAAATGTCACTTCAGTCACAATAGAATAAAGGGCAGTGTCGTAAAGCTGAACGTCAAAAACTGATCTCCAGGTTCACTCTGAGATCTACAAAGACAGACACACTTTTTCAACTTAGAATTGAGAAAAGCAAGACAGTGCTTCTATCTGTATTTTATTTGAGTCTGTATTGTTAAAAACAGAAACTTAGCCAAAAATCTGGCTGTTATTATGGACTCAACAGCCATATCAAATCAGTTATGAAGTCAGCCAACTATCACCTGAAAAATGTTTCAGGGATGAAAGGACTAATGTGTCAGAGTGAATCAAAGAAAAGCTGGCCCATTCATTTATTATCAGTGGACTTTATTGTTGCAGTGTATTTACTGGTTCACCTAAAAGATCGATCTAACAGTTGCAGTTGATTCAGAATGCTGCTGCCAGAGTCTTCAGTAAAACCAGGAAAGAGAATGGGGTCTCTACATTCTCTCCTTGTCTGTCAAAGATTCTATTTCAACATACTGCTGTTGGTTTTTAAAGCTGTAAATGGTTTAGGGCCAGAGCACATCTCACTTACGTCAACTCTTGCTTCCTTTAAATCAAACCTAAACACTTTCCTGGTCACCACTACATTTAATTAACTGATTCAATTGTAGGACTTTGATTAAAAACTTTCACTGCACTTTTTTTATTCTGTTTTGATTTTTTCTGTGGATTTAGTTTTTAGTGATTTTATGTTCTATGTAAAGCACTTTGAGTCACCTAGTTGTTGAATTGTGCTGTATAAATACATTCGCCATGGCAGTATGAGCTATGAGCAGCGTAGTGTGTAGTGCCACCTGGTGACACGACACAACCTTGTTTACTTGCCTCCAACCAATCTTGGAAATGTGTCTGATTCCCATCTTTTTTTTTTTCCAAAAGATTCCTTCAGATTTGCTCAGATAGTGAATGGAAATCCGACTATTTGTGTGAGCGAATGATGAATTAAACCCATGATTCTAAACAAAAGGAGACCAGGACATCTGTCCAATAACTGAATCTCAGGAGAGCACGGGTCATTTTACTGGAGAATGGTCAACAATGAGTAAACTGCATATGTTAGAGTGTCCTGACCTTAATCCATAAGATCTGTTGTGGAAGGATGTGTAGCAGTCAATGTGAGGAAACCCACCAACATCCCAGTTGTGGCAGCTCTGAACGGAGGAACGGGATAAAACTTTAAGATGATCTGCAAGACTGATTGACAGTTAATGTTAAGGTTTAGTTGCAATTGCTGCTGCACAGAGGTCACAAACTCACGGACAGCAAAGATTTTGATAACCACAGACACACATGTAATGCTGGTTCTTTTTCCTTCATGAATAACCAGTCGGTATTTTTGTCCCGCTTGTTTAACTGAGTTCTCTTTATGTACAAAAAGGACTTAAAGGCGAAACAGGATGATGTTTTCAATGTTTTTATTACCAAAAGTTCATGTGCTGGTATGCACAAGCTTTTTGGCACCACAGTTTGCTGATGTGTGCGTGCGTGACACACACTGCAAATGACACAAGTTCATGTCTAAATTATGTTCTTAAAAGTCTTTTATTTCAAGTCACGTATATGGAGTATGGAGAACCAACCAGACTCCCAAGTAGAATAATTACATTAGACTCAGACGTGAAGAAGAAGGTTTTGAAGTGAATATCAAATTGCATGCTGAAATACAAACATGTACATTTAATCTGGCATCAGTTGTTAGCAGTGAACTTCCTGTCATACGCATTTTGTTACACAAAAATGAGTTGTCACTTTTTTTCCTTTTTTTGCTGATGTAGACAACATACCGACAGGTAAAAGTTAATCGTAGATGAAGTTTATGTAAAGGAGCAAGCCATAAAGAGCTGTATCACTCCATGTCACATTACTGATCTGCTGGTTGCTCATGGTTTTACATCTCAATCCCAAAGTCATCATCTTCTTCAAGATCATTTGGGCTCAGGCAGTCATGGGTGCAGATTGGGCATGAGCACACGCACTTTTCCAAGCCAACACCTGAGCTGTGAAAAGACGAGGACGCGAGAGAAGAAAACAAAGTGTTAAATAATGGACCTTAACGGTCTTCATCTTTTGTCTCTTCTGCTGCTAACCCAAGGAATTCATCTTGTTCAAGGTAAGCGTTTTCTCTTTATTCCATCTTAGACATTTGTTAAAACAAATAGAGATGAAATGAAAGGAATAGTGACAACAGTGACAGAACACATATAGAAGTTATGAGAGCAGTATGTGTTGTTTTTTTTTTCATTTTCTCTTCTTCATCACACTGCTGTCATCACCAAAAGACAGAACTTTGATGTCCTACTACTGTAATTTCTGGGCTAGACAAAAAAAAAGTTCAGCTCCCTGAAGTAGTTTCACACTTGCTTTGAACAAATACTTTGAAATAAGATCTACGATATCATTGATCTTTCTTTTTATCAAAATCTTTGTGGCACTGTGCAAAGAATCTGAGGTCCCGGACTATATGCAACATGCAGAAAATTTACATTTTATGCATTTACAACGAAATTGGGTAGTTAGAAGTCTGTATTTCACCATTAGCATACAATTTCTACTTAACCAAGGGTGCTAGGTCCATATCCATGTCCACATCCTCCATTATGTCCCATTTTGCAATTTTAGCAACATTCTTTCAAATCTGTGCCCGTATCTCCCTTCTCTACAGAGTTTATTGAAATTTGGATAGGTAGCATAATTTTTATTTACCTTTTGTGTTTATTTATTTATCTATTAACTTGTTTTTTGTAATGCTGCCAGGAAACATCCAATCAAACAAACATAATTAATGCGGAACTAAAGAATGTATATGAATCCACAAGAGATACAAAAGTTAAAAACACTGAATGAGTTGTCAATGCTAATTCTAACACTGATAAATGATTTGAAATGACAGCTAGGCATGGTGCATGGTCACGAGATGGACTGTTGATTCATGGTGAAGAATTAACTTTCCTTCAGAGGCCAGATCACATGCTTTAAGGTTCAGACTCCGCACATAGAGAAATTATAAGTAATATAACAGTCGTAAACATAGTAATTCATTTGTCAAAGAAACAGTAAAATAGACTTTTTTTTTACACCGAAGCAGCAGTAACATAAAACATTTAAATAAAAAGTCTTTTTTTTAATTTTTTTATTGTGCGATCAATTCACTGTCTTCTTGTAGACAAGTACATTCATTTATTCAAGTACGATGGTCATCAGACTGATTACACAGTTGATTTCAAAAACTTTGAAGAACAAACATTGTTATTAGACAAAAAAGCTGTCCTATTCAATATGCAAAATGTTGCATTTATTTTTTCTGGGGCATCTTTACAGGTCAGTTTCTGTAAAGTAATATTTTCAGTGGCTGTGAAAGTTAGCACTATAGCCAAAAAAAAGGAAAATAAATGGATATCTTTAGTATTTTGAGTAGAGGACTTCTACAATTTGCTAAGAAGCCCATTAGTTCTAATAATATGTTTTTGTGACTGTATCTGGCAGTAATGAAAAAATATAAACTGACCAGTGCCTTGTGGACCACTTACACATTAAGAAATAAATATATATATATATATATATATATATATATATATATATATATATATATATATATATATATATATATATATATATTATCTGTGGCTGTTTTGAATCACCACACTTACAATTTACAAATTTGTAGATTTAACCAGTCCACTTTAAAAGCAGTCTTCCTTTGATAAGTAACTCTCCCGTGGTTCTAATAATTGGTATCTCTTTGATAAATCTTCCATCTGGAAAACAAACAATATGAAATATTTCAACCTGTCATATCCTTATTATATTTGAAATATAACCTTATTTGACACAGAACACCAGTTTAAGCAATTGTGTTATTTTAAACAATGAAAATGAACCCTCCAAGCAGAAGCTCATGCATCCAGCTCATGCAGTGTCCATCAAAAGATAAATCAAACTAATCTTTTTGTCTGTTTCTGTGTCTTCTTTACAGGGAACTGTGGCAGTAATGAGTTCCAGTGCACCAGTGGACAATGTATTAACATAGCCTGGAGGTGTGATGGAACTAAAGACTGCGCAGATGACTCAGATGAGCTCAACTGTCGTAAGTTTTACAACTAGTCGCAGGATTTGTACAATAACATGATGATATATGCATTTTGTAATTATTTCTTCATTTGGAAAATAAAGTAGCTCAACTAAAACAAAAGAAATGAGCTGTGCAGAAGCAAAAAAATCTAACACATAGTTCTGTCACTAAATTCACCTGCTTTATTCCCTTGTGGTAGCACCGCCAGCATGCACCTCACAGGAATTTAAGTGTGTGACAAGTGGTGAATGCATTTCATTGGGATTTGTCTGCGATGGGGAGGAAGACTGCGTTGATGGCTCAGATGAACAAAGAACATGTGGTACAGAATACACACTGAATGTTTATGTCAAGGAAAATACATATTCATATTGATTTTATTCATTTTCTATAGATGTGTGTTAGTGCTTAAATTGGCTTTAAATTGGGCATTTAAATTTGTAATAAATCAGTCTGAGGAAAAAGACTGCTCATGTGGAGCAATATAGACTTAAACCACTAGGTGGCCACATCATGTCAGTAGCTCAATGTTACAGTACTACTAGAGTTCAATAAGAATCTTTAAAATATGAAAAAAACAACTTAATGCCTCAACTCAAATATATTCTATACCATCAAAACATACACTTATTGAAAACATATGTACGCCACAAACTTTTACAAACAATATTTTCTTATGCTGTATAAGTAGTTTCCCTATGTGATTTAAAAAAAATGTTTTCCATATAACTGAGATGAAAAACTTTGGAGAGATGATCATTATCAATAATAGAATGTTTGGAGGAGTTGTGGATCAGCCCTTAATCATTGTGTCATACTTTAATTCTAATTCTAATAATCCTTTAATACTTAGTTCAGATCAGTTCAATTCGGTTTGCCGATTCAACACCATTTCACAACGTGTCATTTTAAGGCAGTTTAGACAGAGAATAAACGAGTTCAATAAAAATCTAATTAGATAGAGTCCAATTAAATTCAACCATGATCCAATGTGTTGTAACTAAACTGAAATACAATGCAATCCATTTCATAGTAACAATTCATGATATCACATTTGGAAACAATACCCACTCACTCGGTCTTATTTCAGGTGGACGTACCTGCAAGCCAGACCAGTTCACCTGCCAGGAGGGCCAGTGCATCCCCAGCAAATTCAGATGTGACCGCGTGAAGGACTGTGTGGACAACTCTGATGAGAACAACTGCAGTAAGACTTTTATCTAAGCTTGGCAGCCTAAAATCACAATACTCATAATACTCAATATAATACCAGTCGTCGGACAATCTCCAATAATGTCCGAAATAGAAGTATTTATGATTAATTTTATTATTGTTGCATTAAGGTAAAGTTGTGTTCTTTCTTCTTCTTCTTTTATTAGACTATCCACCCTGCACTCAGAAGACATGTGCAAATGGGGCCTGTTACAATAACTCTCAGCACTGCAATGGCCTGCAGGACTGCAGAGATGGTTCTGATGAATCTAACTGCAGTGAGTTGACAAAATTCAAAGCAAACTTGGTCTGTGTATGTTTTAGTGATACTATGATTTATGTTTGATAAACTGGGGAAATTTAAATTCATGCAGCTTTGCCTTAAAACCCAGTAAATTAACTGATTAAAGGCATGGTAGGTAATCCTGTTCAGAAACACATTTTGTAATACTGGGTGAAATGGTCCGTCTATCCTGAGAGAAATCTACACAAGATGTATTTAGAAAAAGGGACGAAAATAATCAGACCTCTGTGGCAGCTGCAGGACTGAGAAAAAGCTGACCAATCCGAGATCAGCGGGACGCTGATCTCGGATTGGTCGCCTACAAAAAACCAATCAGATGCCTCTGCTTTCTGCCTACGCCCCCCTCTGCCGGCTCCCTGCTCCATGTGCGCATGCGGTTCCACCGGCTTTGGATGAAGCACTGACGGAATGGGGAGGGGGGGGTGGAGCTTAGAGGAGTGGACACTTTCGAATCTTGCTAGCTCTCTTGCTAGCTCTCTAGGATTACCTACCATAGCTTTAAGCCTCACAAGAGCTGCGCATACAAATCCCACAATAAGAAATGAGTGGAGATAGAGAATATAGCTTAACATATAGATAGTACAGAAACATACATAAAAAGAACAAAAATAAGTAAACTATGATTTCATTAGTTTTAAATGTTCTACCATATTTCAAAAGATTGCTACGTTTTTCTTTTCTATAAATAAATGGAACAACTTTAAATTCACTACCTTGCTTGCTCATGGAGTGTCATCAAAATGAAACGCTTTATCCAAGACTTTACATATATTTCTCAATTTGCCTTTCAAATTGTATTCCTATTTTTGTCGGACACACGACAATGTCACTTCCGGTCGCCATCTTTATTTACCCGTTGCTAATGTTTGTTTACGTGGGGCTGGCAAAGTATCTCTCGAAGAAACGACAGCACCAAATCCTCCCTGACACTATTTGTGGTTTTGTGAGTTAAACAAGTTAGTTATATCCTCAAAACGAGCGGAAATATCAAACAGACGGTTGGTTTTGAACGGTTTTACCTAATTGAAGAACGTTTATGTGAGACGTATCTTTACATTACTTAGAATGTGATTAAATATTTAAAACAGAATTTTTTTTTATCCATCTCCAGCAACTCAGCACTGTCCCATCCACCAGTTTGAGTGTACCAATGGCTACTGTATTCCACAACCGTTTGTGTGTGACCACTGGGATGACTGCGGGGATAATAGCGATGAGCAAGACTGCTGTAAGGATTCAATGTGGCTGAACAGTCACTTGCACACACTTTCAAAACAATGAGACGCTTTTATTTCAGGATTAAAAAGGGAATTCACTGTTATGTGATATACTTATTCATTAGTGTACCCAAGCTGTAGTGGCAGTGAGTTCACATGTTCCAGTGGCCGTTGCATTCCTCAGCGTTGGGTGTGTGACAAGTTCAACGACTGTGGTGACTTCAGTGATGAGCGAGGATGTGGTGAGAAAACTTACTCATACATGTGGGCCCCGATTCAGTGTTGAGTGTGTTGTGGTATTTCTGAAATCATTGTGTCAGAAATGAGTAACGTCTGCGCAAACTAGACTCACTGCAAAATCATTGAAATGTTGAAAAATAACATAAAGAAACTACAATAAATGTGATGATTAGTTACAAATGTGTATATTTCTCGACTAGCATAGTTTATATGTTGAAGTGAGTGAACGGATACGTTTCACGAGGCAAGTTTTGTGATTTTTCTGTGTTTATACGGGTGCGTTTGTGTGGGTTTTAGACAGTAACTCCCGAGACTGTTACCCTGGTGAGTGGGGATGCCCGGGCTCGACAATGTGTATACCACTGGCTAAAGTGTGTGACGGCAAACCCGACTGTCCTGGTGGTACGGATGAGACCAACTCCACAGCACAGCAGACCTGCAGTAAGTGTGTCTGACGCATCAGTTTTTTTGAGACATGTGCACAAACATGAGTTTAATTTAATTTAAAGAAATCGTACTAAGCCAGATCTAAATGAGACCAAAGTCTGACTGAGACCTGACTCAGTAGAGTTAAAGCTAGTGAAAAAAGCTAGTGAAAAATTGTTTTTGCGCTTTTATTAGACTGTAAATTTAGGTACAGGGGTTTTAAACATGGTGCATTGTCCCCATAAACATTTCTCAGAGGTAAGCTGCTGGAACTGTAACATAATCGTAATTTTGTCTTCCTTATTACAGCCCTCGCACAGCTGTTTTAAAAAAATAAATTTTATTCGTTTGCAATTTTCAGTAAGTTGTGACCATCATTATGATGATCTTGTGATAAAGTTTGAAACTACACGCTCCCATGGTGATAATAAAATGATGAAAACATTATAAAAAAAAGTACAATATCTTACTAAACTTGAACATGATTTTGATCTGTACAATTTCTATCCACAGGCCTGGATCGGTGCTCCACTTTGAGCTGTGAGTTTCTCTGCCACCCTTCTCCGCAGGGTGGCTCATGCTATTGCCCCGATGGCTTCATAGTAGCCAATGACAGCCGTACCTGTGAAGGTGAGTGCCACATTTGCTCTTTGAAAAGAGCAAATGGATTTCGTCACAGTGCCCTGGTGCAATTGCTCTCAGTCAATTTCACGGTGGTCTGGTTGCAATAGATCTGCAATAGACCCAGTGTCCATACCATAAAACATGGGAGTTTGCTTTGTTGCACAGATTACAATGACTGTCAGATCTGGGGGATCTGCGACCAGCTGTGTGAGGATCGTCCTGGGACACACCACTGTAGCTGTGCTAATGGATATTTCTTAGAGCAGGGTCATATCTGCAAAGCCAACGTGTCAGGTACGGAGTGACACATCACACGGCGGGTTTAATATGACACTGATGTGCTGCTTTAGCCTGTGTGGGGTTTCAAAAGTAAATTTGACTCATCTAAGGAAACCAGACTTTGTACTTTTACTTGCCTACATCATCTTTGGAAAGACGATTTTATTTAAAAACACATTCACTAAAAGCTCATTTTTCTCTTAGTGGTTAGTCACACAGATGATTATCTGCATGTTTACTTCACAGTCATATACGTGTATACGTTTACTCACTCAGATTTCCGCTGTAACTTCTAAAAGGAAATAAATTTAGCACTGGGTCCTTGTATTAATGTTTTCCAGCTGGATTGCCACAGCTCATTTTCACCAACGGGGGTGATGTGATGATGGCCGACATACACGGGCGCTTTGTCAGAACTCTGGTGCCCTCTCAGGGCAGAGGTTATGCTGTTGGGGTGGCCTACAACTGGCGCACCGACATAGTCTTCTGGAGTGATACAAATACCCAAAAGGTCAGTCTGGCTCACTATCGGATGAGATTCTTGACGATAGCAATTTTTTCTTTTCTTTCTTGCAACTGGGGGCATGGCGGACAAAACGTGGTTCGTATGCATTTTTCAAGTGCAAGTTCACCGCAACCCCTGTGACTCCTTTCCCAGGTTTATTCTGCCAGCTATAATGGGGATAACATAAAGGAGGTTCTGACTGCTGCGGTCAACAGCGTGCAGAATCTTGCGGTGGACTGGGTCAACTTAAAACTCTACGTCTTAGAAGCTATGGTGGAACGCATTGACGCGTGCGATTTCGACGGAGGGAATCGAGTGACACTGGTGGCTGAAAACCTGCAGACTCCTCATGGGCTCGCTCTGGACCCTACCGTGGGGTGCGTTTACACGCTTTAGTTTAGCAAAGCTGCTGAGCTTGCTTTGCATGCAGTGCATCATATTAGCTGTAATTAGATGAGATGCTTCTAAAAGTTTTTTTCGTCCCCTTTTTAACAAGCATTCTGATAGTACGTTTTTATCCAACAGCGTGAGTAAATGTATATAAGAGTTGTAACAAACTATATATATGTATATATTTATATATATCTATGTATGCATATATTTGTCGTCACTTGGCATCCATTTTATTTGTTGACTTCTTGTGTGTTTGCAGCTACATGTTCTTCACAGACATGGGCATTAGCAATGAGCAGACCAAGCTGGAGCGAGCCTTCATGGATGGCAGTAATCGTGTGGAGCTGGTCAAAAGCAGGCTCGGCACGCCAACTGGAATTACACTTGATATTGTCACGAGGAGGGTCTACTGGTCTGACAGCCACTTTGACACAGTGGAGACCGTCACATACAGTGGTTTGGACAGGTAGGGTTTTCATTCAAAGTGGCGTCAGTCCACCGTTTTCCAGCTGCGTTGCGTTCCGCTTTACGGCGTATTTGACGGGTGGTTGTTTTTCAGGAAAATAGTCCTCAATGGCGGAACACAGGCTCCACATCCTTTTGGGATGGCTGTGTTTGAAAATCACGTGTTTTTCACCGACTGGACCAAGATGGGCGTGGTTAGATCCAATCGGTTCAATGGTAGCAACCCAACACTCCTCTATCGTACTGCCAGTCGGCCAGGCCATGTTGTAGTCTCACACCCTGTCCTGCAACCAATTGGTAAGCGGACACACACTGTCAACCTGGTACAAGTGAGACACAGCCTGCACAGTTTCCTCTACTGGTCATGGGCTCCTCTCAAACCATTGATTTCTCTATGATCTTTAAGCAGCGGGTAGTTTTTACCTACAACACCGACAAAGACTCTGCTTTGTTTGCTTTAAGAAAAACACCCAGTCTGACAAATGTTGGCGCCCTTATTGACTGATCACACCTGTCATGTCTTGCAGTGATGAACCCCTGCGGCAGACACAACGGTGGCTGTCAGCACATTTGTGTCTTAAGTCATCGCACTGACAACGACGGTTTGGGCTTCCGCTGCAAATGTCGCTATGGTTACGACCTGCAGCCTGACCTTCGGACCTGCTTCAGTGAGTTTATCGTTGACCGAGCGAGAAATTACCCTCTGTTTCTGTCATACGGCAGAGTTTTGTTTCTAAATTCTGTTTGGCAATTGGTGAAAATAGGAATTTTGTATACGCAAATTCTACATTTCCGCAGTTTTACACAGTTTTCCACGGCATTGTTATCAAGTCGATACAGTAATGTTGCTACATGAACCAAGACATAAATGTATACATATAAAGTGATTGCTAACGACATTACAATAAACTATTTTTAGCCTATCTAAACGAGAGTATCCTTCAAACAGAGGGATTTATGACTTGGTTGTGTAGACAACATCAAAGCTTGCGGTTAACCAGTATTACTCTCTTTGTACAGAGATAAAGGATTACTTGTTATTGGCCACTTCTCTGGCGGTGCGGGGAATCCCTCTGAACGTATCCCTCCAGGAGGATGTCATCCTTCCCCTCACGGGACTCGGAACATCTCTTTCTGGCTCTGCGGTGGAGTTTGATGGAAATGAGGAGGCTATCTTTTTCAACGACAGGTCTAGAGGTCTCGTCTATAAGTCAAACCTGAATGGCACAGGTCAGTGTCCATTACATTTGTATAGTAAAGCGCTGTTAAAGGCCACTAAGACCATTACATCTGTTGTGCAAATGTATTTCAATAATTTGTTCAATAAAGGATTAATTTACCATCTATCAATTTGCTTTTCATTTTTTTTTTTTTTTTTTACTGTATGCACGCCATCAGTTCAGCAGATTTTGACAGGATACAGAGTGGGAAATGTTGACGCAATGGCTTATGACTGGACCTCCAAGGTTTTGTTTTGGACTACAAGTACCTACCGGTCAGTAGTGGCCTTCAGAGTCACAGACAAGTCCAGACGGGACATTGTTATTGGCCTGAGGAACCCGAAGGGAATTGCAGTGCATCCTAGTGCTGGGTGAGTGCTCGGATTTAGGAAGAGTAATCACCAAAAAACTGTTTATCGGGTTAATGGTTGATATGAGGTCACTTCATGCTTGCAGGTACAGAAACAGAACTATGCTTGGTCCACACCACATTAAACAAAAATGGACATTTTCTTTTAATCTTTTCTGCTTAGTCTCCTTTGCTTTTCAGATGTTTCGGATATATGACCATTGCAGCTGTCAGATTCAGACTTGACTAGAGTTTAATATGTAAAATTATATCAGAAAGTTTCATGATCAGTTTTACTTTTCTTGCCCCTGATTAGTCTGATCAAATGTTGATCCACAGCTACTTGTTCTGGTCGGACTGGTATCGTCCGGCAGTCATAATGAAAGCCTACACTGATGGCAGCCATGCTGTTCCTTTGGTCAACACAACGCTAGGATGGCCATATGGACTCGCTCTCGACTATACGTAAGTACGGCGATTACATATGTAATTCAAAGGCTGCTGTTTTAGAAATTAGGACAGTTAATTCTGTGATGGCAGTATTCTTTTGGGCTCCCTGGTCAGTAGCTTGTGATTGCTCTGTTACAGAATGGACAGGCTGTACTGGGTGGATTCCCTCCTGGATCAGATTGGTCACATTAGCATTGAAGGAAACAACAGACAGATGTTTACCAATATCGGCCAGATCACTCAACCCTTCTCTTTGACAGTTTACAAAGGTGATCTCCTTGAATACGTCTAATGCACACATTCAAACTTTGACTTTATTATTGTTTATCTGCAAACTGTAAACTTTACAGTTATTATAATGCCTAAGGAAATCCCTACACTTCCATATGTTCAGTGTTATAAGCCTGGCACCTTTGTTCCTATAATACTGTGATGATGTCTGGAGGATACTTCATTTAACAGCTGACCTCCATGTGTGACCTCCATTTTTCCTCACTTTTTAAAAGCTTTACATCTTTTAGCATACTTCATAAAAAGAGAGCATAGCACACAAATAAGATTTGACAGGTATATTTCTTACTAAAATCACTGATACAGCTACTAATAGCTCACAACTCTAAAGACTAGTCTTATAAATGTGGCTATTTTTCTCTTGTAGACTACCTGTATGTGTCTGATACAAGGACCAGAGCAGTTTTTGAGATGAGGAAGAGGGATGGAGGAGGAAACATCATGATCAGACAAGGAATCACGGGCATCATGAACGTCAAGGCCTACACAGCTGACCTGCACAGCAGTACGTTCAGTCACAGCAGGAGTTGGTTTAAAGTTATCTGGAATAATGAGTGGCTTGAAAGTAGAACAACAACTGAGCTGTGACTCAGGCCGAAGTAAGAATCCAGGAACCCTCTCACTGCTTCTTTGTCTCTCCTCCCACAGCCTTCACCAGCCGCTGTAATATGATGCCCAATGGGCGCTGCAGCCACTTCTGCTTCCCTACTCCCTCCTTCAGCCGAGTGTGTGGCTGTCCGTATGGTATGAAACTTCAGTCCAATCAGAGGGACTGTGTCAAGGACGATTCTGTCCCCCCCCCTGATAACAACTGTGGTGACTACGCCTTTGAGTGTGACGAAGGACGCTGTCGGCCCAACTCGTACCGCTGTGATGGGATTTTTGATTGTGTAGATAAGACAGATGAGGCCAATTGCACTGATACCGGTAAATGTCTTTTACTGTATTGTATAAAAACGGCTAAAGTGATTTGTATGCATTTTGGAGAAGCAAAAAATGCTATTTGTAATATAGGATGATTAAAACAAACTGACAGCCTTGCGTATCTTCACCAGGAGCGACCTGTTCTCCGTATGCATTTACCTGCAACAACAGGCACTGCATATACTCCAGCTGGCGCTGTGATGGCATAGACGACTGTGGAGATGGTTCTGATGAAATAAACTGTCCCACTCGTGTCCCTACCACCTGTGCGGCTCACTACTTTACCTGTGATAACAACAGGTGCATTTCTAAATCATGGGTGTGTGATGGTGACAATGACTGTGGCGATGGCTCAGATGAACACAATTGCAGTAAGTTTGTGGCTGCAACGCTGTTGTCAACCCTCCTCTGTGCTTGGTGAAATACTGCACACTGAGATGTTACCCTTTGGATTTCACATTTAACTGAGCTGTGTGCAATTGCCAGATTCAACCATCTCTACGTGTCCTTCGGGCTACTTCCTGTGTCCTGACCACCGCTGCATCAGCAGCTACTTTGTGTGTGACGGTGACCAGGACTGCTTGGATGGCTCGGATGAGAAAAACTGCGGTAGGAATCTATAATGATTTTGGGTTCTAAGAAATATGGTTTCTGTAGCTCAAAGTTTTTCTTTTTTTCTTATGATTTCCATGTTTTGTTTTTTTTCCTTCTTCCAAATTTAAGAGTTTTCCTGTCAGTCCTATGAGTTTGCCTGTGCCAGCGGGGACCAGTGTGTCAGTTCAAGTTATCGTTGTGATGGCGTGTTTGACTGCAGGGACCATTCAGATGAACAAGAATGTCGTATGTTAACACACACACACAACTATCATTATGATAATCAAGTGAATTGCTGGCGTTTAGAGTTTCACATTAGTCTGCCAAGTTGCTAACATTTTTTTTTTAAGCAAACTCCACAGCAGTAAAATGTTGAAAAGCCATTTTTGAATGTCTCTGGCATCTCCAGCCACTCGAGGTCCAGGCCTCTGCCATGACGACGAGTTCCAGTGCCAGACTGATGGTTTCTGCATACCGGACGAATGGGAATGTGACGCCCACCCAGACTGTGAGGATGGATCTGACGAACACAATTCCTGCCCACCTGTCACGTGCAGATCCAACTATTTCCAGTGCACCAACAAGATATGCATCCCAATGAGCTGGTTGTGTGACGGTGAGAATGACTGCAGGGACATGAGTGATGAACAGAACTGCCCCACACCTCCCTTTACTTGCCCATCAGGACAGTGGCAGTGCCCCACTGACCAAGTGTGTATTGACCTGGACAAGTTGTGCAATGGCCAGAGGGACTGTCCCAATGGAGCGGACGAGTCGCCTATCTGCAGTGAGTATTGTATATCATGTTTATGCCTCAGTAAGGAATGTTCATAAAAAGAAATGACAAATACAGAGCAATTCAACAAAAAAAGAACAAACACCCTAATAAATGCAAAATACTGACTTGATGTTGTGCTCTTTCAAAAAGACGAAGACGACTGCGCGCTGAACAATGGAGGCTGCAGCCATGATTGTGTCCAAGGACCATTTGGATCTCAGTGCACCTGTCCACCAGGATTTCAGCTCCTCAATGACTCCAAGACTTGTGATGACATAGACGAGTGCTTGATCCCCGGTTTCTGCAGCCAGCAGTGCTACAACGAGAGAGGAAGCTTCAGGTGTCACTGTTCAGACGGCTACGTCCTAGAGCCCGATGGACGCACCTGCAAAGCTGCAAGTAAGCAACAGCTAATGCAGCCAATGCATAGCGCAGACAAGCAAAGCATCCTTTGATGCTTTGACACATTTAATCCTTTACATGGTTTGTGAAAAGTATTGGTATGTTTGAGTACCCTTTTCGTGGAGCTATGAACTGTACATTTCTCTCCCCTAAGTGCAAGTGTTAGCGGTGCTTTTGGTGGCCAAGCGTAGCCAGATTATCGCCAATAAGGTCTACATAAGACCACCCCAGCTTCATCCAGTGGTCAGTGGTTCAAGCATTGTGTCTGTGGACTTTGACCGCTCGACTTCCAGAATCTACTGGGCTGATGCCTCACAGAAAAAGATATGGAATGCCTACCAGAATGGCACTGACAGACGGGAAGTAAGTGAAATGGTAGCACAGAAGGTGTGAGTTAAATTGTAAGATGTCGGCCAATTTCTAAGTAGCCGCTGAATGTTTTTGCCGTAATTGAGTTCAGGCAGCATAAACTGAATGAAGTATTATATGCAACAATTCTCATTGTTCAGCATGTTCCTGTTTTAGGTGTTCTCCTCTGGTCTGATGGTACCTGAGAGCATTGCTGTGGACTGGGTGGGTCGGAACCTTTATTGGACCGACTCTGTCATGGAGAACATTGAGGTCTCGACTCTGGATGGTCGCTTTCGGAAAGTCCTCTTAAACAAAAATGTGACCAGCCCCCGCGGACTGGTTTTAGACCCTCGTAACCAGTAAGCAAACTCTCTGAACAGGTTTTTAAAATTTATAATAGTATATCATTATATCCTTTTTATGGTTTGCTGTCATTCCTCCTAGCACAAACCTGATGTTCTGGTCAGACTGGGGTCAGAATCCCAGGATTGAACGAGCCAGCATGGATGGACTCACAAGAGAAGTCATCGTCAGCACTAAAGTCTACTGGCCCAATGGCCTGGCCCTGGACTACACCACACGCAGAGTTTACTTTGCTGATGCTTACCTGAAATATATTGACTACTGTGATTATGATGGTCAAAACCGCTATCAGGTCATGGCAAGTGATGCGGTACGTGACATATATTGCAAGTCAGGAATGAAGTCTTCATTTGTGAGACAAATTTTGAAAACAACGCCTCACTGCCTCACACCAGGTTCTCCAGCACCCACACGGTATGACAATCTTTGAGGACAGCATCTACTGGTCGGAGCGCTACACCAGCAAGGTGATGAAGACGAACAAGTTCCACGGAGGAAACATCACCACTCTGATGAGCAATGTCTACCAGCCCATGGGCATTGTTATGGACCATCCCATTAAACAGCCTGCAGGTAGCTCGCGATTAGACTGCAGAAACCTACCTGCAAAGTTGTTGAAGTCTCTTGAATTATCTAGAATAATCGAGTATTGATCAACAGGAAATCTAAAGGGAAAAAAGACCCAACCCATAATGAACAGATATAAACAGGTTTAAAAACTCACCTGAGTTATTGTTTTTAGACTGAAAGTGGCATTGTGCTTCTGTATTTAGCCATGAACCCATGCGGCGAGCACCTTTGCTCTCAGTTGTGCCTGCTGTCAGTCGTGAGGCCCAGGTACTACACCTGCCACTGCCAGTCTGGTTGGAAGCTGGATACTGACAAACGCACCTGTGTCAAAGGTAGGTTTTCAGCTTCACTTTACACTGAATTTAATCGAGTTAAAATTGCCTGTAAATCAGTGAATCAGTAAATTGATCATCATAGCCTAGTTCTGGTTGATAATAACTCCCCACAACTTGTGTGCTATCATGTTCGTCTTTGTTTTGTGTGTTTCTTTCCTATTCTAGATGAGACCCCCTTCTTGATGGTTGTCAGGGATTCTGTCATCTTTGGCATTCCCTTGGACCCCGCTGACCCATCCAACAACGCCATGGCCCCCGTGTCTGGCATCGACCAGGGGAAAGACATCGACTTTGATGACCAGGAGCAGTTTGTTTACTGGGTCCAGAGCACTGTGAGTGCACATCTCAGATTGCAGAAAGGGAGAAATGTTCCAAAATGATTAGAATTAACTGTGATACTATTACGCTTTTGAATAAGATGTGTTATAACAGGAAACCAGCATAATAAACATATGCTATATTTCATGTTAGATTTTACTGTTAGCTGCTTGAGTTGATCGTTTTACATCGTGACTACTCTTGTTTTTATGCTTGTTCTCTTATTTTACTCTAATATCAGGGTTCAATTTGGCGAGTGAAAACCAATGGCACCAACAGATCCCAGTTTGCTCCGGCTGCTTACATGGGGTCACCATCTGGTCTGGCTTTTGATTGGATAAGCCGAATGATGTATTACACCAACCCCACTGGCAAAACCATTGAAGTAAGCACCTCATAAAGACAAAAAAAAATTAAAAAAGAAGCTGATGGTGTTAACGTTTACCACAGACACACATTGCCAACACTAGCTTTAGATGTGATGGTTGACAAAATAACATTAAACGTGACCTCTCTTTGCTTAAAAAAAGACCCATCAACAAAGCATTAAAATCTTCATCTTGTAGTAAGTCTGGAAATGCATGCTGAAGTTTAACTGTTGCAACTTCTCTAAGATACTTAGAACCTTTTTTTATTTTTATTAATAACACTTGGGAGTTTTCAGTTTGCTGGTTGTCAGTGTTTATCTTTTTTATTTTTGGCTTTGTTATTGCTCAAGTAAATTTTAAAAAAAAAAGCTTTGCTCTTAGGTTATCCGTGTGGATGGAAATGAGAAATACAGGAAGACTCTCATCGCCTCAACTGGCAAACCGGAGGGAACTGGAGAGCCTGTTGGAATTGCCCTGGATCCGGTCCGAGGGTAAAGCATCTGTGCATTGATATGGGGGATTGGGTGGCTTATATGAAAACACAAACAAAGCCATTGATGCAGGATGATGTTCACATCAGCGTATTTTGAGTAAAACAATTAAACATATTTAAATTTTCATTTCTCAGTGGCTGGATGTAAAACTTAAGATAGTGGGTCCATCGAGTGTTCACACTGCCTCACCGGTTCTGCCGTACCTTAAACCTCCTCGGCTGTTTTTCACATCTACTCTTTCCCTCCACAGGAAACTATTCTGGACAGACAAAGGGTCAAATGAAGTCCCTCCAAAGGTTGGCAGCGCTGACATGGATGGAGGCAACCTCAGAAACCTTTACACAGGCAACTTGGCGAATATTGGATTTATTACTGCTGACATCTCGACTATGAAGCTTTACTGGGGTGTGGCTGGCACAGGCGTGGTATGTACAGAATACCAGCTCTGCGTGTAGACTATGACCGTCAATGCAATCAGTTACATTACCTTTTTGAGATTTTTAATCTCTCCCTACAGACTTCCTTTTTTGATTATTCCTAGTTAATACTCTCTTTAATCCCAGATCGAGTGCGGCACCATGGATGGAGTGAGCCGTGTGACGCTGGTCAGTGGCCTGTCCACTCCGTGGGGGCTGACAGTCTACCAGGACCACCTCTACTACACCGACCTGGACTATGAGGTCATTGAGAGGGTGGACAAAAGCAACGGTGGCAATATGGTGGTGATGAGGAGCGGCATGTCTGGCCTGCGTGCTATCAAAGTACACGCTAGAGACAGTACGTGAATTCACCCGATTCAGATTTAATACACAGGTGTCTGTTCTTCAGCTTGTTAGTTTTTAATCCAGATTTTTCCTTTTTCCTTTTTTTTTTTTTTTTTACAATAATTGCTGTCAGTATGTGAGTGAGTGGGACTTTTTACCTTTACAGTCCTTGTCACAACATCTGTCACGACACAACATGTCCAGTTTCAGCTTGTCCGGTTGCAGTAATTTGGGGTCCTATGGTTTAGTAATGCTCACTTTCACCACTTCGTCTCCCCCATATCAGACTCAGCGGGGACCACCAATGCGTGCAGTTCCAACAATGGGGGCTGTCCTCACCTCTGTCTGCCCAAACCAGGCAATCAGAAGACCTGTGCCTGCACCACAGGGTTTATCGCCTCTCATGATGGCACCCGCTGTGAACAATATGAGTCCTTCGCCATCATTTCTACACCCAAATATATCCGAGGCTTCCATATAAACAGCTCTGACCATTCTGAGGCAATGGTGCCTATTGGTGGAAGTATGTTGGCTTTTCGCTGTTTTTACAATATGGTGTTTAAGACTGTTTTGCATAATATATTATTTTATTGCTGGATGTTATTATCAGCTGTCTACTAACCACAGGATGTATCTGATCCTTTCTTTCCAGCATCTTATAACATTAAGGACAAGTTAGACATGCATATTGAATCTGGCTTTGTTTACTGGACTGACAACAGCACCTACTCCACGTACAAGGGCATCTTCAGGACCAAAACAGATGGAGGGAGTTTCAGCCATGTCATAAGTTCTGGCGTCGGACGCAGAGGCATCCAGGGTCTGGCTGTAGACTGGGTTGCAGGTATGAATCCACTTTTAACAAGGAAGTGTTGGTAGAATAACCCTCATCTTTTCTTACATTTCCCCATTCACTTTCTCAGGTAACTTGTACTTTTCCAATGCCTTTACGAGCGAGACATTCCTGGAGGTGCTGGCCATCAACACCACCTACCGAAAGGTTCTCCTCAAGAGCTTACAGGACCAGCCCAGAGACCTGGCAGTCAGCCCCAAACTTCGCTACCTCTTTTGGACAGATGGTGGCCAAACACCGAAGATTGAGCGGTCCCTGCTGGATGGAACAAACCGCACAGTGTTGGCATCAGAGAGCCTGGCGTCTCCTCGTGGCCTAACAGTTGATTATACAAATGATTTCCTCTATTGGACTGATGATGTTCTTGATATGATATCCCGCATGGCTTCAGACGGGACGCAGAGGCAGATTATCCGGTACGGGAGCCGTTATCCGTCTCCAACAGGAATGGCTATTTTTGGAAACAACATGCTGTGGGTGGATAAAAAGCTTGGAAAGCTGTTCCAGGCCAGTAAGGACCCAGCCAATACTATGCAGCCTGAGGTGACAGTTAAAGTAGCTTCATTTAATACACACAGTTTTATTCCTTTTCTTAGATAACACAAAACAAAACAAAACAAACAAAATGAACAGTTTTTGTAGTCAAAGAAACGGCTAAAAATTCAGGTGTAGACATTTAATGAAAACGATTTGAATCCTTTCGTCCACTAAGCACCACAAATGTTATCGATGTCACCAGGTAATCCGAGACAGTCTGGACGGGCTGATGGACGTCGCTGTGTTTGACTATCATGTCCAGCCTACATCTGCCAACCAGCTAGGCTTCAACCCATGCCAGGAAGACAACGGACGCTGCCAGCAGCTCTGCTTCGCCATTGCAAACCAGGAGAAACCTAAATGTGGGTGCGCACATGGGTCGCTCCTGAGCAACGGAGTAACATGTGGCTATGGACTAGATGAGTATCTAGTTTTCAGCACAGACTACACGGTGAATAGCATGAGACTAGACCCAGCAGATCACAGTGTTCCCTATCCAACGGTGACCTTGGGCTACAACGTCATGGGTCTGGATTATGACTTCAAAGAGAAAAGAGTTTTCTTTACCCAGTATATGGGGATAGGTCGGAGCAGAATTGGCTATGTCACCACAACATCCATCAGCAGCCCTGCTGTCATTATTGCTTCAAGTGAGTTTAGGATTAATTGTCACTGCTCACTTCACCATTTCCTTCACGATTGTTTTTGTAACATTATTTGATATCCTGTGCTCTACTCACTGCTCAGACTTGGATGACCCAGAGGGACTGGCCTATGATTGGATCAACAAGCGCCTCTATTTCACTGACTACTACAGACGTTATGTCCAGTCAATCGGGGTGAATGGGTCGAATCGTTCGACGATTGCCCATGCAAACAGCCCCAGAGGCATCATCGTCGACCCGTGCTATGGGTAAAAGGAGGAAAATTATTATTTCATAAGAAAATGTCCATAGATTGGGACTGGTTTTTCGAGTATTAATGTTGAACATTAACTTTAGCCATGAGCTGCTTCTTCTTTTTCTCACGGCTTTTTCTTCCTAGTTACCTGTACTGGACTGATTGGGGGTCTCCGGCTAAGATTGAGAGGGCCACGCTGGGTGGAAACTTCAGGACAGCCATCATCAACAGCAGTCTGATAACGCCTAATGGCCTGACTTTGGACTATGAGGAGAGGATGCTTTACTGGGCTGATGCCTCACTGTAAGTCCAGATTTCCCTGTCAGACAGTATATATCAGTTGAAGGGAACAATTTTGCTGCAGCTTTTCTTTTTCCCTTTACTTTCTGTAGAGACAAGATTGAGCGGGCGACGCTGACCGGCGAGAACCGGCAAGTGATCGTGCACGGAGTGCAGTACCCGTTTGCCTTGACTGTTTTCCAGCAGGACATTTTCTGGACAGACTGGACGGCAAGAGCTGTCTTCAGGGCAGGGAAGGATGATGGCTCTGGCTTCACAGTGGTAGCCCAGGACCTGCAGTACCGACCAAATGACATCCACGTTTATTCCGGATCTAAGCAGGAGAGTTGCTCCAGCTTCTGTCAGCAATTCAACGGAGGCTGCAGTCACATCTGTGTTTCTGGTAAGGGCAGATTCATTCTTCCATTGATACTGGAAAAAAGGGAAGGAATCCACCAAACAGATGGAGAAACTCAGTTTTTTAGGAATTTCTTATGTGTTATTTTTGTCAGTTGCAAATTTAGTGTAATCATTTTTTATTCAACTTTAATGGACATAGTGGAATTATGATGATATATTCATTTTTATGCATAATTGAATCTTGAGTGCTTGACTTCAAATGTGTAATTAAATTAATCTTAAACTGCTTAAAGTTACACAAAGTACTGTTAATAGATAAGACAGTGTGTCTCTGTGTTCCCTCTGGTTACTCTGAATCATTTAAACCCACAAATCTACTCTCCATAATCTCCTCTGCAGGTCCAGTTGGCCCAGAGTGCCAGTGTCCTCATGACGGGAACTGGTACCTGGCAAATAACGGCAAGGATTGCATCAAAGACACGGGGAAACGTTGTCAGCCAGAACAGTTCACCTGTCTGAATGGCAACTGTATCTCAGTGAGCTGGAAGTGTGACGGCTTCGATGACTGCCAGGACAATTCAGATGAGCTTGAAAGAGTGTGTGGTGAGTAAAGACCTTTGAGATATTCATATTCATTCCCATCCCGATGCCAATTTGCTCTGTTATTGATATACGAATGCTAACCTGTTCTACAGTTAGATTGCAACTAAAACTTCCTTCTTACCCTACCCAGCCTTCCACACATGCTCAGCCATGGACTTTACCTGTGACAACGGGCGTTGCATACCCTTAAGCTACACCTGTGACTACACAAATGACTGTGGTGACAACAGTGACGAGCTGGGCTGCCCCTTCCCTACATGCAATCCTGCTACTGAGTTCACGTGCGCCAGCGGACGCTGCATCAGTACAGCCTTCGTCTGTGACGGCCACAATGACTGTCGAGACAACGCCACGTCAGACGAAATCAACTGCCGTGAGTGACAATAACGCTGAGCAGGAGTTGGATTCATTAATTGATCATTGATATTGTTTGAATATCATGAAAACACTGCCAAAAACCTTTTTATGATTTTATGCTCTCCTTCATCATCTCCAGCTGACCGCACATGTCCTACTGGCCAGGTGAAGTGCGAGGGAACCAACATCTGCATCTACCCTGATAACCTATGTGATGGCAATAACAACTGTGGGGACAACAGTGACGAGAATCCCCTCTTCTGCGGTAAGGCATTCCCGAAGTGAAAGTAAAGATAAAATTAGAAAAAAAGGAGACACATTTTTGCTTTTTTAACTTGCAATCACCCTTATAGTTTCTAGGTTATCAGCTGCACGTTAACTTGGCTCTGACTGAATATGTTGTCTTTGTGTGTTGTTGTGCTGCAGCGGACCGCACGTGCTCTTCGGATCAGTTCCTTTGTGATACAGGAAAGTGCATTCCTCAGTCTTGGATTTGTGACTCATTCAAAGACTGCAATGATGGGACAGATGAACCTCCCTCTTGTGGTAGGTTGTCTCTATTTACGCAACAGACGAGTACACTTTTCTTCGTATTATGAACTGTTGCATTCTAACGACTTATTTCCACACATTAATTCCAAATATTGTCATTTTACATTTACAACTCACACCCAAATATTATCAAAGGGAATTTTCTGTCCTGGTTTCTGTGCAGAGGATCAAATTAGAACGTGCAATCCTGACCAGTTCACTTGTACCAATGGAAACTGCATCCCTCAGTCACTGGTTTGCGATGGCAACAATGACTGCTGGGACAGCAGTGACGAGGCCCCAGAGCTGCAGTGTGGTGAGACATTCATTTATCACAATTTGTTATGATAAAACTCGTTTGATTTGTTGTTGGCTAGAAGAATACAAGTAACTCATTTAGGCTTTTTTTCACAGCTCTATGCCAATTTTCTTTTCAGTTTTGTATATACTTTTCATCTGAAGTCTGATTACAATGTTTTTGTAGTTGTTTGAAGCATCACATTGTTTATCCAACCTTGATGAAACCTCTCATCTTTGTTTCCGCGGTAGGACAACGTACCTGCAGTTCTAACCAGTTCACGTGTCCAACCTGGCACCCGGGCCACCCACGCTGCGTGCCTTTAAGCTTCGTGTGCGATGGCGAGAAAGACTGTGCCAATGCAGCTGATGAGCTCCAGAACTGTCCAAACCGGACCTGCCACATGAATGAGTTTGCCTGTTCTAATGGGCTCTGCATTCTCATCCCATACCAGTAAGATTAAAACCTGTGATTGATATATGCGGCAGCCTGAAAACTAATTCGCTAGTCAGTGAATGATGAGATCCTCCTCTTCCCCAGCTGCGACCGCGTGAATGACTGCGGAGACGGCAGTGATGAGTTGGGCTGTACATATGACACATGCAGCAGCAACCAGTTCACCTGTGGTAACGGAGCCTGCATCCCCTCCTCCTACGCTTGTGATGGGGAGAGCGACTGTATGGATGGTTCAGATGAGGCAGACGGCTTGTGCATCACACCCCAACCCACCTGCTCTCCCCAGCAGTACTTGTGCACATCAGGAGAGTGCATTGATAACAGTAAGGTGTGCAATGGGCAGAAGGACTGCCAGGACAACAGCGATGAAAAAGGCTGCGGTGAGACAATTTGGAATTTATGTTTCATTATTTTTCTTGTTTGCTATTTATGAATGGTACCCCTGAGACGGACATTATCAGGGAGTGTTATTTAGTTTCAAAGACCCTTAAAAACCTTCAGTTTTTCCACAGTGAAAACAAAAAAAAGGACTTAAAATATGTGTTGAGAAAGTGAACTTTTTGCTCAGTTCAAATTTTGTCTTTCATGTTTAAAATTGTAAAAGATTTGTTTTGTGCTACCTCTTAGTTTGCTAATATGTAAAAGTAAGGAAGTATGTGTCCTCCAGTTTTGCTGCATGTCATAAATGCCATGTCAAATATCTTCTTTTTTCCCCACTTCTTCCTGTTTCCTGTTTCTGTTCAGGGGTCAACGAGTGTCTCAACCCTTCCGTCCATAAGTGTGCTCAACTCTGCACCGACACCCTTACTGGTTATTACTGCTCATGCTACCCAGGCTACCAACTAATGCCAGATGGCAAAGCCTGCGAGGACATCAACGAGTGTGTCAGCACACCTGCAGTCTGTAGCCAGATCTGCGAGAATGCTGTTGGCTCATACCACTGCAAATGCGCTCCAGGGTACATCCGGGAGCCGGATGGACGCACCTGTCGCCAGAACAGTGGCATTGACCCCTACCTGTTGTACAGTAATCGCTACTACATCCGCAATTTGACCACCGATGGGTCCCATCTGAGTATAGTCCTGCAGGGGCTGTCCAACGTTGTGGCATTAGATTTCGATCACTATGAGAAGAGACTGTACTGGCTGGATGCGGGGGCAGGAAAGATTGAGAGGATGCGTTTTGATGGAAGTGAGAGGGAGACACTGTTAACTGATAACAATGTAGCAGGAGCTGAAGGCCTTGCACTGGACTGGGTGGGCAGGTGTGTAAACATGGAGTTTTCCTCCAAAAGTAGGAAATCAAGCATGCACAACTGTTTGTAAGTTTGTCAGTAAGTTTTTTTTTTTTTTTTTTTTCTTCTTTTTTTTCTTTTCTGCAGAAAAATGTACTGGACGAATGGTTACTACAGCTCACTTCATGTGATGGAGCTGGATGGGCGCTACCCAAAGACGCTGCTGTCAGGGGAATTCACAAATGGAAATGACACCTATGTTATCAGCCGACCGCGTGCCGTGGCTGTCAACCCTAAATATGGGTATTCACACTCGCACACAAGACTTTAAATCTTTGGTTGACACACCAAAATAAGTTGTATTCAGACGATTCTATGGAACTTTGTTTCAGGTGCAGCAGTTACAGCTAATGATAATAACTCAGTTCGGATTTGTTAGGAAAGTGGATAAAATACCTCCAGGAATACAATGTCAGGCATTAGCATTAGCATTGTTTGCTTTTTACAGAAGATTTAAACTCCACCCCGTCCCACCTCTATCTCTCCTTTCCTGTCGCTTTTCTCTCAGGTGGCTGTACTGGACTGATTGGGGGGACGCAGCCTATATTGGCAGAGTTGGCATGGATGGAACAAATATCAGCGCCATTATCACAACCAAGTTGGAGTGGCCCAATGCTCTGACCATTGACTACACCACCAACAAGATCTTCTTTGCCGATTCACATCTTAACTTTTTGGAGTGAGTTAAGGGATTCAGACAGAAATGTTATTTATAATAAAGTTTCTGTATCTGTGATGTATCTACTTTTATATAAACCTTACTTGTTTTTGTAGCTTTGCAGACATGGACGGCCAGAACCGGCACCGGGCTATTGGCGGTACACTTCCCCACGTATTTGCCGTTTCTCTGTTTGAAGACTGGGTCTTCTGGACAGACTGGAACACGCACACCGTGGAGAAAGCCCATAAGTACACTGGCGAGCAGCGCACCGTCATGGGCAACAACACACATCGGCCCCATGACATTCATGTATACCACCCCTACAGGCAACCTAGAAGTATGTAAATGACAGTTGCATTTGTTTGTGTGTTTATTGTCAGCAGACTCCAGTAATATTATTTTTTTCTTATCTCCATATTTCCCAGGTGAAAACCCTTGCTTATCGCATCACCTGACCTGCAGTCATTTGTGTCTGATTGCACCTGGAGGGCAGCAAGCTTCCTGCGAGTGTCCAGATCATTTTATTGGCTTAGCTGTGGGATTTAAGATCCAGTGTGTTGCTGACTGCTCCAGTACCCAGTTCCGCTGTGGGGACAATGAGAAGTTAGTCAGATTGTTGACTTTGACAGTTTTCATCAAGACAGATGTTCAGTGAGCACATTCACAAGACGCTAGAAAGTTTGTGTTTCGCATTGCATGTAAGCATGTTAGTTTGGCCAGTATTGTATGAAATCAAACTTCTCAAACCAGGAAAAACGCACCCGGTGCGGTAGGGGATCGAATCACTCGGCATGCATACGCTCTACTAGACTCAAATGGGCCAAAATCACCATTTTAGTCATCTGAAAACAACCTCTACGCATTGAATTCAGCTATCCTTAGATGTTCGATGATCTCCCACAGAGAAAGTTAGAAGCAGCAGAATGTCTTTAATGTTTACTTAAGCAGTCCACAGTGTTGTGGGATTGGACGTGCTTCAGTAATAGCTCAATTCCCCCATCATGCACGTATACTGAGACAGGTATGGTGGCCCAGTTAAATGGTCAAGTTGAGCTGAAACTGTATTTTTACTCAACTGTAACCACACTGAATGACTCTAAGATGTATTTCTAAACTTAAAAAACTAATAAGAAATAAGATATTAATAACTAGGAACTGAGTCAAATAAAGCAGGAAGCCAAAAGTCCAAAACGGCACACTCAAAAACAAATAAAACAAGAATATAAGGGAAAAAAGTAGAACGATAATAATGAAATCACATCTTGCGGAACTTTGAACTTCAAATAATTTTACTATTTCTCCTTTCTCCTCAGGTGTGTTCCTATATGGTGGAAGTGTGACGGTCAGTCAGACTGCGGTGATGGCTCAGATGAACCTCAGACCTGTCCACCTCGTTACTGCCCCGTTGGCCAGTTCCAGTGTCAAGATGGCAACTGTACCTACCCTGGTTTCATCTGCGATGGACAGCCAGACTGCCCTGACAGCTCAGATGAGGATGCCGCTCTCTGCAGTATGACAATAAAACCAAGAATCTCAGCAGATCCTGCAATGATATAAAATGATAGAATAAGCTCAGCGCTGAAATTTCAACCGTGCTTATTTTCAGTATCCTCCGATTGTCTTTTAAATTTCAGATTTTGCTCCAATTCTTTTTTTTTTTTTTTTCTGTCCTTGCAGGTGATCACCGCTGCGAGGTAAACCAGTTCCAGTGTAAAAACAAGAAGTGCATCCCTGTGTCCTGGCACTGTGATGGGATAAACGACTGCTCAGATGGCAGCGATGAAGATGCAGAAACTTGTGCCCAGAAGACTTGCCGACCAGGAGAGTTCCAGTGTGCCAATGGCCGCTGTCTACCATCAAACTATGTGTGTGATGCCCAGGACGACTGTGGAGATGGTTCTGATGAGCCGTATGAAACCTGCAGTAAGTTTGACTGGAGGAAATGGTACTTCAAGAGAAATAAAGACAGAGATACTATCATTTTAGACATTATATTACTTTAACTGTTGATCTTGTAGAGGCATAATACCATCTGTAGAGACTGTGGCAGGAATGAACAGCTGACTTCCCTCATTTCTCTTATTAGTGTGTCTGGGATTAGCACAAAAAGCTCTACTGTAATTGATGACAGCAGTGTTCTGTGGGTGAACAACTGACAGTTTAATCAAAGAGATTTAACTGTTTTTCACTCATACAGTATATGATCAATAAAGACTCAGTCTTTTCCAAAGAGTAATCTGGGTGAATTAATGATGTTATACTGCCTTCCCGTCCTCCTCTTTCAGCTCCTAATCACCGCCAAATCTGTTTTGCTCTGTTTTCCTCTCATATTTTTGTTGCCTCTCTGCATCTTGAGTACTTCCTGTTTTACCATCAGTCTTTCCAGTCTCGTGAGGTCACATCTTTAATTCATCTCTGTCTTTGCCTTCCCAGTGGGTCCCGAGTACAAGTGCGATGAAGACACGGAGTTCTCCTGCAAGACAAACTACCGCTGTATTCCTCAGTGGGCCCGCTGTGATGGCACCAACGACTGCATCGACAACAGCGATGAGGAAGGCTGTGGTCAGTGCTTATCCCACCGCTTATTTTTCAAAATCTTTTATGGTTCTATGCAAAATGCTTATGTGTAACTACACTACTATGAACTGTACAGCTACGACCTTACGATGAAAAGAAAAGAGCATTATTTTGAATAGCTGCAAGGATTTACAGACCATCTATACAGCCCAGTAATCAGGTAGTTTATTGATTTGTTTTAGTCAAGGCAACAGCTGACCAAGGCATTTTTTTCAGCTTTTTCAAGTGGTTTAAAGCTGTTTAGAGCAGAGAAAAATGTCAACAAAAATGTTTATTATCCTCTAAAGAAAACAGATTGGAGACACAAAATGCATTCAATTATGAGGGACTTAATGGGCAGCCACAATTTATAGATTCAGATTTTAGTAGTGAGAATGTGCTAAGGTTTTTGGAGCATACAAAGCTTATCTGTTTAGCTTTAGTGTTTTTAAACATTAAATAACACAACAACGTCACTGCACATTGTGTGTTTCTGACCATATGTGGAAACCCCCCCCCCCCCCTTTTTTTTTTTTTTTTCCTGCTCTTCTCTGACTATAACTGCGACAGAGGAGCTGACCTGTGATCCTCTGGGAGATTTCCGCTGTGACAACCACCGCTGTGTTCCCATCCGATGGAGGTGCGATGGCACCAACGACTGTGGCGACGGCTCAGATGAGAGGAACTGCCGTAAGTGTCAAACTCTCTACTTTTTTACTAAGAACTATTGCAAACCACTAAGCATCAAAAGGAGACACATGTCCACCCGAGCTACCCCGTGTTTTTCAACCTTCAAATCTGCCTCGTGATTTGGATGACAAATCTCTAACTTATAAAGATGTACAGAACATTTTTAAGATGCTGAATTGACCTATTGGTTGATTAATGCATGTATTAATAATTTGAGTTTCATACTATAGTTATGTAACTCCTATAACTGGGCCTGTGTAGCTCGTGTAAACAGCTGCACCTCACTCTGCTCCCTTACTGAAGAAATGTGTATCTCTGTGATTGTGGTCTCCAGAGCCACGGCCCTGCTCTGAAAGTGAGTTTCGATGTGACAACGCACAGTGCATTCCTGGAAACTGGGTGTGTGACCATGACAACGACTGCGGAGACAACTCAGATGAGCGAGATTGCGGTGAGCAGGCGCTGTGCGCATCCTCCCTTCCTCACACTATTACCTGTCCTCAGCGGCACACATTAACATCTTGGCTCTTTTCCAGAACTGCTGACGTGCCGCCCCGGTTCCTTCCAGTGTGACTCGGGTCACTGTATCCCCACTGCACTGCAGTGCGACGGCAGGCCCGATTGTCAGGATCTGTCAGATGAGACCAGCTGTCGTAAGTAAACAACATGCCAGGCTCCTCCTACAGTCTTTTAGTGTGCTTGTTTTTGTGGGTAGGAGGTCATCATTCAGGTTGGAAGGCTTAAAAAGGATGATCATGCACTGTTTTGGATGCATAAGCACATAGAACAACTTATTGAGAAATCAGATTAAAGGCAAACTTAATCTAAAATGTAAAGGTATGTAAAACTGTCCATACGCAACAGCAGTGTATTAATTAAACAGTAATTAGAATAACGGAAGAGATTTCGATCATTTGTCTGTCTGGACTTTTGCAGAAAATCTTCATAATTTCCTTTTATTTGTTATCGTAACATGTGGTCGAGATCCAATGAGGTTAAACTTTGGAACAACTGGGTTTTGACTATTTTGAGGTCAACAGACCGTAAACCATGTTGTTCCTAGTCGCACATTATTTCTGTCCTCTGCTGTTTTCATTCAGTTACTTTACAGACTTTCTGAACAAGGAACCTTTTACAGAGTTTTTGTTCAACGTGATGTGAGATAGAAGAGTTTGCTGAATAAGATATGACCTCATCCAAGAGTAGCGGTAGCCACACCTACAAATATAACCCGAAAACATTAAGGTGCTGTAGATTCTACGCTGGAGTTTTTGTTGCCTCTCACTAGAAGGTTTTGACTGGGTATCTTTCAGGTAATAATGTTTTTTGTTTTTTTTTCTGTCTTTCAAGCTACTCGTTACCCAGGGGGCCGTTGGTGTCCTGAGAGCCAGTTCCAGTGTACCAACCAACTGTGTGTGAGCAAGAGCTGGGTGTGTGATGGTGTTGACGACTGTGGGGACGGCTCCGATGAACAACTCACTTTATGCTGTGAGAGAAATGCCCTTAAATTTATTCATCTTTTATACGTTATTTTTTTCCATCTCAGTCATTTTTATCCGCAATTCTGTAAAATGACAAATTGTCACTTAAAAAGTTTTAGTTTGCTTATTAAATCTCCTTGATGTTTGATAACTGACAGTTCTGAGTCAGTCGGAAAAAGAGATGGAAATTAGGCTTATGGAAGCCCACGTTTGTGTGTGTGTTGAACAGTGAACATAACCTGCGAGATGCCGTCCAGATTCCGATGTGCCAACGGCTACTGTATTTACTCTGGACTGCTCTGCAATGAGAAAGATGACTGTGGAGACGGCAGCGACGAAAAAGAAGATCTCTGTATGGCTCACACTCATATGTGCCGCAACAGACACATCAGCACTTTTAGATCAACATTACAGAAACGACAAAGTAGTAGCAAAAAGAGACGTTTGGGCAAAGTACAGATGTTTAAACGCAGAGAGACGGCTGATATGAGATAGATATTCTACATGGAGATGCATTGGGCTTTCAATGAATCAACTTAAGTGCACTGTGCAATATTGCTGTTGTTATGTTTTTCTTATTAACCGTAATCATAACCAGATTTGTAATGCGCTCGGGTTTAGCAAATGCACCGCTTCTGATCAGTTTCTGTGATTGCCAAGCATTACTCCAAAACCCACTGATGCTCTGAACTTTCCTCTGTGAGGTCAGTGAAATGGGAAATACAAAAAAATGACATCAGCGACTACACAGGAAACAAAGCCCCAAACATGCAACGGCTAAGGAAATGTCACAATCAGCTTAAACGTCAATCAAATTAGAGTGCAGAATGGAGGCTGACATTGGCTGGCTCATCTAAATCCATTTGTTTGTCAGCAAGATACAGTATTAACGGGCAGAATGTATCATGATAGAGTGCACAGGTTTAGGACTGTGAGACTGAACATCTCCACACTGTAGGGAAAGGTTTTAATCTTCAATCAGAGCTGCTCGTAGGGGTAACTTTTCAGCTGAGTCGTGCAAACATTCATTGCTTTCTGTCGTGTCATTCTGACTGCAAACTTCACAGGCCGTGAGCCCACTCTGCCCCCCTGCACACTGGAAGAGTTTAAATGCATCAATGGCCACTGTGTGCCCCTGCCGTACGTCTGTGACCACAACGACAACTGTGGGGACCGCACGGATGAAATGGGCTGCAGTGAGTAACACAAACATAATCATTCCAACCGGCTGGCTGATTTAATCTTCCCGATTTCGTTCAGTTTTATGAGAAAGAAACGTGAGCTAACCGTGTGTGTCCTGATGTTTCCCAATGTTACAGAATAACTTTAAGATGTTTTGGTTCAGTTTAAAATAATTAAAAAAATTTTAAAAAGTGCAAGACTACAGGAGAGCATTGCCTTCATCACAGAAAAAGGACGTGATCATCATCAGAAGTGGACGTATATGTGAAGAATAATCAATCTTATAGTTTATACTAGACTCTTAACAGTTTTCAGGTGTCTTCTTAGCTCTCTTCCAAAATATGCCAAAATATCCTGGCTTATGATTTAGTACTCGAGGTAGCATCGGGCGCTCTCTTATAATCAGGATAAGGCTTTATGATGCGTTGGCATAGAAAGAATTGAGTCTCCCCTCCTGTGTGTTTGATGGAGCAGATGAGCTCCAGTTTCAATCAGCGCAGCTGTTTCCACAAGACACACACATTTGACTGTATATGGGTAAACTCCCAAGAAAGCATCTCAAAGTGTATTTTTTGCCGCAGTCTGTTTTTTATTTTTTGTTTGTGTGTGTTCCAAGTCTGCCTTCTTGCTTTCAGCTCGGTACAAAAGGCATTTTAAATGTGTCAGAAACGCTCTGTGTCTGGTTCTAGATTTTGGCCATGACAGAAACTGTGAGGAGAAGCTGTGCCAGCACGAGTGCACCAACCTGAACGGCACCGGCTTCATTTGCTCCTGCAGGCCTGGATACACAGTGGACCCAGACAGCACCTACAACTGCCTGGGTACACACATACACACACTCACTCACGTAGACACTGGTTAATTAATCTAATTAAAAATCCAGGCGGTAAAAGCCGCCATCAGATCTGCAGAGAAGAGCAAACGTGGCCAGAACTGCACTCTCTGTCCTCGTTCCTCAACTTTACCACTTGTCTCCTCCCTCCTCTAGACATCGATGAGTGTGAGGTGTGGGGTACCTGTCCTCAGGTCTGTAAGAACACCAAAGGCAGCTACGACTGTGAGTGCGCATCCGGCTACAGAAAAGTGGGAGATGGCAGCATGTGTGAGGCTGAGGGTGAGAATGATCTTTTTAATAAGCCTTGAGCAGCGTGATGTAATTTGCCTCTATGTCTTACTGAAGTAATCTTATCACTACAATGCAAATCTCATATGTACTGTTTGTTATTAATCTTCAGAGTTTGTATTTAATAAATAGACCGTTTCTTTATAGTCCTCCTGATACATCAAATGTCTGTTTCCCCTGCAGGAGCCACTCCTCTGCTGCTTCTGCCAGAGAGCGTTCGTATCCGGAGGTTCAACATGCAGACGGAGGCCTACCACGACTTTCTCCAAGAGGAGGAGCGCATCATGGCTCTGGACTACGACTGGGACCACAATAACACTGGATTCAGTAAGACACACGGATTAAGGCTAAATTTCAGGCTTACAGCTGCAGCTGGCTCTATGCAAAAGGCAGTGATAACAAGTCTTACATCGTGTTTGGGGCTTTTTCAGGCATGGTGTACTTTACTGTTGCCGGTAAGGACTCTGTATCAGGTGCCATTAAGAGAGCATACATACCTTCAGTGGATGACGGCAGTAATAACATCGGTGCAGCTGTTGAACTCGACATCAAGTACATCACCACACCAGATGGCATCGCTGTGGACTGGGTGGGCAGGTGAGTTTGTTCTTTTGTTGTGTCCTGATATGAGCTTTGTCACAGTGTTTAACTGCCAACTGTTTCTTTCACTTACATGAATACGATATTGACATCAGAATTATTTCAGTACATAGCCTCTTGTTAAAGATATTTTTTTTCTTTCATTTTAGAAACCTTTACTGGGCAGACTCCAGGCTGAGGAGGTTAGAAGTGGCCATGTTAGATGGACGCTACAGGAAGCATCTTGTCAAGACTGATTTGGGACACCCATCTGCTGTGGCGGTCAACCCTCGACTTGGGTAAGATGGACAGGAATGTCCTCTTTGCTCTCTGAGAAACAGTTTTCCAAACTATTGACTTTGAGGCATTGAACTATTGTTTCCCACTTTGCAAGTGCAGCATCAACTTTCTAGCATTAACTTCAATTTGCAATACGTGGCGACCTCTAGGCATGGGCCGGTATGATAACCTTAGGCAAAAAAACATCACGGTTTCACGGTATTATGATTACAGCTCTGAAATGTGTATTTTGAATGTCTGTATTTAAAAACAAGAAAAATTCAAAACTTTTCCATTAGTTATGAAATAGTGTGCTTCAGTGGACACACTTGGGAATTATTTTTGCCTTTCAGGATGCAACAATAATAATATTATTTCGGTTTTATATAGCGCTATTCATAATACTCAAAGCCACTTCCAGTGAATGAAACAACAGCAAATTCCCCAAAGTTCTGCCAATATCCGTCAGTGAGTTCTGGGAGTTGACAGTGTCGTACAGGGGCCTGTGCGCGGGGGGAGGGGCCTCCACTTTCTCTCTGACGAGACATCACATGAAAAAAAAAAAAAGTAAAAATAAAAAAAATGCTCATACCACAGGGACGGTATGACAGAAAATTTTAGTTGTTTTGAAACCTTGACTTTTTAATATCGTAATATACCTGGAAACCAGTAACCGGCCCATGCCTGGAGACCATTTCGTGCCTTTAATACAAAATCTCTCAGCGACGTGCAGCTTTCCAGCAGAGGTGTTGCAGCATCCTCCTGCTGTAGGATTATGTCCATGTGTAACCTGTCATCTAAGCTCAGTGCTCTAATTTCTGCTCTGCCTCTGCAGGATGCTGTACTGGGCAGACCGAGGGGATGCAGCTAAGATCGAGTGTTCTTGGTTGGACGGACAGGAGAGAAAAGTTCTTGTAGCTGATGGCCTGGGTTGGCCCACTGGCCTCTCCATTGACTTCACCAACGGTGACAGAATCTACTGGTCTGACTCCAAGGAAAGCCGCATCGAGTCTGTTCTGCCTTCAGGAGAACAGCGTAGAGCATCAGTTTATATAGGTGAGGATTAGAAAGGAAGGTAATCAAAGGGATATTAGCTGAGATGACCAATACAAGACTGCAGATCAAGTTCATTTGCAAATGTTCTGTCTGCAGAATACATTCACATATGGTTATGTTTCAAACCAGAGGCTCATTTGAATTGTACACCTGGTTTTGCCTCTTGCTTAGATGTAAGAAACCCCTTCAGTGTGAGCGTTTTTGAGGACCACGTTTACTGGAGCACTCAGGAGAAAGGCGAGGTGTTTCGACAGGACAAGTATGGCCGTGGATCCAAAACCAAGCTGCTGACGGCCGGGCCCTGGCTGACTCAGATCTCTGTGTACCAGCAGCAGAGATACAACTCCATCGCCAGTGAGCTGCACACTCACATCTCACATATTCAAATACACTAACCCCCAAAAAACCAACATCCATATGTTGTTTTAAGAATGACACATCAGATGTTAGTATGTTTTGTTTTTTTTCATGTTTACAGTTAGTGCTGCCCTGATAAAACCGCTTTTTGTCTTCAAATTAATAAGTGCGCCTTTTACCAAAAGAGCAGTTTCTAGCGTTAGTGACAATGTGAGGAGAAGAGAAATGCCAAAAGATCATGTCACACTTTTTTTTAACTTAAATGAATGGATTAATCAAAACATCTTTGTGCTTGCAGTGAGGAATCCGTGTAAGGGAACCTGCAGCCACCTGTGTTTGCTCCGGCCGGGAGGATACACCTGCGCCTGCCCCGAGGGCACCAACTTCATCCCCGGCAGTAGCACCACATGTGACGCAGGTAAGAATTGCAACTTTTCATCTTGTGTTACCAAAGCCACAGGACATCATGTGTTGAAGTTACATTAATTAATCTGTGACCTTTAAGTAAGCAAAGAGATATGTGGTTAGTGTTTTAATTCCTCAAAGACGGAGCATGGGTAAAAGAGTCATTAAGAGTCAGTTTTCTTGATCTTTCAGGGTTTGATCCACCACCCACCATGCCGCCACCGTGCCAGTGTCAGAACGGAGGCACCTGCTACTTTGATGACAACCAGGCTCTCTGCAAGTAAGCAGTCCGTTTCAGGCTTTGATTTGTGGTCGTGTAAATAATCGGTGGTGTCACTGCTGTGTGATGTTCACATCATACGCAGTGTTTTCTGTTTTTCTGTTATTTTTTTCTGTGAGGACAGTCATTTGTATCTGTATTTGTTCCACAGATGTCCTCCGGATTGGAAGGGAGACTACTGCCAGACCAACACATACAATGTGTTAGCGTCCTCAGGTAAGTTTGGTTTAATTTACAAAAACAGTGACAAAAATTAAGATTCTACTTGGAATAAATCACATCTCTCTTTGTGTGTCTTCTCTCTCCCTCCCTGACAGTCGGAATAGCCATCGGGGTGACAGTATTGATTGTGGCTCTGCTGGTTGCTCTGGTCTATGCCGCCAAGAAAAAGTCTAACCTTCTGGAGTCGCTTCGGCGCAACATGCCCAGCATGCCATCCATGCCATCCATGCCCAGCATGCCAAGCTTCAGGTGAGACAAAGAAAATAATTATTATCTGAAGTGATTTTCCCTAAATGTCAAATCCACAGGGCTTTAATCAGCAATGACTGTAAAATGAGATTGAAGCAAGTGAGTTTGTACCTCGATGGAAACCGAAAGTTTAATGACTTTTGTTCGGTGTACATGTGAGGATTAAAGGCAGTGTGACGTTTTTTTAATTTGTTTCCAGCGTATGTCAGCATCTTATCTGCAGAGCAGTGACATACTATTGGTGTGTTGATTATTTTCAGGAACGGTTTCACCCAAAACGGACTGAAAACAGAAGACAGTGAAACCAGGCAGAACTCAGAGGCGGTCAGTTGTCACATTTATCAGCTACCAAGAAAAACAACCTCTTTATATTTACACAGATTCTGGATTCTATTTAAGATCGGTTAAATCCTCTTTGTGTTGTTCCATTTCATATAAACATTGAATACCTGTACTTAACTGGCTTTTCTGCCTGTCAGGTTCCCTGCATATCAGTGACCATGGTTGACACCAGTGATAAGAGCTTTGAGAACCCGGCATATGAGGCTGAGGAACAGCTTGCCTCCAACAGGATGCGGACAGCCACCACTGCTCCTGCTGAAACGAGCAAGGTCAATAAACAAAAATGGCTGCCGCTCACCGGTGCACGGTCTTGATTCTGCTTACAGTTCTACTCACTTAGTGGTGGCACATTTACCTTTATGCCCTCCTGTGATGCACAAATTAATTTGGATACGTTTGTAAGTTTCCATCGCAAAGTGGTCTACTTTGCCAACTTTCAACCCTATGTGTCCTTCCTCAGGAAAACATTGCCAATCCCTTGTATATGGAGGAGGTTCAACCTGCGGACGAGCCCACCGCCAATGCACTGAAACCCGCCGACAAGGTTGGTTTCACGAGTCTCACAAACATAGTTTTAATGAAAAGCCGATCCCACATGAAAGAGAGGTTTCTAAAAGTAGATCTCACCTCACTTTAGTTTTTTCTCGTTTCATTTCTCTACCCTGTGATGATCTTCGGCTGGTTTAATAGTCCTGTTTATAACCTGTTTCAGGAAACCATGGAGAACCCAGCGTACGGCTCGGTCGTTAAAGACGTCACCTCTGCACACCCAGCTGCGTCGAGCTCACAGGTAGCCATGGAGACCCCGATCAAACCGTAACACAAGCTTTACTGCCGAACGCCTCAAAATGGAGAGGACTGTTTTTGTCTAACCGTTTTTAAAAGGAAGTGCGATATTTGCATATGTGTAAACTTAGGTTTTAAGCTGACATTTTTTCTTTCTCCAGCAGTTGGAACCCATTAAAGATGAGAGTGTCGGATCTTTTCAAAATCCCACATACACAGTGAGTCCAGCCAAGCGGCTGTTTAGATTGCATTGTACTCTATGTGTCATTTTCTGCGCATAAAGTCTTAGTCATTTAAATTATTAGCATAAATGCATAACAAAATATATCTACATATTTAGTTTTGAATATTGTAACTAACTATATGACATTAAACGGGATGAACATTTATTTTTTTGGTGTTGCAGCTTTTTGACAATCATGCATCTACTTCCGATTCTGACGTTTGACGTGATTGCTACTCCAGAAATCAGATGGGCCCACGTTCCAGGGTCTTCCATTCACACTGGAAGATGCCGAGTTGACTGAACTGCTCAACTGACTGAACGTGAAAATATGTACAGCTTGTTAAAGAAGGAATTACAGTATTTTGTTGCACCTTCAGTTGTAACTTTAACTTCAATGTGTAGCCATTTCTATAAAAAAGACACTTATAAAGGGCTGATTTGATGTAACTGGTTCGGTAAAGAGATTATGTGAATCGAAATGTATAAACTTCTGTTTAAGATTGACAGTGTGTATCGTTTTTGTAATTTTGGATTGTGAGAAACTTCTTAAGTAAAAGTACTTTTATCATCAGGGTGTGTCTTCCACTGTTATTCAGCTGCGTAGACACACACACTTTTGTCTTGTCACTGGTTTCAAAAGGGCTGAATTTTGGTCCCCATATTAACAAGAAGTCCCCACAAGTTGCTGTCCTGTCAGGTTTTGGTCCACATAATGGTGTAAAAACATACGCCCACGCATTCATCAGTCCCTTATTCCCAATCCATAGTCTTACTAGTATCTAATTTCTTTTTTTTATTATTAGTCTTGTCACAGGAGGCTCCGTTATTACCAGCCAGAGGCTCCAACTGGAGTCATCCACTCACTGATCAAAGATAGGACTGATTTTCAGCTTCGATATCTGACACACTGAACTAATGTGACATGCTTTGTCATCGTCCATTTAATCACGCTGAGAATTTTCAGTGATCTCGGAGCAACAGCAATGATTCTGCATGTTTTCTCCCGCTGTCCAATGTGTCTGAACACATCAACGTCTCTGCACTTTAAACAATGAGGCTAGCCACATGAGCAAAGGCACCAGAGAAGTGAAAAAGGGAAAGGACAGAGAAGAGGGAGGGAACGAGTGGATGGAGAGACTGGGGAGGGTGGGCAAAGGGGCAAAAGGGAAAGTCAGATGGGGTAGGAAGCTGTTACAGGTGTGTTCCTGTTTTATGATTCATGGTGATTCTCAGTCGAGGTTTTTAAATCGCTGGTTCCCCAAAAGGTATCAGCCAGTGTGTACTATACTGCCTGCTGATGGAGAAATGTGGAGGGGAGAGCATGAAAAGCAGGGGATGGATTTTAGAAGAGCTGGCCAAAGAGGCATAGCTCCCAGCATGTGCACACAGTGCTGCCTTTAGGGACTGTCAGAAACACTATAGCGAGGGGGAATTGTCCGTGACATCACAATGGATAAAAGATAGTTGTGGTGTAAAAGTGAAACAGTTGAAGTAATTCTTAGTCCAAACCAGGATCAGCTATATGTAAGTATTTGTGTAAAGAGGTTTTGCTATGTTGGTTTACTCACACGAGGCTAATAAATGTTAAATATGGGGGAATTTTACTCCATTTTACTGTAACAGCCAACATCCATATTATGTATTTATACTCCAGAAGGGAACAAACCTCTTCTACTTTTTCCAAAAACTGGTCTGTGACCTGTGTTCTACTGTTTTCGTAGTTTTGATAGATGTTTGTGTTTGATTTCATTCTGTCAGAAAATTGGGGCTAAAATATTATGGTTGAAAAAAATTGAAGTGATATGACATTATTATTAGTGTCATCGTGATTTCATAAGCCAAAGGTCAGATTTTATATGAAGTTTTCTGAGCTACTAAAGAAGAATGGTGACTTTAGAAAATTAAAAATATTTTAACTTTATAATTAAGATTATAACATTACACATATTTCATTTACCATAAATATTTTTCTCTTTCTCAGTGTATAATTTTCAGCTGAAGGACATCTGCTGTATGTTTTTAAATGAAGAAATTCGCACATCCCAACGTTGGGACACTGCAAATCTCATAACCCAAAACCTTATTCACAATAGAACACAGAAAACACATCAAATGTTAAAAGTAAACCATTTTAAAAAATGTGAGCTCATCTTGAATTCAGTGGCAGCGACACAGCTGAAGCAAAAGGCTGAAGAAGTAAGTGGTACTAAAAAGAAACAGCTGGAGGAACATATTGCAAATATTTAGGTTAATCAGCAACAAGTCAATAACATTACTGTGTGTAAAAAGAGCATCATAGAGAGGTAGAGTCTCTCAGAAGTAAAGATGGGCAGAGGTTCAGCAATCTGAAACAAACTACATCTACAAATTGGGGAATGAGTTCGGAATACCTTTCAAACAGGCAGGGTGATCATTGCATGAACAGTTTTAGCTAGCCATCCTCATATGCGGCCTTGTGACAACCTTGCCGCCATCCAATTCATCCATCCATTTTCTTGATCCAATACTAAAAGTTTATCTTAAAAATCGACGTGTTTCATGGTGTTACAGCTGTTTCAAAAATGGGATTGTGTCATTTTCTGTGTCCACTTTGGTTAGGCTCTCTCAGGTTCGCCTAATTTAACGGCCGCTGACGAGAACCAGATTAGTGTATTAGCGGAATTCAAGAGTCCAAATTTGACGTTAGACCCATTTTTGGCAGTGCTATGAGGCGTTTGTGCTCTCGACTTTCCCCGCGAAACCGCCACAAGCCTCGGTGCGCGGAGTGTACGAGGAGCCCCTGAAGGCAGCAGGAGGAGAGCGAGGGAAGGCGAGAGCGAACCGACTGGGGGGGGGGAGGGGGAGGCACACTGAGAGAGGCTGGATGGAGAGGAGAAATAAAACCGAATGTGTGCCAGTCAGCTTGAGACAGAGCGAACACACAGAAGCAAGAAAGGGCAAACAACCCAAAAGGTGGCCAGCTTGGTGCCGCGAGCGGTGTCGAGTCGAGACAAAGACGAGACTGAGAGGAACGCGCGCTGGCACGAGCCCTGGCAAGAGCCCTGGCAAGGTAAAGGATGCTTTAAATGCGCACTGACTTACCTCTGCAAAGGTTTTTTTTTTCTCAGTGTAGGTTTGTGTGTCTGAGAGAGAAAGAGCAACGCAGCTCAAGAGGTGATTTTAAACGACACAACTGGAGACTAAAGCATGTGTTTCTGCTCTATGTGGGACGTGGGAGCCTAATTGTGCTGCATGTTAATGATGGGTGTGTATCACCTGTGATTGAGTCATTGTCAGCTCCAATAATAGATTTTTTTAAAAACGTGGCGTGGAGGAAAGTAATGCCTGTAGTCTTTAGCCATTTAAGGCGACCGGTGGTATGATTTAAAATTGGGTTCCTTTGGATAAATTGAATGGGAAGTGGTCAGATCCAAGCGGGCACAGTGTGAGACCTCGGAGAGAAAGAGGTGGCTGGCGTGACAGGCCTTTAGCTTTGACTTTGTCTGGCTTTGCTGCTCAGCCAGACAGACTTTTCAGGGTTTAGTGGCTCTCAGGAGAAGCCGGAGAGCCAGAGAGGTGTGGTGAAGGTCAGAGAATGTGCACAGTGATTTTAGTAAATACAGTCTTAAAGCCTGAAAAAGATGCACCTTTGTGTCCAAGCCGAGAAGACACATGTCTGAGGTGTTTTTATGGACAAGTTGCTGTGTGAGATGAGGTGAGATGAACACATTTTAGAAAAAAGAACAAAAATGAGTAAATAAATTGAATGAATTGGATTAAAAGGGACTGAACAACCTCCAGATGATTTGTGCAGGTGTATGCTCTAACGCATGTTCCCGCCTGGAGTTATATTCTCTCATAACCCCATCCGTGCATGTCCTCTTCTCGCTTTGCAGCCCATTTACACACATCATTATGAGTTCAGTGGTAGGTTAACATCGGCCACCAGTCGAAACCCTCCCGATCACACTGACCGGCACGTTATCGGCCTGTTGAGACTCGGAGAGCACTTTGTGAAAGAGACTGAGGACTGCTGAGTTCCCTCCCTCGGACACGGAGCCATGTTCATTCTCCTAACAGTGGGAGCTCCGGTCCAGCCTGGTCCTTCATCCTGCTGCGTCTCAAAGTCAGCGTGCTTAAGGCCTTTTCAAGTGGTGTTCTTAAGCCTCTTCACAGCTCTGACCTCCCCTGTGTCAGATTTTATTTCCAGTGTTTTTGTTTGTTTGTTTTTTTTTTATCTAGGCACAGTTTTAGTTTAAGTAGATTTTCTTTTTTTTTTTTTTTAATGACAGTTGGCACAGACCTTTCTCTGAGATTATTTTTCTTCAGCTGAATGTTCAGCTGGCAACCTGTTTTCCCCAGTGGATATTGGAGTAGAGTCTGTCAAAACCAAATATGTCAGATGAGCCGTGTGGGTGGGCATCCTTAGGTGGCGGATGGACTGTGCACATGCAGAGAATGGGAGGCAGATGGCATCAGCAGTGTTTTGGTGACCTCAGCCTCCCTCTGCCTTCCTCTCGGGACCCATCCTGGTACAAGTCTGGCAAGCAGGTGGTACGTGCGCATGTTTGTGTGTGAGTAGAGCGGGCGGACACATGAGGTTAAACTCTCAGAAAACACTGTTTGGTGTGACTGGATACTGCGCCAGTGATGAGTTTGACAACAGAAATAATAATCCAGGTGACAGTAAGCTGATCCACTAAACATTCACCCCGGACTGTCTTTCAGGCTTGTCCTGCTACTCTGCTGCTGAGTTTATTATTTTTTTTTTTTCTTGTAATTTACTTGTCGTTTGTAATCTGCCTCATTGTATTCGTAGAAATCCTCAGCGACGCACACAGCTGCAAGCTTTGCCATCTTATATCAAGGGGGCTGGATAAAACGGCCATATGGCCAGTAAGGAAAACTTAAGTAACTGGAGTCAGTGAGTGAGATGGAGGGACGGTGGGGGGGAGGGACCAGAAAGATGTCGGGTTTAAGCTCATGTCAGCCTCTTGTAATTGGAGAGGGGGAGAAAGAGTCAGAGCGGAGGGTAGCAGAGAGAGAGGGAAAAGATGCAGAGCCCTGGCCAAGTGGGTTAAATGAAAGCAAGCACACATTGGAGTTGAATGTATTTTTTTTTTTTTTATCCCTGAGCATGACATCATCCCATCTTGTTTTGAAGCCATAAATTCAGCGATGGGGCCATCACCGCTTTCACAAACTAAGCACTACCGTTTTGTAGTGACTTGTCAATCACGAGGCAGCCCCGTCGTTAAATCATACTCTATTGTCAGTTTCACTCAAGCTCATTATTTATAAAATGTCTGATGCTCTTCAGAATAAGATGTGAAACTATGAACTCAATCCATCAAATCGAGAAGAGACTGTGAAGGCGACAAATCAAGTGTGAAATATGAATTCTCCCCTAGGGTTCAGTACGAATTCACTGTTTAAGACAAATTCTTATGGTAAAAAGTAAAGTAAAGTTTGTCTCCTTTTTTCTCGTGGTTTTCTGGGTCCCATCTCAGCCAAACATAGAGCCCAGGGAATGCTGCAGTCACTGATTTGGAAATAACATAATCCACAGAAAAACATTCAAATCATTCAGTTCTCAAATCTTTTGTTGAGGCTAATGTCTCTCTTGCATTAGCTAGCTGTCTGACTGGATGGATATAGCAGATATTATTTGAGTTTTGGTTTTATCATGATTCTTTCCAGCAATAAAGAAAAAATATTCTATATTTTTTCCTTTAAATTAAATGGCTAATTTGATCAATTTAATTTGTTTTAGCAAACATTTGGTAAACGGTGCCCATGCTTGTAAATGTTTTAAAATAAAATGTGTGTGTGTGTGTGTGTGTGTGTGTGTGTGTGTGTGTGTGTGTGTGTGTGTGTGTGTGTATATATATATATTAGTTTTTAAGTGCTGCTTTGTCAGTGTTTTGCTGGCCGGATGAATGAAGGCACATGTGCTGATGGGAGCGCGGCATTAGACGAGTCAATCAGAGAGCGTTATTAATGACGCCTGGTTGAGGGTCAATCATGACCAGAGATCAGAGGTTATGTTACAGTTGAGCAGTGGTTTCACACAGATGGCTTGTAATCTCTGTGGTGGTGACATAAGTCTTTCAACATACAGTATGTGAGTTCACACAGACGTAGCAGTGAGACAGAGGAGGACCGGAGGCGTTATGCAGCTGGATGGACAGACGGTAGTAATCCAGCTCATCAATAACTCGACATCAATAAGTGTGTGTGTGTGGGGGGGGGGGGGTTGATTATGCTACACTGCTGCCAGCTGCGAGCACCGCTTATATTTTAAGCATATGTTTATAAGCTTGGCATAATCACCGTCTGTGTGCTCACCTGGCTCCTTAAACGACCCTCCCACAGATGCATGTTCCTTTTTTTTTTTTTTTTTTTATAAAATTGTGTTTTAGCCTCCCACCTACACAGCCAGCAGTCCCGGGAGCTCTTATAAGGTTAAACTAGGTGCACAGCAAGTGGGCTGTTGGAGTGATTGCTGCTTTGCCTGATGTGCTGCTGCAGGGGCTGTAAGAAAATAGAGGATGACTTGAGACACTGACAGCTGTGGAGTTTTGAGAGTTAGTCTTTCGTCCTTAAACCATAGATGGCATGCCAAGTCTCTTTAGTGGTTTATGGTGAAAGAACTGTGTGTGAGATGTATTCCTTGTATCAAGTGGTGTCCTAAATGCAGCACTTTAGTCACCAGGCTTCCTGTCATTTAGATTGAGAAAGAGTTGCCTGCCGCTATGAGCAGTACAATGATTTAACCAGGCAAATGATAGATGGATATTTGACTGGGTGATGGTCTACACAAACAGTACAAAGTGTTTGCACATTTCTATGAGTCACTGATTGCACAGGATTTGTTAAAATAATTATATTTTCCTTTTTGTCTGTTGATATATTCCTAATCAAATTAAACCTGAGATAATATTGTTAATTATTTGTCATTTCAGATAGTATGTGAACTATTCACATTCAAACAGCCTCAAGAACTGAAAAATTATGTTTTCATTAATCTATCAGTTTTGTTTTTGCTGAACCATAAAGTATATCAAGAAGGCTCATCTGATATTTGATTATTTATTTATTTATTTATTTTTGATAGTTTAAAACTCCCAAACAATTTAACTTCCAATAATTGAGTGAATCTCTTTTTTTTTTTTTTTAAACTTTCAAATAAACTACATGCTTTGCTGGTTATAAGAGATGGGAAACCTCGTGCTGAGCATCAATGGACGACAGAGATAAAAGGATAACAAAACATTATGTTGACACCAAACTGCAGGCCCTGCATGACACAGAACTGAGCCACTAAACAGGATGATGTGACCAGGCCCTTTTTTTTTTGTTTGTTTTAAGTTAAAGCGCGCTTGTTAATACCACAGTGTTGCCATGGTGATGACAAAGTGAAGTATCCTACTGGACAATAGTGGCCTGTATCATCTGACCTCGCTTTTCTCTAGTGTTGCAGTTAAAAATTAAACGAGAGTATGCATCGGCAACTATTAATTACAGAGAAACTAGCGCTGTAATGAGTCAGTCGATCACTGTCGAGGCAGAACCCACTGGAGCCCCTATTACTGGCATTTACATGAGGAATTATGAGCTGCTCTGTGCTCTCGGACAGCATGACTAAATATGTTTTTCATTATTTTTGGGAATTCATTACTTTGCTTCCACTGGCAGAAAACTTAAGTCTAATTGTACCGTGGGAAGTTGAGTAGAAATGATCGTTCCTTAACCCTCAGATGCTACGTGCGGGAAAGCAAAAAAAAATCCTTGAAGTTGCACTACTTACTAAGTATGCTGTATAATCCTTGCGTTTTCTTTTCAGCTCTCAGCTGCGTTTGTGGCTATCAGCCTCACCCATACCTGAAGAAGGGAAGAAAAAAAGAGAACTTTGTGAGAATCCATCATTTTCGGGTCCCGTTCTCTTCCTTTCCTCATCCTCCTCTGAATGATTGAAGCCATGCCCATCGTGTCAGCAAGCGCAGGTAGATCCAGACATATGCTCCTGCTACTTGTTCATGTTCTCTGATGCTTTAAAATGGCAGCATTGCATTAATACGGATATGTTACCGGAGCTCGAAGAGAGAGAATATTGGGAATTCTACTTTGTTGTTAAATTTCCTGTCCTTATTTATTATTCACAGGGCTGCATGAGACTCTGGCCCTGCTCACGTCTCAGCTCCACCCTGATGCCAACCACAAAGAGGACCTGGTGTTTCTCAGAGATGTCTTCAGTGAGAAGAGCATCAGTTACCTCATGAAGGTGCAGAAGATATGTCTGATGGAAAGTGGCTGCTGTAGTTGTACTTCTTGTTTTTTACTACATCTGTTTTTCACACCGACTGTCTTGTAAAACTTGGGCGGCTCTATGCATTAACAGTAAACTATTAACCAACAATGATGAAATATTCCACTTGTTAGCAAGCTGCAGCTACAGTCCTGTTCCAAAAATATTTAGATATTGCGTAAACTTTAAATGAAGAAAGTAATGGAATGCAGTGAAATATCAGATTACATTCTAAAGAGTTCTGCAAAAAGGGGAACATTTTAATAATATAACTTGTGCTATTACCTACATTTAAGTGTTATGATTTATGGCAAACAGCTCTGTGCTGTGTGATGTCATTTAGTTACAGTTTTCTGTATGAATGACTGTCTGCTACAAATTTGTTGAACATCCCAGATCCATGAGAAGCTGAAGCAGTATGAGAAGTACAGCCCGACTCCAGTTCTACACAGCGCCTCCTGCCTGGCACAGGACGTAGGTGCAATCCCATGGCACCACCAAGGATAAAAAAATAAAATGTCTATGATTAGGCAAACGTCATTTGGTGAATGATTCGGTACTGCGATATTAAATCTTTCAAGTGGTAACTTTGATTCTGATCTCCAGCTGGCAGAGGAGCTTCAGAACGGACCGCTGGAGGAGGACGAGCGAGAACTCCTCCTCCTGCTGAGCACTCCTCACTTGAAGGTACTTGCACGTACATCTAGTCTCTCCTCACAAACCCACATGCTGATTAAATGCTGGACGCTGTCTCTCTCCTGTCATTCCCTCTGAGGTTTGATCTCTTTGATGACGCTGCCTCTCATTACTTCCACCCTGAGCTGCTCTAATTTTCCTCAAGTTGATCATCGATTACATAACACCAGCGTCAGAGCTGTCTGCACTCCTTTCCCAGCCCCTGGATGCAGACAAGTCGGCCAATTTTACTCTGATCGCCTGATTATGTTCAAGTTAATGGCTTCCTTGTGAGCTTTTGGGGTAAATGATGACTGCAACCGGAACACTCACTTGCAGAAGCAACCATTAAAGATTTTGTTCCCTGCTTTGTCTGTCTCTTTCCACCTCGACTTTTCTTGCTCCTGGATTGAGCCACTTTCAAAGACCTTTCTTACGTGTTTTTCTTGCCTTCTTTGTGTTCTGTTGATCAGGCTTTTGGAATTTATACGTCAGTGTTTTGTAAATTGCTCATGCAGGCGGTGCTGTCAGCTCACGACATCGTAGCCCAAAAAAAATTTGACCCAGTGCTTCCGCCGCTGCCTGAAGATTTGGACGACGACCTGGAAGAGGAGTCGGTGAAGATCGTGCGTCTGGTGAAGAACAAGGAGCCATTGGTGAGGATGTCCACAGAGCTGAGGTTATGACAAAAGTCTGTTGTTTCTAGAGGAGCAGTAAAAGAATCCATGCTAAAATGAGTCGTTTTAGCAAAGGATGTCATAAAGAGAAGAAAGGGTTTTGTAAAGAATTTGATCATATGCAGAATTGGAGACAAGCTGTCCTCCATTTATCCAACATTTTGGATTTGTTGGTTTAACTTTCAAGCTTTTATTTTTTTTGTGTGTGTGTTTTGTTTTGTTTGTTTTTGTCCAACAGGGAGCAACTATTCGGAGAGACGAAGCCACAGGAGCTGTGATCGTGGCGAGAATCATGAAGGGAGGGGCAGCTGACCGCAGTGGTGAGTGCTTTAATCATGATTATGAGTCGAGGTGTTTTGATTATCTGAAGAAAAGAAATGACCATACAAGAGCACCGCGATTGCAAGGGACCTTGGGAAAATAATCCTTTATCCACTATAGATACTCCTATATGTTGAATGTCCATCTTATCAGTGCTGTAACTTGGACATAGAAGTGAGGAGATTACACCGTGTGACCCACTGAACCTTCAACACACGAAATCCTTGAGATTAGTGCCACGAGATTGCATATTTTGAGATTATAAACAAGGTTTACTTCAAGTGGTTACCATGGGGATATTGTTGACTTTGTGCCGACGGGAAATTGCTTTTCTATAAAGTGGTTCATGTCTGAACAACTAAAAATACTCTGTTGTGTCTGCAGGTCTGGTGCATGTAGGCGACGAGCTTCGAGAGGTCAACGGAAACCTGATAACCCACAAAAGACCAGAAGAGATTAGTCAGATCCTGGTAACGAGAAAGCACTTTTCCACGTGGAATCATACGAGTTCAGATGCACCGTGTTGGTGTCGCTGGTGGTGTATGATGACAGTACTGCTCTGTTTTGTGATCAGTCGCAGTCGCAAGGCTCCATAACACTGAAAATCATCCCAGCTGTTGCAGAAGAAGACCTACTGAAGGAGAGCAGGGTGAGGATGTCGTCTTAACTAGTATACTATGAGGAAGTGTAAGAAGATTATTTAATAAATTTTGAGTTTGTACAATATTTGTACATATTGCTTTCCTGGTTTGTTGTAAAACATTCTTACAGCAGGTTAGCTTAGCCTAGCATAAGGCTGGAAAAAGGGAAACGGCCTGCCGAAGGTGTAAAAATCCCCTTGTCTAAAAAAGAGAATAATGAAAACAACAAGTTGTGGTTTGAGTGCTTTTCTGTGATATTATATATAGTTACATCTTAATTTATCTAGTCTTTATGTTCCCATATTTTCAAGGCTTTTTTTTAATCCTCCCCAAAATCCGTTATGATTGTTGTGTCGCTGCCAAGCAACTGACGACGCTCCAGAAATAAGTATAAATTTCCAACACTAGCTCTAGCACCAGATTTGAATTATCCCAAAATTTGAAGAGAACGTTTCAAACGTTACTGATAAAAATGCGCATTTCATGTGTTGTTAGCTGGTTTGGAGCAAACCACAAACGAAAGATGACAGTGTAAATTATGTCAGTGCTGAGTAAAGGTCGCCAATTGCAAGTAAAACCTTGAGGAAGAAAGTAAAAACAGAAAAAAGTTTCCTTCAGCGATTTCTAGAGAAATATGAACGGAAGTCTTTGGATTTTTTTTTTCCCCAATTCTCCAGATATAGAAAGATGTTCATGTGATCTATAAAGAGAGTTTATTCAGAACTCATTTATATCCAAAAACTAGTTCATGGAAACATGAACACCGACTAGATTTGCACATTCACAGTTGTTGTTGGTGTGTTGTGTTGTGCTTTTCAGTAATCACTAGGTTCACTGTTCAATTCTCAGATCCACGCTCAGATTTGAATAAATTTACTTTTTTAGTAAGTAATAAAAAATAAAAAGAGGGCTAACAAATGGCCACAGTAGCAGAACAGTAATTCAAAGTCTTTTGAAACTAACGAAGCATCTTGGTTTTGAAGCATCCACAACCATTTACATGCACATCTTTGTGGTGATTCTTCAATGGCATAATGCATTTCCTGTTCTCTTATTCTAACCCAAACCATCATGGCCTTTCCCTAAACCTATTTCTAACCCTAACCATGAAACCAAAATGTCACCCTCAAAAATCCCTTCAAACATGCAGGGCCCACAGTTTAGTCTCCCCAAACACATTAAACCCCACAAGTATAACAATCCCCACAGATCATTCCTCTCGCTGGCGCAGTCAGTTGCTACATGCAAACTGATATGTACAAGTTGACTAAAACCACTTGAATATCAAAGTTGATTTCATGGGGACTTTTAGTCACTGATCTAATTGGTTTCTTGGCTTCATTCTTACTCTACACGTGTGAAACTGCTACTGCTCAGAGGTCTGATTTAAACTGTTACAATGGAAATGAGCATGCATGTATTTCCAAAGATATGAAACGTGAACATAATATTTATCCTCACGAAAGGCTTACCTGCGGGCTCTGTTTGACTACACACCTTTTGAGGACAAGGCCACACCCTGTCAAGAAGCTGGACTTCCATTTAACAGAGGAGACATTCTTCAGGTTGTTAGCCAGGAGGACGCCACCTGGTGGCAGGCCAAGAGGGTGGGCGACTGTAATCTGCGTGCCGCCCTCATCCCCTCCACACAGTTTCAGGAGAGGTAAACGGCTATCATAAGGATGCTTAACCTGTGTGTGTGAAGCTGTTTGACTTTTCATCCAAAAATGCCTTCGTTTTGATTTGTGTTTTCTCTCCAGACGCCTGAGATACAGAATGAAAATGGGTTCCCTCCCTGCTCCCGTGTCCCCCAAAACTCCCACATGTAAGAATCATTTAACTCAACAAGTTTAAGTTGTCTCCAATTACATATAAACCACAAATGTTAGCTTTTTGCTTTGAATTTAGGCTCAGATCAAATTCATACAAGAGGATGCAGAGAGGGATTATAAATAAAATGAGTTTAATCTCTAAAAAAGAATAATCCAATTCAAAGGTAAAAGGGAACCAAGGTAGATCTCATTGCATTAAAAGTCGACTCCCACTGAAAATGTGTAGGAGAAATGCAGAAGCAGAGTGGCATGTTTTGTAAAGGCGTTTCTGATAGACTCAGGTCATCCTCTGCAGACTTTGTGATAGAACCATTCAGAAAACACAGAAGACCGTGCAGAAGTGCAGATGGTGGTAAAAGATTGTGTAGCTCAAAACACAATTTTTAAAAATGGCACTTTATAAGACACTGTTGAGTTTGTACTGTGAGTTGAGATGAGAGTAAACTAAACTAAACTGGAAGCCATAGGATACTGGATGTTGTGCTGTAGACTGCTGTGATAATGTGTGTTATTCTTGCATTGCTAACTATAGATGATCGGACTGAGAAAGGTATGTAGATGAAGTCTCGTTAGAAAACGTCTCATCCCTGACCAGAACCGGTGGCCCTGAGGTGCAGAACACGAATCCTGAAACGCAACAACAAAAAGAAAAGCACGTTTCAGGAAACATTTCAAAGTACTTATTTTCAGAAAAGAAAAGCGACATTTAAAAAAATGTGCTTTGTATTTGCTAAAATGGATTTTGTGTTTTTAACCTCGTGGCCACTGTCACCGTGTTTTCATGTCTGATTTATTTTATTTTTTTAATTTATGTATTCATTTTTTTTAAACAGCCCACTTGACAATCACAAAAACATTGCTCCTTGTGATTCTGGCCATTTGTCCCTTCATAATGTGTTCATTTTTGGACAATGCTGTTACCGTTGCACTACACACCTCCAAACTGTAACCGCAGTTAACCGTCTGTGTGTTCCCCTCAACATCTCCTCCCTCCTCTTACCCTGTCTTCTCCTCCTGTTCTCCCTCCCACAGAAGACTGTGACAGTAAAGGTGCTCTGAATGGAAAGGATGTAGGTGAGGAAGCAACAACTGCTGGCTTTATACTAACCACTGCAACATTCCATGTTTGCTCATGTTAGTGCGTGTGCTAATTCATGCTTTCTCTTAGAGGCTGCAAACTATCACTGAGGTGCTAACGTTGATCGCTTTGTGTTGCTTTATTGGTTCTGGGCCTCATTTATAAAATAGTGTGTAGGATCCATTCCAAGAAAAGCAGCAAATTATGTATTTTACTCTGCGGGCATTTAACCAAAGATGGTCCATGTAAAGCGCCTCAAGCAAGCTGGTGCATAGACGGGGAAAATAAAAAGATTTTCAACAACCAAAACTAAGAAGAAAACATCCCAGACATAGAAACTGAGGTGTTTAGAGGCCAGAAAAAATCTGTATAGTCCCAGAATCCTCATTCTCGCCTAATACGTGACGTTTAAAACATTTGTTGGTCATCATATTTTCAATTAATTTCGGCAGCTGAATGTTTCTTAAGTCACAGCTGGGAAACCGTCACTGTTTTGCGTCATAACACAGAAAATGTATGTATGGTCATTATCGGAGACCACCGCCGTGTTTATAAAGAAGTGTGCCGGCAGTCAGTGAGCCGGTAACAGCGCGGTCAGTGGCGTTGATACAGCCGCGGTGCAGCAGTTCAGCATAGCGCATAGTACCTGTGTGAAGCCAGTATACATGAGTGTCGCCATACTATTTATATATATTTTTTTTCCTCAAACTCATTTCTTCACATCTCACATACACAAATACAACATTCAGTTGTATTCCCAATGTCACAGTTATATATTTCAAGATGCCAAGTCTAAAAGTAAATCTATCAGGTGACGTCAGACAAATGTTAAGGAAGTATTTAAATCGTAAAGAAAATTCAGAACTCATAGTACATCCAAATAATCAGGAAAATGTAGTCAAAGTGCTTAAAATGTACCGCGAAGAGGTCGTATTTTTCTAGATTGAGAACTATTATTTGATCTTAAAACTTTCAGTTTTTATAAGTAAAGGATATTTCAGTTGTACCGTAGTTGAGTCTTTCACAAACATTTAAAGTAATCTCCATTTCAAACTAAAGATTATTTTAATTGAGGAACGAACCTGCCTGAGGTGAAAAGGCCTCTGAGAAGATAATTCAGGTTAGTTTGACTCATCTAAGTTCACTCTCCATGTCATCAGTGCTCAGTTGTTGTAGTTAGAAAGATAAGAGTTTAAGTTACGTTTTCCAGTTAAAAGCGTGTTGTGGCTCACTGAATATTTATGATGATAAAGTAGATCTATATTTGATGTGAAACAAAAGTTCATGAGTGGGATAATTATACACAAGTAGAATGCAGTTACCTCTGTTTCAGAATTGTTCGTACATGCAGTATGAGTAAGTGTCCACATACTTTTGTGTTTTCAGACCAAGCTTTGTTTTGTTATAAATGAGGTCCCCAGGCTCCATTTTCACTCATACAGATGAACTTGGACCAAAATCTTAAACATGGCTTAACTGACGATTTACATTATGACATGACTCAAGATAATTATACACAAGTAGAATGTTTGTTTTAAAGAGTTTTACTTGTTTTCTTAGTTCATCTTGTGCTGGTCATCATTACTAAACATTTATATCAGATTTCTTCAGAATGGCTTTAGGTGTGGGAGCCAAACTGAAGTATTTGTACCACTTTTGGATGGATTGTGCATTTCTGTATAGCTACGGGTCCCGTAGGATACACCTGATTGAAATCTCTCAGCAGCTGGTGGACAAATTCTGAAATTTGGTTCAGACTATCATGTTTCACTTAGGATATTATTGTACTGTGGCTTGTGAAAGTATTCACCCCCTTGGCATTTTTCCCATTCTGTATCATTGCAACCTGGAATTCAAATGGATACTTGGGGATTTTTTTTAAATCTTTATTTTAACAACATGCCAACACCTTTGAAGATGTTAAATGTTTTTTAGGAAGCAAACACAGATGGCACCGTCCATCATCCCACGATTCCGACCAGTTTCCCAGTCCCTGCTGTAGAAAAACATCCCCACAGCATGTTGCTGCCACCGCCATGCTTAACTGTGGGAATGGCATTAAAGATGGTGGGTTTTTACCAGACATCGCTTCTTCCTTGATGTCCTAAAAGCTCATCTTTAGTCTCATTTGACCTGTGGACCTTCCTGCTCATGTTTGAGGAGTCTCCCACATGTGCTTTTATATTTATTGCTGGAAACAATGTCCCTTGACCCAGCTCTGTGGGGTGTGTGGTTTTGGTCCTGTGGACAGATACACCTGTGGAGCTTTCCAGCTCCTCCAGGATTACCTCTGGTCTTTTTGTTGCCTCTCTGATTAACAGGTGTCACACATCTGTGCCAGGTGTGTGAAGTTTGGTGGACATCCAGTGTTATTTTTTTATTTTTTATTTTTATATAACCCAATACTGATTTGAACCTCTCTACACCTTTTGTCCCTGACTTGTTTAGAGAGCTCCTTGGTCTTCATGGTCTCATTGCTGCATGGTGATGCCTCTTGATTATTAGAGATTTAATTTTTTATTATTATCATTTTTTATATTGGTGATCAGTGTTCCAGATTCTGGGGCCTTTCAGATCACTAATGGGGAGATGAGTACTTTATCAAGCCACTGTAACTCCTTGAACTTTTCGATTGAATCATAATCACTGATTCCTCTAACATAACAGGATCCTGTTAGAATATGATAAGACCAGCAGGCTTTTTGTTCCGTATACGGCCGCGTCTTTGTGGCACCTCATGGCTTCTCATTGTGCATCACAAGTGGCCTCTTCTCACCCTACATGCCAACTGTGCTCTCTGTGTTTCGACCTGGACGTAGACGCAGCATGCATGGCTTCAAAACTTCGACTGCTTTTTATCGATTTAAGCCGGTTGAATAAATGATCTAATATGAGCTGTAGTTTCTCCCAAGAGTAAGGCATCTCCTGCCTTCTGTGGCCATGCTTTCTCATGGGATTTTTACTCAGGTACTCTTACTGGTTTCTAATGGTGGTGTTCAGTGATTGTCGTGTGTGTGATGTATGGCGCAGGATTTATGTTTTTTAAGTTTCAATCGGGCAGGTTGAGGATTCTTATTTGACGTTGTTCTATTGTCAGCTTTTCCTAATTAAACTTATGTTTCTTAAAGGCGTCAAAGTGGCAGTGTGATCCGCAAAAGTTTGTGTATTTATGCAGAAACATGTTTAATGCAAATCCACAGCTTTTATACTCGGTCAACTTGATATGCCTGTCCTTTTCGGCATGTCTCGACCACAGCCAGCCTGCACAGAAGTTTCCGCCTCAGGAAAGATCCCCAGAGTGCATCCGCAGAAGCACACACTCCAGAAGCCACTCAAACAGAGTTCCTGATTTATGAGGAAGTCACACAATATTTGCCACGCCCTGGCGAGAGGCCCCGCCTTATAGTCCTGATGGGTAAGTGCACTGTGACACCTGTTGACACTGAAAAAACCCCTGATAACACCTATCATTTCAGGGGGAAAAACTGGTACCGCAGGCTGGATAATGTGTTTAAGGTAAATAAGTGTTCATTCTGGTAACTGTTATGTTGGTGTGGTCACAGGTTCATTAGGAGCCCGCATCACTGAGCTCAAACAAAAAGTGATCGCTGAGAATCCTCGCCGGTACGGTTTGGCTGTGCCACGTAAGTGTTTTTGGCTTTGTTTTCCACTTGCACTGATCAGCCATAACATTAAAACCACTGACATGGAAAAGAACACAGCTCATCAATGGAATATTCTTTTGGGAAAACCTGTGTCCTCACATTCAAATGGATGTTACTTTGACACCTGCCGAAACTATATTAGCTGACCAGTCACTGCCAGTCACCCATGTTGGCACCAGCTCTCTCCTACAGCAGCAGCCGGACCTGCAAAAACTGCTTTAAACATCATTCAAGTCTCAGGTGTTCACCTGGATGCAAATCTGATGGCAGAGCCCAAAGGATCCATGATTAAAACTGTTGTTTGATTTATTTTTTTAATTAAAATAATAATAATTGGGTTATGCCTCGCTTAATCAGAACTCCTTTTAGTGGTGTGAAAAGGACCCGTTCCACACTACATGTGTGGTCATAATGTTATGGGCGATGGCTGTACTGTCGGTGTATCTACAGGTTGACACGATAAACACACAGTTACATACATACAATATAGAGGTTTTCACTGTTATTTAGAAACATTCATTTACTCGGCCAGCATCTTTTTGTCCACTTTGTCTTCCTGCTCCATCTCATGTGGGCCGAAGACACCACTCGAGCCAGGAAGAGCCATGAAAGAGAAGGAGTGGAGTACCACTTCATCAGTAAAGCAGCTTTCGAGGCAGACATCCAGAATGGCAAGTGAGTATTAGAAACAAATTGAATAAAATGATTTAAAAATAAATAAATGTCTTAACTCTAGATTTCACAATAATGCAAAATGATAAATTGAAGGGTTCAAGTAATGTTTCTTATCTTGTAGCTTGTACAGATTAAACCACTCAGAATCAGTGACGATGGTGCTGTGTTTCTGCAGGTTTATTGAATACGGCGAGTATAAAGAGAATCTGTATGGCACCAGTTTGGAGTCCATTCACAAAGTATTGAATCAAAGCAAAGTCTGTCTTGTGGATGTGCAGCCCGAGGTAGGTATTTTTAATCATTGAATATGATTGGTCTTTTACAGGAACATATGCCGTAGAGAGTTTTCATGACACATCTGGTTATTTTTTTATGTAAAAATGGAAATTTTTAAAAAGATTTAGTTTGACTTTTTGATTTACATGCTGACATTGGCTGCTTCACAAAGGATTTCTTAATCCGTAAATAAGTTGCACAAAACTAGTACATTTTGACTTAGATAAAGCTCCATGGCAATTATAAGTGTTTGTTTATTGTTGCTGGGTGGCGTAATGAATGTTTCCCCAACATCCAGGCTCTGAAGACTCTTCGGACAGCTGACTTCAAACCATTTGTCATCTTTGTGAGGCCTCGCATCGTTGATGGTCAAAGAAAACACTTTGGCTCGTCTTCCTCACTCAGCGTGGGAATCACGGTGAGTCACATGACAAACCAAACAATACTAAGTACCTAGAAGCTTTGCATAAAGACTGAAACACCTAATATTTGTCAGATGTTTCAGCTTCAGTGATGAATCAATGTAAATCACCTTAATCAGAAGATGGGTAACATAGATGAATCCCCCTCTGATCTAATTAGGAGGAGGATCTTCATGAAATGAAGCAGTCAGCAGAGAGGATGGACGAGAGCTACGGCCATTGGATAGACTACGTCCTGGTGAAAGAGGACTCAGTCAGTGCCTTAGCGGAGCTTCAGATGGTACTGGATGGGGTACAGATGGAGCCACAGTGGGTGCCTGTGTGCTGGGTGAGGCATTAGCCACCTGAGCTTCCCATCAGCGGTTAAGAAACAGGCCCACTGTGCAGACACTAAACTGTGGGGTAATAATGGAATGATCCAGTGTTTACTACCCTATCACCATTCCACATGTTATGAGGTTTGTGATAGCTGAGTGGTGTCGCCATCGTAATTAATCCTCAGCTGTGACTGAAAACCTTTCCATCAATAGAATGTCGTTTTGATCAGCAAAATATGGTCATAGATGCAGTGCTGGTGTACATACTGTATAACTCAAAAGTACAGTGTTAAGTATTATAGCTCTCATAGGGATGGAGGACCAAGTTTTCAAAGCAGGTCACTATGAAACGTGCTCTGCCCCCTGTAACAGCAGCTGTAATGGAAAGTGCCATACTGAAATTACTCTGTACTACTGCTGTATGACTTTCAGAGTTCAGAAATAAAGAAAGAGCCAGACAACATTTATCGGGGAACCATTTAATTATGGATTTTAGTTATGCAACAATTACAAACCATAAACAAAGAAAGGAAAATATACATGTGTGGTTGTATCGTGCAAGAATACACAAGGCCTTTACTTCCACAGCTTCTTGATAGACATGTTCTTCTCACTGTCTTTCTGCATGACCTGGTAAGGAGAACAAGATGTTAGTGGGCAGGAACTGGTGTAAAAAAAACACTAAAAATAAGTAGGCTGGGTTTGGCCTCATTTTTATACCAACCTTTGCCACAGCCATCTCAAAGTCCTCCTGGGTGACGTGAACTCTCCGCTCTCTCAGTGCATACATCCCTGCCTCTGTGCAGACTCCCTGCCACACAAAATGAGAATTTAATTGGGCACACATCATTTTACACTTAAATGCTTTCATTTAATCGACTAACTCACCTTAACCTCTGCGCCAGAGGCTCCTGGCATCAGCTCTGCGATCTTTCTCAGGTTAATGCCTCGTGTTAGGTTCATCTTCCTGGAGTGGATCTTCAGGATGTCCAGACGGGCCTGTTGGTGCAGAGTTGCAGACATGTTTAAGTGGATTATGGGACTGATTGATTTAAGAATGCGTGTGGTAATTAACTTAGAGTAGCATGCATGATGCAGTGATTTATGACCTCTTCATTGGGAGGGGGGAACTCTATCTTCCTGTCAATCCTTCCTGGTCTGAGCAGAGCAGAGTCCAAGATGTCGATACGATTGGTGGCCATGATGACCTGCACAGATGGAGAAAAATAGATTAGAGTGGTTGAATAGATCTAGAAGAATATAAATAAATTTCTCTCGTTTGGCATTTATAAGCAGCATTTGTGTTCATTACCAAATTTAATTCACTCTTAAGGATCTAACAGAGCCACTGCAGGTAAAAACAAATAAAATGTTAGGTTAAAGTAATTAAAACATTTAGCTTCCCTTTGTGAGGATTAATATCAAACTAATAATAAACCCAGATTTCACATCGTATCACAAACAAGAGAACTTTGAAGAGAGTTGGTGTAAACTGAATGGTTTAGATGTGGTGACGATGTAGCCGAGTTCACTGCTGCACCTCAATGAGATTCAGTTCAATTCATTATATAGATTTGAGTTTTCTTCTCACTTTAACAATCTCATTGAATTTCAAATTACAACTTTGAGACTTAATATCAACATTTTCTCATTACTTCAGACCCCATTTTTCTTTGTGTAAAATCGCCTAATTCACAAGAAGCATTTTATTTCCTCTTAATTCTACTCTACGGTTCTGATAATACTGGCTGACCTGTGCATATTATGGAATGCTTATGAACTACACACTGCTACGTGCCGTTCCCTTCAGCATAGAAAAAGGAGAAAAACAAACATCTGTCATACCTTGATGTTTTTTGTTGCCTCGAAACCATCCAGCTGATTGAGCAGCTCCAACATTGTCCTCTGCACCTCACTGTCCCCACCCGAGCCGCCCTCCAGGCGAGACGAGCCGATGGAGTCGATCTCGTCCATGAAGATGATGGAGGGAGCATGCTCTCTCGCCATGACGAACAGCTCACGCACCATGCGAGCACCTGAAGCAACACAAGGAGACATCAAGGTTTTACAACCAGATTTACCAAAGGTAAAACAGATATTACTTTGAATGAAGATACACGTGGAAACTCACCCTCTCCAATGAATTTCTGCACCAGTTCAGAGCCAGACACCCTGATAAAAGTACAGTCAGTGTGGTGGGCCACAGCTCTGGCCAGCAGGGTCTTCCCTGTACCTGGTGGGCCGTATAACAGCACACCCTGCAAGCAAGCAGCAAAATAAATAAAAAAAAAAAATCCTGTGCCATGCTGCAACTGATAAATGAGCAAAATCAGTCTGAGTTGTGAAGCAGGGTTGAATTGGTATTGTTTTACATCACAGAGCCGTGTCCTTTTTTTTCCTCTGCGTGTCTTAAACCAAATCAGTAGATTAAGTATTAAATGATCTTTGATGCAACTCGAAAAACTGAAAGTTCTGTCTTTTTCTTTACATTTTAAGCAGATAAGAATGTCGGACATTTGCAGGATTTCAGTGGTTTGGTGACTCGACTGCAGCTGGAAGATATTTACAAACCAGAAGGCTTCAAATGTCAATATATGCAAAAACAAAAGCTTTATAGATTTCATACTCGTCAGCTCACTTAAAAAAAAAAAAAAAAAAATCCACCCACCTTGGGTTGAGCGATTCCCAAAGCCTCAAAAAGCTCTGGGTGTTTGACAGGTAGCTCAATAACTTCTTTGATCTCCTTGATCTGTTTATCGAGGCCACCGATCATTTCATACGTGGAGTCCGGCACCTTCTCCACCATCATGAGGGATACCAGAGGGTCCACCTTGTTGGGCAGGATCTTATGCAGGGTGTAGCTGTCGTTACGCAGAGCCACGCGGCAGTTTGGAGTCACCTGGTCCAGAAGACAGTGATTATCAAACCACTGACGTTACCTGCTTAAAACATGACTATAATAGCTAAAATACTTACATCATTGATGTCAATGTTCTTGTCCACATCCACAACAAATTTTCCTTCTGGATGCACCTGAGTTGATTGAAGACGTAAGTTCATTCAAACTGCAATCCACCAATCAAACTAGCATGCTGCGCAAAACATCAACATGGCATACCTTGACCAACACTTTCTTTTTGTCCATAACCCTGACCACTTCTCCCACATAAGACCCCTGCTCCTGTAATAACTGCAACTCCTCGCGAAGGAGCCGCACTGAGAGACAAGAAGAAGAACTTGGGTTTTTCACAAAGGCTCGTCTACAGAATGAAAGGAAAATTTAACAAGACGGAAAACGGCGTACCTTTGGCATTCAGCTCATTTCTCTGGGCCTGCAGACGTCTAAGGTTCTGGCTCTTTTCGTTCACCGTTAACTATTTGAAAAACATAAAACCCAGCAGCTCAGAATTGACGGGCAAACAGAAAACGTGCAATTCTGAGTCACACTCCCAGCTTTTGTTTTTTTTTTCCTCACCTGCAACTCTTCTATTTTAGACAAGTAGTACTGGCGAAGGCCTGATCCACCTTTACTCTCCCCCATCTCCATCTGTTAAAGGAAACTCAAAGTTAGTCACACATTTCCTCTCAGTGAGATCTCCACTATCACAATGGGCTGGAGCAGCAAATTAAAAAAAAACACACTCTTCTATAACACATGTCCTGAATGTATTTGTACAGCCTGAAAATTACAGATCTAGACAGTTTTAATCTTACACCATTAGTTTTAGGTCCTCTGAAATGTCAGCAAAGCGAGACAACAAGCACTATTAGATCTCACGAGTATCGACTGGAATAAGTCAAATTTAGGATAATGCTAAGCTTTTGCGGCGAACCCACGTTTTTCCGAGGCTGAAACCTAGGATTATATCAGTATTTGGCCAACAATGACCAATTAATCATCTGTGAACATCTGCTCACTATTTTTTTTCTTTAAATTCAATGGTCAACCAGCTAAAAAGGTTTAGTTGAGGATTCAGAAAACGTATTTATGAACAGTGATTACTCACTGAGCTTGATTAGTAAAGTTGAAACGCTGACGTATAAATCAAATAAAATGAAAACTACTTTATCCTAAAGGGAAATTATATGAGTTTACATATACTACACTAAATATATATATATTTGGAGTGCGCAAAATATAAATGCTTAGATGCAGTGTTAGCAAAAACAAAAAATAAGCTTAACTGGGCTCAGAAGTAACGTTATCTCCTTGCGTTGGTTGGTGTCTGCTAGCACTAGCCATCAGACGCGATTCAAGTAACGCTAAGCGATTTCCTAAGAACAGGCCAGTTGTAATTACCAACACTAAGCATTTGTAAATGTGAAAATAGACGAATGACGGCGACGAAAAGCTGTCAGTCAACAGAAAATTAAGTTAGCCCAGGCCAGTTTAACTGTGTGCGCAATTGACAGTGAGCTGCTTAGCCCTTTAGCTAGGTTAGCTACAATGAGACAGCAAACCGGCAGCACACAACACATTCATTGTTTTTTCATTAAGTATCGTCTCAAATGTTTAACTACTGTCGCCAAGTCGTTCCTTGTCACATTTGTAGAAAACGAGTCATTTCCGTCAAAGAAAGTCTTTCGCATTTCCTCGCTGCTGTGAGGATGTAAAACACACAACAAAACTGCAGGAAAATACACCTACATGATCGATCCCGTCTATCTCCATCTTGAAATTTCTGCTTCCGTTTCAGAGCAAACCCACTTCCGGTGGACTTCTTCGAGTTATTTTTTCATTTTGAGAGCGCACATCGCCCCCTAGACCCCACCCCCGCCTCTCCTCCTCGGCTTTGTTTTAAACACACATCAGATAAATGTAAAAAAAAACTGCGTTTATGGAGGTGTCCAGACTTGTTGATGAGCAATTAATCAAGCTTATTTGATTAGCAGCACCTGGCTGCTATTTACCCAGTTAATTCCTATGGAAGCAGAAGGGTTGGGCTTAGTTTTACACACACTGCTTCTGCATTTTGGCTTTGTTTAGGTTGTGTATTCCTACTTTTAAATATACTTTATTATGTAATAGTACATGAGACCTTAGAATGAAAAAAAGGTGTCCTTACTTCCGTTTGTTTTTCTTAAACACAGTGTTTGACTTTGTCCTTATTTGAGGAGTGGTGTTTCCGCAAAACCAGACATACCTGTTGACACGGCAGCCCCGCAGCGCAGCACCTGAGCTGTGACCAGCCCGGACACGCACAAGCAGAACTCCGGCTCCGGTAACAACAGAAAAACCCACGCCATTTATCAAAGCCATGGGAAATGTTTCGTGCAGAGCACTTTTGTAATAGGGTCGGCGTTAAAGATAACAGCACAACAAACACTTGTAAGTACATTTATTGTAAAAAATACTTCAAACGTAAAAAAGATAAAGGCTTTCGAACGACCGACAACATGCAAACGTCTTACAAAGAAGCTGTACGAAAATATCTGCACGCCACATTTCTCATATTCCACACGTCATATTCACAAAACAAATTTTGGCACATGAACATGGAATGTTTCAAGAACATGTCAAACAAAAGCTTAATAAAAGAGCACTTCGATTCGATTCCTTTAAGTCTCTGCAGCGTTTTCTCTCTTGGTTTGACACAACAGCTGCATTCCTATTTTGTCATCAAAAGCAATGAACCTTCTCGGGAGGCCTGGATCTCCTCATTTCACCAGGCTCTCTACAGTTCCCCTTCCTGGTATTAAAGCAAAGAAGCACACCAATAACGCATGAAAAAAAGGCTTGTAAACATTCAAGGAGTATAAGAGAAGAGCTGATGAGCAACAACCGGACAGTGGCTTGTATACAACATAAATCTCTCTTTTCTTTTTTTTTTTTTTAAAGGTGGAGCTCTAAAACAATCCTCTCTTGACGTAGCAAATATTTTATTTCCAACTGTAAAACCATCCCACAAAGCAAAAACAACACCTAATATTGTAAAATGATTGTTATAAAAGGGTTCCCATTTCCACTTTTTAAGAATTAAAAATTTTCTGGTTTAAATGTTTTATAGTATGAACACACACACACACACACACGCGCTGTAAGCGTAATCTATCACACCTCCCGCTTGTTTCCAACACACATCAGGCGTCGTCCTAACGTGAAAGTTAGTTATGGCTTTTAAAAGTGAAGCTAAAAAGATGTCATTTTTTTAAACGGCACGTGGCTGGACGGGGGAAACACCTCAAAAAGCACCAGTGCTTACCAGATTTCAGCTATTTGTACCATCAGAAAAGTAAAAAAGCAAAACAAGGCGACGATTACTCCAACAGGCTCAAAATGGCAGACAATCAAAGGCAAACATTTTGTTTAGGATGTATAAATCATCACTTTGGTCCCATTAAAAAAAATAATAATAATCCGTGATTACTTAAACTTGCACAATCATCTAGTTTCTTTTCTTTGAGAAGTTAATCTTTGATGAGTAAACAAAACTGGCTGTGACTCCTCCAGGATAGGTGTTTAGGTGAGTCGGATACCCAACACCTGCTCCAGCTCTTGTCTTCTCTGCTGCACCTGTAACAAAGAAAGGGTGCGCCTTAAGACAACAAAGATCTGCTCCTAAACATTTACGCTGCGCACTGCATTGCCTCTGGTTGTACTCACTTTGGAGTAAACGTATCTGCCCACTGCCTCCGGCACCCACGGAGCCTGGTAGAACTCAGCCTTCCTCTCGTCCTCCGGGTTTCCGGTCACATCTGTCATCAGCTGACGAAACAGAAATGCATCGCTGAACACAAGAATCCACTGTCTCACAAGTACATGAAAACAAAAAAACAAAAACAGGCTCCCCACTTTGCAAAAAGAGATTCAACGCAATCTGCCGCTGCCCTCGGATATCCAACCTAAAACTAAATTACACGACGAGGAAGCCTTCTATCAGGAGGCTCTCTGGACACGAGCTCGTCTCAGATGGATGGGAGGACAGTGGACACGTGTTCTTTGGCACGTTTCAGTTACTTTGGAGAAAACTGGTTCTACGTGCCCAAGTTGAAAAAGACTGTCGTCTGATGGTACGGGAGCGCATCCGTAACCACGACTTGGATATGTGTGAAGGTTTCATTGATGCAGAAGTCGGTATTGGAATTTTAGAGAGCTGCATCTTGGGGGCAAGTGGTCATTTCAGCAGGACAATGTTGGACCTTATTTTGTTCCACTTACAGCAGCACAGCTTCAGAGACACAGCGTCTGTGTGTGTTCAACTGGCCTGCCTGCGGTCCAAATAAGTGACCGATTGAACATTTATGGCACGTCTATGAAGAGGAGAACCGGAAGACGACGACCGCAGACTGTAAAGCAAGAATGGGCGCAGATTCTTCTTGCAAAACTACAAGAATTTAAACCTTTTGGTCCAAGATTAATAAAAAAAGTATCATTAAAATGGGAGCGATGTAACACGGTGGTTTTTGGAGGGTTTTGCTAGCATTAAATTCAGGATTTGTTTAAACTTCCTCAATACGATGTTTTTTTTAAGAGAAGGAAAAACATCTAATTTGCACTTGAGTCCGCTAACATACAGGTTTTAAGACAAACCAAGTCTTTTTTTCTTCTTTTTTTTTTAAAAAGAAGAGAGCTCATTGTGCCCATCCCTTATGCAATGGGATACACCGCCACTGGTTAACTAAGTAACTAGCTGTATACTTCCCAAAATGATTTGCAATTAAAGCCTTGAATCAAGTTAGCTCAGTCCTACGGGCAACGCTGCATCGGACACCACGATCCAGATTGTGAAAAGAAGATTTTAAAAGAAACTCACAACCACACAAATGTGAACGTAATCAGTGAAAATACAGCAGCGATTCAAGGTTAAAGAGGAGAAAAAGAGACAGCTGACAGTGCTGACAAGGGCTTAAAGGATAAGACCGGTTTTTTGACATTGGGCCCTTGATTTCACATTATAACATGATGTTCTACTCACCCCTGCGTGTTGTTGAACATTTGGAGCTGTTCCGAAGATATTCGCGAGGCGTCTGGCTGCTCTCTTGAGATATTCGGCCATGAAACGGTTTCCTATGGGCAAGCTTATACAGGTACAAACTATGCTGTTTATAATTTATTAATTACTCTACACCAGCACTGATAACGTGGAGGTGCGTCGCTTACTTAAAAAAATCCGGGTTACTAATTTTGAATTTTAGCCGAATGAAATAGGCAGCAGGTCTGTGGGCTGCCTGTGGCAGTAGCACGACGATGACGTCAGTAACACCCACTTTACGACAAAAAAATCAAAATTACAATAACCCGGATTTTTTTAAGTAAGCGACGCACCTCCACGTTATCAGTTCTAGTGTAGAGTAATTAATAAATTATAAACAGCATAGTTTGTGCCTGTATGAGCTTGCCCATAGGAAACCGTTTCATGGCCGAATATCTCAAGAGAGCAGTCAGACGCCTCTCGAATATCTTCGGAACAGCTCCAAATGACAAACAACAAGCAGGGGTGAGTAGAACATCATGCTATAATGTGAAATCAAGGGCCCAATGTCAAAAAACCGGTCTTATCCTTTAATGAAACTAAACACACATCGTAAACAACTTAAAACGCCACCCATAAGGACTCCAATGGAGAAATGTACCTTCAGATCTCGGCACTGAGACTTCAACCAGTCCTGGATGAAATCTTGTGGATTATTGCTGAAGCTCAGCATGAAGTCTCTCTCCGTCTTCAGCTGGTTGATGTACTCGATCGTTTCATGAATCTGAGGTGGAGACAAACAGGAAAGGCACGTTGTTTGAAATGAATGTTTGAAAAATAAAATAATAATAATAATAAAGCTCATTGTCATTTCCAAAAACATTCCCGGGACCCGACCTTAATCTCAAGAGCAGCAATTTCCTGTTGGTTGGTCGTGGAGGACAGGAAGCTGTTCATCTGGCCCTTCAGAGGGTCGTCCACCTCCACGTCGATATCGTAGCACGCCGTCTTCTTCTGATCCGTGGGGTCCACACTGCTCCAAGGGACACACACAAAGAGGAGATGTCCTGGCTACTGCTGACTTGGATGTGTTAACCATGATTTCTGGGAGCAATTTAAAGTTTTGAGTCATCAAAGCACCGGATAGTTTTCCACTTCAACTTAGCCCATCTTGCAAATCACGACAGGTTTCTTTGCAGAGTGCAGAGCATATGCGGGTGCAGCTATGCACCGTGTTCGCTGGCAATGATTTTCCAAAGTGTTTCCAAACCCAAGCAGTGATTAGTTTTAGCTTCTGGCTTTGTCCCCTGATTACAAAGAGCTCTAACATACAGCAGATGATATTTTCAAGATTCAAAAAGCTTTATTTATCCCGAGGGAAATTGCTGTGCAACAGTTAAGGTACATTTTCACGTCCTATATATTATCTTCATGCCATTTTCCAATAAATAGAACATTAAATCAGAACAGTGTTTGAAGTTATGCAGAATCCAAGCCTGAGAACCGAGACCGTGACAGAACGGGCAAAGCAGGCAAAACTAAATCCCGTACACAGGCACAGACGCGTGAAGAGCTGAACGAGCCACACTCCCATACTCCCATACCTGATAATGTGATTGATGATAATGGGGTCGGGGTGCTGCAGCAGGCCTGCCAGTTTCATGGGAATCTCAGAGAACCTCATGCGGGAACAGCTGAAGATCTGAGCATTTCGTTAGAGAACAAAGGAAGTTAGACGGCCGAAAGGTAACTTTTATTCTGTATCACGCAATAGCTGTACAGCTGATCTGGTAAAAGAAGCAGCAACACTTCACACAAACAAAGAGAATAATTCTGCATATTTACTATCATCAATGCAAAATGTGATTTAACAGAAATAAGAAATCCTACCATTACCTGTCTAAAATAGCGGTTGCAGTTGATGTACTCCTTCTCATGGCCATCCTGCAGCTTGTTGTTCTTGATGTAGAGCCAGAGGGCTTGCATGATGCTGGCCCGAGTCTGTGTGTGCACACCCAAAAGACGAGCCAAGCGTGGGTCCAGTTTGTACTGAGGGGGCTGAAAGGGAGGGGGGTGTGGGAAGAAAAAAAAAAGGCATTGGGACAAGGCGAGCGTTGTCTGCCAAAAATAAGAAAGTCAAATAACAGGGAGAAAACTCTACCTGGTGGTCGAGCATGAGCAGAAGAGTGCACTTAACGTTGACGTCACCCGGCCTTTTGACCTGGAAACCATCCGTCTCCTGAGTGGTGGGCATTCTGTGCCACTGGAAGATAGGAAAAGAGAAATGAACATGAATGGGGTTTTTTTTGTGTGTCAATGTGCATCCAATTGCATCCACAACTCTTATCGTGTCATACCTCCACTAAGTGATTGTCGGGTCCGTACAGCTCCTTGTCAAGCTCAATCACCAGGCTTTTGAAGAAAGATGAGAACTTCCTCTTCTGCTTGCCAGGCTGCGAAACACAGAGAGCACAAAAGCGTGTAAAAATGCAGCAGAAAGGAGGAAAGATTTCCATAAGTGTTTTCTTACTGTGCGGTGTCAGTCTGCAGCTGCATTGTTTAGCTCTGACCACATTGGGGGTTAGGAACCAAACTATTGAGTAGAAAAAGCTGTTGCACCCCCACCCTCTGCATTGCTCTGTCAAAGTCTGTTTGCTCAACGTGACCCCTTTCCCTCCTTCCTCGACAGCCCTTCTCTTTTTCTGTTACTCCATGCAGCGCTCCTACGCACGTCTAAACCAATGAGCAAGAGCAGAAAAATTAACAGGAAAAAAAAAAAAATCCTTCTTCTCTGGCCCCAGATGACACAATACGTTGGGCTGGAACTGATGGAGGGAGGGGAGACATGTAAGCTCGTGGTATGAAACGGCCAGTGGTTTCAATTCTGCATTTCAACAGAGCGTGAGTGCATGTGTGTGTGTGTGTGTGTTAGAGGTTGTGGGGTGGGATGGGAAAGCTGTAAACACACATCTGGCTGCCTGGTCTGAGCCAAGGACAGAGGCCAACCTAAATTTCCAGATTCTGAAACCGAAAAACGTGTCGACACAAATGGTGAGACAGAGCAAGAGGATTCAAAATGTGGCCGCTGCGTTGTTCACTTACTTCCTCCAAAAGTTTGCCTTCCACTCGAAGCTCCCAGGAGGACACTTTCTCTGCCTCCTCTCCCTCGGGCTTGCTGGGAGTGTAAGTGTTGGAAATGTAGATCCGCAGCTTGCGCTTTTGCTGCGTCATTAGAAGAAACGGGGAGATGCAAATTTAGGTCACGATGTACTTAAGTACCAAGAAGTTCACAGCCACTGCAGAACGTTCCTCTTTTGTTGCCTGTGAAAACTGCTGGGTTCATTATTCATCAGTACCACGAAGGGTAGGGCCGTGCGGTAAACTTTGCGGGACACACCTGACCATCGAAACATCTTTCGTAGCTCATTGACCGGGTTCTTACAGGTCAGGTTTGCATGTAAACATTCTTGATAAGGTGATGTAAAAAATAACCAGCCTTCTTTGACACCTCACTTGAGACTTTGGGGGCTTTCCACGTTGCGGCCACAGGCTACAATGGCCGGTGACTCTCCCGTGTATACCCCGACACAGCTAGAACGCGTCAAATAGCCAAAGAAATGAACAAAACAAGGATATGCCGTTTGAATCTAACGTGCGTTCTGGATCCTTCTGTTTTGAGAGTTACATGGAGACGTTTCTGGGGAGTGCCTTGACATAACTTTACGAATCTTTTTGTGCTACTCTTATCACCTTTGAAGCAGGAATTTGGCAAGTAACTAGGCTGTGGTCTGTTTGGGGTGTTATCTTACAAAGCAGACTGAATCCGGTCGTGCTATCTGTATGGCTCTGGAGGACCTCTCAATTTACTTTGTGTATGCCACAGATGGACCAAAATGGAAAGAGATTGGAATCAGATGGGCATATCTGCAATTTCAAATTAACTTGATGATTTATGGAGACAACTATTTAATACGTAGACTGATTTAATGTAGATGCGACATATGTCAGCCTTTCTCTTTGAGACATGGAGGGATGTGCCTTTAGGCTACTCGTCAACATTTTTCATTTCATTTCTCATTCACACACTGAACACATAACTGCTGCTCTGCTGAAGCTTCTCCAGGAGTGTCTGCCATCGAGCAGCGCTTCGAAACTCCCGACCCAAAAATATCTTTTCATAATCCTAAAGATGACACCCCTCTTCGCACAGGAGACGTACCATGATAGGTTTCTTGATGGCCTCCTGAATCTCCATGCGCTTTCGGGCGATGGTCTGATCCAGCTTCCTTTCAAAGGCCAGGAGGTCCATGTAGGCCTGGGACTCTGGGACCAGGTCCCTGATCTAAAGAACAGCAGAATACTGAGAACTGATGAAAGATTAACTGCTTAATTTTTTTTTTTGGGGGGAGTGGTGTCAGAGTTTACTTACCCTCTGTGGCAGAACCTTGTCGGCCATCTTGCGTCTTTTCGGTCTAAAATGCACAAAAAGGAATCACATGAAGGACCATTTTCCACAGCACTGTTCATTCAACTTGAGGAGGCGACATTAACAGACCACATAAACGTCCGTCTCTACAACACAGCGAAACCCATTTCTAAGAATATCACAACCTAAAACAGGGCCACGCTGTGTTGCGTCTCATCATTTCTTACTTAACCAATTTGTGGGGAACGCACTCACCGACACATGATACAAGATGAATTGAAACACTATATTTGATTATCAATTATTTGCGGACAACTTCACAGTGCAACAACAAAGTCTTGGTCAATATTAACTTTTTATTAAATCTGCTGAAAGCCTTCCTGAGGTTTCCACTTATTACTGTCACTGAGCTTACAAGAGACATTTTGTTTCTTTAATTCAATTCTACAGTTCTGAATTCATTCCTCAGTGCCTTAATGAGACATTGGGACGGTTCGAGCACTGTGGCTCACCATTCCTCCAATACTGGGAATTCGGTTACAAAATAAACCTTACAACACAACAGACTCATTGTGCATAAGGCTGTTAATGCTGCTTCACATTATGGCTCGCCACATTTATATATCGAGGCTTCACTGAGCAGTTTGAAATAAAAAAAAAAAAAAAGAAAAACACTTGTGTCTGCTGCTATGAAAGTAAAGGCCAGTCATAAGATACTGGTATGCTCGTGTCTGCGTGAGCTGAGCTGCGTTTTTACCCGTACGGCAGCTTTGGAAAGCATTTAGAGTACTTTTGTAAAGATCAATAATAAGGGAGGGACTAATAAGGAGGGAATAATAAAAGATTCTGCCCAACATATGTGGCATGCCTGCAAAAGTTAACAACAAAAAGACTTTGTTGTTGCTGTTCTCTTCTAAATTGTGAAACCTGTTCAAAAAGGTTGAGGCAGAAACTATTTTGGATTCGGGTTCCGTCCCTCGGCCTCAGCCTTGTATGTCTCCTGCTCTCACACAAACACTTCCCCACAGTTTACCCTCGTCTCAGGCCTCCCAGTGCCTCATGCTGCTGCTGTTGGTGCTGCTGGTGAAGGAACCGTTTCCTTGAAGCATCCATGCCAGGGGGTCCCATGCCTGGCCTCATGGGAATGTTACCGCCACCGTAAGAGGGACCCGGCAGCTGACCCCCCATCACCCCCATGGGGCCCCCCACTCTGTTGGGTAGCATCCCGAGGCGCTAAAGAAAAGAGGGGAGGTTACAGATTTGATTTCAGATTCACAGATATCCAAAAACTCCTAAAAGCCCTTCTATCTTGCTTAGTGAGGGTCTTTACCTTTCTAGTTCTCTCAGATTTCTATTGAAGGAAACATAAATCACCATTCATATATCCGTTATACAAGGGCGATGGTCCGATTAAATGGGAACGTCAAACTAAACTGGACTCAACTGTGCGTGTGACCGTAAGGAGCAGAAATTTGAAAATCTCAGTCGGCTTTGATTTTATCAGCCCATTCACTTTTCACAAAAGCGGAACGCTGTAATAAATCCACGTGAAATAAGTCATGAACAAGTTATGAGACCAGCCAAGGCACACGATCAGGAATATTTTACAACATCACCAACTCCACCAAAGTGCTTTGCTTCTCTAAAGGCAAAGGTTTATACCTTGCAATTCGCTGCACAATTCAAAGAAAGGCAACTGTAATGGCTATAGATCACTGAAACAAAATGTCTCCATATGTGATCTCCAAAGTCTTATTTTGTGAAGAGTTATGTGGGAAAACAATGTCTCTGCCAAAAGCAAAGTATGTACATTCTAGTTGTGATGCTTTATTGTGATTTAACCGCTGCTTCATTGGCATTTTAATTTTGATGGACAAAACTAAAAATCCCGCCTTGTTCGTTTGGCCTCTCCTTCAACAGAAACACAAATATCTGTCTCCCCCATGGCTCCAACTGCCAAAGAGGAGACAGTTATGATGATGCGTGTCAGCTTCGACCACATCAAGCTGCAGATGGTGGCAAAACTGGGATAATGTATGCAGGCTTGCCCCTGCGCAGATGGTGGTGATGATAAACTCACTTTTGTTGTCAGTTACTGACAGGAGGCCGAGGGCAACCACGTGACTTTCCCGTTCATACTTGAACAGAACATATTTGTGTGACACTTATTACACTTAAATGTCCAGGCTAATGAAATGTACGCCAAGATAAACGTCTACTAATGCCTTATTAAAAAGTTATACTCAAATTACCGATGGCAGGAAGCCATAGCAGAACCACTTCGATGGCGGAAGTAGCGTCCACGGGATGATATTTGAACAGTTACAAAGTTTGTTCTTGTTGAGGGTAGTTTTTTTTTTTTTTCTAGAAATCCTGCTTACTTGCTTATCGTATTTGCTCTAAAGGGCATCCGAGGCAGCATAAACTTAAAACACACACACTTAATGCTGTTCTTAGCTCTAAGTATTGCATAAACAGAGGTCTGTTATAAAAACCAACCTGGGGGTACTGGGGAGCGTTGTTCATGCTCCGGGTGTAACCCGTCGGGGGCTGCGGCATCCCTGGCATCCTCATGCCCGCAGTGTGTCCAACATTCATGTGGCTCAGGTTTGGATTCATCTGAGGACCCGTGAAGCCCCCTCTTGATGCCATATTCTAGATCCACAAGTGGTTAAAAGTGAAGGGAGCTTGAAACGAACTGCAGTCCAAATAAAAGTGTGGAGGGCTTGGAAATGAACGACACTCGGGAAAAGTCGGAGAGAAGCTGTTGCGAACCGCCGTTACTTTGACTGAGATCCAACTGGTTTGACAGCAAGCACCACTGTCAACAAAAAGCTAGCTAATGTTAGCTGGTTTCCGAGCGTTTCAAGTTCCGGGATTTGCTTCTACGTTGTAACTGCTCGTTTTCCTGACACCAAGCGGTGACTGTAGTTTGTCATCTCCCGCCCACACAGAAAAAAACCCCAAATAAGAGCTACCTCACCATTTCACTGGGAGGTTCATGTGAAATATAATCCCTGACTTATCAGCAACTCTTCGTTTTACAGCTAAATCAAGTTTTCTGAATCCTGCCCACACACACGCGATGCAATAATGCTGCCTTTACAGCCCTCGGAAATTGAGATGTTCCACATTTTAGGGCACGACACTGGTTTCTATCCGGTGAGCACAACAGGAAAGAAATAACAGTATAATTTGGATGTATTTCTCTCGTTTATATTGTTAAAGTAGTAGCTCATTGTATGTCTATGATATTAAATCTTTGTACTTTGGCTCCTGATGCATGTTCATTCTCATTTTGCGATTCGCAATTAGTTTCTGCTTCCCTCCATTCGGCCTGCTCGCGCTAGGACAGAAGCCCAAACATATCATTTCTTATAACTTGACCACAAAAAAAGAAAACAACTTAATGTTAAACGAAAATTTAGCATCAATTTCACAATGCACAACACTTGATAAAACATTTCTTCTCTTTTCAGAAATGTAGCTGTGTTTTAGGCTCTGTAATGTTTTCTGAATTGGGTTTCCTTTTGGTTGCCTTTTATGAGAAGATGTGTTGCATGATGTTTTCTGAAATATTGCTGTTCCTTGAGAAATGCGTTTTCTCTTTTTTTAGCATTTGCTGACATGTTGTGTTCTCTTTAATGTTTTGTTAAATGATGCTGGGTCTTCTGTTTTGCTGTTGCTGAAAGGTTTTGTTTCAGATAGGCCACCGCAGATATTTCCATCCCATGTCCAGTTTCCCAGTTTGCACACTCTTGATTCCTCCTGGTATCTCCCATCAGAGAGGTGAGCAGTGGAGTCGAGGACAGACATTTGACAAAATGAGACGACCTTTCTTTGGGAGTACCACTCTACACCAACTACAATTAGATAGTTTTGTTGCAGCCCATTATTTTTGTCGAGCATCAAATCTGTTCGGGACCATTTTTATATGTATTTTAACTCAACTGACAATGTAGAAATAACATGAAGTCCCTCTCAGACATCTGGTAAACTCCCTCTCTCTACATTTCTTTTTCCTTTGGGTACCTTACAGGAGTTGAGATGTCCTTGAAAAAAACTAAAAAATAAAATTGTTTCTCACCGATACCCCCCCCACATGCACCATGTGACTGTTGACAACAGATTTCCATGAACAACATGTCTCACAGTGGGTTATAATATACAGCTAAAGGCTACTTCATTATTTCCCCTCACACACAAGGTTCAAATCACACTTTAGTAATGCCTTCTGGCTAAAGGATGTGTGTTAATTAGTTTTTGTGTCTTCTCACATTACAAGAACCATCTCCTTGAGGGTTGGTAAATTGTAGCAATCATTCATTTGACAGTAAGTCAAGAGCCACATGAGACCAATTTAAAATAAATACTGGAAATCTAAGAGCTTGGGGCTTTGAAACAAAATTAGATACTAAAGCATTAACTACCTTAGCTGATGTGGCTGATATGTAGTATAAATTGCAGTGTTTTGAACCTGGGATCTCTTTAAGTCAGGAGCTCTGAGACAGTTGACCCCTTGGCCAGTTGGCAGTGCAGCCATGCTACATAACGCAAGTCTATGGGGACAGGACAGCTGGGGCAGCCTAAGTCTTCAGAGAACATTAGAGTTCACGTTAGTTCCCATAATAGCTTAAACGTGAATACAGTCAGCCAATTGCTGCTGTTTTAAGTCCGTTCAGATCAACAAATGTTTGCCGTCCTTATTTGCTGACATGAACTTGTGGGTTGTCGCAGGGACAACAAGGTTGGAGTTGGAGTTGTGGCAAAACGTTGGGATCTAAGACCAAAGAAGAAGAATTCTTTGTTTGCCTGAAAGCATCAATGTGTTAAAGAAATGTTTACATATTACATTCTGGTGCTTTGCAGTTTGATGCTATTATACTTAAATAATCAAATATCCTTTTCAACCTTTTATTTGATTTTAACCCTCTGAGGTCTATGATCACACAGCCGTGACGAGATTACATGACGTCATTACGGCTCACACCCCAGAGGGTTAAATGTCTGGGATGTAAATGGTGGTTTAACAAATCAAATCAACTGGAGTACTTCAATAAAACTCTCGGGAAACCTACTTGTTTTCTTGAGTTTATAAGATGTTGTGCTTTAAACTTTGCAGTTCATGTAATACTGCGGAAAGATGGAAATACTACGCTTTTGTCTCCACAGCATTGATCCGACCGCTGCAGTGGATATACCGCCGATTAGAATTACAAAAAAAACATTGTTAAACCTTAATCATATTTTGAAGCCATCTCACTCGATGTTGAACTTTAGGAAAGGCACACAAAGGCAACCTAAATGGTTCCCTCTTGGTAGGAGATAGGATCTTATATAGCTTAAACTGGACAAACCATGATGTGGCTGCTACAGCACAGCTGTCTACAAAAAAAAGAAAGAAAGACAGACAGACAGACAGACAACCTCCGAGTTTCCTATCCCATCAAAATAACTGTGGATTGTTTGACCAACAGCATCCCCTGTTGGTCAGTACTTCCCTGTCTTCTCAGGGCCTTGCTGCATGTTCAAATGAACACAAAACCTGCGACAGGTAACAAATCATTTATTACGCTAGACAGATGAAACAAACTGAGCCATGATAGCAGCAATTCAACTATTAGAATATTTACACTATCACATCACACCAAGGACATATGTGACTCTTTACAATGTAAACACATGATACAAAGACAGACTTGAATGCTAGAAAACAAGCTGTTCTATCCACCAAAAAGAAAAAAAAACAAAACAAAAGAAACCTGCTTTCTGCAGCAAACACCTGCATGTACAATCAGAGGTTCAGTAACTGAACATTTCAGAACAGGTTTCCACAGGTGAACGACAAACAGAGCGGCTTGTGTTGCGATTCAGCTGAAGAACCATGACCCTGACAGTGAATGTGAAAATGAAAGACAAACCATTAGCAATGATTGTCTCTGACATTATTTTTCGACAAATGAGACTTCGAAAAAGCGAAGAAACGTCCGTACACCTCGTCCATTCTGTATGTGAAGAAACAATATAGTGATCGTGCAGACTGTTGCACTTACACGGCGGCCCCTGCTCAATTAGATTCCATCGGTCTTCCTCTGTACAGCGAATTGTATATTGTGATGTTCACCAAAAACAATCAACTAAACAACAACAAAACAAAAAGAAAAAGTGTTCGTACGATGATTCTGTGAATAAAAATAAATCTGTCAAGTATAGAGTGGGAGCTCAGGACTGCTTTCGCAGAGCAGCAAACACCAAAATGTCACCTATAACATCAATGTCCATTGGTTTTATAACATAATGAACCAAAGCTGAAGTGCCATTGGTCTCCCTCGTGTGTGCCTTTGTGTGTTTGTTCACACATAATGGTAAAAGAATATGCATTTGTAGCCGAGTGCGTTACTGAGAGAATGCCTCATCTTTCATCAACATGCGTGGGCTCTCCTGGTTGTCCATACGACGTCTAGGCCCCATCACGCCTGTGCGGGAATCAAGAGCAGGACATTGTTTGTTAAACCCCAGAAATGGAAAGTTATTCAAACACAGAGAAGTGACTAAATAGTGTTACAGGAACTGGACAGTGTGCAGATAATTACAGCTGTTTGTACAATGTGCACACAGGAGCCGCTCATCCCGTTTCCTCTAAAGTTGCAACACTGGGTGAAATATACATTAAAAAATAAGATGCAACCATCTTCCGTTCTACTTAGTACAGAGATGGCATATCTGCATGGTTGGTGTAGTTGTTAGCAAGAACATTTCCGGTTTGAATCGTGACAACGTGTCTGCATGTTCTCCCTGTGCATGTGTGGATTCTGTTCAGGTTCTCCGGCTTCACCCCAACGTCCAACACCGAAGGCATGGTAGTTCTAAATGGACCCAGGGAGCGAGCGTGAGCATGTTTGGTTGCTTGTCTCTCTGATCGACTGGCGAACTGCCCCAGGTGTACCCTGCCTCTTGCCCAGAGGCAGACTGTACATCCTGTGATATGAAACTGTTCTGGCAGTATGCCATTTTCTCAATCTGATTAAACCAGCACAATTTTGTGGACTTTTCATTGCGACCTTAAAATAGTTTTGACTTGCAGATCATGCGATTTGTCCGTCAGCATTGAGAAATGTCAGTTGTCAGTTATCAAAGAGGTACTGCAATCTCTCAAAAGCGTTTCTGTACTACGTAAACGCTGCATTGTTTACCATCTATAATATGAGCACCCAAGTCTCTGCACTCATGTCTGTGACTTGATGCGATGCGAGTGGAGTAAGAAAAAAAAAAAAAAAATAAATAAAAATAAAAAAAAATAAAAAAAAAGGGAGAACTTACTGGTTTTATGCTTGAATGACTTGGATCTTCTTGGTGAGTTTGGATTCTGAGGTGCAAAGGAGGAAGATATTTCATTTGTTAGAGAAAAAGAATGACACGGGGAAAAAAATTAAACCATTTACGCAATGACCAAAAGTTGAAGTACCTTATCTGATTTTCTTTTCTTTGCTGTAAAAGAATCACATACATGTTTAGATGACAAAAAGGAGAAATAGTTGAAACATTTCAATGAGACCATTTTTGTGAAGCTTAAATTCGTATCAGAGCATCACCTTTCTTTTCTGCCCCATAAGACCAGTCGTTATCATTAACGTCGTCATTATCCTCTTGGTCACTCTCTGACTTGTTGTTGGTGTTGTTACCAGTGACTATTCTGTACAAGAAGAGGGCATAACACACACTCTAACTCAGTATTTCTATCTCAATTAACAGTTTGATCATAAAGCAAATGTATTACTGGGCAAAACTACTTTTTGCTTTTGCAGCTACATTAATTTTTTTTTGTTGAAGATTCTGATTTATGTTCAGGAGCCCTACACTGACTAGTAAGTGATAGGTGCATAGCCAGATAATGAGCTTATTATCATTGTCGGCTTCGGGACCAATTTTACAGATAACATTAGAGTCCAATAAACTCACAATATGAGAGATTACCCCCGTGTTCACTCATTTGCGGTTTTCCCGTTATACCTGCGGTTGGCTATGCGACTGCTGTTGCGTCCCATCCCGAGGCATTTCTCCAGGTGTGGGGCAAAGCGAGAAGCAGCGATGCTTCGACTGCAGTTGGGACATACACACTCTTTGTTTTTCCACTGGTTGTACACTTGGCCAAACACATCCAATCCAGGCTGGTCCACAATTTCTAGATATTGACATCAAGATTTGAAACAATTTAAAAAAAAAAAAAAAGTTAATGATTTATAGAGATGTTATTGCCTGGTTGCATTATTCTCTCATGCACACTGACTTTTCTCCCTAAACTATTAGCAATCAGGTGAAATAATGGGCGGATTGTGCTCACCAAAGTCCCTCATGCTTTCTTGGTCCGTGTCGTCCAGGAAAAAATAGCCCTGCTTGACAGCTCGGTGGACCTCGAAGCAAAGACCCAGGCATGCATCCTCCACCAAGTCAGACAGGATGTCCTGAGCTAGGGCCTGGAAGGGCGGGTAGAAAGATTGCTATTTGTGTATGCGGTTACAACTGTGTGTTTGCATCCAACAGCTCTGCAGTGTGCCTGCAGACATCATGTGGATGGTTTTTTTTTCCCCAAGTCTGTTTGCAGCATTATCACACTGTAGTCTTCTCCAATGTACCTCCAGCTTGCTGTTGTCCAGGCTGGACACTGAACCCTCCTCCATTTTCATTTGCCAGAACTACCAGATGAGCAGACACCGCTGTGGTCATGCTGTAGCGCAGCAAGCATTGGCCAAAACAGGGCTGCAGCAGGAGAAGCACAGTTAGCGACACGATGGCACCAAATCCTCCTGAAACAATGGATGCCAGTCAGGCTGTGGTCAGTATTTGACGCAGGTACTTACAACTGCACGTTGAGCACGGAGCCAGGGAGTCAGTTCCCACGATTATAACCTGCGTATGACACAAAACAGCAACTCAATGTCGTGGGACACCAGAGAGGGAGGGGGGGGCAAGCATGACGTTAGCTCAACACTCCCCTGCTGCGCTGAGAATTACCATTCAAAGAAAACAAAGAACGGGGCTATGAATAGGCTGCTGCTGGAGGAACTGAACATACCAGGAGGTTACAGGAGAGGCCAAATCCTGCGCTCCAAACTACCTCTCCAACAGCAACCCACGAGCCAAACATGCAGCAGACCGGGCTGGACAGTTGTAGCCAGTGTTACACGTTTATTGAATTACTTTGCAGCTGAGGAAACATCTTACAAAAGCGAGGCTGCTCGTCCCCGAACCGAACAGCGCTGCTGCGCTGCTGCACTGCGGCTGTGCGCCTCCCCGCTCCCCCCCAGCAAAGCCCGGCGGAGGAAACGCGACACCCGTACCCAAGCGTAAAGCTCACCTACGTGCAATGCGGCATCCACGGCCTCGCGAAGCCCTTAATTGAGTGTATTTACCGATTTCGGCAGGCGTCCATCTTTACATCACAGAGATCAGACGGGAGCAATCGATCGCTGCACGAGTTTCCAGGATGCGCCTCCTCTCTGCTGCCCCGCCTGCCGGGAGCTCACCCTCATCTCATGCAGGGCATCATGTGACCGCGCGTTTCCGCGTGAAACTCGTGGTTTAACTGGGCTTCTGTGTGGATTTGCATCACTCCATCCCACTTCCACGCCTCACTCCATCCCACTTCCACGCCTCGCCCCTAATTGTTTCCAGTTGTTTGAACGCCAACGACCAAAAAAAGAATCACAGATGTAACTGAGAAACAAACCTTCCACGACTTTAGAAACAATAAAATGTGTAGGGGAATAAATGGCAAAAATAAAATCCATGACTTTGTCACAGTATCTTTACTGTGAGACCATATTAGGTGAAAGCAGTACCGTCATCGTCAAGATCAGAAGTGAAAAAGTTTGCTGAATAGTGACAATAAATCTCTTCACCTGAGCTGCACTTTGAATATTTGTCTGTTTAAGGGCCCCCTGTTAGCCCAACGTTATGCCCACTTTGGTCCAATTAGTTGTACCAATCTTTTGGTACATTGTGATAAATGGCAGTATGTATGTTATTGTCAGATGAACCACCTTCCTGCTGCCCCCTACAATCTCCCTGCATTCCGAGACCAGAACTCCTGCATCCAAACAATGGCTGTATCCTGATCGCCGGAGCCTTTTCCAGGAACTATGGTCTTTCAGGGCATCCTTTCCTCGACCCCCTCCATTTCCAGGAACCTGGGCTTAAACAAGAGTTCTGGGTGGAGATATTTTAGCCCTAAAAATTACCCTACAAAGGAGGTAGTAGTAGCACTAAACATTTCTGATTCTTCTCATACTCTGTTTTATTTAATCACCATAATTAAGACTTTTTTTTTTTATCCGTAAACAGTCTTGTTTTATCATCTCTACTACAACGTGATGGATTTACTGACTATACACTACAGACAGATGGTTTAGGCTCAGGCTTTAGCTTTTATGGTGAAGGAGAACATAGCAAAACTTAAGTCATCAACCCACAACAAGAAGTGAATGCAAAAGTGTCTAAGAGGTAGTGGGAGCTCTAACTTTTCCACAGTGGAGAGCAGCTTTGAAGAAGCAGGATTATGAGAAAGAAAAGAAGATGACAGAAATCAGCTGGATGAGGAATCGGGCGCCTTCATTGAAAGCAAATCACACCATATAACATCATACAACATAAGTTGACACCTTTTTCCCTAATTCAGCACAAGTTTCAGACATAACAGGTGGGCGCACAGTTTTGCAGCCGGCAGAAACAACCTTCTTGCTGGCAAAAACCAGCAGCCCTCATGTGACTGAAGTACAGAGGATTTTACCTGATCCGTTCTGTCGCTTACATCATACCTTGTTTAAGTAGTGTTGGCGAAGGACGAACTGAGAATGAATTTTATACATGTCTTAGACATTGGGAATTTGATTGGATACAAGTGTTTTTCAGAAGTCTCTTAGTACGGATAGACTAGAGTTATAAAGATCTTAAGGAGAGTCACCACAGATCATTTTTCAACTTATCGCCATCACGATGAAACTTGCATTTAGACAGGTTGTCATTCGCACGGTATGAGATAAAGAAGTCCTTCAGTACTGTCCTTCAGGACAGTACTCCAGTTCACAAAGTCATGTTCACAAAGTCAAAGTCAGTCTTTTATAGCACCGCTTCATTGTTGTCTTTTCAGAATCTCGGAGTTCGACTTGTATGTGTGTGGGCTGCTGACGTCCATCTCATCAGCATCTAAAAAATTTCGAACATGATGATATCATCCTCCTCCTCTTCTTCTTCTTCCTCCTCCTCCTCCTGTGGATAAGCAGTTGATATTTAACGCAGGACGTAAAAAAAAAAAAAAACTACATTCATTAAGTTTTTAAACAGAACACTAATTTTCAACAACCATTTCCAAGTCCAAAATGTGCCCCTCTGAGTCACTGCTGCTGATCACAATTTCTTCGTCTTCTGAGTCCTGTGTGACATAAAGAAGGTATAAACTTAAAGGAGGTGTATTTTGTAAGGATTGGATAGAAGTCAGATTTCCATGTCTGGATTTAAAACACTCAACAGAATACCTATAGAGCATTACTGGCTCAACTATTTCTGAAGTGAACGACATATCTAATAACTGCTAAAAGCAAGAACAAAATAGTCGTCACTTCCTGCTTTTGAGGTACAAGGAAGGCAGCATAATGTGAAGCTAAAGCAAGGAGGAGATGCACAGAGAGGGGGCTGGTTATTCTTGTAAAGGGATGTAAACGTTACCCTGTAAATCTGAACAGCTCACTGAATGACACAGTCCAAGTTCTACGGCTCCAAAATAAAATGTTGCATATCCCCCCCCCCCCCCAAAAGCTTTTTAGTGTCACAGTAACTTCAAACATCCAAATAGAATAAAAAAATATATCTATATTTTTTCCATAATATGCTTTTTAATGAAGAGTGCAACAAGCAATTTCAATTGATTAAGTATAATTTTTAATGCATGCCGAGTATTGCTGCGCTGGAGGGTCCAACGTCCCTCGGGATCAACAGATTGTCCATTTCCATAATTTAGTCCATAATTATGTTATAAAACTCTAACTATGTATTTACCGTTATAGTACCATTATGATCCATCTTTTCTAGTTGTAAATATACACAAAAACATACGAGTCACAAGTAGTACCATATGAGGTCAAGTAGAGTCCAACTTACTGAGGGCTGTGGCTCTTTTTTGTTACACATTTTCTTTGGTTGGTCCTCAAGATATTTCAATCTCTGCAAAGTAAAATGTTTTACAGTTTTAAGTGAACCACCTGAGAACATGCATCAGAAGCATAAAGGGGAAGATTCACGGTTTGGTGCGCTTACAGAGGGGTTACGTGCCCTATAATCCGCCTGCTCTTCTGGTTTCAGCGTCTACATGAACAAAGTAAAGCAATTTCAACTTCACACTGAAAGTTAAGAAGAAATATATATATACACACATTACAAATGTTAAATCTAATGTTTAACTACCTTAAACCACCTCTGCAGCTCCACTGCATATTTTTTCATCTTTACATCTAGTTTTGCTTTTAAGCGTTCCTTCTCCATTGCAGAAAGTTTCCACCACAATTTGTTGGCTTGCACAAGGCGCTCCTTCGAATTTGACATTTTCTCCTTCAGAAGTTGCAATTGCTCTTCACAGAAAATTTTATGAACAGTTCTGGGAGAAAAAAAAAAAAAAAAGAAAGGAAAAAAGGTCTGTTTTCAGAAGTCAGACTGAATTCTCTCTGGGACATATCCAACGTTTAACAGTCATACTCACGTAGGTGGCATCTTAGGTTCACTGGATGATCTCTTCACATGTTTGACTGTGCGAGTCTGCACATTTATAGAAAAATACAAAAAAATATATATATATATATATATATCTTTATAAGTGGACATTAAACCATATGTTCCAAGAACATATTCACGAAATTGTCATGAAATTGAGCCCACCTTTTTCATCTTGAGTTTTCCAATGCCGTTCTCTTTGAGGATCTTCTGCTGCTCCTCCTTGTCAAACCCCTGAGAAACATGTGAACGTTGTCAAGCAAAGTCTGTTGGACATTAGCTCAGTCCAAGCCTCATAACTTACCCCGAGATATTTGTCCATCTTGATCAGGTACTGTCTCCTCATCTGAAATAATGAGCAAAGAATGGAATTACACATAGAGAAAGTACCCTAACATAACCTTGATTAGTCGTCTTTTAAGATACACACGTGCACACATAAACCTGAGTGTGTTTGTGTACAGTATCAGGTTGTGGCCACACCTCTTTGCAGCGATTTTTGTACTCTGCCTTCTTTGCGTCGCTCAAATCTCGCCAGCCACTGGCCCACACCGTCATCAACTTTTGACTTGGACCCTTGAAATGGATCGATTTGGGTTGCTCCTGGCAGAATAGTGCATAACCATTGCTAAAGACAAGCACAAAAAGACATCAACATCAATATATTCTGAGCAGCCAGCGAATTGAAGAATCTCTGCTAGCTTTAAATGGTTTAAATTATTTGGAGTCAACAGTAAATTGCGATGATAAGGATGATGGGAAGGTTACGGCTTGGAGTGAACAGAGTCTCTGGGAAGACCTCAACAGTGTGTGCAGCTTACGGAACTGGCTTTGGAGGCAGACTCACTCCATCCTCAGTACAGTCTTTATTCTGCCGCTGCAATCAAAAGACCTTCTGTCATTTCAACTGCAATTACTAAGCTGAATATTACGGTCGCTCGCCTAACCATGCAAATCTTACGCAGCAGTTCATAGCAGCACACGCTCAGGGTGAAAAACACTTACATCTGCAGGGCCCTTCTTCTTCTTTTTTCTTATTTTTGTGGGGACTAAGAGCTCAGAGGAAGCTTCTGCATACTTCTCCCTGAAAGATTAAGAATTAGCTTGAAAAACAAAGTTACACCAACTTTGCCGTACAACATTTGAATAAAGTGCGAGTTCATTTGATACCTAAAGTCCTCCATCATTCTTCCGTATTCTTCAGTTGCAAGGTCATAGTTCCTTCCATACTCAGTCTGCAAAAAGTCAAAACATTGTTTCGTGATATTCGTGGCTTTGTGACAAATGGTTAGCATTTTGAAGCAGCCGCTTCAAACAGACCACACCTTTTCGTCATTCGAGAGCTGATTGAACTGCTCGACTGCGAACTTGAAAACCTTCGTCGTTCTCAGTTTAGGGTTCTCCTTTCTAAACTTGGCCAAATTCTCTTCACAGTAGGCAGCCGTTGGAGGAATGGGTTTCTTTGGGTACTCCGGATGGATCTGTGGTAAAAAAAAAAAAAAAACAATAAGAGAAAGCAAAGAAAAAACACTTGCTGTAAATTCACAGAATGAAATAGTTGACCTGATGAGACAGCTCTCCCGTGTCACATTCCCGTTTCATTTACCCAACCAATGACCATCAAAACACAGTCGGTCTAGAACACAACACCGAGTTACGGAGGGCTCGATTTTGCTTACCTTGAAGTTACGGCTAGGATTTGAAATCACTTCTTCAGCTTCAACAATGAGCTCCGGCAGGGTACGAATCTTGCGCATCTAAGCAATGAAAAAAGTAAAAAAACAGAGACAATGACACCGTTTTATAAGTAATTTCAGTTCAAATCCATTTTCAAAACCACACATGTCCTGTTAGTAGAAGGAGATAAAAACAATTAAGGTAAACATCATGATTATATGTGACTTTTTTAATCCATCCCTTAAAGTTATTTGATATAAATCTGCTCAAATCTGAAATCAAGTAGCCCCGTCTTAATGTGTAGCATAACGATTCAATTCTGCGCAGATAAAGGAACTTGTGACAAGCGATGTTGTAGTTTATGAGTCCAATACATCAAACAGATACAGTATGAGGTCATCTCCACAACAGCTAATACAGTAGTGGGACTTTTTGCTTTGTTAGATAAAGGGCAAATTTAAAAGATAAAACGAGACTCACCTTCTGCATAATGCTCGTCCACTTTTCTTGACACTCCTCGGGGGAAAAGGGGGAGAAAGCCACCTCATTCCAGTCTATAGCTTTCAGTCCTTGGCGATAAATGCTCCCACTCTCACGGCCTGGGACGCTGGCTTTCAGTGCAGCCAGAAGCTTCAGGAGGTTTCCCTTATTCCACCCTTTAATTACAGAACAGGAACAATGTAAAAATATCTTATCAAAGAAATCACTTAAATTCAGAATTTCATCTCAAGATGTGAAGCATTAGGTTTTATTTAAGTGTACCTACCGGATTCTACGGTTTCCATTCTTGCTTTACTCGTTTCAAAAACCCAAATTTGGTTCGTATAAAGGTTATAAGTAAGCAGACTGAAAACTTAGCAAGAGACCGATACTCCAGGAAACTGAACAACAACATTAGCTTGTTGGCTAAAAAGTCTAACTTTTCTTTTTCAGTAGGCGCTGGCTACAGAAGACAAATATATCAAATGTTGCTGTTATCATCTTGTTTACCTAAAAAGATAAAAACAGCGCACAACAGCAGACAAACACATGGGCTGTGTTTCGGTTCTGTAAACCTACATCCACACCAGCCACCATGAGGAATAGATGGGACCCTACAGCCAATCAGAAACTAGAAGAAAGGAGAAACGTCATTAAAAACAGCCAGCTACAATGATTATTGGTGGAAAGGCAGGCGCCATCTGCTGACTGGGAGGGGATAGAATAAGAGTCTGAAATACCAAAAAAATATTTGCGGCACGGGGTTAAACGGTCAATTTACAGTGCAGTTCAAATAAAAACTAATTAAAAAAAAAAAAATCAACGTAACCGATTTGCTTTCCAAATGGCATCAATTTCTGCAAGTATTGTTTAATCACATTTCAGTTACATAATGTAAAACATTTCCATTAACAAAACAAATCTGAGGTACTTTTTCTTGATATGGAACTTTTCTTGTCAATCCACTGTCTTCCTCTACTCCAATACACTAGTAACTTAAAATTAAGATTTTTACATATACATGGTAATTGCTGGAAGCTTGATATAACTTCACATTTATTAATGTTTTATGATTGTGTGCTCATATATTTACTCGAGTAACATATTTAGTTCAGGACTTAAAAAGCAGAACTAGATGGTGTGGTTTAAGTTCTGGGTCTCTTTACAGCACCACAGTTGCAGTTCCAAATAAGTTTTGTAATCTTGTTTGTTTTCAGTGTTCCTGTCTCACATTTTTTTTTCCTTTGTCAAAGACAAAGACTATTATCATTATATCCTTTATTAACCAGGAAAGTGTCTCATTGAGAGCAAAACTCTGAGTGTCCTGGCCAAGACAGCAGCAACAGCACAGTTAGCAGAAGAGCATGACAAAAGCACAGGAATTAAATGACTTGACTTAATTCATGTACAGATATCAGTTAAAAGTAATCAATTATCTACCAAAGACAGAATCTGGGCACGACTTTACTTCCTGTATTTGTTTCTTTCTCCAACAAACTGCGAGATAATAAATGGATAATAAATCTCATTAAATAAAATCTCAGATTAACTTTTATTATTAGGAGAGAGATGACAAACAACACACAAGAACTGTTTGTCTCTCCCTGCAAAGCCACAGAGTGGCATTTTCCTTATGCTTTCCAGAGAAACGCATTTGAACGTCTTTCCTAAAGATGTTTAACTGCTACAAAAGTTGATTCAGTTTATTTGGAGAAATTGTAAAGTCTTTCAAGATACACGCTTCATAAATTCAACCCCAAAACAGTGGATCTTTCCCATTCACCTGTTTATAAAGTCCGCAGAAGGTCCCCCCAAGGTGTGATTTTTGGACTGGTAGTGGGACAGTCGTAGAACCCATTGCCATAAAGTGCAATAAAGGGATTTTATAGTGTGTGGGCAGCTAATAATGATGAGCTCATGTACTTTTAAGGTGTAATGAATTATTACAATAGTAAAGAAAAGGAAGTTGAAATAACGACAAAAACGGAAAAGAGCATGAAAGAGCAATGTCAAGGTTGTCTCAATTTTGGGAGTCAGGAGTCAAACCCCTGGAAATACATTACTCTTCTGATACTTCCTTTGCATGTGACCTTGCATTATTTATCCTCTTTTTGAGAATCACTCTATTGTTTAAACATGTATAGTTCAAATACCCAAGTATTAGAACTGGCCAATGTGAGTGGGCCAGTGTATTCATAGATTCCCATCTGTCAAATGACAAAAAAAGATGAAGAGGTGTTATTTTATTCAAACAATAAATTTCTATTTATTGTTTTTGTGGCAAAACAGAGGAACACAGATGGGATTTAAAGGAATTCATTGTTGGATTGGGACATTTTTTTTTTATATCTAACCTTCTCCAAGTAGTTTGCAATTGGTTACACAGCAGCAAAATAGTGTGTTAAAAGTGCAAAGAAATTAGTCAGAAATGCTTGGCACGGTATCTATGGACACAACCACCAAGTTTTTGTAGCTTTTTCATACAATAAATTATACAGCATCAATAGCTTATAAATCATATAATTCTTTATTCAGAATTTGACGGCCACATCAAGTGAGTCAATACAACAGTAACTTCAATGTCATTTTCAACATTAGATTCAGCTTGTGGTTGGAAGGGAAAAAAACAAAGGTGTGGCTTTTGATTTTAGAAAACTGTTTCCCCACTCTCAAGCTTTCCATCTCTGGAGTTCTGGCATGACATTTTTTAATAGCATTCGTATTTTTTATATATTTCTTTTTTGTAAAAATGCATATGTCAGAAAAAGTCCAGCTTCAGAAATGCAAAAGATTTACCCGAGGAGCAGTCGAAAAATTTCCAGGAATGTATAATCCAGACAACTTTCTACAAGACATTCACACTATCCACCGTTTCTTTCAATAGAAAGACTTATAATCTGCCTTTTTCGTGATACAAGATAAACACTTTGTGCTTGTCTGTAAATTGAACATTATTTGAGCCTTAAATAAGATAAACGCATTTTTGTTGAAATGAAAAAGGAGTCAGCAGCAGTCATGGAAGATGTCTACAATGGCATCTGAGTTTCACAGTACACATCCTGCCCAGGCTCCTCCTCAAACGTCACTTTGGCGTCATCAGCATCCAACTAAAGAAACAAACACAGACACAGATGGACAATTGGACACCTTGAACACTATTGCACACTCCACCAATCTGAATTTTCACGATGAATTGCTGAAAGGACGAGAGACCACTTACACATTTCATTTCCTCTTCAGTGAAGAGACGGCCGGTCATTAACATGCGCAGAGGGATGGTGAATATGAGGACGAAAGGTAGCGCGAGTGATAATGGACTGGACTTCACAATCCACAAAACAGCAAGACACACTATCTGGATGGTTGTAAACAAGTGCATCCGTCCTGTGCTCACCTGCATCCGAATATACAGACATAAATCAAACACACATGTTCTCCACAGTATGAATCACTGCCAAACAATGAGCGCTCTGTGTGACGTTCCCACCACGTGCTGCCATCTGCATCACGCTTATGTTTATTTAGTAAGATGTCCCAGCAATTGTAGGCTTAATTACCACCATAGTTGGTTCAGATGTGGAGCTCCACTGCTCACACTATTTATGAGCTTAAAAAGCATGCAAATATTGATGGAAAATTCAGAAGTTGGGGTCCTCCATAGTTATATTTTTCCTTTGACACTGTGGTCAATGGTTAAAAGGTCTGGAGTGCAGACAGGACAGTTATCACCTGGACTGTTTTAGTCTGGAGCTGTGCTGCAGTAACACGTACAGAATCTGGTGTGACGTTGTCTTGCTCGAAAAAAAAGCAAGGCTTCACCATTCCATTGACATAAGAACACTTTTTGAAAAAAAAAATGACAAGAAGATACTAGATTTGCCACAAGACACGATGTCAGATGAAATTAAGACTTAACAGAGTTACATCTCAATGTCCATAATGTATTTGTTGATTAATTTCTCTATGTGTGACTTGAATATACCAGACTGTCAGCTCATGATCTTAAATTTAGCAAAACACAGTAGTTACAATCAAAACAATGGGACTCTTACTCTGGTGGCATAGGGCTCATCAGGGTGGTATTTCTTGGGAATAAGAAGAAGCAGCATACGATCCCACAGTTGAATACCATTTAGTGATGTTACTCCCATGTAGAGGAAGATCCCAAACAAAGCTGACATGGGAATCATCTTGAGGATCGGCTCCATCAGAATTGATAGACCTTTACACAAACAGACATCTCATAAATCTGGTGTTCTGTTAAAAATCCAAATATCTAGACGTGCAGTTAAAGAGAAGACACAGAGACACGACAGCACCTACCAACAAGCAAGGCCACAACAATGCCACTGACCCTCTGCTCAATCACTTTCTCTATGACAGGTTTCGTCCCTTTGCTCATGACGGTGAGGGCGTTGGCGTGGGTGACGGATCGCACCGTGGCAGCACTAAGCCATGGCACACCAAATATCGCACTGAGCCCTCCCATCCCGACTAAAACCAGCAAGTCAAAGTGGAACCCAGAACCTTTGACCATCTTCCTCTCAGGTTTACTGATGATCAGACTGCTCGGAGATTTGAAGGATGAATCAAAGCCAGGAAATGTCACACTTGATTATACAGTGAGGGTTTAGCGATTGACACTGAATGAGATGTGGCGACTCACGTTGTGATCTGTGACTCCAGAAAGATGAGAATGAAGACAAGCAAGGCTGGGATGCAGGATGCAAACATCAACCAGACAGGGAAAGTCTTGTGCTCTCCGAACGGGTTAATGAGCCAACCTCTCTTTGCTGGGTTGGACACCATGAGACCTTTGGGAACAACCAGTTTCTGTGAAGGAAACATCACCAGTTACCAGTTCATCAAGATGAGTATTATTGGAGGCAATCTTTTCAAGTTTGTCTTCAAAACAACAGTCAAGTGCTCAACTTTTTGATAGTGGCCATTGAAAGATGTCTTTGTAATTTATTGTCTATGAATGTGATGAAAAAGAAATGGTCCGAATATTTTTTGTAAACAGTTACTATTTTTTTTCTTAATGATTTAGCACCATTTCTGAAAAAAAAGAACCTTTTTTTTTTTTTTTACTGCAAAATTGCCGTTGTGATTCACTCTTTTTCTATGGTTCTAAATCCTTTCTGAATTCATTGTAAACTGGGGTTTTTAGCTTGGCATCATGGGACTACCTGAGTATAGGTATCGTCAATGTTGTAATCCACAACGACCATGAGGAAAATAGCAATGGGTACGCCAAAGTCACCCATCAAGCGTCTGACCTGGTGAGCATAGATGAAAAAAAAAAAGCAACCAGTCATGATTCTTCAGTTCAGTGTAAATAAAAATTTAATTTAACTGGAATTTGATTTAAGACTTTAAGACCATTTCCTGCCAACTCACCTTTCCAGGAAGAAATGTCCCGTTCTTGAACTGACGCAGGAAGTAGGCAATAAAGAAACAGCCTAACATGAGGCACATGGAGAGTAGGGCTGTGTTGGGGTAAGATGGTTTGATAGTGTTGACAATAATAGTTATGTTGCCAGTGGTATTGTCATAGATGACCGTCTCTTCCACCCTTGGGTGCCAAGGATTTTCAACAGTTGCATTTAGATGATCATAATTTAGAATCAGTGGATGGGTCTTGAAGGTCTAAAGGAAGGTTCAGAGAGCAGATGTTATAGTGTAAGTGCAGTCACAGAGCACAGGAAATGTGTCAGATTTCTTCAAGACCGATGTGTAAAAGATGATGATGACATTTTACCCTCCCCAGCTTGGCAAAAGTTTCATAGATGAAGATGATGGAGATGAGGATGGAGAAGATTTCCTGGGTGAAGCGTGAGATGAAGCGCACCAGGAAGCTGCCCTCAAAGGCCACAATGACCACCACAATGATCACCAGCCACAATCCAACCCACACCCTCCCGACAATATACTCAATGCCCTGAGACTTGCAGAACTGAACAAAGGAAACTGGGAATGAGGTGAAGTCTGACAATGACTAAACGCAGTTTTATAGGCATCACAACAGTAAGCAATAAAGGATTGAAAAACAATCTCTAAAACTCACGGCAAAGAAGGCCTCCTCAAACACTAATAGGGGACCAGAGAAACCAATAACCAGGACGGGTTGAGCAGCAACGAAACAAAAGATGATGCCCTGAATGCTGGTAGATATGAGGAGCTCTGGAACTCCCATCATGTTGTCTACCTTGTCCGCTGAAAAGGCAGAGATTAAAAGATAATTATAGAGACTACTGCTGGAAACAAAGAGACCATGTCAGTAAAATATGACAAAAAACACATATACACACCCAGCAGGCCTCCAAAGGTGATGGCTGGAGAGAGGGCAGCAAAGTAGATGAAGATGATGGCAGCAAGAACCTGGGAGTTCAGGGCGTCTTTGATGTCACTCTTGTAGTACTGGTAACGTTTCTTTATGTCTCGCATCATCCCACCAAATGGTCGTCCAGTTCGAGAAAGGGGATCTTCAGAAAGAGATCCGCTAGCAATGGAAACTGGGGGAAAATGTAAATGTCACGTGAATTTACAAAAAACTGAAAAACTTTAAAGCAAATCATTTCGTTTTTTGTTTCAGAAAATGAAGAGTAAAAAAAGTCTGATTCAGTAGGGTTCTGATAGGACTCACCCCTGCGAGGCTTGGAGTCTCGACGGAGCATGAGGTCAGACGACTGCAGTCTGTCCTGCAGTAGTTTCTTTTGAAAGCTGATGATGGAGCTGAGCATCGCCTCATTTTGGATTTCGGTGGGTGGAATGACGATGCTGCAGTCCATGAAGTCCACCAAGGCGCCAGTCAGTTCTTTGGCGGTCTTTGCTTGAATTGCTGCCTGATTAAACACCTAGGACAGAAAAAAGTGGAGTTGGCTGTAAGGACTGAAGAACGTAGTATCTTTGATCTGAAAGTAACACCAGAGAATATAGAAACTTTTTTTTTTTTGCTCTTTGGCTCGCATTATAGTTAAGGGATGTAACTTCACTGTCATGATAGCAATTCTCCGTGTCAGCCCATCACACAATTCATGTATGAGAAATGTCTAAGCTTACTCACTTTATCAGCCATTAGCGCTGCCATGGCGCGGCCAGTCTCGTGGTAGTCCATGTCGGCCTTGCTGGGGCCAACTAGAACAAAGATAAAGCGCACGGGCACCGGGGCCTCTAAGGCTGAATCAAACACTTCTGCCTCTTTCAGACGCACAAAAACAACTGTGGGCTTCTCCAAAAAGTCCAAGGCTCCTGGATAAAGAAAGCAGAAAATATGCCAATTCTCTAATTAGTAGAGAACATAATAATTTTATGTACACGGACAAAAGTGCGCACTAAACAAAAACAGACACACTGCATTTCAGATTCTACATGGCAAAAATAAAAGAAATAGGGGCTCACCTACAAGTACCATAGAGGCCTCAACACGATCACTTTCATCTCTCTAAAGGAACAGAGAATGTCCAGACAAAATGAGCAAACATTATTGACCGAATTTTCAAAAGCTGCGTACATGTTATGCTTTACACCACTGAAAAAATGTTCCTCTATGCATGCAATACATGCAAAAAAACAAACAAAAAAGCTATTGCGTTTTAGAAGAACAAATGGACACAACTCAATAGAAATGTGTTCCTTTTAATAGTCTGATCTGAGGAAGTACTTTCAACTTTAAGTTTACTGCCACCATTGTCTCACCATTGTACTGTTATCAGAGTTTGGGTAAAGGGTCACATCAGTGCCAGAACTCACTCTTTCCTTGACTGAAAACTTGTGCAGCTCTGTTCCGTCAGTCAGTCTTTGGCTCTCTGGGTCAGAGGATTGACTGGAGGGAGAAACATCTGTTATGGATTTAGTCTCCACTATAATTATTATCAGTGTAAATAACATTATTTGGGTGACAGTTAAAATAATGAGTTATATGAATGTATAAAATGGGAGATTTTTAGATGTCTTTTTTAACAGCCAGGACATATTACTTTTCTGTTTCTAAAGTTTTGTCTAAAGTCCTTACTATAAACAACATACAACCAAACATTCACCTTTTAATAATAAGAAAAAAGTAAAAGGGTCATTATTTGCCAACACAAACACAATGATTTTTTGTCACTTTATCCTGCCAGTTTCTGCCACATAATGCCACTCATGGCCTTGAAACTACACAAAAACTCGAAAATATGATCCATTTGGCAATTGTATCTTTCTGAATGGAATATTTGAAGTTGCAAGAAAAATACTGAATCATTAGCAGCCCTGCAGAACAAGTATGCACATGTTCCATATTTATGCAGGCCGTTGTGCTTCTAAACTTCCTCAGTGGCGGTTCCTCCATAGGGGCGATTTATGCGACGCACTTTTTTTTGTTTTTTTTTTAATCTAGTTGCTAAAGTGGGACTGATCTGCTGTAGGCAAACTGGTTGTATATGTCATTGTCCAATCAGATTAAGGTCGCGCCTGGTGTTGCTACGCCCATTTTGTGCGATTTCTGTCAGGGTCGAATTTGCACCAGGAAGCTCCCATATTGACATGAATGGGACCTCGTTTTTTTTCAAAAATCCTGCTCCCAATGCATTTTCTATGAGGGTTTATGTGCTCGCACAAACGACGCACAACGTGCTTTCGTCATATGTCTGTTGCGCGGGACCATGAACGTTCTACTTGTTGTTGTAACATTGTGGTTTTCAATAAAGAAAAAAAAAAAAACATTCTATGAAGAAGATGGCGAGTGTCGAGTGCAACAATACGTTAGTGTTTCTGACAGAAGTACCCTTTAGTCGTCGTACTAATGCGGAGAAGGAAGTTTGGAAGAATTTTGCAGGATTTTCGGGCTCGCCTTGCGAGGCAAAGATGAAACCCAGGGCTCCACCAACCCTGCTATTTTTCCAGGTAGTATAACTTACCCTTTTGTGCTCAATCATTGACTTGTAATGATTTAAATCTTTTATATAATGTTGACAATGATAGCAGAATGTATAATGACACATTCATTGTTAATGGTGCAGTATTATATTTAAAAAAGAGAGAAATCTCACATAAGTAAGCTGCACTTAACCATGTTTAACAACTGGTTATACTTTTCTAAGTCATATTTTCCAAAACTTCAATAAACACTTGACTTGGATTTATATGTTGTCATTTTAATTACATTCTTTAGAATGAAAATTGAATGAATCTTATCATTAAGAGCTTATGTGTTTACTTATTTCATAGAATCCTGGAACAATATGAGGAAAATAAATAAATAATGGTTAAGGTGTAATATTAACTGATTGGCAAATTATGCAAAAAATAACAAAAAATTATTTAAAATTATTACAATAAATTATGCTACCTAGACAAATATACCTCAGTCCTATGGACTTTTATGGTACTTATGGACATAACGGGGGAAATTGCAGAGTCACTTTGGTTATTTGGAAGACCAAATAACCCCTCGACTCTGCGTTGTGTTTATTTAAGGAAGACAAGGAGTTTCTGGATGATTGGACATTTTATTTCCTGTGTGGGAGCATAACAGGTTTGCATCAGTGCAATCGGTTCAGCTTCGCACAGCACACTCTGATGCAGCTTTCACAGACTGGAAATTGCACTACCTAAAAAAAATGTCAGGAGCCGCCACTGCTCCACTTTAAGGTGACACTCTCTGTAAACGCCAAAAGATTGATTCCAAAGTTTTAGACTTAACTTTCACTTGAAAGTTTAAATGATTTTATTTGTTTCTCTTTATATTATTTTATGTATTTTTAATGCTTCTTGCACTCCCTGCTGCAATGCTTTTATTTTATGTAAAGCACTTTGAACTGTTTGTACATGAAATGTGCTATACAAATAAATTTGATTTGATTTTGATTTGAAATAGATGAATAGATAAACACAAACAACATTTGCTAACCCATGGTCTAACATACTGATTTTAAGCACGTGTTGATTAGTAAAACTGACTTCAATCTCAGAAGTATTCACTTTGGCTTTGTGGCTCCATCTTGGATATTAGGAGTGAGCAGTCATGCCCTGCTCTTGAACATTCAAGGTAACTATTGTACACAGTGGTATTCTCACCCGCAGAGTGGTTTGGTGGAAAGGTGGCATCACATAATCATAGGTTTGGTTTGCACAGCAGCTACATATCACTTTCTCTGAGGTGACATAGTGAGAGCTTCTCCTCTCTTGCGAAGCTTTGGGTAATTGCTTTTGCTAAATGCCCGAGTGTAGGTCAGGGAGTCTGAGTCAGCGTTGGGTGATGTCTCAGAGGATACCTGCGGTTCTGGAACAGAGATTTAAGCACTCCTTCTCGATCTCCCGGCCTGATCTCCTTCTTGTTAACCATCTCGCTAACCATCTTCTCAGCGATGGTGGCCAAAGTCTTCTCCTCACAGTCAAAAATGGCCACACCTTGACAGTAAAAAAGATGTTCGAAAACGCTCAAAAGTGATCAGGGTGTGTAGCAAACCCAGAGTACCAGGACTTATTGTAATTATTGATTTTATTTTGGGAACCAATGGTAAACATACTGTCAAAGGGAAAGTAGAAAAATTTTAAAAATAAGCGCAGTTTCTTATCCCACAGACAGTAAACTAATGCTGTTTTATTAGTTCTAAATAGAAACATATTACAGACACGATGACACTCAAGAAAACTCACAAAGTACATTTAAAACTTTCTCAAAAAGTAAAGAGTTTCACATCTCTGAACTTAAACTCAGTCCACTCTGAAGAGTATGAATTTATATACGTGTAGTAACTGCTACTTATCTACTATTAATCTACTTCTACTACAAAAAACAGTAGAAGTATAAGACTGGGAGGTTTAATACTCAGACATTCGTTGTATGATATTTATTTATGATATTTATTTATATTTTGTGCGTTGTAGTACAAGTACCTCAAAATTCCACAAAAGAATCTGGGTACAATTGCTAGATTACTTTCAAACTCTGAATATCCTCCCATACTCCTGACTTACTTTCCTCACTGACCTGTGTTCATGGTGCGCCGCAGCTGGATGAGGCTCTTGAAGGTGAGGTAGGAGATGTGCGAGGACGCCCACACCCCCGACTGTGGGTCCAAGCTCTCCTCGTATCCCGCCCATCGGCCCGTCTCCTGCCAGTAGGCCTGCTGCTCCTGGTCCTTCATTAGCTCCCTCTGCTCCACACACCACTGAAGAAACGGAGACATGCAGAGGTAAAGACATGCTGTTGTTTAGGAGACAGGTGGAGTGTAGAGTTGGCCACCTCCCTGTCACAGCCAAGGTGCTCTTGAGTAAGGCACTGTACCCCCATGCTCCCTGGGTGCTGTGAATGGATGCCCACCTCTCCAGGTTGGTATCTGTCTCTGAGTGTGTCAACAGGTGCATGAGTGTGTCAACAGGTGCATGAGTGTGTCAACAGGTGCCAACCTGGATGGGTTAAAAGCAGAGGACAAATTTTGTGTGTATGTATGACCAATAAATCTGATCTTAATCCTCAGTGGTCTTGATTAAAATCTTTGAAACGTAGTCATTGTAGGAAGCCTACTTGTTGGCTTATTTATTTGTCATTCGCATTATAACTTACATATATTCAATTACTTAAAAAAAAACAACTCATTAATATTCCTGAGCTTGTTGCCTCCAGATAAGACTTATTGTTGTAAGAAAGATGAACAATCAAGTTGCAATTTTTGCGTGCTTTATGATTCCCAGACAAAAATCCTCTCTTCAGACTGGGATCAAATCAAAGCACCTTCATGCATCCCTACATTAAAAAAAAATAAAATAAATGATATTATGCGTTCTGTTTTGCAATGCAGCAGACAGGATGGTGATGCCTCATTTTGGCGGCATGGATCATGTAGGATCAGGAAGTTGAAATGTGTCTAAAGTAAACATGGTGGCTGTCCTGCTTCAGCAAAAAACTGGCAGCAGGGTCTGGCTCACCGCTAGTGTCCGACGTGGACATGAATGGCGGCTCCCCCTTTACATGTTTAGACTGTCAATATGTCTCAAGCACGACTGTGCGTGTGTGCATGCATCTTACCTGGCACTCTGTACAGGGGGAGGGGGGGGGCAGCACTTTATGTTCCAGACAGCTAGAACAGACAGGACTGACCAAACTAAAGAGACAAAAACAAAAAAAACAGATCAAAATTTTCACAAATATTATAAAATTAAACATATTTTGGCTGATATCTGCATTCGAAAAATCTTATAATCTCATCGCATTTTGTTTCACCCTCTATAGTATCCATTTTTATCTCATATCGGACTTAAAGTTGTATGTGTCAACAAAAAGATTTATTTTCAAAACACCGCTGTTCAAAAGAGTGGAAAATTTGGATTAAACTGGCTAGACACTGGGTGGGGTACTGTTTGAGGGTCAAAACTTGATTTAAGAGAGTAGAATTAGTTTAAGGGGCTATGAAATGCAATATATCAATGAGCGTGCAGTCGCAGAAGAGCAAGGATCTGCGTATGTGTGCTTACTTTTGTTTGTGTGTGTGCTAGTTTTACTCACATCGTGGGGTTAGAAATCCATTCATACAGTCAAACTGTGGGGACTCTGACTATTTGGGCACAAATAGTAAAAACCTCACAACATAAATAATTAAATCTTAGACTTTGAGGATGGTGTTAGGTAAGGGTTCAGCAAACACTGGTAATAGTTTAGGTAAAGGGTATGAAATTACTTCCACGACTCTCCCATTTAAGGGTTAGGGAGTGGGTTAGAGGTTAGAATAAGACTTCAGGGAATGAATCCAGGTTAATGTATTGTGCAAAATAATCAGTGTGCTTGCGTGTACTTATGTGAGTCATTTGGACATTCTTATCGTGGTGTGTCAATGGCTTTGATAAACAAAATTATATATGAGTAGGCGTAAGAGCAGGATGCAAACATAGGTGCATTTGTCTGCAAATACGTCTTTGCAGGTTCTTGTGAAGTGTCTCAAACAACAATGAAATGATACTTTGTGAATGCATACGTCACAGACATACACATAAAAATTTATATATGGAATGCCATATGAAACATGATATATATGATATATAAAATATTTAAACATTATTTCTTCATGCATACCAGAATTATAATTTTAGATCAGGGATGTCTGCACATTCAGATATGTACAGTGAACCCTCGTTTTTCGCGGGGGTTACGTTCCAAAAAGAACCCGTGATAGGTGAAATCCGTGAAGTAGAAACCTTTTTTTTTTACAATTATTATACAATGAAATACTGCATAATGCATTGAAACCAAAGAACAAAACCGTTTTACAGGCCCAAGCATTTGTTTAACAAATAGAAGTACTGTATAAACGTTTTTTGTTTTTTTTTACAAATAACTACTGTAGCCTACTGTAAAATAATCATTTTCATCATCAATACGAACTGAAGGCTTCAAATTGCGGAGATCAGCGCCGCCTCACCGCGACCCGAGTCATTGGATTAGAACGGGAGAAAATGAAAAATGATTTTGAAAAAAAATACAAAGTACAGTGGGACAAATAGTGACTCACGTGTATTTCACTGCTCTTCTGACTGACCTGCTGCATCCTGACTCCGCTCTGTAGCGTTTTTTTCTCCTAAAGCCCGCGGTACAGGTGTGTTTTTTCGAGAGAAGAGCTTAGTTATCGGTAGTTGTTGTCGCTCTTTTTTCTTCTGGGCAAAAAGATTCTTATATACCGACATGCCACCATCGATTATGTTTGAGAACTGTAATGAACGTGTACGTGTATATTTTAAACCGCAACGTTATTGACACACAGGTAAAGTAGAAGCGGAGAGACTGTTTAGCCAATCAGAATGCAGAACACAATGGACGATGCAAATCCGTGAAGCAGCGAGACCGTGAACGATGAACTGCGTTATAGCGAGGGTTCACTGTATTTCCATATTGATATAATGTAATATGTTATGATATAATATAATGTAATGTAATATAATATAATACTTTGCCTTTAAATGATTTCACCCCGTACTTCACATACTGCTAAACCTTTCAGAATTACCAATTTCTTTCTTTATTTCCCTGAAATCTTTCATGTTTTGTCTGTCTCCTCTGATGTATTCACTTTTCAATTGGAAACTAACAATTAATGAAAGCCATGAAAACCAGCATCTCCATACTGACTCGAGGATTAATAAGACTATAAAACAATAAATCTAATTGCGCATTTCACAAGAAGAGTGCTGATCCCATAATTTTCATCCCAAAAAAGATACTGCTTTACTTGTATTGTTGCACACATGCCATTCATAACTGCTGCAAAAAAAAGTGACACTTACCTCCTGCAGGCACACGCCAAGCTGACGACGATGACAGGTGACTGACCCCACAGGGGCAAAAAAGCATGACTTTATAAACACCACCTCTTCAAAGCTGCCTCTGGTTACGTGTGGATGCACGCTGTATGATACTGGGTGGGACTAATACATGCATGCATAAACACAGACATGGACGTGCACACTTTAATTCCCCGTGACACACTTCAACAGAGCAATGTGTTCTGCACTAACCCATAATATTGACGGTAAATACAATGACTTGGTATGTCAGTAAACCTGTCACACTGTGTCATTATTCAACCAGCATCTTATCACATTTTTTATCTGTGTTTAGAGGACAACAAAGTCTTGGATTACACTGCCAGGCTGCCTGCTCACCTTCACTGGAGTGTCTTCTTCCTCTTCCTTTAAGGTTGTCCACATCTTGTATCTGTCCATTTGCCTGAAATCAAAGCCCAAGCCTATTTTCGGAATACACTGTTGATTATTTTTGGGGTGGAACGTGCCACTAAAACTGCTGTCAGAAGCCATCTTTAAAGTGGAAATTACTCAAGAATAGGCTGAATTTTAACAGATAGTCAAGCATTAAAACTGCTGGATCTTGTATAACCTAAAGTATAATGCCACTTTATTTCTGTTTTGAGGTGCCGGAGTGGTACAGAAAAAAGAAAGCACCAAACAAGAAATCTACACAGCCTCGCTGGGTTATACAGCGTCTTCAACCATAAGAGACCTCATGATAAACTTTTTTTCCTTTTATCGGTATAGACATACATTGGCACTACTTTGTTCTTTTATCAATGTGAGAATATTTAGATAGTTTCAAACTGACAAGAAATATTTTCAGAGCATTTAAAAATAGTCAAAATGTGCATAAATGAAACAGCAGATTGGACAACACAGACTAAATATACCATACTTAATCTGCAATGCAACAAAAATACAGACATTGTTTAACAACCCGTGATTTTGTGTAAAATAAAATCCGACCAGAATTCTCTGTATTATTGCCCCACAGTGCCACACTGAAGGGTAAATATCTGTGAACGGAATTTCGGGAAGGTGAAAGAAAAGAATAGCATGTATGATTCTAAATTTAACTGACCCCTCTATCCCTCCATTTCCTATACCTGCTTAGTCCTATTCAGGGGGACTGGAGCTGATCCAGCTGTCATTGGCCCTACATCTTGAACTGGTCACCATGGTACATTACTGATAAAAGTCTTAAAAGTGTTGTATCATGTTTCCCCAGACTTTGTGTGTGTGTGTGTGTGTGTGTGTGTGTGTTTGCTTGTGCACGAGCGGTTTCACCTACAGCCCTGAGCAACAATCCTGCACTGCACCTCCTGCTGTTATATCAGTGGACATGGTTACGAGCTTTAGCACATAACACCATGTCATTCAACCTTACAAACTGTCATCAAGCGGCGTAGTCAGACAGTAGAGAGGATGTTTCCCGGTGGCTTTTCTCAGGTCTGCTGGTTTCATAACATCGTTGTCCGTGAGTTGCAACAGTAAGCTTCACACTGCATTGTTGCTTGTGTTCGAGATTTTACCTGTGATAGAACGCACTCCATAAACGCTTTCACACACTGTCCGACCCACACTCACATCCTCAAAGGTGTTTGATAGAAAATTGTCGGAAAAGAAGGATGTGTTTGGAGATATCACATGTATGCACAAGCTGCCTTGTGCCACGTATTGCCACTGAGTCTTTCAGAAATTGTGTTTTTCTGGAGCTGTTGCATGTTTCCCTAAACCTTAAAATGATTGTTTTTTATCTGAAAGAGATGATAAAAATTTAAAGAAAAGTAATGAAAGTGACTGAAAATATGTGTATATAAATGCTTGAAAGTACTACTATCAAAACATACTTAAAGCATGAACATCTTTTTTTAGTAAGCGTGCTGGTGTAGAATGTTAAAATGGAGCTAACTTCATCTACTCACTGCTGGGTGAAAATGTTTTGCCTCCAGCTCTCTCAAACAATCAGCCATGTATTATGAAGCTATGTCATAAGCAAAGTAAAGTAACACAACCTGCCTTTTTAACTCATTTTAAAGGAATAATAAATTCATGCTAACTTGTCTATATGATTTAGCTTAAAAAGAAGCCTAAATACTTCCTATACATGTATGTGTGTGTACATTCTACATACATAGTGTTGGTAGAGGACACCACCAGTATGAGTTGTGACACTGCAGATTCCATAGGCAATTAACGTGATGGTCTGTGTAAATTGATCCCAAAACAGTGTTTATAAGGGCCAGGACTCAAAGGCTCCGGCACGTTGATCTAACCCCCTTTTTAGCTGGACAGGAACAAGATAGAAGCTGTCCAGAGCCGTAAAGATTATGTCAGTCATCCACATCTGGCTCACGCAGAAGAGTTATCCTACAGAGGATGACCCACACTGCATTAAAGCTTATGAGTCGCTCCATTATTAATGCGACTTTAATTGGTCTTCGGGGGGGGGGGGGGCAGACATAAAACAAAGCAGACAACATGTTTTGCCTCCATCCCTCATTTAGTTTGTTAATGAAGACAACGATGGTCAAATAACCAGCACAGTGAAACAATGAACCTTTTAGGATTTTTTTTCGCTCAGCAAGATTTGATCACCCTCCCTTTATTGATTGGAAATAATTAATTAATGTGAAAGTCATTCCAAGCGGGTATGAAAAAAAATGCATGAATACTGCTAAGTATATCAGAATTTAGATTTTTGAGATTGGAACAGAGTAGTTGTATGTGTCGCTGGCGTGGTGGCTCTGTCCGCACTGGGTGCAAGGTTGTTTTGGGAATACACTCACAACATTAGACAGGAATAGTCACAGTCAGCTGGGTGTTTGGTCATGTGTCAGGACAAGCAGGTTATGCTGCACTTCAATGTAATAGATTATTTCTAAAATTCTAAAACAAGCTGGAATTGGCTATATTTACTCAAGAACTGTACTTTTAGAATATTTTACAAGACGCATTTCCATTTTTGGTTCTAAATACATCAAATAAGGTCATATTTATCTATCCACCATATCTACAAGAGTTATATATGGTGGATATCTACAAATTCCCAGTTTCATTCATAAAGTATTTCAAGTAACATTTTAACAGTGCATTCAGTTTAAACAGTTTAAACAAACAATTCTACAAACAATGCAATCAAATAAATTGCAATAAAATCTAAAAATAAAACTTTAAGATGAATTACACAATAGTGTTTGAAAATTACAAGGGTTTATATGCTACAAAAAAACGGAGACTCTTGACTCAATGTGAAAGTCTCCACTGACGCCAAGCACTTGCATAAAGAGCATTGCCTGGCTGAAAGAGGCCCGAGATGACTTATTGTTGTGAATAGATGCTAAATAAATGCCACTAAATTGTTTTTTTGAAAATAAAGTTAGGATCAGGCTTGGCACTACAGGCAGTCAGATGACAAAACAGGCAACAGATTGGCAATTTTCTTTTTCTTTTTCTCATTTAGAGTGACACCGAGTAGCAGCTTTGCAGACGGGAGAGTGAAGACAACAGACATCAAGTGTTCAACAAGGCAGAGACACCTATTAAAGGTGTACTGCAGGTAGTTGCAACACTGACATCATGGTCAGTGTTGTTTTGTTCCTTTTTTTTTTGTCATCCTCATTGCTTAAATAGCCTAAAAGTCTCTGGAATGTGAGGTGAAACGTCTTCGTAAACCAAGAAAAGAAGTCTAGTTGTCCAGAATTAACACTCAATAAATAGCACTTCAATTACCAGTTTTATTATTTGTTCATTTATGTTAAAGTTTTACATTTGAAAGATGATGAAGACTTGAGCAGTTGCAGTCTGAACAGGATAATTCAGCTCAGCAGGTGGCAGTATTGTTATATATATCCAAGCAAGGTTCACAGAGGCAAAATCTTTGCGCTTTAGGTCCATTAAAAAGCGGTGGATTCTCTCCAGGCTGCAGTTTCCCAAGTTTGAAAGACATCAAATATCCAGAAACTTTTAAAAATTGATTTTATGTCTTAAAAAAGATCAGAAACTTCACCAATATATTTAAAAACAAAAAGTTTAGACACTGAAAGTAAAACGCAGATTGTACAAACTGAAAGCAGCCTATTTAAGTACACCTATATTTTTTTGTCCATTTTTGCAGGATTTTCTATGTCTGCCTTTTTCCCTTCTCTGATGACAGATTGATGAGAGCCTACTGGACACGAATGACAGCAGTGTTGCACAAATCTGTGGACAGAGCTGCCATTTTTTCAAAGATGATTCATATTTGCACATTTCTATTGGAGGGCTGCTGTTGCTCTGCTTTCAACTTTAAGATACTCCAAAGGTGTTCCAGTGGATTCACATTGAATCGCATGCTTGGCCATATCCCAGATTTCCCTCTTTTCCTGTTTAAAAACTGTTGTGCAACATTAGCCATTTTTTTTGGGTTCACTGTCATGCTGGACAATTCCTCCCCCTGACCTGCCTGCTGGAGTAAATATTCTTCCAGTACTTGAGGATACAAACTAGTGGCATTAAATATCATCTTCCCCACATACACATACACAAAGTCCACGCAAAACACGCTGGACCCCCATCTAATCCAAACAAATTCAATATGCTTACAAATCTTGATAAGGCTTCTTTTCATCCTTTTTGCCAAAGTTTGCAATTTTATGCATTAGGTTTCCTTATAAACACGGATGACAGAGGCTAACTTGCCTTACATAATCATCGTGTCAGTTTTCAGCGAAACAATTACCAGTCTGTTTCTGAATGCAAGCTTGTGTAAAATTCATGGCATAATTTATGGGAACAGATGCAGTAATGTCCTCTGTGATGTGGCTCTTGGTCTGTGTACTATCCAGTGCTGCACCATCACTAGCTACTAACTATGATTCAGTAGCCTGATCTTGCTCTGGTCTCTCTTGTGAAGCCATATCATAGATACAAATATGGCAAAAACTAGAAGAGTCCGTTTTTATAACCATGGTCAGATACAATGGTATAACAGAACTATTGATTTACAATACATTTCAAAACTATGCAGAGTTTGCGGGCTAAGTTTCTCATTTTTCTTGTCAAATCCATTGTATATAACAAGAAGGTTTTGCATAAAAAAGCAGATTCTACATTTGAAAAAAAAACTATAAAAGTTCTAATTGTACGTTTTAACGTTCACAGAATTTACAGTAAAGCTGCACAACATAAACACTCCCGTTCCTCTGTGACTTTACTGTGTGAATTCATCAGGTTACTTTTTTGCCCGTAAGCACATCGTCCGTTGTATGACTGTGTCGCTTGCATAATGGGTTGCATTGACAGTCATCACCCTGAGGCTCATTTTTATCCCAGTGTTTTAGACAGAACTGTGTCTGCTCAAATCTAATCAATACAAAGGCCAATTTACTGCCCTCCACCTCCTCCCAAAATATCCCCCCAGTGTTTGCTCTATCAACAGGGAAATAAATAATGCTGTTATTAATGATATGTGGAATGATCATGTTGAAAAAGTCCAAATGCAAATACACAGACATCGGTGTACAGTTTGCACACAGACAGAATATCATGCGTGCTGGCACATATACTGTAGCTTCACCATGACTCCGACATTCTGGAACTCCCCTCATCTTTGTCTCTGGGTTCAGGCCAGGATATAGTTGTAGGGTTAAGTTTGTCAGTGAAGGAGATGCATTCACAGTTTTGCACAACTGTGAGTAAGGCTAATCAATGTTTTCATTCATTGAGCCCTCAGAGAAAGATCTGAGAACTTTTACCTGCTACGGCCGTAAGGAGAGAAACAGCTCAAATAAAAGCCTTTTTTAAGTCAGAACATTGAACTAAAAAAAATGGAAGGATTTTTTGTTAGTTTATTTGTGAATCCAATTAGAGTATAAGAATAGTGGTTAAGTATTTGAATAGATGAAACAGGATTTCCGCAACCATTGGTAAACACATGTACAGATTACTGAAGGGACTTAACAGGCCCAGGGGCCCTACAGGTCAGGCTTCCGCTTGTCTTTTCCCAGTAATGCATTGTAACATGTTTCACAGAAAGAGACATGAAATCGTTTTAAAGAAATAGAGAGCGGGAGGCCCAAACCTACGTGGCTACAGTTGCTTTATCCATGGATAAATGAAAAGAGGAAATTAACAGTGGATTTTGTTTCTCCCCATTTCCAGAGTTGTCCATTTTAAATCAGTTTTATTTGTCAGACACTTGGTCAGACTCTAATCCTCAACAAAGGAAAAACAAAGCATTTCATAATGAAATATTTATAACTTTATCTGCACAACCTGACAGTCAGTGAACAGAGGATGGAAGGTGGATGTACAGCAAAGAGAAAAGAGGATAGACAGATCAGATCAATACACAGCAGATGAGGGATTCCCAGGGGAAGAAGCTGAGTTCGTTGCCATCTGGCCTCAGTACAGCAGGCCCACAATGAAATTAACAATATCTGCACTAACTCACCGGCTTTAACCCTTATTGCACATAATGGTGGTGTTTTGTTGAACTCAAATTCATACACACATGTTGCTCGTACACAATATAATTGGGGCTGCCGGCACAGCAGCACACTAAACACAACATGATATCACTCTCACGCCAGTTATTGCTGTGAGTGCTCTCTCTCAGTAATTCAAGGGCTTCCTCGGCTCGTCATATGATGCCTCTACGTCTGTTACAGTACATTAGGAGGAGAGCTTGCAAGAAAACCGTGGATCGCATTGCTGGTGCTGTTTGTGCTCCTCTGTTGCTGTCAATGCAGTAGTGACAGGTGGGCTCCTGTTCTCAGGTCAGAGATGGTTCGAGGGAACGCATGATTCATTTGCAGAGAACACAAACGTGTGGGTGTAAATTTGCATTAATTCATAAAACGTTAACAGACAGACAAGATGACATAAAATTAAGATTGAGATATATAGAGATATAAAAAGACTTGGCCTTATTTTACCATCTTTGTGGGGATTCCTTATTATAGTAATGCATTCCATACATTCTTCCCCAAACCAGTCTTAACTTAAGTTTAATCCTGACTTGTGCTGTCAAGCAATTACACTTTTAATCAAGGTTAATCAAGAGTCTGAGTAGTAACCACAAATCAATCTTATTTCCTAATCTGTAAAAAATCAAATATATTTTTAAACCTCTACCAGTTGAGCCTTCCCTCTAAGAGGGTAGTGTGGTTTTGAGCTTCTTTGGGAAGTTGGATTCATCGGAGAAATGGGTCCTGAGAGAGGTGCTGAAATGAATCATTATCAGCCACAAATAGTCTAGATGGGCCCGGTTTCAGAAGAACTGTGATCTAAATCTTGCTCACAGTGCACAGTGTAACCAATTTAGAACTTATCAGCTATTGGGTTTCTGGAAATATTCTAGCGATTAATATGATACCAACCGAGTCTAATAGCAAAAACGGTAAATAGTCACATGATGTTTTAATTTGTGCTTCTGAACACAAAAATAACTCGATAGACTAACACAGTGTTACAGCATCTTGTGAAATAATCCCATTTTGGCTGTTGGGTACAATTTGATAAGCCACAAAATCCACATTTGGAGGATGGAGGGGACGGAGAGTGGTGCTACAAACACAACTGCCAGGTGAGAAACTCAAGTCCAAGTCCCATCCTGACCACTGTTGTCTTTAAGTAACTTTACTTTACAAAAACCCAGTTTGCATTCAGTCGCTCAGATGCTTTCAGGTTTACAACATTACCTTATATGTTGTTTTTGCATTCAGTTGCTGCTTCCTTGCTCTTTCACATGCTGTTTTGTCCCTGGTTTGCATATTACAAACTACTTAGTTCTGGTTAGGTATCAAGAACAGCATGGTTTACGTCAAAAAACATCATGGCTTACATTAACTGACCCTGTAATAACGCATTCAATTCAGTTCGTTTTAGCTTTATTTATATAGCACCAAATCACAACAAATGCCATCTCAAGGCACCTTAAAGATTCGGTCCAATTCAAGCCAATCATAATCCAATTAAATCAAATTGATTCAACTCGAAATTAGTTCCCTACTTATAATGGCAGTTTCAAAGACAAAAACAAACAAAAAAATCAATCCCCTGACCTGAGCATGAGGCAGAGGAGCAACATTAGAGAGGAAATTATAAAAATAAAACAACAACTCCAGAGCTAGATTTAAGATGGGTGGTCATCTGCTACGTTGAGAGGACAGGAGAGAAGAGTCAACAAGCACTATAATATCAGGCATAGGATACCTCTGATATTTAATACAAATATCTGTTTTAATATCACCAGTTGTATGTACTGTAGAGCTTAGATACATGAGAACTGTTTTCCTGCAGTCGATCATTCAATCTTCACTTGCGTTAATGGTGATGATCTCTTAGTTGTCTTTATCAGGATCCTTACCTTAAAATCAAGCTTTGATCATACAAAGGCCATTTAGACTTGACGGGTCCAGCTCTTGAGTTCCCAGTAATCACAGTGGTCTCCCAGTTTTTTTAACCCCATAAATATAGTAAAACAAGCCCACTTTTTTTTTCCTTTCTTTTTTTTGTTGCCACCTGGAACAGGATCCTTTTCTAGAAACCTGAGATAAGACAGTGAATGTCTCTTGGACCACCCATCCTCTCTCCACGCACTGGGAACAGATGGTCAGTGTAAGAACTTGTGGGTACGTGCTCATCTGTGATTGCAGACTGTATCAGCGTATATCTGATGAAGTTTTGTTTTCACCCATGGGTTTTCATTTCTGGTGGACTGGTGAATGGATGAAGGCTTTGTTATGAAATCATAATAGATCTCCAGATGTTTCCTTGGTAGACCCCATGTTATGTCGGGTTATTACAGCTCAAAACAGATTGCGGCAAAAATGGAAGACAGATACACTGAAGATAATATCTAGTACCAAATCATCAAAAAGGAACTTTTAGGATCACTGGCACAGTTTTTGTCTATTCTGTTCTTCTCTTCTTTGACCATGTCCTATTAATAATAATAATAATAATGACTTGGTTTTATATAGCGCCTTTCAAGTAACCCAAGGATATTAGACTATCAGCTTTGACTTTTTCCCCCATAGAGTAATACCATAAAGATGTTTAAAACTTAAGACTAGATAGAAACACACCTGTGAAAATGATTCACTTACAGTATCATACTGAATGAGCACAATGGACTTATTTCCCATCTTTAGCAGCCAGCAGAAAGGTCATTCATTAAATAGTTTTTTTCTTAAGGAACACTTTCTCAGGGGGTTTGGTTGCTGGAAGTTTTCCTAATGTCATTTCTGCATAAAAAACAACCTTTCAGTGATTGATTTCAGGTGGGATGTGAACTGACTCTCACATGCTGAAAATTAGATTTATCTATCCTGGCCCACATTAGTGACTCAGGAATGTATTTCCTTTCGCTCTTTGTGTCTTTCATTCTCTGTCCGTCTCTTTGTCTCATTGCATTCATGCATTATTTATCCACCAATCGCAGCACAGCTTCTTTTTTCTCCTCCTCTGCTGCCCCCATGCCCTCCAGTGCCGTTAGTCCTGACATGGTTTGTGCATTGTACAGTCGCATCAATGTGATCCATTAGGTAGATCCATCTCTGCTGTACTGTAAAAAAAACTTTTCAAACACGACAAGGCAGACAAGAGACCAGTACTTTACTGTGATTAACAAGTAAGCTTGGAACGATTTGATGGTTTTCACTGGATGCAATAGTGTGATATCTGAGACTCTCTCCGATAAAATCCCAAAAATAAAACCGCAACATGTTTTCGGGGCATGTTTTAAAGAAAAAATGTTATCTTAAAGTTTTGCAAAAATAGATGTTATTTTGCCTGTCAAGGTATGCAATGCAACAGCTAGTAAACTTTATCAAAAGAAAAAGATACAGAGATACAACAGGATTTTTATGCATTTTGGGCTTAAGGGATGTTTAGTTTGTGAGTTAATTGGTCGAACCAGACATATTGCAATGCTTTCACCTGCAAACAGTCTCTTTGATTGTGTGCAGCATATTGAAGAGGGTGAGTGATGTGGTCATGATTAGAACTCAGAGTAGAATATGATGAACAGACAAACATTTTGCCTGTATTATCATCTCACTGCAGCACTTGGTTATCTTTAAGTAGGAACAGCTCTGCTCTAACTATAACATGCAATATGAGCAACAAACAGACCAGATTACTGTTATGATACAGAGAGATGGTTATATTAACAACAAAAAAAGGAGGAAAAAAAAGTTTCCTTTTAAGTTATGTGGGGAGGGGTTCAAGGATAAGAACATCGCTGGCTGTTCACCTGATTTTGCAAAATGTCAGTGGTCGTATACCTGCGTGGATCTCAGGTTTCTTGGTTAAAGGTGCATTCATACATTCAGTCCTCAGGGGGGAAGTGTTGCTGAGTTCTGCTGTGGCCTCTGTCTTCAGGCAGTGACAAAAGAAGGTCAGTCAGGCAAACGCAGACAGAATACTTACGCGTTGCTCTTCATTCACTTCAAGGGAGCAGAAAGTTGGAGAATATTTCAATGCTCTCAGGCAGAGCAGACAACATGACAAAGGATTTGCAATTTTCGTAATCGGTCTGGTGTTAAAAAAAAGATCGGGTTGTCAAACTAAACAATGATATCCTGAATCATAATTTAAGGTTGTGTGGATATAGAAGCTCTTGTGCGTGTGTGTGTCGTGTGGGCGTGGATGGGAGGTGACTCCTTCCCTGAAGCTGTTGAGCTGAGCGCTTCTGCCATATGAGCTCGGTGCAAGACATGCGCACACAGACCAAAACCCAATGGGCCAGTCTGAATCTGCGTCGAGTGTACGCATAGACTGGACAGTGTTTATGGACTGACTTATTTCACTTTTCAGCGACTTGTCACTTGGAGAGTTTCTTCCTCTCTCTCGGTGGTTCTTTCACAACAAAACTATAAATAATTGCAAAAAGAGGCAACGATGACAGCTGTGATTATTTCACCTCGAAGTCACTGAGACCCGCATCCTCCTGCGTTGCATCCGATTGTTGACCCCCCGACTGGAGAGATGCAAAGAAGACACAGGATGAAGTCCGTTTTTATACCAGTGTTACTTGGAGTGGTGAGTAGCCTCTTTTATAATCACTTTGCGAAATGTTTGCCATCAACTTTGCGCACCTGTACAGCCCAATAAGGGCACTTTGATAAGTGGCGTGAGTTTGTGAGAAAGTTTTTATCTTCTAACCTGTCGCGATCTGCAGTTTTTTTTACATGAATTTTCCCAAACAAATCACTACAAAAGTGTAATATTTCCATACATCTTCACTGTCTAAGACCATAACACACTTTATGGTACTTGGTGTTGGCTCTATTAGGTTTAGTTGCTGTTAAAGGTATCTCACACCTGCGCCTGTCCTGTCCTCTGCCCTGGCTTGACAATGTAAAGCAGAGCAGATGAATGCTGCTGCCATTCAGGTTGATACTTTATAGCTTCTGTCTCAGTTACATTTGTCCCAGACAGACAACAGGACAATAACTGATGCAGTGGGCACCATGGAGGAGCTCAATCACGTAAAAAAGAGATTGGGAAATTTCTGATTTACTGAGTTTGTGAAAGTTGGCCCAATATCACAAATCCCTCATTTGTCACAAGGGGATTTTGCTTTTTATAGAGAACCACATGACTTCCTATTCGTACTAAGAAGACTAAAGAAACAAACAGTCAAGAGTCAAAACACAACCAAACCATTCACACACATAGAAAGTAACAGCATGACCACATGAGGACAGCATGACCACATGAGAGGGATGAAAAACAACTATTAAGATTATTAACACAAATGATAATAATCCTTTGTGTATCAGAGGATACACAAAAACTCTTGAGAGTTGCCGTTTATAATCTCTCTGATTTATTTTGAGGTCACAAAGGCACAGGAAGGAAATGCTTTTTCCGTAATCTGACGGCAGGCGGTCAGTCATGTCCTGAGCTTGTCAAGGTCCAGGTTTAGGAGCAGGCTGCATCACTGATACATGACAGCTGCTCCAACTGATGGGTATGCATCCTCTGCTGGCTCAGCACATACAATATTGATAGACCACAAGCCCCCCCAGCTCCTCCTCCTCACTCTTCCCCTCCTGCTTTCACCTCACACCCACTCCTATCTTCTTTTTATGCTTCTCTGCCTCTTCTTCTCACATCTTAAGAGGTGATGATTCAGTGCTGTTGGTCATCAAGTTCTTGCCACCAGCATGTCCAGTGCTGTTCAGGATCCATGCCCGGTTTAGGATTAGGCCAATGTCTAATGGCTTAACAAGCGCTGACAGCTGAGGTCCAGAGGTTAAGTGTCTCCAACTTAAAATGTAACAAGGCTGTAGTAAGACTATCTTAAGCACTGAAGTTGTACATCCAGATGCTTTTGCAGATGCACTCCAGTGTGCACGAATGTGTGTGTGTGTTAATCAAACCTGTTGTTCAAACTTGAGGGAAGTTGGCTGGCAAAAGTTGAGGAGTGTAGCCTTTTAATTTTCTCATCAAAAACCAGTTACGCAAATTGTTTCAAGCTACAACTTGCTAAAAAGCTCTACATCCTTTTTTTTTTTTGTAAAGTTTTTTTTGTAACTTCACACACCGTTTGCTAAAATCTCAACAGCCTCTAATTCTAATTTGCACAATTTGGCAGACATTAGTGAAGCACATTAATCTCAGGTTTGGTTTTTGAGTTGGTGTGGGGCTGCACCCACACCTGGAGCAAAAAAAAGGGGTCAAGGAAAAAAATAAGCAGATGCCAAGCGCTGGAGCTAGAAGTCTTTTCAAAAGTGTCATTTTAGAACAGGTTTGTTCACACGAAAGGTTTGTTGAGGCATTTGTGTAAATGTGTCGATGGGCGTGTGCAGTGCATAATGGGAAGCAGGAGAGGGATGAGTGTGTATAGTTAGCCATGTTTATATGAATGCTTGTTTTGTAATGTGAGCATAAGAAAATATGTGCGGCTGTTTTGAGGACAACACTGGAGGAAAGTGGCGAAAATGTTTTTTTTTTTCCAGATGTTATCAGTTCGAGTTGATGAACACGAGCTGACTTTGTTTCCTAAAAGTCTTCCTCATTTAAGGAAGCTTCAGAATGTTTAGAAATAATGGTGCACGAAACATTTTAAGTTTCTGTCCAAAGCAGAGGAGAAATTTGTGAAAACACACGGTACAGAGGATTGAATCTAGTCTTCATGGTGAATGGGCCACACAAGCATGATCATGGGCGAAAAAGGGAATGAGTGTGTGTGTACACTTTCACGTGCACACGCACACACATAGACATAAAGTGTCAGCTGACTCAGAGGTGCCTGAGGGAACATTTGATGTTTTGTAAAACTTCCATTTCTTGTCAGCAGCATTCCTGGCACACCTGAACCCTGACGATTTATGTTGAGCATACCACCTTTGCACAAATGTACCCGTCAGTATACTGTACCAACATGTGTGTGCACATCCTCACACGTTGCGAAAGTGTACGTTTCACTAACATATGATGGGCCTCAAACAACTTAGTACATAACAAGCTCTTTTGTTTGTCATTGTAGGACATATTTTTTTCTTTGTCCGACTCCTGATTTGCAGCTTGTCTGTCAGTAAGAGAAACACTGGCCCAAACAGGAACTTCATACACGCTGTTCTGAAACGAAACCATCTTCTGTATCTAAAGAGAAATTAATAGAGGCCTACACTTTGTCAGAGCACAATAGCTGTTTTTATCAAAGTGTGCAAAATATGAAAGATGAAAGAAGACTGGTGTGAGAAAGATTTAGTGTGATAATGTAAGAAGACACACGTTCTCAAAACTTTCACTTAAACATGGTCACGATAGGCTCAGGCATGAGTGTGTATATTCTCAGCAGAGGCATGCACAAACAACTTTACCTGTCAACAACCAAGATAAAGCACCCAACCGGTTGCTCTTTAAACAATGTTTGAAGATGGGAACAACTTAACGTCGTCTAGATATTGTGATTACTGCATCTCTGATTGGTACTTGTAAATGAACAAGTATAAACCAGTGTTTTCATAAAATCTATGCTCTCCTGTAGTGAAAATTGTGGCTTCTCAATCTTTTTGGCATGTGAACCTTTAATCAAAGTCATGCCCCTTTGTGACCTCATGTTACAAGTCCCATGTGTCCACACGTTGTAACCAATTCAATTATAGAGGGATTTTTTGCTCTGCAGGTTGTCTAATGTGAATGTATTTAGAAGCCAGATCAGGATAACCATTTATGCATTTCACAAGAGCCAAGAAAATCGAGGCAGAACCTGGGAAATTAATTTTGTTTACCCATGATCTGACCCTCTTGGCTGGGAACCACTGATTTGTGGTTCCAAAATAAATCCAAGAAGATTAAAAGAATAAGAGAGTGAGAGAAAAAAGATTTGTTTATATTCCCTTTCTTTCCATTCCCTCTACTTGTGAAACACCCCCACTCCCCTCCTACAATAAGCTTCTAAAATAGTTTTGAATGAAGGAAAATGACTTTATTTTCACTACTCACGTCACACAATGCTAAACAATCCTTCAATTGAGAGATTACGAAAAATTTAGCAATTTGCAGATAAATAGAGAACTTTTGCGTGATTTTGTATTTATAATCTGACGTTTTCTTCTGGATGTAAATGTTTCTATGCATGACCTCTCTGTTGACCGGCAGGTTGGGGCTCTGGCCAATATGGAGAATTGTATATCTAACCAGTATACGGCCAGTGGAGAATGCTGCAAGCAGTGTCCACCCGGCGAAGGCGTCGTCAGACCCTGTGGAGCCACTCAGACTATTTGTGCTCAGTGCCTTGACAGTGAGTATTGCAAAATGGTAATTCAATTGTATATATGGCCATAAACACTGGCTGTATACTGGCAAAATGTGTAAATTAAAAGCTGTGACAGGGGCATGTTTTTCTTCATTAATGGATCACCTCTTGCAAAATGTATATGTATAGTTGCACTATATTCAATTAAATGTAGAGTTTAAATGCTTTGCAAAACATTATATTTTGTTGTATTTTACATTTTCCCTGCTGCTTTCAAATAATCCAAAACACTATTGTGTGACACCATAACATCTTTGTTCATTTGTTAAACAGCACAGTGTATTTTTGGTTTCTGGTAGTACAGGCCTTTTGAGAAGTAATCTGTTGCACCATAATGCAAACATGAGGACTGAGTGCACAGCAGAGACGGCTAGGAATTCCATAGTTTTAAAAGTTTTTGGAAGATACATTCAAATGAATCCTAATGGCTATCCATCCAGACAGTCTGTCTTAAAGTTCTGGCAAATACCATTGGTAAAGTTAGAGAATTACCAATGGTATTTGCATGCACCCCCCTAAAATCAAGAGCTGCAGTTGAAAAACAGATTGATGCATTACCAAACATAACAGACCACAACGTTATTTTGGATCAGTACAAAGGCTGAAGAATTACTACGTTTACTTAGCACTGCATCTGCAGAAAGTCAAGCATAAGTTTATTATTTTCACGGGTCTTGAAAAAACATGCAGATTTTATATTTGACGTAAAGACTGATTCTGTTGCATATTTGAAAGTAAACAAAATGCCAGACATAACTGTTCTCAAGCACAGCTTCCCCTTTCTTGGCCTTTACCATGTAGGGAGATAGACTGCATCTGACTGAAAGACAGCATGAGGACAGTGATATCAAGAGGATACAAGGGTGGGACCAGCTCCAGATGTTGCAGATTAAAAAAAAACAAAAAAAACTGCAGTTAGAGCATCAGATAAATCATATAATAGACCATAATGATATAAAGCAGAGTAGATTCAAATCTGGTATTGTAAACATGATAAGTAACAGCAGTTTTCAAACAAATAGTTAAGGTTGTCTCTGAAGTGAATTAATGCTTCAACATAGGGCAGTGTAACTTAATATGTAGGTCAAAGGATTGCTTGAGCCTGTAAAGAACAGGATTTGTCCACGGACAGTTTCCCATAGTTTTCCTTGTATGAGTTCCCTAACCATCCTGAGTCCAGGCCAGGAAGTAGCTGTCAACCTCTCTGGGTCAGTGAATGATGGCAAACCATGAACGAAGGAGTCCCACAGTCAGAAAATTAATCGGTCTTTAGGTCATGAGAGAAGTCATAAAGAATGTGGAGATGGAAAAATTATTCATTCATATGTGTTGGACTTCAGTGGAATGATGTGCTTTTAGAAGTGTGCCTCAACTAAAGAGTTATATACCCCTCATATATTACCAGATAGCACTGGACAACTTACCATAGATCATTTTCTCATCTGTTTGTATAAAAGCTCATATTTTAGGCTCAAAATGACTTATTAGGGATATCTCAGATAGTTCTGGCATTCTGTTGCACAACACAGAGGTTTTCAATGGTGATAATTATCATTCTGCTTTTTTTGCTCACACATGAATGGACAGGGACAGACCATGTGCACTCAATCATGGACATGAAGAAATACAAAGCAGATAACTCTCCATCAGATAATATTATTTTGCTATTTTGAGAAAACAGCAGGCATAGAGATAAGATCTGTAAAACAAGCATGTAAATAACTTCTTTGCATCTTGGTTATGACTGTAGGACGCCTACATTTTGGCTGAATATTTCCTACGGCATTTGGTTCCTTTGGTACCCACATGAGAACCAGAAATTGCCCAGCAGTAACAGCAAACTGATTAAAAAGCTTCTACCCTTTGACTCATGGCCCCAAACACAAGTGTCGTGACGGGTGGGTAGGCAGGACACGGATGCGGACTCCAGAAGTGAGAAAACCAAGCTTGGTTTATTTACAAGTTAAGATAAAACAAAAAGCGCAGCTGAGCCTGATAACAAGACTTAAACTGTGAAATCAAAACATGAACAGGACTATGACAAAAAAAACGACGACTAAGCATGGCATGGCATGGCATGGCATGGAAAAACACTTAACTTTAGGTTTGTGGCTTCGTGGCATGAAGGGGTGAAAATCAGAAAAAGATCTCACCAAAAGACAGGGGAGCCTGGAAACTAAATAGGGAACTGGGTGATTGTGAATGAGTGCAGCTGGGGACAATGAACAGGTGATGTGAGTGAAACTAATGAGCAAACAGAAACTGTGGGGAAGGCAATGGCAAAACTAAATACAAGACCTGGCTAAAACATGAACTCAAAAACCAAAATATAAACAACCTAAAACATGATAAAACATCAAACTAAAAACATGGGGAAAATCCCATGGCCTTGACAATAAGAAATGCATGTCTGTTTTATATAACTGTTTAGGGTCAGCGACCTTGACACAGCTCACCCTAACAAAGACAGTAGGGAAGTGTAACCTGAACATGAAGCTAACAGATTTGGAAATGGGGAAGCAGCCTTAAATTTAGTTTGTGCTCCCTCAACATGTGCATGCTACATGTGAATAAAATGCAAAATGCTATGCATAACTCTACAGTGAGTGATGTCCACAACAGATGAAAAAAATCTCCTCCAAGTCATATTCGTATATTTTGAACGGATGAAATTGACCTAATTGGCGAATTGGTGGAGGAATATTTTTGAGAATGTGTGCTATGACTATGGTCATGTCATGTCTCCCAATCTGTTACCAGACAGTTCTTCCGTCCTGAAATGAACATCTTTATAGCAAGGAAGAATACATTAGCCTTCATGAGCCTAGACAGAAACTGATCTTGTATGACTGGAAGCTTTCCCGCATCCCAACACATGTCTGAAGGACATAGGAGATTCTTTAGAATCTAAAACTTGAAAAGCTCAGATACATTTTCACTTTCAGGCCCGTTGTACTTAGTCTGGTATAAATGGAGCACCTTTCTGGGACTAAGTAACTCCCTTAGCTTATCCGTAGACCTATAACAAAACTTTTCATCTTCCTTTGCAGAAGCACTTCACTGCTTACACACAGATTCTCAACTTGTTTTGAGATATATAAATGTAGAAGTTTGCCTGATCTTGTTGCAGTGTTAGCAACTATTTAGTTAGCAATAGCTAGTTAGCTAGTTAGATATAACTATTGGCTAACTAGCTTACAGAGGTAGTAACCTAACACAATCTTCAGGACAGATGCAAAATCTCTATACAGTTTTTTAAAAAACTACTTCACTGCAGGACATTTACTAGGAATGGAATAGTTCTACAATGTTGCTTTGAAAGGTAACAAATCTGAACCCTCACCAGTGTTTTTTTAGCACCTTTTTTAAAAAAAACTATAGCAAAACAAAAACATACTTAGACCTGTATTATATTTTTGTTAACTCCTTAAAACTTTTAAAAAAAGAAAAAGAAAAAAAAAGAATTAAAAGCTGAGAGTATTTTTAGTTTGAGCATTCTTGCTTTCTAAAACTCAACAACATTAACTTCCACCCACTGAGATGCCTTTCCATGTTTTGTTTTATGCATGTCCCAAAGTTGATAGCATCTGTTTGAACAAGTATATAACGCACAGGATTAAGGCTTCATTTAATACAGACAGTTAACAGGGACCTGGCTGAAGTGCTAAAAACGAAGGCCAACTGAAACACATAGAGGAGTTTGGATGAATGAGCAGATAAGTGGAGCTGAAACAGAACATGTACAGTTGTACAGCTGGAATGGAGACAAGGCAAACTTCTCAGAGAGTTAATGGTTCACACACACACACACACACGCACACACACACACACACACACACACACACGTACAAACATGTCCAGAAAAAAAAACTCCCACGTGCGCACACACCACATACTGCATAGTGTTCAGAGCAGATTAAGTAAGGAGTCCTTATATGGGCGGTGAAACAAAGGGAGGGATTCTATGTTAAACCAGCAGCGAAAGTACTGTTATTCTATGATTTCCTGAGGAAGGAGAAGACTGTCTATACTCCCCTCCTCCATCTGCCTCCATCGCCCCCCCTCCACCCACCTCTCTCTCCATGCTGCAGCCAGTGTTATTAATGTATTGACTTGCATTATTGATGCATGGCATTATGATAATGGCTCTGAGAGCACTCATGGGGGTAGCAAGGGCAGTCTGAGTGTGTGTGTCTGTTTAAAGAGAGGGAGGGTGTTGTAAGAGATTATGGGGAGGGGGTGAGGGGATAGCAGTACATAACTGGACACCAACAGGCACACATAGTGAGAAGGCCTGTTGGTGTCCACTCCTGAAACATGATTAAGAGGAACCCACATTTGACACCGTCAATTTAAGACAGAACTGCTCACTTGGATTCATCTGGTTCTCAAATGACAGGGTCTCTACTTCCTTTCTGTCTGTCTATTTCTTTGTCTCAGTGTCTATCTCCTCATCTCCATTTTAATCTCTGTATCATCAGAGCATTCGCTGTGGTTGGTGGGCTACTGACTTAAAACTTGATATGCTGTGAGACACTGAGCTGTAAAGAGTCTACCAGGAGACTGCATACCAATAGCCTCCTGTCTCCAACCTCATGTTAGTTTATTTCAACTCAATGATCCTTGTTCAGCAAAATTCTAGAACATTGCGTGGTTTAAGTTGTTAAAAAAAGTGAAAATTGGCTGGTTTTAACACTATGTTATTGAATAACTTTAGGTTTTAGTCAGTTTGAAGCTAACCTTTGGGCTCTGAATGATTGTTATGACCATTTGTCTTGATATTTTACTGACAAAACAGCCTACTTATGATTAAAGTATTTACAATACTAGTCATATACATCATTTGACTATACACCACTGCAAGTGTTCTTGCCATCTTCTATTTGTAATGCTCTGTCATAGCTCCTGTCTTTTTAAGACACCCCACCCCCTAAAAGCCCGATCAGATTGCTTGACCCTGATCGGTCAACTGATTAGTTCAAAATTTGTAGAGTGCAAAGCAGCTGCTCAATCTTTGAGGCGTATCTATCTAGGTAGACATTACAAAAAAAGTGTTGCACACTGGCATAGATGAGTTAAGGAACAAAGACCTACATTACAAACAAAGTGGAATATCAATTTTTCAGAGCCTTTACACATACAAAAAGCTATAAGTTTAAACTCTATAAGGAAAAGAGAAAATCCAAAGACCATAAAATTACGCCATTTTGGTGGTTTAGTTTAGCTTTTTGGGGTCAGAGATAACCATAGTTTTAAGTTTTGATTAATCAAAATATATGTTTTCTTGATTAGTCAACTTATTGAGTTATCAATACTGAGAAACATGCCAAAGTTGACTAACATACTTTCTCAACACCGTAAAGTGTGGTATTAGATTGATTTAGTGCAACATTAATGTTAATTGTGAAACGACAGTTTAAATAAGAATTTATATAGTACGCCATGACAGAGATTTTAAGGTAATATTTTCAGTCTATGCTGATCTTCACAATGACACATACACACAAACTGCTTCTACAAATGGGTCTGTTGCATAATTTAGTGCATTTCCCAGTTCTCTATGTAGCTGAAATACAATTCCATAAAACATGCAGTATTGATTGCATCCTTTGCAGATATGTCTGTCCTCTGAAATCCTGCAGATATCCAAAACATATGTGATGTAATTATGTTTATCATTTAAAAAAAAAAGGGCTTCAATCCCTTCAAGAAACTGTTGCAGCTCATGTATATTCCAGGAACCTCCTCTTGCTCCTAGTGATCTCGTTGTAGCTGCATTTTCCTTTAGGGTATATGTAAACTAAATGACTATGTGCAGTTTTTATAATCCTAATTCTAAAAAAGTTAGGAAGCTGTGAAAAATATATATAAAAACAGTTGTTAATATTTTACTCACAATTGAGTATAGAAAACATTTCATGAGACATTTATTTAAAAAACACAACAAACAAAAAAGCAGGGTGCAAGTCTCGTGTGACAGTCTGATAGAACTACAGAAATGGCCATCCAAAATAAAGTGGCCCTTGCCACTGAATAATGGCATGTTGTACAATTGGCCACTTTTCAACCTCGGAATCTCTCAGAACTTCTCTTTCACAATATAGTTCACTATATTTCGATCATCTGGTACACAAAAAGTAATGTGTTTTGAAGCCAGGAGCTAATGGAATGTGTTAATGCTAGCCACCGCTAGCTGGTACTAAGATTTGCAGCTTAATATTTTGATTGTCTTCCCAGCACCTTTGGAGGAAATTATACTCCTCAGATGTCTCAAAATTGAAGTGGCTTGTCTCTTTTTCTGCCTGAAATGCACGACTTGAGAAATCATTTGTAAAGTATTTACAGAATACATAGTTGACCCTTAAGTTGGTAAGTCTAAACAGAAAACATGTCAGGGACAAATTGTAATGCAGTCATGAAAAAAATATTAGGTTGTCTTGAATTTAATGACAGTAACATGTCCTGAAAAACTTGGGGACCATGGCAACAAAAAGCTGGAAAAGGAAGTGGTACTAAAAATAAGCAGCTTGAGGAACATGTCACAGCTAATTGGATTAATTAGCAACAGGTCAATAACATGACTGGGTATAAAAAGAGCACCATCAAGAGGCAGAGTCTCATAATAGTAAAGATGGACAGGTTCAGCAATCTGCCAAAAAATAAAAAAATGAAAATAACTGCATCTACTTTTTGTGGAACAATTTCACAAGAATGTTACTTATAATCAAATTGTAAAAACGCTGAATATTCCATCATCCACACTACATAATATGTTAAGGAACAATTCAGATAATCTGCACACATGTCTGTGCTCAAGGAATGTACAAAAGTCAGAATTGGGTGCCTGTGACTGTTGGGAACTCGGGCGGTGCTGTATTAAAAACAGGCACAATTCATTGTCTGTGAACAAAGTACACTGATGCTCCACAAATGCAGGTTAAAGCTTTATCAAGCAAAGTAGAAACCAAATGCGAACATGATCAAGAAACACTGGTGTCTTCTGTGGACCAAAGCTCATTTTAAATGGACGGAAGTAAAGTGGAAAACTCTTCTGTGGTCTGACAAATCAAAAATTAAAATCAAAATTATGGATGCTCTTTCCTCTGGGCGAAAGAGAAAAGAGACCATCTGCCTCGTTATGAGTGCATAGTTCAAAAGCTTGCATCTCTGATGGCAGGGGGGTGTATTAGTGCCTATGGGTCTGGCAGCTTGCACTTCTAAAAAGATGTATAATGGTTCTAGAGCAACATATGCACCCATACAGATGGCATTTTTTTCCAGAGGTAGCCCTCCATATTGAAACAATTTCAACAAGACAGTGCTAAACTGCACACTGTATCTATTGCAAAAAGCATGGCTTTGTAGTAGAAGCCTGGCTGCAAGACCTGACTGTTGAGGAGCTAGAATCCTATAAAAGACAAACATGCGATAAGATCTCTCTCCCAAAGGTCCAGCAGCTGGTCTCCTCGGTTCCCAGATGTTTAAAGACTGTTGTTGAAAGGATGCTGTGTGGATGCTACAGTGGTTAACATGTCACTGTCCCAACTTTTTTAAGATGTGTTGCTGCCATCAAATTTAAGATGAGCTAAAATGTTTGAAGAAATTCAGCATTTGATATTTTTTCAATGTTCTATTGCAAATTATATATTGGTTTATGAGATTCTGATTTTATTTCGATTTTACAGTGTCAAGTCCAATGCCATTGTCGGTCTCATTTTGCACTTTTCTTTAATTCCATGTATTCAGTCATACATGTGGGGATTCATATACTGTATTAAATGTTTGTGTGTTGAAAATTCTATAAATAAATCATAAAAAGAAAGCAAGTCCTTCCAAAATATATATAAAAAGTACTTAAGTAAAAGTACTTTGGGAAATGTTAAAATAAAGAGAAAAAATTATAAATAAAGATAAGTTGTGTCATTTAGTTTCAAAATTATCATAGAAAGTTGAATTTTTCTTTAAAAAATGAGTTTTATGAGCAAGCACCCATTGATGTGGCTAAATGCAAGAAGTGTTTCATGTGAATTTTAATAACTTTGACTGAAATGGCACCATTGAGATAAGATGATACAAGGTCCTGATTCACTATGAGATTAGAATTAATTTCTGTTGGATTATGTTTATGGTATAATAGGGAAAATGATTTCTTCCATGAATGTGGTTGTTTTCATTTTTTTTGTTTTGTTTTTAAAAAGAGATGCAAGCATGAATCCCACCGATAGTGGGACATCTCTGTCCTTATTTATTAAATGGATGCTAAATAAGAAAAAAAAGTAATCTTTCTGTCCAAGTTAAATGTCCATTTTTTTCTTACAGGTGAAACCTTCTCTGAAAACTTCAGTCACACAGAGAAATGTCAGCTCTGTACACAATGTGAAGGCCTGCACCGCATGGAGACACCGTGTACTGACTCCAATGACGCTACTTGTGTGTGCAACTATGGCTACTACCTTAATGATATCTCACAGAAGTGTGAACCCTGCACTAAATGTCCAGAAGGTCGGGGCATGTTGTACAGCTGTGAGCCTGACCGTGATACAGTGTGTGAGGAGTGCACCGGGGACACTTACTCGGACCAGGAAAGTTCTCGAGAGCCTTGCATCCCATGCACCACCTGTGATGATGAAGGGGTGTTACAGACCTGCACCCCTGTTAGTGATACGGTTTGTCAAGGTAAGACAATTAGCTGATTTTCATGGGAAAATAAAGTTGTTCTTGCATTTACTGTCAAATTAAGTCTCTGATATACCATTTCTTATAATACTTACTGCTGAGCTGACATGTTCCCTCTTTTACACTGTAGTTGGCTTCTGCAGCACAATTTTATGCTGAATACCAAACAAAATTTCTGTAAAATAGATGTTTTCAATATGATAGTTTTATGTTCAAGCCAAAGTTTAACATTTTAGGATTGGGACAAGTTCGATGTAAGGATCAATATTACTCTCTTATATTACTCTCAGAGAAGAATAATGACTATGAAGCTATAAACAGAAGCCCACTACTGTAAATAACAATGTATATGTAAATATGTATATCTATGAATATATATGTTTGTTTGTGTGTACACACATATAAGCGAGAGAGAGATAGAGAATATTACTACTCTGGAAACACAAAGAAATCTGGAAATTTTCGGATCATTGGTTCGCATGCTAAAATGCTAACAGTTTGAGAGCAAGAGAAGCTAATCGAAGAAAGCATGCAATTAATCTTTCATGAGTTCAAAGATCATATCTATTCAAATTGCTCTTAGTGAATTCCCAGGTAAGACACTCCAACAATATGCAATAACTTCAGAGCTAAAGAATCAAATTAGCTTCTCTGCCAACATTGCAAGCACTGAAGTAAATGCTATGGTGCATCCAATAACAAGAGATCTCTACCCCCTTGCCACACTGTATCCAAATGAAAGAATGCCTAAGCATAGGAGATAAGTGCTACAATCCTGACTCTCTTGTTATATACAGACGACACAGACATGCAGCAATGTTCTCAGTACACACAACATCCATCATTAAAAGAGACATAGATTATACGGCGACAATCACGCTACACTTTTGGCCAACTAGACCTTAAACAATAGAGAATGTTTACTGCTGAAAAAACCTGGGGATAAAGTAGGACTTTTCAACTTTGATTATATTCTTTATTCTCAATTAATACACTTATTTAAGGATTTCCGTGCTAGCTGTCTGACAAATAGCTGTGGGCTGATATCTAAACACTGAGCAAGTTTATGATGAACTTCTGTGCAGAGTAAAGTTGATTGACTGGGTTCAACGATCAGGGTCAGAATGAAGTGAATAGAATATTTGTGAGCCCATATTTGCTAAGCAGACATCCACTTTATCAGCTGCATAATCAGTTCATCTCAGTTTGACACTATAAGAGTTGTTGGCGCATCAAACTAAATTCCACTCGGAAGCTTGTCTCATTGTCTACACGGACTCATCCCATCCAGAGAAACAAAGACCACAGTCTTTATTAATATTGAGGGTTTAGAGAGAGGTCATATCTGTGAACATGGTTCTGAATTTCTTTTATATCATTGCATCCTGTGGGTATCACACTCCAAATCACAAATTCCTTATGACTACAGTCACTTCTCATTCCAATGAATAGATTAAATCAACGCTTTTGTGAGACAATAAAAGGAGTCTGTTGATCAGCCATGCAGTCCGTTGGGGCAGTAGTCTAAAAGATGTTGTGATCACAGTGACGAACACACAGCTTGTCGGGCTAAAGGGAGTCTTTTGTACCTCTCCCATGATCTTGTGTGGCCTGTGAAGGCTTTTGGTTTCGCCCTTGGGACTACTTATAGGCGCTATAATGAGTAAAACAGAAAGAGAAGCTAACATATACTATGCTTTACTTATTTGTGGTTCTCCAGCTTTTGAAAGTGAACGGGTTACCCGTTCACAGTCTCTGTCCTGTTTTGAGTTATGCCCTGTCATACTGGCATAACTCAGGGTCAGAATGAAGTGACCCTTCACTTAGTAACGTAAAATTACGTTACTAAATATGCTGAACAGACATTTTAGAGACTAATTATGCTTTGTTTATTATTTCTGCTCTTCTAAAGTAGAGAATGAGTAAAGTAGTCAAAGATACATGGATTTGAAGTGATCTACCCAGTCTGTACAATATACTCACAGAAGAGGTATCTTTTTGTTGAGCACATAATGTGAGGGTTATGTGGGTTACTGCAACATACAAGGCTAACAAATAGTGCAGTATATTTCCAGTGTTAAAAGATGCTAGGAAAATAGACCACAGAAAGAAAAGAATATTTGATAAGCATGTCTTCTACCAAGTATCTGCTGCTGTAAAAAAAAACTTACATTGAGAATGACACTTTAACAGCTTACTTCAGCTTGTGGTCTCTGGAAAGGAAGTGTGGTGTTTGAAGACATGATTCATCCGAGATCAAGATATAAGGAGCCAGAGCTCCAATGCTAATACATCCTTAAGATAACAAGCTAAGTATATATCATGATTAATGGGAATTTGCCTTGTTTCCAAGCATTATGACTTACAGCCCACTGCATATGGGCTTCATTGTCATATGTTATTCCTCACTGTAACCCAATCATGCGCCTTTTATTCCTAATGTAATCTTTTTACCAAAGCAGAAGCGTTATCGGTGCTTAAAAATCTGTTGCGCTGCCAGATGTCCATATCCATTAATGTTGTGGAGTAAGGCGACACAGGCCCGAAGGCTAAATACAGTCAGGAAGGTGGAAGGACAGAGAGGAGCAAACAGAAGGCCACTGCCCATGAAAAGATAAGCTGTAACTTGAGACACTGGACACGTAGTTTAGTTTAAGGTGGAAGGACGAGAACATCATTTTAGGCAAGTGGGGATTTTTCCCCTGTGATGATTTAATAGTTCTTTATGTGGATACAAACTCATCTGATTGGTACATGCGAAGCCAATTTCCCCCAACCTCTCCAACGGGATTAATGCATGTTTTGGGTCGTTATCGTTCTCTGATAGTAAAACATACTAATACTGACCAGACTTTGTTTGGCTAGACCCCACAGAGCTGAGTTTTTGAAGGCAAGATGCTTATCTGAAGAAGTGTGATACGACTTCCTCTCATCTGAAGGCCAGTGAGCAAGGTCAAAGGTTGAAGATCATGGGAGGCTTGTATGCAGAAGGGAATGACCAGGCAGCATTAGCTCTCCTGAGATGTGCAATAAACAACATGGCATAATCCTCACAATCATTTTAGGGGTCAAAACAACAGTAGGGAAAATTAAGTCAATTAAAACTAATGGAACATCCAATTAAAGTGGTATCTATTGCCCTGTCACATATTGGCAAAAAGAAAAAAGAAATTGAAATTTCATGTGTTTAAAGCAATACTATGTAACATTTCTACCTTAAAATAACAGCTTGAAAAAAATTGTGCAGCTAGAATGAGGTCTGAGTTGGAAAAACTGCGCTATGTAACTTTGCTGGACTGGCCCGGGAGCTGAGCGGAAGTACTTCGACTTGCTTTCTGGCACACCTACCGCAAAAACAAATAGACCGTTCTCACGCTCCCAGTTATAAGGCTAAGCTAGCGCAACATTGTCAGTACGATCATCATGGAAGAGGCACCGAAGAAACAGAAGAAGACGTTGACTGATGAAGCAAGGAAGAGAAAGAGAGAGGCCGACAAAGCAAGAGACCGGACTAGAGTTGCTCTCGGAACAGCCTGTAGGGGGAGCTCCATAATGGGCTTTTTGAGAAGTTACATTGTATTACTTTAAAAGAAACTGAAAGGCAAGCAGGGTAACAGCCTATGTTGTTGAATTTTGAACAGCAGATTATTTATTAGCAATTTTATAATTTCCAACATGTCATTAAGCAATAAAAGAAACATCATAGGATACTGATGTTGTCAAATTGAGTCATTTCTCTAATCTGTGCACCTGGTCAAGAGGCGAACTGTACAGAAAAAAATCCTAAGACCAAAAAGCTTTGAAAATTAATCACATTTTCTGGTTTCTCTCCAGATATTGCCTCTATGGCAAATAGCATTGAAGACAGTGTTACATTTTCTTTTCAAAACATCAAAACTTGAACGGTGTGAAAGGCATTGCACTTGTTTGGGTCTGATTTGTACAAGGAAGAACAGAGACCAGAGTTCCTGGAAGCATTTGGTCTGCAAGCTGTTCTGAGATATAGGAGCCTCAGCCAGTTCACTGGATCCTCTCTCCGGTGGTGTAACACAGCAATAACATTTCCACAATCTTTACTCACAAGCAGTAACAAATATGGCCTTTCTCATGGATAAATACCATGAGAAACAATTTAGGCCATAGATGTGTAGGTGTCACAGTGACAAACGACACAAGTACCATGATCAGAAAAAAAAAAATTAAGTCTGACTTTATACAAACCTAAACTTTATTGTGCAGACTCAACACAGGGCATCATCATTTGTCATAGTCCTAACAGCAAATAAGCTTTTAGTTTGTCATGTTATTTTGAAGTTGACCATCTAGAAACATGTATCTTGGGTTAATTGGTGATTCTAAATTGACCCCAGGAGCGAGTGTGAGGGTGCGTGGCCATTTGTATTTGAGTGGCCCTGTGATAGACTGGTGACCCCTGCGGGGCATATGCCACCTCTTGTTCAATGGCAGCAGGGACAGAAAATGGATGGATGGATGAATTTTGAAGTGGCAGTACAGCTGTAGCCATCTTTAGACTGAGTTGGCACCTCAGAAAATTGTATAAAAAAAAAGTCCATGCTTTGATGGGAGATCAAAATGATTTTGACTATTTTATATGAATAGTTACTGTAATATTTGTTGTTTCACGGACAGAATGCTTTCACGGATCAAATTTACATCTACTTCCTTCTCATCTGTCATGCTACTCTTTCTTCTCTTTTTAGGGGCCTAAATTTTCATAGCATGCCTACTTTTATCTTTAGGGTAATACATCAGTGGAAGCCCTTACTTCTGTCTGTGCGAGGCTGCTCATTGGCCTGCCTCTCCTCTTTCAGGGGTGCTGAGATTAAATTTAATCTCCCAAAATATTTAAGTATGCTAAAGAGCATGAACTGTAATGGGGCAGCAGCAAAAGTTTGGGGGAATGAAAACAAACCCAGATAAAGATTATTCAAAAAAATGCATTGTCAGTAGAAGTGGCAAGGCCAGCTATCACACTATGATAAGGCCATTTCATTGCCACAATTAAAGATGAATGAGCTATGCATGACTTTGACGAAATAGGTGCTGCCTGTTCTTATCAGCCTGAGGTTATGGCTTAAAGCCCTCAATGCCAGTTTCACTCCGTGGCTCTGTTCTTCCTTGATGTTGTACTCAGGACTGAAAGGACCAGTATGGGCTCATCTGTCACCCAAAGCCTGTGGTTCTGGTTCAAAGGCAGCAAAAACAACAGGTTGTGATTTGCGGCACAAATTGCAGTTATATTATTTGTGTGCACTCACGTACAACAGGAAAGTTCAAAGGATTAGTTGACTCTGAGTCACAGCACACACACATACACACAGAGCTATGCATGAGCTTTCGGGCACTGATACTTCTATGCACGGATTGAAATCAATAAGATGACTGATTGAACATTATAGATGGAAGGATAAAGGGTTAGAGGAAGAGGAGTGACTGGGTCAAGTCCATTTTGTTCTTGAGTTGATAGGTGAGTAGGGAGGGAATTGTTTCCTTCCTGAGTCTGGTTGGCCTTTACAATTGACAGTTTTTTGGGTTTTTTTGGTCAGATTTGCTGACTAGTTAGAGGCAGATGTACACTGATGTTGACAATAAATCTTTTAGATATATTGAAGGTGACTAATTTCAAAACCTAATTTTGTCTTAAAGACTGATTCTGTGTTGCGTGTCCCTGACGAAAAGTCTGTATAATTGCCAGCTGATGGTCAGTTACGAGCAGCATCATCGGTGATCACATTGGTAATCACAGGTGATTGCCATGACCACCACCCGCAGGAGCCCTCCAGGGTTCCTAAAAACCCAAAGTGATGACAGTTAACTGACAATAGTCAAATCTCTGAAATGGTACTTACAAACAGGCGAATGACACGAAGGTGGCTTTTCCGTTTTTTACATACAGTCTGTAAATGAAACTTTAATCTTGGTTGGATACATAGTTCACTGATTGCACATGGAGTCAGAGGTTAGATTAGTGTATTGTTATGAACAGCACGTGTCTGTTTTCCACACAACAAACAAAAAGAGACCGACCAAAGTATGGCTGGTTTGCCATGGTTTAAATTTCTCTAAATCCAGGAAAGACCAGGGCAGAGTTTCTGACACTTGTATGAAATGCTGCTTGGCTTGACAGGTGACCATCTCAGTGCTCAGCTACATTCTTCTAAATATAACCACATTTGGCATTTATTCTGAAAGAACACTTTAGGCCGTATATTCTTGCTTTGCAAAAGGCTAAAAAAAAAAAAAAAAAAAGAGCCCACTAAGACCTTCAAATATCAAGTATCCCTCCTCAAGAGCTGCATGCTCATCGCTCTATTATGTAAAGACTGCACACTTAACAGACTTACGGGCTTAGTTATTGTTGATAGTCGATGATTGGACAGTCGATGATTGGACTTAGAGAACGGTCTGTTCAAGCAAGCATTTGACAGACAGATGAAAAATGGGGGAAAATGATATAAGGGCAAAATGCCATCAACATTCCTGATTTCATGCGTCAAGAGTGCTGCCACATCAGTAGCCGTGAAGAATCCCCAACCCCAGTTTGACTTAACAATTCACTCTCTTTGTATTGCACAGTCACTCATTGTGTGACTTATAGCTTAGACCCATCACATCTACTGACCTATATATCAACTGAGTGTGGCTGTATGGCCACATATGACCTTCTCTATGAACAGACTTGCTCCCAGCTTCACACAGTATGAGTATTGTAATAATAAGGGAAGTTCTAAAGTCGAGTGTGTCTCTGTCAGCTGCCAAACATGTATGGAACCCAACTCTGTCTCCTGCAGTCGACTGCCATCCCTCAGGAATGTGCCCCCTGACATTCTGAGGGATATTTTTCAGGGGTGATGTGGCATGAGTGAATGATTCTGGTGGCAAGGGTGACCACAACACTTGCGGTTCGCTCGTGCCGTCAATTCATTGCCAAAAATCCAGTGAAGGTTTTGTCCTCATGATGATTTACGTTGGAAAATTGTGTCTTTGCCAAGTCAAGCCTCATTTTCCCTGAAAAGTTTCAATCTGCCATAGCTTCCTCAAGTGGAATTACTGCACTGTAATATAAAGAGGAAAAATGAACTCTGTCAAAGTGAAAGGCCACATTGTAGTTTTTTTTCCGAATCTATGAGTTCAAGACTGTTCCAGTGCTTTCATTCTCTGTGATAGTGTTAACACTTTACTCATGAGTCCAGACTGTACCATCTTTGTTATTTAGTCTATGTAATTCGATTTTAGTTTGTACTATTAGTTTTAAAGTGAGGCGATAATAGGAATGAAAATGTTCCATGTTTCAAAGTACAATCAATTTCTTTGGTACAAACAGAGACTTTTCAGAATTAAGAGGGTCAGCTGAGAAGTTTTTTTTCCCCCGTCTCTGTGTCATGTGGTTTTTCTTGACTGACACACCCTTTTAGGAGCACAGATTCTGTTTCTGTCCCCTCACAGTACCTCATGGATTTATATAGTCCATTTTAAACAAGGCAAACATCTTCTGAGCATTTTAACAATGACTTGACATTCTCCAGACTAACAAATCATGAAGATTAACTTTGTCTGTCTCTGTTTCAGAGGCACTCTTGTGAAATGAGCCAAAATGAATACCTATTAGCAAATTGAAAGCTAAATATATGAACCAAACATAACTGCCCTATACATGCACTTGGATTTCAGTATTTACACATTATTCCACCTACTTCAACTAATTTTATGTAAACTTATGTATACTCACACAACCTCCATCTCCAACCTTCACACAACATCTAAGCTGTGCCCACAAAGGGAACATGTAGACCGTTAGCCAAATTTAAGATTAAATCTTTTGTTGGTGTAGTGCAGGGATGTTCAAAGTTGGTCATTGAGGGCCGCAGTCCTGCAGGTTTTAGATGTCTCCCTGCTTCAACACACCTGATTCAGATCAATGCATCATTAGCAGGCTGCTGCAGAACTTAACAAACTTTTGAAGAGATCCATTTCATTTGAATCAGGTGCGTTGAAGCAGGGAAACATGTAAAACCTGCAGGACAGCGGCCCTCGAGGACCGACTTTGGACATCCCTGGTGTAGTGGATCTGTGGTACTACTTTCTAATAAATTAAAACTGTAACTAGCAGCACTGTCAACAGTTAACAAAGAAGAGACTAATGCTTTCCAAAACATTTTTATTGGTGCTGATCAGTGAAGCATATTTTGGCAAAAGACCGTGTTTTTAGGAGGTGTACATTTATGAAAATTAGCACATGCCACAATATGCCAAAATTACAAGCAAATCTGTACCTAAGCTGCACAACAGAAAATAAATTACAATGAGAGCAGAATACAGGAAGGAAAGCAGAGAACTTCAGAGAGGAAAGAGACCAAGAAATCTTGTGAGAGTGAAGAGGGAACAGATGCTGAGAATGCGGCCTGGTCGATAAAAGCGATGGAGTTACTCCTCTGCACTCTCGGGTTTCTCTGGTTGACCTCTATGAGTGCTGATCCCGTTCTGCCGCAGAACAGGCACACACACGCACTGGCACAACATATGCACACAAACCAACGCAGGGCATGTGCACATGTGCTCCCTGTACATCATCCCATCCACATGAATAAACATTTAGAGGTGTGGCTGAAGCATGTGCACAGAAAAATGATATGGGTTATTTAAGGTGGGACCTGAGTCAGAAGTCTCAAGGGGAAAAGTGTAAGGGCAAGAAAAGAGATGTAGATTAACAAATCAGGGAAAGGATTCTTCACCATTTGGAATTTATCTCATCAGTTGAGCTTGTTGTAACCACACTATCATAACTAATATTAGTATCATTCATTTTATTATTATTATTTGGAATTACATGAAACTATGCTGAGAGGCATTTCAGGTTTTGTTTGCAAGCTAAAAAAAAAAACATAAAATCAAGCCCTTCCTTTTCTTTGTGCGTAAATCCAAGGTCAGCCCGTAAAGTATACGCTGTTGAAAAGTCAAAACCTGTGTGTAAAAGTCTGCAAAAGACTGTAATTACAAGTTCAACTCAGGTGTGGCTGAACATAATCTATTTGCACACACACACACTCCCCCAGTTACTTATACACTTATGTGAAGGCTCAGAACAACAATTTCTGTTCATATAATTACTCATTTCATCTTGGTAAGCACACGCGTGCCTGCATTAGCAGACAAAGGCAGGCAGAAAATTCCATTAATTTCACCAACAATCAGATTACGCATAAACATTGATATAATGAATGTCTGCAAACAGTTACAGCGGAGTTATAGTTGACAGAACCTGTTATTTTGGAAGCGGCACACAATTTTAATGACATGTTAGTGTTCTGACAAAAAAAAAGAAAAAAAGACAGCAGAAACACAGGATGCCCCACCTTTAAATTGTGTGTCCTGTTTCAATCTTGAAAGCTGTGTGTGGTGTGTGACTGCTGTGTCAGCTCACAAAAGAGCCTTTAATCAGTCTTAAAACATGATAAACCAAACCCAGCATTTGTTTTTTGGGACAGTAACCTTATGTTATAAGGTATATATAAGTATATTTTGTTGCATATTGAATTATAGGTAATCATACTTTCATATCAAATCAACTTTACATCTTCTACATTACTGTACTGAATTTGCTTTGTCAGTATGAAAAAAAAGTGCATTTGTGCTCATCAATGGGTACAGAATAGGTGAATTGTTGCTGTATTGATTTTAAAGATGTCTCCGCATGATGACAAGAAGAATTGGTTCAATAACCACTGTGTGCAAAGGAAACAAGCTGAGCTCAGCAGGAGAAGGTCACTCCACCTTGTAGCCTGAGCATGTTACATTTGAGGCTGTTGGTGGTTCAGCAGAGGCACTCAGGGTCCTGTTTTAATTGCAGTTCATAGTTTAAGGGAAAAGGAGGGCACGGCAATGATATGCAGACATGGATAGTAAATGGATTAGTGTGGATCAGATTGATGGAAAATAAGTAATTAGTTAGAACCAGGGCAGATAAATGGCAATGGTTTTATATGAGAGAAAGGAACGTACGTTTTTAAAAAACTTTATAGCTTAATCAGGGTTGAATCAAAGCTTTCAGGAAAGATTTGAAGCTACAGCTACAGACTTAGTGTGTCTGATTTAAGTGGGCAAGTATCAGACCGGTATCGTCGATCTCAATGGTCAAGTAAGACCATACCAGGTCAGTAAGTCTGGGATGTATTTTGGGGCAAGGCCAGTTAAGGCTTTGAATGCCAGCAGTAAGATTTTTAGAATTAGTATGAAATCTAACAGGGAGCTGATGCAGGAAGGAAAGTACAGGGTTAATGTGTTCATACCCTTTTTTCCCAGGTAGTGAGTCTAGCTGCAGCGTTTTGAATCAACTGGCAATGATGAAGGGAGCCCTGACTGAAATCTGAATAACAGTAGTTAAAGCAAGAACAGAAAAGTGTGCATAACGTTTTGATTGAGAGCAATTAAAAGAAATGACCCCATTTTTCAGATAGATTTTTGTCTTAAGCTGGAAAAGAACTGACCATCATGTTTGTCTTAAGCCTCAAAACTAAGGTTATAATGATATAATATTTACTCCTGCATTCCTTTCTGTTATTTTAAATACTACCAAGATAATGCTGCCCAATACAATCAGAGAAGTAGGCTTTTGAACTGAGCTCTGATAAGAGGCCAAATGGTCCTCTTTGCCTCCGTCCATTTTAAATTAGCTTTGGTCCAGAGAAGATGGCAGCATTTCTGACATGGCAACATGTTCAGGTATGGCTTATGCTCTGCCCAATAGAGCTTTAACCTTTGTTTGTGGTTGACACTGAACTGTGTTCACAGACAATCATTTCTGGAGGTGTTCCTGAGCCCCTGCAGTGATTTTCATGACAGATTTATACCTTTTTTATTGCAGTGCCGTCATCTGAAGGCGTACACAATGTCCCTGCACGCATGAATAAAACAAAGTTATTGAATTACGTTCTGTACAGACCTCTTGATCTTGGCTTTACAGAAGTTATGGAATCAATTAGATATAAATCTAATAATCAATTTATCAAGTTTGTGATTGGAGCTGTTTTGCATCATGTGATGGTCCCGTAAGCTGCAGCGTCCCTTGAAGTCAATACACACTGCATTACAGCCCATTCCTGGGAGCTTTTTCAAAAGCTTTGCTACCGTTACCTGCAATGCCATCTCTTGATGGAAGTTGATACGTTTTTGTGCAACTCATCCTACAGCCTTATGAAAATTAATGTAGTCTAACTTCCTAAGAGCTTTAAATTATGTTGTGTGGAATTGATGCACCACCGCATTAAATTCCCATTAGACTTTAACTGAAAGGCTTAACAAAGGAGCCAGTGTATTTAGGAGAATATTCAGGTGTTATAACTTGGACTTTTGTGGCTTTTGCTGACATTTTACACATAAGTTCTGAAATATATGTCCCAAGTTCTGAAAGAATCTGGAGGTTACTAAACAACAGCACATAACTTAATGAACCGAGCATCAGTCGGCTTCACTGACCTAGTGCTCAACAATAATAAAACTGGCAAATAACCCATGCTAACAAAGTAGCAGGGAAACAAACAGGGATTTGTCAGTTGTGAATATCCAACACTGAAAATAAATGAATTTGCTGCATGTCATGTGTCAGTTGAAACTGGCACAGAGGATTAGATAACTCTGTGAGTCAACACATTTCCAGATAGGCTTCAGGAAAATTTGGCACCAATGTCAGCATTAGACTGGGTTAAGAGTTATGAGGGATTGATGTCGCAATAATAACTTTACAGGAACATTTGGTAGATTGGTGTTGCCATAAAGCACTTATCACATGCTCAAAATTCCTTCATCCAAAAACCCCAAAGCCTCTCAGTGCATCATCTAATAAGCGTTTTCACCTCATTAGTGAAAAATGGCTGCCTTGCACTAAGAGGCTCTCCTGAGGTATGTAAAGTCCTTGGAAGCCAATGGGCTGATTTCCTGTTAACGATGTGAGTAAGAGTAAGTAAGTGACAGGCGAGGATAGGTTTCCACATCCGTGGTGAGGAGCAAACATGTCTGCTAATGGTTGGAGTGATGTGGGGAGGAGTGGATGGACAAATGTTCTCATACCATTGTTTATGGTTCCTTAGGGAGGAGAGAAAATTACCATGATGTGGTATCTAATGTGCGTGTTGGCGTGTTTGTTGTGTTTGTCAGCATGAAAGGCATTTGTGGTTACTCTTACTCTGGTGGAAAGAAGCTCAAAAAGTAGATCGATGATCTGTGTCTTGTCATATTTGTTCCATATTTAGACTTTGTATACTTTTTTTCCCCAATCGTATCAGACTAGAAATAACCCGGCCAGCAGAATATTAAAGAATGTTCAGCATGTTACTCCATCTGCTGCGACTTGTGGAGAGGCAGCCTTTGGTTTAGCTGACCTCTGACTTTAGCCATTTGTCTTTGAGCAAAAATATCCTCTGACTTGATGAGATTTGAGGTTTATACTGGAAATTCAAGAACTGTGTAGTAAGTTCACACTTCAGTACTGACAGAATTCCTGTCATTTACTCTTAAAAAATATAAATACATGTTGTGTTTTTTTTTGTTTGTTTTTTTAACAACATAGAAATTACACTCTTCCAGCCCACACAGGATTACCATTCAACTTTGCAGTTCCCTTGAGGGTTTCAGAGGTTTTTAGTGCCTTTCAGTCACTTTGCCTTTATATTTTTTTGTTTTCAAGACCTAAAATGACCCTTAATGAGCAGGTGCTTAAAAAGAGGAATAAGAGGGGGCATTTTAAAACAACAAACACTAAAAAACTTCACAGTATAATCTCCTGATTTGTAGCTGGTAATAATCTGACAGAATACAGCATGCCGTCGTACAACAAATCACATCATCATATACTGTGGTAAAATACAAAAAGCATGAGAATAGGCAAGGCAAGTTTATTTGCAGAGCACAATTCGTACACAAGGCAATTGAAAGTGCTTTACAGCTACATAAAACCACAAGGCAAATAAAATCATTCCAAAAAACATGAAATATAATCATTGATTAATTAAATTAAAAGCGAAGAATGCAGATAAAATACTTTCAGTTGTCATATGCACAGCTAAATAGAACTGTTTTCAGCCTGGATTTAAACATTGTCAGAGTTGAGGCCTGTCTCACATCTTCTGGAAGACTGTTCCAGATTTTAGGAGCATAAAACTGAAACGCAGCCTAACCTTGTTTAGTCACATAAATATACACAGTTCACAACACAGCTCGCTACTCAGTGAAATTCCATACTTTTTTAGTTCCATCACCTCATGAGTGAAATCTATTCTTTTTTTTTTTGTAATTTATCTATTTAATAATTATGAACTACAGTTACCAGGCCCTATAGAAGTGGTGAAGGAAGTATTCACATGTTGTCACTCATGTTGTCAAAATTCACGCTTAAGTTGCCTTGATCACTTCAATGGATAACTTTAACTCATGCATTCATGTAAAAGCAGGTTTTGACTTTTGAAGTTTTATCTATTTATTCATTTATGTTAGGTGAACCTCCCTTTGATCTATGTCATAACCAACTGCGACCGCTGGATATTTTTCAGGGATGGATCTGCTGAATATTTTCAACATTAACCAACAGATTGGTTTGTAAAATTTCTAAAAAATAGGAAGAGGCCATCACAAGTGCTCAGCTTATCCATTTTGGATCTGCATGTATTAACTATTAAGTAGTTTCACTTAGCTATCACATTTAATGAAGCGCAATTAAGTTTATATGTATATAGCCAAAACAAAAGTCATCTCAAGGTACTACAAATACATTTAGTACAATTAGATACAGTCCCATTTTATCCGTTGCAGCTCATTAGGTTAATTGGCAACAGGTGATTAACATGATTAGGTATAAAAAAAGAGCACCTAAAAGAGGAAGTCTCTTAAGTGTCTCTATAAAGGTGGGCAGAGATTTTAACAATTGCAAAGAACTGCCTCTGTGTGGAGGCAGTGGGCTGTTTCAGAGTAATAATTCACAATATATGTTCTTTTTATATATATATATACACATATGTTTTTGTTGATGTTTTTCTTTGCCCCTCTTAGTAAAGAACAGTTCATTTCTTCCACTGAATGTCTTAGAAACAAAATGTTACCATGTTAGATTAGCTCTAAAGGAAAATACACAACTATGCTGCTGCATTTTATCTTTGGCAGTTTTATCGTAGACATTCATCTGGTTTTGTTTTTCTAAAGTGCCTCATATAATTACATAAAAGTTTAACTAACCTTTCAATGTTGTAGATGCAGAGTAAAAGCTGGGTATTGCGAAACTGCTTTGTTTTCACTTTGTCAGAATGCTCATAACGAATATTTACCCCCTTACTCACATTTTTGTTTGTCTCTTTTAGTTCATAACTCGTCGCTGTCGCCCACACCATTCACTGGTTCTATGATTCCCACCTACGAAGACTTTACACCAGATGGCCTCCCACCAGAGGGCCCCACAGACAGCAGCACCACCACCACTAATGGTGATCCCCCATCGAGGATCTACCAGGGGCTGAACGATAAACTCATCCCCATCTACTGCTCCATCCTAGCTGCTGTTGTTGTCGGTCTTGTGGCTTTCATTATCTTCAAGAGGTGAGAACAGAGTATCCATGAATTGCAAATTGTATCTCTCAACCTGAGTACAAGACAAGAGTCTCCATCAGTTTTTGAAATGACTTGTTCTTTTTGTTTGTTTATTTATTTTCTTTATAATTTCATCACCCTTTAAATATATGTCTGCACACAGTTTGTGTTTCAGGCTCCTTACTTGATGGCAAAAAGCATTCATCTGAAATAATAACCCCCAAAATAACGAAGCCAATGTCCAATTACAGTTTGAATTTTGAGTTTCATATTTAATGAAATCATCTGCTGCTTCTCTGGCTGACATTCTTCTGCTATCCCATGGGTCACAATATGCTCCACTAACCCTCTCTTCCTTTACACCCCAACTAAATGTTGGATGTAAAATATGTTTAAGCCTCTTTGCTGTTTGGCGAGACGTGGGAAATAGCATGAGGACAGATCAGAACACGGTAGGCAACTGAAACAGCTTTTGGAGTCTTGTCAAAAGTCTGCTTTCCTGGTTTCACTTTAAGTGTCCAATTGAAAGTCTGAAGATCTACATTAATTATACCTTATTATGACCACAATTGACTGTCTATGCATCCAACAACAGAGCACCTTATCGAGGGTGTCTCGGCTGTTTTTGGAAGAGCTCGATATGACTTTTCTTTTGTAACAGCCCCACTCCTAGGCAGCATTTCTTATGTGTATTGATCCCAAGAAAACTGGTTAACTTTTGAATATTATATGTGTGTAAGTGATCTGTGCTATGCAGCAACACTAGATTCACATCTTCAGGTTCAATGTTACCGATTTATTACTTCTTTGCTTCACTACACACTCGTGCTATGGTGAGAGATCAAGCATATCTCAACTAGTTCAAGTTTTCAAGATAGAACTTTTTCCATTTTAAGATTTTATGTATCAGGACATAATGTAAAACAAAAACAAAACAACACCTGATTCTTGCCAGGCCTTAAAGTTAGTCAAATGCAACCTTGGATGAACCAGAACACATAATATATTACACAGTCATTAATTCTTTAACAAAATACAAGAAGAGCCAAGAAGAAAAAAAAAAAGTACACCCCTATATTCAGTTGCCTCAAGAATGACGTCTTTATGATCAGCCTCTAACACGGGACAACTCTTCTTTACCATGTTGCTTAAATTCATTGAGGTTTGCTGATATCCTGTGTTTGGTTTTCACCAAACATAGTGCCGTGCAACCACATTTTTTGGCTTGACAAGCCATTCAAACAAGCCATACTTCTGCAAACTTTATCTAATTTTACTGTAATGAACTTTAACATTTAACATGCTAACTGAGACCTGCAGAGTCTGGGATGTTAAAACCTGGGTTTTTTGCACTTTTTCTGATTGCACAGTGTGACTTTTGGATGAACTTGTTTAATATGTCCACTCTAGGGAAACTTGGCAGCTGTCTTGAATGTTTTCCACTTGTGAATAATCTTTCTTACTGTAGAATGATTAACTCCAAATTGTCTAGAAATGGACATATAGCCCTTCCCAGATTTATGGGGCAGCAACAACTGCTCCAGATCACCAAACTGCCAAAGCTTCTGCTTTTATAGAGGTGCTCCCACTTTGATAATTAATATTTAATCAAGTATTTTGATTAGTGCGTCTTAAATCCTATTGAATTGGTCAATGTGTACTTAGTTTTCCACACACTGCTTTTGCATTTTGGCTTAGTATTTGTTTAGTTGATTGATTGTATTCTCTCAAGTAAGCCTTGGTAGGGACCAGATTTAAATTATTTTTTTTTTGTTTGTTTCTTTTGTTAGTTTAATTTTTTTTTCATTATGACCTGATGTGCAAAACCTTAGAATTGAAAGAGTGAGTCCTTTCTTTTTACATACTATAAAGTATAAAGTATTGTGTGTTGACAACACTGGTAAATTGCAATTTATTGTGCCAAACTTAGTTCTTCTTGTCTATCGATTCATTCTCATTTAGGTGGAATAGCTGTAAGCAGAACAAGCAAGGAGCCAACAACTGCACGGTCAATCAGAACCAGACACCGTTACCTGAGGGGGAGAAGCTACACAGTGACAGCGGCATTTCTGTGGACAGTCAAAGCCTGCAGGAGCAGCAGGGCCAGACTCAGGCACAAACAGGTACACTGTAACACTGTCACACACTAATTCCCACGCGTACCTGCACAGAGACCACTCCCGTGTTACTAAGAAATACAACACAGTAGCTCTCGTTCATTAAACTGATGTGCTTGAATTGACTATCTGGACATGTTAAAACATCTTGTGCTGATTGCCTCTAATATTGAGTAACAAGCCAGCATTTTAGGTTTTTGCAAATATACATTAGTCACATGCTGCACCCTAAGCTGTCCCACCACCTGAAACAACACTCACACATCGCTTATCACATCCAAAGAACATGACGAAGATGGTGGATGGCCTGCTCACATCACTAGTAAATGTTCAATGATACGTTGTCAACCTCTGTGAGATAAAGGTGAACATAAATATGAAATGTTTCCGGATATCGTGGCTTGGTCGGACGGATTTCATGCGAGAGCTCTGTCTCTCCGAGTCCAGCGCTGATACTTGACTTGTGACCACCAATAAATACTTTGTTTAACCTAAGACTTCTCCAGCTTGTTCTTGGGCTTCCAATAAAACAATCGGGCTAACACCCTCTTAATTTCCCTCAACAGTTGTCACCATCGACGAAGAGCCTTGTTTGCTCCTTCCGCTCCACACCAGAGAAAAAGTGGAGAAGCTTCTTTTCAGAGGCGGCGAAGGAGATAACTGCAACCACATGCAGGACAGTGACTGGTACAACCTTGCCGGCCTCCTTGGATACGAGGAGGAGCGGATTGCGACTTTCCAGCAGGAAGAGCATCCGGTTCAAGCCCTCCTGTCTGACTGGGCAAGCAAGGACTGTGCCAGTGTCGACACGCTGTGCACAGCTCTGCGGAAGATTAACCGCGACGACATAGCTCAGAGTTTGGTGCTCAGTCCGAGTGCTACAAAGCCGACTGCCACATCTGTAGTGTAATTTTAAACTATAAGCAAAAACGTAACACCTGAACCTTAATCTTAAAATATTCCTTCACGACTTCCTTCACACAACATACGTAATTCATGCTACAACAATAGTGAGGAGCCTATGAATCACTCAAATCACTGATATCATGGTTGATAAAGGGAAAGATACAAGACATTTGGGAGAAACTTAAAGAGTATCACTCTACAAACATCTTACAGTTAATTTTACAATTTAAGAACCACACAATGTCCAGCTCTAGCGGATATACATGTTTTTCTCTCTAGATATCATTCCATTTTGAGTTTGGAAATAGACCTGCCTTTCCACACATTTGAAATCCTGCTTACCATCCTCTGACTTTTACCGAACATGGAGCAGTTGTGGGCTTTGAACTGAAGTTTATTGTGGATATGTGGCTCTTCAATTCCTTCAACTTGATCCTCTGCATCGTTACTATCTTCTTAATCCTTAAACACACATGGTCACAGTGGACCTTACTTAAAGCAGTCATTTGTCTTCTTTCCTCTAGATGTTTTCAAATCTATCCTACCAAAGAAGTGGAAATGTTTCTAGACAGTACCTGTCAGGTGACATTACATACATGCCATGTTAGACTTTTTCAATTTAACTTGACAAATGGCTTGTGTCTGTTACTGCAACTGGATGGCCCGCATACTTCAGAGTATCTGGATTTTTGCAAATATGACACACTGACAAAGTACTCAAGAATCATGTTAAATTAACCTGTTCACTGTCACAAAAACAAAGGCTACATCCATCTGTTTGCTCTAATTTTGAATAACTGTATTAGATTCCAGTAAGGAGCAGCAGTGCATGTGGAATTTATTTCAACTTCATCTTCAGTGATCTCTGCAAGTTCCATCTTTTTCCATCAAGTGCTGTAAGAAGTGGTAGCTGGACACCAACTAGGTGGTCTTGTGGGCTTTAGGTCATTAACCACGATTCCAGTCTATCTGCATAACACAGCCCACAGGCAGAGTCCTTCACACTGACACAGAAAAGGGAAGGTAACAGGACTTAAAACTTGTGTTACCCCGTAACAATCGCTTATACTATATGTACATAGGAAAACAAGTAGGCACCCAAAATATAGGCACACACTTGCAATATATAGCCATGCATGCATGTAATAAACTTAACACAAAAAATGGTAGCTCACATATACATTTTAATTCTAATTCATTGTTAAGGGAACAGAAAGCTTCAGATCTTGCCATGGTATGGAGCACTCTGAGGGGACCATATACTGTTTATTGTCATTATTTGTAGCGGTGTTACCCAACCGTCCAATTTTATCTAAAATAAAATGATTTGCAATGGGTGCTTTAGATGGTGGCATGCTACCTTCATGTAGGTACAAATCCCAGTGAAAATAAATCACACACAAAATCATCAGAATGCAAAACAAAAATGCAGGGTCTCGAATCTGTGTTCATCTTTATTTGCTTAATTCTCAGGGTATCGTGAATATTACACCTATTATTGAACCCTCCACATCTGAAAAAACAGCTCAATAAGTATTTATCCAAGGGAGCGAATCTCGCGACTGACAATCTTTCTAACAGATGAATAGGAGAGAGAAACTGGACAGAGAAAAGAAAAAGAAAAGGGTGTCTGGTTTCTTCTTTGTCTGGAACAATGACCTCTGGATAAAAGGCAAGTCAGCAGAGACAGAAGTCGAAGGATGTGTGATGAATTCTGACAAGGAGAAGCGGAAAAGTTTTGGATTACTTCAATGTAAAGGTGAAACCCAGGAATCTGCATTTGCATTAATCAGCTTAAGTTTAAAGTGATACTCCGGAGTAGATTCAACCTGGGGTCATTTGAACCGTGATATCCAGCCAAGTAGCCCACCCGCAGTTTTTTCGATATTGGCTGAACATCAGCTGAGTTACTGAGTTATCCCGAATAGCTTCTACAAGGGTTAATGGATCCTGGTCCGTATCTCCAAAATTACCACACTAAAATCACATGCCATGACACCAAACTTCTACAGTAGTACAAATATGGTCTGTACTCACAAAGCGATGCATTTGGAAGTTTGAAAATTGTCCAGGAGTTTATTATTATCAACACAAGCCTGATAGCTTCTCTGCAGCTAAAGCTGCGTCGACGTCACTTCAGGGAGCTGGGAGCTTCAAAGTAAGATGAGGGTTGATCTACTACTGTAGACAACAAAGTATATGCTATATTCTACATGTTTTTTTTATGAATTTTTATGTTGTAGAGTTGTGAAATTATTTTATCAATGGAGAAATTGAGCAGCCTTGCTTTGTTGTCTACAGTAGTAGATCAACCCTCATCTTACTTTGAAGCTCCCAGCTCCCTGAAGTGACGTCGACGCAGCTTTAGCTGCAGAGAAGCTATCAGGCTTGTGTTGATAATAATAAACTCCTGGACTATTTTCAAACTTCCAAATGCATCGTTTGGTGAGTACAGACCATATTTGTACTACTGTAGAAGTTTGGTGTCATGGCATGTGATTTTAGTGTGGTAATTTTGGAGATACGACCAGGATCCATTAACCCTTACGAAGCTATTCAGGATAACTCAGTAACTCAGCTGATGTTCAGCCAATATCGAAAAAACTGCGGGTGGGCTACTTGGCTGGATATCACGGTTCAAATGACCCCAGGTTGAATCTACTCCGGAGTATCACTTTAAGCACGCATTACTCTCCTATTGGCAGGATGTGCTCTTTACTTTGGGTTGTGTTGTGTTTTACCTAGTTGGTTTGAATTTGTCAAAGCATATTCAACTTTGTGACTGTGCCGATTTTATCCTGCCAGCTATGGATGACTTGGACCTACTTTCTCTTGTTTTTGTCTACTTTTTGTTATAGGGAAAATATTTGAAGGAGCAAACAGTTAATAATCTACAACTAACCTAATTCAACAACTTGAGCTTTTACTTGTCAGCACAGATCATTACTAACCTTAGTATACTGAGTGTCATGCTGTAGTGTTACTTTACATGAAGGTACTCTTACTACTCCCCAAAGGTTGTTGTATTTTAATTTCCAAATAATAGTTGTAAATTGTATTACATTTCTGTTGTTGTCCTAGACTGTAGCACCTATGTGTATAATCGTATATGTCCTTTTTGCATTACAAGTGCCTGGGAACTATTTCAGGTGTGTGCTGATGTACATTTATTGTTTTCAGCATTTTGTAAGTATACTGTACCTCCTTTTTTCCCCAATTGTAAATAATTGTTCAATTTCTAGATTTTAGCTTTAGTTAAAGCCTGAAGGGCGCCACTGTACAGTATCTATATAAACAGGACTGTTACATTTCACTGCTGTCCCAGTTTAATGTAAAAAAAAAAATGGCAAAGGGAATGTTATGTTTTACTGAGGCAATATACAAATTATTCATCATCCGGTATATTAATGTGGTGTGTCATTAGGGTGACTAAATTAAAAGTAAGATAAAACAGAGGCAGGAGGTCTTTGATAACCCAATTTATATATATATATATATATAAATAAATAAATAAAAACAAAAAAACACCTAAAGATGTTTTCCAATTTTGGTAGGAATTACACCATAATAGGCTGCACTGTGATTTGAAGCATTTTAAGTCTTAAAGTACTAACTGAAAAGTTTAGCATTTGGGAACATTTATTTGCTGTCTTCTCATGAGTTAGTTTCCAATGACACTGCATGAAACGTCTCTGTTCTTGGCTGGTGCTGCCTTCCAATGAAATTCATGAGATCATGGGTAGAATTTTTGCACAACTTGTGAACTCTCATCTTTCATAATATGTCCAATTACAAGGTTGTGAATGCACATAATGGAGGGAACTAACAGGGACGCTTCCTGTGAACTTAGTAAACATGATCCTATATCGAAGCAGCACTCTTCTGCCTGTACCAGACAGAGCTAGGTTAACTGCTTCCTCCTCTTTATGCTAAGCTAACTGGCTGCTGGCTATTATTTTAGCTCCTAAAATGCATTTCCCAAAATACCAGGTTTTCCTTTCCTTCAAATCAAAAGAATCGATTCTGAAATTTGCAGCCTCTGTCATGTACAACAGTTGAGAGATAAACAAGTTAAGCCAAGGATAATTTGTAAGCCTACACTCTATACAAATCTAGATATAGAGTCCAATATTAATTATGAAGCATGTTAACAGGTCATATATTTAAAGACAGCTCCCAGCCATCCTGAATATCTGAAAAGTTACAATATAGTGAGTAGTAACGGATCACCAAAAAAATTAATGAGTCTGTCAATAATTGTCAACTAGAATAAACACGCTACATTACACGCTGTAAGGCCTAATCTCTGGATTTTCTATGGTTAAGAAAGCATTTTGGTTTAATGATTTTGTTGAATACTATCCGTCACTAGAAGATGACAAACCCTCTGTTCAACCAGAAGACAGTGGTACAGCACATCATGTCCTCCTGTCAGAGGCAAAACCTGATGATGGAGGCTCTCTTTGGACAGTATTTGTTCACTCTGTGAAGTTTGGTGGACAGAGAATGAACTTCTTGTACAGTAAACCCAGTTGAAGGTAAATGTAGTGATATTGCACTTTGGAGACAAAATACAGAGTAATTACACAAAAGGGGTCAGGGATGGGGTGGGAATGTGAGGGTGAAAGACTGTCTTTGTAGTTTGTGCAGTTTAGGAATAAGTCGTATAGTTGACAAGACTAACAATGAACCAGGATTGAATTGTACAGATCTGAGAAACACTGAATGTTCCTTGTAAACTAATACATATACTGTTCTATGATTAATGTGAATTTGCTATATTGCTACAGCAGACAAGCAGTAAATAAAGCTCTTAAATTCACTCGTTTTCTGTATTGATCCACAACACACAAACACGCATGTTGGTTCAAAAGGTCAGAGTGCTCAGTAAATAAATGACACCACATAATCAAGATATTTACAAAATATATGTATATTTACATATTTACAAAATTGATTGGATTTTTCTACAATTAAGTGCTATTACTTCATTCCTTTTAGCAGTTTAATGAAGTATTTATTATGTGTACAGTATTATAAATAAAAAGACCTTTCTTGAGGAGACACTAGTTGCATCCTTTTACACACGCAAAAAAAATTCTACCAAACTTAGCCAGTTAGCTTCTATTAGCTAAACCAATATTAAAGACAAGCTAACTCTGGCAGTGTTCTTTTTTTCACACGAGAAATTGTGATAAGTAAATAGGTTGATATTAAGATATTGTAATCATATCTAAGTTCCCAATCACAGTGTGGTTTGATTTTGAAACAGCCCTGGGTTGTTTTTCTAGTTTTCTCTCAGAACTGAGAAGGCCTGTGCAATTTCCTTTCTGAGTCACTAAAGTTCTTTGACGTGTAACTCAAGCCAAATGAGACAGACTGATTACTGGAGGCTTCGGCACAGTGAGCGATAAAAGAGAGGGGGGGGCAAAAAGGGGCCAAAGCAGGATGAACTAGTTCCTCTTAGGCCTCATTAAACTGACTCCATCAATTATGGTGTGTGGTCAGTGGCAACACAACACTATCATAATAGCCTGTCAACACCACTGGACTTGGGCTGGTGAGTGATATACCATAATTAATGGTGCATGAAATGGCACATGCGTGCTTCATATTTTCACTGTGCTTCAGTCAGTGGTACTCAATGTGAAAATATTATCAGTCAGTGTGAAAATATTGTGATGGATTAGTGTTTCCTGCTGTTGTTTTTGTTGTAATTCATACATATGCTAGCGATGTAGAACAATATTTTTCAGTGTGGTATAAGATTCCATGACATTGTGTAACATAAAAACATAACAGTTTGAAAACAATGTTAAAATACAACTTTCCATAAATACTTAAAATGCAAGAACACATTAGAAACATAATGATACATGGGCCATGTATAAAACACAGTAGTTGTGCCATGTATGTTCAGAGATATCAAGTCTACTATTGTAAATCCACATTACTTTGTGAGGTAGAATTGTGATTTATTATCAACATTCTACTGTGTGTAAATTATATGAATAGGATTACTTACAATAGGTATGATAAATACAATATTCATAATATTAATCCATCCATTTTGTATACCCGCTTAATCCAATTTAGGGTTGCGGGGGGGCTGGAGCCTATCCCAGCTGTCATTGGGCGAGAGGCGGGGTACACCCTGGACAGGTCACCAGTCCATCACAAGGCCACACAGAGACAAACGAGACACACAACCATGCAAGCTCACACTCAGCGGACATACTAGGGACAATTTAGAGATACCAATTAACCTAACATGCATGTTTTTGGACAGTGGGAGGAATCCGGGGTACCTGAAGAGAACCCACCCATACACAGGGAGAACATGCAAACTCCACACAGAAAGGCCCCAGCCAGGAATTGAACCTGAAACCCTCTTGTTGTGAGGCGGTGTTGCTAACCACCACACCACCGTGCAGCCCCATAATATTAATATGAATTCAATTTCAAATTTGAAGCACTTGACCATACTTATAAAAATGACACTCAAGCTGTCGAAAACTACACATAAGAGAAACCTCGTGCTCACTTCACTGTGTTCCCAATCCAATTAAATCTGATATAACAGTCTTTAACCTGCATACTTGCTCCCTACAGTCTGATCTGCCTTTGTTTGTTCAGATAAGAAATGGCATAAGCAGGTTGTGAAACAGTTGCAGTATCCAGTATCAGTCTCTATGTGACCCGTGGTTCAAATGGAAAACACATTGCTTAGCTAGCTCCTGCTAACCTCTAGTGAGTCGTTATTGAGGAATGTTTGACATGTAAAGAAAACCATGTGTGTAGAAGTGACATGTGTTGGTGAAAGGGGATAAGTCATGTTGAGTTTTGGTGACAGGTTGAATTTTGCTTGCATGTTAAAGAAGGTGAAGAAAAGTTACTTTCACTGAGCGTCCATTCTGAGAAGCCACACATCTTCTAAAGAGTGCTATTGTGCATGTATTAACATCATGCTTCTGCATGTTGACTTACAATTCAAAATTATTTCAAACTGCTTAAGTTCTTTTAAGGATTACTCCTACAATAATAGATACCAGCTAGTGAATCTGGAGGCCATGCTTATACTCCTTTCACGTAAGGAGTATAGCCCAAATGTAATGATTGGTTCTGCTGCGATAGTGGAAAGAATTCATGCACAAAGAAACATTCTCTTTCAAAAGAATTAGTAAGATGATCAAAGCGACCAAATATATTTTATTCCAAATAATAGATAGTGTCTCATTATACTTAAAAAAATTCATACAAGTCTCAGTAAAACAGGTAATACTGCAATCCTGATATTATCGCTGTGTCCCCATCAGTGCTCCAAACTTGTTAGTTTCAGAACTTGTCAGTGATCTCACATTTCCTGTGATTTTCAAGGGAAAAAGGGAAGAAATGGTCTAAACATCCTCCTCCTTTGTATCCATTTTGCTCCTACTCTATATCTCAGTAGTCTCCTCTTCAGTGCATCTGGATGTGGGGTCTTATTCCATGCATTAATTAGACTTTGGAAAACTCAATCAGGTGCTCCCACACTTAAACAACTCTCCCACAGGCGTGGCTGTTCATCATAACAGATAATAAAAAGTGTACGTGTTATCGGCAGAAATTTCTGAAGCAGTGCAACATCCAAACCAGCATTAAAAAAAGGACAAAAACAAAAAAAAAAAGGATACAATATGACCAGAACTATTGCAATATGCTGAAATATACTGAACTAAACTTGAAGAAGTGGTTTGAAACTTTGCAAGTACACTTATTTGCTTTCTTAAGAGTCTGACATCTGTTTGGTAAATACAGAACCACAACCAATAACTATTTAACAGAGCTTAGCACAAAATTTCTATATTTTTAACAAATCCAAAAGCAGTTAGTGCTGGTGTTTACATCAATCTAAACCCTGGAGTTTAAAAGTAATGTGTAGTCACAAGAATGTTACGGACAGTGAACTTTTTTTTAAATGTATGACTAATATATTTTCAAAAGCCATTTCAAACCATCTTAAATTATTTGTGATAAAACAAAACCATTTGATTTTAATTCACAAAACAATTATCTCAATTCAAGCTCATTAAAATAGAAAAATAGAAAAAAATCTGAAGAAAGGTTTAACAGCATTATTGAATTTGGGCATATTGTATGGTCATAGAGAAAACTATTAAGTTCAGTGTCAGCCTGTATAGTGTTACAGTATGAATATAGTGATTAAGAACAGAACATTAAAGTTCGGTAACTAAAATGTCTTCATGGGTTTTATAGAATTATACTGAGACTGAATCTAGTAACTGAACTGCCAAAGAAATATGCCTACTTGACCCCATTTTGTAACCTACATGCCTTTTTATGGCTCATACCAAACATGTTAGCACAGTGTTCCTTTAAAAGCCCTCTCTGAGATGGGGTCAAGGGTCACAAGCATCTTCATCTGTAAAACTGAGCAAATTACCTCTCTGAGCGTCTCTGTGGACACTCAGCCTGATGATTAACGACTGACTGGAGCAATTCTTTTGATCATCCCAGATGAGGGCACACGAGCACTTTTTGGTTATGGTGGACTGTAACAGGAGATCTAACACGGGCCACGGCCTTTCAGAACAGCTAAACGGTGTTCTGGGGTGGGACAGTGGAGAATAACTGACTGATCTTCCGAGGTCTAAGGTCATTGTCTGACAAGGTAACAGGGGTGAAGCAGCGGTTTTGTCTTTCTTACATACAAATAGGTGTGAATTTGAGGTCAGTTTCAATTAGTATCCCAATTGAAAACAAAACTTGAAAGGATTGAGTAGGCAGGGTTGAGCATATTACATCAGCTGAAATGTGAAACTTTTCATTGAGACCAACACATTAAGGTGAGACTTAATCAGATAAACTAAATTCTTATATGAACAATAATGAGTGTTTACATGAGATAACTATTAAAAGAAATAACTTAAATCTTTTATTCTTTTAACCATTTTTACCCAATTCATATGTCAAAGTTATTTCAGGTTATCATGTTGGCAGCATATTACCTTCATTAATACAAATCTGTGAGCAACTGGATGTAAGCAAAGACAGTAATCATCACCTGGTATTTGAACTGTGTTATTTTAGGTGACGTTAGTTGTTTTTCATGTTTACTTGATTCAAATGAAAATATCTGTATAAATTTGTATTTATTTTGCTTTCCATCCTGTATGATAGTGTTTCTCAGGGACCCGCTAAATGTTCCGTTGTGTTCTGCTTCACGATTGAAAGAGGACCATGTAACCCATTGCTCTTAAAGGCTGTCCATCTATAAAAATTAAGTGATGTGGTTTCCCTCTCTGTTCTATTATTCTACTCTTCTTCATCCCCTATCACCTGCCTGTGTTTGCTGGAGCACATGGTCGGGCTCTGCCAGCGACCCGCACAGTTAAGTGAAGAATGATGAAATTAAATCTCTGGTATGAGCAAATGGAGGGACGAGAGGATAGAGAGGCAAAGTGGGAAGGAGGGTGAGTCCATTCTGTTTCCCTCTGAGACTAAGGGAAATTCTATTAGGCCTATAATAGAGTCATTTTTCACTCTGTCCCACTCCGGTCTATTATACAATTCCTCCTCCAGTCCTTTCCTTTCTGCTCTCTCCTCTTTAAAGACAGTGCAGCATCATAATAGGGGTTGTCTTTCTTATTTTTACCTGGAAACCCATTCTCTTTTCTCTATTCTTGCTTGTCTACATAGTACCTTACGGTTGTGTCATAGAACATAAAGAAGAAAATTCTTTTTTGAGCCTCTAATTGTGTAGAAATGAGGGAAAAAGTTATAAATGTTAAGAACAATTGTACAATTTTTTGGTAAATCAAACACAACCTGTTAGTTAAAGAGTTGGGACACTGCAGAAAGTGTTAATAGTAAACTAAGGATTTTTCTCGTTTTTAAAAAAATGTGCCGATTTAATCCCACCAGTGAATTTGAAGAAAAGGTCTGATGACATGTTTACCCGTACACTGCATCAGTTGCTTTTTTAAAAACACCCCAAGACCAAAAAAAAAAAAAAATAAAAAAGTTGAATTTTATATGGGATTTGAGGATCTCAATAGAGTATGGCTGCATTATTTTGTGTTTAATGTCAAATAATGTAAAAACAAATGTAAGTGGGTGACATTGACTCTTTTAGTTTGGTGCCCTGCTGTCAAAATACAAGCAAAATGTGGCTTGACATCGTCTCTATGAAATAAGCTAGATTTTTCCTGGAAAGAAAAGAAAAGAAAAAAAAAAAAAACACCTTTAAACCAAACACACACTGGCCCTCATTTATCAAGCCGTCGTAGAAAGCATCGTTGATATGAGCGGAGAACTCGTCGTATGCAGAGGCTCAAGTGAGATTCACAGAACATGCGTACCACACCAATCCCATCGTAAGACCGAGCGGCTGTTGATTAGTCCGGCGGCTGAAATCCATCGTAATGATCCTAACCACGCCTTCTACAAAAGGCCGCACCTCTAGAATTTGCGACATGGATAGACGAAAGGCGGCAAAGAAACGCTGTCAACGCTGTTGACAGCTGGGACGGCTGTCAACAGCGTTGGTGATGTAAATCGCAGACCGGACGAGTTATGTATTTTCCCCTACTGTGATGGTCAATAAAATGTGATAAACTCCAGATTAAATGAAATCTAAAATTGAACGATGTTTTACTTTTTCTCCAATAAGATCAGGAAGAAGTGGTCCGATATGAAATTTTCCACCAAAGAATGTCGCACAGCTCTCCGACGCAGCATGTCACAAACGGGGGGGGGGCTCCGATCCAGGTTTGGATTTGAGTGCCTTGGAGGAGAGGGTGGCTGGCCTGATCGGAGCTACGTCTTTTTTCCTTGAATAACAGAATGCTTACCAAAAGTCAGAATCGCTGAATCAGTTCCTCTCTCCTCCTGAGCGCTCTTGGCTGTGCAGGCTGGTGGTAGGGATCTCTGGGTACGGGGTCCTCTGGATGTACATCTGGAAATGGCACTCCGCATGCAATAATAATATTGCATACCTTATCGGGCGTATATAAGGGTTCCCCCCGCAGCCGAGAGACAGATCCACCTGCCCTTTGGGAGCCCTGTACACCTCTCCACAGTGGCAAGCGTACTATGCGCAGTGTTAAAGCGCCTCTCCTGTATGGCTCATAAGCCACTCATCATTTTCCCGAAAGAAATCCTGCCGGTCCCGGAACACTCTCTCGCGCCTGATTCGCGTGTTCAGGTCCTCTAACAAAGCCAGATCTGCCATCGTTTCGCCATTACCGCGCCGCTAGAATCAGCTCTTAAATAGGCGGTTGAATAATGAGCCATCACTCTTCCAATTACGGAGTTGTACTTGTTTAATTTTTTTATTTATTTAATTTGCGTTTATGTTTATATTTATGTTGAAGTCAAATAAAACATGGGCCTTCTTTGAAGTGATAAGTCTGTAATTTTAACCTAGGGATTTGTTGCGACTCATGAGGCACGCACTAGTGACGCTGCTGTTTATGTATGCTATTGCAGTCACCGCAAGTCAAAATGGAAAAGTGCGTACACGGCTTCAGACCTGTCGTGGCGATTTCATCTTTCCTGCGCTCACGATGGATTTGATAAATGCCAACCTTTGCGCAGAAAAGAACGTACACACGACCTACGCATGTTTTTCGTCTTAAGCAAGTTTGATAAATGAGGGCCAGTGTGTTCACAGATGATGGTTTTCAGAAGAGTCCCTGATTCCATGTAGTCTGTTGTCCATATAAAAGCTTCTTTTGACATTCTGCGAATTTATGCTGTGTGGCTGAAATCTCCAAATTCCAGCAATCAAAGCTAAATAAAGAAACGATAGTAATAATATTAATAGTAAATAATAATAAAATAATTTACATTTTATATAAATGCAGCATACAAACTTTTTGATAAACAGGGTTGTAAATTAAACAGTTAAGGCATTCCTTAGAAAGACCATCTTGTTCAATGAAGGGTAATAAAAATATTTTGCGGCTTCAAAGCGGGCGACGAATCTTTATGATGGGAATGTGCTTTGGCTTTAATTGTCCGCACTCGTTCTATTTCCAGAGAAGCTTTAATGTGTTTGGCTGGAAATGACAAACTAACAAACAGGCGCAGGATCCCCACAGCTCGATTCAAACACTTGTGAGCAGGATTATTTGTTTGTCACATACTATAAAGTAGAGGAAATGCCATTATGACATCAGTGCTTTAATTGCATTTCATGCAAAGCCACATGTCCTTTTCAGTGGTTCCATTTATTTGTTTAGTCTGTGTACCAGATGCTGCATAATACTCTCATCGTTTAGCAAGTCTTCACCCAGAAATCTGTCTAGGGAAAGAGTCTTTTTGTCTCTACCAACAGGCAAAACATTTTAAAAAAGAGAGAGAGAATGTTGACTCCCTTCCCACATTCATGTGATTATTTTGTACATTTCCTCATTTTGATTCTTTTGTTAGCTCATCCTGACAAGTGAGTCATTGAACCAAAGGAACCTTCATGTCAAAACACAGAAGATCTCCAGCGCACTAACAATTGCACAGAGACAGTCATCATACCTTTAAAGACTGATGTGCACCTGGAGGTACAAACCTGCTGGTGTGACAGGGATGGAACCTTGTTGCCACTCATCATGTGACAATTTCCCATTCATCATAGCTTTTTTCATTGATGAATCAGAAAATCGCATTCTATCATGGAAATATGCTAAAAATGTGAGCAACTGCAAGTTCTGTAGAAGAGTATAATGTACATGGGGTTGTCAAACACAATGCTTTGTTTGTTTTTTTCTGTTGGCTATCTTTAGATCTAGAATACGTTTAGAAAGTTTTGGTACTGCTGTGTGGAAATCACTGCTCCTCTTTCTAGCATGTGTTACCCACCTGGATCTGGGGCTTTAAACCATAACAGGGAGAGCCATGGTTCTAACATGTTATTAGTAACCAATGTGTAGCAGACTAGAACATTTTTGTGGCGAAGAATGGGAAGGAATGTGGTGTTTATCCTCTGTGGATAAAACCCAGACTGTTGATAACTGATACGCTGCCCCCTGAGATTCTCAGCTGTAGTTACATTAGTGTTTTTAACATAAAGGTGAGGTTAAGTTACCATAGCAGTTAAGCTGCAGTAGTCAGAAATATCCGGGCTTTTCTTACTCAAACATAAGCCATAATATATAAATGGTTCCACGCCATTATGAATATTTTTAACTTTTTTTTTTTTTTCCCCACTTACACAATTCCCTGAAGTCTCAGTCTCAGTGTTGTATGTTTTGCTAAAAATAACAGTGACACCACAACAACTTGTTTTTCTTCCAATTATTTACCCCACTATTCGAGTGGATCCTTTTGCACCATGGAATGACCCACTTTACTCTACCCCCTTTCTCAGGGTCTGCCTCTTTTGAGATATGTAGTACTCAATAACCATTGGAATGAGAGAGAGAGCATACAGTAAATAACCTGGGAGCTCAGACCACACACCAAACTGATTTTTTAAATATTTGAATTTCCCTCGATTGCAGTGACATGAAGTTGGCCATGGCTCAGCTGGTAGAGTGGTTGTCTTCCAACCGGAAAGTTGGAGGTCTGATCACCAGTGCATCCACATGTCAAACTGTCCATGAGCAAAATACTGAACCCCACATTGCATCTGATGTGTCATTCTTGCCTGCATTCAAAACTTGAGAGCCCTGTAGATAAGGTTAAAAAGGTGCTATGTATGGACCTTATTATACCTTCTCGAGCAAAACATTCTAATTGGCAGGGTGATCTGCTATGAGCCGTGTTTTCTGGATGAACATACAGGAAATTGAAACTTGGGTCCCCATATTCTGCCACCTAAAATCTGATTAGTCTTTAGAATATCCAAGGACAAGCACTGATGTTCGGCATCTCATAATACGCAGGCTTGAGTTTCAATCCAGGCAACCAGTCTCAGTGGTGAATGCAGGTATAGAGTGATGATCATGTCACATTGATATGGCCTCTAAATAAAGGAATGATGTAATGTTGCACAGTGGATGTAGCAAATGACAGAGGGACAGATTACTGTACTCCAAAAAGATAATACAGTTCTCTAAGATGACATGGAGCTTTCCCACATTCATCCAGACTTCTACTAACACAAAGAGCCTGTGGGTTTTTTTGGTTCTTTATCCGTGTTCTTTATCCAGTTAAGATATTGATACCGACGTGAGGGAGTGTTTAATATTGTTCTGTGAATAAAGAACACCATTGTGCTGAAGAAGAAAAAAACATGCTAACGCAGACCTCTTCAGTCACCTGCACAAGTTAATAAATAGTATTTTGATTGTACCAAATAGGTTTTAGATGAAACTTAAATTTCTTAGAATGACTATACAGTTCCTCAAAACAATATTTCCAAGACGGAAAGTCTTATGAAGGATCCCGCAGTGAACACTCAGAGTTTCTTTACACTGTATAGCTCAGGTATGTTCCTGGTTTGTTGACAGACAGGAGCCTATTCGGTCAACTTCGGAAATGTGGACCTAAGGCAGAATGTGTAGCAACTTGTCTGTTTGTGATGCTGCAACAAGGATCCTGTGAATCAAGCGTTCAAGTTCTACTTGGGTTGTTTCTGATGTAGCAGAATATCAGACCACATCAGGAATATTTGATGAGCTTTGTTAAGCTTAAAAAACAAACTAACATTGCTTGAAAGAGAACCTCAGTGGATTTATGTTTAGTTACTGTTTAAAAGACTTTTGTGTAAATTTAATTCAGAGAGGCTCATGTTACTGATTGGAGATAATGCTGGTGAGCACCATTTATGGGGCCTGTGGAGGAAGAACCACACAGACTGACTGACACATCCCCTCAGGAGGAATACATCTGTCAAAACTGAAGAAAGGTATCTTCAGTGTCACAAGGTCTTCAAAATCTTCTCTGCAGTACATCCTTGGTCAACTAATTATCTGAAAATCTAGAGAGAGATGCCTGCAGGAGAACTTCAAAACATATTATTTTTTAATTTTCTTGTAACATTTTAAAGAAATTCCTCGTCAGATGGTTCTGAGATAGCTGTACGATACCAAATAAGGTGTAGTCATGCTACCCCGGTGATACAGAAATATTTTAGTTTTGTACAGTCAGACATGGAGGACTACTGTGCCCCTCAAAGTTTGAAAAGAAACTGGTGGCGCTAAAAGGGTTGCACTGCAAACCTGTTGTATTTGCAGAAATATGGGCATGAAGTAGAAAATAAATTATCTTTTGTCACCACATATTACAAGACAGGGCTCCAAGATATAGAAATTACACATGCAATGGTATTTACATCAGGATTTTATTTATTTATTTTTAAAAAGGTGACTATTAAAAATGAACAAAGAGCACTGCATAGGCAGGAGTAACAAAGTTCTAAACTGAAAACCAACAAAAAAACAAAAAACACAGGAGAATACACAGGACTGACTGCCTGACAGTGGGAGGGCTCTGGTGATCTGGCACTGAGCAAAGGAAAACCTGCAGAAGACATGCTGAGTGAGGCGATTTCAAACGAGGAGCAGGTGAAGCAATCAACAACTGAAAACCAGGTGTGGTAAAGTAAGTTAAAGACTAGAATACACGAGAGCCATCTCTTCAAAATAAAATTGGGTGCAGAGTAGCTAAACGGTGGGAAGTAAAATGGTGAAAAAAGCAGGAACCCAAAACACAAACTCAAAACCGAAACACAAAAACTCATAAACCATGACATCATATCAAGAAAGACCAGATAGGGTTGGTTTGTTCTGCTGCTTTTAAACCAAAATAAAGCGTTTTTAAATTGCCTTCAATTGTTTCCGATTGCCTGGATTTGCTAGCCTGGGCGAAAGCCGACTGTTGACTCCGTCAAACAGTCTGGAAAAACCCAAGAGGAATCCGTTTCCATGGAGGGTGGGACCTTACTCAGCAACTTAAATTCATTGGAGTTCCCTTAACCAATCAGTAATGTTTAGAAAGGACGAAAGGAAAGGAAGCCAAAATCTTTGGGCGGAAGTACGTAGGATGGCGTCGCCAGGCTATGGATTTGCATGCGTACCATCAGTGCTCAGGGCTACAGCGTTTTTAGAACCGGTCTAATAACTACCACTTTCTCTCAGGGAATAAGCCTATAACTTGGATAACGTGAAGTGATGATATTACACTATATCCTGTGCTGTGTTGGACCACAATTTCTAAAAGTCACGACTTTCGGGGACAATTTGCAGCAGCGCCAAGTCCGATGGTCAGACAGAAATGCCCATCCAAAATCAAGCAGCCCCTGAAATTGGAATATGGCATTCGTCGTGCAAATACAAGTGACATACTAGCCAAGAGTAGCATCATACCGCTGGCTACTATTTGAGCTCGGCTTCTTTTAAAATTTGGACAGTTCATTATTTTTGCAACCAACTACAATGCTTCACTGAATGAGTATCAAGGCAACTTGGTCTTAAACAAAGAAAATCTAGGAGTATATAGAGACCTACTAAGCCAGTGATGATAACACACGGAACACAGATTTGTGGGAAAGCTAAATATAGCTGTGAATATGCTTAGTTTTGTTCTTAGCTTTGTTTGTTTCTCAGCTTGGTTTATTCACTTAGCAAAGCAAAGTACTAAAGCTCCTCTTTACAAAGCCAAAACAGAAATTTTAAGCATAAATAAAGTACCCAAGAAAAGAAAGCAGCACAGAACACCACAATAAAACCAAGAGAACTGACAAACTGTCACACTACCAGTCACTGCTGAAAATCCTGGCAAACAATACAAGCAACCAATGTTTCAACAGTCCAATTACTTCCTAATCTAGTCTCATCCTATTTATCCAGTCTGTTTCTGAAAGCGTTGAAAAATCCTCTCCAACATATTTTCAAAATTGCCATGCATGTTTAGTATATGGGAATGCAAAGACCTAATTCATATTTATTGAATTTGAGTAAACTGATTAAACTGACAAAAACAAGACATTTGTTAACCCTCTGGGCTCTTCTCCTCTTCATTATGGGCCTCGATATCCTGTGCTGAGTTTAACCAAGAAGGTCATCGTGTTTGTCTGGCACACAAAACTGATACTTTGGCATTCACCCTTACGCTTCTCAATCACATACCCTTCTTCCCAGACCAGATTTCTACAGAGGTAGTGTCAGGTTCTGCCACAGTATCAGCTGTCGGGGATTGGAGTCAGATCAAAGTGGGACACTGAAAAGAGTGAGATCCACACCCCAACTCCAAACCATACAAAGAAGCTAAGGAGCAAACCCCCTCTCCTCTGGGAGCTGTAATGGGAGCGATTATCCCTGTGCACAGCCATTTGGTCTGACCCGAGGGAGCCACAGTGGAGGACAGCGCACAGCCAGGGGAGCTTCGTATATGACCATCAACGACCCCTTGGACCTCTGAATATTTGCTGCACAATTGCAACACACCCTAAACTCAGAAGACCTACGTCTAGTCTATCTGTATCCATGTCGGCCTGGTGTCGTTCCTATCTGCTGCATCATAAAGACTATCCTCCTCTCCCCTCCTCACGAACCAAGAGCAAATTAAGTTAGGACCGATCCGCTGCCCAATTTATCTCAAATCCTCGCCAATGCAGATCTAATTTCAGCCTCTTAGTACCACAAACAGGAAGAAGAGCCAGTCGATAAACAGCCCATGGTCACTGTTGAAGGGAGTGACGTGGTGGTGGAGTTATGAGGTGGGGTGGAGGAATATGGTAACACAGTGGAAAAGGAAAGCAGGAAGGTTGTTATTATCCCAGTCCATCACTCACTCCATCAGCCCTGGCTTTCTAATTCCTTGGGTAAACCTAATTAGAGTGTCCAAGCAAATTAGCTAAAAGCATTTTAAGTAAATTGAAAATACTCAGAAAACTGTATGTAACTGGGTCATAGTAATAGAGATATAAATTTTGGCACATAAAACAATTCTTGTTTACGGATTATAATAGAGGTAAGAGGAGAAAGAAGAAGGATGTATAGCTGTTGGACAAATGAGTAGTAACCCATTTTTTGGAGGGACACCTCTGCCTCTTGGAGTCAGATTAGATATTGAGATCACCAATAGTGCTTTTATACATTTTTTTTAATACGGTGAACATAAAATCAATACCAGCAGATGTTAGCTTAGTTTGGTAATGAGAATCATATTGGCAGAGGCTGCTAGCCTGACTCCGCCCACAAATTCTTCGGTAGCCTAACACATTTGGTTTTATACTTGCTTTTGTAAATTGAGATTAAACAGTGTATCACCTAATGTCTCAGAAGTGTATGTTAGGATTATCCTCTTTAATTCCAAAACGATTTCTCATAGACCTTGTTTCCATGATATCAGCACAATTCCAGCAAATGACCTGCCTAATAATGGTAAAATGCCATCTTAAAGTCAGCTAGCAGCTTTGTTATAGAAAACGCATCAGTTCCCTGGTTCAATTAAGGCCAAAGTCGTGCAGTTGTCACTCCTCAACATGGCAACTGGTGACTCTTTCACCAAACAATCTATTAATCCATGTTCCTCACCGTATACTTTTCCTTTTTTAAGTGCATTGACGTAAAAAAAAACAATAATACTTCATACTCCAATCCAGGAGACCTTATTTTCTCCCATCTTACCAAGTATTGTTTACACTTCTTTTTGTTTGTTTAATTGGCCGTTTGGTTAGGTTCATGCTTGTACATTGTTCGGCTTAGGCACCAAAACTACCAGGTATGGATCCATTCATTCATATGCCGTCTTCATTTTGTTCCTGGTTGCTTGGGGCTGTAGTCCCTCTGACAGTGTGAGAGATGGAGTACACCCCAGACAAGTTGGGGGTGGGTTTCGAAATATCAACAGTGCGTGATGTCAATTGTCATGGGTCACATAGAAAATCAACAAGGATTTTAAGTGTTCGTTTGTTTTCTTGTGCCATCCAGCATGATATTCAAAGTAATGTATTTCAGTACGATGTCTGGTTCTACTGTACAGCACAGTGATTTTAATCCAATCTGTGATCCAGGAAAATTATATATTGATACAATATGTGCTTAATAGCACAGTTATTGTCAGCTCTGGTACATTGGCAATAAATGCTACTCTATATGCCTCAATTATAAAATCCTACGTTTTTGTCTTTAGGAACTTTCTAATTTACACATTAGGCCAATTTTCACAATATATACAACCCTAAGATAAATGGCTGCTGGCACACATTTTATAATTACCATACAGTTGTGACACTGATTTACTTGCATCTTTCTGTGCAAGAAGGCTATTTGCTTTTTTTCCCTAAAAGGCTGTCAAACAACAACATAAAAACCTAAGTTTGTTCAGGGTACAAATCCCTCTAGCAAGATGCAACGCTTAACAACTGAAGCTCGGATATTAAATGTTATCAAGATATAAAACCTGAATTTCCATTATTCAATGGAGAACACTCAGAGACACAGAAAGGACAAAAAGTCCCACACAAAACATTGACACAGCCTCTATAACTTTTGCAGGACACAGATCCGAACAGGTCCATGGACTAAAGGAAGGAGTCGTGGTTTGATAGCAAAACCAGATGGCAGAAGGAAGCCCTCTGGTAAACCTCTGATCTAATATTTCAGATGGCAGACTGATGGAAACAACATGTCACAGACAGCACATCACTCATAATTACAGCCTTTATATTACAATGGATCTATACGAAATAAATGAATTGATATGGATGACCACATAAAACACAATAGCGCATTAAGAAATAGAGGCTGATAAACAAAAAACAGATGTTTGTTTTACTATATTTCAAGTGTGATGGGACGAGGTAAAGTTTATACAATGGGGCAATTTTAAGAGCCAGTAAAAAACTCCCATGACTCCTTTGTGAGATACAAAATTTCATGTTAAATCCACAGAGTGTGGGGCCAATATTGCCAAGTGTTGATTTTTCACACGAGTCAATTTCTTGACTTCTAGGGTTGCAGCTTCAATCTAATGACCATCCAGCCTTCTCAGGAGTATACAATTCACCACAGAAATCTAATTACTCTCACCAGAAACAGCAGGATCTCAACACAGGTTGTAACAAAAGAAAAGGCCTGGTCAACAACAAGAAAACAAACTGAATTACAGACAAATTACTGTGCTCCCAGAATGATTTTTTTTCCCAAAGCAAACTTGGATGTTTTAGTTCATCCTTGAATCTCTTTGTCAATAATTTGAATTAGAAAACAACATTGAATTATCTATGAATACAGAAGATTATGCGACAGAAATAAAGAAAAAGTTTACCCAGTAACACCAGGGCAAACTGCACAAATGGACTCAAGTTCAGATTTAATTATGCTATTATTAAGTGGCCAGAGGTGCTGACATGAGGGGTAGGAAACGGGGAATAAGCAGGTCAGACGTCAGATAGGACCCCTGCTGACCCTGCCAAAACACCACACAGGGGACCTGAGAGGGAATCCAATTTGACCTAGTGGGCCCTCAGCATCTTGTTAAAGTCAACAAGCTGTCACTCATGTTTCTCATTTTCCCTCATCCACCACAGCAGTTGCCTTCCCTCTTTCCCCCCTTCATTCCATCTCCTTCGTTACCTTCTTCCTTTGGACACACCCCTTCTTCAAAGTAAAGGCCACTTTGAAATAAATTGTTTTTAAAAATCACTGATGATTTTGTCGCAGATACACAAACATTGTATGTAATTACCAGAAAATGTAATTTAGTCAGTCTTTTGGCTTTTTTGTTTTTTTTCGAGCCATCCATTGTCAGTCCACAGTGGGGCGCTCTGCATCAAGGAGAGCATGATAAAAGTGGCCGCATGACAGGAGTTTACAAATCAAAGATAAGGTATGACTCACCACATATGGGTGCTGTTAGGTCTGACAAATGTGGAACCAACTCTGTGAAACTTTAGAAACGGAATTAGGTTAATTTAGTTAGGTACAGGACAGATGACCCACAGAAGAGGATGGAATAAAAAGGGCCGACCACAAGATATGAGAGCTGACAGGGAGGGTTCTTAGGTACCTTTAATTGTGATACTCACAATTCTAATCAGAGTTGGGCCACTGTGGGTCAATCTCTCCTCTTATTCAGGTATTTTCTTTACTGCCACTGTTGGGACATTTATTTGTTTTTTTATTTTTTTATTAACGAAGTTGCCTTGCCCATTTAAGCAGATGTAGCAGTTCTTCAGAAACTGCATGGATAATCAGAAAAAGTAGGCTGCACAAACACTGTGACTTACTGGCATGAAGTTGGTGCCATTGTTGGCAAGCATGAAGCATGCAGACATGAGCTTCCCGGCTGCATAAATTTAAGCACAGTTTACCTGTTCTGATTCTGCAGTTTGCTTCATTTCTTGTTCGCACAATTATGATCAGCTGAAGGTATGACAAAATTGCAGTCATTGATCAGCTTAAGAACATTATGTTGGTCCTTGTTAATGTAACATTTGTCCCAGGTTATTTTGTGCATTCGTATATAAAAGACCATGTTAGATTTGAACAATATCATTACTTTCAAAAAAAGATTATGGGTCCTCACATTTTCTGATCTATAAAGAAAAAGAAGTTTCAGTCTCATCATGAGGAATCTCAATCTATCAGAACTAGAATAAGGACTCAGATTTTTCTTAGGTAAGTAGTAAGTACTAATTAAATACCTCTTTACAAAGAGAATTTATCATTCTAAAACTCCTTCAGACAAGTGTCTTTGCAAGTCTTTTACTATTACAAATATGTATTTGCATAATGTCTGCCATGATATAAAACAAAATTCCACTGCTGTAACTGATGGAGGCCATCTATATACATATCAGGCTATAATTACATTCAAATAATGTAATTAATACGCTGACTTTTTTTTATATACATTCAGTTTAAGTTATTTGCAAAAAACAAACAAACAAAAAAAAAACAGTCTTTGAGCTAAAAGTGATCCCTTCATAATGTTTGCTTTGTTGTTAGCCTCAAAATTTAAAACCACCTTTAAAAAGAGTGGAACTGTGAAATGTTGCTATTTTTTTTATTAAATAAATATCACAAATAGCTCCTTAATTGAAGTAAACCAAGTAAGTTACAACTATGATATGAATTATGATCTGTAACAAAGCCTCGAAGCAATATGTCATCAATTCTTTATGTTTGTGTGTTAAAATCTTTATTTGTCAAATGATTTTTGACATAATCACTTTTTGCTATTAGCTGTCGCTATAGCAAAAGTACTGTATTAAATATGAAAAGTTGTATCTCCAATCAATTCTGGTGTAATTGTGTCTTGTTATTGCAAGACTTCTTCAGGGGTCTCCAAGTTAGGCTTCCTTTGCAGTGTTTCACTCAATACTCCGTTTCAACCACTAGTTGTCACTGCTGGTGGTCACTGTGCATTAACTTAGTTAAACTCTTTTCCCTACTTGATTAAAGTATAAACTTTTGCAGTAAAATCATCTTGTTGTTCCACGTTTAGCTTAGGCCTCCCGGGTATTTCATTAGATTTGCAGAGAGCCACAGTGGAAATGATATATTATTGGCTCCGAGTCTACAGTTTACTCTCATTCATGTTCGCTTGTTAACTTTGAAAGCCCGAAAATACCAGATAAACCACAGGATTATCCTCCCAGTGGAACATTGTCTGAGCATGAAAGCTATTACATAAGAAACACAGAGCAAATCAACAATGACTGCTACTAGAATATAAAGAGGGTGTTGGTTCTCTACTACTAACGATGAACACGTGCACATGTTTTGGTTTTGAAAGCAAACAAGAATGCCTCAAATGCTGACGAACAGACTTTTTGAGTTAGAGACTTGAAATATGATGCGTAAAGTCTGTAAAGCCACATCAGAATATGTTAGGCGAGAGATGGAGAGTCAGTATCTCACTTTAAAATCTGCACCACAGTTACACCAATGACAAGTTACATGTTGTTGGTGTGTGGCAAGTGCAGTGTCTACTGTATCCCATTCTGCTATGGACACACCATTAGACCATAATTAATTTCACACAATAATGCGCAGACACATAAGATATGAGCTCCTTTCGTCTCGACTCCCTGCACAACAAAGCAACTCCAACAAAAAGAGTGAAACGGGACCTGTTGGCAGCTTCTTTCATGTCAAAAGGTAACTGTATTGTTCTGACGGTTTGGATTGATGGTTATTTTGGTTACATGTACATGTCCTCCACAGAACATGGGTCAGGGTTAGTGATACAATGGAGGATTGGCTTACTTTGTTATTTCAATATTATTTCCACCTACAACAATGCAAGTTCAAAAAAATTATTTAAAAAAATTTGAGAAAATAGCTTTACATTTCCTTTTCCTAATGTGGAAAATCATTGACATGATTCAGAAGCAAACCTGTGAGTCAGCATCAAGCCCTAGAACATTTATTTAGGTAAGAAGTAATAAACAGTTTTATTCATCATTTATCAAGTGCCTCATTTATAATTTTTCTCTTTATTGTTGATGATTAATAACAACGATAGATGTATTTCATGCAAATAAATAAGGTGCAAATAAAAACATTTTTAAAAACAAAGAGCCATGCAGTGATCTTACACTGCCCTCTAATGTTGTTGAGAAAAACTACCATGACCGAACACAGTTATTTTCTCTAAAATGTACAGCTTTTTCAGTCCTGCATTGTCACTACTCTTCCTCATTCTACTTTCACTCGACCTAAATTTAGAAAAATGGTAAACAGCTATTAAATAAGTGCACAGCCTTTAGGCTATTGCCAACTGATTCATGTTGTTGTGAATTCTGTAGATTTTTAATGAAGGAGTATCAATTTTTGTATCTGCTGTGTTTGATCCTTTCATCAAGTACGTACAGCTGTGCAGTTGTTGCATCTTAAACGACATAGGTTGACCTGGCAGTGCAGGTAGACGGATGAGAGGTTAGTAAAGGTGACACCATTCTGGACCAGCTCTGCAGTGACATCTACTGGATTAGGACACCTGAAAGATAGTGAAAAAAGGTAGAAGTTACAATTGTTGTACACTGGGGAGAGTTGGTCAAAAGACATCCCGTTACAGTTATTTCACGAGCCTCAATTATAAGCTAAAAAGAGCCAAACTGCAACATCTCTTTTACTCTGTGGTGATGAGATCCCCAGGGGACAGAGTAGCTGGCAACAATGAAAGGCACTGCCCAGCAAGAGTTTAGAATGGTGGAGATGTGGCGTCCATCGACTATCTCTGTACCGACACCTGTACAATCTGGTCTATTTCCATTTTAAGGTTTCTGTCTGTGCTAATACGGAAACTGAAGCTAGCATCCTCATAGGGTATCAATGCTGCAGGTGTAGGAACAAGCAAAACACATTTTAGTCTTAGTATTATTAAGTTAAAATCAAAATATGTCTGTAAACGTAAAGACTGTCACTGCAAAAGAACAGCAAAATAATAGCAGAAACAGTGTTTTAATATTTAGTTACATCGCAGTGAATGCATGTATCTTAATGGTTTATAAGGTATATTGAGCAATATTGGGATATATTTCATTCCTCATTTGAAAACATTTCACTAACACTACTGTTTTGTTAGTACGAGTGTCTGCAACTAATCAACTGTTAGTCTACCATATTTTATTCACCATCACCAATATAAAGTCACGTTGGGTTATGTCGTGGAGAAGGAGCACCCAGATGCAGATATTGCAAAAATTAAACTTGATTTATTATAAACAATTCAAACAAAAGGCGCAGCTGAGCCGGTATACGAAAACCTAACTATGAAAAAACAAAACCTGACTATGATTGTGAAAAAAACTTGAAACCGACAACATGGACAAACCTGACTTGCATGGGTAACTTAGCGTGGTGCCGGTGACTTGACATGAGGGAAGGTGAGGATCTGGCAATGTGCATGAGAAAACCTGAGACTAAATACTAAGGAGGGTGATTGGTGATGGAGTGCAGCTGAGGGGAGAAACACAGGAGTGAAGCTGATGGCAGGGCAAGAGAAACTAAGGAAAACATGGCAAAAACTAAAGACTAACCAGGAACTTAAAACCTTACACAAAACTGACAGACATGACATATACTTACTTAACTTTTTGAACAAACATTACTCATGGTCCCTCTATTGCTTGAAACCTGTTTATCAAAAGATAAGTCAAATTTTCCCAAAGGGTTACTTTTTACTTCTGAAATGGGCACACATGTGATATCATGAACAGTTCACCAACCCACTGCCTAAACTGTTGGTTTACGTGTGAGGGATGTATATTAGAAAAAAAACAGCAGTACTTTAAGAATGTGATTCACATGGACAGTACAATAGAGTAGTGCAATGTTGAAATTACCTTTAAGAAACATGCAGTAAAGCTGTTACCTCGCAGGGTTGATGGCCACATCAATTATTCTCACAGAGGAAATACGTCCCATTGCTCTTTGGGAGGATAACACAAAATATATTTTAGAACATTTTGGACTTTAACATGAACCTGTGTGCCCAATTTGGAACTTAAATATTTCCCAGAATATATTCAGATTCCACACCACTAATACTCTGTGCAGTCCAGCTGTTCACAGGGCTCTGAGTCTGCTGGAGAGAGGATAGCACATGGACTTGTGAAAAAGTTAAATCATCAAGTTCGGTCATCAGTGGATCCGCATCTAGAAATGCATTTGAATATTTTAGGACTTTCTGTACTTTGTGTGAGGCTGCAGTCTCACCCTAGTCGGCTTGTGGATGACTTCCAGCTGTGTCCATCTAAAGGATCGCAGTTGAAGTTCCCACACATTCCTGTGACTCTGTTCTGACAGTGTCGGCTCATTCTGACCAGTAGTGTGCTGTGGCCATCAAACTGAACTCATCAGCATCAAATACAATGTAGCTTCCCTGCCTTAACACCTGAGCCAAGGTTGCTGTGGTGGTGGGAAGAGACACCTCGGTGCCATTTACCTGTGAGGAGGAGAGATAAGAGTTAAACAGGAAGTCAGGACAGAAGTAGAAAATAAAAAGAGTTTTCTTATTTCAATTTTGTGTGATTTTCCAGGATGGACCGTTTAGATATTTAGATATTCCAATGGATTATAGTTGTTATGGCTTCAACTTCTTAGAAAAGAATAGAAAGTGTATAGTCAAGCAGCTAACAAACATGTTTGTAGTACTGAGAAAGGTTTGATGTCATTATTAGTGATCAGAACAAAAGACGGTTCATGGTTTTTGTGTGTTTGCAAAGATTCAATGGGTCTTTATTGTTCTGCTGTTCCATTTTACACTAAGCTACATGTTGTAATGTAATGTTCGATGCGGATACGAATGCTGGCAAAAAAAAACAAATTTTCATTCAATGGACATTTAATATTTGTTTGATGTGACCTGGATTCCCAGAGACAAACAGCCCTTTATCATGCATGAGGATATAGAGAAACTCCACTGGTATAGATAACACTGAAGGTATGTCAGCTTCCTTTGTGTTATCAAAAATCAAACCTTAGATAAAGCAACACACACATAAAAAGATAGAAAATCAGTGCAGAGGGTGGTGAAAAAAACAGGGAGCGTCTCAAATGACATGGTTTGAACAAGTAAAGATTATTAAATATTTCGTTCATTTTTCAATCAGTTTTATTGTAATGACAATACAGACTTATTATGACACCAACAACCATTTCAGTAGATAAGCCCTCCTTACAGTAAATGTGGTTGTAGGAAACCTGATCCAAGAATGAAAGACATCTGTAGGAATGTTAAAATGAGGTCAAGTGGATTGTTTACAAGCAAATGTAATAAGAAATTGAGCAAACTTCAACCTCTGGGAGTAGTGACTGATTCAAAGGTGGCATTTTTAATCAGTTGGATGACAATCAAGGCTGCATAGGTGCTGGGTAGGTGATACCTGAACCCTGCCATATACCTATGTATATTTATGACCTATATAATCAAAAATGACAAACATTATAAAGAAAATATACCAAAGTGTCAAGCCCTACTTTAACAACAGCATGCATTTATTCTTTCATTGGCACTCAGCATTATACATGAATACATCACAATATAAGACATCCATCCATCCATCCATTATCTATACCGCTGAATCCGTCGATCGGGTCGCGGGGGGGCTGGAGCCTATCCCAGCAGTCAATGGGCGAGAGGCGGGGTACACCCTGGACAGGCCGCCAGTCCATCGCAGGGCCACATAGAGACAAACGAGACAAAACAACCATGCACGCTCACACTCACTCCTAGCCACTCCCACCAATATAAGACATATTAATCTTATTAAGCATTCAACATAAAATAATTTCATAATAGTTCAGATAATTAAGATTTTGCATTTACTGGTGCTAAAGTGTACTGTTTTAATCAAATATTTGTATTTAACTGAAGTGTCTTTATACTTGCTACACTCATATATGACAAAAACTAATATGACATCCATTTAACGACATGAATCTCCACAAAAGAACCTAGAACAGCCAAGAGCGGATAAACATTAAAAAAGGATTTTAACTTCAAAGTGCTACACAACAGTGGCCCCTGCTGTTACAAAAGCAAAAGTACACCTGTTTATGACCTTTTCACACAAAACACCTTTCAAGGAAAAGCCTTCACAAATAAAAACTGCAATCAAAAGTAAATGGATAATGTGTGAATTTAAAATACAATTCTCTTCAATATCACAAGACCAACGTTTTGACCGTCAGCAAACTGACAATCAGGGTAACGACTGAAGTTAGCTGGCCCGAAGCACTGCTACTCTGGACCATTCTCTCTGTAAAAGAAGAAACCGGGACAGATTGTGTCAGTCAAACTCCATTTCATCTACAACAATAGAAAGCAATCAAACCGTGAGAGGGATTTACCTATGCTGTCTGGCCTTAAGACCAATGGTCCAAGTGAAATGCCTGCAGTGTCATGGAATGATGCATCCCTCCTAAATCGGTTGTGGTGACCCGGGTAGCAGTGCTGCAGGAGAACAACAATAGAGGCTTCTACAGATGCACCACTTTATAATCTGTGTTATCTCATCAACAGCAGGACATTATCATACTTACAGCTGTGCAGTTGTTGTTTCTCAAAAGACACAAGTGGACGTTGCAGTGCACATAAATGGATGTAAAGTTGGTAAAGGTGAACATCCTGAAGGAGAAACGGGCCACAGTGGAAATGCCATTCTGGATCAGCTCGACTGTGCCATCTTCCGGATTCGGACACCTACAATACAGGACAGAGGTAGAAGCGAGTACGTCAGCGGCAGACTGTAAAGTTAAAAGGTTAGGTTGTAAAGAATGATGGGTCAAGGCAACAAAGAGAAAAGAGGGGTCTTACTCTGACATAATGAGATCCCAGCGGACAGGGTAGTTGGCCATGTTGACTGGAGTCGCCCAGCATGAGTCCACAACGGTGGAAATCTGGTGTTGATCCACCCCATCTGTCCGCACCTCCACATAAAATGGCTCGTCCACATTCATTTCAATGTTTCTGTCAGTGGTGAGGGGGAAACGGAAATCCGCATCCTGGTAGGGGATCATCCTCATGTGATACAAACCACGGCCAGCTGGAAGCTTCTTACTCACAACGCTGTTAGAAAAATGACAACATGTAGTGTGACCACTCTGGAGCATTACTGTCCAAAACCTGACAGTGAATTGTTCCTTCTGGTCAAATAAACTGATTTTGTCATAGTAAAACCAGCTGTAAATCTTTGACTCATTCTAGATTTATCCATAAGCTTCTCTAGCTAGATAAGATGGTAAGTTTATTAAAGAAGGTGCTGAAGAAAATTAGATGCTGACGGTATTACCTCTCCACGGGGTTGATGCCCACAGCCATCGACAGAGCCTGATTTAGAGGGTATTCACAACAGAAACGCAGATGGATGTTCCTCTGGCGACTGATCAGACCTCCATGAGGATCTACATCGCCCTGGATTGTGTTCTCATACATGAAATGGGTTCCATTGCTCTAAACATGGTGATGACGAAATGGTATAAGTCAATAATAATAACATCTTTCAGGCTGTGCTGATAACATTTTGGTCTTAGAACTGTACCCTGAGAAGTGTCCCACAGAGCTGGTCGTCATTGTCAAATTGGAACACCAGACGTCCATCCTCGAGAGTCCCGTTACAGGTTTCTTCTCGAAGATGAAGAGCACTGGAGTGGAAGCCTGCTTCGAACAGCTGGCAGCGAGACACTGACATGGTGCCTGAACTGCTAGCGCAAGTGATGAGTGAGTCTGGTTACCATAGAAAGAAATAAGAATATTTGGTGGAGGTTGTTGTCAATAAATAAGTCAATAAACTTACATTTAAAAAGAGTGGAAATACTAATGCTCAGCAATCTTAAAAACAAACTGGGGTTTAAAGAGGCGGAGCCCTCACCGTAGCTCTCATTGTTGCGTCTATGATGGTGCTCATCACAGAAGCAGCCATACACACCATCTTTCTGACCGCACCACTCGTACTCTGTGCATTCAAGCTCTTCACAAGGGTCTGAGTCTGCTGAAAAACATAACCATGAAAGGATTAGAGATAAGAGAGGTTAAGCCTAAACCAATCTTTGCCACAAATTAGCAGGCTTGTTGTTTTGGATACCCAACATACCACAATGCAAAGCAGAGCGCCACTCTGGGATGTCCAACCCCAATACAGAGCAGGTTCTCTCATAGGCTGAGACAGCAGAACACAGCATTCTATTGGCTGAAGTGTAGAGGCAAAGATCGTATAGACAGGAAGTGTAAAATGGCTGAGGGTCAGAGTGCAGGTGGCAGGCACTGAATGGGCCGCTGCTGTTAGTGATGACACTGCAGAGTTCAGAATATTCCTCAATGAAGCGACAGTCACTTAGCCCACCACCGCTTCGGTCATCAGTGGATCCACATCTAGAAAAGCATTTAAATATTTAAGATTTGGGACTTTCTGTACTTTGTCACAACACACAACATACCGTGAGGCTGCAGTCTCACCCTGGTTGGCTTGTGGATGACTTCCAGCTGTGTCCAAACTCATTGTCATTTTGTGCCAGGGTGCCACTGGGCAACGTTTTATCATCTGAAGGATCGCCGTTAAAGTTCCCACACATCCCTGTGACTCTGTTCTGACAGTGTTGGCCCATTCTGACCAGTAGTGTGCTGTGGCCATCAAACTGGACTATGAAGTCAACAGCATCGAACACAATGTAGCTTCCCTGTCTAAACACCTGAGCTAAGGTTCCTGTGGTGGCGGGAAGAGACACCTCAGTGTGATTTACCTGTGAGGAGGAGAGATCAGAGTTAAACAGGAAGTCAGGACAGAAGTACAAAGTTCCTTATTTTCCAAGTGAGTAAGAGTTTACCTTTACTCTTCTGTTGGGTCCAAGCCTTACATGCACACTCTCTGTTTCTTTTGAGAGGTATATATCCACCGCTGACACAAATGACACAAGGTTGTTGCCACGGTGATTGTTGGTGGCTACCACCCTAAACTGAGTATCATTGTTGCTGTGGGCCACACTCTCAGTGATGATGTAAGAGCATGTGCCCTGGAAATGGGCCAGTGCTCCATCAAAGGTGATGTAGTGTGGGTCACCCCACACAGTGCAAGTGGACATTGCATCATAACAGCCCAGCTGGCCATCCCTGATGGTGCACTCTTGTGCAGGAGTGCATGATGCAGGAGAGCAGCGTAAGTCATTGGGAGCGTGACATTCACATAGCTGGGCGCACCCGTCTGTCCAGAAGGACTCACCAGCCTGCATGGTTGGAGTAAAAGAGGGACAAAATAAGGCACTAATAGATAGTTATTATTATTTTTTCCATGTTGTATATTGTCTTTGCAGGCATTTGATCTGCTGTAATTCTTTACTGTAAGATGATAGCTCCATTGTTTGGAACCAGATTTGTTATTTGCTCTTGCCAAGTAGTCGGTTACAGCTTAGCTGAATTACTTAAAGATATTTAAAACTAGGTGGCAAAGGAAAGTAACAAGTTTGACAGGTTGATCCTCTTTCCTTGAACCAAAACGTTCTTGCTATTGCAAGGTAATTGTCAGAAAGTACAAAAATATGTGAAAGAACTGAATGAAATAGGAAAACAAAATGCTTGCGTATGAAATGTTAGTAGTTACAATATGCCTGTAGCCGAAGTTGCAAAATAAAAATGTATAAGCATCATATATTATGAGATCATTTTATTCAATTCTGGAACACCGTCCTCTTTACACTTATGTAAAACAACTTTACAAGATAACTTTAAGTGGAATAAAAGTGACCTACATTATAGTAGAAGCCATCATATTGGCAGCCACAGCTCTCCACAGGAACACAGCTCGCCCCACTCCTGACAAATCCATCATCACAAAAACATCCCTCTGAGCAAACACGCTCACAGGTGGCATCAGTGCTGCTGGCACAGGTGTGGCCACAGTCTGTTCCACACAGCTCATAATGACTGTTGGCTGGACAGTTGACTCCTTTTTTTGTAACGAAATAGCGTGTTATTAACAAATTAGTTTTGTCTATCAGTCTAATAAGTTATGGGTTACAGTTTGACAGGTTATTTCAGAAACTTATTGCTAAAATACTTGTATATTTTAGTCTACAATTGACTCACTGCAGGTGGTGTTCTGTCTCCAAGGGTAAATTCGGACATTAGCAGACTGACAGGCACTGACATATGTTTCAATGGCCCTGCAAAGGAGATCCTGGCCACCATTTCCCGCCACGCAAATATCAAACACACAGTCACTGAAATATGGTGCCGGATCCACCTGCTCATGGCAGAAGCTGAAGGGGCCATCAGCTGCCTGGATCACCTCACACTGAGCTCGAGCAGGTCGATCATCATTGCACTGTGGGCAGGCAGAGCCACAGCCATCACTGCAGGTGTAGTTGCCGGGCACCTTCCAGGCTGCCCCAAAGACATCTGGAGTGGAGACTAATTCTCCAGCTCGAGTGTGGAACTCATCATTTGAATTCCCATTGAAATTTCCACAAAGTCCACATGTTTTTCCTCTGAATAAATACAAAATATGAAGGACCATATTATATCTTGAGCAAATGAAACTTAATTTGCATAATATTTTCTGTGCATATTAAATAATGTAAAATTCAAATTCAAAATCAATTAAAAAACAAATACATATTGACCATAAAAACATTCACAAACTGTTTAAAAGACAATTGATAATAAACTACATAATGGGAATGAGTGGAAACTGTTAAATAAGAAAGGAAACTAAATTGAATCATGTCTGGCGCAACACTAAAAAAGCAGAGTTTCTGGGGACTGAAGTTTTTGGCAAATGTAAACAATTTATAAGTCATTAGTTAAGGAAAAAAATTCAATCCGCGCTATGGTGATCAGTTTATACCTGTAAGTTGGAGGTACAGAGATAGACACTGTGCTCCCACCATCGTATGTGACGCTCAAGCCAAAACTTGCACTGACAAATGTTTGATATCCACTTGCAAAAATTGATATGTTTCCGTTCAAGAGAATTGGTAGATTTCGTGTTATTCCATTTACCTGTGGAAAAATAAAATGAGAAGAATTAGTCATTTCTTTTTCAATGTTTCAAAACTACCTCAGATATCATTAGCATTCTCTCTCAGAAATAGAAAAACTCACCTCTACCATACCCCTGTTGTGCCTGGACATACGCACTTGATTGTCCCCAACATTCACAAAAACTTCAGCTGTGATAGAAACTGGGAACCCATTCCATGGCTCATTCTTAGCTTCCACAGAAAACTGATGGAGTTCATTGGTTTCATTACAAAGTGTCGCCAGAACATAGCGGCAGGTTCCCTGGAAGTCGTAGGCCCTCCCATCAAAGGTGAGGTAGTGAGGGTCTCCAGAGGCAGAGCAGGTGCCATGAGGGTTGGGATGGCAGCCATACTCACCCTCCACCACACGACAGGACTCCTGAGGACCACAGGAGTTGGGGAAACACTGGACCGAACCGGTTGTGCCATTACAGGTGCACAAGCTCTGACACTCCTCGCCATCCCAGAAATGCTCACCACCTTGCCGATAGCGTCCTTGGTGATAGCAACCACAGGATGTTGGTTGCACACACTGGTTGCCGTTGAGGACAAAACCATCATCACACTGGCACCCATCCTGACATGGAGTGTCACATGTGAAGGGGAAAGAGAGACTGGGGCAGGCAGAGGGACAAGAGCCTCCACAGAGTTCATAATGGCTGTTTGAAGGGCAGGTTAGCTCTGCAGAAAAAAGCAAACAAGTTCATTCAAAGGCCATTGCATGTGTTAATCTTAAAGATGCCTCCTTTAAATGAGGAAAATTTCTCACCACAGCGAGTTGCATTCCTCCACTGTCCCAGAGAAACACCCTTCTGTTGACAGATGAGTGCATAATCTCGTAGGACCTCACACAACGTTGATGCTGGATCACTAGAGCCACTGATGATATCTACACACACATCAACCTGCTGCCATGGGTCCACCACGGCCCAACACGGTGTGAACGGCCCATGTGGTGAGCTGAGAATGCCACAGTACTCACTAGAATTGTAATTATTTCCAGAACGACCATCTCTGCTCTCAACACAGTGAGCAGCGAGGGAACCATCTCGCCAACTGTCCCCAAACACCTGAGAACTGTTGACCAGAGTGCCATTGGGTGTTAGAAAGTCATCATATGAAGGTCCATTGTAGTTTCCACAGAGTCCACCCAGTGAGCCATTGTAGACTCCAGGTGCCGTGACGCGCACATGGTGAGGCCAGACTGTTTGCACAGTTACACCAAAGGCAGTGCGAAGGATGATACTGTGAGTGCTGCTTTGGTGAATGCGGATTCGGTTGGACCCAGAGCTGAAGGGTAGTCTGATCAGCTGACCATCAACCTGCAGAATATTTAAACACCTATTGTCATGGAATTTATTTTCTACCAGAACTTCACAAAATGTACCACAAAGTGCAAAGTGATTTACCAACTAACACAGTTTGGTTTTGCAAATACCACAATACACAAATGAACAGCAGGTTGTGCTACGAGTCAATTTATTCTTGCCATGATGTCAAAGATTTAGTCAACACAAGTAACTTTCTGTTAAAGAGAAGCACCAGTTCTGCCCTGCGTGTGCTGATATCACAGTATTTCTCATGAACTCATGGCGATATTTGTCAGAATTTAGTACCTCTACTATTTTTCAACTAAATCAAAAAAATATGTATGCGAATGGCCAGATGTTAGTGGGTGTTAGCTGCTGGATTCATACCTAATGATTGATTTGGCATGTTAGAATTGGACTTGATTGTTTGACAGTTGGATGTTACACTTTGTTTATAATGTTACAATTTCTGAATTTTTGTCAGTAATTGTGCCCTAAAGGGATTTATGTTATTTGGCTCTTGAAATACATTTCAGTCACCTACCTTAACTTTGCTGCTGCTTGCCATCTCAATGGTGACTTGTGTTCCCTCTGCCTCAAACTTTAGCACATTGGAAAAACCTTGCTGGCCTGTTGGCACTTTTTCTGCAGTCACCATAAAATGCGGGTGGTCAGACAATCCCATTACTTTGGCAAGAGTAAGTCGACATGCCCCAGGATACTGGTACATCAACCCATCAAATGTATGATATGACCCAGGGCCCCTGATCCAGCATGTAGCGTAGCTATTTGGTGTGCATCCTCTTTCTCCATCCTCTACACGGCATGATTCATGTGTGCCACAACGGTGGAAATTGCAAGTCATAGAGCCATATCTGCAGCTACAACGCCTCCCACAGTCCTCATCTAGTATTACAGTTTGCCCAGAACGATAGTAGCGATCCTCAAAGCTGCAGCCACACTCAGCATGAGGGACACAGACTCCACCGCTGAGGACGTAGCCTGTATTGCAGATGCAGCTGTCCTGATCAGGGAGAGGACAGTTGTGGGTGGAGTTGGAGTTGACACAGGTGGGTGGACATCCTGTTCCTTGGGACTCAAAGTGGCTATTAGCTGGACACGGGATTTCTAGACAAAAGCAGACATCATTGATTTTTACAATGTGGAAATTCTACCTTTCCATAAGTTAGATTTTTTTGATATTTCAAATGACCGACAGACATACCACAGAAGCCAGGTGTCCGCCAGCTTTGTAGTTGGATTCCATTTTGTTGACACTGACTTGCGTACACATTCAGGGATTGACACAGAATTGGCTGGTACCCTCCACCTACACACAGATCATATACACAACTCTCTGCAAAAGTCCCTGGAGGAAGTTGTTGGTGGCAAGAAGCAAACGGTCCAGAGCTGCTCTGGAGGATACCACAGTGAGCAGTGCTGCTGTATAATGTTCTCTGAGCCTCAGTGCAGGCAGCACAGTCCAGACCTCCACATTGTGCCTCACAACCAGGATCATCATCCCCTGATGCTTTCCAGCTGTTGGCAAAATCCACATCAGAGCTAACAACCTCGCCTTCACGGGTTTGAAAGTCGTCATTTTGGTGATTGTTGAAGTTTCCACAGAGGCCACATGTTGCATTTTGGTAAGAGTAGGGCACACTGATCCGGACATAGTGATTTGTGTCATAAGATACCATCAAGCCAAAGTCTGTGCTGACAATCACAGAAAAACCGGATTCATAGACCTGAACCGTGCCATTACTAAGGGAGAATGGAGTTGTGGCAAAGTTTCCATTAACCTGCAAGCAAACCAACATACAAAGAGTTAAAGATATGAAGAAAAAAAAACTCAGTAAGTTGTTTTTTAAGTTTTGTTCTGCTAACCTTAGCTTCCCCACGGCGTCCTTTCACAAGCTCAATGGTTTCATTATAGACATGCACTTTGACCAGTCGTGTCCATGAAACTCTAGTGCTGCCCCGGTGCTCGTTCTTGCCCTCTACTCTATAATAGGGCAACCCATACTGACACTGTTCTGAAAGAACATAAGTGCAGGTGCCCTGAAAGTGAAACACTGAGTTATCAAAGGTGTAGTAATGTGGATCACCACTGATGGTGCAGGTGCGTCTCTGCACTGTCTGGCAGGAGAACTGGAGGGAAGTTGGGCGACAGATTTGGGAGAAGGAGCAGGGCTGGTTGGAACACTGCAGGCCTGCTCTGGTGCAGGTGCACTTCTGTGCACAGGTTCTGTCACTCCAGAATGAATCACCCAGCTGCACTGGTTCACCTTTGCAGAAAATGAAAAGAACAGTTTTTTGAACGGCTTTGATTTTCACTTCTAAACACTGTTACTATGAAAATCATTTAACTTTTTAAAGTTTCACGTAGTATGTCTAACATTATTTTTACAGTGGTGACAAAAAGTCGAGGGACAAAGAGCAGCATTACTCTGGAAGAGCTTTTGAATGTAAAGCACATCTATCACTGAGCAGTTTTGTTGGAAGATATATTGTCATGTAGTGGTTATTACATGTGCGTGGGACCAGGAAGAAGTGCCTATGGCCGCCCGCACTGTAGCTCTGGTCTTACCATTAAAAGTGCAGTCTGTTGATCCACTGTCCACCTGGAAAGCCCAGCGACCAGGTACATTGACGTTACTGTTGAGCCTGAAAACTGACGTGTTGCCTGTTGCATTACTAGAGAATGACCCAGGGATGGTGAGATGGTGAGTAGAATTGACTGTGTCATATCCTGCCTGGAATTTACATGTCACAAAGATCCGGTTGGTTCCATTCATAATTGATATCATGTTCATTGACACTGGTGCATTTCTCTTAGACTAAAAAAGGGTAACTAAAACATGGTCTGTTGTGGATTGCTTATAATTCTATGGGCTCTTACCAGTACATTCATGCTTGTAGGTGCTATGTTCCCGTAATTCATAAGCACAAATGAATATCGGCCATCAGAGATTAAGACTGCCTGAGCTGTTGTCCGCTGGAAAAAAGCAAAACTGTTACTATAGTACACAAAATTATAGATGAAACATATTACCTGATCTGACAACACATATAAGATATACTTCAGCCGTTCAAACACTTACTGTTCCAGTTGTTGGATAATAGGCCACCTCATACCATGTTGCTATAAAGATCCAGTTAGCATTAAAGTTCAGTCCTGGAAAGTAGTTGTTAATGTCTTGTGTAGCCTGTTGGACTAAACTGCCGCTGGTGTATTGGGCATAGAAGACATCACCATTGATTCTGTTGTCTAAATCTGTCCAGAAAGGAGCGATGATGTCTCTGTGTCCGTGCATTGGAAATTGTTGAGGAATATAGCTATGCCATGGTGCGTCAAAGGTCAGGTGTCCATTGTGGTTCATCTGGAAAAAAATAAATCAGGCCTTACAAAGAGTTTCAAGATATTCATTACAGTCACTTGAAATCACATGTATGTAGTCTCCGTATGATGATGTGCTTTATCTATACATTGAAGTTAAATTCAAATTAAACAAATTAATGATTTAGAGAAGAGGGAACCTCGCTCCCCCTAATTTCATCAAATTTATTATAGAAATATTTATAGCAGAATTTTTGTGTTTGATGTGCTTTGCCAGTCAAAGGAAAATGTAATCTTTCTGTTATTTGAATTAGAAAAAAATTTATCATCAAAATATTTCTGTCAATCTATTGAAGGCAAATACCTCATTTACCTCAGTATGGCTCATTATTTAATAAAACAAAAGTTGAAATTTCACACAAAAAATAAACTTTTATTTTTAACTTTATGCATTTCTTATTTTCTCATTGGGATTATTAGAACTTGATAAGATAAAACCAAGGCATTGCCTTTGAACAGACAGATTTTGAGAAAAAATATATCCTCATGTGGGAACCAGGGTATATTTTATGAGACCCTACAGCCTCATATGGATGCAGGGTCTCATAAATTAAGGAATAAAGGAGAAAGGAGAAAAAAACAGCTAAACAATAAAACCAAACCATAAGTAAGTGGATACATTTTTGTAAAGAAAACAGCATAGCTATTCCAATATCCTGACTTTGACAATGTCCACATGTCAACTTTTAGATGGTCTATTTATCTATCTAGCTTTTTATTTGTGTTGTTTGGCTCCACATTTCATAATATATTTCTCTATTTTTGGATCTGAATGATGATAAGATGCGGAGTCCTAACCTCACTTGTTTGTCTTCTACTACAGCTGCCTCTAGTCCTGGCTGTTCTGGTACAGTGGAACTTTGTTAGCATAGCCTTACAAACCACTTAGCTGAATGTTCAAAAATTAATAACCCAAACTGTCTTAATGATAAAAAATTAGGTAAGCATACGTAAATCTGAGTATAAGGTTGTCCAAAGTAAGAGAAAGGCCGTAGCAGCGAAATTGCAGGGGAACTTCCATCATCAGATCGTGAGCTCCTGGTTCCACCAACATGGTAGAGGGGTCCTATGAAAAAAGAGGCACCACAGTTAGAATCACCATACATTTTTTCATATTTCTACATCATGATATCTCAACAGTAATATCCAAGTTTTAACCCACAATTTCTTACAAAACCCACCACGTTACATCAGTGGAAATACAGTATCGCTATGAGATAATAAGGCATAAGAATGAGATCTTGTTATGACTCTACATCTTAGTAATGTATGGGAGTAAGATGATGAAGTGGTGAATAAGATGATAAGAGAAGAATTTTTTCACACTGTCAGTCTTTGTGGAACTGAGACGGGTATTTCCCATCAGGAGACGTAATCATTGTGGGATGCATCACATTGTCTGGATCGAAAATGTATACATTTTCTTCCATAAAATGGTGAATTTGAACCCTTTAAATGACGATGCGTTCCTAACCCTAACTAAGTATTTTTTATTTTTTTTATTTTCTGTTTTAATCATACATTCACAGACAAGCCAGATGTTGCCTTTTCTCATTTAACAGTAAAAAGAAGTGCTTCTCAGCTTCTCAATTCTGTTCCTCGGGACCCACTGCCCTGCATGTTTTAGATGTTTCTCTATTGCAGCACATCTAGTTTCAGTTGAAGGATCACCAACAAGATTCAGCAGAAGTTGATGAAAAGCTGATAAACTGATAAGCTGAATTCAGGTGTGTTTGAGCAAAGAAACACCCAGTAAGAAGTTGGGTCCCAAGGATGAGGACGAAAGCTTTTTTGCTCATACTCTACAGTCCTGAAATTTTCTCTGAGGATCAGCTTATTTGAACAAAAATGTCCACAACATTTGCACCTCACCTCCAGCTCACTAGTGATATCTCAATGTGCAAATGTAGTTGGGATCATAATTAAGGAAGGCAAAGCTCATGATACTTTCATCTTTAGCTTTTTGTAATAATGATAATAATGTTAAGAATAATTATTATAATAAAATAATAATTATAATAAAATGCAGTATAAGAGATATTACACTTTTGGTTTAAGCATTTCACTGCAAGGAAAGCACAGGTGTGATCAAAATACCAAAAACATAAAAAGATGACAAAAAATGAAAAGCAAATCAGATAGATGGCTAAAAACAATGAAAGAATGAAATTGGTTAGTTAGATTTCAACCTCAGGTCAGTTTGCTGAGAATCGGAAATTCTTGTGACTGACAAAGGAGCTATGGTGAATCTCTACAACCCACATCAGCCACCCATTGTGGTGACTATGGAATGATACGAGTACCACAAAAAAGGCTAAATCTTATAAAATGAATAAGAAAACAAATAAACACAAATAGTTTTTTATTGTAGCTTTCTAAGTTCATTCTTTATTAATTGTCTATGTCTTTTCTTTCTAATTTTGTTTTTATTTCATTTATTATTTTTGTAATTTGTCGGTTAATTCGATTGTTTTTGTTCTGAGCCAATCAGGTTTGAGCAGGAATCGTCTGATCTATGAGGAAACTACATAATCTATCACTTATTCAATCTTAATTGTACATCAAAGTCTGTTTAAGAATGCATTTGAGGCATGAAATAAACACTATTTTTTTGGAAATCTACAAGGCCCACATTGGAAATTTGTTTTTACTAACAACCCAACAACCCAAAACAAAGCTCAGAATAAAGCTTAGGGTTAAGCAATGACAATAAAATAAAGACAAATTACAGAAAGAATTAGAAAAATAAAAGGGTACAAATAACTCATATATAAGATTATAAAAGAAAAGATAAAACTGCAGACATTCATCAGAAATAAAAACATAAATATGTACTTAAATAAATATACTAATTGATGTGAAAAGAAAACATTATTTTATTCGCCTTTATATTTTTGTTTATATTTGTATATATTTCTTAATATTTTACCTCTACTGAGGGACATTCAAGCTTAAGTCTGCACATTGCAAATTGTACGTTGAAAAGTGTTCAAAAACGTCACATTTCTAGTTTTTGCTAAAAAATTTCATTGTAATTAATGAGCTTTAAACACTGACATCTTGGTATAGGTTGTGTACATATGAGATAGAACTGATATAGTATATAAAGTGTCAGTTTAGAGGACTGCGCTAGTTTTAAAACTTTGCGCTTCACGTGTACATATTTGCAAATAAGATCAAATGTTCTGCGTTTTAACACCTTGTGCTTAAAGCTTTGCTGGTAAGAGCAGTTTGTCTCTTCTGTTAACCATTTGTAACCTGTAGCACTACGGAGTATGAACAATCAACTAAATCTGGTTGAATTTCAACTTACCTGAAGACTGAGCAGTCACGCCACCTATGAAATCAAGTACAAACATATAATTAATCAAAAATCAAATCAAATCAAATTTATTTGTATAGCACATTTCATGTACAAAACAATTCAAAGTGCTTTACATAAAATAAAAGCATTGCAGCAGGGAGTGGAAGAAGCATTGAAAATACATAAAAGAATATAAAGAGAAACAAATAAAATCATTTAAATGAATTTAAAAACAGGCAACAGTCTAGATAAGTTAAAATATATTTCATGCATGGACACATGAGAACAGAAATGTCTTTAACCTGGATTTAAAAATGTCTACATTTGGTGAAAGTTTAATCTCCACTGGCAGTTTGTTCCACTTATTTGCAGCATAACAGCTAAATGCTGCTTCTCCATGTTTAGTCTGGACTCTGGACTGGACCAGCTGACCTAAGTCCTTGGATCTAAGAGCTCTGCTGGGTTTATATTCTCTGAACATATCACAGATGTATTTTGGCCCTAAGCCGTTCTGGGATTTGTAAACCATCAGCAGGCTTTTAAATCTATTCTGTGACTGACTGGAAGCCAGTGTAAAGATTTTAAAACTGGTGTGATGTGTTCAGATCTCTTCAATAATTAGACAAATATCTAAGAATGGCTCACATCAATACACATAAAATCAGTAATTGCATTGACATAAATACATGCATACAAATGGAAATTGAATTGGAATTGATTAAATACTTACTTGTCAGTGACAGAAGTAGTAGCGGCAAAATGATTTCACCTGCCATTCTTCAATTTTCAAATCAACCACACCTATTTGATGAAATAGATAAAAGAAAAAGAAAACTCTTCAGAGATTGAAACACATTACTCTGAATATATATGCATCAAAATGCCCACAGAAAACTGTTGAACTACAACTTAATTCACTGTATTTGTAGCAGTCTGTGCCTGGTGCAGATTATTTGGCTATTGCTTCCAATAAATTGAATTCTTAATCAGAACATGTCTCTATAATATTGTTGAATGAACAATATAATTTTGTTTTTTAATAAAGTTTCAGTCATACAAAGTGATAACTTTACCTTCTCATGTGTGTCTGTTGCTCCTACGCTCAGTTGCTCCTCAACTCAGGTGAGGCTGCAGAGGTGGAGGTGGAGGCTTTATGCAGAAAAGGTTGGCACAGTTCCACACAGCAGATGCCTTTCCAGTAAGTTGCATTAGATGGATAAAACACAGTTGCTTCCTCATGAGAATCCAATCATTCCATTGTGCTGAAGAAATTATTTACAACAGGTGTTTTCAAATAAGAGACCGTAAACCTCCCCTCAGATTAAGTTTGGGGAAAGGACATCCCACTACACTTTTTCACAATTGCTTAAATCCCAGGTGCCGATAGCGTCATGATTATACTATTAAATTCCATTCACACCTCCAAGATAATCACATATAACTGATGGGCATTATCATACATAATGATCTGTCTAAAGATATATTTTAGTTCCCGACAGTTAAATTATCCCAAAGAACTATTTTATTTGAGTTTTCAGCCTCATCATATACAAATCATTCTTTTGTTAACTCATTTATCATTCTCTTACTTCTATTTTCTTAGCTTCCCCTAAATATGTTGGAAGATACCTGGGGAAGCCCACTTCACATTTTAAAAACCTTTGATTAACACCATGAATCTCAAGGTAGTGCACTGACAACAAAGTGAGAGTGAATTTTTCTGCTTTCCACATGGTTTCAGAAACACAAGTCCTCGACAATAACTATTGTAATAACTACTGTAATAATTTCCTTTTTTTTGCCAAATTCTTCTGCCAATCATAAACAAACGTGAGAGTATTTTGCTCTAAAAAAAACACAACAAACAACATAAAGCGATAACAATTAACCTGCTGGATGTGTGCTTAAAATGTTCACCCAACCACCTAAGCTCAAGTTCTTGTTAAAGAAGCCTGTAAAAAAAAAAAAAAAAAGCAACATGGCGTGACTGCAAAGCAAGATGACAACAGAAATTTCTCCAAAGTTGGTCAGAAGGTTTCCCTTAAGTCTGCTAAAATCAGGGAAATGACACAGTGTTCCATATTATCACGAATAAGAAAGAAAGTAGACATGTCCGTTTTAAAAAATTCAGTTGTCAACCTAAAGTCATAGCAAATTACACTGCAAATCCTCACAGTTACAACATGATTGGAATGTTAATGATTTAGGATATTTGACTAAATCCTTAAAGATTTTTATTTTATTTCATTCTTATTTTTCTTTTTGGATGAGTAAGTTTGGACATGTAAAACATGTCAATTACATGCCTAAATTTCAGTTGAACAGTTGAACATTTATTTTGTAATTATGACTGTGATTATGAATTTTTTTCTCTTATATCTAAGGTTTTACATATACATATAATAACAATGAGACATTTTCTGGTCCTCACCAGGTCTTAAAATCAGGTAAATGCAACCTCAGATCAATGGCAACACATGACATATTACACCATGTCATTACTTATTTAACAAAAACTAAGCCAAAATGCAGAAGCAGTGTGTAAAAGCCAGGCACGCCCCATGACTCAGCAGCTTGTTAAACCACCTTTTGCAGAAATAACTTAATTTTCTACATACTACTATAATTTTCTGCACCATCAGTCACTCAGTTGAGTTTTGGCCCCCTCTTATTCACTATATTGCTTTAGTTGATTAAGGTTTGTGGAACCAGTTCAGAGAACAGTAGGCTACAAAAAAGGGTGAAAATTATTATTTAGTGTAGCATTTTGTGTTGTCTGTACACCGGGTGTAAACAGGAAACCGGTTTACTGATTCATTATTGTATGATTGTGGAGAAGAGGTCCATGATGGACTCAATGACTGCAAGGTGCCCAGGTCCTGTGATGCAAAACAAGCCCAAATCATCAGCCCTTCACCACCGGACAGCAGAGCTATTTGTGTTGATATGCTGTGCTTGGTTTTCACCAAACCGGGTTCTGTGCATTATCACCAAACATCTTCACTTTGGTATCAGCTGTCCAAAGCATGTTGTTCTAGGAGCCTTGAGGTTTTTTCAGAAGCAATTTTGCAAACATGCAATTTGCTGCCATGTTCTGTTTTTAATAGAAGAGGACTTCTCTCGGAACGTTTCCAAACATGCCATACTTGATCAATCTTTTTCTTATTTAATGAGCTGACTGAGGTAAAAAAAATAATAAAAATCTCTACAGACCCCTCACATCCTGGTCACAAACTGTTCAAATCTCCTCCCCTCTGGCAGACGATACAGGGCACTGCTTACCAAAACCAGACGACACAAAGACAGCTTCTTCCCCCAAGCAGTCACTCTGTTGAACACCCAGGAATAGCATTCCCATCCATAATGTCTATTTATAGCAAATGTACATACTGTATTTATTATTCTCGTACACATCCCTATTTACCACCCATACTCAATTCCACTCTTACTGTTCTGCATTTCTAATTTTTATTCTTTTATGTTATTGTTGAGTGTTGTACTTTGCGAGTGAAGTTGTACCGGAGTCAAATTCCTTGTTTGTTTAGTTAAACCTGGCCAATAAAGCTGATTCTGATTCTGATTCTGATGTAACATCCGAGATGTAACACTTGAGTTTTTTGCAGTGTCTTTGATCTACCCAGATTGACTGCATATCTTATCACATTGAAGATAACTGCTGATGTATTTCCTCTTTGGCATTGTGGTAAGACACACCTGAATCCTCCAGACCAACAAACTTCCCAAACCTTTCATTTTACAGGTGCTCACACTAGTTGGTGATCAATAAACAATGAAAAATAAAATACAATAAAAATGTTAAAAGACCCGTACATAGCTAAGTCCAAACATGTCCAATTGCCACCACAAAATGTTTAGGAAGGGCACCATTCATGACACTGACGCGTTTAGTTGCCGGGGATTTCAAAGAAAACTGAAAGTCCTGAAAGGTGCTGTCACATGAGTTCACCTGAGCTTCATTTTGAAGTTGAAAACAATCAAAAGAGATTTGTATCTCCTGAAGTGAAACTATGGCTTTGCTGGAGAAACAAAGGCGTGTAAAGAAAATAAAACTGAAGAAACAACAAAACAATGGGACCTGATGATTTGATAGATTGAGCAGTGGTTTGGCGACATATCTGTGCACGCACATTCTGACTTCAGGTCAGATAAACATATCCACTCAACAATGAGTCTCCTGGTAAACCTGCAGAGACTTTAACCCTTGTATGGTAATTGGGTCAAATTGACCCGTTTCAAATTTTCAAAAGAAGAAAAATGGTACAAGTATACAGTTTTTCTTATTGAAACTCAATGGCCTTTGCTTATTTTCTGTGATAAACATGTACAAACAAAACTTTTTTTTTTAGCACACATGCTGCTATTCCGCACACATTTACAGCTTTCACATGGTCTTTGTGTCATCTTGACCCGCATACACAGAGACACACAGAGACACACAATGTTACATTATTATCATCAAAGCACAGAGGCGCTGTTTGTTCTCACTTTCTTTTTTAGATGTTATTCCATAACATTGTAAAAATCAAACATTTTCTCGCTCTATATGCTTTACACCTGCAATCCAAGGGGGGTGAGATAAAAGACCTCTAAATCACAGTACAGTCTTCCACCATCAGTGTGACCAAAAGATTTAGCTGCCAGAGGGCTTTGCAGCTCATATCTGAAGAGAGTCAGTCACATGGTGATGTGGAAGGGGAAGATGTCTTCGAATAGGAAGAAAATTTAGATGTCAATTCAGAGTGTTCTGATTCTGAAAGTGAATTTGAAGATGACCTTCACTCGGAATATGCACCACAAGGAGCACCACAGGTGGGCGCTGTAGCAGCCCACACGATTTGCGATGACTTATGTTCAGGATATCAAGTCATCCTTTGAGCTGCCGATTCCTGATTCAGTTCAGAAAATTATTCTGGATATGATATGTTTTGAAGGGAGACGTGTTTTTGCTAACCAGTGGAAAGAGATAGACATCATGCATCTGCATGCCTACTTTGGCATCCTCATCTTTGCTGGTGTCTACAGGTCAAGAGGGGAGTCGACTGAAAGTCTGTGTGATGCTGAGACTGGGAGAGAAATGTTCAGAGCCAAAATGTCTCTGAAGAGCTGACCCGAGGGACACCAGAGGGTCCCACAAGTGAAGACCATACAAGTGTTAAAGGAAAAAGAGTAACGTTTTTAAGATTATAACCGCATTTCTCATCAGAGCTCAGTGCTCCAGCCAGAACACTAAATCTTACAATTACTGTTCATGTTGAAAAGTTTCAAGAGCTTTTTGTTTTTTAATCATCCCCGTGAGAGTGTTTGCTTAAAGAAGTGTCTTGATAATGCAAAAAAAATAGAGGTTGATGAGATGGAAGATACCATACAACAAAGTAAAGGTATGCCAAAATGATGAGCAGATAGGTTTTCTGGTCCATTTACTGAGTGTAATGCGGAAACATGTAAAACCTGTGTGGGGGGTTCACCGAGGATTTCCCATCAGAGATTAGAAATTAGGGTGGAGTTCAAAACCGAATCACGTGTAGTAAACCTGCAGGAGGAAGTCATTTCAATTCCATCTTCAAAGAGATGTGTTTGCTTGCTGTGAGGCAGCTCCTCCTCCACCCACCCATGTTCCAAAATGTTTTGATAAGCTATTTTCCCTGACATGTGAAAAAATGTTGCTTGTGCTTCTGTGGTAACAACACTGCAATGTTAAAAATGAAAAAAACATTTTCAAAGCTGCTTTTGTTTTCTGGCTCCCACGTTTTGAGTTAAGCTTGGAGTGTGAAAGACTGGGTTGATGGTTATATCATTTATTGCATACATTATGCTTTTCTTGCATGACTTCTTTTACTATTATTCCTTCATTATTTTGTTTGTTTTCTGTTTTTCGTTCTTTTTGGAGTAACATGATAATTTCCCAATTTGAGTCTCTCTAAAGTTTATTTTATATAGTTTTAATCATTTGTAAAGTATTTCAAATAGGGTCTGCTTTGTTCTAAAAGCTGTTTCAGTGTTTGTACATGAAGCAGTGCCACTCTGCTGCTGCAGCAACAGGTGAACAGTCAGATGCGGCTTGTATGTAATTTTACTTTTTTCATATTAATATTTTGGGGGAGCTTATATATCACTGAAATACATCTGTTTTCAATATATCCTCTGTCATGAGATCTGGGGCTGTTCATAAAACATTTGGGACTGCAACACAACATCGTGCCATTTGGATAAATAAACCTGAGGACTGTTATCGTTACCACTCACTACGCTGATATTTTTATTATGCTAACGGATACGAGAAAGAGCCTTAATTCATACATGAATGAAATGGAAAAGATGAGAAAGTTTCAGAACAGCTGACAACAGTGCTACCGTAGAACATACAGGTGAGCCATACCATCCCTTAGCTAGAGGATGCTTGGAGGTATCTGTAGGCTACAGCAGTAAGTGCCCGTCCATGGGAAAGAAAATAAATATCTCCACATTACCAGAAATTCTCAGTAGTGAACTGAGACTGAAGAATGAAAACAAATAATTCATCAGCCAGCAGAAAAATTCTGCCACACTGCAGTGACAATTATCCAACAAGAAATGTTTCACGTGCATTAATAGCTTAGTGATGGATAAGAAACAGGTGACTTTAGGTGACGTATGTCGCTGACTGGAACAGCACTGTAAAATGATGTAATAGAGTTTCCAAAAGTCCATGTAGAGTGTTAAAAGCAGTAAAGTGTGCTTTCATCATTTGACGACAGGTAAATTCCAGATGAATACATCTGAAATTTACATCCCCAGGGCCATCATTACATAACCTCTGTCACGTGAGATTTCATTGTTGTATCCCGTCTAACGCTACAGAGAAGGCTCCGCATGGGGTTGACTGCGGAAAGCGAGACGGGTCACAATTAACCAATTTTGTGGGCAATCCAAAACACCACCTCACATGCATTTAACACCAATGCACCAGGCATTAAATAGTCACATTCTGGCAGTTTGAAAAGTGTTAACAACCGAAGTAGGCGCCTTTTTTTTTTTTTTTCACCTTGTAGCATTTGCAACGGCACTGGTGGCGCTTTGTAGGAGCATTATGAGCCTTTGTTTTCCAGAAAATTTTCTCTGATACTGAAAGGCAGGCGCGACATCAAAATATAAAACTGAGTCATTTTTCAAAATAACAAATTAGTAAATCTTATCTCTTCTTTTTTTTTGGAATCGTTTGTCATTTATGATATTTTCTCTTTCTCTTTTCACTTTGGCAAAAAAAAAATCTATTATCTTTTTAAATCATCATCATCTCATCTCACTGTCACTGTCTCACCCCTCACTCTCAGTTCTGCTATGTGGGCTGACTTGTGAGGTCCTATCAAAGATATAAATAAATAAACATAAACTTTTTAAGAATCCGGAGCCTTTGTAGCTTAAAGTCTGCTTGATTCAAAATTTTAAAAAAAACTTAGGTAGTCAAAGCAGAAGTTAACGTCATCTGAAGTTTTAATAAAGACGGCTGCATTTATAGATCCAGCTCGAAACTGTAGTGGCTCTCCGGGTGAGGAGAACCAAACCAGTTCTTAGCCAGAGCCAACAAAGAACTAGCTCCAGCACCGGCCCTGACTCAGCACTGGCTCCGCTTTGATTGTCAAGAGGAAATTCTCAATGGTGAAGTCCAGTATTAAGAAAACAAGTGAAAATAATTTTAACACGTTGCTTTTGGGATGAATATTTGAATTGGAGATAGTCGCATTTAATGCACTTGAACTCAATTTTCCGAAACTTGAGGTTGGAGGAGGTGTGCATCTCCTTAATGAAAACAAAACCTTAGCTTCGCTGTGAAAACAAAGCGTGCAATGAAAGCAGCAGAAAAATGCTGTGGCAATCAAACTTGAAATAACAATGCAATCTTATAATCTGACATGGTTTGACAGATTAAGTAGAGGTGTGGTGTAACTAGACCATTTCAGATTTCTCAGTCTTATTGCTTTGACTGTGCACATGTGTAGTGACTACAGGTCAGATCAATGTCTGTCTTGAACAATTCCTCTGGCAAACTTGTAAAAAGTTCAATATGTTCCATGTAAAAATCAATATTTCATCCTCATGAGTCAAATAAAGACTTTATGATAACAGCCACATTTCTCATCAATTCAATTCAATTCAAATTCAATTAAAAAATACTTTATTTATCCCAGAGGGAAATTAAATGTTGATGTAGCTCAATTGAATCAAGGAGTTATTATAGATGCTGATGGCTGTGGGCAGGAAAGATTTCCTGTAGTGGTCCGTTATGCATCCAAACTGAAGAAGCCTTTGACTGAAGAGACTCTGTTTTCCGATAACAGTCTCATGGAGAGGATGTTCAGGGTTGTCCATAATTCTCTTGATTTTATGCAAAATCCTTCTTTGCATTATTGTCTCCAGAGGTTCCACAGTCGTCCCCAGAACAGAACCAGCCTTCCTTATCAGGTTGTTGAGTCTTTTTAGGTCCCTGGTTCTGATGCTGCTGCCCCAACAGATGACGCAAGAGGAAATGACGCTCTCAACAACAGACTTGTAGAAGATCTGCAACATCTTGTTGCAAACCTTGAAGGACCTTAGCTTCCTCAAGAAGTACAGTCTGCTCTGTCCTTTCTTGTAGATTGCTTCACTGTTGTGTCTCCAGTCCAGTCTGTTGTCCACATGAACACCAAGGTATTTATATTCTTCAACCACCTCCACTTCTTCTCCCATGATGGAAACAGGGTTTGATCTGACCCTGTTTCTCCTGAAATCTACAAGCATCTCCTTTGTTTTGTTAACATTCAAGATGAGATGATTGTTCCCACACCATGCCACAAAGCGGTCCACCAGCTCTCTGTACTCAGCTTCTTGTCCATCTCTGATACACCCGACAACTGCAGAGTCATCTGAATATTTCTGTAGATGACAGGAGTCTGACTTGTACTGGAAGTCTGAAGTGTACAGAGTGAAAAGGAATGGTGAGAGTACAGTCCCCTGTGGTGCTCCTGTGCTGCTGATCACCTGGTTAGACACACAATTCTTCAGTCTGACAAACTGTGGTCTGTTTGTCAGGTAGTCATTAATCCAGGTGATTGTTGAGGCCTCCACCTGAGTCTTCTGGAGTTTCAGACGAAGCAGATCAGGCTGGATTGTGTTAAATGCACTGGAGAAATCAAAGAACATGATCCTCACAGTGCTGCCTGCTTTGTCCAGATGACAGTGGGTTTGTTGAAGCAGGTGTATGATAGCATCTTCAACTCCAACTCCATGGCGATAAGCAAACTGCAGGGGGTCCTGATATGTGCTGGTTTGCTTACACAGGTGGGTCAACAGAAGTCTCTCCAGGACCTTCATGATGTGGGATGTCAGGGCAACAGGTCTGTAGTCATTGATGTCTGAAGGGTGAGTTTTCTTTGGTACCGGAACCAGACAGGATGTCTTCCACAACAGTGGTACCTTCTCTTGGGTCAAGCTAAGGTTGAAAAGGTGTTGCAGAATCCCACAGAGCTGCTCTGCACAGGCCTTCAGGACTCGGGGGCTGACACCATCTGGACCTGAAGCCTTGTTCCGGTTCAGTCTCTCCAACTGCCTCTTCACCTGACTTCTAGAAACAGAAAAGTGGGAGGGGGAGGCAAAGGGGACAGCAGCATCTCCTGATTGGGTTGAAGACAAACTAGTGGAAGCAGAAGAATCCATGACTGAGGTGGAGGTGGAGATGTTACAGGAAAGCTGTGAGTCAGAGGAGGGTGGGACCTCAATTGTCCACTCAGGCCACTGAGCCTGGCAATAACTGTCAATGTTGAAAAGTATAGAGAATTGTTAGATTAACCCTGTCACATTATTTGCTTAAAGAGGTGTCCCTGTAATGAAAGTCAACAAAAAAGGTGGGAGGTGAGATGTGAAACACTGTGCATCACAGTAAAGATATGCAGAAAATGGTGAGCCGATAATTCACTGAGTGTACTCCAGAAACCTGTGAAACCTGTGTGGGGAGTTGGTCAGAAAGTTCCAAAGCTCATGAGTTAATTACGGTATTTGTTTTTACTGCAGAAACCACAGCTAAATTACATTGAGCTGGAGGGGGTGGCTGTGGAGAGGGAGATCTGGGGATTTCCGCTGAAACTATTGCCCCTGCGACCGTGGTCCTGGATAAGTGGCAGAGAATGGATGGATGGATTGATGATGATTAATGAATGGGTGGAGTGGAAAAATGTCTTTGTTTAATTTGGCAATAGCGCACTCAGCCAGTTTTAGATCCGCTTCTGAATGAACAAGGTTTCCAAAGTGAAAGCTTTTATTTTATACATTTAAAGGCCTTTTGGAAAAATGAAACCAGCACTGGGAAATGTTCAGAGCCCAGCATGGTCTCAAAATGAAGAGAAATTTAAAAATGATACATCAAAACTTGGCAAGTCGCTGCAGTCGGGTAAAATGACAAACTGAGTCATCAAGGAGGTTCCATACTTTGGCCTGCAAAGGACACAGTCTGAGCGGAAAGATTAAATAAATCAAATTAAAAAAAAAATCTAATAGAATTAAAAAAAGGTGCTTAGTATAAATTGCTACTGGAGCAAAGAATATCATTTTGTTAAAGCAAAATTGCATTTTTTTTCAATGGTGCGCTGATTAAGATTCACAAACAGTGATCACTTGGGGTTCCACAGTGCAAATAAGGAACAAAGCAGCTGACCAACCATGTTTTTAGATTATGACTAGCTCATGAAAGCACAGCAGAGCAGAGATGGGGTAACTTCCTCGCTGAAAAAATCTGCTAGAAAACCAACCCAAGTTGGGTTTCAGACTCAGAACGTCAGGCCCACCAGCCCAGCCCAACAAAATGAACTTATCAAAATTAAAATGAACTTATTGAACTGCTAGGTTTTTGTTTTTTTAAGTGTCACAGCTTACTTAAGCAGCGTTGAACCACATTCTTGTCAATAGTGAACTTGTGCCTGCACACACCCAAGGGGGCTCTCACAGGTGTGTAGAATCACACAGCAACATTCCCACAGCAGACAACCCAACAGAACCTGACTAAGGCTGCGGCTACACGAAAACGTTTTTCACTGTAAACGATACTTTTTCTTATCGTTTCGCTGTCGCGGCCACACGGAGCCGGCGTTCCCACTACCCCAAAACGATAGTTTTTGAGAACGGGTTCCAGAGTGGGAAAGTTTGAAAACGGCCTCGTTTCGTTTCCATTGTTACAGCTAAAACGTTTTTGCGTCAGTCAAACGTTGACGCTGTGAGCCAATTTTAACACTTCTCTATTGTCTCACAGCGTGGCGTGACACAGTGGCGAGTGTACTGCATCGTTTCATCGTTTTCATCCGTTTTCGTCTGGAGCTGAGTCTTTACAGCAGCGCGTTGCCGTGTGGTCGCAAGAATTTTCGTACCCGTTTTCAAAAAAAACCTTGTTTCGTTTTCGTGTAGCCGTAGCCTAAGTAGCATATTAAAACAAAAGCAGAGAGCTCAAAAGAGATCAATAAAAAGAGTAAGGCCTGTCAGCCTGAATGTGAAGAATCTTAAGAGACAGTTCTCCACAACAGAAAGGCAGATGAGTACACCTGCCATGTTTGTGCTGGCTTTGGCACAGAAAGCTGCACTTCCACCACCTCTTATTTTGGAACAAAGCATGGATTTATCTGCTGTCGTGCACCCACACGACACCTTATTTTGTCTCACAGCTGATTCCCTGTTGTCTTAGCTTGTTTTAGGTGTATTCAATTTTGCTATTTCTTGTTGTTTTAAAGTTGCCGGATTTTACTTTCTGCTTAAGTTCACTCATGTCAGTGTGACGCAACGTGTGTGAGACTGCTAAGTTTGTAACTGGGCCTTTCTTGGCTAATATGCTTTATTCGGTGTATGGAAATGTCAAGTCGCAGATAGTAGGACAAGAGACAGGAGGAAGACAGCATTTTTTGCAAAACATTTGGGTAGATAAGAATGGACAGAGCTCATTTTGATCATCTTGTAGTGGAGTCCAGTGCTGACTCAGTACTCCATTGGCTTCAGTGTATGGTTTTTAAAAGATTTATTATAAATTATGTATGATAAATGTGATGTCTGATCTTAGCTCCACAGTTTATTCCTATTTGGAGCCATCGATATTTTCTTAGGCGCAGCCTATGAATTGACAACGTCATAGACTTTTTTCATATAACAGTTTGAGTTTGAGTATGTTGGTGGTTAGTAATGAAATAAATGCAGGTATATGCATGTATCTGCATCAGGGGCGAGGCTAGGGTATTTTTAGTGGTGCCAAGGCACCACCGTGAGATAGCACCCCCTGGCTCAGCACATTTTTAAAATATTATATTATGCAAAAACACTTTTTTTTTTGCTCAAGGATGCATTATTTTAGTGACCATTTTATTTATTTTCTAGCATTTGTTTTTGTTTTAACTCTTTACTCCCAAAATAAATGTTGAGTTATCTTCAATATTTGTCTCAGGCTCTCTGTTATCCCTGTTAAGCCACAGTCTTTTGAAATGAAGAGATCAAAATTGAATGTTGTTGGGGAAAACACTACTCAAAGCAAAACTAATATGGCTCCAAAATTTATAAATGTACTAGTTCGCCTCAATTAGTGAGAAATAATGTGCCTCTGTGAGCACTGGGGGCTGGGCACCCCTAAAGACCGATCCTAAAATCGCCCCTGATCTGCATGCTGTAGTAGTTTATTTTGGGACTCTGAACTTAGATCAGATTTTCAGCTCGTGAACTACAAATGTGAACTAGTTCAATTATAGCATGTGAACTAAATTATGAATTCAGACTTTTGAGACTGAGAGTAATGGAGAGCAGCATGCACCCTCATTGCAAGATGGGTTGTTGTCATTTAAATCAAACTAGTTGTCACATGCTAAAATCTGCCCATCAAATACAAATATGTGAAATACTCATCTGAATAAAAATTTAGGTAACTGAAGTGGAGCTAATTTGATCACTTTTCAAGAGTTGGTCAAGAGTTACTTTGTCCACAGGAGGAGTAACCAGTGACTGAAATATTCAGTCAGACTGTTTTTCACTGTATACAGACTTCAGTTACACCAAGAGAATGAAAAAAGAATAAAATTGCCAAACAGTTACATAAAATTAAAAGATATTAGATAAATATCAAAGGTAGCTAAAATGTTGTGATAACAGCACAAAGCAGAAAACAGGAAAAATAGATAAGAGGTTTTTCCCTTTTATATCATCAGGTACGGTTCTGGTTAAACCTGACAGATAGGATTGATCGATACAAACAGCATGTTATGAATACAGGCTGTGAGTATGCGATTATACTGTCTGTCTCTGCTCTTAGTGCTCCATTTTATAGACTGAAAATGTACTGAATATAAATGCTGATAGCTGACTTTTTATCAGCTAAAAGAAATGTCTTAACCCTCTTGTTGCTTTGTCCTGAAAAGGGAAAGTGACATTTGATAGTTTTTCTTTTTTTATTGTCACTCAGGTCCCAGCAATTTCATTTGAGAAAAACCTGAAATCGGACCTAAGCCACAATAAAAGGTGGACTGAAGATTGAAGGAGATTTTCCAGGCACAGCTTAATCCTTCAATGTGCAACCTCAAAAAAATGTGAATAGATCAAATTACGATTAGTCTTAAACTAAATGGAGACAATTTGGAATGTGTTCAAATGCAGATTACTGTTTCATTATTAATGCTGACAAAGTGACCTGTTTGTCTTCCAATGACTGACATTGATTTGTCGGTAGAACATCAGCTGTGCACGGGGAGTGAAATCTTGGCATTTTGCTTGCAAAAGAATGCGTGTGAACATTCAGCTTTCATTTCGAGGTGCCATTGTGACAATACAGTAACAAGATTAACTCCAGAGATCAAATCTGTGCCAGATCAGATTAATGCTGTCATCTGTCACAGTGTGAGAACTTGTTTGTCTTCTAACCCTCACACCCACACAATCACTGTTGATTGACTACATGGCATCTTTTACATACTGTAACCATCATTTCTCTTGACCGCCATGAAGAAATATTACTGTATTTGTGCTCCTTAAGGTAAAATAAAAGATAGTCACACAAAGTTAACCTCACTTGAAATAAGTTTTATTTGTGGAATCAAGTTCAGAGGCTTAAAGCGAAAAGTTTGAATACATATACTGCAGGAAGCTCCAGTCTGGAAATACAGGATTAGTATCCGTTGTCGAAATTAATACTAATCGAGCAGTTTAAACAAAGGGAGTCAAGTTTAATAATGCTCGGCCCAACGTTCCAAACCTTTCTGTCGCTGCTGAAGATGCATATGAATTTATTTGTGCACATAAATGTAGACATTAAAGTGATACTCCGGAGTAGATTCAACCTGGGGTCATTTGAACCGTGATATCCAGCCAAGTAGCCCACCCGCAGTTTTTTCGATATTGGCTGAACATCAGCTGAGTTACTGAGTTATCCTGAATAGCTTCGTAAGGGTTAATGGATCCTGGTCGTATCTCCAAAATTACCACACTAAAATCACATGCCATGACACCAAACTTCTACAGTAGTACAAATATGGTCTGTACTCACCAAACGATGCATTTGGAAGTTTGAAAATAGTCCAGGAGTTTATTATTATCAACACAAGCCTGATAGCTTCTCTGCAGCTAAAGCTGCGTCGACGTCACTTCAGGGAGCTGGGAGCTTCAAAGTAAGATGAGGGTTGATCTACTACTGTAGACAACAAAGCAAGGCTGCTCAATTTCTCCATTGATAAAATAATTTCACAACTCTACAACATAAAAATTCATAAAAAAAACATGTAGAATATAGCATATACTTTGTTGTCTACAGTAGTAGATCAACCCTCATCTTACTTTGAAGCTCCCAGCTCCCTGAAGTGACGTCGACGCAGCTTTAGCTGCAGAGAAGCTATCAGGCTTGTGTTGATAATAATAAACTCCTGGACAATTTTCAAACTTCCAAATGCATCGCTTTGTGAGTACAGACCATATTTGTACTACTGTAGAAGTTTGGTGTCATGGCATGTGATTTTAGTGTGGTAATTTTGGAGATACGGACCAGGATCCATTAACCCTTGTACGAAGCTATTCGGGATAACTCAGTAACTCAGCTGATGTTCAGCCAATATCGAAAAAACTGCGGGTGGGCTACTTGGCTGGATATCACGGTTCAAATGACCCCAGGTTGAATCTACTCCGGAGTATCACTTTAAAGTGAACTTATTAAAAATATGCCTGGGAACAAATGTGCATTGCAAGCATTTTAAAAGTGTATAAATGTTTTTTTTTTTAAATACAATACTGACAAATCCCCCACAAACATAAATAATGCTACTTTTATATCACATGATTTCAGTTCAGATTTTTTTCAGAATGAAGCTTTGCAGAAGACTTCATGTCCCAGTCTATGTCACATACACGTGAGTCATACTATCCTTTAGACAGATGATGCTTGGAGGCATCTGTAAGCTACATGTGACCTTTGGTGGGATGTCTTTACCAGAAATGAAAACTAACAATCCATCTGACAACTGGCAGAACATTTCTGACATAGTTCACATAGTCCACCAGGACAAGTTTAACTCAATTCCATAGCTTAAGGTGATAGTCTTGTTACATAAGCAACATGATTTTCGGTAATGTACGTGGCTGACTGTAACAACAGTGTAAAATACATAATAATGGTTATTAAGTGCATGCAAAAGGTGACAAGAAGTTAATTAAGCTGTGATTCCAGGTAAAACCAATAGATATACAGCTGTTATTTACATCCCTACAGCCATTATTAGATCATCTCTGTTGTATGAGATTTCAGTTTTTATAGACACTGAGGATGTTAATACTTCTCTATTTGTGAGAGTCAAGAGGATATGAATATAAACGTTAGCAACTAAATCTCAGTAACATTTATGACAAAACATTCTACCAACTGTTAAAAAAAATCCATTGTCAAAATTTTGATTAAACGGTCTCAGAGGCAGGATCTGGGTTTTTTGGTTATGTTTTTGTACTTATTTGGTATTTTTATTCAGTGCTCTGTTTCCTTTATTAGATCACTTTGTTTCATTTTAGTTCTGTTTCTCTTGGTAATTAGTTGTTTAATTTATCCTTGTGTATTGTTTAATTTTCAAGTTAGTGTGCTCTCCCTCGCCCCCTGTGTTCTGCCATCTCTCTCTCCTCAGTCTGTCTCCTGCCCTCTGCTCTCATTCACTCTCACCTGCAACCCGTTACTAATCAGCCACCAGTTCCTGCTCCAGCAATCACTTCCCCAATATATGTCTCTCTTGTTTCACCACTCCTCGCCCTAAGCTACGTCCTAAACTTCAGTATTCCTAGTCTGCATTCCTCGTCTTCATGGTCTCACTCCTGTCCCTTGTCCCTGGTTTTCCTTGTTAGTTATGTCTGCAAGTATTCAAGTCTGTTTTGTTATTTTCTTAGTTTAGTTTTTCCCAGTACTCCAGGGGCCCGTTGCACAAAAGTAGGATAAGGGATTAAGCCGGGATATGTTGGCTATCATGGATCAACTTATCCGTGATCCAGTTGCACAAAAGTGGGATATGTTCAGATGTAAGTTACCATGAAGATTTATTCTGTGAAGCTAGCCTGCTCCAGACCAGGCTAAGTTCCAGGATCTATTTAATCTCATTCCTTATCTCAGTCAGCGGTCGCCACAAATGGAAACCAATATTTATTCCACTGCCTTGAACATATTGTTAAAACATTTAACTATACCCACTATCATTATTGAAACATTTGTGATCATTAATTGCAATCGTTAGATAATTTAGTTTCCCACAGACTACACATAAAGTACATCACCATATAAATATAAATACACATTAGAGTACCATGATGTTCCTTTATTGAACAAGGATGAATCAAAGCAAGTAAACCATCAGCTCCTTTCAAAACTGAAGTCACACAGTGCTCTACAAGACAAAAAGCACAGAATCAAAGCATGCAGTTTGAGATAAACTGTAAAAATGGGCTATACAAATAAAATTGCCTTGCCTATACAGCACAAAAACCTAACAAAAGTTCCTCTGCCATTGCAGGCCCAACTTAAAGCAACATGCAATATTAATTGAAATAATTTAACACATATTAGTCTCTGACCAGCCGACCACAGTCGTCATCCGGGAAGATGGCAGGATTGTCCCAGTCTATGAGAGCTGGCACTCTGGGGGCCCTCTCCTTTCTCAGGCAGGCCACATTGTAGAGGACAGCACAGGCTACAATGATATCACATGCCCTGTCTGGGCTGACTCTCAGGTGGTTCAGACACTGAAAACATGCCTTCAGTAGGCCAAATGTCATTTCTATCCGGGCCCTTGTTCTGGCATGGGCATGGTTGTATGCCAGTTGCAAATGGAGTGAGCAGAAAAGGTTGGCAGGCATACCTTCTGTCACCCAGTAATACACCCAGGAATTCACCTGTGAATACAAAATGTTACCATCACAACCTCATAAGTAGTGACATTCTTAACACAGCCATCCTGTTAAAAGTGGTTATCCATAGAGGTTCTGTGGCTCACCTTGTGATAGGCGCCAATAGATCTCTGAGTTCCGAAACACTCGGGAGTCGTGGACCGAGCCGGGCTACTTTGCCACAACATTACTGATCAAATAGTCAGCATTGCAGACCATCTGAAATGATAAGATGTTAAACCAATTAATGCACAGTACAGGCAATGTGTGGGCAGGCACATTCTTAATAAAAAGTACACTTGTTAAGTATTTGTCAGGGGACTTACCATTCTGCAGGATGTTCTTATATTTCACTTTGACTTGCTGCCATGTCCGTTTTGGCCCAGTCATGTTAAATCTACACACACACACACACACACACACACACACTATGAAACAGTGGAGGAGCATGGAGTTACATTTAGATAGTTTCACTCACATGCAGTCAATTTCAACTTATTCATAATCAAAGTAGGCTAAAAATATCTTTTCAAATATCGTCACCTTCCTAAAATAATCGCATTAGTCATTTTTTCAGGTTTTTCAGGAAACACAAAAAACTCCCCCCAAAAGTTAAATTATAGCATAAAATAATCATTTCAGTCAGTAAGTATGTATCAAAGGATGCTTGACATAAGAACACTTATTGTTTTTCATAAAAACTAAGATTAAATAAATGACTTAGGCATTTTTTGGACCACACCTTTGATGCCAAATAATGACTTGGGCGATTATTTTAGGAAGGTGACGATATGTTAATTAACATTTTATTTGGATTGTAGCCTAATTGTGATAGTTTCAGTGGAGTGGTGAGTGTGATTTGTGCACTACTTACGCATTCAGGCGGTCAGCAATGGTTTGCCACGCTTGCTCCCTTTGTTTGTTGACTGTGGCAGTATTTCCTTTTTGTTTTATTTTCTCCTTCACCTCTTCATAGGTTTCCATTAATAATTCTTGCTCCGCTGGGGAGAAATACGCCACCCTTGTTGCCATGGTGAATCAGTGAATCTATGATCGATCGTGGGGTCTATTTAAGCAAGCCGTGTGCAGCACTTATCCGGGATCGGTTTCACCTGGCTTAATGAATCCGTGTCTGCTCATCCTGGCTTGGCCTTTGTGCAACCAACTAAGCCTGGGCGCCCATGTTTTGGATTCCTTGAACCTGGCTAAGTAATTCATCCTGGATGTCTAAATCCTACTTTTGTGCAACGGGCCCCAGCTTTGCTGCGCCTTTTGTTTATATTTTGGAAAATAAATCCTTTAACTTTATTTTTGCTCTCGTCCGTGTCTGCACCTGGGTCCTCCCTTAACACAACCATGACACTCAGAAGAGACACTTTGGGGTCGAGGGTTTGTGTGAGACAGTGTATCAACTTAATGTCGTGCATTGTTTCATGCTAATCTTTAACTAGCCACAATTAAATCACCATCGCTATCAGATTAGAAATTGAACTGAATTGAATGAAATAGTACTTTATTCATCCCAATTTTAGGTCCAATTCTTTTTAATCTTTACATGCTTCCCCTGGGAGATATCATCAGGAGGCACGGCATCAACTTTCCTAGTTATGCTGCTGACGATACGCAACTGTACATTGCCGTGTCTCCTGATGACACAGGGCCACTTGATGCCCTTTTTAACTGCATTTTAGATATCAAGTCATGGATGGTAGCGAATTTCCTACAGCTCAACCAGGACAAAACTGAGGCTTTAGTCATTGGTCCTGAAGGCCAGTGAGAGAAACCTTTAACAAATTTTCAAGATCTTAAACCATCAAAAACCATCTAAAAATCTGGGTATGATTTTTGATTTTTGAGCTTAGTTTCATTCCACATATCAAAAATTTGATTTTATTTGATTTCCTTTTAATCAAAATTTTTATCATATTTAATTTTTGTTCTATACTATTTTAATTTTATGCTTTAACTACATGTTTTAGTTGGTCATGGGCCGTGAGCCCTCTCAGTGTGGTCAGCCCCCAAGAGACCTAGTTTCCTTAGGTCTCGGTGCCCGGCCATGTCTCTGTCTGATGGGTGCAGAGGGTCTGAGCTTGTGTGTTTATGTGTGTGTGTGTGTGTGTGTCTGTATGTCTCTGTCTCTCTGGGTATTTATGGGGATGGGAGGGTTGGTTTGTTTTATCATTGTTATTTTTAGCCTCTGTGAGGCACTTTATTTTGTTTTTTTTAAGTATGAAAGGTGCCATATAAATTTGATTTGATTAAGGGAAATTATCAAGTTTCATTTAGGCCAAGTGAACTTTTGGCTATTAAAAAAAAACAAAAAACTATTCAACTACTTTTTTTTTTTTTTTTAACAATTACTTTTAAAATAATATGCTTTCATTATGTATTGTTTTTGCTGCCTGACCTCCTATATCTTTCTGTGTTACAACGTAGCTGAAGAAGCCTCATGCTGATCACTCTCTGTTGTTTCAGCACAATGTTGTGTAGAGGAGTGGTCAGGGTTGTTCATTATGTTATGTTATGTTATAGGTAGGTAGGTAGGTAGATACTTTATTGATCCCGAAGGAAATTCACTTAACTTGTGAAGCATTATTCTTTTTTACAATCATGTTCAGGGACTCCAGATCAGTCCCCAGTGCAGCCAACAAACCATCCTCCACAGACTTACACAACATATATGACATTTTGGTGCAAAAATTGAAGGGCCTAAGCTTCCCTAGGAAGTACAGTCTGTTATGTCTTTTCTTGAAGACAGCCTCTGTTTTTCCTTTCCAATCCAGTCTGCTGTCCAAACAGACTCTTAGGGATCAGTATTCCTCCATCACCCCCACCTCTTCTCCCAGAATAGAAACAGTGTTACTCCTGATCCTCCTAAAATCCACAATTATTTCTCTTGTTTTATTTGCATTCAAGATTAGGGGATTTTTTTTCCAAACCATGCCACAAGGTGATTGAGCAATTCTCTTTACTCAGCCTCTTGTCCATCACTGATACCCAGCAACTGCAGAGTCATCAGAGTGTCTCTGTCGATGACAGGACTCTGAGTTGTATAGGAAGTCTGAGGTGTACAGAGTGAAGAAAAAACTGTGAGAGTTCTGTCCTGTGCTGCTCCTGTGCTGCTGAACACGAAAGAAAGGCCTTTTCGACATTGAACTCTTCAATCTAACAAACTGTGGTTTGTGAGCTGTTCAATAATCCTGGTGGTTGTGGAGGCATCCACCTGTATTTTCTGCAGAGTCTTACATAACAGTAAAGGCTGAATTGTATCAAAAGCACTGGAAAAATCAAATAACATGATCCTCACTGTGCCGCCTCCTTTGTTCAGATGAAAGTGGGCTCACTGAAGCAGATAGATGATGGTATCTTCAACATCAACCCCTGGATGATAGGCGAACTGTAGTAGGTCCTGAAAGGTCTTCACTTGCTCACTAAGCCAATAGCAGTCCCTCCAGGATTTTCATTATATAGGATGTTAGGGCAACTGGTCTGTAGTCATTGAGGGTAGATGCAAGAGATTTCCTTAGGTACTTGAACAAGAGAGGATGTCTTCCACAGCTGTTGAACTTTCTCCAGACTCAGGCTACAAGGTTGAAGAGGTGCTGTAGATCCCACAAAGCTGTTCCACGCAGGTCTTCTAGACCCTGGGCCTGAAACCATCTGGACCTGCAGCCTTGTTCTGGTTCAGTCTCTCCTGCTGCCTCTTCACCTGGCTGCTGGAGACACACAGGGGCAGAGGAGGTCTCATTGTACCCTGATGTGGGGAGAGATATTGATGAGGCTGTGTTAAGACCATGACTGAGGTGGAGTGAGATATTATAGAGATGTGACAGGGAGGATGCTGCTGCAGGTAGTGTGTGATGTCTGTGTTGATGGAGACAGGGGAGGAATGTCAACACTCGTGCTGAGTGTCGATCTGAGCTGAACTTATTGAAATACATGCTCAGCTTATTGAATCTGTCCAGGCTTCTGTCAGTCTGATTCTCTTTCACCTTACAGTCTGTGAGCTTTTTCATCCCTGACCACACATCTCTCACTCTTCTGCTAGAGCTTACTTTCTTGGTTTTCCTGTACACCTCCTTTTTCTCTGATACCATCTTTTTCAGAAGTTTCTCAACAGTCCTCAATTACTCCGTCTCCCTCCATGAAGGCTTCATATTCATGTTCAGCACCCTTTTCAAGTCAGTAGTGATCCAGGGTTTGTATTTGGGGAAGCTCTCCATTCTTCTCCACTGGAGTTATACTCTCCACACAGAAGTAAATATAGTCTGTCACACACAGTGACATGTGGCTCACAAACTGCAAACTGTTTGTGCACTCATAGCATCACCACAGTTCATTATCAGCCTCCTGAGACCATTTTTGCAAAGTCCGTACTGTGACAGGTTGTCACTTAACAATGGATGTATATTTGGAAGTAAGAAGAACCAGATTGTGGTCTGATTTAGTGGAAGCAGGACAGAGGAGCTATTTGCATATTTTACATCAGCATATAATAAATACATTTAAATTTTCTCTAGTGGAGCAGTTGACAAACTGTTGAACGGTTTGAAGTGTAGCTAAGTAGGAGACTTAGTTTAAATCTCCAGAAATGACCATGAATGCTTCAATACTAACACACAATACTAACAGAGCTACTGCAACTTGCTGCCAACTTTGGCGCAGCGCATACTAGAATTAGAATAAATAGAATTAGGATTATCCAAATGAAATTTGCCACACTGAGAGACAGAGCAAAAACTGATCAGCAGAAAGGGTCTTAAATGTATTTGAACTGTCACTCAGATAATCTTAGCATGAAACGTTTAGGGGCTGCTGCCAAATACTGTGTCACTTTACAGAGAGCATTTATATCCCTGAAAATCGGTACTCAAACGTTTTTATTATTTAAACTTATCATTTACAACATGTACTGTCAATGAATAATTCTTGCTTTTAGCTGGGGAATGAGTGATATATATATAATTTGTTATATTTTGTGAATAAAGTAATTGAGGTTCTTTCCACAGTGCTTTGATTTGATCTGATCTTAAAGATTCAGATTTAAGGTCAGATCAAATGAACATGAACACACCCACTCAAAGTTTCTCCCAATTCTTATGTTGCAGCTATCTTTTAATTCCTATACAGTGCCAAATTCAAAGCAGTTTATGTATGATATTCCATGGAGGTGTACATGCAGGAGGTCGTGTTACAGACAGACAATACCTATAACCTATATAAACTTGTCTGAGATTAGCCTGCAGTTTTAAATCTGGCCGCCAGATGGAAGTATTACACCATAATGGTTTGGTTTTCTTCTTAAACACCTTTAATGTTGATTAATGATCATTTCAATCAAGTGTTGATTGAGAAGACCATGCTGAAAGTTTTCAGTGAGAGTAAGACGATGAGGAGCAGTGAAGGGTGAAAGGCCTAAAACAGATACTGTGATACTTTGGGGGAGCCGGGTACGTGTTATGAGGGTAGTGTGTGAGAGAGAGGGAGAGAGAAATAGAGAGAATGAAGTCAGATCAAAACTGTGTGTTGAAAAGCTCCAGATCTGAGAGAGCCCCTCAGTGTGAGTGCTGTGAGTGGAAGCAGCAACCCACAGAAGGTTTCCTGTTGGGCTGTCAGTCCCAAAGTTTTCTTCATTTGGCTATTTAACATGGATCCCCAAAAAGTTCACTTGGCCTAAATGAAACTCAGTTGAGAGTGGTTGACTGTTGGAATGTACGCACCATGGAGGTGTTTCCCCATCACTGCTTTGTTGGGATTTTTCTGAAAGGAACCTTTTGTCTGGTAAGTAAGTCACTAAATGCACTCATATTAAAATGTGATAGACTGATTCACTTATTTCATGGCACTTTATCTCTTTTGTAGTTATTCTCAGCTAAATTGTACATAGATTTCAAATTACTAGGCTACTTTGTCCACCTTACAAATCTATGAGACTACTATTTTTCAGTTTTTTTAAGTCAAAATACTAGAAATTCTTTGAACGCATGACATTAAAAAAATGAAAGTGCTTTCACTGAAATTGAGTAGGCTGTTAATGCTTTTTTCATTTCAATCAAGCCATTTCTCTTTTCACCCAAGTACTTTACAGTAAATACTAGAGCATTCTTTGTCTATTTCTAATTTTTGGTATCTGACAAAAAGTTTTTAATCAAGGATTCAGCTTGAAGTAGAAATGCTCTGCCTCTCAGCTCTTTAGAACATCTTCAAAGACTGACTGTCCAATTCCTCCCATGTTTTATTTTTTTTCTTGTCTAGTTGGTTCTTGGTGCACATGAGGCTGAACTCAACGGAGATCAAAAAGCACACAAGACCTGGGTGCTTCAGACCAGGAGTTTTGTTCCAAGCTCCAAACTACCCGTTCCCCTCTCCATCCCCCCATCAAAGCAGGGACTTTGGGAAATTCTCGGAGGCAACTCCAAGTCACACTTCAACCCATCCGTAAAGATAAAGCTTCCGCCCGCCATGAAAGTTCGTGGAATATCTAAACTGTCCAGGACGTTCAGCTGGGGGGACTTTTATTCAAACATCAAGACAGTTAAACTGAATTTGCTAATAATGGGAAAGATTGTGGATCATGGTAATGGTTCTCTTGGAGTCTACTTCCGCCACAACTCCACAGGAGTGGGCAATGTGTCTGTCAGTCTTGTCCCTCCTATGAAAGAGGTTGAGTTCGACTTGGAGCGCCAAAGTGTGGTCAATCCCAAGAACTCAAAGACGTTCAACTGCAGGGTGGACTATGAGAAAACTGAGAGCAGCAAAAAGGTGATGCTGTGCAACTATGACCCATCGAAGAAATGTGATCAAGAGCACACCCAGAGCCACGTCACCTGGATGTGCTCCAAGCCATTCCAGGTCATCTGTGTCTACGTGTCTTTCTACAGCACAGACTACAGGCTGGTTCAGAAAATCTGTCCAGAATATAGCTCCCAGAGTTCGGACTACCTGCCTCCAGGTTAAACACAGGTCAAGCTCATGACACTTAAGGGAGATGTGTCTGTAAATCCACAAAGAGGAATCCAGCGTGAACAGCTTCAAGCCAGACTGAGGGATGATTTCCATGAAAATGTTTTACCCAACAGTGTTAAGTATATGTTTGTAGAGCAAATGTTACATTCTATTCACCGTAGGGGTGTAGCTTAAAATCATGTGGCTAATTATCACTGATCTGCCAATTAGTTACCTGTCTGGCTTTAAGATATTTTACAAAGCTGCAAGAAGTACCGTACTCATTACAGCCTTCCCATTTTTAGCTTTTTTTTTTTCTTAACGATATTCCTGAAATAGTCAACTACCACCACCTGAATGTTTGCAAATTTATTTGAATCACAATTACTCCAGTTACTCCTGTACAAAAATTCCACTCTCACTTTTTTGCTGAAACTAGACGATTATAAGTCCAAATTGGGCTAATACAGTATATCATTAATGTCTTGTTAGTAACACTAAAGTCAAAGTATAGATAATCAGGGTATTGCTGATCAAATCCTGTGTATCCCCTGACCCTCTGCAGTGTATTCTGCTCTATAAACGAGCAAAAACCCTTACAATAAAATCCAGCAAGTGATGCTTTGATGATTTCTGGAGTGCTCCTTGGGCAGCTGCTGATCTGAGGCAGCACACGGTGACCACACAAATAATTAAACCCCCTGGACCCACTGGCAATTTAACAGATCTGTTTCATAAGCAGGTTTTAAAATGAGATTTCTCTATGTGATGAATTGGATCTGATGGCGCTAAACGCATGGGAACTGTATGTGTAAAGCTGCAAAATGTAAAATAAATAAATAAGAAAAAAAATAAGGGGGAACAAAGAGGGAACACACAAGCACACACTCCCCCACTCCATCACTGACAGACTGAAATGATTTATTCTCCTTTGTTTTCTAATATCCTTCAAGCTTCTCCAAGGACCACATTATTGACATGGTTTTGACAACAGACTGGAAGACAATGAACAGACAAGCTGAGAGGAGTACGAAGCAGCGAACATCCCCACACACACACTCGGTGTAAATTTACCAGACAATTACCTCCAACCTTTGTTCAAGGGAGCTGGCAGGATAAACTCCACACAGTCTGAAAGATATGGACTTTTGCCTTCTCACGTTCACCTTCTGCAGGACCTGTCTGCTAAGTTTAATGGCTGCAGGGCAAATGAGAAAGTTGCAACATTTTCACATTTCATTGAACAAAAAAGCCGTCTGGTAAAACAAATTTCTGCACACTTTCAACCACCTGTAACATTGAAGAACAAAATGCCGTGAACTTGCCCAGTGTTATTTAGCATTTTCAGCATATCCTCTCCTTCTTCACACTCTACACCAGCTGCAGTTTGGGACGAGGACAAAACAAATCAACTGCGTGTGCACTGTTGTCACAGTGGTTAAATATGGTGAAAAGATCGTGTGTAGGATTAATTTTTAGAATATTACAATTACAAAAAATAAGGACTTCCTCTCCTGGTTGAGAATATTGTGCTTTCTTTACACAACCTTTTTTTTGGTGTGTTAATGACCTATTGACACAAGCAATCCCTCAACCACTAAACAGGCATGTCAGATCTCTCGTGTGAGCCTAAAACATGATGCACATACACACACAGCTAACATGTAACTGCAGTTCAAACCTCCTGAGCCGCTCCTGTTGAAACATGGATACTTTCCAGAACCAGCGACGATGGGAGGTGCAAAGCTTGGCGGTAACGTGATCAAGTGGCACAGATTTAAGTGTTTTTAGCCTGCTGTCAGCTGTAGCTTTGTTGCCGTTTTTCTGCTGAGAGAACAGATGCAGACTAATTAGATTATGTCACCTGAAGACTGGCTTAAACATTTACAAACTAAACTGAAAACAGCGGCGTTGTCTTATCGGCTGTCTCAGAGCAGATCAGGAAATCTTATCGAGCTCAACCTCATATTTGTTGGCCCGCAGTAGCACAAGTGAGTGTCTTAGGATTGAGGGAAAAAAAGAAAAAAGGAGAGTCGCTTGTGTAAAAACACACAAACTGTTATGTGAAGAGATGGCCACTGTATGTCCTTTGTTAGAGGACTAATTCATTCTAAAGAATCCAGTAGCTGGTGGAGCTTGTTTCAATCAATCTATTTTTTCATGGGGTCGTTTGTAAAAATGTAACCGTGGGAGCAGATCCAGTGGTCCCACAAATTGTCGAAGTGTCCTCAGGCAAAACACCAAACTCCTGAAGCTGAGTGAGCACCCTTTCTGCACAGACTTTAATGCATGAATGAGTGACAAAACTGTATAAGTGCTGCTTTAAGTTAAAAGTGCAGACAATCAGATTCCAGTGGTTCGTCAAGTCTGCCGGTAAAACATCCCCCAGTGAAAAGGACATTTTGCTCCGCGATGCAGTGAAGGGCTACGTAGCGTGAAAAGGAAAAGGTCATTTAAAACCAATTTGTCGCTCTGAAAAACACAACGTTTCTAGCTCTTTGGGAAAGATCTGGAAAAGTTAGAAAATTTATACATTTGAAAGGATCCCCAGATAATTCACTTAACTTGAATCAAAGGGAATATAATCTTCAGGACTAATGCAGGGTCAACCTGCAGCCTCGACCCTATTCCCACTTTTTTCCTGAAAAACATTTTTAGCTGTCTCTCACCATACATACTTGATATTATTAACAGCTCCATTCTCACTGGCATTTTTCCCAACTCGTTCAAAACAGCTATAGTCAAACCACTCTTGAAAAAAGCAAACCTGGACCAAAGCATCCTCAACAATTACAGACCCATCTCCAACCTTCCCTTCCTCAGCAAAATCCTAGAAAAAGCAGTTTATAAACAATTAAACGCATTCCTTTCCGAAAATGACATTCTGGAAAAATTCCAATCTGGGTTCAGAGCAAACCACAGCACTGAAACAGCTCTGACCAAAATAACCAGTGACCTCAGACGCAACACTGCTGCAAACAAGGTGTCAGCCCTGATTCTCCTGGACCTTAGTGCCGCATTCGACACATTAGACCATAGTCTACTTTTACACCGCCTTGAATCATGGGTGGGACTGTCCGGCCATGCCTTAAACTGGTTCAAATCGTACATCACAGACAGAACTTTTTTAGTCAGCATCGGAGATCATGTGTCCAGCAAATACGATGTGCCCTTTGGTGTTGCTCAGGGAAGCTGCCTAGGCCCTCTCCTCTTCTCCCTATACATGCTACCCCTGGGCAGTGTCATCAGGGAGCACAACATTGATTTCCACAGTTATGCGGACGACACCCAATTATATATCGCCATCGAGCCAAACCATTCCACCACCATCTCTGCTATATCCACCTGCCTCTGCGCCATCACCAAGTGGATGAACAGTAACCTCTTAAAGCTAAACGAGGAAAAAACAGAAGTTTTACTGATCGGCCCCCCGGATAAACGCCAAGCACTTCACCATTGCCTTGGTGACTTAAAAGTGCACACTAAAGACACTGTTACCAGCCTTGGCGTGATCTTTGACCCCGACCTGAGCTTCCGTCCCCATATTAACAACATTATCAGATCTGCCTATTTCCATCTTAGAAACATTGCCAAGGTGCGTGTATATGTCTCCATTCAAGATGCTGAAAAACTTTTGCACGCCTTTGTGACCAGCAGAATCGATTACTGTAATGCACTCTTCACTGGTCTCCCAAAAAAAATACTTGATAAGCTACAACTCTTACAGAATAGTGCGGCACGATTGCTTACAAGGACCAGGAAGAGAGAGCATATTACCCCTGTCCTGGCAGCCTTACATTGGCTGCCTATACCTTACAGAATCGATTTTAAAGTTCTTTTAACAGTGTTCAAGGCCCTAAACGGTCTCGCCCCTCCATACATCTCTGACATACTGTCCTTTTACACCCCTACCCGTTCCCTCAGGTCAGCTGACTCCAAACTCCTGAAAATTCCACCTCCCCCACCAAAAAAGATTGGTGAAGCCGCATTTGAGTTTTACGCACCCAAAAAATGGAATTCCCTCCCCTTGCATATTAGAACAGCCCCCTCTGTGGACACTTTTAAGAAACAGCTCAAAACACATCTTTTTACACTTGCATTCCCTTAGCTGCCGTCATTTGTCTATCAACACTCTTTTTTTCTGTTCCCCGCTGTTTTTTAGTCAATTTGTGTGAAATTTGTTTAATCTCTGTATTGGTTTTTAAATATTTATTTTAATAAGTTAGATTTTAATTTTCATTACCTTTTTTTTTTTTTTTTTTTTTTTTTTTTAAACCTTATTTCTTGTGTCACTGTGCTCTATTCTTTGTTGCTTTTAATTTGTTTTTTTTAATTCTTTTATTGTTAGAGCACTTTGAGCTGCATTCTATGTATGAAAATGTGCTTTATAAATAAAATTATTATTATTATTATTATTATTATTATTATTAATGCACTCACAGTCCTCCTCTTCTACCGCAGGGGAGAGGACGCAGAGGACGAGAATATCACAAGTGACGACGACACAAATATGAACTAAGGTCTCGCAGGACGGCGTCTGTATGACGGAACGGACACGCGAACAATCCTACTGTGGGTGAGACAGTTTCCCACTTGATTCATATAAAAATACTCAGACAAAGTTTCAACTGCATTCAATACAAAATAGTTGTGGTTTATTTTTCTGGGAACAAAAAATGGCAACAACTAAGTGTCACTTCTCAAAATCAGAAATATCTACAGGAAAGAAACAATAAAGGTTCCTTCTATCAATTACCATTTATCCACCAGGTTGAAATGATAACTTTAAATGCATGTTTGCGTGGATTGTGTTTTCCTTTTTCTTTTTTTTTTTCACATTTTCTCTATTCTGAACATTAAAACGTGTTCATTTCATTGTCATTTCCCTTCAGTCTTCCGGCCTGCAAAGAAAAAAAAACGCTCCACGTATTTCAGTTTCCACCTCTGAAAATGCTTTTGTTTGACAGCTTCATAAACACGAGTGTCTGTACAAATCCTATGAAAAAAATAGAACAGTTCTGATGGAAATAAAAGAAACTCTTTGACAACAGAACATCAACATGCCTGATTGAACCCTAATGTTATTTGTAACCATTGCTTGGCATTTTTTCCTCCCTTTGTTGTGTCCTGGTGGGATTGTTTGCCGTCACCATGGATACGTTTTTCCTCTCGAGGTCTACAAACACAGATCCAAACACAACACATACACTTTTTTCCCCAAGAATGACATCCAGTTGTGCGTTGCTATTTTCTGTATCCTCTTTAAGCTGCTTTTTCCCATCCATTCAGAAAATAAAAATGGATGCAGATGAAGCTGGGAGAGTTCTATATAGGAGTATGTGTGTTGTTTTTGTCACTTGCTGATAAATCATCTTAAAGGGTACTTGTTGGTGGTGGTCCAGCTGGGTCTTTAGTCCATGAAGCTTGCTTCATTGTGTGCTTGCCTACAGTATTTCTACATTACTGCTGGTAAGGGTTGGCAAGGGGTCGACCTGTGACTTTAGTGCAATGTTTTCCCAACTGTCTCTGGGAAATTTATGTTGATGATTTTGTCCCATTTCTGACTTTGACTAGCCCTTGGTTGTCTTTTTTTTTTGGGGGGGGGCTTCTAGTTTGTAACTAGAGGCCCACTTCATCTTCTTCTTTAGTCACACACAGGCCCATGTGTCCTAAAGTTTGGGTGCCATTCTGATCGATATATTCCAAACACCATGAAGCTTTGTGATAAAACGGACACTTAAAAACTTTATCTGCCACAGTACTTCAAAGATCCAGATTTCCAGACACTTGGCTCTTACTAGGTTAGCGTGTCCAGTTCTTCCTCCAAAGTAGGAACTAGCAGAATGTCCAAGGATACACAGAAAAGAGCACAACGTCAGACCTCACTAAGCCAGAGCCAGGGAGAAAGGGGGAGGGTCGGTGTGGGGTTTTTTTGTTTTTTTTTGTAAACAACAAACATCCACTTCACAAGCCCACGTATCCCTCGCTTCCATCTCCTCCTCTTCCTCCCTCCATCTTTAGAAGAGACTAAATACAGCAGGTTCTGGATGGGGCAGAGGCGGAGCTTCAGGGGAGGCTCTAGGTAGTGTAGAAGGTAACAGCTATGGGAAAAGTTGTCCCTGTGTGTTTAGGAGCAGGGGATAGATGTGTGTGTGTGTGTGTGTGTGTGTGTGTGTGGGGGGGGGTTGTGTGCGCATGTGTATGTGACTTTGACTGTGTGTAAATGCCTTGCTGCGAGGCTGTTAGGACTGTTTGAGGCGCTTGCGTGGGGGTCCGAGGAAAGGGCACTGAGCAGAGGCCAGGGAACGGTAAGCTTCGGCCACCAGGTGCGGATGAGACACAACCATGGACTTCCAGCCGGCTGTCTCCATCACCTCTGCAGCGTGGCTGGAGGACAAAATGTGAGGAGAGACAGATAAACAAAAGAAATGATTGTTTTATTGGTCACTTAATTGGCCCGAGAACACAATACACAATATTAGTGTCCATTTACAGTGCGTCGTTTAAAGTTGGGTAAGCCCATATTTATGATCGTATGTAAACTTCTGGCCACAGCCAGCTGCAGTCAGAGGAAAGACACATAGCAGCTTTAACTATTTTTGAGGAATGTTTTATCATGAGTTGAAATTAGTTTTGATGTGCTCATAAGAACGAACGTGAAGGAAAGAAAACCAAAAATGTATTTTTTGGACATATCAACCACATCACGAAAAATACATGTGGGCTGGCAGTCTGGACAGACACGTGTTCAGAGTAATTATCACACATCCATCTGAGGCAACAGGGGAGGCGACAACAGACCAAGTGAGAAGTCGGAATGCCCTGATCCCTCAGAAAGACTTGAGAGGGTTTAATGATATCAGACACACCACTCCACAGGGACACATGTGAAATTAAATTATTAACTGTGACAGAGCCACCAAAAGATGAGGCCTGATGGAGAGATTGAGTCCTGGTACCGTCGGTAATGATGCCGGGATGCAAAAGAAAGAGATGAAACAAACTGACATAACAACTGAGACTAAATGTACAGTGAACATGGGGGACCTGCGAGTCTGCAAAAAGGTGCTGGAAACCCAATTATAAGTGACAAAGAGCCCCTTTCTGTGTGCGAACTTACTAGTTGATGAAGTCGACTGCCTGTGTTTTGAGCTGGTCGGCACTGTGCAGATCGGCAAGGATGAGGATCTCGGCAGCGTTCTCCACAGACAGACTGGTACACAGGGCATCCTCGCACATGACCTTAAGTCTCTCCAAAGCGTACTGAAAGAAAAAAAAGAGACGGCACAAGACGATTTGCATAATTTTATTTATTTTTTACTTCACCAGTATTTGTTTGCAATACTTCCGAATATTACTGAAGTTTTCAAGTGAAAAGTCTGCCTGTCCTTACCTGTCTGTAGGGTTACACCTCTAACCAATACAAATGCATCCAGGGCATCAGGCTATAAATCAACTGTTTGGTAAATATTGGGCTTCTAACTCAGAGAGACAGTTTCTCAAATTCAGTCTTATATTTGGTGTCATGGGGGAGTGAGATAAGTGGGAAATCAGTGTCATGAAATCCAGATTAATTGATGAGACGAGGTTTAGGAGGTTTTGTGTACTTATACCATGAAACCCCAGAGTCTTCCTATGATGGGAAAAACTTTGGATTCTGATTTACCAACAGGAACTATTCGTCCTTACGAGGCACACAAGCATTTCTCCGTCCCCAACACAGCTCGACTGATAAGGACACAGTTGTGCACGGGCCAATAACTGCGGCGGAGTGCTGAAGTATGTGTCATTGAATTTCCTTCATTGAAATGAACGAACCTCCATCTGTTTATCAGCTGTACAGCACCAGCCCAACACCTCCACAAAGCAGTGGTATGACTGTGCTGTTGAATCACCTTATCAGCGGCTGCAAGCAGGTCGTCAGCCATCTTGTCCAGGTTGGGAGCCTTGTCTGTGTAAATGAAGCACATCATCTCTTTGAAAACCTCAGGCTCCACGTCGTTGATCTCCACACGGTTCTGGCAGATCAAAAAAGAAACGAAGGTTGGATGAAGTGCTTCACGATTGCACAGCGTCCTCCATCTTTAGAGTCTTTGCTCGATTCCATAAAAATATTAATACTGATATCCATGAATCAAATATGAATAAACCACTTAAAATGGCTAAAATATTTCAGTATCACATTTCCTGGGGAAAGAACATTTCACTACGTCTGCTGCTGTCAGTTCTTTTAGTTCAGGCAGAGAGGAAAATGGTTTTATTTACATCTTCTGAACATTATTCATTCTATTCATGTGAAGCCGCTTCACTTCTGCTGTATTTTTGATTTCAAATGAGAATAAACGACACAGAAGGTTAAAAGAAAAAAGAAAAAAAAAAAAACTCTACTCAATGCAACCTTACAGGAAATCAACAGCTTAAAAAAAAATATTTGCCCGGGTCTCAGCTCAACTGGAGTCTGGTAATTATAAACCAACATCCACAAGAAGTTTCTCATAAAATTTAATGAAGCGACAAAATGAAAAATCTCTCTCTCACACACACATCTGAGCGACTACTCCCGCAATCTCATTTCTTACACATGTGCGAGAATGGGGAAAAAACAGAAGCAATTCTCTGCTTGTGAAGCTTTGTCAGTGAGGGATGAATCCTGACCCCCCCCCCCTCAAGTACAGCAGGACAATTGCATTTTGGCTGCACTATCATTCAGTTTCACCGAACACCTTGGTGTTGCAGCCATTTAACAACACACGATCCTTCACTCGCTTTAACCCTTCAACAAAGCGGGGAAAACCTGTGCATCTCAGCTATCGAGGAGCAAAACAAATTTATTTTTGGAGAGAAAAAATAAAAAAAAGGGGTGTGGGGATTGGGACCTTGGTCTCACCTTTTTGCTCTCCTCCATCTCGTGCTCAAACATGGCACTGAATACAGGGGAGCGCGCTGGGGAGGAAAGGAAACGTGTTCGTCAGGAGAAAAATTATCACTATTTATTGCTCACGTAGGTAAGCATTTCAAACAGGAGAAACAAGATGAAAGGTGAATCCTAATCATGTCTGTACCTGCCAGGATGGCTTTGTGGGCCTGAAACTCTTGGCCAGCCACACACAAGGAGCAGTCTGTGAAGCGGGAGTTCTCCCACAGGCCTCCTAGCTCGTCTGCTAGCCGACAGTCGGGCACCTTCACCATGTTCATTGTGTTCTGACCAGATATGTTGACGGAGTCCTGCACCACACTCACCTGAGGGGCAGAAAAATCCCTGACAATTAATAAACCCAAACTGTCAAAACATAAAGAAATCGAGCAATCTAAGGTTAGGGCTCGGCACTGTACCTCACAGAAGAGCGTGAGTTTGTCATCGGGAAGGAGACCATTGGCCTCATCGAGGAGAAAATCTCTCCGGATGAACTTTTTAAAGCCCCAGTCTTTCCCCTGAACGAAGCGATACGCCCTCTGACTTTCTGCAGACAGACAGCAAACACGCAAGTCACAAAGGGGTACGTACAAGAAGAAGCACAAACCTCTCCTCAGAACAGGACGAAGACTGATTCTGTATACTTTCATATTTCCTGCTCACCCATGGCTTTGGTCTCCTCTCCCTTTGCGTTGAGAATGGAAAACTTGAACTTTGCGCGCACCTCTGCCTTTGGACAGCTGACCAGCAGCAGGTAGAGGGACAGGTAGTCTTTGCTTTCCTCATCCAGGCCTTTTGGATTCACTCGCAAACACCTGATTGAAAAGAAAAATTTTAAACAGTCAACATCTGTCATAAAATGAGGCGGAGGTCATAAAATATTAATCAACTCCTAATGGTTTAAGTCACTCCTTAACAGACTATTATGTTGTGTTGTTCCATTATGGCTTACTTGTACAACTCACCATCATAAACTGTTTTTCCAGTAAGTCATTTTAACCAAAGTCAAACCAAACAGCTAAATGTGTATCAAACAGGGTGGGGCTTTTCTTAATGTTTTCAACAGTCCATTTCCTGTGAAAACAAAGCAAAGCTATTGGGAACCCACCATTTTAGTTTGTCGTTTGCCCCCGAAGAGAAGGTGGAACTCTTGATGACCTCACCCATCTCCTCACGACAGAAACTGAAGTTGTTGATGGTCCACATGTAGGAGAACTTCACCACTTTGATCTGGAAAAGAGAAAAAATAACCCTCAGCAAAGCCTGGCGTGATTCACATAAAGTTGTAAAATGTAATTCCTATTTTTCTTTTACCTGTGTGTAGCACCAGCTCTCGGCCACAGGCCCGCTGGACATTTCCGCAGGGGGAGGGGGACTCGGGACTCTTGACATTGCCAGCGTGACAGAAGGTGTTGGGGGGGCAAGAGGGTGAGGAGGAGGAGAAGGAATGTGTCGCTTCCACTCGTCAATGTTCAGTCTTCACGTCCATCTGCATCAGTACACACCAGATGGAAGCAGTTTGCCCCCCTTGAAGCACACAGGACAAGAATTAAAAACCCAAAAAGTTCTTTAAAAAAAATCCTGTTTAGCCTTTAACACACTCTTCTATCATACAGACAACAATACATGCCCAGTAATATTGTTGTAATGTTTTAAATACTTGAACGCAGTTTTTCTAGAGAAGATAATTGTTTTGTATATGTGATTATCGTCCATTGACTCTTTTGGGCTTTCACATGCGCGAGCCTACAACCAGCCGGTGAGTTACATGCTGTTTATAAAGTTGTTTTGTAACGTCCCCATGCCAGTAATGTGAGAACCATGCATATGGTTTTGATGGTAAGGCTTGTGACTTTATTGTCGGATGGTTTATAAAGTGCTGTGACGTTTCTGCAGTGTGCAAGTTGTTGTTTTACGTGGAAGGGTTAGCGCTTGCCCCTAGCCACCACGTATTAGCCTCGCATGACAGGCTGCGCGAACAGCGCGATCTCCACACAGGGAGCGCAGATTTGCACCTGTCTGTGTCCTACTATCAGTATTTGACAACCTCTAGCAATGGAAATGCGCTTCAAATGCCCCGGAGTTCCCCTTTAACAACCATATTTCATCCTCGGCGGATATGATGATGCAACTTCCAAAGAAAATGACAAAACTACACATGTACCCAGAGTACATTTGGTTTATAGTACAATAAATATCAAATACATACCGTAACCACATATTTGCAGCATGAATAAAAATGTTATTCAACTATCTTGATACAATTACAACCTGCCACTTTGATGTAACGGTACTCTTTTATTTTTATGTCTCACAGTGAATCTGTGACAATTTTCTCCCAATTCAGTATCAGTATTTACTTTTTCCTCTCCCCAGTCTTTGAACTCTCAACTCATCTCTGCCTTATCCCTCATTCCTCTCACACACAGAGCCTTTAATGTTTTTATGTCTTCTTTCTACAAATTCAATCTAGGCTGCAACTGAGAGACGGCTGGAAGATTAACTTTATAAAGGACAAGATACATTGGCGGTGAAGCCATATGAATTACTCAGTCTGAAAAGATAGAAAGTTTTACAGCATTTGAACATATGTCCAGTGGTCTAAGGAGGAAGATCAATGCTGTCTTAACATCCTTCAAACAAATGAATTACATTTCATGGGGGGGGTTTAGTAGCAGATACTGTGTGGTATTTGTATACAACTGGAACACTTATTTGATTTGATATCTTATATGCGGCAACAGTCCCTACATCTTTATCCAGCTAAACACCTTGGTGGATTCAAGAAATATCTTCATGAACTAAGGGGGTGCTATTACTCACAATCAAAGTGAGCGACAGTGGAGGATGAAAACCCTCTGAGATAGCCTCGGTGGAATAATAACTGCGGTTATCAACAAATCCAATTAAATTACTGAATCTATTCCAAACAGTTCCCATCAGCAGCACAGTTCCCGTGCAGCTGATTTCCTTTAATTTCCTTTGAACATTTCCTTTAATTTAAAAAAAAAAAAAAGAGAAAAAAAAAACAATGACTAATGATCCAACAAGTTTTCTTGATTTCTTCAACGGTATCGACCGATGAGACCGAGAGAAAATAAGATAAGGGAAGAAAGTACCGTGAAAGAAAATTAAAGGAGAAGAGATAGAGAAGCCAAGTGGAAAAACAAATGAAAAATGGAGCACGGTCTGTGTGTGTGCTCCGAGATAAATTGCCACCAAAAAGAGGTTAGATGGAGACAAAGGAAAAACATAAAGAGGGAGAAGAAGAAAAATCAAAAGTAGAACAGCTGTAGACAGATGACTGAGATTAGGGCTCACTCTGCATTAAAAGGACTCCCATCAGCGCTGTATCTAACTGATCTGTTGAATCCGTCTAATTGAACTTGTGCCTCGAGAAGACATTTGTTGTGAATGGTGTTACATGAATAAACTGAGCTGAAAGAAGAAGAAAAGTGACGTCATGGAAACTTCCAGTAAAAGTTCCAAAGTTCCTCTTAAAAAAAGCCATAATGCAAAGGTTTCAGGTTGCTGGTTAATGGGGAAACCACTGAACAGAAATCAGCCTCAGTGCTTGAAAAAGAATGTTTTGATCTTACTGTGAAACACTGCATTCAGACTGGCTTCAGTCTAATCAAACAGGCTTTCAAGAAGATTCTCAGGAAAACTCAGCATCCATATTCCTGTAAGGTCACACCACAGCAGAGCTGTATTAAGTCAAGAGTTATTCTGACATTGCTCATTGCTGCCACTAGTGATTGAAAATGCACAACAGCAGCTTTGAGTGTAAAGAAGCTGTAACAAACGCATCATTATTCTGAGAAATACAGTATTTAGAAATACAGGGACCTGTGTTTGGCTATCTGTCCTTTGTCCGTATCAAAAAAAAAAAAAAAAAAAAAAAAAAATGCGCCAATATTCTACGTTTTCTAAAACAAGTAATGGATAAAGATGAGTAGCCACAATAGTATGAGATCTTATAATTTGATCAGATTTTTAAAACATGGGAGATGACGGACATAACAGCAGATGAACAGATTTGCAACATTAAGAGCACACGTACCAGACAATTACTTCATGATAAAGGTCCATGCAGCCTGAGTTTACACAAAACACCTGAAGGAGGACTATTCCACGTCCTCTGTATTTCACAGAAACTTTCACAGACCAAATTAGAAAATGACCTTAGAATTTGTGACATAAAACTGGCCCAACCATCATCTCGTGTTAGGTTATTTCATCTTACCGAGAAGAGGAGGAAGCAAGTGAACAGGCATGAGAGTGATGCTGTTGCTTGAAAAACTCCTCACACCAGCATGAAATCAGATCGTGGCTACAGTCATACGTGCTTCCATGTTTTAAAAAGGTTACTTTGCTTGGCTGCACAGTAAACAAAGCAGCTGCAGTGATGAAACCTGCAGGACGATGACTAAACCCGATTTGCCTATTCTTCATATAACACGTTCTATAATTCAATCATATATTGATCGTGTATGCCTTAAATCCACTACTTTGCTGTTCTGTACACACAACATCTAATGTCTGCTGATCGTCCCTTTTCTTCCTTAACTGGATGGAGTTAAAGAAGGGGTTTCATTAAGTTGTCCTACCATGCTTCAGTTTCCAAAAACACAAAATACTGTATCATTTCTAGAGGTTAAAAGCTACGTGATGAATTCATATGCAAACTTTCACCAGGCAATCTGTTAAAATATGGCCACTGTACACAAGTGATTGAAGTCCAATGATTTGAGCATAACTGATACAAGTTTGTTTGCTCTTTTTTTTTTAAATTGTAAAGGTTGCAATCAAAGTCTATCAAACAGCAGGTGCCAAAAAAAAATCCATTTCAAGTCTGGAAGCTGGTACAGGACATGAAAACAATCTATTAACCCCGTAATCATAATTTTAATTTTCAACCAAAAGTCACGGAGACAAACTAGGCTTAACTTTGAAGAAATATTAATACACACTAAATACACAGTAACTACTAGAACAAACAGCCTAGGCTATATTCCAATAATTTTATCAACTAACATGTAAGTTTATCACAAAACTTATAAGAGAGCAAGAGGAGAGAAATCCTACAGACAAGATTAGATTAACATAGATTTTGGATAATAAGGTCAATAAATATAACATGTCTAAAATAAGAAATAAAAAAAGTATAGCTTTGGAATTATGATACATACAGTTGCATCCATGGCCCGACTGCCTTTTCCCTGACATTTCATACCCCACACACAAAAAAAAGAAGAAATCAATCTCTGCTCTAAATTAAAGACTGAAGGTATAGAGGCATTTCAGACAGCAATTTCCAAGAGGAATGGGGAAAAATTGCAACCCTTGTCAAAGTGTCAGTGAACACAACGTCTGTTTCCAAAGCGCTGGTCTTTGAGGACTGCAGTCAGCTACAGACAAACCTTAAAATTATAATTGGTACAGGGGCTGGGAATCGATCGCAGAGCACGTGTTCAGCCTCTGTGGAAGCGATTTCATATTCTGCCCTTGGACATGGTGCTCCTCCTTTCCTAAAAACTCAATCTCAGTAAGGTATGAGCTATTGATTTTGCTCCAGCGATCAGCTTGCCTCGCTCTCACCCTCGACTTTGTGCAGACCCACAATTACAGTGAAGGAGATTTGACGGGAGAAAAAAGCTTCACCTCCTTTCAGTACTTCCTAACTAAAAACCCTGCTCACTTCACCAGGCATGGGAGGTTAAATGGAGGAGGGACCTCACTGCATATGTAATATGCTCACTCACCTTGCTCATGCTATTACCAATAGTTACACATGCTGTGTTGACCTCCAAGGTCAATAACTCCCGGGGAAAAATGTAATTGCAAGTATTCTAGTCTTCATAAGTAGGGTTTGGAGGGATCTGAGTAACACTGAGCCGACACTATTACCATTTGTAATACTGTAAAACAGTGTGAATGTGTGAAATGAATACATGTGCAATATAATTCACACTGTACACATTTCAGCACCATGTATAGCAAACTCACAGAGAACCTTTTGAGAGGCTGCAAACTTTTAAGACCTACTAAATATTTCACGAAGGAAGAGTGAATGAGTGGAACAGAGCACTAAGTAGATGTCTAGTGTATGTACGCGTTTTATTAAACTTAGTACAGGACTCAACCACAGCTTCAGTCCTCTCTGACTATCAACCTACACAGAGCAGAGGTAGAAATGATCGTATTCTTCTCCTGATTTTAAACCTGCACATCGGCAACTTTACCGAACTACATGCAAACACATGCACACAGAACACGAGCTAATCAACTGTTACTCTCAAGCAGTAACATCCAATCTGTTTTTATTCTTGTGTCGTGTCTTGCTCATATGCATGTTCTAATGTCCCTCATTATCTCGGTTTAAGTTGTATTCAGGCCCCCCCCCAAGCCTCAAGCTCACATTATTTCTCCTAAAATACTGTACAAAGAGCAAGGGTTTGCTGCAGTCCATCCATAGAAAGAGAGACTCAGCAAAGAGGGAGTTAGAAGCCACCGACAGCCACAACATCAGCAACCCGAACAGCCTATAAGAAGCTAAACAACATGGGTCATGGAACAGATTCAGATCATTGTCGGGAAGCAACAGAATCAATTGCGAAGGGCTTTGTTCTCTCAGATGAATATAAAATATATACATATATAATATAATATATAAAAAATATAAAAATGCTAAAATGCCTTCCAAAATATACTTAAGCTTTACATATAGCAAAGCGCTCAGGAAGTCCTGGCTGAACCTTTCACAAAGCAGGTAGCATACATGTTTTGATAAATAAACAAAGAGGGAGAAACAGATAACCACACAACATAACCCTGACTAAACAGGTAAATTTTTTTTATTTACTTAGGATTAAACTACTTTTCCATGGTGGGAAAGTTGGATGAGATGCATTTCACACCTTCCAAGTTGCATCTCTTTTCCTAAATGAGGCAATCGCACGCTCAAAGTGGATTTTTCATGTGGGTCATCACTGTAAAGGTGAGCTCAGCTAAAGTGTTCAATGTGTTGTGGGCAAAAAGATGGACTCAGGAAAATCTTTAATTAAAAGGCTATTTCAACTCTGCTGCGTAGCAAGTTTTTCACTTGGAAAAATGGGCAACAACTGAAATAACTGCTAGAACTGCAAGACGTGCAAGTGTCGCACTCCAAGGAACACCATTTCTCAGATAAATATCATATAATATAGTTTAGGAAAGCTTGGCTGAAGGCCATAACAATTAAAAAAATCTAAATTATTTCTGACAAAAATATTGGCTGGACAGATTTTCATCATCTGTATCCCTTATTTAGGAGAAACACACACACGGTTAAGGATAAGGAGTGAAATAAACAGCAAAATCTTTGCTGTGGTTTTCAGTGTATTCCCAGTTGAGTTGACTCACGCAACAATATGAAGATCCACACAGAACTTTGACTCACCATCATAGCCAAAAATCATAACTAAAAACTTGTCAACCAGACGGTTTCTGAGCAGCTTGGTTAAACACAACTTAGGAAAACACACCATGATAATATGAGCACTTCTAAGGATAACCCCACTACAATAAATACACACTATGCATTAGGTAAATAGTCATAATAAAACTGTTTGAAGGCCCAAGATCTATAAAGCATCTTGCTCCTGATATATATTAATAATCACATGTAAAAGTACCTTTCATTTCAGCATGTTTCTGTTGAACAATTCGTCTTTTAATGACATGATGCTGGGAACTGGCAGAAGCCCTTTGCTTGTAGTTAATGTAGGCAGTGACAGTAGCAGGTAGTTGACCTGCTAACAATACAGAGAACTGACACTTGTATCTTATTTTAATTGGTACTCCACTTTTAATGCCTGTAAAAATGACACCGTGCTCATAAAACGAAAATATATACAGAGATACAAGCCTCTGATAATTGTGTGAGTACATAAATCCTGTCTGTAATCCACATAATCTATCGACAGCACGGATGCTAACTTAATCGAGCTCGGTGACTGGTTAGCCTCATTCCTGTAGCGGCTAACGTAAGCCAAACAAAAAGGTCGGGGAAATTGCCAAAAAATGTGCCATTAAAAATATAACACAACCACCTTCATTGTGTAATCTGAAGTCGTTAGTCCTTCTATTACGGCTTTCTGGTTTGTTTATCGACAGACTCACCTGTATGTTGGGTTAAATTATAACGCTAGTTGTCCGGGATTTTCTGTTGTTGTTAGCTAGTAGTTCTACAACTGGCAGTTCCCGATAGTCCTGCTCTGTGAGCAGCGACCCCTTCTGTCTCGGGGTGATATCACAGCCCATGTATACATTACAAATCTTAGCCTATCCACTGGTGAGTTTTGTTTTTGTTCCGACCTTGCCAGTTTGTCAGTGGAAGTGTACACCATACATCTTCAACATTTCTGTCGTTCATCATTCACAGGTATACAGGAGTACCTTTTAATTTTTTTATTTCAAAAGCTTAACTGCTTATCTCAAATACAGACGCACATGTCCTCACAGCATGAGCTAGTCGACTGATTTAGCTGTGTGGGATTTGCTCCATCTGCTGGATGCAGGAAAAACACTAGACAAAAAAATGTCTAATAGTCGTAACAATACATCCAGATCCATTTAGTTTTGGGATATACATGTAGAAATTTACCGTTGCATTTATACAATTTGAAGGCTTTTTCCTATGACCACAGAGTAACAACAGTAAATATATGTTCAAATGCATTTATCAATAGGAGTTAGGACATTCACAAGGGAAATATTACTAATCATACACAATCATATGACAACACAGGACTTTATTTTAAACTTTTATTGGTTTTAGATGTTTAGTTTCATACTGAATACATATTAAAAAGAAAGTTGATAAGAAACAAAGCATAACTTGCCACAGTCCAATGTTTTTAATATGCACAAACACACATCCTTTCTTTATACAGTAGAACACAGATTAAAAAAAAAAAAAAAAAAGACAAAAGCTATACATGAGACACAGAAAGGAATTCTTTGTAATCAATTTGTTGACAATATTTACACAGGTACAGACTCAGATTAGTAACGACATGGCCACAAATGTCACATGCAGTGTAATGCCGTCATTTCTTAAAGATTCACCTCCGTCTGTTAGGGACAACAACATTTCCGCTGGTCGCAATGGGGATTAAGAGCTTTCTCTGCTCCATTCGAAGATATTTTTCAATTAGCACCTCCACTGGCACCTTGTCATTCACGTATCCCTGCCTGTAAAATGCAGACACACACCAATTAAATTTTAGGCAAGCAGGTAAATCAAAATTCATAGAAACCTGTCATTTACGTCGGACTACACAAAGTTGTTTTTTTTTTTTATCTTTTCTGCTTTAGCATTTCTCTCTAAAGACCACAGAACATTGTGTGCTGCTTCGTGACTGACGGCAATAAGGGAATTCTTATGTGATTGCAGCTCATGTAGTTTTATAACTTTACATTGGGCGATAGGTTTCATTAAAGCTAATTGATGTTTTAAACCAACGAAAGGTCAAATGACTTAGTGTAATGCCAAAGGACTCCCTACAGAGAATTATCAGACTTTGCTTTTTACATTTAGCTTTGTATTGCTTTTCAGCTCAGAGGTGAGTTAGGTTTAAGCATCTCTAAAAACCCAATGTACCACCAGCAAAGTACCAACGTGTCAATGTTGCTAATAATGCTTCTTCAGCTTGCAGTTAATATGATTCTTGATGCAGATTGGCCGAGCTCAAGCACTTCAACCTACACAAAATGGCAAGATGGAGATGAAAGTCAAGTATGAAGAGAGAGCTGTGTGAGTGAAAAAGAGCCATGTGAAGATAATATTTGGAATATTTGAGCATTTTGTGTCAATTCAGCGATCCAATCTTTACAATGTTTTCCACAAACGCATATGACAGAATTTTTGGGGAGGTGCTCATTAAACAACAAAAACATCTGTTTCTCAATCGTGCACACAGAGTAAACGCACCTTTTCAACAGAAGCTTAGCGTCTTCAACCTCGATGGTTTTTCTCTTTGCATGGGAGGCATACGTCTCCAAGTCCTCAACCAGCCGGTCAAAGAATTTATCCATTCTATTACGATGAGAAGATGCATTGATTATCCCGGCAGTGACAGTATTATATACAGTATCAGATTTTAGAGCAAACAGATGTTGCAGCTGATCAAATGTGAAACAGGTTCTAAAATTAAACCAAATAGATTGGAAAGACATTGCTTTTCAGTTTGGAGTCAAGTTCCTCGTTTATTTGTTCAAATGCAGTTTAAAGAGTTACTCACATCTCATTTAGAACAGGGTAAACATCAGCAGAGACCTTTGTTTTGGCAAAGTGCCTGAAGACACTCATAAGGTAGGCCTTAGGAAGGATTGTTTTCTTCCTAGCTGGCCCCGTCTTTCTCCGTCTCACCTGCTTGGGTTTGGCCGCAGGTTGCGCTTCTGTTGTACCACTGGAAGAACTACAGACATTAAGAGACAGTCTGTAAAAATACTTCACTGGAGATAAGACAAACACAAATTTACTTTTTTTCAAAACTCTGTATGACACCCGACACTAGAAATCAGTGGCGTCGTCGTTTAAATAAACAGACTTTGTTGTATTCGACTGGTTTCTTTCTACAAGAAGGAAACAGATTTCAGTGTAGCAAGAAACGTAGCTTGCCTGGCTTGAATGTTTTCAAAAGCAGAGGGCAACGCAGCAGGATCGGGATGAAAAAAGTTCCTTTTCTCTTTGACAAATGCTGGCGTCTTGCAGGGGAACTCTGAAATAGCCAGAATGAATAATAAAAATCAAGTTTCATGCTTATTATGATTTTATTTAAGAGCAAAAAAATGCACACAGTGCTTAAAGAGACTGACCTTCGCCTTCTTCATCACCGTCATCATCATCCTCATATTCTTCTTCATCTGCATCCTGAGCAGGAGCTCCTTCGGGTGAAGCATCGCCCCGTTGCCCGCTGACTTCAACATCATGCCTCACCTCAAGAAGATGAAACGAGTTCTCCCTTTCAGCCTCTGGGTCGTTCTCTGAGCAGGAGGCATCTTTCTGTTCAGCCCAGTCAGGCATCCCAGCGCGAGGCTGACTGCTCTCCTGGCCTCTCATTTCCAGGCTGGAGTTTAAATCAAGAGTAATGTTCGCTGTGGACTTTGCATCCGACCAAGCTACAAACAACACGAATAAAATGTATTATCAAATGGACAGCTTGTGAAATCCTAAATCTCAATACCATCACGAATATGCAAATCAAGGAGTAAATTCCGGATGTTTTCATTTTTCTCCATATAAACCTCTTTTGTTTCTTAGTGTCCCAGTAGTTAATAAGTAGTCCTTCCCAGGTCACAATGTAAACTATTTACAGTTTCTTCCTCTCAGATTTGAGGATCTGATGTCTGTTTCTACTCATATCACTAAAAGGGGTCCGAATTTTGGTTTGTTGGTTTGCTAAAACAAGCTTTATGTATAACTGAAGTAAACCTGACTGAGCCGTTGCTATCATTCAGTTTAAGTGTGTTATGTTAAAAGTAGAGGTTTAGAATAGTTTATTAGAATTATTTCTCCAAAGAATTTTTTAAAAAGTAGTCTTTTCTGCAAAGACTTTAAATAATTACAGAAATCTTAATCCATCTTAAATAAAGTTTTTTTTTTAAACTGACTAAATAATAAAGAATAATAATATACGTGGCAGGCCTGTAATGGGCGACATAAATATTTGAGTGTACCTGTCGCTGTGGCCTCGGTCAAACCCTCCCCTGCCTCTGTGACAGGAAGAATGAATGCACCTGCAGAGCGATGAACTCTTCGACTGATGTGCTCTGAGTCACGTTCCAGAGGTTCCGATGCCTCTTCCTCCTCCGTTTTCCCAGTCTCACTTTCAGTCTGACACTCTGCTGCAGCCTCATCTTCCTCAGACTGGGACCCTGCTTCAACGTCATCTTCAGACTGGGAATTTGCTGCAACTTCTTCCTCGTCCTCTTCTTCTTCGGCTTGAGAGCTCAGAGCAACCTCCTCTTCCTCAGACTGACATATCTCGACAGGTTTAGCACCCTCCTCGGCAGCACTTTTCTCCTCTTCTTCAGTTTGAGAGTCTGGTGAGACATCCTCTTCCTCAGATTGAGAACCTGCCTCATCGCCTTCAGACTGGAAATAAGGAGCACTCTCTTGACTCTGAGATTCAGCAGAACCTTCCTCCTCTTCCTCAGTTTGAGAATCTAGTGCTACCTCCTCTTGTCCAAACACACAACATGTCTCAACATCCTCTTCAGGGTTGGAACTGGCTGCACCTTCCTCTTCAGTCTGAGCCTCTTCTTCAGACATGACTCCAACATCTGTGTCACCAGTCTGAGAATCGGCTGCATCCTCCTCTTCCTCAGATTTTGACATGACTCTAGGATCTTCTTGTTGATCGTGAACGTCTTCACTCTGAAGTCCAGCTTCAACTGCATCTTCCCTCAACTGAGCCTCTGAAACGCATTCATCTTTCTGAAATTCAGCCACAGCCTCTTCTTCACTTGGAAACAACTGCACTGACTTGTCTGTTCCCAGCTTGTGCTGCTCCACTTCTTCCTCCAGCTCCATCTCTTGCATCTCTCTCTGAAGCTGAGATGCCATGACAGTGGGTTTGTCCTGAGTTGCAACAATGGAAAAGTTGGAGGTCATGGCATCGGGCTGATCGAAGAGAGTAGTGCTCGAGTTCACAATATCAGTCGTAATGTCAGGCTCACTGAGTTTGCTTAGACCCAACGTGAAACCCTCAGAGTGCGTAGTCTCACAGAGATCTCGCTCCACCAGCCCAGAGCTGCTCACACCTGGGTGACAGGGAGGAAAACATAAGAACATAACAAATAGTAATTAGCAGTGACACCAACTGCACCATTCGCTCCTCCAATGCAAAAAAACAAACTAACAGCTATGTCTGCCTATTCACAATGTACATTTAAATACATGTAATAGGTAAGAATTCACCAGAATTCACCAATTGGAGGTTAAAAAAAAAAGTCAAAAGAGACCTTCACTACATTTGTCATTCATTATTTTCATTACATTTCAGTTGGCTAATAGAAAAAAAGAATTGACAAAAATAAATAAATAAACAAAGAAAGATCACCTCCCATCTGCCGTTTAATCACAGCGGCACCAAACTCTTCTTCTGTGATTTTTCGACGATTAGAAACTCTCCTCTGCAGGCCTCTTTTCTCAGTCCGAACATCAACAAAGGGTGTTTTTAGACTCAAGGAGGTGGAACTGAAAATCAGATTGGACATATAATATGTTTTAAGTATGCATTCATCCATTTGTCACTGACCTGTGAATCAGATCACCGCTTCAGTACCTGATCAATTCTTTTTCATGAAAACAATTAAATAAAACGTGACATTACAGATTTTTTCAGAAAGTTCACCTTGACAAAGAAAATGATGATAGGTCACTGGTCGAATTTTCAATGTCCTCTTCAGCATCTGTAAGAATACGCAAGGCTCCATAAAACACACAGAACGTTCCTATGCTACTGTAACTGTAGGACTTTACATTAACATAGATTTGAAAGGGTTTAATGCAATTAGTTTGATCAATTTGAGCAAATCAGTTGCGACTTAAACCTCACCGTCTCCATGTTTCAGTCGTTTTTCAAAAGCTGTTACATTGAGGCTCCGGCGTGGTCTCTTTCTGCTCAACCCTCTTGCTGTGCTTGCAGCGTTTCCAATAGTTATATCTGGCAAATCCAGTCCAGACAACTCAATACTGAAAGTAAAGAAAATATATACTCATCTTACACCACATAAGTTAACCTGATGTCTACAAACAGCTAATAAAGAAGCAGATTTGAAGAAAAAGTGTATGCCTCTCAACAAATTTTACTGCAATCACTTAAGATACTGTTGCTTGGACTTCCTAAATATCAGGACCAACCTGTGACCAAAAAAAAAAAAAAAAAAAAAAAAACGAAACTCACCTCGAACGTGTCCTGGTAACAGTATTGTCGGCTGATGGCAGTTCTGGCTCGTCAGACAGCCCTTTCCCATGAACCACGGGAGATTTCACGGGCTCTGAGAGACAGGACTAAAGTTATGGCTACAAGAACAAGCTGAAACAACAAACAAATGCGCAAATAAATGCATATACCTGTCTGCAGGATGTTCATGAGTAAGTGCCTGGGAGTGTCTCCATCATTAAAAAGCATTGATGCTGTAGCAGGCGTGTTTGTTCTTCTGAGGACAACTGAGGCAGTCCTCCGTTTAGTGGCAGGAAGTGATTTTCTGGTAATGCTCTGGGAAGGAGAAAAATAGGTCAATTTTAGTAAGGTTCAAAAACAAGACAACGCTCAACATATACCCTGCTCTTCTTGTTCACCTCACGAATCTTATGTTTCAGGCTGCGCCGTAGGATGTTCTGTGGGGTTTGAGCATCCCCATCTTTCTTGCTCTGTCTGTTACTGCGCCGGACTCCGCTGGTACTCGGTCCCTGAGTGTTGCTAAAGTCAAGACAGCTTATAATTAGATTCATACCAGGCACAAAGTCATTAAGACTCATGCGTAACGCTCCGGCAATCAACATTTTTCATGGCTTTACATTGACCTACCCTCAGTGTCAGTTGCGGTTCAGACATCAGCAAATGGCTAAATATTTACTAAACCAGATGGTTCTCGGTATTGTCATTTTTGCTCGAAATATCAATAATTGCTCGTGGCAAGTCAATTTTTTTAGAATTAAAAAAAAAAAGAAAAAAAAGTACCTGCGAGTGACGGGAGTCCTGGGTGGTTCTGTGGAGAGAATATGTTTTAGCAGGACCCGAGCAGACAGGTCCTCCGTGGGATCCATTCAGACACCGAGCGAAGGCAAACCAGCTGGACAGCTGAAATAAGCTAACAAACGTTTGCAAGCAAACACTTAACGTACGTTAACTGTCAGACTGTGTGGATAGCCAAATGTATCCAATAACCCAGTGATCAACAAACAAGCATTAACCAAAAAGAGTGAGCTTAATTATAGCGTTAATTTAAAATAAAAAACCCTGTACTAAGCGCCGACTGTTGACTAATTCAACGTTTTCGTTCGTTTCACTGTCCCGCGTTATTTTTGAGTGAAGCATCGCGAGAAGACGGATTCTTCTTCGTCTGTTTTCTTTTTGCACCCTGTCAAGGAGCTACCAACGGTGCCGCCGCCACCAACTCAAGTGATCAGCCTTATTTAAGTACAAGTCGGGGTAGATGCTGACGTTGTAGATCCCTGAAAATACTTCATACCTGGATGATTAACAAGAAACACATCTAAAAGATGAGCTTTTAGATGTCTTATCTTTGATGATATTTGGACTATTTCTTGAAATATAACACTCACTACTTTGAACCACTTGCATTGTTGATAATACTGTAACTGCTCGTATCAGCTAAATTAATAGATTCTCATGTTATCTTCTCATTCTTTATGATTTGAAGGGATGTCAGACAACAGCACTTGTACAAAAAAAATTCAGATGGACATTTGGAGTAATTTGACAAATCCTATTATTCTATCGATTAATACAAAAAATAAGAGCTACATTTAAATATTTATATGCAATGATGAGGTTAAAGGTTATAATGAAGAATCCTTTTTTATTATTATCAGGGGCCACTTTGTTTTAACCGCTGTAGATTTGGTGTTTTATCTATGTCTGTTATGTTTCAATATGCTGTGAGTTTGTATTGCTCCTATTTGAGCCAGAGTTATCCAATAAGAGAGATTTTATTTTAACTAAGTGGGACACCTTAATAAAATTATGGTCATTTAAGATAAACACCAGAAACTTGTGCTAAAGAAAAAAAATGGACCAGACCCCATTTGAATAATTCCCTATAGTAATCCCTATATAGATCAGTGAGCAGTGCTGAGCAACATGTCATTGGAGTCATCAGGTGGGAACCTCCTTTCATCAATGTTTCGTCTAGTTGGGCCCACGACACCTCCAGGAGGCTAGATAATAACCACTGGCGTCCCAGAGTCACTCCCCTAATGCCAGCCATCACTGCTCCTCACAACACAACAACCATCTTTTCTTTACATAACCACAAGCTACCCCAGTCTCTCACCAACTGCACACCAGTCAAAGCGGGTTGGGGATACAAACCCTGGTTCGGGTAGTTGGTAGAAATAGAAGAGGTAATGGGTAATGGGAAGAGTAGGAATGGGATTCAAACCCTGGTTCGGTTAGGGGGTAATGAAAGTATAGAGGGTGCCAGAGGTGGAGGCATGACAAGACACACTAGCAGATTCAGCAGACAAACTCACCTAAACAGTCCTACAATCACTAACGATGCCAGCAAAAACAAAGCCAACTCACCTAATATGGCCACCTGGTTTCAAAAGGCTCACATGGGCCACACCCTCCACTTAATTATCCTGAATTTCTTATTTGCTTCTTCCAAGAGTCTGTTTACCCTAATGCTCCTCCTGCTGGGCCCCCAGCTACTATTGCTTCTTCTAATCCAAATCCACTGACTGGACTTTACTGCCTCATCTGACACTTCCTTCACTATTTTCCTCACACTCTGTCGACTTACACCCAGCTCCCTCAATAATGAGACAACAGACTTTGGAACAAATCCTCTACATCCTACTTCCACTGGACATATTCTATCTTTCCATCCTCGTTGCTCCGCTTCTGCCCCCAACTCCACATACCTAAGCTTTTTCCTTTCATATGCTTCTGCTACTAATTCCTCCCGAGGAACAATCAGCTCTATGAAATAGACTCTCATTCTACTCCTAGACCACAAGACTATATCAGGCCTTAGATTTGTAGAGGCTATTTCCAGGGGAACAACAAGCTTATTTCCTAAATCTACCTGAATCTCCCAATCACAAGCATCCTCCAAGCTGCCTTTCCTCCTTATTGTCTTTTTAACTTCCTCCCCCTCTTGAACAAACTGAATTGCCACTCTCTTCACCTTGGACCCTCCTAAGTTTACCTGCCTTCGTTTATCTTCAATACCTGCAGCTAAGCCTCTTAATACTTGGTCATGTCGCCATGTATACCGGCCTTGTGACAGACTAACCTTACAACCTGACAAAATATGCCTTAGAGTTGCAGTACCTGAACATAACAAACATAACGGGTCTCCATTTACCCAGAGTTTCAGGTTTTGGGGAGTTGGCAATACATCATTTGTTGCCCCTATCAAAAATGTAATACTCTTTTCCTCCATACTCCACAGATCTTTCCAACTAATCTTTTTCTTCTCTACACCTTCCCAATTCAACCACCGTCCCTGCTTAGCGTGAGCCACTGCCTTTGTACCCCATAACATTTCCTCCTGTCTACAAACCTGCTCAAAAACAAGCTTTCTCTTCTCCTTGGGACCTGCTCTACTCCACACTGGTTTGCCTGGGCCAAGCCCCAAGCCTCCCCGGCCTATTTGCACATTACCCACAATCTCTGCATGTCTAAACAATGCTTCTGCCCCCTGAGCTGCCATTCTTGGATTCCACTTCCTCCCCTTGGTTGGGTTTGGAACCACCTTACTAACTACCACATCTTTACTCCCAGCTAACAGGAGCTCTGTCCTAACTTTAGTACATTTAAACTCCTCTACTAGACTAGATACTGGGAGCTGGAGTATGCATTTCCCATACAGTGCCACAGTACTTAAGCATCTAGGAACACCTAGCCACTTCCTAATGTAAAACTAACTAATCTTTCCATTTTTTTTGCAACAGATAATGGAATCTCATACATAGACAGTGGCCACATCAAACTAGGAAACAATCCAAACTGCAGACACCACAGCTTCAACTTTCCTGGAAGCCCTGATTTATCTATTCTATCCAGTCCCTCAGCAACATCTTTCCAAAATTGCACTGCCTGCTCTCTATCATTCATGTCTGCCAGGTACCACCTGCCTAAACTCTTTACTGCCTTTTCCCTAATTATTGGAATGTTTTCTTCATCCATTACAAACTTTCCATCACTTATTTTCCCTCTACCTTTTGAGATACTTCTAGACTTAGTAGGTTTGATTTTCATACCAGCCCACTTAGGATTTTTATTAAGTCTCTCAAGTATCCTCTTTATACATGGCACTGTTGTAGTCACCAACATCATATCATCCATGTAGGCCCTAATTGGTGTAAGGCGCATGCCATCCTGATGTCTCTCTCCACCTACAACCCACTTGGAAGCTCTAATAATGATCTCCATTGCCATTGTAAATGCTAATGGAGAAATCGTACACCCTGCCCTAATGCCTATTTCTAGCCTCTGCCAGCCTGTTGTGAAACCTACCGTACTTAGGCACAGTCTAATATCCTGAAAATATGCTTTTACTAAGTTAACAACTACTACAGGCACTCTAAAATACTCAAACTCAATACTTTCCAAATAAGGCTGTGTGGCACTGAACCAAAGGCATTTGCTAGATCCAGAAATATAACATGCAAGTCTTTTTTCTCACTCTTGGCTGTCTGAATCTGAAGCCAAATCATGCTAGTGTACTCTAAACACCCTGCAAAACCTGGTATTCCTGCCTACTGCACAGTAGTATCTATTAAGCTACTCTTTTCTAAATAACTAGCTAATCTCTGTGCAACTAAACTAAAGAAAATCTTCCCTTCTACATTTAGGAGAGAGGTCATCCAGAACTAACTCAGGTCCGAGGACTCTTTCTCCTTTGGAATAAGAACGCCTCCTGACCTGCCCTACGCCACGCACTAGGAATAACCTGTTTCTCCCAAAGTATTCTGAATTGCCTCCACAAAAACTTTAGGATATCAGGTGCACTTTTATAAACCCAGTAGACTCCATTTGGCCCTGGGGCCGATGAAGCCTTTGAACGCCTGATAACCTCCTCAACCTCTTTCCACCACGGTGGTCTAACATCCATCTTATGAGCCATCTCTCCTAATGGTGGCATGTCCGGTGGAAGGCCTACTACTCTACGCTGTTCAAGATCTGAATATGTATTTCTTAAATATTCTTCCACCTCTGACTTTGTTGCCTTAAGCTGCCCTCCCTTTTCCTGGTTAAACAATATTTAACAAACTTGAACGGGTCCCTGTAAAACGCAGTCCTTACATATTCTTTCTTCTTTCTCTTTTTCCTAAGATATTCAGCCCTTCTGAGTATTGCTGGCCTGCTTCTCAATTTTTCCTGCAAAACATTAATTCCCTCCCTCTCTTCTTCTGTAGCTCTTTTCCACTGCTTTCTTAAATTTCTTCTTTCCCTAACCAATTTCTCCATCTCTCTTTGCCGTCGGTCGGGTCGCGGGGGGGCTGGAGCCAATCCCAGCAGTCATCGGGCGAGAGGCAGGGTACTCTTTGCCATCTAGACTTAACTAAATGTATTCTTTCAACTCTATTTCTATCTTGCACCCCAAATCTTTCTACACCATAGGAGTAAATTATATCTCTCATCTTCTCTAGCCTATCGCTTGCATTTCCTCCTAACCTATCTAATAGTATCGACAAATCTTTATTGACTGCCTCCCATTCTTTGTTGCTATTTGCCCTAGGACACTTAACTCTAGCTTTCTGCTCCATATTTCTCTCTATAACTGGCCCACTCACCTCAGTATGAGCTGCATCCATTCTTAAAACCTCCTCCTCCACCTCCGTAGCTGTGTTATTAATATCCTTCTGACTGTGGTTTTCTACCTGCCGGTGGACTTCATCCGACTTACTCGATTGACTTCTTAAATAACAAAAAAATAAACTGTGACACCCCTGCACTTTGGCATAAGAGCACTGAAATACACTTCTGTGAAACAAATAGCTTGTCAACTGTATCTTAGACGTCAGAGACAGTCGACCAAAGGGTGCTCATGCTGATGCTAATGTAAGAGTCAAAACAGCGACACAAATGCACTAAAGATTAGATAAGTACATGACGCTGTGCTTTTAAGTTACTGCTGGTCAAATCAAAGATGGTCGTGGATCAGTGGTTAGAGTCGGTCGTCCAATAACTGGAAGGTTGCTGGTTGGATTCCTACTCTCACCACTCAAAAAGATTGGGGAAACTGACAGCTGGAGTGGTGTCAGTCAACCTTCTAGTCATGGCTGAGGTGCCCTTGAGCAAGGCATTGCTCCCCAGGCGCTGTGAATGGCTGCCCACCACTCCAGTGTATGGCATCTGTCTCTATGAGTATGTGACACTGCCTGAGTGTGTCAACAGGGGCCAACCTGTATGGGTTAAAGGTGGAGGACAAATTTTGTATGTATGCATGACAATAAATCTGATCTTAATCATTTCACTGTTTACACTGTAATAAAACCTCAAGAGCAACTTAAATTTACAATAGCCCAAAACACTAGAATATACTTATTAACAACTTTGTTAGTGCAGCTCCATGAACATACTAACATGCATTTGGGATTATTGAACTTGATAACAGATGTCAGATGGTCTTTCAACCCAACCTGTGCGAAAAGTAATGATGAAAATGAGCCACGTGATTGTAATGGTTTTAATAATTTACACCACATTAAAGAAAAATAAAATACATTCAACAATCAGCAAAACAGGTGGTAGCCTGTTTTACTACAAGTCATCTGTGAATGAACGATCCCCCTTCCTCTTTCACACTGGTAATAAACGGTCAGATTCAGATCCTTCATTTAGTTTCATTGCCTCTCTGTATTTGGCAAAAAGAGCCAAGGCTCCTCACACAGATGAGACAGACACACTTAGAAATCTGGCCCCTCCTTCTTCAGTTTGGAGTAGTCCATGTTCACTGCGAAGAGCTGGAAGTGCACAGAAACAAAGAGACAAGTACACACAATCAGTATGATAGGCATTATGGACTTTGACGTAAGATAGCAGATTGAGGCTTGCGGTTTAACCTAACACGTAAAGGAATCAGAGAAGCAATAAACTAGCATGTTACTATGCAAAGTGTGCAGAGGGCTCTTACTTTGTACCGTTGGGTGGGCTCTAGCTTGTTCCAGGGCTCGGGGTTATTTTTACGGTCCCATCTGAAGACAGAGAAAGAGGAAAACTCTCAGTAAAACAAGAAATAGCTGAAGACATTCTGGTTCTTTGCCCAACACTAAATACTGTAAAACCACCCGACTTTTAAAAACCACTGACAGACAAAAAGTCAGTCGAGGGCCAAAGAAAAATAACAGCTACTGTCTCAGGTGATACTTACGAGACGTCGGGGTTTTTCAGAGCCAATCTTCCCAAGTACAACATGCTCATTGCTGCCCCACCACCAATGAAAATGAAGAGGGGGATCAGCTAGTGGGCAACGGACAGAAGTTGTATTAATACACAAGGACAACAAAGTGTGGAGATTTCTTGTGCTGTGTATCACCTCCCCTTGTATTATCCATATAATCTCATGTTAAAATGACCGAGCTGTTAACTAAAAAGCAGAGATCACTTGAAAATCATGAAAAAAAATTCTAAAGGCTGACTGTGAGATAAGCAAGACATTCTCAGGAGGAACAGTAACAGCCTAAAACAGGTCTCCGTGCTGAAATGTATAGCCTAATGTCTTGTTATTACACCGAGTTATAGTGACATAATGAACACTACCTCATTTTCAGTGACTGAACAGCAGGGGACATAAGCACATCACTGGTCTGTTAATATGGACGCTGCCATAAAGCAAACAGTTTCACCCCGTCGTCCTTGGAAAAATAGACTTCAGTCAGGCCAGTATGGAGACCAAACAACCCTGTACGTGCTCCCGCGACCTATACACATGGCTGCGACCATCCTCTTCCGTATGTGTTTTTCTTGGTACACCATTATAGCAAGTCTTATTACAATTTCTGGTCACTGGATGTAGGCTATCACACACCACTCGAGCAGGTGACTCAAATTTTTACGCACCCAAAAATAATCCTGCCATAAAGCGGGCGGCAGAGCAAACACACAAGTTTTTTCAAATTGGCGGATAATAGAATAGCTGAATATACACAATGTGGATTTAGGTGTGTTCAAAAGCTTTTTATAATCCGTTTCATCCGAAATCTGGCACAACATGTGTTGAGGAATTTAAAATGTCTTGCTGTTACATCTACACATTTTATTCATGAGGCCTGTGCGGCCAAACAGACCAAACGTTTACATTCACCCGTCCTAAAAAAAAAAAATTTAAAAAGCGCGGTTGAATAAAACCTTTTTTTTTTTAAGATTTGGCAGATTATCGCACATCGGACAATTGGGGAGCTTTTGAGACTCGGACGCGCGCATTCTGCCTAACGGCACGAGTCCACAGCGCTCCTCAAAGGCACGCTTCAATGTCACTGGGCTGTTTGTCAAATAACACCGAAAATCACGTTAATGCGGTGGGTGACACTTACAGCTGGGTGGCTCTTGAGCTGCTTGGAGACGACTCCCAGTATGGACGACATGGCGGACGTTCCTCCGACAAGAGTCCGTTAAAGCGAATTTCTGTGGACAGCACGCGCGCCGCTGCAGCTGGGTGGATTTCTCTTCGGTTTCTCGCAGGCCTGACGCGCGCGGAGCTGTACACCACCTCCTTCACTGTAAACCAATCCCACAATGCAACGACAACAGCTGTGTATCTGAACCCCAACGCGGTTAGTCTATTTAATGTATTCAGCTCTTAAAGTCTCCCGTCTCCATTTCTTATTTCCAACACACACGTACACAAGAAATGAGCCGGACATTAGAAAAAAAACATGAGGACCCCTTCACGTTTATTTTGAACTGTGGATAAGACCTTTTCCAGGCATCTTGCCATTTTCCAACCACTGACTAGATTATTACCCAAGAGATAAGAAAGACTCTCTACAACAATTCTCTTGAAGGTTTAAACCAAGCTATTATAGTCATAAACAGTGTTGTTCTTATGGAAATATTTAATTTATCCCCAATTTTTTTTTCCCCACCACGCTTTTGTCAAAGGACCCTTTGAAAACAAGAGTGCATCTCTAATTAATCACCTTTCAAAGACAAAATCTATTTTGATTTATTTGGGTATGGGGGTGGGAAAGCGTAACTTACCACGATAGAAGCAAAATAGCTCATTTTACCTGTACAATCTGGTCATTTTTCACCATCGTGACAATGAGTGACAACCCAATCCAATAAAAAATGTTTTTTTTTTTTTTTAAATGAATCTGAGAATTTAATAAAGAGGGTCATAAATAGATTTGATAGAAAGGTCACCACCTCGCTGTTCCAAGGATACGGTTGGATCGTAATATACACTCTTTTGCGTTGATCAATTAATCATTTTGTAGAAAATGCCAGAAAATAGTGAAAATGCCAACCACAGGTCCCTCTTGAGTCCAGGATGACGTGCAGTCATCTGCAGGAAGGAAAGAAGTTCGGATACACTGAACAACCAATCGTGACAAATTTCTTCATGAGATTTTTTTTCTCCCTCTTTGATTATGAAACTGGTGAAGTTGCTTTTGGAGATAGATGATCGAAAGATCCAAAATTTCATATGTGGCTTCTTAAACGGCCAAAAGTTTGTTGGATGAACATCTGAGTGATGTGGCAGTGATGGAAGCGCGTCAGTACTCATTTATTGTGAATGGTAGGAAAAATGTATTATCATCATACCCATTTCCCAAATGGGGCCACAGGTATGGCACCACTGCAGTGTTAGGAGACGTGACTTTAGAATGATTCAATCATGACACAGACAAAAGTTTATCATCATATGTTTATGTGGACAGAACCTGAGACAACAGTACATCCCCCAGCATCCAAAAAGACTCAGGAAGCATTGAGTATTATTTGGAATAAAAAAGAAAAGAATGTTTCAATCCATCTGCATTTCACCAGAACACTAAAACTAGAAATTAGTGAAAAGATCAGTCAACTTTCCATCCACATGCACACATACAAACGAACCTGTCAGACAATAAACCCGGGAACAACGTGTGGAAGAAACGCCTCTCCTAAAGAAAGCCTCTCCCTGGAAGTGCATAAAAGTCTACCCAAAACAATATCTCACGTAACACCTGCCTCGAACAGACTGACAGAACAAAACTAAAAGGAACAGGGGTTTTTAGCTTATGCTGCAGGTAACTGAAAAAAAACAAAAAACAAAGATGTAGAAAATACACTTTACTACTCTGAAAATTTACAACAAAGTACAAAAAGTGAATATAAAAATAAGAATTGCGACTCAAAAGTAGCAGTTCAATTTGTGCAAACATATCTACCAGAAATAAAAACTATTTGATCATCGACTTGTCAGCTTGGCAGAACTAAAAGAACATCTTCAGCAAAACATCAAGGATGACACATCTATACCACTAAAACTGGTTAGGTAGTCAACTAGGCTGTGAAACCTCAAACTATAAACATACCGTCAAGCACACATCTAGAAACATTATAGGTCTTTATCCACTAACACATACACAAATTAGTTTTTTTTTTTCTTATTTTCTTTTGCAAGTACATAAAATAACAAAAACACGTAAAACTTTAAAGCGGGAACGCATGAGCCGAAGTCTGAAGGTATCGATACTACCTAGCTCCGAACAAATGGAAACTTCCCATCAGTTCACAATAATCAAAATGTGATTTCATTGTCTTTCCTTTTAAATCAAGCAAATATAAAGTACCCAACTGATTTGTCATGCACTAACGACGCGTGCAAGGTCGAGCTGCACATAAATATCTTTGAATACTTAAAAACAAGCAAGCTCATCCAAGAAGGGGGTTTTCTCACTGCAGCCAGACTCCTGACACGCTGGACAGAGACGGACACATAAAATGCAGCTCATGGCTTCTTTGAAGAAAACAAATCTGTGCAGTAAGTGAGCAGTCAGTCATCAAACAAAACAACGTGTCAAAGCTCCATGTTTTGTTTTTTTGGGGGGGGTTTTTTGGCCAACAACATATCTTTGGATAATAAAATGATGGAACCAAATTTAGAGATGTCAAAATTCCATGAAACCCAAAACTATAGCTTATAAAGCACTTCCTTTGGATTGTGTACAATATTCATACCCTTTTTCTTTCACCCCACCAAAGATTATAATTTAACTGGTTATTTTATACCTTTAAAAGAAAGGAATGAGCCTTTCCTAAAACACAATCTCAACACATCTGTCCTCAGCCAGTTGAATATTTGCCACCTCATTTCCACAAAGGAGATCTGCAGCGGAGATCAGAAAGCGAGGCCCTCTCCAGAGCCCTCTCCCATGACGGTGGCGGTTGCCGGAGGATCTGAGGGAGAAGCACGGTTACCAGAGGACGCTGCCTGGCTCGTTCCCTGGCTCGAACAACTCCCTGCAGGGGAGACGGCGAGGCTGCGGAACAACAGGTCCATGGAGGGGAGCAGAGGCTTAAGGAGGCTGACGGGGCAAAAGGCTGAGCCCCCATGGGGGGTGAAGTTCACCTTGTTGGGGTCTGGGCAGGAGGAGACGAGGGCTGGCTTGGGTTGGCGTGGAGCGCTAAAGAATGAAAGGAGATGTGGCTGTGAGGCCAAACTCGTACTCAAAAGTATAAGTGGTGGAAATGAGATACAGATTGAACACAAACTTCAGGATCACACTGCCAAACAAAAAACTTGAAACCCACAAGTATCAGTATTTACCTTAGTTGTTTATAACAGGTTTTCAGCTTATTCCTTTTCCTTAAGTGCATTATGTCATATATATATAAAAAAAAAAACTAAGTGAAAGAGCCCTAATTTCACACTGAAAGGAGTCGCTGCATAAAATTCCTCATTGGCAGTTCCGGCATTAGCCAGTTGCCCAACATAAGCATAGCAGCTGGGAAGTCACACCTGGTCGAGAGAATGAACAGCTGCCTTACAATGTCCCATCTTTATTCACCCAATGATGTAGTTTCTGCTAATTGAAGCATATCAGCCACGATCAAAGCCTGCCACATCTCCAAGCCTGCAAACTCATGAGCATTCATGCGTGCCCGGCATTTAAGGAACAGAAACCAAGTGCGTGACTTATCCACTCACCTCGCTATAAGCACTAAAAATCAGATATTGTTAAAACACTTTAAAAAAAAGAAAGGTCCACTGTGGGTTTAATGACATCCAGCACAAAAGATTGCAATTTACAAACAACACAACCAGACTCCTTCTAGAGCCGTTGTTTGATGAAGGGTGAGGACGTGACAATTCTAAGGAAATGAAAACTCAAATTTATCTATTCCCCCCCCCCCCCCCCCACACACACAATCCCATAATACTGAAAACGTAACCGATAATAATCAATATTATATTGCATTTCTACAAAGACTTCAACATAAATATACACTGGAACCAGTAAACAAAGACTTGGTGTGTGTTACTGGCTTTTCATGCTGAAGTGATAGTTTAGGGGGGGAAATGGTCATGATGTAAGAAACTAAAAGAAATAGCACTTCAAAATAAAATTATCAACCTGCAAACAAGTGTAATGTGAACCAGTTATTTAGCTACAATATTTCTCCATAGTGGTATTAAATCCAACTCCATCCCATCTATAACTGCCATGTGAGAGAGAAGTCGGCCGGGTCGCGTTCAGATGAAAAACAAAAACACACCTGATTTCCTCCCAGACTCGGACCTTTTCGCAGCCCTCCGGAGGCTCTCTCTGGAAGCAGCAACTTTTGTTGGGTCCCGGAGAGGACGAGATCAGCAGAGGCAGAGAGAGGTCAGCCTCATTCTGGGAGGACAGCGGAGACAAGAGGCACATCTCTATACCATCTATGAAGAAAGAAACCAGAGGAGAAGAAAATGAATTCCATAACACCTGGGAATTAGGTCAGAATTTACTACACAGCTGCTGCTCGCCGTTCACTTCGCAGCAGGATATTCACAAAAAGAAACACTCCGAAGCAACGCCCGAGTCGCAGGTGGTGGATGTCCCATCAGGACAAACTGCAAACATTTGCATTCTCACATGTACACCCTCTGGAACACATCTAGAAAAATCTCTGGGCTGCGGTTCAGATGTAAAACAGATTCTACAAGCATTTAGCTAAATAACAAAAGAACAAATCAAATGTGCCTTTTACCACCGCAGACATTTTGATATCTTAATAATTCTTTCATATGTTGAAAACTATAGTTCAAATCTTGCCATTCTGCATACTGGCCCACTGTGGTGACTCACCATTTCCTTTGCAGCTAAGAATTTGGACTAAAGACCGACCATGCCTTCACAACAGAAAAGAACGACAACTAAAGCTGTCGAAAATGTGCTTTTAATGTGTATACCCATTATGACCACAGGAGGGCACACAAATACTAGACACAAGTGCATTGTGGTAGGTCATTTTAGTAGACCTACATGCACTTGTGACAGACTTCTGATCATATTCATTCGTTCCAACTTTTCTGACACTGAAACAGGCGGTTAACTAGCTTTCATAACCTGCGTGGAACCTTTATCAATACGTCTCAATTTCTGTCTACTCGCAAAAGCCTAAACGATTCACGAACTGGGCTCAGAGGGGGTAAATGATTGCGGTTACTACGGTTACAGCTCGACCTGACCATGAAATTGGGTTAACGCTCTTGTCCCAGTATACCTGTATGTGAAAGGAATAGAAGTTTTGACAGAAATGCGTCTTTCACTGTGGACCGTGTGAGAAAATGTTCAACAACTGCAAACACTCCTAACTTTTTTCTGTTGGCATTATTTCACACTTACACGTCACCATTATTATAAAAAGATGGAACATTGGAGCCTGCATGGAGTGCTATTTAAATCTAGTTGGGGATATCCGTGCTGGAGTGAGTCGATCTCCAATCATCGTGTTACTCCAGCTTTTAAAGCTTCGATTTCATATTATTTCAGTCAGTCTAACATATTTACATACATTTCCAAAGTCTGGTTTTTGGTGGTCTAATGCAATAAAAAAAAATTTTAAAAAAAAGAAGAAAAACTGAGAAGAGCAGACAGCTGCTAATTTTCCCTCCCACTTTATTCGACAGCCCTGGTGTCAGCCCATAATTGCTTGCTAGCTCGTAGGTCCTGAGCGCTCTCTGGCAGAGTTAACAGTGGGGGCAGAGGGACAAAGTCTGTCATTGGACGTGAAATAGGTGGGATGAGTTATCAACAATTGGTTTTCAGAAAATGACAAACTAAAAAACATGATTACATCTACAGAGAAAAAACAGCTTCTCTGTCATTCTTGGGCCAAATATCCATGTAAAGTTGTCGCATCACACAAAGACATTTTGTATTGAATGTTTTGTTCAGACTTAGAGGAAACTAAATCTGTAATGACAAAACATGAAAATGAAAGTGGATACTGACAAAAGTTCTGAATGTATGAAGTAAATGGGATTAAAACAAGATCTGAGGAAATATGAGCACACCACTTAGAAATAGTTTGGCTCATTTCCTGCAGCATGTCGAAAACTTCATGGTTAATAGGTGTACTGTGCCACAGAAAAGCCAGTCAGGGGAATATTTTCTAAACAAATAAGGATCCCTTGCTACACCTGTGAGATGGAATGCAATGTTTGTGTCTAAACACAGCAAAGGACTAAATAAGATGGCAAATGGTCTGCGCTTATGTGGTCAAAAAAGTCAAACAAACCTCGGTGAGGGTCGACAGAAGCATCTACAGAGTTGGGCTGGGAGGTGCAGATGTAGTTGGGGGAGGAGCAGGGTGAGGAGGAGGAAGAAGAAGATGAGGACAGTGGCGTGGTAGCGCTGTCATTCTGAGATCCACTGCCGAGGCTGTGCAAAGGGACTGGAGCTCTGTGACCGTCTGGAACCTCGAGAAGCTGTCGAGATCGGAAACAAAACGGTTTACATTGCGTTTTTAATGACGCTGAAATTATTCAGGACTTTGCAGGAGACAACAGCAGAAACTTCTTCACATGTGCACACTGTGGAGGCAGTAGATGACGCTCACCGTGTGCTGCGGAAGTGGCAGCTGGCTGATGAACATGCCTTCCAGCTCCTGGTTGAGGCTCTCCACGCTGCACCGCAGTCGAGGGACCAGTGTAGACAGGGGAGTGAGGGGGATGGGAATCGGCTGAGTCTGAAGACACAAACAAGCCAACACCAAGTTGGGTTAAGCACCTCTTGAAATGCAAAGACACTTTCTAAAACATCTTTCATCTTTTTCTGAAGTGCTTCAGGACAACTTCCTTCATATGAAAAGCGCTACATAAATACAGTCCATTGTTAGTATTAATATAAGAAATAAATCCTCCAGACTTCCTTTTTTTTTGTAAAAACAAGTTTTAAAACTCTCTGCGCATCATAAATGACTAAAATAGGCATTTATTGATTTGTAGCCACTTTGGTCAGAAACCACTACAACCCAGTGAAGAGTAGCACTGTGAAACAACACGAGCACCAGCTGTGCTGAAAAGCAGAACTATGCATTTCTTCCTGAGAAGCAGAAGCGCATGTGATGTAGTGATCTTCCTGTTGCTTTAGTGTTTTATTTGATTCACTTCCTGCACAGAGCTGCACGTCTTCTTTATTCACTTATGATCAGTGATGAACCATCTGGAAACAGACAGCTTTCACAGATAAGAAGATCATGTCCATTCATATGGCCTGTGTGAAGTCAGTGTGTTTGTGTGATGATGACGGGGTACCTGAGTAGCTCCAAGGCTACAGCTCCCGTGAGGGTAGCTACACTGACGATCTCTGTCATGTCCCCCAGAGACGGCAGGCTTGTTGCACTGCTGGAGTTGTTGTTTTAGTTTAGCAAACTGCAACGAACACACGTTACTGTCAGTCAGCGCATATCACAGATCCAACATAAGAACAGCTTTACGACCACTTTTGAGAAGCGACAACGGGATGATTCAGATAAAATGTGATGAGAGGCGAAGAATCAATGGAAAAAAAAGGGAAGTTATCCTCGCAGATGAGATCATCTGCCTCCTGTTGCTCAATGATGTTAGAAAAAAAAAAAAAAAAGTCAGGCTGTTTTTTATGACCTTGCCAACTATGATAAAACAGAGAAAGTCCGAGTTTGGAAAATCTGTTATGAACACGCATTGAGCAACAAAAGTGGAAACTGACCTCTCGCAGATGCTCAGCGCTGCCCCATGATGCTGAACGTTTGTGGCTGCCACTACCCCTCCTGCCCTCCTGAGATTTATCTGCCCATGAGTCCGGGGTCTGCATGAGAAAAAGAACCAGTGCTTTGAAGTCTGCATGCGAATAGCAAGATATCACATCTCAGGACTGTTGTGTTTAAGTCTCATTACATAAAAGACCTGACATTTGCATCACCAGTAGCTTGCTTCTCTGCATAGATGAGCTTTTCATGCTAAAAGGCTGACTTGCAGCCACATCATACCATCAACACCCACAGACTCTCTTCACACTTGTCGAAAAAGTTAAAAGAGCAGGAGAAACTGAAAAACAAAGAGGTTGGAGGATGTGGGCAACCGAAGAGCAGTGGCGAAGGCCTGCACACTGAGCAGAGAGGATGGGTGCAACCAAAACGACCTCGTCAGCTGACTTCAGGGACTGTTCTTTTGGCTGTGGTTCACACTCTGTAATAGTTGTGCACACACACCGGACACTCCCTCCCTCATACACTCCATCTTACTTGCAACTTCTTTCTGTGCAAGACCTGCAGACTAATATATCCTGACTATCTGCCCCACAAATACTCTGACACTGAAGGCAACCATGATTTCTAAAACAAACTCTGAATGAGGATAATAGTGATCAAGTACTGCATTCCACTCATTCTTCAGGCAGAGCAGCTCAGATTCAAACTTCCCAGCGTTATTATTTCCACATTACTTAAAAGAGGGCTGACCTGGGTGGATTTGTCCTTGCGAGACAAACTGCTCTGGCTCTCCGGTTCTTTCGGCCAATGTCCCTGAAGGTAAGGCCCGATGATGGCGTCAAGGGACATGGTCCGCCTCATGCCCGAGCTCAACTGGTGGGATTTGGCCTTTCCAGCTTTGAGCGCAAGAGATGACATTTTTATTTCACACAAGGAAACCGGTTAAAACACTGATGCGGTAGGATTTCATGAGGACTTTTGTCATGTAAACATCTATTCTCCAAGAACATAGAAAACTAGCGGGATAACATTGGTGTTACAGTGGGCTTTGTTTTACCTGAATATGTCACATCTGCCTGCAATGGCTAAATGAAAGATACACTGAGCTTTAAGTTACTTCATATTACCATTGAAAAACATAAACATAATATCAGGATCAGCAGGCCAACATAATTCACAGAAATCTATTGTGAGGAATACATTTAAAAAGTGCCCGCAGAAAAGTGGACAACTTTTAAAAAAAAAAGTATTAGGTCAATTGAAAAGGGATCCGTCAATTAAACAGTAATGACTTCTTCTCTCTTGACATGACCATATCTTTAAATATTGTTTTTACTTTAAATACATCAGCTCTATGCAACTGCTGTAAAATCCAGTTCCTGGAACAGCACGAGCATTAAATACATTTTATATCACTGATTTAACACAACACTTTTGACAGTGAACGCATAGCTGATTGGCAGTTAGCTGACAACTTGCTTGGGAAGTTGTGCTGCAGTTACAGATGCTGCAACTAAGTCCTTTTTGACACCAACAGCCCCCCACCCCCATCCTCACTTTGGTTTTACATTCAATTTGAAACCAATACGTTGTTAATCTGCTGGTAAAAGGTGGACATTAACATAATCCATATGGTGTGACAGGTGTTAAATTCATACCTGACTTCCCATCTCTCCGGTTTGGTCGGGGTTTGCTGGCCAGCTTAAAGGGAACGGTCGCCTTGAGGGGCTGCGGACCCAAAGCAGCAGATCTTGTTTGTCCAACTCCACTTCGGCCAGACATGTTTACAGTAACAAATCTGGGACCACTTAGCTCCTAACTACCTGAAATTAGCTGTAGCTGTCCTGTCTGGTGGAGATGTGGGGGCGCTGGTGGTGGCTGGCTAAATTACCAGCTGCAACTCTTCCTCCACTTGTGATGATGACTACTCGAAACCGTTACAAATTTTAGTCTGTAATCACACACAGAAAACTTCCGAGCAAATGGAGAAACTTTACTTGGAAGTGCAACGCTTAGCTCGACATATGAAGCGTTTTATTATGGTCACGTCCTCGTCGGTGATACTTTTTCTCTGGCTTGTGTGCGAGTTAGCAGCCTAGCAAGCAAAGTTTCTTTGTGAGGATGTTGAGATATTTCACCTCGTTATCGAACGAGGAAGCAGCTCCAGTTTCAAAAAGTCACTTCAACGTCAACTCCTGCGTCTTCCGAGCAAATTCTGAAGTGTATTTCATTATGATTTCTCGGGCTGGAGCGTGTTTTGATGGCCTTGAAAGTTGCCAAGTGGACGTAGGTCTTTGCTCTCCGAGTTCTTGTTTAATGGCAAACTCCAAACACTTCCACCACCACGCTGGAGTGGATTTAATTATGCAAGGGGTGGACCCAACTCTCAAGCTCACTTTTGATTGGTTGACACAATCTACAACTTAAATCCTATTGGACATTCCACCATCAATCCGTCAAACTCCGGACAACTTCATTTTCTGTCACCGCCCCCAATTCATATCTCGCATTAACTGATTTTTCGACGTTCATTTCGAGTGGAGCAACCACATTTTATGTTGTATCATGTCTAAGTTGACGGTTGTAACTGTATCCACGAAACTGGGAAAACCTAAACTGCTGTTACATGTATATTAATGCTGCGATTGTTTTGAAGTGTGCTCTGCCATGTATTTAAAGGGCCACGCCGTTTTGCTGTAGAAGCTATCAATATTTAAAGACAAACGTGGAAAAATCACTACATTTAAAGTTTTTAAAGTTTTAAAGTGAAAAGTATTTCGATCAAAACATGCTCAAAGGTCTCAAATATGAAAGTCCTTATAACCTGCTTCAAAACCATTTGCATTACATCTATATAATTTACTACATAGTTGCATTGTGTGACATTTTTATGATTCAGCTGCTTTGTAAGATGCTGGGTATCTTGTTTATTCTTGTAATTTACAACATACAGTACTGATAACTGAATTTTGCATGACTGGTGGATATTTCAAAGTATCTTTCCGACTAAAAATCGCAAGAAAGCTGGAAAAGAAATAAAAAGTTTAAATTTTACCTTGAAAATTGAATTGTATGAAATGGAGATACTCAAATCGTACTTAGACAAGTTCTTGGTGAGGTGTACATTCTTGCATTTTACTATATGACCAAATTACTGTAAACTTTGCTGTGGACAACCAAAACAGGTGCCAAGAGGTGTCTACAAGACTTTCACACTGTATGAAACAGATAGAAATCGCATAAACATTTGATTTACAATGATAGAACATTTTGATATTTGGACACCTCCACAAACTAGAAGACAGGAGTCAGGGCTCTGTTTGCAGTTCTACTGTGCAGACTTTGTCTGCCTTTTCAGTCAGTCTGGTCAGGTACAGGGACCAAGTTCAACCTCATCCTGCCCCCATAGGTTGACTAAATCACTTGTAAACCAAATTGAATGATGCCCAGATTATCTACTACAATAACTGTCTGTGTACAAAATATATAGAAGGGATGAAAGCGCACTCTTCTGTGGTGTGCCAGCAGCAGTTGAAACTGCTCTTTCAGTGTACAAACTATGATTATCGGGTGTGTTGTTAAATGCAGAAGAGAAATCTGTAGAGGACTAACAGGATGGCTAACAATAGGAGATAACACTGTAGCAAGCTTACAGAGTTGTTACCTGTGCATTAAACATGTCATCTGTCATAGGGGAAACAACCAACAAAACCACCTTGCATGACTGTGTTCATCACCTTTACTCATTTGTTCGTTTTTTCATCATGACTCCCAACTGGGTGTGTGTGTGCACCATCTTGGGTGTACAGCAGCTTTGGGTGGTGCATATGCATTTGTGAGACAGTGTGCATTGTGGGAGATAAATGTCTTGACTGTGTGTAAAAGGGAGTGCCAGTGGCGGGACAGGAGAAGGGTGCAAAGATAACAAGATAACACTTTCAGAGCCGATCCCAGACCAGTTCAAAGAGTCCCCTCACCAAACCGCACAGTCTCAAAATGTCTCCTCCTTACACAGGACCTTACCGCACACTTAGATAACACACTTCTATGTATGTCTGACCCAGCAAAAAGGGTGTGAAAATGTTTTATCACAGAGGAATGAAGTTCTAAACCATGTGTTCAGCTGCATGTTCATCTGTCTAGTGCAACTGCAGCCAACAATTGATGTCACATTCACAAAAGACAAAGCCAGATAACCGAAAACAACTTAGCACAAGTCTTCCGGGCATCCATCTATTTACAGCCAAGGAGTTAATTGGACTGTATGTCAATCTGGAATGTATCTTCCACATAATGCATTTCTAACATTTACCAAAGGACATTCAGCTTCTGTTTGTGCAGCCCTGTGCTAATGAATAAATGGGTCTAACCTTTGACCTCACGTGAGCTATTTCAAACTCATTTGAAGAGAGACGATGTCATGTTTCACAAAGTTAGGTCACAAAGGGTAGACATGAACACAAAGAGTGACCGAGGCACAAGGGGAAAAGAGCAAATCCGGGGGTTTTCTTAGTGCTACAGTACGTGAAAATGTGAATATTCTCAGTGGTGACAATTTTTAGATGAATGTGGTGGCTGCTCGTTAACGGTATACAAATATACATGTCTAAGCATTTCTGGTCTATTCAAAGTTAGCATGATACAATGATATTTGAATGTTTTTTCTATGAAAACCACCTCATCGTGATGCCTCTAGGGGGCCACAAAATGTCAGGGGACTCCATGTGATGGCTATATGCACCAAATTTCAATGCAATTTATGCAACAGTGTTGAGGAGTTACTTTTCAGCACAATAAGCATAGTCATTAAGTTACTTCACTCAACAATAAAGACCTTGACCTGCTGGTGGTTCCAGAACAAAAATCAAAAGATAAAGTCTTCAGTATTCATGAATGTCAGTACAAAATTTCACTGCTATCTACCCAATGATTTTAGAGACATTTAAATGATTCACACACTGACAACTATGACGCTGCCAGTCCTCTAGTGCGAGCCTGACGAATGGCACAGCACATACATTCAACACATATTAAATTTTAATGTTCCAAAAAAAGGCAGTTTTATTGCAGTTTTAGACACAATTTTCCAGCTCTCAACAACGCTTGATCGCATTAGATTGCAATTTACATGATCAGACAAGATGTCATGAAATTATGAGAGAATATTAAAAGCAAATGAACACGGTAAAATAAAATACGAGGACACACACTCGCATATTTTGCACATTCATTATTCTCTCCTGCTCAAACTATTCTATCAAGCCAGGTTTGAGGAAATACACAAAGAAAGCATTCATTCTGCATAGTCGCAATGCATTTTGCATTTGTTTGCAACAAGTATTATGTCTGTCTTTATTCTCACATTGCAGTGACTCTGCAGACCTCAGCAGTCTGACAGGTTCTCTGTGTCCCATCCTAAAATCAGTTTCTAACCTACAGTATGATTGAATAAGGCCTAAACTGTCATCCATCCTAATATCATGAAGCTGCTGCTGTTAAGTTTGAAATAATCTTCATCATAGTCCCTCGACTTAAGTACAAACAAGTCTCATCTCTCCTCATCATCTCATAATAGTGTACTATATCATGGTAAAACTTTGCCTTTGTTTCCTAAAAAGTTGTAACAGCTCCTCCATTCTGCCTGTCTTATGCGACAGGCAGAATAAGATACACTTACAGACTGATAAGACACAGACAAAATGGACAAGGACATACAGAGTAACCCTACAGTGACCAGTATAAGACCGTTACTGCACAAAATGGAGCATCGTGACACACAGTGAGACATGTCAAGCCAAAACCAGCTGTTTGCATTCCAGGAGAAAGACTGAAGGAAGCCATGAGGCAGTACAGCAGCTATTCGTGCATCTTTGTTGGGACACTCCCAGAAAGGGAGGTTGCTCTTCACAAAGATGTAAGTCGAAGGAGTGCCAGGCTCAGAGCATAAAGGTAAAGTAAAGGGACTGACAAAAGGGCCACAAAAGAGAGCATGTGTCCATCTATCAAGTGCAGTCATTTTGTTTTCTGGTGACTTGTCTGTAGGCAGTGTTTCTTTAGCTCCCCCTAGCTGGGAGAGAGGGCAGGGCTGTTTTCTGTGCTGATGTTGACCAGGCAGTCGCTGGACTTGAGACTGGAGAGAGATTTGCAGCTTGGCAGGGAAGCCAAAGATCCACACAAGCCCATCATGGAGGGGGTGTAGTCCTTTCCTGGTTGAGTTTAAACAGAAGAACAAAGGACAATTATTATTTTCTGGGTGATTGTTCCCTATTTTGTTTTGAAAATGAACAGTAAGGTTCACCTGTGCACCACGCTCCTCCATTCTGTTTCCCCTCAGTCTTCTGGGAGTCAGAATCCAAGCTGACCTCCACAGAAAGAAGCTCTGTGCTCGGGAAACTCCGCCTACAGGTCAACAAGAGGATGAGTGAGGACAACATACAACAGCAAAGCTCCCAGACAGGCCTGAAAAATGTTTATCAACTGTTAAAAAAAGGAAAAACTGGTAAAAGGATGGCATGCATTAAATCAAAAGTTGACTGTCAAATTAAAACTATGAAAATATCCCCAATATTTCTGTTCTTAGTTCTCAGTGTTTGCCAGTAATGTATATGTTTTGTCATTTGTAATTCAAAAGTGAAATCCTTCATTGAATAGAAGCAATGAATGACAAACAAAATGGGAAAAACATACCAATTACACTATGTTTTCAGCTTTACTTGGTTATTGAAATTTCCCCTGCAAATAGAAATTTTATTTGTTACTGAAGTGGTAAAGTAGAAGTAGAACGTCTAAAGTGAACTCTTTAGTACTAAATTTATTCATATGTTTATTCATCATAAAAATAAATTCAAAATTTATGGTCTCCGTTTTGTAATTGATATCATTTCAAGACAGGACAACTTCATTCCACTTGGAAATGAAAAAACAATCCACCCAACACAGCAGCAGCTGTAGTTTTAATTGCCCAGAGTCAAAATGTAGCTGTCTAATAGTTATTTAGAGTTATTATTTAGATTATTATTTAGAATTACCTCCCATATCTTGGCCCCAAATATGTGATGTGTTGATACTGACTTAGTTCCATGTTGATGAGTAAATAATTTCTTCTTATCAACAACTAATACAGATTGACCAGTTTTCAAATACTATATTGAAAAAGGAACATAAAAAGAAAAGAAAAAAAGTATAAAGACTACAAAGAAGTGACAAACCGGTGATCACAAGCACTAGAATAATGATTGAAACAGAGCTGAGCACACATTTGATTTCCAACTAGGATTACCACGTGAATAAAAACACTAAAGCCTTTTAGATTTTGGGCCCACGGGTTTGTTTACATTAATGATACTCACAGAAAACAATCAACAAAGGAACAGAAAACTTGATTGCGGAAATTCTCAAAGATTTAAAAGGACACAGGGATATCAGTGACCAACTAAGAATCAGTGGAAACAGAGTTGCAGCAGTAGTTTGGCGATATAAAAAGAGTCTTGGAACTATTCAATAGAAATTAAGTGGCCATCCTTTTTAAATGAAGCCATGTGCAGTGCACAATTTGCATAAACTAGCTTTGAAAAAAGACAGGGAAGCTTCTGTGATAGTTCAGAGAGTGTGAAGCCCAATGCATATTGTCAAATTCTCAGCACTCCAAGATTAAACAGCTAAATAACAAAGTAAAAACATGATTAATATTAGCATTCTTTGTTCAGCTGAGAACAAGATTAATTAGTTAAATCTTTTTTTATATTAATGGGATATTGACCAGGGGTGTACTCACTTCTATTATTTTCTATATGTATCTCGTGTTTTTTTCGTGTACAAAATTCATGTTTTCAAACCGCAGTAAAGAGACAAAACTGATCTCTACCATAAGACAAGAGTTAAATTGATTATGTTGTCTGCAAGCTGAATTTAACCAGGAGACAGACAGTCAAACCTGCGGAACAGCTTAATGTCCTCTTGGTTGTTGTATGGCTCGAGGGCTGGCCACTGGTTGACCAGGGGGATCGTGAGGTTTTTAGCCAGGTGGTGTGAGTCACAGGGAATCAAGCTCGTCCTGACGCACATGTGGGTAGAATATAAGGCAAAAGTTTTTTGTGTCATTAATAACAGCCACACAACAAACAGACTTAACTGAATTAAAGAAAACAAGTGTGTTTACTACTGTAAACTAAATAGCACTCATTAGTCAAGCTGAGCAGTAGGTTGAAAAACTGATTATCAGTCTGTATGAGGACAATAATCTGCTGTTGTTCCTCTAGTTGAAACCTGAACACCATGGTATGTGTAATGCCCTCACAGCTGCTCCTGAAGCTCCAGGATGACAGCCTCCAGTTCCCTTTTCTCCTCTTGGCTCTGGCTCTGTAGCTCCTCCAGCCGGGCCTTTAGCCTCTTGTTTTCTATCTCCGTGTTCTTCAGCTGGGACTCACGCAGGCGCACAAGCTCCTCCAGGTAACCCTGACAACATAAAAGCACACTATTTTCACCATTGGAGCAATCAAGGCGTCCCAACGTGATTTATAATCAACTTTAAAAAAGGGGGAACTATTCCTTTCAATATTATTTACGTGAGTTTGAAAACACAAAAATCATGTCTGAACACCTTCTGAGCATTGACGATTTTGAACCTCTGCTCCATCTTGCGGCACTTCGTGCTCCAGCTCTCCTCGTCCGTGACCAGAGGGATGTAGGGGTGTTCGGGAATGCTGTCATCACTCGTGCTGCTGTCAACGCTGTGGCGATCATCATCATCACTCAGGTAATCATAGCTGCAACAAAAGTAGCCACTTCCAGTATCTTATTGACCCTCTGCTTCATAAATGCAATGATGAAAATGAAACCCAAACTGTTCACTGGGTCCTCAGAATGCAGTATGGCTATTCAAACAATCATTTAGGCATTTTACTTTTAGTGTCAATAAACGTACCTTTGCGTGAATTTCAAGTAAGGAGTATAGTCAATCACTGCTGCAGACTTTCCATCCAGAGCCTCCCCTTTCAGACAGAAACTATAGGAAGGGAAACCATTCAGAAATAAGAACAAAAACTACACATCTAAAATGCTCTGTATGAGGTCCAGTGTTACTGTACAAAGGTTAAGGCTCCCTACCTAAAATCTATGGCTCCTAAACCTAAGAGCATCCCTGTTAGCACCGTAGCCTCTTCTCTTAACATGATGGCTCCCTCTGCATAGAACCTCCTGAGGCCCAAAGACAAGAACAGTTAGGCAGTAGGACGTTTCATGTAGGGGCTGTGTAACATTAGTGTCTGGGGAGGTACGATCAGTTTTCTGACCTGGTTGTCCTGCTGTCCCTCAGAGCAGTCGCGATGTACTCTGACAACCGCTTCTCCATCAAGGCTACTCTCATCCAGGCTCGGCCCTGATATTGTAAAAAGTTCAAATATTACATAATAAACAGAAAAAAGAAGACGCCTTAAGGTACTTAATACACAAATACATGATTTGTAGTACCATTTTTTTTCCTTGTCCACAAAGCCTTAACATCACAGCAACGTGATAGGTCAGTTACAAAGATGACCCTTGAGCAATGTTATTATTATGGTGTGAGAAAGACACAAAAACAAGACAATTGTTGGTGTTAGGGGGTATTTTGTCTAGCTTGATGGGGCAGCAAATATTGCTTATGCTCTCCAAGTACAGCATTACTTTAGGCAACATTTTGGACACTGCAGGTTATTTGCGGCTGAAATTTGAAACCTAAATAATATGCTTTAATAACTGTAGGTGGCACTTGCCTTTGCACGTGAGGTGCTGATGTTTTCCATACTCTCGATGCTACTGATGCAGCTGTTGGGGACTTTAGCACAGGCCAGGCGAACATAGTCCCAATAACTCCTCTGACCATCAAACCAGCTACCAGAGCCTTGTAAGAGAATGTAATATGTAAAATGTATCAATTCCAGTGAACGGTAGAGATTTGGACCAACTGGTGCAGCTACAGACAGGATTACTTTCCAAAAAAGAGACAGGAACAGATAGTGCTTTTGGAGTAATCAACACTTTTTGTTGAACTTTTTTTCCCATTACATCAAACATTATTGTTCATCAATATCATGTACTTTATCTAAATTTCTTTCATCAACATGCAGTAAAGCCTTAACACTTCTAACCCCGAACACTCTCTTCAGCTCATTTACCTTTAAAACGGTGACTGAGGATGTGCTCGAGGATGGCCGCAAAATTGATGAACTCTTCAGATGAATCATCAATGGGCTCAGCTGTGTATTTCTCTAACAGCGTCTTGACTGAAAACCTACACGTGGCAGAGAAAGATACAAAAGCAAAGATTTAAACACAGAGCTTGGATGCCAGGAATAAAGTCATCATGAGAACAGATTAGACAGCGAGACGATTATTGGATTATGTCTTTTTTGTTTTGCTTTCTTTTTCTTTTCCCCATACTGTTTGCAGAAAAAGTCAAAGATAAAACTATAAACAAACAGGTTTGAATCTGTACTTGATAATAACAAAGCACAAAGTCCACGTGCGGACCCAACCGTGTCAGACAAACACTGAAAATGTTTTGCGAGTGTCATCAATTCGATGAAACAATTTCACTGTGTATATTCGTGTGGTCTTCCCATGTGACTGTTTGTGAGCGTGACGATCATAATGTATCTTCCATTTCCAGAAGACTCTCATTTCTATGCCTCAGCCTGATGTCATCCATTTACTGCAATAGAGTATGATGGTAGAGCTTTCAGGAAGCTCCAACAACTCAATTTACTGGATAGCTTTTAAGACAGTAGTCCGATGTGATGCATTCACAGCCGTTAGGGAGCCTTCCTGTGATGCGAGGTTGTGCAGTCTTTGAAGAACATTTTCACATATAGTTAGTGGATTCAGACAGCAGTCAGGCAGCTTTACTTTATATAATGATAGTTATCATTTTTCTAATTGTCTTGATTTTAAACTTGCAAAATTATGATCTCGAACATATTTTCGAACTGTATTTTTAAGTTTGTCTTCCAAAGTCTCATTATAAAAACTAATACAACACTTATTAATTTGAGCATACTGTTGGATTTTGCAAATCTCCTGTGAACTCCTTATGAATTGTATCTTAATGTCACTCTTGGTTATGGAAAATATTTAAATTGTGGCTGATTAACCAGATCATAGTAACTAGTCAGAGACTTCTACTGAAGGATTTAAGCAGTTGCTTCTTTATTCTATTAATTCTCTAGTAAGAAAAAATGTACTAAACAGATTTGACAGTAAAACTTGAGTAAATGAAAAATGTGAGCGTCCCAAAGACCGTAGTTAAAGTTAGGTCACGCCAAACCAACCAGCAGTTCATAAAACAGCCACATAATATTCTTCAAGTATTTGTATTGACATAAACAAAATTTTAGTTCTTTTCACCAACACAAAACAGGTTTGTCTTGGCTTGGCTTTCACTGAAAAGTGATTTTGTTTCTGGGTCACTGTCCAACACAAAGCTCAGTTTTTACATCATAGCAAGGCACTTTTAAGGGCATTTTGCATGTCATATGGAAACATTTTAAATTTTTCATGCATTGCATGCTATGTGCCAAAACTGGGACTTTTGGGCCATTTAACAGTTTGCTGTTTGGGATTCTTGAGCCTGATCAAATTTACTTGCTTTTAATCATCTAGGTTTAACAGGTCAAATAAGTCACAAAAGGTTTGATGATTATGCGTTTGTATGAGCAATATTTGGTTAATGAAACATGAACAAATGACATGTAACTGTTACACAAATTGCTGTGTGACTGCACCTAGGGAAGCACATACTGAATGCTAACAATTCAGAGTATATTAACATTTGCTCATGGACACTAAACAAAACTACAACTTAACAACCACAGTTGAGACTGACCTTTTTAGTTTTTGGTATAAAACAACTGAATTAATGGGCAAATTCAAATTTTGACCTGAGAGCAAATGTTTTTGCCAATTTAAGTATATAGAAATCCTGTCAACATTTATCCAGACTATCGCTTAAAATCATGAATTTCCTTGTTGTGAAGTCAAAGCGTCCTCAGCTGACTATATCTCTTCAGACTTTACTATCTGGATCAATTAAGTGCAATTATAACTGCTATCAGTCAGGGCTAAAGCGATGAATAAATTGACTGATATCCCCTTAATGGTTTGCATGGACAAATAATTCATAATTACCTGAAAATGTGACTAATATGGATTCTCTAGTCTAACAATAAATCTGTATAACAAGTCTTAAATGAACTTTTAAACCTTCTCTGTGGCAAACTAAATTTATCTCAAGCAAGGTTATCTTTCTCCAGAAATGACCACTCCTAAATCTTTTCCTGAAAACTAAATAATTCAGAGGGTCTATTTGTGGCAAGAACACCTGCTAAATGCTACGTCTGTTGAAGAAGGGAAAAAAAGCATCCAACAGAACAGAATGAGATTAATTTAGACAGACAGGCCATTGGTTATTTTTTGCAGACTCACCAAATTTACCACTTTACAGCCCACACTCTGTGAGCTCAAATGGGGTGTGCACATCTATAAGACAATGCTAACACAAGACAGTTAGTCAAGTGATTTCACTCCCCATTGTTCCAAAGGAAACAATGTCTCATTCAGCCTCTTTGGCTGGACAATAATTGGCTGACTATTCTTAAAAATGAGCACAATCGATGTGTTTTCACAGTATTACATACAGCAAGGTTGTGACATGACCTAGATACACCTGTCAAAGGCTCAGCAAAAGTGTGTTGCAGAAGTTCATTGTCCAAATATATGTATATTTGTCCATGTAGTACTTTTCAGTCATATTTACATAAAGTATGTCATTCGCATTTTACTGGAGTCAGCATGTCAAGTTTGTGGACATGGCCATCAATAAGAAAAATGATTTACCAACTTTGATGGCTGTTACTAATGGCAACATGTTGACAGAGACTAGACAGAGCAGCCATACAGATGGTTTTAAACTAGATTCTGAAGGTGTGTTATCTTTAAAGGGAAAAAGCTTTGCAAAGTTTATCAGGTTTTCTCATAATAAAAACAAAATATGTCTCCTGTTTGTCCTTCGCTTTAGACTCTTGGATTTCAGCTGCTGTCTGGTCAGGTTTAGACAATGAATGTATTTGTTTATGTTCAGATTTCATCCAGGAGAATGCTTGTACTTTTTATTCTTCTTAATCTTCTTCTGTTTTTATTTTCTTCCAATCGAAATTTACTCTACATCGTATGCAGTATGTGTTTAAATTGATGTCTGGTTTATAGCTCACGTTTGAACATCATTAATCTCGAGTTAGGTACATTAAAAAATTTTAGAGTCGAATCAGCGCTTTGTGTACAGGCCTCATACTGCTTCCCTGCCCTCAGTCCCTGGGGTGCCAGCTAGTCCTTGCTCCAGGAAGGTTGTCGTCATAGCAACTACGCCATCAGCGAAGAGAAAATAAACTGCACTGACAAAGATGTCATAAACTCACACAGTCAGAGGCTTTTTTTTTGGTGTGAGTTATGTCCAATTTGATGTGTCCAATAAATATCTATACCGCAGGGTTGTAAAACAGGCTTCACATAGGCGCAGGGAGTTCATAAAACAGACTCATGAATGACGTAAGTGGATCTCAAAATGTTCCTTCTGTAGGCTGTTTCGTTTGCCGGTAAATAGTATGAAGACACCGGGATGAGGGTTTTTGTTATTAAAAAGACGAAATATAACCACATGATCATCAAGAATAAATGCAGCTTGTAGCTCTTTAAAACATTCGGATCTAACCGCGTGCATGTAGCCCAGCCTTTCGCCACTGGCAAATAGAAATAAAAGAAAACCCACACAGCCTCTTTGACAATAAACTGACCTGCAGACGGTGATTAGGTTTTTTCTCTCCACCGCCACGTTCCGAGCTGACGCTTTTTTCGAGACGTCTCCCATGGCCATCGCTGCCTGCACATAGTCGGGCTCCATCCAGCAGGAGGCAGCCCTGGAATGAAAGGACCCCTCCCTGTCGGCCACCGGTCCTCCTCCGTCACTTCTGGATGCCAGAGAGGATGCTGCGAGGCCGCATCAGAGCCGCAGGCAGACAGCTGAGGAGGCAGTCTGATGCATCAGATGCAGTAGCACATGCTGTGCGTGGATCTGTTTTTATTATCACGCCTACATTCACAGGGGCGAAAGGCATCTGTCCCCTTCCGCTCTCTCTGCCTCTCTCCACCTACTGTTTGACTTACTCGTGACGTCGCTGGCAGGGATCGTCTCACATCGTGCGGACGGACATGACGAGTCACCTCAGCACCATCAGTGACATAAACTGCCATACGGCAGTTTCTGTTTCCCAGAAGGGCTTGTCTGTGTTGTTCCTTTGAGAACTTTAATATTATGAATTCGACTGATAGATAAACTGATAAACCTCTATAGTCTGACACAGAAAAGAATTGACCCCTTGGTTAAAGAGGTGTAAATGTTCCTATAACGAGGACCGAAACATCTTTGTTCGTGTCATTTGATGTCTTGAGTTAAATTTGTGTGTCGTGTTTTTCATTATGCATATTTGTGGTGTTATTGTAGCCACATTGTGTCTTTCTGTGGTCATTTGACACCACTTTTTTTCTTTTTTCATCCAGTTTGTCATTTTGGTCTGATTTTGATCGCTTTGTGTCTCTTTGGGGTTATTCATTTGCCATGTACGGTTGTTTTTGTTTAAATCTACATCCATTTTTCTTGCTTTGGGATTCTCTCTGGAATATATTTCCTGTTTCTTGGATAAACCAGCAGCTTCTTACCTGTTGGGCTCCTGGGCTTGTCTTCAGTTCATGTCTGCAGCCATATGCTGTTTTAAATCATTAAATCATTTTCATTTTGAAACGTGGCTGTGTTTAAAAAAAAAAAAAAATTGATACATGTCAGAATAAGGGGTATATTTTTTACAGATATACTGAAAACAAGCTGGGATAGACTCCAGCCCCCCTGCAACCCTGAACTGGATAAGGTGGGTATAGAAAATTAATGGATGGATACTTAAAACATCTTTGATATTTCAATCCAATTGAAATGTCAACGTGTTGAACCTAATGGCAATGTGTGTATCCCTTCAGGCACTTTCTGCTTGTTAACCATACACGTTTTAATATTTTGTCGTGTTATTTTATACAGTTCAACCAACATACAACGTCATTAGGTTTAGGGTAAAAGTAGAGGGTAGGGTGTCATAATAACCGTACACAATGTGAAAAGATACATAAAATCACAAAAAAGCATTCTATAAACATGCATCTTAACTTTATTGCAATCCCGTGCATCCATAAAAGATGAAGTCATTTTTTTTAGCACTAAACATCATATAGCCGTAACAACGAGCTGAAACAAAGTGACTTAAAACATCTGAAATGCTATAAGATGCTGGTTGAATTTCTAAAGCGAAAAGAAAATCAAAGGGAAAAGTGTGTTTTTGAACCAATCTATTTGTCGCATGTTGCAGGTTTAAAAAAAAAAGGCAGCTTTTTAAAGAATGTATAAAGCCATAGCATGTAATATATTCACAGAGATAAGGATATAAATAAAAGACAGCTCAACTATAGAAATACAACACCTTTTTGTTGTTTTAGACATTGTCATTGTTGGCCGTTTGTCTGAGAATATGTTTGCAGCACAATAATGATAATATCACCATCCCCATCTCAATCATAATTCTGGCTCATTTCCTCTTCCCAGCATCCTTCTCCCTCCCTCTTTCTTTTGTCTCCCGCTACGAGAGGAAATGCTCGTCTATGCTGCTCAGTGTCTGACAATACTCATGGATACCCTTCGGCCCCCAACCCTTTCCTCTCTAATGAGCTGACAGCGGGGTGCCTCTTCATGTTGATGGGTGTGGATTGGGTGGGAATTGCGTGTTTTTTATTGTCCTGGTGAAGGAGCAATCACTCAGGCATATTTTTCTGCTGCTGTCTTTGTTTGAACGCTTCAAATTCCTGAGTGCACTGCCACTCCAGAGTCTGCTAACTCCTCCTCAAGGTCTGTAAGATCAGGGGGTTTGATTTGAACAGATCTATCAGAAGTTCTCACTGAGAGTTTTCTTGGTCTTCCAGATCTCCACATTTATGTTACCAGACATTTATGTTTTTGTTACATTCAAAAAGTATTTGCCATCTACTTTCAGGCCTCCTTTGCCTTCAGGGCATCAATTATTCACATTTTCAAAATGCCAGGCAGCTGATGAGAGGACACCATGGCTGCTGATTGTTGGGACAGTAAAGTCTGTGACTGACTTGGTTAAAATCCATTGGGTTGATTACCAAAATGTGCTTCTCCCAGTTTTTATTTGACAATTTTGAAAAACAAAAATGATACATTAAGACTGCTGGAAATGGGGAAAAAAATGCTTCTGAAAGAGTAGGTCAGCAATGTACGAGCGTAACTATTCACGGGGGCAGAAATGTTCTTGATCTTACCTCTGTTGTCTTAATTTCTCAAGGTGCACCAACCAGAAAGGACAACTAAACATGCAGTGTTTTTATTTTTTCAAACAGATGGCCAACCCATCCTCCATTATCTCCCATAATGCAACTCCCTCCTGTTCCTTCAGCAACTCTGGCGATACATTTACAGTACTGTTGTACTGAAATTAGTAGAAATATTGGATTTAGTTCAGTTCTGTTTATTTGAAATCTCACAACATAAACTCAAAAACATCATTCAATTGCCATAATTATTTTTACACTTTACATATAACATAGACACTGAGCAGTCCTTTCTATTTCTGAACACCAAAACAGTTGTAAAATATTTACAAGTACAAATTTGTGTCCGTTTGTCTTGTGAATACTAGTGGCTTGTGTTGCTGGTTTGTCACTCATGCTCGAGGTCTCAGAAACAGCTCAGATGCCTGTTGCTTCAGGCCGCGGCCTGAGGAGAGTGTGCGAAATACTGGACAGTGTTGTGAGGGCGCTGAGGGCAGAGGTTACACGAAGGAAGGAGTTAAGGGTAAAATATGTGTGCCTGAGCCTTCAGGCCTCTGTCACACTGATAAATAGGACCGTTTAGACCACATGGACAACAACAAAGGTGGAGATTTGTCTAGACATGCTGTCTAGACTCATCTGACTCCTGAAAGGCATGAAATTGTGACCGATGGATTGTTAAAGTAACTCCTGGAGTTTTGCTCCGTCCATTGTAAATAATATGCAGAGGTCTGCTTTTGGAAAAGGGAATGTCGTCGGAAGTGCAGTTTGAACTGGGGGTCAGCCAGTGTGGCTTTGAAAATCAAACATTGGGAAGATGAAAGCAAGGAGAAGGATCACACAGAAAAAAGTGTCAGTGATTACACGTGTCCATTCCCTAAATTCCCTTAGCTTTTATATAGGCTAGCAGAAAATAAATAGACTCACAAAGAGCAAAAATTGTTTCAGTAACTTGAGAGCCCAGATTATAATAGAAACCAATAAATAAAGAATGGAAAATATGTTTGTATCCCCTCACTGTTCAAGTATCTAAAATTTGATCCCATCTACAGAAAACTCAGTGAACCATAAATCACAGGGTCTTGCTCAGCAGTTCTTATCCAGTAGCAATAATTACAAGATGGTCTCTAGCTCCTTCAGAGATAACGAGCTGTCTGGATCTTCTGCTCCATGACTTTTCCAGTCAACCTTTCCTTTGTCGGCGCTGGTATGTCTGGCAAAAACTCCTGACTCAGCCCTCCCTGGTTTCCACACAGCAAGGTCTTGTTGGGGGCTTGAGGTCTCTGTGTCACCAACAGCGTATACACACAGGCCGCTGTGAGGGTGGAGGGAAGTTGGGAAAGTGTAGCGTGGCACCCTGACTGCTGACCCACAGCTACAAGCGGCAGAGGCAGCTCCACCTGAGCCCACCGACCCTCCTGTGAAGGAGAGAGCTCTGGGATTGGTGGCAGACAAGCAGACGCTGTGGGTGGTGGCGTGTGACATCATCCCACCGTAGTAACAGCTGCCTCCGCCACTGCTGGTCATCCTGGCTTTCTGTTTGATGTCCAAAACCAGGCTGCGTCTTAGCCACGCCTTCTTTACCTCTGCCTGCACCTGAGAACAAACAGTTGCGTTTGTCATTTTTAACAAAGTGAAATGAGTGTGAATTTGAATTTACTCTACAGAACTACAATTTAGCTTTATTACCTCCCCGTTGCAGAAACAGTAGATGAACGCCACGAAAAAACCCTGAAAATTAAAACTTTTGTTAACAGGAGTCAACATTGATGATCTGTGCAATATTAGCAGCAATATATTGACTCCAGTTAACCACTGTATCATAAAATTACCGGTAAAGTTAGTTTTCATAACTAGGTTCTGACCTGAGAAGAGTTGAAGAACATCTCGTAATGCATCTGCACCTGCCACAGCAGCCCAGTAACCTCAGTGTAGGGAAGAGCCATGAACACAATGTAGTGAACTCCAAACAAGGGCATGAGAACTAACGTGGACTTAAGCAGCTTCCTGCAGAGCACAACAAAAAGTACATTCATGTAGCTGTTGTTCCTTATTGATACATCAGCAAGCCCATAAGTCAGTTTAGAACAAAATTTTACCAGCTATACTAAAAACACTGAGATTCTGAAATAAAAGATAACCTGTGAAAGAGGCCTGACATCCTAAACCGCTGAGGTAAATAATGCCCTCGGCCACAATTTGAGGTAATTTTGCATTACCACTCAATGGCACCACAACACTTATGTTACTTCATGATTGGGATGAGTTGATAACGAGACATGATTCAGGTCAAAAACATCCCGGACTGAAATACATTCTTTCTACTATGCCACTATTACCTTGATGGACAACATTTGGACATTTCACATGTAGTTGCTCTAACCACTACTCGAGGCCACATTATCTTCTAGTGTAGTTATAGGGCAATGTGGACTGCATGAACAAGTGACCCATGGGGTCGTTTTTGTGAGGGGAGTCTCAAATGCGTGGCAGCTTTCAGTCAGCTGATGTGTTTTGTTGGCAGAGTCCATACAAGAGAAAAACATTTTATTTTGGGTTTAACTTAGAGGGTTACACGAAGAGTTACCTGTACTGTTGTCGGGGGTCCAGTTTACCAGTGTTGGTTTCCCACAGTTTAGAGGCAAGTACACGGATTATGTTAATGAAGAGGAGGAAATTAACCTGCAGGAGAAGAAATACGAATCCAACTTTTCTTAATTACCAGAAACTCTTTCATGCTAACTGAAGTGAAATTCCTAAACCTCACCACAATGGCTGCCAGAATGGGAACTTGATAGATCCATTTCAGGTTTCCGGCACTGATGTCCCAACATCTGAAAGCAGTTATGAAACAGCCGAAGTGAACAACGGTGAGACAAATATGAATAACCAAATATACAAAGGCATCTCATGACTCACTGAGTGTCTGCCAGTGAAGCTCGTGCACTGACCCAGATGGACACAAACACAGCTGGAACACCTATGATGAGCAGAAAGACAAAATAGCTGATTGTTAGTTCACTGTTAGCGCTGTGACCACAGTGCAACCTGCTGCAGGGCCACTTACCCCAGCCCATGATGGTGAGAGCCCATAGGTAGTTCTTGTCAGAGAGGAAAGCCATGAAGATGAGGCTATGGAGGTACAATCCCTCCACCAGAATCCAGTAATGATTGGTTGCCAGGAAGTACAGGAAGAGGGTTACAGCAGCTTTACAACCAGCCTGATGAGACAAAACAACAGCCAAAGGAAGGAATCAGCATATGGGTGTAGGGTTTATTTGAACACTTGGGTCAGGTTTGGGATACAAGTATTAATATTCCATTTTCATACACACATTCATACACACTCACACTGCTGAAATTTAGAAAATGTCATGCCTGAAAATCAATTATAACAAGCTTCACAAAGCATAATCAAGTCAAAAGGGGAGGACAGTTAGTCTGACTCTGTCCAAAGTTAAACCTCAACAATTTCCACACAACATAGAATTATAATGCAAAATTATCATGCTTCTTTACAGGTATGGGATTAGCTATCAGGCAGCCACTTCTGCAGTCATCTCATGTTTGATTTGGATTTGGTTGCTTAAAAGTAACATTCCTTTTTGAGGACGGTTATCTCAAGTTTTAATACTTTATGCTAAGCTGACCTAATGCAACACTGCTGCTGCTCAATATTTGGAGCCATATTAATACCAGTCTTATCATCTTAACCATTAGCAACAAGGCAAAAAAAATATTTGCCAATTTGTTGAACCATTTCTTTAAAAAACATTTCACTTTTTCACGTTTTGGAAATCTAAGATTCTCAAATGAATGTCACAATGTCAAAGAAAATGACCACACATGCACTGTACATGGACCACAGTTACTGTGCTGATTATCACGATGTACACTGTCCTGACGCAAAGATTATGAACAACTAATTAAACATGGTATGAAACGTAAAAAGAGAGTCATTGTTTACCATTGGAGGCTTCTCTGTTGTGAGCTCAGGCTCAGCTTTATTGTCATCAGATATGGAGTAGAGCACAGCGTCCTTCACAAATATGCTAACAGCTCGACAAATGAAGGAGGTGAAGAGGTGAATGTGGATGTAATTGCGCGTACAGTGGAGACGCCTGCAAAATGTTTGTGTGACAGAGAGAAAGAAGTCTGAATGACATCTGATTCAGCGATGCCGGCTAGATTATTGAATTCATTCATTTGAATCTCTTTCAGTGAGTCATGAATGCATTATCAATAAAGTAATTTCAGAGGCAGAAACACTTTCAATAACTTGAATCACTTTGAAGATTTGGATTGGAGTTAGAAGGAGGTTTTCTGTTTTCTTACTTGAAATAGCAGAGGATGGAGACCGCCACCAACAGAGACGCTAGAGAAATGGAGTAGCCAACAGTGTACATAAGATGGAGTCGCTGAAACACCTTCTGAAACAAAACATACTTTAACAGTGTGCATCTGTGCGGGTGTCGATGAGCAGGATCTTAACCAAATACGTATTTCTAGCTCTGTCTGAGAAAAAATCCCTCCCTCTACAAACTGCAGCCTAAAGCTTTTCTCTCTTTAATGCCACCAACAGACACATTTAACCAATCACCAAATCACAAACTGTTCATAGACACATCCAGACAAATGGTCAAGTACATACATCCTCTAGGCTTCTGTGGTTGGAGGTCAGGTATCTGGTGCATTCAGTGTAGTTTGCCCAAGTGCGGTTGTTACTGGGCACTAGTTCCCAGTTCCCTGACACATCACACTGGCGGTAGGCTTGTCCTGTCACAGGCGTGTGAGATGTAGTCACAGGCAATACAGCATAGATTAAACAAACTGTAATACAATAGAGCAGTCTAAAAAAAAAACAGACAAACATTTCAAGCTCTGAACTCAGCGATTCAAATTTGAAAATGCTGATTTGTTTTATCTTCTTTAAATAAAATTACTGCAGAGACTACATTCAAACCACATGTGAGGATGAAGCTTATGTATCATCTCTTCATGTTAGTGTCTCTGAAAGTTGAATACCTCTGTGGTTGAAGTCATAAATGTACTCTGGACATGGAACCGAGACCAGCTGACGTGGTCTGCTCCGTGGCCAGCAGATGATCCCATCCCACTCTGGGACACAGTCACCTTCTTCAAAAATAATGGGAAACAGAAACAGGACAAAGGGGAAAAACAAAAGAAAACAAAGTAGGGACATTTAAATCAGATTGAATTGTTCTTTTTTTCTTCTTTTTTTACTATTTATTCATGAATTTCTTATTTCCCCTATTATGGCTGCACAGTATGTGTAGAAATACCCCATCAACAGTAAAAGTCTTGTATTCAAGTGATTACTATGGTAAAAAATAAGCGGCTAAATGTCCTCTTTATGTTTATAGACACCTTTCATTTCCTCTAAAACACAAATATATAAGCAGCATGCAAAGTCGTTATTATCTCAATGAGTTCAGCCTCTGGGAGTACACGTCCTAAATTTGAAATCATGGGGAATTACATTATCCTCTTGCTCAGGCAACAGTACTTTTTGAAAGCTCGTTGAAGTGGAGCTTGTAGCACAGAAAGCGTGTATCATTTTTTGTGGTGCTTTTGTTCAAATGATCTTACAAGTGACTCTCACATCGACAAGTGCACCAGTGTCAATGAAGAACACTTCAAAATGTGAACCGGAGAGGATGGGATGTCCACTCTAATTCCTAAGCTGCAGCTACCCACTGTACGACTTTAATTCTAACAATGGGTAGCTGTAGCTTTTCTGCGACAGCACATCTATTTTTTTTTTTTTTAGGGTTGACACATGACCTCGTTTGCAAATAAAAATCAACAGCTGCAGGACTTGAATGTGCTCCATGTTCACTGTTGTTGGGGTGTTGTCCTTCTCTTACGCACAGCCTGGATACAAAAGATGGATGTGGCCTCCAGTAGGAAAAATGAATCCAAGCCTGAAGTGCCTTAGAAGCCAGCTCTCAGCTGGACATAATGTCCAACGGCCAGCTGACAGCCACACAAATCTGAATGTATAAAAGTTTATCGGAAAATGACGCTACATCTCACTTAACTTTTTACCTCAGAAAATGTTTTACTGATCAGTTTATGGTCTAAATCTCTGGTTTGAAGTCATCTTCAAGGCAGCATTGTGTTTGTTTTGTAAAATAGACCGTTAAGTAAGGTTCCTTTTGCTATTGCCAGATCTAAAATAAAGCTGAGGCAGGATTCAATCCAAAGGGTGTGTTAAAATGGTCCCATCTTTTTATATGTAACGTATGCCTTTGCTTTATATGGATTCATTGTTATTGTGTGGCCCTCTGTCTGGTTAACTTCACATGTAATAATGTATAATGAATAACAGGCTCGTCATACTGCATATTGGGAAAAAAATCTTAAATCTAAAGTGCAGCAAGTAGCCGTCAGGTGAATGAATTTATTATATTTAGCTCTTTCGTTGATTCAAAGTTTTGGAAAAAAAAATGGACAAAATTAAGTAGAACACCATAGAGTGTATTCATTTCCACCTCTGGAGCCTACATAAGTAAAGCAACTCAAATAGTTTTAATCAACGGTGAAATAAGAATAAAGGAAGTTTATTACAAGTGTTGTGTTTCTTTGAAGGTTTCATATGATATGAGACGACTGTGTTTCTGCTATGACATTTCGGAGAAGATTTAAACAACCACTGTTCCACTCTGCCTGTGAATATTCTCGTGCTTCTCTTCTGACATCTGACTGCATCTTCTTATGAGATCTTTGTCCTAATGCACCAATGAATCAACGTACCTAACACAGCCTCTACGTCACTGCCCAAATTAAAAATGAGCTGCTATTGTGAATTCAATGGCGTAATCACAGTTACTGGTTAGCAGGATATTAGATGAGAGTTATATCTGATTTCAAATGAATAACTGAGGTCATAAATATTTTTTTCACGGTTATACATTTGGACATGCACTCACTGAACCCCGGATACTCCCAATACAGGGCGGGAAGATTCTGAAATGATCAAAAGCAGCACACAAACCTCTGATGAAGGCCATTTGTGCCTGGATGCTCCTTTCACACCTTGCATGAGCTCCAATCAGAACATAGATTTGCTCGTCACGTGTGATGACATCATCAGAGTCTATCTGTAAAACACAAAAAAGATGGATAAACATTTAGACAAGTATGCAGTGCAGGTATCAGTGAATAACACTTTTTTTTCCCACTGAGATGAAACCCAACATTTGAATAGGACTGATGTATCTGCATTCAGGTCTCAGCCTTAGCTTGTGGGCGCAGCTGCTAAACTCTGATTTTGTAATGTTAATGATTAGATAGAAAAAGTTTGCTATTTAAAGTCTGTCAGAAGTGTCTTCCTAAGTAGAATGATCTGTCAACCGCAAACACTCCTAAGGATCTCATGTGCTTCCTCCAGGTGTTGTGAAATAGTTGTGCGAGGGTGAGGTATGTGGTGATCCTCCGCTAACCCCTTTTTGCCCAGCGGTGGGGGAACTGTGCTGTCCACATGCAAACCTTGTCCTCAGCACCATGGCTACGCTGTTGAAAGCTAATCCACACAAGCCACCCTGTGTTCCTGGTTACCCATCATAACAGAACGAGCGATGATAGAGATCATTTTGCAAGATTTAAAGAAAAATATTTTGTAACTGTTTGGCATGACTGTGTTGCTTATCAAGCTCCTTGTATTGTTATACAACCTTTTCCAGTCTAATATTGACCATTAAGTTAATAGTATGATATAACCTTACTTTTGAGCCGTTAGAAATCTTGATGCATTTGTTGTGTTTTCACCAGACTTCTGCTCAAATGAAGGATCTGAGTTCTGCCTCTCACAGCTGCCTTCCACTCAAGCCAAACAAAATTCTTGTTAAACAGATTAAACCCCATCTGGAGCATTTTACGTAATTTCATATGTGATAAGTAACACTCTTGGCATAGGCCATCAAAAATAAACTGCCAACGGGAGAACAGAGTTTCCAATAAACACTCAGAATGCTGAGCAGCGATCATTTCCTTCAGTGATTTGTTTTAGGAGGGACTGTCAGAACAAGTAAATAACTTGCTCTAATACTAATAACTAATGATAACTAATAATAAGAGCTCAGTGTTGAGCAGTTCAAATCTCTTACTGTTGTAAACTAGCAGAGGCGATACACCGTCGCTTTGCTGATGATATTTACAGTATGTATGTGTGTGTAATTCTTGTGTGCAATCATATTGAGCAAAACACAGTCCTCAAAAACGATAAACATCATAGCAGGGAAACCATTTACGTTTCTTTGTACCAAGAAGGCTTTCTGCTGACAGATATTGCATTTTGGTAAAACAATTAGTCTTGACATCCACTCGCCTTTGTGCTGTGAGAACAACTGATCTCTCGGGCCTCATCCTCATGCGAAGTCATTTTCAGGCTGACTGATTTGGAGATTGTAAGTCTGTCAGAGATCGAGACTCGGGATCGACCCGGAGAAGATTAAGAGATGTAGAGATGGGGCCCAGGGGTGATAGTGGTCAGTGTTAGCGGCTGGGGGCCCATGCTTCAGTAAGTGAAAGGCTGAAAAGGTTGGGGCTGATGACAGAGAGTTGTGAGGTAAAGCAGACAGCAAGTGATTTCTGATGGAGGAGATTAAGGGCTTCTGTTTGGGTTTTTAGTTTAACTGCAGCTGCTCCTATAGTCAAATCAATAGTCCTATTTAGATTTAAGAGTTTTCTGGTAAATCTGTGAATTTGTTTGCCAAAGGAGTACACTGGTTTCCAGCAGTTCATTACATTCCCACGTTTGCTTGACCTCGTTCTTACATTTACACATTTTGAAAGAAACTCCATGACGGATCGACAATCCAATGGAAAAGTGTTTAACCCATCTCCTGATTTCCTCTATTTTTGTGAGAATCTCAAGCAAAGATGCATCAGATTTCAAACTAAGATAAGTAAAAACAGAACTCTAGTGTAACTATAACTGTTTTGTAAACTGTTTGTAATTGTGTTCTGAAGCAAACTGGGCGCGAATGACTGTCCGTCATCATTAGTGTGTCAACAGCATGGGAAACTGATTGCAGCTCAACTAGACAAGCTCAAGTCTGATTTCCATCAGCCCTGTTCAATCAAGTGTTCTCCTCAATTGACCATTTTCAGAGACAGGAATTTGGCTCGAAAATCTTAAGAGTAGCAGGCTATGCAATAAATAAATGAATACATACAAATGAGGAAGAAAACCATTGAAAGAGATCATTCTGGGCTTGTACTACATGTCTGCTGTTCTGGGAGTCCAAAAAAACTGAGACATTATCTACAAATAAGGAAGAAAAGTGAGCATTTCCAGTAGTGGAGAACCATGAAAAATTCCTCAAAGAACGTGGCAACAGCTTACTGAGGAAGTCCCAAAGGTTCAAAAGAAAATATCAAACTGATGCGTTTGTCACCTCATTGAAGGTCATTGTTCATGACTGCAATATCTGAGCAACATGAAGCATCTAAATCACTGGGAACCTTGGAAAGCATTAAGGAGTTGGATGACCCTTAAACCTCTCGGGAGAAAGTGTGAGATTGATGACTTGAGAGCTGAACGATATGGAGGACTGGGTTCTTGTTACATGGTTCTTTTACAGAAAATCCTCAGGTTGTGTCAGGTCGTCAGTCTGTGAGTTTAAGTGCAACTGGATTACACAGCAGGACATGCAAACGTACGACTAAACCTACCTCTGAATGCCTCAAAAGAAATACGATTAGAATTTCTGAGTAGCCTTCAAAGTCTGGACCTGAACCCATGGACAGATTATAAAGCAACAAGTTCCAGGCACAGATGTGTACAATGTGCCCCCATTTGTCAGACTAAAGGTATAAAAAAAAAACAGACTGACAGAGAGGCAATAAAGTTCTATAAATCATGCAGATAAGTGATGGTTTTGACCCTGACTATGTACATTTAGCATAGTTTTGCATCACTATAGTTACTTTTTGCTCTGTTTTGATATTTTCACTATTTCTTGTGGTCGTGTTGTTACCTAACTTTTGTGGTGTCATGACTTCTCATTTTTTTTAATCCCCTTTTTATTCTGTGTTTTTTTGCAGATCGTTAGCATCTTGTTATGAGTGTTGGGAGTCTCATTTTTGTCATTTCATCTCTTATGGTCTTGCATAAAACTTTGGTGAACCTGTGCCTCAGTTTGGCCATCTCAAACGCGTTCTTGTGCATCTCTGTACGATTGTTTTATATCTAATTGTTTTTTTAGCATCTCTCTGCAGCCGTCCAGTCTCACTCCGGCAATTTTGCATCTCCTAATGGTTTTGTAGAGAAACATGACGATCATATGTAACTCATCCTGGCCTTTTTCAAGGTTGATTGTCAATTTTGCATTTCTTTGTCGCCACAGTGTCTCTTTGGTATTATTCTAAGCCTGTTGATTTATGCTGGTTGTATTAAGATCTGTGTCCAGCTGGCCCGTTCAATACCTTAACCGCAGGGAAATTACGAGGTAAGACCCGAACAGAGCACTTCGTACCTCTGAACTCTCCAGTGTGACAGCAGTTGACAATTCCACCAAAGTTATCAAAAATAGTTGCATGCAGTCTTAGCTGCTAAAGGTGGCCCTTCCTCACATGCGTGATTTCAGTATTAGATAACAGACGAATACACAGACCATCTGATACATATAACATATGTGTAAAAATATAAGAAAGCAACAAGAGAGAGTTGATAATTTTCCTTCAGTTGATCATGATGAATAAGAGAAAAAAAGCCTTTATTTCTCAGTAAGACTGCCTAAAAAAAAACTCCTATTATCTAATTTACTTGAAAGAGCAGAGGAAAATGACACCACTCCATCTTGCTGGTGAATGGCTGGCACATTTCCCGAAGGAGATAAATCTTAGTCAAAACTTCAAACCATCAAAGTGGATCACAGATGCTTGAAATTTTCTAGCTATGGCCCAAAGTGCAGCAGTCAGACTGTTATTTCTGACTCAGTGTAATAATAAAGTGTAAGATGTGATGCTGCTGTGTGAAAAGTTTAAATTTAGAACATAAAAACCACCCTTTTGAGAAATGTACACAGATAATTTTACTCCCACCAACCCATGAGCACAACTGCGGGAGGATTATTTCTCCAAATAAACATTTACTGCTCTGAAGAGGCATTTATTTTTGCATGTTATTGTCTAAAATATTCAGTAATTAAACATACATTTAGTCTATTGTGTGATTTTAAAAGATTAAAGCAAAGCAGAAATAAACTTTTTTTTTCCTATTCGTGCAAAGCGTTCTGATGAAATTAAAAGAAGAACTATAGTAGACTTACCAGTGCAGTAACTGTTATCAAATAGTGGAAAAGAGCGAAAGCACTAGTTCCTTTTGGTGACAACATGACGACTTTTTAACCTCAGTCTTTGGTCCACACACACCTTTCCACACACTCTCAGATCATTTTCTCCTCTTCAGGTGGTGTAGACGTAACTGGTTGAGGTTTGTTCTTCTCTTGTGTCCCATCAGTGGATTCAATTTGATTTCTTTTCTTTTAATATCTTTTTGAATCAGTCAACAAAAATGGACTTTTCTTGACATCCAGAAAAACCTTTTTAAGAATTCCAGATTTTTCCAGTTTTCTCCTTGAAGCTCAGCTGACATTCCTGATCAGGTCTGAGGGAACATGTGGCCGTCAGAGAGCAGAGTGGACAGAGGAGCAGTGAGGATGAAACCTCCTCTTTTTACAGCTCTTTGGACAACTAGCTTGAAACGGGTGGGCCTTGATTGGCTGTGCCTGCCGTGTCTTTAACTCTGTGTGCTCCACTGCTATGGTTACAAGTCTTTGTTTGCCATCCTGTTTGTGTTTCTGTTTTAATCTTTTTCCACTTATCTGCTTTACCTCGGTATTTCCTAACCCCACAGCAGGGTGATAATGTAATGGTGCATTTCATGTCACTCAATGTGACACTTACTTATACATAAGATTACTTTCACAATATTATGATTGTCAATGAGCACAGGCACTGTAATACAAAGTTTAAACTATACTTTCAGACCTTAAATAAATCCTTTACACAAAATTTGCATAGGAAGAACAGAGGCATGGCCCTCGATAGCAGTGCATGTACATGTTACACAATGAGGTGGAACCTGCAGGTGTAAGAATGCAGATCTTAAAAAGGACAAAACCCAATTAGAGTAAACCTTTGTGTTTAAAAACAAAAACTCTAAGCACTGCTCCTTATCACCCTCACAGAGAAGTCCCTGCCAATGCTAATGCTAATCTTTGGAGGTTCCACTTTAACTGGGAGTCATCCTTATAATGAGCCTGCGAACACACATTATTCAGAATCAGCACACACAGTTACTTTCTGTTTTTTGGATCAACGTGCAGACAGGGTCAGGACCCTATTCTGTCCAGCCTTCATAAATAGAAGCAACATGATTTAAGTCTTCTTCCTTGGCAGGAAACCAATATTTCTCCTCCAGTTCCCACACTAGAACATCTCAGAGAAGAAATCTATCGTACTATACAAACGGGGGAAACGAACGGATATTTAAACAAATGTACAGATATGAAATATTCTTAATAAAAGTAAAAAACAAGTGAAAACGAAACTTGCACAGGAGGAAAGGCACACTGGACGAGAAGCTTGTTTGCACTGTGTGAACATTTTGATCAACAGAAACACGTGCAAGTCACACTTATGATTCACCCATTCATTGATGACTTTGAGATTTTTTTAATTTAAGGTTTTTTATTTTATTTTCTATCTGGATAACATCTATTCTTATAACATCATTATCATAACAAATGTTGCTTAATGTTACTGATGAAATACAGGGCTATAAAGAACCAAAAATAGATTTAATGAATGAATAAGATTTAATAGATTTTATTTTTTTTTACAAAGATTTGATGTTTTTTTAAACATGGGAGTGAGGATCCTCTGTGAATGTCTTTTCACTAAAAAGCTCCATATACATGTCACTACAAGGTCACGTTTCATATGAACCACACACACATATGTACTTACTCCTTAAACATAATATCCAGTAACTTCTCAATGCTTAACTGGAATAGTTAAGATAATGTAGGAGATTATATTCAAACATAAAACATGTTAAATAAATGCACACTAGATTTCCCAATGTTTGCAATGTGCCCGTTTGGGGACAAATATGGAAGGAATCTTTGATTCCGAAGTGACCCCCTCTTAACATTTAAGCAATAACACCAAATCGGTGGCAGTCATCTCATTCATAGTCATACAAACTGTCAGGTAGGCTTCTTGTCTCCCAAAACTTTGTACAACAATTATGGATCTTGTGAAAATAGCCCATCCAGTCAAGCTGAACAGTCCATTTTGAAAAGTTTTTCATCTTGAATTACAGTGTTGCCTTGTAAATCTTAGCACTTCTTGTGTTCATGTAAGCCACTTACTATAAATTACCCTGGTGTCCCTTTTTTTTTTTTTTTTTTTTTTTAAAAAAAGGTCTTATAGTTTTTTTTGTATTTCTGTCATGCTTGTCTTCTGAGTTTCTAATTGCATGGTGTAAGGAACTTTTGTTGTGTCTGCAAAGCACCTTCAGGGTTAATCACTGATGTAGGATTTACGCCAATAATATCAATAATACAAAAAAAAATCATTATTTACAGTTGTTATTGCTGGTACAGCCTAAATCAAACGACGGGGCTTCAATAAAATGAGAAGTCTCGTGATATTGTTCCATATGCGGCTTTCATTTTGATAGGGCAAACTCTCGCGTCATCGTAACCCGGAAGTACCGGTTTCACAACAAGGGCAGCAGCCTCTGCGTGCTCTACTGACTTGTCAAGCTTGTAAGTTAGAAAACTTTAATTTGCGTCTTTTTATTCTTGTATTGCTCTGACAATTAGTGTTAGGTGTAGTTAAAGGTCCGGCCTGCAGACGCAGCGTGGCTGTTTAACGTGTTCTGGGCTCCGCATGTGCAGCAGTAACGCTGCTCATTAGCTGTGGTTGTATGTGTGTGTGAAGGGCATGGCGGGGCTGATCAGGGCTTTTCGGACCCTGCGGCCCGCAACCCTGGCCGTGGTCTCGGGCAGGCTTCCGGCCCCGGTACAGCCCGTCCCTTCACCCGCTTCATGTGCGTTGTTCCCGGTGTGGAGGACGTGTCGCGTCAGGACGCTGCAGGTGTGCTCTGCCTTATACGCCGGCCATAACAAGTGGTCCAAGGTGAAAAACATCAAGGGACCTAAAGATGAGGCGAGAGGGAAGATGTTTATGAAGTTCGGTATGATGATCAGAATAGCTGTGAAGGGTAAGTGTGCAGTGCTTTGATGAAGTGTTAATGAGGTGCCGCCTTAACTCAGACTGACTTCATGTGCGATTGTCATCTGCAGAGGGTGGATCAAACCCAGACCTGAATTTAAACTTAGCCCACATACTGGAGCAATGCAGGAACAAGAACATGCCGAAAGCATCCGTAGATGCAGCGATCAAGGGTGCGGTAGGTTGACAACTCAATGTCGCACATAAATGAGTAAGAAACCAATTGGAAAAAAAAAAATACTCATCATTTCCTAAAGTCTCTTGAAATGTTCAACCATTTTCTTCTTACAACATGACATCATCAGTGTGTTACAAAGTGCAATCCTACTTTGTATTAATGTGCTGACATCATACCAAATGAAAAGAAAAATATCTTGTGCCTTAAGTTCTGCCCCAACAGCATCTGTTAAGATTTATTTTGAAGTTAAAATATTGTTGAACTGCCAGTACTCAGGAGTTCTTGTTCCAAGATGACTTCACCTACATTGGTACTGTGAACTGGCCACTGATGTAGTAATAGCATATATTTTATATTTTATACTTTTTCTCCTTATAGGTCTTTTAATATTTTCTTATAATAAGACTGTTTTTATTCAGTGTTTACTGTTATATTTTTATTTTTACTGTGTTGTTAGGGAGACCGCGAGTCACAAAATTTCAATTCCGAATATCTGAGTATGTATTACAGAACTTACAATAAAGCTGAGTTTGACTAGTAGATTAGAAGCATGGGCGTCAATTGGGTATGGCAAGGTATGGCAGCTGCCACACTTTGGCTTGTTTTTCTTTTTTTTTCTTTTTTTAAATTTATGGAATTACTCTGTGTCAATTTGTACTGATTATTCTATTATATAATACATATAAATGAACTACAAATGAAATTCTGAACAACACAATCAATTTATCTTAAGTATCAGCTTCCCCAACACTTGTATCCCCTTTTGAAATGTGGTATCTCCCAGAAATGGAAGACACTTTAATGTCAGTGTTTATCAGGAATATGACTGGGTTGAATATTCTGTGCAAGAAGATGCAGTCAATTGCTTTGCATGTCGTCATTTTGGAGGAGCCTCAACTGTAACTGGGGTGTGAGTGAGACTGCATTTGCACACAGATAAGCTGCATAGCAGACTTTTGTGGTGATTATTTGCTGGGCATGTATATTTATTGATTGATACTGTAGTCATGTGACTATAGTGACCTTGCCATACCTTAGCTTTGGCTGAATTGACGCCACTGATTAGAAGATTGAACAAGTCATCAAATAAAGCCCTTTAAGTTAGAGGGCACATTGCCAAACAAATGAATATTGTCTAGATGTAGAGAAAAGTGTAATTAAAACATTTTCCTAAATTTGCATATAACAAGTTTGTCACCAACAATGTGATACAGGAGAAGGCTAAACCGGCGTCCCAGCACATGTTTGAAGCTCGGGGGCCCGGTGGATGTCTGCTGCTCGTCGAGGTCCTGACGGACAACAACTCCCGCGCCCACCAGGAAATCAAACGCATGCTCGCCAAGAACGGGTGAGGACACTCACTCTTATACAGTGGTTTTCAAGCAGTTTTCACTACAATTTTTTGATCGCTTGAATCCTCGACAGTGAAGAGAAGTCACCCATTTCAGCCACAATTAAGTAAAAGAACAACCGGCTGTTCACATACTGTATATAACCAGTCTGAATCCTAACAATGCAGCCAAACCATTTAGTTATTCATTAATACAAGATAACAGAGTTTGGGGTGGATCAGATGAGATGGAGTGATACTTAAAGGATAATTGAGGTTTAGGGACAAGCAGGACCACTGTACACAGATCATTTATACAGGACAGTGTGGGTGGGAGCAAAAGGCAGTAACCACTAGATGTCCCCACACATACAGAGAATAGTAAATACAGCAGAAAAACGTTGTACTTTATTGGTTTATACAGCTGGCTTGATAGTTAAATTGCCCAAATACTGGGTTATTTACACACCATCTGCTCAATTATTATTATTATTATTATTGTTCAGTGTTTTTATGAATTGGAGGAAATATTAACCTGTGGATCTCTGACTTAAAAAAAACCCCCAAAAGTCAAACAAAATTGCATTTTTCCACCTATTTTCAGAGGGATGCTGTCAGACGGAGCCCGTCACAACTTCAACCGGAGAGGCGTGGTGGTGGCACTGGGTCAGAACATCACCGCAGAGAGAGCTCTGGAGCTGGCCATCGAGGCGGGAGCTGAAGATGTCCAAGAGGCTGAGGACGAGGAGGAGAAGCCCCTGCTGAAGGTCAGACTGCAACCGCAGGGAGAACTCAACTCACAGAGATAACGTATCTTAAATTATTTGGCAGCCCCTACAAAATTGTTTGATAGAAAGTGATGAAATTTGGCACACTGACTAGAGACAGCTCCCTGATGCTTCACACCAAGTTTCCCTATTTGTGCCTCCAATGCTTCAGAGCCAAAACTGGGAGGAATTTGCAGAAGAATTTATGCACGTGATTATATCTAGAGGCAATCCAATTCCAGAAAAGGCGGGATGCTGTGAGAAATTGAAATGGAAACAAAAAAATATTTGCCAATAAACCAATATTTTCTTCACAATAGAAGATAAGAAAAATATCATGTTGAAATTGAGACCTTTTACTATATCATGAAAAATTTTAACTCCTCTTGACAGCAACATGTCAGTAACGTCATTGGCCATAAAAAAAAGAGCACCTAAGAGAAGCAGAGATGGGCAGATGTGAGGCTTTCTGCAAAAAAAACTGCCTCTGCAAATTGCAGAGCAAGTTTGTAATATTACTGTACAATATAAAAGATAAAGATAAGTTTCACAGATGAATAAAGTTTTAAATCCTCACAACTGAATACAAACAACCACAGTTTAACTAATAGCATCATCTGTTTGTCTCTCCTCAGTTCATTTGTGACATGACTGACCTGAATAAGGTGCGGACCTCTCTGCAGGGGCTGGGAATCCAGATTACATCTGCTGGGTTGGAGTTTGTTCCCCGCAACCATACGTCTCTGGACCAGGACCAGATGGAATCTGCTTCGACTCTAATAGAAAACCTCACTGACTGTCCAGATGTAGTGCGAGTGTGGGACAACATCCAGGCTGACAGCTGAGTGCAGTTTTATTGGACACTCGTTGGACACTCGGGAGTATCTGGTTTCACAGACAAAAGATTTGCCATTTGAGACCTTATACATCATTGGACGCGAATACTACTGTATGTCACCAGAGAACAGACGTTATCTTTAGACAGTTTTGTTGTTTTGCATGGGGGAAAACATGGAAGAAAAACAAAATTGTGGTCACTGTTCTGTTCTGATTTTCAAGTTGTTTTTTTTCGGCAGCCTTCGGAAACCTTCGTGGGACACAATGCAACCACTTTCCTGCAGGATTTTCCACCGACTGGTTCTTTTCAGTATGTTTGTAGAACCTGGCTTCCTCAAACTGAAGCAGAGTGAAATAAAATCTGCATCTCTCTGTTGCTGAATCCTGTATCCTGGTTTTCATAAGATGAGCTTTTTTAATTGAAAACATTGAGTGAAATTCTACACGCTGAGGAGGGAAGAAGTGTTCATGGATAAACAAACACAATCCATCAGTCCATCCAGACATATGAAATACTCTGAATAAAAATCTGTGAATGAAGCATGTTTATCTTTTTTTTTTCTTCTAACATCAATTCTTCTGTGTCATAATCTGAAATCTAAAAATGTGCCAGAATTTTTTTTTCATTTTATTTAAAGTACTGAACAATACATCACATTTCACTGTAAAATCTATTTTCAGTTTAGCGGCACCGGAGGCAGAACAATTGATCATCGATCATCATTCTATGTTACTGGTCCACAGAGTAGCTTCCACACAAACAAACGCCAAAAATTCTTGATTGTCTTGATTGTGCACTGATGTTTTAAGTCGAACATGAGACGTTCAGAAAAAACTGAGCTCATTGAAATAATTTCCCGAAATAATTTTTGCCACTGATTCACCCCTTTAGGGCACTTGACAATAAACAGGAAAATTGAGCATGCTCAAATTCTAGCAACTCTTGCTTCAAATAGCAAATGCAGTATTTTACCCTTTTTTTTTTTCACAAGTCCCATATGTTCTTAGCTTTCTGACAGCATTTTATGAACACACAAATCAGGGACAAATCAGGCTGTGTTCCTGAGATGGACACACAAGTGACAACATCCAAACAGCACGCATTTCGTTCCACTTTCACCCATCTGCACAACCTTCATAACACTTTGACTGCGCCCACTTTGGAAACCAGAGGTGAGTACCATTTCATACTGTTAGTCCATTTTGCAATGCGTCATGTTTTTGTCTTAAAGCACTCAAATTAGACTAAAGATTAGAGTGAACAGGTTTTTTTTGCTGACCGCAAAGGAAGATAAAAGCTGTCCTTCACTGCCAAAAGCTGCACATGAGCCATGCGTAACAAGTGATGTGTTTGATTTACGAGCAAACATGTTACCTCTATAGAATCAGCTTGTGTAATACTCTTGTTAATCTGTAAAATATTATTCCTCCTCACTAAAAGTGCTGAAGCTGTAAACATTAAATCTATTTTTAAATAAAGAAGAGCTCGAATGATGAAGGTTACAGTGGAAGGGCGCTTTGAGCTGATGTCACCACGGGTCATTACCCCTTCATATTGCTGTAGTGCCAACTATGCAGTCAATAAGATCCTACATAAACAGCATGTAGGAAACATATTGAGAGGGTAGTGTAGCTTCACTCGGCTGAGTTTGTTTGAAGTTTTTTGTGCACGTGTAACGGATGATTAAATGTAACCTATCACACCAAAGTAGCTCCAAGAGCACTGAAAAGATGATTCGATGCCAACAGGGAAGCCCAGTGTAGCGGCTCTGAACCAGCTTGCTTTGTTATCAATGCCCGACATTGATTTTTCTGTTGCTTCCTCTCAGCTATAGCATGGCATTGATTGGGTTCCAATGTTGGCGCGCTGCAGGGCAGTCCTCTGCACTTTGCCACTGTGGAGGGTTCAACATTGACATCTGCAGCCACATAGCGCTGACAAAGAAGAGCATTCGTTTTTGTCTAAATATAAAACATCAAGACAACACTGGCCTAACAAGCTCTCAAAGGGTGGATATTTGAGTAATGGCTTAGGGGTCAAGAACAACAACAATTTGGCTCTTTGCTTTCAAATCAGGTATGTTGTTTTTACAAATCTATTTTTAGATATTTCTGAAAATGTTAACAACTAGTAAGGGATATTTCTACAGAATAACCGATGCTGTTCTTACGTAGTAACACTTTCTGAGTCAAATATTGACCCGCTCCATTACTTGAGGGATTAGTTTTTAGTGTTTCTGAAAATATACACAAAAGTGTGGAAATCTACTATTTAAATCAAGTATTCAATGATAACTACATAAGGGGGTGATAATGTGGCTTGTAAATTTTTTAAATATTGTATAAATATTAATAGTCGAATGTCATTTTAAAAATAAGTGGAAAGCACAACATTAAAGAACCCCCTCCAAAAAAAAAAAAAAACTAAGCTAATGTAGGATGCCTGTAGCCTAAATTTGATTAAAAACTGTGTTTTTTTTATCATCTTCAGTCCAGCAGAACTTAATGTCTGACTCAGACCTTATGAAGGGTGGGGAAGCAGCCATCAGGAGCCCTGAATGCTGTTCGCTTCAAACACCGAGAATGGAGCTGCGCAGCCCCTCCAAGGGGATGGACCGACCTCAGAACGTCACAGAGAAGGTCACCCAGGTAAAGAGACAGACAATCACGTGTGCTCAGTCTCTGGCTGTGTGACAGCCACAAAGTTGCGTCTGTGAATTAATGAACTCGCTCATTCATCACCAGATTTCCGGTGACTCTTGGTGACCTATTATCGCTTTTCCTGCTGTCTAGGTTCAGCCAGTCATTAGTGCACACAGTTAGGGTGTTCTGATTGCTATCAAAGGAAGAGAAGCCCAGTGAATGTTGCCATGATGGAAGACTGCTGTTAATTAACCCCCTAATGGAAAAATCAGTATGTGATTTGGTGGCTGGATGTTTTCCTCATGGGGGAGAAAAACAAAGATACATATAGGGACAGTTCACTTCAAAACTACAGTTGTTGCTGCTGCAGCCCTGGGGCTCCCCGCTCTGCATCACGGGATGCTGTGTGGTGGATGGGAAACAAATGCAAGGGAAGTGCTTGCAACTGACCTTACAACTCCATTCCATCTGATGATAACTAACTAATCTTAGACCTATACAACTGATAGATCTATGAGCACAGTCAGTGACATTTTTCAGGGCACCTAATATTAATTTGAATTGGAGTCAAAGACAAAAACTATGACTGTGGCAGGACGTTAACTCGATTTTGACATTGCAAATGTTTCATATTTCAATGTGGAATAACTCATCTAAAATACCTTTTTAAAACATTTTTTAAGGTGCTTTCTTTGGAGTCTGATGTACTACCTGAATACAAACTCCAAGTGCCTGACACGACATGGTGGATCATGCTTCACTACAGCCCCTTCAAGGCATTTTGGGACTGGATTATCCTCATCCTGGTCCTCTACACAGCTGTATTTACTCCTTACTCAGCTGCCTTCCTCTTGGATGAGCATGGGGATTTACGACAGAGGAGCTGTGGCTACACATGTAACCCTCTGAATGTAGCGGACCTCATGGTGGATGTCCTGTTCATTGTGGACATTATCATCAACCTTCGCACAACGTACGTTGACCAAAACGACGAGGTGATCACACAGCCGAGCCAGATAGCCAAGCATTATATCAAAGGCTGGTTCCCTATTGATCTGCTTGCAGCGATCCCCTTTGACCTTCTCATTTTCAGATCTGGCTCTGATGAGGTAAAAAAAAATTTGGTTCTTTGATTATTTTACTGTAGGATGCTTCTTAGAATGCCCATGCTCATATTGTATTGGTTTGTGAATTATTTTGGTATTGTCTCCAATGCTTTCCTGCATTTTTTTTAAAGTTAATGAATACTAAATGCCTAAACCTAACTAACATCGTCTTCCCCGTTGTTTATGGTAACCGAAGATGGCAACCCTAACAAGTCTACTGAAAACAGCTCGGCTGTTGAGATTGGTCCGTGTGGCGAGAAAGCTGGATCAATATTCTGAATATGGAGCTGCCGTCCTCTTCTTGCTCATGTGCACCTTTGTACTCATTGCCCATTGGCTTGCCTGCATTTGGTACGCCATTGGCTTTGTGGAGAGGCCGTATACGGAGACGGGCTGGCTGGACAACCTGGCTGAACAACTGGGAAAGTCATACAATGAGAGCGACTCCTCCTCTGGTCCATCAGTCAAAGACAAATACGTCACGGCTCTCTACTTCACTTTGAGCAGTTTGACGAGTGTGGGGTTTGGTAATGTCTCTCCAAACACCAACTCGGAGAAGATCTTTTCCATCTGCGTCATGGTCATTGGATGTGAGTTATATAACACTATTGAGGACTGTAAGATAATTATTAGGGAGGCATGACAACCTTTATAATCTGGTTCTCACCCAGCCAAGTAAGAGGTTAAACAAACAATTTACAGATGGTAGAACCCAATCTTCACATTGAAATTATAATTGAACCTCTTTTCTTTTCTATTTGATACTTTTTTTCTGGAAGATAATGCAAACAAAATGGCACTGGTCTGAAGCTAAAAATAGCTAGTTACATGGACTGGGTCTACATAACACGATCCATTTAGCCACATGGTCTGTGTAGTGATGAAGCAAAACAATGATGCAGAAGTAACGCAAAGTAAAAATCTATAATGGTGCTCCCCCATAAAAAATACAGAAAAAGCATTTAGACTTGACATAATCTTCTTTTTTGGCAAATGTTACAGCTTGAATGACACAATCATCTGTGTCTTTTTTTTCCTTTCTCCTAGCTCTAATGTATGCAAGCATATTTGGGAATGTGGCTGCAATCATCCAGCGGCTTTATTCTGGTACAACCCGCTACCACACCCAAATGCTGCGGGTCAAAGAATTTATCCGCTTCCACCAAATTCCGGGTGGTCTGCGCCTAAGGCTGGAGGAGTACTTTCAGCATGCCTGGTCTTACACAAATGGCATAAACATGAATGCTGTAAGCAAACAAGAGGTGACCGTGTTTACCCCGGTTGTTCTGTATTTGTTTGAAATCTAATCACTGACGTGTTTAAGCTTTTGTATTCCCATACTCAGGTGTTAAAGGGATTTCCAGAGTCTTTGCAGGCAGACATCTGTTTGCACCTCAATCGTTCTCTCCTAGAGAACTGCGAAGCTTTTCGTGGAGGCAGTCAAGCATGTCTGCGTGCCTTAGCAGTGAGGATCAGGACAGTCCACGCCCCTCCAGCAGACATTCTGATCAACTACGGAGACATCCTGGACTCTCTCTTCTTCATCTCACGTGGTTCCATCCAGGTCATGAGGGATAATGTGGTGGTAGCCATTTTGGGTAAAGCTATTTAACCCTACTGTAGGTGCTTTGACTGTGGTGTGTCAAAGAAGTCCTAAAAACATTCTTCAAAAAACTCTGTATTTAAATAAAACATACACATTCTCTTTTAGAAAAGAATGACATCTTTGGCGAGCTTATCTACCTGTATGACGAACCAGGGAGGTCAAATGCAGACGTTCGCACCATCACTTATTGTGACCTTCACCGTATCCCTCGGGACGACTTGCTTGAGGTTCTAGATATCTACCCAAGCTTTGCTGACAACTTCTGGAGGAACCTGGAGATCACTTTTGACCTGCGAGATGTGCGTTGGCAGTTGGTAAGAGATAGCAATGTTGATGTTAAAAAAGACACTTATGGGTAAAAATAGAATCATTTGAGATATGTGATGAATTGATTTGGGAAAAATCATAAATCACTTTTTTTTTGTGGTAAACCAGGCTGATCAAGTGCCACTTATAACAACTGATGATTCAGGGGATGACTGGGAATGTCGCCCCAAACCAAAACACAGAAACCATTCCCTCGACTGTAGAATAAGGCCAGGTGAGATATGTAGTACTAAATCGCTGTCACTGACTGGTTATGTAAGCTCAGAAGCTTTTTTCTTATGTTTTTTTGTTGGTATTTCCATTCGACTCTATCAGAACTGGGCTATTAGTTGAATGGGATGAAAAGGCAAAAAATCTACTGTAATTGAGTGACCGATATGCTTTCCTGTGAACAGATGGAATCGATCACGAAGACTCATATCCTCTTCGATCCTGCCATCACTCATCACCTCAGGCCGGCACGGAGGACCACTGGAGCTGTGGATCCTCGTGTTCTCAGTCCAGCGAGCACATGGCAAAGCCTCTTGCTCAAAACGCCAGAGCAGAGCTTAATCCTTCAGAAGATGCCATGCGGGACTACTCTCCATCTGCTGCGCAACTGCTGCCCCAGACTGGAACCTCAGTGGACAGGGATGCGGCGTTGGATCGAGGCCATCAAGGTAGGTGGGGATTTATCCTGTCTGAAGTTTGTCCTGGAAAGGCGAACAAATTCTTTCATTTTTTTAATGATGGTATGTTTGACCTTTCATGTTGATGTTTACCCTGTGAAATTTTCATTTAAAAAAATAAATAAATAAATTCAAATGCTTTCTGTATTTTGGGGGTGGATTTGAATAATTGTTTGTATTTTACTTTCTAAAAACATACATTTCGTACATTTCTCATACTGTACATTTCTGAAGCACAACTTGCCACCTTTTACCTTGAAAGTTTAATTTATGAGTTGAAAATGAGTCACTGTGCTTGCATTATGCAAATCTTTTTATGATGATGTCATGACGTAAAGGAGGAAAAGGCTGTACTAAAAACAAAGTGTTTTCCGGTTGCTCAGGGTTGTCTTCAGGAGAGAGTAACTCTATTTTGGCAACACCGCCATTGTTATTCAAGCAAAAAAGGTTGAATATTTTTAATTGATTTGTCTTTGTTTTTCTCAGCCTCCTCTCTGAATGTGCCAGAGATGTATCAATACTGGCCAGGCCGACGGTCACAAGAGCTTTCCAATCATGTCTGGCAATCTTCCTCTGTGCACAAGTCAAACCACCCCCCACCATTCACAGAGGAACGACCCAGTGAGCTCGAGTCTCGACTTGAAGTTTTGCATTCACAACTCAATAGGTGAATTGTTCACTTTTAAATCTCAGCTTATTTTAAGCCACAAATCATAGCAGTGCCTAGGACTCTTTTTTAACTGCTGTAGATCCTTTATTTCCCCCAATAAACACACTGTATTTATAAACTAGTAGTCTTCTGTTGCTTTCTGTGAGTGTCACCTGAAATTAAACCAGACCAGCTAAAAAGCATGACTGGGCAGGATGCTTATCAGTATAAGTATGGCAGAGATGAATCATCAGAAAAGTGATCCATTTGGTGTGCTAAACGTTCAGGCATAAGGATGCAATGATTGGATGCAGCAGGGGCAGGGAGGCTTAAGACTAGTAGTCCTCTGTTCTCTCTTTGTTTCTAACCCTCTTAGGCTGGAGTCACGCATGACAGCCGACATCAACGTTATTCTGCAGCTTCTCCAGAGGCAGATTGCTCCTGTACCTCCAGCTTACAGCACTGTATCATCCACTAACATTCCAACTGAGTCATCTGGCTTGTATGGGACTGGGACTCCAGTGTTGCACAGCATGTTTCCCATTTCGCCCCCACAGATGGATGGCCGAGCACCCTCACAGGTATGGAATCATACCAAGACACCCGGGAAAAGCTTAAACTTAACATCCAAAGCAAGTCTAAACTTTCATGAATTTCTTTATTTTTTGTTTACTTCAGAACTCGGACCAGACTGACCCCAAGAAGTCCCAGGAGTCTATATCCAGCGGCATCCATATGACTGCAGCATCTGACGACACAACGTTCATGACCGTCACCCCTGAAACCGACACCCATAAAGGGTTAAATCTGCAGCTGCCCCAGCAGTCAGTCCAATCTTCCCTCACAGCTAACTCCAGGCTGCGTGAGAACCTTCGCTACCCCTCACTGCCAGTGAACCTGGATGCCACCTCAGGACGGGCCAAGATCCAGAAACACTTCTCAGACCCAGTGCTGCCTGTCACCTGACAGCCAGAGGGATCAAAACTACTACTAAGCTACTTATAGGGTCTTCAAAAGATCTTTGTAAAGTCCATCAATTCTGACTGCAAACAAACAGATATCAGTATACATCTGGGCAGCAACTGTTGTCCAAATCAGATGGTGGTAGCCAAGAATGATTCCATTTGAGACAAGTTTACATAGTCTCAGTTTTGTACAGTACATCTGAAGATTTTACCTCAAGAGTAACATTTGAAAACAGTTCATCTTCTTTGTATAAAGGACTGACGCAGAACAACTATCATATTTTTAAATGGACAAATGCTCATTAATTTGCACAGGACTCAAAAATGACTTCTTCTTTTATCCTGTTTTACATGATCTTACTCCATACCATCTTATCGACGTTCAAGCCCCACTCCATCCCTATCATGTGAGCTTTAATCCATCTTTAACCTGAGGTTGTGGCTCTGATCTACTGACTACTGAACGTTGCTGTTACACAGAGACTTGGACCAATGAGAATGACTAATAATGACGATGTGACACTATTACTGACTAATAATGTTACTTGAAAATAAAGCAGTAGTTCCACATTTTGGAAGATTTGTATTTTAGTAAATATAAAGCTAAAGGCAGCAACTGCTATGCAAAATGAAAGAAAATATAAAGGAGAAAAGGGTTCAAATGTCAACACATAAAGTCTACCGTATAAAATCTACCTCTTAGAAAATCACAAACAAAAACAGCTCACAAACAGATTCAACTGACTTGGTTAAGAGAAGATGTGCAGTCACTTTTGTCAGTTCTTTCAGATGCGAAACAAAATAATTTCTTTTCACTAACTGCACATTTCTCAGGCCTTTCTTTACCATATTTGTTAATCATTAACCAACATTTAATCTGTGTTGCATCACTGAACCACTTTCATTTGTTTTGTTCTGGCTCCATCTAATGCAACTCTTGTTCTTTTCCATGTCTTATTTCTACAGCCCCAACCCCAACATCCCATCTAGAGCTCTTAACATTTGAGACGTAAAACTAAATGACATATTTCAGGCGGTTTTCTCAGTTTGTTTTGATTCAAGGAAGAATGCACTGTTTCAACCTGTAAATCTGTACTGTAGATTCTGTACAACTGTGTTAACTGTGAAGGACGGTTTATTTATTGAATAAATGTGGCCATGAATAAAATCACTGGCGCAGAAATCTGAATAATGGTCCATTCATACTAACAAACTCCATCACATTTTTTAGGTTAAACTAAATATAAGTTAAAAAATGGTTTAAACACCTCAATCCATAATTGCAATCAGTTCACTTCATAACAAAATATAATGCACTGTTAAGGGCTGGTAATAATGCAAATTGTAACCAATTAGGTTCTTTGTCCATTAACAAAACAAAAAAAGAAAGAAAGGAGAAAAAAAACAAATTAAAACAGTCAATATTATTTCAGTTTTTTGCAGCATTTGATAGCAACTTTTGTTACTCAGAATGGAGATAGAAAAAAAAGTTCCTACATGTGGGATAGTGTGTTCTGAAACATCACAAACTGCTGAAAATGTCTGATCCTCGTAGGCCTACATGCAGGGATTTAAGTCAACTAAAGGTCAATCTCCTCAACAGTCATTTTGCTTGAGTCAAAAATGACCATCTAAAACTTAAATTTCAATGCGTTACTGCCATCTACAGGCCTGGAGAGGAGCAGTCGTGAAGTACTGTACAATTGGACTGCAGCATACTGCACTGTCTTCAAGGTTTTAAGGACTGCTGCGGATTCGCATACGACCAAATGGTCTGAAAGAACATTTCAAGCCTTTAAAAAAGTTCCTGGGACTAGAAGTCGTCAGTATTTTGGGCAGCAATGTGGTTTGGTATTTGTTTTTGTTTGGTCCTTGCGGTTTCTGCTCCAGAGAAATTTGTATCACGAGGTTAAGTGTGGCCCTCCATATTTTAAATACCATAGAATGTGGAGTACATCCTGAGGAAGCTACACAAAAAGCCAGTTTTTTCCTCCTCTTCGCCTGCACTATCAATATGTGATTATTCTACAACACTGAGTGGCATTTTTCTTAATCGAGATCCTATATCTTCATGGTCTGAAAAAAGCCTCACACAGAAAGGGATTTCTTTTATGGATAAAACAGAATATTGACAGAACGTGCTGCAAATTAAAAGCGCTGTTTTACAATCCAACATTATTGCCAAATTTGTTTTCACTTTTACATTAAAAGTAAGTACTATTATTTAATTAAAAAAAATAAAATCCTATAGCAATGAAAACTTAAAGGATCTGTCTGTATGCGATGAGTAAAAAAGTTGATCTCAACTGTTCATATTTACACAACCAGCTTATATTTTAGGGAAAACTATATTTGTAAGCATGTGGTGTCACTTAAAACCCTCAGTATACTATTAGTTCATGAACACTCAACTATCTTGCAGGGTAACCTAAGAAAGGACTCCACACATGGTGCAACACGAACCTCCAGGCTGTCCACTGCCATGGTGGCCAGGTAGTTGGGGTTTTGCTTGTTCAAGCAGAGGCGGAGCAGTGGGTGGTGCAGCAGGTCTTCATAGATAATAGTGATGCGTTCCAGGTGACGAAAGTCAAACATCCGGACTGAGCCATCAGCTCCTACTGAAGCAAACATATCTCTGCCTCCACCCGCTCCACTGAAGGAGATGTCATCATCACCTGGAAGCAGTGAAGAACGGGGGAATGCTATTCAAGTAGTACAGTATATAAGTACCACTTTTATTAAGCACAGGGATTCAGGACATTTACCTCTTTGTCGTGAGCAATGAGGTGAGTCTTGACATGACCAGACACTAAGCTGACCCTGCCCAGCACCTGCCCTGTCTCCAGCCCCCAGATCGTGCAGGTGGTGTCTATACTGGAAGCACCTGAACAGAAAACACATTCACGCCCTTTTTATACTTTCAAACAACGATTTACAGAGAGGTTCCTCAGTTAGATTAACCAAATCTGTAACGTTGCCTTTTCCGAGATTTTACCTTGCAAGTTTGGGTCCACTTCGTTCCAGTCGAAAGATGTTAGCGGTGCTCAGAAATCTGCGTTATGTTGCTGTTGAGCAGGCACTCCAGACAGGTCTCTGTGTCACTCACCTGCCAACAGAAATGCATACTAGTGTCAATACTGGAGCACTTTGATGAGCTACAACAGACCCCATGCACCATAGTCTTCTCAAGTGTAAAGGATGTGATAAAGAATGAAGAAGGGAGCTAAATTGGCTAAAAACTATTTTAAAAAATGGTCATCGAAAGAAATTTAAATCAAAGCGTAAAAAGGAAATGAGCTCATTTTATTTGGGAGTATTGTGAACCCCTAAATACAAGATCTTATCAAGATAAGTCTTTCAGTTGATGAGGACAGATGAAACAATAACACATACAGTAAACAGCAATACATTTTACAGATGTGAGATTATATTGATTCTGTCATGTGTGTCAGACTGAACTAAGTGGTTGTCTCACCCTCCAGATCCTAAGGTAGTCTCCACTGGTGGCCACCAGGTCAGGATACGCTCCTTTGGTGTCATAAGAGTTTACATATGTTGCGACTTGTCGCTATAAATAAAACTGAATTGAACTTGAACTTGTTTCCCCCATTAGTGTATATCTACAATGGTTCAGATCGAAGGCACTTTATCGAAGTGCTGTGTTCTATTAGCTCCTATCTATTCACGAAGCCTGTAAAGCCACATTTCAGTTCAAGAAAATGTGAAATGTTTCTAATTAAAAGCGCACGGCTGCTGGACGATGTTCAAAATATGGCAGCAATGGCAGCGACCAGAGGACAAAAATAACATCTTGCCTTCAAAAACATCAAGAATTTGATATTTATCCTAATCAAGAATATCAGCAGAGAATTAAAATGACTAATAGCTGATTTAATAATAGCTGACTAATAAAATGATTTAATAGCTAAATTTAAATATAGTGGTGGACTAGTTATAAATAATTGATCAATTAAATACATTTTCTCCCTGTCTGTAATTTCTTACTATATATTTATGAGCCACATTCATTTAGTAGTTAGTTATTAGTAAGTTATTTTGTCTTCAAATCTATGTTTATACTCTCGACTCCATGTGCAGTCCGTGGAAGACGTGTCTAATGTCAAGTTTCCTGGAAGTTTCTGAAGGCAGCATCGCAGAAGGAGAGACCACACCTGAGAGGCCGTATATAAAGCTCAGCAAAGAGCTGCTTCTGTGTCGACGGAGGGTTGAATCATTGCTTGAATTCAATACACAGGTTTTCAGTCAAATGAGACATTCAAATTTTATTAGGCAAGGCAAGGCATCTTTATTTATATAGCGCATTTCATACCACAGGCAACTCAATGTGCTTTACATAAAGATAAGGCATTTAAAAGAACAGTATAAAGCAGCATTAAAAACAAGCAATTTAAAGAAAAAAAATAGAATAAAAATTAAAAGCAATCAAAGAAGAGGGGAAAAAGAAAAATATAAACTCAACCATAAGATTATTAGAAAAATACTAGAAAAAATAAACAACAAATCATTTATTTACAGGCCTGTACACACTGTCTCATGTTATAAACACTGAGCCTGTTGTTTTTGCTCTTGTAAAGGTGACAGCTCATTTAAAACTGACCTCAACAGGACGTCAGCAGTGCTTGTTGAATTATTTGACAGCAGTGACTGCCCATTTGTGTTTTTCTTCCACCAACAGCCAACTAACACAACATTTCTCTGTCCACTTTTATGAATGACCCTCCACAGCAAATTCTGATATTTGCATCATTTTTAAATATATTAGAATTTCTGTGAGCTTTAGATTTTATGAGAGATTTTTGGGAGAACTCGAGTTTTGCCATTTGCTCTCACTTGGCAGCCATTGCAGATTGTGCTACTTTCACTTTTCAGTCATGCTACTAAATTGATTTATTAAAACGACTTCCCGCTCATATGTGTGGAACCAAATAAATACATTTCATTTGACCTTTTTGCCACCTGCATTATGATGTTTTGTGCTTTTAGTGAGATGTAACAACTCCTGGATAGATTGACAAGAAACACGGTGTAGATGCAGGCAGACCCACCCACGGCAAGTTATTGGAAGACTGAGTACAGAGTGTCTGGTGGAAATGTGTAGAAATGTGTTTATCATCCCCAGATCATTGATAAAAGAATTACTTTTAATCTTTGAAAGGCAGGCACAGGTACAGGGGCCCAAAGAGATGAAAATGAGACAGAGAGGCAAGACTACCAAAAAGTCATCAAGTGACACTAAAAGACGTATGGCTACAACAACATGTAAAATAATCAAATACTTCTCAAAACTATTCCAAATGTGAAAGAAAGTAGATGCAAAACAACCAATAAGTTGGAAAAAAAAAAGACAAAAATCTCTAATAGAGATACAGAAACGCAACGGAGAGCTGCAAAGTAACCAAAATGCTAATATAGTTGACAAAGATTTAAAATTACTTCAAGAAATGACTAATGTAAGACAAAAAACAACTATAAAAAAATGGCCACACAAAACAATGGCTACAAAGAAATGGAAAATTTACTTCAAATTAGGGTGAAGTAACGCAAAAGGACTCTTGTGGGGTATAAAGCAACTTCACTGAACTGCAAAACAAAACAAATTAGATGTTGAATTAATAACAGACACAAACAGACAAAGTTAGACACAAACCTGCCACAATAAGATGTTAATCATCCAAAACCCATGGCATGACCACAAATAGATGCAAAATGAGTGGATGCAGCACACACACAAAGAAAAATGTTCAGAATGACACAGAGATGTAAGTGGATCAGCTCTGTTTTGTATCGGTGCTCTTTAGCAAATGTTGGCAGGGGGAATAAAGACTGAGCAGACTCGAAACAAGACGAAACAAACTCTCATTTAGCCTTCAACATCAATCCAAACATGACTTGTGACTCGCAGTTTTGAATATCATTTCTCTGTGTTCTGGTTACACAGGCTGTTGTGTCTGTAAGCATGAAACAAACATAAAACACTCCTTTAGATATTTACTGTGCTCTTCCCCTGTGCTTTGTGAGTCCGGTCTTTTTCATGAACAATATGATTTGCAAAACCACCTCTATCATGACTTTGATGGATGCGTGGACACATGCATTTACAGCCGTTTCCATAGGTGGTTGACATTTATGTCAAGTTGGACCTGAGCACAAACACCCCAACAAAAGCTCATAAAAAAGGTACAGTATGTGTCCAGGTTTTGTTTTAATCAACCAAACAATTTAGCAACGCCAATTTATTATGCATTACTGAAAAAAGGTGTTACTTTAATTTGCAATGTTGGTGTTGGAGCACGTTTATCTTTCGTGGTCTGAAGCATTAGTACCTGTGTGTCTCCCAGGTTTTTGATCCACTGCCCTGCAGAACAATGTTGCTTGAACTGCATCTTCGTCATAAGCGGCCGGACAACAACTTTACCTCAGGATTCATCTGGGAAGAATTTGATTTTGATATGTGCAATGGCCACGAGGAAGGCCGATATACCTGGGCTTTCTTTACAATGCTGTGCTGTGTTGTCGGTTTTCCCGCCTCGAGTGCCATCCTGTGGGACATTTTTCAGGCACACAAAAGAGGAACTCCCCTCAAACCGAATGATTTTTTCATCCTGAACCTCTCCATCATGGATGCTGTCTTTTTGGCCTTCCTTCCACTTGGAATATTAAACCATTTCATATGGAAAAATTGGACATTTGAAGCACTTTGGAACGCTGTTTATGCTTTGAACACATGTGGAAGACCCTTCATGATGGCTTGCAACTGTCTCGACTGTTACCTGGCGGTGGTTCATCCGATCACTTACCTGAAGAAGAAAAGTCTGGCTCCCAGGGTTGTGCTCGCTGGCGTTGTTTGGACTCTCACAGTTGCCAATGGGATTGTATTCTTTCTTTTCTACAGGTTATACTTCAGCTTCTTTCCTGTCATTACATTTATGATTGCTATTGGGATCATTGGCGTCTGTGATAGTTTTATTTTCCATGCACTTGTAAAGTCAGACCCTGGCAGAAATAGCATCCACCCCCAGAAGCAAAGAGCCATTCAGATCCTCGTCTGCAGCCTGGCCACGACGGTCTTCTCCTACCTCCCTCCAGTTGTTCTCTTTGCTGTCGGGAGACCTCTGAGCAGCAGTTTTGAAATGTTTCTGTGTACTATTGCTCTTCCAATTACTATTACTTCCAATCTAGGCTCTGCTATTATGCCTGTGCTCTACCTATATAATACTGGAAAACTGCCTCATTTCAGGCTTGGATGCCGCAAGTCTTAATTTAACTCTCAGAATTCCCAGCACTGATATCGTAGAGAGTGAAGATGACCTGAATTCCTGTGTAATTTCACTGGGTGTGTTTATGACTGTGATTCCGACATGTTCAATGTTATGCTGATCTTCTGTTACATGATCAATGTTTTTGTTTTGCCTTAAAAAAAAAAAATTAAAAATGTAAAATCTGTGCAAACCAGGCTAAGACAATTGAAGTTTTTTGTATACTAAAACTTATATTATCAACAGCCTGCCGGTAGGCTTTAGTTTGAATGTTGATATTCAAAGTAGGAATGATCATTCCTACGAGGAGCTGTTCCAAATTCAAATTTACAATACTTTGCAGAGGAATAATAATAAAAAAAAAGAACAATCAATAACCAACCGGAACAGTGGAAAAAAGTTCTGATTACCGGTCATTTGACAGAAATACTTTTTTTTTTGTGTGTGTAAAGCTTCAGAGACTGTGAGCTTTCTTGTCTGAGTTTTGCAACCTCTACAACAAACACCCTCTGACTCAAATCACCAGGGTGGCTATGCTGTGCAGTAACAAGCACTGCAACAAAGTTAGAAGAGACCTTATGTAGTCTCAAGTTCAGGTTAGAACCCTGGCTGTGGTATTTTGCACAAGGTGGAGGTAGCTAATGGATTTCTGAGGCTGCTTGATAAATGAGGAGTTTCAATATTATGGATGATTTGCAACTAAAGCTTGATTTCATATAGCGATACTCCTTATTATCAATAAGTTTAAACCTAATATCACACCAAGATTTCAAGTCTCAGGGATGCCTCTCTTTCAGAGTCTCTGTGTGCTTTGGGTCCAAACGCCATTACTTGAGTTACAAGACCACCGTGATCTAATGTAAGCAAAAAGGGCCGATGGGTAAATAGATTTGTGCATCGTCTTCAGAAAAATGGAAAGAAATACTGAAAACAGGAACAGACCAAAAACAGGTTCTTGATTAAAGTCCCGTGTAACATTGCAAATTTATGAAGACATTGTCAAATGTTCTGTGACTGAAGTAAGACTTAATTTCGTACAAAGCTGTCAGAGTATGTATCAAATATGGCTGGAAGATGTAACACAACTAAAACAGTCAGTCTCAAAATTCATCCTGACGTTTACAGACTTAACGGTGAAATTTTAAGGATCGATAACGTGAAATTGTAGCCGTACGCGGACAATAACACCAATGGACAGTTGTTTTAGTACATCTAAAATTTCACTGGCTTTCGAACACAGAAAATACACATCAGAGCAAAATGCTCTGCCTCACACTCTCGAAAACGCTGGGCTTCTTTATCAGAGTTGGCGTGATATCAGAATCCAAGCTTCAGACTGAGCAGTTTATTTAAAGGTTGGATTAAAAAAGTCCAATAAACAGGTGTTAGAAAAAGAAATATAAGCCCCGCATGCACAACGATCGTGTTACAAACATAAATGATGACGGCAAACTGATCATCTTTCATGACAGCTGCATTCCCACAGGTGTGCCGGTAGAAGCAAACATCATTTACATACTGTGGTACCAAACATGGTTGTTAAACAAATGAGATGGAATGCAATGCAATGGAAAAATATGATGTTTTTCATCTGTCAGTCTGAAGAAACCTCACTGAAGACCAGCAATGTGTTTTTTGAGGCCTGTTTGTTGGACTTTGATTTATATATACATGTATTTATCCATGTGTATCCATTCAGTGCTGCCTGAGGGCCTGAAACCTCTCAGTATTGTCTTTCAGCCTTTTCTTTTGTGAATTCAGCAGATACTCTGAATCATCTGCTGGAGGTGATGAAGAACTGGATCGCACTGAGGAATTTATCATACAGTATGAATGCAGTGACATCAATTTTGACGGAACTGGACTGAATAGGACTCTAATTGATTAGATTTGTATTCAACTTGTTTACTTTCTCTGTAGAATAGCCTTTTGTTGTGAGACGAAGCTATTTCAATCAACTACACTGAATTTAATTGATTAACTGATTGGGAATTGTTGAGATATTTGTCAACCTGTCCAGGGTGTACCACGACCCTGACTTGGATTAAGCGGGTGTAAAGCGGGTGGTCCACACAGTCTTTCAAAGACTTAATCCCTTTAAAGTTTTCCCTCCGAGAAACTCTTATGCTCCTTTTTATACGGTGCTGCTGAATGGTTGCCTTTAGTTTTTTTCTTTAAGCGTTGTTTTTTTTTCAGTCTTTTGCCGTCTTGTGCATGCTCAGGATGGTCGACTGAATCATATCAAATTTGATGCGATTTATGGTTTCCTTAGTTGGGCAACTATTTTCTTTATTTTTTAACTGACATGATACGAATTTGTGTATGAATATGCGTAGCCAAAATGAATCATGCTCTTATAGCTTTTAGTAAAGCAGTTATAAACAACAAAGACATTTTGAATGCCAGTTGTTGTGAATTCTGCATCCTGAAATCCGACCGATTTTCTACTGAGACTCCTTCCACGTTCCAGTTCAGTTCTGGTGTGTGCAAGGAAGCAATGTTTGCAGCCAGCTAAGTGCCATCAGTTGCTATTTTTTACAATAACCTGCATATTCAGATGCTGATGTGAAGATGCAAAACAAAAAACAAATGATCCCTTAATTGACGGATGGCTGGACAAAGAAAGCTCTGTGACAGATAGTCAAATAACAGGGTCCTATTCTCTCATCCAAAGCGTTCCTAAATGCTTGTCATATACGAGAAGACAGATATTGCTAATCATAAGTTTTATGATTGAAGTCAGTGTAGACTTTTCCACAATAACACGATAATCTTTAAGCAGCCACAAACCAGGTGCTGCCAGTGGATGAAGAGTCTCTTAGTGGATATTGCACTGATATGTGAAAGAAAATAAAAAAGATAGACTCATAAGTAAAGTAAGCGTAACTTACCCATCACATTCATTCTAAACATTCTGGATTAGGTTAGTAGAAAAGACCACCTGGGTAGCATTGCATGCCCTTCAAAGCTCATCTGAATTTGCAAATTTGCTGTACAGTAACATCATAACAGGCATGCTCACGCACAACAACTGCATCATATCAGAACATCTCGCATTGTATTTGCATAGTTCAAAGATTTTGTGGCTGGGTTCTTTTAGAATCGCCCCAAAAAATAAATAAACAAAACAAATAGGTGACAATTTTAAAGGCAAATTCAAAATGAAATGTGCAAAAAAGCTGCAGGGCCACCACCTTTCACTGGAACGGCTCATTCTGTAAATCTGATAAATGGACGGAACATCTCTCCTCTAAAATAATTCCCCAAGTCTGTGTTTTGAAGTTGATGGTGGAGGTCGCTGACTTACTCGTTGGTCCAAAGTCTCTCATGGCTGCTCGACTGGCATAAGATCTGGTAATCAGTGGGTGGCATCTCATGCTCTGTGAACAGGAAAATTGTCATCCTCAAAGAAAGCACTCCCATCAGGATAAAGATAATTCATAATAAAAATTTGTGAGAGCAGCTTTATATTCACACGATCTGTCACGGCATGACTTTAGAGCAGGATCCCCCTTTCAGAGCCCCTAAAAACACGTTTACAGCAGGGGACAGCAAAAGGAACAGTGAGGGGTAAAAGTACTTCTCTTATGAGGAGGAGACATTAATCAAGAGCTAAAGTTAAAATCTTTAAAAGACTAAATGATTACATGGATCTTTTATACTTGCAGAGTAAACACCGGAGCTGCAGTTCCACTCACCGTCACTGGGGGGCAGTTTGCTGTGAAAGGTAACCAGCAGCTGGTCCTGTCCGAGTTTCCACATGTCGGGGGGCTAATCCTGTGTGTTAACACCAATATTGATTTCAGTCAAAGTACATGCAACAAAATAGAGTCAAGATTGTTGTGCCAAATAAATTATTGCCATCTCTGTTGGCTATAACATGTCAGTGCAACTTATAGGACATAAGGAAATTGTATTCAATGAAACTAGCTACCACATTGATTCTTTTTATTTGTACAGATATATATTCCATACATTTACACAATGGGACTTACTGACCAAAAAGGGAAGGATACATGTACAAACTCCCAATAAACTGTTATTCATACCCCGTCACAATTATAAAAGCTGTGAAAGGCAAACAACAACAAAATATTCACATTAAAAATACAAAAGATACAATTTCTTCAAAATGTAAATTACATATATTTAATGTTACACACCTATTAGCTGCTTCTTCCTTCCTCTCTGGTTAACTTACAGGTGACAACATGCACGGTTTTCGTGCTTTAGCTTCGTTTTGAGACTTATCCACACTTTTGTAGATGTTTAAACACATTTATAAAAGAGTCACAGGGCTCGTTTTCGACTTGGTTCATGTTTCATCTGCTGGATCAAACATTCATTTGCTTTGTCAACATTTAGGCTCTCAACTGGTTCCAGTAGAACTAACAAGCTTTTTATCTAAAAGCGATGTTGTCAGTGAACACGAGCAATCTAAAGAGAGAACAGATAATTGTAAATCACTGTTGTGCAGATTTCACAATTCATAAAAATCAAACAACAGTGTAAACACACCAGTGCATGATTTTTGATTGCATATCAAGTTTATATTGTGATTTCACAATGCACAGATATCTGTTAGCTGTGCTTGAACATCGTCATAGTCTGAAATAAAACATAATAAAAAAATTAAAATAATTTTAAAAGTATATCCAACACATATTATGTTCAAGTGTTTTTCTCCGTTTTTTTTTTTTTGTTGTTGTTGAATGGCCAAAAATATCCCAAATACGTCCCTGGCACCTGACGGCAGATTTTTAAAAAAAGTTAAGTTAGGAGACCTGAAGAAGACGGTGGTGCTGCAGGCAGATGTGGAGAAGTGTATAAGAAGTTCTGATTAAGAGTTACACAACATTCAAAACACAATGTGATCTATGCAAAAAAAAAACATTTTTGGTCAATCTGAATTAGGTTTTTTTAACGAATAGCTTGTCTTTGTGGACATGAGGTCTTCAGCTGACGGAAACAATATCCGTGAAAGGTTTCATTTCAAACACCACACTTTATATACATAATAATACACTGCCTGGCAAAAAAAAAAAAAAAAGAAAATCACACACTGATATTTTGTTGAACAACCTTCAGATTTGATTACAGCATGCGTTTGTAGTGGCATCGTTTTGATAAGCTTTTATCCAATCTCCCAACATTTATTTTCCATCCACAGTTGCCTTTCATTTTGGCCGGGATCTTGTGTCGATGATGGAAGACATTTTTCTCCAGCACATCTCAAAGATTGAGATCACGTTGGTGACCTTTTAAATTTTTTTTGGAGGGGGCCGGGCTGTGAATAAACATGGAAATAAATATTTTCTCATGGATTTCAAATCCCACAATTTGAAAATGGTGTCAGTATGGGACAACTGAGGGAATTAAAACGAATTCTTCACGTTATGAAAAAAAAAAAAGAAAAAGATTGAGATAAGAACTGAGATCTTATTCTGGAACGAAAACTTTTCAAAACCCGTATAAAAACATCAAAGTAATCACAGAGTAGAACTGACATTAACTGAGTGGTTGAACACATTCAACTAACATCTTAGCTCTCCCTCAGAATGCCTCCCCTCCCACCTCGGTGTGGACAATTCAGACAGAGAAGTTCAAAAATGCAAAATGTTGAATCTCAGTAGTCGTCGTCTTCAGCGGGACGATGAGCTGCTGTTCGTTTAGTACGCAGGATCCTCTTGGAGATAACGATTCTCGGTGAGAAGCACTCTGTTGCCGAGCCTCAGACTTCTGTCGCCGAGCCTCAGACTTCTGTCGACAGTTTTCTTCTCAAACCTCAAACTGACGTCGGCGGGGACGTGTGAGTTCGGAGAGCGCGAACAACACGGACATGGGAGAAACACAATGGCTCCATTGAATGGGTTGCGACCTCCCCCAGCCCAAAGGGACTTAACATGGGGGGGGGGCGCCTTCAAAAAAATTCTGTTGATTATTAACTGGGATGCCAGTAAATTCTCAGAGTGGAATTTGAGCCATGCATTGATTATCCAAATAGGCCAAAGCCATGTTTTTGTCTCGTCTGAATCACATCCAGCTGCAGCTTGACTGCAGACTGCTGCTTTTTGGCTTCAGAAGGGGCAACACTTGTAAATATACAAGAAAATTCTTTGTGGAGGATATTTTATTGGAGTTGGAAAACTCTTGAAAAGCCACCAAACCCAAACAAATAGCTGTGACGACACAAGCATGGGAGGCATGATCAGTATCCCAATATGTAGTAAATTTTTGCATGATTCTGATGCAACTTTGTCTCCCTACTGTTTTTATAAAACTTAAGGATTTGCCTTAATTTCCATATTCACTATATCTCAACAGTTACATCTTAGAGCTTAAAAAGTCTTCTAGTACCTCACAACTGATTTCTTGTACCAGAAAGTAGCTGCAGCCTCCGCCACTAAGAGCCACATACATCAGTGCGGCACAATGCCGATGTCTTCTCCATACAGGATGCCTTTCTTTCAGGGAGCATGTCTATAGGCCAGATGGGTTGCAGGGTCTTCTCTGTCTGAAACAAAACAGCTTTGAGAGTGTTGGAGACCCCCATCAGGTCCAGGAGAAAGTGACCAGAATACTAAGCATCATCTTCAATGCAAATTATGGTTCACTTAGTCAAACTGTGTTTGTGTTTTTTCTCTCTAGGAGATGAGGGGAATACAACTGCTTCACGTGGTGGGAACGACCACAGAAACTGAACAAACTCAAAGAAGATGACCATTAGAAAAACAGAAAAAAAAAATAAATAAAAAAAAAAAATCAGCATTCATTAATCCAGTCAAATATTTCTGTGATAATTACACACTTATCGTACCATCATGGTTTTTTCACAAGTGGGAACTTTGCTTATCAAGTTATTTACAGAGGCTGAGTAAACTTGTTTTTGGCACTAAAAAGTCAAAGATTGTTGAGGGAGTGACAGGAATACATGTGATGCCACAGACATCATATTAATGCTACACTGTGCTGAGTCAGTGGTGACTTTTGATGTACAGCCTCCGAGTAACTGAACTCTGGTGCTTCTGTTTGACATCAATGTGCACAAATTGGGTGCCCATGCAGTTTCAAACAAACACCCGACTGATTTCTGTCACAAATATTCATCTTCCCTTTCTCTTTCTTCCCTCAGCAGAACACAAACTGTGACGTCCTTTCACCTCCCAGTTTCTCTCCTCAGGTATGTCCGCTCCAGGTGTCAGCTAGTCCAAGATACTCTGGATTTTCTGCAGTGGGAGTCACAAACCCGTTCACATGCCTGGTACCTCCTCCGTCGCTCTCCAGTGCTGGACGGCCATCCACCTCCAAGGTCCCCGGCGCAACTTTGACTTTGGCAACAATGTCTAGGTAGTACGGATTGTCAAAGGCAGGAGAGGTGGCGCTAACCGGGACCAGATAACCTGGGTTTTCCACACTGTGACCAGAGCTCAGGCCGTTGGGGAGGCGTCTGTCTACTCTAGAGCCTTTACGAGGAAGCGTAGTGGGCCGCTCAGGGATAATTGGGCGGAGATCCTGGATCTCCTGGTTGACATACTCTGAGAGGGTGGACAAAGGAAAGAAAGGAGGACAGTATTCAAATGTTTGCAGACGCTTTCTATCAATACACTTCTTTAGTTTCCAACTGGGGAAAATAAAAAATAAAAAATATTCAACCACTCACCTGGCAGAGCATGATTATGATTGTATCCATGACTCCGCCTGGGCAGTGAGTGATTAAGGTGATATGGAAAGCCATTGAGCCCGTCGGCCTCCAGTTCATCTTGGCTCCCATTAGGGTAGGTGGGATCTTTGCAGTAGCGTCCAGGGCTGGCCGGGGGCAACGAGTGGCCGTCTGGAGGTGCATCCAGGAAGACTGAGTCCGACTGCCCTCCTGCTGAGGGGGTGCGAGCCAGCGTTGGGTTCTGAGACCACAGGCCGTTAGCGGCGCTGGCTCCTAATGGTAGGGTGGGGCACTGGCTGCGGCCAAGCGTACTCAGAGAGGAGTACATGCTCCGTGGCCCACCGCCGACTGAGGGCTCGAAATCTAAGCTCTGATTTCTGCTCTGCTGGAATGAAATAGCAAAAAAAGAAGAAACATTTAACAGCAATCAAAGATGAAAATGATGGCTTTTTCAGATTAAAACCAAGTGACTTTTACAGCTTCCTTCAACTCAATGACAAAATGAACAACAATGTTGCACAGTATTCACTTTCTGCTTAAGCAGAAACCGATATGTCAATAGTGAGAGAGCTTTGTGCAGATCAAATGTGAAACACAAGCCCACTTTGATGAGATACATCACTTAAAGGAGAATTCCGGCATTTTTACAAACATATCCCATCTGTTGGAGACCAAGGAAAGTTTGCCAAAGGGAAAAACCCGAGACATTTTCATGCCCGCTGCGCAAAGTTGTCCGATTGCGCTGATTTCCATGAAAGCGGGCTCTATCGGGCAAGCTTTTAACCTTTCCTGAGGCTCTTAACGTGTATCAAAATACTTTTTACCAAATTGGCCGTGGTGTCAGCAGCAATACAATTCAACCCAGGGGCTAACCATATCATTAGCTAGCACAGACATTATACATTTTGAGATTTCAAAAACAGCGCACTTACCTTTCTCTGCTTCCGTGTTCCACAGGCGTGCGCACAAATTAATCGATCGCCGAAGTCATACACTATAGTATTCCAAAATTGTCTTTTTGTCCACCAAAAACGACCCTCGGGAACCGAACTACACATGGCCATGTTTGTTATTGTTTCCTATCGAACAACTGACTCGTTTCAACACCCATATCCGCCGTGATGTCATGACGTGTCACATGACTGCTTGAAGGAGCGCACCTTCACCCATTATTCAGCTGCTGGAGATAAGAACCCTCGGGATTTTATTGGAAGCAATTTCGAGATGGATAGTTCGTCAGATTCTGATGTTGGAATGGAAGAGTTTGGCGAGTTTGATGGTCGGGGTTATCTTTTTGAACCAGAATACACTGATGAAGAGTTGTTGGCACAAGATGCAGCGAGGATGGCTCAAAACGATGATCCAGAAACGGGAGCTGCTGCTAGGTCACGCATTGGGGAGACATGGTGGCGCAGATGTGGACATTGTATTGCACTGACCACAGAGGAAGACAGTACTTTGGAATACTATAGTGTATGACTTCGGCGATCGATTAATTTGCGCGCACGCCTGTGGAACACCGAAGCTGAGAAAGGTAAGTGCGCTGTTTTTGAAATCTCAAAATGTATAATGTCTGTGCTAGCTAAAGGTATGGTTAGCCCCTGGGTTGAATTGTATTGCTACTAACACCACGGCCAATTCGGTAAAAAGTATTTTGATACACGTTAAGAGCCTCAGGAAAGGTTAAAAGCTTGCCCGATAGAGCCCGCTTTCATGGAAATCAGCGCAATCGGACAAATTTCCGCAGCGGGCAATACAATGTCTCGCTTTTTTCCCTTTGGCCAACTTTCCTTGGTCTCCAACAGATGCAAAAATGCCGGAATTCTCCTTTAAGGATTTCTTTATGAATTACAGTTTCTTAAGCTCAATCAGACATTAAATAACATGTAAAACTACCATCTGCAAATGTTAAAATAATGCCAGGTTTGACCAATTAAGACGTGCTACAAATAAACTGTTCTATACAACATAAAAAAGAAGCTATCAGAAGCCATTTTATCACAGCATAAACAGGAGTGTTGATGTTTTTCTTTGCATTTTTTTCTTGCTTTCAGCTTCTTCATTTCTTCATCAGATATGTCCAAATACATGCAGTATAAATATCGATACAAAAACATTCATCATTACAGACAGTGCTGTTGCCTCATCTCAACATCCTTAATGACATGTAAACAAAACACTCGACTGTAGGCACATTCTTTTCCCCCCCATGTCCATTCCATTATTTCCAGTCATGACAATGCGTCTCACAGAGACAAACTGCAGACATTGTCCAGACCTGATTCTGTGGACACTGTTCAGCATTCATGTATAAAAGCAGAGGCTCTTCCAAGTCAGAATACATAAAATTAAGAGGGGACAGAGTTTAACAACAACGACAAAAACTATTTCCTCATGCACTGACCCTGTATGACTGGTGCCTGGATGGCCCGTTGGCCTGTGACTCGTCTCCTTTAGGCCTGGGGAAGAGGTTTGGCTGGGGAACCAGATACTCCTCAGCATCCATCATTTCCCCCATATTGTCCCCCTCTTCCAGAAGCATCCGGTAAAACCGGCTGTCCACTGGGCTGCTCATGCTCATCTGCTCATCGTTCTGCAGGACAGTAAAACAAAAACACGGATTAAGAAACACAGTAAAAATGCATATCAATTGTTAAGCCTATACGATGCTAATGAAAACAATTTCCAAGCAGAATCGCACAAAAGAAAAACATCTGCAGCATGAATCACATGTACCTTAATGACTAAATAGCGAGAAGGATCTCTGGCCATGGCACTTAAGTCATGGACCAGATCTTTGAACTTCGGCCTGCTGTCTGGGTCGATCATCCAACCTGCCATGCAAATAAAAATAAAAATGCAAATGGTGCAAACTCATATCATGTCCTAAATAAGGAGGGAGGAGGAATACTTCAAGCAGATTTTTCTTAACAAAACTTGTGCTTTAGGGGTGGTCGGTGGCGTAGTGGGTTAAGCAGCCGCCCCATGTAAAGAGGGTATAGTCCTCGCTGCAGCGGGCCCCGGTTCGACTCCCGCACCGGATGGCCCTTTGCTGCATGTCTTCCCCCTCTCTCTGCCCCCTGCTTCCTGTCTCTCTCTAACTGTCCTATTCGTTAAAGGCATAAAAAGCCCCAAAAAATATTTAAAAAAAACCAACTTGTGCTTTAAATTATCAACCAAACAATCTGAACAGTCCGAGAGAGAAAAATATCCAGAACATTTATTATTATCAGACTAGGAAACTGATGACTTAAAACTAAATTATTGCTGCCGTACTGACATTTGACCATGATCATGTAGACGTCAATGGTGCAGATGGGCGGCTGAGGAAGCCGCTCTCCTCCCTCTAAAACATCTGGGATTTCCCTTGCTGGAATGGTGTCGTACGGCTTGGAGCCAAATGTCATCAGCTCCCAAACTGTCACCCCTGAGAGGAAAGTTACACTTACTGTCAAAACACCTGGAAAAATGTATATATTACTACTTACACTTCGAGTTAACTGGCATGAATCTACGGTACAATTGAAATTTGTGACTCAAAATTCAAAACTAAATTCTCACAACATTTTCTTAGGATTAGTTTGTGATAAAATATTCAACATAGCAAGTGTTGAGTGACACTGACCATAGCTCCAGACGTCACTCTGATGAGTGAACTTTCTGTGCAGGATAGACTCCAAAGCCATCCATTTTATTGGCACCTAGACATACAAAAACACCAGTTTGAAAAAAAACAAGAGAAATTAGAGAATATGCTCCCGCAGCCACAGCTCAACCTTACCTTCCCTCCATCAGCGTGATACTCTGTCTCATCTATATCGAGCAGACGGGCCAGACCAAAGTCTGTGATCTTTACATGGTTCGGATTCTTCACCAGAACATTTCGGGCAGCCAGATCTCTATGGACCAACCGGATATCCTCCAGATAACTCATCCCCTACACCAACACATACATACATCCATCACCCACAAATCCATGTGTCCACAAGTATACAAACTAGTGCCACATCAAATGTGAAAGGCAAAATAAGAACAATATTAGGACACTGCTGAAAGACAAAAACACACTTCAACTTAATATGAGCGTCAAATCCAACATAATTATGGCATTTTGTTTTGGTACCTTGGCAATCTGGACACACCAGTTGAGGAGGAACTGTGAACCAATGCGGTCCTTGTTCTCCCTGACGTAGTCGAGGAGGCAGCCGAATGGCATCAGCTGAGTAACCAGCTGCACTGTGGAGGTCAGACAAATCCCCAGGAGACGGCACACATGGGGACTGGTGACTCCCGCCATCACATAGGCCTCCTGAGAGGAGACCGAGGAAAGACATTGAGGTGATTGTGGAACGCATTTCAATATATTGTAAATGTGCAGGTTTGTGGATTTGGCTTGTTCTCACATCAAGGATTTCTTTATTGGCCTTTGGTGAGGTGTTCTCCCGCAACACCTTAATGGCCACTGGTATTTTCACATTTTCCCCTTCAGGAGCCCACACCCCCTGAAACAGTGACCAAAAATCACCGTCATATGTATAAACAACAAAATACAAACAAATACTGTAGTCGTGCATCTTTCTCACTTACCTTGAAAACAGTACCGAAGGCCCCTGCACCCAGCACTCTGAGTTTTTTTAACTCAGTCTCTTTCAGGATACGCATCTGAGCTTGATTGGGAGATGCACCGCTCGGCGTTAAAGGCTCCACCAGCTGCACACATGAAAGAAGAGGATGGCAGGTTACTTCTTCGTAGTCTACACCCCAGAAACAACACGGCTGCCATCCAACTGTGATGTGCTCCATCATTCCGAGTGCTCACCTCCTGCTCCTGCAGGTACCTCCTCACTGTCTCCTTCCTCTTCAGCTTGCTCTGCCTCCTCAGATAAAAGACCAGCAGAGCCAGCAGGATGAAGAAGAGTACGACTCCACCCACCGCGGCAGCTATGGTTGTACCCGGTCTAAACAGAAAGTAACAGTTTAGTGCAACCTGTAAGCCTTAAAATGAAAAATGCATACAAATTCCAGAAAAGCTGAAGTTGCTCACCCCGTCCTGGTATCAATGGGGCAGCCTCTGTCATCCATCACGGTGCAGCTGAAATACAGAGGCACTCAGTGTGAATGACTGGTAATGAGTGCGAAGAGTTTGCTTGTATTTGTGAGTTTGGATGCGTGCGTTCACTCACGACAGTGTGCAGTTAGTGTTGCAGGGTAGGCAGTGTCCTGAAGCATTGCTATACTTCCACACAGTTTGCTGATCTTCCTTCACACCACTAGGACAGCGATCCACACACAGCTCTCCATCCTGGAAGTTTCGACACTCGGTGCAATGTTCGGCCCCCTGGAAACATACAAAAGAACATTTAAAAGTGCCCATGTTGTTTTTATTTAGTTCATAACTATATTTTGGGGCAATCTACTAAATGAGGTGTAAATTTTACAATGTTTACAAAACCATCATTTCTTATCATGCTGCTGTACCACATCCGTTGTACGAATAAAGATTCAGTTTTAGCTCCTGTCTCTTGAAAAACCTCTCCCGCTTCCCCAAAAGGGCCAGCCTGTTTTGATTGGTCCAAAATACAGTAGCATAATTTTACAGGAATTTTACTATTTTAGGCAGGAATTTAACAAATATGTTTCAATGTGATGTAAACAAGAAAGGGAAGATAAGCCAGGACAATAAACATAAAGTTTTAGGCAGTTCAGATGCAGCATTGTTGTTTGGATAGATTAACTCCGTCGAGTGGGGACATTAGGCTGCGCAAATATGAACACCTCATACATGCACTGAAAATTAACTCTGAATTATTGTGTTGGTCTGAATAAAACCATATTTTCAAAAAACATCTTTTTCGATTGGACATTGTTAAATTTATAATCCCAATTCTAAAAAAGTTGGGAGGCTGTGTAAAATGTAAATTGAAGTCTAAACCAGTATTGTATTCAAAAGAGAATATAGAAAACATAAAATGTTGAGAGGGAAACATTTAACTATCTCAATGAAAATATTAGCTCATCTTGAATTTGATGGCTGCAACATGTCTAAAAAAGGCAGAACAGGTTCAGGGGAAGGCTGAAAAAGCAGGTGAAACTAAAAACTACGCAGCTGGAAGAACATGCTGCAACTAATTGGGTTAATTAGATTAAACAGCTCAATTAGCAGCACTGAAGTTATAGAACAGTCCATAGATTTCTAAATTTATAGAAATCCTTGTCTGTGAACACATCTCACTGTGCCCCCCACAAAGGCAGGTTAGAGTTCTCTCATGTAAATAAGAACACATATGTGAACATCCTCCGGAAAAAGTGCCATCTTCTTCAGGCCAAAGCTCATTCAAAACGGGCTGAGGCAGGGTGGAAAACTGTTCTGTGATCGGACAAATAGCAATTTGGAAATCCATTTTGGAAATGATGGACTTTGCTTCTGCTGAACAAAGAGCAGAGGCACCATCAAAGCTGGAAGGTTCGTCGAAGGTTTTAGAGCAGCATAAATACTGCTTGGATGATGTCTTTTTCAGGACTTTTTGCATATTTTAGCAAGACAATGTTAAACTGCATACGACAACACGGCTTTTTAGTAGAGGAGTCTAGCTGCTCGACTGGCCAGCTGGCAGTCCAAACCTTTGACTAACTGAAAACATTTGGTGTAATATGACATACAAAATATGACAAATAAGACCCAGGACTGTTGAGCAGCTAGAATCCTATATCAGGCAAGAATAGGACAACATTCTTCTCCCAAAGGTCCAGGAACTCGTGTCCTAAGTTCCCAGATGTTTACACTGGTAAAAGAAGAGGGGATGCTACACAGTGGTAAACAAAACCCTGTTCCAACTTTTTTCAGAAGTGTTGCCATCAATAGTAAAAGGTCTCCCTTTTCAACATTTGATATGTTTTCTATGTTCTATTGTAAAAAGATTTTGGTTTTTGAGATTTGAAAATGAGTGCACTCCGTCTTTATTTACATTTCACACAGCATGCAATCTTTTTGAAAATGGGGTTAATAGTTCTTGAAACTAAACTGGCAGAAAATATTATCTTTTTGGGGTGGCATTTGTCTAGCATTACAAAAATATTTCCATTACCAGGCAAATGCAAATATAAATCAATCTGAAACTAAAATAGTTGGGCACAGACCAAAATGTCTGTGGACACAGCTGACATACCCAAGAGCAACAAAACATTTGATTTAGCGCTGAGTGAAATGCCTCCACTGAGCAGACCTAGAGTCTAAATATTTCAAACTTGCTCCATATTAAATAAACGGTGGAGATTGACCTGGCGTGGGAGATATGAGATGGAAATCTGTTTAAATAGGATGGAGGCCCGATACATTCAGCCAACTGAAACACATGTTCTCAGATTGCTCTGTTCGGTGGCTTGATGTCACATCCCACAAAATTCCCCTCAGCAAAAGGAACATCCATGGCTCATCCTTTCTGTCTTTCAATTGCAGAAAAAACAGCAGATGCCTTTTTTCAGGTTGGAAAATTCATCGTTATTTTCGGTAATTTGGTCTTTTTTTTTTTTTAATCAAACAGCGTGTTATTGTCTACTTTGGTTAATGCCAAAAATGCCAATCACGATTTCCTACAGTGAGTGTACACGTGAAGTTCAAATACTTTGATTAACATTTAGCCAATGATTCTGGGTAAAGTCATTTGGTGTTAAAGGGATAGTTCGCCTCTTTTGACATGAAGTGCAGCTATCCCTTCTAACATGCAACTGATAGGTGGAGGCATTTCTCCTGAGAATTTTCTTGAAACTAAGTTCACCAACTACTGATGCTCATACTCAATCCGTCCACATATCTTACCGGGCTGTGGCAGGACGCAGAGCCATTAATTGGTCGACACTCGGCATTACAGGCAACGCACAAAGATCCATCTATGTATTCTCGTACAGACCTGCAACAAAAGGACACAGCCCATTTAACATGTCCTCCGGTAACACGGCCTACTATTTGTTGGATACTTTTATCTGAAGCACCTGACAATGACCCAAGGACAAATGCTTTTAGAAAGGGGGCCCCAGTTGCAAATAACCTGATGCAGGTGGACTTTGAGTCTACACAACGCAGGGAGGGAAAAACACACTAGGAAATATGAGTGAGGATTGTAAAGATATGTCACCATGATATCCTTTAGTTACTGGGTGATTGTTTAGAAAATACGTTTATGCTTGCGGAATGTTAGATGAGAATATCACCCCACTACAAAACCAGAATGATCATTTTTACACTCTTGTTTTGGTACAAATTCGACAATTAATTATATCTCTCACCCAACCAAGCAAGAAATTAACTAAAATTAGCACAGAATAATGTGCTTATGAGTTCAAGCTTGACATTAACAGTGTTGGTTCAGGCCTTTTGTATATTCACGGAGTGAAAAGACAAACAGATCTCTATTGATTTGTCATCCTGTAAAGATGCCTCTTGTACAAATGCACATTATATTAAATGGTGTCACTGCTCTGCCATTGCTTAATGGCACACGTAAAGTTAGAAGATTTTACTGCTTTCCGTGACCAATTTGACAGCAGCAGTCAATCTACTGTAAGCCTCACGCACTGTTCGTCCACCTGCTTCATCTTTTGGGGTTATCACATAAAGTGTACTGTATGATTTAGAAGATTATCAGCTGGTGTTTTATTGATTTAGTACTCACGCAAACGCTCTTACCCCTGATAGACGTCACACTGTTCCACACACTCAGTGCCACGCTGAAAAGACGTGCAGGACGCACACTGGCTGGGGCCCGGACCCCAACATCCCCCCTCACACAGAGGGTGACACACACGCTCCTCCCTCTCTGAAAAAAACATACGGAGACAGCAGAGCATGATGCACACTGAACATTTTGATATTTTCTCCTCTTCAAACTAGATCACCATGTTACAGGTGAGTGAATTACTGCATAATTTTACACATCAGTTTTGGTTTGAGTCAATCTTATAAAGAAATATCAAAAGCACAAGTGAGCCCTGCAGACAGTACATCATAAAAAAAAGAAGTATTCTAAATCAAACAGCATCCACGATTCTTGCTCAAAATGCATTTGATAAATCAGTTTTTCAGCACAGTTGGATTTCAATATAATAAATCAACCTGAATTTGTATCTTTAGCTAATAGTCAGCCTCCAACTGACAAGTGCAAGACTAAAGACTGTCCCCTGTTTGCATGATGCTTGTGTTAACCTACCACAGACTTGGGGGTCTTGATTCCTGCTTACAATGCGGTGGGGCCCTTGGGTGGGATGAAGGAGACTCCCCCACGGCAGTGAATTAGTGTAGCACAACTGTGAATTGTTGTATAACAAGACCAAGCCTCCGCTGACACTGCGTAGAGACCGCAACCCAAGAGACTGGATGTGTAGATTTTGAATGGCAAGTGAAAACACACCCCTAAAAAAAAAAAAAAAAAAGGAGAATATTTGTTTGTTTGTTTTTTTGTTATAGCGATGATCAAGAAAATATCAAGCGACACATGAGGCTCTAAAAAGAAACACAAAGAAGCATGAATGAAAGCGAGACTGTAAATGAGAGACCTTGATTACAACAAAAAACAGAGACTGCTATGATAATCTGTTATGCTGCACTTTGTTGAAAAAGTGTCAAATTTGACCTAGTTTGAGCATGCTGCACTAATCAGGCAGACTCTGGCTGGCATGTGCTCCCCGTCTGAGCAGCAGCGCTTAATAATAATTAGCATTTATTACCGTGAAAGTGAGCAGAGTGCTGCAACAGACGAAAGAAAAAAGAAAGAAAAAAAAAAAGAGTACTAACAAAGACACAGTGTAAGTGGATGGACATCAACACTGTGGCATGCAGTGACGCACAACAGAGAAAGAAAATGACCCCATATTTGGAGTATGTTTTTGGTGCTTTTCAACAGCTATTTAACATGTTCTCCATCTCTGAGCAGTTATTTACACATTTGCCCTTTTCTAGATTTAATGGGATTTTTTTTCAGCTAGTTTGCAGAGTTTTTTTTTATAGTTTTATTAGTGAAGTCGATGGTGAAAATCACAGCACAGGACAAAACCACCGCAGAATGGTGCAGTGTGTGTAGAGCATCCTAAGTCAGCTGGTCCAGTCCAGAGTCCAGACTAAACATGGAGAAGCAGCATTTAGCTGTCATGCTGCAAACAAGTGGAACAAACTGCCAGTGGAGATTAAACTTTCACCAAATGTAGACATTTTTAAATCCAGGTTAAAAACATTTATCTGCATGATATCTGCACAATATGTTTTAACTTATCTAGACTGTTGCTTGTTTTTAATCATTTTAATTCATTTTAATTATTTAATTTGTTTCTCTTTATGTTCTTTCATGTATTTTTAATGCTTCTACCACTTCCCGCTGCAATGCTTTTATTTTATGTAAAGCACTTAGAATTGTTTTGTACATGAAATGTGCTATACAAATAAATTTGACTTGCAAGTCTGACTACACTTGACTTGTGTTGCTGAAAATGATGATAGAAGACTGGAGGGTTTGTGTGCACTCTGTACATGCAGGCAGTTTGAAAGACTTACATGTAAAGCATCCTGCCTCTGATCACCTTCAGGTTCTCAAACACCAGAAGGTTAGTCCACTCCGCTGGCCAGGCATCAATGTACAAATAACCTTTCAGTAAAATAAAAAAAAAAAATGAAATTCAGACAAGGATACTGAGATTTCTGTATGGTGTTACATTAAAAGTTTGTATCATCTATTTAGTAGCTTCTCCTTTTTGATAAAAGCTCACAGAAGCTTTAACAAACATATCAATACCTGTAATCTCCTCCAGTTTGTTGAAGGCGCTCAGCTGCTCAAAAGTCAGGCCAGACGTGTTGGTCGCAGGGTCCCTGAACAATGACAACAGGCACCAAGAGTCCTTTTGATATTTCAGATGTTGTAAGAACAGCTTCCATCATGGGTTGATGAGGAAAACAATTCCTCATCAACCCATGAAATTACACACTGTTTTGGTATAATCTTGTGTCACGATGATAGCTACTTTGCACTGTGGTGAATTACTGCACAAATATATTCTAGCTCAACGCCCAATAATATTTGCAAGCCTGTCTGAGAAGGCTGTGTCTGGAAACAAAACACAGTCAATTGCATGGGACATGTACCCCATACACCATTGTTGTTACCACGCACTCACTGATAAACTCTCAGGGGATGTAGTTTAGCCCAAATTTATTTTGATCCACTTCGCAATACTGGGGGAATCATATACTTTCATAAAGACTAGTTAGCACAAGCTTTAGGAGATGGTTTATCAACATTTTGCCCACCTGTTTCAATGGACGTCATGTAGGTAGCTCCACTGATTTCATATTAAAACTCCACAGACAACATAAACCGACAGTAACAAACTCTATATTGTTTCTGCACTCAGACCCAGTATGTATAAACATTTTCTTATATCATTTCAGTTACATTTTACTTTAACGCCATCTTCATTATGGCAAGAACATCGGACAGATTTAAAAAAAGGCCTAAATTGTCTGGGTTTAAAGCATAAATATGTCCATAAACAGGGTTTGGCTTGGGTGTCAGCTTTTTGCTCTACTTGCACAAAGAAACGCGCACAAGTGTTGCTGCAAACTCAAATATTTGAAATGGGAGGGATGTGGCTCTGTGACAAATTGAAGTCCTTGCATCAAGCTGCTCCTTGTGCTTCCCGAAGTGATTGCTAAGTTTAAAATGAGTAAACTACTTTCTTTAATCATTTCTAATTTATAACATTTAATACTCTTTATTTATGATGATTGTTAAAATTTAGTTAACAGAACAATGATGATCTGTTCAGTAGAGGTGTGTCCTGTGCTAGCACCAATAAAGGCTGTTATATAGTCTGCACTGGCTTTTCCAGAGCTGTTGTGATGTTGAGATGTTGTGTTTTTGATTTGGATTTTCAGCTGACTTGAGGAGAGAGCAGTGCTCACCAAAATAATGACAGCTTTCTGCAGCAAGTCAGAACAAGAGCCCACAGTTCACAAACATAAGCATCATCTTTAAATCTAAAGCTACATTATTTTAATTTGAAAAATGTCATAAGTAGATGTGGGTTCTGTGTTTGACCTGTGTGTCTCCTACCTTGCAAAGCTCTGAGGGCGGAAAGCGAGACTTCCAAAGATTTTCTTACACTTGTTGAACTGCTCCACATTAGAGGACGTTACCATTGTGACACCATGGTTGTCCATGGCACCGAGGTTGTCCATACCCAGACCATAACAAACTATGGAAAACAGAGAAAACAGGGAAAATTGAGATTCATACTTTGTATCAAATCTAGACACTAAACTTAACTTTTACACTATATTACTGAATCTAACTCCTCAAAGTAAACTTCAGACCCAACTGCAATCTCGAGATAATATAAAAAACATAAAAAGGATTATTTATTTATTTTTTCTTTCACAAATGATAAATTCTAACTTTTACTAATTCTTAACTCCTGGGACAAATGCCAATAAAAACAACAACAAGCTACAGCAGAAACAGGTTTACCTACCACACTTTGCATCAAAACATCAGTACATGCAGCCAAAACTGTGTTCTGACACCAAATCATTCATGTGAAGACTTTTTCAAGCAGACTACAACATTACAGTAGTAATGATACATTACTATTGAGCTGTATATATTGAGAGTGCTTATCCATGTCTGGACTTTTGCAGAGCTACTCAGAGGTTATAATTAGGACTCTCTTTGTCACCCAGCACTGGCTAAAGTCTTACAAAAATTGATTCAACAAGCTGCAAGGAGATGTTCTCGTCCATAATGACATGAGGGCATCATACAGATTCTGCAAAGTTCTTTCCTGATCATTACATTGACAACATGCTTTAACGGTGGGATTTGAGATCAGTTGACAGGTGACAGAGTACTCAAAGGTCGAGTGCTTTGTGACTGACACAAAACAGGATGCATGCATGCATGCTATTAACCTAACAAGAGGTGCAAAAATGCCTCAATTCAAAATGCATTGTGATGCGAAAGCAAATAATTCAGCAATCAGTGTAGTGACAGAACATAATAATCCATTTTCAGCTTCAACAAAATGATAGTACACAATTGTTAATTGGTGATTTTTGAGTGTAAGTGGAAAAATAAAGGTATACAGTCAGCATTGTTTTCAATGGAAACCAGCAGCAAAACTAAAAAAAAAACTGCTTTAACTTAAGGTAAAGCAGGATATAAACAAAATGCATGCGATCACATCTGTCAGTAAAATCTGGCGGCACCATAACTAATATGAGGAACCACTACAGCCATTTTGTCCTTGACTTACAGTCAGTCGGAGTCAACAGCAAAGAATTAATGAAGTTCAACTTTGCCAACTTTGTCATCCAACTATGGAGTAAAAAGCAGCATCAAATCTGCTGCAGTTATAAGGGTTATTAATTGGTCATAGAAAAAAATGCGGGTTTCACCAGCTGTTGAAGACCTTGGAGCCGCTGTATGACAGCCAATTAAAAACTTTACTTTACAGAAACAGAAACAGATCAATTAAAGCAAAAGTAAAATACTGAGTAATTAAAGCCAGCTGTGTAGCCAAAACATGACGTATGGACTCGAACTGTTATTTTATCAAACTGCAAAGCCAACAAAGAATCTGTAGAGCCAATCCTATCAACTTATACTGCTGTACTTAACCCAAGTCAGCATTAATTTGTGTTCCTGTCAGCTTGAAACAGTTCATTTGTTCTCATCTCCGTTTTCTAAAAAAAGAAATGGATATCGCTGGATCCATTTCCATATCTTTTAGATACATTTCTGCCATCCTTTCTGTTTTTTTGGTAAAAAAAAAAACAACTATAAAGCCTCTTGGCCATGTCTGGCCACTTTACTGGCGATGACTTTCTGCCAGAGCAATGTTTGAGTATTAGCATTAATGAGCAGGTGTACAGCTACACACAATAGAGCTGCCACAGAGTGTATGTAAACAACGTAGCACAAGCCTCACCTTTAGGACAATCTCCTTCACACTTTTCACATTTCTGCGTCTCAGTTCCGTCAGGTTGGGTGATGACAACTTCCTGGTTGGCTCGGGGGCAAACCAAAGTACAAGCCACCTCCATGGCCAGATAGTTATCTACAGAGAAGGACAAAGTGTTCAAAGGGCATCCAAGAGTCAGTAAATAGCAAATAAATGAATACTGAAATCTCTGTGCATTCACAGCAATGAAAGAAACTTAATCTGAACACGGCACATGGTCCACTGACTAAATATTGTTATAGCTTTTTAGGTAAGTGGATGTTTTTAGCCAAGTTCTTACAAGGACACGTCTTAACGCAGGTGGCTCCAAAGTTAAACTTTCTGTCCGGGTTGGGTTTGGTCTGAAAGGTGAGAGGGCAATAGATGGTGGGAGGAGGACAGTTCTCCTTACACACACCACTGTTGTTGAAGTGACGACATGCCTGGAGAGGAAGAAGGAGGAGACAGTAACGACAGAAGTCTGTCTGACAACATGAAGAAAAAACAGTGTTGATACCAGTGTGTGGGTCATTTACCAGACAGTCTGAGTCTTTGGGTCCGGTGCATCCGGCAGCACACTGCCTGTGACAGCAGTCATTGGGAAGAAGACCTTTACATCGCTGACAGCCAGACGCACAGTTAATTCTGGTCACTTAAAAAAAAATTAAAAAAAAAAAAAATGTCAAAAGACAACAGTTTCAGTGACGTTTTAACAGATCCAGTAAAACCAAATCACATTAATATCATATTAGAAGATTGAAACTTACATATCTGGCAGTCCTGTGCAGTTTCTCCCCAACAGCTTTTCTGACATGTGGAGGAACAATTCGGACCTGGACCATAATAAAACAATGCAATGATGGAAAGACGGATCTGAGCATAGAATTCTCACAGTTTATTAACCAGTAAAAAAAACAAAGCTGAAGGGTCTACTTTAATCTGGTAGATCTGTGGTTCTATAAGGCACCACTAGACATCATCAGACCTGTTAAGTATAGCAACTTTATGTAGTGAGATGCACAAATATAAGAAATCAAGACAATTTTGAAATTCCCTCTAGGCACTCATGTGTGCTTAGAAAGAATATCATGGTCAAAAAGGCAAGATCAGACCATAGACTGTACAAAAGGTGGACATAGCCACCAAGTCTGACAAGTGAAGCCAATGAGGAAGTGCCGTTAAAGGCAATAACAGCAAGAGTTACAATTCAGTGACTGCAGAACATCTCTGACTCGCATTCAAAAAGTGTCAGCTTCAGTCATGAATTACCAACTCAATATATTCCCAAAAGTCCTAATGATGTTATCTGCTGGCTCAAGTAGACATTGAGCCTGAAAGAGATGTATGTTTCGGGGTTTGACTGGTTTGATTGACATGTATTTGAGTCAATGGGGGTAGTTTAGAAACCTTTTTGGGGGAGACAAAACAAAACTTTGATTCATCTAACAGAGCTGGATATCTGGTTAAAAGGTGGTGCACCACTCATTCAAATTAAAACTGGCCAGTGGTATAAATATACCTAAAAATGTTTCTAAGTTTCCCTAAGGGGTTTCCCAGATGTCTATGTCGGTAATCTTTTAATACACATGGTGCAGTGCTTTCTCTATCTGTCTGACATTTCTTTTTCTGTACTACCCTTTGGGAGGATCAGTATTTCAATCACTCATTTAGCTGCTCACATTTAGGGGCCCGAGACTGCAGTCGGTGCAGCCTGGAGTGGATGTTCTGCTCGTCCAGGGTGTCTCTCCAAATGATGCTCTGGGGGTCCGGGAAGCACAGCTGGGGGTTCCCCCAAAAATACACCCCACCCAACAGGATCTCTGCAGGAGAAATGGTAAATGAAAGGAGCTACAAAACTTGCGCATATAAGTCTTACGGTGAATATAAACATGTCGCTCTAGTAGCTCACAGTGAGAACGTGGATGAGCAAAAACACCTCACGCATACAGTTGCAAACCCAGGAAATTCCCCTAATCTACTAACTAACCTGTGAGGCTACGAAGCCTGAGGGTCCTCAGCCCCTGATCGGCCCGAGTGTTATCCAACACAACCAGTGAATAGTTGGAGTTATACAGCTGGCTACCTCTTATGATCCGAAGGTTGTCCAAAGGCACAAGGCTCACTGAGACATGTGCAACTAATACATAACCCTGCACCTCAACAATACCCTGGAAAGGAAGAAATGAAGAATTAGGGGGAAAAAAGTCTAAGAAACAGGAGTGGCTAAAATACTGGAACTAACCAAGCTAATTAGCTAAAAGCTTTTCATTCTTTTCCATTTTTTAATCGTATAAATATTATGCTTCTTATGTTTAAAGAGTTCCAGTCAAACTATACCTGTAAAAAGGAGAGGTCAGGGTTTCCATGGAGGTGTGTAATTTCCAGGTTGCCGTGGACAACCTGGCAGCCGGTGTACAGCAGCCTCAGGGTCTCATAGTGATTTTCCAGGCTGGAGGGCAGGGCCAGCTTCATGTCTGTACCCAAGCAGACTGCAACACAGATAAATCACCCCAACTTCATCTGAGTGCATTTTTAATAAATGTTTTATGTACATCGTGACACAGAAGTGTATCTCACCAGTAGCCTAATAATTGACGGACAGATGGGCTCTATAGAAAACCTATATACGAGTGAATAGAATAGAATCTGTATGAATAGAACCTCGAAAAGATACAAATATAGAAATTTACAAATAAAAAAATCCTGTTCATTGAATTATCCCTTTTAAATGGCATCACAGGCAGAAAAACTCTTTGTCCAAACACACGCGATGATGAATGTACAGATTTGGGCTCTGCATCGTTTGCGTGCATCCTTGAATGGATACTCTGAAATACAACCCACATACACTGCCTCTCTCTGAGGCTCTTAGCATATATATTTTGCTCTGGCAGCAGAGAGCCCAGATTCCCCACAGCAGGTCACACACAGCGTTACATTCAGGGTCATACAGCATTACAATTCACGAGGGCTTTTGCAGACACATAGCTCCCATGCCTTAGCAGGCAGTCACACAGTGGACAGTCCCTCCTCTTTGGAGGATATAAATGACTTCCTCTGGCTTCCTTCCAACAGCCCTTCAAAAGACAACCCACTTTTCTTGATTGAGCCCCTCACCCCACACTGCTGTGCCATCTCTGTCCGTCCTTTTGAAGAAGACGGCTGGATGGACTGACATCACTGGAGGAACAGGAAGTCCTGACAAGCAGTAAGAGGGTGGATTTCAGATGTACTTACCAAATATGAGCATCTACCATTATGTAAAGCTCCCTTATGATAGCAGGATATTGAGAGTATATCAAATCTACTACAAATAAGCAAAGTAATGGGTATTAAAGCATATTTAAGACCTGCATTCAACTCTGCCAGAGGGCTCCTGCAGGAAATGGTCTATGATTAACAGTGCGGCTGCCAAAAATACACACCCAGTAGTTGCAGCCTGTGTCAAATAACAAATTAAATGACTGTTCACTGCCTCTTTCAATGATGTCGTCATGGAAAACAGGCTTACATGTCCTGCCAAGAAATAAAGCGCTGCTTTTACTTTCCAGCTTTTTATCATTTTTAATAAAACGCCAATAGAAGCGGATCCCTTGAAAGTTGCCCAAACTACCACACACATACAGACAACGCAGTCCCCTCCAGCTCCTGGGATTAGGTAAACGTGCCGTTACAAAAAGCACAACAGAGCAGAATTTCCGTTTCTAATAGTGTGCGTTACTCCCGTTCTCAGCTTCCCCTCCTTTTATCCCCTCATTGTTTGCTCTCCAAAAGTCCCTCAGCAACGCCTGTGTGTATGCGTGGCCTTGTGAGGAGCAGCCCACCCCTCTATCGCTGAAGCTTAAAATACTCCCTCTTTTATCACTCACTCGGCTCTGTCTGCCCACTGTCACCTCACTACCCATATGTTAATCTACCATTTTTACATGCTACTGTTGTGCTTAAAATGAGAGTAATTTAAAACGTTCCCCTGTCAACCCCTTGGTTCATTTCAGTCTGTGAGCTGTTGCCCAACTCTGAATTGTGTCATCTCATTGAAATGTGGGTCCCTGCATATCTAAAAGATGACACACTTGCATTCATGCTACCAGGGGAGCACAAACTAGGCGGTGGGTCAGTGTCTTGTTCAAAGATGCATCTCTGACCTGTGACCTTCCAGTTTATGAGATGATTGCTATGTCAGACAGATCATCTATGAGGCATCCTCATGCACACACACACGCACTGTTAAACGTATTAATGCTGCCCTCTGCACAGATAGCATCTTTGCTTTTGACACTTCCACCGTTCGAGTGCTTATGTGCCTAACAAGAGTTTGTTCTTCATACTTTGATTGTTCTGTTTTTTTTGAGCTTTTAAAATTCAAACTTTTTTTTTTTATAAATCAGAGAGAACTTAGTAGGTTTCCGTGCACTGTTTAATCCAACTACAGTTTGACTAGTTCATCTATGCCATTTTACTGGAATACTTTCCTTGCCTAAGTACAAGCACAAGACGTTAATGATTCATTGACTGAAGTAAATCTGCCCTCACTATAGTGAAGGTGAGGGTATGCCCCCTTTTATATTGTTAGAACTGAAGTATTTCCTGTTGACTTATTACATTAAGCACCTAAACAACTGGCCAAGGTGTGAATTGGTCATTTTTAAAAATTACTGTTACAAATTACTTTGTAAAATTACTGTTCTATCCCACATGTGAAATGCACAACATCTGTTGTGGTTATTCTCTGCTTACCAGCTTTGGGGAATTGAGAATTTGTTTGTTCCAATACCATGAAGCTGTGAACTGTGTGAGAAAACGTTCGAGGCATTCTGCTGCTTCTAACCTATTCTAAGAAAGATCATTGTACATGTAAGTATAGCTAAATTCACTGCAAAGGTGCTCTCTTTAGGTTACTTGAATGGGGATTTGTTTTAGATGCAGAATGCTTCAAGCGAATGCACGTTTAACTGTCGTGTTTAGCCGTCTCACAAAAGAAAGAAAAATCTGTGAAAATAAACAGATTTATTGGGCACTTGGTTGTATTAATATACACTTAAGCTTTATTGTTTTTACAAGGCCAATTTGATGATAGTTGAGCTTATACACGCAGAATACAGTTTTGAGAAGCTCGATTTCATATGAAGTTCACATGCGTTTTAAAATTCTGGCGTTCGTCAGATGAACACGATATTCTCATATATTCTCTTTGCAAAGGACATAGCCGGCCCGGGTCCCAGTTGAAATTGTCCGCAACTGAACTTTGCTCATTGGAAGTGAGGCATCAATTGGTTGTAGGGTCTGACACACGTCTGTCCTGAGATTGACTGGGCTGCACTCCTCGTTTTAAGCAATAAGTGATGAAAACAAATGTGTAGGGGGGAAAAAAGTGATAGCTGACAGAACTGTGGCTGCACACCTTGTCAGCTTTGCACACCTGGACACTCACTGTGACTGCTGAAGCCACAAGACCGTCAAAGCAAAGCACACCCAATCAGTCTCAGCAACTTTAATGGCAAATGCGCTGAGGAATCCAACCGCATATAATTCAATATTTGGTTCTAATTAAAGGCGTTAAGTGAGGAGGGGGTGTTATAGTTAGCTGAGCTTAAATTAACACTACTGATTCCTCTGGCGAAAATTTGTTTCATGTGTTCTGTTATCTTGTGTGTGGAAACAAATTCGTGCCACTCACCATTCAGCCTTTCACATCGACTTTTTGTGGCTGTTTGAAGCAGTTTTACTGTCTGCTATTGCATGAACAACTTCTATTGGAACTTTGTAAAGGGCAATATAATTTGAATTTTGTTCTGAATTGCAATCCTATACTCAAACTGTTATGAAAAGATGACAATTGAGAGTTAATATACAGAGATTTAAATAAAGCAAAGGAGGAAATCATCACAACTAAGAAAGTCACAGTGTTTAAACATTAAATTACAAAGAAAAGTTTAAAATTCTGTCAATGTTGATCCAGTGAGTAAAATATAGTGTAGCTATAATGGAAACAAACATTCTTGTCTACAATTCTAGATTTTTTTTTTTTTTTGCAAAATACAATTTTTTTGTTAAAGCGACTGATATGAATTCAAGAATGAACGTGGCGCCTGTAGGACGACTTTGTACTAGCTGTGTTGAGCTGCTTGAGAACCAAAGACTTGAAGCCACACCTGTGTGTGGAAGAGTTCCAGTGCGCGCAGGGAGTGCACGTCTGTGTTTACAAGCGTGTGCGCGGTAAACACAGACGTGTCACACAGACACGATGCTTCTGCAGGAGTCGGTATGGTGGAAGAGCCTGCTGTGCAACACACCAGAACAATCAAGCAGATCTTCCGACCTCCAGTCTGCTCTAATGGATGACATACCTTCAAAGCTCAACACAAAAAAAACAACAACAAAGGAAAAAAAAAAAACCTGATCCAACCGAACTTTCTCTGTCAGTTTAACAGCTCTCAGTTTAACATGGAAGTCCTGATTCTGCTGCAGTCGGATCACTGCAACGTGTCCTGCATACATTTCTCCCAACCTCTCTGAATACATTCTTTCTTTCCTCTTCACTCTGCAGCCAAGGAAGAAAAAACAGGTATTGCTCAACAGACAAGCAGAACAGGATCTGTACCTTACTTTGTAGAGAAACACTGATATGAACTCCTCACTCATTCAGGCTGTCTTGCACAAACTGCAATCACAACAACATACTCAGACATATAACACCACATCATGAGAAAAACCCTGCTAGTATCCGCAGTCTGATGGATCTGCAGGTGGAGCCACGGGTGGATTTTGTTGTTTTATTAAAAAAAAAAAAAAAAAAAAAAAGGGGAATCACTGTAAACTGAGAATACAGCAAATAAAAGACTACAATAGGAGAAAAATAATGTCTTCTTTCAAACCTAAACGTTAAACATTTTCTCTTGGAGACATCTGACTGTCGTCGTCGACTGTGTTAGCCAGAGTCGTGTCACGATTCAGGTAACCGAAAGAAACCTTTCCAGGATATGTTACATGACTGGGAGATTCAAGGAAAACCCAACAGAAAATGTTTTAGTGTAGCCTCAGCGCACCTTGGTATTGATTGCCAACGTCTGTGGAACTCTAAACTAGGGAAGGACATAGCTGTCAAACACGTTAGTCCAAAATTTTCCATTGCTGTTCCTTCGAGTTAGGAAGTGATGAGTGGGAAGGCCACAGCATACACCATTCAGCCACCTGTCTAATATAGCCTTGGTCCTCCTCATGCAGCCAAAAGAGCTCCAACCAGTCAGGATGCAGACAAAGTACATTTGAGGACGTCCTGGAGTGTCTGGATTTAGGACATTAGAAATAGATCCTTTGGGCGCTGTGGGTAGTCGGGTGGGATTTCTGTGGATTGGGCTTGCTTCCAATAGATGCCATCGCATCACATCAGATTGGTAACGAGGGAGTTTGGGAAGCGGGTGAACACCGCAGGCTCTCCGTCAAGTTCGCTCAGCCCTTCCTTGAGTAGTTTTTGCAGGATCCATTCCTGTTCTGCCTGGGAAAGGGTTATACAGTGGGGAAATGCTGTTGCCCCATATGGGGATATGACGTGGTATATGGTAAGTGTCTAAGTAACATCCGTGTGAATGTCAGGATGCAGGTTCTCCCAGCAGAACATTGCAATATAATAAGATTACTTGTCTTACTCACTTTACCTCTCAGCTGTCACAATGCTATGGCTAATAAGTGTATAAAACACATTGTTTTCATCCAATCGAATCATTTTGCCTTTGAACACTATAGATGTGGGCATCGTGGCATCCAGGAAGAAACCACTTCCATCTGAATCAAAATGTTTCACTGGCTAAAGGCAATCACTCAGAACAACTCAGTGGTGTTTTTGCAGGGTCTGAGTCCTTATTAAGGGACAAATGGACTCAAATCAGTGCATGACAATGCGAAGACATACAGTTAGTTATAATCATACAAGGAGATTTATTTTTCCAAGTGTCACAACTTTGTTCTAAAAGTCCCCATCACTGAGAACAGGACGGTGGCACGTGAACACAGATAGGTGGACTTACAGGCTTAAACTTCCCAAGCAAACTATTGAAAAAGCTACGTATCTGGACACAGGCTCAAGTCGGGCAATTTTTTATGAATTTGTGAAGACAACCCAAAAAAGTTAAGTGTCTCGTGAGAGAAACTGCAGCAGCTTAGCTGCAAGCTATAAAAGGTTTAACATTAAGTTACCAACTACTAGTACAATGTCATATTATTGTAAGTGCGACCATCCCTCATCTCTCTCAGCCCTGCCGGCTGAAGTCCGTGGCACAGACACACAACCTCTACATGTTTAATACATTGACAGTGACTTGGCAGACAATTCTATCCAAAGAGACTTACAACAGTACAGTACAGAGTGGTTAGGCTAAATAAGCTTGTGATGGCCTTTAAGTTCAGAAGGGTTTGAATATCTTTTGGGAGTGACTCTCACTCTTCTAAAGCAAGAACTGTCAATACTCCTGTTTCCAGCTTCTCAAGTGTTAACATTTCCTGTGACTTCTTGAGTGATAATAATCTTTGGTTTTAGACAGCTGAGCAGACAAAACAGCAAGTTCAAGTTTCAAAATAGGTGGTTTGTGAGTGGCACCCTAATACAAAAAAAGGACTTTACTTAACTTTAATGACTTTTTAATGTTAACATTAAGGCCATCGGTGGCAGACTACGAGGAGAGGTGTTGAAAAGATGGCATGCAACAATGGAAAAGAAAGGCATGCGCTGTCATCACTTCGTCAGCCCTTTAAAGCCAAAGGAAACCAGGGTGACACTGAAATGATCATTTAATCTCAATTTAGGAATTACTGTCTGTTACTCAAGGATGTAAACAAGCTCATCTACTAAAGCAAGGATCATAAGAAGAGTCGATCTCTTTCGAGGATGATTAAGACCACCGCCACACTCATTTTAATCAGTAAATAGTTGATCGTTTACAATTTTTGAAGGGTTAATTATTATCATTTCCGTACTGTGATTTCCTTCTAATGGAGATGTGTTCCAGCACACTGTACATGCCAGTTAAAGGTGTGCAGCTCACACTAAAGGAAAGTAAAGACGAGACTGCTGAAAGTTCCCCTCTGAGGATGGTAATGAGGTCCGCTGGTGGTCCCTTCCTGAGCTCAGAGTGAGTTAGATCGCTAACACGCAGTCTAGACTGGTGAGTCACGGCTGGCTGAGTTAACCAGCAACGGAGGCCGATTCAGTGGGAATTAATCAGCTCTTACAGAGTTCAGTTCAGTGGGTGCACTGGAGTGTGACAGGAACATGAACTCTAAAGACATCAGCACACACACGGGAGGCTACGGCATGTGTGTGTGTGTGTGTGTGTGTGTGTGTGTGTGTGTGACATGACAATACTTAACTGAGAGTAGAACCATTGAGATTCACCCACTTGAGCATGATGCATTGCTTAACTCTGGGAACCAGTCAGAGCACTCGCGCTGATCTGATGCTCCAGAGATCAACACTGTAGGCCGAAGTGCACCAACCTGTTCCCACCAACAATGCCGTTGTATTTGAAAAATGACTTCACCTGTGACTATCGGCTTTGTTTGTGTGTGTAGTAATAGTGGTGGAGGTTGGAGCAGCTTGTAAAACCAAGATGTATCTGCTTTCATGAGGTGCTTTGGCAGTGAAGAGATGGGACTTTAACAAACGATTCCCTTTGAAATATTGAATCCAAAGCAACAACACAGTGTTGCTCAACATCATGACTCATTTGTAAAAGCTATGACAGGATACCTTTTCCAGTAGGCTTTTAATTTTTAACCCTGCACGTCAATAAAAAAAAAAATCGACCAATACAAGTCAATAAAGTCTGAACTGCAGAGATAATTCTCAGTTATTGGTGTTAGTGTTTGTGCCTTAAGCTTGCGTCCATGCAAAAGCTTTTAAAAGGCATCTCACCAGGCTTATTGATGTTTCTGATTCCATTTAAAAATAGATCGTGTCCCCCGGCCCGTACACTAACATTGATATGAACTAACGTTGCACCAAACTATGTTTTTCGCGCATTATATCCTGAATGGCTGATCTATAAAATGTCCTCGCGGCAAAAGCGATGATGTTTCGAGTCCAATCAAAAAGGCAAAATGCAATGCAACTTTCTTTAGCTGCAAATCTAACAAATGTGTAGTAAACGTTGCTGGACCAACGTGACTTGTATTTTTGCAAAGCTGTGCTTTCAGTTAGCTCTTGTTTTACTGGCAGGCACTCAAGCTCCGAGTGTGACAAGTGGCCCTCTATCAGACAATGTCCCTTTAGAGTCAGAAGTGAATAATTGACATCGTCATGATCCTTGGCACACAATGCACTGCCTGTTTTGTTGTTGTTGTTGGTTTGTCTTTGTTTGCGAAAACAGAAAAAAATAAACAAAAAAAAAACAAGTTCGCCTGCGCGGTTGTGTTTATATCCCTTACCTGTCACACAGTTGCTACAATCTATCAGCGGGGCTTGTTCTTTGCAACTTAAGGCGCTTCGTGTTTCTGGGTAGGAGTTTTTAGTCTAAGCAGAAAGTCTCGTGCGAGCCCACTGTGTGACAGGTGTGATTTTTTTTTTTGCTCCTCATCAGCGCTTCGTAAATCCCACGAGCCCTTTGCAGAGACCGAGGGGACTCGGCTGAGGAGTCACGGAGGAATGTCGTCCTGCCCAGAAAGAACCTCGAGTCTAAACGAAATAAAGACCGCCAGACTGCTGCCATAATTCGGACGTGTGAGGACTCTGTTTTGACAAAAAAAAAAAAGGGGAGGGGGGGGGGGGGCATTTACGACGAGATAAAGTTACCCACCTTCTCTGCCCAAAGCGTCCGTCACTCCGAGCAGAACGGCCCCGACAAACACCAAACTTCTCGCCGCCTCCATCTGATCGAGCCCAGCGCCTTTAGTCCATATTCCAAACTTGGTTGTTTTTTATTGTTCCCTGCGAGGAAAAGCTGTGTTTTGATTTCCTCTCCTCCCCAGTTTAAGTTCTTTTTTTCCCCTTTTTTTTTCCCGGCACCGTATGGAGTTGTACGTTTCCCAATCTCAGTGACTTCCTCCCATGGACTGTTGGTAGTAAAACTGTGACGGCGCACTGGAGTAGAAGCGCGCTCCCGTGAAGGCCTGAGCGGGGAGTGGCAGGTTGACTCAGCCCGCCCCCACTTTAGGCTATCTGCGGGCAATGCTGTCTTTGGTCTTTGAAAAATTGCTACGCATCACACAATTATGAATACAATGCCCCAACACTTACGTCTGATGGCAAGTAGTTCAATTAACCTTTCTACTTTTGCAAAGTCAGGCTTATCTAAGTAGCGAAGGCGAAGAACGTGGCGAAGAAGTCACTGGGAAAGAAGGACACACTCACAACAAACTCACCTCTTGCTGCATCACGTTTGATGTGATATATGTGGCAAGTCTTTAAGTGTCACATTCTTGGTCATTGTTTAGTTAAAGTTGACTACAGCTGCAGAATTGACCTCTAATCTGTTACAATCAAATGTGAAAGTAGTTTTTTGTCCTCCTTTGCAAACTGTCGGAGCTTCCTTAGCCTACCTGAATTTTAAATGCATATATTTTGACACTAGTAACCTGTCTTCACATTCAATGATCAAAGTGTAAACTTGTCTGAATTCACAGGTAATTGGAATTTAAGGGGCCGAAAAGCCTGATTTGTGACCTAACAAAAAGTTTTTGTCAAGTAGGCAGCACACAGGAAATATGGAATCCCGGAGCCTCCAATTCACAGACACTAATTACAGCAACTCATAAAACACCTTTTAGTCTATCATTTTTAATAAGGACAAAGGCGTATTTGTCAGACTAAGTATTTCAACTGTGTTTTTTCCTGCAAAAACTATGTTGAACATATACAACAGAATGTATGTGTAGCTCCACGTCAGTGCAGATCAATTTATTCTTGCAAAGTTTTCACTGAAAAGTTTGAACTTTCTCTGTGAGAGATCATCGTACATGTAAGTACACCCAAATTCACTGCATACACATATTCATGTTACTTGGAGGGCGATTTTGTTGATGATAATGCTACACTTATAAAAAGTCTGGATTAGATGTCCAGCTGCATTAGTCTGGTTTTGAGAAGCTGGATTTCATGTGATTCTGGTTGGACAAACACACTTAGTGTTACATGTATTTTAAAGTCTGATTGTTGGATGAACACAGTGTAACATATTTATTTCACATGCCGTGTAAATTAACTTAGTGTGAGTACATTAAAGGCTTCATATTTCCAGATTGTGCACGATGCCCATTGGTCCAAGATTGGCTTCCAAATCAATCCCACAAGATCCTGTTTGTGTGATTCAAGGTGACCATGCAGAGAATTTCTGCACATGAATCATCACACACAGTGTGGCTCAAACCCCCAATAAAATTAACATATTTACAAATGTAAGGGGACTCGAGGATACTGGGGATATATTAACATTCAAATATCTGGTTTTAAAATTGGTTAAATGAAAATTTTAGTGGTGAAACATGAAAATAAAAGAAAACACGCATGTAGAACAAAAACCTAGAAAGAAAGTCTGAAATGCAGAGGTAATTCTCAGTTTCTGATGTTAGTATTTTGGCCTTAAAGGAGAACTCCGGTATTTAACATTAAGCCTCTTTTCTGAGTCGTCTGCAATGTTTTAGAACCCCCCTCACCGCTTTTTTGATATTTACTGCTGTCTCCGGTATTTGCCTAATTTTGATTCTTCTCAACCTGCTTCAGAACGGCAAGTCATGCGCATGTCTACAAAGGTCCGTAAAAGCACAATAAACGTCCGTTTTCAAAATAATCAACTTACCGGAGTGGTTACTGGTGTGCACTGGTAATCCATATTAAATTTCGTGGCGAAAAGTTGCTTCTGTCGTGTTTTATTTGGCAGCTCGTTCATGCTCGCACTATTTTCTTAGCGGTGGCGGAGTAATATCAACGAACATCCAGTACAAAATGTCAAAGAGTGACACAAAAAGTAATTTTACTGACATTATACATGTGCTGGATCAATTTCATATGAAGGAATGTTTAACTCCTTCATAAATATGAATATTTTCTGGTTGCATTCAATTTGAACAACAACAAAAAAGATTATACATAACATAGATATATTCAAAATAATCATGGCGCAGAGATTTTGTAATAGTGATTTTAGTTGATATTTGTGTGTTTGCCTGGCTGGCTACTAAGCAGATTTTCACGAAACGTGCTGATGGAATGTAGCGTAACCAAAGGAAGAGCCCCTGCTCCTTAGGCGCAGATTCGGATCACGCTCTTTAAAACTGCAAAAACATGACATTGGTCTTGGTGGGTAGATTGAGGCAGAAGAAGCTGCAATTTATTTTGAAACTGTCACGTTGGTTCCTTTATATGTTGATAACTTTTATGCTTTGTGTGGACTATAAAACTTCATTAAAAAAAGAAAAAACTCGTGCAACTTTCAAATGTCATAAGTACTGTATTGTTTGACACTTACCAGCTGTGTGTCCAGGGGAGGCTCAACAGCACAGTACACACTATATTCGGGCTATGTGCCTGTTGATGGGAACGAGCAGCATCTTCAAGGTCACCACATCTACACATAGGCTATTTGAAGGCGACCATGCCTAATACACCACGGCACCGTAAAAAGAAAAAAATCTAACTGGAATGCAATAACACAACATGAAATTCTGTATTCTATTGCTTATTTTTTTCATGTTTACTGATTTTCTTATTTTTTCTCCCTCTTTTATGGATCTGCATACCAGCGTAAATTATATATTCCATTTATGTGTTACATTTTCCGAGTTTTGGATCCACGTGACCATTCAGTTAACGTTTATCCTGCTGTAACTGAGCAATATGCTAAAAATCAACTTTGTGTCCCATGCTTGTTTTCTCTGTGTCACTCAATTTACAAAGGGGGCGATTATTTACAACATGCCATCTCGGAGCATCTTCATATTTCTTTCACTTTCTCATGCTCTTCAGTCTCAGTTAGAAATCAGGAGTTGAAAGAGAAAGAATAAACTCTATTCATCCCAGTCGATCCACTCTCCCCACCCACAGCAGCCGGGGTCAGAGTCCAACCTCCTGCACAGAGCCTCCGGAGAAACCACAAAAAGCTACTCTCTCAGCCACCAAGATCACAAGTCACACACTTTTTATAAGGTTAAGTGGTGCTGGTCAAGCTGAAATGTTCGTTTCCCACAAAAAAAAAAGTCAGCTCAGCATTGTGGTGAGGGATGTTTTCAGCAATGAACATCTGTGAAGTTTAAAAACTGGGCTTTATTGGGAGTTTTCAACCATGAAGTCTTGGGTAAAGTTTGCTGGCTTTGCGGGAACATTCTTATATCAGCAGTAAAACTTTGAATTAAGAAACCATATGAGCAAAAGTGAGATCCGTCCAAGTATTCCAGGTTTCTGATAGTTAAAGAAAAAAAGACAATAAAAAGCTTTTTTTTAATTGATCTATCAGGGTCTATTATTGATCTATTATTGATCTATTATTTATCTATCAGGGGCCCAAAAGTTGGTTGCAATTGCCTGGGATATGAGAAACATATGGGGAAAAAAAGCACAGGTTCAAAAGTGTATAGGCCAAGAAGCTGGAGAGAGATACTGTGTGCAAGTGAGAGCGTCCAAAGATCATGTGGCTTCACCAGAGGAACTCAAGGACAAAGAAGCAATGCCATCCACATATATGTCCAAACAAAGGCCTACAAAAATCTGTTTTGATTTAATCAAAGACACAACAATAACCTGGAGGAATTTATGTGTGTACAGCACTGACATAAACCGCACAAGGTCAGCAGGCTCCTCAAGCTGCAGTGGAGGAAAGGAGCAACGCACCCCACACATACATTTTGATTAGTTTCTTGTCACGTTTTTTTGTCATTGAGTCAAGATGGCGCGTTAACACCTGGTTCAGTATTCTGTCAAATGCCATAAACAACTTCTTGGGTCTCGAGCGCAACACCTGTCCAGGGTGTACCAAGCTTTTTACCCGATGGCAGCTGGGACAGGCTCCAGCCCCCCGGCGGCCATGAATAGGATACAGCAGGCATGGTGAATGAATGAATCCGATTTTATTGAAGCTTACCAAATGCAAAGATTACACCAAAGATCTCTCCTCGGAGAAAATAAATAAATTGCATTTTATTCTAAATAAAATGAACGTGTTCATTGTGTTAAAGGTTGAGTATTTGACCGCTTTTGAATGAATGAAATCAGTGCAGCATAGAAAATTTACACTTGAGCGACAACCTTTGCAACACTGTACAATTATAGTTTACTTGACTGATCCAGAGGTTGATTTCTATAATAAGCACCTTGATGACTATGAGGTGAGGGGGCATCTGTTGTAAGATAGCTTCTGATTAGCGTTTGTTGTAATAACTGCACTGCTACATCCCACAGCACAGAGATTCTTTGGACGCAACAAAGATTGTCCACAACTTTACTTATTTTCTTCTCCGTTGCATCTAACCGCATCTGTCATGGTTGGCCTATACTCGAGCAACAGTTTTAGTGTCGTTCGTCTTATTATAATAAAACGGTAGTCAGTTAAATTTGTGCAGTCCTTACAGAGGAACAGAATCACATTCAAAGGATAAGATGGTGGTCAAACAATGTCAGCAAAGAAAGAAAAAACACATCCAAGCTTAATTCTTTATATATTTATTGATTTCTGAATAGTGTTGTCAAATATTAGATGTAAGGTGGAGTGAAATGCACTCGGAGGGAGAAGTGATGGTCCACAGGGCAGCAGGCAGAGGGCGGCAGAGGAAGGTCACTGTCATTAGACAATGGAATGAACTACAGAGCCACACACCAGTTTGTTTCACACGGACTCTTCAGGAGATCTTTAACCTATTACAGCAGGTAAAAATCGCACTGAAATGATCTCAAGGTCATTGCTAATCATTTGACGGGGGGGGGGGGCTTGTTGTTGCTGTACTGTTACACTTTTCTTGAGCTGAATGATTCAATGTTTTGATCTTTTAGAGATATTTGTAGTCATAATTACAATACACCAGTTCGTGAATTATGGTGCTTTTAAGACACTCTTATATATTAGAGTACAACCAATTTTGGCTGTTTACATTTCATACATCTAACGTACATTTTGTTTTTATGACCATTATTATCAAATCACAGAACTGCAGTGTCTCTGCCAATGATTAGGGTTTTTTTTGGCCACCCAAACCTTCAAACCGCTTCTCCATGTCTTCCACCCTCTCTCCTTCCCCACCCCCATCCCAGGCTATCAGCAAAGCTAAATTTATCCATTGTGTCACACATGGCTGGTAAATATATACATATTTTTTCTCTCTATTTATATAGATATAGAAATACTTTTATAAAAGGTTCGAGCACTGTCAAGTACTCTCTCACACACACACAGTAATTCAGCTTGTGATGGCAAAAAAAACACAACGCAATGTCCACAAAAATGCAACGTGTACACACACACTGGTCATTGTTCACATTCTCACACGGACGTACAAAGGCAAAAACACATGTAAATGTACAGACACTCGTAAAGTGCACATGTGGAAGGGAAGCTCAGAAGGATGAGGACGTGCGTGGAATGAATTTAAAACATTTGGTGTCACTTCCATGAGAGAAGAAAAAACAGAGGCATGCTCATTGGCAAGCATGTTATAGTACAGGTAAGGCAGACATGGATGGAAGTGGAATCTTTTAAATGGTGGAGCGGCTGTCTATTGGGCTGTGTGCGTGTCATTTTGGGGAATTCTTCAGAAAGAAATGCAACAAAATCAAATGAACAGGCACAAAACAGAAACCTGAGTGTTCAGAGAAACAAACACACTACAACGAAACCCAGAATTGATCAGAAACTCGCAATGTGGAAAAGGTTGACTAAAGCTTCCTGTTGAATTGCTTCTCTTCCCTACCTCAATCAGTCCTCACGCTAAAAGGCAATCCAGGTGAATGAAAATATTTTCATCTCATCATCATCATCGTCGTTGTCAGGCATGTCCCACCGAAAAACCAAACTCAAGTAACTAAAGTCAAACATCAAGTCAGAAGAATAAAGCACAGACTGGTCGACAACAACAGACTTAAAATCAAATAAGGCAGATGATTAAAATCAAGATAAAACTGAGTGATGATAAAGAACAAAGAATGACAAAAGCAGCAGAGTAAATGAGAGAGGCACAAAAATAAAGGTGCGATGGCGAGAAAAAAAAAATAAAAGAAGAAAAAACACAGTCAGCTAGAATGGCCTCCGACATAAAGGCTCTCCTCCCTCTCTCTAGAACAATCAGCTGGCAGCCCCCTCTTCACAAGGGGCACCGCTCTGTGTCTGCATGTCCATTTTTGGCACAGATGACATGTTGAACTGCACAGTCAGGCCTGACCACGGATATGGTGCCATCTATTGTCAGCTGCAGCGAACTGCTATTTGTGCATGTCCGAGCATCTGGTGGTGGGAGTCAGTTCATAAATTCAGGGGATCGATTTCAGGAGACCATAAGACCCCAGAAACGGGATTTGAACTCAGTTGGAAGTCAAATTGAAGTCAAGCATCTTTTTTCCTTCAACCTGTCTCGTAGCATCCTGTGTTAAAGTTGTGATAAATGATTAAAGAAAAGCAGCACACATGGCCGCACAAGGCAAAGTAGAGCAAGCATCAATCATAACAGTTCTTTCAAAGAAACAACTTAAGCCCAAGTAAATGCAAGAAAAAAAAATATATACACAAAATGTAAACAAAGACTACTTTGATGAAATTCAGTGGGGTCATGCATGTCATCTGAGAGGCGGAGCTACTTCAGTGTTCAGGTGCCCATCTGCCCTGACTGGAGAGGTGTGTGGGTGGAGGTGTGATGAAGAGGCGGTGAGCTCCTCCTCCTACTCGACTTTAACGCCCATCTTCTCTGTATTTAATAAGTACAGGCTGTCGTCTATCAGGAAACTGGAAACAGAACAAATTAACATTCTCAATCAGGTACTTATATCTCAATTGTTTTTGGGGTTTTTCTCCCACTTATTGATGTCTCTGACATTTTAATGACATTTTACGGCCAACGTTCCTCTCTCTTTGTGACACGGCCTTCGGGAAAGCTACGAAACAAAAAAAAGGTGAGACAAACCTGTAGAAAAGGAAGTGCACCGGGATGGTGCTGAGGTGCCAAACAGCGTGAGCATCTAGGACCCAGAGCAGCGGGGGGAAGTCCAGCAGCTCCAACAGGGCCAGGCCGTGAAGCAGCAGCACCACCAGGCCGCACTTCCACCAGTACGGAAGGGTTCGACGGTTCTTCCAGCACCAACACAGCCACCACAGGAGGTTCACCATCCCTTTAACGGCAAAAACAAAGACATAAGTCAAGAAAAAGTTGAATATATATATATTATTAATAACAAATAATAATCTAAACTGTTCTTAATGAATCTAGAAAAACAGCATTAAACTAGGAAATACAGTTGCTGCAGAAAGCTTCGATTACAAGCCAGTTACTAAACTGGGTCAGGTAAATATAGACAGCTTCTACATGAGCTTCAGTATCCTGGTTTTAATTGTATTTCTTATGCATTGTGGTTTTTTTTGTTGCACATGTAAACATGATACCCTGCTTGCATTAGCCCAGATAAGCTACCTGGAGCATTTTGCTGGAAATAACATCAATGTTAGACACAACTGCGCACTAACAGCAAGGAATGTGGACACATCAGTGACAAGGTATAAAGGGATATGAATAACCAGGTTTTTCTTTCAGGAATTTCACCAAAACCTGACTAAGACTCCGTATCTCTATACTAATGTGCATGTGAACGCATTCAGTGAGTTTGACTGCATACAGTCAAAAAAATAAAACTTTAAGTCCCTTCATAAATCAGCCATTATCGGACTTCCAAGCAACTGCTGTACCGATGGTGACGTTGGCAACCATGTTGTAGCCGTAGTCAAAGCTGACAAAGGTCAGGTAGGACACATGCGATGTAAAGACCAAGATGAGCAGGACTCCCACCATGCTGGACACCCCAGGTTGCCTCAGACCCAAAGTTCTGGAAAAAAGAGCAAGGGATGCAAATAATGTGTAAACACAAAGGCCTTAACACAGACGAAAATGTAACATCCTTTCTGGTTTTTGTAATATTTGCTACTATTTAATCATAAACAATGAAACGTTACCACGGTAATATGAAACTTTAGATCCTGCGACCACATTTCCAACTTAAAGGGATAGTTCGCCTCTTTTGACATGAAGCTGTATGACATCCCATATTAGCAACATCAGTACTGTGAGCCGAGTTCCGGCCTCGTTTTGGCGTTGACGAAGGTAGTCCATCTAGTTGGCTGGGGTTGCAAAAATAAAGCGTTTTGCTTCTCAAAACGATATGCGTTCAAAAGAGTAATACATTTGAATCACAAAATTGTTCTCCAGGAAAAAGTCAGACCTCACAATCGCTTGGCACTATTTTCTCTCCCTTCGTATCACTGCATGCTGCCACCTGCCGACAGCCGCGTCTGTTACAGTGTTTGCTGCACGGAAGCAGGGGACTGCTCGGTCTGCACAGCACGCAGTGATACGAAGGGAGAGAAAATAGCGCCAAGCGATTTTTCCTGCACAACGATTTTGTGATGCAAATGTATTTGCTTTTGAACGCATATTGTTTCGAGAAGCAAAACACTTTATTTTTGCAACTCTAGCCAACTAGCCGAACTACCATTGTCTACGCCAAAACAAGGCCGGAACTCGGCTCACAGGACGCAGCGGGGGGTAAGAAAATGGTCATAAATGATGTTGCTAGTATGGGATGTCATACAGCTTCATGTCAAAAGGGGCGAACTATCCCATTAAGTCTGGCCATAAATAAAAACAACTGCAGGAAACATGGACTCCCTGCTGCTGAGCTCACCTGACACAACACAGGTAGATGGAGTAAAGAATGACTGCTGTTGCACAGAAATAGTCCATTTTCTGGAAAAAAAGAAGATCACAGAAAACTCCTTTATTGTCAACACGAAACAACATCGTACCTGATGTACTTTTAAGACAACAAACTGCACAAAGCTGAAAGATTTGTCAGTAATGGCATTAAGTTGCTACTGATTTGCTAAGCTCATTAGCCAAGCAAAGAGCAGAACAGTCATCTCAGCAGGTGGTGCAGGTTGTTTTGGGGGTTATTAACGCAGCATGCAACAAAACTAAAACAGGGGTTCTGTTTTGTTTCGTCTCCTAATTAACACTAAATCACCTGTCATGCTGTTATCTGAAAAGGCTGCTTTTATCCACCCTCAGTTGATTATTTTGAAATGCTGGTTTTGTGCTTTGCGTCACAACAGCTCTGACTAAATTCTGCACATTAGCAGCGATCAGCTGCTGTAAGAGTGAGTACAGATTTTTATTAACAATAAGTGGAGCGAAACAGAGCGGAAAGGTGAAAGATAATTACATTTTTGACCAGGTTGTTCTTAAAAACTTAATTGGACTATAATTATTTTTGCCCCGACAGTCTAGCTGTAGACAAACACGGCTTCATTAGATGTATCTTAATGACCTTTACCTCAGTGAGAAAGGTGTCCTTCGTGTGAAACACTGTAGACCAGAACCACGCATTCAAAGATACCTGAACACACACACACACACACACACACACACACACACACACAGATGTTCTTGTTGAATTTGCACAATGAGTTATGTCGTGGCGAAACGACGCAAGCATGGCAGAGGAGTCGCTTTGGTTTCCCCCTGTGTGTGTGCAACTCACCAGAGAGAAGGCGTTGATGGTGTGGTACATGGGGCTCTGGCGTGGCACCGTGCTCCGATAACGCAGCAGCATGAGAAGGCAAGCCAAGCCATTGAGCAGAGATGCCAGCGCAGATGCCGGCTCCTCAAAACACAGGAAGCGGGCAAACGGCCACTGGGAGAAGCAAAACACACCGACCATGATTTCAGTTTAAGCTCAGACCGTGCCACGTGGTGCGATGGGAAAGTAAAAAAATCAATACAAGAAAATATATCATTTCATACTGTATATGTAAACAGAATATGTCATCATTTATGGTGGGCAGAATCCCGTGTCTTCAAATGAAGGTACGACTCTGTGGTTAAATGCTCACTCTGGACTCTTTTAGACTCACAAACCTTGCCGTGGAACTGCGGGATTCTGTACCCTTCCGCCTGGTAAAGGTCCACAGTGGTCCACATGCACTGATAGCGGCAGTCGTCACGACATGTCCAACCTGGGACACGGGCACAAGTGGAAAGGAGCCGAAAGCCGGCACAGACACATGTCAGAGGGTCAACCTCAGTTCGCCTTACAAAATCGTTCAGAATATAATGAATCTCTGATTTAACTGTATAAAGTATAACTGGTTTCCAACAACTGTTTAAGGCATCTCTAACCAAAGAGCCAAACATGTTCTGGTTCTTCTCTCCAGATTAAGGAACAGGCTTTTAAATCAAAATTAACTTAAGTTTTAGAGTAAAAGTCTAAGTAATCTAAACTTTTAAGATGAGACATTTGTGATTTTTTTTTTTTTTTTTCTAAACTAATCATTCATAACAATAATGGCTGGCTGATGTTCTCTCTCTTGCTCTCAATATACATTTATAGCTGAAGTAAAGTGGGTTTCCGGTTGGACTTTACATAGTCTGGGAACTTTTGTGTTTGGATCTCACTCAGACGCCACACAAATGTTAATGGCAGAACGAGGGTGAGAACGTTTGTGAGACCTTGTCCAGCTAGAAAAACTGGCTTTTAATGGTTTCATGTTGCGAAACTGTAACAAGTTTTGTGAGAGGTCAACGATGAGAAATTAAACCGACTTTAAAGTCACACCGCAGCCATGACACACGAAGAGGAATGAGCAGACAAACACAATGTGAGTGTTGGCGACTAGCAAATTAATGGAGTCATTTAGCAAACGTTAAAACACCCTTTCAATACAACTAAATGAAATGAATGGACGGCTGAGAAATCCATAGCTAGCAAGCTAAGTTAGCCTAACTCACCTGCCTTCAAACGACTCACCTGTCAGAACCATGTACTGCGGTTGGGTGGACTGGAAACCCCGCAGCCGAGCTCCGGTGCAGTTTGTCCGGACACACAGCTTTACACAGTCCCGATAAACCGGCTCCTTGTCGCCTTGAGAGGACTTAACGGTGGTCACTGACATCAGGAGCAGAATGACAGTGGCCAAAACGGGGAGTCTGACAGATGTGCAGCGGGGAAACACTGAGGCCATGGCGGTGGGTCTCGGCCCGTCAGGACTCACAAAGGCACGGCAGGATGATAGCGGCACTGAGCCAAAGGACCACATCACCACAGGGTCATTCCAGGTGTGTGGGGACAAAACCAGGCAGGGAACGCAAAACACAGTTACAGTAGTGGTTCCCAGCTCCCACAGCTTCCCTGTACTCTGCTCAGGGTCAAGTTGCACGTCCACACGGCGTTTCCTGACATTATTTTCAAAATAAAACCACGTATGTTGAAGCTGTTACTTTGAATGACAAATTATTGAGTTGCACCCACAGAATCTGTAGCAGTGTGTGTTTATAGTTCAGAATGAACCTTCAGCTTAAATGTGAACAACATAAACCTATTCATTAGCCAACTTGGATTCAACAAAGATGTTTTGAAGTAACACATAGTTCGCTTTTATTCTGATAAAATAAATTTTGTCACAGCTAGTTTAACATCCTGTTACAGATCTAACTCGGTCACGTGATGCTTTGACGTTGCCCATATAGATATAGAGAGAGATATGTATATGTATATGTATATGTATATGTATATGTATATACATATACATAGATATGTGTGTGTCACATATGTGTACATATAATGTAACTATCTATTTATGGGTGAGTTGAATTAATGGTCATTAGTTATAATAACTTATTTTATCACATTGTTATTATTTTATGACTAGTGCTACCACTACTACCACTAATAATAATGATAATAACAACAATAATGACAATCATAAGTACAACCGTTATAGTCATAATTGGTAACAAATGTTGTGGTAACACATTCTTGCTGGCCTTCACAATTCTGTAATTGCTTTGAATTTATTGGTGATGTTTGTCTATGAATTGACATATCTAAATGTCTAGTATTGTTGCAAAAAAATGCCACTATATACGTTCTTTGGGTCTCTCATTAGTCAGTTGAAAACACCTTCAGCACCTGAACCTGCTGCACTGACTTCAGGGTATTTTTCATTCCAGCTCACAATATTAGTAATTCATTTTCTAAGCTTGGCCCTTCTAAGCTTTCATTTCTCACTAGACTGGTTGAAAGAACGGTTTCAAAATGATCATAAATAATTTTTACCCGGTCCTGAATAAAGAATCATCTGTTCTAAAAGATGGATTCTCCTACTGCAAATTCACTCTTTCACACAAATGATGATTCTGTGTTGTATTCATATAGTTTTTTTTTTTTCATATCTCCAAAACAGCCTCATCTTGTTGAATAGCTTTGGTAAAAATCTCCCTTTTTTAAAAGAAATATTTTTATATATTTTAGCAATAAGGGTTATTTTGGATTGCTCAAACCATTTACTGTATTCATTGGAGCTACATAAAACGAGAAGATTTTTTTTATTACTCCATCATTACATTTTTAAAATCACATTCGTAATGATATTTCACTGGTAGGTTTTTGTACTATGTTGATTCCAAGGTTTTCTATATAAAATCCCCATCAGAATTAGTCAAGCTCTATCTGGTTTTATTGAATGGGTGATTAAAAAAATTCAGATTCATTCATTTAGATGCTCACACTTCTCTGACTTTCAGTTGACTCCACTGTCATGGTGACATTTGTTTCAGGTGTTGCTTCCCCAGTAAATTAGTGCACAGTTTGGTGAATCTTGTTGAAGGAAATCTTTCTAGTCGTGCATCTATCATTTAGAAAGTTTTCTTGCCTCTGGTCCGATCTTTCCTAACAATGTTTGGGAACTGGTTGAAAGGTGAGGGATCTTAGTGAAAATGATTTGATCAACTTTCTTGAGGTACCCAAGCTTTTGCATGCTGCTCCCATCCTTTTCCCAACTCACTAATCTTGCTGAAAATGGTCAAGAAACTGTTTCATTTTTTTTTAACTTTTTGTCTTTTGGAGATCATCGACTCACTTATTTGTTCAAAGTAATTCAATCTTGATATGCCTAAGCCTCGCATGTCACTATATATTTGAAGGTGAGGTATATGAATGTGCAAGCATACACCAAAGAAAACAACCTTGAACAAAGAGTGTTAAACCTTGAGTGCTCCTGTATCATGCACAACATGTCATGAATCTTAATCCTTCAAGGACCAGGACATTGTTAAACCTTTTATTTTGAGTGATTTACATGTTGTCACATTTATTTATGGTTCGCTTGTGACCACTAAAAGACTTATAAGGCAATAACTCGAGGACTGAAGTTGATCTGAAGGCAGCGCAATGCTGCTCCTTGCTAGCCATGTCTTATTAATACAAAGCAAGGTCTTTCCTTTTTTCCATTGGTCCTTCTGTCATGTACATTTATGGTAGTGAGCTGTATTGGGAAATGATCTGACACCTGTCTATGCTTGGGGATTATGGATGTAAAGGCCAGTAGCTGTGACCTGTACGTATCTGCAGTTTAATCACTGCATTTAAATATCCCATCTGAAGCTTGATAATGTGTCACCAAATGCATTCAACAGTCAGAGTGCAGTCAGTGCTCTACAGTCCTGTTCACAGTCATCCAGCAGCGCTTTCACCCATGCTCCCATTTAAACCAGAAGACACAGTGTGGTACGAAAGATAGTTGGAGTTTATTTTTACTTCTTTCTTTGTTACAGCGGAGACTGACACAGTCACAACAACAGGAGAGAAACAGCGGTGAGAGGGGGAAAGAAAAGTAAAAAAACAAAGACTTTTTTTTACTTTTGTTCGCCTCTTTTCTTCCCCCCTCTCACCAACTTTCCCCATCTCTTTCTCGATTTACATGATCTTTTTTTAAAAAATTCATGCTTTCCTCTTCTCACTTCAACTTTTCCTTTCCCACCTGCGTATATGAGAGCCAGAGACGGGTTAAAAGAGAGGAGTAGGCAAACTATTATAGCACAGTACTCCCACTCTTTTACTGAGCTCTCCTCTCCTATACAGACAAAGGGAGAAAGCCGTTAAACACTCTGTGTAAGGGTGAGACTAACAGACCGCCTGGGTCAGACAGCCCGCTTGTTTCAAGCAAGTGACTGTGCATGCACCACAGCACCCAAGAGACATTTTGACCAATCGGTTTACATTGGACTGCACGCGCATACACGCTATGCGTAGGTGTGATGCATGCACTGTTGGCCTCAACGCAGAAGGACAGAATGAATGATGGGGGGAAAAGGAGGAGGAACAAGAGGCAGGGACAGAGATAGAGAGAGTGTTTCAGTGTCATAAGATTATTTTTATTGAAAATAATCCCATGTTCTCCTGTTGGTACTCACACACAAACACCCCACAGCCCCCCGTCCTCTCGCTGAGTATCTTGGCAAAGGAGAGAAGTCTTTTCGTATTGAGTTGGCGAGCGGAAAGAGTAGGCCTGGGCGTGAGTGTGTGCAAGGAAGTCATGGCGTTGGAGTAGGGGGAGTGAGTGGATGGTGGCGCAAGTATGAGCTTGAACGGAGATAAGGATCTTAAGAGAGGATGATTTACTCCTCCTCCTTCTCCTCTCCGTGTGTGATGACGTAGCAGATGTTCTTGTAGTCCACATTGCCAGCCACATCAGGGGGGAATGCAGCCCACAGGTTGGTCATCTGTCGAGTAGCAATAAGAGAGATGTCTTACGGCCAAGTGACAACAAGTGAGGGTTATCACAGAATACGAGTGAGACAAAGACTGATCAGCTCACCTCCTCAGGAGTGAACCTGTCGCACTGGGTGGTCAGGAGCTCCTCAAGGCTGGAGGGGGGAAAGCAGAAAATCAATGTGAGATGTGCTACAAAGACATCAGAGTCGAGGTAGAAGTTAAAGGTGAAAGCTCTTACAATTCCTTCTTGATTGCACCTGTAGCCTCGGGGTCCAGGACCTTGAAAGCGCTCACGATGACGTCCTCGGGATCAGCACCTAAGAGCAAATGAAAGTCGATTACTCTCAAAAAAAACCTTAAGAAAAAATGTGAAACTAAATGAAGAATGTGACAATAAATATTTCCTAAAACAAAAAAAGGAACAAGTAAAGCAAGGGATTGAACGCGATGTGTCAACACACCCTTCAGCTTCTCGCCGAACATGGTCAGGAAGACAGTGAAGTTGATGGGACCGCTGGCCTCCTTCACCATGGCCTCCAGCTCCTCATTCTTCACATTCAGTTGGCCCATAGTGGCCAGCACGTCCCTGAGGTCGTCCTTGCTGATGATGCCATCTCTGTTCTGGTCGATGATTGTGAAAGCCTACCAGAGTAAGATATTACAAAAATGTTATAAAAGCAAAGTTGAATGTGTTGAGTATGGGGCATTCAAAGGCTTTTGCTTCCTCAAATAAAAAATTTATATTTAAAAAAAAAGTAAGACCAGAGATTCTCACATTTCTCACAACTCCTCCTGAAAAGACTTGTTAATCGTGATCATAAGTGGGAGCTAGTCTGTCAACATAAACGTGTAAATGTGTAGCTGTTATCCACTTCTCTTTCCACAAAGCTGCGTGTAGCACCCGGTGAAACCAAAGATGGCAATGCAAGCCTTTTCGGACTTGGCAGCTGGTTGGCCACTTGTCTCTCTAAGGTGTTAAAATGGTTTTGGAATGTGAGACAAGCCCCTTGTGACATTTAAGGAGAAGGTATTGATTACAGCTGTCGTCCTTTTGCCTTGTGACTGATTCTTCTGGCCATGTTACCAATGTCCTTTCAGCTTCTGAGGGCTTGAAACGGGCCAGCTAAGCTACTGTTGGCTAAGTGTTCTCTTTCATCTTTACCTTGATACTGACGGAAAATCACAGAAATATATCCTGAATTTTACCAGCTCCCAAGAAAAACAACATTATTTTTCCTAGAAGATCAAAGTATCAAATACTACAAAAAGACTTTATCAAGGGAGTAAATCCACATTTTGCTACCCTTGATAATCCATAAAGGGTTGATTCATCTTTAAATTAGAGGCCTCAAATGTTTTCTTTCTCTTTCTACTTTGAGACCGTCTATCGCGCTTTGACTAATTTGACTTTCCACCAGCTGTTGGGCTGCATTCCAAAGGAGTCACACTGTTAGTATCTCCAAGGAGAACTACTGAGCAAGCACAGGCGATACGTGGCGCCTGTCATTGGAAAGGCTCTGATGTACAGTCCTGTCATGTTGATGAGGACATTTTTTGTTGTCACGCTGCCGCACTTATCAGATTTTCATCATTCAGAAGCCCCCTAAAATTCCTACAGAGGTCATAATGATACATGGAGCCATCAATTACACTCATGCCGCAAAGAGCTTTACAGAAATTTTCATCTGTTGATGTGTGTAAGTTGTGAGCAAGAAAATGTTACCTCCTTGTACTCCTGGATCTGGCTCTGCTCAAACATGGAGAACACATTGGAGGATCCACCCTCACCCTGCTGCTGCCTCCTCTTGGCTTTCTTGGGTGCCTGGAAGATTATTAAAGGTAAACTTACAGCATACAAACATTAAACCTCACAGATCCTTGCTAACTGACCCAAATGAGCCCTAACAGTGGAGATGTTCCTAAATAAACACAACTTTAGCCCCAACTGGTAGGTTTCCTACTGAATCGCACTTTAAGATGAATAGAATTGCATAATTATACTTTTTTTTTTTACCTTTTGAAATATCTTTTTAATCTATCATCCAGTTAATGATAAAATGCCATGTAATGGTTTAGGGGGGATGTACACTTTGATGAAATGATCCCCAAATAGATTTAATTTCAATATTTTTATCATGATTAGGTTGTCTTAGCCAAACATTAGCTCAAGCCAGTAGGTAAACGTTAACTCTGAGTCCAAATCCAGAGTTGGGAGCCTCAATTTAAGAAAATATTTCACTTCATGTGATGTTGGTAATCCACACAGCAAATGTATTAGTGATGGGCTCATCTCATCAGCTTTTAAAGTCGAAAAGATCCTAGAGACTGTTCTTCCAAGGAATGTGGCCACACTCACCATCTCTCGAGTTTGTGGGGTTGTTGATGGTCAAGAAGAGAAGCCTACGCCAAGCCAATGTGACTGACATGTATGTTATGGCCCCTTGGGGCCTTATATACTAGCCCACGGGGGCTAACTTTAGCCACACCATCAGGTTTGGCAGGAAAGCAGAGCCGAGGGAGAGTAAGAACAGGGAGGAGTGACGAGGAGACTGAACGTATCGGTTTACTGACACTCCAAAATAGGCTGCACGAATCTTGGAATGAGGTGAATTTAACGCCAACAGACAGGCTTGACTTTAGTGTCATCTGTGGACTAATAAGGCCAAACGGACGCACCAAATGTGCTGAGGGTTCACCGAATTGCTCCCTCTTTTCTTTGTCTTTGTTGTGGCTACATTGTTAACTTTACACTCACTGCGAGAGAAGAAACCTCAGTGGTGTGATGTGATGAAAGAATATGGCAGCTTTACTTAAATAGCTTTATACAAACACAGACAGGACGCTTATCCTGCTGCCAAATTGACCACTGCTTTCTACTAATTGACATTCTAGAGCTTCTCACATGTGTTTGCTAGTAACATATCCTGAAGTCATCAGCTGTATAAGTGATAGGTCTGATCTGAGGTCTGTGGCCACTGCAACATCGGGGTGTATAAACAGTAATGAAACTTGAAAGCAGTTGGCTGATGGACGTTGGTGCAGATCCAGTGATGACACTTGGCAACCAAGCCTCAAGTAACTGTGAACTACTGTGAAATACAAACAGCCCTTTAATACGTGGAAGAATGTATCTGACAGAAAGAACTTTTGAATTGATTTGCTAAAAGAAAAACATTTATAAAAAACTAAATGCAGATTACATTTTACTTCAAGAATATTTAGAACCTGTAAAGTTGCTTACTTGATTCTAAAAAAACTAAAAACAACCTATTTCATGCCAATTGTTTACTGTTTTGTGAATTAAAAAAAGTTCTGTTGTGGCTGTTAAAGACACTTTTGTGTCATAGAACACAGCAGGATACATGCTTTGCACCTGTCTTTGACTGCAGGGCCTTTTAACAACCTCCTCTATGTCAATCAGTTCTACAACGGGAAACCAAAAGGTTTGATCAGTCTGAATGAGCACTTTTCTTACCATGGATGCACTAATTTTGGTTGCTCCTGGAGGTTCCCAGCTTTAGAACAGGACGATAGTGACCCACCCACCTCACTCCATATATGAACCCATAGGCTGCCATCAATCAGGCCACTGTACAGCTAAGGAAATGTATAGGGATTCAGCTGCACCGTGAGCGGATACCGCGTCTCTCGTTGGGTGACTATTTCACATGGCAGAGATTAACCTAACACTTCTAATGTGTGAGCTACATTTTTCATTACAATCTTTTAAAAGATACTTTCCCGATTTATTTTTATTCACAATCCGGTTGCCCATACGGGTTTGAAGGTGAAGAGACACAGAGGGAGAAAGGCCGAGCAAAGTCAAACTTCATAAAAACAAGACAGCTGTACAGACTGAAATAGCTCTGCTACCCCCCACCATTCTCTTTCTCAGCCATTCTGACTCTCGACTAAAAAAACAGACTTCGACCATATTGGCTTGCTTTGCCACCAATCAACTGCCAGTTCTTTTTTTAAATTTTTTTTTTTATTACAAACATCCACTGATTTGAATTCAATCATTTGTAGACTAACTAGAAGCATGAAGTCACGAATAACATTTCATTAATAATCAATAGGTCTTAGTTGTAAATGAGTGACTTTGTTGTAATAAACGCTTCTATGAGATATCAATGCTGGCATCAGATATCTGAGTTTACAATGTTTACTTATTCACTTTGTTGCATGTCGAACTGTAAGACAAGAGAACCAAGTCCCATGAAACTCATCCATTCAAAACCCTTCCCTTTCGGGTGTAGCCGTCAGTCGGAGTTGGTTATGGTGACACATTAAAAAGGCATGGTTAGGTTGAGAAATCAATACAAAAAGGTCAGAACACATTTAAGGTTGCAGTTTCACTTCACCTGGATGCTTCTTTACACACAACAACAGTCACTGAAAAAAGTTTCATCTCACAATTTCTGCACCTTGATGGCCTGAAGACTTTGTATTGGACGTTGTCCACATGTCCGCTCTTACACATGTTTCCTGGAAGGCTGAAAAGGTGATGTGCGACAAAGTCAGAGCCACTGAGGAACTTGCATCATTTATTGATAAATTTAACACGCAAGAGGTAAAAAAAAAAAAAAAAAAAAAAAGAGGAAAAAAAGGACACAGTAAGCTGTTGGAACAACTAATTATGAAATGTCTAAACAAAACTGCTAAAATTCATATTCACAATGTTGTACCTTTGTATTAAAATAATTTTTAGAATGAAACTGTAAACTTCACATCTATAATCCAAAATCTATCAAGTTTTCTTCCTGAACACCTTCACCAACACGCCCTCTCTTTGACCAATCAGCAATCAGTTCCTTTATCTCTTTTCCAAAATCTTCATGCAGTTTACTAAAATCCTCCTGTGTGCCTAAACAGAAGCCTGACCACTCCACCACGGGCAGAGCGGAGGTGCTAGCAGGCGCCACATTTGCGTTCCTCTTGGGCCACAGTTTGGGTGATCTCTTGCTCATGGCCCTGGACGATGATATGGACTGAGGTTGAAGCAGTTGACCGGGTGCTGCCCCTGCTGCTTGTGCTGTATACAGAGACAGGTTTGAGGAGCGTGCGCTTAGATAGGCTGCCTGATGGTCTGCCGCAGCTGTGCTGAAGTTCGGCATCGTGAACGTTTTGCCTGGTTCATCTGGAAACGCATCTAATGCATCTAAGGAAAAAGCAAAGAAAGATGGATTTGCAAATGCGTCCCATCAAACGCAAAGGCTGTAGCCGCTGACATTGCATGTGTTTGGCAGATGACTGTTGGTTCAGAAGAGGAACTGATCCAACTGTCAGACCTACAATCGGTTTTCAACCAGTGCAACCACTCTGTCTTCCACCTGTATAGTTCACATGCAGCAAGTCTTTAAAAGGTTTTAATACCACTGAAAATCTGTTACAGACTCTTAAAACTTGTATTAATCCAATTAGATATCAGTTATTACAGTAAAAAGCATCGCAGTTTTAGCCTTCAAAGCCCTGTATCACACACTAACAACCCAGCAGTAAGAAAAACAACAACAACATCTTTGTCCCCTCTATAGCTGGTGCTCCACTGACGGTCAGACAAAACAAGGCGTCACACTGTGTTTACAGGACAGTCAAACTGTCAACATTCTCTCATTTCTCATTTCATTACCCATTCAGAAAAAAAGCTCAGCTTCAAGTCTAAACAATTAAATATTTAGCGTACAACTGGACTGGGCTTCAATTTGACCAAGTCTGAAAATCAGTGTGTCTAAACTGACTGATTCTATGAGATGATCTTGTCCGCGTTCCCTGCTGTACCACAGTGTACTGGGTATGTGATGCGGAGGCCGCAAACTGTGAGGCGATGCCTCCCGCAGCTGCTCTCCAGAACAAAGGTCACTCTCTCTTTCTCCCCACGGGGATAAAGACGCTCAGCCTCTCCGCCTCTCACCTACCTCTGTACTTCTTCTCCATGTCCAACACCAGCAGGGCCAGGTAGCTGTGGCTGGCCGACAACAGGGCTTTGATCCAGCTCTCCTGACTGGCCTGGTCCTCCGCAGCGAACTTGTACGTCCGCAGCCCCGGCTCGCTCCACACCAGGGAGAAGGCAAACTTCTCCTCGGACTCGCACAGTTGCACGGTGCAGCCCTCCAGAACAATCACTCCAACCAGGTCCCGGTCGGCCGCCCGATCCTTGTAGAAGAGGAGGTTTCCCTTCAGCACGAACCAGCGCTTCTGATAGGAAGTCTTTATTTCTCCCTGTGAAACACTGTGTGTGGGTTACTGAGGCGTTTACAAATCCCCCGTGTGCTCAAGTTATTACACAAGCTGAACTGCTAAATGTGACACCCAGTATGTGATGTGTTTCACTTCCGAATAAAATGAAAGAAAGGTTGAAAGGTTACAAAGGACACCTGGTTTTAAATGTGATGTTTACCTTTTTGGACAAGTAACCCTCTTTGTCCACTTGTGAGTTGCAAGATTCAAAATAACTGACAACTTTTTCATCAATCTTCATTTCAACATTGCAGGGTGTTCACAGCAGAATCTGCCACAGGATGACAAAACAAGCCACGTCAAGCAGACACACCGTTTGTGGAGAATTAATACTGACAAAACTGTTTATAACACAGGTAGCCAGGCTAGCTCTAAATCCGGCGGTTTCCCGTTTTGTACACAGAAAGCCCCCCGCATCCCTCATTAAAGAATACTTTATTGAAACAACGAGGTTGGATTTATACTTCGCCAGGAAATAATACTTTAATATGTGCCGGTGGAAACGTGCCAAGCGAACCGCCATTAATAACTCGCCGGTTATTGTACGGCGGTGAGGTCTGACGGTGTCTCCACGACAACAAAATGTGACTCAGCGTCTGTCTCAGCTTGTAATAGGCTAAGTGATACAGTTTGGGGAATTAGGAAGCGAAATGTTCTCACGTCCACATGACTCCGGTTTGCTTACCTTTTTGAAGTGTGCGTTGCAGTTTTGCCACCCGTCAGCCAGCGGCTTCCTGGTTCGGAAGGTGCGGGCAGCTCCACCTCACCGGCACAAACACTGCATGAGCAACTTCAACTTTGCGCCAGCCAGCCTGTCAACTGCGGCTCACCGCTGCATTTTTATTCCAAAAACAGACGTTTCATTTATAGGCTACATATGTAGCCTATTCTTTATGTTGCTACTGCAAATACCACAAAACCTGGCGTCACATTCCACGATTGGGTAATATTGTGGTCGCGGCCCCGTTTCAAAATCTACTCTTGCGCCTCCAGGTTCGAGCTGTGTTGCCACTCTTCAAAACGAAAGTCATTATCAAAAGGGAACTGACAGAAGTAACACAAGAGAACAGAGAGGTCAGCCTGAAATAGGTTATCCATTCCAGCATTTCACAATGATTTATTGCATTATTTTGGGGGGCATGTATTGTAAAAGCGTTGAAACTTACTCTGATGTAGCATGAAGTCCATTTAGGGTACACAGCACACCTGGACCCTCGTCTTTTGAGTGAACGGTTCTCTATTAGTGAACACTTTGCAGAATACACACACACACGCAGTCCATGTGTGTGGCTGGACGCTGATAGTACAGTCGAAAGAACAGCATTTGAAATGTAAACTTCGCACATGCAACCATGTGAACATCTGCCAAATATTCCCAATCTGTGGCTGTGTGTGTTGGTTACTTTGTGTAAAACCAGGGCATCCAGTCCGTTCAGTCAAGAGTGTGTGCGTGCGACCTTCTCACAAATGCAACCCTTAAAACATCACCCAGCGTGAATGTTAAACAGACTAACAGGGTTCATGTAAGGTGATGTAACTAATTAAGCCATGCAACAAAATGTAAGTGCACTTCAACAAGCTTCTGGGGGATGTGAAGCAGCGGGCTGAAGGACACTTTGCTCTAGGAGGAATTCACTGAGCAGAATGTGGTTGGAATTAATGAAATACTTGCTTCTGTTACTCTTAAATCTTCAGCGAATATAAACAACAATTAACAAGCATTTAATCCATCTGTAAAACAATCACGCAGGATCACATCCCCCACCACGCATCCTCTGGTTAAGGGAAAGCCAATTGTTCACACAGTTGTTTATTCACTGACTGACCGAGAGGAGAGTTGCCACTGGGTGCTGCTGACTAAAAGTAACAGGAAGCCAAGACCGAGGAGGAAGTGAATACAAGGTTCTCTGCGATGGCTGAGCTGTAGTTGAGAGCCAGAAGATGGGATCAACAAAGACTAAAAACAGCCAAATGAGAGGCAACATAGCCCAAAATTCGCAGTGTGCAGAGGTTTGCAGAAGATCTGGCTTTTGCACAGCATCACTACTTTTCAGACCAAGGTTTCCAAAGATAAAAATCAGCTTTGATCTAAATCAAGAGCGGCACAGAGGCACAGTGTTGTTTTGTTAAGCCGATGTTGCAGTCAAAGTTCCCACTCCGGGCTTTGCTCTGTATTACATCGGGTCACAAAAGTGTAGAAAGACTATAAAAGAGCAACAAACTTATGAGTTGGTGTCATCATCCTCCTTTTTTTTTAATTTTCTGTTCAGAACACCAATTACTGTGTCAAATTCAAATTCTACAACATAAACTAAAACAGTTGTCCAAGCCGTGTCTACTGAAATAATACTGCGCAGATACCAACTCATATAGAGACAGCGCAGCTTCATCAGATATTTGCAAAACATTGGTTGATAGTATAATAATACCCTGTTCACATATTCTGTGGCTAACAACACAAATACATAGCAGCCATTTCTTAGATTAAGAACACAGATATGAAAAAAAAAAAAAAAAAAAAAAAAAAAAATCAACCAAAATCCTCCTTTATGGATCAGCTGTGGCGATTTGATTGATCAGCCCTTTGTTAGATGGAGAAATCATGACTGCTGCTCCCTCCCATCTTTGCTGTAACTGCAAAGTCTCCCCAATGTGGATCCTCTGATGTCTTTTGAGATTCTCGCTTCGACTGAAACTCTTTCCACAAAGGCTGCAGTAGTACGGTTTCTCGCCTGTGTGGACCCTCTTGTGCTTCTTCAGGTCTCCCGCCTGGCTGAAACGCCTCCCACACTGCACGCAGCCGTACGGCTTTTCCCCGGTGTGACACCGCTGGTGGATTCTTAAGTTTCCGACCCGACTGAACGTTTTCCCACACACGACGCACAAATGCATGTCGTTTCTCCTGAGGTGCTCCATTCTGATTTGCCTTCCGTCAAACCTGTTGCTTCTCGTGCAGCCCTGCCTTCTATGAGCAGAGTGATTGGAGTGGAAGAAGGCAAGCCCATAAGGCTCTGCACAGACTTGCGGCCTGTGGGCCTCAGCAGAGAACTGGCGAGAGGAGTTACAGCTTAAATCCACACACCCAGCATATTGTTCTTGAGTAGACGGTTGCTCTGATGCTGTGCACTCGCTTGGCTGGGTTTCTCTTTTAATGGGAGCCAGATGTACCTCTAGCAAAGAGCCAGAGTAAGAGTTGCACACACTGTTCAGAGTGACTGCGGTGTTGTCCCAGTTTGCTCCGTGCGACGCGTGGGCCGCCACAGAATCGTCCCTTAAGCGAGTCCTCGTCTCTAGATGTGTTTTGTCGTGCTCCGCTTGTTGCAGAGTATCAATTTGGCTGTCCTGTTCTTTGGATTCCTGCTTCACGTCAGCGTCAGACTCGTGGCTGTTTATCGGCTTGTCCTCTGTCAGAATGCCATCAGGGTTACGCTGCTGAATTAGGCTCGAATCCTCCTCAAGCCGCTCAGCTTCGTCTCTTCCTTCAGGCAAAAACTCACTTGTAGACAGAAGAGCTGCAACAGTTTGATCAAAAAGAAAGGTTTTTATGTGTCTAAATGTGTTTAGACATTTCCAACTGAATTGAAATACCCAAAGATAACCCTTTAATCCACCTGTGCCTTCTTTGGGTATCTTTTCCTGAAGCTCCTGCAATTGTCTCCTCAGACCCTCGTTCTCCCTCTGCGTCTGGGCAGTTTTTTGCTGGTACTCCGACACCGTTTCCTTCACCACCTCCAGAACCTCCTGCACAGCCTCAGTCAGCAGTTTGGCCACACGGGCATTCAAATGTTCAAGTTTAGACATCCTGAAAGTAAAACCAGCTTAGGGGTAAGAAATTGCACGTGGGTGATTGAACTATCCAGTCCAAACAAAATAATACACTGGACATGTCAGATGAATAAGTCTGTTGCTGACTCTGCTGTTTGGTTACATAACAGCAAAATGGGTCAGTTTTTGATTTACTGGTTACACAATACTTAATCAAATTGTCCCTATGAGTGAGTGTGAGCATGTGTGTGGTTGTTCCTCTCGTTTTATCTCTTGTGTGGCCCTGTGATGGACCGGCGACCTGTCCAGGGTGTACCCCCCCTCTCCCCCGATGACCGCTGGGATAGACTCCAGCCCCCCCAGCCACCTGACCGACATATTAAGCGGCTATAGAAAATGGATGGATGGACAATACTTCATGCAAGAAATCAAGAACACTTAACTCTTTCATGAGCCACTCTTGAAAACAGATAAGTAATAATCAAAACAAGATTTGATTAAATCACCAAACATTTAAATTCAATGTAGCCATAAAAGAAATGCATTAGCAAACTTTCCAGTTCATACTGATTAGGAAACTTAGCACATTCATTCTAACTTGGTCCGGGCTTTAAAAATACCAAACGTGGAAAAGTGATAACAAATTATGACACCAAATGACAATTGTGTGCCTTTTCCACTCATTCCATCCATTTATTTGTAAATGAACAACACAGAATTACACTGACATTAAGTTAAAGCTCTTAGTAAATATTTTATTGTAAGGTAATCTCTGGAATTGTTCACGAGTAATTCGATACTAATTTAGCATACCAAAATATTTTATACATCCGATAAATACAGTTTAGCTTGTATCTCCTGGTTTAACATGTTTAAACAGCAGTTGTACCTGCAAGCTGCTTGTGAAGTTCCTCTCTTCAACGTCACTAACATTAGCTACATTAGCTAACGTTAGCTGTTTTCCCTTCAAACATCCCAGAGGTCGACGACCCCTGCCACGGTAACTGTGTCAACAAAATGCTTGCCTTCAATTTGCCTATTTAAACACTAAAAATACACCAAGTATGGACATAATATTACTAGAGCACAACCATACTATCTATGAGCACAACTCTGAAACGCAACAAAACAAAAAAATCTCAACTCCGGAAGTACATTCAGACTCTCATCCGCCATGTTGTTGTTTTCAAAATAAAAGCACTCCTTCCATATGTACTAAGTTTTTTTTATGACACGAGTGTTAAAACAAACACAAGATGGGAAACTAAGTAAATTAAGGTGCACTGACTTCTGTTGCATGGAAGTCCTGCCATTAGGCTGATATTTTTATACTAAAGTTAGATTGTAACTTTATATTCGACAACTTTATGAGCGTCACAGTTACTGTGCAGTAATGTCTTTTTCTAAAGCATCTGACATTTAATTGTTATTGGGGTGGAGGATTCCTCCATTTTTGGGTGATAAACCTCCCCAAGTTTATCTTATGTTGAAGCTCCTGCAGTGTCTTCTTCAGACTCTGGTTCTCTCTTTTTTTTCTACCGTTATTGTGGCCAGAACCTCCTGCACAGCTGCAAACAGAAGCTTTTCCAATCGGGCACTCCAACTCAGATTTTGAACATCTCTAAAGATTGAAAAGAGCAATGTTGGGGTTTTGACCAATGTGCTCACATCGAGTAATCATTGTTTCTTGGCTATATTTAACTTGCCACTTAACATACTGAAAATATGTAAGCTATTTATGAAAATATTATCAAAATTCCAAAGGGAATCCGGAAATTTATCACGTCCACAGGCATATAAAACTACTTTCTTAATCAACAGATAAGCAAAGGGAACGACAACATGCCTCAAGCCTGATATTCTGTGAAATAAGCACAGTTGGAAATTAATCCCAGATTGATTTCAATATCAGCATTTATGCAGACAATCACTTTAATCTGCCATCACTCATGTAAAGGTAATACAAGACAAGGCAAAGGATGTCTCTTTGGTATATTTACATATGGCTTTTCTCAGATCTCAAATACAGGCCAAAACAAAGCCCACGTCTGTGTGGATGGAAACATCATCATCCCCTTCCCTGGTTTCGGGTGTCCAGTATCCAGTATCCAGTATTTGTTGTGCGACTGCCATCTAGTGGTGATGACAGAACAAACTCTACATTCATTCAATTGATGTCTACAAGTCTTCTAGTTTTAAATCCCTTTTTCAAGAGTTTGAAAAAAAAAAAGCTCTAACTCAAAAATAAAAGAAGAATTTGTGCTGATACTTTTTATGCATTTTGAGCTTCTTTGTGTTCACAACAAGTTCCACAAGTTTAGGTTGTGTTTCCGTCAGTCTTACTTTCTCTTTTGTAACTCATGAGGTAAATTATTCAGGAGTTCAGCAGGCTACTGATAACTTATTCAAAAATATATCATGCAAAGTGAGTTCAGCAACAGAAATTTAAAAAAAAAAGTGCTGTAAGGTCTGATTACACATTCCAACCTTTTTTCCCTTAACCCATTCCTTTTCAAATACACATTAAAATAAGCTGTTGTAGAACTGGCAGCAAACAGTTCATATAAAGTCAATAGTATACATCATACATTGGGTCATCTTTGCCTGACATTTTATAGAGCAAAAAAACAGAAATTGTCCATGCAAGTAAAATGGCAGTGTTGTACTCATGGATGTCCCTCTATAGTTGTTTCTTCGAACAGGCTGAGTAGGTTCTTTGGTTCAAAGTTGGGTCGGTTTACGGCCTCCTCCGATCGAACCCAGCTGTGATCGTATCGCTCTGAGGACTTGGTGGATGAGGAGGCTGTATGATGCTCGGCATGAATGGGGCTCGTGCTGGGTGTTAGTGTGAGGCAGGAGCCATTTGAATGGATGCTGGAGGGGGTCAGAGCCAAGTTACAGGGAGACCAGTCACCCAAGACTGAGCAAGTGGAGGTGTGGGCAGGACTTTGACGGCTGTGTATCGGCGAACCCGGAAGAGGAGTGGACGTGCTCTCCGCGGACAGTCTGGATCTGACCCTGACGAAAAGTGGGGAAAAAGAAAAATGTAACAAGGGATCTTAACAGAAATAACACTTTTAACTCCAGGTAGAAGCAAATGAAGCGGCCAAACACTTTTATGTGCTGCTAACTCTGAAAGAGAAATTATCTGTTCTTCACTGAAATAAAAGAAAATTAAAATCAGGGACAAGAGTCTTTGCACAAAACATCAACCGATCAATGCAATGAGTCTACCTGTGTACGAAGGAGGGGGAAAGCTCTCGGTCTATGTGATGGAGAAAGACTGCATCATCCTCTGGACTCCCTGGGTCAGAAAGCAAGGTACTGAGGGACAGTGTTAAATCCCCATCCCAGCTGTCCTTAGGAGGAGTGCAGGGCACTGGCTTCGTCCATCGGGGGAGGAAAGACAAGTGAAAGGAGGAGAGGAGTCTGCACCCAAGGTACACCACAAACTATGAGGAAAAATTAAACAGAAAAAATAAATAAATGACAAGGCAGGCAATTTCTGGAGGGGAACTGTGCACAGTTCCAGATTTTGTTTCAAGGCATTAAAATAAGCCATTGTAGAAAAATATGACAATGGCGATGACAATCAACTGAAAACATGTGAATCAAATGAAAATGCGAATGGGCTGTTAAGTACATTTTGGCAGAAGTATTAACATTGGGAAACCCTGCAGTTTTTGTGCTGCTCCTCCTGCCCTCACTGAACTGCGGTGAAACAGAGGGGGACCGTATTGCACACAAAGGAACGCATTTAAGACTTGTTGAAAAGGTAGCTTCATTTTTCAGAAAGCTTCAGAAAGACAAAGAAGATGCTGAAATAGTCTAAAAGTCCCACGGGAATACCTCTTGCAATCATGTTTTGATACTGTGTGTGTATATAGAGGGAAGGACCCAATGCAACGAGTTTGAGACGGAAAGACAGAGAGGGGTCGAGGGCTAAACCAAAGCACAGCAACCAAAAAAAAACAACAAAAAAAGGAGACATATTTGAATATATTCAAATCTATTTGATTTAAATATTGAACCAGAAAAAGTTTCAATTGGGAGCAGTCCCTCTGGAGACATTACCTGACAAAGGGAGGCCAACGTCAGCATCGTCTCAGTAACTATGAGATAAATGTTCCTTTTCCACCTATGTTTCCTAACAAAGGGGAGGGCCAGAAGCTCAGACACCGTCGGCCTCTCAGACGGTTTTGGGGCCAGCATCATTTTTAGGACTGACTGCAGCTCAGCAGACAGGCCTGCAAATATGGATAGAAGGAGTTAAAAAACACATGATTTTCATCAAGATATTGCTGCAATTTGCGGGAGCTTTAAAAAAAAAAAAAAAAAAAAAAAAAAAAAAAAAGGGTGTATCTTACCATTGGTAATCTCTGAGGGAAGATGACCCTGTCTGAGCTGCTGCCATCCCTCACCACCATTTGGAACTTCCATATTACAGGCAAGCTCCAGAATAGAAACACCCAAACTTTAAAAAAAACACCGCACATTTCCCGTCAGTTTGATTGAACATATTTCAGAATAACATCAGTTTCCTCTATATGTACCTGAACACATCTGCAGCAGGTCCATATTCCCCACGGAGAAGCTCAGGAGCCATGTACCTAGGATCGCCCTCCTGGAAATCTTCCTTCACTTTTCCCTCTGCATTTGTCTGCTTGAGCTCCAGCATCAGCCCAAAGTCCCCCAGCTTGAGACGACCAGAGTCAGTGATGAGGACGTTGGCTGGCTTGAGGTCCAGATGAACAAAACCATGAGAATGCAAGTGCTGCAGTGCTGACAGGAGGTCGCAGAGGTAGGCCCATGCTGCGGGCTCGTCTGAGACGTTTCAAACAAAAGCAAACGTAGGTACATGACACGAATAAAACATCTGAATACACTTTTTTTTTTGTGTTGTTTTTTTTTTAAACAGACCTGTGCCAGGAAACTTGTTCTCAGCATGGAGCAGCAGGCTGGTGCTACACAGCTCTGTCTGAATGTAGAGTCGACCGCTCTCCTCCCAGGCTGCCATGAAATTCAGGATGTGAGGATGAGGACATATACGCTCATGGTTCCTGGCTTCCTTCAAACTTCGATTCCTCTCACTGTTACCCCTGAAGCGCTGAGCCGAGCGCTTGACTGCATACAGGCAGCCGTCCTCGTTACTTTGCACCTTGGAAAAAAAAAAGAAGAAGAAAAAAAAGACACTAGTCTTGTCTTCTATACACATATCAACACCTGAAATTAAAGGTCATCATGAGAAAAGAAGGCTTTTGGAGAGGTCTAAATCAGATCGGGAACTTCTCCACTGAGGAACCACAACAAGTTTATCTCTTTGGTAAATATTGTTGCATGGCTTAAACTCCCTTTCAACTGAATCCATTGTCCAAGAACATTTTAAACACAAGGAAAGCAATGGTCATTTTCTTCATTTTAGATGCTTAGCCCTCTACGTTGCTTGACTTAAAGCTCTGTATCATATGGCAACCTTCTCACAAAATTCTGGTGCTTAAAATGCCCAGTTTCCTGAATGTTAAGAAATGCCAACTTCTAATTAAGTATATCTTTATACCTTTTGTGTATGCATGTGCACACAAATCTTTTTCCTGCTCACCTTGTAGACCTCTCCAAAGGATCCTCTTCCCAGGAGGCCCAAATTAGTAAAGCACTGACTGAAATAGGACTTATGTTTACTGGGATCATATACAGAACTTGGAGGGGGAGATTTACTAAAGGACTGAGACAGGGGTGTCCAAGGGGATGGGTGGTGGGGGAAAATCCTGCTCAGAGGGGGGCATCCCTTGGATGGTGGCAGTGGGGGCAGAGAGTGCGAGAGCCGAGCAGGGGAGGAGCAGGAAGAGTTCGACACAGATGATGAGGAAAACGGGAGCCGGCGCTTTTTGAGGGAGAAGGACTGCTCTGCGTGGGAGAAGTGGGTTGGGAGAGGGAGAGGCCCCCTGGGCACGCTGGTGTCCACTGCAACCGACATTGTGTTGAGATTTCTTCAGCTCCGTTCAATGAAGATAGCAAGCTGCAACAATAAAAAGATTGTTAATTATTAATCAGGCCAAGTTTTGCACTGGTGTTGCAGTGCACCTCTTTTCTGTTGATGCACAAAACCCTTGTTCATCTAAAAGTATGGATGACTAATTTGTCATAATTCCACGGAACAATATCACAGACTTGAAAGACGTAGTTAACTTTTGATGTATGTGGAAAGCTTTGATGACAAAATCTGTTCGGAGGGGGGCACCAATCTTTATGTGATAAAGGTAAGCAAAGTGAAATATTACAGTAACTGCTTAATCTAAGCTTGGTCACTCATTTGTCAAGATATCTGATAACTTGAATATCTTGTTTAACATGGGTGTGTGTCAGGTCTCTCGTCACCTAGATGTTTAGTTGACAACCTCACTTAAAACACAACAGGTTATACTAGCCAGTAGAAATCCACTAATTGGTGAACGAACCTGTTAAGAACAAGTTGAGGGGCCCAAGAGTGTCTGTTTTTTTTCTTTCCCCCCAGTTTCCAAGTAAAACTAAAACGAGAAATGAAATGTGACAGAAAACAAGCCAAAAATGCAACCTAACCTAAATTGGGCCACAAAGAGACACAAAACAAGGAAGCCAAATGACACACAAAATAAATAAATAAATAATGAAAAGTAAGCAGATATAGAAAAAAAAATTGAATGACAACAAGCCACAAATAGTTATTTGCGTGGTCATTTTATACGTCTGTGCTCAGGGACCCGTTGTTTACTTCGTTCATGTCTGTAGACAGCAATCAACGTCAAATGCATAAGCACTGACAATCACCAGCAACATGTTTATTTAGAGTTATATTTATAACTTGACAATGGCTAACGTTCACAGTATTTAAAACAGCAATACTGTTCAGTTTACTGTTTCAGTTTGTGCTGGCACTAACTACTGTCACTTCCGTAAAATACATTTTGGCTAACATTAACCCAGGGCGGACCAACAACAAACACATAACGTTGCTAGCTAACTGCCCTGCGGTCAAAAAGCTTAGTGTCACTGACAATTTGGCTGTAAGCAAAGTCAAATAAGGCAATGTTACCACACCAACCATAGTCCAGTTTTAACACCAGTTCCCAAGACAGAGGGGCTCAGATAGTCGCTGCGTCCAAATCTGCGTGTACAACAGCAAGTTTGTAATCGCCTCGCGCCAAATTCAGAATTTTTTACGCAGTGTTGCGTAACTGCCTGCCGTGAATTCGGAGTGATTACGTGCATTGCGCAATATCCGCCAGTGGTGCAGTCTGGGTTTCTGCTGCACAACTCATAGGGCTGGCGTAACTGGCTAGCTAGCTGATCACTTGAAATGGTAACTTTATTAATTTATTTATATATTATTTTGTGAGAATAGCGCCTATATAGAAATAATCATTGAACTGTTATTGATATGTTTGACGAAAATAAGGCTACAGAAGGATTATTTTCACTTTGTTTTTGTTAGCCTGCTAAAGCTAAGCTTGTTGTGTTAGCTTCGCTCCTCCATCTGTTACTGGCGGTGTTGCTAACGAGTTAACTCAGTTTGTCTAATCTAGGAAACGATGTAAGGTTAGCCACTTGACTAATCCAACAAGCTAGCCAGTTAGTGAATCTGATACTGCTGTCATTGTCAGTAATACAGTTCCTGATATTTCAACATTTAGGCCTAGTTTTGATTGAGTAGTCAGGGTTGATTTCGAGCTAGCTCACAGCTATGTCTGCTTTGTATCTGCTCGGTATTATTTACGACCCCATCAATGAATTATCCGCGTTAAAATCCATTGTTTCTTGTGACTCTTTAAGTGGAGGGTATGGGAATGTTCCCCTCAGAAATGTTCAACTACACTGTTTTTTTTTTTTTTTTGGGGGGGGGGTCTTTTTTTGTTGCTTATCTGCATTAGTTAGTTGTGGTAAATGCCTTTTATGTAAAGGAGAAAACACAAAGTTCAGTTACCGACAGTTCATAATATAATGGAAAACAATGCAGTAAAGCTTTTAAGCCATTGTATGTTCCTTTTCAAATATTACATTTTTTATTGATCAGCATTTTACAGTAAAATTGATCCCTGCTGATTCAACAAAACCTTACAGAATTTACTCTTAGATCTTATTTTGTGTCTGGTTTTTGTTTTCTCTTTTATTTTGCTGGTTTGGGGGTGTAACCTCATAAAATGTGCACCCAGCACACTTTCGAATCCTTAAACTTTCAAACAATGCTAGCCTAAATTATGCACATTAAAGAAGATATCACACACATGTTTGCAAGGGTAATATTTAAGAAATCATGAACTTTACAACTTTAAGATTATATGGATAACAAGCAAACAACCGCTATGGAGGTAAACTGTGAAAATGTTATCAAGCCAGTTCATTGTTTCAGTGTCTGCTTATTTGAAAATGGTGAGAATATAGTTTCTACCTAAGTTTCCATTTATTGCACCATACCCGATTAAGGGCTACAAGCAGTTTTGCCTCTGTCATGCTTTGACCTACATACATGCACACAAACAAACAAAGCACATACTACAATGTGGCATAAGTTAACCAATAGATATGCTTGTAAATAAAAACTGGGAGGACAAGATGTCAGGAAACACATTGACAAGAAAATAGAAAATGGCATGTTAGTGTGTTAGTCTGCCAAAAAACCTGTCTCGTAAAATGTATGCTAACATGTTAATCTGACCGAAATTGAGCTTCCCAAACCTGAACTAATGCACTCAGATGAAATAATGAGAAGTTCCATCTTCTTGTAAGAACAGCAAAGCGTAACTGTACATTAATACAGCAAAGCTGTTTTCATTCACATACTTTTCTGTTTCTTTTGTCAGACTAAGTGCACCAGAGCGTATTTCCAGGCTGACGCTCTGCTCTAATAAAATCCAGACTTTTTTTACGTCTGCAACGCCATCTGACAAAAGTAACTGTCTGAAAGTTAACCTCTGTGCAGTTAACTCATTCATAGTGTAGAGGTTATTATAGTGGATCTGATAGAGGATGCTGAGCGAGGGAATATAATATAGCATGATAAAAACCACTTGTGTGTCTTTAAAGTTAGATTGGCTCTCAGACCTGAAGACCATTAAGGTGCCTGGTTTTGAGACTCAGGAAATGCTTAACTGAATCATCACAACATTAGATGTTTGTATGGGTTAGGGTTACATTGTATATTGAAATTAATCCAGTTAATCTGCATCGCATTTATACCCTCAGATCAGTATCGTCTGCTGCAGTATGTTTGTCAAATGCATAAACATAAACATATATTGAAATTGGGCATAATTGCACTATCAATATCCTTGAGACAATATCAATATGGCATAGCTATTTGGACTTGAAATAGCACCCACACGCATTGAAGGGGGCTACTGACTACTAACAACCGCAGTAGTGGCTTAGTTATGTTTTTTCACAAAATGTTCAGTTGTATGATCTTGTGATTTATAGAGAAGGTCCAGTGCTGAGGGGAATAAGACCAGCACCTGTTTCAGAGTCAGACACGTTTGGCTTTTGAGTAAATCTGTGAAAAACCGACACAGGCCACATAATCGTGTGCCTGTTATCTTCCAGGATGTGTTCCTAATGATCCGGCGTCACAAGACCACCATCTTCACAGATGCTAAGGAGTCCACTACTGTCTATGAGCTGAAGCGTATTGTTGAAGGAATTCTTAAAAGACCACCTGAGGACCAGAGGCTTTACAAAGTGAGTTGAGGCCCAGATTTCAAGGCGTAAGAGAGCCCTAAGCACGGTTGGTTGGGTAAAACATATGTGAACATATGTGATGGATCTTACCAGTCAGATTCAAAGTGTCTTTCACACACACACACACACACACACACACACACACACACACACACACACACACATACATATACATATATATCAAAGAAACTGGCTTTTTTATGTTAAAAAGAAAAAAAGACCAGATTCCTACACTTTAAGGCCTTTAGGAAATGTTTTTATTTTTCTGACATCTTCAACCTTTTCACCACAGGATGATCAGTTGCTAGAGGACAGCAAAACACTGGGGGACTGTGGATTCACCAACCAGACTGCCAGACCTCAAGCACCAGCCACAGTTGGTCTGGCCTTCCGTATAAATGGTGGGTTATGCAAACGCTATTCGTGTGCTTCTACAGATCAGATATGTTTCCCCATAATAGCTAATTTCTCTCTGCTGCAACAAGCATTACCTGTCGTCCTGCATTTTTTAATCTGGTTTATTTTTATTTTTTTGTTGATTAAGGACACTTTCTACGGGTCTTGTTTTGGGTTTTTTGTCGGGGAAATTACTGGCACAATCAATGGAAAGTAATTATTCTTTTTTCCAGTTAAACTGCATTGATCTCATTTATGCTCTCAGATCAGTATCGTCTGCAGCAGTATGTTTGTCAGCAGATAATTACGATTAATGACTGCTGTAACTCGTTCGTTTAGTCTGTGATACGTAGTGCGCTTGTAAAGTCTTTTCTTGTTGGCAGTTGTACCAATTCAACCTCAATCTGCCACGTCTTTTTCATCCAGTGCTTTTCTTCCACATTAAAATGCATTTATGCATATAAACTGCCCTCATAGAAAAGAATACACGCTTTTTGTGTGTATGTGTAGATTGTAACCAAGACAATGTTACTGTAGACAAAAGATTATTTTTTATTCCAACACAGCAGAAGTTGTATTTGTTCATCTTATTCATACCCACCACATAAGCTTGAAAAATTCATATTGTTGACTCTTTTTCAATGTTTTTGTCTGCATAGTTTACAAGGGATGCTGCTACAAGTACTGTCATCTGGAACAAGAAAGATTTTACGTGTCCGGACATACTGCTTTCATAAGAAATAAGAGGGTAGATCAAATGCAGTTGATTAGCTGATCGTCAACACGTGTGAGCGCCTCTATAAAAGCAGACATTTTTAAACGTTGCTTGTCTGGAGGATTCAGGTGTGTGATAACATGGAAGAAAATCATCAGCATCGGCCTTTTAGGAGCAATCGTTGCTGCCCGTCTGTCTGGGAAGGGTTATGAGGCCATTTTCAAACGATTTGTAATCCCATCATTCTACAGTGAGCAATATTATTCACAAGTGGGACAAATTCAAGACAGATGCCAATCTTCCCAGGAGTGGGCGTCCAAACCAGAGCTACATCTCAGACTCTACAGGCCTCAGTTAGCATGTTAAATGTTAAAATTCATGACGGTGCAATTAGAGCAAGACTGAACAAGAATGGCTTAATTGGAAGTATCCCGAGAAAGCTTCTTTTCTCTCTAAAAAAAGAATACGGCGGAATGGCTCAAGTTTGCAAAGTTGCCTCTGAATTAACCGTAAGACTTCTGGAACAATGTCCTTTGTGGGGGTTCTTTGTGGGGAGATGTTTCGAGAAAAATAAGCACTCAATATCCTCACAAACACTTCACACCAACTGTCAAGTGCGGAGGTTGAGGGGTGAGGATTTTGGCTTGTTTTGCAGCCTCGGGACCTGGGCACCTTGCAGACATTAAGTTGACTATAAACCCCTTTGTATATCAGAGTGTTCTAGAGCCAAAAGTGAGGCCATCTGTTTGACAGCTTGGCCAAAATAACAAACAATGATCCCAAGCATAGCAACAGATCTATAACAGAACGGCTGAAAAAGAGAAGAATTAAAGTGTTTCCATGGCCAAGTCAAAGTCCAGACCTCAACCCAACTGAAGTGTTTGGTAGGAAACCCGCCAGCCTCAATTAAATAAAGCAGCATTGTAAAGATGAGCGGAGCAAGATTCCGCAATGATGAGAGACCTTCATCATTCAGGAAATAATTGATCAAGTTATTCCTGCTAAAGTTGGTTTACAAGCTCTCTATATATATATATATATAAAATAATGGGATGAAGTAACTTTTCACACAGCACTTCTGCATTGTAGACTTAGTTTTTGTAACATGACTAATGACATGGTGCAGTGTTTTTTTTAAATCTCTTACCTGGTTTTAAGATCTATTAAGATTATGGCTCATGTCTGATTTGAATAATCACCATCAAAATCTTACTGTAGCCCTGTCTGCCTGATTCTGCTCTTTTTTTGTTGTTAAATAAATAAATCTCAGGGTTTTTTTTTTTTATCTCTAAAGGAGATGTGTAGGACTTAGGGGGCCGTTTACATGCAATTTTAATGTAAAACATCTTGAAGTAAAGTGCGAGATGGATTTTAACTGGTTTATGAGTGTAAGGCAGGTGTAATTCTCAAAGTTTAGATTTTTTTTTGTAGATTTTACTTTCCTGATTTCATTGATCATAATCAAGAAAATGCACATTACGCTCTTACCCGTGTTAAAACATGTTGACCTATGTCCAATGCCCACGCATTGTGAAAGCCATGGCTTAAGTTACCCAACTCACAAGTTGGTGAACATCCGTGACTACTGTTGCTTTCAAGCTTTTTCTTAATTGACTACAACAACTATTTGAGTTGATGTGTAATCCTTCAAATACTTTCTACTGTCAGTGTTCACTGTGGCAGCTGTCTTAACATGACTTATGTAGCCACTTTAAACTCCGCTGTCACGATGGAGCTCATGTTTCCCCGCCTCTTCTGCCCTACAGATGAGATGTTCGAGCAGCTGCACATCGAGGCCTTCTCCAGCCCCCCAGAACTCCCCGATGTGATGAAGCCTCAGGACTCCGGTAGCACTGCCAATGAGCAGGCGGTGCAGTGATAGCAGCGAGAGGAGGCGAGCAATGGAGGGAAGGATGGGAGTGGGTGTGTGTGGATTAACTGCAGTGAGGAAGTAGCGGGGTGGTGCATATGTAATATAATTTAATATGGTGGATGGGAATAACAGGTAACCAAGCCTATCCATGTTACCTTCATGCTATCATATCAGCACTCTGCCCCTCACCCCCCCCAATTTACTTCAGAAATCTTTTTTCCTTTAAACTCCGATGTCCACGTCACATGCAGTCCAGCTCCTCGAATTTGCTCAAAAGCACCAACTGGCTCAAACTTCTGAGAGGAAAAAGTTGGTTTGGAAAAGTGCGAGTGCGTGTGTAAGTGTGTGTATTTGCGTTATTCTAATTATTATCATTAACATTTTGGAGGAGGTGGAGGCATAATCGTGTGTCACAGTGCTCTAGAAGTAACATGCATGGGTAAGAGTTCAGTATTCGAATTAGCAAACTGCATGAACAATTTCAAAGCAAAGGCTTTTTTTTTTTTTTTTTTTTCTCTCTCCACAGAAACAGACCGACCACTGATTCTTTTACTTGGTCTGATGCAGACAGTTTTAGTTTTTTTTTTTTTTTTTGTACATTTCTGATTCAGCTTCATACCTGGAAAGAACATCCTTGCCAAGTTTTTGTTGTTGTTTTGTTTTGTTTCTTTAGTATATTTTACTTGTCAGTCCGTTGTTGTGTTTCATGCACTGAGACCAAAGGCGGGTTACCTCTTAGACAGCAGGGGGATGTTTTTGGTCAGAGGACATTTTGTCTGTGACATACAGTAAAAAAAAAACAAAAAAAAAAACATGAGGAGCTTTTTCTTGTGTCAACTTTGTAAATGCATACGTCACGTCACAAACATTGTGACACCACCACCACCTCCGTCACACAAACATAGCTTGTAACTGTGAGCTTGCCGAATTAAAAAGTTTTTCCTGTTTTGTTTTTTACTTTGTTGACTGATTTTTGTTTGAAACCAGCTGGTGACATTGGGGTCTTTTTGCTTGGGAATTTTATTTGGCAGTGATGTCACATTTCCCATGAGGTCTGAGGGAAGTGATGATGTATCCTCGATATTTCCTCTTCAACTAATCTGGATTTGGGCTCTTTACTTCAGGCATTATCTGCACAGCCTGCTGCTCTCACAGGAAATATATTTGCGTTGCCATGGTTACGCACTATAACAGATGCTAACAAGTGCCAGAATTTACTTGCAGAAAGCCTTCAATAAGCACAGCTTTCAAACTAGTGTTTAAAAAAAAAAGGAAAATAATTACCATCATCACACAAAAATCAACTCTTTGGAAAATCTCAAGAAGATACCGAAATAAAAGACCATATTTCCAGAGCTGCTGGAGCAGGCTGCCACTAGGGCGGCGCTGTTGCTGAACTTTTGATAATTATCACTAATAAATTTAATTTACTGAGCCAGTCAGCCATGAAGGTGAGTTGTCATGGGCAATAGTAGAACCTCTCATAAACAGTATACAGCCATATTAAGTGCAACTTAAGTTTCACTGCAATAGCTTAGATTTTTTTCATATTTATTAGGCTTTGTGGCCACGACTTTGCCTCGCCGCTTGCATCAAAGTGTATTATATGGAAGTTTTTCTGTGCCATCAGAGTTTGAATACGAATTTCTAATATCAAATTTTTACAGCATCAAAATCAGACATTGAATTTGAAAAACCAACAGTGGAAAAAAAAAATTCAGTGGAAAAAGAACCAGACGGGTAAACAGGGAGAAGCAATCGATCCCTGTCTCAATTCATCCAACGGCAGCCAATCAAGTTACGCTACATTGGACAGATCAGCCATGTCCCCCAACGCGGGTGATGGTGCTTCGGTGAGTGAGTTTACTTTATTTGCCATTTGTGTTAATAAAATTGAGTAATAGATATTACTCAATGTCTATTGAGCTGATCTGATGAATTGAAACAGGGATCGATTGCTTCTCCCTATTTACCCGCATGTTGAGTCTGGTTCTTTTTCCACTGAATTTTTTGAAGTTGAATTTTTTTCCACTGAATTGTTTTTTTTTTTTCCACTGTTGGTTTTTCAAATTCAAAGTCTTATTTTGATGCTGTAAAAATTCAATATTAGAAATTCGTATTCAAACTCTGATGGCACAGAGAAACTTCCATAGTATTAATTCCTGTGCTGGCTGGTGACTTTAAACAAGCTGTGCTCTCTGACCACAGGCTTTTTGAACCCATGTTACAAGCTGCTAAATGCACTGTGATTTACATATCTGATGGGAGCTTGAGAAGCAACAAGAGGATTCATTTAGCCTTCATTTGTATGCGTTGATCGACATCCATTACCTGCATAACATAACTACAGATAAGGTGGTAGAAGTTGTATGCGGGGTTTTTTCTCCAGGCCACAAAGAGAGTTCTTGATGAGCAAATAGGAGGAAGTGATGCAATTAAAAAATATAAAAATAAAAATCTGTGTTATTATAGCTAAAGTGAATTTATGTTAAAAGTCGACTGTGTGGACGGGAGAACGATTACGGTGACCAATCCTGTATATTATAATGCGAATGTGAGACTCATATGAGACTTACAAAAAGTGTTAACACATCCTGCTATAGCGGGAGAATAGCTTCTAATAGCTTTTGGACGATCGTGTCTTGAATCATTTTTTTAATATTTTTTTCTTTAATTGTCAAGAATTGAATAAAAGTGCAACTAAAAAGATTAAACATGGAGAGAAATTAAATGTGTAGGTGTTTGTCCCCATGGTTATTCAAAGTTCGCCGAAAGTTGACTGAAATTAAACCATTTTTTTATGACCCTGTTCTCGTCTCTGTGCGCGGGGAGAGGGAATCCAGCTGCTCTCCTCACATACCCACTTTGAAAACGAGGTGTCGGCCCAATGTGAAGGACACTCCCAATAAATGCCAGTGCCTCACTAACTTCACATTTACCTCTTCGCGTAAAATCGGCACGTTTGGTTGACGTTTGTTGGGCTCAAAGAGCCTCTGAATCTTAATTTTCTACCCCAAATATGGAGCAGGAATGTCCAGGATGACGTGTTGTGTCAGGGCGAGGGAGGGGATGTGGGCTTGTAACCACATTTATTTAACTACGCCTTCTCCGGTCTCAAGTCCTGGTAGGCATTACACAGGAAGAGAGTTGGAGAAAGAAACGGGACGCCCTCCCTCTCCTCTTCCTCCTCCTCCTCTTCCTCCTCCTCCTCCTCCTGTTCTCTTGGCGGATAACGGTGTCCAAGAAGTTATTCAGGACCAACGCAGACAATAGCGCCGAGACTGCCTATCCAGCTCTGATATACGGCCATCACCACTTATTAATGCTGCCCGGGTTGTGTCACAAAGAGGAAAACAGTCGGCTGATATCATATCATGGAGGATTTGGGTAAGAAAAACAGCTGCTCTTCGTTTCATGATTTCTAACTACATGTTGGAATATCTTGGAGGGATCTGTGGGAAGGGGTGGTGTACCCAAACAGAGGAAATAAAGTCTCTGTTGGTTCTGGCAGTCACAGAGTTCAGTCCCTTTCTCACAATGGCACGTCTAAGGCTTTGAAATATAAGGGAATTTAAAGCCTTCTGAAACAAAGAAGCAATGGAAAATCCTGGAGTAACTCATCTGACCAAAAAAAACAACAACAAAAAAACAGGGATTCTCGTGACATCCTTTGATATCTGCTGTAGTGATCCTTCTTCATGTTTCTCCACAGTTTGCTAGAATTCTGAAAAGTAGACTTGCAGTATCATGTTTTACCCCGATTAGAGCCACACATGCACACACACAAGCGAGACATAAAGCGACCTATTACTCTGCATCTGCCTGACCGCCACCAAGTTTTGCCGCCGCCCATTGGAAACATCAAAGAGGACTGTGTCCAGCATCAGGGAGCATCTTTTTCTTTTCTATGGACTGGTGCTCTTTTTGCCCCCCTGCAAAACAACATTAGGAGAAGCTGGCTTTTTGTGTTTCGGAGTAGCTGTGTCAGAGAGGCCCTGAAATAGCCCCAGAGCAACGCTGCTATTTGAAAAGCCACAAGGGTTCAAGGGAAATAGAAAAAGGCTTTCGCCTCAGCTGCCCATTCGCTCCCTCTGGATTCTTTCTTTTCTTCAAAAAGTCCACCTTAGATATCAGGTATTTATGCCTCTCAGGAGAAGGAATGGCAAGATGTAGCCAAGCACATCTGGGCACATCTGGATCGGATTGCACGCAGTGGAGGCCGAGTTACTCGGGTGAATGAGTGAGTCTTAGTCAGACTGTGGCCATGTTTGAGACTCGGTTTATGCCGTTGTTCAGCAGTGTTGTGAGTTTATGTGTTGGATCTGGTGAGGCATTCAGAGAGTGAGACCACTTGTCAGAAAGGCCTTTCGCCAAGACAAACAAGTTGGCAGGCAGCACTAAATATGGTCATAATTCCCATTGAGAGAAGTTCAGCTCCTTATATGTGCAGTCTCTTAGATTCCATAAGAGACAGAGAGACTCAGCAGGCTAGACGAGGGTAAGTTGTTTATGCAGAAGCTTCTCAACACATGGCCGTACCAGAAGTGTGAATCATCTGGGTCAGAGATGACCACAGTGCTGAACTAAGGCTGGTGATGTTAAGATCCCTCATGTCTCATAAATGAAGTAACACAACAAACAGGATCCAACCAGAGGTCAAATGTGGCTAAAACATTCATGATAGCAGTTCAGTAAGAGCAGAACTAGAGAAGCAGGGTTTCATTCAGTGGCTGCTTGAAATGGAAGAAGTGCATATGTCTCAACTGTGGTTTTCAATGTCAAGAATGAACGCACACAAGAGAAAAAACTGTTTTAAGTGCTCAGGATGAAATGGAAATACCATGTGATATGATCAAAACCCACAAAATTGACTTTTGATTGACTTTTCTTATGATTAGAATTTCTTCTTCATGCTCCATGTTACCAGAAATGACAAACGAGAGCAAAAAGAACTATGGACATAAGTAATGAACACTAATTAGATCACTGATTCCCAACCAAACATGTTTTTTTTTTTTGTTCTGTGATTTTCAGTGTGTATATTCATTGTGTCCTAGAATACAAGTTCACTGAACAAGACCAACCTGGGAGTTAGCATGGGAACCCTCTGCTGCTCCAAGGAGGAAAATAGTAGTAGTGTTAGGCATACTTGGACAGAGCTAAACAAATGATCATTTCACTATTCACGATAAGCTCAAATAAGTCTATAAAAATAGTTTGCTTACAGCATTTAATCTTTGGCTCAGGAAGGAGCTCATATCACATTCACTTCATCATAATTATCAATGATTTCTTGCTGATCTGTGAGGAGCATTCACATCTGTTTCCCTGCCGTGATTAAGAGTGGGATTTATTTGACTTGGCACTTCATAATACGGATGTGCCAGAAAACCAAATAAGTACACAGATGCCTCACATCCTCTGAAGGTGTCATTCGGTGTTGTAAAACTCTATCGCAATGGATGCCGTGTTTGACAGTGAGCGAACAGAACCAGGTGTAAAAAGCTCACAGGTTGTAGACATGCCCATCTCTTCTGATCACTAGAGTTTTATTCCAGACGGTCTGCATTACAAATTGGAGGCCTGAGGTCTGTATAATGTGGGCTGTGTTTGCAAACGAGAATCTGCTGACAGTTTTTACTCTGAGTTTCATCATAGGAATTGTTGGCTCTAGTATTCAAGCTCAAAAGTAAAAAGAAAATTTGGCCTATTGCTTTGATATGTCTGTGTTGTTTGTTTTTTGACAGTTGCAACTATTACAAAATGGTTCTTGAAAGTTTGTCAGGATCTGCGTAAAAATGACTGAAATACTCAACTAAAATACAAACTCTTTTTTTCTAAAAGTAGAACCAAATAAACAACTGAGACAAAAACGTTGCAACTGATCCTCATTTCGGGAATCCATCTGTGAAAAAAAGGTCAATTTATACCTCTTTAATCTTTTCTTTTTAAAAACTAAATGTGTGCCGATGGCTGTTGTCCTGCTGCTTGACCCACTTTCTTGAATTCCTTTTGCTAGCGAAGCCAATCTGAGGGTTGGTGGAAGAAGCGTTGCTAGAAGCTGTAATTTAGTAAAAGAAGTAGTTGTCCTAAATGGGAAAAAACCTTGAGGAAGAGCAAAAAAAACTATTTTGCTTATTCAGGAATTAATTTAATCCCTGGGATATCGTATATCACAGTCATGTGAGTTTAATGTTTGCTGACTCAGACTGGAAATAGCTGATAAGTCTCGTCATTTCAATCTTTGCCAGGTCAGGTGTAATTTGCATTGTTGTGTCCATTTCCCAAATGTGCACCAAATCGTCTTTGAAACAAGAAAACCACCTCAAGTGAGCACATAAAGTTTTTGGATTGCCATTGTTTCCATTCATCTTTTCTTATTTACATCTTCGAAACGGGATTAAAAATAGCTGGTATACTTAGAGAAATATAGAAGTAGTGTTTCAGTGATGGGCTTCGGTCCTCATGCTAGAACACACAGGCACAACATGTCTTGGTCCAAACAAAAAGCTCTATTTTGCCTCCTCCGTCTGTAAAACATTTTTCCAACTGGTCCAGAGGTCAGTATTACCTATGGTCAAACTAGGAAATTCATCCAGAACAGCTCTGCTCCAACTTGGAGTTTGTAATCACTCATTTTAAGACTCTTTTAAAACACCTCTCTTTGGCCTCAGTTGCATGTACAGGGACTTAAATAATGGGCTCTAAATGATGTCATGCAGCTGCGGAGACTAGCGTCGGAGCAAGTTTAGTCTCTGGATAGCTTCCACTTCAGCATAAGTGTGAGTGTGTGGGGGTGGCTGGTGGAGTGGTTTTAGATATCAGTTGCCAAACACTCTTCCTCCTCTACTTCCTCTTCGTGCTGGCATGTCTCGGATATGAATGCAAAATTGAATGTCTCATAATAATCTGGCTATGTCGATAGTTTGTCTCTGAGTAATGGCAGTTCTGACTGTCCTGTCCTCTGGCTGATTTATGTCTGAGGATGCTCATCCTCCATGCTGTGTGCAGTGTGTGAGCTGACTTGCTGCAGCTGCTGTATTGGTCACACTGGCTGTCTGTCTCTCCTCAGGAGTGCCTGAGCCCCCTAACTACCCTCTCAGTCCTCGTATTGTTGTGTTTGGTACGTAGCTTTTTGTGCATGGATGTGTCACATCTCTTCTGTCATTTACTACTCACCCAGCCTTTTACATTGCATGGTTTTAAAACAGTTTCTGACGTTTTGTTTTCTTAACCTCTTCAGGGACAACCATAAATGTAGAGTTAAATTATTTGGATGGTAAACTGCTTTTAACTCTCATCTCAAATCGAACTAAATTGTGTGGTGAATTCAGCTAAACATCTGTCACCCTACCTCTCCCTTCATTCCAGATGCCCTCCTTGCTGATTTGGAGAACACCAGCTCTCCTCTTCCTCGGTGTCCCGTCTTGCTCACTTCTGACCCTCCACAAAATGCAGATACAGCCACCCAGGACCCGGCCCAGACCCGGCCGCCACCTCCTGCCTACACACCACAACAGGTGGACACTCAAAGTAGCATTCATTCATACCAGTTGTTGTGCTGTTACTTCTGATTGTGCTCAGCTTTTAGCTAAACTGAATTTAGAGAAAAAGTTTAAACGTTGCTCAAATATCTCTCTGAGTTCACTCTGTTTCTTGAATAGTTTACCTGAACTTGTTGTCTGTTTTGTCGCTTAGACCGTTTCTTCTGCAATTAAGACCTCACAGAACTCCAACAACCCAGACAAATTATACAGGTAAGTGTTGACCCCTTTGCCTTCCTCCAGGTGACCCAGTTTAAAGCCTCGGCATTGCACTGTGCTCATGCTGGCTTGGTGCTTCACAGAGCACGCATCTATCTGTTGTAGCTGTCTGCTTCCACTTTTGAAAAATATATGGAACACATGAAAATGCAGACTGTTATCGCATTTATTTGTGCATTTGCTTGTTCTTTAGCTTCATCCCTGCTACAGGGAAGACAGAGTCATTGTGGACAATAAACATCTTTGTAGTAAAACCAGGTGTTGAAACTAATTGATTGTTGTACAAGGACAATTTTCCAGTCTCAAGTAGTGTTTATGGGCTTTCCTGATGAACTGTGGCTGTTCCCTCCAGGTAAAGCTGATCTTTTATCTACATCCCATCACTGCCTAATGAAATTGACATGATCGTGTCACAATAAACTGACCTTTGAGTCAATCAGATCTCGACCTTGGTCCAGAGAATCAGGGAGCTCGGAGGTCATTGTCCTCTAAACTTGGAAATCGGGGTTTTCCTTGTAGTCTATGAATATCTGTGTAACAGATGACAGATATATGTGGGCCAAAATATCATGCTTACTTGCACGTGTAAATGTTTGAATGCAGACACATTGAAAAAATCTTTAAAAAAAAAATCAACGGAATGATTTGTAGGCGATTTTAGAATTTATTTCTGCAAACGCTTTCTGACCTTTTTGCTCTGCACTTTTACTGCTTATATGACTCCAAGAAAAGCCGACTCAAACACGATCGGTCTATACTGATAGGACTACAAACAGAAACCAGATGGCTTCCAGGACCACAATCCTATTTCTTCGTATTCACATGTAGATATCTGTTGTCAGAGATTAGTGTCAGGATAACCAGCTATCTGCTTGCCTTATGGTTTCTCTCTTTTGAGCCACACAAGTCACGAGACTCCCGCCGCCTGATTTGTGTTGTTGCAAATGCATTTTCTCCGCCTTTCTCCTTCAATCCAAAATGTGCTGAAAGAAACAAATATTCAGCAAAGCCCTTGCATCCACCCTGAAGTGGGAAGCTCCTTGACTGCATTTGCCCCTCATTTAGTGGTAAGTTTCCTCAGCCAAATGATCTTCCCAGAAGGCTGTTTGCTCCTGGCATGATGACCTGATTTGAGGTTTTGAACATAAAATCAATATCTGGCCTCAATGTGTTGGATGTGATGTGCTGAGGGAACTTTAGCTGTTTGTCCAAATCCACAAACAGCCTCAAGCCCCTTTCATAATCCAAGGTTCCTGCAGATGCCCTAGCTTAGGGTCCTGGCTTCTTACCATCTCAGAGAAGAGTGATGGCCTTCTTTTAGGTTCAGGACTGCTTGTGCTGCTCAACTTTGATGCTCAGTTTTTATGCAACTTCCTTCAGAACTTGGTCAAAGTGACAAAAGTAACACCTCCCTCTTAATGTATTGTGCCAGTAACTCAGGATATCTTCCAGGATTCCTCATTTGGAGCACAGCTGACGTGGTGGTTTGTGACCAATGTGTGGAGATTTGACATAATACACGATTTTACGTCAGAGAATGCAACAGTCTTTGAATATGTTAGGATGGTAAAATATCTGCCCAAAGCCAGTTTGGAATAACATTTAAGAGAAATTTTAAAAAGCTTTTTTTCTATGTCAGTTTCTACTTATGAATGTGTTTGGCTCTAAAAAACACTGCCATGCTGCCTCATGACTCATTTCTGAATGAACAGTCTGACAGAGACCATGAGGAATTTAAACGCATTAGTGGGAGGATGTTTTAAAATGAAGTTACTATCAGGCTCTGTTTGTCTCGTGTCTCCTGCAGCACAGTGTGTAAACCGCGGTCTCCCCGCACAGTAGATCCTCCTCCCGCCTTCTCCTCCTCACTGTTGGGTGGAGGTCTGAGTGAACTGGACCACCTGTTACAGGAGCTCAACGCCACCCAGTTTAACATCACAGGTTTGTGAGTGTGTGTGTGTGAGTGTTTAACTCTGCGGTGTGTGTTTTCTTCCATCTGACCCTATTTTTTATTATCAGATGAGATCCTGGCCCAGTTCCCTGCTTCTAAGAAAGACGAGAGGGACAAGATCAAGGATAAGGCCACAACCTCATCCTCCAGGTACCATATCCACCCAGCTTAGTCGTATCTAAAGATCCATCTATAGTATTAGGACCCTTCAGTCCTATTCAGTTTATTACCCTGCAAACTATAAAGAGGTCACATAAGCTGTTTGTGGAGGGGCTGCACAATGATTAATTTGATAAGTAAGTGCAAAAGTTTAAACTAATCTAATTCATGTTCACATAGATCAGTGAAAAGGTTTGGAAGGGTGTTTATCCACAAAAGTTGACCTGTGACTTGGACAAAAATTAAATAAATCGCTTTGTAAAGTAGGTTCGCAACTTATGGGGGCATACTGTTCCTGCACAACTGGCATTTTCAGAGCCATATAACAATGAGGATGTCTGTATGGACAACACCATCCCCACCAGAACAGTGAGATGCTTCCCTAATAACAAACCCTGGATCACCAGTGAGCTAAAGGAACTATTGAACAAGAAAAAAAGAGCCTTTAGGGAGCGAGACAGGGAGTTACTGAGGAGTATACAGAAGCAGCTCAAAGTCAAGATCAGAGAGAGCAAGGAGGTGTATAGAAAGAAGCTTGAGAGTAAACTGCAGAGGAACAATATAAGAGATGTGTGGTCAGGAATGAAGAAGATCACAGGCCTCAAACAGAGGGAGGATCGGATGGAAGTCTGGACAGAGCAAATGAGCTGAACACATTCTTCAACAGGTTCAGTTCAGGAACAAGCTCACCATCCTCCCATCCTGTTCCCAGCCAAAGAGACATCCCATCCTCCTCTGACCCACAGCTTTCCTGTAACATCTCCACCTCCACCTCAGTCATGGATTCTTCTGCTTCCACTAGTTTGTCTTCAACCAAATCAGGAGATGCTGCTGTCCCCTTTGCCTCCCCCTCCCACTTTTCTGTTTCTAGAAGTCAGGTGAAGAGGCAGTTGGAGAGACTGAACCGGAACAAGGCTGCAGGTCCAGATGGTGTCAGCCCCCGAGTCCTGAAGGCCTGTGCAGAGCAGCTCTGTGGGATTCTGCAACACCTTTTCAACCTTAGCTTGACCCAAGAGAAGGTACCACTGTTGTGGAAGACATCCTGTCTGGTTCCGGTACCAAAGAAAACTCACCCTTCAGACATGACTACAGACCTGTTGCCCTGACATCCCACATCATGAAGGTCCTGGAGAGACTCCTGTTGACCCACCTGTGTAAGCAAACCAGCAAATATCAGGACCCCCTGCAGTTTGCTTATCGTCATGGAGTTGGAGTTGAAGACGCTATCATACACCTGCTTCAACAAACCCACTGTCATCTGGACAAAGCAGGCAGCACTGTGAGGATCATGTTCTTTGATTTCTCCAGTGCATTTAACACAATCCAGCCTGATCTGCTTCGTCTGAAACTCCAGAAGACTCAGGTGGAGGCCTCAACAATCACCTGGATTAATGACTACCTGACAAACAGACCACAGTTTGTCAGACTGAAGAATTGTGTGTCTAACCAGTTGATCAGCAGCACAGGAGCACCACAGGGGACTGTACTCTCACCATTCCTTTTCACTCTGTACACTTCAGACTTCCAGTACAAGTCAGACTCCTGTCATCTACAGAAATATTCAGATGACTCTGCAGTTGTCGGGTGTATCAGAGATGGACAAGAAGCTGAGTACAGAGAGCTGGTGGACCGCTTTGTGGCATGGTGTGGGAACAATCATCTCATCTTGAATGTTAACAAAACAAAGGAGATGATTGTAGATTTCAGGAGAAACAGGGTCAGATCAAACCCTGTTTCCATCATGGGAGAAGAAGTGGAGGTGGTTGAGGAATGTAAATACCTTGGTGTTCATGTGGACAACAGACTGGACTGGAGACACAACAGTGAAGCCATCTACAAGAAAGGACAGAGCAGACTGTACTTCTTGAGGAAGCTAAAGTCCTTCAAGGTTTGCAACAAGATGTTGCAGATCTTCTACAAGTCTGTTGTTGAGAGCGTCATTTCCTCTTGCGTCATCTGTTGGGGCAGCAGCATCAGAACCAGGGACCTTAAAAGACTCAACAACCTGATAAAGAAGGCTGGTTCTGTTCTGGGGACGACTGTGGAACCTCTGGAGACAATAATGCAAAGAAGGATTTTGCATAAAATCAAGAGAATTATGGACAACCCTGAACATCCTCTCCATGAGACTGTTATCGGAAAACAGAGTCTCTTCAGTCAAAGGCTTCTTCAGTTTGGATGCAAAACGGACCGCTACAGGAAATCTTTCCTGCCCATAGCCATCAGCATCTATAATAACTCCTTGATTTAATTTAACTACATCAACATTTAATTTCCCTCTGGGATAAATAAAGTATTTTTGAATTTGAATTGAATTGAATTGAATTGAATTGAATTTCTATCTTAAAGTATATGAATGCAACAGAAAATAGCTGAGAAAACATCACAATTAATGGTCCACAGTGGTCTATTTAACACACCCACACATGTTAAGAGAGGCAGTTTGTTGAAGTGATTTAAAGGCACCCTGTTTAGTTTTTTTTAAAGCTTTTTAAAATGTGGATCACCTTTTTGAAACCCAGAAAATATTAATATATATATATATTTTCCATCGTTTATCTTTTTTTTTTTTTTTTAGATCAATCATACACAGGTTGTACAATGATCCATACGATACATTTTAAATGCTTTATTGTTCAGAGAGCAATTTATTTTCTCGTACTGCATGTGGCTGTGGCACCTCCTGTCACATATCCTCTTCGATACAGATTTTAAAATATGGGAGAAAAAGTCAGACATGCAGATGAGACCACACATTGTTTTTTGATAAGAAAAAAGAAAATTACTTTTTTTTCCCCTTGGGAACTCCGCAGCAAAATTTATGTCACACATTGCAACATTCAGCAGTAACCATATGGCAGAGCGATCGGATTTAAAACTGAGTGTTTTGTGGATTTGTGTTTGGTGTTGTAGCTCTGCGAAGCCTTCGGCAACATCAGCCACACTGGAGCTAGACAAACTGATGGCCTCTTTGTCTGACTTCAGAGTCCAGAGCACAGTAAGTTATGGACTCCTTTCATATGCATGCAAAGGTTAATGAGGGATCTGAGACAAATATTTGACGTATGATCTATAGTGCATCTTAGAATATTTTGAGTTGTTCTCTTTGTCGCTGTGCTGTACTGTTAAAGGCATCCTTATGATGATGCTTGGCTTCTAACTCTTTCATCTTTTTAAATTGTCACCCAGATAATTTTACGAGGGGAACTTAACCATGGCTGTTGGTTAATGATAAGGAGGATGACGATGCTGTGGTTGATTATTTTCAGAGAAATATGAAGATGATGATGACAGTCCTCGCAATAGTATGAAGGCGATGTAAAGGCTCAACGTGTCAGCCTTTTCTTTTAAATCAACAGCTGTGCCCTTGGCATGACTGTAAGAATGAAAGTACCCCACATCCTTCATAATAGCTGCATTGTAAAAGCTCAGGCCTCCTGGTACAAACCAGTCACCGGATATGACCTTCGGCTGAATTAGTCTTGGTGGAAATATTTCCCAGCTTCAGAAATATCTTCAATTAGTTGGAAGTCGCGGTAAAACTGTAGCTTTTCATTTGGTGTTGCATATTATCTCGTTGTTCTTGAGGCAGTGGCTTACATGTGAGCAGAGGAATCTGCTTTGCCATTATAAAGTAAAGAGGTTTGGTTCAAGTTTGCTGTCCAGCTGTGGCTTATAAACAAGACTCCAAAGGGTTATGGGAGAAGAGTTTTAACCCTTTGATATCCTGACTGAGAAAAAAGCAACAACTAAAAAAAAAAGTTTTTCTTGATTTGGGCAATGATGAGAATGAGAATCAGTGTTTTTTTTCCGCAAATGGTTGGGTGGCGCTTCATGGCAGAAGTATCAAGATTTGTTAAAGTAAAGGTTATGGCCTAACAGATCGGATATGTTTTAGCATTACTTTGCTCAACTGAGCGGTAGAGATAGTTTAGGTAGGTTTACTTCATCTTCAACTCCACTAAGAACTTTTAATTTCAAATCATCAAGATGTAACCTTCAGCGCATTGATAAAGGTTTTTGTTTCAGGCTAGTTAGCTTCAAACTTTAAGATAGAGTGTCATGTTTCATGTAGACATCTATGAAGGATGAAGCCCAAGAGAAGCTATAGTTATGATTCTCTTCTTCTCTTTGTCTTCTACCAGCCAGCAGCAGCTGTCACCCCAGTGGTTACAGCACCGCAGCAGCCTGCCGCCCCACTGCAGCCCTCAACTGAGGGTTCCCTGGACAGCATGCTGGGCCTCCTCCAATCAGACCTGACCCGACAAGGAGTTCAAACATCCTCCAAGGGAAACTGTTCAGCTTGTCAAAAGCCAGTTGTGGGGCAGGTGAGAATGTCCAGATAGAATGAATCGCTATTTCTGCCATAGACTCTTTCTTCGAGAAGCTATTTTTTATTAATTACCTCGACCACTTATTCGTGCAGGTGGTGACAGCTCTGGGGAAGGTGTGGCACCCGGAGCACTTTGTGTGCACTGAGTGTGAGATGGAGTTGGGTAGTCGCAACTTCTTTGAGAAGGATGGACGGCCGTACTGCGAGTCGGACTACTTCACCCTCTTCTCCCCACACTGTGCCCACTGCAATAAACCCATACTGAATGTGAGGCACTCGGAGATGACGGCGTTATGTTATTTTGACAAAAATTTGTGTCAATTTATTTTCTCAGCCCTGTTTTGTTTCTCATGTTGTACAGAAAATGGTCACCGCTCTGGACAAGAACTGGCACCCAGAGTGTTTCTGCTGCGTCAAGTGCAGCCGCAGCTTCGGAGAGGAAGGTAATGTATCCAACGCAGGGAGGTCAGATACCTGGAATATCAAGGAGTTGAACTTTGAAGTTGAAGTTCTGCTAATTAAACTGGAGTCACGTGAAAAAAGTTCAGACTGTTTTTATCAGCTGCCATTAAATAGTTCATTTGAAATTTATCAAATGATCTCCTGTAGTGTTGTAATGCGGTGGCTTTATCTCCTGCAGGTTTCCATGATCGTGAAGGCCAGCAGTACTGCCAGCAGTGCTTTTTGTCTCTGTTTGCCTCCCGTTGTCAAGGCTGCAGCCAGCCCATTCTGGAAAACTACATCTCAGCTCTTAACTCTCTCTGGCACCCACAATGCTTCGTATGTCGGGTGAGTGTGCCAATCGACCACCAATGTGTTGGTGCAGAAAAGAGTGTCGTCCTTGGTGGGTTGGGGTTCCACTTCTTTTACGTTGATTCGTATAGTCCTCTTTTTTATTTGAAGTACTTTGCAAAAGTTTTAGGCCAACAACCAGTTTTAATTTAATTGTGTTTTTAGGCACTTTGTTTGCAACGGCCTGTTGCAAAGACACATCATTTGTTCCCATTTATTTAAATGCATCTAGAAGAAATGCCAACAATAACCCCAGTTTGAAACTTGGCGTATCTCAGCATGGTATGCAGATTGTGGAGAACAAAGGAAGAAGTGGCAGGCCTAAAAAACTATCTGCAACAGATTAATGGTATCTGAAAGGGATCAAATAGGAAAAAAATTCAGCAAAGAGAGATACATTTGGCCCTTTGGTTGATCTGTCCACTGTTCCCTGAGGCCTCATCAGAAATGGTATGTAAGGAAGGGTGGCTGTCCAGAAGTTATTCTTAAGGAAGAGAAATGAGGAGAAAAGGCTTGGATGTGCCAAATGACACAAGAAGTGGACTGAAAATCTTTGAACTCTGATTTGTGAGGCAAAGAAAGTTTAGCTCAAAGGGCTCAAACTCCAAACACTAACAAATGAATAAAAAGTATTTGAAGGTAAGCTATCGGTTCTTAAGGCCCACTTGTGAATGATTAAAGCAGTGATTGATATTTGAATTCATTTTGTGTAATTAGAAGAGTAAATGGAGTTTAAAGCCTGTTGCACCCTCAAGTGCTGCACTAAAACTGCTGTGTGGCCAACAGATCGTTGTGGTTGTATGAGCAAGCCTCCTCGAGGAAGTTAATGTGAACTGTGTGAACGAAGGAAAACTAAAAATGAGTTAGGATTATGTCATGGGAAATCTATCATTTCACAGGAAAACCAAAGGTCGCTGCATGAGTCAGGACTCTCTGCTGTAACTTACTCACTGCATCTTTTTTCTCCCCCTCTCGCCTCAGGAGTGCTACAGCCCCTTTGTGAATGGCAGCTTCTTTGAACACGAGGGTAAGCCGCTGTGCGAGGCCCACTACCACCAGTCCCGTGGCAGCATGTGCCAGGCTTGCCAGCAGCCCATCCTGGGACGCTGTGTCACAGCCATGGGGGCCAAATTCCATCCCCACCACCTTGTGTGCCACTTCTGCCTGAAGCCCCTGAGCAAAGGCTGCTTCAAGGAGCAAGAGAACAAACCCTACTGCCATCCCTGCTTCATCAAGCTCTTCGGTTGAGGACACAACTGAAGAGTTTGCCCCCCATCCTCCACGTGACCCAAACGAAGAAGCCATCCGACTCTTCTTTCACAATTTGTTTGTTATTTTCTGCATGAGTGAGGGTGGAGCCGGTCCCTTTGTTGGTTTTAAGAAGATGTGTGTCAGCAGGGGAAGGAGAAAAGACACAATCTTCCAACGCAACACATTTATTTTTTTATTTGACATAGAAATGGACTGGCGTGTCCACTCCTCGAGCATTTGTTACACAGTCACAAAGTAATGCCAAATGATTTTCTCATGTATGTGAATATTTTACATACGGTAGTGATTCAAATTGAATATTGACAATTGAATTCTTTTACCACAGAAAGAAAAACAAATCTGCAAATTTATTGTTACAATTCAGAACATTTACTGTTCTGAAAGGATATTCCCTTTAATATATTTGCTTTATATTGCTAAAAGTATACAAGTCACTGCATTTGCATTTATATACTGTACGCTGACTGCCATCTATGTTTGTGTAAACTACCTTATGTTTAAAGTCAGATATTTTGTATTATTCTCTCACCATTGCTTTCAGCAAATTGCCAAAAACAGTTCCAAAGAATAAATAGACGTTAACACAATTTGTTTTGCTGTTTTTTTGGACTGATTTAATTGTGAAACTGGATGGGACAAAGGTAGAAAAGAGGATAAAACATTGCCTTGAGAAACAGCATTTGTTTTTGGAAAATTAAAAAATGAATAGCACTTTTTATTCTGTCACAAACCAAGCACTTTAGAAGTAAATAAAAAGTTTACACCCTCACTAATGAAAATTAGTTTGGAATAAACGCAAGTTTTAAACCAAATTCGGAGCGGCTAATTTAATCCGTCGTAACTGCTATAAATAAACCTCAATCTGAAAAAGGAGTGCAGAAAATTGTGGAATTATTTTTTTTGTTTTGTCCACTAGATGGCACCGTTCACTCACTTCTCTATTTTGAGGAACTTGGCATAAGTATTTTGAAACGGTACAGATCTGGAAAAAATATACATAATTGAGCGAAGAATGGCAAGACACTTAGAGACTTAAGGGAGAAATTAAGGTGCTGTTTACACATACCCGGGTATGTGTAAACAGCACCTAAGTGCAGCACTCAGTAGAGGTGAGATAACAGCTGCGTGCAGCTGCGTGATGACGTGCCCACGCCTCTGACCCTCACAGGTGAGTTCATTTAGAAGTTAATGAGCGTCTCTCACTGTCTGCCGGGTGAAAGCGGGTAACCTTGCATGGAAAGTCATCGTGAGCCGTCGGTTTCAAGTGTTGAAAAAAAATCCTGAAACACACGATGAGTGATTCAGAACAGCAGCAAGTAAGTCAGCTTTTTTTATTTTTCTAAAAGAAAAATGCGTGTGTGATGCTGTTTGTATGCGTGAAGGGTTGCGAGGCATCTACTACATCTTGAAAATATGCACCAAAAACCTTTAGCAGATGGGCTATTTGTTCGGGCATGTACTCATATATACATACATACATACATACATACATACATACTACATATATATATATATATTTTTTTTTTCTATCCACCCAGGATGCAGAAAAGGCTGGTGAGCCTCAGTGGCCTGAGAATGGAGATGAGTGGAGTGACGCAGGGAATGAGACCAGTATGGACTGTGAGCTTTTGCAGGCCATGGCAGAGGAGGACGAGGAGATAAATGTCTACAATGAGGAGACGTTTGGGATGGGTTTGTAGAAGTCCCTCAATTTATTTATTTATTTTTTTCTAAATGAAGTAATAGTTTGAGTCATCCTTTTGTCCTCTGAAGTGTTAAACAGCCTTTTGCTGATTCATCAGCAGGTGCACTGACTCAGCCTGTGTCCTCATGATCTGCAGCTGCTTAAGAGTATGATGTTTGACATCATAGCAAGGTGTTTTTAATCAGTCATTTTGATCATGAAAGGCAGTGGCTGAAGTACACATTCATTATGGTTAGCTCTTTGTTTTCCAGGTAAAGGCTCCATATTTTACCCTTTATGACCAACTGTCTAATTCTGGACCGATTCCACACATTTAAACTGAGAAAAGACTGTACCAGTGGCAATAAGCTCCAGGACTCATCATGACTTTACTAACTTGCTGGTCCAACAGTTAGAACCACTGAGATCGGTGTCAATTTTTGGGACTACTAGAAACTTTTTAACCATTTTGATAAAACGTGGTGGCAGCGAGAAGCTTGTTGGTGGAAAGTTGAGCTCAACTTCCATTAGTGGTTCTACACCGGCATCAACATGGTCCTGGTGGACGGGTTCCTGATTGGCACTGCTGCAGAGCGACTATTTGATGAGTTGTTCCAATTTTGGCACTTTTTTTTTTTTTTTTTTTTTTTTTTTTGCCCATGTCAATAACAGAACATGTTGTAAATGGTTTAATTTGTCAGACTGAGAATTTCCCCTCAGTAGATAATTTAAGCTCTGAAAGTGGGAGTTGGGAAAGTTAAGGTGCCTAACTAATTACACTGATTCCATTTTCTATTCTATAAATTGTGATGACTGTCTTGTGGAAAAATGAACAGTTGTCACCTTTTTAATGTACAAAGCTTAACTCCATTTCTGCACATGTCCTCATCGTAGATGTCGACCCACAAGGGAAGACTGATGACCTCTGTAATGGCAGCATTCCATTTGGAGACCCACTGCCTCAAACGCCACCACCAGAGCCCAAACCTCCGTCCCCCCTCTGCGCCCCCTCCTCCCCTTCCAGACCAAAGTATCTGCCTCGGGCTTCCCCATGGCAACGCAGCAGAGGTAGGGGACGGAGGGGAGGACTGGGCAGGGAGCAGCTATTTGAAGACCCAGCTGTGATGAGGATAGTTGAGGGGCGACAGAGCCTCATGGTGAGAAAGAGGAAAGATTTGAGAGATTTTCTGTTAGAGGGGTCAGCTGGTAGCAACTCTGTTTTCTGTTTTTGCTTTTTTTTTTTTTTTAAATTATTATTATTTTTTTTTATAAAAGAGTCTTGACAGCGCCATAGTGGACTGTGGGCATGCCTTGTGCCGAAATACCTTTGAGGATGATGTAAGTGCCAAATGTGGAAAAACATCCTTTTTATTTATTTCCATTGCTGCTATGTGCTGCTTACATTTAGTTGACGTTTTTTCCACTTTTTTTTTTTTTTTCTTTGTACCCCCAGAGGATGATACCCTCTTTCAGAAAAAACAGGAGAGTCTCAGGATCAATCCTTCAGGTTAAAAGAAGAACATGTCATATGTATAACTGGGGGGTCCGTTAGATGATATTTTAATCTTGAGTCTTGTCTTTTGTAGGACAGTGCTATAGTGTGTGTAATTGGTCACAGAGGCAGAGGTCAGCACATGAACTCCAGCTTTCTGGATATACCATATCCCATCTCGTCCTACCGAGCTAGGAGAGGGGAACCCAGAGGATCCTACTCACGACAACAGCTTGGCCATAGAGGGCCTTCTCAGGTGGACCTCTTTTTTTTTTTTTTTTTTTTTTTTTTTTTTAGAAAAAGGGTAAAGAATCATTCCTGTGTGGGATGAATATGAAGTTGGAAATGGGAAAAGGGCTGCTTTAACTGAACAAGTACTGAATGGGAAGAGATGCACTGATCAGTGGGCCAATTTTAAGCTTGACTAGTTCTGATCAAAGGTTACTGATCAAATGCTGAATTCTCTCAAGGAGGAAATGTTCCTTGAATGGATCACATTGTCTTGTGTGGTGTCAGTTTTTCCTGAATTTTAGCTTTACATTTGTTGCAGATGCATGCACCCATCGTACCAGGATCACCCATCTTCTCGCGTCAACCACTGACCCCACGACATTTCAATCAGGTTTATTTCATTAGCTGTTACTTTAATGATTAATGCAAATCTGTCCACTTGGAACCGTCTGACTTCACCCGTGTTGTGCTGAATCAGTCAGGCTTTGCGTATCCTCCAAACCGCACTTGCCCCTCCACACCTCAGCCTCTAACTCCCAAGATGATGCAGCTTCGTTTTGGTTCAAACTCACCCAGACCGTCCCCCTTTTACAGCCCCTCGTCTATTCCAGTACAGCCTTTCAGGTAAGTGGTGATTTCACAGGAGATTTACAAAGTGCAAGTATCACATTGCAGTCACTTGAGTATATAGAAATAATGCTGTGCAGTAATGTGCAATTTTATGGTACTATATTAACATATAAATCCACTTCCTGCTTGACGGTTCTTTCCATTTTCCCACTATTTGCTGAAGTAGTTAATTTTACTGCCTAGAAAAGATGGACGTAGTCAGACGTAGCACTCATGGGCGTTTCATCTGTTTGTGATGTGGGTAAACATTTCCTTAATGAGATTAGTTGCTAATTTCTTATATTGGAGCATGATTTCTGTTCTGTCATTAATGGGCCTGTTTACAGTTAAAAATGACTACTTAACCAGGGTTTGAATTGGAGTGGAGCTTTGTTAATTGACAAGCCTCTGCCCAATGGAACTTTGTAGTTTCTGCATAGATCCTCCGTTCGCTTCACCAAAGTGCGGCTTGAAGATAAAACTACATCCTCTCTGTGAGAACCTGTAACTGTGTGCAGCATCAGAATTTGTTGAAGCTAATGGCTGAAAATAAATCCTTTCTCTGACCAACAGGTACCCCGGTCCAGTCACACAGCTCCATCCTCAACATAAACGACTACTCGGTCAGAAACAGCGTTTATTCCTAAGGTTTGGGCTACATCAAGAATATGAACTTATTTAGTCATTCTGTGTTTTAAGAAAGGACTAACTTGATTTAGGAACAATCTGTCCTGCTCACAGAAAGTCGGAAGGCTGGGACCCTTACTGTAATCTAATGAGTGGAAAAGAGAAGGAGTGGATCACCCGGCTGCAGATGATCCAGCTGCAAAGCGAGAATCCGTACCTTGAGGACTACTATTACCAGGTGGGTAAGGGGTTTTCATATGGTGTCTAATTTTAACTACCTGACCTCACCCTTGTCTTGGTTCTCCCCGTACCATGTAAAATTGAGTTTTAATGGTTCATGTGCTTAAACTCTAACAGGAGTATTACCGTCGAATAGAAGCCAAGATGGCTGAAGAAGAACTGGGCATCAGGAGCAAGAGGGAGCCACTCAAGCTCACAACACCTTATATCACAAAAACTGACTCCTACACACCAGGTCTTTCTCTTCCTTTTTAATTAAATAATAATAATATTAGCTTTGCTGCTTTCTAGAAAGTAAAGTGTTTTTTTTTTTTTTTTTGGGGGGGGGGACCGGCTTTAAACTGTCTTTAAATTATTAATATGGGTGCTTAGAACAGTCCATTTATAGGATGCTTGGCGTTAGTACTGAAGAGTGTTGTCAGTATGCAGAATAAAGGTAACACCTATCCAAAAAACATTTTAGATTTGTTTGTTCACCCTCTTTTGAAACCATATGTATATATACACTATATGGAACATACTCTGAAAACTGCACATTTTCCTGTAGTAGTAAAAGGCTTTTGTTCTTTCAGTGGTGCACATTGAAGGCTCTTTAGGTCAAGTTGCTGTGTCCACATGTTACTCTCCTCGTCGCGCCATCAGTGCAGTTCATGCAGTCCAAGCTCACACTCCACCCGAGGTCTATTTTTGACAATCAGTATTTTGGAGATCTTCTCGATCAGGGCCTTCACCCATGACACGGATACTTACTTCCCATTTTTGCAGGATCAAAAAGACACCAGACAACAGCGGTTAGAGGTCCTCGGTAAGGTAGAAAAGGTACCCGCTTCTTTTGATTTTATTTATTTTTCACTGGATTTGATGCAGTCAATTTTTAGATATTTTTATTATTTTATTGCCAACAGTTTGTTGTTCTATCCTGCAGTTGTTCATAGCTTTGCTAGAGGTGGAGGAAACAGAGAGGATGAAAACGGCGGTCTTGTCTGAAGCAGAAAAGAGGAGGTTGATGGAGAAAACTCAGAGAAAAGTGGAGAACATCTACTTCCAGTTGCAGCACCATAACTCTTTGTGAGTCTTTGCCCATCACTTTGCAAGAAGGGTTGTGAAATACTGAAATGGGATACACTCCAGTATTTCTAGCTCTACATCCTAGTGCACATTTGTCTTTTGATTTTGAATAATAGGCATTCTCAATTCTTGATGTAGAGATTCGGGAGAGGAGTTTCTTCCTTTCCTGCTTGTCTCAAAAGGCAAAAAGCTCCTTGCTCGTCTGCTCCCGTTCCTGAAACATGATTTGGCAATGAAAATCTTGCACATTGTGACCTGCAACCTTCCTACACTGATGAGCAGAGATACAGAGGAGGTGGGTCAGTTTTAAATGTCATTATTTCCCAACTGGTCAAGCACTTTCTTTTTGTAGCAGAATATATAAAATGTATAAGAATTTACACCAAAAAATAATTACTGACATCTGTATTCTGGTCATATTTAGTTAAATTCCAGCCAGTAAACTATCATTCCAGGCCCTTCCAGTTCTCTACTCACCTCTTCGAAATTTGATCAATGGCCTGACGTTCAGTCAGCTCATTGGTGTCCTCAAAGAGCTGACGTCATCCGAGTCTGTGGGAAGGTCTGATGGTCTCTCGCTGGCATGTCAGAACAAGGTCAGTGCCTTGTTGCTGCACAGCTTGAATTCTTCTAGCTTTTCCTCACATATTTCTTCTTCTTTCAGTTTGGACTGTCCTTACTTTATGCTCTCCTGTCCCATGGAGAGAAACTGCTATCTTCAAGCATTCCTCTTGAGCCCAGCATTGGCGACTTTGAGACCTGGTGGGAACATGAAGTGTATAATGCAGCTACTTGAGAACTTAACCACTCTTATGTCATTTTGATATTGGTGTTTTTCTTTTAGGACCGACATAATATTCCAGGTTGCTGGAGAGCTGTCCCAGTGTTCACTCGTGGAGCCGCTGCTTATGCCTTCAAACCTTCTCACGCTCTTTTGTCGCTACCTAGACAAGCGCACTGTGCATCAGCTGAAAAGCAATATGGAGTGAGTCCTTTTTTAGATGCGTTTGACAGAATGTCCACACCTAAAAAAAAAAAAAAACATTTGTCAGACCTGAATATGATCATCAAATGTCTTGATTTAGATCTGCAACAGGATTCCTGGCTCTTCCATCTTAAGGAGGATGATGGCTAATGAGATGTTCAGCCAGTGACCAGGTTGTGGTGACGACTGGACTGAAGGAAGCAGATGCATTTAAAAACTCCTCAGTGCCATTTATCACAAGCTGCATAACATGCCCTTTTTATTTTATTTATTTTTTGGTTTTGATTCCATACCACCCACCCATCCCCTCACACTTTTGCACCTGAAACTGTTTCCCTCTTTTAATTTATCTAATTATTTTACTTTCCTCCGTTTGGTCTCATCAATGTTTGTTAGTTTGTTTGTCAGTTTAACAAACATTGATGTATTTATTAGTTAGTTCAACCTTCCAAAATGATATTGACTGTGGTAATCGACTCATTTACATTACCACTGAATTTCATTGTTATTGAAATTCCAGGACGATCAATTTGTGTTTCATCAGATATGGTGACCAGGTTGAAGATTGTGTTGTAATTTATGATTGTACAGCTGAATGAATATGTTGATTATAATAACCAGTGAAGGAAGTTGTTGTGGCCCAACACATGCCATTCAATTTTGGGTTATTTTGTAAAAAGGCATGCATTGTGTATACATGTGTAGTGTTACTAAAAAAGATGTATTTGATGCAATTTTCCATCTTAAAAGTTTCAGTTGTGAAGATTTTTATTTATTGATTTAATTTGGAAACAGGAATAATTTAAATTGCACCCTTGTAGAGCACTTGCAATATGAATAAAAAAAAATATATTTGAAATTGCTCAACAGTTTGATCAAGTCTGCAGAAAATGCACAATTACTAACTCGTTAAGCGTATGTGCATTTGTCTTTCTGTACCATCCCAACTCCTGGATCAAGTTTACTTGATGGAAGGAATTTAAGAAATAGAAATTACTTTGTCAACTTCAGAGTCTCCTGAAGAAATAAGTGGGTCTCAAGAGTTTGTGGCTTTGGTTGAAGAGTTTCAACCAAACAATGCTGGGCAGTGTTTAAACACCAGTGTGAGATTCCTAAAGAGAAATGGCAGTACATGAAATTCCAGACTTGGAGAGTAGGAAAGGATTTATAACAAATCTACAAAACAAATGGGTAATGAAGGAGGAGATGGAACTGACAGTTAAAAGAGGGATGATGTTGACACTTGAACATTCAATCACAAATTGATTTAAGTTTCTCTTTGACTAAACTATAAAAGTTGGGCAACGTCTTGCTGGTAGACATTGGAGCGTATAATATGGGGTTAAGCTAGTTCAATCATGTATGTTCATAATACAACCGATTAAGGCACCAGTCAAATATAAATCTTGAAGTTCATCCTGATAAATTCATTTGACATAGGGTTACATTATTGGTTACTTACACTGAGGATGGGAAGGTTTTTGAGAAAGCCGAAATGTTGCACAATTATTAACCGACTTGACGAGGGGCTCCTGAAGCTGCAGTGTGTCGGAGAAAGAGGAGTTAAACCATACTGAGTGTACTTCATGTGCCTTTAAGACTGTGGTCAGCTGACGAGTTTCCAGAAAAACTGTTTTCTTTTAAAACTCCATTAATTATTGATTCATTGCCTTAAATACCTAGCCTGGGAATTCCCATGCTGCTTTGCGCGCGATTTCATTCACACTGCAAAGTCAGCCTGGAAACCACCGCCCTTATTTTTGCCTGAGTTAGGGAACCAATCACAGAACGGGGGGGGGGGCAGCAAGATGATGATGACGTCTATGCGCTACACCGAAGCTTGTAGAGTGTTAATCCAACATGGCAGCGGACACAACGTTACCGCAATGTTATATGCCTTCTACCCTCATATTAACTTTGCACAAACGACAATAATCGTTAAACGCCATCGTCTTCTCATACACAGTAAAGCGTCTTCTTCTTCCTCGTCAAATTTCTGTCGCTCTACATACGTCATCTGGTATAAGTGATACAATTGGCTATGAATCGCGCGCAAAGCAGCATGGGAATAACCAGACGCCATTTGATATACATTCGTAGCGCCCAATAAACGGCTCTAGGCATTCGTAAACCACGCCTCAAATACGAGAAAATGCACACCTAGTTCCCAGACCACCATCTCATCGAGATGTGGACGCGTCAGCTATTAAATACCTGGAATTTAGAGAGGATGATTACAATTTATAGATGATTAGATCCCTGTTGAATACTCTGAGCCTTTCCCCTTTTTTGTTCCTCAGAATGTTTGTGGATTACTACAGATGATGATTAAACCTGGTGTGTTAAGGTCTAAGATATCGTAACTTCATTGTTCTGCATGTATCTGTGAAGTATTTTGTTTGCAGATTTTGAAAAACTGAGTTAAGGGAACTGTTTTTTTTAAATGCAATCCCTCCCTGTTCCTATGACAGCTTAGAAAAAGCTGACTCTGTTCACCCCAAGCCCTGAAATATCACATTTTCAAAATAATATTTCAGAGAAACCTTTTTATTTATTATATATATTATTTTTTTGTCCTATCGTCAAAATTATTTCACCAGAGGGTTTAGGTGATGATAAAACATTGAGTCGCTGGTAAATATAATTTTTCTTTAAGAATCTCTTCAAATTTTTGCTCAGACATTGCGCTGCTCTCTCACAGGTCACTGCGGGTTGTCAGGTGAGGCCCTGTTCTCAATGCCAACTATGTCGAACACTCGGCAGTTGGCAGATTCAACTGGCTGTTAACCAACCAATGACTGAGCATTATTGGGCAGCTTGCCTTTAACAGTTGCACACATTAGGGCTGGGATACTTACTGCAGTCATGGCTGCATACAGCCAGCGAGTCCCACTTGAACAGGGGTGTGATTCTGTAACACTGTGCACAGAGCTACATGCTGACATCCTGGGCACCACTTTAAAGCGAAGCCTACTGCACAAGTTCAGGGAAGAAGATTTAATCATATAGTGACCACTTGGAAGTGAATCAATTATCATTATAGTTTATTACTGATGTTTTAGGCTTTCAGTCCCCATTGTCATGAAGACTTGGATATTGGCACCAGATTTCATCCAGTGGTTTGCATAAATTGTTAAAAATTCAGTTCATTATTTTCTTTTTTAGCGGGATTCGTTTTCATTAAAATGAACATCTGTGACCATAGTAGCTCACAAATTATAGCAAAAATAATTTTAGATACACAAGTGAATAAAAAGATGTTCGCATCCTGCAATGGCACATTGTCTTTAGATTCATACAAAGTTTACCAAGTCAAAACAAACCTCTATAAGTTATCCTGCGTAATATCGATCGAAACTGAACCAATCTCAATGATTCAAACCGTGACTACTTGGACTTTCCAAAAGAGATCAAAAGCATAATGATCATTCATGATTTTAAACACGCATTCGTCACCAAGCGGTGAAAAGCTGGACCGGCACTTGTGTTTGTTTAGAGGCCAAGTATGTGAGAGGTCTGGGTGGGCTGGGAAGTGAGACATTAACCTCTCCTTGACCTCATAAGAAGAGGATTTGGACTTTAGGTGAGGAATCTATGTGAAAGGTGAGATATATTTCTTTTTGTCTCACCTTTTCTTTGAATATCCAAGGGGCCACTTAATGTCGCGTGTCGATTGGCACCATGAAAACGGTATGGGCTGACAGTGGCCTGCTCACAGTTTCCGTTGTGTCGTGCTCTCACTCAGCTTTTAAAAGTGATGTCATTTCTGCTATAAATTCCATTAAAAATTAAGGTTGTTTGAAGCTGAAACAGGTTGGCTCTGTTAATTCCCTTTAAGTTTTAACCACATGTGCTTAAGTTTTTTTTTTTTTTTGCATTTCTTTTTGTCTGTGGAAATACTTACCATACTGTCTGAAAAAAACTGTCTTTTAAATGAAGTATTAGGCCAAATTGTTGCTCGTTTATGCATGTGTAGTTTTAGTGTTTTGTCACTGTGTTTGAATGATTTACTATACTAGTGCTTAGTATATTAGTACTATATTAGCTTAGATTTACTTCGATGTGTTTTCAGAGTTAATTTTTGTTATGTGAGAATGATCACCTTTGCACGGTTTGTTGACTAAATGCAAACAATTTAAATTATTTAAAGGACAGCCAGTCTGTTGGATGAATAAATGTATCAACGCTAGAGAAAATAAGTGGTACATTTTGCCCTTATTTGTCTTAATTTTTTTTTTTTTACCATAACTTTTTTTTTTTCTTTAAGCAGAATTTGAAGGTAATACATGATGTTCAAGGTCCTTTGCTACTGAGTTTCTTTGAAGTGAAATGTTGAGCATGTTCCCTATATATATTATTTTAATACCACTACATCCTATAAATGTTGTATTTGCTTTTGCATCCCGCTTTCATGAAAGTCATTTTTAATCTGGGTTTGGAATATTTTTCAGAATACATAAAGCAAAGAAATCGTGAGTCTGTACACAATTTCTAAACTGCGACGTGACTGTAAATGAGTCCAAAATGACTTTGCCATCCTTCAATCTAGATGTTCCAAAGTTCGTCAGTCAATGTCCAAACAAGTGAACTCCTTGTCTTTGCTTCTCGATCTCTCCCTTAAGTGTTTATGTAATTTAAGTGGCCAATTATTCAGTTAGTCTGTGCAAACCTCATTTCCAAATGAGCAGGGGAGGATCTGGAGGCCAGGAACATCTACAAGCAGCAGAGGGGGTGAGAGGAGGTGCACCTCAGACCAGAGTGTATATTAAACCCTCCTAATCAGGTTGAGTGTCCCACTTCAGAACGTCTTCTTCAGCCTCCTCGTTCTCCTGCCGGGTCTAAAACTATTTTTCTTCCAGGTCCACCATGGTGGGATGGTTCCTTATTCAGAGCGCAGTGCTCCTTTGGTTGGTGCAGGCAGCTCACACAGGGGGTAAGTGTCTGAAAGGTGAAAGTCATGGTTTCATTAGGTGGCATGTATTTGGTAAACAAAATACAGCAATTAGACTGTTCTGGTCAAAAGTTCTTTACCATGAATAGCTAACTGGGAAAAAGATGATCTCATTTCCAAAATGTGTTAAGTTATAGATTAAACATTTCCTACATATGTTCAGCAAGATTAGTTCTACATCTCCATCCTTTACAAAGTCAAAATATCAACAAAAAAGAAAAAAAAAAAAAGCATTGTCAGTACCTGGTAACAGCCCCTTGTATTGCAGCCTGTACATGCCTTTCGTATCAGATTAATGTCTTGTTCTTTTGCGGATTGTCACAAGTTTCTTCTGCAAAAGGCTTCTGGTCTTTTGAGGTTTATCCACCAATTTGAACTTTTTTTTTTTTAATTTTGACGGTGTGTGTAAACCCTAACTTTTACTCATAGTGTTAAAAAATGTCCGTTCTAACTTCATGGATTCACGGGACTTGTTTGCATAAAACAGCAGCTAATTTTAAAGTTAATTTGCAAGCATCTGACAGTAGATTTATTGAAGACGGTTCTTCTCCCATGCAGATGCACTTTTTGTGCAGATTTTGCTTCAATATAGAACAGAGAATCACCACAGCAGAGAGTGCTCAAGGTCTTTTGATCTTTTGGAATGTTTTCTTGTTTTTCAAGATCTTATATTTGATCTCTGCTGCCCCTGTTAAAGACTATTTCTTAAGCACGTCAAGCCTTTCTAAGGACTACTTGAAAACACTTTACTACTCTTTATGGTTTCCTTTCTTAACAATAACCGTGAACAAGTCATAGCCTTAACAAGTTGATAAGGTCCTTTGTAAAAGTCCCAGGGCTCAAATCTTTTGGGATGCCAAAATCAGCTTTCTTTTATTTCACTCTAAAATTGTACTAACTGAAAATGATACTCTCATCTTGAACTTGAAGCTTTGTGGTGGCTCAGATAATCATTTAACTATTCACTGCGACTGAAATGTTGTGTCAGCACTGTCAGTTTGAAAATACAAGAATGTTCTTCTTTCGAATAAATGCAAGGAAATTTGTACCATCCGATCAGAGTCACTGGAAAACTTCCAGCCGAAGGTATTAGGTCTTAGAGTGAAATGTTTTGCTGTGTGTTTGTCTGTGTCTGTGGTTTGAAGAGAGAGGGTGAAACACTCAGCTTGAGTTATGAGCTGAATTACAGCCAAGGATGGTGATGGTGATGGTGTGGCTGGCACTGAGAAACGGATCTGCGTGTCGACATCAGACATGATTTAGAGTCTCAAAACTGAACTTTGAGATCAACACACTAAATTTCATTATTTTGTTTCCTGCTGAACTTGCTGTAAATCTGTCCCAGTATCCTAAAAAAGAAATACGTTGTGAAATTAATCAAATAATCAGAGAATTTATAGGACGCATGGCTTTAATCAAAGGACTTCCTCCCAACCCAAAACGTAGCCATATCAGGACGGCATGAGAGTGAAAAGCTCATAAATGTGACAACAGCTAATGCCTGCTTTCAAATTGATTGCGTAGTTGTCGATAATTGGACTATAAACAGCCGATGTGTTTGGCAATATCTTCACGTCTGTAATAGATTCCTCCTTCAATGATAAAAAATGTTGCATTTAGTCTGTGTGTGACTTCTTTTGGTGCATTTATTTGAGATCAAAATTGAAAATGAAGAAAGGAAACCCTCTGGATTTGCCTTCAAATTTTAACCAAAGAGAACACGGCACCCTCTTCTTTAACGGAATGTAATCACGCCAGATGAAGCTAGAATTTAATATCCAGCTGAATGATTTGAACAGAAATCCCCACAGTACAGAAGTGCTTTTTGTGCTGAACACGCACCCGGTGCAAAGTAAAACAGGCGAGTCCTGACGACTCAAGGGAGGAATGAGACAAATGTCTACCAGATGGTCGGGTTTGCCTGTCAAATTTCAAACAATCATGTTAAAGTGAAATCTCAGTGACACGAGCTGTAAAGCTCAGTGTTGTCGGCCCTCTTCCAAGTTTTCTTGTGATGATGCGAAGCAGCCATATATTCTCCTTTCCCTTCACCCGCGGGCTCAGTTTGGGAAATCAAAGACAGCTTGGCTCTGGTGGCAGCAGTCGTCTAAATTTAACATCCACCTGTGAGAGGATAAGAGAATGGGTTTTACTGCTTTTTACACAGTCGCTCCATTGACTTCTGTAAAGTCTCCTCAAAAATGTTTTGTCAAAGTAATTTTTTCACTGTTATACTTAATTTAATAGAATAAGTCTAATTGTAATGTAGGGTTTGCAGTTGAGCTAAAATGAGATTCCTTTAGAAATAGATAAATAGATTAAAAGCTCCTCCACAGTTTTTTTCATTTTCTTTTAGATTGTTATAACATCGTTAAAAAGAGACAGAGCAGAAAAAGTAAGACAGCATGCCACGTAAATTACATTCAATTACTTAACTGTGACAACTAAAGCACATACAATATACAGTAGGTGGATCTGCAGTCTGCCAAATTTATAACAAAGAATAATGCGTTTATTATGACTCAATTCATTGTTCAAAAGGCATCCAAATAAGCGTTTTAATGTAAAAAGGTAGACACAGGTTGCAGCTCTGTTGCAGCAGATGAACATTTTAACAGAGCACCCAGGTAACAAACAAAAGATTTAAATGATTGCATTACAACACAAGAATCTATATCCAATTCTTATCTCCAGCAGTAACAAACTGTACATATGTGGCGCTTTCCCAAACTCAGCGTGGAGGCCCTCAAAATGGGATCAGATTGTATAAATGGCTTGCAGTGGCCTGCTCAGATGACGCATTTATGTGGCTAAGAGAAAGGTTTTTAAGCATTATTTATACCTTACTTCAAACTCACCGTTGTCTGGGTTTTATGGCTGTGTAGCTCTATGGAGTTGAACTTGCATCAATTTTTGGATAAAAGGGGTATTTAACAAACACAATTAACTGACTTCATTTCAGCTCAGAACAGACAGAATAACCAAAGAGACGACCTATTGTTCTTTTTCTCACAGCATGCTAATCATGTGTAGGTACTTTTATAAAAGGTTATGAAAAATGATTGACTCTTTATTGATTGCAAAAGCTCCTTTGTTGTCCCATTTGTATCAGTTATTTATAATGCTCATCGGTGTGAATTTGTGGAGAGATGATGCTGTTAAGCCACATTTTTCTTTTTGATTTTTCTACTTTGTTGTGTTTAAGGTTATAATGCTGCACCTGCAATACCCAATGGACAAGGACCACAACCTAATGGTGAATGCATCACATTCTGTGCCTCGTCTTTTGATGAGTAAAATAATTGACGCTTTTGTTGATTTATTCAAAACACGCTAAAAGGTTTTGGTCTGTTGTCATGACTTCTAATTTCCAGGAAATAAACCTCGGAGTGGTGGAGGTGTGGGAACATTGCTGATGCCTTCAAAAGGTAAAGTAAAAACTACATTTTAAAACCAATAGCTTTTACCAAAATTTGAAATGAGCGTTCTGTTTTTTAAAATCTATTTATCTTTCTAAGGTTTGGGTCGGATTATGGGGCCACAAAATGGATATGCTGGGTATCCCACTAAAGGAATAGGTCGGTGTGAAAGTAATCTGCTCAGTCAGTTGAAATGAATTCTGAAAGTAATTTTAGTGTTAGACTCAGGTTATGGGTACATAAGTACAAATCAAGTGAAGCCTTATAATATATCGGCTCCTTTACCAACATTATGTGAATTTAACATCACAATGTGTCACTACATTTAAAATCTTTTTAAAGGTTATGGAGCAGCTGGTGGGATGAACAAAGGAGTAGGAACCAACGGTAAGTTCACCATTTACCATACAGTAAAATTACTTTGAGAACACAAAGTATTCTTAATGCCTGATGTTTGAATATTATCTACGTATCTTCTATATTGAAGGCTATGGAGCAGCAGCTGGAGCAACAAACGGACAAGGTGGCAAACAACAGGGTGAGTATTCCAAAACGGACGAGCATTTACTGTAGCAAGTTTGATTGTGCTGGAGGTCAATAAATCAAGCTCATCAAATTAAGCTGCCATGTAGGTTTAAAGCATGAACTCAACAAATGTAATGTAATACTGGTAACCAAACCCAGAAGTGATATTGTTAAGAACTATAACTGTGTGGTTTTTGCAGAATTTATGCCTCTGTTGATCGCTGTCATATCAGTGCAGTGCAAAAACTGTCTTCATCCTTTTTTTGTGTGTGTGTGTCACTTTGAACCAAACTGACTTGAACAATTAGGCAGCAGTAAATTGGAGGATGTTACAAGCTGGCTTTAAGAGTTTGTTTTATTTTAATAGTTGTTAAATGATGGGTTATAAACCAGCACACAGAGAGTGCTGTCCTTCAAACTGCAAACCAGCACTGAGCTGCGCTGATGAACAACTACAGTTCTCACACCAGATTTTCTCTGATTATTCTTAGAAAAAAAATTGCTCTTTAATTAAAATCTATTAAAAATTATCTAATTTTTTCACATACTTGGCCTCATTTTTTTTTACTCATTTTAAAATGTCTTTGCCTTGTCTAATATAGGTGGAAATCCAGCAGTTTTACCCGACAGAAAAGGAGGTAAATCTATTCTTAGATACAGTAAACTGAATACTTCTCTCCAGGTTTAAAGTCTGTTTGCTCTGAAGAAATAAATAAACTTCATGAACAAGTCCTAAAATATGATCTTGAAGTGATTTTTTTATTGCTGGATATAGAGTTAAAATCAGCCCAACAAATGGGCCTGATATCTGTCTGCATTGTGTCTCTGATATAGGAGGAAATCCAGCAGTTTTACCTAACAGAAATGGAGGTAAATCTATTGTTAGATACAGTACACTGTATTCTTCTCTCCAGCTTTACTCTCTGCCTCCACTGTAGAAACAATCCTACTCAGTTACTGATTCCTGGAATATTAACTATCAGAACTTTTTATTGCAGGATACGGAGTTAAAGCCGGCCCAACAAATGGACACCAACTGAAAGGTGGTACAATAACATGTCCGATCAAACATGGACACACACTGAGCAAGAATGTGTTTTTTATTCATATTCTGTTCTTGTTGCAGGTTACGGTGCTCAAGCTGGTGGAAATGGAGGACAAGGAACAAAAGGCAATGGTAATATATATGTATTTTTTTTTGATTGGATGCTAATTTAAAAGAAAATTAGTTTTTTACATTTTAAATTAAATCTTACTTCCCATCTTTGTAGAAGCAGTGTTCTATAAATATTTGTTTCATTAAAAAAAAACACTGCTTTCGCCAAACTTTGCTCTCTGTCTGCATTGTGTCTCTGATATAGGAGGAAATCCAGCAGTTTTACCCAACAGAAATGGAGGTAAATCTATTGTTAGATACAGTAAACTGTATTCTTCTCTCCAGCTTTACTCTCTGCATCCACTGTAGAAATAATTCTACTCAGTTGCTGATTCTTGGAATATTAACTATCAGAACTTTTTATTGCAGGATACGGAGTTAAAGCCGGTCCAACAAATGGACACCAACTGAAAGGTGGTACAATAACATATCCGATCAAACATGGATGCACACTGAGCAAGAATGTGTTTTTTATTCATATTCTGTTCTTGTTGCAGGTTACGGTGCTCCAGCTGGTGGAAATGGAGGACAAGGAACTAAAGGCTATGGTACAATATACATATGTGTGTAATAATAAAATGGGAGTGATGTAATAAACAAAATAACAATATAAAAATGACAGAATCACGACATGAACAAGATTGGTAAAAAGAAATGGGGGGAAAAGCAACAAAAGTTGAATACAAGGTTGCTCACACTAATTTTGAATGTCTTAATGTTGGTTTACATGAATCTCAGTTAGTATGACTATAAAAACATGCTTTGATAGTTACAGCCACAAGGAACTGTAGGATGGAAATATCTCCTTTCCTTTCATAAAGGATGTTCCAGTGATTTCTTCTCTGATGGAGATCATGAAGGAAGCTCTGAAACTTCTTTCCAGGCATTTAGAGCATTTGACCTGTTTTTATTATGGCTGCCACTTAAAACCTTACCAAGCAGAAATGGCCGAGCTGCTTCTACTTTGTTGGAAAATAATTAAAAAAAAATTGGATTAATGTATAATTCATCAAAAAGAATTATGAAATTTCAATTTTTATAGTACAGAATATTTCAGGTAAAGGGTTGTATTTCAGTTTGCATGTCAGAATCTCTACCAAACACTAACTTTGCTGTCTGTCTGCCTTGTGTTTCTAATATAGGAGGAAATCCAGAAGTTGTACCCAACGGAAATGGAGGTAAATCTTTTGTTAGACACAACATACTGAATACTTCTCTCCATGTTTAAAGTCTGTTTGCTCTGAAGAAATAAATCAACTTAATGAAAAAGTCCTAGAGTATGACCTTCAAGGGATTTTTATTGCAGGATACGGAGTTAAAGCCGGCCCAACAAATGGACACCAACTGAAAGGTGGTACAATAACATGTCCGATCAAACATGGACACACACTGAGCAAAACTGTGTTTTTTATTCATATTCTGTTCTTTTTGCAGGTTACGGTGCTCAAGCTGGTGGAAATGGAGGACAAGGAACTAAAGGCTATGGTACTATATATATATATATATTTGTTGATTACATGCTTATTAAAAAGAAAATTTTGTTCTTGAATTTTACGGTAAATCTTACTTCCCATCTTTGTGGAAGCAGTGTTGTATGAATGTTTGATTCATGAAAAACTCACTGCTTTCCCCTAACTTTGCTCTCTGTCTGCATTGTGTCTCTGATATAGGAGGAAATCCAGCAGTTTTACCCAACGGAAATGGAGGTAAATCTATTGTTAGATACAGTAAACTGTATTCTTCTCTCCAGCTTTACTCTCTGTATCCACTGTAGAAACAATCCTACTCAGTTACTGATTCCTGGAATACTAACTATAAGAACTTTGTTTTGCAGGATACGGAGTTAAAGCCGGCCCATCAAATGGACACCAACTGAAAGGTGGTACAATAACATGTCCGATCAAACATGGACGCACACTGAGCAAGAATGTGTTTTTTATTCATATTCTGTTCTTGTTGCAGGTTACGGTGCTCAAGCTGGTGGAAATGGAGGACAAGGAACTAAAAGCAACGGTAATATATACATATGTGTGTAATATAAAAATGTGAATGATGTAATAAACAAAATAACAATATAAAAATGACAGAATCACGACATGAACAAGATTGGTCAAAAGAAATGAGGGAAAAGCCACAAAAGTTGAATACAAGGTTGCTCACACTAATTTTGAATGTCTTAATGTTGGTTTACATGAATCTCAGTTAGTATGACTATAAAAACATGTTTTGATAGTTACATCCACAAGGAACTGTAGGATGGAAATATCTCCTTTCCTTTCATAAAGGATGTTCCAGTGATTTCTTCTCTGATTGAGATCATGAAGGAAGCTCTGAAGCTTCTTTCCTGGCATTTAGAGCATTTGACCTGTTTTTATTATGGCTGCCACTTAAAACCTTACCAAGCAGAAATGGCCGAGCTGCTTCTACTTTGTTGGAAAGTAGTAAAATAAATTAGAACGTTTCACAAAGAACTATTGAATTTCAAATTTAATAGTACAGAACATTTCAGGTAAAGGGTTGTATTTCAGTTTGCATGTCAGAATCTCCACCAAACACTAACTTTGCTGTCTGTCTGCCTTGTGTTTCTAATATAGGAGGAAATCCAGAAGTTGTAGCCAACGGAAATGGAGGTAAATCTTTTGTTAGATACAGCAGACTGAATACTTCTCTCCATGTTTAAAGTCTGTTTGCTCTAAAGAAATAAATCAACTTAATGAACATGTCCTAGAATATAATCTTGAAGTGATTTCTATTGCAGGATACGGAGTTAAAGCCAGCCCAACAAATGGACACCAACTGAAAGGTGGTACAATAACATGTCCGATCAAACATGGACGCACACTGAGCAAGAATGTGTTTTTTATTCATATTCTGTTCTTGTTGCAGGTTACGGTGCTCAAGCTGGTGGAAATGGAGGACAAGGAAATAAAGGCAACGGTAATATATACATATGTGTGTAATATAAAAATGTGTGTAATGTAATAAACAACAAAACAATATAAAAATGACAGTCACTACATAAACAAGATTGGTAAAAAGAAATGGGGGAAAAGCTACAAAAGTTGAATAAAAGGTTGCTCACACTAATTTTGAATGTCTTAATGTTGGTTTACATGAATCTCAGTTAGTATGACTATAAAAACATGCTTTGATAGTTACAGCCACAAGGAACTGTAGGATGGAAATATCTCCTTTCCTTTCATAAAGGATGTTCCAGTGATTTCTTCTCTGATGGAGATCATGAAGGAAGCTCTGAAGCTTCTTTCCTGGCATTTAGAGCATTTGACCTGTTTTTATTATGGCTGCCACTTAAAACCTTACCAAGCAGAAATGGCCGAGCTGCTTCTACTTTGTTGGAAAATAATTTAAAAAAAATTGGATTAATGTAAAATTCATCAAAAAGAATTATGAAATTTCAATTTTTATAGTACAGAATATTTCAGGTAAAGGGTTGTATTTCAGTTTGCATGTCAGAATCTCTTCCAAACACTAACTTTGCTGTCTGTCTGCCTTGTGTTTCTAATATAGGAGGAAATCCAGAAGTTGTACCCAACGGAAATGGAGGTAAATCTTTTGTTAGATACAGCAGACTGAATACTTCTCTCCATGTTTAAAGTCTGTTTCCTCTGAAGAAATAAATCAACTTAATGAAAAAGTCCTAGAGTATGACCTTCAAGGGATTTTTATTGCAGGATACGGAGTTAAAGCCGGCCCAACAAATGGACACCAACTGAAAGGTGGTACAATAACATGTCCGATCAAACATGGACACACACTGAGCAAGAATGTGTTTTTTATTCATATTCTTTTCTTTTTGCAGGTTACGGTGCTCAAGCTGGTGGAAATGGAGGACAAGGAACTAAAGGCTATGGTACTATATATATATATATTTGTTGATTACATGCTTATTAAAAAGAAAATTAGTTTTTTACATTTTAAATTAAATCTTACTTCCCATCTTTGTGAAAGCAGTGTTGTATAAATGTTTGATTCATGAAAAAATCACTGCTTTCCCCTAACTTTGCTCTCTGTCTGCATTGTGTCTCTGATATAGGAGGAAATCCAGCAGTTTTATCCAACGGAAATGGAGGTAAATCTATTGTTAGATACAGTAAACTGTATTCTTCTCTCCAACTTTACTCTCTGCATCCACTGTAGAAATAATCCTACTCAGTTGCTGATTCTTGGAATATTAACTATCAGAACTTTTTATTGCAGGATACGGAGTTAAAGCCGGTCCAACAAATGGACACCAACTGAAAGGTGGTACAATAACATGTCCGATCAAACATGGACGCACACTGAGCAAGAATGTGTTTTTTATTCATATTCTATTCTTGTTGCAGGTTACGGTGCTCAAGCTGGTGGAAATGGAGGACAAGGAACTAAAAGCAACGGTAATATATACATATGTGTGTAATATAAAAATGTGAGTGATGTAATAAACAAAATAACAATATAAAAATGACAGAATCACGACATGAACAAGATTGGTCAAAAGAAATGGGGGGAAAAGCAACAAAAGTTGAATACAAGGTTGCTCACACTAATTTTGAATGTCTTAATGTTGGTTTACATGAATCTCAGTTAGTATGACTATAAAAACATGTTTTGATAGTTACAGCCACAAGGAACTGTGGGATGGAAATATCTCCTTTCCTTTCATAAAGGATGTTCCAGTGATTTCTTCTCTGATTGAGATCATGAAGGAAGCTCTGAAGCTTCTTTCCTGGCATTTAGAGCATTTGACCTGTTTTTATTATGGCTGCCACTTAAAACCTTACCAAGCAGAAATGGCCGAGCTGCTTCTACTTTGTTGGAAAGTAGTAAAATAAATTAGAACGTTTCACAAAGAACTATTGAATTTCAAATTTAATAGTACAGAACATTTCAGGTAAAGGGTTGTATTTCAGTTTGCATGTCAGAATCTCCACCAAACACTAACTTTGCTGTCTGTCTGCCTTGTGTTTCTAATATAGGAGGAAATCCAGAAGTTGTAGCCAACGGAAATGGAGGTAAATCTTTTGTTAGATACAGCAGACTGAATACTTCTCTCCATGTTTAAAGTCTGTTTGCTCTAAAGAAATAAATCAACTTAATGAACATGTCCTAGAATATAATCTTGAAGTGATTTCTATTGCAGGATACGGAGTTAAAGCCGGCCCAACAAATGGACACCAACTGAAAGGTGGTACAATAACATGTCCGATCAAACATGGATGCACACTGAGCAAGAATGTGTTTTTTATTCATATTCTGTTCTTGTTGCAGGTTACGGTGCTCAAGCTGGTGGAAATGGAGGACAAGGAACTAAAGGCAACGGTAATATATACATATGTGTGTAATATAAAAATGTGTGTAATGTAATAAACAACAAAACAATATAAAAATGACAGAATCACTACATAAACAAGATTGGTAAAAAGAAATGGGGGGAAAAGCCACAAAAGTTGAATACAAGGTTGCTCACACTAATTTTGAATGTCTTAATGTTGGTTTACATGAATCTCAGTTAGTATGACTATAAAAACATGCTTTGATAGTTACAGCCACAAGGAACTGTAGGATGGAAATATCTCCTTTCATAAAGGATGTTCCAGTGATTTCTTCTCTGATGGAGATCATGAAGGAAGCTCTGAAGCTTCTTTCCTGGCATTTAGAGCATTTGACCTGTTTTTATTATGGCTGCCACTTAAAACCTTACCAAGCAGAAATGGCCGAGCTGCTTCTACTTTGTTGGAAAGTAGTAAAATAAATTAGAACGTTTCACAAAGAGCTGTTGAATTTCAATTTTTATAGTACAGAACATTTCAGGTAAAGGGTTGTATTTCAGTTTGCATGTCAGAATCACTAGCTAACACTAACTTTGCTGTCTGTCTGCCTTGTGTTTCTAATATAGGAGGAAATCCAGAAGTTGTACCCAACGGAAATGGAGGTAAATCTTTTGTTAGATACAGCAGACTGAAGACTTCTCTCCATGTTTAAAGTCTGTTTGCTCTAAAGAAATAAATCAACTTAATGAACATGTCCTAGAATATAATCTTGAAGTGATTTCTATTGCAGGATACGGAGTTAAAGCCGGCCCAACAAATGGACACCAACTGAAAGGTGGTACAATAACATGTCCGATCAAACATGGATGCACACTGAGCAAGAATGTGTTTTTTATTCATATTCTGTTCTTGTTGCAGGCTACGGTGCTCAAGCTGGTGGAAATGGAGGACAAGGAAATAAAGGCAACGGTAATATATACATATGTGTATAACATAAAAATATGAGTGATGTAATAAACAAAATAACAATATAAAAATGACAGAATCACGACATGAACAAGATTGGTCAAAAGAAATGGGGGAAGAGCCACAAAAGTTGAATAAAAGGTTGCTCACACTAATTTTGAATGTCTTAATGTTGGTTTACATGAATCTCAGTTAGTATGACTATAAAAACATGCTTTGATAGTTACAGCCACAAGGAACTGTGGGATGGAAATATCTCCTTTCCTTTCATAAAGGATGTTCCAGTGATTTCTTCTCTGATGGAGATCATGAAGGAAGCTCTGAAACCTCTTTCCTGGCATTTAGAGCATTTGACCTGTTTTTATTATGGCTGCCACTTAAAACCTTACCAAGCAGAAATGGCCGAGCTGCTTCTACTTTGTTGGAAAGTAGTAAAATAAATTAGAACGTTTCACAAAGAACTATTGAATTTCAAATTTAATAGTACAGAACATTTCAGGTAAAGGGTTGTATTTCAGTTTGCATGTCAGAATCTCTACCAAACACTAACTTTGCTGTCTGTCTGCCTTGTGTTTCTAATATAGGAGGAAATCCAGAAGTTGTAGCCAACGGAAATGGAGGTAAATCTTTTGTTAGACACAACATACTGAATACTTTTCTCCATGTTTAAAGTCTGTTTGCTCTGAAGAAATAAATCAACTTAATGAACATGTCCTAGAGTATGACCTTCAAGGGATTTCTATTGCAGGATACGGAGTTAAAGCCGGCCCAACAAATGGACACCAACTGAAAGGTGGTACAATAACATGTCCGATCAAACATGGATGCACACTGAGCAAGAATGTGTTTTTTATTCATATTCTGTTCTTGTTGCAGGTTACGGTGCTCAAGCTGGTGGAAATGGAGGACAAGGAACTAAAGGCTATGGTACTATATACATATATATTTGTTGATTACATGCTTATTAAAAAGAAAATTTTGTTCTTGAATTTTAAGGTAAATCTTACTTCCCATCTTTGTGGAAGCAGTGTTGTATGAATGTTTGATTCATGAAAAACTCACTGCTTTCCCCTAACTTTGCTGTCTGTCTGCATTGTGTCTCTGATATAGGAGGAAATCCAGCAGTTTTACCCAACGGAAATGGAGGTAAATCTAATGTTAGATACAGTAAACTGTATTCTTCTCTCCAGCTTTACTCTCTGCATCCACTGTAGAAACAATCCTACTCAGTTACTGATTCCTGGAATACTAACTTTCAGAACTTTGTTTTGCAGGATACGGAGTTAAAGCCGGTCCATCAAATGGACACCAACTGAAAGGTGGTACAATAACATGTCCGATCAAACATGGACACACACTGAGCAAGAATGTGTTTTTTATTCATATTCTGTTCTTGTTGCAGGTTACGGTGCTCAAGCTGGTGGAAATGGAGGACAAGGAACTAAAGGCTATGGTACTGTATACATATGTGTGTAATATAAAAATGTGTGTAATGTAATAAACAACAAAACAATATAAAAATGACAGAATCACTACATAAAATTGATTGGTAAAAAGAAATGGGGGAAAAGCCACAAAGGTTGAATACAAGGTTGCTCACACTAATTTTAAATGTCTTAATGTTGGTTTACATGAATCACAGTTAGTATGACTATAAAAACATGCTTTGGTAGTTACAGCCACTAGGAACTGTAGGATGGAACACTACCTTTGTCATAGACATAGTCATAGTGAACTTTATTTTCAATCTTCTATGCAACAGTACATTACACAGTGACTAAAATTGCGTTTCCCCAGACTCCAAATGTGCAGAAAGCTAAAATTGACACGTAACTAAGACATGAACTAAAATTTACACTAAAGATAAAAATTTACACATAAACTAGTATATGACATAAAGTGGAGATAAATATCAGTAACAACACAACAAAACAACAGTCAACACCGCAAGTAGACAACAGTGAGCATCATTTTCAGACTATCCAGTGTACAGAAAAAGGTCAGTTGAGTATGTTACTAGAGTGCAAATAATATTGAGATCAACAGACAGCAAAACATGTGCAATTGGTATGGCAAAGTGCAGAGTAGCAGCATGAACATGGATAGAATGTAAACTGTTATTGTGCAAGTAATTTCAAGTAGTATGGTCTTGGTTTGCAAGTAGTTTGGTTTTTAGTGCAAGTATGTGTGTGGGAAGGGGGGGAGGGTTATGTCCTTGTCTTCAGGAGTGAGTTTAGCAGTCTGATGGTCTGTGGAAAGAAGCTGTTGCTGAGTCTTGTGGTCCTGCAGCGCATACTGGTGTAGAGCTTACCAGATAGTAGGAGAGTAAACAGTTTGTGTGAGGGGTTTGTGGTGTCTTTGATGATGTTGGTGGCTCTTCTTTGGCAGCGGGATGGATACAGGTCCTGTATGGATGTTTGCGGTTATCCTATGATCTTCTCTGCTGTTCTCACCACTCTCTGTAGTGCCTTCTGGTCAGCAACATGACAGCTGCCATACGAGACTGACAGACTGCTGGTGAGGATGCTCTCAATGGCACCCTTGTAGAAGATGGTTAGTCTAGGAGGGGGGAGACTAGCTCTCCTCATCCTACGTAGGAAGTGGAAGCGTTGCTGTACCTTCTTGACCAGGGAGGTGGTGTTGGTTGTCCATGTCAAGTCATCACTGATGTGTACCCCAAGAAACTTGGTACTCTTCACTGATTCCACAGTTCTGCCATTTATGGTGAGAGGTGCGAGTGGCTCGTGATTTTTCCTAAAGTCCACAGTTATTTCTTTTTTCTTATTGACATTGAAGTGTAAGTTGTTGCTGTCACACCAATTGATGAGATGTTGCACCTTTTCCTTGTAGGCTGAGTCGTCATTGTTGCTGATGAGGCCCACTACTTTTGTATCATCTGCAAACTTTATGATGTGGTTTGACTTGTGCCTGGCACAACAGTCATGGGTCATCAGGGTGAACAGCAGCGGGCTCAACACACATCCCTGGGGGGCCCCAGTGTTCATTATGGTGGTCTGTAAGGAGTTGTTGCCAACTCTTATTGTCTTTGGTCTATTGGTGAGAAAGTCCAGCAGCCAGATGCAGATGTGCGGGCCCAATGCCTATATCTTTGAGTTTGTTCACCAGGTGTTGTGGGATGACTGTGTTGAAGGCAGAGCTGAAGTCAATGAACAGCATCCGCACACAGCTGTTTCTGTTCTCCAGATGAGCCAGGCTGAGGTGGAGTGCTGCTGCTATGGCATCATCAGTGGAGCGCTTGGGACGGTAGGCAAACTGGAATGGGTCAAAGGTGGCTGGTAGGCTGGATGTTATGTGGGCCTTGACCAGCCTTTCGAAGCACTTCATCATGATGGGGGTGAGTGCTATGGGCCTGTAGTCATTCAGGCCCCATCCACACGTAGCCGGGTATCTGCTAAAACGAATATATTTTTCTACGTTTGGACCTGTCATCCACATGAAAACGCATAAAAACGCACCGTAAACGAATGTTTTTAAAAACTCCGGGCAAAGTGAAGATTTTGAAAACTCCGTTTATGCAGCTGCGTGTAGACAGAGATAACCGGAGATTTGCGTTTTCGAACGTCACAATATGCACCAAAACAACAACAAATCTGCTTAAAAGTCTAAAGTGCGACCTTTGTTTACTGAAGAAGCATGGATGTCTTGAGAACTGTGGTGGTTATTATTGTGCAAGCGCTGTTTACAGCCTTGATTTTACACGCCCAAGTCGTACTCCTCACTCCTGTCGCTGTCGGAATTATTACGTCCTCATATCGAGGGGCAGTCCACTGTCATACGATCACCTGTCCGTGTGCTCAAAAAAGTGGCGTGCACACTTTATTATTTAGCTGACGAGGGCAGATTGCGCAAAACAGCAAATGCATTTGGGTTGTCAAGACAGGTGAAAACGCAGATGTTCGGTTATGTGTGGAAGGTGTTTTTTTCGAAAACGAGGTAATGTGGATACAGATTATTTTATAAACGGAGGGGGGGGAAACATTCGGTTTTAAAAATACCCGGCTACGTGTGGTAGCCGAGTTGTTGCTGGAGATTTCTTTGGAAGCGGTATGATGGTGGTGGCTTTGAAGCATTGTGGTATGATGGCTTGGTTCAAAGAGATGTTGAAGATGTCTGTGAGGACTTCCGTAAGGGAGTTAGCACAGTCCCTAAGCAAACGCCCAGGTATATTGTCAGGGCCAGCAGCCTTCCTGGGGTTCACCTTTGCAAGGGTCCTCCGCACAGCGGCCGGGTCCAGTTGGAGTGTTGCATTTTCCAGGCAGTGAGGGGCTTTTGTTGGAGTGGTGGTGTTGTTTTCTTCAAACCGGCTGAAGAAGACATTGAGTGAGTTGAGGAAGTCTGTGCTATCTTCGCAGGGTGGGGGAGTGGGCCTGTAGTTTGTTACTGACTGAATGCCTTGCCATGGCATCTGAGGTCTTTTGTGTGAGTGAAATGAGATTGGATTTTCTGACCATAGGCACGTTTGGCAACTCTCAAGCCCCGGTTCAAGTTGGCTCTCGTGGATCTGAGGGCTTCTTTGTCACCTGACTTGAAAGCAGAGTTCCGTGCTCTCAGGAGCTCACGTACCTCCCTGGTGAGCCAGGGTTTGTCGTTTGCCCTGGTGGTGATATTTATTTATGACAGTCACATCCTCCATGCATTTGGATATGTAGCCAGTCACAGACTCTGTATATTCTGTTATGTTGACATGCTGGTTGGAAGTGGTGGCCTCTCTGAAGACATTCCATTCTGTGCGTTCAAAACAGTCCTGCAGCGATGAGGTGGCCCCCTCTGGCCAAGTTCTGATCTGTTTCACAGTAGGTTTGCACCTCGTTAGCTGTGGCCTGTAGGCAGGAATGAGGCTGACAGAGAGATGATCAGAGTTCCCCAGGTGGGGGTGGGGAACAGCTCTGTATGCCTGTTTCACATTGGTATATACCTGGTCAAGAATATTGTTTCCACTGGTTGCAAAGTCCACATATTTGTGATAGTGAGGGAGTATTGACTTCAAATTGGCATGATTGAAATCGCCCGCGATTACGTTGGCATCCTCCGGATTAGAGTCTTGTATGGAGCACACAGCCTGATACAGTGTAGCGAGTGCGTCCTTTGTGTTCGCGCTAGGCGGCAGATACACAGCTGTTAAGGTCACGGCTGAGAATTCTCTCGGCAGGTATGTTGGACAGCACTTAACTGTTAGGAATTCGATGTCCTCAGAACAGTGGCTTGCGATGACTTTGGCGTTCGTAGTCCAGTTATTGTTGAGAAAGATGCACACACCACCACCTCGTGATTTCCCGCTGAGAAGTAGGCTTCTGTCCGCTCTGTACATTGTTTGACCCTCCAGCTGAATGGCGTTGTCTGGAACGGCGTGGTTTAGCCATGTCTCAGTGAGGATGATGGCGTTGAAGTCTCTCACCTTTCTTTGAGTAGTTAGATCCAATCTGAGGTAGTCCATTTTGTTTTCCATCGATCGGACATTGGATAGAAGAATCGAAGGAAGTGCGGGTTTATGTGGCGCTTTCCTTAGCCGAGCACTGATGCCAGCACGGCAGCCTCGCTTGCTAGCTCTGGCACACCTCTTGCGACGCATGCTAGTTCTCTCCCACCGCTTGCGTCGCTTCCAACGTCGGCCGGTGACAGGAGCAGAGTCCGCTGCTTTGCAGGCCCCTGGATCTTGTCTGCGTACAATACCTAGCTCGTCGAGTTCAACAGGTTCCAAAGTCCATGTAATTCCGGAGAGATCGCATGAGAAGTTGGTGTTTCGTAGTCCAAGTAGAGGGCTTCTGTCGTAGACTCTTTTCGAACATGACTGAGACGGATCAGACGACACATTTAACAAAAAATGCACATTGCTATCGGGAGCCGAAGTGGTCGCTGCCGTACGGGGCGCCGCCATCTTAGACTCTAGTGAAAACCACTATGATCAACAATTGCTCTCTGTCTACCTTGTGTTTCTAATATAGGAGGAAATCCAGAAGTTGTACCCAACGGAAATGGAGGTAAATCTTTTGTTAGATACAGCATACTGAATACTTCTCTCCATGTTTAAAGTCTGTTTGCTCTGAAGAAATAATTCAACTTCATGAAAAAGTCATAGAATATAATCTTGAAGTGATTTCTATTGCAGGATACGGAGTTAAAGCCGGCCCAACAAATGGACACCAACTGAAAGGTGGTACAATAACATGTCTGATCAAACATGGACACACACTGAGCAAGAATGTGTTTTTTATTCATATTCTGTTCTTGTTGCAGGTTACGGTGCTCAAGCTGGTGGAAATGGAGGACAAGGAACTAAAGGCTATGGTACTATATAAATATATATAGATATGTGTTGATTACATGCTTATCAAAAAGAAAATTTCATTCTTCAATTTTACAGTAAATCTTACTTCCCATCTTTGGCGGAGTAGTGTTCTATGAATGTTTGATTAAAAAAAAAATCACTGCTTTCCCCTAACTTTGCTCTCTGTCTGCATTGTGTCTCTGATATAGGAGGAAATCCAGCAGTTGTACCGAACGGAAATGGAGGTAAATCTATTGTTAGATACAGTAAACTGTATTCTTCTCTCCAGCTTTACTCTCTGCATCCACTGTAGAAATAATTCTACTCAGTTGCTGATTCTTGGAATATTAACTATCAGCACTTTTTATTGCAGGATACGGAGTTAAAGCCGGTCCAACAAATGGACACCAACTAAAAGGTGGTACAATAACATGTTTGATCAAACATGGACACACTGAGCAAGAATGTGTTTTTTATTCATATTCTGTTCTTGTTGCAGGTTACGGTGCTCAAGCTGGTGGAAATGGAGGACAAGGAACTAAAGGCAACGGTAATATATACATATGTGTGTAATATAAAAATGTGTGCAATGTAATAAACAACAAAACAATATAAAAATGACAGAATCACTACATAAACAAGATTGGTAAAAAGAAATGGGGTGAAAAGCCACAAAAGTTGAATACAAGGTTGCTCACACTAATTTTGAATGTCTTAATGTTGGTTTACATGAATCTCAGTTAGTATGACTATAAAAACATGCTTTGATAGTTACAGCCACAAGGAACTGTAGGATGGAAATATCTCCTTTCCTTTCATAAAGGATGTTCCAGTGATTTCTTCTCTGATGGAGATCATGAAGGAAGCTCTGAAGCTTCTTTCCAGGCATTTAGAGCATTTGACCTGTTTTTATTATGGCTGCCACTTAAAACCTTACCAAGCAGAAATGGCCGAGCTGCTTCTACTTTGTTGGAAAATAATAAAACAAAATTAGAACGTTTCACAAAGAGCTGTTGAATTTCAATTTTTATAGTACAGAACATTTCAGGTAAAGGGTTGTATTTCAGTTTGCATGTCAGAATCACTACCTAACACTAACTTTGCTGTCTGTCTGCCTTGTGTTTCTAATATAGGAGGAAATCCAGAAGTTGTAGCCAACGGAAATGGAGGTAAATCTTTTGTTAGATACAGCAGACTGAATACTTCTCTCCATGTTTAAAGTCTGTTTGCTCTAAAGAAATAAATCAACTTAATGAACATGTCCTAGAATATAATCTTGAAGTGATTTCTATTGCAGGATACGGAGTTAAAGCCAGCCCAACAAATGGACACCAACTGAAAGGTGGTACAATAACATGTCCGATCAAACATGGATGCACACTGAGCAAGAATGTGTTTTTTATTCATATTCTGTTCTTGTTGCAGGTTACGGTGCTCAAGCTGGTGGAAATGGAGGACAAGGAACTAAAGGCTATGGTACTATATACATATATATTTGTTGATTACATGCTTATTAAAAAGAAAATTTTGTTCTTGAATTTTACAGTAAATCTTACTTCCCATCTTTGTAGAAGCAGTGTTGTATGAATGTTTGATTAATAAAAAAATCACTGCTTTCCCCTAACTTTGCCCTCTGTCTGCATTTTGTCTCTGATATAGGAGGAAATCCAGCAGTTTTATCCAACGGAAATGGAGGTAAATCTAATGTTAGATACAGTAAACTGAATAGTTCTCTCCAGCTTTACTCTCTGCATCCACTGTAGAAATAATCTTACTCAGTTACTTATTCCTGGAACACTAACTAACTGAACTTTGTTTTTCAGGGTACGGAGTTAAAACCGGCCCATCAAATGGACACCAACTGAAAGGTGGTACAATAACATGTTTGATCAAACATGGACACACACTGAGCAAGAATGTGTTTTTTATTCATATTCTGTTCTTGTTGCAGGTTACGGTGCTCAAGCTGGTGGAAATGGAGGACAAGGAACTAAAGGCAACGGTAATATATACATATATTTGTTCATTGGATGCTTATTTAAAATTTGGTTCTTACATTTTACAGTAAATCTTACTTCTCATATTTGTAGAAGCAGTGTCGAATAAATTTTTGTTACATCGAAGAATTTAGTATTGATGCTATGAGTGGGTGACACGACACTGGCCAACAATATATTGAGTGCTTCAAAATGTTTCCACCACCCTAATATCTAAACCACTTAATCTAAAAATAGATGTAAATTGTTTCGCATTGTTAAATGTAATAATTGTTTTGGTCAAGGAGTGGTAGCTGATCCGTCAAGTGGCAGTGGGGCAACTTCAAATGGTAAGAAACACGAAAGGGGCAGAGGGGTACTTTGATTTCTTAAAACTTTCTTCCTCTTTTTTTACTTTTTTTTTTACTTTATGTGTGTTTTTAATGTATACATTAAGGATGGATGTATATTTAACAGGACAGGGAGGAGCTGGAGGTAAACCCATGAAGGGATATGGCCGACCACTCTATGGACCAGGTAACTCGAGCTACCTTGTTGTCCAGTTGCTTTACAGAGCAAAAGCTAAACTTAAACGTAGATGAGACAAAAAGGGGAAAATAAAAAATGTAAAAACTACTCATGAAAACAATGTCAAAACTAAAACAAAAGAATACAAAAGACAAACAAAAAAAGGTTTAACAAAACGAATTGCTAACAGGTAGGAGTTGAATATGAGTTTTTTCAGAGCGCTCATTTTTAAATTTTGCCATCGGAGAGGAACCTGAAAACTAGACTCTGGCCCTGATTCGAGAGTTTCTGGGAACAACAAGTAGGCCTGCATTCAAGAGCAAGGTGTTTTTGTGGGGTGATAAGAAACTTCTCTAGAGAGCTTGACCATAAAGGGCTTTTTAAGTAATGGGAGGGAATTTAAACTATCCTAAACATAACAGGGAGCCAGTGTAGAGATGGTAAAACTGGAGAAATGTGATCTTCCTTGGGAGGAACCGGTCAGTACTCTGGCTGGAGCCTTTTGGATCAACTGAGAGCTCTTCAGGGAGTTATTTTGACACCCAGTAAACATTTCACTGCAGTAGTCAAGCCTACATGTGACAAATGCATGGAACTTTGACTCACTTTATTTACATATATGTCTGTATCTCCGTGACTTAAGGCCCAGGTGTAGGGATGGGACCTTTCAGAGGTCTGGGAGTACCTCAGCTTGCCAGGAACCAAGGGAAGGGTGAGTGAACACAATGTTATGGTGCTAAGACCACCACCTAATATTCCAGTTCGAAGCAGACTTGATTATTTAGATCTCATAAAAGGTCAAACAGAAATATTTTAGGTTAATCTAGATGAAAATGTGATTGTAGGCCACAATGGCGTTTATGGCAGCGCTGGTTTGGCTCTGGGACCACGTTATGGAAATGGAGGAACGAAGGGACTAATGCAAGGTATAATGGTCCTTACTGCTGAGTGAAAATTACATTTCTATCAACCTTTATTATTTTCACGTCATCACTTGATAATATTACGATTTTAGGGTATGGTAATGCAGCAGGTGTATCCAATGGATATGGTGCCAAACCCAATGGTAAGCATGCCACTTCTTTCCTGAGATGGATTTATGGTATAAAAGAGTTTTTCTACTTTCACCTCAGTGAAACGTAACTCACTTTTATCAATGTTTTACAGGATATGGAGGTCCCAGAGGAGGTGCAATGAGACCCCAACCAGGTAATAACTGTGAAAAACATGCCAAAAACACCTTAAAACACTACTGAACTCTCTGTAATCATATATTTGATCTTAAGGTTATGGCAATGGAGCTGTTCCTAATGGACATGGATCCAAACCCAATGGTATACATTATTTACTATATATAGTTTTATAAATGTTCCTAGTTTAGTGTAATGATATAAACAAACACAAATATGCAAATATGATATTTCTTGTATTTAACCCTAGGTTACGGCGCAGCAGCCGGCACTGGAGTTTTCAAAGGATATGGTGCACAATCCAACGGTGACATTCTGTTTTTTTTATATAAACTGCAATAACAAAAACTTAGAGGGGCTTTAAAGGAAGATCTAATACTTATATGTATGAAATATACATAATACATTGATAATTCTTACACAACAGCTAAATAAATAAATATAAAAGGAAATAGTTAATAGACAGGAGCAGTCTGAGACTGCACACCTCTATCAAAGCTGACAGCTGGAAATGGAGGTAAACCCAATGAAGCTTTTACTTTCAAAGAAACAAATTTATCTCTGAAATTCAAGGACATAAAGATGACGTGTGAAAATCAATCTTCAGGGCTACTCTGGTGCTGAATTTATCTCTAACCCGTAATGACATCTTGACAATCATTGTTTGCAGTATATGGACCGAGCAGTGGCTCAAAACCTCAAAGTACAAAAGGAGTACTTTACACAACAAATCCATGTTGTGATGTTAAACTGAATTACTCTGTGTTGTAGTAAGTCATCATACTGGCTAATGTTTGTTTCCCAGGTTACGGCACAATGCAAAATGGAAAGGGTCAAACCTTTCAAGGTGCGGATGTATCCAATGGAAAGAGCTATAAAGGCAGAGTTCCCTCTCCTCAGCAGCAGGCTGAAGCAGCGGTGGAGAATGTTTCATCTCAACACGTGATAACTGAAGGTGAAGTGCCTGATGTCCCTGAGCCCACGAGTGGCCTCCTTGTTATGGTGACACAAGAGAAATACCAAAAGCTGCCACCATATGTGCCCCAAGGAATTAACTACAAACAGACACCACTAATCCATGAGGCCACACCAGAACCAGTGTCAGTACATCCTGAAGCCAGAGACTCAGACCATGCACCTGAACCTGAACCTGCACCTATGGGACCAAGGGACAAAGGTCAGAAAGGAGCCACTTCTGGACCTGCACCAGTGGTTCCTCAAAGCAACCCTGTCCCAGAAGCAGAAGCAGAAACAGGCAAGTACCCTTAACTTGAAGCACCTTGTGTCATCGTGGTTCCACTGTGTTGTTGGAGTATTCCTCAACGGCATGCTGCAGAGTGGATGGGTACAGTGCCTCAGAGACAGCATGACGTTTTGATGATAGCTTGGCATAAATCGAAAAAGAAAGAGAAGGCTCGATAAATGAATTATGACAACTTCAATTATTATTTAGTTGTTATTTCTCAGTCATAATAACTGATTTATTTGATTCCAGTGGAAGAATTAAAGTAGCTTCTTAATGTATTTGTTTACATTTCAGTTTAATAATTTCTGAGATGTCACTTTTGAATTTTGACTTGTTTGACTGTATGCGCACTTGCTTGACATTGCGTTTGTTGACTCTTGGAGGCTTTTAAAGTAACTTGTTATTTAATTTAACATGCGCATGAGGGTGCAATTTGGAAAAGGGGTTTAAATGTTAATGAAGTGTATGTCCTGCAAGTTATGTGGCTGGAGGTGCTGTTTGTGGGCAAAAAAAGCTGCAGTGGCAGATGTTGCTTTTTAGGAGTAGACAGCTCTGCCAAGGAGCATGTTGTCCCTGAAACCATGAAATCACTGAAAGTCAAAGCTGCTCCTGAAACAGAGGCAGCAAGAAGTACAGAGAAAATCACTTAAAAGGAAATGTTGCCTGTGGGTGAGCCTGAGGCTACATAACAGGAAGCAAACATCAAGAGTCAACCAGAGATGGAACCTGACAGATTCAGGGTCAAAAGTCTCCCTGCTGAGGAAATGCAGAATTACCAAGTTCTGATTAAAGTGTGGTCATGATTATAATTGTTGTGAAGACGGAGTGTTTTTGTAATCCCAGCTGTATATTAGCTACACGCTCTCTTGAGCTCTCTTTTTTAACATTGTTAATGTAAATCGTTAAAAATTTCCATTTACTGTTAGCCTGGGAATTCCCATGCTACTTTGCGCTCGATTTCATTCTCACTGCAAAGTCAGCCTGGAAACCACCGCCCTTATTTTTGCCTGAGTTTGGGAACCAATCACAGAACGGGGGCGGCAGCAAGACGATGACGACGTCTATGCGCTACACCGAAGCTTGTAGTGTGTTAATCCAACACAACGTTACCGTTCGATGCAGCCTTAGAAAGTGTTTCGGAGTAGATTCACCCTAGGGTCATTTTGAACCGTGACATCCAGCCAAGTAGCCCACCCGAAGTTTTTCCGATATTGGCTGAACATTAGCCGAGTTACTGAGTTATCCCGAATAGCTTAGTACAAGCGCTAATGGACCCTGGCAGTATCTCCAAAATTACCACACTAAAATCACATGCCATGACACCAAACTTCTACTGTAGTACAAATATGGTCTGTACTCACAAAACGATGCATTTGGAAGTTTGTACATAGTCCAGGAGTTTATTATTATCAACACAAGCCTAATAGCTTCTCTGCTGCTAAAGCTGCGTCGACGTCACTTCCTTGATCTCGGAGCTTCAATGTAAGATGAAGGTTGATCTACTACTGTAGACAACAAAGCAAGGCTGCTCAATTTCTCCATTGATAAAATAAATTCACAACTCTACAACATAAAAATTCATGTAGAATATAGCTTATACTTTGTTGTCTACAGTAGTAGATGACCCTAGGGTGAATCTACTCTGAACCATCACTTTAAGTAGCTTAGAGCGCAAGTTCACTTTCATTTTACTTTTTTTTCTTCTTCTTCCTCGTCGAATTTCTGTCATCATCTGGTATAAGTGATACAATTGGCTATGAATCACGTGCAAAGCAGCATGGGAAGAACCAGACGCCATTTGATAGATATTCGTAGCGCCCAATAAACGGCTCTAGGCATTCGTAAACCAGGCCTCAAATACGAGAAAATGCACACCTAGTTCCCAGACCACCATCTCATCGAGATTGTGGACGCGTCAGCCAGGCTAATTTACTGTGTGAATTGAATTTCTTTGGATCACTTAAGATAATCCTGATTAATAGATGCAAGTGTAGGAACACCCATAGGAGAAACGGTCAATGGATCCTTTCCCTCCTTTTGACTAATGAATTTTTATACTTCTTATGGACGAAAAACATTTCATTCATACTTTGGTTGATTCACACCAAACCAGCGTCAGTCCCAAACTGTGTTTAGTGCTATAAGCGTATGTTAGTAGGAACAAACGTGTTGGTAGGTAGACATCAAGAGACTCCAAATCAACCCCAAAGAGCTGCTTTTCATGGAGCTCCGAACACAGAGATTGTTAAATACAATATGACAATGTTTGGGCTTTTTTTGGCTGATTTCTGAAGTATGTGCATGTCTTTGCGTCTGCTGCACTTTGTATTCTTAATTTGTGGTTTTGATGGCCATTTATACACTGGTGTTGCAGACTGTGGACCAGATGGACAATGGATGAAGATACCAAGACCTGGTAAATTTAAGATGTTATACTGTAGTGGTGATATTTGATAAAATGATAACAACACTGCATTCTCAGTGGTCTAAATGTGATGCACACTAAGACTGACCCTTTTCTGAGCATTGTAGCAGTAAATAATTCAGTCACCCCTAAGGAGAAAATGTTAAAGCAGCTGCTTGATGAGTATACATCTAAAAGAGAAGTGGAGCTTTATTATAATGTATATATTTATATATTTTTTCAGGTTATGATGCAGGTACTGGTGCCTCAGATGGAACAAAAACAAAAGGTATTTGTATACCTGTCAATCTGTGTAAACTGCAGGCAGTTTAGTCATCATACAAATGCAGGAACTGCAGGAAGATCTGTTACTGATGATACTGGGCCATTGTTTAGGATATGGTGGCAGTGCAGGCGGGTACTCAAATGGAGGAGGAGCTAAAGCAAATAAACCAGGTAGAATGCTGAATAAATAACACATTTTATTTTATTAAAAGCATACACATTTGTTGTTTATTTACCAAGTAATCACATTACTATTTCCTACAGTTTATACTTCTTTACATGTATAGTTTCTCAGTTATTTTTACTTCACTTAGGCTTGTTTGCTTTTCCACTGATTTTATGTCTATATATCGTTGGTTTTATGTATGCAGAGCTTGGGTATCCTCATGCTGGGGAAACTATGCCAGCTAGTAAGTTTTCTTTACTCTTTCAACTCAATAGCATTCACCCTGATAAGGCATAGGAAAAAATTCTGATTAAAAAATGTGGAAAATGCGCTCTGTTTGTGTTCAGGTTACGGACACGGAGCCTACCCTGCAGCTGGATATGAAATTGGAAAATCATATGGAGGTTCAGTTTCCAATAAAAAGCTTCAAAATGTTTTTTATTCAGCTTGTAAGCTGGTTATTGGTTAAACCTAAAGTAGCTTCAGAAAATAAGGCTTAATTTATAACCCCAAAAAAATCTATTTTCAGGGTTTTAATAAAATTCTACCATTTCTCCCAGGAAACATGGGTCTGGGAGAATCAAACTAAGTCAAAATCAGATAATGCTGACTGGTCACTGTATTCATAAATATTTCTATACAAATAAAACACATTCCTTAAATTAAGATATTATATTCCAACTGTTGTTGCAACCCATTAGCCTGCTCATCTAAGATCCAAGAGCTTACGTACTTTGCTTTTTTTTAAGGGTATGGACAGGGCTATGGACAGGGCTATGGTGCAGGTCCACAGCCTGACTTTGCAAGTAAATACAACATTATAAAAATTTAGCACAGATAATAGGTTTCATTTTGTGACAATAATGGCAAAAGTCAATATTTGTCTTTTTTCCAGGTCTTAGCCAAGGTGTGCCTACTGCTGATGGCAAATCAGGTATGACACGGGTGATGAGTGAACATACAGTTAGGGCTAAATACAACATAAGAATGAAGTTTTGATTGTAACCAAGACACCAAAGGTGAAGCAATGAAAATGAACCCATTCATGCTGATTCCACAGGTGGCAACCAAGAGCTTCTGTTCAATGGAGCACCAGTGGTTCCTGCTGGACTAGATGGTAAAGCCACACCATTGGTTGAAAATATGAGCATGTGTGACATAAAGGATTTTATTACATTTCAGAGAAATAAACAAAAAAGCTAATTACTTACGTAGAGTAAACCTTTTGAGTGTTACTGGTGCAGCAGATGTACTCATATTGTCCTTCCCCTCATGTAGGAATAAATCAGTTTAAGCCTCAGTCTGCTGGCTTTGGAAAATTAGGCGGCATGTATGGTGGTATGTATGAATTGACATAATCAAATCATTTGCAGAAAAACAAAACTTTTGGAAAGTCCTGTCAAGAAACATAAAAAAATGAAGCACACTAGCATCTTGTTTTTTGTGACATTTCAGGACTAGGTGGCTCCCCTTTTGGTGGTCAGCCATCAAACACCAAGTATGGTGAGTCACATGGAGCGGCATAAAATTGTAGCTTGCATAACTCTCATATGGAGTTTAAAATCCAAGTTAATCTCTCTGCTTTTCTTCTGTCCAACCTTGTGCTCTTCTTCAGGTATTGGTGGGTTGCAGTTTGGTGGAGAACCCATCAGTGCAGGAAATTATGGTCTGTCTGTTACCACGGCATGGTTTAATTTTCTTTGTTAAACCACATAGACCCCTAACTGCTTATTTCATTTCTCTCCAGACTATGGAGTTAACCCATATGTGCCTGCAGGCGATGGTAAATCACCTGGAAAATATGGTGAGAACATATTTGTCTTAAAGGATAACTGCAATATTTTCAACATTAAGCTTCTTTTCTGAGTCGTCTGCAATGTTTTAGAACCCCCCTCACCGCTTTTTTGATGTTTACTGCTGTCTCCGGTATTTGCCTAATTTTGATTCATCTCAACCTGCTTCAGAATGGCAAGTCATGTGCATGTCCAAAAAGGTCCGTAAAAGCACCATAAATATTTGACATTTTGTAAATCCCATTGAGTTCTATTGAAGACTGGATATTCGTTGATACTACTCCGTCACCGAAACCATCAAGTGGTGTGGAGTATAGCAAGTCAGATTCAACTGCTGAGCGGAGGTTTATCCACGGCTGTGAGGTGGCTAAGAAAATAGTTCGAGCATGAACGAGCTGCCAAATAAAACATGACAGAAGCAACTTTTCGCAACGAAATTTGACATGGATTACCAGTGCACACCAGTAACCACTCCGGTGAGTTGATGATTTTGAAAACGGACGTTTATGGTGCTTTTACGGACCTTTTTGGACATGCACATGACTTGCCATTCTGAAGCAGGTTGAGATGAATCAAAATTAGGCAAATACCGGAGACAGCAGTAAACATCAAAAAAGCGGTGAGGGGGGTTCTAAAACATTGCAGACGACTCAGAAAAGAGGCTTATTTTTTAAAATACCGCAGTTATCCTTTAAGCAATCAAAAACATAAAATCATCAGCCTTGCTAGAACTGCAACAATGCAATTCAGACCTTGTCTTAGGCTACATTAATTCAACATGCTTTCAGGTGGTCTTCGTGCCGGCATGATAGAGGATCCTGTCCCTGGAAAATACGTTTAATGAGACTTTAATGCAAAAAGGAGCACAGGATTTCTTAGGTGAAATCTTGGTCATTTAAAATGCTTTCTCTCAATCTCTTCTCAGGATATGGCGGGTTCCCCAATGGTGGGCAGCTTCTTAGCGGCAATGGAAATATGCCTGGCAAATACGGTGAGCTTTTTGCTCCGTTAAGACTCGCTTACATTATACTCCTGTTCCCCCTCCCACTACTCCTTTTCTTCTCGTTTAGGTTATGGAAGAATTCCCTATGAAGTCCAACAAGCCGGACTGAGCCCAGAGGCTAAATCTGCAGGCCAATATGGTAAAAAACATCAGAGAAAAAAAGTTAATGTCGTGGGAAATATACTGCTTAGCCTTCCTCTATGAAAAATATGTATTAAAAAAAAAAAAGTCATAAATAGCCAACTATAAAAATGAACTTTTGTGTGGAAAATTTCTTCGTCCTTTAAAGCCTGCAAAGTTTTATTTTTCCAAAAAGGCATCCTAAAACCTGAGTGCTTTCTTTAAAACTTGACAGTTGCCATCGTCCACTAGAACCTGTATTTGTTAGCATTTCAAATAAGTAGATGCTGAACATTTGAGTGCTTAAACACTTAGATTTTATTGCAAGTGAATGCCTTAATCATGATGTTAATGATCAAAAAAGTAGGAAATAATAAGTCTTGTGTCTTGAAACTGGGACATAACAGAGAACACGGCTTGAAAGGCAGAAGCAAGTCTGTACATCAAGTATGTGTGGATTATATTATATTACATCCATTTGCTTTACGTGTCTACTGTCATCCAGGTCTTACTGGGTCACCATATCAGCCTGAACCTGCTGGCCTCGGACCTAATGGGAAATCAACAGGATTTTATGGCAAGACTAAACAAAACATACCAACTACCTTTTCATTGTTATTTGTTCATTTATTTTATTCAACGTGTCATCTTTATTGTTGCCCACATTAGGTGGTGGAGAGGTTCCCTATGCGCCACAGACCCATGGTTTTGGAGGTGGAGCAAGATCTGGGAAATATGGTCGCGAATATACTTTCATGTTTATTTTTGTTTTGCCCCATCATACTATCCTCTTGCGCTTTTGTAAAGTTTAGTCACTGATTTCTTGTCGATCCTTCAACAGACAAACAGGGACCGTACCAGTCACAGCCTCTTGAGTCTGCAACTGAAGGTAAACCTGGTGGAGAGTATATTTTGTCATGGCCTAACTATTCTAGATAGAAACGTACAAATGAATTGAACATTATTATGTGCCTACCTTTAACAGGTACAACAGGTTTAACGCATGAGGCCCTGCCTCATGAACCAGACTCAGCTGGAAAACCTTACGGTGGGTCAGGTTTCTTTATGAGAAAATCCCAATATAAACATGACTCAACTTCTGCTGCTTATGTTAAGTTTTTCCTCTTATCTCGTAGTGAAGGGAGAAGTGCCGACTCCAGCGCTTGCAGTTGAAGGTGAGGGGCTGCCCATTGATAGATACGGTTAGTATAATGTGTATTTCTGCTTGCCTAAATATTGTTAAATTGGATATTGATCTGTTACTTGTCAATTTCAGAAAACGCTGGCTATATAAATGGACAAGTGCAGCCAGAAGGTAGAACCCAGCCTTAATAGATAGAACATAGATGTGAAGAAATACATTGAAATCTAAGTTTATATTTTCAATGTTTGCCCCTATCCTTCTTGGTTGCTGTATTTCCTGCAGCACCCACTCTCAGCACCACCTTGGCCCACCAATTTGTACCCGTAGAGTCCTTCACTCCCGACATGGTCCCTGTAGATGTTCAGGACTTACACGACCCAGAGGGCACAGCCAGCCTCCTTGGATCTGCGCCTGTTACAGACACACAGGGCGAGGCTCAAGAACAGAAGCAACCCGACGACCTGCACGAGCTGCCACGTCAGATACACATTCAGCAGCATCTCAAACTGCATTTCCACCCACAAGGCAAGTCCTCGAGGCGTTGATATGAAAACCTTTTTTTACAGTAGTTAATTTAATCATATTTCAAGTATAGCTAACTATAGCACGTTTTTTTTATTATTATAAAAAAATTATTGAATTAATCATATTATTAGTTTATATCACTGGCAAGTTAAGCTTTTCCAGAGCTGAGCTAGCTTTTTCTTTTTCCATCTTAAGCTTACCACCTCTTAGTTCCAAGTTCCTATCACACAGACGAACATGAGAGTAAAAATCCTCTGATACTCATGTAAAAAAGAGCTATTGAATCTATAGAATGTTGGATTGTTTCTGAATGCGCTTTGTTATAATGTGTAATCGTGATAACGTTTGTGTGTCTTCAGGAGCAAAGAATGGCAAATACGATTTGAATGGCTTCTTTGGAAATAGTGGCTATCAAGGTGAGAACAGGCTAACTCCATATAAAAGGTTTAAAGTGTTTTGTTTCTCTCATTCTCCATGGTCACCTTTCTATTGTGTTTATTTCTCCCTACAGGTTAACTCTGCTGGTAGAACAATATGATCCCATTTTTTTTACTGTTACTATTACTGTTATTTGAAGTTTGTCTCCTAGTTGTACATTTCCATTTCCCTCCCTCAAATTGTGCAGGTAGTTTCATGATTGTAAGTATGTAGATGAAGTGTTTCAACATTTTTAGTTCAGGCTTTCTGTTGTACTGTGCACGTTAATGCATCCTCTTTTTGTCCTGCACTTACTGTGAACTGTATACAGACAAATTGTTGTTGGAGAAATATAGGCTGTCTGCTGCATATGGTCATTATTTTTACTGAAGATTTCACTTTTGCTGGGATATCTTTTTTTTTTCTTTACAAAATACTGTAATAATAATTCAGTCTAATTTATTTTCCATGTGGAAATGCTTTTTTGTTTTTTTTACCACTTGATGCAACAATCTGTTCATTATTGTAGAGTATTTGATTGAATAAAACATCAAACAATCACAAACAACATGTGTGTTTTATAAATTTAGTAAGCGCAGAATAGACAAACACCACGTTACATTATTTAGATGTAGATGATAACATATTATTAGAGCCAGTTAAGTCAGTGAAACCCACACTTTAGCAGTTTTAATTCCCAGATCTTCCTGACTGTGACAAAGGATTAGATGAGCATGGATGACGGGCTTCTAGTCAACAAAAAGGGAAATACTTGCGTTGTATTATTCCGTATTGAATGTACACTGAAGTTGAGGTGGGAGTTGGTTATTGACAATGACAAGGAGAAGCTGCAGCAGTGCGCATGGCATTTTGTGAGGATTACCCCAGATTAGGAATAAAAGCCTTCTCCTGATTGGTCCCACTGAAACCATGCCACTTAGGTCAGCTCAACAGGTTGCTTGCTTGGGAATTACACCTATCAGACGATGGGTCTCACGGACCGGCCGGTCATGGTCACAGCCATGTCTGAGAGTCCTGAGTGTGGAGTCTACTAGGATGTAAATGTAGAGAAACTTATAGTGTCATATAAATGTAAGGGCATTGACTGCAGCAACTCGTGATGGTGCTTTACCATGGACCACGACTATTGGACTTTGCAAAGACACCTTCACACCTGCGTTTCAACAAATATGTCCTGACAGGTTACCGGCCTGTGTCCACAGCTCAAGAGTGCCTCAGGAGCCTCTTCTACATGCACAATGAGCTGGGAAACATTTACACTCATGGTAAGTTCATGCATTGCTTTTGCTTTCAATTGGTACACTTTCTTTTGGAATCCACTTCAATAGATGCCATTCTGGGAAAGAATTACAATATAAAATATATCTATTCAACACACCTAACTACACATAGATGTTGGTTCTATTAAGCAATAAGAGGACTGTCCAAAGAGAACATGTTACCACCTGCCAACTACTCTCACTTATGCTCAGCTCCAGGCATCCCTGATGAGACTGTAATGAGGATATGGGGTATTAGCTGTAATCAGCCTGGGGAATCCCTGAGTTGGAAATATCTGACAGTTAACTAGGTCTTTAAAGGTGAACTGTTGCTTTACAGTCATAGATTCCTGTATTTATCTGAGTCCTGAGTAGACTCGTGCATGCACACGGATTAGGAGCAATTTAGGATTATTTTGAATTTGTTGGAATACATAAATTTTTTTTAAATGCTCTTAACGTGACAATTGAAAAACGCAAGCCAATTCAAAGAGCTCAAAAATAATTCAACTTAAAATCTAAATGCACGACCTAAGAACTGTAAAGCCTTGAACTTCCGAAGGCATTTTCATCCTGTCCCGTTTCGTCCTTTGGCTATCCCATAAGTTCATTAAGCCTAACACTCTTACTAAGAAGAACTGAAGGGTATTACAGCTTCCTCTCTGCATCTCACTGAGCTACCATTCATATTGCTCTGGGTTGTAAAAATATATGAATTTGTATCAAGAGGAACCACTTGCTATTTCCCGTTCTCTATCGGGGAATATTTCAGTGCAGTCAAATATTAGTAGGAAAAAAAGATGTGAATCAGTGACCTTCCATTGACCTGAAATTGATTTTCAAATAAATATGTTTATGAAGCCAAGAAACTCACTTTGCACAGTTGTGTCCTAAAATGTAAATGTTTAAGTATTCTAATTTCCTCCGTCATCTAATTTATCTTCTCTTCTATCACCTCAGGCATTCCTTTCTTCCTTTTTTTGGTGATGCTGCCTTTTAGCATCCCCTGGATGGAGGTGGACTGCACCTGGATTTGTGTCGTCCACTACCTGGCCTGCCTCTGCCCCACCGTTGGCTCGGTTGTCTATCATTTGTTCATGAACCACATAGGAGGAGAACATGTGTACGACACCCTGCTCTCCCTGGACATGTTTGGGGTCTGCCTGGTTAACACACTGGGTAATGTTACTAAAACAAAGTCAATGCGACATTAGATGGTGTATTCGGCGTTACTGATCATAGCTACAGCTGATTTAAGTTATGCTCGGCAACTGCTCCATGAACAGTTATTTTTACCCACAAAGTCATATAAAGGTCTTCTCATTGAGTACTGCAACGTGAGTGGGATTACAGTTTTAATGTACACCAGCAAACTGCTGACAGACATGTTTAACAACTGCATTTCACCCTGTTATTCTTGGTATTTCCCAACGCCAAATGTGTTCCACTTTAATTTGCCTTTTAACATCTTGATATTCAAAAAATTGCTCGCAATTGAAGACTTAATCTGCTGTAATGTCAGACATTACGCAGACTGAGGAAGTATTTTCCTTCCTTTGGAGCTTCCACATCAGGCAGAGGATTGGGCAGTGGCTACAAGCGCTGGGTACTGACCCTCGGCAGGGTTCTGGAAAGCGGGCCAATCAGAACAAAGCAGGCGTTAGGCTGGAAGAAACAGGAGATAAGATGGCTTTGTGGGGCCAGTATATTTCATACATTCTTTTTAAATGTGAATCACGCAAAGCTATTGAGACCCCTATGTGTATATTTGGACCTTTTACTGTTTCAGATCTTGTGCAAATCAAGTTTAAAGTACATCCTAGGCGAGACAAATGTGTCTGATGAATTTTTACTGTAAAAATAACCATCACAACAACAGTTCCATTAACAAGTACACCTTCCCTTCTTCCAGGGGCAATTCCCATCATTTACATCACCCTCCTTTGCTACCCCAGTGTGCAACAGACTGCCTTGCTGGTCTACGTCCTCCTTTCAGCCTACGGGATCTACAGCGCCACTACGGCCCGCACAAATGTTCTGCGTCTGCGGGCTTTTGTCTGGCAGGGTTTGTTCCGCTTCTCCCTCTTCCTGTTCCGTGTGTATGGCAACGGGGTGGGCAGCCCAGATTCCCTGCGCCTGTTTGTCATTATGGACACCCTTGCACTATTGGGAGGACTAGTCAACATCATCCAGATCCCCGAGCGCTTCAGCCCAGGCCTGTTTGACAACTGGGGCAACAGCCACCAGATAATGCATGTCATGGTTATCTGTTCGATTATCTACCTCCACTGGGGCACAATGGAGGACTTGGCATGGATTAAGACCTACCAGTGCCCTACTGAGTGATGCCAAGTCCATCTAGTCCACACTCAAGGCTGCACAAAAGGAGGGAAGGGGGATTGAAAATGCACTTTAGTCCTAGCTGCTGAAAGTCTTAAAAAAGGAAGTTTATAATTTGACATTTTGCCAGAGAAGAGTAAGAGGAATCCACAGTGTTGTGACTGTGGAACCTCAGATATTGCTATATCTAATCAAGTCTTGCGCATACTTGATATATAGTTTGACATGCAGTAGTTTTTTTGGGGGGGGCAGGGGGGTGTTAGAAATATTTTATGAAAAGGGTCTTTGAATATGAAATAACTATGTAATAAATTATATATTTTTATATCCTTGTCCTACTTTAATTCATTTCGTGCATGATGACAACTGTTCACGTGACAAAGTGAAACAACAGCAATAGTTGTATGCCTCTGTTGTTTAATTGCAAGAAAAACAAGTTGAATATATACACTTTAATGATTTTTTGCAGCCTACAACGTTTATCCGTGAGGAAAGAACATTGCATTCTGTTCACGGGCAGTCTTGTGAATTGCTTATTTTTCTGACTTTAGCCTAACCCGCACCTTTGAAAGAAACTGTCAACCTTCAAACCGAAAGCATCAAATCAATTCAAACCGCAACGAATTGTGTGAAAGTACAGCCATAATCAGAAAAGCTTGTTATTTAGATTTGAAAGCGGTGTGGATGGTGCAGAGGTAGAAATGCCTCCACCAGCGCAGAGCAGCTTTATTGTTTAACAGCTACAGTGGAGGACCCTCCTCTTCTTTTCTCCCAGTAAATTAAGAGTCTGGTCTGCTGGTGGGGGATCAGTCGTCATCTGAGCTGTCGTCATCTTCGCCATCAGACACATCAGCAATGGGAAACCGCAGGATGGCGGCCACTCCACTCAGCTGAGTAAGTTCTGAGGATTCAGAATGACAGTCATAACAATAAATCCTTGACTTCTTAAACTTAATGAACAACGTCAGATCATCACTTGCTGTGTGGAGGTAAGTGTCCAAAATTAACTGTGCTGACATGACATCAGTAAATTATTACCACACGGTTATTCTACTGTTATGCTGGTACCACTTTGCACAAACTTGTCATTAAGTAGATAGAAGACTGACCTACAGAGAAATAAACTCTCTCAAGTCAAGTTCTTAACTTCTAATGGTAACATTTCAATCTTTTACAGGACAAATATTTGTTGCTTCTCTTCACAACATTATCTGGAGAAGCGTTAAAGCATCAAGGGGAGAACGACAAACTAGTTAACATCAATGTATAAAATGAGGTCAAATTAAATTAAAAAAACTGACGAAACAAATGTGTTTACATTCAGTGAGATACAGAAATCTACTGTGTGTAAACATGTTTGCAAGAAAGTTGGAGTTACTGCAACGTTTTGGCCACCCAGGAGGAATAATGAACAAAAAGGAGGGGAATGACGCCAACATACTCGAGCTGATATGGTGTATCAAACATAATTCCGACCATTACAAGTCCAATGTACACTTTCTAGCTCCGTTTTGGTCTATACCGACTGTGCCTGCCTGCTGAGTAATGCAGTGCAGGTAGTATGCAGTGAATCACAGAGCTGTGTCGCTGTTAACTGAGGCTGAAAATATTGCACAACAAAAAAAAAAAAAAAAAAAAAAAAGTTATCAGAGTCTAACAAAACAAGAAAAAATTATTACACGATTACTTTCACCTAATTAAGTAACGACGTTGCACATTTAAGTCAAAGTGGTTTGTAACTTACGTTCTCCGGACACATGAAGGCTTGAGAACATTCTGCGTGAAAAATAAAGAGAAAAAATTGACAGGGTGTTGCACATATTCGTGGATTCACTGGCTCCTATAGTGTTTGCATGTCTAACTATTGCTGGTGCATTCAAACACTGCGTTTCCTGTATGTTACCTAACGTTGCCGCCGTTGTCTCTCACGCTGTCTACCAACCGAACATAACGACTCCTCGTGGGGACATCCTGATGCCTTGGCACACAAAAACAAAAGATAAAGTAAAGTGCTGAATATTTTCAGTTGTTGGTCATTTCTAGCACGACGAATTGCTTGTGTGTTAACCCATAAAAAGGGAATATGTGAGCACTAAAACCGATGTATGATATTCACATAAACTGTATGTTTCTGATCGTGTAAGCTGTGAGTTGCACTGGGCATTTGAAATAGATCAGCTGGAAGATGCACAACGGAGACAAATCTCTCCGAATGTACCTGAACAACTTATCGCTTATGAGCAGGGTGTCGATGGCAAGGGCTTCAGCAGCTTTCTCCACATGAGCAACTCTGTGAGGATATAAAGACACAAAGATTGTTGAATAACAGTGTGAAAGAGTGAAACCTCTTTTGGTACCAAGTGGTTGTCATCTCTTACCCATAGAATGCTCTGTCAGGCTCATGCTGAAGCATCTTATAGAAGTCTTCCAGGGCTTTTACCTCTCCAGCTGCCTGTGAAGTGAAGGTGTCCATAAGTGCAGTGCATGGTTTCTAGTTCCTAAACACTGCCCACTGACACCAAGTGCCAACTGGGAGTTGTGTACAATCGGTCAGCAGCTAATATAGTACATGTAGATATATCAACATTTCATATTACGAACGTTTCATTTGTTACGTGCCATAGATTAGTGATATTTTGTGAAGGGCTTCATATGAAAAATGCCTTTTTGTTAAACCAAGCTCTTAGTTTATAACGGATACTAGTCCATCTAATTTAGGAGCATTTGTTGTTGCAATGAACAAATCTGGAAAAACGATTGGATATGTTGTCACCTTGGTATCAGAAAGCCTACTTGTCACAGTGGGGTCACAAAGGATTTCTGCAAAACAACAAGCATTTCAGTAAGTCCTCGGCTTGTGATGAGATTTGAACGTTTCATTCTTAAGAGCGCAGCAGCACCTACCTTTGAGTGAATACTTATGACCCGATGAGGAGTGGACCGTCATGAATTTGGGTCGATTCTCGAGTAAGACTTTGATGTCCTGTCGCACCGCCTCTTTAAAGAGGTAAGTGATAAACTGGTCCTTCACAAACCCTGGGCTGGCGACTAGGATGCACTTCACCACTTACAGAAGGCGAGTAAGAGAAAACAAATTCTAAACTTTCACACCAAGGATAAAAATGCAGGAGCAGAAATGTATTAAAGGGATAGTTCGCCTCTTTTGACATGAAGCTGCATGACATCCCATATTAGCAATATCACTTATGAACACTGACTTACCCCCCGCTGTGGCCTGTGAGCTGAGTTCCAGCCTTGTTTTGGTGTTGATGAAGGTAGTCCGGCTAGTTTGCAAGGGTCTCGAAAATAAAGCATCTTGCTTCTCAAAACAATATGCGTTCAAAAGAGTAATAGATTTGCATCACAAAATCGTCCATCCAGAAAAAGTCAGACCTCACAATCGCTTGGCGCTATTTTTGCCTCCCTTCATATCAATGCGTTCAGCCACCTGCCGACAGCCGCACCTGTTACGGTGTTTACTGCTCGGAAGCAGGGACTGCTCGGTCTGCACTTCGGTCTGCACGGTTTACATAGCCCGTAGTGATATGAAGGTAGAGAGAAATAGCGGCAAGCGATTGTGAGGTCTGACTTTTTCTGGATGGACGATTTTGTGACGCAAATGTATTACTCTTTTGAACGCATATTGTTTTCAGAAGCAAGACGCTTTATTTTCAGGACCCTAGCAAACTAGCCGGACTACCTTCGTCAACGCCAAAACTCGGCTGGAACTCAGCTCACAGGACGCAGCGGGGGGGTAAGTCAATGTTCATAAATGATATTGCTAATATGGGATGTCATACAGCTTCATGTCAAAAGAGGCGCACTATCCCTTTAAAAAAAGGAAGTAGGTGACAAAACCGGGAACATATTCTACGCGTACACGTGGGTAACTTTAACTGTGTCCACACAGCTACCTTACCATCAAAATTAATATGGCGAATAATTGCCTGCATCACAGCCTCATAGAACCTCTCCAAGGCCTGCAAACAGAGACGGTTTGACATCAAACATAATACTCAGCAAATACACCATCCCCTGAACCAAGAGGAAGAGGTTTGAGTTCAGCTAAATCTACACTTAGTTGCAGTTTATTCATCATTCCCCTGCTTCGTGTCATGTTGACAAAAAAAAAATGAAAGCATGGTCACAGTCTCTTGTGGCTTTATGAATGCATAAAAGTGTTATCAAGTAAGATATGTGTTCTTTTAATAAATATATATATTTAAATGATGGATATTAACAAATAATGACAGAGAGTGTAGCGCCACCTCTGTTACGAAACATTGTTTCGTTCAAAGTGGGACGGCCTTCACACAAAAATGTGTCGCAAAACAAGAAGTGTCCCCGAGTCGGCACACTAACTCTACTAAATGTTGTTCCTTCATTAGTGTACCCACTTCCTCTCAGTTGACCATCATCGTATTTCACTCTTTCAAAGCAATATGCACTTTTGTTCCGTTTCATTTTCTGTGCTTTAAAGGGGAACTCCGGGGCATTTGAAGCGCATTTCCATTGCTAGAGGTTGTCAAATACTGACGGTAGGACACAGACCGGTGTAAATCGGCGCTCCCTGTGCAGCGATTGCGCTGTTTGCGCAGCCTGTCATGCTAGCCAAATACGTGGTGGCTAGGGGCAAGCGCTAACCCTTCCACGTAAAACAACAACTTGCACACTGCAGAAACGTCACACCACTTTATAAACCATCCGACAATAAAGTCACAAGCCTTACCATCAAAACCATATGCATGGTTCTCACATTACTGGCATGGGGACGTTACAAAACAACTTTATAAACAGCATGTCACTTACCGGCTGGTTGTAGGCTCGCGCATGTGAAAGCCCAAAAGAGTCGATGGAGAATAATCCCATATACAAAACAATTATATTCTCTAGAAAAACTGCGTTCAAGTATTTAAAACATTACAACAATATTACTGGGCATGTATTGTTGTAATGTTTTAAATACTTGAACGCAGTTTTTCTAAAGAAGATAATTGTTTTGTATATGGGAGTATAGTCCATTGACTCTTTTGGGCTTTCACATGCGCGCGCCTACCGACAAGAGGTAAGTGACATGCTGTTTATAAAGTTGTTTTGTAACGTCCCCATGCCAGTAATGTAAGAACCATGCATATGGTTTTGATGGTAAGGCTTGTGACTTTATTGTCGGATGGTTTATAAAGTGGTGTGACGTTTCTGCAGTGTGCAAGTTGTTGTTTTACGTGGAAGGTTTAGCTCTTGCCCCTTAGCCACCACGTATTTGGTTAGCATGACAGGCTAAGCAAAAAGCACAATCGCCGCACAGGGAGCGCCGATTTGCACCGGTCTGTGTCCTACCGTCAGTATTTGACAACCTCTAGCAATGGAAATGCGCTTCAAATGCCCCGGAGTTCCCCTTTAAAAGCTACGAGTTCATTACCTGCTGTGCAGTTACAGGCATTTACGACAGCATATCAGAGAGTAAGTGGAAATAAAAAAATTAAAAAAAGATCTTCAGGGGATGTAATATTCTGAGGAAATTAGAAAACCTGAACTAAACCTAAACTCTGCCAGTATACAGGGAATGGCGTATGTTACTGGAGTGTTGCAATGGTATAATTGATCAAATTGTATCTTACTGTAGCATAAAACCTGTGTGACTTACTGGTAAATGAAGCTAACAATATCCTTGCATCTGTCCACTGTGTTGTACGTTCTGATGCACATAAACTTTAACATTATCAGTATGGTTCTTTTCCTCTCAGTAGGCACAATTCATGCATATAAATGCATCTTCGAAGTCGAGAAGCTTTTTCTAATGATGACTCTGTGCAGTATTTACTTGTGAATAAATCCATTTCCAAGTATAATTTCATGAGGTCATCCACTATGGAACTATTCCCTGACTAGCAGCGACATATGTAGCATCATGAGGTTGTGAGGCAATGTGATTCCCTGACAGTGAATAAACAAAAACATAAATAAATGTCTTAAATCTCATAAATATGGAGATTTTTCCCCCACACATTACTCTGCCTAGACTCTGTACTTTCTTTGTTTTCTTTTTCAAACATACAATGACTCTAATATACAGCAGCATTGCAGATAACTTACCTTCTCGTGCTGAGTGCAGCTTCCTCTTCTTTTGCGAGGAATGGTTAGTTCCACTTTGGCACGAAGCAGAGTCATGGCGGGGGTCACCAGCACCAGGTTGGCCAGACCCTCCTGCATTACCACAGCTGCCACATCTGCCCTATGGGTTGGATCACATGCCTGCTCTAAAGGCCAAAAAGTGACACAATAAGGGGATCATCTGTGTTAGTGGACCATTTTTGGAATGATACACAATTTTTCATTGCACGCAATTCAATTCTTTATGTCCGTGATTGAACTGTATTAATAATAAGTTAAAAGAACATCAGTGAACCATGAGAAATTAAGTGAAGCGGACAAATATGCAGAAATAATGCTACACAACCAGGATATAGATACTGAGCTTCTGACAGCTGAGGTTGCTAAAACTCATGAAATTCGGTCTGAAAAACAAGACTACTGCAGTAGTGAGTATCAGTTAACATACAGAAGAAAATGTTGGGGTGTCATTCAGAGTTTAATAGTAGCTCCTACTTACCGATTCTATCCAGTACGACACTGTCCCAGTTCTTTTTAGCAAGAGTGAACTTCCTGTTGAGTTCAAGCTCAATAGTGTGGTAAGCCCCCATCTGTAGAGAGAAACACAACATAACATAAAAAAACTTTTAATTCTGAACAGGCCTTTGATATTAATATAACACAAACAAACTAGACATCACTTAGGCTTGGACGATACATGAAATTGATTCTATTACTTTGAGGTTTTTGTCTTTGGCTGTCTCCTAAACAACACCAAGAGACTTCTTTGCCTGCACAAAGTGAGCTGTGCCAGTCAAACCCAGCGTGATAGTAGAAGCAGCAGTTCACTAAGACAAAGCAAGAATTAAGAAAGACTGCCAAACAGTGTTTCAATGAACAAATGGTATTAGGTCATGTTTATAATAACACTGTTGGAGTTAAAGCCAGCTAAACTGCAACTGACATTTGCCATATTATTCATCAGTGTGTCTCCAAAAGCAAGACTTTGCTCTGCTGGAAAGAAATTACAGAGGCCTCTGCATTTCAGAAACCAGTAACTAAAGAAAAGTGAATTGTCAGAAAATTTTTGTCAGAAATTATGCAGGATCACAAACTTGCTGGTGGCTGTGAAATGTCAGACCTTAACATACTGGTTCTCCTCAAGGTTAGTGCCTTTTACTCTCAGTTGGCATGCCTGGGTGTCAAAGTCGATAGACTCCACACATAATGTCAGTGTAGTCCGAACTCTCGAGCTTCCCACACTTCCTGTAGCAGACTCTGTCTGTACCTTTCTGTGAAAACAAGGAACAAAGGGTTTAGTTGACCAATATCCCTTTATACATCAATCAGCACAAAACAGTTAAAGAAATTCACAACCAGAAAGAGAGAGAGAGAAAAAAAAAAACTTACTGACTAAATAACTTTCAAAGATTTCATTCTCTGATAACTTTACTATAACCTCAGAACGTCACTGCTTTCTGGATACATTACATGCTACACATCCAAAATGTGTCATGCCACTGACTATGAATGCTTACAAGGGGCAAATACTACTCTTTACCATGTGTCAAGAACCATTGATATGAAAGGGATCATTGAGGTGCTCACAAGCCCTACATCTTTTGTCAGATAGGAGGTTGGCTTCAGCTCTTATATCTATATGATAGAGTAATTACCTGATTGTTGAGGCTCTCAAGCTGTCCCCCACTTGGAGCAGGTTATAGGTATGCCACATATCCTCTGCCTCGTCTGGCATCAGAGTCACCTGACTGAGAAAATGTTTGAAGACATTTAGCTAGCTCGAGCATTGGTGTCATACTTGCTAAACAAAATCAAAATAAAGTACTTAAAAGGTCATTCTATGGGGTGATGACACAGATTTTGGAACGATGCATAAGAATTCGTGCTGCTACAAAAACTATAGTGTATATACATTAAAACACGCACTGGGTTTTAATGTTTACCCAGTTTGGTGTTGTGGGTATTCTCAGTCATGAAAGCTAAATCAGTGACACAGTCCTGACCAGTTTAGGTAAGTAATGTCTCATGTTCTACAAATTAACTACCAAACGGTCTTAACAACTTTGCTGTAGCCAGTAAATGCAGCTTATATGTGCACATTTACAACAATACGTGACGTATGTACAGTGAGCTACAAACTAGCATGCTGGTTAGCTTGCTAGCATTAGCTATCACTCACCCGGCATTATCTTTCTCAATATCTTTCTGGAGCAACTTCATGGTCGGACGTTTATTCAATATAAACAGGAATATTAGCATGAAATAAGAAGGCTGACGTTGCACCAGGTTAGAGACATATTTAATGTAGGTAAGAACACCATTTAAGCTAAGCTAAGCCATGTCTCAACTTTAGAATGAATCACTCGGTTCATGTTGCCAGGCGCTAGGACATTGCGTCATGCCAAAATACGTCGTCAATTCTCCACATATTGTTGTGCTCACTTCCGTGGGTGTCGTTTTACTGCGCAACAAATACAAAACGACCCAAACTCGAATATTTGAGTGGATATGAACACATGTAGTTTTTACTGAACTGTTTAGGAAAGAAAATCAAATTTCATAAGAGAGAATTGAGACATATCCGAGAATAATTGCCCTTTTTTACGTTGTGGTTTTGAGAAGAGTAAATGCTGATGGACGTTAAAGACAGCCAATCCAAGAGTAGATTGAATACATCAGGCACCGCCTATCAAACAAACTTACCAATGACAGTGCGGAAACAGTCGCACCATTTCCGTTCAACCTCACTTTGAGCTAACGCTCCTCTAGCCTTTTTTGTCGATGGCATGGTGCTAGCAGATACGATAGAAACGTCGTTGTTCCGAGAAAATACTAATATTCAAAAGTGAATTCGATCATCTCATGTAAAATTGTTAACTAAATCGTGTTTCTGCAGCACATGTCAGCCACCACATCTTTAATAATTCAGCTCTCAGCCTCAAATTTTGAGGTTGCCAATTATTCCCCAAGGTTAGCTAGCTAGCGGGCTAACGATAGCCGATTAACGCTAAACTAGTTGAGCTAGCGGTAACTCGGTAGCCACTTAACGGTCACTGCGTTTTGAATTAATCGAAGTGATATAAAGCCGACCAGAATAGGGGAATAGCATGGCGGAGGCCGACAAGTTGAACATCGACTCCATTATACAGCGTCTCCTCGAAGGTAAGACTCCGTATTTTACTAGATTTTATTCACCGAGGTCCCATTTTAGCTAGCAGGAAGAAGACAACGACGGCCGCCAATGCTCGGCTAGCAAGTTATTCATCTTTTGCTTCTTGCAAATGCCGCTTAAGAATCAAGTTGTCCAGGATTACAAGCATCGTTCTTGTTTGTTCAGTCGTCTCCTTGGCGTAGCACATTTGAAATTGATATTCGCACATACCGTTTTAAAGTATAGTAGAAACATTGATAACAATGGTTATATAATTTCACTCTGCCAGAGGAAGTATAGGTATGTTTGACATTGTAAGGGTTTGTGTCCTTAGTTTACACGGACCCATTAATGAAACATAGCAATCTATATGTTTCAGTGTTGCTATCCCCAACAAACTTGTTTGAAAAGGAGAGAGAGAGGGGAGGGGAGGGGGGGGGGCACTCGTCTACCCCCACACATAAATAAAGGGCTTACATTTTTCTGAACTGTTTTTTAAGCTGGAAAGAAAAACAGAAGTTGAACATGACTATAGTAGGCTGTGTATTCAGGTGGCGTCTCATTGTGTTTTTTGTTCCTGATGCTACCAAAGAATGTAAACCACCCGTTTTATCAGACTGTTGTACGTTTTCCAGATCGTCGCTATTTATTTGTCAGCATTCGTTGCAAAATTATTAATTTTCTCATGGCTTTCGAAAGAACTGAGGGTCACACGAGTATGTCTTAAAGATGTGACAGAAAATTATCTTTATTTACTTTTGGCATATATGACTTGCAGACTGGTTCTTCAGCCTACCATAATAATGTAATAACATTTTTATCTGTTTAACCTGTAAGGCACACCTATTTTTTTTTTTTTTTTTTTTAATCTAATCATGATAGTTAAGCTCATTCGATTGCAAACTAAGAGCCTATGCATATAACCTATTTTGTACAGAACTTATTTTTTCTTTTAATCAACAAAATGCTAAGTTATTCCAGTCCTGTTGCCACTACCACTCAATCGGTTGGTTCCATTTTTCTACAAAAATTAAATTGAGTTTAAAGTCTGCTGTCAATGGGCTGTTGTTTTCCTTCACTGTTTGACGCTTTTCTTTTTTTCTTTCCTCCAAGTGAAAGGTTCCAGACCTGGCAAAAATGTTCAGCTGACAGAGAACGAAATCCGTGGTCTCTGCCTCAAATCCCGGGAGATTTTCCTCAGCCAGCCAATCCTGCTCGAACTTGAGGCGCCCCTCAAGATTTGTGGTGAGGCTTAGTTGTGTTCCTTGGAGTCAAGGACATTGCTGTTGGTTCACATTTTGAGATTGTTATTTATTTATTTTTTGGACCTTTTTAAAAGAAATTGACAGTGTTTTGCTGCGTTCTTATCCCATGAAGAAACAGTGTGTAGAATTCAGGACCTCTCAAAGTTTATGGTGTAGCAAAGATCACAATTGTACTCGCACTAAATGCAAGCTCGCAGAAGTAATCGTCTTAAGGCTACACTGAAGCATCAGATTTCTTTATAAATGAAACAGGGTCATTAATGGTGCAAAGTAGTGTTTATTTGCTGCATCTAACGTGTGTTTTATGTTGTGCTTAAATACAAAGTACGATAACCACATCTTTAAGCAACTTTGCTGTTTTCACTCACAGGTTTAATTGATGATTGAGTATCCTCACATATTCACAGAACCAGAGTTGCGTCCCATAATTATTGTTTTCAGTCACCATTGTTTGTAGCACAAACACTATGGGGCAGGTGTAAATGCTCACAAAGGTGTAGGTTACTGTGTGGTCTCTGCCATTGACTCTTAATCAATCTAACAACGAACTTTAAATCGAGCTAAATACTGCTTGTCTCTCCAGGTGATGTTCATGGGCAGTACTATGATCTTCTGAGGCTGTTCGAATATGGGGGCTTTCCACCAGAGAGCAACTACTTGTTCCTGGGCGACTATGTAGACAGAGGCAAACAGTCCCTGGAGACCATCTGCTTGTTGCTGGCGTACAAGATCAAATACCCAGAAAATTTTTTCCTGCTGAGAGGAAATCATGAGTGCGCCTCAATTAACAGAATATATGGCTTCTATGATGAGTGTAAGTAATGTGGCATGCTCACTGACATAAACAGTAATGTTACACTCTCGCCACTGCCATCTGTGGTTACTTACAGTTTGAATAAAATGTAAGCCAGACACGGTTCTTTTTTGTTGTTGTTGTTGTTTTTTTATGTGTTGTGGTGGTACTGCACTACAACCGTAACAATTGTTCCGTCAACGTAGAAATAGTCTACCAGTCAATAATTATACATTCTGAGCTTGAGTTGTTGTAAAGCAGACAGAGAAACTGACATTATCAGTCATAACAAAAGCTCAATTAGTTTCCGAAGCCTCCCAGTACATCGGGCCTCTGGCTAAGGAGCATGATCAGGCATTTTGGGCAGTGATTAATCACATGCTCTCCTGTGCACAGAGCCAGGATTATGTAAAAGGTGTTTCTAATCTGGTACAATAGATCCAGCTGGTTTTATGGGTCTCAAGATTAGATTGTGACCAAGTATTTGTGCTTTCCTTCCGCAGGTAAGAGGCGATACAACATAAAGCTGTGGAAGACTTTCACCGACTGCTTCAACTGTTTGCCTGTTGCAGCCATTGTGGATGAGAAGATTTTCTGTTGCCATGGAGGTATTCTCATTTAACAGTTAATTTGGCTTCTGTCCAGAGCGCACACAAAAATCCGCCTCTGCTTTGTTGTTTCTGTCAATATCACAGTCAAAGGACTGTATGATTGACTCTATTTATATATCCTTTCCCCTGTATCAGCAGATATGGCTTTAAATATGGGTACAACTTTAACAGACTGTGGCTATGACTTTGACGCTACTTGACGACTTGGGTGGATTTTTATTCGATGCACTTTGTGACTTCAGTTTATATGGGTCATAAAACGGTTTTAAACCCTTGAAAATGTAAGAATGTTGTAGGTCAATTGCTTACAAAATGCTCACAGAAGAAGCCACAGAATAACAATCACATTTGATGGAGGAAAAACAGTTTTTATTTCTGTTTTCTGGTGTATGGGCTTATTTTGCTGCAATACAGAAAATGGAAAGAGTTTGAAAAAAAAGTGTAAGGGCTCAGACGGAATGAGACATGCAGTGAGTCACAGCTATCTCATGTCTTTGAGAGCAGCTAGCCAAAATATGTAAACAAGCACTGATAATCATGAGGGTAAATTCCACCTCCTGTTTCAGACATTAAAAGTTGCATAAGACAGAGTACACAAAGGTGATAGGTTTAAGTTATTATTATTATTTTTAAAAAGCTAAATGTAGTTATAGTTTTAAAGATATTTGTTTTATACTTGTAAAATTGGCTTTTATTTCTTGCCTCTGTGGATCTGATTTAGTCTGGTTTCAAATTCCAAATATCGCTTATTGACTGCTTTTTCTATTTCTGGTCAGTCATTTGGTTCAACTACTGAAATGGTTGAATATCATGTTGTTGTTTTTTTTTGTTTTTTTTAATATTCAGCCGTCAGATGTTTAATTCTGCATTTGTCTTCTTCAGGCCTGTCCCCTGACCTCCAGTCCATGGAGCAGGTGCGAAGGGTCATGCGTCCCACGGATGTGCCTGATCAGGGCCTCCTCTGCGACCTGCTATGGGCGGACCCCGATAAGGACGTGCTGGGCTGGGGCGAGAACGACCGTGGCGTCTCCTTCACTTTTGGTGCAGACGTGGTCACAAAGTTCCTCCACAAACATGACATGGACCTCATTTGTCGAGCCCACCAGGTCAGTTTGGGAACTTTATTTGCACCGTAAAGCTCAGTAAAACAAGTGGAGAAATTAAAATGAAAGCACACTAGCAAGAGTTACACGAGCAGTTTCACCGTACGTTGCTTTTATACAAATCCATTGAAAAAAATACATTCTGATTTGTATAGTCTCGCATTAAGATGAGAGATACATTAAGTAATGGATGGTTAGCCATTTATAGCAGCAGCTGGCACGAGTCCTCCTCTGCAGCCTCACGGCAGTAGCCCAGAACAAACAAGCCAAACAATCTTTAGTGTGGGCCTTCAGCATATTTTAGTGACCGCTGTGGTTTCTCGTACTAGTTTGGATGAGAAGAGTGAGGTGAAGGTTATTTGTTTGATTGCAATTTGCTTTTTTTTCCTTCCTTTTTGAATTAACAGCAAAGGAGACAATTGTTTCCACCTTTGTATTATTCCAAGTGTTGCAGGAGGAAGTATTTGGATAGCATCCATAGAAAAGTGGAACCAGCTGAAAACGTGTTGAATTTGACATTGTTAAAAGTCATTGTGTGATTTTTTTTTTTTTTTTTTTTTTTTTTTTTGACTTTATTTTGTTTCAGTGCTTTGATAAAGAGTGACTGTTGTAATCAATTTTGTTATCTTTAATTACACTTTCTGTTTGTCTGCTCAAGAAAATTCAGAGGAGAAAAGTGAACTGCAGAAACACGGCGTCCGGTCGACTACATGAGCAACAGCTGTCATTCGTGTTCCTCCGAGACGAGATGCTAACCTTTGACGTGTGTCCTTTCAGGTGGTTGAGGATGGTTACGAGTTCTTTGCAAAGAGGCAGCTGGTAACACTGTTTTCCGCCCCAAACTACTGTGGGGAGTTTGACAACGCCGGGGCAATGATGAGCGTAGATGAGACCCTCATGTGCTCGTTCCAGGTCAGCAGCTGACAAACCAGTGTTGCTGGATAACATCCTTCCAGGTGTTGTTCTTTGATCACTTTTTTTTTTTTTCAGATTCTGAAACCTGCGGACAAGAAGCTGTTCTATGGTGGTGGAGGGGGCATGGGCTCTGGTCGCCCGGTCACTCCTCCCAGGAAAGCTAAGAAATGACACCAGTAGTTTTCCCTCGACCTTCGGCCCATCCTTCCTGCCCTCTCTACCTCTCTTCTCCTTTATTTCACCAAACAGCCAGAAATCAAACCTATACCCAGGGCTTTTTTCCTTTTTTATCTGTACTTCTTAAAACATTTAATGTTATGAATTGTCTGAGTGGATGCGTGCGTGAGCAGACTACAAACATGTCTTGTCTGCAGGTGAGCATTAAATCATGTGTGCACGTGTACATTTTGTGCGAGAGTATTAGAGATTTATACTTTCCCCTTTCTCTGACCACTCTTCCCGTGGGCAGGTTGAAACCACAGTGTCGGTCTGTACAGTAATTTGACTGAAAAATTAGTGTTTGGGAGACAGTGGGGACTGCTCACGTAATCGATTTGGCAACAAACTCCTGCCTGCAGGCGTGTGTACTTATGGAAGGGGGGAGTATTTTGTTTTCCCTGTCCTCTGTACTGTAAAATCTCAAAAGAAAGGTGGGTGTGTGTGCCTGCGTTGTGTCTTGCCTGTTTGAGCGTAATGTCTCAACATCTTCGAACAGGGAGGAGTTACATCTTTTTAGAGCAAGCACACACTTATACACACACATACAAATGACTCTTTAGATTCATGAGCCAGAGCTGTAAAAAACCCCCTCTAACAGTTTAGGTTTGTACAGATTTGATTACTTGAAGCAATTTATTCTTTCTTTTTTTTTTGTGAATTCGTTTTGTAGTCTTTCATCAAGTTGACCAATAAAGCGATAATCTGAACTGAATTGTCTACCAGTGAATTTCTTTTGTCACAGTTCTCTGTATAAGAACACGCTCTGTTTCATCCCCATCAAAAAGCAGTTTGCATGTCATTCCTCAAGTTGATCACAAGGAGGCCTTCGTGCATCTGCTGAGATCGAGTGTATGGAGACCTAACGGTGGGTAACAGTTACAACAAGCACAATATTCAAAGCTCATTTTCATACGCTGGCACTAACTGGGATACACGTAAATTAAGTGCGAGCAGCCAGCGAAATCTTTACTTATGTTTTTTTTAATCTGCCTTAATAACTATATAAAACGTACAAACAATTTGTATATTAGTAGAATGCATTAGGTAAAGTATTTTTTGTGTTTTCTATAAATATACATGTTGTCTCTGGCAGAGTGTTGGCGGCCTGTTGCCAACAAAACATTTTAAACCATTGTATAACCTTCCAGTCTTCTATCACTGTTTATAACTTTTTTTGTAGGTTTTGATGACCTCAAATCTATATTAAAAAAAAAAAGTAAGTAAGTATTTATCGAAATAAGAGAAACTGCTCTATGGTTACCTTTGCTCTGCTGTGACTTTAATTGTCCACACCTTAACAAATGTTTTGGAAACAGATTTTTCTGCAGGTAACTCTTCACGTTTGGTGTGTGTTAGCTGTGTTCCACAAGGGGGCAGTGTTAAGCTCCCTTTAACCCTTGACTAAGAAAATAAGGGCTAAGAAAATACTCTGCATTTTTTACTGACTTCGGCTTGACTTTATAGTCTACCTTTATTTATTGCTCTACGCAGAACTCTGATGATTTACTGCGACAGACCATCGCAATATTTAGTTTACAAATCTAATTTCTTTCACAAAGTCATAATATCCAATGTCTGTTTCTGTGTACGGACAGATAAACAGATGTAAACTATCCGTTTTCAGTCATTCTATATTTACCAAAATATAATCTTGTTTCCTCCTTCGGCATTTCTTGAGCTCTTTTTGCATCCATTCGTCTTCCTGTCAGCAACAGCCCTTGTCAGGACGCTCTGTCCATCACTTTTCCTTCCTTTTACAGGAACAGTGAGGTGAGGAGTGAAGTGTTTACAGCTGATGAGGAGTTGAACTCCAAACTTCTGTCTAATCAAGGGAATTTAGTTACTTTTTTCTCCCCATCTAGCATTGTGATTTGAGTAATTGTTTCCTCTGTACTTTAATAGCGGGATGATGGAGACTTGAGGTCGCCCTGTCAGTGACTGCATTCTCGGATTCTAACCCACTGCTTCTGCAGGATTAAGTTTCTGAATTCTGAGGACTGTAATGTGATCTTGAGCCTAATGTGGTGTGTTTACTTGATTCAGTTGTATCAAAAAAAATAAATCGGACTTGGTGAATCATAGCGTGGAGTCTGTTTTTGTAGCCACCACATTCACATCAGTTACAGCTGAACAACCCCAGAAATAGTGTCTTGGTTGAACAAGAGAAGCCTTCTCAAAATAGATAAGACACTGAAGATGCTGTATATTTTCAAGAGTTCATCTTTCAAATGATACCAAATACTGTACATACTCGTACATACAGCTATGCTGGCCTGACATACGAAGCCTTTTAATTTATGACCGCTATTATGAAACTCCAGAAGGATTTGGTTTGTGACACATCAGTGACGGTGTGTGATTTATGAAATATCAGTCTCCTAATACATGGAGGTGTGCCAGTAAATTTATTGTGTGGATGACACTGGGGTCCAGAGTGCTTTTCAATTGAGGGCTTGATGATTTGAGTGTGTGCGGCACATATTCATACTTATATACATACAATAAAAAGATCCTCTAAGATTCAGGAGAAAAAGGGGAGGCAATTTGAGGTCACATTTAACTTTCTACCTTCATGACCAGAGTATCAAATGTACATCAGAACAAATGTACAGGCAGGAAAATTATACAAAGACGTGGTGGGAAAATTGAAGTCTTTTATGCAAATGTGTATTTAACAGTTGGAAAAACTGTTGCAAGAAAACTTCAGTCAAAATGTACTCAGTCATGTTAGTGTAAGCATGACTCATCTCCCTCTGTTGTTCAGCTGTAGCAGATCAGACATCTACACAGACTACAGACAGTAAAGGAAATATTTCTCAATTAGTGGGGCTTCCTACAGTTATTCTCCAGGCAACACATTAATGAACGTGGACTCCCGCTTAAACTTGGTGTACTTCATCTTCTTTGACGCATCCAAACGAAATCAGAATTAATCTGAACCCTGTGCTGCATTCGGCACACCTCAAGTATCCCAGTCAAACACCTTTGACTGCAAGTTAACAACGTTAGCTTCTAAAACTGCAGAGCCAGCCAAGTAAGATACACTCCTGTAAAACGAAAGCCTCTTTTGATCAACGGGCTCACTTTCCTCTCTACTCCCCTGTGGCTTATAGTGTGCAGCCCTAAGTGTGTGGAATGGTGTTAACAACCAAGACCTCTTCAGTCCAGCGTGGATACTGATGACCCTGGAGTCAAACTTGTCCTCCAACATCTCTTTTCTCCAAATAATTGAAAGTTAGACTCAGGATCCCGGACCGTATGTTTAACATTTTGACATAAAAAAGCAGCAAAGCTGCTGCGGTGCTATGGCCAGCAGCACACTGTCACCTGCTCTATTTTTATCTTGTGAGGAATTCTGGATTCAGAGACTCAGCTGTCACTTCTATTATTACTATTAGCTAATGCTGTAGCAAGTACCCTGCTAACACCAACTCTGTCGAGCCTTTATCCATAGCCCTAATATGTCCTCACTGTCAGGACCAAACCTATTAAATCTATTGTTGCTCAAAGGGCCTTTTAGTGTAACACACACTTTGCATTTGGATAAAATATGAGGATGGCAGGAAATCTCCTGTTCATGGATGCAGGCAGTTTTCCAGTTGGGAAACTGCAATCGGACCCTGTTAAGCTGCGGTGGTCTTACAAACGAATAACATGAATAATCTGTTTTATTCCATTGCTTTTAAAAAAAGAACACACTGCATTTCAGGTTGTTTTTCAATCAAATTAATTTTTTAGGACTGCTGTAAATGAGTTTTCTGTCTTCATGAAGTTCCTCTGAAGGAATGATATGCATCAGCTGGGCCGCTGTGCACAGAACAGTAAAGAATTGAAGCTCTACGTCTTTTAGTGACAAACATCGCCGTGTCTCTCTCAGTTTGCTTGTGGCGTGCGAGTCAGCAGAGATGGACTTAGTTGCGTAAGATGTGTACAGCTGCAGCTTCGCAGTACTTAACACTTGTACAGAGCGGGGAACACGCATAAAGTTCACAAGTGGAGGAAGGGGGGGCTCCATGGGCGAGGGGAGCACATGGTGATCCCTCAGCCTGGGACAAGGGCGTGGCGTGTTAGCACCCCAGCGGGAGCTGGAGGTGATGGGTGTCCCAGTTTGCAAGGGCTTACGCCGTTGGAGTCCCTGCACCCACAGGCTGCTGATCCTTCATGGTAGACAGAGGCGGAAGATGGAGGGGAGTGAGGGAGAAACCTTATCCTTCTGGGATATTGAGTTAAATGTCACTGCTGTGGCCTGAGGGAGACACTGACAGGCCGACCCCTATCACAGCCCCCAAATCTCAGAGGTCAGAACGGCTGTACGACAGCTGAGGCCCGGAGAACGACTGGGTGAAACAGAGATGGGACACTGGCAGGGCAGAACAAATATAAAACATTTTAGCATGTCTGGGAGCACAAAAGTTCATTTAACATAGATTCAAATGTTCAAATGTTAGTCCCTTTGGCTTGTATAATCTGATAAGATTCACCTTCAGTTCACTGTCTGAATACTTTTGGTTCGAGGCAAGATGTCTTTATGCATTTAAATAATTTCATAATCTAAACAAATCAATATTTACCTGTATGAGTAATACAGTATGCTTGCAATAAGTTTTTTTTTAGCCTATAAAAAGAAAAGTACTCCAAAACCCCTGATATTGCTTTTAAAACGCACACCGAAGTGTTTCTCTCTTTATTTTTCATTCCACTATAATGCAAGATGCTTTGCTGTACTGTACCTTTTCAAAATGGACTTCATCAGCAGGCCACATGGCAGCTGGCCAACAGCAGCTGAGCCGAAGCTTGAAGGCTGCCACAAAAACAACTTCCTATTTTAGAAATCCTCTGTGGAGGAGCAGCAGAAGCTCATGTTTGTCTTATGAATAGGTTAATACTGTATATAGTGTAAATATGACCTCATGGTTATGTTATACGTTAACAGTCAGATATTGGGTGCAGTCAGTGTCAATATTTCAGGCTTAAAAGGTGATACGTGCTTACAATTTTTATTCAGTTTCCTATTAACATAGAAATCATGTAGAAATCAACTTTTCACACTTCAATTCTACTGTTATTTTTGTCACGTCTTCTTGCACCCACTGTACAATATCAGTACCGTAGATTAGGGTATACAGTGAAAAACACACCACCAGCAGCCACATTCCTTCACATGTTTAAAGACAGAAGCTTTTTTTTTTACCATCTTTGTCATCATAGTACAAAAACAGACAGATCTAAAGAATTTTAGATCCGACAAAAAAAAAAAAAAATCGCATATCATGTGGAAAAATGACCTATTCATTTGATTTGAGTTTGAATTAACGGATATTTTTTCACATCCTCTAGGTCCTCCCTCTAATAGCACCATTGTGTGAAATTATACAGAACATTAGGGTCATATTACAGGCAGTAAAAAATTAACTTGAACTACAGAACAAATCACTACAATTGTAAAGGTCGTAGCGATTATAAGGTTGAACGAAAAGCAGGTATTTGAGAGATAGAAGAGAGCAGGGCTGTTTCTAGCTTTGTGGGGGCCCTAAGCAAGATGCTGTTTGGGGGCCCCTAGTTTGTCAAACTACAATGAAGAGATTCCTAACCATTTAGATGGTACACTAAGATCTATTACACTTCATGAGCAAAACAGGATAAAGTTCAAATTAAACATCTTAAGTTGAACCACTCAAGCAAGTTAAACTAATAAAAAGAAAACTATAATACAAAGAAAACAAAAATCAATAAATAAAACAGATTTTGAGTGTTTTCAAAAATATTAAACATTGTAATGTACAACATCCCTTTAAAGCTTGTATCCAATTACAAAGTTGTCACTTTTAATAAGTTTATGCATTCATTTACACATTGTACTAGTTAAAGTAATAAAACTAAGAACAATGATCCACTGCCACAATATTCTAAAATAATCAACTAATATTTATAAATCACTTTTAAATTGTTAACAGTAGCACACTTCTAATTAGAGGCCTATAATATACACACCAAACTTAGTAAATTAATCCTAAGTAATGCTGAAATAATGTTCAGTGTCAAATATCTGAGAGACAACTTCCACTGAACAGTGACAGAGCAGAACAACAACATGCCCTCCCTGCAAGAATCTCAATAAACGGGTCTGGAGTCAGTCAGTCATTCCCATGGCAGGACAGACTGTTCATTCACATGTGACATATTCATTTTATAAAAGCAAACTTTCATAAAGCAAACACTAAAGCTGAGTTTATAATGAACAAATCTTAGAGATCCCACATCATCCAACACATGCCTTACCTTTATCCGTAGACCGTTTTTCTTCCTCCGTTTCCTTTTTCTTCCGTTTTTCCGCGCCACTAATATAACTTCTTTTTGATGCCATTACAGCGTTTGTCTTCCCGTCATATCTGTCGGCGGCCCGCTACGCCACTCAATGTGTGACAGTGCTATCCAACAAATATGACCTAATAATGCCACAAAAACACCAGCCACAGTTGATCTTTGCAGTTTATTTTATTTATATCCCACGTTTATTTTCGTAAGAATATAAGGGATGAATACATGAGATAGCTACAGATAAATACAGGACATTTTAATTCTCCTCAGATGAGCCTGAACATGCAGCTTTGGGGGGCCCTGGTGGCTAGGGGGCCCTAAGCATTCGCCTAGTTCGCCTGTAGCAAGAAACGGCTCTGGAAGAGAGATAGAAGTCCGGTAGGGAACAATGATACAAATATAGCGACAAACAGCAATGAGGAGGCCAAGCAGGTTAATACACAGTTGTCATGGCAACTTGGTCTGGTGATGGTGAAGCGCCCCCTGCGGTCAAATGGTGTTATTTTTCAGGTAACCTCAGGAAGGATTATTTAGTTTTTAGATTAGTTGTTTGATGAAAAGTTGAAAATGATGGCCACAGAGGGAAATATAGTTGTGAAACCTTGCTTTACTATCCTGAGTACGCAAGAACAAGGCTTCTGAGTGGAGTTTTCTCCATGCACGCGTTGGTTCTCTCTGGGCACACCGTCTTCTTCCCATCGTCCAAAAACATGTATGTTAGGTTAAATGGTGATTCAAAGTAGGAGTGAGTGTGAGCATGTATGTTCATCCCCCCCCCCCTTCATTTGTCTCTGTGTTGGCCATGAGATGGACTCGCAAGCCACAACATTGTGACATAATGTGGAGCCTATTCCAGCCCCCCGCCACCCAGATTAAGCAAGTACAGAAAATGTATGGTTGGATGTGCAAAATTAGCTGTAAATGATCATGAATAGCATTTCTAATCACCTCTCTCCATGCAGTTAGATTTGACATAGGGACCACTGACAGGTAAAGTATTACAGCACGTCTTGTTGCAAAACCTGGCATTCTTGTGGGTGTTGTTCACAGAGCGTACACTTGCCACTTGCCAGGCCTGGAACACAGACTTGTGGCTGTTTAGTGAGAATACTGTCAAACTTTAAGAGAACCTCCAGAAATTCCCATATCATGTTTTCAGTGGGGGCATAACCATGCATTATTGATGAGAGCCAAGCCTCCAAAGATGCAGCCATCCATCTCAGTGCTGATGGCATTGAGGTGAAAGGTCTGCTGAGGTCTGCTCTTCGCTTCTGAGTGTTTACTGTTATCTTATAAAATCCTTGAAAAACAATTTATTTTTCTCTCTGTGGCCACCGAAGGGCTGTGCAGAAAATACCAGAACTCTTATTTTATGTGAAGACACATTTTCAGTTTTTCCTCAAGTCTAGTTTGTTTTACCTTGTTTGTTGATTGTCCTGTCTGTGATAGATGGTTAGAATGGTATTACCAGCGCCATTCACAGGAAAGAGTGGGAGAGGTTTGACTGAAAAAATACTCTGAAGAGTACTAGTGTCAGAATTCAACATGGCAAAGTTAATTTCTCAAGTATTTTCAGTATTTAACAGTGAAAACAAGTTAATATAGTTTTGACAGTGCAGCAGAAATGCATCCAGCTGTCAGATGACGTGAGCTGTGACCACTGCTGCTTATACAATAACAGCTGTCAGTTAATTGATTATAAACAGCAACTTGAATTCCTGTGTATGGAGCTCTCTGTACTGCCCAGCGGGCTTTTTACTGCTCTTAAAACAACTAGTAAATCAACAGATCAGCATGCAGCAATATACTTCTCACTTTCAACCGAGTTTTCTTCAGTACGAAGACTGACTGGTGTGTTTGTTTTCAGAAAAAAATAAAAAAGTCAGTGCTCTGTATCCACCACCAGAGGCCATTGTGCCACACTGGTTAACAGGCTATTGGTGGATCGTCTGATGTACGTCTGCTTTAGCTGCATCATATCTGTCTGATACCTTTCCTTCCTCATAAAAATAAAAAATAAAACCTGATCCTCTTGTATATGTGGCTGGGGCTTCTCATTTGTGGTGTGATATAGTGACCCTCTGGCTGTCTCCTTGGCATTCTCGTCCCCTGGCAATCATTCCTAGTAAACTCACTTTCTTCTTCCCTCTATCATCCCTATGTTTCACTTGACTGGATTTTTTTTTGTTAGGTCTGGTGTCTCTGATATATCAAGTATCTCTGTTAAACCTTTAAACGCTTGCACACATGTTGGTGACTCTACAAGATACAGCTCTGGTGCACGAAGTTGAGTCATGTTTCCAATGATGAAGAACTTCACTTGTTTCACCCATAGTCTTCATTTGAAAAAATGCCCTTTGCTTATTATCATGCTAAACTGTCTTCATCTCCCTTCTTCTACGTTACACGCAGCGTTCTCTTCTTTATCTGTCTATCTGTCTTGGCCACCTTCCTCAGCAGAAACCAGTTGAGCCGTCACTCAATGCTCTCCCCTTCGATGATCTCCTGTCTTACTCTCTCACCTTCTCCCTTCGTCTTATTCCACTGACCATGCATGTTCCAAAAACAGATCTCATTTTCATCTACGGTACAACCCCCCCGCCCCCCAACCCCAACCCCCCTCTGTCTCCAATGGCTCTGCATTACCTCCTTTCCATATCCAAGTCTTGTGCCCCCCAGTTCCTGTCCAAGTCCACCATCTCACCTCCTCATTGCTCCACCTCGAACCCCACCCTCACACCCCCCCAGCATGTCCGCCTATGCTGGAATTTGGAGGCATGTGTCAGTGGGGTGTCCCTCCCATCCTCAGCCCTTTGGAAGTATAAAACCCTGAGCTTGTATGAGATTATTTGCTCTTTCTGTCAATCCAGCACTCCTGAATTGGAGAGTGCCACACTTCAAGGTGAAGGTGGTGGACCAAGGGTAAAAACTGCACAGAACAACAAAGAAGAAAAAGAGCACGGATAGGCACGGTTCGTCTGCCAATCCCTTGTCTATCTAGGAAGGATGGAGAACGCACACGCACAGAAATCCGAAGAATGCCTGGCTTTCTTCGGAGTGAATGAGACCACCGGCCTCACTCCTGACCAGTTCAAGAAGAACCTGGCGAAGTTTGGCCACAATGGTGAGAGTCCGGGCATCTGGGATGGGGAAAGACTCACACAGAAATTGTTTGGCGAGTAAGCCACACTAAGAAACCTTTCGCTTGACTGTCAAAGAAACTTACAATCAGAATATTCCACAAGATCATCTCTGGAAGAGTTTTCCTGAGTTAACACCAGTGGAGCTTCCAGAGATGCTTGTGGAGCTGGGCTGATGCTGTTTTAGAGAGGAGTTGCAACAGCTGCTAGAAAGCAGAGACATTGAGAAGCAGAGACTTTGAGGGCTTTGAGGAGCTATTTAAAGATAGTCAAAGAAGATGGCTGGAGAGCGAGTGAGACAGGTGATGGCTCAAGAAGCTTCCTGCAGTGATATATGGGGCGGGCATTGATAGGAGTGGTGGATAATTTTAGGCTGAGTAAAATGGGAGGTCCTTCGATGGGTTAACGATTTGTAGTATAATTGATGATCAATAACCTCTGGAATGGCGAATTAGACTTTGATATATTGTTAATTTAAGCAGCAAGGGTCTGGCTTACTCAGTGATGTTGCAGTGGCACAATTCAGTGAGCGGCAGTTACATTGCGGTTTTCAGGCCTATGTTTGAAATCAATCGGAGCTGAGACGATTTTGAATTATAGCAATACGGCAAAGTGGCCTTTTGATTTAAGCTATTCAGCTACAGAGTTTGAAAGTATCAGGGAGTTTGATAAAACAATGAAGTCGTGGTCACATTTACCATCTCATGCAAAGAATTCCTTCAAAAGTTTTAAAAATGTCTGAGGAACATCAACTAACCATGTCTTTTCCCATCTCTCTGTGTCTCTAAACTCCTCCACATGCTTTACCTTTGAACACCAGAGCTGCCCGCTGAGGAAGGTAAGTGTTCAACAGAGCTCATTTACAAAATGATTAAATGTGAACAAGAACTTCCAGACATCTGATTAGATGCTGCCAAACTGGCCCTTCTCTACAAATTAGCTTTAATAATAATCATGCAGACTGCATTTTCATTGTGTAATCCCCTCAAGCAAATACCTCATCCTCACCACTGGACCCTGTCAGTCAATCACTGGGACCATGTTTTTATATACACTATAAACTTTGGAAAACAAATTCCTTTCTACACAAACACCCTTGGATGCTTATTTGAGTCAATTATCATTCACTTTTATGAACGTTCAACATTTTCAATATCTTTGTGTCTGTCAGGCAAGAGCATCTGGGAGCTGATCAGTGAGCAGTTTGAGGACTTGCTCGTCAGGATCTTGCTGCTGGCTGCCTGCATTTCTTTTGTAAGTAAACAAGTGCTAGTATTACCTTTTAATCTTGTCAGATTATTCCTGTAATGTTCATGTGGTAAGACTAGTAGGGGATATAGTAAAGGCAACCAGTTCCACTGCAGCTTTAAAGGCACTGTCTCGAGCAGAAATTGGTTCAGCATATTTTCTCCATCTTTCTCACTGATAGTCTCTGTTACTTTACATTTTACACATTCTGACACAACTTCCTTGATCTTGAACCAGGGGAATGATTGTACTTGATTTGAAACACATCACACAAACCATTCCAGTAAACAGGCTTGGTGAAGTTGATCGTGTCTTTATGGCCACTTTGTCAAGACGACATCTCATACCCCTCAGGGCCCTCCACCCCCTTATTTATTTTTGAAGACGACAACTTGAGAAGAGGGAAGACGGATTGCGAAGGCTTGTAGGAGGTGTATTAATTGCTATGCCCAGTTTTCACTCCTTCGGCCAGCTGTCACGATAGCCTTAGAAGGCGAATATTGAGGAGCCAGTGAGAGATGGGGGTCAGGAAAGTGTAGGGGGGCTGAAGGGGTGAGGGTTTATTTTAAGAAAGCCTCATGCTGAGGAGAGAAACCAAATCCTTCAGGAAAGGTCAGGTCTGAAGGATGGAACGGAGGGCCTCCCAGAGAGAGTTAAAGTCAGAAGGAGAGAAGAGCTATGGGACCTTATTAATAACAATTTGTGTAATGACATTATGATGACATGCAAAAGATATGATGAAAAAAAACATCTGTGAACAGAGTAAAAGAAAGAGCCTGATTAGATTAGAGATGATAAAGGCAGTATCAAAAATTGCTTTTAAAGCTGTTTTTATCATATATATCACCATATATAATACTTTGCCGAATGCATTTAAAACAAAAATTCCCTCATTAATTATTTATTTGAAATATGATATAATACATATATATACACAGCTTGTTGTCATTTGACACATTTATACAAGCTTCTTTCCTTGTTAAGAGTTCTTTCATTCCAGTTTAGCTAAGCTATTGAAACAATCTGAATAATCCAGGAGCAGCATGGTCTGCCATCACTGTTACTGGCTAACTGTTTGCAATTCTGACCTCAGGTGCTGGCCTGGTTTGAGGAAGGCGAGGAGACCGTCACCGCCTTTGTGGAGCCTTTGGTCATCCTTCTTATCCTCATTGCTAACGCTGTTGTTGGAGTGTGGCAGGTCAGTGATACGGCCCAGTGCATTGAGCAATAGCACATATTCATTGCAGTGATGACAGCATGTATGCAGGTTCCAGGTACTACCATGTTTTCTACCCAGACTTGGCAACTCAGCGAGATCCTTTTGAAGCTCAAAATAGTTTGTGTTGAGCAAATCTTATCTCATCTTTAAAAATTTAAATATTTACATAGATCAAATTAGCTGCTTCCTTCTTGTTTTTCTCACTTAAACAACAGGCTTAACCAAGCTGCTGTCAGAAAATCTATGTCGTGCACAGCAGATAGACCCTTTTAATAACACCAAATGCCACCTTTGAACACTCTGCCCTAAATAAAATGATTTACATGTTTCACTCTCCACTCAAAGAATCGTGTTTATGTACAACAGAAATAAGATCTACAATAAGGATTTATGCTGGCCGAAGATGGAATAGTGCACATCAGATAACAGATGTGACCTACTCATGTATCACTAACTTGTGTATCACTGTGTAATTGCGGTTTGTAATGACTCAAAGCCTCTTAGAGGACATTGCCAGCACCAAACCAAGGGCAAAATGAGGATAGTTTACATCCATGCAAGGATAAACAAGCGTATTGACACGTCACCAGTGTTCACGTGCACCCTTAATCCCAATTAAATACGGCACAAAGATTTCATTTAGTTTCTTAGGGCTGCTTCTATTCAATTTGAGATGACCCCCATTGTTTGTTTGGACTACTTACTTTCTTCTTTTTTTTTTGTTTTTTAATATATCTTTTTTTGTGTTGTGTGTGTGTATCGCAGGAGCGTAACGCTGAAGATGCCATTGAGGCTCTCAAGGAGTACGAGCCTGAGATGGGCAAGGTTTACCGTTCTGACAGAAAGAGTGTGCAGATGATCAAGGCCAGAGAAATTGTCCCTGGAGACATTGTGGAGGTGTCCGGTAAGAACTGTTAAGAACTTCCCTGGGAGTGTGTGGATTATTTTTAAAAGGGAGACCCAATCTGTCAAGCCGCTCTGTAAGGATTCCTATTACAACCTGTGTACAATACATCTATTGCAAGATAAAGCCGTGAGATACAGCTCTGTTTAGGGATTTAAAGACAAATCAGGAGGTACAACATGTGCCTGGTAAAGGCTGATGTCAAAGCTTGGTGTCTTTTAAAGGGAACGTGAGCAAGGCAGGATGGAGCAGCGCTGCTGTGAAAATCATGCTGACCATAAGAAATCCCGAGTATAAATACCCTCACCTGCGCCTGCTACACCTCTTCCCCCCAGCCTGCCATGGCCCACTTCTGTTCATTTGTCACTGCACACCTGTTTCCTCTTTAGCACGCTGCCTACACCCCCCCGCCACATGTGCCCCACTCTCATTGGTAAAGGCATGTGCCAGTTAAAGTCTCGCATCCTTAACAAATCCATAAGTTGTCCGAGCATTTGGTGCTTTTTTGTTGGAGTTATTTATAGAGTTACTGGTAGAAGTGTTATTTTACAGAGAAGTTCCCCCTCACCCTCAATGCATGAGTGGTGTTCTCTGAGTGTAAAAATAATTTGGGATAAGTTTAGGTTGGCACAGTGAAGCAAAATACAGCAAGATCTCGTGTCTTCTGTGACAGCGTAGTGAATTTTCCCTGTGATTCCCACAGTTGGTGACAAAGTCCCCGCTGACATCAGGATTGTTTCCATCAAGTCCACCACCCTGCGTGTGGACCAGTCCATCCTGACTGGTAAGCTCTACAAAAAAATAAATAACTAAATAGATAACCGGCCAATAGTTTTCTGTCCCATCTGTACAGGAAGTTTTAATTATATTTTTTGTTTCCTCTGTCTCAGGTGAGTCTGTCAGTGTGATCAAGCACACAGATGCGGTTCCCGACCTCAGGGCCGTCAACCAGGACAAGAAGAACATGCTTTTCTCTGTTAGCATCCTACACCTATCTAATTTATCATCAGTGTTGTTGTTGTTGTTGTTGTTGGTCCTGACTTAATTTCCTTCCCTTTATCACTCCTGCAGGGCACCAACATCGCTGCTGGCAAGGCCATCGGTGTGGCTATAGCTACCGGCGTCTCCACTGAGATCGGCAAGATCCGTGACCAGATGGCTGCCACAGAGCAGGAGAAGACCCCTCTGCAGGCCAAGTTGGACGAGTTCGGCGAGCAGCTTTCCAAGGTTATCTCTCTGATCTGTGTTGCTGTCTGGGCAATCAACATCGGCCACTTCAACGACCCCGTCCACGGAGGCTCATGGATCCGTGGTGCTGTCTACTACTTCAAGATCGCTGTTGCTCTGGCTGTGGCTGCCATCCCTGAGGGTGAGGAAGTAAAAAATAATTAAAAAAAAAATTCTCCTTTGCTGCTTGCTTATGACTTAACTTAAAATGTTTCCCAACATCTTTCAGGTCTGCCCGCTGTCATCACTACCTGCTTGGCTCTGGGTACCCGCCGTATGGCCAAGAAGAACGCCATCGTCAGAAGCCTGCCCTCTGTGGAGACCCTGGGCTGCACCTCTGTCATCTGCTCTGATAAGACTGGCACCCTCACCACCAACCAGATGTGTGTGACCAAGGTGGGTGTTTCACCAAAAAAGAAACATTTGTTGCAGGCAGTTTTTGACAATGACTGCATAAAACACAGAGAAGCTGATATTAATTTCTTCATTCATAGATGTTCATTGTCAAGAACGTTGATGACGAACATGTTGACCTTGATGCCTTTGATATATCTGGCTCCAAATACACCCCAGAGGGCGAGGTGTAAGTTGGTTTCCATGTAATATCATTCATGAGCCTTTTGTGTACATGAACCACCTCTAATGTCTTTGCGATTTGCTCCTTGTCCATCAGTTCGCAGGGAGGTGCCAAAGTCAGCTGCAGCCAATACGACGGCCTTGTTGAGCTGTCAACCATCTGCGCCCTGTGCAACGACTCCTCTCTGGACTACAATGAGGTAAAAATGATAGCTCTCTGTGTGCCACAATGAAACCTCATGTCCATCCACAGTGTAACCAACTTCCTCCACCACCTTCCATTCTTTTCCAGTCCAAGAATATCTATGAGAAGGTCGGTGAGGCTACTGAGACCGCTTTGTGCTGCCTGGTTGAGAAGATGAATGTGTTTAACTCCAACGTGAAGAACCTGTCCAAGATTGAGAGAGCCAACGCTTGCTGCACAGTAAGTTTACTCTCAACATCTGCAACATCCCAAGGATCAAGTTTAGTTTTTATTTCAGCTAACTGTGAACTAAAACAAAAAGCAGCATCGAGACTTAGTGTCAAATAAATGTACCCTCTTTGTATCTTCCAACAGGTGGTCAAGCAGCTCATGAAGAAGAACTTCACTCTTGAGTTCTCCCGTGACAGGAAGTCGATGTCCGTGTTCTGCACTCCAGCTAAGGGTGATGGTGGCGCCAAGATGTTTGTTAAGGTCAGTTCTCCCTTTCTTCCTCGTTGCTGAGAGCAAACTGGATTAATTGAAACACAAAATAATCATGCTGCTGTTCCCACAGGGTGCCCCCGAGGGTGTGATTGAGAGGTGCGCATATGTGCGCGTTGGCACCACCCGTGTACCCCTGACCAATGCCATCAAGGAGAAGATCATGGCTGTCATCAGGGACTGGGGTACCGGCCGTGACACCCTGCGCTGTCTGGCTCTTGCCACCCGTGACAACCCTCTGAAGAGAGAGGAGATGGTCCTTGAGGACTCAACCAAGTTTGCCGATTATGAGGTGAGAACATGACAGCCTGATGGGCTCGATATTGAAACATTTGTCTGTGAGTATATGTCGGACTTAACGGCTCTATTCACACATCTCTCTTCAGACTGACCTGACCTTTGTTGGCTGCGTGGGTATGCTGGATCCCCCTCGTAAGGAGGTCACTGGCTCCATTGAGCTGTGCAGAGAAGCTGGAATCCGTGTCATTATGATCACTGGTTAGTACTGTTAGTATAGAAAAATGTTTTTGCCAATGTACTGCGCATAATATTTTGTTGCATTTTAGGCAGTAATTGCTGATGTCAGTTCGTTGTTAAAGGAAAAATCCCAGAACTGCCCTTCTTATGACACTATTCCCATAATTTGTTATTTGATATTACTTTATATTTTCTCTCTCACCTGGTGTTGAATATTTGTTTTACAACTAAGAGACTGTACCAGCTTTCCACCAAACATATCCTTCTCTGCATGCCAGGTGACAACAAGGGAACTGCTATCGCTATCTGCCGTCGCATTGGCATCTTCAAAGAGGATGAGGATGTTACTGGCAGGGCCTACACTGGACGTGAGTTTGACGATCTGCCCTCTCATGAGCAGCCCGCCGCTGTGTGCAGGGCAAGCTGCTTTGCCCGTGTGGAGCCATCCCACAAGTCCAAGATTGTTGAATTCCTGCAGGGTCATGATGAAATTACTGCTATGGTAAGAACTGCAGAGCCTATGAAATTTGATACAGACTCAGCACTAGCGTTTTTGTAGTGCTTTTCCCGAGTAATTTGTCAAAAAAAGATTGCAGTCTGACAGCACTTTAACAAGGGATGAATAATTTCCTCCTACCCCAGACTGGTGATGGCGTGAACGATGCCCCTGCCCTGAAGAAGGCCGAGATCGGCATCGCCATGGGCTCTGGCACTGCCGTTGCCAAGTCTGCCTCTGAGATGGTCCTGGCTGACGACAACTTCTCTTCCATTGTGGCTGCTGTTGAGGAGGGCAGAGCTATCTACAACAACATGAAGCAGTTCATCCGCTACCTCATCTCCTCCAACGTTGGTGAGGTCGTCTGGTGAGTGGCCTGTTTGTCTGTCCACATCTTGTCTGGCTATCTTTCTCTCTATCTGCAGCTAACCTCAGCTGTCCTTTTGTCCTGTTATTTCCTTCTGCACCCCATCAGTATCTTCCTGACTGCTGCTCTGGGTCTGCCCGAGGCTCTGATCCCCGTCCAGCTGCTCTGGGTCAACCTGGTGACTGACGGTCTGCCCGCCACAGCTCTGGGCTTCAACCCCCCTGATCTGGACATTATGGGCAAGCCCCCACGTTCTCCCAAGGAGCCCCTGATCTCTGGCTGGCTGTTCTTCAGATACATGGCCATTGGTGGTAAGTACGACTGTGGAGATTTGCTGGCATTTTGTTTAAATATAGGAAAAACACTTGCCTAAACTATAAATGTTGTCCTTCACTGACAGGATACGTCGGTGCTGCCACTGTTGGTGGTGCTACCTGGTGGTTCCTCTATGATGACACTGGCCCCGGAGTCACTTACTACCAGCTGGTAAGTAGTATTGTTGGTTTCATTCTGCCTTCCACAAACAGTGTGTTCGCTCTCTGATTAACCTCCGCTCTGCTCGGTGCAGTCCCACTTCATGCAGTGCCACGATGAGAACGAGGACTTCGCCAACGTCGAATGTGAGATCTTTGAGGCGTCCCCTCCCATGACCATGGCTCTGTCTGTGCTGGTCACCATTGAGATGTGCAACGCTCTTAACAGGTACCAGCTTGGAAGCTCAAGGCGAGAAAAAAAAAGAAGACAAGTTCTGCTTTTTTTTTTCACAAAACACTTGTCCTTTTCTTTTCCCAGCTTGTCTGAGAACCAGTCTCTGTTGCGCATGCCCCCATGGAGCAACTTCTGGCTGATCTCTGCCATGACCCTGTCCATGTCTCTGCACTTCATGATCATCTATGTTGACCCTCTGCCCGTAAGTCAGACATTCATTCCCTCCACAGCTCGGTTTAGGCTTGTAAAATCGCAGTGCTCTGCGGAGTTTCCAACAGCTCTGACATCCACTCTCTCCCGCCCCAGATGATCTTCAAGTTGACCCATCTGGACACAGAACAGTGGCTGATGGTCCTGAAGCTTTCCTTCCCTGTCATTCTCATTGATGAGGTGCTGAAGTTCGTGGCCCGCAACTACGTTGAGAGTAAGTAGCCTTACATTTTTGCACATCCACACTAACATTTTAAAATGAAGATGATCTTGTAACAGTAAATAACAGATCATAATTATACCTCTATTTAATGATTAATTCATTAATGCTGTCATCTTTTGAAAGGTATTAATATTTTAACAAGGTGTTTCTTTATCTTTATCCATCACTTCATTTTCATTCCTTAATTTCTATTTTACCAATCCATCATCTCTGTTTTTCCTGTAAATTTTCTCTATCCATCATTAACTCACTTACCCTTTGTGATTTCCAGAGTAAATTCAATCAACTCACCACCATTACCCTGTAACTAAAGCAAGGTATTCCACAGCATGCACTATTAGTGGCTATCACTGTGTACTATTATAGTTTGTCTGTATGTTTTTGTATTTTTTTCTTCTTTTGTCTCATGTACTGCTCTCAGGCAGGTTATCAGACTTGTGTTGCGGTCAACCTCTGGGGTCTCCCTACTACTTAACAAAACCCCTTTAGGATGAATTTATGATTTTGAATTGACAAGGAGACGGGGAGATCCCCGGGTGCTGCTGTCTGTACGTGACGTCCTCTTGTTAGCTCTCTGTTGATTGTTATTTTGTTTTCTCTGACATCACGCAGGTGAGTCGATCACCCCTGCTGTCAGCATTATCGTCACTGTGTCTGCCTTTGGTGTTTTATGTCTGTGGCAGGAGACGCCTGTCCCATAATTTCGGACACTGAATAGACTTGATGCCCTTTACCAACCCTTCTATTTAGCATTCATTACTAGCCTGGGAATTCCCATGCTGCTTTGCGCTCAATTTCATTCTCACTGCAAAGTCAGCCTGGAAACCACCGCCCTTATTTTTGCCAGAGTTTGGGAACCAATCACAGAACGTGGGGGGGGCAGCAAGACGATGACGACGTATTTGCGCTACACCGAAGCTTGTAGAGTGTTAATCCAACATGACAGCGGACACAACGTTACCGTTTGATGCAGCCTTAGAAAGTGTTTCGGAGTAGATTCACCCTAGGGTCATTTGAACCGTGACATCCAGCCAAGTAGCCCACCCGAAGTTTTTCCGATATTGGCTGAACATCAGATGAGTTACTGAGTTATCCCGAATAGCTTCGTACAAGGGTTAACGGACCCTGGCAGTATCTCCAAAATTACCACACTAAAATCACATGCCATGACACCAAACTTCTACAGTAGTACAAATATGGTCTGTACTCACAAAACGATGCATTTTGAAGTTTGTACATAGTCCAGGAGTTTATTATTATCATCAACACAAGCCTGATAGCTTCTCTGCTGCTAAAGCTGCGTCGACGTCACTTCCTTGATCTGGGAGCTTCAAAGTAAGATGAGGGTTGATCTGCTACTGTAGACAACAAAGCAAGGCTGCTCAATTTCTCCATTATTAAAATAAATTCACAACTCTACAACATAAAAATTCATGTAGAATATAGCATATAGTCCTACTTTGTTGTCAATTTAAGTAGTTTAGAGCGCCAGTTTACTTTTATTTTACTTTTTTTTCTTCTTCCTCGTCGAATCTGGTATAAGTGATACAATTGGCTATGAATCGCGCGCAAAGCAGCATGGGAAGAACCTGACGTCATTTGATAGACATTCGTAGCGCCCAATAAACGGCTCTAGGCATTCGTAAAGCACGCCTCAAATACGAGAAAATGCACACCTAGTTCCCAGACCACCATCTCATCGAGATTGTGGACGCGTCAGCCAGGCTAATTCATTACCAGCTTATAAAACATTTAGCAAACAGTATGTAATGTAGAAAATGAATAAAAGATAAAACTTTCACCTGTGAAACATACATAAGCAGACAATGGCAATAGAGAAGTTAGAAAGCTTGACACGTTCTCTACATTTTAAATCTACATCTAGTTATCTATGATGATATACTAGTATGTTAACATAAAGCGTAAAAATGATAGAAGGACATATCTGAAACTAGAAATATATATTTTTCTTCTTGGGGATTTATATTCTCTGTACGTCTAATTCATGCCTGATCAAGCTACAAAAACCTACAAGAATGCAACTTGTTTAGTTGTACAGAAATCATTTCACCATTAACTTTAGGGGTCAGATGAGCAGTTTGCCTTCTTTAGAGGGCTGTAACCACATTTGCATTCTGCAAATGTCGACAAAACAATGAGAACAAATGAAAATTAAATCACCACGATATTAAAGGAAAGGATCTAAAAAGTTTTACATTGATCTTTGCTCGTCTCATGCCCCCCTCATTAAATTATAATTATCATTCCTCAATTTTGGGCTCAACTTAAAAACAAAATGGGAAAAAAATTACTTTCTTCCAATGACAGAATTGATGTGCATACTGTTTTATTTGGATTTAATTGTGAGTTTATCTTGTACAGTCCAATCTGCTTTCTAACTGATGTTATCTTAGATCTGGAAGAAAATTTCTAAAGCTTTAACCTGGCAGTAGTTGTATGTTTGTCCATCAGAGTTTCAAGTGTCATTCCTTTTCATTTGTCTTTGTGTCAGTTTCCATTGTTTATGAAAATACATGGATGAAGATCGTTCCCTTCTCTGTCTAATTTATGATCTCTTTAACAGGTACAGAAGCTCATAAATAGAGATGTAGAAGAAGAGGATCTTAAGGATTGAAGAGAAAGAGGTGAAGAAGAGAAAGAGAGAGAGATATCAAAATCAAAGAGGGGAGTCATAGTGAGCATACCAATAGAAGAGAGAGGAGAAAACACAGGAAAACATATAAAAAAAAAAAACTTGTCAAAAGTCTACAAAAAAAGCCTCTATATAGAGAAGGAGATTGAATCAAATGAGGAGGGGTATCCCTGCTGATAAAGTAATAAAATATTTAAGATTTTATTCCAAGAGATAAAGTATGTATTAAAGGTGATTTTTTTGTTAACCTTGGATATCCTCAGCTGTTGTGTTTTTGTGTCCTCTGTCCATTTTCATATGATTGACTTTCCAGCTCATTACTTTTATTCTAGTCTTTGTTGCTCGCGTCTTGTGCAGCCTCCCTGCTTTAGCTAAGCTCTGTACAGTGTGGTGTAGGGTTGCAAAATGACTTCATATGGGCAGAAAAACACCACAAGCCTCCAGTTGCCAGCACTCTCTATAGGCACCATGCAGTCAGCGGACTCTGTTGGAGGTCTCATGACATAAAATGGGCATGTCCACTCAGTCACAACACTTCTGGTCTTATTTATTGTTTACTTGATAAGCTCTAATAAAGTGATGATCAAAAACTCATCTATTTGCATTGTGGAGAGCATTTTTATCCATCCTTTACACGTGTATTTGGCTGATTTCCTTTATGAAGCCACTTCACGAAGGGCAGTGATTGCAGTGTTTAACATCCAGGCATGAAAAGTGACGGTTGTTTTCTTTTTTTTTCATCATTCATTTTGGTTTTTAGCTTGTGCCAAATATTCTCACAGCTGTTGCACAGTGCTGCAGTCAGTCCATCGGTCTTTGGTTTGCAGAGCGAATGTGGAAAACGCAAAAATCCTTTAAATGAGGCTCCTGAATGGTATGTTGGCATCCTTCATTTGCTTTTCGTAATCTTCATCAAACATCTGTGACTGCTCAGGTGTGAAATGGTTTTTCCAATCGCCTACTTCACCTATATGTGTAGAAAATGTATAAGAGAAAACAACAGAGTTAGGTAGTCATATTAACAAATAACCGAGAAGTGTACTTGCACTTCTTACATATATACCGGTATTGTATACATATATTCTACTTTTTCTTTCCTGGAAGTCTCTCTTGTTGAACATTTCAGTGCAACCTGAACTTATTTTCCTTATCAATTTCATATTAATATTTTCTTGGTCAAAGTACAAATTGTTTGGTTTATGAAATGTTAAAGATTCCACATCTAAAATAGTCCACATCTTAGGAAAGTTCAAATTAAAATCCTGACACACAACCCTAACCCTCACCCGAGAACCAATAGGGGGCAGCATTGAGCCGTAATGAATGCGGGAGGAGACAAAATGTCAGAATACAGTAACAGAGAGGTGAGTTCTCTCAGAGTGAGAAGTTGATTTAACTGAATAAACCATTAAATTGAAATATTTGTGAGCCCCTCTGCTTGTGTTCGTGTGTCCATCACAATGTTTTATCAACACACCGGGACACGAATCCTTATTCCAAAACCTCGACTTTGGGATTAGAGCTGCGTGTCTTCAACCAAATATCCCTGCATCTTAATTATGGCAAAGCCTGGGAGCTGATTGTTGCACCTTTTCTCATGAAGGGAGAGACGGACTGGTCGAAAACAGGTGATGGGATGCAGGAATAGTTGGCCATCGGGTTTTCCTTCATGTTCTTGAAGGACGTGAGCTCCACAATTTGGTTGATGATCTCATCAGAGACCGATAAATCCAGATACTTCATGATGCGTTCCACTTCACGCCGAGGATTCTGGGGGGATAAATATGATGCCAGGATTATGTGTGAGTATTTGTTTTATTTGAGACGATGCACATTCGAGCATGGAAAACATTACAGCTGTGAACACAACTGTAATTACATGGTGATGTATAAATGATCCAGAACGGGTATGATCAGGTAAAAACAAAAGAAGGCCGCAAACATCATAATCTGTCTAATAAAAGTTTGAGCATTTTCAGAATTAAACACAACACAGTGGAGTTCAGTAGTTTTTCAAACATTATTTTACTATTAAAACGTCTTTGAGATGTAAATTCTTATCTTTTATTTACTAACTGCTCTTAAAACTTTTATATGAATAGCACATTTAGCTTGTGAGGTTTTTAAGCTAAAAGTATGTAACAATAACAAAATTTTATTAAAAACTGTGTTTCAATGATCGTTGATTGTGTTTGGTTTTTTTCCACCTTGAAATGAAGCAGTTATATCTGCTGGCACAGTAAATAGAGAACAGGGATATTTCAGTCTTAAGAGCTACGCAGAAGAATGCCATTGAGAGGGGGACTGTGAAGATGAAAGCAATCGCCTCGTGTGGAGACTGTTTTAAGTTAGATGGTGGTATACGTCTGAGAAATAGCTGAGGAAATTGCAGAATGCAAGAACAGGAAAAAAAGTGTCAAAGAAGCGAAGACATGAAAAAGCAAAAAGAGCTCAGGATAGGCTTAAGAAAAGAACAGGAATAAACACTGGTGTGGTTTTTACGCACAGAATGAATCGATGAAGAACAAAAGTCTTCAGGGTGACGCACAAGTTGACAACACAACCTAACCACTAGATGTCAGTGATTGTTCCACACTGTTCCTTTGAGGAATGTCCAGGCAACAAAATGTTTCAAAAGCCTTTAACCTTTAGGGAACCCCAAGAAGATATTCTCTGGTTTCAATACATTTAGAATTACTTTTATCATTCTGCCAATTGTTTAGCTTCAGGGGAAATGGGACTTTATCAGGTTTATCCTTTGCTCTTTATTCAACAGGCAGGATTTGGTAATGTTTTATATTTACCTCTTTCATGTCCTCATAGAAGAGATAAAGAATATTCTTCCTCTCTTTCTCCAACCAGTAACCTTTCACGTGATCATACCAGGAGCCCCATGACACTGTGGAGACACAGAGCACACTTGAATGGAAAAATGTTATTTGGTTTGTGCCATCCGTGACCACTGAGACCACATTTACTGTAATGTAAATGTGTTGGCGTACATGCGTGGGTATGTTGCTTTCTAATCTTAAAAGTATATTTATAGATAAGTTTATGGATAAGTCGTTAACTTTTGGCTTACTAGGCTTTGAAACGAATGCTTTTGGCTGATGTTTATCTTACTTCTTCATGGTGCTTGCTTCATTGATGAGAACTTGAGTCACTTACATTTTAATACAGGGCTGTAGGTAAACTGTCAAATCTGTTTATACGCAACTTGTAGATGTCACCTGCTGACTAAATGGATTACTACAATAGCAATGGGGGGGGGGGTCTTCTAACTGGTATTTATGGTAGTCCACAGGAGTGCAGAGTTCTGTTAATCTTCTCAAAGCCACTGAAACATGGTACATTTTCTCAGTAGGGTAAACACTTCAATATGTGTGGAATAAGGTGTTGAGTACTCTAAGAAGTTACCAAAGCTGTTCCATGTAAGTTCAATATAAGTGCAAAAAAACCCAAAAAACATCCAGACAGACACGCTCACGTTAGAAAAAACAAACAGTATGCTAGTGATTCAGTCAGGAAAAACTGTTTGACTTATTGTAATAGGACACACAGGAATGTAACTTGATCTACTTACACTCTGCTCGCATAAACTTGTGGATGTAGCCGTCAAAGGGCCCTGGTTCAGGCTGGGTCTTATTCATAAGATCGAAGTAGTAGTAGCTCACCAGATTGTCTTTGGCATTACGAGCCACATAGATAGCCTTCACACATAACCAGGAAGGGCATAAAAAGAGATTTACAATAATGTTACTTAGAGCAGGTCATATGATGCGGCAGTGCTTGGCATTGAATTGTTAACCTCTCATCCTAATTGCACGCATTGTAAAATTAACCTTTCACCCTACAGGTGTGCTTTTACTACCAAGTGGGAAGCAACAAACAAGGGTGCAGGAGTTTCAATGTTAAATCATGTCTTACCTTGCATTTGTTTTCCCAAAATCCTGTAGGCACCAACTGAAAAGGAAGATGTGTCTTGATAACTCTTGGAGGATCCATTTTCTTCAAAAGATCAAGACCTAAAACACATGTTTAGGGACACAGGAAAGGCTTAAAACACACTTCCAAGCTGAGTTTTCTCAGATCAAAGAAATTAGATCCTGCATTACGCAATGAAATTAATAAATATCCCATGTTTTCTCTTGTTTAAGAATATTAAACCAAAAGAGTCTCCCGTAGGTTTTAAACTTTGGAACAAATTGAGAAAAGCAAGCGTTGTTGGGAGACATTTAAATTTCCAACTAGGTGCAAAGTCCTTTGTTATCATCATAATCAAGGAGGAAAAACACAACATCAAGTGCTGCAGATCTACAGCAAGAAGCTGCTGTTTTAGCCTGTTTTTTAGTTTATGATCACCCGCTTATGTTCACGTTCAAGTAAAATACTGATATTTAGGGAAATATGCTTCTCATCTCTTAAACATAAATGATGACACAAACATCAGCCATTTAGCTTGGCTTTGCTTAAAAAAATTACATTTTTGTTTCCAAAATCAGCACTGCACCTACAGCTCAGCAGTTGACATCTTATATGCACATGGCAACATAGAGTTGTTTTATGCTTCACTTTGTTTAAATTAACCTCTTTATTGACTGTAATTCAATGAGCATGATCTTAGTTATTCCTGTTCCGAGGAACAGCAACTGCAGAAAAAGAAGGCAAACAACTAGCTAACTAGCAAGAAAGACTCAGAGGTTCTAGTTGAAAAATCATTTTGCCAGAGGTAACTAAGTGGCAGCCACGATGAGAGCTGGTTGAAGTTCACATCATCATAAAAGATTTACTTTCATGAGAAATGAAATCATAAAAGGTTCAGTGTCATCATCAACTTTTATCATTAAATAGCCTTCCAGGTCAATAAATCTTTCCATCAAGTTATCATGGTGTCATTAGCTAGATTCCCTCATTATGATCAATGTGCAGGAGTCTTTTTGAAAATAATGCCTTTATTTAAGAGATATTCATCCAATCATCCTTTAAGTATCTCTCTCCAGCTCCACCTTCTTGTGCAAGTTTAGTCACTTTCAGCTGCAGAAGTGACCAAGATGGCAAAAAAACAAATGCAGAACTTCAGACTGCGAAGAAGTAGATGGAGATGTAGGCCAACCCTAACAAGTCACTTTTCTTATTTAATTTTTTGTTCTATTTCATAAACATTTTCTGGATATACAGAAAATCTGGGAGCACCATTTTTTGAGTCTATCGCTCTGGCAGTTTGACCATTTTGGTGCCACAGGGAAATGCTTATGGGTTAATAGCTCATTGACCCTGATTACTGAGGAACAAACAAGCAGTTATGAAAACATTTCTCCAGGAATTTGCGGGTTTTGCAGAAGTATTTGAAGAATGCAGAACAGAGAACATCTCAGAATGTAAAATAAATCTGTTCAACATTCCAGGAAATATAACCAGAGGCAGAATTACACACCTGAGGGGATTGGGGGTGGGGAGCAGATCTCTAGGAAGGGACTGCGGATGGGTGTGGGGGCTCGTTTGCAGGCCTCAGCGTCTCCATTGTGCAAAAGCAGATCGACTATCTCCTGGGTCCATGTGGTCCCTAAAGACGCAAAGAGAGAAGCCACGATGAAAATATAGGAAACTTTCAGTATAATGAATCTCACCTAATCTTTTCCACTCTGTAGCAGTTAATCAGATCTGTCCTTAGTCATCACTCTGGGGAACTTGTCAGAGGATATTACAACAGCCAGGAAACATTCTTGCAAAACTGGGAAAACACTTGGCTTACTGTCCAAATGTTCTAATGATTTCTTCACACTTCCTCAAACAACTTGAAGAATATTAGTCTACACTGACTAGTGTTTGTTCTGCCTATGTTCTCCTACTTTAAACCACTGAACCACTTAGTGGAAGATAAAAAAAGCAACAATATCACACTGTGAAAATACTTAATTAGAAGTCAAAGTAAATATGAGAAAACGTGGTTAAAATGTTTAAATCCAGCCAAAATGCTCATGGTGAGTGCAATGCTATTGAACTGTAAATGTGTAAGCATCCCGTGACCTAAAGGTACACATAAAAAGCAGTGATCACACCTTAGGGGCAGGTTGAGAGACTAAGTGGATGCAACTGACACATAAGATTTTATAAAATCCTAACTAATTTGCAAGGTAACTGAATCTATTAAGAAAAAAGCAATGGAGTCAAATAGCATGTTTTCCTCGAGTGTATAGATCAATATTATCAGACTTGAATTGAGCAAATACACTTTTCACCGCAAGTGCAAAATTCTGACACTTTCATTAAAAAAACGCATGACACACACAACAGAACCTCTTGTCTACAAATGGTTACCCACGAAGAAATGCACTCTTTATGAGCTGAGCTGAAGGCAGCTGTTTTGAGTACCTGCTTTGGGGTATGTGGCAATGAGGAGGTCTGATGGGTCGGGACGAAAAGCTGAGATGGAGTCCCAGTTGTTGGCGATGTGGCACATGAGAGGAACTCCTTTGATGTGGATGAGAGGGAAGCGAGATATGGAGGAGCTGGCCTTCTCAATGGCCTCCTTGTAGTTCAGCTCTTTCCCTTCTGACATGACTGGCAGCGTTAAAAGTTCACCGGAGAAAATCCAAATCCAGACGTCTAAATTTGACTGTAGAGCAGCTCCAACAAGGCCAGTGTGGTGGTTTTCCCTGACGTTCTGACTTCAGTAGCTCGTCTCACTGTTGGCTTTGTCAACATTCACGGCTGATTTGCTTCTGCACCCCTTAAATTCCAGCTGTCTGAAAATTCCTCCCAGCTCGACTGGCAAGCAGAGAGTCACTGTGTATACTTCCTGTTCACGCCGTCATCATCTCTCCCTTGTGTTGTCACCTGCTGTCTAGGAATCTTTCCTCTGGATTTCTTGTGGTTTTGAGCACAAGTTCTCCCCAAAATCTGAATCCAAAAGCAAGAATCTGTCAGAAGGCGCTCCCAAAAACAGTCCTTTCTGTAATCCCTGCAAAAGTCTAAGTGCCTCAGTCTCTCTAAATGTGCTTGCTTTCACCCTCTTTCTATCTATGTAACCTGGCTGTCTGAGTGCTTGTACCAGGTTCTTATCTCTGCGATCACTGGAACTTGCACAGGCAGACCTACACTAAAGTGCCCTTATGTAACATTCCTAGTTATGTATGAATTCCGCTTTTGCTCATAATTTTCTCAACAGCCTCCTCTGTAATTTGAGGAAGGGACAAAGGAGGGTCTTGAGAGAGCCACTGAGAGGTGCGCTATAGTCACAAAGCATGCACAAAAGATGGATTAACATTTAATCTGACTGCTCAAAAACTTTTCTAACTTAACAGCGTCTTGTTTCACCCTGGAGGCTTGTTTTTCTTGGTCTTTTACCAAAGGAAACAACGTCAGTCTGTATTCTAATCAAAAAAGGAAACAAATCACCCTTTTTTAGGAGAGACAGGAAATTCCCCAGCTAAAAACACACCTTTGAACCCTTTTAAAGTCAACATTAACCCGACCTAATTGTGGTGAAGGAATGCTTGACAGAGGCTTGCTACTGTCAGTTCATTCTCCATACATTTGTAAAAATAAGGCATTTTGCTTGTACACATGTGGCTAGACAATTAGCTGAATGTCTTTAGAGATCTGAATGCTCAGAGGCTACTGTTTAAACTTTACATTCCAGGATTTCCAGTCTTAATATCCTGTTGACACTAAAAACAATATTTCAATTGAAAATGAGCCGAGGTGGACCATTGTAGAAATACTGAACAAAGGACGGAGTCCTTAGATAACAGTTTGTTTGCTGTTTGCCACTTTTTCCTATGAAGTTAGTTCAGTTAAAACCGATATACAATGTAGCTGCGCCGCTCTGTCCTGTCTGTACTTGTGCTGTCAGTCTTTCATTTTCCTGTCACGATGCCATGGGTACGCATTTGTTTTTTTCACAGCGTGATAAGTTGAATGCGTGAGACCATGAGAAAGGTATTGTGAGTCTCAAGATCATTGCATGAGAGATGGCAGCGGTGATAAGCCGTGTAAAACAATATTTGTGATCTTGCATGCTAAACATTTCCTTTAGATCAGATTAAAGACTAAAGGCTCCACTGTGTCTCCTAAAGTGGTACACAACAACCTTTCATTCTGTAGATCTTTTTTAATATACTATGCTGAGATTCGTCTGAAATGTAGCATTTTTCATTTTGCTAAAATGTTTTTTGTGTTTTTTTTATTTTTTAGGTGCGTTTTTTCATTCTGGTTTTTGTGTTTTCGGTTCTGTTGTTCTGCTCTCTTTAAGCGGTGTTGTTTTTTCTCTCCCTTCCTTTTTTGTGTTTTCAGGTTGTTGTATTGTGTCACATTTTGATTAAATGTTGTTTTGTAAATTGTAATTTTAATCTCTCTTTTTTTTTCTCATGTTTTAGTCGTTTTAGTGTGAAAATGTTTCCTGTGTTTCCTGATATGTCGTTATTATATGTCCAACAGAAGTGTACAGTTTTTGTAACCTTTAAAGAACATGCGAGGAAATCTCTCTGTGCGTTACATTTGTCGACCCTCTAGTGAACGCTCGGGGAACTTCCCTAAAGGTTCATTCAGAGGACCTTCAAGTTAAAGGTTTTCTTTTCTTTTGTGTGTCAGGAATGTTGAAAACATTTTCTCTCAAAACCTTTTATAAAGCTCGAGTGAACTTTCAGGAAATTTTCCTATAAATGAGGCAACATTTGTTGAGCCTTAAGAAAGGTAGAGGACATTAAATTCATCAAAAGAGGCAGCCAAAACCATATTTATAATCAAGATAATTATGTCAGGTTAGTTTAGATGATTTCCTCCCATTTCCAGTCATTAGCTCCAAAAACAGTCTTGTCAATAAGGAATTTCACATGGCTTATGAATAATAAAACCTCATAATGTCTCAAAAGCACTGTCAGGTGAACTAGTTCATACATTATACATAAAGTTCCACTGGTTTCATAGATAGAACAGTCTATGAGCAAAAATTCAAAAATGTACACATAGAATGTGGAGTCTTTTTCTGTTTATTCAGTATATATTTTGATATATTCATTATTCCATTTATTGATTTTGTTCAAAAATCTCATTTTTGAAGTGACAATCTGAATGAAAGGAATTCAAATTTTGAACAAGAGACGCATATCTTTGTGAAGTGATTTCTAAAGATATCGATGATGACTGTCTCAATTCTGCTTTTTTTAAATCTAATTAATTCTGATGGTTTAAATGGATTTTTTTTTTAAAGCATGACCACTTAACTGACCTACTTCATAGCATCAGTTTTATTTATTCATTATCAAACTGTGTCATATCCATCAGAAAAAAAAGGAGCTCGAGCACATGCAAGTTTTATGCAAAAGCATTAGTAAACAGTAAAAGCTGACCTGGCGCTGGATGTGCTGCTGTGACTAAAGAACATGCTTTCAGCACCTTTTGTGAAACCTAAACCATGTCACAATGCACTCCTCTTTTCAAGCAATGGTCACAGACCTAAGAGACACAAAAGATACAGTATACACACATAAATTCTGTGCTGGGACTGAAATGATCAAATGAAAAAATATGAACATGAACTCCTTTCATGTTTTAATAAAAAAAATTGTATTCTATTGTGGTGTGTTTATAAAAAATATGAGACGTGCTGATTGTGTTAACATTCTCAAATAGGTTTTCCCAAATTTTTTCTATATATAGTGATAAGATTAATGGAACACACAATCATTCACTATCAGTCAATTAAAGATTATTACAAACAGTCCTATAGCTGAAGGGGAAAAAAAAAGTTTACCTTTTTTATCAAGATGTAGGTTGATTAATTGAGGTGTACCACTTCCTGGGTGGACTGATTTAAAGCTGTGCAGTTGCCCCTCCAGATCGTGGATATCTCCAATATGAGGTCACGGTCGTTTCTCTGTGTTTCTAGCTGTGCATCTCCACCAGTGCAGGACTGTATTTCTGAAAGGAAACAGCAGTCAAATGAGACCTATTAATAAATCATCTGAAGGGAACCATTAAAGATTAACAAGAGAGAGTAATAGTGAATAAACTTGAGATCAGGGCCATGCTTTTCATTTCTCCAGTCATAGGTTTAAAGCTTAAAGCACAGAAGCAGAAAGCTCGAGTACTGGTGCAGGCGAGTGGCTCACTGTCCTTCACCTTTAACACAATGTTCACGCTGCATGCAGTGAGCCTTACTCAAGAGCCAGGTCTGCTTTTGTTTTACAGATTTCAGACAATCAGAATGCAAACCCAAACAGATTATTCATTTTTTTTTACTGGCTTTCAGTTGTCTATCTGCTTATTCGGAAGAGTGGTGATTTTAACTAAAAGTATGATAAATACACATGGATCAATCCCATCTTTGCAGATGTGGTACTCCTACTGGACGCTTACAGGTCTTACTCAGCATGTGGAAATAATTGTGCAACGATTTCTGTAGCTCTGAGGGAGCTCTGAGGTAATTTAATCAGTGGTTCCCAAACTGGGGTGCGGGACACTCCGGAGAGACAAGGGGAAAAACAATCCTGTTAACTCACCAAGACCAGTTAATGTTTTAAAGCTGACATCAGGAATAAGGTTTAACTAAAATTAGCTTTAGCAACACATTATTGGCTGCTTGCTAACAGTCAAGTGTTAGGACAATATGTGGGCACATTTTTTCATTAAAGCTCAGTGTGAGAGTCTCTATAACTGTTTTGCTCCTCTGGCCTGTTTCTTGTTTATTTTTGTGAGTGTTTTTGTGCTCATAAACTGTCTGCTAAGCTCGCTCTGTGTCTCATCTGGACAACCTTGCCTCGGAGTGTTACTCTCTGCACAATATTGACAATATAAGTTACACAGCTGAGGGTGTTGCAGGGGAAAGAGAAACAGAATGTTACACCACTGAGGGTATGGCTTTCGAGATGTAGGAGCAGCAGTGGGGACATTCAGGACAAATATAAAGTTTACAGTGCCCAGAACATTAAATTTAGCTGATGCATAGAGTTGATTTGAAGGCATGTGTTGACTATCTTGAGTGAGAAAAATCAAGCCCCTAATGAACAGAGATTAGATTTTAGGGAAGTAAATGATGAGGTTCATGTTAACTTTTACAGTTCAAATCTTACAAGAAATTCCAAGAGGTCAGTGGTGTTGGTAAAATCATCACGTGGTAGTTGTTGGAGCTGAAGACAGACATTTACACAAACAATACAGAGCAGGTATTGTTTTTATTTTGTTTTCATATTTATGACTCTTTCTATTTCTTTCATGGCTCTAAATCGAAAGCTCTTTGGATCAACTTCCGTTTTAAATATGCTATGCAGAAAAAAAGGTGACATGACTTGACTATTGTGATGCTAGGCAACTTATTCTGAGAGGTATTTTTGTCATTTAGTCCACACTCTTTGATGTAGGCTGGAAACGCTGCTCTATCCACAGTAAGCAGTTGGACTGCATTAGTTTCTTCTCTTTTACGTGCTTTACGGTAGCGGTCAGAGCCCTATAGCGGTGTCTTAGAAACGGAAGTATCGATGACAGCTTCCTTGGTAACAAGAAGCTTAAACGCGGATGCTAAGTTTTAGTAGAGTTAAATGCTTTAATTGAAAACGTTCTCCAAGATGCTTGAGTAATTCAGGCATATTTTTATATTAATGTACGCAAAAATGTGTTTAGGAGCACAACAAGCAAGGTAGCAGATAAAGTTATGCTGAACTGTACTGTTAGCATTTATCTAGCTATGTTTTGGTTGGCAAAATGATTCTCTGGAGTTGGTGGTCACTTCACGTACTCGTTGTCTTGTGTGGACGTTTGGCTCACGCTACCACTGAATTAGGAGCAACTTCCACGCTAAATTCCATCCCAACACATGGGGGACTTTTCACTTCAGCCACCCCAGCTCCTGGAGGCGTGGGTACCGTGGACTCTACTACCGTGGAACCCTCCGAGGAGGTCACTCTTCTTCCCACTCTGGACTCCATCGTAACCGTTACGCCGTACTTGTCTGAGGGGACCACCGAACCTGTCACTGAGGTTCCGCCTGCAACCACAGCCCAGACTGAAATATCTGCACAAGGTAACTTAAGCCTAAACTGAACATGACAAAAAAAATAAAAATACACTAAACACCTTAGCCTCTGTTGATTCTTTATGGCAAGAATTGTAAGCCGTTTACTATTGTTAGGATGTGTTTATAAAGGTGTCAAAGTCAGCCAGCGAAACATTAAACTGTCTGATCCCACTTTTTAGGAACACCCCCCACCATTTTGTTCGTCTCATACTTTTGTTGGTCTATTTGCGCCTCTCAGTGGTCTTTTTGCATGTCTTTACATTTGTTTTGCATCTCATAGTTGTGTACATTTATTTTGTTGCATGATCTCGTGTCCCTCCTTGGTTAGTTTGTCTCTTTATGCTTGTGAGGTGTCACATTTTAACTATTTTTGAGAGCAATCTCCCTGTTAAAAGCTTGAATATTCATTTGAGGAGTTCAAATATAACCTAAGAAATGATAACCATCACTATTAAACGAATGTATCAGATGGTGTGAAAACTGTTTTAATATGTGGTTTTGCTATTCTTTGTTGTTGTTCTGTGACTCTTTGTGGCCCATTTAGTACATACAAATGGTTTTTATTTCAATATACAGTTAGTACATTTACTTAAGACACGTTATAATAAGATCAGTGGTTGCACATTTTATTTATTTCTTTTCTATGAATATATTATATCAAAAAACGAAGTGTAGGACATAAAAACGATGTATCTGCTCTCTTCCTTTTGATACTTATTAAAACCTTAAATTTTATCTTGACTAACAGAAGTCATTTCTGTTGTTTTTCAGATTGTCTCTGCAATCTAACCCCAGATTTTTGTGACATCAGCTGCTGTTGTGACACAGCTGATTGCGATGTTGCCAACTTGAGCACAGTCTTCACCGGATGCCCACAAGAAGTCGTGTATGTCTTTTTTTCTTTTTCTTTTTTCACACGTAGCATGTAAACTGTGCATCTTCAGAATTCAAAAGAGCTTGAGCCTTTTTACTTTACAGATCGGGAGTTTGCATTGAGAAGTGGCTCATGTTCCGAGCCAATGTGGACTCAGCTCTTGTCACTGTGACTGACTCTTTGTTTTGTATCCGGTCTGAAGGTAGGTAGACACAGTCACTTAGTTCTGATTTATTTCTGAGGGCATCAATAGAAAATACAGTTCACCCTCCACAAAAACTCTTAAAATTGTGCATTTCCAACCTTGCAGCAGATGATGAACGTGAGTCTCTCCCAGCACTTCTTTGGTTTCCAGCTTTAGGAGACTCCTATCACTTCTCACCACCAGGACAGACGTATATCAGACACAGCAGAGACTTTTACAGGGTAATCAAATGTATTGTGCTTAAAGACACCTGCTTAGAAAGTATCCCTCCATTTTGGAAATTAATCGATTTTTGAGATTTGAAGTCAGGGAATGTTTTTTTGACAAATGAAACACACTTTCGTAGGTTGATGATGTCATCCAGACGTATTTCTCCAACTCCTCTGTACGGGGTCTGCTCCGTCAGCCTTCCCCAGGGGCTGCTTCTGCATTCTGTGTGAACCGCAACCCTGCGAGTAAGTTCAGTCCACATGAAAAGTTGAATGTTAAGCTGCTGGGTAACACAGTGCACCGAAGTTTCATGTATAAATTTGGATACACTCCCCAGTTAAAATATCTACTAATATGAGATCATTTAAAAAAAGCATCAAGTCAAAGCTGATGTATTTCTTTAATGTTTTAAGCATGATTACTTTATAAATCTGTCTTTTGCAATTTCAAAATAACCCAAAAGTAAAAGGGCTTATAGAAAAAACTGAGGATCACGGTAAAAAACCTTTAGCAGTGCGTCTCGAGGTAGTTCGTTGTAGATTTTTAGCTGTTTAGGAGTATAACCTGTTGTAGAAGCTGCCATTAGCTTCCAGTATTGACTATTATTTTACCAAATCATTTTTTCCTTTTGTCAATAAAATGCTCCCTGTGCCATCGGCTTTAACACAAGCTGAAAATATAATCAATCTACCCCTTTGTGTTTGAGTCACAAAGTTCTGCTCCGTTTCTCTCCAAATATGCCTTTGCTCATTGTGTGTAAAAAGTAGTTTTTTTTTCACTTATTTGGCCCATGGAGTTCTTTCCAAAGGTTATCGTGGTCTTCCAGACCTCGGCTTCCCTTCTACTGCTGCTGTCACCTGCCATTTCTTAATTACCTCACACACTGCGGGAACAGCCACCTGAAACGCTTTGCTTTCTTTTGATGTCTTTCTCCTACTTAGTGGGCATCGATTACTTTAACTTCTTCTCATCAGCTCCTAGGCAGCTCGTTAGAAGAGCCTGTGGCTGTTGATTGTTGAGGTCGCGTTTGAGTTTTTGTAAACCTTTGAAATTTGCATCACTTGGCCTCAACTGACTGTGAACAAGCCCAAGAAGCTGAGTGAGTACTCAGGCCTTGGTAAAAGTTTTCAGAGGGCACAAATATCTTCGAGTTAAGTCAAACACAGCAATATGTTTCCATGCGTAAGCACATTATTACACTGTGCCTAAATGCCACAACCATATTAACAGCAACAACTCATCTTCTTACTGCTTTGTGTTTTCCTCTGTTTGCAGAATTTTTGAGGTCTACGTCTCTGTCTTGTACCCGCACGGTGACTCCTCAGTCATGCACCACAGATCCAAATCTAAACGCTCGTTCCTACTTTTCTGACTTGAGTCTACTCACGGTCAGCACTATTACTGCAGCTACTAAATGCTTCTCAGTCCATAAAATCTGGTAGAAATCACAGCAGTCAGGCCAACATGAAATATTTTTGTTACAGATTCCAGCAGCTGAGATGGCGACACCATCAGATTTACTGGTGAGTCTGAAACGGACTGTAAACACGTCACTTTTATGCTAATTTTCAGAGTGTATGGTTTCAAAAGACTTGAAGATAGAACATGTATGTTTAAAAATGTTGATTATTCGAGGATGATATCAACATGTCATTGGAATTTGCCAGTAAAGGCTGTAAAATTCAATAATGGCATGGGCCAAAAATGAACACTGACATGGGGAAATTGTCAGATTTGGCTTTGTTTTGGATCGTTGCCAGGTGACTACAATCTTAACTAACAGTTTCACTTTGAAATGTTATGAAGATGAATATTGCATGCATTAAAAGTAAAATTTTTGTTGTTATTTTCAATTCGACTATAAATGTTGTCCATCACAAAAAGAGTAGAAATCATTTTATGTCAATTCCTCTGTAGAAGAAGCTCAATGATCATAGATTTGTATCGGCATGGGCAATCAGTCAGAAGTTAGTTGGAAAAGTTGGGCATGTTGAGGGGAGATAAAAAGGTAAAGATTTAACATCCTGCATTCTGTCCTCTTAAAGTGTGATGATCTACTAATTCTGCTTTTAGATCCCGGTAACTCTAATGGCTGACTGGCCTGCGCCAACAAAACGTAACAACTCCTGTATGAACGTAGTGAGAAAGGTCAGTAACCACACAAATATGTGTGCGTTTTCACACATATTTAAGTGCATCCTGACACTTCAAACTCAACTCTTCTTTTTTTTTTTTTTTACTTTTGTGCAGGTGGAGCTTGTCATAGGTTACACGGGCAGGGGATACCTCGCGTACGCAACGGCCAACGTACACTTGGCCGATGTGGATTTTGATCAGCTGATGCTGCAGACGCACTCTGTAGATTTCCAGGTAGGCTGTTAAAACCAAAGAATTGATCTACAGCACTAAATAAACTTTGAATCCAAATGGTGACAGTGATGTCATGGATTTCTAACAGCTGGACACGCCCAGGCCCACTCCAGGACTAACACCTGCTGTCGGACTTAGAGTTGGATCTCCTGTTATTGGTCGCTTTGATGAAGAAGTGAAGCCTGTATCCTTGCTTAAAGTAATTTGTGTATTTTGATTTATATGGCAAGCTTTGTTGTCAACGATGCAACGTGATTCCTTGACAGTGAGTCAGCTGACATCACTTGGGCTGTCACAAGGTGGGGAGTGTTCCTCTGATCCCAGCCGAAGAGCACCTATCCTCTTCGTACACAACACTATTATTGGTTGCACATTTAGGTGAGCTCACACTGGTTTTGCCTCTGTCATCCTGCTGAAGTTGTTGAAGTTCAACCCCACTCTTTCTGATTAAGATAAGTTATATCACATAATTTTTTTTTCTTTTCATTTTTCCCCATGTGCTGTCTAGTTCCTCAGCTCGCAACTGTTCCGAGCTGCGTTCGCAGATCTACAGGATCTTGCATGGACGCGCTGCTCCTGATGAAATCGCCATGAACTCCGGTGCCCAACCAGACTGGACCAGAGTCATCTTGCAGGAGTGTCCACTCAGCCAGCAGGTACAGCTGAAATGGGAGTATGAAGTATTTAAGTTTAGCTTTTAAGTGAAGCATTATAGCGTAGCGTGTGTGTGAGTGCAGGAAGAAATAAGGGCCATTAAACCTGAGTAAAATGCCCCTTTGAGTTGTTCTCTGCAGAACAATTCCGACTTCTTCAGATGTTATGAGTCTAATTGTATTAAATTGATCAGATTATGTGTACATACGATAGCCTCTGTTCACATTTTTTGTTCATCTCTCAGGAAACCTGTGAATCAGGCTGCATCCTCCCACACTCTCTGTCTATCCAAGTGCTGTGGGCTCGCCAGGGTTTCATTGACCTTCCGCAGAGCTACATCCTGGGAGCTAAATACCTGTTCCAGTGTAAAAATGTCAAGGTGCATAAACACAAACACTCATTCTGAAGACTCTTTTAAACATTCCCGCTTGACTTTCTTTTACCCATGGTAAATGATCTCCCTCTGTGTTTATTTATTTATTTTTTTAGTGTCCTCTGTCGTCCCCTCTCGTGCTGACAACAGAGGTTGCGTTCGCTGACACCACAGTTTACCCAGAACCCCCCAGGGGCCTGCCTCAGCCTCACTGGAAGTTTCCATTCGACTTCTTCACTCGAGGCTCCAACGAGCTAGACAACCACTTCGTCACTAGCGGAGGTAGCACTGAGAGGGTCACATGGAGTTTAATGCTGTTCACAGTCATGCTGCTAACAGGATTAGAATTCTTCACTTGTTAGGTAACAGCACCGCAGCTTTGGGGTTTATTTTAACATCTGAGGGTTTGGTTATGATGAGGGAAAGTTAAATTAATGTGTTTTTTTTTGTTGAACTTTTTTATGAAATAAACTTCACTTTTACAGCGAGTAAAGGAATAAAAATGGTATGTTTCAATTTAAAATGGCATAATTTATTTTTTTTGCTCAATTTACAAGAATACACGAGTCACTGGGGTAAAGATGCTTTTCTTTCACACAGCTCCTCTCCTCTTTCCTCTTGCTGGTCTTGTTGGTTTCTGTGTGTTACTCTCTTCTTTCTACCTGTGACCTGAACATAATTGAAGAGAGTGACGACTGCAGCAGGAGTTATGCCTTCCAGACGAGTCGCAGAACCCAGCTAGATAGAGCAGAAGGAACATTTTACTTCGAGAAGACCAAATGATTACCATTTTAATTCCATGTTTTCATACCGGAAACGTTTGTGTGTGCTGACTCACAGTGCTTGGTCGGACTCTGTCCAGGATCTCTCTGACTTCCCGAGACAGAGACACTGGCAGAGACAAATAGTCGATGTCCTGAGGCAGAGACATGTTCTCCTCCTTTTGAATTCTCTCAATCTCCTTCTTGTTTAGGTCGCAGTGAGGCTTGTACACAGCTACATGACGGACAGGAGAAATAGTATACTGAAAAAAACTGAACTTCCACGGGGGCTTAAAAGGCCCAAATAACAAAGAAACATGAAAGAGAGTAACTGAGCAGTTTATTACAATTATAAGAGAAAAGTGTGACTGTGAGTTTATCATGTGTCAATATCCTAAGCTCCTGAGCACAAGGCTCCATTTTTTTTTTCTTGAGAGCTGTAAAACACCAAAGGTAAGTTTTTACCCTCTATCTTGAGTCGTTGTGAGAATTCCATGTAAGATGAGAGATATTCTGGGAAAAGAGATGCCAACATTTCAAAGGACATGTCCTTATACTGCAGCAGTTCCATCCCACTGAAAAAGGAAGAATCAGAGATGGTCTTAACTCTGCTCTGACATGCAAGTGAAGGCATTTTCCTCAGGGCCGATGGGCTTCTCTACAGCTGTGAATACAAATGCATCACACTCACGTCAGAATGCTGTTCTTGTTTTCGCTGACACAGATGTCAGGCAGCTTCTTCCTGCAGGTGGCTGTGGACAGAGTGAGAGCCTTTATGGCTGCCATCGCATCTTGGAGACTGTTCTTCACTCTCATAGCCTCCTGGTAGCGCACGGAGGACACACATCCAACCTCAAACCCTAATGGAGGAAAAACGTTACGAGTGGAGAAAACGTGAAAGAAACCACACGCACCCTGTGCCCCTGACTCCAGAGGTTGTCTTAGGATATCCTGTTATGTGCTGGAGAAAGCCACAGAAATAATTCTACCCTCACTGAGTACCTCAATACTTGAGATCATAATGTATTTCATTCAGCTGGAACAATAACCTTAAGAGCTAGTGCCATTTCATTACAAATGAAACAATGAGTCACACATGTAACTACCTTTTATGGTAAGGCGAAGGTCTGCGTTGTCCGGCCTTAGAGAGGTTCGAAACTCAGCCCGGCTGGTGAACATGCGATACGGCTCTGTAACGCCTCGACTCACCAGATCATCAATGAGAACTCCAATATAGCTCTCTGTTCGAGACAGCGCCACCGGAGGCATGGAGAGTGCCCAGCGGGCCGCGTTTATCCCCGCCCACAAGCCCTGCGCAAACACAAAAAAGGGTTTTCTCCTCAGGTTTTTTTTTTTTTTTTAACATATAGATCCGCTTCTGTGTGATTGATCGATAAAGGATATGACACAACTATTGCCCTGCCCTGTTTTGTAACATGGCTGGACGAGTCAATAGATGCGCCTATAAGACTGCAAACCGTTTTATCCGTTACTCCCAACATTTAGAGAATAATGTGACAACGCTGCTACACAACTGTTTGCTCAGGAAATTAATATAAATGCCCAAATCACAATATGTTGTCCAGTTACAGAGCCGGTGTGGAATGGCATATCAGGCTCTAAATGTTATAATGATAGACTTTTTCTCCAGCCCAGAGCATTTCCTATTATACTGGAGGAAAGAATAGTGATACATTGGCATTGATGAAAACTGCACCTTGTCCTTTCTGCTCTGATTGGTCACTTGCTTCTCCAACATTTGGAAATAATAACCATAAATGGCCACAGTACCAGATGTAGCTGGATTGCTCAGCTGCTGGGAGCACACTGGAGCTCAGAAACTGGGCTGAATTTGGACTATAAATTAAACTGGTTCCAACTATGTGTGCGAGTGTTTTACAATTGATAATAGTTTTATGATCCATAGATTAAAAACAGCAGCTACCTGTGCAGCAGCTTCCTCGTACCCTGTTGTTCCATTGATCTGACCGGCCAGAAAGAGACCTTGGGTGCTTTTCACCTGCAGTGTGGGACTCAGCTGAGTGGGACACACAAAGTCGTACTGTACGCCATAACCTGGGAGCCAAGAAAACAAAACAAACAAAAAAAAACAACATCCACTTTGACTGTCAGATCAATGAACCAAAACAAGCAGAGCATTTCAGCAGGGACTAAATCAAACAGGATTCTGTGCACCAGGTGTGTGGATCTCTGCTCTGTGCATGGCCGGGATTTCTCTGATGAGGCGGAGTTGCACGTCAGGGGGCATGGTCATGGAGAGACCCTGAGGGTACAAAAGGTCAGAGGTCACCCCCTCAGGTTCAAGCCACACCTGATGACTCCGGCCTGGAAAACGCACCACCCTTGACTCAATAGAGGGGCAGTATCTATGAGAGAGAAGCGCTGAGTTACTCCTCAAAACCCTGTGTACAAGGTCTAACATCTGTCTACTTAATATGTGTAAGTACCTTGGACCTTTGCTGTCTTGCTGTATGTGACAGTTGAGATGAAGACTCTCCCTCACCACTTTCTCTACACCAGGAGTCGTGTAGGTCAGGTAGCAGGGCAACTGCTCCTCTGGCTATAGTGTGTGTGGGTTTTCAAAATAAACCATTGACTCAGTAAATGAGACTTAATTGTGCTGATGAAGAATATTCAAAGACCCGACACTGAAAGAAGCACTTTACCTTGCAGCGTGTGTGGGTATTCATGAAGCTAAACGGTGTCGGATGGCTGTCAGGGGGGTGAAGGTGGGCCAAGGGAAAGTCCACCGACTCCTTCACAATCCTTGGAGGGGTACCGGTCCTCAGCCTGCCTATCCTCAGCCCCAGCCTCTCCCTCAGCGTTTGCGACAGCCCAGCACTTGATGGAGCGTCTCCAATACGACCCCCAGGAGATGTTGTTTGGCCCATGAAGAGGGAACCAGACAAGAAGGTACCAGTGGTAAGAACCACTGAGCTGGCTGAGATCGGGCCGCCGCCATCTGCTGATAATGAGAGAAGTCCAGAAACAGCATAAAGACACTACAGTTTCTTTACTGATCAGTCTGAAAACCTGCGCAGTGCATTCCTGAAGCTAGCGGCAGACACCAAAGCACAGATTTCTTTAAACGAACTGGAATTCATGTGAAGAATTTAACGAGACTCTTTGTCATATGAACTGATTTGATGGAGGAAAATAATAAAGCAGAGACAACAATATGAAAAAAAGGCAACGGAGCATTTTCTAATTATACGTACCACTATTTTTTTCAAATAGTTTCCTGCAAGACAGACTGAGTTATTAGAGCAACACTTAAGACGTTTGTGAACCTTAAAACTATGCGCTTCTGTCTTGTTTTGAAGTACACCGATCGTTGTAATGCACATTCCTGGGCCTAAAACTGCCCTGGAGAGCCTGGGTTGGGAGATATCACAGTTCACAACTTTGCTTTCCAGCATGACACCGTTTTGTTGTATGATACCATGCTTGGATTTCTTGTTGTTTAAATTCACGAAAAGAATAAGATAATGATCATTTCTCCATCTGCTCACTGTACACTGTGAATCAGAAGAGATTAATAAATAAAAGTAGCATGTTTATATTTTCCAAACACGTGTTTTCGTGCTCTGTATCGTGACTAACAGGAACTGCCCAACACTGAAAAAGCAACCTGTTCATTTACGTTGATATGTGTCAGAAATTGAAACGTAAGTTATAGCCTTATTGTTATCGTCTCTGCCTCACAGATGAAGCCTCACTTACGCAACATTTTCAAGTGATGCCTTAAGACACATTAGCCATGGTTTATAAGAAATGCTATTCATTCATTTCACTGAAGCCTGTAAACTTTCGCAGATGGATGTCATCTGGTGCCTACCCAAACATATCCCAGTAACTCTGTGGTGTCCCGGCTCCTCTGGATTTGGTTCTGTTACGTGCAGCTCCTCCACTGAGCCTTCCAACACCGTCAGCCTGGGAGTGGACAGCAGCTCAGACTGTACAAACAAGAGCAGGAAAGACCAACAATCAATCAAAGCCCTTCATTTCATTCATAGGACAAAAATTCATCTGGAGTGTGCGACACCTGAATAAATTCCCGGTAACGCTGGCGGTCCAGCTGGGCTCTTGGTCCCCACACAGCGGGCCCTTTTCTACGATTCAAGATGGAGAAATGAATCCCAGCCCAATCTCCAGCACGACCACACAGTCCATCCAGAGCATCTATCTCCCTCACAAGATGGCCCTTCCCTACTCCTCCCAGAGATGGGTTACAGGAAAGGGCCCCTGGAAGAAATGTATGAAGAGAATGAGCAAGAAAGACTCAAATTAAAAATAAATTTAAAAAAAGGTTTTTAGTTAGTTTGAGTGAAGTGTTTCTTTAGCGAAGCATTTCGGCTCACCAATTGTGTGGATTTTCTGTGTAACCAGGAGTGTCTTAGCTCCGACTCTGGCTGCTGCGGCTGCTGCCTCGGTCCCAGCATGACCCCCGCCCACCACAATCACATCATACTGCTGTCTGGCGAGGTGGCCGACACGTCTGGAAACCAGTAACAGGAAACTCTGCACAGGCGGGAGCTTCTTTGTCAACATGTGAGACTTCACCTGTCAAAGTGATAGTCAGGCTGTTAGAAGTTTTAACACAGTTCGTTTTGGTACATTTCCCATTCCAAAGGTTTACTATGTAGTCACTTAAATGGCCAATAGATTTCAGGAGAACAATTGTTTATATTCGCAATGATGATAGTCTGAGGCATAATGGCCACATCTTAGGGAGGAGACAGTTCACCTTGGCGATGTCTGAGAAGTTACTATGTCGGATTAAAATCCCAACGGCAAGCGTGTTTTATAACCTGATTGTATGGGGTTTATCAGGCAGTAAAGTTAGGAGACAAGGGAGATGTGATGTCCTGTCTTACAGCAAATGTGGGCTTACGCTAAAGCTGGGGACGTTGACGGACTCCTTAGAAGTCAGACTGCCCATTTATTTCACAAAACAGCTGCTTTTAGTCCAGCAAATCAAGAACTATTTGCCTGATATTGGGCCATTGTTAATGCGAACTTGTACAAATTGAAATCAACCACAACTAAGAGTAATTTGAACTGATAACAGTCACAATTCTTCAGGAATAACATAGATTTTTAGAAGAGCAAAACTTGAAATATGTAATATAAAGATTGCTGGTTACATTGATTTACTCAATAGTATGTCACTTAGCATAGATATGTTGCACATTATACGGTGAAAAGAAAAACCTCAACTATAAAAGACACTTACAGGTTTGTTTGTGTTTTTGGCACAAGACGACAGAGATGTTTTGCTTTCTATCCCGGGTGCTGGGAACAGAAACGGAGGCTCAGGCAGATGAAGATCCTTAGGAAAATTACAAAACTCCTGCTATGTAACACAAACGCTCTTTGTGGAGGCCGCCATGCTGTTTGTAGTTTATAGCCGTAAATACTGGTGTAACCACGCACCAACATTTTTTGCTTGTTTTTCCTGACTGTAAAAGTTATCGATAAACATGAATGAAATGCTGACTATAGAGAAAGAACGTGAGGGTGGAAGGAGAAGGTTAAATGCACAAGTATCAGTGATAACTTGTGATCAAAAATGTTGTTTTTCTTTTGTGTGTGTGTGTGTGTGTGTGTGTACAGCGTGTAGTTATTGCCACGTGTACAGCAGATATCATCTACTCTTGTTTTTGTGAAAGCATCGATCAAATGTCGATTTCATGCACAACTTATTCCATGTACGCGAGCTCACTGCTCAGTGAGAAACGTACGCGCACGCAAACGCCCCCTCCCCCTTTCAGCCGGTTTCCAGTCAGCCGCGCGCGGATTGAGTCAAGTGAGCCTACCGAAAGGTGGTGTTGACCGACCGCAGCAGGTTTTCAGTAAGAAACCTGAAAATTTCAACCTCCTTAGGCAACTGACAATAACGCCAGGTCTTTAGTTTTTAACGAAAGAGTCAGCGGTGCCGGAGTTAAGGCGACAAGCAAGAGGGAAGAGAGTAAATCCCGGAGGGAAAGCGCCCGAAGTGAGCTTGAGGATCAAAGCTAATGCTAACTTAGCCAGCTATTGCTAAATATTTACACGGAAACTTATGTCGTTTAATTAGTTGCTTGTTTTGACTTAATTTCTTTGGTTGCAAAGTAGATAGTCTGGTAAAATTTGATAAGTTATACAAAACATTTAATTTAATTAACGAGAAGCGTTATATTAAGATTTTAGGCCACAGGCGACTGGTGATCATTTGCTAAAGTAGCCGGTCTTTTTGAGGTTACACCGGCTCTGCGCTCCTTAGCACAGGTGATATTGCTAAAGATAGTTGGCTTTCAAAGCAGCTTGACTTCTGGAGGTATCAGTTTTAATAAGTTCGCTTACACTTGGTACTGTCTAAGCCTTGTGTTTCGCAATGCTGAAACAACAGCAGCAACCCGGCTCGGGCGGGAGAAAGGCGTCAAACGGAACATCGGGCCCCGGCGGGATGTCTTCTCCAGTCAGCGGCATCAACAGCGGCAGCAGGACACCGGCGGGGAGGTAAGCAAAAGGGGGTACTCATGTTAGGACAATCCGGGGATTGCGATATGAGTGCAAGGCCTACCGGTTAAAGGACCATGTTACCAGTGGGCGTGACTGGGGAAATAGTAGCTCTTGTGTAAACCAATGAGATTAAGTTGTTTTTGATGGACAGTAACTATGGACCAACAAGAACGGTCTATTTGTTCTCAGCCGAATCAGTGAGGTGGGTCTAAGTTGGTGAAAGCTAAAGACAGCAAATCAGCTTTAAGGCGAAATTAAGTTTATCTGGCCTCTCTGTTGAAGAAGAGACTTACGTTGTTCTAAATAGTCTTTAATTTGTAAATAGACGCTTTTTTTTGGAAAAACTTGATAACGAACATAACACTGCAGGGTTTTATGGAGCTCATCTGTTGCCCGAACTTAGAGATAAGTTTGTGTTTACTCACGTCTATATAGCGTTCCCCTTTGTTTTGTACACCTATATGTAACTAGCAGCGGTACAATTCCACGTGGGCATTCTTTGTTGAAAATTAAATTTTCTCGTCCACATTGGTCTGAGTCACCATATTGAAAACGTGAAGTTAAAAACTAAATGGCACAAGGATTTTCCTCTTTAGAAAAGTGTCCACATTTAGTGCTTTTACTTTCAATATAAATGTAGAACCTGGCACCTCCACAATCTACAAAGTGGAAAAATCTTTGTGAAGGAAAAAGTTGAGCTTTTTTAGGTCTTTTAAGGAAGTTTTATTTTTATTTTTTTTAACTTTTTAAATGTCTGTATGCTGTATGCGTGCATGTGGAATGACACTGACTTAACAGCCTTTCAACAGAAATTGCCACTGTTTCTTGCAGGAATAGACAATCTGCAAAGCCATCATTCCAGTCATCTCCTGTGAGTATCCTACACCAGAAAAGTGGGCCGTCAAACAAACTCTGAACATTTTGTTCTTATTTAGTAAACATTTTTATCTAGAAGTCAGCATTTTGTTCTTTGGTCTTAGTAAAAATTAAGGAATAAGGAAGTATTAAGCCTTTATGTACAAAACCTAATTTATGTAAAAATTATTATACTGAAGCATGAAATATTGTGTGCGTTTAAGAGTCAGCCTGAAGTCTTTATGGTAACAACAAGAAATTAATCTGACAAAAGACCATTTTAACTGGTTAAACTTGTATTCAGTCAAGTGCTTCAGGATAAGCAGATCTGCTGACTAAAGGGAGTATTCAAATGTTTCTCCAGTACAGCTTGTATGTTCTCACCTCTGGGGTAAACATTTCTTCACAACTAAGTTTCTTTTGCATCATGTCTCTATGAAACTCTGTCTTGATATATACTTATGTGTTTCCCCCTGTATAGGTATTTGAGGGTGTGTACAACAATGCGAGAATGCTTCATTTCCTCACAGCCGTAGTGGTGAGTCATTTGGCTGATTGTCACTATTCTTACCAGACAATCATGATTATTCTATAGAAAATGCTGGCATCAGCCTCTTTCGTTATTACAGTAGTGTTGGGAGGTTTGACACAACCAACCTGTTTTGCAAAATCTATTTTTAAAGGTCTGCTGTTTGTTTAAAAGTGGCTAAAAATTGTGGAATAAGGCAGGTGATAGCTAGTTAAAATCCTTTTTTCTGACTGGAAGAAGAAGCAGATTGTATATTACATTAATTAAGTATTTCCTTATTGCCGCTATACACAGTGGAACATTGCGGTCTAGACTAACAATGTAATCAGATCCTGATGAGTATCATTGAGGATATCATTGACTGTTTTCCCACAAGAAAATCTGGGGCTCAACAGTCTTCTTCTGCTCAAGGCAAAGAACTTTGAACAATTTCCATCCACCTTTTTAGGCATCCGTTAAAGTTTACTGTGTAGTCATTTCTGTTTAGGAGTCTGGCTCTGCTAAACAAACTGGGCTGAGCACTGCTTTCTGCACCCTCATTGTACACACACACACACACACACACACACACACACACACACACACACACACACACCCCTGAGATGACGTTGCACAGAAACCAGTCTATTCATTACGCTGTGTAATTCCACCAATGTACTTACAGTTTGGATGTTTCATTGATTTATAAAGCAGTTGGTAATATTTCTGGTCAAATGACGTTAAGAGATAAATTGATTCTGTTTCAGGGGTCAACGTGTGACATAAGAGTGAAAAATGGCAGCGTATTTGAAGGCATTTTCAAGACTCTGAGTTCTCGGGTAAGACATGCATCCAATCGTTGACATACTGTAAACAATCATGCATCAATAAATTTGTGTCAACACACAATATGACTTTTAATTTAGTTGTTTAAAATCTATAGTGCAGGTTCACACGGTCCTCAAATTTCTCCTTTGTTCCTGATGTGTCTGCCTGCTAGTGCGAGGTTGCCGTGGATGCTGTACATAAACACAGTGAGGAAGGAGGCTCAACCTCGGCTCCACCAAAGAGAGAGGACATTACTGACACCATGATCTTCAGTCCCTCAGATCTGGTTACGATGATCTGCAGAGATGTAGACCTAAACTATGCCACCAGAGGTACAAACACATGCATGACTGCACCCATAGTGTTGTCTGCACACTGGGTCAATAAAGTTAGAAACAAGTTCCTCACAGGCTTACAGCGTACGATGACAGTTTCTTCTGAGTGATGACTTATTTGTAAATGATTTATTTATTTTGCATTAGTGAGCATTAGATTGTGTAAATGCTTAGAGCGTCCTTGATTCATAGTAAAAAGTTTTCCAAGTGCTGCAACTGATGATTAACATCCATTTAGTTTGAGCAATGAGGGGAATATAATTTACTAAGTGTAATTCAGGCTTGACTGGTATGAAGTTTCTCTTTGTTTTTCTTGGGAATGGAAGTGTAATATGACGTACTGCCCCCCCGTCCGCAGTCCGGTTAAAAGAAAGCAGCAGTTGGACCCAAATGTGGACTGTGGGCAAATCCTTTCAGAGGACATAATCTTGGGTCTTTTTATGACGTCTTGACTTTTTCTGTGTGATTTTTAGACACCTTCACAGACACAGCCATCAGCTCCAGCCGCATCAATGGAGAGCATAAAGAGAAGATTTTACAGAAGTGGGATGGTGGAGACAGCAATGGAGAGAGTTATGATCTGGAAAATGATGCAGTGAGTTGTTCTCTCACATTAAAAAGTAGAAACGCTACAATCAAACAGTCCAAAATACAGTTTTTAATGATCAGATATAGTAATGTCCACTCTGTAAAGACAATTTATCATCTGTCTTCATATTATTGCACTGATGGCATTACTACCTCGTTAATCTCCCCATTTATCTCCTCAGTCTAATGGTTGGGATGCCAATGAGATGTTCCGTTACAATGAAGTGAAATATGGCGTCACGTCGACATATGATTCCAGCCTCTCCATGTATACGTAAGTGATTTTTGAATATTTGGTCCTGTTTTACACCCTGTTTTTGGATTTGATGGAATAAGAATTATATGGGCTTCTCTATTTTCTGTTAATCCAACTGGTCATTTTGGGATTTCTCCGATGGCTGATAGACTTGAAAGAATTGTCGATTACAAGTCAAAATGGTGATTTATTTATCTATTTATGTTTTTTTTACAACATTATGGTTTTTGATTATAGCAATGTCCATGTATGTCATTGTTCCATCTGATTTTTAAATCTAAACACTATACCAAAAGAAAATGGTTCCCTAAACACAAATGTTTGGGATTGATAAAATCATCATTGTCTCCTTTTGAGTGTGAACAGTTGTAACAGTATGACACAGATGACATGAGCATGCATATACAGTTATTGGCATTGATTATGTCCTCAACAATTTAAAAAATGAAATATATTATATTTTTTGCTTTTTCTTCTTCTGTTCTCTAATTTTCTTTCTGGCTACCATAGAGTTCCATTAGAGAGAGGCAACTCCGAGAACTTTCGGCAAAGGGAGGCACGCGCTGCTCGTCTGGCCAGTGAGATTGAATCAAGCCCCCAGTATCGCCATCGCGTGGGCCTGGAAAATGATGAGGGCAAAAGTGAGGAGGACAAGTACAGCGCTGTAGCAAGGGATGGCAACGATCGGGAGAGGGGTCGTGAGAGCCCCCGTGACAGAGAGCGGGAAAGAGGCCGAGACAGTCCTGGAGCCAGCAACAGGTGAGACTGGGTGATGGAGATGAGATGGATAGTTGTAGTGATTCTCCTGCATTTGATATGTACCAACTTTTTGTTGTGCGGTCTGAAACGATACTTAAAGGCACCTTGCACTTGAAAAGTTAGTAGACAGTCTCTATTAAATCAAGAATTTATGATACACAGCTGAACACACACTGGTTTGAAATGCAGCTGCCTTGTACAGGTGGATGGTTTAAACTAAGATTAAGTTTGCAACCATTAGAACTTTTTCTTCAGTCTGTCTCAACATTCCAGCCTTTTCAACTTGTTGTGAACTTTGCACTCATGCTAGCCTCAAACTTTAGTTTCAAAGTTCTTTCTGGATTTTATCACAACAGCAAGTGACAGAACACTTTCACTTCACTCAGATCAAGTTGAGTTTTCAATGTGGCTGGCTTTAACAGTGTTTTATAAGTTATGTCAGCCGTGTGTGTTTGATGGACTTTGTTACTCTGTCAGGGAAGGCAAGTACATTCCATTACCTCAACGACAGAGAGAGATGAATCGGGAACGAGAGCGAGCCGAAAGAGGTCCTGGTGGCCCTTCACCGCACAACCGTCTCGGTGGAGGTTACCGCTCCACCCCTCCATCCTCCTCATCCTCATCCCCCAGACCGCCACTGCCCTCTGCTACTGGACCCCAGCCAGGGATCTCGCCTTCAGAGAGAAGCAGCCCTCTGTCAGGTCGAGGTGCTCCCCACCACCCACAGGGAAGCCCCAGCCCAGGCTCTGGTCCTGCAAGTCCATACACACCTGCCTCTCCTGGCGGACAAGCATCCACCCCAGCTTCTGCTTCCACTGCCACGTCCCCAGCCAGCTCCCCAGCCCCACATGGACATGCAGTTTCTCATTCCCACTCACTCCCACACTCGATGTCTGATGGTGGCAGACCTGTTAATGGAGGTAAGTGTTGTCTTAAATGCTGTCCCATGTGTGTATCTCACCTAGACCAATTTTTATATTGATTTATTATTTATTTATTTATTTTTATTTTTTATTTTTTCCCCTCCTCAGTCTCAGCTAGAACATCTCCTAAAGCCCAAAGACCGCCGCAGTCCAGCAGGACAAGCCGCACTCCAAACTCACACTCTCAGCCTGCAGGTACAGTCTTCGTTCACACTCGGTCAACTTCAGTTTCCAGGTTGTCTCCGATATTATTGATGAAATTTGCCAAAAAAGCTAATTTTCCTTTACTTATGTGCCTGCAGCTGCTCGTTCCCCTAAATCAGGATCTATCCAGGACACGCCTTATTTGGACACTTCTTCCGTCTCCATGCCTACTCAGAATACATCTGGCCCCGCCCCTCTCTTTCCCGTTGATGGTACTTTCTTACCAAGATTTGTTTGTTTGGATTACTCCCAAATAAAAAGTTATGAAGGGATTTACAAGAAAGTTTGAACTAGAGCTGGGACATGGGCAGTCTTTAAAATTGTCAATTTATTGTCGTACTCGATCCAGGATTTATTTTATTTTATTGTATAGCAAAAGTATGCAAACAGTTGAAATAAAAGTTGAAAACCACCCGTCTCCTTTAAAGACCCAAACTTTGATGAGACGATGGCCTGGAAGAAGTAGGCAAGATGCATTCAAGGCTAGGATTCAAATTATGTGCCACAAATATTTGACTTTCAGTTTGTGTTTTCTTTACAGTGAATGTGATCCTTGGCGCAGCTGCAAAAGAACGCTCTGTGGAGAGTGCGAGCAACACCGAGGATGGCAAAAGCAATAAAGGTCTGTGTGCTCAAGCTAGTAAAAGTTGAATACTTGGAATGTAAAGTCTTAACTTGGCAAATGAATACAAAGAGAGCACAATCAGCTCGTGTAGAATTACACAGTTTTTGTGTTCCTGGCACTGCTTAGTTTGGAGTGTTATTAAAGTAACTTTTCCCCCTCTCTCTTCTACCGGCTCACCCAGTCCAGCAAAGGACGCAGATTGAAGAGCTGCGGAAATTTGGCAAAGAATTTAGGGTAAGAGTGCAAATGTCTTTCAGTGAGGTGTGAAATGAGGAAATTATCACCAAACAGAAGGCTGTGTCAGACACAAACATTACCGATTACTTAGATTTCCATTTGAAACCTCAATCCTGTCTCATTCATGTAGTTATGACTAATTATATTCATTATTTGGTTCTGAGTGGGAGATGGCCTACGCGGTAGCAATAGATCTTTTAGATCTTAACTGAGTTAACTGATTACAGTCTTGCTCCTTTCATGTGGTATTAGTTTTTATTCACACAGAGGAAAATATAAGCATAAATGTAAGGGAAAGTTAGTTTTTGCATTCATTCAAAGTCGCATAAAATAGTCTTAAATCAATTTCTCATTTAAGTTTTAAGAAGTTCTGAAACTGATCCCGATGGAGCAGCTAATTTAATTGCCCCTTTTCCCAGTTTCTAATGGAGTCTGAGAACAGATAATAAATCTTATAGTATAATAAATAAATCATAAAGTAATTAGCTGGGCTTCTCACAGTTTTCCAAATTTCTCATCTCTGATTGTCACTGTTGTCATTTACTTGTTTCTGTCTTCCAGCTTCAGCCAAGCGGAGGCGGCTCTAGCTCTCCCAGTTCTCCAGCAGCTGCAGCTCCTGCTTCAGTCAGTGAGGTCGCCCAATCCAACGCTGCCAAGCCCTCGCCATCAGACGCTCACCCTTCTTCAGAGCCCAAACCTCAGCCTCCAGCTTCCAGTCCTTCCCAGCCTCAACTCTCATCAGCTTCCATTGAGGATGCAACCAAGGATGCTGCAACCACACCGAGTACTGCAGCCACCAACACAACAACACCTCTTTCAGAAAGGCAATCGCCAGCCACCCCTCAGGCGGCAAGGACCCCAGGAAGTGAGGATGCCAAGTCTGAGACAACGGAACGAACAGAGGGTGTACCAGAGTGAGTTTAAAAGAACATAATTTCTCATCGGTAACAGTTTTTTTTTTTTTGCTTGCACACCATTCATGAATGTAACAATTATTTTTATCTTCTAGGCAAGTAAAGAAATCAACCCTGAACCCGAACGCTAAAGAGTTCAACCCCATCAAACCTCAAATGCCCATGGTAAGTCAGTGTAATGGGAAAGAATAAATAGATATTTGATAATGCTAAGCAGGTTTCACACATGGATGCTGTTTCATATGATAGTGAGGACCATTTGGCCCAGACTGTTTCTGCAGTTGTTTTTCACACAAGCGCATCTCAGCGGAAGGTTTTCTGCTGGAGATGTGGTCTCCTGGCTGGACATAAAAGAGGGAGGGGTTGCTGTGAAACGTTTTCTTTACATGTTGAGAAAAGTAGATCTGGCCCTTTATTGTGTTGATATGAGAGCTGAATGTATCTGCGCATATTCACTGTGCTCATTACTCATTCACTGCGAGCAGAAATCTGCATTCAAAAGACAAACTCACCAGAACACAAACACGCCCACTGGCAGTGGACCCATCCATCAACTGTTTTACGTGACAGGGTGGAAAAATAGACAATATAGCTCTCGCTCGAATGGATATGACTCTTTTTAGGTTCGAGTAGTTTTATATGTCAAAAGAATGGGCTCCTGTGGTGACTGGGAAGCTTTTAGCTTTCAGAAAACCTTCTGGATTTCCAAACTTAAAGCGCTCTGACAGCTGTCTACGGCAGGTAAGACACTGACAGCTCAGGAGTACTCCACTCAGTCCAAAAAAAAAATATCCCTTTGATGCACCATATATTGTAGTAGTATATTATCTTACAAGGCAAAACACAAGGTTTATGGTATGATTCTAATGTACAATGTGTTCTGTATCACACAGACAAAGCCCAACACTGCACCCACCCCCCCTCGGCCAACTCCTCAAAGCCCAGTGGTCCTGCAGCACCCAGGCGGGCAGGGGCCAATCTACAACACTCCTTACCTCTCGTATGTCTCACAGATCCACTCTGTGCAGGTATGTTAGCAACAACTAAACGTACGTCAATTTTTCTTTCATAAAACACAACTGTTACAGGGATGTTGGTATATAATTACTGTCTCTGATGAGAAACTTAAATTCTTCAGTTGCTATGTTGTTTCAGTTTTTGATCAGTATAATAATGCTCGTTATGAGTTTTTACTTGGAAGATTTTTTTGACGGCAATTTAGCATGAGTTCTGCCTGGGTTAACCTTTTGACCCTTTCTTTTTCAGCCTCCACCCATGTACCAGTACACCATGTCCACTATTAACCAAGGAAAATACCCCAGGACCAAAGGTAAATGCAGACTTCCTCCCGTGCTGTGTGTCATGATCTCCTCTAATTTCCTATTTTCAATTGAATGATCTTCATACATTATACATTTGTGGCACATAATGTTTTGTCCTCCAGGTTTCTGTTGTCTTCATAATTCCTTCCTCTCACCAGGCTCAGTAGTGGGTCCGCGCTCTGATCATGGTAACTCCGCACAGCCAATACTGCAAGCTGCTGCATCAGCAGCTGGGGCTCCTCTGGTGGCGTCCCCTTACCCACAGTCCTACCTTCAGTACAACCCTCAGCAGTACAGCCAGCAGCAGGTCATCCAGGCCATGACACCCTACCCCGGACAGGTAAAAAAATCGAAGCTGTAAGCTTTAAATAGTTAAAGGGTATATTTTATGATGAGGGGCAACTCTTTAGTATATTGAGATGGAAAGATTTTTTTTAAAGTTTCTCTTTTCTGCCCTGCAGCCAATGTACTCCATGCTACAAGGTGGAGCCAGGATGATAGGTCAAGGTGGTGGTCCCCACCCACAAGCTCTTGGACCACCTGGAGGCCCACAGTTCCCTGCACAGGGGGATGGACCTCAAGGACCACAGCAAGGCATCTATGGTGAGTGATGATGGATTAAATATATAATGCATGGAGTGAGCAGTCACACATCACAAAAATATTGCTTCCATACTTCAAGTTTTTCAAAGAAAGTCGAATCTGTTGCCCAATTGATCTTTTCTGTGTAGCTCCGCAGTCTTTCTCCCATCACTCGGGCGCAGTTCATCAGCCTCAACCCTCCAGTACCCCAACAGGCAACCAGCCCCCACCCCAGCATGCTGCACCCAGCCCAGGACAGGTACAATACCCCCAATAGGAATGTGCCTAGGTTTCAGCCCTGCCTGTGCAGCATGGTTATGTTGTCACATTTTCATTCAGATGACCCGCATTTCAGTTTCACATTTCCATCCTGCTTGATGCCATTTTTCTCTGTGTAAATATAATTTTATAAGTTATATAAGTATCCCAAGCTTCAGTTTCATGTTGTACACCTCACAATGCAGAATTTATTCATTAGTAAAACTATCAGTTAAAGCCAATTGTTGATTTTGGCATTACCCAACGGGCAGCAATTAACTTCTAATACTGAAAAATACACCATGTTGTTCAGGATATTTTGACTTCCTTCCATCAAAATAAGTGGAGTTGCAAAACTAGTTTGGGTTTTATTTTTGAGAGGAAGCATAAGCTCAGCCTACCCCTCAGGATTAAACACAGCTATTGTTTATTTAACTGTCTGATATCTTCTTTCAGAACGCCCAGTCGGGCCCACAGCCTCAGTCCTTATACCACTCAGGTCCTTTGTCGGCACCAACACCACCTAACATGCCTCCAGGCCACACATCTCCACAGGGCTCTTACCCCATTCAGGGGTACAGCATTCACAGCCACCAGGGCATCCCACCCTCTTACCCCCTGGGGCAACTAGCACAGGTATGGCTCTATTCATCTATTCTATAAGCATAAGTATTGTACTTCTAGTTAGATTGTGCTTTATAGGGAGGCATTAAATGTAACCATGCAGCATTGTTTAAACTGCACTTTTTGTTCTGATCTAAATTTTGTTCATCTATTTTCTCCACCAGGCCCATGTACAAGGAGCTATGTCAGGTCCTCACCACTCAGGTAGCCATGGTCAACCCCAGTTAGTGATGTTACAGCCTCAGCAGGGTCCGGGGGGAGTCCCCCAGCACCCCCAGCACGGACCTCAGCAAGGAGCACACCAGCACTTTTACATAGGACACCCACAAGGTATGAGAAGTAATGCAAAAAACTGTTTGCGTTGAGTCAAATTAAACTGTCTGCTTGAAGTATGGGCTTTAAATGTCTTATTATTCTCCTCTCTTACAGCAATGCAGGTACAAACACACCCTGCTTCATTCCATCAGCCTGGAAACTAAATTCTTCTGCCTCCCAAACTGCCCCCCCACCCCTCCCTTACCTGCTGGACGTTAGGCCCAGGAAAATATGACTCATAATAAACCGACAGAATCATACAGAGGAGAGAAGATATTCTCATGGCACCTTATCGTTCTGCTGTAATGTTGTTCATCAGTACAAATCTCTGTGTCAGTCCCAGACAAGGAGGACCTTTTTTTAATGATGACGAAGACGAGAGGACAGCAGCGACGTCCATCCCCTCCGGCTGCCGAGCTTTTCCCCCCAACTTCTTCCCATTTCTTGAGACGTAAGGAACCTTGCTGGGTGAACCAGCGGGAGAGTGAAAAACAGATGGAAAAACAGCAGCAGACCCTTTATCTTCCAGAAATGTGTTTTTAGCCTTGCAAGGTTTTCTAAGTACCACAACATAAATGGGAAACTCAAGACTGTCGTGGGATTCTCATGAATACAGCATGAAAGGAAGAATGTGAAGACGAGAGGGGACTTTTAGCAAATAATTTTTAAACTATTAGTTAAAACCACCCCTTTACCCCTCTTCTCTCCTGTAGGAACATTTAATTAATAAAAAATGAACAAGACAAAAAAAAAAAAAAAAAAGTAAAATACAATGACCAAAAAATAAAGTTTTCAACTCAACTACAAAGGTTTGTTGGTTTAAGTTTATTCCGTCATTAATTGTGCTTGTCTGGATAATTGCAGCGAGCGTTCCTGCTTGAACACACTCAGCAGCCATAATGAGATACAGATATTTATTTTTCATTAGTCTTCTGCAAGAACACATTTAATTTGAAGCTCGCTGAGCATTCATTATCTCAGGTTGAAAAAATTAAGTAATTACCTCCCGGGGGGGAACTTTGGCTTTTAGTCTCATCTGCTCGGTGAAACAGCTCTGTGTTGTTAGAAAACATTCGCTAGGGGGACCCCTGCACACAGCCCGACTGCCATCTTCAGGAGTCACACTGTCCTTGTTGTGGCAGAAATGACTCTTTGGGTTAGTGGGACAGCGTTGCCCCTTCAGGCAAGTATAACAACACACTCTGTTGCTCAATGACAGCACTACAGATCAATGCACTACTGAGTGTGCCTGTTAGTTTTACGTCAGTGTCCTAGTTTCCCTTCGCAGCAACATGTTCGGGCACACGTGGTCTGGGCTGCAGGTTGTCGCTGCCTTATCAATGTGACAGGGCGTAGAGCTGTTCGGCACAACGCTCCAGTCGGTCCCGGTACTCCAGATTGCAGTAGTTGCCTTCTGGAACCCCTGCGGTGCCATAAAGGAGACCCCAAATGCAGCAGGCGATCACTGCAGTGCTGTCGCTGTCCCCTGGTCAGGAATGGAGAGACGACGGAATGAGTACTGCCGGTGTAATTAACATACCTGAGAGTCACACTGACCAAAGCTCACAAGAGGAAAAGGTTTGGATTTGTTGATGAACAGAGGACCACAGGCCTTTGTTAGATGGGGGGGAAAAAAATCAAACCCCAAGTTTATTCAAATAGTTTCAACATTTATCATGTTATCTTTTTGGGATAGGAAAAGGTACTCCAAATATTGATGTATAATGAAAATATAAAGATGTAAAATTACGGTGTTAAAGCTGGAGGCCTTAAACTAATTACACCAAAAATCTCAACACTTTTCGGCATCAGTTTTGGCATATTAAAACTCGACTCTGGACATCTCTGTTCATCGAATGCAAGTTGCTCTCTCCTTCGTTACCCAGTAGTTATTTATTAACTCTGAGGATGAATGAGTGGTCTTAGCAGAAGCATATTTAAACTCATAACAAAGACAAATTTTCTGGCCTCGATCCGTGCTGATGTTGGGTTGTCAATCATGTCCGGCAGTTATTTCTACGGCCATTAGTGAGCCTGCATACCTCTTAGCTTCATGTTTCATTTATGCCAAATCTGCAAATCAGTTCTCATGACAGTGAGAGGAGATCCAGTTAATGGAGGTGTTACACTTTGTGTCTAGATGAGTCAGCGTGATAACAACATCTGTATCGCCACCAATTTGTTGTGTGCTTGCAGCTGTCTCCACAACTGGACTCAGACCATTGCTTTGTGTGGTTTGATTGTAGCTGAGCTCAATAAACATTTTATTTAGCCCAATTTGAACATTTAAATCATGAGGCACATTCACAACATTGTTAGCGCTTAACACTAAAGCATGAACTAGGCTGAAGATGGAGAACCCTTAGTGACCTTTTAAAATGAAGACAATACTTCCCTTAAAGGGGAACTCCGGGGCATTTGAAGCGCAATCCCATTGCTAGAGGTTGTCAAATACTGATAGTAGGACACAGACCGGTGCAAATCTGCGCTCCCTGTGTGGAGATCGCGCTGTTCGCGCAGCCTGTCATGCGAGGCTAATACGTGGTGGCTAAGGGGCAACTGCTAACCCTTCCACGTAAAACAACAACTTGCACACTGCAGAAACGTCACACCACTTTATAAACCATCCGACAATAAAGTCACAAGCCTTACCATCAAACCCATATGCATGGTTCTCACATTACTGGCATGGGGACGTTACAAAACAACTTTATAAACAGCATGTCACTTACCGGCTGGTTGTAGGCTCGCGCATGTGAAAGCCCAAAACAGTCAATGGACGATAATCACATATACAAAACAATTATCTTCTCTAGAAAAACTGCGTTCAAGTATTTAAAACATTACAACAATACATGCCCAGTAATATTGTTGTAATGTTTTAAATACTTGAACGCAGTTTTTCTAGAGAAGATAATTGTTTTGTATATGGGATTATTCTCCATCGACTCTTTTGGGCTTTCACATGCGCGAGCGTACAACTAACCGGTGAGTTACATGCTGTTTATAAAGTTGTTTTGTAACGTCCCCATGCCAGTAATGTGAGAACCATGCATATGGTTTTGATGGTAAGGCTTGTGACTTTATTGTCGGATGGTTTATAAAGTGGTGTGACGTTTCTGCAGTGTGCAAGTTGTTGTTTTACGTGGAAGGGTTAGCGCTTGCCCCTTAGCCACCACGTATTAGCCTCGCATGACAGGCTGAGCGAACAGCGCGATCTCCACACAGGGAGCGCAGATTTGCACCGGTCTGTGTCCTACTATCAGTATTTGACAACCTCTAGCAATGGGATTGCGCTTCAAATGCCCCGGAGTTCCCCTTTAAAGGTCACATTAGGAAGGGATACCAAAGAACGACTGACCTCCATGGAAACCAGCTCTGCTCATCAGCTCCTCCCAGTCTGAGCCTGACCCCAGCAAGGCATCCAGCGCTATCATTGGAGCGTCGTGTCCGCTGCGTCCTGCCCAGCCAGACAGACTGAAGGTCTTGTAGTCCTCATCCCTCTCAGCTGGGCCATAGGCGGAGGGCCAAATAACAGGTCCCACTCCACAAGAGATGCCCCTCACATCCAGGTACCTGTGAACAGAGGTAAGATGTCTTATTTTATGTAGGCTGCGACATTTGTTTCCTGCCAGTGCAGATTACAAGCTGTTCAACACACAAAAACCTTTAATTTATTTTTCTTCAAATAACCACTATTAACCTAATTGACCTGGAGGCCATCAAAATATTGATTTAAATTGACAGGTAAGTTATCAATTTGTCCATCAGTCTTATCTCTCCATTAGAGGCTGTGGGCTAGAATACAAATGAGGTGCGAACCTGACGATGGACATTTCCCAACAATGTCGTGTCACCATCTGTTTACCTTGATGCTTGAACTGGCCGTGAGAGCTGCTGATGTTGCAAACCGATATATTTAAGTAGTTTAAGACGACCTTGAACAGGCTGATTTCAGCAGCACATACCACTGCCACTTGTCATAGAAGTAGTCCCAATCTTTCTCGGTTTCCTCCACAGCAAACTCACGACCCCGAACAAACATCTTCGCTATTGGGCAGGCTTCGTTGATCAGGCCCAGACCCCAAGTGGTGATTGGTCTGTGCTGGACGGCATATGAGGTGAAAAGGGCTGCTGCTACAGCGCCCAGGAAACCGGTGGGGTGTGGGTGGGTCATCCGGCCTGTCTCCACAGCAACGGCAACCAGTGACAACAACTGGTCAGGCTTCGGATACCTGGTGTGGATGAAATATTTAAGTCTTTATTAGTGTTTAGTATTGAGGATACTAGAGCTGTCTCACATCTTTTGACTGATTTTTTTTCATTAAATCTTTTTTATAACTTTGTTATTGTTTTGATAAATTGGTACAGCTCCTTTAAAGTAACCTAGTGACCTCAACCAGTATGGATGACTGTGATAATCTCTGTTGCCAGCTGACGTCCCATCTGCCACAACTGCTTCTCTCTGAGTCTGTTTGAAAGGGTGTGTTTGACAGATTGGGTTTATCTCTGATGAAACGCACCACATTGACATGTACATTTCATGTTGCTGAAAACATCCGCTGATAGACGCAAACCAAATTCCTGGGGAAGACTGATGACATCACGTCATAAAACAACAGACGGGTGCACTGACTCCTAAGCACCGAGTGTTAAAAAAATACAAACTCAGCGTATCAATATTTTCCAGATGAATCTGCATCCATTTGTAAATTGTAATTGTAATTATTAATTATAAATTTTTTTAATTCACTAAACAAATAAAAAAACATATACACACACACACATATATACTGAGTTGCATACAAATACGACGGAGCTATTAAAAATGCATTCTTGTGTCTAACCTCAGTCCAATACACATGGACCTCATGGCTGCTCCACAGCCTGTCCCCTCGGGGTTATATGGCACTCTGTACCCCCCTTCCTCTCCTGGCTTCAGCTGGGAAATGCCTAAAAAAAAAAAAAACAGACGTGCAAATTGCAGTTACATCACTGGGAGCAGCAGACATGGTACGATTTCCAAATGAACACTTACCCAGAATACTTGAAGGCCCTGGTTTCCTCCCATCCATGTCTTTCATTCCCTCCACGTAACGAGCAGCCACCTCATGCAGGAGCTCCTCCCCCTTCTTCCCTGCGAAGGGAGACGACAACATGTTCAAACTGCAGACTTTCAAGATGAAACTAATCGTGTACAGAGCAGGTTGTTTGCCTTATCACAGTAAAGGTCAAGTTGAATTTCCGTCTCCGTCTTTGCACTTGTGTAGAGCCATAATAGAGCAGCAAATCAAGGCGTGACTGGAAATTAGAATTAACCTTTAGCTGGCGCTGTTGAGGAGGAGGGTGTGATGTGTTGTGTCCTGATAAGGTCTGATCAATCCAATCAAATCCTCATTTGAAACATAACAAGCGAAGCAGGGGTGGAAACTACAGAAAACACGTGGGTTCAGAGGGATTTTGACCTCACCAGTTGCCAGTCCTTCAGCCGTTGCCAGATGCAGAACTGTGTCATCGCTCACCGGCCAATCGGGAAGCTCAACCTTGATGTTCTTCAGGCCACCGAGCTCCTGCAGCTCCTGCACAGCCAGAGAGGATGAGGAAAAACATTCAAGCTGCAACCCCGACTCACAAGAAGTTGGAGCATTGTGTAAAATATGAATGAAAACAAATCAATAATTTGCAAGTCTCCTACGCCAATTTTATTCACAATGGAACACATCAGATGTTGGACGTGAAACATTTCTGGAGTAAAAGAAGCTCGTCTTGAATTTGATGGCAGCAACAGGCCTCAACTATGTGGTTTAGAATTGTTCTCCTGAAATATGCAAGGCCTTCCCTGAGAAAGATGTCGACTGGGTGGGAGCATATGTTGCTCTAAAACCTGTATATACCTTTGAGCATCTGATGGTGCCTTTCCAGATGTGCAAGTTTCCAGTTCAATAGACACGAATGCACCTTCGAACCATCAGATGCAGGCTTCTGAACAAGCGGGATCTCCTTCTTCTCCTCCTCTTTCATCCAGAGGACAGGATGTCCATGATTTCCAAACAGAATTAAAAATTTAGATTCATCTGACCACAGAACAGTTTCCCACTTTGCCTCAGTCCATTTAAAATGAGCTTTGACCCAGAGAAGATGGCAGCGCTTCTTGATCATGTTTACATATGGCTTCTTCTCTGCATGATAGAGCTTTAATTTGCATTTGTGGACGGCAGGGCGAACCGTGTCCACAGACAGTGACTTCTGGAAATGCTCTGGAGTCCATGCAGTGATTTCCCTGACAGAATCATGCCTGTTTTTTATGCCCCAAGACTGTGGGCATGCAAAACTGATTCTCAGCCCCATCCCGTGTACACAGAGATGTCTCCAGATTCTCTGATGACTTTATTCATGGACTGTAGATGATGGAATATTTTAAGTCCTCACAACTTCCCATTGATGAACATTATAATGAAAAATATTCCACGATTTGCGCAGATGTTTTTTGGCGCCTTGCCCATCAATTTTATAGGCCCTTTGCAACTTTTATTTTCCTAACGTGTTGCCGCTGTCAAATTCAAGATGCGTGACACTGAAATGTCCTCATCTTTGTCATCCATCTAGTAAAAACAAGAAGCCCCACTCTGTGGCATTAGCCCACCGACCTGGTGAATAGCTGGTCCAGATTCATTGTACTCCCACAATTGATTCCTGTAGCCCAGAGCATCACCAGCACCACTGAGCACCATGGCTGCCTTGTAGTGCTCCAGTGTAGCGGATCTGCTTGGACAGGGAGACTGGATTGGTGGCAGGTTATACTTTGTAATGTCCTCTTAGACCTTCAGTAGAACATGAGAGGATGCTGCTTTGCAAACATTTTACAAAATTGATCTAATCATTGATCTAATTATCTAATATTATCCTTCTTGTCTTATTTGGGTGAAAATATATCTTCTCTTTAGGGAAATGCATCAAGCAAATAGCAGTACTACCGACAGAAGGTTACTATAACCAAGTTCTGCATGCATGTTGGCATCGTATTTGTATTCTGGTCTGTTATACTTAACATGTGAGTGAGATGACCTAAAGATAAAATGTTGATCTCTGGCTTCATTTGAAAAAAAACCAATGGAACTCGCAGGTAATTGTTCCCTCATACAGCGGCAGCCTCACCGGTTCATTGCAGCGCGTCCTTCCCTGCCGTCAGTCTTCACTAGGGGGGGAACTCGGTTTAGTAAACACCGGGGCTGCGAACCAAACGGCCGCACAAACGCCGTTGACTATTCCGGACTACTTCGCGTCACTCAGTGGCTCAGTTTCACATTAAAAAGACCTGCAAAACAGGAACGACTTTATGGGATTACACGCCACTTTCCGCACCAGACGCCCCCTAAAAGGAACAGGCTAAAAAAAGACCCAGCGGTAACCCTAGCTCAGGCGGCTGTTCCTCGGTTGGCACGATGGGGACGTGTAACAAATGTCAAATGTTTCCCCAACGGCGCTGTAATCACTCGCGATCTGCCAGACCAGACGCGCAATTCCCACATCATACATGCGCCATACAGATTTCTGTCTGAACGGTGAAAGATAGATACTGTACATTTATTTGACTGAAACCACGAGAAGTCATGGCGGGGGAAAAAATCCCTATTTGGTGGAGCTTTTTTTTTTTTTTTTTTTTTAACTACTCACACAAATAAAATCCCTGACTGTACAACACTATGACCAGTTGCCTGCCACCGAGAAGGTGCAGCTGGGCACGAGCCACCATCTCCTTTGTTTTATTTAATTAAAGAAATGTTATTGACCACTGCGTGAAACTTCCTCTTAAAAGTGAGGTGTGGAAGAAATGGTAGAGTTGAAATTAACATGTCTTAGAGAAATAGTTGAGTGGAGGTATAAAATATAACAGTAGGCACCCTCAAAAGTTCATTAAAGAAGATGAATGTTGTATGGTACTATGAGTCAGTCAGTAGCCAATAAATAATGGCACTTTGAATGAGGTTATTTCCATCCACAAGCCCTGCATTCTTTATATGAGGACGGGGTTTTTTTGGCCTCAAAAACTACTTAAAGTCAGAGCTTGAGTTTTATCTTATTTATTATTATATATTATTTATCTTATTTAAACCAAATGGCAAGGAGAAGTTCAAATTGTGTTCAAAATCAAAGTCTGTGTATTAGGAGGTTACATAACCTAAAAGTTTAGTTTTTTTTCCACCTCTTTGGGATGTTGTCCAAACATATGGATTTTAATTCACATTTTCAAAATTTTCCCATTTCCCCTGACACCATATGAATGCATTTTTCATTAGATACATTTACACAATTTCTTGTTAAAACGTGTAAATTAGTACATCTTTTAGTTCAGTTTGTTTCGATAAGTCACCGCCTTAAGCAATAAACTGCAATGAGGCTGTAGTCTTCTACAATCTTGGTAAGTCCTTTCCTAGCTGAGATTAGCTAATAGCTATATCATCATTTCATGCATGATATGAAATGCTGAAACTGAGAGTTTTTCTTGCTTCATGAAATTCAGGGAAAAGAGCATCAGAAGACTGCAAGATTTGTGTTATTTCTTAAAAAAAAACTTCAGTGATCCATCACAACTAGCTAGAGTATTAAAGAGAATATTGAAAAAAGGATGAAAAAGAAGATACCCTCGGTATACCCTCTAGTTAATCATTGCATGGTGGTGTGATACCAGGGGATTATTTAGTTGAGGTAACAGGGTAATCAGGGGCCAAAACCAAAATATAAAGATGACAACAAAGCAAAACTATTTAGTAATATTATAGTAATGATTCAGTTATAATATCCCTTTTTTCTAAATCTTGTCTTGTATGCATAATCGCTACAAAAGTCAAAGAGCTGCTGAACCTACAGTAATTGCATATGTACTATTTGAATTCACTCGAGCGTACATGTTTGCTCATTTGAGGATGCTTTTTCACTTGTTATTTTCTTAGTTATATTGTAAATGCACTGAATTTAGCCCAGTCCTAAAAAAATACGTTCCTGGAAACCAGAGACACATGCTCTGTCTCCATTTTGTACATAGTGATTTTATGTTTTACAACAGTAAACGGACCGTAGTTAGAAAGTGGAATGTAATGTCTTTTATGTATTTTGCTTACATACGTTAATTTAACACGGGCTCCCATTTTGATAGATTTATCTTTTTAGTATACCTTTGTAATGGATATCCAGTCTGTTATTTGAGATCTTAGATATCTGACGGCACGTGATATGGCGTGTGGCACGTGCACTGACACGCAATCTAAAAACATGGCCATGCCACTATATCTGGCATTGTGACACCTTTATTCAGGGTTGATTTTGCTTTGACTGCTGTGAACCAATCAGCAAATACATTTGCTCTGATTCATGCTTGTTTTCTCATGAACGCAGCTCCCTTTGTCCACTCACTCTACAGCTGGATCTGTCCTTTCTGTGGTTTGCATTTGAAGTGACAACATTATAATACCGTAGATATTTCTCGATTCTCTCTGGTCAGACAAACGTGCTGCTTCTACACTGTTCTAAAATGTGTGCTCTTAAGTTTTCATGCTATGTTGTTAACAGTAAAAAAGATTTTTCATCCCAAGAGAAAATAGAAATGTGGAACGAGAGTGTTAAAAAAGTGTCAGTCTCATGTCAGTTTGTTAGAGTTGGCAGCCAGAGTCAGTTACTAAAATCAGATAAAGCAAGACAGTATTTGGCAGCAAGGGGAGGCACAGCGAGATCAGAAGTGGTTTAACAACCTAGGGAATGAATTGAGAAATGGACTGCAACTATTAGAGCAAGGCAGTAAATCAGAAATATTTGCTGCAGAATGTTTTATAGTGGAAATGTTTAACAACACAAATTAGCAGCTGTCAAACTTTTCAAGGAGGTGCCTTCATACTCATTGCTGCGGCCGTCTTGTTCTCGGTGTATCTACAGTGGTCAGCATCAGAGACACCTCACCCTTTGCTTTTAATACTTCAAATTAATTTGCTGAATCCTCAGGGGTCTTTGAACTGAGGTGAAATCACATAAAACCGCTAAAATAGTCCCTTGAACAAAAAGTACAGCACACTTAACATGTTGCTTGCAGTTAAGCACCTCGACTCTTTTACTACAGAGCCATGTGGTTGCATTATGTGCAAAGTGCTGTCTATCAAGGTTTTGACAAAATAAAGAAAAGGATGGTCTCTGTCCTAATGAACCTGGCACTCAATGATTTCCAAAAAAAGATATTTAAAATTTGACTTGCAGATAAGATGTAAGATACCAAACGTATCAGTTGGTCTAAAAAAAATGTTGTGGTGAAAGGAAGGAACAGCAGAGCTAAAGATGTTTGTTGGTGAAAGTGCTCCTCTGTGTCCATGTGAGTCATGGATGGGGTGGGATGGACGATGAAGAGCAGTTGGTCCAATGATTTCCTGTCTGTCCCTGGCTCAAACGTTTCCAGTTTCTGTCTAATTATTTTTGTTTTCTGGCTTCATGACTAAGTACATTGAGTGCACTTGCATCTCTGTCACTGATACCAGCGGAATTAAAAATGATTTACCAATCTGTTTTTATTTACATTTTACACAGCATGCCAACTTTTATGGAAACAGAATCATTTTACCACCTAAATATATACTATATAAGCAGGATTTGTGAGGAGGTGATAAATAACAAAAAATGTCCTCAATCCAATAAGTCTTGTCCCAGCTCCAGCCAATACAGACGACATCAGAGGCCCATGTATATCAGTAGGCTGCAGCAGGACTTTAGCCTAGTTAACTGGTGTAAACTGGAAGTCACACGTGGGAGATTAACCCCATTAAGGGCCTGATTAGGTTAGCATTATACATGGTGAGAATGATGGTATTTCACAATTAGAAACAATACTTTCAATTTTGGAAATTTAGAAAATAAAAAGATAATACAGCTGTTGTATCTGTATCACAGCTGGTGTAGCAGTGCAGGGAAATCATGATGGATGCCATTGGTCCAGCAGAGGCCTCTGTTCCCAAGCTGCAGTGTTGGTGAACATCCATACTGCTTACATGAGCTACAGAGATCAATAAAGCATCTCATTAAAATCAAGTGTTTGCTCTGAAATCCAGCTCTAGATGATATGAAGTCACAAAGCAACTGATATGCTCCCAAGTGTTTCCTGCCACAGGGTGGCACGGTTTCACTGCAGCAAGCAAAACATCAGCTTAATGGCAGACTTGATGATTGATGCTGGCAGGTGGTGTATAATGATTCCAGTGAGTGATTCCCCATGGCTGATCCACATGGTCAGTCTTCACTACCAGTGGACTATCATCTGAAGGGAAGTGCAAACTGAGGAGGTGAGGTATCACCAGGTAGACGGCCTGGAGGCTATTTGTCACATGAATTGTCAGAGCCCATAAAGGACAACGATGGGTAAAGCCAGAGAAAGCCACAGAGGGGAAATAAGAACAAATGGTCCGTGTGCAGATGTGCTTGGTTGGGCTGTGGTGGTAGCTTAAGCCTTTGTCTCGGTACAGCCTCCTGCTGTACTGAGCTGGTTTCCTGTGGGTTTGAGTGATACAGAGGGATATAAACTGCAGGGATATAAACTGCAGACTGAAGCATTAGTGTCAAAAACCTTTCAAACCAAAGCTTTTTTCTTGGACTGAAAATCTCTATGGCCCAGGTTCCGGGCTCATTAAGAAAACTATGCTGAAATTTTGTGATTCTTCCACTGTACCGTTTATTAGATGCATTAATTGCTTTTAATCAAAGTGGAAGCGCAGTGAATAATTATTTTGCTGAACAGAAAATAAAACAACAACAAGACAGCATAAAGCTCGCACCTCAACAAAAGGCCATTTCCCTAAAACCTGCATAAATTATAAATGTTTTTATTTTGCATAGTTTATTATTCACTTTGCCTGCAACCATTTTTTAAAGCTTTTACCCTGTTTACTCTGTTGTCTCCTGGTCAAGCTAATTGCATAGTTTTATGTGTTAATGCTGTCGTGATGACTATTTCAGCATCAGGCCAAGGAACAAAAGCCTACTATTAGCTGTTTGACTTGCATTGGCACATTCATAATGATGCTGAATCATGTGCACTGCCCCTAACAAAAAAACCCCCCAAAAAACTAAAACAAAACAAAATGTATTTCCTTTTCTCCTGAAAGAGCTTCAGACACAGCTGAGAACGGATAATAATGAAGCCCATTTTAGTGCGTTGTGGCCAAACCTAAAAGCATCAAAGATATCCCCCGCTCGCCACTGCTAATTAACAAGCCAGAGACATTTCTCCTCATGTGATTAGAATGTTTTTTAAATTGCCCCCTATGGCACTGCTGAGCTCCAGGGAGCAGCACTGCCTCTCTCTACAGGGGTGGTTAGTTCAGTTCTGCTTGGCAACAGGCAGAAGGTACAGTCAGCCTGACTGAGCCTGACGAACTGGCTCCCAGGCTGCCTCTTAGGGATGAATGATGGAGTGGAGGGGAAATCACATGGATGTCAGGCTGAAGTGTTGGCAGCGTCAGGCTATGTGAAAAGATGACAGAGCTTTGCAAATCCAAGAAACATGTTTTTTTTGGGTTTATTTCTGCTGGTGGATTTTTCCTGGACATATAAAAGCATTGCCATATGAAAAAGTATTATTAGCTGAGCATACTTCTGAATATATAGCAAAGTCCTCAGAGAATCAGTAAATTCAACATTTCATTCATTTTAAAACAATTAAGTGATTAATGGTGTATTTCACTCATATTAAACTTTTCCCAACTTCACCAGTGACTGTTTTAGTCATTTTAAAAGTAAATTATCCAACTATTTGCTTTTTGTTGCTAGAGTCAGAGAACGTTTAGCTTTTTTGTTTTTTAAAGGTATCAATAAACCTGCTATGAAAATAGCTGGAGCTGCTTTTAATTTGTTTTAATTTATTGTTAGCCTTTACAGTCTTTCTGTTTTTATTTCGTCATTAAATAAAACCTCATACATATGGAAAACAGACATGAAATGATCACAGCCCTACTTTGGTAAAGTAGTAAAAGGATGCCCAACGATACGACTACTGAAGTGCCTCAAAATTACATGCGGCCTCCTTATGAGGCTTTTTTATTTTCTAGCTTTAAATTTTGAAACTTAAGAAGACAAAAATTGAACTTTTTCTGGAGGTTTTTTTTTTTTTAGATCTCACTCGGGAGAAGACAAGGAAACCTAGGATGTGCTCAGACTGTCCACTCCCTCAGTCACCATATACTGTTCATTATCTAAAGAGGTCACTAGAGGACAGGAGTAGCCAGGTGCTGAAGCATGTCCAACACCTCTTGAAGTGCTTCATAATTATGTGCCAGATCATCACAGTTATGGAAAGCATAAATGCCAGCAGGTTCAAACCTGAGGTGTTGACAGCACGAGTCTCTCAACAGCACTGATATAAAACTTTATGATGCAAATCAGCGCGCACGCGCCATTTTGTAGTATTTTTTCAATGGCATTGTGTCCACCTACACAAGCACTGGCTGCACCTGTAACAGTGTCACAATCTAATACTGAGTGCATTGTAGTGGGAGCCAGCAGAGGACGTAGAAGACGCTGTATGAACGTCCAGAGGACGTCTCTTATTTGCTTTGTGCACGCTGTCAGCTCCACACGTTAGCTCTGAGGTCACAGCCACAAGGCATGATGGTCCACATTGACCAGAGTAATGTCAAGCTTCTGTGCTCTACTTTTGGTGTGCAACGTGACGACTTTGCAGTAGTACCTCATCCGTATGTATATTGAATGAAAGTCTCAGCTCAAATTTCGAACAGCGCTACAAAATGATTGACTCACTCACTACACAGCGTGCAACTCAGAAAAGTGGACAGCTCAAACTTAGCCTGAAAATTCTTCAAAGCTTTCCTTCTCCACGTCCCAAAGTTGTTCCAAATTGTTCTTTAAGTTGTAGAGTTGTAACTTTCCAAGTTTGTGGATATTGTTCAGGCCGAAGCGGCATCACGCGTACCCCCTTCACCCTGATCCTTCTCAGAAGATACTGGAGAAAGGAGTGAAAGTGGAGGGACCTCTGCGTCTCTCACTGCTGTTCTGCTTTTAATTTGACACCCCAACTTTTCTGGTCGATCAACTCTAGTCATAAACGGCGTTAATGGTGACTGTCGGGTCCCATGACAGCTACAGAGATGAGTTCTCCATTAGAGCATCGATAGGATTGACAATTGTCACTCTCTTCCTCAGAGGCTCCCTCTCAAAAACCCCTCGCAACCTCTTCGAGCGACACCCGTAAAAAAGCCCTCCACCCACCCCACCCGCAGTGGGCAAAAATCCCTGAGAGTTATTGGAGGTTGCAGTGTTGCCTAGCAACTGGCTGGGTGAGATTTGACACTGTTTATGGGGGTGTCACTGTGTTTATATGTCCATGTGTGTAAAAACATTTGTATGTGTATTGGGGGGAAAATGGATCTGGTGTCGAAATGAGTGACTATTATGTGAATATGATTGTATTTGCATCGATGAACCAATCAGTAACGACTGGCATGAGTGTGTGTGGAAGCTTCACAGGTGTTTCTCCTGCAGTTTCCAGGGAATATATTGCAACTAAATTTCCTCTGTCACGATAGCAAGAAGAAAAGTGTCCGTCTTTTAAATATTTGGACATATTCGAGTGGACACTCAAGAAAAGTAGGTGTTCCTTAACATAGCACCGAGGCTCTCAGGTCTCATGCATTAGGAGACTTGACAGCACCGGTGTCATGTTGCAGTTCACACTTCACATGCTGTCACTCCACACACCCATTTTCCGATGCCAGATTTAGCTTCTTTTCAGAGCCCTTAAGTGATTTATGACAAGCGACAAATCTGGCAACTTTTACGATAAACATCACGAGGACTCCCTTGCAATCGCAAGATCTCTCTCCGACTGAAGGAAGGCCCATATCCCTGTCGGTACACTTCTCCATGAAAGGCAGCAGTGCCCATGAGCTGCTTCCACATGTGCAGTGTTGTGTTGCCCCTATGAAACTGTGGAATTGTTGTGGAAGACAATCTTTTATCTGACCTTCTCTCTGAGAAATTATTGTTTTAGCAAAAGTACCTAAAACTACAGTTTTCTTTCAATTATTTGAATGGTAACTTTGTCAACATTTTATTAGAGCAGAGCTCTGAAATGCTCTAACAGTGACTCCCCGGTTGACATGTGGTCTTCATGGAACATTTTTCAGTCACAGTTTCAGACTCGGTTTGCCATCTGACAACTGAAACATAAATATGAATAAATGATAGCAGCTTTGTTGGTATTTTGGCTGTATTAATATACAGTATATATTTCAGCTCAGAGACGTGCAAACATACTTGCTTGATATGCTTGATACAGTCTGCTTCACTCCCTCCACAAATGTGACTTGATTTTCTGGTTGTTTAAAGCAGAAGTTTGACTTTTTGGGATATGCACATATTGGGTTTCTTGCAGAGAATCTGGACACATATAAGAAGACTGGAAACAAGTAAACATTCAGCCTGTCTAGCTCTATAGATTTTCATTTCTCCAGCAACAGAGTCCGGCTAAGGAAACGTGCTTCCAATTGTTATGGTGCACTAAAGTACCTATATTTAACAAACAGATACCCCAGTGCAACTGAGGGAAAGTTAGCATGCTGTCCACAATATTGGAATACTGCTTTAAAACCCTAAATTTTCCTAAAATGTGTACTTTTGACACAAATTTTAATTTGTAAAGTACATTTCTTTGTATCAGTCTGGCTAAGAGATTTGTCCCCTGAGCTTTGTCATGTAAGTAAAAGACTAATTTCGAAGTTAATGCACCAGGCGCCACTTGCCTGACAGACTAAAGCTGTTATTTCTAAAGAGCCATTGCTTTGTCTTGACCGTTTAAATTAGAAAAACTCGGCTTACAGTGTTATCTTTTCTCGTTCTCTTCTTATTTGTCTTAATTCTTTGCCGGTAAATTGGACATTTAAATTGTTGCTCAACATTTCACGATATATAACGTTAAAGGCTATCTGTGAATGCAGGAGCTGCAAAGGCTGTTTGCAAGAAATATTTTTTTGCCATGTCTTTTTTTCTGTGTTTGTCTGTTCTCAAAGAGTTTAAGGCTCAGCACTTTGGTATTTTTTCAATCAATCCTTAATCCTTGAGGCATTTCCAAAGCGTTGTGAGATTGAAGAAAGGTGTGCCTGATATGCGAAATCAATATCTCAGCAGAGCAGGGGCAACGTCAGTCTTGTCAGTGAGGCTTTTTCTCTAGATGATTAGATTATTTTCATGGTGAAAGCCTTCCTTATTCTTCTATCCTATTTTTTCGGAGATCAAAATGCATTTATGAAAAAAAGGAATCACAGTAAGTCTTCGGAAATGTAAATCTTGCAGTCCATCCTTCCACGGGGACTCATTTCTACTTCTTAATTCCTCTCTCTTTCTCACTATCTAATTTCTCTGTTTGTCCAATTAATAATTCATCAACACTGCACTTTCAGTCTGCCCCACAGATCTGCTGATTACAGCCCCAAAGCTGCCAAATGATTACATAAAAAAACCCATCTCATGTCAAAGCATGTTTTGTCAAAGTTTATTCATCAAGTTTTACATAATTAGGACCTCATGTCTTGTGTTACACAGCAACCTGTCTGTCACAGCCTCGGTATAAATGATATGTGTGGCAGATATTTCAATGTATGATTAATCTCATTAGATTCCTCTCTATTCCTCTCAATTAGAGCTTCAATCAAAAATCTCCTTATATTTTAATTTTGCTCGTTATCTTAAGAGATACACATTAGCTTTGAAGTTTTTTAATCTCCACATGATTTTTATGATAAAGATATAATGATAGTGGCATTTGCTTTGCGATACATTGTTCATAATTGGATGCTACTCTGTTATCAGTTCTGTTATTAGCAGTATATCTATATATATTTACATATCTGTGTCAATAAAGACTTAATTTCAAGCTTTAGCTTGAAGTACAGTTTACTTCAGTTAAAGTAATTATTAATATCATGGCAGAAAAAAAACATTTTTAAGCAAAAAATGTGGAAGTCCCATTCTGAAAACTTAAGAATATAAATAGAAACAGAATACAATGATTTACAAATCTCATCAAACAATTTTCAATTCAGTATACAACACTGAAAGTGAGACATTTCACGAGTTCATGAAAAATATGAGCTCATCCTGAATTTGATGGCAGCAACACGTCTCTAAAAGGTTGGAATGTTTCATTTTCAAGATTTTATATATGTTTTCTCTTTTGATTTAATATATTGTCTCATAAAGTTGTTTTTTTTACATGATACTCTATGTCCCAACATTTTTAGAATTAGGAGTGTACGTAAGTTATCCAGGCATAATAACTGTACTATGATTCTGCAGTATGAAGACAAAAAACATCATCAGGCCAGAGAAGTTCCTTTTAATTGCCTTTTTCAGCCTTTGGAGTGTCATTGTCCTTGTAATAAAATTCAGCTTTACATGTGGCTGGCTGCACATCTCCTGAGGCTGTATGTATGCATTTCTGAGAGAAAACAAGAAAAGCCAGTCAATGCCATGATCCCATTTCAAGAGAACCTTTCAGCACTTGCTGACTCAACAACACACCGGCATGCATTTTGTAAGTAAGTGCTCGAAAAAGCTGCTCTGCAAGGCTTAGGTGCAGAAAAAAATAATATCATGACAAATACTGCTGAAAATATTGATTTGAATGTTCAGTTCTAGCCGCAGGGGATACATGTGATTAAAACAGCATAGCACTGGTTATATATCACTGTGCACACTTTTATTATTATTATTAGAAAGTGCGTTAAGGAGATTTTTGTATTACATTGTTTCATGTTTGCTTCTTTATCCTATTTATAGTTTTTCGTAACAAGTTCTGGGTGCTTTGTTGTTAATTATCTGCTTTATCACTTTTTGTGGATTTTTGCTGATTTTTGCTGATTTTCATGGATTATATGTTTGGTTTAGTCTTATTCCTCCTTCTTTCTGTTTGCTTAACATCTGTTTTGTTGTCTGCATCCTTGTGTTATTTGGTGTCTCTCAGTTAGTCTTGATTCTGTCTGTATTCGGATTGTCCACTTCTTTGCTCTCGCCCCATATTGTGTTCACTAAATAGAGGATTTACTACGGGAAAGGGGCAGATAGCTCCTGATGCATTTCAGACACTGCTTTTATTCATTGATGCTGGATTTTCAGTGGTCACATGTTGCATAAACAATCACTGCCCGGGTACGTATGCACCAAATCTGAGTCATAGTTTTCCTGGTTTTGGTTGGGAAAATGTCGTAATCAACATTTCTCTACAACACTGTCATAACATCTTAAAATACAAATCAAGACGCACACGTAGTTTTTTCTTTTACATCACACTGTAGTCATCTACAGAAGCATTGACCGCAGCTGTAACTACATAATGATTTTCAATGTACTAATAATGAATTAATATTACCCCATAACATGCAGCTAAGTATGTTAAAGCATAATAACAGTTGGTAAACACGTATTTGGAGTGTGTGATTACAATCCCTGCAAAAAGTGAAATTTACTAACTTAATACTTAGGAACTGGGAACGAGCAAATGAAGGGCACTCATGGCTTCACAGCATGCAGTTTCAACATTCATGTATGCTCTTTATTCAGTTTAGTTAGAAACAGACCAACAGCCTTGCCGAACTGGTATCAAAAACTTATAAAAGACACGTGTGACAGGCAGGTATATGAAAGTGTATCATGGCTGAGATGGAGTTATTGGAAGATTTTGCAAACCGTGCACAATGCAGGGAGTGTGTCTTCAGAGATGCCCAGTGATCTACTTTATGAGAGTGCAGATTGGCTTCTGAGCAGAAACTGCTTCTCAAAAGAGATCCTGTTAGATTAATGGTCTGGTTTTGAACCGGTGTTGCAAAGAGATAACAGCTGCACAAAGGATATTCTGGTGCATATCCAAATTCTATCCACCCTGGGGTTATCAGCCACCGGCGTTTTAGGATAGGAGACAAACCAGGTATTTTCCAACTTGTACTGAGCCAGATTATGCCATCCATGTGGATGCTTTCATTTCTTTGGGCCCAGAATGCTTTGGAAAATGCTTTATCTCCGTAGATGTTGTCTTGTGTCCAGGGCTTTTCTCCTCCAGTTGCAGATATGCTCTGTCTCTGTGCCATGATACGTTTGTTGCTACTGAGTTTGATATCAAACCATTTTTATATTTTTGGTAGAGATCCATCCTCTGATCACACGGTATTAACAGCACATGTCGCTTTCTGTCATGTTTTTTATTTTGTAAGTTACACCCTTTTTTCACACTATATTGAGTGAGTGTACTGATGAATAGTGTTTATCTTCTCCACTTGCACTTTTATGAGTGTGCTCCACATTTAATTTTGTTCTCACTTGTGTAAAGCACATTTGTTGCCTCATGGATTAAAAGCACAATAATAAATAAAGTTGGCTGAGCCTTTTGGTTGGGTTTAATCTCAGCAAGAAGCAATTTTGCTCTCTAGGCCATTTTTCCAGGAGGATGTTCCGTTATCAAATATGGTCAGTTCAGGGCATATGAGAACGCAAACGGCCATGATGGTGTTTTGGAATATGTAGAATTACAGAATACCCACTAATGTGCATACATTGTGCACATGTCACTTTTTCACCTAAAAACATTTAAAAAATGTATTCATGAGACAGAGTTTAGAACATTTTCTGTGCGAGTTTGATAAATAGGTCTCGGGCGTCCTTGACAGGTAAGAAAATTACAGTAAAGATCTGCAAACATTATGATAGGTAGCCACACTGACTCGTGGCTCCAGACATTAATGCAGGAAGATCTACTTTAATCAGTGGAGGGAGACAATTTTTGTACACTTCTTTTGGTGAACCACATGGCAAGTTTGTAATGCACTGTATAGAGAATGAAAACTTTCAGTTGAAATTTCCGACAACATTGTAGAATGCCTGACTCAAGACATGGTGCACAATATAGTGAAAAATAAGAAAATTCCCCTTTTGTGGAGTATTTTTTTAACAGCTTTAGTTTGAGTGCTGTAGACACACATCACAGCTTAGTGTAACTGTGGTCGGATTCTCAGAGCTACGTGTTTGTCTTTACTTAAAAACCAAGACATTTTTCATCACAGTCAAGCAGAAGAGCCTTGGAAAAGACGATAGGAGGTAAACATTTTTTTCACTGTTTGACAAGACCCTTGCTTGTTTTTTTTTCTCCCTGCACACCTGGGTTGAGTTTCCTAATTACCACACCTTCCTTTTGTTGGTCATTAGCCCCCTATGTACAAATAGTCCCAGGTTTCCTTTGATCGTGCCAGATCCTCATCGTAGCTCAGTTGGGTCTCACACCTCACAGTTTGTTCCTGCCAAGTTTGTTCGCTGTTTTTGGATGACTGCCACTGCAGCGCCTGTTGTTCAATTGAACAATATAATTACCATGTATACAGTAAGTGATCCTGACAAATCTAAGAGATCAATTGATCGACCAAATTTCAGAAGCTTGTTGTTAAAACATCTTTCTGTATGTCTTCAAAGTTACTTTGGTATACAACAAAAAATATTATTCATTATTATATATATTTTCTCTTACACATTGAGATGAGGGTGTTTGTACCGACTACCTACCCTCTGAACGTAATGTGACCTGCAGCATCAACATCAACATTAGCTGTTTTTCATACATGGTTAAAACATCTTTGATGCCTCACAGTTTGGATTTGTGTGTGCTCTCTCTATTGAAATGTGTAACTTTTGTGGTCTTTTCACAATTATTTGAGGAAGTCTGTCCCCCAGCTTCAAAACTATAAGAGTATTACCCATATAAAAATGTTTACATACATTTCCATATTTGCTTGGTTCTTACATTATCTAAGTTGCTTTTCACAGAAATGAACAGAATGAAAAATTTGTTGGATTAGTTAGAAGTTATGGTGTATTTGAACAAATCTCAAACAATCAAGGACTTCTCTCTTCAATTGGTTCTCAGGTGCTATGTGAATTGCTCTGACTGAGTGCAAGTGAATGGACACGTGGCAGTCGTCCGGCATTGGCTCAATTTTGATAAACCAGCTTTGCTCCAGTCGGTTGCCATTTGTGCACAGGTTCCACTGTACAGAAAAGCACCCGCTGAAGCACATTGTCTGATGCTACAGCCAAGATTTTGTTGTCTTGGTTGCTGTAAAGGCAAAAAGTTAAATATTCCTTAAAAGTTGTGAGGGAACTGAGAGGTTCTAGACTGTTCACATCTGTACATTTTTCTTGAAGATGCCAGCCCAGGTTTTCAGGACTCTTAAACCAGGAAACGGGACAGCTTGGATTTGATAAACTCACATATGATAGTGATTGATTGAACTTATTTAAACACCCAGACTTTAAATTAGAGAACATATTGTAGATTAAACAATGAATGCATGCTCATTGTGTCTTAACTGAAGTGAGAATAAGTGTGTGTCTTTGTTCACAGGACAGGCGTTGGGTCAATTCCATTTGCAGAGCTCACCTATTCCATCATTACTACCCATGCAAATAGAAATATTCAAATAGAAGAATTCAACCCTCATAGGTTGCTAAACGACAGAGCTATATGGAAAAAATAACATGTAAAACAGATCTCAGCTTGATGTGAACTTGACGGCACTTCTGAAATTATGTCTCGGAGTAATGTTGTACACCATCTAACACACAGATATGGTATCGGTCATTCAGATTTCACTGTGTGATTAAATACTGACTGGAACTTCAGTTAAGCGGAGAAGATAAGATGCTAGTACTGTCCACAAAGGCTGATTAATGGCAAAAAATCTTGAATAGCTGCTGCTCTCCATTACTCTCCTCAGATCAATAAGAAAATTTTGCTACTGAAACAATCTGTATGGTTATGTTCATTCAAGGTTATGTCACAGCCTGGAGAATTGTAAATCATATGAATCTCTTTGATATAGGTTTTTGCTATTTAATTTTTAATTTTTTTTATTTGCGTAACAAACTTTTTTTTCTTTTCTACATGGCTGTCTGCTCTGCTCTCATCAGAGTTTGGATTCAAATTGTCATCAACTGGAGGAGGAAGCTGTGTACGTACGTGCGCTCTCATGCCTTTATTGAAAGGAGACGTGAAATGCAAAGACACAGTAACGTCTGTTTTGTGGATTTACACATTAAGCCATAGGGCTCATAAACCGCTGCACACTCCTCTGCAAGCAGTTGGTTTAGTACTCATTTGAACTTGATCTCTGCCCACCATGAGTCGTCCAGCGGCTCGTCTCCACGTCAGCGTGGCTGTTCGCTGGATGACTCCGCCACCAAGCATCTCTTCAGCAATTGCCTCTTCATCACTACACAGCATGTTTTCCTTGAGAAAAACACTTTCAGCAACAACTGTAATTCAAGCATCTTCATGATGTGCTTATGTGTGTTACTTCCCATCCACTGGACCAATCTATACCCGCATGGCAGGATGTCTAATAATGTCTCCAACTGTGAGTGGTCCTCCTCTCTTGATGTGAATCTCCATAAAGGGTGAGTTAGAGAGAATTGGAAAGGAAACTGAGACAGTGCCCAGGAGGATTTTCAGAAAGCACATCCTTTATGCAGAGCTGTAATATAAAGCTCATTTAGATGTTCAGCTCAGGGAGGAAGATGGCTGTGTTGGTTTCACCGTCTCAAACTCTTGACTGGAATATGAACAATACACTGTAAAGTGTGTTTATTTGTGTGTGCGTCATGTGGATCATCACGACATCATCAATCATCAGATGATGAAAGAAAAGTCTTTAAAAACACATCCTTAGGCAGAGAAGATGCCACTGTGATATCCTGTGATGTTTATTTTTTTGTCTTTAATGAACACAGAATTTCAAATGAAGACAAATGTTTGCAGGGTTTGGTAGACAGAGTATCTTTTTTTGTGGCAAACTAATCCTGTCGGCACTTATTGAGCACACTCGCCTGTCTATCACTCTCTGTTTTTGTGCCTGGACACACAACAGCTGTTGCATTTGCTTATTCAATGTTGCTATCAGACAGTCCTCATTTCATTTGGGACATGAAGGGTCTTTTAAATGGGGACAATCTCCATCTCACAAACTTCACAATTCAGTAGCTCATCTGCATGTGTCATGTCATTGAAGACACAGTCCACCAGAGTGCTGTGAGAAGCTTAAGCCCCCTTTTTTTTTTTTTTTTTTGTTTCTCCATCCGCTGATGCAGTGCAACGTTGATGCTCTCAAATCGTTTCTTTAATTCTGCTGCATTGTTTGGTATCATGTAATTATAGTCACGCAAGTGTAAATTAAATCCTCCACTTAAAAGTCACTTGCCCACTTTATTTTGAATTGCATCGACCCGTACTGAAATAAATGATACATTCCTTTTAAGCACAAAGTGTCACAGTTAAATTGTGTAAGCAGCACTTCCCGAAGAGTTTACGCCGTTAATTTCTTTCCTTTCCTGTCGTCTGCAGAGAGAACATGCATGTTTAATCATTGTGTATCTTCACACCAAGAGACCAACTAACAACATGTTTCCGAGCTTTTGGTGTCTTTTTTTTCTATTTTTTAAAAGTGAAAAAGTAGTGTGAAGAGAGTGTAAGGGGCTGTAACATCTTTATTAATCTATATAATCTAAAGGAGTCACATAGACTATGTGGTAAAATGCTAAACATGTATTTCATAAATCATAGTGTGCAGTCTTACATGAATATGACGGATGATGGGTCTTTCTCCTCATACACGTATATATGAGAATTTGCAGCTTACACATACAGTCACTACCAAAGCCAGCTGGAATTGGAGATAAGGATGCCTTCACACACAAAGTGGGAAAAGAAGCTTCTGAGATGTCACATCTCATAATTCACAAAATATTCTTTCTTATTACTTTGCTGTCTTGCTGCAAATCCATCCTGTGTCCTGTTTGTGTTCCCACGTGGCCGCGCTTCATGATTAAAGTGTATTTCCTATTAACTTGGTAACAACTTTAGTAACTAGTATTTCAACATTAGGAAGTATTTGACTTTGTGCTATATGCCTTATACTCAGCCCAGTCTCACAAGAAAATGTGAAATAGGTAATACTGGACAAACAGGTTCAAAGTGTAGCAGCGTCCCAATTCAGGGTTTAAAATTAGATTAGTGTCAGGGAGCCCTAACTATGTGTATTCCTCCATGTGTTTTAAACTCTTTACCCTTAATTGTGCATGACTGAGAATGAAGTGGAGAGATGTAAGGAACAATGTTCTGTCAGATGGGCTTTGATCCTGTGGTCTCTTGTATGACAGTCAGCACAGTAATGCCATCATCCATCACTCTTTATCGTGAATGGATAGATCAGCAGTGTCAAACATGTGTTTGCCATCATGTTGCTAAACCTCACAGGTGAACAGTATCAATACGAGGGGACATCTGGCAGTTTACTGTTGTCGTGTAATAAGAACGTGAGTGGATGCTGAACATATAAGTCATCACATAAGCAGAAAAGGTTAGAAGAGAATTGTGTACATACAGTAGTGACGGTACAAATTTTAAAGTTTTATTATAAAAGTCCAAGATTTTGTTCTATGCTTTAACGTATTATAGCTATTCAAAGTTTCTGTAATGAGACTTGTAATATCTTATGTGGGATACTGACATTTTGAATCTAAGACTCTAATTTGACAGGAGGTGCTCCCATGCTTTTTTTCTCCACGATATGTAATGGACTGGCGACCTGGCCTGTCTACCCTCCCAACTGCAGCTGGGATAGCTCCAGCTCCTCAATCCCCAACAGGTAGATAAAAGCTGCTCCTAAATTGTTGACTTTTTGACTACCAAAAAAAGATTTTGTGGCCGGTAGTGTTCTTGTGCTCATAATACAGAAAGAGAATATGGTGTTTATTATCCTGTTTAAAAACACAAGCAGGACAAATTGAAAAGAAAGACTCCGTTCTGGATAAGTTTTAGGGTTCTGAAGTCATAACTGTCGGCAGGTCTGTAGATAAGAATCCTGGGCAATGTAAAACATGAGACTTTACAAGTAAATAGATTAATGTTTGTTAAAACAAATATGTAAGCTAGTTTTGGAATAATTCTTTATACACTTTACCTAAATCCATATAATAACACTGAAGTGGGGCAGGTGCTGCTTGTCAGCGTTGCAGCAGTCCTGGCTTATCAACTAACACCTTCTTTTAATGGTAACTAAAGATTACATTTACAGAGGTTTTAGACAGTCACAATTGATTTTTCATTTTCAGGAAACAGGAAGAAGACAGTTCAGTTAGTTTTAGCCAAATTAGCCTTAGAATTAATTCACTACTGTCTTTCTCCAAAAAGTTAAACACGCTGGTGTAATCTTTTTATGGTAAGAGATCAAAAAGTCTGACACTAATCTAAACTCATTTCTACAGCCCCTTTATTGCAGAGTTTGTTGAATGTTGATAATAATAAGCAGCACATAGTGATTCCTGAGGTATGTGCTTTGATAAATGACAGATACACTGACACTGCCTGATGTGAGATGCACAAGCACTATTCAAACCTTGATGTACAGCTGGTAAATTTAGTTACTTATGGTCTTCGTAAAACAACATTTTCAAAACAATGTTTGTGTAATGGTATCTGTGCAGCCTGCAGAAGTAGGCTTAAGTGTCTCAGGGTGCCCATATTTAGTTATTAGGTGTCCTCCACTTTATCAAGGTTTAATTAGCCTAATGCTTCATTATCAAGCAAGCAGGTGGTACAGAATTCTACCTATCTGGAGGAACTGACTGTTGCTGAAAACTAAATAAAAGCTCAAAATTGATTTAAGCTCGCAAATGGCCACATAGTAACAAGTAAAATATCTGTTTTCTCATATTTATATCAAGTATGTAATGACAATTAGTTAAAGTGAGTTACAATGGATTTTGGAGATGCAGGTGTATGGTGCCTTTTGTATATCAGCAGCTAAAGAAGCATGTAGGTTTTGCATATCTATGTAGGGTAAGGGACAGAGGGATGATCAGTTTGCTATGGTCCATGCCCAACTCTCATCAGCAGTTAAAAAATTGCTTTCATGTGTTAAAATGGTGCAAAGATTTTGAATTGTGAGGTTTTATGTATTTAAATGATGAAACATAACTCAGAATGAGCTGATATCTCTTGGGTAGTGTTAAAAAGGGAGCAGTTACATTGTTGGGCAGGGCAATTTGCTATAGGTTTTTGCTCTTGTATGTAGGGAATAAACACTCTCACATTAGCTGTGCTATCGATGTCATCTGGTTAACTTTTGTTTTTCTTTGTTTTGTAAAATCTGATCAAGAAGGGAGGTGGTGGAGAATGGGTAGGGAGAAAGAAGATGTACCTCACTGGGAGAAATATGAATCATGCCGTTGAATACAAGAGCTGCTAATTAACAAACCGGTATTGTGCTGAAATCTGATCCCCTGCAAATTCTGCTCCCCTCTCTCTCCTTCTCTGGCCCATTCATGAAAGCAAACAAGTGATAATCCTTCCAAATATATTCAGCTCTATGTTCATTTCATGCAGTCACACGCAGTGGGTTTTATGAGTCACTAGATTGATGATAAAGATTTGCTACAATCTTGAAACTCATTGCAAACCTATTTTTTTCTAACTTTTCGTTGACAGACACGTTTAGCATTTTGTTATGAGGATGTGTTATTTTAGAGGCTAATCCTACAGTGTATGCAAAAAAACATGATTGTGAAGCATGCATTCAGGACTCATACAAAAGACGGTAATGCAATACTGCAACTGAATAAACCTACCTGTAAAGTCACTTTCATATTCTCCATTGGTTCCTGCAGGCTTTCACCAGTGAGGATGTTGTTGCATCAATATCTCGCTGCTCCCTTTTGCTCTGAATCATTTGTACACTCTTTATTTTTCTGTTACTATATCTGCCATCCTATTTTTGATTTTTTTTTTCAAGCCATCAACTAGAGCAGAGAATTATTGTACAAGGCAGGAGCTGCTAAATTGGTCACTAACCATACACAGATGACAGTCAGTTCTTCTTTAGATGTAATCATAAACCAGCAAAAGATATTAAAGTAAGAATTATCACATTTTTGCTTTGCACTGTATTAGTGGTTCCAACATTGTGATTGGTGAAAAAAAAACAACAGATGTCATTTGTTCTTGTCAGAGCCATTGTGGGCTCTGTTATGGTCAGCTGTTTTCACTGAAGCACCAGCACCCATCCCTGATATAATTGGTGTGGAGAGAGCACGTAAGGACTATGAATTTATAATGAGGATGTTTTCTGTTCTCATAAACAGGAGAGTGGAGATATAATGAAGAGGAGGAGGGAAGAGCGAGGGAAATGGAATAAAGCCTGAAAAGATGGTATAAGAACTGAAGGGTCTTTTGACAACGTTGGCAGAGTGGAGGCTCTAAATTGGAATGTGTGTATGTGTGTGTGTCATTTATGTGTTCGGTTTTGTAAATGTGTATGTGGCATGGGCTGTTTTCATGAAGGAGTCATCGTTCTCTGGAGGCTTGAGTGCATTATTTTGCCATGTTAACGCATCCATGCATGTCTGTGCCATGGCATCGATTTAATGGTACGAGAACACGTGAGGATTTATTAGAGTGTGTGTGTGTCTGCTATTGTCTGTATAAGAAAGAAAGCAGGTTGTTTGGGAGGAAAAAGATATAAGAGATGAGAAAAAATTGGAAAGACAAAGGAAAAACATCACTGAACAAAGACATTTAACTATTTTCCTTAAAATGCCACACAAAAATAATCATCAACAAATCTATTCGCCAGCCTGCGATGAGTGACAGCTTCTTCGCTCTTCTGGTTGATAGACAGCGAGTTTCAGAGTTGACTCAAAACTATAAGAAAGGAATGAAGAGGGGAAAGGGGGAAGTTGGAGGAAAAGGGACAGAGAACACCACTTTTGTTCTTTCAATAGCAAATAGCATACTTCCTTCTGTCTATCACTGACTCAAGAACTATTAGCTTAATTACATGGAGGAACTGAGACTAAAAAGACTGTGTGTGTGTGTGTGTGTGTGTGTGTGTGTGTGTGTGTGTGTGTGTGTGTGTGTGTGTGTGCGTGTGTGTGTGTGTGTGTGTGTGTGTGTGTGTGTGTATGTTTGTGTGTATGTTTGAGAGAAAGAGAAAGAGAGACAGTGAGATTTGGGCACAGTATAAAATTAACCTCAACAGAAAGATGGAGAGATTTAATCAGATGTGTTTCCCGCCTTTTAAAATGAACACTGTTAATGCACTTTTATAAATGACCATAAATAACCTCACATAGTCACATTGGCCACACAAACCAGTACCTCACAAGGTAAACCATCGCTTTTAATGATTAAGACCTTGTTTTGGGATAAGAGTAAGGTTAGGCATGTGACATGGTTAAGGAACCCGAATGTTTTTTACTTGCTCGCTAAACAGCCGACACATCTGAATCAGATGTAGATCCAGAAGAAACCAGAAGGATAAGTGTAACGACACACCTAGTCTTAATTGAAAAGCAATGTGTGGGATTTGTCCAACATGACAGTGGAGATACTCTGCTGCAAAATGAACAGCAAACTTCCTGTCCGCTCAGCACCTTCGTGCAGGTTTTTAGCCACAGTTTGAAGTGCCAGAGTCACTGCTCAAACACAAACTACCAAACTTTGTGACCCTAATGGGATGTCAAACCTCTAGAGATCACTGAGCAACACATTCGCACTCCCAATTAATCGCATACTGCTCCGGAGTCCCTGGAGTCACATTTTACCACACAGTATACGAAAGCTGGGGCATACAGCCAAAAAGACTATAACCTGATATTTTAAGACAGACTGGTGATACATGGCATACATATCAGTGTTTTCTATGAATATTTACTATTATGACTTTAATGAAAACACTGCTGAACATTAAATATTTGCATTTTACCTACTGTGAACCAGTGTCAGCTGTCAACATCTGTTTGCTTCTCTTGTACTATCTCTGCCTTCATTTACTGCAAAATAGTTCATATGAATTCCTGATAAAGGCTCTTTAAATATTTTATAAAGCCCTTTGAGCAGAAGCAATAAATAATGCCGTTTGTTAACAGAAGTAACTGAAATAACATCTATTAAGACTACAGTTCACGTAACCAGCAATCATTGATTTTACGGCCATGGGTGACATTGTCTAATAAGATCACCTTTAGCAAAGTATGTGTTTTGATTTCGGATATACTTACATGTTAAATGATAATTAAATTAAATAGTTTGTTTATCTGCACAGGTCTCAAACAAGCTGCTGGTCTGCTGGGTTCTGGCGACACTTTTAAATGGAATTTAGCCACGATTTGTCCAATTTGTCGTTTCGTTTAACGCTAGGTGCTTGGACAAAGTTTCTAAGTAAGCAGCAATCAGAATCTATTTTTTTAGCAGTCTGGCGGCTCAGTTTGTTGCTGACAAATGCAGACCGAGGGGGCTGTACCATTAGTGAGGAAAGATACACAGGCTTTACAGGGACAACAGAGAGCGTCAGATTCTTTTTGTATGAATGGTATTGTCTGATTTAATATTTTGTCTGAAATGAATAAAGAGTTGGTTTACTATCAAGTCTTACCGGGAACCCTTTCACCATAATTTTAAAATGTGTAGGTGCTTGTCTATGTTAGGATTTTGTTGGTTCAGTGATTTGAATTAGATATCTGATTAGAACTGCTGCTGTTCTACTTTTAAGAATATTAAGTCACAATTTGTTTGAGCACCAAAACAACTTGGCTAGGTTTAGGAAAACAAGGTTTGGCCTCAAGCACACCCTTTAACGACGTTAGCCACATGGCAAATGGTCTCCCTTCTGCAGCAAGTCTCTGTAAACCTTTTCTGATTTAGAAAACAACGATGTGACTATAACATCACTTTCAGAGAATATTTAGTTATAATCTAACCAGGTAATATCTCAGGCATTTTGCACTCCATAAAACTGTGGGAAATGCCTTTTTTATGCATTTTCTGGTACTCGGGGCTAAATTTGCCTTTATTTTTGGCGGAGCAATAACATTAACCAGTGATGCATGATGATGTTGACATGTTCCCAGTTAAATACTGGCATATCGACAAAAAAATGATTGCCTAAAATTCTTCTTAAGACTACTTGTGCCTTTTTGTTATATAAGTTAACATAGTCACTGTGTATTTTGGAAAAGCAGTATATTTGATTTATTGACGTGCCAGTGGGCCACAACAAAAAGAAAAAAAACATGATAATGTGAATTCCTCAACAGGAGTAATGTGTGTCCTCTACAATCAGGTAGAACAATATTTGTGCATTCAGCAGTGTTGGCGTCTTATCATATGAGACCGCTGGATTTTTGCCACGAAAGATGATGATCATGAGAAATCCTGTTGTCAGGCTTCAAGCTTGTGGCTAAATCACAGTAACATGCACCAGTCGTCACGCTATATCTATGGGAGGGTTTTAAATGTAATGGCAGTCAACAATGGAGGCCTCAAAAGAGGATAGCATTGCAGCAGTTGCATCAGATTTACTAACGTTTGTGTAATTGCTTGGATTTCATCGTGACATTGTTGCCATTTGCAAAAAAGATTTGAGGCCTGCTTTTTAACTGTAGCAAAAAGAAAAAAAAGAAAATGTATATTAGGCACATTTTCAGTATCTGGTTTGTACTGAACAAGGTTGCATGGTTTCACACTGTTTCCGGCGCCTGTCAAGAAAAGAGTTCAAGTATATTTTCCACCACAGACCAGCTTTTTGAAAGCTTTTTTCCATCAGTCTTTACTTTAGAAGTAATAGAAATGTGCATTTAAGAGCTCAGTAAAACCCCAACTGGTGATAGGCTAATTAATGAGTTAATCATTTTAAAATGACGACTTCCAAGATGGCTCTGTTTAACAATCAATAAGGTGCCTCAGGTTAATCAACAATCAGGTGAAATCGGTAGGAAAATCATGCCTAATCTAATTTCAGCAAAAATTGAATATCTATGGAAGCCTGAGAAAACTGGAAATGGCTTAATCAGTGTAAACATTATGTATTATTTGATGTGTGTGCACAGGCTAAGCTGTTGCCTTTAGCTGTTGTGTTAACGTTTAACCATTTTAATCAGCCAACTCAAGTGCAAGTCAGTGCAATGTCCTCCTAAGTGATAAAAACGAGCATGTGTGTGTGTGACTGATGATAGTGGGGGGTGCAGGAAGGAATGATGCGAAACAGTCACATGCGCAACTGACTGTCAAGGAATAACTCCCCGCTGCCTCTCTCTCTCTCTTCCTCTTGACTCCCTCCTTCCTCCTCCTCCTTCAGCATGCCACGGTCCTCTCTCCCCTCTGCTCCTCGTTTTCATCTCAACTTGAACTATCCGTGCATTCAATTTTTAATGATACACGCAGTGCTCGCTCAGTTTCTCTGCCCCTCTCTCCCTCTGCTCTCTGCTCCCCTCTTCACCACCTGTTAGTCTTCCTCTGCTCTCCGTTCTGGAATTTCCTCTTTTTTTTTTATGAAGAGTTTCACTTTTGTTCTATCACTGAGGTAAGGCGAAATTTCATTATTTTATTTCTAAATGCAGACAGGTTGAATCCAGTACAGAGGCTGTAAAAAAATTAAGTCTCTCATAATTTTTCTCCATGATACATAGCTCTATTTTTCAGCTCTATTTTTCCCAGTTCTGTTGCAATCATAGCATTCTGACTTTGTCTGTTTGGTGTGTGAATAGTGTGTGTGAATTTTATTGTTTCCTTGTGTATGACACAACAAAACCCAGACAAAGAAGCCGCCACATCAATTCTGCACCGGTCTCCTACAGCAGACAGGTGCAACATGTGCCTTGTGTCTGTTTTAGTACCTTTTACCTGCTCTTTCACTTTGCTTTTACATCGTCCAACACACCCACGCACAGTGAAGTTTACTCATCTCTGCTGGCTGAAAATAACTTGCCTCTAATTGACAAGCCTTCACTGTCACCGTGCTTAGCTATAAATGATGCTCCATATTAAGGTCTAATGAGTAGCTACTGTGCTGCACTGTACCATACCATCTGCCTGTCATCTAGCAGGTTGTTATTTAAAGGTGAACGGAGCCCGCCGCAGGGGCCAATTGTATGTAGGACACAAGGGGGGGAGAAGAAAAAACCAGCTGAGAGAGAAAGAGAATTCCTCACATAGCTACAGGTGGAATAATTTTTCTTGTACAGATGCAGATGTCTGAGTGAGACTGATGAAGATATAACTAAAGAGAGATAAAGATGCAGTAAAAGAGAGCTGAGTTTTGACAGTGGAGTTGGAGATTAAGATGGGAATGTAGAGGCTGAAGAGGAGAGCGTCCATGCATCCCATATGACTCTAATTTAAAGTGAAGGAGCTAAAAGAGGAGGAGGTGGGGAGGTCGCATGTTGCACAGACATATTCCTGACTGCCGAATTTCGTAGGAATCATTCCTCTTTCTCCAGGCTGGAGGCCTGTGTAACCTCATAAATACTACTGCAATAAGCCATGCATCTACTGTAGTTGTAGTTGTTAATGTCTGCAGGGCACAAGCCAAGATATCATAGTATCATATAGGAATTATGTAAAGTTGTTTGACCATGTGCTTCAAAGCTTAGAGCCGCATGTGTTTACAAGTTCTACCGTGTAAAAACCTCCCAAGTGAGAGCATGAAATCTGCGCTTATAATTTTGTGCGTGCACTGCCACTTCTCAGCAACAAGAGGATGATGAAAAGAGGAGATGAGAGAGATTCCAGCTGGCAGCATGAGAGCGATCAATCACTAGCTCCCTGTGAAGCTTCTGCTTCCCAAAGAGCTGGAAGCCCCCTGGTCCTCGCAGTTGTACGTGTGCTGCTCCCGCTGCTGGTGGTGCTGGTGCTGCTGGTGCTGCTGGTGCTGCTGCTGGTGCCCAAGCTGCTCCAGCTTACGGCCACATCTGCCAGAACTGGGAGGCAAATGACGGTGCACATTATGTCAACAGAAACTCGTTCACAAACCTGCATCGTGCGTGCGTGCGTGTGTGTGTGTGAAGAGGCATGAATTAAAGGTCTGATAGAAGTGTATCTGGATGCGTATTCGTGGAAATGTGTAATCGTGTTCTAGTATTTGTTTTTGCTCGTAATATGTTTCTCATAAGGAAAATTATCATAAAACAACTCATTAATGTTTATTGATCTTTAAATCAGTCGTGACCATGATCCTCTTCATCTTCATAGGAAGCCTCATTAAGTTGTTTTCAGCTGCACCTTGATGACTCAGATCATTTATATTACTTCGGTTTTTCTTTATTGTATTGGCAAACTAAAATGATTCACTTTAACTGTGATGAGCACTGCTTTGTCTTCTCTGCACGTTATTTCACCTCAGGTTTGAAAACTCGTGCGTGGCAGAAGGTTATCTCAGCACAGATTAATTGAGCTTTAACGAGAGAGAGTAGCAGAACCCCGTTTGTTTCATTATTTGTGTTATTGGGAGACCAAAACGACTGCTGCTGAATTTCAAAAGGCAAAATGTCCGTTGTCCTCCATTTCTTTTCTAAATCCTTTCAGTCATATGAGTGACAGAAGTGTTCCAGACATTTGTTTAATCTCCAAGCAAGCTAAAGCTGGGGTGAATCCCATGCACTGTTGTGCCCACAACTAAGAGACTTGACCACGCATGATGATGACTGACCCTCATGGCGTATAATTCCACTGAAGGTCAACAGTCAGAGGCCATATTATTCCAGGGCATTGCTGGTCATATTAACTCCATCCTGATGAGTGAAGGCTCTGAAATGAATCTGTTTACTTATTTTGATCCCTCAGAGGAAACTGAAAAGAAAATGAAAACACAGTAATTAGAGGTGTGGACAATCTGAAATGCACAGACTAAAGAAATAGTTACATATGTTCTCTTTCCTTTAGAGAATTACATGAGAAATCTTTTTTTTTTAATCTTGTCTTCACACTAAACATTAAGCCTCAGCTGGTTACTTTGGGTTTAATCCGTATAAGGGGGCGGTGTAAAAAAAAACAACAAGATGGTGATTTTATGTGTGGGGAACGTTTCTTGGATGGGTGCAAAAATCTTGCTCGGAGTGTGTTCATAAAAGGTTTTTTTTTTTCACAAAAGCATTGGCATGGCATCAAAGGGCTCTTTAATCCAACAATTCATCAAAAAAAACAGCTCCAATGCATGTGAACAGATGTACGACTAAACAGCTGGCAGCAAGCGCATAACACATTGCTATAAAAATACAAGACTCACCTGCAGCTATCCACAAATGAGATCCTGTCTTTATTGTGATCATTTCTGTCTGGCAAACAGAACACCAGCACTGAAAGTCCTGATTTTTAATCAAAAGTAGTTTAAAAGGTGCACTCAGTTTTTTCAGGCTTCATGTGTGCTCTTAACATTGGAAACAACTGGGAAAAAAGGCATTGGCACCCAGAAAAGCAAATGTTATGGGGTCAGTCAGCTTAATATTTCAAGCTTTAGAGATGCCAGTTGCCTGATTTTGATAAAGTTGGTTAGCTGCTTCTGTGTTTCAAACCCTGCAGCCTACATATTGGAGCTACAAATTTAATGAACTGAATACCAATGGCATACAAACTATGACCAAGCTGAAAAAAAGGCTTCATGATTTCCTTAGTGGTTCTTGATATAACTCAGAAAATTGTCGAGTTGTGTTTGATTAAATCAGAGGCTATTCAGTGAATTGCAGTCACCATCAATTTGTTCAGGATTGAACATCTTGGGCACTTGATAAAATAGTGACAAGACTTGGATCAATACTGAACTAAAAAAAATTACAAATGCAAACCCAATGTTGACTCTTGTCTCCACCTGATGTCAGTCACATTCCTTTTTTGCTAAACGGCCCTCACTAGATCAAATGTTTATTTTTTTTAAGCCAATCTGAAAATCATGTGGGACTCTGGCTTGTAATGGAAGCTTGATGTTTGTTGACTTTCACAGAAGCAATTTCTCGGTAATCGTTTTCTGTAGAATGTTGATGCTCTATAGGGGAGTAGGCGAGAAGCATAAAGAAACACCAACATTTTGTAAATGTCACATTCTTCTGAATTACCCGGAAATTTGACCTGTGTCCTTTGAAGAAGCAGCAACAGCTGTCATTTTTTTAGATTACATGATGGTCCTTTCCCACAAAAAAGAAGCTATTAATACACATGAATTGCTTCATGTTCATACAAATATTTATGCAGGTTTTAGATTATCCACTCATTGTCCAAACTCTGTGTTGCTGATTTTCCTTTATGTTTTATGTTTTGCCCTGACAATTAAGTCACCAGAACAATCGAAATTAAATTAAACCCCTCAGTTTGGCTTTTCTGGATTTCCATGTATATTTCCAAACCTCACAGAACTCACAGACAAAAGGAAATACAAGTATTCACAGTGCAAATATTAACTTCTCAGTTTCAATCGATTAATGCAGAGAGAGCAGAGGGTAGTCGTAGGGGGGGTTTGTTCAGTATTGAGGATAGACCGCCCCCTCAAGCCCTGCTGTCTTTAGAAAAAAAAAAAAAGCTGGGTGATATTTGTAATCCACCCACCTCTTTTTTATTTTGGGAAAAGAGCAGACACACCAGCCTTGTGGTCAACACGACTCCATGCAACCACAACTTTATATAACCACCAGGACTGTTTCTGAGAGAACCAAAAGGCGTTTCAGACTGTAAAGACTTACTTTTTTAATTACCTGTCTGTCTGCACAGGATTGTTAGGCATTTTAGAGCAGTCTCAATCACTCTCTCTCACACATTGAGGATTATTTAGAAAAGAGAACACAGAGAAGACCCCTTTTGACCGTTATCTTTTACCTCCTTAATTGGCTTGGGTTTATTCAAATTTATTCAACTGTAATGCAAATTAGTGCACATCCTTTGCTTTATTTGGTCAAAGGAGAAACATCTTTCAAAAAGTCTTGTACCTGAACGACTAAAAACAGGATGAGATCCTGTTTATCGAAACTGACACCTCTGTGTGCCAGTGTCTTCCCTCATGTTTTAACTCAGAGTATTTCAACATTTCATCTGGTGCACTGCTGAAAACAAATGTCTTTAACGCTGTAAATTTATTCTCTCCCAGCCCCATGACTGTGAGAAAAGGAAATCGTTTAGGCATCTCCATCCAGGAGCACATGGCCATCAACGTCTGTCCGGGCCCTATCCGCCCTATTCGGCAAATCTCTGCCTACTTTCCTCGCCTTTCGCCCACTTCCTCATTCTCTGAGCCACTCTCCCCCAATCAGCTGACAGCCCCAGCTGCCCTCAGCCCAGGCAGTACAAGTCAAGGTGGAGGGTCTGTCGGAGGAGGAAAAGATGGAGCAAGCAGCGGCCTTTTGTCTCCGCTGTTACCAGGAGCTGCTGGCGGAGGGGGGTCACTGTCAGCCATGAGCAGCATGGACACGTCTATTGAAATTGACAGCTGTGACAGCGATGATAACAGTGAGTCACCTGAAAGTAATGATCAGATTTAAGTGAGCATACCTTAGAGATGAAATTAAGATCTAGTCAACACAGATTTGAATTAGATTTGATCTTACGTCCTGGTAAATTTAAACAAGATTGTGATTTTTAGATGACAACTACTGTCAACCTGCATCTGCAGGATTTTGCAGCTGTTGCCATCATAATCCAGTAATAATTCTGTATTTAAACTGATTTCACTTAAAAAGAGAATCTAACAAGACGTGATGAAATGTATTCAGTATTTCCTGCAGGTCTGCTGTATGTATTACTCCCTGAAGTCATTCCTCATCTAACAAAGTTATCGCAAAAACGATTGCCAAAGTACATGGCACACATTTTTTGATCACTCATTATCTTCCTTCTAGCCTCCTTGGGGACTCTAGAGTTTGACCTACTGTATGAGAGAGCTACCAGCTCCTTACACTGCACAGTCCTAAGAGCAAAGGTAAATAGTGTCTTGAAAACTCTAATAACACTGTTTGTTTTTGTCACGCCCATGGACTCTCGTTTTTAGTTTTATGTTACGTTTTTGTGTTCATGTCTTGGTTTTTAGTTTTTGCCATTGCTTTTTCCCCTCACGTCACTTACCAGTTCATTAGTTTCACTCACTTCACCTGTGTTTTTTCCCTCAGCTGCACTCACTCCCCAATCACTCTCACTCCCTATTTAGTTTCCAGTCTCCCCTCTCAGTTGGTTGGATCTTTGTTTGTCATTCATGCCATTGATTCCTGACCTGCCTGACCTGATTCCCATGTTCCTTGTCATTTTCACGAAGCTAAGTATTTATTTATTCCTTGCCATGCCAAGTCTTTTTGTTTGTTTTTCATAGTTACGTTTTTGAATCCGGCTTAGCCGCGCCTTGTGTTGTTACTTTGTTTTTGTTCAATAAATCCAGTTTTCCTTTCGCAAAAGTCCGCATCCGTGTCCTCCATCCACCCCACCCTGACAGTTTTGTAGACTGTAAGGTCCATTAACTGAAATAAGGCTATTCGTTTGTGTCAAACACTGGCTAGAGTCAAGCTCGTGTAAAGTCTCATCAAGCTTGTGTAAAAGAAAGAAACTTTAATTAACAAAATAATAGTGCTTCACTGAAAGGTTGTGCAAAAAAAATTGCAATTTCAAACCAAAAACAAGATAGACTTAAAGGAATAGAGTAGATATTCTGGTAAGGAATCAGGAGGATGTTGACATGGCAAACGAGAACCCACCAAAAATAAAGAACAGACAAATATAGAAAAAAAGCCACCAAAACCACAGACCACGACATTGGGTTTATTTCATTCCTATTCATGTATTCATATCGATGCTTCTGAAAGCAGCTCAGTGGGGATGGCTTTACTCACGTCCAGACTGAAATTTCCCGAGAGTGAATCCTACCTCATACTCAAAAGGTTTGCTTGCCAACACATTACAACGAAAGTGAACATAGAAATCAATTCATTACTGTGTTAGCTCTGCTGTAGCACACATGTTAGCATGCAGGTGCACAACTCTGCTGATCCATGAGTTTGATTTGATAACTAGTAACTTTTCAGAACTGTTACTGTCTCAAATGTTGAGGTTTGCTGTTGCGTTGATACATGTTTTACACAAAAAAAGGTATCTAATGCAACTGTGTGTCACATTTACATGAAAGTCAGATGCAACACACTGGACATGATTGTGAAGCATGATATCTGATCCGTATTGGATCCAGACTGAATTAAACAGTGTGGCTGCTTATGTAAACGTAGCTTATGTTCCAGGGTCCCATGCTCCTAGGCTCTGATTTTCCAAAGATGTTTCGTACTAGGTTGGAAGGTTCCCAAGTCAATATTCTGTCACCACACTAGAACGTTTCTATTATATTTGGGTCAAATGTGACCTGTCTGGAGTTGAAATGTTCCATTCTTTTGGATAGCATTCATTTCTTTAACTTTGAACATGTCGTTGACCACTGTAGTATCACAACTCTAACCTCTATTGATTCTTATAACTCATTAGCCGCATTCGCACTGTAGGAACCTTCTCCAGTTCCTAAAACCTTTTCAGGAACGGGGCCGTTTTCTCCCGCATTCGCACATACAAGAACTCGGGACCATCGCCCTCAGTTTCTATAACCATTTTAGCTCCTTCTCCTCAGCTGGGTCTTTTCATGGTTCTATAGGAACACATCTGACGGAGGTGTTTGGTGGTCGGTAGCTACGCCCCATGTCATGTTGTCACGGCTGAAATGTTTACTCATAGGACAAAGACAGAACCGGCGCGTGTTTAATAAGTTAAACTCACACGTTGTCTCCTTTGTCTGCGGCGCTCTGCTCTCCTTCCTTCATGAAACGAAGAAGTATCGCCTGCGCTCGATCCTGACTCTCTCTGTGTGCTCTTCCAGCCTCGATGTTATACGCCTGATGTGATCGTCCATGATTAATATCACCATCATGCAGACCATGAACACGGTGGCCTCCCCGCTCTCCATATTAGCTTCTTTGTGGTGTTTTTTCTTCTCTCCTTACTTTTTGCGTGTTTTGTTTTGTTTTGTTGTTGAATGTGGCGCTAAAGTAACACGTCACTGTCGCAGACGGTTGCGTCGCATCAGTCCCGACCTGGTCCCGACTCATGTGCGACTGCAGACTGAAACAGTTCCGCTGAGGAAGGACAGTTATCAGAACGAAATTCGAGGAGGACCGTTCTTAGAACTGCTCTGTCCGAATGCGGCTAATATGAACAAATACAGAGCTGTTGGACATGCTTTTTCAAGTTCACATCATAAATTAGAAAACATACTTCTTAGAACCTAATAGATAGGAGAACATTTTAACGGGTGGTAGAAGGTACTGACTTCACATGAATGTATTTAATATTCTGAATAGATTTAATACAGTCATCTTTTCACCCCATTCACCGTGACCTACTGGTTTACTGAAATGATGAGTGTCAAATTGAAAACCTTCATTCCTCTGGGCTTCAGATTAAATTTCAAATTAATCTCTCACCTCGCACTCTGGTGGTTGTTTAAGAATTAATTTCTAGTGTTGGAAGTGTGCACAGTTTCCCCCGCTGTTCATTTCCTATGCTTCATATCTTATATCTTCTCTTTAAGGGTCTGAAACCAATGGATTTCAACGGTTTGGCTGATCCCTACGTCAAGCTGCACCTTCTGCCAGGAGCCTGCAAGGTCTGATTTTATTATCCGAAGAGTTTTGTGAGAAACCTTCAGTTACCACTCGCCAAGAATGTTTGAGTCCACTTTTCAATCAAGTTCCCATTCTAGAGAAATATAATAAAAATGCAAGAGCAGATGAATAAATCAGCAGTAAGTCTAAACGACCTTGGGGCCAGGAAGAGTTTAAGTTGTTCCCCTGCTGCGGTTGTTTACTGTTTGCACCTCTGGTAACAAATACTGAAGTGATATATTCTTCTTTCTGCTGTTATTTACAGGCCAATAAACTAAAAACCAAGACCGTTCGAAACACGCTGAATCCTGTTTGGAACGAGACTCTCACCTACTGTGGCATCACCGAGGAGGACATGTACCGCAAAACTCTCCGGTAAATGTTTGCTAGAGGAGGCTATTTCTGTCCACTTCATGTCCACCCTGTCTGTTTTTTTTTCTCATTCATTTGAGCTCTGACTTGTGCTTACAAAGGATTTCTTATCGTCTCTCTCAATCATGGAGTCTTTTGCTCTCAGTTAAAAGGACTTTCTCTGTTTCTCTATGTCCTCTTCTTCTTTCTGCGCTGATCCTTAGATCCTCCCCTGTCACCTCATCGTCTTTCCTTACCAATCCTTGTATCGCTCCTGTCCACTAGGATCAGTAAAAATCTTCCCTCACTCCTTCTAAACCATTCCTTTCTCTTAGTCTTTCTTTCCATCTGCCTTCTTGCTTTCTCTCTTTCCACGTTACAGTGACAGATTGAGGTCAGACTAAGCACTGTGGGGTATTTTAATTTCATTGACCCCCCTCCGGAGGTGATGAAAGCTGGGAATTGTCTCTGCCTGTGACTAAAACTTTGCAGTGGCACATGTGGGAGTGGGATTTAAATCGACGGGTGATTTCTTGGGGCAGATTAGAGAAACTGGCCCTACCACCGACCCATGACACGGAGTTAATTCAGCAGAGGCATGTAAAATTCAAGAGGCTGTAAGTTTAATTTAAGGAAGCAAGTTGACATCACCCTCCAATGCATTGATGTGGTCTGGTATGACATTTTCCACTGAGACCTTTTCATTTAACATAAATCATCGTAATATATATGGATGCATGTTAAGTTATGTTTCCTGGAGCCATATGGACTCTGAGTCTGAAAGAAAAAGCTATTTGACATTGTATTGTTGTATTGTATCTTTTTATTTCTAATAAACCACATCCAGCAGAAACATTTCTTGATGTCCACATCTCAGAAGTGAATTAAAGAAATCCATCCTAGAAAATTTGAGGTTTCTTAAACCAACCTCCCTCAATCCAAGCACAAGCACCAACTGGCATTGAGTGATATAGAAAATAGAGAACAGCCTCTTTCAATTGTATAATTAAATATATATATATGGATATGTCAGGATGTTTTTGAAAGGAATCCTCTGGTCCTCATCTGGTCTTAAAATGAGATGGATAGAACCACAGATGAACAAGAGCAGGGTACACATTACACTGTCTTCTCACTAAATGCAGCAGCTGTGTGTGAGAAAACTACATACACCAGTATTGCTTTCATAGGAATTAAAGAAAGAGTTACAAACGTACTTGACTAACTGTTCATCAGTAAGTTTTAGTACCTCTATATGTTTTGACAGTTTGCTGGTTTGGAGCATTCAGGTGCATAACATAATACCAAAAAGAAAAGACATCAGCAATGATCTTAGAGAAGCAATTGTTGCTGTCCATTAACCTAGGAAGGTTATAAGGCCATTTTCAAAATATTTGGAGTCTGTAATTCTACAGTGAGATAGATTATTCACAAGTGGAAAATACTAGAGTTTGCAAGAGGGGAAAAAAAAAATAAAAAATCATGGAAGGCACCAAACTGCAAAATACTCTCTATCTATCTCTAAAGGGCAGTTGCTTAAAAGGTTTCCTTGGTTAAGGAAAAATGTTAAGGCATTTACTGCTCTGAAAGAACAGTTGACCTGCTATTGCCTCCAGAGATAGTCAGGGTTGCCCCTGTTCAGTTACGTCTGGACAAGGACAGCTTTGACTGCTGATGGAGCAACAATTTCTGTATTATACCAGCAAACTCTAAACGTGGGTCATACAGCAGGACAACCCTCCATCACACAAGTGGTCCGACCAAAGAATGCCTTGTATACAAAAGGTCAAGTCAGAGCGCTGACCTTCATCCAATAGAAATGTTCTGGAGTAACCTGAAGTAAACCTCTTAGAATATCAGAGAGCTGATGCTGTTTTGTATGACTAGTAAGGATATAAAATACAAAAAATGTTATTGCAGAAAGTTTCCATAACTTAACTAAAGGTTTTTACAATGAGGCCTCCAGCACGCACCCTACAGGAGAAAAATTATCTCGGAATGGACTCTTGAACTGTGTAGAGAGTCAGAAGACATTTTATGTACAAGTATGACATGGATTTCTAAGTGGATGACATCACAAATCAGGTGTAAATCACCCTGTTTTGTTGACAATAAAAAATCAGACTGACATTGAAACGTTTACATTACATTTTGCTGTATAAATGTACCCTTTCATGCAGATCACGATTGTTCCCTCACACTTGACTCTTTAACCTTGCTTTTCCCTCAGTAGTCCACCCTCAAGCTCTTTTAGTCACAGCTGTCCCTTTCCCGTGCATCTTTCACCTCTTAACTCTGGATGACTTCATCTCTCTCTGTTCCTCCTGCTGTCATCCTTCTTGTCCTCAAACCCCGGTCGTCTTTTTTTTAAATTATGTTTATTTTTTTTCAGCTGTTGTTTGATATGTCATGTTTTTTTGAGTGTTTGTTTTTTTATGTCTGATAAATTAGTAAAAATTTCCTCTCAGGATGTCTGCACATGTCTGGTGCCCCCAGGCAACCAGCATGCTAGACCTTCGATATTTCTGCAATATTGTATTGTATTGCTGGAAACTTAAAGCAGCAGGTGACTGCGACGTTTCATTCCTGTGGTTATGAATTTAGTTAGAAGCTAAATGAAATATCAGACCAAGAGGCAGCTTGTTTGCGTCAGGATTTCTCCGATGGCAGATCGCTTTCTTTCACATTTACATACAGTGCAGGCAAAAAGGAAGCTCATTGGATTTCATTTGCCCTGAAGCATACAATTCATATGCATATTTAGATAAATAGTTCTGTTTTTAACCTCACCCACGTCACTCCATTCTCGCACGGCTTCTTTTGATGTCACCTCCCAAGCCTCCCTCTATCTCCCACAGTCCTCTGTGTTGCTCTCACCCATCAATGCATTTCAGCTGATATCTAGGCAGGTGTAAGATTTTGCCAGGCCATAAATATGGATTAAGTTAACCTTGCATGATACTCTTTCACACTTTCTGAATTCCCACTGGAGGAAAAATGGTAATTATATGTATGCAGACACATACACTATGCTTGAATTATATATGTGATTTCTGCCTTTGTGCCACCTCATTCAGGTCAGGTTTGTATCAATGATTTGCTCCCTTTACAATATTGTCGGCAAAACAATAGCTGTATAATGATGTTTTTTGACAACCGCACTCCCACGCACATGCACACTAAAAGACTCTAGATCCCTGCCCCCTTTTAAATTCTCCATCTCTGTCACATAAATCAGCTTCTCTTATTTTCTATACATGCATCTTTCACGAGTTGTAATTTTTCATCTCCCCCTGTCTGCTCTGTCTCCGAGGGTGTCCGTGTGTGACGAAGACAAGCTGACACATAATGAGTTCATCGGGGAGTCTAGGGTGGCCCTGCGCCGTGTGAAGCCTGACCAGACCAAACACTTTAACATCTGTCTGGAGCATCCACCTCCTGTGAGTAGAAGATGGGGGGCAGAGAGAATAAAAGTAAGATAGGAATGCCTGAAATATAAAGTAACGACGAAAGAAATAAAAGGAAATGGGGAAATTGGGAAACTGGGGGATAGTGTTGAACTCAGTATACTAATGCCTCGCAAGCACAGGTTTTAAGTACCGATGTGGGAAAAAAGACAGAGGGTGAGACGAGTGAAAGAGGGAACACTCCACCAGGGAGGCACTAAAAAAAATCAGTGATGAGAAGACATACCGATCCACTTCTAACTTGGGTTTCTTAGGTATAAACAACAGTATATTCGTACAAGAATCTGCTACATATTTAGAAAAAGACAAATGTCAACCGAAAGCAGATGGGCACAATGTCCCCAAATCCCTCAATGCATCCAAATATGTTGTTTTTAGTTGAAAGGCGAAAGAAGCCAATCGTCAGATGTTCATGCTATGTAAACAGATTTTATAAACACTAAAGGCAAAGTCTGCATAAAGAGGATGGAGGGGTGGTTAGTTTGAGCAGCTAAATACTCCACTTTCAAACATATGCCTTTGTAAGACGTGAGGTCAAAACCATTGTATGTTCCATTAGTGGCATGACCTGGTTGGGTTTAGGCAATAACATTAAAATGGTGCAATGAAAAAATTACAATGGTTTGAGCTAAATTACATTCTTTTTACACTGCGACAGTCATTGTCATTAACGCCATTTTACTGGTTGCCATGGTTATGTGTAAAGAACACGTTACGACAAAACGTTGTCATTTCCCGATTGCATTTGTGCTGTAATATCATTTAGTTGGAGTTAGAAAACACAGGTTTGACATTTGAGTCTCGAAAATGAAGGTGCTGCAACCTCCAGCAGCATCACCATTCCCAAATTCTTGTGTCTTTCTTTCTTTCTTTCTTTCATAATGCAAACATTTCTGCATGTCGCCAGAGCGCTTAAACCCCTTAAGGCACAGATTTCAATGGACATCAGCTTCTTCCCTCTGTTTTCAATTTTGTCAGATTAGTTGTCTGCACTATGTTAACTGGCTTTTGGTTGAAGTCTTTATCCAACAAACATATTAATCAATCTTTTCATCTGTTTTTCTTCACAATTTCAACCTCTTCCCTAAGAGATGACCTGATACCACTTTTTAAAACAGCGTCCTTTATTAAAGGTTTTTAGGTTATCATGAATGACCAACAACGATTAAGAAACCCTTTATATATGTTACTATTTGAAAATAATAATGTTGCTAGTTTGTGAAAATTAGGCCTGATCAGAAGGAGTTGCTAATTATTAAAAAAAAAAATAAATCATATAAGTACAAACACATGCGTATACAGTCTGCTGTCAGAAGTATGGAAAGCCAAGTTTTACATGTTGTGTGAGAAGTTCAAATATTTAAATCTTAAACCTTTTCTGCTGCAACAGCCTCTTTCCTGCGCTCTTTCCATTAAATGTTCAAATCTGGTTGCCTGAGTTGGACCCTGACATTGAGAGATAAAGCCTGGCTCTCACAAGCTGTTGAAATTCACCCAAAAAGCGCTGGATGGAACTGAGGTCTGTGCTGTGCAGACATCAAATGTGGAATACCTTTCAATTTGGAGTCTCGGAAAGGGCCTGTTGTGACCAAACTGAAAACGCACTTTTTAAAATAAATGTTTGACATTTAAGGAAAGGAACAAAAACAGCACATTACGCCAGTACCAGTGGGTAATATTTGCCCATTTATATGATTTGCTCCTCCTTAGATTTACAAATAAAGAGGGAAAAATAGTGCAGGCTAAATATCAGCGAGGTCACATGTGGGAATCAGGTGCACAGAAAATGAAAGGTGAGGAGAAAGAGCGAGAGTAGAGGGGGGCCGGCAGAGTGTCAATAGACAGCGAGAGCAAGTGAGAGAGATGACAAACAAATGGATTAAAATATAAAAGCAGGGTTGGATGGGGGGAACAAGGGGCGATATGTGTGAGGAAAGGCAGGAGGGTGCCGGAGTTTTGTTCTTCATGTGTCAGAAAGCGCTGCTGGTATTAGATTGTCCCTCTGAGGCTTGTGGCCACTCTGCGATCAAACACTAAAGCCGCTCTGTCATCTTGCGAAGCAGACTCCTTGTCAGGCCTGTAATTTCCGAAGTGGCTTCACCTCATATTGACATATTTGTCTCCGTCTCCTCGTCCTCTGCTCATATAACCTGCTTGAATAACTTTTCTGTCAGTCATGCCCACTTATGATTTATTTCTTCTTTTTGTTTGCTCTGCCTCCAGCTGCCTTCACCAAGTGCGATGAACACAGCCCTGAGAGGAATCTCCTGCTATCTGAGAGAGGTGAACAGCATGACTCGCCTGTCTGTTTGATTCAGTCTGACTCTCCTTCTGTCCGTCCCTTTAGTCCGTCTTTCAACATGTCTTAAAGGGCAACATTCAGGTCTTTTGGGAGATTTGGTCACGCAGAGTTAATCTCCATACATATTTTCTGTTATCTGATGATTATCTGCATTCATGTGCTGTCTTGGTGTGTATATCTGCTGTCCAGATGTCTGCTGGCTACACTGGAAGGGCTGAAACACTGGCTATTGCACCTTGAGGCTAAGTCATCAGATGGTGGCTGATTCCAGACTGATATAGTCGAAACACAAGCTTTTAACTAATCTATTCTGTCCTGTGAGCATTCTACTGCTCGCCACACACATCTTGATGGGTCTCAATGTTTGAGGATGAACCTGTTATCAACTCAAGGTTGTGATGTCTTTTGCGAAAACCAAAATGGCAAATATTTGCTATAGTTTACAGAATTGCTAATTGATATATTGAAAAATATAATCTGATTCTGGATGGTTGGAAATATGCAGTGTAAAAATATTTTCTGTCCACTTGTGAACCTGACAGTTAAGAGAGACATGACAAAATGAATAAATTAATAACTTGAAAATTAAAATAATCAGTCATTGTGTTACTACATCTAATCTCACTGATTGGATGTACTATCTATTTAATTTTACAAGAGGTTTAGATTGATACTATTAGAATGAAAACTTTTGTCATAAATTGTCGAACTTCACACGACAGCTTATCAGTATGCAAACTATTCAACTGTATACCAATACCCAGCATGGAAACCACTTACAACTAAGTTTACATTGTTGATCATCTTGTTATGTTTGCTCAGTTGGGAAACCCTGGGAATTGACATTCATATGATTTATATTCATATTCTGACACATACCACCCACCTAAACATTGCTGCAGACTTAGCACGCCCCCCCATAGCAATTTTACGTCCAAATAGTAGCAGCTTAGCAGGACAGTGTGCACTATATTAGTATATTAGTACAAAAAATTTGCTTCGGAACAGTTTGAAAACACAGTGAAGAACCTACCCAGCCTCCAACCTCCCAAGTTCCCGATCTGATTCTCCAATCTGTGGGATGCCCCCACAGATGCCCCGCACAGCATCATACAGGCCCCAAAGGATCTTTCTTGAAAGCTTGGGAAGGAAAAGGCAATCAAACTAATTCATATTGGGGATTTTTTTCAGAAATGCTTTGGTTTTATTTGCCGAGATGAAATTTCAATATTATAATGTGTGTATTATCAACAGGGTATTGATATTTCATTCTTAATATTATGATTATCATCAATACCAGTGTACCACAAGACCCCTATTGCATAACTAATGCGCCCAGCTGGAACACCTAAAATAAAACAAACAACAAATTACTTAAACCACACCCGAAAGCTATTACTTTGATTGGTCAAAGGGAACAAAGAGTCACCAGTTTTTGCAAAAAATATGAAAGTTACCATTCAGTCATGAGAACATTTTCCAGGAGCTCCAGTTTTTTTGGAGGGATCCATCCCCCAACCCCCACATTTTCACTGCTGGAACCATGGGAGTCTCTAGGCGAAATATTTTACCTCCAAAAGTGGCCCTGGTAAAGAGGCCACACGTTTGGGATTACTCTGAGCCTTCAGGGTGGTGCTCGCAGCACTGAATGTCTGAGAAGTCGAGTATTTCTTTGAAAGGAAAGCAGTGAATCTGAACAATTGAATGATAAACACTAATTGTGTCACAGCAGTTATGCTCAAATGCACAAATAAAATGTATGCATGTGTAACATTAACAGATTTTCAGTCAATACAGCTGAAGTGCATTCACTGATTTGACTGCTCTGTACGCTGCTGTGTGACCAGGGCTGCAGCGCCAACACTAAAGTTTGGTACAATGCTTCATGCTTCATTGCATTCGATTTGCCAAATCCACCCTGTACCTTATACGTCAGTGAAAATGGAAAAGACCCAATGGCCTAAATAAGCTTTTAGCTCCTCGGAAAAAGCCCCAAGCTAAAAGTTAAGGCAAATCTGAACTAAAAGCACCCAGAACCTGGTGCTTTTAGTTTAGATTTGCCTTAACTTGTTAATTATATAGCAGGATGACCACTTTTGTAGCTCATTGAATTTTACAAACGTCAGCTTTACGAGTGTGTTAACTTTCTTTCATAAGCAGCTTCTTATGAAACTTCAACAGCCCAGTGACATTTGAGCTCATCAACCACAGCTCAGGTTCAAACCCGAATGTTACTGTCGCCATGAAAAAGTGAGAAAAAGGAGTGCTATCACTCCCGTGGCAAAGACAAATCTTTGAAAATCTCTGAAGCACCATTATGTCTTTTTAAAGCACTTTATCGCTCCTGGCTTTTATGATTTTCTATGGACAACATCAAACTGTTAGCAGAGCATTTGACAACAAGCGGAACAACATAGCAGATTCAAAGTGACAGATGAAAGAAAGCAAAGAAACGGCAACAGAGGGTGAGGAGGGAGAAGACGGTGTTCTCTCAGGCCCATGACTCACCCTCATGGCCGACAGCACAAATACATATACATTATTTATAGGAGGGATGCATGTTTGCTCTTTCAGGATTCGTATCACTGACAGTGCGTGATTTTTTACAAGTGTTTTTTGTTGATCCCCACAGAAGATGGAAAAACCTCTGTTCTCTTACAACTGTCTCCTCTCCTTGAATCGCTCCATCTCTCATTAAGTCTTATCTTCAGGCATGAGGTGGACACAGCCATGGCGATCAATATGCCACATGCGTCTTCATGCTCCTGCCTTCCGTTTTAAAATTGTCTCAACAGCTTGCACTAACCTTTTTTTCCCAATTCTCTCTCTCTTCATTATTTCCTCGCCTGTATTTGTCTGTTGGAATCAACATTGCTGCCAACCGGCAGTTCCCCATCTGTCGTCATTAAGTTTAAAACTCACAATTAGTGAGTGATAATTTACACCAGGTTTCTCGCAATATAACAGCCTAGACCTTCACAGATCGATAGAGAGCGAGTCATTAGGGAGGTGGAAATAAATAAGCATCGGCTGCACACACAGTGACAGACAAATGGGAGGTGGAAAATTTGTGGGCGGGTTTACAAGGTGAGACCATTAACAGATATATTTAACAACTCTTAACAAGGTGGAAGATACAGGCTAATACAGGCCTAATGAGGTTAAAATACTACATTGGTCCTCTGGTTTGGATCTGTGCTTTCTTTACCTGATGTATGAGGTTTTAAAATGGTCATTGTCTAAAAGAAATCTTACGCTCAGCATCAGCTGATTCTTTTGGCAACACTGGCATGTGATCAACTTATCATCTTGATAGGAATAGCGTGCTAACAGTCTTATTCAAACATCAACTAGACATACAAGGATTCTTTTTGAGTCATGTTTATATCCACAAAGTTTGCATAGCTTAGCACCAAGTCTGGAAACAGTGGGAAACAGTCTGTCTCTGCCCAAGGTTACAAACTCAGTAATGAACCTGTTACAGTCCACCAGTCCAGAACTAACACTCTTTTTAGCTTTGTTTAGCTCTCCACTAACTCCTGAGGGGAAAAATCTGGCTCTTCAGCTTCTAAGTACTCCGCTATGTTTACCCGTTAGGTGCTGACTTTGTCTGTGTGTCATTTGGTGCTGCAGGGAGTGTACAGTGGGTTTACTGAATCCGAGCTTTATCTGTCCAAACAGCTGCTTGCTGTGTCTGTAAACAATACTGATATGAGACAGTGTAAAACAGCAAAAACTGTGAGGACCAAATCGGTAATCTTGAATTCAGTAAAATAAACTGTAGAGCTTAAGGGGTCAACAGAGTAACCTGATCATTCTCTTACATTTACATTTTCCAGTTGGACCTTATTCAAGCTCTTATGATTACCACGACCTGGGTGACTGAGAATCTTCATCAACATTTCATATTGACATTTAAATGTGTTTTTTTTTTTTGTTTTGTTTTTTTTAACTCTCATGAGCAGCAACATCTGCAGTACGCAAACCGTGTTCCTGATTTTATGTTTCTTTCTGTAAAATTTCTCTCCAACAGTGGGAGACTGAACAGCACAGAAGTCTTGAGGAAAGAGGCCGTCTGCTTCTCTGCCTTCAGTACCTCCCTCCAAACAGCGAATCTGATTTGAAGGGTGAGGCCAAGGAGAGAGCTCGTGGTGGGCTGTGTGTGGGCGTCAAACGCTGCGCCCACCTGGCAGCCATGGACGTCAATGGTTTCTCTGACCCCTACGTTAAAACGTAAGGATGAGATTAGGTCACTGTCTGAATACTGAGAGCTTTAAACTGATGAGCTGAAACATAAAGGCTGCCTCTGCCTTAGACACTGTAAATCTTTCATGTGCAACCAAGACTGTCAGAGAGCTCATGTTTTTGCCCGTTTGTGTGTAGCTGGCACAAAATAAATAAAATAGTAGTTTCCACACACATCTGAAAATGCTCTGAATCTGGATGATTACGCTAAAAATCGGCACACTTGTTTTTATTCTGCCAGCCATCAGCCAACATATGCCAGCTGTGGACCAGAGTCGCCAGATTTGGTTTGCTTTTGTGAGTGTGAAGATTGTCATATTTGACTTGAGAAATTACAAATTTAGCAACATCTGGGAGGACTATGGACCAGGTGTTTTGATCAGAATTTTAGTGAAATACAAACTAAAATTTCTTTACTTGGGCCAAGACTAAGGCCTCATTAACATAGTACTTGAAAGATAGCCAATTATCTGGGCCATTGTGGCAAACCCATTCTGGCTGTTGGAGACTTGAACGATGAATACACAGCCATATACACAGAACTCAGACTGATGGACCGACATTCCATATTCATTTCAGGCTGACCTCTCCGTCTTCCCTCACTTTAACACCTTAACATCTTGGTTTTATGAGTCCCTGGGACCACATAGATCACCTTTTGTCACCACTTGCAGGTGATAGATGGCCAAAGTTAGCCCCACAAAAGGTAATGGTGACAAATGTGGGCAGCTTTTCCTACAAATGGAGCCATTGTGAGAAATTTCACTCATTTATCAAGATAATAACAACAGTGGTTGCATTGACAGCCTTTAAACTGACAGAAGCGACGTGATCAAAAGTTATGCATGTTTTGTAGCATAGAGGAGATGCAGGACAAGGAAAAGCAGATTATGGGGATACTCTCATTGCTAAAAGGTCCTCTAGAGTTTCATTACTCACTGATGATAGAAAAGCAAAACAGTCTGTGTCACTGTGTGTGTTAGTGTCTACACCAGGGAGGGCAGGAAGGTCCCTGGTTTGACTGATGAAACCTGACAGATAGTGGACAAATGGGTTGTAAAATCCCCATGTGATATCACTGAGCGGTGGTTGTAGCTTTGGGGATGTTTTTGGAGTGATTAAAACATTATGCAACCACCCATCCCGCACCAAAAATCCTTTTTGTTTTAACTTTAAAAAGTTTTAATCCAGAAAGAAAACGGATGAGTTGGCTGCACATAGGTTGATGCATTTGGTTGATAAATCATTTTATGAGCTGTAGAATATGATTTGTTGTGATGTATCAGAGTCACATGACCTCACAGTTAAAGACTTTCATCAAGTTTCCATCCTGTTGATTTTCTTCAAACTACACAATGTCGCAAGAAAAGTTTCCAGAGAATTCTTAAAGCTCCGGCAGTGATCCAGGAAATCCTTTTCTTCTGTTGATTACAAACGTAATCAGTTGAGTTGAATGAAGTCTCAACTGTTTCTTTTTGAGGAAATTAGTCACATTTGGTTAAAATCAACAACCCAACATGTATATGTTCACATTATGTAAAGCAGCGTGTGCTCTTATGTACTGTTTATATGCTATGTGCATTCAGAGATCAGGATACTATGGTATGAGAACACCTCATGCAGGGTTCTGCTGTTAAATATATGCCTCAGATGATAAGGAAACTAGATACAACTGTATATATTTGTACAATTATATACGTGATCATAAATCTTGAAAACAAAATGAAGAATTCTACTCAGGGATGTTAATTAACAGGCTCATTATGTTGCAGGTTAAAACCATACCCAAAATATGATCAAAATGACTCCAAATGGGAATACTAAAAACGTTGTAATTTACAGAGCACAGATAAAGAGTCTTACCTGCAAACTCATCTCACCCTAGTACTAACAATGTTTTTTTAAGCCTCAAGTTTTCTCATCCCCGAGATCTTAACGTCAACAGGCCCACGCATCCATCCCTCGCACAGCCACAGAAATATTCTATACATCAAGCATCTCGTTTCACTTTGGATGCGAGTTCACATCTTTACCCTTTGGCAGGAGCTTCTTCCCAGATGCTTTGTTGTGTCTGATAGCATGTGGGAACATACGTGCTCCGAGCTGTGGGTGGTGGGTGGAAAACAAATGTGAATAGAGATTTTGCCACACTCCTTCCAGCTGGCTTAAAAATATCCTGAGAATTTAATGACAGCCTGTGAAGGGATGCTGAGCTTTTTCAGTCTGCTGTGTTACTGATTAGTTCACACTCAGAGTTAGCCTCACATATAATACAATAAAGCTTCAGGGGATTGGTAATAAGATTAGGGAAGATCTATACTGTTTGTAATGTCCCATGTAGGCATATTAATTGGTTTAAAAGTGTCATTGGGAGTATATTTAGAATATACTTAATTGCTTTCAGTTAACACATTGCCCAGTCTGAACAGTAAATAAGAAGCCGCCAGCTTAGCTTAGCTTCCTCTGTGAATGCTCAACATCATTACAAAAAAATGAGAGAGACATGGCAGGAAGAACCACTAAATCTGTCATTTGTAGTATCTTCTACATAATTACTTCATGTTCACACTGACCTTTATACTGGGCATTTTCCGTTGCCCTTTGCTATTCTATTCAGATGTCTAACGTGAATTATGATGTCAGATGTGATATTATACATGATAGTATCACATTCCTCTTTCTCAGGTACCTGAAGCCAGACGTTCAGAAGAAATCCAAGCATAAAACAGCGGTCATAAAAAAGACGCTCAACCCAGAATTTAACGAGGTAGTGTCCGTGTTTGTGTGTATGTAACTGTGAGCATCAGCTCATTCAGATCTATAAGGTTCACAGAGGCATGAACCTGCATGCAAAACTTTGCAGACTTTTCTCTAAGACAAATCATTACAGTGTGCTTTTGAGTATCTGCTGCCTCGTTAGGGAATACTCACAAAGGTTATGGAAGATAAGCGAGTTGTGTTTTTAATGTGATCATCTGACCTCTTCCTTTGCAACCAGGAGTTCTTCTATGAAATCTCCTTCTCAGAGTTAGCCACCAAGACACTAGAAGTCACTGTGTGGGACTATGACCTGGGAAGGTCCAATGACTTCATAGGTGAGTTGACGCCACAAACACTGGCAGCTGAAAATGTCCTGCTGGGGATTTTTTTTTTTGCGAATGATAACATTCAATTCTATTACTTCGTTTGAATTAAATTGTGTCAGCCTCTGCCTTTTCTGGGATCTTTTAAAGTCATGATTTCATGTTCTATAAGACCCTTAAAAGAGTTGTTTCTCAAGACACATAAAAAGTCAGTGGCACCAGTCAAACCCTGTTTGTTTCTACAATGCTTGTGGGTAATGCTTGAAATCAGGTCACAAAATATTACTTTCACTGTTGCAAGAAGGTTCAGTAATTTTATGAAAATCAGTTATTTTGATAGTGTATTGTATTGAACTATTTACTATTGTAGACTAATAGACTTCTTTGCACTTGTATGTATTTCCAGCACTATTAATGAAACCGAGTCAAAATAACTAGAATTCTCAACCTCTGGCACAGGTCCTTTGTTTTCATGAGCACCTCATCACATTTTAAATTCATTAACGTGATTTCATGAAAGTACGAGTAAATGCCCATGGACATGTGGCCACTGGGGAGCCATTCACAGCGTGCAATCTGTCAGAGATCATAAAAAGGGCAACGCGACTTAATTTTTAATTACCGCTTTTACCTTTAGAACGAATCCAGTTTGAAATCTGTCTTTTTAGATGTTGTTAAGTTCATTCAAAATGTGGGGCCATTTTGAATGAACCTATCTATCACTTATATCAGCTATGACACAGTAGCATTTTTGTCAGCATTGTTTAAACACAGTACAGTGCGAAAGTTTTCATCCAGCCCTCATTTCTTTGTATTTTGCTTCCAGACAGCTAAACATTCTTGTAATCTTTTACAGTTGTGTTGAGCAATAGTTCTCCAGGCTTTTTGAAGGTCTTTCAAAGTTTTTACTTTTTCTTTGGACATTGGATGCTTTTTCACTCATTTTCAGTACAGTTGTTGAACCTGAGAATTTTCAGAGGAATGTATTTTGTTAAGCCACTTAACACTGACCTATGAATCATTCAAGCATAAAAAAGGCACTTAATTCAAAAGAGTCTATGCATAACAGACAACTTAGCAAAAAAACATTTTGAATTGTACCTTAAAGCAATTTGTTACTAACAGCCTGTCAGCAAAACGCATAATTTGCTCCCATTTCACTAGTTGGATCTAAGATAACACAGTTTGACGGACATTAAATATTATTTTTGCACCCTTAAGGTGGCTCTAAAAGAGCTATTAGCTTATTATCAGCATGGTTTGTAGTGTGTCCTTGAAAGATCTAAGATTTGAGATCTTGAAAGATCCGCCGGGGGCGGCCGTGGTTAGAATCGGTCCTCAAATAACCGGAAGGTTGGAGGTTCGATTACCACTCTCACCTGAAGGGGTGTCAGTCACGGCCGGGGTGCCCTTGAGCAAGGCACCGTACCCCCAGGCACTGTGAATGGCTGCCAGTGTATGGCGTCTGTCTCTATGAGTGTGTGACCCTGTGCATGAGTGTGTCAACAGGTGCCAACCTGGATGGGTTAAAAGCAGAGGACAAATTTCATGTGTATACATGTATGTAAATCTGATCTTAATCTTAAACTTTGGAATGTGAGCACAAAAGTGGCAGGTCTAAAAAACTATCTGAAAAGTGAAGTCCTTCAGACAGAGGAGAAAATCCAGGAAAGACCTGACCTGAGATGCATCTGCATCCTCAGTCGATTCATCTGCTGCTCACTGCGGCTCTATCAGAAATAGCCTCCATGGAAGGGTGGCTGTCAAGAAGCCATTCTTAAGGAAGGGAAAGAGACCGAGAGAGAACAGAGAGAAAAGACTGAGGTATTCCAAATGACACAAGAACTGGACTGAAAAGTCAGTGACAGCATCCCAATCATGGAGGGGTGAATCTTCCCCAGAGCCCGGACCTCAACACTACTGAAGCAGTTTGGTTCATCTTGACAGAGAACAGAACAAAAGGCAGCCAACAACAAGAGAAGAGCTTTGAAATGTCCTTCAAGAAGCCCGGAGAACTATTCCTGAAGATTGCATTAAGAAACTACAAGAAAGCTTGTCTAAGAGGGTTGAGGCTGTGTTGAAGAATAAAGGTACTCATAGCAAATGTTGACTTTCAAGCTTCAATAAATTGCGTTGCTGCCCCTATTTCCTGTTTTAGCTGTTTTTCCTGTTAGCGTAAAAAGAAATGAGGAGACGCTCAAGAATTTTGCACAGTACTGCAAGTTGTCTTATTTGCATCAGACAAAACAAAAATTTTGTAAAAGTTTCATTTAGGAAAATATCACTGTTAAATCTTTGTGTCATAAACATTTTTTTCCTTTTTAAATAGATTTGAAATTGATTATGTGTTTATACAGGTGAGTAATTATGCAAACATGAATAAAACAGGCGGTTGCTGTCAATGAGGTAGTGCCCTAAGTGACAATAACCCAATTATTTTCTATTGAGAGTGAGGGTGGCGGTTGAAGCTATGGAGAGTTACACTCACCCTTCCCCTGCTCTATAACCCACCAGATTCATAAATATTGTCATTCTGAAAATTATTTTAGTCTTACACAAATTCAACCTTTTTTGTAACTTTACTCAAGTCTCTCTCTCCCTGTGTCTGCTCCGGTATAGGGGGAGTATCCTTAGGGTGCCACTCACAGGGAGAAACTCTGCAGCACTGGATAGATTGTCTGAAGAACAAGGGAAAGAAGGTTGAGCGCTGGCACACTCTGACCAACGAGCTGCCTGGATCCACTCTGCAGGAATGATCTGAGCATCGTCTTCTGTGCTGACACTGGAGGGACTGCCTGAACACTCGGGATAGGAAATGTTTCATCGCATGCTGACGATTTTCTGCATGACTGTGATGGAGACATATCCTACATACTATGTGTCATTAAATGGGTTCATGAGTCATGCCAACTTACCCAAGTGGGGCACAGTCACATCACTCTAATCTTGGATCTAGAGAGACCCAGCTCAAATCTGGGAAGCTGTTCCCATCAAAAAGCTGAAACTATGAGAATAAGCTTATTAATATTCCAAGGCATTTGTGTCCCTCTTGAGGATTTAATGGCAGATTAAATGCACTAATGCGCTGCCCCAAACGGGACAGATCTCATTCAACAAGTCAAGCTGAAACCCTTCATGTATGTACGATGAGGGAGGAGGTTTAATGGTTCTGCAATTTGACTTTCAAGTCAGGTTTGCTTACTATTATGAAATTATTTTCATTAACCGCTGACATTAAAACTCCACGGTAATGGCCAACTGTCTCGCAGCCCACACACTTCGCCCTTGCAATAATGGTTTCCCTGATGCTTCCTGAGATTTCCAAGTGGTCTTAATACAGTTGGACGTTTTGCATCTATTGATCTGCCTGTCATTGGTTTGCCTGCAGACGACACAGCCTGATAAGATAATTGGCTCTTTCATGTCAGTGGTTTTTCTGTGAGTTGTTTGCATGTTTGGTGTTAATGGAGCCAGGCTCTGCTGCAGGACGACACGTTCTACATTGTGTTGTTCTCTTGAGGTGTTTTGCTTTGATTACGTAAAGGGAAGTTTATTTTATTTAACAGTTTTTATGTTGTTTTCACAGTTGTTCGAAGTGTCAGCTCTGATGCCGCTGTTGATGACACGTTGATGTTGACCCAATACCTAATTTGTAAAGAGAAGGACGGGGATGTCATTGACAGAAAAGTTTCTCAGCACCAGTGTTTTGTGAAGAGCTGTGCATGGTTGTTGTCTGACACAGTAAATGAAATCACCAGTCTTTGTTTAACACAGATGAATTGCAAATGGTGTATAGAGATCACTATTGTCTGGTAACTTGTCTGCTGCTGCTGTCGCTGTATTATGGATTGCATTAATGATGAGGTAAATAAGAAATGCTGACAACACCTGTGTTGTTCATATGTAAATATATGGTGTTTCATTTGTTTTGGATATTTGTCTTTTGGAAAGTGTGCATGTTTGTTTGTTTTTTTGTTTTTTTTTCTCATAAAACATTCATATAGACTTATTGTGTGTGCTCTTAAATTTCTATTCTAACTGTGCCCTGGTGCCAAAGTGGCATATGTCAATCTCTGATGTTTATCCTCAGCCCAGTGGCACCCCAATAAAGCCAACACTGCCACCTAGTCTTCTGGATCTGCAGCTGCAATGTGTGTTTGACACAGAGACACAAGTGAAAGTAATCCACAAAATCATGCAAAGAAGCATTGTTTACTTACAATGGGTCAGACTTATGTAATCTCAGTCAAAGCTTGCTCCCTTCAAACAATGAAATATCAGCCAGTAACAGCTATAACAGGAATGGCAGTTTTGTTTTTTAAATTTATTTTATAGCATCACACATTACCAAAACTATAGAGCTATAGATACGAACATGACAAAATAAGTAAAGAATCGATAAATATAATCGCAGTCAAACATACGATGCAGGAATTAAAATGTCAACATAAACAGCAAGAATATGTTTACATATACGCAAATCCGCCCACACACAGTCATTATTCAAAGGTCTTGTGGGGTTAGTAGAGCTGTGAGCATTGAAGTAAAATGGTATTCCCACTGAGTTGATAGCCTTAAAACATTTTGGTTTTAAACTTTATTTTATTACTAATGTGGAGCCCCTTCCCCTTTTTGAAAATGTCAATACTTAAAGCAGTTAGAAGAATATTCTTACTACAACAACCTGGCGATGTCATTCCATTAGCGAATGCAAATTTACCCCGACCACTGTTAGATAAGCAGCTCCAAACTTCCTTCAGCCTGTTCTGAAACGCACATAAATAAAGATTTTAATTTCATTCACTTTCCTTGAGAGCTACATTTTTGGCAAATTTGATGTTGGATCAAGCTGAACTCTTAACAAGACCAGTGTTTGATTCGTATCCCTTATTGTTTTTTCTCACTGGAATCAGAGAGCTCTGTTGAACTTTCAGCTTGATCCTGAACTCTGACAGGCAGGTCAGAGATCAGTGTTTTTTTTTTTTTAAACACACAGTTACTCTATTTCTGTAAGTCAAAGAATTTGAATGGAAACAACATCATGCTTTAAGGCTCATCACGAACTGGCTGAATCTCTCAGAAGCAGAGTAATGGGTGTCGACACCGAAGCTCCATCTAAATTTCAAATGAAGGGTAAGAGAAACTGGTGGGACAGGTTGCAGCTGTACAGTTTGTAATTATTGTGCATTTTCTCCTGTAGCCTGAGAGGGAAAGAAGCTCTGTGCGAAAGGAGAGAAGGCTTCTACTGTTTCATCTTAGTCACTGTTTGTTCCTGACTTTGATCAAACTTCACCACTAAATGTCTTTCTTTTGTGGGAGCTGTAAACACAGGGAATACACCAGAATTCCTTTTTTTCTTTTAATTTATTACTAGTAACAAAAAGCAAAAAGTGTTATCCAAAGTAAAATATAACATAAAAAAATTCCTAGACTAAACCGACCAGTAATATACTACATAATCAAATCAAATGAACAGAATCACAATCAGTCTGAAAAGTCAACACAAAGACTTTAAACACAACAAACAAGGACTTGCTCACACATATGTAGGCTTATTGAGAAGCTGATGTGACCTTTAATTTCTCAATAAAATCGATTCTCAAATCCAGTGTCTTAAATGTATGTGACAAAAACTATTCTGATGTAACAAAAACACGAATGTCTGGACTATGAGGCATAGTATTTGCAGGAGTATGTGTACATGTTATGTTGTGAGTTCTAGGCAAGGCAAGGCAATTTTATTTATAGAGCACAATTCATACACAGGGCAATTCAAAGTGCTTCACAGCTACATAAAATCACAAGAAGGCAATAAAATCATTAAAAAGAAATAAAAAAAATTATATTAAAAAAATTTTAAAAAATTAAATTTTAAAACCCATTAAAATAATCATTAATTAATTAAAAAGTGAAGAGTGCAGATAAAACTTTCAGGTGTCATATGCACAGCTAAATAGAACTGTTTTCAGCCTGGATTTAAACATTGTCAGTTGAGGCCTGTCTCACATCTTCTGGAAGACTGTTCCAGATTTTAGGGGCATAAAACTGAAACGCAGTCTCACCTTGTTTAGTCCTGACTCTGGGCACCAGCAGGAGACCCCTCCCTGAGGTTCTCAGAACCCGAGTTGGTTCATATGGCTCTAACATGTCAGAGATGTACTTTGGCGCTTGACCATGAAGAGACTTGTACACAAGCAGAGCTGTTTTAAAGTCTATTCTCTGAGCGACAGGAAGCCACTGCAGAGACCTGAGCACTGGACTAATATGGTCGTATTTCCTGGTTCTAGTCAGGACTCGAGCAGCAGCGTTCTGGATGTACTGCAGCTGTCTTACAGCCCGTTTAGAGAGCCCAGTGAGCAGGCCGTTACAGCAGTCTAACCTGCTGGAGACAAACGCATGGATCAGTCTTTCTAAGTCTGGTTTAGACACTATTTCTTTGATTCTGGCAATGTTTTTTAGATGGTAAAAACCTGCTGATGTTACAGATTTAATGTGGCTGTTAAAGTTCAGGTCTGAGTCCAATATTACCCCGAGATTTCTAACTTGATATTTAGGTTTTAGAGAGAGAGTCTCAAGGTGACTGATAACACTTTCTCTTTGTTTCTGTGGGCCACAGACAATGATTTCAGTTTTGTCTGAGTTTAGCTGGAGGAAATTGTTTTGCATCCACACACTGATCTGTTCGATGCAGTGACACAATGTATCTACAGGCCCGTGTTCTCCTGCCGTCAGTGACACGTAGATCTGAGTGTCATCTGCATAGTTGTGGTAGGACACATTATAGCTGCGTATTAGCTGGCCTAGTGGAAGCATGTACAGATTGAACAGCACGGGTCCCAGGATTGACCCCTGGGGAACCCCACAGGTCATAGCCATTTGGTCTGAGACACAGTTACCAATTTCAACAAAATATTTCCTGTCCTCCAGATAGGACTTGAACCAGTTTAAAGCACGACCAGAGATTCCCACCCAGTCTTCTAACCTCTGTAATAAGGTCGCATGGTCAACTGTGTCAAAGACAGCACTCAGGTCCAGCAGAACTAAGACTGAGACTTTACTTGCATCTGTGTTCAGGCGGATGTCATTTGTCACTTTGATCAGAGCTGTCTCAGTGCTGTGGTGGGGCCTAAAGCCTGATTGGAAAATATCAAAAGCATTGTTAGACAGGAGAAAGTCACTAAGCTGTTGGTATACAACTTTTTCTTGGACTTTGCCTAAGAATGGCAGGTTTGATATGGGCCGGTTGTTCAGTACTGTGGCATCAAGATTGCTCTTCTTTAGAAGGGGCTTAATGACAGCGGATTTTAAGGCCTTTGGTAATATTCCAGTCTGGAGTGAGATGTTGACTAGATGAGCGAGTTGTGGTAACAAACTGCTCAGCACAGACTTTAGGAATCTAGTGGGCAACTCATCAAGGCAGCACGTTGATGAACTCAGACTGCAGATTCTAGCATTTTAATTTACTCCTCTGTGTTTCATATAGGCTTTAAAGGACAAGACCGTTTTTTTGACATTGGGCCCTTGACTTCACATTATAACATGATGTTCTACTCACCCCTGCTTGTTGTTGGTAATTTGGAGCTGTTCCAAAGATATTCGAGAGGCGTCTGGCTGCTCTCTTGAGATATTCGGCCATGAAACGGTTTCCTATGGGCAACGTTATACAGGCACAAACTATGCTTTTTATAATTTATTAATTACTGTACACTAGCACTGATAACGTGGAGGTGCGTCGCTTACTTAAAAAAATCCGGGTTACTGTAATTTTGAATTTTTGTCGTAAAGTGGGTGTTACTGACGTCCTCGTGGTGCTACTACCACAGACAGCCCACAGACCTGCTGCCTATTTATTCATTCGGCTAAAATTCAAAATTACAGTAACCCGGATTTTTTTAAGTAAGCGACGCACCTCCACGTTATCAGTGCTAGTGTACAGTAATTAATAAATTATAAACAGCATAGTTTGTGCCTGTATAACGTTGCCCATAGGAAACCGTTTCATGGCCGAATATCTCAAGAGAGCAGCCAGACGCCTCTCGAATATCTTCGGAACAGCTCCAAATTACCAACAACAAGCAGGGGTGAGTAGAACATCATGTTATAATGTGAAATCAAGGGCCCAATGTCAAAAAAACGGTCTTGTCCTTTAACTTATTGGTATTAGTGGTACTAAGTATGTGAATACATGTTTGTGCCTGTATGTCTGTGTGTGCATGGATGTGAACATGTGCATAAGAGACAAACTTATTATGTGAATGTGTTTTATTAATGTAAAATAATCAATGCCAGGAGATGTAACAGCATCCAAACAAACTCCATCTGGATGAGAGGATTGTTGTGCAAATGTTAGCCGAATAACCTCAGAATAACCACTGCAACTTCTGAAAAAAGTTCCCCGAAGGTCAGCTTTTTAAAATATTTTTTGCAAAGAATAGCTGCTTAGAAAACTTCCAGAGCATCTATTAAAAATTCTCCAGAATGCCAGTAGCCACTGTGCGGGGGCTGATAGGCTTTGTGATAGCAGGCTTGGGTTTGAGTCCCGTCTCCTGGCTCAATGCTACTCTCTGTCCTGCTCTCTGACCATTTTTTTCTGTCATCTCTCTGCTGATGATAAAGGCCACTAGAGCTCACAAACTGCTTGAAAAAGAAAAAGGTTTCACTGAGCCCTAAGGGTAATGATCCATAAAGGTCTTTTTCCAGAATGGCGCCACACTAATGCCAGTATTCTGCAGAGCTCTGGTCATATTGTATCTATTTAGAAGTTATAATGAGCTTCTCCTAAAGAAAACACAGATTTTTAAAACATCTTTCTACTTTGGTTTGGATTGCTGTGCACAGAACCTTTCAGAGAACATTTTTTTTAACATTCCCTGAAAGGCCTCTGATGGTTTCAAAAAGTACTTTCCTCCGATTGAGAAAAGACTTCCTGCAAAAGGATAAGAGCGAGTGTCTGATGCTCTAAAAGGGTTTTTGTGTAAACTTTGTAATGTCATGACAGGAAAGCTGGTAACATGATAATAATCAAGTCATTTAAAGGCAAAGCTGCTGCTGCTGATATCGAATGATTAGTGTAGACTCCATAGGATGAGATCACTCATGCATATTGTAGATAAAGTAAAACAGGGATGAAAGTATTACAAACACAATTCAGTGAGGATTGACAGAGCCTTGAAATCCCTTTTCATGATAAGCAGTTTTAATTACTGAGGCATAACAGGAGCTTTAGTGCCACCTAGCTGGGTTTGTGGTCGAGGGGTTGCAAGCAGCAGGGTGGATGCTGAAGTGTGGCAGTGGTGCAGTACAGTAATAATGGGCCAAAACAGCCTACCCCCATGAAGAATACTCAATTAAAAGCCAGTTCACAATTAGATTTGCACAGATCTCATAAAGTTTGCCGCTCCTGGTTAAACACTTTGCCGGCAAGGTAAGTAGGCATTAAGTTTCTATGTTTATATATTAATAATGGAAATCCCTCTGATTTTGTGCAACATCAATGTGTTAACTACTCTGTGCTGCTAACTGGGACAGACTTCTGTTACCAAGACATAATGTATGTTTAGAAACTTTTTTCTTTTTAAAAAACTCGGATCTTTTATCAGGAACATAAAGAAATGTCACAACGGTTTATTTTAGATACAGTTAGTAGATGTTGAATACCACAGTAAGTGGGTCAACGTGCTGATTTTTATAATCCACAGTATCTGTGCAATCTGTACCGTACATATGGCATGACTGTGATGCTCAGCCAAACCCCTGATCAACAGACACGTTGATGGAACGCAGCTTGTGCTGCCCTCTGTTGCACAGTGTTAGGTCAGACAGATACACATGTGTCACATCCTAAATGTACTTAACTAAAACAAATGTAGTTTAATGATGAAAACCGTCATTTTTCAAATAAATCCACCGCCCGTTTTAAGGTCACTGAAAAGCAGAACTTTGTGACCAATTTTTCTTTGTTAATGTGTTGCATTAACTATTAATCGTGTCTGCAGAGAAGTTACAAATGATATCTAAAAACATCAGTGCAAAATTAAAAGCTCTTCTCCGCTGAAAGAAGTTCATGTAACTGGTGAAGTGAATAATCACATTAATGATGACTGAGTTCAATTTGGTTGGTTCATTTTCAGGGCATTTTTAATGTGAAAGATCTTTTGCCTGGCTGCCTTTCTTCAAAGATTTTTGGAGTGTAAAAGCATAATTATGCAACTTTCAACACAGATGATCTCTTTTAATTGCGTTTGTCGCAGCAGAAAAGTTACTAATCTAACACACCGTATTAATTATGGCCCCTCGCGTGACGTGATGGAAAAATAGTTTCCATATTTGTGGCCTCATTTTTGCAGCAAACAGTGACCTCAGCCCCCAGTTGACATGTGTCAGATCCAGCTGACTGTCAGTACAAATGAGTAACATTCAAAGAAACTAAGTGGATGATTGAGCAGCTGACCCTGACCTCTGCAGAGTTCCAGTTTGCATGCTTGCTGGTGGATTATTTTTTGCTTTATGAGTTTCAAACACATCTAATTTCACTTCTGATATCCACATCAATTCATCCAAGTATCGAATCTCACTCATATCACTCATTCTGATTATTTTTAAGCCCTGCTTCTCCCTGCACCAGAGGGGAGCAGTGTTGGCACAAGTTAATTATTTTCTATACAGACTGACAACATACCATTATGATGCATCCAAACAACGCCAAACTGACTCGCAGCCTCAGTGTTTACGTGACCCAGCTGGATCATCTCTGACCCACTTATTGCATCTGCATGTGACTCTATCTAGTAAACACTTTCATTGCGAGAACAACTGTACTGCATATATTCTGCTGAATAAGCTGAACACAAAGAAAAATGACCTTAGCTGTCAAAATGTTAACACAGGAGACAGGGAATGTTGTTGTCGCATGTTGGGGTGCTACTGTATTTCTGTCAAAGCTGCTCTTTTTCCCCCTCCTTAGTGAGCCAAAAAAGAATGAATGTATGAACTATAATTATCATTATAGCGTATGTTGCTGATGCTCACTTTACACTCTTTGTGTTGCATTGTTTTGCATTCCTCTCCGCTCCCATTTTGGTTACTTTGTGTTTTATTTTTGTGGCCCAGTTTTAGCTGCTTATTTGTGGCTTTGTGCGTCTTTTTCAGTTTGGTCAGTTTGTATCACTGCTGTCAGTTTATTTTCATTTAGGATTCCATGTCAGTCTGACATTTCGGCCCGTTTGTGTCTGGTTTGGATCATTTTCTGGTCAGTGTGCAGCACAGTTTTAGTTGTACTGCATCACTGTGTCATACTCTGTGTCCTTTGTGGTTACATTGCACCTCTTTTTTTTTTTTTTTCAAATCTCATATTTAACTCATTTAACTTTTTTAATTTATTAGCTGTTGCAAGTCAGTTTTAGTCACATGTTCTATCTAAGCCAACCACTGCATTTTTTAAGTTCTTTTGGGTTTATTTTGTGCCATTTTATCTTTATGTCATGTCTCCTAGTTTCTTTGTTTTATATCTCTTCTGCGTTTCAGTTGGTTTGTTTTGCCTTTTGTTCTGGTATACATATTTTATTTTTATTTGGTTTGGTTTCCTTAGCTAGGATATTGCTTTTGAATTGGCTTTCTATATAAGAATTGGACTAATTTTTAATCTAATTAATTGGATTTGATTGGATTATGATTACAATTAATTACACTGATACTAGAAACAATCAGGCTGATTGAAAAACCCCAAAGCCATGACAATGAACCTTGATCATTTTGATACCTTAAGATTTTGAGATTACTGTGACATTAATTAGGGTGCATACATAAGGTGCAGCAAAAGGACACATTTAACAAGCATGGAGCAAAGTAAAGTATGCCATTTTCACTGATGCTAGCTAGCTGTACTGCTGTACAAGTTGTTCTGTTGTACATATTGGTTGTTTGGTCACCACTTTATTTCAGACTGGCATACATTATCTCAGCATTTGAAGCAGATATGGACTTCTGTCTGAAGTTTTCATTCGAGCTATCAGGATGAATAGTCTTATGTCTTCCCTCTGGTGCTCCCTTGCAGTTCAAATCCCTGGTTGTAAGTGAAAAGTAAAAACAACTATGGCGTGAAATTTGGTGCCAACATTTGAGTCCCTGTCAGGATGAAAAGGCTTTGATAGTGTTTAATTGTTCATTAGCAACATTTTACATTCTAACATCGACAATGTTTTCAGTGTTAGCTGCTATTCGCATGCAGACCCAAGCAAAACAACAGAAGTGTTACTTGTAGATTACTTGTATCTTATTCCTTGAAAAACCAAAATACTCAAATTTTTATTAAACTATTAATCGGCTTCTTTTTAATCTTCTGTCATGACTATCAAACTAATCTCCAGAACTCATTTATAGTAATATTATGTAGAAAGTGCTGTACCTTCAGTAAATGTCACTATTCCAAAAATATTTTTCTTTTCATTTTGGAAAAATGAGGCTTGTTCTGTGCTCTCCTTAGGATTATGAAAGAGGAAGGACTGCACACCCATTGGAAAGAGCTACTTTCAGAGTTTAGAAATGATGAGGCTTATTTTTCTTTGATTTTGCAGAACTCATCTGAGACTTAAGTTCTCATTACAGTCCATCAGAGTGTGTTTCCTTGGCTCTGAGCTGCACCTTTCAGCATTTTGCTCTTCCTGCTGTCTCTGCTCCTCTGCCTGCCAACAACAGGCGCTTTGCATCACTGCAGCTTAAACACGATCACAAGACTTAAAAATACACCCACTAATACTCCACCCCAGCCGACTTTTTTTTTCTTCTTCTACTCTCATGTGCTTAATTGCAAAACGCAATCTCTCCTCAGCGGGCTAAGCTCTCTGGAAATCTCTCACTTTTGACGCTCAAAGACAAAATCTCTTCAATCTGCTGCTGCACTTTATCTCATCATTACAACAGTGAAAACATGTCACATGCATTGTGTCTTTATTATGAATGTGCTGCAGAAGAATAATAATCCAAGTTCCATCTTACCTTTTCAATTTACTATCATCATACATGAATAAAAATCCACAACATTCCACGAACCACAAAGATTATAGAAGCTAGCTGAGAATACAATGACTGTCAGAGCACTAGCTGACAGTTTCTGTGCCTACGTTAGATCATGACTACATAATGCTAACTTATATCAACTAGAGAATTATCACAATATTGAAATTTATATCTGCAGAATACATACAGTTATCGATTACAATTAAATTTACATTATAAGAAAGAAAATTTTCCATATCAGTTGTTACAGAAAACCTTGTGATTAGACTCTGAAGTCATGTCTGTACATGATTGAAAATCCAGGTCACAGTAAATAAGGGGTTTCATCTGGTCTTGATGACCCAGTTGTTGAAGATCACAGTGAGAATCACAGGTAGATAAAGATTAGAGGTTAGTTAAAGACAAACAGGAGTATCATAAGAATAACAAACCATACTTTAAAATGAGCTCTTCAAACTAACGCTACTTAGTTCGACTTAAAAGTTCTCATCCACAAAGCCACGTCTGAACCGTCATATTACATACATACATACATACGTAAAGGTTCTGACACATCTGGGATAATATCAACCATTCAAGGTCTTTTAAGGGACAATAATGCCACAGTGTGTCTGATTTATAAGCACCTGTGGATGGAAACTGAGGCTACAGCCACAACAACAACAAGCTATTGAATTTGTTAACCAAATAATGATGCCCACACACACAAGTCTACCTTCATCTGTCAGCAGTGCCACTTCGAGAGCATCAGGTTAGGAAATAGATCTCAGTTTCAAAAGGATCTTTTACAAACATTATCAAAAGGTAGGTTATAGATGACGTTATAGATGATTTGCTACAGTTGGTTTGCTTTAATCAACCCTTTCCCAGCTCACAGTAGTCAGTAGTGTAGAGTAGATATACAGTAAAGCTGCAGAGGAGTAAAGTCTCATTTCAGTTTCCTCAGTGACCAGAGTTGGGTCTTAACTCAGCAAGAAACTTTCCCCCTAAATTCATTTATTTGGCACATATTTTTCCTTGCAGAGAAGACAGTGCCTTCTGTGTGAGACTTTCCATAATCCCCTCCATTGTAGCACCCATAGCTGGTCCTTGGTAAGCCTCTCTTTCATCCTCTTTTGCCACCCGTACACTCACTCTCAAACACAAGATGTAGGGCACCAGAGTTGTGAAAGTCACAGAGGACAGTCTGGAACAAGAGGACATAGGGTGGTTCAAAGTGTTTCTTCTCTGTCTGGGGAATGGATGAATTTCTGTTGTTTGATTCCCACTGCAACATGAATCCCACAGCCTCTCCGTGTGTGTCTGAGGGGATTTAACGGCAAGCTGATGCGTCCTGTTGTTGGTGCAGTGAGGGGTGGACTTGGCGGACATTTTGTAGGGGCTTGTATATGTAGCTGACGCTGGGAGGCCTCTCGGTTTTCTAGTGCACCAGTTCTGCAGGTAGTGATTGGATTCTCAAAGGGTTTGTGTCGTTCTTTAAAATCGTTCTGAATGTGTTGACTAGAATAGGAAGGAACTGATCAGTCTGCCTACTCCCTTCTCCATTTAACATGAGACAGACCACCCCCCCTCACGCCACGCTGAGAGTAGCAGCATTTGCATACTTTACGTTCTTCCATTAGCAAAAGGGATCATATATAGATTACAGAAATACAAGTAAGCGCTGCATATCGGGTGCATATTTGTCACACATCCAGGTAATGACTAGGTGGTAAAGATGGTGGTGCAGGTGCGGGCCAGACGGTCAGTTGTCTTATCCAGTTTCATCCTGGGATGAAACTCAGGTTTTCACATTTACTAAAAAAAGAAAAGGAAGCGTATTAGTTAGAGCTGTATATTCTGCAGCCTAATATGGATGTATAAACGTTCACAGACCACAGAGGACAGTTACATAATGAGAAAAACAAGGATTGCTGAGTCCCAGTGGTCTAAAACTCAAGTTGTGTCTACAACTGCTCTTCCAGTCATTGGGCTAATTAGAACATCTCTTGGCTTAATGAGACCCAACTGGCTGCAAGTGTGCGCACTCAAAGGTAAAGACAAATGTCTGCTTGAACTGAAATGAAATGAAAAGGCAAAGAATAATTTATTTAACTGAGTTAACCCTCACCTTTATGTTTAAATACACATCATTTGTGCAAAACAAATACTAATCCCTTTCTATGCAAGTCACTGAAATGATCACTGATCTGTTATCAGAATCCCTTTATTTGAAAGGTACAATAAATGTACATTTTTTTCAGCTTGTGAATAACTCACACACTGACATGCATAGTACACATATGGTACAGGAACAAGATTTCACATATGGTACAAGCATACAGGGTAAAACAGACACATACCACTCTACAGGCAAACTGAGGCATGCAGTGGGTTACATCTGCAAGTATGGTCATAAAAATGTAGATTTAAGGTCTCATTACACTCTTCATGTAGTGTTTCTAAAGCCTAAAGTGCCTCAGTGCATAAAGATGCATGCAGGCACTGGGACTAGAGACATATGGTGCAAACACAGATGGAACAGTGAATAGATATACTACATCATGATGGAATAAATAGAGACAGTAACAGGCTTTTGAGCCAGGAGGATCACAACAGAGGAATTCAGAGGAGAGAGTCAGCTGGGCACAGTTACAGAGAGGGTAAAGAGATGTGGTTAGGGTTTATAGGTCAGATTTGGGACACTCACTGGCCAGGTTGACAATGCAGGCGATGATAATGACCGTCCCTCCTACTAGTGACACCACGGAGAGCATCTTGGCCACACGTCCCAGACGCACGGCGCCGTCCAGGTTCCCTTGCTCGAGACTGTTCTTAGACTGAAGGAGAAGATCGAACAATCTGTCAGCTTCAGTTTTACAACAGATTCATGTTTGTCTAAGCCACAAACCGACTCCTTCTTACCATGATTGAGTAGACAAATCCAACAATGTTGATGGGCCAGACGGGACAGAAGCAGGCCAGCACGGACAGGAGGAGGTAGTCTTTGACCTTGGTGCGGTCCAAGGGGGGGTTTGTGGCGATGCTGGAGTGTCGCGAAATTGACGGCCTGGGCGAGAAGGCGGTGTAACCGATAGAGCTTGCCCTGCTGCCCTTCCTGGTCTTGCCGTTATGAGGGTAGGAGATTGAGTGTTGTCTTCTGGGAGGGGAGGAGACAACTGAAGAGGTGCTCTCTGCAGGAACTGTGTGGATCCCATTACCTGCACGTGAAGGATGAAAAGGACAAACACAAGGTAAATGTATGTGTGTGTGTGTGTGTGTGTGTGTGTGTGTGTGTGTGTACTCTCCCAGGAGCTCATTCATGCAGTGGGATTTGACTTTCCCTGAGCAAGCTGACTAAGCAGCTGTATGACCCAGCCTCCACCCACCCGCTGCCTCAATGAGAGGTCAAACTGAGCTACTTACTGTTCTTCAGTTTCTCGTTGATGACTATAACGAGCTCTCCTTTGGATTTGCTGCGGGGGGGCCTCGTGCCAGTTGGGCTGCTGCTGCTGAGGAGGAGTTCTTCACCCAGGACCGGTGGGCATGGCACAGAGACGGAGGCTTGGCCTGACAGAGAATCCTCCTGATCCAGCAGGGATGGTTGTTCTTCCCCTTGCCAAATTGTGGGAGCTGGCATCATATTCACAGCCATACTTTCAGCAACTTGTCCAGTCCTGTGTGTGCTGCCTGTAGTTACACCTGCGGGGTCCAGAAAGTAGCTTTAGCCATAGTTATAAACAGGGGCTGCTCCCTGGCTCATGCCTGGGGATTGTACAAAAATCAGTGGCGAGGGTGGTGGAAATCTGACATTTGCTTTTAAACAATGGCAATTTTAAAAGATAAAAATCAAACCTATAGACAACAATCGTCTCTCTAAATCAAGATCGATTCCATGGCTTTGCAGTTAGTCTGTCGACAGAATTGTGCCAAAAAACTACTTAATTGAGTTTTCCATGTGGAGCATAAGTAAAAGGGGAAAATGGAAATGTTGCTCACAAAATCGCCATGGCTGAGGATGCACATCTTGTGAGGATATCCCCATCAAAGCGAAAAACTATGACCAGGTTCAGACTGAAGTATCTCTCAAAGACTGTTGTTATTTACATCACCAAGCGGCCTGCGTTAGTTGCTGAGGTTACAAAGTAGGTCTCTGAACCTGGTTTCACACAGAGTTACACTTGTGATGTTGCTTTGCAACAGCAGGCTCCTTCCAATTTAGTTTGCTCAGAAGCCTCCCCCAGAGTGCCAGCAGACAATTCATTCTGACATCTGTCTGTCCACTGTTATCCTCCATAGCCATCTGCTTGTATCAGCATTGATTCCACTCAGCACTGCTGTTGCCCTGGATTCAGGGCTTTTGTTTTGTGTCATGGTGAGTATGTAAGAACAAGACACGTGTCTGCAAATATGAATTAGTTCAAATTTGCAAAATAGTTTAAAAAAAAAACACAATCTTATAGATTACCTGCAGCAAATTCAGTTTGTATTAGCCAAGCAACCGGTTTGTGTAAGAAGTCTGAGCGAGGTTTAACAGAATCTCTTAGCTTTAAGGAACAACCACCGCTATCATTAATACAGCTTTAAATTTCAGACTTTCCAGTCACCTAATGTACATTCACTTGATTCTGCATCTTGACAGAAAGGAGAGCGCACGCTTAATCTGTTTTTTGTAAATCAGGCAATGATTCTGCTCCAGTATTTCACAGAGGAACTCCTTATTTTACATGTTGAAAGGTTGAAGGTTGCAGGTTTACAGATTGTGTGTGTGTGTGTGGGGGGGGGGGGGGGTTCCTAGGTTTCCCAGCACTGTACTGCTGGTGTTGCATTTTCATTTATCGTTTTTTTCCTACCCATTTTCTCCATTTCTACATTCTATAAATATATATCTTGGTATTACAGTCCCTGAAATTCCGTTTTCGGCTCATTTCCAAATTGAATGCAGGCTCAGTATCGCCATAATCCACTTTGACATCAGATGACATTAATCCGCACATTAATCACGTATCTCTTATTGCTGAATAGTAAACAAAACAAAAAAATGTGAGCACGATTCATTCTAAATAAGGCCTAAATGTGCTCAGAGCTCATTAGAATAGCAGATGGTCTTTTCAGGTAAGGCACAAAAAAAAAAAAAAACAGGTCACAATGACACAGGGAGTACAAAGGCATGGCAGATGGAGGCAGCTTCCTTTGAAGCGATAGTGGCAGCCATAGTCTCCATGCAGGTGTGTACATAGCTTTATTTCATCATGTGTACACAACCGCTAACTGGCATATGGTGGCCGGTCACTGGGCTCGGAACAAAAGCTAAAGGACACAGCACAAAGGATGAGCACAAAGGACAAATACTCAGAAGCAGGGAAGGAGGATTCTTTTTAATTAGCCTGTCGCTGTTGATTTGTATTCAGCAGAGGAGGCTGCTGCTAGATTGCGTTAAGCAGAAAAAAAATGCACGCAAGGCGCTTTGAATAGATTTGAAGTAATATAGTAAAAATAAATGGTTCAAAATAATATTTGAGGATTACGAGAAATAAAAGAGCAAAGATAAATCAAACTGACCTCTTTTTTATTATTTATTGCCGCGTCTATCTCACCACAGCCGCGTCGTCCCTGGTTTGGGCATCGTGGGAACGTAATTCTCAGGTGGAAAAATGTTAAAATAGAAATTCAGATCAGACGCGAACAAACATCTCTCATCCCCGGTGGACTTCCAAGCGTGTGCGGCAAGTCTTAAAAATCCGACCACTTAATGTGCGTTACACAAAAGCTGCAGTTCTCGCGCATCCTCGGCTCGGGCGCAGTGTGCCGGGATGGATGGGAGTCTCCGGGATAACGGGGTGGATCAGTGAGGAGGGGTGTGTGTGTGTATGTGAAAGGAAAAGTGAAATCCACCAGACTACGTGCCAGAGAGAGCAAGCGGGTTGGATTATAGCATCATCCTGCCTACACCCTAAGAAGGGAGAAAAAAAATAAAAAAATCTTCCAGCATTCAATATTTATCCACTGACGCTGCATCAAATCACAAACTGGTCCATTTTTTTTGTTTGTTTGTTATTTTAACACTGGAAGCAGGCGACAAGCATCCAGAGATTGATGACCTGGCATGGTGTTGACGATGAGGAGTAACATTGGACCCGCAAGGTGAACATTAGATTTATTACCCTTGTGAAATAAAACAACAAGCACTGAATTCATGTAAGGTTTATTAAAAAGCTCACGTGTGCCACCAGCAGGACATAGCTGTCCCTACAAAAACAGAAAAACCAAAAAGTATATACAAAAAAAAGAAAAAGATTTTATAATATGTACAAAAAACATGGGTCGATTAAAAATATATAAAAAAGGAATCATTTCCCCATGGCGCTCAGGATATTTGCCTGCAAAAGATAAGAACAAGCAACGATTAAAAGAGTAAAACCTCAAACATCCTACAGTGAACTGAAGAAAAGCCATATCTAAAAAAAAAAAAAGGTAGAAGCCATCGTACTCAGCAAGTCTGCTGTTTTGTTTACAGTAGTACCTGTGCCATTTTTAACATATGGCCAATCAAACAAAAAACTAGTACAACTCATCCCAGTGTGTTTAGATTAAAGCAACTTCTTGTAATTATTCACACTGGAACGAACACACATATCACGTCAAACATTTTCATCCGATGCTGGATGAGAAAGTCATGTGACATCCAAATGCGTAATGTGCTCTATTCTGTGAAGAGCACGAGCTCTCAACTAAACGTTAAACGTAGCCTCTCTGTGACCTGTGGAGCGAAAACGACGCTCCCACTTCCTAAACTCTGACTGAAGTATAACAGCATGAGGGGAAAGTTTTGAAGCCAACGCAACAGTCCCCTGAGACCAAGTCAGGGGCCCCGCTTACTGACAAGTGAGTGAAACAGAACGGCGTTAACCGTTTATCCCTCAGGTCCGTCCTCTGCAGGTAATCTATGCCTGCAAATATCCCAGATGGCTGCATCTAAAACGGGTGACCCGAGGCTTTTAAAAGCGGTTTTCATACATTTATCGCTTACCTTCATAAAGGTTGAAAATCTCTTTTCTGTCATACCCTCGACTTTTGTCAGATCTTCCAACTGCAAAATAGCAATCCAACATCAAGTCAATTAGTCAATTAATCAATATACATACACACACTCAAGTTGTAGTGTGAGCTGCTTGATGAAACATGATCCATGTTAGATTTGATTATTATTATTTTTTTTTTTACTACCAACCTTTGTGAAGCAGCCGTGAATCTCCCTCCAGCCCAGAATGAGCTTTGCCTTCTTGTCACCAATCTGCTGAAGGCCTTTCAGCTCTTTAAGGCAGCCGGCATTTAAAATTTGCAGTATTTTCTCTCTGGAACGTTCTAAAACTGATGTATCAAGCTGGGACTCCCACGAGTTCTCCTTAATATTCTCTTTACCATCTGGAGGCTGATAGAAAAAGAAAACAATGTACTTTCCACAATTAGATCATGTGCATCACTGATAACTGTCATCTGTATTATTCTTAAACTTCTTATTCAAACAGAGGCTTTGACCCATAAATGCGACATCCAGCAGTATTAAAAAAAGAAAAAAAAAAGCCAATGCCTCATGTCAGCTTGTATTATTTCATGCTTGCAACTCTGCAAATGTGTCGGGCTAAGCACACCAGTCGGTGCTTAGATGCTGACCTCAACCAGGTCTGAAAGCTTCTTCCCTTTCTTCTTGACACAGACTGACTGTTTTTTGACGACTGCAAGCTGCTGAAGAGGCTGGAGCTGGGACACTGAAGGAGAGAAAAACACACACACACACACAAGATGTTATACTTAAAATACCAGACAAGAGTAGAAGCTCAGTCATTCTGAGAGGAAAAAACAAAAAACAAAAAAGTCTAAATTTAATATATGTTGGTTGTGATAAAATAATCTTTTCAAGGTCAAAAGCATGAGCTCAAGTTGCTGAGGGACGTAAAAATAATTCCTCCTCATCGTCATTTGATATCGTCCCCGGCTCAAGTGTTGTAGACCGAGCTCGAGTATCGCGTTGCAGCTCATCGATACCTCCAGTGATTCAAAATGACGGAATCATACGATCACAACTCTTTAAGGGAGAAAGACTAATAGACGATTGCACAATAGGAAAAGTTGAAATATTTGTGTTTAACTGCTAATTCAGGGGCAGCTTGAAGACAGGCGTATCTGACGCGTCTTAATATGGAAGCCTTTTCATCTCTTCACTTTGTAACGGTATTACACTAAAATCATTTCTTGATAAGGAAAGGGAAGAAACCGTTCTTTGAGGTGACATTGATAGATTCAGTCATTTCTAACTGACCTTGCAGAGGTTGCACAACAGCCTGCTTCTTATTGGGTTTTGTGCCAGTCAGCTGTTTTCTCTGCAGGGGGGCTGAGTCGTTCTTGAAGGCAGGCTCCTCTGTTGAATTAGACTTTTCTCCTGCCAACTGACTAAGAAGCATGGCCTTGTTTTCAAACTCCCTCTGTTTCTCTTTGAGCTCCTGCAAAAAAAAAAAAAAAAAAAAAAAAAGGATTTTAGGGCTGACTGATCAGATATTATCAGAGTCAAAATTTTGATGAAGGTGCATCTTCACCTGGATCTCTTTGCGTGACTGGGCCACATCTTTAAGTACACTCAGTCGGTCCTTGTCCTGGCAGCTCATCATCAGCTTCTCCAGAGCTATTAGCCTTTCCATCACCGACGGTTCTGACAAACTGAGGAGAGAAAAAAAAAAAAAAAAACAGGCAAACAATGAGTCGTTTTAAAAACAGAAGTTTAAAGGTCATGCATCCCAGCATAGACTGACACCTGATAAACAGATGGTAAAAGAGCAGCATTTTTCTTTTTCCCAGCAGGCATAGCAGCTGTACCCAATGAGAGTGCTGCAGAAGCTTGGCTTTGGCAGAAAGAAAACTTGGCTCACTATGCTGTGAGGCCTTGGCCTGTTTAAGCTGCTGTTGTCTGGATGAGATGCAGCAGAAGAAATTTAATTCAATGTGGTTACATTGGGCAAAAGCATTTGCTTAGTCAGCAATTACAGTTCTGACAAGTCTGATTAGTGACAAAAAGTAATCTATAAGTCTGTATCTATATAGTCTAACCTTTGGTGATGAGCCGACGGTGAGGAACCATCCTGTTCTGCTTTCTTCTCATCTTTCTGCTTCTTCTTGTGTGGCTCAGTGCCAGAACCTCCCGCCGTATGCTCCTCTCTGGCTCGCTTAACTGGAAATAAGGCAGAGGGGAAATTGAACAGTTTGGTATTTAGTACACAGAGTCTCTGTGTGAAGCAACTTGGAAGATGGCCTGAGTTGAAGCCATGGGAACAGAAGCAAAATGTATTAGACAAAAGCTTTAAGGAAGAGATTCAGCATTCATGTTTGGCCATCATCCTATGGGATGTGACATGAGTGCCCCCTACTGGCTCATTGATCAATCCTAACAAAGCCCTGCTCCCCCTCTGCTTATTCAGTTTCATTTTAACTTTCAAAGTCATTTGCCATTAAAAGCATTTAATTTCCTCCCCCAGTGTCACTCACCTGGAAGCACAGGCATGGCGACAGTTTCACGCGTGAATGGCTTGTTCACAATGAGCTTGGATTTGGCTGCAAAGTTCAGCGCACTAAAAGTGTCAAAATAATAACTGTACTCTGGTGCGATATTGGTGATCATGACAGAGTGAGCCGAGCCTCCCAGAGAGTCCTGCAGCAGTCGTGTGAGTTTACTGTCTCTGTACGGTACACGGATGGCTGTGCCAGAGTTAAGAGAGTCCACCACTTTGCTGAGTGTGAAAAGAGACAGGTTGATGGCGCCGCTTTCTTTCAGACGGAGGCCTTGGTTGCCAGTGCGGCGATTGTCCTCAGACCCAGCCAAGTCTACCAGGTAAAGTTTCCCCGTCTGTTGTCGGTATGGTAAGGCACGCTGAGTCCGCACGACCTAGATAGTTGAAAAGATGAAAGTTGGAGAAGGAGCAATGATACAAGTCAGATGGGGAAAGAAGGTGAAATGCAGGTTAGAGGATGAAAAGTGAGTGAACAAACAAACAAACAAAAACAAACCTTACATTTAACACAGGTGGGATATTAGATATCGAAGACAAAGAATAAGAATGAATTTGAAAAAAATATATATTAAAAAGGATAGGAAACAACAGTTTGTATCTCTTCGTGTAGTCCCAAAAGGCCCAGAAAATGCTAGTGGGAGTGTTCCAAGAGAGAATCAATTTTAGCACCAGCTACCAAATCTTGGTCTACTACTCAAAGACCACGACCTGTTTAAGATGCTGTTTGACCATAGACGTGATATACATACAGAGCAGATAAATACACAAAACTGATCTCTGGATGATAAATATATGTTGATCAAATATTGTCAAACCTTGATAAGCAAGATAGCGTGACTGCGACTGGAGCGCTGGTTTAGTTTGGTAGAAGCTGTGGTACGATTGAGGGTGGCAGGGACAAAGTGTTTGTCAAAGTCTGCGAAGGAGGAGATGGTTGTGTGGGTGAGGCCAGGGATAAGAATGTTCTTGTCCTTGTTCTCTCTGATGGGCAAATCATGGGAATTTGGCGATAGAAGATCTAGGACCTGAGAGAAAGGAAGAGGGAAGTTGGGATAATTACACAATGTCATTATACAGGTTGAAATGATGAAAAACAAAAACAGGAACAACCGGTTTAATTCAAAGTTTAAGGAGATGGAGGGGTTATGAAGTTATGAGAAAAACACTTAATGCCTCAAAGTGCCTTTCACACTGAACAAAAAACATTTCAATAGACATTTTACACATGGCTCGTCTTCAATGCATAAGGCCACAAACTGCAGTTTGTCTCCAGTCAAATGACTGCAGTAGTCACTGTTATTTCCAGCTCTCAATCAGCAGCAATGAAACATGACACCCTGGAGGAAATACATTTTTGCCGAGTGAGCACGATCCCAAAATAAGTCACAGAACCACACATAGACCCATGGTCGTGGTTCACATGGAGGCTGGGAAACTGATGGGCAATCCTACTGAGAGAAAGAACCAGTGAGTCAGTATGGAAGCTGCCAGCTCACACTCAGTTAAAAAAATTAATCATATGTTCATCAAGTCGGACAGAATCAGAATTTCACCTCTCAACCAACCTGAACTAGGTGCTATGCTGGACGAATGCAGAGCTAGTTCAACTTCAGTTTCACTGGTACTATCACTGCACAAATGTTGCAGAGTCTTTTACTTTATGATCAGCATTTTCAAAAAGGGCATTTTAGTATTAGACATGAAAGCCGTTAGTCAAAAATTATGACAACCATTTCTGACAAAACTGTCCACTTTCAAACTGAATAAATTGTTCAGTCGTGTGCAAATTGTGAAGTGTTTGTGGGTGATTGAATGCATCTGTAGCCAAATATACAAACCTTCTCATTATAAATTTCCAGATAGGACATGCCAATCTTGTAGTCCCACCCGTCATCCTCATCCTTAGCATTGACCAGGTTAAAGACCTCACAAACGGCTCGAGGGATCACACCTGGCTGCTCTGGACTTCCCAACATGGTGTGGGTCTTGCCTATGAAAGAGTCCCAAACATTTATAAACCCACTGCGAATACATCTATATAACCAACTTTAACGGTTTATGGTGAAATAATTTGCTTCTACGTACCAGCTCCAGTCGGCCCATAAGCAAACACACTGGCATTCTGTCCGTTCAGTATGTGTGGTAGGATGGGCTTTACTGATGCGAGGAAAACCTCTTTCTGCGTCGTTTGCTCACCATGGAAAACGTCAAAACTGTAGGAGCAACCAAAAGCACCCTTAATGTATGATATTGGACGAGGGTTAAATATCCTACAAACAAAACACTAGCGGGGAAGATAATGGCGACACTTACTGGTACTTGACGGTTTCTGTTGCATTTCTCCAGTTGATGATTTCCAGGTTCTGGGAGTCCAGGCCTCTAACACACGGTCCCTCGGATTTTTCATCTTGATTGACCATGTAGGGTCTCAAACGAACTGCTACCCGAACCCTGGAGGCCTTCTTGTTTCCACCATCCGATACAGTCGCACGTTGAGCCATGTTTGAAATCTCAAAAACAATGGCCTGAGCAGGCCTGGAGACCGTTCATAAGCAAAAAAGCTAACCTCCCTTATGTATAAATTTCCTCTGTACATAAAAAAAAGTTGCTAAATTGTTCGGACTAACAAAGCAACTTGGACAAATCAAACACCAAGGTTCCTGGAATAAAGTATTGCTAATCCAATTCATAGTTCCATCAGTAACATTGACTTTAGTTGCCGAACAAGCTAAAGTTGGATGACAAACGTTTGTCTTATCAAAATAACGTCACTTTCCAAGCTGAGGTTAAATAGTTATTTAAAAGTTTATTAGTAAACACTTACCAGTATTAGCAACTTTCTTGAGTCAATCCTTTTTTTTGTTTGTTTTATTGTCTTAGCTCCACTTTTAGCAACATTGTAGACAACCCCTTTTAACAATGGCGACTAGGTCCTTAACAGTCCTCTAACCGAACACTTTTTCAAATGAGGAGCGTCGCAACCGGAAACGACTATTAACCAATCAGAACTCGCTCACAAACTGGCGCCTTTTTCACGTATCTACCCTATATTTATGAAATTTCCTATTTTAACAAATATAATTGTCTATATTAATCAAAATGAATCATTTGAAACAAGTTTTTGCACACGAAAAACGAGGCAAATTTGGATATTAAACTTTTTCTTTGTAAGACTCAAACTCCGTCTGCGACTGCGCACAACAAAGGAAGTTGTGCCAGTCGTAGATCTACACCCCAATCACCTGTGGGATTAAGGCTACACTTCCCGTGGATGGATTATCCGTATAGTTTTTAATCAACGGGATTTTACAATCCAACAGAACCGAGCAGACCTTCACACGGTTCCTCCATTCAAAATGGCGCTATGTTTACGTTCCTGCATAATCGTTTATCGTACGTAGCAACTCTCATGGGGAGCTTTGGTGATTGTATCGCTTGGAAAATAATTTGACCAAACATTTCACCACAGCAACACTGACCCACGGCAAACCAGTGATAACAATTGAAGGCACGTATATTTATTAACAAATTAAGAGATAGCTAGCGGTTAGCTTGGTTAGCTAGCTTGTATTGTCCAGTGAATGTATTAATATGTTTTCCATTTACTGTTTATCTTAGCGCTACATTAATTGGTATAGCTGTGCTGCTTGTTTTTGACGTTATGGCATTCTTGACAATCTCACAAAGACACCCCCGCTCCCCGTTCCTACATGTCCCTCCCATTCATAAACACAACTTCTGTTAAGCAGATCTGTGGCTGTAAAGTTCACCAACAGCAGGAAGGATGCAGGCTGAAGCCACAGACTCTTCTCTGAGAGAGGGCATAGAGGCTCTAGGTGTGAAGGACTCCGAAAAACCTGAGGCAAGCAAAGAAGAAGAGGGAAATGCAGAGCCTCAGGCCACGGAGATGACAGCTGCCAAGGAGCAGGACGACGATACAACTGCCAAGGAAGAAGCGGGTAACCGTATTTAAAGACGTAGACGAGAAGTATCATCATTTGGGAAAAAGTCTTTGTTCAAAAAGAAAGCGCACCGTTAATAGTGAATAGCAGACAGTTTAATTTGTAAAACATAGATTGTTCCGTGTGTATCTGTAAACAAAACATAAGAAAATGGAGTTCCCCATAACTGAGTATCAGAGACACGATGCAGTACCTATTTGAGTCCTTTTCCCTCTTGTCCAGGGTCTAAGCTTAATTTACTAAAATTCTTGTTTTAGGAACAATTTCTCTAAAGATTGTTCTATGTGTTCAGCAGTTAAGGAACACACGCTGTCAAAAGTATGATGCACTGTGCAGATTGTAGCTACTGTGGGGAAAGGAAAAAAAACTGTGACAACTTAAGCAATAGTTTTTGAGAAATCTGCGATAAGTCAAGAGTGCTTTTAACTCCCAGCACTGGTTTTCTCTTCACCTAAAAGCAAGTGTAAAACTGACTGTCTGGGTCTCTTGATGTCTTCTCAGATGGGAACACAGAGGCCGCAGAAGGCGAGGCACAGGCGGATGAACCTCAGGTAGACACAGCGGGGGATGCTGGGGAGGAGAAGAAGGCAGCAGAAGTGGACGGTGAATGGGAGCTTCCTTACAGCGACGAGGAAATTGAGGACCCCAAAAACTGGATGCCTCCTCCTTCTGAGATCAAAAGACTCTATGAGCTCCTAGCTAAAGGAGATATGTTGGAACTGAGCTTCGTGCCCCTCCCCAGAAGGCCTCCCACACCTGAACGCACCCCTTCGCCAGAGAGAGACGAAGAAGATGAGGCCGCAAAGGAAAGGGAGAGGCAGGAGAGGGAACGCAAGTCAGTAACGCTTTTTCTTTCCAATGATTTCTCGTGTGTTATTCAGTATTGATAGTAAATTATCTAGACTGTTGCTTGTTTTTAAATTCATTTAAATTATTTTATTTGTTTCTCTTTATATTCTTTTATGTATTTTTAACGCTTCTTCCACTCCCTGCTGCAATGCTTTTATTTTATGTAAAGCACATTGAATTGTTTGTACATGAAATATGCTATACAAATAAATTTGATTTGATTTATTGTTGAGATATAAATAGCTTCATGTCCGCCCCCCCAGGCCTCCAACTCCAACTGAGTTTGACTTCAATGAGGAGCAAATGCAAGCCACTCCCAAGAATGCCTTCATCAACAGACGCAGAACACCAGGTGCAACCAGCAAATAAGTAGCCAGTGTTCGGCTTTTTCTCATCTCCCAACTGTTCAGTGTTGTAACTGCTCAAATGTTTTTCCTCGTCTTCCAGGATCTTCAGCCCGCTCCTCCGTAAAGAGGGAAGCTCGTCTGGACAAAGTATTGTCAGACATGAAGCGCCATCGAAAAATCGAGGAGCACATCATGCGTACGGGGCGAGACCTCTTCAGGAGTGACAAGAAGCTAGAGGAGGCTCTCTCTCCAAACAGCAAGAAGGAGCGAGAGAAGGAGAGGGAACGAGACCGAGACCCCAGCACCATCTTCTCCCCGAGACAGAGGAGATACTGAAGTATTTAAAGATGAGGACTTGCCCCGAGGGCAAATGAGAGCTTGTCAAGGCTCTCACGAAACTTGAATTTTTTTAATGTAATGGGTTTTGTATGTTTTGTGTGTTTTGTATGACGGCAATAAAAGTTTTAACTCTTGAAAATGTTCACCGATCTATTGGAATCAGCATTTGGTGAGGCAAAATAGCTGCTTTCAAGTTACAGCTCTATAATGAACACAGGCTCAAAGCGCACACTTCCGGCTTTAATTTAAGGCTCATCGTTTCCAAGTTTCTGGAAAGGCTTTAGAAGATGCAGCTACTATTTGCCGCACCCCGTTTCCGAAAAAAAAAAGAGATTTTCTAAAGTTAAACAAAAGCTTACATCTGATTTATTTATTCGTTTTTGACCCTTTAACAGACATGAGTACAAAGGAAATGGTTTTCATTGTCTTCAGTAAACGAGTATTTAGAAAATGTAAAGAAGTATAGATTTTGATGCCAGTAACACACAAAATCAAAAAGTTGGGGAAAAGGCAGAGAAAGAAAGGGGAGGGTCTCACGTTTGGGTAAAAAGGAGAATCTGCCGGGGGTGCAGTTTTATTCAAGTGAGGGTGGCTCATGGCTCACCACGTTGTTCCAGACTATCAGAGAATCGTCAAACACTAAACTCAGTCGGGTTCAGATCAGTTGACTTTCTCATCATACTAATCTACCTTTTTAAGTTAAAAAAAAAAAAAAAAACTTCTGCTTTTGCACTGCTGAATCTGAGCAGACAGCCCATCTGCGCGCACTTCAGAATTCATCTGGCAGATGTCATCTCCTCATCAATGAACAGAAGTGGTTCGGAGCCACTGGAAGCTACACGTATAGTACGACGCCTGTGCCACCACACTGTATCCTCAGATATTACACATCTTTTATGATTGAGTTATTCTATACTTTTTAATTCAGTCACAATATGGTGCTGCCCATAACCAGGAGCACCGACAGATAGCAGGATATGTCACTTTTAGTTGTGGTGTTAAAATCTGACAAAGGGATCTAATTTCACAGTATATTCAGTGTACAACTTTTCAGCCACTGTTTATCTTTACGTTTAAATCTTTACGTTTTGCACCAAGCGTCGATAAAGAAGACATCAGTCCATTTCTGAATGCGAGTTAATTGTCTCCGGCGCCCTCTGCTGGCTGAATTAATCTTCCACACGTTAGAGCCACAGTTTAAAACAAAAATGCGAATGGGCAACATCAACCCCGTTGACATGCACTACACATAAAAACAAAATAACTGATGAATGGCATGCAAAAGAAAGGACTCGAGGCAGGCTCAGGACAGAGAAGTATATTTTCGCTAAATTCGAGTAACAATACAGCCTTCATGTAAGGCTCAGAAGCATAGAGGATAATATGTACGCATAAATATGCATTCAAAAATCACAAACCAAATAAATAAATAAATAAATACTTACAAATAAATAACAAGCATTTTGTGGAATATACAGTACATCAGTTGAAATGTTTCAGTATTGTCAAGAAGCAGTACCTTATGAATCCATGGAACAGGGGAATGGATATTTTGTGTACGACATGCCCACAGCTGTCCAGATGCTTTGGCACACACTATCCTGTCTTGATGGGGTTTCTTTTGTTTGGTTTTGTTTTTGTTTTTTAAGCCATTTGAAATTTTTCTTTTTTTTCCTTGAACCATTTCCAGCACACTGTACCTGCGTCAAACAAACATAAAATGATAAAAGAACCGACGGCTCGATGATCAGGGCATTTCGTATAATTATTAAAAGGCGTCATTTGTTGACCTAAGGGTGGAAATAAATTAATCATAATAGCGCAGATTACTCGATGGACAAATGTGCTGCTTGTCAGTCACAAGGGAACACTTCCCTGCAAGACAATTTCCCACTTTTGCTCCCCTTCAAACATGAACATTGTAAGTCCCCTAACAAAGCAAAGAAATACTTAAATCTCATGAATCCCTTTTTGTGAAATATTCCTGCCACGCAAAATGGACATTTACATCAGCACCAAAGTAAAAACAAGAACTTTTAAGTGAGTACTTCAGAGCAGCTGTCCTCGTATGCAAAATAAAAATAGTGATACCAGTGAACGGAATGAAGTTATATCTACACTGAAACAAGAGCCACCACTGTAGCCTTCAAGTGGTTTGCATACGCTTAGGTGTAAAACAGTGAAACGATTTGTCTGAATGAAGTGTTCGTGTAGTCCGAAGATCCAGAAATGTAGGAAAATGCAGTAGTCCCGTTGAAGGTTAAAAAGAAAAGAAGAGACAATAAACAGAGTACTCAGCCAGGGTAGTAATATTCTGACACGAGCAGCAGAGAACAATACAACCAATGATAATGTTGCACCTCCTCTAATGTGTAGTTATTCTTTACTGTTTACCTGTGGCATCTATGTGAAGAGACAATGCAACCTAAAGAAAAGTGGGGCAAAGTGACGTTGATTTATATTGGTTAACAAACAAATACAAATTCTGGCGTTTCTACTCGTTTTTTTGTCCCTTATATATACTTTGGAGGTATATAAGCCCCCCCATCACAAATTTGTAGCAATTTTCTTGTAAATCTATGACTGAATCCCAGAGACAATGAGTTTTTTTTTTTTTTTTGTTCCTTTAAATTTAAAACATTATTATTATTCGAACAAACGTGTCTTAGATCCAGAGGGGCCCTAATATGCAGTCAGAGAAATGAGACAAAACGTGAAAAAATTAAATCATCAAAAGACATAATACTGACAAGGAAAGGACAATTTCACACCTGCTATGTACAACCATCACATGTTTCTGTCCGAGGAAAGCTTCTTTCTTCCTTCTTTGTGGATAAGAATAAATGAAAATGTAAAGAAACTGCAAACAATGGGGGAGGAAAAAGGGATAAGGCAGCAGAATACAGTATTTATGACATTATCTCCCTTCTAAAGATGAGTCAGTCTGCAGGTTGGTTACATTTTGTTAGAGTGACAGTGACTACATAGAGGATACAGATAATAAACACTAACAAGTCAAAATACTGCTTAGCCGGGATTTTTTTGTCTTTTTTTTTTTGTTTTTTGTTGAAGGTCTTCTTCGTTACTAAACTGAATCAAGCCTTCCATCTACAGCAAACATACTAACATACAATATAATACATTCCTATGTTCCTACTCTCCCTATACTGTGAGGCAGAGAGGACTGAATTTGATCTACAAGAGGGAGAACAGCCACCTATGCTTGCTATACATCCAGGCAAATTCCTCTCAGGTCAGTGCATGTTACTATCTGTCACAGTGCCTGATGACATCTTAAAATACTCAGTGCCCAAACACTCGTTTTCCTATAAACTAAGAAGCTGAAGTAGTTGAGGTCAGCCACAAAATCACTGAGCTGTTCACTGGCTACAAACCCTTCAGCGTGATTTGAGGTCAACATCTCAACCTTTTTCAAGTCTTGCTTTTCCCTCATTGCTTTCCTTCCTTTTTACATACTCATTGGTACATTCGCCTTCCTCCCTTCCCCAACCCTCCCCCTTCCACTTCACTTTCCTCAGTGAGTGGCCAGCTCGGGCTCTGTTGAGCTCGTGCTGTAGCCGTTGGCGGGCTGTGGCAGTGCGCTGCCATCCGTTTGACGTTCCTTAGCAGCGGCTGTGGTCGCACACGGTCTCTGAGAGCGGGAGGTGCCCTTGAATAGTCGCAGGGCACCCCTGCAGATAAGGGAGAACCAGTAGAGCTGGGGTGCCATGAGCAGAGCAGCACCGAGGTTACAATGCCACGGCACCGAGAGGGGAACCATGTGGAAGGGGATAGATGCGTACCTGGATCCAAACAAAGGAAGCACCAAGAAACGTCATTTCTGTGCCTTATATCCACAATCCAAGATACAGATCAAGTAGCTGTGTGAGTTACTGACCCCAGCTGAGTGAGACAGCAGAGCAGAGATGGAAAGAAAGACATACCTTCCATAAACGTAGTAGAGGTAAGGGAAGAGTAGGACTCGAAAGATGAAAAAAGTGATCAGCATAAGAGCTCCATTCACTTTGTGCAGCAGAGTGTGTTGCTGTTTGTACTGAGAGAGAGAGGGAAACAGAGAGAGGGAGAGAAAGAAAAGCAAGCAGTACAGTTTTGTGAAAGTAGTCAATGTTGATCTCCTTAAGCAATGTCATATAGTTACTTTTAACACCATTACATTTGTTAGTGCAGTCTGTATCGACTCATGGACTGACCCAGTGGTGTCTGGAGAGCACAGGGGAACAAACTGCTGCTGGGACACTGGTTGACTTCTAAAGGCGGCAGCTGAACAGTGCAAGTCTGGTTTTATTTTACATTCTTATTGGTTTAAACTTTTATCTTGAACAGTCAACCTGCATCGCTGTGATAATACCATGGACAACTGTGCACGACCTCTGGCCCATTCACCAGTGTTAAACCCCAGAATTACATGGCATGCCATCAATAAATGGCCTTTTGTTTTTTGTTACTGGTCTTTTATTCTGTAAGGGGGGAACACTACAAGGGCACACCTTTTGTTAGTTATCAGTTGGCCACATGCACTGCTTGGGTAAGGCAGGGTGCTAAGTGACAGAGGGTAAAAGGACAAACTGACATTGTATCTGCTGATTATCCACTCTTAATACTGCAGGCTATATTCAGAGGCAAACAGCTGCCTTAGTTGGGGGCACAAGTAGAAAGCAAAGGAGGGGTTCAACCTTCACCAAAGCACCGAAACACTGCACACAGATCCACACAAACCTTTAACAAGTGCAGGGGAGGGATGCAACTTCTATAATGGCTATCCAGGCTAACGTTGTTACCAATTTAAGACTGATGTTTGACAGTGCTGTTCGTGTAAGACACCGATGGACATAAACAAGCTGCGTGCCGGGAATAGCTGGAAATATGCTCTCCAATGGATTAAAAGGGAGGAGAAAAAAAAAATGGAAAGTGCAGAAGAACTTTAGTGAGAAACATGCGCATGCGATAATGAAATCTCCTTTCAGGCTGATTCTTGACACTTACCTGAATAAGTATTTTTCCTAAGCAGACAGACGGAGTGCTGAGCTCAGCCATGAACATTATACCCTGGAAATAATCTCCTTTTCCTTGTCGCCAATACTGGAGAGAGGAAAAACAGGCCGATTATTTTTCATTACTTCGATTACAGCTTCGCTTCTTTGTTGAATTTCAGCAAATATAAAATAAAACTTGCAATCAAAATGCACCCCCCCTAACATCCTCACTGTTAATTTACGTATGCCAAAAATGCGTATAAATACTTCAGTGCAACACTTTTCTTCCCAAATCCAAGCTCAACAGAAAGAGCAACATGTGACAGTTACCACAGAGACAGGGAAGCAGACGGTGACCATGACAACGTGGTGCAGCACCATGAGGAACTCGCGACGCAAGTAGCTGGTCAGTGCGGTGCTCATGTGTTGGGGTGCTGCCGAGGCCTCCTCGTGCCCTTTGACCCGCAACTTGTACCAGTAGCACATGAACATTGCGTAAATGTCGTACACGAAGTAGGGGACAGCAAACATGATGTAAGAGCTAGTAAGCCAGTGCCTGTGTAGAAAAGGAGGAGAGGTTGGCTTTTAAAAAAACATAAACAAAGGACACATGAGAATTGAATTCAACAGTGTTAGAGGCACCAACTCAAACAGAGCCTTGATGAATACCAGAACACGATTTCTCTAAGACCAGAGTGCATCTACGTGATTCATTTCAAACCTGAAAAACTCACAGATCCTGCCAGGCGACTTGTTTCGCTTTACAAAAGAAAAGGCAGGCAAGTCAAATGCAACAGAGCTACTTACTGGTCCTCAATGATGTCCTTACAGGAAGAAGCAATGATGTAACCAGCTGAAGAAGCCATGACCGCCTGAACCGATGACACCAACCTAGTGGCAAAATTCAACAAGTCAAGTTTCTTTTTTGTTTTTCGTCATAAGCTGATGAGTTGACAGGTTTTAGACTACTTGGTTAATGTAAAACAGAGCTAAAAGTACTTGGCAAAAATAACATAGCAGCGGGAAAAAAACTTGGTTCTATAATATGTGGGAGTTAAGCAAAACAACTTAAAAAAAACCAACTTGTACGACACCCAAAAAAACAACCCCGCCCATATAACACGGTATTTCAGGGCGCACAATGAAGCCATTAGAAGTTAAATAGTGCAAGTGACGACTATCTAGTCATGAAAAACATAAAGTGGTCCCAGAAGGTCTAACCTGGCTGATACAATGACTGCATCTCCTTCGCTCCATCTCAGTGCAGGGATTAACTTCAGGCACTGTTTGGACAGGAGGAAAAGGCCTGGAAAGAATACAGACCCAGCAGCCAAGATGGTCAGCATGGTCCCTTGCGATCTGTCTGAGAGGCAAAAAGTACGGCAGGCAATCTGGTCCTCGAGATCCGTCGCTCTCTGTCCTCTCTGAAAAACACAGACCCCGACAGAGTGAGTGACAGTTTGCACTGCTCTCACCACAAGCAACTCCCCCGTGTATACATTTGGCTGCAGTTGCTGAGATAACGACAAAGGGACATTATCAAAGTCCAACATACGTGGCTATACATTACTCTAGCTTAACTAAGGAGATGTGAGACGTGGTGTTTATTGGATTGACAGCAGGGAGATTCCATACATTCAGCAAATTTTTTGGAACCTTTCAAAAGGATATTGACTCCTTTTTTTAGTGGTGGACCTAAGAGTCGTTGCCTCTTTGAAGGGAACACTTGTGATCTGAGAAAATAAGCACTTTGGAAAAGGTTTTCACTCAGAAACATGGAAGAGAGAGCAATTCTAACTATTCCCCTGTTGCAAAAAAAACCAACAACCTCTTGACAAAATTATTCTGCCATCACGTTTGACTTTAGGGACAGCGTCAATAGGACGATGCTCTGAGCCTGTTTTCCTTCTATTGAACCTTTAACAAATTTCACCAAGATGTTTCCCCCACACGTTCTGGTGGAAACTGTAACCAAACACTGAAATCCTCTTCTTTTTACCCCACTATAATCTGACAAACATTCAATTAACCTTTGGTAAACTCCCAGTGGGCTTTCATGTGCCTTTAGTGAGGAAGGGCGTCGATCTGGTCAAGCTGCAACGATGGTTGCCTTTCAGTCAAACTTTTTTTTACCTAAATCTAACGTCTAGGAAAAGCTTTTCTCCAAAGCTTAGGGGCACACCGAAGGATATTGTGGTGGGGGTGGGGGTCAGTGTTTTGCCAAAAGACACAAAATTCTCAACTTGGCTTTCACCAAAATACAACATCATCTGTGAGATACTGTACAAACCCAGGTGGGCCTCTTTTAAACAGTTACAACATAATTACTGGGGGACTAATCAAGTTGTACAAGCATATAAATGCCCAAAGACAAAGGTGAAATGCACCAGAGAATGACTAAGAGAAAATGTGCAAAAGTTTAATGAGTCTGAAAACATTTGAACATCGCGGAGAAATTGAAAGGGTTTGAAAATTTTGGGAATGCACAGTTTGTATTATATAGTGGCAAGGACAGAATGGCATACGGAGGGCCTTTTGTGCACAACTCTGTCCAATCCACCCATACTGTTGTTTATGACTTTGCCATTTATTCCTACGGCAACCATGTGGTGCTACCATGCGGGTTTGCTTACACCAAGCTAGCTGACTCATTAAAAAGCTCAAATCCATTAGCAAAATACGCAATGCGCTATTTTAAAATAGTGAACGTCGAAAATATCGACATTAAATGGACTGCTGGTGCCCACTGTTCCTGGCAAAAGCGTCAGCCAATGTCACCTGTCCGGGAACAGAGTTGGTGGGTAGCTTAACAAACAAGTAAACTGAAAACAGTTATACGCGGACACACTTAGCGTTATAGACACTGATCATTCGCATGGTTAACCACTCAATTTAATGTTAGCTTTAATAACTAGGCTAAATTGCACAACAGAAAGTCCGAGAGCACACATGCCAAAATGTACTTGGGACTAAACTAACGTCAACATAGCTATACTTTAGGCTTTCCATGAAAATGCACCTGCAAGTTAAGCTAACAAGCTAACGAGGGCTACAGGTAAGTCAAAGCAAATTAAGTGGCATGTCACCGCGTTGTTTAGAAAAGAAGTAATTCAGTCAGTAAAAATAAAGAATGCAGCTCACTGAACAGAACAGTACTGCTAACATTAAATGTCACCCCTCGTATTAGAATCCCTGCCCCTGCGCTGTAGAATCGCCTCCTAACAATGACACCACGGACGTTAGCATTAGCCCAAAATGAAGCTTTAGCAGTTAAGAGGACTGCTTGGCTACCCACAAATACACAGAACCACAGCTAGCAACATGGATGACACCCAAAAAAGAAAATTTGCAACTGAATGTGTCACTTTCCACGTTTTGTAACCGATTCATTCAGAAAAAAACATTAATGTTAGACTGTTTTGCAGCTTGTTATTTGTTTTTAGCCCTTAGCAGTAGCAGCTAAGTCAACCGATAACGCAAACGCTAACCGGGGCTAACAGATTGGAGTTTGCACATGTTGAGAATAGATATTAAACATTTACACAGCGGCTGTGCAGAGTCCAGTCAGCGGCCAGTCAAAAGTCGTGTCCTGCAGGAAGCGTTCAAAGATATCCCAGGGGTCTCAGCCTCGATTGTCCGCATGTTTATGTGGCCACTTCAATGCTTGAAGGGTAGTAGCAGCGAGCTAATGCTAGCTTGCAGCAACTTTGATCAAAATCTGTGTGAGGGCAGCTCACTGAGAGCATTGGTGGCTGGCTTGCGATCCAGTCAGCGCAAACAAAAAGCGTTATCTAACTGAAATAAGTTAAAGCGACAAGAGAAAGACAAAGACACAGTCTGGTCCAGATGTCAACGTGACGTTAGCTGATCCTGTCGCTAAGTCATCGCCTGTCTCGCCACAGCACAGCAGAGATGCCGCTGCCTCAGCCTCCCAGATGCAACGTTGACTCAACACTGTGCACTGCTGCGCCAACTAGTTCCTACAGGTCCACGCAGAAGCTCGTGTCATGACGATAAATGTGAGGCAGTCACAGGCCCACATTATGTACTTTAGTAAATTGTTGTCTTCATTAAAGTATCCCACATCTGTCCCAGCTGTAATCGGTGTCAACAGTATGCAAATCGTCCTCTCCAAAATTCACTTATTTGCACAGAGGCGTAGCCAGACAAAAGCCCATTGTAGCACATGTCCCCCATTATGCTTTCTGCACAGGCTTTTCTACAGACAGTACCATAGGAGCTCCCTTTGTGTGGCCCTTTCTAACTACTCCTGCCACACTGATGGACCTGAAATAAGTAAAGGTAAAAATGTTGAGATATGAAGGTGTGAAAGAGGTACAGTGGTGTTCATTGTGAAAATGCCCGTCCCCCCCCCCAAAAAAAAACCCCAATAGCCTGTATATTCAAATAATAACAAAACTCAACCGACATTCATTTCCTTTTCACAAAGATTTAGATGATTAAAGAAAATTAAAAACTGATTTTATAAATTCAGTTGACCATCTCAAAGTATATTTATTTAAATACTGTATATACTAGAAACATTTTTTCATCTAAGCTATCTCATCTTTTCTTTTTTTTCCCCATTTGGTTGGGGGAGCAGTTACATCTTGTAACCTCAAATGCGACTGAAATCTAGAAGATCATTGGATAATCAATGCAACGTTTTTCCTTTATTTACCCAGCAAAATTATAAGAGTGACTTTCTAAATGTAGAAATATAGAACATCCGTTTGTAGTTCCTTTCATGCTGGATGAAGTAGGCCTATTTCTTTCAACATGGCATACCAAAAAATGTTCCTGCTAATGCCTTTAACTGATCTGTAAAGCCTTAATAACTGCAAAAAAAGTTTATTACACACCATAAACCCTTTACAGGTGTTCCTTAATCAGGCTTGTAAAGATGTAGCATAATTCAGCACTTTAAAAAATATCAGAAAAGAGCAAAGGCTTTAAACAACCTCGGCCTCCTTTTCAGCGGGCCATTTCATGACCACCATAGAAAGTCAAAAGGGGGGAAAAAAAAGAACATTTAAAGTCCAACTGGAAATCAGTGAGAAAAATCAATTATGTGCAGCGATAGTCACTAGACTTGCAGCTCTTTCGTTAGAACAAGAGCGGTCTTTGTCATGAAAAGACCAAAAAGTGGAAATAACATTTTAGAATTTAGCCTTTAGAATTCCCATAAAGAGAGCAGACGTCAAAAGAGAAACCTAAAAGCTTTATAACATCCTTGTTTAATATTAAGTGCATTTCTTTTCACGGTCGGGCATGAAACTTTGAGAGCCCTTTAGATTTTTTTTGAGAACGTGGCCTCAATCATCGGGCTTTCACGTAAATTCCAAAAGTTGACAAGTTTAACTGATATAAAACATGATTTGTTTTAGTGAAAATTTATCCAATTTTGCGTATCTCTGAATGCCACGGCTTTCCTCTCACAGCCCTGCCCTTCACACTGCCGTCTTTCGCCGTTTCTGAGATGGTGGAATTAGAATGTGAGAAAGGCCTGGAGTTAGTAGTTACCCTTGGTTTCTTTATATGTGCGTGTTTCACTCAAACACTCCTCTGAAAGGCAACATTGAAATTGAATTATGTTCATTTGTACACGGTCTGATGTTCACCGACATGTCATTGTTATCCCATTAATTGAAAATACCTGATTCTAAAAAAAAAACAAGCATGTAAGGAGACATGCTTTATCATTTTGGACAAGTTTTTTCTAATTACTGTATATAAATGACCACGCTGACTGTTTCTTGTCTCGTGTTTAATAAGGTCCTCTTCATCTACTTTTAGGACAGTGTCAACCGTTTTAAGCAGAAATACAGAAAATTAGAATGGATTCATAAACTGTGAAGTGCCATTGTTTATGTGTCTTAACCTGTTTTAAGGTTGATACTGATTACCACAAAATTAACTGCAATTAGAGTGTGGAGTCAAGAAACAGCGGAACCGATGAGCTCCTTGTCGAAAACACTGTCACTTAAGTGAAAGCAATTCACTTTTTGGGATTTTTCACGTGACCAGAGAATGATGATGCATAATGAGGACAAGAAGACATTCAGACTTGTGTACAAGACTCAAATCACTCGGCACATCTTGCGTGAACGTGTGCTCGTGTAATTTAAGCACACAATGTGTTCTGTGTAGAACCTGATCTTTGCTTTTCCAGGAAGGCCTCGTCTCAGGAAAAGATAATTAAAGCCTGCACCTACCTCACGTGGTCATTGTTGTGAAGAGGCAGCTGTGGGAAGAGCGTTTTGTCTGCCAGTTGGAAGGTCGGAGGTTCAGACACTGGCTTCCCCAGACCACATGTTGAAGTGTTCTTTGGGAAGACATTGAACCCTCCGTGGCCTCCATCAGTGTGTGAATGTGTGTGACGGAGAAAAAGCACTGCAAATACCCATAACACTGTAAAGGCTGAGAAGTGCTGTTTCATTGGATCAGCTAACAATACCCGTCGTTGACATGAAGCTTTTTAAAAAGAAGGGAAATTTTTTTTTTTCCTTTCCCCAAATCTGCTGCAAACATCTACTGATTGCTGTACTTCCCAACCCTATTTTACTTTTTTTAAATGTCAGTAACAAGCCAGGGGGTGGCACAAAAAAGGAATGACGCACCAAAGCCAAAAGCGTCCTGCAGCTGATGAACCAGGGTGGTGGACAGATGCGCCTTACATCAGCAGGTAGGACTGGAATGAAATGGGTTTAAATAGGAACCTGATCTTGTCACTAAAAGCACTTTCACAGTTTCTGCTCTGCTCTCTTAAAGGTGAGAGCAAGGCACGTTAATTCCAGATAATATGGTCGCACAAGCACTGACGTCACCATTGGTTAACATTTATCAACGTATAGCCTAAGATGTATTGACTAATCCCAACACATGGTGATTTGACCATTAAACTGTTGCAAATGGAGCTTTTTAACTCTCCGTCTTTGACACTTTCAGTCTGTCAGTCTTCGTATTCTGTAGCCGACGCTGCAAGTTTTCTTGCTGTCGGTGAATAAATGATTAGCACACAAGACAATTCCTGTTTACTCTTTTTACTTTAAATTGTCCAAATTACAAAATAATACCATGATCTCTACTTCATCTACAAAAAAAAAAGAAAAACAATATTTATGACTGTAGTAAGCATCGTTGATTTCTCTTCTTTTTTTTTTGCTCTAACAACCTTTTAGACATGCATACTGTTGAGAAATATAAAAATATAAATATAAATACATCCCATTAATATTCTTAATGAATCCATGACTAAGATTTGAAATATTTTATCATAAAAGAATTAAAATGCAGTTGAGTACGATAAGGCATTAAGATGTATCACAAGAGCTGTACATAATCCTAGAGTAGAGGTATTATTCTTTTTTTTTTTTTTTAGTGTGATGAAGAAAACCTAAGATTAACTTGGAATAAAATCGCTAATTTTTCTCAACAGGAAGAACACATTTTCAAAGAAAGAAAGAAAGAAAGAAAAATGAAAGATAAGGGGGAAAGAAACAACCCTACAAATTTGAAGGTAACATATTAACACAAAACTGAAAAAGCACTCCAGTACAAAACCAGGATTTGTTTACAGCATACCAAGTGGTGTTGCCAACTCCTATTAAACTTCTTTGCCTGACCTGCGACTTTTTAAGCCCTTTCGACACCACACATCACTCACAATAGAACTCAAAGCAACTGAAATACCCGCTGGACGAGTGACCGTTCTTTACGTGATGCAGAACGACAAAGACTGGCGTTCCAAACATGTGCTATACAGAGAGTTGAATGACTAAAATCTAAAACGCATAAGTTTCACTCGTTGGACTGGTACATAGAGAGAACAAAGGACTATGGCAATGGCAGTTACAATCAAATGAATGGCAAACAATGTCAAAAAACGTCTGAATAAAAGCAACACTTTCATAAATATCATCGTTTACAGCTAACTAACTTAGAGGAACTGCTGAGTTTTTCTTTTTGTTGTGACAGTTCCGTAACAATAAGCATGACCGAGCTAGCTTGATTTCATGCAAAAGGTAGTACTCGGGTGCAATAATTGCCATGTCAGAAGCTGAAGTGTTGATTAGCAGTTGTTTTCTTATGGTTGTTGTTTTGTTTTTTTCCTTTTAAAAAAAGGCCAGACCCAGAAAGGAAGACTGAGAGCAAGACAATCCAAGAAAGCTCAAACCTTGATCCTTACTGAATCCAACAACAATTTAAGGTGCGTGATGCTCCTCAAGACAACTCTCCTTTTGTTTCTGTACCTTTAGGAAACAAATGAGCACGTACATCCCACAATTTTCATACCTTCCACAGCATGTACAGTATGGTCTTCTGTCCTGATCAATTAACATCCCATTAGTAAAGACTTAGTGACATAACATTACAGCTTCAAATCAAACGTCGATCTCCATTTTGTGTGGGGAAAAAAAAAAAAAAAAAAAAAAAAAAAAGAAAACATGCGAGAGGAGCCCAAACCTACACTCACACCCAAACACCAAACACACAACTTCCCTTCTAATGTTTGTTATCTTCTTCTTTTTTGTTTTTCTTTTCTTTTCTTTTTCCTGAAAGCTATTCTCTCCCTGCAACTTTCACGCGAGCCATATGGATTCTTGGTGAGCTGCAAAAAATGGAGGTAAGATCAGAGCTGGTGTGAGATACCATATACAGTACTTGGTGCACTTGCAGAGAGCAGCCAATGCCAAAGGGTTGAGGGGAGGGACAGGCAGAGAGAGAGAGGGCAGAGAGGGGTGAGGAGTACAGTAGATGCTCACAAAACCACAGTTTCAATGGAGTCGTACATAAACAAGAGCTTTCGGGAATATCTAGGCTGCACATCCAGGTTTGTCATTAGTGTCAGTGAACCTGCCATAGCCATGAAAGTCCTTCTTTTCACAACTTCAGTCCAATATTGCGGCTCTTCCCATGTGCTCCATTTCTCTCCAGCTCTGAGGTGAAACTGCCCCCCTCGAGTGCTAATTGGTGATAATGCTCTTCATTGTCAAAACCTAAACTTGTCATAAATTGAAACCGGATTCGCATCTACAAGTAACTTCCACCTTCTCTCACCTTACCCTTAGCTCAGGGGCTCGGGTTAGCTCTTGAGCGCTAACTGTGGGACTGTGGTGCTGCAATGCTAGAGCAGTCTGTGACAAGCAGGTCCACCACTGTGTTACCGGTGACATAGACGGTGGGCGCCGACACCATGTTGCTAAGGGAGACAGAGCTGCTGGCAGCCACATTAGAAGTGACGGGGCTCGGGGCACCCTGGTTGTTGCTGTGGGTGCCCATGTGCCCCTGGAGCTGAGTGGGCGTCTTGCAGTGGACGCCGCACAGTTGGCAGACGAGAACACCACCAGAGGCCGTGCCGCCAAAGCCCCCGGGACTCTCCTTCCACTCTTGGCCGTGGTGTTTCTGGGCGTGAACACGAAGGTACGTCAGCGTGGTGAAACCTGATGGGTGACAGATGAGCCAGGAGTCATTTCGGAGAGATGCGGCAATCGATCAAAAAGAAGTCTGATCTTTCATATTAGAAATGTAGGCAAATCAGGTAAAGTGAAAGGCAATCAAAAAACAAACAAATTCTACCAACAGGATCTCAAAATGTCAGCATAATTGATTTACAGGATATAACACATTCTTGCTGGTGAACGCAGATCAATCTGAATGTAACAAAACCCATATGCCAGCCCCTCTGATCACGACTGAGTGTAGTAGTGATTTAAACTCTTTTCTTTATATTTTTGCATTCATATTGCTAATATTTTTTACTTTATATTGTTGATACTTTATCTTTCTTATTCTTGTTTTGTTTCATATCTATGTAGATACGTGTGCTGCCACATACTCAATCAATGCAAAAGCAAAGGCGCAAAATCGATAACTGGTGCTTTTACTCAGGGACGGTGACCTTCTCCAGACTTGGAACTGCTGTGAAGTTGCAGCGCGTTGTGACCTGAATAAGGAGCTGCGCTTAGCCAAAACAGAGTCTGCTCCATAACTTGTGAACTCCACGGGTACTGGGACTTTACAGGTGCTGTACTTACTGTAAACGAGCCAGTCAAAAGGGCATGTGTACTTACTGCGGTTACAGAGGTGGCAGGAGTGGTGCTGCGACTGGTTGTGCACCCTCATGTGATCCGTGATGTAAGCGGCAGACAGGAGCTTCCCACAGATGTGGCAGGGCACCTTCTCCTCGTGACGAATCATGTGCGCACGCAAGCGATCCTTCGTGGCAAAGCTGGACTCACAAGTCTGAGGAAAGGTAGAAACATTCAGTCAAGCAGAAGTCACGCAGACACTTAACTCTTATGTATGACGTGACAGCAACAGAGTTGTTTATGGGTACAAAAAAAGGAATTACAATAATTATGTGACTTTTTTTTCTGTCAAGGGGTTGAGGGTGTGAACCATCTAAAGATACAGATAAATGAAGATAACAGGACATGCAGTAAAACGGAAGTGTGACTTACGGGGCATTTGAAGGGACGCTCTGAGGAGTGCACCTGTCTGACATGACTGTTGAGATGGTCAGGCCTTTGGAAAGATGGACAGTGGGACATGTTAGAGTAGAAGAAGATTGTTTTCTGATTATCTCGGTGCTGTGCGACTGCTCCACAGCCTTACCTGGAGAAAGCCTTGCCGCAGTGAGGGCAGATGTAGGGTTTTTCCACACCACCCTGGTGCGAGCGCACATGGTGGCTCATGCGGTCCTTCCTCTTGAAGCGCTGCTGGCAGATGGGACAGGAGAAAGGTTTCTCGTCCGAGTGGGACAGGCGGTGGCGGTTGAGGTGGTAGACGTCTCGGAAGGCCTTGCCACATGTCTCGCAGGCGTGGTTCTTCCTCACGGGATTTGGGTTGGGATTTGTGGGCCGCTGAGGCAAAAACAAGCAGATGAACAAGCTACAGAGTTTAGGTTTGAAGAGTTTCAACACAGAATTTGTTCCAATTACACGACAACATACTGTCAGCCATTCAACATTCCCTTATTTTTGTTGAAACCATGCAAATGTATACAGATAACTGCTGATTAAGTAACTGATTTGGATAAGTAAAGTTGCCCATCGTTTTGTGTTTGCACACGGTTTGTGTTACAGAGAACATGCAGGGGAGCGCGAGGGGGGAGCTTCGAGCACAGTGTTTCTTAAACTGGGGACCAGTACCAAACACTGGGATGGATTTTACTGGCCCCAAAACCAATTTCTGATCATTGAGCTGAAACAGAATTGACCACACAGGAGAATTTAACTCGGTGTGATGCAGGTTGACACACGGCAACTGCTTCGGAGAAGGTGGTTTAAACTTCCTTGTGATGAGGCAGCTTAAGAAACAGCATGCTTGAAGGTTTGGGGTTGACGACAGCCGTCTCCACAAGGCCCTGACCCACCTGTACTGTCGCCCCTGTGGCCATGACGACAGCAGCAGGAGGCGGAGCATGAGGGTTAACACTAGCCATTACGTTTGCCATGGCCACCCCTTCACCATCCTGACCACCCAGAAGAGGCTGTTGGGCGCCCGCCAGCACGCCGGGAGGGGCGAGAGGGGGAGGCGCGGAGAGGTGCAGCAGGGAGAGGGGAACAGTGGGCCTCTCCGTCCTCCCTCCGGCCCCCACCGCCATCGCCAGCGGGGCCGCTGCCGCCACCACCACCTGGCCAGCTGCTCCCTCCTTTGCTCCCTCCGCCTGCTCTCTGGCCCTGTCCTTCATGCGTACCCCAGTGTGGACCGACTGGTGCCGCCGCAGGTTGTAGTTGTTCTTGAACTGCTTGTTGCAGATGGCACAGATGTGTTGCGCGCGGGCCGGCCGGGACACTGGCTTCACTGGACCCCAGGGAGTCGGGAGAAAAGACAGAAAGAGACTCGTTAGTGTCACCTAAAAGCCAAAGAGTAAGTGAAAGCAGTCAAATGAACTTATCAATCGTTCAGAATGCGTTACTAAATGTTAACTTATGGTAAAGATCTTAATAAGATTCCACCAGCACCAAACAGATTATTCTAAAGACAAGAAAACCAAATTTGTTATTTTGTTTTCATGATTAGAAACTAACTAGATTTTGATTCTTTCTTCAATTATTTGATCCTCTAGCCGTCACCCTGCACAGTGTTGCAAGGTCTAAACTTCGTGGTGGTTTTCAGCAGACCGAGGCAATTCAGAATCAATGAATGACGCAGCACACTGTTGGCCAGTGGACGTGAAATCGCTCACCAATAAGTGAATGGAAAGAGCTCGCAGCTTAGAAAAAAATAAAATAGTAAAAGCAATCACGGTGGCAAAGTGGCTGAAGGGGCACCACAATGAAAAACAGAGATACTGGAAAAATTGTACATGGTTTGCAGGTTGAATATATAAATCCAATAAATGAATCCAATGGGTTCTCCTACAGATTCCAGTTTTCTTTCGGCCTGGTTGCTACTACAGCAGCTCTTCATTAATTCATCTATAGAAGACGTTTTTGACGTCCAAAAAAAATGTCATCATGAAGTTAATCAAGTCCAAACAACACTAATCCACAGCTAATTATTGCACTCTGATGGTGTCAGGAAACTGGGATGTATGAACATTTCATATTCAGTGAAAAACCTAATAATGAGAATAGGAAGGTTAGTTTCAGGCCTCGACACGACTTGCAGTCCGACTGCATCACAGCACTATCTGAATCGGTTTTAAAGCAACAGTTGCTTGATGTTAACATAAAGAAAGACCAGAGGATACTTAAAGTGTTCAATTCTGCACCTTCCATCTATGGGGTGGCAAAAGAAAAATGGATGATGTGAACTTTCAATAAGGTTTAATTAACAACACAGGGTTTTTGAAAAGTAAAACGCTTCATTGATACAAGTCCATTCCCCATTTACGTTTTTACTTTAATCAGATAAAACTGTTATATGAAAGGATTTCATTAAAACCGCTCAGGCCTTTCTAGCTTCGTCTTCCTGTCTCTTCACCTGCCTGCACTGGGTTTCTGACACCTGACTGACTTTAGAACAGGCACCGGATGATCCCATTTAAACTTTAAAGCCTTTCAGAGCTCCACAGGTGCAAAGAGGAGAGGAGTGCAGTGTCCCTCACCTGGCAGGGGTTCCTCACTGAGAGCAGTGGTGTCCACAGTTGAAGGAGGCTGTGCAATGTGCTCTGTGGGTGGGGTCTGGGGAGAGCTCGTATGCACTTGCATGAGCTCTGATTGGAGGCTCCCGTCCACTTGGTTTTGGGTGGGAGTACTCTGGAGAAGGCAAGGAGAAGGCCATCACCAAATGTAAACACAAGTCACAGCATTATCTTGTTGAGGTGCAACGTAGAAACACAAGATGTGAGTGCAGCTGGACAACACTGCTGAAAAGGCCGGTGTGGGGTAAAATGTGCGGTGTGAGAAGAGAGAAAAGAGGCCCGCAATGCCTGCCCAAAACAAGCCTACCTGGAAGAGAAAATTGCTCCAAGCAGCATCCATTTTGCGCCACAGTGATGGAGATTATGAAGTCAGCTACTGATTGAGATCGTGGAGAGCGACCTTTGCATGTTGCGGATCGGCCCACCGACGATTGAGGCGCCAACAGTCGCCTGTCCTGCAGCGACGGGCTTCTGGATTCTCTTGAAAAACGTGAATAAAGCCGTCTGCAAAAATATGTTTTTCTCATTGAGGTAGCCTGGTGCTGTCAATTAAAATGCACGCAGCTGTTGACTAAAGCAGGCTGCGGTACACGGGCAGAAGTGGAGCAGGCCAAGTCCAATAAACGGCCCGTTTCTCTTGGACTTTGTTGGTTTTTTTTTAAACTTTAATTATTCTCACACTAATCTGACCAGATCGCAGTATCCCACAACAAAACTACTTGGAAAATCCCCCAAAAGAACGCATCTTGGAAGTATTACACTTTAGCAGTACACACAGACCAATCTACGTGAAATAAATGCATTTTTACGCAAGAGTACAAACATGAGTTACAACACACGCATCTGGTAGCACAGCAGCTCATGCTTTGTTTTTAATTTATGCATCTATTTTTCCGATTTCCCCCAATAGGCCAATCGGGTGTTTGTCGAAGCCTCGATGTTGGATTCAAGCCCTGACCCCGGCGAGCGGCGCTCTCGCCGGGCCGCAGCCTATCGCTCCACCTCGGCCGTTCAGCTGCGAGGATGTCATCTTTCTTTTTTTATCGCCCGCTCTCCCTCCTCCCTCCCTGTCTCTTTCTTCCTTTTCTTTTTTAATTCCTCTTTCTTCTCCCCCTCCTCTCCTTTTCTCGCACCGCTATGTCCCACTTGCTCTTAAAGGGATAGAGTTTCTTCTTTGGACACCCCCCTCATTTCCGTCTCTCGCGCAGAGCTCGTCCTCTCCCCTTCCTTCCTGGTTTTTTCGGCCGACACTAAATGCACGCCAGCCCTTTCTTTTTTTTTCTTTTTTCTTTTTTTCCCTCTACTCAGACCGGGCTGTACTGAGCAGACCTGCTCGGCGGAAAAAAACAGCCGGAATTACTTTCCATGAACGGAGAGATGACAGACGCATCTTAAAGGCAGTGCGCGCAGATCCTCCCAGTCAGACCATAGTAATGATGTCAGAGCCAGTTAGAGTACAGGACGAATAGCAGCTCAGGATGCACACACAATAGATGAGAATGACTGTCAACAACGATGCGCCTGCAAATAATCATGATGACACTTATATGTGATGAGGCTCTCAATGTGCTTTTTTAAAGATTAGAAACTTAAAGGGGCCTCGGTGCGAAAAAAAAGCATCATAACTAAAAATGCTACAAAAAAATCAGACGCCACGAGAAGAAAAAAAACCCCCCAGAAACCCGATTTTTCAAAATGCAGCGTTTCAGAAAACAGTGGTTTTAGATGTTCACTTCTTTGTATCTCGTGAAGTGTTTTGTGAAAAGTCCTGTTTTCTGGAAACGGTGTGAAAGGCTCAAGATCATCTGCCAAATAATGTTTGTACATAGTTCTGTGAAATGCTTCTCACTGTTTCCTAAAGCCACGGTTTAGTCATATAGATGCTGTCCAATAACAACAACGGCAACAAAAAAAATAGTTAAAAAAGAGCTTTTCCTAGAGTCATGGAATATAAACTAAAATAATCAAGCGTCATTCATCAGAACAGCTACCAGCTCATTTGAACATCTTTTAGGGCTTGCTCATACAGTAATAAACATCTTAACAATAACGAAATTTGCACTAAGCAAATCAAATCAAGACAATTGTGAATGTGTTGATATCAATTTATTGTCTTTATTTTATTTTTTTAATTACTTTTTAAAACACCCCATTTTCTTTCCAACGCAAGTTTGAACCCTCCTTCTTTCCCCTCCGCAAGCTTGGAACTACTTGACGTAAGCATCACCCCCCCACAAAAAATAAAAAATAAAAAATCTCGCTTCCTCCGTCATTGTTCCAGGTGTGATGCAGGGACAGGAGTCCCCCTACTCTGACAACAACCCGTCTAAAAACCCAACCACACAGACTCCCGAACCCGCCAGTCTTAGTTTGTTTTATACAAGGAGTTTTCATGCATGCACTGATAGTCCAACCAAGCAGAAAGTAGTAGGTTATACAGGGAATTGCCTTCAGCTGGTGTTTCCGAGTCATACAAACAGCAGGGTGATTATCTTTTTTACTTCTTCTTTTCAATTTTTTTCAATTAAAATACTACTTTAAAAAAAAAAAAGTTAAAACCGCATAAAACAAACAAACAAAAAAAAAATCCTGTTATTTCCGGTTTCCTTCACGGTAACGAGCTTCAGGAGTTTCTTTCGAACACCGACTGATGCGGACGGGCTGCTGCGGTCACTGCCGCTGGGCCGCCACCAGGGGGGGCACGAGCACAGCAGCTCAGTCGGGGCCCGTCCTGTCACTTCTTCTTCTTCTACTCCTACTTCTGCAACACTCTTCCAACCTTTTGCGCTTTTTGAGCTGCCTGCATGCTGCATCCTTCGGCAGTCAGATACTCAACTTAATCCTGAACTCACAAAAAAGTAGATACAAAGGAAAAGCAGCTTTTACATTCCAGTGGCCAAATCTTTTTCTTTTTTCTTTTTCTTCATCAGGAAGAGTCCAGAGGTCAGAGTTCACGTGAGCAGTGGGGCGTTGCAGGAGTGTCTTTTAAAATTCTCTAGTTTTGATGTCCACAAAAGTGGCAATTTAACTAGACTTTACCGCTCGACACACATACATAAACCATTAACAATTATTAACAATCCCTTATTAATAATCATTAATATCTTTAAAGAGATACAACACCTGACAATGCAACAATTTTTATCAGCTTTTTTTTTTTTTTTTTTTACAGTAAAAGTTGGGCCCCTTTGCTCCTCGCAAGAAAAAAAAATGTGAACATTATAACAACAAACATACACCAGGATTAGGCTAGTTATGGTAATATTGACACCTATAGAAAATGCAGTTGGAGTTGTTACTCTAAATCATGAACTCAATACTCATTTGAATATATCAAAAATTACTATCATTGTCTGTTTATAAAAGCAAATGATTTGTTTTCGTTTTTTTTTTTTTAATATTTCCATAGATATGTACAGGGAAGGTCAAAAATCTGGGACACGTGATCTTAAATGCCAGTGAAACTTGGACAGATACGGTACATTTTGCTTTACAAATACGTTTTTTTTCCTTTTTTTTTTTTTTTGTACATCTATCTCATGCATTGGAGTGACTCCTGTAGACAATTATGTTGTTTAGATATTCAATATGCCAGAAAGCTTTTTTTTGTTTGTTTTAACGTATCTATGCATGTCTACACAAATGTCTCTCCACGTGCCCTCTGCATTTTTAAATTAGTCTCTTGACTTTACAGACATTCTGTGTATCTGTGTTCGGTTTGAAATCCTCTTGCAGTCATCAAATAAAAACTTTGACGGCATGACATCCCTTTAAGAACCGCTTGAAGGCATTGGTGACGTTCCAAGCAACCTGTTTTGTTTTTCTTGTGTGTGTGTGTGTGTGTGTGTTTTGTTTACACATTTAAGAAAAAAAAAACAAAACAGTAGTTATAAATCAATAAAAAGTGTTTTCTAAACTCCAACAGGTTGGAGGCTAAAGTAAACAGTATTTCTTTTGGATTCTCCCCCTTTTCTCTCTCTGAAGTCCTATTTACGAGTGCTTGCTAGATAATATCTGGACACTACGGACTAAATACAATTTACATACACAACGCAACAAAACATCATCTTCCCTTTTTTCCTCCCATGCCCTCTCTCTTTCTCCATTCCAGCAAAGAACATCATAGAAGAAGACACGGCCGCCATCCCCTCACGCTCTGCAGCTGTCGGAGGAAATAAAGGCTAACTATACCCCTGTGCACACATCCCAGCTCACTTTTATACAGGCTGTAACAAAGATAAAACACTGCACAGAAACACCATATTTTTTTTAATCTAATGTCACCTTAATCCGGTGTTATTACAGGTGGTTACATTCCTCCCGCCCTCTTTTGTACCTGTGAGAATGGGAGAAAACCTCTAAACCCACCCTGAGTCTAAAGAGGCAGAGTGCAGCTCAATAATGTCAGTTTGCCCTTTCTTTGCAGCTGATGTCTGAGCGTCAAGAGAAAAGGGTGATATCCCTAAATCCCCTGTATCTCAACTATTCCGAGAGTTAAAGCTGGTTTAGGAAAGAAGGAAAGGTGACAAGCTGAGAGTATTGAGATGCAACCTGTGATAGCTACCTTCCTATATGACCCCCTTTTCTTGCCGCTACCACTGTGTCTGATATTCTTCCTGCTCTCTAAGAGTAGGAGAGGTGGGAGCCGTTGGAGATGTGCGAAGTGACGGAGGTGCTTCGGCTCAGGACGCCGTCACTGCCCCCAGAGCCTCCTGGCCCCCCGCCGGACGCCGTCCTCCTAAGAGGCTGGGGGCTGTTCCTCAGGGCCATCAGGTTGGGTGTTCCGCGCACGCCCAGCCCGCCACCACCGTATATCCCCCCTTGCGAGGAGGAAGAGGAAGAGGAAGAGGATGATGGGCCGGAAATGGAGGGAGGAGCAGGTGGTGGGGGAGGCAATATGGCCAGGGACTGAGAGGAAGAGCGCGAGGGGAGGTGATGGGAGAAGGGATGGGGGTGTGGGTGGGCCAGGTCGCCGCCTGAGCCTCGCACTCCGGCCCACTCCCGCTCCCTCTCCTTCTCCTTCTCCCGCTCCCTGTCTCGATCCCTTTCCCGCTCACGGTAGAGCTGGGGTGTGCTCTGGTGGTGGTAGTGTTGGGGCAGGTGGTGGCGCTGGTGGTGCGAGGAAGACGAGGAGGAGGAGGAGGAGGAAGAGGAGGCAGAAGAGCGGGATGAATGGTGCACCTCCCTCCCATCCCTTCCGTGCCCTAGGGCCATCACCAACCCGTGGGAGGAGGAGGAGGAGGACTCGCTCCTGCGGTCACTGGCGCCGCTGCCGATGCCGCTGCTGCTGCTGTTGTGGCTGCGGCGGGAGAGCTGCTGCGAGGGCACGTTCTGCTGGTGCATGCCATGGCTCCAATGGCCAGCGGAGCGGGAGCTGGAGGGCGGAGCGTTGGAGTAGCCCTGCTTGGGGTAGGCTTCGCTGGGGATGCCCGTCAGTGCCATGTTGCTGAAACCCAGACGGAGGCTCTCGGAGTCAAAGGCCTCGATCTCGCCGGCCTGCCGCTCCAAGAGGGTCCGAATTCGTTCTGAGCGCTCGTTCTGCAGGGATAACATCTCCTCCTCGATCTAGGAAAAAAAGCATTAAAGAGCATATGTCAAGAATTTGGGAGGTTTTTCTGTTCCCTTCATGGTGTTCCTCTTCTTTTGTATGTGGGGTCTAAAAACATGAGGTTTGGGATCATTAATGAATGCAAGTATTGTAAGGATCCCAAAGTTATATTATGAACCTCTAAAACACGATTATCATTTATATGTAAACAGTGTCATTATCAACGTGACTCAGCATTTCTTTTAAGCCCGACCTGGCATGAGTGTTTCATCATCATTTTCTTGGTAATCATTTTTATTACCAAGATATTGGTAATAAAAACAAAAGTATATAAACAAAAAAGCAAAGCCGATAATTGTTATGGTTTGACCTCTCCTATTGTTAATCATGTTTCCAGATTAGTCAGAGGCTGAGAAATAAAAAGGCTTTTGTGGACAGTTGTAAGTTTGTCAAGAAAGACTTGCAGAAAAAAAAAATAGTCCAGTGTCACCTCACTTTTTTAGATGAATAAAATCCAGTTTGCAGTCTTTTCCATTAGCTCAAATGAATCCCTAAAACTCACCACCTTTCCGAACTACATTCTGAGGTGCTTTGCTTTCAAAGAGGTGATTGCCAAAGAACTCTAACCCTCTGCTCCAGCAAGGCCCGGCGAAAGGACACCCTCTGCTCCAGGTCCTTGACCTCCTTCTCGTGCTGCGTGTCGGTGTGGATCTTGATCTTGCTCTGGTAGGCGTTCAGCAGCTCCAACTCTTGCTGCAGCTGCATCCGCAGCACCTTGTACTCCGCTTCCTGGGTCTCGTCCAATCGCAGCTAAGAGGCAGATGAAGGGGGGGAAACGTGATGAAAATTGGATTTGGCACAGCTGAATGGGTAATAACATGTACGCTAGTGTTAAAGACAAGGTCAAAGGAGGAGAAGTTTTGAAAGTCGGACAGAGAAAAGAGAGAGGAGATGCATAACAGAGCAGAGGAGAAAATCGGTAGTGTGAGCAGCAGATTGCTTAATGTTGTCTGAGTTTCATCAGCGTGTGTCTTCATGTTCTGTATCCAAGAGGGTGAAATAAATGTTTGTTTGAGTATACATTCATTTAATTCCAAGCTCCGGAGCACATCCGACTGATGAATACAATTATCATTTTAAGCTTGAAAACAAACAGTGAAAAAAGAAATGGTGTGTTTGATGCCCGTCCTACAGCATGACTCCTGGGCACAGATTAAGTCTTGTGTCACAAAATACGTTTTTCATTCAAAGATCTAAAAACATTTTTGTCTAACCTCAGATCAACCAGAGAGCAGTAAACCTTCCCTGACATTACCCACAGCATGAGTGCATGTGCGCATAAGGGCAGTGGGGATTTGGCTTACCGGGCTTACGTGGCAAGCTGCCATGTGAGGTAATCAAAGTCGCTCAGAGGGTTATGTCACTGAGGAGACGTTTTGTCTGCCCTCATATTCTCCCTACTATGCTTCATTCATTTAAAAGCCTGATATTTGCTTGTGTATTGCTGCTCTGTTCTTTTTCGGGGCCTTGATTTCAAACTAAATGAGTAGTCACTTGAGCCACAAGTGAATGCTTGTTGAGTTGTGGAGAGCATGAATCCCATTTTGGGTTTATGATATTGTTCAACTTTACTCATGTGCGGTTTTAATTAATCATAGCTAATCGCAACTAATGCTAAACTGTTCTCCGAACGGGTATTGCATTGTTCCTATGCGACTGACTCCAGCTGTGACACAAAGCCCTGCCACGAAGACAAGACCGTGACTTTGATGATGTGGAAAAATGTAATGGTCAGTCTCAGAAGAGGCCCGAGAGAAAGCTTTGCTGTTGGGCGTATTTTGACCCCGGCTTAAATACTTATTAAGTGACAGTGGTGATAACGGTTTGTTAAACATACATTGGAGGGCGCGATGAAAGGCATGAAGCTCGTCTCAGGTTGCAATCGTTTTTTGGTCAAAGCAGTAATACATCTGCATTGAATATATGTTCTAGTGAAAGCAACATGAGAGATAATTTAAGTGTTTGTGGAATTCATTTGTTGTATGAAGTGAAGAGTGAATTTTAAACGAGCACACTGCTGAACAGGATCTTTTAAAGATCAAGTCCGAGTCCTTTTTGTACCATTATCTCTCTGAATATCAGTGTTCCTATTCTGATGACTTAGACCCGGCTGCCTCCGCTGCACTCTAAAGTTTGTCCTCGACCCTATTTTGTTCTGGCCAGAAAACGATTGATCTTTCCAGCAGACTCAGGGGAAGAGCAGTTTCACAGAACAGGACGGCTCATTAGCTATAGGTCTGGGTGGTGTGAGTTTAGGTGGAGCTTAGCACAGGGATGAGTGCTGGCAGGTGAGCGGGGGGGTGGAGAGGCAGGCAGGAAGCAGGCAGGGCGGCCTCCGAGCCAGGCACGGCGGTGGTGGTGTGGTGCGGAGTGTGATGTGAACATCGTCTCCTTGCCTTACTCACAGCCTGTGTGGACAGCATGTCATTGATGGAGTGGTCATACTGCTCGGCCAGGATGGCCAACTTTCGAGTCTGCTCATCCTTCAGCCGCTTCAGCACGGCCTTGTGGTCCGACTTGGGCGTGTTGTCCAGCAGGTGGTTGCGCAGGGCCTTGTACTGACGGGTTTGGATCTTACAGGTGTCCTGGAACTGTCGCTTAATCTGAAGCTCTTTGGACTGGAGGAGAGAGAAGAGAAATGGAAGCAGCTGGGCTAAAGTGCTCCAGTGGTTTTAGGTATGAATGAATGATGGTGAGAAGCAAGAGAAGGGTGACTTTTTCCACAGCGTGCTTTCAAAAGGAAGGATGTCAAACATTTGATAGTAACCAGGCTTACTGCTGTGATTTCATTAGCTTTAGCAGAGAGTTCAAATAATCTGAACTTTAAAGCCTTCTAAACCTCACAAATATTCTCAAATAGTTTGATCTTTGTTTTTCTCTCAGGAGAATTTTATGCATTTTCTCTGAGCTCACAGTGGTCAGTGCTCAGTAATAAGAAGCGATACCAACACATTGCAATCACACAAAGCCAGTACTGGAGCACACAGAGTGGGAACAAAGTTGAAGAGACACCGCTGCTGCGACTGGCAATTTGGGCTGATGGGATCAGGCAACAGAGCCGATGCCGTCCGGAACAATTCCGGCTAAAGTCGAAGAGGTTTACTTCACTGGAAACTACACTGACGCTGTCCTGATGGGACACATTAGCTTAAACGGGCATTGTTGCTCGTGTCATGACTATTTGGCTGTGAAATGGGAACTTTTTAAACAGTACTCTGTTGAAAAGATGGAACTGTGGGGGAATCACTGTTCACTTACACAGCGAAAATGTTTAACTTAATGTTATGTTTTACTTAAGAATTCTGTCAGGTGATAACACAGAGACATGTTTTCACGGATGTTCATTTGTCTGCTAAGAAGAAAATGTTACGAACCACAAGGCTGAATTTGATAAAATATCATTAGAGAAATGCAGCATGGGTGTTAGTGTAAGACTGCCCTCTCTAGGTGCCCTTGTGGTGACTGAATCCTCTGGTTTGGACTGATTATTTCACCATATTTTATGATTTTTACCTTAAAAAAAACCCCAAAAAACTGTAGAGCAAAACAGTAGAATTAGAATTAAAACCAGACTTGAAAATGTGTCCAACAGAAATCAGATAAATCTGCACATCAGCTCTACACATTTACAGAGTTTCAAATTTCCTGGAGAACAATTTATATTGTCAGGATTTGCAAATTGTAATCAAACAAACAGGGTAGGGTCCTCTCCTGCAGCAATATGTAACAGATGAATGTCTTTACTGTTTAGGTTTGAAATGCACTGAGCTGACCCAGAATGAAAAAAAAAAGAAAATTCAAAGGCCTATTGGTTTATTTCACATCCTCAGGCCTTTAGAATCCGGATTTAAAAAGAAAATCCACTTTTCAAGGCTAACGTTACCACATAGCACTGTGGAAATCTCTGAAGCCAGCCATCATTTCTCTACATCCAACTTCTAAACAGCCAGACTCACTCAGAATCTTTTAAAGTGGTCTCGAGCAATAGTTCTCCAGGCTTTCAAAGTTTCATATTGAACATTGATAGCTTTTCACTCATTTTCAGTCCAGATTTTTTTCTTTTCTGTTACTGACCTATGAATTATTCACGCGTGAAAATGCACTTAATTTCAATGAAAACGTGTCAACGGAGAACTTAGCGAAAAATCCATTTGAAACTGTACCTTAAAGTTCTACCAAGCAAAGATGCAGAATTGGTAAAAATGCCCAAGACGACACAGTTTGACAGGCAACAATGCGATTCCCAAAAAAGCCACTGATTGAATACATCTTTGCACGGTGTGCAGAAAAATGAGGAGAGTTGACATCTGCAGCAGTGGAACAGTATATGAAAGTTATATCCTTCAGAAATGGAGAGAACTATTCCTGAAGACTACTTGAAGAAATGACAAGAAAGCTCATTTAAGAGGTTTCAGGCTGTTCTATAGTATAGGGGTGGGTCACATGGATGTTTGCACAGATTTCAATGAACTGCTGCGTCTATTTCCTGTTTTTCTGCCAATATAAAAAGGAAAAAAAGAGGGCAGCTCCAGACTTTTGCACAATTACCATATAGAGAGAACAAGGGTCAAAGAAGCTATGTTATATTTGGTGGATGATAGATGAAAAGAAGGTTGGAGACAGATGACGACAACAGATATGTGTGAGGAAACAAAAAGAATCAGGGTAGATAAAAAGGTCTGTAACAGGATCTGTTGACAGAAAAGTCACAAAAAAAAAAAAAAAGTAAAACATGTCAATAATGGAAAATCATAAAAACAGACAAGACGATGATTTAAACACAAAAGAATTTATTTTTGTGTAAAGAAAAAAAAAATAAAAAAATCTATAGGACAAAAACGTTCCTTTTTTTATGCTTGCAAGCACACAGTCTGCCAACACCCATGCAGCTAAAATGAGCATAAGAGGACGACAAAACGTCGCAATGCAGTACTATTCTTATGAATACTGCATAAATTAAATATATATATATATATATAAAAAATAAAAAAAACTTAAGATGATATAGCACTCAGACAGTGTAGCAACAAAAGAGAATGCAACATGTAAACATACAGAGGAACAGATAATCTGAACAGAACACAAATGTAAATCAATGGCAAATAAGTTACATTCAAACCAAACGCTTGCGTGAGACTTTCTCTTTGAGAGCTCGGCTGCTTAAATGCAGCTCGACTGAAAAGGAAAAAAAACAACAAAAAAAACCAACAACAGTGCCCTACTTTTTCCTTTCTCCAGGGTCATTTTACAGTCAAGACTGAGCTTTTCTACCCACTAATCCTCCACATAATGCTTCAAAATTTCCCCCAACATGCAGCTCTTTGTTCCTTAAAGATTTTCACACAGATTGATCCCGCCCGCGAGCGTCTCTCGCATCTCCGTTCCTTTGACCTCATCTCAAATCAGCTCAACTCGTAAGAGCACTTCGGCGTTACCGAGTAACGTCTTTGTCTTGCCGAAGTTAAACCGAGAGATGATGCGCAGATACGTCCGAAAAATTGCCACTTTGAAAAAAAAACAACAACAAAAAAAACGCTTTGGTTTCAGCCTCTCATAAAACAGAGGGGGTCGCTGCTCGTCTGCCATCACTTTGTGACCGAGTATCTTTGGTTTCACGTGAACAAAACACGTTTGAAAGCTTCGGTAAGTTTAGTCTTGATGTTTTACAGGCTTCACTTGAATTAAAAAAAACAAAAAAAAAAGTCCCACCAGATTAACAGGTAACGAAAACAACCGGAACTGACCCGTTTATGTTTGGTATCCATTTTTCATTTTAAAAACAAAAGAAATGGTTAACCGGATACGTCGCTTCTCTTCATTTGACGGGGAGCTGCTCCGTCTTCACTTTCACATTCAGTAGTTTAAAATTTTTTATTTTTTTAAAAAAAAAAATCAATCTTTAAGCGCGACTCGAAAGATTGTCTGTATGGCTTCATATAAAATAAATTCACTAAAACATTAAATAGGTTTTCATTATATTATACTTTTACTACTCTAAGGCATATCCTCGTTTCCCCCCCACTTTTCATCCGGGATACGTTGCTTCACAACAGACGGACATGTGTGCAAACGGTTGAAAGTGGGCGCTCTTCTTATTCGATTCCAAGGGGGGAAAAGTTTACACGGTAAATCCTAAGATTATTGCATAAAGTGCAATAAAAAAACGCATATATAGAATAGAAAAGATGGTGGTTTTCATCAGCTTTATCATGAAACATTGAACCCAGTATCTATATTAGCAAACTAGTTTTTTTTTTTTTTTTAGGCGTTACATTTCCAGCTGATTATATGAAGTCCAACAAAGACCTTCTACCCACCATTTCTTCACCTGGCTTCAAACAGCATCTCACAATGGCCCAAGATATTTCTGCCGAGTTGGTTATTGCACTTTCCTACAAACCGACAGCTAGTGTTCAGGGTGATGTTAGTGAAATGATTGAGTCTCCTTTTCTTTTTCACAGTATTCAGCAAAGGGGAGTGGAATTCTATCCATGGAGCCGCGCAACACTGCAACATTTGTTCCAGGCACTGAGAAAACAGTGAACTCTATGAAATAAGACCACGATAACAGAAGAACAAGATTGCACAAAAACGGTCTAAAAAATAACCATTAAAAGTATTTGTCTTACAAATTAAGAGCAAAAATAATAAAATAAAGAAACTCAAGGAACTTTTACAAAAAGCACAATAATAATAAAATGTAAAAACTTCACTGGGTTTGGTACAGCAAGTGTGGGTTTAACTGCTTGTTCAAGTCTGAAACGCCTTCTGATTCAACAGTATGGCTTATGTGCACACAGGTGTATGTTTGGATAAGCTTCTGCAGCCAAAAATCACTTCAGCCAACACACACAGGGATGTACACATGCACATGTACATGTGTGCAGCTTAAATAAGAATCATCTTTCAGAAATGTGACCACAAACCAGTTTGGGAATTATCTGACAACAAAGAAAGGTGGGCCCAAACCAAAAAGACAAGTAATGGTTGAATAAAGGAATGCAGAGCGTGATCATTTGCAAGCTCACGCGCACACATCACCGGCACAATACTTGCTATCTCCATGGCCGGATTTTCCCCCTGACAAACCTTCCAGATGAAGTTCGCCTCAACCCACACTCCCATCTCGCCTCCTCACGAAACATCCGCTCCCTCTCCTCCCTCCTCTGTCGCTCCCTCTCCCTTCTCCTCCTCTCCTTCTGCCTCCTCTCTCGGACCTCCCGGGGGAGCAGTCGGGGCAACCTGCTGGGGATCTCCTCCTTTAAGAGGCCCAGAGTTTGGAGTTTGATCCGAACATTGAGCGGCAGCTTTCTGAGAACCTGTCTGGCCAGTTTTATCACTATGGTGTTAGCAAAGTCTGCCAGGACCCCAAGGGGCCGCCCACTGAAGCGCCTCATCCAGAGCAGGCCCTTGGCCAGGTGAGAGGTGTTTGGGCAGCGAGCCTGACACTCTATCGGCAAGCTCTTCAGGGGAACTGGAATTTTGGACTGGCGCACACCCCAGTTGCGCCCAGCTTTGGGGAACATCTCATAAAGGTTTCGCTCTGCCATTCCGCCCATGACCGACTGGCACATGGCGAACAGAGGTCGCGGCAGACGGAAAAGGATGCGCATACACAAACGGTTGACTTTGCGGGGTGCGTGCTGGAAGAAGTCCCGGGCTGGCCTGACAACCAACACAATAACCAAGTAGAGGGAAAGGAAGAGGGAGGGAGAGCTAAGGAAGGAGGCTGAGATTAAAATCATGGGGATGTAGTAAATTCCCAAACTGAGGGACAGTCCTAAACTGAAGAGGCCGGCAGCCCATAGGCTTAAGGACAGGAAGGTGGAGAGGGACAGGGAGCAGCAGGAGCGCAGGAGGAGGTATGAGAAGAAGAGCGCCAAGAAAGCGAGCTCAGCGGAGAGGATAAGTGAGGCCACCGAGGGCAGGGGTGGCGAACGACGGAGAGAGAGGAGAAAGATGGAGAGCAGCAGCAAAGTGAGGTTGGAGGGCTGAGCAGCAGCCGAGAGGGAGAGCAGGAGGCAGATGGCATGAGAAAAGAGTGAGGGGAGGGAAGTCTGGGCAGGGGGAGGGGTGGGAGGAGGCGACAAGGTAACGGGCTCCAGCTCCTCTGGAGTGTTAGCGAAGTAAAACTCTGATAGCTCATCGATCGCTCGCTCACGGTGCCGTCTCTTTTCCGGGGAGATGAACTCGGATGGACAACCATCAGCCACACCCCTGCCCTCATCCTCCTCTTCATCGTGTGAAGTTTTACCGTCATCCTCTACATATTCCCACTGCACTCCCTCTATTTCCCTCACCTCGGTCCCATCAGCTTCATCATCCCTGCCTTCACTTCCCTTTCGATCTCTGTCCTCCTCATCTACTTCAAACTTCCTGTCAACTACAGAGAGCCTCACTCCCTCCACTTCCTCTTCTCCTTCTGTATAAACTTCATCATCTCCTAATGCTACCACTGCTCCATCAAGCTCATCCCCAGCATCATGCACATCCTTCATGACCGCCTCATTCTCTTTTTCTAACTCACTACCCTCCATGTCCTCCACCTCTCCCGCCCCCTCCTCACTGCCCCAGTTGCTGCTCGGACCCTCGGTCGACTGGCTCGTTCTCTCCTCAGGAGACCCCTCGCTCTGGGTGCTCTCACTCACTTTGAGGCTCTTGGGCTGCTGGCGGACCTCCACGGCGTGTTTCTGACGCAGCTCTTGCTCACGCCTCTTGTTATACTCCATCTGGTTGGTGAGCTCGGTCTGGTGCTGCGTGCGGATCAGCTCGGCCCGCGTACGTTGCACTAAGCCCAGCTGGCGGAACTCCAGCTCCTGGGTGGACTCGTGGTGACGCAGCAACATGGCGCACTCCAAGTCCTTCAGAGTCTGCTTTTTGTTTAGATCCTGGAGAAGGAAAGATGGTAACGAAGAAGAGGGAATCAAGTAGGGTTGGAAGTATTGGTTAAGTGCCTTTCAAGGTATAAATTTAACTGAAAAAAATAAATAAATAAATAAATTGGAACTCTAATAAGTTATGTTTGTAAAACTGTAAAACACCTCTCTGAGCAGATCCTGCTCCAGGTTGTGGCGCGCCAGCAGCATCTTCCTCTTGTATTGGCGACACTGTAGCTCATAATACTGCCTCTGCCTCCGCAGCAGGTTCGCCTCTTCCTCTGCCTGCAGCTGCTGCAGACACTCCTTCTGGTGCACCAACCACTCCTGCTTCTCCCGCTTTGGTGTTGACTGGTTCTCATTCAGTTCCTTGAGAGCAGAGAAAAGGTTCAGTACTGGCTCCACTGTCCTGATATCAAGCGGACAGATCAATGCAGTTCCATGATGTTATTATGACGCAGGATACGTTTTACGCAGCAGAACAGGAAGTAAATCTAAGCCGTCAGATAAAAAACATCAGACAAATGGAAAGTTGGAAATTCTTCCTCTCTAAAAACCTGATGTGTATGTAATGCAACGCATAATAAACATTTGTATGGCACTACAACTGATTGTTGACATGAAATGACTCAGTAGCACCTCTTTGAGCTGCTCCTTGCGCTGTCGATACTGCCGTTTCTGGGACTCTAGCAGACTGGTCAACTCCTTCTTTTGCTGGGCCAGTATGTGCTGCTGGAACTTCTTCTCCTCAGTCAGAACTCCCTTTGTCTGAAGAATCAGGCATTAACATGAAACAGGAGTTGAGGCAGCACAAACCAAGATGTCCTCAATTGCAGCAGCAGACTATTTTAACACAACAGTACAGTTGTTTCTCCCTCTGGCCTTTTTCTCACATTTCCGTTCAACAAATATGTTTGATGACTTCACGAGTCTCCTTTTTGCTATCACCCATGTTTTAATTTTTCTGCTAGCTCACCTCCTTCTCCCCAATAGCCTGGTGCTTTTTGGACAGTTTTTCTCCTTCCATTGAGAAACTGTTCCTCTGATTCTCCAGCTCTTTGTCCAGTCTTAGCTGGTGCTCATCCATCTCTCCTTTTAGCTTGTTCTCCAGGCCCATCAGCTGCTTCTGGTGCTGACGCCTCATTCGCTTGTAACTGCGAGGAAAAAGAATGAATCGATGTCAATCAACTTCCAACAAGCTTTCCTTTGTTGTTGCCTTTTTTTTTTTTTCAATTAATCATTAGAAGTGTCACTTTTATTTCAAGATTTCATAAAGTGGGTCCTTAAAGTCCCTGTCAAAGCACAAGCACACCGAGTTCTCTACAAATAAACTTGTTTTCTCTGTATTTTAAAGCAAAACACGGCCCGTACAACAGCACCAATTCACAACCTTTGTTATCTATACTCTTTATTCATTTATCAATACTGCCACTTTATAGAATAAGGCTGTAACTTTGTCACTAAAGTCATTCCCTCGGCACGTCAACGTGTGAAGAATGAAAACTAAACCTTGACCCGTGACCTTACCCAGACATTTGCTCTCTAAGGGCCGAGCCCTGCTCATGTTCTTGGATCTGACGGGTGACCAGTGAAGCGGTCCTGATGGTGGCAAAGTGGTCTCGGCCTCGTCGACGTCTACCACCTCCCCCACCTCCTCCTCCTCCTCCTCCTCCTCCTCCTCCACCTGCTCCTACACCACCTCCTCCTACACCACCTCCTCCTCCTCCTCCTCCTACACCGCCTCCTCCTCCTACACCGCCTCCTCCGCATAAAGCCTCTCGTTGTGAGTCAACTTCTGGCTGATAGGGATCATCGTAAATGTTGTCATGGCTCTGCAGAGTGGAGGGGGAAAAAAAAGAAAAAAAAAGGAGACATTTAAAAAAAATTATTATTTTTTTTTTTTTTAAATAGTTGATGGCATATAAATGTGATTATCAAGTGTTTAACCAACTCAGAGCAAATATATATCTGTGCAGTCATTGCACAAACCCTGAAGCTTGTTCAGGGCTTAGATTTCAGTGCAGAATTGCAACTAACGTATGTAATTTCACCGATGGGAAATTAATGTATTTAACCGAGATAAGACACTTCAGATTTAAATTCAATGTTTGAAGAGTGTCTTGGCCAATACAAAACTCCCTCACACATTTACAGCAAAATCACTTAGTGATGTTCGACCAGCATTCACAGATTTTTTTAAGGTTTTTTTGTTTTAGACCTGCATACAATTTAACAATTTGTAGGTGGCAACACTGACAATTCTTCTGTGCGCCTTCACTCTGAACTGTTTTTACTTCTTCTCTCCTGTAGGTGGTGCAATTCAACACCCCTGCTGTTTATCCTCAGATGATCTACAGCAAGATGCTTTAACTACTACATTCAAAAACTAGTAAAGAACAAATGGATGCAATACAAAAGTGCATTAAAAATATGGGACTGAAACACAAAAAGAAAGCTTAACTTCCAATATACTTACAGACTGCTTTGATCCTGAAATTAAATTCATCTTTTATATCATTAATGTAACACTAATCCTACAAAAGAAAACTACTTTCTCTTGTAAGATAAAAACTAAGCTCTTTCGTAAACTGATGGAGATAATCTGAAAGACGTTTTAGAAGGGATTGGCCTGTTTAACAGCTCCACCCAGGACTGACCAGGGGCTTGTGCAGGACGGAGCTGTTGGAGGTGACGGTGTGCTCTCCTTCTTGCATCATGGCCATCTCCCCACTGTCGTCAGAGCCGTCCGCCAGGCTGTTGACTGAGCTGCTCTGGGAGCTGGCGCTGATTGACATGGATGGCAGAGAGTGGGAGCTCTCCATGCTGTTGACTGTGCCGGTTCGTAACATGTACTGCTCTACATCCTGGTGACAAACGGAGGAAGAGAAGATTTTAGTCCAAGAAGTCGAATCTTTCTGGGGGGAAACAAAACACTTTTAGGGAGGTGACTGGGAGTATTTTGCCGAACGTGATGATAGTAGTTCATTGGCCAGTTTACAGCACAGAAACATGCTTGTCCTAAAAACAGTTGTTAGCAGTCATACAGCCTGATGCTCAAATGACAAATTATTCCCTTTTGTTGAACAACCAAATGTAACTTGATAAAATAATTCTCATGTATAGAACTGAGGAGATCCAATGTAAGCAAAAAAGTGCAAAACAGAGAAAGGGAGTATGACTTCAATCTGACTAGTCTTATCTAATTTGAGGCAGTTCTAACTGTTGTGTTATAAACATCAGCCAAATGCAAATGATGAACTGAAGGCTTAAAAGTGAACAAAAATCAACAGCAGAAATATTATAGTGCTTGCTGGTGGGGATGTTTTATCAAATCACCTAAAGGGATAGTTCGCCTCTTTTGACATGAAGCTGTATGACATCCCATATTAGCAATATCATTTATTAAACAAATGTGTCATGCATACATGCATACACACGAAATTTGTCTTCCGCTTTTAACCCATCCAGGTTGGCACCTTTTGACACACACATGCACATGCACAGGGTCACACACTCAGAGACAGATGCCAACCTGGAGCTGTGGGCAGCCATTCAGCACCCGGGGAGCATGCGGGTACAGTGCCTTGCTCAAAGGCACCTCAGCCATGACAAGGAGGTGGACTGACATCCCTCCAGCTATCAGTTCCACCAATCTTTTTTTTGAGTGGCGAGAGTGGGAATCGAACCACCAACCTTCCGGTTATTGGACGACCGACTCTAACCACTGAGCCACGGACCTCACATCGCTTGGCGCTATTTTTGCCTCTCTTGATATCAATGCGTTCAGCCAGCTAGCGATAGCCGCACCTGTTACGGTGTTTACTGCTCGGAAGCAGGGGAGTGCTCGGTCTGCACAGTCTACATAGCCCGTAGTGATACAAAGGTAGAGAGAAATAGCGCCAAGCTATTTTTCTGGATGGACGATTTTGTGATGCAAATATATTACCCTTTTGAACGCATATTGTTTTGAGAACCAAGACGCTTTATTTATCTAAGCCCCAGCCAACTAGCCGGACTACCTTCGTCAACGCCAAAACTCGTCTGGAACTCGGCTTTCAGAACGCAGCGGGGGGTAAGTCAATGTTCATAAATGATATTGCTAATATGGGATGTCATACAGCTTCATGTCAAAAGAGGCGAACTATCCCTTTAATGTGTTACTACCTTTATCACCTGTGTGCATTTTTCTGTTTCCCATCAGCTCTTTTGGTCTTCTATCCCTTCTCTGCCTCATTCTTACCTCTTCCTCATCACCTCCCTCTGGTGCCGGACCGTTGTGTGCCTCGTGAAAAAGGATTTTCTTCATCTTCCGGTACTGAAGGTTGTCTAGCTCCCGGACAGCATCCTTGGTGCGTGCTATCAGGTCCATCACAACTGTAATGGGGCGCTCTCTGCATAGGAAATGGTGCTGGGTGGAAGATGGGTTCAGACAAAGAGTGAATCAGACAGTGATGAACAACTGAGGGTCAGGGCTTTTAAAGCAACCATTTTGCTCTTGATGCCTTTGCTTTTATGAAGCAACTGATTACACCCATTTAAATTATTATAATGCCATTTAAATGCCAGCTGGTCAGTACAGCAGCTAAAATGCATGTCAAGTTAGAAAGTGTGTACGAATGTCTGTCAGTGTTGGAAAAAAATTAGACAGCAAATCTATTCTTGCATTCTTGACATAAAAAGCTCAATGATTGTGAATATTTGCCTCCACACTGGCCTTTCAATCACGTCTCTCTTTCATCAAAGCTGGAAAATCTGCTTTGAACTTTAATTTCAAAGCCGATTAACAAATGATTATTTTTCCCCAGAACATCAGCAAGGTGACTCGGTAATTAAATCAATGCGTGCTGGAGCAAGATAATACAAAGAGACTCCTCATGGTCTATATTAAACACTCGAGAGAGGTTTAGTAAAATATTTAATACCATGTGAAATGATTCATAACTGTGGATGATACATGCAACCATCTTAAAAGCAATCTCTGATCCCTGCTCACCATGTGCATCATTTCCTCAGGACAAAATACTAATTACTGACATTGAATGATTTGACAATGAATTGTCATATGAATATAAGCTACTCTCTCTATAGTTTTCAACTATAACAATCTCAAGGCTCAGCCTGTGTTAAAACACAAAATCCAACATTTTAACTTTGTGTACCTTGAGCAACACATCAGAGGTAGGTCTGTCCTGGGCAATCTTTTGTAAACAGGAGTCCACAAAATTTCTGAAGTAATCCGACCTGAAAAATATAAAAATCTCTTTATCAGAAGGCACATATGATGATAATAATTCACGATTTAATGATACGTGACAGCAGCTTGTAAAGTTTATCCATGAAAAAAACAAACAAACAAACAAAAAAAAACACATGCTGCTACCCCATAGTCTTAGAAAGTTTCATCGTCTCTCACCAATGATTAGACTGCAACACAGGGCTCTCATTCTGGGCGATGTGGTATAAGGCACTCATAGCATTCATGTTGAACAGAGGAGGCTTCCTCTCCGCTAAAGAGTGACAAAACACAACACAGTATGACAAAGAGAGCGAGGCAGAGGAGAGGAAATGTTTTGAGGCTTTCAGCTTTGTGAAGACCAAAGAATCCCTGCGGGCCACTTTATGGCCATTTCTTACCCAGCTCTATGCAGGTAATGCCAAGTGACCACACATCCACCTTTCCGTCATACTGCCCCTCATCCATGGCGAGGATCACCTCAGGGGCCATCCTGCATGGAGGAAACCAATTCAACAACAACAACAACAATTCAGCCACTTCCAGCACTTTACTTTGATTCTGGCCCAACAGAGAACAGCACTTCAGGGCACACTCATTCTGCACTGCAGTAATGGATGTTACGGCGGTTGGGCGACTCAGGCAGTGCTATGAGGGTTAGCTGGTTGGCAGGAACACACGGCAGCTGGTTAAAGCTGTGCAAGTGGGAAGTTTTATAAACGAATGAATTTGATTTCAACTTTCAGGCTGCCCCACCCGGACGGAACCGTTTCACTTGGTGTGGCGATACGTGGAGCACAGGCAAACAGGAACCCAGATGAAGTAAAGTAAGTGCAGTATCAAAAAGCCACATTTTTATGATATGCACCAGTTTACGAGGGTCCAACTGGGGACCTCTGGGGCCGATCAACTACACCTCAATCAGTTTCCGTGTAAAGAATAAAAGTAAATAAGATGAGGATGTATATACATATACAGCCTCGGCGTAGCTTCCTCAAAAAGCGTTATGAAAGCGACTTAGTCACACACATAAATAAAACAAGGAAATTGTCATTTAAAGTAGCTGTACAAAGTAGGGCTGTCGCGATAACCGCAAAATGCAATCACCGCGGTGCTGAGAGGACCTCCGCGGTGCGTGTCCAGGCCACCGCCACCACCGCTCACCGCACGCCCACCGCACGCCCCCTTGCACGCGCAGAACAACTCGAGAAACTAAAAGAGTTTTTAAAACTGCACAGTAGATACAAAGCGACTGAAAGAACTGATACTTTTTTTTAAGCCAGCACAGTAATAATGATACATTGTATATTCCCCGCAAGGCAGGAGAAACACATTAACACAGCTTGGTGCCGCGTTTCTGTCGTCATCTTTGCATATAGGCACCGCACACGCACACACGTCTGCATGCTACTCGTTGTGGTCTCATTCTCCCTCAGCAGCTGATATTACAAGAATATGCCTACTCAGTGTCGTAGCAATAGAAGTTATAATAAAATGCAGTGGCCTACCTTTATCTCGGCTTTACTCCTCTGCTTAGTCCGAACACTTTATGGCTTTGAATCTTCCCTTATTATCCATGTTTAACGTTGTAAATGCGACCGTCTAATATCAACAATAAACTAGCTTCCACAGAACCACAGCTTGGTTTGCACATTTGCTGTTGGTCTGTAGGCCTATTTAAAAAAAAAACATTTAAAAAATGTGCCGTGCCAGAAATAAGCTCTAACAACTTTGCGGAAACAGTTAAAGTTCAGCTTGGGTTGGTTGGTCGGCGGGCAGTCTGTATCCCGGACACGTGAGCTCAACTGCTGCGCTGATCTGCTTCGTTTTTCTCCGTCATTACTAAACGAAACGTGCGCAGGTCTGCAACAATGTTGATATTTGCCATGTGGCACTGGCAACAATGCAGAACTGGGGTATGCGCTGCTTGATCTCTGCTGTTGGTCTGTGAGCGAGGAAATGACAGGCAAAGCAAAGTGAAATGTCAGAATCGCTGGGAAAAAAAGACGGATTATGTGCTCGATTTTCATCTAACATTGCATGTCGTGGAAAGTAGCCTAATGAACAAAAATGCGATATCACCGCATACCGCGCTGTTGAGCGGCTATGAGTCACCGCGGTGGGAATTCCCTCACCGCGACAGCCCTAGTACAAAGGCCCGTTTGTTGCATTGCAGATTTATGGTTACTGCTATACAAAGTGCACCTGCACTTGTAATTACAGTTGACGGTCTACACTGTTCGTGTTTGCTCAAGATTAAGAGTATGCAGAATTTTTTCGAAAAAGCAGGAACCCAACTCTGTTTACCCATGAAGAGTGGTAAATGCAAAATCCTAATTTAAAGTAATTCTTTTGAATCCACGAGAAATAACTTCCTTTAACCCATGACTTAATGACACACTGTAATGAGCAAAAGAAACAAAAAAAAGAAACGTTTACCAGTAAGGTGTTCCCACGAAGGAGTTCGCCGGAGCAACGATGGAGGCAGAGCCAAAGTCTCCCAGTTTGACCTGTCCTGGCTCTGTTAGCAAGATGTTTCCTGCTTTCACGTCCCTGAGAGATAAAAAACAAAACAAAAAAAACAATCAGATAGGAATAAAAATGGCAGGTCAGGGAAAATGAGGGAACACAGCACAGAGAGACACGAGTGATGGAGGCTGCACTAAAATGTGTTACTGCACACTGTGTGCAACATAATACATATGTAGCAGTCTGCGCCTTCTCCTCTGTTTTTGTTTAGTCTCAAGTAAGAAGAGCAGAAAAGATAAGGAGAGAAAAACAAAAAGGAGGGCAACCTGTGAATCATGTTGTGGGAATGAAGATACACCAATCCCTGCAATGCACCGTGGGTTATGGCGGCTATTTCCGATTCCTGGAGGGGTTTCTTGTGGACTGGGTGAAGAGAAACATAAGAGGTTGTTAGTCTGAATGATTGAAATATTTCATTAAATCTGTGTTCTGTTCTCTCCTTCTTACCTTCTAGGAGGTCAGAGGCAGAACCCAAGCAATACTCCATCACCAGCTATGAGAGAAAGAGAGGGGTCAGCACACAGGACAGAGCAGAAAGAGGTTTATGCATTAGGAGCCCTTTTCCCATGTGACATTTATAAAAATGGGAGAGCTTTTGCAGTACAGGCCGTGTGAGGGCTCTGATGTGCTCCCCAACACGGAGGTCTGAATTCTAATGTTTAAAACAATTTTTACACCAGAAGTGTCACGTTTAAACTGTCTTTATGAAACACAGGTACATGGGCCAAATTAAGCCACTTAAATCCTTTACTAACAGCCAGGAGCAGCATGTTCTGAGGGCTGTAACGCAGCCACAACATTGGAGGCAAGTTCAGTAACTACCACCACTTTTCAGGGTTAAATGCTTCCCTCTTTGCCCACGAGTTGTTGCTTTCAGTTTCTGAGCGTCCACGTGAAAACTTATGGTCGGTAAATGTGTACTTCTTTAAAGAAAAAGGAAGCTTTGGCCACACCAACAGCAGAGTGCAGCATCCTTGGTGAAAATTAGAAGTTTACCGGGGTGTTATGTTCCCATCGGTGCCAGTTGGAGCTGATTAATACTTTTGACGACTGCAGCGTTATTTGACACACGAGTGAATGCTTAAACACCGTTAGCTGTTTATGTTTATTTTTGACCAGCAGGAAAGAGGCTCAAGAGCAACAGACTGCACAGAACTCAGCTGCCAGACTTTTCAGCACATTACTCTGGCTCCCAGTATGTTTTAGAACTTATTTTAAGAGCTTACAATTCACTTTGAAGGCTCTTTGTGGCCTCTCATCTTCTTATTATCTGATATTTAATACCATATAAGCCTTTATATTGACTGAGACCCTTGAGGATCGGACTTTTGTTCCAGAGTCATTTATGGTATTTTTCTATCTGCTGCTGTGTGAGGCACATATGTTTATAAATAAAACTCATTTTCAAGAGGCCCCGCATATTGATATTACATCAACGATTCCACCAAACTTAGAATTACTTCCAATATGTACAATAAATACGAGATGCAAAACGACACACTGACTAGTTATTTGAGTTATTTTTCACTACATTAACTTTCTCCGGGAGCCAAGGTCTTCAAGATGATCTCTGGAGCTAAAAACTCATTTTGCCCAGAAGGAACTCGAGGCTAAATCAAATACCAATTCCACATCGTTTTGTTTCACAGGAGCAGAGCTGACAGACGCAGATTAGTCGGACTCAGACAGACTCTGTGGCAAGTGCATTTGCAAACGAAATGAGGAAGTTGTCAACTCGACTAGTATCAATATTAGGACGAGCAGTTGACATTTCATGTTTTTGTGTTTGCATTATAGATGAAGCCAGGCTTTGCTATCGCCCACCCGTCTGTGAGAGTGAGTGTTAAGGGGAAGACTGAGGGGGAAAAAGAAAAGGAAGTAAACCAACTTGATTTGATGTTTTCATGGCACCGAGAGTTCAAAAGAAGAAATGTATTTACAGATCCCAATTTCCACTGATGTAACGGCACCTGAAGCTGTTGGCATCATGTCTGAGCGAGCATCCTCATACTTTTCTGAGAAGTTATGAATGAAGGACCTCGTATCAACTTTGTTCATTTAAGACCCACCTCATGTCGAACATGATGCAAATGGTTGCTTTTCTTTTTTTCTTTGCAATTCATAATCTTTTTTCAAAGCAGCCTTACATATTCTCTCATTAAGTAACAACACTGTCCAACCGTTCCTTCTTCATAGTTTACCATCTCCCCTGCCAGCTCTGAGGGGCATCAGCGACAGGTCAATCTGATCCCGTGTACATCACAAATGACACCCACGTGCAACAAAGGTGCATCAATCCCAGCTTGAAAGGCAGATGTGGAACAGGTCTTCTGTCCGTGCGTAAAACCAAATAAAGCAGTGATGGACCACGGTGATAAAATGATCTCCATCTGACTGACAAAATCATGACAAACTGATGACGCCATTAAAGCCATTTTCCCAAGCCAACGTGTGCTGACAAGAAATGCAGCTTTGTACCCTTTTCCGCTGACATGCACGCTGATTTCCACCCGCCCGACAGTATAGTTGACATGTTCAAATATGTTGTAATGATATTCACACAAAAACATTCATCAAGGAGCTTCATTCATCACACAAATGCTGTTGATAAAACATTGTAATTTACACAGCACACCTTTTGGCATCATGTCCTGCATCCACTCTGAGCTCTATTCAGATGCCACAACAACTACTATCTGGACAAAATTGTACAGTCTCTAAAAAACAAAAAAACAAACAAACAAAAAAATCTCTTGTGGTCATGCTTGAACTGTTTTGAAGGGGCTGCTACAATTGATCCCGCCATGCTTCTAAGCAAGAAGTTTTGTGCCCTGGGACGCATGTAACAGCATGAACTACATGTCTTTACATACAAAACGATGCAATTTATGCGTACTGCAGAATGAAATTAAGACTGACAGAAAAACACACACACACTCACCCATGCTGTGTGCTCTCTCAGGTAGCAGCCATGATACTCGACAGTGTTGGGGTGGCGCAGTTTCTGGAGAAACTTCACTTCCTTGATGATATCCTGCCATTTCTGGAACAGAACAAACCAACAGCCAATGATGAGCAAACCAACTTAGCATGTAGCCTGCTCTCATATCCAAGTCATATCATGAATTACAGAGTTCTCAGATCCTACCTCATTGGACTGTTTGCCACTATAGGACATCTTCTTGATCGCCACCACCTCATTTGTGCGGATGTCATGGGCCTAGTGTGGAGGAGTAAGGGACAGAAGACAAAACAGAAGCGATGAGTGTTTGTTATAGACTTGGTTTTCTATAAGTAGCAGACAAGCTCGTATCTTTTCAATCGTTTGACTTTGAGTTTGGCATCAGTTCCAAACTGCTGGTTGGCAGCACAAGTGAAACATTTATTTTTTTCACCCCCAGAAAGCATTAGACATACACGATGATTCATCATCCATTTTTACATTGGACACAACAAAGCAATCACTATGACATAAAAAGAATTTCTGCCGAGCTTCCTCTCCTCCTCGTTTCTGCACTCTCCGGTCCATCTCTTCATCCTTGACTCGCTCTTTTTCACCCTTCACTAAACAGGGCTTTTCATCCACCACCGGCAACTTGTTCTTTGTCCCTGACTCACACCGGATTTTTACCCCCCCCCCCCCCCCCCTTCTCTCCTGTCGTCTCTCACATTCAGCTAATTTGTGTCCACCTTGTGCTCTTGCAATAACTACCACCATCGTTACCTTCATTAATTTTCAGACAAACACCATTTCTGACCCGCAGTTTCAGCATTACCAGTGGATGAAAACTACTCTTCTGTACTGTATTCATCACTCCTTAACATCAACCACTCTGTCCTCTGCAAGCTATATTACAGTGAGTACATTTGTATGATGAGACCTAAATTTAAATGATGTGAAAAACAGCCTTGCCATTCTGTCACTTCCTCCCCCTCGCACTCTCTGCAGATACTGTAGCTTTGTGGCTCATTCAATGAAAATGTTACTCGTAGCCTCCTGCCATCAGTGCTACCAATAGTTACTATTATGATTTTCTTGTCTATAAAATAGAAGAAATATTGACAAACTTCTTTCTAACAGTAAAACAATCAGGGGATTTTTGTCTTACAAGATAAAAAGTTTTTCACAAACCATCTCCACACCTCAAAGTGCACGACACAAACAAATCCAACGCAGCCAAATTTCTACATTTCAAGCATGTAAATCTCAAGTAGGCCGAGGAGAGTGACAGTAAACTGCGTAAATACATGTGACAGAACACTTCGAACTGCGACACCGAGAACAAATGAGTCAAGTTTTATCATTATCGTGTTATTTCCATAACAAAAAACACTTCCTTCTGTCCGATGATTGAAGTTTCCCTCCTGACTCATTTTAAAGTTTGTAAAAATAAATCTCAAACTCTTAAATGGGCTTTTTCCTGTTTAACCTATTAAGACCTCATGTAACATACAAAAATGTTAGTTCCAAGTCAGGAAGGGGTCTCAGATTTTAATTGTTTAGGCCTCAGCCCAACACTCATGAGTGCAGCACAGTAGGGGAAGGTAGCATCTTATAGTTTTTTATCTTGTTTATTGGATTATAAATCTTCCCTGTGCAAATGCAAAAACTCCCTCTCTATACCGATTAATCTGCTCTGCGCTGAAGGGTCTTTTGCGATGATTTGAAAAATTAGATCATTTTACAAACCTAGCAAGCACTTTTAAGGTACAGTTTAATCTCAGATAAAATATGTTCCATGTTCCCTATTCGGGAAACAAGAGATAACATTTCTCTAATGACAACCTTTACACTCATAGTTAAGGACAGACATTCAAAGAGACAAAAACAGAAAATGAAAGCAGTGTACTTTAACACTTTGTCACCTATAAATTAAACAGAACAAATTCCAGCTTTTAAAAGATTTATTTGTCCACATCATTGCAAACTGTGGCCAATGCTGCACCCGCATCCCGTCCCAGACCCAAACACCTATAAAAGCAACTTACGAAGTAGACTGCTCCGAAGCTCCCATGACCGATCTCCCTGAGGTCCGTGAAGAGCTTCTCGGGATCCTCCCTGTAGAACAGCTCAGCCACCTCCGGGTCCTTCAGGTTCCCGGCCCGCACACTCGACGGCATGGCCAGCGCCTGGGGAGAACGGAGAAGACATGCTGGGTGAGCGTCTGTTATTTGGAAGGATTACAAACGTTTGTGCGAGAAACACGAGTTGCAAGGAAATATGGACCAGTCTGTCACGTATAATTGACCCTATTGGACCTCTGGACAAATTTATATGCAATTTATTCATATGCAATTCTTCTAAAATACCCCGGAGAAGTAAAACAGCAGCCAAACACAAAAAGGGTTTCATATCCAAATCAAGTCAGATCAAACTAGAGAGGAATATCTGCAGGAGTATACAGTGTCCCAGTATCTGTATAGCAATTATAGCAAGCACCTCAGATATTAGTTAAACATATTCTTTTAAAATTAACACTAAATCACCCGATTACCAACAAACTAACCTGCAGCTTCTTACAGAGTTTGGCGTTCCACGTCAATGGAGCAAATCCCTTCAGTTCATGTGTACAAGTACAATGATTTCACCAGATACAGCAAGTTATATTTCTAGCCTCAGAGGATCGAATTGCAAATAAGAAAGAAAATATATAACCGCTTTATGGACTGAATTATGATTTTCATGATTCAGAATGTTAAGATAGCAGATGCAGCATATTTTTCACACAAGCATTTGTTGTAGTTTTATTTCTTTCATCATCCATCTCCAACTCGTTTCAGTACGATTAGATAAATCCACACAAATGCTTTGGATTTTTTTTAGTCCATCCTAAAACGAAAACGCCTCTCACAAATGATTTTGACGGATCACTCACTGATCTTTAACCCGTCTGCATACTTAGTAACGCGATCATCGCCACGACACGGCATTAGCATGCCAAGGCCGAATGACCAGTTAAGACTGAATGGTTTGTTTTTAAAAGTAGAAGCAGAAATATGCTGAGATAACGACTTAATATTGTTCTAATCTACCTAACAAACTACATCAAATGTGAGAATTTGATGTAGTTTGACCACACTGGACTTCTCAGGTTTGAGATCTGAAGAGTCTCAACAATCATATTCAGACCTGATTTAACATTCTCATACGCTTTAAACCCAATGTGACACAAGTGCATATTAATATATATACACACAAGCACGCGGGAAAAGTAAAATATTACAATAAAGGCAGAAGGTTTGACCTCTAAAGTTTATTTAAGAAGAGCTTTAGAGTAAGGCTCTCCATCTGAATGACTTGCAACACAAGAACAACATGCCCACAATGAGCTGCAGACATCAGAACACTGTACAGCAGACCATAACACCTCCAACCATGAAGTTTCCCACAATTTCCCTACTGTGTGGAACAGTCTGACCACAAGATTTAACTGCATTTCTGAAGCATAGAAACCTACAACCACAACATCATTTGATAGTCCTCCGAAAAGCAAATCAAAGGTTTTTTGAGCGGTTATGGTAACACAGCCAAAGTAGCGGTGTTCATTACATCAGCGCTGAAAGAAATGTTTAAAAATTGTGGCTCTTAGACACTCAGATAAGGCTCAGACTGTTAACTGATATGATAATTTTTTGCCATCATGCTTTATTGGGTCAGGTGCTTCACAACACCCCATACCATGAGATAATATTAGGGTCTGTCAGCTTTTTAAAATCCTGCAAAGATGTCAGATATCGCTATTCAAAGCTTGATGAAACAGCCCGGAGCGTAATAACTCATGGGTCATTAAGATTCTGTCAAAGAGTTGATGTGAATGACAACTTCGGCTAAGAAACCCAGTACACCCAAATTCTTTGAAATGAACACGAATCTGTTGTTCCCGTGTAGCCATTTTGCTTCTTCAAAGAGGAAAAGCTTGGTTCCTTTAAAAAAGAAAAAAAAAAAAAAAAAGAGAGAGCGAGAAGCTTTTAAGAATTTTCACAACCAAGGCAAAGGGAAGCTCTTGATCTATTTTTTAAGAGCCCAACCACATCACACTGGTGACAACACAGGAAGAGACAAGTCATCCAATTTCATGTCTTAAACCAACATTACATTTATAAAATCGGGGCACAGTGGGCATGAAATGGGAAACAAAATGCATGTTGTCCTTGGGTGGTCAAAGAGACGCATTCATCCGAATTTGGTTATGACCATCATAAGTGTGCATCTCATCTGAGCAATCTAGATGGCTTCTTTATACTTGGCTGAGCAATTAGGTAAATCCATACTCCTCCTTAGCAAATGACATGTACACAACAGTTCATCGACAACAACTCTGGGCCGAGTTTTAAGGGCCAAAACCAAGCTTTCATGTCACTGTCATTGTCTCTGAGGTTGAATATTGATTAGGTTGTATACACTGCCTGGATGCTTCCCTGCAGGCAGAGCTAAAAATGTGCATTCAACTGCTTTGAATGATTTATAACGTGTCTTACCGTGGCTTTTGGGATCCACTGTAGCTAGCTCTGGAGCTAGCTGACTGGCTTGGCTGGAAAAGATTGGTTTCACTCCCCTTTCCCTCGGCTCTGGTGTCTACTCAACACGAAAAAAACACATTCTGTCGCCCGATGCTTTTACTTAAACTCCTCTCCATCCTGATGCCCCCAGTCAATTGGACAGCTATCACGTCGTTGCGACTTGACATGAGTGAAGTGCCAGTCTGTCAGACTGACAGATAGCTGACTGACGCCTGCCAGCTAACCTAGCCAGCTAGCTAGAAGCAGAGCTGTCTGCCAGAGAAAAGCAGAGGCTAGCTCTGGCCGCTGTTAACAACACTGCCAACTAAATAACGTAACGGCAGCAGCTGCCTGAGACGTTTTTAACGGGAAAGCAGATTCATTAAAATCCACCCCTCCGCTCCGCAATGTCATTTCGTCACTGTGTCAGTGAGTTTCATCTCCAGTTCGTGTTATCCCCATTTTCCTCGACTCTCACCCGTTTTTGTTCAGGACTTCATGATGGCGGAGCGGGGCGGGAGCCGAGAGGAAAACGGAAGAGCTCTTCTTCGACGCTTCAAAAGGAGGCGCGTGTCCAATAACACTGTCCCCGTGTGGCAAACGAGATTCGCCACAACATTACACAATAAAAGAACCATAGCTGCCACTGTAAAACGGGAAGATGTCACATTTTATGATGATATCATGAGTCAGGTGTCTCTGGACATATCACAGATACGTAACTTACATCCCAGAGAGAGACAAAAACTGAACTCAACGGGATGCAATAGAGGCACAAATCAAGACATTAATGACCAAAAGTAGACTCAAAAGAGATCCTAATCAGCACAAAAGAGCAGCAGAACTATAGACTAGAGACATGAAATGAATAACCATGCAGAAACAGAGACCTAACTTACATTTTACACAATCATAATTAAATGCAAAGTCATGGAGATACACATATACCAAAATTAAAGTGTTATATATATTTTTATATTTCCATTTATGAATGCAAATTTGCATTCTGTGTTTAATGTGTACCAACATTGTAAAAATGTATGGAGATTCTCAATTTTCAACATTTCCAAATGCCCTGTAAGAGACGATCTAAAAACAAACAGTCCATCACATGCCAATCCAAGACCATCACGTATGACAATAAAACATGGATTGTGATAAAACATTGATGAGATGTTTTTTTTTTTTGCAAAGTGAGTACTATGACTTGTTTCCTTTTCTTATTTCAAATACATTTAGAATGCATACAGTTGAATAGATTTAGCTGGTTTTACCTTCATACATTAATTCAGTTGGGTTTTGCATGTAGGACTTTCACTTGTAGCAAAGTAAATTTATAATATGACAGTACTTCAGCAAGACACTTGAATAGTTTTACACTATTAGCTATGTAGTCTTTGTTTTTTTTGCTGTTGTTGTCTTTGCCAATAATAAGAGTTGTGTAAGTAGCTTAACATGATTCACTTGAAATAAAAAGCAGAAGTAGTTTGTCAGTGCACAGAAACTCAACTTCAGAAGTAATGAAATATGCTGAAAAAAGACTTGCTAAAGGAGAATATCTCTCCTGTGACATTAAAAACTGCAGGCTTCACATGGTGGAATTGAATTTAGCGGTGGATAGTGATGGAGTGAGTGAGTACAGGCTTTCAGTTCTGAAGTAGAGGTAGAGTTGATATGAAATATTTTCATTCTATTGAATTCTATAGTTTGTAATATTGTATAATTTCTGATAAGATGATAATACATTGTGATCTGCAGCTCTGCCCAGATGATTAGATGTAGCCAATGGGGCAACTGTCCAATTTTTACTCCATCCATCCATCTATTGACATATTCATTTTCTATACTCGCTTTATCTAATTCAGGGCTGCATAGTAGCTGGAGTCTGTCCCAGCTGCCACTGGGAAAGAGACAGATAAGGCAGATAAGATAAGATAAGATTTTTTGCACATTATCATGAAACCTTTTATTAAATTGAAATGAAATGTGCCGTAACAGCTGTCTTCCTGAGGGGGGCCGGTGGAATTAATGTTGCTCAGAGCAGATAGTAGGAAAAGTTGGCTGTTAATAGTGTGGTTGCTGCTTATACTGATGATTAGTGGTAGAAAAAGGTGGATAAACTCTTACATCATATGTCGTCTGTACTGAAATAAGTCATGTGCGATGATGTTGTACATTTCTTGGAAATAAATCATAGAAGCCCCTCATGAGCGTAATGAACAGAATTCTACAGAATTTATCTTTATGCCTAATCTAACAAATAAACAAGCATGATTACACCTCGATCTGTCACTGAGTATGCTTAAGAATTTGCTGTTTTTCATGCAACGGTCTAAAAACACGTAAAAACAAAAATCTCCGTTAGCCGACATCTATTTCTGACTATTGGCTGAAATGCAAATGCTGCTGATGATCACAGGATGCAGCATCCCAACGATTTAAATTCCCTCCAACAAGAGAAATGGATCTCCTCTGTTTACAGTTGTTTAGGCTGCTGAGGTGTAGCGCAAGACATCTGATGATACCATCAGATGAAGGGATGTGACTGCATGTCTTCTGCTCTTTTATCACAAAAAATGTCACAACGGAAATCCATGGATCCATTTTAAAACTGCCCAATGTTTCAGATGACCGATTATCGTGTCATGCTTGCCCTAATTATGATGCTATAGACTGATGCTGTTGCATAATATATCCAGATGACGTCATCATTTCTTAATTGCCGTTCATGACTATTGGGATTACCTCTGTAACATATTGAGATTATTAAAAAAAAAAAACATATAGTGTGCTAAAGAATTAATAAACTTTTCCTTCTGTCGGGGTGATTTGATGACATGTTATCTCCACTCACATGTAATCCCAGTCATACGTATGATTTATCTGACACGATGTTTGCTTATGTAATCCATGAGGTGTAATCTCTTTGCTTTGCATTTCAGCAGACAGACCTCGTAAACAAAATAAGCCCCTCCACCACCAACCCCCTTTGTACCTTTATTTATCTTCATTTTAAGCTGCTCGCTAAGCTCTGATGCACCAGAATTGACAAACTGCTGTTGAAAAATTTTCTGATAAATACACTAGTAAACACAAGGAATTTTTTTATTTGTTTTTTTTAGAAACTCAACAGGCCTGCTGGGTCAAAATCGTGTCAGTTTTATGGTTCATGTGTTTTTATTTGAGGGAACAGCATCAAACTCATAAAACAATGCCACATGACTTTAACCCCCTCGCCCCTTGTAACTCCAATTATGTTGTCTCCCATTGCCAGAATTAAACCAATACTAAACCTTTTACCACCCAGCCTCCCCTCCCCTCCCCTCCCCTCCTCTCCATGTTCAGTCTCACTGCTCACTGACATTCCTCCAGCCCTTTATTCCACAGACATCCTCTCACAGCTGTGGATTTAGCCTTGCATTACCTCCTCATCAGGCCCACTGCAACAAGGAAAGAAAAAAAGATAATAAACCGTTATAAGTTGTTGTTGTTGTGTGGTGCGGCGGATTAAGCTTCTTATGCAAACAGATTTTGGAAAATTTTACATAACAGAGGAGCACTCAGAAGGAAGAAATTCAGAGCCGATGACATGCACCTTGTCAAGACTCGATGTGTCTCCGTCTCAGCTCAGTTAATTAAGACTCAGCATTAACATCCTTGCTGTAAGGAATGAGAACTGGCCCTGCGGTTTGAAACATTCAGGTAGCTTATGGCATAAAGTTATTCTTGTCACACAAATCTAACAAATACTGTTGAAGATTACCACACAATGCCAGAGTCTGTGACCTTTTAATATACCCAAAATCTGTTTTGCAGTAATGTCTTTGAAAAAAGAAGAAGATCCACCCACGTCTCTGTTGTTTCACTGGGTTACTGTTGTATGTTTTTCATTAGAAAAACCCAAAGCTTCCAGTTTGGACTGTTTAAATAAACAATAACATATGACTAATGCAATTTCCTACTTGTCCAATAATCAACAGATTAAATTCTTGATGCGCAATGTACATTCAGCGTGTGCCATAAAGATTTCTGACGGGTCTCCTGATCCATTTTAGATGTGTCACTTGATCCCAAGACAGAAATAAAATCTGATACTTAGTTGTCTATTTGTCTCTGTGTTGCATATGCAAAGTATCTCTAGAAAATGTTACACTAACTAACATGCCTCCATTCAAGCCTCACTGTGAACTTGTAGATGTAATAAAATTCTTCATATGGAAATTAAATTGATACAATGAAAATGATGGACAACCAAAGATTTAATCAAGTTTGTTAATAAAACACATTTAAAACAACACAAGTTGACCAAAGTGCTGCACAAAGTAAAAGAGTATGACATTAACAGTAATATTTAACAGTCACATCTCACATTCAAATAAAACAATGCAAACAATAAATATAATGTTGAAAATAGTAAAATATAATAAAATATATCAAAACTGCAGGGATGGTGAAATCTCAGGAGGAATAGAAAGCAAAAAAGAAGATAAAAATTAGGTCTTTAAAAGTGATTTGAAGTGTTGGAGAGTGAGGACAGCTCTAATGTGGGGTGAGAAACTGTTTCAGTGATTGGAAGCAGCCACTACAATGGATTGATTGCCTCTATTCTTATGCCTAGTTTTAGTATTATCAAGATGACATGTTAAAAAAGCACGTACCACCTTCTTTGAATCTTTATATCTTTACTTTGACTACGAGTCTCCAGTGAAAGAAGCTAGATCTAACAAGTGAGAACATCTGTTTGTAAGTTTGAAAACACTTTCAAGATAAATTCCTTTTCACAGAGGGATGAACAAATGGTCTGGAAGCGAGAGTGTCCACACCGATTCATGTGGATGTGCAAATATTTTTTTCTCAGTCTTATTTTCATTCAAGACCTAATATTTCCGGGGAACCTTTAGTATTTAGACTCAGGGGCAAATAGACTGGATATCATAGACAACAGATGAAAAGAGACCAGACTTAATCTAACATTTGTTAGATAAGCAGTCGTAATATGATCAGAAAGTCCATGAAAATGACCTGAAACAAAAGGAAGCCAAATAAAATCAAAGTAAATGCAGCAGAGGCCCTAAAAATGAATTTTTACCGTGGCATTAAAACTTGCACAATAGACTGATTTGAGGTTTTAAAATACTGATTTCTAATATGCAAAAGCTGTGCTATTCTGTTTTCAGCAATCCATGCAAACAGAAACTATTCACATAATCACTGAATTATCGGCCAAAAATTAATTTTTTCTCCTTCCAGAATCTCAAAAGTAAAGGTTTGCTCCATTTCCCTGTTTTGAGAACAAAATCTTTTGATAATACACTGAAACAGGTTTTAGTGATGATCCTGCTGTCTCCCTGTCACGCCACCGACTCCTCCCCCACCAGCATCCAACCCTGGATGCAGCCCCACCCAAGCCCATACAACCTTCGAGCATCCCAGCAGGCAGGGTTGTTGTGCTCTGAGAGGCAAAGCTGTCTTGGCTGAAGAGGGACGAGTCTGATTCTAAGAAGAAGAGTAAGAAAGAGAAGGAGAAGAAAAAAGGGCTTTCTGAACTTCAGGGTTCAACTGCTGCGTCTCAGCCACGAGTGTGACGCGTTTGCAGAAATCACCAGAAGAAGGTGAGCGAACATTCATATGGTGGCGTTTCTTTGTAACTTTGTTATTTAGGTGACGGAGGTGGTTGAGACATTTCACAGGATAACCGCACTTCCTTTTTTTCAGTGTATCATGTGCCACCAACTGTGAATGATTTTTCTGACCACATCACACTCTATTTCCTCTTGCAGAAATGAGTTTTGGAGCAGCGTGCATCTTCCTGCGAGGAGGGAAAAACATTGTAAGTACACAAAGCACTAAAGGACATTTCCATTTTTTTGTGTGCTTTTCAGTGAAGGTTGGTCAACAGCTGTGAAAGGCTGATTGGATCTGAATAGATTATAACCTGGCAAGTAACAGGATCAAAAAGAGACAGACTCCAAGAGAATTTGGACCTGCTGTTTGCAATCAAATACCAGCGATGACCCTGGTTGACAGGAAGCCTGTTGTCGGGTGGCCGCATAGTTTTAATCTCTCTTGCAGTATATTTCAATTCTGGACTTTTTTTTTTTTTTTCATGAAAGTCCATATAGCACCCTGCCTAAGCAATTTATTTTTGTTTTTACAGTCACGAGAGCTGGCTGACGATGAGATTGATGGTAAGCTAAATTCTCATCACTCACATATTTGCCTCTGCGTGTCGCCTTGACCTGCTCATACCTGGCAGCTTTTTCTTCGGTTTTCCACATGTCATATCCTCATTTGTGTCTCCTTTTTGTGTGTAGAGCTGCGTGATGCATTTAATGAGTTCGACAAAGACAAGGATGGGCTGATCAGCTGTAAGGACCTGGGGAACCTGATGAGGACGATGGGTTATATGCCCACTGAGATGGAGTTGATTGAGCTCAGCCAAAATATCAATATGAACCGTGAGTCCTCACTGAACCAAACAGTATAATGCTGTGGCTGATTTGCACATTAATGTTAATGCGTATTTCATGAAGCATAGAAAACTAAACAGAACCGTAATAAAAACTAAAAAATGTGATGATTAATTAAAGTTGACGTGCGCTCTTGCATCCTTTCCCCACTCTAGTTGGTGGCAAAGTGGACTTTGAGGATTTCGTGGAACTCATGGCCCCGAAGCTCCTGGCAGAGACAGCTGGGATGATCGGTGTAAAGGAGCTCAAAGATGCATTTAAAGAGGTGAGACTGAAACTAAAAGGAACAGCCATCTGGCCTCGTCATAAGCAGATTTTACTCACTCTCCGCAGACCGCAGCACTTACTGTGGTGGCATCAAATTAAGCAACTCACTGATCTCACAGTTTTCCTATTGTCTTGTGTTTGTGGTTAGTTCGACATGGATGGAGATGGAGCGATCACGACGGAGGAGCTGCGGGCAGCCATGACCAAGCTGATGGGAGAGCACATGAGCAGCAGAGAGATCGACTCTGTAGTGAAAGAGGCAGATGACAATGGAGATGGCACAGTAGACTTTGAAGGTACAAACTTTTTTTTTTATTTTTTATCTGTAGTGACATAAAACATCAGCAGTACCATCATAAGACAGTTTTTATCAACAGTGTGGTCAGGTCTCATCAGCATACAGTACATACTTTATGTAAATGTTGTCAGGTTTACCTAAATGTGATCGCATTTATCACATCACATTAAACTAATTAACCTGTCCTCCTTCCTTGCAGAGTTCGTAAGAATGATGTCGGGTCAATGATGACCGAGGACGACGCAGACAATAATTTGCACCTTTACAATAATGCAATAGCACCGATGCTGTCTTCCTCTTAACTTCTTTAACAAATAGACAGTTGCACAATACAGGCCTAAAAAAAAAAAAAAGAGTAAGAAGTTGTAATTCTTATTGAATACTGGACAGAAAACAATATCAAACAGTTCTCAGAGGATTTTATAGCTATGCAAAGATTAAGAATCATGTAATAACGTTTTTCTAAATGCAAGAACTCAAAAAACTCTATAAACAATTGAAAATGTATTGTTTCATTTGATATTCATTGTACATAAAGCAAGTCATTTTGAATTGGCTTGCGGAATTGGATCTTTTGGAAATAAATGTATTGTCCATGAAACATTTGTACTCTAATAAATGTGTGTGACAGTGTTACATTATCTTTACAATCCTGTTTCCATTGTTTGAAATACAGATTTAAAAGAATGCAATGATATACAAATAATTTTAACATTTACAAAAGACATATTTTTTTGGGAAAAAACCTGGCTTGTTTTGAATTTGTCATCATCAGCAAACAAGTCACATGACATGACTGAGAATAAAAAAGACCATCCCAGAGAGGCTGTGTCTTTTAGAAGTAAAGATGTGGAAGGGTTCAATACACCTTTAAGTAAGTGTGTGCAAACTGTTGACCTGTGATCGTACAAATGTAAGAATTTAAAGAATGTCAGTGAGAAATTCAGAGAATTGGGAACAATCTTCGCTAGGGACAAGGTTGAACAACCGTCACGGAATGCTGGTATCTTCCTTGGGCCGTCAGGTGACCCTGCACTGAAAACAGACATGATTCTGTATTAATCACTTTATGTCTCATGAACACTTCTGAAAACAATTGTCAATGAAAATGTGCACAAATGTAAGTTAAAAGTAGCAAGCAAAGAAGAACGAAAAGCAAGATCCATAAACACAACCACCTTCTCCGGGCCAAGGCCAATTTAAGACCGACCGAGGAAAAATGGAAAAATGTCTTGTGGTCTGACAAATTATATGGAATTATTTTTGGAAAATATTGACGCCACGTGACCTCTAGATTAAATCATCCAGCTTGTTACCAGCACACAGTTAAAAAGTCTGCATCTGTGTTGGTATGGGGGGTTCGTGAGTTTACTTGGCATACATAACTTTTACACAAGAGAGGGCACCATTAATGATGAAAGATATGTATATAGCCTATACAGGCTATAGGCTATGGCTATGACCTGTGGTGTTCCCCAGGGGTCAATCCTGGGACCCGTATTGTTCAATCTGTACATACTTCCACTAGGCCAGCTAATACGCAGCTATAATGTGTCCTACCACAATTATGCATATGACACTCAGATCTACGTGTCACTGACGGCAGGAGAACACGAGCCTGTAGATACACTGTGTCGCTGCATTGAACAGATCAGTGTGTGGATGCAAAACAATTTCCTCCAGCTAAACTCAGACAAAACTGAAATCATTGTCTGTGGCCCACAGAAACAAAGAGAAAGTGTTATCAGTCACCTTGAGACTCTCTCTCTAAAACCTAACTATCAAGTTAGAAATCTCGGGGTAATATTGGACTCAGACCTGAACTTTAACAGCCACATTAAATCTGTAACATCAGCAGCTTTTTACCATCTAAAAAACATTGCCAGAATCAAAGGAATAGAATAGTATACTTAGAGAGACTGATCCATGCGTTTGTCTCCAGCAGGTTAGACTGCTGTAACGGCCTGCTCACTGGGCTCTCTAAACAGGCTATAAGACAGCTGCAGTACATCCAGAACGCTGCTGCTTGAGTCCTGACTAGAACCAGGAAATACGACCATATTAGTCCAGTGCTCAGGTCTCTGCACTGGCTTCCTGTCGCTCAGAGAATAGACTTTAAAACAGCTCTGCTTGTGTACAAGTCTCTTCATGGTCAAGCGCCAAAGTACATCTCTGACATGTTAGAGCAATATGAACCAACTCGGGCTCTGAGAACCTCAGGGAGGGGTCTCCTGCTGGGGCCCAGAGTCAGGACTAAACAAGGTGAGGCTGCATTTCAGTTTTATGCTCCTAAAATCTGGAACAGTCTTCCAGAAGATGTGAGACAGGCCTCAACTCTGACAATGTTTAAATCCAGGCTGAAAACAGTTCTATTTAGCTGTGCATATGACACCTTAAAGTATTTTATCTGCACTCTTCACTTTTTAATTACTTAATGATTATTTTAATGGGTTTTAAATTTCTTTCTTTTTTAATTTCTTTCTTTTATTTTTTTTATTCCTTTTTAATGGTTTTATTGCCTTCTTGTGATTTTATGTAGCTGTAAAGCACTTTGAATTGCCCTGTGTATGAATTGTGCTCTATAAATAAAATTGCCTTGCCTAGCCTAGTCTGTAGGCCAAACGGACCTGACTGCAGTACAAAACTGTCACATTTTAAAACCATCTGAGGAATTAATAAACCAAAAAAGTGGCTCCAAATTGTTGAGCAACTAAAATCCTACATAAAAACACAAGTGGGTAGACATTTCACATTCAAAACTGGAGCAACTATTCCCTAATCTAACTAATCTACCTGTATACTCCAGCGCCAACACCTTTTTAAATGTGCTGTTGACAAAAGAATAAATCTACGAAAATCTAATATAAAAATTTAAAAATATTATCAAAATGGTTTGCAAAGTTCTGTAATGTTTTATATATTCATGCATTTTTTTTGTTTGAAACTTTCTTTTATTTTGCATGTTGAAAATGAGACTGTATCACTATTTCTGTCCAACTAACAAGACAAAACATCCAATGTAAACATGGAGGGAAATGCGGTTTTTATTTTGTGTGTGTGTGCATACTACTATGAGTTTCTATAAATTTGACTTCAGACAGATCTTTGGTTTTCCAATTTTTTCAAGTCAAAATGGCCACTGTGAAAAAGGCTGGTTGCCTTGGTGCTTACAAACTGAGATGGACTAAAACATTGTCTCTCCTCTGCTTGCTAGCTGCTTGTATTATAAATAGATGCACTGATCTACAGATTTCATGTCCTAAAGCAGGGATTTGTAAATCAAAAATATAAGAGATACTGCTCCTGTGTTAGTAAAAATGTTGAGGACTGAGTGAACTCTTGGGTTTGGGAAGACATCAGGATGAAGAGATTTGAGAACAAACATATACACGACACTGATTAGAAGAAACTGCAGCTTAAAAAAGAAATAAAAATCTAATCCATAAATTATCATTCTTGCATGAATGCAATACATGTTTTGGTATTTAGGGTATTTAGAGCAAAAAAAACGGTTGGGAAAAAATATACTGTCTATTTCCAACTATACACAAAGTCTTCACATCCAACCCTGACCTGGGGAGTGAAGTATGTCCTACTTTATCTTCAAATACTGTGTCAAATGGATCCAATGCCAGCACATTGGAGATTAAATGTCTGGGGGAAATTTTGGAACGTGGACAGGGACACAGCGTGCACTCATGTTGTGGACACACCAAAAAGACAGATGTTACTGTGCAGATCTCCAGTCATACAGACAGATGGGGTTCAAGGGTCTATAGTGCCAATTAGCAAAAGTGAAGCTGTTCTCTCTGCGAACCTAATAACTAAAAACACATCTGTGAACTGGACTAACAGGTTGGATACTAGGGGGTGATACTTTTGACAATTCGCTTAATGGATAAGCGATCAGTTATCTGTTATTTCTTTAAATGTACTGATTCATTTTCATGTTTCTGTGTTTTAAGCTGTTCCTGTGTCTTGATCAGGCATCCGAGCGATGAGGAAAAAAACTCATGGCAGATAATTTCTCATTTTTTCATTGAGTTCATTCCCCAGAAGTTGTAAATGCAATGAAAGTGAGGGTGTTAGCAGAGCGGGTCGTTTTTATCCATTGGGATGTAGTGCAGAGAGAGGCTGATGAGGCCAGAAGAAGAATCAGATGATGTAATGCTTGTTGCCTTGCCTTTGCTCTGATCCTCTCCTGATCCCTCTAACATCTAGCAGCGTCCTTTATTGCATTTAATCCACAGTAATCCACAGTAGTCACTCTCTGACTCAATCCAGAGGAAGCCATTCGGTCCACATGCTTGCTGTCGTGCCAGAACTGCAGTTTTAACCCTTTGCAATCATTATTTGCAGACACATTTAATTTGTTTATTGCCAAACTGTGGCTAATCTTTCTGAGAAGAGTATGGAGAACCCTGGATATCTGCAAGACCACCTGCCCCATGGGAGTTAATACAGCTTATCAAAATCATCTAGTCTTTTCCTGTTTTAGTTTAATCTTTGAGTTTGTTTCATAACATTATATATGAACTGCATCGTATCATGCGAACGGCTATGTAAAGTTTACTGAACCGATCAACCTTAAACTCCATTTCTATGTTTATGCGGTTTTGTTTGAATACTTTGGAATGCATTTATGCTTGAAATGTCATTTCATCAGCCTAACAAGTTAAGGAGAAAGGGAATCAAATTATTTTTAGCAAAGCCCAGCAAAACATGGTTAAAGCACCGGAAGGCATTGTAGCTCTTTCTAAATTTGTAGCCTACTGACCAGAATTTAGTGTGACTGCAATTCACAAAAATAGATTTAAGGTCTTAGGAATTATACTCCACCTGTGCACTTTTATAATACCCTATAAACAAATTGCCAAAATACTGTTTTTCTATTCATGTTCGGATTTGAAACGGTCCAATGATGATTTTGCAGGTAAGTATGTGCTGTGCCGTATTTCAGAAGCTCCTCTACTGCCGAGTAGGACCTATTTCTAAAAGATCTAACATCGTTTGAAACAGGTTGAAACGTGTTTCTGTTCAGTCTGAATTTGAGTTAGGTTTCATGAAAATAGAAATAAAGTTACACAAAAACACGTGTCTTCCATATCAGATAACATCACTCAAACATTTGGCAGCATTTCAATCATGAGCATGACTGATTATTGCCTGATTGTGCAAAGTTATTGTAGAACTACTCACCAAATATATATATATTTTTTTTGGTTAGCAATTGTTTATTGCATATTCTTTTATCCCACTGGTAAATAGGACTACTTCGGATATTTAAATAATAAACAGAACAGTAAGAAAGTAGTGTTCCCTCAACTTGGGATGTGATTAAACCACACAGACCACCACTTAAAAAGAAAAGAAAAAGAAGAAACTTTAGTCCAATGACGGAAGCCGGGAAGGGACACTTCTCGTGTTCCACAGTAAGTGTGCAGCCTTTCACTTTTGACAGAACTGTTCTCTGCTACTCAGCTTTGGTAGTTGTCTTCCTTGAAAGGTAATTAGAGGTCAGAAAAGTTCACTCACGCATATGTTTAAATGTTGATGCTGCGATTGTTAATTATAACTGTAAGGCTTTAGCGTGAAGCTAATATTAGCCCGTTAGCTCTGCTGTTAGCCGCATGCCCGTCAGCTGCAGTGCAGTCACAGCTCATTGTTGTCCAAATATAAAGTACAAATATATGGAGCTTATGTTTACTTTTAAGCTTACTAAATGCTGAACTTTGCACCGAGATATGTCTGCTTTTTTAGCATTGGTGAATGACATCAGAAGTTAATGTCGTACAGCTAACTGGTCAAACAGTACCGTCAGCTTGAGTTTATATGAGGTCCCCATAGCCAGAGTAGGGCTAACAGCTGGTGAGATCAGGGTTATTTAAGGAGACCCCCCCCCCCCCCACCCACACGCACACTTTTTATTTTTATTTTTCTGAGCAAATGTAAATCCTATTTGGACTTACTCCACTGCAAACCTTTGAGAGCCACGGGTTTTGTGTTTCTGCTTCCACATTGCAGTAATCTGCCGGAGGTGGTTGTTATCTGTTTAATATTTCATCTATAAATGTTATAAGTATGTGAAAAGTAGTTTGGATATAACCCTAATGTGTCGTTTTCTTTATGCTTATATTTTTCCAGAAAAGAAAAGCCCACAAATGCAGGGTGCAATGAAGGATCATATAAAAACCTACAAATCTGTATATTCTGTCCAGCAAAGAAATGTTAATGTTGGTTATTCATCACACAAAAAAAAAACAGATAAAACAAGCACTGTGAAGAAAGTTTTTGCTTTCCGCTACAAAATATTTGATCAGTTCACTCAGAAGAGAATCAGCCAATGTATTCACAATAAAATTGGCATGTTACAATCTGTAGATATTTTGCAGAAAAACTCAAGCCCTGATTAAAGTGATCGTAGATCACCTAACGCATGTTCTTCTGTTTTGTTTTACTTTTCTTCTCCTTTTGTCCTCACAGACCTCTACTTATGTTGACCGGATGCAGAAATCTCTCTTGGACATTTCTGTCAGTCACATGTAGAAGACTTTCGACTAGTAAGAGTTTAAACGCTACACATACAGCGCTCTGCCCTGCCCAGACAGCATCATCTGTCCTTCCATCTTTCTCCTCACCTATTCGAAGTCACAGCTTCCTGACAAGCAGGCAAAACTCAAGCCTGCATCCATCTGTTAATTTTGCCTCCACCCGCTGCCTCTCTCATTCAGCTCATTGTACCAGCCCGATGGAGTTAAAAGAAGTTCTGCAGGTGTTGGAGCAGCTTGCTCCCCTGTCGCTCGCTGAATCGTGGGATAATGTCGGCTTGCTGGTCGAGCCAAGCAAATCCCGACCCATTAAAACCGTCCTGCTGACCAACGACCTCACAGATGCTGTCATGGAGGAAGCTGAGGCATTGAGCTGCGACCTTATTATTTCATATCACCCGCCATTGTTTCGGTCAATCAAACGACTGGTTCAGAAAGACTGGAAACAGAGATTGGCCATCCGGGCTGTCGAGGCGGGGATGGCAGTCTTCTCTCCTCACACTTCATGGGACAGTGTCAGAGGAGGGGTGAACGATTGGCTGGTCGGGGGCCTCGGTAAGGGGCCTTTCTGAGAGGGAAAATGTGTTACATGCACAGTGATTGCATATTAATGAAGGTATAGGCTATGATGTTGTGACACTGATCCACTGACGGGGTTTTATATATTTGTCCTCTTTGACTGTCAGGCAGCGGTCAGGTGTCTGTTTTGAGTCAGGCCCTCTGCGACTCCTCCCGCAGACACAAACTGGAGTTCATGGTCAGGAACACAGAGGAGCTTAACACTGTCATGGAGGAACTGAAGGCTTGTGATGATGGAGCAACCCTGCAACATTCAAGCAGCAGGTGGTGTGCATGGACTAAAACACGTTTTCAGCAATGTGTGTAAGGGCTTTGGGTAGTTTAGCACACTGGTATGTTGTGCATCGCAGCAGATGTTTTACAGAGATTTGCTTTCCTTCACGTGCACACTACTGTTGCTGTTGAGTGGATTTAATGTGAAAGTAAATGGCATCACTACAACTAGCTAAAAGACTTTGTCAGGAATGTGATGGATTGAACATGCTGATGTGTAAGCTCTTCCAGTTATGATTCGTACTTTGTCAGTATTAGTGAAACATACAGAGTGGACACAGATAACAGATCAAAACATGCAAAAACTACCGTTGTGGTCTTTTGCGCCTTTGCATTGGGAAATAAAAGCGTCTCTCTTACCATCAGACCGGACAGCAGCGGTATCCATGTGAGCGTAACCTGCAGTGACTCAGCACTGACCCCGAGTGTCCAGACTCTGTTACAACACAACTCTGCTAGCCAGTCTCTCAGTATCCTGAAGTTAGAGAAGGTACAGCATTAACACTTCACATGATGAAACAAATACACTCAGGAGCACCAAGAGGACACATTTTTTATACAGTTATAATCTGATTTCTTTAAGATGGACAGGATCAACAATGATGAATGAATAATGCTCACGCACAGTAGTGACTTCTAACTTGTCGCCTCTTTGCAGTCACCTCTCTTGGGCCACGGCCAAGGCCGACTCAGTGTTTTGGACCAACCAGTAACCGTGGCAACAGCCATCCAGAAAATGAAGTCTCACTTGGGTTTAAGTCATCTCCGGTTGGCTCTGGGATCAGGGCAGATGCTGGGTGAGGGAGCGTGAACACACACAAGCGCACAACAAGTTCTTTTTTTTTTTTTTTGTTGTTAGAATGCATTTTTAAAACCAGGTTGTTTTGTGGGGAAACCTGTGCTTTTGATCCAAAGTGTAACTTTGTCGATGAAAAGGTGAAACACAACACCAGGGGAACAGCCCAGGTTTGATTTTAACCTTATTCAGCATTCTACAACTCAAACCAAGCCACTATATTAAGAGTACGTATGGTGTCAAAGTTTTTTGGGTTTTTTTCCTTGGAGGATTTGGGTGTACCCCACACATACTTAAACATGTGTGCAAGTCCTTTTGTAGCAGGTAAAACCTGAGATGGTGAACTAGAAAATAAAAATTAAAAAAATTATATTTTAGGTCAAGCAAAAATACTTAATAGCGCACGCAGTTCCTATTTTTGTATATCTTTTTCAATTTCAAACACAAACATTTATATTGATACATACAACTGGTCATTCACTAAATGTATTGTTAATAGTTGTTCTTTCTCACCTCAGCCAGGCATCACTGCGTTGAAAGTATGCTTTTCTGTTGCTCTAATCTGACGGCCAATTATTTCTTTTCTTTTTGTGTTTGAAGGTTATACTTTGAATCTGAAGTATTGAATGTACTGAAATTTCCAATTTGAAGTCTGTAGATACCACTAAAACGAAGCCAGAAACTAGATATGGTACATTACTGGCTTTTTAGAATAAAAAATCAGCTTAATGTTTGTTCAAATTATCCTGAGATGTTCATTAGTGTATCCATATTCTGATCTTTTCTTTTCAGAGTCCTCTGTATGCACTGTGGCTGTCTGCGCTGGCTCTGGGGCCTCAGTGCTAAGTGGAATCAAAGCTGACCTCTACATCACAGGTTAGCCAGAAAACCCAACTGTGACACAATTGTAAATGCAAGATATTATCATTATTTTATTATGATATATATCATCTACATGTAATTAAATCCATCTTTCAGGTGAGATGTCCCACCACGAAGTGCTGGATGTAGTAGCAAAGGGAACCAGCGTCATCCTCAGCGACCACAGCAACAGTGAACGAGGTTTCCTGGCTGTGTTTAGGGAGAGGCTAGCTGTTCGTCTTCCTGACAGCGTAACAGTGGTGGTGTCGAAGGCAGACAGAGACCCTCTGGAGGTTGTCTGACAGTCTCTCATTTGCAGTTGAAGGAATTTGTCCGCTGAATGCCATGAATCTAAACTGATGTTTGTGACGTATTTGCCTCACAGCAAAAACTCTCCATGTAAATCAATCTACTGACTGTAAGACGGTTGCATACTCAATGCAGTGATGGAAAAAGTGCCTCCTTGGTACATATTTTGCATGTATATGTGGCAGCGGCTAAATAAAAATGGATTTTGGCTGATGGATTGTTTGCATATTAGCTAAGACAAAGTATCATCAGCTTACAAATGAAGTGAGGTCTGAGGATAAAGGATATAATCTGTAGTATAAATGAATGTGGCTTGTACGAGCAGTGGATCTATCACTGTGTTTTTACCTCGACAACCGGTGACCTCAATCCTTTGGTGTGGTTTAAAGGGAGTTTCCGTTTACACGCATTTTCACAGAGCACAATGATTTCTTTTTATAAGCAATCCTGATGAGATTAAAAGGCTCATTCCATTGTAAACATATTGAGGATAATCTGAAATCTCCTCTTCCGCTGGAGGTTTTCAAGCAGCAGGCAGTCAACACCACCCTTGACTGAACCAGGAGGATTTAAAGGCAAATGACAAAACGATGGACTGTGTATCTCATAAGGTCTTATAAGATGACCTTATAAGATGACCTCAGTGAGCAAACGCAGGTGGACATCAAACCATTTAGCACATACATGTCAAAGCGCAGGCTTGTGGTAAGACATAATGCATTACTAACAGCACTGTCTTCCATCAGTCAGTCAGAAACTAAAGTAACAGTCCTCATTATTGGCTTTTACAAAGCCCTGTGGCTGCAGTGCCTGTCACACACCTGTCTGTTCGTAAAAACATTATAAGACATCACACACCTCGCTGCTCCCATAAAGGTAATGACCTCTCTCTCAGCGTGGTGTTCACACCTCCACTTCCCCTCAGTCCTCACTTGCTTTTATCCCCAACAACAAACACAAATGGAGAAGGAAAACAGCAACTAGAACAACATGCAAACCTCGCTCGTGTAAACCGACTCCAGCTGTCACTTTTATGCTGGCTTTGGTGGCTGCAAGCAGGTAGGTTCGGGCCCTGTTTGTTAGTTTTCCTTTCCCTACTGACTTTCAGGCAGGGAGTATCTGCAGGAAGTCTTACAGCCACAGTGTTTTCTCTTGATCACTGTAGTTTGTAGTCTTCCCATTAAGTAATAACTGTGTGGAAGATTTTATAACATCGCTCTATTAACAGAAAGCATAATCTTTGCAACTTGCTGCATATACTTGCCGTGTAAGAATTCACTGTGTGTTTGGTCACCTTAAGGAATTCAGGTTCAAGCAACAAAAGCAGGATGGGGAACACTGGATATGACTGATGGCAAAGAAAAAACTGCCACAAAATGAAATCATCACATGGAGGTAAAAAACTGGCATGTTTAAACACGACTGCAGGTGACATTTTGTAAACGGAGTACTCAAACACCTCACATGTTGCCTTGAATGATACACCTCAACATAGTGCAGTGTTAAAATGTCAGTTCTGCCCTGAGTGCAAATACTTGTAGCTTTGCTTAACAAACGGTGTGAACAGAGAATAAAACAAGAACAACATTTCAAGAGTTAAAGCGTATCATTACTCTTTAGATATATATTTATTTAAAATTTTATGTACGGGACTAAGAAGCGATATATATAATATATAATAGAATGAAAATATAATGTCAATTAAAGACTGTACGCAAAGGACAAGAAGGGGAGCTAGTGTTGATTGGCTGGGACATTCGAACATTTAGAACGGTTTATTTATGGGGAAAAAAATGGCTCAAGAACATTTCTGAAAGATATTGTTGGTGAACACAGCTTTAACAAATACTAATTAAAACTCTGTCATTCTAAGAAAAACACACAAAAAAAACAACATTTAAAAAAATCACCAGGATCCTCTTTTCTCTGGACCTGAGCTCGGCTAAGATGGACTGAGGCAAAGTGAGAAAACTTCTGTGGTGTGATGAATCACAATTTTAAATTCTCCTTCTAAATCATTCACGTTGCACAGGCAACTTGCTCATCTGTGGAGGCATCATAAATGTTATACAATATATGCAGGTTTTGGAGCAACATGTGCCTCCATCCAGATGAAATGTTTGTCAGAGAAGGTCAGTAACGAACCTCATGCTGCATGTGTTACAACAGCATGGCTCTGTGTGTTAAAGTGACCCATCATCCTCTGGAAAAAATTTGGGACATTATGAATCAAAGAACAAGTCCTGAAGAGTTGATCAGAAACTATATTTCAAACGATAAGGGGAAAACATTTTGCTTTCAAATCTACGGTCACTGATCTCAGTTTCAAAAGCTTACAGGTTGCTGTTAAAAGCAACACACTGCTAAAGATGTCCCAGAACTTTTCAAACTCGTTGGCACAGAGGAAAAACAATAACATTTATTGGTTTCACAAATAAAGGGTTTAAATGGTCTGCAGGTAAATCCGTTCTGTTTTACTGTACAATTTATTTTTTGGAAATAAGTCTGTAACAAATATCCGCCGCTTGCAAATAAGCCTTATCGTATTCTGTTACCACTACATTTTCTTGTCTGATCACCAAACTTGAGTCAGAAGTAATACGATTTTCCTCTGAATCAATTCATTTGAATAGTTCTGGTGTTTTTATAAATACATCTGAACTGAAACCAGTATTAACAAATGCCATTTCCCACTCTGAATTTTTCTAAGATGCCATGAAAACTTAAATCTCTAATTTGTTCTATTTTTTTGTTACAGACACAAAGTCAGAAAATGAATCAAAGTGCCTTCACTGACCCAGCTGCATTATTTTTAGAAGTTCTGGACAAATTTAAAACATAATGGCAGCAACACACTCAATAGAAGTCGGGATACCGACCTTTTAATTACACTTTTTAGTGGTTCGGGAACTAAGGACACTAATTGTTGCAGTTTTGCAAGAGGAATCTGTGTCTTGTATTGCTGAATACAATATTTCAGCTGCTCGGCAGTCTGTAGTTTTGTCCTGCTTAAATAAAAAAGACGTTGCCTTGATGGCAGCATATGTCTCCACAATTCCAGTATAATCTTTGTAACCCGTGTAATAGACACCGACGCACTCCCATATCATCGTATAACAACCTGAATGGCCTTTTTTCACCTTTGACATGTTGGGCCAGATTTTTCCCAAAAGCAGCTGAAACGTACTCTCTGTGTAATGCAGGTTCAGGCTACTTTTTCTGGATGCAGTGATGGACCGCGAGGAGTGAAAATGTTTTTTTCCAAGCTACTCCTGAGCCCATGTGGCTGTACCGATCACGGCGGCCACATGGGCTCCGTTGCACACTCAGATTTTCACAGACTGCCTGAATCTTTTCACAGAACGATGCACCACAGATGCTGAAAGACCAAAGTTCTTTGCAATCTTGCACTGAAAAATATTTTTGGAAGTTATTGATGTTTCTGTGAGTTTGGTACACAGTGTTGAGCCACGACCCGACCTGCGTGGAAAGACAAAGCCCTTGGTGAATTCTCCTCTTATGCCAAATCCTGACACCTTCACCTGTGACCACCCTACTGATTATAGAATCTCACAGAATGCAGTTGCTTGTATATTATATAAACTTTTCTTCCTGTTTTGCCTCTGTTCAAACGTTTTGTGTGCTGCTGGCACCACATTTGAGACACTTTTATCTTTTCTGAACACTGAACATCATTTCTTTGTACGTCTGTCGGTTGAATGAACGTTTTATTAATGATCAAATTACAGACGAAGGTTTTTATTCCACTTTGGAAAATTTCCCAACTTTTCTTTGTAGAAACTTCTAGACATTCATGTTTGTCTAGCGACCAAATTGCAGCCATTGGCCAGCTGTCCTCCCTCTTCCACCTGCATTCAGGGCCTGACTCCCTGCAGAGAAAGCTTAACAGGCAGACTGCCGGGAGGAAGAAACATGTCATCAGGCCATCAAACAGCTACAGGGGGCCTGCTGGTAAACTACCAGATTTATGTGCATGTATAAGAAGCTTAGTGTTTCCCAAATGATCAAATTAAAGAAAGAAGATTTGAAATGTAAGACCGCAGTGGGCAGTAGCCGTTTTACATCTTACATAAACACTGTATGTGACTGATTGCTGAAACAGTATATATAAAAAAAAAGTTTTAAGAATGTTAACCTGAGTCAGTGGACCATCCGGGCATATAAGAACAGATCAAGTGTTTCGACTAAAAGTACTGAAATCATTTTTTTTAAAGGCCATTTTTGAATGACTTGGAGAAAATTGTCACTAATTTATAGATTTTTTTTCTGAATTCTATAACCTTAATCTAAGTCATAAAAGCTTGTAGGGACGTATAAAAGCATCACATTTTCCTCTTAATTATAGTGGAATTGATGAAATTAAGAAATTAAAAATTCGGACACTACATTCCTCCTTCATGGATGAATTGAAAACATATAGATCCATAGGCAGATCTATAAAGAAAGTTAATCACCTGTAAGTTGGGTCATGCCCCACCTTTGGTAAAAAGCTTTTGGGCGATCCTTTGATCAAAAAGACAAATCGTACCAACCAAACCTTCTTGGCTGAGCTAAATATGATCAAGTGAAGCACAAATATGTCAAACAAGTCAACACAAATCACACTTGTGTTCCTTACAGACACTAAGCGCAGGCTGGATTTTTTCTGTCACCTCCGGTCTAGATTGATTGTGTTTGTCGAGCAGAGACAGAAGGAAAGTTGAGGGAATAGGGTGGAGAAACAGGGAGGTAAATGAGGAGCTAGGTGACAATGGGACCATTTGGCCGAACGTGTGAAGAACCACACACCTATTTAAAGGAGCCAGCCAGCACTGTGGGCTCTTACAGCAAAGGACAGCAGAACGACAAGAACGGATCTGGAAAAGAAGTGGCCTTTCTCAGAAGAGATCTACAGCGGAACTACTTTTTGGTTTTAGATAGCAGTGAGATTTTCCCCCAGCACAGGAAACAGAGACACAGCCAAAGGCAACTAAGGAATGTTGCTTTGAAGCAGGTGAGAAGACGAGTCAAGGGACAAAGACAGGAGACAGGAGAATGCTGAGTGTGGAGATGTACCCCAGTTTGAATTTGGGACCACAAAGGATTGGAGACTGCTTTTACAGAGGTGAGAGAAGGAAATTGAAGATCCAAATTTGCGATTTTATGGCTTTTAAAGATAATACATGACAGACGGGTTTGATGGGGGCGTATTGCAGCTCTCACGACATTATTGCAACAAGAAAAATAATGGCCTGAGTGCTGCCAGTTCGCAGTTTTCTTCATTTTTTTTTTAAATGGCAAAACAGTTTGAAGCGATAATAGTTGATTCATACGCACTGAAAGCACTGAAGTTTGAAAGAAAAGTGGATTCAAATGTAAAATACAACCTTGACAACGTCTTCCTGTATTTGCTTTATTTTCACTGTTCATTCGAAATCATTTCAACCCTGGATTTTGTCCATTCCCACAGACAGAGAGGCTCCTCCACTCATCCCGTTGTTCCCTCCAGCCTGTGACATGGCCCAGAGGATGCTGGCCCCTCCTCTCCCACCCAGCGAGCCCGCTTCCAAACCCCAAAGAGATGAGGTGAAGATGGAACTGGAGAATTCAGCTTTATGGAAGCAGTTCAGCTCAGTGGGCACAGAGATGATCATCACAAAGAAGGGCAGGTGAGAAAAGTTTTCAGAAACAATACTCGCAATTTTTGTCTTTTTTGATCATTTTCCCATGCCCACCACTCTCAACAGCTTATTTTATCCTAACCTTCAATATACCCCTTCTTCCTCTCTCTATTCCTGACCACAAAAATAGCATCTGAAAAAATTTTTAAAAATTTTATTTTTTTTTTTCCTTTCTATCAGACGGATGTTTCCTGGGTTGAGATTGAAGCTCTCAGGCTTGAACCCATCCCTCCGCTACATCCTCCTCCTGGACATCGTCCCAGTGGACAACTCCCGCTATCGTTTCCAAGGCGGTGGTTGGCAGGCTGTTGGTGGGGCAGAAGCAAGGCTACCAGACCGGGTGTTCATCCATCCAGACTCTCCTGCCACAGGTGCTCATTGGCTGAGCCGCACCATCTCCTTTCACTACGCCAAGCTCACCAACAACACACTGGACACACAGGGACACGTAAGTACCGCAGAGGGACTGGTCCAGCATCAGCAAAGTATGCAACATCTATTCGTCTTAGTGGTGCATGTTAAGTTAATCATTTTCTTCTTTTTTTTTTCAAGATCATCCTGCACTCCCTGCATCGCTATCAGCCCAGAGTTCATGTGGTCGAAGCCAGAGATGTGTTGAAGTGGGCTGGAGGACAACACACCTTTGTTTTCCCCGAGACCCAGTTTATCACAGTCACAGCATACCAGAATAACAAGGTACCCCTGTGGTTCTCACATCTCAAGCAGCAAAGCCACAGACACACCCTGCGACACAATGTCAGAGAAAAATGTAAAAAAAAAAAAAAAAAAAGAAGCAAAAGAACAAACAGAACAGACAGAAAGAAAAACTGTGACATTTTTTTTTTGTTGCTCCTGTTTTCAGATCACAGAACTCAAGATCAGCTCCAACCCATTCGCTAAAGGCTTCCGAGAGGATGGCATGAACAGCAAAAAGTACATAAAAACACAGGAAAATATGAACATGAAATAGTTGTTTACCAATTGTGAAGCATCTAACATATTTTCTTTCCTCTACAGACAAAGAGATGCAAGACAGAAGCGTAAAATTACCGTCCTGACAGAAACCTTAGACATTGGTAGGTCATTATTCTGGACATTATCATGATATAAAATGAATTGAATTACCTCATTCTAAAACCTATCCACTCTTTCTTCTACTTCAGTTAACTGTGATCCTTGCGACTCCACTGAGCTTGTGCTGCAGCCTTCATCCAACAGCACAGACCTGCAGGCTCTTGCCTTGGCTTCTCTGCCTCCACTATCTGACCACTCCACTCGGTTCAGACCAGAGGAGGCCTCCTATAAAGACACACTCAATCCAGAGCACTCGCTAGACCTTAACCAGGCATTTATGGCCTCCCAAATGTCTGATGTAGGCATCAATTTGGCCAATGGGATGCAGGAAACCTCAGGAAACGAAGTGGCAAACAGGATCATTGAAATGTGAGTGTGCCAAAATCGGCTTATTACTTTGGTGGATGTCAGATGACAAAATTAGAAAATGTATTGAATATCTTAAAGCAAAATATTGGGCATAACTTTAGAAGACTTCTTTTAGCAAGTATTGAAGCTTATGTAAATATATCTTTTGGCAGCTAAAAGTCTTTCAGTTCTTTTTTTAGGGGATTCTTGTCCATTTAACCTCCAAGAATAGTCAAGTTCTTTGAGATTCTTAGGTTGTCTTGCATGGACTGCTCTCTGAGGTCCATCTACAGATGTTTGGAGGAGGGAGTCCATTATGAGTCCATTATAGTCCATTATGAATTTTGGGGTGTGTTCCCAGTACAGGATTATTATTACTGCTGTAGAAGCCATCCTTTTGCTATCATCAGCTCTTGAGCTTGACCGTTCTTTTCATGGATACCTTTGCTCATTGCTGCTTATTTCCAGTCTTTAATGCCACTTCCACTCTGGCTTTGTGGTAATCTGTTATTTCAATTTTTTAGTCCATGGCTACAAATTTCTAGCACACAGTTTGAACCTTGCATCGTCAGTCCTTTACAATGACTATAAACAAACTACAGCCCTGAGACCTTGGCAGAAAGTTTGAAGCTCAAATTTTCCAGCTTTTTTTTCACCCTAAACTATGTAACCTAATGTCCTAACAAGTAATGTTTCATGATGAGTTTCACCATTATTTTTGTGAATGAATTACATTGACTATATTGCAACATTGTTAGCAAGGATATTGTTGAAGAAACATTCAAATTAATGTCAAAGGAACAGTTTGACAGTTTAAGCTTGTTCTATATATGCTAAAGTAAAATGTGCAGAATCTACAACAACCTTTATTTTCTCTGCCACAGATCAGATCCTATGGCTGAATCAGCTTACACCTCCAACTTCGCTGCTGTTCAAGACAACTCCTCCTCCTTCTCCTCTCTTCCTGTCCCCAACCCCTCAGTCGTATCCGATCCTCAGCCGTCCATCCCACCTGTCAACTACCCCACCCTTCTTTCATCCTCCTCCACGCTCCCTGCAACCCCCTCTCTACAGCAGACCAACTTTACCTTCCCCACCCCACCTCCGTCTGACTCCTCCTCCCCACAGGCGCTGCTCTCATCGTCCTCCTCCCCCTCCTCCAACACCTACCACACCATCCCAGAGACAGTCAGCACCCACACTCCAGCCTCTTTTCGTGCAATAGGTTCCTCTTTCCAGTCAAATATGCAGGAACACATATCCACTCATGCCCTGCTTACTCAACCAAGCCAGCAGCTGCAGGGTGAACCTATTACTGACAGAAATAACGCACAAAGTTTCCAGGCCTCAGCAGCTTTTATGTATCCAAATGTCCCACTTACAAATCCAGACCTTCCTCCAATTGTGGCTCAACCCCTCATCAATCAACCACCTCTGCCATGCTCCGTACCTGCCAATAGCACCTCCACATCTTTTGCTTTCCCCTCTGTTCCCCCGCATATACAAAGTCTCTCATTTTCGAGTGTGTCTCCCAGCCCTGCTCTGCACCTCCCAAATCTGAGCCACCAAGCGCCAGCTCCCTCCCTTGCTGCTGCCTTCCCTCACTCCTCCTTCACTCACTCATCATCCTCCTGTTCTCACCCTCATTTCCAACCCTCTTCCTGCTTGTCTGTGTCCTCCTCGTTCCAGCAGTCTGTGACCTCTGCAGCCTCAATGCCACCAGCACCACAACCTCAAAACCTGCCAAATTCCTCTGTGTCCTCCTCCACCTGCTCTTATCCTCCCGTTGACATCGGCGTCATCCCTCCCACCTATCGCTCGGAGTTGGTATTGCACCACCCAGCCCTTCTCCCTCAGCTGGATACACAACTGCCCTCCTCCAACCCACCTCCAGCCCTTTACCCCACCTTTCCATCATACCCTCTCAGACTGTGTCAGAACCCTCACTCGTCCCTCTCCATCCCCTTCAGACACCTGTATAGACAACACCAGCATGGCCACCCCCACCCCCAGGGGTCTTACCTGGATATGAGTACAAGAGCAGTGTTTTAGGGTCACGTTTTGTTGCCATAGCGCTTTTAGGGGAATTAGCAATATAGGGCATTGGTTTAAGTAGTGCACTGTTCTCTGGGTGAATGTGTGTCTGTGTGCATGTGTGTGTGTCCTTCGGAAAATTCAGATGAGGAACAATTTGATGAAATTGATACTAATTTGTATATACTTTGAAGATTCCCGTTTTAAATATTGATTCCAGTGTGAGAAATAAAAGTCTCATGTTTAAGAGTTTTGCAATTCAGTTGTTTTTTTTCTGCTTTAATGCTGAACAAGTTCAAAGGAGCCCTTTAAAAAAAAATGTTCTGCAATTTTTCTCAGCATTTGTGAGAATTTGTCATTCCCTGTTCAAGATTTTGAAGCTCTTCTGGGCACATTTACACATAATCATGACTGAAATAATTGCCTGAATGCAATTTTACCACCACTGAAATTGTTTGTCTAAACCCACCAAAGCCGTCTGACTGGTGTTTGGTGTGTTAAGATGTCATTGTCTCATCTATATTGGAAACCAAAATTAAGTTGAAATCCAAATCGGCCCCGAAAGGACAACAACAACAAAATTTTGAAAAAAAGTAACAAAAAAAATAAATAATAATATTTAAAAAAAATGCACAACCCTTCAGAAAACATTTTTATCATGTTTTTGTGTTTCGTGAAACAATTCTGTTTTGCTGCCATTCTTTAAAAAAAAAAAAAAAAAAATGTTTTGTTGGTTTTGTTGTTGTGCCCCTCAGCACCACTTTAAGTCACCGTATGCTATATTAAGCAACATATTGTTGGCCTGTTTAAATTTGCCCGGAAGGCATTGATAATGGAGGCATTAACCATATTTACAGTGAATCATTTTCAAATACTCAGAATATCAGTTTACACACAATAATGATTTTTTTTGGTCATGATGCCCCACATCATATTAACGTCCAAATTTATTTCACATTTGCAGGCTGAGATGTTTATATCATGGGACCCATGTGGTTGCATTAAAGCATCACTTTCATATGCACAGTGTGTCTGATTCTGCACAAAGAGGCACTATGAAACATGCAACAAGCAGCCTACTGCTGGAGGCTTGGTCCTGTAGCACTTCCATGTTGATGAATGGACTGAGTCAGGATGCAGAGCAGCAGGAACAAACAGGAAGAGTTTGGCTCAGCTGCAGATGACTTTGTGTCCCTAACTCAGTGAAGCTCCTGAATGGTCCCACTTCAACACTCAGAGGCTTATCAATAAGATGAAAAAACAGTTCAAGCTCAATAAAGGCTCTTGTCTAAACTGTAGAGAATCGTCATTCATATTGGGAGCAGCTATGTTTTCATACCTGGCTGGTCACCATTGCAAATGCAGCAAAGATTTAAGTAGCATTTCAGGACGCTCAGGGATTCAGGTCAGAGATATATGACAAGGAGGGCAGCAGTTAATCATTTCCTCTTCAGGCTGCTTTTCTTATCTTTCAGGAAAAATATTTTTTAGGCTCAACCCTCCACAAAATATAACTGAGAACACCTGTAATGTTTTCACTTTGCTCACAAAGGTCGTTTTTACATTAAAGAGACCTTAAGTCAAAATGTATCCGATTCATAAGCTCCATAACATTTTAAAAAGCAAATGTTGTCCATTTAACAATATTTATATTTATAAAGTAAAAAAAGAAAAAAACTATTATTGAATAAAAAGCAATATTCAATACTCAATCTTAAAGTTTTTGTGAATAATATTTATACACAAATTGAGTCCTTCGTGTCCACTGGGTTGATTTCAAACCAAGGGAAAACTTTGGGGTTGATGCTAAGGGTCAACCTGATGTTTACTCACATTTCAAACAGTCACTTATTAACCAGCGTATCCCACACTCAAAACCCTCAAACTGGACTTGTTCGGCTTCATCTTTAGGTTTTTTTGAGTACCATTCACAGGACGAAAGGTAAGGCACTATATGAGTCTGACTCTTGCACTTTCTTACTTAGACTCAATTTTATTCCTTCGCCAAGGTGAGAGGCGTAGCAATGGTGTTGTTTGCCAGCTAGACACACAAAAACCATGAAGCCAAATTTCAGAGGACTTGATGAGGAGGTGGAGCATGGGCACAGGGGCACCGCATTTGATTTTGGTGCTGATTTGGATCACTTGCAAACTGCAAACAGAACGTAGGCTTTGTGGAAGATGCCCTCTCCGAGTGCCATTCCAGCTACTCATTGAGTGTCAGAAATCTTATGAATGCCACCGTCTTTTCTTTTAAATGTCCTACTCTGGGATGATATAACTGCAGTTATTTCTGTCTTCTTCCAACAGGTTCTAAAATGAGAAGATCATCAGTTCCTCCAGTAATTTCATAAAGCTACTTCTGATCACACACACTCCGAATTTTCCAAATAAATAGAATTAAATAAAAAAACTATATATATTAAAAAAAAACAGTCATTAAGACTACAGCTAGAAGCTGAAAAAAAATCACACATATTCAACTGGGATGATGTTGTACTCTCGTTTACGCCTTTCACGCCCTCACCTCTTGTCGCTGAGGCTTCTGGGTACTGCTGCCTGCAGGACGGTGGCGGTCAAGCCGCCCGAACTTCCCTCAGCAACTCTGGCCTTTGAGGATCCCAGTGCCTTCAGGGTGAAGAGTCTGGGAGAACTGCTCCGTGCTCTGGGCATCTTCCACCTTTGCTCTTTCCCTGTTCTGGTCAACAACTGTGGAAGGGTGAGACTCTGATTTGCCTTTAATTATGGTCAAAGAAAAAGAGATGAAGTGAGGCACTGAAAGATGGATCTCACTGTGAAAGTCAATCTATGGCCCTCCTTCAACGGAAGGATTTTTAAGATGCTGACTGTGTTGTCTTGTTATGAATAATTCCATCACTATCACTCCTTCTTACCTCTTCAACCTGCTTCTTCTCTTTTTGTTTTTCTTTCAGCTCATGTCAGTAGCCCGCACCCTCCTAGGGAGGAGGGGGTTTTCCTTGCTGCTGCGGCCCACTGTGTATGCCCAGTTTGTGGCTGGAGAGAATGAGGGTGAGATCTCTCAATCCATGGAGAAGATGAGCTTGCTGGGATTGAGGCCCATGCTGGCTGTACCAATTGAGGAGGACCTCGGAGAGAGCACTGGGTACAGCTCACGGTCGTACCTTTGGATGTAGTTTTAAAATGAGTTTGTTAATTAATTCATTTATCTGTAAAACACACTGAGGTGAAGGCCCCATCTGAAACATAGTTGGGTTAAATTAAAACAAAAGATAAAGGTATAGGAAAACAAACAAACAAACAAACAACAAAAATAAAAAAAAACAGCTTTGGGGGCCATGTCAGCTTTTCTTAAGGTGTCTCGCTGGAGCTGAATACTGTTTTAGAGTGCTGCTCACCATTAACAAGCAGAAATTCTGCATTATCCTTCTACAGTTTGTCTGCTGATATACCCATGGCCATGATGATATACATAATTTAGCACATGTTGGATCTTCTATCAAATATTTGGCATATGTGTGTGTGTTAAGAAATGGCCTGCTAAATATACTTAAAAGTAATGCAATCTAAATAATGAAATCAAGTTGATAGTTTGTGAATGAATTCTCTCTGACCAGCTGGATTGAGGTTTGGATGTGAGGAAAACTGTGGTGCTATGAAAAACATCTCTGTAGTCTGCAGCCGCATTGTACGTTTCTATGACAACACGTACATGTCTGCCTTCTTATTTCAAGAGGAGCACATTTCTAATTTGTTTAACTACCACTCATTTCTGTTGTTTCACAACTGGGTGCATTTAAGTTAAAAGTTAAAGTGCACATTGGCCTCGTGTTTATCACCACCAGAGAGAAAAGATATGACGACAACATGGAGGCCATGCTGGAATGCGTGCGGATATCCCACAGCAACGCCTGGAGCAAAGACCCAATGATGCAGCTGAAAATCACGGCACTGCTCAGCCCCGAGCTGTGTGTAAGTCCCTCCATCTCAGAGTCAAAATACATTCAAATTAAAAATTTTACATTATTTTTCTTGTTCATTTTGTCAGTATAAAGGAGCTTCAACGTTACACTTTTGGGGGATCCAATTAACAGTTACCATACTGTTTTGTTAGTTTTCTGAGCATTTTTGTTTTAGGTCAAACATTTGAGCTGCTCTGATCCGTCTGAGGCCACATAAGGCCTATTTCAGACCAGGGCGGCAAAGCGTGGCGGAACGGAAGCGATTTTCACCGGAGGAGGTGAAAATACATGGAAACAGATCTGTCCTTGCACACCGACGCGGCGGTAGTCGGGCGGTAGCGGCGCGGAGACGCCTCCGTCCCGCGCTGCTTTTGGAAAATAGAACTCGAGCGGAATTTGGACGGCAGCGGCCGGCGGTGGCCGGCGGTGTCCCGTTGAAATGAATGGGGAATGCAGACAGGGCTGGAGCAGAACTACCGCGGCCGCGGACTGTCCGGTGTGAAAAGCCAAGTTGAACACACCGCCTGATAACCGGCGTAAGACTGCCGTCGTTTCGCTGCCGCCACGCCACGCTCTGGTCTGAAATCGGCCTAGGGCCATTTCAGACCAGGGCGGCAAAGCGTGGCGGAACGGAAGCGATTTTCACCGGCGGAGGTGAAAATACATGGAAACAGATCTGTCCTTGCACACCGACGCGGCGGTAGTCGGGCGGTAGCGGCGCGGAGACGCCTCCGTCCCGCGCTGCTTTTGGAAAATAGAACTCGAGCGGAATTTGGACGGCAGCGGCCGGCGGCGGCCGGCGGTGTGCCGTTGAAATGAATGGGGAATGCAGACGGGGCTGGAGCAGAACTACCGCGGCCGCGGACTGTCCGGTGTGAAAAGCCAAGTTGAACACACCGCCTGATAACCGGCGTAGACTGCCGTCGTTTCGCTGCCGCCACGCCACGCTCTGGTCTGAAATCGGCCTAAGAGGCTGACCTGCTTCACAATGATTGTATCTGGATGTTTCTGTGCATGGGAAACAAGATAAGAATACAGATTTTAGTGTTTGCTGTGTCGACAGCTGCACCAGGTCATTTCTGATAGCTCAAACCCATCTCCCCCACCCACCTGCCCCTGCTCTGCCAGTGTTTTTTTCATTCTTTTGACCCAGTGTTGACATTATGTGTTACCTGTTACTCATGAAAATACATCGCTTGTGTCAAAGGTGAAACTCACAACCCTCATCGCACAACAACCCTATGATTTGAGTCTCCTTATCAGGGCGATGGATGGAGAAGTAAGCCCTCAATCCATAAATTAGTCCAGTTTTATCCTTCTTTCTTTATATTTACAACAATTGTGGAGTTAAATGAGGTTCACCTGCCTCTTTCAGCCAATCACGTTCCCTGGTTTAGATGAAAAAGAGAACACCCACTTCCTGTGCAGCCTGCAGAGACTCAACAAAATAGCAGAGGTACGGATATGAATAATTTGTATACATGCAACCACTTTGTATCTTAAACACTTAACCATTATTCTATTTTTTTAGATTCAAGTTTATGAATTGACATTGCACTCAATAATGAAAATACAAAATAAATCAATAAATCAATTAAATTAGAAGTAAAATTTAAATCTAAAACACAAAAAAGTTGTCTTTGAAAAAAAGATTAATTTTTTAATTTTTGATCAAAACAATGAATATTAAAGTATGTCAGCTCATTGGTGTGCTTCATCTGTCACTTCACTTATTTAGTGCGACAGTTACTGCTCTCCATATTCATCAGTATTATGGGTGCATGTTTTTACGTCCGGTTCACTTATTAATTTATTCTTGAATGAAATGGCATTCCTTAAATGAATTCACTTTTATCATTTACAGTATTTGCATGATTTCTTTTTTTTTTACAAGTTTACATGCAAATATTTGTGTTTTAGGCGAGTGTGAACAAAGTCAGAGTCCTGGTTGATGCAGAGTACACTTACATGAATCCCGCCCTCTCTGTTGTCACCATGGCAATGATGAAGAAGTTTAACAAAGATGGCGTGTGGATATGGAACACATATCAGTGCTATCTGAAGGCAAGTTATCTTTATTTCTATCCCTTTAATTTACTAAATTTGTGCAGAATAAGACATTTTGTTCTCAATCAGATCCTCCCCCTGTCTTTCTGTCTGTCTGTGCCACTCAGGAGTCCAGGTCTCTCCTGTTAGAGGCTCTACGCCTGTCCAAAAGTGATAGTTTCGGACTGGGCGTTAAGCTGGTACGAGGAGCCTACATGGACAAAGAGAGGAATCTGGCCAAGAAAGAGTGTCGTCTGGACCCCATCCACTGGAGCTGGGAGGACACGAATGACAGGTTGAACCAATCAAATGCATCTAAATAAAAATAAAAAAAGCCCAGAATACACGCAGAGCATCTCGGACGTAAAGATGGCCAAAGGTTCAGCAAATTGTGAAGCAGTTTGAGAATAATGTTCCTCCATGTAAAATTGTACAAGGCTTTGAGTAGTAAACAGTCCAAAATATCATCACAAATTCAGAGAATCTGCAGACATCTCTGTGCACAAGTAAAAATCAATATTGGATGACAATGATTTTTGGTCCCTCAGGCAGCCCCGCATTGAAAACAGACATAATTCTGTCATGGAAATCCCTGTATGGGCTGAGGAACACTTCCAGAAATCATCCTATGAGAGCGTAGTTCCCTGTACCATCCACAAATGATCCAATAATGATCCAGAGACACACACTGTCTTCTCTGGGCCAAAGCTCTTTTAAAATGTACCGAGTCAATTAGTGTCAATCTGTTCTGTAGTCAAGAGAAATTGAAATTCCAAATCTTCCTCCGCATTAAATAGAAGAGGGGCCATTCTGCTTGTTATCAGAGCTGAAAAAGCTTGCATCTCTAATGGCATGGGGACACATTACTGCCTATAGGATGGGAAACTTGTGCAACTGAAAAGGCACCATCAGTGCTGACATAAATACTTTATATGTATATACAAACAAGAATTTGATCCTTTCTAGGTTGTATTATGAAAAAATTATTGGAATATGAGAATTGCAAATCATTGCATTCAGTTTTATTTAAATATTTCGTACTGTGTCCCAAATTTTTGGAACTGGGGTTGCACCTTGGATTAATCATGTAAAGTCAATTTCTACTCAGTAAACTTGAGAACACTGGCTATTTCTGATGGAGAACTGGGACTTGACACATTTCATACCCTCCTGTGTTTGCAGTTATAATGGCTCCCTGGATGTGATGCTGAAAGCCATATCACAGAAACCTGAACGCTACAGGATCATAGTGGCCACTCACAACGAGGAGTCAGTGAGAAAAGCTGCCCAACGGTTAGAGCACGTAAAGTGAAAAACAATGTGGTATCTGGCGTCTGGTGTTTTTTCGTAGCTTAATCTTCAAACATGTCTCAAACTTATCATGTATTGATTTTCTGCAAATTGGGAGAGTCTTTTAAAGCAGGTCTAGTGTTGTTCTTGGCAGAGGAAGCTGTTCAAAGTACACCAGGCACCGGCTGGACTGGTTACCTCTGAAGACCGCCTCACCAATGCCTGAGGCTATATTAAAGGATGGACACAAATTTTGCTGTTCGATATATTCATGCCAGTTAAAAGAATTTAATCAGTGAATCTCTTTTGAGGAAGCGAAATCAATCAGTTGAATGAATCTGTCTTGCAAATTTGAGCTACTGACCGCAAGCTGCATTGATGAGGCTGACCTTCGAGGTGAGAGTTGGAGAATCCAAAGCAGAGGAAGCTATGATATCATTAAGTCTTCCTACAATGTTCACATTTATTTCATCTCCTTGCAAATGTCCCTTTGGTGCGTTCACTGCCACATATTTCCAAACTCACCCTGATTCTAATCTTAACCTGAGTGAGTGTGTCATGTTGTAAATGTGTACGACTTGGACCAAACTATTATGTAGGCATTGGTCTGGTTGAAAAACACTATCTTAGTTTCTATGCATCAACTGTGATTATTTGGTTCTATAAACTATCAATCACAAATCCAACAGTGTAGTAACATGAGAGAAATGTATTGGTTGAGTACACTTTTAAGAGTTTCATGACCAAAACAAATCTTACTGTCCCTATTGGGGGTTTTGATGTGAGTCTTGTGTATGTGATCACCAGGATGGAGGAACTGGGGATAGACAAAGATGGAGGCTCAGTGTGTTTCGGCCAGCTGCTCGGCATGTGTGATCATGTCTCCCTCACGCTGGGTGAGACGGGATGTCATTCTTTAGATTTACCTCAAGAATGCCTCCATCTTAATAAATGACAGCTTGACATTATGGATGTTTTTTTGTATTAAATTTCAAAGCTGTGAGATGTGGGCTAGCAGCTCTCACCACCCAACTTCTCTCCAAATCAAGTGATTTAAATGCTTCCACTCTAACATAAAAATCCATGTAAATGAACTGAAGCGTATATTCACACATAGTTTGTGCAGGCAACCCTATAAGGGACTCAACTGTTTTGTGCAATTTCTGCAATGAATTCAGCATTTGCCTTCCTGTGGAGGGATTTAAATGCAGTTTTAATGCCTGAGGTGAACACAGCTTTTGACTTGTCGTTTAATTCTCCACATTCTCTCCTCTTCCCTTCAGCTAACAAAGGTTATGCTGTGTATAAGTCGGTGCCGTATGGCTCAGTGGACGATACACTCCCCTACCTGGTGCGCCGGGCTCAGGAGAATCGCACCGTGTTGCAGGGAATCCGCAAAGAAAGGGATCTACTGAGGCAAGAGCTCAAACAGAGACTAGGGCCGAGTCTGAGGGGAGGCAGCTAATAAGACCACCTGCCCAGAGGGACGGAACACAAGGAGCAAATCTGCTGCTGAACCAGTGGACACATGCACAGAAGAGAGAAGGAAGCCGTCAGGGGAACACTTTTGGTCTGCTGAACATAAAGCCAAATCGGTGTCTATTTTCATAGAAAAAAAATACGTTTTTAGTAAATAGTAATTATAAGGCGTTCTGAGCTTTTTAACCTAGATTGAAGTGAGAACAATGTGTGCTAGTTGCTTAATCATAGATGAAAATCTCATCTCATATTACACATACGATTGTGAAGAGTAATTTTGCTGCAGTGTATTAAAGACTGTTAACATGTTAATGTTTTACATCAAGGGTGGAGAAAAGCTGGCTGTGTTTCGTGAGCTTGTGTGTAATCATACCAGTTTGTAGATAGTTGGATACTCTGTAAAATATTTTAGGCTTGGAAAGACAATTCCAGGGTTTTTCTTTTTTTTTGGGCACATTTTGTGCCATAAGTGAACGCCTTGTTGAAAAATGCCTCTTGTACTCCTTGAACACCTCAACTTGAAACTTGTGCTAAAATATTTAGATCAGACAGTTAAACTTAATATAAACGTAGCTCTGTGCTGCAATCAAGTGAAGTAGCAGAAATGCCTATTTTCAAAAAGGCCGTTTTCATTCGATTACTGTTATGTTTTCATCAGAGGCTGTGCTGGGTCAGGTTGGGATGATCCACAAACCACTTTCAATCCTTAGGCTGTATTTTCTTCATGTGCTTTATAACAATAAACTATTCAAATGTACTGAATACTCTCTCTGCTAATTCAGTGTAATAATAGACATTTAAAAGCGGCTTGATGAGGATTAGAAACAACTCTTCTAATCAGAGTGATGAGATAAAACTTGGCCTGTTTGCTAATGTTGCATCTTTACTGGATAAAAGCCATATTTAGCAGCACTGAGAAGATTGTTTTCATATGCACTGAAGAAACTACAATTAACAAGAAACTGACATTGATGGTGACGCCATTTGGTAGTTCGTCTTTGACTCTCACTAATATGACTCATTTGCCTTGAGGTGAGTATCAGCAAATGCGTCATTGAAGTAGATGAAGCACCCGAGAAATTGTCCGTATTTAAGAATATGAATGATCCAACAAGATAACACATAGATGCTTGTTATTGTTTATTTGATAAATCAATAGTAGGTGACACGTCTGTCGCTGACTGTTATGCCACAAGCAAGCCGAGCGCACTGCAACGCCTTTACTTTCTGTCAATAACATCGTATTCATCTCCATGTTTAGCCAGAAGTCGGCAACACTGGAATATCACACTAAGCAGCTGACTCAGGATCAGCTAAAAAAACTGTTTTGATAGGGAAGCAATGGACGTTGCTGAGCGCAGGACACCAGGTTGTTGGTGGTGTTATGGAATGAAGACTACTTTAGGTGGTGAACACGTCCAAGCTCAGTAGTTGCCTTGGTTTTGATTCCTGTATCCACCTCGCTGGTAGCCCCCCTGGTAGCCCCCCTGGTAGCCACCTTGGTAGCCACCTTGGTAGCCCCCCTGGTAGCCACCTTGGTAGCCACCCTGGTAGCCACCTTGGTAGCCACCCTGGTAGCCACCTTGGTAGCCACCCTGCTTCTGTTGGTAACCACCTTTCTGATCTGTAACAAGAAAACAACAATCTATTGTTTTAGATAACAGTCATTAATCACAAGAATGTTTTTGATTTTACGCACTGCAAAGTTTTAGCCAAAATTTCAAATGAAACCATTCAAAATCAGCTTCAACCCGTGAGCAGAGAGTTTTGATTAATTTAGAAGTGTAAACCATTACAAGTTTCTTTGCCTTTAGACTGCATCCTCTTTGTGGTTAGCATACCTCTCTGGTAGGATTGCTTCTGTTGATAGCCACCTTTTTGATCTGTAAAGCCAAGAAAAGCCAATTTGAGTTTTCAAAAACGATAACAGTGAACCAACAAAAGCTAAATAAGCACGAGGGAGGTTTCTGAATTTCTAAATTTCTATCATTCTAAGTCTAACTACTTTAGGGTGAAAAATGCCCTGAGAATGTGGTCTAGAGATGCTTTTAAACACCAGGACATTGTGCAAAAAGAATATCAAATACATATCCTAGATGTGTGAAAACTGCTATAAAAAAAACAAAACTTAAAAAAAACAAGACATATGGTGGAGCAAACCTCTATTGAAATAGCCTCCATAGACTCCTTGTTTCAGGTCAAAGACACGCTCATTATTCTCCACCAAGCTGCCCAGCTTCTCTGCAAGCTGCAGAGCCATGTTCTGCAGAGAAGTGGGCTCAGTGCGGTGCATCACCACTGTCTGTGTGGGCTGGTCCAGAGAGGCCTGTTGGGTACAGAGCAGAAAACGTTAAGAGGACATCCTATAAACACACTAAAACAAACTTCAATAAAGTGACCTTAAACATACCATCAGCTCCTCATTGATGATCATCTTGCTGATTATGCTGTGAACTGTAGGGATATCCAGCTCAAACATCTCAGACAGTGTCTGCATGCTGCAGAAGACACACAAAAAGTTCCTCATGTTAAAAGAGATCGAGATTACGCTTTGGTTTATTTCTATTTTGTGGAAAGCAACACCAGAAAACAGAAAAGAGCCCGAGATCAGAATTAGTTTGAGTCCACGTGCATACAAACTGAGCTGAAGGCTGAGCTCACCTGATGGAGTCGTATACGCTGCTGTAAGTGAACAGAAAAGTCCTCAGAGACTCTTCTTGGATTTTTCTGTAAATGAAAACAAATCAACACTTATATAAGACTAAAGTGCACAATGTATAAAACAGAAACCAGACTTTTTTTAAACATAACTTGTAACCAAATGATAAATTCCTAAAAGCGACTAAATCAGACAGAAGGTTACCTGACAAGCATCTCGCGCACTCGCTTTGTTTCAGGAAACAAGTCCCAGACTTTGCTGTTCATCTTCTCATTGATGATGAATGAGTGGCAGGTACGCCAGTCTCCCATCTTCATGGCCTTGCTGGCTGCCACCACATGCTCCCTCATGCTCTCAGGGGGTCCTGCAGGAGAGACAGAGCAATAATCATCCTGTCTGGTTTCTCTGAGAATGAACTGTTCTGGCGTAAAAGCTTAGGCGATATGTTACATACCCAGCAGTGGCTGTCTCTCTCCCACCCTAAGCTGGTGATGGAACTGCTTGCTGATCATCCTGCGGCGGGCGTCAAACTCATGGGCGGCCATGTAGGGGATTTCCAAAAGCATAGCTGATACCAGGTACACACACTCCAGTAGCTCCAGGTTGATGTGCATGTGGAATGGAACCTATGATGGAGGTCAAATGTTTTAATAATGCAGTCAGATCCTGTACAACCTGAGATAAAGTCTGTTCTTTCATTTTCATCAGAACCTACTTGTCTTCTCTTTTCAATCTTCTCCTGCTCCGCATTCCTCTCCTGCATGTTCCTCATGAGCAATCCTTGACCGAGGAGCTCTTTGGCACGGCCGGACGACTGGATGTCCAACAGTGCATTGTGGGCATCCTTAATCATGCCCTGCCTGAAGGCGCAAATGCCAAGCTGGACCATAGTTCTGTTGTATAGGATCTAGGGAAATATAGGGGGAAGAAGTTAAATACAGATGCTTGGTGTTCTACTTAAAGGAATTGGTGTTATTTCAAGAAAGGAAGTTCAATGTAATCTCGAGTTAACCAACCTGGACGGGCGGGTCAGCGTGTTGGATGTTGTCCTGCAGGTGGCTCATGAGCATCAGGTCACGCGCCTGGTACCAGCGTGAATGGAGAGCATGGTGGTAGATGTGGCAAAGGATCGCGCAGGTACGGATACGGTCGGTGCGATCCTTGGAATAGATAAACTTGCAGAGGCGATCCATGATCACAGCACTGTCCTCCCCTTCACTCTCCTCCTGATCCTGCTCCGACTACACAGCACACACACGCATCACTCAGCACCACATATTCACAAAAACCTCAGCTCATCCCGCCACAGAAAGATTTTTTTAAACCCAAGGTCTTATTTTTACATTTGGGTTCATTCAACTCCATTAAGAAAAGAGACGGCACATCTGTTTTTTGTAGCTTCCTCTATCATACAAACTGTGTCATTCTTCTGTTTTTCTCACCTTTGTTTCTCCCTGCAGGCCCAAGCTGCGCCTGTGAGCTTTGTAGTCGAACTTGTAGTAGGTGTGCATGATTCTGCGCAGGTAGACGCGGCAAATCTCTTCCGTGCTGCCTTTGTTCTCCAAGTAGGTGAGCAGCCGGTCAACGATGCCACAAACTCGCCCCTCGTCTTTGAGATTGTCGACATATTCTGCCAAAGCAAATCATGAAAAAAAAAAGAAAAAAAAGGAGAGAGATATATTGCTTTTATGTGCATCATTGATGTATTAAACCGATACATATTCCTGATCATCATTTATTCACATTTGTATTTTTGGGCGGCATTTGAAAATAAAAACAACAGGGGAAAAAAAAAAAAAAAAAAAAAAGGGTTCATTTCAACCTTCTACAACAACAATAATTTGAGGTATAAAACATTTGCATCTTAACGGTTGGAAGGAGATACATTTTTTTGCAACACCCACCTTGTGAATGGGGGTCTGTGTTCTGCATGATCTTGGTGAACTCTTCATCCATCCTCTCTATAAGTGTTAGGACACACCCACGCACCCTGAAAGGCTGAAAAAAAAAAATAAAAAAAATATGTATTACTATTTGTTTTGCAATGCCATCCTCTCACCAGGCTCACAACACACATCCATAAGTCACATTTTGTTTCATGAACAAAAATTCAGCTATATCCATAAATGACATTAACAAGACATCCCATGAGACTAATGCACAGAGCAGACAGACTCATTTGGGAGTCTATATGTCCCCCATTACAGAGCTTGAGGAAGGGAGGGGGGTATTCAGGAGCAGTGACAGCCTGAACTGGAGTGGAAAATAGGAGTTGCAGAGTGAACATTGTTGGATTTTAATCTGATCATAATCTGTGGGAAGCGAGCCCGAACCACAAAGGCCCTGCCGCCAAACCCACACCCAGTGTGAAACAATCTACTGCCAGCACAACACTCTGGGGAAACATCCGATTCTCTTTGCTCACATCCTGACTGTTCAGAGCTCTTTTGTCAGTACGACGAGAACAACATGATATCACATAGGCGGCCATAATGTTATGGCAGATCAGCAGGGTTCTAGCTAGGACGAAATTATAGCGTAGTGGTGTAGGCGAGGGAGCGAAGCGACCAAGCCTGGGGGGATTGTGCGGTGACCCCCCCTTCCGCGATGCGGAGATTTTGGAAATTTAAGGTAAAAATTGGCCATTTTAGGGGTACCCAAAGGGAGAAATTGTACTTTAAAAACAATAAAGTCTTAATGGGAGATGTTCCCATCTTTGCTTTTGGCAGTGTGTTACCTTCATAACGGACCTTGTCAGAAGACATTAAAACTTAGACATAACCAGGAATAGAGATTAAAAAAAATGTTTATTAAAGTTACACACTTTTCAGTTATCCTGATGACAGACAAACAACGCATCCAAAAATGTGTGCGCGACTTCTGCGTTTATTGAGTAGACCTAGTTCGGCTAGGAGCACTCTTTACTTCAGCTGCTGCGAGCCGCTGAGCGCCTACTGTTTCGTCTGCAGTTGCACTAACTACTGTGCAACCTTTCTTGGCTGTCATCGTCAAAAACAGTAGGGTAAAGCCTAGGTATGACAACAAGTAGGACAGAGAAAGAGACAGAGCATTTGTGGTTGCTTTATTCCATCATCTTTCGTGGAGAGGACTGTTTTCTGTTCTTTTCTCGAGAGCCAAGTCAACTGCACGTTCAGCTTAAATGATAACCTGATCAGCTCATCACATATTGTATGTAAGAAGCTTTGAAAAAGCACAGCAACCTTGACCGTTTTTGCTTCCTTCAAATAGGGACTGGTTAAAATAGGCTACAGCTATTCTAACATGATTTCTGCCGAATCCCCTTACGTGTGCGCTTCTGCGTGTGTGAGTAACCATGGCTACGGAGCACTCTTACCAGAGATTCTAGGAGCCGCGGACGCAGAGTGCCTCTGCCTAGAGCTACAGTTTCGTATGCGGTTGTACTGACAGGTAGCGCAACCTTTCTTGGCTGCCATCGCGAAAAATGTGTCAAGTTTGTCAGAAAGGTGAAAATGGCATTGATCTGGCGTTATTGTATAAATAAAGTAGCGGATCTCAGTGTGAAAGGGGCTATTGATTTATGATTGAGGAACCGAATGGGGGAGAAAGACGGCTTCCTCAGGTTTGAGAATATTAGGTGGAGGAATAAGATCCTAGAATTAAAATAACATGGTAACTGACTCGGAGAGAGGGTTCAATTTGAACAAAACGGTCTCCAATTCAAGTCGCTACCCAAAAATCTCACAAGGGAAAGACCAGTCACCTGTTCTCCAGCGTTGAGATTCTCACTGTCCTCTGCAATGTTCTCCCCGATGAAGATGTTGTTGAACTCAAACAGGATGTCCAGCAGCTCATCAATACAATCCAGGCACTTCTTCCACATATCAGCCTAAAAGGAAGCAAGCCAGAAAAAAAAAATATATATATATAACTGATCTCAATCCTTAATGTTAAAAAGACTTCTAATTCTAAGCATTTCTGCCCATTAAAAAAAAAACCTCTCAAGACATAGGAACCGTCAATGGATGAAGTATACTTTTAATTTTTAATCAAGCTTTTTCAAAGTGAGTGACCTGAATGTCACAGAAATCAAAATATTGCTCACCTTCATGAAAGCCGCCAAGTTGGGGTTGTAATCATACAGGGAGGCAATAATGTTAAATTTAATCTTGACAGAGATTCCATGGCCCAAGTTGTGCTCAGCAGCGATGGCCTCCAGAGCATGGAGAAGTTCAATTTGGGCAGCCCTGTCAGAAGGAGGAAAGAAAACATGAGGATGACATCCGTCACCTTAAATAAAAAATAAATAAAAAGATATGACTGCATCTATAAATGTAATACACAATTAATAATAACTACATAATAAAGGAGGCAAGACAATTCAGAAGAATGTGGCATCTTTGTTGGATAGGACTGGCTGATTGGGAGCTGTAACTTTAACGGTGACTCGTGCTTAAAATCATTCACACATTTACAGCAGTGACTAACATTATTTTACATCACCGATGAATTTTGAAAACAACACAATACACTGGATATATATCCATAATCTGTTCTGAAATGTATTTTAATTGTATGTTCCTGTATGCATTTCAAACACATGGCTGTTATTCTTTACCAAAGCTATGCAAGTTATTCAATTATTTGTAAGGTAATAGTCTAACAACAGGATAAAAATGTTATCTTATCATCATGAGGACAAACTCAAGGGTTCTCCTTCGTGGCTGCTTTGCTAACTTGCTTATTGGACTACATCTGAAAAGTGTAGATTCATCTATCAATTCCCTCTTTAAATTATATCTTAAATGTGCTAAAAAAAAAAACACATTTTCTATTAACTGGAGCTTTAGTGACGGATGCGGTGTTACCTGTCTGTGCCCTTTTTGCCTCTTGCTTGCAGGATCTCATTCAGCTTCTTCACCACCACCACTGTGTTGATCTCTGTGCCTTTGGCAAACATCTTGGGCTTTTCCTGGGCACAACAAAACAAAAATATATTTTCATCATGTACTTTTGAGGGACATAATTCTATACAAGCTTTTAGATTAGGCCAAAAATAAATAAGTGCATATTTTGTCCTGCCTACTTTCAGCATAATGATTGTATCAAATATAAAATCCCTTATTTACCTTGACCAGAGGGACGCCCCCTCTAACCTTCTCCCAGCCTCCACCCTCCTCTTCTCCCTCCCCTTCAACCTCCTCCCCAATCCGCTCTTTCTTTTTTTCCTTCTTTTTCTTTCCGGCCTTCTTGTCGCCGGCTCTGTCTGGACCAGGGGCCCTGAGGACATTTACAATTCAGATCATATTTCAAGTTATCACGTGACCTTCTTTGACTTAGAAATACACAAACAAACAATGTTCTGGCGCAGAAGTTATCAGGAGAGTGCACTTGCTTCTTGAGGAAGACCGTGGCCAGGGATTTACTCTTTTCCTCCTCGTCATCTGAACTCTCGCTGTCTCTCTCGTCAGTGTCTGGACCCCAGTCTTCCTCATCTTCGTCGTCATCATCTTCATCGCTAGAAGATGATTCATCCTGATGGAGGAGTTAAAAAAAAAAAAAAAACTCAGCACATTAGCTCAGGCATCTTGTAAATATATAAGTCTTTTTCATTGGTTCGCAATGTTACATACTATATTGCATGCTGGCCTCTTACCCCAGATCCCTTAGCAGTCTTAAGGAACTTGCTGGCCTCTGAAGCACCTTCAGGCTTTTTCTTCAAGAAGGATTTGGCCGACACTCCATCTTCACCTTCCTCTCCATCACTGTCAGAGGAGGAGCCTTGTGGAAGAGAAATTATGAGAAATTTCAGAAATTATGCTATGACAGTGTTTCCCATACATTGAGGAAACTATGGCGGCCCACCATAGTTTCCTTTTGGCCGCCATAGTTTCCGAATCCCAATCGTTTGAAACACAGCGATTTTTATTTTTTTTAATTTTTTTTGGAAACACAGCGATTTCCTCGAAAACCAACCAATATGACTATACAACAGGTGAATTAGTAATTAAACATGTCCTAAAGTGTGGAATGTCAGAGTTTTGAAGTTTAGTGGCAAAAAAAAGGTTTATGTGTTATTAGTCGCTGTCGGGGCGATTGACACACGTTATAGATCAGGGGGTGCGCGTGCATAAAGGTCAGCTGTAATCATCGTGATTTCGTTGACAAACATATTTTTTTACCTATTTATATTATGAGAAATAATGTGAAATTTGAGCAATGACGAGTACACTAGTATGTTGTCCGGTATGTTGCTTAAAAAAATAGCAAGCTCAATAGTTTCTGTTTAAAATAAGGTGTTTCATCCATCCCGCATGTGTGTTTCAACCATCCCGACTAGGCGGAGCGGGGTGAAGTTGGTTTTATATTCGATATTCGCCTATTGTCCGGCTTTGTAATTGTAATAGCGTCACAAAAACCGCACCAATTAGCCTCAGGATGGTATTAATATTTACAGAAAACTAAGACTAACATACCACAGGCTTTATCAACTCACCAAAGTAAGCAAGTCTGGCGAAAGATCAGAGTAACCGCGCCGAATATACTTCTAAGTGAACTACGGCAGCCGGAGCGCTTAGGGACCGTTGCAAAAGTGCAACGCCTTTTTTTGTTCTCACTGGATATTCAACCAATGAACACCAAACCACTTCTGATGGGTTTGTGAACTCACTATAAAGCTTTCACAGCCTTTTAGTTTCCAGAAAAATCATTTTAGGTAGAACATTTACTCAGTGTGCATAGTTAATTCCATTTTAGACTTTTATTTTGTAATAGCTCTCTTGTTTTTAAAGATATCAACACCAAACCACTTCTGATGTGTTCCTGAACTCATTGTGTACTTCCCACACCCTTTATTATTAAGAACAACCTTTTCAAGTTTCTCAAAAAGGCATAAGTACTCACTGTATATGATCCATTCATATTTTTCATGAAGTTTAGTTTTAACCTGTAAATATTTTCTATTACAATTGTTATCATTGGGTTTTAATGACAAGATGAGGTTTCCTTATAAACCCACGAGGGTTTCTGACATCTCCAGCACACATTCCTTTTTTTAAATTTGTTGTGTTTTATTGTGTATTTTTTTTTATATTTGAATGAATGTGTGCAAATCAATCAAATAAAATCAAATCTGCAGTCGCACAAACTTACGCCGCGTGAATTTACCCCCCCCCCCATAGTTTCCAAAAATTCTGTGGGAAACACTGTATGACTTATTCATTATTAGCATTATGTCTCAACATAGTGATGTTTACTTATAATCCTGGAAAAAGTATAAAAAGTAGAATGTTTGCAAGAGAGTTTAACATAAACCAAGACTATGAACAGTAAGAATTCATCTTTAGTAAACAAGGAACCCCCATCAGTGACCATTCGAGATGCAAAAATGACCAATGGCTGTTTTAAAGGGTTGATAAAGGAGATGCTAGAAAACCTCAAACCTGTAGTAGATATAAGCTCTTGAGTTCTTTGGAACTAAAAAAAAAGAAATATTACCAGAATCCTCTTGCTCCTTCTCCTCCTCTTCATCTGCAGACTCCAGGGGGTTCTATCAGAAGCAGAAAAAAGACGTTTTTTCTTCTCCTCTAATGCATGTCATCTATCTATTTTCTCACTTGCAAACATTTCTGTTTACAGTTTTGAAGCAGAGTATCACTGTGAGACAAAAGTTCCCGACTTACCTCCTTGTACGAGGCAATTTCTGTTTCATAATCTCTGTTGTACTTGCGGATCTTCTGACGCAGCGTGCTCAAGGCTTTTGCGTTGTTTTTGTTCATTTTCTTCTTGCCCTCTTTGTCCTCCCATAGCTGTAAGGAAGATAATGTTACCCATGTACTGCAAATTTAAAAAAATATATATATAATAAAATAAAAATCCAGCTGTGCTTTGAAGCTCGACTACCAACCTGGTTCAGGTAGTCCTCTAAGTCAGCCAGCAGTCGGATGTAGAAAGAGGGAACACCCTCTTTGTCCACAATGTTCTTACTCTTGAGGAAGGCTCGACATAACTGCTCAAATTCTTCCAGACATTTGGCCATGTCACGGATCTTCATAGCATTGCGAATAGTCTTTATGAGGTTAGTCAACTCCTCAAACCTAAAATTCAAACCAGAACAAATTCAAATCTGGCCACCTGTTTAGTTTTGAACGTATGCCACTGAAGACGATGCCACACCGACCTTTTGTCTTTGGCACTTCGCACAATCCTTTTAGTGTCCTCCTCATCATCACTAAGAAGCAGCGACCTGTGAAAACAACATGGGTGTGTGAGATCACAACAAAAGGAATCTTTTGATTTCTGCCAACAATGACATTTTCTGCAAGTTGAACTGACTGCTTGTAATTTGTCCCGGGTGCTTTAGGGGTGATCTCATCGGCGGACGACGACTCCTCTGACTCACTGTCAGACCCGGTTGCAAAGAAACGAGACATTGTTGAAGGGAGCTGTCAATCTGTAAGGACAAAACTACACATGTGAGGACTGCTGTTTAAGAGTTTACAACAAATAATCCGTATCTGAGCTATTCTGCTCAACGTTACTAATGAAATGTGAGCATCTAATGCAGTACAAAAACAGTGACATTTACTTTAGGTTCCCAAAAATAGGTACGGATAATTGAATGAATTAATCTTCATATAAAAACTTTATTATATCATTCCAACATAGAATGCATGCAATTTCCAACATAAATTAATCCATTAATGGCGCACAGAAGGAAAAAATGTCCCGACACAGAAAAACAGGGTTTTCGGTTTTGTTTGTTTCTTGGTCATTATCCTATGAACGTTTCTGTTAAATTCTGTGACATCAGCACACATTCCCAGCAATAATAGCATCTATAGTTTGTGTTACACGTGCACAAATTATATTTAACATTCTGTGTCAAGCTTGTAAACGTTAGACGACCTTTCAGCAGCTGTTCAATAACTACCCATTTAGAAACCAGTGCTCAACATATTTCCTGTCTAAAACTAGAAAAATAAGCAATAAGAACAATTTAAATGTGTAACAGATAGAAAATACAGGCTTCTGATGATTAAAGCAGATTCAAGAAACGGCAACGTTAGCAACCCTTGCCTGTAAGTGCTGTTACAAATCACTTAGCTAGCCCAACTTAGCTTTGACATAAGGACAACAAGCAGCCAAAGAAATTGGAACACAATCTGTACTTATACTTTAGCGCAGTATGTTTGACTACAATCCACATAATGACAACATATATTGTATAATAGTATCCAGCTATCACGTATTTTTGTCGGATAACGGAAGGCCAACGTTTAGGTGGAGCGCGGTCGCTGGTTAGCTAATGCTAGCATAAACCAAGAGAGCGTCAGGCCTCCCCTCATGTGTACCCAGAAAGTACGCTACGCTTAGACGCTAGATCAAAGGGTTTTATTAATTTCACAGTTAAGCTCACCTATGCCCTTGTGAAAGTTGTCCTGTCGTGTTGTCTCGTTTTACTGTTATAAAAATCCAGTTTTGCTGTAGACGGGCCACAGAAAAGGCGTGCAGCACTCTTGCCGGCAGCTTGCGTCAGGAAAGGAAGTGTGGAAGTAGATCAACACAAAATGCGGATGGTCTGCAGACCCAGACCAGATTTACACACTCACCGAAAAGAGGCTCATGCGTTGTACTGCCACCAAGCGGCTGAAAATGTAAGCTCACCAGAAGGGACTGGTTTATGATTATAATTATAACGCAACTCAGTTTTTCTCTTAATAGCTTGAAATGGCCCTCCATAATGCAGACATCCATGCAGGCTTTCTGTCTCGATTACACCTTGACTGGTCAAGGATGTTACTTTTTGATAATGTAGAATTGGCTTGGAAATACTTTTATGTTGCTTTTAATTATTTTTTTTATTAACAAACATGCCACTCCGCAAATTTCGAGTAAAAGGTAGCAACAACCCCTGGTTCACTGCTGATCGCTGTCTAGTCTTTTAAAAGATCAAGATGATGCCTGGGCTAAGGCCAGGCACTGTATATCCCAGAGTGACTGGCTGGTATTTAAACAGCTTAGAACTCGCTTTTCGTCCCTTGTTAAAAAGGCTAAATCCCACTACAGGCCGATCTCTAAACTGTGTGTACTCTCCAAAGTTCTTGAAAAATTGGTCAGGGAACAACTCAAAATGTTCTTAGATTCAACCGGTCTGCTCTCACAGCACCAGTCAGTGTCAAAGCACAGTACAAGAACTGCTGCTCTAAAAGTGGTAAACAACATCATAGATGCCCTAGATGGACGAAAATATTGTGCAGCTCTTTTTATTTACTTATCAAAGGCGTTTCATACTGTTGATCGTGTCATCTTGATGAATAGACTCCACAAAATTGGGTTATCTGACCAGGCTGTAAACTGCTTCTCAAACTATTTATCAGGAAAAACAGTGTGTCCAAGCTGCTGGGTCCTCTTCTTACCTCCTTCCAATTTTAAAAGAGTGCCTCAAGGCTCCATAACCATTGTTGTTCACAATTTATGTGTGATCACTTCAACCTTTCTCCCCCTGATGGAATATAGAGATCTGCTATTCATGAACACTTCAGCCCAGCATTTGAAAAAAATTGGATGCTGTGCATCACTGTGCTCTACATTTTATGACCGATTGCAGGTATCGTGAACATCTCTGTACTTTGTGTGCTACAGCAAATTGTGGGTCTCTATCTGACTGTCTCTTACTGGCTGTTTTTTTTTTCTACATATTTATGCTCACCTCTGTCTAGGAACTGGGACTGGATAGTGTAGTAGTAAGATTTCCACCTTTCATGTGGGTGACCTGGGTTCACATCCCCTGCATAAAAGGTACTACCTCCAGTAGGATTCCTAAGGCAAGACCCCCTTACCTACCCGCCTACCACTCTAAGTCGCTTTGGATGAAAGCGTCTGCCAAATACATAAACTCCAGCCATTATGGCCTGCGCTCTCAGGACATCATTTTAATGCAGGTCCCAAAAGTCAGAGCTGAACGGAGTAAAAAGGCCATTAAATTTTCTGCTCTTGCTACATGGAATAATATCTAAAAGGTTTTAAAACTGTCATTTCTTATAACTTTGGGGGAATTCAAGTCAATTTTAAAGGACAGAGACATTAGCTCACTTTGCTCCTGTAATTGGACTAAACCAAAGCCATGCCGAAGATCTCAGTGACTAAGCTCTATTACATGCATCTTCAATTTTAAAATCAATTTATGGATTTAAAGTTTATTACAATTTGTAATTTATTACATTGAACATTATTTATTACATTCCTTTAAAAATCAACACAGATGACACTCAGCAGTCTTCTTGATTACGGTACTTGAGCAGTTCTGGAGGGGAAAAAAGCAAACAAACAAACAAAAAAAACCTGAATCAATAAACATTTGAAACATGCAACAATATAATGATGAGATCTTGATATAGCAAATGCTGAGCATCATCACAAAGGCTGGAAATGCGAGCATTAGTTATCCTGTAAAAAACGAATCATTCAACGACAGATACTGTATTCGAGGATTCTTGTAAATGTAACTGGAGCTCAGTCAACCAACGTTCAATATGCCCTCTCAATCAATTGCAGGAAACAAATGCATATAAAGCCACAGTAACAGATGCATACCTTCTTTCAGCCTCTGTATTTCTTCAGATTTTTCTTTGAGCTGCTCCTCAAGCAGACTACATTTGGCGCAACCTGCAAGACGGTTAAAGGGACAAAGTCTCTTTCAAACACGAATTGAGCTTCACTTCTATTTTCTGTGTGTCAGACATGAACTAATGAGGGTGACTGTTGGAGTCCTCCCACATCTTGTAAGTAAGTAGCTGCATTTACCAAAGTCTAATAACTACAGAAGAACTCAAACAGGCTATTGGAACCATTCAGGTAAAGGCATGATTCAGCGAGTCTCATAATATCTTCATTGACCTCAACTGTCCGTTTCTGCATCACGACAGTCTCACCCACCGTGGCCCTGGGGCTTGGCTTGCAGTGCTCCATGTCTGGTTGCAGGCGGTTTCATTGCTCTGGCTTTGCTGGTTACATCACACGATGTTGAGGGGTCAGCAGTACTCGCAGGTGCTGGAGCGCCTGAAAGAAAGTGAGAGGAAATACAGAAGTGCAAGCAAGGATACCCACATGAACTCAAATCACATTCAGCACAGATACACGCTCAGCTGAGTCGAGCCACTGTTACAGGACAGTGCGAGTGGACCACTTTGTAACAGTTGACATGTGCCAGAGCCGAATGGAATTATTGACTTAACCATGTCTGACACCCACAATGCTGTGGACTGTGTGAGAAAGGAGAGCATCGTACATGCTGGTATAGCTTCATTTACCGCACAGACAACATTTTAAGTTATTTGAATGGTGATTTTGTCAGAAGACGCTGCAGTTCTGAAATAACGATTTTATTAAAAGCACAGCATCAGTCTGAAAATACTTCAAAGTGATTGTGAGCCGTCATATAGTCACAAATTCTGACACGTTTAGTCCTCTGACAAAAGACACAGAAAAATATGTAAACGAGAGCAGCTTTATTGGACATTTGACTGAAGCAAAAAGCGTCAAGTAAATGTGCGCATTGTTCCTTAGGTGTCCTGAGTAACACAGCGGTATGATGGAGTCATAACCCATCATTCCTTTGGTTTTGTAGCAGGCACAGATCTTTGACTGGATGTGGTTGGTTTCAGGTTTTTAATGCCTGTTTGCAGTATCACAAGCAGATGGTGAGGCTTCGGTATTACAACTTGCCACAAAGGCATGTGAAAGAAGGGAAAAAAAAAAATAATAAAAATAATAATCGGTAATAAAAATGTCAGAGCCTTAACGCACTTGTAAGTTGAGGCAATGAGGCAAACGAAGAAAAGTCCCATTTGTGTAACACAAACATTATAGCTGTTGTACACATTGTCAGTTAGCTTCTGTGCAACAACTAAACCCTGCAGGTCTTTCTAAAAGCTGTATTACTCCAAAAACTCAATATTTACCCAATTTCTTCCTCTTTGAGATTGACAAAGCTTCTCCTCTGGTGAATGGGTGCTTCCTTCCTTGTGGATTCTTTGGCACCCCGTACGCTGCTGGATGAAAAAGGTCTAACAATTAAATTATAATAATGAGATTGCATGTCACTCCCACACAATAAATTTCTCATTATTTCCAAGTGTGTTCTCTGTGACTACATTCGTTGGGAAGGGGGCATAAAACGCTCTCAAATGATTAATATACATTAAATGGGGGCCAACAGGGGTATAAAAGTTAGCCCCCTCAGACATCTCTTTTGTGATGATGCATTTCTCCACAGACAGACTTTGCCTCACAGTATTAAGGCTCCCTCAGCAGATGGATTTGCAGATAAAAATCCACCAGCTCAGATATTTCCTGGGAGGTTGTTCAGAGCTGTAGACATTTCTATTCATGTAAATGTTGCTTTTTGCACTCATAGATGGAGGGTGTTTCAAGAGCATCATAACTGTAGCTGGTCTTTTACTATTCTTTTACTATTTAATTGTTGCCTTCAGAATTATACCTATATTTTCCCTTTGTAGGTTAGTGGCAGAAAAAAAAAAAAAAAAACAGAGTCTGACCACTTTGAGAGTACCTGTAGGTTCACATGGTTTGTCAGAAGTCGAATTGGCTGCTCTATTAATTCTTGCAGATGGTTGCCTGAGTCCTGGTGCAGCTTTCTGGAAAACTGATGGAATACCACTCATCTGCGGTCTTTGCAAGCCAGAGCTCGGCAGCTTGGATGCTAAAACTAGCACAAGAGGAAAGCGAATAGTGGATACTGTGCACACACATTACTGGTTATATAAATATGCAATATCAAACTGAAAGAATGGGTTCATAGCCTAAACTAAAGCATGCAAATTCACCCCAATCATCTATCTACACACCATTACCAAAAGCAAAAACACACACTCACTACCTGCTGTTGTAGGACGCAAGTTGTAGGACTTTGGTATTCCTGTGGTCTAAAATGCAGATAAGATCAGAGGGTTTCATCAACAATCCGTCATCGGTACGTGAAGCTACTGCTCGTCATCACTGTTTTGTACAACAGATGAAACTAGCACTTGCACAGTCAGTGGATTCACAGAAACACATTAAACACTTGTGTCCTACCCTCAGCGGTTCCTCTGAAGGAGCAGAGTTTCTTACAGCTTCGGCTTGGGTTCTTTGCCTTTTATGGGGCAGACCCGACGTTACCAGTTCAAGCCGCTTCAGAGGCACAGATGCTGGCTTGAACTTCGACAGCTGGGATGCAACTTTCGAAGGAGGCCAAATGGATTTAGCAGCGGCTTGCGTCAAGAATGTTTTACGGTCACAGACGATGTTTGATGGAATATTTGATGGGGGTTGATCAGCTGGCTGACTGGGACCATCTCCATACAGTTTTTTCTGCGCTGTCTGGATTTTGCCCGCCTCTCGCTCGGTGTCGAAGTTGAACATTTTACAGTAAATCATTGGCGTTGAAGTAATTAAGGACGCTTCGTTTAAATCTAGGGTCTCATCCAAACTGAATGCGTTTGCTTTGCTGTTTTGTGTATCCATGCTTTGATGGCTTGAAGTGTCAGAGAGACTCTCGGTCAAAGGCTGCCCTGATTGTGAATGATCTTTGCTCTTACTCCCACCACCTCCAGAAACTGACTGCAAAACAGGATTAGCTTCAAATGTACCACTAGGGCTTTCAACCTTCTTGGCATTAGACTCTGCAGCATCTGCTGTCCCATTTTGTTTTGACAGCTCAGGAGAGTGGACTTCGGCACTGTCGTCTTTAAGGCTAGTGGTTAAATGGCAGACTTTAGGAGAGGAGGGCTTGTCCAAAGTGTTGTGTTGACCGTCACTTGAGCTCATCTCTGACAAAGTTATAGTGGCATTCCGTTGAGAGGGAGGTTTACAATCAAATGTGCCGTTTTGGGGGTGGGGGCTTTCAGTAACAGCTTTCCCTAAGGTACTGTTCCCACTGGACTTTTCTAGAGAGCACCTATCAAAAGTGGCGTTCTGCACTTCACACCGAGTAATTTCCTTAACAGCTGAGCAGTTTTGATTCTCAACACAAGATGCTTCAGTGGCAACAGACCGTGCCTGATCTGTGGCCTCACTCTCCACCTTTGGGCTGTTTACAGTGGATTCAGAAAGAGTCAGTGTCTTATTTTCAGGGCAGGAAATCGAAGTGGTAGAGTTAAAATCAGAGGAAGCACTGAGATTGGAGGGCTGGACAACAGTAAATGTGCCATTCCCAGACACATCTGTTTTCAAGTCTTCTTGCGGCACCCTGTTGGTCGACTCAGTGTCACAGTTGTTCAGTAGCTCTTCATTCTTAGCCTCCACAGTATCAGGGGTCTCTATGGGTTCAGATACTGCACTGCACGGTTCCTCATTCTGAATCGTGTCAGATTTGTCAGGTTCTTCCACAATGTGTTCACCGACCTCCAACAAAGCTCTGTTGGTTTTCGAGTGATCGAGTGGGGAAGTATCCTGGGTGATGTCCATGGAGGATATCGGACCAATTGGTGATAGCGCCGAGTCACTTGAAACATCAATGAGAGTGATGTGTGGCCAGTATATTTCAGGTATTGGAGGCTTGGAGGACACAGGAGAACTCTTATTCATAGAAGGGGCATCGATCCTGACGTCAGGGGCTGTACTTGGCGTTTTCACGAGAGCTTTTGGAAACTTAGGGTCGGCGTCATTTTCTTCAGCACACGTCATTGCCTTACAGACCTTTGGGGTTGCAGGTGCACTTCCAGGAAGAACTGAATCATTTGTAGTCAACTGCATTGTTGAATCGCATGTTAAATCAAGAAAGGTGATTTCTGGCAAGAATTCGTAATCAACCAAATCTAAGCTGGGATGACGGGGATGGCTTGTTGATTTTTGATATGATGGGTGAAAGCCATGTTTTAAAGGATCTGAAGGAGGGCGATTATTACCAATATTCAAGAATCTTAAATGCGGGGTAAGAGCAGACAGGAAACCAGACAACCGTGACTTTGATGTGCTTCCACCATTTCCATTTGTTGGAGCTGGAGTTGAAAATATACTGGTGTTAGATAAAGGCCCATTTTGTTCACTTAGCTGTGTAGAAGAATAACATATTCCATCCTCTTCCTGAAATTTGGGCTTTGAAGTCCCAGCTTCAGCAGCGACTCCAGGTGCAATATTTTCACGGCATTCATCTGCCTCTGGAATGTCCTGAGTAAATGAGGCCTGTGTTGTCGTATCATTGGCCATGAGGGGTGATTCCTCGTTTTGCTTTGACTAAATGAAAGTTTTCTTTTTGTAAAGCAACGGGACTCAGAAGTCAACAGTCAAACATGTTGTTTCCGGTGTTTTCCCAGTCTTTGCATTAAGGCAGCCTGTAATCCACAAAAAAAAAAAAAAAATTAACACGAAATATATTTGATTCTAATCAAATTATATCACCGACACTTTCATCGGCGAGATCCAAATGGATTAACCACAACGTTTTTACCATCTGGAGCATTTAAAAGGTTTGATGTACAAATAAGATTAGTAAAATAGTGAGATAGGTAAAAATGCGAGTTTCGATTGCACAATACAGCCAAATGAATAACTCGTCTGTCATGAAATGTAGCTCTGAAAGTATAGAATGACTCTAGTATCAGTAACAGGACGTCGCTTGAATGATTACAGACTGAAAATCAACTGAAAACAAATAGCACCGTTTTCAGTCAACACAGTAGACGGATTCAAAGATCTGAATACATGCAAAGAAGACGACTCTTGATGCTTTTTGACCGGCGTTAAAGAAAATGACGTCATGTCATCTAACGTCTACAGTAACTTCGCAACTTTAGCCAACAGAAAAGGGACCACAAATACAAATAATTGCCCAGTCTCAAAAAGTAAAACACGCTGTCAAGGTTGATTTTGACATTATCAATGGTATGATCAAAGATAGTGATGGGGGCCAGGCTACTCTTACTTTTACAACGTAAGCTGGTAGAACGAAAAATGCGTAACTTACCAATTAACAGTCAAGTTTTAGTGGATACTTGTGTTTAAAAAACGTTTCAAACTCTCTTCCCACGAAGCGAGTTAGTTAAAAGAAACAGACTTAACGTTATATGTCATGCAAACATCGAAAAGTTTAAAAATTTAAACTACTGCAGCGCCAGTCCAGTTCAAAATGTCAGTTTTCCTCAGGCTCATTGGATGATACCAACCAATGACAGCCAAATATTTCTTCTTCGTGAGTTTGAAACTAGCTGGGGCAACAGTGCCATCTAACATCCATTTACCACGTTTGGAAATTATTACGAAAGAAAATACATCATCATTTCGAAGCTTTATAATAGTCTTTAATGTAAAATATGTAGTGTTGATTCTATAATCATTTAACTTTAACTTTTTGTTTAGTCTTCTTTTAGATTGCTTTACTACATTGTTTTCCGCAATAGAAGTGTTGCGCTGTACCCTTTTCTAGTTTTCCTAAGCCAAACAATGACAATACCAAACTAACTTGATAAGGTATGGACAAAAAAATGCCACATGAAAATTCAGGGAATGTGCACCCCTGAAACATTTCAAAATAATACCGCATGAATTCCAATCAATTTTATCTGAAAAAGATACTTTTTAAGAAATTTTGAGCTGATTTATCATAACTCATATCTGTTAGTGCCATCCACAAACTGTGCATCCCTCCTACAGACTCAAAACACTTACAGTCAGATTCAAAGATGATTAAAGCTCTCTGAAGGGTCATTGTTACCCAATTACTTTACTGAGATACTTGATGTGTTTTCTTGATTACTGGAAAAACCGAAACGGTTCCTGTTGTGGAACTTTGTTTTAGTGTGCTGTTGTTCTCACTGACATTTAAAGCAATGATGAATGTGCATGCTAAAAACCGAGTAAAAGACAAAAACACTTTTTCCATGAAATAAAATGTCTCTTTTTCAGTTGTGATTTATTACAAAAGTTACACACAAGGGAAGCAGGAGACACAACGGACAGTTTGACATTGCTTTCGGTTTGATAAATAAAAACAAAGGCACTTATATCATATTCAGAAATACACATGATGCAATGCAATTAATCATTCAGTCTTTGGGAGTTTTCTTCAGTTTAGTCTTCAGTTCAGACATAAGAGGGTTTCCAAATCTGGGGGGACATAAGAGAATTAAGAACCAGAAACCACCAAGTTGCTTCAGTTTTGCTGAATATAACGACGTGAGTGTGCTAAAACGTTTTAATCTTTGCTGCTGATTTACCCTGGATGTCCCCGTGGCATCCACTTAGGTTTGGGGTGTGCATCTTCCTGTTTGGGAGTGTCACTCCTCTCCTCCACCTTTTTCTCAGGTTCCTGTTGATATTGCGTTGTTTTAGTTAAATGTCCCAAAAAAGGAGTAAACGGGTATCTAAAGATTAGTTGCAATACCTGTGAGTGGGGTTTGTGACTATCTTCATCTTTCACAACCCGCTGTGTCTTCTTTAAAACAGGAAAACCTGCACCAAGCCCTGAAACACAAAAAACAGGTGACATTAGTAACAGATCACATAAAGTTATTGGACCCGTAAGACTCAAGATGGTGGCTTTAAATGTGACCCACCGGGCAGTTTTATTCCAATACCCAAGCCTCCCAAAGGTACACCTGCACGCACTTTGACTGGCCCACGTGATGAGGGTGTGGGATCCACTGAGGGCATATGTAGCAGGGAACGGGGATTTGTGGGTGGCCTCACACGAGGGTTTTTAACAGCAATGCGTGACCGTTGCACTGTGAAGTCCAGCACAGGGGCGTCCACCTGCAATGACAAAAACTGCTGAATCCACACCTTAGCTGTGATTTAAGATTACTGTATTGTTTGATTTACGAATAGCAGGGCGATAATACCTCATTCTGTTCTTCACACATTGCACTTTGCTTTTCTGCAACCTCAGCCCTGCTCAGCCCAGATAATGATTCCGTGACATCTTCTGACCATCTGCGCTGTGGTTCATCCAGTGAGAGTAGCTTCTCCTCAGATTCAATCCAGGGTTCACTTTGAGAACCAGGCTCTGGTGGCAAAATTCCCTCCTCTAACAAATCCTCTGAGTCACCTCTGCATTGTCCTGATGCAGTGAGTTTGATTTCATCTGAGGAGTCGCACACATTTACTTCAAGAGGCTCATCTTCAGCTTTTGGTGACTTAACTTGGAAAAGAGGACCCATTTTTATCAGCGTCCCATCATCTGCTGCTTCAGTGTCTTTCCAGGCTGTCATCCCTGCTTCCCTCTCTATGGATTCTTCATCCAGAATTTCTTGTGATTCATCAGATTCCTGATTCAGATGAGTGGCCTCTGGTAATGAAAGAGCTGAATAAGGGTAAGATCCGGTCTCACTGATTGTTTCTTCCTTTGTTAGATAAGAATCTACTGTTTCAGCTGTTTTGTCCATCAGTGCATCCTGAGATTCAGAGTTAGGTGCCGAATGTGCAGAAAACGTGGCTGATCTTGACATAGTAGCCAACACGTCATGTGTGCTGTCGATTGAGCCAGAGTTTGTTGATTTCAAAAGGTCCGTCTCACTGAAAGACTGATCCACATATCCAGACTCTAAAGCTAATAAAGAAGTTTCCACGTCACTCACTAGCTCCGATTCTCCTGAATTTGACTCCGTTAGCTTCTCCTCTGATGTTATTTCTCCTGGTTCTTTATTTAATAGGTCTACTGTGGTGTCCTCCTGTGGTTCTGGTTCAGATCCTTCTTGTTGTTGTTTAACTTCATGAGTGTCCTCTAACATCGCTGTTTCTATCCACAGGTCAAGTATGTCTTCATCAATTACATCCGGATGTTCTCTCACCGAGCTACCTGTGCCCTCTGTGTAACTTTCTTCTGATTGTGTCACATGCTTTTCTGTTTCCTCTGCTGACATCACAGGAGAATCTTTTGTCTTTAACTCATCATTGTTTCTTATCTTTATCTCTTTCATCTTCTCAAAAGCTCTGTCTGGTGATCGATTGTTTGTCTCTTGTGTCTTTAAGGAAGGAGATAATTTGGATTCTGTGTTTTCTTTGTCCGTCTGTCCTATGATCAGCTCAGCTGCCATTCCTGCTACCTGCAGATGCATAATCTCATTTCCGTCCTGCATTTGATCATCTTCCTCCTCCTCATCAGCTGCATAATCTTCACTATCTATCCCTACATCTCGAATTTCTACGGTGCCATCATCAATTAATTTGGTATCAGTCTCAAATGAGTGTTCAAATTCAGTATTTTCTGCTGGCAGACAAGGGGTTCTGTTGCCGTTTTGCTCCGTATGTGTGGCATATACTGATTCCAGACAGAAGCTAGTCTTTGGCATTTTCTCTACTTCTGCCTCAAAGAATGTCAAAGTTTCATCAGCAAACGCGACCCCCTCATCTGCTGCTACAGCTCCGCTCGTCTCATAGCCATCTCCAGCAGTCTCTTTGGAATCTTCGTCTTTTCCAAATTCAGCCACTTCAGTCTCATTTTGCAGATCGTCTGTTATCTTATCAGCCTCGTCTGCTGATCCAACGCATGTCTCAAATTCCTTGTCTAGGTGCTTGATCTCCGTCTTCATTGAGCCGTCCAGTAAATTCACTTCTTCTTCCTCAAATAAACTTTCTGATTCCTGAATTTCTACAGCAATACTTGGTTTCTCGCTTTCCTGTGCAAGGTGCTCTTTCTGGTCCACAGCTAAATCAAAGCAGCAGTTTCTATTTTCTGTGCTGTCTTGTCTCTCTTCCAAACACTCCCTCTCCAGTAAATAGTCAGCTACTGTGCTGCTGTTTTTAAGGGTCTCCTTGCCTTCATTCTCCACCTCTTCTGGTAACTGAGTGATCTGGATTTCCTCGCAATTTCCTGCCTCCAGGAACCATTGTGTTGCGTTTTCATCTGGCCCAAGTTCATTGTTGTATTCAGGAACCCCCCCTTGTGTTTCCTCACATGCTTGAGAATTTAGCTTCTGTGACACAACTACCTGGCCTTCGATTAATGGCAGGGGAATATTTTTAAAGTCTCTGCTTATTTCCTCTTCGGTCTCGCCTTGGGGATTTACTGTAACTAAGGTGCTTGTGCAAATTTTTTCCATGCAGTTTCCTTTGTTGTCAACTTCATCAGAGAGCCTGTCCTCGTCAAATTGATCGTTATCGACAAAGTTTGCGTCTACTGAAATTTCTTCCACGTTCACATCTGACTCTACAGTGGTTCGCACATCTGTGACCACCACATCCTCTTCTGTATCTGTGAATTCAGTTGTGTGCAGCCAAGTGTTCTCCACAGTCTCTTCGCTGCATCTAACAAACTTGGTCAAAACGTTTTCTGCTTGCTTGCCTTCTGTGACTGTTATGCTGTATCTTTCCTGCTCTGACTCTTCATATATTGTTGGATTGTTTGTAGCCTCACAGATATCTTCCTCTGAGACGGCAACCGACACTCTTGCATTTTCAGTTTCATCATTTTCACCTCTGAGCTCTTCCTCAGTAACAATAAGCTCCTCCTTTGACACATCTGACAACATGTCACAGACTAAAAGCTGATTTTCAACTTGTTTTGTTGCCTCATCTGATGTGTTTTGGTTTTCAGAGACCAGCTGCAATGCTTCTTCCCGTGTCACCACTGGAGCTGCATCGCCCCTCTGCACTCCTGCCTCTCCTTTCAGCAAGTTTTCCTCCTCTTCTGGACTTAAACCTGTGGATACTTCTACCTCACTGTCCTCTGCTGCCCAGTCCTCTACATCTTCCTCTCTGTTGTCTTCTGTTACTTGAATTTCTGTCATGGTTTCATCCAGTTTTTGATGATCATCGTCCAGTGTTACTGCACTCACAGATTCCCTCTCAGCAACACCCTCTCCATCACTTTTCTCCCCACCTTCCTCCGTAGCCCCATCTGTGAAACTTCCCGACCCAGCATTCACATGTTCCTCATCATTCTCAGGAATCCCTCCTTGTCCACTTGCGGAGAATTTTCCGATCTCTGTTTTCACTTGTACATCTTCATTCGCTTTTACTTCTTCAGCAAGAAGCAGTCCTGCATCATCGTTTCCTGTCTGACCGACCTGCTCCTCTCTCATTCCCTGACCGTTCTCATACTCTTTGTTCTCACTGCCTCCTCTTAACTGCTTGCTTTCCTCAACAGGCCTCAAGTCAGTATTTGTGGTACAGTTTTCCCAAGCAACAACTGGTGGAGATAGGCTACGGAAAGAGACTGTGGCACGAGGCCGCTCCTCATCAACATCCCCCCCACTAGTGTCGGCCTGCTGGTTAGGAGGCTCGCTGTTAACTGTGGATTTCTGGGAGGAGTTTGGGTCATTGCCGACTATCTCAACTGGCTGTGACCTGAGGAACCTGGTCACAGTTCCAGTTATATAGCCCTGAGGAAGAGATAGAGAAAGTATTATACATCTATATGTGTCTCACCATGTGATGTTCTGAAGTAATAATAAAAATAGACGGAAACAAGTGTTTGAAAACTTGCTATTGTGTACAAGGTCTTTGGTTCCCCTTAAGAATAATCTAATTGCTACATCATACGAGGCTATTGCACAATAGTGCCCTTCTAGCTTTGGAACCAGTTTGGGAAAGGCCCTTTCCTGCTTCAACACAACAATGCCTCCCTGCACAAAGCAAACACTATAAATGTTTTTTTTTTCTCAGAGTTTGGAACAGCAGGGACTTGAGTGGCCTCCAGAGTTTTGACACCTCTGGGAAGAATAAATGTCCTTTCACAACAGGTTTATTTAAAGACATCAAGTGAGGCTCAATTAAACTTGCAATAAACCTTTTTTTTTCTTCTTATTTTTTACCATCACAGAGTAGTGCAATAAGCCATAAACAAAACAATTATGTTTTCTAAATTTAGCATCGCAAGCATGTTACATAACACATAGAACAAAGCATTTGTTGTGGCTCATGTTTCAAGAGATCCGGTAAATGTAAGTTCAGTATTTATTCTCTATATGGTTCTGTTTTACTTTACTTTGAATTATTTGCATCTGTATTTTGATGCACAATTTGATCTTCCAACCCAAATCCCACAACAAAATGTGAAGAAGTCAAAAAAATATTTTCACAAGATTTTTCACAATGTAGCATAAGAAAACAGCTAAATAGAGGAACATAATGCCACCACATGTTCTGAAATACTCATGAAACAACTGAACTTTTAAAAGGGCTTTACTTTGGAAAAATGCTTTTAGAGTGATCGGTCACTGTTTTAGACATTTCAAACCACTTGGTTAATGTTAGGCTTTTCAATATAATTGGTTAAGGGAAAGGCTCGTGTTAAAACAGACACTGTAATAACGAATCACAAAATATCCTTTTCTTAGATTCTTGGCCAATCCCTCAGCTAAACACAAAATGTGCCGAATGCTCAAACCAGAGGTTCTGAAATACATTACTTTAAATAGACTTTTATGCAGTCTTTTAGGCAACCATAGGAGTTGCCCTCTGCTGGCCATGAAAAAGAATGCAGCTTTAAAACAATTCTACACTGGCCTCACTTTTTACCCATGGAAGTATTTCCATCTATCTTTGCTAGTCTGTGTCAAAGGTTCCACACTGCAGGTTTGATATTTGTCACACACTGTTTCCTGCTTCTAAACTATTTTTGCTATTCTGTCTGTTGAACCGCCCTGCGATGGACTGGCGGCCTGTCCAGGGTGTACCCCGCCTCTCGCCCATTGACTGCTGGGATAGGCTCCAGCCCACCCGCGACCCGATCGACGGATTCAGCGGTATAGATAATGGATGGATGGATGGATGTCTGTTGAACCACTCGCCAGTGCTCTTGTAGTTACGTGGTGGTGGTGTTTCATAAAGAATAACTCTTTGTTTTACAAACCCACGAGCTTAATATTTCTAAGGAAAGCTCCCGATAAGAACTGTATCCAAATGTCCAAATGTCAGTGAATCCCAATAACTCTTTTAGACTGTATACAGCAGGCCACCTTAGAATTTCAACCTAGTTTTGACACGTGAAAACGTTTCCAATAACAATAGAATAGTGATGTTTTGCTGGACACTTATTATAGCATTTCAAAGAAATTCTTCTCCGATTCAGCATTTGCTCTGAACTGAAAGTTTAAAAAAAAAAAAGTCGCACAATTTTGGTCAGGTACACCAAGCAAATCTGAGTTGGAGCCAAAGAAACAGTCCTGTTCGTGTGTGAGTGTAGGCCAGACACACAAACAGACTAACAAACAAATGACACACAGACGTGCACATACGTGGGGCTGTTGCATTATTAATTATTTAGTATTTCTCAGTTCTCTATCCAATGGAAGCCCATTTCCGCCATGAAAGAAAAAAAATAAAAGACCAACAATTTCGAAGAGATAGAATCTCATAATTATGAGAATCTTTGACTTTGAATCTCATAATAATGACTTTAAAAAGTTGAATTTATGACTTTGAAAGTCGAAATTATGACTTTGAAAAGTCGAAATTATGACTTTGAATCTCATAATTATGACTTTGAAAGTCGAAATTGTGACTTTGAAAAGTCAAAATTATGACTTTGAAAAGTTGAAATTATGACTTTGAATCTCATAATTATGACTTTCTATCTCATAATTATGACTTTGAAAAGTCGAAATTGTGACTTTGAAAAGTCGAAATTGTGACTTTGAAAAGTCGAAATTATGACTTTGAAAAGTTGAAATTATGACTTTGAATCTCATAATTATGACTTTCTATCTCATAATTATGACTTTGAAAGTCGAAATTATGACTTCCTGTTGGTCTTTTATTTTTTCTTTCATGGCGGAAATGGGCTTCCATACTATCCTGCCAAAATGTAATGCCATAAAACATAAAGTATTGATTACATCCTTTGCTGATATATTTGTCCAAAACACATATGACATAAATGTGGTTAGCTTAAAAAAAACTGTTATTTAAAAAGAAATGCTACAGTCCATTTGCATGATTTTTTAACTGGAAAAAAAAAATTACTTTCCAAAACAAGACAAAAAACTAATCGAATGGATTATGTTTCTAAAATAAGCTAAATTATCTGTTGTTATAAAACGAATATTTGACACGCACACATACAGATGAAGGAGCGTAAAAGAGGCGGGGGGAGGGACCTTCTTATAACCTGCATCAGTGTGTGCGTGCGGTTACTGACGCACAGGAAGACACAAACTTTACAAACACAGTTAAGAGCTTCAAATTTTATAAATCAAGCCAGTTATGGTGCCACACATCCAGATTAAAATGATGCAGCTGCTCACCCAGACTGTCCACATAGTCCTCTCCATCCTGGACAGGGAACTGTCCGGGTCCATCTTCTCACTTCCTCCCGGTCTACTCTCTGGCCTTTTTACTTGATAAAAACAAACAGGCGACTCAGTTTAATTCTCCTACGTTCTGCTGAGCGGAACGTCACCAGAAAGTTGCTCCCTAAACGCGTCCAGCTTTGAGCTCATTAGCTGCCAGTTAACTTCCCTGTCCTGGTATACATGTCCGGGGTGTTGTGATGAGGAAGAGGGCGATTAACTCAGCTGAGCCGCTGGCGTGCTGCGCAGTTTGCGGATGTGAACAGAGCTTCTTGATAAGTCTGACCACAGAAATACGTGATGTTATGTTGGACTGATGTGTGACACACTATAGAAAAATAGATCTGCGATCACCCTACAGCAGGCTTGTACCGAGCTGCAGGCATGGAGGAAAAGCAGCAGCAGCAGCTGGTCCTATGCACGACTTGATTTGTTTTGCGACTCTCATTAGACCGTCTGAACTATCCAAATAAACAGAACTCAATTTAAAACCGTTTAGGCTACAGGGAGTTGCCTACGTCTATAATTAGGGTTTAAACTTGGATTACTATTGGGAATAAAAATGGAGATAATCCGCCCACCCTGTTTTACAGTTTTTCTCTATTGGTTTGGCTCATTTCTTGAAACAGAAATTACATTCTCAAAACTCTAAGATCATTTGGCATAACACTCTTATAGTTCAGCACAACACCATAGCTAACCTGCAAAAGCACATATCTCTCCCAAAACTGTTCACCCATGCCTCAGACCTGATTTCTTTCCCATGTAAAGAGTCAGTGCCACCCAAATTGCAAAGATCTTTCTCAATTGCCTAGGCTCATTTCTTGAAACAGACTGGACGTTTTCAACACTCTTTAGTACTTTTTGCAAAACTAAACTGAATGGTTCAGCAAAACACCATGGTTCACCAGCAAAAGCTCATATCTCCCCCTAAACAGTTCACCCATGTGTCAAAATGAAGTTTCTTTCTCATTCAAATAGTCAGTGCCCTCAAAATGCATTGTCCTTTTGGCATTGTGTGAGCACTACAAGTCAAAATGTTTAGATGTTTTGTCACTATGGCATAGGACTACCTAACAGAATACAATAGTGTATAAAACTGAAGGAAAAAAGTTTCACAGTAAGAGTAGCCTCAAAGCACACACAATACACTCATACCAACCATTTTTATTCACACAAATACTGTGAAGTACGTAACTTCCATACAGTATAGTATTGTAGAAGGAAAAGAAAAATATACATAGCACACATATACTGTAATATAAACACAAACAAAAAAAAAACAAGCAAAATTATGTGGCCTACAGTACTGTAAATAAATCTGCAGCTTACAGAAAACACTATAGCAACACTTTACTGGTTGCTGTGGTAATTGGCTTCAAATGATGCCTCTTGAAAGAGCCTAATCTATGGAAAACAACAACAACAAAATCAATCACGGGAAGAGGACTGAGTGAGAAGTGGGCTTTTTGGTCCTCTGTGGCCTTAAAAAAAAAAAAAAAAAGAAATTTTTTGCCACATGACTCATGGCTCTTCCACAAAAGTTTCATAACCAACCTTTAAGGCCCACAGTGAACTTTTCACTCAATTTCTAATCGCGTCAAATGATAGTTTTCTCATATCTTTTACAAAATATCATTCTGGACTTTTCATGGTATTTGAGCATCCGCATATGCTTTCGTTGGTCATGTAGAACACAATAAATGAGGCAATTTATACAATAGAAGTGTGCACAAGTTAGGCTAAATGTGTAATGCATGCAAAATGTTTGAAAATTGCAGGACACGACCAACTCAACAACAGTTTCACGTTCAGATAGCAACATGTGCTTTACAATGTCCGTGTTTCCAGTTATAAGCTGTGCAGAAGTTTGTACTGTATTTGAAAGAACAACTTAGCAACTTGGTGTAACCGTGCAGATCTTCCTCTGACAAGCACAGTGTAGTGGTGTTCATGTGGTCAAAGTGACTGAAAAACAGAAGTATATTTTGAGCAAGACTTATTCTTACGAATTGACCATTACCAGATATCACCTTTGCCCATAACTATAAATGGAAGAGACAGTTTGGCTGCTGACACTGGTTACCAGATAAAAATGAAAGAGAAACATTGCTCCATTGAAACAATTTAGTCTTTATTTTACACCAGAGATTTAGATTTAAAAAAATCCACAGAGGTGATTATTATTGTTGTAAAATTATTTGTACAAAAATATGAACCTTTGCAAAAAAGACAAAGAAAGGAAAAGAGATCTTGGGTTTGGAAGAAAAAGCAAAGATCGATTGTATAAATACCAAAAATCTATGAAGCAAACCACAGTTGTTGATCACATTTGATACAGTTGGATATTGTTCATATTTACTATAGAGATAAATATTAGATACATTACATTATGACGGATGCAAAACAATTGAAACAGAGAAGCACTCTTGTGGGGCTTTCATGCAGAAGATGAAATTTCTTCATTGAGCTCTGAAAGAGAGGACACAAATGTGAACAAACTTCCCCTTGAGTGGAAATGTTAGTTTTACAATGTGCAACGAACATTTAGTAGCCTTAATTAAAGTGTTTCTCTGTTAATATGTGATGGGAATGCGCTTAAACTAAAAAGTTCCAGTGTGGGACATTTAGTGATCTGCTGGCATAAATAACAGACAATTGTATCTTTGAGCACTTTGTCACAAACACCCTGTCACAAAGACACATCATCTGTTCCCATTTCTTTAGTTGCCTTTGTGGAAAATACGAAAGATGACTCAGTTTGACTGACATAGAATAGTTTTTTTGCACCAACAACGTGTTTCCAAAAGAGCAAAATTGAAATAGACTGAAAATAAGTGGCAACAGGTCATCATGGAGTGATGAAGGCCAATGACTTGGGTCGACCTTCTTTCCTGGAAATGAAGGGGATTCACTTGGGTAAAGTTTTCAGTTTGTACTGCAAAAGGTCACAGCATCCCCCATACTGGAACTTTAAGTAAGAAGTACATAATTGAGTGCCTCACCTGTCCACGTTCGATAAGCAGGAAGCTTGAGTGCGGGGTGTGTGATCTCTACACACACTCTCAAACCCACTCTCTCAGTTTCTTTTGGACCCCTGCTCAGGTTGACTCTGTTGATCTGCAGTGCGCCCTGCTCGTCCTCTCTTTCTTTGTCGCTGTCCTCGTCCACCTCAGATATCGTTTCCTCGTCCCTGCTGATGTCTCCATCCACTCTTTCATCAATGTATTCTATTCCTTCACTGTCAGGGTCTGTAACTGCAGCTCTTGTTTCTGTATGGTAACACAAGCTAAAAGATTAAAACTAACGTTCATACAGGGTTGCAAGCAGAAATAAGACAGGCAGATGATGTTTTAGACAATTTCCCAGAGCCAGAGTGAGATAAACTAAACTGCGGCCATGTTTAATCCCCCAGTTCTGACTAATTGGTGCACTTGGAGTGAAAGTGCTCATGCTGCAAACAACTCATGCTGTTTTCACTCCCTGGAAAATCAAACTGATGGTGACTGTGGTCCTCTCCCTGTCTTCGTGGAAGGATTGCATATTTTCAATATTTAAGACACCCACAATTAAATAACACAACAGCATTTTCAGGGAAACCCAACCTTAGGAGGAGTCATGTTCCCTTTCCAGAACTCAGTGTGAAATGCTGTGTTTGTTATGTCAGCACAGTGTCATGGTAATTGTGTGAAAATCATTGTATCCGTACAAACGAAACAGAATGTGAATTTGCATGAAGGTTTTGCAGATGAGGTTGGGACTCTTCACCCACTTTGAACTTTGTTATGAGAATACCTAATTAAAGGACAGTCAGGATGTTTATCTAACCAAGTAGATTTTAGGGCCTAAACAAAATCCTGAGTGCCTCAACTCAATCAAACACGATGTAGAAAAATATGGACTAAATGTAGGATTTCATTCTATCTATGGCTACTTTGGGGCTCCAAAGTAGTGCAGTTCAGGGAAGTCTTAAAAAGACAAAAAAAAAAACAACAGACTCATAAAAGTGATGTGCGGCAGATGTTGGGATATTCTGACTTAGTCCATTAGCTCTACTTTATTTTTGTTCCTACTCGGTGTACGGTGCAACGAAAAAATTTACGTTGATCTTTGAAAATTGATGTTTTCATATGAAGCATGTTGGCCTTAAAGTGCAACACTCCTAAAATGTTATTCGTAAACGTTACTCTAAAAGATTATGTTTACATTAAACTATATTGAGCGTTCATTGCTCTGTTCATCTTCATGTTTAGCGAATTAAAAAAAAAAAAAATGAATTAAACACTGTTTAAAAAGGCGAAAATGCTGTCAGGCCCAATGCTTATAAAACAGGGCAATCTTAACTCATGGCAAATTTCAAGTAGTTACAACTAATTTTTATTACTCTAAATTAATCTGAACATGTATCCACATAGACAGTCGAGATTCACCATGGCGTTTAAAATATATTTCAAATGGAAAATGGTTTATTTTATTGAATATTAGTTGTAGAATTTTGTGTGGTTTGCAGCTGAGGTGGATGGAACAAGGAGAATAATATCTCAATTATATGGTAGATGCTGTGACAGGATCTTTTTGAAGTAACCTAATCATTTTGTTACCTATACCAAACCAAATAATGTTTAAAAGGACAGGTATCCTGAATGTTATTTGTATGCGCTATTCCCCTATAACCCCTCCAACCTCCAAATGTAGAGGTTGTAGGAGTACTAATATTCTATTGTAGGGGTTGAGGGTACCCATTAAGACCTCTGCTGAACTTTGACCTGTTCTTTAAAAAAGAAACACCTATGTATACAATATAAATGACAAGTACTTATTGCACTTCTGTTCTTCTGTCTTTCCGGCTGCTTGCTTATCAGAGTCGGCAGGCTTGTGGACCTCTCCAAGGCGCACACGCTTTTCAGCTCTCTCTGCCCATCATCTCCAATCTCTTCTGTCTCACTGGACACCAACGGGGACAGGGTGGTTCCTCCCGCTGCCCAGATTAATTTGACCTTAGGGTGACCTCCCTTCAACAAGAGAGAGAACACACCGACGCCTTCACTGCTCCAACAGACTGAGATCGATGGAGGAATGGAGGGAGCAACTGAGGAAGGGCAAAGTGAAAGGAAAGCTCAAGAAATTATTTAAAAAAATAAGTTGTGAATGGTACAATGTGCCTCTAATGCTTCATACCCATGTCACCATTTCTCCACTGTCTCTCTATTGGTTGGTTTAGAGAACAGTGCTCCACTCTGCAGATAATCCCCCCTCTTCTGTCCTTTATCTCCTGATGGGTTGTCCTTCTCTTCAAAGTGGCTGTCATCCTGAACAGTCTGGGGTGAGTTTGAATTGGGCCCCACAACTCTCCTCCCTCTATCACCTCTTCTTCTCTGTCATCCTCCTCTCCGTCTCTGAGTTTCAGCCAAGTGACTGATATGTTCGGAGGGTAGAAATCTGTGATTGCACATCCCAGAATTGAAGTCTGATCTGGCGAGTTGGTGGAGCTGACAATTTCAGCCACACACGGCCTTTTGATGAAACCTGGACAAGATCAACAGAATCATTGAAGTCTTGCTTTTTAACATAAAACCTTAAATGGAATGTTTCCTTCATCGTTTATTCATACCTCTGGTCTCACGGGTGACTGGCTGCTTCAGGGCAATGTGGTGAACACTAACCCACACCTTTGTTGCTCCCTTTTCCAGTTCACTTTTTGGAAGTTTGCATTGGCTGAAAGCTGAGAAGAATCCCTCAGAATTTGGCCGAGGAGAGGACGAGGCCTGGGATGCCACAGGGCTGAGCTCACCGCCCTGGCAGAACCAGCGGAAGGTGATGACATCTGGATGAAAATGTGATGCCTGGACTGTCATGCTCATGACATCTGGAAGGCAGAAATTGCAGGGATGTAGCCTCCTCCAACAAGGAACATTTGGGAAGTATTGGACAAGAAGAATAGAATAACATCATTGTGTTACCTGAGTCATTTTGTGTCTCTGCTAGCTGTATCTCTGACACCTCTGGAGGAGCTGAATGACAAGACATACAACATTTTCTTTTGCAAAAATGTTAAAAAACAATGTAAAGTTAACTGGAAGGGGAAAAAGCAGTTCTTACATAGAATAGTAAACTTCTCAGACACCCTTTCCTCCACGATCTTGTCCTTGCCTGCATACGACACGTGACACTTAAACACAGCAGCTTTGTGGAGGGAAATCTGGGGGATGAAGGTGAGCGCGGAGATCAGCTGCTGAGTGCCCTTCTTTGAGCAGTGCAGAGGTCCCTGAGTGTGCAGCTTGTAGTACCCCATCTCACCTCTAGATGCCAGGAGAGGACCTTTCTCTGACACTGGGGACGTGAGAGTTAGACCATAGGGTAGATGGATGGTGGTTAGGGGGTTGTATAGGCAGTTAAAGTTAGATTTGGAAGTTCCTATGTGTGTCAGGTTGTAAATTGTTAGGAGAATACAAGTATAAAAGAGGAAACATGTCAGAAACAAGTCAGGAGAGCTGCAATACAAATCAAAGATATGACCTTTACTCACTATAATGTGTTATTGTTGTCAATCTTATACAATGTCCTTTTTTCTTCTGTTTAAACATTCTAAATAGCCCCTTCCCTTAAAATATTTCTTGAAGATGAAGGAAATTTATTAACATTAATAAAAAAAAAAAACATGTATGATCATAATTTACCACTCGTGTTTTTGAAATATATTTGGCTGCACAGCATAAGCTTGTAATGACTTATCCAAGTCATTACACAGTAGTATGTCTATATTAAGCATTTAGTATGAGCACTGCTACCTGTGAGAGAGGTGTCAGAGATGGGGGTGTCATTGAGAAACCATGCAGTCTGGACCCGGTCCACCCGCCTGCCTTCAATGCTCACCGTCACCCTGCCCTTCTGACCCACAACCATCCGTGGAGGGAGGATGATCCCTGACACACTGAGAGACTTCTGTTTCTCTGAGTGAAGTGAGATAGAAGGGACAGTAGAGTTAGTGCGAGAGGAGGAAGACCAAACTGACAGAAATGTTACATAAGTCCTGAAACAAGTCTTCCTGAAATCCAATCAGATGGCGTATTCAGGTCTTTGTAGATAAAGATAAGAAATCATAGAGCTGGGTGAGAGCAATATGGGGAAACAAAAAAAAAAAAGAGGATCTCAGAATTTTATAGATTAAAGTATTACATTTCCAAGAAAAAATAAACTTTTTTTTCTCAAAGATTAAAGTTGTAAATGAACAACTATAATTAACAAAACTTTTTCCTTTGTTTAGCTCAATCCCATCACATCACACATGTAATATACTGTTCCGGCTGTCGTTGACCCTAATTAAAATGTCAACGTATAGTTTGACATATTGATCTTATTCCGAAGTGATGATGCATCTATGTTACAGATTGCTGCAGCTCTTCTCTAACATACATGTTTATCATTTCTTATAAATTTAAGTGTAAATGTATCTTCTCAGAGTTTTCATTGTGGAGATTTACAAAATTAATCTTAGGAATTGAATTGTTTCCAACTCTGTTGTCACGATTTAGTTTTACCTTGAAAGACCTTAATACAACATTGTATATGACTGTGTTTACAGTTTAGTAAATAATGAATAATGTTTGTGGAAAAGGGACACTTAATAGTATAGTTAAAAGTAGAATCACTTCCATAAAGAACATGGTGCTGTTGTGGTTACAATCTTTCGGGTTTACAATGATCATGATGGTTAAAACAATGCATCTTTACTTGAACATGTCTCAATTATGTGCTGATTTCCTGTTACAATTCGATAATCAGGGTGGCCATATTGGGTCAGAAGAGAAATGGGAAGTCACGATATGACTTTCACCAACCTCCCCCCAAAAGTGAAAGAACTCCCTTCCTCTTTAGGCCCTCTAAAGGTCTTCAAATAAAGATGTCACATTCTGACAATAGGTTTATTGTTTGACTTTGCTTTACTTAAATGGGCAGGTTGTGACTCACCATCTCTTTTCCTCCAGGAGAAGCCAAAGCAGAGCAGGAAGACAAGCACTATGGAGATACACATCATAGCTACAGATGCTTTGGCTGATTTAGTTAACACCGGATCCTCATCTAACATGACACAGAGAGAAAGGAAATGAAAGATCACTTACAGAATGAAAGAAGAAGAGGCACCTATGGCAAAGGATCTTATTTTCATACAGCTGTGCAATTATAACTGGTTCCACTTCTACACAAATGGAGACACCCGACACCATCAAAGCTTTCATTTTACTGTCATTAAGATTATGTAAAAACTGCCCAGCTGAAACACATGAAAATTGATGGAGAGGTTGAGCATTGTCAAAAAAAAAAAAAAGTGATTGCTTGTTTCATGTTGCAGTCTTGTGAGTCAGGCAGTCTAATTTAATTGTTACCTTGAGGATCCAGATTGTCCAGATCTGCAGACATATTGACAGGATCCACAACACCAGGCTGGTTAACCGCACATTCGACTTTCCCACGTTGGCGCCTTTGCTCTGGGCTCAAAGTAAAATAGTGCCTAGTCCTGTATGTCTGATCTGGGTTCTGCTCAGTGACAGGGGGGTCAGGGAGGGTTGTGCCATTTTGAAACCAGGACACGGACACCTCTTCTGGGTAGAAACTCTCCACGTCACAGTAAAGGGTAAGAGGCATGTCGTTGGAGTGAGGTGACACAACGGACAGTCGGACAGAGGGGAGAGCTGTCAAATAACAAAATAATAAGAGCTTTTGGCTTCATCAACAGGTTTGTGACAAGGAAACTTTTCAAGAAAATTCATGTGATGGGATGCTGAAATCCATTTTTATCATCCAAAATATGCAATGTGACGTGTCTTTGTATCACTCACTTGTGACATTGAGCTGGAAATTCAGCTCTTGATCGATACCACTGTGTGACACTTTGCAGCCAAAGGTCACATTCTCATCCTCACTGGAAGGGTAGATGGTGAGGTTTCCCACAGCCAAGTAGTACCCATCTGGAGTCAGTTCACCTTCCACCTGGTTGGGAGGCCGAATCACTTGGCCATCTCTGGTCCACGAGAAAGATACAGGAGGAGGGTAGAAACCATCTGCACGACACTCAAAGTAGGCCTCCCTTTCCAACACCACCCACTTCTGAGGCACTGACAGGGAGGGGGCGGCTGAAGAAAGGAGAGGACGATGTTAAATAGTTGACAAAAAAATTCAGCTTTGGGCATCAGTTTAGCTGTGTACAAATCAAGCAACACAACACAAACAAAGACGTACCCAGGATACTGAATGTAACATTACTGGAGTGCAGAGATGAGGAGTTGTAGCTAACTGTGCATTCATACACCCCCTGCAAGTTGGGGCTGGCTTTGAGGATGGTGAGTGAAAAGTTCCCATTGATGGAATAGTTGATGTCACAGCTGAAGCCTTCCTTTATTGGCGTTGTCGCTTTTCCAAATGAGGCGATAGTGGAGCCGTTTTTTATCCAGTTGACTTGGATCAGAGACACATCTATTTTGTCCTCTATCATGGTGAAATTGCAGGGGAGGATTGCGTTTGCATTTGGGCTGGCCTGAATTTCGTTTGAAGACGCTGTGAGCAGAAAAAAAGAAGAGAGTAGATGGAGAAAAAACAAAGAACCTTTACTGAACTGCACTCGTTGACGTGCCTTACTTAAAATTGACAAATGTTGAGAAATGTCATGATCTGGATCTGAAAAATGTGTTTACAAACCTTGAAGTTAGACTGTGTACGACTTTCGAAACCGTTTCCCCTTTAAAAACAGGAAATAACACAATTTTCCCTCTTCAAATTAAAATTCTACTATCTCTGACCCTATTTGATGAATAAACTTAATTCTATTACATTTTTCTGCTTTTGATGCTCTGGCATTTCAAATGAAACACGTAAATGTTCAAGACATAAACATAATCTCCCTTGAAGTCAGTCTTGCTTGTTTTTGTTCAAGTGAATATTATCATAAATGCCATCCGAATGCTTCAACAACAAAGCGAAAACTGAAAACAAACATCTGTCTCAATTGACATTTATCGGTCATGTTTATACAAATAGGTTATGACACATGTCATAACCTTGTAAGAAGAGTGATTAAGAATCCAGAGTTAGTGGTTTTGCATTCTTTCATTGCTAATAATAAATTAGTAATCTCAGTATACCTTATTGAGTCAGTGTTAATATAGGGCCCTTCAGACAGGTTTGACCTCCCAATCAGCTTAATTAGTAACTAGCTCAATAAATACCAAGCAACAGAGACCTTTTTGTCATCTGAAGGGATAATGTTGCACTTGTTAAGTGTGGCACAAGTGTCATTATGGTAAGTAGACAAGGAACTGAAAGTGCATCAAAAGAAATGAATGATGATTTTGGGAGGCCTATTTGTAACCTCACACGAGCAAATAGTCCAAACGAGTTAGCAACAAACATCACCTCGACCCACCGAAGAGAAAATGATTTTCCACATTGTGGTCCAGATACCAATATTTGACTGATTAAAGTTGCCTAGCTCATTCAGTTCAGCATAAATAGTTTGATTGTGATTTAGAGTATCTCAGTATGGATGAAAAATTATTTCCAACTCTTTGTAAACATGGTAATTATAATCTTTTCAATATGCAGCAAAGCCTCACTATTTCTAAAGAGAGATTTCATGAGAGTGTGAACATTTTTTGGTGCTCAGTGGACAACGTGGAGAGAAGTTAGCGGGATTCCTATATCGCATTGTTATTTGTCAAAAGTTTTTAGTTTTTTCTCCTCGCTCACATCTACATATATGTTGTGTGTACTTTTTTTTTTTTAAACAATTTTTTCTTAAATTTCGTCATTTTGCACACCATCTTCACGTTCATGTTTTTAACAGGATCTCATCGTATGAAGACAAAGAGGTCATGAAAAGCAATACAAACAATATGAAATAAAACCAAAGTGATAATGAGAATAAGACCACCACTGAAATTTGCAATAAACATTTGACATACACGTGTGGTGGTCTGTCAGTGAATGAATATTTTGTGCTGTTAGTGTTATTTTTCTCTATCATTATGCTGTCGCTGTAGCACAACTAACCCATCTTTCAACTCTATCTATCAATCCATCTATCTATCTATCTATCTATCTATCTATCTATCTATCTATTGAGACATTTAAAACTGGAAAACAAGGTGTAGTTCTGATCCATCTGGCAAAATTAACACACAACTCCCAGCTCTTTATTGCATAGATAAACCAACTAATCCGATATCAGCATTAAGCAGTTCTACTGACTGACTCACAATGACCTATTATGAGTAGAGACAGAACTATATTTATACGAATGAAATATGTCTCACCTTACTTACAGTTTTTCTCTATTGGTTTGGCTCATTTCTTGAAACAGAAATTACATTCTCAAAACTCTAAGATCATTTGGCATAACACTCTTATAGTTCAGCACAACACCATAGCTAACCTGCAAAAGCACATATCTCTCCCAAAACTGTTCACCCATGCTTCAGACCTGATTTCTTTCCCATGTAAAGAGTCAGTGCCACCCGAATTGCAAAGATCTTTCTCAATTGCCTAGGCTCATTTCTTGAAACAGACCGGATGTTTTCAACACTCTTTAGTACTTTTTGCAAAACTAAACTGAATGGTTCAGCAAAACACCATGGTTCACCAGCAAAAGCTCATATCTGAAACAGTTCACCCATGTGTCAAAATGAAGTTTCTTTCTCATTCAAATAGTAAGTGCCCCCAAAATGCATTGTCCTTTTGGCATTGTGTGAGTACTACAAGTCAAAATGTTTAGATGTTTTGTCACTATGGCATAGGACTACCTAACAGAATACAATAGTGTATAAAACTGAAGGAAAAAAGTTTCACAGTAAGAGTAGCCTCAAAGCACACACAATACACTCATACCAACCATTTTTAGTCACACAAATACTGTGAAATACGTAACTTCCATACAATATAGTATTGTAGAAGGAAAAGAAAAATATACATAGCACACATATACTGTAATATAAACACAAACAAAAAAACAAGCAAAATTATGTGGCCTACAGTACTGTAAATAAATCTGCAGCTTACAGAAAACACTATAGCAACACTTTACTGGTCGCTGTCGTCCCCCTCAAGCTCACCCTCACCCGCCCCCGCCCCTCCCTCATGACCACTGTCCTCACCCTCCTGGCCGTCCAGACATTGCTGTCTGTCTGGCCACAGATTCTCATCAACATCGCAACGTATATTTTCCCTTGCAAGGCAATGCGGGAAGAAACGCCGTGCATGCCGCAACCATCCCCTACACTGATCTCCTGTAATGTCTAAACATGCAGCGTCCATTGCATGGAGCAGGGATCTTTGGTCTTGAGCATGATGCTCATACACTCTCCACCTCCAAGCAGAGAAAAACTCCTCAATAGGATTAAGGAAAGGGGAATAACATGAGATTCTATATGGTATTGATGGTATCATGTTCTTGGCCCATTTTGACAATTGAACAGATTATTGTGCATGTGATGACTTATACAATAAAATCATGCTGACATATTTTGCAGAGATGCACTGAAACAATTTACACATGTATTAAGACAATTGCAATTTGATGAAAGTGTAGCAGCATAGATGCATGACCAGTTCCCTCACCTGCCTGTAGGTATGCTGTCAATTATTCAATCAGAGTAGTGGCAGTATAAAAGGAGCCCTCCCTCCTGCTTTCCCTGTCTGCTTCCATTGAATTGTCTGCTTCCGGGTTAGGGGTCAGTTTCTCGACAAGGTATGTCTGCTGCTCTCGCGGCATGTTCACATTATGGTCTCTCCGGTGTGCTGATTATTTGTTGTTGCTGCAGTGGTGGCCGTTATGCATCCCTGGCTCCAATGGCTCTCGGGGTGCTGTCTCCCCTCGCGGTGGTTTGATCTCTCTCTGTATATATGCTACATTTTAGGGCTAACGCTAGTATGCTCAGTTAACAGGTGGACTGCCGCCTGGGTCGTCCTCTCCTCCTCCGGAACGTGTCATCATAAGATGCCGTTGTAATTCTGGTCGCACTGACTGGGTAGGCTGGAGACACTGCTGCTCTGCACGGAGCTTTTGATCCTGCTTTACCAACTGACAGTTCGTCCAACCTGCTCGGGGTTTTTATCTATCGCCGATAAGTATTGCCTGAACAAGGTCTTGCTTGGGATTCCCTGTTTTAATGTTGTAATCGCCTAGTGCTTCAGCCTTGACGGCTGCGCCCGGCGCCGACGGACGGCGGTCTGAGCGCTGTGCCTGACGCACGGAGGGTCTCTGGCAGTTTTAATTGATTTTTGAGGTTACACTCCCTTAGTTTCTGTTTTGTTTTCTTTGTTAGTTTCCGTTAGCTACTTCAAGATAATTTGTATATTGTTTTCTTTTGGAGTACATTTGTGTTTTGTTTTCTTTTTCAGTTACTAAATTGACCATTACCAAGATTTGTTTCTCCTTCTCAGTGCTGGTGGCTGGGTGCTGGTGGTCCGGGTGGTGGTCTTCCCCCTTTCTTTTTGCTGTGTTCCTTTGGGATTTGAGTTCTCACATTTTGGTGCCTTTAAGTTGGTTTGTTTCTTTATATATTTTAGTTAGGATTCTGCCCCTGTCTCCCCAGTCACGCTCATCACTGTTTAGGTCTTTCATTTTTCTGTATGAATGTTTTTAAATCACATTATAAAAAGACAACTATTATAAACTATATCTTTTTGTATAAACATCGAACTACGTCTTCTCAGTCATTGTATATTGAACCTGCGTGTCCTTGAACCTAAACTTAATAATTCTCTGGGTGAAATTCCTGGAGTGGCGTTGTTGGATCACACCGAAAACCATTTGAGCTTAACTTGGTCTGCTCGGCTGCCACAAAAGCAATGAGAAATGCCATTCTGTTGTGAACAATTGCGAGGTGGTTTGGAGATTTGTCCATGTTGTTTTTGATAATGTAATTTCTGTTTCAAGAAATGAGCCAAACCAATGGAGAAAAACTAACGTGACATTGGTTTGACCTATTGCTCAGATGCATGTGAATATGACGAACATGCAGCCTATCATTAATACCCTCACACTTACAGCGCAATCCACTATAAGATCTGCACAATCTAACGATCCGGTGTGGGACTGCTAACTGCCAACTATCCCTTTAACACGCTTGCAAATTTCTAGCGCCATCTGCTCAGCTCAAATCTGGTGATTAGGTAGAGAAATATCAATGCAGCCTTTGTAACCAGCCTGTGAGTGCAATTACACAATACTCACCATACTTTATGAGAGTCAGGAGCACAACACGGAGGAGGACTTTACACTGCATGGTAAGGCTTGTCTTGAAAGCAGGTTGTTATCACCAAGTCCTTTTTTCTGCTGTCTTATATAGAGCTAGGAGGTGACAGTGGGCGGGTTTGTCCTGCCGGATGGGAAATAAGAAATACTGTTCGTGGACCTCACAGGAGTGAAAGGAGGCCCTTGATATGTGTACGTTCTCCTAAATGAGCCCCGAAGTGCAACTGAGTGAGAAGAAGAGGGAGAAAAAGAAAAGAGATGCGTAGGGGACACAGATGAGGGGAAATTGGCCACTTAAAATTCAGATGGGCCTTTGGCCAAGGCTTTTGGGGGCTACTTTACATTGGTGCAGTGTTGCCATGAACAAACAGAGAGAGTAATCCCCACTGAGCTTATGTGGGCAAACACTGAGGCGAGACCACAACTCTTCTGTGAGGCTGAGAGCTAGTGTGGTGTTACATTTTGGAGAGAAAAGGAGGTTCTGTTTCCCCTCTATCTCTTCAGTTTGCTCCTGCTATGATGAGACCCTCTGATAGTTTATGTTAAGCGGTGCGGAATTAGAGGTGTATGCCTTTAGAAAAAGGTGTTTTCTGTTTCATCCCCCTCTGAAGATTCAATAAATCACTTAGATGGTTGAATTTTTTAACTTTGCATATTAATTGGCCTTAATACACACCAGCAAGCCAAGGGTTAACAGAGACCCCACATGGCAGCTTTGTCACTGAGCTGAAGTGTTGTCTTCAGTCAGAAGTTTTACCGTCTCTTGTTCCTTCTCAAAGCACATGCTTCAAAGCCTTTTAAAAAGGTGATTGTGTTCTTTTTTCTCCTTATTTGCTTTTGGTGCTTGTGCTCTCATATTCTGACAATACGTTGTGTTTTCTGTCCTTTGTCCTTTGTCAGGGACTGATTGCTTTCATATGATTGAGAGACGGTGTGAACATCAGAAGAATTGGAAAAGAGGAGGGAAATTTTGGTTTGCTGTCACTCACACCAGCTGATTGCAGGAATGAAATCACTCAACTATTGTCCATTATTTTGTTGACTAAGTCTCTAATAGGTTTTACATGCACATGCAGTCAGGAAAAGAAGGGCAGGGCCCCAGTATTATTGTCTGCTATTAGTTGAGCAAAGAAAACAATTACCACATTGTGAAGTTATATATTCAATGAAAGCTGTATGCTGACATCTTTAGAGAGAGCGACTCCATTATCAATTGTACACATTTGGGCATTCTGTGGTGTTACATAAGGGCATAAAGGCGGGTATGAAGAGAAACAGGTTTGAGAAGGGAGTGTTTACTGTTCTTAGTAACTATGCTTATCACTGTAGATAACAAGGAAATATGCTTTGAAAGACTTTCATAGTTTACTAAAGCAGGAGGTTTGTAAGGCAACAGAATGGCAGGAAGAACTATATGGGTACTCATGATGGTTACTGTCCTAACTGCACAAGGTGGGTTTATGACATTTAATTCTATTCATGTGGCCTATGCCTCTACAGTCTATTAGAAACCACTGAATCTAATTTTTGAAGGTCAGTTTTAGTTTCAGTTCACTGTGTGCCTTTTCACTGCATAGTTAATGATGGCTGTACTGTAATGCATGATGTAAAAAAGCTGTTACCTCTTGAGACAATATTAACCTGTTAACCATAACCCTAAGCAGCTCAAAGTCAAGTTTATTTGCAGTGCTGATTGACTGTACAGAGCTGTTAATTCATAAACAACCCCAGGTGGTAATTATGAATATATTGGTCTTATGTTTCACATTTTCACAATTCAAAACAAATCAGTGGGGCGTTAGTATTAATGGTAACTGTGTTGGTGACTCGCATCAGAAAAGATAAGTGCCATTAATATGATAAAGATGCAAAGCTCATTGGTACGTGCTGACGAGTGGAAGCAGCTGGAACTATCAGTGCCACCCTGTGGCTGTAGTTCCACACATTCAGTACACACTGTCATATCTAAGATTCCAATAACTTTTACATCTCTTATTCCTACAGGGGCAAAGGCTCAGGGTAAGTGCAGGCTCATTTAATATATTTCAATACTCTTGATGATGTAAATACTGAGGTGCAACACCACATTGAATCTGCTGACACACAATTGTGTACACCCTTTCAGACTGTGGAGTGGCGCCACTGAGCACAAGAATAGTGGGTGGTGAGAGTGCCAGTGCTGGGTCATGGCCCTGGCAGGTCAGTATACACGTCAGGAGTCACATCTGTGGAGGGACTCTCATCAGCGACCAGTGGGTGCTCACAGCAGCTCACTGCATCATAATGTAAGAGACACTCATCAGCTGTCATTTGCTTGTGCCCACAAGCACACAGGAAGGTAATGAGAGGAAATATACTCAGAAAAGCCCAATTCGATTTGTCCTTGATCTAAAAAGAGATATTTCTGAACCTGATATTTTCATTTGAGCCATTTATGAAAGAATAAAGACAGTGAAGACTTCAGTACTGAAATAGATTGTGCTGTCAAATTGGTTATATTGTGCCTCATAGCATGAAAAAAACTACGTTCTGTGAAAGATTAACATGTGGAGAGTCCACATGCACACAGGGCTGAAAAGACCCAACAGTTAGCCCTAATGTAATTTTATGTTCAGCTCTTAATGTGCTATTAGCAACTTGTTATTGTGTTAGTTGGCAGTGTAAAACTGAAATATCATAAGTCAGTCAGTTAGTACCAAGAGCTGTGATAAAACCGTAATCTCAATATAATCTTTGCACAAGACAATTTGTTGTAATCAGTGATTGGTGCCAGGTACAACCAGCTCAACCTGCTGACTTTTTTTGCAGGTGCAAGTTTGCCATGAAGGGACATTTTTTTCTGACAATATGAAATCTGATTTTTAACCTTCAATGAATTATTGAAAAGGCATATCATGCACAGGAATCAGAGCTTGAGGAATCAAAGGGCCTGTGATCCTTTGCCTCGGCTTGAACAAACTGTAATCACTTCTTGTACAAAGAAACAACAACTAAAAGTAACAAAAGAACAATAAAGAGGCACAGAAAAATTCTAAAAAGCAACTTTAAAGAGACTGAAAATGTATAATGCAAAAGGGACTCGCAACAAATGTCAATAGACGTTTAATGACTTAAAACAACTAAAAAAAAAACACAACTGCAAATAAACTCAGAATGATTCAGAACGCCTTTAAGGAGACCAAAGTCAACCAGAGAGACTTAAATTAATAAAGCAACCACAAAGAAACTTAAAGAAAAACTGAAAAAGAATCACAAACAGACTCAAATTAAAAAAGGAAAACTTGAAACTAATAAAAACACCAAAGATTACTATTAACATGCACAATAGCATCAAAAGAAAAGAGAGCAGAATCATAGTGAGCATAATTTGAAATCTATTTAAAAAATGTTCAATGATGCACAGTTGTAACTCCATATCATGGCAAACTGCAATGTGTGCAATAACGTGAGTCCACCACTGTGCAGCAGAGGAAGAAATTTTGTAATAAGCACACATTCTGTCATCATATCATGTTGCTATGTACACACATACACTTTTAAAGAAATAGCCCTAGCTTCCAGCCAGTCATCATGACTGCTCTATTAGTAACATGCCCAGCTGATCCTGGGAGAACTGATCTAATCTTTGCTCTAAATATTGGTGGATTGTTTTCAGACTGCTGTTACAGCAACTTTCCCTGAAATTCCAGCGAGTGGTCCTTTGCCCTGTGCATACACAATATCAAAAAAGTAGTCTGCCAATTATCAAGAATGTGGATGATCACAATGATGATCACAACCATGCAAAGCTGCATCACTCAACACTTCTGAAGTCCGTGACAGACAGGAAGTTTAAGACTAAACAATGGGCCACTTCCTTGTAACTGAAATACTTGGCGAGGTCGATGCCCAACTGCTGATGGTCTGCTGATCTGACTGTCTGACCAAATTAGGAATACATGCTATATTTACAACAAGTCTTTCTCAAGATCCTGTCAAGTCACAAAGTTTGCACAGACATGTCATCTGAAGCTTTGTAAATGAAAAAACAAAACAAAACGGAACTGTTGCAAACTAACAAAAGTCCAACATATACAAAGTATATGAGTGTGGAGCTTTTTCTTTCTTTTTCTAATTTAAAGATTGTGCTTTTTGTCACTTATTTGTCCTTATTTGAAAGTCGCCTACGATAAAAATAGAGTAAGAAGAGCATTGTATAAAGTTACACCAGTGGAAAATTGAACTTGTGACTCACTCTTGATAGTGTGTCAAAGGGGTAGTCACATTAACCACTCAGCTATCTGACCACCACAGGGAGTTGCTTTTCTTGCATTTGGTTTATTTTTACTCAATGACCTGAAATTTGTATCACTAGTGTCATGCAGAACCAGACAGATGGAAGTCTATTATCAAAAGGCCAAGTTTCAGTGTCCTAAAATCACTTACCATATTTAAAACGCCTCACTGCATTAATAACAGTTCTGCATTTTAAGTTGCTCAAAACAGCTGTAAGTAGCTCACTAATTCAATCTTTTTATTTAATTTATGAAGAAGTATTTATCCATGTATTACCAGTGACTGATCATTATAAAAGACAAACATTGTTTAGAGCTCACATGCGGACTGTGCTGTCTTTGCCACATAACACACTTTGTGACTTTCCATTTTTGTGCTCTCACAAAGTACTTTTCATTTGTTTTCATCAAGAAGTGAACTATCAGACAATAATCCCATCTCAAGACAGAGCATGCTATAGAAATGTGTTGAGTGTCTTTAGTCCATTGCCATGATGATGTTCGCCGTTGACGTCTTACTATGATTCTTGCCGTTTTGCTACTTTGTAATAGATATCTAGACACTCTTCTGACTACAACAACACACTTTTCAATAATGACATTGCCTTGATGAAGCTCAGCAGCCCTGTCACTTTCAATAACTACATCAGACCAGTTTGCCTGGCCAGTAGCGCCAGCCAGATCTTCAACTCGACTTCCTGCTGGGCCACCGGCTGGGGCAATCTCAGAAATAATGGTGAGGATCCGTTCAGGTTGCACCTGATTTGTGTTTGTAAAACATTCTGGAATTTCTGAAACTGCAAGACAACTCTCTCCTCCACAGAGTCATTGCCATCTTCTCAGGCCCTGCAACAGGTCCAGATTCCTGTCGTTGGAAACAAGCAGTATAGCTGCAATTACATCCCAGCATCAGAAGCAACCATCACAGACAAAATTATTTGTGCAGGGCAAGAGAACAAAGGAGCATGTGAGGTCAAAGCACTGACAAATTGGTGCGATATCTGCAGTAGCAGGACTGTTCTCCTAAGTTGACACACCCAAAATATGACCATGGTTACATAGCAGTTAAAAACATAGAACTGTATACACCAATCACATTAAGGATCAAAATGCTCAAAATTTTGACACTGAGATTGTGCAGGCAAAGCTATTCCAGTGTCATTCGTTGCATGGTATAAGCTGTTAATTAGCTCTTTGTCTCAACTTTTTAGGGGGATTCTGGAGGACCTTCGCAATGCTAGGAAGGCTCATTGTGGATCCAGGCTGGTATCACAAGTTTTGGAGTACCTTGTGCTTTGGACGGTTTTCCTGAGGTTTATGCCTGAGTGTCTGAGTTTCAGGCTTGGATCACAGATCAGGTGGCAGGGGCACAAGTTAGCTTTGTGACATTCAGTTCAACTGGCACCGACCCAGACAGCAGCTTTGTGTGTCCCAACACGAACTCTGGACATTCAATCAATACTTCAGCTCAGTTTGCATTTGTCATCTTAGTGACAATGTTGCTGGATTACACTTTAGCTTAATAGAACGGTTCTCCATTAAAATCCTTTGTTGCACTCCAATCATTTTACAAAATATTCGTAATGTACAAAGATATATATATATGTTAAAATGAATTTTAAAAAATATGAAAATAAAAAAAATATAACTGCTGATATCTATTGTTACTCATTTCTGGTGATTTACAGTGAATGCATACAGCAGCATGCCCAAGAAAAGATGTTGGACAATGAGTGCACAGTACACTGCTCTTGCTTTAACCACTATTTACGCTCAGAGCATTGATTTTGGAACCTGAGGTTGGGGTTGGCAAGGTTCCTTTGATAACTACATGTCTGTCACTCCAGGAAAAAATTCATACCAAAAAGACAACCAAAAGTTTTGTAATTTGTTGGAGAAAATTGCCCAGACTTTGTGAAAATAACAGGAATATTGGCTGAGCCAACATACATCTGTGGTGACTGCAGCTGTCTGTATGCATGTCCACAAATGGGGAGAATCCCAGCCTTAAAGAAGAAGAAGCTTCTTGAAGGCTTGTTAGAGGCTGGATAGGAAGGTTGTGAAAAGGGCCAGTGTAAGAATAATAGGGAATGATGCAGAGATTTTGCAAAAATGCACATGATCTAACAACTTCATCTAATATTTGTGCAATTTTTCAGTGCTGAAATAACTCCGTGCAGAATGAAATTTGACAAAAGATGCCATGTGATGTTAGCATAGGAGGGAAGATGAGAAAGAAACCAATAATGCCACCTGAAGGATCACAGCCCTGATATATACAATTTTCCTTTGAAACTAATAATAAAAAATTGCGTAATTTGCATTGCATAATAAATTTGCTAAATTTTTCAGCTAACTAATGATACTCAAAGAGAACAGAGTTTCTCACTCTCTGTGTTGGAAGATGGAAAGGCTGATTTTAAACACAACTGATGACATTTGATACTTGGACTGTAGATCGAGCCTGACTCCCAGTTAATATGAGTTGTGCAAAGACAACCAGGGATGACCAAGTACAGAGGGGATTCAGGAGATCACATAAGTTTTAACTCAATGATTTCAGAGTGATTACCCGAGGGTATTCATTTCACCGGGATAGTGGAGTGAGGGATTCGACCAATAAGTCGCAATAAGAAACACAACATTTTTAGTTCCTGTTGTCAAGAGTTAACATTAACTGTTTATTTAAGATGGAGAGAAAATAGTTTTTTTCTGCTCCGGACATGCTTCTACCAGGACCAGACTGTGTCTATTATTAAACAAAACCACCTGTCATTTTTAGAGGGTCAGAGTGTGGTACATTCACTGAGGATGCTGCTGTGACTAAAATGGATGCAGCGTTTGTTGCGCTTCACATTTGTCACGCTTTACATTTGTCAAGGCTGCAACTAAGAGTTCTTGAACATGTTCAAAAATCTTAACACTCTGACTCATTAATTACAGATTTTATTTACATTTTAATTAGAGGAGCTTTTTAACGCTTACTGAACAGATGATGATGAATAGAAGCAGTAATTATTAAGTTCTGCCTAGTGCAGTGGTTCTCAAACCTTTTTGGTCATTCCCCACTTTGAACAAGTGGGGATTTCCAAGCCCCACCTGCCCCTGTCGCCCCAACAAAAATATTGACAAATTACATTTCAACTTTATTGAACTAACACCAAGTAACATCATATTTTATAATGAATCAAAATCAATAACAGAAAATAACACAAAGTTCAAAAAGAGAAAGTGTTTCATTTGCAATCTGTGCAAAAAACAAAAACAACTCAAATTTATCCCTGCATTAGTGGCTGCAATGAGCCTGTTTTGCACTGCACAATGTAAGGGAAAAATTAATTCACATATACATTGTATGAGTGTTACTCTGTATCACCCAGTAATAACTCATTTAAGACACTTGTTTTTCTCTTTCCTCCCTCTTTCAATGAGGGTATTGTGCTCTTATGATTTAACAACTTTAAGGAGTTTGACAGGGAAGATGGCAGGATACCGAGGGGCCTTGGCTGTAGAAAGGGAGGAAAGATAGATTACAAATGCTTGAACATATCAAAGGAGCGATTACGTAATAACCTGTATATTAACTGACTTGTTTTCGCCTAAGATTCTCAGAGCAACTCTGAACTCTGTTCTGTGTTGTTCTCTCTTGCAAGATATTATTAAAAGCATCTTATCTCCTCAGAAAATAACTGACTCTGTGCCTTACTAAAATTTCCACGACAATCTTGGCGTCACGAACAGGATCCCTCGACTGGTTAACCTGGACTGAAGCTCCAGCCTCATACCTCCAAGGCCTTTCGGAGAGAGAGGGCTGATGGGTCCGTTTCCTGGATACCAGCGCTGGGGTATCCAATCTCCCTTTTATGTCTAAAGTTCTTGAAAAAATAGTTGCAGCTCAGCTTTGTGATCACTTACACAGAAATAATCTGTTTGAAGACTTTCAGTCAGGATTCAGAGTGCATCAGCACAGAAACTGCACTGCTGAAAGTTACCAATGATCTCCTCTTAGCCTCTGATAGCGGATTTGTGTCTGTGCTTGTCCTGTTGGATCTCAGTGCTGCATTTGATACGGTCGATCACAGCATCTTATTACACAGACTTGAACATGTTATTGGGATTAAATGAACTGCATTAGGCTGGTTTAAGTCATATTTATCTGATAGATTTCAGTTTGTTCTTGTAAATGAAGAATCTTCCTCACACACCAGAGTAAGTCATGGAGTTCCCCAGGGTTCTGTGCTTGGACCGATTCTTTTCACTTTATACATGCTTCCATTAGGTAACATTATTAGACAGCATGGCATAAATTTCCATTGCTATGCTGATGATACTCAGCTGTACTTATCTATAAAACCAGATGAACCCAATAGGTTGGTCAGACTACAAGCATGTCTTAAAGACATAAAGACCTGGATGACTCAGAACTGTCTGCTTCTAAATTCAGACAAAACTGAAGTCGTTATCTTTGGACCTGAGCGTTTCAGGGAGAAATTGTCTAGCTATATAGTTACTCTAGATGGTATTTCCTTGGCTTCTAGTTCTACAGTGAGGAACCTTGGAGTTATTTTTGACCAGAACTTATCATTTGACTCGCATATAAAACAGGTTTCTAGGACTGCCTTCTTTCATCTTCGTAATATTGTTAAAATCAGGAACATCTTGTCTCAGAGTGATGCAGAAAAACTAGTCCATGCATTTGTTACTTCAAGATTGGACTACTGTAATTCTTTATTATTGGGCTGTCCCACATATACTCTGAAAAGCCTTCAGTTGATCCAAAATGCTGCAGCCAGAGTTTTGATGAGAACCAACAGGAGAGATCATATTTCTCCAGTTTTAGCTTCTCTTCATTGGCTCCCTGTTAAATTCAGAATAGAATTTTAGATTCTTCTCCTTACATATAAAGCTCTTAATGACCGAGCTCCATCATATCTTAAAGATCTCATTGTAAGATATTTTCCTAACAGAGCACTTCGTTCCCAAACTGCAGGTTTACTTGAGGTTCCCAGAGTTTCTAAAAGTAGAATGGGAGGCAGAGCCTTCAGTTATCAGGCCCCTCTATTGTGGAATAAGCTGCCAGTAAATGTCCGGGCAGCAGACACCCTTTTCACTTTTAAGACCAGGCTTAAAACTTTCCTTTTTTGTAAAGCTTATAGTTAGGTCTGTTGAATCTGCTAGTGTGTCTGCTAGTGTGTCTTGTTCTGCCTCCACCTCTGGCACCTTCTATACTTTCATTACCCCCTACCCGAACCAGGGTTTGCATCCCCACCCCGCTATGACTGGTGTGCAGTTGGTGAGAGTGAGTTGTATGGCTTAGTTTTTGCTGGTATTTTTAGTGAATATAGGACTGTTTAGGTGAATTTGTCTGCTGCATCTGCTAGTGTGTCTTGTCCTGCCTCCACCTCTGGCACCTTCTATACTTTCATTACCCCCTACCCGAACCAGGGTTTGAATCCCATTCCCGCTTATCTTACCTCTTTTATTTCTCCCCCTACCTGAACCAGGGTTTGCATCCCCACCCCGCTGTGACTGGTGTGCAGTTGGTGAGAGGCTGAGGTAGCTTGTGGCTGTAAAAGATGGTTGTTGTGGTGTGAGGAGCAGATCTATATAGGGAGTATAGGGAATTACTCACTGAGTCTGGTCCTTTATTTATTTATTTATTTTTTCGTTAGCACAAGTTTCTTGTGTTTACCTTGAATAGGGATGGCTCAGGTAATCCTGAAACATCCCATAGTTAAGCTGCTATAGGCCTAGACTGCTGGGGGCCCTCATCTGTCACACCTTTCCTCACTTTACTCTCTTTATGTATATGTGACATTATTGTCCCTGTTCCAACAGATATCCTTTGAATGGTGTTACAGTGCCGCCGCCGCGTCCCCCCCCCCCCCCCCCCCCCTTTCTGTCTTCTCAAACCCCAGCTGGTCGAGGCGGATGGCCACCCTTCCTGAGTCTGGTTCTGCCAGAGGTTTCTTCCTGTTAAAAGAGAGTCGTTTCTCTCCACAGTCGCCTCCGGCACACTCAGGACGGGAGATTGGACCGAAAAACAAAAAGTTTTCAGTGTAATCTGTTGGTTTCCTTAGCTAGGAAATTGTTTTTGAATTGGCTCTATATGAACGAATTGGATTATTTTATGAATTATGATTATTATTAATTAATTGAATTCCAATTGGCTTGAATTGGATTTACTATCTAAGTGCCTTGAGACGACATTTGTTGTATTTGGCGCTATATAAATAAAAATGAATTGAATTGAATTGAAGATTGCTTTCTGTTATTATTTGGATAAGAGGGTTTTCCCGGTTGTGTCATTAGCGAGACAGAGATTTCACGGGTAAGTGAATCTTAAGTCAGTCCGAAGAAGTGTGACTGAATCAGTCCGAGGAAGTGTGACTGAAGTAGGTACTCCGAAGAAGTGTGAGTACAGATTAAGTGAAGGAATATATTCCCCCATTCCAAGTCCGAGAATGGGAAATGAGTCTCAGGCTTCTGACCCTCCCGGGGGGGTCCTAGTTTAATATAATGAAAAATAATAATAATAAATATAAGTGTAAAATGGACTACTTATTGGATAAAAAATTGGGTTTATCCCCCTGAAGGTCCTTTAAAATGTCTGAAATAAGAAAATTAGAAGAGAAGATTTGCAAATGTGAGAAAGATATGAAAAAAACAAACAAACAGTGAAGGTTAAACAGTGGAAAAAATTGGAAGAATGTAAGAAAGGTATAGAGTGTTGGAAAAAGGAAAGTGAAGTGAGAGAAAGAAAGAAAAATGCTAAACAAATGCCAGGACGGAATGATGATGATAATGCAGTATGTGGACGAAAAGATAATTTATCTCTGACTAAGACTGAATCTCCTTTTAAGCCACCACCATATTTTACTGATAACACTATTTCCTCTCCCTTTTCATTCGCACCTCTTTACCCTACACTGAGCGATCTCGCTGTGCCAGATCCGGACCTGGACTCCTGCCCTCCACGACGCCTACAACAACAAAAACAACAGCAACGGCAGCAACAACAGCAACCACAGCAACTACAGCCAGACACACCACAAGCATCTGGTTTATGGGAAGAGAATTCTCCAAACTTCACTCCAGGAGAAATCTCTCCTCAGCCACAACATCTGTCACACCAGTCTGAAGATGAAGAAAAGGAAGAAGTTGAAGGGAATTCAACATTCAACCTTTTAACGCAAGTGACAAAACTCCTCTCCCCACAATCTGGACTTCGGAGATCTCAACGTGATATGCCTGCCATGCTCAGAACCAAGCTGACACCTGTAAGACTGAAAAGGAGCTGCATTTGGCAGCCATGACCATGTATTACGCAGTGATGTGGGGTTGATAAAAGGCTGTGAACCGGTAATTGTCACCCCTAAATCGGACTTTCGCCCGTGTAAAAAACAATACCCTTTGAAGCCTGAAGCAATCAAAGGGATTAAGCCTGTTTTTCAATCTTTTCAGAAAACAGGCATCATTGTTCCCTGTGAAAATTCACCTGTGCGCATTCCATTATTTCCTGTGAGAAAGATTAGAGATGCTGGCCACACAGATGAATGGCGTTTTGTACAGGACCTCCAAGCCGTGAATGCTGCAGTTCATCCACGTGCTCCCACTGTGCCCAACCCACACCCTATTTTGTCTCAAATTCCATCAGATGCACAGTTTTTCTCAGTTGTTGACTTGTCTAACGCATTTTTCTCTGTCCCTGTGCATCCTGATAGCCAGTTTTGGTTTGCTTTTGAATTTGAGGGGAAATCTTGGACTTTTACCCGGTTATGCCAGGGATATTGTGATAGTCCCACTATTTACAATGCTGCCCTCAAAGCTAGTCTGGACCCTCTCCAACTAACCCAAGGCTCTGCTCTTTTGCAGTACGTGGATGACATCCTTTTATGCAGCCCATCTAAGCAACAGTGTGAAAAAGACACAGTGACTCTGCTGAAGCATCTTCATTCTTGTGGCCACAAAGCCAGCCTTTCTAAATTGCAGTTTGTTCAGGATAAAGTCACCTTTTTGGGCCATGTGATTTCCAAGGAGGGGCACTCACTTTCTCCTAAACGTGTTGCTGCAGTTCAGAACATTCCTAAACCAGTTACTAAAAAACAGCTCATGTCATTTTTTGGCATAACATCTTACTGCAGGAACTTCATTCCTAACTACTCTTCTCTCGAAGCTCCTTTAGGTGCTCTTATCCATGGGAAAGGCCTCCAGTCAGCTGATCGTGTTCCATGGACTTCTTAGGCTGAATCAGTTTTCACTCAGCTTAAGCTGGCTCTTCAAACAGCTCCTACGCTTGGTATCCCAGATCCTTATAAACCTTTCACACAAGCAGTTGATGAGAAGCATGGTTGTATGACATCTGTTCTTATGCAGGAACACGGGGGAAGACAAAGGCCAGTGGCTTATTTCTCGGCAAAGTTGGACCCTGTGGCTGCAGGTCTGCCTGGTTGTCTTCGTGCTGTTGCAGCTGCAGAGAAAGCTGTCCTGGCCTCCCGAGATATTGTGGGCTACAGTAATTTGACTGTTTTGGTTCCTCATTCTGTTGCCATTATTCTTCTTGAGCAGAAAACCTCACATCTTTCAGCTGCTCGCTGGCTCAGATACACTTCAGTGCTCCTTGATATGCCAAATGTCACTGTTAAACGTTGTACTGTTCTGAATCCGGCTACGTTGCTTCCTACTCCTGATGATGGGGAGCCGCATGACTGTGTAGTTGTTCTGGAACAGGTTTGTACACCCAGACCTGATCTTTCTGACACTCCTCTTCCCAACTCTGACATGATTCTTTTTGTAGATGGATCAGCTTTGCGTGATCCAGCCACAGGTACTAACTGTGTTGGGTTTGCAGTAAGTTCTTCACATGACACTTTGCTGTCTGGCTCCCTCCCTAAACACTTCTCTGCCCAAACTGCTGAACTCATTGCACTTACTGAAGCGTGTAAGCTGGCAGCTGGTAAGTCTGTCACCATGTACACAGATTCCAGATATGCTTTTGGTGTTGTTCATGACTTTGGTGCGCTGTGGAAACACAGACATTTCCTTAAATCAGATGGCAAACCCATTCTGAACTCCTCACAGGTTTCTGATTTTCTTGATGTGATCCTTTTGCCTACAGCAATTTCGGTCTGTAAGTGTGCGGCTCACACTAACTCAGATGATCCTGTTGCTCGTGGCAATGCTAGAGCTGATGCTGCAGCTAAGCAGGCAGCTAACTCTTTTCCTACTTTCACTTCCCTCTTTTTGCAAGCGGAAGACACGCCCACAGATTTCCATGCTTTGCAAAGTTTTGCTTCTGCAGATGAAAAACGCATTTGGTCCTCAGCGGGTGCAACTCATACAGATGGTGTTTGGCTGGGACCTGATGGTAAACCCTGTCTTCCTAAACATTTTTTTCCTCACTTTGCTAAATTGACACATGGGTTGGACCATGTGTCAAAAGGGGGGATACTGAATGCTCTCACTGCTCATTGGTTCACAAAAGGGTTCAGCTCATATGCACAGAAATACTGTAAGTCGTGTATGGCTTGTGCTTCACACAATGCAGGGAAAGCAATACACACTTCACAAGCTGCACATCCTCCACCAGAAAGACCTTTTGAACATTTAATGATGGACTTTGTTGAACTCACACCAGCTGAAGGAAAGAAATATGCACTCGTAGTAGTGGACATGTTTAGTAAATGGGTTGAAGTTTTTCCTGCAAAACATGCAAACAGTCATGCAGTAACTAAAGCACTGCTGACAGAAATCATTCCAAGGTGGGGCATTCCAGAGAAGATCAGTAGTGATAATGGCAGACACTTTGTAAACACAGCATTGACCGAGGTTGGTAAGTTCCTGGGAATAAGCTTGCGTACACATTGTGCTTATCATCCACAGAGCGGAGGTGCTGTGGAGAGAGAAAATGGTACTTTAAAGTCCAAGCTAGCCAAATTCTGTGAAGAAACGGGTCTGCCATGGACAAAAGCATTACCTATTGTGCTTACCTATATGAGGATGAGAATTAGAGCTCGAGTGAACCTCAGCCCATTTGAAGTTTTATTTGGCAGACCTCCTAACCTGGGAGTGGGACCTGTAACCAGACCCCTCCCCTCCACAACTGTTTGTGATGATGCAATGTTGTCTTACTGTCGAAATCTTTCCACTGTCCTCTCTCAAGTTTCACAGACAGTGAAAGCAGCACTTCCAGCTTCAGCGGACACACCCCTGCACCCACTCCAACCAGGTGATTGGATAGTGGTGAAGGAATTTCGCAGGAAACACTGGAAGTCCAAATGCTGGCAAGGCCCGTTCCAGGTGCTACTGGTCACTCACACAGCTGTTAAAGTCGCAGAAAGAGCAACCTGGATTCACGCCAGTCACTGTAAGAAGGTGCCAGAACCAGTAGATGACTTCCACCCTGACATACATCAGCCTAACCAACTCACCCTGAAGGATGAAGAAAAGAGTCAGCAGTAAAAGCTGTACTCCACCGGTGTGTTAAGTGCTAGAAACCTCTGACACCGAAGATTGAGACATCCTCACCGAGACCTGCGATGAAGCGACGTGATCATCACACGTGTGAACAATGGCAGAAACTGTTTGTTGTTTGTAACCTGACATGTGTAATGTTACCGTCCCTGTCACATGGGGAAGAAGTAATACTCAGAATTCAGTAACTTTTCATTGTATTTTTACTTATTGCCTATTTGATTCTCCCTCCATGTCTCATTGGATTTTTAATGATACTTTGCATTCCACTCGCCCTGTCCCTGACATGTTTTGGCTGTGTGGCCATCACAGTAAGCTACATTCTAGTCTGCCTGCCAATTGGACTGGTAGGTGTGCCCATGTGATGTTGGTATATAATGTCCGTATTGCTGTTGATCCTTTTGCTCCTCAACCCACCCGCTCAGTACGCAAACGCTCTATTCCTGGCAGTTTTGATGATCGTGTCTATGTTGATGCAGTTGGAGTTCCCAGAGGTGTCCCTGATGAATACAAAGCCAGAAATCAGATAGCTGCTGGTTTTGAGTCTATTTTCTTATGGCCTACCATTAACAAAAATGTGGACTGGATCAATTATCTTTTTTATAACCAACAGCGTTTTATTAATTACACTCATGATGCTATTGAAGGACTAGCTGAACAGCTAGGCCCCACTTCTCTTATGGCTTGGCAAAACAGAATGGCTTTAGATATGTTGCTAGCTGCATGCGGAGGGGTGTGTGCTTTGATGGGTGATTCATGTTGCACTTTTATTCCTAATAATACGGCTCCGGATGGCTCTGTAACCAGAGCTCTGGATGGCCTCCGCTCCCTTAGAGAAGAACTGGCTGAAAACTCTGGCGTTGACACCTCCCTTACTGGTTGGCTTGATTCAATGTTTGGCAAATGGAAGACTCTTATTCTCTCCCTCCTCACAGGGTTGATTATTGGATTGTGTCTATTGGCTTTTTGTGGATGTTGTATTATTCCCTGTGTGCGAGGCCTCATTGTGCGCGCCATTGATAAGTCTGTGTCTTACCAAATGATTCAACTGACTCAGTAAACTCCTTTGCTTTCAGGTTGTCCTTTTAGTGACTCAGATTTGGACATGGATGATGATGTTTCTGTTTAATTGTTGATGTTTTGATTGTTTATCATTGGACCCTTTATCACTATGATGCCTGTGTTTTAAACTCACGTTGTGTGTGAATGCAGGCTGATGTTTACTGATAAAGTTATTATTTTTCTTGCTTCTTTTGGGTTGATTAATATAATGGTATTATTATAATCAAAAGGGTGGAGTGTAAGGGAAAAATTCATTCACATATACATTGTATGAGTGTTACTCTGTATCACCTGGTAATAACTCATTTAAGACACTTGTTTTTCTCTTTCCTCCCTCTTTCAATGAGGGTATTGTGGTCTTATGATTTAACAACTTTAAGGAGTTTGACTGGGAAGATGGCACGATACCGAGGGGCCTTGGCTGTAGAAAGGGAGGAAAGATAGATAACAAATGCTTGAACATGTCAAAGGAGCGATTACGTAATAACCTGTATATTAACTGACTTGTTTTCGCCTAAGATTCTCAGAGCAACTCTGAACTCTGTTCTGTGTTGTTCTCTCTTGCAAGATATTATTAAAAGCATCTTATCTCCTCAGAAAATAACTGACTCTGTGCCTTACTAAAATTTCCACAACAACAACTTCTCAAAATGTGGTTGCAGGCTTGAAACTGCCACTCTCAAGTCATGCTCAATGTTGAGCTGAGATCTGTATTTTGTTTTCAGAGATGCCACAGCTGAAAAGCATGTGGTTGCATTGCGGGATTCTGTATGTAACTTTGTATGAGGCCATTTGTGCTTGACTGTTAACCGACGCAGCCTTTACCAGGAGTTGCTCCTGCTGTCGATTTTCTTTTAAAAAAATCCAGTGGCTTGTTAACGTGACAGGGGTGTGTTATAGTGATGGGATACTCGAGTTTGTATGAGTCACTCACTAAAATGAATCGGGTTTTCGAGTCACTTGAATCAATCACCCAGAGTGTGTGCCACGGAATGTACAAACAAGTTCCAAATCATTGTGAAAAAGGCTAAAAATCAAGAAGTCTCCAAGGCGAAACATTTATTTTTCTTTCTTTCTAAATAAATTCAAATAACCCAAATAGCCAATAAATGAACATTTAGTGCGAAACAGTGCAAAATTATAATAAAATGTATGAAACTGTGCACAAATAGAACATTTAAATAACCTAAACAATAGTGAAAAAATAATAATATTTTAACATTCAACAGTGCACCTTTAGAATAAAATAATTATGTATAGAATGAATGAACTCCCGCTTTCTTCAAAATAAAGCCGGGAGGGAGAGGGAGCGAGTGACCTGTGAGCTGCCTGTGAACTCTGAGTCGGGCAAACAGTGAACCCTCGTTTTTTGCGGGGGTTACGTTAACCAAAGAACAAAACCTTTTTACAGGCCCAAGCATTTGTTTAACACATAAAAGTACTGTATAGACGTTTTTTTTTTTTTTTTCCAAATAACTACTGTACTGTAAAACAATCATTTTAATCATCAATATGAACTGAAGGCTTCAAATTGCAGAGATCAGCGCCGCCCCACCGCGACCCGAGTCATTGGATTAGAACGGGAGAAAATGAAAAATGATTTTGAAAAAAAATACAAAGTACGGTGGGACAAATAGTGACTCACGTGTATTTCACTGCTCTTCTGACTGAGCCGCTGCATCCTGACTCCGCTCTGTAGCGTTTTTTTTCTTCTAAAGCCTGCGGTGCAGGTGTGTTTTTTCGAGAGAAGAACATAGTTATCGGTAGTTGTTGTCGCCCTTTTTTCTTCTGGGCAAAAAGATTCTTATATACCGACATGCCACCATCGATTATGTTTGAGATCTGTAGTGAACGTGTACGTGTACATATTAAACCGCAACGTTATTGACACACAGGTAGAGAAGAAGCGGAGAGACTGTTTAGCCAATCAGAATGCAGAACACAATGAACGATGCAAATCCGTGAAGCAGTGAGACCGTGAAAGGTGAACCGCGTTATAGCGAGGGTTCACTGTAAATCATGAGTCCTGAACTGTGCGGAGCAGCGAGTTTCTACGAGCTGGGAGGGAGAGCGAGGGAGCTGTGAACTGTGAGTCCTGAATCATGAGTCCTGAATCATGAGTCCTGAATCATGAGTCCCGAACTGTGCGGAGCAGAGAGCTGGCGTGTTTCTCGGGTATGGGAGGGGCTCTACGAGCTGGTAGGGAGAGCGAGCTGTGAGCTGTATTAGCTCCGCTTCAGCAAAGGAGGTAATACAGCAATTAGCTTTATACATTTACGCAATTGCAGTTAGAACTAGAAAATTTCTGAAGAAATTTAGAAGGGGCCTGCCAAAGTGTGCGTATCGCTCAACCAATCACGGTTGCTCAGGAATGGTTCGCAAGGCCTAAAGAAGAAGCATTCAAGCCTAAACGGCATCAAAGCAGTTTAAATTTAAAATTTTAAAGCGGCGAACTGTCCCTTTAAAGAGGCGAACTGTCCCTTTAAAGAGGCAAACTGTCCCTTTAAAGCAGCGAACTGTCCCTTTAAATCGGCGAACTGTCCCTTTTAAAGCTGTGAACTGTCCCTTTAAAGAGGCGAACTGTCCCTTTAAAGAGGCGAACTGGCCCTTTAAAGCGGCGAACTGTCCCTTTTAAAGAGGCGAACTGTCCCTTTAAAGCGGTTAATTGTGCTGTTGAAACTTCAAAGGACTGGCTGGGCCACTTATACCCTTGTTTCTATGGTAATTTATCTCCCTCATTGAACTGACAGTTAGAGTACGGCTACACGAAAACGAAACGAGGGTTTTTTTGAAAACGGGTACGAAAATGATTGCGGCCATACGGCAACGCTGCTGTAAAGAGTCAGGTCCAGACGAAAAAGATGAAAAACGATGAAACGATGCAGTACACACGAAACACCTCTAGGTGCGCTGTAAGCCACCCCCACCGGTTACACCAGAACAATAGAAGAAGCAATGCGCATGCGTGCACGCCCCTACTTCTACCAGTGCGAAGCTTGTTCCTTCAACAATGCTGCTGTAGTTAGCAGTGTCTGCAGCAGTGCTGCTATTAATGTTGTGGGGTCCATGATGATCGCTGTCTGCCCTTGTTGTGTTGTCTTCTTCTTCCGGATTTTGAATGGAAGCCGCTTTTTGTTCTGGTCACTGACGTATGTGTAACGTCACTGCGTTAGCCATGTGACTGACGCAGAAACGTTTTCGCTGTAACAATGGAAACGAAACGACACCATTTCCAAATCTTCCCACTCTGGAACCCGTTCTCAAAAACTATCGTTTTGGGGTAGTGGGAACGCCGGCTCCGTGTGGCCGCGACAGCCAAACGATAAAAAAATTATTGTTTACAGTGAAAAACGTTTTCGTGTAGCCGTAGCCTTAAAGCGACACTCCGGAATTTTCGACATTGGACCTCATTTCCGAGTCAACCAGAGTGTAAGAAATGTGTGCAGATGTTTTTTGTTTTTGTTTTTTTTTAATTTTATGCAGCCCTTGTAAAAACCACTGGTCGCTGTTGCTAAGCTAGCGCAAGTGATCCACTTTTGGTAGCCTGCCACAAAAAAACAGTCTTGCCCAATTCAATAAACACTCAAAGCACATCAATTATTATGTCAGGCAGTGGATGTAAAGGTTTGTGGTGATAGAGTAATGTTTGAAATAAAACTGACCTTGCATTACATGGATTTTTATCATACGAGGGACTAGTTTCTAGTGGTCAGCGGAATTTTACCTTACTCTCGGCTATTGTGATGTAACTAACTCACTTCTATAGGGAGCTGCTAGTTCCAAGCTAGTTCTACATCTGCTGTGTTTGGATCGAGCGAGTTTGCTGCGAGCGGATTATAAACCAACAACGTGGCAACATGGTAAATCAGTGTGCCTTTGCTAATTGCAACAATAGAGCCCATAGATGGGTTCCAAAAAGTTTTCATTATTTTCCATTAAAATATCCGGAAAGAACAAAACTCTGGCTCCTAGCTGCAGGATTAGACGTACAAACTCCGATGGAGACGCTGCGTATCCGGGTCATCTGCAGTGATCACTTCAGCTCCGATGATTTCATAAAGTCCAGAAAGTCCGCAAAGAAAATTCTGAAACCGTCTGCAGTGCCATCCGCCTTCCCAGGTATACCAAGGACAGCCACTGTGGTGCAAACAGTCTCTGAAGAACAGGTTGGTACAGGCTTTCTGCTTTCATGATGGTAGCACATGGTTCAGTGATGATGACTTAGCTTACGTTACCTATAATCTTTGCTATGCTTTTGCATTTACCTGCTATAGTGATTTACTGTTGGTTTGTGTAATTGCTGTAAGAATAGGTATCAGAAGTTATGTGAAAGTATTTGCTAAACCGTAAATGCCCATGTAGTAGTAACGCTACTGCTCTGGTGTGACATTGTGATTTTTTAGACGAGATGGAATGGGGCAATGAAAGCGATTTTAGAAGAGATGCGTACACTGTTCACAAACCTCTACAATGCACTGTACACTCACGAGTCATCTAGAAACGACCAAACATTGACATGCCATGACATCTATTTTTCCCAGATAGTTTGACAGTTTATATCATCATTCTTCACAAAACAAACTATTGGCAGCGAGAGCCGGTAAGATTGGTGCTAGATATTAATCTGTGGCTGCCAAACTTTCAAACCAGGAAGCACGAATGGCTGCAGGTGATAAAATATAATTGTAAGGTTGGTTTTACTCCCTAAATCTCTCTATCAACGTAGATATTTGCATCGATAGCCTGGCAAGACAATTTATGTGCTTTGAGTGTTTATTGAATTGGGCAAGACTGTTTTCTTGTGGCAGGCTACCAAAAGTGGATCACTTGCGCTAGCTTAGCAACAGCAACCAGTGGTTTTATAAGGGCTGCATGGAATTTAAAAAAAACAAAAAAAAAACATCTGTACACATTTCTTACACTCTGGTTGACTCGGAAATGAGGTCCAATGCAGGGTTGCCAACTCTCACGCATCTGCCGTGACACTCACTCTTTCAGACTTAGTGTCACGCTCTCACACTTAACAAAGAAATCTCACGCTAGATAATTTTTTCTTTCTGTGTTGATTTTTTTCCACTCTCGTTCTATAATTTCTGAATGCTTAAACTCATGGACCACAGCAGAGCATGGGCGAAACAAAGGGTTAATTTTCCCCTTACACAGTTCCTTCTCTCAAAGACGGCATGTCATTGGTGGGGACACCCTTGCCATCTGTGATTGGCTCACCTTCTGTAGCGCTATGCCTGGCTTGTTGTTGCTAGGTTGGTTGCTAAGCGGTGATAGAAGGAAAACAGCTGACGAGGTGACCGGTCTTTGGTTCGGAGTCATCATGTCCGACTCGGGCAGGAAAAGAAAACTGACGGCCATGCATTTGGCTCATTCATGCAAGAATTGGCTAGTTAATAGGCTCAAAGCTACAAACTTAAAAGTTTGTAGGAGCTCAGGAAAAAGTTAGCCGTGGAAAAGTGTTTTTCATGTGACAGTTTATGTCTTTATTTTTAATAAATGTTTGCTGGACCTTAATCTTTTGACTACTGGTGTTTTATTTTTGTGGGAACTGTGCAGAGCTAATAAATGCTTGTTGGTAATGCTAAGTAGTCATCCGCCTACATTTTTCAAAAATTGTAGGCCTACATTTCCACTTTTATTGTTCACACTTTTCACACTTATCTTTGCAGTCTGCACTTTCAAAACTTCATCAGTTAATATTTTATACAAAATGCACTACAACTGCAGCACCCAAACTTATCAACTTACAGATCCTGAAATTTCAGAAACACATGTAATAATAAAACATCTTACTGTGGCAATGTCTGCCTGGGCCTGTGATAATGTTGAGTGACTTGCATAAAAAAAATCAATTCTCAATCTTGCCATTATGGTTTACATTAAAAAAGAATCAGAGGGCTGTGAATCAGATGGGATTTGCCATTATTCACCCCAGAATTGGTTAAAATGCAGGAAATTGCATCTAAGAAATACAAAATTTTCTGAGGGAGGACCCCCAGACCCCCCACACAAATGAGGTGTCCCTCAACCTTAGGTGGTTGTGGAGTGGCAAATTATGTCCCCACCAATGTCAACACCATTATTACGCCTTTGCAGCAGAGTGTCTAATATCCCTCTCTGATTGTTGATTCGCTGGAAACGGCTTGTCATTACGTCAGTCGGTACGTCAGTGACGTCGGTCTGCCAAGGCGAAATCTGATTGGTAACGCAGCGCTGTCTCACTACAGCAATGTAGTGTTATTCCATTCAAGTGAATTTAGGATTTGCCAACTAGTCACCCTAAAATCGACTAGAATGGAAGAAATTGCATTTAAGAAATGCAAAATTTTCTAGAGGAAGGCCCCACACTCTGCACTATTGCATATTCATAAAATGTATACATGTATCTACATCATATCTACACAGATATATATATATCTGTACTGTGGAACAACTTCTGAGATGCGTGTCGCGAACCGACCCGCTGAAATCTCACTCCAAGGTTTTTGGAAAAGTTGGCAACCCTGTCCAATGTCGAAAATTCTGGAGTGTCGCTTTAAGGTGCCCCAGCTGCTGCTACACTAATTATATGAGACTCAGGCTTCTCAGAGCCAAAAAACCTCTACGAACAGATGCTTCCCATTTGGAAACCGTAAGAGCTACGAAAAAAATTCTCGCAGAATGAGCGAGGGACGCCTTTGGACTTCAATATTCCCGCGTTTCAGATCTGTAGCACATTCACAGTGAAAGCACGGATGAGAGAAAGAAGGGCTGCAGGAGCTGCTGAGATTCCGAGAATTGGATGAATTAAAATGGGGATTTGAGGTCTTTGAGCCCCGACATCACTTTGCTCTGAGGGGCTCTGAGAGCAAACGGTCAGCCCTAAATGAAATATGAAAACATTTTATGAATCCCAACATCCATGCCTACAGGGTATATTATGACAGTACATAATGGCATTGGAGCGATATTTGTAGGCGTGAGGGCGATTCGAAAATGAATCTGAGGTCAGAACTCTTGCTCTTCCCATACTCTAATGAAATGGCAGTTGTGCTCTAAAAATTCAAATTTTGCAGATTTTGGCCAAAACTTTCGGTCGCTTGGAGACATGCTGTGGGAAATCCGTAGCAGGTATCGACATGGCGTCTTCACTTCTGAACACAGCACGGACGTATCTACAAACTGACATTTGAATGGCGTTTCTAGGTTAATGCATGATGACACAGTAACTGCTCAAAATTTAGGGTTTTTTATGATTTTTCCAGGTCATCCCCCTGTTTATTCCTAGGGGGGCTTTGGGGGGCTGTTTTTGCTTATTACGTCGCCATGGTAATGTAGCAGCATAGATGCATGACCAGTTCCCTCACCTGCCTGTGTTGCATGACATAAGTTGGATTTCAAGAAACACAAACAGGTTTTCTTTTTCTTGAGTTTTTACTTTGCTTTCACCAAGAGACATCAAAACACAACTGACAAACATTTGTAAAATTAGCCTCGCCCCCATCAGCAATCAGTTCATGCAGAACTGCTGGGGATGCTGGAGAGGTGCGCTTGGTTTAAACACCAAGAGCTGCAACACACTCCCGGCCGATGAGAGTGACTTCAGTCAACTCATCACTGAGAGAGTTCCAGAGGGTAAAGCAGTTGGATAGGCCTTCTCAGAGTGGTCCTAGAAGGAAGCATAACAAGACATGAGCGAACTTTTCCATCTCTTCCCAAATAAACTTCTGTGATTCGGCCAATTTTCCAGAGGTGCTTTGGCAATCTATCTTCATAAATTAACACAACATCTCCAGTCTTTAAGTCAGAAGGTCTTTTTACAGAAGATGAGATGTGTGCTGATCTCAGTTCCATGAGGTATTCTTTTAGCCATCGATACCAGAACATTTTCACAATCCGCTGTCTATATTTCCATCGTTTTACTAGCTGGATTTTACTCACGTCCCGAACCGCAGAGGAGAGGCTGACAGCAGGGGGGAGCGCTGTCAGACGCTGACCAATCAAAAAATGAGAAGGAGTTAGTGGGACAGGTTCTTCACTGCTTGTGTGAGTAAAAGTGATGGGACGAGAATTAACCACAGCTTCCACTTCAGTCAGAATGGTTTCAATTTCTTCATAATGCAATGATGCCTTACCAATCACTTTACGTAAGCAGGTTTTCACAGAGCGAACCAGTCTCTCCCACATTCCGCCCCACCAAGCGGCTCTTTCCATTATGAACTTCCAGGAGATGCGCTTTCCTGCAAAGAATTCCTGGACTTCTTTAGATGACAGAGAATCCCATAGCAGACTTAGTTCCACATTAGCTCTTTTAAAAGTCTTTGCATTGTCTGAATATATTGTTTTACAAAGTCCTCTTCGTGACACAAAACGTCTAAAAGCTAATAGGAATTTTTCTGTTGTCATATCAGACACTAACTCCAAATGAATAGCACGAGTTACTGCACAGGTGAAAAGAGCAATATAAACTTTGTCTTGTGACTTACAGTACAGGGGTCCGGCAAAATCCACACCTGTGTTCTCAAAGGGAGGAGCTTCTTTAATGCGAGACTCAGGTAAAGGAGCGTAAATCTGTTGGGCAGATTTCACTTTATGTTTAACTCTGTATTTCTCGAACTCGATTTTCCACAAAGGGTTTCCACTGTTTAGCAGAACTCTTGATCCAATGCAAAGTTATCATTGAGTCAGTCCACAGATTCACTTGGCTCTTGTCCATATCCAAGTGTGTGATGATATAGTTACTAAGTCTAGCTCCAATGAGAGCGCCAAGTAACTCAAGTCTGGGTAACGTAACTTTTTTAAGTGGTGATACTCTTGTTTTGGAAGTTATAAGGGTTACAATGCACTCACCATCTTCTGGAATGATGCGTAGATAGGCAGCTGCACAATAAGCACTTTCACTGGCATCACTGAAGACATGCACTTCTAGATTCACAGGTGCATCCTGCTTCAAAAGCGCTGCATGATAACATCTGACGATTTTAATATTTGAGATGTCGGGCAGCTCCTCGCACCATTTATGCCATAGCTTTTCCAGATCTTCAGGCAGCTCATTGTCCCATTCAAGTCCACGTTCCCACATTTTTTGAAAAAGACATTTCACTCGGATGGTAAAAGGGGAAAGAAATCCCACCGGATCAAATATGCGGGATGCTGCTTGTAACACTCCTCTTTTAGTATCACACTTATCCTTTAAAAAAATCAATCAGATTTCTTAAATCAAAGATGAAGTCGTCTTGTTCAGTTCTCCATGTTAATCCAAGAACTTTTAGCATAGTGTTTTTCACTTCAACATTTCCACTTACTGTGTCTTCCATTTTTTCCTTCCACAGGGTTTTCAGTTCTTCAGAGTTTGAGCTCCATTTGCAAAGATTCATGTGAGCATCTTTTAAGATAGCTTTGGCTTGCATTGACACACTGATTGCTTCCTCTTCGCTCGGTACACTGCAAATCAGGTCATCCACATACAGACACTTGTCGAGAATAGATATGACCTCAGGATATGCTTGTTGGTATTTTTTCACATGATGCCTTATGGTTGCAGCTAATAGAAAAGGACTGGGTGAAGCTCCAAATGGGACTCTGGTGATTCGCATAATACTGATGTTTAGTTTTTCATGTGTTTTAGGTAAGCTATCAGTCCAAAGAAATCTTAATACATCTCTATCTTGCTCTCTGATGGAGATCTGCAAAAAAGCTTTCGTAATGTCAGCCATAAATGCTACTCTATGGAGCCGGAACTTTAACAGGATACTCAGTAACTCAGGATTCAAATTAGGGCCAGATATTAAGCAGTTATTTAACGATAAACAGCCTGTGGCATGGGAGGATGCGTCAAAGACTACTCGCAGTTTAGTGGTTAAACGCTCCTCATTAATGACGGCCCTGTGTGGAAGATAATAGACAGGATTGTCAGAAACAATGTTCTCCACACATTCTACAATGCCTTGGTTTACATAATCTTGAATTACTCCTTGATATTTATCGAAAAGTGGCACATCATTTTGAAATTTCTTAATGAGCTGATCAAATCGTCTTTTGGCTACATCATAATTGGAAGGTAAGTTATCATTTCCATTTTTCCAAGGTAAGCTCACCTGGTATCTTCCTTCAGTGAACTGAACAGACTTTTCAAACCACTGCATCGTGTCCTCATCACATTTCTTTATTTCTCGTTCTGTTGCAATCCCGATGGATTCAGTTTCCCAGAAGGAGCGCAGTGTGTGATTGATTTGTTCTTCCAGCCCAACACTCACATGCAGTGTTTCAATGTCTGTGATGTTTTGATCAGAAGTTACGTTCAGCATGGATACTGTACCTTGGATAAGCCAGCCAAATTTGCTTTCTAATGCAACTAGTTGTTCAGAGAGGCGTTCTAATTTTCCAGAAACAACTTTCCAATAATGATCACCTCCAATCAACACTCCAAGTTCCTGTGTTTCCATTCCACTTACAGCTGTGTCAGCAAGTTGCATGCCTTTGCACTCCAGATCTCTGCGTAATTCTTCTGTCGCAACTTTCATGATAGAAGTGCACAAACGAGGTGTTTCTAGGACATCTATTTCTAAACGTTGGCCATTTCGTATGTTACTCAATGTTAGCTTTACTTTATTACAAGTTACATGCTTTGGTTCACTAGAGCCAAACGTGTGTAATCTAAGAGTCTCTTCACCTATTTTAGGAAGATTAAGTGCTCGAGAGATATCTTGGCGCACAAAGCTGCGCTGACTCCCTCCGTCCAAAAGGCAGCGGGTCAGTTGTCTTTTCACTAGGGTCTCTATCCAAACAGTTGCAGTTTGGAGTAAAACTGTCTCTCGCTTTGATTCAGAGGGTGAAACAGAAATCACAGTATCAGTTGTCTCAATTTTGTTTGTCATTTCATTTCCATAATAGGAGCAAAGAGCTTTGTGGTGACGTCTATGGCAATTTTCACAAGAAATACCTTTAGTGCGACAGTCCTTGGCAACATGTCGAGTTCCAAAACACACAAAGCATCTGCCTTGTTTCCTCAGCTTTTCTCTTTTTTCAGGCACAGACATTTCATTACAACGTTTAGACATATGATCCGACTTTTCACAAAAGAAACAAATTTGTCTGTCTTGACTTGAAGCATAAAGAGCAGAAGCTGTCATCATATTTGGCTTTTTGCGCATTTCCCAGGTACTGTAACTCTCCTTTTCTTGTTCCTTACCGGTTTGCTGTTTTGCACTCTGGGTCATGTTAGCTGTGCGCTCCCGGCTGTCCACTTCTTTTTGAATGAAATCCATCAGTTCCTCAACCTTCCAGACATCATCCTCATCTTTTTTTCGGCTAAACTCCAGCGTCATTTGCTCTGGTATCAGTTTCATCAGAATGGGGCACAGTAAACTGCCATAGGTGTCAGAAACAACTCCAATAGCAGCCAAACTACGTATCTGTATTTCACAGTTATCGTACAAATATCGAAGTGCTTTTATATCACTAGCATTTTTCACAGGATTAAGATTAAGAAGCTTTGTCATGTGTGCATTGATAACAAGATCTTTTCGGCCAAACCTTTTTTGTAGCAGTTGTATGGCGTTATCATAATTGGCTTCGGTCAGTGGCAGTCCTGCGACCACATTAGCAGCTGCTCCTGTAAGATATGACCGCAGGTAACTGAACTTGTCCATCTTTGTCAAACTGGGATTGTGATGCACAGCCGTCTCAAACTGTCCCCAAAAATACTGCCAGAGGCTACTATCCCCTGAATATTTTTCAATAACAAGTTTGGGCAGTTTTACGTTTTGCCGCATAACACCTGCTTCAGAAAAAGTCATAGATACTGCATCTCCTTGTACTCTCCTGAGCGCTCTCCTTAATTTTGTTTTCCTCCGAGTTATGTGTTCCTTATATTCCATGGCTTTTGTAACTTCATCCTCCAAGTCATCCGTCTTTGTTCCCTCTTCAATTTCTTCATCAAGTTTATCCAAACATTCCTCTTTCATCAACAACTTACTGAGTTCATCATCTACCTTGCTGATGATCTTGGTTGTGGACGCACGGACTGAAGTTCTTTTCTTCTTTAGACGGTCAGCCATTCTTCTTTACTTTTGTCTTTCTTGTCATACATCTCTTTGAGACTTTTCATCTCTTCATTCCCCTTTGTCCCGGGTTTCGGCACCAAAATGTTGCATGACATAAGTTGGATTTCAAGAAACACAAACAGGTTTTCTTTTTCCTGAGTTTTTACTTTGCTTTCACCGAGAGACATCAAAACACAACTGACAAACATTTGTAAAATTAGCCTCGCCCCCATCAGCAATCAGTTCATGCAGAACTGCTGGGGATGCTGGAGAGGTGCGCTTGGTTTAAACACCAAGAGCTGCAACAGCCTGTAGGCATGCTGTCAATTATTCAATCAGAGGAGTGGCAGTATAAAAGGAGCCCTCCCTCCTGCTTTCCCTGTCTGCTTCCATTGAATTGTCTGCTACCGGGTTAGGGGTCATTTTCTCGACAAGTTGTGGCCGTTATGCATCCCTGGCTCCAGTGGCTCTCGGGGTGCTGTCTCCCCTCGCGGTGTTAACAGGTGGACTGCCGCCTGGGTCGTCCTCCTCTCCTCCTCCGGAGCGTGTGTCGGTGCGTGTCATCATAAGATGCCGTTGTAATTCTGGTCGCACTGACCGGTAGGCTGGAGACACTGCTGCTCTGCACGGAGCTTTTATCCTGCTGCTCTGCACGGAGCTTTTGATCCTGCTTTACTGACTGACAGTTCGTCCAACCTGCTCGGGGTTTTTATCTATCGCCGATAAGTATTGCCTGAAAAAGGTCTTGCTTGGGATTCCCTGTTTTAATGTTGTAATCGCCTAGTGCTTCAGCCTTAACGGCTGCGCCCGGCGCCGACGGACGGCGGTCTGAGCGCTGTGCCTGACGCACAGAGGGTCTCTGGCAGTTTTAATTGATTTTGAGGTTACACTCCCTTAGTCTCTGTTTTGTTTTCTTTGTTAGTTTCCGTTAGCTACTTTAAGATAATTTGTATATTGTTTTCTTTTGGAGTACATTTGTATTTTGGTTTTGTTTATTTCTTTTTCAGTTACTAAATTGACCATTACTAAGATTTGTTTCTCCTTCTCAGTGCTGGCGTCTGGTGGCTGGGTGCTGGTGGTCCGGGTGGTGGTCTTCCCCCTTTCTTTTTGCTGTGTTCCTTTGGGATTTGAGTTCTCACATTTTGGTGCCTTTAAGTTGGTTTGTTGTTTCTTTATATATTTTAGTTAGGATTCTGCCCCCCTTCTCACTAGCCCCTGTTTCCCCAGTCACGCTCAGCACTGTTTAGGTCTTCTTTCATTTTTCTGTATGAATGTTTTTAAATCATATTATAAAAAGACAACGATTATAATAAAAACTATATCTTTTTGTATAAACATCGAACTACGTCTTCTCATTCATTGTATATTGAACCTGTGTGTCCTTGAACCTAAACTTAATAATTCTCTGGGTGAAATTCCTGGAGTGGCGTTGTTGGATCACACTGAAAACCATTTGAGCTTAACTTAGTCTGCTCGGCTGCCACAGTAACTCCAATCTTCAATAAAAGTAATAGTCGCGAAAACTCATCGAGCCGGTCGTTTTGATATATATATATTGTTGGGATGTGCGGGCCCGCATTAATGTGGACGGAAGAATAAATATAGCTTATAAATAAACTAGAAAATTTCTGAAGAAATTTAGAAGGGGCCTGCCAAAGTGTGCGTATCGCTCAACCAATCACGGCTGCTCAGGAATGGTTCGCAAGGCCTAGAGAAGAAGCATTCAAGCCTAAACGGCATCAAAGGATGACATGGATGCTTCTTCTTAAAGTGGCGAACTGTCTCTTTAAAGAGGCGAACTGTCCCTTTAAAGCGGCGAACTGTCCCTTTAAAGACACGAACTGTCCCTTTAAAGCGGCGAACTGTCCCTTTAAAGAGGCGAACTGTCCCTTTAAAGCGGCGAACTGTCCCTTTAAATCAGAAATGGACCGGCTGGGCCACTAATAGCCTTGTTTCTATGGTAATTAATCTCCCTCATTTAACTGACAGTTAAGGTGCCCCAGCTGGCTACACTAATTATATGAGACTCGGGCTTCTCAGAGCCAAAAAACCTCTACGAACAGATGCTTCCCATTTGGAAACTGTAAGAGCTACGGAAAAAATTCTCGCAGAATGAGCGAGGGACGCCTTTGGACTTCAATATTCCCGCGTTTCAGATCTGTAGCACATTCACAGTGAAAGCACGGATGAGAGAAAGAAGGGCTGCAGGAGCTGCTGAGATTCCGAGAATTGGATTAATTAAAATGGGGATTTGAGGTCTTTGAGCCCCGACATCACTTTGCTCTGAGGGGCTCTGAGAGCAAACGGTCAGCCCTAGATGAAATATGAAAACATTTTATGAATCCCAACATGCGTGCCTATATTATGACAGTACATAATGGCATTGGAGCGATATTTGTAGGCGTGAGGGCGATTCGAAAATGAATCTGAGGTCAGAACTCTTGGAGGTACACCAAAAAAACTTTAAAAAGTTACCACAACAGAAACCCTATATTTTGGATACTATCTATATCTTTAGCTTTCATATTAAGTCCTGTAACAATTAAATAATTTTGCCTTTAATAAAACTATGGAACTCCTATTGTTTCTTTTATTTATGTATTTACTGATAATGTTTCTATTTGAAAACCGTAGTTTCATGTGACCTTAAAATATGTAATAAGAACTAAAGTACAAAGTAACACCACAAAGGAAGTAAAACTGCATTTTTGGGTAAACACTTTATTCCATGGTACTAGTGTAGCTTTTATACTGCACTTGGTGGAAACAGACCAAGGAAAATAGTTTAAGTTGCGTAAAAACAGAGTGGGAATCTTCACCTTTAAAAAACAGTGTTTAAACATAAATGTCATGGGAATGGAGGCAGAACATTTTTCGGCAACCACTGGAAGCAAAGTTTTTCTTATCTTTCACTTTTGCTTTCTGCTAAGGTGTTGTAAAAGTTGTTAATGCTGTTTTTGTTACTTGTAGACACTGCCTTAGAGGACATGCTCTTTTCCATTGTGGTGCAGTAATGGTGAGTAGAAGGTGGGGAAGGGTATCCATACTTAATAAGCATGATTAGCCACAAACAGGGACTCTCCACCAGCACCGCTGCTTCCGGAAGAAACATATTTGCCCACGCAGGCCTGACTGTTGGCCTATAAGAGGAGAAAAGGATAACATTACTGAATGCACGATGGGGCACTGTTATTGAAAAGTTTAAAATTTCACTTCTAATAATGACATTTCATTAACATTCAAATGTACCAGAGCTCTCTTGATGAACTCTTCCTGGGCTGCCTTTCCATTCTCCTTCTTGCCGCCCCAGGCTTTCAGGGCGGAGGCCTGCAGGGCACGACCATATGAGAAGGTCACGGCCCAGGGCCTCTTCAGAGGGCACTGGTTCATGGCATTCAGGTTGATGGAGGCCTCCTCCTCACTCTGGCCACCAGACAGGAAGGTGATTCCTGCACAGGAAATAAGCTTAATGTAGACAATTCAGGAAAGATTTCAATGTGTATAGAGAAACGTGTACATTCAACTTACCAGGGACTGCGGGAGGCACAGTGCGGCGCAGGGCAGTAACAGTTGACATGGCAATCTCCTGGTTGCTGTATTTGTGTGAGCAGGAGTGTCCAGCAGTAACCATGTTGGGTTTGAGCAGGGTTCCCTCCAGGTATACATGGTGGTCAGACAGGGCCTTGTACATGGCAGCGAGGACCTTCTCAGTAACGTACTGAGTACGCTTCAGGTCGTGGTCACCATCAGGAAGAATCTCAGGCTCCACAATGGGGACGATGCCATGCTGAATAAGACGGGGACAAGAAAGGCAGGCTTATAACATGAACAAATTTGTAGGAGTGGCTGTGGAGATGTAAATATTATGTCTTAATTTCTTAGCATTTTAGTGGTGTAACTGAACACACTTACTTTGATAGTTTTGTATTTTTTAAGTCACAACAGAGACTTTATAGGTCTAAACATTATAATTATCTTAGTTTAGTCCTAATTGTAAGGCCAGTGTGTAACTTATATACATATGAATCTTTTAAAACTCTGGTAAAATCTGTAAAGATTGCAAATTGATTTCAGGATTTAACTGTTGTGTCTCACCATCTGGCAGATGCTGGCATAGCGAGCCAGGACATTGGCGTTCTCGATGATGGCCAGACGTGAGGGAGTGGTGGGGGTGATCTTCAGAACACAACGCCACTTGGCGAAATCAGCACCATCTTTCTTGTACTGGGCACAACGCTCATACAGTCCATCAAGACCTGTTATAGGAATGAGACATACTAGATTAGCCAACAAAGGCTGAAACAGTTGCTGGTGCTTTCATCCCAATGGGTCAAAATTTGTTCTTTGCTGACCCTGGGTAGTTGTCTCGCCATTGGTTCCGGCCAGGGGGACGACACCTTTGTCGACCTTGATGCCCACCACCATGCCTCTTTCTTTGAGGTACTGTGGGAAGGTCTTTCCATCATCAGTCTTCTGGTACATGGTCTCATGGAAGAGGATGACGCCACCAATACAAGGTGTTATGCGGTCGTCAGCGGTGAAGAGGAGCTGGCGGTACAGCCTCCTGTTCTCCTCAGTGTTCTCAGCATTGATGCTCTGGAAGCGCTTGGCCACACTGCCTGTGGGACATGAAAACATTGGACCAATGAAAACACTGCATCATGCCTTCAACAGTACTGGTGTTGCAGGGAGATTTCTGAAGAATGTACATTTAAAGATGGCATATCTTAATCTAAGTGTCTATGATTTTCTTTCCGCTAGAACAGGATTACATACTCAGACGTTTAAAAACAGAGAAAAATTTTTTTTTTCTTATACTGTATATTGTTGAAGCATCTGTTGTCATCTTCCTTCTGAAACACTGTTTTTGCTCCTGTTTCTATAGTGTCCTCCTTCTCAAAGGCCCAGTTTTCTGATACTGGTCAGCTGACTGGTCAAAAAGAGGTGGAGTGTAAGACAGCTGCTCAACCACCCTTTTCACACAGCAGTTGGACCATATCGCCACAAGAAGACATCATGATTAAGCTCAATACCACATTACAATGTGGTCAACAGCACAAACAGCAATACATTGTCATAGAATCACCTGAGTGACCACAGTGCCACTTTACTTCCTGGGCTGCCTCTGCTGCTAGATCAAAGGCCTATCAGCTGTGGATCAACTTTTACCCCCTATTCCATCTCTGTGGATGCCAATGAGTAACAAATACACATTGGTCCTGTCTTAGATATATATAATAGCCCTGTGTTATAAATGTTTTGTAGACAGTAGTACAAGTTTGACATTGAATTTTCCTTTCAGAAGGGCGTCGACTTTCCTGAATGACAAACTTACCAGTGGACTCATCTGCAGCAAGGATTCCCTTGCCGGGAGCAACAATCTTCAGAGCAATATCACTGAGCTCCTTCTTCTGCTCAGGAGTGAGGAAGGGGTATGCGTGAGGCATCCTGACTGGGAAGTACAAGACAACAGTTGCTCTCAGAAAACATGTAGGGCTCAACTTTCACAGAAGCAAAAGAAAAAAGTTCAGCTGAATTGCAAAGGTGCGGTGTTTAACTTATGAGGCTGTGGTTCTACTTGTGAATGTATGAGAAAGTTTTTGATGAAAGCATGACAGAACATTAGGTTGAATGTGTAACGGAAGTGGTGAAAAAGAGAGTAAGGCTCAATCGATTTCCTGCCTGTCTGCTGTCTGATAAAAAAAAATCGGACTTTCTGACATGCTGAACGTGAAACTGCAGCTGTTGCAGCTATAATTGCAGCAGTTCTTTATATGTTGGTGGTACATCTTAGCAACAATATGTTATGGCTCTCGTGTCTAGTGTCTGTGTTTTTTTGGCTCTCCTCTGCTCCACCCTCCGTGTATCTGACCACACATGAGAAGTCATGACAAGCATGTGGATGACCTATCCATTTTCTAGCCTCTTATCTGTGACATTTCCACTGCCAACTCACTGCCCCCTTCCTTCACACCCCACTCCCACTCTCTTCATGTCTGCGCCTACACTATCAATAGGTTGTACTAAATATACACTGTGTACATGTGCTTTGCATGAGGCCTCTCAACAAGAATGACTGAAAAGCACCCAACTGTTCAGGACCCATTACACTCTGCAGGGTGATTAACAAGCAGACAGCCCAGACAAGCTCAGACACTTTAGATTAGAGTTTAGTCAAACTACTGTTTCCTCATCAACCACACTGCTGCTAACCCTAGAAAATCTCTATGGTCCTGTGATGCACAGTGGCATCTCAATTAGTGAGTAGCATAAGAAAATGATGAACTCATGAAGCACAGAGGGAGCATTTCAATGAAATTGAAGCAATTCATTAATAATTAGTGGATGCATTTTGAAAACATTTAAATGTTGCTTCAGTATATGAGCACAGCAAGAACTCACAATCATCGATGAGCCTCTGGGTTACTTGTGGCATTCACATTTCGTGATAGTCTCACATACAACTAACCACACCTGTTAAAGCTATGCTAAAGCTATTTGTGAACTTTTACCTCTACTCAGTCATGCACCTCATGCCTTTCTATGAACAAAATGTTCAGCAAGCAGTCAAAAAGTCAATTTAAAGTGTTGCAGTTGTATCAAAGTTGTCCATTAAGATTGATGTTATTTTACCTTTTGAGGTTAAGAGGAGAGCTGAGAAGTGAGAGAGAGGGGGAGATGATCCAGCCTTCGTCTGCGACACCCCTCCAGCCTGCTGGCCCTTGTATTTATCCTCCCATTGTGACCCCTCACATTTCAGCTGCCCGGCTATAAAAAGAACAGGACGCAACCAGAGATGGCTTGTGACATTCAGCAGGGCTTGGGCTGGAGTAACATATTAGTGAGCAGCCAGTGAAAGGGCAAAGAGTTGTTCAGTGAATGGCAAAAAATGTGACACAGTGGGACAGTTGGGTTGGGATGTATATAGAGGGTAAAACAGGTAGAATTGGTGCATAAGTTATAGTTGAACCTAATGGATGGATGAGCTAAAGATGTTGTCTAGAATGAGTACAGAGACCCCTAAATTAACCTCACTTTGATGTCAGCGTCCCCCTTATTGACCTTAAACAAAATGAATGACCTTTTAAACGTGCACCTCTGAACCCTTACACACAAGTTTAAGGTATTTTGATGATGCTGTAATGAAATGTGAAGATTTCACAACTGCAACCAGTTTCAAATTTGCTCCATCAAACAAGAGCATCTTGTCACATAGAGCTAATTTTAAAGGCAATGTGTTGGAATAAAACTGTGTTATATGGAGTATGCACGAATAGCACACACACATACACTTGCACAGGGGCTTTGAGAGCATGTGACAACATTGCAAACCTGCCCGTAGAAATCCAAGCCAGATACAGCAACACAGTGCATTGATCCCTGACCTTTTCTTGACCTTTCTCGATCGTCGTTGCTTGGAAGGAAGGGGGTTAACCACCATGCTTGGCAAAGATTGCACTTGCACATAGCCAAGTTGTTCATTTTATATCTGTGTCATACTGTCACTCAGATAGGTCGCGACAGAGCATTAAACACACATTTGAGATGTGAAACTGCAGCAAAGACGTGACTATAGCATTTGGTGTAGTTTTGTGCTATCACTGGCGAACACACTATCACTGAGCAGCAGCAAGAGAGGAGCTTCACTTCCTGTGCAGACTGGGCGGAATTAGTCAGTAGGCATAGATGCTTCAAACAAAGCCGGTCTGTCATTTGCTATCATTTTACATGATCAAAGTACTGCTGCAGACAGGTTTTTTTCTGTCTTGCGTTGCAAGAGACCACTGATTACGTGTTAAGACTGAACACTCTTGCCGCTCTTGACACAGTCATATCACATATAGATCCAATCGGCTATTAGCACTGAAAAAGGAAGGCTAAACAACACACCATATTCATTAACTTCCACAGAGCAAGTGCAGTGTCTCTTATTCATCAAAATCATGTAAATACAGTCAATGTACCATGTTAACCACAATGAGCAAGAAGAGAAAAAGTATGCAGATATTGAATCCAGTGTTAATTTCTCAAATCATACTACCTTCTTCGAACAAAGGTTACGTTTTATCAAATTTTGTGAATCAGAGATGGGATGAGAGAGATTAGAAGTCAGTAATGCATAAAGGAGAAATGAGCCTTTGTATTTCAAGTTGTCCTTTCAGTAAGAAGTTGGATTGAGTCGTGTTTGGTCTTTGAGACAGATGGCCAATTCAGATATTTCCGCATGGTAAAATTTAGCTGTCTTTCTCCACCTCGTCTATGTGAAAGGAGGCAAAAGCTAACAACATAATTTTGGACAAAAAGGATCCGCATTGTAAGGCTTCATGAAAAAGCTATGTTTGTCTGATATTCTCATTATGTGTATAATGACGATAAGCCTCACTCCTGCAGTGGATCATATCTACCATTTAAAGTGTGAATTAAAATGTATGGTTCACAAAACTTTCTTATGATTACTTCCCTTCTCACAGCAAAACTTCAGCTGCGCAGCAAGAGCTGAGGTTAAATGAGGGCCTTTACTTTTCTATTTTAATTGTTATTGTTGCTCAATGAGCCCATCTCAGCAGCCCAGAAAACCAAAGTACTTTTTGTGTTGTAACTCCGCCTACACCAGAGTTCCTCTGAATGACTGCGTTACCTTTAAGCACCCCTCTTAGGATTTCTGCATTGTGCTTTCAATAGCTCTCTCTTGACACTTTAACCAGTAGATATTATCTGCCTCCCACAGTTTCTAGATACATTTGTTTGAGCTCAGAAAGTAGGCTACATCACACTTTCAGTTACGTTTCATGGGAGTAAAACAATGGACTGGACAGTTACAGCTATTCTTTTACTATCAGGTAAGACAAGCTTCTGCACAAATTTGATAGTTTCATTTCAACGAATACATGTTGTCAGATGTGAACTGCAAAAGAGAGTAGCAAACAATAATTAGTGATATAAGAGCTGTGTGAATCAATCTACTAGATATAATAGATCTAATAGATATGTCAATGACTAAATGAGGTTCCAACTTTTTTATTGTAGAAATGTTTTGAGTAGATATTTTAAATCATTAAATGCAACAGTAATGTGGAAACCAAACAAAATAATTAATCTCTGGTTTACAAAAAACGGCGGCATTGGATGAAAGTGTATTTAGTGACTCAATAAGACAAGACATGGAACTTACTAGAAATTAATTCATACATATTTTCTGACACTGCTGAAGTTAAAAATCTATCTTAACCTACTGTGGGTGTGTCTGTGACAAAACAAAGAACAGGGCGAGGGGATGTTTCACTATGATGAAATATTTTATTCTCATTCTTAATCATTTATTCACTGGAAACCATGACAAAACAGGATTTCACATGATGTCAAACACTTTGAAATACACAAGGAGACTAAATTCCTCAATATCCAGCTGATCTATAAGCAGACAAAAGCTAAACGTATGCAAGGTCAAATTAGCTGATGATGAGAAAATATTTCTAATCATTTTGAATATCTTTATATAACTTCATGCATGACATTTTATTTCTGCCCCCCCAAAAATCACTTATCATAAGGAAATAAAGGAAATTGCTCATATTTGTATTGTATGTGTGTCTTTAGAATACTATTTTTAAGGATAAATATTGCAGTTGATCAAAACCAAAGAACAACGGACGAGAGGAAATCTGACTTCAGCCTGCAGAATGTTTTTCAGGCGCCGTTCTCTGAATCACAAAAGTTCTGACTTTAGTGCTCTCTAGTGGTATTAAAAGTAATGACACACATCATTTCACCCCGAGACACCCAAAACAACATGTGCAGTAAACTTTTTACACTCATTTTACATCTGAGATTATTTCAGTTAAATTGTTTTGATCAAAATTTGGCTTTAGATGAGATTAATGCTGTGGATTTTACTTCTTCACTCCCCAGTGTTAAAAGCTGCACTTTGTTTCAATATTGAACCTCTGGCTTGGAAGTCCCTGAAGGATGCTGCTGCAGGTTTTGGCTACCAGGTGGTGCAAAGAAAATCAGAGTGAGTCAGATCATGCATTATAGAGCTTAATGTAGGTGACTGCTGTCATATAATTTGCTCCTGTGATAACTTTAATATGCATATCTCACAACAACAAGGCTATAATCACGTGTCTTAATTAAAAACACAAGAGTCTCAACTTACCAGCCTGCCCCTCTCAAATGTTTGTGTGGTTTTATTTCTTTAGCTTGCTCGTCAGTGCCCCTTTTAAACAGTATTCAGGAAATCAAAGGGGGCAAATATTTAAGTGCACCACTGATCAATGTCAAAGTCTGCAACTTCAAGGTTGGAAACATTTAATTTTCAAAATTTTAACAGAATCTTCTGAAATTTTGTGAAACTGAATTATGTTTTGCATTCCAGTCTTGATAAAATGTATTGTTTGTTACTATTTACATTCTTACGCAGGGAGTATTTAAACCTGTGGTAGCTGTAGTTTTAGTTGTCACTTTAGTGTTTTTTTCACTGTCACATAGTTTCTTGACTGTGTGCTTTAAGAATTGTTGAACGTTTCTACAGTTCCAAAGTCTGTAGTCAACATGTCCCTTGGTTTGGCAATGACAAGTAACCCCAACACAGAAACCACAGTGGTGAGTAGGTGACTTGCAGAAAAATGTTAACTTTTTCATGCTGCTTGAAATGTATTGCTTAAAGGACAGTAGAATCATCAACCTATTGAACAAACCTGACCCTGTGTCTTTTACAGGCGTGTGGTCCAACCATTCCGAAAGACTGCAAAAGTATCACCATGTACAACGGTCTTTGTATTGAGATAGACAAATATAACAGTCTTAAAAAAACTGTCCCGTCTGCAATTGAAGGTAAATGACTTTTAAATGCAGGATCACCACATTTACTCACCACACAGTAGAGCATGCATATCACCAGAAACACAACTAAACAACCTATACAACCTAAAAAATATGAAATCATTACTATTGAAGGTTTTGGGTTCAGTTTATTTTGCAGGACAATATAAAATAAATCTCAAATATGACACAAAAGTATTCATTTAGAAGAAGCAGAGGAAAGAATTATGGAATCACTTTTAAATTTGCTTTTCTAGAACAGATATGTGCACATGTAAAACAGGTAAAAGAGAGTTCTTCCTCACCTTAGTGTGCTGAGGCGCTGGCTGATTGGCAGGAAACATGGCAACGAGAGACACATCAGTGGAAACAATTGGAAGGATAAAACTTCTACAAGAAAGAAACTGTTGAGATTTAAATTGGATCAGGACTGGATCAGTGCTCTGTACAGTGTACTGAGTGAGCCCAGAGCATAAGATCTGGTAGTTATAGTGATTATGTAACTGCACTCTCTCAGATTGTGCAATAAGATGTTAATTATTCCCAGACAGCTCTGTCCAAAATTTGGAGGAAGTAAAAACTAAATGGATAGGTTGGGAAACATACAGGTCTACTAATAAAGACATCAAAGTGTCAACAGAAAATTTAAAGCAATATATAAATGAAAAACAAAGGGGCAGAAACAAGAGTCAGTTGTGTGGCCAAACTGCAAGGAATCAGCTGAAGAACATGGCATCTATGTCCAGAGAATCAAATGTAAACTTTCACTGAAACATGATTACAGTAGGCGAAGCAGTTATGGACTGTGGATGATTGGATTAAAGGGATTTCCAGTAATGAATCACCAATCTGGATTGGCCCAGAAGGTGATGCTGAAACATTTGTCTGGTGCAAGTCCAATGAAACATATAAAGATGACTGCCTGAAGAAAACAGTTTCAACAATCAATGGTATTATGTGGTTGATGTTAGGTAAAGGACCAGGGAAGTTGTTAGTGTTGCTGTGTTATGAACTGAATGTAACTCAGAAGTGAAAAAAAATTACATAAATTGGCCTAAACTCACAATACACAAAGAGCCATGGCTGACAACTCTGTGCATAGCTGTCTTGAAATCTATCATTACAGCTAGAAAAGGTGCAACAAAGTACTAAATGTGACTTCTTTGTTCATGATTCATTTCAAAGAATCACCGAATCATGATTCCATCATTTTGTCCTCATGATTCAGGGATTCTATAAATTCTTCCTTTACATGATCTGAGAAAAACTGCGTTTATTTCAACATTGCTGCAATTAACTCCAATGACTGAAAGTAATAACAAGCTCACTTGATGGGAAACTGTGCAGAGAACTGTTGAGACATGGATCCATCTCTTCTTTTTAACAGAGTGTCAAACCCAAGCTGACGTTGCATTTCTGTTGGATGGCTCAGGCAGTGTTGATTCTGCTGATTTTAACAGAATGAAGATTTTTGTGAGAAAACTGATTGCGTCTCTCTTAGGAAAAGATACACAAGTAAGACTGCTTTTGTGTTTTTCCATTAAAAATCAGCAAAAATAAAATGAGATGCTAAATCAACATATGTCAAATAAAAGCTAAACAGTTAAACGTCCTCTTCATACTCCCATGTCTTTTTTTAATCTATATTTGGCACATTCCCCTAATCGCCCCAACAGCCAAAATGCTTTATTTTTACTGGATATTTTATGCATAGCAAGTAAATATTTCCAGCTCATATTCATATGTTTTCTTTCTTTTTCAGTTTGCCATTGTCCAGTTCTCCACACACCCCAGGATCCATTATTATTTCAATACATTTAGAACCAACAATTGGGAAACACAAATTCAACAAATTCAGCAGTCTCGTGGATGGACTTTCACTGCGAGGGCCATTAAACACCTTGTGTAAGTGTCATTCTGACCCTATATGGTGATGTATGTGTGGCATGAGGGAAGGGGGGCGGGGGGTGGGAAGGCACTAATGACAAAGGGAATTTGATGTTCTCTTGAAGCTACAATGGTACTGTTAAAGATAGTCCGACAATGCCACCTGGAGGTTATGTTTCCACCCCCAAGAAATCTAAGATAGCAAAGCACCCAGGTTCGAAGCACACCCACAGATGTGATTCCAGTGTAAAGTCTTCATTTAAATAAAATCTTTTATTTTTACTGTTCTTTAAAAGTGGTAGTTCACTGTAATAAAATGCAAAAAGTAGTTACAAAATTTGATGCAAGGCCATCATCCAAAGCATAGGTCGCTACCCCTCCACCAACGCCAGCTAAATGAACATGTGGTCAGAAGCAGATAATTAAAACAGCACAAGTCCTGAATTGGGTTAAAACATAAATAAATCTAAACATGCAACAGATTCTCAGAATAAAATTAAACAAATAAACCCAAATACAAGTGAACACTGATTCAGATTGTCAGTACTGGGCAATCCAAGCAAAAGCTCCTCAAATCCTGTTCATAGCATTTGGTTAGGTGTTAGACATGGAGCAACTTGAATGGGTTGCCTGGACAAAAAAGCCATATTTCAAGTCGTAAAGAAACAACAGCAGCTGGGACCACCAGTGCCACAACACGCCTGGGAAGTGAGGCACAGCTTCCCCATGCAGGCGAAGAAGGTAAAGCAGTGAGCCACGTCCCTACCACTCAGAAGGTGAAGCTGCACAGAAACGCTCCGACCCAAGTGCCACAGTCAACACATTCTGGGATTCAAATGGAAAGAGGAGTCAACACAAAGCATGCACGAGCCACACTGCTGGAGCCCACCACACCAGCACCTGGAGATCAGGGTCTAGCCAGGGACAAAGGCACACTGACAAATTCCAACACCTGCTCATATATGTGCAGGGCCACAGCCTACAATCAGAGCTACACCTGGTGTGTGTTTATTAAGGAGGAGGAGATTCCATCCTGCCACATATGGCATAACCTCTTGCTTCCATTTGCCAGTTCGTCCGTGGTACCAACCAGGTTTTCCTCTGCCAGTTTTTCTTCAACCTATTCGCCTGCCTGTTTCTTTGTTCTTTTGGCTTTGGTAAACATCTCCCTGTTTGGTACCTTCTCTCCTCTCCACCATCCTATATGTGACCAGGGAATTGATTTAAGTGAAATATTTTGAGTTTTGAGTGAAACATGTCTTGGTTTCCTAAGAAGGAGAGAAGAGTGACTAGAGGAGAAGTTTGCAAGATGTGCGAGTGAGGAACAAGGAATATCCTTTGTGAATGTAATTTTCGACATCTGTCACTTATAAAATGGGTGTGACACATTATCCTGCTGTGTAAATTGAATTAAAAGTTAATATATAGATTGGCGGAACACTGATGCTCCGTCAGATAAAACGTTAGACTGTAACTTAACAATAGACAGATGAAGCAGTTATTCCTTGTCTCATGTCAAAAACACAATTCACGCAATTCTGTTAGTGTTGAAAACAATATCTTCACTTATCTTATCGGAACTATTGTATGGATAGTAAAATGACACGATGACATGATGATAATTGTTTTCTTATATTTGACATTGTTTTTTTTTTTATTTGGTGAATGTAGCACTGTACAAAAACATAAATTAAAAGTTAAAAATCTTTTTTTTTGCCAGGAACAATGTCTTCTCACCTGCAGGAGGTTCCAGGTCGGAGGTGAAGAAGATTTTGATCGTCATTACAGATGGAAAATCTAACGACCCCGGGGACTTAAATGGAGCAATACAACTAGCTGCAAATAAAAACATTGTTCGCTTTGCCATTGGAGTAAGTTCTATCTATTTATACCTTATGTAGCTACAAAAATGAGACGGTTGAGTCTGTTATGTGTGTGGAGGTACTTCATCTCTGTTTTTTCTGCACGCAGGACACGTTATGAATGTTGTTTACTTATGGAACTAAATCCAAGATGAAGACATAAGCTTTTTTGTTTTTACATATGATTTGTAACTCGTGTCAACGTATAAATTCTGAATGTGTGAAAACAAGTCAAAGTACAAATCAAATCTCCAAGTGCAATGATTAATTCTGCATGTACAAAGCCTTTTACAGACCCAGCTGAATACCTGATGGAGATGTTCAGTTCCACTCACCAAGCAGACTCGTCTCATCCCTAATCAATGACCCCTGTGTCTGCAACCAAAATTTAGACTATGTGAAAAATATTGCTACAGCTCAGGGTCAGACAGTGATTGGTTGGTGAAGTCAAACTGAACATCTCCATTGGGTATTCATTTTGGTTTGTGAAAGGTTTCTTCTTGCTAAGCTAATTTACATATTCAGACTTGCTTAATTGATCCATCCATCCATCCATGTTTTATAGCAGCTTAATCCAACTCAGGGTCGCGGGGGGAATGGAGCCTATCCCAGCTGTCAGTGGGCGAGAGTTGGGTACACCCTGGACAGGTCCACATAGAGACAAATGAGATACAAAAAAAGGCCGTACTCACTCCGAGGAACAATTGAGTGACATGCCCGATATGCATGTTTGTGGACGGTGGGAGTACCCAGAGAGAACCTTAAATGATCCTTACTTGTATATTTTGTTCTTGTTTTAAAACATAATGACACAAGCTCTAAAATATATGTACAAGTTACAAAACATATGTCTCAGCTGCAAATTTACTCCCTATGATTTGAAGCAGAATCTTTATTACATTTGATTTACATTTTATTTCAAATCATTGATTACCTTTTCTTTTACTGGAATCTATGAAGTACATGACAACAAATATATTTGATGTAATCCTCAGGTCGGGAGTGCATTTGGAGATTCTTCAGCAACAAATGAACTGAACACTATTGCTTCTCATCCTTCGGGGGACCATGTGTTTAAAGTGGATGGCTTTGAAGCGCTTGAGAGAATACGGCAGAATTTGCAAGATAAAATTTTCTCTATTGAAGGTACTGGTATTACCTTAACAAAACAGATTTGCAGCAGTGTCCTATTGTCAGATAAAATTGATCTTGATGTAAGGCGTCATCAGTAAATACTGTTCACATGTGTCTCATTTCAACAGTTATTCAGTTACTCCTCTGAGCCTTGATTCATAAACCTTTTAAGCCTAAATAAGCGCATTGCATAAAAGCCTTTATGAAACACTGAATTCAATTCATATGCAGACTATAGTTGCATTAAGAAACTTCGGCTCTTGTTTATTTTGCGATAACAGGATCTCAAACCAGTGGAGACACGCTGACTCTGGAAATGTCCCAAGAAGGGTTTAAAGCAGCTTATGTGCCAGAGGTAATGAAAATCACTTGATAATAATTAGATAGTATAATCTTATAAAGTTAAAAATAACCAGGATTTTGAATTAATGATGGATTTCGACATATTTAGATTTAGATCTTGCCAAATACATTTTCCTCTACATTGCAGGGAATTCAGATGTCCATTGTTGGTGCTAATCAGTGGAGAGGAGGCTACAAGAAACACACATCCAGGACAGTGTCATATGAGCCCAGGGACATAGACCCTGACAGTTATCTTGGTAAGAATATTACGATAGAGCAAGATAACACCTGGTTGTGGTGCACAACTCTACATCTATATTACTGAAGGAATATGTTGATCGGAATCCATCCACATGTAGTAATATGTAGAGGATGACCAACACATGAAAAACCTGCCAAGTATATCCACTTTGTTTCCACTGCCTAAACTAGAATATTTACACCGATGCCTTTGACTACTCGACTATTAAATTCTAGGTTATTCCATGGCAGTGGCTACAGTTTCAGCTGGCTCACTGACAATTATTGGTGCTCCAAGATATCAACACAAAGGAGTTGTGAGGACTGTCCAAAACGAGATAACAAAGCAAACTATTGTCCCAAATCAATGGCAGGTAGATATTTACCACTTATATAGATGGTCCTGAAATACCTGAAACATATCAATGTGTCTACTGAATGAAAACTGTATTTTTGTCTGTTTCAGAGTGGTGAATACTTTGGGGCGGAGGTTTGTGCCATGAACGTGGATGCTGACCACTACACTGATCTAATCCTCATATCTTCTCCAATGTACAAAGACTCTGATAGAGAAGGACGAGTTTATGTTTGCACACTAACCTCTTTGGTACCTGACAGCTGCATCAACTGCTTTTCAGTCGATTCTTTTGTTAAATTTTCACATTTTTAATAAGCATGAAACACTTTCTCATCTTTACATTTTCACCAGAATGTCGAGTGTCACTTCAATTCTCCATTAGTACTAAGAGGGGATGCATCCGACAAAGGAAGGTTTGGGTCTTCTCTTGCCGTTCTGCCCGATTTGAACAAAGACGGTTTCAATGATTTGGCAGTTGGAGCACCTTTGGAGAATGACGGTCAAGGCAGCCTCTACATGTTTCACAGTGAAGGAAGCAAAAGAATCAATCCTATTTACTCACAGGTGAACAAACTTAAAGAAAGCACAAGACAGCGGATAAAATCTTTTCTGTTTTCTGCTTGATTCATTCAAATATTTTCCATTCCACAGAGAATCGCTGCCTCTGAAGTCCAGTCAGGACTGAAGTTCTTTGGCATGTCAATCAGTCAGTCGTCTTTTGATCAGAGTGGGGACGGTCTGCCTGACTTAGCGGTGGGTTCAAAGGGCACAGTTGTCTTACTCAGGTAAGTCGTACGTAGTTTAGATACGCATAATTATGGTCATTTAAACTTTTTTTTACTAGTTTGTAGCCTGAATGTGTACATCGAACAGAAAAGTTTTTAGTAGGTCTAAACTTACATTCAATGGTTGTTGGCATGTGTCTTTCTATTGTATCTTTTCCAGATCAAAGCCTATAGCAATGGTTGAAGTAACTGTAACATTCAGCCCAAATGAAATCCCAACTCAAAATGTAACTTGTTCCAAACCATTGGAGAACACAGCTAAAATCTGCTTTACCATGCACAGTCAGTCTGCAGTGAACACAGGTTTCTCATTCTCTTCATTTTCATCCACTCAGTTACATACTTGTATGTGCGTACATTTTTGTATAAATGAAACTCTGGTCTGTTTCAGCTGAAGCACAGATTAATTACACTTTGACCCTGGATGCCACTCGGAAGATGCCGAACAACCGAGCTTACATCAGCGACAAACGACGAGATGAGACCGGAACATTTACTGTTGACTTAAGTGGTCAAAAGTGCAGCAGTGTGAATTTTTATATTGAGGTAGAATCCAATAACATTGAAATAACCCATAGGAGATTAAATATAATACAAAGACCTTTATTCTGAAACTTACCTTTTGATGAGGATTTCCTTGTTTTGTTGAAGGCTTGTCAAGAAGATATTCTCAATCCACTTAGGAATGAGCTCACATTCACTTTTGATGGTGTCCCTTCTATCACAAATCTTAAACCCAGCCTCTCCCAGCTGGCCCAGAAAACAACATTTCACTCAGTGAGTAACCTTTAAACACATTTCATTCACTGAGCACCATCTTTCTAAAAGCTCTACTGTCACCACGGCTTATTATGAATTCAGTTCATGCTAGCTGCATTGAAAATTGATCATTTAATGTGAAACATTTTAAGTACTCTGCATTGCTATGAGATGTCCCAAAACAATGACAAATCCTTAACAGTGGTGCCGTTCCCCTTTATAACCATGAGCCTTACATCTTATTGTCTTCTGCAGTTAGGGTTTGAGATCAACTGTGGTGCCGACAACAACTGTGTAGACAACCTGAAAGTGGATTTCAACTTCACCAAGTAAGGACAAGTAACAGAAGGAAAGTTTTATTTTAGTGAGTCTAATAGTTCCTCTTTAAGTAGAAAAAGCTAAAACATTCAACGGGCTCTTCTCTTGCTTTTATTTGTGGCTTTATTAAAGCTATCAGAAGTTCATATAAAAGAAATGCTGTGTTGACTGCAGTCTTGATCTACTCATTTCCTTCTTCTCGTTCCTCATTAACTGTCAGATCCTTAGAGGTTCGAGTCGGCATTGATGAGCTTTTGGATGTAACTGTGTCAGTGGAGAACAGAGAAGAAAACTCATACAACAGCCATGTTACTCTCACTTACCCAGTTGGGCTCTCCTACAGGAAGTTTACAGCCCTACAGGTAAGGCATCGGGATCTAGTCTGGTTGGGTTAATCTCTGATCAGCTGCTGCCCAAATCACAAAGATGTTGTGCCTTTTAATGCAGGGAAGGATTGAGTGCAATTCCTTGGACAGTGAAGATGGTGTAACTAGAGGAAAGACAGACTGCAGTATTGACAAACCTATTTTCAAAAGCAAATCCAAGGTCAGTTAGCTGCACTGCTGCTTCTCACTGCTGTACAGACTGTCCAGCCTAAAGAGGCCAAGTGACCTCTCTCATTCACCTCATTTTAGGCAGTCTTCATTGTCTCCTATGGAATCGGAACCAACAGTGGACTTGACAAGAGGATCTTTGTCACTGCAAATGCCACCAGGTCCTGGTCACCTGCTGCAGATAGAGCTCTAATACGCAATATTCCCATTTTTATTAATATTCCCATCTTTATCTTTTAGTGGGAATCAGCAGCACTCCCCCTCAAGTGAGCTCTCTATGAAGAGAGAGATCAATGTGAAGTCCAGCATCTTTGTTTCAGTCGAAAGGTCTGCGTTTTGCAATTTGAATTGAAAAATAAATATGTATATATTCAAATAGATAACAATGTTCTCCTTTATCTAATATTTATTGAATGTTTCCAATTTCTCTGCAGCTCCCTCAGCTACAGTAATTTCACTTTTGGGAAAAATAATTTGCAGAAACCAGTCCAACAATCAATCAAGGTGACAGATTGCTTCATCCATTAGTATTCCTACTGTTAACACATTCATTGCCTTGACACACAGCTTAATTTAATGTTTAGTTTTTCTCTAAAACCTTTGATTTCTCCCTTTCTCTCAGGTTACAAATCATATCAGGGTGCTGAATTTCACAGTGGTGATCAAGGTTCCTGTAAAGCTTGGCAACAAAGACATCTGGGTGGATTTCAACACTCTGCAGGTAAAATATGTCATCAGCTGCTTCCTTTTAAAAAGGCTAACATGTAACTGTAGAATAAAATGATTTAGGGAAAATAGTCAAAGTGACATAAATCACTCCTTTTTCTTAGATTGCAGACTGTCAAACACAAAAAGATCAAGAACCTGTCATCACTGATGTTGTTGCTCAGATAAAGGAAAATAAGTTAGTGGTGAGTATGCCTTTGCAGTCTAACTGTTGAATCACATATGTTAAGAGGTGCACATTATATCGTACTGCAGATTTCATACTTGATTTGCATTTGTCCACCACAGGACTGCTCTGTAGCCAGGTGCAGAGTCTTCAAGTGCACTAAGTTGATGGGAAGGTTGGAAAGTGTGACGTACACGATCTCTGCCAATCTTAGTTCAGGATGGATAGAGCAGGTAATTGATGTGAAGTTTATGTAGTTAATGCAGCTAGTCCATATTGTCAAATAAATTGAATATTTCTTCAGATGTAAATTTAACAACATTCAACACTTTCTCTCAGATTGGACTTCCATCTGCCAAATTCCTCTTGACCAGCACGGCCAGTCTGGAGTACGATAGAGACCAGTACGTCTTCTTCTCAACAGCGACTAATAACACCCCCCCTGTTCGCAAGGTTTGCAAGATTACACATTACTCTTAATTATTATTTCAGGGAGCTTGAATTTGAACTTGAAACAATTTCATGTTGCTGTTCAGATTGAAACAGAGGTAGAAGTGTATCCTGAACCAGATTTCACCAAAGAGATTGTCGGAGGATCTCTGGGAGCGTTAGCTTTTCTAGCTTTACTCACTGCTGTCCTGTATAAGGTGAGACACCAATTCTTTTCAGTAAATGACACAGATTTCCAAAGTGAGATAAATTGCTAAACGTGTTTAGTGATGACAGTGTTTTCTTTCCAAAGTTCATTCTTTCATCTGGTTTGATCATTTCAATATATCATGGAATGAAAATACAGACTTGCTGTGTTTTTTTCAACTTTTTTTTCTCATTTTACTCATAGGCTGGGTTTTTTAAGAGCAAATACAGTGAAATGGTGAATCCAAATGATGAAGGAGCAGCAGATGCAGGGGCTGATGGAGGTGCGCCCACAGAAGAATAAAAATACAAGTAATTCTACTTCCCAAAGACACCAGCTGTTTCACTCGTCCATTACCATACACTTGTATTATTAGCCTGCTTACTTAAGCAGCTTATTACAAAACCATCTCACAATTTTCAGGAAGTTACAATGACAGGAACTTCCACACTACCTCTTTTATTCAGTGACATGTGATCTCTAACGGCATGTATTTTCAAAGTAGCTTTCAAAACAGACTCTGCATGTCTTATCCCACATTCTAAGCTGAACAGCCTTTTGCTGGTCTCCACATGAATTATTCCTTTTTTCATGTAACGCCAAAAATTGTGTTGTAATTGTCGCAGATTAGTTTGTTGTTGTGAAAGCGCAATTCTCACCTTGTAATGTAACATTAGGAGATGTGCTTAAAGGTACTTACAACCATCAGTATTTGAAAATGTAAATTGCTTTGCTTCAGAGTAAATTATATATAACAGCTCTGTTCCGAATTGAAATAAAATGGACATTTAGTTTAAGCCTCATATTTGTTTTAAATGATGTCCCATTGTCTTAGCAATTTAAGATAAAGTAACAACTGCATGTCAAACAAAAGCCCATGGGGGGGGGGATCAGTTGAACACATTTTTGAAAATAAAGTTTAACATTTACGACGCAATTTTTGATAAATATTGACCAATAATGTGCATTGAATACTACACTGACTATGTATCTTCTTTTTGGAGCGGCAGAGACACCTTTAATACTGCTCTAAATCGTGACAACTATACCTTGTCCTCCTTTTTACTTAAACATGCCAGTAGTCCAGCTTACCTTCAGATCTATATCTTTCAACAAAGCATACAATATTACTTATCTGTTCCCAGATTTACACCTGTTGTCCCAAACACCCCATCTGTAGAAGATGTCATTCTGCAACCCTGTTTATTGTGCTTTGAGCCAGAAGACTATTGTAAAATATGAATTAATTGATTAAAATGTTAATCTAAATAAAACTTTTTCTGGTTAAAACCATATAAAATGACAAAAAAGGTGTGTGTTTGTGTTGAAAAAACAAACAGATTTCAACCAAACATTTTATTATTAAATGTCATCATGGAAAATGTAAAACAAGCCTTAATAAAGAAGTTCTTTTACTGCTCTTTATACTGTTTGGTAGTTTAATCTTCAACAATGAACTGTATTTGATCAAATTAAAGAGTTTGGACACTGTAGAAATGTGCTGACCTCCCTGACAACAACAACAGAGAAACAATTCAGTATCACAGCTGCAAAGTCATGCTGAAAAAATGGCAACATGTGTTGCTTTGAATGAATGCTGTGGAGAACACACACACTTCTGCTCTCTGCAATGTTGAAATGCTTGCTGACTGTGACTCAAGTGACAAAACTTTACATGCCATTTCTTTGTTAGAAGAGAAATTATCCTCTATACTGACAGGAACTTATGCTCACTTAGTATCTGAGGCTTACAAAGCTTTTCCCAACTTTCAGTTAATAGTTTTGGGAAAACAGGTTACTTTCATGGTAGATTCTGGTGCCACATCATCTGTTGTAAAAGTAGGGGGATTTTTAACTCCTCCTAACCTGTGGGAATCATGCCTACTATGTGTCTGCATCAGGTCAGGTGGTAAAGGAGAAAATTATCACCCCCATTGCATGTGTCACTCCCGATGGGTTCTCCTTCAAACATTCATTTTTGTTGTCAGAACTGTGTCCCATTAATCTCATGGGCTTTGACTTCATGTGTAAGTTAGGCATTATTCTCATTTCAACTACAGAAGGTGTTAGAGTCACGTCACAGTCTGAGTCATCAGCTCCCACAAATGCTTATGAGTGGAAACTCCATTCTCCATTTTCACAGCAGCTTGTTCAGAAGGCTAAACCTCACCCTCTTCTGATTTCATGCAGCCTGCTGGTTTGCACTGCACGTCTCACATTTCACTGGGGCCTGACAATAACTATGAGAGGAAATGGCTCTGCACTCCTTTTGAAAAGTTTTCTACATCCACTTTGTTTTGGAACTCACAAAGTGCTTCATTGGCTGTGTCCCTCACCCCTATGCAGCTGCAACCTTTTGCTGTTCCTGGTTCTTGTCCCCACATCTCACTGGCCAAAGCTAAACATTGCCACTGGAGGATGTGGGTTGGTTTGTTTCTACATGCTATTCTTATTAATTCTTATTAATTGTGGTTAGATTGTTATGTTAGATATTTTTGATTTAGTCAGGATAATATAGTTATAGATAGTTGTTAGATACTTCCTCATTCTACAGGTGTTCAGTGATGATGGTGTATTTGGCTGTGTAATGCCAATAAAAAAGCATGTCTCCAAAGAAAGCAGTTTCATGATTTTCTTTGTTGCAAGTCTCCACCTGAGCTCGCCACAATATTATGCACATATGTTTGAAATATTATAGAGAGAAATAACTTATGATGTAACTATGGGTCACTGAAGTGGAGACTTGTGGCTCACAGAATGAGAAACTAGTTGTCACCTTGAGGTTGAATGCCTTTTGTTGATATTTATATCCATAATTGTTCAGAATTATATAATACAGCTTTTATATACAGTAAAAGCTTTGACTAGTTTCCCTATTTAACATCTGACCAAATGTAAAACATGCTCTCAATCTCCCGGTCTGTTTCAAATGTTTAAATAAGTGTATTTTCTTTTCAATGGAAAATGTCATCAAATCAAGAAGAAGGCAGAAAATATATTACAGGATGGTGTGTTGACTTCACATTTTTCAGTACAATAAGATAATAACATTCTAATATGTCTCCCTGCTCGGTTTAAAAATTCATATTTGGAGAGAAAAAAAAACAGGAAATGACAAATGAGGGGCATGGTTTAGTTTTTGGGTGCCTGTGTATTTTTGCATGTATATCATATAAAGCATTCATCAATATGACAATGTGAGCTATTATTAATTCTGATGAAACACATTTGTCTAACATGTGTTTGCGAGACAACATCAGTTTTTATCAGTGATGACCTATAACATGCAGATGATGTTTAGATGATGACTCCTCCCTGTGAATTGGGCACGCTTTGCCCTGCGTCCCGGGGGTGGGGGGCGACTTTTTGCATTTACAGCATAGTTCCTCAAATAGACTTCCACTTCAAGCACTTCTCTCAAAGTTTTGCTTTCAACATCTTCCTCTTGGCACTTTGACCAGTATAAATTAGCTGCCTCCCACAATTTCCAGGTACATTTGTTTGAGCTCAGACGGTATACCAAAGTACTTTTTGTGTTGTAACTCCGCCCACACCAGAGTTCCTCTGAATGACTGCGTTACCTTTAAGCACCCCTCTTAGGATTTCTGCATTGTGCTTTCAACATCTCTCTCTTGGCACTTTAACCAGTAGATATTAGCTGCCTCCCACAGTTTCTAGATACATTTGTTTGAGCTCAGAAAGTAGGCTACATCACACTTTCAGTTACGTTTCATGGGAGTAAAACAATGGACTGGACAGTTACAGCTATTCTTTTACTATCAGGTAAGACAAGCTTCTGCACAAATTTGATAGTTTCATTTCAACGAATACATGTTGTCAGATGTAAGCTGCAAAAGAGAGTAGCAAACAATAATTTGTGATATAAGAGCCAAAAAATAGTTTGAAATGATGGCTTACATATGCCATTCATATCTCATTCTGTGTGAATCAATCTACTAGATATAATAGATCTAATAGATATTTGAATGAGGTCCTGAATGTTTTTTTTCTTTTATTGTAGAAAAACTTAGAGTGAAAAGATATTTCCCATCATAATTTTCTGTCACTGCTGAAGTTAAAAATCTATCTTAACCTACTGTGGGTGTGTCTGTGACAAAACAAAGAACAGGGCGAGGGGATGTTTCACTATGATGAAATATTTTATTCTCATTCTTAATCATTTATTCACTGGAAACCATGACAAAACAGGATTTCACATGATGTCAAACACTTTGAAATACACAAGGAGACAAAATTCCTCGATATCCAGCTGATCTATAAGCAGACAAAAGCTAAACGTATGCAAGCCTAAATTAGCAGATGATGAGAAAATATTTCTAATCATTTTGAGTATCTTTATATAACTTCACGTCTAAAATTTTATTCCTGCCCCCCAAAAAAAATTACTTTTAAGGATATAAAGGAAATTGTTCATATTTGTATTGTATGTGTGTCTTTAGAATACTATTATTTTTAAATGTACATTTTAATGTACAAAAACTTATTTTCTATTTTGATAATTTGAAGAAATATCACAGTTGATCAAAACCAAAGAACAACGGACGAGAGGAAATCTGACTTCAGTCTGAATGTTTTTCACATTATAATGGTTTTAAGGCGCCGTTCTCTGAATCACAAAAGTTCTGACTTTAGTGCTCTCTAGTGGTATTAAAAGTAATGACACACATCATTTCACCCTGAGACACCCAAAACAACATGTGCAGTAAACTTTTTACACTCATTTTACATCTGAGATTATTTCAGTTAAATTGTTTCGATCAAAATTTGGCTTTAGATGAGATTAATGCTGTGGATTTTACTTCTTCACTCCCCAGTGTTAAAAGCTGCACTTTGTTTCAATATTGAACCTCTGGCTTGGAAGTCCCTGAAGGATGCTGCTGCAGGTTTTGGCTACCAGGTGGTGCAAAGAAAATCAGAGTGAGTCAGATCATGCATTATAGAGCTTAATGTAGGTGACTGCTGTCATATAATTTGCTCCTGTGATAACTTTAATATGCATATCTCACAACAACAAGGCTATAATCACGTGTCTTAATTAAAAACACAAGGGTCTCAACTTACCAGCCTGCCCCTCTCAAATGTTTGTGTGGTTTTATTTCTTTAGCTTGCTCGTCAGTGCCCCTTTTAAACAGTATTCAGAAAATCAAAGGGGGCAAATATTTAAGTGCACCACTGATCAATGTCAAAGTCTGCAACTTCAAGGTAGGAAACATTTCATTTTCAAAATTTTAACAGAATCTTCTGAAATTTTGTGAAACTGAATTATGTTTTGCATTCCAGTCTTTGATAAAATTTATTGTTTGCTACTATTTACATTCTTACACAGGGAGTATTTAAACCTGTGGTAGCTGTAGTTTTAGTTGTCACTTTAGTGTTTTTTTCACTGTCACATAGTTTCTTGACTGTGTGCTTTAAGAATTGTTGAACGTTTCTACAGTTCCAAAGTCTGTAGTCAACATGTCCCTTGGTTTGGCAATGACAAGTAACCCCAACACAGAAACCACAGTGGTGAGTAGGTGACTTGCAGAAAAATGTTAACTTTTTCATGCTGCTTGAAATGTATTGCTTAAAGGACAGTAGAATCATCAACCTATTGAACAAACCTGACCCTGTGTCTTTTACAGGCGTGTGGTCCAACCATTCCGAAAGACTGCAAAAGTATCACCATGTACAACGGTCTTTGTATTGAGATAGACAAATATGACAGTCTTAAAAAAACTGTCCCGTCTGCAATTGAAGGTAAATATGACTTTTAAATGCAGGATCACCACATTTACTCACCACACAGTCGAGCATGCATATCACAAGAAACACAACTAAACAACCTATACAACCTAAAAAATATGAAATCATTACTATTGAGGGTTTTTTTTTCGTTCAGCTGGTTTATTTTGTAGGAAAATATTAAACAAATCTCAAATATGACACAAAAGTATTCATTTAGAAGAAGCAGAGGAAAGAATTATGGAATCACTTTTAAATTTGCATTTCTAGAACAGATATGTGCACATGAGTCTGCAGGTAAAAGTGAGCTCTTCCTCACCTTAGTGTGCTGAGGCGCTGGCTGATTGGCAGGAAACATGGCAACGAGAGACACATCAGTGGAAACAATGGAAAGGATAAAACTTCTGTTGGGATTTAAATTGGATCAGGACTGGATATTACCTTATGAACGCTGTCATTAAAGCCAGAGGAGGTGCAACAAAGTACTAAATGTGACTTCTTTGTTCATTTTTCCATTTTTTCCTCATTATTCAGTGATTCTGACAAATTTTCCTGATCTGAGATAATGTTCCTTTTTTTTCAACATTGCTATAAATAGCCCAGAAGTTTGAATGAAAGAACATGTTGACAAACAAGCTCACTTGATGGGAAACTGTGCAGAGAACTGTTGAGACATGGATCCATCTCTTCTTTTTAACAGAGTGTCAAACCCAAGCTGACGTTGCATTTCTGTTGGATGGCTCAGGCAGTGTACATTTTGAAGATTTTAACAGAATGAAGACTTTTGTTACAAAACTGATTGCATCTCTCTTGGGAAAAGATACACAAGTAAGACTGCTTTTGTGTTTTTCCATTAAAAATCAGCAAAAATAAAATGAGATGCTAAATCAACATATGTCAAATTAAAGTTAAACAGTTAAACGTCCTCTTCATACTCCCATGTCTTTTTTTAATCTATATTTGGCACATTCCCCTAATCGCCCCAACAGCCAACATGCTTTTTTTACTGGACATTTTTGCATGTCTAATACATATTTCCAGCTTATATTCATATGTTTTCTTTCTTTTGCAGTTTGCCATTGTCCAGTTCTCCACACAACCCACAATCCATTATTACTTCAATACATTTAGAACCAACAATTGGGAAACACAAATTCAACAAATCAGGCAGTCTGGTGGATGGACTTTCACTGCGAGGGCCATTAAACACCTTGTGTAAGTGTCATTATGACCCTATATGGTGATGTATGGCATAACCTCTTGCTTCCATTTGCCAGTTTGTCCATGGTACCAACCAGGTTTTCCTCTGCCAGTCCTCTACTTCAACCCATTCACCTGCCTGTTTCTTTGTTCTTTTGGTTTTGGTAGACTTCTGTCTTTTTGGCACCTTCTCTCCTCCCCACCATCCTATATGTGACCTTGGAACTGATTTAAGTCAAACTTCTTGAAGGATGTCTTGGATTCCTAAGAAGGAGAGATGAGTGACTAAAGAGAAACGTTTGCAAGATGTGCTTTGTGAGGGTGCAAGGAATGTCTTTTGCTCAAGTTGTTTTCACTTATAAAATGGGTGACACATTATCCCACAGATTAAATTGATTTAAAAGTAAATATTTGGATTGGTGGAAACACAGACGCTCTGACAGAGACCCTGAAATACAACATTAGATTGTAACAACAATACACAAATGAAGCACTCATACCACCTCACTGAGCTCATGATATACGTAATAATGACACACAGATTGCTGTCATTACGACGCATTTTCTATTTTTCTTTGTGACTTCCTTTAAAGGCTTAACACCTTACCCTGTACTTTTTCCCTAGCTGTGCCCCTCATCTAAATGATGTAAAAACAAATATGAAAAGCTTAAAATGTGTATAAATGACACTTAAAACGTGACAGGAATGACATGCCAGCCATGCATTGGTGAACATGTTGGAGCCCCACATCTTTTTTTATCGACAATGATTTAAGATGTCAGCACAGAAGCAGTGAGTTCCCATTTTTTGATAATCTTTAGTTGTATTGTTTCTTGTGTCTTTTGCTCACCGCCTTTGCTTGAATCCCAGATAGGAGGGACAAAGACTTGAGAGGAGTGTACAAACTGAGAATGGAGAGGAAAAGCATGTTTGAATGTTCTCTGTTTATTCTGGATTTTGACTTTAATTTTCTGCCCTCTTCCTGGAGTTTTTTTGCCCTGTCTGCTCTCCAAAAACAGTAATACGATTCTGGTAGTGTTGAGAAAGACATTTCTGTCAATGAATATTGCCAAACTTTTACAAGTGAAGTATCTGCAGTTTATCTCACAGTTCTAATTTTTATGTTGTGTTTCTCTGCAAATTTTTATTCTGGGAAACATTCAAGCTAAGTCTGGGCCTTCATATCTTACACTGGCAGCAAGACCAGCCTTTTAGCAGCATCAATAGAAATTAGCCAGAGAAATTTTTAATAATTGGCCTAGATTAAAGTGAATTTTAGTTTCATGTTTTCACTGTAGTGAAAAGCATTATTTCAACATATTTCCATGTTACTCAGGAATCTTTGAGAATCATAAAATTCTAACTATTCAAAATGACATTTAATTTTAGGATTCAAACAAACCAGCCCTTTAGTTTGTTTTCTTATATTTGACAATTGGTTTATATATTTTTTTATATAGTGAATGTAGCACTGTACAAAAACATTAATCAAAAGTTAAAAATCTTTCTTTTACCAGGAACGATGTCTTTTCACCTGAAAGAGGTTCTAGATCAAAGGTGAAGAAGATTTTGATCGTCATTACAGACGGAAAATCTAACGACCCCGGGGACTTAAATGGAGCAATACAACTAGCTGCAAATAAAAACATTGTTCGCTTTGCCATTGGAGTAAGTTCTATCTATTTATACCTTATGTAGCTACAAAAATGAGACGGTTGAGTCTGTTATGTGTGTAGAGGTACTTCATCTCTGTTTTTTCTGCACGCAGGACACGTTATGAATGTTGTTTACTTATGGAACTAAATCCAAGATGGAGACATAAGCTTTTTTGTTTTTACATATGTTTTGTAATTCGTGTCAACGTATAAACCCTGAATGTGTGAAAACAAGTCAAAGTACAAATCAAATCTTCAAGTGCAATGATTAATTCTGCATGTACAAAGCCTTTTACAGACCCAGCTGAATACCTGATGGAGATGTTCAGTTCCACTCACCAAGCAGACTCGTCTCATCCCTAATCAATGTCAGAGGGGAAAAATATTGAAAAATATTGCTACAGCCCAGGGTCAGACAGTGATTGGTTGGTGAAGTCAAACTGAACATCTCCATTGGGTATTCATTTAGGTTTGTGAAAGGTTTCTTCTTGCTAAGCTAATTTACATATTCAGACTTGCTTAATTGATCCATCCATCCATCCATGTTTTATAGCAGCTTAATCCAACTCAGGGTCGCGGGGGGAATGGAGCCTATCCCAGCTGTCAGTGGGCGAGAGTTAGGTACACCCTGGACAGGTCGCCAGTCCATCACAGGTCCACATAGAGAATAATGAGATACAAAAAAACGTCCATACTCACTCCGAGGAACAATTGAGTGACATGCCCGATATGCATGTTTGTGGACGGTGGGAGTACCCAGAGAGAACCTTAAATGATCCTTACTTGTATATTTTGTTCTTGTTTTAAAACATAATGACACAAGCTCTAAAATATATGTACAAGTTACAAAACACATGTCTCAGCTGCAAATTTACTCCCTATGATTTGAAGCAGAATCTTTATTACATTTGATTTACATTTTATTTCAAATCATTGATTACCTTTGCTTTTACTGGAATCTATGAAGTACATGACAACAAAAATATTTGATGTAATCCTCAGGTCGGGAGTGCATTTGGAGATTCTTCAGCAACAAATGAACTGAACACTATTGCTTCTCATCCTTCGGGGGACCATGTGTTTAAAGTGGATGGCTTTGAAGCGCTTGAGAGAATACGGCAGAATTTACAAGATAAAATTTTCTCTATTGAAGGTACTGGTATTACCTTAACAAAACAGATTTGCAGCAGTGTCCTATTGTCAGATAAAATTGATCTTGATGTAAGGCGTCATCAGTAAATACTGTTCACATGTGTCTCATTTCAACAGTTATTCAGTTACTCCTCTGAGCCTTGATTCATAAACCTTTTAAGCATAAATAAGCGCATTGCATAAAAGCCTTTATGAAACACTGAATTCAATTCATATGCAGACTATAGTTGCATTAAGAAACTTCGGCTCTTGTTTATTTTGCGATCACAGGATCTCAAACCAGTGGAGACACGCTGACTCTGGAAATGTCCCAAGAAGGGTTTAAAGCAGCTTATGTGCCAGAGGTAATGAAAATCACTTGATAATAATTAGATAGTATAATCTTATAAAGTTAAAAATAACCAGGATTTTGAATTAATGATGGATTTCGACATATTTAGATTTAGATCTTGCCAAATACATTTTCCTCTACATTGCAGGGAATTCAGATGTCCATTGTTGGTGCTAATCAGTGGAGAGGAGGCTACAAGAAACACACATCCAGGACAGTGTCATATGAGCCCAGGGACATAGACCCTGACAGTTATCTTGGTAAGAATATTACGATAGAGCAAGATAACACCTGGTTGTGGTGCACAACTCTACATCTATATTACTGAAGGAATATGTTGACCAGAATCCATCCACATGTAGTAATATGTATAGGATGACCAACACATGAAAAACCTGCCAAGTATATCCACTTTGTTTCCACTGCCTAAACTAGAATATTTACACCGATGCCTTTGACTACTCGACTATTAAATTCTAGGTTATTCCATGGCAGTGGCTACAGTTTCAGCTGGCTCACTGACAATTATTGGTGCTCCAAGATATCAACACAAAGGAGTTGTGAGGACTGTCCAAAACGAGATAACAAAGCAAACTATTGTCCCAAATCAATGGCAGGTAGATATTTACCACTTATACAGATGGTCCTGAAATACCTGAAACATATCAATGTATCTACTGAATGAAAACTGTATTTTTGTCTGTTTCAGAGTGGTGAATACTTTGGGGCGGAAGTTTGTGCCATGAACGTGGATGCTGACCACTACACTGATCTAATCCTCATATCTTCTCCAATGTACAAAGACTCTGATAGAGAAGGACGAGTTTATGTTTGCACACTAACCTCTTTGGTACCTGACAGCTGCATCAACTGCTTTTCAGTCGATTCTTTTGTTAAATTTTCACATTTTTAATAAGCATGAAACACTTTCTCATCTTTACATTTTCACCAGAATGTCGAGTGTCACTTCAATTCTCCATTAGTACTAAGAGGGGATGCATCCGACAAAGGAAGGTTTGGGTCTTCTCTTGCCGTTCTGCCCGATTTGAACAAAGACGGTTTCAATGATTTGGCAGTTGGAGCACCTTTGGAGAATGACGGTCAAGGCAGCCTCTACATGTTTCACAGTGAAGGAAGCAAAAGAATCAATCCTATTTACTCACAGGTGAACAAACTTAAAGAAAGCACAAGACAGCGGATAAAATCTTTTCTGTTTTCTGCTTGATTCATTCAAATATTTTCCATTCCACAGAGAATCGCTGCCTCTGAAGTCCAGTCAGGACTGAAGTTCTTTGGCATGTCAATCAGTCAGTCGTCTTTTGATCAGAGTGGGGACGGTCTGCCTGACTTAGCGGTGGGTTCAAAGGGCACAGTTGTCTTACTCAGGTAAGTCGTACGTAGTTTAGATACGCATAATTATGGTCATTTAAACTTTTTTTTACTAGTTTGTAGCCTGAATGTGTACATCGAACAGAAAAGTTTTTAGTAGGTCTAAACTTACATTCAATGGTTGTTGGCATGTGTCTTTCTATTGTATCTTTTCCAGATCAAAGCCTATAGTAATGGTTGAAGTAACTGTAACATTCAGCCCAAACGAAATCCCAACTCAAAATGTAACTTGTTCCAAACCATTGGAGAGCACAGCTAAAATCTGCTTTACCATGCACAGTCAGTCAGCAGTGAACACAGGTTTCTCATTCTCTTCATTTTCATCCACTCAGTTACATACTTGTATGTGCGTACATTTTTGTATAAATGAAACTCTGGTCTGTTTCAGCTGAAGCACAGATTAATTACACTTTGACCCTGGATGCCACTCGGAAGATGCCGAACAACCGAGCTTACATCAGCGACAAACGACGAGATGAGACCGGAACATTTACTGTTGACTTAAGTGGTCAAAAGTGCAGCAGTGTGAATTTTTATATTGAGGTAGAATCCAATAACATTGAAATAACCCATAGGAGATTAAATATAACACAAAGACCTTTATTCTGAAACTTACCTTTTGATGTGGATTTCCTTGTTTTGTTGAAGGCTTGTCAAGAAGATATTCTCAATCCACTTAGGAATGAGCTCACATTCACTTTTGATGGTGTCCCTTCTATCACAAATCTTAAACCCAGCCTCTCCCAGCTGGCCCAGAAAACAACATTTCACTCAGTGAGTAACCTTTAAACACATTTCATTCACTGAGCACCATCTTTCTAAAAGCTCTACTGTCACCACGGCTTATTATGAATTCAGTTCATGCTAGCTGCATTGAAAATTGATCATTTAATGTGAAACATTTTAAGTACTCTGCATTGCTATGAGATGTCCCAAAACAATGACAAATCCTTAACAGTGGTGCCGTTCCCCTTTATAACCATGAGCCTTACATCTTATTGTCTTCTGCAGTTAGGGTTTGAGATCAACTGTGGTGCCGACAACAACTGTGTAGACAACCTGAAAGTGGATTTCAACTTCACCAAGTAAGGACAAGTAACAGAAGGAAAGTTTTATTTTAGTGAGTCTAATAGTTCCTCTTTAAGTAGAAAAAGCTAAAACATTCAACGGGCTCTTCTCTTGCTTTTATTTGTGGCTTTATTAAAGCTATCAGAAGTTCATATAAAAGAAATGCTGTGTTGACTGCAGTCTTGATCTACTCATTTCCTTCTTCTCGTTCCTCATTAACTGTCAGATCCTTAGAGGTTCAAGTCGGCATTGATGAGCTTTTGGATGTAACTGTGTCAGTGGAGAACAGAGAAGAAAACTCATACAACAGCCATGTTACTCTCACTTACCCAGTTGGGCTCTCCTACAGGAAGTTTACAGCCCTACAGGTAAGGCATCGGGATCTAGTCTGGTTGGGTTAATCTCTGATCAGCTGCTGCCCAAATCACAAAGATGTTGTGCCTTTTAATGCAGGGAAGGATTGAGTGCAACTCCTTGGACAGTGAAGATGGTGTAACTAGAGGAAAGACAGACTGCAGTATTGACAAACCTATTTTCAAAAGCAAATCCAAGGTCAGTTAGCTGCACTGCTGCTTCTCACTGCTGTACAGACTGTCCAGCCTAAAGAGGCCAAGTGACCTCTCTCATTCACCTCATTTTAGGCAGTCTTCATTGTCTCCTATGGAATCGGAACCAACAGTGGACTTGACAAGAGGATCTTTGTCACTGCAAATGCCACCAGGTCCTGGTCACCTGCTGCAGATAGAGCTCTAATACGCAATATTCCCATTTTTATTAATATTCCCATCTTTATCTTTTAGTGGGAATCAGCAGCACTCCCCTTCAAGTGAGCTCTCTATGAAGAGAGAGATCAATGTGAAGTCCAGCATCTTTGTTTCAGTCGAAAGGTCTGCGTTTTGCAACTTGAATTGAAAAATAAATATGTATATATTCAAATAGATAACAATGTTCTCCTTTATCTAATATTTATTGAATGTTTCCCATTTCTCTGCAGCTCCCTCAGCTACAGTAATTTCACTTTTGGGAAAAATAATTTGCAGAAACCAGTCCAACAATCAATCAAGGTGACAGATTGCTTCATCCATTAGTATTCCTACTGTTAACACATTCATTGCCTTGACACACAGCTTAATTTAATGTTTAGTTTTTCTCTAAAACCTTCGATTTCTCTCTTTCTCTCAGGTTACAAATCATATCAGGGTGCTGAATTTCACGGTGGTGATCAAGGTTCCTGTAAAGCTTGGCAACAAAGACATCTGGGTGGATTTCAACACTCTGCAGGTAAAATATGTCATCAGCTGCTTACTTTTAAAAAGGCTAACATGTAACTGTAGAATAAAATGATTTACGGAAAATAGTCAAAGTGACATAAATCACTCCTTTTTCTTAGATTGCAGACTGTCAAACACAAAAAGATCAAGAACCTGTCATCACTGATTTTGTTGCTCAGATAAAGGAAAATAAGTTAGTGGTGAGTATGCCTTTGCAGTCTAACTGTTGAATCACATATGTTAAGAGGTGCACATTATATCGTACTGCAGATTTCATACTTGATTTGCATTTGTCCACCACAGGACTGCTCTGTAGCCAGGTGCAGAGTCTTCAAGTGCACTAAGTTGATGGGAAGGTTGGAAAGTGTGACGTACACGATCTCTGCCAATCTTAGTTCAGGATGGATAGAGCAGGTAATTGATGTGAAGTTTATGTAGTTAATGCAGCTAGTCCATACTGTCAAATAAATTGAATATTTCTTCAGATGTAAATTTAACAACATTCAACACTTTCTCTCAGATTGGACTTCCATCTGCCAAATTCCTCTTGACCAGCACGGCCAGTCTGGAGTACAATAGAGACCAGTACGTCTTCTTCTCAACAGCGACTAATAACACCCCCCCTGTTCGCAAGGTTTGCAAGATTACACATTACTCTTAATTATTATTTCAGGGAGCTTGAATTTGAACTTGAATCAATTTCTTGTTGCTGTTCAGATTGAAACAGAGGTAGAAGTGTATCCTGAACTAGATTTCACCAAAGAGATTGTCGGAGGATCTCTGGGAGCGTTAGCTTTTCTAGCTTTACTCACTGCTGTCCTGTATAAGGTGAGACACCAATTCTTTTCAGTAAATGACACAGATTTCCAAAGTGAGATAAATTGCTAAACGTGTTTAGTGATGACAGTGTTTTCTTTCCAAAGTTCATTCTTTCATCTGGTTTGATCATTTCAATATATCATGGAATGAAAATACAGACTTGCTGTGTTTTTTTCAACATTTTTTTCTCATTTTACTCATAGGCTGGGTTTTTTAAGAGCAAATACAGTGAAATGGTGAATCCAAATGATGAAGGAGCAGCAGATGCAGGGGCTGATGGAGGTGCGCCCACAGAAGAATAAAAATACAAGTAATTCTACTTCCCAAAGACACCAGCTGTTTCACTCTCCATTACCATACACTTGTATTATTAGCCTGCTTACTTAAGCAGCTTATTACAAAACCATCTCACAATTTTCAGGAAGTTACAATGACAGGAACTTCCACACTACTGCTTTTATGCAGTGACATGTGATCTCTAACGGCATGTATTTTCAAAGTAGCTTTCAAAACAGACTCTGTATGTCTTATCCCACATTCTAAGCTGAACAGCCTTTTGCTGGTCTCCACATGAATTATTCCTTTTTTCATGTAACGCCAAAAATTGTGTTGTAATTGTCGCAGATTAGTTTGTTGTTGTGAAAGCGCAATTCTCACCTTGTAATGTAACATTAGGAGATGTGCTTAAAGGTGCTTACAACCATCAGTATTTGAAAATGTAAATTGCTTTGTTTCAGAGTAAATGATATATAACAGCTCTGTTCCGAATTGAAATAAAATGGACATTTAGTTTAAGCCTCATATTTGTTTTAAACGATGTCCCATTGTCTTAGCAATTTAAGATAAAGAAACAACTGCATGTCAAACAAAAGCCCATGGGGGGGGGGATCAGTTGAACACATTTTTGAAAACAAAGTTTAACATTTACGACGCAATTTTTGATAAATATTGACCAATAATGTGCATTGAATACTACAATGACTATGTATCTTCTTTTTGGAGCGGCAGAGACACCTTTAATACTGCTCTAAATCGTGACAACTATACCTTGTCCTCCTTTTTACTTAAACATGCCAGTAGTCCAGCTTACCTTCAGATCTATATCTTTCAACAAAGCATACGATATTACTTATCTGTTCCCAGATTTACTCCTATTGTCCCAAACACCCCATCTGTAGAAGATGTCATTCTGCAACCCTGTTTATTGTGCTTTGAGCCAGAAGACTATTGTAAAATATGAATTAATTGATTAAAATGTTAATCTAAATAAAACTTTTTCTGGTTAAAACCATATAAAATGACAAAAAAGGTGTGTGTTTGTGTTGAAAAAACAAACAGATTTCAACCAAACATTTTATTATTAAATGTCATCATGGAAAATGTAAAACAAGCCTTAATAAAGAAGTTCTTTTACTGCTCTTTATACTGTTTGGTAGTTTAATCTTCAACAATGAACTGTATTTGATCAAATTAAAGAGTTTGGACACTGTAGAAATGTGCTGACCTCCCTGACAACAACAACAGAGAAACAATTCAGTATCACAGCTGCAAAGTCATGCTGAAAAAATGGCAACATGTGTTGCTTTGAATGAATGCTGTGGAGAACACACACACTTCTGCTCTCTGCAATGTTGAAATGCTTGCTGACTGTGACTCAAGTGACAAAACTTTACATGCCATTTCTTTGTTAGAAGAGAAATTATCCTCTATACTGACAGGAACTTATGCTCACTTAGTATCTGAGGCTTACAAAGCTTTTCCCAACTTTCAGTTAATAGTTTTGGGAAAACAGGTTACTTTCATGGTAGATTCTGGTGCCACATCATCTGTTGTAAAAGTAGGGGGATTTTTAACTCCTCCTAACCTGTGGGAATCATGCCTACTATGTGTCTGCATCAGGTCAGGTGGTAAAGGAGAAAATTATCACCCCCATTGCATGTGTCACTCCCGATGGGTTCTCCTTCAAACATTCATTTTTGTTGTCAGAACTGTGTCCCATTAATCTCATGGGCTTTGACTTCATGTGTAAGTTAGGCATTATTCTCATTTCAACTACAGAAGGTGTTAGAGTCACGTCACAGTCTGAGTCATCAGCTCCCACAAATGCTTATGAGTGGAAACTCCATTCTCCATTTTCACAGCAGCTAGTTCAGAAGGCTAAACCTCACCCTCTTCTGATTTCATGCAGCCTGCTGATTTGCACTGCACGTCTCACATTTCACTGGGGCCTGACAATAACTATGAGAGGAAATGGCTCTGCACTCCTTTTGAAAAGTTTTCTACATCCACTTTGTTTTGGAACTCACAAAGTGCTTCATTGGCTGTGTCCCTCACCCCCATGCAGCTGCAACCTTTTGCTGTTCCTGGTTCTTGTCCCCACATCTCACTGGCCAAAGCTAAACATTGCCACTGGAGGATGTGGGTTGGTTTGTTTCTACATGCTATTCTTATTAATTCTTATTAATTGTGGTTAGATTGTTATGTTAGATATTTTTGATTTAGTCAGGATAATATAGTTATAGATAGTTGTTAGATACTTCCTCATTCTACAGGTGTTCAGTGATGATGGTGTATTTGGCTGTGTAATGCCAATAAAAAAGCATGTCTCCAAAGAAAGCAGTTTCATGATTTTCTTTGTTGCAAGTCTCCACCTGAGCTCGCCACAATATTATGCACATATGTTTGAAATATTATAGAGAGAAATAACTTATGATGTAACTATGGGTCACTGAAGTGGAGACTTGTGGCTCACAGAATGAGAAACTAGTTGTCACCTTGAGGTTGAATGCCTTTTGTTGATATTTATATCCATAATTGTTCAGAATTATATAATACAGCTTTTATATACAGTAAAAGCTTTGACTGGTTTCCCTATTTAACATCTGACCAAATGTAAAACATGCTCTCAATCTCCCGGTCTGTTTCAAATGTTTAAATAAGTGTATTTTCTTTTCAATGGAAAATGTCATCAAATCAAGAAGAAGGCAGAAAATATATTACAGGATGGTGTGTTGACTTCACATTTTTCAGTACAATAAGATAATAACATTCTAAAATGTCTCCCTGCTCGGTTTAAAAATTCATATTTGGAGAGAAAAAAAAACAGGAAATGACAAATGAGGGGCATGGTTTAGTTTTTGGGTGCCTGTGTATTTTTGCATGTATATCATATAAAGCATTCATCAATATGACAATGTGAGCTATTATTAATTCTGATGAAACACATTTGTCTAACATGTGTTTGCGAGACAACATCAGTTTTTATCAGTGATGACCTATAACATGCAGATGATGTTTAGATGATGACTCCTCCCTGTGAATTGGGCACGCTTTGCCCTGCGTCCCGGGGGTGGGGGGCGACTTTTTGCATTTACAGCATAGTTCCTCAAATAGACTTCCACTTCAAGCACTTCTCTCAAAGTTTTGCTTTCAACATCTTCCTCTTGGCACTTTGACCAGTATAAATTAGCTGCCTCCCACAATTTCCAGGTACATTTGTTTGAGCTCAGACGGTATACCAAAGTACTTTTTGTGTTGTAACTCCGCCCACACCAGAGTTCCTCTGAATGACTGCGTTACCTTTAAGCACCCCTCTTAGGATTTCTGCATTGTGCTTTCAACATCTCTCTCTTGGCACTTTAACCAGTAGATATTAGCTGCCTCCCACAGTTTCTAGATACATTTGTTTGAGCTCAGAAAGTAGGCTACATCACACTTTCAGTTACGTTTCATGGGAGTAAAACAATGGACTGGACAGTTACAGCTATTCTTTTACTATCAGGTAAGACAAGCTTCTGCACAAATTTGATAGTTTCATTTCAACAAATACATGTTGTCAGATGTAAGCTGCAAAAGAGAGTAGCAAACAATAATTTGTGATATAAGAGCCAAAAAATAGTTTGAAATGATGGCTTACATATGCCATTCATATCTCATTCTGTGTGAATCAATCTACTAGATATAATAGATCTAATAGATATTTGAATGAGGTCCTGAATGTTTTTTTTCTTTTATTGTAGAAAAACTTAGAGTGAAAAGATATTTCCCATCATAATTTTCTGTCACTGCTGAAGTTAAAAATCTATCTTAACCTACTGTGGGTGTGTCTGTGACAAAACAAAGAACAGGGCGAGGGGATGTTTCACTATGATGAAATATTTTATTCTCATTCTTAATCATTTATTCACTGGAAACCATGACAAAACAGGATTTCACATGATGTCAAACACTTTGAAATACACAAGGAGACAAAATTCCTCGATATCCAGCTGATCTATAAGCAGACAAAAGCTAAACGTATGCAAGCCTAAATTAGCAGATGATGAGAAAATATTTCTAATCATTTTGAGTATCTTTATATAACTTCACGTCTAAAATTTTATTCCTGCCCCCCAAAAAAAATTACTTTTAAGGATATAAAGGAAATTGTTCATATTTGTATTGTATGTGTGTCTTTAGAATACTATTATATTTAAATGTACATTTTAATGTACAAAAACTTATTTTCTATTTTGATAATTTGAAGAAATATCACAGTTGATCAAAACCAAAGAACAACGGACGAGAGGAAATCTGACTTCAGTCTGAATGTTTTTCACATTATAATGGTTTTAAGGCGCCGTTCTCTGAATCACAAAAGTTCTGACTTTAGTGCTCTCTAGTGGTATTAAAAGTAATGACACACATCATTTCACCCTGAGACACCCAAAACAACATGTGCAGTAAACTTTTTACACTCATTTTACATCTGAGATTATTTCAGTTAAATTGTTTCGATCAAAATTTGGCTTTAGATGAGATTAATGCTGTGGATTTTACTTCTTCACTCCCCAGTGTTAAAAGCTGCACTTTGTTTCAATATTGAGCCTCTGGCTTGGAAGTCCCTGAAGGATGCTGCTGCAGGTTTTGGCTACCAGGTGGTGCAAAGAAAATCAGAGTGAGTCAGATCATGCATTATAGAGCTTAATGTAGGTGACTGCTGTCATATAATTTGCTCCTGTGATAACTTTAATATGCATATCTCACAACAACAAGGCTATAATCACGTGTCTTAATTAAAAACACAAGGGTCTCAACTTACCAGCCTGCCCCTCTCAAATGTTTGTGTGGTTTTATTTCTTTAGCTTGCTCGTCAGTGCCCCTTTTAAACAGTATTCAGGAAATCAAAGGGGGCAAATATTTAAGTGCACCAATGATCAATGTCAAAGTCTGCAACTTCAAGGTAGGAAACATTTAATTTTCAAAATTTTAACAGAATCCTCTGAAATTTTGTGAAACTGAATTATGTTTTGCATTCCAGTCTTTGATAAAATTTATTTTTCATTGCTATTTACATTCTTACGCAGGGAGTATTTAAACCTGTGGTAGCTGTAGTTTTAGTTTCACTGTCACATAGTTTCTTGACTGTGTGCTTTAAGAATTGTTGAACGTTTCTACAGTTCCAAAGTCTGTAGTCAACATGTCCCTTGGTTTGGCAATGACAAGTAACCCCAACACAGAAACCACAGTGGTGAGTAGGTGACTTGCAGAAAAATGTTAACTTTTTCATGCTGCTTGAAATGTATTGCTTAAAGGACAGTAGAATCATCAACCTATTGAACAAACCTGACCCTGTGTCTTTTACAGGCGTGTGGTCCAACCATTCCGAAAGACTGCAAAAGTATCACCATGTACAACGGTCTTTGTATTGAGATAGACAAATATAACAGTCTTAAAAAAACTGTCCCGTCTGCAATTGAAGGTAAATATGACTTTTAAATGCAGGATCACCACATTTACTCACCACACAGTCGAGCATGCATATCACAAGAAACACAACTACACAACCTAACTAACACAAAAAATATGAAATCATTACTCTTGAATGTTTTTTTTTTTCCGTTCAGCTGGTTTATTTTGTAGGAAAATATTAAACAAATCTCAAATATAACACAAAAGTATTCATTTAGAAGAAGCAGAGGAAAGAATTATGGAATCACTTTTAAATTTGCATTTCTAGAACAGATATGTGCACATGAGTCTGCAGGTAAAAGAGAGTTCTTCCACACCTTAGTGTGCTGAGGCGCTGGCTGATTGGCAGGAAACATGGCAACGACAGACACATCAGTGGAAACAATGGAAAGGATAAAACTTCTGTTGGGATTTAAATTGGATCAGGACTGGATATTACCTTATGAACGCTGTCATTAAAGCCAGAGGAGGTGCAACAAAGTACTAAATGTGTCTTCTTTGTTCATGATTCCATCATTTTTTCCTCATTATTCAGTGATTCTGACAAATTTTCCTGATCTGAGATAATGTTCCTTTTTTTTCCAACATTGCTATAAATAGCCCAGAAGTTTGAATTAAAGAACATGTTGACAAACAAGCTCACTTGATGGGAAACTGTGCAGAGAACTGTTGAGACATGGATCCATCTCTTCTTTTTAACAGAGTGTCAAACCCAAGCTGACGTTGCATTTCTGTTGGATGGCTCAAGCAGTGTAGCTTCTGCTGATTTTGACAGAATGAAGACTTTTGTGACAAAATTGATTGCGTCTCTCTTGGGAAAAGATACACAAGTAAGACTGCTTTTGTGTTTTTCCATTAAAAATCAGCAAAAATAAAATGAGATGCTAAATCAACATATGTCAAATAAAAGCTAAACAGTTAAACGTCCTCTTCATACTCCCATGTCTTTTTTTAATCTATATTTGGCACATTCCCCTAATCGCCCCAACAGCCAAAATGCTTTATTTTTACTGGATATTTTTGCATGTCTAATACATATTTCCAGTTTATATTCATGTTTTCTTTCTTTTGCAGTTTGCCATTGTCCAGTTTGCCTCACAACCCACAATCCATTATTACTTCAATACATTTAGAACCAACAATTGGGAAACACAAATTCAACAAATCAGGCAGTCTGGTGGAGGGACTTACACTGCGAGGGCCATTAAACACCTTGTGTAAGTGTCATTATGACCCTATATGGTGATGTATGGCATAACCTCTTGCTTCCATTTGCCAGTTTGTCCATGGTACCAACCAGGTTTTCCTCTGCCAGTCCTCTACTTCAACCCATTCTACTGCCTGTTTCTTTGTTCTTTTGGTTTTGGTAGACTTCTGTCTTTTTGGCACCTTCTCTCCTCCCCACCATCCTATATGTGACCTTGGAACTGATTTAAGTAAAACTTCTTGAAAGATGTCTTGGATTCCTAAGAAGGAGAGATGAGTGACTAGAGAGAAACGTTTGCAAGATGTGCTTTGTGAGGGTGCAAGGAATATCTTTTGCTCAAGTTTTTTTCACTTATAAAATGGGTGACACATTATCCCACAGATTAAATTGATTTAAAAGTAAATATTTGGATTGGTGGAAACACAGACGCTCTGACAGAGACCCTGAAATACAACATTAGACTGTAATACACAAATGAAGCACTCATACCACCTCACTGAGCTCATGATATACGTAATAATGACACACAGATTGCTGTCATTACGATGCATTTTATATTTTTCTTTGTGACTTCCTTTAAAGGCTTAACACCTTACCCTGTACTTTTACCCTAGCTGTGTACCCCTCATTTTAATGATGTAAAAGCAAATACGAAAAGCTTAAAATGTGTATAAATGACACAGAAAACGTGACAGGAATGACATGCCAGCCATGCATTGGGAACACGTTGTCAGCACAGAAGCAGTGATTTCCCATTTTTTGATAATCTTTAGTTGTATTGTTTCTTGTGTCTTTTGCTCACCGCCTTTGCTTGAATCCCAGATAGGAGGGACAAAGACTTGAGAGGAAGCTAAGAGTGTACAAACTGAGAAAGGAGAGGAAGAGCATGTTTGAATGTTCTCTGTTTATTCTGGACTTTGATTTTCTGCCCTCTTCCTGGAGTTTTTTTGCCTTGCCTGCTCGCCAAAAACAGTAATACGATTCTGGTAGTGTTAAGAAAAACATTTCTGTCAATGAATATTGCCAAACTTTTACAAGTGGAGTATCTGCAGTTTATCTCACAGTTCTAGTTTTTATGTTGTGTTTCTCTGCAAATTTTTATTCTGGGAAACATTCAAATTAAGTCTGGGCCTTCATGTCTTACACTGGCAGCAAGACCAGCCTTTTAGCAGCATCAATAGAAATTAGCCAGAGAAATTTTTAGTATTTTGCTTAGATTAAAGTGAAATTTAGTTTCATGTTTTTTTGAAAAAAAATATTTCAACATATTTCCATGTTACTCAGGAATCTTTGAGAATCATAAAATTCTAACTATTTTATGGATAGTAAAAAGACATTTCATTTTAGGATTCAATCAAACCAGCCCTTTAGTTTGTTTTCTTAATTTTTTTATATAGTGAATGTAGCACTGTACAAAAACAATAATCAAAAGTTAAAAATCTTTCTTTTACCAGGAACAATGTCTTTTCACCTACAAGAGGTTCTAGATCAAAGGTGAAGAAGATTTTGATCGTCATTACAGACGGAGAATCTAACGACTCCAAATACTTAAATGGAGCAATACAACTAGCTGCAAATGAAAACATTGTTCGCTTTGCCATTGGAGTAAGTTCTATCTATTTATACCTTATGTAGCTACAAAAATTAGATGTTTGAGTCTGTTATGTGTGTGGAGGTATTTCATCTCTGTTTTAATCCCTAATAAATGTCAGAAAGAGGGGGGGTTGATACTTGGGTCTGCAACCAAAATTTAGATTAGGTGAAAAATTCCATAGGGTATTCATTTAGGTTTGTGGAAGGTTTCTTCTTGCTAAGCTAACTGACATATTCAGACTTAATTCATTGATCCATCCATCCATTCATCCATCTTCTATAGCGACTTAATCCAACTCAGGGTCCGCCGGGGGGCTGGAGCCTATCCCAGCTGTCAGTGGGCGGGAGTTGGGTACACCCTGGACAGGTCGCCAGTCCATCACAGGTCCACATAGAGAAATTTAAACAAACAGGCATTCATACTCACATTCACTCCTAGGGACTATTTAGTCATCAGTTAACCTGATATGCATGTTTGTGGACGGTGGGAGTACCCGGAGAGAACCTTAAATGATCCTTACTTGTATATTTTGTTCTTGTTTTAAAACATAATGACACAAGCTCTAAAATATATGTATAAGTTACAAAACACATGTCTCAGCTGCAAATTTACTCCCTATGATTTGAAGCAGAATCTTTATTACATTGGATTTACATTTTGTTTCAAATCATTGATTACCTTTGCTTTTACTGGAATCTATGAAGTACATGACAACAAAAATATTTGATGTAATCCTCAGGTCGGGAGAGCATTTGGAAAATCTTCAGCAACAAATGAACTGAACACCATTGCTTCTCATCCTTCGGGGGACCATGTGTTTAAAGTGGATGGCTTTGAAGCGCTTGAGAGAATACGGCAGAATTTACAAGATAAAATTTTCTCTATTGAAGGTACTGGTATTACCTTAACAAAACAGATTTGCAGCAGTGTCCTATTGTCAGATAAAATTGATCTTGATGTAAGGCGTCATCAGTAAATACTGTTCACATGTGTCTCATTTCAACAGTTATTCAGTTACTCCTCTGAGCCTTGACTCATAAACCTTTTAAGCCTAAATAAGCTCATTGCATAAAAGCCTTTATGAAACACTGAATTCAATTCATATGCAGACTATAGTTGCATTAAGAAACTTCGGCTCTTGTTTATTTTGCGATCACAGGATCTCAAACCAGTGGAGACACTCTGACTCTGGAAATGTCCCAAGAAGGGTTTAAAGCAGCTTATGTGCCAGAGGTAATGAAAATCACTTGATAATAATTAGATAGTATAATCTTATAAAGTTAAAAATAACCAAGATTTTGAATTAATGATGGATTTTGACATATTTAGATTTAGATCTTGCCAAATACATTTTCCTCTACATTGCAGGGAATTCAGATGTCCATTGTTGGTGCTAATCAGTGGAGAGGAGGCTACAAGAAACACACATCCAGGACAGTGTCATATGAGCCCAGGGACATAGACCCTGACAGTTATCTTGGTAAGAATATTACGATAGAGCAAGATAACACCTGGTTGTGGTGCACAACTCTACATCTATATTACTGAAGGAATATGTTGACCAGAATCCATCCACATGTAGTAATATGTAGAGGATGACCAACACATAAAAAACTTGCCAAGTATATCCACTTTGTTTCCACTGCCTAACCTAGAATATTTACACCGATGCCTTTGACTACTCCACTATTAAATTCTAGGTTATTCCATGGCAGTGGCTACAGTTTCAGCTGGCTCACTGACAATTATTGGTGCTCCAAGATATCAACACAAAGGAGTTGTGAGGACTGTCCAAAATGAGATAACAAAGCAAACTATTGTCCCAAATCAATGGCAGGTAGATATTTACCATTTATATAGATGGTCCTGAAATACCTGAAACATATCAATGTATCTACTGAATGAAAACTGTATTTTTGTCTGTTTCAGAGTGGTGAATACTTTGGGGCGGAGGTTTGTGCCATGAACGTGGATGCTGACCGCTACACTGATCTAATCCTCATATCTTCTCCAATGTACAAAGACTCTGATAGAGAAGGACGAGTTTATGTTTGCACACTAACCTCTTTGGTACCTGACAGCTGCATCAACTGCTTTTCAGTCGATTCTTTTGTTAAATTTTCACATTTTTAATAAGCATGAAACACTTTCTCATCTTCACATTTTCACCAGAATGTCGAGTGTCACTTCAATTCTCCATTAGTACTAAGAGGGGATGCATCGGACAAAGGAAGGTTTGGGTCTTCTCTTGCCGTTCTGCCCGATTTGAACAAAGACGGTTTCAATGATTTGGCAGTTGGAGCACCTTTGGAGAATGACGGTCAAGGCAGCCTCTACATGTTTCACAGTGAAGGAAGCAAAAGAATCAATCCTATTTACTCACAGGTGAACAAACTTAAAGAAAGCACAAAACAGCGGATAAAATCTTTTCTGTTTTCTGCTTGATTCATTCAAATATTTTCCATTCCACAGAGAATCGCTGCCTCTGAAGTCCAGTCAGGACTGAAGTTCTTTGGCATGTCAATCAGTCAGTCGTCTTTTGATCAGAGTGGGGACGGTCTGCCTGACTTAGCGGTGGGTTCAAAGGGCACAGTTGTCTTACTCAGGTAAGTCGTACGTAGTTTAGATATGCATAATTATGGTCATTTAAACTTTTTTTTACTAGTTTGTAGCCTGAATGTGTACATCGAACAGAAAAGTTTTTAGTAGGTCTAAACTTACATTCAATGGTTGTTGGCATGTGTCTTTCTATTGTATCTTTTCCAGATCAAAGCCTATAGTAATGGTTGAAGTAACTGTAACATTCAGCCCAAACGAAATCCCAACTCAAAATGTAACTTGTTCCAAACCATTGGAGAACACAGCTAAAATCTGCTTTACCATGCACAGTCAGTCTGCAGTGAACACAGGTTTCTCATTCTCTTCATTTTCATCCACTCAGTTACATACTTGTATGTGCGTACATTTTTGTATAAATGAAACTCTGGTCTGTTTCAGCTGAAGCACAGATTAATTACACTTTGACCCTGGATGCCACTCGGAAGACGCCGAACAACCGAGCTTACATCAGCGACAAACGACGAGATGAGACCGGAACATTTACTGTTGACTTAAGTGGTCAAAAGTGCAGCAGTGTGAATTTTTATATTGAGGTAGAATCCAATAACATTGAAATAACCCATAGGAGATTAAATATAACACAAAGACCTTTATTCTGAAACTTACCTTTTGATGTGGATTTCCTTGTTTTGTTGAAGGCTTGTCAAGAAGATATTCTCAATCCACTTAGGAATGAGCTCACATTCACTTTTGATGGTGTCCCTTCTATCACAAATCTTAAACCCAGCCTCTCCCAGCTGGCCCAGAAAACAACATTTCACTCAGTGAGTAACCTTTAAACACATTTCATTCACTGAGCACCATCTTTCTAAAAGCTCTACTGTCACCACGGCTTATTATGAATTCAGTTCATGCTAGCTGCATTGAAAATTGATCATTTAATGTGAAACATTTTAAGTACTCTGCATTGCTATGAGATGTCCCAAAACAATGACAAATCCTTAACAGTGGTGCCGTTCCCCTTTATAACCATGAGCCTAACATCTTATTGTCTTCTGCAGTTAGGGTTTGAGATCAACTGTGGTGCCGACAACAACTGTGTAGACAACCTGAAAGTGGATTTCAACTTCTCCAAGTAAGGACAAGTAACAGAAGGAAAGTTTTATTTTAGTGAGTCTAATAGTTCCTCTTTAAGTAGAAAAAGCTAAAACATTCAACGGGCTCTTCTCTTGCTTTTATTTGTGGCTTTATTAAAGCTATCAGAAGTTCATATAAAAGAAATGCTGTGTTGACTGCAGTCTTGATCTACTCATTTCCTTCTTCTCGTTCCTCATTAACTGTCAGATCCTTAGAGGTTCAAGTCGGCATTGATGAGCTTTTGGATGTAACTGTGTCAGTGGAGAACAGAGAAGAAAACTCATACAACAGCCATGTTACTCTCACTTACCCAGTTGGGCTCTCCTACAGGAAGTTTACAGCCCTACAGGTAAGGCATCGGGATCTAGTCTGGTTGGGTTAATCTCTGATCAGCTGCTGCCCAAATCACAAAGATGTTGTGCCTTTTAATGCAGGGAAGGATTGAGTGCAACTCCTTGGACAGTGAAGATGGTGTAACTAGAGGAAAGACAGACTGCAGTATTGACAAACCTATTTTCAAAAGCAAATCCAAGGTCAGTTAGCTGCACTGCTGCTTCTCACTGCTGTACAGACTGTCCAGCCTAAAGAGGCCAAGTGACCTCTCTCATTCACCTCATTTTAGGCAGTCTTCATTGTCTCCTATGGAATCGGAACCAACAGTGGACTTGACAAGAGGATCTTTGTCACTGCAAATGCCACCAGGTCCTGGTCACCTGCTGCAGATAGAGCTCTAATACGCAATATTCCAATTTTTATTAATATTCCCATCTTTATCTTTTAGTGGGAATCAGCAGCACTCCCCCTCAAGTGAGCTCTCTATGAAGAGAGAGATCAATGTGAAATCCAGCATCTTTGTTTCAGTCGAAAGGTCTGCATTTTGCAACTTGAATTGAAAAATAAATATGTATATATTCAAATAGATAACAATGTTCTCCTTTATCTAATATTTATTGAATGTTTCCAATTTCTCTGCAGCTCCCTCAGCTACAGTAATTTCACTTTTGGGAAAAATAATTTGCAGGAACCAGTCCAACAATCAATGAAGGTGACAGATTGCTTCATCCATTAGTATTCCTACTGTTAACACATTCATTGCCTTGACACACAGCTTAATTTAATGTTTAGTTTTTCTCTAAAACCTTTGATTTCTCTCTTTCTCTCAGGTTACAAATCATATCAGGGTGCTGAATTTCACGGTGGTGATCAAGGTTCCTGTAAAGCTTGGCGGCAAAGACATCTGGGTGGATTTCAACACTCTGCAGGTAAAATATGTCATCAGCTGCTTCCTTTTAAAAAGGCTAACATGTAACTGTAGAATAAAATGATTTAGGGAAAATAGTCAAAGTGACATAAATCACTCCTTTTTCTTAGATTGCAGACTGTCAAACACAAAAAGATCAAGAACCTGTCATCACTGATTTTGTTGCTCAGATAAAGGAAAATAAGTTAGTGGTGAGTATGCCTTTGCAGTCTAACTGTTGAATCACATATGTTAAGAGGTGCACATTATATCGTACTGCAGATTTCATACTTGATTTGCATTTGTCCACCACAGGACTGCTCTGTAGCCAGGTGCAGAGTCTTCAAGTGCACTAAGTTGATGGGAAGGTTGGAAAGTGTGACGTACACAATCTCTGCCAATCTTAGTTCAGGATGGATAGAGCAGGTAATTGATGTGAAGTTTATGTAGTTAATGCAGCTAGTCCATATTGTCAAATAAATTGAATATTTCTTCAGATGTAAATTTAACAACATTCAACACTTTCTCTCAGATTGGACTTCCATCTGCCAAATTCCTCTTGACCAGCACGGCCAGTTTGGAGTACGATAGAGACCAGTACGTCTTCTTCTCAACAGCGACTAATAACACCCCCCCTGTTCGCAAGGTTTGCAAGATTACACATTACTCTTAATTATTATTTCAGGGAGCTTGAATTTGAACTTGAATCAAATGTCATGTTGCTGTTCAGATTGAAACAGAGGTAGAAGTGTATCCTGAACCAGATTTCACCAAAGAGATTGTCGGAGGATCTCTGGGAGCGTTAGCTTTTCTAGCTTTACTCACTGCTGTCCTGTATAAGGTGAGACACCAATTCTTTTCAGTAAATGACACTGATTTCCAAAGTGAGATAAATTGATTTCATTCCACAGTTCATTCTTTCATCTGGTTGATATTTTCTATATATCATGGCATGAAAATACAGGCTTGCTGTCTTTTTTTTACAACTTTCTCATTTTACTCATAGGCTGGGTTTTTTAAGAGCAAATACAGTGAAATGGTGAATCCAAATGATGAAGGAGCAGCAGATGCAGGGGCTGATGGAGGTGCGCCCCCAGAAGAATAAAAGTACAAGTAATTCTACTTCCCACACCTGTTTCACATGTCCAGTTCTATACATTCATATTATTAGCCTGCTTATTTCAGCTGATTACAAAAATCTTACAACTTTCAGGAAGTTACAATGACAGGAACGTCCAAACCACCGCTTTTATTCAGTGAAACGAACAAACAGACTGTGTTTAAGAAATTGCTCCCTGACAGCAAACAACTGCTAACATGGCTACATAAAGTATTGCTAGCATTATTGTGAGTTTCCAATTTCGTGTACTTCAGGAGTACTTCAGTGAGTACTTGTAGTACAGAGTAAATACTATTAATACCTTTTCAGGAGACGAAAAAAACATTTTTTAATTGAAGAGTCTGAGCAGTCATGTTAAAACAGTCAACAGTAATTTCAGATATTACATCGATCGTTATATTTACACTGAAAGTTTGGATGGTCAAATAAAAATATTACTGGATACAAATGTCGTGTACTATCAAGCACACATGGAGCGTTTGAGAGACATGATCTGTAATGGAATTTTGTTTTAAAGTAGCTTATCCCACATTCTAAGCTGAACAGCCTTTTGCTGGTCTACACATGAATTATTCCTGTTTTCATAGAACGCCAAACATTGTGTTTTAATTTTCGCAGATTATTTTGTCGTTGTAAAAACGCGACACTGTATCATGAGTAATTTTGAGATGTGCTTAAGACTGCTTACATGCTTACAATCTGTATCTGAAAATATGAATTGATTTGTTTCAGAGTACATTATGAAATGTAACTGAGCTCTGTTCTGAATTGAAATAAAATGGACATTTAGTTCAAGCCTCACTAGTATTCATTAGTTTTGGGTAAAAATGTCCACATGTGGCACAAAATCCAGTTATTTTGCAGTTTGTCTTTTATTTATGGTGATCGGTAAAACACATTTTTAAGAATACAATTTACTGGATGATAAATTCACAGAAAGGTATGCGATAAAATACAATTTCTTGTCACAAAAATTATAAACGTCTTAGGAGTGATTCTTGCAAAGATTACCCCCAGTTTCACATGGTGGGTCTTGTTAAGAATGTCAGAATCATTTTTCAGTGCAGTAATGAGCAGCTTAAGCTGCCCCATTAATGGATTACAACAACAGGAACACTGACGTTAATGGGGAGAGTGAAAGACATGAAAACGAAAGATGAGAAACTTGGTGAGTTTCCTGTTCTTTAAGGAAATGGTATATTGGTAACTGTCTCCTTTAAAAATGACCCAAATCTTGAAAGTTTGACAAAGACCTGAACATCTGCAGGAACAGATGTGCTGTCATTCATCGTCATGATAGCTACCTGGAACCACGAAGAGTCTGATTTGCACATCAGAGGTCCACCTTGGTCCACCTGTGGATGTCAAAACAAGATTCATCATCAAGATCCTGAAGCAAATGGTTTGAAAACTACTACCACAAACATTTTTATAAAGCTGGTAGATTTTTTTTCACCTGTTTATGGTCCATGGAGTAAGTGCAAATGTTGTCCAAATCTCCAACATGTCCACATTTTAACACCTGAGTTTCAAGGCTCCGAAGACCTAAGCCAGCTTTAATGCCCACAATAATCATATTTATTCACATGAATTCAGGTTTTGTGAATTATCTGTCTAAGATGAAGCAAATAGTGAGCATCTATTATGCAGTCACTTGAGAAAATTTAGCAAAGAATACAGAGTCTTGATAAACCCTTACCTGTGCCTTTGATTTCGTTTTCCCAGCTTGCCACCCAACATTGACTACCAACAGGGAGGGATCTTTCATTGTTTATGTCCACACACACAGGCTGGATGTATTCTCTGTAGGTATCTGGATCAGCCAGGTGCAAAAGGGCAATATTGGAGCCATTCGTGTTGCTAACTGTAATGTTTGCAACTCCGAGAGATATCTCAAACTTTTCCATTCCTTTCACAAGATGCTGGCGTGGAAACACAGTCCATTCACTAGCATTTGGAAAAGATCTGTCAGCGGGATGTAAGGAGTGTTTAGAGATACATCTCCTATTTAATTAAAGAAATTCAATCAAACTGCTTGTATACTTACGTAGAGAAGCATTTAGCAGAAGTTAGAACAAAATTGTCGGAGATTAAGGTCCCTCCGCATGTATGGACCCCATTCTTGTGGAGGCTTACCATCCAAGGCAACGTTCCTCCAGGAACAATACTGCTGTCACTCAGAGAACCATTGTTCATTGGCGCTTTGCCACAAACCGGTACTAAATGACAGAAAGGTTTTTAAAACACAAAAACAAAGGCATCCATGAGCTAAAATAGGAAAGACAGACTCTGAAGGAGTTTTTCTTAGTTTCTCTCATCCAGGTCATGCTAATCCTAAGTGAAAAGAAGACAGCTGGACTTCATATGATGGCTCTTAGGCACTCGTGATTGCACATACTTGAAGGTGTAGTGACACTTGTAGTTCTCAGTCTCGTTTGTAAAGATGGAAGATTTGGACAGGTGTAGCTGCTATCAGGATCTGCTCCACTGGAAGTGAACTGGACAAAGCCAAGCTTATCAGAGCTGATGTGGGAGTTGATCCAGGACTGGTAACAGGACACTCTGGAGTAGACTCCTGGCAGATTGGGCCGCGCACAGCCAAAACCAAAACTAACAATTCCAGACTGGACCCAGATGGAGCCCTGCTTACTCACCATTGGTCCCCCAGAGTCCCCCTGAAAAGATAAAGAGGACAGCCTGTAAATTCAGAAAGTCCCAACCACGTTTACCATCAAAGTGACGAATGAAATTAAGCAGACGACCTGGCATGAGTCTTTGCCTCCAGTGAGAACACCGGCACAGATCATGTTGTATGTGATTCTTCTAACTCCATTCAGACAGCTACACTGTCGGTTTCCAATAACTGGCACCTCCACCTCTTGAAGAGTTTGAGGGAATGGTAAGGGCACTTTGAGGAAAAAAAATATACTGGAGACAGTTCCCTCATAAACATACAGAAAACAGGACACTAGAACACTGAACTCAACCAATACTAACCAAACTCTCTGACCGAACCCCAGCCAGTGACCCAGCTGTCAGTGCCATTGATGAACACGCTGCCACTCGCTGCCAGACACACAGGTCTGATGTAGTCTGTGAACTCGACTGGTGAGGAGAGTCTGAGCAAAGCGATGTCATTGTTGTAGGCAACTTTATAGTCTGGGTGCATAACGATTGTGGCAACAGTCCTGGACACTTCATTGGGGTTTTCACCCTGCTGGTTCTGACGACCAAGAGAAACCTGCCATTCAACTGTGCTGGCTCTGAAAATAAGATAGAAGTCATAAACCTTACGAACACACCATTTCCTTCTGCAACCCATCTGGATGATTCACATAATTTAATCTGGCTATATTCACGTTAATTTAGTTATAAATTATAATGCCAATTCACAACTGAAGTCATTTCAGGGCACATTGAGGAGGATGTAAACAAGTTTACTTCAAGTCCAATTAGAAACTGTGACGGCCTGAGGGTTGGCCTTCGGTATATTCTGCCTTCCTCTTTGCTGTTTCTGTTTTCTTGTTGCAGGTAGCTGTGGGTGGAGCTTTACCTGAGTGAGCTTGTCAGGCTGGGCTCAGGAGGTGTTAAAAGCTGAGCTGCACTCTCTCCCCTGACCTGCAGACAGGCTTAATCTTTGTTTATTTGATTAAATTATATTGTAAATTATTGCAGACTATGTGTGGTCTCCCTCTTTTGTCACACACTTTTGAGCCAGGTTGTGGCAAAACTAATATAATCCAGTTCAGTCCAGTTCATTACTATGGTAATGCTATATTACCAATTTATAAGAAAAAGTAGCCTGAGAAAAGTAAACCAACTGATTGCTCCGAATCTTCAGTTTGATTAAATTCCTTCTCCTCAGCATGAAGACGGCAAACATGGAGATTAAAACTCCTTCTCCACAAAAGGCATTTACTTTTGTTCAGTTCACATGGCAATACAAACCCTTTGGGTCTCACCTGAAAGTTAAATATGATATGAAACGGTTATAGGCCGGAGCCAGTATATCTATATTTGTGTGTGAAGCATCTCAGAAATGTCAGCAATTTCAGTGTTAAGCACAGCATCTAATATTTGCCATCTTAGACAAACATTTGTCAAACTCCAGTCCTGACTCACTCGCTCACAGTAAAAACTGTACTGAGTTCTGTTTTCTCACCCATAGAGGCAGTGGGCAGCAGTCAACACCCACTCTTTGTTGATTAGGGAACCACCACAAAAATGCCTGCCATTTCTCTGTAGGCTGGCCTGCCAGGGCCAACTTCCAGGTACAGCATCTTCACCTCCAACTATCCTGGGCTTTAGTGGAGCGGTGCCGCAAAGTGAAGCAGAAATCAGTTTGGTCACTGGAGAGAGGAATAGGTTTGACAAATCATTTCATTAAACAGCAGCAATGGAATCCCCTCAGACAAAAGTAATGATTTAATCAGACCTACCATCAACCTTTACTTGATATTCTAGGAGAGAGACAAATCAGTTTGATCAATTTTGGTAAGACATTTCTGGAGAAAAAAAACTCCACAAAATCAGGAGAGTAGCGTGCAGGCCTCAGATTTTCTGAATATATGATATGATACACTTTTGGTTTGTTTGCCAACATGTTCAATAATGATGAGTTTTCAAACTGTAAAAGAACTGAATTGACAGTACTTCTATTATGGATAAGTCATTAGGCTGTTTAAGGTGGCGATGTTGTGAAATAATAACATTTCTCATATTGCAGTAAGCCACCGACAGTAACAGTTATATTAGTTAGCAATAATTGATGATAACAAGGATTAAAAAGGAATCCTTAATCAGAACAGTCCCAATTGTAAATTGATTGACACAAATGCATGCTAGTGCTGATATACTGTGTTCCGTGTGGTCCTCCAAACAAAGCTATGCACTAGATTCAGTTGAAAACAACAAGTAAAATATTCTATCTGCATTTGCATAACCTGAAGACACATACCTGCAAGCAGAAGGTTCACAAGAGTCAGTACGAGCATCAGTTTCATCAAAGCCATCGTGTGACTGCCCAATCCGTGTGTCAGTCTTTATATACTTGATTTTACCAGTCACCTGCCCCCATATGCCCCTCCCATACGATCCTTCACAGGCAAGCTGCTCAACAAGTTCCTCATTCCAAGATGTAAGCTTAAATATCCATAGCCTAGCGATGTTGATGATTTTTGATATAGATTCAAACAGACTTTGTGTATAGCTCAGTAACCAAGATTAAAGCGTGACACCAGACCCATGCGTGCACTTCTTCCTGGAGTGTGGTCAAACGTTCTGAGAAGAGCGATTCATTTATCATCATGGGTAGTCATTGCTGTATGTTTGGCAGACGATGTGCAGCAGAAAAATGAGAAATGGACTAACCGACACACTTCTTGCTTAAGATAGCTACTGAGCTTTTCATACTGTCGCATCTTTGTTTGTCAAATGGAAAAAGAGTCTGACAATTAATCAGATATTGTCTATGTTTTCTAATAATTTTCAATCACACAATATTACTTTAAAGCCAAATTAGGGACAGCGAGTTCATGTGTCTCATCTGTGCTGCCTGGTTTCAAAAGAGATGGTTCAAAGACTGAAATTGAAAAATGCTCAGAGTTCAATTTGATCAATTTGAGATCAGCTGCGTGTTACCAAAAAGTTGTGACAGAGGCGACAGAAGACTGGAAGAGTTGTGTAATGCTACAAAAAAAGACCTATTGGAACATCTCAGAGCTGACTGGGTCAGTTACATGTTTAGGTTGGAAAAGAGCAGAGGTGGAAGAATTGAGCTTCCTGTGAAACACTGTAAACTGACATAAGCAAATATTCAAACAACACCCAGCATTAGATTTGAAAAGATTTAGGGAATTCGTCGTCTCAATGATACAAAGTAAAATCAAAAGATTTAGAGAACCTGTGAAATCTCTGTGCAAAAGATCCAGCATCCATGACTGATGATTGAAATTAGTTTGCATGGGATGTATAACTCACATCTGTGCAAGCACCATCAATGCTGAACAATATATGAGGGTTTTTGAGCAACTTATACCGCCATCAAGAAGATGTATTTTTAAAGGGAAGGTCCTTTTTCAACAAAACAATATCAAACCTTATTCTGCACTTTCCACAGTTGGTGTGCAGAAATGTTTAGGTGGGTGACAAGTTTCAGAGTAACATTCGTGTCCAGGCTGGGATGCAGGTTTTTCCCTGCCTGTTTACAACCCTGCGTTATAACAACACGAGCTCAGTTTACCTCTCAGCGGTAGCATGGGTCTGTAGGTACCTGCTGCGCCCACTGGTAGGTTTATCAGGGTGTTGTCACCAATTAATATCGTCATCAGTGTTTTAACTCAAACTGTAATAGTTTCTGTACTCCAACTAAGTTTCCTTTCCAAAGCCAAGCAGTTTAAGTGCATAAAGCTAACCAGGAAACTCTAACTAAGGAGCTATAATGATGTAAACAGCGAATGAACCAGAAAGAGTTCAGTTAAAAAAGGGAAAGTGAAAATTAGTTGCTGTGGTATCAGACTGGATTCTCTCAAATGAAACAGCTAGCACCCCCTTTCTCTTGCCAAAGACAACTGTTTGTTGTGGTTTGTTCAAGTGCAGACTTTTGGATTACTTGAAATGATAGAACTACGTGTAAAGGCAATCAGATGAATTTGCAGTAATAACTCAAATTAAGAACAACACTAAGTCCATCATCAAATGCATGAGATAGTGTGTAATAGTAAGATTTTTTTCCTGCTTACAGAGCTTTCCTACAGCATTTCTTTGTGCCATCTTTGAAAAAATACAGGGTTTTATCTATTTTTTACTTCATCACATTTGGTTTTGTTTACATTTTACGCATAGTGGAAACAATGTTGCTTCACTGCTTGAATATGCAAGCTGCAACCTTCATAGTTTCCCCCTCCATCGTGATAGGCAGACATATGACACAGTAGAGTCAATTGCAGCTTTCTTTAGTCATCTACATCCTTTTTACAGGAAAAACAGCTTTGTCATAGTGACTAGTATCAAGAATCCAGAGCATTAAATAGGAAACTTTAACATAGTTAAAGTACGAAGTAAAATGTTGGTGGTTGATGAGAGAATAAAGTAAGGATGAGGATATGAAATCTTCAACTTACAATTCTTTTAGCATAAAGTGGGATGAAGTTGGACATTGTATGTGACTTTTGACCTGTAGGTCTTCCTACTGCAGTTGAATTTTTTGTTGAGTTTTGCACCTAAATTTAATTGTTGGCACATTTTTGGTTCTTCACGTTTGTCTTTTGCAACTTGATTGTATGACATCTTTGATCTCTTGTAAACTTTTTAAAAATCATCATTTTTCATCATTGGGCTTGGTGAAAATTCTTTAAATACTAAGTATTCAAAGAATAAAAAGACCCACGAGTCACTGGTGTTAATGTCCACGTCGAGCTGCAGAGGTTCAAAATAAGACTAGGTGTTGTCTTTTATGTTAATTTAGATAGATAAATTCTCTGCATCTTTGTCACTTACAAAACAACGAATTATGACATGTGTGTCATAAGTGTTTTGTTGAGTCACACGAAAGTGCTCTTAATAAATTCAGATAAAACAGTTTTATGGACAATGGACCTTAAAACAATGCGATCACCAGAAGCTTTGATGAAGTCAGACATTTCGATCTCCTGATCAGCTGAATCGAATTCAACAAGCATCCAAAGTACCCAACATGATGCAAAACTACAGGCCCACCATTGTACACAGGAAATGTTGTCCCCACTCAACCAACACCACTAATAGATACCAAGACCACCAGCGGAAATGGCTAAGACACGTCAGTGGGCAACGTCACCACATCTGCAAATGTGACACCATTTATAAATAGTGTAACAAGTACAGCAGATGTGTTAGGCTTAAGAGTGTCAACATCTCTGTACTTTTTTTTTAGCTCTGGTGTAAACCTGCAAGAAGAGGTGTTAAAAGAAGCGTTGTTCTATCTGTACTTCTCTATGTTAGTATAAGCTATGCACTTTGTCCTGCAAGACTGTTGCTCTGTAGTTACTTTAAAAGTGCGTATGAAGCTGCAGTCGATCATTTTCCCACTGTCACGGCTTCACTTCTTGCTTTTGAAATTAGATATGGCAGGAGTCTCTTTTTCCCCACAGAGAAGCATCTGTTACACTGAACAACATACTGATGAGCAGTTTCCATGTTAGGAGAAATTATTTTGAATTTCCTCCAAAAGTAAAGGAAGAGCCTAATTATTCTGTGAAGGTTATACAGAGAGATCTAAGTTTGTTATGCATAATGTAAATACTGCCATCTATAAATGTTCTTAAAATAGAAAACTAAACTAAACAGTGAGTATCATATTTGATACAGACATTTCTGAGACCTATTGCATCACCATATGTTAAAAACTTTGCTCAAAACCCAGTTGTATACAATCTGACGCTCGTCTTCTGCCCCCTGGTGGATGCCTTCTGCGCAACAATAATTCCGTTATATCACACCGCACGTTCCAAAATGGCTGAATCCCATTAGCCCCCATCTGGTTTTGTCCAGTAGAGACATTGTTGAAGCAACTTAAATTAACTTTGTTTTTTGCATTTTAGATTAAGGTAAAAAGGTGCAGAAAATATTTGTATCAAATTTGATACAAACCAAAAAAAAACAAAACATATGCAAGTTATTTTTGTTCACATTTTGTTAAAGGGCCAAATAAAGAAAGAAACATTGACATTTTCTGTCCATTATTTCTTGGATCAGGCATTATAGGGTTTTAACTTGTGTCCACTGTCAGTAGGAAATACATGCAAAAAATAATAAACTCACTGGGAAGTGAAACTGAGTATTTGCATGACTCAGCTGCGTGACTGCACTGTCCTCACTTAAAAGATTTTTGATAACAAGACAGAATTAAATCACATCAAACAAGAGGTAGTGTTCAGAGATATGTAATCAAGATCACAAATGCACAATGTTTTACAAAAATATCTGCCGTCTTTATCTCTAATTTCTGTACTGAAATAATCTAATTGATCTTTTGACATGAATCTCCAGTTGCTTTTCTCTGACGAATGTTAAAGATAACTGAGGGAGAGAGTCTGCTTTTTCAGATCCAGTGTAGCCGCAGGCTAGCTTTGGAAAAAAGAACGTGTTGAATTTTACAGGTAGCATTTTTCTACCCAGTCTTTTCCTTCAGTCCTTCAATTGCCGTCTTCCGTTTCAGGTTGGTAAAGAGCAGTACAAAATTGACAATGTATGTTGACACACAAACCATGCAGAAATCTCCCAGAACAAAGGCCAGAATGGATGCAAGATAAAGTGAGCCAGCCACGGACACCCAGGAGGAGAGGACCAAGGCCAAGGCTGCCTTTTTAGACAAAGAGAGTCCTGCAATAATGACAAACACATGATCTCAGTCCCTCTGTATGTTTAAACACAACAATATATAATTTTAAATAACTGAAATGCAGTCAAACTATGTCAAACTGAGCAGTTTTAGCCTGAGCACTGTAATTTTCAATCACAGACTAACCAAGGCCCATTTGCAGAGTGTAAAATAAGATGCCAAGCACACTGTTGGGCTGGTTCAGAAGACTATCTTTGGCCACGAAGAACTGGACCAAACCAAATCCCCGTCCCCATCTGCCAAAGAGGGATAAAAGAAGTAGTAACAGTCAGGTCAACACATTCTTGAAAATACACACACACACACACACATATATATATGTGTGTGTGTGTGTGTATTTTTACTGTAATTTCCCCATGAGAATAATAAAGTATATCTGAATCTATTATATATATATAATAATATATAATATAAGTGTGTATAAATGATCAGGTTGGCAGATTCTTGGAACAAGAAATATAATAGGCCAACCCATATGAAATATCAGAGAATTTCTGTGTTCTCACCGTGTACAGAAGCCCTTGAAGTGAGGTATTTCCAGAGGAATTTGTTTACACGTGGCAATGAATGAGGCTTGGAAATACCATAAAATATGCCAAAGCTTCAGCTTGCAAGAAAATGTTTGGGTCAGACATGCATCAGTTGTCGCTTGAGGTCGTGAATTGAGCAGTACACAAAATGAGGAATGAAATCATACCTGGATATAAAAACTTTGGAGCAGCTCACAGACTCCCCCAGGTCGCACATCGCCCTGTAATCTGGGTCTCTCTCTCTGGACAGCTCGACATGGAGGGCATAAACAGACAAAACCAAACCGAAAAGGCACAAAACAATGCGCATTTTTCTCTCCCATCCCGGCACACCCTGAGCCGCAGCCATTTGGACACTTCCGGGTGGACTTGTAGCACGTTATAGGCACCGAAATGAATGCTTAATCGCCAATATGTGATTAGTCTTTCAAATTTCACTCAAGTGTCCCCTGCTCAAAGCGACGTGTTACGCCATAGATTCTCACTTCTGATTGGTCCGCACAAGTTTTGTACGTCCCTGTCATTGGGCGGTCGGCTCCAGATGTTGGGTCAGCCAGGTGGGCGTTTTTTGTTTGTTTGTTTGTTTTCTGCATATTTACTGTGAACTTCAGTCTGTTTCGTCCTTTGGGGAAAATGTAAATAACCTCCCACACGGTTCATGGACGCCATAGCAGCGATCTACTGCTGGAATCCCTTAAATATACCCTCAAAAATAGCAATGCCATAAGTACAAATCCAGCATCCAAAATGACAGCGAAGCATTGCTGTTTTCTAAAGAAAAGTGCATAAAGCAAAAAAGAAAATGTCCAAAGTCAACATTTCTGGAATAATTTGTGGCATTTCAATGGTGTTTGATACGATAATACTCTCAGGGTCGGGTTCGCCATAGTTTATTGTTTAATTATCAGTGCTTATGTTTCAAGAATGTGCACCAAAACAATAAAATATCCGGTGTTATAATAAAATATGAGACTTTTTGAAGATAGCGTCTGTATTATTTTCTTTTTAATGCCCAAATGACCGTTTTCCAAATGAAAATACACAATAGATAATCTTAAATACAATTCTAATTTGATTGTCTTCAAATATTTTTAAATGAACGAATTGTGATGTAGGTAAAATAATCCCAGGTGTCCAACTTTATATCTCTTTTCGGGTTTTTTTTTTGTTTCTTTCTTTTTAGCCATTCTATTAGCCTATAGCTTACTATCGCAGTATCGCCACCATTCAAAGTGGTCACAGTAGTCTCGGGATTGTTTGGCACAAATATAGCAGCCAATATATGGGGGCAGGTAATTTTGCCCTAATGTGGCCCCTTCCAGAAATCAACTACGCTGCCTAAAACGACGTCACCACTCAAAAATAAATAAATAAAATCACAGAGACCTTTACTCTTTACCGTAAAGCTCCGCCTCTCACCTACGAAATCCTATTGGACGGTCGCTCCAAAGCACCCCTCTTCCAATTGGTCTGCGACCTGGCACTCAAATCCATACACGGAACTGTATGAGGAAGCGGCAGACAAAACAACAAAAAGTCGTGCTAGTTCGGGATTAAAAACATCAAGACAGATGCTGTGGTTGGCTCTCACGTTTAAAGTATATTACGCTGTTTGCAAACACGTACTTGTGTAGTGCAGGTTCGTTAAAAAACCAAGGAAGACATGGCATAACGGCTTGTAGAGAGCCAGAGCTTCAGGTAACGTTAGATAGCCTACGCCCCTGCGTCAAGAAGTGGGTAAGGCTTTACGTTTATCATGTACTTAGCTCTTTGTCACCACGTTGAGGGAACGCCAACATGACTTTTTCGCCACCTTCTTGTAAGTTTGTCTCTAGCTATTCTCTTGAAGACGTCTGAATGAGAGCTACAGGTTATGTCCACTTCAGGCCTAGCGGTGTGAAGTTACTTAACAGACCTCTGGTCTCGCCTCATCTTCTTTAGTAGTTCACTCTCACGATGCAACTATGCCAGTATTCCAGAGGGAAAATACATAGTTTTCAATCTAGAGACCTGAAAAGTTGCATCCTTATTATTGTTATTTCAAATCTGTAACAACTTTGCCTGTTATATCTTAATTACTGACTGAGTCTCAGGGAAAGGTGTGAATTGGCACCTTGGGGCTGCAGGAAATGATCATTGAACTGAGGCTACGGCTACACGGAAACGAAACAAGGTTTTTTTTAAAAACGGGTACGAAAATTCTTGCAACCACACGGCAACGCTGCTGTATGAGGTAACAGGTCCAGACGAAAACGATGAAACGATGCAGTACACACACCACTGTGTCACGCCACGCTGTGAGACAATAGAGAAGTCTCACAGCGTCAACGTGTGACTGACGCAAAAACGTTTTAGCTGTAACAATGGAAACGAAACGAGGCCGTTTTCAAACTTTCCCACTCTGGAACCCGTTTTCAAAAACTATCGTTTTGGGGTAGTGGGAACGCCGGCTCCGTGTGGCCGCGACAGCGAAACGATAAGAAAAAGTATCGTTCACAGTGAAAAACGTTTTCGTGTAGCCGCAGCCTAATACTGAAATAACCAATTCAAGGGATAATTTTAGCCATCTTAATTGCTACTCGTGTAATAGACTAGATCAATAAACGTCATGATATATATGATTTAAATTAACGCTGCTTCTACTTAGGCAGCATTTCAGGCTGTCCTGATTTCCTATAAACATTATCATTAAAACCATTGATACAACAGAGTCAAATGCATAACACTCAACATGCCTTCAATAGTATTACATATCTGCCATATACAGGTTTTACTTTTAAAATTTTAAACCATTTTAAAGCATTTTTCAGAACCCAGCTGAAATGTTAATGTATATTCGCAGAATATCACTTTCCATCTGTTTTAACTTAACTTGGCTCTCCACTAACTGAACGTCCTTTTGTCTGAAAAGGGAGGAGAGCTGTGCAACAGTCCGTTTACATTTTGACTGACTTGGATTTAGGCTCATGCTCGTCTGCACCTCTTTGTGTGCCTCAAAGCATGGCCCTGTTCAGACTCAGGGGTCCTCGGATCGTGCACATAAGCCAAACCCTCAAATGGAGTAAGCGTGAGCCATAGAGACAACATGAAACAGATTAAGGCTTTTATATAGGATTTGTGAGACCAGTATTCATGGTGTGCTGATAGGCCACACACTGAACAAGCACTACGGTAATATAATCACATGCAGTGCATTGAAGAACTTGTCAGAAGATAGCACTGAATGCCTGTCTCTTAGCTTTTTTTTTTTGTTTGTATTCTTTGCAGAAAAATGTCAACTAAAGAAGTTGGGGATGGGAAAAATGGTCAAGTTGTGGCTTCTTCTGACAGAATGGCCACTGATAAAAGCAGAATAAACCAGAATCAGCGTGGGATTGAGCCAACAGGCAGCACCACAGACACCAGCACAGCAGCAAAAAACTTGGCTTTGCTTAAAGCACACTCTCTCGATGTGAAGTTCGACGTTGGAGAGGAATACGATGTCATAGAGACCATTGGCACTGGGGCTTATGGCGTTGTTTCATCTGCCAGAAGAAGGGACAATGGTAAAGAGAAAACAGAAAGTATACCCTCTGTTTACTATAAGTCGTAATTAATATGGAAGTTCATTATCAGCAGAGGCTACCCCTCCAACACTGTTTCAATCTCTGTTCTGCATTGGCTTTTCACAGGCCAGCAGGTGGCAATAAAGAAGATCTCCAATGCTTTTGAAGTGGTGACAAATGCCAAACGCACACTAAGAGAACTAAAGATTCTCAAGCACTTCAAACATGACAATATTATCGCCATCAAGGACATCCTGCAGCCAAACCTTCCTCACTCTGCCTTCAAGTCTGTGTATGTACCTTTTATTTTTACTGTAACGTGGACAGCAGATAACATATGCAACACCTCAGGCCAGAAAAGCCATTAAACTCCTTAGATATAAAAAAAGTAACTGAAATTTTTCTCACACATTGACAAAAATGTATACTATTCCATTATGTCACTTTTTAACTAGTTGAAGTTGTAAGTAAAATATCATAGCAAGCAGTCTTTGTTTGGATCATACTGTCACTAGTTATCACTTAAGAATAAATCAAATATATTTACCTGAAAAGATTATGAATTACTGTATGAGATTGTGCTCAGAAGTCCTGATTATGACTTCACTGATTAAACCATTGTTTAATACATGAAGGATGTTCGTTCAAAGGACTCATAACTACAAAACGAATTGGCTTCTTTCAACTTCTGTGCATCACAACCACAACCTTTCTTTCCTATGGCCACTCGTTTTATGTCAATAAATTGAAATAACTCCCGTCATATTATTATCAAGTAAGCGGCAAGTGTTGCTCATCTCATCTCTCCACTTCCTGTGTGTGCAGGTATGTAGTTTTGGACCTCATGGAGAGTGACCTGCACCAGATCATACACTCCGCCCAGACACTAACCCCAGAGCACACACGCTACTTTCTGTACCAGCTGCTCCGAGGCCTCAAGTATGTGCACTCTGCCAACGTCATCCACCGTGACCTCAAACCCTCTAACCTGCTGGTGAATGAAAACTGTGAGCTAAAAATTGGTGACTTTGGCATGGCAAGGGGTCTGAGTTCACGCCCCGAGGAGTCTTATTCATTCATGACTGAGTATGTGGCGACTCGGTGGTACCGTGCTCCTGAACTCCTGCTGTCTTTGAATCATTACAGTTTGGCCATTGACTTGTGGTCTGTAGGCTGCATCTTTGCTGAAATGTTGGGGCGTAAGCAGCTATTTCCTGGGAAGCACTACGTACACCAGCTCCAGCTCATTTTGAGTGTGTTAGGCACACCCCCTGAGGGTTTAATCGGTGCTATTAGGGCTGACAGGGTGCGCTCCTATGTTCAGAGCCTTCCGTCAAGGACAGCTGTGCCTTTGGCCAAACTGTATCCACAAGCTGAACCACAAGCTTTAGACCTGCTGGGGGCCATGTTGCGCTTTGATCCACGAGAACGAATCAGTGTCACGGAGGCGCTGGAGCATCCTTACCTGGGCAAGTACCACGACCCAGATGATGAGCCAATTTGTGTGCCAGCTTTTGACTTTGAGTTCGACAAACTTCCAATGAATAAGGAGCAAATTAAAGAGGCGATTTTGATGGAAATCCAGGACTTTCATAGAAAAAAACAGGTTTGTCGTCAAAGGCTGCAGTTCAGGCCTTTGCCGAGGGTGAACTGTGGAGCTGCTGCACAAGGCGGCAACCAGTACAATGCTCGGCCTGTAACTGTCAAGCTGACTAAATCAACGTTGGTTCCAATGGCACAACACCCACAAACACAACAGATACGGCAACAGCAAATGAGAGATGCAAAGTCTCAGCAGCAACAAGACCTCGCACCAGCAGAAGTGAACCATGCATTTACAAATCAAATGAAAACCTTTGATAAGCCAGCAGCCCTTTTAGAGGTTGTCCCGCCTCGTGTGACCCATAATTTGCCTCTCCTCAGTAAGAATGAAAGTGGTCCAGTTGATGTGGACATGCCCAGTGCCAACTCTGACAGCGGTCAGCCAGAGACCATAGACTTAACGACACCAGTGTCTAGTCAGGATGCTCCATCAGAAACAATGAGAGACAGTGAGGCACAGGAACAGCTAACAAGCAGTCAGGCTCCTCAGGCTCAAAGTACCCAGAGCCAGTCCATGGCCCAGCCTGCCACCTCCATCACTGCAGCACCAGCACAGACCATGACACCCCTACCCACCACTGTACCTTCCCTTTCTCTTTCGGTGGCACAGGCCCAGTCACTTTCTCAGTCTCTTTCACAATCCCTATCCAAGAATGCGAGGCCTCCTACTTGTGCAGCAGAGGGAACTAAAAAAGAAGGTGCCATTTCAGAGATAACTAAAACTGCACTAAAAGTTTTATTGAAATCGGCAATCAGACATAGAGCCAGGAGTGGTAAGTTCGTGTTTTTTTCCCCACATCTCCTTCTCTTACTGACGTCTCGTCTTTGAAACCTCCTTTAAAAAGAGTTTGATATCTTCATTGCAGATGGAAGTGGCTCGGCCCTGGGAATTGACACTGGCTCCGGAGGAGGTGTATCGTCCTCCCTGTCTTCTGTTCCAGAGTCGCGTCGGCCTGTCACAGCCCAGGAGCGTCAACGAGAAAGGGAGGAGAAAAGAAGGAAGAGGCAGGAACGAGCACGAGAGAGGGAGAGAAAAATGAAGGAAAAGGAAAAAAGAGAGGGAAAACAAGGGGACTCGCTGCGTGGGGTTCTGCTGAGTGACAATGACAAAAGCCTGTTGCAGCGCTGGACAAAGATGATAGATAGCTGCAATGAAAAATCTCAAACTGCTAATAATGATGGATTAAAGAATAAGGATTGTAATGTAAACTCGCAACGAGGTCTAGTTACCTGTGATAACACTCAAGGAGCTTTGAACAATAAAACACACAAAGAGCTGAGGAAGATTCACTCTCATGAGCAGTTAATCTCTCAAGTAAAACCTAACCAGCCAGCAATGTTTCAGCCTTCCAGCACCCAGCAACCACCATTACCTTTCTCCATGAGCCAAAGGAAGCCTCCAGCGGATATAGTTGTTGCTGTAAGTGGAGAGATGGATATAATGGCTGTCACAAGTGGATTTGTTAAAAATAACACGCTCCGATCTCACTCTGAGAGCAATGGGCAAAGTGGATTCACCTGTCTAGGGAACTGGAGCGGCCAGCATTTGGAGACAAGGCCGCCACAACAACCAAACAGGACATCACAGCCGCCGTCAAGCTTTCTTCAGCCCCAGAGTCAAACCCAACCTGACCCTCAGCCTCAGCTGCTCCCGCTGGAGAGGTTTTTGCCCAAAACTCCAACACTGAGCAACAGCGAGACGAACGGGAATGTGGATATCAGAAGTCAGAATAACCTCAACTCCTTGCCTGCGAGTTCAGGATCGATGGAGAAGCTTTGTCCCACCGGAGGAGAGAAAACTGCAGCACAGAGCACAAACCCTCTCTGTGGGAGGTTAGGAGTCCCCTCTCAGCCTCACCCCAGCCTAGGATTTACAGATACTGGGCAACAAGGACCCTCCATTGCCCCTGACATCCATACAGTGACACTGCAGCTCTCAAAGTCCCAGGTCTGCATTGTGATTTATTGTTGTTTTAATCAGGCAGTACTTGCTTGAACCAACCTAAAGGATTCAAAGTTCAGCTGACCCAATGTTTTTTCACCTTTCCTCTGTCAGGTAGAGGACGTCTTGCCTCCTGTGTTCTCAGTCACCCCTAAGGGCAGCGGAGCAGGGTACGGTGTGGGCTTTGATCTGGATGACCTTCTCAACCAGTCTCTGACAGACCTGCAACACTGTGACAGGGACAGGTGAGGTCTGATACGGCTGGTTTGGTTTTTTTTTTTAAAGAAAGGCTTTCTGCCAGAGTTTTACCTATTCACCTCAGACTGTTAGTGGTCTCCAACAGCCACTGTCATTTATATTTCTTTAACCAGCTCAGAATTGCATTAAAACTTGCAGATTTGGTCTTACGTTAATATCTAATTTAGGATTTTTACAAAAAGCTTTTTGCTACTGTTTTACTGTTGTTGACTATGTAAGCTATAACATAATCCAATGTGCTGTTGTGTTTAAGCAAATGGCTTAATTTATTTACATAATCTCTACAATCTTGTCAAAGTATCTTCTAATTAATGAGATCCAATAATATCTGAGCATTAGTAACATCTGCTTAAGGGCCAAAGTAGTCCTGTAGTAAAACTGATGAATATTCATCTCTTTATGTAGAAACTACGAACAGATGAGAAACTGAAGAGACTGAAAACTTGGTTTTTGGTGGTAGTGGAGATGTTAGGACCCCATTAGGTCACCATTTTTCCAAACGGTACATGTTGAGTTGGGTTGAGATCTGATGACTGTTGCAGGACACAGCACGATTTACATCATTTTCCTACACAAATTATTAAGCAACTCTATTTGAGGCTTATGGGCAGAGACCCCATCATTCTAGAGGTGACCACTCATCAGGATGAAATGTTCACTTTGAACAACTTTGACCTCATGTGCAGCAACCATTCCCTCTTTGAGGAAACAGTCCATGGCAGCAAAATGCACCCACAGCGAAACACGGCTGCTGGATCCCTTCACTGTGGTCAAAGGCTAAGGCGTTTCCTTTATTTTCACTCATCTGTGCCTTAGAAAGAGCAGAGCCGGGGAGTTGAGGGTGGATGATACGGTCAAACAACAGACCTCCCCGTCATTTCAAGGGAATATTTTAGCCTACTTGTAGTTTGGTAAATGATTTGGCTAATGTCTTCTGTGTCTTCCTTATAAGCACAAAGTAAAATTGCTATGGGAGGAAGTTTGAAACCATTTTTCATGAACTTTGACCAGCCGAGTTAAATTTGAACCCGTTTTTTGCATTGCAGGACAGATAACTACCGTTATCCAGGACAGTTTTAACTCTGAGGGTTAGTACTTTCTTTCAATGTTTCTGCATGTCTGTCATCTCCATCAGTTACGACTCGGCCCCTCTCTCCGCCTCCCTCTTATCCGACTGGAGTGAGGTTCATCGTATGACTCCAGCTGATCTGGAATCGCTGCAGCAGGAGTTACAGCTCGGCTCTCCCATGATTCTCTCGGATAGCATTCCCCCTGACGCCTGACATACAACTCCTCAAAGACAACACTTGGATGTGTGTATGTTGTTGTTTTTTTTAACCATGCTATGCTTGCTTTATAATAAAACAAAATAATTGTCATCAACCCTCTCTGATCCTGGATATTTAATAAACTTGGAAGAAGCCCATATTTGGTCATTTTATGTTGATTTTATTTAAGCAGAACAACTAGAATGGGAACATTTGGGTTGTGCACTAAAAAAAAAAAAAAATCTCCCCTAACAAGTTTGAAGAGCTTTGGAAAAAGCAAATGTAGATTAAATGCAAATCTAACATTACAGAAACCTGGTAGTCAGAGGCTGAACAGAGCAGAGAGCTGACTTTAAGAATCAAATTAACAATTTATTTCAAATCCAAAATACATAATTTATCTCAATTCAGATTTAATGTACAAAACTATCAAAACTACTTTAAATCAAAGCTCATTATACAGTCATAAGTCTAAAAATGTAAGATGCATTCAAAGTTCAGTATGGCTTTGTGTGCATTTCAAATAAAAGTAGCCATCTTGACTACTTGGGGCCACTCAGTGAGACTTTTATTGATCACTTCCTTTATATTCTGCCCCAGTTCATCCCTAAAGCAGCATCAGTGCTGTGAACAGACAGACGACCAACACAACATTTCTCCCATACCAGCTCCGATGAGCTCGGCCGTACAGTCGGATGTCTGGTATTGTATTGACGATGAAGTCTGAGTAGCTGGTCAGCCTGGCATACACACCTGGCTTGTTTCGGTTAGCACAGCCCAGTCCAAAACTCACCACCCCAGCCTGCACCCAGGTCCCATTTATCATGCGGCAGACTAGAGGCCCTCCTGAATCACCCTTGGGAGACAGCACAAACATACACGCTTATTCAGATTATTCCCCCCGGGAGGTATCCAGGTTCTCAAACAGAAGATGTAACAAACTAGTGGATGACTGCAGCAAAATAAGGGGTCAAAGTTCTGAGAAAGTAAAGACAGCAGCACACAAACAGCTGATTCAACAGTACCTGGCAGGAGTCTTTGCCACCCTCCTGGTATCCAGCACAGATCATGTCATACAGGATGTCCACCTGCTCCGTCGGGTCCGTTTGATACATCTCCTGACATGAACTCTGGGAGATGATTGGCACCTGCACTTCCTGCAGAGTCCCGAGTCCTAACAGAGGGACTGACGGGGATACGGACAAATGATGTCGAAGAACATTTTTTTTTCTTTCTTTTTTTACAGTTAGTAAAAGGAAAGTAGTACGCATTTGTGCCCGCTTGATAACAATCGCAAAGTAACCGTAACTCTTTCAAACTTTACTAATTTCTGCAGTATACTTTCAGAGGCTCGGATTACACATGTAATCACAGTTTATGCGCAAAAGTAACACAAAGTGTAAAATAAAGCGCTATTTTCTTTAACAATTAGTCTTTAATGTAAATGGAGAAATGTTATTTGTTCACATCTACTTCATCAAAGCTGCTTTTTGGCATTTGGTAAAAAAAAAAAAATAATAATCAAACGCGCACATAATTGAATGAAATTGTCAAGCTTTACCGTTTTCCCGGATGTTCCCCCAGCCAGTGACGTAGCACGTCATGTCAGCTGGGAATAGGGTGCCAGAGGCCGGCAAGCACACAGGCAGGACGTGATCAGACCAGGTTATCGGACTGGACAGCTGCAGTAGAGCCAGATCTTTGCCAGTGTGAGGCTCGTCGTAACCGGATGGGATCACCACTCGGCTCACATAATGAGTTGACTGGTATGGGTTAAAGCCATTCAGCTGGTGCCGACCAACGTAGATAACGTAAGAACTCAGGTCATACGGACTGAAAGGGGACAGATGGACACCGATTTAAACCTGCTAAACTGGAAATTCAAAGGGAGCTGAAATGTGAAACCTGTACAATTTAGAGTGACTAAGGGCCAGGTATAAGATGTTTTATGTTGTGCAGGTGTTCTCTGAAAGGGACGCGGTTATATTCTGAGTATAACTGTTACCCAAGAAATACAATGAACCGCATGAATGAGCAGCTGTTTGTCTGCTGTATTCTTTAAACATATTGTGTAAAATTAAAAAGTGTTACCAAAAATGTATACAGCGTTTATCAGCTGGACAGAGCAAACATTGAATACTGTCTTTTTAACATTTCAGCTTGAAAAAAAGCTTCTTCTTTTTTTTTTTTTTAAATGACCTAAACAAGTAATACTGTTTGCCGAAAATGATGTCGAAGAAGAGAGCCAGAAGGCAGGAGCTCAGCCTCGAGTTTTACCTGCTGATTTTTTATTTTTTTTTAATCTCAGGAGAGCTTTCTTACTTGGGAAAACAATGTGCAGCTGACAGGACCCAGTTTTTGTTGATGATGGAGCCTCCGCAGATATGACCATCAGACGTCTTGAGGCCGAGGGGAGAAAAACAATGAGTCACGTCAGCATCAGACGCATAATCCCTTTCTCAGCAGGTCAGTTTGATCATCAAAACACAGACTAAACCACACACAAAGCTGCAGGCTAAGCCTACACAAAATGAGCTTATACCCAGTGGATGAAAGTGTGAAAAGAAAGTGGTGTCAGGGTGATCTACCTGTATGTCCACCTGCCACGGCCAAGACCCATCTGGTGCGTTCATCCCACCCACAATCCTGTTCTCCATTAACGGTGGACGGCCACATTCTTCGGCGGAACGGCCCCTAATACCTAAATAAACACATTAACAGTATTTTCTATCCACCCAGAATAAGGCACGTGAGTTTTTGTTGTTAACTGTCCAACACAAATTCAGACTGATATAAGCTAAGACTAGCCTACAAAGCATTTGTTTTTCAGGCGAACAACAACAATAAAAAAAAAAAACCAGTTATGGCGAGAGAGGAGGAGGGGGAGGGGAAGGGGGGCACGGAGCTCGATACTCACCTGATAAGCACCAAAAAATGGCAGGGAACAAATATAGCTTTCTCGACATCTTGAGACGTTTCACGGTGCAATTGCAAATTAAACCGTCTTCTGATGTGGCTGAAGCCCAATAACTCTTTCATGAAAATCTGATTTATTTGCCCCCCCTACCTCTATCTAATGGTCCAAACTCAAGCAGAACCTTGACTTCAGAAAGTTGAATTTCCTTTGTTGAATTAATTTCTTGACGTGTATTTCCACCGAGAAAAAAATCATTAAGAATCCCTTTATGGTTCGAGGTTTTAGGTAGTAACCCGCGTTGTCGACTGAATGCTAAGTTAATGCCTCGATTCAGTGACTGATCACCTGTGTGCTGCAGCCAATCAAAAGTCTTCTCCCGCCTCAGTTTTCCACCTGAGCCAATGAAACTCAAGGACTGACAATTCACGTACACCTCTCTCTGAGCTTACAGGTTGCCTCTTCAAGATAAAAATGTCCTTCTCCCTCACTTTAAGAAACGAATTTTTGTGTGTGAACCAACTGGTTGGACCATCAATCGGCTGGATTGAACACTTTAATTGAACTGCTACCATACGAAATCGAGCTTCTCGGGACCAAGACAACACACCCAGATGATGCATTTGGGTGCCAAGTCACTCATGTTGGTGCTTATCTATTCTCAGATCTCCAAAAGTTCTGTCATTTTGCATTTTTTTGTAAAATGAGTGTCTGTCAAAATTCCCAATAAAGCTCTAAATCCCATGTTTTTCGGTTTCTTTTGTCAGACGGTTAAACATATCAGAAATTGTGATTGAAAGTCAGCACACTGAGACAACGTGTCAACACAAAGTTGATGACAGCACTTCCAAACTGCCACTCTGCTATGACAAAATCCTGTTCCTATAATCAAAGCTTCATCTGATAAAGTCACCACTTAAGTAATTTAAAGACATGTGGGCAGTGAATTCGGCAATGCGTACATGATTTCCCACAAAGAAAGAAGTGTCAAAATGTCTTGAGCATTTCCTCACATCGTCCACAGTGGAACTCAGTTTTAGTCTTGAGCATGTAGACTTGGACAAGAACTGTGGTCCAGTTAAAAGGCAAAGTTGAAGTGTAGCTCGACTCAACTGTGCATGTAATTGTGCTTTAAAGAAAAATGTTTTAAGAGACAGAAGTCACGAACATAATTTAAAAGACAGGAAAAGTCATACGGGCAATATATAGGGATATTTTTGTACGTTAGTGAGTTTACATATAACAACACGTGTATTTTGTGCATTCATAAATTCTTATTCCTCGAAGCACTTTGCAAGGTAGTGTCAATCCAGTTAAAAGGGTGATGAGGAAGAAAAAGCATGGTAACGTCAAAGAATTGGACCTTCTCAAAGCACAATCTTTTCACTTTCCCATTTCACTGCTGCAGGTTGGTGGGTAGATAAAATGCAGTTAAAGATTAACTGCATGTTAGCTTAATCTGCCCATTTACTTCATTAACGTTAAATGCAGCTTTTTGAATATTTATCATGCAAACATTTTGCTATTTGAGCCATAAAACCTGATTTCCAGAAAGGTTGTGTTTTTAAGTTCTCTAATTTGTACGAAAGGAGCATCCACCAAAGAATTTGTCTTCACAAACCAAACTTGTCAACTCTGTGCAGAAGTGCCACAGAGTTCTATGAGCACAAGCTCATCTGAGATGGACAGAAGGGCCGTAAACATGGGTTCTGCAGTCAGATGTGTCCGCATTTTGGCGGCTTTCTGGAAAAAAAGTGACTTCTTGCTCTACATGCCACAGGTGAAAAAGAACATCCAGGCTGTGTATCAACAAAAAGTGCAAAAGTCTGTGTCTGTAATAGTGTTGGGATGCATCATTTGCACATGTGTGAAGGTATCACTGATGCCGACAATCACATTCATATTTCTGAAGAGACACATGCTACTATTAAGGTGACATCTTTTCTGTGAAGTCTGTAGTTATTCCAGCAGGACAATGCATCATTTTGTCGATCTTACAACAGAGTGACTTCACAGACACAGATTGTGTGCTTGAGTGGCCCGTCTGCAGTTCATATCTGTCTCCCCCTGATTGTGTGTGAAGGATCTGAGAGAAAAGAACCAGACAACAACGACCCCAAACTGTAGAGCTGCTAAAATCTTCTTTTCACATCTTCTATGGACACAGATTTCTTTGCATTTCTCAGACAATTAGCATCCTCGGTTCCCAAATGTGTTAAAAGTGTAGTTAATAAGAAGGATGACATGAAGGATGATGTAACACAATGGTAACCGTGGACCTGACTATTTATATTTTTATTTTTTTGTATTTTGCTGGCATTAATTCATACTTTTCTTTATATTTTTTAAATTCAGAGAAGTTGGTTAGTGGGTACACTGGAAACCATTCCACTTTTGTGTCTGTTAAGTCAAGTTTACCAAATAATGTAGCCTATTTAAGATTTTCTTGCTTTTTACCAAGTCACTTACCAACTTTTCTGGAAGTGGAGTTTGTACTTTTGATATCAAATTAAGTCATACTGTTACGCTGGAAAGCTAGAATAAAAACAGAAGAATCAGATACAAACGCAAAAAAATAGAAATTAAACTAATTTGGATTTCTAAATCTCTGCTCCTGCTTTAAGTTGCATTGTTTTTACTCCAATCCATTCTATTTTTTTCTTTTTAAACAAATTTACAGATGGATGTGGTGGGCAGGTAAAAGATTTGTTAAACCTTTTCTTTAAGGTATTTGCAAGAGGATCAGAGACTCTTTGCCTGTTGACTCGTTTATTTTCATTGCTATAAGAGCAAGCTGAAAAGCACACCCTGAATACAACAGGCCAACATGTAAAATAAGAGCATACACAGTTACTGCATACATGGAAAATAAATCAACTGATAAGTAAAGCTTATCAGCATGAAAAAAAACACCCACATGCATTCATGCCGCTTCATGTCACCTTTATCCATTTTTAAAAACTTTCTCTCGTCTTTCCATCTGTGTGGAGTTCAGTATTTCTAAACCAGTCTCTCAATCTTCATACTTACACAGTAATTTTGAATTACTAAATAGTCATGCAGGCAAGGTCAGTTCAACTTAACCATAGCTCACAACTCATTTATCATATCCAGGAACTTTTTAGTCCAGCTGTAAGAGGCCCCGTGTTAGTTTGTGGCGCTGAATACCTTTAGCTCTGAGATTGCATCGGTGCTCAGTGTTAAGAGGGGAAAAGAGGAGATGTGGATACCTGTTTAACAGGTGTCTGAATGCGAGGAGCCAACAAACACAGCACAAGATAAACAGCATCCTAATGTGATACACTGACTGACAGACAGACAACCAGGTCAAGGGTCAAACACTGCTCTAAATAGGCTGAATGTGTATTTCTGTTGTTTTAAGATGCATTATTAGAGTGTTACATTAGACTGTAAACACTGATGTGATTGGATTTCAAAGGGTGCCACACATCTGGGCAATGGCGATCCTCTTTCTCTTACATGTCACCAAATGCTTTTTCCTTCTGTCTGTCTATGAAGCTGTCTGTCTCTCTTTTTTTTTCCACTCTTCCCTCCCTGCATCTCTCCTTCCCTGCCTCCCCCCCGTCCCCCCACCCTCCTGCCCCAGGCAGTGTGTCTAGTTTCACAGAGCAATTGAAGGTGACAGGGACAGAGAGCGAGGGAGAGGGAGGGAGGGAGGGAGGGAGGGAGGGAGGGAGGGAGGGAGGGAGGGAGGGACAGAGGGAGGACACATCACAGTATCGCCTGAGGCCACACAACAGTACAGGAAGAGCGAGAGATGGAGGGACAAAGAGAAAAGAGACGAGAGACTCACGAAAGTACTCACAGGAAATTCCACAAGCAGGTAACGGGAAAATAAAGTTACCCAAAAAGAGCTGAAATGTGCCTTAATATGTGTGTGTGTAACACATGTGTTCATCTGGAGGTCAACAGATATTTGCTTTTTATCACCAGCAGCATTTCTGTGAGTGTGGGCCCAACCACTTGGCTCCTCTCACTCATAATATATGAACATATTATTGGATCCAGTCAGAAAGAGCAATTATAATGCACTCCAGTTTGTTTTTATTTTAACGACTTGATGAATATTTGTCGTGGCATTGTAACCATGGTGACTGCCTCCACCGCCACCGCCTCCCCCATCGCCTCCCCTCCCAGTCCTCGTCCACCTCCCCTTCCCCATCCCCCCTTCAGCGCTGAAAAAGCAAGGGATGGCGGGAGGAGAGGGAGAGAGAGGTGACAGGAATGAACTAACAAGATGCACTAAAAAAAATGCATGTCCTGGAGCTACATGAATCTTTGCAGTGAAGCACACGCCGTCCCACACACACACGCATGCTCACACACACAATATTCACATTGGGATCACATGGGTTAAACCACATTCCAACAACTGGAACACAATAAGATGCAACCGTGATTTCTAAAAAAAACAAAAGGTTAGCGGCTTGAAAACAATAGGTTGGGGGCTGTGTGCTGGGTTTAAACAATATTTTTTAAGTCTTAGTTGTGCATTATTCAAACAATTTTGGTACCCAACCTTCCCATATTTAACCCCCAACTTTAAATTAAAAGTACATTTGCTCAGGTACTTAACATTTGGGTTGTTGAGCATGAGTGTTTGCTATTTTTGCCACTTTATTCTTCTACTACAAACAGTTCAGACATGAATGTAAGTATGTCTGTTTGCATGAGCAAGAAAGGGGCATTCACCAAGGAGGTGTCTCACTATGGCTAAAATGGATGCAGCCTTGTATTTTTGACTTGCAATTTAGAATTTTTAGAAAATGCTCCCTAACATCAGCCAACAGCATCACGGGTCTGTAATTTACACTTTCGGTAAGGAGAGAGCAAAAACATGTCTTTATTTCCGGAGCTTTAAAAAATAAATAAATCGCACTCTTGTACTTTTTAGCAGAATTCTTTCAGGTGTCTTTTATCACAGAGCCCAAAGCTTTTACATTTGGACTCAAAGTTGTGGAACAGTTGCCAGCTTTTTTCCATTTCAGTTTTAGAGAACAGCCGCAGGGTGAAGAGGATGACCTACCCAACAGCACGGAAAGTAGCTTGACTGTGTTTGCGTTCAACCAGTTGTAACATCAAAGCACTACTAATATGTTTATGTGTCAGTATTGATCATGATAATGTAACACATTAAAATTAGAGCATGGTGTTAGTTCGCTCATCACAAATCTAACACTTTTACAAGCTGCTGAATGTAGGACTTCTACTTTTAATCATGTCTTGCCATTCCTTTTCTTAAGTGAGGTGTCTACATGCATCTTCCACCACTGTTCTTACTAGTTTTTACCTTTGAACTTGTCAAGTCCTTTCCTTTCTCCAAGGCGCGTCTTGGAGGGAAGTAACATAGAAAGGGAGGGGGAGTGGTTTGGGGGGTGCAATGGGGGCAGCAGAGAAAGAATAGCAGAGTATGAAAGAGAGAGGGAGCGACAGAGAGAAAGGGAGCGCAAAGTCTTGTCAACCGGAAATAAAACAAGCTGGCACCCTCCCCATCCCCAAGCCCCTACACCCACCCCAAAGTCACATACTTCCTCCTCACTCTCTCTTTCTCTCCCTTCTGCCTCCCCGCTTCCATCTCCCATCTCTCCCTTCCACTGCAAAGAGATATATTTAAACCCTAATTCTACGCTGCAGTTGCTCTTTGACTCTACCATACATACCGTCATACCTGCGTCAGTACTTACACCTCACATCAGACCTCATGTGCTCATCGCCAAGGGTTTCTGTGTGGGTTTCCTGTAACCTGCTCAGGGCCTAACAATGCCTTTGTTTATTGTCTCATTGCTTTAGGCATAAGTGTGTTACAGTGGGAGAACAATGCCTCCATAGTCATAGCATAATACCTGTTCGGTCTCAGAAAGGCTGCATCTGCATCTTTACAGGTCTAAAACACTGGTGCAAGAATCTTACAGTTCAATTCACAAAAGCACAATATCACATAGTTGCTGAAGGTAAGCAGCTCATCTCAATGCAAAGGTGAGCCAACTAATTAGATGATCAACTGAGAACCAAACCAGCAACATTTCGAGAACAGATCAATTATTTCTCAAATGTTAAGTAACAAACATTGTTCCTCAAATCTGAAATCTCAATTTTTTTGTTGTCCTAAAATGTTTCTGAATCAAGTGTCTTTAGGTTTTGGACCTTTCGGATCGTCATTTATCACAATTTTCTGGCACTTTTATGAACCACATGATCAGTTGATCAAACAAAAATGTCCAACAATTTCTAACTGTTAGTGACATTTTTCAGAATGATATGTAGCTTAGAAACACATGCATGCAGGTTTTGATGAAAAAGCACATTCAGTCAACACAGCCCATAACACTTATTTATTATGATTTATAAATAAATAAGTATAATTTATTTATTGCCATTTTTTTTCAAACCTATGCAAAATGTATCATAATTATTGTCATTATTATCATTATCTGTATGATGATGGTGCCAAGTGACAGACCCTATTCCATTTTAGAGAGTAGAATTATTGTCTAAAATACTGATGTGCTGAAGTTTCAGGATTTTCAACCAACAACTTATTGATAAATAGTTGAAAATTATTTTAAAAAATGTTTTAATGTCCTTTCAATCCATCATGATTAATGATAAAATTATTTGTATTCTTTCTTCAATCTAATGTCTAAAATAGATTGCAATCAGTATATTCTCTGATGTTTTTTTGTCCCAATATCAAATTTTTGATGAAACTGTCTCTTGGCAAATCATTTACAGTGATTTACAAGTTGAAGGATGCGGGGAGAAAGTTTGTAACTATCACTATAAAACAATGGAAGTTACAAGGCAACCAGACGAACTGATGAACAAAAGATCCACGAGGCCAAACATCTCCCAAATCAAACAACACAGGATTGTCACATATGTATTATATAGCATAATAGTTATATTCCTTGTCTGATCACACAAGATGTCTCACTGAATTTGAGCATATGACAGAGTGGGTGAAAAGAAACTAAAGAGATGTGGGCTAAGGAGACAGAGCAGCTCATCCACTAACTGGAAGGCTGATGGTTCGATCACACATATGGTTTGTGTGAGACTTTTGATTAAAAAAAAAAGAAAAATGCTATGTTAGTATAGTCCACCTAAAATCACTAATGTTATCATCAGTATCGGAATATCATGACACCCCCTTACTAATGCTTATTATCATCTAGAAGTCCCAAAAAACACCTGCTTTATTTAGCCATTGTTTACAGGGACTTTTTCTTATGCCACGTTTTAAATCAATTTTCAATGTATTACCAGTTCAATTCTAAAGTACCCAAGACCTTCGTCTTAAACCTTGGTTTCCAAGTCTAGGTAGCACATATTGCTCTAAAAGGTCTTGATAATCTTCTGATTTTCATCATTCATTGATGTGTTCAATATATCAAGAGCCAGAGGCAGCAGTGCAGCCCTGAAGGCGATAGGAGCTTCACTCTTTTATTGTAGGTTCTCCTTTCACAATCCATAGAACCATATCCCAGAAATAAAATGGCTTAGATGCTGCAAACATTTATAGCAACAGCTTTTTTTTTTTATGCTTTGACATTGTGAAAACAAACATGTAACAAAAAACAAAACAAAAATGTAAACTGGCAAAATTCAGCTATTTCATGCACTAAGATGCAAAACTTATATATAAGCTAGATATACACATAGTACCTCTTCCCCAATAGGGTCTAGTTTGAAACATGAAATACAGCCTTTCAAACAAACATACAGAGAGACACACACTGTTTAAATCAAAGAAATATCCAGACGTAAACAATATTCCAATAAAAAATTGGTACATATGATTGCACATTATACTACATGGAGGAACATCAGTGTATAAGACAGGGTAAATTATTAAGGGGTGTGCATGGAAAGGACAGGACAAACAGTTCTGCTTTAAGCCATGCTGGCGTTAAAAAGTCTGACAGCAGTCGGGATGAAGTACATACAATCGTGTTCCTTCTTGCATTGTGGGTGCAGCATTCTGCAGCCCAAAGAGCTGATGAAGGCAGTGTAAGGGATGAGAGGTGTTGACCATGATGGATTTTAGCTTTGCTAACATTCTACTCTCCTCCACTTCCTGTATGAAGTCCACAGGACAATCCAGGACCAAGCTGGCCCTTCCTGACCAGTTTGATTGACTGAGTCTTTTCCTGTCCCTACAGTAAATTCAGGTCCTCAGAGCACTTTATTTTATTTTGCTTGAAGAGCTGATTACAAATTGATTTAACAGCTGTGTCAATTGTGTCTGCGGCACTTTATTTGTTTTTATTTTGTTTATTGAAATTAAAAGTCCTGTTTAATTTGTACTGCTGTTGCTCCATAAATGTAGGCATTTCTTTTTAGAAGATTCTGAATAAACAAAATTGGCTGATTTGCATTTAAGATTTTGAAAAATGATGTCCCGATACGCACCAATAATTCTGATCAAGACTGTAAAATCCAAATGCCAATCTTTAACTCTCATTTATGTATTTATACGATTATGAATCTTCTTTTTTTTTCCACTGTGACATGTATGACATATGTTTTAAAAAGATAAGAGAAATCAATACAACCCAGGTTAATGCTTCTAAAATTTTTCTAAGCTTGCAGCTTTATACAGTAGACACAGTAGAAGTACAAGTAGAAGAGCAGGTGTGTGGATATGTCAAAGCTTTGTCAAACTTTTAAAGATGAGATCTTTTAAACATACATGAAAGTATAATTCAAAACTAGCCCTTACCCGCGTGAGCCAATTTATTCATGTGTGGTTGTAAGACACTCGTCCACCAATTTGACTCAATATTTATGTGTAATTTATGGCTAAAACTGAACTCCATCATCTATTTATCATCCACTATCTTTCCATTATCTGTGCTTTATGCTCCACTCTGTTGGCCTCCCCTCCTCCTCTCGCTGGCATTAAGTTCAAACTTGACACTGATGTTGACTCGCTTTGTCACCCCTCCGTGGCTGCCTCTCCCTTCCTCTCTTTCTCTCTCTCCCTCTCTCCCCATCGCTCGGAGGACACGAGTGCCCACAGACGCATTTCTCTCCAGAGCCCCCCACCACCACCACCGCACACCTCCCCACCGCCTTCCTCTTTCACTCTATCTCACCCTGTCTAACTCTCTTCATTTCTTTCCTTCTCTCTACTTTACACTCACACAGTATTGTCAACAAAGCTAGAGAACGAGGGACGTTGGGGGAATAAAGGTCCACAGAGGAGGAGAGTAACACACAGGACCCCCGCATCATTTCACCTGCACATGTGGTAAGTTTGCAAAAATGTATCTTTGGAGTGCATTCATGTGTCTTATTTCAGCGCAGATATTTAAGACGGACTTCGGTGTAAGGCTTTTTGGATCAATCTTGCCAACTACGGTGTTCACATTTTTTTGGAATTTATTAGAAAAACTGATTAATCGTTCAGTCTGCCTCGTCCAAATCAGTACAGTTTGACCTTTGACATTGTGCCGCTATCATTATTTCTATACATTTCCTCACTTTAGTGTCTCACAGAGTAATTTATATCCAAAATTACGTTTGATAGACAAGACTTAGGAAAAATTTTATTTTGGCAAATAATAATGATCAAGTGTTTGTTTTGCACTTTATGCTGAAGCTTATACAGCATATTTCTATGCAAAATTTTGCATGCAGCCACTTTGAGTGTGTGAGCGTGAGTAACGCCAGTTTGTGGCTACATATAAATTTTTTGGTTTTTGTGCATATGTGTGTGTGCATGCACGCTTGGGTTTACCAGCAAGAACTGAGCTAAAAGCAAATCAAATGTCACGGCTTTCAGAGTGGGTTCTAATGTATCTTTTCTCCCCATGGTCTACTAGCATAGCAATGTATAACACACACACATTACGACAGCGAGCATGTAACTAACTCCATTTATGTCTGTCATCATGAGGCTAATTCACCCCAATGCCAACCATGTGTGAACTCATGCGACATGAACCCCCTCCTTCTTCTTTTTCCTTTTGCTCCTGCCTCTAAACGGATTGGAGGTTTCAAGGAGGCAGAGAGGAGTCGAAGTGACAGTAAACAGGGGCAAACACACACAGGACTGGACTTATTTTTTCTCTTCATGGTGGTTTGGACACTCATAGTATGTATGAGAAGTTAACCATGCTGAACCTGCAGAGTGGCTCAAACTGGAGCGGGCCTAACAACTGGTACCATGACCCCACTGGCGTTCAGACACAACACAGCACAGGTGAGATGGCATTTTTAACACAATGGAAACAGATGAGCAGGTAAATGTCACCAAATTTAAACCGCAAACAAATTAAAAGCAGCGTGACACAGCGTAAATCTCGCATTCTGTTCTTGAAATTTGCTGCTCGATTGTGGGAATTTTCTTGACACTCATTCATCTTTTTTTGTCACCTTCCTTGCTGCCAGTGTCTGAGGGCTGTCTGCTGGACACAGAGGGCAGCATGGGGGGTGAGGCAGGGGGAGGAGGTTCAGGCAGGGGAGGAGGAGTTCCCGTGGAGCGGGACGAGGGCGAGGAGTCTCAGCTGAGGCTGCAGCTCAAGAGGAAGCTGCAGAGGAACAGGACCAGCTTCACACAGGAGCAGATCGAGGCTCTGGAGAAAGGTCAGGCCATACGAGCACGCACAGCTCCCTCCTTTGCTTTTCAGCCAATCACTGCCCTCCGTGGGCACAATCCAACCAGCAGTGTGTCATGACGCAGCTTGTCCTGCTGCTTTTTCCCCCTGCCAACACCTTTATTCACATATTTTAGTCCTTACACCTTGTTTACAGCTATTTTTAAAACACAAACAAAAGATGACGCTAAAAACAAAATCAGGCCTAGCATATTTTGGCCGCACGGGATCTTTATCAGTCCCTTCAGGAGAAACTAAGCATTGCCACGATCACTTCCAGATGCAGATTATCCACCATCTTAACTCCACAAATATTCCTGATGTGCTCCAAAAAGCCTCTGGCAACATGCACAGCAGTGTTTTGATAATGCATCATTACTGTGGTTGTATTATGCAGTGGAATCTAACTCTCGTAACCTCGTATCCACCGAGAGGGATCAGAGAGCCACCCTTGACTGGATGTGGCTGCAGAGGGCCCTTGAGCTAAATAAGAACGCAATGTCCACTGTGCAGCCAAGTGGAAACGTATCAGTGTGGTCACTCTGTGCAAATGACATTAATGAGGTACACTGACCTCAGTGCACGGCCAAGGCACAATAACAATCATGTGTTGACACAGACGCCAATTATAACCAAGCCAATTATAATAATTTGCGAGACAGGCTTTATTTACAGAGCCATCTTTATCTTTTTTTTAACCACGTGTTCCCAATGTAGACCTTTGACTTAGTTACTTACAGAAATGGCAAACTTTTACAACCATATTTACACAAGTTACCTTGTTGCCTTTTTATATGTAACCAATTTCAATTTGACCAATTAACTAACACAAGAGTTTTGGTTGGGATTAAAGTTAATAATCACAAGAGCAGACCGTTCAGTGTGTAAAGGAGCTTCTAATACAAGACCTGAAACCTCAGAGTTCATGAGGATGACTCAGAGTGCCACTTACAAGATGAGGCATGTTCACATTTCAACTTGTCAACAACAAAAATGTCAGCGGTTTGTCAACTTTAAATTAACTGCCATCATGAGAAATGATTATCTGAAAGAGAAAGTCTCGTTGATGTGAACACTCTGCAGCTCAGCCAATGTCAGGGTGAGAAGTGTGTTTATATTGAGCCACTGATTCTGTAATTCAGTAGGCAAGTGGGCAATAATCATACTCGAGGCAAAACCTTTTTGCTCTTAAGTGAGACAAAAAAAAACATGTTTTGTTTAAAAAGAGATTAAAAGAATAACCTTTAACCTGTGAGGAGTCCTTTTCAATTCAGTTTTTGCCAACCCTCTTTGAAGCAAAGTGCTTAGGCAGCTTCTCAACTTGAATCCTTTCAATTTAACTTTCTGCGTGTTCCATAATGATAAATAATTTATACAAAGTGCAACAAATAAATATTTCAAAAAGGGTTGTGAGGATACAGCTCAGCTTCCTGGATTTATATGTTCCAAGGAAAGATAATTAGTCATGCTGACATTAACCAGTAATAAACCAATATACAGGTTAATGTCTGCCATGATTTGTCAGTAGAAATCCATTTTTTATTAATTCTATGCAGAAATTAATCCAAAATATGTAAGCACATGCTGCGAGTTCTGTCGGGCAATATGCTGTCTAGTAGTCCTGTCATCTTCAATTAGAAATGACATTGTGAGTTTGACATGAGGTAATGTGTTTCACAGAGTTTGAAAGGACACATTACCCAGATGTTTTTGCAAGAGAGAGATTGGCAAACAAGATTGATTTACCTGAGGCCAGGATACAGGTAAGGAGGCTCACATTTATTTTGGTTTCGGCCTGATACGTAACCTTTGATAATATGAAAAGGGTTGGATCTCTGAATTACAATATGATGAAATGAGGGCCTGACAGGACTCTGATTGACAGGTGTGGTTTTCGAACCGAAGAGCTAAGTGGAGGAGGGAGGAGAAGCTGCGCAATCAAAGAAGGTCAGGTGGCGTGACTTCCTGTTCACAGAGCCAAGCCCCTCTGAGCACTTCCTTTAACACGTCTGTCTATCATCATCAGCAGCATGGCAGCAGTTCAGGTAAACACAGTCCCTACAAGCTGTTCACACCGAGTCATAATCACCCTCTGTAATTACAGTATATGCGCTCATTAGCCTGCTCAACCAGCACATCAGAGATACTAGAAGCAAGAGTTTACATTTGATCTCTATGATTTATACATTTGATGACAGGAATATTTTAGTAGTTTATAATTACAAACCTAAGAGCATGCCTGCTTGACTTTTGCAGGAAGGCAAACCATTAGAGTTTCTCCATTAGAGCGCATCTATATTAAACATTTCCACCTTGAGATGCTCTCAACACAGGTTGGCATGTGTGTGTGTGTGTGTGTGTGTGTGTGTGTGTGTGTGTGTGTGTGTGTGTGTGTGTGTGTGTGTGTGTGTGTGTGTGTGTGCTCATCGTCTTGCTGCACTGTGTATCTCTCTCCAGGGTCCATGTTGAGTCAGGCAGAGTCATCCCTGCCCAGCTACAGCTCGCTGTCTGTTTTCTCATCCGGAGTCCAGGTTGGACATTCATCATTCATCCTCACCTTTCAAACTATACCAAAGCCAGTCATCACTACCGAGCAGAATCTGTGTGTGATCACACAGGTTCTACTTCTAATTTCACAAATAAAACTGTTAAAAGTAATGCATTATTTATTGATATCATCGCTGTCTAATTCAAATTACTACAAACTTACAACTACAACCTATTATGCATCATACTTGTTATGGTTATCGCCATAATGATCATTTTGATCATAACTAAAGTAGTGCCTGCTATCCAGAGTATCAGCAAAGGTAGATGCGTTTTCCTTTGTGAGTCATTGTGTGACGTCTTTATGAGATCATGACATCTCTCGAAATCGAGCATAAGTGCCCACCATATTACCTGAACTTAGGCTTAGCCAAAGGCCTGCTGAGGATAATCATGTGAAAGCACAAAGTTGACTCTACACTTGTTGAGAAGTACAGAAAAGAGACTGAAAAACAGAGGTTTAACGTATAGATGAAACCTCTATTCCTTTATTTTCTATTTGATATAATACTTTGATTTTGATATATTGAACCCTTTGAGTCTTTTTTTGCAAAAACACAACACTAGACAATCCCATGTGCCTAAATTTGAGAATTTGCTGCTTTTTATTTATAACATGTGAGTGCTAAACCTTTTCTTTAAATTGATGCTTTTGACAGCTATTTCAAGATCTACCAATTTATGCAAAATGATCTTTAGTTACCTTAAAAATATTCAAGGATTTTTGAGATCTTGTCTGTGAAAGGACTTTAAACTGGACATTTGAACTGTGACATAGACTCACCTTTTGCTATGACACATCGCCGGTTAAAGGGTTTCGTATTGATAGTAAAACAGCTCATCACAGTCAGGCTGTGCATTCCAGCTCGTTGCGTTTTGAGGTTATTTGTATGAATTAGTCAAAGTAAAGCACCCAGAACAAGACACCGGAGATGCATGCTGGTTCTAACAACCATATCTTTATCAGTTGTTTTTTTTACAATAAATTCTGAGTATCAAAACTGCTCTAAAATTTCTCTTTAATGTTCTGGAAAACCTGTTTTTCTTTTTTTTTAAAGAAAGCAACATGTTTGACAGGTATTTTTTCTTACTTTTGTGAAATGTCATGTATAAGTGTTTTAACCTATAACCAGAACAATGGAAAAGCTAGACACTGAGACGGTAAATATGACTGAATGGAATATTTCGGTCTGGAGAAACACTCAGTAATACAGTTTGATGGATAAGTTCCATATGTTAAAGATTCTGGGCTGCTGCTGTGCTATACTCTCATATTACAATACTTTAGCACCTCCATGTGGTTACACAGAAATTTGCTGATGCTTAATTAACTGCCTCCACAGTACATGGTGGAGTACACACCCACAGCTATACGTTTAATCTTGGATGATGGTGTGGTCCTTTTTTTGTATACATCTAACCACTGTCTTTCCACTCCTGTGTCTACACTCCAGTCAATTCCGCCCCAGTCGGCCTCTTCTTACTCCTGCATGTTACCTCCATCTCCCTCTGCACCGCGCAGTTTTGACTCATCGGCGTACTCCTCCCCACATCTGCAGACTCCATCCTCAGCCAACTCCAACACAGGTGGGTGTACTTTTAACAGAGATAGACACACCTTCTTGCTTTGTGCCTGTCTGTTATCTCTGACTGCTTTCTGAGTGGTGGCAGAAATTAGGCTGACCCCAAAATAACTCCTCTGTTTTCCCCCCTTCTCTTCCATTCAGGGCTCATATCTCCAGGGGTTTCAGTGCCGGTCCAGGTCCCAGGGACTGAGCCACAGAGCATGAGTCAGAACCTGGGTCAGTACTGGGCCAGATTACAGTGAGCTCCAGACAATCGCTGACTAGTAAAAGAAGAAGGGGATGGAGTGGGGGGTGGATGAAGAGTATTGTCAGGAAAACAATATTTGGACATACGATTAAAGGAAGCATGGGGCTGAGCTGTAGAGGAGCCTCAATGGGTTGCAGACCCTAAAAAGCATTAAATGTTTACAATTTCAGCCAAGAGCAGCTTTGGTTGCACTTAACAGTACTCTGGTCATACTGGTATTGTCTTAGTATTATCAGGTTGCACATGTTTTTGGATACTGTGTTCATGTTAGAGCTGAGATTAGGATAAAAACAGACTCAGATTGGAAACGTGCAAAAGTCTGGGTTTTCCGTCTGGTGGGACACAGAGAGTTATGCTTTTATGACTTCATAGTTAAAAATTAGCATGGAACTTTCAAAAGTTTCACCATTATTAATTCTGTTGCACCATTTTGCTTTTATTTCTGTATGTTACACCCCAACCGCCCCCACTCCTTTTCCCAAAAGGGGAAAAAAACAAGCAGGGAAAAGACACATAAATGCACCATGACTTGTTGTTGAGCGCTCCAAAAAGTCAGTAAGTCAGAAAGAGCACCTTTTTGTTTTGAATATTTTGTCCCGCAGATTTTAAGAGATGACAGAAGACAACTTTTAGGTAAAAACAATCAAGGATTCAGGAAGTAAATCTGACATTACTGACAACTCTTGGCTTTGAGATATGTGTCTCCCAAGTTTATCTGGAAAAAAAAAAGAAAAACTACCCCATGGACTTTGGCTCTGAAGCTTTCAAAAATCCATGTAAAAAATGTTTTTGCTCACACTCAGAGCACATGGCACCAAAAAAACGTGATTCAGTAGTACTAAGTAAATGCCAGCAGATGTCAGGCGTATTGTGAAGTGTAACCACAGTTTCTTGTTACTTGAGCAGCTCAATGATATTGTGATAGCCAGCTGGTTCCCTGAGCATAAGCTGTGTGAGGCCACTGTGAAGATTTTAGACTCTCTTACTAAAACTTTAAAGTTACTATAAAAAGTGTTCATCCTGCCTATCCTGCCAGCACTGGGTCCACATATTTTTGTACAGACATTTGTGTATGATGAAGATATCTGTGGATTATTGTCAGATGTTATTAGAGGGAAGAATGTAGCATGCTGTGGACCCCAATCAAAGCACATGTTAAACAAGTCAGAATAAACGTCAGCTTTGATAGCTTATAATGTCCAACACTTGGCTAAACATGAAAAACAAATGCTGATCTAATGTTACAGATTTACACAGGTTACAGATTTTTAAAATAGAATTGTTTATTTCCTCTATATTATGTATACAAAAAGAACAAAATGAGCAATGACACATACTTGAATGACACTTTTCCATAAGCCAGTGACAATCAATCATCTTTGCACACCAAACAAAAACCATCAAATCCAAGCACTCTCGAGACAGACAATCAAAGCTGGATCAAAACTGTGAAATTACTGCAACACTGTCCATACAACAGCAATGACTTTGACTGCTGTGCATGACCAAAAGAAGGCGCTACAGACAATCAGTTACTTACAGAAATGAGACAAATGTTGTACAGACGCCGTTAATATTCTTTCACTTTCCCCGGACTATCGGTTCTGTTGATGCATCTCAAATGAAATGTCTTTCAGCTCTTATTTATTTGTCTTTTCACCTGTTCACATCAGTCATTTGTGTTGTTTTTGTTGTTGTCGCGTGCTGTGTTAGTACTGTATAGCTACCAAGAGTCAACCCTTTTGTGAAGGCCTTGGATCCCTTTAATGAAAATAAAATCGTGTGCATTGAATTCCGTTCTATGGTCTTCCTTTGTGATATATTACATTTGTTTACCCTCAGTGGGATCAAGAAAAAGACTACAAATAGTTACTTGAAGTTGATCTAATGAACATTCCTATATAATAAATGGGACGTTAAAAGGTGTCTTTAGAAAAAGCTCCGAAAACTCTGGTGAACACCAACACAGCGCTGAAAAACAAAGTTGATGCATTAATGTTGAATTTGATTATTCCTTTAGGAGCTTATCTAGCGCAATAAAAAATATTGGACTTGTTTTTTTAAGGTGGCAGACACACAAATCCAAGTGAATATTACTACTGAATGTATGTATGTATGTAACGAATGTGTAAATGTCCTTGTAAAAGAACCCTGTACTGGGCAGGAACAAGTTTCACGGGTTTTAGCGTAACTGATTTGAAAGTTGGATGACATCATGCAGTATTACAGTTCTTCTTCACTGAATTTAAAGCCAATCACACATTCAGCAAATGTGATGTAAGCATCCAATTTGTTTGGCGTAAACTCAGTTTCCTGGAGTGCACTGATTAAAATTGTTGGACACACCTTCAGAAGAGCAACAGTATGACTGGGACTATATGGTAGAATGTTCACGCTGAGCAGGGAAAAGACCATTTATTTTCCTCAGGGCAGCAACATGAAGTGGACATGACGGAAACTAGCCAGCTATTAGCCGCACTGCATTTTGTACTAATGGCATGACTCACTTGGACCCAGGAGGATGGACAGAAATTAAAGATGAGAGGAGAGGAAGAGGGGGAAGGGGAGTGAGAGTGAGGGAGACAGAAAGATAATACCAGTGATGCTTTGCAGTGAGATTGAAAATGCAGACCGGCAACCATAATGGGACTATGAGATGCCAGAGCACTCCAGCTTAATGTAGCACCATCACTTACCCTTAAATGTCCTGTTTCATTTGAAAAGCACGGGCCAAGCTGGCTCTCATTGAGAATTATAATCACAATTCGAAACTAACATTCATTTTTTTTCAAATGGATCTTACAGTGAATTTCTTTTCATTTTGATGGTTAAGTAAGTAAATCCAGGGATCTGATCAGTTTGAGATTTTATGTTAACTCAGTTTAAAATGCACTCTAAACACGACATTGTCCTCTCTGTTTTCATATTTGAAAATACAAGATTATTGTCAAATAAGATGCAAAAAATTATTCGTATTGTACTTTGAAGCATAAACGGAGTAATGATTATATAAAAAATCTGAATCAGATTTAAATATGCCAAACCTGCTTTAAGCACGTTTGGACCCAGAGAAGTGTCTTAAGATTAAATGCACATGTGTCTGATGGTTCCAAATCTGATATACTGGCAGCCCTGAGCTTTTAAGCCACAAAGACAGCATACAATCACACAAAGTGCATCTACTGCTTTTTTCAGAGGAGTACGAAAAACTGCATGCCAACATTTTTCTCAGACATTGGAAAAACAGTGAAACACAAAGGAAACTGTCAGCACTTTGTGGTTGAATGCCCCACCAACCAGTTAAACTAGAGGTTATATCCATGTTTGTCAAAACTCATGTAATATCTACAATAAAGTCTTGTAACCACTGAAAAAAAGTTATCAAGTGTTGTTATATTTGGCCAGTAAAGCCTGAAAAGTTTTCTTCATGCACCTGCAACCCGGGATCCCAGCTCTAAAGAGGGACATATCCACACAGATGATCAACCAGTAGCAGAGTTCCTCTGTTCCTGAGTTAAAGAGTTGAAAAATGTCCAAAAAAGTTATTCTAGTCGAAATTTATGAAGTCACAGTGAAACTGACCCGTGTCCTTTGGGATACAAAATGGTATCACTTTGTCTATTAGACATTTGTTTGATCATTGTCACAATGAGGAAGTGACTCCTTGAGTTATGGCCAAAAAAACTGGTTTTGTGAGGTCACTGTGACCGAAACCTTTCACCTTTGACCTCTTAGATTTAATCAGGTCTTCCTTCAGTACAAGTGAATTTCTGTGCCAAACTCAAGCCTCCTCAAAGCATTCCTGAGGAATCACTCATGAGAACTGGAGAGATGGAGAGGCACGGAGAGGCAGAGTGGGCAGCGCTGGTCTGTAAAGACACAACTCAAGAGGACACGAAAGGACTCTGTGGGAACAAATACCCAAAAATGAATCTTTGCTTAAGAAGTTTTTCCTGACCTCGATGGAATACGTCACGATGGCAAGGAAATGTGGTAGTTCTTAGAAGACTGCTGCAGTGCAATAGAAGTCCAACCACACTTAAAACAAACTGAGGCTGATCTATTAAAGTGAAACTATAATCGTTCAAAAATGGTTAAAAAAATCTGGGCTGATGATAAGAAAAAGGAAAAGAAAAAGCCTCAAAAGTCTCACAGGCTGCTCATATGTATTCACATGAATCCCATTTGTACAGGACAAAAAAAATTGACCGCCACTTTGACTACTGCGCCCGCAAATAATTATGGGATGAAATTGTCTCCTTTCTGCTCGTAAAGGTTAGTTCTGTGTTTCCTGTGCTAAAGGAAATCATAAAATAAGCACTGAAGCTCCTTTCCTTTGGACTTCACTCACAAAGGAATATCTTTCCAAGTCTATCCCAAGTTTGAATCTCTGACAGGAGAGACAAAGTTGCATTCTTCCTATATATGAATTGCAACGTTTAGAACATAAAAAAGAGATGGAGAAGATAAAAGCACACCTTCATCTCAAGATGGACATTTTCTATGGACACATAAACAATCTATGCTATCTCAGAACTATCTCAGAACCGTCCAAGTGTGATGTAGAAGAATGTCAGAAACAATCCAATGACTGAGTGTTTGCCAAACTGTGATTTCTTTGATTGTTCAGTTTATACATTACATGAAAAACTTAGTTATTATAGATTTAAGTTGTTGGTATTCTAGAAATGTATTGCTTCCTAACCCATGTTGTGATATGAGCGCATCGAATGAAATTTAATTTCCATTTTGGACAACATGTTCCAGATGTTTTATTCCTATGTTCTTCCATAGAGTAAAGTTTAGCATTTTTTTGTTTTGCAGGATGTCAGGATTGTTCCAGATGGGTGTAAGTTTACACGGGAGAAGTGAGGACTTTGTAATTTTAAGAAATTCCCACCAGGCTGTCAGAGAGATGCTGATGTTAATGCTTTTGAAGCATTTGTGATGTTTTACATTCGGACTAATAAGTGGCAGGTCCGAGATTTCCATATTATCACATAAAGCTTGTTCTATATTTATCCATGGTTCATCTAGTGGGCTAGATTTAAACCATTTTGATATATATTGTAACCTATTGGCTAAGAAATAGTGCTGAAAATTAGGTAAATCTAATCCACCACTGTCCTTGGTCTTCTGTTTTTAAACTAATACGTGGTGGTTTGTTTTTCCACAAAAATTTGGAGATGCATGAATCTAGTGACTTAAACCAAGTGGCGGATGGTTTTATAGGGATCATTGAAAACAAATAGTTAACTTTTGGTAATACCATCATTTTAATGGTAGCGACTCTCCCCATAAGTGATATGGGTAATGACTTCCAACGAGTGAGATCATCCTCTATTGTCTTTAAGAGTTTAACATAATTTAGCTTTGTTAGCTCTGACAGCCTGGAGGAAATGTTTATGCCAGTATCTAATATTTCCTGACTGTAAAGTGATAGCAGGTATATTCTTGAAACTACTGTTGATGGGCAGAACTGTGGTCTTAGACCAGTTGATAGAGTAGTCAGAAAGTGCTGAGAATTTATTTATGAGTGTGATCGTGTGAGTGAGAGATGTCTCTGAGTTCTGAAGGAAAAGTAATACATCATCAGCATAAAGACTTATTTTATGTTCAATATTTTTGGGATGGATGCCTTTAATATTTCCATCTTGTCTGATAGCAGCTGCTAAAGGTTCGATGAAGATTGCAAAAAGTGAGGGTGAAAGTGGGCAACCCTGTCTGGTACCTCTCTGCAGACTGAAGCTTGGAGAAATTTGATCATTTGTCCTGACACATGCATTTGGGGAGCTATATAGTATCCTTATCCAGTTAACGAAGTACGACCCAAACCCGAATTTGTTAAATGCTGCAAATAAAAATTTCCAGTTAACTTTATCAAATGCTTTTTCAGCATCTAGAGAGACAATTGTGGTTTCCAAGTTGTTGATGGTAGAATAATCTATGAGATTAATTAGTCTGCGTGTGTTAGTGGATGAGTGTCTACCCTTTAAAAAACCTGTCTGGTCAGGATGTATTATAAGGGGAGTTATTTTTTCTATTCTTTTGGCGAGAGCTTTGCAGATTATTTTGAGGTCTACATTTATAAGTGATATTGGGCGGTAGCTGGATGGAAGTACAGGGTCTTTTCCTGGTTTCTGTAGAAGGATAATGTTAACAGAGTTCATGTTAGGGGATAATCTGCCATTTTCCTTGACTTGTAAAACCGTTTTGTGAAATGTAGGTTCCAAAACAGTCCAAAATTCTTTGTAGAACTCAGCTGGAAAACCATCTGGTCCTGGGGCATTGTTACTAGGCATACAGTATGTTGAATGGCTTCATGGAGTTCTCCTGTTGAGAGGGGTGAATCCAGAGCCGTGGCCTGTTCGAGTTGTAATTTTGGGAGGTTGATGTTACTAAGAAACCGATCTATGTTTCTGTCTGGTGGATCATTTTGTGATGAACATAAGGCTTTATAGAAGTCCCTAAAAGCATTGTTGATTACATCAGGGTCATGGGTAATATTTCCTTCCGAATCCCTAACCGAAGAGATTGTTGTTTTCTCTTTATTAATCTTTAATTGATTTGCTAGGAACCTTCCAGATTTATTGCCATACTCAAAATTCTCCAAGCGAAGTCTTTGTATCAGGAACTGTGTTTGTTTATCAATAATTTCATTTAGTTCAAGTTTAGCTTTCCTTAATTCATTCAGTATGTGTTCCTCTTTGGAGGCACTGTAGACAACTTCTAATGATTTAATCCTGAGTTCTAAATCTGATATTCTTGAACTTTCCCTCTTTTTCTTATTTGATGAAAAAGAGATTATTTTGCCTCTCATAACTGCTTCCCGCTTCCCAGAGAACACAAGCTGACATTCCTGGCAGGTCATTATTTTCCAGATATATAGACCATTCCCTTTTGAAATAATCAATAAAATCAGGGTCTTTAAGTAATGATGTATTAAATCTCCAATTTCTAACTGGTGGTGTAACTCTGTTATTCTTCAGTGTGATAGAAACTGGAGCGTGATCACTGATGGTGATGGGGTGGATTTTGGTGTCTGAAATATTACTCATCAGAGAACTGCTAACTAAGAAATAATCTATTCTTGAAAATGAGTGGTGTACTGCTAAGAAGAAGGTGTACTCTCTGAGACTGGGGTGGTGGGAGCGCCAAGCATCACAAAGACCAAAATCATCCATATATTGTTTAACAACATTTGTGGACTGCCAGTTCCGCTGACTTCCTGTAGTACTGCACCTGTCCACTCCTGAGTCAGATATCATGTTAAAGTCCCCTCCTATGATGAGTGTGTTATCTGAGTGATCAGAGAGTGAAGTGAAAAAGGAGTGAAAAAATGAGGGATCATCAACATTTGGGCCATATATATTAGCAATGCATAAACTCATATTTTGGATCAATAAGTTAACAATTATAAATCTGCCTTCTGGATCAATAACTGTGTTGTTTACCGTGAAATTTACTCTTCTACTTATCAAAATGGCTACACCTCTTTGTCTGGAGTTGTAACAGGCTGAGTACACATGAGGAAACTCTGCTGTGGTGAACATCAGCTGCAGTCTTTGATAAATGAATCTCCTGTAGTAAGACAATGTCTGCCTGTAGATCCAATCTATTGGAGATTTTTAGTCTCTTCTCCCATGATTCATGAAGTCATGATTCTTGTTTGAGATGCCTCTGCTCATGATTTAAAACGAAGCTGATCGACTGTGTAAAGTTTGTGGTCCTACTTTCTAAATCCGTTTTTGTTCTGCTGTAGAGCAATGCACTCCCGCGTGCATCTTCATATTCAGGGTTTTCTAATACTTGAGAACTTTATATAAAAACGCTTAAGATAGAATACAGTTTCTATGAGCGAAACTCTAATAGGACTACTTAAATAAATTAAATACACAACAAACTAGAGTCTCTTCCGCCTCTTCACCTTTGAGAAGATTTCCCCGAATAAGTTGTTAGCTGCGTTTTGACGCGTGCAAGGTGCCCAATTCTATATATGGACGCAAACCGGGTGATAATTAAAAAAAAAACGCAAACCCTATAAGCACAGACTGGGAGTTGACTATTGATTAGCCCAGCCTAGTCCCAAGAGACAGCGGAGCTTCGGAGGAGAAACAACGGTGAGCTTTGTGTCGGTTCTTTAGGGTTTGGGATGGTTCGGAGAAAGCTGCAGCAATTCGAAATGTGTGTGTTTCCTCCAGATGATGCAGATTCTGTAAATAACAGAGCACTTTATCTACAGTGACTGAGATGGAGTTGGGTCTTGTGCTGTGGATCGTTTGGAACGTAATGGGGAGCACGTCAGCGGTGCCCAACCAATACAGCAGTGCAGTGGTGAGTGGAATATGTTTCACACATAATGCCATACTATAGCGATAGGAAGTTTTAAATGTGTTTTTTTTTTTTTTTCTGGCTAATACGATGAATGTGAAGTTTAGTCAGCATCTCGTTCATTTTTCCGATTCACTTGTTGGGAAAAAAAAGTACAGGTTTTGTTTTGCCTCCGGGAATCGGAGCTATGTGGGTTGATTGGTTGATAAGCATTTTTTTTATGTTTGCCAGTGAAGCATTTTTTTTTTACATTCTACCTATGGTAATCACACGGTTTATATTTCCAGCGAGGTTTTTAATTGAAAACACACAGTTTAGTTGCAATTGTCTTAATATTACAAATGTGAGCATTTGTTGGCCTGTACATCAGGCACACGGTGGCTTTGCTTTGACTGACCTGATGGGTTTGAGTCATGTAGCGGAAACATATGGTGATGAGGGGGCTTACGGATATGGGGTTCATTAGGTTCGTTTGGTTTGGCTTGTGAACCGTTTTTAAATAGTCTTTATTAAAAAAAAAACCTGCCTTTGGGCATGATGCATGTAAACCTATAATCATATAGGCTACCTTTGGAAAAACTATTTACTACAATTGACTGGAGGCTGCAAAAAAAAAAAAGCCGAGAGCTTCTTACTTCACCCGCGCAGTTCCTAAAAAACGGCATCATTGCCGGTTTTTGAGGAACTTCACATTTATTGGCATCTTTCATTCAGGGGAAAGGAGTTGTTTCACTTCTGTAAAGGAATCAGTCATTTCAGAGGAATAATAATATATATAATACATAGCCTATATACATACAAATATGTATGTATCAACAAAAACATCAAATTAATATAAAGTAAATACAACAAAGTGACCTGCTTTTGTCTCTTCACAACTCATGTGAACATCTGCTGCTTGTAAAACCCACAAAAAGACTGTTGATGGAGAGGGCGGACACCTTTTCCTCTCAGTTGTAGCATCAAAGTGTTGAAACAGGGTGGAGGCAGGAAAGGAGCAGGTTTCAAAATCACTTTAAAGAAACAGATTTTCTTTCATTTGATAACCCAGCAAATGTATGTCAACTACTGTCTGTTCTCTCTGCAGTTATCTTGAACAGATAACTTACTCAACAAGGACAAGATGTTGCAATATATAACGAAACAACTTGCTGACAGGGTGCCTTGTGAGCAATGAGCTGACAGAGAGCTGATGGTCTATTGTCAGGAGCGGAGCAGTGTTAGCTTCCATTCATGCTAGTGATGAATTTCAGCAACAATGTCGATTGCCTAAGCTGGGTTATTTTCTCTTTCTTTGCTTCTTTTTTTTGGCCCATGTTGCAATTCTTTAAAAGTAACTGCCAAATTTCTTCTGACTTCCTTGTTTTGTGTCCAGGACTGGTTGAGCAGGTATGGCTACCTTCCTCCTCCTGACCCACGCACCAGCAAACTGCAGACCAAAGAGGGGATTGAGAACGCCATCCGTGTCATGCAGAGATTCGGAGGGGTCCAGGAAACTGGGTTGCTGGGTAACAACCTCTTAACTTAACCCCTCCCATGCCAACATATCCACTACATCCCTGTGAACTACCCTGTGTAACATACAGAATCTATTCAACGTCTCCTCCAGACAGTGAAACAATCAAACTCATGTCGACGCCGCGTTGCTCTCTTCCCGATATTGTTGGAGGTGAAGACATGAGGAAGAGGAGGAGGCGCAGGAAAAGATACGCTCTGTCAGGCCTTAAGTGGCATAAGACAGACCTCACATGGAGGTGTGTTTCCTGTCATGTTACATTGTGGCTTTATGGCTCCCATGTATGAATCATCACTTTAGGGTTTTTCCATAATTACTGCATGTCAAACAAAGAAACAGATCTCGATGTATCACAAGGGTTGTTGATTTTAAAGTTTTACATGTTTGCATAGTGATTTTCCGGAAGTTTTTTTTTTACTCCTTATAAAGCCGTCAAAAGTCTGAAAAGAAAAGACTTTTAAGAAGAAGAAATCTAATCCATCTGCATAGCTAATGTTTGATTAACTGTGATCCTTCTGAACATATATAAACGATAGAGTTTTACAAGAAGGACAATAAACACAAGCAAAGGATTCATATTTGTTGTCGTGAAATAATTATCCCCTCCTGCAGCATCCACAGCTACCCAACACCCTCCAACTCACCGGGCCTCTCAAACGATTTGGTGGACAACATCTTGACTCATGCTTTCAAAGCCTGGAGTGACGTGGCCCCCTTACGTTTCCATCAGTTGCTGCGTGACAGCAGAGGGGCCACAGCTGAAGGGGACATCAGAGTGTCTTTTGCTCGCTTGCTCCATGATGACGGCTACCCTTTTGACGGGCAGGGTGGCACCTTGGCCCACGCCTTCTTTCCCGGCAGGGATGAAGTGGCCGGTGACACACACTTTGATGATCATGAGATCTGGAGCTATGGAGGTATTTATCGACGGATGGTGCAAGATTACCTGTGCCACATTAGACGCACAAAGCATAGTCAGATACAGTAATCACAAAAAGGATTTTTTTTAGACCAGAAACATTTCTTCATTCAGTGACACAAAATTCACAATGCAAGTTTTTTATCTATTCATTTTTTTCTTTTTGTTGATCCAGTCTCGTTTTTTCCTCACGCGTCCGCAGGTGACAGCAGCAGCACAGACTTGTTCACAGTAGCAGTGCACGAGTTTGGCCATGCGCTGGGCCTGTCTCATTCTTCATCCGATCCATCCATCATGAGGCCATACTACCAAGGTTCCATTGGAGACATTTCCAAGTTCAAACTAGCCCTGGACGACAGCCTGGCCATTCAACAGCTATACGGTGCGAGACTGTCATGTATTCAGTGCAGACAACATCCGAAGTGTGTTGACGTTTCTTGCTTTTCTGTTTCTTTTGCTTCGCCTGATAAGAAGTCTTCATCTCTGTAACAAAATCTCAGGAAATTACCGGGTAAACCTCGATGAGGCCTAGAATAATGTAAAAGATTGGTTCAAATGCAGACAAACACACATTTTGCTTTGTGTGAAACAGTTCGTTTCACACAATGTTTGCATGAAAGGAGCTTCAATGCCAAATGGCTCCTTTCACAGTCTGTAAAGATAGTAACATTAGAAACATTAGAAACATTCACAACCATGCTAGGGTACAGGCTTCTCCAAATAGAGAAGACAAGGCTCTGCACTTGTTAAAAAATGTCTCTACTAATTACTTGTTGTTCATGTAATAACGTCATAAGTTGGTTAAAGTTCATAAAATCTTTAAGTGCTTGTTTTTCATCATCAGTTTCTGGAATAATATTTATAGATTATCAAAAGACCTAGTAAAATGTCAGATTTTCCCACTGATGATATCAGGCATTAATCAGTAACTCGTGTGTAATGGTGCATGCATGCATAAAGAGTATTAAAATATTTCTTTGACGTCTTAAAAAAGAAACAGATTGCATCCTGTTGGTTACAGAGAAGAATGCATATTGTTCCGTCAGTTTTTCTTATGCTGTCATCAGCTTTCGTTTCCTCTTCATTGTTTTCTGTGGTTATTTTTCTGTTGCAGGCATGAGAGACAGTTGGCAACCAGGTGGTGTTGATCCTGAGCCCCCACACCTTCCGAGTCCACCTCCCCCAAGACCAACACAGCAGTGAGTCGAATGCTCGACCACTCCACTTATGGTCAAATGAATGATGATGAGTGATAAGAGCCCTTTGAAGAAGCCTCACAGTGGCAGTGTTGGGTCTTGCTGCGCCCTCTAGTGTTTTCTTTATCAAACTACATTCAATTAAATTACAGTTTGACTTAGGTTTTGACTAAACTCTCCTTGTCCCAGTTCTGATCCTTCATTCCACGAGCGTTGTCAGGGGGGCTTTGATGCAATAGCCAATATTCGGGGAGAAGTCTTCTTTTTTAGAGGTAAGAAGAAAACATCCAAATTTCTCAATAAAGAAAAAAAGAGAAAACGTGCTTAAAATGCTTTTTTTATTCAATATCTTAAAAATAATCCCTTTAATTGTAGCAAAAGATAGTCTGAAATGGTTCCTATTTCAGTTTTTTTAGTATTCTTGGTGATCCTCTTTAAGAGTTGCAGAGTTTCTGAATCAACGCTTCACAATGGTGACATGTTTGCTCTCTTTTCTTGGAAAGGTGCACAGTTCTGGAGAACTAAGAGGGACGGATCTTTAGTGTCTCTAAAGCCGGCGCTGATCAAGAACTTCTGGATGGGACTTCCGCCAAACACGAAAAAGATTGATGCTGTCTATGAGAGGAAGAGTGACAGCAGAATAATTTTCTTTATTGGTGGGAACTAAATCTTGCCAGTGTGTTACATTGGTTGACCTTATTTTGTTATTAGTCAGAGCTGAAGATGTGAATACATTTTACGCAGTCTTTTGAAGTTTTGGGGAAGCATGTAGAATTAATGTTGAAAAACAGCTTAAAACTATGATATCAGCAGTAAAAAGGGATGACAATTCAAACTAAAACAAAAAATCTGCAAAAGTTAGATTAATAAGGAATAAAATAAAACTCAACATCCACAATAAAGCAGCATTCAGTGAATATGTTAAACCAGAGAGCCATTTTGACATAGACATTTTCTCATGCTGTCCTCCATCTATCCAGGATCTCAGTACTGGGTCTTCAAAGACACAGTGGCCATGAGCGGGTACCCTCAACCCCTCTCTGATTGGGGCATGAAGACAAAGAGTGGGGTGCTGGTGGACAGGGTGGATGCAGCCTTCATCTGGGCCCATAACGGCAAGACGTACCTGTTCAGCGGGGGTCAGTTTTGGAGGTTTGATGAGAGCCAAAAGAGTGGGCAAGTTACCAGACAGCCAGAGCCGGGCTACCCACGAGACAACAGCGTCTGGGGAGGAATGCCTACACATATGGATGACATCATCAGTTGGGGAGAAGGTAACATTGAGTTCAGATGCATAGATATTGAAGAGATTGTCTGACAGAAACTCTGGACAGATAAACCACAGAAGGGTTATTTCTTGGGTGATGTCATTTCTCAGCTGGTGCCGAAGATGATGAAAGGCATGAAACGTGGTCAGCGCAGTGGAAGATCAGTCGTGATAAGAAGCTCTAAATGATGTGTACCACATATGAGGCTAGGGGATTTTTGTCACAAACCAAGGCACTTGGGGAAACCATCTGGGAACAGAAAGATTAATCGAAACTGTTCAATTTTATCTTGAAGAGAACATGATTGTGTGAAGGGAAAGAAAGATTTATATCACACTACTCAACATATGTCAGATGCTGGAGTAAAGTAAGGGAGTAAAGTAAGTGATTAAAGTAAAAATAGAAGAGCCGCACATTCCAGCTCCACATGCATACCACTCTATTCAACAACATTTCAGCCCTCGGGCCTGTCTTCAAGACAAAGACACTGGTACGTTATATATACCACACCCTCGCTTCCATACAGCCAACAACAATCTTTACAGAGAAACCATAGTCATTTTGTCAAGAAAACGAAAAGCCCACAGTGTCAAGAATTCTAATTTTTCCATACGATGCCATGACCAAACATCCTCCAACAAGTCAAAAATGCTCACAAAAAGTAAAAAAAATATCCAGAAAAAGTTCATTTATCCAGTTTAAATTAACATGATGAGCAAGCAACGTTTTCTTTAATATCTAATAATTAGGGGTACATTATGAGAAAGATTCATCTCAATGTTCTATGATCAGACCACGTTGTGACAGAGTTTTCTGATTATGTGTCCAGGAGGGTTCTGTACTGTAGAACATTAAAATGACCTCCCAATCATGATATTAATCCCAATAAAAATATCCTTATCCTTAGAGTGGAAATAGGATGATTGAATTCAGCAAAATGGCCTGCAGCTGGGTCATTCATATTTAGGTATTATAATAGTACTTCTATGTCCAGCAATTTGAGTGTTAAGTAGTTTACTTATTTTTCCCACGTATGGTTTGTCACAAGTACAAGTGATAAGATAAATGAATTCCTTAGCGTGACACATCAGACCTTCTATTGGGATCTCTTGACCAGTAAGAGGAAGTTTAAAACTATTCCATTTATCTGTTTCCAGCCCCTACAAATCTTGGTGTCTTTTGGCAGCATGAAGGTGGCGCTAATGGGGCCGTCAGTTTATAAAATGTTTAGTCTCATGATTTCCCACAGTAAACTCGTAATTAATTGCAAATTAATCACACTTTTGTCATATGTTTTTTTTAAATATTTATTTCTGCAACAATCCAAAACAAATTGTCCTGACAATGTTGCTGTTGCTGTGGTTTCTCTTCAGGAGATGCCTATTTCTTCAAGGACAGCTTCTACTGGGTCAGTCAGAGCGGAGGACTGACTCAAGACATTGTCACTCCCAAATCCACTGCAGTGGACTGGCTCAGATGTCCTGCTCCTCCCTCCACCTCCACTCCGCCAAATCCTCGAAACCCAAAGGGATGCAGCTGTGACTTGACCGGATCATCTCAGTCTCTGAGGAGCAGCTGGCTCATCCTGATCTCTATTGTTTTGGTGATCAATGAGTTGATCAGAGGCCGGAAATTTGCTTGATGTGTGAGCAGCTGTTTTTCATGCTACTTCCCTCATTCCACCGAAGGATGAATAGAGACTCAGTAAATCGCCATATACTCAGAGGGTTTTAACTCACATGCTGGTGTCAATTACATGCTATAAAAATTTGACTTTTAATACATTGATAGCAGACAATGTTGCTGTAAATACTAGCCCTTATCAGAATATGTTGTCAACCCACTAAAGCAGTTGCTTTTGCATTCTCTTTCGATCCTGCTATAGAGTTTCACATGTTCCCGTTTGTCAAATAAGTGTTACATTACACGAAGCCTCTATAGGATAAATGGAAAACTAACACCATGATGCAGCACATATGATACACCCTCCTAATTATAATGTCTTATATAACCACCTTAGGTTTGTACGGCAAACAGGCCACACAAACATACTAGGACTTGATTTCTTTAGAAGAATTGTTTTAGAATCAGATATTTGTGCTTGTGCTTAGATATGTAAGCTATTTTCATGAGCCCTGGATAGAGGGATGTTTGAGCATGTTTGTAACATCCGGTATTAATGTGAAGCGCTTTTATTTTGTACACAAGACAGAAAGTGGTGTTAACCTGTAACTCAAGGTGTGTGAATAAAGGGCTGCTGCCGTTCTATGGAGTAAAGTAGCTGTCAAAATGTTCGTGTGCATAAACTAGAAATGCATGCATAAATGAGTCCAAAAGTTTTGACATCAAGAATTACGAGTTACGAATTACGAGTTACGCATGCAAGTTATCTTTTTTTTTTTTTTTTTTTAACTTTATTAGTAATTCAACAAAATAACAGTTTACAAATGTGAGCATAACGCCAAAAAGAAGAAAGCCAGGGGGAGCATAGGAATAATAATAATAAAAAGAAGAAGATGACCTTCATGATGCACTTACAACAAGAGAGCTAATGAACACAAAGACATGTGTGCCAAGAAATCTCTTGTAATAAAAAAGCAAAAACAACTATATGGGCCTGTTCCCAACTTGGGATTTTGGACGAACTGTTGTCATAATTCCTAATTTTTTTTTATGTTTTATTTTATTTTTTATTTTTTTATTACAAGAGATTCCTTGGATCAGCTCGTTTTGTATCAGAGGGCTTAAGTACTTGATCGAGTGAGCAGGACGGCTAATCAGTTCTTGTAGCACTGGGTCATATTTTGCCAAGAGCTCGATGATGGAAAGGAAGTTGCCATTATTGGCTTCACCAATGTTTTCCCTATGCCCTCTAAAGGGGATGTTGTTCATGGCTAATGTGAGGGTAACATTAATCACTCGGTCTATTACCTGTCTCCAAAAGCTTGCTTCCTGAAGTATATTCCTCTCCGTTTCCTTATCCATGACTTTGTTCTGACGCCAATTGTCATAGATCACACATGCAGCTGTATGTGCAGTAGAAGTCTCGTGTTGTTGAATTTTCCTCGACAAATTGCGCCAGGTATTTGTTTTCCAAGTGTGCTTTGCAAAAAGCCAGCAGGGCTCACAGTACGCTACGTCTAGCATCTGAGAGTAGCATAGCCATTTTCTCTGTATCTCCAATCCAGACTTGGTTTTGCTAATGTAGAACGATGCAGCAAAGCAGCGGTTCTCCTGTTCAGGGTCCCGTGGGAAAGGACCAGTTGGCTTACATGACCCCATAGACACTATAAAACGTTTCACGTCTGCATCAAGACTGTCGTAGAAATGCCCCATGTCAGTTGGGTATTCCCTCGATGTTGAAACGCCCAGGTTTTCAACTTCTGTAAGCGCACTGTCAGAGTCAGACCCCCTACTGTTAGCACAACAAGCCACCGAACTAGCTAGAAGTTCACTGCCCCCCTCCTCACCCACATCGCAATCTTTACTCGCTGGGCTGGTAGCAGCAACCTCCTCATCTCCCTCTCTGGTCCTCTGAAAGAACGTGCTTATTTTCGGAAGTTTTTTCCGCTCTTCCAGCTGCTCTTCTTTCCTTTTTCTTTTCTGGAATCCACTTAAGTGTTTCTTCTTGGTCTCCATCGCTAACACAATGAAAGTAACGGTTTGTCTAACGTGACGTCTCACGTCTTGCTTCTTTCCCACATTTCTTCTGTGGGATAGCTTACCAGCAGGAGTGCAGGCTGACTATGCGGCTGTGAAGGAGAAGCTACAAGAAGCCTTTGGACAGAGACATTTCCTGGACTGTTTTAGAGCAAATCTCTCTGCTCGTCCCCGTGCCCCAGGTGAGAGTCTGGAAGTGTATGCAGCAGAGATTAGCAAGCTGGTTCAGGATGCTTTCCCTGGTTACGGGGGAATAGCTCACAAAGAAGAAAAGTTCAGACGGTTCCTCGCGGGGGTTGACCCGGCTCTAAGGGCTAAGTGTCATGAGCAAGGGGCTACTGACTTAAAGGAGGCTTTGGTGAATGCTGGACGGTGTGAGATGGCTCGAGAGACTTTAAAGTTGGACTATGTTAACAGCCAGTCCCACCCACCTCTGGTTGGTGGAAGTGCAGCAGCAATGGTGCAGTCTGTATCTGATGGCGGCGGGCTGTATCGTGCTGTGGACAGACTTACTGAGGACATAAGAGAGTTGAGAACGGACATGAGACGTATGGTGGAGGACAACAACCGGCTGAAGTCAAATCACGCCACTGATGGATGGAAAGACATTCTCCACCACATGGAGGTCAGTGCCAGTGTACCTGTGGGGAGCTGGGCTGCCAGTCACGCCGAGCACCAGTGGGCTGGAGAGGTCGTTCGCCTGATCGTGGTTGGTCGGACAGACGTGGCGAGGAGAGCCACAGAGAAAGAGACGGGACATCTTCTGAGCAGCACGCCCACTCTCCACGTTGGCGGAGCCCCAGCCCTGCCAGGAACACCTTTGTTGGAGAGACACGGCGGCGGACGGGAGTGCGCTTTCTTTCTCTAAGACGGGAGAGCCCTGCTCACCAGTCGGGAAACGAGATATAGCTGGTGTTGTGGCCCAAACGTCAGCTGAAGAACGCAAGGGCCCCCAAGAAAGAGAAATATGCGCCCTTCTACCAGATACTGTTCAAATTCAAGACACTTTGAAGCCCAGATGCACTTCTTATGTGAGGGGCAGCCTGGAAGGTATGGAGATAAATATATTGGTGGACTCAGGATCGACAGAATCATTTATCAGCTCTGATTTTCGCATGGCTGTTCCTGCTCTACGCACATGACCTCTGAATGCTGAGCTGATTGATGCACGTGCTGTGAACGGTCAGATGCTCGACACATTGGGCACTATCACTGCCACCCTTCATCTGGGCAACAAATTCTGGCAGCATGTGTTTTATGTGATGAGAGGTTCTACACAAAAAGCACTATTGGGACCGGACTTTTTGAGATCAAATCATGCCCTTTTGGACTTTGAACAAGGTCGATTGCAGTTGAGAGACACAGCTGTCCCACTGTTAAGGACCAAGGATTTTATTCCAGAATGCTGCAATGTTTCCATCACAACAGCAGTCACACTACCACCCCTCAGTGAGATGATGGTGCCTGTTAGCCTGAAGCCAGCTGGGCTATCTGATCCACTACCAGACTTTATGGGTTATCTGGCGCCCAATCTTCCAAGAGACAGTGAGTGTGTGGTGGCTCACACAGTGACCTCGGTAAAACAGCGGGCCACAACCGCTCGTCTGCTTAATCCTACAGACCAGGACATTCCACTGAGAGAAGGCATGCATCTTGGTTAGTGCAGGAATCTGAGCTAGTGACACTCCCACAGCCTTCAGCTCAACTCTGCTCTGCCATTGCAGTCGGTGATGTACCCTCTGTGTCTCTCGACGATTCTCCACTTAACGAACAGCAAAAAGAACAGCTGATTGCACTGCTGAGGGAACACACAGACATCTTTAACAACACAAAGGGGCCAGCAGGGAAATGCACCCTCATCCAACATCGTATCAAGACAGGGGATCATCCTCCTTTCTGTCAGCGCGCCTACCACACTTCACCAGAGAAGAGGGGGGAGATTGACCGCCAAGTGGATGCCCTGTTAACACAGGGGATGATTGAGGAGAGCTGCAGCCCCTGGGCCTCGCCTGTCATCTTGGTCAAGAAAAAGAATGGTGAGTGGAGGTTCTGTGTGGACTATCGACGTCGAAACAGTGTGACAGTTAAAGACTCACATCCACTCCCGAGAGTTGATGACACCTTGGATGCGCTGGCAGGTGCTGTCTGGTTTAGCACATTGGACTTTTCTAACGGATATTGGCAAGTGGAAGTTGCCGAGGACGACAGAGAGAAGACTGCCTTCACTACAGGCAGGGGCCTCTACCAGTGGCGTGCAATGCCAATGGGCCTCACAAACTCTCCTGCAACATTTCAGCGCATGATGGAACTGGTGCTTAGGGGCCTGCCCTGGCAGGTGTGCATGGTCTACCTGGATGATGTGTTGATATTCAGTCCCACATTTGAAGAGCACCTTTAGACAGCAGGACTCAGACTGAATCCTGCAAAGTGCCATCTGGCACGTGATCATGTGGTGTTTCTGGGCCATGTGGTTTCCAGTCATGGACTACAGCCGGACCCCAGGAATACAGAGACAGTGAAAACCTGGCCCGCACCCCAAAATCCAACAGAGGTAAGAGCATTTGTGGGCCTGTGCTCTTATTATAGACGTTTTGTGAAGGACTTTGCCCGGCGTGCGGCCCCGCTGCACCGGCTGACTTGTAAAGACATTTCATTTGACTGGACACCTGAATGTAATGAAGCTTTTGAGTCTTTGAATCAGTGTTGTCAACTGCTCCTGTTGTCTCAACACAGATGGTCAGCCTACGGAGACAAATAATGAGGCAGATGTGCTCTCATTCCTTCAGGCTCTGTCAAGTGAAGAACAGGAGAAGAGGGAGCTTCAACAGGCTGACTTGGATACAAAGCCAGTCATGAACTGGATTGAGGGGGATGGATCTCGTCCACCTCGGGCGAGGATGAGAGGCAGCTCTCGGTGGCTTCGCAAATTATGGACCGAATATCCCCACCTTTCAGTAGTGAATGGACTGCTTTGTCGAAAGGTGAGCTCATCTCTCACTGGAGATGCTCTGTGTCAGGTGGTGGTGCCTCGTTCCCTTGTCTCAGATGTGCTGCAGCACCTGTACGGGAGCCCGGTATCTGCACATTTCTCTGCGGAAAAAGTGTTTGAGCAAGCAAGGCAGGTGTGTTACTGGCCCTCTTATGTTTAAAGACATCAAGCTGTGGTGTGACTTATGTGTGCCTTGTCAGACCCGCAGAGCACCCGTGCCAAGACATCGGGCACCTATGGGTGGGTCCCCAGCCACACGACCATTTCAAAGAGTGGCTGCTGACATTCTTGAGCTGCCTGTGACATCAAAGGGAAACAGATATGTGTTGGTGGTGGAAGACTACTTCACCAAATTTGTGAATTTATATGCTCTTCCCAACCAAACAGCCCAATCAGTTGCAGGTTGCCTATTTGAGGACTATGTTCTTGTGCATGGAGTTCCAGAGACTGTTCACAGTGATCAGGGTCGGCAGTTTGAAGCTGAGATTGTTCAAAGACTCTGTGAGCTTTTGGGAATAAAAAAAACACGCACCACTCCCTATAATCCGAAGTCAGATGGGATGGTGGAACGCTTTAACAGAACACTGATAGACCAGCTGGCCAAGTTATTGCAGACTTTTGGAGGGGAGTGGGATGGATATGTTAAGCATGTGGCTTTTGCCTACAATACATCTGTTCATGCCTGCACCAATTATTCCCCATATTTTCTGACACATGGACGTGAGGCCCGTATTCCTGTGGATGTTTTATTGTTGTCTCAGAGGGCCAACTCCTACTCTTCTTGTGGCTATGATGACTTTGTGACATCACTCAGGGGCAGATTGGATGCTGCTTTTAGTGGAGCCAGGCTGGGTTCTGCAAATGCTCATGAGAGACAAAAACTTTACCATGATGGCGTGGCTCGTCATCGGCCATACACTGTGGGGGATTTTGTTTGGCTGCATGATCCTACAGAGGATCGATTGAAACTGGCTCCTCATTGGAAGGGCCCTTACAGGGTCATGGCAGTGTTAGACACACAGGGGGAGCGAGGACTCACCTATCGCATTGGGGATCCTTCCAGCTGTACGGGAAGTGGGAAAGTAGTACACTATAACAGACTGAAACCTTACACACTACCGATGCCTTCTGCTCTTTCCACTACGTTGCCTGAGTTCAATGGAGAGCCACAAGAGTCACTTGCTACAGTGGGTTTGGATGTGGGTCACCCTGACTCAGGGGACACCCTGACTCAGGGGACGCACAACATAAAGTTTCCCTGTCAGGAAGGCTCCTGAGACAACCTGCTCATTTTAGGGATTATGTCTCATACAGTTAGATTATATTTGTTCTTTAAGTCATGCTGTTGCAGTTAAGAGAGGGAATGTTAAGAAAGTCAGCAAATGCTCTGTTTTGCCAGGTTAAATGTGCTGTAATGATACTTTGTCTTTGTGTGTGGTTTTGCATGTCCAAACGCTATAGTGTATCAGCTGTTGCTAGTGTGCATGATAATGTGGTGGGGCGTGCTTTACTGTGACTGCACTAGTCAGTTTGCATTGTGTCGGGATTGCGTTGTGTTTGTTTTCATTGCATTACTTTAAGTGTATGGATAAAGCTAATGTGGTCTTTACAGATTTTTTGTTGAAACGAGGACGTTTCTTTTTAAGGGGCCGTAGGTATGTAAGCTATTTTTATGAGCCCTGGATAGAGGGATGTTTGAGCATGTTTGTAACATCCGGTATTAATGTGAAGAGCTTTTATTTTGTACACAAGACAGGAAGTGGTTCCGGTGTTAACCTGTAACTCAAGGTGTGTGAATAAAGGGCTGCTGCCGTTCAAGCCAGCGAATGTGAGAACGCTACATGTGGTTCTTTTATATACCTCAATATAATAATAAGAAGACCCTCGGTTACAGATACATAGAGTAAAGGCAGAAAATGATTTGGTGATATGAAACGTGTGAACAGTGTGATGCGAAAAGCAAAGCTGGACTTGTTATTTGTTGTTGCACTATTTTGGTTATGTTTTTCAGTGTGATAAATGGAGCAACGCGATAGTTCTGGCAGACCACGTAGTCAACGCGCCCTTTGCCTATTGGCTGACGCCGACCCAACCCTTATGGCTGTCCACGAACCAACTGCGCTTATGGGTAATCAGCTGCTGCTCGCAATTGGATGCTGGCATTTGGGGCGCTTCATTTAAACTTGGTTGCTGTCACTGCTCTTTTTGCTTTCTGCTTGCAAGACGTAGCTCCGATCAGCATACGCGCTGATGCTAGTATTATTATTGCTGCTGCTGCTTACCCTGTCGTCCGGCGTGGATCCCCGCTGCCGGCGGAGTCGGAGAGTCTGCCGGAGGACTCGGAAGATTCGGCTGAGATGGACGCCATGGAGGACACCGAACCTTCCCAAGTCCAGCGAGCCAAGACGCGACACCGGGCGGGCTAGTGATGGCAAAACGAGGCTTTTTGAAGCATTGAATCATTTTGAACCATTGTGTCATAAAGTCACTACTCGAAGCTTCATTCAATTCCCTTGGGTGACATCTACTGGCGTAACGATTGTTGCACCATAAGAAGCCCTGTGAATGTGATGCATATCATAACACGTATGTGTTGTATATGGGTTTGTAGTACCTCATTAAAGATTGATTAATTTACCCATGAAATAATAATTTGCCCTCTCCGGGTCAGGAATGAGATCCTTCCCCAAGTTGAGGAGTTCAAGTATCTCGGGGTCTTGTTCACGAGTGAGGGACAAATGGAGCGGGAGGTTGACAGGCGGATCGGTGCGCCATCAGCTGAGCCAGAAGGCGAAGCTCTCGATTTACCGGTCAATCTATGTTCCTACCCTCACCTATGGTCAGGGGTGCAAACAGAGGTATGGTCAAAAAGGAGTGAGATTATCGAAGCCCACGCCCCCGCAGGAATTATCATATAATTACATTTTGCCACCACCTCTGCCATCCAGGGCTCACCCTATTCACACAAAAATGTTCTTTTTATGAAAATACACTGTCCCAGTTCCTTGGAAATTCTTAAAAGTAAAGAATACTGAGACAACGCTGGAAACATTTGGCATGTCCCCTTTTTTTCAATTTTTTTGAAAAAGTCTGACATTTTGAATATGACTCAATACACACAAGTTCCAAAATATCACACCATTAACAACCTCAGTTCACTCTCATAGACTTTTATATCACCACAACTTTCTTTAGCACAGCGAGAAACAACAGAAAAATAGCCTCAGAGCAGCTAAAAAGACAAGTTTCTCACCGTTGCTCTCTGTATTTCAAATTACGCCGATATTGGAGCTTGCAGCGGCTCTACAGGTGACAGGTGAGTGTTAGCCTGTTAGACACAGAGCTAGCATTAGCATGGACGACGGTAAGCGTTAACAAGCCTTTATTTTGATAACTGACTCGTCTTACCGACGTACTTGTCTCCGGACTTCCAATCGGTATGTACTCTGACTTTCTTTCAGTGTAACTCGGGATTTTTCTCCTTTTTCTGTCCTTTTCACAAGTAGCTGCGCTTTACTTCTCTGGTTAAGGTCAGAAAATAACGTAAAAATCGTGCGCCTGTAGTTCACCTGGGTGTTGAGGCACTCCCCACGTGGGGTCATACGAACTGTGCGGTGCATTCAAATGCAAACTTTAAACTTTACCGATGCAAACATAAAATAAATACTCTCCCGCTTCTTTTATTGGTCTCTATGTCAGTCCAGAGAGATTGGGGGCTGAACTTTGATGAAATTATAATCAGACATTACAACAACATCCCCCCCCCCCCCCCCCTAAAAAAAAAACTCATTGGATCTGCACGATTCACACAAGTCCCCCAGACAGCTGTGAAAAAGGCGGCATCCGCCAAAAGGCGCGCCGTTTGCACCCCTGTATGGTCACGAGCTGTGTGGGTAGTGACCGAAAGAACGAGATCGCCAATACAAGCGGTCGAAATGAGTTTCCTCCGCTCTCCCTTAAGGCTGAGTTATACCTCTTTTAACTGCCCTTGCGCTTGTGTTAATGGCTCGAGACGTTTAGGCCGATTTCAGACTAGAGCGTGGCGTGGCGGCAGCGAGACGACGGCAGTCTTAACGCCAGTTATCAGGCGGTGTGTTCTACTTGGCTTTTCACACCGGACAGTCCGCGGCCGCGGTAGTTCCGCTCCAGCCCTGTCTGCATTCCCCATTCATTTCAACGGGACACCGCTGGCCACTGCCGTCCAAATTCCGCTCGAGTTCTATTTTCCAAAAGCAGCGCGGGACGGAGGCGTCTCCCGCGCCGCTACCGCCCGACTACCGCCGCGTCGGTGTGCAAGGACAGATCTGTTCTCATGTATTTTCGCCTCCGCCGGTGAAAATCGCTTCCGTTCCGCCACGCTTTGCCGCCCTGGTCTGAAATGGCCCTTATGCTTCATTTTGCTTTGCCGGCGGTTGCGTGTGCTGCGTGGCGATTCACCGCCAGGACAGTAGGTGGGTAGGGTGAGAAGCTCGGTCATCCGGGAGGGCCTCGGAGTAGAACCACTGCTCCTCCGCATCCAGACGAGTCAGATGAGGTGGCTCGGGCATCTGGTTAGGATGCCTCCTGGACTCCTGGTGAGACACGTCCCACTGGGAGGAGACCCCGGGGAAGACCCCGGACACGTTGGATCTCTGACAGGGAAACGCTTCGGGGTCCCCCCAGAAGAGCTGGAGGAAGTGGCCGGGGACAGGGACGTCTGGGTTTCTCTGCTTAAAGCTGCAGTCTGCAACTCTTTTTCAAGCATAATGCCTGGAACTGTCCGGGGATTCTGAAAGTAGTACATTAAATACCCCAATACAAAAAAAAATGAGTTCTCTAGGTCCCCTATATGTCCCGCTAGGTCCCTCCAAAGCCAGCAGGTTTGTTTACAAAATTGCAGACCGGACCGGTAAAAGGTAACCAATCAGGTTTACGAGCTGGGCTCTGCTGCCTGTCAATCACCGATTGTGCACGCGCGATACAAGGTAGGCTCGTCCCCACGCTTATTTATCTGGACTATTGAACTTCATTACAGGCTAGTCTACTTACTGTGTCTTCCATGATCGCAAATGACAGGTGAGTTGATGAATGAGGAGTCGTGTAGGCGCATCTGGTGTGCACGTCTACGTGCACGAGTTCTCATGTGTTTTGAAGGGGCGGGACAGGAAGTTGAATAACTTTTTATTTTTCGGTTAAAAAATAAGCATTTCTTGCATTTTGCGACTACGGAGGTCACCGTTTTCAACTTCAAGCGTTCTGATAGATCATGTAAACTCTTAAAATGCCAAAAAGTAGGACTTTACGTATGACAACAACAAATCTTGCAGACTGCAGCTTTAAGCTGCTGCCCCGCGACCCGACCCCGGAGAAGCGGAAGATAATGGATGGATCATGGATGGAATAATACTTTAAAAACAATGTGAAAATTTTTGGTTTGTCATTCATATTTTCTTTGGGAGTGTGCTTGGTGTAATAAAGAAGGTGCTTGTGTTACTTCAGGTGTTTTAATTCAAGAAAAGTAGTTTTTGCACAGTAGGACTCAAACGGTTTCTTTTTTTCTTTTTTTTTGTCAATTTCTCCAGCTTTGGAAAATACTCTGTCACAGGGAACAGAGGAGGCTGGTGTGCTGAAGGAACTGTTTGGGTCGAAATATTCCCACACTTGGGAACGCTTCCTCGATGGTTGCTCCATGAGAGAATAATCCAAAACTCCGAATATCAAAAAACGTGAGCTGTTCGTAAGTATAATACGTGTAGAACCGGGACATGAACCGGGGCTTCAGCCATCTTGAATACACTGAATCGCGGCAAATGTTCAAAGCTCCGCTATCAACTCGAAGCAGTCAGCTGACTCGGTCTGAATGAAGCAGTGAAGTGGTTCAAACGTCATCAGTGACGTCACATGAAGCAAGCTCCGGCCCACTGCTTCACTATAACCAGAGAGTCTCTATTATGAGGAGAGGGAAAGCTGGCGGCTTTTTCCGGGTGGTACTGCACTCTAGGGGCGCCAACGAAGCAGTGCAGAGCAGGCAGAACTCTCTGGTGGTACTATGAGATCCACCTTAGATGCAGCCATTGCTTTGGATAGAATTTTTTATATTTTTTCATTAAACACGTGGCCGGCCGGCAGAAACATTGAAAGTCTCTATTTCACTTCTCATCAGATGTAATAGGAAGGTAAGCAAAATCTTAATAGGGAGTTCAGACAAAATTTCCACGACACTCGTCAGCGCAAATATCCCACAATGCACTGCGCTCCTACCCGAGCCGAAATCAACAGGCTGAAGCTGATTTCATTTTAGCTCTAAACTCTTTAAATATATCACTTTATCCACGTTTAAAACATTTTGAGGCGAGAAAGTAGCCCTTTAGATCCCGATTTTATCGTTAATTTGTCTTAATACCAGCTATTTACAATTTTAGCATACATGTACAACGAACGGGGGCTGTTGCTGCTTTATTTAAACACGTGTATATTTATTTATCTAAGTAAATTAATTTATTTTATGTATGTTCATTTATGTATGTATTTTATTTATGTATGTTTACACACACACACACACATTAGGGCGAGAGAGAGCACTTGGATGAAAAAGCCCAGCTGTTTAATCAGAGCAGGCTGCCTCGGGCACGACGAACGCATCGTCTCAAAACTGAAAACGGAGCATGTGTACTTGTGATCTCCCGAGTTCATTCTTCCGAGGTTGACTAGCAAGAACATTCTCCTCAAGAACACAAGTCTGTTCTTTGCATTCTTGGTATTGAGAAACGGCCATACTCTCTGACTAGCCTCTGGTTTAGCTTTGGTTGTTGTTAGCGGCACCAGGTTAGAACTCTGGCACAGTGGACGAGTGCCGTAAAGCAGCCGGTCGTAATCAGCCGTGCGTTCTTCAGATTCCGTTAGCTAGATGCTAGCGGAGACTGACTCGCAAATGCCAGACCTGTAAGAAAACAGAAATATATAACTCCCAGGTTATTGTACTTTCAATATAAATCCACATCCCTCTGTCAGAAATCACAGTAATATTTTCAGGTTTCAGCCGCTAGAGGGGACATTTTTTGAGTTATTAGCGCCAGCCCTATGGCCAATGGTCATTCTGCACTCGCTCGCCAGCGCCCCCAGACAAAATCAATCCTAATTGGTCCGTTTGGGTCCTCGCGGTGATGCTTCTAAGGTGGAGCGCGCGCATCACCTCCCCAACAGGTGCAACACGCTGCTGATTGGTATGTCTGTATTACAGCCTGATGGGTGCGGCGCCACCTGTCGTGCCGGGGTGTGGAGTGCTTGTGCCTGTGGTTCGGTTCATTCGCCGCCGTGTGTCCGGGGATGGTTATTGCCCTTGCTCATATAGGGAGCATAACCCAACTATAGCTATAATCGAATTAATCTCATCATGTAGATCCACTCCCAGATAGCAAATAGTCATTGAAACGATGTTAAATCAACATCCCGCTGTCAACGATAAAGCCATTGAATCAACGTCGAACTCTGATGTTGATTCAACAACATTTTGCACCCTCCATTATCATTGAAACAACGTTGAAATCATACCTAGAGATCAACAAGATTTCAATGATATTTCGATTACAATGGATATTGAAACAATTTTGAAATCATCAACGAAACTTCAATGGTATTTTAGTAACCTATGCCTATACCACAGGTTTAATCTAAAAAGGTCTAAATTAATATATTAAAAACATTATTATTAGACTATTAACATTAATATCTTGTAAAGCGACCTAGAGTACCATGAAAGGCGCTATATAAAACAAATTTATTATTATTATTATTAATCCTGCTATATACAGCCAGGATGGGCTATGAGCAAAATATAGAAACTATAGCAGGCTAAGCCTGTAGGCCAGGGGTCGCCAACACGTCGCTCGCGAGCTACCAGTAGCTCGCCGCCCCTTTCCAAGTAGCTCGCCAAAGGGCCAATGAATCATACATTAATTTGAAAACTTAATTGGTCTTTCGGCAAATCTTGATGAGTCAGTGCGACTGGTCACTGACCAGCGACCGCAAATTGAATTTGCTCCCGGGCTAGTCTAGTCAGTTGTGGTCGTTTTGCGAGGCTGAAAATTGAAACTTAATCAGGCCAATCAAATCGTGAGGAGTGGGGTCGGAGGCCGGGCTACCTAGTGACGACAGAGGTGCTACGTTTCAGTGTGTAGTTCCCGAGAGAGATAAACAATGGCTGCGCCCAGCGAACAGTCTTTCGAGTTGGCTTTGGCAGCGACTCTACAAGATTTAAATATAAATTTTTCTTTGCGAGACGAACAGATAACTGCACTTAAGTTTTTCTTGAAAAAAAGGACGTTTTCGGAGTTTTGCTCACCGGGTACGGTAAAAGTTTAATTTACCAGCTTGCTCTGTTGGTGGGACGACGCTCTGATTGGTTGTTTCGCCATCCTATTGCGTGGCGTTGAGTGCAGAGGCAACTTGACAGACAACCGTTAATCCCGCCCACACTGCTATCCAGCGTCAATAAAAGCTGTACAGGTCTGGCTTGCTAGGCTAGTGAGAAGGAGTTTACGATGGCGACAACATGATCAGTGCTGTCAAGGCGTTCAGTGCAAAACTGTCATTGTGCATTCAGCAAGTGAAAAGCAGAAGATTTCAGCACTCCCCCTCTATCTCAAAGATGTTGGACAGTCACACAGGTGCAGCCAGCGTTTTAAATGTGTCCAATTATTGTGACCTCTTATCAAGGCTTGGACAGGAGTTTGCAGACAGATTCAGTGACTTTGAGAAACTTGAGCCCTGTGTGACATTTATGGCCAACCCTTTCATGAATGTGGACATAAGTGAGATTTCAGGACAGATGGCTGAACTTTTCTGTGTCGATCCTGTGGAAATGGAAATGGAGGTTATAAACCTTCAAAACAATGTGCAGTTAAAGTCTCAGCAGCATTCACAGCATTTCTGGAGCTTGGTAGAGTCAGATAATTATGAAAATCTTCACCAAGCAGCTCTGAAAATGTCTGCTTTGTTTGGGTCTACATACCTCCAGTGGTGTAGTCTGCGTTGAACGCAGGTATACGGCGTATACCCACCTCTTTTTTAGGGGGATTTCCGTATACCCACCTGAAATGTTCAGTATACCCACCTAAAATTTGTTTTTCAATATTTAGAATAGCACAGCCACGTTTCATCAACTACCACTTCTCATGGAAGCCTTGTTATAATTTAACAATACAACGACAAAACTTCAAGCGATAGTTCGGAGTAGATTCAACCTAGGGTCATTTGAACCGTGATATCCAGCCAAGTAGCCCACCCGAAGTTTTTTCGATCTTGGCTGAACATCAGCTGAGTTACTGAGTTATCCCGAATAGCTTCGTCCAAGCGTTAATGGGGCCTGGTCCGTATCTCCAAAATTACCACACTAAAATCACATGCCATGACACCAAACTTCTACAGTAGTACAAATATGGTCTGTACTCACAAAACGATGCATTTGGAAGTTTGAAAATAGTCCAGGAGTTTATTATAATCAACACAAGCCTAATAGCTTTTCTGCTGCTAAAGCTGCGTCGACGTCACTTCTGGAGCTGGGAGCTTCAAAGTAAGATGAGGGTTGATCTACTACTGTAGACAATTAAGTATATGCTATATTCTACATGGTTTTTTATGAATTTTTATGTTGTAGAGTTGTGAATTTATTATATCAATGGAGAAATTGAGCAGCCTTGCTTTGTTGTCTACAGTAGTAGATCAACCGTCATCTTACTTTGAAGCTCCCAGCTCCAGAAGTGACGTCGACGCAGCTTTAGCAGCAGAAAAGCTATTAGGCTTGTGTTGATAATAAGTATACTCAGTAACTCAGCTGATGTTCAGCCAATATCGAAAAAACTTCGGGTGGGCTACTTGGCTGGATATCACGGTTCAAATGACCCCAGGTTGAATCTACTCCGAACTATCGCTTTCAGAATAGCATTCATTCGGAAATTGCGGCAGTCAGTCAATCTCCCAGGGATTCACTATCAGTTGTTTGACCACAGATTCTGGTTTGACAATAACGTCCCATAGAAACTCTTCTTCTTTGTATTAGTTGAAAGCGGTGATTCTCTAACGCACAACAGCGCCCCCTATAGGAGTGGAAGGTGGAAAACTAAAATGGATGTGTGTGTATATATATATATTTTTTATGTATATTACATATATAAACGAATGTAATACACATATATATATATATATTACAATTAATTAATTCTGACAGCCCTTGTGTATATATATATATAAAACAACCTGTCTCAAGATGTGATGGTGATCACTCTGTTAGGCCTCGCTCTATGAGGGATGAGTACAAAGATTAAGTGCCACAGGGAGTCCCATTGCCACTGAGATACACAGCATACAGTCCACACAATCAAAGTGAGTTTATGCTGTCCCTCATGCATGCAAGGGGCAGGTAAGTGCAAAGCTGCGACCCCACAAACATGTTTGTCCCTTAACACGTTAAGACAGCATTATAAATGTGCTGTTACAGAATGGCAATGACCAAGTCGTTGTGCATTATTAAAAGGCCTGTGTTATGTCATAGTATTGTAGTACTATGGTACTTAACTTTTCATTGACTATTACAGCGCCCCACTGGAGGTACAGCGTGCATTAAGGGGCTACTATTGGTCCCAAGGGGTCCCGAGTCCCGACCCCTAGTTTGGTACCACGGGCCTATGACTGGCCAACTATACAGTATACCCACCTCAAAAAGGTAGACTACACCACTGCATACCTCTATGAGTCAGCTTTTTCTGACATGAATGTCCTGAAATCAAAGCTCAGAACAAGACTGTCTGATGAACATTTAAATGACTCCATAAGAGTGAACTTAAGTGGATATACTCCAGCATACACCTCTCTTGTTGACTCCTTGCACTGTCAGTCATCTCACTAGCTAAAAAGGCTGAACTTCTGAACACATTCACACTCACACCTTCACCAATATTGAACTGAACTAAATGGTTTTTATTGTGAATGCAATTTTTTTTCTTTATTTTTGTGATGTTTTAATACAGAATGTGAGATGTGGACAGTTGCATATTGTAAATGCTCAGGAAAAGAAGGCTTATTGAGTTTGTTTGTTCAAAATGAGCGATGATAATAAGTGTTACAAAACACAAGTAGCTCTCGGCCATTTTTACTTTCAAATCAAATCAAATCAAATCAAATTTATTTGTATAGCACATTTCATGTACAAACAGTTCAAAGTGCTTTACATAAAATAAAAGCATTGCAGCAGGGAGTGCAAGAAGCATTAAAAATACATAAAAGAATATAAAGAGAAACAAATAAAATCATTTAAATGAATTTAAAAACATATTTTGTTAAAGTAGCTCTCAGAGGGAAAAAGGTTGGAGACCCCTGCTGTAGGCTATATCGCCTAGCACAAATAACACCCCATGCATTTCTTTTTTTAAATCAAACAATCGTTTTTATTGCATTTTTCTTTTTTTTTTCTTTTAATGCTTCAGTAGCCGAGGATCAGACCGCCAAGGTCCCCGCCTTCGGCTGTGCCCGACCGAGCCCCACGGGCACAGACCCGGCCACCAGGCGCTCGCCGGCGGGCCCCACCCCTGGGCCTGGCTCCAGGGGGAGGCCCCGGTGACCCGCGTCCGGGCAAGGGAACACGGTGTCCAAACATAGTGTTCATCATAGGGGTTTTGTGAGCTGTTCTTTGTCTGGTCCCTCATCTAGGGTCTGTTTGCCATGGGTGACCCTACCAGGGGCTTAAAGCCCCAGACAACATAGCTCCCAGACTCATTGGGGCACGCAAACCCCCCCACCACGGTAAGGTGACAGCTCACGGGGAGGAAGTGGAGGAGTGGAGGAGTTCAAGTATCTCGGGGTCTTGTTCACGAGTGAGGGACGAATGGAGCAGGAGATTGACAGACGGATCGGTGCGGCGTCTGCAGTGATAAGGGCTCTGCACCGGCCCGTCATGGTGAAGAAGGAGCTGAGCCAGAAGGCGAAGCTCTCGATTTACCAGTCAATCTATGTTCCTATCCTCACCTATGGTCACGAGCTGTGGGTAGTGACCGAAAGAACGAGATCGCGAATACAAGCGGCCGAAATGAGTTTCCTCCACAGGGTGTCTGGGCTCTCCCTCAGAGATAGGGTGAGAAGCTCGGTCATCCGGGAGGGGCTCGGAGTAGAACCGCTGCTCCTCCGCATCGAGAGGAGTCAGATGAGGTGGCTCGGGCATCTAGTGAGAATGCCTCCTGGACGCCTCCCCGGTGAGGTGTTCCGGGCCCGTCCCACTGGGAGGAGGCCCCGGGGAAGACCCAGGACACGTTGGAGAGACTATGTTTCTCGGCTGGCCTGGGAACGCCTCGGGGTCCCCCAAGAAGAGCTGGAGGAAGTGCCCGGGGACAGGGACGTCTGGGTCTCTTTGCTCAAGCTGCTGCCCCCGCGACCCGATCCCCGGACCAGCGGAAGATGATGGATGGATGGATGGATGGATTCTTTTAATGCGCAAAGCTATCTCCTGCAGTGGCCGTCGTCCAGATCCCCCCGCCCGGTCTGGAGTGTAGCGCAGCCACTTCTGCACAGCTTGTGCGAATTCATGTATTTGCAGTACTCAGTCGTTGAGTCAGGGCATCTAAAATAAAAAAAAACAAGCAAAAAATACATTTGAGTTTAGCATAGCAGACTTCTGCCAGTGAAGGATATAAGCATATAGGCCATGTAGACAGAAACACTATGTGTGTGTGTGTGTGTGGGGGGGGGGGGGTAGCTATCTTTCCCTCTCAAACATAGACATAGAATATCCTATCCATATTTTAAGATGAAGCTTATTAAACTGAGGACTTGCTTATTTGACGATGTGGATTAATGATCTGAAAAAAGAGAAAAAGTAAATCACAATGTCAGTAAACAGCAATTTAATTCTGAATCAATAAACCACTAATTAGAAAAAAACGACGAGAAGATAGTGACAGCCACTATCCAGGCATCACGCAAGCTGACGTGTTGCTAGCGCATGCTAACTTATTCATCCAGACAACATTGAATTCACGTCAATCTTCTGATAGTTGTGTAGCTTATTCAATCGTTTTATTAGACACCTTGCCTCTTTGATCGCTGATCATAGCTAAAGGTAGAGCAAGGATATGCAGATATACTGTAACACCCCTTGCTGGGAAATAAACCGATGAATAAAGCATTGCTAGCTAACTGACTATTTCGTCAGGGTGTTTGAAGCCTGCAGTTAACTTGCTTTTGACAACTTGCAGTGTTGTTGATCGGAGGAATTCTGCTTGATTTATAACAGAATGCTATGACAGTATCTGCCAATGCACCATGCAAACTATACATTTAACTGTGTAGTGCAGTTCAGCATTCAAAAGATTAAATCAAAGTGCTTTCTTACCTGAAATTGATTCCGAAATTAATGGGATGGGGTGCAGAACTGCCGGTCTACCACATGATGGTCTCCCGGTCAACTATAAATCCATGACCAGTGTTGCCAGATTGAGCGATTTCCGCCCAATCACGTTCCAAAACCCGCCCACTTCAGCAAAAAAACCGCTCAACAACATTTTTCACATGAAAACATTTAATATTTGAATAATACTTAAATTCTGAAACATATTACTCATTAACCACATGACAAGCATCATTCACAGTGTTACAAAGTTTTTTTTTGTTTGTTTGTTTTTCATATCAATATAATGCAGGAGGACGTCCTAAAGTATGGATTGCACCTGTCCCGCAAGATCCGTCCAAGGCACGGTGCAAATATTGCAAAAGCGAGATCCGGACTGTATTTGGCCTTCAATCAGTTTTTGGCAGGTGAAAACTGATTGTAACTGCCACATTTCTATTTCTACATGTTTTCTGTATTTTTATATTCATTTTGCGAAGCGCCACTAGAGGGCGCTATGATGTCAGATTGTGCTTGTGCTGAGTAGCAATAAGTCAAGAAGAAGCGATCTCGAAAGGTAAAAGAAAAGGAAAAGTTTAAGAAACGAAGTAAGCCAAGCAAAATAAGAAGAAAGCCTAATTCCTTATGTGGTACTCAGCCAACGAGGTATTTTGTCGGTTTTATGTTGTAGAAGTAGTTTTATTTGCCAACTGTCTTTTATTTCAAGCAAGCTAATTGTTGTCCTCTCTGTGTTTTTAGTTTTCACGGTGTGTTTATGATTCTATAACAAGATGGATACAATAAATTGCATCAGTTGGGAAACCACTTGTGTCTGTCGGTACCTGGAGGAATTACTGTGAAAACTCGACTGATCTGCGCTGGTTGAGAGCATGTGGGGCGTCATGATCCAAGGAGCAGTAGCCTCATCAGAGCGTGATCAGCGCGTGCACAGTGTGGAGTCGTGAAGGTACACTTGAGTCAGGAGCGCATGGGACGAAAAGCATGCGGTTTGAGGAGCAACATTTAAAGACATGGTTGGTAATCCTGTTCAGAAACACATTTTGTAATACTGGGTGAAATGGTCCGTCTATCCTGAGAGAAATCTATACAAGATGTATTTAGAAAAAGGGACGAAAATAATCAGACCTCTGTGGCAGCTGCAGGACTGAGAAAAAGCTGACCAATCCAAGATCAGCGTCCCGCTGATCTCGGATTGGTCGCCTACAAAAAACCAATCAGATGCCTCTGCTTTCTGCCTACACCCCCTCTGCCGGCTCCCTGCTCCATGTGCGCACGCGGTTCTACCGGCTTTGGATGAAGCACTGATGGAATGGGGAGGGGGGGGTGGAGCTTAGAGGAGGGGACACTTTCGAATCTTGCTAGCTCTCTTGCTAGCTCTCTAGGATTACCTACCATAGCTTTAAGATAACTTGGACATTCAAAAGTTAAGAGTTGGTTCAAGTAAAAGGTACAAGTTTAAAAGTTGACTAATTAAAGCTGCGGTCGGCAACTTTTTTTTTGTCATATTAGCTTGAACTGTCATGGGATTCTGGAAGTAGAATATTAAATAGGCCGTTTAGGAAAAATCCCGAATTCTGTAGCTCCCTCTGAAGCCTGTAATCATGCTTGCAAAAACCGAGCGCTCCCGGCTGTTTTTAACCAATCAAGTTAGGCCCATTTCAGACCAGGGCGGCAAAGCGTGGCGGAACGGAAGCGATTTTCACCGGCGGAGGTGAAAATACATGGAAACAGATCTGTCTTTGCACACCGACGCGGCGGTAGTCGGGCGGTAGCGGCGCGGAGACGCCTCCGTCCCGCGCTGCTTTTGGAAAATAGAACTCGAGCGGAATTTGGACGGCAGCGGCCGGCGGTGTCTCGTTGAAATGAATGGGGAAATTAAACCAGCTATGTATTCATGTCTTCGAACTTTTTATTGAAACGGTGATGACCACCCACCGGTTTTAAGGAGCGCTGCTGCTCTTCTTCTGTCGAAGTAAACACGCTGAAATGAAGTTATCAACAATAATAAACCAATAATGTAAAACTTCACTGCGGAGTTATAAAATAGTCAACTCGGAGAGGCAAAGACAAAACTTATCCATTTTACTGAACAAGTCTCTGGTGATAACTGTCGGCGTTTTCAACAGTGGCCAGATAGCTTCTGTCTCAGAGACACCTCCCCCAACCCCCTCTTAGAAAACAACAACGAGCAACTTGTAGGCCTAAAGCTACTATTATTATTATTATTATTATTATTTTATTATTATTATTGTTATTGTTATTGCATCTATATGCGCAGTTAAATACATAGTCTGTGGGATTTGGAGACAGGGCTGGAGCGGAACTACCGCGGCCGCGGACTGTCCGGTGTGAAAAGCCAAGTTGAACACACCGCCTGATAACCGGCGTAAGACTGCCGTCGTTTCGCTGCCGCCACGCCACGCTCTGGTCTGAAATCGGCCTTAGGGTGGAGGAATCCTACCTGTCAATCACAGCTTGTGCACACGCTGCTGAGTGTGAGTCTGCCCCAGCTTGTGTGCGCTCACACTGGTGTGAACTCACGTGCACAACCTCGTCCACAGAGGGGGAGTGGTTTGGGGGGCGATTCGGAGCTTGTTAGAGGTTGGGGGAGGGACCTGAAAGTTGTATCAGTTCGAATTTTCCGACTTTAGACTCGGAATTTTGAAAACCTGCCGACTGCAGCTTTAAACTGTGAGTAAAATAAGGTCCCTAGTTTTCTGTTTCCAAGCTAATCCCAAGTTTTAAGTTTAAAGGAACATACTGTAAGTGTAGGCAATAATATTTTTGTTTCATATTTAGACTTTGGTAACAGTTGAATTAATGCTGTATACTGTTTGAACAGTTTGGAATGTGATTAAGTAACATTTTGAAATTATTTTGGGAATAGTTAAGTTGACATAACAACTCTTTAAGTTACATTTATTCTTTATTAAGCTGGTTTTAGTTGAAGATAACTGTCAGTTTACTTTGGATGTAATTCACTTTAGTGACGAGTTAAGTTACAAGCCACAACTATGACTGAGCCAAGTGACTTCTCAGTTGACCCTGACGTTAGTACAGACCCTCAGTTGCAGTCTGAAGAAGAACAAGCTACTGTTCCTAAGGAACAGCAAGAGCAAACACAACTAAGAAGAGGTCAGAGAGTGAAAACGCTCACAGAAAAAGGAAAAGAAATGCAGGAAGAGAGGATTCAAGGACTCCAGCAAAGATTTAACTATAATTTTGAAAAGTGGAGAACACATGCCAAATCATCCAAGCAACCCCTCTCTCAATCAGACACATTAAGTGAAGACTTACTTAAAGACATTATTGGTGATGTTACAGGTCTTTGTGCAGATGTTACAAAGGTGTATGAAGAGTTCCGCAAGCTTACCCCTCCAGATCAAGCAACACGCCGCAAAGTAGATCTATGTGTGGAGATCTCAAACTTCATTGTCAAGAAAGCGACTGATCGATTGGATGGGAATGAAGAAGAGGAGCAAGATTGGCCAGATGCAGGCTCCCTCTTTCAGACAACAAACAGCAAGTTGAGCTTCTTTAACACAAGTAGAAAAACATCTGAGCATTCAAGCAGATCCTCTGGTAAACATCGGGAAGCAGCAGCAGAAGCAGCTGCAAGTGAAGCTGTTCTCATAGTGTTACAAGAACAAGAAAGGGAGCAGCAAGAAATTACAATGCTTGAAGCAAAAGTCAGGAAAAAAGCCGTAGAACTAGATGCATTGGTCAGACAAAGGCGCTTAGAGAGGGAAGCAGAGGAAATCAAGCTTAGGATGCAACGAGAAGCCGATGAAGTTAAGTTGAAAGCTTAGCAAGAGGAAGAGTATGCAGAGCTACAGAGAGCTCTAGAAGAAAAGAAAAGAAAGATTCGGCACCTGGAAATGGTTAAAGATCTTAAAGCAGCACAAGCGAGAATGCAGGTGTATGACCAGACAAGTGTTAAAGAGGAGGACAAAGTAGGTGTAACAAAGATCAACACAGAAGTTAAAGGAGATACACATGTACGTTTCTCATCTCTACTTGAACAAGCAGCACCACAAGCTATTGCCACACCTCCAATTGATGGTACATCAGAGCTTGTTAAAGTGCTAGCAAGTGCACTAAGTGCAAGCCGCATTCCTGTTGCTGAACCTGCAATGTTTAATGGGGATCCCATAAGATACAGCGACTGGAAACATTTATTTGTAACAGGCTGCGGCTACACGAAAACGTTTTTCACTGTAAACGATACTTTTTCTTATCGTTTCGCTGTCGCGGCCACACGGAGCCGGCGTTCCCACTACCCCAAAACGATAGTTTTTGAAAACGGGTTCCAGAGTGGGAAAGTTTGAAAACGGCCTCGTTTCGTTTCCATTGTTACAGCTAAAACGTTTTTGCGTCAGTCACACGTTGACGCTGGGTGCCAATTTTAACACTTCTCTATTGTCTCACAGCGTGGCGTGACACAGTGGCGTGTGTACTGCATCGTTTCATCGTTTTCGTCTGGACAGCAGCGCGTTTCCGTGTGGTCGCAAGAATTTTCGAACCCGTTTTCAAAAAAAACCTCGTTTCGTTTTCGTGTAGCCGTAGCCTTATTGATCAAAAGAACATCCCGGATAAGGAGAAAATATTCTACCTTAGGAGATATGTGAGTGGACAAGCTAGGAGTGCACTTGAAGGATACTTCCTGCTCGGAACAGAATCTGCATACGCTGCTGCGTGGAAGATTTTAGATGAAAGATACGGAAACTCATTCACAATTGCAAAAGCTTACAGAGATAAGTTACAAGCATGGCCAAAGTTGACCTCAAAGGATAGTTTTGAGCTCAGAGACTTTGCAGATTTTTTGCATAGTTGTGAAGCGGCAATGATTCATCTCAAGTCCTTAGAGATTCTTAACGACTGCAATGAGAACAGAAAGATTCTTTCCAAGCTTCCAGATTGGCTCGCTGCTAGCTGGAACTGCAAGGTATGGAAATAGAAGAACAAACGAGTCAGTTTCCCACTTTTAGCCAATTTGTTGCATTTCTAACAAGAGAAGCTAAGATTGCATGTAATCCGGTTACGTCACTGCAATCACTGAAGCAAGGTGAGTCTGATAAAGCAGAAAAGCCGAAGCCCACAAGACAATGGCAAATTGGAGCTAAAACACTGATGACAACGTCCCAAGAAAAAACACAGCTAACACGTATATATTGTGTAAAAAACCCAAGCATAGTCTACACAAATGCAGAAGTTTTCTGGAGAAAGCTGTGGCTGTGGCATGTTCATTCAGTCAGAAAGGTTGTGTTTTGGTTGTCTTAAATCAAGTCACTATTCAAAGAACTGTACCAACCGCAACATTTCTGAGAAGTGCAGCAAGAGGCATCCTACTTGTCTTCATGAAGATAGAGTCAAAATTAAGAATGGAAATAAACATCCTGATAAGTCTAACACAAATACTGAACCAAGTCAGAACAATGAAGCTCAAGAACAAGTTACAGTCTCAGCTACAACAAACAGAGTTGTAAGCAAAGAAAACAATACACAAACAGCTGCGATCATTCCTGTGTGGCTGTCATCTTCAGCAAACCCCAAAGAAGTCCTTGTATAGGCCTTACTGGACTTGCAAAGTGACACTACCTTTGTACTCAGTGAAGTTGCTGACTCATTTGAAACAACCCAAGAACCTGTCAGACTAGAGTTATCTACTATGTCTTCTCAGACCACAGTTGTTCAGTCTTGCAGACTTCAAAATCTCCAAGTTCGTGGCTTTAACTTAAGTAAGAGGATAACTCTACCTCCAACTTATACAAGAGAGTTTATTCCAGCCAACAAAGCTCACATCCCAACTAACGAAACGGCTAAAGACTGGTCACATTTGGAACACCTACAATCGGAAATCGCACCTTTGCAAGATTGTGAAGTAGGACTGTTGATTGGATACAACTGCTCACAAGCTCTACTTCCAAGAGAGATTGTCTCAGGCAAAGAAGACGAACCGTATGCTCAGCGCACAGATCTCGGTTGGAGCATCGTCGGGCAAAGTAATCCCTGTTTGAACTACGGAGATGCAATTGGAATCAGTCACCACATTATTGTCAAGAGTGTCATTCCAGAACTCAAGCCTTTCGTAATGCTTCAGAAAAGTGTTCATTATGTAAACAGAACAAAGGTGAGAGATGTCACTCCTTCAGATATTGTCAAGGCGCTTGAAGCAGACTTCTCTGAAAAGGCCGTAGATGACAATCCTGTTTCACAAGAAGATTTGAAGTTTCTCACCAAACTTAGAGAGAACATCAAGAGAAATGAAAGGGGTCACTATGAGATGCCATTACCATTTCGAGATGGCAGACCGAAGCTACCTGACAACAAAATATGTGCAATACATCGTTTGAAGTGTCTGGAAAAGAGGCTTAAGAAAGACAAAACATATTACAGTGACTACACAAACTTTCGCAAGAGGTGACGCAGAAAAGATCCCTGATGAAGAAATAGACAATAATCCTGCATGGTACATTCCACACCATGGGGTTTATCACCCACATAAACCAGGAAAGATCAGAGTTGTATTTGATGCCTCCGCCAAGTACCAAGACACCTCTCTCAATGACCATCTGTTAACCGGTCCTGACCTGACGAACACGTTGGTGGGTGTTCTTTGTCGTTTTCGCAAAAGTTCTGTCGCATTCATGTGTGATATAGAGCGAATGTTTCACCAATTCCACGTCACAAAAGCAGATCAGGATTATTTAAGGTTGCTTTGGTGGGAGAAGGGAGATTTGGAAGTGACACCATCAGTCTATCGGATGAAAGTTCATCTTTTTGGTGCAGCGTCTTCTCCGGGCTGTGCCAACTTCGGTTTGAAACACCTTGCGGCCCAAGGTGAAGATAGATTTCCAGAGAACGCAATACGCTTCATACAGAGAAACTTTTATGTTGACGATGGCTTGGCAAGCGTTTCTACTGAGAGCGAAGCTATTCAACTTATCAAAGACTCAAGAGAGCTGTGCTCTACAGGGAAGTTAAGACTTCACAAGTTTGTGTCCAATAGTGAGAGTGTTATGTCCACTATTCCAGTTGAAGAGCTTGCCACAGTTAAAGATCTGGATATGTCTCTTAGTTCGCCACGCATTGAAAGAGCCCTTGGAGTAGAATGGTGCGTCACATCAGACACATTCAAATTCAGAGTTCAAGTCAAGTCAAACCCATTGACAAGAAGGGGAGTACTTTCCACCGTAGCCTCTATTTATGATCCTTTTGGCTTTATTGCACCGTTTGTTCTCGTAGGCAAGCAGATTCTTCAGCAAATGTGCCGGGATAAGGTAGGCTGGGATCAAGAGCTTCCAGAGCACTTAAGACCCCAGTGGGAGTCATGGATCAAAGATCTTTCCAATTTAGCTGACTTACAGATTCAAAGATGTTTTGTTCCGTGTGATTTTGGAGAAGTCAAAAGCTATGAGTTACATCACTTTGCAGACGCCAGCGTCAATGGATATGGTGCATGTACTTACATGCGAGTCATTAGCCAAAAAGATCAGGTTCATTGTTGTTTAGTAATGGCCAAGTCAAGAATCACACCTTCTAGTGTCACAACTATCCCTCGACTCGAGCTCTCAGCAGCAGTTGTTGCCGTTAGAGTCAGTGATCTACTCAAAACAGAGCTTGAAATCTCAGACATACAAGAGTTCTTCTGGACAGACTCAACTGTCGTTCTCGGCTACATTAATAATGATGCCAGAAGATTTCAAGTGTTTATTGCTAACCGCATTCAAAGAATCAAATCAAGCACACAACCAGAGCAATGGGCGCATGTTACATCAGAGCACAACCCTGCAGACCACACTTCTAGAGGTTTAACAGCAGAACGACTAAAGTCATCTGATTGGTTCACAGGACCAGCCTTTCTCCGGGAAAGGAACCTACCCGATAGAGATATCAAGGTGGGAGAGACCAAGGAAAATGACCCAGAACTTCGCAAAGTTTTTGTGTGTACAACCAATGCCAAAGAAGAGCTAACTATTCTTGACAGATTTGAGAAGTTCTCAGAATGGTCAAGACTGATAAGAGCACTTGCAATCTTGAGAAAAAGGGTCAAGGAATTTAAGGGTGAAATGCAGAAGAGTAAAGAAAGTACACGTTTAGAAGAGAGAAAAGAAACAGAACTGTTTGTCATTAAACTTGTTCAACAGAAAGCTTTTGCTGAAGTAATAAAGAGTCTGAAATCAAAGAAAACTGTTTCCAAGACCAACGACCATAAACTGTACAAGCTAAGTCCTTTTCTGGACGAAGAAGGAGTACTCAGAGTTGGCGGACGTTTGAGTCAAGCAGTGTTACATCCACACGTGAAGCATCCAGCAATACTCCCCAAGGACAGTCATATTTCAACTTTATTGATAAGACATTTTCACTCTAAGGTTAAGCACCAAGGTCGTGGAATGACTATGAATGAACTGCGAGCTAACGGTTGGTGGATCCTTGGAAGGAGCCGTGCAGTTTCATCATACATCTTCAAGTGTGTCAAGTGTCGCAAGTACAGACGGAAAACAGAGTCTCAAAGCATGGGAGATTTACCAGTAGATCGGACAGAGCCTACACCACCCTTCACCTATGTAGGCATGGATTGTTTTGGTCCGATTTTCATCAAAAATGGACGGAAAGAGCTCAAAAGGTATGGACTCATACTTACATGTCTATGTTCATGAGCCATACATATTGAAGTAGTAGACGACTTAAGCACAGACGCATTCCTCAATGCTTTGCGAGCGTTTATTGCAATCAGAGGTAATGTTCGGCAACTAAGATGTGACAGGGGAACCAATTTTGTTGGTGCCCAGAGAGAGTTTGCTAATCTATTGAAGGATATGGATCAGAAAAAGGTGAAATTACTTGGATGTGAATTTCTCATGAATACTCCATCAGCAAGCCACATGGGCGGAGTCTGGGAAAGGCAGATAAGGACCATCCGTAGTATTCTTTCAGCTGTTCTTGACCATTCAGTGAAGAAACTCGACACTACATCTTTGAGAACCTTGTTGTACGAAGTCATGGCGATTATCAATAGTAGGCCACTTTCTGTGGAATATTTGAATGATCCAACAGGCCCTGAACCATTGACACCGAACCACATCCTAACCATGAAGTCAACCATTGTTCAACCTCCACCAGGAGAGTTCACAAAAGAAGATTTGTATCTTCAAAAAAGATGAGAAGAGTGCAATATTTGGCCAACGAGTTTTGGATCCGTTGGAGGAAAGAATATTTGCTCAACTTGCAACCAAGACAGAAGTGGAATGCGCACAGAAGAGATCTGCAGATAAATGATATAGTGCTTCTACAAGAAGATCTTGCACCACGCAACGAATGAAAGCTAGCTAAGATCACAGCTGTCTATCCTGGACCAGACAATAAAGTGAGAAAGGTCAGACTTTTAGTTGGTGACAGGACATATGACAAAACTGACAAACCAGTGAAAACGGTTTCATTGGAACGACCTATACATAAAGTTATTGTTTTGATAGAAGCAGAGTAAATTTATTTTATTCATTTTTACTGTTCAGACTATGTGTCAGTTTGAGTTTGTGTTATGGAAATCCCACTGTGAAGAGTGTTTGATTTGGTGGGAGTGTAACTGCCACATTTCTATTTCTACATGTTTTCTGTATTTTTATATTCATTTTGCGAAGCGCCACTAGAGGGCGCTGTGATGTCAGATTGTGCTTGTGCTGAGTAGCAATAAGTAAAGAAGAAGCGATCTCGAAAGGTAAAAGAAAAGGAAAAGTTTAAGAAACGAAGTAAGCCAAGCAAAATAAGAAGAAAGCCTAATTCCTTATGTGGTACTCAGCCAACGAGGTATTTTGTCGGTTTTATGTTGTAGAAGTAGTTTTATTTGCCAACTGTCTTTTATTTCAAGCAAGCTAATTGTTGTCCTCTCTGTGTTTTTAGTTTTCACGGTGTGTTTATGATTCTATAACAAGATGGATACAATAAATTGCATCAGTTGGGAAACCACTTGTGTCTGTCGGTACCTACACTGATTGATAACTGCAAAACGCATCATGGGAAGCAAATACTATGAAGAGCCCAGATCAGATAAAAAACAATGTAGTCACGAGGATCGTTGCAAAAGTTATCATATCTTTATTGAAAATCCACCAATAGCCTAAATCATATTCATTACAGTCTAATTTCCAAAGACAGGGCTCTACAAAGTCATCAGATATACCGAGCACAGATACATGTTTATCACGTAATTGTCTTTACGTGATAAACGTCAATCTTTCGAAGCTATAATTAGGTCTACATTACAATGCAGTTGTATGTATCTGCATAGCCTATGATCGCTTAATCCAGAGAAAAGCAGACGGTTTTGCGCTACCGCTCAACGGGCTGGTGTGCGCGCTCCCGCGGCGGCAAATCAGATTCTGGCAGACAATCATTTTTTGGCACAACACCTGTCCTCAACCACTATATGACTGTTCAACCAGCTACGGCATATCTGCCGCCAGGCATGGGGTGATAATCGGGCGTACCGGGCATTTGCCCGGTGGGCCGACGTGCTATTTGGGCCGGCAGATCCGACATGTATATTAATAATATGTATTATTATTTTTATTATTAGGCTGTTATATATCTTCATCGTCATATCTGCATAATGCATGAAGAAAAATAAAATCAGCAGCGAGTCTGTTCCGATCAACCGGCCCTTACGACAGGCAACTGCAGGCCATTGGTTATCATCACTGACAGTCTAAAAAAGAGCCAATCATGAAATAGAGAAACACCTTCACTCTCCGTGTGGAACTTTGTGCAGCGGTGTTCACTTAGTGATGGATTGGAAACGCAAGGGAGGCGCAGAGAAACTGCGCGACAAAAAAAAGCGCAAACTTCAAACGGAAGCTGCAAAATGTGTCAAACTTATTGACATGTTCGGAACAGCAGGCCCTTCATCTGCTCCGGTGAGTGATGTCAAATATGTTGGTGGTGGTGGTTGTAGTGGAGGCGACGGCGAATCGAGCAGTGAACATGTCAATGCAGCTGCTGCTGTATTAGAACCTGCGGTAAGCTGGACAGTTTTTAGAGCCCCAAACTATGTAATGATAGGTGTGGGGATATAGCCATCTCTAGGCTACGCAGCAGCACTTGCGTTTTACTAGACACACAGTGAAGAACTTAACCGGCTAGCGTATGGCGTGATAATTGTGCCACCAGGTTGAGCGCGCAGTGACACTGATTTGAGGGCACAGATCTATCTGAAGGAACAATAATTTTAAGCGTGTGTGTATGAATCTCACACAAGCTCGCTCATAGGTGCTCGGACACGCGCTCAACTCTGACAAACTGCTCGCTCGAACGGCTCACTCTGCTCGCGCTCGGCTCTATCTCTCTGCTGCTCGCGGCTCTGTCTCTGCGCTCGCAACTCTGTTAGTTGTATGTAAATGAGCCACGCCACCAGCCAATCAGTGCAGAGTCTGCAGTGCAGACTCAATTGAACTTCTACCATCACCCTAAAGGAATTAAACTAGATGTTATATTTTTTTGTCAAACCAGTAACCATTACAGATTAAACCAATAACACAATTGATCAGTTTAAAGTTTAAAAGTTTAAAAAAACCCACTGTGGGTCAGCTGCTATAGTTCATAACTTACTAGGTAAAAACAACCTCTTCAATACTTCAAACATTTAATTTTCTAAGCTGGTGTAGTTTTATTTTTCTACCGTTTTAGATTTTGATCAAATCAAAATCAAATCAAGTTTATTTGTAGCACATTTCATGTACAAAACAATTCAAAGTGCTTTACATAAAATAAAAGCATTGCAGCAGGGAGTGGAAGAAGCATTAAAAATACATAAAAGAATATAAAGAGAAACAAATAAAAAAGTTGATGTTAGGTTTCTTTCTCTAAAATATTTGTGACACCCTACAACAGTAATCAGAAGGCTAACTAGCTAGCACCCAACTACACCAGTTTTAACATGATTATTACAATTCTTCCTCTTTATTTTTTTATTATTTATCACACAAATACCAGTCTGTGAAAACTACCAGTCTGTGATTGGCTGGTGGCGTGGCTCATTTACATACAACTAACAGAGTTGCGAGCGCAGAGACAGAGCCGCGAGCGAGCAGAGAGATAGAGCAGAGCGCGAGCAGAGTGAGCCGTTCGAGCGAGCAGTTTGTCAGAGTTGAGCGCGTGTCCGAGCACCTATGAGCAAGCGTGTGTGGGATTCATACGCACACGCTTAAAATTATTGTTCCTTCAGATAGATCTGTGCCCTCAAATCAGTGTCACTGCGCGCTCAACCTGGTGGCACAAAGATCACGCCATACTAGCGTTACTAGTAGAAATACACGGAGACCGTCTCTCTTTGGCTGAACACACTCACGCTCACTGCTGAGTCAGCCGTTTATTCAACATAATATACATGGTGGTGGCGCTGACGTCACTACGTCATATATACCTTAAAGCCTGATTCTTACTCGGCGCAACCTCGCTTTGACCCATTCTTACTAGCTGGTCGCAAATGGCGCAAACGGTCACGTGACCCAAAATTCCGCCACGCCCCCAGTCGCAAGCTAAAAAATCCTCGCGCGTCGCAAGGTCGCGCACACAACTTTTTTTCTGACTTCGCGCGAGCTCAACCGGAAACAGCTGACCAAGAGAAAGGAAACATGAACACTGCAGAGACCGCGGTGACCGAGAGGGTGCGCCTCTACAAACATCTGTACGACACGTCTATGAAGTTACACTGGGACAACGTTGTCCCAAAGGACAACGTTTGACAAAGTTCGTCTTGTTGCAAAGGACGAACATTCCACCTTCTCTTCTGTTTTTGCCGCAGCCGCTTAGCTCTGAGATACATATACAGTTCTACACCCAGAGTAAATTCATTCCGCATCAGATGTGCCAGCCTCTGCTGACGTGACACCACAGGTGGCATTGTGTATGCTTTCTTCGAATGCTTTTCTTCGTCCGGTTCTTCAGCTTGTTTCCTCAACAGTGACGCCCGCTGGTCTGGAGAGAACTGCAAATGTGACGCATACTCGGCGCAAACTGCGCTTATGAGCTGAAGGAACTGTGAAGGGGCTGGCGCTTTCGATGACGTCATTAATGGTTCTCGAGCCAGAACAGTTGCGCGGTTGCGCCGAGTAAGAATCAGGCTTAACACTCCCACTCAGACATGTTTATAGCTCTCTCTACTGTATAGTGGAAACCAAAAACAAAATTACAAAACTAATTTGTACTGTGCTCAGTTACAGTATAACTCGTAAAACAAAACCATTTCACATACTGGCAGTTCTGAAAACCTAAATTAAAGAAAAATACATTCTTTACTTCATTTCTTCTGCCAGCTATCATTACTCTCCAAACAAATAACCCATGAATTTCTCAAATTTGACCTTTGACATTGTAATTACATCAGCTACCATGTCTGCAGAAGGACAGTAAACAACATTAATTTTTCCCTCTGTGTGTGCAGACGGTACAAAATGATATTTTATATCCACATGCTTGCTTCTCTGTCTGCATACTGGGTTCTTGGATAACGCTATCGCCCCCTGGTTGTCTTCAAAGAGTTTGACTGGTAAATGCTGATTACTACCATCTATTCCTTTCAGTAGTTGAACAAGGTACATGCTCTCCAGAGTAGCTGCTGCTAGAGCCATGTACTCTGCTTCACAGCTAGATAGCGCCACTGTTGGCTGCTTCCTGCTCTTCCATGAGATTACTGCACCAGTTAAGCTGAAACAATATCCAGTGGTGCTTCTCCTGTCATTTTTGTCATTTGCCCAATCAGCGTCACTAAAACCTTCAAGCTGTAAGCTTTTCTCACATTTCCTGTAGTGTAATTCCTGATCCATAGTACCCTTTAAATACCTCAGTAAGTGTTTTGCAGCAGTCCAATGCTGTTGCTTTGGTTCTGCCAGGTGTTGTGATAGTTTACTAACTATCCAAGGCCCAATCCCATTTCACCCCTTACCCCTTCCCCTCCGTTTTGCGCGTTCACGTGTAGGGGTAGGGGTGTCCCAATTCACCTTAAGACCGAGGGGTAGGGCTAGGGGAAGGGCTTTGTAGCCCTTCAAACGGAGGGGTTCGACCAGGCAGACTCCGTTCGAAGGGGTATGATATATTTCCCAGAGTAAATGCGATTACCGTGAGAACGCGAGTCTTTTTAAAAATGGCGGAAGCAAAGAAAGCACCACACAAATGTAAGTAGCTCTATTTGTTTGCCATAATTTAACTGTTTTAATCGTTTTAGGTTGTGATAACTGGTGTATTGTGTGAGTTTAACATGGTGGCAATGTGTAGTTGTTTTCCAGAGATGGGGACTCGAGTCACTGTGACTTGGACTCGAGTCGACTCGAGTCTCTGTTTTGATGACTTGTGACTTGACTTGACATAAAATAAAAGACTTGAGACTTGACTCGGACTTGGAAGTTAAAGATTCGGGACTTGACTTGACTTGAGACACGATGACTTGAATTATTTGAGTGTTATTCCGTTCATGTTTTCAGTTTGAATATAAAATTTAGAAATTAATTTAAAAAACAATATCGATTACCCAGTAGGAGCGCAGGCTGAGAATGGCGTCTTGATTGGATCGCTACCCTGTCAATCAGTCATGCCCTCTCGTACCTTGTACGCATCAACATGTCAGCGGGAGGGGGACCAAGAGTCATCGTCTTCGGCTTTCATAATTTCAACATTGACAGCAAAAGACGGAAGTGTACAGCGCGGCTACTTTTTCCGGCTCCATGCCGAAAATGTCCAGCACCGCAGCACGCTGTACACTCCTCGCCTCATCCCAGATGTGTAATGTGTTCACAGCCCAAGTCTCGAGAACCTGCTTTCTCAAAAAAAAATCCAAGAGTTCATTAGACACCTTGACCAAGAGCTGCTGTCCCGTGCCGAACAGCTCCAAAGTTTACCGGCCAGCTCCCAGAATGCCTCGAAGTCCGCCGCGTCCGTGTTTGGTCAGATGAAAACACTTTCTTCGGCATGAAGACGTGGCGTGAATGTGCAAGGATCTGACCCCGTGCATGGGGAAATCTGGAAACTAAATACTGTGGAGGGTGATTGGTGAGTGCAGCTGATGCGGAAAACACAGGTGAAGGAAGTGAAGCTGATGGCAGGGCAGGAGAAAGACTGAGGTGGCATAGCATGGCAAAAACTAAAAACAAGACCTAATGCTAAAACTTAACGAAACTAAGACATGAACCACTAAAACATGTTAAAACTAAGAACTTAAACAGACACTAAAAATGTGGCAAAAACCCACAGACATGACATTTTTCTAAGAACAATAAGCTAATAATCAGTTTTTTGTTGTGTGTTTAGAGCTCTGGTGTCTCAAGATGATACAGATCAAACATACAGATGTTTCTGATGCTCTATACTGTAGTATGTTTTTTCTTTCAGATGATTTTTATGTTTGGCTTTTTTCTTGTTAGGCAACTAAAATACTAAACTAGTGGCAGAAGTGAGGCAGAAGTGACCCTGTTTAGATTGAAAGCCATCAATAAATAATTTTATGAAGTCATTTCTGTTTTGTTTGATTCCATTATGTATTTTTACTGATGACCAGTAATTACAATGCAAATCCAAATTATTGTCATATTTTTTAAACAGGTTGGACACATTGGACAATGATGTTTACTGACAGTTACTTATATCTTGTCTTTTCACTTTATTAAGATCAGATTCTGCGGGTAAAATTGCAATAATAAGGTGACTTGACTTGGACTTGACTTGACCTGTTACAGGACTTGACTTGACTTGACTTGCCCAAGAAAAAATGACTTGGGACTTACTTGAGACTTGAAAGCTAAGACTTGAGACTTACTTGAGACTTGCACATGTGTGACTTGGTCCCATCTCTGTTGTTTTCTGCTATAAACATACATGGGAAAAGTCGCTATTTTACATGGAGTAATCGGTCAATGCATGTGAAGGTGCTGCGAAAGAGTTGTCGTTTTTAATATTGTAATATGAGTATTTACAAGCAATGTAGTTGGTTAACCATAGAGAAGTTCCTTTTGAGTGACATGAGCGTCATTTCGCTACCTATTATCACAAGTATTTATATACGTGACTGATTCACAGGGACTCAAGCACAAACAAAGAGCCTGATCAGGTTTAGCGCCGAAAACGAAGATCGGTTTCTAAAGTCGTCCCCATCCCCAAAAAGAAGTAGGAAGTCCAATCCCATAATGGATTACCTGATACAGGAGAGCCTGAAGGAGCAGAAGCGCCACGAGGAGATGGAGCAGAAAACGGAGCGCTTTTTAATTCTGTTTGAGCGCATGATAGACAAACTTTACGGTGAGTTGATGTGCCATGCACCTATTGTACACACAGCTACCACTACCGCATTCTGAAACACCTTTTTTTCATTTTTTACAATGGATGAAAGTGCATGCTATAATGTCATGTCGTGTCTTGTTCCCCCAGAACATCACTGAGCCCAGCACCTCCGATGTGCCATGCACCTTCGCTGTTCCTGCTCCGGTCACCCCACCATCTCGTTCTCGATGATTGCACTGTTGCCCGTTTATGTTCATATTGTTTATATTCATACTGTTTATTGTCCATATTTGCACCACACACTTTACAGCAGACACTTTAAGCTGTTATTTCTGAAAATAACCTGCCTTACCAGTCTGTAATGTGAGCCTAATAAAAGAAATTAAGGACAAAAGGTTTGTGAGCATGATTATCACATCAACATCATATGAACGACTGGAACGGATATTGGTATGAAGAGATTTATTATACAAGGGATAACAAAAAAATTGGGGTACATGTTGTGGTCCAATCGGCAATAGTTTGTAGGATGACCCGTCTGCTGGAAAGAAAAACATGGAAAGATCAGGCTTTCATCCTCCCAAACCAACACATTGATAGCACACACAATGCAGTGCATTTATTTATGTCATCAAATCTGAACCTGGTACAAAGACAACCGCTTCAAAAACACATGAGCTGCATGTTTATCCCAAACGGAACGAGGCGAGTAACAAAGGCTAAACGTTAGCTTATGCTTTCAGCTAGGTTAGCCAGGTTAGGATACTACTCAAATCTGCAAATCCAACGAGACAAGCAAATTGTTTCTATATTACACGATATCACAAATGTACAGTTAGAAGCACTTTCAAACACACACACACATTATCATATTCACACGCCGGCTCTGGAAGCTACCAGCTGCTCACTCACACGCGTTATTTGCATTAATTTCTCATTCTACATACCGTAACAAGATCCAGCAATGCTCCCAGATGTCGAAGACGCCTTCGCCTGATGGCACTCCGTCGATTCGACGCAGATATTTCTAAAAATATCCGAATAGCCCAGGACAGCGCGAACACCATAGCAGCATACATGTTTGTTTACGTCTGGCTAAAGCTGCTGCTTTTGGTTACGTAACAACTGACTGCGCGGACTTATTACGTTCGTGAGTGTGAAGGGCTGTCCCAATTCGAAGGGGTGACATTTCTACGCCTACCCCTCGCCCCTTCAATCGAAGGCCCAAGGGGTAGGACAATATTACTGGGCATGTATTGTTGTAATGTTTTAAATACTTGAACGCAGTTTTTCTAGAGAAGATAATTGCTTTGTATATGTGATTATCGTCCATCGACTCTTTTGGGCTTTCACATGCGCGAGTGTACAACTAACCGGTGAGTTACATGCTGTTTATAAAGTTGTTTTGTAACGTCCCCATGCCAGTAATGTGAGAACCATGCATATGGTTTTGATGGTAAGGCTTGTGACTTTATTGTCGGATGGTTTATAAAGTGGTGTGACGTTTCTGCTGTGTGCAAGTTGTTGTTTTACGTGGAAGGGTTAGCGCTTGTCCCTTAGCCACCACGTATTAGCCTCGCATGACAGGCTGAGCGAACAGCGCTATCTCCACACAGGGAGCGCAGATTTGCACCTGTCTGTGTCCTACTATCAGTATTTGACAACCTCTAGCAATGGAAATGCGCTTCAAATGCCCCGGAGTTCCCCTTTAAGAAAGAAGGGGGAGAAATAATGTTCCTCCAAGAAACTCATTTAAATACAGGTGAACATGCTAAAACGGAAAAATTGGCTAATGCACAGGTGTTCTACTCCTCCCACTCAACATCTAAAAAATTAAATGTATAAGGGACAAAGAAGGAAGATATGTGGTAGTAATAGGAAAGCTAGAAGAACATTGTCTAACACTAATTAATGTATATAATCCTCCAGGAAAAGGGGATGGACTTTTGAAAAGAGTATTACAATTGTTAATGTTGGAGGCACAAGGACTTATAATTATGGGCGGGGACTTTAACTTGGTTATGAATCCGAAAATAGATACCCAGAGTAGGACGAAACATAAGTCAGAAAAAGCTGCAGACATACTCCGAAAAGCTAAAACGGACATAGGTCTATTGGTTTTTGGCTTTGTTTATACCCTTGTGAGAAAGCTTTTACTTTCTACTCTGATGCACATAAGGTCTTTTCAAGATTAGATTACTTTTTTATGTACAAAAACGATATTGCAAGAGTCTGCAAGTGTGAAATATTGCCTATAACAATAACCGATCACGCCCCGGTCGTAATGGAATTGAATATGGATGTAGATAAAGGGGAAACACTTTGGAGACTGAATAATTCATTATAGGGAAATCCGCACTTAAAAGAAAAACTGGCGAGCAAAATCAAGTCCTTCTTAGAGTTAAATGATAATGGTGAAGTAACGGACATAGTATTATGGGAAGCTGCCAAGGCAACAGTTTGAGGAGAAATAATTGCACTTTCCTCCTGGGAAATAAAACAAAAAGAAAAAACTAAGATCAACTTAGAAAAGAAGATAGGAGTTCTGCAAAAAGAATATAAACTTAGTAAGACAACAGAGGTATATACACAATTATGCGCCACTAAAAAACGACTTAAATCATTAGAATTAATGGAGATTGAAAAAAACCTAATGCCCTGTAAACAAAGTTATTTTGACAATAGTCCTATTTCCTTGAAAAAACTGGCATTTAAGTTAAAGAAACAACAAGAAAGATCTATGGTAGCCACTATTAACCCTGTAAAGCCTGAACCATGAAATAATTCCCAGAAAATTCTGATTCTTTGAAAATTGACTCTATTAGACCTTCTGACAAAAAATAAAAAAAATACAAACATTTGCATATATGATTTTTAATTTGTATCACTTTTGATACATCAGGTCTTTTTGTGAAATTTAATGCTCAGTTTTTTCTTTTTTAAACTATCAAAAACATATACAACAAACATGTTGTACCCCATTAAACTTCATAACATAAAAAAGTAAACATAGAAAATAACTTTTTAATCACGCAGCAATGAAAAACCCAACAATTAAGCCGACGTTTAGGTTCTTTGGTTTATTTTTTTTAGTTCACAGCCTCTATTTAGTGTAATGGTAGGCATGAAAACAATTTCTTTCCTTGTTCAGGCACAGATGGACCTTGCATTTGTCACAGTAGACATGGGAGAAGTGATTGCCTGTGCAGTGCTTTCATCTCTGCCGGGTTTCCCATGTTGGGAAATGATCAATGCGATCCTTTCTCACAAAAATACAATATAGATTATGAATTTCTACTCTAAATAAACCTAACTATGTCATTTAAACCTTCAAATAATTTTCTTAAATAATAAATAGACTGTATGTTGCTTTATGGAATGCATAATGTATGAAATGCAATAAAATGACAATTGACAGATTTTCAAATAAATTACTTTATCTACCTGCTGTATCTATTTTGATACACACATTTTCAACACGGTTTTACTATAAAATAAGTAATGAAATATGAGGTAGTTTTAGATTGCATCAATGCTGTAACTGTTCCTATTGAAGTTTCAGTAAAAAATGTAGGTTTTTCTTACCTTAACTTTTTAAAAATTTCCAAAATGTTCATGTGAAAATTGATGTGGGTGACTGACTGACAGCTGCCATTTTGGATGTCCCAAGTGAAGAACCTCAGGTGCATGTATAACTGGACCCTGGTGGATGATCTGATCATTGCATGTATCTGATTGAATACATTAGGTTTTTCAGGTGGAAAAAAATCACAGTGAGGATGTAGAGGTCTCAAAAAGCCCTGTATCAAATATGGTACAAATGGCGATATAGGGTTAAGGATAAAAAAGGTATTTACAAGAGGGGAAAATTAAATATTGCATCTGGTTTCAGAGAATATTACCAAGATCTGTACACCCCAGAAATACAGGTGGAAAATAAAGACATTCAAAACTTCCTGGACACGTTACAGCTTCCAGTAGTAACTGATGATCAGAACGAAGAGTTAACACAGCAAATAACGGAAATAGAAATAGTGAAGGTCATAAAGAATGGGAAAACCGGGAGAAGCCCGGGCAGTGATTGGTACACGTATGAATTTTATAAGGAGTTTCAAGGGTTGTTAACACCTATTTTGTGTAGAGTTTTCAATACGATTCTGGAAATAGGTTTCTGGCCCAGCACCTGGAACTCAGCGATAATTTCTGTGTTGTATAAGGAAGGTAAAGACCCTGAATCTTGCTCTTCATATAGGCCTATATCTCTTTTAAATGTTGACCAAAAAATATTCACAGCTATAATAGCAAAGAGATTGTCAAATATAATGCCTAGTATAATTAACTTGGACCAAACAGGATTTGTGAAAGACAGATTGTTAAGTGATAATATCCACCGCACTTTTAATGTTATAGACTATGCCTTAAAAAGTAAATTACCCATGTTAACTATAACACTTGACACAGAAAAGGTGTTCGACAGAATTTTTTGGCCCTTCTTAGTAGAGATCTGCAAGAAGTTTAGGTTTAATCAGACATTTGTTAATTTAATTAGAGGAATGTATAAACATCCACAGGCCAGAGTGAGAGTTAACGGAACACTATCAGATCCATTCACAATAAAGAGAGGAACCAAACAGGGCGACCCATTGTCACCACAATTATTTGCTCTATGCATAGAGCCATTAGCTGAAAGAATCAGACAGAATGCAGAGGTGAGAGGGGTTTATGTTGGGGAGGAGGAACATAAAATTGCATTGTTTGCAGATGACATAATTCTATATTTGACAAGTGTTTACAAGTCCCTGCCAGCCCTGTTGGGTGAAATAACATCATATAGTAATGTATCAGGATACAAGTTGAACTTAAATAAAACTGAAGTGATGCAAATAGGCTGCCAATTAGAAAACCAGTTCAAAAATAATTATAACTTCAAATGGGACCAAAACAGCATAAAGTAACCTGGAACCAATTTTACCAATGCAACTTTGGAATACTGGAAAAGTCTGTTAAACAAGACCTACATAAGCCCTTTTTCCATCAACGACATGATTCGCTTTAATTTGATGCGCATCAAGAAGTTAGTGCGATACATGTGATGGAAAAACAGTTAAATCGCTAGAACGCCTGTTTTGTCGCATTAAATCAATTCGCTCGAAATAGGTGGTTCAGGGCTAAGTTGTATCGCTACAGAAGTGATGGAAAAGGTTAATGCGATTCAGACTAGCCACGCATGCGCAGATGGTATTGGTAAAGCGTGAGGATTCGAATGTTGTTGTTGAGCCGCTCAGCCGCCCCATTTCACCTATACTGTCGGTATCAAAACAGCAGCAACAACTAGTAACAACAATGTCCGATGATAAAAGAAACAACTGGTCGAGAGCAGAGACTCTGCTTTTTTTAAACACAATTCGGGAGGTCCTGAAGCAGCATAATTAATTCTCGCCTCGCTCTCATCGATGAGAGCGAGGCGAGAATTAATTATGCTGCGGATCCTGCGGATGAAGGATCCTCCTTAAATTTCTGACGGCTATTATAAGCTGACATAGCAGCACTAGCAGCATGTTTAGTCCTATCCTACGGTCCATAACTCTAAATAAGTAACTAGCCTAATAAATAAAACGAAAGCCGGTGGTGAAAAGGTATGTAGCCTTGAAAGTTATAGCAACTGTTATAACAGGAGGCTGACAATAACAGCGCGAGCAATTAAATTCCCGCTACCGAGCATTCTAATTCGCTACAATTCGCCACTTTTGTAATGGAAAATCATCTGGTCGAGTCAGAATAATGCGCATCACCACGTTCCGGTGATGTCATTTTATTTCGCTAGAATCGTCCTGTTTGATGGAAAACCAACCGAACGCATCTTATATCGCAACAAAGTAATGCGATATAACTTTTAATTCGCTACAGAATCTGATGGAAAAAGGGCTATAGGTGGAAAAATGTACCTCTTACGTTAATGGAAAAGATTAGTACAATAAAAAGGAATGTTTTACCACGATTTTTATTTTATTTCAAAATATACCACTTTATATACCACCCACAAGTTTCAAATACTGGGATAGCTTATTGAGAAGATTTTTATGGGATGAAAAGAAGCCAAGAGTTAAACTTAAAATTTTGCAACAGAAGAGAAGGGAAGGGGGGCTTGCGTTACCAAATTTAATTAACTACCATTATGCAGCACAGGTTAAATTAATTGTAACTATGTTGAACAAAGGACTGTGCCCAAAATGGAAAAAAATGTAGACATCTTTGGTTGGTAACTTAAACAAACTTTTCACCACAAAGCAGATTAAAACAAATAACTCTGTAGTAAATAATACTGTTAAAACTTGGAGAATAATATGTAAGAGTATAAAAATCAATGAAGGAGATCTGACTTGTTTAAGAGAAATACAGAATGACCCAGATTTTACTCCAAATAAACTGGATAATGCCTTTAAGAACTGGGGGAATAAAGGCCTCATTATGCATAGCCAAATGTTCAGTGACACTGGAGTAGATTCATTTGAAAATATAGCGAGAGTATATCAGCTTCAAAACAATCAATTCTATCGGTATCTGCAGCTCAGGAATTACCTTAATGAAAAAGTTCAGCTAAAAACTTCTCAAGATTTACATTTACTAATACAATTCATGGCCAGAAAATGCCAGAGCGAGAACACTCAACGCGCAACTGGACAAATATATAACATTCTACATGAATACGGGGCTGTAAAGTTAGATCACATTAAGGACAAGTGGGAGCAGGATTTGAACAAAACCATTAGTGAAGAGGAATGGAAAAGGTGTCTGAAAGATACCAACACCTATACAAGATCCCCCTACTGGCAGGAGTATGCCTGGAAGATAAATATTATATACTTCTTAACACCATCAATAATAGGTAAATACGCACAAACCAATACCAGCTGCTGGAGGGAATGTGGTGTAAACTACGCTGATTATACACATATATTTTACTCTTGTGATAAACTTGACAAATATTGGCAAGCAGTTCAACATCTTATGCGAGAAAAACTAAGTAAGGAAGTGTCAATACAACAACATTATGCTATTTTGGGCATAATACCAGAAGGACTGGAAAAGGAAAACCTCTACCTGTTTTGGGTCTTTAGAATAGCAGCACCTAAACAAATAACAAGAAATTGGAAAAAAATACAACCACCGAGTACAGATAAGTGGTTGGAAAGTATAGAAGAAATGAGAAATACGGAAAGAATAATGTATAGACTTAATAATAAAGAAAATGTATACGACAAAAAATGGGCCCTTTACAATGAGGAGCCATCTTAAACCACCCTCATGAGAAATTAATACTCAATACTCAATTCATATTTATGCATACCCTCTGCAGTGTATTTTGGTTAAATTGGTTACTTAAGTTTTTTTTGTTTGTTTGTTTGTTTTTTTACTTTAGATTAATTGTTATTGTTATTTTGTTTACGGGGGTTTAGACATGAGTGTGTTTGTATATAGATGGGTGAATGCATGTGTGTGAGTGTGTGTGTGTATGTGAGGGGGGGGGTGTTAGAAAGAAGGGGAGGGATGGGGGATTGTGAGTGCATGTGGATGCATTTATGCTGATGAGAATGTGGGTGTATGTGTGGATAGATGAACATATGCTGATGCATTTATATGGGTGTGAATGTGGGCGTATGGATGTATGTATGCTTGGAGATAGGAGGGGAAGAGGGGTTAGAAGGGCGGGAGAGTTTAAGAGTACATGTACATTAAAATGAAGAGGAATACTGCTAAGCACAGGTTAAACTGCATACATAGGTGCATGCATTGTATTGGTACATATTTATGTTTGTTTGTTTTTTGTTTTTGTTCAATGTATTTAATGCATATTTTACTATTATTATGATGATTAGTACTTATTTTTTGTTTATTTATTTGTTTATCATGACAATGACTCATATGTATTTTATTTAGTCTATTTCACGGGTGGGGAAGGTGAAATGCACATAAGGGGAGAAAAAAATGAGAAAATGTGTTCACAAATGAATTATCATGACTGTTTGTGAAGTGATTGAGACCTGAATGAACACAATAAAGTATTAAAAATAAATAAATAAATAAGTAGAGGGAAATTAAGTGATAGAAAGTTTGTAATAGATGAAGAAAGCATTCCAATAATTAGGGAAAAGGCAGTAAAGAGTTTAGGCAGATGGTACCAGGCAGATATGAATGTTTCGGAAAGATGTTGCTGAGGGACTGGATAGAATAAATAAATCAGAACTTCCAGGAAAGTTGAAGCTGTGGTGTCTGCAGTTTGGATTGTTTCCTAGGTTGATATGGCCACTGTCTGTATATGAGATTCCATTATCTGTTGTAGAAAAAATGGAAAGATTAGTTAGTTTTTATATTAGGAAGTGGCTAGGTGTTCCTAGATGCTTAAAGGAGAAGTTCACTATTTAAGACCTTGAGTCCCAGTTCCAGCTTGTTTATCAAGAATAAGAAATGAGGAGACCATTTTCACAACAATAGCTCATTTCTATCCATTTTGGCTGTTTTCGCTGGTCCATCCTGCTGCTACAGACAGGGTTCCATTGGGCACTCTGTTCAATGTCCTTAAAACAATACTAATGTTAATTTTAAAGAAAAGGTCAACTCACCGGGTGGCCTATGAAATAGGCTCTCATTCTACTCTAGGAGTAGAATGAGAGCCTATTTCATAGAGCTGACTGTTCCTTGGGAGGAATTAGTAGTAGAAGCATATGAAAGGAAAAAGCTTAGGTATGTGGAGTTGGGGGCAGAAGCAGAGCAGCGAGGATGGAAGGTTAGAATCTGTCCAGTGGAAGTAGGATGTAGAGGATTTGTTGCAAAGTCTGTTGTCTCATTGTTGAGGGAGCTGGGTGTAAGTGGACAGAATGTGAGGAAAATAGTGAAAGAGCTGTCAGATAAAGCAGTAAAATCCAGTCAGTGGATTTGGATAAGAAGAAGCAATAGCAGCTGGGGGCCCAGCAGGGGGAGCACTTAGGGTAAACAGACTCTTGTTAGAAGCAAAGAAGAAATTCAGGATATTTAAGTGGAGGGTTTGGCCCATGTGATCCTTTTGAAATCAGGCGGCCATTTTGGGTGAGTTGGCTTTGAGTGAGGTGTATGGCATAGTTTTTGCTGGCATTTTTGCTGATTATAGGACTGTTTAGGTGAGTTTGTCTGTTGAATCTGATAGTGTGTCTGCTAGTGTGTCTTGTCCTGCCTCCACCTCTGGCACCCTCTATACTTTCATTTCCCCCTACCCGAACCAGGGTTTGAATCCCATTCCCGCCTATCTTACCTCTTTTATTTCTCCCCCTACCCGAACCAGGGTTTGCATCCCCACCCCGCTGTGACTGGTGTGCAGTTGGTGAGAGTGAGTTGTATGGCTTTGTTTTTGCTGGTATTTTTAGTGATTATAGGACTGTTTAGGTGAGTTTGTCTGCTGAATCTGCTAGTGTGTCTTGTCCTGCCTCCACCTCTGGCACCCTCTATACTTTCATTACCCCCTACCCAAACCAGGGTTTGAATCCCATTCCCGCTTATCTTACCTCTTTTATTTCTCCCCCTACCTGAACCAGGGTTTGCATCCCCACCCCGCTGTGACTGGTGTGCAGTTGGTGAGAGGCTGAGGTAGCTTGTGGCTGTAAATGGTGGTTGTTGTGGTGTGAGGAGCAGTGATGACTGGCATTAGGGGGGTGACTGTGGGACGCCAGTGGTCATTGTCTAGCCTCCTGGAGGTGTCGTGGGCCCAACTAGACGAAACACTGATGAAAGGAGGTCCCCACCTGATGACCCCAATGATATGTTGGTCAGCACTGCTCACTGGTCTATATAGGGAGTAGAGGGAATTACTCACTTTGTCTGGTCCTTTATTTTTTTTTCTTTTGCACAAGTTTCTTGTGTTTACCTTGAATGTCACACCTAGCATCCAGCTTCTTTTTGTCCTGCTTATACGTGTAACATTCTGATCTGAATACCTTCATATTAGACAGGTTGGGTGTTTTCCCTGTGAAAACACAGTAAGGTGTCTGCTCTAGACGCTTAATGTAACACCTGTTGCGAATCTGAGCTGCTGTTTGCACTGCACATGTCCACAAATGCTTTGGGAGGTTACTCTCCAACAGCATGCATCGCGCCATCTCAAATAATGTTCTCCATCCCCTTTCGGCCGTTCCATTCTGATGGGGCGAGTAGGGTGCACTTGTCTTGTGCCTTATACCATTACTCCTAAGTAAGGACTGGAACTCCTGCCCGGTAAACTCTGTACCGCTGTCAGACCTTATACACTTGATCTTCCCATAGGGAGCTACATCTGCTTTGAATTTTTCTGTAGCTTGCTCTGCATAGCTTTTCTCCTTCAGAAAGTAGGGAAAAATCATCCCACTGTAATCATCAGTAAACGCTATTGCATATTTGTACCCATCTTTACCTGCTGGTTCTATGGGGCCGTACAAGTCTGTGCGCACTAGCTCAAGTATGGATGTAGCTTTTGCATCTGTCTGTCTGTTTCTGCTTTGTGTGAATTTGCCCTGCGTGCATATTTCACAGTTTTGGTTTGACTTATCATTTTTTCCCTTAATGGACATCCCTTCAACCACATTCTCTAACTTTGCAATGTCATCAAAGTTACAATGGCCTAGGATTTTGTGCCACGTTTGCATATCATGACAACCATACACTTCATCCATATTTTCATTCTCAAATGTGCTAAGGTAATACAGCCTACCATACACATCCATTTTGAATTTTGTACCATCCCTCTTGACCAGCCAGTCATCGCCGTCTTTGAATCGGACCTCGGCGCCGTTGCCTGTTGCTGCCTTGACAGAAAAGATGTTTTGTGGGAATGATGGTATGTAGAGCGCCTGCTTGAGTCCCTCGCTGTCCAGCAAGTAGACCTCGGCGTCTCCCCTCATCTTCGCCATTCCGCTCACCTTGCTTCCGTCGGCCAGCTCGATCACGTGGCCCTCAGGTCTGAAGCTCTTGTCCACCGTTTTGAACTTGGTGGGGTCGTTGATCATGTGCGATGTGGCTCCGCAGTCAACCATGAGCCCTTTCTTGTTTTCTCCTTGCACTTGACAGTCACTCACCCTAAAGAAAAATGACGACTGTGCATCTGTCTGTTCATCAGCTTTCTTGAGTTGGTCACGACCTCGGCCTCGTCCACGGCCGCGCCGTTTTCCTCGCTGTGGTGTGTCCCATGCTCGATCATCTCTCCTCTGTTGCACGTCGTTGGGGCATGCCCGGGCCATGCCCGGGCCATGTGTCCTCTTTTCCCGCACGCGTAGCACTCCATGTCAGCCAAGTCCACCTTCTTCCCTCGGCCTCTCCCGCGCGCTCTCGTTGCCCCGCTTGTTCTCATCACGTTGTCCTCGGTCACGTCTCCTCTTCCATATTTTTCTGTACTTTCATAGCTGCGCAGTGTACTTTTAAACTCGCCAAACGTCACGACTTCATCTGTCTGTGTAACGTGCACAACGAACGGTTTGTAGAACTCGGGTAGCCCTTTCACTACCATTGCAATCATAAGTCCATCACTGATTTGTTCGTCTGCTCTCTTTAATGACATGAAAATAGTCTCTGCTCGAATTATGTACTCGGTAATTGTCTCATCACTAGCTTTGCAGAGTGAGGACAGTTCACAATAAAGACTCACAACATGTGGCTTGTCCTTGCCAACGTAATGCTTTCGCAGAATCGCCAATGCCTTTCTTCCGTCTCGTTCCGCTTCTCTCATCACCAACGATAAACTTTTGTTGTCCAAAACTTGCACAAGTTCCGCGTACGCCTCACCATTCTTTGCCTCATCTTCGGCGAGAGCTCCTTCATCCCCCTCGTCGATATCAGGCGTCTCCGCGATGGTCTCCCTGAGACTCCGGAGCTCCATGTGAGCATGGAACCTTGTTTCCCAAAGTTCATAATTTCTCTCTTCGCCGTCGAATAAAAGTCTGCTCCACCTGTGGCTTAAGTGACTGGACCCATAACCTGTGGGGATATTAGCCATCTCTAGGCTACGCAGCAGCACTTGAGTTTTACTAGACACACAATGAAGAACTTAACCGGCTAGCGTTGCTAGTAAAAATACACGGAGACCGTCTCTCTTTGGCTGAACACACTCACGCTCACTGCCGAGTCAGCCGTTTATTCAACATAATATACATGGTGGTGGCGCTGACTACGTCATATATACCTCATTGGATGCGCTGTATAACTTGGCTTTGCCTAAATAACAAAATATGCTTAACAACAGGATAAACCAACCTACCCCTTAATGAATATGATAAAATAACATAACCCCAATAAAATTATGTTGGCTAATGTTCCATGGTGAAGTTAGTTTGTATAGTAAACACAGGTGCTGCTACCCATAAACTTCATGCTACCACTAGCGGCTAATGATGAATTTTCTAGCCTACACTGAGTGCATGGGAAAATAAGCCTAGGTTTGGCTAAGTCTATGTCTTCCACCCTGAACTGAACACTTTTCAATGCGAGAACCTTTTTTTTTTTTTTTTTCTCCCTTGTCCTGTCCAGCATTATGGCAGCAGAATTGTAATCTGAATACCGTTTATGCTAAACACATTTGCTATGCCAAGGGAAGCTTTATGAATGTAAAGCTCCCCTTGACGCCCATCAACTCCTCATTTTTATTTATTTATTTTTGTTACAATATTTAACATGACATGATAATAGTGCCGAACCGGACCGGGGGACAGAGAGAGAGGGAAAGCGAAGAAGAGAAAAAAAGAACAGAAACATGAAGAGACAAACATAAAAAACAATGAAACAATGAAATGAATCAATGCGAGAACCTTAAAACCACTATTCACCAACAATAACAGAATGTAGCATGCAAATGTCATCATTAGACTATCATTGTTTGTGGGTAGAGTAGCCTTGGCTAGACCAAGGCTAAATGAGGTTTTGCCAAAAGGCAGGTGGCAGTTTCTATTAAGATGGATAAGGTCAATGAAAGAAAGTCACAATTTTTTATTTCATATTATTTTGCTATATCATTTTGCCTGTTATGCCAATTAGGCTGTGTATCTTTATGTATGACTCTCTAAGAGAGTCAAATAGTATTTCAAATGCATTTCTAAAGCCACTCCCCAATATGAAAAGCGAGTTAGCACTGATTTCATTATTAGGCTAATTGTTGAACTACTGTTGGAAGAAATTACATAATTTTGTGTCAGTGTTATGCTAATGCAGCTGTGTCTGTCAACCAGACAATCCAAGAACTCTGGAACTGACTGCATCCTTATGTAAAAAAAAAAAACACAGTGACAACACATGTTTTGTTGTGACAGGTTGAAAGAGCATCCCAGGAAGAGGACAGTGGTAGTGTGAGAGTCCATGAGAAAGAAGTCAGGGAGGGAGAGCAGAGAGTTGGTGAGACTGAGGAGAGACATGGTGAGAGAGATGAGAGCAAGGAGCAGGAGGAAATCGATTACTTTGCCCGTCCTGATCCTTGTCTTTTACAAAACTTTTTGAATCACCACCCACAACAAAGCACAAAAAATCCAGTTGTGCAAAAGGTATTCACCACTAAAAATGCAACCAACAGGAGGTGGCTCACATATTGTGAGAAACATCATGCATTATTTTGTTTTGTATGTATTGCATTTGGAAAGACTACTGACACAAGCTCATTTACTACTGGGACGTCTGATTGGAGGCATGTGCACCAGCGCACAGAAGAGCATGAGAAGAGTAGTGCACACCGGATTTGTTCTGAGGCTTTGTTACTAAGGTGTTCAGAAGCAGATATCAGCAGCAGGTTTGCTGGTCATCAGCTGTCCGCTAGCAGGGAACAGGTCAGAAAGAGACGCCGGGTTTTAGAGCGCGTTCTGGATGTGGTCAAAGTGTTGGGGAAGAGGGGGCTCAGCTATAGGCATGAAGATAATGAGTCAGCCTACACACTAGGTGATGACACCATTGACCATGGGAACTTTTGGAGCTGATCATCCTCTTAGGAAAATATGATGTCTGCATAAAAGAGCACATTGACCAATGTATTGAAAAAAGTAAACAGCAACATCAATCCAGTGGAACAAGAGGTCGAGGGTCTCTCATCACACTTCTCTCTAAAACCACTATCAATACAGTCATTGATACAATTGGCCACCTCATTCAAGACTGCATTTCAAGAGATGTAGAGAAAGCTGGAATGTTCTCTATTCAGCTGGACACAACACAAGACATTGCCTCTCAGGATCGGTGTTCAATAATTTTAAGATACGTCACTGACACTGTACACGAAAGGCTTATTGCCCTAGTGAGGTGTGAGGCGTCCACAGGACAGTACTTTGTGAAGTTGGTGTCCGATGTCTTGGACCATCTGAGGCTGAACAAAGACATGTGTATAGGAGATTCCACAGATGGGGCGTCAAATATGCAAGGCACATACAAGGATTTTCAGCACTGATGACATCTCAGTCACCAACTCATGTCCATGTATGGTGCTATGCACATGTGCTCAATCTTGTGCTTTCTGACACTACGCAAACTGTCATTGACAGTGGATCATTGTTCAGTCTCTTGAACGAAATTGCGGTCTTCATCAAGGACTCCTATCAAAGAGTCAATGTGTGGGAGAACCAAGCCCAAGACAGAAGCCATACACGCCTCTCTCCAATTGGGTAGACAAGATGGTGGTCAAAACATGATGCTCTAAAAAAAGTGTTTGGACATTTTGGGAAACCACAAAATGGTTTGTTTGCAGATGCAGTCCTGACTCTGGTAGCCATAGAAAACAATGCTCGCGAAAAAGCATCAGTACGAGCCAAAGCACGAGGGTTGAAAGAGGGCCTCTTGAAATACGAAACTGTATTAACTGCTCAGATATTCCTGCGAATATTTGAACAAACAACACCCCTGTCTTAATACCTCCAGACAGAAGGCATGGATATCCTTTCAGCCCATCGTATGGTGATTACAACACAAGAGGCCCTGAAAAGCATTGTCAGAGATTTTTCAGGTGTGAAAGCTGCTGCAAACACTTTTGTGCAATGGACAACCGAGAATATTGAAAAAAGAGAGGAAGAAACGGACATTGAAATTGAAAGTGCATTGCCTCAGAAACGAGAAAAGAAAAAAAAACTAGAGCAGGAGAAATGGCTCAAGATGAGCCTATAACTGATGCTGACAAAGCATTTGAAGTCAATGTCCACAACAGAATTCTGGACACTCCTCTTGAGGCTATTCATAGAAGGTTTATGACACATGGCACTCTTTTCGCCGATTTGGCATGGCTGGATCCCAGGAACTTTGAACAGCTCCGGACCACTACTCTCCCCAACAATGCTCTGGAAGTTTTGTGTAGATGTCTGATGAAATTCAGCACTAGTGCAACAGTGGACAATCTCCAATCAGAGCTGAAATGCTTAGCAGGACAGTGGGAAAGACTGAAAGCATCCCATCTTGAAGATTACATGACTAGAACAGTAGAAGATGGAGCTGAAGGACAAGAAGAAGAAACAGATATAACGTGGGTAAAACCTGTGCCTCCTGTAAAAATTGCCCACTGTGCTGCTACCAGATTCTACAGCGGCTTAAGATGTTCTCAGATGCTTATCATATCCTTGGGCTTGCTTATAAGTTCTTGCTGACCCTTTCCCTGACCCAAGTGGCCTGTGAAAGAACCTTCTCTACGCTCAAGTTCATCAAGACCAGACTTAGGAGCAAGCTGTCCGCAAGCAAGCTGGAGGCATTTATGTTGATGGCCACTGAAAAAAACATCCTCATGGCACTGGACACAGACACAGTCATAGATAAGGTGGCTGAGAAGAGTGGGTTGCTGACAAAGCTGCTCTTGTAAATTAGTAAGGTGAGGGGGACTTATTAAATTTATTATGAATGATTATAATAATATTCAGTGCAACATTTGTCTTATCTTTATTCCTTCTCATCCTCTCTGACAGGATTTCCACACGCTTCAAATGGTTCATCATTTTGTCATTGGCATCCTTTTTTACACAGTGAGTGCACAGTAGTCCAATGCTACCTTACAGTATCTGAAAGACTGAATAGATCTGATGAGCAACTTACCATAACTACTTATGATGATATAACGTGATAATATGTGTGATTGACCATGACTCTTCTCTCTCTCTCTCTCTCTCTCTCTCTCTCTCTCTCTCTCTCTCTCTATCTCCTTCTTTCTCACACAACACAGGATGCATGTTTGTTGTATAAGAAGTTCTGAAGGGATGGATGACTTGCATCCTTTTCTGTAAGTTCACAGTTGATGTGATGATGTCTGAAAACAGTAAATCAGATCAACTATGTCTGTTTCTATACTACTATTTTTTAAAAAAGACCAATAATTTGATATTTATTCGGGAATCCCCTTTCTGTGTTCTTCAGAGAGCACCTCCTATCCTAGCACTTTAGTCAGATTTGTTCTATGTAGCTTGATTGTTAAATACTCTTTTGTAAGTCGCTATGGATAAAAGTGTCTGCTAAGTGCACAAATGTAAATGTAAATCTTTCTCTCTGTCTCTTTCCCAAACATATCCACAGTTTAAAGTTCATTCAGGAGTTCAGCTGCTTGACTGTGTAAGTTAACAATTCATCAAGTACTATTCTTGGTAGAGATAGCATCTGATCCATTGTTTCTCATGTCTGTTTTCTTTCTTTTTTCTTTCTCTTTGAAAAACATAGGTACAGCCAATAGGATGGATTCTGATCTGATTCTGATCTAAGAATTATTGCTGTGATTGAGTGGTGGAGTTTACATTTTATAGTATTAATAAATTAAGGTTTTGGAAGTATTTTAACTGTCCACTCACTAATTTCCATTAACCAGTTCCATGCCTCAAGGTATTTATTTTTTCAAAATTTGCACAGTTGGTATACACATTCAGTAAACCAAAAAAAAAAACTGATAATATTTGTGTTGTGCAATGTGGTGGGCCAGTCTAGTCCAAAATGCCAGGGCCGATTTTTTTGTCCCAGTCCACCCCTGTCTGCCGCCTGCTGTGTACGTATAGGCCTACACTGTATGGATTGATAGGAACACAATTTGATTTGTTTATTCACTTTTAACATTAACCTTTTTATTCACTGAATAAAATGCATAACTGTTGTGAGAACAAAAATCCCCACCCAAACGTGTTGAAAGCAGCCCAAATTGTATTCGCCCGCCGAAGGCATTTTCTGCCCGCCGGAGGCAGTCAAAAGACGCCCAATTGGGCGGCCACCCGCCCAATCTGGTAACACTGTCCATGACTTTTCGATCATCTTTCCCGGTCAACTATAAGTCGATGGCTTTTCGACATTTCCTGATTTCCCGGTCAACTCAAAATCAATGACTTTTCAACATTACTATTATCACCCGGTAAACCAAATATCAATGATGCATCAATCATACTAAGGATAACTATGTATCAATGTTGTTTCAATATCACTGCGGTCAACATTATGTTGTGTCGGGTTTTCATCAGTTTGCCAATATTGATTCAACATTTATTTTGCATCAAGATTTCAATGTCCACCAGTCTGATGATTCAGATGGAAAAACAATATCATTTTAATGTCAGCTTGCTATCTGGGCTGCGATTATTATTGCTCAGGTATGTTCTGCTTGTATTAATTCGGCTCATCGTTTTTATAGGCCCTGAATGAAGAGCTGGTCTGCGTAGATGAACACTGCTGCTTTGCTTGGATCTCGTTCTGCTGTTCTAGGGTCTGTTCTGTTGGATCCTGCTCTGCTTAGATCTTGTGCTGCTTTACTTGGATTCTGTTCTGCTTTGCTTGGATCTTCCTCTGCTTTGCTTGGATCCTGTTCTGTTGAGCTTGGATTCTGCTGCTTGGATCCTGTTCCGCTTTGCTTGGATCTTCCTCTGCTTTGCTTGGATCCTGTTCTGCTTTGCTTGGATGTTGCTCTGCTTTGCTTGGATGTTGCTCTGCTTTGCTTGGATGTTGCTCTGCTTTGCTTGGATGTTGCTCTGCTCTGCTTGGATGTTGCTCTGCTTTGCTTGGATGTTGCTCTGCTTGCTTGGATCCTGTTCTGCTTTGCTTGGATCTTGCTCTGCTTGCTTGGATCCTGTTCTGCTTTGCTCGGATCTTGCTCTGCTTTGCTTGGATCTTGCTCTGCTTTGATTGGATCTTGCTTTGCCCTGCCGCAAAGAGCTTTCGCTGCTGTGGAGACCGACTATATATTTTATGGTGTACCTAAGTGGTTGAGTTCAATGCTTGCCCCAATTAAAGGGATACAAGGTAGTTTAGCGGCAGTATAGCAATCTCTATTGGTCAGCCTGAAATTCTACACTGTCGTAAAAATGCCCACCTTTGTATTATACACATCCACTAACTAAACATCGTGGCGAATGCTGCCGTTGGGTTATTTAGTCAGTGCAGTTAGGTCATCTGATTCACAAGTGTAGACTGCCCACGTAAGATACTATAATCAGAGATTTTCTGAAGAGAGAACTCAAGATAATATGCTATAATACTGTTGCTGGAGGAAGTGGCCGAGGAGGGACGTCTGGGTTTCTCTGCTCAGGCTGCTGCCCCCGCGACCCGATCCCCGGACAAGCGGAAGATAATGGATGTATGGATGTATGGATGGACTGTTTCTGATCTTGAATGGGATTCTTCCCTCATCATGGTGTATTTGTGGAGTGATTCCTTTGTATTAGCAGACACTTACAAAAGTTACATCTTAGACAGATGCGCGCAGGCACTACCAACATACACGCCGCAACAAACGCAGACTAGCTCTACACTATTCCGATTACAATCATAATCCGAACAAATGAATCCATTTTCATGTATATAACAATTCTTGTTCGGATCAAAACGCTGTTCTTATTCTAATCAGGTCAGTCCGTGTATTTCTGAAGCTAGGCTACGTCTCGAACTCAGGAGGAATTAGAGCACCATCATCACCTGTCTCTTTACGATCTAAAACGCAGATCACTAAGGTAGATGAACAAGATCACGCTTGGAGAAATTTCACAAAGATGGGAAGTGCCAACATCGAACGTTTCATATTCAGTCTGTGAAAGGCAGAATATGAAACGCTTGGTGTTGGCTCTTCAACGCAAGCAAACACATAACCTACAACTACAACTAGCATACAGTACCTAGCTAAGTGCCGTAAACACAAACGACTCTTCTCGCGCATCACGACACTTCAGAAGCGGGTCGCTCCTGCCGAAGCTACATATGGGATTTTCAGCATACAGCCCCCTGTTGGGAGCGAGACAGGCTTCATTCGCTTACCATTGACTTGTTTAACCTTTGGTATACTCCTGAAGGCTATAATTTTAGGTGAAAATGCTACTTAGTGCCCCTTTAAATACTCGCATCACATTTCAGTCTGTGTTAATGTAGGCCTACGGCAGTTCCACCTTTTAACGTCAAGCTTAGTCGCCTTTTAATAATTATTTTTGTAATACTACTACTACTAATCATAATGGTGACACACGTTTGGTAGCTAATATTTCGTGGGGGGGTAGGACACCCTGGTTCCAACTAATCCAATTGGCTGGTCTGCGTTCCGGTATGGTCTGTTTGGGGGGTTGTTGCCTTTACAGCAAATGGAAGGCACTCCACCTAAGGATGCTGCTGTTCCCTGTCTTGGCTTCCATGGAGCTCATGGAAAAGTCGGGAACTTCCTCCGAACAGAGCCATACCGCCAAACACAATTGTATGCATTCAGAATAAGCTCCTGAAATTTATCTCTGTTTCTCGTCTCGTTTTGACGAGAGTGGTTTTGACAGAACTGGATTTTATACCTACTGTACATCTGAATTTTTTTGTTGTTGCTGTTTTTACTATGTTGTCAATTAGGCGTTACCATAATTTAAAACTATTTGACCTTGTGAGGCCAAGTTCAGTCCCAATCAGGTCAAAAAGGCGTTCACGTGCCAGTTAAGTGACTAGGTCCACAGATTCAGTGTAGATAATTTAATGGTTAAAATAAGCAATGTTCAGGGATTTTGAATAAAATTTTTGTCCAAAAAGATTCTATAAATGCATGTTTTACTGTAGCTTTTATAATACAGGAAATCATCAATTGAGACCCCCCCTTTTTCTTTTTTTAAATACTGGAGGTATCATTAAAACACCATTAAAAAAATGTCTTCTTAAAGCAATTCTTTCGCTATCTCAGACACAATCTTTAAAAATATATATATATATATCGATCGCGGCACCTGCAAGTTGAAGATGCATTTTTTTTCAATGCACATAGTGACTCACACGATAAGGTAAATACTGAACATTCTAAATCGCCTGGCGATAGCTCTATTAGAAACACCTCTCGCGCATGACTCACACACCTGTGCAGGTGTTACAGCCGTTGGAGGAAGAAAATGACTAAATCTGTTTAACCTGAGGGCTTAGTGCCAATCGTTCCTCACTTTTGCGCAATAGTTTTCATTCCCCAATTCTCATACAAAATAAAAAGGTCTCAAAAAAACTGGTAAGCAAATGTGATCAACTGAGACTGAAGTGACACGTGAAGGTCTACCTTAAGATTTTTTTTTTTTTTTTTTTAAGTTATTTGCTTTCGTTACCATTTCCTAGATTTAAACTTTAAGCCAACGTCACAAAAATTGTTCCATTTCTGTCACAAAAAGTCTTCACTCTTTTTTTGTTCAGCATTACAACACAGAATTATTCATCACCCAGCCATTTGTGGCTCACATCCAAGTTAAACGGCATCTGAGTTTGTATTGGACTGTTTATTCTAAATGGCACAGGTCACTTGCTAAAGTTAAAACCAAAGAGGAACAAGTGTGTTTACATTTCAGCTGTAAGAAAGCAAGCAGAGATTAAAACCGATCTTTGAACTAAGGAGTTTATGTAACCCAGTGGTTTTGTGAACACGAGCTCTTAAAAGATCAAAATGCATGAATCACATTTTTTCTGGCACACCATCACAACAGAGACAACTAAGACCGACAGTGATTGATAAATATTTTAATGAATATGTAATAAGCTCAGGAGGTCAAAGTTAGAATGTGCAAGTTGTGCATCACAATATCAAAAGGCAAAAAAAAGGAGTGTACATCATTTAGATGAAAAAAGGTGTTCATTTGACAGAGTTAAACTTCAGTCTTTCATTACACCAACTAAAAGATGCAGCACGTGTTTCAGTTTGAGTGTTCAGCATAACACTGCAATGGAAGAGACATCTGCCCTTGCGAGGGTGATAAAAGAAAAGTCATGCTGCAATGTACAAACAAATACAAAAAGCAGACTTTACTAGTTGCCATTGCACAATAAGGAAGCTTCCACTCGACAGATGCATGCCACTATAAAGGAAATACTTTAGAAAACTTGAATCAAACTGCTGGATTTCCACACTAAACTACAATAACTCAGTTAACTTGATGCATCCCTTCTCAGGCACCTGGGTGTCGCTTTGGCTACTCGAGACCGATTGTGCCTCATATAAAAATAGTGCTCTTTTTTCCTTCCATGCAACATTTGACACCTTAAATCTAACATGTCTGTGATCTAAAACTCACAATAGAAAAGCAATAAAGTTAATAAGAACCCTGAAAGGACATCTGGGACAACCGCATTAGAACAGAGGTAGCAATTCCCAAACTTCATGTTTTCAAACCTTTCACAATTAAATAGATATAGAGAACTGGATTGGAAATCAAAAGTCTTGTAGTATTATGGCTCAGTCTCAAAACCTAATGCTGGATTAAGGCAATAATATTAAGCGCTCAATGCATACTTTAACAGATTGACCTGTGTCACAGCAACTTTAGCTTTGATTCCATTTTTAGTTCCAACTCCTGGCCAGCATGAAGCTTAGGGCCAGACCCAGAAAGTAGCTTGTCATGCTGGCAGTAATGCTGCCGCAGCCGCTATGCTGCGTTGTGACCGGCTGTGCTGACTGAACATTTCTGAAGACATTAACCATCAAAGGTGATGACGTGTTGTTCGAGATGCGCAGTGTTGTGCTGAAGAGATCAATCTGAAGAAGAGATGGAGCGCGTTAGGAACTGGAAGAACTTGTTTGGTAGCTACAAGCACAAGAGAGAGGGGATAACAAAACTCTCACCAGATCTTTGCTGACCCTGATTGGATCCTTGAACACAGTCCAAACCACAGCCTCATTACAGGACGGGGTGGTCAAAGAACCGAGGTAACGGTAGTACTTGGTGCGATCCACTCCCTCCAGGAGGTCATCCAGAGATATCGCAAGTTCAATTTTAGCAGAGTTGCCTGGGGGGAAAAAAAATACCAGTGAAGAGACCAGCTTACTATTATTTAAAAAAAAACTATACAAGAGGATGCAATCTTACCACTTAGAGGAATCTTGCTCAAGTAGGAAGTCAATTTTTTCCAGCTGGCAGGTTGACCAGTTGCATTGCCAGACATCACCTGGAAGAAGAAAAAAAAAAAGTTTGAAAACCAACATGAAAGTGAACCGCAGTACAATGAGAGTTACATTAATATGTGTATGCTTCCTTCTCACCTCAATGAAGAAGCCAAGAGCAGCAAGTCCTGTGGAGTCTGCTACAGCCAGTGTTGTGTTCCGATTAAGGGATGACTTGCTGTTTACAATGTGCAACTGGGGCAGGGGGTGAAACCATGCATTTTAGTAGGAGCATTATAAGGAGAAAACATGGGTGACTCACATAAAACAAAACCTATACCTCCATGGGGTAATGCTTGCCATCCACCGTGTGCTCAGAACCAGGGACAGAGGCGCCATTACCCCAGTGCAAGTGGAACTGCAGGCTGTCATAGGACTCCGACAGGTCTCCTCCAGAAACCTTAACACCAGTCTTGATGGCTACCTTTACTAAAGAAGTGGAAAGATTTAGAAAAGTTATTGAATCATAAGTTATAAGCTTGCTACATGGCGGAAATAATTAATAAATAGGGAAATCCAGCAAAGTTTTGATATTCCGGCTGGAAAAGATTCCACATTTAAAAGTTTTAGGGAGATTCTTTAAATCCAAAGCTTCTCATTCCACACCTGTGTTGCCAGTGTTTTCGATCTTGTCCAGGACGGACCTGTCGTCGTACTTCTCGAAGGTGAACGCGGTTAGATTGGGGTTGCCTGTGGCTGATGCTGAGACGATATTAATGGGCGACTGGCGCGTGCCGTTGCAAAACGGAGCCGCAATGGTTGACCAGGTGGCATCATCTATAAAGAGAAGGGAGGCTTAAGTCGCTGGAAAGAGGAGTAGTGATCAAAGTGTGAAGATAATTGAATTGTAGCTGTTTAGAGATAAAACATTTTTAAAAATGTAATAGAAAATAAAAAAAACAACATTACTCACTGCAAGACGAATTGTGATAACACCAGTCTGGAAGGGGAGTAGAGAAATGAGTGCTTCACATATGCAGTTAGTCCAATTAGAGTCACTATGAATTTAATATTTAATATACCAACATACCGACTGTGGCTGAGGCACAGTGAGAGCTGGGTACAAGGACACACACAGCAACTGCAGCTACAACGAACCACGTCATCTGAAACCGGGTTAAAAGAAAAGACAACAGGGGAACAAAACGTTAATGTTGACTCATCCGCGTGCAAAAAAAAGCATCAGATCCAAAGAACAATAAGGAAAAAGAGAAAGAAAAGAAAAAGTCAAATTAAAGTCCCAGTGGGAACTCATTTAAAATTGATTTAATACAAATTACTGTGGATACATTTAGAAAATAGAAAAATAATAATAATTTAAAGTTTAAAATGCTACAGCCATCTGTTGATGAAAACAGTTGGGAAAAAAGTCCGTTCTGCTACTGCTTGTGACCCGACTAAAAGCCTCCCCCACCTGACCTGAATAGCGGTGCTTTACCTTTGATGCACAAGTGTGGCGTCGCCTCCCTGTCAAGTAACAGCTGTGAAGCTTCATGCCGCAGTTTTAAAGGAGCACAGCCCATCCCTCAGGTACTGCGCAGGGCGGATCTCCCCTCCCAAAAATGACTAATATGAAGAAGTTCAAGAATCACAGATAGGGGTGGGGAAAAAAAATGTCACACACCAGCTTCATCTTATTAAACTGTATTAATTATGAAAGTTTTGGTCCATATTTCTTACTCAAAACTAGAACAAAGAAACTTTGTAATGTAGGCCACACTCTAGTAACACATCTGATGGTGATTAAGAAATCACACACTAGAAAATAACACATCTTTAGCCACAGTCGCTTTATTTAAAAAACAATCCAAAAATGCATCCATCAAAATACAATTACATCCATACAACATTAACGTAAAACTCATCCTACATAAGAGAAAACAAAGGTCATTTTCCACAGAAAAAGTTGAAACATCGAGTCTAACTGATCTTCAATAGCAGCTTGAAGCCTGAATCTGTATTCAGATCATGTGGTACAAGCAGGGCTGGACTGACAGTCTGGCATACCGGGCATTTTCCCGAGGGCTGGTGATGTCGGGTTTTTTTTTTGTTTTTTTTATTAGGCTAATGTAAAAAAAAAAAAAAAAGTTACCGGCGGGCGGCCCACGATTTCATGTTGACGGGGCTAGTCCAATGAAATCTCTCAGCACCTCTTTGGCCCGCCCCTCCCCTCATCATTGACACAGGTCATCAATCCTACCATTTGAGCTGAACGGACTAGGAGAGAACAGTCAAAAACCGAAATGGATAAACAAACAGAAACGAAAGGGTGGTGCACAGAAGCTCGAGATAAAAGGCTAAAAAGCCTACAAGCAGCACAATGTGCGAAGCTTACTGACATGTTTGCAAGTGCTTCCACCACGACCACAGCACCGTGTGCAGGGCCATCCAGTGCAGGGCCATCAAGTGCAGGGCCAGGGCCGTCAGCATCATCAGCAGCCCCCAGTGCACGAGTGTAGAACAGTGTAGGCCAAACACAGAGGAAGAAGCTATCGTGGTGGAGTCGGAGGAGGAGGAGGAGGAGGAGGAGGAGGAGGAGGAGACAGACGTGACCCAGGGACAGATTGAGGAGGTCAAAATAGCCAGCCCGGTAAGAAGTAGGCTAATGTTAGGCGAAATGTTAGCAGAATGACGACATGTTTTTATAATGGGAGGACTGAGGGCTCCCCGTGTGCGTGGAGACTTAAATGAGCTATTTATAGACATCTTCACTACATCAGTATGGGGGGAATTGATCATGCTGAGATTATTACTTATTTTATCCAGTCAGGCTGGAACACGAATAAAAAACCTAGCCTGTTTTTTTGCACAACCTTGTTGGTTAGGAGGTGGTCACCGACTGTGGTGTGTGTGTGTGTGTGTGTGTGTGTCTGCGCGTGCGCATTTCTGTCACAGAGATCATTCAGAGTCTTTATTTTCAACTAATACTATGAGTAGATCTACTTTATTTGAATGTGTGTAGGCAAGGCTATAACGTATCTAGTGCCATTCCATTTTGTAGGCTTATGTAAAGTTGACTGGTGTGCAGATATTGCAAATACCCAATGACATCAGTCATAGATATCAAGTGTGTCATTAATGTTTATGACACTCTCATGTAGACACCAGTGTTCAGTGTTACTTTAGCTTGTTATAACTATATTGTTTTGCAGGTGTTACAGGTTACAGTTGCCCATGTAATATTAGTGAAACATTGCTTTGCTGAAATGGATTGGTATAATAATGGTTAATATTCCTGCCTCAGTCATTTTCGGTCATTTTCAACCCTCCGTTACATCAAACACAGACTGAGGAGTTGCCTTTCTGCCAGCAAACTGGAAGCCTTTATGTTGATGGCCACCGAGAAAGATGTTCTTGTGTCCCTTGATACTGACACAGTGATTGACAGAGTGGCAGAGAAGAGCGATTTAATGAAAAAACTGCTTTTGTAAGGTGAGGAGATTTATTTAAATGAATACATTTGTGTTAGGATTTAATTGCATTTTTCACAGAAAGTGATGAGATTACTTATGTGATCGTATAAATATTCAAGGTGGGCCGCCATGGCCAAAAATGCCCGGGCCATTTTTTGGTCCCAGTCCAGCCCTGGGTACAAGTGCTTTCAGAGGATGAATGTTTTTTCTTTCTCAATCCCAAAACATCTTATGAAGAAAAAGAATGATTAAATCCGACAAAATGCGGTGCTTGTGGAGCACATAGCACTTTTTCATTTTAGTTCCTGTCTTCTCGTATTTTCAGTGCTACACTTGTCTTTCCCAAACCAGATTTACCACAAGGACGAGTAATGAGGTCAATTACTGACTTACTGTGACATGATATGATACTGCATAAAAAGGAGGAGGCGTTGTCTAGGCATCTCTTTACACGCAATGGGTGTTGGAAGCTGTAATGGTGGTGAGTTGAGTTATGTTATTATTCCCTTTATTCAGCATAACAGTTTAAGAAATAAAAACATTTTTCATCCTTATGTTAACATACACAATTTGTGTATGTCACTGAATTCCTGAATGTTAAATACTTCCCTTTAAAGTTAGAACGAGTGGTTTACTGTGTCCAATCCTCCAGACTTTTCCTTCATGTTATCCAAAACAACCCTGATCACCAAGATTCCTTTCGAAATCATTTAATAAAAGCAGATCACTTGAAACCTTAAGTTCTCAAAGAATAAATTAACACTGAGAGGGAGACAGTGCTTTTTAAGTTTCAGAACTTTGAGCCTGAATTTTTCACTGTGGATGATTTCAGTTTCTGCCCCCTGACAATTTACAGCAGAAATAAGCTCACACAACAGTGACACAGTCAACTTTGCAGTCACTTCAACTGGATGCTATTCGTCTCTGTCATGTGGTGGTGTTTGTGTGGTCATTCAACCATATTTTGAAATCTAGAACCACACACAGGTGTATAAAGCATCTTAGACCGTGCCGGAATCCTATTTAGTATCTTTAGGAAGGAGGGCTCTACTCAACTGAAAAGATAAAGCTCCTGGAACATTTAACAAGTATTTCCTCACACTTACGTAAATGTGCATATAGGTCACAGTCATGGAAAAATACACTGATAAACAGGCAGCACATAACATAAGATGGGTTGTGAGACATTGGATGCAGATGTGTAGATGTGCATGTTTTGGGAACTTCCTGATCTGGTAGAGTTAAAGAAATACTGATTTCAAACCTATTCATGCTTTTAATGGCCATGTCTCTCTTTTATGATAAAGTAATAGCATTATTAACCTGAAGCTCAAGACCTTATATAACCGGTAATGATAATGAAAGCTTCATGAAAGATTCATCTCAATGAAACCTGTCATGATGCGTGACAGGTGCGCCAAGATGAATCATATATGTTGTAAAGCCAAAACCAAAAGATTGTGGGTGTGCGTAAGCTGCTCCAGGAAATATTGTACGTACAGCATCAGTTACAGAAGTGAGAACGGCTGCTGATTTTGCAGTGTGATGTCACAGACATAAAGTGAAATGAGCACGACCTCTTTAAAAACTCTTTGTGTGATGGTGGCGAGTAATGTGCTGAAATTACAGTGATGGATTAGTCGTTGTTGTTTTTAAGGCACTGCTTACTGAGAGCTCATTTTTCAGTAGCGATACTCGTCCCAGTCCTGCAACTTCAAAGTGATTAAATAGGAGGCAACAAAAGGGCATTTCTTAACTTTTCCATGTATCTGCCATGGCAGGCAATCTATGTTAAACTGGAAAAACCACCTCAATTCAGAGGTGGCCACCTATCAAGCACAACGCAGCCCTGACTGCTCTTCCCAAGCAAAGTCACCCACCGTTTTCACCTTAAATCATTTGACCGAAACAACTCACATGTTGGTCGGATAGAATAACTACTCACAGGTGAAAACAACTCAAACCCCTCACAGGATGGTGGGTGGATCAGTGAACACACATGTAATCTCAATGATTCTGGAAGCTCAAGAACGGACCGGAGTAATTCAAGTGAAAATGAAGTCTTTATTTGTAGTCACACGTCAAAGCATATTAGCGCTGGGCTCAGTGGGAAAGAATGCCCGCAGAAAGTCTGTCAGACTGCGCCCCGCGCTGATATGCTTTGACGTGTGACTACAAATAAAGACTTAATTTTCACTTGAATTACTCTGGTGCGTTCTTCAGCTTCCAACTAAAAGAACCAAATCTAACAATTCCAAAGAGTTTAGTGCCTCAGATGAGATGAAACATCTACAAGAATAGGAAAAAAAAAGATGATGAAAGCTTCATGAAAGATTCATCTCAATGAAACCTGTCATGATGCGTGACAGGTGCGCCAAGATGAATCAAATATGTTGTAAAGCCAAAACCAAAAGATTGTGAGTGTGCGTAAGCTGCTCCAGGAAATATTGTACGTACAGCATCAGTTACAGAAGTGTACATCAAATGAAAACAAAGCAGACATGCCAAAGATTCTCAACCTAACCAAACTGGGTGTAGACCAGAATTTGTTTACTGTCTTGACAAGTTTGTTATGTTTTACACCGCTTCACTTGCTGTTTTCTTCTAACTTGGTGTTCAATCAGGTCACATAAATCAAACAATAGCACTTTGCATTCGAGGAAACAGGATAAAAGAGGACATGAAGCATCCAGCTGGAGGAAACCATCAAAGGCAAATGGCTAAAATAAAAGAAGCATCTAAGTTTCAAATAGTTCATAATATTTCTTTTGTTTTTTCTGATCACAAATTTGTAAAGAGTCAGCACAGCAGACTGGTCTTCCTACCTGACATCACAGTACAGAGTGGAGGATACTTAGCTCCTTAAAATCAATACGTTCTCTAAAATATGAACAGTATTTTGCAATGCATTTCACTTTTAGATTAAGTGTTCAAACAAAACTGCAAATCATGTGATCACTACAGTATTATTTGGTTCTGAAATAATTCTCCCACTCCCAGTCTCCATACAAGTCCAACATTGCATTTTGTACGGTCAACAGTGTAACAACCTGCAGCCTAATCAACAGCATCCCTGGTTATCCTGCACAGGGTTTATATAATCATAGTAATGATAGTTGTGTCTAACAATGTTACTATCACTGGTGAAAAACCACACTCTCAAACATTTAGCTAGCATAGAAAGATGGAATAAATAGTGCAAAATAGATCATTTAACGGTAATTCGTCAAAGTTTCAAATCATCTGAAAAGGGCACAGAGACATGCCAGCAGCACATAACATAAGATGGGTTGTGGGACACTGGATGCAGATGTGTAGATCTTTCTGGAATGAAGAGACTGTGTGGGCCGAAATACGTCACGATTTCCTGCATGTTTTGGGAACTTCCTCATCTGGTAGAGTTAAAGAAAAAAATAATTTAAATTTAAAACAGATTCATAAGATGCTTCCTTTTGCCTCAATGAATATCTTTTTAAAGGCCATGATTTTTCATGTAGCTGCATTAGTAGCCTGACCCTCAGCATCCAGTATAGGCTAACCAGTTATGATGGTGAAACCTGTCATGTGTTATGAATCAAGAAGATAAATCTCTTAACATAGCAATCTAATCTTACATAGCAGTAGATAGTGAAAGATTGTTTTCAGCTGTGTGATTGTATTGTTCTCAGTCACAAGTTTTCTGTCGCCAAGATAAGTTACCTGCTGACTGCTTCTGATTTCAGTCAAACCGGTAATTACAAGCAAAGCAGGAAAACAAGAAAGAAAATCACCTAAAGTTTATTTAGACACGTGGTCCCTATTGAGCAGCAAATCTACAGTCCAACCTACTGAATATAAAGTCGAATTTATTTTTGAGCATTGAGTTTTAAATAGGAAGTCTACGCAGGTTCTACTCTTTTGGATTTAAATTGAATGAGCATTTATTGTCTGACACATTTTAATCGATTTTCCACCGGGTTTTTTTTTCTCCTGGTGGCACTTGCTGGGCTACACCACACAATGAGACATGCAGCTGTTTTGTTTGCTTGCTTTGTTTTTTTAGTGGTACTGGTTTCTGAGCCTAAAACTCTGTCTCATGTCCTTACAACCTGGAGCATATCTGCTTTTTCTTCCATTTTTTGCAGCATTTATTCTACCATCATTTATGACCAGTGTCCCTCTCCCTGCTGTTAAAAAGCTCCCCCACAGTAGAATCCTGCCACTGTCATGCTTAACTGTTTTTAGTGGATGAACAGTGCCCCGTAGTTGCTAGACTTTGCTTGAACCTTGACCCAAATAGTTCGGTTTTTACTCATCAGATCAGATCATTTTGTTGTGTTTTCATGTTCCTTTTAAAGCTATTTGCCAGACTCCAAGCAAGCTACCATATATCTTTTATTTTGTGTCTTTCATCTTGTTCCTAAGCTGCCTCTGCATATGTACAGCATAGAGGACTTTTGCAGCTTTGTTTTTGTGACCTACCTAACCATGGCCAATCATGCACAATTACTCACACTGATCTTTTATCTCTACAAAGAGTCTAGATTGCTTAAAAGTTCTTACCTTTCACAGTTATTGATATGATTTTACACCAAGTAACAGAAGTTTTAGAAGCAGATTTATACCTTTGTCTTTATCTATGCTTCCTCACAGTTTTATCGCTGAAACCTACAAAGAGCTCCTTGAACTTACTTTTTTGGTTTCTGTTCAGTGTCGTGGATTCCAGCCTCATCTACTTTGACTCTTGGTCCTGATGACAACAGAAACCCTCCTTACAAAATGGAGCCAGCCTATTGATAATGCATGTTAGCTGTGTTCAACTTGTACAGAAGCCCTTTATATGTAATGCAACACTTGAAGAATAGATTAATTTGAACTACTTTATTCCTTGTACTTGTAGGTTTGTTCTAATTAGACTCTCGATCAAGGCTACTACACTACCTTTTTGATTAGCAATGATTAGAGAGACACTTACCATGTCTAGGTCCACCGTAACAGACTCTTTAAAGACTGTCCAAACCACTGCTTCATTGCACGTAGGGGTTGTTAGGGAGCCACTGTAGCGAAAGTATGAATCACTCCCTGCTGCAATGCTTTTATTTTATGTGAAGCACTTTGAACTGTTTGTACATGAAATGTGCTATATAAATAAATTTGATTTGATTTCATAAATATAGAGTTGTAACAATAGCTCGGATTTGTGAGTTTTTCAACCATAGCAAACAGAGTTCGAGAATTGTTGACATTCTTATTAATCATGATGAGATTAATGAGATGAGATTAGTTGTCTAGATTTCTCTCTTATCCTTGCAAGTACAGTAAAATCTATGATGAGGGCCACGCGAGGTCATGACAAGCATGTGATGAATGACTGTACCTGTTAATGATGTCACCTGCTGAGGGATACACCTTAAGCTGTATATCTAATCATGATCTGGCATTTTTTTCCAAACCTTTTCATGCTGCATATTTGAGCTATTTAAAAATTCAAGCATGCTTTTACTTCTTCTTTTTTTTAAGGTAATTATACTACTAATAGTCTGATGCAGGGCTACCCAAATCCGGTCCTCGAGGGACGACGTCCTGCAGGCTTTGGATGTTTCCCTGCTCCATCACACCTGATTCAGATCGATGCTTCATCAGCTGGTTTAACAACCTTTTGAAGAGCTCCATTTCATCTAAATCAGCAGTGTTGAAGCAGGGAAACATCTGAAACCTGCAGGACGTCGGCCCTCGAGGACCGGATTTGGGTAGCCCTGGTCTAATGCTTTCTTATTACCTCAATAAAGAATCCCAGCACTGCCAGACCATCAGGAGCTTTCAATGCCTCATCCAGGGACAAGTCTTTCCTCTTGTTCACTATGTGCATCTGGACACAAGTTGCCATTTATGACAACAGGATATGGCAGTCAGAAAATAAATTTCTAATAGATGTAGAAAAGTGGTGCTTATAACTACCTCCATTGGGGATCTTTTTGAATCCACAGTGTGCTCTGAGTCTTGTGAGTCTGTGCCACAGTGGAAGTGGAACTGCAGGGTGGAGTAGACGTGTTCCAAACCTCCCCGACACCTCCACCAAATCATCCTTCAGAACACACTTCACTGGATGTTCAGTTTGAAGATAGTAAGATCACAAAACAAGATGACAACAATAAAGGGTTTATTTTAGATATTCACCTGTGAAAATTCCTTGGAAAACTAGAGATAGCCTATTTGTACTGCAGGACAACAGATTCCAGTTGACATCAATGTTCACCACTTTGCACTTTGTATATTGTCTAGCCTTGACCAAATCTTCAGTAAACAATTTTGTATAAAAGAAAGCATTCAAACCTGCGTGGCCCGTATTCGTGATGTACTTGATAGCATGCTCGTTGCCAAAATCTTTAAAAGTAAAGGAATCAAGCTTTTTATCCACCTCTACGCTGTTTGAGTCAATGTTGATGGGTGACTGTCGTTTGCCATCACATTTGGAGTCAGGAAGAAGGTGCCACTTAGATGGTGTGTTCTCTGATAAGAGAAAAACAAAAGTCAGGACAATTCTGATATTCAATCCCCACTTTATTATCATTATGAAACTCCAGTTGCGAATTTTACATACATACACATTCGTGGATACCTACCACAGTGTTCATCATAGCACCATGAATGACCTAAAGATGAAAAGAATAAGTCTATTTAATGTCCCAGATCAAAGTTAAACACTGTGTGAATGAAGGTTCTGGATGGATGGTTATGCTCTTTCATAATGGATGTAGTCAAATGGCTTTTTCTGAGGCAGAATGATTGCACAGCACTAAAAACAAAAAAGGAGAAAACACTTAATGTGAGATTATTGGAGATTTTCTGAATCAACACATGGTCAAAAACAGAAAACACACCAAGTACGTCCTGACAAGACTCGTAATAGCCAAAAGCAAACTTCTGCTAGAATTCTGCTTTGATATTTTCCATAGAAAAATTGGTAGTGCTCAGTGAAATCTCTTTGACTTTTAACACACAGTCCACATAATTTTGATGGGGTTAAGGTCAGGACTTTGAAAGTGCCATTTTAAAGCGTCTTTATTTCCACAGCCAGCTTTGTTGTGTGTTAGGGATAATTGTCCTGTTGCATGGTCAATTTGAGTCTAAGTTTGAAATTTCCAGCTGATAGCTTTAAATTATGCTGAAGATTTCTGACTTAGCCCTTCTGGTTAATCATTTAGTCCACAATATACACCAAGCCAGTTTCACTGGCAGCAACGTAATATCGTGTAGTACTCGTGGAGATGAAACTTTCCTGTTTTTGCCCCAAACGTGAGTCTTTTCAAACACCCCAATCTTCAATTTTTTGCAGCATTTATTCTACCATCATTTATGACCAGTGTCCCTCTCCCTGCTGTTAAAAAGCTCCCCCACAGTAGAATCCTGCCACTGTCATGCTTAACTGTTTTTAGTGGATGAACAGTGCCCCGTAGTTGCCAGACTTTGCTTGAACCTTGACCCAAATAGTTCGGTTTTTACTCATCAGATCAGATCATTTTGTTGTGTTTTCATGTTCCTTTTAAAGCTATTTGCCAGACTCCAAGCAAACTACCATATATCTTTTATTTTGTGTCTTTCATCTTGTTCCTAAGCTGCCTCTGCATATGTACAGCATAGAGGACTTTTGCAGCTTTGTTTTTGTGACCTACCTAACCATGGCCAATCATGCACAATTACTCACACTGATCTTTTATCTCTACAAAGAGTCTAGATTGCTTAAAAGTTCTTACCTTTCACAGTTATTGATATGATTTTACACCAAGTAACAGAAGTTTTAGAAGCAGATTTATACCTTTGTCTTTATCTATGCTTCCTCACAGTTTTATCGCTGAAACCTACAAAGAGCTCCTTGAACTTACTTCTTTGGTTTCTGTTCAGTGTCGTGGATTCCAGCCTCATCTACTTTGACTCTTGGTCCTGATGACAACAGAAACCCTCCTTACAAAATGGAGCCAGCCTATTGATAATGCATGTTAGCTGTGTTCAACTTGTACAGAAGCCCTTTATATGTAATGCAACACTTGAAGAATAGATTAATTTGAACTACTTTATTCCTTGTACTTGTAGGTTTGTTCTAATTAGACTCTCGATCAAGGCTACTACACTACCTTTTTGATTAGCAATGATTAGAGAGACACTTACCATGTCTAGGTCCACCGTAACAGACTCTTTAAAGACTGTCCAAACCACTGCTTCATTGCACGTAGGGGTTGTTAGGGAGCCACTGTAGCGAAAGTATGAATCACTCCCTGCTGCAATGCTTTTATTTTATGTGAAGCACTTTGAACTGTTTGTACATGAAATGTGCTATATAAATAAATTTGATTTGATTTCATAAATATAGAGTTGTAACAATAGCTCGGATTTGTGAGTTTTTCAACCATAGCAAACAGAGTTCGAGAATTGTTGACATTCTTATTAATCATGATGAGATTAATGAGATGAGATTAGTTGTCTAGATTTCTCTCTTATCCTTGCATGTACAGTAAAATCTATGATGAGGGCCACGCGAGGTCATGACATTTCGACACGCGTGTGATGAATGGCTGTTCCTGTTAATGATGTCACCTGCTGAGGGATACACCTTAAGCTGTATATCTAATCATGATCTGGCATTTTTTTCCAAACCTTTTCATGCTGCATATTTGAGCTATTTAAAAATTCAAGCATGCTTTTACTTCTTCTTTTTTTTAAGGTAATTATACTACTAATAGTCTGATGCAGGGCTACCCAAATCCGGTCCTCGAGGGACGACGTCCTGCAGGCTTTGGATGTTTCCCTGCTCCATCACACCTGATTCAGATCGATGCTTCATCAGCTGGTTTAACAACCTTTTGAAGAGCTCCATTTCATCTGAATCAGCAGTGTTGAAGCAGGGAAACATCTGAAACCTGCAGGACGTTGGCCCTCGAGGACCGGATTTGGGTAGCCCTGGTCTAATGCTTTCTTATTAACTCAATAAAGAATCCCAGCACTGCCAGACCATCAGGAGCTTTCAATGCCTCATCCAGGGACAAGTCTTTCCTCTTGTTCACTATGTGCATCTGGACACAAGTTGCCATTTATGACAACAGGATATGGCAGTCAGAAAATAAATCTCTAATAGATGTAGAAAAGTGGTGCTTATAACTACCTCCATTGGGTATCTTTTTGAATCCACAGTGTGCTCTGAGTCTAGTGAGTCTGTGCCACAGTGGAAGTGGAACTGCAGGGTGGAGTAGACGTGTTCCAAACCTCTCCGACACCTCCACCAAATCATCCTTCAGAACACACTTCACTGGATGTTCAGTTTGAAGATAGTAAGATCACAAAACAAGATGACAACAATAAAGGGTTTATTTTAGATATTCACCTGTGAAAATTCCTTGGAAAACTAGAGATAGCCTATTTGTACTGCAGGACAACAGATTCCAGTTGACGTCAATGTTCACCATCTTGCACTTTGTATATTGTCTAGCCTTGACCAAATCTTCAGTAAACAATTTTGAATAAAAGAAAGCATTCAAACCTGCGTGGCCCGTATTCGTGATGTACTTGATAGCATGCTCGTTGCCAAAATCTTTAAAAGTAAAGGAATCAAGCTTTTTATCCACCTCTACGCTGTTTGAGTCAATGTTGATGGGTGACTGTCATTTGCCATCACATTTGGAGTCAGGAAGAAGGTGCCACTTAGATGGTGTGTTCTCTGATAAGAGAAAAACAAAAGTCAGGACAATTCTGATATTCAATCCCCACTTTATTATCATTATGAAACTCCAGTTGCGAATTTTACATACGTACACATTCGTGGATACCTACCACAGAGTTCATCATAGCACCATGAATGACCTAAAGATGAAAAGAATAAGTCTATTTAATGTCCCAGATCAAAGTTAAACACTGTGTGAATGAAGGTTCTGGATGGATGGTTATGCTCTTTCATAATGGATGTAGTCAAATGGCTTTTTCTGAGGCAGAATGATTGCACAGCACTGAAAACAAAAAAAGGAGAAAACACTTAATGTGAGATTATTGGAGATTTTCTGAATCAACACATGGTCAAAAACAGAAAACACACCAAGTACGTCCTGACAAGACTCGTAATAGCCAAAAGCAAGCTTCTGCTAGAATTCTGCTTTGATATTTTCCATAGAAAAATTGGTAGTGCTCAGTGAAATCTCTTTGACTTTTAACACACAGTCCACATAATTTTGATGGGGTTAAGGTCAGGACTTTGAAAGTGCCATTTTAAAGCGTCTTTATTTCCACAGCCAGCTTTGATGTTTGTTAGGGATAATTGTCCTGTTGCATGGTCAATTTGAGTCTAAGTTTGAAATTTCCAGCTGATAGCTTTAAATTATGCTGAAGATTTCTGACTTAGCCCTTCTGGTTAATCATTTAGTCCACAATATACACCAAGCCAGTTTCACTGGCAGCAACGTAATATCGTGTAGTACTCGTGGAGATGAAACTTTCCTGTTTCTGCCCCAAACGTGAGTCTTTTCAAACACCCCAATCTTCACAGTAGATGCCTTTTCAATCTCATGTTCCCCACTTGTGAAAAAAGACCCTGAGATACTCAAACTCCTCTATCTGAGAGAGCAACTCATTCCCCATCCAGAGAGGACAAGTCATCCTTTCTGATTAACTGCTGGTAATGCAAACCAAGCACTCACTCCAGTTGTATAGGGAATGATTATCCAATGGCAAAGGGCTCAATACTCTCAGAGCATCTCCCAGAAGACACCACAAGGGACATAGTTGTATAACCTCTCAGTCCACAAAACACACATAGATCAGTTGGGCAAACTGCCCAGCATCCTCCCATATCCCAGAAAGGGTAAATAGCTAGACCAGTGTACCACAAACAGGACGGAGACCTGACTTGTCCTCCTGAATCTGATTTAAACTACTGGCTAGTTTCTCAACATCAGAATGACTTCCCTCTCTGCTGAGGGTGACAGTGTTGTGTCTTTCATCTGGATCACAGTAAAATGTCTGCACCTCTGAATAACTTGTTCTTTAGTACAATAGTGTGATGCTATGATCGTGAACTTTTTCATTTCAAGGTTTATATCATTCGTTTAATCATTCTGCCTCAGAAGAAGTTTAAAGAAATAGCTGAAAGCCCAACTTTCCCGAGATGTTGATATCAATGACAAGTGTATGCAAACGTCTGACCAGAACTTTATGTGTTTCATTTTCCAACTCACTGTTCGGTAGAGAAATTGCAGGAGAGGCATATACTTTTCGTCCATTGAGCATTTGTGAAAGTCAATAGACATTAGTAAGGTTGGTAAATTCAGAAAACCGTTGAATCTGAGAACAGAACAAAACGTGTTTCTTCCAGCAGATCATTTAAAGGGATTTTCGTAAAAGGAAAAAAAAAAAGTTGTAGAATGCCCAGGTTGATGAAACAGCCTTCTCCATACCAATGATTATCACAAGTTCTCACCAGTCCATTCAGAATGTGCATGTTTGGATTTTTGGCATAGAGGACTACATTGTAAACTTGTAAAGGTAGCCTGAGAAAATAAATGTCTTCCTGAAACTGTAGAGATGTTTCTGTTCTCATATGAACTTAAGAACATAAGAACATAAGAAGTGTAAAGATTTACACTTGTGAAGTAGTATTGAACACCTGCAAACAGACCTGGATGTGTAAAATTGGTCAAATTCCCCGTCCTCTCTGACCCGGGGGCCTTTGCTGATCTGTTTGGTGCTTATTGTCATTCATACTGCCAGAAAAGGTCATCCGTGGTGCATTTTAACAACTAAATTGAAGACACCTGTCATCTCCAGGAAAATATTTCCCAGGATGTGACCACAATAAAACAATTTTGTGTGTGTTGGTCGTGTGCTTCGCTTGACTTTTGCTAAACCCCTGACAATTTTCCCAAATACTTGCACCTTCTCATCTCTGCTTAGCTGAAAGTAGCTTTTGACGTGAGATCTGAATTGTGTATGTAACCAGCATGAAAAATCAGGTTACTAATCCTATAATTGTCAATTAGGCAGTTCTAGTAAATCCCCAGTAGAGGGCAGTTTTCCCCTGCTAGTGTTTACTTTCCTTTTGACCCCGAGGTCAGAAATCGCGTGATGTCTGCACTTAGAGAAAACGCCATTTTTTCCTCTCAGACTCGAGGTGGACAGCTGCAGAGCAGGCAGCGCCGAGTGAGTCGGTAGCCAAAAAGTAAAGAAAACACGGAGAAAACCTTTAGAAACAGCCGCGGATGAGACACAGAAGTCTGCAGGTAGATTCCGGTAGTCACAGGCGAGTCCAGGTTTCATCCCGATAAGCTGTGAGCCGAGGAGAAAAACCCCCTTCTGTGAGTAAGTACACTGAGCCTCCGGTTGTTTTTTTTTTTTGTGTTCCTGCTAGTCTGATCTACTGTCCGAGAGTAAAGATTGATTGAGATGGCGAGCCCAGCCCAACGATTCTGAGAGAACGAGAGTTGGAGATGCAGTGTGGCCAGATGCATAACCTACCTTGACGACTCTGGATCATCTGAACCTCACACGTTGAGTACAGTTAAGAAACACACACACTTCTCACCTACTCGGGAGTAGTAGTGAAAGGAGTCGAAGAAGAAGAAACTGGAACATTGACACACTGAGTACACACACACCCCTTGGATCCTTCTTTTTTTAACTAAACTTATCAGGACACCGAGCAGGAGAGCTCGGTTTCCCATTGGACTTTTCCTTTGAACTTTGTTTGTTATTTTATTTTATTATTTTCTTTATTTCTATGGCGCTGTATTTAAAAAATTAAGTGACAGCTCAGCTGTAAATGTTCATTATTTCTATTGAATTGATATTAAAATGTCACATGTTCAAACGCCAACACCTACTCATTCTTCTGAGTCCTTCTCTGGTGCAACTCCTACCGAACCTAGAGCGATGTAATTATCTCTCCAAATCTCAAGTCGAGACTAAAGGTGCTACATGTACAAAACAGGGGATTGCAAGATACTTTGATATAGTGTTGAGAGGCGTGTTATGGGTAGAGCAAGCGGTGCATGGTGCTGAGTTTCAGTAGGCCAAGGGTCTATTGAAGGTCACATAGTGGAGCAAGCTATTGAAGGAGCCTTCACTCTAAATAGTTAGCCGAGCCACCTGTCAATTGCCGGCAGCAGTGGCCCACACTGAGGAGCAGTGTCATCAGTTTCAGCCTCACTGCATGGCGGCTGTATGTGCAAGTTTCTGCCCATGTAGCCTAAGAAGGCATTTCAAACAGCCTATATATACTTAAAAGTGTGAACTGTGGAATATCTACACATTTGCACACCACTGCCCTCTCAGTTTCCTTCTATTTCCATCTTCTCCATACATCATCCTGACATGCTCTCCTCTGCTTCTGGACTTCTGTCTGTGAAGAGTTAGTTGAAGCTTCTAATCACTTTACAAGTCACTTTTAAGAGTGCATCACTTTGCTTTGTATTGAAAACAAATCATGATATTTTGTATCATTTGCCTCCAGTGAGGCTTTTATTTTTAAGGATTTTGCATTTGTCTGTACAGTGGAATGATTTTCATCCATTAGCCGTTACATATTTTGTGATTGAGAATTTTAGGATAACTTCTGGTTTTGGCAGTGTTACAGACCTAGGAACAGATTATTTATATATATATATATATATATATATATATATATATATATATATATATATATATATACATATATATATGTATGTATACAATGTTTTCCTGAAATAAAACTTTATCCTTTATGTAATTCAGTATCTGTAAGTAAACTATCCATTCCCTTTCATTTCTATTTGCTCTTTGACTTCTTTTACCCCACCCCCTTACAGTCCAGAACCCCCCGTCCTGGTCTAACATATGCACACGCCCACTCCTCTAATACGCTGTGTTAAGGGCATCAGTAGCATTCTTCCCAGACATGTGCTTCTGTCACTCATGTGCATGTAGCTGCACAACCACACCTCACACTTTGCATTTCCACTGTGTCCTCTGTGTTCCCAGCACAAGGCTGGCACACTGCTCTCTCAGTCTTGTAAACACGGCCCTTCTCTAACCGTCTCTCTACAGCCTGGACCCGAACAATATCCCTGAATAGCCTGCAGCTTCATCTCATTTCTCTGGGTATTTTTATGGATTTTAAGTGCTGAAAACACATCAACAGAGTTGAATTTTTGGGTGGAAGAATTGAACAAAAAGTAGAAACATTTTTGCGAGTTTTAGACCTGTGTAAGTCTTCCAAGATGGCCCCTATGAGAGGCTGGATAATTGGGCTCCTGCTGGTGCTCTTGTGCCCATCTCAAGTCCCACTCTCTGGTCTAGTAAGTGCTCAGGATGTGGCTGAAGCAGAGGAGGACCTCCACACCAGACATGCTAAGGAGCTTGTAGCTGAAGAAGGGGAAACTGCTGAGGGTGGGGACGGCCTTGACGAAGACGAAGAGGTAACAGAAGAGAGGGAAGATGAAGCAGAAACTGATGAACAGAGCGCTGAAGAAGATGAGGAGGAGAATGCTGAGGCGGAAGCAGTGACAGACGAAGAGACTGCTAGTGATGAGAAGGAAGCTGCCGAAGAAGAAGAGGAGGAGGAGGAAGAAGAAGGAGGAGAAGACGAAGAAGCTGCAGATGATGAGGCTGTAGAGGGGGATGAGGCTGATGAGGAGGAGGAAGAAGCAGAGGAAGAGGAGGCTGATGAGGAGGAGAAAGAAGCTGATAAGGAAGAGGAAGAGGCTGTCGAAGAGGAAGAAGAAGCAAAGGAGGAGGAGGAAGACACTGCTGAAGAGGAAGAAGACGCTGATGAGGAGGAGGAAGACAGTGATGAGGAAGAGGAGGAAGCAGAGGAGGAGATAGCTACTGATGAGGAGGAAGCAGAGGAGGGTGAAACTGAAGATGAAGAGGCCACTGAAGAAGAAGAGGAGGAGGATGCTGACGAAGAGTCTGATGATGATGCAGTAGAGGAAGACGAGCAGGAGGATGATGATGATGGTGTAGAAGAGGAAGAGGTGGAAGCAACTGAAGGAGAGGACGTTGCTGAGGAAGAGGAGATAGGCGCTGCTGAAGAGGAAGAAGCAGAGGATCCTACTGCTGAGGATGACTCTGAAGAGGATGAAGGTTTAAATACATTTGAATACATTATGATTATTTTGAAAATATTTAGACTAATTATACATTAATAAGATGCTAAAGTAAGCAGTAATTTACCAAAAAGTCTAACAAAAAAATGACCGATTTTCGGTCAGTTGAGTGAATACTAAATCTGTTTCAGCTCTCTGACACCGTTTGACTTGCTGCAGCTACTTTAGGAACAGTGTCATACATATCACTCCTAAAATAGACTGGCTTATCTGTGCTGTAACTGGCACCAGGCAGTATCTAAACCTTTCATTGTTGTCTTAATGTGGCCTTTGAGAACCCAAAACAGGTACTACCATGAAAGTGTCCAGTGAAAGACATTTAGATACAAGTAATATTCCAAAAGTCAGATGTTGATACAAAAGAAAATTTCAGGCAGGTATTGCTTTCACTTTCTGAGTGTGTGTGTGTGTGTGTGTGTGTGTGTGTACATGTGTGTATGTTTCATCAAGCCAAAATCTGGCCAGGGTTTTCAGTACTCTGGCAAGAGATTTATGGTGCTGTTACAAATCATGTTTGTAGTTGAAGGTTGAATTTTAAACTGGTTGTGTTCTGATCTGAAAAGTGCTGAACGTAGAATAGCCTATAGGGGCCTATGGTCTCTCTGCATTTGTAAGTTCCCCAATTAATCGTTTTTTGGGACTCATGTAAATCTGGCGTTGTGTTTTTATATTTTTTTATTAATAACATTTGTTCTTACAATGATGTACACAGGATTAAGAAAAAAAAGGGATTTTATTTAAAATAGATAAGACTTACAGGGTGGATGTAAATGGCCTTGATACAGATCTTATACATTAAATATGTTGTTGTTCATTGTGTTGCTTTTTAGATGAGGCTGAAGATGACAACACAACAGAAAACCTTGAAGGCACAAATGAAGAGGAGCCAACTGCTGACACACAGAAATTCCACTCTGGCTCTTTGTGCAGTATTTGCTCCATATGTGAGGTAAATTCTTTAAATGGGTATAAAAGACTTTAAGTGGAGCCATACATCTGTGTTTCTCTTAATTCTTAATTGCTTTCAGCCTGAAACAGAGTGACTAATCACTCAGCAATGTGGGTTAACTCGTCTCTTTTAGCACTGCTCTGCAAACTGTGACAAGTGCCCCTGTGAGGAGGGAGATGATTCCGATCAGTGTGAGCACTGCGAAGTAAGCATCTTCACTGAGCACAATGCTTTGGATTATGCAACTCGTTTCATTTTGACAAGGGGCTCCTCATATTAATTCTTTGTTGTTTTCCAGAGCTGCTCATCCTGCTACATTTGCCCCATACTGTGCGATACAGTTTGCACACCAGGTAAAAAGTGATAGTTAATACTCCTGCTGCATTTGTGCTGTTGTCTGTTGGGACTGACTTTTGTGGGGGGTTTTTCCCGCTTTCGTTTAGGTGGTCTTGTTGATGAGCTAACTGGATCCCTCTTTCAGTAAGATTCTTCACTTCTCGCATCACATTAATGTTTCTTAGAAGGACACAAGAGCACATTTACAAAATTGACAGACTGATGACTTTTTTTTTTTGCAGGACTATTACCTCTCTACTCTGATTGGGTGAAAGTCTTTTTATGGCTTAGGATGCTGCTCCACTGCTGCTGTCCGACTGCCCTTTGCTCAGCAGCTCAACATCCAACAAGAACTTATCTTGAATCTTGGTCTATGTTTTGACAATTACTTCTATGATATTTTCTTCTGGGTTTGTAAAGAGAGCTGACAAGTCAGTTTGTAGGATTTTATCAATTTTTGTAGGAGTTTTACTTTTGAAAACAGCTTCATTTGAGTTGAAATTTTTAACTAGTTAACGAACCACAGAGATGCAAATGAAGTTGTCTGCAACTCAAGTAATATGCAAATGTTTAACATCTCAGGTCGTAAATACTGAGTTTGCTAATTTTGGAGTACAATTTCAAAGACATGTTAACGTGTAACGACTGTACATAATAATTACAGATTGTAATGTACAAATAAATTTTGCCCTTTCTGTAAAAAAAAGAAAAAGAAAAAGATGTGTAAGGTCGCTGAACTGTGCTTTGGGGGCACAGCTTAAAACTCTTTTTAGTTGACAAGAATAGAGAGGTTTTTTTCTGAATGAGTTCTAATGATAGATTTAACGTGGGAAACTGTTAAGGAAAGTTTTATGACTTTTATTTTGTGCCTTAATGAAAAACAGTTCTAATAAATCTGTCTGCTTTGTTCAGGTGTTAATAGGCTGCTTTGAGCAAGAAAATGATGCTATCTGCCGCAGTGGGTTACATAAACTATGGCGGGTCCTGAAAAGATACTCTTGTGAGGTCTAAAATGAAGTGGGATGTTAGGGACAGGGTACAGTACAGGTATATTACATGATAAAGTTTCAATTGGAATTAGTTCTGTGCTCAATATGTACTACGATTGAGCTTTAGGTATACATTAAGTTATACCTTTAAAACTGACATATTGGCCAATTTAGTTCTAACAGGTACTTACATAATACAACCGTATGTTCACAGCTGGTTATCTGCATACTTTTTACATACGCGTCACATAAAGTACACATTGTTTAAAGCTGAGTGTGCATGACAATACAAATGCTGTCTTGTCTCAAGGAAAAACAAAGTTTGCCAGCGACTTCTAAGAAAGGAGGAAACATTTTCTTAGTGCGTCACAGAATCAACTCAGAGTCACAGAGTCAAGGTTGTCTGAGAAGGAAGCACTGATTTTTTTTACTATTGGAAATTTGATAATCTGGCGAATTTTGGTGCAAGAACTATCTTTATCCATCTTTATCCAGCTAGGCTACTTTCCTAGTTTTAGGCCGGAAGTCTAAAATAAATTCTAAAGTTTCTTTTTTTTTTTTATGTAGAAGACAAAAGCATGGATTATTGACGTGTGTTCATACATGCGTGCGGACGAGAGGTGAAGAATAACAGAAAACAGGTTCCATCACACAGTGATGTGTAAATAAACAAAGGAGCAATTACATCAAACAAAAACAGTAGAGGAGAACATGGTTGTCTTTTCCCTGAAGTGTCACACGTTTCCATGTTGAACTTGTAAGCATAAAATACAGCCAATGTTGGTTTTAGATGAATACGTTTCTGGAAGGTTTTTTTTTGAGTCTGAGCAGTTCCTTCTCCCAAGACAAACAAGATGCCACACCTTTTCACTCAGTGTGTTTCTAAGTTCCTGAATGCCTGCCGGACCTTGACAATGTTGTGTAATCCTAAACTCATCAAGAGTTTGTCTTAAGCTATTTACTAGTTTCTGTCATTGGGGGAAAAGAATGAAATGAAATGAAGAATGAAAGCCTCTTCTGCTGACAGCGCCAAAGAACAAGTAGCAGGTGAACTCTAGTTGACCCCTGGTCACGAGGTGAACTCTAGTTGACCCCTGGTCACGAGGTGAACTCTAGTGACCCCTGGTCATGTGGTGTGGGGGAGGGGGAGGGGCTATAGGAGGGAGGAGGGGTTAGGGGGAGTGGTGTTAGGGGAGGAGTTATGGGGGAGTGGTTAAGGGATGGATTAAGTCTAAATATTTATTGAGTGTATAAATGAAAGATTGTTTAATTACAGTATAGGGAAAGTTTAAGTTTTAGGAGCAAAGCTGACAACATTTTAACACATTGACTCCCAAGTCACGTAAAACTACGTTTTTACTGCCCATGCGTTGGCTCCCACATGGTAAAAATACGTTTTTACGTTTTTTTTATGGATTCTGAATCTATACATTCTAATGCACATTCTGTGTGATTTTTGTAATTATGTGATGAACAGAACTGACATAGATGGCAGTCAAAAACTGGTGTCATCATCTGGACATTTTGATCATTACGCCAATGGCTTTGCGTCAACTCAAGAACAATTTTGATAACGCTGCATTGATTGTTGTGCATTTCCGCATTTTGTCCAATCGCACGTGTCGGTTTCCAGAGGGTGACGGTAAAGTAACATAAACAAACAACAAGAAGGAGAAGAAGACATGCGACAAGTCTAAGGAGGCGGTCTTATGAACAGGTTAGCTTTGCAACATGCGACACGACGCAAATCCTCTGACCCGGATATGTAAGTATCTAAAGTGCGACAGGCTGAAAGAGCGCACGTTTCACAAAAGCCCCGATATCTCAGTTTGTTGTTGATTTTGGTGGATCCCCGCCTTGGTTTAGCTAAGGATAGCTCGCTAATGGCGGCACCTAGAGACACGCAGTTTTGACCCACAAAGAGTTTAAAGTCTCAGCTTTCAAACGAGCCATAACATGTTTCAGTGGCCCTATCACATCATATGCTGTGACTGTACAAAAAACGTCAAAAAAATGGTTTAGAACGCTGGGATTCTACGACATAATTCTGTAAAAACCGCCGGTATTCAATGTGTTAAGTATCCTATGAGTCGGGACTATGAATTACGAAAAAATAGCTGTTTGGCAGCGCTGCAGACCCTCACCCTGTAGGGGAAATAGAATAAAGTAATTAGGTCATGTATAGCCCGTGACTTTGAGAACCAATGAGATGATAGAAGGGTGGATGGGTTTAAGAACAATAGTTGATTGGTAACGTCGCTGATCCTCACCCCCTAAAAGTTGGTTATTTTCAGAATAGAAAGAAAAAATTAATTTTAAAAAATGACCCGAGGGTAATAAGGATATCCTGTGAGTAGTCAATATGATGAGGGAGTGGGTTAAAGGGATACAAGGTAGATTAGCGTCAGTATAGCGATCTCTATTGGTCAACCTGAAATTCTACACTGTCGTAAAAATGCCCACCTTTGTATTATACACATCCACTAACTAAACATCGTGGCGAATGCTGCCGTTGTGTTATTTAGTCAGTGCAGTTAGGTCATCTGATTCACAAGTGTAGACTGCCCACGTAAGATACTATAATCAGAGATTTTCTGAAGAGAGAACTCAAGATAATATGCTATAATACTGTTGCTGGAGGAAGTGGCCGGGGACAGGGACGTCTGGGTTTCTCTGCTCAGGCTGCTGCCCCGCGACCCGACCCCCGGACAAGCGGAAGATAATGGATGTATGGATGTATGGATGGACTGTTGCAGATCTTGAGTGGGATTCTTCCCTCATCATGGTGTATTTGTGGAGTGATTCCTTTGTATTAGCAGACACTTACAAAAGTTACATCTTAGACAGATGCGCGCAGGCACTACCAACATACACGCCGCAATAAACGCAGACTAGCTCTACACTATTCCGATTACAATCATAATCCGAACAAATGAATCCATTTTCATGTGTAGATAACAATTCTTGTTCGGATCAAAACGCTATTCTATTCTAATCAGGTCAGTCCGTGTATTTCTGAAGCTAGGCTACGTCTCGAACTCAGGAGGAATTAGAGCACCGTCATCACCTGTCTCTTTACGATCTAAAACGCAGATCACTATGGTAGATGAACAAGATCACGCTTGGAGAAATTTCACAAAGATGGGAAGTGCCAACATCGAACGTTTCATATTCAGTCTGTGAAAGGCAGAATATGAAACGCTTGGTGTTGGCTCTTCAACGCAAGCGAACACATAGCCTACAACTACAACTAGCATACAGTACCTAGCTAAGTGCCGTAAACACAAACGACTCTTCTCGCGCATCACGACACTTCAGAAGTGGGTCGCTCCTGCCGAAGTTACATATGGGATTTTCAGCATACAGACCCCTGTTGGGAGCAAGACAGGCTTCATTCGCTTACCATTGACTTGTTTAACCTTTGGTAAACTCCTGAAGGCTATAATTTTAGGTGAAAATGCTACCTAGTGCCCCTTTAAGCACCACTCTCCTCTAATCAACTTGGGTTTAAGAACAATAGTTGATTGGCAACGTCGCTGATCCTCACCCCTGTAGGGCAAATATAATAAAAGTTGGTTATTTTCAGAATAGAAAAAAAAAAAAAATGACCCCGAGGGTAATAAGGATATACTGTGAGTAGTCAATATGATGAGGGAGTGTGTTATGCACCACTCTCCTCTAATCAACTAACTAATCAAGTTAGTTGATTAGGAGGGGGCTGCAGCTACGGCAGTTGGGAAAATAAATAAATGATGAGTGTATAAATGAATGAATGGTTAATTTCAGAATAGAAAAAGGTTTGTTTAGGGTATAATTTGCTAACATTTGACAACTTCAGAGATTTTCTACCAGTAATGTGACACTGTGTTACTGATCTGGTAAAAAGTCTTGGGAAACCTCTTCTGAGTTTGGGGTCGATTCATATAGTGAGGCTGTGAACAGGGTTTCAAGTCAAGAGAATGCTCCATTGTTTTACTTCATGAGCACCAAGCATGAATGGTCTGTAGCTAATTTTAGGAGGGGTGGGAGTAAGACTGGAGAGAAAGGAACAATAAATCAGTTGAAAAAAAATTACTTCCTAAAGCATGTTTCCTTTAAACTTCAGCTGTCTTATCTCTTCATCGTATGTGTTTATCAGCTTCAACATCCCAGAGCAGTTTGTGCATGACTGTTGGTTGCATGCACACGTCCAGCAGCCTTGTTACGAAAGTCTCATCCCATGGTCTAAGAGACAAGACAGCCACAAGTGGGAAAGGTCACATGCAAACATTCAGTTGAATAAGACACAGAGAACGCGCCTACTCTTCTTTTTTCTTTTTTAACGTCCAGTTAATTATGAGATATTAGTTCATATGAGATAAGAAACATAATGAAAAAAACAAAAAACTCACTTCTCTGACAGAACAATGTGATAATTTCACCCTGTTTCTTACAGAAATCAAAGTAATTATGTAAAATGTTAAAAAAGATTATTCGAGAAAACCCCTGAAACAGGTTCATATGCACAAGGAGCTGTTAATATAATCTCACACCAACAGTATATCTGCATCTCCACCCGACAAGAATAACATGTGTATGTTACTCCTCATACATTATGTTACTTTGCTGCTAAAAGATTTATTTAAAGGGATAATCCGGAGTAAAATGCACTTTAGATCAATTTACGGGATGTTGGGAGTACATACGTTGAGTTGACATCAAAATCATGTCATTCGGATGTGTTTTGAGAATTTCGATTTGACCGTTTTTAGCCAAAAGTTGTTAGCCTGGAAGTGAATGGGGCATATCATGTCACCGCTACAAAACGCTATTTTTATACCTCTTCTACAGCTCCAAGCAACATAACACTTACGTGGTAGTGAGTAGAGGGTCCCTAAAGACAAACCGAAGTGTCCCGAGGTCTTCATGTGGTCGGCTATAGAGTCCAGAATGAATTTAATCAAGCCAGTATCTTTCCGGAAATGTTGCTGCTGCAGCTGCCGCTACAGACCGTGGTGAAGTTGGTTTGATATTGGTTTGAAAAAAAAGACACCTTATTTCCTTATTGTGAATATCTGTCGAATATCCAATATCAAACCAACTTCACCACGGTCTGTAGCGGCAGCTACAGCAGACACATTTCGGGAAAGATACTGGCTTGATTAATTCATTCTGGACTCTATATTCGACCACACGAAGACCTCGGGACACTTTGGTTTGGCTTTAGGGACCCTCTACTCACTACCACGTAAGTGTTATGTTGTTTGGAGCTGTAGAAGAGGTATAAAATAGCGTTTTGTAGCGGTGACATGATATGCCCCATTCACTTCCAGGCTAACGACTTTTGGCTAAAAACGGTCAAATCGAAATTCTCAAAACACATCCGAATGACATGATTTTGATGTCAACTCAACGTATGTACTCCCAACATCCCGTAAATTGATCTAAAGTGCATTGTACTCCGGATTATCCCTTTAAATAAATCTTTTAGCAGCAAAGTAACATAATGTATGAGGAGTAACATACACATGTTATTCTTGTCGGGTGGAGATGCAGATATACTGTTGGTGTGAGATTATATTAACAGCTCCTTGTGCATATGAACCTGTTTCAGGGGTTTTCTCGAATAATCTTTTTTAACATTTTACATAATTACTTTGATTTCTGTAAGAAACAGGGTGAAATTATCACATTGTTCTGTCAGAGAAGTGAGTTTTTTGTTTTTTTCATTATGTTTCTTATCTCATATGAACTAATATCTCATAATTAACTGGACGTTAAAAAAGAAAAAGAAAAAAGAAGAGTAGGCGCGTTCTCTGTGTCTTATTCAACTGAATGTTTGCATGTGACCTTTCCCACTTGTGGCTGTCTTGTCTCGTAGACCATGGGATGATAATTTTTTCTTTCTATTCTGAAAATAACCAACTTTTAGGGGGTGAGGATCAGCGACGTTACCAATCAACTATTGTTCTTAAACCCATCCACTCTTCTATCATCACAAAGGTTCTCAAAGTCACGGGCTATACATGACCTAATTACTTTATTCTATTTCCCCTATAGGGTGAGGGTCTGCAAAGCTGCCAAACAGCTATTTTTTCGTAACTCATAGTCCCGACTCATAGGATACTTAAAATGTTGTCAGCTTTGCTCCTAAAACTTAAACTTTCCCTATTCTGTAATTAAACACTCTTTCATTTATACACTCAATAAATATTTAGACTTAATCCATCCCTTAACCACTCCCCCTAACCCCTCCCCCTCCCCCACACCACATGACCAGGGGTCACTAGAGTTCACCTCGTGACTAGGGGTCAACTAGAGTTCACCTGTCACATCCAATTAACTAATTAAGTTTGGCGAAAGGGTGGGACTATGAGTGTGTGGTATCACTTTGCAAAATAACCTGCAAATTAAAAGCTTAGTTTGGCTGTGGCCCATGTTTATTGGTGATATATTGCTTTGGAACACGATACTCTGCATGGTATTTATGTCCTTTTTGTAGATTATGCTTTTGTGCACTTGGTGATAAGAATATTCTTCCTCAGGACAACAGGAAAGGAAGTATCAAACGCAACGTCTTTCCTTCGCAGGGTTCAGAAGTTTGATGATTGCATTTCGGGTTTTGTAAAAATGTGTGCTGCAGAATGCATTTATTTCTGTTGTGTCATTACTGAAACATCAATTCTCTCATAGATGTTTCTACGAGATCACTGACTTTACTCATTTGTAAGAGTTAAGGCTGCACTAAGGTCACTTAAGTCACGCTTGCAGTTAGTCAAAATAGGTATGAGACAGCTTTGCTGGTATTGTTTTCACATTCTGAGCTGGCTTAATACATGATGATGACCACCATCATGTATTAACCCATCAGGACTCCAAAATCAGGGCATAATTTAAATTTAGGTGCACTTCAACCAATGAGCATCAAGATCTAATGATTCAGAACAGCACGTTGACAGGCACGTGGTTGTTGTGATGCCATCAGAAAATGGTCTCTAATTTTGATATGAACTTTATTAGACCAGAAAACCCTCTTGCTTTAAAAGCCTCTATTTAGACTGCAATGCAACATGTTTCCTCCATCCTGCTTCAGTGTTGTATAATTATACGGGGGCTCCTCCTAGTACTTAACCCTCCGAGTCTATATCATTACCTTGAAACAAACTGGGGCACCTTTTTTTCTTGCTGATGAACTAGTTTGGAACTGGACACACAATTTTTTTTGCCATAACTCCTTAAAGTGATACCATTCTTGAAGCCTTGAGGATTTGAGGCCTGGATCGTAAGGTCAGTAATATAGGGGGAGGACTTTTAGTTAATCAAGTGTACAAGCAAAATTCCACTGAGGAGAATACAGAGCTGCTGCTTCTTTGTCAAGGTGTTGTATTTCAGACAAGCCGTGTAGTAAATCCATCCATCCATCCATCCATCCATCCATCCATCCATTATCTATACCGCTGAATCCGTCAGTCGGGTCGCGGGGGGGCTGGAGCCTATCCCAGCAGTCAATGGGCGAGAGGCGGGGTACACCCTGGACAGGCCTGTAGTAAATCCAATGTAGAATTTGCGATTAACTGATTTTCTTCTCCGCTCCAAGATCCATCTCCGTGCCCTGGGGCTGTGCCTCAGTTTGGGGGTTTTAATGAGAGGAGGTGAGTATTTATTTTAATATCAGTGAGCTCCATTTGTTTCTGCTTCCTTCTATAATTGTGGGTACAGTTGTAAGATGGCAAGGACATGATACAGAATATTCTTCCTCTCATGTGGATTTCAATAGCAGAATACAATTAAATTCATGTAGGGTGTTATGCAACATTCACAGCTCATATTTGCCATCTTTCTCTTTCAGCTGCCGCAAGTGAATGGTGCTACACTGAATGCGGTAAATGAGAAAATGTATCTACTGATTTGATTACTGATGAAACTTTGGATCACACCAATTGTGGTCGACATTACTTTATATTACTGAGTGTGTCTCTTGCGTCCATAGACCAGGGGCCGACTGCGTGGGTAAATAATCCGTATTTTTTTGTGGAGGAAAGACACAGTCTCCAATTGATATCAACATCAACCATGCTGTAACTGACCATGGACTGAATGATTTTACCTTTACGAAATTCTCCTCTGAGCATGTCATCAAGCAGATAACAAACAATGGACATAAATGGTAAAGAAACAGAGACTGTCTGTGAAATTGCTGCTTCTGTTACTGTAGTCCAGAAAAGGGCTTAAGGGCATTCATATAATTAAAACATATTTGATGTGACACACTTCTCCATCCCTGTCCACCCTTGTCCTGCATAGTGAAATGCAACCTGGAAAAAGATGCAGTTGAAGTGAGTGGAAGTGGACTCGAGGGAACATTTTCAACGCTTCAATTTCATTTTCACTGGGATAATACGGAACATCATCCAGGTTCAGAGCACACGATTAATGGGGAAAGATATCCAATGGAGGTACAGTAGCGTGGCATCACTTGATCGCCTCTTTTTCTCTCAAAGCGTCCCTCAATTTACAGCACCTTGCCTTGCCTCATCCTTTTATGTAATCTGTTGTAGATGCACATCGTCAGTGTGAAGAAAGGTGTTACTATTGAGGACGCCAAAAAGCATCCAGATGGATTTCCTGTACTCGGGTTTTTCATTAACGTATGTACGACACTTTGCAAAACTTGCTCCACTGACAGGTGTTCACATTCCTAGATAAGAATCATTCACTGAGAAGTTTCCTCAAATGTTTCATCGTGCCCACTGGAAAGGCATTCAGTGATGAAACTGGAATTCATTGTCCCTGAACACACAAAATAGTTCTAACTCAATAGAAGAGATCATTTGCACATTGTAAAACTGATGGTAAGTGTTTTTGTTTCCTCCCTAAAGGCAACTGAAGGCGGAGGAAAGTCAGAACCCTGGGAAAAGCTCACATCTCACCTGAGAAACATCTCAGGTTGGACTTGGTCTTTTGTTGCTCTTAGATTAAATTATTAGTCATTACAAAACAACAGGCTGCTATATTTGACCTGGTATTGACTTTTTAAATTTTTTCTTATGTAAATCTCTTGGCCTTTTTCCATCAATAATCATGAAGAATGCATTAGCACTGAAACCTTAAAAGATTGTCACCGGGGTCACACCTCAAAGTAATTTAAAAAATTTTTCCAACCTTCAGTCAACATTCTTCAGAAAAATCACATGACAGATTGTAAAAAATCCTGCTCAGACAGGTTAGATAACCATCTGTCATGGAACTTCCTGTGACTTTCAAGGAACTTTTTGCATTCTGAGACACTGGTTTGAACTCATGAAATAAATAGGGAGCAGAGGGTAGATGATACATGTATATCTTTTGTCATAAACAAGCATTGTTATTTTTCAAAATCCAAATCACTTTTACAGCCTTTTTGAAAATGTCATTTGACATCTTTCACAGGGAAAAACGATGAGCTTGAATTTAAAGGGATAATCCGGAGTAAAATGCACTTTAGATCAATTTACGGGATGTTGGGAGTACATACGTTGAGTTGACATCAAAATCATGTCATTCGGATGTGTTTTGAGAATTTCGATTTGACCGTTTTTAGCCAAAAGTCGTTAGCCTGGAAGTGAATGGGGCATATCATGTCACCGCTACAAAACGCTATTTTATACCTCTTCTACAGCTTCAAACAACATAACACTTACGTGGTAGTGAGTAGAGGGTCCCTAAAGCCAAACCGAAGTGTCCCGAGGTCTTCGTGTGGTCGGATATAGAGTCCAGAATTAATTAATCAAGCCAGTATCTTTCCCGAAATGTGTCTGCTGTAGCTGCCGCTACAGACCGTGGTGAAGTTGGTTTGATATTGGATATTCGACAGATATTCACAATAAGGAAATAAGGTGTCTTTTCTTTTTCAAACCAATATCAAACCAACTTCACCACGGTCTGTAGCGGCAGCTGCAGCAGACACATTTCGGGAAAGATACTGGCTTGATTAATTCATTCTGGACTCTATATCCGACCACATGAAGACCTCGGGACACTTCGGTTTGGCTTTAGGGACCCTCTACTCACTACCACGTAAGTGTTATGTTGTTTGGAGCTGTAGAAGAGGTATAAAAATAGCGTTTTGTAGCGGTGACATGATATGCCCCATTCACTTCCAGGCTAACGACTTTTGGCTAAAAACGGTCAAATCAAAATTCTCAAAACACATCCGAATGACATGATTTTGTTGTCAACTCAACGTATGTACGCCCAAGATCCCGTAAATTGATCTAAAGTACATTTTACTCCGGATTATCCCTTTAACGAAACCATCTCCATCAATGACCTGATCGGAAATGTAGACCTCACAAAGTTCTATCGATACAATGGCAGCAAGGCCGAGCTCAATTTGTGGCACTGGCATCTAGTAGTGACACTTCCGGTGGCAGGCCACTGGGTGTCACTTGGGTGTCACTACGATGTCAGTGTTTTAAAGGATGTCACAGTTGAGTGTCACTACGATGTCAGTGTTTTAAAGGATGTCAAATTCGGTTTTCGGCAAACTGATCACTTATACTGCCTCTTAATAAATTATTGATTTAAAATTGTGACTCTATTGCTTATTAAACCGTAGAAAACATTTAATTAAGAGACATTTACTCAAAGGGGGAAAAAAACCTTTAACTGCTTTAGGATGTCACTGTTTTGCTGGCAGCTGCCAGTTGGGTGTCACTACGATGTCAGTGTTTTACAGGATGTCACAGTTGGGTGTCACTACGATGTCAGTGTTTTACAGGATGTCACAGTTGGGTATCACTACGATGTCAGTTGTTTAAAGGATGTCACAGTTGGGTGTCACTAAGATGTCAGTGTTTTAAAGGATGTCACAGTTGGGTGTCACTACGATGTCAGTGTTTTAAAGGGATAATCCGGAGTAAAATGCACTTTAGGTCAATTTACGGGATGTTGGGAGTACATACGTTGAGTTGACATCAAAATCATGTCATTCGGATGTGTTTTGAGAATTTTGATTTGACCGTTTTCAGCCAAAAGTCGTTAGCCTGGAAGTGAGAGGGGCATATGGTATCGCCGCTACAAAACGCTATTTTTACACCTCTTCTACAGCTCCAAACAACATAACACTTACGTGGTAGTGAGTTGAGGGTCCCTAAATCCAAACAGAAGTGTCCCGAGGTCTTCATGTGGTCGGATAGAGAGTCCAAAATTAATTTAAAACCAGCCAGTATCTTTCCGGAAATGCTCCTGCTGCAGCTGGCATCTTCAGCGTAAAGTCCGTATAGTAGAAAGAAACAGTGGACTATGTTTGTAAAAAAAAACGGCAACGAAATTGTGAATTTCCAGAGCGTGTTACTCCACACTCGGCTCTACTATACGGACTTTACGCTGAAGATGCCAACTGCAGCAGGAGCATTTCCGGAAAGATACTGGCTGGTTTTAAATTCATTCTGGACTCTCTATCCGACCACATGAAGACCTCGGGACACTTCTGTTTGGATTTAGGGACCCTCAACTCACTACCACGTAAGTGTTATGTTGTTTGGAGATGTAGAAGAGGTGTAAAAATAGCGTTTTGTAGCGGCGATACCATATGCCCCACTCTCCTCCAGGCTAACGACTTTTGGCTGAAAACGGTCAAATCAAAATTCTCAAAACACATCAGAATTAAATGATTTTGATGTCAACTCAACGTATGTACTCCCAACATCCCGTAAATTGACCTAAAGTGCATTTTACTCCGGATTATCCCTTTAAAGGATGTCACAGTTGGGTGTCACTACGATGTCAGTGTTTTAAAGGATGTCAATGCCGGTTTTCGGCAAACTGATCACTTATACTGCCTGTAGGAGCCATGTTTTATTTATGAACATTTTCACCGCCAAGCTAAACACTTATATTGCCTCTTAGTAAATTATTGATTTAAAATTGTGTCTCTATTGCTTATTAAACCGTATAAAACATTTAATTAAGGGATTGCATTTTCTTTGGAAACAATGTCCCAAATAGTGTTTTCTATGTATTTAACATGCTGTACAGAAAGAGGCGTTCCACAAGTAGCTGGTTTGTAACACAACATTGATGGCTATTTTGAATTCTTACTCAGAAATTGCCCTGTGGAAGCCCCTGGCCATGCAGATGTCAGAGAATACCAGGGTAAGACATAGTTCCACAGGATACTGGTGGGTTAAAATGAGGTCACGTTTTCGTAGTTGTAAATAAGTTATTAAGCTATACTGATTAGTGTAAAAAGATAGATGAGACCCACTGAATTCATTTGATCAATTTATTAACTAAAGCTTTAAATTCATTTTACAGAGAAATTGGGCATGTATATCCAATTAAAAATAATTACAATAATTAAACTTATGTACATACAAAACTTAATCTAACCTTTCATTACTCCTCAACCCTCACATACTATTCGGGGTCACATTTTTTGTACATAAAAAAAAAACCTTTAAAACTGATTTATATTCATGTGAACCCTGAATCTACAAAAATTGAAATATTTAACAACTTTCTAACCATGTTTTAGTGCAGATAATGCTCAAAATTAAACACAAAACTATGTGCAGAGACTAATTATGGAATTATGGATACTGTGAAATGCTTAAACATCGTCCGAGCTCTCTGAACTGTCTTCGGATCCATCGAAATCAGTTCCATTTTCCCCTTTTCTCACAAAGTGTGGCCGGTGTGTGCGCAAACTTTCATTGTCACCATTCAATATATTCAAAATATCATCCTTCTCCCCTCCTTTGGCAGGCATATCTTTTCTCTTCACGGCCGACTGTCCCAACCATCGCCACATTTAGTTAGTGTTTGCGTCTGTGTTTGTAGCCTACCAATAACACGCCGTCAAATAATGCTCCCCCTTCTCAATGCATTCATGACAACGATGGAGCAGAGTCACCTAAATAAAGACAGAAGTGTCCCAAATACAAAAATCAAATGGTGAATGACACCCCATTTGTGCATGTTAAGCTACTTGTTAATACGATAAGTGTTTTATTACTTTGCATGTCTTCCAAAAGAGAAAACAATCAGACGCAGGGTAGCAAAACATTATGGGCGTGAAAACGAAACTTAGAAAATCGGCTCGGCGCATGCACAAAGTAGCAATTCTCGACAAGTAGGAGAAATCGGCGTCTATCGTATTTCCAAACCAAGAGTGACCCACTCCCCTAATACGGCAGCTTCGGCGGATGAGTTCCCATAGAAACTGCGCTCGCGTGTCCCACGCATAGACTGTATATAATAGGTTTGCGTCCCGCGAAATAGATGGTAAAGTTCCTCATTTATCATCGGCCAAGCCGGCTAGTGAGTTTTTTTTAATACACGTCAAAAATAACTTTCACCCGCATTTGGCGGGTTGGCGGGTGTTAATTTAGAGCCCTGGTGACATCGTAAAGCAGTGAAAGGATTTTTGTCCCCCATCACTGTCCCTTAATTAAATGTTTTCTATGGTTTAATAAGCAATAGAGTCACAATTTTAAATCAATAATTTACTAAGAGGCAGTATAAGTGATCAGTTTGCCGAAAACCGGCATTGACATCCTGTAAAACACTGACATCGTACTGACACCCAACAGTGACATCCTGTAAAACACTGACATCGTAGTGACACCCAAGTGACACCCAGTGGCCTGCCACCGGAAGTGTCACTACTACATGCCACTACCCCAGAGTGCAACGAAGCAGTCGTGTGGACCGTCTTTCAAGAAGCAATCAAAGTCAGCAAAGATCTGGGGCCTCATGTACAAAGACTTGCGTGGATTTCCTACTGAAACTTGGCGTACGCCAGCGCCGGCGCCACGGGGGGGCACTCGCGGGCATTGCCCCCCCATCCACGCCGGTGTGCCCCCCCTGGGTTCACTTTGATGTTTGACCGGAGATTGCCTCAAACACTGCAGTGCATGAGGGGACACGATCTAAAAGTCTTAAATAAAAAATACGTTTTTTAAGGTCTTAAAATGTCTTAAATTTCTCTGATTTTCGAAGAGTGGCATTAAATTTCATCTGGGTGGAATGAAAGAAAGATATGTCTGGAGAGAGCTTTTGTGTGTGCGCCAGTACTTCCGGTGAAAACTTCCGGTGATTTGACAGCTAAGCTAACGCGTCAGGTTAGGGCCAGTGGCCGTAAACAAAGGTTATAGCCGAGAAGAAAGATGAAAATATAATGTAACTAAAAAGACTAGCTTTCTTCAGTAGCCTAATGTTTACCGATTTAGCATGCCTAGCAGCCTCGTTGCTAATGCTAGCCGCCGTAACGTTACCAACCATACCCGACGTCAAGGAGTTGGCTGAGCAGGGGCAAGAGTATGGGGCTGGCAGAGTTAACTTCATAATGGGTGAGTGCAGGTTTCAGTCACTTGTTTTCATTCTTTCACAGGATTGATTCACTTCATTGGTTTATCCGATTGCTGGCCGCCGAGCCATTATGTGTCTGGGTTTGTGTAGGTTACTGATCATGGTTGTTAGCCGATAGTCAGGTTGTGTGTTGGGTGTGTATTTTTTCTATGGGTACATGCCATTGACTGAGCGGTCTGTGCTCATTTTTTTATTTTTATTTAATTAGATTGGAGATACTAATTAATACTGAGGGGGGGGCTTGTCCCGGGGAAAATTGCCAGGGCCGATTTTTTTTTCCCAGTCCGACCCTGAACTACATGTTCAAATGCGTTCTGATGTCGGCTCAACGCCAGTCTAAATTCACTGTGGCCGTGCGTGGGCGTTGCTGTCGTTGTTCCGCTCCTGTTTGCTCGTTGTGTGTATTAGTATTAATGGCGACTAGAAAGGGGCAAACGTGATCTGGGCTTTGCGTTCAATTTATGCACCGATGATTATACAGAGTGGATTAAACTGTGCAGGCTATTCGAGATGTCTCTGAATGCCTACTTTAAAGGAAGCGTGATGTGTTTGCCAGGGCTGCCTAAACGAGTTGCCAACCGTCCCTTGAAATAATGAAATCGTCACGTATTTAGTAACAAAAGGACAGTTCCTTATTGGGCTGAAACAGGGCCCACAATTCGGTTAAAATGCAGAAAATTGCATCTAAGAAATACCAAATTTTCTGGGGGAGGACCCCCAGACCCCCGCTAGGGGGCCCCCCCTACTCATTTAAATGTCCGTCCAATAGCTTGTCTCTGCCGCCGGGTCTGGCTTACGCTCAAACCCAAATGCCCTCCAACGTCGGATGTACGAATCTGTGCGCACGCATCAATTCAAGCACATTTCGTTTGTACATCCCAATCAACGTGGAATTGAGCGCACATGTCGGAGAACCCGACTCCTCCCTGTCCACGCCCCTACTTAAATACGCAAATCACATTTAAATGAGCTCTGCACCTGCGATTCCCCTCTGTCTACGATCAGAAAATAAAGAAAAAAGAATGAATAAGACGGGTGCTACTTTCTGAAGTGAAGGCCTGCTAAAATGTGTTCTTTGGCACGCTGTCCTCCGGCATAAGCAGCAAACGCAAGAGGAGTGGGTGGGAGGCTGTTAATGCTGGGGGGGTCTGAGAAGCCTCACAAGCAGAGGTGAAGAAGAAGTGGTCCAACATTAAGGTGGATGTGAAGCGGAGACTGGCTGCCCACCGCTGCAGTGTGGCCAAAACAGTCGGGGGGGGGGGGGGGGGGGGGTGACCGACTCTGTTTGAACAGAGAGTCGCCGCAACAATGGGTGACACTGCTCTCTCATGGGGTGGTGGGTGCTCATGTGGGTGACTCTGATTACCCCCAAGCTAAATACCGATGTTTTTGTGTAACTCACAACAACAAGTGCAAATACAGTAACGTGCAGAAGTGCGCCGGGGAAAAGGTGAGGCTGATTGAGACATTTCACACTTTACGCACGGGGTTATTAATATATGCCCACAGAGACGATCAGGGGCTTGTTAGAAAGATCTTAAACTGAAGTTTAACCAGCAAAAAACAGCAAGAAACTAACTTTAACCACCGACTAATAAATATAATATAATAATGATGCTGTGAAGACGGGATAGAAATTGGGGGTGCACATACTCAATGCGCGTCACGGGGAATAATATTAGGACAATTACAAGAATGAAGTTACTCACCAAGAAGCCAACCATCACGCACAGTGCCACCCTGTAAGTCTGTTCCCAACGATGCTGTTACTCAGAATGTATGAATCGTGCGTTGAACCAGGGCACCTCGCCAGAATGTTGGTTAATTGCATTTACACATCACAAATGATCTGTACATCGATCGAATGAAAATGGTTCCTGTTAACATACAAATTCATCATGTGATTGCGCTTTTATAGCAATGTGTGTGCAGTCGATAGCTCCGATTACAAAACCGGCTCTCGCTTCAAATTGAGCTTTAATGTTGGCCTGTTGGGAATTTGATATACGTGGCTGAGATGCCGATAATTCTTTCCCACGCGGCTGGCATGGCTCGGCTCAGGGTAGACTGGCACAGTCCCAATCGGTCGGCCGGCTCCCTCTGGAATGCTCCGGTTGGAATCCCAGCGTGCACATCACCTGTGGGCACGGCAGCGCATGCCTCCTCGCTGTGTTGCGCTCCAACGCCGGCCCGCAGCTTTGCGCACAGTTCTAGGAGGATTTCCCTCAAAACGGCTAATGAGTAATCAGTCGCCATCATATGCCAGCCAATCCTCTCTGTTGTAGTGAATACACGCTCTCTTCGAATTGCACCATTTGCAAAGTCTTCTAATACTTTTAAAGCAGCCATTGTTTTTAATGGTATGCATTGCACCACTTTGCGCTGCTTTTATATCCACTCGTGTAAATGGAGACACATGGGTGTATTAATTGTTTATCAGTATTAATTGTTCATGTGTCTCAAATGTGCACATCACTGTCTGAGGACTAATTGTTTTCACATTTATTTATTATAACAGTTTCCCAACATCACCTTAGGTGTCGCCAAAGAATCAACAGCTGCAGAAACGTGCGTAGGCCAGCCCTGAAGCTGCCATGAGGCACCGCACATTTCCACGGTCATTTCGTTCTTGATACATCTGATCGTTGACGTGAAAAGGTGGTACGCCACTATTTTGTGCGTACGCACGCTTTGTACATGAGGCCCCTGGTGAGTCGCTTTCAGCACAAGACGGAGTAAAGGTTTAGTTTAGTGTTCATGTTTAGTTAACACACAGAACATGAGGGTTGCTCACATGTTAGCCTGCGGCTGATACATGAAGGACACTCATTTTTCTGAACCACAAGTCAATCAACAAGTTCAAGCTGAGTGATGAAATGCTGGACAGGAAGCTTTGTATTTCAGTATGCCCCTTACGTCTGTATCAGTTCAGTAAAACTCAGCAGCCAAACCAATTCTCAGGGCTCTCAAGTCTCACGCAATGAGCGTGAGACACATGCATTTCAACAAGTTCACACGCTCACACGCCACACATGCCATTTCCAGGGCTCTCAAGTTTTCAAGTTTGCTTGGAGTGAGATTCAGGCGGGGCAGGGGCCGGGCCGTGTGCGCGGCAGGGTTTCTTTCGGGTTTTTTTTTGGGGGGGGGGGGGTCTGGTCCCTTGCAGTATCCCATCGCCATAAACTAAAGAACAAAGAAATTGTTTTATTTATACCAAAATCACAAATCTTCACTTTTACACTAAATTCTGCTATATTTTAAAAGAAATTGTTTTAGGTATGCAAAGTCTTAACAAAAAAAAAAAAAGATGTATGTGTTGTTGTAAGTGTTTGTGGCAGATTTTGATGCTTGATGGCTGATATTGGGGGCTCCCATTTAAAGCACTGTGGCTCAATGTCAGCCATTTTCACAGTCATGATAGATGACAGAGTTCCATTCAGAGCCAACGTGTTCCTGGTCTTGGTTTTATTGAGCCCCACCATGGAAAAAACCCTCTCTGAATCAGCATTTCAGCGCGGCAGAACTAATACCAGTTTGGCAATTGTAGATAGCCTTGGGAATCTGCTCATACCAGTCACCTTTGAAAAAAATTAACCACGGAAGCCTAATTACACTCCTACATATTTTTCATTAAGTTGCTCATGTCAAAGGGTGTGTGCTGAATATTTAGGTCTACTACTCCAACGAACACTTTAATCGGCAGGTATTGGTCTTTTACAAAGAGTAGGAGTGAGCCTGAATCTCACTCCAAGCAAACTTGAAAACTTGAGAGCCCTGCCAATTCTTCACTCGTGTGGAATTTCAGAATCTCTCACACAGTCACAAGGTGCACAGACCTTGCCTCTTCAGGACAAGTTCAGAAGCAGGTGCGTGTTACGATTGCGCCCCCTGCCCCCATCACTCAAGTGGATCTGTCCATACCGCCATTACAGGATCTCCGCGGATCCTTAAAAAGTATTAAAAAGTCATAAATAAAAAATACGTTTTTTAAGGTCTTAAAATGTCTTAAATTTCGCCGATTTTCGAAGAGTGGCATTAAATTTCATCTGGGTGGAATGAAAGAAAGATATGTCTGGAGAGAGCTTTTGTGTGTGCGCCAGTACTTCCGGTGAAAACTTCCGGTGATTTGACAGCTAGGGCGTCAGGTTAGGGCCAGTGGCCGTAAACAAAGGTTATAGCCGAGAAGAAAGATGATAATATAACGTAGCTAAAAAGACTAGCTTTCTTCAGTAGCCTAATGCTTATGATTTAGCATGCCTAGCAGCCTCGTTGCTAATGCTAGCCGCCGTAACGTTACCAACCATACCCGACGTCAAGGAGTTGGCTGAGCAGGTTATGGAGGGGCTGGCAGAGTTAACTTCATAATAGAGCTTGAAAGTCCCGCCTCCTTGACGTCATTCAACTTCCTCCCCTCGGGACCACGGAAGTGTAATAATTTGACATTCAAGTCAATGACGGAGCCATGACGGAATAAAACTATTTTTTGCGCTTGATGGAATTGAGTCTTGCATTTCACATGTTGTGTAGGACATTTTTTAATATTTTTTCATACCAGTAGCGTAACAGTTTAGCGGGCATAAGTGCTTCATTGTTAAGTTATTTTTCTGAGCATTTCTCGAACTACAGCATGTAGCGTTTGGCACGGAAAATAAACGTCATCACGTTTGGGCGCGCGGAGGAGTGGAAGAAGAAGAGCAATCATGGCGCTGTCGTTGGCCAGTTTCACTCAGTTTTTCGAGGGCGAACGAAAACTTGTGAGCCGAGGAGAGAACCACTACCAGTCGGGGCACGTGGAGAGCTTCTGCTATGCTGGTGGTGATATGTCTGGCTTCGTCCATGGTGGGAAATATGATCAGTGACGTAGCATATGCGACGCAATGTAGTCTTTTTACCCTAACTTTTTTTTACAACGTTTAACCAGGCACTCCTACGACAAATCGCCAATGTTTTTGCATGAACTCATCCATATTTAACCCCAGAACATCATGCGTGTACTGTAAAAAGGCATATAATGACTGGGAACAGAAGACATCATCCTGCCCATGTCAATAGATCCAGGCATGAGGTCCCATGGGGACGACGGAAGTAGGAAAAAAAAGCAAAAAAGGGGGCGGGACTTTCAAGCTCTATGGGTGATTATTGGGGGGGGGGCTGGTTATTTATTTTGTTATGTATAGACACAACTGTAGTTCGTCAGCACTGCCTTTTTTTTATGCTCGAATGATTCATAGGTCAGCACACTCCTCTGAATATGGTCACGTAGAAAGTCTGAACTAAAAATGGATGGAAAAAAAAAAAGCAGCCAATGTCCAAAGAAAGACCTTTAGAAAGCCGGGAGAACTGTTGATCAAGACTACTTTAAAAAATTACAAGAAAGTCTGGCTGTTTGAAGGCAAAATATAAAGAAATGAGGGTAAAGACAAGACATTTGCTTCGTACTGCTTTTAGCAATCTGTTAAAACCTTTAATAAAAACTAGCGCATTCCTTTTTACCGTAACAGTAGTCATTCATTCTCATATACATGAAATTCATTAATAAGAACAAAGTATGAACACCAATAAATGTCATATACATTTGTTGTAACTAAGTGAAAGCAACCCATTTTCCAGTGTGAGAGAACACACAAAGTATGACTGGGCCCTTAACGTCCCCCATGTAAACAATATACAGTGTCTATGTGGCACAGCAAAACTTAGGAAAAAAAAATGCAAATACAAATTATTAGGGCTCTTCACTCAAACCTCCAGCACCGAACACACTGTGGCAATGGTCAGTAAATTACTTTAAACATATACCACTCCATCATAACATTTCAGTTGTCTTGAAAGCCAAGCTTAGAGGTAAATCAAGGCTGGAAACCAGTATGTCCGGTTGGTGCACTCTATAGAAGCCGTCATCACGTCCCTTTTGGCGTCTGTCTTTTGTTTGATCATAATTGTTATGAAGGCTGAATCAAGATGAACTGGAAGAAGAGGTAAATGCATCTGTGTGGAGAAAGAGATAAAGGAGAGTGCAATTAAACGTATACCTCACAAAAAGGCCCTTACATCAAACTTGTCCCACCAGTTTAGTCGAACCAGTAGCATTTCAGCATGCAAGCTGTTTTGTAGACACCTGTGGCTTTTGTTTATAACTGCAAGGAAATACCTCTTAATGTGGGTGGAGGTCGAGGAGGTTTAAATGTGCCGCCTTGAGCTAAAGTATCCACAATCCAGCTGAGAGCATTTGAGCAGTACTCCATCTGAGAGGAAGAAAAAATTTTAATAAAGAAAAAAAAAAAAGAAGGTTATTAGGAAACAGTAACTCTCAAAAGGAAGTAACTCTTTCCCAAAGAGGACACTGCTCCTGAACAACTTTGCTGTTCACTTTACTTGAAAAAGTCATCATGAAACACAGTTGCAGAATAACGGCATAGGGGCTGGTTTGGCATGGCTGAGACAAGAAATGTACAGCCATCTTTCACTGCGTCACTTATGACTGTCAAACTGACCAGCCAGAGCAGAATGGGACCTTCCGAGGTAGGTCTTAGAAATGCAAAAGCTAAAACAAAGAGTATCGAACAGGAGGTCACTAAAGGTGCTGCTTCAGTGCTTTAAACATGAAAGCATGTAAACTAGTTCAGTGAGGTAATCAACATTTTAAACACAATTAATGGCAAGAATCTGTGCAGTTATTGGCATTTGACCACAATTCAACTGTAAATGTATTACATTTTTCGAACCTTTTAACAATCTTCCCAAAAAAATATATATATAATGCATACAAATCTGTAATTACTCAAGCGGCAAAGAGTAGCCCCTGAAAAAGGTGGCATTCAAGGGTATTGTGCTTTTGCTCCAACATTAGCCCATCTAGTGGCATCAGCTGCAAGCTGGGGAAAGCTCCTCGTCATAGACGTACAGGAGCAGCTGTCGTCTGCCTTAGTTTTCAGTGATAGTTTCTTCTTAGCTTGTTTGTCATTTTGTCAGCTGATTAAAATCACCGATTAAAAACGTACAGAGCAATTTATTCTTCATGATTCATGTTGCAGACAGATAAAAAAAAAAAAAAAGCCAGTGGTCTAGACCTGTATTGGGTGTCCTATGCTGTATGCAGCGGCGTCGAACAGGGGGGAAAAGTCAGACTGATTCACAGGGTCCAGCCTACAGGGGGGGCCCTAAGGGAAATTTTCTTCTTCTTTCGTTTTTTAAAAATCATTTTTTAAATAATATCAATATATGTTGGTAATTTATAAAAATCCAATGTTCTCTGGAAATACATCTGTTGAAATGTATATCCCAGCCTGCAAATAGGCTATAATCTATATCAGACACCCCCATTATTAGTGCGCATTGGTTTAGTCCGCCCTCTGGCGGACTTTTGATTGTACATGCGCCATAAATTTCACTCACTTCATTATTAGGCATTAAACGCAGCAGCTGGCACATGAAAGATGTCATCCAAAAAAAAAAATCAGGCTTTCAGAAAAGAAAAGAAAGGCAAGAGAGACAAAATGAAGGAAAGCAACTGCTTACTTATTTCTTTCCCAAGAAAGGTGAGCCCAAATGTCAAAATTACAGCCTACAGTAACTGATTATCCCATTCACATTCCGTTGCATACCACTGTGATACCAGCCATAGCCGTAGCCAGCTATGAGGAAAGCGAGGTCTGGACCTCGGTAATTTTCAGGGATTTTTTATTTATTTATTTTTTTAATCTCGGTTTTCGCATACACATTTCAATTGACGTTTGTGTTTACATCACTTTCGTGAATGTGTGACTGCGTGGTACCATTTGAAAGGTCTGTTTCTGCCCTCTCCAACGGTGTGTAGTCGGTGAGAAAAGTACCGTCAACATAGTAGCTGCATACCAGTAATCAGTAATAGAAAAATTAGACGAATTTGACGAACGATTTCCTCGGCCACTCTGCAGTGCAGCGGCGATTGCTATATACTGACGGAAAGCTCAGCTCGAGCTCTTTAGAATGATATGATTGTTATATCGATGTCATGTATGGTTCGTGAATAAAGAAGACAGCACCTTGTTATAGCAATGCACATTTATGTAGGCTGGAGACAATTTTTCACATCTAATTTAGTAATGAATTCAATATAGCCCATAAATCTTTATAGGTTGTTTAGCAACAGCTATAGCCTACAATATGCATCTATCCATCTATATTTAACTCTATTTTTTATATTGGTTAGTTAGCCTTACTCTATGCCTGGCCAAATGGCCTTTGCTTGTACCAAACATTTGTGTAGGCTTGCATTGGGAAATAATCAGGTTCTTTTTAGCTATGGGTTCTTGTTACATTATAATGGTTTATTTTGCTACTAGCCTCAATGTGCAACACTGCTATATATTAAAAACTATATAATTTAAAAAAAAAAATATATATATATATATATATATATATATATATATATATATTGTAAAAATGTCGGCGCGCGCTGTGCGCGCGCATCATGGAGCTCACCTATTCCTAAATCCTGGCTACGGCCCTGATAGCAGCCGAAGTCAAATAATTAAAAAAATAATCTCTCATTTTGTTGGCTACCACATAATTGTGAAATAGAAGCCATATTTGTCTTAAATGTATTTATTTTCATAATGACTATTAACCTATACAAGTGTCCCAAAAGCCTAACATAGGGTCGATGTTGGTTCAAATATGCATGGTAGTGGTTGTTCCTGGGGCCCCAAATTTGGTGCTACGCCCCTGGCTGTATGGCAGTAAATTCCTTGGATTCTGTTGGCAGAGCATGTAAAGTAAAGCGAGTGAATCCACAGCTCTCGAGCTCAGTGGGAGAGAGTTCCACAGTCTGGGGACCACTGTTGCAAAAACCCGGTCTCCTTTAGTACTCAGCCTTGTACGATGCACATCCATCAGGCCCTTATCACATGACCACAGGTGAAAAAAAACCCCAAAAGACTGGAAATGAAGGTGAAACAGCGAGCCTGGCTTTGATCAACAACCACACATTCCTTCTGTCAGCACTACTACAACTCAAACAGCAGAGACTATAAAAAGTTACTGGCCTCAGCAAGGAAATAGTCCCCACATAAACCCCACGTCCCACCTCTAACTCCTTCCCTCTCATCATCCTAATTTGAGTGGCTCCTTTAAAAACGGTACAAATTAATTAAGAGAGCGATTCATGCCTACCTCGTTCTCCAAAGCCCTTAATCTTTGGTCAAAGTCTCTGCTTTCGGTCAGATGTTTCAGTACACCATCCACCCTGAAAAATAAAAAAACAAACAAACAAGACAGACAGTCGCCTCATCATGATGCAGGCCAAATTAATAAGTTGACAAATAAAAATGTAATTTCTGCTGGAGTGCAGGTCACGGTGCTCACTTGACAGACATCCGTTTAAGTCTTTCCGAGTCACTGCTTTTCTGGACCTTGTTCTGAGCGGTCAAGAAGTCTTCTTTTTGAATGGTTTCCCAAGTTGTTAACCTGTTTGCCACTTTCCCTCCTAACTGCAGCACTAGTAGAGAAGTCAAACATTTGGGCAATATCAAAGCCTTGCTTCTGCTGAACAACACAGAAACGACAACAGCTGAACAGAAACCAGTTTGGTGGTGGTGTCCAGGTGAAGAATTTAAAGCGCTGACGCTTTACAGCCATTCCTGTGCGGGAAAAGGGGTTTCATTTATTGAGGATTTGGATAGTCAATAGCGCCCCCTACTGGTTGAAAGAGCGCGGAGATTTTAGAGATTGTGATCAACTGTGCAGCCATAGAAACAACACCATCATTCGTTCTTTTTCTGTACCGGCTTCACACAGGACGGTGGCTCCTTTCGTATAGGATCCCAGACTCAAACATACAAGGAAAATATGAGCAGCATAAAATCCCCTGAAGCAATCTGAGCTTCAGCTCGTTGTTTGCGTCTTTTTCGGGTCCTTTTTCCTACTACATTTCAATGACTCCCAGTTCTGTAGAGCTGTTGAAAACATGTCATTTCCTGGCTGCCCAATTAGTCCACTACTGTTTGCAATGTTTATTGAGGCATTGAGACGGGGGATTGTTCAGGACAATAAGATCGTGGGTATAAAAATGTTCAACCAGGAACATAAAATCTCATTATTTGCGGATGACGTTTTAATTTATTTGACGAACCCGGAGAGTTCAATTTTGAAATTATGGTCTTTCTTGGATGTTTTTAGCTCTGTTTCAGGTTACAGTTTAAATATTTACAAAGACCCAAGTCCTGAATTTTCAATACAAGCCCAGCCAGACCATAACATCTAATATCAAACTAAAGTGGGACCAAGAATACATGAGATACCCAGGAGTAAACATACCAAAAGATCTAACAAACTATATGATCTAAACTTTAACCAGTTAAGTAAAAAGTTAAAGGAGGACATAAGATGGAATTTGATACCAATGTTAAGCTTTAAGTCAAGAATCGAGTCTGTTAAGATGAATATTCTGCCAAGAATTTTGTATTTGTTTCAGACTCTTCCAATTGAAATAACTGACAAACAATTTAATGAATGGGACAAATTATTATCACGGTACATTTGGCATGGAAGAAAACCTAGGATAAAATTCCGAACTCTTCAACTGACGAAGAAGAGGGGTGGACTGGCACTCCCTTGCCTTAAAGCTGAGGATCCTATTGTTGGTGCAACTCTGACTACCAAGCCAGATGGAAGGAAATTGAAGAGAATGTGTCCGGGGCAGTCCCTATTCAGGCAAGGATAGGAGATAAGAGACTAATTAAAAACTTAGTGGAAATAGGAAATAATACGATCAATTTATCTCTGAAGGTTTGGTTAAATGTTATAACTAAATATGGCCTATTGGAGGAGATAAAGATTCTTAAATGGTGCTCTCATGATATTGACTTTACCCCCAAACAAATTGGACGTAAGCTATAAGGGATGGGCGCAGCGGGGCCTTTCGTCATACTGCACTTTTTTTGATCGGGGGGAGTTAATAATTTTCAGACACTCAAGGGAATACATGGATTAAAAAAAATTGTGATTTTTTTTAGATTTTTGCAGATACTCCATTACATAAACAGTTCCATGACAAAGAATAGAAATGCTTTTGAAAATGACCTACTGAAGATCTTTATTAGTGCATATAAAAACAACTCGGGGAATAAAGTGATATCTAGACTTTATAAGGGACTCCAGGGTATCAAAACAGTAGATAGCACATATATTAAACAAAAATGGGAAAAGGAGAGTAATAAGTGCATCCCAGGGGAAGCCTGGACTAAATATTGTGAATTACAATGGAGGATCTCAAGCTCACCTTTCTGGAGAACATTTGGCTGGAAGACTCTTTGTAGATATTTTATTACTCCTGCTCAATCATTTCACTATTCAGGTTCCTCCAGCTGCTGGAGGAATTGTGGTTCTCAGGATGCTAATCACTTTCATGTGTTTTGGGACTGTCCAAAGGTACACGCTTTCTGGCCTAAGATTCATTCCGAATTAGAAATCATTTTCGGAACAAAAATAACTTTCAACTGGGACAACCTTTTTTTTGGACTCCAAATTTCAACAAACACAAACATTACAACGAAGAAACTGTTTGGAATGCTGAGTGCAGCTGCTAGGAAAGCAATTACAAGGAAATGGCTTAAACCAGATACCCCATCTATTAGGGAATGGTATGATATGGTATATGAAATCTATGGAATGGAGAGAATTACTTTCTCTGTGAGGCTCCAGGACTGGAAATTTGGAAGAAATGGAAAATGTATATTCTCACGAGACGCCCAGCCTATGTTTAAAGCTGCAGTCTGCAGGATTTGTTGTTGTCATACGTAAAGTCCTACTTTTTGGCATTTTAAGAGTTTACATGATCTATCAGAACGCTTGAAGTTGAAAACGGTGACCTCCGTAGTCGCAAAATGCAAGAAATGCTTATTTTTTAACCGAAAAATAAAAAGTTATTCAACTTCCTGTCCCGCCCCATCAAAACACATGAGAACTCGTGCACGTAGACGTGCACGCCAGATGCGCTTACACAACTCCTCATTCATCAACTCACCTGTCATTTGCGATCATGGAAGACACAGTAAGTAGACTAGCCCGTAATGAAGTTCAATAGTCTAGATAAAAAAGCGTGGGGACGAGCCTACCTTGTATCGCGCGTGCACAATCGGTGATTGACAGGCAGCAGAGCCCAGCTCGTAAACCTGATTGGTTACCTTTTACCGGTCCGGTCTGCAATTTTGTAAACAAACCTGCTGGCTTTGGAGGGACCTAGCGGGACAAATAGGGGACCTAGAGAACTATTTTTTTTTTTGTATTGGGTATTTAATGTACTACTTTCAGAATCCCCGGACAGTTCCAGGCATTATGCTTGAAAAAGAGTTGCAGACTGCCGCTTTAACAAGAAATAAGCATATTAACATCTTGCTTGTATGTTTTAGTTTTTTTTAAAGTTTTTTTTCCCCCTTTGTGGTTTTATTTTTATATATCACCTCATGTTCTGTTCTAATTATTAAAAAAAAGTAAAAGGATCAGACTGTAAAGGGATTTAACCTGTGATAATAGTATGATTGACATGTAATGATCCTAAATATAGACAAAATTAAAAAAAACAAAAAAAACAATGTCATTTCCATACAGTTTCAATGAAAGATTGGTTTAAAAAAAGAAAAAGAAAACATAGATATATAGGCCACATTAAAAAATAAATAACTAAAATATTTATTTTTTTTTTAAAAGGGGGGGGGGGGGGGGGGGGGGGGGGGCGTGTCTGTCCATATGTTCAATGTCCATGCACAATATTTTTCAATAAGGCGTCTACACTTTGATGTTTGCGGTTGGCTGCAGTTTGAAATTTGAGCAAAGAATAACCTTTTAACATAACTTGCAAATTTCTCTTCATTCAAGAAGTTTCTGTACCTAAAAAGAATAAATAAATCAAATAAAAATTTTGATTTTCCCAACTAGGAGTTGAGGAATTCTAACTTCAATCGGCCTTTCAGTCCATGCAGAATTACTGCACTTATGTCTCATCAGAAATACCAGTTCCTCACTTTTTTTTTCATTTACCATCTTAAGACATGTTTAAAATTCCACAGTCTGTTACTTTTATTCATCTTTAAAAGGAGTCATGCAACCAGTGAGAGTCCATGTCAGAGACTGATACATCTCTGTATTGAGTGAGGCTTCATTTGTCATTGATCACGTGATTTCAGGGAAAACGATAAAATAACTACGCGATTTACATAGTTTAAGCACATAAGTTTGAACCAAGACTCCAGTCTAATTACTCACCAAAGTGGTGGATCTTGAGAGAAGGCACTTTGCGGATGTTCCTCTTAATGAAGAGGTTAATGTGAGAGAGGATGATGAAAGGAGGAGCCAGGGACGGCCGGGAGTGGTACTGGACAATCAGGTTGTAGCGCTGGAACTTCCAGTAGATGTCACTGTTTGCCTGCACTTCAATGAAGGTGTAGCTGTGAGGGAGCACGTAGTGAGAGGGATGTTTTAACTGATTAAGAGTTGAGCTCAGCGACTCAGATTGCGACTAAATTGATGGACGTTATTCTACTTATTTACCTAAACATGGCAATGAGCAGGTTGATGAGCAGGATGTTGGTGACCAGTAGATAAACGACCAGCAGGATTACCACCAGCCAGTTACTGTACAGAGTTCGGCATGGTTCCGAACCCGCTTCAATCAATGTCACGTTATCTGTGCATTCCATATCCCACCGCTTCCCAACTGGAATAGGAAAAGACAATGAAGTAAGGGGTCATGTTTTTAATCATACAATTATAGCAACACTCAGTTCTAATTATAGAGTAACTTTAAAAGAAAGGATTTGATGTGAATACAAGCAGTGAAAACAAACTCTCATACCATCAATCTCCTCCACAGGAATCTGTCCAAAGATGTGCAAGTAAGGCCTGTAGAAAACTCTGCGAAAGATGCGATCCAGGCTAGGGTCATAGGAGTAAAGCAAAGCCTGATTGGCTACCCCGTACGCCATGAGCCACACGCCGAGGAAGAAGAGGAAGAAGAAAACGTCCTTCATCTGAATGAGAGAAATAGTTATCCTGCCGTCTTCACAGCATCAGCATCAGTCACCCATTGTGCAATGTCAGTATACAGAAACATTTCTCACCATATTGCCAACAATGATGATTTTCGGTCCCAGCTGTTTGTGAATGGCGAAAATGTGAATGAGACGAAGGGTGAAGACCATGTAGTCAACGCACAGTATATTCCGGCCGAATCCATACGACCATCCGAACATCCTAAACCAATGCAGCGTTAATGCAAAAACAATGTAGTAGCGGTATCAGCGAGAGGTCAACTTTTAAAATAACCACAATTAACATTCAACGTCTTTGTAATAAGTGCTACATTGTTGCTATATTGAGTCACCCCCCCCTGTGTAAAAATGTTATTCTTTAACAAAAAGACAATTCACTCAAGTTCAGTTAATAAAAAAACAAAAAAACTGAGGTTGAACAGCGGCCTAATGTCTTTTGAGCAGGTACAGACCAAAGGTACTGATAATAATCATGCTGAACTGATAAATGAAAATACAATTTTTGTGGGATATTTTTGTGTAATTCAGCATGAATATCTACAAGAGTCATGTGAAAGAGAGCGTATACTCCATAAAAATGTTGACCTTTTCTGAAGAAGAAAACACGTCATCCTCTTTGGAATAATGGATGCAAGACAAACTTGCATTTTCATTCATTCAATACAAATCTCAACAGATTTAACATTATTGCGTGGAGGAAATGAATACCCTCTTGGCCTTGAAACTAATTATCGTCCATTCTTCAAAGACAGTTTGGGGATTTTCAAATGGCAACCACATTAAGGTGCGAGATGTTGGAGGGCAGACGTTCTGTATTTTAAATTTTTTTTTAATTCATTTTTTGCACTAAAATGAAAGCAAAATATCAATTCCATGTGCTTGTTTGAGTATATCCCCTTTAGCTATAGGCATTGTCTCAAAGAGGATCAAGTGTCTACTTGTTCAGACATGCTGAAAAGTCAACCGTTTCCATGACTACACATTATCCTTTGAAAGGCGTTTGATGGTCGTACCTGCAGATCAATCCTACGATGAATAGCGTTATGGCAGTGAGGTCGCACTTGTTCCACACGTCCTGACTGTAGACTCTGAGGCTTTGATGCCAAGTCATTGCCCCTAAAAAGAATGTCTTCGAGAAGACAGACAAGGCCAACGTTATACATAGAAAAAGAATAAAAAAAACAAACAAAAAAAAACAGCTAAAAGCAGAAGATGCGTTGAAGCAAAATGAAGAAAATCCCTTTAAGAGTGCAAGGTCACTCTCATGAGTGAAGATCCTTTATATAAGATTTTATATAAAAGGGATTTTATGCAAACGTTCCATGCTTGGTGCGTGGACTTTACAGTCTGATCAATGACAGTATATTATTTTTATTGAATTATGGACATCTACTTTTTCAGACGAAAGGGACAATGCATGAAGTGCGATCTCGCCACACTCACCTCTCTGATCTCCTCACACACAATGGTGAACACCCAGAAATACAGCACATACTCAGTCATGGCCGGACCAGCAGGCGGCGGGGGCTTGAAGTCCACTAATAGCACGTAGGCAAAGAGCAAGAGAAAGAGGAAGTACATCAGGACATTTCCCAGGAAAGAGGTGACGGGGGCGAACCAGAACCGACGCCAGCGCGACACTATGAACGGACGCTTCGGTGGCCTGTGAGGCTGGGGCATCCCTGAATTAAAGAAATAGGACACCGATTAGCTGATGAGCACAGCAGGCAGACGCCGAAACTGATTAATTCTACCACAGGACTCACCTCTGATGGTAGCGGCCCTGGGAGTGGTTACTCCTTGTGTTTCAGCCTCACTGTCGCAACAAGAGAAGCAGCACAATCAAATACAAAGCAATGTGTCCTTTACATCCCGTTTCTTAAATACCGTGTTTAAAACCACATAAAGAAATATTACAGGGGGTTTATTTCGGAGAAAGAGAAGACCGTGGTCCCATAGTTTTCATTATCTTGCCAGTCCTCGTTAGGCTTCCCCTCCTCCTCTTCTTGATTGTCCTCCTGCTCCCTAGAAGGAGGTGCATGTGGTCAAATTTTTCTAGCTTAATCTGACTAATCTAATTTTTTTTCTTTTTTCAAATTCTGTAGATTTTTACCTGAAGGAGATGAGGTCGGTGTAGCAGAGGATGGGGCAGAAGAAAGTAAGAAGGAGCTTCCACACCTCTGTGTTCCTCTTCATGTCACCCCACCAGATTTGGGACAACAGAGACTGAAAGTGACATTAGACCGGTTACGCCAACTGCAGTTCGTAGAAAACACCAAGTAAAACCAAAAAGTTTTTGCCATAATTAACAGGGGTTTGTTTGGAGAATATAAAACAAATAAGAGAGATTTCTTTGAAATAACAAATATTTAACTGTTAAAGGGATTGTTTTGCCTCTTTTGACATGAAGCTGTATGACTACGGGCTGTGTAGACCGTGCAGATCGAAGTGCAGACCGAGCACTCCCCTGCTTCCGAGCAGTAAACACTGTAACAGGTGCAGCTATCCGCAGGTGGCTTGATATGAAGGTAGAGAGAAAATAGCGCCAAGCGATTGGGAGGTCTGACTTTTTCTGAATGAACGATTTTGTGATGCAAATGTATTACTCTTTGGAACGCATATTATTTTGAGAAGCAAAACGCTTTATTTTTGCAACCCCAGCCAACTAGCCGGACTACCTTCATCAACGCCAAAACGAGGCCGGAACTCGGCTCACAGGACGCAGCAGGGGGTAAGTCAAATTTAATAAATGATATTGCTAATATGGGATGTCATACAGCTTCATGTCAAAAGAGGCGAACTATCCCTTTAATCGTGGGGCTGGAGTGACCATGCTTTGGGCTAATTAAAGCAAGAACTAGACATTAATCCTAAACAGGCTTAATAAATACGGTGGAGGTTTTTATCATCAAGGGAACTCGGAATCGAGAATCTCACAGACACATTTTGCAGGTGGAATGAGTAAAAAAAAAAAAAACATGTTAAATAGGAGCATAAAAGTTCATTGTAGTCAGCTTTCTGGCTCGGGAAATTATTTTGTAAGGCCTCGCACATCGTTAATCCGTATTTAGCCCTTGCGGTAAAGTAAAGTAAACTTCTGTCCGAGTCCGTCGCGCCGGTTGGTAAACAATGACAAACCTGTACTCCATCGTGGCTGAAGAAAAGCCGCGCATCAGCGCCCATGCCCATCTGTAAGCAGGTGGTGCCACCCCAAACAGGAGATTTTCTAATGAGCAGCGTGAAGGATCGGCTCTCATCGCTGCGATAGCAAGAGCTGAAGACATCTGAGACAGAGCAGAGTGATCACAAGACATGTGGAGGAGAGTCACAAGTTTGGTTGGGTGGGTTCTCATTTAGCATAAAAAATATAAATATATATATATTTATAATCTATGGTACTTAAAACACCAGCATTAGCACTAGTGTCAGTGAGTTTAATGTCCAGCTAAGTCAACCAAAGCAGCTGCTGGAAAATATACTTTATGTAGTACATTACATGCTTTTAAACCCAGAAACCATCTATACATACATGGAGACTTTCATAAAACTGTCATAATCAATTGCTCAAAGGAACACCCAAATAGCTCTTAGTGAAACTATTATGAATATAAGTATTGTTATTTATTTACTTATTTTCTTAAGACATTCCGTTTGATTCATTTTCATCCAAGCAGCGTAAGGAAATTGGGTTCATGGTCTCACCGTGGGCCAGGTTCTCAAACCTCTGGGCCAGCTCTTTCATGGAGAGTTTGGTTTCAGTCTCAACTTCCAGCTTGGGCAGCTCTCTCAGCATTTTACAGCCACTTAGAGCACTCAACACCGACTCGCCTGCCTGAAAAAGACCACACGAGAGGTGTTGGCTTGCAGTGTAAATAATCAAAAGTAAATCATATATACATATACTGTGTGTATATATATATATATATATATATATATATATATATATACATACACACACACAGTATATATATGCTTAAATACTTTTACTAATATACAGAGCAATAATAGGCATAATTGTGAGGCACTTATACTTTACCAGACTGTTTTCCATTTCTATCCAAGTTATTATTATCAAACATTTCAAGCCATAAATTTAATTGAAACACTATTGAATTGAAAAAAAATAAAATAAAAAATGCTGAACATTTAGAAATGACTGGAAATGTATCCAAGCATTTGCATTTGTGAAGGCTCGGTTATTCATTCTTACTCAACAGCATTTAGTCAGATTCAGCAAACATCTGCTCTCGGTGCCTCACCTGCAAATGTTTTTCATTGTAAAAAAAAAAGAAAAAACTGATGTTTGTAAAGAAAGAAGACTTTGGTCCTATCAAATACAAAAGTTAAGTAATTGCATCTGCATCACTTTAATGCAGAACACCAGATTCAAAAAGAGTGAACATTTTAAACGCACTGCTGCACTGTTGCTGGTTTTAAAACCTCTCGGGATGTGTTGGTTTGCCCCTGGGGGACTTCTGCAAGTGCACATGCTTTCTCCGACAATGCAAAGATAAGTATGTCAACCTAACTGATGATTTTAAACTGGCCATGGGCTACAATAGGCATGCATGGTTGTCCATCTTTACGTTCGCCCTGTGATGGATTAGTGACCTGTCCTTGAATTCAAGAAAATGGTCAGAACTCCTCAGAAATGGACAAATTTCTCTCAAATTTGTAGGATGCAGGTAAACTGTGCCTATCATAATTTTGGTATGAGCAGAGACAATAGAAGTGCTAAAAATCCTTCTGGTAAACGGTTTCAACAGAACCACTATATGACGGTTGTACTATCCGGACATCCCCCACACAATACTTCTGTTTTCTTAACATCTGCTCAAGGCTCTCCTATTTAATTGCTTTTAGCAATTCACCACGTTTCACTTTGTGAAACGCTAAAGTCCAGTGTTTATATATCATACATTGCATCTTAAATGTGGAAAAAAAAAAAAAAGAAATCAATTCTGTTTTTTCTCTCTTCTTTTCCTTTGCTGTGAATATTAAACGTTTCACATATTATGTACACTGGCTCTCCCTCTGCTAAATTGTTCCCTCTTTCGCACAGTGACCGTACACGATCCAGCCATTTATCATGTTTTAACCTCGCCAGGTTTATTTTGACAATATGACACCTTGTCAAATTTTGATGGAGCCCCATTCTTTAAGCACTTGATGATATTTAAAGCTGCTACTTTAGGTCGAATTCTTGCTTCAGAACTATTACCATCTCCCAGAAGAAAGTGGCCATCTCACTGCGATTCTGCAGGACAGCCCAGATGAAGAGTGAAGCCCAGGGGAAGAGGCAGCGTCTCTGCCGATATGGGCATTCTCCACGCAGCATCTTACTGGCACGCTAGGATGATTGAAAGAAAAACTAAATGTTTAATGCTGTTACGATAGCCTTTAAAAAAAAAAAAAAAAAAAAAGAAGCAAAGCTTCTGCTTACTGACTAAAAGTAAGATTACCCTAAGAGCTCTCCTTTTGGATGAAATCTGGTCTAAGCCCAGAATGTCATAGTAAAATGGCTGGCAAACATCACCCAGTAAAAGTTCCAGGACCCCTGACACCTGAGGAAACGGGGACAATAGCAAAAAGCACAACAATGAGAATTTTCTTCACAATATTCATCATTCCACTTTGTGAATCAGGTCAAGAGGTTGGATTCCCTTGCATGCAGAAAAAGTTACCTCGAAAAGGCTGATCTCCATCACTGACCCGCTCTGAATGTTCTCTGCTGTCAATTTAGAGGGCAAATCCCGCGCATTAGACGACGTCGGCGCGGACGCTGTAGAACCCAGCCGCAGCCCTAAGCGGCGCTGAAGCAGCTGGTATAGGAGCGTTCCCTCCACCACCGAGCGGTAGAGGCTTTCCAGCCTGCCGTAGGTCAAGTAGTCCAGGATGTTCAGGCCATTCTCAGTGAAAAGCCGCACAAACTGGGGTTTGTCATTGATCAGGGCATCCGTCATGGAGTCTTCCAAGTCATCATACTATATAAACAGAAAAAGAAGATCCTTTTTAGGCAGGCGAGTACTTGCTTACGTTCAGCGGGGAAGAAACTACTGCACTTTAGCTGTCAAAAAGGGTAAAACTTGTATCACATTTTGGATCAACCGTAGAATGATAACATCTCAGGGTGTCTTTCTCCTCACCTTCCACTGGAAGTCTCCATTAAAGAGTTCACTCTTGGCAATGTCAACCCTGTTCCATGTGACGGCCAACTTGAGCTCTTCATTGTAAGGGCTGGCCTCGACTGACGCACGGTGCTTACTTGCTGAAAAGAAGAAGGACACAAACTTCAAAATATCACTATCAAATTGCCACTTAAAACATATGCAGGATTCAGATTAGGGATGAGTCCTATTTACCTCCCACTAACGCTTTTAGCAGCACAGTGTCAAAGTCATTTGGACCCTCCTGCTCTCCATGGTAGATTGTAATTAAGTCTCTGTTCTGGTAGATACTCAGAGCCTGCGGACCCAGAGCAAGAAGATAGAGAACACAAAAAAAATGACATGGTGGATACATGAGCATAAAACCTGGTGAAAAACAAAAAACAAAAAAAACACAAAGACGGTGCAACGATGCAGTAGGAGAATGCTTTTTGTATGTAAACCTACTCAAGACAACCTCAAAATAACAATATAATCAGCTATTGCATAAACTGTTGGCTGTACTCCCTTTTTTTCCTCCCCCTTATGTGTTACAAACACCCACCAATTATGGGTGAGTAAATTATGGTGGAGCAAAAACATGAATAACAGTTTGTCCCAAATTCCTGAGTGCAGGCTGAAACAGGAAGTGGACTTCAGAAATCTGACAACCTGCAATATACTCCGGAAGCATCCGTTGCATGAAATCCATCAATGATAGAGTGAAGGGGTAAAAAAAATTGAGTTTGAGACTATGGAGAAAAAAAAAAAAAAAAAAATGGGTAAATTATACCAACAAAAAAAAAAGAACCAAAAAAATCCTCTTATTGATCATGGATTTCACCGTTCAAATGTTCTAATTTTTGAAAATGTTACTAGTTGCTGAATAAGCAACTTAGTTTTACAGCACTCACCCGTTCAACAAGTTTGTCTGTCCCGGTTTCTGTAGGAAAGTACCTCCTAACCCTTTCTGCCACTTTTTCTCTCAGATCCCCGCTGGGTGCAACCTCACTGTCGCCCTCGCCAGAAGACTGGACGACTGGGGCCGAGGAGAGGTTCTCCAAGATGTCGCTCAGGAAGTCCGCCAAGCCTCCTGAGCCAGCCAGCACCAACCAGGGCATGGAGTTTTTCAGGGAAAGATCCACTCTCTGGGCAGATATCAGGTAGCCAATGATTGCAACGTAGAAGCGAAATAAAAGCACAGTTTTAAACCCAACCTCACATGATGTGATAGCCGACAATCGTAAAAAGCAACGACTCTACCTCCAGCATGCTTGCTTCCCCCGATATCAGCATACACAGAACAGGGATGTCTATGCTGCCACTACCTGTTCAAAAAATAATGAAGAAAATAAACCTTTTTTTACCTTTATATCTCATGTTAAATTAGGACGAAAGCGACAACGATCGTATTTGAAAAATGCTTCTTTTTTTTTCTGGCACAACAGCAAGCACACAGATTTGGGTTTTTTGTTTTCAACAAACCTCTGCATGATTTCACATGTCGAAGAGCCATATCTTAAATTCTTGTGGTGGCATGCAATGCTTCCATCCAGAGAATACCGGTGGATCAACTGTGTGAAGTTGGCACCCCATATGTTGAAAATATGAATAAAAGCATTTAGTTAAATATCTTCAAGACGGTTTGTGCACAAACGCTGATTTTGCCTGCATAGTCGTGCACAAACGATGCACAAACGATGCACAAACGAACCAAAATGCTTTTATTCATATTTTCAACATATGGGGTGCCAACTTCACACAGGTACATACATGCACTTCATACTTAAATGGCACAATGAAAGAAGTGCTTCATGTGTACTGTGCAAAAAATGATGGCCCGGGAAAATGGTGAAATGTATCAATGTGCTACAGGGTGGGAGGGCCTTGGGCAATGCCATCTTAAATGCCTTATATCTCTACTTATTGATGATTGATTTAAAGACAACTATAAATCCAATTCCTAAAAGTTCGGGACACTTAGGCCTAAGATGTAAATATAATTTTGTGCAAAGATTTGTGTGAAAGACACATATCAGTGTTAAAACCAAAATTACAGTTTTGAGCAAATACAGGGATTACAAGGAGTTTTATTTTAGTATTGCCAAGGAAAATCACTGGCTCTCTGAAAAGTCCCTAGATGATGTCATGACGGTCAAGGCAGTATGGGAATTCGCAGGCTACATGTTTTCAAGTGTCCATTTCAAACCTCTGCATTATGTGCATATAGTATTAACCATAGTTTGGTCATACATGAACCAAGTGTTCATTGTTGTCACAGTACCACAGTATTATAAACATTTCTCTATGGACATGCTGCCATTTCATAAACCCATACAAAGATTTTCATCACAGAAAGAGGTCTTATATACCTGTGACATTATAAAGTCAATATTATTATGTAATAATTAAGTAATACACAATATTGCCAAAAGTATTCACTAACCTGCCTAGACTCACATGAACTTACGTGCTATCCCATTCCTAAACCCAGTTGTCAAGTAACGAAGTACAAATACAAGTACAAATACTTTGTTACTGTACTTAAGTTACTTTGTACTTAAATGGAGTAATTATTTTTCATCATACTTTTTACATGGCCAATCATAATTTGAAAGGGTGGAATGTCCAGCACTGACAGGGATGCATGCATGTGTTTTGTGTCTTAGCTATTGTAAGCTTTTACTTACAAACTATTGTATGCAAACTGCCAAAGGAATTGGATCAGCAATCTATTTCAGCTCTTTCAGCAGTTTGATTTATGCTCAACTCCGTCAGAAGTTATAGTGTTCTTTCAGGAGTATTCATGTAAGCCTTTCTCACTCACACAGAAGGCTCACTGGTCTCAAGTCATAAACACACATTAAAAAACTGATGGCACATATTATCAATACAGTACTACTGTACAATGTTGTTGAGTCGGAGAAAAATAGGATAATGATAATAACTAGAAAGAGCTGTTCCTGCGAAACAGCTGTGAGAATGCATGAGCTGAATTACCTTGCTAAAAAAATCTTAAGAAGCTAAAAGATTTGAACATTTTAAAATTTGAATGGTGTCTCTAGCTGAAAGTATGCTAAAGTAGTTAAGATTTGAAAGGATTTGAAAGGATTTGAAGGATTTGAAAGGATTTGAAGGATTTGAAAGATTTGAAAGGATTTGAAGGATTTGAAAGGATTTGAAGGATTTGAAAGGAATTGAAGGATTTGAAAGGATTTGAAAGATTTGAAGGATTTGAAAGGATTTGAAGATAAACTTAAGCTAGAAACAATTGAAATGGCTGAAAGTATGCTTAAATAGTTATAAAGAAAAATAAATTAAAAATGTGATCTGACATGATGGGGATTGAACCCGGGGCACCTGCACGAAAGGCTGTTAGTGTTACCATTAAGCCATTTCTTTCTGTTAAATTAGAAGTGCATATAACCTACTTAAAGACTACACAGACAGACACAGAGCACAGCTGCTGCAGCCGCGGGACAAATCTGAGGCGCAGACTGTCTTCTAACACGTCTTGTGACAAAAGTTGAACAGCTAGAAAAATAATTTTAACACCCTTAGAAGCAGAAGGCTTAGAGGAACTTAGCAAAGTAGTTTTACATCTGTGGAGTGAACTATATTTAAATCGAAGCAGTTTCAACACACACAACATATATGGAGAGATGAGACGGCCGCCCGCCGATCGCGGGAGAGAAATGATGCCGAACACTGACTTCAAATACGTTTTGTGAGAAAAGTTGAGCAGCTAGAAAAATAATTTCAACATCGTTAGAAGCAGAAGGCTTAGAAGAAGTTAGCAAAGTAGTTTTACATCTGTGGAGTGAACTATATTTAAATGGAAGCAGTTTGAAACACTTGAAGCTGATTCAAAAATGGCAGATTTCGTCAGAATTTGAGAATTTGTTCAAGCTAAAGGCTCATAGTTCAAAATCTGTTCATGTGAGCTCTTTAGGAGTTACATTGGCTGAAAGAGGACAAGTTTACCTACATTTTAAGGTATAATTTGTTTCTCTCAGTTAAACTGTATGAAAGTTATAGTAATTTGTTTGAAAAGTTGAAACTTATCAGCACTGCTGAATGTCTCACTCTAAAATCCAAGAAGGAACTTAATTTTCATATTTTTTAAACTGTCATATTTCAAAATTGGCTAAATATTTTTAAAAGATGAAACATTTTGTAATAGCTGAATGTCTTATGAACATTTTAAAATTTGAATGGTGTCTCTAGCTGAAAGTATGCTGAACTAGTTAAGATTTGAAGGATTTGAAAGGATTTGAAAATTTACCATTACTTTTAATGGGGAAACAAGTTGAACAAAAAGCTTAATATCTTAAAAAGTTGAAAAGTTAGAAACACCAAAAAATATTTTCCATCGAGAGCTGAAAGAGCTGAACATTTTGATACCAAATTTGTTGAAATAGCTGAAAGTATGCTGAAGTATTTGAATGCCGAAAAACGGCGGAAGAATATGGAATACGGAATAATAATAAAGAGAAACAGGAACTTAATAGTGAGAATGCTTAATGCATTCTCACAATAATATCTTCCGAAGCCATACATTCTATGAGTCACATGTCTCATCCATAGGCTACACTATTGTCCTCAATGACATTTTTTCCCCCATTTTATTACTTTTAGTTTTTACTTTAAAAGTAGCTTGGAAACTGTATACTTGCTGGATCATTTTAACTTGAAAATTTTTAATGTAATGGAAGCTGTTGCACAGATAAGAATCAAGAGCACCTTGATCAAACAGAAAACCCCATGGAGAAACACCACTATGGTCAAAAACCTGAAAAGAGAATGCAGGAAAGCTGAACGTAAATGGAGGAAAACAAAGCTTCAGATTCACTACGAGCTATACAAAGAAAGCCTGCGTAGTTATAACAATGAGCTGTGCAAGGCCAGACAGCTACATTTATCTGAAATGATTAATAAGAATGTCAACAATTCTCGAACTCTGTTTGCTATGGTTGAAAAACTCACAAATCCTCCTAAAAAGTCAAACCCAGACCTCCTCTCCACTGAGAAATGCAACGAATTTGCCAACTTTTTTAGCCAAAAAATCAAAAACAATTAGACAAAACATTAACGCAACACAGACAAACAAGAAAACTAATCTGTGTCTAAAACCTAGAAATAACTCTGACGTTATGTCACAATTTAATATTGTTCATTTAAAAATCCTAGAGGAAACAATTCGGCAGCTAAAATCAACAACTTGTTCTCTGGACATAATACCATCTGACTTTTTAAAAACTGTTTTTACCTCAGTAGAAAGTGGTCTCCTACGAATAGTTAACAGCTCACTGGCATCAGGCATTTTTCCCAAGTCATTAAAGACAGCTGCCATTAAGCCACTCCTAAAGAAGAGAACTCTAGATGCCTCTATGATGAACAACTACAGACCTGTCTTTAACCTCTCTTTTATATCCAAGATTATTGAGAAAGTTGTATTTAACCAGCTCAACGACTTTCTGAATGAAAGTGGAAGTCTTGATAACTTTCAATCAGGCTTCAGACGTCATCACAGCACTGAAACAGCTCTGGTCAAAGTGTTAAACGACATCAGGTTGAATACTGATTCTGGTAATGTTTCAGTCCTGGTTCTGTTGGACCTCAGCGCTGCGTTTGATACTGTAGATCACAGAATCCTGTTGCACAGGCTGGAAAACTGGGTTGGACTTTCTGGAGCGGTCCTTAACTGGTTCAGGTCCTACTTAGAAGGCCGGAGTTAAATGAAAATTAAAAGTTAAATATCTTCAAGACGATTTGTGCAAAAACGCTGATTTTGCATGCACAGTCGTGCACAAACGAACCAAAATGCTTTTATTCATATTTTCAACATATGGGGTGCCAACTTCACACAGTTCATGCATGTTGCATTTTATTTGTGTTGTAGTTTACGCTATTACTTTGCAGACAAGGAGAATGAACATTGGTGTATATGCATGGTGATATACAGCTAGACATTTTAAAATAGGGAGTGGTACTATTTACCAAAATTAAACTTAATCATGCCTTACCAATCTGAAAATATGAATACAACCCTTGTGATTGCATAAATACTAATGTTTGATCAGTTGACCAATGCTAACTTATGTTGATGGCCACAATAGTGCAAAATAGGTGTATATAATCACAACAGTGGGCTACAATATTCAACATTGTTACACCTCTGGTAAAATGACTGCCAAGACATGTTGATGGGGTGCTGAGTGACCTACTTTCAAAAAATTAAAAGTTAAATTATAAAAAAACTATTTGTGGACAAACATTAATTTTGCCTGCACAAACGATGCACAAACGATTCCAACCATTTTCGAGTCATTTGGAGGTTGATGGGGTGCCGAGTGACCTACGGTCAACAACCTCTTAAAAGTTAAATATCTTCAAGACGGTTTGTGCACAAACGCTGATTTTGCCTGCACAATCGTGCAAAAACGATGCACAAACGAACCAAAATGCTTTTATTCATATTTTCAACATATGGGGTGCCAACTTCACACAGGTCAGAGAGGATCAGCTTATCATCACATGCACCAATACAAGACCACCACAAGAGGGCAAAACTTGACAGCAGCTTGAATCGCCGAGCTGATCAGAGGCATTTTCTTCACATCCTCTACATTTACAGAAATAAACAAATCCTAGAAATGCTTCTCACCACATATGCCTGTGCGCTGGTGGGATATGTAGTCCTCCAGTTTGGCCCTGAAACCCGTCTCTCCTCCTCTGCGGCCCACACTGCCATCGTCCACTAAGAGGAAGGCCTGGTAGTTGTTGTCCAGGCAGCAGGTGTCCCGGGATGTGTTCTGGACATAGTACTTGGCGGGAAAGCTGCCCTACAAATGGAGTCAAACCAAAGCACATTATTCCAGGTTTCTGTACTTAAGGTGGCCTGCAATCAGGACCTTACATGCTCCAGAGGAAGAACATATACATTTAACTCACTTTGTGTACATTTAACTGAAAAGCTTTACTGGAAAAAATGGATCGCATTCCTTTAAATTGAAACCAAACATAAAACTAAAAAAGTTCAGATGCAAAGCAAATTTTGATACCCTAACCCTAAACCCCCCCCCTTGTACAACCTGGGGGTTGACCAGCTGCTCTTTGTTGTGCACGAGGCCCCATGGAGCGATGCCCAGCGCCACCACCTTGTTGAGGCTGACCGATGAAGCTGCGGTGGCGTGATCTCTCACCGCTTCGCCGACACACCTGCCAACGCCTTCACGCAAGCCCGCCGTCAGGATCCACGCTCCTGAGTGAGAAAGTGATCGAGAGAGAAAGACATTTGGTTTTGGGTTTTTTGTTGCCCTGTTAATACCACAAACGTTATGGTTTCAATAACAGCAATTTGACGTCTTAAAAAAAAAAAAGAAAGACTAAACACCTCAGAATTGTAATACTTTCATATTAGTGTAAGGCATAAAGTATTTCATGCATATGCGGTCATCCTTTAGCTCCCATTTATTTCTGCTGAGGATTTACATCCAGTTGTGCTGTGCATTATTTGCAAATCATTTTAATCCTTGCATTTTACTGCAAAAAGTATGAACACATTCATTTAATTTAATAGAAGCTCGTTTTGCATTAGATGACAGCGACACCTTTCAAGTTGGGAAAAGAGCAATGTCACGAATGGAAAACTAGTAAAACGCGCAGATGTTAAAAAGAGCATCATATTCATATTACTGTGAACTTTAAGCACTTTGGTAGCACTGCATTAAAACAGACATTCCTATAGTGCATGGGCCCAGGAATTAATTACGTTAATGAAATCAAAATGATTTCGGTTAACATTTAAACAACATCCTTGGGCTGAAGGAGGGTGGGGGTGCCCACCTTGATTTCAGCACAAAGTCTAAAAGCCAGCAGCTACAATGGCATACAGATGCATTGGTGTGCATGTCACAAAATAAGCTGCATGAAGATGAAGGCATCAGTAAAGCTGGTGCTTTTACCATCATGCAGACTTTGGAACAACATATATTGCCAGGTCTTTTTTTTTTTAGGTAAGGCTTAGGTTATTTCAGCAAGACAATGCCAAACCAACCTTCAAACAACAGCAAAACATCTTAGTTTTAACTTTGTAGAATATGGCGTGCTCTTATCCCAATTGTTTGTAGGCTTCTTGGGTTTGGGTGCTCTTTAGTCCAAGGTATTGTACATCCAAGTTCAAAAAAATTAATTCTCTGACTAAGGCACTCCCAATTAAAATGTCTTTTATAAGGCACTCATGCCGCTACCCTTGGGCCTTGTTTTTAAGATGTCCAAGTAGGACTTGTCAAGTAATAAAGACATTTTAATTGGGAGTGCCTTAGTCAGAGAATTTATTTTTTTTATCTTAGTTTTAACATTTGATACGTTGTCTTTGTGCGATATTTAATTAAAAGCTTTTAGATTTTATGCAAAACGTTGCACTCGTTTTTGTTTTGTTTTTTTTACACTATCTTAACCATTGGAGAAACAGGATTGTGTTTAAACTATAGAGACCATGGAAAGGCAAACGACTACTATACAGCAAGTGAAAAGTTAAAAAGCTTTTCTTCTTAAGATGGCCATTTTTTGATGAATACAAAAACTAGAGCCCATGCATAGATGCACAAACAGCCTTCACCGAAGTGTCAAGTGTGATGTTTGTATGTGAGACGAACGCTTCGCAGCTAAAGAGCAACGTTTATGCTCTTTTAACTACTCCGCACTTTCCAATAAACATGTTTGTAGTCAGGCCAAGCCATGGAGCGACATGTGTCAGTGTGTGCGCCTGTGTGTTTTGGTGGGAATTTGTTTTGAGAGTCAGTGACCTTAGACAACAGAGACCAATACCGCTGTGTGCCACCTGCACTTGGCAAAGTAGTCAAGAGGAAATGGCCATTGTAGTACCAAAGTGGAGTCAGACCCCAGGGGAGTCATACCCTGTAATGGATCTACATTTCATGAAAGCTGGATTCTCCCAGCTATGACCGCCATGAGTAAGTTGTGCTTTCCATTATTTGTCAGAAATGTTTAAAAGACACGACCAATGTGTTGCTCTTATGAAAACCGATAGTGTTTGTCTTTGACAAAGGTGTTCAAAAAAAAAAAAAAAAGAATCGAAAAAACAAATTATACAACCACTTCCAGGACAGGGGCCTGTAGTTGCGCAACAAGACAAAGTTCTATTCACACCAACAACATCAATACCCAGCGCTGCAGAAAGTTGTCATTTGATTTCATGATGCGTTTACCTGTGCTTTGTGAAGCTTTCACCAGCCCCTGCCTGAGGACCTCTCGCACCCAGGTCTTAACCTTTGCTCTGCCTTCACCTCCCACAACAGACACGACCAGGTTGGGCGCAGGGAGACCCCAGTGGGCTGTCATCAAGGTGTAGACGATTGACGGGTGGGTGTCCCATGACAGGCGCAGGAACTGAGGTCCCCATGACAGACATGATAGTATTTGGTTAGTTAAAGGCCACAAATGCTTGCCAAAAGTGTCTCAATATGCAGACATGAGCTCACACTTGGTGCATTGCCTTTGTTTACTCAGCTGCAGCAGTAAGTCAGAGGTGAGGAAACTCAAAAGTACTGACTTCTACAGCCAGCTCATGGGCCATTTATTCTAGATTTTGGTCACTTTTAGAGACATTTGTTTTCAAAACACTAGACTTAATCATACCCTCGGGGGCGATAAAAGATTAAAGCATTCAATGACCCCTTCAAAAATCACTTAGAAGGCTAAAAAAAAAAAAATAAATAAAAAAAATAAATAAATAAATAAATAAATAAATAAATAAATTTAAAAAAAAGAGGGGCACCCACGTAACTATGTCTCTTGCTGGCTCCTGCGAATTGCAGCTCTCCAAAGGCATCAGTTGGGTTGTCAGACGAGTGCTGGGCGCTGTCCCAGTGGTTCACAATGGCCGTGCTGAAGTAGTCACCCAGAGCCACAGAGGCGTGGGCATCTCTCGCACCTCCACACTGACACAGCCTGCCATTACTGGCAGAGATGCGGGGGAAAGCATACATATTTGATCGTACTCCGACAACCGCGTCACATCACCACAGTAGAGTTTACAGTACCTGAAAGAGTCTTCCACAAAGGTAGTGCACACCCTTTTCTTGATGATCTTGGGGATCCAGCTCTGAGAAAAACATTTTTCAAACAGATTGAAAAACCAATGTAACACATAGGTTGTTTTTAAGTTTAAATCCAGCCTTACCCTACTGTGCATGTGGCTGCAGGGTGCAGAAAACGCTGTAAAGATGATGAATGTCGACTCTGGCTCAGAAAAATACCTGGTGATGAGCTGGTGAGGTTTGCCGCCTAAACACCTGACTGTGACTTTTGACGGGGGGCTGCAGTTTCAGCTAATGTTTCTAAGTATGTGCATATGTACGGTCGACATAAATCTTCTGTGCATACATGCATTTCAAACAAAGGCGCCCTCCACCTAGCTTGGAACTGGGCTTTCTTACATCTTTGAAGTTAAACTGTAAAAGAAAAATAATTTCTCAGAACAGTGTGATATAACAGTGTGATCCGAATAATGAGTCGGGCTGAGAGAACGATTCAACTAAAATCAATTTTACATTTGGGAAAGAAAGAAAAAAAAAGGTAGATTGTGACAATTTTCTTGCACAGTTCTACATTTCATTACTACTATATCCATTGTATTTTCATGACTAAAATATGGTGACAAAATTCAAATGATAAAGTAACAATACAGCACACCTGTAGACATCGATGCCAAAAAGGTTAGCGTTGTCTGATATGACCCAAGCTAAATGCTGAATATGCTCTGTATATGAAATTAAATTAATCCTCCCAGCTTTGCACTTTTGTAAATGGCGACATGACTGAAAACAGTTTTTTTTTTGCACTTAAATTGTTTCTACTCAAACATGTTTCAACATGTTTAGAGAAAACTTGAGGCTGTAACTATCTTTTTTCTTTTTTAGTATAGGGTGTTTAAAGTAATTCTCGAGCATTCAGAATATGTGACATCTTCTGCTTGTGACATTAATATACGAGTAGAGTTTTGTGAATTTCAGGCACTTGTGACGTTTATCGTGAAGATTTCACACCATCTAAAAAGGTTAAGCTGGCCAATTGCTACTCTTTCTACCCATCAGATTTATCAGGTTTCAGGGACACCTGAGCTCAGGTGATAACAGTAATATGTAGCCCTAACACTTAGTGACTAAACTAACACCACAATGCCAATGCTTTGACTATATTTAGCTGCTAATGCCTTTCACGCAAAACCTTTCCTTTTTGATACACATCTTAAACTGCGCTGTGCACTTTTACCAAAGTTAGGACAGGATGCATGTACTATTCCACAGTTTATTGATGCTTTAAATTTGAAATACAACATCAGATTGGGGTGACACTTTTGAGAGTCTCTCTGAAGACGTCTGCATTGAGACTGCAGTGGAATTGGTCAGTGGAAACGGGAAGTTTACTCTTAATATGACTCTGAATGTGGAAAATGTAGGTGATATGCGAGTTGATTGGGACTTTACTTTGAAATTGCAGTCAGTGATTTTTCTTCTTCTTTTTTTTTTTTCAGAATCTCTCTGTGGAGCTCTGCTCCTAATCTGAAATTCAATTGGTCTGTTGATTCAGGGAGATTTATTTTGATATGAATATAGACAGAATATAAGAAATATTAGCCATCTAAAGGAGCTTTGTATTTGAAGTAAAAAACCTAATATTTTAGGAGAAATTCCCAGAGATGGTGAACTCTATAGCGTCTGGTAGAGGAGCCTACATATGGCATTTCAATTGCACTCAATCTTTAAATATATCCCCAGATTAAAAATATATTGTCTGATTAACTCTGAATGGAAACTGATATGAGGAAACAACACTTCCCTCCAACATTAATCCGATACTGGGAATTTTAACTCCTGTATGAAATGTAACGGGGATCCGATTTTCAAAAAAAACTCCATAATTCCCAAAGTACTGTGGCAATGACACATTGTATAATTTTTCAATGAGAGAAGTGACTGGCCAAATGTGTATGTGTAAGTTTTTTCTGTGCCATCAGAGCTTGAATACGAATTTCTAATATCGAATTTTTACAGCATCAAAATCAGACTCTAAATTTGAAAAACCAACAGTGTAAAAAAAAAAAAAAAAAAATTCAGTGTAAAAATAAATAAATAAATAAATAAATAAATCTACTTAAAAAAATTCAACTTCCAAAAATTCAGTGGAAAAAGATTAACATCCGGGTAAACAGGGAATGGCAATCGATCCCTGTCTTAATTCATCCAACGGCAGCCAATCAAGTTACGCTACATTGGACAGATCAGCCATGTCCACCAACGCGGGTGATGGTGCTTCGGTGAGTGAGTTTACTTTATTTGCCTTTTGTGTTAGTAAAATTGAGTAATAGATATTATTAATATTAGGGGTGTAACGGATCAAAAAACTCACGGTTTGGATCGTTCCTCAGATCAGAGTCACGGATCGGATCATTTTTCGGATCAGCAAAAAAAAAAAAAAAAAAAAAAAAAAAAAAAAAAAAAAAAAAAATAGACAAGACAATGAGATCCTTCCCCAAGTGGAGGAGTTCAAGTATCTCGGGGTCTTGTTCACGAGTGAGGGACGAATGGAGCAGGAGATTGACAGACGGATCGGTGCGGCGTCTGCAGTGATAAGGGCTCTGCACCGGCCCGTCGTGGTGAAGAAGGAGCTGAGCCAGAAGGCGAAGCTCTCGATTTACCGGTCAATCTATGTTCCTACCCTCACCTATGGTCACGAGCTGTGGGTAGTGACCGAAAGAACGAGATCGCGAATACAAGCGGCCGAAATGGGTTTCCTCCGCAGGGTGTCTGGGCTCTCCCTTAGAGATAGGGTGAGAAGCTCGGTCATCCGGGAGAGGCTCGGAGTAGAACCGCTGCTCCTCCGCATCGAGATGAGTCAGATGAGGTGGCTCGGGCATCTAGTGAGAATGCCTCCTGGACGCCTCCCCGGTGAGGTGTTCCGGGCCCGTCCCACTGGGAGGAGGCCCCGGGGAAGACCCAGGACACGTTGGAGAGACTATGTCTCTCGGCTGGCCTGGGAACGCCTCGGGGTCCCCCCAGAAGAGCTGGAGGAAGTGGCCGGGGACAGGGACGTCTGGGTCTCTTTGCTCAAGCTGCTGCCCCCGCGACCCGATCCCCGGACCAGCGGAAGTTGATGGATGGATGGATGGAATAAACATGTTTTGTCTTTTTGTTTATTAACACTTTTAAATTATTAAATTGAAATATATAAAATCAACTTAAAGTGCACAATTAACATCTTCTTTTCAACATAATCAAAGAAAAGTGCAACATAAAAACACACCGATAGCGTTTGTGATCGCTTTAGCCCGGTCGGATTATGAAGGAAGGGGCTGCCTAAATGCCGCGATGATGAGCGGTTGTTCACCCGCTTTCGGTTTCACTCCTGTCAGTGAAACACCGGGGTGATGTTGCAGCAAATGCGTGGCCATGCTCGATGGATTTCCACTGTTGTGTAGCTTTCTTGTGCCACAGTGCCTACACACCGTCACGTTTTTATCCACCAACCTCTTTCGTTCTTCATTAAATTTGACAGGGAAGCCAAAATGCTCCCAAACAGGGGATGTAAATGACGTGGGGCGTGAAGCTCTTCTGTTCCTCCGCTCGCCATGACCACGCTGTGTTGCAGGTTAGGGGTGTTCTTTATGTTAGCTATCGCTATGTCAGCTACGTGTTATGTCTGTGTGGTAACCTAGGCGACAGGTTTGTGTGGCAGTGCGAGTATATGGAAACCGACGTAGCACTAGAGGCAGCAGTTATTGTTACAGTAGTCACCGAAGTCTAGCCTACTTTTATTTTCCATGCCCACTGTTCTACATGTTGTATGCTGAGGACAATAAATCACAAACGAGCCATAGGATTGTTTGCTTATTGAAGAGGGAACTGTTGCAGACTTTTACCCAGAGCGTGGAAAGTAGCTCTGTCCCTGGAAACTAGCAGGAATGGTAACGGCTGTGTGAGGACTGAACATGCGCACAATTTTTCATGATCATGTGTGTGCCGAACCGAAATAATTGATCCTAACGGATCACGGATCAATGATGATCCGTTGCACCACTAATATCTATGGAGCTGATCTGATGAATTGAGACAGGGATCGATTGCTTCTCCCTGTTTACCCCGATGTTATCTGGTTCTTTTTCCACTGAATTTTTTTGAAGTTGAATTTTTTTTTTTACACTGTTGGTTTTTCAAATTCAGAGTCTGATTTTGATGCTGTAAAAATTTGATATGAGAAATTCGTATTCAAACTGATGGCACAGAAAAACTTCCATAAATGTGAAATATCGTCCAGAGGAATCATGTCTTTACTTTAAAAGCCGGAGTTACACTAAATTCTGCGACCCATCATATTCTGCGACCACAGGGGGCGACAGCGTACATTCCTCTGTATGTACGCCTTGAGGACCAGCAAGAAGAAGACTATTTACGTAAATTGCGTAGCACTAATAGAAATTGTAAACTTCACCATCGCATTGAATCGCTATTGTTTAAATATGTAAACCCAAAACAGCCGTTTAATAAATCGGTAAATGATTAATAAATGTTTCCATGTTTTTTGTTGGGAGGGAGATGGGGTTCAAAACAGCTTCTGCCACCACTTCATTACAGTCAGCAGCCTCTTATTTAAAATAATATGTGACCCCCAAATAGCCAGTATCACAGAGGTCACAGAATATGATACCCATCATAATCTGTGACCTTACTGTAATTTACCATAAATAATATCACAGCTCAATAGTCCGTATAACAGAGGTCGTATAACAGGTGGGTATCATATTGTGTGACCTCTGTGATAGGGGCTATTTGAGGGTCACATGTTATGTTAAATGCCTCCAGATTGTAGTGAGGAGGTGGCAGAACTCTAGCCTGGCGACGCCATCCTACGTACTTCTGCCCAAAGATTTTGGCTCCGCACATAGTCTGGCCAAATCCCCCTACCTCGGTTCGCTCAGTGTTTTGCCAATCAGCAAACAGTTGCGAGTGGTGACGCAGAACTCACGCGCGGAGTCCTTTGTAGTCCATATAATTGTAGTTCAACCGCAGCGGAAATAAACATGGCGACGGAAGAACGCTAGAAGCTATCCATGAAGTTGTCTCAACTCTGGAGAGCATTACACAATTAAAACAAGAGCAAGAGGAATGCCTCGTCAATTTTGTTAGTGGCAAGGATGTCGTAGCTCTCCTTCCAACTGGCTTTGGGAAAAGTTTGATTTATCAAATGGTACCGGTATAATGAAAGCGGATGTGGGAAGCGTGATTCGCGAGCTAGAGCCTCGCGAGAGTAAGCATGAACCTCAGCGCATAACCTACGTCCTTTCTAAACATTACTTAGGCCCTCCAGAAAAACGCAATTTTGCGATCGCTGATTTCATTGCAAAATCAGCAAAATACCGCTGATTTATGCGGGGGTCAATATTTTTCAAAAAAGCCGCATATTCACCGCAATAATCACATTTTACACGCAAAATATGCGAAATATGCAGGACTCGCTTGATTTCACAATCTCCGCACTTTTCTGCATAAAGTTGGGAAGAGAAAAAAATGTCGAAAATTAACGAGAGACAAAATGAAAAAAAATAATCGATCTCACCTACGCACATTACTGCCAAAGACCGGGCAAACCAGTACCCCGATGTCTTGCACGAAAGCGGGGGGAAACTATTCTGCACCCCGTGCAACTGTGTGTTGGAGCATAAAAGAAAATCGTCGGTGACGTGCCACTTTACCAGCGCGAAACATTTGAAAATGCTTTCTGCAGCTGCGGAAAGGAAAGCCAAAGCCAGACAGCTGACGTTCACCGAGGCATCAACCTCCAAAACCCTTGCGAGGGCTACCAGAAACGAGGTGAGTAGCGTACAAGCTTGAAATTGGCCAAATAAAGAATAAATTAAACAAAATGAGACCGAGAAGTGTGTGTGTATGTGTGTGTGCGCGCGCATATGTCTATGTATTGTGAAACTGCTTTTGTTAAAATAAAATAAAAACTTCTGTGAAGTAACTTGGTTCCAGTATGCTTGTTTATCATAGGTCTTTAAAATTATTCTTTTTCATTCAGTAGCAGCATATTTTGCAACTTTGCATAATTCACAACTTTCTGCATAATTCACAAGTTCCGCAACTTCTCGCAATTTCACGGCATAAAATCATTAAAAACCCTGCATATTCAATCGCAAAATCCAGGATTTTAGCCTGCAAGATCAAGGATTTTAGCCCGCGTAATCAAGGATTTATGCCCGCGTTTTTCTGGAGGGTCTAATTACTGATTGGTTAAGGGAACTGCAATGAATTTAAGTTGCTGGGTTTTCCAGACTGTTTGACGGAGTCAACAGTCGGCTTTCGCCCAGGCTAGCAGAACTCCGAAAAATAGTTGTATTGAGCTGTGATATTATTTAGAGGAAATTACAGTAAGGTCACAGATTATGATGGGTATCATATTCTGTGACCTCTGTGATACTGGCTATTTGGGGGTCACATATTATTTTAAATAAGAGCTGACTGTAATGAAGTGGTGTTAGAAGCTGTTTTGAACCCCATCTCCCTCCCAACAAAGCACTTGGAAACATTGATTAATCATTTACCGATTTATTAAACGGCTATTTTGGGTTTACATATTTAAACAACAACGATTCAATGCGATGGTGAAGTTTACAATTTCTATTAGTGCTACGCAGTTTACGTAAATACTCTTCTTCTCGCTGGTCCTCAAGGCGTACATACAGAGGAATGTACGCTGTCGCCCCCTGTGGTCGCAGAATATGATGGGTCGCAGAATTTGGTGTAACCACAGCCATTATAACGAACAGCCTTGCCACTTACTATTAAGCCCCATTGTACCGGCTTTTTGGCTGCAATTCCACCAGAATTCCACTGGGCGCGTCGGTAGAGACCAGAATGAATTGGGCCCAATGGAGCTAGATGCTACAAATGGTCAGTTTCACCTAAGTCTCCTCAAGAGCGCTCAGATTTGAATGTAGTTTCTGAGAGCTCAACATGGGTTTCAAGTCAAAAATCTACTGAACGAGTATATGTATCCCTTTGATTTCTTACAGGTTGGCTTCTTGTTGTCCACAACGCGCTAGCATTGTGCTAATGACAGCTGGTCGACCAGCGAAAGAATGAATTACGACCAGAGGCACCGCTTGACGGCTGGCTCCATACCAAGCGACAACAGAATTAAGATGGACTTTTTCCGCTTATGTTACCACATTTTCTCTCTTACTACAGCTCTTCCTTGAAAATGCTGCTGCCTTTGAGACCAACCACAGATTCTATAATACTAGATAGGCTGTGGACCAACAACAAGCAGGAATTTTGCCGTAAAGCTGCATCTCCGGTCTTAAGCTATGTATGACGTCATAAACACTTAAAATCCTTTTTTAAGCAAGAGTGGCTTTAAAAATTTAAAACTCAGCCATGGGTATTTTCTAAGCATCCTCTTTCGAACACAACATTCAAATTACTAAAGAAAAAATTATATCTTGAGATAAGGGTTCCATATAACTCCATTCATTCTGGTCTCCAAAATTGAGCGCCCCACGTGGAAAGAGGGTGGAACTGCAACCAAAATCGCTTCGTTGGAAACCGGAAATGCACCGTGAGTTGCGAATCTATAGTATTATAGAATCTGTGGTGTGTAACACCGTTCAACCCACTGTACAGGTAGTTTAACTTCCGCCGGTTGTTCTTGGACAACTTTTCCAGTACAGTGTGCAAACAAACATGAGCAGAAACTGGCTGGCCCCAGCTACATGATGTGTTTATGGACACTCCGGCAGCACAACAGTGTCTTTGGTTTCCAAGAACAGACACCAGCTGTGAGTATTAGAATAGATACGACACAACGTACTGCTTGACATCCTGAGCAGATGCTTGTCGACTTTCGACAATATGAACAGGGAACAACTACAAGCCACAGCTTTCTAGGCGACTTCCACTTTGTTATGTCGTCGCTTTCGGGTGTTTCTGTATTTACAACGACTCGTCTCGCGCCACAATTCCGTTTTTAATCAACGCAAATCCAACCCACCTGATCCTTCTCAGATTTACCGATGGTATCTGTGCCGCCGCCGCCTCCTTCTCCGCCTGAGTCTCTCATTTTCCCTTTTCTGTCGGTGTGTGTGAGATGGAGAGAGAGACTATGGGGGGAAAGTTTCTAGGTTACGAATTCTTTCTGACCATTTTCCACTAAAGCGGCCACAATTGAAAACCTCGCCTGAAAAAAAGAGAAAAGAACTATAGGTGCAGCACTGTGCATGCCACACAGGTGAGGGTGTGGTTTCACGGCAGAGAGACAATTTGTCAATTCTCCAAACCTTGAAAATAGGAGGGGCCAATCAAAACCACAAACATTTCCGACGTCGGGTTTGAGCTGGCCTCGTGTATGGCGTATTTTTTGTACATCATATGACTTCATTCCAATACTCAGACTCCCCTGTTCTGCTTGTGTGATCGCAGATGTGAGGTCGAAGCTCACAGACTGCACTCATGAAGTCTGAAGCTCACGTAACAACCGCTTGTCCGGTTGTTGCAGCCTAAAAATAATCACGCAGTTGCTGTTGTGATTCCCAGCAGAACAAGCCGGCCCCCCATCAAAGTCAGTGACGGTCAGCTTTTTTGCATATAATGAAGGAACTTTTTAGTTTTTTGCATCAAATTACAGTCAGAATATTTGCTAATTTCAAGGTGAACCTGAAAAGCCCCACCCATCAAAAAAAAAAAAAAAAAAAACATGCCACAATGCAGTTGGTTTTACATGTCCCTCTACCTTCTAAAAGGGGACAAGCAGCGACCCACCTTTAGGAGTCCATTAGAGAGAAGTCCCCTGCAGGATAATCCAGGTATGGTTGAAGTAACTCCACAAAGTTGTGTATATAAAATATTTATTGAAAAACACATTTAAATACAGAATTCTTTATATTCTAAAAAGAAATATTACACATAAGTCATCACGCACAATCAATGTGGTTGATGACCATCTATAGGAAGTACCAGTTAGAACATATATAGATATATCTTGTTGTAAATAAATGAAGGCTCTTCCTCTGTCCTTTAGTGACATTCCCTTCGGGATCATCTGCCAAATCCTTGCGGGTCACTGGCCTTCTTTGACTCCTCTTTCCCACTTGTTTTGCTGATGTGGTATAAAGTGTTTGCGAGGTTGTGAAGCTGGCACGTCCCGAGCTGGCATCCACGCTGGAGTGCACGCCGTGTGCGTGGCTTTGCCGCCATGCTGCCAGTGATAAAGAGAGGAGAACAATAAGTCCAATTCTGGCCTCAAAAGCCTTACATTTACGTGAAAAAAAGATGGTGGGAAAGATGATTTCCATCTAAGATGCAGTGCTGAAATGAAGGTTTTCCTGAGAGCCATAATTAGCTGAGTTGAAATTAGCACTTTTTAATTGTTTAAAAAGAAGAAAAAAAAGTCTCTTCTCACAGTATTTACCCTGCATCAACACAGCATTAACCAGCCAACTGCAGAGGATGTGAGCTGTTACTTAACGAAAGGTCTGTGGTGTTTTTCAGGATGTTTGGAATTGTGTACCCGTGTTTCAAAGCATCCAGTTCAAGTTGTTTATCCTCTGAATGAAATGGGACGATCTTCACTTGTGGAACATGTTGCTCCTGCCTGTCTTCTGACCGTCCCACACCCACAGCCCGCACGGCTGCCCCCGAGTGGACGATGTCTGCTTCAGAGCTGCAGGCACAACAGAACACGGTAAAAATATCAAGCACAAGCAGAGACTAGTATAAGTCACAGTTGTACATCTTTCTCTTTCACAAATGATTCCAACATATTTGAGGTTTGAATATCTCGATGGGACACCTAGCAGAGAGTGCTGGTATCAGTGGATTTAGGGGTGTTTGACACCGACCTTTGAGTAACTCTCAGTGGGGAGGCAGCAGTCAAAGGCACAGTCAGCAGCAGCAGAAAAGCTATCTCCATACCGCACTCACCTACGTGGGGGAAGAAACAAGAGCAATTTAAAAAAAAATGCTGTACTGACCTGACTTATTAAAAACATCGAAACACAGAACAGATAAGAACTGCATGTTAAGCGAATGGTAACACTCACCTCAAAGAAAATGTGAAAATCTGCTGTGGCTTGTTGAAGAAACTATTCGTGGTCTCTTTCTGATGCCCAAGTCTGTCATCCCTGTCCTCCCCTGGTCCTTTATAGTGTTGTGGCAGGGTGCGGGGGTGTGTCTCTGATGTTGTTACAAGTGTGGGAGCTGATGAGATCACCTCCCACACTTGTAATTAATCAGTTATGTTGAAAGTTTAATCCCCTATTTACAGTAGCTGTGAAGCTAACAGAAACAACCTTTAAACAACAACGCCCGAGCAGATTCATTGTACTTATATTCTAAGTGACCTTGTACCTTCTTCGATGTTCACATCGATTCCTATGTTTGCTCTCTGCTCCCCCGAGCCCCCCACCGCCACATCCTCCTCCATCCCTCTCCTCCCTCACATACACTTGCTGCTGAGCAATTGTTCCAGAAATCGTTCATTCATTTCCATCACCTGCAGGAAGCCCGCCGAGCCCAAAATAACCCCGATTCTCCTCCAAGCTTTTCTTTATCGCCCCATTTTTCCTGTGCCTTTTTCCCTTGAGTCACTTCTGCCGTCACCATGTTTATTCTTGAAATGTCCTTTACTCACATCCACCTCCCTTCGTAAAGACTTTGAAAAACAGCTCCTTGATCTTGCAGCTGTCCTCAACATGATGCATCAAGTTTTTACAGATACTCTAATCAAAGCGCTGGATGGATCCAGGGTTGATTGCAGAGCATGGGAGAATTTTTACATTATTTAACTTTAGTATACTGCCATCTCTGTGGGAAATGCGCCCATAATTCCAAATATTTTTTACGATACAGTAAACCAACAAGGAGTCAGTATCCAATTTTAATGTTTGCAAGTCTCAGACTGTTTCTCAGTCTGGAGCCCCCCCCCCCCGCACGAGTCTATTGTGTACCTTTCCTGTGACTACTATCTTGCACTGAGTCATCACTGGTGCGCGTGCACTGAAGAGCATAAGCACCCAAATGACTATTATTTGCTTTATGATTAAGCATGGATTGCATCCGGTGGTGATTGGATAGCATGTGATGATGACAGGGATTGTGTGTGAGCCTCGAGGAGGCACGTCCTCTCAGTACAGCAGCCCCTGTTACCTTCTGAAGTCAAGCTTGAAGCAGATCAGTCAGTTTAAACACAAAAATTAGTCTAAACTTTAGAAAACAAACTTTGAACTCATGCTGTACGTACACGAACGCCCTGAAGTCAATAGCCTGTAATATTAGTCGTCATTCAATCATGTAAAAATGGGGATTAATGAACTCAATTACTGATTGAGCTCAGGGAGACAACTTAAATATTTTTGAGAAGACGCTGGGTTTTGTTGGTCACTAATTGGGATTGTTTATAAATCTGTATGTAAGATATGTGGAATTACCACATCCATCAATCTAATTAAAAATATTCCCTTTGTGTCTGATCACATCTCAGAGTGGCCGTTCCCACTGTTAGTGGAAGTTTCCACAGGTTATACCAGCCCTACACTGACGTTCAAACTGGTTATGATGTCTCAGAGGTCTGTGAGCACTGGGATATTTTCCCTGATCAGAGGATGGACATGGACATTCTAGTACCTTTGCAGTGATGCTCAAACATCCAAGTTAATGGCAACTGTAAGAAAATAAATACTACACTGCTATTATCGTTATTACTGTCCTGTTAAAACTACATATAGTAGCAGAGATATGGTAGTAACGTTCAGTTACAGATATACATACTGTATATTATGTCACAGGTGTGATAACAGATAGTCACAGTGTTAGTTTGAGGCGGGATGATAAAAGCATACAGTCCAGGACTGCGTCAGCGACAGTTGTTTTCTTCCACTCGTAGAAGTTCACTGAGGTCATCGGTGTATTGTAACTCTGAATTATTGGTGTCTCACACCTAATTCATCTTGAGGGACCATACGTTTACTTCCAGGAGGGCTCTTTGTGAGGACCCCTCTGACTTTTCTCCCACTATTTCTGTCGTAGTGTGCATCCTGTTGTTTTAAGCCTGCAGCCACCAGCCACCAGCTTAAGTTCCCCTGCAGGCCCTGTTTCCTTTACTTGCTGGGCACAAGAGAAAGCATCCTGGCAGGAAAGCTTGTCTTTCACTCACATGTCGTCATCTCAAAGATTTCATCAAGGGAAAAACACCTTTGCCACAAATGTGTGAACTTATGTGGAATACTCCCAGTAACCCGAGCGTAATTGTTGAGAGAAAGCTGTAAACAAGAGCCGCGTGTTCGCTGTCGTTCCTCAGGCAGCTTGACGTCTACTGCAGAGCTTATGCTGTTGATGTGCACTATCTCCAGGTTATAATTTGAGCTAAATCTTCCCGTTTACCTTGAGCTGCAATCTTTCACATTGTACAGTTGTGCTCCTATTTGCATGAGATGTAAAAATGTCATCTGACTGAGATGGGTCATAGAGGTGGTGCCATCTTGTGGGAACAGACACAAACAGTCGTCTGATTAAAACAGTACATACCCTTTTACAAGTATATTCTAATTTTGGAGTGATAGATTGTTTAACTGAATCAGAATATTGATGATTTAATCAGTTAACAGGTGGAAAAATACTGTCATCTTAAGTGATTTAGCAGATGCTTTTTTTGGGCAGTTTTTCAACTCCAGCTCAGCTTGATTACGCAACGGCTAACGAAGCTTGATGGGGGGAAAAAAAAAGAAAGAAAATCTTGATGGCTCGTTTAGTGTTTCCCCAGCTATTAAAAGATTTCATTGAAGGAGTGTTAAAGCTGAACAGAGAGTGAGAGCTGTATGGGAAAACCTGTAAGAGGTTAGAGGGTCATCACAGGGAGATCCAAGCTTAGAGGCCATTAGTGGATTATAACCATAAACGTTCCATGGCTCCTGCATCTCTGCTGGATTAAAGAGAGACGGAGAGATAGGCTGGCTGCATGAGGCTGACTGGAAAGCAATTGAACTGAGGCAAATTCAAGGGCAGAGCACAACAAACTGTGCGGAGTGAGACGCACTCAACAGAGAGCTGAGGGAAAGTTAGAGGAGTGACATCACTTTGGACGCTTACGATTTAAAGTGGTTTTGCTCACCTACAATTTTCTCACCTGACCGATAAAGTGACCTGCTCAAGGTAAGTTTGGACAAGCTCTGTAATCTGCTTGCAGTCACTGCATGTGTGAATACATTTCATCTCAGTATGGATCGTCGCATAAAAGATACAAAACCAGCTCTATCGACCGTGGGGGGGGGGGGTTGTAATCAGTAATCAATTTGGTGTGGTGGTCAAAGCAGTTCACTCAAAGCCACATCATTTAATGTTTTTTATTTCCGCATTTCAGTTGTCCAACAGACCAAATATACATACAGCACATGTGTGGCTATGAATTTGAGTAGCGATGGCCTCTCCTGACCACCATCCTCATTATCGTTGTGTAACTTTAATTTTGTTATGGGCTGAATGATCTGTGTGTGTGCAGGAAGCATGGACGTGGACGTCGAGGGGATTATCCAGTGCATCAAGCAGGGGGATGAGGACGGTGTTCAGATACAGCTGCAGGAGTTCAACAAAGAGGTAACACCACGCACAAGCTCACACTTTCTCATACACGGTACATCCCTGCTTAACATCTTTTTGTCATCTTTCCCTCGCTGCAGTATGCCCAGTGCTTCTTCGTCGATACAGAGGAGAGGGAGAAGCAGAAAGTGAGTTGATGCCACTGCAAAGTTTACCGCCCCATCCCATGTCCGCTAACGGGTCTTTAAAACGTTACCTTGCTCACTCTACACCTCCATGCCATCCACTCGTCCCCACCCCCGCCCCACAGCCTGTCTGTGATTAGTAATTCTGCTGTATCAGTTGTCCCTGATCCTCTCGGGCTCTGTGCTCAGGCAGATTGAGTCCACGCAGAGGAGGGGAATAACTGCGCTTATAACAGAGTTAGGAGAAACTTCTGAAAACAAGGAGAAGAGTTGATTTGAGTGGATTGTATTTTATTTGAAGATGGTTTGCATTTTTAGATTTGAATATATCTTTTTAATTACAGTACTTTCAAATTTTCCCTTTAATATTTTTTTCTGTCTAATTCTTTTCCACATTGTTGTGCACGGATGATATTGAGAAAATTCTGTCAATGACGCTCAGGGTTCATACAGTTGCTAGAACTAGCACAGACAGGACGCCTTCTTCAGCATCCAAGGTTAACAAAATAGAAGGAGGCCTCCCCCAGCACACAGTTCCCCATATCTTCCAAAACATTCTTGCACACAGTACTTCTTTTCTCATGGTATAACTTCATGACAGATGATTATCACATTTCCATCATTTTCACGTCCACTTACGCAGACCAGTGACCCGTCAGCCAGTCAGTCAAGACAAGTTTTCCTTTTCTGTGTTTTACACTTCTCTCATCACAACATTGTTCAGCAGCTTTCTGAAGAGCTCCTTATAGAAAACTCTGCTCCTGTAGGAGTTTTCAGGAGACTTTCTAACAAGACTCTTTTATCTCTTCTCTACTACATTGCTCCCTGAAAATGGAATGCCAACTTCCTGCAGCAAAGAAAACTAGAAGAGGTAAAGTGCCGCCATGATTTAGACAATAAATACCAATTGCTTTGGTTGCTCATAAGAGCAGCCTAAACTAATCCAGAAACTGAAATACAGCGTGACAATTTAGATTCTGTGTATTCATTGCTTCAGTTCAGGAAGAATAAAGTGAGAGACTACGATGATTCTGACTCTGACATTGAGGAGTATGAGCAGGAGGATCGAAGTCTCTTCCTCAGACAGGTAACTTGATGGTGTCGCTCTCTGCTTGCCCAAATGTATCCTTTCAAACTCCCTTGCAAAAAAAGGATTTGAAACTAAATGCCTTTTAATATTTTCCTGTTACCCTATTCAGAATTTAGCTAGCGTCCTTGTGAGGTTCATAAAATCGGGAGTCAAAAATCATCTGTTGAGAGTATGTCTGCACACTCTGAGGATCCTGTCCAGAGACAAAAAGATCCTCAGCCCCTTGGTGACAGACAGCGCTCTCCTGACTTTGGCCAAACTAGCAGGACTGACCACAAGTGATGTCAGCGACGAATCCAGCGACCCTGACTGCGACTTCTACGATAACATCATCGCATCCCTCGCAGAGGCAAAAGTGCTGCAGAGTCACGCTTACGAGGACGAAGGCGAAGCTGAGCCCGTTGACCAATGTGAGGAGTGCCCTGACATTGATGAGGACTCCAAGAGTGACATCAGCAACACCAACAGCGGAGACCTGGACAGCATCAGCTGGTACGGGAGCCACAGGACCAGCATCAATGAAATGCACAGAGGGGGCACCCATCAGAGGGTGCTGGAGCGAGGGAGGAAGGACCGCAGAGAGAGCAAGATGGTGATAGAGGAAGAGGAGGGGGAAGGGGAGCTTGGAGAGGAGACGCTGAGAAAAGAAGCCATGAAAGTGATGTGCAACGTGGTGTACAACAGCACCTGGGCACAGGAGAGGTTCAGTGGTCTTAGGTGGGCTGCCTCACAAGACACAGTCTCACACACAATTTCACAAATTCACAAAATGAGTTGTGTTTTTTGTAGAAGTTCAAGGAGCGACAAAAACATTGTAGTTGGAGAAAAAAAAAAGAAGCAGAGCCATGAAGCAACACAACTGTTTGATAAAACCAAATTTAGATGGAAATATAATATATGTGTAACGTTCATTGTAATCTTAATTCTGCTTTTATGGAAATCAACATGTTTCCAGACAGCTAACTCCTTATCATGTCTCCTGCCAGGCTCCTGAGCGGCCTCATTGAGCGTCTGTCCTCCAGTGTCAATTGGTTGTCTCCTTCCAGCCTCCAGTTCTACGAGCTGCGCCTCATGTTCCTCATCACTGCGCTACGTCCAGAGCTCAGCACTCAACTTCAACAGGTAAGACAATCTAAAGTTACTCTGTGAGATATTTTTCTTAATCACCAAGAGAGTATTCCTTTTTGCCCTCTCACTTTTTTATTTTCCTCTTCCAGGAGGGAGGCTTGCCCATCCTCACTACAGCCTTGGAGAGCTGCCTGGAGGTGCAGTGGAAGGACCAGTATGAGTGTGTGCTGGACCCCGCGGCACCACCCATATCTCCGGAAGCGTCTCAGCGGATCATAGAGATCCTCAAAATCCTCTTCAATATAACCTACAGCGCCCACAGGCAGGAGCCAAGTGAGGTCAGTGAGGGAGCTGTGAGCCAGAGTCCAGCCTGTAGGTGTAAGAGAAAAGTCAGGAAGAAATCTAGACGTGCTGTCATCAGTCACGTCTGCGGTCATTTGAGGAACTACGGAAAATTCCTATGAGCTGAAAACAAAGACAAAGAAAACCAAGCCAATCTTGGAATCGGTGGTGAGGCTTGTTTTCTCTCCCTTTAGGAAGACGCAGCTCTGTACCGACACCTGGTGGCGATTCTGCGCCTCTGCCTGATGAGGAAGTGTTTGTTGTCTGATGATACCAATGAGCTGCAGGGGTGAGCATTCTGGGGGACTTTTCTCATCCTTCATCTAACTCTGAGCTCTAACATCTCATACTGCACCATCACGTCTTTACAGCATGTATAATACGTTTTTATTAAGTCTGCTTGGAATACCTTTAAACCTTACCCAGGACTGCCAAAAAAATTAAGTGTTAAGTCTAAGCCTGATTCAGCAAGTTGAATCTCACTCTCATACTAATCATTGCTTTTAATGGGATTATAATATAAAAATATAAAGAGCTAATAAAACACATCTTCTTCTTGCTTGCTCATTGCTCACAGCTAGATTATATTTCCAATAGAGCTGATTTAATATTCCTGTTGTTGATAAATTCGTTATCCTGTTCTTTTGTTTCATTACATTTTGACTTTTAAAGGAAATCTCTTTTTTTCTGATTCTGTTCTTACCATCAGCTGTGTTTTTATGTTGATCTGCATAAAACAATCCTTCCCAAGCAAAGCGAACGATCACGCTCCTCTCCTCTCGCCCCTTGTCAATCCCTCAGTCACACAGTCAACCTGCTGTCAGCGCTGCCTCTCCAGTGTCTTGATGTGCTGCTCATGGTGCCTCTGGAGCCAAACTCCAAGCAAAGTCTGGGTGTCAATATGGACTGTGTGCACATGCTGCTGATGTTCATGGAGACACGCCTGGACTTGGTGAGGGAGAAAGCAACATGACGAGAGGGGTTTATGCTTGGGGTATCTCCTTCGATTCCATCTGCGTTTTATTTCTTCATTTATCTTTTTATCTATCTGTGCTTTTCAGGGTGTTAAGATCAAAGCGAAGCTGACGCCAATCCTCAATCTGCTGACGGAGAGCTGCAGGGCTCACAGAGAAACACGCCTCTACATCAGGAAACATGTAACGTTGTGCAAAAAATGATCCCTCTGAGGAAGCTGTCAAATTCTGCTTTTCATTATATTCCGATTACACTAATGAGCAAAATATTGTGACCAGCCTCAATCTGGGCGGCTGCCACAGGAAAGTGCCCAGTAGCACCACACATGGAGATCCTGTATGCCCTGTGGAGCAGAACAGAAGGAGGCACCCTACAGCCCTTACCTCTCTAAGATGCACCATTTTTACGCCCAACACTTTGACCTCGAATTACTTAATATTTCCCAGATCTTGTCGGGCACTTTTTCTGTGAGTGTTCACAGCGGTTTTTGCCCATTTGTGTATGCTTGCATCCAGTGATGTTTTTCATTTTAAAGATGAAGTCCTACATAAAATCCTAATGTGTCCCCCTCATTAGATCCTGCCTCCTCTGAGAGACGTGTCACAAAGGCCAGAGGAAGGCACCACAGTGAAGAATCGTCTGATTCGTCTCATGACTCATCTGGACACAGACCTCAAACACTGCGCTGCTGACCTCATCTTTGTCCTCTGCAAGGAAAACGGTAAACACGGTCACCCCTCATATGACATAGAAATGACACAAATGTATTTGTCAATGTGAATCTAAATTTTTACATAACTTTTGACCACCCTTACTTCTCTACCCAGTGGGCCGTTTTGTCAAGTACACAGGTTATGGCAATGCAGCGGGCCTGCTGGCTACCAGGGGACTGCTGGGAGGTCAGGGGCCCAGGAACTCCACCTCCAGTGCCCAGTACTCCAGCGACTCTGATTCAGACACCGAGGAGTACCGGCAGGTCAAAGATCGCATCAACCCGGTGACGGGGCGGATGGAGGCAGAGCAGACAGACCCCATGGAGGGCATGACAGAGGAGGAGAAGGAGGAGGAGGCCAAAAGGCTGATCATGCTCTTCAACAAGCTGTCCAGGTCGGCAAAGCATCAAATGCTTACAGACATACAATCTAAATATCTAACGGTAGTAAAGATGTATGAGTCTCAAATCGGTGATGAGGCTGTGTGTAAATTCTTGTTTAGTTAATCCTAATAACCCTCTTCCCTGAGGAAACTATTAAAAGATGTAATATTTCCAGGTGTGAACTAAAAATAAATGGTTATTTATTCACTTTAACACATCTTGTTCAAATGTTAAATGAAGCAGAGCAAAGCTGACTTTATTGTGACACTATAGCTGTGAAAAAAGACTTGAATCTCTGTTATCCAGTAATTTGGTATACCTTTAGGATTACTTAAAGACTGTTTCTTCATCATTTTTGTTTCAGATTAATATTAATGGACACCAATGCTCTCTTAGAAGCTTTGTATTTCCTCTTTTTATATGCAGAAGAATCATGAATAATTTCTGCAAAGAGCTCCACTGAAAGCGAAATTGTTTTTCTACACCTTTGAATTTCAGGGACAAGAATGAGAACAGTGTTACTGCTTATGAACCAACTGTCCGTGTCTTTTACATCTTGTTTTTCCAGAGACAACATCATCCAGCCGATGGGAGTGAATGAAGAAGGGAAGCTTGTCCCAATGTCGGGACTTGGGGAGAATTCCGTTGCTGACGAAGCGAAGCCCGAGACGGAGAAGGACGGAGAGGCAGATGAAGAAGACTGAATGTGTCTTTATTTGAGCTTGTCAGGGAATAAATTCTTGTTTTAACAGTGCGGATGACCCAAAAGACAAAATTAAAAAAAAGAAGAAAGTTACAGAGCAAGCCATTCTGACAGTGACTAAACTAAACAAAAGACGTGAAATGCTACTTTTATAGTCCTTCTTTTTTGGAGTCATCCTCATAACATACAGTGTAGAGCAGCTTTCACACTGGTTTGAGTTAAGAATGAAATTCTCAGTGTGTTGTAGGTCTTGGGAAGGAATCTATTTTAAGATGATCGTGATCTCTGTGTTTCAATAAAGTCTGAAAATCTCTCTAATAAGCTGCATCTGATGCGTCATTGAGATAGGACACTAACATGTGATGGACTCAACATCTGCGCAGCCTACAGAATGCATTTCATTCTCTGCCTGTGACAAGCTGCTGTAGATACTGACTGATTCCAGATGCTCTGATCGTGTGTGCACGGTTGGATCAGTTTAAACAGTATTTGATTTTTAAGCACTCCTTGTGACTGAACAATTCAGGCATTTGTGTTGCACTTTTATCGGTGAAGTGGCTGCATACATTCATCTTTAATTCTGATGCTTTTGCACGATTAATACAGTCAACAAGATAATCAGCTGGCAGCAGCTCAAACACATTATTTGCAGGACTGGCATGAAGACTGAGTAAAACAGCCTGAAAATGCATCTTATTTGTGGTTGCTCAAATAATATAATTCATGCAAGAACTATCCTATAAAATTTGGTACTGATAATGCACGTAAAAAAATATTTAAAAAAGCACACCTTTAACCACTGAGCACTGGTCAAGTCACATCTTAAATATGTGCAATCCTTTGTGAAGTGACAGCCATTACAATGCCACTTCAATTATCAGTACAGTAGTTATCATTATTAAATCATTCGTTTGTCAAAAAATCGTAATCAAATAACTGTTTGAGATGTTCTCAAAGTTTTTAAGGACCAGAAACAGAGTAAATGTTGACTTCTTTCAGGCAGAGAGTGGTGGATTAGTACAACTCCATCATCTCTTCCAGCGACATCTGCAGCTCTACAGACTGCAGGGAGGAGGCGCCGCCTTCAACGGCTATAGTCTTCAGTAACTCCATTGAAGTCAGGACCACCTGAGACAGGAAAAACAAACAGAACAGAAAAAATGACACATGTGAGCACAAGAGGTTTCGTGAAATTTGAGAATGCTGTTTTTTTTCCTCTTTAAAATAATCGCTTTTGTATCAACGTTTTGTTTCACAGTAGCACAACTGCATGGAGGCTGAGGAGTAATAAAACCTTTCAGAGCTGAAGGATAATAATCTGAATACTTTAAATATTTTCTTACCTCGACTGTGATGAGTTTCTTCTCCCAGGGCCTGTTGTCTGGGTCAGGCCACTTCTCCCCGAGACAGAAGAACAGGGAGCATGGAGGGCATTCTCCCCCATTACTGAATTCCACTATTCCTATAGGGAACCAGAGACTTTCTCAAGCCAACATGCAACACGCTGCACATGCATTCACATGCATTCACATGTAAGCTAGCACAAAGTTAAATAATAGATTTTTTCACCCACCTTTCACAAAGTCCCTGAACTGGTAAAGTGGTTCAGGGTTCAGTTTAGAAATCTCCTGGGGCTTTTTACTGCTGTCAAACTTGGAAAAGCTCCAGAAAGTTTTGATTTCACCGTGTCGCTGACTGTAGACCACGTGGCCCGACACTCCCACATCCAGGCCGTCGCCCAGAATATCCAGGATCCTTTGGGTCAGTTTGGCTTGAGTTTGATCCGCCATAGCCACAGGTCTTGGCAGAGAGACCAGGGAGAGGCCTGTCTCATCATTCACAACTGTACCCATGAGTTCAGGCCTGATGTGAAGACATTTTTCATTTGATTTTAAGTTCAATAGATAGTTATGTGACTAGCATATCACAGAAAAACGTTGAAAATGTAAAATATACGTTTCAGAAATTGATAACAGTGATGTGAGAAGATAGATACCACTGTGTGAATATGTATCTACAGCCAGGATAAGGTGGGAAGTATTATATATATGAACGGCAACATCGTGAAGGTATGGTATAACACTGTATCCTAGAGGCAGTACAGGACCACCATTACTGATAAGATAACTTACTAAGATAGAATGAGAGTGCTTTTTTATTTTTGACTGAACTGTGGTTGCAGCCCCGCACAACAGAGAGTGAGCTGAGGTCTTGTGCTCCTGTCATTGCTGTGCGGAGCCGGAGCTGATAGATACCCACGACTACTGCTGAATGCCATTTGAACCCTTTCTCACGGCCCTAAAAAGCCAGATCTTAGTGAGTAGTATTTCCTTTTTTGACCACTGTGAAATGAACTTGCAGTATGCTGGTATTGTCTTAACCATGGTACTTGATATCATGGTAATAATGCACATGTAACCCTATCATAAATAATTCACCACCATCATGTCTTGGTAAAGATATCATTTCAACAGGCTGTATGGCACCTAAATCCTGGCTACCATCCAACATAAAACAGAAAAAAATAGGAAGGAGATGCTACACTGCTATTATATTGGCTCAGCCAGAAGGATGCCCTGCCCAGATAAGCTGTTGCCTTATTAGCTCTAACAGAAAATTTGAGGCAGACAGACGCAGCTTTGGTGAGGGAAATCAGAAATCCTCTCAATGCTTGAAAATTACAAGTCCAAATTGGAATATTTGAAACGTCAATTAACAAAACATTTTCTACAAGCATTGAAGTCATATTTTTATCATAACTTCCTTCATGCAGTGAAAACCTGATAGCTTGACAGCTCAACATCAGAGCAGTCTCAATGCTGAGCTTTTGCCTCATTTGGATTCATTTTACTGCACAGACTCTTACCTCTGTATTTCTAGCTCTGGCCACATTATCATTAGCGTCTGACGCTATAACATTACTTATATGACAAACATATGGAAAAAAAGGATCATACTTTTGTTTTTCCTTTTAAGCTAAACAGCTTGTGGGTTCAACTACATATTTACTGTGGAGACATGATCAATCTTCTCAATCGATCTTTTTTGGTGAGAACATAAATAAGCATACAGTGTCTGGCAAAAATCAAGCGGTTTCTTCTAAATGGAACAGGGAATGCTGTCAGAAATGTTTCCTCAGGAAAATGATTCATTTTGATGTTACCTGTAAACTAGGCGGACACCGGCCTCATTCTCAACCAGCTGCTCAGACACCTTCATTCCTCTGTAGTACACGGATATCCTGAATTGAGTCTCTAAAGATTCAGAAATAGTGCATTAAAAACTGCGCTTTACAGCACCATCCTAATCAAATCACATTATTTAGGCTGCAAATCAGCCTGTTGACACATTGGACATACTGTACCCAACAGCCTTAGAAAACACATTGTATTTGAAAGTGTTGGGCCATTTCTGTGGGTGTGTGTAATTTCCCCATTTCACAGCCACAGCAGCATCCCCCAACTTACTGAAATTATCCCCATCTCCAGTCTTGTGCATTGTGTGTAGGAACTGTGCTGCGAACTGCCCATCATCATAAGCCCCTCCTTCAGCTTCCCTCACTGGACATGCTGGTTGCTCTGGCAACCCAGTTTCACTGGCAGCAGCCTCAAATGTTACTGGATCCTGTTGTTGCCCAGGCAACGGGTGTCCACCAATCACAACCTGATTCTGCAGCTGCTGTTGCTCAGGAGGAGGCTCAAAGCCCGCGGTGCCCTCTGTGGAAAAGTTGGAGAAACTGAAAAACTATTTGTAGGAAAGTACCTTGGTTTGTTTTCTGCTGTTACTGCAGCAGTGAGGAGGAAATGAAGAGCAAAGCTGAGAAGACTACCTGGGTCAGGGCCAATGTTCAGTCCTCTCAGACACTCCTGGAGAATATCCTGGCTGGCTGGGCACTCTGTTGACAAATGTTGGCGGTGATTAATTAAATGGCTAATAGTTTGACAGTTATAATCAAGTGTATTTCTCTTCAAAGACATCAAATTCATGCAAGGATAAAATGTGTAGTGTAGGAGCTCCTTCACCTGGCATCACAATGTCTTGTGGAAGGAAGAGATCTTCGTCAAAGTATGGGCCAACCTGATTCTGAGTGACAGACACACACCTCAATCAGTTCATGCTAAATGATTTTTGTTACACTGCATTTGTACTACTTTTTCACATTTTGCTTCCTGAGTCCCTACAAGTAAAATCCACATGCCCAGTCACTTACATGTTTCATACCGAAGTCATCAAACAAACCGGCATCCTCCTGCTCCTGGCGTCCAGCAGAAGAGCTAGCTTTAGGGGGTAAAAGCAAAGGCCTCTGCTAACCATCATTTCAGCCTTTCTTCTTGTCAGAAACATCTCTTTGATCCTAACAAATCACATCATGTGGGCTCGGCTTTAATTTCTAATTCAATTTTTGCATTGATCTCATTTGTCATTCAACATAAAAAGAAATATACACTTATATGCACTTTGTTAATTGCATTGATAACTTTTTTTTTTTTTAAACGCAGCATTGCAAACTCTCTGCTTCTTGGCATCACAATGGAGATCCACAGCCTGAATGATTATGTATAATAATAAAGTTGCGGGAACAAGGCTGCAAGAGAAGTGGAATTTTTTTGTAATTTGGTTGCTTTGGCTATTATCCACCAGTACTTTGTCCCATGGGGGGACACTCACCTCCTGATGCCTCCTCTGGCCAGTGAAACACTTTATGGGGGTTAGCCGTGTCATTCTTGTTATCTGAAACCATTTTGAAGCCTTTAGCTCGGAGGGCACTTCGGAAGTTCCTCTTCCAGACTGAGGGCTCTCCCTGAGCCCGACCATTGCCACTCACCTCAGCCCAGGCCTGAAAGGGGGGGAACAAAACATTCAAAGCACATGTGAACAGGTGAAGGTGGAATACAAAGCTGTATTTGTTACATTGCAACAGTTCAGTGGAAGATGCTTTCGGCGAGACTGGCTCTTACTTTAAAGATGAGAACATCGTTGTTAGACGAGTCCTGTCTCAGGGCATGCTTCCATGGGATGGAGAATTCTGTTTGCTCCGGGTTTGTCCATTGGACACCAGGAAAACTGCGGCTGTCAATCTGGACCCGCAGCCACGGAATCAGCAGTGGTTTAGGATGAGCCATTTTCTACAGGAGCAAGAAAATAAATGTTCAAGCTCAATTTATCACTGCTGCTCTTTGTCGTTTACTTGATTTCTTAAAAAGCACACTTCACGGATACAGCATCAGTAGAATGTGTCCAAAGCATTTGACTAATACGCGAAACGTGCGCATTTCTGTTGTTAATTTATCTCCACAATGCATCGCTATTAATCACTGTAATCTTTTAAGTCGGTATGTGTCTGTAAACGATGCTGTTTGGTCATTTTGCTGCTGAAAAATGAGGTGGCTGCCAGCCGTATGCTTCGCAGTCGGTATTGCATCGGAATCTGATGGTACTTTTCTTAATAATTCCATCAGTTTTGACAAGATTCTCCACACCACAGAGTGAAATGCAGCCCCAAACCATGATACAGCCTCTGCCGTGTAGGCTGTAGACACATGTTGACAAGGGAATGAGCCAGAGAATTCAAATTCGAATTCATAGCTTCACATAACCTGTTGCCAATGTTTTTCAGTCCAGTTCTTGTTAAAATGAACTGAAAACATGTATGAAAATGAAAAGGTCCAACAGACAGGAAGCGGGCTGATAACAGAAGGCAACAAACTGAAACATAAGTGCCAACACAATGCGTGTCAGACATTATATACCCAGCCAGAGCATTCTCCTGCCGTGTGTTGCTAACATGACCGCTATGTTCTTCTCCTTCTGTCAACACCACTAAATAAAACTCTCCTACCTGCAGTGAGGAGGTTTCGTCGGAGTGTTGAGCTCGCGCGCAGTCGTCTTTCACGCTTGGTAATCAGAAACACGTCGGCTCGCAGCGCGTGCTGACAAACTGAAGCTCTGAGACGAGCTGTCAATCAGTCCAGCTGCACAATCCTTTTTTATATACTGTCAAGACTGGTCGAAGTTTTTCTCGGGAAACTCCAACACAGTCAGTTTCGTTTTCCTGATGTGACGTCAGAGCCGGGCCTGTTTGGCAAACACACACGCGCACAGATCTATATTAGTATACTTTTGGGGACCTTCCAGAGGCACAGAAAGACTTAAAACCCCTACAAACATTTTTTTTCCCCTGTATTAACTAGAAATGTTAACGTAAACTACGTACAGAGAAACAACCAGAAATGGGAGAATTTACTGGATGCCTTACATTTACAGATCAAAGTTGCTTAAAATGCATTCCTGACAAATGTGACAAAAGTGAACCTATAAGCCTTCATGTGTCACACACTCATACACTTTGAGGATTGAAGATATTTTGTTGTGAACCGTGACTCATGATCTGAAACTTCATCTCAGTCCTTCTAAGAAGTCTGTAAAAATAATCGTGAAATAAGTTGAGACAGGTTGAATCCTCTGTTCTTTTCTCACGCCCTCACAAAAATGAGAGAGAGGGGGGGGTCACATAGCAGGGAAATTAAACCATTTGTTCTTTGTAGGTTTTATTCATTTCTCAAATACAGGAGAGTTAATGTACAGGACAAAGAATTTCATCAAGAACTGTACAATATTTACACATCTTTTTTTCCTTTTTTATGGAAAATTAGATTGTTTTCAAAATAAGTCATAGTATGCACAAACATCAAAATGATAAAAATGAAATGACTGTTTCCTCTTTAAATATTACTTATTTATACTCCTTCTTCCCGCATGGGAAAGGGATAGTTCTTTTTCTTTGCACCTGCATGACTGATGATTGAACTGAAGCACAACAATGTTAAGTTTCAAATAGATTTTGCCATTCTCCTTTTTTTTTCTTCCTTTTTAGCTATTTTACACCCACTGTATTTAATACAATATTTCTGTCTCCACGTCTGTTCTTCTGTATAGAGGGGAAGACGACTTAGATATGTGGGTTATGATTGTATACTGATCCTGTGGAAAATAAAAAGTTTTTTTTTTTTTTGTTTGTTTTTTTAAATGTCAGGGCAGCAAACCAGCGCTTGTGAGAGTTTAAGTTAAAAACCTCCTCATATAAATAATAAAAATGTGTTTATATATTATCACACAGCGGACTGGTGCTGCCCTCCACGTAGCACAGAATGACAGAGCGACAGAGCATTTATTAACACTTTCCATGTTTTTCCACCGTGGACGAGTCCATGATCACGCTGCTCACAGCACACTCTACACGCAGTTTAAAAAGCATTCTCACCCTCTCCCACTCTTTTCAAAAGCCAACAGCTGATGTTAGTCTTTTCAAAAAAATAATTTATGTAAAAACTAAGCGGTAACAGTTTCTCTTTCAACTATTGTCTTTATGACACACAGTTAACAAGATGTCAGAGGCTCCTCCGTCGACTTGGTGTTACAGCTCCTCCTCTTTGTCCTTCCATCTTGCGTCTCTCCCTTTTCATCAATGGACAATTCCCTCTTTAGCCTCCAGTGACCCCCTGATCCGGTGGGGTCGCCTTCTCACAACGTAAGACATTTTAGTCACTGATCAACAACAAGAAAAATAAAACGACAAAGGCCAGCGTCCGAGGTCACAACAGACCCTTCTGTGTTCGTTAAGGGCCTTAAAAATGTATCCTCGGATCTGAAGAATTTTGAAGAGGGTTAGGGGACTGTACAGCGGGATCCATTTCTTTCCATGTATGTTTTTTTTTTCTTTTTTTAAATCTGCTTACTTTAAGTCATTGTCTCTCTATTTATTAGGCTGACTCAGACTTTGGTGCTGAGTGTGAGCAGCTCGATGAAGGAGCTAAAGAGGGTGTCCAGCCAGCCCTGGTTGGCCATGCACTGCTGCACTACTTCCTCTTGGCCCGGGTCCTCTGCTGCCTGCTCAATGGTGTTGGTCTGAAAAAGTGGAACGAGAAAAAAAAACAAAAAAAAAACACAGCTGTGAACAAATCAGGGCTCCAAGCCAAAAAAAAAAAAAAAAAAAAAAAAAAAGAGGAAAGCATATGGCCGCTCGACCGCAGCAATGTGCTGATAAACATGTCTAATATGACTAGAGCGTTTAAAGATCCCAGAGATACGCCTGCTCACCTCTTTCTTGCACTGTAAGAAGGTGTGGTATTTATAGTGATGCAAGGAGTGGTAGAGACTGTAGACACGGTATGTCTCAGATGACAGTTTGAGGTCCTATAAGAGAGAAAAAAAAAAAGTTGATTATTAATCATATCAAAATGAATTCAAGAAAAAAAAAAAAAAAAGAAGACTTCTGCTAAATTCTATGTCAGTCTGGGGTTAAAAAACAAAAAAAAGTAGCAGAAAGTAGCAGGCATGGAAACTTGCAGCAGGTGTTACTCTCTTACCGTACTGGTTAATTTTGTCAAAGCCATGGTTTCAGTATCTACATTTCCCCATTATTATGCTACCAGTTTGAAATCCCCCCCCCCCACAAATGTCACAATTACCCGGTCATAGGTTAAACTTGTCCCACAGCTGTTCGCAGAAGTATGGTTGGTACTGATGTGCAAATATTTGAGAACTCAAGTCCCAGACAGAACCTGATCCACATTTAATAGCATTAGTCCAGTCCAGATAAGTTTGGACTGTAGGTTTGTGGCTGTTTAATATTTTGTCCAATACCCAAGTGGATGTAGAAAGACCTGGCCAGGATCACAAGGAAGGAGCTTTGTGCATCTGTGCAAGTACTATAACTATAGTACTATATAACTATAACTTGAAACACTGTTAAATTAGGATGAGAAAGTGCAGCGCAGAATTCGTAGCGCGTGGACGATAGCAAATTAGCTATGCTAATATTTGATAATTGGCTGTGAAACCGGTGCTGATCGATTTTGTATATCTTGGCCAGGTCTGGATCCAGCATTTCTTGGCGCCACATGGCTCGCAGCTTTCAAAGAAGCAAAGTCATTTCAAGATGCTACTTTCCCTGGTTATTCCAGATATGCGAGGGTCTCCAATGTTCTGAGTGACATCTCACTCAGAAAAAGCTCTCCCACATGCCTACCTGTGGTTTAGGCAGGGTCTTCTTGACTCTGTTGAGGGTCTTACGGTTGTAAGCGTCACCACTTAGCCGCACTCTCACCACTCCGTTGTCCAGGGGGTCTATAATTATTTGGGGGTAAGCGTGAAGTACCTCCTGTAAAGGAGAAGTCAGATAGTCAAAAACGGGGCATTAGACAACCTTTATGCGAAATTGCGTGTTTCAATTTAAAATAGATCAAAGCAAAAAGCTAATATGAACTTAGAACAGCTAAAAAAAGCAACATGGAAAACTGGAAAAATAGGTTTTTTCCCCTTACATTAATGCATTACAGTTTATCAGTGAGCCTCGGATTGTTAAATGTGCTCTGCTGGACCATTTAACAGCAGTCCACATTAGTTTCCTGCACCACAGACATTCATACATTTCACTAATATCCTGTAAATGTAAATCAATAAAACACACTACAATGCAAAACAAACAAAAAACAACTCTAAAGTTCAAAGATGGCATCTCAGAGAGGAGCAGCAGATTACCTGGTGTTGAGAGCTCATGCTGACTCTCCTCAACAACCTTCTCTTCTGTTCGCTTATAATGCTGTCAATCTTCCTCATTGGGGGGAGGTAGAGCTCATCTGATGACCAATCAAGTTGAAGGAGGTTTCATTAGTCATCATTCACACATCTGCCAATCATTTTAATACCAAGGGCAAATTCAAAGCAGCTCTTTCTGACTACAGATCCATTTGCAATCCCAGGGCTTCTCTCCAACCTGTCACACCTTTTTAATGTGGATTTGAAAAAACCCATGTAAAGATTCAGCTAAATATGGATGCGGAACAGTCAACAAATCCAACCCTACTCTGGGGGCAGTTTGTCCAGCTGGCCTAAATTTGGCAGCCGACACTCGTCAGTGGTAGTTGCGTTTTACGTAACTTGCCCCAAGGTCCCACTTTTGCAAAAAACACCAACCAAATGCCTCTATACAACTGTGTCAATGCAGACATTTAAGCTGCATAAATCATGCCATTAGACAGGCAAGTCAGGTGAGGTTGGAGAAATTCTCCCACAGGAAACCGTTTAGGATGGAGTGTGTGCCGTTCTCACCGTCTGTGTCTTCCAGAGCTTGGATCATGTCCGGGTCCAGGGCTGTGCTCACCAGCATTTCAACGTAGCTCCTGAACATCTCCCTCATGGCACGGTTGTTCACGCCGCCCTTCACAGGCACTGAGTGGACAAGAGCTAGAGTTTAAAACTATCCAATGGACCCTCTGTCACCTCGTTTTACAATTCAAACGTAAAAAAAATAAACGAGTTAAAATGCAAGCAAAAATAATCAAAAATGCCATCTCACTCTCATTTTCACTGGCAGGCTCATCAGAGGAGTCAGAATCAGATGACGACGGTACTGATGAAGGTACATTCAGCCACTTCTTCCTCTTTTTGGGTGGTGGTTCCGCCTTCACTTTGGCTGGCTTGGACTTGGGTGGTCGCTCAGCCTTCTCCTTCCTCTCTGCGGGTTTCTTGTCTTCCTTTGCTCTACCACGGTCTGTGGCGCCAATGCGCTTTTCTACCTTCTCCTGCTGCGAGTGTAACCTCTTCTCCGCTTTCTCCTGCTGCGTATGTGCTCGCTTTTCCGCTTTCTCCTGCTGCGTATGTGCTCGCTTCTCCGCTTTCTCCTGCTGTACTCGCTTTTCCGCTTTCTCCTGTTGCGAATGTACTCGCTTCTCTGCTTTCTCCTGCTGCAGTTGTACCCTCTTCTCCGCCTTCTCCTGCTGCAGTTGTACCCTCTTCTCCGCCTTCTCCTGATGCGGTTGAACTCGCTTCTCTGCCTTCTCCTTTTCTCTCTCAGGGTCCGTGTCCTTCTTCTCCTCCTTGGCTTTTGGCACAGCTGGAAGCTCCTTCTCCCGGTGTTCTTTTGTTGCTGCGGTCGTTGTTCGCGTTTTCTCCCTCTGCTCACGCTGGACTGGTGGAGCCACTCGTTCCTCTTTCTCCGTCACTCTTGGTTGCGCCTGGATAGCAGGAGGGGATGCCATTCTAGGTAGAGATTGCCGTCTGTGGACATAGGGAAATTAAAGTTGAACAACAATATGAATACACTCAGTCTTACTTCCAGTATCACATGGATTTCCCTGCAATTGTCACTTTTTAAAAAATAAAAAAAACTTTACTACACAAAACTCAAAGAAATTGGGTTTTAGGTGGCTAAATCATCACCATGTTTAAGTAATGCTCTGTTTAATATGCTGAGGATTCGAAAGGGAAAACAAATTGAAGTACCTGAGAGCAGGTGTGGCTCTGCGCCACGGTCTTCGAGAGCACACTCTGACATAATCTTTCTTGTTGACATTTTCCAGAAACTTCACATATATTCGTTGGTACCGCCTCTTAGCGTCTCCAAAGTAGCCGAGATACTAAACCAGAAACAAAGTTTCAAGATTTAATAGAATGGCAAAACTCTGTGACAAAAGATCGACACGACAAATATAAAATCCCTGCATAAACCATAGTCCTTTCGAGCTGAAACTTCAAACAGCTTCCACATAAACTGTTTACAGGTGTGGTTAGATCGCAGAGCGCTCGGGGGGTGAACTTACGTTGCTTGTGGCACAGAACTGTCTCTGCCCATCTTTGATCTCTGGGCTGAACTTCTGCAGCAGAGCTTTCTGCACCCTCCAGATGGGCGGAGGCTCACGGCCAGTCTGCAGAGCCAGCTGTGCACAAATGCATGACACATGGTTCAGTCATTTAGACAAAAACAAACATGTCTAACTGCTTTTTTAACTTGTATTTTTTTCCACAGATACCTTGAGAGTTCGAATGTCTTCCACCCGCACCACAAACTCATCCCTCTCTCTGAAGATACCCTCCCCTCCGCTCTCGCTCTCATCCTCCTCACTCTCTCCAACAATGGCAGCATCTTCTTGCTTCTGGGCGAGGTGCAGCGAGGTGATCTTAGGAGCTGGAGGCTCTTCGGGAGAGGCGGGGGACTCTGGCGACGGCATGGGAGACTCCTTCTGAATTGAGGCTGGGGGAGGAGGGGAGGCTGGAGGGGGAGTCGCAGGCTGGGGGACAACAGCGGGTGGAGGAGGTGGCGTTGAAGGTGATGCAGGAGCAACGGGGCTTGGAGGCTGGGATTCCTCCTGTTGTTCCTCTGGTGGAGGTACGGGTGAGGGCAGCGAGAGGGGAGGGAGGGGGGAATGAGAAGGAGAGGAGGATGAGGCAGGAGATGGAGGGACAGAGGGAGGTTCAGGAGTTTCTGGCTCTGGTGAAATTTCAGTTAGAGGAGCTGGAAGGAATGACAGACAAGGAAATCAAGTTCAGTCAAATTCAAGGTTTTTAACAAATACATATTGAGACATTTTTGAAAAAATAAGAATAACATTCCTAAAGAGGAGAATGCCATGTGAAAGAAAATGAGATGAGAAATGACAAATAAAACAATTCAAACTTTACCATCAAGCGTAGGAGCACCCAGGGTTTCCAGTTGAGGTTCCCTCTCCTCCGTTATATCACTCTCTTCGTCCCCTGCTGTGCTTCTTTCCTCTTCATTCTCCTCCTCCTTGCCCTCTTCCATGTCCCCATCTTCTGGCTGAAGGACATCGGGTTCATTAGACTGGGGCTGGGTGTGGGGGGTATGCACAGTCGGCTGGGGACTTAGGGTTGGCGGCTGCATTGTGGGGGTAAGAGGGTCTTGAGTGGGCTGAGTCTGAGGCTGGGGAGGGGAAGGAGGTAACGGGGCCTGGATGTTTGAGGTTAGCTGAGGAGTATCATACAGAGCAGAAATGGCCGAGGAGATACTCTTCTGGAGGTCCTGGTTCTTTCCGACCGAATCCTCCTCATCTGAGGAGAAAGACGGCAAGGTCTCCAGGTTCCTCTTTAGCTCATCCTCTAAGCGCTTGGGGCTGGGGCAGTTGCCCAAAGCCAGACCCCCATTCCCCTCACCATCCCCGAAAGGAGGTGGTGGTGGAGGGGGAGGTGGTGCAGGAGACAGTGGGCGCAGACCTCCTGCTTTACAGGGGGAAGTTTCACCATTGTCAGGTTCCATTCCTGGTGAGATGTCCAAACCTGGTGGTCGCTTCCCAGTCTTGAGGAAGTCCAAAAATGAAGCGACAAAACCAGCCTTGGACTCGGAGTCCTTCTCATCCACCTGAGAAGAAACAAGACAAAGACTATGACTCAGCTAAAATAGTGAACTCCACAGCTATTATATCCATCTGAATTCAATATCATACCGTTTTAAACATTCTCTGCTTAGCATAGTAAGAATCTAATCCCATAGCCATTACCCTTTCCTCCAGTCCCTCTTCATCCACTCCTTCACTTATCATCTGGTTTTTCTGTTTGTTCTTGTCCTGACTTCTGTTGCTTTCAGTGCTGCAAGGGGGTCCGGGACTTAAACCAAGAGAGGGAGCTGAGCCAACTGAACCGTCTGACAAAGCAGGGTCGGTGCCAGACAAAGAGTCTGTCCTTAGCAAGGCGTCAGAGGAGGACAGGGTGCCAATTGGTAACTTGATCTGTAAGAAAACAAAGAAAAACAGTGATATACTGTAATAATAATAATAATAATAATAATAATAATGTAAAATCTACAGTGTCACTAATCCTATTTTTTTTTAATTTTGATAACATCAAACACAGTACAGACAGACTGAGCCTAACGCAGAATGTGACTAACAGAGTTCAATAAAAAGCAACCCTGCACAGTTAACAAACAGGCAGTGGCTGACTCTCACTTCTATCCCACAAGTTCATAATTAACTTACAGGAAAGGCTCATGTGAACCACCTCTTATCTGTGTTTTTGTAAAGGCTTCAACAAGCTAACACTTCCAGCTTCAATAACAATAGTTCATTTTTAAATTGAGCAGAATTGAACCTGATGATTTCAATGCTTTTTTTTTGTTTTTTTTTCATTAAGCTACTGACCTTGAGAGGTGGGATGGGCTCATGTTGCTGCTGCTGCTGGGGCTGGTGATGGAGCTGCTGATGGAGGTGATGGGAGTGCATCTGATCCTGCTCCTTCCCACTTATTTCCATGTACATATCCTCCCTCCTTCCTCCTCGACCTCGGCTTCCGCGGCCCCTGCCCCGACCTCGTCCCTCCACACTGAATCCCCCTCCAACTGTAGTTGCCCCCATATCCCCCAGCATGCCTCGTGAGGTGTATGGCTCGGGCATAGGGCGGATACGAGGTCTGCCTCTTGGCCTTGGGGGACCCTCTCTTTTTGGCCTCGTGGGCTTTCGGCCTCTCTTTTTGGGTCCCTCTGGGGGCAGAATAGCGTGAGAGCCCATAGACGAGTAACCAGAAGAGTGGTAAAAGTCTATATCGCCCATCAAAGGGCTGAGTGATCCACCTCCTCCCTTTCTGCAGCTGGACACCAGATCTGGTAATAGATCGGGCAGCCGGCGGCTGTTCAACCGAATGTCGGCCGGCTGGTCAGCTTTATCCTCATCATCCTCAAACTCATATTCTTGAGCGTAACTTTTCTTGGGCAATGTGTTGGGGTCCCTGCGCTCCTTTAACAGATGGAAAGAGCTGGATTTGAGGAGCTTCTTCGGACGAGAGGAACAAAATATCGGAGACTGGAGGCCTCCAGAACCTGCTCCTGAGTTAGCTCCTCCAGGGCCAGAAGACATTTTAGCTCCAGAGTTGTTGGGACCAGCTGCACTGGGGCCCATACCCATAGCTGAGGCCTGAGACTGTATCAAGCCCAACTGCTCCGTGTTGACAGTGGAAGGGAGCTCATGTGTTTTGAGAGAGTCTAAATCCAGAGTCATGGCGTTGTTGTTGGGTTCTTCCAGACCATGACAGTATGGTTCATAACCCTGATCTCCACCGTGGTGACCCATTATGTCATAACTAGGGCCACTACTCCCCCCAGCTCCCCCTCCACTCTGTCCAGCTTTCATGGAATCCATTCCTTCTTGCCCAGCGTGGCCTTCATTCATCTCTTCCTGACCTGGTCCTGCACCACCAGTGCAGCTAGACTTGTAGTCCTCTGCACAAAACATGTCTTCCATCCCAGGGAAAAAAGAGCGGTCCTCATCTTGAAGGAGAGAGTCAGGAAAGCAGATAGAGGTTAAGGGTACAAAGCGGTTGCTTTGTTGACTCTGGTCTGCTTTCTCCACTGGGCTGACTGTGTCAAACTGGTGTTCTGAGCGCTGTTGGTCCAGCTGGCTCTGCTGAGGAGTGAGCTGGCTTGAAAGTGGTTGCGGGTCAGACTGAGGCTGGGGGTGGGTTGAGGAAGGAGGTGGGGGTATGTGGTGAGGGTGAGGAGGTTGCTGCGGGTGGGGTTGGGTGTGAGGGTGGTGAGAGTGGGTTTGTTGGTGTTGAGAGGTTGGGTGCTGCTGTTGCTGCGCATGATGCTGTGAAAGATGGTGCATGTGGGACGGGGCAGATAAGCCGATATCGGGCTCGGTGAGGAAGGAGTGGAGCTCAGAGGCTGAGTGTTGCTGCGGGTGATGGGTTTGCTGTGGGTGATGGTGGGGTGGGTGCTGCCTCTGTGGCTCCTGCTGCTGTCTGTGGCGCTCACCACTACCTCCGCTCCTCCCTGCACTGCCTGGTCCACCGCGTCGGTCTTCTGTGACACCAACATCTGTGCTGGAGGTCTGAGAAAGGGAGCGCTCAAGCATGTCCAAGGACGAGACCACTGAGCTCTGTTTCACTTGGCTCGGTTCGTGCTGATGTGGCCCGTGGTTGTAGTGAGCCGCAGCCACCTCCAAAGCTTGGGACTGCAGCTGAAGCTGGAGCTGGGTGGCTTGGGACTGCGCCTGAGTTTGATGTTTGCTCGAGCCGAGTCTCCCACCAGCACTTTCCATTACAGCTTGTTGTTGGCTCATTGAGTGCTGCTGCTGTTGGGAATGAGAGTCCATTTTATGGTGCTGCTGATGCTGATGGGAGTCCATCTTCTGGTGCTGTTGGTGTTGGCGATGCGAGTCCATTTTGTGGTGCTGCTGTTGATGTTGTTGGTGGGAGTCCATCTTGTGGTGTTGCTGATGAGGCTCCAGTTTGTTGCGGGTGGTGTGGGACAGCACTGACTGGAGCAGGTGTGGTGGCTGACGAGACTGATCAGTGGGAGAGTCCATAAGTGACGCAGCAGCTTGAGACTGAGAATGCTGCTGCTGGAGCTCCGGTGTTTTCCGAGGATAAGGGATTTCTGCACGCTCCTGCGGCTTCTTTTGGAGCTCCAATTGGGTGTGAGGTGGCATCTGCGAGTGTGAGGACAGATGTTGACTGTGTGAGGAGTGTTGAGGAGCAAGGGAGTGCTGGGTGTATGGGTCACCCCGACCATAGTGGACAACTGAGCCAAGGTTGTCATGGTGATGGAGGTGAGAGTGCACTTGTTCAGCACTGGCTCTGCCACCACTGCCTCTGCTGCTCCCAACAGATCTCTCGTTCCTTTGCTGCTGTTGATGATGGTGTTGTTGATGCTGCTGCTGTTGCTTCTTTAGTGACATCTCCAGCTGGCTGTCCAGCCCTGAGATGGACCCTCCAGAACCTGCATTTCCAACTCCGGCGGTAGATGTGGCACTGTGGGTACGTATAACACTCTGTGGGTGGTACCTCTCCTCAGAGGTCTTACCCATATCATAACTCATCCCTTTCCCTGAATCAGTGGTTGGGGGCACTGACTGGGGCTGAGGCTGTGTTTGCTGAGATGTCTGTTGGGGCTGTTGTTGTGGATGGTGATGAGCAGTCTGAGGAGAAGGACTTGCTTGGGCTTGAAGCAGGTGCTGGATCAAGAACTCGTCGTCATCATCCACTTCCTCTTGGGATCTCTGGGAGCCCACTCCTAACATTGAAGTGTCCGCCTTTGTTTTAGAGGAGGTGGAATGATATGACTGAGGCTGGGAGGTTGGGCCTCTGGTGTCAGGGAAGCCCTGTGGGGAGGATAGAAAAGTAGGCGAGAGAACCGAGGAAATGTATTTGTTTGAGCCTGTACCTCCTGGAGACTGATTAGGGCAGTTTGGCACCGGGGAGTGCAACCCTGGACGAATGATGCCCGAGTTGCCTGATGGAGAGGGGCTGGAATCTGGAATATGATACGAGCCTCCACCACTGCCACCTCCACCTCTCTCGTTGGTCATAGAATTTCCAGCTCCTCCCCCTGACCCAGAGTTGCCGCTCCCTGTGCCACTGCTGCTTCCTCCCCCAGATGCTCCACTACCTGATGAACCGCTTGACCTTAAAAGGGCAGGTGAGTGACCTGGGGCTCCATAGCCTAGTGACGGGCTCCCAGCTCCACCAAGAGAAGATGGAAGTGATCCATATGCGGAATCAGCTCCATATAAATCAGTGGAATAGGACTGGCTTCGCCCACCTAAACTCCCATAGCCCTTCCCACCAGTACCAGAGCTCAAGTCTTGGGCTTGCGGTGAACTAAAACCTCCATAGGACGGAGCCAGGTGGGATGGAGGGGGCTGGTTGGGGGAATATGACTGTGTCTGTTGTTGAGGTGGTGTCTGACCAGTAAGAGCAGAGGTAGGGGTCTTTACTGGGGGCACAGGAGAGCCATATCCAGACAGGCAGGATTTGGGGAGAGACTGGGGAGCTGAGGTGGACGTTGCAGGGGGCTGTTGCTGCTGAGAAGCAGGGGGAGGCGGAGCCGGTTGGGGGGGTGGCTGTTGCCTAGAAGGAGCTGCACTAGAGCTTGAGGTGGGAATTGAGTTGGAAGGATGAGCCCCCGAAGTGGCAGAAGAAGAGGACGAAGAAGAGGAGGTTGAAGAAGCAGAAGGGGGCGTGTGAGGAGTTCTTGAGGAGGATGCAGAACTGCCAGAAGAATAGCCACTGCTCGAGCTGCTTTTGGCACCTTTTCCAGCTGATGAAGAGGAAGAGGATGAGGATGAGGAATAGGGAGGCTGAATGATTGGCCGATACTGCTCAGTGCGAGAGGTGGGCTTGTGGTCAGATGAGGGGCTCTGGTCACCTAACGGGCTACAAGAAAGGCCAGGATGCCTGTGGTGGGTGGCAATCTGTTGGTACCCCGCCCCTCCACAGCTGAGGTAGTGCTGAAGAGAGTGGGCGGCTGAGGACGAAAGCTGCGACTGAGCTGGCGTGGGCCGCTGGTAGTGCTTAATAACGCTGTCCTGTCGGGGCACGGCCCTCTCCTGAGCAGAGTTTGACTGCGCCTGGGACTGAGGCTGGGGCTGGGCAGAGGAAAAGACTGATGGATTATACAGCTGGGAGGATTGATCCTGTAGCTGTGATGACAGCAGATTAAACTGGTGCGACTGCAGGTGCCTGGCAGAGGACGCCTGGGCTGCGGTGGCACCCGTGGGATCCTGGCTGCCCCTGTATGCAGCTGCAGCAGCACCCTGTGAGGACAGGAGTCTATCAAAACCCAGACTCGACTGGGAGGGGGCTTTGATGTGTATTAGGGGATCATGTGGAGAGAGGAGACCATTGGATGTAGGACTAAATGTGGGTGTGTCCTGGAGGGAAAGGGAGGTGGCAGGGAAAGAGCGGCTGGGGAAGGATGCTGGATGCTGATATGCTGACAGAGCTGAAGAGGAAGGGAAGGATCCAGAGCCAGGAAGGGCTCCAGAGATGAAAAGTTCAGGAGGAGCAGGCGTGTGCATCGCTGTTAGGAAAGGAAGACATTGGAAATTACTTAGTAACCACCAACCTATCATTCAAACCCTAGAAAAAAATAAAAAAAATAATAAAAGAAAAATCAGAAAATAACAAAAGATTATTGTGTGTGTATTCAAATGTAGGACTATCAAAAAGTACAGTGGAATGTTTCATTTTACAAATGAATGCTCAGAAACTCGCACTGATGGAATAATAACGTAGCCAGACATCAGGAGGTTTTTCAAATGTCATATTGACATTGGAACTGTTTGAATGTCAACACATCAGGGAAGATCTATCATGGCCCCACCTGTCTGCCATGATGGTGTGCGGAACTGTGAGAGAAGGGAGGAGGCAGAGGGCGGAGGCTGGGGACCTCGGGACTCCAAGGCTGAGATCAGATTCATCACCGAGGCATCGGGGGCAGAGGGGCTGGCATGGTGCAGGCCAGTGTCAAAAAGCCCCGACAGACCTTTAAGAAGGGATAACAGAACCACAAAAAATGATTATAGGCTTAGAAATGTAAATATTTAAGGCAACTTGAACAAACGTGAATAAATAGGGGAAAAGTTTGAACCAAATAACTGGGGAAACTACATTTAATCTTCTCCTAAAATGAACATTTTAACAGATGAGCCTGTTCAAACATATGAAGCAGTTATATGTTATATGCACACGAATCACTGTTGGTGGAATCAACCCATAAGACGCTGGCAAAATTCTTTAGGAACGTATGCTGGCTTTGGCATCCAGGGCTTTGACTCAATTGAGCTATAATGTGCACATTTTTCAGTGACAATAATCTACCAGGGCCTGCATGGACAGACACAATAATTCATTGCAAGGGCCCCTTATGGTGGTGACATGGAAGGTATGACATTTATCTTACCCAAACTCCGTCCAGCTGCTCCCCAAGCCCCGCCTTGGCTAGAGCTCCCTGGGTGGTGATTGGTGGCATAGCCCTGCAGAGGGTGTGGGGTGGCGTAGGCTTGTCTGTGAAGGAGCTCAGACTCCGGGTGGGATGATCTGGAACTCCCATATACAAGACTAGGAAGGAAGGGGAGAGGGGGATTGTGGAAGTGTCATTAATCTCTGAGTATTATTTACATAAATCTAATCTGTTCCCAAAATGTGACCCTTGAGTATAGATTAAGAGCTGGTTAATTTCACAATACACAAAATCTGATGCACAACTAAATTGCACTTCAATTAAAAGAACTCACACATGAGATTTTAAGTCTAATTAATTTGATCTCCATATTCTACTTAGAGCTTTTAAGCAAGTGAAAACCAAACACCCTTAAGAAACCAATTTATTACTGAAGAAGAACACAATTAGAACCCTGGTCATTACACCAAAAACTTGTTACAGTCGTTGCAAATCTATCAAACAAGCAGCACCAAGCACAAATAAAAGGGGGCATTTAATTTGTAATGATCACAATGGAGTCACGGGGCCCAGCAAATCCATGGTTTGAAAATGTGCAAACTAAATAAAGTTTTTCATCATCTCAAAAGGTTTCCCAGTGGTGCAATTCTGATTTACTGAAGACAGATGAAATGCGTGGCTGCCTGGCCAGATAACATGCTAGCATTTACGCTGCTGGTAGCACCGTTTAGCAGCAGCTGTGGTGAAAAATGCAGAGACAAGGCCCAAACTGCGAGGCCAAGCTTGCGTATAATGAAAGCACGGGGTATCAAAACGCACAATTGGACCGAGTGGAAAAATTAACTTCCTCAATTCAAATCAATGATAAAAAATTTAACATGTCTGTGACCACTAATTGTTACGGTGATGAGGCTAACAACTGGACGGTGCATGTCGACGCAAATGTATGCTAAGCTGCACGCAAGCACCAGCAACTAGCCGGGCTTGTTCATTCAAAAAATATTTAAATAAAATTTAAAAAAAAAAGAAAGAAAAGCAGCATGTTGGCTTTTGAGTACGACCCCACAGCCAAATGCTGGCTTGAGCATCACATGTGCGGCTCCAAAAGGAGTAACGATGTTTGCGTGCACAGACAGGCCTTAGCTGACTTCCCTGCAACACAGTGCTAGCTCGCAGGCTAACTGAAGCTAAAAGACAGAGCTGCTTCGCACTGCTCGGGCACTTTTCATCCTCGTCTCATGCATATGCGCCGTCTTTGGTTTTTTATTTGAGGCAGACAGCACATTGCAAGATTGATGCAGAAGGAATCTGGCACAGCTGTATTATGCAAATGAACACGAATCAACCAAAACCATTCAAACCCCATCAGCAATGATCTAGAAATTGCTTGGGGGAAAAGGAGAAAAAAAAAAAAAAAAAAAAAAAAAGCACTCAGAAACTCAATTTTGACAAAGTAGCATCGGTCCATATTAAAGATTCCTATCTTTTTGCTGGCTTCATAGTGTGGCAATTGAAAAAAAACATTTTTTAATTAAAGGCATCTTCTCTGTTAATATGCATCAGTTCATCTTGTTGATGTCTGTCAGGGGGGCTGCTGTGAGGGGTTTGCTGCGTCTGCACTCTTCGCAGTTCCTATCAATCCTATGAATTTATCTATCAGGGTCTGTGTCCAGGCCTGCACACAGGGAACAATAATTCCAATGGACACTCCAGACATCCCCCACCTCCACCCCGCCAGGTCCACCTAAAACCCATGTCTGTCAATCACATTCAATTCATTTCCCCAACCTTTCCTTTCTCCACCCCGCCCACCCCCACGACACACACTCATCCATTCCTGTTTATAATATTATTACTATGCAACTGTTTGGATGACAATGCACGGCACATAATTGTAAGGCACGGAGGTACATTTGAAGCCGATGGCTTCAATTTGTTTACACGGGTCACACCGTGCGCTGCAAAGTACCACTGATGCATGCACATTGTCTGAATCCAATGCATACCTTGCTTTTGCCGTTCTGTCGTAACTCCATCCTGCTCCTGCGCCCAAATCACCAAATCCTGTTCCCGGGTAATTTCTATCCATTTATGTGTTGAACAGTGAGTGCGACGAGGATGAAAGCAACGAGAACGTCGCAGGGCACAATACGGAAAAAAATCCAGACTCTCCCGTTCTCGTTTTCAGGCTATTTTCCCCGGTTTCATAAGCAAGTCCTCAGGAGTGGAAAACAGCATATTGAAAGAGAAATGGTGGGGAGGAGGAGAAAGCTGGATGAAAAAAAGAGGGGGGTCTACGGGGTTATAATCCAACCACCTCCAAAAAAAGACAGTCTTTCTCCTTTTCCTGCGCCTTTCGCCTTTATCATTTCCTCGAATGCAGATTTGGTCTAAAATCAGTCACGGTCATGATGAAGATGCCGCGGATTTGGTCGGTGATGGGCGAATTTCTTTTAAACATTTGACTTGAATGCGTCCCTTTTCACCGTCTCTCCTCCCCTTTCTTCAGGCTAGTTATTGCTATTCTGCTAGCTCTAGAAAAGATGGCAATCGACGGGCCACGTTGGTAGCAATCATTCCCCATGGGCGAGCAAAGAAATCCCCAATTTGAAAATCCTTTTTTCTTTGCATGCAAATCGTTCCCACCCCCCTCCGGAGCAGAGCTGTGGGGCTAGCAGCAGATGCTAGCTGTCAGTAACGACGCATCAAAATAAAACTGGACTGCTTTTATTTCCCCAAATACGCGCTCCCCTTTTTTTCTTTCACGGCCATTCATGTAAAAGCGACGACGAGGTTGTTCTCGCTGAAGAGAATTCCACCAAAATACGAATACATATAAAAACCGAACGAGGAAATATAAAGAAAGCAGGCCGCGTTTTAATATTTTTTACTCATTTTCCTCCGGAGACGCCATTTTTGAAGGCGGCTAGCCGCTGTCCGTCCTCCCTCTCCCCCTCTGTGTCTCACCGCCGAGACTCACTCAGTGTCTGCTGTGACCTCCATTCACCGGCGATCAGTCTGCCAACCAGCTCTGCTTGCTTTTCTTGCTTTTCATCCCTTTGATGGAATAACTATTAATCTACAAAAAAAAATAGCCACCTGTTCGCCTTGTACGCAGCGATTTGCTGAGACGCATTCGAGTACACATAAAAAAAATCATGAAATAAACAGATTTATTTGCCTGCATGATTCAATTAGCAAATGCATACACGGTATGAGCATATTTCTTGGAGGAAATGTTTTTCTGTTTTCCTGTTTCTAGTTAGATGCCTAATTTATTAATTATACTGCAGTCTACCTGTAAGCACGTATCCGTCTGCATTCACTACATAGAAAGATGGTCCCACAGGGCACAAGGTGTTAGGGGACACCTAGTATTGTCCCAAAAATAAAATACATCACATACAGAGAAACAGAACGACCCAATATGATAGTCAGAAAGATGGGGAATAACCACAAACAAATACAATGTCAACAATGAGACCAAAATGAAATGCAAACAACCACAAAGAGATGCAGAAATGACCAATGTAAGACAATGGCAGCAAAGAAGGATGAAGAATATGATGGGAAATAGCATTAGAAATGAAAAAACACACAAAACCAGACAAATAGGACCGACGTTGAATGCAGTTAGACAAAAAGAAATGAGATACAAAATGAGCAGTAATGCAAGACAACCCAAGAGGTAAATGGAAAAATGACTAAAATTATACTCAAAATTAAACAAGAAAAATGGCCAAAATAACAAAAACGATGATAAACAAAAAGAAAAGACGGAAAATGACTACATGGTGGCACATTTTATGGAAAACAACCACTATTTAACATCCGCTTATTAACGCTTTGTGCTTGTTTTATATCTCTTGTCACACATCTGTGCCCAAGCTGGGGCTCGTTTCTCAGATTCCTTCCATGTTTCTCCTTTATTGTTTACTGCCTTAATGTAAATCTTATTATTTGGATAACCTGTCTGGCAGACTCAACTTGCACATGATTGTTTACACCAGCAGATGGCACACTGGGTTTTACAGTAATTATAAATTAGGAGGGATCTTTGGGTACTGAGTGAGAGAGGTGCTTTTCTCTTGATTGTGGTTTTTCTGAGACACCGTAATTGGCTTGACTGTCATATTGGCCTGCCAGTGTCTCCAGTTGCATATACGAGCCAACAGACTGCAGTGGGAAGGTATCATAAAACCATCACGTAGTCTCAATGAGCATCTACACTACTCAACATTATTGAAAGCATCATTCTTTCTTGTCACATTTATGTTAGAGGCCTAGTTGCCACACATTTCATCCTTCTCTGAGTGTCTGTTGCTCTCTAGTGGAGAAGTTAAATTTTGTCATTAAAAAAACGTGCCAAGAAACGGCTATATTTAACCTATTTAAGTAAATTTGACATAAAGATGCTAAATATGGCTTTTAAAGCATCTCCATTGTCCTTTGATACAATCCTTTTTTTTTGTTTTTTGCCTGGAATATGACGGATAAAACCAAATATAAAATCAAAATCCACCCAAGCCCCAAGGTTGGTTTTTGATGTGACTAATCGAGTATTTTATAAAATAATGGGGCTCGTTCTGAATGCCATCTGGAATCGAGGGGCACTCATCAATTACCCTTGGACTGGGAGGAGCTATACATATTTTAAAAGTGGGTATATTAATAAATATTCTAATCTGGGAGTATCTCTCTGCTGTAAAGGATTTTGCTTTGTATCACAGTGAACATGGCACGAGACAAACCACAGGAGATCATTTATATCTATATCTTTATCTATATATACATATGTATGTATGTATGTATGTATGAAGAATAAAATCATAAGTCATGTCAACTTTTCTTCGAGGCTGACAAGGAAACTGCTGCTTGTGATAGGTTATTAATTATTTATTTTTGCACATGACCAAAATGTTTGCCAATTATAGAAATGTTGTTTAAAAAAAAAAGGCACAACCAATGACCCAGCTGCTGCTCTGCGTAAACGTTTGTGCGTGTCAGGTATGAAATTCAAAGCAAAAAAACTGTGTTTGGTTTAGCTCAAAATGAGGAAGTTCTTATTGTGTCCTGATCTGAGTGTAAATCAGGCCATGATGAGTTAAAAATAAGGGGGGAAAAAATGAGCTCCCTGCAGGGATTAACTACATGGCTGCTGCCCACAGCTTCTTTTGTTTCTAGCCTCATGCCTCAAAATTCTGTATTATTTACAGAATACTGGTCGCATTCCTTCTACAGCGTTGCTCAGTGCTAATATTTTTTCCCCCTTTTCTTTTTTCTCTCCCTTGAATTGGTTAAACAAATACCGCAAATCTCAGCTCAGCCCCTTAAGCCAACAAAACAGTTTAAAACAAAGTCAGGAGCACAGGAAAAGCCCTCTGCCTGCTCCCCTGCAGTGAGCATTTAAGACGCTTTAGGAGACCTTTGTAATGCTTAATTGTTGACTCAAAAGGTCTGCTATGTGCATACTCATTAGTAGAACAATAAAACAAAAGACAGGAATTAAGGGATTTTAAGTACACTAAGATGCTATTGGTTGATGTGCATAATTGGGGTAAATGAAAGCAGAGCGGGCGACGCAGAAATCACTTGAAGTTGCTCATTAAAGTCGAAATTTTGAATTGAAATTTTTGACATCACAGTAGCTTCGCTCACTTCAGTTCAACTTGCATAGTGACGACTCACAGCATGTGTCGTCTAAAGGCACTTTAATCCGAGAACAGACCGGTTCAATTAAATGAAATTCTCATCCATTTAATTGTAATCCAATTATCTGTAATCCAATTGGAGCCATTTTGGAATAATTGGAATGAATTATAAGTGTATCCATATAATGCCAGTCGCTTGAAAAAACGGTTACTTTTTGGTTGCTTTCTTGACTTCTCCCAGTCTCAGGCTCATCATGCGTGGTCACTCTCATTCCTGCTCCACTCCCTCCCTCCCTCCCTCCCCTCCCTGACTACATTCCCCTCCATCTCCATCTGTAGTCACACTTGACTGCAGCTCTTACAGCAGCTCACCTCCAGCTCTCTTCTGTCAAAATGCCAGACTCTGACGAAGCCGTGCCAGCACCATGCCAGGTCATCAAGGAGGACGTCGACAATTGGTGAGTTCTGAGAGGAAGGATGTACAATTACAGGTGATGGAATTGTTCGAGCAATTATACAGACAGTCAGTGTGATAACAGAAAAAAGACTCCTTTATTCTCACTGGTGTCATAAACGATGTTAAATACTCTCCACTTTGTTCTCATGTGAAATTGTCATGGGTGCTCACCTTTGGGGAGATCATTAACTAAGAGGAGTTAGGGTTGGGAACTTGTTAGCGGCTTTCAGTAAATCCACTTTGCATCATGTGCACATGGCATTCACAGTCCAGGAACCTTACAGTAACATAAATATCTTGGGAAACATAAATAGAACTGAGGTTTAAAATAGGAGCTCCACACGACGGCCGGTACATGCCGAACTGTTGGTTCGTGTTACATACATTCAAGAAGCCACAGATATTTGGTGAATGTCCACGTGCAGTACTGATTAATGTCAGCAGAGCTGCTGCGCAGATTACTCACTCATACTCTCATACTTCACCAGCTGCAGATAAAAGCTGCCATGGTTTGAGCTGAAACACATTCTTATCAGGCTGAAATAATCCCTCGATACTCGTGTAGGATCTATTGAGGGATTTCCTATGTGTCCACGGTTTCATGTCTCTTTATTTATGTGGTTTTGGAGTTTGCATAAGTTGAACCAAAACCTTGCACGTTTGAGAGAGAGGATCCTGGAAAGAGTATTTCTCAAAATCTGACCTTGTGTTTCAGTGTCAAAGCGAAGGGACCAGAGGGCTGCAAAGATCTGATGGATGCATTGCAGGCCTGTTTAAAAACTCTGTCTGAGGGATCATAATATACAATGAAACACAAGTTTGAAAATGTAAGTTTGCACTAAGGACTACAAACCATCAGCGCTGATTGTTTTACATATTTTTCAGAGATGGCCTTGCTTATTTCAGCAAGACAATGCCAAGCCACATCCTAAACATCTTTGCACTCCTTTTTTTTTTGTTTAAACTTTGTTTTAATCTATATTTAATCAGATTATTTGAATTTAAAATGTTCTTCCCCAGTAATGGCTGCCAGGTAACATTTTCCATCTTTTTCTTTTTATTATTCTCCAACTCAGAGTCCTTTATTTCCCGTCCCTGTCATCTCTCATTGCACTGGGCTGAGCCACCTGAAAACTGAAGAGGTTTTGGTGATACTGCACTTCTGATACCATGCCTATGCTTTTGTGTGTATGTTGTATATCACTGTTAGTGTTGCAGTTGTGTGTAGTAATATAACACTGATCCATGTCATTTTACATGCAATAAACGAACAAAACTACAAATATAAAGCTTGCCCACTGGCCACAAATTTATATTCTTCTTTGGTGATCACTGATGCTATTATGGAGCGTTCTCTTTTTTTTGCTGTGCTTTGCATGCTCGTTGTTGGTTGGAACCTCTCCACCGGCTGAGCAGAGGTTTCTACATGTCGTAGTTAAGGTTAATAGTTACCTTGAATAGAATTAAAAAGAACTTGTTAATCTCAGCTTAATCCTCACATTAAAGCCTGCACAAAGAAGTCTAACATTACCTTTTACAGTCTGAGCTTCTGCAGTGAACATATTGGAATCGTAGGAATGTAAAGATTAAACTTGGCAGAGGACCTTAAAACAAAGAAAGAGGAAGAAGGAGACGAAGGAGACGAAGGAGAAGGAGAGGGAGATGATTACCGGGGAGCTCTAGGATCAGGATGGGCCCAGAGAAGGGTGTTCTTGCAGGTCGTTGAAAAAGGCAAATGTCCTTTTGTCTTCTACACCTGTCACCTGAAGACTGATGCATTTTCTCTTACTTGTTCCCTATAGGTTTCCTTCTTAAAAGAGCACAAAAGCAAGATTTTCATTAGCCTCTTCCTTAGTCTTTGATGCAGTGTCTCTTGTAGGGCCCATCATTCCCAGCCCCACTGAAACCCACCATACTTGTTTTTGTTTTTTTAAAATTTAAATCTCTTAAACCCACAAACAGAAATAGGTAGGATGAGAATACATTTTCTGTTCTATTTCTCCACAGTGGTTAGAGGCACACCCCCTGTGTGGCTGAGTGAAAAATCAACCAGCTAGGCGCAGATGAAGATGAGCTTTGGGGAATTATCCACCCCCGCACAACATTTCCAATTGAGATTTTAGAGATTTTCCATTGCACTTCACGGATGATACAGTAAAAACGCCCTACTTTCGCTTTTGTTGTACAAATGTCATCTCTGTGGGATTTGTTTGAACCACCGGCCGGCTCTTCTCTGTTTGTGGACCATCAGGCATGTGCCGTGACCCTTCTTTAAAGAGTTGGGTGGCTCTGCACGACATGTAAAGGCTTCTTTCAAATTTGCATTTTAGGTCAGTGACATTTAGGACAACAGAGCAAAGCCTGCGACTTTGACACTAAGATTGGATTTTTCCATTGCGATGTGTTCATCCGTCATCTGGCACGGTGAGGCCAACAGAGTGGGCAACTTATACGGATGGTGAATAAAACATTTAGGCTGAAAGGGATCAGTAGGATAATGCATTCAAGTCATTTCGTTGGTTTTTTACAACAGACATTTTGACTTGACAAATAAATGTGTTACCAGCACTGTTCCTATAAACCTTGGCAAGTGTGACAGGAGTCATCTTGCACAATACAAAGACCCTGAAACCAAGTAAAAAGCAATGCCTACATGCATGTATGTTACTACCTCATGTGCTTTTTGCACTGCAGCACGTATTCGTCACATGGACTGTCATGAATTTTTTTAATCTTAAAGGAATCTGAAAGTAGCTGCTCATGGCTGAAAGAAGCCAGTGCATTTGAAAAAGTGAAAAAGTCCCGATCGAGCCCCGTTTTCCTCATATTTTGCATCCAAGTCTCATTTTCATTTGCTGTTTTTTTTTGTTCTTTTTAAAATCATTTTCAGTCCAGTCAGTGCACCAGAGCATTTTCAGAGGAATGTGGTTCAGAGCAACACTGGAGAAGTTTGTGAAGCTTAAATCTATGTGCTTTTGGCTCGTTTTCGAGCTGTTGTGGTACAGCCTAAAACTGGCCGAGAGCACCCGGGCAGCAGGGGCTGAGATACCACAGTTCACAGCTTTGGTTTCCACCATTTCGCTTTATGTTCTCTTGACATTTTTGTGAGCGTGTTAGAAAAATATCATGAGGTTATACGATAAGAAAAGAAGAACTGTGTGCAAGAATCTTTTTTTTTCAGTTGTTGGAAGATTAAGGTGTGCTGGGGAAGGCCTCCTCCTATCTTGTTAGTTTAACCTTGGCCTCCTGTTTTTGCTAGCTCTATCTTCTGTGAACGAAGAAGTGTTACATGACAATACGATATTAACTACATTGTACTCATCTAACAAAGATAGAGAAAGGAGGGAAGTACAGGAATGTCTCACGACCATGTGTGGCTAATGATTTTGCAGTAGAAAGCATAAATAGCAGAAGTATCATTTTCTAGCAGACTTGTCTCCTTGCTGCAAGATTAAACTTTCTGTTAACTGACTCCAGCGACTCTGAGCCTCATTGGGAGAATTTTCTTAACAGAGCGCTTGGTGGCATCTTTTGAGGCTTTTTCAAAATAATTGATTCGCGTTTATGGCATGAATCATTCAAGCATAAAAAGTAGCCAACTCAAGGGATGCCTCTTGGGATAGAAGTAGTTAGATCCATGAGTAAAGGTAGTCATACCACAATGTGAAAATAATCTACTTCAAGGAAAGGTACTATTTTGTTCTAGTCATTATGTTATGTCTGTCTATGTACACCTCTGAGTATATAACAAGAATAATGTGTTTTTTGTTTATTAATTTCTTAAATGAATTTTCTGAAAATGAACTGAGCGAATAAAAACTATTGAGCAAGATTTTAATATATATCTTCAGAAATTTAAACAGGCATGGCAGCATTGATGCAGAGCACTCCAGCATCAGAGTAAATGTAGTTACTTTCGTCCAGTTAAATTCTCAGTGCAACATCTCAAATTTGATGCCAGATGCCTAAATATATCAGCAGAATGGGGCAGTAAGCCAACAAGTAAAAAATATGCTAAAATTACCACAGAGATAAGAGACTGCAATCAGCCTGGATTATTTGAGAAAAAAAATTGATTTGACAAAAGGATTACTTGATTACATTCTTATTTGCCTACATCCTGATTTTCCAAGTAATCATCTTTTTTTTATTTTTTATTTTATGATTATCAATGCAGGTAACTCAAAAACTTCAGAGGTGAGTGCCAGCGAGGTTATTTTGACCAAATATAAATCCCGAGCATCGTAGTAGAAATAGTAGTATTTAGAATATATAATTTACATTTGAAATAAAAGCATATTTGCCCTTTAACATTAGATGTTAAAACGTACAAGAAGACATATAGAACTGATTAAATATCAAAGTTATCTGTCCCTTAATGCAAATCCAAAATACTGCAGGCCTGCCCAGTTACTGAAGGCATCCCCTGCACCAGCAGTCCCAGCCGGAGCCTCCGGCGATGTTTACATCTCTCTTTCAGAGCACCAGAGAGGGAGGTGTCCGCTGCGGCTCACGGGGTCCACGGTGTGGCCGGTGGTGAGGTGAATGCAGAGATAAGCGTATTCTGTGCAAGATGATCGGGAGGAGGAAAGTGGAGGGCGGGGGAGAGGAGGCTAGCGGAGAGAGGATGGAGAGGGAGTGAGACCCGGATGCTGATGCGAGTGGGGCGAAGGAAGGAAGAGGGGAGAGAAAATATCGATTTACGGCAAGAAAACGGAGTATCATACAAGGGGCCTTTGCCTTGCGTGAACTATAATCAGAAGTGAGGAGGGGGATACGGGAGCTGATAGTCGTGCGGGCTGATTTGTGTGTTTTCACCTTTGTATCCGCTGGAGGAGGAGGACACGCCAAAGGAGAGAGGCGAAGATGCTGTGATCCGCTACTTGCAGTGATGTAGGGAGGCAGAGGCGAGTGGAAGCTGGGAGGGGGAGGACTTAGGACTACGCTACGTTGAAAAAAAATGGTAGTTTGGCTAGGAATATCTGTTTCATCTCGAAATATTGTGAGAATGTGGCGGCCGTCTGATAAATGTGACCATTTGGCGATGCCTAGAAACTTCAGGCGGTGTCGGTTTTTTTGACAGGCGGCGCGCGCGCGACGGCCGTTGGTCTAGGCGTTGAGGCTAAAGCTAGCCTCGCTGCTGTGTGGGAGAGCGGCGGCGAGGCTAAAATAGCATGTTGTTGCACCTGTGAAACAGGCCTGACAGTGAGAATAACATTGATGTCATTTTCATCGCAAACGTCTACTTTGTGCACTGGACGTCTTGTTGGTATTCTCAAACAGCAAACGGCATAAATCTTTCCAGCTTGTTTGAAAACCTGGTTGTTGAAAGACTATTACGTTTTCTTATTAACCGTTACATAGAGTTAACGTCATAGAAGTGACAAGGTGCAAGTCATAGAAATGAGCTAATGTATATCAGTAAAAGTCATTACTTTGCCCACAGTACCTTGTCATGTTTATCTTTGGGGTAGTGGTCAGTATTTAGCGCAGAAAACAGCCTTGCTACTTACTGTCATCTCAGTTTCTCTGCTGTGATGTGTCAATAGCAAGCTCTTTCGTCAAATATTTATGTCCTTTATACAGTGGTTCAGGACACGAAAATATTTTACTCCGTTCAGATGAACATGCTTCATTTTTTATCATCAATGTGTTGTAAAGGTTTGCCTTTGGGCGTTTTTAACATGTTAAATGTAATTAAGTGGCTATGTTAGAACAAAAAAGGTTGCCCCTCTAAGTTGATTGTCATCTTGTATCCCACCACAACCTCTGTGTAAGCTGTACAATATCACCGTAATTGCAATAATCACAGTGCAGTATCCGTTATAATTGTGTATTAGCCTCCAGTAAGAGCAGTATGAGTAAGGAACTGTCTCTGAGTCAGTCAGCTCAATATGTTGGGCCCTATCGACTGGAGAAGACTCTGGGGAAGGGACAGACAGGTGAGTACATGTTTGACCTGTTTCCAGTTTTCATATAGAACAATGTCAGATCTTCCGTGCACCTGTCTGTTGTTCTTTTCCTTTTTTCTGCCAGGACTGGTCAAACTGGGGGTCCATTGTATTACGGGTCAGAAGGTAGCCATCAAAATAGTCAACCGAGAGAAGCTGTCCGAGTCAGTCCTGATGAAAGTACGGTTTGACGCCTTTTACGTTGTTGCTTACAGTGATAATAAGACTGCTAAATTTGAAAATGGCTTCAAGTGTGAAGCTATAAACAAGCTGTTCCATTATCATCTGTTAGTTATTTATTCTCTGGGATGCTTCTGTATTGTCACTGACTTGTTTATGTGTGCTGCTTTCACATCTTCGTCTTTGTCTTTATATCCCCCTCTTCTGTGTTACTAGGTTGAGAGGGAGATTGCCATTCTGAAACTGATTGAGCATCCGCATGTGTTGAAGCTGCATGATGTTTACGAGAATAACAAATACCTGTGAGTTCCCTCTGCATTCAGAAGAGTCTGTCTCTCCCATGCTTTCTGGCTGAATACTGATCTTTGGAGTGACAGGGGTATAGATATCACATAATGAAGGGTGCTAAATTGGCTGTCTATACTCTAACTCTCATTTCCCCTTATTTCCCTTATTACTGTTAAACAAAAACAAATGTAGCAGCTGGTTGGCTGAAAGTGAGTAAGGTTCACGTTAAGGTCCTAGGATCAAACATCATAATCAAATTGGTGATGACCACTTTACAAGTGTCTTGGTTTAGAATGCCCCCACTACAGAAAATTATAAGTCATCTGAAGACCATCTAGTGCTACTGGTTACATTTTATAGGGCTAAAATAATGTAAGTAAAGTGTAAGAGGTAGGGTCATTGCATTGCAAGGTGAATTTGTCTGGCGACAATGTAGTTTTCTATGGAAATTGCAATGATATCATTATTGTGAACGCTTTTGGCCCCTATAATTGTGTAGGGAAAATCTGATGTTGGGAAAGCCCAGCAAGACTATTCAAAAATTGCGACCGGATTGGTGAAAGACATTGAAAATATCCCAGCTAAATAAAAGCTGGGCAAATCCTGACACATAGGAGATTAATGGATGCAGGTAAAACAATCAGAAATGACAGATGAAGGTGTCTGAGCGTATCGTTTTCTATTTATTCATAAAACGTTTGAAAAAAAAAGTGCTAAAGAAACCTTAGTGTGGCATCGTAGTGGCTAAAATGTTTGTTCTATTTTCACGTAAATGAAAACGCCGTCCACAATACTGAGGTCGGCAAAAACGATAACGGTCATCTCCACCTCATTGCACAATAAGTCTGTAACGTAATTACAATGATAGGCCTCGGTTAGATTAAATTCCCATTTCCACATCCTGTCTTTTAGGGATGAAAGTTTCAGGTTACATGGTTGCCCTTGTTTGCTAACAGGTACCTGGTGTTGGAGCACGTGTCAGGGGGCGAGCTCTTCGACTACCTGGTGAAGAAGGGCCGGCTAACTCCCAAAGAGGCCAGAAAGTTCTTCAGGCAGATCATCTCTGCTTTGGATTTCTGCCACAGTCATTCCATCTGGTTTGTTTGGAGTTTTTTTGCGCAGATCAGTGTTCCTCCGATGGGGTCTTGGTCATATGGAGGATGATTATATGGGTTCCTCCGCTCGCTTACTAAGCTATTTTGAGCCCTCTTATTTAAATAATAAAGAATCAGCGACAGTTTGGCATAATAAATGAATGAAAAAAAAAAATTGTGATCTTGTAGACTGAGCTATTATTAAAGACACCTTTTCAAAGCAGTAACACGTGAGCGAAAATGCTATATTCTGCACCGCCAAGACTACCGGTAGTAGCGTCTTTCTTATTTGTGCAGTCACAGAGACCTGAAGCCGGAGAACTTGCTCCTGGATGAAAAGAACAACATTCGTATCGCCGACTTTGGGATGGCCTCCTTACAGGTGGGGGACAGTCTGTTAGAGACCAGCTGTGGGTGAGTATCAGCTCTGTGTGTGTTCCTAAATTGTGTTTTCACACTTCAGAATGTGTATATATATATATATACATATATAAATATTCAGTCATTTCTAATGCAGATTGAAACATAGAACAGAATGCATGGAACACACAGGTGTAACTTTTTTATAGTTCTTTAGATTTTCTGTCTCTACCACTCCTGCCAAAGCCTTGATATTTCCAAGTGTGTTTTATTCTTCCTGCAACATGTTCCGCTCTCGTTTCAGATCACCACACTACGCCTGCCCTGAAGTTATTCGGGTAAGTGACCCGCTCTTCCGCGGCCCTCACCTGTAATGAAAATGAGCAAATGTTGTCGATGAATTATTAATTCTGTGGCAAATACAGACAGCTGCATGAGCCGAACACCGACCGACGACACTAATGATCTGAGAAATCATTATAGTTAAACGTAAGAACTCTCAAAGGAATATAAATTTGGTCACTCGTGTTTTATTTGTGAGGCCCATCTCTTGTCAGAGAGAATCTTAATGGCACTCAGCTCAGAAGATTATGCAGCTCTGTGAGTGACATGTTGGTTTCACAGCGCAGCGGACTGAGATTGACTAAGTGCAGGAATTAAAACGGATTACAGGGTTTTCTTTTGAAAGCAACACAGTCAGTGTATAATCTTGTATAATCCTTAAATCAGTTTAAGCAATCTCTGTGAATGTTGGCAATTATTTGGAACCGTTTTTATTTTCATATTGGTGAAAGGATTTATGTGCACTCTCTCTTTGATAGGGGGAGAAATATGATGGACGGAGAGCAGATGTGTGGAGCTGTGGGGTCATCCTGTTTGCCCTGTTGGTGGTCAGTCTTCCACTCGTTTTCGCTGCACAGTTTCATCTCTTTGCACTTACTCCCCCCATGTTTGGCCATGTGATTCTATCGTATCTGCTTTTCTCTCCTCCCTCCTTCCCCCCTCTCCCCCACAGGGCGCCCTGCCGTTTGACCATGACAATTTACGGCAGCTTCTGGAAAAGGTGAAGAGCGGGATGTTCCACATGCCCCACTTCATCCCTCCAGACTGCCAGTCTCTGCTCAAAGGCATGATTGAGGTCAACCCCGAGAAAAGACTCACGGTACATGACTAATCAGCATGCTGCAATCAAACAGCGCAGCTTTATTGGCAGCTGTTGATAGTTTTAGGAATTCTTTTGTTGCTTCGTTGCCTGTTTGTCTTTGTTGCTGGATCTGCTCTCTAGATTTTTCATTCCAACAATTGCATTTTCACAGGGGATTCCATTAGAGCTGCGTTTTAGGTTTTTCACACAGGAACTTAGTTTTTTTTCGTTGCATTAAAGTTCAGTCAGAAGAATGCATTTCAGTGCCAGGTGTAAAGGACATATTTGATAATTACAATTATAATTGAAAAACCTTTGAGATGAGGTATTTTCTCTGTAATTCTGACAAGCAGTTAAGCGTTGGAAATTGTCTTTTGATATCTGTAAAAGAAAAAGAAAAAAGAGCTGTTTGCACGGCAAAGCTCTGTGACCATCTGGCACAGACTTCAGGAACTAATGGCCCCATCTGCCCTGTCACCCCTTACAGCTAGAGGCCATCCAGAAACATCCCTGGTATCTGTGAGTATACATGTATTTTTTTGTACCGTACTTGACTGTTAAAGGGATGCTGCATCACATTTAATCTCATACATTACAACTGTTTTGCTCCTGTATGTTTGGTTGTGTGTTATCTGTGTGTGTGTGTGTGGGTCACAGGGGCGGCCGTAATGAGCCGTGTCCCGAGCAGCCTCCTCCCAGGCGAGTGTGTGTGAGGCGAATCTTGTCCCTAACTGAGCTGGACCCAGATGTGTTGGACAGCATGCACTCGCTCGGATGTTTCAGAGACCGAGTCAAGCTAACACGGGATTTGCAATGTGAAGAGTGAGTTTGTTTTTTTTTTATCTCCGATTATCTCTCATTTGATTTTGCAGTGAAAAAAATTTCACTTCTGGATTAAACATACAGCAACAGCAACGCAATTAACATTGATAACGTACCTAAAATAGTGAAGCCGTTGGATGTGGTCTTTGTGAAAAAAAGAAAAAAAAAAAGTAGATAGTTTCTTATCTTTCGAAGATCCAGCCACGGAAAAACGAGAATAGCGAAGGCTCGAATCCACGGCAGTACCTGTTCTGTAATGACCGTCTGACATAAGATCCACAAAAGTTCGTGCCATCACAAACTAAATACTCTGTGGTACATTCGCCTGGAACGACTTGCGGTTTTTTCAAGTGAAGGGTTTCCTTACCTTGATCACGTATTCTTCCCTTATAGATATATTTCTGTTTTTTAGCTTCTCCAATGAGTTGCTTTCATCCTCTCTTGTCTGTCACAGAGAAAACCAGGAGAAGATGATCTATTACCTACTGCTGGACAGGAAGGAGCGCTACCCCAGCTATGAAGACGAGGACTTACCTCCACGCAATGACATAGGTCAGTCTTTACGGGGCACGAGGGAGCCATTCAAAGGAAGAAGCTACTTTTCTCAGTCTCTGTCACTGTCTTCTTCACCAGCGTATTTGAGGTTACTTTTTAATTGTACTCTAAACAGAATAAACAATGACATTACATCATTTGCACAGATCACAAGACAGGTAGACAGAGATTTGTGCCTGTTTGTCATCCAGTTAGATTTGGCTTTGTTGGCCAATCTATCCACAAAGTAGAATTTTATATTAAATTATTATTATATTGAGACATTATTGCCAATTACGAGGGTACTAGACGTCCGAGAGGTGTAGAGAACTAGCTAAGCTGGGAGCCATTCTGCCTGTGCTTTTGAAGCTAAGGTTATCACATTCACAGATGGTGGAGTGAGTGAAAGGCCTGTGGAGAAGCTGCTGTCGTCGTGTCAACTGTGCGCGCCACTATTATTGATAACGAGGAGCAGTTACAATGATTAAAAATGTGTTGTTTCATTTTGAGAAATGTTTGAGCAATACTGCTGACACCTTGTTGGGAGCAGTCCTTGAAACAGTATAGCACAGTGTGTCAAACGAGGTAGATTTAGTATCGTCTTTAAATTGCGTTTATGGTGGTGCTCCTCAGCAGACCCTCCTCGAAAGCGTGTTGACTCTCCTATGCTGACGCGCCACGGCCGCTGCCGTCCTGAGAGGAAAAGCCTGGAAGTGCTGAGCGTTACCGAGCAGGGGTCTCCTACCCCACCTCGCAGGGCTCTGGACACAGCTGCCCACAGCCAGAGGTGCAGTCAATCATTCTCAGACTTTCACTATGCTGTACATGAACTCTGCCACGAATGCAAGGATTCTGTTTTGAACACTATCTTGTTGGTGAGACGAAACTTTTGTGTCTCTTGTCAGGTCTCGCTCAGTCAGTGGAGCATCGAGTGGGCTCTCCTCCAGCCCTCTCAGCAGTCCCAGGGTAAGGGTTTGACATCCAGCTTTTAACAACTATACACACTGTTGCAGCACTGTCTTTGCGCATGACATAAACTTACATTATAAACCACGGAACTGTCAGCAATACACATATATATTACTTTTAATTGAATTTGTTCATTTGTTTCCTGCAGTGATTCCCAATTATCAGTGTCGGAGTGTTTTTTTTTTTTTTTCCCCTTTAGGTTTAAAGTGTGCATCGTATTTAAACTTAAACCCTTTAGTTTCAGGACCTAAAACCAATGTGGGTTGGGATTTTGATATGTTAACATTGAGATAGATGTGACACTAATTCAGTATTTTTTTTATCTTTTCTATCCGTACATGTTTCAGAACATTATTCCTAAATTAGCATATGGTGCTTCATGGTTCCATTATATTTCACTTTTAGTATAGATACAAATTTTCAGCATGAAAAAACATAGTATACTATTTCACTATCCCATATTTATCTTTTCAGTTCATTGCTTCACTAATTCTATTGTAAAATACTGATGACTGCTGATCTTGCCCCTCCTGACAAAAAAAATTTCACTACTCTTTACAACCCCCTAAATTATCCACACATTAATGTCCTCAGTCATTGTTACACATCATCAGAACACCAGTTCCACATATTCAATGGGAGGTTTGCATTTTCTTCTGTCTCCATGTCACTTGTCATGCATGAACAATTATCCTGTTATAGGCAATTGTTTAGAGAACGGAATTGTTGAATTAGATGATTGGTGGGACGGTTTGCTTTGTAAACACTCAGAACCGTATTAGAACAAAAAGCTTTACATTTACATTACATTTGCAGCACTTGCTCTTTAGTAACACCTTCTCTGCCACTGCCCTGAGTCTCTGCATTCTTAACCCTGCCATTGCCACAACTGCCATTTAACCTTCACGTGCAAAGAGCACTTACGAAACACCAAAAATCCCAAAATGAAAGCTTTCATGATCAGCACTGGTAGAATTGCATTTGGTACTTTCACTATTCACAAGGTGCACTCTTCTGTCATTAAGCATGATATTCATTTCCATTCTTTCTCCATTTTCCATCCCTTCTCTTTCTTGTTTACCATCTCTCTCACCCCCACCCCACCCCACAAACCCACCTCCCCAGTCCTATCAGAGCCCAGTCTTCACTTTCAGCCAATCAGATGTCACTTCTGCCACCGCTTCCCCCCTCACAAAGGAGTCCAAACAGGGAAACGCCACGACTCCTCGCTCAGCACGGGCTCACGACAAGCCCAAAGCTCCCCCAAACCCAAAGACCCAGACCTTGCCCACCAAGGGACCCATCGACCGACCCCATCTGCAGCCCATCAAATCCTTGCCTCTACACAACCCATCCTCCCGCTCGCCCTCCCCTTCCCCACTACTGTCACCCATACCCCGTTTCTTCTTCCCTTCCTCCTCTGTCCTGAAGTCAGTGACTAAGAGCTTCTACCCAAACTCTGCCCACTCTGTGCCGCAGGTCACCCCCCAGGGTTCTCCGTTGCCCACACCCTTGGGCACTCCCGTCCACCACCCTCACCACCCTTCCTCTACCCCACCTTCCTCTTCCTCGTCCTCGTCCTCCTCGCGGGCGGAGGGAGGGGGAGGGGTGGGCTCGCTGTCACTGACCCCGCCCTCCAGCCCAGGGGGGGGTAGTGGCATGGCGGCCAGCAGCTCCGCCCACTGGAGGACTCGCCTCAATTCTTTCAAGAACAACCTGCTGGGCTCACCTCGATTCCATCGCCGTAAATTACAAGGTGGGTTCCGTATGTTCTGGTTTGGTTTTGACACACGGGTGTGGAACAACTTAGGTAGGTCACAGTTAACCAATGATTTTGTTTTTCACCTCACTTTCCCAGTTTATTTTGCCTTTGTCTCCCAGACTATTTTTGATTTTCAATACTTTCAATTTGTTTCTTCCAGTTCCGACATCAGAAGACATGTCCAGTCTAACACCAGAGTCCAGCCCTGAGTAAGTCCTTTCCTGATCATTGTTAAGGTGTTATTAAGCTGTGTGTTTGTGCTCTGTGTTTTCTCACATTGTTACTTCCCTTTTAATTTCGTCTGGCTCCAAGGCTGGCGAAGAAGTCGTGGTTTGGGAATTTCATCGGCTTAGAGAAAGAGGAGCAGATCTTTGTGGTGATCAGAGACAAACCTCTAAGTTCTGTCAAAGCTGACATTGTCCACGCTTTCTTGTCAGTGAGTATCTGACGTTGTCTGTCTTTCGTGTCTCACAGTCGGAATTCTTGTTTTTTGCACAAAGCATGGCTCTCGGGGAAAGGAGTCCACTCGCACGCTCATGCTGTGCACCTCATTTCTTTCATTATTTCACTTTTCTCTTTGTTTGTTTTTTAATTTAATCTTACTCACTCGTGGCACGTAGACAAATCACTTTTGCTTTCACCAATGGCTCACTCTTTCTCTCTCCTCTCCTCACCCTCACCCTTTGTCTCCCTATACTCACGTTGGCCCCCCGCACCTCTCCCGCCTCGTAAGTCTGTCGGTCTCTCTGCTTCTTCTCTATCTCCCCACCACACAGATCCCGTCTCTCAGCCACAGCGTCCTCTCCCAGACCAGCTTCCGGGCCGAGTACAAATCCTCCGGCGGTCCCTCCGTCTTCCAGAAACCTGTCAAGTTCCAAGTGGACATTGCCTTTTCCGAGGGCGAGAGGGAGAGGGACAGGGAGAGGACCGAGCGGGAAGGCAGGAGGGAGACAGGAATCTACAGCGTGACGTTCACCCTCATATCAGGTAAGTGCAGCAGAGTAAAAACCATCTGAATTGTGAAAAGAATTTTACATGCTACACTTAATTTTAGTATGACCGTGTGACCGTTTGAATCACTTATCTGAGCATTTTTTTCGAACGACACCTCAGCTAAGTTACATGTGTGCCTGCCTTGGTGCGTTCTCAGGCCCGAGTCGCAGGTTCAGACGAGTGGTGGAAACGATTCAAGCTCAGCTTCTCAGCTCCCATGATCAGCCACTGGTGCAAGTCCTATCTGGTAAGACTGCTTACACACACTTATCCACACATTGGCGTAAAACACATTTCACCTTCGACTCGATCCATTGAGGAACATACAAAAACTTAAAACTTTGTCGTATTTGATTGGGACAAATGTAGGTGTTTGGTGTCTTTTATTTTGGGAGTTGCCTTGAGTGAATCTACCTGCATCTAATACGTTTTTAGTTTCTCCGAGGCTTGTGTGGGATCAGAATAATCTCAGTTGATACCTGCCGAATTGTTCCGAAAGCAGATTTAGACTCGAACAAACCTTGCTGTGTCTCAGGCAACAGTGCCCAAGACAGAAAGACAAAACACAATACATACGATACGTATACACTTAGAGTGACTTTCCTGTCCTGCTCCTGATCCCTTCCCAGATGAGAAGAACGGCCGGCCCCATGGGACCCCCACCCGCCAAAACTCGAGGCGCTCTGAGGGTGGGGGCGACAGGTGCGAGTGGGGAGACCGAGCGGATGGCGGCGGCATAGGAGGCAGCGGAGGAGTTCTGCAGCGCAGAGGCTCGGCAAAAGAGAGAACCCGACTGCTGTCCTCTAATGGAACCCAATCCCAACCGTAGGATAGAGAGTGAGACCACGCTGCAGGATGCCCGAACAACACCAGAAAATAAACAGTACAACTGTATCTCCGAGTATCCCTGCAAGCCACGAGCTTCTCCTATTCTCCCTTGAGTAAATTATTGAAGGTGCTTGTCCATAGCGAGGATCGAGCCTTTCCCTCCCATCATGTATTTTTTTTTTTTTTTTTTTGCCAACTTGACATGGTCTCGATCTTCTGGATCACCCGGATTCCTTCCCTAAAATGAGAAAGAAGTGTTAAGGAACCACCCTTTAATGGGGAACAACAAAAAGTAGTATGTGAATGAGCAGTTTGGTATCCGTCCATCATAGACACAGCTTCACAAATCAACATAGGAATTTTGAAGTGCTAATGTGCATGCCAGTTAGCAAATCAGCCTGCTAAAGGGTGCTGACACAACCAGTTAGGCTAGTTTACCATATCGTTGCAATACAGTATCTGGCACCAAAAAGAAGCAGCAGTCTTGTGGTGGTTCTCTACATTACTCTTTGAATTATCCCATGTGCTCGTATCACTATCAAGAAACATACAGATCCTAGTCCATACTTAAAAAAATAAAAATATATATATATATATATATATATATATATATATTTAAATGCGTCTCACCAGAAGAACCCTAACGAGTTTTTTCAACCTTCTACCATGTGAGCGAGAAAAACAAAAGGTCCTGTTTTTCTCAAGAGAAACTGCATCCTGGGGATCACAGCGACGGCTTTCCTCAAGGTCGAGAAAAAACCAACAAAGTAAGCTAAGTAAGTGAATGTGAAAAAAAAAAGAATATTTTTTTATTTTGTTTTTATTTCTGTTTACACGTTCGTTTTGAGGGTGTCAGTAGTGCAGCGATCGCGATCAACTACAGCACTCCTTGGGGCTTGAGAGGAAACGCTGATCGGTTGCGTGTGGAACGGTCATTCGTTTAAAGTTAAATGTTCAATGATTATTTGGAATTTCCTTCTTACTCAGAGACGATACGAAGCAATGCAACTCAGATTTAGCATTGGACCCTCGTTGCTCTGAAGAAATGTTTTTGACTTGGAACGGGGATATATGAACATCACCATGCGGTGATTAAAAAAAGAAGAAGAAGAAGAAAACAAACAAACACTATGCGTGAATTGTTCCATGAACTTCATCAGACCTGGATTCCTGGCCTTTGGATCAGACAGAAACCACCGTTCTTGTTGAGCTTGTCTCCTGTTGCCATAGTATTCACATGCTGACTTGTAACAAAACAAATCAAAGGAAAAGACAAAAAAAAAAAAAGATGATTAAAAAAGTCAAAAATCCATCAGTGGACATTATCACAATGCCAGACTTCTGAGGCTTGCAGCGTCAGTTCAAGACTTCAAAATGGGGAGCTGGCAGCTTCTGAACCCTGCGCTCCTCATTCCAGTGTTCACCAACAAGCCAAGTAGTCCATCACTGCACCCAGGCTCATCACTGAGTGTTGCACCATTCTGCAAGCAGACGTAGCAACTCGGACATTCATGTATTACTCCAGTACCCTTATCAGACTTGTCAATGTTCATCACCAGTCTTCCATACAGCACAATATGCAACAAAAGTGCAGGATGTTTTTCAGAAAGATTCAAATTGCTAACGGCCTGTTCATTTGGACTGTTTTATTCCATGATTTCATTCTGCCATCTTATTTATTTATTTATTTATTTATTTATTCATCTATCTATCTGAAATATAGGGTTACGTCATGTATTTGTTTACAAAGTTAAACTTCATGCCAACAAAAGTGTATCGATAACAAATCAATCACTCTGACACCCCCCCCCCGCCCTTTTTTTTTCTCTGAGCACTTCTTTCCATTCAGAAGAACCAGCTTTGATAGCAGCGCTCGATAAGTTGCTCTCATCCTCTGTCTGCAGTGATGTTTGCCTGCGTCCCCACGTCACGTTTAATCATGCTTATCTCTTGTACCTGGAGTCGGCCGATTTATGACTTAGAGAACGAGTGTATAACCTCGAAGCAGGTGGATCTTGAGCCGACTGCGAACAGAGATTTCACCCAGTCCGACAACATTAAAACGAAACTTCAAAGCCAAATCCTAACAGGCGCATAATGTCTCCCCCACGCTTTGAATGCTTGCTAACTTACATGTCTGTCTGCTTCTTCACCTCTGCTGTGTAGCAATCATCACAAGGGGAAATGTACAAAGTTGTTTGCCTCACCACACACTTTATGATTGCTCACTGTCATCAGTTTCATCTGTTACGTCACCTTCACTTTCATTGACCCAACTCTGGCTAAGATTGTAAACTATTCTTTATTCATAAGGGTCAGTAGAATAAGGTGTTTAAAAAAGAAATGTCTGTATCATAATTTAAATATAAAAAGTGCACTATTATAGCTATTGCCTGTGATAAAAAGAACAATTATGATTGAATTGATGGTCAAAATAAAGAGAGATCCACCTTATTGTTATGGTTACAATAATAAACCCTAAATTCATATCTGTGTCTATTTAATCTCTGGGTTAGAATGGTGTGTCCGGTTTCAGAACAAACATATGAACCTGTAAATAGTTATTATGTGTAAACAAGGAACAAGAGGCATAGTGCGCAGGGGTCTGAGCATGAAATTCTTACTTCAGTTTAGCAGATTGTGTTGTTGCTTTCTACGATGCTCTTGAACTCATCTCACACAGGAAAATGGTGAAATGTGGTTCCAGAAAAATCCGATGAATGGATTATTTTTTAACCGAATTGTTCAATTTTGGCTTTAAGCATGAACATTATTATAAGCCCGCCACCGGGCTGAATGAGGACTGAGACACACCAAACTGAAAGAGATGCGTAACAAACACAAACCACGCAGATGCGATTGGAACTTTCTGCAGCTATTACGTTTCTGTGATATCGGCCCTGGACTCTGTGGTCCCCGGGTCCTCTGCCTGGTAATGGTAAATAGATAGATGCATACGACCGTAACACATATAGAAATGCCGAAACGTTAAATAAATAGCAAGGTAAATATGTCCATCAAATTATTATCGCGGCTCCATAAATGCATTGCTGCTGCCATTATGATTCTAACATTTCCGACGAACATGAAGGCAGCACCCCCCCTCCTCTGCCCGGGCATCTGTTGTACAGCAGAGAAGAGGCAGGCTCAGAGTCATAGAGGCAGGCTGAGGCTCATCGACGTTTCAGCAGCAGTTTGTTACCCGGCGCTCCTGCGACGTCGGAAGTTAATAGTCTGTTCCTGCTTCTACCGACACTGGATATCTCGCCCCTGTAAACAACAACAGGTAAGCCAGAGGATGCAAACACTCGCATCTTTGCTTGAGCCTTAGCGAGCCTGACCAGCAGCCGTCTACATAAAGGGCTGGGCGCTCGGCTAGTCGACACTAGCTTTCGGCTAGCGTCATTTTCAAGCCCAGTGTAGTTACTTTAAAACGCCAGCAAGCTTTGACGTCCTCTGTGTTCAAACGTTTTTTTTTAATCTAAAGGTTGGCCAAGATGTATTATTCAGATATAAGTCTAATGCAAGTTTGGTATCTAAATTGGTGGATTAAGATGATTGCTTCATGAGTGGTCATACTGCTCCTTTTTTTCAACTGCTAACTACTCCACTTTGGGTTGGCTTGACTGAAAGAATGTGGGTGTCATCTCAACAGATATTTTTTTTATTGAGCTGTCCCACTATACGAACTGTATAGACAGCAGCACGTTTTTTTTTGCACATTAACCACTTGTACTGTGTATAACAATGCACTCTGTACTTACATGATCTGCAAGAGTCTTTTGAAAGTTTAGATTGTGCATACCTCTTTGCATTCCTCCACTGATAGAAAACACATGGCGCTCATTTAACCACCTGGAATCTACTCTGGATATCAGAGCATCAGAAGGGATGACGAATTGATTTGAAATGATCTTGGTTTTTAGTGTAGATCATTACCTGCAGTGTGCCACAGTAAAGATCAAGCCATCATATGTTGCCCTGAGGATGTGATGTTGGTAAGAGACTTCCTCATCTGTAACAGTAAGAGCTTAATCGTGTGAGCACTGTTTCAAAACCAAACTTAAACCTACACTTCATCTTTTTTGCCTCCAAGACAGCAGCTGATAATAGTTCAAATAGAAGTGAAATGAACATTAATTACACATATGCATGCCTACACCAGATCTTTGCGTTAACACGGAGATCAAAGTTGGCTGTTTGCAGCACATAACTCCTCATCCCTGTCAGGCCGATAGACAGGACAAAATTTAGTCAAGGTAAGTTCAAATAAGGCAAAGCAGAGTGAGACACTTCACGTACAGCACATAGGTTAGTGTGCATGTGCTTCTTGAATGGGATATTTTCCTTCTTGGATCAGGAAGGACTTATCAAGCAGTCCTCAACACGTATTTAAATGCTGTAGCAAACCAAATGCCTCAGGGGTGTGTTATAATTGGCTTTCTTCTTAGACATTATGTATCCATATTCTGTATTTTACTAAATAATCTATATTCCTAGTTTGTACTTTTCCACTCTGCTCACATAAACGCAATGTATGTCCTTGAATGGTCCAAGACTTTAAGATAACTTAGGGGGACTAAATTACTGGGTCAGATAAAGCGTCTCTATTAATTCAGATAGGTCTGGTACAGTAGATACATGCCTAAAACAACACACGCACACGTTGTTTATCATATCCAAAGAACATGACGAAGATGGTGGGTGGCCTGCTCATGTTACTAGCAACTGTCCAATTATATTTTGTCGAGTGTAAGTACAACCTCTGTGAGATAAAGGTTAACATAAATATGAAATAGTTCCGGGTATCGGGACTCGGAGTGACAGAGCCCTTGAGTGTGCTATACTTCACATGTGACCACTAGTGAATACTTTGTTTAACTTAAAGGATAACTGCGTTATTTTCAACATTAAGCCTCTTTTCTGAGTCGTCTGCAATGTTTTAGAACCCCCCTCACCGCTTTTTTGATGTTTACTGCTGTCTCCGGTATTTGCCTAATTTTGATTCATCTCAACCTGCTTCAGAATGGCAAGTCATGCGCATGTCCAGAAAGGTCCGTAAAAGCACCATAAACGTCCGTTTTCAAAATCATCAACTCACCGGAGTGGTTACTGGTGTGCACTGGTAATCCATGTCAAATTTCGTTGCGAAAAGTTGCTTCTGTCGTGTTTTATTTGACATTTTGTAAATCCCATTGACTTCCACGGCTGTGAAGTGGCTAAGAAAATAGTTCGAGCATGAACGAGCTGCCAAATAAAACATGACAGAAGCAACTTTTCACAACGAAATTTGATATGGATTACCAGTGCACACCAGTAACCACTCCGGTGAGTTGATGATTTTGAAAACGGACGTTTATGGTGCTTTTACGGACCTTTTTGGACATGCACATGACTTGCCATTCTGAAGCAGGTTGAGATGAATCAAAATTAGGCAAATACCGGAGACAGCAGTAAACATCAAAAAAGCGGTGAGGGGGGGTTCTAAAACATTGCAGACGACTCAGAAAAGAGGCTTAATGTTGAAAATACCGCAGTTATCCTTTAAGATTTCTCCAGCTCGTTCTTCGGCTTCCAATGAAAGAATCGGGCTAACGGGTGTTCACCTTTTACCTAGTTGACACCTCCCCACCCTCTCCTCCAGCTGTGACCTAACCTGTCTACTGTTTTTTTTTTTTTTTCTCTCTGAATCTTCCTGCAGGTACCAGCGTTTTCATAAAGGGGCGTGTTGTCTCTGTGTAAGCAATAAAAAAGATCAAAGTAAAAGAACTTAAACAACCAAAACTGAAATTTCTTTTGTTTTTGGTGTTTTTAATCAGTGACACAAGTACTACTGGATCTTGGACAGAAATTAAATTGTGTGTGCGTGTGTGTGTGTGTGTGTGTTTGCCGTATTGACACGGAAAAAGAGCCGATGCGGCCCGCACGGGTGCAGTCCCATGTCAGAGTGACTTAACCTCGAGGCATCATCCATAGCCTAGTTGTTGAGAGAAAAATCAATTCCCTTTGTGAAGAGAAGCAGGAATTGCCTCACACAAAAATACCCAATCACGTCAGCAGCGACTTAGCGTTTTCCTATCAAACCCTTATCAATTCGAAGCAGGTTTTGCATTGGAAAGGTGTCCTGTTTCAGTGTGTCTGTTTTGAGCCTCTCTTAAAGATGCGAATGCACACTTCTCAGTTCGCTTTCAGTTTGATGAGTCATCTGTATGTTTTTTTTCACAGAGTTCACTGTCGCCTGCAGGGCTCCTGCTTTCCTACAGCTGTTGCTGTGGAGTTGTACAAAAGAAATTCAAACTAAAACATTTGTGCTTGATTTTCGTTTGTGCCTGAGGTCACCAGTTTCTGTGTGTGTACTGTTGTGTCTGAGGTGTGGCGCCTGGGCTGTTTGCTGACTCTTTGGATTGCCAGTAATGGGGGTCTTGTCTTTTACTCCATCTCATCAGGTCATCTTATCGTGCACAGTAGTCATGGCAGAAGCCCACCAGGCGGTGGCCTTCCAGTTCACGGTCACTCCGGAGGGCATTGATCTGCAGCTGTCCCACCAGGCCCTCACTGAGATCTACCTCTCAGGCGTGCGCTCCTGGAAGAAGCGTATCATTAGAATCAAGGTATCTCCGCTTTGTTTCCTCTCTTTATGCCTCTTTATCGCTGCCATGCTTGTAGTTCTGCTTTCAGCTTTTCCTCTCTATGCGTGTGTTGCCTCTTCCATCAGCTTGAAATGTGAAATGTTTCTCTTTAAACTATCGCATCCTGTAAGCGTGACCACAGTTTAGCTTAGGTCTTCGTTTTCTGATCGTTGCACATTCGGTTTGCATGTTAGCTTATTTGAAAGTTACAAACTACTCCGAACAGCTCGTGAAGTTTGACGGCAGGAGGTGCTCAAAACATAGATCTTTAAAAAAATTGAATAATTCTTGGAAACTGACCTAGGATCACTCACTTTGTAGGACAAAGATAATGTGACCTGGCTCACAGCCACGTTAACATTTTTCACCTGAATCATTTAAAAATAAAAAAAGTGTTTGTTTTTCTTTTTTTAGAAGGAAAAACACACATCCGAGTCTGCCAGTGCTGTGCCTAAATCTGATATTTACATTTTCCCACAGCAAACAGTGTCCAAGTACACACCAGTACGTTAAGGTCACTAACCTCAATGCTGTGGTGATGCTCGACACTTCAGTAGGTTTGCAGTGCAGTAAAGAACACAGCCCTTGTTTATGGTTTTCCTGTTCGTACCTGTTGACAGACATGCCTGCTTGTACTCGCAGTGTTGCCTGGACAAATAGTTGGAACGGCATCCGACTAAATGATCAGCACAGAGGCAAAGTTGTCGTTTCTGGGCATCAGATTGATAAAGCAGTTATCAGAAATATTGATACTGCAGATCTGGGTCCTATCAAAGCCATACACGGGAGCGTTCCAGGTCTGCCATCTTCACAGCAAGAGGAAAAGACAGGGGCTGAGTTGACTTTGCGATTCAAATTGATTTTCATTTGGAAAAAATCCAATATTGATTCATAAGATCCGCAAATAACGCACATAAAATCCTTTAATCGATTTTCAACATGTGCCATTTCTGGCATCATCTGCGTGGCTCAATGTCGACGTTGTGTGACGAGATTCACGCACAAAGTAGGGAAGAGCCTGAGCTGTCAGCTCGGAGAGAAAGCACGACGGGAGCAGCAGCACCGACAGCGGTGGCGTCACGGCTGAAGGCCGACGTGGGGCTGCATTTCAGATATGGAAAGTGTGCTGACTGAGAAGAGCTTTACAAAAGCAAAGAAAAACAAAAAACTTGTCCATTTGTTTATGTATTTATTCGCATTTGTTTTTGCGAAAACCACTTTTATAGCCAAGCCAAATTTTTTTTCACTGAAACGGAATCATTTGAATCAATATTGAATCCCAACCTTCTGAATTGGAATTGAATGGATTCAGGAGATCAGTATCTGTACCCAGCCCTGGGAAAAAGACTTTAAACGGCTTCTCCCTCCTGGCTTGTGCTGTCTTCTCTACGTAGCCTGCGCTGGCTTCTCATTTCATCGGCTGGTGTTCATGTGCAAAGTAGTTCTAAGGCCCCACTCTAAAAGTAGTCAGTACGAGTCCCTCTAACTTTCAACGTACAATTTGATACCATTATGGACATGTGCAAGCTGCAGTCATAGCTGGTCATAAGTGATAAATGAACGAGCAAGAGAGTGTACTGATTCAAGGCACAACGACTTTTAACGTGATGTTCCTTCTCTCACTTTAACAGAACAGTGTGATAACAGGTGTGTATCCTGCTAGTCCGTCCTCCTGGCTCTTTGTGGTCATAGCGATCCTGGCTACCATGTACACTCGCTCCGACCCCTCCATGGGACTCATAGCAAAGATACAGGAGCACCTGCCAGTAAGGTAACACAGCAGTTAAAAAAACCCCAAAAAAACACATGATGTAATCCATTAAAAAAAAAAAAAAAAGTTACAGCTCATTTGTGTGTTATTTAGCAGACACCTGTATGGGCACACCACAGTTTCCCCCTCCATGATTGTATGTTGTGCCACACGGCTGAGCCGGTCTGCCCAGTGTCCATCAGCTGAAATGAGTTTTTTAAGAGATATTCCCCTTGCAATTTCCGTTTTAAAAGGGTCGAAATTTTGTTTTGCGTAGCTTGATATTGCCGCCGTGAAACTGCAGTCCTCTGTCATTTAGCCCGCTGTTTTTCCTCCCTCATTTTCCAGCCAGTCCATGAGTACGCAGTGCCAAGCCGTGGTGTCAGCGGTGCTCTTCAGCACCATGTTATGGTTCTTGCTCATCTTCACCATGCGCATGTGCCTTAAACAGCTCCTCTCGTACCACCGCTGGATGTTCGAGCAGCACGGCAAGATGTCCACCACCACCAAAGTCTGGGTGGTCAGTGCTCATATTGTTTTTTTTTGTTTGTTTTTTTACAGTAGTGTAGAGGTCCTTTCATTCTACAAAACTATAATATTCCACATGTCATGAAAACCCAATTTATTATATTTTTTTTAATTCACATTTGATGTTTATGATATCATTTGAAAAACAAAAATGATTAGACCCAAAGATGTCCCTTTTCTCACTGTTCTGTGCGTCTATGCCAGGCACTGGTGCGTATCTTCTCTGGCAGGAAGCCTCTGCTCTACAGCTACCAGGGTTCGCTGCCAAACCTCCCTTTGCCTGCCGTCAAGGACACAGTCAAGAGGGTGAGATGTAACACGATGCAGAGGAAATGGCATCGCACCGATGACTCGCCATAAATCCCACAGATTGTTTCGCGTTAATTTTCGACGTGAATTAATCTTTTTCTATTTTCATTTCTGCATGCGATGGTTTGTTCATGTAAGCCAGTGGAAAGTTTAAAAAAAAATAAATAAAAATGAATCTGTCATTTCGAATTGAAATGTCTAACTGAGGAGGGCAAATGGAAGCAACATTTGGCATTGCATGTGGTTGTAAAGGTAGAAGACAAAACCAGCAGCAGGTGTTAGTTTTGGTCTTTTTAAAATTTTTTGTTTTAAAGCTTTTTTAGAATATCTTATTGCATCATTCAGTTTACATTTGTTGCATCATCTCTTTTGCGTAGTACTTGGAGTCAGTTCGGCCACTGATGAACGATACAGAGTACGAGCGAATGACCAACCTGGCCGCAGAGTTCGAGAGCAGCCTCGGTAACCGTCTGCAGTGGTACCTCAAACTCAAAGCTCTCTGGGCCTCCAACTATGTAAGTGGTTGTCCGCTGCGCTCTGACTAAGTGTAAGGAAATAATAATCCATTAACAATGGCTGGCTGTGCAAGGTTTTGTGGTTTGAATGATTTATTCTGTCTGAATTTGATGGCATTGCCAGTGAGTGCTTCCTCACTGAGGTTGTTGTGTTTTAGGTCAGTGACTGGTGGGAGGAATACGTCTACCTACGCGGGCGAAACCCCATCATGGTCAACAGTAACTACTATGGCATGGTATGAAAATCGCTGTATTTATTTTTGACCAAATACCATATAATATTAATACTATTTTTCATCTCCTACTAATACTAGTCGGTCCTTAGTAGCAGCAGATAATTTGGAAATCAGTAATGTAAAATCTCTCCAAGGACTCAAACCTCTGGCCTTTTAATCTCAAAGGTACTCATGTATCATTTTGCTGGATGATGATCACTTATGTGAATACTCCTCTTGACTTCCCGTATCTGCAACGCGTTCTGCTCAGGACTTCTTGTATGTGACTCCAACACCCATCCAGGCGGCCAGGGCGGGCAACTTCATCCACGCGTTCTTCCTTTATCGCCGCAAACTCAACAAAGAGGAGATCAAACCTGTGAGTTCAGGCACATTCAAACCTCTGCCGCTCCATATGCTGACAGACACCTTGACAGACACACGTTGTTTGTGTCTCTTTGCCGTGGCAACAGATGACGCGTTAGTCAGTTGTCTCCAACTTTGAGACATTGTAACATTTCTTTGTGGTAAACAGTATGTTATATTTGATGTAGGAGGCTGTCAGTGTGTGTCATGATTGTGTTTTTTTTTTTTTTTTTTTTCATTGTGCATCAATCTGTGATCGTGTCTTCAGTGTGGCAGATGGCATGTGGATACCCATTCATTGAGGCTTCATGTTTGTAAAGACATTTCCCTTGTGTTCTCACATCATGCTCATCTCTCACTCTTCCCTCTTTACTCTCCCTTCATTTGCTTTATCACTTCTTTATTTACCTTCTTCTTTACTTCTCACTATCAAAACAAAAATCCCCTCTCCTTTTTGCTCGACCCCGTTTCCTCCACCGCGCTCCTCTGTTCCTCTCTACACCCCTTGCCTTCATTTTCTCCTCTCCATTCCCCAGAGTCGTATCCCAGGCACTGTCATTCCTCTGTGTGCGGCTCAGTGTGAGAGGATATTCAACACCACACGCACTCCTGGAGAGGAGACTGGTAAAGAGACGGACCTGTGTGCACACATAGAAATACACAATGCTGATGTTTGGTGTTTTGTAATGACTGAACACGAGCGGCAAACTTCACCAACAAAGCATGCTCCGGTTTCTGACACACGATTCCTTAAGCGATGATGAGATGTACTGAAGGTGCCCTAACTCTCTAGAGCTGAAGCGTGGAATAGAAAATGGTACGAAGGACTGTGTGTATGTGTGGGATTCAGTGAGTCTGCTGTCATCTCTCATCTGTCTCCTCTTCCCTGCTAGCTTCATCTAAGGTCTGTCTTAAGTTTCAGGAAAGGGTCTGACTAATGACTATTTTCTTCTACTCAAACATTTTCTCGCCTCCTCTGCCCCCCCCCCGTTCCTTTTCTACTCATCTCAACACTCTTAAACATTTTTGATCCTCCTATTTTTTGCCTCTCTTCCTTCCCTGAACTTTTCTGTCTTACTCAGTGGTTGTTAAGGTCTGCAGTTCCTTGCTGTTCCTATCAGTTTGAGCGGATGTTTGACACTTGTCGAATTCCCGGAACGCTAACAGGTAGTTTTCACATTCTCCTATAATTGGACCACCTCTAAATGCCAAACCAGTATGATAAGAAGTGTGCTTAATATCATTTTCTGTCCCGTAAGTCTTCCGTGTCCAACAGCCAAATGAGCGAAACTCTGAGTCGTGTCTCATTTGAGGTCAAATTGCTTTTTCGCTTTTAATTTTAGCCGCACCCATCTTTGCTCAAGCCCCCCAGACAAATGCTTTTCCCCTGCCGGTCATCACTTATTTAGTGTAAACACACAAAGGCTTTAAAACTCCTTAAAGGGATAATTCGCCTCTTTTGACATGAAGCTGTATGGCATCCCATACTAGCAATATCGTTTATGAACATTGACTTACCCCCCGCTACGTACTGTGAGCCGAGTTCCAGCCTCGTTTTAGCGTTGACAAAAGTAGTCCGGCTAGTTGGCTGGGTTTAAAAAATAAAGCGTTTTGCTTCTCAAAACAATATGCGTTCAAAAGAGTAATACATTTGCATCACAAAATCGTTCTCCAGGAAAAAGTCAGACCTCACAATCGCTTGGCGCTATTTTCTCTCCCTTCGTATCCCTGCGTGCTGCCGACAGCTGCGCCTGTTACGGTGTTTGCTGCTGGGTCTGTACAGTACGCAGTGATACGAAGGGAGAGAAAATAGCGCCAAGCGATTGTGAGGTCCGACTTTTTCCTGGAGAACGATTTTGTGATGCCAATGTATTACTCTTTTGAACGCATATTGTTTTGAGAAGCAAAATGCTTTATTTTTGTAACCCCAGCCAACTAGCCGGACTACTTTTGTCTATGCCAAAACGAGGACGGAAGTCGGCTCACAGTACGCAGCAGGGGGTAAGTCAATGTTCATAAATGATATTGCTAATATGGGATGTCATACAGCTTCATGTCAAAAGAGGCGAACTATCCCTTTAATGTAAGAGCAACATGTCACCTAATGTAAATAACGCAACAATTATACGATGAAAAACTTGTAGTGGAGCCTCCTTTAAACTAAGTGCATCATCTCTGATGTGTTTGTTTGTTTTTAAGCACCTCGTCACATCTGCGTTCTCACATTCCACAGAATTATCTCCTTTGTATATTAAATGAATCTGGTGTGAAACATCATCAGTTTTCACTTCAACTTTATTTCCGCTTACCGTGCTACCGTTTCTCCTCCCTCTTACATGCACAAAGACACCGTGCAGCACTGGCAGGACAGCGACTACGTAGTGGTTTACCACAAAGGTCGATACTTTCGTCTCAGGGTGTACCAGGCAGGCAGACTCCTGTCGCCAAGGGAGATTGAATTTCAAGTCCAGAGGATCCTCGAAGACCCGTCACAGCCTTCAAAAGGGGAGGCCAAACTCGGAGCCCTGACTGCCGGAGACAGGTGAGTTTTGATAAAGCCACAAATATCTAAATCAGGCTGCATCAGAAATCTCATCGTCATCGTTTTCCTCTCAAACATCAACCAGAATCCCATGGGCTAAAGCCAGGGCAACGTATTTCAGCAGTGGGGTGAATAAACGCTCCCTGGACTGCATTGAAAGAGCGGCCTTCTTCGTGACCCTGGATGATGAAGAACAATGCATAATGGGAGATGACCCGTCATCTAGTTTGGATTGCTATGCCAAGTCCTTGTTGCATGGGAAATGTTACGACAGGTACTTCCTCACAGAATTCATCACCGTCTTGTAAACCTGAGGTTACTGTTGAGCAATTAAACTGTCGTAAATGTCCTTAACGGCGTTCCGTCACTATTGGTTCCCACACAGGTGGTTTGACAAGTCCTTCACTGTGGTTATCTACAAGAACGGAAAGAGCGGCATTAACGCTGAGCACTCATGGGCTGACGCGCCAGTGGTGGCACACGTATGGGAGGTGAGAAAAGTGAAAGAAAGGCCCACCTCATCTTGCCCCGAGGTGAGGCCCTTCCTGACACTGTAGTCTTTGTGCCGTTCCAGTACGCTCTGGCCACTGACAGTTTCCAGCTGGGTTACAATGAAGAGGGTCACTGCAAAGGAGAAGTGGATTCATCACTGCCTCGACCACAGAAGCTGAACTGGGAAATCCCTCCGGAAGTTAGTCATGCATTCAAAAATCTTTCTCTCAGTGGGTATCGGTTTCTTGATTTCTCCGAGACTGTCTTCGGATTGTGATTTATAGTCATGTAACCAATAGCAGTTCAGAGGGAGTGACGAGCCTAGGGGCTTAGCTCGAAAGTCAAAGTACCAGCACCTTTTCAAAGTAGGAAGATATATCTTTATTGCTTTTATCTATGTACAAACCAAATGGAAGAATTACACGCTGTGGTTTCACAGAGTTATTTATTTACTGACCAGGGAAAGTAACTTTTGTCTCTCCTTGTTGCATGGCAACATTGCAATGACAACGTGTCACATTCTATATGTCATTACTATTAGTCAACAGACATTTAAACGGCATATTAGCCTGTCTCGTGACAGGGACACGTGTGGAGCATTTGTTGTTTGCGAGGTAAACAAAACGTATCCGATCAAAGCTGACCTGGTTTCCGATGCACCCCAAGGTCTAACCTGTAGAAATAATTTAGATCTTATATGAAAGAGTTTTATTGCTAAACATTTGCTGTCCTACTGCGTGGTGGAGAGTTCATGATGCTGAACATACCAACTGCAAAGTATTTCTCTGGCAAATGTGTATCAAAGTAAAGACTGAGTGAAACAAGAACTATGAAAAAAATGTTGTCCTGTGCTATGAACTAAACAAAAATACAGTTCATTTCCTGTTCTTTCATTGCATATTCCTTGTAATTACTTCATAATTAAGCTACAGTGGCTAACTTTTTGAATTCCCAGTGTAATGGCTGTGGGTATATCACTCTGATTGGTGTTCGGTGTTTGGATTTGCCTCTCTTAGTGCGAGGAGCAGATCTCCCAGTCTCTGGCGGTTGCCCAGGCCCTGGCCGATGACGTGGAGTTCCACGTCTTCTCCTACCGAACCTTTGGCAAAGGAAGGATGAAGAAGTGTCGAGTCAGTCCCGACGCCTTCATTCAGATGGCTCTTCAGCTGGCGTACTACAGGGTGAGCCACTCGCTGAAGTAGAACAGATGCGTATACATTTGTAGATTAACCGAGCTGTCCTGCCTGAAAATGAACAGTGAACACAAAGGTAAATGGCTCTCCCACAGCTTTGATATAATTGAGCATTCATTCAGATTGTTTGAACCGTGAAGTTGTCAGTTGTCAAAAACCAGGGAAGACTGCAGATGAACAAGGTGACAGTTCCTGCATAACCCTGAAGCTCTGTGCCTACCCCTCTGTTATCTAATCTCGCACAGCCAGACTACATGTTTAACAGAATGAAACTACGACTTTGTTGAAGTCGTTCCTTTGTTCAATATAATGTGTCGCATGTAAGTGTATTTTTCTTTGCTCCAGGACCGGGAGACGTTCTGTTTGACGTACGAAGCCTCCATGACCCGTCTGTTCAGGGAGGGCAGGACCGAGACTGTTCGCTCCTGCACCAATGAGAGCAGCGCCTTTGTCCGAGCGCTGGAAGGGGGAGAGGTGAGAACGTGGAGACTAAAATTAAGTCCACCTTCCAAATGATAACATCTCACAACTGCTTTTCCTCATAAATCACTCAGTGTGAGATATTAAATATGCGCTAAATCTCATGACATTCTGCACCAGGCAGCAGATGTGTGCAGGCGTTTGTTCCGCGACGCGTCGGAGAAACACAAGCAGCTGTGCCGCTTGGCCATGACCGGCGCGGGTATCGACAGACACCTCTTCTGCCTCTATGTGGTGTCCAAGTACCTCGGAGTGGAGTCGCCTTTCTTGAAAGAGGTTCATTTGATTATATTGTCTGGTTGTTCGTATCGGAGTACCCTGCTCAATGTTGGGTGGTTTTCAGAAGCGGAGGCAAAATCGCAGGAGCTCCTGCAAAAGCTGATGTGATGGCTGGCGTGTGTTTCAGGTGCTGTCTGAGCCGTGGAGGCTGTCCACCAGTCAGACTTCAGTCCAGCAGGTGGAGCTGTTTGACTTGGTCAACCACCCAGAATATATCTCCTGTGGAGGGGGCTTTGGACCAGTCAGTATTACCCAAAAAGTTTCAGAGTGTTTAAGTTGAAGCTGAGCTAGAAACCATAAATAAGCCTTTGTTTGTTTTACATTGTATCTTATACCTTTACATGCTTAGTCTTTCTCCACTCTCTTCTCATCTTTACAGCAGTTTGAGTTCTGAGATGTAGCAAATCACGCTGCCCTTTTTTCCTTTCTTTTTTTTCTTTTCTTCTAAATTTCAAGAGTTGATCGTGGCTTTAAAAGATTACTTGTGTACAGAACAGAAGTGCTTTTGAAACTCACAAGTCAGCTTAGAGTAAAAATATTGCCCGTCTCTTTCTACAGGTGGCTGATGATGGTTACGGGGTGTCTTACAACTTCATAGGGGATAACATCATGAACTTCCACATCTCGTGTAAACACTCATGTCCTTACACTGTGAGTTTGATGTAAACTGTTTTTTTTTCTATTTGGTGTAGGGAAAGAATATGTGACAGCTTTTGGTAACGGTCTATGAAATCTGTGGCCAAAAGTCTCCCAGGAGAGCACAGACTGGATTTGTCTTTATCGCTATATACTTTCTATGCAGTATTTCTAGCTGTTATTGTTTTGACTGCACTTAACAATACTGTCTATAATTTGCTTTCAAACAGCTTTTCTCCTTTTCTATGATACAAATATAGTTTGTTTTCCTCTTTGCTGTCTCCCTTAAAGGATCCCCATAAGTTTGGAGATCAGCTCAGAAAAGCCCTGCATGATATGCTACAGCTGCTGAGCCCCAGCCAAAAGGAGCCCAACAAAACGGAGGAGAGTCGACCTGAGGTCAAGAAGGGGCAGTAGATGCTTCCATCAGAGGAAAGGATGTAAAGGAGTAGGTGCAGGCATACATCATAAAGTGAGGAAAGGCAGGTTTTCATTCCTCATGCACTTAGAGAACTGTACTGTCAGGTGTCAAGAGAAAACTCCATGGGATAACGGATGACAGTGAAGGGGATCTTTTACTAGTGCGTCTATGTTTGTATGTGTGTTTTACTAGCTGCGTGACAGGCGTGTGTGGAGAGAGACACCGACCTCAGAAGAACAAACCAAGAACTGCTTTAGTTTTAACTGTCAAACCCATTGAGCACACATAACCCAGAACTTTACTGAAATGCGGTCACGATTGTGGTTACGTTTGATTAGAATATAGAGGGCCAGTATTTGTTGCACCACTCAGTCAGTGTTGGGGTGGAAAGTCCTACCGTCACTCTACTGCAGGGAATAATTAAGTACCGCTTCAAGTGCAATTTGTTTTGTGCCACTGAATTTCTGTTATTTTTGCCAGTGCAGCTGGAAGTGTGCGGGTGCATCTCGCCTGTCGGGGTTTTGGAGCGAAAAGAAAAGTCGAAGCGGCCTCGTTTTCAATTTTGAAATTTGAATGCAACATTGCTGCAGAGGTGACACCAGATATTTTAAAAACAATTGAAGTGTATGACTTCCGAGTGCTTGCCCAGTATGTGAAAATCTGCTTTTTATGTACACGTCTGTAATGCTGGGCCGAGTGGCAGGTGGTTTGTACATGTAGTGAGACGATAGAGTCTCTTTTTAAATTCAGTCCTGTTTGATAAGAATTCTATTTAGTGCCAACTCATTCAGGAGACGACTTTTGCTTTGTGAACCAAACGTAAATCACTTTACTGTCACAAACACCACTTTTCACTGCCGCCGTTGTTGTTTTGTTTGTTTTATTTCTTTATATGTACGTTGATATCGAAATAAGCGCCATAACAATGCATCTGTATTTATGAACGTGATGTGCAACGATTCAGTCTGCAGCGCTGCAGGTCAGATGGGCATGAGATGTGACACAGATTTCTGTTATTCTGCATCAACCACTGCCTTTTTTGTTTGTTTGTTTGTTTGTTTGAACTCCACATCAGATCAGCTTGTTTCATTTTGTTCTTGCTATATTGTGAGGCTTTTTAATGCAGTGTTAGGAGGGAACATAAAGGCATTCTTAATAATAAAAACAAACAAAAAAGAACTGAAAAGCGTCAAGGGTTTATTTTTATTGACTTGAAAGATTTCCAGAAAAGAAGGAAAAAGACATTAAAATCCACATCGAGAATACAACTTGACACAAGCAGGTTTCTTTTCAAACACGCATCAAATGAAATCGAGGGCAGCTGTCTTTAACGTGAAAGGCAACACACGACTCAAAGAAGTTGCTGAACTGGATCAAGCAACTATAGAAAATGAAAGTGATTGCTTTTGAATATCACCTCTACTGACTGCAACATGTAAAAAAAAAAAAAAAACAAACTCCAAAGCATTATCACAGCGGTCTGATTTTTGATGAAGAAAACACGTCATGTTTTGGGTTTAGCTCTGGGTACAGCGCCACACACTAAATCTGACTTTTATCTCTTAATGTCTATGCGGGCTGTGCCCTACACTCCAGCTCAAGTTCTAATTGTGTTTGGCACTCCTAAATATTTTTCAGCATGTGGCAGATGAGCCTTTGCTGGAATTCCATGAGGCTTCATTGGTTTCTTTCTTTCTTTCTTTCTTTCTTTCTTTCTCTTCTTGTTTTTTTTTTATTTTTTTTTTTTATTTTTTTTATGGAAAATCTTTCCATCTGGCTGGACTTTCCACTGAAATTTGACCCCCTCATACTTTGCTTGGAGCTGTGAAGGCAAGAAAAAGGCCAGAGCATCCCAATTATTAACATTTAGCTTAAAAATTCATCTGACGTGTCAAAGGTAAGGTAACTTACTTCTTTCAAAATGGCTTCACTCACAGCAAAATCATCAAAATCCCCGGGCAACCTCATTTCCATTCGAAATAACTGCTTTGTGATCTTCTGTTTTGTCTTTTCTGTAACATAAAAAGAAAAAAAAAGTTTACAGCAATATACTTTCGTTTAAGCGTTCAAGAATGTTTTTTTTTTTTTGTATCAAAGACGAATGAGAAAATGTAGATTTAAATTTTGCCTTATCCTCCTCATGACTATCAACAGAGTGCATGGTAGATTGTATTTGATATTAAAGGCTTACTCCCATAGCAGAAAAATGGAGTTTTCTGAGAACAACTTCTGTCCCAGAATGTCCCGGTGGGCGCGCTGTAAAGTACACACTCTCCGTCATTGTTTGGCTGACCACCTGCCCAGTTTCTGAAGGAACTGTGACTCTGGTCTGACCATTTCCACTCATCTCTGAACAAACCGATCCAGGCGGAGGTCAGATTCGACCGGCTGATTATTTGCTTTAGTGCCAGGTTCTCATCGGCGTTCGTTGCACTGGCCAAGTCTTTACGGAACTGTCGACAGTGGTCTTGGGCAGCTCTCCAAGTCTTCTCATGAGAATACAACCAAACGGACCCCACCTCTGTGAGAATATTAGAATGGAAAACATACATTTATATATATATATATCTATATACACACACACACACACACACACACACACATATGTGTGTTTTACCTGCATATAAAGGTTAATTAAAGGAAATTACTTCTTTTTTTTTTGTACTTTGTTTTTGCTTAACAAGGGTCCTGTTTTCAGGGGCCTAAAATGACTGAATAATGCTGCTTTGTTGAAAATACAGTTTGCCTACTTTGATAAGTTCCCTGAAAGCACTGACCTTTCTGGCATGCAAACGGGGCTGTTGTTGCACAGGATTCCCCGATCCATTTTCCATCAACCCCCATTTTTCCACAGTGGTGAGTGGAATTGGGTAACTCAGCCCAGTTACTCCAGCCGACTAACCCCTGACTGGCCTGACCTTCTCCCACAGTCCACAGCCACGACGGCGGTCCAGTTTTTCTCAAACCAAACCATATATCTCCGGTCACACCACTGGCTGCTGTCAGATTACCCAGCGTCTTGACGTCGTCATGGCTACCGATGGTGGCGAGATCATTGTACTTTTCCCTGCAGTAACGCTGGGACTCAGTCCAGTTTTTAGCCTCATTTATCAGGTGATACTCACGGATGACATCACTAGATGAACAAAAAGTGACACAGCCTTTGGATAAAAACCCTACAAAAAATTAAATAAAGGGTATATCATTTCATTTTTATGATCATTAATTGTTATTAACATTATAGTTATTGTTGTATTTGCTATAATGATTACCTGCAGCTATCAACCAAATCCCCAGATGAGACATATTTCTCCCTGAAATATAAAACCAAGTGGCGTTACTGTGTGTTATCAGTTGACGGTATGTGATATTACATATGCAACTTGTTCTCAGGCTATACTTTATACTTTGATATTTTCTAACTATTCATTTAACAGTTAAATTTGATCACTTCTCATATCATAGTCACTCTTAAAGCATGCTATATATATATATATATATATATTTACTGTTATATTAATATTACTGTTTATTTAAATAATTTTAAAGATAAAATTTTTGCTTCTTACCTGATGTGCGGCACATCTCTGCATGGAGTAGTATCTCTATCTTCCTCTCCTGCATGGTGATTTACAGCCTTTATATTTGCCTTTTTGGAAAGTTTCATTTGCATTTGCATCATGTCTTTCCTATATTTGCATTAAAAATAAGACGCAAGGCTATTTATGTAGGGGGCGTGGGATGATTGGGACATGTATATGACCTGTTACTTTTGATTTCCGCTGTTGATCTGCTGTTCAAGGTTTACTTTTAGTCGCCAACAGACGTCAGATTCTTGTGGAAGCCTTTCCATTTTGAGGCCTTTGTGTGCAGACAGAAATTGTCTTGATTTTGGACCTGTTAATTCTTTCTCATCTCTACTTGTCTGAGCTCCTACCACCTGTGTCGGCCTCTGATTTTAGCAGTGAGGTCAGCAACAAACCCTTCCCTCATTATCCTGCCTGTCAGACTTCAGCTTATTCCCCAAAAAAAGCCACCAATAATCCACATGCAGCCCATGTCCTTTTTTAAATTTTTTTTATTTTAAACCGTGGCCTGCCTTCACACATTTGTTGTTCTATATTTGCGAGAACCGCCTCTTTTCACAGCCTTTAAGCAATATCTTATTAGGAAGTTGACTTGATGGGGATTTGTATTTTGCCTCAAAAAGAGCGGTGGGTGGGGACCTCACACTTGGACTGTGGCAGCCAAACTATGTCCACGTGTCATCAGTAATAGAAGTGCACACACACACACACACAGCTGTGTCACTACAGGGACCCTCATATATAAAGCTGTGTCCCTCTTGGTTGTTACACCTCTTCTACTCACCATCATTATCTTTTTGCTGTCCAGGTATGTGCGTTCATTTGTCCTCTTTTCGTAAACCAAGGTGTTTTCATGCAGCTCTGAGCCGTTCGCAATGTGTCACTGACTGCCTGTTGTCTCTTAGTAAAGATCAAATCAGCATTTACTACTTCAGTAAAATTATGTCACTCTACAGTTTCACTGGGAGTCATTTCACATCATTGTTTATGGACGGCAACGGCTTTAATTTGAACAAAGTCTCATTTAAAGACAACGGAAAAAGCTTTGCTCTGATATTTTTCTAACAGATCCACTGATAATGTAATGTGCTGCGTGAAGAGAGTCTGTCAAAGTCTGTTTTGTCGAAGCTTTCCAGCATCCTTCCAGCTTCAGCCTCAGGAATTTGCGGGTGTTGGATATGGCAGATGTTTCCTAAAAGAAATTCCCTGTATTACCTTAGAATGCGATGAAGGTTATTCTCACTTTGGACATTTGATCCCTTTTAAGCCTTCAAACGAGAGTGAACAAACAGACAATCTGATCTAGATGCTTTAAAACGTTAAACAACGTCGGGTAAAAATCATGTAAAATAAACACACTCGTATCACGACTTTTCAACCTGATAGACATTTCATTCCTGCAGTATTTTTTTAAAGTTTGGGATTATCATACATACTAAACACTGGACCCACTAGAGGGTGATTGTGTGCTGATGAAGGTGTAATAGAGGTTTGAAATTAAACATGACCATCATCAATATGGCAAGTTTATTTCTGGTGCCCTCCTGTCCTCTCTCAGCCAGTTTAGCCAACAGTGAAGCAATGTGACGAATTCCTCTCCCAATCCTTCATCAGCCTTTTGTCCAAGGCTCTGTTGATTCAGATCCACATTCTCATACTCTGAGATCTTGGCTGAAAATGAACTATAAAGGGATCTGAGACACTGGGGCCGTCTCATGGGAGCAACTGCTGTGTTAATATGCCCAAAGACAGGCAGTCTGAGTGGGCTTTGAAAACTGGCTGAGCTCTGGAGCACCTTTGCAGAAACGCATAGACATGCTTGTTCTGTTCAACTGCAGCCCGTCGGATGGTTTCGACTTTGCACCGTTTGAATATAAAATACTCCACCTGCTTGAAAAAGGAACACTAGAACATGAATATGAGCGTGAAAGGCAGGGATTAGAATAGCTGAACTATTTATTGGGCTCATGACACATTAAGTTCCCCTTCGAATTAAGTGAGACAGCAAGTAGATGACGAAGGCCTTGGCTGGTGTTAACAGAAGGCAGCCGACCTGCTTAATGTCTCTATCCCACATTCTCTTGTAAATCAAATTAAACAAGAGGATTTGACAGTTGGTCTCTCACTCTTATCCTGGGTAACAGGATGCTCGGTTCTGTTGACCCTCTGGCTTCTTCTATTCCTAGCTTTTCCATTAATCTCATTGTTTTTTTTTCCTACGCAGGACGTTATATGAGATCATGATTTTGTCAGTTTATTATGTAAATATCACTTCATAAGTTGTATCAGCTGAATTTTAGAGACCTTATCATTGTCAGACCAAACTAATTCCCCACATTTAAAGAAAGAAATGTTCTGGATCTGCATTCAAACCTACCGGATTCTTCCGCTGCCTGTGCTCCACTTCTTTAGCTCGTGAAATTCTGACTTGTTGGGGAAGAGTTATCCTTATTTATGAAAGTACTCACTACTCTATTACATTTGTGGTCTCTCTCCAGTGTTGCAATGTCCTGTGTAGAAGAGCACGGGTGAGTCAATCCAGTCCGACCACGTTCATTTATGACGCATTCATCTGTTTTATGGCATGTCTAATGCGTTTGTTTCACTTGCTTTGTTTAGAGAGCTTCATGACGGTAAGGACGGTGGTTTATAAATCTAATAATCCTAAAATACATCTTTTTTTCTGAACTCAATCCCACTATCATTGTCTTTCACCAGAGGAAGATGAGGAGCAGGGAGAGGAAGGTGAGACTGTGAAGTTGTGTTTTATTGATAGCAACCATACTTTAGAACCATGCTTTGTAATCTCTCATACCATGTTGTCTTCTACATTTAAACTTTAAGTCATTTTAATTGTGGAAAAAACAAACAAACTAAACAACTAATTGACATTGTCTCTGCTCCTCTGGCTGTCACGTTGAAGAAGAGCGGCCCAAATACAAGTAAGAATATATGTCTGGGAATTAGAAATACTTGTATGTAATGTGAATTTGTTTATTAACATGAGCTCGTGTTGTTTTACAGGCCAGTGGTCACACAGCACGCTGCACCAAAAATCCCAGAGGGGGAGAGAGTTGACTTTGATGTATGTTCCCTCAAGACTTTTGTTTAAGGGAACGACTGTGTCCAAACCTCTCAGAGAAAAACCCTAAATTTGTGTGACCACCGATCTCCCCTGTTAGGACATCCACCGGAAAAGAATGGAGAAAGACCTCCTGGAGCTGCAGACTCTGATTGATGTCCACTTTGAGCAGAGGAAGAAAGAGGAAGGGGAGCTGATTGCACTGAAAGAAAGAATTGTAAAGCATTTGTGTTTGTCTATTATTTTGCACTTTTCCCCTAATAGGGTACTGTCAGGCTTTATAGTTATTAAAGGGGCGATGTGCTAATGTCTGCTTTTTGTTTCAGGAGAACCGGCGAGCGGAGAGAGCTGAGCAGCAGCGTGTGAGGGCTGAAAAAGAGCGCTGCAGACAGACACGGATTGCTGTAATTCATTATTTCATTGCACATGTTTTCTCCATCCCATAACATGCTTAGATCACATTATCTTGGCCAAACGCACTGTACGGGAGCAAATCAAACACAATGGGAAATGCTTTAACCAGTTGAAGGTGACTTTTACAGGAGGAGAGACAAAGGAAAGAGGACGAAGAGGCGAAGAAGAGGGCAGAGGATGAGGCCAAGAAGAAGAAGGTTCTCTCCAACATGGGGGCTCATTTTGGAGGGTTCCTCGCTAAGGTCAGTGTATACTCATAGGCAGGTGTGATGCGTGATACTGTAAGTTTGTGGAGAGCATTTTAGGTTGAAGTAAATAACCTGACAACGACAAGTGTGTGTTTCATGCAGGCAGAGCAAAAACGAGGCAAACGGCAGACCGCAAGGGAGATCAAGAAGAAGACTCTGGCAGACAGACGCAAACCGCTGGCTATCGAGAACCTGAGAGAAGACGACCTGAGGTCAGTGAAGGGCTCATAAAGAACGGGTGTATTTTTTCATTTTGGTATGTTTCTGATAAGTGTTCATTGTATAGGTTCATGTTTTAGAAATGCTAGCTGGGCAGGCCTGGTGCATTTTGGAGGGATTTTGTATCCGTCTGTGATCCAAAGCTGTCCATGCGTTTCAGAGACAGAGCTAAAGAGATGTGGGAATGGATCCACCAGCTGGAATCAGAGAAGTTTGACCTGACTGAAAAGATGAAGAGGCAGAGATATGAGGTGAGCCCATAAGCTATGTAAGGTTAGTTCTTAAAACACATTCTGATGGCGTTTTTTTTTTTTTTTCAGATCAATGTCCTCCTGAACAGAATCCAACATGCTCAGAAATTGTGAGTCACTGCTTATCACCATGATTCATTGTTTTGAACTTCCACACCTGAAGCGAGCAAAGTAGAGCACCTTGTGTGTTTGACTATGCAAACATGTCACAAATAACAGGCTGCAGTTTTTGCAAGTGTTGATTTTAGTGCTTCTTTTCAAACAGGATGCACACATCTAGGATATTTTCATAACTTAGTTATGCTTAAAGGGAAACAGAACGACTTCTGCTTTTTAAAAATAACCAAAGTAAGAAATGCTTGTCTGTACTGTGACGACAGCTTGTAATCAGCTTGAAATTTCCTCTTGTCTTTACGCAGCAAAAAGGTTCACGGGAAAGGGAAGGTTGGAGGACGCTGGAAGTGAACCCACGCAATACATACAGGAGGCACAAACTAACAAGGAGACGCTTCGCTAGTTTTTAGGACGGGACTGCAGCACCTTTGCAGCTTTTATCACTTCAGCTAAGCGACTTGTGATGGATTTCTGTGGGATCTTTATCGGAAAGCATGAATTTAAACTTGCATCCGCCATTATCAAAAAATGCATGCATATTTAATTTAAACTAGAAACAAAATGATTGTTATTACTGTTGAAATGTCAAAAATAAAGATTCAAAGCTGTAAACAAATTAACGTAAATTACGAACTGAGTTTTCTAACAATTTTTACATATCGGCAGATAAGCTTGAAATTAAATTCCGTCTGTGCTATCAAGCTTCACCGCTCTAACTGTCCTTTGCATCTTGTTGAGATAACTCTCCCTAGGACAGATAATGTGATGTGTCATTGTGTATAATAACCACGCTGTTATTGAAGAGCGCAAACATTTTAAGGTTTTTGTATGATATTTCAAAGCATGCAATTACTTGCGAAGGTACAAAAGGCAAATTCAAAAAACCAAAAACTGTGTACAGTTATCATGTCACATGACATAGACCACTGTGATGAAGTAAACCACCTTCACTGCTTGTGTTGTATGAAAACAGCATGGATGTCATCACTGCTTCCCTCGTGCCGCGGTTCAAATCCAGCATCCAGAGCCATGCTCGCCACTTTCTTCGCAAAGCCTGCTTCTTGCTCTTTGTTCAGATCCAAAATGTACCTGAGACACACGAACGCAACTTCAATGCAAAGGCCACAGTCACTGTCACACTTAACTTTAAAAAGTAATGCCATTAAATTTGGGACATGGCGCATAGAAATATGTGATACCCAAATGCAAATAGTGTGTAATCACACAGCAGTCCCCATGCTTTTAGTAACTGTACAGTCACCATGGTAACGAGCCATGTTACAATAAAAACCCTCACTTGGCCAGCTCCAAGACAAGCACAGCGTCTGGTGCTGCAATCTGTCTAATCACGGGGCCCAACTGGTGCACGCAGCTTCACAGTGTAGACGGAGGGGGAAACAGAAACAAAGAAATGAAACGTGTTCAGCAGTCAGATCTGTAGTCTGCAGTCAAGGTGCATAGTAAGTACTTACATCCAATTAAATTATTTTGCTGGTACCCACAGAAAATCTCACCCGACAGAGAAAAAAAATGCGTTGAAGAAGTGGGAGTATTTCTGTTTCTCTGGCAGTTTTTCAAGCGAGTCCATAGGCAGAAATGTCACGGAGACCCCGTTCAGGTGCATCAAGTCTGAGAAGATTTGTGGAAGTGAGAGTTTTAGTTGCTGTTATCAAAACATCAAAAGAGGCTTAACAAGGATGAGAAGTGATCTGTTATAGACTGGTGAGCAGAAAGTATTTTAGATCACCCCTGAAACGGCAAAAACAAAAAAAAAAAAACAAATCCTGCAATTTGAATTACCACTGCAGATGTGTGAGCTGCCATTTTGACTCCAATCTGACTGTACCTAAGGCTAGTTTTAAAAGCCTTTTACCACTGATCGTGATGGAGTTCTGGTCAGCTCTTGCGGATGCCTCTCCTGCCTCTGTGTCTGACTTAGAAGCTGTGAGGCAGCTCCGTCTACTGGACAGGGACTCGAATAACCCCTGAAGGTTTGCAAAGGAAATATCCTGGGCTGTCTGCACATGAGGAGAAGGAAAGGATGGCAAAAGTAGACATTCACATGTTCTTTTTTTAGCACAGCTTCAAGTGCATAATGAAAATAAATGGAAATTCAAATCTCATGTCTAATCTTTGCCGTTGTTTTACTTTGATGTGTTGCCCATTCTGTGTTTTCAGCAGGCTCTTGTCATCGCTTTCAATGCCAAAGGAGAGATAGGGACTTGAAACGATGTCTCCCCAGTAACCCCTGAAGGCCACTTTGTCCCCTCTCTGCAAAGACACACACACACACACACTCACACATATAAAACCACGTTCCTTAATATCATTTGATTTGTACGCTGTGCAGCAAAACAGATTAGCCCTCACCTGACTAAACACTCTGGGAGAGAGCAACGTCGGATTGGTTATTTGGTAGACACCTTCCCTCATTTCAAACGCCAGTCCCTGCTCTCGCCATCGCACATATTGGTGTTTGTTAATGACACCGCACTGCACACAATGAATAGAGAAAGAGTTTACATTCCTCAGTACAGCCTGTAAACCTCAAAGTTGGTCATGAATGACAATTTCTGTAACGAGCTGTTTATGTTCAAATTGGAGCCTTACATTTCAATATCAAAACAAACGATAAGACTCAAAATGAATCGTTACCCCTTTCTCGTGCAGCTTCATTGTAAGGTCCCAGTCAAAGCAGCCCTTTTTGGAGTCGTAGCGCGTACCGAGATGCTGCCTGACCCGATAATCCCAGGCCTTGGACATCGATGCAGAAGCGGGATGCTCAGATGAAGACGACTGGATCCACATCTTGAATATCCTTGCTAGCTCATCTCGCTCCTTGAACTGTAGAAATGCTCAGTGAACAAAATTCAACTTGGTCAAACTTTGTGAAGCACTTGCACCGCAGCGCTTTCTTCACTATGCATGTTACCTCAAATCTAGTTTTACACGGGCGTGATTGAAACAGGCCCCTGCTGAATGAAATATTCCACTAAAATAAGGACTTACTGATACACAGAACAAGAAGCTTGTTTGACACAATGTTTTACCTTGAGAAGAGTCGTGTCCAGGCAGGTGTGAGTGGCCGTGTCCAGCGTTTCAGTAACACACAGAGAGAGCTGTGTTGCTGCTCGTCGCAGTGTCTCCTCTGTCTGACTGCGGATTTCACTGTTCCCAAACACCTCCAGGAAAACCTCTGTCTTCTCTGAAAAGAGATAACAGGACAAGACAAACTAGAGATGTAGGACCCATCTGGATTTTACTAAATTAATAATTCACCAAAATCCCACCGACCATTAATTCCCATTATTTCATGGGGCATCAGTGCAAGGTAGAGGAGCAGGAGCTGCCTAGCCACCACCTCCATGCTGTTTTCTATCACCCATACCTGCAGCGCAGCATAGAAGAAAAGATTTGTGCCTCGCACTTGTTAGTCACCTGTTCTCAAGGGTAACAGGACTGTTTCAGAGACTGTAGCTCACATGAAGACTTTGTTTGTCCTGCAAGCCAGCAATGGTCTTCAAAATATGTCTCGGATCTCCGCTGCCCACCAGTAAGACATTGATGTCTCCTTCATGTCTCATAGGGCCTAGGCACAGACAGAAAAAACACGAGGTAGTTCTAACACATAAATGCATACTTTTTTAACTAGACACTTAAGCAAGGCAGTGTTGTTGGTTTGAGTGAAAAGTTATATCTGCATTTGAAAGGAAGTTTGGCAACAAATACATTTATTTCATTTGTGGTGAGAAAAGGTAGTTTGATATCTAACATACTATATAGCCAGTTTTCTTTTCGAAAATTCTGTTTAATTGTATTGTTTTTAATATTATATTATTGCATTATAGTTGGATAAACAACCGAAGGGGGTGTTAATTTAAACACCTAAATCTAAACCTTAATCTAATCTAATTTATTGTTCAAAAAAGTGTTTTATCTTCTAAAAACCTCACGTGGGGGACAATGGAGTCAGAGGATTAATCAACTACGGCTGCATTACTTTAAAATCAAGGTAAATGTATATTTACCTTCTTCAGATAAATAAAGACGAGTAAAATTAAAATACTGAATAATCGTGTGCTAAAATTACACAAAAGCTCAGTAAATTGGCAAAGAGTCAGGCTATGTAATCTCTGTAACAAGTCGCGAGGGTCTCACCCATACTGTGCAGGTCGCGCGCGGGACTAAAACCCCACCAAGCGATGCAACCCGCACCCTCAGACGCCCGTCCAGCACTCATCTTGTGATGTCAACAACAGAAAGGAGACAAGGAGCTGTATCTGGGTGACAGCTGTGTATCAAGACCAAATAAACTGCTGTACGCCACAGTGTCAGTGAGCACACAATGCTAAGCTAAGACAGAATGCTAATTAACGCGTATCGTACGTTAGATAAAGTTAGCTTGGGATTTTAGCTAGTGTCCGATGCAGTGGCCCGTCTCAAGCCGTATTATGTTGCCAAGAACCTGTTGTAAGCTATTACAAAATCTTATCAAACCGAGTAAAAACCTCCTCCACTGTATAATAACAACTTAGAATAGAATGCTGCTGACTGTCTGATCATAAAGTTTGGCTTCTGTTGCTAGGCAACTCTATCAAAGTGGGAAAGACAGACGCCACCTGCCGGTGAAGGCCTATAAGTTTCACTCATATATTGAAAAAGGATCGACAAAATAATATTACGTAAACAAATGACCTATCACATTTAAATTTACCAAAAAGGAAAGAAAAGAAAGCAATGATGGGAAGCGTTTCAGTGTAGATTTATTTGCACTTCACTTGACTGTCGCACCACAGCACTACAAAACGAGCAAAAAGGCTCAGTGGACAAATAACATGGAGAAACTCTATTATATCATTAGTGCTAATAAACATTTCAAAGCATATAATTGACTGTGTATACACAGGTCTAAAGGCCTATGCCTAGGCGTAGGCAAATGACTAATAACAAATAACTGTTTTCCAAGTATACAAATAGTCATGTTGGTTTACAGTGAAAGGTACATAGGAAAAGTCAAGGTTTTTTTTAAATCAAATGTAAAAGAAAATTCATATAACACATATGCCTGCACACACACACACACACATACACACAGTACAGACAGGTGCCAAATTAGAAAACCTGAACCATTTTCCTTGTCCGTATGGAAGAAGAAGTCACTGCAAATAAATACAAAGGAAACACCTCTATCCCATGATGCATTTTTTATTCTGATGGAAGTGGCAACTTCCTGGAAGACAGTCCTATAGGGCAATTAAAACACCCTAACAGCTTACTGAGCCACTTAACGCTATTTATTCCTTTAATGTTTCACCCGTCTGTATCTCAGAGGAAACAAAATGAAAGCAGAACACACCATTACATGAAAAACAACAAGTTCAACACCAAATTACTTCTCGGCAGCCTTGGATTCCACCGAGGCGTGACTCTAGCGAGGTTTTGCCTTGAGTGCTGCATCAACTTCTTCCTCGGGCAGAAGAGTGTGCCACTGGGCCACCGGACGTCTGGGATTGGCGAGCATATCCGACCAGTGACGCAGACCCACACCCGTAGCTCCATAACCCATAAAGGTCTTTCCAATGGCGTCATTGCTCCCAAGTTTATCATAGTCAAACACTGTGATGACCACCTGTACTTTCTGATAGGAAAAACAAAAAAATATGAAAATGCAATCACACTTTTTTGACACTATCACGTCTCACTTAACAGTGATCAGTGATGTAAACCCTACCTGTATTTGCGCAAAGGGGACCTCAAAGCTGAAACTCTCGTTAAAGTAAGGGTTGAGTGTATTTTTCTTCACCGTTGTCTTCTTCTTCTTGATACGCTTTCCATTTTGTTGCAGAACAATCTTCACAAAGGGGTCTTGGAAAAGATGAGAAAGGGGTAAGCAGCTTTTTACAGTCAGTTGAGCAAATATCAGACAGAATGATAGACGTGGTCAATGGCACGAGGCGTGTTTACCTGATAAGCCACCGACATCCATTTTCTTAAGATTCTTGGCCTCCATGATGTTTACTGTCAGTTTCCCAGCAGTAGGTACATAGCGTAGAGAAATGCAAATATCACCCAGTTTCTCTTGCTGAAAGGACATTTTTGGAAAGTGTTGGGAAGTTATATAGCTGCTTATTTTCATTGTTTCCTTTTTTTAAATTTTTTTTTACAAGTGATTGAACAGTCTGTTTTTTTGTAAGACATTTATATATAAATTGCATGTTTCTATGTCACTTTTTAGTGCAAATGTTTATCCTATTTTTTTACCTCCTCCTTCTCACCACTCTCCAAGTCCTTCCATTGTTGCATAGGCTGGCCCAAATCAATGCTGTTCATGGGAATCATTATTTCACCAATCATATCATGCTTGGAGAAGCGATCAAAGTCGAAAACCTGCAGGATCAAAGTCTTTCCGCCCAACTCTGCATATGGAATCTAGAAAGAGAGGCCATCACAAAATTTAGATGCAAAATAGTCAGAAAGTAAGCTGTTTTGTTCACATGCAACAGAATCTGACATCTGGCGCAGCAACAGCGAAGCATAGCATAGAATGGCAGGAGAATGGATGGGGATGTCTGCACATATGTCATTCAGGCAATGTAAGACTGAAGATGAGGAAGAGACATAGACCAAATTTCTAGCCATTAAGGGGTAGAGACATTATCTCACTGACAGCCCAGAACTCCAGCTGGGACATCTGACAGACCAGACAAAGGCTCGTCAGACGTGAGGTACCTTAAAGATGAAAGTTTCGTTGAAAACAGGGCACAGGTTTTTGCGCTGAACCTTGGTCTCGTACTTCTTCTTTTTGTCAGGCAAGAGAAAGACTTTGACATAGGGGTCTGAGGTTCCACCCATGTCCATAGCAGCAAGGTCCTGAGCCTGAAGGATGCCCACTATGAGCTTCAGAGGAAAGACAACGCATGTCAGAATGATCTTCATCAAACATGGTTTTAAAATAAGAGTTTATTTCTGCTTTTGTGTCATTTAGGTGTCCTTATATTCTGACTCCTGACAGGACTGCGTTTGGTGGAATTGTCGATGTTTCCGTGCGGATCTCACCTGGCAGTCTGTGAAGTTGTAGTCCAAGGAGAACTCCAGTCTACCCAACTTCTCCTGTTCTTTCTCCTCTTCCTCACCCTCCTTCTTCGGCTCCCCGTCCTACGAGACAAAACAACAGTGCAATGGTTATTCATCATCGTTGTCAGGCTCATAACCAGGTAAGACAGCAGAAAAAATAAATCTGGAGTAACTCACCTTATCGCCACCCTCTCCTTCCCCGTCCTTTGCCTTTCTGCGGCGACCCGCCTTCCTTTCCCTGACCTTCTTTGGCTTTTTCTTTTTTCCAAAGCATTTTTTGAAAATACAGAAGATGAGGCACGCCACCAAAACTAGGACCACCACAACAATGGCTGCCACTGCCCACATGGGAACTGCAGAAGAGGTGAATTGGCAGATCAGTACTCACTCTATACAAAATGGGAGTAAGAGAATCGATCATTCATGTCGGATCGTTCAATGTTCTTTGTCCTTTTCTCGAATTGAAAACAAAACTTTGAAGTGGCATTTCAAGTTTCTTGACTTTAACATTTTTTAAAGCACTCACTTATCTCAGTAACGGTTTGCTGAGCGTGTGTTTGGTCAGTAACACCCTTCTCCACAATCAGTTAATAACATACTTCCAGTTGGGAGTGGCTCTGTACAACCACAGCCACCATCAGAAGTAGCTCATCATTAAGTGCCTCAACCCTGGTCTCATAAGCAGGAGTTAACGTTGGCACAAATGTTGCTGTGGTTGATGTAATGACCAAAATCCAAACAAAAACTAGTTCATATTTTGATGAAACAACTATTTGAAAGTCCAAAACAAGAATCTCTTAGACATAAATCTGTATCTTAGCTATAAGAAAAAAAAAAAAGACCTTATACTCGTTGTAAAATTTTGATAATGTGGCAACATTTTGTTTCAACATGTACATTATGTTATGTGGTACTTTCTCATGTTGTGAATGATTTAAGAACCTTACTTGGCAGATGATTCAGTTCATTCATGAACTTCTCCTTTATTTGGTTGTAGTCGTGATGTTCTGTGTGCGAGTGTTCGTGGTGCTCTGGCTGAGTGTGCTCATGATGAGCTGGCTCTGTTGCTCCCTTCGATTCTGGTTCGGATGGCTCAGCAGTCCTCCGGACCCGGACCCCATCGCTGACCAGCCTCATGCCGGCTGTCAAAACAGCAGAATCAGTGCCTCGACTCAGGCTGTGTGAGTCTGTTACCCTGCCTGTCTAGTTGACACATACAGTGAGTCACAGCCCATTTTCACATGTATACTGTGTAATCCCTGCGTTTGTATGTTGCCTTATAGACCAGGAGCACAGGACATCTCTAAGCCAGATGCTCAACATGGCTGACCCTAATCCTTCTGTTACTCTCATACCATGTCATCTCCTCCATCCCATAACCCACACTTTCACTCCCACATTCATCCCATCCCCGTTTTTCTGTGGTCTCTGGTGGGGACTGGATTAAACTCTGGTAGTGCAATATTAATCCGAAATCAGAGATTCTCAAAGCCTTTATAAATAGAGTCTGGTCTCATCTCTCAATATTCCTCACACAGACCAGGTTTTCACCCCGTCAAGCCGTTTTTCGGAAGTTTTCTGTTGTGCCGTTTGTTTATTTTTGGGATTTGAAAGTTAATCCCAGTTGACTAAAGTCAGGATTCAGAGAAACTGTAGTCTTTTTATTAGTTGTTTTTATGGATTACCCCACATTCAACTTGACAACAACCAATAAAATCTCAGAATCTATCATTTTGCCTAAATATATTATGGGTTATCTATTCGCTAAAGTCAAACACAAGATTTTTCTCACAAGTCTTTAAAAAAACACAGAATTCTATAACACGATTAAAAGGATATAAAAAAAAAAAACATCCCATCAGGAAACCTTTTACCCGACAGACCCAAAAAACAAAGACACGGTTTGTATCTGCCAAAAATGTCAAATTTCTTATCATACATTTGTCAAATGACGACACAAAGCAAATCACATCAAAGAAACCCCCCACAAGGTTGCTCGTACTTTCAAGTGGGTTTGCTTAAAATCTGATCGCGAAGAAAAAAATATTTTTTCTTCTCACCAGGTGTATTACGAAAAAAAGGTACGTAACAAAAATGTACCTACCTGTTGATGGGTCCCCTCAATGCACAAAGACCTGTTGGACCAACTTTTGGCTTTAAGTGTGTTTCGAATTACCTCAACTTTAGGTGGTTTGTTCCCCTTAAACACTTATCAGTCCTTTCGGGATGCTGCTGTCTCTGACTGGCAGGCTCCCTGAAACCCTTTCCATCAAAGCACTGGCAAATTACTAGAGCAGTGCTATCATTTAATCCGCCCCCCACCCCTCCTCCTGATATTAGAAGGCTGACAACACATCTGTTGCTTTCGTCTGACCAAGAAAGAACAAAAACCAACAGCTTTTCAGCTTGTTTTTTCAAGGCACCGTTCTAAATTCGACAGAGAAATTTAAGGCTTCCCCCCGCCACTTAGGTGGCAAGTGACCGTTTATTGCATCCGTGGCAGTTGTGTTTGTGTTTACCCATCGGACTGAAGAGATTGGAGTGCATCCAGCCTTCCACTAATCCCCTCTGCATAGCTGCCCACGTTATCAATCAAACAACTTTTAGTAAGAGCGGACAATCCATTTCCCCATCCCTTGGCTTGCCATGTTACTGTAAAGTACCACACACACCCTTATTTAGAGCACTACCTGGTAATCCTCAGGCATTCTGCCATGTGTTCGCACTGCTACATCTGGGTTTACCAGTGGCCAATCAACTGTAAAAGACAACACCAACAGTGGAATAGAAAGTTTTAAGAATTTACGATTGGGCTTTAGCAAACTGAATTCCTCTTCGGTGCTTTTTGTAGCCGACCGAGTAAGCTAACCAACAGGAACTATCATGTATAATAATAATAATAATATATACACACACACCTTATATAAGATATAAGTAACTTTATATCCCTTCACATAAAAGTCAAACAAATCAGATGAGGAATTGAAGCTCTCACAATATTGACACAGTTCATCTAAAACGCCTCCAGGTCTGATTACTTAAAGGCAAGTGAAAAATTAACTGAGCAACAACGGCTCACGACCTTGACGTGATGCACACCGTCAGCAGGCCTCTGCACCTGAACCTTTTCTTTACAGAAACGTATAATTCCACTAAAAGCAGTCATCATTTTACAACCACAAAATGCAGTGGTGTAATGGTAAGCTCAAAACACCCAGTTGGTGGGTAAGCAAAGTCCGACGGTTATCTACTCTGTGTCCTATAGGTGCAGACATGACACAGCATGAAAACATGCTCAGACTGCATGATGAAAAAGCAGATAAGCGGACATGTTAACATGCAGAAAGAAATAGGACAAAAGTTGGATTTTAATGAATGTTTTAATGCCTTTTCTCAGATTTAAAAAAACCCTTGAATTCCTGATTTGACTCAGGCGCTTTCACAAAAACAGGCTGAAACACAACACAATGGAATGCATGACATGATAAAACAGAGTCTATGCGAGCAAGCGACTCATTTAACGGTAACAGCTTTGGAAAATGGATGTTTTCTTAACCATTTTATTGAGACGTTTTATTTATTTTTTAAGAGATATTTCCAGTTCACCTGCCTTGACTTTCTCTCGTGCCTTTGGTACAAGAATGGAGTTTTGGAGTAAACTGTGCAAATATTGTCAATATTGTTACCTTTACTGAAACAAATGCACCATTGACCTACTTTGCATATTGTAAATATGGAGCTTGTGTCACCTGCACTGCCAGGGCATTTACAGAGTGTGTTTATCGAACAGGTATTCTCCCATGGAGCCCTGAGTCTCAGAAGCAGTGAGGCGGGTCAGGCTGCCCACGTAGTCTCCCAGCTTCTTGATGGCATCATGGCTGTCGATGAGGAAGTCCTGCTCGAGGAAGTCGCACAGCTACAAAAGACAGAAATGGGTAAAAGTGATCATCAAGCTAGGTGTTTACTATCAAACAGCTATACAACAGTCTAAAAACAAGTACGTATTTATCTAGATCCAGACTTACATGTGGGTCATTATTGGTGCCAGCTCTGCGGTGCACGTCAAGAACACATGTGTTTAAGGACTTCTGGTATTCCAGGGCAAAGGACAACGCATCCAGGCCACCTCTCCAGTCGTCTTTGCTTGGCTTCTAGAACAGAAAGTTGAAACTTGGATCAACAGCTGCACCAAGTAAACCACTCCTTGCATTAACGGTTTTTGAAAACGCCACCCGTTGTTGACCGAGACGTACAGCGACGGTCTGAAGCAGAATCCGGCCTCCTCTCATGTTCTGATATTCCAGCAGCTTCTCAGCCTGTTCCCTCTCCTTTACCGAGCGCTCCAGGAAGAAACTGGAGAAATTTGGCAAGGCAACATCATCCCTGTCAAAATACATCCCCTACAAGACATGGGAGAGAGAGAAAACAAGACGAAATACATTCAGGGCTTACAGTACAGACACCAGAAAGAGGAGTCACGGCAATGAGGCCAGTATTCAGAGATATTCATTACATAATAAATGCTTTATACAGCTGTTACTCTAGGGGAAAACTTACCAAGGACAGATAAGTGTAGGAAGCGCTGAGCTTCACATTGATAAGCTTGTTGACGTCTCCTTCGGTCTCCGCGTGGAAGTTTTGTTTCACCGCAGACTGCATTTCTAAAAGACGGGAAAACACAGCAACAAATGCGGCTATCGTAAAAAAAGAAAAGTGTAGCAGTTTAAATCCTGTGCTCGCACACGCCACAAAGAGTGTTTTAGCAGTTGAAAATGAATCACCTCTTACCTTTCACTCTGAGACTAACTTGACTAACAAACGCTCGAGGTCAGTATGCTTCCCCAGAAGACTGCTTGTGATAAAGCTCTGCACGCATTTGCCTGGCCGGCTTTTACACAACTGATATTTAAGGGCTCAGTTAAACACCAGCCCAACAGCAGTCATGTGTGAGGAAGTGATAGGAGCTCAGGTTGAATGCAACATCTCCACCTGAAGCTGAGGTGAGCACGCGCTGTTAGGCGCGCGTGCCGCTAAACTGGAGCTCGGATGACGCCAATTCTCTTGAAGACTTTACACAAGAACTTAACCACGCTAATGCTTTGTTAACAGTTGTAGTTAAACAAATGGGGTCGCTCAGAAGCTGAAGTGCAAGCTGGCTGGTTAGATAACATTAGCGCCACAGAAACAATGATTAGGTAACAGTCAGCTGCGCCTAACCTGACTACAGTTGGAAAAGCCTGCTTCAGATAAACGCCACCTTTTCATTCAGTCGCCCACCTCGATTAGAAAATGACTCAAACCTTACTTCGCCAATTCCGTCACAAGATGCTGCCTTCGTGTTTACAAGGATGACCCTCCGAACAAACGCCTTCTTTTTCTTTTTATAGGTTGGGAGAGGGGAAGACGCTACAGCTCATTACTGCCCCCTATCCTTCGTTTTCTTTTAAGCGATTGACGCCCACTAATTGTTGCAAGGTGAATGAAATTCTTAATTGAAAACGTACAAGGCAGGAGAGGCTCCCATGCCTCCTGAAATCTTAGGGAAAGCATTTTCAGATCTTTGTATGCATAGACTCACTCATTCGTTCACAAAGAACCGCTCCTCTGATAGCTTTGACATCCATTTTATGTGTCTGTATAGTCTGAATCTGAACAGATGTTCTATCTCTTTTTTTCTCTCTTATTTTTAGTAGTTTTATTCCGGTTGTGTAGTGTAAGCAGAGTTAAAGCAGTTTTTCTTGCTATTCTTAGGTGTGAAAATGGCTTCTTTCTATGAAATGAGATCTTGTCACACCCATTTTCTGTCTCATGGTGTTTTCTAGAAACAGCTCAATCCCAAACCCGCTGTGTTATATTCTCTCCTCATTCTTGCCATCAGCTCTCGTCACCAGTGGCTGAATGTCACCCAGCCTTAGATTCAGTCTTTTTTTTTTAGCATTTCTTGTACTTTAGTTACCCGAATAACTTCCTTTTATTTAGGGGTTGGATAAAAGGTTTCAAAATGAAGTTTATTATGGCACTTTTCCATTACTACAGAGGACAGTCTGTGTCCGTCATTGATTAGGGCCAGCAGCGTATTCAACCCCTCCCCCAAATGTTATCCCGTGATCCCGTGATTGAAAGGCCTTTTTCGAGCCGAGGTGAAGAACTGGAACTGAAGGCCGCTCTCGATGTCTGACCCTTTATCTTTTATATGGGTGTCTCAGATTCTTTTATACATTTAGTGTAACCTTTGGATAGCTATTAAGTGTAACCCAAGTAGATAAAAGCATAAACAAGTATGTGTTTGATCAGCCTCGTTCAAAAAGAGGCATGAGAAAGGAAGGACTGTAACCGTAATTCAAGTTGTTGAAGTATCTGGCAAACAGCTGTGAACTTCTGAATCAGTTAAAGAGAAATTGAGATTTTAAGGAACTGACTAAGTGTTGTGACCATAGAGAAGTTGATTAGAATAACTGTTCAAGTGTTTCTTCTTTCTGCTTAAGTTGTTTATCATTGATTTACCTATGCATACAAGTCATGTTTATGCTTTGTAGTGCTGACATTCGAATAAATGAAAAAGCAGATTGTGTAGGACTTATTCGTGGTGCTAAAATGTCAGGATGGAACGGTAGGCTTTAAACATTGTCAGATATTTGCGTTCTGCCACTACAATTTTGAACAGGAATGTGACTTGATAATGCTTCTCTTTCAAACCTCCCACCCAGCAACTGGCAAAAAAACTGAAGTGAAATCCTTAGAATGAAGTCTTGCCTTTCCTTCGAGACCAAAAAAGACTTGTTGCAGCTACTTTCATGTCTGCAGTCGATAACGGTGACGTTATTTCTATGCATGCGTCTTTGCAATGCTCGCATGCATTGGAATAGCGTCTACCATGGAGCACTGAGGCTCATCACCATCCTTACATCCCTTACACTCCACGGCACACTTTATGAAATGATTGTTTTCACATCGTTTCAACAAACCGCTCCTGTTATCCATGCCCAATGATGCCTTTTGTACGATACATTGGATATTTTATTTTGTGTTTCTGCTGACCTTAGCTGCTGCCTATCTTGGCCAAGGTGCTCTTGAAAGAGATTTTGTATCTCAAAGAGTTTTTATTTCTTGGTTAAATGAAGGTTAAATTAAAAAAACAAAGGTGGGGGCGGGGAAGCATCTGCATTATAAGGTTGTAATGTCAGTGTGCAGGTGTTGAAATGTCATAAAAAGCAAGTTATTTTCCAGGCAGATGCTCCCCCATTTTTTTGTATGAAAGCTGAATCAGTAGGTTTTATGAAAGAAAACATCAGTTATGTTCAGTGTCGAACACGGAAGCTCAATATAATACTTTAAATAGCTCCATGGCACAGTATTAAAAGATGTGGAGAGCTTGTAGACCTATCATTTATTGATCCAACTTCCTCCACATGTTACCCCTGTGAACAAGAGTGACATACATATATTCCTATATCAGCACTTTTATTGAGTTCTAGTTATATTGCTACATCATAGACAGTGGTATCACTTGTGTTTCTTCAGTCATATTTTGGTTTGCAGTTCCTTATAGATCTTAACCACAAGGATGCCATAAATATCACAGCTTACCGAAAGCGTGCACAGAAACCATCAGGGAATCTCCTCCTCTGTGAAGTCAGTTCACATTGTGATTTTAAGTAAGAAACTATTCGAGTAAGGATTTCAAAATCCTCTAATAACAAAACTATTAATACTGGTTTTGAATGGTATTTGAATTCTTCCCCTGACTTTACAATGTTTTATCTTGTATTTACCCATCATAAAGGTACACTGCCAGTCAAAAGCATAAACCTGGCAGTTACAGTTGATATAAGGCAATCGATGACAATAAAAAATAAAATATTTGCTGGATTGATGTACCTTTGACTAGTGGCACAATATGACAGTTAATAAGGAAGTAACAGGCGGGGCAAAGGTCTCTGTGCTTGTACAAGGCCTAAAAGGAGAAGTAGCTATTTACTTTGTCGCTGAGCAATGTGAGAACGGGCCAGAGGTTAGAGAAGGAGGACAGAACTAAGAATTAAAAGTCAACACCTTTGGAATAAGGTTAATATTGAACTTCATCCGCCCTGGCTTGGAGGCGCTTGTTTATTCTGTCAACACACCAGGAACAGCAAAATAGAGAGCTGAAGTTCTTCTTGGGACTACAAAGTAATTTAACATGTTCAGAGTACTCGTGTAACTTACTAATCCGTGACAAATATGAAGCTCTTATCTTTTAAATCCACTTCAAATCGCTTGGGGCTGTGCATCTCCTTTATCCTCCTTTGGGTAAGTGTTTCTTTCTTTACCTTGATTGTGATCAGATGATGTGTCTGTAGTCAAAAGGTTAGACTTCTAGAGAAGGAAACTATGCTGTTAAAATCCCAATGAAAGGCTCAGTGCATGATATGTATCGCATTGAAGTGGCGGTGCCTTCACTGAAATGTCAGTATGGACAGAAAGCACCACCAACAACAACAAAAAGACAGATTCTGGACTTTCTCAGATTGTGAAACATGAATTCATTGTTTCACAGCTGCAGGAATTTATAATTCTCATTCGCTTCCCTTTAACATTAAAACCATGAATGAGGAAATAAGTCAATAAGTGAGGGATATCTCAAAGATAGATTATTTAATGTATACAAGATGATGTCCCTCTTTTAAATTATATATTTTAAATTATATATTGTACTTTTATCAGATATTCTTATATTTTCATAATGTTTAGTAGGAATAAAGATGTTATGTGAGGGGAGAAAATAAAGCTTTTTTCACACAAATATCTTTGCTCAATAAGTAACATTTGCTTTCATTGAAGAAAGCATTGGCTACAGGTGCTTCTGAATTTATGGTTTCATCTCCTCGGTTGGCTTGGCGTCCCGCAGGAAGCAGAGCCACAGAGTGTTTCAACAGTTTCCAGATTATCATTTGCATTTGACGCTGTCTGACGATTTCTGACGTTTCCTGCATGTCAATATCAAAACACTTAAATAGTTGCGTTTAAATGGACCATCTTCGGTTGGATTGACAATCCAGACCGAATAAACAATGCCTCACAAAGACACCTTTAGCAGATCAGACTGATCCGGGTCGATCAGAATGAACTTTCAATCAGACAAAGAGGTGTGGTCTAAGCCTTTTGATAATCTAATCAACAGGAAAATGTGACCATTTATGCACTTAGTCTGATTGTTTTCTCTGGATCAAATTCTTTCTGGGCATGCCCGAAACACACGGAAGTCAGGGGACATTATGAGCTTTCTGGGATATAGCCAAATAATCAATAAAATGAACCGCTATAGTCTTTTCAAAAGCACCTTTCTTTGACACTGTTGAAAAACATCATGAGGTTTAAGGAGAGACGGGAGGAAACATGATCAAAGACTTAGGAAGACAATAATGCTGCAAATAGAATCCATCCTTCCTTAGTATCAAAACTAGCTGTTGGAAAATCTTCCGCAAAAAGTGAATCATGGAGGCCAAGTATAATGATATTTGATTTCAAGTATTTCCTTGTTGACAGGGTTGACCATTTAAAAAAGTAAAGAAAAAGCCATAAAAGAACGAGATTTACCTTCCAGTCGTATTTATTCACATCAATCTTATTCAGCCTGGATGAAAATAATGAACCACCTTTGAATCCTATGCTTAAAGAACAAATGAAGGAAGTTGGAAGTTTGTCTTTTTTTACCCACCATTTAGAGAATACAACCAGCTCTTGTTATGGCTGCTTCTGGATCATTTCACTCAGTTAGCAACCTTATAACAATTTGACTACATCCCTGAGGTTAAGGCTTAACCCAGAAATCTTTTGACAGTGCTCCAGTTCCTGATTGGTAAATATAGCAAAGACAGTCATCCCCAGCAGTCTTTTCCTTAGACCTTTCTTTTATAGCCATTCACAGCCTTTTTCTTTTTAAATGGCATTATATGAATTGGACTTCTCTGGATTTGAATTCATTTGATTTAGTTTGAATTGGATGACAATGAATTGGATTGTAATTTGATTGGTTTTGACTGTATCTTTAAAGTGCTGTGCTGTAACTTTTGTTATGAGTTGGCACTATATTCGTGAAACTTACTTACATTAAATAGATTCTATATTAAAAGGGCCCTCTCACAGTTTTTTTTTTTTTTTTACACTATCAGCGTAAACCGTAGGAGATTTTGGGTGGGGCTAAGTCATTTTCCCGTATGTGTTGATTCTGTTTTTAGGTTGTCATTGAGTGCACCACGATTTCACCACCAAGCACGATGGTGACAACAACGGTGACAAGTGCACCGAATGCAACAATGCAACCAAGAGAAACATCAAGCTCCGAACCAACAGCCTCAACAACAAAACCACGTGCGTATGAACATTTTTGTCTTGCTTCGCCTTTGATGCTGATGTGAATGTCTGTGATAAATGACTAATTTCATGGTAAAAATAGATTAAACTGTCCTGATCATTTTACAGTAAAACAAAATGAAAGTATTGGAACTCTGACATGGGACAGAGTTAACGACATCTCAACATAGACCCAACAGGACCATACAGTTTGATGCTAGGGGCGACGGCATAGTGAAGTTACATTTGACCAAGGGACATTGGTAAAATGCATAGTCTCTCCACTGACTGCTTTTTCAGCATCAGAGAACTATTATTGAAGAGTATTAACTATGTTAATCAACTGAATGGAACTTTTTATACGTTACACCTATCTATGTTTTCACACTAGCTCCTCATAACATGCACTCGAGTCAGCTGGACTAAAAAAGATGAGATTTCTGTGACGTCAACCTGACTGATGCGACCACAAGTACTGGATTTTATAAAGATTCACGGCTTACACATTTTTCCAAGCTTCATTAAAAATGGTACAGATGGTTACAAGTTATGAGGTTATGAGATGGATTTTAGATCTTTAGCAGCGCTTTGTTGCAACCATTTGAAATCAGCACTGTCAAGGGTTGATATCAAATTTAGGAATGGACTGGGCAACATTTCCTGAGGCATCTCTCTCTCTATATATGAATATAAATAAATGAATATATATTTTTGATTAAGTATTGAATAAAGTATATTTCTATTTCTATATATTGCTCAAATTTCTCATTTCATTTGCTATTGTGTTTAGCAATAAACTTATTCATTGTGTAAATTGTTTTTCAAACAAGTTCCTCTCCTCCTGTTTTCTATTCTAGATCCTCCTGATGTCAAAGAGTTCAGTGTAGTTGGACAAAATGAGACCAGTATAACTCTGCAGTGGAAACAAGTGGATAACAGCACTCATTATATACTTAGGTTCAGCAGAAGAGAAGAAAACATATCATCATCAGCAGCAGCAGTCACATACACAGTCTATCATCTGACAAATGCAACAAGATACGATTTTAGTCTCTTCACTGTGTTTGCTAATGTCAGCAGCAGCGGAGTTACCATCACTGCAGTCACTGGTAAGATGTGCTTCTTTAGAACGTGTTTAAGGTAAACGAAACAAGTGTGGACAAAGTTCTGTGATGATTTATGATTTGGAGTTTCTCAGCAACAGAAGGATGTTGCTAACTCAGAGAATTTTGGCTTAGAACAAAATGTTGCTGTGATGGAAGGAACTTTTTTTTTATTGATTTAAAAGTAAAAACAATCTGAATTTTGTTGTGATCTCTTGTCTTTTTCCCCAAATCAAATGTGACAGTTTCCTCTCCTCCTGTTTCCCATTCTAGCTCCTCGTAATGTTGAAGACTTGAAACAAGTTGGACAAAATGAGACCAGTATAACTCTGCAGTGGAAACAAGTGAATAACAGTGATTATACACTAAGGCTCAGCGGAAGTGAAGAAAACTTTACTTTATCAGCAGAAGTAGGCAGACACACAATATTTCTCCTGTTAAGTGGACATGAATACAGTTTTAGTCTCTTCACTGTGTTTGCCAATGTCAGCAGCAGCGGAGTTACCATCTCTGCAGTCACTGGTAAGTTTTGTTTCCTCTGATAGAAGTAAACAACTTTAACAGTGACTCGCTGGTCCTGTTCAGACCTGCTGCTAACATGTATTTTGGTTGATTGGATCAGGACTGAGTGATCAAGCGTTCAGATCCTATTGTTTGGGCCTTGTAGGAAATTTCTTGTGCGTAAATGCAACAGTTTAGAGCTGAGACAAAAGCCTCCGTTTGCTTTGCTTTAGTCAGAGGAGGTGTACTGATACTGAGCTTTGCGAAATAATAAATCAGTAGTTTTATGCTAGATCACTTCTAGATCTTTCAAGAAAAAAAAAAAAACTACAATAAATCCCCTATAATTTCTTTTCTTTTTCTCAGAACCTCCTATGGTGCTTTCAGTCAATGTGACCGAACGCTGTCTGACCAAAGTAACTCTTGAATGGGCGAATCAGAAGGAAGACTGGGAATACATACTTCAAATTACAGAAAATAATGTGTCGACTATCGAAAACAGGTCATCGGATACTGTCTCATATTTCGTCTCAAATCTCAATCCTGGAACGAAATATCATTTCAACGTGATCACACTTTTCCGGGGAATCAACAGCACTCCTTATCCCGATTTCTTCGTTACAAGTATGTTTATAAACCTCCTCTAGATTTTAATAAACTGTATTTGATATAAAAACAAACTCTCCTTCCACATTTAAGATGACAAGGGCCAAAAAGTCCTTTTAACTCCAGTTAAGAGACAACTTCAAAAAGTTTTTCTCTTCTCTGAAATTATTGTCTGATTCTTTTCAGCCATAGACTGTGCCAGTGGAAACTGGCATGTTACCAACTCATCAATTCAAGGAAAAATTGAGGGCCTGTTCTCACGAGCAACTGCCTCTAACGGATCCCAAGATCACATTTCTCCCAGTAAAGATTTGTCATTCACTGGCCTCTACCCTGGTGCGACCTATGAAGTATCTCTCGAGTATGAAAAGGAGTCCAAATCTTTTCCACAGTGTAAACACAAACTAACAGTCCGTAAGTACTACTCACTAATACCACGGTATCGTTTTGCCACGTTTATGTTTCCCCAGAAACAGTGTGGAATGCTGTCATGATATCTCTCAATTTGCAATTTTAAGATTGAAGATCCTGAAGCTTTTAGCTGTACAGGTGAACGAAGGTGCCCTGTGAATGTGTCCTTCATTAGTTTTCTAAATATTGGAATGAGAAATGATTTTACTGCTGGTGAAAGGATTGATGGAGACAAGACCTTCTAAAAAAGACACGAGAGTACTTTGGATATTTTATCTTTGGATGATTTACCTGCTTCATGTGGATGTATGGTACATGAAATAATGACAATGCTATTTGCATCGTGATTTTTGCAACGGTCAATCTTACTTTTCCTTTTTCTGTCGCACAGTTCCTCCCAATTTAAAAGCCCACTGCGAGTACTGGGCAGGTGGTTATTCTGCCCGCGTCGTCTGGAGTAGACCAAATGGTGTGTGGACGACTGTGCAGGTGAACACGACTGGGAAAACTTTCAACATAGATGGGAATGAGGACCATCATATCATACCCAGACTTCAACCTGCAAAAAGATATAAAGTGTCCATAAGTTTACTGTCTGGGTCAGAAAGGAGTGCTGAACCCTTTGAGTTTTTCTGTCTTACAGATCAAAGGGGTAAGCAAAGTGGCTTAAAACAAATTTTGGTGTTTTGTTTTTTGAGGTATTGTTCTGTCGAAGGCTCTAAAGGATTTTACTGCCGATTTACTTCCTCTAGGAGTCATTGCGGGGTCCTTTTTTGGCGTGCTGCTTTTCCTGGTCCTGGTCTGTGTCGCTGCTTTCATTTTCCTTAAAAAACCAGACATCATCAGGTTGGTGCTGCCTCAGCGACGTCACCACAGTCAGAATGATCGGCTGAAATTTACCCAGTCAGACTTAGTCAGTTCAATTTTGTCATTCCTTCCCACAGAAGAAAAAAGTCTTTCACTGGTGGATCCAAACTACCAAATACAAAAGAGAAGTGAGTATAAGTGTCATCATCTCCTCCGGAGCAAAGCTGTCAGTCACCTTCATACCTTCATATGCATTATTTAGTTATGCAAACAAACTATTTCACTATATTTAATAGGTAAAATAATACAATGTCTTTTGCTATGTTCCTTTTTTTCAGGGCCATTTCTGCGGCTAAGTTCCAAGATCACTTCAATCAGTTAAGCTTGGATGAAAACAGAGGTTTCAGCGAAGAATACGAGGTGCACAATAATATCCAGCTGTATTCTATTCCTTTGTGTTTTTCTTTTTCATTAGACCTTGAAGCTGTGCGTTTCCATGCAAGTCACATATTACTGAGTTTTCTGCGCCTCCTGTTGCTTCCATGTAGGACCTCTCTTCTGTTGGTAAGAACCAGACGCATAGGATAGCCACGCTACCCGACAACAAAGCAAAAAACCGTTTCACTAACGTTCTGCCATGTAAGTGCGTCCTCTTACTGTTGGACCATGCTCTAGCTGTGATTGTTCTGAGTCATTTCTATCCGCTTGGGGTGAATTACACATCCTTATTTAAAACAATTTCCCCTCTTTGGGTTTAATAAAGCATCATTCAATTCATCTCCAATACAGTTGAGTCATCCTCTGTTTTCTCACACTAGATGACTGGTGTCGGGTGAAGCTAATTACATCAGCTCCCAGTGAGACTTTAGACTACATTAATGCCAGTTACATGCCTGTAAGTACTGCACACCAACGACAGTTATGGAAGGCGTTGACAAAATAGACAGTTCTGCTGTTCTTAAATAAGAAATGACAAGTTTAATATGCCTGAAATGTTCACTTTTTGTTAAATTAAAAACAGGCATGAAGCCGACAGTTACAAGCGAAAGACCAAAGTGTTCGTATGCACATTCAACTAAAATCCAGCAGTTGAATAGATTCCATTTTACTTTCAAACAGAGCAATGTGATATATTAAAACATGAAACAAACTAACTTGGTCAATGTCTCCTCAGGGCTACAACAGCAACAGAGAATACATTGCCACTCAGGGTCCTCTGTTCTCCACAGTCGGTGATTTCTGGAAAATGATTTGGGAACAGAGAGTGAATGCCATCGTCATGGTAACCAACTGCACCGAGGGAGGACGGGTAAGTCTGCGGGAAAGGATGAGCGACTTTGAAGGAAGTGTACATTAAAAATGTAGTAATGTATCCTGATTTATTTGCTCTTCAGATGCGAGTAAAAGCCTCCCTATGCTGGCAAAAGTTTTATTTCATTAAGAACAAATAACAAAAGATCTCAAATTATTGAAGCTTTCCTTTTGTGGTTTCATAGAACAAGTGTGAGCAATACTGGCCTGACGACCGCAAACAGTGCCTGTGTGGAGAGCTGTTGGTCACCACCAGATCTCAGCAAAAGGAGTCCAGCTGGACACTGAGGGAGTTTAGTGTGAAACATGTACAAAACCTCTATCAAATTTAAATAATGAAACACTACACTTTATCAGGGGACAAGAAACGTTCTCGAAAACGCCAATGGTTGCTGAGTATTGTTTTTTTTCCACTGTACCGTAGTCCTACAATAACTGAACTCCTGTGAATGATCTCGTTTACAGGAAAACAACTCAGAGGAACGCACAGTGAAGCATTTCCACTTCACTGCCTGGCCTGACCATGGAGTCCCAGAGGACACCGGAATCCTAATCCAGTTTCGAGAACTGATTAGGCGGCACATAAAGGGTGAAGGGACCGAAGCACCGACTGTGGTTCACTGCAGGTACAGAAAAAGAGTTTTAATTCATTTGGACTCCATGGGAGGAAACCTACAGCCATCATTTGTGGAGAGCTTTTACAAGAAAACAGTTTCAATTTGAAAAGCTCAAAGCCAGGGTCCAATGTCTCAACAAAAGTAGCTGCTGTGGTAGGTAGGCTGTCAGGAGGGAGAAATGGCACCACCCTGATACCCACAGTACATGACGTTTTCTGCCCACTTGTGAGCTACAGCCTCTAAGTTTTAAGGATTAACAGAGCTCACAGACACAAACAGTGTGATGGGAACTTTTTAAGCTAATTTCTAAGCGAAGCTTTGTTTGCTCCAAGGTTAGAGCGACCGAGGCTGACTAAATACTCGGGTGTATTTAGCAACTTTTTATTGCACGTACTGGGCTGAGGAGAAACAGCACAGCAGGGCAAGATGCTCTTCTGCCAAGTCACCTGCCCTCAAACCATTATACTCAGATGTAAACAACACACTCTGCCCTTTTAAGATAACAGTGTGTGCTTGTCATTAGTCCTTTTAAGGTCACAATGACCTAACTGCCTCAAGCTAAAGCACAGCTTTACCTTGAAACACAAGGGGCCTGATGTACATGGAAGAGACATGTTTTTTAAGGGTTTTACATTAGCGTAAGGACAAACAGGCAGTGATTGGACAGCAATAATCATATTCACCCAGAATGCAACATTTCATGAATAAACTGGTGTGTGACCCGCAACTATGGCCTGATGAAACTTGTGCTTTGTCGTCTCTCTGTCAGTGCCGGAGTTGGGAGAACGGGCACCATCATTGCCTTGGATGTGCTGCTTCAGCAGCTCGAGAAAGAAAGAGCAGTCGGCATCAACGCCTTTGTGCACAAGATGAGACTGAACCGACCACACATGGTGCAGACAGAGGTAAAACTGGTTTTATGAAAGGGATTTTTTTATCTCTCTAATGGGTTTGCTGAAGTATTTATGCTTACCTGCACAGCGGTCAGAACGCTCTCATTTAGGAGAATCGGGGAGGAATTCTGACTTGGGGTTAAGAACTACTCAGAACGGGGGCCACATAAGAGCTACATTTTTTTTTTAAATCTAAAAATAGAAAGAAAAAAAAAAGCACGAGAAGTTTCAGTTTCATTTTGTTCAGTGGTTTCAGACATTTCTCTTCGTCAGTACTTTTTCAACTGAAGAATGCCGCTGTTTCGATGTGTCATCGCCTTCATGGCGGCTGCATATTTCATCCCTCTGCTGATGAGCCGAGTTGCATCAGACGGCCGGGCATTACTTTAGCAAAGACTCGTTTTTTTACAGCCTCGCAGTTGGTATTTGACACTGGTCACAGCTAACCAGTGGCAAATACCGGTGTCAATCCATGTCACGTTGTCTTTAACTCAGACAACATCCTCTTCTTTGACACCATGGTCAGGGTTAGCACCCCTGCCATGTTTCTGGTCTTAAGGATAAGTTGGTTGAAACTGCTACGACGGCATGAAACCGCAGAGAAGACAGGCCCACCAGATGTTGTTCTGTGACCTCCCTGTTTACAGCTGTTTTATTAGCTCTGATTCTCCACACAGTCTTCTGACTGCTTTCAACAGCAGGTAAAACACTGACTGCTTAAAAGTTCTTCACACAAACCCGACTGAAAACAGAAAAATGATTATGTAAACAATGGGTTTTTTCCCCCATTTTATTCTTCCTTCCTAATTTTTTATTTTCTATTCTGGGACAAAATTTAACTTTAGCTACAAGCAGTCTGCCAGAATATTTGGGAATGCAGTATATTACTCTTTTATATACATTTGTCCTGGTGGTTATTCCCAAATTATTGCATCAACATCTGTGTAATTCTTCAGAGTGAAAACACCCACAATCATAACATAAACTGGGAGTTTGTTGCCTTAGGAATTAAGCCTCAGTGCCATTTGTTTATATGGACATTTACATACTTTATGAGGCTGAATAATAAGCGCATACACTGGTATCATTTCTAAACTGCCGTCATTTTGCACACAAGGAAGTGTCAGCCAGTGTTCAGATAAGCACACCACATCCCAAACGAGTTCTGATTTTCAACTAACCAGAAACTTTTGTTCGAATCTTCTCAGTCCCAGTATGTTTTCCTGCACCAGTGCATCGTGGACACTCTGCGCCCACACGAGAGGACAGAAGAAAACATTTATGAGAATGCAGACATGATATATGTCAATGCCACTGCCCTTCGAGAGCTCCGTTAGCACGGGGCAAATGCTTTACTCATGTCAACCCAGCACTCAGCCTTTATGCACTAAATGACAAGCTAATTCTAATGTCCAGATGCTGCGCAGGAAGTATGTTTACTGCATGTGCAAAGCCCTTTTGAGATTTAATTTAACTTTTCCATTTTTGCTCCAGTTTTCTACCCCTTGTGTTATAACTGTGTGGAAACTACACTCCAGATGACCAGAGAATGTCTTTGACTTTATTATCAATATTAAATGTAGGTAGAAAGTAATTATTTGTACAGGAAATAAAATGTTTTGTATCCTCAAAAATAGCTGAGTGTGCTTTTATTGAGTTTCAGAATGAAATGCAGTTTCCATCTGCTGCTGTATCCACATATTACTGTCAAACCGAATAGAACAGCAACGTGCTTCAGACTGCATACATTGTTGCCGTGACTCGGTTTCACCGTTTGCCCTTAAAGCGTCGGCAGGTCAACGATCCTTTTCGCTCCTGTGACAGCTAACACAACCGCTCTGCTTACACATCTTCCTTTGTGGCACCCGACGGGTCCCGGTTAGTGGAGAGAACAGAGAAGTTCCTGTCAATAAGGTCCTGTCTCGCGTTTAGCGCCTCGGGACTGAACTCCACCAGCGCCGAATGCTGCCTGCCAGGATAGAGAGGCTCGATTTTACCGGGTGCAGCCGGGAGAGGGACGGAGAACTTTTTAGCGATGTTGTGCAGTACGCTGCACGCCTTGATAATGTTTGACTTTTTGTTCAGAGAGCCCTCATCCGCAAACCCGAGTTGCATCAGACACTTGAAACGCCTCCTCATGGAGCCAAGCGTAACCTGCATGACATTGTGGATCCTTGCGTGGGCCTCGTTGAAACGGACCTCGTTGTCATTTGCAGGCTTCACCACGGGAGTCAAGACATGCTTGCTCAGGTTGTAGCCTTTCCCACCTTTGAGGGGAAAAACAAACAAAAAAAACAAAAAACAGAGTGCAGTGAACACATCATCACAGAATCGAGTGTGAATTTTAGATGGCACAAATTATTCTTGCATATGCACTACTGGGATGCAGCACCAATCATATTGAACAAAGGACTCATTATCAACTGTAATGGCACGCATGGTTATGTGCAGTGTATAATGTTGTATTAAGTGCAGAAATGGAGGGTCTAGATTCTGATTAAGAAAAATGAACTTTTATGAGTCCACTTGTTTTTTTTTCTCAGATGGTTTCAACTTCAGCAAACTAAGTAGTTTGGGTCTGCTATGAAGAACTGTGGCACCTGGTTGAAAGAATGAAAGGATGTATTAAATTTACCCTCAATTAACATATTCGGAGGGGGGTTGTTTTGGGCATTAGACTACGGGGCGGTGCTTGTGCCTACTGTAATTGTGGCTGTCCACGAGTTCAATTAACTTTTCCATATCTCACCAACAAACCAAAACGGCCCGTGCAGATCCTCCTCCACCTCCCTGCCCTTGAATGACGAGTCCCACATCTCTTGCTCAAAGGTGCTGCCCACACAGCATTTTTCAACACTCAGTATGTTGCCCCCGGAGTCGCATATGAACTGGCTCACCACCGATGTGTAACCGAGGGCGTTGATAAAAGACTTGAACGAGTCCTTCTCATAAGGAGAGACTCTGATCTTGAAGTGGGCGGGCGACACGACGCCCAGGACTTTGGGTATCCCGCAGAAGTCCTCGATCTTCGCGGCGGTTCTGTCTCTGGCGTTCACGGTGAGAGGGAACGAGATGAAAACATCGGACATCCCCGCGATGACGCCGGAGACGGTGCCGACGACGGTCGTGAGGCTGGCCACCTGACTCATGCTCGCTTTCTGCAGGACCACGGGGTTGAAGACTCCGTGTGCGTAATAGTGCAGCGACACCATGACCATTGCGTCCAGGGACGGTAAAGGTTTCTTAAAGGCGACCGCTTTCATGCGGGTGCGGACGGCGTCTGTGATGAAGGAGATGCAGGGTCTTGTGAGGTGTAACATCTCGAACAAGTCCTCGTCGTCGAATTTGTCGTAACAGTTTGGCGCACCATTGTCTGCCTCAGCATCCGCGTAACCGAGGAGCTCTTCCTGGACCGCGAGCCACACCGGCACCGCAAAAGCCATTTGTTTGCAGCTACAGTAAAAAAAACAAACAAAAAAAAACCACGCGCACCTTGTACCAAACCTACGAAATGATACTAAATGAGTATCAAACGACAGCTCCACAACAACCCAGGAGCTTCTGGGCCCGATAATAGTTATTGGCAAAACAACATTTTCTTCCTCTAATGATGGGAGAAGACTAAATGCTGCAACAAGGGCGCAGTGCTGCCCGCTGCTGTTCGTTTGTTTCTCTTTCGAATTCTTTTTTCCAGTGCCGTTCATCGTTGCCCTGATGTTTCAGCAACCTCCATCTTTATTTAGAGCTAATTATCCAATTGTTGATAATTACCACCAAATTAACAGGAATGTTAACCAGTTCAATTGTGATTATGGAAAACCTTCATTTCCACCCAATACATAACCAAAGTCGGCCAATTTAGACTCCTCAGCAGTTTGGGAGAGAGGTGCTACTGAATTGCCCCTCTTTGTAAAAACTGTATTCAAACGTTCTTCAAATAGTCTTAAGGATAAAGAAAATCACTTTTTTTATTTTTTTATTTAGAACGCCAGGCTCTTTCAGTTACTTTGTGGGAGCGACCAAACTGCTGTGGCAGATGTTTTTGTTTCAGCATCGCTCTGTTCTAATGGTTGGACATAGAATGTGTAATTATTGCACAAACACGTATCACACGATCCGCTATTTATTGTAAAAAATCGTTTGCTATTTTGCATCCTAGGTATAAAGTGCTCCAAAAAAACCAAAATCACATCTTGACGTTGTTATATGATCATTAATATATCACTGGTGTTAGCGCACATGGCATCGAAACCCCGCCAAATACAGATGTTTAAAGCTTTACAAAGAAATAGTCAACTGAGACTCAGTGTATCCCCTTAAAAACAAATGATCCATTTTTTGTAAAGAAAAGCTAAACGGTGACACCAAAATAAACAACTCCCAGAATAATCCTTTTCTTCTTCTTCTTCTTCACGTCCTGGGCGATAAATAGAACATTTTGTTAACTTCACTGATGGAGACGTCCCTCAGTTGAGGTATTCCCCCCTTCCCATAGCAGTCTGTCCTCTGGTCTCGTGCATACACATCTGTGACCGAAAGAAGATATTTCAGGTTGTTAGGACGGGAAAATCCTCTTTTCAGTGAAGTGTTTTTTTTCCATGTCCAGAGACGTCTCTTTTTTTTTTCAAAGGCCTTTTTAAAGCTGCAGTCTGCAACTCTTTTTCAAGCATAATGCCTGGAACTGTCCGGGGATTCTGAAAGTAGTACATTAAATACCCCAATACAAAAAAAACCGAGTTCTCTAGGTCCCCTATATGTCCCTCTAGGTCCCTCCAAAGCCAGCAGGTTTGTTTACAAAATTGCAGACCGGACCGGTAAAAGGTAACCAATCAGGTTACGAGCTGGGCTCTGCTGCCTGTCAATCACCGATTGTGCACGCGCGATACAAGGTAGGCTCGTCCCCACGCTTATTTATCTGGACTATTGAACTTCATTACGGGCTAGTCTACTTACTGTGTCTTCCATGATCGCAAATGACAGGTGAGTTGATGAATGAGGAGTCGTGTACGCGCATCTGGCGTGCACATAGACGTGCACGAGTTCTCATGTGTTTTGATGGGGCGGGACAGGAAGTTGAATAACTTTTTATTTTTCGGTTAAAATAAGCATTTCTTGCATTTTGCGACTACGGAGGTCACCGTTTTCAACTTCAAGCGTTCTGATAGATCATGTAAACTCTAGCCTGGAAAACCAGCGCCAACTGCTGGACGGCAAAATGTTTTGCCTGCGGTTGGGTCTGGCCTCGAACCACTTTTCATTTTGAAAATACTGCCCTGAATCTGGCAGATGGCAACTAAACCAATCACAACACAGAGATGTGTTTTGAATCAACGCGGGCGGGGCAGAGGGTTCTGGTGCGGGGTTTTGAGGGAGTGACGACAGAGCAGTGCGACGTTGGGCAGTGGAAGCGAACATAGACAGCGAAAGCACAACAAGAAAGATGGCGGCGGCAATGGAACAGCGCTCGTTTGATTCAGCCTTGGCATCAGTTTTGGAAGAGTCCCCTCCCACCAAAGCTTTCTGTCGCGCTTACTACGTCACAGTCAGTTGCGCTGATTGGTCAGAGTGTTGGCCTATAGGCACAGACACGGTTTGAAAGACAACGGGTTGTGCTCATCAACAATGTTCCGTTGTATCCATTGATCGGAGCCAGACTAAATTAGACATCCAATCCATTTAGGCTGGTTTATCAGGCTATGTAAACTCTTAAAATGCCAAAAATTAGGACTTTACATATGACAACAACAAATCCTGCAGACTGCAGCTTTAAGTTTCTAATGCAGAGTTAAAAATGTTGCCCGGCGACTGCATTGCCACCTAACCTCACCCGTGATGTTGTCCACAGAGTCCAGTGGAGCTGTGTTGTTCATGTTCATTCCAAACAACACCACCACAGAGACCATTAACGCGACCAGCAGATAGATTGGCAAAGCAAGAGCCCAGTACCTAACACAGGACAAAAGGTTCTAGTTAAAGCATCTTACATTGCCGTACATGTACTTCCCTCGTCATACATTTATTGAATAGTCAAAAGAGGGATTAATTATCTTTTTTTTTTGGATGACTCGTATCTCATTATGACGGCGCTACTTACTTCTGAGGCCAGTAAGTGAGTCCAATTGAATGAAGCCACTCCTCTGGTATGAATGCCCACAGGCAGTACAGAACTGTGAAGACAAGAGAAGAATGTTACAAATAAGGTCGACGGGATAACTATTAACTTAGCATTGAGGATGCATTTACTATAGTATAAAGGAAAGGTTGTTTCTTACTATTTACAGTTACTTTCTTTCTTTCTTTTTTTTTTTTTAATAAATCTCAGCATTTTCTAATATCCACACCACTTTGCTCTCCGCTACATGACGTACAGGCCATCTTTTAAACGCAAATGACTCCTTTTCATCATTTTTTGTTTTCTTTTTAAAAAAAAAAAATTTTTAAAGCACGGATCATCTGAATAGCGGCTCACCTAATCTTCGCAGCTCGTGTCACAGATTATTTCACATGTACACTGTTTATTTGTTTGATGGTATGTTAACTGGATGAGTCAAAAAGTTATGTACAAGTTTGCAAAAATTTGCAGACAGAGGTAGGCATGGTCAAAGTAAAGTATTCACTCTTGAAAAGGAGGCTGAACAATATTTAAAGACATTAAAAAGACACACATACACACACACAAGTATAAGTAATATAAGTTTTTGACTTACAGAAGCCAAACTGTGAACCAAGGTAAAGAACAAACCCATAAATAGCCCTCTCGGGCAAAGGAGACGGGGAGTTTTCAACCATGATCTGAAACTAAAACAGAAAAGCGAGGAAGTAAAAAGTAAGAACACATAAACTCTCAGACTCAAACTGTGTTAGTTACATACCTATAAAGACGTATCTGTTTTGTGCGGCTACAGGGTTACTGAATGCATTCAGACTGCTGTAAATGCTTCTCAAACTGCTTCCGGATTTCGTACCGTGAACTTAACTGAAATAGTTGATTGACATGATGCCCTCAAAATAGATGAGACTACCTTTAAAAAAAATTAAAAAAATCCAATATCTATAGAAATCTGACTGTCCGCTGGGAAACGGGCTGAGAACAACATTTCCGTCTTGTTGCAACTTGTAAGGAACCAACGAAAGTAGTCAGTCCATCGGCTAAAATTAGTAACGTGTGAAACGTGTGCCATGATCAGGAGTTCCAGCTTTAGGATAACACGCAAAATAAACCTCGGAAAAAATGCTTTCTAAATATTTATCAACTGACTGTTAAATTATAATGTTACTGTATGTCTATTTTAAAAAGAAAAGTCTCGTTGTAGATTTATTTTTCCTCGAACGAACTGGACACCAAATTGTCTTGTGTCTGACGGACACATTTAGCCGTTGCACATCTCGGAAATACACATTGCAGCATGGCTTCGGACTACATGACGTTAACGATGGACCGATTTTGTCTGCTGTTCAGGACAGTGTTTAAAGAAAACCATCTGTGTTGACGTTGTTTCGATATAAGTACTTAGTGGGGAAACATTTCTTGGTAGAAAGTGTTAACTACTGCTTTGTAGCTGTTTCCTGGTAACGTGGAGACAGAGCTCTGTGTGTCAGCGTGGCTGAAAACCGTAGCAAGGGGTTCACGATATTTGAAGTAAGGTGACAAAAAAGAAGTGAAAATGTCTAAACTGAAGGCGAACAACACACAGTCTAAGACGGACACGAACAAGATCACAGCCAAAGAGAAGAGGAAAACGTTTTGGAAAAGCCATACCTTGAAAAAGCAAAAGTTTAAAAAGACAGCGAATCCACCCAAACGCCAAGAAAAAGCTGGAGCATCGCAGCAGATTGCACCTCCAGAAGATCCCCAGCTATTCTCCTCCAATTGGAAAGCATTACAAGAGGTATGTCCGCGCATTGGTTCGATTTCTGCACGTGTTAAAAACACACAGTGCATTGTCACAAATGTTTGTTGTATTCAATATTTCCTTAAGATTACATTCAGCTTTGCCAAACTGTCCACAGGTCCTAAAGGCCAGCCAGCCAGAAAAGAAGCAACCTGTGACGCGAAAACATCAAAATGGCATCTCCCCGAAGAAGGCCAAAGAACATTTGTCTAAAAATATATCCGAGAACAATGCTGCTCCCAACCAGGCAGACACTGAGAAAAATGTGAAGAACAAAAGTGCTCCTAACAGTGTTGTCCCCAAGAAAGCTGGGGTGAACTTGAAGGTTCAGGCTGCTTCAGACACACGGCAGCCTGCTGCTCCAAAAAGGAAAAAGGACAACGGAAAGTCGAACAGCGACCAAGCAGCCAAGAAGAAGAAGAAGAAGAAGTCTGTAGTTGAAGAAAGGAAACCTACAGAGTACGCATAAAGCGCTTACTTCTGCTGATATTTGGGTCCAGATTAATACTGTTTGCTAAACTCGTCTTGCTGTTGCAGGGACGACCTTTGGTTTGACGATGTAGACCTTGACGACATTGAGGAAACGATGGGAGCGGAAGCAGCAGAGATCATGAGGAAGAAGCAGGGCATACAGAAGAAGACGAACACCGACAGCGCCCTGGTTAAAGAGAAGGCCTTTGACGGGTGAGTGACAACATAATCCACCTCTGTGAAATTTGTGCCTTGGTTAAATGGGAATGGATAAGATTTTATTGACACCAGTGCCTTTATCTTTGCTTTTTTTTTGTTTTATTGATCTTGTTCTTTATCAATTCCTTTATTGATTCTTGACTCAGTTTACTCACAACAAAGTTTTGACCCAGATACTCACAACAAGGCAAGGCAAGGCAAGGCAAGGCAAGGCAATTTTATTTATAGAGCTCAATTCTCCCACATTTTCTCACACTGTTCACAGCCTCCTATAACGCAATACCAGCACAACTTTGATGAAGCGGCTCACAATCGCAGCTACCTTTCATGAACAGTAGGGCAGAGATCTCACCCTGGTGGGTGCATAAATTGCCAAACTGGCAACACTGACGAAGTTTGTCTCCTCTTTTTAGTCTGCGACATAAATACGTTTTGAATGGGTTTTTCATGTTGGAAACAAAAAGAATATGTGGTGTAATGGTGTCTGAATATGATGCGTTATTAGTCTCACATTCAGCGCCGACTTTAGGCTCTGAGCATTATCCAGCACCCACTGGTATGAATAAAGGAATCTCTCCCTTCCTCCTAGCCTTTATTGTAAAAGAACAAAGGGACTGTCATGACATGTTGCCTCTATAACCTGGATGCATTTACATGTTTTAATCAACAGTATTCAGGTATCATCTTATTACCTATTAACTGTCCAAAGCTAATAAAGGTGTCAGTCTGCGTGAACTCGTCCAACCCTCCCAGCTCATGTGTGGACTTTCCTGGTAAAACTTACTGTGGAAACGTTAACGATCTGATGAGATTTAGCAAAAATGTGATTTTCACCAGAAGCGGTCTTTAAAGTTTCGCCTCAACTGTTAGATTACATAGTTTTTTTTTTCTCCACTCTTTTATAAGCTTCATCCATCAGACATTTATTTCTTCTTTTCGACATAAAACATTCGACATCCGCTCGGTATATTTTTGAGGTTAGCCTAATTAAAAATACGTCTGATATAACTGTGGCTTCACTTTTATCTCAGTACATAAAGTAGAAGTATCATTTCTTTTGACAGCAACAAAAAGGCTGGCAAATGGATGTATTACACAGTGAAGAGCTTATAATGATATACATAATTGAATTATATTACTTAGTATTACTCATATTATTTTTTTAGCCTAAACAAAGTAATAAATAACTGAATGAATAGAGGGATAAGTAAATACGGAGGAAATTGGTAAAGTACAAGGTCAAATGCAGCTTTCTAAAAAGAAAGCTACCACGATGTGTTATGCTGAAATCTCTTTAAAAAGAACAAACAAACCATCTCATCTTTTAAGTACTGGATGTCTAACTTTGAGAGTTTTTGGGGGTATTGGATTTTTTTTTTTTTTTATGTTTACATGTGGATGGCTTTAGGTTTTGTTTTGTTTTAGTGTCGCTTGTCTGTACATGTTGATTTCTAACTAACCCAGATAACGAAGAGAGAGACAAGAGACCTAACTCAACTGACTGGAACATATGGTTGTATTGTGAAGAGGCTCTCCTTTTTTTTCTTTTTCTTTTTCTTTCTTTTACTTACCCTCCTTTATGCACCAATGTTAGTCTCACCAGAATCGTGGCAATAGACTGTGAGATGGTGGGAGTCGGTCCTGATGGAGAGGACAGCATCTTGGCTCGTGTGTCCATTGTGAACCAGTTTGGGAAATGCATCTATGACAAATATGTGAGACCCACAGAGAAGGTGACAGACTACAGGACAGCCGTCAGTGGTATCCGACCTGAGGACATCAAGGAGGGTGAGTCTCGAGTTTAGTTGTGGGTGATGAGTTATGGTTCATTGCTTTGTAATAGTTTTCATCCTCTGTTTACAATGCCGATATTCATTATCTACGTTTTTCTCACTCCAGGAGAGGATGTACCGACAGTGCAGCGGGAGGTTGCCGAGATCCTGCAAGGGAGGGTAGTAGTTGGACATGCCATACACAATGACTTAAAGGTAGCTCTTAATTAAAACTAACCCCCCGAGCACGTATAAGCAAACTTTTGTAAACTTAAATAAACTTCTGTAAACTAACTCTTTCAGATTTTGCTCTTGGATCATCCGAAAAAGAAAATCCGGGACACTCAGAAGTACAAACCCTTCAGGAGGATCGTCGGGGTAATTTTATCATACAATCACCGATAATTGAAAAAACTTCAAGAATGAAAATTTCAAATACTTGTGGACCCCCCACCCTCCTTCAAAAGCACTGCAGAAGATCCCAGATCCGATCATGAAATTTAAATAATAATGAGATGACTTTTCTATTTTTAGAGTGCTCGTCCTTCGCTGAAAGTCCTCTGCAGAGAAATCCTCAATGTGAAGGTCCAGCAGGGGGAACACTCATCTGTAAGTTCAACAGAATCATTAAAATGGGCACCGCCTCTCCCTGCGAGTAATAACAGTTTATTTGAAACTCAAGTTACAAAGAATACTGCTTCTGTTTCCAGGTCCAAGACGCGCAGGCTACCATGAGGCTGTACACACTGGTAAAAAAACAGTGGGAAGCAGAGATTAAAGCCAGTAAGACAAACAAAGACTCAGACAAGAAGAGCAAGAGAAAGCCCAAGTAAGACTGAGGCCAACAATCTCGTGGGACTGTGAATTGAAAGCATATCGTCTCCTGATCAGCGCAGCCGTGACTGAAACGACAGGTTTGGGTTTGTTTTCAGAAGAAAAGGAAACTACAAGTGGCCTTTTGAAAGCAACCAGTGTTGAACACTTTTCATTTAAAATCTGTCACAACAAAGTGAACTGAAGAGAGAGAAAAAAAAAAAAAAGCCATTAAGGATTGCTGTGAAAATGAAAGGCGTCCATAAAGGATCTGTTCTTCAACAGGTTGTGACTAATCTCATTAACCTGAGTCTGTCAGGTAGGTCCAGAAGGGAGCAGTGGGTTCGCTCGGTATGTGCTTTTAACGTCTCTGAATCACCATGGTTACACACCTATCCTTTCCCATAGGAGGTTTAGTTCAAAGCTTTGCATCTAAATCGGTTGTAAAAGTATTTTTCGTCATGCTTCGTTTGCTTTATTTGTAATAAAAACCTTGCGTTTTACAGTGCAGCGTTTTTTCTACTCTTCAGCAGCGCCCCATTGTAGCAAGTCCAGTAATCACGATATCAGTCCCCTTTGTTTGGAAGAAGCCTCAAATGATGCGTCACGAAACTCCTTTTTTTTTTAAGAGAAAGATGAAAGAACACAACCTAGTCGACAAAGAGGGTCGATAACACCTGTTTAGATGCCCATTATCCCTGGAGTTTTAGGACTCTGCCGATCCAACTAGTCTAAAAGAACCGGGCTGTTTTGAACCTGCTTCGCAGTCCTCCGCTTAGGTTGGGGAAACATTTAATTAGTTGCTCAGTCAGAGGTTGTCAAGTGCAAAGTGTTTTGTTCCTGAGCATGTCAGAGTGACTCATACAAGGTAGCATGGGCCCTTTATTTACAATGAACCTTTCTGTCACATTTGTTTCCTGAAGATTTCCAGACAAACAATAGTGTAATAGTTATTCCCAATAGTGGGAGGATGATCTACGACAGAGTGACCTTGAGAACACATTATGGTTCCATGTATTATTGTTTTAAAAAATAAACGATAAGATAAAAGCTGATTGATCCTGCTTGAAATCCTGGTTGCTTTTAAAGTTGGATGTTAGAAAAATCATGAATAAAACCCAAATTCAACATAGCTTTAACTAATTTCCTTTTAAGAGCAGAGTGTTGACTGACATGTTTTCTGGAACCTGCTGCTCTTCTTCTTTTTTTTTTATATCTAATACCACCTGCGAGATCTCATAATCTTTGGCTCACTTATTGTCCTTTTTCATAATTTCAATAGAAAATCATTGAACCTTTCAGTTTAACACCATTCTGCGTCTTTGTCCTTTGGATCAGGGCTCTCACAGCTGCAACGTCCTGTGCAAATGTGTTACTTGTGCTTCATTCCAGCGGTGGAGTGAGAGGTTGAGGCTCCTCGTGTGTTCACACTTTGTCATTGTGATTTGCCGCCCATGTTGTCCGGCAGAAATAAAACTTCCATCCTTGGTTGAAAGGGTCCTGGCTCTAAATAACACCTCTAAATCATGGAGCTCAGTCAAAGTCTGGAGGCCTTGGGGAAAAATGACAACTTTCTGTCTTTACTGATCTTCGACGAACGCACAGATACAGCTATTAGGATGAGTTTTTTTTCTTTGATTCAAAATTCCATCTTTTTATAGTTTGCTTTGATCTAAAGGAAACATACCAATGCTAATGTTTAAATGTGCTTTTAATCTAATTTATTTGAAATAGTGAAGCGAAAAAACCCCAACCAATTATAGTCATTCCTAAAGCTAAATTCAATCATGTTTTAAACGGTCTAATTGAGGTCTGAGTTTTTTGAGTGATGCAGTTTTTTAGGTCTTCTGTAGTGATGGGTAAGAAATTTTAGTTTCCCTGTGTGCCAACAATATGTCAGAGTGATTTGCTGCCCAGGAGCTAATGCACTCTGTGCCGAAATGAATCCATCGCCCTTGGTGTGCAGCCTCCGTGCTCTAAATCAGGCTCTGAAAGGGGTTCAGAAAGGTGTTGCAAAGGCCTCCAGAAGAGCAGAATACCCCTGTGGGAATTTGAATGCAAAAAATGACCTCATTTGCTGACAAAAAGACATTTTGATGTGTGACTGTTTTTTTTGGCACAGCTTTATTTGGTGGCAGTGGTGCAGCGGAGGAACAGAAAAGAATAAAGCTCACAAACAACGGTGATATTGTGCAGTTTTTTTGAAAGGCTGGTAGATCCTTGGAAATGAGAAGCATCCTAGTTTAAAGAAAGAAAATAATCCATTTTATGATTAGCTTCTCCTCTATTCACATCGAGGCCACTGCCTCTTCCTGGCGGAACAAGTTTGTCCAAAAAAGGAGTGTCTGTGTTGAGAGACTGAGAGGCTGTAGCCATGATAAATAATGTAAGCTAATGCATCAATTTAACTAGTGGGGCTTAAAAGACACATAAAACATACTGTCTGTTTGGGCTTATGGTAAGAGGGTCTGGTTGCAGATTGATTTAAAGCGGAAGATAGTTGATAAAGGGTTAGCAGACCGTATGAAAGCCTGTCTAAATGTTGCATCACATGAAACGTACCGTTTAGTTTCGGGAGAGAAAAAAGTTCCTCATTCTGGAGGAAACATGAACCGTGGAGTTCGAATCTCTTGATTGTCATTAAAGATTTTACACGTGCATCGTGACCATTTGGCCAGGTTACATTACGTGAACACAGGTGATGAAGTGACGAAACCAACAATAAAAAATGACAACATCAGAGTATTTCTGGAATATCTTTATTTCAACACGTAGAAATATTCAAAAAATGTTTTCAAAGGCATGTATGTTGTGGATTGGAAGTTCAACTACATGGCCAACATTTTATTTATGCCCAAATTAGCCTCCAGAAATCTTTCCATCTCATCTGGTCTTCGCTTTTCTTCAGTATAGCACTGAATGATTTTCAGGCCTGTGGTGAGGACAAGGGGCATCTGTCTGGGAAAGGCTGTTTTGCTTTCAAATTGGTTTTAGCAAGGCTCTGCCGAACTGACAGTTAAGACATCTGGTTGCATTCTCAAGCCGGGTTTTCTGTCAGTTCTTGAACTATCCAGAGGTCCGTTTCACGTAGCAGGTTTAGTGAAAACTCTGAGTAGGTTAACCCTGAAATGAGGGAAACCCTGAGTTTTCCGTTTCACAAAGGGAGGTAACTCAACCCCGAGAAAGAGGGGTAACTCTAGCCTGTTTCACAAAGAGAGGTAACTTAACCTCACGGTCAGTTACCGGAGTAACAGACTCTATGAACCTAACCTGGTCGGGACCAGGTTTTATTCAAGAAACCTTGAGTTTCTTTCTGTCTCCGCCCTCTTTCAGCCACACACGCCATTTGATTTCCTCATTCATTCAGTCAGCAGAGCGAGTTCTTCTACTTCTAGAAGTCCATTAGGCACAGTAGGAGGCAACTTTTTTCACGAACATGTCCTTTTGACAACGATCCCGTGGATGAAGGTGCAGCATTATTGCGCAGAGAAATAAATATTCGTTGGAGATGGTTATCAGACCGCGCATAGATTTTTGCATTTACAGACAATTATCTTTTTGAGCGGCACCATCAGAATGTGTTGGGACAAAAGAAAAAAAAGACATAAAAGACAAATAAATATTTGTATGAATAGGCTTAAAAAAGACATATATAGGCCTATTATATTTTATAAAGGCACTCGTGTCTTGGGGGTGGACTCCCTCCGGGGATTCCCTCAGCCACTGGCCTCCCGTTAGAGGGGGTGGTGCTGGGCAGCACCGGTTTTACGGGCATCTGCCTTCTTTCTGTTGGCTCAGTAGAAGTCTGTGTTAGTTTAAATAGGCTTAATTATTTAACAGAACATGATATAGATGATGACTCTAAATTGTCCTTCGGAGTGACTGTGAGTGTGTATGGTTGTTTGTCTCGTTTGTCTCTGTGTGGCCCTGTGATGGACTGGCGGCCTGTCCAGGCTGTACCCCGCCCCTTGCCCATTGACTGCTGGGATAGGCTCCAGCCCCCCCGCGACCCGACTGACGGATTCAGCGGTGTATAGATAATGGATGGATGGATGGTATAGATGAGAAGACATAGTTTATGTGTGTGAAAACAGCATTATGTTGGGAATAAAATAACTGCACAGTCAAATAGCCACTTAATATTTACTTTAGCCTACAGTGTAAAACATGATCAAAATGAGGTACCTCCATGCCGAGGTCTCACCTGTTTGAACAATGTTTTTATATTTCATCTTAAACTGCTGCCAAGAGCGCTTCTCCCCTGCGGGATTGCACCTAAATGAAATAAATGAATGGGCTACCATTCAAGCAGTTTCCCTGTAATATTATTGTGATTGCAAAGGACTACATTTAAACTTACACTTTTGCTGCTGCAACGGTGCTGCACTTATTTCTAAAAACGTATTGAAACTCGCCGTATGAGCGCATTAAGATTTCCAATTCGAGGTTGGTGAAAAACATAGCCCCTCCTCTTCCCCGTTGCCAAGGTGACTCGTCGAATCGGGGCTCCATTGATGCTGGCTTTTTAAAGTTGTGGTGCACGTGCTAAACTCAAGGTGAACCTACTCAGAGTTGATTAACCTCACTCAAATCAGCATTTCTGGAACCGAAAACTCAGGGTTTTCTTTCTCAGAGTAGATCAACTCAGATATCAGGAATAGACTCAGAGTTGGTTGAACCTGCTACGTGAAACGGACCCCAGATGACAAGACATTGTTCCATGAATAATGGAAACAAACAGCAGAAAGTAGTTCCTGAAATATCTTTATTTATTTATTTTCCAGATTTATTCTTCTTTCTAGCATTCCTATCATCTCATAGGTAAAAGAGCTGCATGTTTGTACAAATCTCCCAATGGGATTGGGGGCATTATTAATGTGTTCTGCTGTTTCTTTATACCTGCCTCAGAACTTTAATAAAACAGTGCTTGCAGTCCATTTTCCTTCTGTATTAAAAGTGATTAGAGTCATTGTTGACATGTGGCGTGTGTTCCCTACAAACATCGCGAGTAAACAGCACTTGTTTTATTTACCTTCCTCTCCATAAGCAGTTTAATGTGCTCGCCACTGACCATATTACGTGTCCCACGTTTGAATGCCACTTCTGGCTCCATCTCTTAGCTGATATTTTGGATTCTGAACGTGGGAAGCACCAAGTCAGTAGCAGAAAGTCTTTCTCAGTTATGTTTTAATTTTGAGACTCGACGCCACTATGCTAAGGTCTGCCGCCTACTTATTTCTTACGCATAAGCTGCGTTGTGCTGCCCCCTAAAAGACTTGACTTTTAATGTGTCAGTGTTGACTAAAGCTTAAATTTAGTACAGCAAAGTTGAACGTTCAGTATTTGCGTGGGCCATTGAAGAAACTGTCGACTGCTTCCTGCTCATCTTTGCTTGTGCATTCACTTTGAGAATAATGCCTCAGTGTGCGGTGATCGACAGTCTGAATGTCTGAACTAATCAGGCAGAGGGTTTATATGACTGTCGCTGAACTTTTAGCTGTTACTAACAAAGCTTTATCAAGGATTACTGTGATCTAAGTCGCAGATGACATCCAGTTCTTGTAATATTTCAGCAACAACAGGATAGATATCCTTATAGCCAATACACACACTGATCATCTTAGTGACTCTTTTATTACTCGCAGGCTTGCCCGCTGGAATAGATGGTAAAGTATATCAAGAAAATTAGAATTTTCCAGTTTTTTTTGTTTGTTTGTTTGTGATGAAAAACCTGAAAAATATACATAACCTTCAGCAACATTGTGTTTTTTTCTAAGATAATGAACTATTAAACATTAAATGACCTGCTATCTGCATTTACTATGTTATGTATATATTAGCATTTAGCCCTCAGATTCCCAATAATTCATAGCGTCATAGACCTGGGGTCATGGATGGAGACTCTTAAAACTATACTACTGTAGACATTGCAGACGGAGAACTGGCTAATGTTTTAACATCTCAAATGATTCAATAATTCTGGCCTACAGCACCTGAATAAATCTTGTGTTTGATTGCATTGCTGCAGGACTTTCGGAGATGCAAATGAGCTAGAAGTGATTTTGTGCTGAGTAGACAAGGTGTTTCCTTCAAGTGCAGAAAACCGTTGTAAGCCTTGCACTTACTAGAAGTATTGATTGGGGGTCCATGTGACTAGCATACATTTAAATTGATGTAATGCAGCATGCATTCAGATTGACTTGCAGTGGTCTGGTGAGACTTGTCTCGTCCTGCTATTTGACAATTTAAACAGACCTGTTGCTATTGTGAGGATCAGACCTTTTTTAAACTATGGCACGATTAGCGGACGTATAAGGTTAAAAGGTGCTATACGTGAAATGTACAGACCATTTACCAGATGGGTCAATTGGAACTCAGTTCCTCAAACCACAACCCCATTTTGAAAAGGTTGGGACAGTATTGAAAATACAAATACATAAATAAAGTGTTTGCTGTGATTCTTACATTTATTTTCACTTTTATTGAAATATACTGCATCAACCAAGATATTTTTTCTCATCTCTTCATTTAATTAGTCAATATGCATCCATTTTTTTGGATTCCAGGCCTGTAGCCAAACAAACAAACAAACAAACAAAAAAAAGAGGATAAGTGCAGAGGTGTGCATGCAAATGGTGTGCTTTGTTTATGAACTAGTTTGTTTTCAATCTGTGTGAACTGAACTTTGAGCCAGGTCTTGTGAGGTGTGAACTTGGACAACACTGGCTCAGGAAAAAGCCAGCCTATTGTCCTGATTGAAAAAAGATGTGGAATACGAAAAAAAAAATACGCTCCATTCAGTATTTATCCATCTTTTATGTTTTTGTTTTTTTTGTCCTGATAACAGCCTTTTTGCACTCTTACTAAGCATCTTCATTTTTTGAGCCTTTCAAAGCTTCCCTCGATTTTTCCTTTGTGTTGTCTAAAACTGGCCTGTCTGGTTGATGCAATTCCCAAATGTTATGTGTCAGGATTCTTTATAGTGTACTGTCACACTTCTTAGCATCTCCACTGTCCTTGTAAAGGCAGTGACTGAGTCTTTGGGTGGTGCAGGGGGCTTTGATATGTTAATTGTCTTATATGGCCACAAATAAAATGGTGCATTTTCATCATACTTATTGTTGGATCACACTACGCTCCATATTTTTTGCATTGCATCACCTACATTTAACATTGGTCGCCTTTTTATTTAAATAGCCCTTTGTGTTTCTGCAAATCTGGATCGGTCTCTATTTTATGTTTTGGCCCATAATCCAGGTTGTCCCACTGCAAAGAATTTTCATGTTATGAAATCCTCTCAAGGAGAGTGCTGTGTATAAGAGTTGATCATATAACCTTACAGCGCCAGGAAACTTTCCATTTCCTCGTTGCCCATGTCTGCATGGTCCGCAGTCTTAAAACCTGTTGGTTAAAAGTTTAAACAGGCAAGACTAATGAATTACCGGACTTTCTTTTGCTTTTTTAAGTGGTTGAATTCTTAGGAGAGCATTCCTCTTTGCATTAACTTTAAAGGTACTTCAACTTCCATCTTCTCATCTCTTGCTCATTGTTTGTTTGTCTGCGCTTTGAGCAAAAAAGCATTTCATGGTCAGAGTTAAAGGCTTCAGGCACCTATGCAGTGACCTTTAGTCCTTCCTGTAAATTTTATGAGTTGATCTTGCACTTAGTTCCTGTCAATAAGTCCATCAGAAAAATTGCTGGACATTGCGCTTCAGGCTCACATCATTAAGCCTCCTGCTGAAGCAGTGCTTAGAGTATGATGTTTTATGCTAAATGCCTCAAAGTGAAATCCTTTAGTTTATCCTATTACTGCTCATTCATTTAGAGAGACTGAGATAATCTGGAAGGGCTGTTCTTGCAGCTTGAGCTTTAATTGGAATTTTCAGTCCAGTTTTGGCCATTTTGGGTCTCATATTTCATTCTGTTTCTTGTTGTCATGTAACTCTTCGTGGTTTAAAAGTCTCATCGTTTGCAGATACTTTGGCATGTATTTGGGTTTTTTTGGTGGCCATGTTCTATTGTGTTGCCACTTTTCGTCTCTTTGTAGCTAGTCTGTGTCTCTTCAAGTATGTGCCACATTTTTGTGTTAAAAAATGAAATAATGACTGCTTAAATCTAACTTTATTTAGCAACGTTATTTATAAAGGTGCCGTATTGTAAACCACATTGGAAGGACTGATGCCTAAAGATCACAAACGAGTCAGAGTGAAATTAAGAACGTTTTATTTGAAGCTTTTTGATAAACTTGTTCCTTTCTTTCTCTTTATAGTTATAATAAATAATTGATAATTATTTATAAATGATAATAATAATAGTTATATAGAGTTAAAACCTCTTAATTTTGCATTTTTAATTCAAGTGTCCTTATTTACTTCTCTTTTGCATCTCGTTTTGCTTGTTTTGTGTGTCTTGAACCATGTTTGGGGCTATATTTGATTTCTTTAGGGGGAGTGAAGGAGCAATAACTATAAAATCTCCTATATTAATATCATCATCTTTTTTAACGCATTACTACCATGTCATGTAATCCACCTGCTCCTGTGATACCACATGACTGCTGATGTCAGCCAAGCCACTGTCAAAGCAGGGAACCTGTAGACAAAATGGTGTTTGTGCGTCCGTCCAGCACAGTGAGCCTGACTGGGTTGGCTGAAGTGGGGAAAAGAGAGAAAGCAAAAAAAAAAAAAAAAGCAGACAGATGACAACAAATCAACACAATATTCAGTGTTTGAGGGATTGTATTTTTTACTGCATATGTATTTATGAAGTTCAACAGCTATATGAGAAATTAGCCTCTGTATTCACCGGGGTCCTCCCACCCCTTCTGTCTTGTTCTCTAATCCGCCCACATGTATCGTCTGAGGAAAAAAAAAAAATAGTGCAGAAGGTGACGCTCCTCCAAAGGAACAGAGAGAGGCACAGAGAGGGAAAGGCAAAGAGAGAGGTGTCTACAGGCTGCATCTCCACTGAAATATTTGGAAAGGGGAGAGATTGGAAGAGCTGAATGGTAGCTACACCCTGCGCCTGGAAGCGTAGAGACACTGTAACAAAGGCTGGCAATTATTTTTGGCAATAACAAAAAGGTGGGAGAGGGGCTCTGAAATCGAGGGAAATAGCAAAAAGACAGTTTTGAGGGGGACTTTTGCTTCATTTCATCCGAAAGACTCATCCCTTGCCATCATCAGCATGACCATAAGCTATGAGTAACATTCGGCAATAACGCTGTCAAAACGAGATTTCCAACAACAGACGCGCGCAATCCTATTTTGATTTGTTATAATCGGGTGGGGGGAAAGATCAACCGAATGCCTGCAAGAAACTGGATACTCTGAAATCATAAAAAAGAGCGATCTAACAAAGAAAACTACATTTTGATTGATCTTTTAAGCTTGATGTGCGTGTCTCTGCACGCGCTCGAAACGAACCTGAACCTAAAGCAAGTGAGTATGAACCGTGTCTGTGTATATGTCTGTATCTTGGTGGCTTTATTCTGCGTTTATCCGTCTGATAACAGAGGATATTATTGGCCAGAAAAAAAAAAAATGGCACAAAAATACAGCGTCTAGCCTACATTCAACAAGTATCGTTTTGTTCACAGTAGCTGCGAAATTTTCTGTAATTTTTGTGTTTTGATCAATATCTGGACAAAGTAGAATGTTTGGATATTGTTTCAAATTGAAATCTTAAACACTGATTTCTATATAATTACTACAAGCTGCTACAACACAAAGAGAAATTAGATTTTACTGTCTGATGAGATTGACCCACACTGATATGACGCTTAAGGATTTCATTCTCTAAACCCTAACATCCCTCATTGCACAAATGGTGGGTGTTTCCCCATCTACACCAAAAGATCAAAGCAGTTTCATGCCTCTGAGAGGAATGTGTGTGTGTGTGTGTGTGTGTGTGTGTGTATGTACGTACATTCCCCGTCTGCATCATTTTGTGTCTGTCTGCACGAGTTTCCATGTGTGTGTCGCTTCGTGCTTTTGTAAGAATGCATTTGCTTTACTTGCATGTGCCCTCAGTGTATGTGTGTGTCTTCTCCTGCATCCTGGCAGCGCTGAGTAGGTGTCAAGGCCTGAAATGGAGGTTTGATATAGAAACCATTGGAGGAAAGTGAGGAAGAGGAGCTGATGTGTAAAGGAGAAGATGTGAGGATGAAATAGGGTTTGGGGGCTGCTTAAACGAAACTACAGGAAAGACATAGTGTGACTTAGATCTCACCCAGGAAGTCTATGAAAGACATGAGAAGGGGAGGGGAATGTTAAATGTCTAGACGTGGCCCTCTTACCATCTTTAAACATACCTCTGCACTCCTCTATCTTCAATCCATTGCATTCCCCACAAAGTCTCTGGTTTCATAACGCCTCTTCTTGCCTCACTTTCTGGCACGTGCCTCCCCTTTTTCCTGCCAACTGGCTCCAGCATGCTCCTCTCCTAATGGGAACTCTGCCTTTTTTCCTCCATTTCCTCCTGCATTATGAATCTACAGCTGGTGCTATTTTTAGACAGGGGTAGCCCAGAAAACACCTCCTTCGATTTTTGTAAAAAACAAAAAAATAGGGGGGGGGGGGGCTCCCCACGAGCTACCATGGCGTGCTGTCAGTGATTGGTAGAGTAGGGATGGGGCTTGAAAAGGCGGGCACCGCTGTTTAAGCATCGGGAGGAATAAATCTATTTTGAGGCTATGATTGAATTACACATCTGCTGTGTCCTGCATTTCTTAGTGTGCCTGCCTCTGACCCTTCATCTCTGCCTCAGCTGGGACGGTTTCTCCCCCATCTCTCAGCTTCAGTCCTGAGAACTTTCTCTTTGTCCTTAAACTCCGTTGTCTTACAAATCCTTGACCTTGAGGCTCACCACATGCTCACTTCTCTCATTTCCTTTGCTCTCCTCAGCCTCTGTTCCTCTCTCACAACTGTTTAGTGTCTCAACTGTGATTCCCCTCCTTAGTGTCCTTAGTTAATTGCTGGCCAGGTCACAGATCAGGAATCAGTGTAGTAATATTTCCTGCCTCACGCCATTTATCTTTCTCACTAAGCGTACCGCATCACTGCGCTTCTGGATTATAATTTTCCCAATCATACAGGAGGGGCTATGTCATTAATTAGAAGCAGACAGGTTTAAATGACTAAAAGAAGAGTTGTGGGGGTTAAAACTATCAGCTCTGAGAACAAATCCTCCAAGAAGATCATTTTGCAGTTGAATACTGATGGATATTAGCTCAGATTTATCCAAGTCCAAAAATAGAGCTCCTTCCTAGTATGAAACACTATCCTGTCCCCTTTTTGTCCACACTCGATACCACTCAATGCAGTTTCAGGATTATCCTGACTTCTCCTTCACCAATAATTGCTCCTATAGGAAGCTTTAGTACTCCCTCTGTTATGTCTTCCATAACTCTCCATCCTTCTGTCACTAGTGAAGTCTCACACAGGCTTCATATCCATAAAAAAAAGAGAAAAAAAGATTCCGCTTGTATTGTCCTGTGGGGAGGAAAGATTTTAGTCATTGACTGAGCTCTTAGAGCTCTATTACAGGCATCATTGCTACCAGCCTATTCCTGAAAATTGCTTTAAGTATAAATCATCCCCAGCTAGTTAAAAGGAAAAACCAAAAGAGTGTGATTTTTTTTTTATCATAAAAAAAGAATGCTAGAGGGGATCATAGCAAGAGAGCAGCAGCTTAATGCTTCTGGTAGGGGTGACTGACCAATATGCATCAGACACAAGACCCCAGAGGGGGAGTTGTGTCTGCAGTATGTGTGGATTGGTCGCCCCCTGAAGAACTTCACGTCTACACCAGTTGCTTAAACGAGACGCTGGCCGTGGTAGATTAGCCATTTTCTCTTTCCTTGCCTAATTGATTGGCTTTCTAAATCATGCTCTGGGATTTGGCCTCTGATGAGCTTTATTTTTTTAGATGAGAAAAGCGTTAATTTTTTTTTTTTATTATTAGCTGTCTGACTGCTGCTTGGTCTTTTGGTTTTCTTTGCATATTCAGTCATTTTTTAGGCTTTCTCTCGATCCATTCATGTCATTTCAGTCATTTTCATTCTTATTCATTCTGGTCATGCTCTACCTTCCTCGCACCGCTATCCACGCATATCTGGCTTCTCCTCTCCTGGCTGAACAGATTTACACCATGAGGTGCAGAGAGAGGGGAGGGAGGGGGCACGTATTGGTGTGACACCGCACTAAAAGGGGAGGTGGCCGCAGTGCTTTCACCGTGCTGCAGTGCATCGCTTTCTCCTGCTGGGGTCTCCTCAACACTGGGGAGTGTGTTAGAGAGGAGAGGGAGATAAGGCAGAGATGACGGGGAGAGGTAGGATGAAAGGAGGGAGGGAGGTGAGAACAGCGTGAAGCCTTGTGGTTACATCCTTTGATGAGGTAGCTGGTGGGGGGGTTGAAAAAATGGCTGCGCACCAGAAGCACATATGTAATTTGTGCACAAACATACATTACACTCTTGCCTGCAAACCCTCCTTTCCCCCTGTGGTACATTTAGCATTCAGCTCAGCTGCAGATCTGTTTTACATTGCTGCACTTTTTCTCCTTCCTCACCTCTTCTATCTTAATCATTCCGCTGTGTCCATGCATCTTATTGGAGAACATTTCTAATCCACCCTCCAACACCTTCACAGCCATTCAGGTTCTGTCCTGAGCCAATGCTGGCTCCTTTTCTGTCTCTCTCCTCCCCCTTCTTCCCCCTCCCCTCTTTTATTTCCCCAACATTCTGCTTTCTCTTCTCCAGCTACCTTTTATCCCTATCTGTCCTTTCTATTCCTGTTCTTCCTGACACCTCTACCTCTCATCTTTCTCTCTGTGGTTGGTAAAGGTTTTCGCTTTTTCTGCCAACTGCTGCTTCTGTTCCGTATAGTCAGCACTCCAAATTCCTCTCTTTCCCTCTGTACCGTGTGCTCTCCTCCCCTCTCGCTGGTTACCACTGCTGGTACCTCACACTCGCGACGCATACAATAATCTTGTGCTCCCTCCCCCCTTTTGCTGCAGTGTTTCTGCTAATATGTATTAGCATCATTGCGGTGCACGAGCAACATGCTCTTTTCCTCCCCGAGCCCCAGTATCCTTCCGTCCACTGCAGAAATGATCACCTGTTCTTTAAGGTTTTTAGTGATCCAAGCTCATTTAGGCTTTTCAATTTGTTCTGTGTAGCCAGGTGAGCATTTATGTGCATGAGCCCCCCTCCCTCCCTCCCTCCCTCCCTCCCCTCCTTCTTGCTTTTTTCCCCTTGCGTTAGCTTGCAGTGGTGAGGCAGTAGTATCAGGGTGGCGCAGGACATGGTGGCCAAGGCAGGAAATGCTGCAGGAGAGAGAAAGTGGTGGTGTTGGAGAGATGATTGTTACTCATCCCTGCTCCTCTGCACCTTACTCTGCTTTGCCTGTTCTTTTCCTCTTTTCCCTTTTACCTCTCTGCCTTTCCCTCACCTCTATCCTCCTCCATTTTACTACCCCCACACCACACCAAACCACCCCCATCCCATCCACTTTATACTACTTTCCCCTTGTCCTATGGTGTTTTGTTTTCTCTTCGTTGCTGTAAGGGATTAAGATGCTTAGATAGACCTTTAAAGAGATACATGTATGTCCCTTGTATCAAACTGCCAACTGCAGCTGTTCTCCTGCAAAGCAGCAAGGAAGCATTTGATTTACATGCCGTGATACCACAAGTAATCAAGTCTTGTTAACAGCTACTTCCAGTCAAACTAGAAAGTCTAATACTTTAGTTAGTTCTTTGGTGGAAATAATGTAGCTGCACACTGTATAATTACCCCCCAGACCATCTCTAATTCAGAGCTGTTAAGTAAATTTATAAAATCAATATGCACGCCATGCACGACAGCGAGGGAACAAATAGACTTAACCGCAGTTACAGACTTGTGGCTGTCTATGTATAAAATATTCAGTAGTTAACCCATGAAAGCTATAAATGCAGTCATGAAGTGCAAATCAGAGAGCAGGGTTACAAAGTTAAAAGAAACAAACAAAAAGTTATGTAAGGGTTAAAACTTTAGGACAGAAGCTGCTTCTGAAAAGTTCAGCTTCCCAAAGAGAGAGTACTGTCCGTGGTGCTGAAATGTAATCCATCCCACAGCACAAGCGCTCCCTGCATAGGACAAAGCTGACTGTGGGTTATGATCTTTTTACACTCTCCCTGACTGACCCCTCTTCCAAATGTTCTGTACTCTAAGTTGTTGATATTTGGCAAGTAATTTCTTTTGTTCTAAATTTGTTTGTGTTGAACAAAGTATGGTACTTTTGGATGAAGATGCAGTGCAACTAAAACTCGGATTGCAGGTTTTTTTTTTTTCTGTCGAGCACGCAGATGTAGTGGTCCTGCAGCAAAACATTGCGGAGACTTGAAATAGCTGAAGAAAAGGAAGTTTAAGGAATTTAACACTTCAATATTCAACTTATCTGATATATGCACCTAAGTTGTATTAATGTAATTTTTTGTTTGCACACATTGCGCTTTGATTGTTACCCCATGCAGTACCCTTGGTGTTAGTATAGCTTACCTGTGTATTGCCAAATCTTTTTCATCCACATGATCTCAAAAAATTGGGGAGAAAAGGATCATTTTCACCAAAAAAAGTCAAAAATAAAACTTGGAAAAAACCCCAAAAATAACTTGAAACTTTGGAGACAAACTTTTCCCAGAACAAAAGTTGTTTCTTCAGATAAAATGTGCAGTAAAATGATCAAAAGAACAAAGTTTGACTGCGGTACTTTACATGACAAATAAAGACTGAGAGGAAAGAGTTGACCCAAAGTGAAGGAAGCTTACTTTGGGAAGAATGAGAGAAGCAAAATCAGGGCAAAATGGAGGAAGAGAGTGAATTGAAGTATGATGAATAGTATGAGGGGAAGGAAAAGTGGGGACAGAGAGAGAAGATGTGGAGAGAAAGATGGAGGTGGACACTGAAGAGGAATAAGACTATTGGGAGAGAAAGAAGAGGTGAAGCCTTGATTCTCCTTCTTCAGTGAAATGTGACTCCTGTATGCGGAATATGAGAGCAAGCAAGGAAGAGAAAGCGAGGTAGTGGGAGGGAGGTAGAGGGGGCAGTGAGAGCTCACAGGAGAGGAGGGGGGAGGAGGAGGAGAGTGCTGCATTTCTTTGAATAGAGAGAAAAAGGTTAACAACATAAATACGGTGCGTGTATGGGCTTTTTTTGATGGGAACGCGTGTCTTTTCTGAAGCATTGTGCGCCCCTTCGGATGGCAACGCAGCCCAGAGGCAAACAATCTGACCTCGCTGGGAGAACAGAGAGCAAATAACTCTGGCTTTTTACTGCAGCAGAATTCATTCGCTTTTATAGTGCACTCTCCTTTTTGATGCTCTTCCTCCTCCCCCATGCACACTCTCCTCTTCCCCTTCCTTCCATTACTAGACAAGAGAGAACATTACAGGAACTGCTCACTGTAACTGCCCCCAGTGAGTGTGCTGTCTTTTTTCCTCCCTTTTCTCATTTTTTTCTCCCCATCTTAAGGTCTCTAACTAAGCCTTTCTCAATTATTCTCTCCTTTTCAATCCGTTCATAATAAAGAAATCAGACTTATTGCCTCCTACCCCCTCCCTCTTTAAGCCTTCACACACACAGACGGTGCATGGGAAAAGTGGCAGAGGGAGAACTGACATAATTGTGCATCGCATGAATTTCAGTGCGGTCGGAGGGGGCTGCAGCAGTGTGTGTAGAGCGCGCATAGGCTGATTGAGGAGATCTAACATTAGTACGGACACCACACTCTCAGGAGGCAATTAACACACACACACACACACACACACATGCTTATGTACACATACATACGCTGCTCTGCACCAATACGTCAGAGAGGTATTCTCAGTGAAGATAAAAACAGGGGCTGGATCCCCTCTTTCCCTCTCCTCTCCCCATGGGTTTTATATGTGTGCATGTGTGTGTGTGGGCGGGGGGGGGGGGGGGGGGGCTAATTAGGGAGAGGATTTGAATGAACATTAACTTGAGGCATTAACTACACTTAGAATTCTGATATTCCTGAATGAGAGTCTGTCTTGACAGTTGGAGGAAACGCTCAGTGGAGGGAGTAAGGGATGGTAACAGCTCCGGGACTCCAATCACATCATCTCAAATCTTTTCATGACTGAGGTGTCAACAATCAGCCCATGCGGATGCTGACTCATGAATGTACTCAAAGCCACCTGTTTTCCCACATTGCACTGGCATGTGTTTTTTCTCTCTCTCCGGGATGCTGTTTAAAACTACTTTGCTCCCCATCATTTTCATCCCAGCTCCACCTGTCACTCTCTGCACCTTCACAAGGTCGTTTAGTGTCCTTTCATCAGCTGATTTTCAAGTGAATATTTGCACATACAGCTGATAAAGGCTTGCGAATCTTAATTTGTATTGCAATGTTGATAATCCACATCTATTTCTCCCTTCTGCTAAAATTTCTGCCCCTTTTCTCTCCCCGCAGACTCCTCAGACTCCTCCCTCCTCCTCCCTTCGGTTTCTCTCATCCTTTCCCTCCCCCCTGGTCCTCTATGCTCAGTTCGGTGTGTGTATCCTCTTTCAAAGGGCGCAAGGGTGGGAACAAGTCGTCCAACAAAGCATGTTACAGCGCAGACATGACTTGTCCGTCGGAAAGCGAGAAAATCGTGATAAACTGCGGGGGGGTGCGGCATGAGACCTACCGGAGCACCCTAAAAACGTTGCCCGGTACCCGCTTATCGTGGCTCACCGAACCAGACGCGTTCAGCAACTTCGACTACGACCCCAAATTAGACGAGTTCTTCTTCGACCGCCACCCGTCAGTGTTCTCCTTCATCCTTAACTATTACCGCACCGGGAAGTTGCACTGTCCCAACGATGTGTGCGGTCCCCTGTTCGAAGAGGAGCTGGCCTTCTGGGGCATCGATGAGACGGACGTGGAAGCGTGTTGCTGGATGAATTACCGGCAGCATCGGGATGCGGAGGAGGCGCTGGACAGCTTTGAGAATCCAGAGCCAGACGCGCCGGACGACGACCCGGCGCTGGGCGGTGCGGATGGGGACTTGAAAAGACTGTGTATGCAGGAGGACGCAAGGAGAACAGGATTTTGGAAAATCTGGCAACCCAGAATATGGGCTCTGTTTGAAGACCCGTACTCCTCCAAATATGCCCGGGTGAGTTACTCATGTCTCTCTAGGGACCAACTTGTGTCTATACTGTTGCATATTCAGTCTCATGCTGTTTCAGACCCCTGCTTGCCTCATGATAAGTTTTTAAAAACTTAGTTTTTAAATGTATCATTAACGTGGACTAAATTGAGTAAAAAAAAAACAACCCTTATTAATTACAGATCACTACTGCTGGTATGTAATCTCTGACAGTAATATGTGTATTAAATGGCGGTAGCCTGTACTGATGAACTGACATTGAATTATTAATGTTGATAGCTTTGGAAAAATGGAAAAGGTATGCCAGCCATATAGCTGTAGACTGGTAGCCCACAACAAGTTGATGTAAGAAACAATGTAGTCAAACATATCACCTCAGTGCCTTTCATATTATGCATATTACTTTTAAGAGATCTAGATTCACAATTAATCCGTTTTTCTTTTGTGAAATTACCATTTCCATCGTCTTATTCTCTTTTTTGAGCAGGTTTAACACATACCTCCCTCTGAACGCAGCATCCGCTGCGCCTCCTGCATCCAAACGCCTTCATTAGGTGATACTTGTCCATTTACGATGCACATCAGTGCACCATATATGGTGGCAGTTATTTATTTAATGCATCAGAGTGGAGGCTTTGAGGCTTTGTTGAGGTGCACGTCTTTCCACACATTTGTCCTTGTTGATGGTACACTCTGTCTTTCTTCTTTTTTTTGTCAGTCTCTTCTTTCCCAGTTGAATGCCTCGTGCCTTTTATGCACAAGCTTTTCTTCCGTTGTGCATAACTTGCTTCTCTGTTCTGAAAACCTTTATTGATCTCATGTGAGTTTTTAATGATTTACCCCATAACATCAGCTTTTTAGTGGCATTTGATCATACAGGTGTTACAGGACCCCTGACTGTGTTTTTGATCTGTGGTGGGCTTGCACCCCCCCTCCACACACACACACACACACACACACACACACACACACACACACACACACACACACACACACACACACACACACACACACCATCCTGTTGCAGAGGAATCCAGCTGGTTGATCATCGCTGCTTTCATTTTCTTTCTGACTTTGTGTGTCCAGAGTCATAGCCAGATCATCCTTCTCCTGCATCCTGCTTTTAGTACCATTCGTACTGTCCTGAGATTGTCTGAGGAACAACGGGTGCTGTGGCTTCAGGTTATATGCAGTACCAGACAGTCAACAGACACCTGCAGTGGCGAGGCATTGAATCCATCATACTGAAGATTGTTAAATGTGAACAGAACAAAAAGTTCTAAACCACCGCACAGTCAGCAAATCATGTTGCATCTACAGTCACAGACAAACAAGAGTGACTGCACACAAAGGCTCCTACCTTCTTTTCTCAAATACACACACACACACACACACATATTCACACCTCTTCAGGTTCACCTAGACCTACCTGGATTCATTTCCCTCTATAAGGAAAAGGAAAAGTGATGAGCTGTGACAGACATATAGTCTGGGCTAGGCCACCTGATCTTCCTGTTTGGATAAGGGATTGGGCAGGGAGGGCTTCTTTAACTGTCACTCACATCCCAGTTGTATTGATTTTTCACAACTCCAACTATCTCTAACCCTTCTTCGTGTCACAAAACAGCCTTCAGTTTTTTAATTGATGGGTCTAACGGAGAAAGCTTAATTGTTTGGATTTTCATCAAGGAAAAAAGATGTTTCAAATAAATTCTAACAGTGTCTTCATTGTCGCTATACCCTGAGTGAAAGCTGCATAGCTGCTAGAATGCTCTGTATTATGCAATATACAGTTAATACTCCACATCTACTCATGCATCATAGAAAAAATACCATGAATTCTGTGTGAAAAAATGGTGTTTGTGACACCAATTGGGGTTATGGAGAGTGCAGAGCAGGTAGTAGGTGGAATTCATTTGAGAGGCTGTTCAGTACCAGCTCAATTTGTGGGTGAGCGTAACCCCATTTTACTGTGTGGGACTACTATGCCAGTGTCATACGTCAAACAGCGATGTGACCCAGATCACTTTTTTCTTTTTTCACCATTGCTCTAAAAGTATCTCACCCAATGAGGCGGAACCTTTTGTTTTTTTTGGTTCTGGGAAATGCAAATTGGATGTGAAGAGAAAAGACCATATAATTGAGAAAGAGGAGGAAATAGAAAAAGGGAGATGCTGTTCTGAAAAGACATTGAAGCAGACGAGGAAGAGGAAGAGGGAGATGAGAGGAAATATAAAGGAGATGGGGGAGAGACATCAGTCAAATTATTTAAAAAGGGGTTTGTTTGCATGGCTGTGATGTAACGCAGCAGCAATCAATGATTTGATCAGGGCATTCGACTCTCACACAGGGTCTTTTTTTTTCTTCATTTCACCTTCACTGCTCGTGACTCTGAGAGGCTTGCTCGTGGATTTTACCGTAGTATCGCACACATGTATAAAGACACACATGCTGGTGTCTGTGCTTGCTTTTCTGCTGCAGTAGACACGGGAGAGAGGAGGGGGAGCGCTGGAGGAGGAGAATAGAGGCAGACGGGGGCGAGAGCGGGAGGGAAATGGAGAAGGACAGAGAAATGGAGGGAAAAGGGACTTAAGAGGAGCCTGAGAGGGATATGAATTTGGGGGAAACGGATGGAGGTAGAAGAGAAGTATTGAGACAAACAGTGAGGGGGTGACAACATCAGAAAGAAAGACGTTACATGATGGGGGTGGGGACTCTTGTCTTTGCATCTTCGATTATCTGTGAAGGCTTGAGCCGTCCAATACCCCAGCCCTCCTGCCTGCCTATTGATTGTTATTTTATTGACTATCTTCTCTTTTTGTCTATTTTAAAGCCATCCTCTCCGTCTCCATCACCTTTTAAAACATGAGACAGCTTACAGGTGCTTGGGCTCATTCTGCACTCTCGGACAGTAACACAACTGTGGACCAATTGACAAAATTTATGGGCGTATTTGTTTCTCTTTGATGAGGTGTTATACAATACGATTTGCATCTGATTTCCTCATCGATCCAGGCCCGGTTGACATAGATCTTGCAGTAGAGCAAAGACCACATGCAGATCTTGATCGTGGCTCATTCATCTCCTTTGTCTTCGTAATTTATCAGCTAACTGTTTTACACTCAAATCTGCTTGAGCAACAGTGACTCAATCACTGAAGATTCACTTACATTAATGAATTGTGCTTAATGCATTTTCAGTGTCTTTTCATTTACTATTAGTTCAAATGATGGATGTCCTGTTGCCGTTCCACAGCTTTAGCTCTGTTTTGGTAACTTCCTGTTTTGCACCAGAAGAACACGGCCGTCTTTGTCAGCCATCTCCTGACAAAGCCCCATTTACAGCTCAACATGGTCAAGATGCCCCTTTGCCCCTTCCAAAATCGGACATTGTGTGCTTGCATCCAATTAATTTCTGGGGAGGAGTACTGTTAGAACCCACCTCTCCCCGAAGGTCATGTCTTGCTGTTCATTTGTTTGCTGTTCTTTTCCACTGTGTTCAGCTCAAGAGCCCAGAATGCTGTCATAAACACAAATGCAACCTGCCAGTTTGCCGAATGGCCGCAGAACAGGTCATCTCTGGGTAGAAAATGAAAGCTCTCGACAGAGAGTAGGCAACAGATGTTGATGATAGGTGTTAGAATATAGTTCTTTTTTTTCTCTTCTGTTTAGTCCTTGTGACTAAAATTCCGGGCGTGTAAAGACAAAGACAGAGTTTTAACACTCCAACTTTTTTTTTTACAGTAGTTGAGAAGTATTTTAAAAGGTCTCCTATTGATTTTCAACAAAGCACGCTGCCCTCTATTGATTTTAACAGAGCAAAAACAGCATCCAGGCCCGGTTGACATAGATCTTGCAGTAGAGCAAAGACCACATGCAGATCTTGATCGTGGCTCATTCATCTCCTTTGTCTTCGTAATTTATCAGCTAACTGTTTTACACTCAAATCTGCTTGAGCAACAGTGTCTCAATCACTGAAGATTCACTTACATTAATGAATTGTGCTTAATGCATTTTCAGTGTCTTTTCATTTACTATTAGTTCGAATGATGGATGTCCTGTTGCCGTTCCACAGCTTTAGCTCTGTTTTGGTAACTTCCTGTTTTGCACCAGAAGAACACGGCCGTCTTTGTCAGCTATCTCCTGACAAAGCCCCATTTACACCTCAACATGGTCAAGATGCCCCTTTGCCCCTTCCAAAATCGGACATTGTGTGCTTGCATCCAATTAATTTCTGGGGAGGAGCACTGTTAGAACCCACCTCTCCCCGAAGGTCATGTCTTGCTGTTCATTTGTTTGCTGTTCTTTTCCACTGTGTTCAGCTCAAGAGCCCACAATGCTGTCATAAACACAAATGCAACCTGCCAGTTTGCCGAATGGCCGCAGAACAGGTCATCTCCGGGTAGAAAATGAAAGCTCTCCACAGAGAGTAGGCAACAGATGTTGATGGGTATGCAACCGGCATTCCGACATCCCGTCACTCAGACATGACGCCACTGCGACATCCCGCCATACCGACACTTTGATACCACCATTCCGACACTTTGATACCACCATTCCGACACTTGTTGGGAGCTGTCAGGGTCGGACTGGGAAAAAAAATCGGCCCTGGCAATTTTCCACGGGACCAGCCCCCCAGTATTAATTACTATCTCCAATCTAATTAAATAAAAATAAAAAACGAGCACAGACCGCTCAGTCAATGGCATGTACCCATAGAAAAAATACACACACATCACACAACCTGACTATCGACTGCTAACAACCATGATCAGTAACCTACACAAACCCAGACGCATAATGGCTCGGCGGCCAGCAATCGGATAAACCAATGAAGTGAATCAATCCTGTGAAAGAATGAAAACAAGTGAATGAAACCTGCACTCACCCATTATGAAGTTAACTCTGCCAGCCCCTCCATAATCTTGCCCCTGCTCAGCCAACTCCTTGACGTCGGGTATGGTTGGTAACGTTACGGCGGCTAGCATTAGCAACGAGGCTGCTAGGCTTGCTAAATCGGTAAGCATTAGGCTACTGAAGAAAGCTAGTCTTTTTAGCTACGTTATATTATCATCTTTCTTCTCGGCTATAACCTTTGTTTACGGCCACTGGCCCTAACCTGACGCCCTAGCTGTCAAATCACCGGAAGTTTTCACCGGAAGTACTCGCGCACACACAAAAGCTCTCTCCAGACATATCTTTCTTTCATTCCGCCCAGATGAAATTTAATGCCGCCCAGATGAAATTTAATGCCACCCAGATGAAATTTAATGCCACTCTTCGAAAATCGGTGAAATTTAAGACATTTTATCTGCCGTTGAACCTAAGTGTCCATTATCCTGATAAAGATCTAGCCTACCAGCTGTTGTGAGGCTTCACTTTGACAGCATTCTCAGTGGTTTAAGGTAAAATAAATTGAGGCAATTGTCACAAAACAAATAGCATCCGTTTTACACTGCCAAATGAAATATTGGCTACACAACGAGCCCCTCGTCAGCCCTCATCATCAGTAAATTTCTGAGTGGGTGTGATCAGTCTTGCTTGACTTGCGTGTTGGAATGTCTCTCTCTCGGGCATTTGTAGCTGGTGCAGCCCTATTATTGCATGGCGAGTTGTCCACGCGTGTGGTGCTGAAATCGCGTGTCGGAATGGTGGTATGTTGAAAAGAAAAAATCATACCGCCATTCCGACAAAAGAAAAAATTAAATTCGGAATGACGGGACGTTTCATTTCTTAAAAAAATGTCACCATTCCGACAATTGAACGTCAATGTTGGAATGTCGGAATGGCAGCATGTAACCATGTTGATGATAGGTGTTAGAATATAGTTCTTTTTTTTCTCTTCTGTTTAGTCCTTGTGACTAAAATTCCGGGCGTGTAAAGACAAAGACAGAGTTTTAACACTCCAACTTTTTTTTTTACAGTAGTTGAGAAGTATTTTAAAATGTCTCCTATTGATTTTAAACAAAGCACGCTGCCTTCTATTGATTTTAACAGAGTAAAAACAGCATTTCCACTTTGTATCAAATCACTTCAAATTCAGCTTATTGTTGTCTTGTGAGATCATTTTGCATCAGTTTTGTTTTACCCTACAGTCACAGAGACCACTACAGTATCATGGTAACTGTGGTACCAACCAGTTGTAGAAATTCCAGAGTCCACTCTGTCTTAAAACTCTTAGAATTACAGCTGGCTCGCTCATAATCTGAAATCAGTCTATCTCATTCGAAAGCCACAAGAAGAAACTATTCCACTCACTGGAAGAACATATCTTTACAAGGCTCTACTGAGAAATCAAAAATTTTGAGTGCATAGCATTGAAATTTTACTTCCAGCAATGCATCCACTTTGTTTTCATTCAAATACCGAACCCTCTCAAAGGCCTATTTCCCACTTCCATTCTTGTACCTGCCCCTATGGGCTGCCTCTGAAAATAGCAATGAAAGGAAAAGGAGGCCTTAATTTCATTCTCCGGTGGCAAATCTGTTTCTCCATTACTGGTGAGAGGATGATATGTAGTGCTTGTATGATCATTCAGCTCCTAGACAGTACTTTCAAAACAAACCCATCTTGCTAGAGAAAAAAAAAAAAAAAAAAGTATTCCTCAATGCTCACCGAGTCCATTCAGATTAATTGTTTTCTTAAAGCATCGCAGGTGTAGCAGTTTGCTGACTTGGCTTTCCTGTGCCTACAGTTGGTAAATATTGCATTGTGTTTCAATTTTTCCCTGACAAGGTTTTGTACCTCAGGCCTTCTCATGTTGTATTTGTATCCTCGGAAGTCTCTGTCCCGCTATTTGTTGCCTTGTAACTTGAGCCCTGTGTGTTGGCGATACTTCACTGGATAGATGCACAATGTCTCACAACAAGGGCACATGCAGGATCTTTGTGTTGAAGAAGCAAGAAGCGCTTAAAAGGGATTTTGAAAGCCAAGGTTTATTCTGGACATCTCAGTAGCATACAATAACATTCTACTTAAGTCTTCATGTAAATGGTTTTATTATCCTTTTCTATGGTTAAAGGATGTTCTAAATCCTGATTATTTTTTATGCAGCTTTACAGATTTGTTTGTTATGGGATAACTTTACAATAACAAAATACTTTGCAAGAATATGTCAGTCTTCTGGATGCTTTATATTCTAATTTTGTTGCACCTTTCAAATCTGTAGAGAATCAAGAGAAAATAGATTTGAACTCTTGTCTTGCAGAGAAATAGATGAGATAACTGAAAACAATCTGTGCCAGTACAGTAAATATGGCACTGTTTTAGCTTAGCATAAAAAAGGGAAACTGAGAGAAATCTATACTGCCTCTGTCCTGTGGCACAAAAATCTCCTTGCAACTGTTGAGGCTTATAAAGTAGAACATTGTGCTTTGTTTTTGTGGAAAGTTTCATCTTAGTCAGAACCAGTGACTGTACAGTGTCTCCACTAGTTGCCTGGCAACTGCTCCAGGCCAAGAACTATTCTCTGGCACTTAACCCTCTGTAAAACTTAGACTTGTTTTCTATCCACTTTTGTTTTTAACATATTGAATACCTTAAACCTAATTAAAGATCTTTCTAAGTGCTGGTATGTAGATTTTTCAATTTCACCTGTGAAAAGAGGCATAATTGAAGTCTCCTTCTCTAAATAACTGTAGGCTGCAGGCTGTAGCTTGACACTATTCCCTGAAACTATACCAAACTATATGAATCTAATTTCAGGCAAAAGCTGGGTTGTTATGTTGCAAAGCAAACTCCCTCACTGAACTCCCTTTCCGTTTCTTCTCTTTATGTCCAGCCATCTTCCTCCTTTCACCCCAGCCTCAGCCTACTTAGCCATGCTGGTTAAGTGCTGAATCAGCACACTACAACTCTACAGACAGTCAATTAGTTGGGCCTTGTGATAAACCCTGGACATTTTGCTCTTATGCTCTGGAATTAAAATGATTAAAGACATTGATGTAGTGGAGAGCTAACACAGTGCCAGAGACAATTATAGTGGTAGGAGTCTGAATTCTCTAAATGGGGCGAGTCTTGTCAAATCACGTGAGGGAGCAGTGTGTTGTGTACTATAATCACATAAACTGGCACATGCATAAGCACATAAACAAGTGTACTCTGACAGAGTATAATTGCTTTGATTGCACGCTGGATTTAAAGTCGTTTCACAGAGTCAAGATACATAAGATTCATAAGCAATCTCCAGGACGTGCTATAATCACAGAATGAATTTAAATAAACCCATTTACGCAGTTCACCTAAAACGTACGACTTCCATTTGACCCCTTCAAACACCTGGTAGAACATAACTCATTCTGCATACGCTCACCTTTACACATTGGCCCATACTCTGTAAGTGTAGCTGCCCATAAACCATTTGGCTGAGAGTACACACTTACACCACATAGATAAATCACTTCCTTCGACTCAACTCTTCTGTGTCTGCAGATCACGCTCACACATGGGAACAGCATGTGAACACGAGGGGTAAAGATTCGGAAAGGTATTTATGTCGCTGCATGTTGTCATTTGGACATTTCAACATGTAGAAAACTTAGGTTTGTTTAGATTTTTTTTCTAATGTAAAATATGAATTACTGGTGTCCTGGTGACAAGTACTGGTTTCCAATAAGAAATGGGTAGAATTTTAAAATCCATAAATTTCCACTTCAGTCGCACTTACACAACCCAAAATTTAGTATTTATTCTTAGCGATATTAGTGATAAGGCTTTTACTGAGGTGTTTGTTCATATATCATGCACAGGCCGAATAACAACTTTCAAAGTTATAAAGCAAAAAAAAAAAGAGAAATATATAATCGTTTGCGTAAAAACCCCAAAAAGGCCCAATCCCAGTTCAATCCCTCAGCTGTACCACTTGGCCTTAGTCAATTTTTCAAACTTACAGTAGAGTAGGCGTTCCTTTTCTCTTGGGATTTAACGAGTAATGGCCCATTTAGCCACCCAACTGGCCTTCTAGATGATCACTACTCACTGATCTTCTAAAGAAAAGGGGACTTTTAATTGGGCCTAATATGTCAATATACAGAGAATGTACAAATAATTTCAACCTGGTTCCCACTTAGGTAGACAGTGCTTAATCAAAACAACATTTCAGGAAACTAAAATTCCAAAAGAATGATTGTCTTAATGCAAGATGATGTCATCAAATTGCTCACATCCATGACAGTTATTTGAGTACCTCAGCCAATTGAATACCAAAAAAATTCTCAGAACTCAAGGACTTAATCGGCTTTTTTTTGTTGTTTATTTCCATGCCCCTGATCAAGAATTGGGGATCATATTCCCATTTGAGACCAATTTTGACATATTAAATAAAAGAATGAAGTAACTCAGTAAAAACTGATGCAAAATACCCGTATGCATCTCCGATCTTAATGTGTTCAAGGGGTAACTGATTTTTCAGACATCTTTTGGTCAGAACAGGTCGCATAAGTGTCAGAGCCAATCTGTTTACCTTTACTATTATGAACACACTGTCTTTGTGCCTGGCTGCCGTGCCATTATGTGGCACTTAAACAGTCAAACTGCATCCCTGCTCATTCCCTTGGAAAATGACATTGTGGGGCGTTACTGGGACGATTCCTGTGTGACCATCTGCTTCCTGATTGTCCCTCCTGTCCAAGTCGCAGCAGAGTAGAGGTGTGCGTGTTATATGCGTGTATTAACAAATGAACACTTTCAATAGAAATCTGATCTAGAGAAGTGTGTTACAAAAAAAAAAATCCTAAGAGCAGCCTGTCCTTTGCCAGTGTTTAATGGCGTTTCATTTTTTTTTTTATGATGTAGCAGCGAGGTAGATTGCGGACAATAATTAAAACTTGCAGGGACAAAGACAGAGGAAGAAAGGACAGGGTGATTTAGAAAACAAGGAGGAGGCATAAGGACAGTCTGTCAGCATTGCTAACAGAACAGAAACTTGCTTCATGTGTCTTGGACAGAACAGGCGGGACAGGAAAAATGCACATGTAAGCTGCAGTGATCGGATCCAAATACAATAGTGACAAGAAGGAACAGACATGTGTACCATTCATTCAACTGCAAACAGGGTGTGTTTGTTTTTAGAAATGTTTGACAGGACTGCAGTGGGAATGAAAAAGAAGCCACCTGAGTGCTGCAGAGCATATACCACCCTGTGACGTGTCAAAAAGAGAGCAGCATGCGTGTCTGTGTGTGTGGAAAAGCTTACAATTCATCTGTATCATGTCAAAGAGTTGAGTCATTCGGGGAATCTCTGAAACAGAAGTCTGTGCAGTGATTGAAATTTTACCAGGATCTCTTCCAAGAGCACTGACCTCAGAGAGGAAGTCTTTCTAGCACTCTGAAAATAAAATATACGCCAGGATTACCCTGAGCTGAAGCTAATTATATCGCACAACCTCACTTCAACTCCCATTATTCCTCCTCCTTCATTTCCTAGAATTTTAGGGGATTGATAATACTGGTGCATGCGGTCATGTGTTTACACCTATGCAACACATGCCCTCTCCTCTCAGTCCCATATGTACTTCCACCAGTCCCGCTCTTTTTCACATCTCACCTCTCCTGCCCTTCAAATTCCACAGTGTACTGCGTTGGGTACTGGGTGACCCCTGTTAGAGTCTCCCGCTCCTCTGTTTAATATGCCTGTCCAGGGTCTGACAGGACAGGCAGTTAAAACGTGTCACTCACACAAGTTGATTTCATTACCTGAAACATGGCTCCAGGGTTATGAGGAATAAATATCTCCCCTGCTACTGTGTTCTGTCCATCACCAGTCTGTTATGATTTGCAGTCATGGACTAGCTTGCACTAACAATCTCAATGTCTGCTCAACATTTTTCATGCTGGCACAGTCAATTCATGGACTAATTTTTAGTTAACAAAACAAATTGCCAATTTAGTGTTGAAATTTGTTCTGAATTATCTTTTGACTGGTTCTAAGCCAAGAGTTCTCAAAATTAGAGCCTCCCTGGGGGCTCTGAACAGTTTCAGGTGATGCTCAGGTAGATTATTTTATCAGTTATTAAAAGAAGAAACATGGAAATATTCTATATTATATTCTATTCTTCTTTTCATGAGTCAGAGACTGCTTCATCCCTTAGTACATATCTTTTTTTCTTATGTATTTGCTGTAGTCTAAATTCATTCAAAATAATAATATCTGGCTGAGTTGGCTCACTTTTAGAGTGTCTCTGGGCTCAAATAACATTGTTGTGATCTCATAGACACCCAGGAATTCAGCAGACTGAAGCAGTAAGTCTTTAAAATGCTCTATCTGAAGGGGACAACACATATAACTGTAATTAACATTAGAAGACAAATATCACAGGCCATGCGAGCATGACCTGAACTCACATAAAAGCCTTGCGTTGGGGTTTTATTGAAGTAGTTTATAATTCAAAACACAGTTACAACACAGAAAGAAATGAAAGGCTCCATATTTAGTTGTTCTTGATTGTTTTTTTTTTTTTCAAGAGTTTTTTTTTTTTTCCCAAATATCATGTTTCCAAAACTTCAGCGACGATTTTAGCACAATGAAAGCTATTCTAGTAACCTTCCCAAGGTTATATCCAAACACATTATGTAGTATCTTTGGAAGTCTCTGAGTGATGGCCACAGTCATTAACTTAAGATAATAGATTAATCACCCAATCCTGGTCTACAACCACTACTCTGGTTGCCCTTCGGGAGTACGTTCTGTATTTCACATCATTTAAACTCTCATTTTTTATGCCTCATTCATGTGCTGATTTCAGATCATTATTCAAAGTCTCCTTATCATTGCTGACTCTTCAGCAGCGGTTGGCTATTTGCTTCACCCTCTGATAGAGACTCCACATAGTCCTTCTTGCCAGTTGCTGTTCGTCATTCTGATGCCGATCAAGCATCGTCGGCACGTGGAACAAAAGCCCCATTAATGAGAAGCAAAATCTCTTATGTGTATTTATGTGTTGTATCTGACAAAATCTGCTCGTTCATCAAACAATCAGCAGCAGCACCGAATGATCACAATTTGGCTCATGCCCTTCTGTATTCAGTCCTTTATGTCAGCTGTAGGAGCAGCATTTGGCTTAGTCTTGTCCTTGGTGCCTGAAAGCAGAGGCTAACGCAGTGGTTGTCATGGTGACAGAGAGCCAGGCAGGGCTGTGGTAATACTGTAATGATAAAGCTCTTCTGGATGGTGCCGCAGTAAACACAGCGCCACTAGGGTCCCGTTAAGGAAGAGCGCAGCGCACCGCCATGCATGCAAAAACCCCTGCAGGGCTAATATCAGCTCAGACAATCTCTCCTTGGCTATATTGCTTACATTCATGCTCTACCAACACCTCCTCATGTCTTCTTCTCCGTCTCTTTATGGCTGTCTCGCTCTTTGATGCCCTGCTGCTCCGCCTCTTATTTTGAGGGAGATTCACATCGTGTTGTTCTCTTCTCTGCTCATCTCTTCACCTTCTATCCCTCCATTCCTTCACTCTCACCTCTTCATTCATCTATTGCTACACAATAAACTCCCATCATCATCTTCCCTCTCACTCGTCATCTCCACCTTTCGCTCTTTTTAAATTTATGCTGATGATCTTTCCCATTTAAGTTCAGAGTGTGGGGGGGGGGCTCCATTGCACCTTGAAGGTCACTGAGCTGTAGGTGTCACACATGTTAGCTCTACTGTAGGGAACGGAGCACGTTATGCTTCCCATCACTGTTACAGAGAGCCTCTGAATTGAATATTCAGAGCATTAACCAGAATGTTAAGCCACACACACTTCACGTTGCACCGAGGAGACGGATGGGGGAAGAGAACAGACACAAAGTGCCGGAGGAGATAAATAAGCGTAAAGTGACAGATTGCTACTCCTCTTTTTATTATCTTCCTCCACTTCTTTCTTTCTCTCCGTCTTCTCCGCTCATCCCTCTCTATCACTTCAATACAGTGCTCATACAGCTGCCACTTGTTATCTGTGATCAGTACACACACCTCCTCTGCCCATAGGCTGTTTGTCTCTCTCACATTGTAAGTCATGTCCACACGCACATACACTTGTGACAGACACACCAACAGATGTACACATGTTCAGGATACACAAAGACTCATCCACAATTGCGCACTACATGCAGATCTGATGAATCACTTTAAGTACTTCTATCTAATACTCAGGCAGTAGAAGTTCTCCTTTGTCCCTCGTTCCAGACAAAATTCATGTGTTGCTTTATATTTAAAAAAGGCTGGCTGCTGTATGGATGTGATACCAAAATAAGGTTTAATTCCACAATGTAGTCTGTTCCTCTCTTAAAAATAGATTTATCTAATCACAGAAACCATTAACTTTGTATTTAACCACACTGGCTATTTGCTCTTGCCAAGTCATAGTTAGATAGAGTTCAACGGGTTGAAGCAGCACCATGACTTCCAGATGTCACCAAATCAGGTCTAAACATATTTCACAGTTTCCTTTACACGTGTGTATGGGACAGGAGACTGTTGTATTAAAATACATTCTTACTTTAAAAAAAATATATATATATGACTCTTAAGATAACAAAAAAAAAGTCCTTTACAAAGAAGGTTCCAGGTTCGACTCCCGGCTGGGGCCTTTCTGTGTGGAGTTTGTATGTTCTCCCCGTGTATGCGTGGCTTCTCTCCGGGTACTCCGGCTTCCTCCCACCATCCAAAAACATGCATGTTAGGTTCATTGGTGACTCTAAAATTGTCCTTAGGAGTGAGTGTGAGTGTGTATGGTTGTTTGTCTCGTTTGTCTCTATGTGGCCCTGTGATGGACTGGCGGCCTGTCCAGGGTGTACCCCGCCTCTCGCCCATTGACCGCTGGGATATGCTCCAGCCCCCCCGCGACCCGACCGACGGATTCAGCGGTATAGAAAATGGATGGAAGTCCTTTACAAGAGTGTCCTGACCAAGAGAGGCACCTGCGCAGGACAACACACATATACATGAAATAATTACATGAAGGCATCACATGAAACGAACAACAAAGCTATCAAAACTATAAACACTACATACTTAATGAAAAAGCATCAGACTATTTACTTGTCAACTCATCACAAAAGTAATCATAAATGGTTAGCATTGATCATTCATAACATTTACAGAAGTGGAAATACTTCAGATTGGTACCCATGTAAAGCAAACAGTAGTCTGGACATGATGCAAAAGATACACTGTGGAAGTGGAAGTGTTTTGTTTGCAACATGATGAAAATAGCAGACTCATTGTTACCCCGAGTGTTTTTTCTTTGATTTTTAAACTCCTTCTTACATAGCGGTTTCACCTTAATGGCACAAAAAATTATAAAAAAAAAGATAAAAGGTAGCTGCCACTGCTTCCTTGGGTGTTTCACAGACCAAACAAAAGTGGATCAACACCGCAACAGTGTGTGCTATCGCAAAACAGTTCAATATTGTAGATACAATTGAGTGAAACAGCATAACTGGTTAAAGTAGTGTGCTTCACAGTCATAGCTTTCCCTTATGCACATAGACAATTTCGGCTCTGTGGCTACCTGTATTGCTAGCTCAGTGGCAGATCAACTTTAAAGTCCCAATTCTGCCTCTTTACTTTTGCACATAACACCGATTTGCATTGAAGATGCACGAGTCCTGCCTCGAAAGAGGGCTTTTGATAAGTCTCTTTGGAAATCAACAAGAAAGTGAAAAGCAATTTACATAAAAGCAGAAAATGTAACAAGAAGCACCCACTATCAGCATGCAAACTCACACAGTCACCAGACTGTTATCAGCACCATTTAATCCTGGGCAGTATCAAATATTACCAACATGTTGTACTAAGCAGCTGGCCAAAACCCATGTAGTGTCCTCTCTGACCCATTCAGACTTTTGTCGACATACAGTAACGCCTGGTAAAATAGAGAAACATTTCAGGGTTGTTGTGCCTGTGTAAAAATGCAATTGGAATGCCTTCAGAAGTCAAGCTCTCTTGACCTAACTATGATATTTTATATTTTGATTTAAGGTTTTCAGATCTAAATACAGGTGTTTATGTTTGAAACAAATTGAAACCAACATTGTGAAGAAAAATCTCCAAATCAGCAGATGCTTTCCAAAAGCATTACAAATCTTTTGTGCTGCTATCATTTTGCCCCAGCTGTCAACAGAAAGGTCAGAAAAACTGAATTGTGGGTGTTTGTAAATTCATATTTTTAAATCAAATCAAAATCAAATCAAATTTATTTGTATAGCACATTTCATGTACAAAACAATTCAAAGTGCTTTACATAAAATAAAAGCATTGCAGCAGGGAGTCGAAGAAGCATTAAAAATACATAAAAGAATATAAAGAGAAACAAATAAAATAATTTAAATTAATTTAAAAACAAGCAACAGTCCAGATAAATTCAAAGATATCGTGCAGATTTCATGCATAGACACATGAGAAAAGAAATGTTTTTAACCTGGATTTAAAAATGTCTACATTTGGTGAAAGTTTAATCTCCACTGGCAGTTTGTTCCACTTGTTGGCAGCATAACAGCTAAATGCTGCTTCTCCGTGTTTAGTCTGGACTCTGGACTGGACCAGCTGACCTGAGTCCTTGGATCTAAGAGCTCTGCTAGGTTTATATTCTCTGAACATATCACAGATGTATTTTGGGCCTAAACGGTTCTGGGATTTGTAAATCATCAGCAGGCTTTTAAAATCTATTCTGTGGTAAAACAAGACCCTTATGTTTTCTAATTGAACACAAAAAATTGGAAATACTGTTTTATTTAATTTATTTGATAAATTAATAAATAATAAATCACATATTTGACAAATTTGATTTATTAATCAATTATATTTTGTTGACTTACCATAAAAGACTGTCACCGTATGATGTAGACCATGAACAGTATTTATGTGATCCATCTTCAAAAAAAAATATTATTTGATCCCCTATCACCAACAGACTAACATTGCTTATAGGGTTAAGCTCTGAGGTCAGTCATCAGATGAGTTTGTATGACACTGGGGTTCACTTAATGCAGCTTTGATTCAGATTAATTCATTTGAACTACTTTTACAGGAACCTTGAGCCTTAAGATGAAGTGATTTTTCGGCACTAACATGCTGGATAAAGACACACAGAGCTCTTTTGTCCCTCTAGTTGACAAAAGTTCCTCTGTGGCTTGGGCCTGTCATTTACTGTTAACCTTCAGTCTGTTGATGCGTCTGCTTCTTTTTCTATGCCTGCTTGTTTTCATCCCTGTTATACTTTATGTTCCCTTTTCAAAACAGTCACATCATATTGAGATCATCAGAATGAGGAGCTATCTTGCCAAGTTTCGCTGAGCAAATCATTTATTAGCTTATTTCCCTAAAGGTTGCTATTAATACAAACTCTTTTGTCATTTGGTCTTCTTACATGTGATATATTTCTTCTGGATTGCGCTAACTTTTTCTTTTCTTATTACCTCATCTTTTCGTATTTTTTTCGCATGAATTGTCTGGTCTCCCTCCCGCCTGTCCGCCCCCTGCTGTTTCTCCACCTGTGTAACCTACATAGAACATGCAATATCACTGCAGTTTTAACCCTATTTTCTCTTTGCATTCTCTTGGGTATATTAGTTTGTACATGTGTTATTGACAACCCTCTACAGCTTGAAAAAATAAAATAATGAATATCACTTAATAAATATCTCCTCACCATTCAAACCCGTTATACTACTTCCAACTTTCTTCTTGAGGAAGAAGCAGCGACAATAGCAACTTAAAGAATTAGGAGCATAACACGACAGGGTAAAAATCTCCTCATTGCCCTGATTTGTACATGTGAGAGCCTTAAGCCAGTGAGCATCCTAAGCCGGTGTCGCTGGTGCTCTCCTGCTTCCCTGGGACACAGGGGGGCTGGTATGGGGGTAGAGGTAGGAGGGTGATTGAGAACCTCTGTGTGTGTGCGTGTGTTTTCATGATACAGAGGAGGAGAACACTGCACCAATCGTAAAAAAGTAGGTCAGACACAGACTGGTGAGAAACATAGCGGAGGAGAAAAGAGGTAGGGACTAGAGATGGAGAGGAAAGGGGTAGAGAAGAAGGTGAAAGGAGAAAAAACATGTCAGAGGATCTAAGGGGAAGGATGGTAGGTGGTTTTAAGAATGACAGAAAATGCTGATAATACATCTAAATTAAAATGATTGCACTGGCTTGATCTATCCAGCCAGCCACCATGCCCTCCCACCGCCTCTACCACTGTAATGTTTTTTTTTTTAAAACAACATAACCAAACTGAACTAACAGTAACTGCTTCAAATAAACATAGCAATCTGAAATAAATACACACTGGAGTGTGGTCTTGTCAGCTTATTTCCTCAAAAAATATAGTTGCTTAGACATTTAGATTTTCCAGTCTGTGTTGTGAAGGCACTTGGAGAAAATGTGTGTAGGCTCCCGTTCAATTTAAAAAAAAAAAAAAAGAAAGGGGAGAATGAAGCGGAACCTTTGATGAAGTAAAGCTTTACAAGGCTTCATCTTTTGTACGTATGTTGCTCTTGATGTTACATAATGTGGAAAAGTATATGCCAGCAACACAAAATACACTCAGGCTTATAAGATTCAAGATTCAGAGTTGTTATTGTCATATGCACAGTAGAAACATGTTTCCTTGTACAATGGAAAAACTTACTTTGCTGTCTGCAAATGTATAATGTATATGGGCTCCATTCAAGTATGAATTACCTTTCTCCTTTGCCCCTCAGGCCACGTCTCTATTTTATTATTTATTTGATAAAGCACAAAGTTGCATCTATAAATACACTGCAGGGCTTGTAGGAATGGGCCGCAAACAGGGAAAGATTATGCAGTAGCCCCTAATAAACCCTGGTGTTATCATGACACAACTGAATGGGTGACAGTAGAATGATAAGACTGGTTACATATGGAACGCTTAAAGATCACAGAGAAGACGAGCATTAGAAAAGAGTCATGAGAAAATGAGCAAACCTGAAAAATCAGCTGACAGAGACAACTCAAATTTCTGTGTAGGGACACTGTTAAGACTCGGCTTACCCCGAGGACCACATTTTGGAAGTGAACATGCAAACAATGAGCTTCAGGATTTCAGTAGAAATTCTCACTTTTTACTATTGTGGCAGCAATCTTCTTCCAGAAATTTTGGCCCATCTGGAAATGTCATTGCTCCGAAATCGATGGACACGCACATGCCTTCATCTTGTCCATTTCGTTGCAAGGGCTAAATTACAAAATGGGGGAGGTGTGCAGTCCGCCAAAAAAGACCCCAAAAGGCAATCCATGGCATCATGCAAAAGGACATTAACCATAAACAAAGCTTTCATCTTAGAAATGACTTGTCTAATCAGTCTCATCAGTGAACATGCCGAGGATGCAAGTTAAAATCTAGCAGTGTCTTATCAACAGATAACATGCCGTTTTCCTGTAGTTTTTATCATTCACTGCACAATACTTGTGTTTTTTTTTTCTTTGTCTTCTTTGTTTTCTCTGCTTGTTTGCTTTGCGTATAATTCAACCAGGATAAATGAATCCGACTGTCGTTTTTCTAGAGGATCCACTTTTCATTTGTTTTGTTGCAAAATGGTTTTCTTTGAAACTATTGTGTCCATTTTATAATGAGGCTAACACAATTTTAGATGAAGATTACAGCAGATTTTAGAAAAAAAAAGGTACATTTGTAGTTTGACGCCATTTTGTATTTGTCTCACTTGTCTCACTAGTCTGGTTTGACAGAACAAGTTCTTCCATACGCTGGTTGCACTACTTTGTGGTCGGACTGTTGTTTCTCACTTTACAAATACTGTAGTTTTTTCCAATACGTCTCTGTTTTCTCTTTGATTTGCTGAATTCTATTAATTGGTTACCGACTTGTAATCCTTCGCTTGCTGTTTCTCTTCTTCTGTTTTTCTCTTTTCTTTTCTTTTCCTTTCCTCTCTTCTAGTATGTGGCATTTATTTCCCTTTTCTTCATCCTCATCTCCATCTCCACTTTCTGCATGGAGACGCACGAGGCCTTCAACACCATCCTAAACAAGACAGAGAACGTCACAATGGGCAACACGACCCGTGAGGAGATAGTGTACGAAGTGGTGACTGACAGCTGGTTGACATATGTGGAGGGTGTGTGCGTCATTTGGTTCACCATTGAGGTCTGTCTGCGAGTCATCTTCTGCCCAGACAAGTTGGAATTCTTCAAAAGTGCCCTCAACATCATCGACTTTGTTGCCATCCTGCCGTTCTATCTGGAGGTTGGCCTGAGCGGTCTGTCCTCCAAAGCTGCCAAGGATGTCCTGGGGTTTCTCCGTGTTGTCCGGTTTGTCCGTATTCTCCGAATCTTCAAGCTGACCCGCCATTTTGTGGGTCTACGTGTCCTTGGCCACACTCTTCGTGCCAGCACCAATGAATTCCTCCTGCTCATCATCTTCTTGGCCCTCGGTGTCCTCATCTTTGCCACAATGATCTACTATGCTGAGCGAATTGGCGCAGACCCAGATGACCCGACAGCCAGTGCCCACACCAACTTTAAGAACATTCCAATTGGATTTTGGTGGGCTGTCGTGACCATGACAACATTGGGTTATGGCGATATGTACCCGGAGACGTGGTCAGGAATGCTGGTGGGTGCTCTGTGTGCCTTGGCTGGTGTACTAACCATTGCTATGCCTGTACCTGTCATTGTCAACAATTTCGGCATGTACTACTCTCTGGCTATGGCAAAGCAAAAGCTGCCCAAAAAGAAGAATAAACATATCCCTCGAGCGCCGCAACCTGGTTCCCCCAACTACTGCAAGCCAGATGCCTTGGCAATGGCTACCGCATCACCGCAAAGAATCTTGGGGAATGTCTTAGGTGGAGTGATGGGGTCTGGAGGCATTGGGGGTGACTGTCCTCTTGCCCAAGAAGAAATTATAGAGATCAACCGAGGTAAGAGGTTTGTTTTTTTAAAACAAACATGTCACTGAAAAGGAAATCACTCTTGGCAGTTTAAGCATGCACAATGAGTTTAGAGATCTGGTGAGGAACTAAGAATACCAAATTGTCAAAAAAAAAAAGAAGTGGGAGTAATATCAAGAAATGATGCATGGTTGATTCTCACACAACCCTGGAGAAATCATAAGCTCATCAGAACTCATGTGTAATTTACACTAAACTGGTAGGTTGACAGTTGCCTAAAGGCATCCATCTGTCAGCTAAGAAGAAACACTATGGAGGGCAAATTAACCCAATTATCTATTAAAACAGCTTAATGCGTCTGAATTTTGGCTGACTTCACAGATTTTTTATCCAGCATTAGCAGTAAAACAGTCACAGGCTATCATAATGCACCTTTAATGCATTACTGAACTAATGCATTTAATGAATGCATAAACAAATGCATTACTGAACACAAAATATTGGTTTCCGCTAAGCTTTTACTACATCTTGTCTGCTTGGATTTCTTTCAGTCTTTTTGTAAGTTGTTTCAATATATTTTGTTTCTTAAAGGGGAACTGCGGTATTTTCAACATTTAGCCTCTTTTATGAGTCGTCTGCAATGTTTTAGAACCCCCCTCACCGCTTTTTTTAATTTTACTGCTGTCTCCGGTATTTGCCTAATTTTGATTCTTCTCAACCTGCTTCAGAATGGCAAGTCATGTGCATGTCCTAAAAGGTCCGTAAAAGCACCATAAACGTCCGTTTTCAAAATCATCAACTCACCGGAGTGGTTACTGGTGTGCACTGGTAATCCATATCAAATTTTGTTGCGAAAAGTTGCTTCTGTCATGTTTTATTTGACATTTTGTACTGGATGTTCGTTGATATTACTCCGCCACCGCTAAGAAAATAGTCAAATAAAAATAAATCAAATGCCAAATAAAACACGACAGAAGCAACTTTTCGCAACGAAATTTGATATGGATTACCAGTGCACACCAGTAACCACTCCGGTGAGTTGATGATTTTGAAAACGGACGTTTATGGTGCTTTTACGGACCTTTTAGGACATGCACATGACTTGCCATTCTGAAGCAGGTTGAGAAGAATCAAAATTAGGCAAATACCGGAGACAGCAGCAAAATTAAAAAAAGCGGTGAGGGGGGGTTCTAAAACATTGCAGACGACTCATAAAAGAGGCTTAATGTTGAAAATACAGCAGTTCCCTTTTAAGGACAAAATTAATTAATTCAAATTTTAATACTCTGATAACTTGCATGCCTGAGTAGAAGTGTTCACGGTCCTCTGACTTTATGATGTACCAATGCTCAGAATTCCTAAACTGTGCTTTCTTTTTTCATTGTTTTCTCTTTAAAAGGTAAATATGATACTGTGTTACCAAAGATAAAAAAAAGGTGGCCCAGATTTATGAAACACAAGTTTTAGACAAAAAAACAACAAAAAATAAGACCCTTTAGTGAAAAAAATGTTATTATAGCAGCTTTGGACAAAATAAAACAGAAAACACCATGTCAAAAGAGAAACAATATATATTTGACCAAACACATCAAGAGAGCATTAAACACATTCTACAGAAAAATAACCTTTCAGAAAACAACAGCAACAAAGACATTATTATTATTATTAGTTTTTCTGTTTTGTTGTGCTATTTAAAATGTTGTTTTGCACCTCATGTTTAGCACATAAGCAATTGTGTGCATCTGAAACACAGTTAATGAAAATATACGGTTGTCCAAACACGTGAAGTCCAACAACTGATAATCCATGAACTAACATGGTGTTTCAGCACTAAAATGTGGTATTTTTCTATCAAATTAACAGACTAAGTCTAGTGAATGTTTTTGAGGAAATAGACGCACAGTATGTTCCTCTCTGAGTAACTTTCCTTTTTGTGGTTTTACCTTTTCATTACCCCCTTCAGACTCCAAGCAGAATGGTGATGCAGCCTCGGCTGCCTTGGCTAACGAGGACTGCCCCACCATTGACCAGGTGATGAGCCCAGACGAACGGAGCCCTATTGGTCGAGGGCCTACTAGGGAACGCTACCAGCAGGACCGAGCCTGCTTCCTACTCAACACCAGGGAATTCCGTGCCACAGATGGGAATGTGCGGAAAGGTACGTTTCACACCAGGAGACGGATATGTCTGCACATCTTATGTAAACAGATCCACAGCAAGATGCCAGGCACAATATGCTGTGAACGTATATAAAATGTATGTCCAGTGTGCAGCCAATGCAGATAAAGTACTTTAAGATTATTGTATGTTTTAAAGTTCAGACTCAGATGAAAGAGAGCACATGTGAAACTGAGTTTGGAAGACTCCAATCACGCTTAGCAACAAACACACACATATAGAGTCAAGTGGTTGCAACATATGCATATACACCTAGCTCTTCTTCTTTGCTCTCTTTGTTTCCACCTCCTCACATTCATGTTGTCTGTGTTCCATCATTGCTTGGTTTCATCTTTGATTTCCTTTGTCACAAAAAATTCTCTGCCTCTTTTTCTCTGTTGCTTCTTTCTCTTCACACAGCCTCAGTCATGTACTCCATTTTTCCATGGTGTCTGTGCATTTCGTTCCCATGATGTCACATTCATTTATACTCAGAAACGATCTGTCTTTCTCTGTCTTCTGGACTCAGACAGTTGACCATGCATTAATTTACTTCTCGTCACTTATGTTTCTCCTTGTCTGTTTCTCTCTCCCCCCTGCCTTGCATCATCCTTTTATTTTGGTCTACCTACCTCCCACCCCAACCTAACCCATCCTTTTGATGACTTTCCCTATGTAACCTCCTCCCTAAATTTCCCCTCCTGTTTACCCTTTTCCTCTGCCCCATTTTTAAACCCCCATCCCCCCTTCTTTTCCTTTGTGCTAAACTTTTTCTCCCCCCATTTTTTTGGTACATGTGCATTATCCTCATGCTCATGAAAACCTGACACCTCAATCCATTTACTATTGCGATCCAACCACCACCACTGCCACCAACCTGCACCAAAACACTCCCTCACACACCCTTCAAACTTTCAACGCCCCCTGTTGACAACAAACTACTGTAGAGGCTGCAGCCCTGGCACCCAGCCCAGACTCCCCTCTGACTGAGGATTGGTTTAAGATGGAGGGGTCTCTGCTACAGCAGGACCTCAATGCAAACTCCACCTCCTCCTGGATCAAACCATAGGCCAGAGGTAACGCTGGAAATAGTAAAGAATAATGAAAATAAATAAAGGGAACCCGTTGCCTAGTCATTTTTTTGACCGGAAACCTCCAGATGTTTTGATCTAGCTTTCCACGACATGGCATGTTTTGCAATAGTGCAAAGTGTGCCACGATAGTATAGCACCCACTTTAACACAGATGCAGCTGCACATTGTATGTATGACCTCAAATCACAGATACACAAACATTTCCACAATGTTGTGTCTAAATGTTCAATGGAGTAATCTGTGCCTGAAAGTGTGAAAAGTGTGCTGTAGAGTTTAAGTGTTATGTCGAAAGATTGATGCAAACAGTTGAGCTAAGGTTACGTAGTGTTTAAATGTGAATTTTAGGGTTTGTGATGGCAAAGAGGCATTTCGGGGCTCATCATCTGATATCTGGTTCATTTCATCCAGTGAAACCTAACCTCAGCCCTATGTCCTATTGCATGATAACTTGTTTTTTATCATAGTTTTTGTGAACTGTAGCGACAATCTCAATGAACAATGTTAGAGATGTTAAAAAGAAAAAAAAGAAGAAAATCTGGAAAGAAAATGGTATGTCTCTGCAATACAAGTAGCGTGCACAGATGTGTGCACCTGTATGTTTGTGTCTGTGCGAGAGCCTAACACCTGCATACAGTCATGAGTGCAAGATCCATGTGGGTATGCACAAACACACCCAGCAGCTCAAGTGAAAATAACCCACTTGTTGTGTCCTGTGTGAGTAACTAATAAAACATACTCTGAAGAAGAATGAGCGGGAACAGCGGCTCACGTTGTTGTCTCATGTGCCTCTGTGTTGTTGTTGTCTCTCTCTTCAGGTTGTGTCATATCACGCGTGTGTATGTGGGCTTTTTCATTCTTACATGTTTATACACTGTGTCTCTGTCCTCTCAATGCCGTCTGAGTGTTGTGTTTGTGTCGTTGTGTGTGGCTTAATTTCGGTTTTCCCCTCTACTGTGTTTATTCATGTTTATCCCCTACCCCACAAACCTGCACCTTCGTAAACAGAAGCACGCACTGCTATCTTAAACGAAACTGCAGCAAAAAGCATACATGCAAAGCAGTTCCAGTGGCTTTTATTCCCAATTTGAATAAAACGCACTTCAGCCGTTAACATATGCATGCATAAATGCACAGATGTTGAATTTTATTGTAAGGATTGATTGGGCATCATTGATTTAATGGAGTGCAGTGCCGTGCATGATTTTCCTAAGGCCTAAGGTTATGGGGATGAGTGACATCATCCACGTCAAGGAATAGTACCTCTTGAAACATGGCACGCTGAAAACAACCAAATCTATTGTGTTTTCATCCAAAGTCTTCCAACAGCAAAATATGACGTCAACTTATAAAGTGGCTACAACACTGCAGAGTTGATATACAAAATATTGTGCAATGAGCGTGTAATGGATCTGAAATACTATTCCCAAGACTATATAACTGTGCTTTCAGTGCCTAGTGTAGTGCAAAGTTCTGGTGCTTTTCTTGATAGTTCAGTGGAGACCTGTGTAGAAATCAAAAGGAATATAAGCTGCACTCGGCGACTGAAGCACTTACACACTTTCTGACTAGACAGACAAATGCTGTGACAGATTTGACCGAAAAGTGGCTAAGGTAAGGTAAGCAAGCCCCGAACTGTCCAAACCTTTCACGCAGAGGTCGCTACAGTTTTAAATGGTGATTCTGTATAAACTGCAATTTAAGTGCCACAAAAATCCCTCTTTAAAGCAAATCAGGAGAGCACTGAGGAAAATAATTGCTGGAGTCATTAGGATGCTGCTTTAGGCAGTTTACAGGCAAATTGTACACTTTAATTTGTACCTTTAGGTTGGGGATCTAAAATGGTCCTTGTCTTTTTAGTATCTTGAAAATTGGGCACTGCAGAAAGAGATTCCACTTGGTGCTTACAGTAAGCACCCGAGAAATTTGATTCGTTTCTTGCTTTCTCTGAAACCCGATTCTCCCAGCATTAGGTAACAAGGTCATGTGCATACAGCCCCTTGATAGACAAGTGACCTGTCCAGGAATAGTAAAAATAGAACCACGGGCACATATAGTCGGATTTATGGCCTTTAAAACTTGATGATTTGCAATCTACGAAATCTGTGATTTAAGAGAAGCTGTAAATATCAAGAAAGAAAAGAACCAACAAAAAACAAAAACAAGTCGACAGTCTCTGCTGACAATACATATTCTCCTTGGTGTTTTTAAAGAGGGATTCTCATGCCTTTCAAGACTCCTTCTTGTGAGCTTCTTTTGTGATTTATTTGGTAGATCTATGCGCAAGATGTCTTTGCCAACTTATATTCTCAGCTTCTCGGTGTCCTCCTTGTGATTGCTGGCCATTTGACTTCCTGTGCACCCAGTGCTTTATGCATGGCTCACAAAGGTCAAACGGTCAATCGCCTCTCTTTGATTGCACACTCAAATCACTCCTTCAGACCTTCGTCAAGGACCTTGGTCATGTTGAGTTCAGGCTCTACTTCTTTGTCTCTTTCTCTGTTCTTCTCAACTCTCTCTACTAACTGTATGTGTACAAGTTATGTTTTCATTTAGTTTAGTTTTTTTTTGTTTTATGTGCTTATTTTTTGTGTGGTTTCTAACATAGTGTGTATTTTTGTATTTCTTTGGAGTATTTCTCAGTCATTTTGTTCAAATTTGTATTTTGTGTGTTCTTGTGTGGATGTGTTATTGTTTTTAGCCTGTGTAGGATTAAGTTACATTTATTTGGAATTACAATTTTGTTGCTGTTGTTTGTGGTTGTGGTCTATTTCTTTTTAATGTCTCTGAGCTTTGTACAACTGTGTTTTGTTGTTTTGTGCTTTGACTTCCCCTGTGTTCTTCCTGTGTTCTCCTGTAAGTTTTATCAGTCCTCTGTTGACTTCTATCTTTTATTCGGAACGACAAAGAAAACTGCCAACAAATAATACAACAGTGGTGCAAATCTCACTGGGTAAGGACATCATCTCAAGGACATGTTTGACCAAAAAATGTAATAATAAATATAGCTAAACCCATATTATGAAAAACTTTTTTTTTTCATAGAGTAGGAATAAGAAATGCTTTATCTGTTAACTCCCACCACACAGAAAGTGGTGCTTGTTTCAACAAACACCAAAAAATAGTTGCTCATCCACATTTCACCCCACCTGTATTGTTTTCTATTCAGAATTCTAGAACTAATTCGGACCGACTTTTGATAAAAATCATTTGCAAGGCATATTTTTCATAACACACGGTATCTGTTGTTTCTGCTCGTGCTCTTGCACTTCACTGCAGTCAATTTTTGTTGTAGACATTTTATAACTACTATAATGAGCTCCAACAAACTGTTGCCACTAAAATGAACTCCTACAAGTTTTCTTGTAGAAAGCAGTTCACGTGAACACGTGTCTTATGTGGTACCACTTGCCAGTCCTGTGTTTGTTCTCTTTTTGTTCTACACAGAATATAAGACCTCTACATTGCCCTGCATGATCTGTTGTGTATAACAGTACCTGTGTGTGTCTTCTGTCTCATCACAACATGCAAATATTCAGTCCGAGCCAGATTTTTACCCTGAAGAAGAAGTAATGAGTGCCAATCCATGTATATGTACAGTGCATATGGATGCACATGTAATTAATATTCACATGTGTGATATAATTAAGAGAAGTTATGAAATATTAAGTGGATTTGAGCTTTAATTATACAAGCTGATGCATACTCTACAGGTCTGTGTGACCCACATACTGCTACCAAGAGGAAGCAGGACACAGTTACATGTCATCTAGTTTCTCCAGAAAAGATGTCAGGCACTGTATATACTGTATGCACACTGTGTCCTCAGTAATGGCTATGAAGAGATATATACATGTAATTATGGGTTATAGGAGATCAAACCATCTTCAACAGGCAATTGAGAGTGATACAGTATGTGGCCATTCTAAGAATAGAATCTGAACAGTCAGCAAGGCCTGTGAATCTGCGGGGAACACACCCTTGTGACATTACAGGACATATGTGAGGTTCATATATGGTTATGTATTTTCCTGTTTCCTACATGTATACAGTACATCTTTCCTTGGTAAACAATCTGGCCACAATATTTGCAGCTCCTTCTCTCTTCCTCTGTGTCTTCCCTCCACATAACCTTCTCCTTCTGTGATTAACACTCATTTTCCATCCCATCCCCAGGCCGTCACTGCAGTGCAAGTGTAACTAAAGTCTGACTCTAGGTAGGTACGCACTCCCTCCATAGTGTAAATTAAGTGTGACTTTGGACAGAAATGATATCATCACAGAATACAATGACAGGCAGACTCACCATTTCCCCTGACAGAGAATCCCAGGGCACTAATCCCCTGTTGGTGTTGTTGTAAATACACAAGATAGCCTAGAGAGGAGGAGAGCAGACTATGACAACCTGCAGTGGCTGAGACATGCTCAACTTTATATGCATTTTTATGGTCTTTTATGGTCAATATGACATTTCTGAAAAATGTCATATTGTTTTTTTTGGATTTTACAAAGAAATACATGCATACATCAGCAAAAGCAACTAATATTCAGAATTTGGCTGCTAAGCAGATGATCATCAGAATCATATAGCCTTATCCTCAATGTTCTCCATCGCTGTCACCTTTTGCGTAATCATTAGATGAGAACTTTTTTTTGTCTCTCTTTATTGATATTTTACTGATATTTGGATTTTGTAAATATTCCAAATCCTCTAAATTTGTATTAAAAAGACCACTTAAAGGTATCTTTATCACACCAAATTTGGTTATTTTCAAGCGTTTGTTTTTCCATCTTTTAGGGTCTGATTGTGTGAAAATGAAAATGTATGTAATTGCTCCAGTTTTGAGTGGGGACACAAATCAGTAAACAACTCCAGTGTGATCCAAAAAAAAGCAAAATTCCATGTCGCAGTGAAGAAGCTGATAGACTCAGGCTGGTATTATAAGACTATGACAGTGTTATGGGTAGGTTTCCTGCAGAGATAGATTTGTGTGTGACGCAACGCGTGTTTTGCTCAGGCAGAAGTCACGCTCTGAAATCTCGAGGGAGGTGAGTATTGAAAGTGTAAACGTGAGTGAGAGCTCTGCGAAGGAGTTGACTTACACAGTTGGATTACAGGAAGCATAGCTCACTATTATCTTAAAGACAAAGCTTTCACCAACTACCTTCAGGGTAGACTGGGAAATGCTCAAGTTGCAGCAGCCATAGTGGCACTACGACCCCTGTCCATTTACTGAGCCATGCACTTATCTTTGCGGTGAACATTTTCATCAGGATGACTACTGCCAGTCAATAGGAGAATAAATGCTGAACCCAAAACATATATTGCTGACGTAAAATACAGTTAAAAGGGTAGAGACAGATTTCCTCTCCTATATCTGCAATAGACAGTTTGGAGAAACTTTTATTTGTTTGAATTATTTTTGCTGACTTCGCATTGGGGCACAAAAGCATTGCAGAATAACTGCAAAAAAAAACAAAAAACGAAGCCTCACTTTGACAGGGACTGCTGCTCTTTGGATTACACTGCCTAGTTATAGCATACTCACTCGATATCGACTCAATGCCAAACATTGTTGTCCCTATTAATCATTTAGACTCTAAAACATGGGAAAGTAGCGCCAAGGTTTAGAAATAAAGTTGTTTTTCTTTAAAGCAGAAACTAAACAGTTTAATTAAGCATGACCACCGTTACCTTCGCTAGACTGGTCTCAGTTCAGATGAAGATCTTAGTATATATGAAACGATGCTCTCAGTAGTTTTCATCACATGAACAGTGTGCATTCTTCCTCTCTTTCTTTCACTCACATTTGGCACGCTGCATGCAGATTTTGGTTGATCAGCAAGAAAATATGGGAATTTAAGAGTGGAGTTAAAACTAAAATCTGCCTTTATTCTTACTTCATATCTAAGCTTCCACATTTGTGTTTTTTACAAACTCCCATCTTGAACATGTTGATTCTTTTAGGCATTCATTGTTTAAAAGGGGTGCATGCAGATAAAGCAGTTGTTTAAAATTGAGCTTACTATTCATAGTATGGCATAATATCTGAAGTTATGGCCAGGTCATTACCACAGCATAGTGGTTAGTTTTATGGCAGGAACAAGACAGGCAATAAATAATTCAGAAAACTCTGCAGCTTTCGAATGAAACAATCTCATAAGGTACATTGTAGTTTGTTGTTTACTAGTTACACATTTAGTTAAATTTAACTCACATTTCAGTTCCTGTCGATGAATAGCTGGAGATGTACAATCTGTTCATGAAATACTAACTATTCCTCTATTGTTTTATAGTTAGACAGTCAGTGAAACCCACACACACACACGTTTAATCTCTTGTAGCTGCCTAACAGTAAAAGCCACCCCACCTTTCATCAGTCAGATGCTTTTACCGTGGCGCATCAGCACTTTGCACGGGGGGAAACTTGATACAGCTAAGGCACGTGTCACAGAGTGAGCAGTTAGCTGTAAGGTGGATATGAATTAGAAATAAGTATGCTAGATAACATGTGACATCATTCAAAATTCAGTATCACAAGGAGGGTTTAAAATCTTAACAATGAAAATGTTGAGCATCAGTCTAAAGTCAGATGAAGGGTTTGTCAGGTAAGATCACCAAACACAGAGCTTTTTTTTGTCTGCATACACTAGCAAGTATTGCTTTGACTCAACAGTAAAAGCAGTTGAGGTTTCTCAATATATGTTGTACTCGTCTTTCACTCGTTTTTTACGACTGCCATGTGACACAGCTTGAGAGTTTGCTTTGAAATGTTTGAAGAGTATGAGCTTGACAATAATGCAGCACCACAGATTTTGGCGAAGAGCCTTTTGGAGATCTTGTATGACTTTAAGCCTTAGAAGCCCAGTGAAGATGCATCATCAATATTTTACAGAGTTACCATCCAGCTAGAGTGCCCAAGCCAGTCAGAGTAAAAAAAGAACTTTTATTTATGGTTGGCTAAAATGATGCGTACCCGGTAGTCTATGATCACAGAGCTGGCCACTGTGCAACCCAATATTGCCCAACTATTTTTTCGTTTCAACAGGAAGGCACAAAGGGCGTCATATCAATGGGTGTTCCTTGTTGTCAGACTGTGGCCATGCGATGGTTGGAGGTTTTATGTCTGTCTGTTAGTGTCACAGTTTTACTGCAATTTAATGACTTGCATTTTCAGCAAATAAAACATTCATATTGTAACTGTAAATCTCCAACCATCACATGTCAGTTAACCAATCATTGGTAGATAACTGTTACCTACCAATGGTGTTTTTCACTTCACCTGATGCAACAACACGCCGTCAGCACAGCTCTACCTCCTCTGTGGTGGCCTCCTACAGGGAGAACTCAACATCTGCATGCTGTGTTTCACACCTAAAATACAGCGGGAAAGGACACAAAGGTCCAACGTGCGATTTGATAAGTTGTAAACACACCTTGAGCAGTGCTAGAATTTACATATTACTTTTCAAAGTCACTTGCGCAGCTGGATTCAGTCGTTAATCACTCTTTCTTCTCGTGTGTCATTTCCCACTGTAACCAGAAAAAGAAACTGACCTCAGTGCAGGCTGCGATTACCGGTAGAGAGGAAATGTTTTTTAAAGTTGCAGCGAGAGCATTTTCGTGTTGGCCATCTGAAGTTTATGGAAGTCAAAAGCAAATGCTAAGTGAGCAGTTAGTGATGCATAATGCAAGACAACTGACTATCCCATTTAAATTTGTTAGTGTTTTTTTTTTTTTTTTAATAAGGTTTTCCTTTTGAAACTTCATGTGGTCAACTAGTACACTGTATCAGTGATATCTGCGTATTTGCCACTGTGTGTTTGTGTTCAGCTTTGTACTATTGGCCAAATGGTTGTCTAAAGCACCTCAACATCAGCTACTTTTTTTTCACTTGATGAAATGTTGGGTGATTTATGCAACGGGCCTATAATTGGTGTTCATTTTCTTAATATCTAAAAAAAAATCTTGCTTTATGTATTTGGGGGAAAAAAAAGACGTATCATAACTCGCATTTTCTTGTTTTGTCTTGTCTGTCTTGTCTCTGTCTGCCCTTGTGTGTCCTTTATATGTCTTTATGCTTTGATAACGTTTTCAATTTATCCTCAATTTCTTTTCTCTTCACTTGTGTGCTTCTTCTCGTTTTGATATCCTTTTATGTCATCTTAAATTTCATGCTTTAAAACTATGTAACCCTCATAAACCCCTCCCCCCAAAAAAAAACATCTGAATATGGAAAACTTCTCTTAATGTGCCCAATCATTTCACCTATGATTTCTATTTATTTCGTACACATATATCAAACTATATATATATATATATATATATAAAAATAATAATAATAATAATAATAATGACATGATATGATCTAATGAAATGGATGATGGTTCAAATTATTTTCTTAAAGCAACGGGCTACGAGAAATCTCGCAGTCTGAATAACATATCCGGAATGGCTGGGTCATCACTGCGGCTTGCACCTATCACTAGTCCACCCTTTGAGACCTATGAGACCCCGGGACAACTGCGCCGCTGTCGTTCCCCCATCCCTTCCATTTTGTAGCAGAAAGGATGCACACGATTGGATGATAAAGAAATGCATTGGATTAGCTATGGACTGATCAAACCTAAGCCCCCATTTGCATTATACACCGTGCAAGTACGATAGCAATAATATTAAATGAACTTGAATTCAACAGTTTGTGATGCATGCATGCAGAAGGGTTAAAGTACAAAATGTAGCTTTAACCGTATAATAACTTAAAATTGTTAGAAGAAATGTTAAAACTATTGAATTGGTTAGCTATGAAATGGTGTCACGGGTTAAGAAAAACCTATGAGGACATGTACATTTTAAAACCTGGATGTGTAAGTAGACATTCATTTTTGTGTGTTCTGGACCAAACTAAACTAAGCTCACATCTCTCTAGAGAAATGACCGTCAAACAAGATATTTTAGTTCATTTAGCCAAAGACAAGACGTAATCCACAGATTAGATTGATGCTGAACAGGTTTGAACATTCTGTCTTTTGTGACTATTAATGTAAGAACAGAGTAGATGTCGTATTGGTAAACCCTCAGCTTCTGTAGACCACAGTATTAGCTCAACATCATGTCATAACTGGACACTTTATGTGGATATTTTGAACAACACAGCCAAACAATGTCCGGGGCTCAAAGAACAAAACATAAGCCATAGTGAAAAAGAAAAGAATAGAATGTTCTCCACTATTATTTTGCTGATCTGATCCCATAAATGCAAGTGTTAACCTCCATCGTACAGTTAAAGGTCTTTTCAGTCACTCCAGGAGGGGGGTAGCTGCTAGCTCGTTGCAGCATCTAATACAGTTCGATTTGCTTATATTTATGGCATTATTGTGGATAAAAATAAATAGCATGGAGTTATAGAGAAAAGCAGGATAAAATCTGAGAAGATTTCTGAGATTGAAGTTGACATGTACTAGTAACACTTCAAGTATTCTCCGAAATTAAAGAAGTAACCTCGTACTTTGCATTCAGGTTTAGCCACAAATAAATACTTTAGAATCACCATAATATCATGAGCTTTCAGAATCTGAAGATCCATTATCATAAACTGTAGGTAGGGTCACAGCACACCAACAGGCTAATTTAGAAAACTTGATGGCTTTTGAGCATCTGGAACTGCAGCAAAATGGACAGATATCAAGAAAATACTTATTATATTTATTCAAATAAGATTCGTGGTACAGCTGTACATGATAGGATAGTTGTACCTTGTACCCACAAATTAAGGATTTACCTAAAATACTCTTAACTCAATGTGAATTTACAACTTTTTTAGTTTTAAAGAAGTGAAGTTTCTTTTTCTCCTTTTTTTTCTAAATAGCCTTTGTCAAAAAAAGCAAAACAAAACAAAAAAAATGACATACCCAGTTTGGTTTTCATACAATAAGTTACGTCTTTGATAATAATAAATTAATGAGTGGGCCTTCATTTATATCAGCACAGCCATATAAATGAAATATGTACTTTTAGTACAATGTTTTATTTTATTCTTCTTGAAGAAAACTAAGTGCAATCTATTTAGAAAGCTACTCCAAAAGCAACTTTAAGAAACAAGTACAAACAATCTCAAATATCCATCCATTTTCTATACCCGCTTAATCCAACTGTCGGGTGGCAGCTGGACAGGTCACCAGTCCATCACAGGGCCACACAGAGACAAACGAGACAAACAACCACACACACACTCACACACAATTTTTAGAGACACCAATTAACCTAACTTGCATGTTTTTGGACAGAGGGAGGAAGCCGGAGTACCCTGAGAGAACCCACGCATACACAGGAAGAACATGCAAACTCCACACAGAAAGGCCGGGAGTTGAACCTGGAACCTTCTTGCTGTGAGGCGACCACTACACCACTGTAGCCCCTACATCAAATATGGATCGACTATAATTAACCATAAAGTTTGAGTTTACTAACTCAAATAAAGTTAATAACGTAAAGTTACTGCATAAAGTTTATTAACAATCAGTATTAATTACTAACCTTTAAATTTTGCATGTTTGCATAAAATACAGATTATATTCCGAAACAAGAATAGACTGAACACACGAGAACGCGTAAACATGCCTCTTTAGCGTTGGCTCATACTCGTTTCACCTCATCACTGTCGTTTTTAAAAAAATTTTTACCTCCTGCCGACTACAATTAGATATTAAATCACAAAAAATCTGGGGCAAGTAGCTTTTGTTATTTAGTAAATGAGTTTACTTTAGTCGGAAGTCTCATCTTTTACATATACATCGAGCTTATGTTAACAATAGCGCAAAAAAAAAGATTATAACAATGTCACATTCACATATGCAATAAACGTGCAATATTACTTTTATGCAGGAAAACATACTGTGCACACACATATGTAGATATACAGATATATATTTTAACCTAACAAAAATGCATGAACCTAACATGAACCATCTGTCTTGTTGTTTTTTTTTTTAAATTGTTTTTAAATATTCTATTATAGTTTTTATTTTCAAGCCTTTGTACTCCATTTTGATGTTGTGGTTGCCAATTTTGATGGATTAAGTTTTGTAAAAGTTTTATATTTTTCTTCATTTTTACTGGTAATATGTATTTCATTGTAAGAAATGACTTTTCTGTACACTTAACCCCTTCAGACCTGCATTTTTTTGGCTGAGCAAAAAAAAAAAAATTCAAACTGATTCTGACTCCTCTCCAACATAAAAACAAAGTGCAAAAAACACATTTTTGATATCTCATGTTTTTAATAGTATTTTTTCATGTCCATTCCAATGGACGCCACAACAAAATGGGCGTAAAATGTCATAAAAACAAAAGGAAAATAATACTGAGTTTTTCCACATAGTCACCAATCAGGTATGACCTAAACATCTGGAACTGGATGTTTGCATGGTTTTGAGTCTGTGTACAGTTTTTAACATGCACATGAACTTGATGGTGTATCACAGAGTGGGCAGGGAACAGCAGTGAGGTCATCACCACTAAAACCCGGAGCCTGCAAGAAGATACAGAAATAAAGCAATCTGAACATGCACAGGATCACAATAGATGTGTGACTGCAGATAAAATTACCTGAAAAATCTGTTTTTCCCATAGTAAACTGTATGAAAAATGAAAAACTTACAGGTATGTTGTTTCTTTATATACTGACACTAAACATTTGAGTGTAAGCTGAACCCGCCCAACTCCTGTCCATTACAATGGACATCAGACTTTGAAAAAATCCTATGAATTAATGATATGATATATATTCAAAATAATTTAAAATATTATCACTTGTAACTGTTACAAGTGATAAATTGAACATAAATTGATATTTTTGATTGAAAATGGACACTCCCTCTCTGCAGTCGCTCAGCCATGCTCGTCTTGTCTGATGTCTGTCACTCTCTCAGAGCTCAATGTCATGAAATTATTGTGATTGGAAAATCAGGATCCAGTCAGTAACATGCACTGCTGGCATCATTAAATTACAGAGTATTTATTGGTTTAGAGACAGAAATATGTCATGTCCATTCCAATGGACGCAGGATCTGAAGGGGTTAAAGAACATGACATTGTAGCTGTAAGAACCTTAATTGACAGAAACGTAATAAGATAGAGATTGAGCTGATAGAACTTGTGGACCAAGTTATGCAGGTAGAGTATTTCCATGCTTGTTTAGAGTCCTGAAAGTCTTATTGTCATAATTTATGGTCCAGATTTAAATTTTGGTCAAAAATCCATGTGCTTCCAGACGCTTTACCTTGAGAACTTAGATATGCAGTTTTTAGATAAAAGTTATGACATCACTTTAATGTTTGCTTGAATCTCTTGTTGATGGTCCTGTTTAGGATAGATTTTGTCACTGTAAGAAGTCATGCTTGGCGGGCTTCGTCCGAAACAGGTTTTTGAAGCCCATCGCACATATCTTCAGACCAAAGTTGTCACACTCAGTGTTGTGTCATTTTCATGTAAAAGACAAACAAAACAGTATTTCAATGTTGTCTGAAAATATCTGAAACAGCATGCAGAGGTTTGTTTCTCAAGTGATTCACGGCAGTTTTGTAACTCCTTGATGTACGTCAAAACCAAACTTGTAGAATTATAGCTAGTAAAACTCTTGGATAGTGGGTTTTTCAATTGATTTTGACCCTGGACAAATCTTTTGTGAACATATAATGAGCGAAACTCGCGGGACGTTCTGTACATCGATTGGGCGGGGCTAAGTTCCATCCATCCATCCATCCATTATCTTCCGCTGGTCCGGGGATCGGGTCGCGGGGGCAGCAGCTTAAGCAAAGAGACCCAGACGTCCCTGTCCCCGGCCACTTCCTCCAGCTCTTCTTGGGGGACCCCGAGGCGTTCCCAGGCCAGCCGAGAAACATAGTCTCTCCAACGTGTCCTGGGTCTTCCCCGGGGCCTCCTCCCAGTGGGACGGGCCCGGAACACCTCACCGGGGAGGCGTCCAGGAGGCGTTCTCACCAGATGCCCGAGCCACCTCATCTGACTCCTCTCGATGCGGAGGAGCAGCGGTTCTACTCCGAGCCCCTCCCGGATGACCGAGCTTCTCACCCTATCTCTAAGGGAGAGCCCAGACACCCTGCGGAGGAAACTCATTTCGGCCGCTTGTATTCGCGATCTCGTTCTTTCGGTCACTACCCACAGCTCGTGACCATACGTGAGGGTAGGAACATAGATTGACCGGTAAATCGAGAGCTTCGCCTTCTGGCTCAGCTCCTTCTTCACCACGACGGGCCGGTGCAGAGCCCTTATCACTGCAGACGCCGCACCGATCCGTCTGTCAATCTCCTGTTCCATTCGTCCCTCACTCGTGAACAAGACCCCGAGATACTTGAACTCCTCCACTTGGGGAAGGATCTCATTCCCGACCCGGAGAGAGCATTCCACCCTTTTCCGGCCGAAGACCATGGTCACAGACTTGGAGGTGCTGATGGTCATCCCAGCCGCTTCACACTCGGCTGCAAACCGCTCCAGTGAGAGCTGGAGGTCACGGCCTGACGACGCCAACAGAACCAAATCGTCCGCAAAAAGCAGAGACCCGATTCTGAGGTCGCCAAACCGGACCCCCTCAACGCCCTAGCTGCGCCTAGAAATTCTGTCCATAAAAATTATGAACAGAATCGGTGACAAAGGGCAGCCCTGACGGAGTCCAACCCTCACAGGAAACATGTCCGACTTACTGCCGGCAATGCGGACCAAACTCTGACACCGGTCATACAGAGACCGAACAGCCCATATCAAGGAGTCCGGCACTCCATACTCCCGGAGCACCCGAGGGACACGGTCGAACGCCTTCTCCAAGTCCACAAAACACATTTAGACCGGTTGGGCGAACTCCCATGCTCCCTCCAGGATTCTGCGGAGGGTATAGAGCTGGTCCACTGTTCCACGGCCAGGACGAAAACCACACTGCACCTCCTGAATCCGAGATTCGACTATCCGGCGGATCCTCCTCTCCAGTACCCCCGAAAAGACCTTACCAGGGAGGCTGAGGACTGTGATCCCCCTATAGTTGGAACACACCCTCCGGTCCCCCTTTTTAAAGAGGGGGACCACCACCCCGATCTGCCAGTCCAGAGGCACTGCCCCCGATGTCCACGCGATGCTGCAGAGGCGTGTCAACCAAGACAGCCCTACAACATCCAGAGATTGGGCAGGGCTAAGTTGTCAAAGCTAATCAGAGTCCACCTGTGCAAAGTTGAAGTGTAGTTTGCAACTTTTGCCAGCGTCACTTCTCTCACTGCTCAAATTATCATTAAACCCTTTAAGCACAGACACATAGTAAATAATCACAAAATGACTCCCCAATGTGGATGTTACATTTTACAGATTATTTGACTTACGTGGCACTTTGTCGGTAGTCGAGGAAAGTGGTCAAATGTTTTTCTTTAATTAAACGACGAAATAATGGAATACAAGATTCATACAGTCACACACGCAGCTTTCAGTTGACATTATCATCATAGAATTACTGTTCCCTATTTCCTTTGTGTTGTCCAAAAATTAATCTGATGGATGTTTTAAGTGTGAGTTATCTTCAACTTAATAAGTGTTAGATCACATAATTGTGGCCAATATGCATACTTATCACACTCTAAAGCAAACATTGATGAAGTGAAGAAAATAGGCATTTATTTTAAGTGCCTCTATGAGGCACTCAATTTAAGATGCACATGCTAGATTCAACTAGCTAAAACTTTGAAGCTTAATAGGTCAGTGGTAATTAATGAATGTGTACATATCTGTATCTACACATGTGAATACATTAAAGTCATATGAAATTAACCTATCCATGTATAGTTTGTGAGTGTTGTAGAGAAGTTTTAATAACCACTTTCATAACCTGATCTAATATGTATGTTCACACCAAGGGTTGGAAACAGAACCTTTACAAGCTGCCATTATATTTGTTTGTTAATCAACATTATTTTACAGTCTCATTTTCTTCATATGTTTATTTTTACTATGTAAGGTCAGTTGTTATGATCACTAATGATGACTAAGAACAATCCAACGATCCAAGTGAGTTCCTAGTCCTGTGTTGTACCTTTGGTTAAGAACTAGCCATACATGGGGTAAATACACAATATGACTACATAAATGGACAGCTGTTGCTAATGTGTCCTGAAAATACACATATGAAAGTGCAGCTTTTAGGCGAAAAGAAATGCAGACATCTAACCGTCTCTTTAAGATGGTTATTATGATTATGAGCGTTCTTCAGTAAAACAATTCCCATGTTGTGAAATGCATTGCTCAGAGAAACTCACCAGGAAGAACCAGAATAATGCGTCTCATTTCATGTTTCCCTCAGAGTACTTCTCTATAGTTGACAGCTTACACCATGATTGACATCGCTGCGCTCTCTCAAATTGAACATGGCACATTTGCACTTTCTGGAAATGACCATTGGAGCCTTTAACATGCACTAGCTGCCACAATCTGCAGACAACATGCGGCATCATCAGGCTTTTGACCACACATCTAATGCAAAAGTTTTCATTGATGAGGCTGATGATTTAACACTAATAAACACCAAACAAAGCCACAACACAAGGAATGTAGATGTAAAATGAAAATCTGTTTTCTAGTGAGTTTGCATTGACATTGGTGTCGTTGCTGAAAAGCCTTATACTGGATCTAAAGTGAATGGCCCTCCCCTTCCACGTGACCAAATGACAACCATTGAGAATTAGAAGTGGACTGAATTCATGCTTTTTTTTTCAGTTAAAAGTATTGCATGCAGGTACTCAGAGTTGTGCATTTGATATTGCAAGTGCCAATGTGTTTTTTAAAAAAACGTAAATGCCAATAATAAGGCTGAGATAAGTACCGACATCAAAAGTTTATCCTAACACTTCTGATCACCTTATGTCATCAGTCATTTAGCTGTTAGGTGTTAAACCAAAGCACGATGACTGTGTGTGAGAGAAGCAACTACAAAAGCATGTATACATATGATTTTCTGATTACATGGACAAAGAATAAGGTTTTAAATCTCGGGTACAGAGTCATTTTTGGTCTTCGTTGTGCAAAATTCACCTAATAAACTTTTAGCACATTATAAATCATGTAATCTGGCGGGAAACTCGGCTGCTTTGCCTCTTCTCAGCATTTGTTGAGAGAATTCAACCAATGAGTGGAGACTTTTGCCATTCACAGGTCTTTTAATAACAGGTCTACAATAACTTTTGGCAACATTATTTTGTTATGAAATATTAATAACAGAGAGGGGAGGGCCCCCCTCTCTGACATGTATATTTTTCAAAGTTTACTCTTCCTATTTTAAAACACAACTAGATGCCTGTGGGGGCTTTGATTTGTCTTAGTGGGATCTTAGTGGGAATGAACAAAACAAAAACTACAAACATATTAACAGCCTGGCTCTTAAAAGGAACTCTAATCTTTTTACACAGCTTGTAAATTTGATCTAAATCCATTTTATGTACAAATAAGTTGTTAAATGTGTTACTTTTAATTTATTCATAAAATGCAATGTCAATGCTTACCATTTACCCATTTAACATTTACTTAACAACTGGCCTGGTGCACAAATGATGAACACCACACATGCAGTGGACTTTGACAGAGGAAGAGTGAAACGAAGACCACAAGGGAAGAGCTAACACAGCTGCAGTGAGGGATGATGTCTGCTGATGACACCACAGCACAAGTGTGTATTCACCCAGTGAATGCACATCATCGATGTACATCTTTTTTTTCCATATTTGAAGGCAATGTCCTGTTGTTGACAAACATTTTAGATGATGTCTGCTTTAGAATAGGTGTTAACACTTCTGGAACTGCATATTTGAGTCATTCCTTCATAAAGTGCAACTATCTGCTTTTTTTTAATGTAAAAATGTCCACAAATGGCATCAAGTATGTTTTTATAAGTCAATATGTCAAAAGTGTTTTTTTTTCATACTGTATGTAAATGAAAATGTTTGCACATATACAAACACATACATATTAGTGGATAACATAATCACAAGCTCTCCATCACCTGCTATGGTTTACTTTGAAATGTTAGAGAAATAATTCACTCCTGTACAGTGGAAATTGGTGTGGCGCCGGTCAGTTGGCTGGCAGTTTCATATATTCTGTTGTTTGTGATTCCAATAATGTTGTCACCATATTTAAAGTTACAACTTCTTGATTTTGTCTTTCCAAATGAGCCTCTGTTCCAACTTATATGTGTGCGTATCTGTATGATAGAGAATGTTTTAGTTGTCATCGTTGTTTGTGTACTTCATTCTGACACAGTTAACCTGCAGTTTACAGGTAATGGGAATCCCTGATTATTTCACTATTGCTAGTAATGACAGTAACATTATGGAATTGTGTTGTGCAAATTCAGTTAATTGACTATTTTGAAACAAAAATTTCAAATTAAGATTTGTTTTCATCAGGTGAGCACTTTTATAAATCAATCTAGATACAAGTGCTTACTCATAATGTTACAAGTCTCAATCAACATATATTTTTTTACATTTCATGTACTGTCAATGAACTTATAATTAATGGGCTTCTGTTTTTGTCTTTGCAGTGTTAAGTTTCTAGCATTCGCCTTCTCTCTTATGAGGAGTCAGTAACCGGTAAGCAAAATTGCGGCGGGAGCCACATAAGTGACAGGCGTGTCACGGATGGACAGTTTAAAAGGAGATCTTTGGGGTGACAAGAGAGACCAGATGTTAATCATCAATTAAAAAAAAAAAAAAAAAAGTAAATCAAAAATCACATGGTCTGCTCCTCACGTCGTTACCAAAGCAGCCTCTTGGAACTCTGACCACACTTTTTGACAACTGTCTGACTCCTTTTTTCACTCCTTTTTTTTTCTGCAAAATGACTGAGCATTGCACTGACACACTTTCGGAGAGAAAAGGACTCCTGATTACACATTCCAGATGACATCTCTCTGACATCATTATTAATGGCATCTCATTTCTTGACCAACTCGGCACTGTCGACAGTGCTGAACAACTGAGCAACTCCAAGAGTTTCTGAAAACAACGCTCGTCTTCAACTGGACTGAATGAACAATGTAGCATCTCTGCTCACATACTGTAGCATCTGTTGGCTGGGAAATAACTTGACTAACTCCATCAACAGTTCAAAGAGCGAGAAATTTATGCATTCAAGGGATCTTCTAGATGTCATTTCCCTCTTGGGGTCCTTTTTGCTGAAGAAAAAACATGAATGGAGGGAGTACATGAGAGACAAAGGATTGGTCTTATTCATTAAAACACTTCATTCAAAGGAAAGAAGAAATGCACAAATATGAGATCAATCACAAATGCACAGCACCCTACAATAGTCCCTTGTTGAAGTTTAGCACTTGTATAGTATGTTTTCCACTGAACCTATGTCTTCCATTAACTTATTTCGGTTTGAAACACTGCCCTCCTCACCCGAAACCGAGATCATCAAAAGCAGAACCAACTATGAAGCTGAACAAATGAAGCACATGTAGCATCAGCCCAATCAAATCATGTATGTATACTTAAACTTGCCTGAAACAGTCCCTGTCACAAAATGGTGGAAAAAGACTGCTCTTTATCTCTCATGTACTGATGTGCAGGCCTGCACCAGAATCTGTGTGGGATACCAAAGGTCTTATAGCATGCCCTTGCTGAATGACCTTATGTAATGTATAGTAGATAAGGAGAAATATTTAATATAGGGTGAGCTTTTACTCTTGCTTGTACTGACCATTGTCCCTCAATCCTTTTAACTGCCACTGGAATCCTGTGCCTATATGCACATGTAAGTATTATCCCCATGCCTGACTGAAGCAGCCATGAGGAGGGTAAATACTGCCTCAAGGAGTCAAATCAACTCCTAACACCCTGCCGGGTGAGGGATATCAACCTGCCTAAATTACAACAAAAATGTCCACCTCCCCTTCTCCCTACTGCGAGGACTGCCATCAGTATATCTGAAACTGTGCATCAGCTGATGTACTGTATATTATTTTTTAAATGGGACCAACCTAATGAAAATATTTCCCCTAACACAAAGGCCAACACTGCCAATTAGGCACAAGAATCTCCAGATGCATACTGCCCTGCCTTTCTCTCTCTTGTCCCTTTTTGCTGCCAACAGCTACTTCACTGGCAAGTCGGTGTCACGGTGAAGTTTAGGGACAGAGGGGATAAATAGGAAGAAACGGACCAAGGGTAGAGCAAGTGTGGATGTGTACAAAGAGAACAAATCTATATTTTGATAAACGATCCTACAACTCTCCATTACTTCGGAGGATGTTCCTGATCAGGAAAGGTTGAGAGAGGGAGAAAAAAAAAAAAACTCATGCAAACGTGAAAAGAATATATTCTATTGTGAAATGGAGTCCAAGAAAAACATGGAAGGAAGCAAATATTCCTTCATGAGGGGGTGTGCAATATTGTTAACCCCACGTTGGGAAAGACTATGAGCAATGACTGACTCTTGCCTAAACAGACATGAGGAAGATAAAGGATGGATGCTGAGATAAATGGGAAAAAAAAAAAAAAAAGATAATGCATTTTTGTAACTTTGTTTACCAGCATGACTACTTTGCATGACTGTCTTTTCTGCAAGCCCTTAGTTGAAGACAAGGGTGCTAGAGATACAAAAAAAGTATATATAAAATAAATTAAAAAATGTTATATGCAATTAATGTTTTAAAAAAGATTATAATGAAAGAGAAGAGCTATATTTTGTTTTGAAAAGTAAAAAAATGTGAATATTGAAACATGTATGTTTGCAAAGTACACCCTGAACTGTGTTTTGTTTTGATGAAATCTCTCTGCTACTACTGCCCTACACTCCTCATTCCAGTGTTTATGACCTCTGCCATAGTTTTATTTTGTAATGCATTAAGCAAGATATTTTCCAAGTATTCAGTCAACAAACTTTGCCTGTAGCGTCTGTGCAAAGGATGTTAGTTGTCGTTAATCACAAAGTCCACGTTTCCTCCTTAAGTTGTTTGCCAAACTTCCGTAGCAAAAAGCAGCAGCCGTTCTATAACAACAGCTCTCCATACCACAACTTTAACAGCTCAATTAGCGCTCGTAGTTTGCTTCTTTTTTTTTCTTTGGCAATAATACAAGCGTTGTTACATGATTGTAGCAGGTAAAACGGAGAACCTCGAGTCCTGGAAGTATCTTCAAAGCTTCGATGTTTAAGAGATTCTTATGGGTCTTAAATGCCCCTCATATGCAGGATTTCATATGGATAGGCAGTTCTGTTCCCCTCGTCCGCAGTAGGAATACAGGAGTACAAGTGTGGCTCATCCAATGAAGACCACTAAGACCATAAGCGATATCATACTGGCAAAATTGAGAGAGATTTCAGGTTTGCATGGAACTGACTGCCATTCCAAAGTTTGTGTGTGGTTTTAAGGACTCAGGTGTGCCGATAGTGTGTGTGGATGTTGGTGTTTTGCTATTTTCTTTCTAACATAATAAATTCTAGTATATAGACAACGATAATGTGAACACCTCACAGTGATGTGTAAAAAAACGCATGCATTATGACTTGATAATCTCTTAAGGGGGAACAGAGTCTTGACATCTCCCCTTAGCCTCCTGTCATTGTTTGTCATGAATCCCGTCCTGATAACTATAAACACTGTGCCGTGTTGTAGAGCAGAAACGTCTTCCTCGGAGAGGCAACTGAAAACTACTCACACTCACAGTGGTCAGCATGAGTGTGTAGAGGTAGCTTGTCTTCGTTTTTTAGATGGTCAGGTCTTTGCATCCATCAATTACTGTAGAGTTACAATCGTCCCGCTGGTTCGCTCATTGCAGCACACAACACAGTCATGTAAGCGCCAATCAAAGAGACCCAGAGCTTCCAAAATGATGTCAGAAAGTGAGAAATAGAGGGTGAGAAATACCAGTGTCCACCAAGGGGGGGGTAATAATCAGAGCGTAAAAAGTCAAAAGAATTTCATTGTTGAGGGCTCGTCAAGTAACTCATCCTTGGCTAGGTGTTCTAAGTGAGTCTTAGGCCCTGCTGGTTCAGGGCTCAGCTCAGGCAGCTGAATGGTCCTCCGTCCATTCCTAATACATTTTAGTTGGAGGCTCACCAGAATGTGAGACTCAACGGTGTGATATAGACAACAGAGGGTAATCAACAATTCTGTTGAGTCTGTGCTGGTTTTACAGGGTCTTGAACTTTTGTCTATTTGCAAAAATGTTTCATGGGATTTTATTTTTGTCCCGTATCTTTTTAAAACACAGTTTTCAGTTCCCGATTTGGAAGGCACTGGGCTACCATGGCTTTGATGGTCACGGAGATGTTTAGGAGAACTTCAAAGTTGATCAGTACACCTGCAAAAACTTTGTGCGTCACCCAGCTTTTTTTTTTTGTTTCTATGACCATGTAGTGTCTTTCTCTGCCACTCTGCCACCTTCTTCACCATACGGTCTGCCAAGTCTTTGTTCTCTACATTGTGACTGCTCTGCCAACGCCAGGCTGAAAAAGATGTCTTTCCTTTTCCAATGCATAATACTGCCATTTGATTTAGACAGGCTGAACAGAATGAGTTACAATGTCGAGAGTGCTAAGTCTGTTTTATTTTTCAAAGGTTTACAATCTGTAGGAAAATGTTAGAGATTTTCTGTAGAAACACCTCACACAACCAAAAGAACAAAACTGCTTTACATGATAAGTAGGTGCCACTTATGTTTTTTTTTTTTTTTGTGTAGGTCATTGTTATGACATGTCCTCTGCAGGTACTATGAAAGCATCCTGTGGTTCTTGGATGACACATCCTGGACAGGATCCTGTTTTCGTTTTCTTAATATTCCTGTTTCTGTTTGACATGTATTTATTCAAGTTATGTCACTGAGGACACTGTATGCAATCTGCACCATGAATGCCACTGATAGACACTTATTGTATGCTCCATGAGACACAGACGTGATGTCATCAGTTCAGATGATTGCATCCACATGTGTAGTGGCTTTATGGCTTTCCATAGTTACTTAGCAATCACGCAAAAATATATTTTATTTTACTAATCGATAAGACCAGAGTTGTTTTAACCCTATTATAACATGCAAAATAATTTTTTTTAATATAGGAAATGTTATTTTAACTCTTATTTTAACTACTAAAAATCCACAAAACCCACATGCATACATATAATTTAATGTTCATGCATCATGCATCCACGTAAGCATTCCAAAGATTCATTTTACATGCCATCAAATTGTATAAAACAGACTTAAGTACTGGTCCATTGTACTGCGGTCTTAGTAGGAGAGTGGATGAGGAAAAGAGGTGGTCACTGGAGCATCTGGTTGTGATTTATGTCGGATTTCATTTTTGAAATGTTGGTACACAAAGACAACTCATTAAGAACTGTATAAAGTATATTTCAATGGAATGTTCATGATCTATCTTTTTATATTTTGAAGAAAAAATAGAAACATATCAATAAAGCGTCATAATTGAACATATTTCTACTATTGAGACTTAAAATGTATGAATGTCAATGCAATCTAATGTGAACCAATCTCCATAGCAGCTTGAATGAACAACTAATTAACAGTCATGAGATGCTTTTTCAGAGACATTAAAACTGCTTAAAAATCATTGAAATCAAATTCAAATAAATTAAAAAGTGAACTCAGTTTGGTGTCAGTTTGTTTAAGGTTTCTAATTTCTGAGAAATAATATTGTGTATAGGCGGTCAAAGTTAAGTCTTTTCTTCAGCACATCAGGGTCAGGATACAACAACACAGCGACTGATATAATCAAACACGAAGTGAGGACACAGTGACAATCCAAATTCTTCCGAGAAACAAAAGGCTTTCAGTCACATTAGATGTGACTGAAAGTTTGAGAACGTGCTTTATTTCGATGCCAGCCTTCACAACAAGCGTCGTTTTTAGTCAGGGACTGTTGCAATAAGCCATTTTCCAGCTTAAAACACACACCATCTGTCACATGATTTCAATCTATTACTCTAGGGGCATCTGTAAACTGTTGTGATATTTTACAGTGTCAAAGTAATCTGAGCACCGTTTTCACTGTTTCGTTTTAAGGAACTTAAACTGAATAACCATCCCAGACACTGGACGTCAAGGTGTCCTCAGGAGCTGAGCTGCTTTCTTACATCCTGTTCTTGGATCTAGTGACTGGGATTTGTGGAAAATAAGTGAAATCAGAAGTCTTCATTTGTTGACAAAAAAAAATAATTCATTTCTTTTACTGCATAAGTGAATCGTGGAGGATAATCTCTGATTAAAAAAAAAAAAAAAGGATGAAAACAACACACACTCACACTGCAGTTAAAGTAAAAGAGTCAGAGACCATCTGTGCTTAAGTAGAATAATTGTCCTTTTAAGAGAATGCCTGCCAGAATCTATTGCAGGGAGGACATGTTTCGAAATAGTAATGTGGTCTGACAAGTCATTTATCTTCTACTTATGGTTACCCACCATTTGTTTTAAGCAGGTTTGTAGAGATTGTTGTGGTAGCAATCTCATGGGAGTCACAGGATGCAATAAGTGCTCTGCATACCAGCACAAAAGCTATGGAGTATAAAGCAGCACCTGTCGCCTTATACTCATTTGCCCAATTTAACTCATATCTGATAGTCACCGTTGAATAATGATGTCCACACTGTCGCCTGCATATTCTTGAGCTTATTGGAATAGAAGAAAATTTAGACAGAAGTCCACGAGATCCTTTGAGAGCAAACTTTGATCAGATGGCAATGTAATAGATCAGCCCAGTCTAGAAGTGTATTTTTCTTTTTTTCCTGAGTGACGGCAGCAGTGAGGAAATGTCGGCAGAACTCTTTCATTTTTTTTTCTCCATCATCACAAAACATCATCCCCCTCTGGTGGTAATATACAGTAGCGTCTGCTTTGGTAGATTTGTCATGTATGACTCATTTGATCATATGACAGTTTTTGAACATCATTAAAAACAACATTTAAAACAAACTAATCTTATTATAATATTTATTTTCCCACCTTTTTTTCCACCCTAACTTTATTTTCATGACTGTATGCTTCAGGTTAATGACAAACCACATAAATCAGTACTGATAATTTGGTTCTTTTCCTTGTACAATGTCAGAATGGCTTGGCTTGTGGCACCTTTGAAATCTAAAACTCAGGCGTACAAGGGTTACACAGAAGCCCTTTCTTATCCTGGCAGCGCTGGGAAATTGGATTCCTTTGTATCTCAAAGGAATCCAACCATCTTTTTTTTTATTTGTTTTTCTTAAGTCTATTTATTTTTCTAATTTTTCGTTTTGTGAATACTAGATTTTTAAGTGATACTGAAATGATTTAATTAATTCAATTCAATCTCAGTATATTGCATCTTTAAATGACTTAATGACTGCACATAGTTACATTATCTGTTAGAAATATAACCATACAGATAACTTAAAACTTGGACAGTTGTTAATAATATGAAAAGCTGCATCTTATATCAGTGTCTGAGTGACCCACCTCCAATGCATACTGTATGCTCCATTCGAGTCAGTCACACAAATCTCATGTAATGGCAGTTCAGCTGCCTTCACTCATTGAATCCTTTCCCAAGACCTTAATGTGGCTGTAGAGGGCTGGTTGAGCTATTTCTGTAGGGAATAGTTTTATCACACAGAAACTTTAACCGCTGGTTAAATTCGGGGTCCTCTACAACTAAATGTATCGGTTGATCCTTGTCTTATAAGTCTGCCGCAGATTTGGAGATTGTCTTCCTGCTCATGGAGTTAGAGGACAAAGTTGACAGCACCTTGTTATTATTAGACATGCTGGCTGTGTTCCTCGAGGTTGCACACATTTGGTGAGGGGGCGAAAACATCTAAAGTGGTTCCTCATATTAGACAAAAATACATTTTTACGATACTGATCTTACACACCATGTGTGTTTGATGTGATTCATGCTTCCCGGTTTCACCAAAGTGTGCCCAGATGTCTGTTTTTAAACATTTTTTTTTTTTTACAATCATTCACTGCTTGGCTCTGTCTTGATCTGTTCTATCACATGACATATGCAACTTATTGTCTCTCTCTGGCCAAAAAATAAATAAATATATCCCCAAATATTAATTCAATACAATAATTTTGTTCTTCAACATGCTTCAAATGACCAAATATGTTCTACCTTTGCAATAAGGCAGAATTGTTCACGTCCCCATCGAGATGCATCTTAGAATGAGAAATTTCCACACCTCTCGTTACCGATGGCATCAAATTCTAAGCCTAATGAGATTTAGGTTTGATGTGCACTGATCAAAATTTTGATTGAGAAAAAGGTCAAATTTATAGCAGACATGTCATGTCCCTTTTTTTTTTATCTCAAGCTGACAAAATTTACTGAAGTCTTAATGAAATGTCTGGGACATGCTTTGGGCAAAATAACACAGAGAGACAGCATGGTAGCTCCTTTTTCATCCATTAATTTATATATCTTCTCAAGCTGATAATTTTAGGGCAAGGAGTGACCCACTTGACTCCACTCTGTTCCTCAGGGTCTGCCTCTTTTGAGATCTGTTGCACTTAATAACTCTTGAAGCATGATATTACTTAGATGGCCTGAGAGCTCAGACCACAGGCCAAACTCATAAAAATATAATGTACTTGCTTGGAAATTTTATTCACAAACAGTTAACATTTCCCTCATCTGCAGTCCAAACATAGACAGCCGGTAGGCTTATGATCCCTCTTTAAGGCAGAATTGTATTGCGAGTCATATGTTGAACAGTCCGAGTTGTTAAAACACACCCTGAAGGGCGTAATGGCCACTGGCAAGTTAATAACACCATAGAGAACTCACATTGTAATTCCTCCATCACATATTAGCTTCATAAACTCTTGACCTCTCTGTCACAACATTCCCATATGATTTGTTATATTTTTCATCAGCTAACATTAAGAATTAGTTCAAATATGCTGTTTTTGTAAAGGCTGTTACCTGTACTGTACTTGTTGGTAATTCATTGATAATTGGGAAATCACAATTTCCAACTTCCAACTTGTAGAAAATAAAAACAAGGCCAATTAGATATTGGCTTTCCTTGTCAGCCTATAAAACATTGCGCATAGTATTGAAAGCACAATGTTAGCTGATTCATTTCTGATGTTCAGTGAACAATATAACCAGTGATAAGATTTTATGTAAGTCGCAAAGCAAAAAGCAAGAACAAAACAGTTTCAACGTCCCACTTCTGAGTGACACCAATTTCGGCATCATCTGAAGTTTAGTTTAGAAAGTGATACAGAGGGAAGAGGCTGGATAGCCTTGCAAAAATTAAAGGTCCGAAAACAAAATGCCAGTGTTGCTCTTTTTCAGTTTATGAGTTAGCATTGACTTTAGACACCCAAATATATTTCTATCAAGCACAAAAGTGACTTTATATTAATTTGGTAATGATGTCTCGTGAGCTCAAAAGCAAACATTTGAGATACATTTTCTTAAAACCATAGTACATAAGTTTTGGTGGTGAAAGAAAATGGTTAGCCTTCAGATTTAATTAGTGCAGCTTAGGTATGCAGCCACAGCTGAGGTGAGGTCCATTGAAGACGCAAATCAATTACAAAATAACGGGTCTTAAAGGTCATTCATGCCAGCTGATTCAGATGGAAAGGCTGCAGCCCAACTTGAATGACCAACTTTACATGTTACATGTTAACACTCACACAAAAGGGAATAGTGGTTTCCAACTATTTCAGATGTTAGCAACAGCAGACAGATTGTTGTCTCGATGGGTCAATTGTTGGATTGTGATTGCTCTGATCAAGAAATACAATTTTGGAAATTTAAAAATGTCCGAAATTTTTTTCTTTTAAAGAAAGATTAATAACCAACATGCTTATGCCAGTGTTAACCTCAATGATAATGCACATCTTTTTTTTTTTAGAAAACTTAGAAAGTAAACACAATAAACTGACTGTGGGGGCTGAACAGCCGTTCAGTGTCAATTCAACCAGTTTCTTTAAAACGAGCTTTCACCCTTTCACTTTCAAATTAACTTTTGATTGCCAGATTGAATACACTCTGATTTGCATGAATTCACAAACTAAAGTGAAATGAACATCAAAATGTCTGTGTTAACTTGCCCATAAATGAAATACTGTGTGACAAAAAAAACTATGTTTGTGCCTCACCTTACTGTGTAAGAGCTTTTAGTTCATATGGAATTTGGACATGAAAAAGCTGGTTATATTGACCACAAATATAACTTCTATGTTCACAATAAATAATGAGCAAAATAAGCAAAATGAGAAATATTTCCAAAAGTTGAATTTATAAATGGTTATTTATAAATCAGTATATCAGGAGAAATTCGCAAATTTGAACCAAGCACTGTAAAAGTGTCCCTAATGTTTCTAATTAGGGTTTCTTCATCTAAAATAAAAAATCCTCTTCCACCAGGTGAAAAAATAAGTGAAATAAAAACTGAGTGAGATAGGCACTCATGGTTTATGTGACATAGTATATCTTGTAATGTGTTTGCAACTTAGGTATGCTTTTGACTACTAACTGACTGACTGACTACCACTGTTACATTGTTTATTTTTAACAACACACATTCAAAATGTAACATATCTGCATTAATGAAACACAGTGAGGGACTCCTGTCTGTCAAAGCACCATGCTGTGTTGGGCAAATGTGACATTTGATCAGGAGGTTGAAGGTTGTCATGCCTCATGGCTAAAATGGAGGAAAGGGACAGGGAGGGGTTGGAGCGGTACTGCAGAGATCCAATTTCAACACGGCAGCATTCCCAAAAAATTTCAAGACAGACAACGTGAGGCAGCGAGGGACAGGGCAAGATCCTGGATGTTCCTTGAGCAAATAACTGGAGGCAGAGTTTGTGTCCAACTTGAACGCAGTAGACCGCTGTGCCGACTGAAAGCAGACTGAAAGCAGACAGCCAAACAAGGACTTTGTTTATGTGGCAGACAGACATGATGACAGAGAAAATGACAGACAACCTGATGAGCCACAGGACTAGAGCAATGTGATTTTTCATCCAGCCATTAGTGTCTATCAGCAGCTGTTTTACATTTAGTGAGTAACTTCTCGCCTTCCACTAATTTGGTACTAACCTCGTTCGTTGTTTTTCCCCTCTGTTCACCATTTAGGTCAAATAAAATGAACTTTTAAACTTTTGTATGTAATTAAATCTGCCATATTTACTAAACAGAGACGGATATCTCCCCTTCTTTCATTTGCTTCTAAATCCATTTGTAATGCATATCGACTACAAACCAATCCCACTGATGAAATTATCGCTCTGGTTTTAGACACGGTTTGCTTTTAAGTCCAAGTGTTCCACAGATACTCAGGAGAGTGGTTTGTAGTGCTTTCTGGCTTTGGATACAAACAGGGATGGAAAGCGGGGAGCCAGAGTCCAACGAAGAAGGAGGCAGAGGGAAAGAGGGCGATGCAGAGAAAGACAAACACCTGAAGAACCAACTCAACAGTGAGGAAAAAGGAGAGAAAGAGAACCAAGGACATGAGAAAGAGAAGAAGAGAGAGAAGCGGCGTTCGGGGTCTATGTGGAGGAGTGGATGGGCGCTGAGTGAAAGACTGGCCATCAATGTCTCAGGAATGCGATATGAAACTCAGCTTCGCACCTTGGCTCAATTCCCCAACTCCCTGCTTGGTAATCCCAGGCGGAGGTCACGATACTTTGACCCGCTTAGAAACGAGCTCTTCTTGGACCGTAACCGAGCCTGCTTTGATGCCATTCTGTATTTTTACCAGTCGGGTGGGAGGCTTCGCAGGCCTGCAAACATACCCCTGGATATCTTCATGGATGAGCTGATGTTCTACGAGCTCGGAGAGGACATCATTAACCGTTTCAAGGAGGACGAAGGCTTTCCAAAAGAGGAGGAGAGGCCCCTGCCGTCCAATGAAATCCAGAAAAAACTGTGGATGCTGTTTGAGCACCCCGAGTCCTCATCGGGAGCACGGATCATCGCCATCATCAGCGTGATGGTGATCGTGGTGTCCATTCTCATCTTCTGCCTGGAGACCCTGCCTGACCTCAGGAGTGACAAAGAGGTTAGAAATGTAATGTTCTGCACTACTTGCTTGAGAGACAGATGAGCACAAAAGACAAAAAAGCTTTTTCAATGCTTTAGAATTCAGATTTCCTGAAATTAGAATGAAGGTAGATGGGCTAAGATATTTAAAAAGTAAGTATCCTTAATTTAAACTAATAATTTGATTATCTTTCTAAAAATCTACCTAATCTACCTAAAAAAAAAAGGCTAAGAAAGAGTATCTAGACTGTTTTCCCACTCATTTCCTTTTGTTTACACCAATATGTATCTTAGGTGATGATGGATGCGTTCTTGCTATTGTTCGCAAGAAGCAGCCTAACCTTAGGAGTTAAAAACATATGGTTTGGGTTAGAAATTATATTCAGAGTAAGGTCTAGAAATGGCAAAATTTCTGGTTACAGTTATACAAATATTCATGATAAGGGCGAACTTGTTTTAGTATTCATGGACTACTGTTATGGTCATACTACCTCCCATAAACTTCAGAACAACACGTACATTGCCAGATAATTATGTGAAAAGTAAAACTTCCTCTGAAAGCATTCTTTCTTTTTTTTTTCACTTCTAAAGAAGTAAACCAAATACCAGAAGTGGGCACAAGCCATTCTGCACTGCTTGTAAGTCTCAGTTCTTTCCATCCAAGTGCCAGTTGAAGAGTTTTAAACTAGTGGTAGTCATAACAAGTTCTTCACAGAGTGTAATCCCGCTGTCCAAAGTAATAATACATTATGTAATTGTATCATTTATTTCACGCTAATTGACTGGATGCCAGCATGGGGAAGTAGTTGTCTGCTTACTGGGAATAAAATGACTTCAGAGCATTCCCTTTAAAAGTCCAGTGAAGTCTTAAGTCATGAATGTTAATGTTGAGATGCAAGTCTTTAATTCTTTGAAGTGAATTTATAGATATTGAGTCTGTGTCCAAGTCACATGTCTCTAGCAGATCAAACCTCTTGTTTGGAAAAGCTATTTCAAAAAGAGTCTCTCTGGCTTACCCAAAAATGTTTTTGTTCATATTTCTATGTCAAGGTTTTATATTATCAGCAATTAATTTAATGTCTAAGCCATAGAAATTTCAACAGCCAAAAGTAGCCCATTAAAGGAACCCCCAAATCAAACCATCAGGGTATAAGGTTTTGAATGGAATATAGTTGGCTATTTGGGTAAAAAGAAACATGATATCATAGGAAGCAGGTGTTTAGGTAAACACTCACTTGGAGAGTACTACAGTGTTTAGAGGAAAAATACTGGCATGAGGAAGCTGTTGGCCAATATGTCTGGAAGCAGACCAGAGAAAGAAAGAGACAGCGGGAAGCTTATGGTGTGATTATTTTAGTCGGCTGTAAAATTTGATACAGATTCAGGAAGCGCTTAAGGGTACAGGCAGTAACGGGTGGGGACTGGAACAGAAATAATAGAAAGGAGAGACAGAGTGAAGAGACAGTAAGGTGTGTTAATGAAAGGTCAGATATGACCATACACATTGGCAAAGGTGAGCCAAGGCCCACTGGTGGTTTAGAACTCGAGATGGAAAGGTCTCACAGAATGAGTAGCATACACTGGGTCATGTTAACACATTCCTAAAGGACTGCTGTGCTAGGCCTGGCTGGCTTTGCTGCCAGGAAACTACTGTAACTTACTCCTGTACAAGTCCGTGCACCAGCTCAACTGCACTGGCAATGTTACACGCCAGCGGCAGCCAGGGAGATGAGAATAGTGACAAAGGTGGAGATGGATGAGGAGCGGCGTAGCGAGGCACTCATGTTTCTCTTCAGAGATCTCACAGGGTTATATTTAGTCTTAGGAGAGCCCTTGGACCAGATCAACACATACTGTAGATGGCCACCTTTAGTAATAAACACTGTCACTGACCCGCTACTGAAAGTCATGAGCAATATGCTAGATTTATTTGAACTACTTGGACACTTTATATATTACACATGACCCATTACAGCATGCTAAACAGTTCCTTTTACATCCACGTAATTTGCTCTCATGCTTTTGACTGGTTGTTGAGTGTGAGATGTTTTAAATAACTCTCATCCAGTGCATGAACACAATGATAAGTGACACGGCAAATGGAACGACAGGTGGATTGAAAAATACATTGGGAATCTGCATACGTCAAACGTTTTATGATGTAGCCAAAAGGGAAAGCCAGTGAGAAGGTGTGAAACTCAATTGATCTCTTTGGAATACCATAAAAAGAACATCTTGGTAGCATAGTGGTACTTTTAAAAGAATGCTTTGAGAGTTATTCCCTTTCTAGCTGAGGCATAGCTTAGAGGATAAATACATGAAGCTAAATATGTAACTGAAACCTTTAACTAAGCTTAGCTTAGTAAAAGTACTGATAAAAGGGGAAATACATTTTTCTTTTCACAGAATGTAAGTCTGTATTGACATTTTTGCTTTTCGCATGAGAGATGGGAAGTGGATTTAGTCATATAAATGTATGAGAATATACACACCAAACGTAGCCATGTTTTCAGACTGTTGCTAATTAACCTCATTAGTTGTGTTATGTTCCACTGAGTGCCACATTTTCTTAAAACATGTTGCTAGCTTCAGATAAAAAAAAATCATATATGATTCAACAATAATAAAGAATAATAATAGTATTTCTCAATTTTGATATGTTTTAATCTGTAAAACTAAATTCCTTTCATTTTCTTTTGATTTTACACAACATTCAAGATTTTGGGGTTGTTCTGAAAAGTGTTTCAAATTTTCCCAATGTGTCCTGTTTTTATTCCTCTTCAGTACAACTCCCAGGCAAGGAATGGCTCTGAGAACATGCCTCCTCCACCAAGTGTCTTCACTGACCCCTTCTTCATAGTGGAGACTATGTGCATATGTTGGTTCTCCTTTGAACTCATTATGCGCTTTGCTTGCTGTCCCAGTAAGACGCACTTCTTCAAGGATGTCATGAACATCATTGACTTCAGTGCCATCTTACCTTATTTTGTCACTCTTGGAACAGAGTTGGCAAAAGACGACGACGCATCTCCAGCTACATCCTTGGCCATCATCAGAGTTATCAGGCTGGTGAGGGTCTTCAGGATCTTCAAGCTGTCTCGGCACTCAAAGGGCCTCCAAATTCTTGGTCAGACACTAAGGGCCAGCATGCGTGAGCTAGGTTTGCTTATCTTCTTCCTCTTCATTGGTGTCATCCTCTTTTCCAGTGCTGTCTACTTTGCGGAAGCAGACCACAATAAAACTGATTTTGTCAGTATTCCACATGGCTTCTGGTGGGCAGTCGTCACCATGACCACAGTAGGATATGGTGATATGTACCCAGCAACAGTGTGGGGTAAAATGGTGGGCTCTATGTGTGCCATTGCTGGTGTTCTCACTATCTCACTGCCTGTGCCCGTCATAGTGTCCAACTTCAGCTACTTTTACCATCGAGAGAATGAATGTGAGGATCGAAATGAGTACACTCACATCCAGACAAATCTGTGGGAGGATGAGGAGCCTGAAGGTGAGGAAATAGAGGAAGGGGACGGGGATCAAGAGGTGGATTTTTATGCGATTGAAAGCATCTGCAACCCTCTGAATGGGACCTTGCTTGGAGCACTATGTACAGGCCAGAGCACAGAGTACAGAGGAGGAAATATGCATCTGAGAGAGCCGTTGGTCACTCAAGTTTAGAAAGGGTGAGTGTGTTTGATAGCCTTAAGGATGCTCTATAAAATTACTGAATTTAGTAAAAAGCTGAATGATGTGCAAGTGGAATAACATTAGAAAGGATTGAGGTCCTTGACAGAAACATTAGTTAATTAGAAACTGGTAATTTGTGTAGTAGAGTCAATTTTACACCAATATACCTCCTTATGACTTTATGTTGCATCTCTTGCTCATTTATAGTTATTTATTGCTGCACTAGTCAATCGGATGTCTCTGAAAAGCAACTTTTCTATAATAAAATTGAAAAAATAAACAGTTTTCCATTCTCAGGGTCATGGTATAAAAATAACATGAGCTATTATTTATGATTGCTGCTAGCTTGAGATTAAACTGACTTTGTGAAAGTCTGTGTCTTGAAACTATCATGTCTTAGTTACTTTTGCCTTAAAGTTTGAAGTGGATAGAAGATTATTGGCAGTAAAGATGTCACATGTTAACAGAACTCAACCAAACACCAGCATTGCCACACCTTGAGAAAGACAGAGATCTCCCAACCAACTCCACCTTCTCAACATTCTTCTGCAAACAATGTATAAAGTTCATGTTTTTGCTGTTTTGGTTTACCTTTTGATCTTTGAGACTGTAGTGTTACTTAATAGTGCACTCTTACCCATTGTATTTATGGTTGTACTATGCTGTGGCAAAGCTGCTGTGTTAATCTGCTTATTTATGCATTCAGTGTTTTTAATAAAGATTCTATTTTACTAATTTTCTTATAAAAATGTGTGTTATCTATGGACACCAATGCTACAGAGTCATTGTTTAGAAAAATATCAAATGTTCTAAATGTATGTAGAAATGTTTTTATTTCACTTAAAGATAAAATATTAGAAATATTCAATCCTTCACAGCTCAGGCTTCTGCACGTCCAAGCAACACTGTACCAATCTCAGTCTGTTTTTCATGTTTGTACTTTGATGGTCAACCCAAACAGCTTTGAAGATGTTATACAGTTAGCCTCCCTTGATGTTACTTTCCACTACATCAGAGTGATTGCCCATGGAAAGTATGTGGGCTAATGAATCATTGCTGGTGTATACTGCTTCAATAATGTGTTTCATTTTCGTCACTTTAAAGTCCAGGATGGGGTGAATTAGATAGGATAAAGTTTTAGTGAAATGAAAACATGATCCCTGCCTGTGATCCAAGACTCAGGAGATTCATGGATAGTGTAGTGGTAAGATTGCTGCCCTTCATGTGGGTGACCAGAGTTTGAATCCTGACCTCACTGCCTGCATGAAAGGTACTACCTCCAGTAGGGGTCCTCAAGGAAGACCCCCATATGCTACTTGCCTACCTGGGATATGAGTGTAAGTTGCTTTGGATAAAAGTGTCTGCCAAAAACATAATAATGCAAGATTTTGAAAATTCACTGCTGACAAAAAACACACCCGAGAATGTCAGCGTCATATTAAACTTTCATCATAGCAACACAACCCAATTGAGAATGTTATTTAACAACAGTAAAATTGTTTGCTTTTCATTTCAAGTTTGAGATGTGAAATTGATCATGCTAAGTGGAAAACTGACAAAGCAGAGAAAAGAAACCCACAACCTTAAGAACAAAGGCTGATTAAGTTATGCTTTATTCACTGATGTGAATGTTGCCCTGTAGTAGAAGTCTGACTTGTGATGATAATTTGTTAGAGTAGTTTGATACCCAATTGATTTAATGTCAAATTTTCATGACATGATCATATAAATCCCCTTTAAATCACCTTCAACTCTCCCCTTCCAATTTTAAGGAGAAAAAGAAACTCTCCCCATCAATGTTGGGGGTTTGTTTCAAACTGAATGTAGGACATGAGTGGCAACTTGCAGCAGAGCAGCAACTTTGAGCCCACATTAATTCGTATTCATTGATGAATTTGCTAAAGATTTGTTTTTAAAACAAAAATAGAGCTTCTCAAATTTGCCAATTAGGGTTTGACAATCAAAGACCAAAAACTTGAGTTTGAACTACAATATACATTGTTGGAAGATGTCATTTGTCAAATATACACACTTGTAACTTAAGTTTCTTACTTCTGGTAAACTTTTTTTGCGAATTTATTGAACCTAAAGGTAAAGCAACTTTTATTTGAAATAGATACAGAGTCAGTACCCTTACTTTATGTCATTGCTTTTTTTGTCCACTAGAGGGTGCTTCTGTTCTCACATATTCAGCCAACTCCTGCACATCAAAGCAGCGAACAAGGGCCAGAATATGATCTTCTTATGTCCTTCCTGGTTCCATTAAACTGCTGCATAACTGCATGATTGACACAGAAAAACTAAATGGACATTCACGTGATGTTTATTTCCAATCACAAAGAAAAACACTGGGGTTGCACAAACATAAGCTTATTGGACTTTCATGGCACATCTTATTTAGAGAAACACCAAAAGCCTCACATATCAGTGTTAGTCAGATGCTGCCAGTTTCTTCTCAGACACAAACATGCTCACACATTATCAAACATAGTCAATCTGTAGATAGTTATTTGCAATAGACAGCAGACAAAGTTAATAAATAACTTACATAAATACATAATATTTCTCTCATAGAAACATGTTGAGAAATGAGGAGATGAAGCTCATTTCATGACAAAATCAAGTCTGTGGCTTCAACCAGATTAAATCTAGAGCCACATAAACAGTTCTGAGAACTGCATGGTGCAGTATTTTACTTGTCTATTAACAACTGAGGACTGCCCATAGGATTTAGTCCCATCCCAAGAAGGTCATGAGAGTCCACGTCGAAGTGCCTCTGAGTGTTTAATGGCTGATCAGACACACTCTCCGCCGTCAACGTATTTCTAAGCGGTAGGAATCGAGTAAAAGGGACTGCGTGCCGATCTGAGGAATGTTTGGGTGCCAGGGACACAGGAATTCCGTGTTGTGTGGAAAAGAAACGCGTGTATCCGTCAGCCAGCAACAGCTCTCTGAATGAGCAGTCAGTCTCCTCATAGACACCCTAAAAGTGACATCAATAAGAAATGGTCAGGGTGAGAAAGACACAAAAAAATTAAATATTTCAAACAGTTTGAATCCTCATCCAGCTTACCTGTCCCCTCAGATGGCCTCCACTGTCCACACAGAGAAACAGGGATGATGACTGTCCCTTTATGACTACATGGCCTGGTTTAACTGATTTTAATTGCAGCACACCTAGAAACAAAAACATTTCTCAGTTTTAAAGGCCTCAGAACAGTCATTCTGTTTAGTCAGGTGCTTTCATGCCGCATGTTGCTGGTTCATCCACCCAATACTCACTGTAAAGGGTCTTTGCATTACTTCCTGTCACTCTCCCGTCCTGGTTTATCTGTAGGTACATCCCACGCCTGTGATTTTCTGCAATAAGAATCAAGGAAAGAAATAAATCAGCAGAGTGAACATTTTAAGTAATCCAAGACTAACACCATCTTATTCTTACATAAATCACTGATCAAAATGACTCAAATTGAAAAATGTAATTTGATTACCTGTGTAGAGATGCACCTCTCTAACCTGATTATTGAAGGACAAAAGTGGGTTTGAATCATGGAGATAAAACGATAGTGAAAAGGGAAGTTGAACGATCAAGAAAAACAAAGAGAGGCAAAGAAAAAATTGGTTTGAAAACAAAAACATTTTGGAGAGGGGATCGAGGCAGCTTTGGAATAAATAAATAAGGAATAAACAAAAATAAATAGCTCAAAAAATAAAGAATTAAATAAATAATAAATATAAAATGACACACCTCTAAACGAGTGACTTCTAAACTGGAGGAAGTTTGGCTTTCTTATAAAGGAGTTAGGGGGGGGAGGTCCCTCTTCACGAGAGTAAGAATGAGTCATTTCTACATAATTAAACTGTGATTGAGTTCCCATACTATGTAAGGGCCTGTCAGTGCTGTTTACAATGAGAGATGCTCAGAAAGTTTTTTTCTGACTCCCAGTTCTTCTGAATGGTTCAAATTCTTCTGAATTCTTCTGGAGGTTTTATGTTGCAGTTTCTTAGATATACTTAAATGTATTTAGATATACTTCTTATACATCAAAACAATATTTCCATTACATACAACATATTTGAATAATACACCAGTCATAATATCAATGTCTAATATCACAAGACACCCCTGAGTAACTCCACCCAATTACCGCTCTTTGTGATGATGCTTTGACCAATGCAAGCAAAGCCATTTACAGTAACCTCGCGTGCTTTCCCATTCAGTCCTCCGCTTGAAAAAATAAACACATTTCACAACTGAAAGAAGATGCAACACAAAGATATCTCCCCTGCGTCATCTGCTGAAGAAATTATGGCAGATAATGGAATGGAAGTGACAAAGTCTTCTTTGGGTTTTATGGTGTTTATCTAATTATGACACACAAGTGTTTGAGCGAGAAAAAGAAGGAAGGAGTGGGTGAAACTGGTTTACAAGCACATGGAGTGTTTACAGGACTGCAGCTGTGCAGTCACTGGAAAGAGGCTGTACGTCAGACTGTAAACTCACCAGTTAGGAAACGCTGCCCGGCATCACCAAGAAATTTTCAGATTGCATCACCACCTCTTTCACTTCATTAAGATTAGCTCTTTCTTTCAGTAGAACAACACTCTTTAAGCATTTGTAAACAGATGAGATTACTTGCTGTAGTGTTAAAAGTGAAATATTGTCCCCTTCGTATAAGGTTTCTGTTGCTCCACATGTTTTCCATGTTGTATTTTTCTTTTCATAATTTACCAAGTTTTTTCAGTAGGTAACAGGTTTTGATTGCAGGCAGGTTGATATCATAAAACATGAAGAATGTGGTTTTGTATTGTCTTGCTGAAATGAGAAAGACCTTCCCTGAAAGAGATGCTGTATGGACGACAGGATATGTTGTAGCATCACTGATGGTGCCCTCACGGATGTAAATGTTACTTCTGTCACACATATTTATGAATCCCCATTCCATCACAGATGCGTGCTCTTAAACGGGCCAAATCCTTAGCCTGAAGGATTCGGCATTTCTGATTTCAATAGAAAATTCACAGTCTCTACTGCTTAAATGAGCTCAGATCCAAAGAAAGTGGCAACATCTCTTGATTTTGTTAAAATCTGTTTTTTTCATTGCATCACATAATTTCTTTGTGGATGCAACAATGAACTGTGCTCACTTGCAATGGTTTTCAGAAGTTTTCTTCTGAAATTTCTAACACAGAATCACGCCTGTGGTAATGCGGTGCCATCTGGGCAATGTATCAAAAGATCAGAGCTATTAAGAGTTGGTTTTGGCAGGCTTCTTTAAATCTTTTAATGAATCTTGTGCTTTTACTTGTGAGACGTTCTGAAATGCCTTGCAGTCTAATTTATTTTGTGTGATTATCATTATCATTGCTGTGTTTTGATTTACATATAACACATTGCACTATATTGAACTGTATTATGTGTTAATGAACAACCAGTCCCCTGTCCTTATGGTCAAGGAATTTGGCATTACTTTTTAAAACGAAATGTCTCGATTAACCTTCTTTTATTTAGGTAAGTTTAACATATTAAAATAGATGGATATTTGGGCTTCACAATCTATCTTGCAGCAGATAGAACAGAACAAATTAAACATCTGCATTTTGCACAACAGAGCATCATCCCAGGTTGCCACTGTTACTTACCCGTGATCTTCTGTCGTCAGTAAGTCTGCCATGAAACCCCAAAATCACTTCCTTCACTGCCATGTTACAGGTATGTTTTTTTTTTTTAATTACAGCTTTTACAATCATTATCATTAATGTTGTCATATTATATTCAATTATCATCACTACTCTCCAATAATATTAATTTAAATCATAGCACAATTTGTTTTTCAAAATGTACACATACAAGTAACATATCTTAAATGTCCATAATTTGAAACATATTTCCTTTGTCAACCTCAAATTAAATTACAGTCAGTCTTAAAACTAAGTATGAAATGAACACATGGTTTAATACACACACATACATACTGTACATACATACATACAATAGCAGTTATCATAAAAAAAGGATGAAAATAAGATACACACATTTTACAAAGTCCTGACCCAAGCTTTCACATCATTAGATGGTTGATATCATGACGTTCACTCTAAAATGGTTGATTTTGGCATGCATATTAACACAAATGCTCCCTAACTAAACTCTTTTTTTCCCACAGTTTGAACAGGAATTTGTCATAAAGCACTTTGCCAACTGTGTCATTGTCGTTTCTATTCACATTTGTGCATCTCTTCTCTGTTATGGCTTAAGAACATACGTTTCCTTTCCCCTGTGTGGACGCCTGCATTCTCCATTTGACCCTGCCTCTCAGCAGACTGTCCTGTATTGGGACGTTTCTAGGCAGAGTATGTTCTCTCATCTGTAGATTTCAGTCAGATCAATTGAAAGGATGTGTGTCATTCTCTTGATCTGATTAGGACTACATTTTCCTGTTCAAAAATGATAAATTCATTGTGTCCATGTTGCCATTTCACACTCAAAAACAGAAAATGAATTCACAATAGGCAATGGTCACTTTCAACAGGCCACTTTCTACAGAATCAAACAGCATCATGCCACAACTATGGATCAAAGATGGAGAGAAAGAGACAGAGAGATAGAAAGAGAAAATAATGGATAAACAGACATTCACTCATTATTTGATCATATTTTCAGAAACCATTCACTCAGTGTCTTTGATTATTTCGGGACACATGGCTCGGATGCTGTTGGTCATCTTCTAATGTCCTTTTAGGTTTTTGTTCCTCAGTATTTTTTTCTTCAAAAAAGTATCTTTCCCCCCCCATGTTGGATCGAGGTGGGTTTCTACAAAAATAAAAGAAGAATAAAAACACAATTAAAGAACTACTGATTTGATGTTCAGTGGCAGAGGCTGTTTGAAAAGAGTGAGCATGTTTTTCTAACCTGGTGTGCTTATCTTTAGCAGGAGTATGTTCTCACGGACCCCGACTCTCCTCTTGGACCAGAGTTTACTGACACAGGGAATAAGAGTATTAGCAAACACAATCTGTTGAGGGTAATAGTGGCATCAAATTCTTGCTTCTTGTTAAGGAAATAGCCAATTTTTAAAAGATAACAAAATCCACCAGAAATACATGCCAACTGCCCTGTTTTAGTTCTCAGTTTGTACATTATTGACTCCTCTCCTCACATCTCTTCAGATAAAAATGCAAGTTGAGGAGTCAGGGGAGAGACGCAAGGTGAGTCAAGGACATTGTTGCTTTGGAGCCGTCATTTTGAATTGACATGAATTAAGTATGCTATCGCCAGTTCCATAAAGAAACACCAGGGATACACCTGTGCATTCTTGCTAATAGCTCGTCTTTGCTCAATCCCTCATCCTTTAAAGCCCCGTTTCCACAATGCAGTCCGGTACGGGTCGGTTCAGAACGGTTCGCTTATTTCAGTGTTTCCACTACCACGAAAGCGTACCGGTCCCATGGTACCCGTTACCATTTTTGTAACCCTTCTGCTTGGGGTACCTAGCACACAGGACCGGTTCCATTGGGGAGGAGCCTGGAGTGCTGAGGAGGTCCAGGCTCTGCTCTCCGTTGTTGGTGAGGAGGCTGTGCAGCGGGAGCTCGATGGCGCTGTGCGAAACGAAAAGGTATTCCAGCTGATTGCCGCAAAAATGGCAGAGAGTGGTTTCAACCGGACCGCGAGCCAGTGTCACATTAAGCTGAAGAAGCTTCGGAGCGATCGACGCAGTGACGCTTCGGCACGCACTCCACCCACCCCTGAGGGTCCACTTTGTACAGTGGGAACGCAAAGCTGACCCCAAAGCGACCCGACCCGTACCGTACCGTACCGATACGAAGTGACCCGAACCGTACTGAGAGTGGAAACGAGGCTTAAGATGCTGCGATTCCAGGTCACAAACAGGAGGGCTCTTACCTCCCCCTACATTACAAGCTAACCTACAGTTGGCTACAACTTCATAATGATCTTGACAGAGTGGTGTTGATCTTTTAATCTAACATGGTGTATAAATCAATGAATCATCAAAAATGCTCAACTTCTCTTTTTTTGTATAGAGTTCTCTAGTTTTGGTGGTTGAGTTGTGCAGTTTTATTGCTGAAAGCCCCATTTCACTCATACAACTCGTAAATTTGATCAGTTTGGCTCAAAGAGCAAGAGAACTAAAGTTAAAATAAAGCTCTGAGTAACAGTGTGGTGTATCAAACATCACGCACACAATCGACCGACAAGTTTCAGTATGTACACTGTTGAATTACATACCATGACAAAAATGTTCAATTCATAAGCCACTACAATAGGTCTAGTAAAAAAGGAAAAATTTCCTCCTTTCAAAAAGAATATTTCTCCATGCAGATGGCAAGAAGTAACACAGCTGCAGCGCCCACTGGAACCAGTGAACGTTGCCTTTATTTACATTTAATACATTCTCCTCCTGACCTGTCCAGGGTGTACCCTGCCTCTTGCCCAATGAATGCTGGGATAGGCTCCAGCCCCCCCACGAACCTGAGTTGGATTAAGCGGGTATAGAGAATGGATGGATGGATGGACATTCTCCTACATTTTGACATTGGTTCTACATTGGTGCAATCATCAAATAATTCCAACTTTCTCAAAGAATATGCACGTCTTCTACAAATTAAATGACAGCTTCACAAATCCCTGATCTTTCTCACTTGTCTGTTCCTAACCTTTTAATATTTGCATGATTTGCAAATGCTGCTGTATATGCTACTATGTTGGCATAAAGTATAAGTAGCTTAACATTTCGTGACATGCGTTTTCTTTTTTCTTTCCAGGCAGTGCTGCTGGCATGCTCACTGGCAGCTGCAATTCCTCACCTTCACTCTGGACTTTTCTTAATGTGACAGAGGGGGTGGAGATGGCGGAGGCACGGAAGTTAGCAGGTAATGTTTCTGAGGAATCAGAGGTCACACCACGGAGGTCCTTCTCTCGGAACATCTTCCTCCATGATGGTGACCGCGTAAATGTTTTTGTGCCATCCTGCTGAGTCACAAAATAATGTTGGTGATTACAGAGCATTCACTGCAGAGGCTATCTTTTACTCAGTGTTAAAAAACTATAATTTGACAAAGTGCGCTTTGTTGTGACAATATTGCACAGTTACACAATTTTTGGTTGTACATGCCGTAACTAAGCAATTAGCGCCCATGTAAACACAGCTGACCCACTTCAGCATGCCAACAGTTTGCTCGCAGAGGCACGTGTACTTGTGAATTGTGCCAAAAAGGCTCTCTTTAAGAAGCTTTTTTTTTTTTTTTATCTCAGAAAGGATATGAGTCTCTTATGACACATCTCTAACGAAGGGCAGAATTTGACAGGTTTACAACAAAAGCCTTGTCATCAAGTAAAATAGCACCAATTGGGCTGGTTTCAATCAACATAAATTATTATTTTGATCAATTTCCTTCTGACGGTTGGCTTTGTCATACCTCATCGGGCCTCCTTTCTGTTCCCATGGAGATGAGAGTGTTGTACTCCTTCTCTAGGAGCTGCCTCGCCTGCAAAAAACATACTGAAATTAGACGTAGCAGACTGAACATGTTTTTGGGATGATTTAAGAGTTAAAGATTAGGACTATCCTGGAATTAGCCAAACAGAGTGTGCAGCTAAGTGAGTTTCTGTCAAGTTAGGAGATCAATGGTCTACGGATATAGTCTAATTGCAGAATCGCAGTAAAGATTATGTAAGGCTGAGCACCTGTATGTTTTGGTTTGGTATCTGAAGAAGCAGGGCCAAGTCAGTATAGTCAAAAGTGTCGTCTAGCGCCAGCAGAGCCCCATGGACCCCACTTTCTAAAAGGTTGTCGGCAAACTCTTTCAGACCAATGGACTGCATCCAGCACATCACTCGCTCATTGGACCACACCATCACATCTGTAGAGGCACACAGTATGATATAAAAATATGCACTGAAGCAAAAAAAAAAAAAAATCATGGGTGGAGGCAAGACATTATCCACATTATCACCTTGATTCTGATGCTGACTTTCGTCCCTCCTTCTCTCTAGTTCCTTCCGGTCATAGTTCAAACGCTTTAAGCACATGATGCCATAATGAAGACTCACTCTGTGTGTGGGAAGAACAATTTAGTCAAATTTTTTCATGACGGTTGTCAAAGACTTAAGAAAAGCATCACCATGTAGAAGGAACGCAGACCGACAGAATCCACTTAATCTGATGATAAAGTGTAGTGAATCTGTATTTTGCACCTGTGGAAACTGTCCACCATCTTCAGCTGGCCCCTCAGTTCTTTCTTAGTCAGGTGATCAAGCATGCGGGCATCCACCAGTGACTCCATGAAATAAGAGCGATATTGGGGCAAACCAAGACTGGGCAGCCATTCGTTTCCCACCCACTCGTGGTTCATGTCTCCATAGGCGAGGATCTGGGGGACAGAAGGTTGACAGAGATAAATAGGAGAAGAGAACAGGCTGGATGATGTAATGAAAAAGTATAAAACGGTCTTATGAGAATTCTATCTAACTTTTGTAACAAAAAAAAGGGGTTTGATAGACAAAACTGTTCGGTTGTGCGATTTAAACTGAGCTCAAAGGTAAATGCTTCAAAGTTAAATGCTTCAACCACTTCCCAAAGAGATCTAATTTTGTTGCCTCTCTTTCATCTTGAGCTCTCTGGAGTGAGGGTCTGCTGAAATTTAGCTCTTTAACCATCAGGGCAGACACATGAAAATCGTCTGATGCAAGATAAAGAAGGTCTCCTTAGCCAAGAAATATAATCAGCTGACAGAGTTTAAAAAGTGTTTCAGTGGCTGCAGCTACAAAGAAAGACTTAACAAAGTAATGGGACAATGACGCCAGTTAGTGCTGATTCTGAAAGCGACTGGCTTCCTCCCCTCTGCAATAACCTAATGCTAAACTGCCACTTCTTATCTAAACTACAATGCTTTCTATCCTGGTTCAATAATGACCAGACCATGAGAACCCACAGCTGACCGAAGAGCAAGACTTTCTTTCAAGGACTTTACCTAGAGGACTTTAAAACTCCTGCTTGCATGTGTTGTTTTGTCCTAATCTAACAAGTGTGTTCAAATGTGGGGTTGTGAACACGCAAGGAAGTGGCACAGAGATTCTTTCATTTCCTCTGGTGAGGCACAACATGCACACACTCATACAGGGATAGGCATACACGCTTGCACTCATTTACACACACACATTCACATACTTCTTTTAGTTCACTGTCGAATTACATTTTGTTTTTCTTTAATTTAACTTTAAAAAAAAATGTTTTCTTTTATATGTGCTTATCTGTTTAGTGTTGCATAAGAGTCCCAAAACTTAGGAGTCATCAGAAGGCCAAATTTGTAAAACATTTCAGGCTATTGATATGAGTTTTGTAGTAGTTATGTATTTATTCCTTATTCAAATGATTCAAGACTTATTATGTCCTAAATATAACTTTTCCTCAAATGAAGGTTTACAATTTATATGGATGAAATAAAAGGTGTTTGATAATATAAATATAATGGTATGTTCCAAATACGAAGGCAATACACTGAATTAACAACAAAGAAAAATATTACGAACATATAATAAGAATTTGTACTAAACGTAAGATATTTCATTACCTGCTAAGTCATGATCATTTGTTTTCCAGTCATTTTAAAGCCCAAGTATTAGGCAAAAATGTTATTCTAAGCACTGTGTAAACCTTTGGTGGAACAAAACAAAAATAGATGCTCGAAAAGTATATAAGATAGAGCAATGCTGGAAGCCCAGCCAAAAAGTCTCCGAAAAACACCCAGCCTCTCCACCTCCAGGTTTGCCTTCAGCTGTTTCTCCTTCCTGATTGCTTTTTATAAACTCCAGTTGTGTGTATACACTGCTGACCAGACTACAGGCTCAGCACAGCTAAAAGATGCACTGCTGTTGACTGGAAATTTAACTGATAACTGGAAAAGTGTATATTTTGACAATCCCGCATGGTTTGCAAATGGATCCCTTATTTACACTGAAATTTAAAATGATGAAAGTCTTTCATCATGGTTAATCAATTTGTAATCAATAAATCAATAATCAATGTAAATCAATTTTCTATAGCTGTGTTCAATGCCAATATAATGTAAGGCCAATGTAACAAATAGCCCATACATCCGAGGATTGTATGGTAAAATACATACTTTATCTTTTTGGGGCTCTGCTGTATACCTTCATTTGAGTTGCTGCAAAGAGAGGTTTATGATTCCAAGGAGAAGAACATTTCTCTGTGTATAGACTGTGGATAAACGATGGATTTAGCTTTTGGTTCTTAAACGTAAAGACAACATTAAGGTGCCTTCAACCACTGTTGTTTCAAATGACCAATATAGGGTGACTAATTGTATTGGGGTTTGTGAGAAAATGAAACCAACAAAAATTTCCCCAATGAGTTTATAGCTTTAATGCCTAGTTTTAAGTTAAACTTAAACGTGCAGTAAAGTAAGGTATACTATCATGTGCGGCTGCCTTGTGAGTGACAACTTGCTTCAAAATGGTCAGGTGTCATTTCTGAAGGTTCTCAGTCTGACCCACCTTTTGTTTGAGACATCCAGTCCCACAAAGCCAAGATGGTGAAAGTCAATATGCCAAACACAGAATGGAATTCCACAAATGAGTGTGTAATGTTGCAGCGGTAGTGTACCTTTGGAAATTTGCTTTATTTATATTGATATATCACAAAATAACCTGCAAGTTAAATATTCCAAAATAAATCTTTATCGCCAACAGACACCACCCATTGTCTATTTCAGGGGCCTTTTTTGTGTCTGCTGAACCCAGATGATTCCCAAATGAAGTGTTTAGCATTCTTAAAGCCACAATTTTTTTTTATAATTCTATTGAAGAACAGAGGATGACTGCTCAAGGAAAGTTGTGATCTCCCAGGGCTCACCGGGTTTTCATCGTAGCCACCTAATGAGAGTCAACTTGGCTACTTATAAATCACAGCGAACAGATTGGGTCACTGCAGTAGCTAGTAGAAAACATTTTGGAGTTTGGGTTGTGTTTGACATAAATTATTTTAGTTGCTCAATGATGTCAATAAAGCCTTATGAAAATAAATTGAATGTCATCACCTGTGCAGTCTCACATTCTCACCTGATCCCAGCTGAACTCCTTCTGCTCCTTTTGGGTCAGTCAGAGAAGGAGGTGAAGAGAAACGGGGAAGAGAGTTTCAAAGAGTAGGAAAGATCACCAGGGAAGAGAATGTTTGTTGGCGTGTGCGTGTGTTTGTGTGTGTTATGGTGAATCATTGCCAGGACAGAATGGAGAGGGGGAGAGCAAAGGCAGAAGGAGGAAAAGCTTTGTTAGTGAGTGAAAATTAGTTGGAGAAACACTACATCAAAACAGATTTTTAGGGAATAGCAAGGGAAAGGTGAGGCCAAACACGCCTAATCAGAGACAAAGAAAAAGAAAAAAAACTTGTCAACCTGAGAGATTTACTCATATTGCTCATGTTATAATATACTGGTTGGTATTAAAACTGTCTTAGCTTTATATTAAATCGCAGCAAGAGCTGTAACACAAAATAAATCCACATGATGAAATACTGGATATCGCTTTAGGTTTTATGTGCAATATAATCCTCAGTCTTACTGGTTTGGTGGCAGCAGTAAGAGACTCCATCTCAGCATGCGTCATCCATATATTACTAGTAGACTATAATGACAGAAATACAAAGACATGAGAGCATGGAACTGTTAATATGGCAGCGTTCAGAATATGTTTGTTTTTCTCCCATGTTTTCACTCAGCCTTACCGAGCGAGTGCTTGCAGGTGCAGATGGACTCGTAAGCGAGACCATCTCCTGGATGGCCAGGCGGAGTTTGAGCCTGTGCAAAGGGTTGCTGATACCAATCTCCCTCTGAATCTCTGTGTCCGATAGGTTGGCCATAATGGCGCCGCTCTTCACGTTAGCTCGGCAGGCTGCTACATACCATGCGGGCATCCCGACCCACAGCTGCATAAAAAGAAAGCAGACACGGAGCACTTTAAATGGTGAAACTTGTATTCCTCATACAATAAAGTTGAGCAGGTGATAAAAAGCCAGAGTTTGCTTAAAAACAGATTTTACTGCCCTGATTTAATATTGACATTTTACAAGACAGTGTATAATGACCAATGTACCTCAAGCCACGTGACTACAGTGGGGCCATCCCAAGAGGCGAAAGGCAGACCCTGACGACATGCTTCCTCTAACAAGTCATGCCTGGCAAGAAGAGTGGAAAGCAAGAGTTTGACAGAGATTAATTTCTTCATATCTCACCTTACTAATGTCTCTCGTTATAAATAGAAAATCACATTGAACATGAGATGTGAAATACCACATTTGTGCCTCACAGCCCGACAAAGGCATGCATTTTTTTAAACTTAATAGCAGTGGAAAAAAAGCGCAAGTCTGGTTATTGTCAACTGACTGTGTAGTTTACAAATACACTGTCGTCTACAGAAGCGTTCACAGATCTCTGTGTAACATGAGACATGTGTGGAAAGATGGCTGATCTCACTTCTTTTTGCTGCGGCGATCTTTTTCAACTGTTCCGGTCCCAAGTTTAGCCAAGCCTAATGGGTCAGCTGAACCAAGGTCATCAGAGGGAGTAGAGGCTGTAAAGAGGATATTTTCTGTTAGTATCAGCCACAGTGTTGTCAACGCATTAATATTTCACTTAGACAACAGAGAGAATTTTTAGTGGGAAGTTTCCCATCTGTCCTCAGACCTAATGAAGCAGATTCACGTAAAGGTGCACCGATTCTTCCCTTTTCCTTTTTGCCAAAGAGACGTCCAATAGAGGACTTAATGCTTTTCTTTTTGCTGGCTTTGTGGAGGGAATCCTGGCTAGCTGTGGTGGCACCATCAGCAGAAAGACTGGACAAACAGAGGGAGGAAAAACAGTAAAATCAATACGGACGCTGAGGGCATTTCAAGGCTAGCTTTTGACTCGTAAAAACAAGTTACTGAAAATCCTCTATTAGAGTAGCCCCTACCTGCGAAATTCACGGTGGTCGTCAAGGCCTGCCCCTGGGTGAGTGTGTGTCATTCTGTCCAACCGCAGAGCTCGAGGAACAGGTGGAGGAGTGGAATCAATAAGGGCAAGTGCCCTGCATTCCTCACCATCTTTGCTATTCTACAGGATGGAAAAATATTCAGTAGATTTACAAAGTTTTCACTTTGATGTTGATCATTTTTTACATATGAGCTGAAATGTGACACCTGTCTATCAGTCTCCCTTGCAGGCGAGTGAGGCAGGCGGGGGGTGGAATGTCCAGAACTGGGTGGCGAGGGAGACGCCAACGTGGATGAGGTGATGGAGGGAGTCATATATCCCCTCCCAATACTGTCCCGTCCTCCCAGTGAGGAGGGTGGAAGAGAGGGGGCATCAAGGGCGACGCTGCTGACCCGACTCTCAATCTCTTCTGCCCTCATTTCTGTGCTCTCCTTCTCCTCCTGAATCAGCCTTTGATGAGTGGAAAGAAGAAATATTTCCTTCTGAATGTATGCTAAATTACTTTGCTGCCCAAATAAACTTAGGATCCCTCATTAGTTTCGTTTAAACTGTGACACTTACTTAATCTCCTTGTTAATGGCCTCCAGTTGCTCCTGTAGCATGATGGCCAAAGTCTGTACATCTGTCTGTCCACTGGGAGAGAGCAACTCAGATCCAAACATAGTCTCCCTGTCGTCCTCGTCATCAGAGCATCCTCCATCCACACCGCCCTCATACCCTGGACCCATCATAGTGCCGCTGTCCCACTCTCCATACTGTAAATAGAAAAAAAAAATGTCCTCTGTGTAACTGACTATATCTAATCTACATCATTATCATCAGCATTATTGCATGCTAAATTAAACACCTTGTTGCTATCGTCCCTTGGAGGTCCCCAGCGGCCGCGGTGCGCCCGTCTGACCACCACTCCACTGGAGGAGCTGCTGTAGCCAGCTGGGAGTGAGCCACTACCCTGAGGGTACCGCAGCTCCGAGGCGCTCCCTGGAAGTGATCTTCGAAAAAGGGTGGAGGGAAGTGAGCTCACGCTGCCCGCCCTATGATGAGATCCAGAATTCATGGGTTATGCAACAATAACTGGAAGTCACAATGTTTCCTTTTCCTGGGTGAGAGGGTAAAATGATGGTTTCCCTTTAAATCAAACATGTTTTTTTTTTTTTTTTATTGTATCGTCCATGTAAATAAAGCATGAATTTATTATTTGCATATTTGTGTGCCAAAACATCGCCCTTCAGGAAAAGCATAAATATTGAATTAAGAAGGCAGATTTTAGTGGACAAACAATACAACTAAAAGAAGGGGATAAATACAGGTTTACACATAGCAGGAGAAAAGAACATGTGGGATCTTTTGGGTTTAATACGAGTATTTGTGAATTTTATTGTCTATCATGTAATAATACGTCCCCATACCCAACCGTTCACTGTGGCTAACCTGGAATATGAGGAGCCAGGCCTGCCTCTCAGCTGATCCAGCTCCAGTTGGACTCGTTCAAGCTCAGCGATTAGCTGCTCCTATAACACATAGGAGTAAAGTTAATAATCAGCTTTTCCCTCGCCATTTTAAAATTGCTGACTCTTTAAGCACGGTGAATACACAGCTGACCAAGTGAATACCTTATTAGCAAGAAGATCATCTTGGATTTTCTTCATATTGGACAGCTCCTCAGAAAGAGCATTCTGCCAGAGTGGAAAAATTAAGATTTGTTATTAATTTCTATACAGTTTTCAAAACATCTCACCAATGATTGGTTTTGTACTCACCTTCTCCTCCAGTGCTGCCATCCTCTCTTTGAGGTGGAGCTGAAGTCTCTCATTGGACTCAGACAGAAGCTTGTCCACTGTATCTGAGAGGCGTTTGTTGTGTTCATCATTCATCTTCTCCCTTTGCCTAGCCTAAAACAAAGACACAAGAGAAGCCATTGGCAAAGAAGAACAATGTAAAAAAAAGGTTTATTTTGCTTCAAATCAAGGCTGTAGCCAAGAAGGCAAATATAAACAATGTTACCCTTTGCAGCTCTTGGTTTTTCTCCTCAAGCTGGGCCTCCATTTGCCGTAGCCGCTCTTCAAAGTTTCCATGGCGCTCCTCTGCCTAATGACAGCAAACTTTAGGATATCAAAAGCCTGTTTTTTATGCATAAATTATCTACATGATTATGATATTATTTTTCACACTGCATCTGTATGGCTGGAATGTGTGCATCCTGCTTAACTTATAAACTACTCTATATCTACAGTACTTTCGATGGCTGTTTAAAAGTACCTTGTTGAGAGCAGCTACTCTTTGTGCAAGTTGGGCCTCGATTTCAGGCAATGTCTCTGCCCTCTGCAGGGTCTGCTGGAGCTTCTGTTTGGCCTCATCCAGACGTTCCTGCAGCTGCCTGTTCTTCTCTTCACTCTGGACACACAAAAGCAAATGCATACTTACAAGCTCTGCAGCTGGAAAGGGCCCTTGAGATCCATTTTAGCATTAGACATCAAAAACAGCAAAGGTAAAGCATTTCATCTTAACCCTGGCTGGGTATTAGAGCATTTGAGACAAACTTTACTTGTCTGTACAGGGACTCCTTGCTAGCCAGCTCATTTTCCAGCTTGTCTTTGATATCATGGAGAGAGGTTGCCTCCCTCTGGGCGCTGAGATACCTACAAGCAACAAAAAAACATTAAATGTATGATTATTGTTGCAGTCTTGAGTTAAAGGTGCGTGATATGGGTTGATTGTTGATTTAGTTTGGGTGGTTCCTCAAAATTTTCATATTTAATAATGGATGCTCAGCATGGATACCAGTTTTAGACAATTTAGGCAATCTTTAATAGCACAGGCACCTTTAGGCTCTATATTTTGTCCTTGGGATCCTTTAAAAATAACCACTTAATGTACCTCTGAACACTGAGGACTATTCTAAACCAAAGGACCTTCCTTGTGTTTGTATGCATTGGAGTTAACAGATGCAATCCTAATTAGAATAAAAAGCAAAAATCATCATGTATAACAAGTTCAGAGTGTATAAAGAGGTGTCAAGACACCTTTACAACACATTGCCAGCCACCAGGTGCAACATATGGTCCTACCGCTATGTGCATTACAGCTAGTGATTGGAACTCAAGAATAAGACACTCCACTATGGCTTCGAACAGAACTAAAAATATAGTCAGTGTATAAGATTACCTCCGCTCTAGTGTTGTAATTCTTTCCTCCATGTCTTCTCTCTGGCAAAGAGCCTGAAGAAGGCAGCGATAATAAAAAGAAGCAAAATGATGAATGCAGTTGTATTATGTAACTTAATCTTCCTTATTACACAGCTTTGAAAACTGATGGTCAGGAAAGAGATATGTTACAGGACAAGAATGAATTTGTGACCTGCTTACGCAGGCCATTTTAATTCAGCGGGAGTGTGTTTCCAACTTATTAATATTATAGATTTGTACATCTAATATTGAATATTTCTTAATTTCACTCTCATCACAATTCAGAATAACACATTTTAGTTGAATATAATCTTGAAGCCCTAGGTGCAGTAATAGCTCAAGTTCTTGGCCAGGAAGAGACAGACTGGCCCAACAGACCTCTTTCACTTCCCTTTGGAGCTTCTGATTGGCCTCCTCTGACTTCGTCACCTCCCTCCTGGCGGCCGCAAGCTGTTCCTCTATTTCCCCAACCTGACGTGACACCATTAAGGTACGTGAGATGACACAGACTGTGTGAGTTCATGTTAACTGCCACAGCACCAAATTTAAATAGAAAAAACAGTGATTGATAAAGAATATCCATTACCTGAATGTAAGGCTCTTGAAACATACTGCTGACATGGTGTAACATACTAACTCAAGGGTTTGACACATTTTAGTTTTTTCTTCTATAATAAGGCTTCTTACAGCAGTTGCAACAGTATAACCAGCCACTAGAGGGAAGAGGGGGACCATCGCAAATATCATAGTTTTACCCCTCTTTATTTAATGTGGAAATGCTTTTGGAGTAGCTAAAATAGTCAGAGCAGGTTATTTAAACTAAATTAGATTAAGTTAGTGATTGAAGATAGTGATTTCTCCTCTTACTGAAGGTCATATAGGGGCTGACCAGAATAGAGATACAGGTTCACTCACCTGCCGGCACATAAGGGCCAGCCTCTCTCTCAGCTGTGAAAGTTCAACTTTCTGCCGCTCTATTTCCCCTTCTCTCTGCCTTTCGAGCTCCCCATCCTCAAGGCCAGACGAGGGACCGTTAGGAAGCCGCTGAAATTATGACAATATTGCAAAAAATGAGAGTGGTGAAGAAAAATAATCAGTTAGCATTAGTAACAAGCTCCAGAGGAGTTCAAATCTCACTGACACACCCCAGCACCCAATATCTACTTTTCTAACACATACACAAAAACAACTCGATCCAACATGCATAAAACCCTCCCTTACATCTTTCCCGCCGTCCACCCCTTGTTGACGTCTTTTAATTTGGTCTCTTAAAGAGATTACCTGAAAAGAAGGGAACAAAATGTACAAACAAAGAATTCAAATGAATATTTTCTCCATACAAAGATAGCATACATTTGTTGAGCGGAAGGAATTCTTTAGGGATCAGACTGTACCTCTTGAGAAGATGTTGCAAGTTGATCCTCTAACATGGATACCCTCTCGAGGGCCACACGGAGCCTCTCTCGAACCTGAGGGTACAAGCAACAAAAAAACAGTATAAGTCAACCAAACACGTTTGCATTAAGATTACCAAAATAGTTGTGCGCTTAAACCTGTGTAGGATACATATGTGGGATTTTTTATGGTAAAGCATCTGTAAAATATGTGTAATGTAATGTGTATTTCAGTCATAGCAGAAACAAGTTATAACAACAACCCCCAATGATGTTTTAATTTACATCTTTTATATATCTTTAATTGTTGTGATATCAGCAGAAGTAGCTGCAGAAGTTAAAAAGTGGTAGTTGGACTGACTGAACAGAAATACCAGCATAGTTTGGGCATAGCGGGGGCTGACAGTGTGAACCCGTGTAACCAGTCCAGTGCTTGTGTTACCACATTTGTGCACACGGTGAAGGCATGTTCTTTCACTAGCTCTTTGCTCTCTTGAGCTCATGAAAACTGTTCTGTGGTCGCGGGGCAGAAATGTTCTCCTGCAAGGATACACACTGTTCTTCACACTCAGATCATGTGCTACACACCTGGGTTGTGTCCAAAATCACTCACGACTCACAATAGACCAGACTGCGTATTGAACTCTCCATTTTAAAGCGCTGTCTGAAAGTATAGCAACATTTTAAATACCCTGTATTGTGTACTTACAGTCTCCTACAATGCACCAGGAAAAGTAGCTTAAAATTTATGGTCACGAACCCGGCAAATATAGACCATAATACATCATGCAGAAGGAAAAAAGGCTCATGATTAAGCAGACCTGTAGTCATTAAAATTTTATCAATTTTCTGTTTAGATTAGATATATTATTAGATTATGACTTAACATTCCTATTAAACAGTATATTGTATAAGTATGAAGTATTTTGTATGAAATAAGAGATTTAATAATTCTTTAATAAAAAGAGCAGAAAATCCCAACACAAACGTCTCAAGGTATAAAGTATTTATCAATTTGTGGAAAACAAATACACTCTATGCTATAGTAATGTATAGGCCTACTGATGTTGACCTGGAGCATTAAATTGTGAAACAGCAGTCGCATCATTCACAGAGCATAGGAAATGACCTTTGTAGTTCCTTAAAGTGTTTTTTTCTTCGTAAGTAAATGGTAGGGATTAGTGAGTGAGTGTTTGATTTCGAACACAGCCCTATTTCTCATCTATATGGCTTTTGAGACTGGCGGCCTGTCCAGGGTGTACCCCGCCTCTTGCCCGATGACCGTTGGGATAGGCTCCAGCCCCCCCGCGACCCGACCGACGGATTAAGCGGGTATAGAAAATGGATGGATGGATGGATGGATGGATGGATGGCTTTTGAGACTAATTGAATGCAGTTCTATCTAATATCTCAGTGTTGTCGAAAAACTCAGACTTTAGAGTCTAAATCTATTTTCATGCCGCAAAACAACCAATGGAGATCACATTCATCTGTGATTAAAAATAAATATCTTTGTGATTTATTTTTACTGCTTAGACTCAACTACCTTGCCAGATAGTTGTAGACTTTGGTAGGCGTTTTATTTTAGCTCAGCTAGCAAAAAAGTATTTTTGTAGTATTTTCTATGCTGAAACAACTTTAATGAGAGCACAAAGTAAAATAGGGCAATTCCAGAAAATTTGCAAAAAAAAGATACTTCAGAGCATAAAACTAAGATAAGCGGTCAAAAATTGCTCATGGCTTTTTTTGTTGACCCACCTTCTCATCCAGGGCTTTGTGGTGCTCAAACAGGGATTTGAGGGCCTTGAGAACTTCCACCTCACTGGAGACTCCTGCAGGGGACTGGGCTTGCCTCTTCACCACTGTCATCCTCAAACTGCGCTCATGACGAGACACTAGACACTCTAGGTGTTCCAGGAGCAACTACGGGATTGAGTGTATTAAAGGGGAGTAAGAGGTGGCAGTAAAGTTAGAGGTTAGGCAGGCAGTTTCAAAAATGTGGAAAGAGAGTATGAGGAGGCAAAAGAGAATCAGAGAGAAACAGGGAGTGGAGGATGGAAAACAGACAGAGGATGCTTAGAGGAGGAGAGGAAGAGGAGTGAATGGGTGTAAGAGTGACAAGGAGACAAAATTGGGTAGTAAAAGGAGTCGGGCATTGCAAAATAGGACAAAGAGTGGGTGGGAGAGATAGCAAAAGCAAACAGAGACAAAAGAAGAAGGTAGAGAAAAGAGAATGGGGATGAGAAAAATAAGGTTAAATAAACAGATGAAAATGAAGCACTGTCACACCCACACAAACGCAATGGGTGAGGAAGATAACTCAGTGGCTGTTACAGTACTAATAGGCAAAATGGCCGCTAAACGTGTCTTACACGTGTGTTGTTTCTCTCCGCCTTGAGCTCAGCAATTTCTTCCTCCCTCTCTAGAAGATGCTCCCGGCAAACGTTCAGCTCTTTAGTCAACACAGCAAACTCCTGTGGAACACACAAGCTGCGTTCAGGGGCAAGAAAACAAACTGTCTGAATATATGTTATTAATACTCAATGTGTTGTTTGCACAGCCAGCTGGGCTTCAATGAGGGTTAAAGAAAAACAAAGCAATTCAGGCAAGACATGAAAAAAATCTGTGATTCTATGAATATAATACAATTTGCAGCTTTAAATACACAATTAAGAAATGCACACAGAACACAAAAAATATGCATAATCAAAGGCTTCCATAAACAAACTGCGTGAAACACCTGAGACGGGGAATGTAGGAAGATGTACATGATGTAAACCTACATAACAATCATGTGAATCACTGACACAGTTTCCACCATCACTCTCTCTTGCTCATCCTCCTCTGTGAACTCTTATTCATGGATGGATTACATCACACTGTTACACAATGGCTCAGCAGTGGAATGCACAGGAGAGACCCCAAAAACAAAGCGTCAACAAGGCATTTACGACATCGCTGGGAATACATTTGAAACTCCTGGGCACAAACAGGAGATTTGGTCTTACGTGATTTGCTTAAAAGAATAAGAGTAAACCCATACATTCCATTGTGAATGATTTCTTATGGTTTCCATAAAACACATCCAAGGCTTCACTCGTCTGCAGTAGCTGTGTATGACAATAGTGATAACGCTGCAGATGTTTATGGTCAAGATTACCTGCCATATGACTCAAAAACAGCAGAAAGAAGACACATGAAAAGTGTCTGTGTTTCAAAGAGGAGAGGAGAGTCAGAGCAAGAGAGAGATCTATACAGATGGTGACACAGTGGGTTCATTGGCTCTTGGCCTTGTGGGATTGTTTCTTGTTTGGATGGGGGTCAGCTTCTCAGTTGGCTTCCCTTGTCCCCTTGTCGTTCCTTTTCTATTTCATCTCACCCTATTTCTGTGGGCTATGGTTTCCATTCATTTCAGTGAATTTGCAGTCATGCTCGACAAAGTGCATAGAGTTACACAAAGAAAATACAATGTTCCCCCTATGTCTCATGTGTAAATAAAATAAAGTCCAACTGAGTTGTGCAAAACTGTGTCAGACTTGTTTTTGACTCTTACTATTTTTTGATTAGTTGTTCTGTCTCATTCTTTCAAGTAACTTGTTTTGTCAAATAAATTATAAAAAAATACATGATATTTAGTATTAAATATAACAAAAACTGCTACAAAATCACATCAATTGGAAGTCATAATAGGATAATGTGAGTCTTCGTTTTTTTTGCAAAAAAATGGCTTAACGAGTATAACACTGACAAGTAGATTACTAATCTGTATTTGTAATATTCCACGACTGGAATAGAAATGTAGTTTACAATCACACTTATAGTCACATATGTGACTATTCAGTCACATGGCATCTGTTACAGACACTGAGGCAGTGCTATTGAAATCTATTGGCCCTTACATACTTAACTACCGTCAAGAACTTCCTTTCCTCGTGTCACAGCCCACTGCCAGCTAGAATGCCTCATCAATGCCTACGCAACAAGACACAACTTTCCATTACAGAAAGGAGGGGAGGGGGTAGTCTTTTTTTGTTAAACAAGGGAAACTGGAAGACTGCTTATCATCACACTAGCAGTTTGAGGATATGACTTGTCAGAACTTTGGGGGTGGGGGCGCGGCATTCGCTATGCTTGCTCTTGGTTGTCTAAAAATACAAACAAACTGCAGTAAGTGGGCAAAATCAAGGATTTTCCAGCTAGACTGAATACCCAATCAGAATGATCTCTCACTGAACACTGTCCAATGGTGTAGACAGTGTATTGCACACAGAAAAGACAGGCAGACAGATGTTCATCAAATCTCAATGATAAATTGCTGCCATGGTGTACAAGGGTCTTTACAAACTACCCCTCACTTTAAAAACTGAAACTGGTGGGGTAACCCTTTACATTCTCATATAGATCCGTATATGTGTTCCAGTGGAAAGAGAGAAATATATTCATTGAATAACTAGTAGGATAAAATCCTCAAATTTCCCTATTGTTTTCATGCAGTTTCACTCAAAACTCCCAAAGGATTAAATATTAGTTTGCTCTCAGCTGAACAAATATTAACTTCCATGGTCATTAATCATTCACTAAATGTATGATTAGCAAACATAATGAAACCTTATTACACCTTAAACCTTATTATAATGATGGGCATTTTACATATCAACTTAAACCAGAAAGCCAAAAGATAATAGCAACTTAAAGCACAGGTAAAAATAACATTAGTGATACAAACTAAGGATTTTTAGGGTGAGGTAGGTCTCCAATGTCCATTTTCCATTTTCAGAGACTTGCTCTGTGAACTATCACAGCAAAAGCTTGCTGTCTCGTGAGCTGACTTCAAAATCACACACATACTACACTCACTACACTACACTACACAAAGGCTTACCTGTGGCAGAGCAATTGATAGCTGCCGCTGAAGTGACTCCTTTTCATGGCCAAGCTCACGGAGGCGGAGCTGAGCTGTGCCCAGGCAGTCCTGTGTCTCCCTCAGGTTCTCCAGCAGCCTTTCCCTCTCTGTTAGCATGTTGACCATAAGGGACTCTAAGTTCCCTGTGCTGCCTCCTTCATCGCTGCTGCCTTTAGACTCTCTGCCGCTGAATCCTCCTCCACCCATCGCACCTCCTTGGCCTCCAACTCCTGCTCCTGCAGGTGAGGAGGGGCCTCCACCAGTCCCACTTCGCCCATCCTCAGAAATGGTGGGCATCACCTCGCACATCATCATGCGATCGTGCCGTGTGAGTCAAGTTAATGATAAAAACTAAATAGAGGGATTGTACATGCAAAATGTTTGTTGTCGTGCCTCAGGTTTTATGAGCTGGTACTAAAAGTTTGATGTACAAAATATAAATCTTTACATCTTCAGTTTCCAAAAATATCCCTTTTGTCATGTCTTTAACGACATCTTCTTCTGTTTATTGCCTTTGTGTTTTCTCTCTGGCACTCACTGCAGTATCTCGAGGCTCAGTTGTGTACCATCACAATGTTCTGACATGCATGTTAATTGATCAGAATGTTTACGTGTTCCTTTGTTTTACAAGAGAATGACTAAGTCAGAGAAATGCTTTCTGTGGGTAGCTAGGATTGGCAAGGGGTGAGGAGGGGAATGAGGTTATGGGGAAGGATGGGATAAAGGAGGGCCGCTGATCCTAAATTGTATCCACGAGGCAGAGATCCTCACGATGTCAGAAATAAGAGCTGAAAAACAGAGAAGACATTAAATGCATTAAATCCCCTCAATAAATTCCACTATCCCTAAACAAATGAAAAAAAGATGGCAAAATGATTTGGTATTTTCAGACAATGATGAACTTAAGTCTATGGAAATAAGAGAAATAAAACTGATGGTTTTCAAATAACGTTTCTAAGTTGACCTAGTACGTGATAACGTCTTGAAAGCTGCAATAAAATGAGCAATTATGAATCCCTGCTTCCACTGCAAACTTCAAGTCTTTCAAGTTAAAGAAAATCAAAGGTATACTGTGTTTGTGTAACGCACACACTCTGAGTGACACAACTAGAGAAACGTCTTAAGGAGACAGGAAACGACCTATTACTGTTGAATTAAGTTAAAGCACAGCCCTAATCCTGCTTGAACTTCAGTGCACTAACACAGTAGCTCAACATTTTGAGAAATACAATGGGTTTGATGAGCAAATCGATACAGAACTACTTTTATCAGACTGTGAAATACAGCTACTAGCCAAATAGATACGAGCTGTTAAAGTATCACAAAAACTGAATTTCTTAATTTGCATTCAGATAGTTTGCATTCAAATATTATTTTAAATAGCAGCAGCAATAGAGAGAAAACTATTTCACAAAGGAGACCATACCATTTCTCTCTTTGGGGTGGCACAGAAATGTATATTTCATTGTTATGTTTCCTGGGTAACACACAGCTGTGGGTATACTATTAATATAACACTATTATTTACATACATAGGCATGCGTGGCTGCCATGTAGAAGTACACCATGTCAATAAACTTAGATTGATCAAATGAGACCAAAGCACTCTGAGGAAACAGCAGGAAGTCGCCAAATCTTTTAAAACATTCAAACCCATTTTTCTGCCACTATAATTAAAATAGGTATTTCAAATGCATTTTATTCAGTCAGTTTAAAATAACAAATAAGGAACGCTGTTTTTTCCAAAGGTGGTGGATCTTGACTGCCCCTGTCCCTCCTGTGATTTTCTAAATGGAGTAGCTCCCTGAAAGACTTTACTATTGATCGTAGTGAGTGGTCAAGAATCCAAAGGGGTGACCAGGCTTAAAGGGGAAGTTCGGTTTACTTTCATCTACTCACCGATAACAGTTTGATGAAAGTCGGCATCCTTCAGACAATATTTAGATCACTCGAGATCCATGTATATCTTATATAACAAGAGAGAACAAGGCGTAGACAATACAGCCCCTAAATAAGGCATTATCTGTCTTTATTTCACCAATACTTTAAGACGAATGAATGAATGAATGAAGGCGTACTATTGCACTGTTAGCTCATAGCTGCTGTGTTGTTGTTATCTGGGGCTATCGGGGACTTACACATGTGTCTACTAGGATGACGTCATCGACACGCGCCGCTGCAGCACAGTTCATTCACTCAGGCAAGGACGTCCATCGTACTCAAAGTTGTCATCCACGACGTCAAAATCTGATAAATATCCTGCCATGTTGCATAATACTAACAGTAGCAAACTCCGTGTGAGGTTAGCCGACTGTCACAGAGTACAGAGTTAATAAGTATATATATACCAAGTAATCTAAATATCCCTCCCCTTGAGCTGTCACCTTACCGTGTTGGGGGGGTTTGCGTGCCCCAATGAGTCTGGGAGCTATGTTGTCTGGGGCTTTAAGCCCCTGGTAGGGTCACCCATGGCAAACAGATTCTAGATGAGGGACCAGACAAAGAACAGCTCACAAGAACCCCTATGATGCTTAAAGAAAATGGACACCGTGTTCCCTTGCCCGGACGCGGGTCACCGAGGCCTCCCCCTGGAGCCAGGCCCAGGGGTGAGGCCCACCGGCGAGCGCCAGGTGGCCGGGTCTGTGCCCGTGGGGCTCGGTCGGGCACAGCCCGAAGAAACGACACGGGTCCCCCTTCCGACAGGCTCACCACCCGTGGGAGGGGCCATGGGGGTCGGGTGCAGTGTGAGCTGGGCGGAAGCCGAAGGCGGGGACCTTGGCGGTCTGATCCTCGGCTACTGAAGCTGGCTCTTGGGACGTGGAACGTCACCTCTCTGCTGGGGAAGGAGCCTGAGCTGGTGCGCGAGGCTGAGCGGTTCCGGCTAGATATAGTCGGACTCACCTCGACGCATGGCTTGGGCTCCGGAACCAGCCTCCTCGAGAGGGGTTGGACTCTCTTCCACTCTGGAGTTGCTCGCGGTGAGAGGCGTAGAGCAGGTGTGGGCATGCTTATTGCCCCCCGGCTGTGCGCCTGTACATTGGGGTTTACCCCGGTAGACGAGAGGGTAGCCTCCCTCCGCCTTAGGGTGGGGGGACGGGTCCTGACTGTTGTTTGTGCTTATGCACCGAACAGCAGTTCAGAGTACCCACCCTTTCTGGAGTCCCTGGAGGAGGCACTGGAGAGTGCTCCTCCGGGAGACTCCCTCGTCCTGCTGGGGGACTTCAATGCTCACGTGGGCAATGACAGTGAGACCTGGAGGGGCGTGATTGGGAGGAACGGCCCCCCCGATCTGAATCAGAGTGGTGTTTTGTTGTTGGACTTCTGTGCTCGTCACGGACTGTCCATAACGAACACCATGTTCAGGCATAAGGGTGTCCATATGTGCACTTGGCACCAGGACACCCTAGGCCGCAGCTCGATGATCGACTTTGTGGTTGTATCGTCGGACTTGCGGCCGTATGTCCTGGACACTCGGGTGAAGAGAAGGGCGGAGCTGTCAACTGATCACCACCTGGTGGTGAGTTGGCTCCGCTGGTGGGGGAGGAAGCCGGTCAGACCTGGCAGGCCCAAACGTATTGTGAGGGTCTGTTGGGAACGGCTGGCGGAATCCCCTGTAAGGAGGAGTTTAAACTCCCACCTCCAGCAGAGCTTCAACCATGTCCCGGGGGAGGTGGGGAACATTGAGCCCGAATGGGCCATGTTCCGTGCCTCCATTGTTGAGGCGGCCGACCGGAGCTGTGGCCATAAGGTGGTCGGTGCCTGTCGTGGCGGCAATCCCCGAACCCGCTGGTGGACCCCAGTGGTGAGGGAAGCCGTCAAGCTGAAGAAGGAGTCCTATTGGGCCTTTTTGGCCAGTGGGACTCTGGAAGCAGCTGATGGGTACCGACAGGCCAAGCGGAACGCAGCCTCGGCGGTTGCTGAGGCAAAAACTCGCGCTTGGGAGGAGTTCAGGGAGGCCATGGAGAACGACTTCTGGACGGCCTCGAGGAGATTCTGGTCCACCATCCGGCGGCTCAGGGGGGGAAAGCGGTGCACCGTCAACACCGTGTATGGTGAGGGCGGGGCTCTGCTGACTTCAACTAGGGACGTCGTGAGTCGGTGGGGGGAATACTTCGAGGGCCTCCTCAATCCTACCGACACGCCTTCCGATGAGGAAGCAGAGTTGGGGGGCTCGGACTTGGGGCCTCCCATTTCTGGGGCTGAGGTTGCCGAGGTGGTCAAAAAACTCCTCCCCTACGCCCCGGGGGTGGATGAGGTCCGTCCTGAGTTCCTCAAGGCTCTGGATGTTGTGGGGCTGTCTTGGTTGACACGCCTCTGCAGCATCGCGTGGACATCGGGGGCAGTGCCTCTGGACTGGCAGATCGGGGTGGTGGTCCCCCTCTTTAAAAAGGGGGACCGGAGGGTGTGTTCCAACTATAGGGGGATCACAGTCCTCAGCCTCCCTGGTAAGGTCTTTTTGGGGGTACTGGAGAGGAGGATCCGCCGGATAGTTGAATCTCGGATTCAGGAGGTGCAGTGTGGTTTTCGTCCTGGCCGTAGAACAGTGGACCAGCTCTATACCCTCCGCAGGATCCTGGAGGGAGCATGGGAGTTCGCCCAACCGGTCTACATGTGTTTTGTGGACTTGGAGAAGGCGTTCGACCGTGTCCCTCGGGGACTCTTGTGGGGGGTGCTCCGGGAGTATGGAGTGCCGGACCCCTTGATATGGGCTGTTTGGTCTCTGTATGACCGGTGTCAGAGTTTGGTCCGCATTGCCGGCAGTAAGTCGGACATGTTTCCTGTGAGGGTTGGACTCCATCAGGGCTGCCCTTTGTCACCGATTCTGTTCATAATTTTTATGGACAAAATTTCTAGGTGCAGCCAGGGCGTTGAGGGGGTCCGGTTTGGCGACCTCAGAATCGGGTCTCTGCTTTTTGCGGACGATGTGGTTCTGTTGGCGTTGTCGGGCCGTGACCTTCAGCTCTCACTGAAGCGGTTCGCAGCCGAGTGTGAAGCGGCTGGGATGAGAATCAGCACCTCCAAATCCGAGACCATGGTCTTCGGCCGGAAAAGGGTGGAATGCTCTCTCCGGGTCGGGAATGAGATCCTTCCCCAAGTGGAGGAGTTCAAGTATCTCGGTCTTGTTCACGAGTGAGGGACGAATGGAGCAGGAGATTGACAGGCGGATCGGTGCGGCGTCTGCAGTGATGCGGGCTCTGCACCGACCCGTCGTGGTGAAGAAGGAGCTGAGCCAGAAGGCGAAGCTCTCGATTTACCGGTCAATCTATGTTCTTACCCTCACCTATGGTCACGAGCTGTGGGAAGTGACCGAAAGAATGAGATCGCGAATACAAGCGGCCGAAATGAGTTTTCTCCGCAGGGTGTCTGGGCTCTAGGGCCGGCACGGTATATGTATTCGTACTGAACCGTCACGGTATGGGGGTCAAGGTTCGGTACGCGCATTTCCACGCAGAATACACACGGTACGGAAGTTTTCCGAACGCGGAACTGTTATTTTGCAAGAGTTTCCTTCAGGACCCATTTAAACACTGCCACATGCAAGCTCTGATTGGTCCGTAGAGATATACGCTTTCGGACAGAGTAGTTATAAGAACGCAGTTATCAGAACTGTCCTACTCGAATTTCGTTCTGATAACTGTCCTTCCCCAGCGGAGCTGTTTCAGTCTGCATTCACACATGAGTCGGGACTGATGCGCCGCGCGCAGCCGTCCGCGCAGTGACGTGCTAGCCGTTTAGCGCCACATTCAACAACAAAACGGAACAAAACAAAACCCGAGAGAAGAAAAAACACCACAAAGAAGCTAATATGGAGAGCGGGGAGGCCACCGTGTTCATGGTCTGCATGATGGTGATATTAATCATGGACAATCACATCAGGCGTCTAATATCGAGGCTGGAAGAGCTCACAGAGAGTCAACTCAGGATCAAGCGCAGGCGATACTTCTTCGTTTCATGAAGGAAGAAAGGAGAGCAGTGCGCCGCAGACAAAGGAGACAACGTGTAAGTTTAACTTATTAAACACGCGCCGATTCTGTCTGTGTGGTATGAGGAAACATTTCAGCCGTGATAGCATGACATGGGGCGTAGCTACCGACCACCACACACTTCCGTCAGATGCGTTCTAGAACCATGAAAAGACCCGACCAATAACGTCTCCCAAATGTATTACAACAACCCCTGGATACGAATACATGCAGAGCAAAAAAAATTACCGAAGCAATTGGAATTTACATCGCATCTGCTATGCGCCCATATTCCACTGTAGAAGAGGCAGGATTCAGATATCTATTACATGTGCTCGAACCTCGCTACACGCCTCCTTCGACACTGTACCGAAAATGTACCGAACCGTAGGGTCCGTACCGAGGTACATACCGAACCGTGAGTTTTTTGTACCGTTCCACCCCTACTGGGCTCTACCTTAGAGATAGGGTGAGAAGCTCGGTCATCCGGGAGGGGCTCGGAGTAGAACCGCTGCTCCACCGCATCGAGAGGAGTCAGATGAGGTGGCTCGGGCATCTGGTTAGGATGCCTCCTGGACGCCTCCCAGGTGAGGTGTTCCGGGCCCGTCCCACTGGGAGGAGGCCCCGGGGAAGACCCAGGACACGTTGGAGAAACTATGTTTCTCGGCTGGCCTGGGAACGCCTCGGGGTCCCCCCAGAAGAGCTGGAGGAAGTGGCCGGGGACAGGGACGTCTGGGTCTCTTTGCTCAAGCTGCTGCCCCCGCGACCCGATCCCCGGACCAGCGGAAGATAATGGATGGATGGATGGATAATCTAAATATCATCCGAAGGACACTGACTTTCACCAAACCGTTATCAGTGAGTAGATGAATGTATTTTATGCCAGAAATAGGGTCCAGGTTTAAAAAAAAAAAAAAAAACTTCCCTTTTAAGTCTGTAGTGGCCATGGCCACCCCAGGTCACCCCAGGCCACCCCCTGGCTTTGCCCCTGGTTGGTGGTTTCCAGGTAGTTTTACATTAAAACTTGAACCAAATCTGTTAGTTACAGCTTTAAAGTATATTCAACACTTCAACACAACACTTATGAAAGTAGTCTTTCAGTCTTTCACATCTAACTCTCAGTATAAACATGATCAAGTGTAGTTGCCCAAGTTTTTCATTTCTATTTTAATGTATGACCATGATGCAACAAATTTACAAACAACAACAAAACAATTTTACAACAAATATTTTATTCACTTTTTTACTTTTACTTTTTTCTATTTTCTTTTTCCAAAACAAAATAAGAGGTCTATGTCATCCTGCATCAAAACAGTGTGGATCCAGAAATCCACATTATTGTTTCACCTTGTAACCCTGTCAGTATTCTTCACGGCCCCATTTTGAGTGTTTGTAAAAGCTGGCGCAAGCCTTTATATTTAGAACTTGATTGGATTTATTTTGTGAACCATGTAGGCTACTTTGCGTTGGTGAGATTGGTCAATGCAGTAATAAAAAGCACCTAATTTAGCTAAATGATTTAAAGAACATTTAGCACCTGAGTAACAGGGGAAGTAAGTCTTTGCTGGCCAGCAACAACAATAGTCTTATTGATATCACTGTAGTGATTGGATTAGTGTACCAAAATAAACTTCACAAAAGTCACAAAGGAAACTAACAAAAAAAACATATTTGAAACTTAAGAATAGTAACAAGTTTAGGTAACAAATACTGTTAGGTGAAAAATCCTAGTTTCGTATGAGGTGCAAAAAATAATGAAAACATATAATGTTGAAGGTAAGACATTTTATTGTTTTTCCTCAAAAATGTGAGCTAATTTTTTACTTGAAACACAGGATCAAGTGCATTTTCACTACTATGTTGCATTAAATCTTCCTTTGACAAGTCTCCTTCTTTTCCTTTTCCCTTTAATTTGAAACTAAGGAGACCAGGTTCTATAGTTTTGAAAGTGAAATGTTTTTCCATTCTTGGTTTATGGCATTTCAGCTGCTAAGCAGTTTGAAACCTCCATTGTCTTTAGTGTCATGATGCACAAAATGCTTCCAATTTGCACTGCAGGCAGACCACCTAAGCTCTTGTACTCTTTTACCAAAAGGTTATATCACTCTAACACATACATAATATGGTTTGGCATTGTCTTAATTCAATTAGTAAAGCCTGAAAAAGACAAAAACTGTACAGTACATATTGCAGAGCATTTAATGGTGCCTTCACAAATGTGCAATTTACACATCTTTTGTGAACTTCTTCTTCTCCAACTTATGACAGCGCAAAATACCCTTTTCAATCAAAAATAGGGCTTAACTGAACTCAATATCATAAACAAATACATGTATGACTTGTTTTGAGAAATGATTATTAAATATATAAAGTGATCCAAGAGAAATAAAAACTACAATGGGGCCTGGGCATGAAATAATATTTGTAGAAAGCCTTTATGAAAATAGTTAGCTTGCTGACAAATGAAGCAGCATAGAGGTCAGTTTGAGAAACAGCAGCAGGGAAAGAGTCAACAGCAGACCTATCATCACAGTGTTCTTATATTGCTTGGCATGTAAGAAAAGCAGAGTTCATAAAATGTTTTTGAATAGTAATTTACAGCATTTAGTTTGTTTCGTGTTGTAGAATATTACTTATATAATCATATTCTTACAGTTATTTATTGTTTTAGTTTATTGGTGGTTTATCATATTTTCTCAAACATGATTTAATATTGTTTAGATTCATTTCAAAAATAGAAATACATTTTCTGAGCAATCAGTTAGGTTTGACAACATACTTATTTACACAGCGTGCCATTATTTAACAAACTTCTTGTATAAAGACAACTAAGGAGTTTAAAACTTCAGCTTGATTTCTTCCAGTGTTTCTTCCAGATTCCAGGATGGTCTTGTTTGATTTTATTTAATCACAGTACATAGCAACAATAACCTTTTCAGTTTGTCACTGTTTCTTGCTATATACCCAGGGTAAAAAAAGGAACTGTGACCAGAGTCGAGGTATGATAATTGCAGTATTTGAGAAAGAGACTGCAGAGAAGCAGAAATGTGCTGAGATTTTAGATTGGACTACTTTCCTGAATGCGTTTAAAGCACTTCATCACTGATAAGCAGCTCAGGTGATGTATTCACAATTGCTGAAGTAACTCTTCTTCATGAGAGTGTGACAATGTGTCTATGAAAAGGCTATGGGGGTAAATGAGAGTGCATACTGTATGTGGAACACTGAAGCCTCCTATTGTTATACGGGCATCAAGAACCAAAAATGGAGAAGCTGCGAGCCTGATACCGCTCTGAATTAGCTCTTCATGCTGGTTAGCTGGCTAGAGCACTTGGCAACCTCGCTTTGTGTCCCAATAAAAACCATCTATTTTTTTTCCTGCTCTACTGATGGATGATTACTGAACTGAACTAAACTGGCATGGGCTGCCATTCCTTTACACAAAGAGAATTCAGATTTAAGAACAGATTTGCGCTTCTCTGCCACATGGATGGCTGAATGCACAGCTGTCACAGCATCACCATCACACTACTAGCAGAGTGGTCGAGTGGAAAAAGGGCAACAAATGTTAGAAGTAAACTTTCAGGAATGGGGGAGGACATTTAGTGGTAAACTGCTTTGGAGGGGCAGGCAATCTCTTGGTGTGAAATGCTCTTGTGGAATATACCTGACTGAGAAACATCACAACTGCAGGTCTGCTTAGATCCAAGGCCGCTAACCGTGATAACAGTAGATGTGATCTATGAAGGGTTATGTTTGTTCTTAGAGCCTTAAGTCATTTAATGATAATCACAATGCCTTTTGAAGGCATTCTATGGAGTAAAATAGCTGTCAAAATGTTCGTGTGCATAAACTAGAAATGCATGCATATGTCTTGATGTTCGTGTGCATAAACTAGAAATGTGTGCATAAACTAGAAATGCATGCATATGTTTTGATGTTCGTGTGCATAAACTAGAAATGCATGCATAAATGAGTCCAAAAGTTTTGACATCAAGAATTACGAGTTACGAATTACGAATTACGAGTTACGCATGCAATGTTTTTTTTTTTTTTAACTTTATTAGTAATTCAACAAAATAACAGTTTACAAATGTGAGCATAACGCCAAAAAGAAGATAGCCAGGGGGAGCATAGGAATAATAATAAAAAGAAGAAGATGACCTTCATGATGCACTTACAACAAGAAAGCTAATGAACACAAAGACTTGTGTGCCAAGGAATCTCTTGTAACAAAAAAATAAAAATAAAATAAAATAAAAAATAAAAAAAATTAGGAATTATGACAACAGTTCGTCCAAAATCCCAAGTTGGGAACAGGCCCATATAGTTGCATGCGTAACTCGTAATTCATAACTCGTAATTCCTAATTCGTAACTCGTAATTCGTAATTCGTAATTCGTAACTCGTAATTCTTGATGTCAAAACTTTTGGACTCATTTATGCATGCATTTCTAGTTTATGCACACGAACATCAAAACATATGCATGCATTTCTAGTTTATGCACACATTTCTAGTTTATGCACACGAACATCAAAACATATGCATGCATTTCTAGTTTATGCACACGAACATTTTTTACAGCTATTTTACTACTACCTACCACTTCAAACTACTAATACAAAAAAATGGAGTGAAGCATTTGGTGATGACATGTCTGCTCTGAGTGACTGACTCATTTCTGAACGTGTCAGTTATTTGCCTCTTTCAAAGTACATCATATGCACCTTCACTATTTTGCCAGAATTTTCTTTTGTGACCCTTTTAAACAAAAGATGAGTAGGAAAAGCAGCAGCTTTTGAGTTACTCTGTGATCCAAATATCTTCCTGAAATTCATTTGAGCTGAGAAGCCATTTTGAAATACACTGAAAGGCTACCTCTTTAGTTCGAAATAGCTTGGAAGAAAAACCTTTAACCAGTTCACTTGGAAAAAATATTAAATTTACCCATTTCCAGCGGCATGAGCAATTTATTGGCACAGAATGGGAAGCATAAAATGGAGCAACATAATTGCAAACTATTTTAATAATACAGGTTTCCTGCACAGCTCACAGACAGTAATACTTCTGTGTCAGTAATTCCTATGGTGTTGTATAATGAGTCTGCACCCAACAACAAAACTGATTCAGTAGAGGCAAAACATAACTGTTCAGCCTGCAATTTTAATTGAATAGTCCGCTGTGAGGTCACTGGGCTTCAGGACCTCTGAGTTTATGAGTATGTGTGGAAGAGGGATAACTGGAGAAGTAGTCGTTATCGTGCAACAACATTACAGCTTTGGGAGACTTAATAAGCCGTTTAGTTCCTATTCTTAGAGGCAGAGCAAAGCATTCAAGCAGAGAGGCAGCTTAAAAAATATTGAACTTATGATAATACTTTGCAGTAATGTAGAACCGTATTAGCATGTTCATTTGAGTCACTGATGTGACAGTAGAGCTTGCGTGACAGAGTCACTACACTGATACTGACCAGTGTACATCTGTGTGTGTTCACACATGTGGTTTCATATCATTACTGCCCACACCATCATAGCCACACAGAAACCTACTCTTACTCTGGACTGGGAAGATTGGCTTTACAGTAGGCCTGTCTGGTTGCAATATAGTCAGTTATGATGGGGCCATAGCTACGTTGTGGATATTGTAATAACATTTTGCATTCGTCTAAAGAACGGGAACAGGAAAACTATTCAAGGTTTGTGTTGTGTGCTACTTGTCTGTTTGTAAGTGAAAGAGAGTAAGGGCTGTGAAGAAAAAAAAGAGAGAAAGAAGCGATCCTTCCTCCAACAGTCAGTGGGGCGGGGATAGGGCTCTTGTAGGCTCACACAGTAGCCGACAGATGAGAAGTAAAGGGTCCATACATGTTAAATGGCCTTCACAGCGAAAGAAAACGTGCGCATGGGATCCGTTGATGGCATTTCAATAGATGCAGAGCGACTAATAATGAGCCCCCACAGCCCAACCCCCACACCATGAAACGGAGTGCCCACAGGCCAAGAAATGCATCACTGGAACTGATAAGTGATTGTCGGCAGCTGGTGAGGGAATGAAAGCGAAGGGATCCGGACTAAACACGCTATTATTTGTTGGACATCCACATTGCATACTGGGCTAACAGAAAAATGACGACACTCTCCAGCTGACAGGTCGACGAATCTATGGCTGTACCTCCATGTATGGATGTATGGAATGAAGACCATTTAATGATAAGCACACACGCACAGGACTACATTCTTATACTAGAAACCCTTGTGTTTTGGAGGGATCTAAGGATTGTCTCTTTGTGTGTTAAAATGACAATGAAGCCGATAGGAGGAAGATGAACAGTGCTGTTCCAAGACCAAGAGAAGCACCATGAGAGGAGGGTGGTCCCGACATGGACTCATTGCATATTTTCAGTAACGACTCTGCCATCTCAAGACAATATAGGATAAGAAGCAACCCATAGGGCCAGTGACACAAAGAATTGGGTGGTTTAACTCCAAAGCTCCCAGTGGCAAAGAGCTTAGTTGCAGCCATGATCAATTACAAGCAATGCATTCTAGTAGGCCAATATACAGTGGCATCTTCTAATGATCTTATGAGGACCACCCCCCGCCCTCTCTCCAGTAGCTATCACCTCAGTAACTGTATGCAAACGGGAGCGAGCAAGCGCGCCCTAAATAAATCGTGCTGTTTGCTGCCAGCGCACCTGTCAACGCATGACACGGACAAAGGCACCAAGCGTAGCATAGGCAATTTAATATGAGCCAGTTTTCATCATTTTAAATAGACCCTTCCAACACACATACACGCAAATACACGCGCTCACACAAACACACGCACACACACATAGCGCCCTAACACCACCACCCCATCGATGACAACAGTGTTAGGTATCCTATTTGTTATCACAAGCTTGCACACGCACGCATGCATTCATCAAATACATAAGTGCATGCACGGACATTTCTCTTCTGCACCTTTCAACGTCTATTCGCTGTTTTCTCTCTAAGAGGAAAATGGGTTGCGATGGGGCGGTGTGAAGTTGCATCCTTACCACAGTCATCGGGGGGAGCCTGTAGTGTCCATGTTTGATGTTAAAAATCCCTCATTCGTCCATCTCTGCCGATCCTGACTCAATGTGCGTGCCCCTCATCCAAAACCGGAGGACAGTAAAGTATGTATTATCCCCCCCCCCCCTCCTGTATCTTCTCTCCACATGTAAACGGCGAGGAAAGGGGACGCAGGGAGAGACGATACGCCACCTTACCACAGACTCCCCCTCAGTCGGATTGGAAGGTAATGGGTCTTAAAGAAACATTCTCTCAGCATTCTCCGCAGCTCTGTGATTTACGCGCACGCCACTCTCTCGCGCGCACTCACGGGCCAATCAAACACCTGATTAATTATACAGCGTGGATGTATATCAGAGAGCAAACTCAATTGTAATACGCTTAATCTGAAACTTTCGTATTCTACCTCTGCAGTCTGAGCACAAAATCACCACTCCAGAAGAAAATACTTTATGTGCAACATGCATATGAATTATGTTGTAAATAATAATACCAGCAATATAACTGGATTCTATTCCAAAAGGAAGCAATGGGATCATGCTTTGCAGGCCCAGCTCCTGAACATTAGAAAAACCCACGTGATTATTGTACATATAGCAAGAGCTGTTTACTGTGCCAGTAATCAAATATAGTATACAATAGTGTAAGCAGTCCATAAATCACAATTATTCACATCTAGGATTATTATTTCCCCATTCTGCTTCAAACATATGCATATCTGATGGATGCTAACTCCGATATAAAGTATTTTCATGGAAGCTTTAACTGTCTGTAGCATGGTGGGGAATGCATTCCAAAAAGATTTAAATTATGCAAATAACATTCTTATGGTAAATGTTATTCAATTTAATTGTATTACATTTATGAAAATAGCCATTTAAAGTATATGATTGCCGTGCTTAAGCTGCCATCCACATAAAATGAATCCACTGACCCATGCATTAAATGTGACCTCACTGCTAATAATATGCATGCTGATAGAGATATCACATTTGCAAACAGATCAGTAGGTACTGTTGAGTGTGTACGTCTGCATATGTGTGTGTAGTTTGTGTGCTTCAGTAAACATAAGGTGGTGCTGTCTTTAAGAGAGAGAGCCTAGGAAGGGGTGATGTAATGTGTTCTCAGACAATGATGTCATCGACTGAGACACGGCAAGGATTTAAAGTGACAAAGGCATTTTCCCTGGCTCATGTAATTCTGCATCAGGTCTCATCAGAGAGCAGCAACTGAGCACCCGGGAGACCCTCATTTGGTTGTTGGGAGATGGAGCATAAATGTGATTCTTGCACATTTACTGTAAAGCAGTCCTGACTATGATTTAGCACACAGCTTGTTTATTAATCAGGATGTCTGAGATACAAAACACAGGTTGTTACAGTGGAGATAACAGGGTTATGTTGTCAACCAAAATCAGCCATTATTTATCTCAGTCTTGTGGTATGTTAGATGCATATCTTAGAAGGAATGAAAGTGTTTGTCTTAAATATTGAACGTGTACTTGACAGTACCTGTACATAAGGTATTTGGTGTTTACCATCAACTGAAAGATTTTTTACGAGATACTAAGACTTTCCTTCAATGTCTACTCATATATTCTGATACATGGAAATGTTCAAGTTTACAAAATATTATGACTGATTGTAATATTGTATGTTCCCATGATACAATTTCTAACTCAAGTGAGGCTTAAACTCCCTCTTGTCTGCTGAAATCATCAGCTGGGATTTTTCAACATTAACTTAAAGAAGTTCTTGACATTCCAGAGTTCATTCACCTAAGCTTCATGAGCCGCCACTGTCTTGTTTCTATAAACTTGTCCTTAATACTGTTACTCTCGGCTTCCCAAAAGATGCACTCCGAATCAAACCTCTGTCCTCATATGCAGAGTTTGACAGGCCGATGGAGTGTTTGTTGTCTCGTTCTTGGTCATTCTCACTGTTCTGCTTGCTTAAACTTGTACATCTCTTCAATTCTTCAGATCTCTCTTGGTCCACTTTCCTGTCTTCCAACTCTTTCATCCCACTGGGCTCCTCTCGTGTCTTTGGACAGTTATCCAGCACCTGATCAGAATCACTGCCCTGAACACAAGCCCCAGTGACAGTCTCTGTAACTTTCAACTCGCCCTCTTGCCCAATGTTGTCCACGGATTGTTGTTGAGTTATATTTTCATGAACACATGCTGGATTCGCTGAAATCTTTAACACCGTATCACCGTGGTTTTCAGCTGTTGAATCTTGGGGATTTTTAGTGAGACCATTTTCATCTGATGATGAATGCTGAATGGAATCCTCGCTCTTTAGGTCAGATGGTGTCCCCACATTAATGGTTGACAATGATTTCACAGCTAACAGCACTTCTTCCTCTTCAGGTTTGGACGATGTTTGAGCGTCATTCTTTGTTATGTCTGAGTCTGAAATGCTGATATCACATGCAAGCTTATAGAAGAGTGAATGGTTCTCTTTCATTTTTTCCAGACTTTCACTCACTGTTGATGACATTTCATTGGAATCATTAATGTCATCAGAGGAGTATGGCTGATTGTTGATGTCTTCCATCTCCTCATTGCAAATGGTTTCAAAGGCAGGTATCTGTAAAGGGATGAACCCTTGCCACTGGTTGGTGGAGAGGAACCACTTAGCTCTCAGATCGGAGGACCTGAAATTATTTTCATCATCATCAGCAGCGTGTTCTTCAAACTTTTCCTTCTCATCATTATTACAACTTATAAAGCCTTTGCCTCCATCTTTCTGGTAGACAGTCACGGATGAGATGTGATACGATGAATCTGGGCGTTTGATTTCAGTCATGGCAGCCGCTGCTCTCCCACTGTGGTGTGTTCTGTTCCCAAACCTTGCCTGACTTATAAATTTAACATATTGATGCTCTTCGTCTTCATCCTGAGATGTTGGATTAGAAAACTGAAGTTCTGCTGAACTACTTAAGTTATCCCCACAGCTCTCATAGCCATCTTGGCCTGAAAATGGGACATGACCAGATTTGTTGGTTATGTAACAGTTAACATATTCTGAGATCTGTGCTGGTAAATTTTGTGCTCATACCTGCTCTCCTTTGTTTTCTAGCTGCATCAAGGGGCACCTGGTGAGCCTCTTTCCTCTTTCCCCTGACTGGGTGTTGGTTGTCTGGAGTAGCACTCTCTCTGGCTGCACTGATAGATACACAACAACCAATTTGTGGATCCTTTAATTTATGTAAAGCACACAAATCAACATTAAAAAAAATGATAATCCCACCTCCGCATGACTCTTTCTCGTATACGCTCCACTCGTCGCAGCTTGGCATCTCGCTGCTCAGGACTCAGACTACAGTCAGGGTCTATGTCAGGGGTCAGAGGGGCAGAAGACTGTTCCTCTGCCTGTTCAAATGATTCTACATTAAATTGTGCACATTACAGTGATGTATATAGACATATACAGTATATGAATGACATTATCATTTTTTTTAAATTATGCTGATATTATAAGTAAAACTTAAATCTCTGTTTAGTGTCATAGGGATCAGAATTAGTTCACAATTTTTAACATTTTCCCGGGCATTGTTTTCACAAAATAAATCAGAATTGCTCTGAAGCAGGACTTTTAACTGATATCACGTTTCATAATCATGCTACAGAAAATGATGCATTCGTTTTTTGAGGGAGTCAGAGCTGCTTTAGATCTGTGGTTGGCAGGAACTGTAGATTTTATGCACCAGACTACTACTCCACATCAAATTGATTTTGGCATTTCTGTATTTTGAATTTTATAAAAACAACAGAAATTTGCACCTCTCTGAACTATTCTCTCTCCTTCATCGAATGTACATGACAAGTTTCCTAAAGTTTAATAAAAATTTCCATGAACTAGGTTTAAAAAGGTCAAAGGAAAACCTAAACATATATCTAATGGGAAAAAATGGGATTTTTTAATAATCACACACAACATACACAAGCACAAATCAAGGAAGTAGGTCAATCAATACCAGTTGAAGCAAGAGTTGAGTTAGATTAAAACTATTGTAATAGATGAGTGTTCTCATCTTTGTTATTTAACCTTTGTGAATAAAAAAACAAAACATGTTATGTTCTTACCCTGACATTCAAGCTTTCACCTCCATCTCCTGAACCAGTTATATCTTGAACTTGATTGCTTGGCGCTTCTGTTTCCTCTGCTCTGCTCACTGACTCCATTTTGGAGATCCTGGATCCGCCTTGATGCTGCTGTCTGCTTATCTTCGTAAAATGCTGATCCTGGTTTGGATCAGGGATCTCCAACAGCAACCGCCTGGGTGGTTTGTTCAGCAGTATTTTGTTCCGCTCAGACAGTCTTTGCTGCACCTCGGGTAGGATCTGCTCGGGCAGCGGAGTGTCGAGCTCAACTGGGGGATCCTCAACAGAAACTCTTCTGGCCACAAGTGAGGATGGTAGTACAGCTGTAACAACTCGTGTCACCCTTAAGGGAAAGGGGGCCTGAGAAATTGATAGAACAATTAGTAAAAGAACCTTGTATAGTACTATATATAACATCATTATTCATAATGATTAAAGAAATGTTATTGCAGCTATTAAAAATTTGGCAAACCTCCTCTCTTGTTTTTGAGCTTTGACTTTCGGCACCCTGAACAGGTATTGGAGGTTTTCTCTTGGTAGTCGACCTCTCCTGATTCCTTTTCATTCTCTCAATTTGCTCCTCCTCACTCATCTTCATCTTCATCTTTTGGAGAAGATACAAGCCGTTTAGAATAGGAGTCATTTATGGACCCTGTACCTGAGATACATACTGTTCTATATAATGCCAGAATGCATGGCTGAGTTGAATAGACAATTACTGTCTTTGTGCTTGTGTCTGATCCTACAGAGTAGCATGTATACATACATAAAAAATGAATGCTATGTTTAACGGTATATATCTGTACTATATGTGCATGCCTGTGACAGGAGAGGGGGAGGTTGGGTGTCTGTAGTGAAATGACTGAGCTTCTGTCCTGAGACACGAACCTCTGCTTCCCCCTCTTGTCTAGAGCAGGCATTGCAACATGCCCCAATTGCAACGAAGATGAAGGAATCAAAGAATTGGAGTTTGGCTGTGATTGCAATAAGGAAAAATCATCTTTGACTGCTTTCTATATTTAGAGCATTTTGGCTCACTCTGCAAACCAGCATATGGGAATTATGACGAATCAAACCTTGGTTGATTGGTTGGTTGTATCTGGTGGGATCCACTTTGAACCAGATTGAGATTCTGAAGATGAAGGGAAAATAGAGAAGAGAAGTGGATAAAGGCAGTGAGAAATGGTTGTTAGAAGAAGAGAAATATAAAGAGAAAGAAATAGGAAATATGATGGTGAAAGGCAAAACAAAGACACAAAGAAAACATTACAGCTGTTATTAATATAATTGACAGAAAATATCTGTATAAATACAACACGCTGTATTTCATGTTGTCTATTAGTACTGAGTGTGTTTGTGCCAACCGGATGCGTCTCTCTGTGCTTTCACATAAAGGAGGTCAGGCTGGCTGTTTCCTCCTCTGTGCCCTGAATCAGCAACATGGCTGTAGATTCCCTGAAATATAAGCAGAGGAAAAGCACAGTGAAATGTGACTTTCCTTTTCATACAGCAGATAATGTAACATAAAGTTACATTTTCCACCTCATATGGTAACTCTGTCCAGCCATGGCCCTGGTCCCTGCTCTGGTGATTCTCCTGTAGCTCCAGGGGTAATGGTGGGCGGACCGGTGGCTCTTGTTCCATATCCTGAAAATGTAGTCACAATGTTCATGTTTAAAACTGTGAAGCAATGAGCAAAGATCTATTGTATATGTATATGAGACTGATTAAAGTGAACATTGCCTGGTGCATACCCTACTTTTCAGTTGATACATTTTTAATGGCATGAATATTGATATTTTGTTGCTCCAGATGTTGTAAGAAACCACACGTGGGCTCAGAAATCATGCCAACCGATGTCAGTAGATTGTATGAAAAGAATCGCCTTGAGTGGATAACAGTTCTGTTTGTTCAAAAGCTGTGAGCAAACATCAGTCGACACAGACAACGGGAGAAAAAACAAGACTGGCATTACCATTGGCAGTCCACTCTGCAACCTCTCTGTGGGAGAACCTGGAGATCCAGGATGTGGGGCTGGGGACTGGTACACTGAGGGCGAGACAGAAAACGTGACAAACTTGAAGTGGTTTGTTTGTGCGCATTTATGTTTCGAGTGATTAACCAAAATGCATCAGAAAACTAAACCTATTACTGGCCTCAACTGGCAGTAGTGAACAATTGTTTTGATTTTCTAGGTTTCAAAACAGTAATCTATGCAATGTGACATCACTTCACTGTTCAGCTTCCTGTTTGATGAAGAAGGTTTTCTTGTTTAGTCCCAAGTTAACATTCATTTATTCGTATGTGCAGAGAAGACCTGTTGATCACCTTTTGATTAAACTCAGCTGCTACTCTGTATCTGCAGACTGATGCTTTCTTTTTTGCACGTGTGACACTGTGCAAATGGAGATGCATGACAATGGAAATGTGTAAGCCATAACCATGCAGATTTTTGTAATTGTCTAACTATGAATTTGGTAACACATGGACCCAAACATGTACATTAATTCTTAGCTTGTTGCACTTAGCCCCAACCAGCAAGGAGTCGAGAGAGGGAGGGAAGTAAAAAGTATGTTGATTGCTGAAAGCATTGTATCGGATCAGTACATGCGAACATGCAAACTCTAGCAGGAAAAGGTTTCTTCCCCTCCCTACTCCAAGCACTTCTGGCCAAGTAAGACACCAGCAAGATGTGGATGCCTATGCGTGAGATTTGAACACAAAACTTAAGCTGAATGTATGCAAGGAGCAGAGTAAGAAAACTTTTGTAACTGTACAATTTTCAAGCCTTTACTGTCTTACTGCAACCTTTTGCGCCAGCTCCTCATTTCAACCCGTAGCACTTGAATCCCAAATCTCTTGTGATGGAGACCGCTTGTGTTGTGTGTGTGTGTGTGTGTGTGAGGGGGAATATGAGAGACAAAAGAGCAAATCATCTTGTAAAAAAAAAAAAGCACAAAAGACCCATCCACTTCAATATCTATGTTGGTTATAAATCCTGCTCATAAACTACTGACTACCGCAATGTAAATGTGCCACACAATTGGACTTACTATAATGTCTTTGCAGTCCCAGCAGGAAACAGTATTGATCTCTGTTGACCTTCAGTCCAGCAAGAATGTCCTCCATCATCCACAGCTCCCTCTGAGCTTGTGACTGCTCCTTATCAGAAAGAAACAGACTTGGAGGTTTTACCTGGCATGAACTGAAGGTTTGGAAGGGGCACACCTTGGCTCATGCATCAGCACTATGCATACACAATACTATTGCTAAGATATCATCCAAATGACTTTATCTCCAGTTATGGATACATTTTCAAAGATGGGGCTTTTGCAACAGATGCAGTGCACATATTTATAAAGCTTTGTTTTAGTTTTGAATAATATCCAGCATTTTGTCTGAGAATACCTGTGGCATTCCAAAGTTACAGATGTGCTGAAGATGTGAACGGATAACAGTCAGTTCACTCTCCATTCTCTCATATTGACTCCAAACCCGCTCCATTTCCTTAACAAAGAGACAGGAGGTTTTGTGAAAAAACAATGACATCATTATTGAGTGAAAAAATTAATTAATTAGTAAACGAAAGATTAAAAGATAATGAAGTACCCATCTTTAGACTAACAGAATCTCTTTCTACCTGTGTGATACTTGACATTACAACAAGCTCTGGGCTTATTACTCACCAATGACACATCACACATTCTTGCCCGGATGGTAACCAGTTCCTCTTGCAGCAAAGCCTTCTGGGTCAGAGCTTCTTCAAGGGCCCGAGGACCCTGGCTCTTCCACTCTTCAACTTGCAGTCTGGACACTTCTAATGCACACTGGACACTGTCCTAAAACAGTGACATAAGTTTCATATCATTATTATTTACCAAATGAATACATATATTATTTGTAGTATGGCACTACAAAACTGTAATGTTACAATTCTATTTCCTTTTTCTTGGTCAAGTACAGTCATTCATTTTTTAACTTTGAGCAAAAGCTGGTTATTAATTCCTAAAGTTGTTTGGTTAGTTTAAATTTCTGGAATCCAGTAGGAATTAACAAAATATTTCAGAAACTTTCAGGTCATCCATATTAAGTATGTTGTTCGTGAGCTTTTACAGATTTAAAATTTGGGGAATATGTCAACTTGTAATTACTGACCTTATCCATTTGCAGCTGAGCCAGTTCTATAGACAGAGACTGTAGCAGCTTGTCACACCCACACAACCTTGTCAACACAGCCTGAAGAGGGAAAACCAAACTCATGTCCACTCAGGAAGAAATGTATAATTAAGCTATACTTATTGCACTGTATTCTTTTAAATTGAATCCCTAAACTGTAAACACTTACATCTGCATCACTTTCAAGAGGCCGGATCGGAGGCAGTTCCCGCGGGTCCGGTTTAGAAGCCTGAAAAGTGTTAAAGTCAGTGTTTTTTCTTCAACAGCGCATTTTAAAATGCTTTCATTCAAATAATTCATGTCTGTCTATAAGTATGAAACTATTTTTCTGAACACAATAAGGTTTGATGGGTAAGTTGTTTCAATGCTTTGATCAGTGCTCTCATGGAAAGATTGAGCTGCACAAGCTTCAGCACGCTAAAGCCACATATTTTGAGTTTGGTCCAGAATCTGAAGGAAATGAATATCAAAAATGTACTTACGTATGACCATTTGAAATTTAGCAAACAGCAACTTTGTGTAGTCATTACATGAAGCATAATCTTGGCAATGCAGAGACAAAACACACATAACAGGTGCAATGACCTCAAATACAACACAATACTATCAAAAACAGTAATAGTGACAAACATAATTTATTAGTAACACAAAAAAAAAACACATGGACACAAAAGAAGTGACTGAAACACATAACAGATATATAGCAGAAAAGCCTTCATACGGCATTTAAGGCCTGCACAATTAGACAGTTTTTTTAAAGGGGGAATGACATGAAACAAACATAAAACACCACAAAACCATTGACCAAGCTGCACTACACAACAGTGCCATAAGAACGTAGCGTAGTTCCACGGGCAAGGCTGTACCATAGCTGGCGGTAGCACACAAACAGATAAATGGCTGCGGTGATGGTGGTGGTGGTGGTGGTGTTGTGGGGGGTGTGAAGCATGTGCGGCTCTCGATGAGGGGGGTAAAGGGGGCAATAAGTCTGCCCCTGTAGAGTGGCTCTGAAGGGAGAAATAGCATGCACATGAAAAGAGAACACATGATAAACTAAACATACTGTGCTTCTGTGCTAAAAAACAGTGAATGCTAGTTACAATGAACTGCATTAGCCACTTTAGCTGTATAGTTTCTACACGCTCCACATTACACATTGGTGTGTGTGTGTGTGTGTGTGTGTTAGATATAGTCACCTTTCCCAAAGGTCTTCGTCCACTTGGTGCATGATGTACAGAACCATATATGGGTGCAGGCTGTAAGGAAAGAACAAAATAAACATGTGATTTTACCAATGAAAAGAGTGCTGTATGATCCAGCGGCTTTTTGCCCAGGTTTATATGCAGGTCAAAACCCTATATTTTCTCTCACCTAGAACATCTTTCATTAAAACTTCTAGCCTATTTTTCTTCAAATGCCGCATGCCCAGTTTTAAAATAGTTTAGTTGAGTTCATAAATTTATGTTTTCAAGCCCAGAAAGAGATGAATTATGATGATACAATTTTGGAGAGCTCCTTCACGGTAAGAATGAGCAGTACTTTGTAGTAAGGAAGAGTAACTTCAGATTGCCTCTTTTATAAGAAAAACAAAACACTAACATCCCCATTTCACTGAATGGAAAAAAGTGATTTGAAATTAGGTTGCTGTGGTACATATGTATCACGTGTCACAAGAAAATAGCATACTTACGTACTTATTGTCCACTGATGAGAGATATATTAGCTTTTATGAAACATGATGAAAGCGGGCTAATGTTCTATGATTAAAAAAAACAAAACAAACAACAGCCAATAAGATCAAACCTTGCTTTGGCTTTGCCACCTTTCTGTGACTGGAGTAGTAGGAGCGGATTTGAACTCCGACTTAGGTGAGGCCTGTCCATAGTACAGGGTCTGTGGTACCATGATTGGGTCGTCATGGGGTCGAATGTCAACCCTTCCCACTGGTGTATGAGGTCGTGATCCCAGCTGTCCTCTTGAATTTAAAGAACCTGCCCCCACAATTTCCGCTTGTGGTGGTGTGGTTTCACCAGCAAGATAGTTGTCCTCTTTGTTTGCACCAGCAGATCTTCTTCTACTTAAATCAGGAGGGCTCGGCGTTCTGTTTGATGGGCTGTGAAAACACCACAAATACAAAACAGATGTTTTTATCAGCCTTCTAAGTACTATAAACCAACAGGATGTCCCATTCAAATGCAGAGATGATCTGACAACCTTCTGTTTCTGTGATGTGCACTCCGCCTCCCCCTCTGCTCCGAGTGCGACCTCCCCATTCTCCCACCGCTGAGGTGACTCGGTTCACTCAGAGTCCTGCTGACATGCTTGTGTTTTTGGGAGGGACTCTCCTCTTCTGAGGGGGATCTGGGGAATTCCACTGATTCACTGCTGCCACCTATCTGTGTAAAATCCTGATAACTTGAGCAACGCCTGAACGGATCAGAAGAAGATGGAGCACGAGAAGATTTGCTTAGTGCAAACATGAAGAGTTTTAGATATTCAGTATCTGAAAACCTTGTGTCCACTGTGAACAGAGTTGTACCTGTTCATTGTGCTGTCTTGCTCCATTGCAGCAGATTGACTGAGGGCTCGAACCCAACCCAACATATCCTCCTGAGTGTCAGCGCTAAAGAAATAGGAGCGCATTCCCTGGTGTACCACCTATTTCCACAGACATTCACAAAAACATATATGTTCCATGATTTATGCAGTTTTAAAGATTACTCAAAAGCAAAATTTTATGTTAATCATGTACAGTTTGATCCAAAAGTTTGGGCTTCTCTAGATTTCTGGTACTTAAGTGAATAGAAGAGGATGTACTCTCCAAAAGGGAGGCAGATATATGTGAAACATTCAGCAACATTTTAAGCAGTGTTACAGTTTTTCTCTGTTGGTTTGGCTCATTTCTTGAAACAGAAATTACATTATCAAAATAACATGGACAAATCTCCAAACCACCTCGCAATTGTTCACAACAGAATGGCATTTCTCATTGCTTTCATCAAATTGCAATTGTCTTAATACATGTGTCAATTGTTTCAGTGCATCTCTGCAAAATATTAAGTACAAGTAGCCTACAGTTTGCACAGTTTGCCTACATTTAGCACATTTTCCAAGTGAATAGATTTTGGTGATCTGAACTGATTAGTTGATTCTTGGTCTAATGGTTCTTCTATCCAAAATATGTCAGCATGATTTCATTGTATAAGTCATCACATGCACAATAATCTGTTCAATTGTCAAAATGGGCCAAGAACATGATACCATCAATACCATAAAGAATCTCATGTAACATTTGATTAATTCATGACAGTAATTGAGTGATTGATTTCATGCTTAGAAGCAGTTCAGTGTGCTTTACAGAGTAGTAAATAAAAACAGTGTGTGAAAACAGCTAAAAAGCACAGATGGGTACATGTAATTTTTTTACTCTAACTTTTGCAGATAATAATGGGATTGGAAGCAAATGAGACCCCTCACATCCTCGTGTTTGTAGATGAAGCCGGCTTCAACCCCGGCCAAGGGGCGAAGACGTGGCCGCAACATTATTGGCCACCGGGCCACGGTGGATGTTCCAGGCCAGCGAGGGGGCAATATAACTATGTGTGCTGCCATTTCTGAGAATGTTGTGGCCACTCACATCCCCGCTCTTGGCCCATACAACACACAGAAGCTCCTCTTCTTCTTGGACCACCGTTATACTAATTTGGTCCCTGAATATGAGCGAGGTCTTCTTGAGTCTCACCTACCACGCTATGTGATTGTGTGGGACAATATCAACTTCCATCGTGGTCCACTCATCAGGGCTTGGTTCACTATGCATCCAAGAATGATGATGGAGTTGCTCCCACCTTATTCCCCTTTCCTTAATCCTATTGAGGAATTTTTCTATGCTTGGAGGTGGAGAGTGTATGAGCATCATGCTCAAGACCAAAGATCCCTGCTCCATGCAATGGACGCTGCATGTTTAGACATTACAGGAGATCAGTGTAGGGGATGGTTGCGGCATGCACGGCGTTTCTTCCCGCGTTGCATTGCAAGGTAAAATATACATTGCGATGTTGATGAGAATCTGTGGCCAGACAGACAGCAACGTCTGGACGGCCAGGAGGGTGAGGACAGTGGTCATGAGGGAGGGGCGGGGGCGGGGGAGGATGAGCGGGAGGGGGACGACAGCGACCAGTAAAGTGTTGCTATAGTGTTTTCTGTAAGCTGCAGATTTATTTACAGTACTGTAGGCCACATAATTTTGCTTGTTTTTTTGTTTGTGTTTATATTACAGTATATGTGTGCTATGTATATTTTTCTTTTCCTTCTACAATACTATACTGTATGGAAGTTACGTACTTCACAGTATTTGTGTGACTAAAAATGGTTGGTATGAGTGTATTGTGTGTGCTTTGAGGCTACTCTTTCTGTGAAACTTTTTTCCTTCAGTTTTATACACTATTGTATTCTGTTAGGTAGTCCTATGCCATAGTGACAAAACATCTAAACATTTTGACTTGTAGTACTCACACAATGCCAAAAGGACAATGCATTTTGGGGGCACTTACTATTTGAATGAGAAAGAAACTTCATTTTGACACATGGGTGAACTGTTTAGGGGGAGATATGAGCTTTTGCTGGTGAACCATGGTGTTTTGCTGAACCATTCAGTTTAGTTTAGCAAAAAGTACTAAAGAGTGTTGAAAACGTCCAGTCTGTTTAAAAAAATGAGCCTGGGCAATTGAGAAAGATCTTTGCAATTTGGGTGGCACTGACTCTTTACATGGGAAAGAAATCAGGTCTGAAGCATGGGTGAACAGTTTTGGGAGAGATATGTGCTTTTGCAGGTTAGCTATGGTGTTGTGCTGAACTATAAGGGCCATTTCAGACCAGGGCGGCAAAGCGTGGCGGAACGGAAGCGATTTTCACCGGCGGAGGTGAAAATACATGGAAACAGATCTGTCCTTGCACACCGACGCCGCGGTAGTCGGGCGGTAGCGGCAGTAGCAAATTCCGCTCGAGTTCTATTTTCCAAAAGCAGCACGGGACGGAGGCGTCTCCGCGCCGCTACCGTCCGACTACCGCCGCGTCGGTGTGCAAGGACAGATCTGTTTCCATGTATTTTCACCTCCGCCGGTGAAAATCGCTTCCGTTCCGCCACGCTTTGCCGCCCTGGTCTGAAATAGGCCTCCCGCGCTGCTTTTGGAAAATAGAACTCGAGCGGAATTTGGACGGCGGCTGCCGGCGGTGTCCCGTTGAAATGAATGGGGAATGCAGACAGGGCTGGAGCAGAACTACCGCGGCCGCGGACTGTCCGGTGTGAAAAGCCAAGTTGAACACACCGCCTGATAACCGGCGTAAAGACTGCCGTCGTTTCGCTGCCGCCACGCTCTGGTCTGAAATCGGCCTAAGAGTGTTATGCCAAATGATCTTAGAGTTTTGAGAATGTAATTTCTGTTTCAAGAAATGAGCCAAACCAATAGAGAAAAACTGTAATGTATTATTTATTTTACAACTCTAGTTGTAAAAAAAAGGTAAAAACCACCAGGCAAAAGTTTGGGCACCCAGACAAATTTCAATATTCAAAGATATTTAGCGAATTCAGGAATGGTGGTGTATCATTTTAGATAGATAGATAGATAGATAGATAGACTTTTCTCAAACTGTGAGGCACAGTTCGTTTCAACCATATTTTGGGCTAAAGATCTATCAATTGGTAAGGGGAACAATTCACTTGAAGAAGGAAGAATGGATTTAATTAGAAGTACACTATCTGTAAAAAAAAAAAAAAAAAAAACTGAAGATAAAGATGAAAAGAGCAGGATGCAACAGGATAGTGATCCTGTACACACTTTACAATCTACAATAGTATACCTTAAGAAGTGGTACCCCAATCTGAACATCTTTGAAAATTTGTGGACAGATCCAAACATAGCAATGTATGAAAGATGCACCAAGAAAAAAAGGAGCCTTTTGCAGGAAAAAAAGGCGAAAAAATCCCCCAGACTACAAATGAAACAAAAACAATTGGAAGATGTGATATTTGTAAAAGTGGGTTTGTTTGGATTCCATTTCCTTTGTTGAATGTTAAAATTGTAAGATACAGAAGTTAAAAAGTAATATTGCTTAAAATATGAAAGAAGTTTGTCATGTTAAAATCACATTTTTTTGTACTAGATTACCTATAGTTTATAGCTATACACAGAAAGCATACTGGAATTTTTATCAGTTGTCAAAAAATGTTTGCATTCTATTCATACGTACGACTGTGACCTGTTATCAGAATGTTGAGTAACAAGACGTCGATACCTTGAAGGTGAATTTTCTGTTCTTGCATTCTCGTGGCGTGCAGAACAGGATTTTGTAGCTTGGCAGTGGGATGCTGCCCAGCACTAATTCTTCTCTACTATCTGATTGAGGGGAAAAAAAGTAAGTAAATAAAAAAAGAAATACAAGAACACTTTGCTCAGTGAACCTGAAAGCGAATCACTGGCTTACAACTGTTGTTCCTACCTTTATAGTAATACAGACAGTAGTTGGAGAGGACAAACCATCTTCTCTTCCACAGCTTCAAACCAGAGCTATCCTGCAGAGGGAAGGTTTGTACCAAAAACACTCACTCACTCTTCTGCATGGCATGAGGAAGATGTTAAGAAGAGCATGTGAAAAAAATTACTTTTTTGTTGAGCCACCCTCTGATGACCACAGTGCAATTGGGGTCTCTTTTGGCAGCCTGACATCTTTTCCCAAATGTTTGCACCTTTCCATCACTTTCCTGCCATCAGAGGAGGGAAAGATTTGTATGCACATATATGCATTCACAGATTCCCATTAAGCCATCTATGCACAGTAAGTTGGAGGAGTAAAAATAGGAAAACAAACCGTCATGACAGGAAAGTAAGAAATTGTGGCCACGCTGGACGCTTGGCTTACTCTGTCCTGGTCATCCATTCTAATGGAAAACACAAACGTTCATTTAGACCACAGTACAAATAATGACAAAAAGAATAAACAGAAGAAAAAGAGGAAGAGAAAGCCCAGTATTCAGAAAATAATAGCTCGAAACATTAAGTCATCAAGTTTTTTTTTCAAAGAATCACTACCACCGCTTACAAGCAACTCCAAAAAAGCCCTGCATACACACTGAAATAAAATGGTGAAGTGAAAACATGAAGCCTTACCAATACAATCTGAAACCCGTCTCTGTGGAAGCAGCCAGTCACTCCCAGGACAGCCTCTAAAGTCTTTAAACATACACATGCCACATTCCCATATAGTTTGGATGTTTTCCCTGGTCAACTGTTCATTCTCTTAGACAGTCGATGTTATGCTCGCCTACTTCCAGCAAAACTCTCCCGTTATTCTATTCTGGGCCATAACAGGCCAGCGCGCTTCCCCACCATGATACTGACAGGTGACAGCTGCGTCGCTGTGGTAGCAGGGAGGGGCCAAGATTGTGTGAAAAACAATCTGGCAGCAGGGGACGGGCAGGAATGAGAAGCAACGTCTGAAATGTGTGCCAAACTGTGGAACTGCATTGTGGAGTGCTGAGGACAGAAAAACCAAAATGAGGAGCACAGTAGTGGGAAAGTAAAGTGCTGTGTTGTGGACAAATGTGTCAAGAGGCGTGGGGCTGTCTGTGTCTGTGATTGTGGTCTTTTCCAGTCATGACACTTTACCACTTTGTATTTGAACATGCTGCCATTTTCCTATCCAGTAAACTGTGGATGTCTGTTTTGTACAATTTCCCCAACTTCCAATTTAAGATACTCAGACACTGTGCCCTAATTTCTAAATATATAACCAGTATGTATTTTTGTGTACTCAGAACCTGGCAAAAATAATGATGAAATGAGATATTCCAAATAAACACTGTACACTGTATACAAAGTAAAAATATCTTTACAAATTTCCTCAAAAATTTAATTATTTTTGTTTTTATGGAATGTTTGTTTCTTTTATATATATATACATATCATCTATTTTTGTAATCCTTTGTTTGTTTGTTAACAAACTTATATATCCTCTTTATAAACTTCTTTATGTACGTTATGTATGTGTTCTCTATCATTCAAAATGTTTATGAATAATGTACACTGTATTGGCAGTTTACACTTATGTTGAGGGTGTAAAGATGAATCTAAATTAATCAGAACATCACATCAGTATGTTGGACCCTGGATCTAATAAAATGTGCCATAAACAGGTCAATGGTCCAGTTCAAAACATAAAAGTCAGGCGATTTGGGGTTTTGCTGCAGATCCTGCACAAATTTAATGCAAGATTTGAGTGCCAGAGTAAGTTGTCAGTGTGTTGGTACCACTACTACTTCAGCACATGGTGGTGGTGTGCCAAGTGAGTTGTGTATTCATACCATTTTAATGGTAATTCAGTCCGCCCACTAGCAGGATGCCCCACTTGGATTTATCAGTGAAAGTGGCATATGCTGCGTGTTACAAGATACTTTGGACAAAAGTTTCAATATTATCTGTTAAGTACAATGGTAGTATGAAAGATTTGAGCAAACATCTGGTGAGACGTCCCTGGAAGCAAACACAGCGAGCACAAGCCAAAGAGACAGACCAAATAGAAATATAGAAAGCGAAGACAGTTCAACTAAAACTTAGCCACACCTCAGAGAGGTGAAAGGTCATTAAAGCTCTTATTGCTCAACTTTTTGTGATGGATATACAATTTCTCTGCTGATTTTTCTTTGATAAATCTTTATTTAGGAACCTATCTGCATTTAGGCTTGTTGCTGACCTTAATGACACTGAACCACAGATGAACTCAAAGATAAAAACATCACGAGACACATTTCACACGGAGCTTCCACAAGCACTTGTGGGTGACCACGAGGTTTGACAAGTTTTGGCATCCACAGTTGGTGCCAGCTTTGACCACAACCCCCAACCAGTGAAACTCCGAATAAATGTATTGAAACAGTCGACTCTTTGTAAGTAATGTGAGCAGAGACTAACAGCTTCGTAGCCACCGGGAGTTTTGTGGGTGTTGTGAAATATTTGGAAAATCTCCTTCTTAATCAGCGGGGGTCTCTTGCTCAAAGTGGAGAAGACTTAAAATGCTAAAGAGGGATGTAGGGGAGGACAAAAGGTGGGTCTGTGTACCACACAGAGTGAGCTTTGTGATGCCCAAGCACTCTGGAGCATCATGTGAATATGGACAGAGAGCATGTTGAATACATTTGTGTGGAAAATAATACTTTCTCTCCTAACAAAACATTTGCATGTCTCCGGCATTTCTATGTTTTCCAATGCATAGATTAGTAAAGTTGTAATGGAATTTACCCCCTCATATACTAAGTCAGCAGCGTAATATTAAGAGCAGGAATTTTTATTTGCTGCATATCTCAAATTGAAAAAGACAATACAATTAAGGATTAGTGGATATTACTTGATGAGGGACTACAGATGGGACACCAGAGCTTGGCATAGCTGAAGAAAAATCCTTAAGTGGGCCTGAAACATCTCAGCGACAGTGCATCCTATCAGCCAAGCTGGTTCACAGGACTGTTAACTTTGAAGAACAGGATTCCCGATGAAAGGTTTTAGTTCAAACTTGTTAAAGTAAAGAAAATAGATCATCAATAAAAATTTAAAAAATCATCAATAAGAAAAATATATATATATATTTTTTAATTTTTCAACATTAACTGTTGTCATTCTCAAAATCACATGTGACATAAGCCATATTAAAGATGCCATATTGCCGTACCTGACTAATAGTGCTCGCCGGCTGGCTGCTTTAAGCTCCATCACTTGGCGCGCTTCCTCACAGCATCTCCTCAGTCTTGGCTACCACGAGCTCCTGTTGCCCTAACAGTCCCAACACTTTGCTGCTGTACGCTTTGCTCTTCGCACTTGGGAAGCTCGCTTTCTGTTGCTCCCTGTTTCACTTTGTTGTGACTTAGTGTTTGATGGGTGCTCTACCTACGCTGTTCTGCTTTTCTGTTCTCTAACAGTGCACTCTCTGTTCGCAGCTTCTTTCTTCCTCCCCCCTCTTCTTCTTTCTTGTTCAACGTCCCTCCCTCTCCCTCTCACCCTGCCCTTGACAGCCTCTCTGTCTTTTGCTGAGTGTGGGTTTGTGACTCAGGAATTTACGATAAAACAGCTGTTTCATTCTTCTGTTTCGCCCTTTGCATTATTTGGTATCAGTAAATTGTGAAAGGCAAAGTCTCAGTTACGTCAAAGAGAGATTTGGATAATTGCTCTTTGATGCATTGTGTCTGCTAGAGTGGACAATTATTACAATTTAACTAAGGGTAAAACAATATAGCCATCTCATATTTTAGTATAAACATTGTCAATGTTTTTTAATCAAAGTTTAATCGATGATTTTTTTATTTCAGTTAAAATGTAAGTTTTGTTATATGGTTATCTTCTGATTACCAATGCCACAGGTGTCAGTTAAATCTATTACATTCGTTGAATGATATTTTCATGGAATCATTTTTTTTCAACAACAAACAAAAACTGTGAACAAGAAGACAAGTAATGGTCTTGGTATCATCTAGCTTCTCCATGTGCCAAAGTGTCTTTGGGCAGACCAGTCTCACAAAAACTGTATAATGAGGTTCTTGTCTTATTTGTGTCTGTGCTGGCCCTGTGATGGACTGGCAGCATGTCCAGGATGTACCCTGATGACAGCTGGGATAGGCTCCAGTCTCCCTCCAACTGTGAACTGGATTAAGCTGGTATGGAGAATGGTTGGATAGATGGAGGTTGAATGTTGTAAAAAATTTAGGAGCAAAAAGGACTTTTTCTATCATTCTCTGATTCAGAAATCTTCGCATCATCAGCACTTATTTATGAAAGACTCAGAATTAGCTTTATCGATATTCAAAAGCTTTTAGATAGTGATTTATCCATATATAATTCATAAACTGATTTATATAACATTTGTTTTTTGTTAAAAACAAGATCTTAAAGTGATGTTAAATTGGTTGATTTATCTATTTATTTTTGGAGATATCCAAATTCCAAAATCTCCTCTGTATGTAAAATAACCCTTCGATTAATCTACGGTATGTCAGCAAAATGAAGTAAGAATTTTACACTTATATGGGCAGTGTTTACTGCAAGTTGTATATTTTGTATATTTCAATAAAAATTATATATATCACACATGATAAAAGTTCAACTGAGTTTTATATCATTCATATGATATATTTGATCATATGATATATTTATTTATAAACTTTGAGCAATCTTGATCCTGGATGAAAATACCAGATTCTGGATCATTTACACTAAATTTCTTTAATATGGAAAATTGAAAATCATACAATTTATTAAAGGTACAGTCATAAAAACTTTCGTGAAGTTTATTATTGCATTTAGATATCAATAATCCCATTGAAACATGATTAGTCTGTGAAGGCTTGAAAGCAAAAACTTTTTCCCCAGATGGTTGGATTTTATTTAGGGCCTCTGTTGCGCTTAGTCAGCATCTTGTGTTGTTCACATATTTTCATGACGGAAAGTGAAGTGCCACCATAACTCTCAACTTGCCTGAAATACTCAGATAAAAAGATTACACAGCTAATCCACCATTAAGTAAACAGATGTGCAGCATAATAAGTCGGACGGAGTGAGAACGTTAAAGATAATGGCTAATATCCAAAACCTAAAAAGCAGTCAAACAGAGAGTGAGAGCTGACACTCAGTAGCAGGCCACACCCATTCTTCAGGAGAGCGGGCAATTTTGCACTACAAGAGGAGGATATCGGAGATATTTTAAGTGGTTTGATAAGAGTGGCTAGATAGAGGAATGTCAGGTCTAAACTGAGCAGCCTGTTTAATTTTACATGTGGTGTGGTGAGAAAAAAAAACTAACTCTGAGTCAGTGCTGTTGCTCAAAATCCTGCAACCTCAACAAAACAGTACACAAAACACTTCAGCCATTACTCAAATGGTAATCATGCCATCTTATAATTAGGGTCTCACTTGTTCAGACCATTTGGTTCGAACCAGGAAGGTTGTGACCTCGGATGCCATGATGTTCTGTTCTCACGGAGGACAAATCAGTCTGCCTGCAGATATTTACGATCCCTCCTTATAAGCATGCTACAAAACCAACCAGCTGACTGACAGCTGCATGGTGACTCCTTATCCTCTGTTATACACTGAGCAACCAGTGGGGCACTCACACACAGGAAAAAGGGTTAGTGGCTTCAATGTGTATGGGAAATGCAGTTCTTTTGGCTGTTCATACCAATCTCATAGTCATAGTGTTATCACGTCATATTATCCAGCAGTATAAGTCACTGCATAAATCAAACTTTAATGCTGTAATACAACAGTTGTTGTAACCTCAACACTGTTTCATATGAGGACTTTCAGGTTTTTTAATTGAAGGATTTATATATGTGATAGGACTTGAAACAGTCGTTATATACCTTTGTATGGTGGTAAGAAATGAACAAAATGAAACTAAACTTTTAAATAAATTACTTCTTCCTTTATGAAAATTAACTTGGATATCACACAGTCTGCTTTTCTGTCTGATAGCCACATGGCCTCTGATCATCTCATTTAACACATTAAACAATTAGTGAAGCTCATCTTTTAGGAGCATTCTTCTAAAGCCTTTTTCTTTCTAATAAAAAATAAATGCTTGCATTCCACATTGACCATTTAGATGAATGATATATAATCTAATCTAAAAAATATATAATGTAACTTTACAACATAGTGTAATGTAATGCACTATGATTAACTATCATTAACAATATCATAATTATTCTATTCTATTCTATTATGATATTTGATATGACATTTATACATTTTAATACATTTAATACATTTATGTGAAGTGTCTTGCTGACTAATTCAAAATTACAGTAATGCTTCAAATATTTTCCTTTTAAAATACCATGTTTTATGTAAAAATATTTTCAGATGATTTTTCAAGTGTCATGTCCTTGTTGATTCGGCTCTACAGCATTCATTCCCACTTGAAACTGATCATTGTTGTTCATTGTATTCATTGTCCATCTATCCATCCATTTTCTATACCCACTTTATCCAATTTAGGAGCCTATCCCGGCTGTCATTGGGCGAGAGGTGGGGTACACTCTGGACAGGTATTGTACTGTCTTTAATATAAATGATTATAGTTGGACTCAAAATCTACTTTCAGCCCAATGTAAGATGAACATTTACACGGACTTCTCTAGCCTTCCTCATGTAATTACATTCGTGTTTCATTATGTCCCAAATGCAACATATCTGGAAGACAGCATGTTACATACAGTTTAATTGAAATTCCTTTCAGTGCACATTCAGTCTATATACTGAAGATTTTTTAAATCTTAAAGCCATCCAGCAGATGGAGCTCTCACACAGCCTCGACTGCATGTTTTACAAAACTGACGCACATCAGTAAGCAGAGTGGTTGAATATGTTAAAAGTGCATGGAAAAGCTAAATGCTACTCTCATTGTATAGAGTAGAATAGAATAGAATAGAATAGAAAAATACTTTGTTCATCCCCCAACAGGGGAAATTAAAAAATATTTATATATATATATAATAGTATAATAGTTACAGAGAAATGATTTACAAATATCAGGGTTGTAATGCATCAGCTGGACACCAGGTGATGGTGTTGCTTTAAGTATAGAAAAACACCACTGATCCTAACACATAGCTACTCATACTGCAGATGAACCATCAATCATCCTACAGTTGAGAATGAAAAAAAAAGAATAAAGTATAAAACCACAAATGCCAAAACGAGTACCAAGATTTAAGAATCAGGAAAATGTAACCTAATTTTATAAAGTATGAATTCACAGAATTCAGCACAGATGGTCAAAAACGTTTTCTTTTTTCTTTTCTTTTCTTTGTTTTTTTTTTTACAAAAGTATTTGGACAGAGGAAATTAAAGACTGAATGGACAAATATTAGAAGAACGTTTCTCAGTGTAAGGTACCAAATACTTTTTTCATTATCAAGAGCATATAACATGAACAGATACAAACATCAGTGCTCAAGGGCCAAGGCTGAAAATCTAACAGTGAATGGCTGTGATCTCCATGCTCTAAGGCTTCTCTCCCTTAAAAACAGATGTTTCTGTTTTAAGATGTTTCTGGATGGTGATGGAACTGGAATGTTGCTGAAGTACCTGCTTATTTAAACAACCAGTCAAATGTACACTAAACTCAGGAGTGTAGAAGTTGGAGATAAAGATACAGACAAATAGTCCTCTAACATGTGCATGAATATATAGGAATGTATAATGATCTTAAATGCTGTCTTTATGGGGTAAAGGCACAATCTGTCTCTCAAAAAGAAACACTGATTGCCTGACTGAAATACAATGATTACAAAACACAATTCAGTTAATTTACTATATGCTGTAACTTCATATGTGATGGCAGCTAATGATAACTAAACAAACACGTTTTGAATGATTATCATGAAGTTTGGGAGGCAAAAAAAGAGTTATTTAAAGAATGATAAATATAAGTTCTGTGCTATATGCAGTGTCAAAGAATGAGAAAATACAATATGGATAACTGGCTCCTATATGACAAAAGTTATCAAAAAGACTATACAAAACAAAACAAAACACTAATAAGGGTTTTCTCATTGAAGTGGAACTATATATAATCTAGTGATATGTTAAATGTCCCCCAGGCCAAGTTAGAATGAAGATAGCTTGATTGTAAGCCAGTAACTACATGGCAGCAAATCTTCTGGGTCCAATAGTGTCAGAATTAATGAGCGTTTCATAGTAATAGGATGACACAGGGCCAGATGGGAATAATACAATGTGAGCACATTGAGAATGTAATTATGGAGCCGCTACTGCAACTTGTCAAGTGTTCACATGAAGCTCATAAATTCTATTTGAGGAGAGGTTGATGACACAGGGACAACTGAGAAAAAACGATTCCCTGTATGATGATGTCAATACATGACCAATGCAAAGGGTTATTTCAGTCACTGTTCTGATTCAACAGGACAAAAAGGTCGAGAAAAAAACATATTGGTCAGCTGAATTTGCTGTTAAAACTTGATACCCCTCGTGAATTTTAAAATTACTCGTATTCAGACTGTATTGCTTGCATGACGTGTTCACACAGCAGCATGAAATGTGGGACACTCTCCTCTCTAACCTATATGTCAATCTAAATATGTCACTTGTACCGCTTTGCATGAGATGAGCTTTAAATTACAACTCCATCACATGCCTGGCACAAGCTCAAACATACTGTACACATGCAGGGCAGTTACACTCTGGGTGTGATTATTCTTGGATCATGCTCTCCAGTTTTGTTTTCTTTGGTTCACGATGGATGTTTGTACCAGACATATAGGTCTCAGAGATGAGGTTGCTCCCTCTGAATTATCGCTTTACTTGTCACAGGAGCCTGTGCATAAATCACATTTGGAGATCTTTGATCATAACTGAATGTTAGAGCTTACATATGCATACAGGTTTGTGAGTATGCAATGTATTAGATTTATTGCCAGTTAAGCAAATATTTATTTACTTCCCACTTTATTACCTGAGCCACAGAGCAGTCAATCTTCTGATTAGAAGATGACGATTTGACCCCCAACGCCTCCGCATGTGGAAGTGTGCTTGGGCAAGACACTGAACCCTACGCTACCCTCTGATACACCGATGTGTGACTGTTGAGGATAAAGGATTGCATTAATACACTGCATTCATTAAGTATCAAGTGTTTGTATCAATGGTGAGAGAAAAGAGATGAGAGAAAACTTATAAAGAACTTTATAGAATTTTTTTTTATGCATTTCAAGATGGATCCTACTGATACACGTTTTACATTTAAACTTATAATGAAACAATAAATAACTTCACCGTATTTTGTAACAAAGAATTTAAAAAAAAATGATGACAACATCCTGGAATCATATTACTCTTATACTTCACGGTATGATAGCTGGGTAATTGCAAGCTTAGATAATTTCAAAGTATAAGAAGCTTTTTATTAAGAAAATAAACTTAACTTTGCATTAAGTTTCTAGAAATCACCACAAATTCTTTAAGTAGCAAAACAAAGACCTGTACAGAGTGTTACGGGTTTATGAAAAAAAACAAATGATCAAATCAGTTACATTTATATGTTCAATAGTAACTTCTAAACTTATTGTGCAAACCTGAGTACTTATCAAGTCATTACATAAATATTTTCAAATCAAGGTTTGGTTAAGCAGTCACTCAACCAAGTACTTCCTCAGGAGAAACACATTTAATTCATTTCTTGCTCTTTGTCAACAAAGGGATCATCATCATTCCACTGCAGATCATTTCTCAGACATAATCATGTAGATTTTGCAGCAAGATTACTCCGGGTTCTCCGTATCTTTAACAGTGTCACATATCGTGACAACATTCAACAGATCATTTTACAGTTTTTTTGTTGAGATTCTTGCATATGATCCTGGACTTGTTGCAGTTCTCTTTTATATGTTACATTTAGATATGCCATGATTTGGTATCATTGGTGTCATCAAGAGTTGTTGGATCTTAATTGTACTTGCTGGTCAAATGAAACAAAATCAAGCTCATTTTAAAATGTTGAAGTATTTATTGACAGTCTCTCGCACAAACACACTTTCATAGACTTAAAATTATATATTTTTTGACAAGACTATGAAAATGGCACGCTTAAGTACATGTATAAAGATTACATTTATTATAAAAACATTGATCCAATATATTTCATAACATGTTGTTGAATATACAGAAGTCTCGGCGATGATTCCCTACACCGTACATCAAAGGTTAAGAATTTTTCATTGCTATCTCAGCCTAACGTGGCTTTCATTGTTCAGTATTTAGTGTAGGAGAAGTGACAGCAGTTAATGTGTATGAAATACTGGCATGACCTGTGTGTGGTCATTTACAGAGGCTCTACTTGGCACTCGTGAAATGATGCTGCGTGATGCACTGTGCCTGCTGGTGTGAGAATGCTTTGTGCTTGCTGTTGTGCTCCACTTTTAGTCCCAGTAAAGCTCATGCTTTACAGTAGGTGCGGAAGCGGCAGGAGTTGAGAGGCCCACCTGTCAAAGAAGGAAAGTAATCTTCAAGCCGGAGCCTCTCACATGTCAGAGAGTCACCCTTCAACCTAGAGGAAAGCTGTTCACTGTCGTCTGCACAGCCCAATATGAATAGTAAGTAATTTACAACGACGAGGGAACCTTACTTTGGCTATGCAAAAGGATTTTTTGAAAATGGATACTGACAACTAACACAGAATTTCAATTCATTTTACAGGGTAATGAAACTCCCATTATAAATGGCTCATTAACATTACAGTCACAATCAGTCCATAAAAATTCTATATGATGCTATTGAACGGAAGATGCAGTAATATATTCAGGTGGAAAAAGGCATTAAAAAACTCTCAAAAACCGAGCAGGTGAATACAACATTATGCACAAAAAAGGGCTGTTGGATCACCGACAGAAAACCAGCAGCTTGGATTCATTTTAAGCCTCGCAGCTCATCTGTTCTCTTCATTAAGGTGTATGAGGATTGAATTCCTACCCAGAAACCTGGAAGAATCTTTTTCTCAGTATTAGTTTTAACTTTATGCAACAGCCTAACCTCCCTCTGGGCGCCCTCATCAGTTACAATATAAAAGCTTATTATTCCGGCAGGCTGGTCGATGTAAACTCCAATTGTGGAGCAAAATGGGACATCGTTGATGTCTTTGTGTAGACCATTGAACCAGAACTGATAGCGCATTCCTGACCAGCACAGACCCCAGGACTCTTCATTTTCTCCAAGGTCGCATGGGCCAGAATTTGCCCTCCTTCCTGTGTCTTCATAGGTGGCTCCAATTACCACCCAGCCTGAATACTCCACCTCCCGGTATGCCCTGGTTCTCCAAATACTCTCTTTGCACAACACCTTTGAAAAAAGGAAAAAAATAGTTAAGATACTAGTCTCTTTACTAAATAGACTGTAACTGAATTTATACTACTTCCAGACTTACCTGTGGAGAGCATTCATATCTCTCTGGTCTATCTAGGACTGGACAAATCTCCTTAGTTTTACGACACACCATCGAACCACCATCAGAAATCCACAACATCTTATTGGCGGTCTTATCATCCAAAGACAAACTTATCCAGTCTAGTGGAAAAAAAACAATCAATTACACTTTTACATGAACACATCGACGGCAAATGTCAGAGAATATTGCTGAATGATGAAAATTATCATTAAGCTTGCTCATACACTTCATGAGCTCTGCTCGGCTCTGTGGCTCCGGTATGTCCGGCAAATAAACGCTGACTCTTTCTGCAAAGCAAGAAAACAAGTTTAAATTGAATCAAATATAATGACAATATCATGAAGAAAGCATGCTTTGTTGGTGCATTACTTGCGTTTGTCTTTTCATCCTTGTTGGACTTAATTTTCTTTCCTAAAAAAGTAAAAGACCAAAAGTGAAATTGGAACAGTTTTCCCTGTTTCTCTGAAAAACACAAACATATTACTCACGTGACGTGAAACGTCATCCTTGAAATTTGAATAAAAGCCAAAAGAAGCATTTTCACAGCAATCAGCATTGGGGATTCTAAATCGTCTACACTTGAGAATAAGAATATTCTGCATATGTTTATATAGAAAAACAATGACACCGAATTCTGTTGCAATCAAAATATTGGGGAAAAGATGTTAAATGTCACAAAAATTAAGTAACTTTATTACCTGCGTTTCAGGGGGTATGTTTTTTCTATGAATTTCAGTTTTGGCATGTTGCTCCTCAGAAGCTGTAAAGGTTTTCTTTTTTTATCAGTAATGTTGTTGTAACTGACTAAGCATATGATAATAGTCGTTTGAAAATCCTTGATCTATCTAACATAGCTAATGTCATAGTTTTAGATTACATGTTAAGAAATTTGTACCTGGTTTGCTGGTCTCAGGAAGGATGATTGTAGAACTGGGTCTACTCAGCATCATGAGGGCTTGTGCTAATAAACCACGTCCACAGACTTCAACTGATGCATCCAAAGAGATGGCGCAAAGTGTTTGTCTGCCACTTGACTTTTATATCCTCAGGAAAGATGAGGGTAGCTTCAGGAGTGTTTCAAAGAGGTGTTTGGGTCAATGGAATTGGGGCTCAGCAGGGGGTCAGTGGGAACATTTACTTGACTTTGACATATGAATATGAGGAGGACTAATGCAGATACTTGACCTCAATGAAACTTAAGGAGTGTGTTGAAAAGAGCAAGAAGACGGTTTTAAAAATGACTTAAAGGGATAGTTCGCCTCTTTTGACATGAAGCTGTATGACATTCCATACCAGCAATATTGTGTCCTGTGAGCCGAGATCCGGCCTCGTTTTGGTGTTGATGAAAGTAGTCCGGCTAGTTGGCTGGGGTTGCAAAAATAAAGCGTTTTTCTTCTAAAAACAATATACGTTCAAAAGAGTAATACATTGGCATCACAAAATCGTTGTCCAGGAAAAAGTCAGACCTCACAATCGCTTGGCGCTATTTTCTCTCCCTTCGTATCACTGCACGCTGCCTCCTGCCTACAGCCGCGCCTGTTTCACGGTGTTTACTGCTGGGAAGCAGGGGACTGCTCGGTCTGCACTTCGGTCTGCACTTCGGTCTGCACGGTCTACACCGTGAAACAAGCAGCACGCAGTGATACGAAGGGAGAGAAAATAGCACCAAACGATTGGGACTCTTTTGAACGCATATTGTTTTGAGAAGCAAAACGCTTTATTTTGTGGCCTCAGCCAACAACGACTACCTTCGTCAACACCAAAACGAGGCCAGAACTCGGCTCACAGGACGTAAGCCAATGTTCATGCACGACATTGCTAGTATGGGACGTCATACAGCTTCATGTCAAAGGAGGTGAACTATCCCTTTAAGAAACTGGTCTGGTTGGTGTCGTGAGCCCAGCTAGTACTTGTACAAGCTGCAGAACTGCTTTAAGAGAAGCACTTTTCACACAGCAATTACGCCTTATTAACACACACACCAAAAGGTGTAGTGTCCGATTAATTTGACTCATCTGACTTTACTTAACAGATGTTCAGTGGCTCCAGATAGGAGAGGAACAATGGTCACACACATAACCATTTGGAGCATAACATATTACTTAATTAAGTGCTTCCAGGGTCACAGCATATGTATACATTATATACTGATTATTGTGCCAGTTGACGGGGACGCACAGCACATACAGTGTTATCAGATATGAGAAGGTTTGACCCTATGTAAGGGAGAAGCACCCACAACATGGGAGAGTTTGCAGTGGACTTTGGGGCTTTGAAGATCTCTCCAGATTTGATGCATCAATCTGTAATTCTGATACGGGCCTGGTGGCCAATAAAATACTAATATGTTTGGCCAAGCCTGATCTTTAGCTAGATCATGAATTTTGGCTCCTACAGTCCATCTATGATTAGCTTCTATCCCTATTTAGACTTTGAGTTAGTGAGATGTATTTACTTAAAGGTGAAAGTAGCATTTTTTTTTCATTAATGAGATTTTATTTTTTTGGGAGCATTTCGTGCAACGTCACTTGAATATTGCTTAGTCTAATCTGCAGCGCAGGGAAGAAATGGCCAAGTTCAAAATCATGCAGCATGCAAACAGTTACTGCTTTCTATGATTTTTTCAAAACGCCAAACTAAGTTGTTTTCAGTGACTAAAGCTAACCAGGAGGCTATATCCTTAAAGGTGACCAAACAGAAAGTAAAATGGAGCATTTACACATTAAGGGTCTAAAAAGTATTGAGTAAAAAGGAAACAAACACAGGTCTCCAGGATAATTGTGAGTTCTGTAAGGCCACAGACAACTTGCACTCCTTTGGTGAGCTTCATGCAATGTTATGAGATCACGTCATGTCAAAGAGCATGAATTAATACATCAGGCTTTGAGAAAACAGCCTTGATGGAATGAAAATGTGTCTGTGTCAAATGTACACGTTGTGAGTGTTCTTAATTTAAGCATTTCACTTCATTTCACATTTCATCTGTTGATATTTAAAGTAACAGAAAGAGATGGAAAAAGTATTTTGTTTTATTATATATTTATTTACATTTTCGCATATTTGACATTTTACATACACTCTGTATAATTGTGGACAAATTTTGCAAACAGTAAACATAGATGAATAAAAATATGTACAAATGTATCATTAGAGGCCTTGACTGGTCCTGTAGTTTGAGGAAAGTCCATAAGAGTGGACAGTCAAATGTAAATTCTCACTGAATCCAGACCTGATTGCACTTTACTCTCTTTATTGAAAATTTGTTCAAATGTGCACCGTTTATCAATTCACTGTATGTCTCGCTTACATATGCACACATTACCCATGTGTGCATAATTAATGTGTGCATATGTAATGTGTGCAGAGGATATTGGCGAGTCTATCCTAAGTTGGTGATAAAAGATAAAAAATGATATGATCCCACATGTTGTGGTCATTCTGCATTTAAAGGTGCCATATTGGTAGATCAATTACAAAAAGATTCAAATGCTAGATTCTATACTGTCCTTCATTCTTCCTTCTTCATGATCGAACAGTGAGACTGAGTCCCCACCCAGAAACCTGGCATCATTTTCTCTTTAAAGGTGCTCCTAATCTGCTGCAAAAGTTTAACCTCTTTTCCTGCTGTGGCCTCCTCTCCCTCCTTCACCTCCTCCACAGCATAGAAATTAAGTATGCCAGCAGGCTGATCAAGATATACACCTATTATGGAGCATTTAGGAATCTCTGTGATGCCTTTGCTTTGTCCTTTGTGCCAGATACGATAGTTGGAACCACTCCATTCCAGACCCCAAGATTCCTCATTCTCCCCAAAGCCAGAGGGTCCATCGCCGTTCCTCCTTCCTGCTCCCTCGTATGCAACTCCAACCACAACCCATCCGGAAAACACCACCTCCCAGTAGCCTCGGAAACCCAGGATGCCTTCTTTGCAAAGAACCTTTAAGGACGTAGAATATCAATATATTTTAAAGGTGATTTCATATAGCTTATAGCATGTACTGATGTTCCCATGCACCATGGTGTGGTGATGAGTTCATGGTACTCCTATCTTATTTTGCATTACCTTGAAGATGATAAATTAGCAATGGATCAGTTTGAAATGTCACAGTTTGCAAGCAAAGTAATATAATAATGTCTTCATACTGTACCTGTGGAGCATACTCATATCTCTCTGGTCTGTTCAAGACTGGACAAGTGACATTATCAGTCATACGAGCTACTTTAGCACCGCCGTCTGTGATCCACAGCACCTTATTTGCTGTCCTGTCATCCAAGGACAAGTTAGTCCAGTCTGAAAAGACAGAATAAATAAGAATTTGAAAAGAATGCAAAGTGTTGAAGGGCAAGATTAGGTTAAGATAAGAGCTTATGTTCTTACATTTGATGAGATCAGCTCTGCATTTGGGTTCAGGGATATTTGGCTCGTAAACTGGGATTTTCTCTGAGGAGTGAAGTCATTGAGGCATTATTATTTTTAAAGCATTTAAAAAGCAAACTCTGCAAACCAGACACCTGTGATAGGCTGATTGTCTTACCTGCAGGCGTCTTTCCAGCTTTGACTTTCTTTACTGAAAAAAGAAGAAGATTATTTTTCGACCAGATCAGCCTGTATTGAGAGCAAGCTCTTGACTGTTATGAATACTACATGCAGAGGAAGGTGTCAGGTGTGTCCCAGCAGGTGATGAAGCAAGCATCGACAGAAAAAAAAAAGGTGTATACGTGGAAAACTATCTGCGTCTTTCAGATCTATACATCAGCAACTGCCTGCTTTCTGGAGCCTGTGGTTGATTCATTTCAGGCAGCTGGAAATCACTCAGATACCTCACATGATGTAGGGTTGGGTTCATTCACTCCAGAATGCTGTGTGAAGGAAAGGGAATCGCCTGGGAAGGGAAATCTAATGCTAACCAATGGGAGTCATACAAAAAGTTGCAAACTGTATTTTAAATTTTCATTTCAAATCACAAGCAGTAGCATTGAGGTAGAGTTTAAATTAAAATCGTAACTTTGCTTGAAGTAAAAGTTCATTATTTATAGTAATAATACAGTTCCAATAGAGGCTCATGGTACTCTCAATGTCTATTAATTTGGAGTCACGTGTATGCGTGTGGTCTCTGGTCTTATGTCAAGGATAGGGAACAAGAGGAGGGAACACTTAAACCTCAAAGCATTAAGATGTCAACACTGACATAAGTAATGAGTTTTACATATGTATCAAGGACCATCACCACCTCCCATGTAAACTACCTTTACATCTAAACATTCAACCATCTCAATTTTAAAAAACTGAAAAATGATCGTGAACTTTAAAATAAAAAACCTAAAACATTATCCAGTAGGTCATGAGTGAGCCGTAATTGCGAATAAAGAGAGCTCAAGGTGAGAGAGCAATCAGCCACTGCCTGTAAATCATCTTGGAGTCATTGTCAACATTTTTCAAACTCGTCAGTTATTTTTACGCCATGCGGTATGTGTGCCACATCCAAATGAGCCGATATTTATCCCTATGATGACTGGAGGAAGACAGAGACTGTGTGAGGATGTTTTATCACCTGTCTAGATATAGCAGAAGGTGATGGAAATAACTGCTTTGTATGTCCTCATTACAACCTGACACCGAACAAAACATTATACCTACAAGTCTCTACTGGGTCAAACTGTGAGGGGGATTGTTTTGGTTAAGTTGTAATGGGAATGGACAGAATATTTTGTGTTATAAGGGACTGACACCATCTGTTTTGATAAAGTGTGACTTTTAAAAGAAATGTATACTAAAGATGCTGGATTCAGGTTATCGATAGACAGCTATCTAACTAAAAGCCTATGTGCGTCAATCCTGCTGTCACGTCTTTTTATGACATTATTGCAATCTGCATACAGAATCTTAAATACATACAGTTTGAATATGAAACATTTTAAAGTCTTTCAAACCTTTGCTGCCATTAAGCACCCATCATAATGAAAAGTATAAAATCACTTCATGAGTTTTTGAGCTTTTCAAGCAGACTCCAGTGACCCATTCACTCAGAATGTACCTCAGAAAATAATAAAAGACTTAAATATAGATTACACAGTGAATGTATTAAATCAGGAAACCTAAAGAAAATCTGCAGTGTTAGATGCATAAAAACTCCATGATGCAACCTTTTTCAAAAGGGTTCATTTGACACAAGGCTAAAGAATTGTATGGGATTTTCCAGAAAAAGCTGTTGCATGAAAAGCTGACCATCAAACTCACCTTTATCTGACTTCTGGGATTCAGAGATGATTCTGTTGGCGGTAGGCATCTTGATACTGGCTTGAGGTTAAAGCTGCTTCAGTGAGCCTGTCTTGGCCTGATGTGCCGCTGGTCTCTCAAAGAATGACGAGTCTCCTTTGGTTGGAGAGTGTGACAGTTTAATGCTGCTCTTATATACCTTTTTTCCAGGTCAGAGGGAAAGGACCATAGCTGGAGGCGTACACGTGAGCATGACAACACTTGCCAATAGGAAAGAAGGAAAGGTCTGAGATTTGTAACTGGATCTGTGGATGTATGGTTTTACCTTAAAAAGGCTAGATGGACGCTTCAGTGTTTGTAGGACACTCCTATAACCAACTAAACCCCGCCTCATTCCCCATGCATCACATCCATTGACCTCATCACTTCTCACTATGACAGTGCTAATGCACCAACGGTGGATGGTATGGTTTGTGTAATCAAATACACATTCATCACTCATGCAGTATGCAGCTGTAAATGTGTAAATGCATAAATGTAACAAAATGAAAAATAGCACATAATTATGTAACTTTATTCTCAACTTGAAGATGTGTTGTGACAACTTAATTTTACAATATAGAAAAACAAAAACCTAAATGAATAACTGTAGAAACTCAACAAAGGCAGATGCTCCCATATAGGTACAATAATACAATTGATAAATACCAATTTAAGCTCAGTGGCATGAATAAAAGTGCTGAGCAGGGACTTTAAAAGAGGGTTCATTAATGCTGCTCTAGGTTTTTGTTTCAGTAAAAACTGCATCAAAACTTCTATTTGAATTTATGGGATAAGACATCAGTAAATGTGGCTGGAAATTATAGATAACACCCATTTGATGTTAAGTTAGAAAACTGCTTCAGCTGAATGAGAACATTAAATCCAACATATGATCTTATCACATAGCGTAAACCCCACATCAGGAAGATAAGTACGGCTTTGAGATTGAGGTGCAAAAACCATAAAAATAGATCTGCAGAGAGTTATAGTTAGATGAGTCAACATTTACAATATCCTTAACTATAGGTATTTGTGGCTTTGTGATGATGTTGGGAGATTTTTCTGGATTAGTTTGAGTCCCCTTGCTGCTTCAGAAGGAAGTCTCTGCAAATCAAGACAGAGCAGTTTTGAGCGATTGCCTTTATCATATCGCATGATGAAAAATTCTGTCTTTAAGCAAAGAGCAATGGGTTTCTTCCAAGGTGCCAGTTTCTCTAATCATAGATCATGGTCGGTCACTGAATGGTTTGTTGAATATGAAATTAACACGAGTAGTGATATGTTATGGGCCTCCTAGCTCAAGTGTTAGAGGTCTCATCCACCATGATTAAAAAGAACATCTTTTAGAGGAATTGCTTATCCATGACTCCAGGAGTTTTGAATTGATTCTAAGAAGTATTAAAGCCACTCTGGTGGTCAAACACTTTACTTTGGCACAACATACGTGGGTGTATGTGTATAAGCTACAGCTCAGTTTAACTTAGATACTGTATCTGTTTCTTGACTGGGGCTTCCTTGGTTCGTCATACCAGAATTAACTGCACTCTTACTCTCACTCTTACATGATCATGACAGCCATTTACCATCACAAATGCCTTAAAGCACATAAACTGCGTTAAAAGAAAACATGGTACTGGTCATAAACCCTATCTTAGCCCTCCCGTGCAGGTGGTGCGTCAGAGGTGTTCCTGGAACCCTGCCAAACCTCATATCAAGACCACTTCATCCTTCTTATGTTCCTGCCTGCCCAAGCAGTTGACTGACTGACTGTGGCACTGACTGCTGTGCAGTTGACATACCAGACATGTTTCAGAACTGTCCTAGAGAGCCAAATGGGACTGCGGGTAATGGTTCTGCATGTGCGTCTGAGTTCCGCTGATTCACCTCTCAGTCATAAAGCAGAAGCACAATGCTTTTAAACCATGATGACAGACAAGCAATCACTGCCACGGGACTGCAGTTTCCATTCCCTGAGACTTTCTAGCGATCTGAATTTGATGTGAAATTATGTAAAAAAAATTCTATCTAGACTGAAAAAGGACATAATCTATGCTTAATGGGTATTACTCGCACATCTGTACATTACACACTTCTGTTTGTGCAATTTCCCTTAGGCTGAGTGCAATATTTTAGCAACACTTTTGCACTAAGTGCATTTTATTTATTTTTTATATTTTTTATATTCTTTATTCCGAGTGCTGGCACATAGCACTTCCATACCGTTTTTATATTGTACAGTCTGTATAGCTTTATATCTGTATAGCTTGAATATCTAGCAATCTAGCAATGTTGACCGGAAGTCGAGGAACGACATTTCGTTGTCAAAACTCACTTGTGATTTTTGTGCAATGACAATAAAAGAAAGTCTAAGTCTAAGTCTAAGTCTATTAAAGTGGTCAAATGATGAAGATTCAAAATCTACCTCCAAAAGAAGTAAAGGGCTCAAAAGGAACCTGAAGCACAGCTTCCATTACATGTTAGAATAGTTATCAATTTGAACTATGCAACCATTCCTCAAAAGCATATTGTTGAACTCCATATCAACTTAAACGCTACAAAGCCAAAAAAGCTAAGAAGTATGTTCTTCCCCCTTTGATTGTTCCTCCCTCTGTTTTGCACAGATTCTCATTCCTGATCTGGTATCAATCTCCAAAATATGTGTTTGATTACAAAGAGACCACAGGGTAATTGTAACAACTAATTCAGAACCACACAGATGAATGTAGGTCACTGGGTCAGAAGTTGGCACTGACATTCACATCCTAGTATTGCAGGCTGTGCGGCATGCTTATTAGAGAATTTTTTTCTTTAGGAGTCCTAAGGGGGCATTCCAAACCCATATCCATCTACAAATGGAGAAGATGTTTGGATAATCTTATGCTACTGATAGATGCCAGCATTTGGGAAAGACCAAAAAGCAAAAAATAATAAAGAAGCCAACCAGCAGTTGGCAGACTTTGTGAACAAACAATTGTGGATGATGAAGAGTGGGGTTGATTTAATGGGTATCCATCTCCTTATTTTGCTATCTGGATTTGTGGTTTTGGGTGATTAGCTTTTGAGAGAGGGAGGAGTTGCTAGCTTGAAAAATCCCCATATCATGTATTCTCACATTTACACAGAAAAAAAACAAAGAAAATAAAAGCCCATGAAAATCAATAGTCATCTTCCTGTACATTCACAGGGCATCTCCAACATGCCAGTTTTCTAGAGAAAATAAAGCTAAATGTACCACAAATTGACACAATCTTTAAAACAGACTCCGAGATAGTCCTGCGAATAACTTATCAGAATTTTAAACATATTGTGTGCCTTCTCTTCATAACACTTTTGTCCTCGCTTAGAAAATATCCCAGACATGCAGAGCTGATTATTTGCTTGCTTTATTCTGCCAAACCTGTCCCTCCATTCTGTCATGGCTGTACATTTTCCACACACTACAGATTGAATCAGCCTCTGACGACAAGATGTCCAATAAGATTGAACTGATCACAGAGTATACATCTAAGGTGTCAAACTGTCCTGTGTTGGAAAGACAAGAGTGATATGTATTTAGTCATAAACATAAACATAAACATAAACATAGGTACATGCCCCACAGGTAAGCTCTCAGCTGTAGTCGCAAATCCAAATTCTCTGCACCCGACTGTTGTTCAACTAGCTTTATCCTAGTTTTCTTGACGGTTCCTTGTAAAGCAGTTCATTTGGGCTTCAGAACTTACTGGGAAGTGACATATTCATGTTGGTTTGCAGTCTTAGTCGGATGTGAAGGGGCAAGGAGGAGGGGAAGTGACTGACTCTGCAGGCTGGGAGGAAATGTGAAAATGAACACATCAAAAGTCTTGGGTGTGGTGGATCCCACTATCATGGGTGGTTCAATTGCAAAAACACAGTAATCTGACATTCTCCCCAGTGCACCACCATTGGCGTGCACCTTGACCATCCAGCTGGTGTCATAAATGTTTATGCAGTTAAAGTGGGAGCATGTTATGAGCTCCTTGAAGGAGAGAGATTTTCTGGTTTGGACAAAATTGATCACAATTGACAGTAAGATTAGACTTAAAACTTTCCTATTTGATCACGATTATAGTTAGGGATGGTTCAGGTGACTCTGAAACATCCCATAGTTATGCTGCTGTCAGCCTAGACTGCTGGAGGGCTTCCTATGATACACAGACAGGGCACATCCCAAGGCTGCGGATGTGGAGATGCTCTGACCCAGCAGCCCAGCAATCACAATATGGCTTGAATCCTTCAATCCTTGCTTGAAAAGTACATTAAATGGGTTTTGTATTGATCAGAAGTTAGGGTAGCTCTTATTCTATTCTATGTTTTCATGTAAAGCTGCATCGTTTCATGTTATACTCACTGGATGAGCCATGATTTATAAATACAAGCTTATACCACTGGAATAATAATCCATCAATGTCATGTGAGGCACTCAAGCTGTTCTATACATTCAGCTGTTCTAGATCTTTTACTCTCCACCTTCCCCTGTTAACACCAGGAAGAGGAGCCAGGGGATTAGACTGGTGTCATAAAAGGAGATCCTGAGAACCAATAAACAAGGCTGCATGTGAGTACACAAATAGTGCCAGTGAGGGAGGATGAATGTGATGCAGGAGAGGAGCTGACAAGCGAGACAGATGATAGATGATGGTGGTCACTCAATTCATTGATAGGAATTCAAATTAATTTTCTCATGATGTATTTTTTACAATTTTGATGCATGGCTTGACTGTGCATAGGACAAGACAGTTTAAAGTGAATTATTGGAAAAGGTAACCTACTTTCTTTGTGTTGTTTATCTGTCCAATCAGACAAAAGTAACACTGAGAAAGCAGGTCAACTGTTTCCATTCCAGCCATGGACAATTTAAGAGGTTGATGATTGCCTGAATTTCTTTAATTATAAAAACTAAGTTATATTTTCAATTTTGTCTGTAGAAATCACATTGAATCCATATACATATATGCTCATAACAGCCCAGTTAATATGAACATAATATGCAATTTGGTTCACCTGCAACACAGATATCCTAAAGGCTGTTTGCTTGGGTCCATAAAAGCTGTTGAAAATATGATGATAATAAAAGCGATTTTGGTCATCTAAGCCTAATGTTCACTTTGCAAATCAAAGCATAAAAAATCTGTGACCCATATTATAACTTCAACCCAGACTTTGTCTCTCCCCACTGGTTTTCAGTAGTAACAACAAGATGTCCTCTACAAAGTTTCCAGAAGTACGATAATTTTCGATAATAATGACTAAAAAAACATGTTCAAAATATATGATCTTTCCAACATTGCTTCCATAAGTGTAAATTGCATAGGTCATTGATAACAGCACATTTTTGTTTAAAAAGCCTTGAATATGTTGCTGCTGGACATGGAGCTAATCTGAATCACTTTTTTACGAATCACAAATTGAGCCTCTCATTCAAACTCAGTCCAAAACAACTACACTCTTATTTCAAATAAGTCTAACTTCAGTCTCTCACAACCATTTTGAAACCTAGTTCACAGTCATAGTCCAAAACAGTATTTTTTTTTATCTGCTTGTAGGCTATTGGTGAAGTCTCATGTGAGCCAGAAGTAACTAGTGAGATCTGAGCCAGGAGAAGTATCAGCAGTAACAAGCTGAGTATAAATTCAGATCTTATCATTTAGTTGTCTGTCTGATGCCTTATTGGCTTCAGTTATTGAATAAGATCAAGCTTTAAGTAGTTCCTTGACAGTAAACATTATTACTGCAGCAAAACTAAAAGCTCTCGCAATATGCACAGCTCTGAAGATATAGAATTCATCCTACACATGAGCATCATGCATGCTTTGTTTCAAATTTACTGTGGAAACTGTTAATATGTGCAGATTTTGACCTTCTAAGTAAAAATTTCATACTATAGATCAAAGCAACACTTCTTCTTTTTTTGGCCTCTCCCTTTTATCAGGGGTCGCCACAGTGAGTCGAACTCGCATCATTGATTTTGGCACATGTTTTACACCAGATGCCCTTCCTGACGCAACCCTAACCATTCATCCAGGCTTGGGACCAGCACTAGAAACACACTGGCTCATGCTCCCCTGTGTCTGGGCGCTCACACTCACACCTAGGGGACAATTCAACAATTAACCTTACATGCATGTTTTTGGGGGGTGGGAGGAAGCTGGAGTACCTGGAGAGAACCAACAGGGAGAACATCCACACAGTTGGGAATTGAACCTGAAACCCTCTTGCTGTGAGGTGACAGTGCTAACCACCACACCACTTTGCAGCCCATTGATCAAAGTAAGCACAAATGTTTTTAAATGTTATTTAGATTTTTTTTTTTTTTTAAATCTGTACTTAAAATTATGATGGTCTGTGGTGATTGCTTGTTTTATTTGTTAATCTGTTTTTTTTTTAAAGGGTTTTAGATTTTGTGTTTGGGCTGCATGGTGGTGTGGTGGTTAGCATCGTCGCCTCAAAAATCCCAGCTGGGGCCTTTCTGTGTGGAGTTTGCATGTTCTCCCCATGCATGCGTGGGTTCTCTCTGGGTGCTCCGGCTTCCTCCGAACATCAAAAACATGCGTGTTAAGTTAATTGCGAAATCTATATTGTCCCTAAGACTGAGTGAGGGCATCCGTGGTAATTTGTCTCTGTGACTACTTTTACTTCCTTTTGATGGAAAGCCAACATTGTGCTTTGTAGGTTTTAATGAAAGTCTCTTTACTCATTCATCCTGCCTTCATATCTGTGAGTGTTTCCTTCGGGTATCGCCATTACAACAAATTGTGATAGGTATTGATCCTGTTGCTGGTCAGTGCAACAGTTTTTTAGACTCTTTCAGACACACTTTTAACCTTTTTTATTTGCTATATATCCTCAGCAAAATCATCCATCAATGTTTTGGCTAAGAGTTTCTGCTTTGAATCAGCACAGCACCACCTACAGTCTCAGAAAGGCAAGATGTTTTGGACAACGGGATTAGAAAAAATAATCCTGACTATTTGTGGTATGGAGTTTTATAGCTGCTGTGCAGTGAGAGACCGCGGAAATTAGAATAATACAAGCTACAAGGAGAAGTTAGAACAAAGTTGTTAGGAAAAGCCGGGAGAAGGAGAAGACGCTCTCTTTTGCTCTTTTTATGAAGATGCCAGACCTCACATGTTCTGTTTATGGCTGTGATAGCACAGAATCAGATTATGTAAGACTTCATGTTTTACCCAAAGATGTTAATCAATGGCAGGAGTGTGGTGTGAGTTTATTTTATTTTATTTTATCATTGGTTTCCATTTAATGCACTGCAGTTCTGAAAATTGTTACATGTGTCTGCAACATTCCCATTGGACCTCTTACAGTGATTACCCAACCAGACATAAGTCAGAAAAACTTGCAAGTGGCGCTATATGTGAATACATCTGATAATCCTCCATTGCATGTCTGGCAAGTGTGCATGTTGATACATAGTATTAGTACCCAGGCTCCACCCTCGCAGTGACGCAACACCTTCGGCTCTGCTACACTTAAAGCCATAATGTGTAATATTTCACGTTGTCTATTAACAAATTTGAGTCTTATCATTCACAAGTATTACCTCAATCGTTATTAATTACCTCCATCACAAAAGTGCAGTGTTCTTATATTCTTTATATTCAGCATGCGAATGTACATAAGAGTGTTACACCCCAATGGATGTCGCCATGTTTCTCCGCCATTTTTAAACTACGGGATTTGTAGAAGGACATGTCATCAGCTTCGCATTTTCCGTTTACACATTGGAAACGGAAAATGCGAAGCTGATGACATGTCCTTCTACAAATCCCGTAGTTTTAAAATGGCGGAGCGACATGGAGACATTCATTGTCCGTGAAATATTACACATTATAGCTTTAAAGGCTCTAGCATGGTTGCCGCGTCTGCTAGCGCGAGCGGTGTTGATGACGTCACGAGTTCGTGCCCGCCATAGGACCCTATATAGTGGCGCAAGTCGTTGCGCGCCAGTAGTTGCAATTTTCTCCGTCACAGAGGTGGCGCTGCTACGTGAAGGTTACCTCTACTCTACAACCACGAAAGTGGAGAAGAAAACAATGCCGCTGTCAAGAGCAAGAATACTGTAATTAATGATACTGCTGCAGTTTTCGGATCATTTTAATTTTTTAATTCAGTTAATAGAGGTGAAGGTTTGAAGCCCCCGGCATCAACAGAGTCTCTGCCCTCTTCTTTGCCTTCACGTATCTGTCCCGTAGCTTCCTCCACACATTCTTACAGAACTCTCCCTCTTTCCCCAAAGTTCTGCCCATCTCTGTGCACCAGTTTGGGGAGTTTACGTGCTCCCTGTGTTGTTTCACTGCAGTTTCGTACAGCTGCCTGTACAAACGCACCTCCTCACTGAGCCTGGTCTCACAACGGTCTATCCGGTTCGTTGTGCTCGGCGCCGCCAAGTTACAAAAATCGACTGGTGCACGACAACGCGCTGCGCCGTCTTTTCAAGGGAAGCGCCATGCCTGAAACGTCATTTTGACGTCACGGTGCGACACCGCCGTGACAGACGCGGCAACCATGCTACCGCCTTACGGTAGGCGTCCACTATTCCGGCACGTCAAGCCGTATCCAACGCATTCAATTCATTTTCAATGAAATCCGGCCGATCGTTGTCGCCGTGCTCGCAAAGCATGCTGGGATTCCGGCACGGCGAGCGGCGGACCTGCGGCACGTCAAAAAGTTGGGCTCGGCCAAACTTTATGCAAATTTGCCACGGCAGACGGAGTGCGTTATCCAATGGCAGTAGATCATGTGATCTCCTGCGTCTCAGCAGCAGCAGCAGCACAGCAGCTCTCCTCGCTCGCAGATCCGGATCCATGGTACAATATGAAATAATGTTCCATTGCTGACGATTTATACACATTAATTTCCCTCCAAAACTCAAATTTTTAGAGGGAGAAACTTCGGTTGGTTAAAATCACAAGTTATTTACTTTCCCCCGGAGCCATTTCACACGCCCCTCTGTACACACCCACTGTAGTAGCAACACGGCGACAACTAGGCATCCAATCCGGCGAGTTACGTTGACGTGCCGGAATAGTGGACGCCTACCCTTAAGGCTCTAGCGTGGTTGCCGCGTCTGCTCGCGTACAAGTCGTTGCGCGCCAGTAGTTGCAATTTTCTCCGTCACAGAGGTGGCGCTGCTACGTGAAGGTTACCTCTACTCTACAACCACGAAAGTGGAGAAGAAAACAATGCCGCTGTCAAGAGCAGGAATACTGTAATTAATGATACTGCTGCAGTTTTTGGATCATTTTAATCAGGGCTCTCAAGTTTTCAAGTTTGCTTGGAGTGAGATTCGGGTGGGGCAGGGGCCGGCCGTGTGCGCGGGGGTTTCTTTCATTTTTTTTTTTTGGGGGGGGGGGGGGTCCCTTGCAGTATCCCATCGCCATAAACTAGCTACTTAAAGAACAAAGAAATTGTTTTATTTATACCAAAATCACAAATCTTCACTTTTACACTAAATTCTGCTATATTTTAAAATAAATTGTTTTAGGTATGCAAAGTCTTAACAAACAAAAAAAACAGACAAATTAAATTAAGAAAAACAAACGTAACCCCAAATGGGCCCCTTGAGCAGTCCCTCTCTGTGTGTGTTTGTTTATGAGACTGGTTGTAGTAAGTGTTTGTGGCAGATTTTGATGCTTGATGACTGATATTGGGGGCTCCCATTTAAAGCACTGTGGCTCAATGTCAGCCATTTTCACAGTCATGATGGATGACAGAGTTCCATTCAGAGCCAACGTGTTCCTGGTCTTGGTTTTATTGAGCCCCACCATGGAAAAAACCCTCTCTGCATCAGCATTTCAGTGCGGCAGAACTAATACCAGTTTGGCAATTGTAGATAGCCTTATTGGGAACCTGCTCATACCAGTCACCTTTGAAAAGAATTAACCACGGAAGCCTAATTACACTCCTACATATTTTTCATTTTTCATTAAGTTCCTCATGTCAAAGGGTGTGTGCTGAATGTTTAGGTCTACTACTCCAAGGAACACTTTAATCGGCAGGTATTGGTCTTTTACAAAGAGTAGGAATACTATAGTAACTAATAAAAGATTCAAATAAATAAAGATCTGACCTGCTGATGATCCTGACGGTTCTCTTCCACCTCCAGCTCGTCTACAACTTCTGCACGCATTCAGACCATAAAGGTTATGTCCGCTGTGCATTCATGAAACGCGTGCTTGCAGCTGAAAGCTATTTCAGACCTCACCCAGCAACAAGAAATTCTGTTTTCTGATTGGCTGAGAAATTCTATTTTGTGATTTGCCGATGGGTTGCTAAATCAAGACAGCTGTACCAGAGCTATCGTTCTGAGCTAGTGATGGGATTTTCGGCTCTTTTTCGAGATGCGGCTCTAATGGCTCTTCTTACTGTGGAGAGCCGGCTCTTTCGGCTCCCAAACGGCTCCCCATATATATATTTTTACATTATTAATTAATTAATAGCTTAAACCTAATTTTATAACATTTTGTTTCATTATTGACATTGTTAAGCACTTATGATGAGTAAAAATGCTGAATGACAATGCTTTATAAATAAAAGTTTTATTATAACCACTTAAATTATCACAAAATAGCACCACTTCCACAAAAATAACCTTAAATAAAGTAAACAGTTATAAATACAAACACCCACCACAATACGAAAAAGTATCAAAGCAGCTTCATAACAAAAAAGGTGCCACAATACAATGATCAAATACAGTGCTATTAAATTAAAGTATAAAACTATGAAGGATAAAAAACATGGGAACAACAAGTTTTGAACCACTAGAGATGAAGAACTCACTGTAATAAATCACTCAAAGACTTACAGATTGGCGTTGAGAAACACCAGGTGTTTAAGCTTTTTGTTTTTAAGTTTTTAAGTTTTAAGGTGTTTAAGGGAGGGAGAGGGAAGGGGAGAAGGGAAGGGGAGGGGGAGGGGGAGGGGAGAGACAGCGAGGTACCGAGGTACCGAAGGACAAAAAAAACGATGTGGGGAAAAAAACTGTCGGCTCTGTGGCACTTGCAGAGCACAAGCACAACGACAGGGAGGCGGAGAGACAGCAACATACTGAAAAAAAAACGGCTCCCAAATAGGATCCCAAAACGGCTCCCATTGTGGAGCCGGTTCCTGTCGTTCACTTAAAAGATCCGGCTCTTAGAGCCGGATCGTTCGCGACCGACACATCACTATTCTGAGCTGTACGAGCGCACAGTAACCTGCCATTGACTCGTTTCTAGTATCGGCCATTAGAATTTCTGTGCGACGAAGTTGATCATTTCTCAGCGTGAGAAATGGCATGTGTGGTGTGTGAGCGTGTGAACTTGTTGAAATGCGTGTGTCTCACGCTCATTGCGTGAGACTTGAGAGCCCTGTTTTAATTTTTTAATTCAGTTAAAAGAGGTGAAGGTTTGAAGCCCCCGGCATCAACAGAGTCTCTGCCCTCTTCTTTGCCTTCACGTATCTGTCCCGTAGCTTCCTCCACACATTCTTACAGAACTCTCCCTCTTTCCCCAAAGTTCTGCCAATCTCTGTGCACCAGTTTGGGGAGTTTACGTGCTCCCTGTGCTGTTTCACTGCAGTTTCGTACAGCTGCCTGTACAAACGCACCTCCTCACTGAGCCTGGTCTCACATCGGTCCATCCGGTTCGTTGTGCTCGGCGCCGCCAAGTTACAAAAATCGACTGGTGCACGACAACGCGCTGCGCCGTCTTTTCAAGGGAAGCGCCATGCCTGAAACGTCATTTTGACGTCACGGTGCGACACCGCCGTGACAGACGCGGCAACCATGCTACCGCCTTTACTCAGGCAAACTGCTCATTCAGGTGGATTCGAGTTCCCGAAAAAATGGGAACTCCACCCACTTTGTCGGGAAGCAATCAACTTTGAGCAGCGCCAACGGCCCAGGGTAGAGGCGTGTTCAAGGTAGTGACGTGGTGAACTGCCACTCAACCCATGGATTGTACACGGAAGCGCTTCATTCAATATCAACATGGAGCAGCGTCAAGCTTTTGACACTGCTGTAGATGCTGTAATGAAAGTGTTCGACGGGAGATTCTCGTTAAAAATCGAGCAAAGAACAGCCCTTGAATCATTTCTTGACAGGAAAGACGTTTTCGCCTTGCTCCCTACTGGCTTTGGTAAGAGTTTAATCTACCAGTTAGCCCCGCTGGTAGCTAAATCATACGTCAGAGGAAAGAGTGGTGTGATTGGCTCAAGCTTAGGCACAGCCTTTTCTGGCCACAACCAGTAGCAACCCGAGGGAGGCGGGTTGACCAGGCCATTTCGAATCGTATTCGTTATGGTCTAGGTCAGACTAGAATCTCGAAGAGATTTGAAAGTCTATGTTAATCAGGCTATAGTATTAGCTGGTTTGTGCTTTTTTCTGCTAGCCTTTAGTTTTGCTTTCTACTTGCCCAATGATTCTCCGGCTCCATCAAGATACATATAGTTATAATATCAACACAAAACTCTAATTAGGTAACCTCATTTGCTCTTCTCAAAGCTCTGTAAAAAAACAGAGCTATTTCTACAGCATAAACTCAGCAATGCATATTCTCTCCCTACACTCTAGTCTACCCAGGCACCACTCCATAGCATTTCAAGCAGTACAGAATTCATCTCCGGCAGACCCATTCACTACGAAGTGCATGTGTGAACAGCAACCACAAAGTCCACACCTAATTCTCTGCACGTTTTCCAGACATTCTCCAATGTTTAAGTGTGAAACACCTGACATTTCTCTCGCTGTACTTTACAATGGTGAACACAGGACACACACAGTAGCATATGACCTCTGCAAATGCTGGATTTCTTGGCTATAAATTTATATTTCCTATCCTTTTTTATTTTCTAAAACACATAATCATTAGTGACAGATATAGAGTTTAGGGTCAGAAATAGATCCACAAAGATTAAATACAATTTTAGCAGAACTTCAAACTATCTCTGCTCATGGCATCAAACTAGCTAGTCAAAGAAGCCATAATAAATCCTGCAGATCAAGACAGGGAAGAGAGCCTGAATAATGGTATAGAATTAAGGTTAATTTAACCAAATAAGCAGAAAATAAAAATCAGCTTGGATATAAGATTATTTCCTCTATCCAGCCCATGTTCTCTTTATGAGAAAATACTTTAGATCAAACAAGACTCAGGCTCACTTCGGAGTAGGAAATAAAAAACCTTTTTGTGCCTGCATCTTAAGAGAAACTAATCTGCATCACAGATCAAAGATCAGGATTGCTTGATTCTCCTTGCATAAGATACATTTGAATTGGACTTTGTTATTGCTTGTTGTGGACTGGTTGTATCAAGGCATGTATAAAAGAAAAACTGCCATACTGTTTAAAATGACAGAACAGAATGAGAAAGCATTTCTCATTTTCAATGTTTGGCATTGTGCTTTTATACTTTATGCTTGGTATTTTTTTTATGTCAAATGTAGCTTTTAAAGAATGTTGAAATGATTGGATTCTCTTTTTATTTAATGTGCAACAGCTTTGTATGCAGCACTTGAATATGCTTTTTAATACCTTTGTCACCTTTCCACATGAGATACATTTGGATTTGCTCAAAATTTGCAATTAAGTGTTAATGGTATCCCCTTAACCCTTTTTACTGTGACTGGGATTCTATATAGTTAATCCATTGCCTTTATATTCATAGTATCGGTGTTTTCAGGTGGATACCAATTACTTTACCTTTGTTCTATTGTAGATAATTTAGAGTGGCCTGCTTATTAGTTTCTTGCTGTTAGACACTGTTATTTGATATCAGTGGTAAAAAAAAATGGCACACACATGACCACACTGTTGTGCCATTTTCTTTAGGGAATCATATTCCAACCCTATATACTTCAACAGATCCTTCACCAGTTAGAAAAGTGTTCCTTGGTTTTCTTTGTGTTGTGTGCTTGGTATCACATCTTTGCAGTATTTCAAAGTCTTTCACCTTTCATTGCAGGATATACTAGGTCCATTTAAAGGATAAGACCGGTTTTTTGACATTGGGCCCTTGATTTCACATTATAACATGATGTTCTACTCACCCCTGCTTGTTGTTGAACATTTGGAGCTGTTCCGAAGATATTCGAGAGGCGTCTGGCTGCTCTCTTGAGATATTCGGCCATGAAACGGTTTCCTATGGGCAAGCTTATACAGGTACAAACTATGCTGTTTATAATTTATTAATTACTCTACACTAGCACTGATAACGTGGAGGTGCGTCGCTTACTTAAAAAAATCCGGGTTATTGTAATTTTGTTTTTTTCGTCGTAAAGTGGGTGTTACTGACGTCCTCGTCGTGCTACTGCCACAGGCAGCCCACAGACCTGCTGCCTCCTTTTTCATTCGGCTAAAATTCAAAATTAGTAACCCGGATTTTTTTAAGTAAGCGACGCACCTCCACGTTATCAGTGCTAGTGTACAGTAATTAATAAATTATAAACAGCATAGTTTGTGCCTGTATAAGCTTGCCCATAGGAAACCGTTTCATGGCCGAATATCTCAAGAGAGCAGCCAGACGCCTCGCGAATATCTTCGGAACAGCTCCAAATGTTCAACAACAAGCAGGGGTGAGTAGAACATCATGTTATAATGTGAAATCAAGGGTCCAATGTCAAAAAACCGGTCTTATCCTTTAACATTTAATTTTTTTTTCTTCTAATAATATAACGGATGGTGCTAGATCATTTTTAGACTATTTCATGCCTAGTCTTCCTTGATTGATTCCATAAGTTGGTAGTTAGAGATGGTCCAAATTCAGAGGCAGTTGGCAAGACCACTATTTTAAGACCATGTCAGCTGTTGCAATGTCTTCAGCTTCCGCCCCAAGCAGGCTGATGTGAACCTTTGGTAGACACAAACATGTCCTTTTTTAACTTGATGCCCATGGAGTTGACTGCCTTTCTATTCCAAGAAGTCCCGCTTGAGCTCAGAGGCCTTTCTGGCAAGTTGGGGAATATTCTGGAAAGTCAGTATGCGCATGTTTGAAAACAATTCATCTTGCTCTGAAGGTTCTCTTTCCCTCCATTCAAGACAAACATGCCATGACGAGTCAAACCCCTTCCACTAAGTATCGCACAAATGATCAGATCAGCATAATGTATCTGACTTTTCTTGAAGTCTGTGCCTCTAGGTGGCACAGAGACTCCAACATACATCCAGGTAAGAAATTAAAGTAGAGTTACATACCCTTAGACTTAGTTTGACATGTTCAGACAAACCTATCCGTCGGGGAGGTCTCGTGGGTTTGGATACATTGTCTGAAGAGGAGTGGTTTGTGTTTAAAATTTTTCTCTAATTCCTCTGGTACTGGAACTTCTCTCCCAGGCAAGGGGTCAGATAGTGTGGCCTCCTAAATAAGTTGTCCTTCTGCTTTAGGCTAGACCCCCTTTACGTTTGTCTTCTCAAGGACTTGACAAGACTTACCTGAAGGCAGTGCTCGGTTTCTGAGGGCACTTTTAAGTTGAGACATTACACCATATCGATATTTGTTCAGGTATAGTCTGCACAACTTTATCCTTGACAGAGAATTTAGTTTTTATCGTAAAGTTACATTCAGTAAAAATTGACATATTTCATTGGTGAAATACAACATATATGTTTTTGAAAGTCACCACACATGGTATTAATGGCAAAACTGAACTGATCTGATAAGCCATCTCCCCACTTTGTAAAAACATTTTTGAGAAAATGATCTGCTCGGTGTTCTCTGGGAAACCTTTTTACATGCTGCCCTCTCTCATCTGCCTCTCTGTACATGCACACACACTCTCAGTGCCGTGCTCTGAAGTTCTTTGTGGTTGAAATCCCGTCATCCCAGTTATTTTTAAAGACTCACTCTACATGACATGGATGTGCTGCGCTGTTTACCACCTCGTTGCTCTGTCAGTTTCACAGTGCAGTGAATGTACTCAAATATTCTTGCTTGTGAGAGCCTTGTGAAAATAAAATCAATACCAGTCATGCTTGCAGTCTAAATATGAAGGTAGTATTACTATGCTATTCACTTTCGTTTTGCGTCTTTCAGCGGACACCAATGTTTTGAAATGCCATAGATTCCTATGTGGCTTGATGATAATGGAGCTTTTAATTGCTGTGCTGCAGCAATTGTTCAAGAAAAGTACATTTCACATCACCGGTGTCAGTAAAAGAATTATCATTTAAATATGGTGAGGTTCAAGGTCAGCAGATGTGATTTATTCAAAAGAAATGCACTTTCATAGTGCATCAAAAAAGATGTCAAAACAATTCCGACAACCTCCACAAGATGGAGCCATCGGGCCATACATGAGTAAGGAATAAAAGCAATGAGCCGGAAATTGACCGTTTATGTTGAATTTCCTCAACACAAAGAGTAACTTATAAAGCATTTTACTTTTATCATTCTTTTACCTTTTTATTCACTCTCAACACCTTATTTCATTATTGCTCTTATAAGTGTATGAGAACAAGTTGGGCACAGCGAAGACCTTGACCACATTTTTTTTCTGCACATTTTGAAAGAGGTGCTACACCAAGCAGATCAACTGCTACCATTGCAAGATAAAATCTGAGAGCCAATTTTTTTGTACATTTTTAAGCAAAATTTCATATGACTGATTGATAAGTCTGCAGCTGAAAAAGTGATACTGACATCAACGATAAAAAAAACCCACTGTGGACATGTGATAGTGTTTCTTTAAATTATGATTGGATGATTTTCCAATGCATACTTTGAATTTTATTTCAAACAGAACACCATTATATGTAATTCATTTTTAACACGATACATGGTTTGCTTTGACTCTTACAAGTCAGAGCACAAAAAAGCAAAAAAAGTACATTGAACAAATCATACAAATAATACTGATCTTGAAGCACAGAATAATAATGATTTGTAAAAAAGCGATGATACACGATTGAAGATAACATGACTCTCGAGAAAGAGTTGTAATTGGCCGGTCTTGTAAATATGAAGCTGTTGAAGTGTTGGGAAACACTGCTGCTGAAATTCATGTTTAAATCAAAGCATCTGATTGCAGAAGGAATCAGTACCATTTTATTTGCTTTGCTTTGAGATTTATTCTGTGTGAAGGCGCAGACAGGGACTATCAGCTCTGCTGTAAGTCAAAAGAGATGCTTGTATCTCTGCACACGACTCGCAAATTTCCGTTATTTGTGTGTAGGTCAGAACAGCAGAGGTTCCTCATTGCCCCCCCCCCTTAAAAACTGCAATACGCTCGGCTAAGGCAGTAAAATCTGGTAAAACAAGGTCATACTATCGGTAGGTTTTAAAAGATTACATTTTCTGTTGGAAAAAGCAAATTACAAATTATATCTGTGACTATTTCTGACACTTGCTATCAGTAAAAGTCTGCAAATATTTATAGTTACCCTCCAATTCAATTCCCTGAATGGGTTTAGGAGCAGCCGGTAAACTTCCAGAATGCATTACACTGTGACACAAAGCTACCATCAACACAGTCAAGTCTTCTCTGGGAGCATATTACATGTGAATCATCTGCATTTTTGATAAGAAGTCTGTCTATAATTTGCTTTGTCAGTTGCGAGTATGACTGATAGAAATGCAAAAGCAGAGGAACATATATTTCCTGTAGACAAAAAGAGAGAAAAGCTGAGTAAGAAAAAGAAGCATCTCTGCCTGCGGTACAGTTGGCTTTTTTTAGATCAGTCTTTTGAAGAGTAAATGGAAGTTGTATGGTAAGAAAGTGAAGAAAACTTAACTAGACTAATGAGAAGCATTGTAAGTGAACATCTCCAGGCGTCTGGTTCAGTATGCCTAATATACCCAGAACTTCTCCTCCTGGATTTTGTCTGTTTTACAACTGTTGAATGTGAGCAGTCTAGAATGGTCATTTCAGCATTTCTTTTGAAGACACTGCATCAGCTAGAATCCCTGCCATGCAAAGCAAATTTTCAGTTAAATTCAATTTAAATTGCTTCTTGCAGACTCTCGATTTAAACTGTGTCTTCACAGATTCTGGACTAATCACACACTAATCACATTAGATGCACTGAATGCTGAATGCAGAAGAGATATTTTCCTGTTGCCAATGAATTTCAATAAATTGATTAAGCAACATATATGTTTTTGAAAGTCACCACACATGGTATTAATGGCAAAACTGAACTGATCTGATAAGCCATCTCCCCACTTTGTAAAAACATTTTTGAGAAAATGATCTGCTCGGTGTTCTCTGGGAAACCTTTTTACATGCTGCCCTCTCTCATCTGCCTATCTGTACATGCACACACACTCTCAGTGCCGTGCTCTGAAGTTCTTTGTGGTTGAAATCCCGTCATCCCAGTTATTTTTAAAGACTCACTCTACATGACATGGATGTGCTGCGCTGTTTACCACCTCGCTGCTCTGTCAGTTTCACAGTGCAGTGAATGTACTCAAATATTCTTGCTTGTGAGAACCTTGTGAAAAAAAAAAATCAATACCAGTCATGCTTGCAGTCTAAATATGAAGGTAGCATTAGTATGCTATCCACTTACCTTGGCATAAAGAAAAAATAATAGATGAGGAAACAGCCTGACCGACTCTATTCAAAATAACCCCTCTAATAAGTCATACCTCTCTCACTTTCAGCCCTGCTCTCTCTTTCTATCACTCTTGATGTTTATATTACTTCAGCCAAAGACACAACAATCTGGTGGTCCGTGTCCACCGACATTCCAGTTCAGTTCTCAGATTCACACTTTGACCCTATGACAGCAAGGGTCTTGTCTCCACGGTGGCTCCTGCTGACGCATGCACATTACTGATAAATGAAGCTGCACTTAATCCGCTAGTAGCGTGGTGAAGACAAGCCTACTGTTGAACTTAAATCTTCATTGTGGGATGCCTAGAACAGGAGTCAGACACTGCTGTATAAGGTAACATTATAAGAGTGCGCTGTTTCTGGATTTAGAAAACTGACCATCCACAGTGAGTTTGCCATAGGTCTGGCTTTCAGCTGTCTGTTGAAGTCTCATGAGACCTTAGAATCACGCTGCCACCTGGAAGGCGATACGGAAGTATTTTTCTGCTATACCACCAGACTACAGACTTTGATCCCACAGGCTGTGAGCCTGCTGAACTCGCCTTCAACGCCCCATGATGCAATGCCCTAATTTATTCATCAATACATAACTTTTTCTTTTTTGAGGGTGGGATAGCACAAATGGACTACTTAAATCATCATGTTATATAAACTCTGGTTGCATAATGATAATTAAATATTATCTTGGATTTACATTCATTAATGTCAATTTGAGACTCAAATACAGTTCAAGTACAGCTTCTGAGCCATTCTAAAAGAGTACAATGAAATACTATCACAAAATACTTGAAAAATAGAGTTTTTGGTCCATTGTGTATATTTAAAAGCTTCAGTTTCCAGATCTGTATAAATATGTAAAACATTTCAGCTTATAAAAAAACATTTAGAAGCTTATATGTGGTTATAATCATCAGACAAATTTGACAGTAACATCTCCTCTCTCTCTTTCCTCTTTCAGAAAGTAAAAAGACATATTTTCTAAAATGTCAAACATAGAAGTTCTTCTTCCACCACTTTCAGTCTTTTATATATTTTAACTCTTACAATAAATGCCATACATGTATCAAGGAAGCACATAAGTTCTTGCATCGCTTACGTCATGTGGGTCCTAAATCTAATGGTGTGCAATAAGTGTCAGGTTTCCCGATAATAACTTATTTTCATACTTGCCCGTCTTTAACTGTGAGTTCTGGGATTCACAGCCAATGTTACATATCTGTCAGAGTTTATTTGCAAACACTAGTTGATCCTACTCTTAATGCTGGTGTAAGAGGAGATAATTTAAAGATTAGTCTGGCACCACAAGGTACCAGATATAGTGTCCAAAATTGGATCAGTTGTTGGTCCTCTCAGTGGGTTTTGTACTTGTCCAAAGGAAATTAAAGCTGAAAGATTTAGTCAGCCTGTTAAAGTCATCACTTGGTAAATGTGTGAGTCTTTTTCTTACCACTACCTCATATAACTGTCTCACGCTCTCAATCTGACTGCTTCTCTTCTTGAACTCCTCAAGGGTTTCATCTGTCTCTCTAGACTTCCTTGCTCACTGAAGGGTGTGGGTGACTTGAGTTCCAGAGAAGCTTTGAATAACAGAGAGGAGAGAAATAAAAGGAATAAGCCCCACAAGCCCACAGTCATCCAGCTGAAAGGAAGAGACACAGGATTAACCATGCCTGAGCCAGTCCCTGAAGGTATGCAGATACTTTTTGCACAATCTATTGTAATTAGTTTTGAGACTTGGTTTCACCTGCAGGGTTAGATAGCTTGATTTGTTGAGGTACATTGGATTGAAATATACATAATAGTAATTACATAGAAATGTTGCAGAATTGAATGTACTGTGAAATGTGAGGAGATAGGAGGACAAATTGAAAAATATATATACATTTATGACAATGAGATATTATTTCTGTAACCACAAATGTTACTGTTTAACTTTAATAGCATGAGGATCTAGATGGGAAGGAGAAAGTTGCCTTGAGTCCAGTCGCATTTATTTTATGAAAGCACTGATGAGCTTCACAGAGCTTGAGCCTCAGTTGACCCTTAGATGTAGTTTCATTGCAACTGTGTTTTGCAGTCTGACAGACTTTTAAAAAGGATTTTCTTTTTAATGATAAATTCATCAGTTATAGTAACAACGCCAACTATTTTCTTTCCACAAGGGAGCAGACGATTTGTTTGCTGTGTGTTAAAAGTATGAATAGATAAAACACGATGCTATAGTGCAGAAGATTTACAGTAAAATTTTTACTGATAATGCCTATATTAAGTCACTGTGTCAGAGTGCACTCCAAATACTTTAAAATGAGATTAAAGAAATGTAAAAAATTATTCATTAAAAATTGTGATGATTCACTGCTCATGCTGCTGAATCAAGAGCTGCTAGGAAAATTAAATACCATCTTTTGCCTGTTGCATTCTGTCCGTAAAGAATATTTTAGAGGCTAGAAATAATCACATAGTCAGCTATTGTTGTGTTTTCCATATATCAATGACATCAGTGCAAATGGTTGCATTGACTGCATGGTAAAGCCTCCAGAGTGGTTCAGTAGCTACTACTACAGCTTAGGTGTCAAGTGTTCAGAGGAAATCCAGCTTACAGTTACTCACTAACTTCATAGTGTAGACCCACACTGCGAGTAATAAAGGCAGAAGTAGGAGCTTTGAACACAACATTGACAAGGAAATTATTTATCATCCCAGTGCTGTAATGGAATCATTCCCATTTGGAGATTTTGTATTCTTGACGGAAAGTTATGTTGTCATAAAAAGTTGTCTGATGGCCTTCATTTCTGTGCTTGATTTTGTCATTGCCACATAAAGGTAATAAACTTGTCTGTAGCAGATTAGCTCATTTTTAAGACATCTATAAATATCTTTATTTAAAATTTTATCTTATGTTAATATCACAATGGTGGATTTAATAAGCACTGCTAGAGTTAGACTACTTGACAAAATCAGACTTTTGTTCTCTCCCTGCAGCAAGCTTTTTAAAGATACACTGTAAAATATACCCTTTTTATTTATAAAAGTTCCCTTGGAATAGAGGCAGACACTACTTTTATTCACCAAATACAGGTACAGTTGGATTCTCAGTCAGGATCTGTACCACTCACTGCTAAACCAAACTTAACTGCAAAGTTTTGATGAAAAGGAGGTTTAACAAATTCATGGGGTGTTTATATGTGCCAAAAGACACCTTATAAGGTAACTGAACAGTTAACTCTCTGAAAACTCTTCAGTCAGCTTGGGGTTTGCATTTGTCAGTCAGGAGCAAGATTAATCTAACAGCATATAATTCACCGTTTGCTAATGAAGTTCAGCGAAAACATTTTGCTGAGTCATGCTGTGGCTAGGTGAGGAGAGAAGATAGTAGCAGTTTTTATTTGCATATTCATAAATCTGTTCATGTAAAATAAGCAAGTCGTTTAAGACATGGAAAGATTATTGTAACAGGAAAAATGGCTAAATATATCATTTTTTTATTTACAGAGATGAGTGTTTTGGGTTCAGTGAACGATATAAGAGAATTTAGGTACAAGGGTCTGAAAACCTGCCATTGTTTAGTTTTTTCACCTCTCCAGAGCTTCATGTTATAAATATGTAAAGCTGTGGTAGACAGAGAAGTGGAAGATGCAATAAATAAGTAAATAACTGACAGCCATCCATCTGTAGTTTTTCTCGCTTCTTCTCTCTCTGTCCTAACCCTGCTTTCAGAGAATAGCACCATCAGCGAGATTCAGATTCTTATGATGAATCTTCATCCATTCTTCCACCATGTCCCATAAATGAGAGGGACTTTGAAGTTTGTGGTCAATGGAAGGCATAGGAGTCTTTTTTCCATAAATTACGACATGCTGAAAAGTTAGAAAGAAATTTTTCCCCTATAAAACATCTGCCCGCTTGAGCTTTGATATATTTACCCAAAAAGTATGCTAAACAACTGTATTTGTTCCAACAGAAATTCATCCTGCTATCTAAAGCCATTTATTGGCCCATGATATGAATCATTTTCTGTCTTCACACACAGGATGACTTGAAACATTATCTGAGTTGCATCACTTAATATTGGCCAGATCCCACCCTCAGCTAACAGCTAAAAATACTCTGAAATAACCACTGACCTTGTGCACTTTTTTTCCCATGAAAGTTCATCAAGTTTCACCCCACCCCAGAGTATCAGGTTTTACTTTACCACTTTTGCTGTCCCAGCGGTTATAAATCATTATGTAATCTGTCAATTCTAACCAGAAAGTTCCTTGTTGGTAAGCAGACCTGATGCCCCAAACTGAATTTTGGCGCTGCTCCAACGCAGTCAATCAAGCCCATGACAGTCTTCTAGTCAGTGGTTGTAAGCGATGATTTGATTTATGATCATATTTCCTTTCATCACTGACGCCTGATGAAACACTATGAGGGAAAATTGAACCATAACTGCTGTGTGAAGTTTTTCCAGTCCGTCAGAGCAGTTTATCTTTTTCAGCATACAAGAACCTTGATGTGGAACGATGATATGATTAACTACCTTATTTTGAATGAATAACGTCATCTTTATATCACTCTTAAACACACATCTTTGATCATCACACTCGCAGACTGACAGGCAGGTGTTTGCTTTACTTTTTAAAAAACAATGGTTGATTTGTTGGTCTACTGTTGAGGTTTTTCATTAAGTATAAAATTCAGTCTTGTCAAGATCCATATCAAGAACCAAAAGTAAAGACACACACAAAAGATTACAAAGTAAGTGTTTTTGATACGTACATTCCGAATTTAGCAGCAGGAGTGCAAATAAGATGATGATCTCTATCAGCAGGAGAGCAGAGACCAAACACAAGCCTGACCGGGCTTGTCTCATATCCATACATTCTCAGATGTGGACTTAAGAGAATGAACCTCATGCACCATCAATTCTTGCATTGCAGGCAGGCGTAAAATACCACCTTTAAAGGGGGCTCCCCCAGTTAGACAAATCCCTTCTAGAGACTTTGAGCTGATGTAAGGAAGATAATGATGAAGCTCATGGCCTGTGTCGCACAGCATTTGTTGAAATAACGGTATATTACTGTAAAATAAACAAAGCAAAATCAGAGTGGGTGTAGAGCTCAATAACGTATTAAATATGAGGCCTAAATGAAACTGTCTGGCAAAAGTACAGTGAATTTGTACCAAGTTGACAATCATTTTGTCTTCTCTTAAAGTTTTAAATTTACTCAAAATTTAAGGGATAAATCTATGGAAACTTGATTAACTCATATCAGCCAAAGGGTTCCCAAAAGTTTCTTTATAGAACTACAGCAACCTCTGCAAATATTTTATTTCAATATTGAAAGTAGAGTAGAAGAAATACACATTTTGTTATCTGTTACTCAGATATCACCCTAAACACTCAGTTAGTGTAAATAAAGTTGTGTGTTGTGTAGAGAGCCTCAGAGTTTGTTGGAGTCACGTCACCCAATATCTATCTTTATGTCTGAGCCATCAAACACACTGTAAATCTGACTGTCAGTGCTAGAACTGGAGATGTAAACAGTGAGGGGAAGGCCTGCAGTACCAATACTGCAAACCAGTTAAGGCGAATAAAAAAAGGATATAAAAATAATCAGACTAATAATCAACCTTTTGATACCTTGAGACAAGATACTAGTAGTACAGACTGTGTATCGATAGACAAAAAAGTAAACGTGAACATAATATACCTTCTCTAAAAAAAAAAATTTGTGCATTAACATGAAGTGCATAGCAATAAAAATCTGATAATTATGTGTCTTGGTCTGCATATCAAAGCACATAGAGTCTCTAAAGGGAATATTTAAACTGTGAGGAACAGCTGTTCAGAGGTTCATTACCTTGCCTTATACCAAACTTGTTGAGTGTGATCAAGATTCTCACCCCAAGTGGATAAATTTATCAGATGCTGATGCAGATTTACACTCAATGCAGGTGTTAAATCCTCTGACAGTTAACAGAAAGTCTTAACAACACTAAGACTTTAATGTTGTTAAATACACTACAGTTTGTGAGTTTGCTGGATTATTGTCTCATTTTTACAAATAAAATAAACTACCATCTTGCTTAACAGTGACATAGAATTCAATGAAACACATCAGATATTAGCAAGATACATTGTGGAATAGTGAAAGAAATCAAGTATATCATCCTCAAATTTAACATTTTCTTCCATCAGTTAGAAGTAATTAGGCACGATTACATTTTTACAACGGCAAAGCGAACACACAACAGCCATTTTAGGCAGAAATTTATAACAATCCTCAGTGAAAACCAACACACACAGGGTCAACTTAGCCTGACCATTCAAGGAAACCGTATGCAGCTTTAGAGAATGTGGCATGACTTCAGGGAGGTCATAAGACACCGTCCCTGGCCTTTTCCAACTACTGAATTGACCCCCACAGAGACGCTTGGGGAGTCTGGTATATTATATGCCTCTATTTTAGTTGAGAAATTTCTTTTCCCAGAATTAGGCCTCAACAATGATATGAACAGCACCCAACATCAAAAAAAAAAAAGAAAAAGAAATTATCTCTTGAAGCTCCAATTTAGCTTTCGAATCATGTTTTCGAGATCAGGATATCCGTTTCAACGATCTGTGCCGGAGGTTGCAGAGAGCAGTAGAAATTTCAAACGTGCCTGTCCTCTTATCCGGTGAGCTATATTTTAGATTTATGAAGTGAGATTACAACCTTTACCATGACATCAGATACACTCTAAACATTCTTGAAATTACTATTTTATAGAGAGCCATCAGTTTCAGGGAAACATCCATTTAGATATCGTAAACTAGGTAATTAAAGGCAAAGGTCCAGCATCTATTGAAATCCTTCCATTCCAATGGAATTACTTTGCTCATTGGAATTAATTTCCATTCATTCCCCATAGATGCACCCCCAGCAGATGAAGGTAAGGCTAAATCCTGGGAATGAATTGACATGGATGCACTAAGTTGACATTTAGGGTTCCAATTCAATATATGCGCCTTTATAATCCATGTAATATATGCACAAAAGAGTGCATATATGTGCTACTCTGTGTGAACATGATAATATCTGCATGAGTCTTTTATATTCATTTTTTTTTATTTTTCAGCTAGTGACCTTCATAATTTTTGAAGTGTCTTTTATTTACCAAAGAAAACCCCACTAATTAACATTAAGTCAGCGGCTGCCAACAGTATTATTCATTTCAGACTCAATGTCAAGTTATCATTCTGCACTGTACTAATAGTCTGTATTTGTGCACAGTGCTGCATAATACACTCTATTTTGCGTGTTTTTTTTTGCTTTGTTGAGTTTTTGGATTTTAAAATACATCATCTGGGGAAAATATTGTTTCAGGGAAACATCCATTCAGATATCGTAAACTAGGTAATTAAAAGAGACAGCAAAGGTCCAGCATCTATTTAAATCCTTCCAGTCGAAGAAAACTTTTGAAACACTATATTTTTTGATAATACATGAGTGTTGCTTATATGGATAGAGTGGGTGATGTGTGTGGCTAATGATTTTCCTTCTCTGTCTCTTTTTTTCAGCTAAACCAGCAGAAGAGGGTAAGTCAGTTACTCCACAGCATTTTCCCTTTTGGCGTTTTTGTGTGCCTCAGCTTGTCGCAGATTTACATGTTCACAAGTCTCACATTTTCACCTTTTCACTCACATATGTCGGCAGCCTGTGTCATGGCTCCAACTTTTAATGGTGTGTAATCAGCATGCACGATGCTTTCATTTATTCATAAACACATCTTTATTTAATTTGTGTATGCCCTCATGCTACTTGCTCTACACTCTACCCTTAGGTATTTCACTGAGAATCTGTTCTACTGCACATTACATGATTGTTGAAACTGTTTACTCAACCAGCTTCAGATTAGGAGGCCACACAGACAGTGCAACATTAGGAAAAATGCTTTGGTTTCTGCAATTCATATTTGAGTGTGGCCATGTGATACTGGTGTGGATTTAAAGTGTTGAACACTAATGAAATATGTTTGCCCAGCTGTCAGTGTCTCTGATATTTATTTTGAAATTGACTACCGTGGTATTACTTTTCATTTGCCATGCCTAACAAAGATTCGCTTATTTTAGCCCCAGAGGAGCCAGCTCAAGTGGATGAGGGACAACAAGGTTTTTAGTTTGTTTGTTTCATTTTTGTGACTTTGGATTTTTTTTTCTGCATTTACACATTGTTCAGTTTTTACATTAATTGGGTTTGTGTTGAACTAACTGTTGAACAATGCACTTGAACTAATCAGTCAGGGTGATTATCTTAATGATACAGAACAAGTAGTTTGGCTGTAGATAATCACTCGAGCAATTACCGAATCAAGTAGATGGGCCTAAAAGTGAATCGCACTGCGAAACAACACAAAGCTGCTGAAGGGGATAATGTTATTATTTTGCCACTTGTATTCAGTGGGTTTGCTTCCTCATTATTTTCCAGCCTGCAGCATGCATCACTCGTGTTTACTAAAATAACTACTACAGTAAGACAAAGTAAACTACTTTGTTTTCATCAACAACCAATCTAATGCCAGACATCAGCGATGTGGCGCTGTTTCCTGTACATGTATGCAAGTACAAAAAAAAGGAAACCTTTGTTGATTTGGAGTTTTTTGTGTCCATTTGCATTGTGAGGAAATGATTTGTATATATAAGGCAGAAAAGACAAATCATCTGCATGGATTTTGATGTTCACTGACTGACTGTAAATGGATGCATTTTCTGCATCCATGAGCTCTGTTTCTTTCGTTGACCTTTGGACTACATTTCCCTGCAGGCATGTACAGTGTGAGAAAATATCTGCAAGGTTTTGCTGGTCATATGCAGATATGTTGAGTTTTTCACTCTCTGCGATATTCCCAAATCAACATTGTTCTTTCTTGCAGCACTCAACATATTTCTGTATTCAAACACTTAACCATAATTCTATTTGCCCAGCTGAGCCACAGCCAGAAAGAAATGGTAGGCACCTTTTAGCGTCAATGGAATTTTTTGCCAACATTTTTCTCAGTTTCTTCAATTTTGAGTAAATATTTTGAATAATTACTTTGCTCTTTGGAATTAATTTCCATTCATTCCCCATAGATACACCCCCAGCAGATGGAGGTAAGGCTAAATCCTGGGAATGAATTGACATGGATGCACTGAGCTGACATTTAGGGTTCCAATTCAATATATGCGCCTTTACAATCCATGTAATATATGCACAAAAGAGTGCATATATGTGCTACTCTGTGTGAACATGATAATATCTGCATGAGTCTTGTATATTCAATTTTTTAATTTTTCAGCTAGTGACCATCATAACTTTTCACTGTGTTTCTTCATAAATATGCAAAGTGTCTTTTATTTATCAAAAAACCCCACTAATAAACAATATGTCAGTGGCTGCCAACAGTATTATTTATTTCAGACTCAATGTCCTAAGGTATCATTCTGCACTGTACTAATAGTCTGTATTTGTGCACAATGCTGCATAATACACTCTATGTTGCGTGTTTTGTCTTTGTTTTTTTTTTTTTTTTTTTGCTTTGTTGAGTTTTTGGATTTTAAAATACATCATCTGGGGAAAATATTGTATTTCAACTTTTCTTTTCTGTGCATCTTCTTCATGTTGTTCTATTTAACTACATGTTTATTAATGTATGCCTGCGGTAACACTTGACATGTTAAAGGGAAAACTGCAGCAAGAGGGAAGGGATTCAGAGTTTTTTCATGAAATGTTAAAGTGCTTCTATTTTTACTGTATGTTGGTCACTGTAGCAACTTTTGTGTTTAACAAGCATTTTGCTTCCTAGCTGCTTTTTTTTGTTTGTCTCATTTGCTTTCTTGTCTGCAGCAGGTTCAGAGGATGATGAGGATGGTAAGAAAAGAGCGAAATTTATGTTGCTTATGCCTCTCAAAATCTTCTGTTTGAGTGTCAATAATGTTATTTTCTATGTAATTCTGGTATTTTTGTATATTTCGTTATTTGAAACAATTTTGACTACTTCAATCTGGACTGATTTCAGGCTTTTTTGTATCATCAAAATTTTAAAAACCCTATTAATAATTTAGTTTTGCTAAATTGGATGTCGACTGAACTAGACGGTTCCATACAAACCTTCTTTGGTTTGTACCTTTTCTGTAATTAAGCTCAATTAAGACCTCAATTTTTGGGGGGAGTCACAAGAAAGTATTGTATACGTATTCAACAGGTCTTAAAAATGTTTGTGACACTGCTTGATTAAAAAGCTTACAAAATTTTTATTTCCTGGTATGCTACAGCGCTGCTTGCAGGTTGCAGTAAGTATGCAGAGGTTGTGCTTGGCTCTCTGCAAAAACCCAACCAGCAACCACCCTATTATCAATTCATTTGAAACTTGTGCCACAGCTTTTGTGTGGAATTGTAGCACTTTAACTTTATACATTATTCCCCTTGATGGGTGCCATTTTAATGAGATATACATTATTAACCTCACCTATCAGTCTTTCAAAAAAAAAAAACATTTTCTAAAAGATGTGTATCTCACAGAGACCCACAGAGCTTGCAGCTGGTTGCAACTAAACAGTAACTACCTGCAGGGTTAGGTCAGGCCTACAACCTGCAAGGTCCATGGTCATGTCATGGAGAAAACGAAGAGGTCGTTTATTGCGTGGTGCTACCATTGTCTCATTCATCTGTTATGTACCCTAGTATCTGCTTATGTTGCCAGACATGTCAGATAGAAATTATGAAGGTTGTGCTATTTCAACCATTCAGAGTCCTGTCCTTTCCATCTGTGACCTATGATACCAGCTCTCTTTTGCTTTTGGCCCTCTGGCAATTTAAACAATGAGAGTGGAAACACAGCTGTGGTTCAAGTACAACACTGGCAGCTGTGACTGTTAACATACCAATTGTCATCTGATTTGATGACACTTTTTATGGTTGTTTCTCAACTTAACATTATTCTGTACTAGTATTTGCACAGACAAGGTCAGTGAATGAAGTCATCCCCTGATTTGAAGTCATTGCCTTCAAACCATGCATACTCTGAACATATGGTCATGTCTCATCAGCTCAAAGGCTTTGAGGTTGTCTAACTGAACTGGCTGGCAAAGCCATGCATTTTGATTGCTAAGTCAATGGTCTATAAAATCATGTTCTTGCACCATAGCTCAGGTTTTACAAGTAAAGTCCAAGGGCTGTTTTCATGTTAGTGAGCTGTGCCTGTCTGCCAAGTCTTTCAGGGCTACAGCTGAGTTGAGCATCTGCTCTCTTTTGACTGACTAAGAGGAGATTGGATGGAAAGACGTAATAGAAGTGCTAAGCCTTTGGGGAACTGAAGGCTGCTAATTCCTATGTGAAATGTCCTGTACTTGCTACGCCTTAAGGGAGAAGCCTAGACATTTGACTTTCTCTGCTTGGACACAAGAGTAGGTAATGGAAACTGAGGAGTCTGTAATCTTTTCTGGAGAGCACATTATCACATGTTTGGAAGTCAGTAGTTTTAGCCGCATAGAATGCAGCATGGAGGCACAGCCAAGATCACCAGGAAGATGGCCAAAGTTTTTCCATTTTGGACTGTTTGGTGAGATGCACATGATGATCTGCAGCCACAGTCACATCAAAGAGTGCTGCTTTGTGTCCTTATATGCTATGCTGTGGAGGTTGGCTGCTCTGCTGAAACATCTCTATAATATGGCCTGCCAAGCAAACAGGGAGTTAAAGCAGCCAGGATGAGATCCTTAAATGTTAAGTTTGGTTCCTGCCCTGAATGTAACCTCTATAAAATTTGATGCAGCTGCAGCTTTTCCCAAGTCTGTTTATCTTTTCCCAGCCGTTATGAGTGCACATTATGTCCTGCCAAGAATGCCCATCTCTAAATGTGGACTCAGCTGGCACCTCCAGCAGTTGCAACATTTTCTCAGGGAGTAAAGGTGTAGCCTACTGTGCAGGAGATCAACAAGACAGAGCTCATCATTAGTTGGGCTATATAGTGAAGAAGAGAGAAAAAAAAGGGGGAATTGATTAAGCAGGTGCAAAACTATTTTTTTTTTGGAAACTGGTCCATTTTTTTGGTTTTCATGTCATATTACCCCCAAGCAGCAACTTCAAGGACTGAAAATTAAGACAATGCATTATTGCCAAAAATGACATATCCCCAAAATAAGTTAGTCCTGATGACCCCGTCAGTATTCTTTATGAGCCACCACCCTATGTGAGTCATACATGTATAAACTCTTTGGTAACAGAGTGAAGACTATCTCCAAAGTTCCCCTTCCTTTGTTTTTCATTTGCATAGTTAGGGTCATGGTCAAGATTAAGGGCAAAAGGAGGATTAGTTTAACATAGTCCTGCCACATTTAAGTGTGCACAACCAAAATTGGGCAGCAACTGACATTGGTGGGTGGCCAATATCAGAAAAATTTGCTTTTTTCTTTTGTTTAGTTCTCAAGTTATGAATAGTTAAGCTAGTTACTGCTAAAAATGACAATAACAATGGATGTGCATAGAGTGTCCTCAGATCCTCAGTCAGATCGGAACTTTGCATCTCAACTTTACATCTCAACAAGACAAACAATAATCGGAACTAAATGTTTCAGTGGTTTCTCACCAGTATTTCAGGTTGTTAGTAAAGCAAGCTACTACCAAACCAAAGTTACAGCATGGCAACAAGCAACTCTGAGAGGATGCACTTAATACAAAACTTAGCTGGGCCAGAAAGCCAGGTTGTCTATATCCATAACTGGCTATGTAGACAAACTCACACTATTCTACCTCAATCATATTACATCCTGTGTTTTTTTCCTTTCTGTGTTAGAAGAAAGAGCTTTGATGTATAATAAGAGTTTTGGACCAAAAAAAAATGAAGAAGGTAAAACATATGAACTGCTTAATGACATTATTGACCCCAGTAACTAGGAGCTAAGTGGGCATTTCACACCTGAACAAGACCTGAAATTATATGTCTGTGAATTCTCTGTTAGAGGATAAGTTTCCTTCATACACAGTAGGCACCACTTTTAGCTTCTATTTTTTCTGTTTATGATTGGTTTAATCCCTGTCCTGACTCTAGACTGGGTATTGCACTACACCGAGTTGGCCTTCAGTGCATTTATAAAGAGTAGAATTTCTGTGTGGGAAGTTCTTATCATACCAAGGCTGTTTACAGATATTCCTAAAGGGGTATGGTATGGTGTGTAGGGGGCTTATCATCACTTAGGTTTTTTTGGGGGACTTAAAGGATAAGACCGGTTTTTTGACATTGGGCCCTTGATTTCACATTATAACATGATGTTCTACTCACCCCTGCTTGTTGTTGGTCATTTGGAGCTGTTCCGAAGATATTCGCGAGGCGTCTGCCTGCTCTCTTGAGATATTCGGCCATGAAACGGTTTCCTATGGGCAAGCTTATACAGGCACAAACTATGCTGTTTATAATTTATTAATTACTGTACACTAGCACTGATAACGTGGAGGTGCGTCGCTTACTTAAAAAAATCCGGGTTACTGTAATTTTGATTTTTTTTGTCGTAAAGTGGGTGTTACTGACGTCCTCATCGTGCTACTGCCACAGACAGCCCACAGACCTGCTGCCTATTTATTCATTCAGCTAAAATTCAAAATTAGTAACCCGGATTTTTTTAAGTAAGCGACGCACCTCCACGTTATCAGTGCTAGTGTAGAGTAATTAATAAATTATAAACAGCATAGTTTGTACCTGTATAAGCTTGCCCATAGGAAACCGTTTCATGGCCGAATATCTCAAGAGAGCAGCCAGACGCCTCGCGAATATCTTCGGAACAGCTCCAAATGTTCAACAACACGCAGGGGTGAGTAGAACATCATGTTATAATGTGAAATCAAGGGCCCAATGTCAAAAAACCGGTCTTATCCTTTAACTGCCACTGAATATTAGCAGGAAGTTGCTGCCAATCTCCTTAAAAAAATAAATAATTAAATTTCTGTCATGGTATCTGGTATCGTGGTATCTGAGGGGAAAATGCAAAATAACACATTCAAATAAAAGAAAACAAGCAGCTTTGCACAATCAGTCCAAAAGAAGTAATCAAGGTAATTTCAAATAATATATCTGATGTTTGATGATTAAACATCCAGTAATCAACACATATTGATTACTTTCTGTGTCAACTGATATAAGTCATGATTTTATGATCATGAAAAAAAACTGTTTGCGTTTGACTGTGTGGTGTGTTAGTGTAATAATACTTCTACAGAAAAATCATTCTGTCGCTACTTGATTCCAGACCTGAGAATATACGGTTCTGTCCAATGTTGGGCAGCTTCACTTGCCTTGTTCACTCTCGAGTTTTTTTGTGACTTATGGTACAGCATGACTTCAGATTGTTGGCATGTTTGTTTTTCCCAGCTGGGGCAAACAATGCAGCACAGGATACGGGTAAGCTGAATGAAGTCACAGAGTGGGAATGTGACAGTCGTCCACATGAAAATGTGATGAAATGCATTTGTATGCATCCTATGTGTTTGTCAAATGTCAGGATTTAACTATATGTCATATTTTTGAGCAGCTTCCTTCGCCTCTTTTCTGTCATCGTTTCCAAGCTAAGCTGTGGCATTGACTTATTAATACACGGAATCACTTTATTAGGGTCAGGTCCTCTCACCATTGGACACCAAAGCTGAGTGTTGCTCTGAATTATAACAGCTATCTTAAGATTCTGAAACCAGTTTAAACATTTTAAACTGAGGGCTAAATATTGGCCTGTGGTAGAAAGTGCTGATGTGTGCAGGTCAACAGGTGCACTTGGCAGAAGTTTTATACTTAGCACAACCAGTGTTCATTAAAACATTCTGGACCCTCTAATTGGTCAGGCTACTTTGCTGCAGTGATTATATGTCACGAGAACTTGTGCTTCCTGGAACCTGTGATGCACTTTATCTGTGGTTGAGGGAGGCAGTTCATGTTGCTGCTTCACTTACAATCAGTCAGGGAAACCATCAGTTACTGTGAGAGTCCAAAGTTCCCCAACTGCACACAAAAACATTTTGGAAATCCTTTTTAATTAAATTATTAAAAGATAAAAGCATGCTTTACTTATCAGAAGTACCGGTTTGACATGTGGCCAAATGAAAATGGCAAGAAACACATGAATAAACACTTAAAATATCACATACATTATTATGTTATTAGACAGTAAAAGCCAGAGGATTACTATATTTGTGAAACAAGATACAATTATTTTCTAATAGTTATGATATTACTTCGACAAATTGCTTATGTGTTGTTTTATTGGTGCTTTTTTTAATTATTACTTACAGTTAGAGCTTGCAGGCTAAAGAAATCCTTGATTTTTATGTTAGCATGTTGTACGTGTTTGCAGGAAACGTGTTTGCAGGAAACATGTCCTTGTATTGGCTTTTCAGTCATTTAAGGCAGTCCCTTCTTGTTTATAATTTATTAGGCTTATGTGCTATATACGTGCACCATTTGTGTGTACGGCTGAGAATTTTTCATGGTTCATGAAAACAAATTTAATACTGCAGCTTTATTTGTTGCAACCCGAGCACATTGTCAGTGCCATGTATGCATATGTTTAATTAACTTGAGTTTGATGAATGCATTAAAATTCAACCTCAAAACTAAATTGAGTAACTAAGTTACATTTTTCCTGTTTTGTTTCAGAAGCGGGGTCTTCTCAGCTCGAGGGGCTCTTTGTTGAGAAGCCGCCGAGCAGTGTTGTCGCTGTTGCAGGTCAGACGGGCGCACACACACGCACACACAACTATATAAGATATTGTGGACAGGAAACTGTGACAATCCATTGTGCGCACCTTAGGAAATGTCAGAATTCATTTTTGTTTTTGCAAATGGCAGGAGCGAATGTGACTTTCATCGCCAAGGTAGATTCAAGCACTCTGACAAGAAAACCCGCCATGAAATGGCTGAAGGGCAAGTGGCTGGACCTGGGCAGCAAGGCTGGAAAACATTTGCAGTTCAAAGAAACTTATGACAGAAACACAAAGGTGGGTCGCTGTGTGATCTGATCAACCTGCTTCAGAAATAAGCAAGTATCTAATTGAATATCATTTTCTGGCCAAGATCTATACTTATGAAATGAAGATCATCAAAGTGGTCCCTGGAGACGCTGGGGGCTACAGGTGTGAGGTGTCAGCTAAGGACAAGTGTGACAGCTCCACCTTTGAGATCTCTGTGGAGGGTGAGAGAAAATTGTCTCTGCCTTGCTGAGACTGTATGTGCTGGTGTTTTGATCTGATCCGCCAATAATTTACATTGTCTGCAACTTCTCTTGTTTCAGCTGTACAGAAGGATGAGGAAGCAGATATTTTGTCTGCCTTCAAAAGAGCGTAAGTTTGTGATTTAGCCTGTGTGTGGAATCTGTGTGTGGAAATACACAAGAGGGAAAATGCATTTGTAGACTATGTATAGCCTTTTCCAGGGCGTATATAAGCGTCTTTCAGTCTATTTTCATATTCCTGTATGTCAGTAAATGTTGTACCAATGTGGTCACATATTTAAATATGTAGTACATATTAAATATACTGTATTTCCATACACCCAGGGATGCTGGAGAGGACGACGGAGATCTGGATTTCAGTGCTCTGCTGAAAGCTGCTAAAAAGTGAAAGGATTCACTTTATTTGCAATCTTATCAAGCACGTAACATGTATTTCGTAAGAGAGATCCTTAATTTGACATTCTTTTTATTTGACTGACAGGAAGAAGAAACCTCAAAAACAGGAACCAGAGATAGATGTGTGGGAATTGCTCAAAAATGCCCACCCAAGCGAGTATGAGAAAATCGCCTTTGAGCATGGCATTACTGACCTGAGGGGCATGTTGAAACGTCTGAAAAAGATGAAAGAAGTGACCCAGATTCATACTGAGGGTAAGTAAAGTCAGTTAGGAGGGAAAGGAGAGGAGAGGCATTTCAAGTATTAAGAACAGGAATTAGGTGGTGAAGGCGGAAGAAAGAAACAGGACAAAGAACTACGAATTATTAACTGATATTTTTCTTTTTCTGTCTTACAACCCCAGCTTTCCTGAAGAAGCTTGAATCTTGCTACACAGTGGAAAAGGGCAAGAAAATTGTCCTGTCATGTGAAGTGCTTGATCCCAATGCCCAGGTCAAATGGCTGAAGAATGGTCAGGAGATCAAAACCTCAGCCAAGTACATGCTGAAAAGCATTCATACACACACACACACACACACACACACACACCAGTTGTTGTTAGTTCACTTTTATTTTGTTTGTTTTTTGTATAATTTTAAATCAATGCCTCTAAGTCAAATGCAGGGGTTTGGCTGCATGGTTTAGCCAAAATAACCAAGCTTCAATGGACATAATGGGCAGTGCTTTAAAAATATCAAGCTAAAATTATCTGTGCCACAAAGTCATACTTGGATATGATTCTGCCATTGCCATGTTTTATTTTTAGACAAAGTCATAAGAAGCCTCCCAGTAGGTTAAGCAAGTCACACTGCCCAGTCAGCTTATGCCCCAAGCATACTAAGGCACATATCTCCCCTGTCCCCAGAGTCTGTTCGATAAATTTAAAACGGTCAAAAGTCAAACTTTAAATCAATTTGAAACACTAGCTGAAGGGGTTTGTTTGAGAGATTAAAGAGAGAATATATTGAAATGCATATTTCTTTTTTTCTTAACTAAAATCTCAATACTCAGTTTGAGCCGTAGATTGACATCCTATTTGTCACTTTTCAAGGTATGTCATTGAGGCGAATGGGAATATGAGAACACTTACCATCTTGAGGGCAAACCTGGCTGATGATGCTGCATATGAGTGTGTGATTGGCGAGGACAAGTGTTTCACAGAGGTGTATGTCAAAGGTGCACAATCTCTCTCTTTTTTTTAACTGTTTGTCAGCAGAGTCAACATGAAATTACAAAAAAATAACTATAATGCACTTTGAAAACGGCCTTGGAGAGATAGAGGTTTAACATCTCACAATGATCTATTCAGAGCCCCCTGTGACCATCACCAAGCTTATGGATGACTATCACGTGGTCGTGGGAGAAAAAGTAGAGTTTGAGATTGAGGTGTCCGAGGAGGGTGCCCATGTCCTGTGGTCAGTGAACATCACACAATTTTGCAACTTAGTCTCAGCCTAATTTGACATAACACTTTTTAAATTTTCTAGATATAAATTGTTCTTGCAAATTGAGTAAAGTTTCTGTTCTTTACATCTGATAATAATATAACGGGATACATCTTGTTTCTTGATAATTAGAAAATGAAAAACCTCAGTTTATATTTTCACATACTTGATTTAGTTTAGCCTGTTCATATTTGCTTTTGAATTAAAGGGCCTTTGAGGATGAAGAGCTCCAAAAAGACTCCACAAAGTTTCGCATCAAGAAGGATGGAAAGAAGCACTCACTTATCATCCACGAGGCTACACTGGATGATGTTGGAATGTACCACGCATGGACAAATGGAGGGCATACTAAAGGAGAGCTGGAAGTGGAAGGTACAAAAACATGATTATCCAGCTTTGCCCTTATTTAAGTTTTGAGCATTTAAAGAGCCTCTAAAATATTCTAAATAAGGTAATTTGGTGTGAAAAGTTGTCACAATATACAGACTACATGTTATGAATATTTAGTGCTGGTTTCTGTCACTTAAATGTCATATTCTGCTCTGTGCAGTTGAATCAAAGCCCAAGGGCTTCTTTGATTTATACATAAAGTAATAAGTCATGGTAGTGCATGTTAAGTTGTTATGAACCTTCTACGTGTTCCGCTTCCTTCATATGCTCCATGTCCCGCATAAAATATTCACTCACGGTTGCCATTGTCTTATTCAGAAAAGGAGCTGGAAGTGTTGCAGGACATTGCCGATCTGACTGTCAGGGCAACAGACCAGGCTTTATTCAAGTGTGAAGTGTCTGACGACAAGGTCACAGGGAAGTGGTACAAAGATGGAGAGGAGGTCTTGCCAAGTGACCGCATCAAAATGACTCACATTGGAAGGTAAGGATGATATATGCAAGGTAACGACAAAAATCATTGGATTTTTGTTGGAAGTTCATGACAGACACATTTTTGCCTATATATTCGTCAGGCAGATGTTTTCTTTTGATCCTGTTGTCAAACACTATTTACAGGTTTCACCGGCTGATTATTGATGACGTGAAGCCAGAGGATGCCGGCGACTACACATTTGTGCCTGATGGATACGCTCTCTCACTTTCTGCCAAACTGAACTTCTTGGGTAAGGAAGACAGAAATTTTCCATTTTCCATTCATGCTTTAATTCAAACCACGTGAATAATTTTGTCAAATCTTTTTTCTCTCTCAAAACAGAAATTAAGATCGACTATGTGCCCAGACAAGGTAGGTAATCTTAGTTTACATTTGGTCACAAGTAATATAAATCTTTTTGTCCTAAGAGAATCCCGTTCCACTCAATCTCTCTCTTTTTATATTCTGTATTGACCAGATCCTCCAAAGATCCACCTGGACACCACCGGAAACATGGTCTCCCAAAACACTGTCATTGTGGTGGCGGGCAATAAACTTCGCCTGGATGTGGAAATCTCAGGAGAGCCAGCACCCACTGTTGTTTGGTCCAAAGGAGATAAAGTAAGGAACCTATCACAAAGAGCTCAATAAATTAATACTGTGTATATGCATGTTTAAGAAAGCAATGCCAAATTAATCATTTTGATGGATTCATTTGTCATGGTTCTGCACATAACATACCATCAGTCACTGAACAACTCAGTGTAAGCACGGTTTCCTCCTGTTGCTTTGAAAGTGACACGAAAGCAGAGACAGACAAAAAAAGGCTTCAGATAAAAATGATCAAATAAGTCAAAGGATTTTAGATAATTAAAGTCAGGCATTGGCTTTAATATGCTTTTGTCTATCGTGTGGATTTTAATGGTGGAACGTCCCTGAACTTGCCCTTTTAAATAGATCTACAGTTTCATTTACAAGAAACTGAAAGCAAATACTGAAAAATACAAATAGTCTAAAGGAAACAAGTAGGTGAAATTTAAAAAAAACGATATTGTTTCAAAATGGTCTCAAACCCACCACATTCCAAACCTCCTTGTGAGAACTGTGAGTAATTAGGACTCTGTTCATATTTAAAAACTATAAAATAACATTTGAGCATTTTCTTTCAGTATAAATAATTTCTATGCTGCATGAGTCAGGGCACTGATACCAGGGGACGAACAAATAACAGTATTTAACACCCAGGGATGACAACCGTTATCTGTGCCCACTATCTCCTCTGCATCGTTCACCATAAGGTGGTAAGGTTTGAGTCAAAAAAACAATCTCAGATGCCTCAGAAAGTAAAAACACACAATTTGGAAAAGGGTATGTCTGTGTCTCCGGTGGACAGCTCTTTGCCTTACCCAAATGTCGCATCTGCATGGCACTCACTGTGTAGTCATGTCAAGTGGCTCAGTTGTACCCTATTTCCTTCCACCTATGAACACTTTTATTTAATTCCCAAATTATTTTACTTGGACATTTCACGTTCGCTGAATACATTTATGGTACTAATCTTTCTAACTTCCTGTATTTTAGCCAATCACAGACACAGAAGGGCGTGTAAGAGTGGAGTCCAGGAAAGACCTCACCAGCTTTGTCATTGAGGGGGCAGAGAGAGAAGATGAGGGCAACTACTGCATCTGTGTTACCAACCCAGCTGGAGAGGACAAAGCTAAGCTGTTTGTGAAGATTGTTGGTGAGTGATGGTTTTGAAGATTTTTCAGTCCACCTCTGGCGTAGAAAGATGCCATCGCAAAACTTTGCTTGTTCTGTGATACTAAAACTAACAGAAATCTTGATTTAGATGTGCCTGACCCCCCTGAGAATGTCAAATGCACTGCAGTGGGAGAGGACTATGCCACCATTGTTTGGGAACCTCCTAAATTTGATGGTGGTGCACTAGTCAAAGGTAGGCAATAGATTGTATCACCATCATTTTACACTTAGGTCTACACAGTATACTCTAACATATGGAACATGTTATTTCTCCACCCGCCAGAGAAACTTTTCTTTTTCTCAATCAGGTTATCTCATGGAGAGAAAGAAGAAAGGCTCTTCCAGATGGACAAAGCTCAACTTTGATGTATATGAATCAACTACATATGAAGCTAAAAGGATGATTGAGGGAGTTCTCTATGAGATGAGAGTGTTTGCAATTAACAGCATCGGAATGTCTCAGCCAAGTCTGAACTCCAAACCTTTCATGCCGATTGGTGAGTTTCACAGCCATTTTTGCTTAATCTCTCTCAGGCTCTCCTGTCGCTGTCTTTTTGTTTCACCTCTCTTCACTCAAGCAGGCAGGTCAGTTTTTCCCTTAAGTCTCCTTCTGTCTCCTCCAGCACCAACTAGCGAGCCAACACGTCTGACAGTCAATGATGTGACAGACAGCACATGCACCTTGAGGTGGCTCGCTCCAGAGAAGATTGGAGCTGGAGGCCTGGATGGCTACGTTATTGAATACTGCAAGGATGGAGGTAATGAGACTGTATATTGTATTTATATATTTGACTTGAATGGTTAATTGAAAAACAGATGCTTTACTGCCATTTTGATAATCTATAACAAGATAACAAAATAAGACTCAAATGCCACCAACTGCGCTTTACTACATGCGGTTCTCTTTTTTTTGTCAGATACTGAGTGGGTGGTGGCAAACAAGGAGCTTTGTGAGAAGCAGGGATATGTGGTGCGTGGCCTCCCTGTGGGAGAGAAAATGAACTTCAGAGTGGTGGCTGTAAACGTTGCTGGTCGCAGTCCACCTGCTACTCTGGGCCAGCCCGTCACCATTCGCGAGATTGTTGGTGAGTCAGACAGGTTTAGATGTCAAAAGCAAAAAAACTACCAACTCAATATCAAATAAACCATTTCAGAGTTCTGTATTTTGTGCTGTTTTTAAGATCTGTGTGACTTTTGTTGGCTAGAACTAAATGCTTCCATGTTTTGTATTGCGTGGCATCATGAGACACCTACTGTGTTAACATAATGTCTCTGTCTGCTTCAGAATATCCAAAGATCCGCCTTCCCCGTGACCTGAGAACAAAGTACATCAGGAGAGTAGGAGAAAAGATCAACCTGACCATCCCCTTCCAGGTTAGAGCTGCCAGAACAATAACTTGTGCTAAGAATAAATAGAATCATGAAATAAAAGTCACCACTTGACAAGGATGAATCCTCCAACATACTCCCCAGTTACCCTTTCCCTTTGTCCCTGAGACCATAATAGCATGAATGATAATGATCTACGGCTAAAAAACATGTTTTTTCAGTTAGTACGCATCGTAGTACCCTGTTAATGTCACATCTTTAAACAAGGCTTCTTGAGGACTTCTATTTCACTCTAACGTATCATGTAATTGTGTCATAGGGTAAGCCACGCCCTGTTGCAACCTGGTACAAGGACGGTCAACCAATTGATCCCACAATGGTCAGTGTTCGTAGCTCAAACGTAGACAGTATCCTCTTCATTCGCTCAGCAGAGAGAGAGCATTCTGGAACATATGACCTGGTTGTACAGATTGAAAACATGGAAGATAAAGCCACACTTCATATCAGGATTATTGGTAAAGACTCTCGTGATTTATTTCAGTGAAAATATGTAAGAAATGATAATACACAAGAAAAAATACACAAGACAATGTGAAATGAATCGCTGCTAAACAACTGGAATGTGTTACACAATGTTTGATTCAAACAGATAAGCCTGGGCCTCCCCAGAATGTGAAGGTGACAGATGTCTGGGGTTTCAATGCAGCGCTGGAATGGGAACCCCCCAAAGATAACGGCAACATTGATATTACTGGATACACCATCCAGAAAGCAGAAATGAAGACCAAGGTGAGAGAGGCAAAGGGGACAATGTTTTAAGCCCTCATTTATTTTTAAACTACCCATGTTCAAAAATGTAGTTTGGGCCTATGATTTGACCTGTGATACTTGCCTTTTCCAAACACTTAGCTTATTGTCCTTTTATTTACGTTATCACATTTTTTCCTTCTCCAGGACTGGTTCACTGTTTATGAGCATAATAGACGGACAAACTGCACGGTTTCCGATCTGATCATGGGCAATGAATACATGTTCCGCATCTACAGTGAAAACCTTTGCGGCCGGAGCGAGGAGCCGCGCTCCAGCAAGAACACAGCCGTCATTTCTAAGACAGGTGTGGCAGTGTGTGTTTGAGCAGCTCATCAGCCAGCATGTAAAGTGTGTGGCCTGTATGTTTATCTTTGTAGTGTAAATTGAGTTCTTCACTGGCAATGGATCTGTTCTGTGACATGGGAGACTTTTCTACTTTTACATGAGATGATGAAGTTTCTCTGCCACCCATCTTTTTTTGAAGATTTGGAGCGCAAAGAAAACGCCTTCAAGGAGAAGGACATGACCTGTGCACCTAAGTTTACTCAGCCCCTGGTGGACAGATCTGTTATAGCTGGTTACAGCACTGCCATCAGCTGTGCTGTGAAAGGCTACCCCAAGGTAAACATGCACGATAGAATAATCCGAGCAGTGTGTTACTCACAAAAGGAAGATGGCAAGTTACAGTGTAAAGTTTGTTATGAAACGGAATTGTTTGTACATCTGGCAAGGTTAGACTTTTTTTTTTTTTTAATGAAAGGTCATGTTATGTACCAGCCCTTTCATTACAGTTAGGAATTTCAAGGGACCTCACAATTTACCTCGATTAGGACTCAGAGGTGCGATCATAAAACACTTAGCGCGTCTTCATGCATTGAAAAAGAAGCAACAGGAAAAAAAATTTTTAAAAACCTGCCTGTCGCAGCATACCTGTAGTGAATTAGGACGGTCGCCTATAATCTGTAATAAGTGCTTAGTTATGGTGACCTAAGGTTCTGTGGTAATGTGCCAAGCACATCTAAAATATATCCTGCCATCATAAATTGCTGCATCATGATGGTTTTGGTCCCATTGCAGAGAGTGAGGATCGCTCTCTCAAAGTATCTTCGAGATGGACCATGGCTGTCAGAATTAATACGAATGCAAATCCATGTCAATAAGGTTACGGTGGAGGTTGTAATTTGCGTCGCCCTTTCTGAGTTGGGTTAAGGCTGTGGCATTGCTTGCACAGGTCCGCTGGTCAGGAGCAATAACAACCGGATTTTTTAAAGCATTCTGGCTGGAAACATGCAATGTGGTTTCGCATGTTTGTTTCCAAAATATTTTAGTTTAGCTTCATGGATGCCAAAGTGTTCCAATTGTGTTCCTTGTTGAGACATCTTGTGCATGTGCTGTCTGAGCACTTCCACCTAATCAACTTCCTCGAGTAAAATGATCAACTTTTAAAATCAGTTTTGTGCATTTATGAATCAATTTAAGATTTTCCTAATTGATGTAACTTGTCTGCATCTTTAGCCTAAGATTGTATGGATGAAGAACAAAATGATCATTGGTGGGGATCCCAAGTACTTGATGCAGAACAATCAAGGAGTGTTGACTCTCAACATTCGGAAGCCAAGCACCTTTGATGGCGGCAAATACTCTTGCATGGCTGTCAATGACTTGGGCGAGGATGAAGTTGAGTGCAAGCTGGATATCCATGGTGAGATTCCACAACAAGGGTTTCTGGGTGTTGGGTTGTGTTTTACATGTTGAATATTCAAAGCATATAGCTAAATCTGTTTATGACAGCTTAGATTTTATATAGGTGATAGCAACAAGTCCTCCTGAAATAGTCACATAAATCTGTTGTTCATACCCATCTATACGGCTAACGATGACGTCCTGTAAAGTACCACCTCTACAGGTGCCAAAGGGGAAATGCATCATGTGTGTTTTCACATCAGAGCAGACACCATTTTCAATTTCAGTGTTAAAGAGGCCACAAAGCACCAATAAAGAGAAAGGAGGGGGACAGAAGTAAATACAGCAGCTAAGTGGTGCACTCTCAACCTTTGGCCTTTGTGTGGAATGAGATCGAGACCACAATACTTTCCATCAATAACATAACAGCACATTACCAAAACAATTTTGTCCTGGTTAGGGTTACAAAGTCATTGTTATTGTAACGTTACCATACTGTCAGACACTATTTTCACCCATCACATGCAGGTGCTCTCATGACCACTACAAGTTGCCCATCTGCTAGCAGGGGGGGCATGGGGGGAGTCTCAGAGATACTTGTAACCTACAGGTTGGAAATATAAAGCAAATACCAAGGAGCTTTTAACCATGAGTTCATATTATTGTTGCTACCTTTCTCTTTTGTATCCAATCAAAGGGTCCCATCTGCAGATAATTTGTGTTAAAAGTTGAAAACCGTATCATGGCTCTTTTTAATATATATTGCAGTTTTTTTTAATATATATTTCGGCTCATTTCAGCAAGGGCTAACACTGATCACTTCTGTTATTCCACAGTTGCCGCCGACATGGAGAAGAAATGAGGAACCAGACAGCAGAGAATGTGAAATTATTCAAACCAAACAGTGAATGAAGAGTGAATGTCAAAGAATGGTATACATTATCAAGGGTGAATCAAATAAAATTTATTAAGGCCTACTAGATTTTCTGTTTGGAATACATCTCATCTCTCAATATTCAAATGTGTTGTGTTTAGTGAAAAAAAATTCACATAAAATTCTAAAAGAAGAAAATGGGTCCTTTCAGAATTTGATTGATCAAAATGCATAGTAGATGATTAGGAGAGATGTTTCCACTGTCGGGAAGCATCATTTTAGTATTTTTGGCACATGTGGGGCAGTGATCTGCACTACACATCCCTGGAGTAGTGTGTTCTCCGCCGGCTGATCGCCACCCCTATACTAAACAACAGTGCCACTACCAGGAGTCCGACTGCCACTGCAAGTGCTGTTATGATACCTATGGGAGACAACAATTGTGATTTGTTACATGTGATTAAAAAAGTCTTGGTATTTTAAAAATCAGGAAGCCTGTTGTGGAAATTCCTTCGCTTGGTCCCCAAAGTAAGAGTTGTAATAAACATGCTACACAGACTTAATGTGTGATGAAGCAATACTAATTGGTAATGTAGAAGGCACAGATTATAAAATTTAATTTCCTCACCTGTGCTTGACCATTTTGTCATTAACCCACACTCGACCTCCCATTTCTTTGCCGTCACGTCTTGCACCAGCTCGGTGAACGTGGACAAAGGACAAGGGTTCAAACCTCGGCATCCTGGCACAGGGTTGTGGTAGGGGTTGCGCCAGGATTCATTGCGGTAATAAATCTCCAGTGAATAGGATCTGGGTAATCATTAGAATGAATACAATGAGATGACAGAGTTGTGGGAAGTGTTATGTAAATGAGTTTGTATCATGCTCCAATTTGGCCAGAGCAGGGCTGGATAGATGCCCAATTTCAATTGGACTGAAAGGGAAAGAAATGTTGAATGGTTTGTGCAACTAAATGTGGAATTCAATGACTCAAAATGGGTGTGCGTGTCTGCATCTGACCTAGATAATGTACTTGAATATGCAAAGAGAAAAGCGCATGAAGTAAAAACTAGAAGAAAGTCATTACCCATCATACTCCTGGTAGAACTCAAAGAGTTGACAGGCGGCATAGGGAGGAAGAAGCCCGTTGTAGACGTCCAGAGCTGCCTGGAGGGTGATGAGTGTAGAGTCATGCTGGAAGAAGGAAGGCGCATTGCCGCAGTAAGGAGGTGAGGAGATGTGAACCAGTAGCTAGTGAGGTAAGACTATAAATGTATGTACACAAAAAAAAAATGTTTTTAAAATAAACTTACAGCTGAGTACATGATGAATTTGAGAGCACTCCCTTGCTCCACAGCGTCAGAAAAATTCCTCAGGATGGCGTTTAGCAGGATCCCTGTTAAATTAACAGTGTCAGTGAAAATGAATTTTCCACAGACAAACACAAACATTTTGACCTTATTGAGCATCTTCTCTTGGTGTGGTAATCATTTCCATCCCATTAGCTCACATGTGCGAATGTTCCTTTGGGGAAACCCAACCCTGCACTTTACACTGTCTGAGGCATAAACAAAGCTTTGGCCAACAGTCACATTAGATACACACATCTTTTTTTTTTTTTTATAAAAATTTTCTCCTAACTGTGCTGTAAACGAAATGCCTCTAATGTGAATTCTCACCTCCTGAGAGCCTGGCCTTTTCTTTCCGCTTGTGACCGAGGATGCTGTACTTGACCTCAAAGGATGCTATTCTCTTCAGGGTGTCCAGGACATCTTGGCTGGCCCAGCGTGGGAGAGTTAAGTTATGGATCCTCTGCACAAGAATAAAGCGATCATTACCCCACTAATAATCCCATTACACAACACATGAACAGAAACAAATATGGTTTAAATAGCTGTAAGACATCGTTTCTATTATTGGGTCTATTTTTAGAGCCAGTGAGAAGATAACAGATGCTCATTTTGCAAGTGTGAATGAGCACATTCAACCTGGCCCAGAATCCCCACGTCATAATGCTTTAATCATCATTTCCATATGTTGTCCTATTCATGTCTGATTGTAAGAATGAAAATGATTTCCCCGCGTTTCCGCCCCCTATTCCAATTATCTTCAGATGTGTTGAGGAAGGCAAATTATTTATTTTTCCTCTCTGTTCTCTCTGTGTTTAACTCTTGTTATCTGTACAATACAGGTAGTGGTGCTTGCTTGTGAGACATACCTGACAGGTAAGGGTGTCATACACGCTCCATATTTTTTTACTAACCAATTTGGATACAGGGTAGCCAGTGTGGTTGGAGAGTCCTTTAACAAAGTGCTGCAAGATAAGGAAAAAAGTATGACCATCAATTTAAACACTTGATGATAACGCTCCACGGAATACAACACATTAATTAGCATTTATATGAGTATTATTAAACCTTTATGTGGTTGCAGTTTTTTTCGAGTACACCGATTAGATATCCATTTGTAGGTGTTTTAGACCACATAAGTTGCTCAATTCAAAGGATTAAAATGGTTCAGATGCAGCGGTTGTTGCTCATCAGACAGCACTGTGACAAATGGTTACACTTGGTTCTTGCATGCACCTTACAGGTACTCTGCCTCCAGCAGAGGGTGTTAAAATTCAACACAGGAGGCCCTGGCCCAATCTCAAATCACCACCTTAACAGGCAGCACATGGGACTCGGTTTAATTAAAACCGTTTTATTGTAATTCTTTATCTAATTCAATCCAACCGTTAATTAGTGTGTCTGGGAATGTGAGAGAAATTGCACTGTGCCGCTTTTTGTAGGCACTGGAGTCACCGTGCCTGAGAAAAATCAGTGAGAGGACATGATGTCTACTGCATAACTAACACATCCACTGGAGGTGCTGATTACGTTGGCCACAACAACTGTGAAGGATGCATTTCAGTGAAATGTGCACTTCAGTGTGTTAGCCAATTAAAAAAAAATCTAGGCATAGGTAAGTAGAACAGAAACAGCTGAGGTGAGGAAATTAATTGTTTGCGACGGTTTTGATATAAATCATGAAAACTTGAGTTCCAGACAGGTTTTCGCTCGTTAACAGGTACATCACTCAAAAAACTCAAGCAATTTGAACATAAACTGTGCTAAGTAGAACATGACATCTGCTGAGGATGAACTACACCACTCTTTCTGTGGCACGTCTTACCTGGTGAGCCCTGAGGAACCTCTGGTAAGGAGCACTCTCAAAGGTCTCTGTCATTAGTGCTCTCAACCTTGGACATTCTTTGCCTGGAGACCTCAACAGCTTTGGAAATAGAAAATAGCAACAAAACATCAGTGGAAATGATGCACATTTACCATGGGGGCTGCAAGTCTTCTGGGCACAATTATAATTTCATTTCACTCCTTAGAACTGTAGGAATTTTAGCACGCCAGGTTCACAGCCGAGGTGAACACTGACTGCAGAGCAGAGCTAGAAACTCAATTGATTTTAAACAGGTTCGAATTCAGCGGTGTATGGCTGCTGGGTGAAAAAAGGAAATATTTATGTGGCTCAGCAGCCCACCTTGTCTTGGGCTCTGGGGATGGTGTGCACTGGAATTGGCCGCCACAGTAACTGGGGCATGATGGGAGGCTGGCGTCTGGCTGGGGGAAACATCCCAGCGAGGCAGGCCTGGGCGCTCATCAGAGTGCGGTCGTAGTCAGTGCTCCGGACATATAACTGTTGTAAACATAGAGGGAACATGGCAGTAGAAAGTTTGCATATGCAGGTACAAGACTTGCCGCTGACAATGAGTTGCTCAAACTGGGTGAATGAGGCTTAGTTTGCTTTTTATAGAAAAGAGTTCCTGTTGGGAATTTAAAATGATTACATCTGCAACTGAAAAGAGGAAATCTACATCATTGAGTTTCTATTATTATCCCATTAAAAAGATAAGTAAATTCAAACTATTTATACCCATTTATGTGAGTCAGCGGTGGCATTCCCTTAACAAAAAGAGTAGGGAAGTTAGAGAGTATGTGTATGAGAGATATTTGGGGGGGGAAATCTGTCTTGCTGTGATCTCGTCTGACATCAGTCTTCGCTCCTGTATATCACTCTGTCACTGTCAGTTTTTCTGCACACAGTAAATCCCACTGATAAGGTTTGATGTTCCTGTGATACCCAGACACCCCCCCCCTCCCCTCCCCCTCCCCCACAGAGACTTTGTCGACAAATTACCAACAACAGATAATGGGAGTAGTTGTTATTTTTTGGCAACTGCATAATTATTATTATTATTATCATCTAAAATGATTAATATTCAAAAGGGGAAGATATGAACTGATCCCTTCAGATCAGGGATTTGAAGAGGGAGGAGTAACAGACACTAAGAGGAAAAAAAATTAAGAGTGGCGAAGAAGTAGAAATAATGTCCTCATAATGACAGTGTGCTGAGCCTTAAGCCAGAGGGCACGCTGCACCTACATGCTACCATCTGTACATGCTATAGTGCCCAAGGGCTGCTTTACTCCACACATTTCAGCATATTACCAGGCCATGGCAGTGATATCACCATAATGTGTCACGCTCATTAACTTCTTGTATGTACTAACAGCATGTAGGAGCAAGGGCATACATGACAACAGGATTAGGTGAAAATCACAAGAGAGGAAGAAATAAGTCATGCAGACAACGTACTCATACTACGCAGACCCAAATTTACCCACCTCTTTGTTGTTGTAGTCTTCACTGAGAAAGTTTCCATAACGCCTCCGCAGAAATCTTCCAAGCTCAAACTGCTGTTTCATACCCAGCTGAAATAAATAAACGTGTACATTAATAAATACTCATTGAAATGTTGCAGTTATGCTGTTTTGGTACTTGGCTCTAAAATGCATAGATGAATTTGTTTGAGATTTTACATACAATGGATTAAATGTATTTAACATTTTAGTCCAAACTAGTAACTGGTTCATCATGTTGAGATTTACAACATTTCACAAAAGTAAATACACTGTAAATGGCTTACAAGGCACATGATCGCAATCTTGTGTTTTTCATCATTCTAATTGAAAGGTATTACTCATCTGTCTGTTTGTGAGCGACACAAGAACTGAACAGCTGAATTTAACTGTGATTGATGAAACATAAGCCCTCCAACTGATACAACCATATGGGTAATTTGTTCATACCCTAAAATACAACCCGTAAAGGCGTCTGCTTCGACAACGGGCGGGACAGATGTACGACAATTATGACTCACGGGAGCATTTTTCCATCAAATCAGACGTCATTCTCAAGTTATTTGTTTGAGAAGCTATAAAGTGCTCATAAGGAGGGATGCGACTACGCTTAGAACTTTCAACCATATGCCTTTGACTAAACCAAGATCATGACAACTGTTTTCTCACTTCTGAGTTGCATTCCAGGGGTAACATAATACTTTACTAAAACACCTTTATCACCTCCTGCTTGGGTTTACGCAATAAGATTACTTGGTTAAGGTTAGACAAGGATCCGGGTTAAAAACTATTTTGGAGGGTTAAAAAATTATCACGGTTAGGGTTAAAAAACATATATATATTCTTCTTGGAACACACCATTTTTACACCCTACGCATGCAATTGCTCTTATGATCACTAGATATCACATCTAGAGTGCCATGTTTATGCAACTGCATAAACATGGCACTCATGGGCTTGCTTTGGGTAGGAGGCCAGTCTGAACAGAGAGATGAAGCTTTGCTAAAGGAGGAACCCATAAAGTTTTAGTGTTGGTCTGGAATATTTGTTAAATTTGCAAAATGCAACATGAGATTTAGCAAATCATCTGCTATAAATGTAGCCGTGCTTACTTTTTAGGTTCTGTGCTTTTCTTTAACATTAGTAATGTCGTTGTGTTTTGCAAATATCTGCGATCCATTTTGTCAGTCGGTTTGGTTCTTCAGTTTGGTCTTATGTTTTACCGACGTTACCCTACGCAGGAAAATTAGATGGATTTATACAATTTGTAATATACATTTTTGGCTTGAGATCCTGCTCGACAGAATAATAACAAACTCAGAGTAACACCATGTACCTCAGTGAGCTGTCCGAAGCCCTGTGCCCACACTCCCTCACCATGTGGATCCCTGGGGTACGACTCAATAGGCGATCGATCACCATGTCGGAACACCTTAAAAGTCAGAACAGATAATATCACATGAATTCAGATACCGTGCTGCTGCTTCTCTGCCTACTATGGCAGTGTGTACTTAGGGGAGAAATTCACCCTGACACCAAAGTCATAAATAGAAACCCGAGATTGTCAACAGATCTGTCTGGATTTGAGCCATTTTGATGACACAAAAGCTGGAGGTGTTCCAATAGCATTACTAGCCTGAGGACTCAATGTCTGAGCAGAGACAGAAACCCAAGGTTGATTTAACTGAATTGTGGACACATGATTCACTCCTGTTAACTGCAGAGTCATCTGAACTTATCGTACAAAGAATCTTAGTGTAAAACCTCAACAGCCACTTAGTCAAGTCAACAAACATTTTAGAAGTAATTGTTAGTTTGCACTACTCTTTCCACTATAGAGGTTGGGCTATATAAAACTAATAGTTGTAAATAATGAGTGAATTGTAACCGTCAGGCTATAGATAAAGAGGTAAAAGTAGACCTCTCATGTATTCTGAGGCCAGTACCAGATGTATATACAAGTACTGTCATATACAATGTTAAAGTTAAAGATACTGTGTTAGAAAGTGTCACATCATAAAAGGAAGGTGTGATTCTCCATGTACAGTAGAAATCTCAACTCATAAATTAAACTACCCCACTCAAATGTTTTTAGTTTTTAAGTGCTGTCTGATGTCACCTGTCGTCATCTTGCCACAGCCAGTTTCCCCTCATGTAACCGTTTGCATGTCTTACAAGGGTTTGCTTTTACTGTGAAAGAAGGATGTCTGCATTTCTGTGTGCTCCGCGAGCTCTTTATGTCTGTGATTGTTCAATTTTTTATGGTGACTTTGTGACACCTGTCCAGAAAACAGGTGAAAATCAATGTTCATTAATGTGCACTGACCCTGTTAAACAAAGACATTAAATAAAATAAGTTAAATGAATAACTTAGATCATAAGTGTTTTGACATTGTATGTTGGATATTCTATACATGCACCAACTTGATTTTTTTTTCCATGAGAAACCTAAGCATTGTTATGCCAACATGTTTCACATGTCAGAGATTAGATTTGATATAAAGAAGAAGTCATGTTGCATGTTGGTACTCCACAAATGTGTTTTTTTTTATTCGGTTTTTTTTTTTCATACCTTGTAGTGTTGAAGGATAACAAATGAACTTTTCATTCTTTCAAGCTTTAAATGTAGAAATTACATGCAAAATGTTTTTTGGCAGGTATGCTGTTTCAATGTGTTCATGTAGAGAAAAAGATATGTCAAATTTGACCAGTGTTTGGAAAAAAAGTTAAAATGTTTTGTCTGTAGTTAAATAATTCAACTGCGTTGTGTAGAGAGGTTTATGAACAAGGCTGCAGTCTGGAAGAGATATGCTTGACGCTGTTGGAGTTTAGGCTCAGAGTAACCCTTTGCGATAAAAGTGTAAATATATTAATTCTCACTGGACAGAAAAATATAGTGTAATCCTCAACAATAAAATTCAAAAGGAGCCGACAGATTATATTAAAATCTTGTTGTATAACAAATAAATGCTGTCAGTAACACAATACAAATATATTCTATGTAGTGCTTTACCATTACAACTCAGCTGAATATAAACCTCCAATAATACAAATACCATGACTTTGAATTAACTAAAAACGAGAGGAAGGATGGATACACTTACCGCAACGACAAACTTTAGCTGTCGTGACTCAGTCAAGTAGATACAGCACAGAAGAAATAAACAGGCGAAACTAATCTTCAATGTCTGCATTTTCTTGACTTGTTGATTTCTCCCTCTTTTTTCCCCTCAAAGTTCTGCTGCTGACATGAGGAAAAATAAATAAATCCCAAGAATGTTCAATTATAAAAAGGTAATTATGCCAAATGAAAATAAAGACTTATGCAGATATGGTCAAGCTAAGGTTGAGCAAGATGCGTCTTTGTCAGGTAAAATACTCTACAATGATAATTCAATGATTATTGTTCCGTTTGTCTTGAATAAATTATTGATTTTTTTTTTTATTCAAAGCAATATTGATTCAAACATTTGTTAAAAATGCCATGCAAAAGCACAGTATCATAAAGTATGTATGCCCAACAACATCACAATATCAAACTCTACAAGTGCAGACGTGCTTACCTCAGCAAACTTGTACACGTTTTTGCTGTTTTAGTCAAATCATTCACTGACAGACTGCTGTGCATTCAAATCCAAATCTTTTGACCATCATTAAAATCTTGTTTCCGCAAAATAATGCAGTGCTTTTATAGTCCCCCTACCTGACCTTGATGTTCTCTCACTCTCGTCTCAGGAGTTTCTGCTCCCACTGTACTTCATCATCAACTGCAGATCAAATCACCGTGTCTGCCGATTCCCTGCTGTATTCGTCACCTGACAGACAACTAGACAGAATCAGCTTTTGATCTTAAGGACGCTTGTTAGTCCCCTCAAAATATGGATAGCTTCACTCTAAAGACAGTCTCAAGTTCTTAAGGATACTTTGGGTTTATAACACCATGACAAAGATATGTTAAGAGTGTTGATGCACCCACCTGGCTTCACAAATTATACTCTCTCGTGCATAAACACACATGTGCACAAATAAGCAGTGACCCAAAGCCACAAACACGCATTATAACTTGCTTCGTCATCTACTGTGGGTTTAGACCCACAATTAAAGAGCCTGGAGTGTTTTCCCTTACTTGGCACACATGTAAGTGTGTATTAGTATCAAAGCAGCTTCATGAGATAATGGGATTACCGAGTGTGAAGATTTAAAACCATACAGCGTTGACATCATATTTGATAAGTGTCCGATAGGATCTATTATATCAAGTAATTTACAGAATTCACAGGTGGCTTATCAGAGATGCAGTAGGCTATGAAGATGTATTAAATATATAATTAAGCTTTCTTAACTGTCAGCTTATATGTTGAACCAGAACCATTTATTTGAATTTAAAACGCAATTTTAAAAAGATATGGGCACTGTAAAAATCAGTATTTTTTACTGCATCCTCCTGTTCAGGGTACTGGAGGCTAGAGCCTATCCCAGCTGTCATCGGTCACAGTACAGCCTGGACAGGTCGCCAATCCGTCGCAAGTGTGGCAATGCTACAAGGTTAATTCGTTTTACTTTACTACTAAAGACCAACACCACCTAGGGAAATTTCAACCCCAGGAATGATTAAAGGGGACCACCAGTCTATGGTCAACCACAGGATGCAGGTTCGAACAACACTGGCATTGGACGTGATTCCACAAAGTACAAAGTTTATTATTAACACATTGTTTTGCTAAACACGATCACACAAATGTTCAATAAAAATCTGCAGTCAGTTGATGCAATATTGCACCATCTAAAAAGAAAGGCCCCTGTTAAGCGTTAATCAGGTTGCTCTAAAATGCAATGTACAGGGGAACTGAGGGCTCACCGGCAGAGATGACTTGCTGGGGTGGTCGGTGGCGTAGTGGGTTAAGCAGCTGGCCCCGGTTCGACTCCCGCACCGAGCGGCCCTTTGCTGCATGTCTTTCCCCTCTCTCTGCCCCCTGCTTCCTGTCTCTCTCACACTGTCCTAACATTAAAAGGCATAAAAAGCCCCCCCCCCCCAAAAAAAAAGAGATGACTTGCTGCGGGGGAAGGGTCCTTATGATACACCACATGTGAAAAACAACACTGATTATTGACACCCAAGTGCACTACTGTACAGGAAAGTGAAGGGAACCACCACCACCGGGATCAGCCAGTCACTCATACCAGTGGCACCAACAGCTCCTGTTCATCAAAAGAAAAAAAAAGCAGCAACCATTAGTAACACAATATCTCCCAGGAGGCCCACACACACACAAAAACAAAAGGGGAAAAAAAATTATTAAATCACAACAAAAAGCAGCCCAGACAGAACAGCAGAGGCCCAACTTGGCAGGTGAGCCACTGGCGGAAGGTGGGAGCTTCAGTGCGCTGTACCCAACGATGCGTTTTTAACTGCAAATTAGAGGTAGCAGAGTCAAAACAGCTGGACAAGGCACGAGTACACATAAGCAGTAACAGATAAGACAGCCTACCGTAGGAATTGAATGCTACGCATGAATTATGCGCCGGCTTGAAGGCCACGCTCCCCCACTTCCAACCTCAGTCGGCAGACACCGTTGACAATGCGGAATGGAGAGTTATCAAACATGCGCTGTGCCGCACAATGCAGCAGCAACACTCCCCCAGCCGCAACCTCCAGCCAAACAACCGGCACACTCTACCGCAAACAGAGGGAGCATCAGCTACCACCAACGAGCTACTGATGCCCAACTAAAATTGCCAGAAACTTACCTAAAAATATAAAATGCCACGACCTGGCAAGTTGAGCCTCACTAGACCCTGCAACAGCCACGCCAGACCAGCCCCACTGCCAATGCCAAAGTCTACCCCGAACAGAGGTAGAAAGACACACCTGAAGTGAATGATCCACTCCCATATATAATCTCAGCGACACTGCCCGTGATCAAAACAACGGAAACGATGCTCACGGCTTGATGACACACAGAGGGAGGGGGAGCAGAGATGGAAAGCCACCCGATTTAGAACACCCCAAATATGGAGACATCGAAGTGAGTGGAGCCATTCTGCCACATCTACCCCCAGGTTTTGCGTCGCCACCTTAGCGATGAACCTAAAGGGGAAGACAAAGGGTTAACATCATAACCGATGGAAAGCAGACTGGATATTGGACATTGCCCTCGGCGGTTCAACAATATTGTCAATACAACCAACAACGTGGAAGATGGACATTAGGGTGTCGACCAGCGGTGGATCGACCAGTCTAGTCGAACTAGCTGACCAACATTGGTAGAATGTGCTGGAGAACGAACTGTCTCAGCCCGTTCCTTTGCCAGAGGCTCATCAAGAAAAGGTAGGTCCCTCAGAGTTGCAACAACGGGCCCGCTAGAACTCAAGTTGCCAGCTGCAACTGCGGCAGATGGCAGGGGGGTTTCAGGGAGCATCACCCTCAGATAATCGTCGCTAGAAGAGTTACCTTCTGGCACCGTTGGTAGCGGCGGCAACGGGACCAGAGGAGGAGCACCCAAAGTAGGCCCCACTTGAGCCTTCAACATGTTGCATTGCACATTCACTCTCTCCAAATCACCTACTGGGGCAATAGTGTACACTGAACCCTCACCACAGGGCACTCTGAGCACCTGGTATACCACAAAACTCCAAATGATGTGGATTTTAAGACGCCCCCTAGCACTGTGGTCTCAAATGTACACAAGCTGCCCCACAGGCAAAGGTTCGTCATGAACCCGCTGGTCACACCGCTCCTTACGGCGACCAGCAGCTGACAAACGATCCTGCGCCCCCTCAAAAGCCACCCTAATTCTTGCCCAATGTTCAGCCAACCAATCCGGTACTTTCCCAGGTACAAAACTCAAAACTGCAACCTTGGTCGTAGTTAATGCGGCTTGGTACCCCAAACTTAAAGAACCATTCATTCAGCGAGACTTGAGCCGCAGTGGAAGCACGTTGGTCCCGAGTTGGGACAGCCACGGCGTATTTACTAAATACGTCCATCATTGCGAGGACATTTTCCAAGCCTGTGCTGGAAGGCTCCAAGATTGTAAAGTCAATGGCAACGATCATTGGATGGGATGCCAACAGGAGCCTCATTAAGCTGTGTATGACCGGCCCAGCATCTTTTGCAATCTGACACCGCTCACATTCCAGGACCCACTTCTTTATTTCCGAGCACATCCCTGGCCAGTAGCAGCGCTCTCGTACCAGTTCTGTCGTTCGGTCAACCCCCTGGTGGCCGTGTTCTTGGTGGAGCTGTCTCCTGCTTTACTCGAGCTAGCAAGATCAGCTGGAGGTTCTCTTCTCCACCATCGGAGCGGAAAACTCTGCGGTAAAGAACACCATCTTTCTTAACCAAGCAGTCCCACTGTCTCAACAAAGCCAATCCTGGTTTGGATAACTTTTGCCTTTTCTCCAAGGTCGGCTGAACCTGCCGCCTCCAAAAGACCAAAATATACTCTAAGAGGGGATCAGAATTCTGCATTGAATAAATGTCCAAACACGAGTGGGACGGAAGAGCAGATATCACAGCCTGAGTTGCTGGGGCTACTGAGTCTGAATGAACAGCTCGCTGAAGTGCAGCTGGAACCGATGTGCCTGGTAGGGTCTGCTCAACAAAGTTGGGGACAGAAACGTACTGCCGAGGCAGTGCGTTGGCATTTCTATTGCTACGGCCAGATCGATATTTGATTTAAAAATTGAAGAAGCTAGTTGTGCATTGTTTGGTGGCCCCCAGTTTGGCTGATTGTAGGTGACTTAACGGGTTGTTATCTGTGAAGATGACATATTTGCGGCCCAACAGGTATTCACAAAACTTTTCGGTCATAGCCTGAACTTCCTCTGCCCAATCATTTACACTTAAACTGGTCTTTCCATTAAAAATTGGACACCGGCAGTCTCGAGGCACCACAACCAATCGCTCTATTATTGTAGTGTTGGCCTCGGCTAATGGCGCAGTACTCACCGGGGATGAAAGGGTTGGAGCAGTTGCAGTTGGACCAGCCAAAGCATCCTTTTCCCAGCGAAGCTGGTAATTGTCTGCCTTCAACTGCATCACAAGGTCTGAGCTGATGCAGTTCATCCTCCATGGCACCAGAGGGCAAGCTACAGCAAAACCTGCTAGGCAAATTTAGAAATCTAATATTTAGAGCCGAGTTAGCCTACTGCTGTTCTGTCTTTACAACCATTTACACAAAAAAAAAGCTCTCACTGGGTGTTAACAAGTGCAGCTAATACCCCAAAAGAAAAATAAACAAACCAAATAACAAAAGAAAAATATATAAAAAGGAAAACACATCTGGCTCAAAGTGTCATTACTGCCGACAAAGCCAAGTTTGTGGCAATATAGACCAACAATGCCACTTAGGGAGATTTCACCCCTAGGAATGATTAAAGGGGACCACCAGTCTATGGTCAACCACAGGATGCAGGTTTCGAACAACAGGCACTGGACGCGATTCCAAAAAGAATTACAAAGTTTATTATTAATAACACATTGTTTTGCTAAACCACGATCACACAGTCAATCTGCAGTCAGTCGATGCAATATTGCGCCATCTAAAAGAGGAAAGGCAACCAGGTTGCTCTAAAATGAACTGAGGGCTCACCGGCACACCGGCTCACCTTCATTTCCTGTCAAAACGGCAGTTTCAAGCTAGCTACAACGAGGATAGGTTCACTTCCTGTTTTCAAAACAAAAGCACCTTTTTAATAGCTTTCCCTATGATAAAAGGCAACAGGTATTTTATTTTGTGAAAATAACCGGAAGTGCGTTGCTCACTGCAGCTAGCTTTAGTAGCGCCTAATTCGTCGGAACAAAATTGTAAATAGCCGGTATTTTGGCAGGTTTTCAACACGTTGGGGATCTAAACGACTACTTTCTGGCCTGAAAAAGTTTCAAATGTTGCTAAAGTTTACAGAGTTTAGAGCTGAAATCAGCTTCAGGCCGGCTGATTTCGGCTCGGGTAGGAGCGAAATGCATTGTGGGTAAACGCTCTGCATACTGTCTGATTGGTGAGTTTGCCGAATGCAAGTATGCATTTTCGCCAACTCCAATAAAAGAAGCTGTTCTTCTTCGATGTCGAGCAACTCCAGATCCATATCTTGCATACACTTTTTTTTTTTTTGAAAGATAAACACTTCCGCCGGCGCCGCCGAAGTTCTCGTCACCTCCCACCGAAATTCTCGCGAGGGGAAACTGCTGTGCGTCCCGAGAAATTCCAGACCGAGGTTGCAGAACCATAACATGAAAAGTGGTTCGCGACCAGAGCAAAGCAACACGTCAAGACGATAGACGCAGAACTATAATCCGCCCTTTACTGTACGGGATGCATATTTCGGCAGACCTATGCCGAAAAATGCACCCCCTGCTGGTCATGCTTTAAAGAGAGTCTGGAATGGAAAGATATTACCGAGCCCTTAAAATGACATGGCAGAGTAAAATAAAACCCAAGGGTTTCTCGTGCCCACCAGAAAAGTTTTGCGTGGGCACTAGAAAGTTTCTCGTGCGCACGAGAAACTTTCACTTTATTGTAAAACAGTGTAGGTTAGGCAGCAGGACGGGCAGAGAATCGTCATGTAGGTCAGCCGCGGCTATTCAGAGACAACACGGGAAGCCGGACAGCCTCTCCCATTCTCTGGCGAAATTGCTACATCTTCAATGTTAAATTGACGATAAAACAGTTATTCACAAAACACAAGATATGCCCAATACTGCATTTACTTTCATAACTACAACATGTTGTCCTGTAGCTTAATGAAGTGATTTGTTCTGAAATCGCTGCCGTTCACTGAGGAAATCATGTTATGAAGCCGCCACTAACAGCCAGGCTTCCGAGGCAGCCCGGCGTCTCTGGGGGTAGATTAGACGTGGGCGTGTCAATATGAGGGGCTGTGTCGGGATGATTGGAGTTAGTGTTTGTCCATCAGATCTTGTGGCAGCAGAATTTTTAAGCGGGGAGAAGCACGCTGGAACTGCAGTCCCAAAGCGGATACGAAAGAGACTGGTTGTCTGTGAAAGTGCTGTCGGAGTTTCACTCATTTCCCATAGTTTCCATTTCCATCCTTTACACACATACACTTTTGTAAATATTACACTGTAAATAAGAAACACATCCTTGTTGTTTAGAAGTTTTGTCAATCATATTCCTGTTGTGCATTTGTTTGTCGTGTTAGCTAGTAGTTTTGTCACAATGGCTTAATATGGGCTTCCCCTGTTTTAAAAGTCAGCAGCCGCCACTGATGTAGGTCTAATGTCAGACGCAGGTCAACTTTCTGCGGCTATCAAACCGCGTAAGAGTAAGTATCCTGGGCCTAATTCTTTAAGTTTCACGTTTCCACCAGAAAGTTTCGGGTGCGCACGAGAAAGTTTCACGTTCCCACCAGAAAAGTTTCAGGTGCGCACGAGAAAGTTTCACGTTCCCACCAGAAAAGTTTCAGGTGCGCACGAGAAAGTTTCACGTTCCCACCAGAAAAGTTTCAGGTGCGCACGAGAAAGTTTCAGGTGCGCACGAGAAAGTTTCAGGTGCGCACGAGAAAGTTTCAGGTGCGCACGAGAAAGTTTCAGGTGCGAACGAGAAAGTTTCAGGTGCGCACGAGAAAACCTTGGGTTTTATTTTACTCTCATATGTCATTTTAAGGGCTCCGTAAGATATAACCACATTTGTTTGTCTGATTTAACTAACAGATTCGAATTTCACCAAGTCCAAAATTGTCTCTGAAATTAAAATAATCAAATTTTATGAAGAAATGAGAAAGATGAACGAATTGTCAGCTCAATATTTTAACTGTAACTTTATTGGATACATTTGATAATCCACACCTGAAACAGTTTACGCGCGCTCCCGCGAATGGGGATGCACTTCTCTGCAGGCATGCACTTCTCGGCATAGGTGCCGACTCGACCGCAAACAGAGGGAGTATCAGCTACCACCAACAAGCTACCGATGCCCAACTTACCTAAAATATAAAACGCCACGACCTGCCTCGCTGCCAACACCAAAGTCTACCCCCAGCAGAGGTAGAAGGACACACCTGAAATGAATTATCCGCTCACATATATAATCTTAGCGACACCGCCCCGTGAACAAAACGACGGAGGATAATTGCTCACAGCTTGATGACACACGGAGGGGGGGGGGGGGGGGGGGGGTGGAAAGCCATCTTATTTAGAACACCCCAAAAATGGAGACAGAAGTGAGCGGAGCTCTCTGCCACACAAGGTCTACATAAAGACAAATAAGACTAACCATGTACTTTTAAACTCGTGGTAATTTTTGAATTCACTGGTGAGTTGCTGTAACTCCTCACAGAAACATCCTTGCCAAGAATTAAACAGTTTGGTAAGACTTGCTCTACCAATTAATCCTTGGGCATAAGGTGCTATTTTTGGTAGGCTACTATTTAATTATCCAGAAGTAGACTACCATCTTATTTCCTTTTATAGAATATGTAGTTGCAGACTTAACAGTTTCATGAGCATGTTAGCGAGCATTAGCTAACATCCGTAAATTAATGATTCACTAACTCAACAGCTCAGTTCATATTCCATAGGTTTTCCTCACACCACAAATTTATTCCTCTCGATGGTCACTTTTCCTCCTAATGCTTGTCCTGTTTCAGGTCTCTTTGACATTTAACATTACTATATTTGTAAGGCTGTGGTCTGTCATGTGCATTGATATCCTCAGTATCAAAACTCTGGTGTGGATCAATGTTTTCATTACTGTTAAACGCATTCTTGAACACTGTTTTCCTTTTCTTTTTTTTATCATCTTATAATATAAGTAACATTAGACATTTCAAATTTTACCATTCAAATAATCGATCCCTGCTAAGTTTAAGCTATATTTCCATATTCCATCCTGGCAAAAAAAGCTGGGAAAAAAATCCAAATGCATTTTCCTATTGTTTCTGTTTCCTGTTTCCTATTGTTCCCCTTGACAGGTAGCAGTGTTCTTTGCAAGCAAGATGGCAGAGAAGTCAGCCTTTACACTGTAGAATTATCTTACCCACTCTTGTGTTACACAATACATAATTTCCGTTCTTTAACTGGTCTTAAAGCTCTTCTTTTTGGCTCCTTCGTTTACCTCAGAGACATTGGAAAATTATATGGATCTGCCATTTTCATTAAAGATTGTCCTTACATGGCCCTGCACACTATAATTACAATATTACAATAATTATGTAGTGGCTCTGAAAATTTTCAGAAAAACATTTGCTGTAATACCCAAGCTAATCCTACAGTAGATTCTGAGTCCCGCCAAGGAGTTTGTTTGCATGTCCAATAAAATGGTGCTCATGTTGCTGCCCCTTCTAAATAGCAGCATGTTTGTGTTGGTAAAAATGTTTGCAATATTTGTAATTAAATGGCTAAAAATGACAAAAATAAAACTGCAGTGTAGTGCACATTGTACCCAGGAGATGTGATGAGAAGTGTTTGGCGGTTAAGAAGAGCTCCACTTCAACTGTGAAATGGCACCTGCATGTTAAGCATAGCTCAATAACACTGGTGGCAGGGCCCATTAAAAAAAGGGATGTACAGCTAAAGGGCAAATGCTAAATGGTCCACACTTACAGTAAATAAGTCCTTTTAATCTTATCAAGGTTCAACAAACCTCTTTTACAATGTGTTTTCAATCACCCATTTATAAAAATACTTAATGCATCTTATTATATATTTTCAATCTATATATACAGCGCTTTTTTTTCTCTCTCTACAGTCACATCCTGATGACACTGGGGATACTTAAACACTTGATATTCAGCGAACAATCTAGTAATATGACCACTCCAACCCTTCAGCCACAGCTTCCGTATAGTTCACCTACAACTATCACTCTAAGGAAAATAAATCAGCTTTTTGTTCATCACATGGTGTAGAAGATGTTACTGCAGACTACACAACTTCTGAGAAATATAACCAACAAGTATTGCAACCATAAGTTCGGTTTTTTCAAAAGTAGTCTAACTAGTTCATTTTCGACAGAGGTGAGGGAGTAAAGTAACTTCTTTATAGGGTTATATTTAGACTGATATCCTTAATCATTTCAATGTTTTTTTTTATAGATATTCTGTGTTAGATATTTAAAATTTGTTAGTCAAAGCAAGGGTTAGACAATGTAACACGCTCCAAGTATATCCTGTTTTACTTTAAGTACAAGGATGTCAGTAATTTCCTTCCTTTATTATCTTTTCCAAGCCTACAATGGTTTGGGCAAGTGTTGCATATATTTTATTGTTATGGTTGTAGAATCAACAGACTGACATTCCTTCAGTTTTTGTCTTTTCATGATGTCTGTTTATAATAAAACCCATGTCCAACACGGTACATGCGACATGCCCTTGTAAAACACTGCCATGCACTCTTAACCTACATGCATGTTTTTGGTCAGTGTGAGAAAGCTTTAGTACCGAGAGAGAACCAATGGATTCACAAAGAGAACATGCTAACTCTACGTTCTGCGCATGTTTAAACTAATATTGTGTTAATATGAAATGTAGAGAAGTGAAGTCAGCAAGCAGCATAATTAGATCTATTTTTACCAAGCAAAGTACCTCAGTGAGCAGCAGTTGAGGAGATGTACTTTCAACCAGTCTACAAATTTCTCGATGTCCATCTGCTTTAATATTTCTGTCTATGTCACAACAGTGTGCAGTAATCCCCTCACTGGCAAACACACACACAAAAACACAAACAAACACACTCTCAAGGTAGTTGACACGGTTTGCCTTTGAGAAACCATACACCTGCACAAATGGGTCAGTGAGTCCACCTGCACTCATGTACAAGAAGCATATACGTACGTAGTAGCAGGGTCGGAGTGATGGAAGAGTTACACCATGTGGAGCCGAGGGACCCATACACACTTCCCCATATGCACATTTTTTTGAGAGGTCATTGAAGGGTCATGAAACATGCATACACACAACTCTGCATCCCTGTCTTTCTCTGCCTGTCATTCACACATACATTCCGTATTCACAATATTGTATAAACACACACACACAAACACACAACTTATACTGGATCCTTTTTCTCCTCACTCTGCCCAAAGAGGCTGTTGTGTTTTTTTAAATTAATTAATTTATTGGTTTGTTTGTTTATTTAATTTAATTTTATGCCTTTGTTTAAATAATTGCAGTGATTTTCAGGACCGTTGTCATGGCAACACAGAGCTTGATGCATGTTGACAGAATCTGTTGCAGGGCGACGGAGAGACTGAAAATGGGAGATAAGAGGTGAGAGGAGATGTGATGAGCGTGCTTGTTTGTGCATACATGTGTGCATGTGTGTGTGTGCGTGTGAAAGGTGGGGCTTACGTGTGCTTCGATACATATTGATGAATAGAGATGAGCTGTATGGGACATCTCAGCCCGACAGAATGCAGCCCAAGATCAGGAATGAACAGTTATGAGTGTATATGAGAGAGAAGGGGATGGGGGTGGGGTGCTATTTTAGTCTGGGCGTTGTCATGGAAACTGCAGCCTCACTACAAATGGAGACATCCAGAACACATGGATCGTCAAACAAATGGTGTGCGTAAGGCTCGGTGTGAAACTACGCCATGGCTGTGCGACACAGTGCCATCTAAGTCAAACCCACCCCCATCCACACAAGCACCCCTGCAGCCTGACAACTGTGGCGTCTTCTTCATCACAGATACTGAATATCAATGTGGGGGTGGCTTTTATGGCGCAGAGCAAAGAGTCGAATGGTTGAAGTCAGGAACTAAGTGACAAGCAGTGGTGTCCATTCAGTGAGTCACAGCCACACTCATTCTGCCCTTTAATTAACAGTCTTTTCTACACCCCCTTTCCTCCATTCCTCTTCTCTTTCTCTGTCTATCCTTAACCCTCTACTGTTCCTCATCCTCTCCCTCTTCCTCTCTGCCTCTCCAGCACTCTGAAGGACGGAGGTATTCCCACATTTCTCCGTTGCTATAGCAACACCGCAGCAAGAACAGGAAAGAGAGGACGCAGCCAGGCAGGGAGGAGGAGGGGTGGAGTGCAAGAGGATGGAGACGTGGTCGCGGTGGTGGTGGTGGTGATGGGGAGGTTGGGGTAGAGAAGGAGAGGGGGAGGGACGTGGAAGCTGCCTAAGATTAGGGGATGTGTGAACAATGCTAATGCTAATGGTAGCAACAGAAGCAGCAACAGCAGCCAAGTGTTGGTGAATTCCCCTCCCATCCCGTCACACCATGCTGGGTGAAGACTCACATATCACATCCACATTTGCAATATTGCCAGCGGGAATCTATTCGCTCAGTATGTCTCTATGTCTTCCAGAAAATCACACACATGAACCTTTCTTCTTTTGAGCCTTGGTGATTGTGGCCACCTCTGCCTCCAACTTCAGTCTTTTTCTGAGCATCATTTAACGGGTGAAAAGAAACAGACCAGACTCCTTCCTGTTGTGTCTGTAGAAGTGCACATTTTGGAGTTGAGCTGGTGTGTGTTTGTTTTGCAGTGATTCAATCAGTCTAAACCGATGCAGGTCAAACGGCCCACCAGACAAAGATGTATCAGTGTGGAATACGAACAGAGAGCATGGAAAGACCAGAGCTATTTCATATCGATGTCATCACCCCATCCATCAGGACCGAATGTAGTCTCATTATCTCTTCATATACATCATAAGCCATTAGAACAAAGCAGTTTCCCAACATATAAAGATGTGAATCAAGCAGCAAAGCTCATGTGGCCAGCCGAGAGGCACCCACGTCCTCCTCTATCTGCAGTCCACGTTTGTCTGCTTCACAACTTGTACTGCACTCAATACATTTGTTTCAGTCCAGACTGCTAAGAATGTTACAGACATGTATGAATGCTTTATCCATTTGATAGCCTTTCAAGAGTAGTCTGCAGCTTGTCAACTGTCTTAATGCCCTCTCAGTAAATTGCTCAAATCTTTATGTCGATATTTTCAACTGTCATGGGATAAAAGTGTCCTTTCATAGGACAAAAAGAGAGTAAACACGATAAGAGGGAGGGTATGCCTTCAGCTACCTATGACTTTCATTTTTAAACAACAAGAAATGTTTGTGTGCTTTTTGTCATGGCATTTACCCACCTTCTAACTCCTCTTATATTTGAAAAATAAAACATGTTTTTTATAGCAGTTTAGATTTGGTCTTAGTAAAAAAAAAAAGAATATAACTGTAATCCAGTAACAACACAATGCAAGTAACGCAAAGAAACAGACAATCTAGTACGTGCATATTCACACCTCCAGTCACTTTAATAACTAATCAAACTAACATGCATGTCTTTAGACTGCAGAAGGACTAAACTACCACACAGAAAACAGGAAAAATCCACAAAGGAAAGCCCAAGTCAACCAGCAGGTACCAACTTGCTGGTCTCACAGTGCTAAACAGAGCAAGTAAAATGCAAACAAAAACCTGTAACTCATTCTGCCCCCTACCTATCTGCATTGCAGTTTTTAAAGCATGACACTGTAGGACAATAATAGATCAAAATGCTGTTAAGATTTCACGGTACATTAAATTCAGAGGTTTACAATTTGAGTTCATTTTGAATGTTTTGATGCCATAAAATCTGAAATTTGTTATTAAAGCATTTGTTATCAAGATTCCATCGTAAATTTTCCAAAAAATCCCTTTAAAAAAAAAAAAAAAGTGTATGAAAATGGATCAATCACAACTGTCACAAATCCATTTATAGAAAGCTTGAAATTAATATAGCTGATTAAGGGAAAACCAGAATGTTGGAATAATTAAGCTACATTCAAGGGTAATATGTCATGGCACCTTGATCTCTTCAGCCTTAGCTAATGTGATTCCATTCTTTCTCTCTTTTCCTTTAATAGAATTTAGTAGACAAAGTGCAAAACACCACCATCCCTGCACTGTGCTGTCATAGTTTCAGGCAGGTTTATTCCAAACATATAACATTATAAATAAATTATTGATTAATTAAGAATTAACCTAAGTAGTTGCAACATGTTCCTCCTGCTGTTTCATTTTTACTGCTTTTTTCACCAGCATTTGCAAGCGTTTTGTTGCCATCATCTCAATCATATATACATATATACTGTATGTATTAGATGGATCTGTTTATTTGTGCAGACAGAAATAAATGATGTAAGTGAGTTCTTACATCCAGCACAGAATTTAAAGTTATGTATTTCAGTGGGTGGTTTACGTCATGCCTCTGTGTCATTTTGCAGACGAGGCAGGGGTCATCACTCCATTCAGCTAGAGAAGGATGATTCAAATACGCAGTGAGTTGGTGTTGTGAAAGTGTGTATTATGAAATAAACCTTGATGTTTTCCTATCTCCAACCTATTAGTTTAGATAACTACATAATACGTTTGTTTTTAATGCCAAAACCTAATTACATTATTTTGGAGTGTCCTCCAAAATAAATCCTATCTTAAAAAATGCTGTTTGTCCATACCATTAGATAAGCCCATTTAGCATTTCTTAAAGAAGTTTTATTTTCGCTCCCTGGCAATGTTTAGGTAATAAAACCTGCTCAGTTAGGCTTTGGATAATATTGTGGTTTGGCCTAAGGAAACCAATCTTGTACAATATTTACACCAACATTCTATTTTATTGCCTGCCTGGGTGACACTTCCTGACTTTTCACATAAACGTATTCACACAACAGGTGGAGGCTGCATATGTTTTAAATGTTAATGTAAATCATAAAAGCTAACGTAATTCTAATTTTTTAAGGTATCTCTCTTGGGTTGGAGACCATTTTCCTGGAAACAAACGCATCATATGTGGGCCAAAAGCTTAAGGTCGGATGGAGCAGTGGGCTTGGTCTCATACTACAGGCAGATGTGTGTCAGTTACCAGTTTATTCACATTTTCAAACTCAGCCGCTATCTTGATTTCAAATATACATCTGCTGCATTTTAGGCCTTAATTGGTGGTCCAAGACAATTTTGCCCATATTGCTTTAGCAGTTTGAACTGGATGTGTCCTGAGCCAAATTAAAAGACTGCCTACTGACCTGATGTGACCACACAAAAGCAGCAGTTTCCTGTTGGTCCTGGGAGTTACCTTTTAACAGGCTTTGCCCTGAACAAGCTCTGAGAACTGCACAACATGCGTTTTCTTGCAACATGGACTGCTACTGGCTATCGTAGCCTTTGGACAACATAGTGTCAATCAAAAAACCTGCTATACCTTAAAGAAAGTTTAAATGGCAACAGAATTTATAAGAGGGAACATGTGAACAATTAGGCACTGCTAGCACATTTGAGATACTTTTAAGAGAAGATTTTTGGAGGGATAAAAGTTTTACTAAACCATATTGTTCGGACCCTTTTCAATAAAAAGATGATTTTTTTTTGTGTCATTGTGTTAATGGGAGGCTTATTTGTTGTGTTACTTGTCATTTTGTTCTGATTGTTGGTCACCTTTTCGTAAGATGCACTGCATCAGCCAAATAACAAGAATCATTGTATTCACTTATACATAGCAAAAACTGGGTGTTGAAATCAGCTTACAGCTTACCAGTGAGCTGTCAGAATTTTAATGTGTCACAAGTTTAACTTGTTTTTGACCACCAAGTTTAACTAAAAGCAGAGATGCATGGACACCGGGCTCTGTAAGATCTGTAAGGGATTTTACAGAAACACTAGTTGACCTGTTGATGTCCTGTTTGTGTCGCTCAGCTGAGAGCTGACTGTGGGATGTTGTCTACTTATTAATTTGCCAACAGAATGAGTAACTGAGATCTGATCACAGGTGGTCACTCACCTGTGGGGACGCATGTGGGGACATATTGTGTCGTCAGGTGTTAACCCACGTACTTATGGCTGTCCACTTGTGATCAGAACACCCAGTATCCACAGTAACACCGGATTTGAATAGGTTCTTATTTACCACAATAAGCACACCAAACAAACACATATACACATGCTAAAAGAAGTACAAAATGCCTTTGGCCTTGTTCCTTCTGCAGTAAGCACATTAGGCACATTAGGCAGGACAACACACACACACACGCACTCACACACTTCCAAACTGATAGACTAAAAATGTAAAAGACAAAACCAGCATCCTTATTGTAACTGGTAAACAGTGACTATATAATAGTTATACAGTACATTTACCACACCACTGAATTTGTTTAATATAGCATAAAAAATATTTTTTCAATAAAATGTCAATCTAAAAGTAATGTTTTAAGATTAGGAACGTACTGTGAAATTTTCACCGTAATTTGCAGCAATTTTAATGGGATCCGTGCATCCTTGTACCATCAGAGGCTCCACAACGTGTTTATTTTCCAATTTTGTCGTTGACATGAATTAAAAGAGCAATGTAACGTGTTAATTCGTGCATATTAGAGGAAGGAAGACAGATTTATTTACCTCCGCACAGAACTGAGCTTGCTTCCACCCTGTTTCAATTCAAGTCATTGTGCTAAACCATAGTTCCATATTGTGTTCTGGTAATGACAAGGGTCAGAGCTGAAAGTATGAATACTACTGAGGCATCACAAGATAAGTAGTATATATATAATTCATGGCACCATTAAAAGTAAAAAGTGCCACAACATTTACCAGGCAAAGTAAAAACACTGTCCCCGTCTGCAGTTATGGTAAATCGATACTCAAGTAAGTGTAATAATCTAATATCAGCACAGTGCCTGAAGAGTGTGCTTGTGTGTGGGAGAGTATACGCTGGGGAACAATTTGCTACATACCTCCCTCCAGTAAATACACAGAACGTGTCGGTTTATGATGTAAGCTGGGAAGAGAATATTAATTGGAAACTAATTGCTTTAAATACCATCTTCGAATTTAGGCCCATATGGTATAGCGTTTGTGGGCAAATTTTTTTTGTCTGTTACTTCTTCAAGCACTTAATACAATGATAAGGCAACATGACTCTTCTCTTTGTTATTTGCTTTTAACAACAGCATATTTCTTTTCATTTGAATTGAACATCAAGAGGTGTTTTTGACTCCAACTAACTGCAAGAAAAATAGAGTGGGTCAAATTTCACGAGCGTTTGCAGCATTTGTATAGTATGTCAAACATTTTGAATGAATCTAGATGAAGTTATATAAAACCATTTACTTATACAAAACTCTTAGCCCCCACAGAACTTGGGCATTAGAGAAAACGTTAAAGGAAGGAAACAGTGCTGTGAAGGAAAAAGAAAACAAAAGAAAAATCTGCTGTTTGGCTCTCAGTGAAACCGAGTGATAGATTGAAACCAAGGCAAAGAATATCTAGCAAAGAATGAGAAAACCTTCTAAGAACATAATTAGTAAGCTTCACCAACATAGTTTTATGTGATAACAGTCAAACAACTAAACAAAGAACAGACTTTAAATCAAAGGGTCTTCAATTAGCTTTTATCCATCTTGGAAAATTAACTCTATCTGGGTCACTGTTATACTTTTCCTCATAGTTTCTATGCTGGTGTTAGTTTCTCATCCTGAATTCACTCTGCTAGTGTTTCTGTGTAGTCCATCCTCATATCAATAATGCCTAAATAGGCCGCAGCATCTATACTTAGTTTTTTGGTATGACTGCAGCCCACGCAGCAGAATTCAACACACCACTGTCCTGTTAAGCGTGTGCGTTTTATCACTGCAACCTTTAAAGTGTAAAGAACTAAAAGGCTTTCACATTCTCATGGTTCCTTGATCAGCAGAGATGCAGCCCCCAGACTCTGACACCTCTGCTTCACAGCAGAGTTTATGTTGTGTCAGGTTCCCCACAGACTCCGCAGTCTGTCTGTGGGCCAGGGGAGCTCGGGGAATCCCTGGAGAAACACACAGCTGGGAGGTTATTGAATTTGAAGGGAAAGACAACACGGGGAAGAGGAGAGGATAGCACAGGCTCACTGGAAAATGTTGAGAATGACTGCACCATAACCATGCAAAGGGAGTTGTGGCCGTACAGGGAGCATGTTACATTCTGCAAACATAATTCAAGGCTTCCTCTTTGCTTTTTCAAAGCAGAGCATGGTCTGAAATTACAAGTGGGAATCTGTGTTGAAGTATACACCTCCAGTGGGTTACTGTTTTTTCTTGCTGCAAGGGATGAAACTGGTATTAAATTCCACCTTTTTCTAATTCAGAATTGCATCACATTATATTCACGCCATGATCACAGAATGTTCAAAATGTATTTGCATTTGAGTGTTTCTCTTTCATCTTTAGTGCATATTAATGTAGTCTGTTCTGATGCATTCACTCCTTGCTTGCTTTCTCATTCGCTGACTTCACATGAGCATTACCCTTTTCAAACACGATAATGATAAATTCAGCTTTTCTATGCATTTATCACATGTTTGCTCCATATCAACACAAGCTGAGAACAGCAAAAGCTTTTGAAAAAAATCCTTCAAATTGTTTTTTTTCTATTGGCTTCTATATATTTCTTTTATTGCAAGTTCATCGTACATTATATCTAAGATCTCATGTGGACCGAGGTCTCTGGAGACCCGAGTGTAACCGAGGGAAAATAACATTCAATCACATGGCTTTACACAGTGCCCCTTTAGATGTTTCAAATACAATCCACCAGCTGTAGGGCCCAAACGTTTTATCTACACATATTAAATTCATGGTTATGGTTCCTGGCTGATGCAGTCCTTATGACACAAATCCCTGTAAGTTGTTTTGTAAAGTGGGTTGCGCAGTGAACTTGTGATAGTGTGTACAGATATTCCTCACCTCAGGGTTTTAAAATAAGTTACTATCTGGAACATGCAGACAAACTGAGAAACAGAGTACAACACAGAGAAGAAAAGGACTCAGGGTGTCTTTAGTCAAACTTTTAGAGAAAGGAAGGAGTGAAAATGATGCACTGCAGCAGCCCTGGACTTTTGGACATTCATAGCTGGGGATATCAGTAATGTAGCTAATCCCTCTCAGTTGCTTTAACACTGGTCTTGCATGGGAAGTGTCAAACTAATCACTAAAAAGAGGTGGTTTGTCAGTTTGAGCTTATTTTGTACTACCTGTTTGCCATGTTTGCAAACTCATATCGTATTCTAATCATTAAAAATGGCATCGCAGATTACCACACAATTACACTAATGTAACATGACGGACCATTTGATTTATTCATGCAGCCGCCACGCTGTAGTGGTTACAAGACATATTAATGTTTTGCTGAATTTGTTAAAATAACATGACGGCATTTCCTCTTAATCAGGTACTCACCTAATTTGTGTTTATGGTTTCCATTCCAAAGATTAACAGATTGTCAGAATGCTTTTATTTCACAAACATTTCACCCCTATACACCGCTGGCAATATGATATCCCTTTCGAGGTTTGTGTTAATAATGTAATGAATCAGTAAATTATAGATGTTCATGTTTCAAGAACAGGGAAAATCAGAATGTTTGTTATATGTGTCATGTGTCTTCAGCTCATTGTTCATCTGCCAATTTGTCAGCCCAGTAGAACTTTTAATTCCCTTTAGCCATGCTTGCTTGAAAGCTATGACATTTTCATTTACCTTTATATAGTATGACACATAGCTGTGGGTGCATTTGTTTTTAAAGGTTTTCCTGCCTCCTACACAAAGTGTGGTAAGAAAAGAAAAACAGGTAAGAAATCAAATATAGGGTAAACACAATTATGATTAAGACTCTTTGTATTATAAAATTTCACGCAATAACTTTTTTGAAACATCATTTCTCATGTTTAACTTGTTATCTCATTTCTTATTTAGTCAGCAGTGGTGTTCTGTGGGATGAAATCACAACAAAGAATGAAAGTGACATATGATTCTAATAGCAGAACAGCTCCTCACAGTGAACGGAAAATTGAAGTCACACAAGTAGCAAACAGTAAAATAATAACTTTCTCAGTCACTCTTTGACAGTCATTAAAGTGCAAGATCAACACATCTTGATTTTTTTTAAATTGAAGAAATTCACTCCTCTGCAAGATTGTGTACCTGGATGAACGTGCAGTGGGAAAGGACATTTAATGACAATCCATAAAAACCTTAGAAGAAAGAAAGCCACAAAATTATATTTTTGAATGTTTTCATCAAATGAAATCTAAGTTGTTGTTTTTTCTTAGTGCTTCTAGAGTTCTCTCTCCTTTTAAAAATTGTTCAAAGCAGACCAGGTTGTTTTATATCATTTTATCAAACAGAACAGCTTACCTTTACAGGACCAAAAGGTCAGTCCATTTCCTTGTCTTGCAATTTGATGTCTCAGATACCATAATCCATTTCATTAAGGAGTTTTGCTTCCAACAAACCCATAAATGTCATCTGGACTGAAGCATCCATTGTAAGCGACGGATGATGCAAAGGGTACTCATATGTCAGTACTCCATCTGCAGCCAAACTTCACAATGCAGTTGCCCAGTATGTACATATTCAGGCTCCAGTCAAGCTTCTTCATTAAAATGTGTCACAGGTTTCTTTGAAATTTCCAGAATGACCTTTCCTCTCAGTACCATCAAATATATGTACAATGACAACCACAATACTAAGATGCAACAAAGCCCTTCTGCATATCTTCTAGTCATTAATAATAATGATGATAACTGCGATCTCCATGGATGTTTAGAGGTTTAAAAGGATCTTTTCTGTGCTGATAAGGTGATTCATCATCATCATAATAACACACTTGTATGTAATGTCCTGGTAAGAGGATTTGTACCATGTTTAAGAGGCAAGAATGCACCCTCACACACACACATACACACACACATACACACACGCGCACACACACACACACACACACACCCAGACACATAGGTATCTAGTATGCTCTTTGAAATCTGACGACAGAACCACCAAATGTAGCACATCAAGGGAGCGGCCATATGTTGTGTCTTTAGCCCTCATTTATATTCTATTTGTGTCTCTATGGGGCGACAGTTGAACCCTTCCCACTAGATCTGTTGGTCGGGTCACAAAATCATATCCACTCTGATTTTTGAATTCAAGTAACTGCCAAAAATTCACAGCTTTAATTTTAACAACATCGGTTGTTTGAGGAGTTCATTTACAAGTGGTTTTGTGTCTGTAACCAGATGTATTTTTAATTTTGGGTTTGGATATTGAGCATTACACAGGTTCAACATAATATGCACTGGTATATAATATGTTCCTTTTTAAAAACTCTATGGCAGAAAAAGTGGTATTTTGCCTGAATTCATCTGCAATATTATCATCATCATTATCAATATACTTTCTTATGTCCTCCCCCAGTTAGTATGGGCTCATTTTGGATTAAAAAAATAACTTCATTACACACATAAAACCCTCATATGTGATTTTGAATTACATTCTCCTGCAAAAAACACTATGTTGGCGGGAGGAGTATAAAATAACAAACTCACAAAATCATTCACAGAGCTCTGGAATAAGTGGTCACATGTCCCATTTGAGCTCAATTGCAACAAACATTTTAGGTTATTGTTTGATAAATGTAACTACGTATCTTATTGGGCATGATGCTCATCCTTTCTTATTCCAAACCATTTCCAAGCCTGTGCAAAACGATTACTCTGGGACAAGCATACTGACTAATTTCAGACTAAAGTGCCATCATTACAGACTAAGACTAAGATCATAAAAACACTTATTTTCCAGAACCAGTGGTGTCTTCAACCCATCTATAGCAGAGTGACTAAAACCTGTCTGAACATCTTAACAAAGCAGATGCCCCCTCTATCATTACCAGGATGACTAATGGCTAAACAACAAACCATACATTCAATCCAGGTTTAGCACACAGAGGACTGCATAATGTCTCACTCTTTACTTGTGTGCTTGCCACATTGACCCGCCACAACCCAATATATGATTGATTTATTTCACACGTAATGATACATGGCTAGACAACTGTACACATTATATCAAACTAACAAAAATAAAGTAATACATAGTTGAAACGCAAGAAGCGTAAATGGCATTTAACATATGAAAGTTACACTGTAAAAATGTGGATCTTACAATTGTCATACAACCAGACATTATTATTATTAATATACTGTACATTTCCATTCATTCCAATCATCCTAAGATGGATGTTTAATCCCTTCTTTAATGCTGCTGCAGATGTCTAACCATCCTTATGACAGCATTTAATGGCATGAGTATGGTAACCATGAGCAAGGAGGTCATATCAAATTCCTGTCTAAAAGCAAATATCTGGCTACTGATCGGATTCAAATAACACATTGTCAACACTTTATTTTACCCATAAAGGTCTTTGCATTAGATTACCTTTTTCATGTTTGTGAAACTTCATTTTATCATTGTTTGATGCTGGCATTTAGGTATCAGAATTGTCAATCCAAATACCAAGTAGCTGGCTTTTACAAAATACATAATACACTTTCAAAACACAAAAGTTTGTATGATTATTACTGAAACAACAGACAAAAATTTGTCAAACATAGATCTGCATTTACTGTTCTACAACCTAAATGGACTTTATGTCACAAAGCCAATTGAAAGATTCACAATGAGTGTTGCAATTGAGCCCTTATGTTTCTGAGAAGTAGCCAAACTTAAATCATAGCAAACCTCCACTATCACCGCCCCTGATTATTCACTAAGAAACAAACTATACCAGCTTATACATCCCATCCCAAAATATGTCTGCACCGAAGTCTGCAATGATACATATTTAGATGAAAATATATTTATATAATTTGTGGATTTTTCACAGTAGTTTGTACTGCACTGTACCTTTTTGTCCATCTATTTATGCCTACATAATTTTCACCTTGAGGGAGTCTATTGAGTCAGTTGAGAGAGCATGTGTCTCATGTTTTTTTTGTAGAAGAAAACTGTCTCTTGAATCTTATTCTGCGATATCTCGGCTCTTCAGTGTGGCAAGCGCTGTGCGTATCCTTTCAACTCTGCTGGCCGACAGCGGGAACTGATTTACTCTGAAAGGCTTTTTTTTTTCTATGAGAACACAGCTTGTAGAAACTGCAAAAAACATTTGCTTTGGCACAGATTTACATTGTAGCAATGTCCACTCCTTGATCTCCATGGCCATGGTCGTTACTACTAACACAAGTGGGCCATTGTGGTAATCCTTGGCTCAGTACACCGTCACAGATTAGTCTATGTGTTTGTGTATTGCGGTGTCAGTCTATCCTCTCTCCTGGTGTAATGTCAATGCACTCTAGTGTCTTATCATTCCGCACTTAAACCCAACATCAATTCCCTCTCTGTCTTTGACTCTTGCTCACCCTCCCTCTACTCTCACTTTTGTTTTTAGATCTGAGTCTCTTGGACGTTTTCCTTTGAGCTCCCCTTAAAGAGAAGAGGCTCCATTTGAGGATTCTGGTTTTGGCCCATGAAACCTTTGATCGATCCATGTAAGCCCATGGTAGGCATGGGGAGAGACATTGGAAGTGGAGGGGAAAGAGAGCTGGGGTTGGTGTTGGTTCCATTTCCTGATGTGGCGAGCAAATTTGATGTCGAGATTGGGACTGAGGTACACGAGATGGGAATATCATGGCCATGCTGGTTCTTGCTGCTGATGATCCCCCCTGGTCCCATCCCTTCGGTACCGATACTAAGACCCATCACGTTATTGTTGAAATGATGTGTTTTGTAGTAATGGTTGAGGGTATCTGTGCGGCCAATGTTGGGAAGGTTGACTATTTCTGGATGATGTATTCTTAGCGTTCCTTCTCCACCAGAACCAGAATTCATTGTTGAACCACCTGAGATGCCACTTCCGGCACCGGCTCCAATCTCATCCTCTACATTGACAATTTCAATGGCTCTGGCTGGGCCATGATGCTTGTGTAGTTGGTGCTGCTTACGAAGTTTATAGAAGACCACCAACATTACAGCTGCCATAAAAGTAATGGCCACAAAACAACCAATGATGATCTTAGTTGTTTTCATTACATCGTCCAGGCCGGGAATGTTAGTTACATCCATTATAGACACAGTCACTGCATTTTCACGTGCTTTGTTAGCTCTTGGTGACAGCGAGGAAAGAGATGAGAGAGAAGGCGATATAGTAATACCAGGTCGACCATCTAACCCTCTCTGAACAGTAGGATTAGGGAAATCTATGAAGGTCTCATTTATATACTGTCTTGCTGAGTTCTCCTCCTCTCCTCTTACTGGGTCTACTGTTTCTACAGTGACAGTGGTGAAATAGCTGTAACTGTTGCTGGGGTCAGAGGCAGAAACATTGAGTACGGCAGTTGCAGTAGTATTTCCAGCAGAGTTGGTTACCATACAAGTATACTGCCCAGTGTCCTGCACGGTCACATTTGTGAAGTTCAGTGTTCCATCATGAAGTACTGAAATCCTAACTCGGTATGATCCATGTGTCATCAGAGTGCCATTTGGAGTGAACCAGTTCACAGAGGTCATTGAGGTACCAGTACGACATTTCAGCTCAGCAGCCATGCCCTCTGTGACATTGAGGTCAGTGGGTGGCTCCACAATCACTGGGGCAAAGCAGGTAAAGTGGGTCTGGTCTAGTTCTCCAATGTATTTACCCTTCAAAGCTGGGGGGGCATGGCAACGAGCGCAACATGTGGTATTGCTGGGAACTGTTTCTTTCAGCCACCAGCTGAGCCACAAGACATCACAGTTGCAAACCCAAGGGTTATGGTTGAGATGTACCCTCTCTAACTGGTGCAAAGGGGTGAAGAGATCATGAGGCAGGGAATGCAGGGAATTGTGGGAAAGATTGAGCTCCTCCAAGTTCTTCAGGTCGTCAAAAGCATTACGTTCAATGACTGACACTCTGGAGTGCATTAGCCACAGCTTGCGAAGTGACACTAGACCCTGAAAGGATCCCGGTCGGACGATCCCAAGCTGGTTCCCCGACAGCTCTAACTCCTCTAGTCTCACTAGTGGGGTAAGGTTAGGGATATCCTTCAAGCCACACATACCAAGATTCAAAAAACGCAAATTTACCAGACCTTCAAAGGCAGCCTCCGAGATGAAATCCAGCTTCCTTAGTTCCCCTAGATCGAGACGTCGTAAAGAGGGAACACGATGAAAGGCAAAGGCCGGCAGTGTCTCTATGGGGTTGTTTCGTAGCCATAGTTCCCTTAGCTTGCTGAGGTACTCAAAGGCTTGAGATGGTACCACTGTGAGACGGTTGTCAAAAAGCTCCAATGTATTGAGGTTGGGAAGACCATTAAAGGCTCCCACCTCAATCTGCCGGATGTGGTTTTTGGATAGCTGGAGAATTTCCAAATGCCTCAGATGCTTAAATGTGTCAGATTTGATCACCTAAAGAGAAGAAAAACATGGAGGCACATTGTAGCAACATCACAACTAATGTAATCAAAATACAGTATTGGTTTGTTTTTAGGTGAAAGCATGTTTACCTGAATTGAGTTCTCTTGTAGATTGAGGTATCTTGTGTTCTCTGAAATACTCTCTGGGATTTGATCTAAACTCTTCCTTGTACAGATGACACGACTTGCTTGGTTGGAGCAGGTACAGGGGGTGGGGCAAGGGGGTGCTGCCTCTGTCAGCTGAGGTCCATGGTTGTGACACCACAACAAGAGCTGGACCAACCAGAAGAGGGGGAAAGGGGTGCAGGGGCTAGTCACCATGACAACACGCATGGCAACTGAGTCATGACCCACCCCTATTGCTATGATGTTGATAAGTCACCTCCAAACAAGGGAATTTAAGTGCTTATCTTGATGTTCATACTTAATGCTCTTTTCTGTTTTTCTCTGTAGAGCAGTTACCTTTACAACAGAGAGAAAAGTGCGATGTTATATTAAAGAATCTGTTTGACATTAAAAGCTTCCTGTTTAACTTTGCTCATACTTTCTTGAAAATCTGAATCCTTAATTTCTTTTCAATATTTCATTCAAGAGAGCCCTGAACTTTTGTGCCCATTATACACAAGGAGCAACTAAATGTGGGGACGGTGTTTCTTGTAGAAGTGTGTCCCTGGAGAGTCTGTTGCTTCTCACTGTAGATGGAAAAATAAAAGAAGACACAAGAAAGAGGTCAAGTAAGTGCACAGTGCAGTATATTTAACATGTTAGCCTAATGCTTTTATACAAGCAATCTTAAGACTGGATTTGATAGGCTGATTTTGGCTTTTTTTTAAAGAAGGTATCTCCTAATTATGTGACTGGTAACCCTGCCATTTTCTTAACAAGTTGATCTTAACATCAGTATCATAGTTTGAAATGGCTATTAAATGTTTTAAAAATTTCATGCCAGGTCACAAATACCACAAAAGACCTACAAGGATGACACCCAAGTCATCGACTCTATATTACAGGCAGGCTTATGATTAAATACTGTCAAGCAAAAGTAAAGAATGCAAAGATGCTCATATTATTTTCAACAACTGCTTAATCAAGGCCTACAGCTAAAACACAAGTTCAAGAAATCAATGAGAAAGAAGCACACACTCACAAATAAGATTTAAAAAAAAAAATTTAAATAGAAATGAATGTATGAGAAAGTTAAATTAATGAACCCCTGACATTTTACTGTACATGCTGAATATGGTATGCAATATTCAATCGTATAGGATCCCCAGCAACCTAAGTTAATACACTAGACTTAAAAATGACAATATGGTTTTGAGCGAGAAATGCTGGTATAAAAATGTTTTGTGTGATACACAAAGGTAATTAATGTTATTTAAATGTCTGAAACTGTTAGAAGAGTGAAAACATCTTTTGAAACAGAGATGGCTGCAAGCATCAGCAGACTCGCTAAATTTAGAAGTCCTTGGGCTGTTTGTCTTATAATGATTAGAAAGAGAAAGTCTTCCTTGTTTAACACCTTATGCTTTACACTGTGACTTAAGCAGTCACAAGTCTGTGACGTCTGTGGAAAATATATAAGAAGATATTTGTTTCCTAACTGCTATGTTAGCATTGTCAAAATCCCACTTAAAATAACCCTTGAATACATTTGTCTATAATTTCTGTAATAAATTGGTTATTTTTTTAAATCTTCCATAGCAGCACTCAGCATCTGCTTTTCTCTGCGGCGACGATGCATTTTCTCCTAGGAACACAGTTGCTGTGGTAACCTGCTCACTCACCATCTTGTGTTTTTACTGTCCAGTGCCCTATTCCACATTATTGTGTTTAGCTGTGCTTGATGAACATTTGCTGTTCAAAACAGAGTAGCAGCACCTATGCAGTATAATTCACTATATATTTGACCTGGAGATTAAAGTTAAGTCCCATTGCAGCGTTTGTTCTCCAGAAATGTTTTAAGTCAAACTTCTAGATACCACATATACATTGACATAGTTGCATATAAACCTTATAAACAAAATTTGAAACTTAGGCTTCAGTACCACAAAAGACAAATCTACAGTGAAACTTTACGTCTACAAGGTCTGAAGATTAGATTAAGATCAGTCGTCATTGAAAACATAGTTCTTAGATCTGGCAAAGCGGGTATTAGGAAAACTCATAAAGGAATGTATGCTAAAAATAGATTTTTTTTTTCAGATGCTCTGTAAAGAGGCAAAAACTGTTTTCTCTATGGTGAGGAAGTAAAGTCAACAATAAGTAAGTAAGATTTAAGGAATGTATTACAGAATAATAAATCAAACTAGAATGAACAACCAGCCATAGTCAGCAATGATCATCAAACAGAGTCAGAGACCAAGTCTCACTATTTGGCCGAATAGGGTGCAGCCTCTCTCAACCACGGGGGTTTCAAGAGTCTGGACAACTCACTGATGCTAAGATCGGTCCTTTTGTACAGCGTTTGACCACGTACACACACAAGTCCAGGCAATTTAAATTCCATCTTAAGTACACAGAGCACGTTGGGAAACCAACCATATGGCGTTTAGCAATATTTCCTCAAGGACTTCATGCAACTCTGTTGCGTAACAGTTCAGGGAAAACCAAGTGTAACACATAAAATAAAAAAAACTAATTTCCCATTACATTTTGCACATCCCACATCCTCTCCCTGTCTCTTTGACACACACAAAGGAACACACATCCTTATGACCATCTTAACTATAACTGCCACAGATACATAACGACACATTATCCATCTCAGATTAGAGAGTGTGTGTTTATTTATTGATACAAATGATAAGCCTAAATCTTCCTGTGTGTGGCTCCCTTGCAGGACATTGTGTTAAGGTGTTCTTTATGCTCTTGTTCCTCTCATCCCCATCCAGCAAGTAACTGTGCGTTTAGATAGTTTGACTAACTTGAAGAAAATTGTTTCAATGACTTTGTTAGACACCATATCAATTCCAGAAAGGTACTTTTATAAATGCAGTGATTTGTGGAAGCATCAAAACATAATTAATATTCCATACCAGTGCCCTCAAGAAGAATTGTTATTTTAAGCCTTGTGTCCAACAGGTGTACTTCATTTATGACACAATAATGGCAGTGCTTTAGATTTATTTTATTTTATTTTTTCAATATGCTTTTGGATGAAACTGCAATCCTGTTCCACAATTCCTCCATGAGCCACTTTTCTGAAATGTAAATATATGGAGTTATGGGATGTTTTATTATGCAATCATTCTTTTCAATAAAGTTTAATTCTTCAATCATTCTCCCTCAAGGGAAAGATGCATGATCTAAGAGATAAATGTCAGTCAGATAAGTACATTTAATTGAGCTACATTTTTCTCTTTGCAGGGCATTTGCATAAAACAGTATAATCTGCCAAGGTAGAGCACCATACTGGATTAAATTGAACAGCTTGACGCCTGTTGACTTGACCTCCCATCTTCAAATCCTCCACCACATAAGAGCTCAAGAACAACAGCATACAAAACGATGAGCCTTATTTTTAGAATATCACACCTTGACTCATCTGAGGAGCAACTCTCTCGCCAGTGGCCCTCATCTTCATCCCTGTGTTTTCCTAGGGGTTTATGACGTGTTTAAAACATGTCATACATTGTATTTTTTCTGACCAATTTCACTCAATTGTATTTCTCTTTCTTGATCTTAGCCGTTTTTTCATGTCAAACGCAGATTGCAACCATGTAGATATTGATTATTCGATCGGGCCCGAGAGAGCGCTCAGTCGTGAAAAGACAAATTAGCTGCAAGCTGCTGACCAATTGCTACAAACCAATCACATCATCGTAAGCGCCTGATTGCATCAACGTTCTTCTCTCCACAACAGAGTCCTTAAGTTTTATGAAGAGGCAAAATGTGGTGCTGTTTTCAACAAACACCGCGGCTGGGAGATGTTTCTTGTATGCCTACACGAAAAAAAACCAAACATCATGTATTTAGAAATGATCGAGAAGAACACAATGCTGCACAGGTGCAGCAGGGCCAACATCATCTACTGTAACTATGACAACACTAGATTGATTCAGGACGTGGGAATCGGGGTGGGATTGGACGCATTTCACAGGATAGTATCAAGCAGCGCTGTTTGGAATAAAATGTAGGGTTTATGCCAAATGATTTCCCCACTTTCAACCCATGACAAAGATTTTTCCACATTTCACTTATTTCAACTCATGAAAAACACCCCCACCCCCACCCCTTCCCCCCCAAACACATGCGCGCACACACACACGTACACCTAAAAGCAACCTGGCCATTTTCTCTTGTAGTCGCAATCTGTAATCTGCAATCTCGCCTCATCATATAGCCTCCAGCATAATATCTCATACAATTGAACAGAATGGCCTTATTCATCTATGCAGCTGCGCTCACTACGGCGCACCTTCTCGGGAACGCAATTGAAATTCTGAATAGGCCTAATTCTGCACATGCTGCATTACAAAATGGCTTGCATCCATTCTTTCTTCGGGGTAATGCCAACATGACTGCACCCAAAAACAATCCTTAGACTCAATATCTCTCGAAAAGAGAAACAGTAAAAGTGACACAGTTCGCATACTTACATAAGAAATCAAATGATACGAATGCATTTGCTTGGACAAAGCTCATATTAATCAATCTCTTAGATTGTTATGCATATTTGCAACCTTTGCACGTTTCATTGCTTAATCATTTCCATCTCGTGACTGAGATGGCAGCCTCCATACAGATTAAGTAACAAATGCCATAATTACGCCGGCCATTTCAGTCCTTCTACACGTACATCCAATATATTGCTTATACATACCTTAATGTTTCGGCGGCTGCGGCGTGATGTCTCTTTTCTGTCTCCTCTCGTCCCTTCTCCGGTCGTCTTTCCCCCCAACCTCGCTATCTGTCTCTCCTTTTCTCTTCCCTAAATTGATTCACTTGTTTCCACGGCTGTGAGCTGGCTCTTGTTCTTGTAGGCTAGATCCGCAGCGCCAACGCAACGCGCGGAGCTACGGTGCTGTCAGGTTAAAGATGAATACAATCCACACACTCACGCAGAAAAAAATAAAAAACAAAAACCCAGATCAGATAACGGGTCGTTGGAGAAAATGATGTTATAATTGTCACACTGAGGGAACAAGGTTGGGGACGAGTGCATCGATGCGCCTTATCCTTGGAGAGGAACGCAGCAAACGCGACGGCGCCCGCTGGGCAGAGCAGTTTGCGTCCAGCATAAGCGGCTCCTTACGCACATTCCGTATGTTCCACACTGAATCCCAATAAGACACGATTGGGAGAATATGCGACTGCGTTCTTTAGATGTTTGGAAGAACTACAAATGCAGTGCAAGTTACAACTAAAATAAAGAGATATTTAATCTTTTTTTTTTGTTCACTCCTCTGGTTCTGTCTTCTATCATTGGTGCAATATTAACTCTGCGTGTAATAAGCTGCTATGTAGTCACACAGGCAAATGTATTAATATGACACAGCAGCACTGAAGAATCACCATGATAGACTGGAGTCAGTGTGTTTTCTTCAGTTAAAGGGGCATTTTTAAGCACTTTAGCCAGGTTTCAAATGTGTACCTGTTTTACCAAACCTCTGCAGTAGAAAAGATTTCTTGATCTTGAAGAATTTTGTGTGTATGCTTAGATTTATGATAAATGCTCAGTGCTGGAGCATGCATATGGTAATGAACAGCTAAGATTAAATCTAGCAGACTAATAAATGTTTTTTGCAGACTTTGCATATGAGTATCTATTTTTCCCCCTGTGGTGGATTTAAAGCTGTAAATAGGGAAGTCACCGCTACTCTACTTGTTGTCAGCAAGGAGAAAGACAAGTGTGCTGCTTTGGTGTAATGGGGATGGTCGCCTTCAAACAGCCGATGGTACAGGGAGAACTCTGGTGACACAGACTTGGTTGAACACTGAAACATTTTATTGCCAACCAGGTCCATATTAGAATTACAGAATGATGCATCAAGTCTGGAGAGATTTTCATAGCCCAAATGTCCGCGCCATCTCTCTCTCACTGGGGGTGCTTCTCTCGTTAAGTAGGGTAAAGCCTTACCATATTTGGTAACCTTGAAGATGCTGCTCGTTCCCATCAACAGGCCCATAGCCAGAATATAGTGTGTACTTATCTGTTGAGCCTCCCCTGGACACATTAACTGAAGAATTTGTTATTCTCAAAATGTTTTATTTTAGACTACTGGTATCTCTCATTGGGTCACCCTGCCCCAAACTCCCTACACAGCTGGTAAGTATCAGACACTACACTGCCCTATGACTTTTGCACATTGCTAAAGCCCAGTGTTTGTAAGACTTTCAAATATGCATATGGAGTATATTTGTGAGCATGTTTCAGAGACTGCTAGTGGCCTGCTGCATGTTTTAATTAATTAATTAATTAGTAAAAAGACTGCTTGCAAGTTATAAGCCAATAAAGCCTTTAGTCAGTTAAGAGATGCCACTCTCACAACAGTAAGTAGCTACCCCATATTGATCTTTGTCATGTGTACTTCAACATGTGTCCTTGCTTCTTTATAAAAACCCCGTCCCCTTTACAGTTAAAACATCAACCCAAAACAACATTTGTGCACAGATGAGAAGCTTTTCATAGGTTTTGGTCCAATGACAGGTTTTTTTGGTAAAAAATAAAGCTCAGTACATCTTTGCTCTGCCTCAGCACACACTAAAGGTCAAAGGACCAAAAAGGCCAGTGATGCTTCAGAAAGCCCCCCCAAGATATATACTCTCTCTCTCTTCCTCTCCATCTCTTCTTCCTTCATTCTCTCCTCCCCTCCCTCTCTGCGAGTGCCGTAGTGAGCATTGTTCGCGACCACTAGCTTTTGCTGAAAGCTGCACAGCAATGAGGTCTCTGTGCCTTTTGCCTCTCTCTTCCTCTCCCCTCCCCCTCCGCTGGCTCCCTCTCTCCCACCCATCTACCTCTCGCTCCTTCCCTCTCTTCCTCCCTCTATCTCTCTCCCTCTATTAAATTTCCAGTCACACAGTGGTGCAGAGGATATTCCTCCTTCCCTTCTTTTCCCCCCCTCTTCCCTCATTCCCTCTCAGTCATGTTAAAAATCTTAACCTACATCCAGTCCCTCATTCAACACTGGCTGCCTCTTGGTGCTTTTTTGCTACTCTTGTCTCCTCTCTGTACATCTGTCTGCTTTAAAATGATTCCATGCTGCCCATGCCAAACCCAGCCTGCGCCTCTGCTCGGCTTCCTTCCCCTTTTTCCACTCTGTGTCCTCACTGTGTCATTGTACATTGAATCTGATATCCCCCTTATGCATGTATGCAATGCTTATGTGTGCGCAGGCACCCCTGAGCTTGTGTGTCTGTGTGGGAGCAAGTGGGAGGAGGGAGTGAGAAGGACATGCATTTGTGCACAGTAAATGAACAAACACTCATTGCTGTATTGCTTGTGTCATCAGTGCAGAAGGACTCTCAGAGTAGAAAAATAACAGAGAGAGCTAATCCCACAATCCAAAGGAAGTGCATGGCATTTCCAATACAACCCAAACCCAACAAACTCTTAATGCTGTGTTAGAAGCCACAGGGGAGGAGAAAGGGAGGGTGATGAGGATTTGGCAGCAACATGCTAGCGACAAGACATATGTGGCATGCTGATAGCACTAGAGAGGTTCAGCTCACACTGAGCAGAAGCTTTGGAAGGGTGCTGATACACATCCATCACTTCTCTTGTTTCTTTAGCTTCATGCCCACTTTGAAAGTGGGAGACTAAGTGATTGCACGTAGTTAAAAGATTACAAATGTGGCAAATTTTTGAAGCGGTCGCTCTTTGGGTGAAAGAGAGCTTTAGCGATCTCCTTAATGGCCCGAAACTGAGATTGAGAACAAAGTGACATTTTTTTGCGGCTATATTTAGAATCGCAACTGAAAAAGTTGAGTTAGTGCTCAACGCCATCTGTGCGAAAGAATAAGAGAGATACAAGAGAGAGTTTCGACTTATTCATGGTGACATCTGTGTGTGTGTGCGCACGCATGAGTTAGAGAGGCAGAGAGGGAGAGAAAATAGAGGGAAAAATCCTAGTGTCACAGTATCTTAGCAACTGCCTCCATCTCCTTGGAGACAAGAACTGACATCATTTCCTGTCTCACTTTTGGTTTATATACATTGTGTTTGTTCATACGATCATATGAACTTGATGTGTGAGTGTGCGCGTGTGTGTCTGTGCATCTGTTTATATGCAACAGTGTTTCAAAGTTCATATGTAGATGAGGGCCTTCAGGATGTGCACCAAATCCAAAAACAATGCATTCTGTGCACTCAAGAACGTTGCTCTATTTGGTGTCATCAACAAATAACAGAGTTGAACTTAACTTGTTTCCTCTTTAACTCTTATCTTAGGAATTATAGTTCGACTTTTGACAGTGAGTGAGAATAAAAACTAATAAAAATTGCTGTATGCAATTTGAAATCGGTTTTCTTAGAGCTTTAAGTGTACATACTAAATGTTCTTTTTTCTTCCCTTCGCAGCCAATATTCTGTGAAGTCTGTTCTTTTTTTCCTAGTCCTCTGCTGTTTTTGTTTATATAGGCCCACCAAGCAGCCCATGTGTTCCAACACTGGGAAGATTTGATGTTCAGCTGCCATCTTGTGAGCAATGGAGGGAAGTGCAGGTATAACAGTGACTGTAGGAAACCATTTCAGCCACTTTAATCGGATTGAAAAAGACGTGTTTTCCACAAAATACAAACTCAATTTAAGACATTTATGAATAAATGACACACAAATGTAGGAGGAAAATATATATCCAACGCTCAACATTTGTGTGACAATGGCATTTAAATCTGAAGGATTATAAATTTATCTGCACGTGAACGCAAAATCAGATGTTTTCAGCGACTGAGAAGGAAGCCATATATCAATTCTGTGTGGAAACACAGTCAAGTTCTCTTGGCATGTGCTCATCTCAAATGAACGGGAGACATGATCTGTGGTCAGATGAGCCCACGCTTCAGCTGCGTTTGAGAAAAAATAACGTCTGGTTCTACATGCCAAAGATGATATCAGTGAAAGGTGCAATAGACAGCATTTGTGACGATATCGGGGGTGCATCACTGCATATGTCTGAATGTACCATTGATAAAGGACATGCATTGGAATTTTTAGAGACGTATGCTACCATCAAGATGACATCTTTCTCTAAGAGGCTCTTGGTATTTGTAGCAGATCATTGCCAGATCTCCTTCTTAACGACTTGGAACAACCTGGTTTCATAGACACAGTGTATATGTTTACATGATATTAGAAAAAATAAATAAATAAATTACTGCGCTTGTCTGACCAAATCTGATTTTTAAAATTCATGTAAACGAATTTTTGATCCGACCAAAACTGCGCAATTCAAAACCGGATTAAGTCACCAAAACAACGTGGCTGGGGATCAAATCATTCAGCTCAAATGGTCCTAAACACTTTGATGAAACTCCAAAGGTCCATCTCATTGTATCTTATTGTAAAAACAATTAAGTGTAAGCAGCCAAATTTCCACCAAACCTGCTGTCATTCACGTATTTTTTGCAGCATCATGAAACAAGAACTGGGTAACCACGGACTACTGAGCAGCTGAAATCTAGAATTCAGTAAGAAAAGACACAGATTTCTCTTAAAGGGATAGTTCGCCTCTTTTGACATGAAGCTGTATGACATCCCATACTAGCAACATCATTTATGAACATTGACTTACCCCCTGCTGCGTCCTGTGAGCCGAGTTCCAGCCTCGTTTTGGCGTTGACGAAGGTAGTCCGGCTAGTTTGCTAGGGTCCCGAAAATAAAGCGTCTTGCTTCTCAAAACAATATGCGTTCAAAAGAGTGATACATTTGCATCACAAAATCCTCCCTCCAGAAAAAGTCAGACCTCACATCGCTTGGAGCTATTTTCTCTCCCTTCGTATCAATGCGTTCAGCCACCTAGCGATAGCCGCACCTTTTACGGTGTTTACTGCTCGGAAGCAGGGGAGTTCTCGGTCTGCACTTCGGTCTGCACAGTTTACACAGCCCGTAGTGATATGAAGGAAGAGAGAAATAGCTCCAAGCAGCTGATATTTAAGTAGTAAAAACAGATTATGATGAAGCATCTTGTCATAATAATGTCACAGACTGGGCTGTTGCTACAAGGACATCGGTGTGGGGTGTTTTTTATATTTTTTTATTTGTTTGCTTTTTTGGTTTTGTAATAACAAGCATATTTGCATGAATTTGCATTAAAAGTAGAAAGATTTGGATTTTTTTTCAAACTAAATTTAATTTTAAGAACAACCAGACTGCGAAATAAACCGTCATTTAATTGTTAAGATGGATTAAAGCATTCAGTTTTCAAGAAAACTGAAAATTTTTTACAAAGGAATTTTGCAGGAAAAACATTCCTCTTGGTTTACTCTTAATTCAATTCAATTTCAATTTATTTTACAAATATTAAAAAGCACACCCGATCATAATCTCTCGCTTACATGCACTTATGTACAGGCAGGCTTCTCCACAGACGAGGGCCATAATAGCGGAACGAGGTCTCACCACAGGTTTTGGTTCTGACTTTAGGAACAACCAAAAGGCCGGTACCAGAGGACCTCAGGGTCCACGAGGGCTCATAATATAAAAGCAGATTAGATAAATAAGAAGGCCCAAGACCATTAAGACATTTAAAAACAACTAAAAGAACCTTAAAATCAATCCTGAAACACACGGGGAGCCAATGCAGGGAACTACTGTAATGTGTTCCCGCCCTCTGGTCCTCGTCAGAACACGTGCTGCTGAGTTCTGGAGTAACTGTGAACTAAACGTACTCTTTTTGGGAAGCAAATAATTACAATAATCTATTCTAGCACAAATAAAAGCATGCATCAGCAACTCCGTGCTGGCAAGAGAGAAATGGGCAGACTCTGGCAATTTTTTTTAAGATGATAAAATCCTGTCTTTGTCAAAAATGACACCCAGATTTCTTACAAGGTGAGAAGGATTAAAAGTTTGAAACTTTGATAAAATAATCTCTCTTTTGTCTTCAGGACCGATAATTAACACCTCAGTCTTGTCCTGGTTGAGCTGTAAGAAGTTCACTGCTATCCATGACTTAATATATAAAATACAGTTTTAAAGGGCGTTAACCGGCTCTAGGTCATCAGGAGACACGGCGATGTAAAGCTGTGTATCATCAGCATAGCTGTGAAAATCAATGCTGTGCCTCCTGATGACATCCCCGAGTGGCAACATGTACAGATTAAAAAGCAATGGGTCTAAAAGTGAACCTTGGGGAACCTCACAATTGATATCATGGAGTCCTGAGGAGCATGTATTCATACTTTTAGTGACTTTGGTGTTACTCTGCCTTTTAGTTTTTTTGTGTCGTGGTTAACAACATGCACGCATGTTAAACATCATGCCTGTCACTGATGACATGCTAGCCTTTGGCTCAAAGCACCACAGTGCCTTATCTATCCTCAAAAAGCTGTCAGCCTGCACACAGTGCAAAAAACTGGCAACAGACGAAAGGTATTAGAATCACAGTAAAAGTGCATTCGCAAGTTTATTTCGCAATTCGCAAGCTTACATTCAGTTTGACGCTGTAGTTGCATGAGATTATAGTGTGATTACGTCAAGTGAAGGAAGTGCAGCAGCATTCCACATGATCTGGCACAGGAACAGAACACCAAATAGTTTATCACAAATTAAATAGGAACAATAATTAGTGTTCAAATCAGTTTAAAACAATTAAAATGATGGTACAAACTGAGTTACAGATGGATTAAAGAGGTGTGAAAGAAAGCTGAACTCTCTGAATCTTAGGCCGACCACTGGGACAAGCTGTGGCTTCTATTATCTCATTCCATCAAGCCAGCTTTACAGAGTTGTACTTCTCTAGTGTAGGTCGACTAATGTTGTGCACTATCCTTGAGAAAAGACCTATTAGGTGATATCTGAGCTTTGGGTGAGATAAAATGCAACAATTTGCTTTTGTCTTTTTCATATCCTTGTTTCTTACTTATTCTTTTCTTTTATTAATTTCTTCTTTGTGGGTAGATTCAGCTGCAGAAAAGAAAGAAAGAAAAAAATCTAATTAAAACAATTATTGTATCTGCAAAGTCTGCTGAAAAATCTTATTCATTAGAATCTGGGAAGCTTTAGAAAATGAAATTCATCTGCATTCAAGATGCAAAATGAAACAAACAAGTCAAGTCTTTGATAACTTTTATATTTGATGAATTTGCTGAGAGAATGGTTATTTTCAGTTGGAGCATACAGGAGAAAATTTGTATCTAGCTTCCTATTTTAAACACATTTTTCATGATTTTTTTTGTTTTGAGAGTTTTTTGTGACTTATTAGAGCTTGGTAATCTTCCAACACAAGATTAGTGATGTAATACACCATGATCGTTCCAACACATGAATACAGGAGAAGGCCAGAAGTAGCGTTCAAGCTATGGTTCATTATTCATAGCGACTGTCCTCCTTCCTACAGGAATTACAACCTATATGTGCGCTTTGGAAAAAATGTCTTTCTGCTAATATTATCGACATGTGCATGCAAACTCTTCTGTTGGTGTTTCACCTAAACAACCAACAAAATGGCGTCTTGTAACATTGGCATTGTGATAAAAATGTATTTTAGCAGTAGTTTTACTGCCTGAATCTAACTGACAAGGACACTGCAGATGAAAGGAGAAAAAGAGATAAACCCAAAAAAAAAAATGGAAAGGAGTTCATGAGAATGAAAATGGAAGTGAAAAAGCCGGTTATATTTGGTGTCATTATATCGCTATCTGCCTCTTCTCAGTCCTTATTGAGAGGCCTTTATGACTTGCAAGAAACCAGCTGGGATTTGTTTGTTAAATACATTTTTTTTTCTAATCAAAATTTAAAAATACACTCTGAAAATGATGTTTGCACCTTTGGAGGAGGGTGTTAACGCTACAAACAAATGGCTTATAAGATCGTAGGGTTTGAAGGGCTTGTATTTGTAATTAAATCAATACAAGAAACCATTATCTTTTTGGCATAAATACACATGTAGTTCTACTTGTTTTCACATAATCACATGCAATTGTTGTTTGTTTGAAATACATGTGTTGGTTGTCGAAGAACCTAAAATGAAACAGCCAACCTCTTACATACTGGTATGGAATATGGTGGGTTTGTACACCTGTTGTAAGTACGCACACAAGCAGATTTAGGCTGCATTGTGTCTTCTTAAACCTGTAACAAATAAAAATGTCGCAAACAACCCCGAACTTAACCAGGATTTCATTGAAACTAAGGGGCAATGAATCCGTAAAAGAACTAGAAGATAAATGTGTACATATAAAGAGGTATAAAAGTAACAAATAACTAACTATTTGTTTGTCCTTTTGCTACTCTTTGGGTGGGCCTTTAAGCCCATGCTGAGAGGTAAATTTCTGCATCTCTGAATCCAGCTTCAGAGTAATTTGGGCAGAATTGGTCCAGTTCCCAACAGCACTGTTGAAATACACATCTAAGGCTGATCACCAGAACATAACGCGACCAGCTGATTGGCGGTTTGGCCCTTCAAAAAACACCAAAAGTGACAAGGCAAAAATAAAGAAATTAAATTGAATAAGAATATTTTTAAAAAATAGCAAAGAATTACAGGGAAAAATAAGGCAAATTATAAGAAAAAAAAGGAAATAAAGTTTAAGCAATTTAAAAAGTACATCATTTTACAAATATTCTTTCACTAAAATATATTGTTTAATTTTGTCATACGTCTTGACAATTCCACATTGATCATCCTTTCATTTCTCTTTCTAGTTCCAGTTTTTATTTACTCGATATCATTGTAGCTTATTCTTCGATAGATTTATTTTCTTGTTCTTTTACATAGCTGGTTTCGGGGCAGTCGTGTGATTCCAAAGAAACTGCAGACAGCTTGTAGTCAGCTGCGCACATCAACACCTTAAATTCCTGATCTGCATTAACAGGGTCTGATACTGCAATCTCAACCACCTCGATGTTCGATGAATGGCAACATTTACCACAGATTTATTTATAACTGATTATAAATATACAGCATGACATACAATGTGAATTGTGTTGAAATGTGTTGTGTGATTACCTCTTTACAGACCCTAGCCACTGCCTGGTCATTGCAAGGACAGTCAAAAAGTCCTGTCTTCTCAAAAAACAGACACTCTACGAGTATGACGTTTTCGTGGTTGTCAATGTGTCTGTAGTCTGGTAGAGTGTAGTTTGGGTCCTGGGTATAATGCATCGCCACCAGAATTATTTTTGTAAATCCTTTGAAAAGAAAAGACACAGCAGAGATCACAGTTTGAAACGAAATGACAAAACAGAAGTTTTCCTTTCTGTCTTTATGGCATGTGGTTACTGCGTGCTTACCTGAGACATCGGACAACGCCGACTGGACGTCTGTCATAAAACGACTGACAATTGGACAGAAGACAATGATCACATCCTTATTTCTTTCTGAGAACGCTTTTTTGGAACCTCTATGTTTGAGTTTTTTCATAAATTGCAGATGAGAGCCAAAGGTTTGTCCCACAACGCGTGTGGAAATTTCAAACGTCTTTTTTCCTGATTAAAAAAGGAAGGAGAAGCAGAAGAAAATATTAGTCACATCATAAAGGTTTACTCAACCAAAGCTATACTGGGTACATTTTTGTCAGTTTGATATTTTCAAATACTTCTTATTCTATTACCGAATATGTCAGAGCTGGACCATAAGACAGAGCACTACAAAAATGTGGAAGAGTTTACTCATTTGCAGCATTGTTTGCAGAAAAAAAGGTTGTATTTCGATACCATTTTAAAAGGTATAAATCTATCCGCATCGTGTCAGAATTTCCAGAACCAAACACGGAAGATGAGATTAAGCCAAAGTTTTGCTTTCACTTGGTCTCCAGGTAATTTTTAAAAATATTTTTGATATCCCTTCAGTCAATAAATTAATTAAAAAGTACTGTCAATGGCCAGAAATAAACATCTATAACCACCAATCCATCCATTTTACAAACCTTTACTACATGATGAACCCATCTCAGCAGATATCTGGCAAGAAGCAGGATACACCCTGGACAGGCCTCTTTAAGATATAAAAATTTTTTTTAGAAATCAGACTTTAATAAATGGAAGTGCAATCCCCCTGTAAAGTCATGCAGAGCAAAGCCAAACATAAAATGGAGTTTTGATGTATATGCACATGATGTGCTATTAAGGCTAACTTTGAGGACACCTTGAGAATTTATCATTTATGTTTAAACTTTAACTTTGAAGGCAGCTGGAGATCAAAATGACCAACAATCACACAATGCATCATGGTAGTTTAAATATTCAAGAAAAGAACTAGGGCCCACTAATCTGGGAGGGATTATGGGGCCATTTACAAACAATTCGGTACCCATCTTTTTTCAGTGAGCAGGATTATTCACAAATGAAAAACATTTAAGACAGCTGCCAATCCTTCTAGAGGTGAAGATCCCGTCAATTTCACAACCAAATCAGACTGAGGCTTTACAGGCCTCATTTAGCATATTCACCACAACATATTTAGAGAAGGAGCGAACAACGATGGTTTGTTTAGAAAGTTAATTAGGTCATTGATCGTCTGCATTGTCAAGTGTGTTCAACAAAAATAGTTGTTTGAAGCAGTAACAGCGTACAGTTTATATTTAAATCAAATTTACTCTTATTGTCGAAGTGCTGCTCTTTCCTTCTCTGGAGCCTACGATGGTAGAGTGGGTTTCACAAGCTTTCGCTTTCATTTACGATCTGTGACGAGATGTTGTTTTATGGCTGCATTTCCGTTATCTAACCACCAGGTGGCACTGTTGCATCGACTTTTGCAGGCATTGGACTTAAAAGCTTGTGCCTACGTTTGCAAGACCTACCTAGTCCCACATAGCAGGCAGGTTTGCCCCAGATCTGGCGTAAAGCCGGCACCGCTAACCGAGTGCTGGCATGGCAATTGGTATGTCAACCGGATATGGGCCGGATCTGGCAATGATGGCACACTTTACCCTATTCTTCAGTCATTTACTATAACTCCTTCTAATTCCTCTACGAAGTGCATCACATTCAGCAGTGTCCTGCAAGTCAGTTTGTATTCTCAGGAAAGTGGCAGGTAGAATCTGCCCCCATTGGAAGGGTCGGTTAAGGCACTAATTTCCTACTGATACCTTACTCCATCATTTCAAGCAGCAAAAAAAAAAACGATGTATATATGAATATAAGTGAACATATACAAGAGCACTATAACATGTCACTATTTTTGATAATATGTGTTTATAATCTGCTGGACAGGCCACTTAAAAGAAATTAAGTATAATCACAGAGGCCCCACTAAGCCACTCATAATACCTACTGTATGTATTTGATGGAGCAACTATAACAGAAAGTAAAAGTTTTTTTTATTTTTTAAATTCACATTTCATTGCATTAAAGATGTTTTTTGTTGTTGTTGTTTCATACAGCATCAATTTGATATGAGAGCAGTCTCTACTTAATTACATTTTTTCTCTAATATCAAGAAAGAATAGAATAGGACACAAAAACGTTTCTTTTTTTACGGCTGATATATGTGATGTGTTTCCACAAAATCCAGGTGACGTTTCAGCATAAGTGTATCTGTTGACACCTCAGTAGTTGTGCACTATCGTTTGGTTATTCACTTTTGTAAACTTTTCAGGCATGCTTTCAAATGACAAAACACAAATTCTGACTCGCAAGCAACACCTTGATTGCAAGTTTATCTTTAAACGAAACAGCCCCCCCCCCCCCCCCCCAGAGGGTGTGATCTGAATCTGTTGGAGTCATTTTTCATTCATCTGTAATGTAAAAAAAGAATGTGATCATCTGTATCTCCACTCAGCATCTGATCCGAGCAGGCTGACACTCCCCCCGCAGGCTTCTCTTAGTCTGACAAATGGGCAACGCTGCTGATAGAGTGGTCAGAGGGTAAATGACCTATATTTAGAGAACTCCAAAACTCAGCCCATAAAATGAAAAATGTGCTGGGTATTCACAGTTCAAAGTTAGACCATGATTGCCTTGTCAGCTTCAACTAGCCTTATGTCTTTCATTTCAAACCTGAATGTTTCTGTTTTTTTTGTGGGGGGGTTGTAAAAGTTGTTTAAAAACTCACATATTTTTGCTTCTTCCCACAAATCTTTCTACTGGATGAATTCCGTTGACTTGAGTCATACTGGATGTACGGTAGGTCCACAAAGTTCTAATCCTGTGTAATAGGCAAATACAGGACATGTGTTGTGAATGAGGCTGGGGCTGAACTGATTTTAGTATTTTTGATAGTTACGCTGAAAAGCCGAGCTGTGCTCAGCAGAGAGAGGCTAATATAACATTTAATCACCGGGCCCTATCGCTGAGCTTTGCAGGCTTCTCGCCCCAAGGTTTGATTTACCCGCCCTCTTCCTGAGGAAAAATCTCATTCACTAGACGGATTGCTGAGCGAGTCCTTCCGACCAGCCTCTATAAATCATTCTTTAATCAGAGCCCCGTGAGATTGGGCCCAGACACCCGCAGGAGCACTGCTGTGACATCTCAACTCCTCCCCATGCATCTCTGCTGCCCTGGGAGTTTTTATCCTCCTCTGTTTTCCACCGTGGGCTTGTCTGCATTTGTATCAGTCATCAGGAAACTCATAGAGAAGACCACACACCAACACCCAACACTTCCTTTACTCAAAGGAAAGTGATGCCAAACAAGATCTAGGACAAAGTGGGTAACTGTCTGAGAGTCCTGCAGAGCTCATTGGGTCCTGATAGCTGCGTTCTTACAATGTATGAACCAATTTGAGGCAACAATATTAGAAATATGCATGCCTAAAATACAGTATGTGGACTAGGCAAAAAAGTCATTTTTGAAAATAGTTGTAAAACCTTTGTGTGTTCATTTCTGTTTAAATTCACCTCAATGTGATGTTGCCCTGTGGGCCACCTGCAGGTTTAACCAGCCTATGGTTTTCTTAAATGGAGGCCTTTAAACTTTTGTGGATTCATGGGTACTAAAGTACTAATTAAAAAGAGGAGGGCTGACAACTCTGAAAGACACAAAACAATCTAAATCATAAATAGACTTTATGAGTAATATCCTAAAGTTGTGTTTTTGGGTTTTTTTTTTACCATTACCCAATGACAAAGAGTCCTTTCCAGGTCCTTTCAAGCAGCTGCTCTGATCTTTCACTCAGTCACATGATCTTCACGGGCACGAGTCTGATCAGTTGTCATGAAATCAATTGCTACTCAAATGTATCAGCAAGTTCTAAAATAAAAGCCAACTGATAGCGAGTTGATACAAAGTTAATCATGACTTGGGACGAACCATGTAATCTCCTAAAATAAAAGTAGCCTCCGCAGGTCACTGTTGCAGAAGATATTAAACCAGAGCTGTGACTGGTGCAACAGGAACAGCAAAGCTCGAGCAATGGAGAGCCAAGCTTTTCTGCTGGGTCATGAATTATGTATGTTTATGGACGTGCGTCACCTTCAAGTTCTCTCCTGTGTTGTTTTCTGCAAATGCATTGGAAATTTCACCACTGCCTTGCTGAAAACGTCTTTGAATTGTATTCTCAATCTCATCTTGTTTGGGGCGGGGGGTTCACCTATTGGATTTCTTTAAAATGGCACAAACATATATAGCTACTAAGCTTAGATGAATTGATGGCCCCAAAGAGCATCTCGCGCAATGGGCGAGGTAAGGCAACCAAATACTTTTTTTTTTTTTAGTGCTAAGGTGCTCTGACGTCATTTTGTTGAATTTCTTTTCAGTCGCCCTGCTGCTTTAGAGCTGACAGTCCGCTCAAGTTGCCGGTGAGCGCGCTCCGCTCTTTTCCATCGTGCGTAATGACTACGGAGACCTCCAGGAGTTTTGAGAGAGGATGTCGCCCTCCAACTCAGTCCATAGCAACCTGACACACTCTCTGTCAGTGAGCTGAAGCGCACCGAATGTGGATTTTGTTCAAATGCTGCGCGGTGAGGAGATGGAAATGTTGACCCCTCAACTTTTCTAAATTCTTTCTTATTTGGAGTCAGTGGACACTTCAGCCACTTGAGCGACTAAACAAAACAGGCTAGAGACGCAAAATCTGTTAGAAAACCATGCGCTGTATATATACATGGAGAGATGGCATGCGTGCTCCTCTTCTGTCGACTTTTCCCCTTCTCACATCGGCTCACAGGAACGTCCATTTGCTTCTTATCTCTGTTTCTCTCGTATTTGTGTTACTGTGCACTATTCCCCAACGGCACCGTCATGCAAAAGGCAGGTGATCCGACAGCCAGCTGTCAGCGAGCCGATGGAGCCAAGAGGCGCCTCCAGAAATCACTCTCCTGTCTTTTACCAGTGGATGCGAGGGTGAGCGGCGTCGACGAAGCATCTCAGCTGAAAACCGACCAAAGACGTCCTTCCACTCCTCACGTCGCCAGGAATGACACGCCCAGTCCTCCCATGAGTCACTTAAAGTTTGGCAATAAAAAGTTACCAAATGCGATCATAGTTGGTGTGAAAAAAGGAGGAACGAGAGCTGTTCTGGAGTTCATAAGAATTCATCCGGACGTGCGAGCGGCTGGAACCGAAACACACTTCTTTGATAGGAATTACGATAGAGGCCTTGAGTGGTACAGGTAAGAACACACCTGCTCGGATCATTCTCTTTTTGTTTCATGAATCAAAAGTGAAGTTAAATTAAGTTCTAATATAATAGTTCATTATGCAGAGGAGATGTGTTTATCTCGTGTAATCATGAAACTGTTCATGATTCGTTCCCTTCGACTTATAAAATCACAGATATATATATTATATATATTATAGAGGATAGAATAAAAAAGAAAATAGAACTCAGAAATATGCGGGCAGTTTGTCATCAAAGATTCAGTGTTGCTCCTCGGGTCAAGATTTTAAAAATCGTTTTTTTTTTTCGAGTTTAAATAGCACACGAGGGATACAAACAAAAAAAAATCCACTAACTAATTTTTAAGATATAACTTTTTTATGAATATGATAAGCTTTTACACTACTACCCTCACATGGTTATCTTTTAAATCCAAGATAGATTGGTAGCTATTACAACTGAAATAGGCTTATCCCTAACCACACTTTTGTTGAACTAAACTGAATTGATTGAGAAAAATATTATAAACAAGTAAGGACCTTGTGAATCAGAGCTATATCAAATCAAGGAGACAAACTGGTGTACAGTTTTCTTTTCTATGGCTCAGTGAAAGGCACAAAAAAAGAAAAGGGACATTCTAAGAGCCCAGATGAGGCGATCCTTACTGAAACTGCATCTGGTCAATGACAATCTGGCACTAGTAAGTGAAGGCCAGCTGGGGGAAATGAAAAGGCGGCAACTCACAACAGTCAACAACATCAGCTACTGGCTTAGGTAGGCATTAGCATGCCCCTGCTGGCAGCTAGTATGCCAAGACTGGCAAATGAAAGCCTGCTCATGCTGCAACAGCTGTCTTTCTAAAGTGGTGAAAATCACAGAATGATGTCAGTAACCCTACACCACTTGTACAGTACATCCAGCTTTGTGCCCTTTCAATGCATTTATATTGAAGGTCGAGATAAAATCCCACTCTAAATAAAGTAATTGGTTTTCAATTTATTTAGTTATTTGTCTAAACTTGTCAAAGCGTTGCATTTTTTGATGAAGCTAATGAGACCTCAAAATCCAGCGAAGCCAGTAGCAGTTTCCTTAGCCTTAGCCTTGGAGTGCCATTTGCCAGTCAAGTCGTGTTCTCTCCCAAGCTACAGTATAATGCATACTCAAGGCAGTTGCTGATGCAGTTGGTTGCTAAGTTAGACATATGAGTCTTTATCATTTGCCACTGCAAGCCTCTCAGTTACCTCGGCATGGATGTAGCCTCTGGCTTCTCAGTAGCCTAGATTTTCTCACTTTTACGTTGCCATACATCGTTATCCCCCCACTGACTTTCTGTGTAAATAATGTTTTGAGGCGAGTATCCTCGATGTGTGACAGTGGCTTTACTCATTTAAACAACTTTAGAAATGAGTCTCATTCCAAACAACTTTAGAGGAATAAACCCTGTTTACACTGGCAGAAGAGTACCAGATGCCTTTCTGTTATGGATTAAAGCCAATATCTTTTTTGATTTTTTTATTATATCCCACTTTTGAGGGCAAAGCATTGTAAACTGCAGCATTCTGGCCTGCTTGACTGCCAGACACCTGTGCTATGATTACAGTAATATTTCAAAATTGATCTTAAGTACCGGTATTTGATTTATCAATTTTAGAATGCACCAAGTTACAGATTTAACACAGTGTATCCCTATCCAATTTGACTGTAATTATCCCATACATTAAACATACTAATAATTATTTAAAGTCTTTAATTACTCATTTAAAGAAAGAACGTGTTGGTTAAGTTAATCAGAAAATTATACATGCATGCAGTCAAACAGACGACCAAACACTCACATACTTACCTAATTCCAATTAGATTTCATGTTAATGATTGTCTGTCATGATGCCTGCTGGGGGTATGTGTATACAATAATTATAGACTGAAAGTATCTCAGCTAATTGGCTCTCTTCAGGATCATTGGCAGCTGAAGCCCTTTTATCTCAGAGATGTCTCTTCGAGATGTGAACTACATTCCATTACCACAGTTTGATTGTCAGCTGTCAAAGCTGTTGAAAGGTCAAATGAGGATTGCCTTTCAAATAAAAGAGCTGCATTATCAGTAAAGTCCAAATAGTTGCTGGGAATAGTCTGATTCCGAATATGTAACAGAGTTTGCTGTGTTTCGGTTTATGCAATATAAGAACAAAAGACTAAAGTTCCCTGCAGTGAACTTGCCAAGCATCAGATGGTGGCTCAACTGGCCAAGTCTCAACAGTGCTGAACGCTGCAGTGCAAAGCCAGGTACTCCTGTGGAGAACAAATGAAAGCAAGTTACAGGAAAGTAAACTCTGAAATGTATCTTGAGGCTCTTACGTTAATGGGCCGTGTCTATCCTCATGTTCTAGTGTTCATTTTCTGCTGTTTCAATCACTGGTATACTGTTGTTCAGTAGAATTTAGCGTGCACACCTAAAACCTTTTCAGCAATAGTTAAGGTGTGGCACAGTCCTTCCTTGCATGCCATATTTCAATCACAAGTTAAAGAATTGAAGAAATTCTGAAACTATCTTACTTCTTGGAAGTAGCAATACAACTCTGGGACACTGAAGTGAAAGTATAAGAAAGATACAATATCTGCGTGAAGATCAAATTGTAGTCCAAAACTTATATGAAACAAAGGGAGTAAAACAGCGGTCCCACAGTGGTCCTAAAATTAAACGCTATAAAATGTTCTATTTTAAGGTCTACATTTTGATGCCTAAGCCTAACCAACCAGAAGTCAATATCATATTTAATACAAAATAAGGTGTAAAAAGTGTTGGGTTAGACAGGAGCTGACTCTGGGTTTTTGGGATGATCGTGTTTACCTCCATGCTTATAAACTGTCTAAGATCGTCACAAAGGTTTGTGTGCAACCCGATGGCTGAAGTGGCAGAGGCAAGTTCGAAAGTAAAGATGACAACAAGCTGCTGTGCAGTAAATACCATCAACTGCTTAAAAAAGGCTGGAAATTGTCCGATATTATGAAGAAGTCCCATCCTTTTGTTAATAACAGAAAAATGCTGTGGACCCAGGCAAATATATATGGCAGTGCCATCAATCCTAAAAGCAGTGAAAGTTTCTGCAGCACAACAACTATTGATATATTCAGCGTTGTCTACCAAGATATAGAAATGTAATCATGGCCAGCCATCGTCTGTTAGCGAGCAAGCTGTCACATTTGCCTTTGTACAGTGTGTTTATTGTAGGTCTAGCTCGATTTTTATATAGCATGTGCCAGGTTGATAAGTCTCTTTTTGAACCTCATGAACATTTAAACATGGAATTATTGAGCCTATGGACTGGTGACCTGTCCAGGGTGGACCCTGCCTTTCGCCCAATGACAGCTGAGATAGGCTCCAGCCCCCCGTGACCCTGAGCTGGATTAGGTGGGTATAGAAAATGAATGGATAGATGGATTATTAAGCCTAGTGACAGTAATGTTACCAACATGCAGCTGATGCTGTCAAATGAGGAGAGCAGAAACAGACAACTAACATCATGAGCAAAGTAAGGTGTTTTGGACACATTTTGGCTTACATTATTACACTTTTAGCTTTGAAGTAGTGCTGTATGACTGACATGTGTAATTATTGAGTCTATTAGAATGCCACAATACAAGTACACATTTTTTTTAAATGGCATCATTGTCAACCAAACTTATTCCCCAAAACATACAAAGTGATGATATAGATCTCTTTATTTCACACATGAAACAAAGGAAGATGTGTCCAATAACACAAATATAAGATAAAAGGCTAGACTGTCATGCTTCACCATTCTGCTTGTAAGGTACTGCTTCTCAGAGAATGTTTCAATCTGTGTGTATAATTGAGAACCTGCTCAGCTGATCACTCCACTCTAGGCTCCAATGCTAAATCCACTACACCATCTTGCTATTTGATAGCACACACTGATGGAGAACTACCCTGCGTGTACTTGGTCAGATCGAGTTTTCCTTCTTTACATCATTCCAGCTTGATTTTTGTTTGAAATGGGCAGATATTCCAAACTTAGGACTTCTGGTTAAACTCACTCACCTGTGACCTCCTCAAACTGACTTTTTAGGTGTTAAAAAAGGAAACGCCTATCAATCAATATAATTTCAGAAAAATTTTCATGCTGATGACAAGGAGGAGTGTGCTGTATGGTTATTATAGTTTTTATAAAACAACAAAGATATATATCATCTGTGTCATTCGAAAGTTGGAAGGCTGTAATTTAGCGTTGCCAGTGCCAGTGAGCATCAGTTAGCTTAATGATAAGAATCCATTAGCAAATATATCAATAAGTAATTAATTTGAAGGAGAAACATTCAAACATAATTTTTCTTGTCAATTGAGGAAAATAAAAAGCAAATGCAGTCACTATGCAAAGAATAGTTTAAGCTTAATTCTGTTCTATAGTCTCTGATAGTTTTCCATCAAAGTACAAACTTTTTCTCTGTGAATGTTTACCTGTTTAAACCTCTTCTCTCAGACCTCTCAATGGCCTAGTTTGAAGACCCAGAAGTAACCCTGACAGAGTTACTCTGCTATATGTTCTGTTTGTATTCACTGTGATTTATTGCTCTTGAACAGTGCAGGGCTGATGCACAGGAAAGCTGTCAGCAACACAAGTCTCCTGTGACAACAGACCACTATGTCTTATCTTCATTTACATTGGAAAAACTGGGTTCATGGCCAAACAGGAGTTCAGTTAGGGTGGTTTTATGCTTTTGCAATTCTCCCGTGTGCACTTGCCCTAATTAAATCTTATATACACATTTACCTTTGACAGAGTGAATCCAAGGACATTATGTCCTCTGTGTCTGAATATTCCAGCCTTAGTTATAATTCAAGCAGCTCTAAACAGCAAGATTGTGTTATAAATAACACGCACATTAATATGAATGTATGTGAGAAACCTTTAGCTTATTGAAACTTTTACTTTCTGTTTTCCTTTTTCATTCAGAAGTTTAATGCCAAGGACCCTTGAAAGCCAAATTACAATGGAGAAGACACCGAGCTACTTTGTGACTAAAGAGACTCCACACCGGATCTCTGCCATGTCCCAAGATACCAAGCTCATTGTGGTGGTCCGTGACCCCGTCACTCGAGCAATATCAGATTATACTCAGACTTTATCCAAAACTCCCGACCTCCCAAGCTTCCAGGAGCTGGCCTTCAGAAACCAAAGCCTGGGCATCGTGGACATGTCTTGGAATGCCATTCGGATCGGCCTGTATGCCCTGCACCTCGAAAACTGGCTGCGCTACTTCCCTTTGACTCAGATCCACTTTGTGAGCGGAGAACGGCTAATCACAGACCCGGCAGGGGAGCTGGCCCGGGTGCAGGACTTCCTTGGGTTAAAACGCATTGTCACTGACAAACACTTCTATTTCAACCGCACCAAGGGCTTCCCTTGCCTTAAAAAGCCGGAGAGCAGTGGCTCTCCTCGCTGCCTGGGCAAGTCAAAGGGCAGAACTCATGTGCAGATAGACAGAGACGCAATTGAGCAACTGCGAGACTTCTACAGACCTTATAATGTAAAGTTCTATGAAATGGTGGGACATGATTTCAAGTGGGAGTAGATGCTTGAAACACCCTGTATTTTGAATTGCACAGTAAAGATGTTTGGGTTTTTCAAATGTTCTTTAAGAAATTATTTGCCGTCAGTACGTCTGAGGCAGTCTCCAGACAAAATTCAAGTGAAACTGCAGCGGCAGTTCTACTGTTTGATAGGACTGGTGAACAGAGCACTTGTAATGATCAGTTACCATCCTATTAGTTGCTAGATATCATTTCAGCATTGAGAACACATTATTTTGGTTGGTGTAAGTATGGGTTCTTGCTGACTAGATTGCTGACTTCCTCACAAAGAGTAGATTCCAGAGAATGGGATTAGTTCCTCTCAAAGTCACTTATCAAGTAAGGGCTTGAAAGCGAGACCTTGGAAAATGTCAGCAAAGTCTTCAGGGAGAGCGGTGTTAAGCTGCAGCACTGTGGTGGGAAGTCCAAAATATGAAGCCATATAACAAGTATGAACCACCTAATATAATGTACTGTTCAGTTTTCCAATATTTCCTGTTAGTATATGCAGTAACAGTTGTGGTTTGCTTGCAAAATGTGTTTCCTTACAAAGGTGTCTAATCATAGCATTGCTTGTCCATGAACTTCATTAAACTAATCTCTAGTCTCATCTGAAGCTTTGACTGCTATAAAGTGCATTTTCTCCCTCCCTGCTTTCATTTGATGCTTAGAAAAACCAAAACTGAAAACGTTGCACCACTGAAAAATCCGTGCCCCTTAAAAATGGTCGTAGCAAACATGAAGTTTGCAAGGTTATGGTTCAGACCGCTATTCTTTGAGGGTGATTGCTTTCTATAAGGTTTGATGTGAGCCTCGGAGCTGGTGGTAGGTGGATGAGTGGGTGTAGGTGCAAGGAATTTCAATCACTTTTCAAAGACAAAGGAGAGAACACCTAGTCGTGGTGGGTTATCAAATAGATTCCAGGACTTTATGTCACAATATTGCGGTGAAAAGTTGGAATTTGGCTACGTTCTGTGAATACTAAAGCCAGACTTCCTGTCCTTGCTGCAAAAGCAAAAGAATAAACACTTGGTGACACATGAGCAGGAAGCATATCTTATCATTTTGAAGAAGCATTTGTATGATTCTAAACTCAAGCTCCATATCACACACCAAGATATTATGGGTATAATTATGGGTTATGTGCATTTTAAGAAGGTCACATTATCATTTTGTGCTTTTCTCTTTCCTTCAGTGTCTTATTGTGTAAAGCTATATTGTGCACGAAAAGGTCTGCAAAGTTTTATAGCTCGGATTAAACAAACTGTCTGTCCTCGCTTTTCTTCACGTGCTTCATGCTCTCCTTTGGTTTCAATGCAGACTCCTACCTGAGGGAGGGTCTTAAAGAGACAGGAGTTCAAACAAAGCATGTCAAACAGAGGCTGACAAGATGAACGGTATTAGGAAAATTACATGTGGTTTGGATATCATGGCATGTAAAACCTATTCTAGCAATCCACCAAAATGAAAGTATGAACCTGCAAATGAATACGACATGCGCTCTTTAAAGTATAATTAATGTTTCAATATCTGAATGGAAACAAGGAAAAGAGGTAAAGGTTTAAGGTATAAGAATCACAACATCTGTTTATCATTCATGGGGAGCAGTTTGCTCTTATCTGTTTTGCTGTCAAGTCAACTTGAGATTTTCAGTGATGATCTGAGCTCTTGATGTGTCAAGAGGAAAGTGCCAAGGTGAACTCAAACACAACATGTCAGACAACCAGTGCTGACAGGGGTGACAATGCACCAACAAATATAAAGTCTCGATATCATTTTGATTTCATAAAAAGGACATTGCAGCAACACACAACTCAGAGGAGCACTCATCAACTATTGGAATGACAAATCTGAGCGCTCACCTGGTGAGACATCAGTGTGAATCCCTGGTTTCTAATACACAAGCAACAACAACAATACACGAGATAAACACAAAGCACGGTGAAGAGTTTTTGCAATCACAACGTAGCCACAATTCAAGAATGTAATTACAGGTAATAAGTCTGGTGTTTATTACAAGCACTTTGAATTGTTTGTACATGAAATGTGCTATATAAATAAATTTGATTTGATTTGATTTACAAGCTAGATTGTATTTTTATCTCCAATTATGTGCCAGACTCACATGTCAAAGTGAAAAAAAACTATCAAATAACTTTTTCTAGTGCTGAAAAGTACCAAAAATACTCGTGATTCTCATTCTTTTGAATTAAGTGAACCAACTTTAGGGTACCTATCTATTATGAAATTTTTACAAAAGACCTGTTTTCCTGCACAAAGGAAAATAGATAACTGTTCTCTAACCGCAAGTGTTAAAAACTGCATCAAACTAAACCAAATTGCTTTCTTTTTAAACGTATAATCCCTGAATCATATTGAAAAGGAGACATACAGACCCCTTTGGAAAAAAATGTAAGTCTTAATACATATGCATGACCTGCAGACTGACTAAATGATATAAATTAAAAAATGTCCTCTAATTGTCAGATTCAGGCAATAGATGCTCAGTGCAAAAGTCCAATAAAAAAAGCACAGACCAACAGGAAATAGAAAGATTATGCAAAAAGATTAAGAAACTGTAAAGATAGATTATTACACCATAAAAGATCAAAGAAAAATCGTAGAAAAGCAAACTGGAAAAAAAATTAACAATTCATGTACAAGAAATAAAGATAGTGAACAGAAAATAAAATATAAATACATACTGATGAATAAAGGGAAAAATCCATGAAATTACTTATTTTATGTTTTGGCATTTGTTTTTATTTTTCCCCAATTATAAAATTATCTGATCTATGTATGTCCACATTTACACATTTATCTCTTTTTATGTTTCATATAGTGCTTGTTGCGTTCTTATTTACATTCAGTATAGGAATCCAGCGGCGGTAGGAAGTTAATATCAAACAGCTGATTCATGTTGGATCTTCAAACCCAGTTAAATCGGTTTTCTTAACTAATAAAACTCATTAATTTAAGTTTCACTCCGTTCTCTGCATACCTCAGAAGCATAGTACTTTTATCTGTGTGACTACTGTTTCATCTGGAATCTTCTTGAAATTTGCATGTGCCAGCGTACATGCTTTGAAGATTTCCCGGCGCTTGGCATTAGAAATCCAGAAAGTTGAGCTCAGGAAATCTGCTCTTTTCTTTGCTATGTTTAGACTCTGTCATTCTCATTTTTTCCACCCTTCTGCAAACGGCCACATTGTTAAAAAAAAAAAAAATCATGAAAGATGCTCCTGTCTCCGTGACCCTCCCTCAACCCAGACGCCTGCCTTTTCTTCTCCATCTCTCCTCAGAGCTTCTCTTTCCCTCTCCCTGTCCCAACGTTCATTAGACTCACAGGACCTCCGGGTGGGGGAGTGGAGGCAGTGCGGCTGCACCACCTCTGATGCCCTTCTTGTCATAATGCTCACCAGCAGCTCATTTCTGTTGCTCATCGAGCACGCACAGGTGAACGTCTATCCGGTCCTCACGGCGAGCAGAAACCCCTCTGTATGGTACACGGGGGTCCTAATTAGGCCTGAGGGCTGGAGAGAAGCAATCCCCTAGAACAAGCATCAGCCAGAGTCTGATTAGACTCTGCTCGTGAACGGCTCTCTGGAGATTGCTAGCAGGTCAAATCTCTCCTTCTCTTTCTACCTTTGCCTCTCATGCACACACACATTGTACACACACTTGCGTTTCTTTTTGAACCCCCCCGCCGCCGAGACTATCTCATGCAAATCCTGAGATCCTTTGCATGTTGGAGCACTACAATGTGACCTATTTGCACTCAAGCTAATGAAGTGCTTGTGAAGCTGAATGAGTAATTGATGTGTGCATATCATGTTGATTAGTGTTTTGTCTTGTTATGATACATGACTGAATGACTAAATGGAAACATCTCTAACAAATGACCAAATAAGGACATGTTCAGCATGCTGAATGTTTTGATTGCATTTCTGATCAGAAGACTTCTCCCGCCGCGTACAGTTCTCATCAGCTCATCCTCATGCTGCTGCCTGGTAATTACTGAATGCCTGAAATACCTGAAGGGATCTGTTAATACTTCAGAAAACTGTCGATAAGCAGTACTTATTGCTAAGACTAACTTTAAGACATGAAAGACGTGAGCAGACAGAAATTGTTCTTTTTTTCATTTTAGCGAGAGCCTTAAACATTCTGAAGATTGTGATCTGGAGGGGTGGAAATCTATGCAGAAATGGTCGGCTTTTCTCTAAAGCACCAAAGAGGAACTAAGTCATACTGCCAGGGTAGTGGCTGGAGAGAGACTTTTAAGTGTTCGTATGTCACAGCGATGTTCTCTCCATGCAGATAATGTAGTTCATCTCCAGCATAATCCCTGTTGCTTAATGTAGCCTCAAACCTTCACTCCTTTGGATTTTTAATGAGCACAGAGGCAAGACGGAAGCAGCGGCAAAGGATTATTTCCAAAGGAATCCTCCCCTGAAACTGTAATATTGGGATCATTTTACATGTAGTTGTCAACAATACCCTAATAAGTGTTAATGCATGCCTTCAGGAAAACACAACCCACATACTGCTCTATTCAAGCTGTGGCGAATTAAAAGAGTTCACATTCTCTTAGTTCTCCTCTTCCTTGCCGTTTGCTCATGATGTTCTCATGGGATTGCATGAGGTTCCCTGGTATCCGAATGAGACAGCAGCTGACAGTGCAGAGGCAGAGATTCAGCAGAGCACCTCATTCGGTCCTAATGCTTCAGAATAGTTTAGCTTCTGCAGCCGACAGGATGTCCCAGTGGTCGAAATCACCAGTGGCGAAGGAGCCAAATTAGAATGAAGCGCTGACAACAGTGGCACAGTCTCAAATATGTGATGATACATGTTCTACAACTATTTGGAGACCAACGTTAGTGCTGCGATCTGTAGAAATGACACTTTATAAGCATGCATATGTGATGTGCTCTATAAACTTATAAGGGCACCAAGGAAGTGAAGAACTGAAGTGGAATAAAAAGTGAAATATAAATTTTAATGTGGGTCATGTAGGCTTTATATAATTCACATCTTTGCATCTATATTCAAATCAGCAGCCACCTCCGTGCGTCTTCTTAACAGGAGAGTGAGAGAAGGACGGTGAAGATGCGAGATTTTGTTGGGCGCGTGCCCTTTCAAGATTTAGATTGGTGAAATTCTGCAGAGTCCTCCAAACCAGAAACAGTTGTTCAGTGCCATCTCCTTGTTGTTGTATCTATTTGTCAGACAAGTGAGAGTCTGCCTTCTGAGGAGTAGCACAAGTGTGATAGAGAGCTGATTAGATTGGAGGAGTAGTCAGACCTCAGTGTCTATCTCACCAGGAGATGTGTTCTAATTAGAGATCGTGCCTCGTGTCTCACTGAGGAGAATAACAAGCCTCATCCCAAGGCTGCCTCCAGATGAACCAGCAAACCAAAACACATCTGATGTAGCAGAAACCCTGGACTTCAGACTGCACCTCAGTCGACATGCGGCACATTAGGATTTTGATGGCGGTCGAGTGGGAGCAGTCTTCAAACAAGACACCTTGCAAAACTGAAACAACAATGTGGGACTTTCATCTTTACGTACTGTATGTGCAGGTATAAATACGGGAAGATTTTTTGCAGTATGGCTATCATCTTTTGTTTTTTTCATTTTTACAACATGGAAGGATTTCTTTTGTTGTTGTTCAGATTTTTCTTTGTTGAACTGAACCTTGATGACACTCCAAAATATGTGATTATGGAATTAATTTAGCAAAAGGGATCCTTAGTAGACCAGCTCCAATGTATAAATATCTTTTAAATGACAATTTCTTAGTTTGGAAGTGGCCAATTTGTATTTCTTACTATGCTTTTATATATCTCACCATTCTGTGCATCATTTATACATTTTACTGAATGCTAAGACTTTAATTAAGCAGATTAGACATTCCAAAGTTACATCTGTATGCCTTTATCTGCTCTGGAGCTGGAAACTTTGTGAAACATTGAGAAATGTCTATAATTCTGCATTAAAAAGACCTTAAAGAGACTTTGGCCATTTGCTTACTGAGGAAAATGGAGAACTATTCATTATTTCATATTTCGCTTTCATTTGTTGTCCTGCCAATCAGCCTGGAGGAATTTAAACTGACTCCTCTTCAACTCTGGGATGTCAGTGGATTTCCACACATCGAATACATTTCTATTAGAAAAAGTTGAAGATTTTGACTTGGGCCTTCCTTTCAAAACACAAACTTCATTTTCATTTATTTATTCTTTGACAGACAAACTTGTGTGCTAAGTGTCATTGTCTTGTAGTTGACATCAATAATGTACTGTCATTCAGAATGAATGATGATGAATGAATATGATACTACCACTTGCTTGTTTTATAATAATAATTAAAAAAAACAGTGTTTTCCTTTCTCCAAACATTACACTTGTCAAGTATTCATCCAGAGAATATTTTTCCTATAACTTTCTAGTTTTGTCCACATGAGAAACAAACTACAGATGGGCAGCAACACAGATTTCAGTGAGGGTTAGGGTTAGTTTCTCCCTTCTTGCAGTCTTGTCATACACGGCATTGTTTTTCAGTGTTCTCATAACTGTGGAGTCAGCGTTAACATTACAACAGTGGAACTTAGGCCAAAGTCCAGTAGCTTAAAGGTCACCCTGGGTTCTTCTTTGACCTCACAGACTGTCATACAACTTGCTTGAGGAATGATTTTTGTTTGTAGACTACTTTTAGGGAAGAGAACAATGGTCTTGAATTTTTCCTCCATCGTACAATCTGCCTGACTGTGGATTGTTTGCACACTCTCTAGAGACTGGTGTCGCTCACCGCTTGATGAGCGTCAGTAACTCTTCCTTTCAGGGGTCCTGTGCCATGGTCAGACTTTGATATGCTCTTTGAATAAAACAGGCCAGCCACTGACATCTGATCATCATTCCGCTGACTGAAAGCAAACCCTAATGAAAGCTGCTCGCTCATCCAAGTGCTGATGTCCTAATGTTTTGGTTTTCACTGAGGCAGAATTAGATCATCATCAGTACTTTTAGTATAAATTACAGTGCTTTTCTTCACAAATAGATGAATTGTTTTCCATCACGGAGTAACACACACGCTTCACTGTGGATGATGGTCCAGCCCCCACGGGCAGCTTGTCTCAGATTGGATGTCAGATGCTGGAGACAGCTGCACTCATCAGAGCTTTTATGAATGCATTACCTTTTATGTTCATCCAAACACTAATTTATCTTCCTCAGTAAATCAAACTGGACAGACGTTCGCTCACTGTTCCTCACTGGAAAATTGGAACTTTCAGAAACTGTGCCTCGTGTAAGACAAATACCTGCAGCCAAAATAACAGCAAATCTTTTTGCTGGGTGGTAATTCAAACCTCATCTTTCATGGAGTGTATTTACAGATATTTGTGTGTTTGTGTATGCATGCTGCCTGTCTGCACCCTCGTTTTTTTTTTTTTTTATAAGCTGAGATTACTTGTGAAAAATCAAAGTGTGTTATTTGCCTTCACGAAACGCCACAACATCAAAGACTTCCCCCTACTCCCACAAGAACCCACGAAGCTCGAGCTTTTTTTTGCCCGTGCAGCTTTGCCTGTCTTCCATCTCAGCATTGCTCGAAAGGCTCTAATGATACAAGATACAAGATGGAGAGAGTGCTGCCAACAAAACAGAGGAAAAAAAAAAAAAAAAGATCAACAACCAAACAGACACATTTTGGATGATGATTGACATCCCCGCATCTTTTAATTATTCCTGTGATGTTCGTCCAGACTCGCTGTTGCCAGAAACTCTGGCCTCACACTTTGGCTGATGCAGCAATCTGGTGTTATGCGCCTCTCTGCCTGCCAACCACCTGGCTGAAAGACGCATAATCAACCTCCCAGTCAATCACTCCTCACACAGCCAATGGTGTAGGATGGGTGTCAGAGGAAGCGAAGCAGACATGCACTGGCTGCATGTCCAACTTTGACACTTTACACCTTGCTCTCCAGCATCCTGATAAGTCTTCTGCCTTAGAATTTCCAGCAACCTGCTGCTGTGCTTTACGTAGGAGAAATTAATGTGCAGTACGTGGGAAGAACGTGGAAGCTAATGTTTTTCAAGTTTCAGTCTGAATCCCACCCTTCCAATTTAACATGACGGATCACTTCAAGGACACACAATCTAGATCTGTTTGAATTAAATAATTGATTAAAACATCTCACAATTAAAGCTGTGAGGCAGTGACAAAGAGTGACAATAGGGACCATATTTTTTAAGATGTTTCACCGGCATAAAAATAGGATTCTGATGACCTGAAGGATGCCACCAGGGCCGTCATGCGAGTTGCCTCTTCTCCACAGAAGACATCACAGGCCTCTGCTGGTGTCTCAGTTGTTTTCAAGGCACCAGTCGCTGCTTCAGGTTATGTAATTCAGCCACGGATGTCCTACATGACGCGTCATGTATATTGCAGTGGCTAAAGAGCAGTTCTCTCTGTGACTGCACTCAAGGCTTTCTAGATTTTTCATCTCCAATTAAAAAAAGAAACTAAAGTGCTCCATCACTGGACTCGGGAGAGGAGAAATAATTGACGTGCTCACCACTGAAGCAAGTGAATCATTTAATTTGTTTTTTTGCCCAGCGGTGAAATAAGTCATACTGAAAATACATTTAATGACATGTAGGTTGTTAAGTATTCCTATTAAGATAATGAGCTGATAGGAAACAGGAGATTTGGGGTTTTGTTGTTGTTCTGAACCATTCTCCACTCTGATTTGGGATTTTTTTTTTTTTTTATGCTGTTTAGCAGACTGAAACCCGCTGTGAAAAACTAGCATGATTCTCTCTGTCATTTCTTATTTCTTATATCCTTTAACTGCTTTTGGATCAATATTTGTTGACTGGAGTTTAAAGTCTTGCATATACATTATACCTCAGTGGTGATATATTTATCTTCTGAAACCGCCACCATAAATGCTATTTACCCTGCACAATCTTATTTTTTTTTAGTTTTATTACAATCTTGCATCAGGTCCGCATGCGTGCCAGGTGCTCCATCATCTTCCCACAGTCCAAACAAAGTTGACAGCAACAATTACTGAAACTCTTTGGTTTGTATATTACTGTTGTTTTTTAAGCATTTCCATGAAAAACCACCAAGACCAAGATGCTTTTTTGCAGACTGACAAATGCTTTCCTCCAGACTCCAAACGAAGTCCTTATTTTCAGGGATGCTGCCGACTTTGGTAAGGCTGTCAGACAAAAAACACAAGCCCACTTTTTATTTTCACAGGTTTCACCATGACAATGGCGTTCTTGAATGCAAACGAATGCTCCGCCCCAGTGTACCCACGAGTACACTTTCATCTGAGCCGACCGCATCAATTCTAATCAAAATACTTCTCTCCTTTTCGTCCGGGTGAACTGTTGTAAAGGTTAGGCGGGCTTTTGTGTTCCTGTCTTGGAGAAATGATGGTTGTCTGGTCAGTGTTCACAAAGACCTCTCTCGGGCAGTTTGTGCCTTGAACTGTTAGAAACAGATGTGTAAAAAATGAAGTAAAAGTCCATAAAACAATGTCTTGTGTCACTTTACATCATATCCAGCCACAAAAAAAAAAAAAACCCTTTGGGTTGAATAAATTTAATGTTATTCAATATTTGACATGGTTATGAATTTATAACAAATAGCACAGGTAATGTCCATTAATATTTCCTTTTTGGTCAAAGATTATTTATTCATTTCAGGGGTGTATCATAGGACCCTTGTTCCTGATAAAAACTTGGTTATTTTTGCTCCGAGGGGGCTTTAACCCACCCTTCATATTTCCAAAAAGCTGCATTAAATGAGCCAAACAAACGTGTCACACCTGGCTTGTGGAGTTTTTTTCACAGCAGCTTTTGATATAGACATATAAGACATATTCTTGTGAATTCTATCATTAAAAAAAAAACAATATTATGTAAATGGTTTTGCTTTAGGCTTTTAAATGCCCTAGATTCCTTTAGAATGGATAAATAAAACATGACCCAAAAAAAATCATACAGTGGACACAGCGTCATTCGAAAACAAAACAGTTCAAATCAATCCAACATAATGACCCAATAGCAAATGATATTTTGTCAGAGTGGTACATAATATACAAAGTGCATTACTCTGCAATGGCAGCGGCATTACAGTATGTTATGAATTTTAATGTGAAATAATGTCACCCAACATCACCAAACACTTTATAAATAAAACAGTCTTCATAAGCATAATTAATAAGGTTCACAATGTTGCAGGGCTGTTGCACTGGATTATACTGTAGTCTTAAATCATGAAGGTGTTTATAATTTTGTAGCTGCCCTCTGTGTGTCACCTTCAGCACAGAAGTCAATGCACTGATCCATCCAAGCAGCGGCCAGTGAAAAAGTCAATGCTGAACATTAAGATCTGGCTCATCATCTGTTTCTATCAGGGGATAGAGTGCCTCAAATTGGAGACTTTGCTGCAGCATTAAGGGATTGAATTTGGCCTCGGGAGAGAGCAATTTAGACTGATCAATAAAATTAGATTACTTTTCTACGACACATTGAGCACATTAGAGTAGCAAATGCAACACATGTAAACAAAATCAGTGAGTAATACGCTTTATGTTTAGGAGTCAAGAAGGGTAGCTAATGTCAAAGTTTGTGTAGAACATTTCTATATTAAAAGTTGCTGAATTCTCCTCTGAGGTCTGGCTAATGATCCTCTCTTGGAACTGATACAATTGGCGAATGATTATTGATTTCAGCACTACAGGAGCCTGGCTCCTTTACAGAATGAAGTTGTGCCACACTGCAGTCTGTGAATTTTCTTTAATTACATTTACACTTGTATGTTAATTGGAGAGCCTCACATCTTCCCTTATAATGTGCAGTGGATTGCCGTTTTCTGGTACAACATAAAGCTTCCCTGCCGCATGCGATGAGAAACATCTGGCGGCCCCTTCACACCAAGGGCAATTTTAAAAATTTCATCACTGCAAAAGAGGTGAGAAACTGAGAGTGGAAATGCAATTCCCAAAACTGATGACTGTTCCACAAAATTACAGGAATGGAAAGACAAAGAGGCAACATTAACTCTTAATATGCTCAGCCTTGGGCCAAACTAATAATGCCACAATTGAATCAGCTCTAAATAAATGATGTTGCTGTAGTTTAATAACATATCATCTCCTTTCGTGACAGCATTGGACTTGACACGATTATATGTCTTAATCATCCCACAAGTTCAAACTGAAGGGCATTTGCGAGGAACAAATTCACACAGAGGGTGATTTTATTTTCCTCACTCATTATTTTCTGGGTCCTTTGAGATTTTCAAGCAAACACCGAGCACCACCAAGAGGAGGCGATTAGAACTGTAGAGATGAGTGGTCCCGCGAGCTGTTGGAGCTCCACAAAAGCTGAGAGTGTAAAACAAAATCAACAAAAGCTACTGTAAGCCAACAAAAAGTCATTTAATGGCTGAATTTTATTATGTCATTTCTATTGCATTGCTAAATCAATGTCATTACACTCGTCTAGGCTCAAAAGAAAATAGTTTAACGCTGTACATTGCAAAATATCACAAATATTAAAAAAAAAAAAAGATTCAATCATTGTCATGCATTTATTTAGATAAATATATTCTCATAGACCCTCACTGTTTTAAATTCGGCTGTCCTATGATGAGTACTGCATGGGTTCAGTTGAAGTTGATGTGACATACATAAGTCAGATTATTGTACAAACTGCACCACAGCATCAACACACTGAGGCCACCAGGCACTGAAGATAAAGTTTTTGATTTGCTCTGCACCGTATGTGCCAAAAAGCCATTCAAAGCGGTTTGTAGTCTGGCAATTTGGTCAAGAGATGTACACTCCTCGTTGAGAGTGACACTTTAATAAATACACAGTACTGTTCTATAACCACAAGTGCCACAGATAAACCTGTCCTTCAGTAAGATTCTTATCTTTAGCAAAACGCTAATGACGCTTTTCAGTGCAGCATTTCACAGTGAAAACTGTCCTCTTGTTAAGAAATCAGTTTTGTTCTAGGCTTTTTAACTAGGAATTTAAATCAAAACCATATTAAATTTACACATTACATATTGCACATTGTGTATATTTTTTTTCATCTTGAGACAAAGGCTGAAGACATTGCAGTTAAACAGGTCTTTTCTGGCGTGGTCCCGGCCTGTGAAAACATCTGAACTCGGCAACAAGCCTGGCGCTGGCTTCTCTCTTCGTCAATTACCCGGCTCTCAAAGCATATCCACTAAAAAACCTCAAACATGTTCACTGCAAATCTCCAACTATCAATGTGAAAACGAACTGCGGCAAAAGCTTCCTTGCCAAAGTCACACAGAAACTGTTCAAAAGCAACACTGCGAGGAAACATGTGAGACAAATGAATACAATACAGTAAAGCTTCATTCGGAGGTGAGTTGGTTTACTTTGAGAAGGTGAATGAGCAATACTAATCATTCATACAAAATGTATATTACTTTGGAGAAATGTGCAAACAAAGCTTCAATAAAGGACGCCTTAACATGCTCTCTGATGCAGGCATTTGGATAAAAATATACTGTTAGAAATAAATACACATCCAAGAGTAGCACTTCTACATACTCAGTGTGGGCATTAGCAAGAATCGGCTTGCATAGTTAGGTGCATGCATAAGCAATTAATCATGCAACAACTGTCATATACTTCAAGAGCAGTGATCTCTTCTCAGTCTACGTTAAAAAAGGTCAATGTTGATCTACTCTCAAGCTATAGATGTGTACAAGTTGTGATGTCACACACAGGATGGGCTGAATAGCACTCTATGTACAAGCATGGTGTTCGGCGAAGGCATCCCAGCTGTCTTTGATTGTGTCGTTGTCGTGTCACGCGCGAGGTGGCTTTTTACATTTAACCCTGTGTTCATCTGAGAGGAATGTTTGTACATGTCTGGCAGTCTGAAGAGGCTGATCCCCCACGAGGAACATGGGCGCCGCAGGTAAGTGTCGGTATCAGCGGCTGGCATGGAGGGGGGGGTGTTACAAGGTATAACCAGCGGGTAAAACATAAACATTAGGAGCATATGGAAACCGAGGTCTCCAGAAGCTTAACAGCAGTGCTGCGTTCCTGCGCCTCTCCTCAGCCTCCCAGTGACACTCTTATTCGGACAAAAGGAATTCATCTTAAAGGCTGTTGCAGAGTTAGTACAGCAAAGAGCATATGTAAACAGTAGTTCAGGTTAAATAGGCTTAATTGTGTTTTACTGGAAATGACATTTTCAGCGCTTAGTAAATATTAAAATTCAATTACAAATTTACCAACACCTGCAGTTATACAATTTAGATTATACATGTCTTTATGATTATCTGAGGCACTGATGTTTGTTGACATATGGCTCTCAATACTGAAGGAGAGCAGTACATAGTGACTTCTGAAAACTATTCTCTGCATCAGCATGTTCAAAATTACCATAAACTTCCTTTGGTGACTGAGCTGTCCGCGTTTGATGTATCTCAAAAGCTTCTTTCCACCACTATATCTGCTTCCCATCTTGTGCAAAGTCACTTTTATTTTCACATCTAAGACGTTCCTCAATGCTACAGACAAAACAAGGCAATGATTTCATTACATTTCCATGCTTATTTACAATACAGTATTATATTCTTCAAAATCAATGCAATCCATACAAAGTGCTTTGTTAAAATCCATTCCTAAATAGCTATTTAACTATGTGGACAGCAAGTGTCCGGTATGGCAGCTGGAATTCAGTGACCACTGAATAGCTACAGGTGTATTAAAGGTGTCTGTCAAGACACTCGGTCTGTGATGTTTAATTTAAAAAAAGAACGGAAAAAAAAACCCCACCTCAGAGCTGCACTGGAAACATTGTTATAAGACTCTCAAAGTAACATCACTTGGATTTCTGACTTGTTTGGGTGGAATTGATGGGAATCTTCCTGGACTGCACCGTCTTTTTAGCAGGCTCTTTCTTTGAAGGCTCCTTTGCGACGGCAGAAGACTGGCTGATTGTTTGTGCACCAGAGAGCTTAGATTTTGTGGAGGGCAGCAGTGAATGTTTAGCAGCACCTGATGTTTTAGAAGAATCCTTGTCTTTGGCTGTAGTCGCATTAGTCTGGGCCTCTGAAGCCAAATTCTGGGCTTTTTTGCTGGGTCCACGTTGGGTCGCTTCTTTAGTTGCATCCCCAACCCCGTCCTCTGGACTTCTTTTAGCCTCTCCTGCCCCTGCTTTCTCACCTGGTTTATGGGTCTCCTTGGGCCGCAGAGCTGTTTTAAAGAAGGATAAACCTTTGTCCTCCGTCTTATTGTTCCCTCGAGAGCCCCTTGATGGTGGAGCGGTGCTAGAAGAAGAAAGTCCTACGCTTGAGGATCTGAGACTAGTCATGGAGGAGCTACTACTTGAGCTCCGGCCTGTTGCCCTGTCTGGCCTGCCCTCTGCTCTACTAGCACCGCTCACCCTGGAGGGAGGTCCTCCATGGCTAACTTTCCTCTCTGACAATGCGCTGGCTCGTGAGGATTCACAACTGGTGCTCCTGTCTGCTGCTCTAGTCCTTCCAGCAGCCGAGCTTTTCTCGCCTCCTCGTCTCGAGCTCGGTAATCCTGTCGAACCGCTCTTCTTCTGCTGCGAGTCAGGATGTAAAACCTCTGGGGTTTGGGAGGACCCTTTCTTGGACGGGGTTCCTGTTCTGGACGCCCCACCCTTGCTTGTTTTAAGTGGTCCGTCGCTTTTTTCCTTTGGGTTTAATGCCGATGCTGCACTTTTGGACTGTGTTCGAGATGGCAACTTGTCAATGGCTGGAGATGCAGGGGAGAGAGAGCTGGAGGAGGTCGAGGAGGTGGCAGGACGCTTCTTGGGACTCCTCTCACCCTCTGCTCCGATCTTGCCTGAGGTCCTTTTGACACTAGCGCTATCTGCTGTCCCGTTTCTTTGCTTCGGCTCCTTTGGAGCTACTCCGTGTCGAGGACTGATCTGTTCGGCAGCTGTCACTACATTGTTGTTTTCACCCGTCTGGATGGAGCTTCTCTGTTCTGCCTGTGCTGCAGGCTTGAAATGTGTTTGCTCTGCCAGCCTCTTATTCCCTGCATTACTGTCCAAAGTGGAAAGGGCCGACTTGGCTTCTGACATTATGCCTGGCTTAGGTGAACCAGTGAAGCAAGAGGATGACTGCTGGTTATCAACCACCTCTCCGATCCTCTCCAGCGTTGGAGAGGAGGAGTGGGACTCCAGGGAGAAGCGAGAGGGAGAGTTGGAGCGGAGTTGGAGTTTAGCAGAGTGAGACCAGGACGGCTTAGAGCCATTTTCACTCAGCACAAGTGGGCTGGCAATAGAAGACCTTGAAGAGAACGTTTGCCTCTGCATGCCTCTCACCGCCGGTCGGGTTGATAGGCCTAAAGGTAGAATGATAGATATCACTGTTAAAATCTTCCACAAAGTTTGTAAGAAACATAAAAGTCTGTGTTTCTGTGCGAGTGTTCTTCACCATCGTCCTCGCTCCGTTCAGCAGCAAACTCAGCGGACTCGGACAGGGAGGCCAGCGAAGTGCGTCTGGAGGAACCAGATGAGGCTTGGCTCTGTGGACGACTTCCCATCAGCCGACTTATCCAGTGCTCACACAGAGACGAACTGGTGGAACCTGAACAGCCAAGCAGACAGCAGCTGAACTCGTACGATTTATGTGTGAGTGCAAACACAAAAGTGATTTTTATTCCACGTGTTTTCATTTTGCTCTTTTTTTTTTTTTTTTGCTGATGGAAGATTCCTTATATGATAGAGAAATCCAACATATTAGAACCATAGTGGAATTTATCACCAAACCATTTCTACAGCTGGTGGGTCAGATTCAAAATTTAGTCTGGATATATCAAACAATAGGAGGGGGGGTTGAAAAAAAATACATTTCTATCAGCCATCATCTGTCATTAGTCAGCAACAAAGTATATTATGAAAGCAAACTAGGCCAACACCATAATACTAACCAGCGTGTGTTTTTTGTTTTGTTTATCTGAAATGCATCACTAAACTCTGTTATAACTCCAGATATGGTAATGCTTTAGATCTGATAAATGATTAATTTCTAACAAATATAAAAACATAAATAAGTTTAAAAGAAGGAATCAATCATAGCAATAGGCCCATTTGTGAATGTTTTATTTGATCCTGAATTTGTTATTTCTGTTTCAATGAATTTAAGATAAAAGTTGAGACGCTACTGTCATAAAAAATGATTATTTATTTTACAAATATGTGCATCCTTATTTAGATTAGGCTATATATATATTATCAACATATTTGATCATTAAATCTACAATAATGAAAGATGTTTTAATATAAGCGATCAGTTGAGGAGGTTTATGGTGATTTATATTTGTTAAACAACGTACCCATATTACTTGACATTTGTGACGTAACCATTTTCATACATCTAACAGTTTTAATATGAAAGTAAAAGGCGAAAACTTAAATGTTTTTATCCAGCAATATGTCCCAAAATAATTTAACTGCTGTTTAACTGTGTGCTTTACTATGTGTTTTGAATCATTTGAAGTGCTTGTGTTTGACCAAATCCAAATGAAATGTACCAAATTTACTAGAGCCTTGTAGATCAAGAACATATCTGTCTCTGGAAGCGAAACGGTAGCTATACAACATGTCTATGTGATACTAAGGCTTGTAATAATTTACCTTTCAGGTGGAGAAATTTTATGAAACTGGTTGAATTTACACTGACAAGCCCATAGTATATTTGATACAGCATATTCAAAATATGGTGGCAAGAGAATGCACAAGCTTATGTCATAGCAAATTACCTCCCACAGAACTGTTGGCAGACCAAGATGGGATCGTTGCACGTCTTTGATAAAACAAGATGTAACCAGTCTGCTTGCAAACCTCGTCTTCAGATATGGGGTGAACATCGCTGTCATCAAAGCAATACCACTGTCCATCGATGGAGTTCTTACAGTAGGCTACAAGGCACAATGCAAAAAAAAAAACAACAAACATTTATATCATCGACATCATTAGGGGCTTTACTGCAAAGAAAATCAGTTAAAACATGGCGACTGCAGGGACTGGTTGTGTAATGAGCTCTGTTACCTGTATAATGTCCCCCCTGCATGGTCCCATGATGGTTACACACCGCATACAGGTCATAAAGGTAGTCCTCCGGATCACGGCCCATCCCATAGGGCCGTCTCCATGGTGACCAGTGAGAGGGGAGACTCCAGCTGCTCTGGCTTCTCTTTACCATGTGAGGTGCCATGTCCATGCCTGTGAGCGGGAACTTCACCATGTTCTGCATCTTCATACGTCGATCGCCGTCCTGTAGTTGTGACATATTTATGGTGTGTAAATAAAGGGAAAAATAGTAGCTACCACAAAGTAATAGGAAATATGCGTATAGGATCTCTTGATTTTATTGACCTGTCTAAAGCGTTTCAGGTGAAGTATGAGAATGTCTGGCAGGGTCCACAGGCTGAGTTTGATGCTGCCCTGCTGGAGCTGCTTACAGTGTGGACATCGCCATGCATCATCAGGGGCAAGCTGAAATACACATGTGCATTTAGACATGCTTTTTGTGTCATACAAGTATTTCAACTGATGCTACTTTGTAAGCGTTTCTATAAATGTATCACAATATTGTGGCAAGGCACGCTAAAAATGTCATTTTAATGCAAGTAATGTTAGGATTTTTCAACCGGCTGCTCTTTTCTGTTCCCATCAAACAAGTCCGGCATAACGGCTTTTCATAACCCCAGCCTCAGCTTACCTGTTCCTCTTTAGTGTAGAGTTGAAAGCACTGCGAAAGCGAACAGGTCTGAGGCTGCAGATGCTGCTCCTTTGCTTGACGCACACTTTCAGCATCCGGAATGTATTCATCCTCAGTTCTTTTGAACAGACTGTGGGTGTAACATGGCACAAGTCACAGAGGGATCAGTCGCTAGGTCTGACAGAAGGCATCAACACCTCAAACATCTGTCCTGGCTTAACGAGTGTGTTTGAGTCTCTCGCTTACTAGTCTTTCGTCTCCTTGTCCCATTCAACAACAATTTTGACATGAGGTGGCCCTCCTGGACCGCAGGACTTGTATGCCCTGTTAGAAATTAGAACAAAAATGCACATAAGTGATATTGACGGGTAGATTTTTAATGGTGCAGACTGATTTTTGACTACACTTGAAGGAATTTCCACTTTAGATTGCTCTTACAGGTCCCAACTAAGTTGTATTTAACTGTGAATTAATGCATATTAATGTCCATCAAACGCTTTAATGTATTTGAGCTGATGCTAAGAAGTGTTTTGATTTTATTTAGCTTTATTATTATCCAAAACAAAATCAAATCAAATTTATTTGTATAGCACATTTCATGTACAAAACAATTCAAAGCGCTTTACATAAAATAAAAGCATTGCAGCAGAGAGTGGAAGAAGCATTAAAAATACATAAAAGAATATTAAGAGAAACAATTAAAATAATTCAAATGAATTTAAAAAAGAGCAACAGTCCAGATAAATTGAAAGATACCGTGCAGATTTCATGAATAGACACATGAGAAAAGAAATGTTTTTAACCTGGATTTAAAAATGTCTACATTTGGTGAAAGTTTAATCTCCACTGGCAGTTTGTTCCACTTGTTGGCAGCATAACAGCTAAATGCTGCTTCTCCGTGTTTAGTCTGGACTCTGGACTGGACCAGCTGACCTGAGTCCTTGGATCCAGATGAGACTAAATGTCAAGTGTGACCTCTGGCAGACTAAAAAGCTTTATATTGTTCTAAACATTAACTTGAAACAGGTGCAGAGCTCCTTGTTTATTCGAATAGGAACAGGAGTTCAAATGTAATTTGAAGGAAAAAGTCTGTGCAACAGCAACAGACGTCTAAACTTTAGAAGAAAACCTATAAAAACAGAAGAGCAATTTCATGTCTTCTGACATCAATACCTCTCAAAACATCGTGGCTCCTTAGGATTTTTTTGAAATGGCAATTTACATGAGGTAGCACTGCTCTCTTGTGGTAAATTGTGGCATTACCTCTCCACTGAGGGATGGCAGAGTGGCTGCTCCTCCTGAGGCAACAGATATGTGATTCCAACCACTCCAACCACACGCAACGTGAAGGGTCCTACCTGCATCGAGGATAAGACATTCTAACATGTGGCAAGTAAGACTTAACCAGAGGATTAACATAATCTTAAATGTGGGAGTCCGTGTTGGAAATATGTATATGTACCTGCACAAAGACTCCAGGGCGCAAGAGATGTCTCATCTTCTCCAAAATTTCTTTCTGCAGCACATCCCATGTCACCGTACGCTCCAAATATAGAATAAAGGGATTCCCAAATCTACAGGGATTACAAAAAGACAAAGGTGTTGTTTTTTTTTTTTTAAATTAGCAGCCTGAAATTCTTGCACCCCGTTGTCCGCTAAAGTACCTGCGCCCCTGCTGTCCTGCGCAGGCTCTGTTGCACACCAACAGTACAATCTTCTCATCCTGCCCGCTGTTCTTATTGGGACTCTGAGGCGGTGTTGTCGGCTCTTGTATTTGTGTGGATATCCTATTATCGGTGCCGTACTTCAAGTTGTTCTGATTAAGATTTGCATGTGGGCTCCCTGAAAGGAACATAGAAAATTTGAAGTTAAACATCGGACACTACTTTGCAAATAATGGCAGCTTCCTTGTCGGAATGGAATACTGTACCGCCTCGCTTGGACCGGATCTGCTCTGGTCTGAAAAGCTCGGGTGTCTCAAATGCAAAGATGGAGTCGCTCTCCTGAATGATCTCAAGGTCGTCCTCGTCGTCACAGAAGGAGCGATGAAAGCCATCAAAGTACATTTCAGTGAGGACAATCTGCACAGAGACAGGGAACAAAAACACTGTGTGGGCTGATTGTGCTCAAACTTATTCATGCTGGAAACAGCGGTGATGGAGGAGGCATTACAGTCGAAACCATAGGAGATCCTATAATAACACCAGGCTCTACACACAAAAACAAGTGCACAACTTAAAGGTAAGGTTTGTGTGACGCAGCACCTGTTCGGAGGGGATTTTGGTCTCTTGGGCCACAGCTTGTCTCAACCTGGACACGGTGCCAGAGAGAGGCACGGCCACCCCGACTCTCATACAGTGGGAGCACTTGCCTTGGTACACCACTGTCACATACAGAGGCCTGCAAAACAGAGAGACTGAAACTAACTGGCTGATTCATAACCACAGCTGGACTGATATTTTAAATATAGACAGCATTTTCTAATTTTAGCTCTCTCCTGTCAAATCTTCACCGAATTTGACACTCTTCTTAATACTGCATTCAAACTGGCTTTCTATCACGTTGCATTTTTGGATACAGGGACCTTTTTTAGCTCACAAGCTATTGACAGAGACGCCTTACCGTGTGTGAGGTACTGGGATTGGCAGTGAGATGCAAAGGAAAGGATCAAAGGTGTTGCTCTGTTTCTGGCAGTGAGGGCAAGTCAGGGAAGACCTAAACAGAGAAATGAAGACAATTACACAGTGAGATTAGGCCTATGTTCGTTAGTTAGTTCATTGAAAGTCAACTTGAGGTATTGTTTGGGCCGCTTATATTGGGAAATAGTGGTGGACAACTTATCTCTTTTCATGCTACTGTTGGTTTTAGATAAGTTAGTGATATTAGTGTATTTGCCCATTTTTTTTTTTATTCTGACGTCTTCAAAGTTACTGGGTCCTTTTTAAAAAAAAATAAAACAATTACAAGACAACATTGACTTTGGACCAAAATACATGACATCAAAGTCAACAGATGCTCATCAAGTTAAGTGATGCAAAATAATCACGTTGCTGCCATTAAACCATAAACAGAGGAAAACACCATTTAATCAAACAGTAAAATGTCTCATTTTCAACATTTCATTCTTTTTCTTTTGTCTTCAGTGAATAGAACGCTGGTTCGTGAGACTTGCAAATGACACTATTTGTGTTTTGATTTACATTTTAACATGGCTTCCCAACTTTTTTTTATATATATGTATGTATATATATATATATATATAAATATATAATAATAATTTCGGGCTTGACTGTATATCTATTAATCTAAATAAACCCCAGTTATTTTCAGCTGCAAAGAATTTTGGTGCAGAATTACCTCCTTTTCTTTTAATAAAGGGTCGGTCTAGTGTTTCCTATTCTAAAGAAGAGAATTAAGGAAGCACAGAAGCCCCTTCTCTTAGCATTTAGAGAATCCAAGCAGCTCTCAGGGTGTAAAAACCGCCACTTAAAGGATAAGACCGGTTTTTTGACATTGGGCCCTTGATTTCACATTATAACATGATGTTCTACTCACCCCTGCTTGTTGTTGAACATTTGGAGCTGTTCCGAAGATATTCGCGAGGCGTCTGGCTGCTCTCTTGAGATATTCGGCCATCAAACGGTTTCCTATGGGCAAGCTTATACAGGCACAAACTATGCTGTTTATAATTTATTAATTACTCTACATTAGCACTGATGACGTGGAGGTGCGTCGCTTACTTAAAAAAATCCGGGTTATTGTAATTTAGATTTTTTTGTCGTAAAGTGGGTGTTACTGACCTCCTCATCGTGCTACTGCCACAGACAGCCCACAGACCTGCTGCCTATTTATTCATTCGGCTAAAATTCAAAATTAGTAACCCGGATTTTTTTAAGTAAGCGACGCACCTCCACGTTATCAGTGCTAGTGTACAGTAATTAATAAATTATAAACAGCATAGTTTGTGCCTGTATAAGCTTGCCCATAGGAAACCGTTTCATGGCCGAATATCTCAAGAGAGCAGCCAGACGCCTCTCGAATATCTTCGGAACAGCTCCGAATGACCAACAACAAGCAGGGGTGAGTAGAACATCATGTTATAATGTGAAATCAAGGGCCCAATGTAAAAAAAACGGTCTTATCCTTTAAATACTTCTGGGTCATTTGACTCAATTAGGAACCTTACAAAGAAAATAATCTATATGACTGGATACTAGATCTCTGCTTTAAAAAATTCAAACTACTTCCTTTAGCATGATGATCATATTTTTTTACCTATAAAGCGGTAATTCCGATGTGAAAAGGATAGTAAATCTATTAATCCAAACAACACACCTTTTTTAATTTGTGTGTGTTCAGATTCATATGTGTTTTTGTGGATGTAATTAATTCTCCAGACAGTCAGATCCAACATAGAAAACAAAGGATGCCGTTGACATCTTTCCAAGCAATTCATTAATCGCGGTCATAAATGAGCTCTTTTGTGAAACGATAAATGTGGACGTGTGACAACAAGCAATCATTTCACCTGTATTGTGCCTGAAACAGCTCCTGAACAAAAGAGCCAGGTGCTGGTAGTGGAGATCCTTCGGGGACTGTTTCTTCTACTACTGGAGGCTGGAGAAATAAGGCAGACAACGAGTTGTTTAGCTATTCTCCATTAAATGTGTGGGGTGTTCAGTAGCTTCAGTCGCCCCCTGATGGACAGTTGAAAGTATCGTAGCAAAGCTGTAGTATTAAAGTGTTCGATTAAAACATTAAAATGCTCTTAAATGTTGATTACACTGTTCTGCAGCTAAAATCAGAGTTCTTTGTAACATACTTGTGACTTCAAACTGTGGTTTACCTTCCTGGGGGGTCTGCTTTCCGGGTGGATTATTTGGTTGAGGTCTTCATGAACTCTGTCAAGCAACCAGAGGAGGAATTCTTGGGCATCGTGCTGGGAGTTACCTTTGAATTGAAGGGCGCTCTTCGACACCACATTCTGCAGCGAACAACAGAATGAACAAACTGGGTTTTTTTTTTTTCATCATTTGCACCAAAAAAAAACAGAATGTTTCTGGATTCTGGATTTGCACAGTGAGTGCCACTTCTGTGCTTTGACATTGTCTGATCATAAAATATTCAGCACACGAGACCAGGAGGACTATCAGTGTTAATCTTAAAAGGTCAGTGGAGCTAAAGTACGGCAAGGGGACTTTTGAGGCACAACATGAGCTGAAGCTTAGCTGTAAACTGTCAGCTGCCGGAGATGACAACAGTGTGTACTCTACAGACACACCTGGGCTGGCAGCTGTGAAGTCACCTCTACTCACACAGGCTATCAAATGTCAAAGATATGAGGGGACTGAGCACTGTGTGCCCTCAAAACCTCTCCTCTGGGACAATCCTCACATTCGAGGTATTACAAGGACAACTTCAGCATAGCGTCAGTCTTGATTCTGTGGCTCCACCACAAAGGTCGTCTTTCACGAAAGTTGTGTGGATGAACGTCGATTAGAGCAGATAATATGGATTCATTTTCGAAGTATCCGTTTCTCTTTGACAAAGCACTGAAATAAGGACTGTGTCCGTGACATGAGATCATGTGGCTCATCATACCGCACGATATGCACAATTACATAAAGCAGCACAAAAAAGGGATCAGGGCAAAAGTCTTAATGTAGTGACAAATTTAACCTGAGTAACCATCAGTCAGTCTTCTGTCTTCAATCTAGCTCTACACTTCCCTGAAAGTGAGAGGCGGAAACACAATCAGAGGCTGCTACATCCTCCCTTTTAGTATCAAGTTCTAAAGGCAGTGCATCCAGAAAGCCTCCTAATGAAACTTGACGGCATCAGTTGTGTCGTCCACTGTCAAATGTCATCCATCACCTGTCAGACAAGAGAATACAGTTTGTACTGCAGTGTTTTTTTTTTTTTCAAGTCCAGTTTAAGATGACCACGGTGAAAGCACTCATGCCCAAAGCCATAAAAATAAGATATACAGCTGCTTTTATAGGCCGATGCTCTCATATAAAACTATATTGCTCACTCCTTTTCAGACTGAGAGAGATATGAAATGGTATTTTGAACTCGGAGTGTATGGATACTTCAAACACAGCTCGCCCAGCCCGAAAGCGTTTAATGTGACGGTTTTTTTTTTGTTTTGTTTTTTTAACCTGGACCCAGCACAACATAAAACATGAACATTTCTTGTTATTATCTATAAAAGATTTAATGGATGGTAGTTTGGGATGGTGTATTATATAATCCTAAAAACACCTGCTTTTGAGAGAGAGAATGGATCCTGAGTAACAGCAGATAATTCCTCAGTCCTGTTATTACATAGATCCCTAATGATCTTTAAGTGCTCCCTGCTGAGGCTCAGACTGTGGGCTGCATCGAGACGCACAAACCCATCACATGTGTGCACTCAAACGTTGTGAGCGCTGACCACAGAAACTGTTTGGCTTGTCTTAAGTTCAATTAGCTGCTTTTAAGATTGTGACATACAAGTCTCCCATCTATAAAGAGATGCTTTGAATATCGGAGTACTTAAATGTGCTGAAGTACTGTTGTATTTTTCTAGATAGCAAAGAAGAGGGAATCAAAGTCAACATTCAGCAAGGAACAATGCTTTTAAAAGCAGCAGTTTTACCCTAATTCACTTACGTAAAAAACAAAAGGAAATTTAATTAATAAGTACCATTAATAGATGTCCCAGAACCAGTTAAATATATCCATTGCCTCTCACCTTTATGAGAATAAACCATATCCTAGTCTTAGTATTTTGGCTGGCAACCAAGGTACAAAAAAAAGACAGAAATAGTAACACTTTCAAGAATGAAGACTGCGCTAAATGGCCTCGTTTCGGCTTAGTTTCTCCACATTTTCTATTTCTGTATCTCCAAAAAACAGGCTGTGAGTCGGGGAACAAAGGCCCACAAACAGTATTCCTTTTGCCTTTGTTTTTGTGACAGACAAACTTTTCGTTGTCGGGTGGCAGGTTTCAGGTGAAATGATGAAGGAGCAAATTAGGATGGAACAAAAGCAGACAGGTGCTGGACAGAAAAAAAAAAGTGTTACAGCAGCAGCTCTGGAACTTTGTTTGTTTCAAGTTTATTCTTTCACAAAGTGGCTGTTCTTGGCTAAATATGAGTAGGAGATAAACTGCCATCACAGTGGTGAGATCTGTCTACCCTCGTGTGCCAGCTTAAATGTTTCACCCCACTGTATGAAACAAAATAATTGTTTTGAGGTAGATAATTAGAGAGTGGAGTGACCACAGGTATTTCTAAGGCTTTCTCAGAGGCCTAATTGAGGCCAGTTTCAAAGCTAATCACGGCATCTGACCCTGCCTGGAGTTATTCTGAGAACCTTGTCAAATCACATTCAGAATTCTTGCTTTGGAACTTTAAAGACAGCATGAGCTCAGAGTTAGAACTTTAAAGTAAGCTCGGTGTGGGGATAGATTTACAACTGGATCAAATAAGATCATTTGTACTTACAACTTTGTACAAATGAACTCTCCCTCAGTGCTGGAGCTGAAGTTAGGGACTAGAGCAGCAACGTCAAACGTGTTCTCTATAACTTTTGGATACTCACACCATGAGTCTAGTGTCTTCTTGGTACTTTTTGGGGACCCATACCTGCAAGAGATGCTCAGCCTACCTTGAAGTCCCTGCTGTGCTGAGGTGTGTACTCGAAGGTCCACAGAGCCCGAACCAGGCCGGACAGCTGCTCCGTCACCTCCCCGGTGTCCTGCTGCTGGCTGCTCAGCCTCTTCTGCACCAGCACCCCGTTGGACTTCGCCTTTTCGCTGTTGCTGCTCGTCTCTCCTCCTTTGAACTGCTCCAAAGCCAGATACTCGGCGAAGAGCTCCGTGTTGCTCAGGCACTGTAAGATAGCGTTCATGAAGCAGGTGTTGCCGTGGTTCTTGAGCCCGGCGACACCCGGCACCTTGTCCCCGAAGTTGAACCCCCCGCAGTCGCTGTCGTCGGACGGGACGGACCCCCCTATGGTGCTCTGGATCAAAGTGGGGTCGTCCTTCTCGTCTTCGGTGGCCTGCTCGTCGGTACCGAAGTGAGACAGAGTCGAGAGGGTACGAAGAACTCTGTTCATAAAGCTGCCCACGGAGCGGACCGAGCTTCTCCGGAACAGCTTTTTGCTGAAGGATTTCTTCTCCTTGTTGCTTACAACTTTCGACATGATGGCTTTCCTCGCTGTTACGCCTTAATTCCAGGAAGGGGCCCCCCCTTTCTCAGAGCATCTTCTCACCCCCGCGCAGTGGCACCTCCATCACTTTGTCCAACACAAGGCCCGAGCATATTTCACAGAAACATAAAGGCCTGGCAGTTCTGGGACTCATATCATATAGAGACAACAGAGCGGGATCGAGTCAGCCCACTTGCAACACTGCGTCGAATTGCATAAACAGCTTCCATGGAAAGCCACTGTCAGGGCGCTTTACATGAATGCCTGGACACGTCCCACGCCAGCCACGCGCCACCATCATCTCGAGCTGGAAGTCTGGTGACAAAACATCACCTTTGTCATTGTTCTGACACCGAAAACAAGGCGCGGAGGTTGAGCGTCAGTGTTTCGTCGGGCGTAAACATTAAATGAACCTCTCGCAATTAGGCTGAGCGCGAGGAGCGGGATTCCTCATCATTTATTAAAGAAACCGCAGCTCCACCCTGTTAAAGGTAATGTCTTCGCATGGCCATCAAAACCCGTCGTGTTGTTGAAATCTGACGGCTGGGAGACGTTGACCCGGTGGCCGTCTTCCTTACACCATCTTCCCAGCGGGTGCGCTCGCAGGAGCTCTGCCAGACCGAGGAAGCCCCCGAGCGGGGCGACACAGCCCGCCGCTCCCTCGCCTTCGGATGCTGAGGGACATCATCGCTTCGCGGGCCAGATGCGAAGATCGGTAGCCAAGTGTTCATTCGAAAGTTTTTTCGCTTGTTGTTGTTGTTTTTTTCTTCCCCCCCTCAATACTTGTGTCAGTTTTCGTGCTCCTTATTTCCGCCTTCAGATGCGCTTCATGGCGAGGCCGCCTCTCTCGTCTCCATCATCAATCGTAAGACACCGATACTGCAGGCAGGGCGGTAACGGCTGACGTCAGGCCCAAACACTGGTCCATGTTGGAGGAGAGCAGGTACAGCGGCATGTGATGCTGGATGATGCTCCATCCGTGCTTCTGGACAGAATGTACACTGCCAACAGCCAATCGGGTTGAAGTGATAGTACAGCCGCAAATATGCGGTGCAACGAGTTCAGGTTCAGACAGCTAAACGAGGTAAAAGGTGGCTTATGCAAAGCGTGTGGACACGTGGGGCAGCAACAAATCCTAATCTCCATCAACTCTACAGTATTTCAGGGTTTTACTTTTATTTTGGCTAGACGTGAAGCAGCACAGGGTTGCAACTATGGCCAACTTCCTGCTAATGTGCTTATCCTTTGCTTGATTAAGAGATTCGTGTTTTGGTTCATAACATGTCGACATGATGGACCTTTTCTACGACTATTACAATTTTGTTTACAAAAACCTTAAACGAACATCTGTTAGAATAGAAGGCAATGGTCTGTGGATACCTATTTTAAAATGACATGAACACACCAAATGTCCATATATTATCAATTTTATCCATCTGCCAGCTATTTATTTTTGGAAACATTTTTGGATATGAGCAGAAAAACAATAGAGAAGGGCCTCTGGGCCTCGGCTCATTTAAAATGCACAAAGGTAAAGGGAAAACCTGAAATTCTATTTAGGCATCATGCACATCACATCCCATAGGCTAAAGAAGAGAGGGACAAACCTACTTAATATGGGATAAATTAGTGCACAAGGTGTGGGGAACTAGCATGTAGATAACACCTTTTTCAGAAAAGCAATAAGCCTATTTCACCAAAGATAATAACAAAACAATATCCTGCACATCGCACAGCACAGGTCAGTAGTGACAGTGTCCGTGTGCTAAACTGGGATTCTTGCAGTCCACACCCGTCACCCACTGAACACTTTTGGCACATTACGAAACAAGAAAACCCAAGCAAGGACGCCCTAAACCGCTGAAGCTGAAATCCCGTATCAAGCATGAATGAGAAACACTTCACTTCACCTCACTTCAACCGTACAGCTGTTTTCGCTCTCCTCTCCCTTCAGGAACTTAAAGTGTGTGTAAAAAAAAAAAAAAAAAGAAAAAGAAAAAGAAAATAGGTGATGTAACATCTTCTTTCTTGTTGAAAACGTGCTGGTGGTGTAATGAGCTGAATTTTTAAATAGCTTATTAGAATATTTTGCCTAATCTAAAATCCAAAGAGAACAGCAATTCAAACAGTCAAGTGAATCATTGCTGTTTTTCCACCATCTTTTCCACCCCATAATGAAACAACTCAAGGAACGTTTGACACGATCTTTAAAACAGTTGTGTCCCTCTTCTCCGTTGGTAGTCTTACCTTCGTGTTACAGCAGTGACTTCCATTCAGCCATGGATTCTCCACCAGTGAGACCCTTCAGACTGGTCACCACTGACAGGTTTTAAAGCTTTTTGCAAAAGGGTCACACGCTCAGAAAAACAGAAAGCCTTCTGCGAGTAAAAATGACAGTTTTAATGTCAGTGTTTTGATGATACTGCATGAAAACAAATAGGCAAAAAGTCTGTGAACCAAAATGGAACCCATCTATTAGATTAGTCAGCCTGCACTACAACAACAAAGACAGACCCCTTTGCTTTTAAACTGAATGTGAGATTTAATGAACAAAAAAAAACAGTACATCTCATACCACAAATATTACCTCTGAATAATTTATTAGCCCAGATCAGATATATTACAATGATATATTGGCCATACAGACTCTAAATGCTTTGACACAGCCCCTCAACACCTTGTAAATGCAAGAACTAAAAATGACAAGTCAGGATAAATTTACCTTTTGGCTTGGCTTAAAGGCATCATCAGCGGCGACATATCATTTAATTAAAACTTCGATCAACGTCATCCGTGAAAAAGAGAGGAACACACCTGATTTCAATCTCCTAACATTCCCATGATCCCCCGCATTCATCTCGACAGAAACGCCTTCCGCGAAAATCATCCCCCTCAAGTTTGAGATTCAAGGAACTGTAACATGTAAACCAGCTGCTATAAATATCACATTCTCCTGTTTGTTTACAACAAAGGAAGTCCCACGTGCCGCTCAGGGAGTCACGGTACCTACAGAGTCCTCCTCCGTCTCCACTGGTGTTAGTAGTCGATGCACCGGAGCGCAGCGATGGTGGAAGCAAGGCGACGAGGAAGCAGCTTGGCCGTCTGTCTGTAGTCTTCTGGTTTAGTCCTCAGCAGCGTGATGATGTGCTGCAGGGCGCGCGAGGGCTGCAGGCCCAGAGCGTCCATCACATTGCTCAGATAGTCTGCAGAGCACAAACAGGACTCAAAATGCTGGCAGACGCAATAACTTGACTGGTGGCTTTTCAATGCATATGTCACTAGTCTTGGCCAGTGTTAACAATTAAACCGATGTTAGTCCAGCCTTTCGTTTACTGTACCGATATCTGTGGCCAGCTGTTTAGTGGAATGTGGGGTCAGCTGGGGGATAAGCAGAATGGCATCACAGTAGGTCTGCATGGTTGCACGAGCAATGGAGCCCAACCAGTAATCTGCTGTGTTGTCCAGCTCAGGAAGGTCGTCACCTGAGACAGTGTGACAAAGACAAGGTGTTCCAGATCACAAACTGTGAACGAGTTAGTGGCACAAGGGCACTGATGCAAAGGCTTTTTTGAACAGGGAGGGGTTTATTTTTGTGTGATGACGGAAAAAAGTAAAAAAAAGACAGATAAGAGTGGAGTAGTATGCGTAGATAAATACAAAAAGTGCAGAGAATACAGAACTGTGCTGCAACGGAAGTGAGGAAAAGAAAAAAAATGAGGAAAAACAAATGTGACACCTTGCTCTGGTGGGAAAGGCAGCTTCCCAGCATGCAAGGCCATTTCGAGTGCCGGATCCTCCTGTGTCACAAAAGGCTCCAAATGAAGTGGCAGAGACATCAGGTACTGCCCTATCTACACAGGGAAAAAACACCGGCATGTGGTTGATACATCTGGGAGCAGGAAGCAGCAGTCCTGTTGTGTTTAATTAAAGCCAAACTTGACTAACATTTGTGATGTACTCTTGCGGCGACAGGCTAAAAGTGGGCAGGTCTTCAGTGTAGCCCTCTCCGAAACCAGAAGTCTCTTGAATCTTGACACAAACAACGAGGCACAAATCAAACAGCACGAGGTCAGAATTAAACACATACCGGACATCCAGCACTCAAATGCACGTTCAAAGTCAATCTCCCAGCACTCATGCACTCAAGTCGTATCCATCAGCATTTGAAATCAAATCATCTAGAAACCTGACACGCAATCACCTCCATCTTGGAGACGAGACAGAGCTGGTGTTTGATCTGCAGGAAGACAGAGTCGAAGGCCAGCTGGTTGGCTTGTTGATTGAGCCTGGTCAGAGCTGTTCTGGGCTCGGCTAACAAGTTGGAGTTGCCCGTTCCCTTCTCCTACAAGACAACGGGAAACAGATGCACAAGCTTAAGCAACTGAGAGTCTTTGGTAAACCAAAACACCAAGCTCTTCATCAAACGCTGCAGCCCGCCTGTTGACCAGAACAAAGAGGCGCGAATCCATCACCCCAGTCTTGTGCACCCTTCATTGGCTCCCTGTCGGCTTTCGGGTGAAATTTAAGGTTTTATTGATTGTTTTTAAGTGTTTCAACTCCATGGGCCCGTCTTACTTAAGTGAGCTGCTGCAGCCATACATTTCACTCAGAGCTTTGAGGTCAGCTGACCAGCTCCTGTTGGCTGTTCCCAAAGCCAGGCTAAAGACCAGAGGTGATAGAGCCTTCTCTGTGGCAGCACCCAGACTGTGGAACAGCATCCCGTTGTCTGTCAGGTCCTCTCAGTCTTTAGGCCAGTTCAAATCCAGACTGAAAACATCTCTTTTCCCTGGCATTCCACTAGCTGAAATGGAGTTTACCTTGGCTTGCTACTTTTATTGTCACTGTTATTTTATTGCTAATTCTATCTCAAATTGTATTTTTTTATCTGTGATGAAGTTATTGTTATTGCTATTTTATTGATGACTCTCTTAATATGTGATGCAGTTGCTGTTGTGAAGCACTTTGGTCAGCTGAGGTTGTTTTAATGTGCTATATAAATACATTTTGAATTGAATTGAATCGAATACCTTTAATGAGTAGAGGAGCTCCATCAGGTTGTTGTATTCAGCCACATTTCCCCTCTGAAGGTAGTTGTATTCCTGCCAAGGGTTTCTAGTGGCGCTCTTCCTCTCCGTGGAGCTGGCCTCTTGGATGCCTGCCAGACTCCGTGGGCTGTACGACTCCGACAAGTACTTACCTGCTGTGCCCAGGATCCTACAGGACAGAATGATCATTGTTGTTGTTGGTCTCAGGTGAAAGGAAACAACCGGAACCTTTCGAAACATCTGGCCTAAACATTTCTCTCACTTGTTTGACAGCTGCTGCTCAAACGCCCCGCACTGCCTGAGCAATTCTCCACATGTGGCAATGATCCTGCAAAGGCAAATATGAAATCGGTGAATTCACGATGGTAACCGTTGCGCGGTTTTCATTAGAAGTTTAAAAAAAAAAAAACAGTAACCTGACTGAGTTCTGGAAGGCTGTCCAGTCCTCCTGGAAAGCAGCCGAACCTGACGCGTCCTCAAGTTTACACTTCTTCCGTATTGACTGGAGTGTTGTGGAGAAGTCTGACACATACCTGCATTGAGCAAATTATTACAGCTGGAGGCATAAATCAATAAATCTCAAACAATCAAACCAGACCAATGATTTATTTGATAAAACCAAAAGATTCATATATTGTAAGACGCTCGTGTAATTAATATAGCATGTGACTTGTGACTGTGATTGTGAGTAAAGGATCTTTACTTGGTGAAGAGGGCTTTGAGAGCTTTAAGGAGGCCACACACACCCAGTCCATCAGTCAGTCTGACACAACGGTCCACAGCAGCACTAGCCAGACCAAACAACTTGCCTACAGAGTGGCTCAGCTCCTCTACACAATCAATCACCTCCCCGTGCTCCTAAAAAGATGAGAGAATAAATATGGAGTGTGAAACAAAAGGTTCGATAGACACAGAAAGAAAATACTGGAAATGAGATTTCATCGTCAGTCAAATCAGTCAATAAGTGGTGGGTCTGTGGATTTGAGTGTGGAGTTCTAACCAAAGGAACAGCACTGATCTGAATGAGGAGATGAGCTTCCTCCAGCTCTCCATACTGCAGTTGATGAGCTTTGTAGGGATCACACAGCACACACACCAGCTCATTCACCTTAAGAAGGTTATTCTCACCTAGAGGAGCAAATACAGACAGAAAATAAGGATCTCACTTCTCACATTCTCAGTTTGTCTTCAGTCGAGCCCTGTGTATGTACAGACCCAGGTGTGGAAGCATGGCAGCCTCCAAGCTGTGTCCAAAGGTGGATGCAGTGTGATGAAGTTCGAGCAGCGTGTCAAGACGCTGCTCTTGGGCTGCCTGCTCCATGGCTGTGCTCAGGCACACGGGGATGGAAGGCACCATGGCCCCCAGGGTCTGGATCAGCAGCACTGTCACCACCTCGTACGGGTTCTTAAACACCTGCAGGAGTTTAAAAATCACAGGTAAGTGTCAGTTGTCACTTCAGCGCACCATTTTTAGTACTGTAATGCGTCTCACCTGGCTGCTCCACTGGAGCTGAGCATGCCAGGAGGAGAGCAAGGTGTCGTAGAATTCAGACAGCTGCTGGTTCAGACTGAGCTCGCTCTGAGAGAGATCCTGCCATATGCTCACCAACTGGCCCTGGAGATGCCAAAAAAACAGTCATTCAGATGCTTACATTTGTGAGAGTATGCTTTTCTTTTTACGCCGATTTATTCACCAACAATAAAGCTCTTCGAGAAGACTCTAGCACATACCTTGTGACACTTGTAGTAGTACGCTAGAAGCTGGGGCATTCTATCAATCTCTGTGAAGACTTTAACAAATAGCTTGGCCTGGTCTGCAGAGAGAAAGGAAACCAATCAAAGTTTGTATTGGGAAATCAAACTTTATCCAATACCTTATTATTGAAAGAAATTTCTTACCCATAGACATGGAGTTAAAAGTTGCTACTATTTGTGGACTGGCCATGGCTTCCAGCCTGTTTTTCAGAGCCTCGAGGTGGACGCATTTTTCAGAATAGTCAGGCGTGTCCACCAGCATGGCCAGGCTGCTCTGCATGCTCGTCAGCTTGGAAGAAATCACCGCAAGATCCTGGAAACAAAAAAACAAAAAGAGAAAATCATGACTATTGTTTTTCGTATAGTCCATCATCGCTTGTGCAACACAACTAGAAAACGGTTACCATCAGAAATTGTACATGTTCGTGTCCTTCTCTGGCAAAAGCAGAAATCTCACTGAATTTTTTTTTAAAAACGACAACTTGAGCCTGCATCCGGTCAGTTTACAAGCTGCCTTGGTTGTTTTGCACATTCAAAAGAGTTTAAATTATTGCTCATCTCATGAAATCAATATCTTTTTATACAGAGTTTCAATACATAAAATACAAACAAAGGTTTGTGACCATTCCGCGACAAGAAAGGCAAAATAATTGAATAAATACTGAGAAAAGTCTTGTGGCCATTTCCCTTTCTTTTTTTTTTTTTTACCTGTGTTTTGAAGGTCTCTTCAATGTCTGCGCTCAGTGTGCTCCATTTGTCTGCCTCCTGCAGAGCCTCAGCTGCCAGCTGCATTCGGCTCTTCACTTGATCTATTTCTACAAGGACCTGGGGAACATGATTGCTGCGTTATCACACTTAACTTTCTATACTGCTTACGATCAGCAAATAATTTCAACAACATGTCATCAGGTGAGTCATTGTCTACCCTTTCCAAGTAATGCGTGACTTGTAAATATTTAATTTGCAGCAAATACAGTGAAGGAATTGCTCACACACCTGCATAGACTGCACAGTGTCTTGCTCAAACTTCTTGATGTCCTCCTTCACCAGCACCATTTGCTCCTTTAGGAAAGAAGCCTCCTGTTTCAATGCCTCCACATCTCGCAGCACTCGGGGCATATTTTGGAGCGCTTGACTGCTGCTTTCTACAGAAAGATAGACAGTCGGCTACTTATTGGTCTACACAGCAAGAAAAGTATCTCACGGGTGGTTAAACAATGCCACTCTCTCACAGATATAACCAGTATAACTGCTGTTCCTTCTCCAGGCGATTTATTTGTGTGCGTTTATTCGGATTATACAAGGTATAGGAGTTGTTTTGATTTTAGGAGGTCAATTATTCAAGAAAATTTCACTCTAATGAGCTTCATTTTCAAACTGAATCAGTGAAAAACCTAAACATTTGTTTAAAAAAATCAAATCCATTCATATTCTATTTGTATTTAGTATAGCAGCTTTAACACAATCGGAGATGCAATTACCAACTGATTTATTGTCAATTTCAGTAATCGTTTAAGCAGAAATGTCAAAAATTTGCCCATTTTAACTTCTTAGACACAAGGATTTGATGCATTTCCTTAATCCCACGTGAATGAATGTATCTGGGATTTTGAATTGCTGGCCCAATGAAGATATTTCAAACATCACACTTTTGTCAACCTAGTGCCCACGTCACTATTTTCTTAAATTTTTGTAGGCAACGCAATTGACAGAACCTGTGGAGATTGCCAGAGTAACCAACAAGGGAAATAATCACGAGTTGTAACATGTAACACCCATCATCGTGGCATAAAAACGTTCCTTAATAACACTTACACTTACAATAACAATAACAGTCCATTAGTGAAGCATTTACCGCTGGGATCCTGACATTATTAGCATTAGCTATGAGAAGCTACCCGACGAGGCGACAGGTTTCACAAAACGAACATAATTCAAAGCACGATAAAACAGAGTCAGCTGCAACATATGCCTATGTAAGAGTGCATTGTTGGGCTCAAAATCCAGACCTTCGATGGCGTTGTTGACTTCCTGAATGAACAACTGCAGCTTCATGACCAGCGTTGCTGCGTGAGAATCTGCCTTCCCCGGCGCATCCTTCTGAACCACTTTGAAGGCACCGTTGACCCAGTCCTTCACGTCAAAATCGTCGTCGAGGAATTTAGAAAAATCCATCTTACTCCTTTAGCGGTGCAACAGGCTGCATGGGGTTTGCCCAAAACTCTTGAGGTGCAGCCGGTGTCATCGAACCATTGCTAACGTCGTGCTAGCTAAGTCTTCCCGAACAACGGCTTCGACACGAATATAAAATAAATGGCCCAGGAAAATGAAATTATCATCACAACCAAGTATAGCTCCAACAATGCGACGGCCTCCTCCAGAGTTATTTTTTAAGTTTACCAACTCAAACTGAGAAAAGTAGATGCATATTCCCAAAGGTTTGATGCTAGCAGGGCTCCTATCACTGACAACAACTTCCTCTTGTGCTTTCTATTTGCTTCCCCATAAACAAACGCTGAAACAACGGACCTATTATTTCAAAACGCATCTTTATTTTTATTTTTTTTAAAAAGGTGAAAGGAAAGAAAAAAATCAAGTCAACAGAACGAGAAAATTGACGTTTGATCTGGATAATTTTTCTATCGATGTTATCTATCAACGACACAATTCTAGTCAACTTAAAGGGAAAAACGATAAAAGTGGTGTCACGCAAAAGTAGATCCGTGCAGAAACATACCCAAGAAGGGCTACTTTTTTTTTAAAGATTTAAAATGTTTATCTTGAGTGCAGTGCCTGTCATTTTCAATATTCTTACAGAATACATACATTTGTTGTGTTTGTAGGCGTACGTATTTGTGCTGTTTTTTTGTTTGTTTGTTTTTTTTGGATAAGCAATTAAAAAAATATAACAAGAGTTGCCCAAGACTTTTCCTTTAACTAGTTTTCATTGACCCCTCTATGTCTTGAAGGATATTTTATCACACCCTGGATCCAGGAATTAATTTAGCTTATTTGTACTTGGCACATCTGGAACAACTGGTACAGATTATCGCTGTACTGGGGTACATGGGGTTCAGTTTGGCATATAAAGCAGCTACTAGAGATATTTCCCTTTTCTGCTCATCAAGTTTATCAAGTAGGGTCAAATAAAAACAGTATTGGTACATTTCTTTTTGAAAGGTTCACCTTCTGCTGGTTCACAATTATAGGAATGATGCATTTTTATCAAATTTGCACTCAAAAAACACGTATGACAACAATTCCTTACCAGTGTACTCGTGAAATAAGTGGCTTTGTGTGGTCATGCTTTCAGGCTATAAGTATTTCAATTATTTCCTATCTGCTGCAGTAGACATTTATCACAACACACTGTCTGCGTCATAAATATTATGCAAACCACCAAGGAAGGCCACACGGAAACTGGAGCTGGAAAAAAGCTGCAGAGAACACTTATCAAATGTAACCAGTCGCTATCAGCTACCTGGGAGCACAAAGTTATTTCTCCTGCTCGGCAGTTCTTTCAAAAAGATGGGATTTATTGGTGATGTTAAGGACAAGATTTCCAAGGCGGAGTTTACACCGTCTACTCTGTTGAGTGGACGAGGGGGGCTCCACATGGCTCAGATCATACTGTCTGTGGTCACCTTTCTCCTGGGTGCCTTCAGAGGAGGGAGCAGTCATACCTACTGGATCTACGCTATGTTCACTTGGGCCTTCTGCCCCATCATGACCCTGATCATCACTATCATTGAGATGTTTAAGCTTGACATCGTCCTCGACTTGCTTTGCATGGACTGGTCTGACTTCACCACGGGGATGGCCATGTCCTCTGCGCTCATGACCGTCTCTGTCGCCATTACCTATGCCAACTTCTATGCCTGCCTTAAATGCCTGTATGGCTGGATAGTGAGTATATCTGCCTTCTTGTGTGGCTTTCTCTACATTCTTGAAGTGGTGAAAGACAAATTCATGGATAAGAAGAAAGGGAAGTACCTGGCTGCTCTGCCGGGCTTCTGGAAGGTTTTGGAAGCGTTTGTGAGCTGCATGATATTTGTTTCACTGACTGGTTACAGAGACAAGCCTGCTCTGATCGTTTGCGTTATAGCATATATCATTCCTTTTCCCATCCTACCTCTAATCATAGCCACTAACATCCTGAAAAAACTGAAGAACTGCTTGCCCTTCAACCTGGACAGGTTCGTGTTTATTTTCCTGGTCATCTCTGTTGTGTTGTACATATTCACTGCCATCATGTGGCCCATCTTTATGTTCAGAAACAACCCACGTCCCAGTGACTGTCCACCCAGCTATTGCATATGGGCAATTCAGTTTATGGTTGCATTTCTGACCTACGTGAATCTTATTCTTTTCACAATAGATCTAATTTTTACATTGCTCGGTATATGTGGCTTTAAACGCACATAATTGTACTGGTGTCCCCCATTTGATGGGTTTTATATTTTCTGCGTTTTTTAAGATTATATAGATATAAAAAAGTTGAGTTCTTTGAGTTCTATGTGTGTAATTTCTCACCGTCCATTTTTTTAGTCTTCCTTTTAACGTGTTGTTGTGACTTCAGTGGAAATTGAAATAATCAACTCTGTATGGCACTGTCATCGAATGTCAACTGATGTGATTTGCATTTTGTCTGCTTATAATGAGCAGAACTGTATTTTCTGCACTTTCACGGACACAAACAGGCCAGGACACCAAAAAAAAAAACAAAAAAAAAAACACACACCTAAAGATGTATTTTCATTTTTTTTCCCCCAATAAAAACGAAAAAGATTGAAATGTATTAAGAGTCAGAGAGAGTGTGTGTACGGTTGTATTCCCATGAGCTTGAAACGTGACATGAAGAAATGTCTGAGATTAATTTCTTAGTTTGTAATCACATTTCAAGGAAAAGGAACTCTCAAGAAACATAATTTGATTTGAAATTTCTGATGCAAAAAAGATAAAAGATGCATATTATCACTTTACCTCACAGTTTTAGCATTAATATGTGTACGGGTGAAATTAGTCACAAGCCTCACACTGGTTTCAGCACATTCTTAACAGCATAATGATAAATAACTAAATTAAATATATATATGGGCACGGAATGCATATTTTGTAACAGTATTGCCCTTTGGGTAATTGGAGACACGTGGAGATAACCTATCCACCTATTACAGTCTTTCATGGACTTCATCACACTAATCAGAAGCGATGTAAAATCAACACAGAAACAGCTTTAAAGAGAAGCAGAAAATGAACACATTGAGATCCAGTGACTCAAAATGACCACAGAAGGACACAGTAACAAGAAAAGAGAAAGATCACATCCATGAATTTGGCTATTGCGGTGTCCCTTTCAGTGAGCGTCTTGTTTCTGCAGTTCATGTGGGAGGACCCTTTTCACAACTGCGCCATGAGGTCGTGTGGCTCATAATCCATCCACGTGCTCACTCATAAATTGAGACATTTGAATAAAATCAACCATAGAACTTATATCTGCCTATCATATAAGACGCGGCTGTGCCTCAATTTAGAAATTGAACAGTCATAGAGCTTTTCTTCCCTTACTAATCAACTGTCAGCGAGTACAGTTCATCTTACAGAATCAATCAATCAATCAATCAATATACTTTATTAATCCCGGAAGGGAAATTACAAGTTTCAGTACAACCCATCTGGACAGACAACACAAAACGAACACAACAGGGAGATGAGTGACCCAGGCCACGCAGCCCACATAATGAGCGCCGCCAGATAAGAAGGAAGGAACAACATTAGGTGAGAGGAAGAGAAAAAAAATCCTACTTCACACTTTACCCTTTATCATGATACAGTTTGAGATCGCGAAAAACCTCAGCACAAAAAAAAGCAACACATACACACAACATCATTAAGCAATGGGACCAGTGAAGAGGTGAGGAGTTGCGTGTGTTATCAATGAGCATGTGTGTGTGCATGTGTGTGTGTCTTCAATAAGTCTGCACAGAGTGTTTTATCAGGCGATTTGTCCTTGACAAAGATGGAATATGTCAGCCAGTCCAACAGATCTCACAGGAGCCTCAGAAAGGGGAGGGGGAGCACATGGGAAAAGAGCATCATGTTTTCATAACAAACGTGGAGAACGATTTTGCAGCTGGCTACAAGGCCAGTGTGGGGCGCCGGATTGGAATAACAATTTAATTAGGTCAGACAGACACTGATTATGCCGTCTGTCTTCTACTAGTGCAGAATAGAGTAGAATCGAATAGAATAGAATCTTTATTGTCATTGCACATTAGGTATACAATGAAACTACAGAGTAAACTATACTAGAATAACCACAATTTGGCTCCAAGATTTGGAATTCCTAATTTGATCATTATGTGTGGCCCATTCAAAGGGTTTCAGGGCATTTTACGCCTCCTGGAAATAATCTCCAGTGTACCATCTCTCTTCATCGTCATGTTCAGAGGCAGAATGACGAGTCCATGGGGAGTCTAGTGTGAGTTTGTCTGGGTTTCCTGCATCACCGTGCCTCCGGTCCTGAGCGTGGTGGAGGCCAAAATGTGGCACATCCTCCTGGCTGTCTTCCTCCCCAACTGGTCTGACTGTGCTTTGCACTGTGATGATGGTCTCTGCCACAGTCATATTTGCAGCCGTCTTTGTCTGCCTCCAGTGTTTCGTCAACATCTTCTCACTGGCCGCCGCTGTGATCTTCCTGATTGATGCCGTGAAACAAAAACAAAAAAAGATGTCTCCAAGTGGATACCTGTCCAGCCTGAGAGGTCTGCGCACAGGCATAGCCTGTATTTTTCTCACTGCATCTGTGACAAGTGTTCTTATGCAGACATGAACACTGTAACAATTGGAGGCATTGTCAATCTTGTTCTTTACATTGTAGATGTGGTTTTATCCTTTAAATCTCTCTAAAAGTCAGAGAACGGTTGAATTTGATGGTGCTTCGTGGCTTCATTTCCTCACTCAGAAGTCGATTGTTTCATCGGGAAAAATGCAGTCAGGACATTAGCTATCCTCGGCTGTGTATTATGCAATAAACAATGGGAACCGTAAAGAAAAGCGAAGGCTATAATCATTCAAAGTAGGTTTTTTTTTTAAACCACAAAATAGATCTTTAAAAATAACATCAAATCAAGACTTGCAGCCTGTTGCTGCTCACATCAGAAGGTGACCTCATGATTTGGAAAATATCACTATATGTCATATAATTATTTTATTTTTGTCAAGTAGTAAATTATTTACAGACTATCAGTAAAGGAGAAGAAAAGTTGTGTTTAACCAAAGCGAACGTTGCAGTCGCTCACACATTTACTAATTGGAATAGCTTTATTGTAGCTTAAAACATCAGTTAACATTTGCCTATTACAACAAAGTTTTATTGGCTGCTGCTAACACAAGTTCAAGAACAGTATATTCAAATCTCACAAAACCTCTGTGACAGTGATAGTGAGATAGTGAATGCAAATTTCATAAGCTCATACCTGCAGCCACAGGGTCAAAAGGCACTGAGCTTACAATGATAAACAAGTATTACAACCTAAGCTAACAGTTGTACATGGCTACACTAGAAATTACATAGCATTCAAGTAAAAATAAATTGTAGAATAAAAAAAAAACAAGAGTTCCAGTAATAAAAGGCAATTGTGTGCGTGTGCAATGAGGCACTTGATGCTTCTTCATGCCTCTTCTGGCCCCTCAAACTCCACAGTCTCTAGCAGACCCTGAAAAGAGAAGTAGTGCGAGTTGCAGTAGACGGGGGGCTTGTCGGGTGACGATCCCACCACCTCTGGCTTCAGCGACCCAAAGGGGTTGGCTCCGCTCCCTTTCATGTCCATCTCCAGCTCCAACAGGATTTGCAGTGAGTATGTCATCTCTGTCTCACTGAGGATATAAAAGACAATCATAACTAGCCATTACAAATGCATAAAGAACTGCAAAGGGATTAAGCCACCGTTTGGTTTACTGTGGACGCAGCACTATTAGCAGACAACCATGTACTTATGTAACCCACAGCACAAACCTGAAGATAACAAGAATTAATATCACCATCCCAGATGTATTCGCTGTTCACTGTTGCAATGACGTGTTCAGGGGAGATCATTTGTTTGAAATTCTGAGTAATTATAGATTGATGGTTAATGATCCTATACTACGTGATTAGAAAGTAAGAATGAGTAATGAGTAATAGAGATGCTAATTTAAGATGTTTCTAAACTTCACACACGCAACGGCAGTGTATCCATGCACAGAGGGATCTCATATAATCAAAGGGACAACATTGTTTATGTGATCTCCTAATTCCCAATATTGCTTTTGTAATCTGATATACCTCTGAAGTAATTTGTCTTTTGTTTATAGACAGTAAGTAACACTCAATTTTTGTTTATTTTCTGCAGTAGTACAACACAAATGTACTAAAACAGCAGTAAGCATACTACAACATACTTACAAAAACAACAGTCCCTGCCTGGGTTATTAATGGCAGAGCTAATTCTAGCCAAATGTACCAAATAAAGTGCAGTAATTCCACCCAAGAGTAAATGTGCTTAAGTAGCAACTAATCTGATGTGTTATTGTGCCGAGGCACACAAAATTAGCGACGTTCCACTGCCGTGTCTCTACAGAAGGTGAGGCTAGACATCTATGAGACTCACTTGAGTGCAGTGAAGAGAGAAGGAATCTCATAATCTCTGAGGAGCAGAAGCGTTGGAAGCCAACCCTCATCCAGGCCTTGACTCGCATCAAAACCTTGAAAAAGACATTGAGGGAAAACAAAGTAAAAAAAAAAAAAGAAAAAAAGAAAGAAACAGATCAATATTCTTTATATGAATAAAGAATATCTGCTTCAGTGGCACAATGACCTATAGAAGAGCCATTTGGTGTCATATGTCTGTGTCGTGGAAGAAATGTTCTTACCTGGATGAAATCCAACCACCAGGTCCGGCTTTGCTGCTTCCTCTTTCTCCACCAGCTCCTCCCAGAACTGATGGTAGAGGCCCTTGTAGACACTGATGTAGACATTCTGTTTGGGGCCAAACGCTCTAAGCGGAGGCCTCACAATGGGGCCGTCCAAAACGTCTGGCCCCACCATTACCACCTCTATGCCCGGGTGTCCGGGAAACATGTTGCTCAGCTCGTCGTAGTCAGTCAGTCTGGCTGCCAGCGTCTCGCAGTGGCCCGCTCCCACGAGGTGAATGGTGAGAGGTTTGGAAAACGGATCAAGGCCAAACAGCCTCATCCCCCACGCTATAGTCAACGGCCTGGAGAAGAACTCACTGCAGACCCTCCACAACGACTGCTTCAGATCGTCATCGTCAGGCCGAGGCCTGCCTGCATCGATCCACAGGTCTTTCATGTTTCCTCCATTTAAAATGGGTTCGAGGCGTGACGTGAGGTCTCCCTGCATGGCAAGCCAGTCATCCCAAGCCTTAATCTCTGACTGGGGCTTTGACCATTTTTCTGTAGGGAATGGAAGGTCTCCTGATGGCAGACAGGAAACAGACAGATTAGTAAGCTTGATAGAGACAGCTGTAATGGTCATTTCTAACACACGATCACAATAATACTAGCAATACCTTTGAACACAAGCCATTCCACAATTCTGTCAATGGCAGCGAGACGCAGCTGTGGGCAGAGCTTCTTGTGTTTGGACCAGTCCTCCTTCTGACAGTCTTTACAGCAGTAGTAAACATTCAGACACCTGGCCAAAGGGAGATTTAGATCTCTAAATCTGTTCATTTGTTTGATTAAACAAAAAAAAAGAAGACCTATATTGGCGGCACACTATGTGTGTTTTTGGTGGTTTTTTTTTTCTTCTTTCTTTTTGTTTTTCACCTGGCACAACGTTTTAGGCTCTGTGGGTTTGAGAGTTGACCCGGTCGCTTGTCACAAGAAGCACAGACTTTAAAAGACTCCTCCATCTTCTCAAACATCTCCTTTTGCGACCGGAACGCCATGGGTTTACCCTTGGTTTCCTGAACAGGTCTGAAATAACAACAATAACAATAACAACAACAACAACGACAATAATAATAAAAACACTAAGAATTAAAGATGATTGTCCAAATTGTGCAGTCACATGTGTGCGAAGAGTTCAAATGTTACAGACATTGTCTAAATGCTCTGCGGTAAAATCTTAGGCACAAAGTGAACGTAACAGCGATGAAGCCCCGTGCAAAAGCGACTGATTATGAAAATGCCACTCAAATTACATGCTGTCACTCTTTTAACGGGCACGAGGCAGGTTCTCTTGAGCGCGTGGCCTCACACGCCTGTCACAAGGCGAACATTTAGACAAGTACTCCAAAGACAAATGAACTCCCATATGAAATGAGAATGGAATACGTCTAGCTTACCCCTCAGTCTCCGTCATTTTAAGTAAAGTCGCGTTAATGAGCGTGACACGAGCGCCTCAGCTGCTTTTTCTACTGGTGTGACATATGAGCGCCCTGCGCCAGATATAGCAGCTGCACATCGCCTTCTCGAAGAGTCTCACAAATCCAAAACCTTCCCTGACTGCACGACAGCTGCACTCCGATGGGACACTCCATAAGAAAAGGCGCATTTAAAGACAGGCTGTATGGCAAGAAAACGGCATAAAAGCACCTAGTGTGTTAGTTAGAATACATTTTGTCATAAATATATGACATATATAAGTTATAATTTTTATAACATTCTAATTTTAATGATATTACACTGAAAAAAGACCCACAGGTCATAGCCCTCAAACACAATGGCGAGTCTTTCTGTGCTTTCTGTGTGATTTTACCCCTCTCATCCACAAGGGGTCAGTGTCGCTCAATGGAAAACTACAGGAAATTTAACAGCAATCTCATTAAAATGAATGATTTTTGTAGACAGTGGAATTAGTGTCATGGGTGGGCAGTATTAATTATTCTCACCCTTTCCACTGAAGTATTCTCAAATCCACGAATTTCTACACACTTCATTTAGTGAAATTTGACCTTTGGAGATGGCCATGAGGGACCCCCCTCATCAATTTAGAGTTTATGTTGAAGTGCATGTAATCCACAAGGGGTAATCATTGTGATTAGACAATATCCCACTATCAAGAAACTGAATGCACCCTTAATGAAATTTAAGGTGTTTTAATAGTGGAGTGATTTTTAAATAAGAGTTTTTAAAGCCGCTTCAGAGGCAGAATTCTGTGACGTTTCCATCCCCTGTTATTTTATACTGAATAGTATGATAAACCTGCATTATCAAGTGGAACACTGTTCATTGATTTAAAAAAAAAAAAATTTAGATAATTTTTTTTTTCTTTGGCTCGTGCTGTTTTTTTTTGTCCCCGTTTGTTTGGATTCTATAGCATGAAAAAAGGCATTAATTAGCTAAATATCATAAATAAAATGCCACTTGCCAATGAAGACTTTCTCATAGCACATAAGAAAAATATCCAGCTTTGTGGATCAATTAATCTATTACCTAGTTCTCATAATGCAATACTTCTTGCCCCACTCATTCCATTCCATTGCAGCAAAATTGCCTAAAAGACAACACAGTACAGCGAGTAAAGGTCTTAAAAATGTTTCATTTCCTGTTTATTAAATGTTAGATGCCTTGAGTCATCACTCTACAGTCTTGTAATCTTGTATGACTAACTTTTAAAGGGATAAATGCTTAATCAGCAGACTCACTTTCATAAGAAGCTTCATTAACATCGATTGGTGACAAACAGTGCTAAACTCCCTGTTCAAATCCAGCACCAGCAGTAATTCAAGAAAAAAAGAATCGCACAATGAAACATGGTAACAATTCTGGCTCCGTGGAACACTATAATTGGTTGAATTCCAGATCAGGTGTTACATTAGTATGCATATGAACTGGTTTCACGCAGCTGTTGTGAGTTATGGGAATTGGTCTATCCACAGAATGAATCACAGCAAAGCGATTAAATGATGATAGATCTAATTTAGGTCTCATTAAACATGCATAACAGTGACCCTTTATATTCAACAACCGTGTCACCTCGGGGCACCAACTGAGGAGAAACCTTTGTGCCCTGTTTGTGCCATCATCAAACAAAATTAGCTTTTGAGAGATTTCTTTAATCTGCCTCACTAATTAATCGCATTTCACAATTCAAAAGATGGTGTTTAGCAAAAACATGAAGCAGTGAAGAAGGCCTTTCGCAGCACAGCCGGCTTCAATGTCCAAACATATGTAAATGTCCATCTCTAATAGACACCGAACATATTTTGAAAGCTGCATTTTAACGAGCCATGATTTTTCTTTAATGGGCTTGACGATGAGCTGTTAAATGTCTGCACCTGGACCCTCAAAGTTTTCTTGAGGCAGCAGTCCCCGGAAAGAGATGTAATGAGAGTTGCAGTAGACAAGGGGCGTGTTAGGACTGGACTGGACTTGCTCTGGTTTCTGTGAGGTGAATGGATTGGCTCCACTATCCCTGATGTGCATCTCCAGCTCCAGCAGGATCTGCAGTGAGCACTTGAGCTCCATCTCACTGCAGGAAGAAGGAGATGGTCATGGAAACTGAACTTACAGAGGAGCAGCAGTATGCCATCAATAACTTTGCAACTTCAGTTTTTCCCCTCTTCAGCTTGGCCTTTGAACAAACAGGCAAGCCTATGCCACCAAAGGGAAGGTGCATGAACAGAAGAAGAAGTGACGTGTAACCTCCAGCATTTCTTTTCCAGAGAATTTAGCAGATGGCATAAAAATGAGCTAATAAGGCCCTCTAGCGTAAGATGATTTAAATATTAAAGATTGCTCAGAGGGGAAGAGAGATTATTTCTGCGGCAGAATAAGAAACAAATGATCAGAAATAACAGATGTTATGTACCTGTACATGGTGAAGAAAGAAGGGATGTTATAGTCCCTGAGCAGCAGAAGGGTCGGCAGCCAACCTTCCATCAGACCCTGGTTGGCGTGGAACCCTGGGTTAAAAATAATTTTAAAGCAGTGTGAAACACACGATGGGCTTCCTAACACAATCTGAGAATAGAAAACACATTCAATCTGCATGTGGTGAGAAAAAAACACCACCGAAGTAGAGAAAAGTACTTATCGCACCACTTCTTCTTGTCAAAGCAGTCTCTGTGTGTTTAGGAACCGAGAAGGCAAACTGTCGCATTATGGGAGAAATGTTTTCCATTTCTTCCGTGAAGTTCCTCCGCAGTTTGGAATCTTTTTTTTTCAGCCCAGAGGACACATTTTCCACGATTTCCAAAATAAATCTAAGAATTTGATTCATCAGAATACAGGGCAGTTTTCCTCTTCGCCTGTGTTTGAGCTCAGGTTAAGAGCAGGTGGATGTATTTCTTGTTTATATATACCCGTTTTTTAAACGACCCTTGTTTATAGCCTGTTGTCATGAACTTAATTGAATTATTTGCTGGATGTTGCACCAGCTCTTGGGACAAAGGCGACATTTTCTGTTGCCCCCGCACAAATGTTGGTGAAGAGTCTTAAATATGAGAACTGATTACTTATTTTGTGTCTGTTTCATTAGCATTCTTTTTTATAGCCATTACTCTGAACTTTGGTTTTGGGCGAAAAGCAGATGTTGGCAAAGCATAAACATTGTCTTTAGCATTGTTGTATAATACTTTCCCATTTAGCCATGCAGCAGATATGAGCAGCATGCTAACCTAATTGGAGGTACGTTCGTGGCCACCTGATAAATGGACAACTGCTCCTCATTCTCCATGGCTTTAGCTCTAGAATATGTGGCTGCGAAATGCTCCGACCTTTCTCGCCATTTCCATCTGCATACGCAGAGAGAGGAAAAGTAAGACATTTTTCCTCTGTAAGTTGAAGATTGGGCAGATTACACTTTAGTCTCCAGCTGCTCATATCTTCCTCTTGTTTGCTAGAACATAATTTGTTGAGTCAATATGGCAAACGCAGTCGCACGCACAACAAAGAGACAGGGTTCGTGAAATACAGATGAACTGAAACAAGATCAGCTTCACTGAAAATGTATCTCTCTTTACTCAGCCCCACGGACAATCCACTGCATAAAATCAGGCTATCCATTGAGGATGGGTTGGGTATAATCCTTTAGCATATTAACTGACAGATGTCACTTTTTTCCTGAATCTGGTTCATACTAGTTGTCTGTTTATGAGCAGCAGGGTGCAGAGAGGTGAAAAGTTTGCTTTCCCACAAGATTACCGAAGTGCAAGGCGCCATGGTAGAAAATCCATCCAGCTTAAATGTCCTGACAGAAAAAAAATATCTGTCAAGAAGAGAACTGCCCTTTGCTGATAGACTAAGTCTACACGGATGGTATTACAGGCCTGGGGATTTTGATTTGAATAATGCACACCGTGGTATTAACATCCCAGAGGTCACGCTTCTCATCAAGATAAAACATTTAACAGAGAGGAAGCGTTTAGGGTTTTAGACCTCCAGGAGATAAGATGACAAAGAGAGACTACGGTTTGACAATTAATGACGGCAATAATCACTTGGCACCACTATGAATTTGGGCCACGTGGTTGATGAAATTGCTGTTCATGATTTTTTTTTTGGTCTCGGAGCTTGTTTTTGTTATTTCACGAATAACAAAAAGCAGTCTGTGTCACTGAGGTTTAGTGTTGTTTCTCTGCATGGATGACATTACACAGACAACATCAATCTCCTTTCTGAAAGCCAACAGTTGACTCTGTCTTACTCTCAAAGATCAATAACCCCTCCCCCCATTTTTTTCCTAGTGGCCATCACCTCACTGATGCGCGTCCTCTTGGTGACTTCAACACAAACGCATGCGAACACCTTCTTTGTCAGTCTTTCTTGTCATGCGGCCTGCTCCTCTATCACTTAAACGGCGTCATAATGCAGTGCTCTGCCAGCTTTGCAGTATGAAATGCAGCCAGGCTCTCAGGCAGTTTACAAGCAGGATGACGGATTCCTGTATATTTAGCTCCACCGGAATTTGCAACGATAACTGAGACGGGTTATTGGCGCCTTTGGGTCGAAATTTAATGAGGTGAAAACGGACTAGGCAGATGTCAAAACTAACACTCTAATGCTAATGCTACTACTAATACTACTTTCAGGTTCCCTTTGTATGGTCTTTCAGATGTCTTAAAATGTGTCCGTGATTCAGGGGAAAAAAAGGTTTATTCCTCAGGCTGCATCAAATCAATGATTATGCACCCAATGTGGGTGGGTGGAGGGGGCTGAGTCTCCCCTTTTAAAAGGGCAACTAAATGACATTATGCTGAGTCCAGAAAATGCAAGCCAAACTCTTTCCCAGCTGCTGCCATTAATCACCCAAACTCCCAATAAAAGCCTGGGACTAATGAACAGGCCAGATCTGGTGAGCTAAACATCTCCAACATTCTCTGTACTCTGAAAAAGGTTGTTGTCAGGCAAACATAAAGGGAGACAAGTTGCTGGTCCCCTGAGACAGCTGACCACTTAGGTTAAACTGTTTCCACTCATAAAGGCAGCGATCATGATCGTCTTGCTTTAAAAGAATTTCATGTTCGGAAGTGTCTCAGGGTTTTTGTGATGTTACGCTCAAATCTGATCTGATGTATTCACTGGAAAAAAATCTAAATCTTACCAAGAATATTTGTCTCAATATAAGACACAATTGCCTAACAAGTACCATTTCAGCAAGATATAGGGACTTGTTTTAATACAATACATCTTGAATATCTTGTTAAGTGAAAAAGTCTTGAAAACATCTTGTTTTGAGTCATATTTTACTTGAAACAAGCGTTTTTTTTTTCATTTGAAGAGGTTTTTAAGCTAATTTCAAGATCACTTTTAACTCAAAAATCCTAAATATCACATCTTATTTCAAGAAATCTTGACAGGCTGATTTTCACTAGTTCCATTGGGAGATTTTTTGCTTATTTCAAGCAAAAACATCTTGTATTTGTTGTTTTTTTACTTATTTTTGAAGGGGCATTTTTTACAGTGTTGCTGGTAGGTTTGAGTACATACCAGGATGAAATCCAACCACCAGGTCAGGCTTGACTGCTTTCTCTTTCTCCACCACATCCTCCCAGAACTGGTGATAGAGGCCCTTGTAGGCACTGATGTAGACTCTCTGCTTGGGGCCAAATGCTTCAAGAGGAGGTCTCATTATGGGACCATCAACCACTTCTGGCCCCACCATTACTACCTCTATGCCCTGGTGTTCAGGAAACATACGGCTCAGCTCGTCATAGTCAGTCAATCTGGCTCCCATCGTCTCATTGTGGGATGCCCCTGCTAGATGAATAGTAAGCGGTTTTAACTTGGGGTCCAGATCAAAGTGTTGTATGGCCTTCCCGACTGACAGAACTCGAGAGAGGAATTCGCTTTGAATTCGCAATAAGGACTGTTTCAAGTCAGCATCATCTGGCCGTGGCCTGCTGGCATTTTTCCAAAGCGTTGCCATGTTAGCACCAGACAAGATGGGGTCCAAACGTGGCGTGAGATCCCCCTGCATGGAGAGCCAGTCGTCCCAACTCTTCACCTCAGCAGCTGGCTTGGACCAGTTCTCAGTGGGGAATGGAAGATCTCCTGTAAGGGTGGCAGAATTGATGGACTTTCTGTGACACATAGCCGGTGACACAGATGAGTCACAGGGGAACACAGAGGAACTTGGATTTCAGTCAAAATGATATTGTATGCGCCGAGACAACGGGTCAGCTTTTGTTCTCATAAATCTAGTACCTGCAACTAAGCCTTGAACTTTTATTTCTTACCATTGAACATCAGCCACTCCACTAGTCTGTCAATGGCCACCAGTCGCAGCATCTTGCAGACCTTTTTATGTTGAGGCCAGTTCTTTCTCTGACAGTCCTTTGTGCAGTAGTACACATTCAAGCACCTTCAGGACAACAACAAAGGAAAAAGTAACAGTGAAAAAAAAAGTGCACCGAGTACATCGCTGTGTAGTCTATATTCTACATTCCCAAGCTTAAGTTTAGTAGAGAGCATTGTTACGGCATTCCCTGCAAGCATTATGTCAGTTTGAACATTTAGCAAGTACTGCGACCTGAAGCTAAGCACAGCCTCATTCATCTGGCTGCAACCTACACTCAACTCTTGCTTTGTTTTATGTTAAAATGAAGGACAAAATGTCCACTCACAGAATACTAAGGAAGTCTGCAGTATTGTGTCGTCTCAAATTAGTGTTTATCGGGCTTTTCTCTCCGGGTATTTCATGTTAAATAAATGTGTTTTAAATAATTTTATGAGCTGATGCACATTGTAAAAATCATTCCGGGGTACACAAGCTGTAACTAATAGTATAACTATAGCTTCTTTATGGTTAGACCACTAGATGGAATGTCTTGTTTGTGCAAAGGTATAAATAGCTTGTTACATTCATCCGCTCCCAGTCTTTTGACATTCTCCTTCAGTGACGAACTCCTGTCACTGAAGATTTGTCCTATAATAAGCAACTGCTGAAGAGCTGAAATTTATTATTGATAATGCAGCCTCTTTGCTTGGATGGGGGCCTGTGTGTTCTCACACAGTTTAGGTAATGTGTTGGATTACAGGTCTGACAGTCTGCTGCACTCGGTGCGGTGGGAGACAATATTACTTTACTTTGCAAGCATTTGAAGCCAGAGGCACACAAATTTACATAGAATAATTTATCAGCCGCCACAGTCTGCCAGTTGCTAATCCTCCAATAGTGGCTTGTAAGTAGACAAAGTGAAGTGAGAAAACACAGGTGTCCTTCGAAGTTTAACTGCTGTGGAAAAAAACCTTCACTTTTATTAAGAAGTTAAAATGAAAGCAAATGGGAATTAGAAAGGTGTTGGTAATTCAGCAGCGGGTACTGTTGGATTGTGGGTGGAAATTCTGTTGTCAAAGGTCTTGAGGGTTTTACTTATCAGCATTTCTGTATTGCACCCGCCTTTCTCGAAGCCTGCTGCTACCAGTAAGTTTAAAGTGAGAGGAGGTGGCAGCTGAGAATTTAAAGGGAATGCATATAAAAGACAGTGTGTGTCAGAGACAGACAGAAAGCGAGAGAGAAGCAGAGAGGCACTCACAAAAATGCTGCATGCTGTATTCCACTCCTTCTTCTCAATACGTTCCCTGTGATTGTTTGACATTTTGAACTGCACTAAGCTGCTCTTAATAAGCTGCAGAGTTGCAGAGAGATGATTCAGAGTCTGGGGACCTTGCTATATTTGCCACTGGCCATTGTCCACCTCCGCAGTGCTAGCCACACATTGGTGGCTTATCATTCTGCTGCTGATACTCTGGCAGCTTATAATGATTCAAACATGACAGCTACTGGACAACAACATCACAAACAATATTCTGCCCGTGTGATGAGTTGAAAAATGACCAGTGGAGGTAGCTAAAATATCCTGATTGTCAGAGACCATTAATGTTAATCAGCGCTAATGTGAGAATGCTATTAATCATGCACAATGGTCTTCCTTAAAAAGTAGCCACACCAGTGCTCTCTGCAGTCGTCCTCAAGAAATACTCTTGTGTTGTGGCTTTGCACTCACTTCACACAGCGTTTCAGGGTCTGTCCCTCTGCGAGATGTTCTGAGAGTTTACTGCAGCCGGTGCAGAACTTGAAGGTGTCCTCCATCCTCTGGAACATCTCCTTGTAGTTACGAAATGAGATTCCTTTAGGTTCTCCCTGGACGGCAGCCCTAATAAGAATCAAACACCAATCATTTGCAGAGCAGGAAACATGCCGTTGGTGAATTTTGAAGCATTAGATTAACACAAAGAGGAAGTTAAGAAAGGCACGTGAGGTTATTAGGTGCTACATCAGGAGTGGCTGCACTAAGGCAACATAGGAAATGTATACCTGTATTCGCCATAGTCTTTCATGTTGAGCTTGTTGAGAATCACCTTGGAGAGTCCAGGTACATTGGATTCCAGAGAGAAGAAAGCAGATTGGTCGGAGAAGACGCTGTCAGTCCCAGGAGAGTAGGACTGTGGGAGCGCTGGGATCTGGGATGTCATGATGTGGTCAGTTGTCTTGACTAGGAGATGAATGAAGCATAAAACACTTGGTATCATACTTTTTTTTTTTTTACTACTAAGCTAAGGATCTAGAGTACCAATGAGGCCTATAACCAGTTCCTCCCACTTGGCTCTACCCCACTGTCTTTCATTCATATGAGCCGGATAGGTTCCCCAAGAGGTCATTTAGTCCTCTGGATGATCCCAATGACCAGTTTCAAGGGCTAGATGATCTCTAATCAATGATACCTAAAAGAGAAAGGGCAACTTACCTCTGCAAAATGGAGAGACAGGGCAAACAGTTGGGCCAAGGGTAGTAATTGGGATTGGGTCTTAGTGCGTGGCACTCTATTGGTAGATGTGATCTAATTCCACATCTTGCAGCTGTGATGTGTTGGTGTAAAGTTACAGGATAGTACACTTCTACACCTAACAATGATGCGGGACACGACCATCAGGTCGTGAAGTCAAAATACAGACAAACCTTACAGTGTGGACCTCATGCTGTCTTTGGAAAGAAGTATCCGCAGCCAACCTACAAGACTTTGGAACATTTGACATGTTTTTAGCCTTAGTCGTTTAATCATTCACTTCATTTTTGTTTTCTTTCTGGGTGGCAGAGAGAGCGACCACATCTGCAATTTAATGATGCAGTCTTGGGTTTTTATAGAGAAAATTTAATCAAAACTTGTTAAAGCCTGTGAGAATTGTCTGTCTGATAAGCACTTAAAGCCACATATCTTTCCCACTCACTACACCTGCTTTTAGACGACTCCAGGCGGGCTTTAAAAACTCTAATCACAAGTCTCAAAGGCCATTTCAGGATTGCCGATAACACTTCAATACACAGTCGCAAACACGCAGAGATAGATTCTACATATTGTAAGAATGAGTGTCTCAACAAGCAGGGAAACGGGTTATTCATAAACCAGGCTTGCACTGATTCCCAAGGCAGACACTCATTGGTTATTTCATCCACACGTATCTGAAACAGTGTGTGAATACACACACCATCACTTGGTGGGCCAGGTTTGCTCTTTTTCTTTAAAACACCCCCTCACTCTGAACTCATAGCTCCGATGACGGAAAAACTCGCATGACAGGAGCATCCCGGAAATCTCTGGCAAGCCGAGTCAATATTAGTTATGTTCTTCGAGGTTGCATCATCGTGCCTCTGCCCTTGACAAAAAAACCTCCGTCCCATGAACCAGTGTACCCCAACCCCCACCCGCCGCTTTGCCATGCCTGCATGTTACATGATTTATTCACTTGGCCTTACGCCAGGGAAAATAGGAGGGAAGAGAAATGTGATCATTTGGTGGTGGCACCAACACTTCCATCGGTCTGTCTTTAGAAATATACTGGAAGCCAGGAGTGAAGACTTAAATGTGCTATAAAAGCAATCATCCGCTTGCACGCGCAGCATTACAAAGTGCAGCAGTAAACTGTTTTAGAAAACTTGTAAACTGCAGCAATAGAGGTCTATTCTTAACTTTATGACTACATCATAAATTTTTCACATGATCAGACACACTTCTCTGCTCACGACACTCCTCTGTCCAACTGATAACTTTCATAAAAAAAACTAAAACAAATTTTTTTCTCCCACTTTATTATTTAATTTCAGAAGTGTTGCCAGGGAGCAGTTTAAGCCTTATCGTGTCAGCAGACAAAATTAAAAGGCCTGCATCTAATTAGTTATTTCATAACTTCAGAGCACCAGGGAAGCAAATGTACAGATTTCCCATCAGCTGTTTTTTTTTTTTTTTCTCTCCTAACATATCTGACCATGACCAACACTTGGTTTTATAGGATGCCAGGCCCATCCCATGACAAGCTGGCAGCATTATCACATTTTCACCCTGCCTTGCCATGCACAGCTGAGTAAGAAAAGGGGAGGGTGACAGCAATAAGACAGGGAGAGAGATATTTTAGTTGTCTTACCTTAGTTTCAAAATGAGCAGAGAAGCTTCAAGATGTTTCCCGAGTTTTCTTGGTTCTTGGTACAAGATAAAGAAAGTGATTGACAGCTCCTTATGCTGGATGTCACAACCTAATGGAGCACACCCAGAATGTCTTCTGGGGTCTGGTAAACTTATCCCCCTGAGAGTCGAGGTGGGAGAAGGGTGGTTTGAGGACTGTGGAGCTCTGCTGCTAAGGGGTAGGCTACTGGGTGGGAGATGGAGCTGGATGGGTTGGGGAGGGAGGTGGGAGACGAAGGAGAGAGGAGCAGAAAGCAAGGCACAAGTGCAGCTTTAAAAAGAAAAGGGAGGGATGGGGTGAAGGGAGATGATATGGAGAGACTAAACTTGTTGACTGAGTGTTGGAGGCTACGGAAATGTATACTGTAAGTATAAGAGACGCTTTAGGAAGCACTCGGGTAGTCCACAGGGAGGAGGGCGCCCCAAGATAAGAAGAGGTTCATATAAACATATACATTAAAAAAAAAAAAACAGAACAGGGTTGTGCAGTGAGGATGTTAAGCCCAAAGCTTGACTGATTGATTGCCGCCCACGTATGTGGCTCTCAGGGATGAAAACAAATTAATGAATAACTAGGTAAATACATTTGTTGACTATATCTTTTCTAGATCATTCGAGTTTGATCTAAAACTTAGAAGAATTGTGTTCCTCTAATAATATAATGGAAATAATTCAAGAACAGCAACTGAACTATCATGAATGGAAAGATAAACAGGTCTTTGTTACATAAATAGAAATGTGTGGTTGGAAAAAATCCTGTTCACAATAATGACCATGGCTGCTTTTTAATTTAAAAAAATTTATTTGGTCCATTGGAACCTGAGATTGAAAATTAAACATACATTTTTGTACACATGTTCATACCCACAACCCCGAAAAAGATCAATAAAATATATATATCACATTCGTCAGAGTTTAACTTTTAAGCATCATCTCATTTTTTGTCTGTTTCTGTCATTTTTTTTTTTCTCTTATAAGTTTAAAAAGGATCAGCTGATTTTCTTATATTCTTTTTTTTTTTTTCAATATTTTTTTTTTTCTGTACAATTTACAAGGAGGGAATCGGACAAATGAGGAGAGAGAAAAGGCATCGCGTCGACTGCACTGACCACCTCCTCTCCGGCTGCTGCCCATTCAGCAGCAGGGGGCGCCCCCGAAAGCACAGAGGAGACACCAACGCAAATCAACAGAAAGGGACATGCTTCGTAGGACACAGAGAAAGAGCTGAAAATGACCATTATGACAAAAATAAAACATAACGGAAAAAAAAAACAAAAAAAAAAAACACAGAACAAAAATGAATTCCATGTAAGAGTAAAGTGATCCAGCAGGGACACTTAATTTTGAGGTGCCTTATCTTTGCAGATGTTTCAGTGCAGGTTCATTTCTGCTCAAGCTAATCCCCCGGGCTCGGAATGAAGCCACACTGCATCACATTCCTTTATCTGTCATCCATGGGCTCAGCTATTCCACAGTATTCGTTAGCAAGTCACTTGCACAAATAAATTACGACTATAAATTCACAGCGATAAGACTGTGACCACGCAGGCAGGCAGGCACGCACGCACGACAAACAAGAGTGGTTTCTACACAGGATGCTTCTTTGGAAAACATATTGTACAGTTACTTCGGCGTCAGGATCCATTACAGAAACGATCCAATGCTGTAGCAGCCTAGAAGTTATTCGGAGGATGACGTGTGGGACAGCCCACCAGCGCTGGCAGGTATGGCTGTGCAGAAGGCTGCAAGCTTTGGGACACAGTGCTGTCATTTACCATCAATGCTGACGCTACGAACTAATGTGACGGCGCTCGTGAGATGATGCGCGCTTCAACACTCGTTTACCTCAGTGTCACCTGAAGAGAATCATCTCACGGAGGAATCAGGATCTGAAGTGATCTCCACTGAACATCCATACACTGTATGAATGCTTCAGGAATTTTGCTCATTTGCTTTCAAGTTTTCCCCGTTTCAACATAAATGTAATACAACAACACCCGCTCTTATCGTTTTATTCAGTACCACATTAGTACCACTGCCCATGTTGCCACGGTGATCACTGAAACATCAGGAGTGATAGCAGAGTGTGGTGGCACCCTAAAAGATGACCTACATAAAACAGCTGGAAGCAACTCATCCTCTGAAACAGCGCAGGCGACACTCAAAGAGAACCATTTGCCGTGTCTCCTCATGTCTCAGGGGTCGCCTTGTCTCTCCTGTTATGTGTTCAGCGAGCCTGACAAAATGGTAATTTGTCATTTCATGAGGACTTTGTGTTGTTGCTAACGCACCGTCAGTGCGCTCCTGCGGGAGGACGGCCCAGTGGCTTGTTCTGCTCCCGGGCAAACAAAAGCAGTCCCTGGCCTCCCAAAGTAAATTCTGCAGCTCCTTTTAAGAGCCCCTCCTGTGGCAAACTGACTGCTCATAAAGAGTTGCTCTACTGCTCCCCAAGTACACTAATGCACAAACTGTCAAACTAGCAAACCGTGTAAGTGTGTGAAATAAGACGCTGACCTTCATGGGGTGTGAAAAACCTAGAGTGCAACATGCAGACTGAGGGTAAATCTGGAGGTTACCCTATAAAAAGTTCACCTAAATGGAAAGCTATGAAGTGACTTCTGAAGTGCGTAACAAAAGCCTGAGGGGTCCGACACGTCTGCCCATGTCATTCCGACCCTAAACCAAGGCTGACTGAGTGTGAATTAAAACAAGTATGAGGAATAAAATCTGTGAAAATGTTCTATCAGTATATTCATCCATCTCAGCACAATATGTTTCATTCTTTCACAAGATAAAACCTCCCAATCACGCAATGCCACAGAAGAGACAACAGAGAAAGATGCTAAGTCGGTTATCTGGTCACCTGCCACAACACTTCCATGCATCCTATTGTACAAAACATGGGTTTGGTCCTGAGCTAGAGTGTGTGCTCGACAGCATGGTGGTGGTGATGATGATGGAGCACAGAGGCATACAGCACTGTACAGATAATGGCTTTGTCTATGACCTCTAAAACACAAATCTGGATAAGACAGCAACAAGAGTTGTGTATAAAAGAAATGTTAGTTGGATTTGGCTCACAATGTACCGTATACTGACAAGCGGTTGGATATAATTCCAAAGAAACGGCCCTCTTAGATAGCTGTCTTTGTGGGCTAGGGTCTGACCGGATGACTGGCTCATAGGCTGTAGGCCGGCAGATGGCTCAGTAGTTTCAGCACTCCACCCATCTTTTTAAGCTAACCGAATGGAGGATTGCCTCCACGCATATGAAAACTGAGGGCAGAATTCTGTTTCACAAATTGCAATAAAAAAAACACCAGAAAGAATTTTCAACTGTCCTTTTAGGTGCCTGTGTAAATCATCATTTTTTTTTTTTCGCCCCCAGTCACTTCCCTCATTTCATCCAGACATGGCACATCCACTTGGCAAAGGGGGCAGGACGTGTGATGAAAAACTGCTGCATTTATGGAGCATATGAGAGAGAGAGAGAGAGAGAGAGAGAGAGAGAGAGAGAGAGAGAGAGAGAGAGAGAGAGAGAGAGAGAGAGAAAGAGAGAGAAAGAGAGAGAGAGAGAGAGAGCGAGATGCTGCTCATGTATGCTTTACATTCATGTGTACATCTGACAGACACACACAAAAAATGATTTTCCTCCATGTTTTAGGGCTCCAAACATCACTTTGCTACCCATGCCTTATTTTCCAGTGGTCTGACAGTTTATTGGATAATAGTCTGTGCGTGGGGGGGTCAAACAGGGCGGGGGTCATAGAGGCCTGGGCCTGTGCAGGCCGTCGATGTCTGGGGTGAGCTGGGGGCTGTGAGTGGCCTTCGTTGGAGTCCAGTCGCCCAGGGAGGCCTGAGCTGCCTTGCGGTGAGCCAGACGATGGGTGATTGAAAAGCCAGCATTCCCCTCCAGCTGAGAGAGCACCACCAGCACCTGCCTGCAGGGGGACACAGAGAGCGTTAAGAGGACATGGAGCAGCCGAGAGGCCTGCAGCTCCACACCTCGAAGAGGGATAAAGTACACGGTGAGCAATGTGAATACAAAAGAGGCAGGAGTGTTGTTTCTTTTTTGTTTTTAACAATTAACCGCTGAGAAAAGTTAACGCTTTGACTGAAGGAGGACAAGATGATTAATCAGCACATCCAAAGTGTTAATATAGTAATAATATATAAGCAATAATAAAGTGATATATGGCAACAACAGCTTCTTGACTATCAATATTAGCAGGATATAAGCATCTAAAAGCTTTCACCTACATACAGAGTTTCTAACAGAAAATGAGCGACATATCTGAAACATGATTTTTTTTTTTTTTAATTTAACTGAAGCGGCATAATGTTCTGTGTTAGATGACTCCCAATAAAAAGGTGACTTTTAACGCATGGTGACTTTTAATAGTTTCCCATAATATGGGCCATAAATGTGGAGTGCTAAGGTCTTAAATTTACATTGATGTGAGCTGTAATGCGTCTGTCCAACTGTAGGAGAAGCTAAATACAGAGAAACCTTAATGATGTGTGAACTGCTACACTCTGCGAGATTCTGCAAAGTGGGCCTGGGAAGAGGGAAGTGTGTTCACACCTCAATTTCCTTCGGGATCAATAAAGTGTTTATCTATCCATCTCCGTCTATGAGGAAGAGAGAACAGGGCAATTGCGAGTACCTGTGCAAAGGTGGTACGCTGTCGATGGTCTTCAGGCTGCCGCGCGTGGACACCACATTGAAGCTGTCTGTGCAGTCACAGGAGACATGGAGGTAGTACTTGGGGTGGCGGTTTTCCACCACAACAATGAGCCCCGCCCAGCCGTGCGTCAGGTAGTAGCACGTCATGCCCTCGCGGCCCTGAGAGTATCGATGAAACACATGGGAGCAAAATATGTTAAGAGAAGTGAAAATGTGTCATGTGTAACCCCCCCCCCCCCCCCCCCCCTCCCCATGTTTTAAGGTGACTATCTGCAAAAATACTGAGAAGTTTATGGGACTGTGACTGAGACGATGATTATTTGATGGGCAAACATAAAAAATAACGTTCTTACACCCATGCGCCGTAATGCAAATGTCCATCACCACGAGCAGTGATTAGGAATAAAAATGCTTTAAGGCGAACTTGTTACGGGGAGCAATTAAAAAAAAAAAAGAAAAATAATTACTTTTTTATTTCTGTGCTTGAGAGGACACATTTGGATGTCTGAAGTCACTGTCAAGTGAAAAACGTTTTGGGCCATTAGGTAAGATCATTGCATCATTAAGTGAGCCATTCAGATTTACAAGGGAAACACAAAGTCCCTTTACAAGAATATCCAGCCGCTTTCCTCTGTAACTGTAAAATGATAAGTTGAAACTCTTTTGCTTTGCTGTTCACATCAAATCTATGCATTAGTTGTATAGTCCACTTAACTGTGGAAACAAATTAGCCAACGATGCTCTACCAGTACCTTGTTAAACGTTTTATATTATGAAAAGACATCCGACTTCTGATTGGCTCTCTCTTATTTTCTGATTTCCCATTTCTCATGGAATGCTCCATTAGCAGAGTACGGCTTACAGCCATACTAAAAAAAAAAAGACAAAAATAAACTGGTGAAATATCGACCCCACCTCTTAGTGTTAGCTTCTAAAAAACACAAAACACAGAGGAGCGGTGACACAGGGAAGTCTGGAGCGTATGGGGCTGAGATGGGATGGAGAAATAACAGTTAGCTGGAATTATGAAGTGGCCCAGGGCTGTTCTGCGGCGCATGTTTCAACAACATGAGGCGTACGATACGAGACTCGTGACAAGACTGTGTCTAAAAGAGGGCTCAGTAGCCCACATGGTCCGACAGCAGACGAGGGAAACACACGTACTTGGGAAAATAAATTTCCGGTCGAGCATTTTTCCCAGGTAAAACAACAAAATACTTTCTCAGGCCATAATAACGTCCTCCAAGGGTTATAGAGTACTAAACATTTCAAAAGAGGGACACCTTAAGGACCAGCGGATCTGTCCGTACCTTAAAACAATCAGACTGAGGAGAGGCTTAAATCAATGTTTGAAAAAGAAGCTGCTGTAGTCTACGCCTGCGTTAAAGTGAGCCACAGACATTTCATTAAGACCTCGAGAAATGTTGTCGGTTTGTGAAAAGAGGGCGTAACGTGTCTCCTGGAAAAGAGAGCATCTGCATGAAAAATATTAATTAAAAAAAAAATCTACCGTCTCTGAAGCTGCAGTGACTTTCATTTCTCATGGAGCAGCCTCTAAGCCTCTCTTTTTTCGGGGACCGGCACAAACACACATGCAGCTGAACTGCTGCCACCGAGGCCTTTTCACGCCGAGTTGCTCATCATCACCATCTCGTGTCTCGCAAATATTCGTCAGCAACACAAAAGCTCTTTCTTCCCGACTTAGGGTTGCTTCAAATTGTCTGTCTTTATTTGACCATGTTGTGGAACGACTACTGCCTGTGCGGTGGCTGCCGCGGGCTGCGCAGGCTCAGCGCTCCTATTGTAAGCCATGGATTCCTGGAGGGCTGAATGATTTAACAAAGCTGATCTGAAGTGTTTAAAAGGCTCGACGATCCTTTAAAATATAAGCCGTTGTGACTGCACTTACAGGAGAGGGCTGTTCAGAAGAGGCGGAATAATTTGTCTACTTGGTTTGAGTGGCTGTTGTGTGTGTGTGTGTGTGTGTGTGTGTGTGTGTGTGTGTGTGTGTGTGTGTGTGTGTGCGCAGATATAATGGGTCAGTACTTTCATGTAACAATAGGACTCTGTTAAGAAAATCGGAAGTGTTGCAAGGATTTCTAAGCTTCTTGTTCAGAGGCATTTTCTTGTTCTTCAAACTTTGTCCTTTAGCACATTACGTTTTAAATATAATGACGTGCTGCTGGATCTCAGATTTGCTTTGGGATTACACAGAGAGAGAGCAGTGAGGGAAATATGTTATCCAAAACAAGTCACAACTTCCTCACAGGAGAAAAAACACTGGTGTTCATGGGAAAACTAGAAAATGGCTAGCAATCTGTAAGACTGCGGAGGACAAGTCTTATGGATGAGTGGAAAATCCATTTGTACAGTGGAGTGAAATCCCTTTACGACAGCACAGCAAGTTGAAATTGCTCTGTATAATGTGGGCAAACTTGTTTCCAAAGCTGTGGAAAAATGTTTCATGGACAGACAAAAACACCCCCAAAAACATACAAATGAAGCAGAAAAACAAAGGAAAGGCCACAGATGGCATAGCATGTCATCTGTCAAATATGGTAGTGCTTCTATTCCGGCTAGAGCGTGCACAGGACGGCTGCGAGTGGAACTGGCACAATGACAAATAATGTATGATCTCACCGCTGTAGGGAGAGTCGCACAGAAGCGTGACCTTTGATTTTGGTTTGACTTGATGAATCTGTGAAGTTTCTTTACAACCTTCAGAACACGGAGGGTAACGTGTCAATAGCTATATATCTCACACAAAAGGATTTAGTTTTAAATGAACTCATTCAAATTGAAGGCTTAATACTTTATTCATGCCCATTATCTAACTTCAAATTAAATTTGCTGAGGCAAAGAGCCTGAAGTGCTGAACTGTAATATCATGTTCAATGATGAGGAAACTGTGTGAGTGTGTGTCACACGTGAGACGGTAAAATGGGAGGGCAGCGAAAGTCAAAGTGATCAGATATACACATTTAATAGAACTATGAGTTGTACTACAGCTTTTATCTTTCTGTGTAAGAGTGAATGTGCATGTGTGTGTGTGTGTGTGTGTGAGAGAGAGAGAGAGTGTCTCACCTCGTGTCTTTCGCCTTTGTTTTCAGTGAGCAGAATGATGGCGTCGGCCAGCGTGGTCGCGGTCGCTTCCACCTGCTCCACCATCACCTGGCGAGAGCTGTAGATGGCCAGGATGTAGCCAGGAAAGTCCTGGCTGGGCCGCCTTGCTGGTCCGCTGGTGGGGCTTGAGACTGGTATTGGACGATGACAGAACAATGCTTTAGAATAGTCGGGGCAAAAAAACAAAACTGCACCGAGATATTTGTTTGAGGTTAACTGAATGTTTCCTGTTGTTGTGAGCAGAAAGACAGAGGCATTCTTGCTGCCAGTATCAGTACACCTACTGGGTGTGGGTGGACCTCCCGCCCCGCTGACATTAATCTGCCAGTGGTTGAAGGCGCAGCAGACGACTGCATACTCCCCCGGCTCCAGCATGACGTCGCAGCCAACAAATTTCTTCACCGCTCGCTTGCTGTGAGCCAATAGGCGGCCCAGAGTCAGCTTGTTGCCACTACCAAAGGAGGCGCGAAACACCATGATGCACAGGTCCAGTAGGTGGCTGTCAGCTGTGTCTGAGCGCCTGGAGAGGTGTTGAAAACAAAACATCAAGGGGGGTAAAAGAGGAGGAGGAGGAGGAGGTGGAGGAGGAGAGGCTGTGGGGAGGTTACCTGCTTCCCTCCTGGAAAAGAGCAAACTCCAGCGCCGTCCTCTCTAGCACAGTAAGAGATGTGACGGTGACCGGCCCGCTGGCTTTGCTTTGGAAGCAGCCTTGCAGTCTCACCTCCTGCCAGTCTGAGTGGATCTTACAGATGTCTACGGAGTCAAAGTACCTGTGGATGAAACAAAGTGAGCAGAGAGAGCATTTATTTCGTCTATATGGCAATAACAGGAAGAGTCCATGTGTTAGACCTGATTTTCTGAGACACCAGCAGTGCGACCAACTGACATGAGCTTAGTGTATTTGTATGCATCACAGGCATCTCTTCAACATTAGCATAGCCTTTGAAGGGGCTGCTGCACAAATGTAATTTACCTTGCAAACGTATCGGACCTCTTTCTTCAAAGAAAGAACCCCCCCCCCCAAGGGACGTTTTGCTCCTCACTTTCTGCCAGTTTTTCGCCGTTTCCCTGCTTCCCGATCTCCCTGACAACTGTACAACTGTCTTGCATCTTGCTTTTGTCCTCTTGAAAATGAGGAGGAGAAATTAAATGCGGCAGGAATGGGGAGCGCTTTCTCTTTTTCTCAGTCAAACAAGTCGAAGCAGATGCAGACCGCAGGTTTACCAAGGAGATTATTTGTCTGAGTCAGAGAAAACAAACAGCCAGAAGGCGGATGGGATTTTCGTTTAGGCTGAACACATTTTTCAGGTTTGAGTTACTGTTCAGGAGGAGGGACACACACATACACACACAAAAAAAGCAGACAGATGTACTGTACCCTTATAATCTTTTTTTACTTTAATCCACTAGCCGGATTGACTGTGTGAAAACAGAAATTCAACCATGTCCATGAATTCCCAGTAAAATCGTGCTTCCTTTTGTCATCTGTCACAGATTAGAGTCAAACTCTTTATTAGGCCCTTTTCAGAAATTCATGTTTTGGCCTCTAATTCCGTTCAGTTTTTCTTGCAGTGATGTGGAACATTACACTTATCATAAATCTTCTCCCAGCACATCCCAAATACTGTCAATAGGGTGAATGTCTGGACTCTGAGGGAGACCATCCGTGTGTGAAAATGATATCTCGTGCTCCCCAAGAAACTAATTCACAATCTGAGCCCGACGAAACCCGGCAATGTGCTCTTAGAATACGTCTGTGGCATGAAAGGACCGTCAACATATTCAGGTAGTCAGTTGATTTAACTGTTTGGGCACACATCACTGGTGAGCCTAGACCTGACCAACTGCAGCAACCGCAGATCATAATGCTGTCCCAATAGGCCTGTAAAGTGGGCTCCAGGCATGATGTGCGCAGCTCGTTATCTGCCGCTCTTCTCACCCCGATGCGCCCATCTCTCCCGATAAAGGATTAATCTTAACTCATCGTACTACGTAACTGTTTTCCATTTCTCCAGAGTCCAATCTTTATGCTCCCTAGCAAATTGAAGTCCTTTTATTTCAATTAGCGTCACTGATAAGTGGCTTTCATAGCAACACACAGGTGTTAGTCCTCAATACCTTGATTTTTTCTTTGCATAATGTGTGGGAATGCTAATCTACAGCTGTTTTTTTTTTCTCTTGATACAATGCTTTTCCAATAGGAAAATAACCTTTTACCTGTTTGCTTGTTAAACCCAGGCATTTTTTTCTTTCTTTCATTTTTTTGGCTTGGCGGCAAAAAAGTAAGTAAAGTAAAGTGCAACGACTCGATTGTTTTTCATACTGCCTCCCTTTTTGCCTCAGTCAAAATGCTAAATGCATCAGTGCTCACTGACTACAACAATGTCATCAGCAGATGAAATTGCCGTTCATAAAAAAGGGGACAGGGGACAGGCAGCAGGCATGCAGAGAAACACACGAGATAATAGCTACCGAAACATTGGTCTAGTGATGCTGTGTATGACTGATGGGCAGGATTAAATCTAATGTGAGAAAATATATGAACAAAAACACAGAGCCATGGCTAATATATAAGCCTCTGCCGCCAAGCCTCTAGAAACCAAAGCAACAACAACAACAACAAGAAAAAACAATGACATCACAGTGTGTGTGTGTGTGTGTGTGTGTGTGTGTGAAATGCCAATCAGAAAGCACAATGTACCAAAAAAAAAAAAAAAAACCCACTATGAGTCAGTATGGTGTAAATAACATATGGCCAAGTCAGAAGTACTTGAGTTATTTTACTGGCCCTATGAGAACAACAGAGTTTACATCTGCTATTCAAAACAGCTGGGGGTGAGTAAATCTTTTATGGGATGAGTCCTCGCAGGAAGTAATACATTTATCACAGGAGAGTGTTTGGTATCGACACAACAAGTGGGTAAATGTGGTTTAGGAATTAGGACTACCCCAGCCAAAATGTAACAAGCAGAGAATTCCGAGTGCATCACACCAAAAGGCACAGGCGCCGACTGTCAAGTCACCTCCGCAGAAACAGAACAGAAGCGATGGCTTATGCTTACAAAGTGTCAGAAACCAGCGTCGCCTGAAAACAACAGCACCACTGCTGGCGACCAGTAGAGAGGAGAGAAGTCATTTGAGACAGAGTGCAGTGGGAGTTACGCTATGAGGTTAACGCCATGTAGAACCAATGTAGCCAGAGCATAAAGCATAAAGATGTCCCAGTGAAAATTAGCCAGATGTTTCCTGCAAAGCAGAGGTTTTTCAAAGGGGAGTTTCAGCTAACGGAAGAGATGATATATTAGACTTTCATAGGTTTTTCCCACTTTCCCTGAAACAAATAAATGCCTTATGACTTTTTTATGTTTTTGGTATTGATGGAATTCAAACAGCCATATTGGGCTATTTAACCCCAGTCTATGGAATCCACTAACATTATCAAGATGCCCTTGGCATCCAGAAATTGAGCAAGACTACCCAGGAACACTGAGGGACGGGGAAGGGAGGCATATTTTTTTCCCGTGTTTTGTCTGCGAGGGACCCACTGACTTAAAACCCCTGATGTAAATGAACCAAAAAAGGTTCCAGACAGATGTACATTCAGTACAAAAACAGAAGCATCTCGCACAAAATCACACTTATATTGTATAAATACGATTATTACTTGATGAAGTCAGTGTACTCCATCCAGAAGACCCCCTCACTACTGCCATGAGCCATCAGCTCATGGCGAAGATGCTGCGGCCATTCCGTCCACTCGTCTGACCAGCTTCCGTTCCAGGAGAAGCGACCCCATGGGTTACGCAGCCGTAACAACCTGGAGCAGAGGCAGAGAGGAAGACAATAGGCAAGGAAAAACAAAACAACAAGCCTGTTAAAAGGATAACAACTTTCAGCCAGCAGAGCATCCCTTTTCTGGCTGAATCCTCTTTTATGGATTATTGCCGAGATTTTACCACCCCATTTCGTTTTACTGCCTCCCCCATACTGTGAAGAACTTAAGACACAATGGAGAACCATATGGGAAAGTCCACACTTTCTTAAGAAAATAAATATATAAAATACAAGTAGATCATTGTCGCCAAATTGCTTTTTCATCTCCTCAAGATACTGGTCAGAAGGATCAACATATATTAGATTAAGTGCTGTGGTCCCTTCTCCCACTGATTGCTTTATGGGAAGTAAATTGAAGTGGCTATGTGTGGCTCTTGAGCAAATTACGTCTGGGATTTTTGGCTTCTTTCAACTTCCTCTCGCTGAAGAGGCTTCCATTGTGTGGATTCACAATGCTACCCTGATCAGAGTGATCAAACTCGGCTGGTGTCCACCTGTGTTTAAGTGGCATCGGGCCTCCAGTCCATTCACCCATGAATCACTTATGAAATACTTTACTGCAGAATGAATCGTTACATCATTTCCACACATACTTTCTTCTATAATATAACATAATTCTAGATATTTTTTCAGTACGCTTTGATTTTTTAAGTCCGTTAAATACAGATATTCTATGTTCAGATTTCCTTTCCCTTATATCAGTTATATCTGTTGCAAAGATCTAACCGATTTAAGTGGGGAGGAAAAACAGGTTGCAACGAAACAAAACACCAACAGCTCAAGACACGTACAGTGGAATGAAGGGAGTTATCTAAACCACACATACCTGTAACCCTGCACATCTCGAACATCCAAGATGGAATATGCGTGTCGCGGCCTCAGGCCCAAAGACTCATAAACGGCATCGTCTACCTTCATGTTACCTCCCCCACACGATGCACCCATCAAAAACCTAAGAGATAAACAAGGTCGTGAGGACACTGATGCCATCACAAACAACGCTCTAACTGCGTCAGTTGAATCTTGACTATCCAGAATTAAAGACAAGAAAACCAAAAACAAATATTAATGTTTGCGTACACATCTGATAGATCGCATTAGGTTTCAGTATGTGACAGCTCCTTCTGTGTTGGTATGTGTCTCTAAGCTTTCCTCTTCCTTTGACAACAATTCTGATGACTTGGCCCTTTTTCATATTTATTGCTCTTGCATCAAACTGCTGATTACTAGCCCTTTTCTCTGACACATGCATGCTGAAATTTAGGCCCCTTTGAAGCATTTTACAGGTTAAAATCAACACTCTTCAGTCACAACAACAAGGTCTTCTTTATTGAGATGTTTACCATTTAGAACTGCGTCTAAAGCAGAAGCTCCATTCGGCTCTTACCCAGCCTCCTTGGAGCTGAGCATCTTGGCCCAGATGAGATCTGTATCGATGGGTTCCTCCCGGGGGTTAGTGGAGCTGACCTGGAGCATGAGGGAGTCACAGGGAGCGCCAGTGAGTGTAGCCAGGCCCTCGATGGCACGCCCTGCCTGCAGGGCAAAGTAGGAACCGTGGAGTTTGGCCAGGGCCTTCTCAATCAGCGCCACCCAGAGTTGCTTCCTCTGGGCCTGGAATGATGGGAAAGAGCAGGAGGAAATATGAGCCTGGCTGGGGAGGACCCACTGGTGCAAGCGGCACGCTGTCATCTTTGCTTTGGTGTTTCACTGTGTTCTCAACCTGTTGACTGTGACTCAAGCGTTTAAGGGACTGTGAACACAATAAACTGATAACAAAGGAGGAAGAATGTATCATCTACTCTTTCTTATCACAGAATAACCATTAAGTGTAGCTGTTCATGCATTTCTAACATGCTCAGTCATCACAGCGAAGGAATTGCTTTTCACCTGCGCTACCCAACATTTCTCCCTCTGTCCCTCGACTTGCTTGTTCATGCCATGCAGTTATGATGATGAGATAAGGTGCAGATAAGAAGTGATGTCTGCCAGCCAGGGAGACGGGAATGTCTCTCTCGCAGGTGAGTCTGCCCGCTTTTATTTCCCTCTGCGTTATTTGTTTTATAATTAAACTCTTTGTTTGACTTGTAATAGCTGATTAATTAGACATGCCTCCACCGTGAGGTCCTTTGAGATGTACTTGTGATAAAAAAGTGGCATAATGAGCTAACCTGAACTCATTAATACAGTAGATAATTATGTAGGGTTCCTGCAGGGTTCACCTAATTGAAATAAATGCTTTTAAAGACGGCTTGAAATGCACTGCGACACATGCATGAAAGATCAGCACAATGAAAGGCAATTAATATTATTTTGTGTTTATGTGTGTCTGCATGTTATAGTAAAGGGTCTCTTTAAGTTCAGACTCCCTCTGTGGTTTTTGGGTTTTCTAACCTGGGAAAAGAGGAGGTAGCCATAGTCATCGCAGGGCAGCATGTCGTCCACCAGCACCGTGGTCCACGTCCCGTCCTTACATAGCCGAACCTGGTAGGCCCCCTCAGGGCAAATGGTCCTGGTGATCATCACCCTCTCCACCAGCTCTGGACGCTCAGCCAACACCGCCAGCGCACTCAGGAACCTGGAGAGATATTAGACTCCATGAACTGGAATATGAGACGTCAGATCAGGGTGGACAGAGTGAGAGGATGAGAGTGAAGCAAAGCCCAAAGTGGATGTGAATCAGCCGATGAAACAAATGGAGAAGCAAAAAAACAGCACTCATAAACCGATTGTGATGGACAGAAAGATGGATCCCGTACGCCCACTTCAGTCAAAGAACAGACAGGCATGCTGAGGAAATGTCAAATGACGAACACAATCATAAAAGGAATAAAAGAAAAAGACTGACAAGCTAAATTTAAGCTGTAAATGTGAGATCAAATCATTCTTTTCCACCTTGATACCTTGAGCAGTTATGAATCTTTCTTCTGCACATTTGGCCCACACTGAAATCAATCACGTGAGTCGAGCCTCTGCGCCCTCTGGTTACCTTCCCATTGATGTCAATTCACCCTGCAGCACGGGCTGAATCCCTAATTAGCTTGCAAGGAAATAAATTCGCCAAAAATCCAGATCCATCTAATTCTTCTACACGTGGGAAATACAGCTGGGGACAGAGGGACTGAACTTAAAAGGAAGCTTGGTGAAAATATAGAAACAGATTATGAGAGACTAATGGAAGTGTGGTAAAAAGTTGATGTATCGGGAGAACAAGCTAAAAACATTTCTGTGTTTGCTGCTGATGTTGCACATCCAAAAGTTTAATCTCTGCACTAACCTTATACCTAATATTTATCAAAATGAATGAATACTTCTGCTATTGGGAATAGTGGCACAGCATATTAGAGAAAAGGACTATCCATTTCAGTCTACTCATTATTGTGTGTTAGCACAGCAGCAATTGGAGGGCTGAAACTCTTGTGTGGGCTTGGAAATGTGCATTACTGAAGCTATATTCCTTCTGTTCAAGCAGCAGCTGAGCGAGGCTAACCGGTCCATTCAATGGCTTATAAAACTGGCAAAAAACAATCCAATAAAAATACAATTAGCTGTATCACAATACGACTTTGATGTCAGCTTGAGTTGCAGCCGTTCTCAAGGACAAAGGTGAATGGCAATATTCAATTTTTTTCTTTTTCCTGCTGTGTGTTTGTGTGTGTGTGTGTGTGTGTGTGTGTGTGTGTGTGTAAAAGAGTGAGAGATGAAGCCTATGAGAAAGAATTTAGGTTACATCCTGTTGCGAGTGAGAGGATTTGCCTCTGGGGAGGGTTATTTTTGATAAGCTGTGTGTGCTGGTGATGAAGTGGAAAGTTGTATTGGGACAACTTTGTGAGTGACTGCCCTTTGTTGTGTGTGCGTGTGTGGGATGATGAAGAAAGGCAACAGACATAAGCGCCCACATCGAAGGACACACAGAACAAGGGCGAGAAGATAAAGTATGTGTCCAGACTCACATTTCTGTGAATAATCTCTCTGTCAGGTGTGTCTGTACAATTGTCCAACTCCACATGGCTTGGGCTCCCATTTAATTTTTTTTTCTTTTTTCTCTTTAAATCCTACCAATTTTTCAGCCTTTTGCTTTCTCCTCCTTCATCTGTTGTTCCACTGCCTCCATCTTTGTCTTTATAGTTGTGCTACAGTTGTGCTTTATGTTGTTTGCTTTATATTCCTCTAATCTTTCACAGAGATTGAACAGAATAGAAACTTTGCCTTTGATATTGGGGATGTGTAGCTACTTTGGGTCAGGGCATATTACACTGATTAACCTCCTGTGTGTCATTGTATTTATTTTTTGTTTTTGCGACAGCTCACCAGCAGTTTCCAAGGAGCCCTTGGAGGATGTCAGAGGGCCTTGGCGTGCGGAAGACGGACCACTTGACACCTCGGTCTTTGAAGTTGCTGCAGTTGATCTCGTGAGGGCGAAGCCACTTCTTGATTCGCTGCTGGACACTGTCGCCCTCAGGAAACCCCACAGAGCGAGGTCCCGGGGGGAAACTGTCATCCACAAAGTTGACTGTGTTCTGAACAAGGACAACAGAGACAGCGGACTTTAAAGAGGAGACTTGACGAATGAGTAAACCTGTTCCAATCTCTGCTGGGACACGGCAGATTAAAAAGTCCAACTTCTAATTATGTCAACAGGAGATGGAGAGAGCACTCAAAATAAAGCTTTGCCAACAGCTCATGCAATCCTGAAGGAGTGCTTGAGCTTCAAGCCATGCTGCATTTCTATTATAACACTGTTTTCAAGGTGAGTGATAATTAATGCAGGCCACCACAGGCTTGCACATAAGCCCTATAATAATATCCATAATGCTGGGATGAATAAACGCAAATAATTGCCATCACATTTTTTTCACGAGGCAGGAGGAATTTCTTCCATTCTTAGTGTAGCAGAATACATGTACACAGCACAGTGTAATACAGTAAAATGTTGCTGCCTCTCTGCTGGACATAGACTACATGGTTACATTAACATATAAAAAGCCGACACACGAGCTGCTCATCTGAAACTCTCGTGAACAGAGAGACAGCGCACGCCAAACCAAAACCAATTTCCAGTTTACTGTGTAAGAAGTGGGCTTGGCAAGTTGTTTTGCGAGGCAAAACCGATGGCTCACAGTGAAGCGAATTGATTGGGAACCATCCCCGGCAATCCCGTTTTGCAACCTCGATGCAGCATCGGCTGCCACACAGAATCGTTTCAACGCTTCCCTCCCACTCCAACCATCCAAGGTCTTGACATGGCTTACAGAATCTGGAGTTCACCGGCTTCCGTGTGACCCTCGTGTATGCTTTGATTTTGTGAGATTTTCAGGTCGCTTTGGATTTTCCTTAGAAGGAGAGAGCAAAGCTTTGGCCCTCAATGCATACAGAGATGGAGATTCTTAATAATGCATTGCAAAAAAATATAGTCTACCCATTAAAGGGGAAGTTGTTTTTTTTTTTTTTTTTTTTTTTTTTTTTTAAACCTGGACCTTATTTCTGGCATAAAATACGTTCATCTACTCACCGGTAACGGTTTGGTGAAAGTCGGCGTCCGGAAGATATTTAGATCACTCGGGATCTGCGTATATCCATATAACGGGAGAGAACAGGGCATAGATAATACAGCCTCTAAATAAGGCATTATCTGTCTTTATTTCACCGATACTTTAAGACAAATGAATGAATGAACGTGTACTATTGCAATTCTGTTAGTCAGAGCTTTCGGAACAACACGGAAGCTCTGAACTAACAGAACTGCATCAGTACACATTCATTCATCTTCCTTGAATCTTAGATCTTAGATTCCTTGCTCTTACATCCAAGGATTCAGGTCAGCTAGTCCAGTCCAGAGTCCAGACTAAACACAGAGAAGCAGCATTTAGCTGTTATGCTGCAAACAAGTGGACCAAACTGCCAGTGGAGATTAAACTTTCACCAAATGTAGAGATTTCCAGGTTAAAAACATTTCTTTTCTCATGTGTCTATGCATGAAATCTGCACGATATCTTTGAACTTATCTAGACTTTTGCTTGTTTTTAATCATTTTATTTCTTTCTTTTTGTATTCTTTTATGTATTTTTAATGCTTCTTCCACTCCCTGCTGCAATGCTTTTATTTTATGTAAAGCACTTTGAATTGTTTTGTACATGAAATGTGCTATACAAATAAATTTGACTTTGACTTTAAAGTATCGGTGAAATAAAGACAGATAATGCCTTATTTAGAGGGTGTATTATCTATGCCCTGTTCTCTCCCGCTATATGGATATACGCGGATCTCGAGTGATCCAAATATCGTCCAAAGGACAGCGACTTTGACCAAACCGTTACCGGTGAGTAGATGAACATATTTTATGCCAGAAATAAGGTCCAGGTTCGAAAAAACCCGAACTTCCCCTTTAATAAGAGTACAACAAAAGGAAATGGATGGTGTGTTAGAAATATAAAGCACAACATGTAAAGCAGGATATAAACTTGAATGTGTCCTGTTGTTTACAGGTTAGGAGGTTTCCACATCAGTCAGACAGTTTGGGGGACTGTCTGCACTGGGTGAACCTGGTCATGCTGTCTTTGATTCCATCCCTGGGCACAAGCCAGCATGCAAACCCACAAGTGCAATCAGCCAATTCACCCGCTGCCTTCCTTTCATCTCACAGACAACACAGAGCTGGCAGCAATACAAGGGCTTTATTTCCCTTTAGTTAAGGACAAGAAGCTCATAACAAGATGTCTACGTGTTACTGCACTGATCTCTTAAATGTGGAGACAAAATAAAACTATCCAATAACAGCCTGGCAGATACAGAACTGTCACAGAGTGCAAACCCATCATTGCAGGAAGCCTGAATTTACAGTCCAACCTGCAAACCATCCATCTTCTATACCCGCTCAATCCAATTCAGGGTCACTGGGGGGGGGGGGGGATGTTAGCTGGAACCTATTCCAGCTAACATCAGAAGAAAGGCAGGGTTCACCCTGAAGGGGTCGCCAGAGCACCGAAGGGTCAACAGAGAGACAAACGAGACAACAACCATGCACGCTAGCACCCACTCCTAAGGTCAGTTTAGAATCACCGTCTAACCTAACATGCACGTTTTTGGATGGTGGGAGGAAGCCGGAGTACCCGAAAACCCACGCAGGTGTGATGGCTTCCACACAGAAAGTTCGCAGCAAAGATATGACCTAGGAACTTTCTTGCCGCGATGAGATGGTGCTAACCGTCTCACCCGGGTGCGGCTCGCCCACAAAAATACTGCCAACACATAGTATGAAAGGGAGTTCAAAACAAAACAAACAGACAACCTGTTATCGTATAGAATAATTTGGCTGTTACCAAAGAGAGTAACACAGAAAGGAAACAGAAACCCGCTCGAGCCTTGCTCTGTTTTACAGTTCACAAGTGAAGCTGAAGGCTGTTAGGCGCGTTTACTTGTTAGGCGCAGCGAGTAACCAGACACGCTCCAGGGCACTGGCATCAAGCACACACACACACATCACTCGCAAATCCGTTCGAGGAGAGTCAAAAGCATAGAGCCCAGAAAGACAAATTGGACTCCGGTGAAAAGAGAATATACACAACAACAGAACTCCGGCTCCACTGTTGGTGTTTATCATTTGCTGCAATACGGACAAATGGCAAAATACCACGTCCTTGCATTTCATCAACAGCACCACCTGCTTAATCCAATCAGCTAAGAAAGACAATCATGCACTCTGCAACCCGCCCCCCGTATTCTTGTGGTCAGACTGCCCACATATCTTGTAAAAGGGCAAACCAAAAGCTTCTATCATTATTAAATTTCCACCACCAGGGTTTTGGTGCTTCTTTACTGTTAGCGTCTTCTCATATTTGGATTCGAAAGACCAAACAGCCCTTGCTTGTTTATTTACCCCTCTTTGTCTCTTTGGCCACCAAACCAGAGATGCAGCAATTGATGCTGTTCGTAATTAAATTGACTATAAGCAAGCAGATCACTCCTTCTCCTCACTTCCCTTGCGCTGCCGCTAAAAATAGGCCAGCCCCGTGTTCACCTTAACGCACACACAGCCAGCCAGCCACACACACCGACTGCTACACGGGAGACCCGAGTGCATTTGTGTGGAAAGGGTGGATGGGCGTCGTGGGTGGAAAGTGGAAAGTATATTTTGAGGTTGTAGCATAGATTAAAAGAAAAAAGAAAAACCGAGATGAGCATGTGGGGATAGATGTGATGGAAGGAGAAGGGATGAGAAGGAGAGGAAGACGGGGGAAATACTTTGAAGAGCACAGAGGGGCAGAGCTAAAATATTTGAGGTGAAAATGAAAGATGAGAAAAGAAAGTGAAAAAGTTAAGTTAGGAAACGAGGGCAAGTGTGGGGATGAGGGACCTTTGATGTCTTTTATTTCTACTAAGTCGTGCCACTCGCCCCACACACACACACACTCACAGATTCTGGCCCTGTGACTTTAAAGAAGGTATCAATAACCCACACTCAAACAAACTGAGTTAATATACAGCCGCTGTTTCCTGAATCTAAACGGTTCTGAATTATTCAGTGACCCCATTTTTTTCCTCCCTTTTTTATTTAATAAAATTTGCCAAATTGGAATCAGTGTAATGAGTCGTAAATGGTTCAAATGAACCCTTCTAACAGTCCCGCGTGCATATCCATGACAACATAATAAAGACTTATAAAAGGTTCAGTTCTGTAGAAACAAAGCGAGCTTGAAGTCGTGTGACACAAAGAAAAATAACAAAGGTTGTCGCATCCTAACTATAGTTGCCGGGGAGGACATTTCTGCATCTCCAAGCAGCTGCCACGATGAAAAGCACCAATCGGCTGTCACAGACAACACAATAGACCTCAAAGTCCTTTTGATCTTTAGCGTTTAATGCAGAAGCACTGAAGCAGGTAAAAATGCATCATTATTTGAAGTTGTTATGACAACAGAGTTCTCTTTAATCACAAAAGATTCCAATTAGCTGTGTTTCCCTAGTGTTTCCCCCCCATTAGGAAACAACCAGAATGATTCCCATTTCTGGCTTTTTTTTTTTTTTTTCCATTTTCCATTTTCCTCAAATCTGCTATTTCAGTATTAATTCTGATCCTTTAAAGAAATGGCTAAACTGAGGGGAAAGAAGTTCCTTTTAAAAGGAAACTGCATTTAGATTGCTAAAAATGTCACGCCGGCAGGTCTGCCCTTTATCTGTGTAACTCTGTGTCACAGAGAGAACACTTTCAGTCATGACGCATAACTTTTTTTTAAGTGACTTCACTGAGAATTGGGGGTACTTCTGAGTAGAAAAATGACAATCTGCAGCTCACTTAGCTTTCGAATTTGTTTCATTGCTTGAGACTCAGCTAATAAAGCAAATGCTAACAGAGGCAATAACAAAACCTTTAACATTTCGCAAAAATTAGAGAACAATGCCAGAGTCATAACAAAAAGCAGAATTACAAAGAGGGAACTTTGCGCAGGAAGGCAGTAAATGCATTATTTATAAGTAGCTTCTGGAAAAGAAATGACCAATGCCAGTTGTCTGCATATGAAAATGCTCAACTACTTGGACAATACTTTACATTTTCACACTTGAAAGAAGATGCAGATGTAACCCATTGCTTAGATATCACAACAGACAGCCCCAAGCTCTTAAAATTCCTCTAAAACATGCACAGGGACTGTCTTTTTTGATTTTCCTTGCAACCACTATGCTTCTCTTACCTCTCTGCAGAAGCTGACTATGTTCTCCAAAAGCTCCTTGGCCTCGCCTTCATCATTGCGTCGACGGGCGTCAACGTGCATACTTTCCCTTCTCTTGAGGGGCTTGATCACCTTGCGGAGGGTGAGGTACTGCTGGGGTGTGTGGCATGCTGCACAGTTCTTGGCCTTGTTGTCATTGAGAAGCGTACATGCCGGGCAGCTCCACTGTCCTAACTTCTCCTGAAGGCTAGATGAGGCGGAGGAACCAGAGGAAGCAACTGCAGAAGAGGAGGAGGGAAACCCCCGGGCCTGTTTCCGTGTTTTATGACCTGAGGAGGATGAAGAGGAGGAAGGTGTACAGGAGCAGGATGCAGAGCCGGGCCCTGATGGGAGGCCACAGTGGGTGCAGCAACGGGACAGGGGGGACTGCTGCTCCTGAAAGCCATGCAGTTTGGAAGAACCACAAGCGGAGCACTTGGGTGCACCTGTAGGGTTGCGCAAGGTGCACTTAGAGCAAGCCCATGTGCTAAAGTCTGGGCTAGATGGGCTGGCTGGGGTAAATCGTACCGTCTCACAGCCTACCAGGTCAATGAGGTCAGCCCCAGCCTGTGATGATCTGCAGGACTCACACTTAGATGAGCCACCTGGGTTGGGTAGGGAGCAGCTAGGGCACTTCCAGGTGGGGGGAGCAGATGGAACAAGGTGGGGGGTCAGTGGGTGGTGACCATCTTCCTCCTCCAAGATACTGAGGCGCTTGCTGGGGTATGAAGGTTCTTGGGGCTGGGCATGCTTGGGCTTGGCTGGTCGCTGTGGGGCTGGCTGGGGTGGCACACTGGCTGTTGAAGGAGAGGTGGGGCTGGGTGTGTTGGTTCCTGGGTTTTGTGGGCGCCCGGGAGGGGGTACCTCTCTCCTACTGCGGGGCACAGGATTGTTTTGGAGGGAAGAGAAAGAAGAGAAAGGGGAAGAGAGGGTCTGTGAAGACACTTGGGGCGATTCTTGAGGGTCACAGGGAGGGGCTGGCGGAGAGTCATCTGTTAAGTCAATGAGTAGCGGTGCTGACCCGGGTGTATGAACAGGAAACCCCAGCACAGGTGTGCGCACCTCAGGCACCACCAGTGCTTCTGGGGGGATTTTAGGTAAAGACAGTTTTCTGGGTCCACCACAGGCTGAGCATGACAGTGCGACAGGGGTGTTAAGGAGTGTGCACCGTGGGCAAGCCCAGCCCGAGTGCCCCCCCTCCAGACCACCCACCTCCCCGTTGCTCTCAGACCGCCGTAGCACTTCCTCCTTAGCTGGATGCTGTCCATGGGGCTCAAGTAGAACTGTGGGAGTGATGGTAGGTGTTGTGGGTTCATTCGGAGCGGATGGGAGACCATTGGCAGTGGCAGCTATTGTGGTGGTAGGGGGGGTGTGGGTGGTAGGGGATGGACCAAAGCCACAGACGGAGCAGGCTCCAGACCCCTGGGGATTGTTGAGCGTACAGCGGGGACAGGCCCAGCGATGTTCCTCAGTGCTGCTCAGCCGCAGGATCTGGTTCAGATCGGGCTTCTGGCGCGGTGCCTCACAGATGGAACAGCGAGGTGCTGCACCGGCATTTAAGAAGGTGCAGCGTCCACATGACCACTCGCTGCCTCGCACTGCTGCTGCCATGGAACCAGGAGAGTGAGAGTGGCTGGAAAACAGCAAACAATGAATCAGAACAAATTCAACAAAGAAAACATTTAGTAAAACCTTTTTGTTGTATAGCTGGAAGTGTCTGGCAGATTTGGATTTGTGTTAAGTGCACTTGAGATATTTCATTCTGTAAAACTCGCAGTAATATTGAAACAAAGTGTCAATATATCAATGGGAGAGAGGTGAAAAAGACAGATGCACATGAGTAAGAAATTATTGAAAAGCCAGAGAATGAATATATGCTTCTAGGAACAAGGCTGATAATATTCAGGAAAATATGTCTGAGAAATGCAAGAGGAGGAGAGAGAGACAAAATTAGAAAAGAAAAGTAGTGTGAGAGGGAAAGATTAGCCAGCGCAAAGGCAAAAATGAAATCTCACTCCTGGGGGCACTGAGGGCAGTAAATCCATATACAATGGCCACCTGATTAGAGCCAGGGAGACAGCACAGAGAGGGCGAGCCAGAGGGGAGAAGAGAAGATGAGGCTGCTTGCCTGAGAATATTAGGCCAACATTGCCTGAGTCCCCGTGACTGACACTTATTAGAATGGGAAAAACACATGGGATCGCTTCCACTTTATATTAGCACCTCTTTCCCAACTCAGTGAATGCTAATGCAGGGAAGATGGGGCAACTTAAGGTCATGTCAATCCCATGCCCAAATGAATTTGGAATGGATGAGTGTATTCCTTCATGCAGCACTTATGACTTTGGCATATTTTAAAGAGAAAGCACTCATGCAGCTAGAGTTAAAGTAATACAAAAACCGACCACTATCAATACAGTTAACTCTTTCGGTGCCAAAGACGTCTATAGACGTCAATTGCGTTTTTTAACGGAGCGGGCTGGGGGACAATCTAGCGGAGTTTGTCACTAAATCTTAGGCTTGAAAACACTAAACAGAGAATATACTGGCAAAATTACCCGCAAGGTGGCAGCAGTGCCACTTTGCACAAAAAAAAGAAGCTTGTTTTCTCCGTTTTTTTGGTCAAACAGCTGTTTTTGGTGAAACCAACCTATGTTCTACTGTCTATTACTAAAGGACTGAAAATGGTAGAAACAAGCTTTTTTTTCCTGGTGAAAGAAGAGAGTCTACTCTTTCGTTTGGTAATTTCGGTTTTCTGTGGGTCTTGGAAAATCAGTCAAAATACTGTAAAACACTTGGCAGTATGGCTCTCTCTTCACTGAAAATGGCTGGCAGCCAATGAGTTAACAGAACTCAATCGGTGTAAACAGCACAGGGACGAATTCTAGTCAGGCTCCTCTGCCGATTTCCACTCCCTGCAAATATAAACCGAAAAGCAGTCTCTTATTGTAGATTGACTTGCATGCAAAATTCACTCTGTGTGCCTGCAGTCCAGTCAATCTGACTTATTGACAGTGGGTGTATTAGGGCCTTTAGAGGTAGAGCGGCACAGCTGGATACTTGCAGCTCTGCACGAGAGGTTTGGAAAAGGACAGCGCCAAGGGGCGGACAGGGTCACCGTCTCAACGAGTCCATAAATGTCACTGTCACTCAAGCTGCTCGTGTGTGAACATGTGGCAACATGGGAGTTTTAGAAAAGTGTCAGGTGCTAAGAGCTAGAATACTGGAGTGCTTTTCACATTGACCCCAGAGGGAAAGACGCTGCATTTCTACCTTTTAGTTTTTTGTTTTTCTGTTTTGAAGAATAGACTGAAATGTAAGGATGCTTTCATCAAAAGCTTCGTAAGGTTTATGGTTATTTGTGTAAAAAAAAAAAAAAAAAAAAAAAAAGAAGAAGTAAATTCCCTGTAGAAACACCCTGTTTGTCTTTGAAAAAACATCGTCAAAAATCTTTTGTTTTCATATCATTACATATGGGGGGGGGGCAATCTCACAGGTCACAAGAGATTTTAATACAGCTGAAGTTAAGAGTTGTTGGATAGGCTGGGTTCTGCTCTCCTACTGCATTGCTGTGCATCCAGACCAGCTAACTGCCCTTAGTTCAACTCCATTAAACCCTTTCAAATCAAGCAAATCTTAAGGACCCCAGGAAACCTCTTACAGATAGCATCCAGCACACTGTCCTTTCCTATCATCAACTCTCATCCCTGAGGTAAAGAGGAAAATGACAGCAAGGAGCAATGCGTCTCCTCGGTGCCTCTGTGCTCGTGTGTATACAGGGAGCTATTTTTTATCCATAATTGTAGCATAGTTGCTAGGATTATTTTCTACCTACACTTTTGGAGAAGTACTGAAGCAGAAGTCCCAGAGCTTTATGTCAGGAGCCATTAGCCTTGTATTCATTCTCTTGAGCTGAAGTTAGCACTCCCCCTTAAAGAAGGGCCCCCTGGCGTGAGGAGAAAACTCGGACTTCCAATGATAACAAGTCAAACATGGAAAACACAACTGAAGATTTCGTTTTCTGAAGTCTTTTATCTCACAGTGCTATTTGCAAAAACAATCCAAAATTGATTTTTGAACAAAACAAAAATCTAAAGCATATTGTGGACCATACTTTACCCGTGTCTTGAGACAACAACAAATCCTGTGCATGTCAGCATGTCAGAAAAACATGGTGGAATGGAATAAAGTGGCAGCCCGACGCTAGCTTCGATGGCACATGCTCATACCGTGTTTGGCTCTCCGAAGGCCTGCCTATCTGAGGACTGCAATCAGCGACGACGACAACAACAGAAAGTGTCAGCACCTTGTATTTGATGACTGGTTCTGCCCTGTGGCCATTTTCATAACTGTCAAACCTCCTCCATCTGCAGCAGGAGAGCAAAGTCACAGTGTCAGGCAGCAACAGACTTTCTTAAAGACAGCGATTTGGTTCTTACTGAGACACGGGCATCGCAGTCATTGTTTACTTCTAAAGCACACGTTGTAAGAGAGTTTGATTAGGGCGATCAGAGTCAAGGAATCTCTTTGATTTCCAATTCTATCATTAGCATCCATTCCAAGGAGCACCTCTAAACGTAACGCATGATTACAAGGATACACGCCGAATGCACAAACACACATGTCTTTGCATGCACAGCTCTGAACATGCCTGCAGGAGAGGATGAACCACTACAGGTTAAGATCCCCTGGACTTTACTTAAACGAATGTTTTCCATTTTCACGCTCCACTCACTTACAGGAGTGAGCAGAAATGCACATGTTCACAGAGACATGCACACACCTTTTTGTCCTTGGCCTTGTGCTCAGTGGAGCTGCTCTAAAAGTGCCAGCTTCAGTTCCTCACTGTCGCAGACCTGGGCAGGTAGCCAATGGCTTACAGTGGAGAGAGAGAGACGGAGAGAGACAGAGAGAGAGAGAGAGAGAGAGAGAGAGAGAGGGAGAGAGAGAGAGAGAGAGAGAAAGTAAAGGCAAGGCCTCATCTCACCTCTAGAAACTCCATCTTTTTGTATTGCAGTCCTGAGAACAGACGGCTGCCCCTTCAGGTTCTAGTCTTTGTCTAAATTCACTTCAGTAAGAGCATCACTAACCCCTGGCAAAGAAGTGCTGAGTGCAAGAATATCAGAGTTTTTTAGCAGACTACAGAGAGTGAGCTAAAAAAAAAAAAAAAAAAAAAAAAAAACTCAAAACCAAAATAATGCGGGGGAAAAAAATTAATCGACTGCAACAAGTGAAAATCGAGAAAACTATCCGTCTTTGGAGGAAAGGCCGCCTACGAGAGGCAAACACACACGAGAACGACAAAAGGTGCAGAGAACCCCACGTGTGAAGCATGCCGGAGAAGATCTAGGAAATTCTGCATTGTTGCTGATGATAATGTGTCTGCCACCTACAGCAAGCGTGGCTGCTTGGCTTCATTTTACATTTGAAATTCTGTTGAGAGATCAAATTAGCTGAATCTTGCCAGTTTCTCCCTGCCTCACTGTGAGACATTTGGCCTTTGTGCGACAGCCATTAGCACTGCCATTCCAAAGCTGGCCCAGAGCCCGGGGCCTGAGGGAAGAGTGCGGCACAGTGCGTCTGCTTTACTCATTCAACACACAAAGACGAGCATGAAAAAACAAGTTGTCAAGTTTGTATATGTAGGAGAAAAAAAAAAAAATAAAAAAAATGTCACTCCTAATACTTTTATCATCCAAACATTTAATTTGCCGTTTAAAGAAGGAATTCTGGCACTGAAAGGAGCTAAAGAAGCAGTCCTTCAGCGTTTTAGAGACATTACATGACTATGAGCTGTCAGTCATGCTACTTTGTGCCATGCTTTAACATTTTTGGAAAAACGCAACATTTCTGAAAGGCTTAACAATAAACGAGTAATGGCACCGAATCCCGTGTTCTAAACGTTGGTTTAGAACAGTTGGTTACACGGCCTAGCTTCCCGTTGGAGAACGAGCCGATAACGGTTCAATTACACATGAATTTCTTATCATGTGTTTGCAGATGCTGCTCGTGTCTGAGGCAGACGCATGGAGTCACCTCTCTGGGTGGAAACAACTTGACAGACGGACTCCAACTACAACTTGGTGCTTTTACAAATTTAGTTTGGACTACGTAGCTTGCTATGAAAGTCTCACACGGTGAGCAGTGACACAGGTTTACAGGTTTTGTGGTCAGATGTGACACGCTGAATTGTTTGGTTGAATGATAAGCCTTTAAAAAACATGCGTTTGAAAACAGGTGGACTGCGAGTGTACAAATAATGACGTTAATCATGTTTTAAGACTCAGAAATTTGATTGAACTAATCTAAGTTCTGCCATGTCAAACATCCAACCAGAATTCAACCAGAAGCTTGTTGGTGGTGTGTCGAGCCATCGAGGTGTGTTGGATCAAATAATAGGTGAGCTGTAGTTTTTCTCAGTTTGACTCGCTGTTGGATCTGGAAAACCAAAATAAATCATTTAATCCCCAAAGCTGCCATGTAAAAGTCCAGCTCAAACTTCATATACGAGGCCTGTGTTACCACCCTCTTACTTTTTATGTTACATTTCAACTTGTGACATTGGTGCATTTAACGTATTTGTTTTTAAACTTGTTTGTCCACTCCTGCACAAACATGGTCAAATAAATAGAGCTTTCCTTGTGATGAATACTGAAAGAAGCAGTTCTAGCACATAAAATGTTTAGGTTAAAAAAATATATTTGTTATTGTGCATTTGATAACCACTTTCGTGGCTGCATATGCTTTGCATAACCATCAGCTGCAAGTGCAATATGTAGGAATTTCAGAGTGATGTCATTACAGTACTGATGCTTTCTGAATTTGAGATTTTTCCCATGCAAACACCTCTGGCTGATAGAAGGATGATGCCAGATGAAGGGTAATTCTTGTTTAACGGGGTTGAGCTTTTCATTGTAAGGAAAAAAAAAAAAAAGTACTGATATCTAAGCTGATACGCCCTTGGATCAGACAAGCTGCAAGGAGGATAATAAATGTTGAAACATCCTGCTGCATCCGAGCTCACTCAGAAAGCCTCAGTGACAGGGCATTCGTGAGCACTGCGGAAAAGAAAAATCTTAGCAACAACTTTGCAAATGCACCGGAAATGTAGTTAGCAGTGAAAGCGGTCTGTCTCCAACGGTCTTACAGGCAAAAACTTACTCCTACCAAGCACCAACATCAAGCCCTCTCTTTGAGAGGAGTGTATGAGTCGGTGTCAGAGAATTGAGTTTTAACTGCAAGAGGCTCTTTCCAGCTTCCAGGTATTATGTGGTGGCATGATGCGACTCATTAATCAGCCCCGACAGGTCCGGGTTTGGTTTATTAGCATAAAAGTTGTGGAGCTGAGCCACAAACTGCTACTTATCTAAGAGGAGTATCCAGAGCCAAGTCTTAAGCAGCAGCTAAAGAATCTCTACTCGAACACAGTGAAACTTAGTGACGTCATCTGGGGCTTTGGTGACAGTGACGCCTTGGTCACAGGGGATAGCACAGAGGTAACCGTGGAAGCTTGAATAAAGCGAGGAGAAGACAGACTTTGGAAACAGAGCAGGGTGTTGTAAGGACGGTGGGATAAAGAATCCTACAAGAATATAGGTATTTTGACCACAAGGCCCAGAGACTCCTCCAATAAGCATGATTGAGGCGAATCACTCAGGCAACTGCGGCAAACTGAACAAGTATTCCCTTGTTGTGAGAATGGGATTACACAAATTACAGGAAGGGTGTGCCACCTTGGAAACTAGAGTTGTGTTGTGAAAATGTTCACAACACTGGCTGAATCATGACACACATGAGGAAACTCACAAAGTCTGGGTTTGCTTTTTAATCAAACAAACTAGAAAACTATGCATTCCAGTCTTCACAGTTTTTTAGGCAAGCCTCATTGCAATGGCAACACGCCTTGTGATGAAGGCCTCGTTACCAACAATGACCAAAATAAGTTTTAAACCACAGAGTCTGGAGGTAAAAATATGTCAAATATTGTTAAAGGGGAACTGCGGTATTTTCAACATTAAGCCTCTTTTCTGAGTCGTCTGCAATGTTTTAGAACCCCCCTCACTGCTTTTTTGATGTTTACTGCTGTCTCCGGTATTTGCCTAATTTTGGCAGCTCGTTCATGCTCGCACTATTTTCTTAGCGGTGGCGGAGTAATATCAACGAACATCCAGTACAAAATGTCAAATAAAACATGACAGAAGCAACTTTTCGCCACGAAATTTGATATGGATTACCAGTGCACACCAGTAACCACTCCGGTGAGTTGATTATTTTGAAAACAGACGTTTATGGTGCTTTTACGGACCTTTCTAGACATGCACATGACTTGCCATTCTGAAGCAGGTTGAGAAGAATCAAAATTAGGCAAATACCGGAGACAACAGTAAATATCAAAAAAGCGGTGAGGGGGGGTTCTAAAACATTGCAGACGACTCAGAAAAGAGGCTTACTGTTGAAAATACCGCAGTTCCCCTTTAAGTAAGAGGGAGAAGAGGCCAGAAAAAGCTAGCAGCTTCTGACCTTTGGTTGTGCCCTCAGTGAATATTTCATGCCGAGTGCTCATTTTTGACAGCTGAATCTGTCAGTGCTTGAGACAGCTTCAGACATTTGAATCTTTAAACAGAGGAAACAGTCCGACTGGGTTTCAGCAGACATTAGTGGCAAAGTGAGAGCGAACAGGAAGCGAGGCGAGAAGCTCCAAAAACCAGGGAATCAGACAGGGGAGGAGATGGCAGAGGCGCTGCTCTGCTGCTGCTGTAATAATCTAAAGGTTCCAGCGGGCACCTGCACCTTGAGGGCCAAAGCACTGCTGACAGAGCGCTACATCCATCCCCATGAGAGCCTCTCAAACAGGCAACACAAAGTAAAACTTTACTTTGTGTTGTCTTGACATAATTGGAACCCTTGAAGACAGAGAAGTGAAAAGTGCTTGCAAAGTGGATACTCCAGCTCATTGGCTCATATCTGAAATCACTTAACATTTTGCATGAATTATCCGTGTAACTTATACGGTATTTCTCCAGAGGTGTTACTTCCCTGAACAGTTCTTTTTCTAAGGGTGAGACTGCCAGGTTAGCATGTGTGGTCTTATCTAGGTCCTGACGGAATTAGGTTACCGAGCATATGCTACAGATTTCCATGGCAACAAGAGTGGGGAAATCTGGAATCATGTCAGTTGCAGTGCCAACAGGCTGCTATTCTCTTTTTTTTTTTCTCCCACTGCAGAACAGCTCTGTTTTCCAAAGAGAGCCACAATGTGAGGCAAAGCCTGCATGCCGAATCTATTCTTGAGGCTTTGGGGACTGTGGCCGCAGCATGCAACGGCATGCAATGGGAACACATGCTGAAATATTCTGACATAAACACAGCCAGCGACCATGCTTGTTGAGCCCAAGTGGACCCGTTTTAATCCAATTAAAAGTAGGAGAGCCAGCGGAATGGAGCTACAATGAACGCTATCATCCATCATGCCGGGACAGTAGAGACACTGGAGAGAGCAGACGCTGACTTTGAGGCCTCGCTAGCCCCGAGGCCAACACACTAACAGTATGCTTGTGACAGAGTGGTGTTGTTCTCTGATCAATGTGCAGAAGTGCACTGTGATGCTTTTATCATAACAGACACAAGACTGAGATGCCAAAAGTTATGAGATACCGCAGCTCACACAACTACATTTCTGCATCTAATGAGTCAGTTTTAACCATGGGTAAACCTTCACATTTGATGTACTAATCCCGCACATACCAACACTTGCTCGAGTCGATAACCGAAACGATCCCCAGGGACGAGGCTGCTCATACAGTCTCCACGGTAGAAACCAAAAAAAAAAAAAAAAAATCAAAAATAAACAATGGAGAGAAAATGTTTTATGGTACAATCTATTAGAAAAGAAACTAGATGACAGCAGCTGAAAATAAGCTGGGCTCATAGCGTTCTGTTGTTTCTATATTTCATGCTCTGTCACAGCTCAGCAAAGCTTGCCTAATGTTGTTAGGCTCATGAGGCAGTGTATATGTGCATAAGACTGTGGGTGAATGTGTGCATGAGACAGAATTAGCGGGGGTAGAAAAGAAGACGTGCTACTACAGAGTCTTTCTAAAATATCTAGTGTCAGTGTATGTGTGTGTCCCTAAATGCCTCCTGACAATAAACACAAATGGACTGTAATGTATATCTTTGCATTTGGGAGCTCAGCTGACTGAGGCTGTCGCCTGATCGGTGATAGATGCACAGGCTTGTTGCGGCAGAGATGCACAAAGACAACAGAACGGTGCAAAACTGCACAGACAGCACAAGCTACCCACAGATTTCATTCATAAATTGAGCTGGGGTTGATTGAACTGTGTTTAAACACTGGGCTTAAACGAGTCCTGTCTGGATCTTTAAAATTCTTTGAGGGATAAGCAGTGGAAGTCAAGACAACCCTCACTGTTAAATGCGGAGCAAGTGCAAGGCAAGAATTGACAGCAGTCGGCAGGAATCAAGCAAGATGAAAGCCCAACTGGAGACTGACGCTGAATAAATAATGACATCCATTGTGGGGAAATGTGATCGGGCTCTCTGAAAATCAATAACTAACAACCAGACCGTGATGCCCCGAGTGACTCAGCAACAACTTCAATACACTTCAGGCGGTCGATATCAACTGCCTGTTCTCGTTCCGGGAGACATGACCCAAAAAGCTGAGGGAAAACTGAAAGCACTTCTGCGCAAGTCACTAAGAGGGCGGTTGAGGAGATCATCTATTGCAAGAAAGTCAGTCAAAACATAAGGCAGAGCCGCACAGAGAGCTCCTAACAAACCACTGCCTTCCAATATGTTGACTGAGGCTCTGAAGGCAATGATGGAATGATGGGTTGTTGCTGCAGTGCACAGTATTCCTCGTAGATACACTCAATCTTTATTTATGTGCACGTCTCACCCACAAATGGTTGGTTATTCACAAAAAAGAAAAAGCCTCTTACAGTGTTAGACAAGAAGCTTCTATTCACAGAGGGGGTTATTTTGTGAGAAACGAGGTCAGAAGAATGAACAGTATAGGTGTGTGTATATGCATGCTGACATCTTCATCAAGATGTACTCAAATGACACACACACACACACCTTATACTCAAACATTCGGAGCATTTAAAATCATGAATCAAAGCTCGTCACAAAGCCCGATTAAGAAAAAGAACAACAGCAAATTCATATTTTAATTCCCACTTGGTTGTTTGTTTTATTGGGCTCCCAGAGGTCAGGTCAGTCTATCTGTCCAGGCAATCCACTCAGAGGCGCCGAAATTGTACCACATACTGTACAGCTGAGCTGGGAGGAGGAGGGATTTTGTTTTTCAAATCGCGGCTTAGTCAGATTTTGGGAGCAGCATGGACAAACATCAAAACGCAGGCTTTGATCGGGGTAAGCTCTGATGAAACAGTGGATGTGATCCACGGCAGGGAAGTTATTAAACCCCTGGTCAAGTGAGCTTTTCTAAAACACTGCGAAAAGAGTGCGTTTCTTAAAAAGGAGTTGCGCAGATGAAGAGAAACCCTTCAAAACAAAATGGGAACATTACCTTATTAATGAAGTAGAAGAAAATACAGCACAAGAGCCTTTCATTTATGCCAGCGTGTGTGTTTACACTCGCGGCTTTAAATGACAGCTGGCTGTGAAATACAACCCAGCCGGGCCAGACCCGGGCCAAGTGCACTCAACTGAAGGATGTGTTGGCACCTGGCTGTCTCGGCAGTGTTTGGCTCTTACCTGCGCTCCCGATGTGGCAGCGGGTGCTGCTGCTGCCGTGTGATGAAGGTTGTGCCCCACACTGGACTGCTGTGGCTGTTTCTGAGCCAGCCCACGGGGGGTGACGACGGGTAGGAGCTGCTGCGAAAGCCATGATCTGACTCGGTCTCTGCAGCGAGAGATGAGGCTGAGCTCCCCATCACCACAGAGACGGGAAATCAGTCTGTGAATGGTCTTTGATAAGGGAATCCGTTAGATCCTAAAAAAAGGTCGGGCAGGTAGCTGCAGTTGGAGCCAGTGAGGCAATTCAAAGTAGTCAACAACAGTGAAATCTTCCTTCTTTGCAGCAGGGAATCAAAGATAAACGTACTTTGAAGATGTGGGTAGTTTTCAGCTGCACGAGTGTCCTGATCGGACTGCATATCCCATAGTGCATGTGAGAAGTTCTCAAGTCAAGCAGTAACTTGGAGCTTAGATTTGGAGCGCCGATTCCAATGCTGCAGCTGGTCCCAGAAAAGCAAAGAATGCAATTTTTCTAAAACAAAGGCTCGTAATCCTCTTTCCTGTGCACTTTACGCTTGTAACACACTGCACCAAGTCTTCCACAATGCCACTCAAAATTCCTTGCGTGCTCCTTCTGTCACATTTTCCCAGCCTGTGCAGTCTCATGCTTGGCTCCCCTTTCTCTTGCACATGCTCAGAAGATCAGCAAAAAGGAGGAAAGGTTAAGTACATAATTGTGTTTGCCGTGATTCAATGTTACAGCAGCCAAAATGTACACCTGAAATCCATCCTTGACATCACAATGAGATCAAGAGTCCACGAAGACAGATGACGCAGGTTAGCGGTGGTACAGATCTCACAAAATACTTGCACAGCGTTATTCAGAACATGGCCACTGGATTAAACTAATGCATTGCATTTCATGGGAGGGGTTTTTGGCAAAACTACAAGTACGCAAATATTCAAGTCTCCTCTTTCAGACGCCCCGGCTGACTAACAGCTGTTGTGGAAGTTCACCAGGAAAAACACCTCAGCTGCATTTCTCCCACAGGATAAGAACTTCAGAAAGGGCCATGACAGATCAGATCACTTACTGAACAGAATTAGGGACAACAACTCACACATTCATTCAAAACACAAGGAAAACAGGGTGGTTTAACTGAGTAGAGTTTAAGAAGTGCTTCTTATTTTTTTTTTTTCCCCACACTTCAACTGTTACAAGAGCACGAAGAGATTTCAAGTCCAGTCTCAGGCTTTCCGAGAACTATCCAACAAAAGACCCGGGAGCAAGGCTCGGTGTCGTGCTGCGGTGCTCTGCCGACGCAAGGACGGCAGATGATCCCAGTTCCCGCTGTTTGAGAGCTGCAGCTTAATTTCTGTCTGATCCCGCCGCCGAGGCAGGCCAGTTTAGTTCATCAACTTGCGCTTGGATTTATGTGGGCTGGCCAGCATTTCACAGCAAGTCTCTACAGGCGAGGCAGCTGAGGGAAACAAGTGGCATTAGAGCGAAGCTGTCAGGCGGGGGGGGGGGGGGGGGCGACTCTTCGTGAGCTCCATGCATTTCAATGGAGAGTTTGGGGGAAAAAAAGTCAGAGAGACAGAAATGTTTTGTGGTTGGCTTTAGCTCTTATGTGTATTAACTGTCAGTTGATCAGGAAATCAATGGGCTTCCGCCTCTACCGAGCTCCCCACGTTCAGTGAACGCAATGGTAAAGAACCGCTGGCTACGGACGCTCCTTAAGGGTTTCAATAAAGCCAATTAACAGCACTGCAACGTAGTGTTTGTTTGGAAAGGTGGTCCGCCTTGGTGTCCACACAGCAGTCCAGACACGGAGAGCACTGTACAGGAGGCAATATCCAGGTTTTTAAAGAAACGTGAACACAGCAGCGATAGTCTCTCATAAGAAGCTCTCATTCGCAAATTTCATCTTCCGCAGGGTCCGTTCCTGCCTGCGTTCACCTCACATTTCCATCGCCGAGCCTTCTTGTCTCATATTAGGAGACATCCTCGCTCCGGTCCCGTTGTCGCCTTTGGATGCGAGGCAGCTCGTATGGAAAACTGCTCCAGCCCATAATGCCGGTGCATGTCGATCTCTTACATCCCCGTTATTTGCCCAGAGTCTCCCGTTTCACGTTTTCCTATCTTTTTAAGTCTCCCTCACTGATAGCCTGAGCGCAGTGGACGAGGATGCAATCTCCTCCAGCGGATTACTGGAGTGTCAGCAGGGCGCAGGCGCACTGGCCCGGCGAGCAGAGAAAAGCTTGGAGGCTGTGTTCAAGAGATTTAAATAGAGCTACTCAGAGCAAGAGCCGTATCGGTCTCAGTCATCATGTGAATGGGATCCCAGAGTAATGGCTTCTGATGGAACTCAGATCCAACGTGTGCGCGGCCAGATCTAAGCAGTGACAGAAAACAGCATTTCATGCTACGAAAACAACATATACTATGCAACTGTCCAGCCTCAGTTTTCTGTCTTCTATTGGAGAAGACTGCTTACCCATTACTCAATATCAGGGGAGGTAGTGAATGGTTAAGCGGAAGGCAGTTGTTAGGATAACACCCACTGTTGCTCAACTGTCCCTGCACATTACATAGATAAGCCATCAAACTTTCCATTTCCTTTTTTCCTCTTCAAACAACTTTCCTGCTCTCATTCCTGACCTATCCTTCCAAACAAATGTAGTGTTTGATTGGAAGAATAAGGTGGTGAAGAAGAAGAAGAAGAAGAAGAAGAAGAAGAAGAAGAAGAAGAAGAAGAAGAAGAAGAAGAAGAAGAAGAAGAAGAAGAAGAAGAAGAAGAAGAAGAAGAAGAAGAAGAAGAAGAAAAAAGCACAACCAGACCATGAGAAGTCTTTGACAGCATGTGTTTCTCTGGATGTTTTGGAGACCTGAAGGCAGTGAGTCAGTCTCATGCGTACTTACAGTGTGACCAGTCATTTGTCCGGACTCGAGCTTGCCTATGTGATGCACAAGAGCAACACATTCACAGCTCCAAGCATGACAAAGACTGAAACTGGTTTGTCTGGTAAATCATCTCTACAGAGCAATACCAGAGAAAAAAAGCAACCTATGACGTGTGCTGTGAAATGGTTCCTGGTGTAGCTCAGTCTCAACAGGCAACGAGTGCGATGCAGAAGAGGTCAAGGCCATGTCTCATACAGAGAGCGAGAGACAAACAGCTAATGCGAGACAGCTGATGTTCTGAACAACTCCAGGTTACACAACATTTACAATGAAGGCACACTGACAGTCAACATATACACGAAAACAGCTTCATTTGTGAAGCGGCTTGCTTGGACCGTAGCACTAAGATGTCATAAAGCTTCTCAGTCATGCAGCCAAAAAAAAAGTGAGGACAACAGAGCATGAAGAAAAGTTGAGGGACTGCAACCCTTTTGTGAAGGGCGCACCTGTCCAAGAACCACCTGTCCCTCTGCAATACAGTAGCAGGAGATACAGCAGCTGACACAGCCAGTGCCAGAGGGAGGGATTGGGTTTCATTTCTGTTCCCAAGGGAGACACTGAGGAAAGAATTGGGGAAGTGAGGATGGGAGCTGATTTCATGGTACATTGCCAGTTGTCATTTCTTCACCAGTGGACAAACCGCCTCGGTGGACATGCCTCAAAACCTCAACACTAAACGAGAAGGCTGCCCTTTACACACTCCCTCTCAAACAAATAACGTAAATGCGTTCGTGTAGGTTTTAAGTTGATCTTAATCTTTAAATTGATGATGATTCTACCGTAAAACCCTCAGCTGGATAAGTCTCTTCAAGTCCAGGACTGAGTTCACATATCATCCAAGCCACTGAACTGACCCTAAGCAAGTCGATGTGGCGTTACTATGCCTGGATGCAGGTTTATCCCCCTGATCCCGCCTCACGAGACCCCAAAAACCCATCAACAGACAGAAAGGATGCGAATTTCTACGTAGTAATTGTGAGATTGTGTACAGCGAGGCGGTGGGATTTTGAGGAACCCCGCAGACCTTACGTGAGATTTGTGTTAAATATAATACAAGGGGAAAAAGTCAATCCATTTGTGGACAAACTGTAAACCCGCGAGCCCTGCCACTAAAACAAACACTAGCTATACCGGAGCTGGATGGAAACTGAACGGTCCCATTGAGACGAGGGCGCCGGGGAACCTTGTAAACAAAGGCACTCTTTTTGAGTTATCTGGTCAACATTGCCGACGCTATCCGACAGCTGTGCACTAAGTGAGTCCACTCGCGAATCGGTTATTCTTACCTCGGGTCGGGCGGGGAGGAATTATTCCTGCTTTTCGGTCGTCCCTGCGTTAACTTTTCACAGCCATGGAAGCGATAAGTTCCTCACCGGGTTGTACTTTGGTCACCCCAGCCTTTCTGGGCTTTATCTTCGGGTACTCCACTACCACCGCATACTTGAAACGTCTGTGTCAGACACGTTCATGTACGGTTTTATTTCCACTCCGTCAGGTATTAGCGATAGTGATGCGACCGCATAGGTTTACCTCAAACAGCCCAGGAAGGAACGGAAATCTCTACGGAGCATATAGAGAGTGCACCTACGTCAAATGCGTACAAAGCAGGTCACACAGTGCGTAAGACCGCACGTCTGCGTACGTAACACCGATTGGAGAATGGCAGAAAGAAAAACTACATTTCCCAACTGTCGAACGCGGACATTCAACAAGGATATCCGGGTATGACTGGCGTCACATTTGACAAGCATAAACAATCGGTATCGCTGTAAATATTTGGCGGCTATGTAAAACATGTTTGTGTTGAACTGTGCGATTTAACATTTTTCCTAATCAATATGGTAATTTTTTGATTTTAATGCTTTTATGAACAACCTAGCGCACTATGTTATTCTTCTTACATGTCACAGTCGAAACGTGGCTCTCTCGTGTCATCTAGTGGTACGTAACATGCACCAAATTTGAAATGTTTTATCTGGACGAAAGACAGTTGCAGCACTCCATTAATTACATCAATACAACACTGTTTTTGTAATAGTCCGTAATGATTGTGTATTTATGAGTATTAAAGTCAAGGAGGACATTTATCTACAGTGACTCATTTTACTGTTCTAAATCCTAATTGTCACGGTCAACTGATTTTTCAATGGCCAATGTTGATTGTTTTGAGAGCAGAGTAGCTTAAGATCAATCTACAATACCAATATCATGTGGTTGTTGTTTTTTAATTTTTTTTATCCCAGTCTGATACATTAAAACAATGTAATAATACTGTATTATCTGTTTGCCTAAAACCATCTATTTTGCCCTCTGTTTGCAAGCACTTATCTTACAGGACAAAAAATAAAATAAAACAAATCAATCAACCAACTCTATGCCCTTCTTGGACATCCTGCTTTAGAATCGTGTTTCAGGATCATTGCCAGTCTTGGTTGGATTGGCCGTAGGGCCAAAGGCATCTTTCAGGGCCTGTGTGGAAAATATCAATTTTTTTTGGCCTATTTCTCAAGGACATCATTTTCAAATACTGTTAATCTGTTGTCCGTGTTTTCTGAGGGCCGGCCACTTCTTCTATTGTCCTCCACATGTCCACTTTCCTCAGTTCTTTAAGGACACACTGCACACCAGCTAATAGCTATGGGAATCGCATTGTTGGTGCAAAATAAAACACCACGAAAGGCCTGTCAATCCCTGTCGTTGTTGACATTTTTCATACGGGCAAATGAAGACATTGAAACAAACCATCTGTCTTTGTGGTAGGCTGCTAGTAACAAAGTGCCCAAAGATGGTTAATGAACTATTTGGCTTTTTATATACTTATATGATTCATGAGCAAGGATGAAGTGGCCTAACAAACAATCTATTTAAAAGATGAGCAAAAAGTCTGACTGCTTGAAAGCAAAATTGAAAGAAATGAGGATTATTTTGAGACTTTTGCACAGTAGAGTAAAGGGGAAATTCTGTACGCATGAGCACATCTTGGACTCTTCAAACTGGTTTATCTTTAAAATGATTGAAACCTTGAATATTGCAGCTCCCTCCTTCTTAGCAGGGAATGTGTTTGTTTATGCATTTTGTGCACCGAGCAGTGAATGTACCACAGCTTACACTTTTAAGTATATCATACTGAGATGTGCATGGCACTTCTTTTGATGTTTCCGTACTTGGTTGACTTCTTATTGAACCAAACAGATCTCAAAATCTATCTGAAACATTGCGAGAGGAGAGTTGTTGGTATAGTTAGACGATTTATGTCTCAGTTTCATTGTGTTCACAAAATTTCTGACTCCTCCCCACAGTATGAAAGAAAAGAAACACAACTGAGCAAACAAATAATCTCGTTTGAGCCTTTGCTGTTCTGTTTACCCAGCTGAGTTGGCAGCTGTGCCTTTAAACATTTTTGCAGATTAAATTTCATTAGGATAAAAAAAAAAAAAAATAGCATGTGAACCTGCAGTGGGTCTGGATTATCTTTGTTAATGCCGGTGTCACCCGATTTGTTTGAACCGGGGAAATTGAAAGGATTAGGACAATGTTAGCCTTCGGGTGATGAAATATCAGAGCTATAAGTCCAAACTCCATTAAAGTCTCATTAAGATAAGTGTTCTGTTTGAAGTCAATCACAGCTAACTTGGACTGGGCCAAGTTTGACTCAGAAACTACACTAAAAACATGTCAGAGTCAGAAAACTTGGGACACCCAGAGTTGAAGTGCAAGCAGAGCCAATTGTATTTTTTACTGATGCGTTGTCTTCAGTCAGGAGACACTAACCTGTTATCTGCTGGATCACAGTAATTTACCTTCGGTGTTGAAAAAGGCGGAGCAAAGCATCCCCTGAAAGCAGCGGGCTGAGGAGAGGAGAATGAGTCTGGGCGGAGAAAGTTAGCCCACCGCTGGACATTGTTTCCTCACATGTGATATAAGACTCACGGCGCTCACAGGACCCGTTCAAATGCCTGCACAGATATTTTGAACACCTTGCTTTTGTCGTGGCGACAGAAGTCGAGCGGCGGTTTGACGGAGACGAACCACTGCACACACCGGGAATACATGTTAACAAAACTCAGCTTCTTCGTCAAAACGGTAAGAGAATGAACGCATCTGTCCAGGCTCATATATTTTTTTCTTCCCGTCTCCACTGGACACTTGCTATTCGCTGGTCATTTCTCTTCCGTTGAGCATGTCTCCGGCTGTGCTTTGTGTTCTGTGCTAACTTTTGTCAGAAACGCCTAAAACTCTGAAGCCAGTCCACTTCAGTCAACTTACCCTGGGTGTATTGTTTTCAAAGGCCAGTGTCGGCGCACACACTGTTGTCATGACAATGCTCGGGAAACCCAGCGCGAGGCACGTTGAGAGACACAAAAGACACCAGCTGCAGTCTTCAGCTTTTCTTTGAAAAAAACATTGAAAAAAACAAAAAAACGACCCTTCCCTCAAAAGTTAACAGAAAGTCTCAAATAAAATGCTTTTTTCTACTTTTTTAAATTGTATTTTATAAAGACGTGCTGCTTTTACTTCGTGCCACATTGTGTGAATTGAGTGACGTGCGCTTTGGGAGGTGAAGGACTCAGAGGGATATGTGAAAACTGTTGGGCTAAGGTGTGTCCTGTGTTTATATGAGACGAATTGTGACCCTGCTATTCAGGAAAGGGATGCTTTTAGTCGGCTCTTTGCTGTTTTATGGCCAGCACACATGTGGAAATGACTGACTTCCACAATAGTGGAGAATGAGCAACACAATTGTCTAAGGGGAAAAGGAAAAAGATGTATGTGTGTGTGTGTGTGTGTGTGTGTGTGTGTGTGTGTGTGTGTGTTGGGGGAGTGGGCAACAGCTATGTGAGGAAAAAAAAAAGTGAATATGTGAGCACGTGTATAGATGGTGGGATGATGGGGCCAGGGTGACTTTAAAGGGTCATGGACTCATGTGAAGACAGCAGGGGGACAAAGTGGACTGTGAGAACTGTGTATGTCACAAGTATAGATGGACGTAACCACATAGCAGACACACAGAGACAGAGCTAATCAGGAGCTGCAGGCGTGAATAAAGCTAATGACAAGCAGGGTAAGCTCTCGCCTGTGGTGACTCATGATGATACTTGTTTACAGACTTGTGCAAAGGGAAGTTTTCACAACTCCAGGTGGTAAAGCCTGACGCGATTATGGACCGGTGCCCTGTTTGCCATGAAATGCTTTGTTAGCAAAATATTGTAAAAACACCATCCAGTAGCACAGCTCATATGAGTCAGTAGTCAAAACTGCGTTTCTAGTAATGTAGTGTAACCCCGAAACCAGGCGACACACTGCTGAGCCCATTTACGGAAAAGTTGGAAAGCTTTCAATAATACTAACAAATCCTGAGTTGGCTACAAGCAGCACGGTCAAAAAAAAGAAAAGAAAAAAGAGGTAATGGAGCTTATTACCTTTTCTATCTGATTACACTCAGATAAATCGTTTGGGAACCCAGGAATTGCAGTTTTGCAAGAGGAATATGTGTCCATTTTTACTGAATAGAATATTTATATTGCTCAACACTCCATCGTTGTAGGTGTCTGATTTTCATACAGTAAGAAGTCTGGCATTTTTCTGCTGAAATAACAGCAGACACAGAGCACCCTGAAAAGAAGTCGCTTTGACGGTGGCATTTGTCTCAATATTTCAATATAAGCCTCAGAATCAATGCTGCCTTCCCACATTTGCAGGTCGCTGATGCCCTGGGCTCTGATGTATCCCAACGCCATCACAGATGCTGAGTTTTGCACCTTTGTCTGATAGCAGCCTGGATGGCTTCTCTTGTCTTTGGCATGTAGAGCCAGACATCAGTTTGACCCCAAAAGCAGGTGAAACGAGGACTGATCTGACCACAGAACACGTTTACTGTCTTTCTGCCAATCTGACATGAGCCCCTGCCCAGAGGGCATGACAGTGTTTCCGCGCAGAGTTGATCTATGGCTTTCTTCCTGCATAATGCAGTTTGAGGTTATACTTTGGATGCGGTGTTGGACTGGGTTCAGTGACCGTAGTTACATCATGATGGCATGATGGTTTCTAATGCAATGCCTCACGAGGCCTCGAAAGTTTCACGCATCCAAAAGTGGTTTCTGGCCTTTACCTTAACACTTTGAGAGCTCTCCCAAATCCCTGAATCTTTTTACAGTGTTATGGAATAGACCAAAGTTTTGTCTACCACTCTTTCTGATACTCAACAGTACACAAAACCCCACTATTTTAACCATTCTCCTGCACAAATTCTTAATGTGTGCAGCTATCCATTACTCTTTTCTGATCTACTCAATCGTCGAATGGTTAGAATATAAGGGAGACCAGACTAGAGTAAAGCCAGGAGGCTTACTGTTTTGTACCTAAATTACAAATTTTCTTTGTGACAAATATATTAACTTTGAAGTATCTTATTCTTTTGTTTTCCAAAATGGTCGAAAATTGTGAAAAAGGACTTGAGTGTGCCTGTTTGACAACCAGTCCAAAACCCAAACATTCAAAAAGAGAAGAAAAGCCCACATGGTTTATAATATGTGTCATAAAGATGGTATAAAACTGTGAAAGATTATGTATTTTGAGAACTGGAACCAACATTATACTTTGGTACTAAAATGAATAATGTATTTGGAAATACTGGTTTTGGTTAAGGTGTTGGTAAATGTATGCAGTTTCATAGCAGTAATCTTTCAAGTCATGGCAAAAGAACACTTAAATATAATGAATAGCTAAACAGAATCAACAGTGCACTTTGTTTAAAGGCAGAAGTGCCCAACATTTGAAAAACATTGTGCCATAGAATGAAACTCACAGCAACGGTGGTGGCGCCTCACTGATTATTTGCCGTTCTCAGGATCTATGGCAGCCCACCCCCTCTGCTTGTGTGTCGGGGCATGCAGCCGCATCTCCACAGCCTGGCTTGCACCCGCAGGGCCCTGAAGCACACCGGCAAAGGCACATAAAAAACATACACGCACACACTCATCCAGTCGCTCATGCACATGGGGCAACATGAACAAGCCTACATCAAAGATACATCTGTTTCTTATGCATGTTTGATAGGACAGGCAGGCAGCGGCTGGCCACTGCTCCAAGTTACAGCACAGATTAGTATGCATGACTAGGTAGAGGCAAAGTGGTGAATGTGGATGACTGGTGTGTGTGTGTGTGTGTAGATGTACAGTTTAAAAAGACAAATTAGACACGAGGAATGTGTTGAATTGTTGCTTCTTGTCTGTTTTTGATAATTTTGTATTAAATCAGAGCTCGATAACTTTTTGGCCTGTAGGTAGCATTTTTTTTCTTGTTAGGTTGTTAGGAGTCCTTTTTTTCTGGTTGATGTTCTTTTTCATCAAATTTTCCATACTGGGATAAAAAAAAAAAAAAAAAAAAGATAATTCCACACTTGGACTCCCAGACAAAACCTGAACCCAACCAAAGGACATTTATGGTCGATGGTTGTTTCCATTTGTTTTTGTTTATGGGGTTTTTTTTTGGCTCAAAAGTCCTCTCCAGGGCATGTTAGTCTGAGTTTCGATCAACTGCCTAACTCTAAACGAGTTAAACTCATCGGAACAATTGCTTTCTTTTGGGGTTAATGTACAGATGTAAGTGAGTGAGTGGTGTTTTCAGTCAAAAAGATTTACATCATTAGTTAAATGAAATGGAGAATAATTGTACAATATGTCATATTTATCTTTCTGCTATTGATTAATGAACTCGTGATGCAGAGCAGGTCTTGTGTTCCAGATGCCCCCTCTGTGATATCAGACAGAGGAAATGTCAAGCGAATATGGGAGGGGATGTCAGGTAATGTAAGTTAGTTTGCATTTCTTGACCTTGAGGTTCAATGCAGCACTCACAGCCGACATCCGCTGTCTTTGCTTTGCCAGGATTTCTCTTTTCAGGCTGGCTCCTCATCAAGCAGATTTTGACACGAGGAGATACGCACAATCCCCTATGTTAACTGAGGTTCACTTTCCAAAGCATTCAACACACTGGATCAAGGGAGTCGAGTCGGTTCAGGTCGGCAGTGTATTTTTCTTTCTCGCCAGATGTTCTGCTTAATTAACATGCTGGCTCGGGGGCGAGAGAGAGGTGTCACCACCTGTATACAGTTTACCCAGGTGCTGCAGCGCTGCATAATTACCTCACATTAACATGAAAAAAAAAAATTTGATTCTTGTTGTGTTTCCTCGAGTGAGAGATGGGTCAGCAGGGGACTGCCTGAGCAGCGGCAGCTGAGAAAGTCGAAGGTTTTTCAAGGAGTCTCTTCAGTGGAAAGCAGATTTTCATGAACATTATGCCGTCACGGTGTCAAGTTGTCTGTGTGCCTTTTTCATTTATCAATTTATTTGATTTATTGTTTTTTTTTTTAAGCAAAATGCCAAGAGTACCCTCCTTCCAGGTTTTCAGATCAGCTGCCCTTTGTCATACACCAATCTTAACCAACGATATCAGTGACTTTTGGACTATTGGTTGGACAAACAAGACATCTGAAGCATTATCCCTGAGATACTGCCTTTTGAAGCAGGCATTTCAGGGACAACACTGTCAAAAATAGATCGTTAAATGAAGAAATAAAGGAACAAGTCATGTTTACCATTCTGTGAAGTCATCTTTCCTAGTAATCACACCTTTTATTTCTCAAAATGATCCAAAAATAAAAAGTGAACCGAGGGAAGCGGTATCTGTGTCTATTTTTTACTGAATACATGATTTAACCTGCCCAAAAATTCCAATATAAGCCTCAGAATAAATGATGCCTTCACACATATGCACACTCACTCACTGATAAAACGGACAGCCATGCACCCCCATATCGTAACAGATGCAGACTTCTTCACCTTTTTCACTTTTCTGATAACAGACTGGATGGTATTTCTCGTCTTTGGACATGTAGAACCAGATCTGACCACAGAACACCCGCTAAAAAGCTAAATATAAAAAAATCTGACATAAAAAAAAAAAAAAAACGTTGTAAACAAATTGCATTCTTTGTCTGGATCCTGCCTAATTCTGTCCACAGCTGTCCTGCCAATGCTTCTTCAGTTTCTCCACATTTTTAAGTGGAGGGGTGGGGTATGGATTGTAACTGTGAACACATTCAGGAAAAGACAACAGTGGAGAAACCTAGCCTATATCTGCTTTTATCATAAATCACACAGTGTGAGGACAACTTTGAAACTCTACACCAAAGGGTCTGAGAGGGCTTTAGAGGCCCTTAAAGAGACAGAGAGAGGCTGACAAATGCAGAGGATACACAAATTAACTGCTGGCTGAACAAGATAATTTTAACTGGAAAGACAGTAAACCATGTGGGCTTTTTCCCTCTCTTTTGCATAGATTTAGGTTTCTGTATTGTACCGTTGGGATAACGCATTTGTCTGTTTGTTTCCAGGTGAAGAAAAGAGGGGCACTGTGCAAAAGAAGGTTAGACAAACCAAACCTGGGGTGCTGCCAGAGCCCCAGGGTGCTGGAATGGAGCAGCTCGTAGAGTAAGAGAAGCTTTATTTGCCTTATTTAACAGCTGGTTTACACAGTTTGTTAACATGCTATATTGTGTCTAGTAAATGAACTTCCTGCCTCTATTTCTGGTGCTTCCTGTAGCTGTTGTTGCCCACGCTTCAGCTGCATGCATGGCATTGGGACTGGAGAAGCATTTTAGTCATATACACCTAGACACTGCAATCAGTCAGCTCGCCGATTCTTCTGTATATTGTAAAACGCTGGTCGCCCAACTTCGGTGGCGTTTTTTTGTACTGCAGGTTGATGACGTGCTTAAAGGTTTACAGCTCGACATGTCTGGACATTTTGGAAGGCTGTTATTTTCTATTTTTAGCAAGGACTCATAATCATCCAGCACTCAAGAGGCTGCTCTTTGATTTGCTGAATGAATCTGCGGTGAATTGGAGGTTAGAAAGACAATCTTACAAAGCCGGCGAAGCACGGAGGGCAGGGAATCAAGGAAAACTCGTAACTCAGGTAATCAAGGGTACGCTTGGGAGCAGTTGTGCCCAGATGTTCACGGAGGCACAAAGCTATACATAAACTCAGAAGCACAAAAACTCTTCAGCCTTCACACAAAAGCCAGGTAGTGATGGCACAAAGGAGCTGTAACCAGGCTGTCTGCTTGAAGGCAGTGTCATGTTGTTGGGGGATGGGGAAGTGGATTTATCTGACCCTACATACCTCAAGTCCTCTTTGTGGGTGAGCTTTTCTGCTCAACTCCATATTCTATCTATCTATCTATCTATCTATCTATCTATCTATCTATCTATCTATCTATCTATCTATCTGGTCATCTAACTATCTATCTATCTGGTCATCTAACTATCTGATTTTTTTTTTTGGAGTGTTATTCACCCCAAAAACTGCCTTGCCTCGCCCCACACATAGTAGCTTCCTTTGCAGATGTATCCCTTCCCCTCTTTGTCAGTGCAGCGGAGCTGGGCAGAGACTGATAAGAGCCACGGGGAGTTGTATCTTGTTGGCTCTCCCGCATGTCCTCTTCCCCTCGCCTCAGCACATTCTGCAGATAGCCGAAGCGGGGCTGTGTCTGCATAGAGTAAGTGCTGGGCATCTTTGTGTGTGTGTGACTGTACACCTAAGTATGTATGTGTGTGAATCACACACTCCCTGGCATTTAATTTGACGAATCTTTCACCGGAGTGGATGCAGCATGTATAATTCATACCTGTGACTATGCCTCGAAAGGGATCTGTGCCTACACGCTTTCCCTCCCACTCGCCCCACCTCAAGCTGTCAAGCTAAAAACCTTCATTGAAAGTGTGTCATCGCCGGCGCCCCTTCGCGTCTCATATGGACCGCGACACGTCAGTGATTGTTGATTCATCCTTTCCGGTTGTGTTCCAATAGGACGAGCCTTCTCTTAATGATTAGGTTACGTCACTAACCTGCTGCTGCACTCTGCCCAACTGTAGAGTGGCAGAGAGGGGTTCCTGACTTCTGCAACTTTACTCTCCACTCTAGCCTGTGACTCACCAGTGAGTCATCGCAGCAGGGAGGGGGCTGTCTAAAAGTTCCCCTGTGTATGTGCGCACACATATACTCTGCTTTTGCTTGTGGTACGCACTCTCATATACATTCGAGATTGTTTAACAAGCTATTGCGAGGCTTCTCATAATGTGCATGGAAAGCCAAGGAAGTTGTGTGCGGCTGTGGCGTTTGCTCACAAGCGTCGACGACATCTGGCTGTCCTTTTTCTTTCTTGTTTTGTCTGAGCTCGCATGTTCAAAAATACACACACCGGCATTTGTGACAAATGTCACGACCGGGCTTTTTTAGGCGACTGTCAAAAACCATCTTCAGTAATTGCTTGACACTTGGTTCGTTCCAATTACTGTTCTGTTGATGCAACGCTTGATGAGACAGCGCTGAGCATAATGATGAGGGCACTTTATATTAGTGCTGAATTATACTGAGGAAGTCCGCCAATAGAGGGCGACACAGCCATTGATATTCGACAAACAGTTGAGTTCAAACGGCAAATGTTTTTATACAGCATTTAGTGTCTTTTGTGAATTTTCATGAGTGTCATCCCAGCAAAAGGACATCTTCTCTCTTATTGTATGATGGTATTCACTGTATTAACATTTTCTGTCTGTCTTTCTTTGCTTTTATTCTCTTGATGGACTCATTTGCTGATGTGGATGTCACAAGGGGTTCTTAAGGTTTTACTGTTTGACAACCGTTGTGTCACTTAATTGCAGGTGTTGTAATATATGGCTTTCTAAATACTCCTTAAGGCTAATGTTCACGAGAGCATCGTCACTGTTCTGCACGGTTGGGGTTCAGTTTTTGAAATTTATACATTCAAGCCAAATCAAATAAAAGTTTGCTTGGGTCTGAGAAGTACAGAGTTGTGACGGCTTTTATAGTTTTCAAATTGATCTTAGTAGTGATATTGTGTTGAACTGACGAGAGCTTATAATGCCATCGCCCTCTTGTTACAGAGTTCATGTGACTAATGGAGCTGTTGTTTGAGCATGGTTTGGATCTCTCCACACTGGACGCTGCTTATTTTCAAATGGATGAATGTACCGTTCAGAAAACGGCATTAAAAATGTTCATCTAAAATGTTAGATTGTGGCTCGTGTCTCGGATGATGAGGAATCAGACTGCAGATAGTGTTCCAGTGTCTTTGAATAGCTCATTAGTTTCTTTCTTACTCTTTCTCTAATTGGGATTAGATTACTTCAATCAAGTGTGGGCTGGGAACAATCTGATAGAGAAATGGGAGTAAAGAAACTGAGTTCTTCGCCGTCTGAAGGTTTAATAGTCTATTAGTGAACTTCATGTCATATATTAGTGTCTCTGTCGAACCAGAGATGGAGAGGCCATTGTCAGGAAGTGGTCGCCGGGGAATTAGACTCGTCAGAAACTTGAACATTTAAACCCTTAAACAAATGGGAAACCTTCAACAAAGGGGGATAAGGTGCCTCTGAATGTCTCAGCTGGAAGAAATAGAGGATGTCAGTCAGAGCAAACGTCTTCAGCTGTGTTATGATTTTTTTTTTCTGTCTTTCATGGAAATCACAGCTGTTTATCTGAAATTGATACAGAAACAGTGCTCCCTTTTTTTTCCCCCTCACACACTGCAAAATGTAGAACTCTCCACCACCGTGCGTCCCTCTGCTGGTACGACTCTGAAACGAAGACCCTTCACCGCGTGATTTAAGCTGCGTTGTCGGGCCGTTCAGGTTCAACATTTGTTAGGCCTTAATGGCTCTGACGTCAGACCAGCAGATTTGTTTTTGCTGTTGCTGGCATGTTTATTTGTTAGATCTGTCACAACTGAGTCCTTGAGGTGCCTGTTTGTGTTACGCTCATCGCTATGCAGCCATGCTGTGTGGAAGTCTGCCACATGCATTTGGACCGAGAAGACAGATTTTTTCCCACCTCTCTGGTAACGGCTGTGATAACACCTCATGTCAGTGTCCTCAGAATGACATGATATCAGCAGAATATCAAAACCTTGTAGGCTCATACACATGCTTGCAGACTGATGCATCCTCAATTCATTTTTATTGTCTTTCCTTTCCTTTGGTTCACGCGTTTGCGTGTGTTTTGAGTGTGACGCATTATCGGATGAAGCCGCAATTTGTCGTTACACCGGGTGACACAGACCGTGTTCAGTTGTTGCTGCGACCGCTTGTGAAGCACTCATCTCAGCAGATACAGCAGGGGCAGCCCAATCACCTCGCAGATAATGACGACAATGAGGAACGACGCCCAAACTGAACGGGCCCGCGTAATGAATCGTGGAGGGCCGGCTGGACGTCGGACTGGAGCGCAAACAGACACAGTGGTTGGCATCTATCTGAACAGGGCGTAAGTGTGAGGAGATTGGAGTTTTTCTTAATGTGTGTTAAAAACAAAGACAGCGGTGAACATATTTAGCCGCTGTGTGAGTCACTTGGTTGAGAGAGATTGAGAGAGACAGGGAAATAAGGCCGATTTGTATTTTTGGGAGGGAGAAGTTACCCACTGGTGGCACTGTTTTTGCATCAGGAGTCTATAAAAGACATCACACAATATTCTGGAACCCTTTAGAACCATAAGGCCGTGACATCTTGGTTGGTAGTGGGTTATCTCCTCGATGTGAGCAATATTTTCCCACAAAGTCCTCTCTATAAATAAATCATCCCTGCGACATTAAACTCAACAGAGCTTGTCTTTGGCATTTTTTCAAATCCCTGCATGCACCTTTATGGAACAATTATCAATTTCTAACAGGCAAACCAGACAAAACAGTCAATTAGACGCTGCTGCGTAAATCAGGGATTACTGATGTTAATAAGTCTATTTTAACGGCGTACCAGGCGTTTCCTAAGCTTTAGCAAATAGTAGACAATTATGAATGGCCATGCAATCAATTTTAGAGGCATGTCCAGCTGTGAATCCCCTTGCCTTAAAGGGTTAGGAAGACCTTAATTGCCCTACAGGCAGCTTGATTAGAAAATGGCTGATTAGATCAATATCATCATCAAGATCTATCACTCTTAACAGGCACAATTACAAGGTACTCTTGCTCAGGGTCAGGCACCATTATGCAGGAGACTAAGTTTATGTACACATCTCCTGAAGACTGGAAGTTGAATTTGAATATTGATAAACTGCCCAAGGAAACTGGTTATTGATTTAGTCAGCTGATAATAATATACTGACATCTTAAGCTCACAGCTACTGAATTAAAGAGGAATTTCATATTCATATTGAGCATGTTCTTGATGGACATGCGAACTGTCTCAGCTCTATGTATACACTGATACACTAAAAAAAGAAATTGTTTTCAAATTTTGTTTCCTTTTCTGTCTTATTTTCACTGCAAACTTGCAAAACTTCACGGTCATTGCAAAACGCAGCATGCGATGTCCTTACCATTGAAGCTGCTTTACACTTTAGCGGACATTCTTGGCGATTGATCTTAAAGTCAGGTTTTAGATGAGCTCAGAGAAAGTTTCTCCTCTTCAGCAGATGAAAGTGAGAACATTCCTCCCGTGTCAGACGTCAGAGGCATCAGATGTTGAATGAGACCCGAGAACTGAACGCTCACTGACACTGCGGCTTGAAGCAGTGAAGTCATTTTCTGTTCACCATACTATCCTGCTGCTATAAAGCATGAGTGTGTAAGCCACACCTTAGCGCCTCTGTGAATCCCCGTGGAAGAATTGATTGGCCGCCTAATCACTGGGGATTATGTGGGAAACCACTACTGAGAACAGGAAGCTTCAGGAGGAAGGATCGGAGGATTGAAACAAGAGTCATTCGTTTTATCTGTTTCCACAACTTTGCCTCAGTGGCACTTACCTCTCATTAAGTGAACGACTCTTGATTGTATGGTTGGAAACATCAAGTAACACCTTTAACATGTATCCTGCAAGAGATGTTTATCAGTTTATAGGGAAAGGAAAAGTAAGGTTCAAAGTTAGCAGTCAGAACTCACATAGCTTTCAGACCAGCCCTCGGGACCTGAAAGTTTCTAAATTGCAGTCTGTCTGACTGGCATCATTCCGATAGGGAAGAGGTGTGGTGTTGTTAAACAGTGAGGGAGGAAAAGACAGAAAAATGGTTCTAGTTTCGGGGTCCTTCAGGCTAAGCGTGTCAATTGTTTTCGATGGATCATTTAGAGAAGTCACAATGTTGTGCGAATGCATGTGTCTCTGCTCACTGTGTTTGCTCTGTTTAAGCAGGAATGCATTAGGAGAACATTTAGTCCTGGTGGGGACCTGCCTCTGCAAAGTGAGGCGTTTTTCACAGCAGGTAATTTGAAATGTCTTCGCAAGAAATTCACAGGTTAGATTTATAAATGACTGCTGAGCTGGAGGAGGTTGTGATGTTGTTCATGCTGGTTCACTGTCATGGTTCACTGGGACAATAAAGAGTACCGAGCCATGGTTAATATTATTAATCCCACCTGTCTTTTTGTCCTACTGTGACAAGTCAAAAGGCCCATTCAAGCTAATGTTGATCCCAGTTAAGGTTATTGCCATCTTAACGGTTTCTCGGCTCTTGCTTCGGTGGATTTGCACTACAACAGGATAGACAATGTTACACGCGACATACTGTTGAAGGGTAGTGTGATTAGACTGTAATATAAAGAAGATGACAAACTCTTTGAGACGGGCTCAGTTCAATCAGTGAGAGCTCGAGGGAAAAAGGACAGCATGAGAGAAGACACTGACCAAAAACGTGCAGCTCCATAGCCAGAGATACCTGCAGAAAGGTAATGGGAGTGAGAAAAAGCACATAGTACGGGACACCATCTCACAGTGTCGAGGCGAAGCCTTTTCTGAAGACCGCTACGAGCCTAACAGGTGTAACCGCCACGGTGGGTGTCGCTGGAAATCTGTCGAATCAAGCTGCTGTGTTGCATTCATTTTTCCTTTGTGAATTACTGCCCTGTGGACCACGTGCAATTCCAGAGTGAGGAGGATTATGATCAAAGGGGTACAGGGAGATAAGCAAGGTAGGAGAGAAGCTGAGAGCCCAGTAAGAAAGTGTTTAAAAAAAAAGAAGGTGAAATGAAAATGAAACGGGCTGATTAGTATTTCACCGTAGAAACAGAGACGGGCTGCACAGCTGGAACATTCTGACACGTCTGCACACAGAGGGAGAGACAGGCTTTATCCTGGGGCAGCTTTGCAGGGCCCTTTACTCATGACTTATAACGACCGTTGAGGTGTTCATCCTCAGCAGGCTGAGTCTGTACGGGTGCTTGTATCATTCCATGAGGATATCAGAGATTCTCATTGTGTGCTCCTAAAACAACTGTCAACTGTGAACAACTTTGCTTTTGTGCATGAGTCTTGTGAATGATCATGTCCCACTGATCCCAGTTGGGGAGGCTGCCAAGTGCCGCCACAGTAATTACAGGAAGACGCTTCCTTAGACTGTCTCTCTGTTTCTCTCGGAGTGGTGGAATGTTACATCAAGGTGTGAGGCAGTGATTGCTTATGGTCACATCTCCGTCAACATTGATATCACGGTCACAATTACGGGGCATGTCTTATGTGCACGCTGTTACTCACGTACAGAGTTTTGCATGGATGACAGAAACCACGATCAGTTTAATTTTTATTTTTATTTTTTCCATCAACTTCCACCAATTACAAAAGCTTCTGAAGATAAGGGGAAGACACTTGCCCACCTCTGGAGCGAGTCACTTCAGACACAGACAGCTGTGCCATGGCAGTCTCTGGTGATTGTGGAGTACCAGCTGTTCACATGAGGAGGTTGGTGCTGGGTCATGTTTTTTTTTTTTCCACACATAGAAAATACACATTAAGTGTTTTCTATGTTAAGTTAAGTCAAGCCAGAAAAATGTATGTGAAAAGACGTAGCGGAACAAGTCATTCACTCTGCTCTTATTGGAAGTTAGATAGATAACTTACCGATAATATTTTGAATCATTATTGCGGCCTCCATTTTAGTTTAGTGCAAACATCTTTTACCAGCCAGGTACTGTGGTCCCAAATGGATGTTTCCAAAGGGAACATCTTTTTGTGTTTAAATAAAAATAGCCCTTAAAAGTAGCAGTATATGATTTATTCATCAGCCAAAACCATTTTCCAGCCACACAGAGACAAAAACTGTCAATAGTTCAGTTCAGCTATTCCTCAGTGTGCTGGTAGATACCTTTCAGAGGCTTTATGTTAGCTCCATTGTTGCTTTCTCCCTTTTTGTCAAGATTCACTCGGTTTTACTAAGTCTCCCTTAATCATCTGGACTCCTGTTTCCCTTTTCCTTCCTTTACTCGGTCATTTTGCAGACGCTTTTCTCTCTGCAGCTATTTCAAACAAGCATCCTCATTAATCTGGCGGGCGGATGTTTTTTATAACATATCAAAATTAGACTTATCATTTGATATGTTAACTTAGTATCACGCATAAACATGGATAGATTTTGTCCTGGTAAAGCCACGATGGAGGACATTACCACCAGCGCTCACCTTCCACCTGGGAAGCCCTGCACTGTGCATCTGTGATACAATAATCGTTCATTCTTGGGTTGGATATATGTGGAGTGGCCACATGTTTATTGGCTCCAATCAGCAGCAAAATCTTGGGTGCTCACACTAAAGTTTGCCTGTGTGATGCTGCTCTTCACAATCTCACAGAGGCAGTCAAGACTTGTCTCGTTTACTTTTCAAGGTTGGTATGGCTCATCTCAGCTCAACTATACACCTCAGTCTGGGTTCAGAATGAGTTGAGCCAGTTCCGAAGACAAAACAAGGGATTTGTCAGACGTGATAATCACAAGTTGGCGTACTAACATCAACTCTACATCGGTGACGAACTCCTAGGTACACCGGCACCGTAAAGTTCTCAAAAGAAAGATTATTAGTGATATTCGCACAAATCTGTGTGAAACAACTGAAAAACCACTCATGTGGAATGCAGACTCAAAGTGAAATGACCCAAAGTGAGGTCCTAACCTTTATTCCAGAAAGATTTCCAACATAGCAGTACTTTCACGGTGCAATGCCGCCAATACACATGTAGATGTTCGGTGTCTCTCTCTCCTGACTCTTACACAGCATTATAGTTATACGACCACATCCTGTTAACCTGGTTTTGTGTTTTAAGTGCCCTACGAAAAAGACCTTTAATGAAGTAGCCCCTCGTAATATGTCACGTGCCTCTGCTTTTTCCTGTTGCTATTGTGAACTGAACTTGAATTTGGCCACACCTACAATAGATGTGCAGGATTTTGTTTCAGTAACGCAGAATACAAGTGCAGAGGATCGGGACTCATGTATCCAAGACGTGGTGGTGCAGATGTGTATGCACACCTCACTTTGGATTTAACGAAGGAGAATATTAAGAGTCAGCAAAGATGAGGAATGCATTAGCTTTAAGAATCATTAATTTTACATGTTCACCTTATGCAATCTATCTTTCGTCTTTATCTGCTCTCTCTACCCAGAGACTCGGACTCAAAATATTACCCCGCCTGCTGGGCAAAACAGACCACGCTGCTACTCAAATCAATGGGCTGTCGGGGGGGATTAGCGCAAATCATGACAAAGAAGCAGGGACCGAAGAGAATTTTGACAGTGAAAAAAGGAGACGGGAGACACGGGCCGATCAATAAGCTGAACTCTTTAGCACTAATCGTGCAAAAACACACACAGCCCACACCTTTCACACAACATTAACTGCAGCGAGGGATCCCAGTGTTGCAAAAAGCAGCAGCACATACACATTACACACACTCACAGACACACTGGTACATAGACATGGCTGTGTTTGGCCAGAATCTCCTCCTGCACAAGTGGGTCTGAGACAAATTCCTCTACATTGATTAAAAAATCTTGTTTAGTTATTCTTCTGATGCAACTTTATGCAAGAGCATCTCTACATTATCATTTCCACAGCAGCAATGCTAAGATTCTTTTTTTCTCTTCGGAATTTCTCCACTACATCTTGTTATGCTGTACTGTTTTGCAGTGCGGTTTATTGACTAGTTACAAATACAATATGTTCTTATTGTAAAATGTGCTGATGGATACAAATCTTACTTTTTCTTTTGAAGAAGCAGGGACAGAACTTGATGCACCGACTGCAATTACCTCGACAGATTCCGTCTTTTTTAATGGTCTGACCTGCAGATCGGGGTTTTGTCCAGTTGCAGTTTCTTTTGATTGAACTGTATTCAACTGCCATGGTGAATCATTTTTGCTTTCATGCAACATTCAGCTGTAAAAAAACAAACAAACAAAAAAAAACCTTGATCGTGGATAAGTTATACTTTCTCTAAAACTGAGCCACACGGCCTTCTCTAAGTGCTCCAGTTTCCTGAACTCAGGCATTTGGTCAAAATCCAACCAAAAATAAACTATAATATATCCCCCTTTGTGTATAGCATTTTTCTTTCCTTTTTTTTTCTTTTCTACAGATCTTGAAATCTAAAAGTGGACAGTACAACACTACAAATATCTTTTTGACTCTTAAAAAACTTCGAACCTGAATTAAAGTGCTTTATTAGTACGGATCGGGCATTGAAATGAGAGCTCTGCGCTGGTGCTTATCCAAAAGGCGAGGATAGTGATTTTCTGGTCCACCTTCCTTCCAAGATCATTGATACAAGCAGCTGAAATGAGATGTTATCTTTGGTGGATGGCTGGGCTCAGCCTCAGAGATGGGGTGAAGAGTTAGCTCATTTGGAGAGAGCTCGGAGGAGAGCCGCCACTCCTCCCCATCGAACATTAGTCAGCTGTGGTGGTTTGGGCATCTGATTGGGATTCAATTTGGTAACCTCCCATTAGAAGTTTTCCAAACACATCCAAGTGGGAGACCCCGGGTCAGACCCAGAACTCGCTTGAGGGATTATATATGCCCTCTTGCTTGGGAACGTCTTTTAAGGAACTAGTTTGAGCTGGCGGGTGTCGCTAGGCTAGGGATGTCTGGATTTCCCTCAACCTGACCTGGGATAAGTGGAAGATAATGGATGGATGGATGGATGGTATTTGTTCTTTTGAAAATGTGTCATGAATGTGTCATAAAGTCTTTACTTTGGGCAGCCGAGTGTTTTCTCTATAAATGATCTCACGGTTTTGATGCAAGTGTTTTTTTTTTGTTCCTTTTTTGTTAAATCTGTTTACAGGAAAGCTGACTTTTACACAAATTGTTGTGTTTTTCACACTTGTCAACCTCCGTCTCTCAGCGTCAGAGACAGGTCGGGCTGCCTTGAGGGTAAGAGCTAATGCTGCAGCATAAATAATGTCAAATTCTGCTGCTTCTGTGGAAGCACAGGAAGTGCGACAAATAATTACACTTGGTACACTTTGATTTCAACAGTGGTATCCCCATTTTTAGATGTGTAAACCTAATGTGGACAGTTGCATGGCAACCACAATAATCTGCTACCCCTCTCAACCTTATATGTCTGCTTAATGAGACTGTTAGTAGCAATTACAACTGACACAATTTGTGGTAATTGATTCGTCAATTTGCTAATCAGCAGATAAGATGATAATTGAGTAACACTTATTTCTTGTCATTTTTCAAGCAACAATATCAAATACTGTATATTAGATTTGGGAGAAGTGTTTTTCTTTGACTAGATTGGGTTTTCTTTGCTGTCCTTGGAGCTTTTTTTTAATTTTGAAAGTTAGCTGGAGCGGGAGTTTAATCTGAGTTCCTTTTCAAACACTCTTAACACGCAGTGCATTCACTCTGTTGCTCTAATGAAACCTAGCTCTGCTAATCGTGATCTGCTGTCCAGTAACAACCAGTAACAGTAGCCCCTTTCACACTGCGACCCGCTACCTTAGCGGGTCCAAATTGCACCTTCGACCCGCGTCGAGCAATGTGAACGCTTGGCGTGTTAAGGCTCTAGCATGGTTGCTGCGTCTGCTCGCGCGAGCGGTGTTGATGACGTCACGAGTTCGTGCCCGCCATATATAGTGGCGCAAGTCGATGCGCCAGTAGTTGCAATTTTCTCCGTCACAGAGGTGGCGCTGCTACGTGAAGGTTACCGCTACTCTACAACCACGAAAGTGGAGAAGAAAACAATGAAGAGCAGGAATACTGTCATAAATTATACTGCTGCAGTATTCGGATCATTTTAATTTTTTAATTCAGTTAAAAGAGGTGATGGTCTGAAGCCCCCGGCATCACCACTTTTTGAGTCTCTGCCCTCTTCTTTGCCTTCACGTATCTGTCCCGTAGCTTCTTCCACACATTCTTACAGAACTCTCCCTCTTTCCCCAAAGTTCTGCCCATCTCTGTGCACCAGTTTTGGGAGTTTACGTGCTCCCTGTGCTGTTTCACTGCAGTACAGCTGCCTGTACAAACGCACCTCCTGACTGAGCCTGGTCTCACAACGGTCCATCCGGTTTTTCGTTGGTGGCGCCGCCAAGTTACAAAAATCGACTGGTGCACGACAACGCGCTGCGGCGTCTTTTCAAGGGAAGTGCCATGCCTTATACGTCATTTTGACGTCACGGTCCGCCACCGCCGTGACAGACGCGTCAACCATGCTAGCGTCTTTATGCTGCGTGTACACCAAGAGCGACCTACGCTACCTGAGCGCCGGAAATCATTATTTCTCTATGGAGGGTGAGCTAACTGGGCGACCAGAGCGAATTTGCCAGTGGCGAAGAGAACTGAGCTACAAGAGCGGATTCCCAGCGATTAAACTCAAGCTAACATTATGGTAATGAGCTATGACGCGGTTCGGCGAAAACCAATGACAATCCACAGATTGTAGGGGTCCGACAATCCGCGGGTTTCGCGGAAACAAGGCAAGGCAAGGCAAGGCAATTTTATTTATAGAGCACAATTCATACACAGGGCAGTTCAAAGTGCTTCACAGCTACATAAAATCACAAGAAGGCAATAAAATCATTAAAAAGAAACAAAAAATAAAATAAAGAAATTAAAAACCCATTAAAATAATCATTATTTAATTAAAAAGCAAAGAGTGCAGATAAAATACTTTCAGGTGTCATATGCACAGCTAAATAGAACTGTTTTCAGCCTGGATTTAAACATTGTCAGAGTTGAGGCCTGTCTCACATCTTCTGGAAGACTGTTCCAGACTTTAGGAGCATAAAACTGAAACGCAGTCTCACCTTGTTTAGTCCTGACTCTGGGCACCAGCAGGAGACCCCTCCCTGAGGTTCTCAGAGCCCGAGTTGGTTCATATGGCTTTAACATGTCAGAGATGTACTTTGGCGCTTGACCATGAAGAGACTTGTACACAAGCAGAGCTGTTTTAAAGTCTATTCTCTGAGCGACAGGAAGCCAGTGCAGAGACCTGAGCACTGGACTAATATGGTCGTATTTCCTGGTTCTAGTCAGGACTCGAGCAGCAGCGTTCTGGATGTACTGCAGCTGTCTTACAGCCCGTTTAGAGAGCCCAGTGAGCAGGCCGTTACAGCAGTCTAACCTGCTGGAGACAAACGCATGGATTAGTCTTTCTAAGTCTGGTTTAGACACTATTCCTTTGATTCTGGCAATGTTTTTTAGATGGTAAAAAGCTGCTGATGTTACAGATTTAAGGTGGCTGTTAAAGTTCAGGTCTGAGTCCAATATTACCCCGAGATTTCTAACTTGATAGTTAGGTTTTAGAGAGAGAGTCTCAAGGTGACTGATAACACTTTCTCTTTGTTTCTGTGGGCCACAGACAATGATTTCAGTTTTGTCTGAGTTTAGCTGGAGGAAATTGTTTTGCATCCACACAGTGATCTGTTCGATGCAGCGACACAATATATCTACAGGCCCGTGTTCTCCTGCCGTCAGTGACACGTAGATCTGAGTGTCATCTGCATAGTTGTGGTAGGACACATTATAGCTGCGTATTAGCTGGCCTAGTGGAAGCATGTACAGATTGAACAATACGGGTCCCAGGATTGACCCCTGGGGAACCCCACAGGTCATAGCCATTTGGTCTGAGACACAGTTACCAATTTCAACAAAATATTTCCTGTCCTCCAGATAGGACTTTACTTGCATCTGTGTTCAGGCGGATGTCATTTGTCACTTTGATCAGAGCTGTCTCAGTGCTGTGGTGGGGCCTAAAGCCTGATTGGAAAGTATCAAAAGCATTGTTAGACAGGAGAAAGTCACTAAGCTGTTGGTATACAACTTTTTCTAGGACTTTGCCTAAGAATGGCAGGTTTGATATGGGCCAGTAGTTGTTCAGTACTGTGGCATCAAGATTGCTCTTCTTTAGAAGAGGCTTAATGACAGCAGTTTTTAAGGCCTTTGGAAATGTTCCAGTCTGGAGTGAGATGTTGACTAGATGAGCGAGTTGTGGTAACAAACTGCTCAGCACAGACTTTAGGAATCTAGTGGGCAACTCATCAAGGCAGCACGTTGATGAACTCAGACTGCAGATGGTCTCTTCGACTGTTTTGTCAGTAACAGGTGTGAAATGTGTCAGCTCTAGGTGTCTAGCTGGCTGCAGAGTAGTTATTTGTGTTGTGGAAATTATTGCATTTTTAATCCCTTGAACTTTGTCATTAAAGAATGTTGCAAACTCATTACACTTAGATGTAGAAATGAGTTCTAAAGGCAGTGAAACTGGAGGGTTTGTTAATCTGTTTACTGTAGCAAACAGGAAACGAGAGTTGTTACTGCAGTTTTTGATGATTTCAGAAAAATAACTCTCCTTTGTTCTACGCAAAGTCTGGTTGAACACACATAGCTTTTCTTTGTAAGTCTCATAATGAACCTGGAGCTTTGACTTGCGCCATTTCCGTTCGGGTCTCCGGCACTCCCTTTTTTGTGTCCTGACCGACTCTTCTTTCCTCCATGGCGCCCTTTGCCTACTTTTAACCATTCTAACCTTGACAGGAGCAATGGTATCCAAAACATTTAAGAGACTTGATGTGTAAGAGTTCAACAGATCATCAACATCAGAACACAGGGTGTTCTCAAACCTAATCATTTCCATAAACTGTGTCCCTGTTCTGTCATTTATGAGTCTTCCCCGAACAACTGCAGACCCAGCTGCTGATTTGGGTAAAGTAGATAGGTCGAAGAAAACACAGAAATGATCAGATAAAGCAACATCGACGACATTCACGTTTGAAATAACAACACCCCTTGAAATGAGCACATCTAGAGTGTGCCCTCTGTTGTGGGTGGGCTCAGTCACATGCTGAGTTAGACCAAACATTTCAAGGACAGCAGTGAGCTCTTTAGCTTCCTTGTTATGCGCTACGTCCACATGCACATTCAAGTCCCCTGTTATGACTAAACAGTCAAAAGCAGTGCACACAATTGAAAGTAGTTCAGTAAAATCATCAATAAAACAATTCTGTGGTGGTTTATAAATGGTGATATAAAGTATGGAAGATTGTTTTATCTCCATTTTGAATGACACATACTCAAATGATGAAAAAAAACCCAAATGACAACTTGTGGGTGGGTATATTGTCCCTGAACATGGCACAAACACCCCCACCCCTCTGGTTTTCTCGTGTTTCAGACACAAAATTGAAGTGAGGTGGACTAGACTCAATCAGGACTGCATTTGCTGTGTTTTTGTGGAGCCACGTCTCAGTTAAAAACATAAAATCAAGATTGTGAGAGGAAATAAAACTATTAATTAAGAATGATTTGTTACTTAAAGATCTGACATTGAGTACTGCGTGTTTGAGATTAGTTATAGTTGAACTGGATGCTGTGTTCTTGCAAGGGATATGTATAAGATTTCTCTGATTGGACAGTCTGATTGTCCCTCTCTTCAGTCCATCCTTGGACCTCTGGTTGAGTTGGTGTTTACCAACACAGAGGCCCTTAGCGTCCTAGACAACAGCATTGACGCTGTTGGAAATGATGGTTGTGGGCACCGGTGGTGGGGGCCAAGCTGGGGGGGCTTTGGTCGATGGAGTAGGCTGGGGAGGGAGAGGGGCTCGATGCTTCTTTGAGGATAGAATTCTTGATCTTGCCATGTTTGGCGTGAGAGGAACCATTTTGATCCCCAATTTCACCAAGCTTTCAAGGTGATCAGGAAATCTCCTGGGTGACGGTGGAGAAGAGAACGATGGTGAAACATCTCTGGAGGGTGTAGATGCAGCAGGTGGGTCCCAGGCCTGTGGTGAGGCCCGTGGTGAAGGCAATGGTGGAGCTGCTGAATCCTGTGTTCGGGATGCTGGAGGTGCTGCTGTGGCTGCTGTGGCTGAATCCTTTGCTGGGTCCTTGGGTGGCGAGGCAGGAGCTCTTCTCTGGCTCGTCTTCTCTCTCTGCGGCAGCACAGGACCCGGTCCTGGTCCTGGTCCTGGCCCTGGCCCTGGCCCTGGCCCCTTCTGATGCCTCAGAGCGTGGAGAAGATTATCCGTCAGTCGTCTCACTCCACCTCTGTTCAGGTGTGGGCCTTTTCTTTGAAAGAGATCATCTCTTTGCCAGAAAAGATTAAAGTTCTCAATGAAATGAGGTCCTCTGGACTCACAGACTTTGGACAGCCATGTGTTCAACTGAAGCAGCCGGCTGAATTTGTTGATCCTCCTGTCGATGTTTGGGAGAGGTCCACTTATGAATGTTGGTATTGTCACTTTATCAAGACTCTCAAACAGTTTCTCAAAGTCTTTTTTTAAGATTTCAGACTGATTCTCTCTGATGTCCACTGCACCAACGTGCACAATCAGTTGTTTCACCCCTTGGTGTTTTGCCAGTACCTCTGGTAGTAATCTTGTGATGTCAGAGACAGTGGCACTTGGATAGCTGCATGTAACCATTCTGTTTATGTTTATATTAGATATGGCTCCGTCTCCAAGCACAAGAGTATCTTTGACCTTGACACTCGGCACAGTTTCTCCGTCCATCTGCTGTTTTGTACCGTCTCTCTGTCTGTTACACTCAGTCACATTTGGCTCTGACAGTGGTAAAATCTGTTTGTTAACTTTATTCCGGGTGATGTTACATATCCTCTGTTGATACCAACAGTTTGACGATTCTTCGGCTTAGCACCAAGTCCATTATAAGTGTCTTTACAGAGTCTTGGAAAAGACACAGTATCATTTAGCTTTAAGTTGGAGGTAGCAGTTTTTTCACCCTTTCCTTTGGAAGTAAATGTGGACTTCTTACCCCTGGATTCCATTGGGAGCGTTTCATGAAGTCCCATTTCAGTTTCTAAGGCAAAAATCCTTACTTGTAGCGCCCAAATTTCTTGTTGATATATCCGACTGCTTTCACAGGGCATGTTGAAAGGATTGTAGTCGCTGGCTCGTCAGATAAGTTGTAAAAAGAATAAAAATTATTTTTAAAAAGTCTTGGTTCACTTAAAAGAAAAAGAATAAAATTATATCCAAGTCTTGTGGAAAGAAGTAAAATGATTTAAAAGCAAATAAAGCGATAAGCAGCAGGAGGAAGCAGAGACACGTCTGCACTCTTCAGAAGCAGGAAGCAGACGTGTAAACTTTGGTTCCTATCCAAACAATAGTCGTTTAATCCTGAGACTGTTGCAATTGCCGTGTCGAGTGCTTCAATACAATAGTGTAGTAACGCCACGCATACCTTTCTCACTGCAATTAAGTTTTATTTCGGATTTATTTTGGATTCTATTTCGAATCTAGTTTATTTTCACAGCTGCCTCTGCTATTCCTGCTCTTCTCAGGCGTACCTAATGTAGTTTTACATAATTTGTAACGTGATGTATATCTTGTATGACAAATTGTAAATAACAACACGTTTATTCGTGTCCCTGCCCTCTCTCTCCTCATGTTTTTTTTTCGCGGGGGTGCTGCACAGCCGCGGGGCCTTTAAAAATTAAACAGTCTAAATGTGACGTCACGAGCTACCAAAGCTACCAAAGCAAATTCTCAAGCGAAGCTTCTCCAGCTACCTCCGCTACCAGGTAGCGTAGGTCGCTTTTGGTGTACACGCAGCATAAGTGACCTGTGTCGCCTGAAGCCGAGTTCAGGGGGCGTTGCCTAGTGGCAGAGCGTCACACGAAACACATAAAATGCTGGGCGTGTACAATGACGTAGGCACAAGCCATGCGTCGGAGGTAGGGTTAAATACACCTTGAGGACTCGTTTTTGCAATTGTATATGCAGTTCATGGAGATGTTATTTTACGGGGTGTAGATAGTTACAACGTGGGAAGCCGGGGAAGAACATATGCGGAGAATACAAGAGCACTATTGTCCCCGAAATGTGGCGGTAAATAACGTCCTCTGCTCGGAAGCTGAGGTGCTCGCGGACCTCCTTGTCTCCCCAGTTGGCCATATTAAAAAATGTCTCGAACTTGATGTAGGCTAAAACAGAGTAAAACTTGTCCTCACCTGTTGCTGTTGTTCTGAATCAGCTGTCCATTCTGTCTTTTAAACTCCTCACGTCACGGTCGAAAGGCGAGTCGAGTTGACGCGGCAGACCGGGTCGGCAGTGTGAACGGAACAGCGGACACGCTAAATTCGCGGATTAAACGCGGGTTATTCCTCAGTGTGAAAGGGGCTACTGATATAACTAAACCAGGCACATGATCACAACATTCCAGCATTGTGCAAGGGTAGTCTGAACATAAATGCTGGCAGTTTGAATGAGAAGAAATGGAAAAGAAGAAATGGTTTTGAGAAGAAGTGGGAAGTGTAGTGAATGGTTTGGAAATGAAAATGGAGAGCATTTAGGATGAGACCTTTAATAGGCAGAGGACTTGATGTATGTAGCTGTATAGATGTGTGGGAAGTACTTAAAACACTCACCCACTAATGAACACTTCACAAAGAGCCCTCCTGCGCTACCTCCTTTCCCTCCTTCTCTGCATTTTTCCCTTCCCTCACCCCCCTCCTGTGCTGTCCTCTTCCTGACATCCTCTTTTTCATTTCCATGAATGTATGGAGCCGTAAGCCCGGTGATTCGGGACAAAACCTCTCCACTCCTGTTTCATTACTGATGAAATCACACTTAAAGAGAGTGTGTGCGTGAACACTTGAGCAAATAAAAGCAAAGGGGGGGGAAAGTTATGATGGTGGAGCAGGTGCACCTCAGGTTGCAAGTGAGTGTGTGTGAGACGGGAAGAAGAGGGAGAGATGAAGAGTGAGACGGAGGGATGTGCGCACAGCATTCTGCCATTGCCACCTGCTCTCCAGCTTTGATAGAAGGTTGCGCGTGTGCTTACCAAGTGATGAACACTAGTGTGAAAGAATTCATGCATGAAAGAGGAAGCGCGAGCGGGCAACACAGAAAACATGCATTAAAGAAAGAGAGAGGCACAGAGCTAGAAAGAGGGGGGTGGGCTTAGGTGCAAGCATCATAGCAGCTCATATCCTCCCATAAGCTCTGCTTTCTCCTGCACACAGAAGACCGATGCTGATCCACACGCCCTCTTTCCTTTTCTCTAACCCTCTCCTCCTTCTAGTCTTCTCTCCAGTGGGGAGGGGGGGGGGAGCACTGCTCCTGCTGTGTTGATGGGTAGGCAGTTACAAACGTTACTATTTTGAGAGAGTCTGTGTATATGCTCTGTGCGCAGTGGCAAAGCATCGACAGGAGAGGAGAGCAGCGGAGAAAGGCAGAGCAAGCTTTGGCTTTTTCTTCTGCACATTGAATGCTGTGCAGAAGGGGATGGGGAAGCACAGTGAGCCTCGGACCTGCAGCTGATACCAAACCATTCCGCAGAATCCAGGTAGTAGTAAAGGAAAGGCATACTGAAAGTCAGGAGGGGAGGTCACGTGTCAAGGAGCTTCGCAGAGCAGAACTATATTCTTGTTTTTTTTTTCGTTGTTGTTGTTTAACACGTCAAAGGAAATAAGGCAAACAGAGACGAAGAGGTGGAGGTGAGAGGAAAGAGGAAAGAGAAAAAATGGCGAGTTTTGGAAAACTCACAGACTACTTTAACCGCCGCAAGTCTCGAGAGGAGCTGCGGGTGGGCAGAAGCTCGCGGCGGAGCGGCAGTTACTGCTGCACTGTGGCAGAGGCCAGGTAACCTGTGTGGATGTCTGTGTTTCTGTAGGTGTGTCTGTGCACAGGTTTGCATGTCCTCACCGAGTCTCCATGGCGTGCTATGGATTTGTCCCTATCACTGTAAGCACTCTTACTTCCCTATATTCTGTATTTATCTGTACAACAAAATGAGCCCATGTGTGCACATGCAGTGTCTCGATTGTGGTCATTTTCCCATTTCCCGAGACCACTAGTCACACGCGTGCATTCACTGAAATGTATATTGCCTCAATTCTCGAGAAAAACAACATCCTAGATAATTTGAAAAAGTCGGTCTATAGGTGTGTGGCGTTGTGTCTATACATAGAAACTGTTTGTCAGGCTTACAGGTGCTTGTTTTGTGTGCGCGCCTGTGTTTGTCTGCATGTGTGAGCAAGCATTGTGTTACATAAGTGTGAAGGTGCAGTTGATGTGTGCCGTCAGGCATGCTGATAGCTACTATAGATTCTTCCCACTGATGCTGAGTTTCATACAGAGCCTTTTTCTATAGATAGAAATGCAGAGGATAAAGTCAATAAGCTGCATATAGAGTCTGCAGACATACGGAGAAAGGGAGAAGGAGTCATACACAGTATCATTATTCACTAACATCCCAGCTCACAGGTTTCATACTGCTCTACACATTTTTAAACTTTTTACCGTTTGTTGTTTGGAATATACAGCAAACAGGAGGTTCATTTTAATCCCTCGAGTATTTTTCTCCTGAGATAGAATTTAGGTAAACAGCATTCATGTCTAATGTCCATTATCTACTTTACCACCGTTTGAACAGCTAGATTTGAATGATTTTAAAAATTACAGTGTGCAACAATAATGATGATCTATGCAAAGTTGTTGTTCACATTATCAAAGCTTGTTTGACTTTTCTTTTTGTAATTCAAAGTCAGCCATTATTTTATTAGCGCAGTGAGTTCTTCTGCATGGGAAGAATAGCTATTCAATCACCATAAAAAGCAGGTAGAAGAAGGGCACAGTTGATGAATTGGTGAAGTTATTAGATTCTGTTTTGTGAGGAATTTGAAGACTCATCCTTGTGAAATAAAGGATCATACTTATTAAAAGAACAGGGAACAGTGTCTGAATCAACTTAATCGAATAGGGAAAACGTCAAAAAAATATTAACACTAGATGGGAGGCACTGATTGAGAACTGAGCTTACTGGAGTTTTGCTGAAGTTGCTCATTTTCTCCTCGAGACGTAATTTAACCAACCAATACAGACGTAATTCATTGCTAAACTGTGGATGGAGATGGTAGCTATATTCAATTTGACCTCTAGAATCCAGTAATTGTAAACACACTGTTAGTGAATCCCGTGGTATTTAATGCTTTGAATCAGATAAAATAAATAAATAAATGAATTCATTATAACAGCTTTTAATTTGTGCATTAACTTCTTGAATTCATAAAACAGATGTAATTTGTCACGCTTGCTGTTGAAGTTGGAACCCGCGTAAAGTAGAAAACAAAACAAAACAATAAAATAAAATGCAAGTAGTCTTGCGGTACCTAGGTTTTAGGGTCGTCTGTCTGTCCATAATTCAGGACTTTTGCCCGAGCATTTGTTAGGAACACCTTGAAGGGAAGTTCTTCATGCAGGCTTGAGGTTTAACTGATCAGCATGCACAGGCCCGCCGATAGGGGGGCCCATTCAGAGAATTTTGTCCCGGGCCCAGCCAAACCTGTCAGCGGCCCTGAGGATGCGGCCAAAAGATCAGAAGATGATCTTTAAAGAGTCTGAAGAAAACGCTATGCTGCATGACTGACTGCTTTTAGGACATTACCAGAATCAGGAACTAGTTTGAGCTGGCGGGTGTCGCTAGGCTAGGGATGTCTGGATTTCCCTCAAGGACCCCCTACAACCTGACCTGGGATAATTGGAAGATAATGGATGGATGGATGGTATTTGTTCTTTTGAAAATGTGTCAAGAATGTGTCATAAAGTCTTTACTTTGGGCAGCCGAGTGTTTTCTCTATAAATTATCTCACGGTTTTGATGCAAGTGTTTTTTTTTGTTCCTTTTTTGTTAAATCTGTTTACAGGAAAGCTGACTTTTACACAAATTGTTGTGTTTTTCACACTTGTCAACCTCCGTCTCTCAGCGTCAGAGACAGGTCGGGCTGCCTTGAGGGTAAGAGCTAATGCTGCAGAATAAATAATGTCAAATTCTGCTGCTTCTGTGGAAGCACAGGAAGTGTGACAAATAATTACACTTGGTACACTCTCAAGTTTTCAAGTTTGCTTGGAGTGAGATTTGGGCGGGGCAGGGGCCGGGCCATGTGCGTGGGGGGTTTCTTTCGGGTTTTTTTTTGGGGGGGGGGGGGGTGTTCCCTTGCAGTATCCCATTGCCATAAACTAGCTACTTAAAGAACAAAGAAATTGTTTTATTTATACCAAAATCACAAATCTTCACTTTTACACTAAATTCTGCTATATTTTAAAATAAATTGTTTTAGGTATGCAAAGTCTTAACAAACAAAAAAACTGACAAATTAAATTAAGAAAAACAAACATAACCCCAAATGGGCCCCTTGAGCAGTGGTGGTTATTCTGTCCCTCTCTGTGTGTGTTTGTTTATGAGTGTTGTAAGTGTTTGTGGCAGATTTTGTTGCTTGATGACTGATATTGGGGGCTCCCATTTAAAGCACTGTGGCTCAATGTCAGCCATTTTCACAGTCATGATAGATGACAGAGTTCCATTCAGAGCCAACGTGTTCCTGGTCTTGGTTTTATTGAGCCCCACCATGGAAAAAACCCTCTCTGAATCAGCATTTCAGCGCGGCAGAACTAATACCAGTTTGGCAATTGTAGATAGCCTTGGGAATCTGCTCATACCAGTCACCTTTGAAAAAAATTAACCACGGAAGCCTAATTACACTCCTACATATTTTTCATTTTTCATTAAGTTGCTCATGTCAAAGGGTGTGTGGTGAATATTTAGGTCTACTACTCCAACGAACACTTTAATCGGCAGGTGTTGGTCTTTTACAAAGAAAAAAAAGGAATATGCGCATTAGTCCGCAAATATGTCCAAATATTTCAGGCACGCACGCCAATCAGGCTGAATTGATTTGAGAATCATCCCCGGTCAGCTGAATGACAGCCAGTGTAACGCGGCTCTGGTTTAACCTTATTTTGTTTAACTTGATTTAACTTGACACTCGCCAGATGAATGGGCTCCGCCTTGTTCCCCGAACATTCAGAAAGTTCAGCGGACATACACGCGGGTCTGGCGATAAATAAAAGTACCCTTAACATGATTCCCTTGGTCAAGTGAAAAATGGTTGATGAAATGTGCAGTTTATGAGCTCTAAATGAATAAAATAGTGTGAGTTTTATTGTGGTAGGATTTTGAAAGCCAGAACTCCACTCAGTCCATATCCATACCCAGGCAAAGTGGTAAATAATCCTTTTGGTTTATCCGCAATAAATGAGAGACTGGCAAAGTAGAGGTGGGTGTGGGTGGGTTGCTACGGGGGGTTGCTAAATCAAGACAGCTGTACCAGAGCTATAGTTCTGAGCTGTACGAGCGCACAGTAACCTGCCATTGACTGGTTTATAGTATAGTGAGAAATGGCATGTGTGGCGTGTGAGCGTGTGAACTTGTTGAAATGCGTGTGTTTCACGCTCATTGCGTGAGACTTGAGAGCCCTGTTTTAGGACATTGACTGAAAGCTAGCAGCTAGTGGCATTAGCCATCTGTGTTTTGTTTTGTTTTTTTGTAAAAAGAAGACCCAATATGTGTTAACACGTGCTGATGTTGTCAGCTAAATAACACCCACCAAAATGGAAAAGAGCATCAGGCATTTTCATTGCTATCAAGTTTAAATTTCTAGTATCCTGACAGCCCTATTACAGATTTAGTTAGAACTCAGGTGCTCATGTGTTTAGTTTTGCATATGGTTGCCAAGATACAACTCCTGCTAATTGAACTAAGGATAAATGTGAAACTCAGTTTTGACCAGAAGCAATGATGCCTATCTTTCTGCTTTAATGTTTCTGGATGTTTAGGGATGTTTGAATCTATTCTTCATTTGCTATGATACCAGCTCAATGTTGGGGAGCCAGCTGTTTACACCTCAAACCAGTCATTACTGAGGTCATGTAGAACTGGGAACACTGTCAATTAGTCATTTATTTTATCAATGAAAGGTGAGGACGGTCTTTCATTTAAGCATAGGATCTGTTTTTTATTTATTTATATATATATACATATATGTATGTATGTATAAATGTTGACGCCTGTGTCACCTCACCAAACTTAAAGGGTGAATTGATTGTTTTATATCCAAATGATGCAAGCTGAGCTTCACTTGGACGTCCTCATGTTCAGCAGAGGATCATTTTTAAAAACAGTTACCCAGAAACAGAAGGACAGGTGGGTGTACACTGCAAAAACGTGAGCTAAATGGATGCATGTAACCACAGGCTGATAATTCAAGTGGTTTTCTTCTTTGACAACAGCCACATTAAAAGGCGTCTGAGTTGATAATGAATTCTACAACTGGGACGGACGAGTGTATCGAAACGCTAATGTAAAAAAAACTCCCACTGCTGCCACTACTCTACCCTTTGAAATGATGTCGAACAAATCTCATATCATTCACTCAAAGGAGAAGTGTTAACGTGGGTGGACATCTGGTGGACAAAAAAGCAATTCAGATTTCCTGCCTTTTATAAATCCAGCATGTCACACATCCCCACACTCTCTTTGTCTCTCCCACTTACTGTCTCTTTCGTAAGAAAAGCCACCTCCTTCCTGTGCCCCTCTGTCTTTTCATGCCTGTTCTGTCGGAACTCTGACATCCCCAAGGGAGGAGTCAGAGGAGTTCGGGGCTTTCAGCGTTGCTACAAGACTGCTGAAGAGTGCAAAGCTGCAGTCTGCCTCCACTGTCTCAACATGAATAAGAACAGAGGGAAACATGCGGTGGCATTTAGGAATCTACATGTTAGGGAAAGGTAAACAGAGTGACAGTTTCTGGGGCTGTTGTCATTCAATGTTCAGCTTGAATGGAAATTGGGCTCACGGTCTTATTTATCACCCATTTCAAACATTGCAGCACTGTCAAGCCAAATGCTCGTGCTGCACAGCGGGCCTGTCCTCACTGGCCTTTCAGCTGTCGACTTTTACCATCTAATTGAGACATTAAACCTTTTTAGTTTGACCTGACCAAAATTGGATTTTGGGGACTGATGATGCCAGTATTCGTTTTCAGTAAGTAAGCAAGTAAGTAAGTAAGTAAACAAATAGATGAATGAGTCCATGGATAAATGAATAAATAATGAACTGAATGCACCGACATCATTTCTGAGGAGATTTGTTTTAGTACATAGTATGTTGAGTAAGAAGAAGCAATAGAAGTAAAGTATGGGTAAGGAAAGGAAAAAGAAAAGAAAAGTAGGAGTAAAAAAAGAATGCTGATACCTCAATACGTTCACTCGAATAGAAATTGAAGCCTTTGGAATTCCATTTTCTAAAGTGAAACGGTGTAGAATAAGGAGTCTTTAGCAGAATCAAGGCATTATCTGTGGGTACAGCTGTAATGAATTGGAGACGGTCAGTCCATGGTAAAAGTGAGTGATGTTGAATCAGTCTGTGGTTAATGTCCTTCCCGTAATGTAGACGGATAAGCCTGCAAGTTCACAATTAGTGGCCTTTACTCCTGCTTATCATTTAAGCTGCTCAGTGCTGCTTCACTCCATCTATTTAGTTTATCGACCAACGTCTGCTGCGTGACTGAAAGAAAAAGACAGTCGTTAATCCGGCCCTACTGTATGTCATTCTTGCTTTCTGTAACGCCCCGAAAGCCTTCGCCAGCAGATACATAAGTGCTGCTGTCGGGATTCTGTTTTGTAGATCACTATTTTTTTAATCATTTTGTGCCGAGGGCAATGTCTCACACAGGTAGGGCGATTCAAATATGAGAAAGGAAATCAATGGAAAGGCAATGCAAGTAAGAAAAAGAAGCATGGCAGTGGAGCACTTCAACTCTCAAACACACAGCCATATATTTTCAAACACTCTGACAACACATTAGTACTGAACAAGACTTTTAATACCGGTAAATGTCTCAGTAGAGAGACGCAAGTAGGGTTTATGAATGAGTAACCACAAAATGTTTAATGGGATTTACAAGAGCTGAATTCTTTATCATATGAATAAATAAAACGTAGATTTGCTGCAGTTGTTTACCGACTTTGATTCAGAAAAAAATGAAAAGATATAGAGCTGCGTTCTGTTTTTTTTTTTTTTTTTTACCCTTTTATTAAATGGCTGCAGGCATATGTGTGCAAAAGATACTCTTGAGTGTGTCTAAAGTTGGTTTCAGCACCATAGATAGTTTTCATTGCAGTAGCTGAATTCCCCACCATGCAGCAGTCATCAAGCTACTAGAAACACACTTCTGCAGACCTGACAACCTGTGCAGCTTTTGTCAAGGGCGACACAAGAGATTGCTCCGAAATGGTTAAAAGCGTCAGGGTTGGAAAAATATTTCAGCCGTTGCACATTGAAGTGAGGGAGTTGCATGTACTGCTTTTAGCTTCAAAATAGGTCACTAGTACAAACTGCTGTACATGTGTCGCACTGAAGTGTGTTCTCTGGTTGTAGGAGAACAGCACATTTCAGCCTGCAGTGCCAGCGAGATGGAGAACAGAGGCTCCTGCAAAGTCTTCTGAGTTCTCTTCAGTGTCGGTCAAGCACAAAGGGATAGCCTACGGAGAAGGAAACATTTGTTCTTTAAAGCTTATAGATAAAGTGATATGCTGGCTTGAGGTTTATCTGAAATAAAGATTTTTTTTTTTTTTTACTTTTTTTGCAGATAGTGTATTTTCACACATCTCAACCATCTCATGAATCGTTTTCATTCATCTTCCCTCCTTGCTACACTATCATCTGTCATTCGTGAGAAATCTGATTAATTTGCTGTGATATTTTCTGTGGCACACAGCTGTTTCCCTGCGCTGCAGCATGAGAGATAATGCGTTTGGCAACAGGAAACACGTCGTACACTTGATACTTTCAACTCAGGGGAAGACACTGACAATATAGATTGCTACTGGGAGTCAAAAATAAGCCTCTCCACTCCTCTCCTATCGTCTCCTCTCTTGTCCTTCTCCTTGTCTCTCCCCCTTTTTGTAGTCAGGGTCGCTTAGCAACAGGTTTGTTGGATGAGTGAAGCCCAAATTGTCAGAGTGGCCTGGGCCGGCTGTTCAACCCAATGTGTTATCATCGTGATGTGCCGGTGGGAGACCAGCAACTGTGTTTGTGCACATGCGACTGTGCTGTTCTACGTGTGTGTAAGTGTTTACCAGTGGGCCCCGAGTTATTTCCCCTCATGGAAATTGCAAGGAGGTGTGTGTGCGTGTGTGTGTGTGCTTCAGGAAAATACCTTTTCATGCAAGTCTGTATGGATTGTTGAGGAGTGGGAGACTTGTCACTTTCTAAAGTATGCGTTTGTGTGTGTGTGTGTGTGTGTGCATGTGTACCCTGCTTGCAAGTATACAGGCATCATAAAAGCATATTTCACCGTCAGTCAGACCTTTCTGTGTTGTCTGTATTTGTGTTTTGAAAAACATCCAGGGAATTTTCTGATCCCTGGTCAAATATTCACAACTTCAAAACACCCACCTTTTCTGTCAGGTTGTAGTTTAATAGCTGAGAGTGGGCAGATATCAGTGCTGTGGCTCATCAGACCTGCAGTCGGGTGTGTAGTTGTGTACCTGGGACTTGGAAGCAGCTGTTGGTTTACCTAATACAGTATACCCCAAGTGTGAACTAGCTCTATAATCGCAATATGTTTGGGGGGGACTGAAGTATTTCCCTCAAACACTTTGAAAACCCTGCTCCCCTTTATCATAAATGAATTCATAGTAGGCACTCCTTTTAGGCATTCAAACACTTAATGGACTAAATATTTTGGTAGAAGAACAGGTTGAACTGTACAGTTTGCATCACTTGGATGATATTTTTTTCTTGACTGATGAGAATATGTATCGCTGTAGTTCCTGCCGCTGCCATTGCCCGTTTGGGCTACATAAAAGACATTTAAGACATACAGTAAATGCACCTTTTTTTTTCTGTTTTGAGCTAATATTGGATCATATGTCTCAAGAGAGCAACTTTACAGGAATACAACCTGTTGAAAATTGCAGGAGTCCATTGAGTGTTTGTGTTTCTAAAACCGTTTCCTCGGTTTTAAAGCCTGGAAGTGGGGGTTAACTGTCATGTTGTCATCACCAAATCTCACTCATGCTGTAGCTCTTCAAAGTGCTCACTACAGATTTGATGACATACAAGCAGTGTTGGGATGACAAAATCACAGTGAAGATGGGAGACGGAGATGACTTGTTCCGTAACCACGCCGTTAAAAATCTGAAAGTGATTCTTGAATTCCTTCTTCAAAATGATTTCAAAATCACAGCGAAACAAACTCACCTCACATCTTCCCTTGAATTTCTTCTTTGAAGTTGATCTTCTAAAACAAATCTCAGTTTAAATGCCAGAACTCAGAAAAGATGTCAGAGCTCGTCGGCGCGGAAGAAGTCAGCTTGCTTTTTCGCAATTGATTTTCTGCCGAGAATCATATGCTCAGTACACAAACTTGGCCCTCAGCACTCTGGAGGTCAGTTGTCTTTGGACACAACAAGACTGACCTGTGTCTGAAATTCTGTCTGCTTCAGTGACTTTGACCACATCAATTTGATCAGAGCTTGATTTATTTATTTATTTATTTATTATTTATTTGATTAGGACAATGCACATTAATCAACATATCAGCAGAGCATTAATGTAAATATTCCAGAATTAGCAAAGTTGCTAAATTTCATCCGTTGTATCATAAAAAAAAAAAAAAAACATACAGACAATACACCATGACAAATGGATATAACATGCAGAAATCTGACATAAAAAAAAACAAAAACACTAATTCACATCAAAGTTAAGAGTTCATACACAAAATGGAAAGGACGGAGGGGTTACCCATGAGAGCAGGTCTGGGTTGTTTTCAACCGCTGTTTAAGGGTCTTTTTAAAGGTGGTGTAATTGTCACAGTTTCTAACATGAGTTGGCAGTGTGTTCCAAAACTGTGTTCCTCTGATGGACACCACCATTTGGCCAAATTTAGTCCTGCACCACTGTACATCACAGTCTCCTCTAGTCTGTGCTCTGGTGTTTACTCTAGAGGATTTTGTCTTTATGAAATCCTGTTATGGTGGAGGGGCTAATCCTTTCAAAACCTTAAAGATGAGACAGACATCCAAAAACAACTGATGGCTATCAAGATCCAAGATTTTATACTTTTTAATAATTTTACAATAATTGTGATGTATAGGTTTTTTTGTCAAGAGTTTTAAGTGTTCTCTTGAAGAGAGACTTGATTGGTTTTAAAGTACTCTCTGATGTATGTGACCATGTTGTATAACAGTAGGAAATATGAGTAAATATCATTGCATGCATATAAGTTTTCGCTGACTCCATAGTCAGGGACGGTGTTATTTGTTTGAAATTTGATCAATTAAATTGAACTGTACTTGTGACTTTTTTAACGTGTTGCTTAAAATTAAGATTGGAATCGAAGACTACCCCGAGGTACTTAAAATGTTCAACCACATCAAGTGTCTCTCCATCTTTTTTGTTGTTTTTTTTAAATGTTAACAACAGTTTAGCTGGCATCGGATGCCCATTATCTTCAGTGACTTTGTATTGTTGAGTCTTTTGAAGGATTCTTGCTTAAAGTGTCTGCGTTAAAGTGTCCCCCCCCCCAAGAAACAACAAGGCTGAGGCTGTGTCAATGGCTGTGACACTTCGGTGAAACAAAGGGAGGTGTAAGTGTTTGTGTCGTCTCCGCTGACTTCCAAAAGCCACTAAATAATAGATTTAAAAGCTATAGATAATCACATAAATGATACGGCTGTTGTTAAGCTGTTCCTTTGATTGTGGCTATTGATTTCCATTGGAGAGTGTGTGGTATTGGCTGCTGCAATCGATCAGTTGTTTTAGTCATTCGAATGACCCTCAGCCTGATTAAGCAGAGGTGAAAGTAATTTCGCTATCGATCTGTCAAGCTGCTTTTGTTTCTCATTCGTAGGAAGCCACGTGTTTCTACATGTTCACGTCTGTGTTTGTGTATGTGACAAAGGGTTGTACAGGCTTTTTAAAAAGATTTATTACTTGCATGAACATTCAGATTTAGCAGCCATCCCACTGACATTTGTGTATTATTTTTAACTAAAACAAATCCCCTCATTCTACATGTACTATTTATTCAGGTCCCTGGAAAGGAAGCTACAGAGACCCCTACTGGCGAAGTCTCGTACACTCCCCAGCATCCCCCAGTCTCCAACGGTCTCCAGGGTCCACCACTCGGATCTCATTGGTGGGAGTCCTCCACGCCTGAGGAACCCTCCGTCTGCCACCAGCCACTCAAAGGCCTGCACTCTGCCACCTGCAGGTAAAAACCAAATGGAGGCTGCAGCTGAACAGCTGCAGTGTCTTTAAGTTGCCAATCTTTGGGGAAACCAGGCGACTTTCTTAAGGTGACTCTATCTTTCATCCATCAGGGTGAGAAGTGAAGCTGAGGGAGTGTGATATTTTTGTGGCTGAGCAAAAAGTACCCGGTTAGATTGAATGAAACATGACGTAGAGGTGGAGCCTGACTAACAGCACTAATTTTGGTGCAGATTAAATCCCTTTCTTTAAAGTCGCAAGATAAGGCATTGGCTTTTGTGTGGGACTGTGTCCTTCCAGTTCATCTTTGAATAGTAATCTCTGACCTCTGAGCCCTGAATGTGTCAGCCTCTTGAACTTCAAGTCAAATGGTCGGTTACTAAAAAAGCATTATTTGCTGGACACACAACATTGTTAAGGGCACAAGAGCTTAAAGTAAATTCTTCTCAGATATGTCAAACACGACTCATTTCTTTCACCTTTCCCCCCACGCCTTTGATATTTGCCTCACATGACTGAGTGCACACAGCACCTACTTTTCACAGCAGTAGCATGTACAAGACAAATATAGAATATCCTCTCTCTGCCTCTCTGTTCTTTCTTCTCGGCTCCCCCTTTTGCTTTTATATCCAAATGTAGGACAAATGTTTTGAAGGGAAAACTTTGAGCAGAGTATGCAAGTCCAAAACAGGCAGTAGGGGGGAAAAGATATTTCTACATACATCTAAAATGACAGATCTCAGACATTTGCTCATACATTAATGACATATCTTAAACATTGTAAATGTAAATGTACTTTATTTATACAGCCCTTTACAGACAATCATTACGATGTACCAAAGTGCTTTATAGCAGGTAGAGAAGAATAAGTAAAAACAAATACAAACAATACAAGAACAGTGAAAGCAATAAAATACAACAAAATTGAATAAGATAAGAGTGTCATCATACTACTGGGTATTAAAAGCAATCCTAAATAAGTAGGTTTTTAGCCTAGATTTGAAGAGGCCCAGATAGTCTCCAAAAGATATCTTAAACATTGAACTGACAACAGAATAAATCTACGACTAGATGAAACTTATATTTACACAATTTCATAACTGACCTACATGCAGGATCTCATAATGCATTCATAATTTCTCAGTGGGTAGTAACAAATCAGTTGATTTCACTACCAGCAGCTCTGAAAAGTTTCCAAAGTGGGTCATTTGTGAAATAATCCTTCCTCGTGCCCAGACAATCACATGAAAGTTGAGGAGTCAGAGCTTTACATGTCTTCGGTTACACATCCTGAAACTCCGCCGAGAGAAAAATGACATTAGAGAGGAAAACCTTATCAGAATGAGAAAAAGTTTTCTTCTGGAGGTGAACCACAGTCCCAGTGGATTGACCGAGGGATACGGGAGGTTATAACTAAAAAACAACACAGTCAAAGTTCATATTCAAGCGTAAAGAAAATGTTTTGCACTGGTATCGCACTAATATTTGTGGTCTCGTTGAATTTATCATTGAAAGTAAGTTTGAGCTGCAGCCTTTTGGAGTTGCTGAAGGAACTGAATACGGATCGGAAATCCTACTGGCAAGTACAATGAAATAGTGCATGAAGAGCACACGAAGAGCACACGCCTTTTTTCTGTCCCTTTACTCCATATATTCTCAAAGGATGACAGCCTGGAAGACAATATCATGAGCAAAATCCTCCATCAATGCTGTGGCTGAGCAGCACAGAGATCTCAGATAGGTGAGGTTAGACATCTTGATCGTGCTGTGTAAGTATTTGGAAGACCAAAGTGCCTCCCAATCCTGACCATATATGTAGGGTGAGGCTGTACAGCTAATCTGAATGGGCTGTGAAGAACAGATTAAATGAGAAGCTAGCAAGCTGAAGAGAAGTTAAGCACAGGCTTGGTGGAGAACATGACAAAAGCAAGGCCGAGCGAGGAGCCGATGAGAGGCCTTGCGCCCATTTGTGGGGTGTGCTCACCACAGAAGCCTCTAGCCCCGGGTCTGCTGGACAAAATATGGTCTGGCACCAGTTAAGCTTTAGAGTAGGGGGTTGAGCTAGCAGAATGAACTCTCAGCACAGAGCAGATGCAAGGTCACGCGAGGAGCTGTGGCGCTCTGCTGCGCGATCAGCCGGAAGCTCTGCAAATACAGACTTTGACTTTGGGGGGGTCAATGGTTGTGCAAGCTCCAGATTCCTGTTTTTCTCTTTCTTTTTTCAAAAAGGATTTCTCGTTTGCTTCACAATTACAAATATTTTGCCTCTCCAAGGTTGTTGTTTGAATGATAAAGACTCCCAAAGTCTCCATTTCATTCCAGGTTGTAAGGGAACAAAAAAGGAAAAAATGGCACTGTACTAGTCAATTAAGCTGACTGGGCATGTTTTTTTTCCCCATCTTTTCTATATGTTAGAAATATTACAGCGAATACGCTCTTTGTTTAGGACACTTCGTTTGGCCTCTTCACTGATTAACACCGAAACATCATTCAGTGATTAACGTTAAGTAATAAAAGTGAGAAAAAAGACGGGAAATCATAAAAACACTCACTGCCAGAGACTTTCTCTCCCCTTCCCTCTGGCTCAGTCTTTACACCATTCTCTGTCATTATGCCTCGTTTGAATGATGACAATGTTACTTCGTCAATAAACCCACTTTGTTAGAGGGGCATCAGCCCGAGCCTTCAATTCTCTAATCTAATAAATCGTTCCTGTCACCACGTCTAATGATCCTGGGCTGAACAGCATCATCTGTGCTTGGTTGATGTAGACCAAGTGCTTCCATTTTACGCCCCTTTACATCTTTACTGTCTGTGTCTGCGCTGTTTCCCCCTGCCCTGGTGCTGCTCTGATGGAAATATCAAATTAGAGAATTCAGTCTCACGTGGCTCCTTGTTGCCAAGCAACTACTGTCATCTACCATGATGCTGCTTCACTCTGCCTGCCTCTCTTTATCCCTCCGGTTATCGGAAGACAACTTTTTTTTTTTGTCTTGGTTTAATAAGCTATCCGCACTTCATTTCGCAGACTTAAGCCGCATCTTGTATTGGCGGCAAAGTATGTCTCCAAGTTCATGCTGGGAGTAACTCTCAATTTTTTTTTTTTTTTTTTTTGCAGTGCTCCGCTCAGCTTTGGGAGCCAAATGTGATCTAATAGCTGCTCATACAGTGAATCTAATGCTAATATATTTCAGGCATTGAGGGTCTTTCGTCAGCTTACACAAAACCTCTCCTCACCTGGAGGCATTGCCTAAAATCACTTAATAACGAACATTACAACCAGGCAACTGGAAGTAAAGTTAAAAAAAATATATAACGATTTCAGAAACCAGACAAGTAAACCTATGAAATGTTTGGAAGTCCTGCTCAGAGACTTGCAAATCCTTTAGAAAGTGTTTTCTGTTTGCCATCTATTTGCTTCCGTTCTTCTCTCTCTGCAAAGATCGATTTGATTTGGCCTCGGGGACTGAGATGTGAAGGCAACAAGCAAGTGCCTCAAAGTGCCAGTGCAACTGATACATACTTCGAGCCAAAATCACAATGAAGTTGCATTCATTCACACAATTTAGTTTTTTTTTTGTTATTGGACAACAGAACAAGAATTAAACCAATGTCAACCAACACATGTTTACCAGCAGCCAGTAGCGTTGTGCGCCTCTGAAATCCTCATTTCACGACTGCAATGCGAAATGACAAGGTCACCAAACACTTCTACCTAACACAATTGGTTTGCTGTGATTGCAGCTATATTTGGATGCAAAACCATAACAGATTGTCTTTTTTTCGACTGCAGCGGCAGCTTATTCATATTCAAATCTACAGACACTAGACGTGTCTCCATCAAACTGCCAAGTGAATTTGAAGTGAGCTTTTGAGATGTACCAATAAGGGAAATGTAAATCGGGCCTAGATTCTTTTTTTGATTCTTAAGTACCACGCCATGTTCGGTGCGAAAAAACTTAACGTTATCAGTTTATGTGAGGCTAAGCAGGGCTGACATGAACAGAGGAGAAGGTGTACTGATAGCTCAAAAACCTCAAAGAAAAAGAAAAATGAAAGAGTAAATGGAGAACTCCTCAAAAAAATTGCAAAAGCCACGTCAGGCAAGTATTGAAAAAATATTTTAGACGATGCATTTACCATTAACCTTTTCCAATTAAGACTTAAAGATATGCATCTAATTTTTCCATGGAAACACGACAGTTGAAACCACTTGCCTGGAACAGCGTGAAACCAGATTTATTACTGTATAAGTATTCTGATTGATCCGTGCTAACATTTGAAATATATTCTCGCCGTATTCTGGGGACACGTGAAATATTTTTTTTGTTTAAAACGGGGTTTAAGATTTAAGGCACATTTACACTTACATTCCTCCGAGCTTAATTTAATGCAATTGATTTTATTGCAGGGACATTTGCACACATTTTCATTTATGAACGGCATGGTTAATGCATGAAATGATCATTTTCCATCCACCAATTACTCAAGCCCTGCGATAATTACATGGATTTAAACTATTCATGACCTTACCTTAGTATTTAATTGTGTAATATCTGCCCAAAGGTTTTTCATTCCTTTTTTTTTGTAGTTGCTCGTTTTAAGTTGATGGACAGAGCTGATGTAGCCGGTCCAGCATACAGTATATGAGTTCCTGTCAGCTGTGCGATTATATGAGCGCAGTTAGTCAGGTGTTGAACACTGACAAGAAATTTGACGAACGTCAAATAGAGAGGAAGTCGACTGTGATTGCTGCGGCTGAGCTACGTTCTGACAGCACACATCCATCTCTACCGTGTGACTGTGAAAGCTCAGTCATTGTGTCAGAGCCAGAGAGAAAAATGCGGCTGTTGCTCCAAATCCGGTCCTTCCCCTTTGTTTTACATGAGCCATAATTCCTGTCCAGCATCTGTAATCTTAATCAAGTTGGTAAGGAGGCAGGCTAAGAATAATGTGGTGGTTGTAAAGTGGTGCAGTTTAAACAGAAACTAAATTATATGTAGACACGTTTTATGGAAGCAATCACTGAAGGACAGTTCCCTATAATTGCTTTGTCCAATCTGTTACGCTCTCATATATCTAACTTGGTGTTTTTCCTTTTTTTTTTTTTTCTCCCCTCATGTTTCTTTCTCGTCTGCGTTGTTCCTTTCTTCTTCTAGGAGAGCTGTGGCGTTTGGAGGATGACATGGAGGGTGACGATGAGACCGAGCAGAGCACAGTGGCCCGTCCCCGCTCCCAGTCGCCCTTCTCCCACTTCCGGGCGCGGGCTGCTTACCTCCGGAAGAGCATGTCAGCGGATGACCACCTGGACATGGGCTCAGACTACAGCTCAGGGACTGCGGTCGAGGGCAAGCCGACCCGTGGCAATAAGGGAAAGCTGAAGAGAAAGTTTGTAAGTTTGTTCTTCTGCTTCGAGTTTTTGGGTCTTAAAGAAAATCTCTTTTTTCTTTCCGCTCAACAACAGTATGCCTGGCTAAATTCTTTATCATAACTCAGTCCAAACACTGCAGGCCTACTGTTGTTTTCATCCGCTTTCTTTCATTCTTTCTCATTGACTGAGAGTTTCGCATCATTAAGACACTTCAAGTCTGACGCACGCTCTCTTTTCTGCTTATCGTTATTTCATTTACAAAGAACTGTATCTGCCCTGCCTGCACCTCTGTGGTTATCAAACTATGACCCTTTGACATCATCATATAAATAAAACATTTGTGTATATGTCTACATATGAGAGAGAGAGAGAGAGAGAGAGAGAGAGGAGCTCATTACATTAAAATGAGTGAACATTGACAATGGCAGAGTATCGTAACATAGGACATCTGCTGTCTAGTTGCCAGCTTATGAAGCCACTGGGCCTTGACCTCTTTCATTTCATCTAATTGAGGAAGCGTAATTGTCTCAGTTGCCAATTCAGTTTTCTCTGCGAGTGTATGTGTATGTTGCTTTGGATCTTCCGGCTGCAACGGTGCAAGACATTAGGCGGCGAGCTTGATGAATGGGCATTAAACATTGAACACCCATATATTGTCCCTTGTTCATTGGATCAGGTAACTGGAGACCTCATTACCAGCCCCAACTTTGTAATTGATTCTCCAATGTCAGAGGTGCAACAGTACACCAGCAGAGAGAGTGGGGGGGAGCAGTCCGGTGCGCCTTTTTCTGTAGCGTACTGCTGGACTTGGATGGATGCTGCGTAAAATGATGATGGAAAGAAGATATTACTCTGATGGCTAAATCTCAAACAGAATTCATATGTCAAGGGTACAAGAGCTTATTTCACGGGCTTGAGCACAGGCCGACAGCTTAACCTCACTGCCTGGAGTTAGGGTACGTTGTGGGTGTGATCCGAGACAAAAGTGAGACCTCCAGATCCGTCGCTGACGGGAAAAGTAAGGAGAGGGCTTCACTGTTTCGCCTCTTGATTTGAAATGGGAACAGCGCTGGAGCTGGTGACCTGCCGCGCGTGTTTCAGGGTGAGAGCTCATCCATTTTTTTTTTTGTCTTGTAATAGCACGCAGCATTAGAAGCACTTTCAAAGACACCTCGTTAATGCATCATTTCCGCTTTAATATCACAAATACAGCATCTAATTCAATGGCGTACGGTCTCACGCGGTATAATGTGTTAGGCGGACGCTTTTATTCAAATGGCTTTTTTTGTGCAGCTCCATGGGGACTGCACTTCTGGCGTCCAGGTGGAAAACTGACAGAAATAAAAGCATGTTTAACGGATCATCAGAGAGACAGGTTATATAAGGCAACACCCTATTATTTCCTTTAGTCTGCCCATAGGAAAGTGTCTCTTTTTTAAAACACAAGAGACGGTCAAAGGAATGTATTCTTGTGCACAGTGGGGATATTTTTCACGTCTGAATAATTCATTCATGCTGCCTGTCGTCTGTGGGTCTCCGTCAGTTAGTCGTTCCCTTTTCTTTTCGTTTGTACGAAAAAAGATGGCAAAAAATAAGACAACTAGCTGTGTTGGTACTTTCGTTTTGGATGGAAGAAGAATACATTGAGCGCAGTGAGTTTTTTGCTTGTTCTGCAGAGCAGCGCTTTCTAGAAAGATGCAAACAGAGGAGGTTTAGAAAGTTAGATCCTCTGCCAAGTAGAGAGCTAAGTCGAGAGGTGAGACATCATATTCAGTGTTGTTTTACCGTACGTATATCTGCAGCACGGTTTAAAGTGTTGCATACAAAAAGAGATGAAGCATGGAACAAAGAAAGCGCTTTCAATTTGGGTGAGGTCCCTAAGCACCTTCTTTAAAAGATTTTTAGGGCAAAATGGAACACAAAACGGAGAACCAGGTCACGATGGACTTTGAATATGATAAAAGGAAATATTACAGCATAAAAGCAACACAGCTGTTGCAAATAAGGCTATAAAGCTTGTCCTGACAATTTCAAAGTTTATTTACTAAATGTTCAATGCAGCAGCAGCACTTTATCGATCCTAAACTTAAGACTTGATAGATTTAAATACAATACTAATTTAAATCTGACATCGTCCCATAATGAAGATTACATGGAAATCACTTTAGTTTATGGCCAAATCAATTTTACTGATTGCTTTTTTCTCCGTGATGTTTACTGATCGATTATTCAATTTCCTAATTTGCGGCACCAGCACTGTATCATTGACTTGGCAACAAATCAGGAGCAAGCATACGGACAGATAACCTACTGAATGCATGCAGGTTCCTGTGGCAACACGCCATAACTGCGCAGCTTCGTTAGGTGTCGTTACTGATCTATGGTTCAACAGATTTCCATTAATAAGGTGTTCCTTCAGCTGAAAATCTATGTTGCTCGTAGAGTGTGTCATCAGGATAAAAAAAAAGAAAAAAAGGTGGCGCTGTTACAGCTGATTTAAATCCAGATGTCCGTACTTCACCTCCACTCCAAGTTGTCATGGTGATCCAGCCAGGTTAAAAGAGAATTACCTTGGTGACCCTGAAAATTCTGGCTCTGTCTTACACCCATTAGGGAGGGGGAAGGGAATGCAAATGTCTTATCATTCGTGAGATTTAGTGCCTGCTCCTTGTGTCTGGACACATCTTTTGTAATTATGTGGCTGTGAGATTAGAGGTTTTAATCTTTATGAAGACACTGTGGACTGCGTGATAAAGAGCGCAGGTGATTCTGTTTGTAGTTAAGTTCAGTACAGGCAGAGAGGGACAGCGTGAGAGTAACAGAGGAGAGAGTGAACGTGTGTTTGTGCTGCTGCCAAGAACTTAATTATCTACTGTAACAGTATCATCTCCATTCCAATGTTTTCCCTGCATGTGCTCCGTGTCATCTGTCGCCTTCAGCAGCTCTGGGCACATTTAAGTTGTTTAGTTTTACAGTTTAAGGGAGCAATAATCCGTTGTATTGTACTAAAATCAGAAGCAGCTTGTTTTGAAAACCGGCCTTTCATCCTATCATGTTGATACAATCTGCGTGCCTTTACGTTGGCAGTGTTAACACTCAACAGTGTGAAGCAATTTGTGTCATGCTCACGAATAAAAAAACTGCAGCTTGGACTTCACCCGTCAGTTTGTACTTCCTCCCGTACACGGACGAGAATCTTTGTTGGACTGGAATCTATGTGAACAAATACACACGTGTGCAATATGAAGTGCATCTGCACTATTTCATGCTTTGACATTGTAAATATTGCTTTCTGAAGAGCGGCATGATTTGTTGCATGATTGCGCCACTTGCTTTAAATCCGGTTGCATCTTATACATCAGAGAGAGCCCAAGAGTATTTGGTCAACATCTTGACATCGTCATCATTCACCTTGAAGCATCTTAATGATGACTGATTCCAGAAGGGATTTTTTTTTTATTCTCTCCCTTTCTTTATTCAAAGAGCATAAAATGTATCCCCGGAATATAATCCTGGTCGTAAATCTCCGAGAGCCTTTTCTTGGGTGTTGAGAACAACAGAACAACAGAAATTCATTCAGCTCTTAGTGTTTTCGCCAAACATAATTGAATGTCTTAACATTCTGCAAGTGGAATGTAAATATGCATATTTCTGCGTCTGTGCATGTTTTATTTATGCATAAATGTGCTGGGATGGGCAAATGCACTCAAAGCTTCACAGCAGCAAGCCGAAAAGGCTGAGTAACCACATAATCGAAGTACAGACCGTGTCATTTCTGCTGATTGGATGGCTGTAACTACATAATGCGTTGTCCTCGCTCATTTGCGGTGCCTCACTCTGACACATCCTCTGATGACTCACAAAGTTTCTCGATTAGATGAAACAAGGGGAGTCAATTTACTCACAGAACAACAAAATGCAAATAATTATTTGTCACAATTTCCTGATTCCTGGAAAAGCCGCAGGATACGCCCCAGGACACATTGCAAAACAAGTCGTTTAGAGAGATATATGCTCACACACATACAAAACTTCTTTTACAGTGCCGGCAAGAAACCCAGTGGTGTCTAGATTGTTCTATAAGTCAAATTATATTCAGCATGTTGCTTTGGCCAAAAAGGCTCTGGGTTGTCTGGGTTGGTTTAAGAAACATGTCACTGCTCCCTGTGGTTAAGCTCTGTCTGTGTTTGGAATCATTTATGCTGTAAGGAAAAATTCAAGGGACATGCTCACGCATAATCATTCATAAACACAAACTGAACGCGAAAAACTAACCAGACAACAGCTTACGTCTAACATAGATAACAGATTGTGAAAAGACAGCAGCCAGACTAAAATGAAGAGCTTGGATGTGATTCAAAACTGTCAGCTCTGGCGCCGCTCTCGCCACCTGATCTGCTTGTAAATAAGCCCGTTTGTGTCTCTAACAGAAAACATTCACCTGAAATGGGGACTGCAGGGATTCATTGAACAAATCGCATCTATCCACCCCGACCATCTGTACAGAAAATACCCTCAAATACTCTTAAATCCAAAATTACAGAGTCTATATGACGAGTGATCCCAACTCTCTTAGGGGTTAGAAAGACGAAAGAGAAAGAAAAGCATCTCAACAGCTTGAAACGCCTCTGTGCTTAAGATATTTAGTCCGACAGCAGTTAAGCTGTTTGTTTCAACCGGTTTTGTGCTTACAGACAAAATCTCTTTTTGGACGCAATGTGTTGTTTTCCAATAAATCATGGGGCTTTCCACTTGTTTTCTTTGCTAAATCACCATCTGATGTGTCCTCAGATGGTTCATAAAGGCTCACGCACGCCGAAGCTGTTCACACGTGACGACGGTTCTGCCTAAAATGCAACAATTCAAGCAGCGAGGATAGGCTGTCTTTTCTGCCTCAGTGCAAAAATGAAGTTACTTGACCAGCCTGAAATGAACTTAACTAATATGATCAAGTATGAATGATTCAGAAACAGTTAAATTCTATTTAGATCAATATAAAGAGCAGAAAGTCGCACAAATATAGTCCTTACTGACATAAAACATAAGAATCCCATTTTCAGGTCGTTCACAGAATGGGTTTCCAGTTAATATTGTACTATTATGGTCCTCCAGCCTCTTACAAAATCGTCTCTGATTCTCTTTGCCACCCACCCATTTCTATTGCTTTCCCACTATTAAGATGCTGGGTAGATAACATATAGTCAGTGTTAACGATCTTGTCAATGGGAAGCAGATGTGTGCAGTGTTATATGGGAGCATCAGTAGAGTCGGTGCCATGCTGACCGCTGTGGTGAGTTCAAAGTGGCTGAGAGGTGAACAAACTTGAAAAGTGTGCTTATTTTTTTTTTTTTTGGATGTTTTGGTCCACTGGGAGTCTGTGAGCTCAAACGCCTTTTCTATGTTTTCCTCCTGTTTCTCATTTGTTTCCCTGTGCCCATGTAAAGACTGCGTCTCACCAGCAGTGAACTCTATTTCGTAAATAAAGTAACGGAACACATGTACAGTATGTTCAATAGACTTGCTTGTTAGATTATCGTGACAATTAGACCTGAAAAATAAGGCCCCACTAGTTCTCCTTATTCATATATCAGTTGAATCGTGGTTCTTTTGAAGAAACGTTACTTTAAAGCAAGTGCACTGAAGGACCACAGGTACTTTTTAGTAATAATGATGATGAAAGAGATCCAGTACTTCAGATTATACTGCCATGAATGAGTCATGTGAATTTCCGTTACCATTGTTTCTGGAATCCTTTTTGAACAAAACACAGGAAATATTAGTTGAGGACCACAAGTGGACAGCCTGTTATCGTTAATTCTACGGTGAAGTGGTTATTCACGGTGCCATCTCAGCATATTACTTAGTAAAGGTCTCACACCGGGAGGCCTAGTTGAGCATTGTGATGACAATGTCGTCTTTTTTTTTAGTACAGTATACATCACAATTACACAGTTGGACTCATTGTCTGATAGACCGGGGACGACAGATGTTGAACGGCATTAGTTTGAGAGAGCTCCACTATTCCCTCTACTGACTAACTTCCAGTGGCCTCAATCGAAATAGGACAGAAGAGTGCAGCCTCAAGGCCTTTGCAGCATTAGCGCTGTAATTACTGGGGTAATTAGTCTGATGTTTTGGCCCACATGGAATCAGGGGAAGGACTGACGATGGGAACTTCTCCAAGTTGTTTTTCTTCCTTCAATGTCTTTCTTACTGCCTGTTTACATCTCCCCTTCTTCTTTTTTTTTTTACCCCCATTCTCATTTGTTCTATTTTTGACCCATGTTGCATCTATCAGGGGGTCACATTGCCATTCACCCAAAAAAAATGCACGGAAATGGAACAATATGTGTATCTTCTTCTGGACTTGTCTTAGAAGCTGCTTGATCGCAACTTCAGTTTAAAAAAAAAAAAGCTTTTTGCTTTCTTTTTGTATAGTAACCACACAACCACTACTGATAGACATTTCTGTTGCACATCCGCTTAGCTTCAACAGCTATTTATTTCAAAATCAGGCATGTAGCTCCTAGTTAGCAGTCATTGGTATCACATTTATAACACTGTGGAATGCTGGCTGTAGTTCTAGTTAAAAAAAAATCTAGATTCAGCAGCCTGGGAAGTTCAAGAGATGAACTCTGATGCACTCTGGATTTTTTTTAAATGATGAACTTTTATGATTAATTTGTTCTTAATCCCAAATTGCCAATATAAATTCACTTTGAGGACTGCAAGGGAGGTCAAAAATAATGTGCTAAAATGATCAGGGTAAAAGAACAAGGTCCACAGAAGAGATCTTCACCTGCACCTGCATCTTTCTACCTGATCACCTGCGGGAAAATTCCGTCCCGAGATGCTTTTTGTTTGATGTTATTAACCGTCATCTCCTCCAATCTTGCTTGTATCAACAAGCTTTAATGTTAGTTGAAAGCAATTATCTTAGCAATTATGTTATTTAACCATCATAGTGTACATGAAATAAGAAGTTTTAATTTTAAAAAGTCCAGTTACGTAGAGATGTAGATGCCCACACAGCTCCAAGAGGACAAAGCTCGCATACCAACAGGAGTCCAGCGTACAGTTCGGGTCATGGTTACATGTGCTTCTGCTGTCTTGTTTCATTCTTCTACTGACCACACGGTGGCAGCATCATGCCACACAATAGAAGTCCCTCCTTCTGATCCCCCTTCTCATCTCAGTGCTGTGTTTCTTGTTTGTGACTGAATTGGTACCTGGGTGGTGCTTGAGGTTTCTCTCCAGTGACTCATTCATCCTGGGATGACTAACACAGAGACATCACAGCGGACAGTCATAACTGCAGACAAAAAAAAGTACTTTGAATTAAACTGAATTAACTGCCATCGGAACCAGCATTTGACCTTGGATAACTTACTAGTTTTCATTATCTTTTGAGACTTTTACACAAGAGACAAGTTAGGCTCTCAGCTGCTTTGTAAATGTAAAACAATGGGGTTTTTGTTTGTTCAGCATTCCTGAGTTAAACATTGGTTTGACAATCAGGCCTGTGAACTGGTGGCTTAGCTAAGCTAAAACCCATACAGAGTTGAAATGACTGCTCATGTGTACGGCGGCCTCCATCTTTTCTGTCACTCGCCCCTGTAATATAGATGCAAGACGGATGAATAATGCTGCAACAGTGATTAATGTGTATAAACAAACAACTGCAACCGCGGTAAAATGGGATTTTGTCGAGTGTCTCTTGATGTAAACTGATTTCAACACGTAATTTTTCATTAACTGCATCATTGGCTACAGTTAATTTAAGACATCAAAGACAGCACTGAAAGAGTTCAGGCTCCAACGCAGGTTCAGAAAAGCCTAATGGTGCAGCTTGGAAAGGCTCAGTGATGGTAAGTTTGGTTTGAGTGATTATTATTTTATTTTTTTGTACACACACTCACTTATCCATACACACGGCTCACTGCCAGGCACATCATTCCTCACTATTTTCAGCCGTGCCACTTGCCCTTTCCAGTATGTTATTTTTGCAGAGCGTTTCTCCCTCCCGTGTTCTTTCCGTCTGTGTTTCTGAAAAACTTGGATGGGAGTTTGGCAAAAGATAAGAGCCACATTCTGCTTATTTTACATAAGCACAGAGGAAGAAAAAATGCCGCTCATTTCCATGTGCTTGCTCGGACCTCTTCTTTGACACACGTGCATGCACACATACTCACCCAAAAACAGGCCGAGAATGGCATGGGAGTGTTTTCTGCAGCCACTTTGGTTGCTGGTGGTAACCAGTGAAACGGTGTTCATTAACTATGTAGATTCGGAATCGCTCTTCTCCTGCTGATCTTCTTTCTCTTTCTAGCTCTTGATCAGTCTTTTCTCCCTCTTTGGGTTGATTTTTATTGACATGCAAGCTGTTGCAGAGCATTACTGCAGAATCAATAGCACAACAATACCTCAACACACACACATTTGTCCACATTAGCTATTTCTAGACAATAAATCGCACTTCTTAACCACAGGACATATCTGGGACAGAACAATTACACACTGAACACAACTTAGCATTTTTCTTGTGCTGTTTTCCTTGGTTTCACCATCTTTACAGACATGTCCGGCATTCTCAGCAGACACAGGCACGTGCAGTTACAGGATGTACAGGAGTCTTTGATCCTCATCCTCCAGCAGCATTTCGTTTTCCATGACCACAGGGCATCTCCTGTACAGTAGTTACGGAGTCATTCTGAGCCTCTGGCTTTTGTCAGGTGATAATGACACGGATCGAAGGAATTAGCCACTCTCCTCTGCCTCACCACTTCCCAGAATTTCACTGTGCACTCTGTAAACGCTTTATAGTGGGTGTGAGTGGGCAGAAGTTGGAGATTTTTCCCTTAATATTCTCAGCAGTTTCCCAAAACCGCTTCAAATCCTTTCATCAAATTATAAGCATCACATACTGTATGTTCTGTACAGGCTCATTCCAACCCTTCCAATACTTACACCATTAGAGCCCACGACAGCATGTGTTTACTGGCGCACTATGACATCAAATGGAAACGTTCTTGCCCTGTGCAATATTTTGTGTTTCCCCCTAATTCAGCTTGGCATTGAAATATTTTCAAGAGCTCTGAACAGGAGTTTGCAGTTGCACTTACTGGCTGGTGAAGCATAAGTCAAGAGATCATGCTAGCTTCTGCCCAATTTTTAAATTTTTTTAAATTTTTGACAGGATATGTGTTGCGCTGCACTCATGGCGTCTTCTTTTTCCATCCAGAGCGAGAGGAGAAATTTCGTCGTTTATGTCCAGTGTGTAATCTAGCAACCTATATGGAACACGCTGCCTGTGAGCAGCTGTTCGTCTGTTATGGTGATGGGGCTCTTGGCAAGCCCTTTTCCAAACAGAGGCCCACACACTGGCTGTGTGAAGGCATTTCACATGCCTATGAGCTTGCAGACGTAGACCCCCTGGAGCCATCTGAGCACACTCCACCCAGTTTTGGAGGCTCTTTTTGGTAACGCGTCAGTAGAGGATACCTGTTTGAAGCAATCCGGGTCTTTGCTTTGCTGCTTGATACGTTGCTACTCTTTGAGAATTTCTCTATCAGTAAGTGCTCAGTTCACAACCTTTAGGATAGATTTGGTAGATTTTCCTTGGGCTGTTGAAGCAAAACAAAGGAACAAATCACTTCCTACTGGGTTCGGGCTGTATATAAACTTTCCAGCATGTTGGTTATCAATGAAATGTTCTCCTGGCCCCAGTCCAAGGTGTTATACAGTTGAACATTGAACTGGTCAAATTTTAGATATTAGAGAATGGTGAGGCCTGTAACAGTCCTCACAGAGTTCTGTTATCACAGAAGTTTTCTAATATCCCTGTCGACATTCATGTTCTTTGTTTTTTCTATCCTTCAGTATCTGCATATCCTTGTGTATCTGTCTTGCTGTTTTTCTTTCTCGTTTGACGTTGTTTCTAAAGGGCACATATTTGTCAATACATATATGCTAACATTTTGTCTACATCCTTCTTCTTCCACCCCAATGTCCGTTTGCTCTGCACCCATCGTATTTTCAATGTAATCCTGCACAGAATAAAGTACCCCTTACCTGCTTCACTGCTCCTCTCCATCTCCCCTTTACATAATTCGTTTCACCTGTGTCCTGCACTCATCATTTTTACCACAATACAACTCTCTACTTCACATCCATTTGATCCTTCAATCCTTCCAACTCTACTTGTGTGACCTCCTCTTCCCCACTAATCACTGATTATTAAGATTGACCTTAAGTGGGCCTGATCCAGGACCAGAGCTGAGGTTTTGAGTGGTTCTCAGGGCCGAAAAGTGGGTCCAAAGCATTTCTATGTGAGCTCCAGGTCTCCTGTATCCTCTTCACCCTTTCCCCGGGCCTCCCTTCCTCCATCCTGGCCTCCCTAGCTCCCTTCATCCCTCCTTTCCTCCCGTCTACGCCGTCCAGACTTTCTGTCTGCGCTGACATCGCCTTTAATAAGGGGGAGCGGGGTGCACTGTTTATTTGTGTGGTGCGAGGTTAAAAACTTCCCCCTTAATTGACATTCCGGTAACACTTTCCAATAATGGGGCGAGCAATTTCCTTGAAATTGATGTGTGTCCACCGCAAAGAAAAACACTGCTTCTAGCTTTCACTCACCCATGGATGACCTACACTTACGCCGTGTCTTTGTCTGTGTGTGTGTGCTTGTGTCAGCGTGAGAAATTGCATGAGTGGCCTTTGGCTGGCAATATAGCAACATGCATGCGATTATAAGAGGACAATCACAAATCATACTCATCTCTCCTCTGATGAAGTGTGTTTGTCAGAGTCTACATGAATAGGAATGAGATTATATTTGGTCTGGGAGCTACGTGCATATGGTAGATACAGGTATATGTATACCTTCGCCTGCAGTGTTCATGTGCATGTGTCTGTTTTTAGAGCTTTTCTTAGGTGATTTATCTCTTGAGTGGTGCTAATTTGACTTATCTCACGCACCAGTGAATAATAGTTGCACCATGTCAAAATTCTCAAAAGAATCCACAGTCGAAAGCCAGTTTTCTATCTGTTTCATCAATATCTGTCTCTGGTAAGGTATGCAAACACAAACACCTTCCTCTGCCGCATAACGTGACCCGGGCCTAGCCGGTGACCGCTGGATAGATCTCGTGGTGGAATGATGGTTGGATTTAAATGCTCGATTTAAGGGGGAAGAGCGACAGACGGAGCGTAAGGGACATTGTGCGTCAATAAGAAGATGGCCTAGTGTGATAAATGTCTAAGCATGATTGTGTGTGTGTGTGTGTGTGTGTGTGTGTGTGTGTGTGTGTGTGTGGCTGCAGGCAGACGTTGGCTGGTTCCTGGCCTTGTCATTCTGTCTCCCACACACTCTCTGATGTGGTTTGAGGCTGCGGCTTTCACTGTGGAGGGGGGATAGCCACCGCACACACTCACACTGTTCTCACATGTCTGTGGAAACACACATTGCGCAGTGGTATGCAGTCACATTCTCAGAAATGCAGACACACATACTGAGCAAACGCAGCCACGCACGCACCCACACACACGCGCATACCGCTCAACCCTTGAACGATGTAACAACAGAACGGCGGCTTGCCAAAGTGTCTGAATGGACGCCGAAGCTCGCTCATAGATTAACACACACACAGCGCTAGACGCCATCCGTGGTGCTGGTGGGCTCCCACAATAAGCGGTTAGTTAAATGATATCAAAGACAGATGTTGGCTCGGCTCCCATCATACTATGTGTGTGTTTTTATCGTGTGTCTGTGATTGAGAATGAGAAGCGGAGCACTGATATGCAGTTCCTTGGGAACACGTGTTTGCTTGGAAATTATGATGCGTGTGTGGACTGTCAGTCATTTGTAGCATTAGAATGTATGGAAAACGTATCTGTCTCAAACTACAATGGTTTTAAATAGCTTTGTAAATATTTTGAAAAAGTACACATCCCTGACCATCTGTCCATTTTTTTTTATACCCGCTTAATCTAATTCTGCTGCCAAACGTGGGCAAAAGGTGGGGTACACCCCAGAGGGGTTGGCAGTCCATCACAGGGCCAACACAGAGATAAACAACCATACACCCTCACACTCACTCCTAGGGTCAATTAGGAATCACCAGTTGACTTAACGTGCGTGTTTTTTGACAAGAAGAAGCCAAAGTACCCGAAGAGAACCCAGACATGCATGGGAGGAACATGCAAACTCCACACAGAGAGGCCTCAGCTAGGATTTTGTTTTGTATAAGTTTTGTGCCTGTAAAAGAGGTCAGGGGCAGCGCTCTTTTAGTCGGATCAACAGTACCCAGCACCTTTTGTTCTGGTGGAACCATACAGCTGTTCTTTTCAAGGAACTGAAGAGTTCCACCAGTCTGCTGGTTCAGACCGTAGACCTAAAGACCCAAACGAGTAAGGATCTCTGTGTCAGAAAGTCTGTGTGAGCTGAACGACAGTATATCTGCAGAGAGCTGTGAGGCTACATCCTTTCATGTGACACCTTTCTACAGCGTTTTTTGCAGTTCGCTTTTTTTGTGCTTCAGGACTTAACTGCACGGGAAGATTCAAAAATTGTTTCATGTCTTTGATTTGCCGCACCCATCTTTCTTTAGCTCAGCCAATACAGAAACTCTACAGGTGGTTGCATTCATTTGCAATTGCAAAAGATCACTACCTGAATGGTTGTTAGCAGGGAGGATTTAGTGATTTTTGGGGGCTGCAGGGAAACCCTCTCTTTTATTTTCGCAGCCTCTGAAAGTATGCATTGGCAGAAGAAGTAGCAGCAGTGTTCCATTGCCATGATAAGGATCCTCAACTAAACCAATCAAAGCCAACATAATGCCACACTAATGTGGGATCTACGATCACATGCTAGGTAAATTACAGAAAACCTTCCTGTCAATATCCAAGGCTTTAGCTTATCTCACTGTAACAGATTGTAAAGATTGAGATCTATCTATCTATCTATAGATATTAATATATATTTTAGATTTTTGCTTTACTTTGTAAGCTTTACTTTAGCTTTGTTTGTAGGAAGATTTGAAGAGATCACATTGTTGAATAATTTCCTTGAACTATGAGTTGCTATGTGCTGTAACTCCAACGATCAATTTTTGTTTGCCATTGAAAAATACAATATCTGCGGACAATGTAACGCACCAAACAAACTGAGACGGAATGCACCACCCCTGCTGTGGGTAAAGATTTTTTCATTGGATTTAAATGGGACTTTTTCTTTCACTAGCGTGTGGTCGTCTGTTCCTGCTCGTGTATCAGTGCTGTTAATTCTACCATCATATGTCTTAAGAGCAGGGTTCATCCTGCAGGTTGACAGGGCATCAGACTCACTCATACAGTATGCAGACACACAGGCACTTAAACACAGGCATACACTATATCCATGCACACATAATGTTGAAAAAAAAACCACAGTCTCTCGTGTGCTTGTATCCACAAACCAGAGAAGTTCTCTCTTTCTCTCACTCTGTCTCACATCCACAAAATCTCTCTCAGGCTCTCTTACACACACATTCACATTGACAGGGAGCCTCAACAAACACTGTGTTACTGACCCCTCCTGGTTACACAGTGAATTGGACATTGGTATCACACTTATACTACCATCCATCCATCCATTTTCTATACCCGCTTAATCCGTCGGTCAGGTCGCGGGGGGACTGGAGCCAGCGGTCATCGGGCGAGAGGGGGGGTCACCAGTCCATCACAGGGCCACACAGAGTAAAATGAGACACACAACCACACACACGCTCACACTCACTCCAAGGGATAATTTTAGAGACGCCAATTAACCTAACATGCATGTTTTTGGACAGTGGGAGGAAACACTTATAATACGTTTGTATTTGTATACAAATCTTAAATGACTTGCCGCAGTTCAAATCCTCCACTTCCGAAATATGGTGTGTATCACAAGACATGAGGTAGAATAGGAGGAGGAGAGGTGGAGGGATTGTAACAAAAAAAAAAGACTAGACGCCTTTGGCTTGACAGGCCTTCATACAAACGAACACTGCAGGTTTTTTTTTTTTACAGAAGAGTAAATAAGAACTAATCCCGATTATTTTCAAATGCCTCTTGTTTCACGTCATCGCCACAGAACTGTTCCCGCCCACAGAACTTCTGCCAGCTGATGGCTTTTCGTTTTGTGAGGTAAAGTCTGCAGAGTGTTGCGTGAGGAAGTCCCAGGAGAGCAGGAATACATAAACAACCACCCGTCATGTCACTGTCAAAGTTGCTATGATGACGTGTTTACTCCTGTGTTGCCTAAAGACACAGTTTTTTCGACAAGGAAAGACGCTTGAAATGGCAGCACTCTTCTGTTCACCCACCATCTTATCTCTGGGGTGAATCCTGATCATCAATAATGGCCTTCACCTCTCCCGGGGTTGTTTGTATCTCTGTAGACGGCTCTTGAGGGGCCCTGCCGTCTCTTATTTTCTGCAAGCCTGTCTCTTTAAGGTGGTGTTTGTTTATGCCGAGGCTCAGCTCAGGGAGACCTGTGCAGGCTCAGAGCTGGGCTCCTTTCATAGGGGCTCCATTTTGTTCTTAATAAAATGGCACTCAGTGGCCGGGGGACTGGCAGGCACCCAGCTCCCTGGGAAACCAAAGAATGCCGGCCTTCATTTAGCGACAAACAGCTACTGCCTGAGGAGGCTAGTTCTCCACTCTGCTTCTCAACACCAACTGCTGCTGCTGAGGCCTGTGTATGTGTATGTGTGTGTGTCACTATGGAATGGGGCCACGGTTGAAGGAGTCAGGTATGGCAGCTCCTCACATAGCTTGTCTCCTGTTGACGTTTGCTTACACCATTCTGTCTTTTCTGTCTGAGTCCCTGTCTTGGCCGCGTACTTGAAAACATGCAGCACCACTTCTCCTTCTCATCCCCTGCCTCTACGGCCCTCACTCTCTCCATCACTTGGTGTGAATGGTGGGAACAGAGCAGCCATTAAGATGCGTATTTAGAAGTGCTTACCCCTCCTCCTCCTCCTCCTCCTCCTCCACCTCCTCCCATCTCCAATACTCTCTCATAAGACGCACATACACGGAGCAAGTCACTAAGAGTGCCTGTCACCAGAGACACACACATCATTACACACTCACACACTCGAACACACTGAGGCATACTTGTTGAGGAGTTCCACGTTATTGGTTGTTTCAAGCTCAGGCAGGACTTTTCCCAATCCCCGCTGTCCGCCTCGACTCTCCACCCCTCGCTCAAATGTAGCGGAAAAAGAAGCCACAGGTATTATTTTCTACCTGTATTTTAATTGGAGTCAGGTTGACAGGGGGAGCAAAGACCTCGGATGTTATCACACGTTAGCAGGAATAGCTGTGGATCCAGTAACAAGGTTTTAAACACTGTGCTGGTATCTTGACACAGACAAAACCAGATAAAGTGAGATGGGACAGGGAAATGTGTGTCCTGCAGACTGTGTTTCTTTTGATGATCTGATAACAAATGTCTGTGCCCTACTCTGTGCAAGTGCACAGACACCAGGTAAAATCAGTTTGCTGCCAAAATAGTAACAGAACACTAAGTGAGCGATGCAGACAAATTACGTGGGACAACAGATAAGAAACCCGGGACACGAGAAAGGAGAGAGGGATCGACGAGCACAATGACTGGCCACATATGACATCTCCTCATTTACTGAAGGAGAAAAAAAGAAGCAGAATTATATACATTTGTCGATAGAAAGTAAAGAAAATGGGAAACATGGGTGAAGGCGAGGTGAAGATGATTAAAGAGGAAATGATAGACACATGCGAAGACTGCTGGGAGGGAACGGTGGCTGAGGGAGAAATGGAGGCTGGGAAAAAGGAGTGAGGGAGTGTCTGTTGTCTCCTCCTAATTTGACACATATGAAAGGACTTGGAAACAATGAGTCACCCCTGAACGGGACTGTCGCCACTATCGGGCCCAAGCAGACTCTCAGTACAGGATGATTATGCTTGCCATGCAGCCTCAGACTTTTCCCAACAGTGAAGTGTTTCGCCTCCCTCCGTGGAGATTTGAACCACATAGCTCCAGTGATGTGCAGTGAACGAATGATGCGATGCAGGAATGTTAGTTGTGAAAAAGCCTTTACATGTTTTGGGATATAAAGCCAAATGAAACCTCCCCAAACACAGTCTAATCAATGCTGCATTGTTCTTCAATGTCACCATGGGAGAGACACTCAAACAATGACCTCATCACAAAGAATACTGATAGAGGTTGTGTGTAGGTGTATGAGTGTGCGTTTGGCTGAATGTGACGAGAGATGGAGGCCACAGAAATGACAGCCACTGATGTATAGATGTGTGGGTGGAAGTAGAGAAAGGTAAAAAAAAGACATGTAAACCCATTTCATAGAGTTGTCTGGTCTCTTTCAGCTGCTGCACTCTTTCAGCATAAAGCATTTAGAAACAAATCCACTCACTCTCCAATACTACCCTACCCTCACTCTATTACACACACACACACACACACACACACACACACACACACACACACACACACACACACACACAAACTCTTGCATATACAGGCACACACCGTCGGTCTCGGTCACGTTTTCACTCCTTGTTCACCAGTCTTTCGTATCTTCATTCCCCAAACTTGGGGCCACAAGTGCAGGCCACAGTGAGCTGTCACTGATGTGACTGAGTGGCAGGCCTCGCTGCTGGCCTAGCTGCTGTATAGACGGTTATGTCGGGGAGGTAAAGCAAAGTGGAGTGAGTTGCAGCACGCAGGCGGTGGCCTTTTCCATGAGGCCAATTAGTGGGGAGATTTCTCAGCACATTGCTCTAGCCCTGTCTGTGTCTGCGGCTGGGCTCTGGTTTGATCCCATGAAATTAGGCTGAAACAATGTGGCCGAGCCATTCGCTGTATCTCGATTTGCTATCTGTCAACTCCTTATATCCTCCAGTGTCTTTTCTATTCCACCATCTCTTTGTCTACATTCTTTTCTGTTTTTACCTCTGCTCGACCTTCTTTCTGCCTTTCTTCCTTTTCCTGCTCCCTTTCTCCTTCCCCTCCCTTTCCATCCTAACCGCTTGCATCCCTGTATGGATACATTGATCCTTTGTGAACAGAGAACATGATGGAGAGGCTTTTTTTTTCCCCTTTGAGGCTCACTTAAGAAAGGGAAAGGCAAAGCTGGTATTTCCAAGTGTTGAGATTTGAGATACTTTATTTCAAAACACTTTTTCTTTGAGATATTTATCCAAACGAGTGTATTTTCAATCAGATAAGTGCCTCATTTGCATATAGATTGCCAGTCAAAAGTTTTTTCGAGTGTTTTAGAGAGTTTTTGTCTGCAGATAACTTGGTATGTTTCTTGAGGCATTTATTAGTTCATCGAGATTTAGCTGGTTCCCCTTCTTTGCGGGGGTCAAGTGTTTATTTTAGTGCAAATCGGTTGTCTAGTTTTACTAAAGTCTGCCATGTAGGGCTCTCTTGAAAGTTTTCCCTTCACAGCAGTATCCTGATACACACCTACGAACATTGTCAGGGTTACTTTGATGGATAGTAATGTATAAAATCTATTATTCAAATTCTGTGTACTGTCCCTTCAATACATGTGTCTTTTTTTTGTCCTGAAATCAAATATTTTTAGTGAGATCATTTATCTTTTTCCTTAATAAACAGTTTGCTTTCTTTCTGTTTGCTGGAAAACCCTCTGCGGAGTTGCTAGGCAATATCATTCTGTCTGAAGACAGCATGCAGGTCATGGGGGCAGGTGGATGAGCGCAGTAAACAAGTACAGATAACAGAGAGGAGAGGAGTTTAGCGCAAGAGAGCAGAGATATGCGAGGAAGGAACAGATCGATGGGGGAGGAGGACACAGAAGATGAGGGGAAGAGGAAAGAAGGATTTAGGATGCGAAATGAAGGATGGGTGGGAGGACTCAGGGTGGTCTGTGCGGGCGAGCATGTGAGACCCATATAAGTGCATTTCTCAATGTTAGTTTATTTACTCTGAGAAAAGCACAAGTACTCACGAACATCTTGTTGCAAAGGGGAACACTTGGTCAGGATCAATCTGTGAAGCACAGAATATCTCTTTAGCTTCATTTTTCAACATTCAGTGCACTCTTCTCTGTGGTTACCCAGAGGGTAAAGGCGTAGCTTATTGCAGAGAAGATAAGTGTAGCATCTGATATATACTTAACGTCAAGATGTTTTAACTCAAAGAGTCATTTCCTAATAGAGATGCATCAGTCTATTAAGGAGTGACATCAGTTGGCTGGTCTTCTGCTTGATGGCTCATGAGCTTCATGGTGGATCACTTCTGGATATATTTGATTCTGAAATTAAATAGGGAAATTATACTCATTACATCACATTACATTACATTACGGTCATTTTGCAGACGCTTTTATCCAAAGCGACCTACAATAAGTGTGTTCCACATCGGTAGGCAAAAGACTCGTACAGTATGAATTATTGAGGAAAAACCTAAACAATAATAAATATCAACATAGAATAGAAATACCTAGAATAATAGTTTACAAGCTATCGGAAATTTGAAGTGTAGCAGAGACGTTTGCGGTTTTATTCTAGGCTGACACAATTTACCGAGGTCTGCCTGAAATATCCGTGACACACTTTGGTCAGACTAACACAGAGAGACACCGCTGCAACTCTTTTTCCATCCAATAACTTACACCTCTATTTAAGTGGATCCCTTTAGGGGCACTGAGTGACACACTTGACTCCACTTCACCCCTCTCTTCCTCAGTGTCTGCCTCTTTTAAGATCTGTAGTACTCAACAACCATTAGAGCACGTTATTACAGTATGAGAGAGCATACAGTAAGTAGCCTGAGAGCTCAGACCAAACACCAAACTCAGATCTGACAAAATAGTTGACTGTAAATTTTGATTTGAGGTTCAGACGTACAATGCAGCGTTATTTGAAGTTGAAGCTACGTGGAGATACAGAAGATGAGGCTTGATTTTTCGTGTAGAATGTGACTTTACCCCGGAAATCTGAACAGCTCAATGAACTTCACATTTTCAGATATTGAGAGCCACAAACAAGATGCCAGGGTTGTTGTTTTTTTTTTATTTGATACCGACTTCAGATACCCAAATAAATGCTCTCAAGGACCCAGCGACAACGTGCAACAATGAAACCAGCGACACCCTCTGTTGTACCACAATTCCTTTTTGTTTGAATCAGTTTCCTCCCGAGTCTAAATGACTATCAAGCAACCTGAAGGACTTCATTTAGAGACTTAAGGGACGATCTTATAACCTTAAGTTCTTTTGTGGTCACAAAAATGGAGAATTTTATGGAGATTTTATGGAGTCACTTCTTTTTGTCTTTTTTTTCACTAAAAGGCAATAGATTTCTTCTTGTCTAAAAACAAGAGGTTGCCTCTTTGAGCTGCGTGCTTAAAACTTTGAGAAACACTCAACCAGATGATGGATTGGCTGGTAAACTTTTTTTTTACCCCCTGATGTCTTTGTGCGGTGTTGAATTGATTTGGTTTATTGCAGATTTCAGCAGGGATTCCAGGCCTTTTAAGTCGTGCTAATGACTCAAAACACACATATACTGTATGCTGGACACGTGCACGCACACGTACCCACACTTTACTCTAACTATGCACCTCCACACGTCCTCATTATATTTTCCTCACACAAAAGTACGAGCTACCAAGTCAGACGCATTTCCCCATCAAAGGAGTTCCTACATATACACATTACATGAAACCCTCACACACTCTCTCCCTCCCTTCAGTTTTTCCTTTATCTTTTTTTTCCTTTTTTTTTTTAACCAAGGGCTTTTATAGAAGATCACAGTAACAGCAGATACCTGCATCCATTAGGGCTTTCCAGTCACTCAACAGCAGCATTGTGATACATGGGGGGCAGGCGAAGGGGACACGCTAGTCGCTCAGTGGCAGCCCAAGGGAGCACTGCTTCCATCTTGACAGATATCTTTCCTCTAATGCCTCCCAAGAGAAGCCTACCTGTCCCCTTGGTGACAGAGGACGAGAGAGTCATGGGGGCGTGGGATCTCCTGACTAACTGCCACATCAATTCACGATGCTCATACACTCTGTAAGTGTATCCCCAAGTTTTTGTGTGCGTTGTTCTCGCGTGCAAGCACTGTGTGGGTCGGTGACTTACAGCAGGATCAGTTTTGTTGATGCCACACTCAGTTTGTTCCTTGAGAAATATTCATGGTTAGTTGATTTTTCCAACACAAAATACCTTAACACTAAATAATCTGGTTGTGATGATTGGATGAAAGAGGATGAGATTTCAGTGTTTTTCCTGGAATGAAAAAGAAGTCGCATTGCGCAAGATGTTCCTTTATGATGTTTAGATTTTCTTTTGAAAATGATTGAAAGTGCCCTCGAGACAGAATAAGAGAGTGAATGAGTCAGGATGGTAGATCATTGAATCCTGGCAGGGGCCTTTCTGTGTGGAGTTTGCATGTTGTTGTTGTTGTTGCATGTGGACAACCCCCCCCCAAAAAAAACCAAAAAAACCATGCATGTCAGGTTAATTGGTGTCTCTAAATTGTCCCTAGGTGTGAGCGTGGATGGTTGTTTGTCTCTGTGTGGCCCTGTGATGGACAGGCAACCTGTCCAGGATATACCCTGCCAGTTGTGGGGACAGTGTTGCGCAGCATAGCCCATGTGCGACCAGCAAAAAGAACAAACACCAAGAAGACAAAAACAGAATTGGCGGAACATGCAGCAATGTATTTAATGGCCGCACAGACCACTGCCGGTACTGCGCTGCCTCTTCTGTTAAGGGGCATTGTCATGAGCTCCTCCACCGTCGCCATGTTTGTTATTGTCTGAAACTGACATCGGAACTCGGAAGTGAATGGGAAGATTTTTTTTTTTTTTTTTTTTAGGAATGGAATTTCAGAAATGTACCTCATGGCTCGCTGCCAAAAATTAAAAGCGACCCACTGATGTTTCCCGGAGCAGTTTAATGACAATACAACAGGATGCAACAGCAGTCTGAACAAACAGAATGGGACAAGATTCTTTTGCCCCTTTGCTCTAATTTGCTGGCTGACTGCAGAAAGACAACACTGTCGCTTTAATGTGGGGAGGGTCAGAGGTCACTGTATTGCATTTGTAAGGTCAGTGGTTGAGGTCGCACTCAGCTCAGGGCCTTCCTGCTGCCGACAGCTGGGTCATGCCACCTACATAGAGTCCAATTATCCCTGCCAACTAATAACTCTTCAGCTCGTTTCATAGCACAGTGTAGCACAGCACGCACACACAATCACATCCACGTGCGCACACACACACACACACACACACACACACACACACACAAAACTCCCTAGTAGACAATGAATTTCTTTCCATACTTGGATTTCTATTAGTAAATCTGCACATGCAGACAGACCAACCAGTACAAAGACTTGAGAATTTACTAAATCAGAAGCGATAAAGGTGTCCAACAAAACAAACTCATTTAAATCTAAACTCATAAAGGCGGTACGGTTCCACTCAAAACAGTCATTGACAGCCTCTATAATATGAAAGAATGCATTAGACAATTGCACAGCAATAAAGAAATAAAAAGCAATTATCTTCTGATAAAACTGATATCGTTTTACTCAGTTTAGTAATCGACCATCAACTCTGGAAAAAAACTTTGGCTGGGTTTGTAAAAATGACACCCTTGGGGCTTAGAAGTGTTGCACTGACTGTCCGTAACCTGTTTTATGGAGTGTCCAATGAGGTCTGCAGCTCCAGAAATCAAAGGTTCACATCTATAGGTTGTTTACTGCTCAAAGTTATTTCTTTATCTGTTTGTTGGGTTATGCAGGCCAAAAAACATCAACACTGTGAGGCACTATTTAAAAATGTTTTAAGAGAAGAAAATTGCTGTCCCCACACCACCCCCGACCCCCCTCTGATTTGCATTACTTGCTTGTCAAAATACCACTAATATATGGCTGCATGTCATTTTTCCCTGTTAATTTGTCTCAAATTCTTTCTGATAAATGATCCTTTGAAGCTACCACCGTACCTACAAAGAAGGTCGCATCGGCCGAGAGGAACCTGTTGCTGTAAAACCGACATTAGTAGGGTTTATGTTATTGTTTTTATGCACGTTGTGAAGGTGTGCATTAAAAAAAGAGGGACAAATACTGAAACAAACTTTTTTTTGGTCATTTAAAAAAAGAGTTGATGTGCACTCGGGCAAAAGCCTTATGGAAGTTCAAACATTGCGAAATGGTTACCCACATAACTGAGCACACAAACGATAAAAAATATCTGCCTTTAGAGAAAAAAATATTGGCAAAACTTGCTAAAAGAAAATAAAAAAATATCAAGAACGAAGAATCTTTATTTGTCACATGCAGCTGTACATGTACACTTGCAATGACATTTATATTGCATCAAGGTCAACTGTGCAAGTTAGGAAACATAAGAATAAAAAAAAAGAATAAAATTTATTTAAATTTAGGATAAATGAAAATAATACAAGTACATAGTGGGAAGGGGCAGAGGGCAGCCAATGGAACAGTTTTTTATTTGGGTGGTGAATTTCCTTCAGGATCTTCCTGGCTCTGGTCGTGCAGGGTGGGCAGAGCGCTGACCTCGTCTTGCGCTCGGCACAGCGGATCACTCTGTGGAGAGCTATCCCGTCCGTGGCAGTACAGCTGCTGTACCGAGTGGTGATACTCCCGGTGAGAACAGACTCTACTGCTGGGGTGTTGAAGGCCCTCTGCAGCACTGTGGAGATCTTGAATTTCCTCAGCAGTCTGAGGTGGTACAGGCGCTGCCTCGCCTTCTTCGCCAGCAGGAAGATGTGGGTGGTGCATGCCGAGGTACCTGTAGCCCTCTACTCTCTCCACCCGAGTCCAATCAATCCTGAGAGGAGTGTGTTGGCTCCTCTGCTTCTCTCTCCTGAAGTCCACAACCATCTCCTTTGTCTTGGAGACATTCAGGTCCATGATGTTGTCTTTGCATCATGACGACAATGCCTCTACCTCCTCCAGATAGGCTGTCTCCCTGCCGATGGAGATCAGGTCTATCTCCATTGTATCATCAACAAACATAACGATGATGTTGGAGTGGTGAGTGGCTTTGTAGTCAGGGGTGTGAAGGGAGTGAAGCAGAGGACTCAGGGTGGAGCCTTGGGGGTGCTGATGTTGAGGATACTGGAGGTGCAGTTTCTTATCCTCACCCCCTGTGGCTCTGGACCCAGGAGCAGAGTGATGAGTTCAGCCATAGACCAGTCTATGAGGAACTATGGTGTTGAATGTGGAGCTGTAGTCAATAAACAGCATGCAGACATAGTTCCCTTTCCTGCTGTTCAGGTGGGTGAAGGTGGAGTGGAGGACGTGGTTTAGGGCCAACAGTTTACGTGCCCCAACTGTCACCCGCTGATTCGGCCATGTTGATTTGCTCTAAATGAAGTGTTCAAAACTAGCTAAAAGCAACATGAGGTGACCTTTAAAATGTTGGCTAGCAGTTGGATAGAATCACAGCTGTTTTCTTTCTTTAACAAATCACTCTATGACCAATAGCTGATTTTCCGATTTTGCATGGAGGGCACGGTTCTTTTAAGTTGACTCAACGACTAAAGTGGTGGAGGAAGCTGTGGCAGTAAAGGGCGTTGACACGAGCATAATCAACAGAGGAGAAGTAATAAATGTTAGGAGTGACATTACTAATAACATGGATTTGAACGAGCCACTCACTGTAAAGCGTGTTGACAACGGCAGATGCCAAATAGAAATGACTTTGACTGTCTTGTTACCTTAAATGACAAAGACCCTCATATTCGTGTCTCAACAAAATGTACACTGTGCCAGTTTTGTAGTGGTTCCCTTTGAGACCAAAGAAGCTCAGCTTTCCCTTTACCAGAGGGACCTAATAGATAGATCTATTGCTATTATTAAATTGTTCTGCCAGTGGAAAAAGCTTTTCGCATTACAGTTCACTCTTTTTGAGCACCCCCGCTTTCTTTTTGCTCAGTATGGAATATGGTGTCTGACAGTAAGTTGCCCAAAATTATAAGCCAAAACCTCTTACCCGCCAATTAAATGACATTCTTTTTGGTTTACTGAAGTCTTTACACAGTACACATACCATTAAAAGAAACTCTTTGCAACACAGACTCATCCTGGTGAATAAACATTGTGACAAAAAAAACAAAACAACACAATTTGCACAGAATATGTTGCAAAAATGTGAGCTTCATTAAATTTCTTAAAAACAGTTTCCTGAAATGACGGAATGGCCAAGTGAAGATGAAAGACTGGTAAACCTCGCCACAACCGTGAACTGCACATCATTGTCGTTGTATCATTATAAAACAAGACAAAAGAATAAATAAGAAAATGCTGGATGCAAGTGACAGAGTAGGGCAGGGAGAGGAGATATTTTGAGGTGTATCCTGACTGTCTGGCTCAGGCTAATGCCCTCTATAGTGAGATGGAATGGCACATAAGCTCCCATTAATACGGGAATGAGTTGAATTTAGCTCCGTCTGCCTGTACGACTGGCCTGGCCAGCCCCCCTGGCTTTCCATGAAGTGTGGGGCACAACACTTACTGAAAAGCTCTATGCTGCGCTCTGGCATGCCACACCCTCCTGACACCCCCAGCGCTTTCCTTTGTTCTCTAACTATAGCCGTAGCCATGCCAAGGCCCCCTGACTTAAATATTCCACTATAAAACAAGTGATAATGAACATGAAAAGCGCCGAGTCCTGGTAGTTGACTGAGCCGTTAAGCACGTACTGCCATGTGCATGCACACACAAACGCAATCAGTTACATGTATGTGCACGCACAAAGCTACATTACACGTAAAATGTACACACATAGCTCCACTCCCCCACCTGCGTTTGCACTCCGACTGTAGAATCAAAAGGGAAAGTGAGGAGAGATTGGATAAGAGACCTGCAGTGGAAAATGATTGATCCGTTTTAAGGGTCCTATAAATCCACCAGCTGATCTGAGTATAAATGGAGGGTGTGCACGTCTTTCCTACCTGGCAACCCATCTCAGCATCACAACAGGGATATTTATACTGTCCATCCTACAGTAAGACCTTGACAAACCCTTCACGTGTCGGGAATGGACCAGGAAATGCGCACATATATCGCTATTTTCTTACGTTCATTGTGACAGTTGTGCTCCACGTTTTTTGGTGTGAAATACATTTGTTTCTAAATGATTAATGTGCAGATTCATGAATGTTGCTATTATTGTCTGTGTGTTTGACTGTGAGTATGGCTATTGATGAGTGGTGAGAGCTTTTACAGTAAACTGTATGTAACTGACTGTGGAGCGTCTGTACTAAGGGAGGCTCCATGTAAAGGTTGCCTGTCTCTGGAGCTCCCTGGAGTGCCCAGGCAGCCAGGCACCTTTGACCAGGACTAGGCCCCCTCAGGCCTTCGCACACACACAGGCACACACACACCCCTCTCTGTGGGCCCCCCACTCTCCCTGGGGTGAGATGAGCCCACCAAGGCCCCTCCTGGAGCTGTTCCCTGCACAGCCAGGATCTCCACCTCTCTTACCAACTGCTCCACACAGACGTGGCCAAAAGCCAGCGGACGCCACTGTCTGGATAAGGGTGGTGGAAGATATGTGTGTATGTTTAACTGTGCACGTGCCTGTATATATGCGTGTGGGAGTGTGTTTTTGCGTGTTTGTGTATATGTGCAGTTGACGGGTGGGGTTGGGGGGGGGGCTATCCCCAGACACAAGTTGCTCAGTTTTTTGGAGAGACTCTGGCCCACCCAAGAGGAAAGAGTAGGAGGAGAAGGTGGTGGTGGTGGTGGTGGTGAGGGGACCAAGGCCTTGGGGGAACAAAGCCTTATTTCAAACTTGCCGAAAACAGGGGTCTTTATGCTGTGATGCTGGGGCCCCCTCCTATGTAGGGAGATGTTATCGCAAAGATGCAATATCCACCTCTGCATAGGGCCGGGAGGCGGGTGCATAGGCCTCCAGTGTTACACTAAGTACCCTGGGGCACTGACCTCACTAATGAAGTCTCTCTTGACTGCTGCTAGCCACTACTGTACCCTCCTTTGTCTTCCACATGGAGATCTCTCTCTTTTTGTTTGTCTGTCTGCATCTTTCTGTCAGCGCGCCTCGCTGGCTGCTAACAAAAGCTTTGTGTCTGTATGTGTTACCACAGGTCATATTTTGTCTGCTTTTATAGTTTGTTTATGAAGCTTATTGTTAGTCTGTTTTTGTTTTAGCCTGGCAATATTTGTTTGTTTGGTCTGCTGTCTCGAATTGTTCCATGATCCTTCTCTTTGCGTTTGAATGCCTGTCTCTCTTTGCCATTCATCTATCGGCGCGGCTGTCTCCATAGCTTACTTTGAAGTGACTCCCTGATTTACTGTCCAGCAGTCTCTTATAGTCCCTTTGACTTTGAAGCTTTCGGTTATCTAACCATTTGAGGCCTCCTCTTTTAAGCTCACTGGGACTTTCATATGTGGCCTTGAGTTGCATTTAAAGATGTTACACCGAGTTCTTTAGGGAATCCACAAGTGGGAAAAGGGAAATTTGATTTTGCAAGATGGGGATTGGGAGAGAAGCACAATTAGAGTGGACGACCCACATTCCTGTGTGGAGCCAGTGGCCTGGGGATAGGATTTGCTCAGTTTTTCTGACAGTTTGGAAATCCAACCACTCCAAGGCTTGATCCTCGTCTCAGCTTGCATCTTCTGTCCCAACCGAAAAAGTTAAAGGCACAAAATTATATTTGCGTAGAGAAAAGACAAAAAAGGCGAAGATTAAAGTGGACACAGAGACCTAGAGGGGCGTGAAACCAGATGACAGCTTGATTTCACTGTAAAAATTTGTTATGATACTTTCAAGAAAGGTAATGGTTTGACAGGCTGGTTGTTCCAAGTTATTTGTTAGAACTATTCCTAAAGCCCAGCTACCTTATCTTAAGGTTAATAATGGTAAAATCTATCCTCATAACACTGTTTTGAATTTACTCAGTCATTTAACCTGATCTTTTTAATAGAGCAGTCATGTAGAATGAATCCTTCTATGTCCCATTGATGCTTCCAAGATGACATTGGTCTCTGAGGCTACCACACCCCTTTACTGAAGCCATCGGGCATGGGGTGTGTCTTCCTGTTTTCGAGGTACTCAAAAAAAAAAGAGAAGATATCAGTGCAATTCCACAATACCCTGACCCTAGAGAGCCAAAGTGGAAAGTTTACTTTAGCACCCACTGGGTTAAAAGATGAAAGAGCTGTTTGATGACATGGGTCTGTGGTAGGGGGACGAGGGGAGGGGGGGCTTATATCTCTTCATCCCGTCTGGCATGCTGCGGATGGTCTTTACCCACATCAGCTGTCCACTTTTCTCCAGCTGCCAGTCCAAAGCTGGCCTGTCTGCTGATGGATTACCTGGACGAACGCATGTAGCCCTTCACCCCCTTTTGCTCTGCATATATGGCACACCCTACTCTGCCCGAAAGCCCTCACCTGAGCAGCCCCTGAATGGGCCTGGGGTGCAGTTATAAAAAAAGATAAAGGGGTCTGGGGATTGGGTGTGGTTGGGCTGGACTAAGGCACGGACAGGGGCTTGTAGGGGACTGCTGCAGTGGTGTTTATGGGGGCTAGCCAGGATTAGTTGGTGGCTGGTGGTTAATGATTCAATTTGAGATGCTTTTTCATCTGCAAGCCGCCTAAGGCCTGGGCACATGCTAGCTTCCTCCAAAGGGCCCTAATCCCTGCTGTTTATAAAAGGAATATGCCTTTGGTGTTGGAGGAGATGCTCTGAATGCCTGTGCTGCAGTAGAGGAGGCATCTGTCATATGTGTGTTTGGTTGAGCCGGTGCTGGGATCATGGGGGCTTGGCATGTTGGCTTCAGGTTTTAACCGGTGCTGAGAGCTAGAAAAGAATGCGAGTCGGCGTACTTTCTGTATTCGTCCTGTTGGCTGTAATCGTATCTTGAAACACACTCGTATCGTACTATAACTTTTGTGACAACTTTTACTTTAGCCTCACAAATGTAAGATCAAGAAATCAGCAAAGTAATTTTGCAGAATGTAAAGTGGGACAAGTGCAATAAAAGTTGATGGAAATGAGTTAAGATTAGTTAAATGTATCAGTCCTTTTTAGAAAAAGAGCGCCTTATGTTGTTGAAAGAAAGAAAAAGAGGTGACATGGACCCGAGGAGAATCAAGGGCAGAGAACAGAGGTTATTGAGAAGACCAACAGAGGCTGATGGATGATGAAAGAGTGATTCAGCTCTTTCTCTCTCCCTGCCCTCACTTGTGTTTATTCTGAGATTGTCATTTGTCATTGGTAGAGGGCCTTTCTTCCCTTCCTGCGACAGGCAACTCCAAATGACGAGCAGACAGACGGAGGGGCCAGCAACTCATATAGAGATGGGATGGGGAGAAAGGAGGTGGGGGCCACCAAGGCTAGCATCCCATGTTTGATGTCTCTCCCCTGGGCCTCATCCACTCTGTCACCCCCTTAGATGGTGCTGACAGATGGAGGTTCTAGACACTAACCCATTGGGGACAGTGACACAGAAGTATGAAACAGAGAGAGAGATGAGTGTGAGAGATGAATGGCTCTATGAATGGAGGCTGATGTATCAAACTGTGTGAAATCTCTTCAATAGAGTCTCTCCATTTAAGCCTTTCATAACCAAGGCTTCGCAAACCTAAGTAAACACCAAGCTGATTGATAAATGTGTTTGCACCTACATAAGTAGTGTCCCAATGAAGGTGAAACTTGGAGGTTTCCCATCTCGTTCACCCAGAAGCACTGTGTTATTGGTGATCTGCTAATGACAAAGGAGACTTAAGACGAAGGCTTTGTAGCAGCTTCAGTAGTAAAAAATGCAGCACTTACTGCATGCTGCTCCATTGACAGTTGAGGTTTTACAGGTAACCACTAGAGGCTGACAAACTTCTGTGACCAGCCACAGCTTTCCACAGCTCCTGTGCTGCAGAGCCCCACAAATATAAGCAATGAATAGTGCATACATCATATTAATTTTCAGCATTTATTTTCACACAAGTAAGCCTCTTACCATGTTTAAACACGCTGTGATCAAGAGAGTCTGAGATTTTTATTTCCACTTTGAAAGAATTCTTGTTTTGCCTGGCTAGATATTTCATTCCTACACTCTCAGCATATGTCCTATTTGGTAAAAGGCACTTTATTCATTTTAAAGAGACCTAGTCACACGCACTGTATACATAGCTATGTACTGGACCTCTCCAATCTTAGAAAGGATGCTGTCAATGGCCAGGACCATTCTACTAAACGTTTCAACTCTGCTCCACAGAGTTAACCGTATTTTCTAAAAATGGATGATGGAAAATAAATGCATTCAACAAGTCAACCCTCAGAACTCACTTTGTCCAGTTTTCTCCCTCCATACATAACTGAGCTGCCAAAGTATTATTGGATAATTGTTGTTTTTTCTTACTCTTGCCCAATTTGGCAATTTGAGAAGGTGGATGCAGTTGAGAGGACGGTGGTAGTGCCAGCCATGCCTTTAAGCCAAGTTGGAGTCCTGGATGATAGGGGTCAGCTGCCTGGAACAAGCTTCAGTTTAGACATATCCCTTTGCTCTTAGGCAGGTACTAAAAACTTGCTTTTGCTTTTCTGCCATACGACAAATTGAAAGATATCAAACAGCGAAAAACTCTTATCTGCTGTGATGATTCTGCTGTTTGATAAGAAAATTGAAAAACTGTATCGTACGGATGAAGTTTTCTCTACTTCTTTTATCATTCAAACCAAAGTCCCCGAGACCTCACCTCTAGCTTATCTCCTCAAAACTAAAGAGGTAATGGAAAAGAAGCTCTATAGAAATAAACTCTGCCTTTCAGAGTCACTTTTTAGGCATTGATTGTCATGGAATGGCCTATCACAAATTAATTTGGGAAATTTGCGAGATACATACAAATAAAGATATGAAGAACCCCCCCCAATTTAGCCTAAATATCTCAACCGCCCTCTGGTGGCATATTGCAGTATAAATGATAAAACCCAACTTGACAGTGTATCTCTATGGGAGTTGTTTGTGATTTTCCATTGGAGGTCGTTTGGCATAAAGTTGTTAAAAAGCGTACATGTGAATTCAGTTGATCTTGTAACAACATTGCGGGGTCGTAATGACAACCAGATGGTAACTTTGCTTTTTCATTCTGTAAAAGTCATTTTCTCTGAAGTCACCACGATAGAATCACCGTCTGCTCTTTGAATATTAACTACAGGATGTTGGGAGTCCGAGAAAGGATTTCATTAGAACCTGAGTAACCAAGGATCCGATCACATCGCAAACAAAACTATTGAAGTACGTTTAAGGGATGCTGATTATCATCGTATTTTTTTCCCATCATTTGCTTTCATTGATTCCAAGAGTCCAAACGATCCAAACTCATAACAGAAATGTTTATGGACATTTGTAGATAACCGTGTAATTGTTATCATGACTTTGAAGTTAGTGTGAGGGCTATTAGTAAGGAGAAAACTGGTAGATACAGAAATACTGATGTTATGTAAACGTGGTATAAGTCTTAACTAGCTGGTGTTCGGGGGTTCACTTTTACAGCTTCTCAAGTTTGTTAACTCTTGAGTGTCAGCCGGGCAGTCTGTCTAGTTGAGGTGTGTTTTGAGTGGGCAGCTGTATTTTGCCCTCCCTTTTGCATATCTGTGGGAAGTGTGGATGCATCATCCAATTAAACCTGATGCTGCCGGAAATGTATCTCAAGAGACGCACTCAGAGACTTTATGGAGGCACCGAAATAGCTCGCTCAAAGAACCTGTTTTGAGGTCTGAAATTCTGTTCCCTTGGTGAATATTTCTTGTGTTTTTTGTGTTTTTTTTTTAAATTTTTATTTGCCTCCAAACTGTACATTTTATTTCCGTACATGATTGGAAAGAAAAACAGTTTATTTTACTTTCCCGTTCGTATTATTAAGCACAGATTTGGGCATCGCCATCGAGAGGTTATAAAACTTCCTTGCAAGAGCTGTACTTGTTTATAAGCTGGGCGAGTATTGTTAGGACATATCCCACAGTGAAGGAAAGATTGTGCCTTTACTGAAATCAAAAGTCCTGGCAGCTGTGTTCAAGACTGGGGCCAAGGGGCCAGGTCAAGTTTAGCTCCACTGGCCTTTGCAGCACAGAGCTTTAGACCCCCCCACCCCACCCCACCCCCTCCCGTGATATGTACTGTATTTATCTGGCCTTTCTGATTGCTGCTGCAAGCCCTGAGGCATGTTGGGCACTTATACACAGTTGTCATTGCAGACTCATTTCTCAAACTGCATTCTATGGGAACGTGTAGGAGCGTGCGCGCTTGTGTGTGTGTGCTTATATGCTGTGTCCAGTGTGGATTCCAGTTTTAAGGCAGCAGTTAGTTTTTTTTTGCAATATTTGTCTTACTTCATCTCAAATAGTCTCAGCGTCTAACTCTTCCTCCCTGCTTCATACCATCATGTGTTTTCTTTTCTTCTTTCATGTCTCCATGACTTTCTCTCTTTCCATTATGCCTGGCCTTTTTTTCTATAGTCATGCTCAGCTAGACCCTTGTCTAGCCCATAAACATTCCTTGTTTTGGAAGTCACGGACCTTGCATCCCATGTAATGGGAAAAACTTCCAGACATTGTAGTCAGTCTCTTGGAATTCTCTCACTTGCAACAAACCTCTTTTTGAGGAGTTTTTCACTTCTTGTAGTGCTATCAGGCCGCTCACGGACAAGGTCAAATGTGCACATGTTGACCCCACCCCAGTCTCCACACAAATGGGGATTCAGGTACCAAGTGTAGGTGGGATGGGGAAGAAATCCAGAAGTTTTATTTATGAGTAACCGCATATCACTATTCTATTCTATTTTTGTGACTTTCCTATTGTTTGTCAGTTTGCCGGAATTGTAACGTGTGCATGTCAAAACAGCGAGTGAGGAACAGGAGGAAATTTCTTTTAAAAATCCTACAGCAGAGACTCTCAAATGCTTGGGTGGACGTGTGACTTTCCTTCGATTTTCTTTCATTTCAATGACAGCGATGGCGTTGCCAATTCCATCTTTTTAAATCGCTTCAAGCTTTTATGAACTCACACACTCGGTCACTTCCACTGTCATGTCAACGAAGTCTGCGAGGTTTTCATTATTAGGTTGGAAAATGAGATTGCGTCATTGTACAATGGATATATTGGAACAATGTGCCTACAAAGGTAGAGAAGACGAGGAGTGCGCGATAGTAAATATGGAAGTGGGTAATAGCTGATTTAAAGCACTCAGAATGTTTTACTGTGAGGGAAACTGACTCAACATGTTTGTTAGGTCTCAGTGCATTTTAATGAGTTAACATGAACAACTTTGGTTCAATAGCTAGAGAACTCTACGGGAGAGACGAGAGAGTGTGAAAAAAGATAAACAGAGGAGAGCACTTACTCAGTTCTTCGACCTTTATGTGTGCACCCTGCTCAGTGCAGTAAGTACTTGTCTGGTGATGATGCAAGAGCAGACCCGGATGCCCCTGCCCTTCTTCTCCCCTCCCTTTCCTTTCTTCAATCTTTCTCCCCTCAGTGACTTACACCCCATCTCCAAAGCTCCACCTCCTGAACTGACATGGCATCCACCAGGCCCGGGAACCAGGCTGGGATTCTGAGGTGGCGCCCAGAGTCAGATTATTTACAAGAGCTGTAGCTCTGCAGAGACTGTGGTATTTCTTCTTTCAAAAGATTGGAAGGCGTGTTTTGGGGGAACACAGAAAAATCTTAGGCTTGTAACTCCTTCCAAGTCTTCTCTCTTGTTTATTTAATTTTTTTTCTGTTGATCTCTCGGCCTTTCTGTCGTGTCACAGTCATGAAAAACATTTATGTTGTTTTATTGAAACACAGCATTGAAACGCCACACCTTATATTTTGAGATTAAGATGATTTAGAGGCATATACCCAAGAGTGGTGTGGCAAACTGCTGCACCTTCTCTAAGTTCATTTAGAATACGACTGCGTTCTTTTTGTGACAAAGCAAAATGTTCTCCAGGCTCTGCGACTGCAACCGGATAAGACACCTGAGCCGGCTTGCATAAATGCTTTAGCAGGAGATGGCTAGCGTGTTATGGAAGTCGGGTGCACTTAGGGGAAATCTCATGAATGCGATCCGGCATTGATGCCATGTTCCAAATGCTCAGAATAGCTGTCCCGTCACGGATGTCTCAGCACACACAAACACTATAAATTAGAGACCAGCAGTTGGAAAAAAGGTTTGCGAAGGGGATGGGTTGGGGGTACACCAGGCTTAGAAGGGAGATAGTTGTTGAGAAGTGAGGATCACTGTAGGGTGGGGGTTGTTTCTGGGGACTGTGTGTCAGTGTGGAGTCAGCGGGGGTTAGATTTGCTGTCTTGGGTATCAGCATCCGGACATCAACGCCAGAACAGCACAAACTGCAGAAGCGATTAGAGGAAAGGAAGAGTGGGAGAGATGGAGAGGTCTCCAGTGTGACTCCTGCTCTTTCACAGTTACTGGAGCCTCTTGAAGAGTTGAAGACATGCCAAAAACAGAGCTGAAGGGGGGCGGGGGCTGGTGTATTAGGCATCAGAGAGGAAAAAGAAAGGTGTGGTGTCAGTCAATGCATGTGGAGATCCCAGCTTATTGGTTGTGCTAGCTTGGGCTGGGCTTTGAGGGGCATGAGGACCTTGGAGCCCTGTCTGTCTGCCTCCTACCTGACATGGGAAGGGCAAGGAATGAACCTGTCACCGACTCTTGCTTGTAAACAAACCGAATACCGTGGGAAAGATGAGGTGTTTAGCAGAAGATGCTACTGTCTCCATGACCCGTCTCTCTTCCCCTCTTGCTCTTACTCATCAACCCCCGACTTTTTCCTCTTGTGTCAGCGAGAAATCAAATACCACCCCCTTCCTTTGCTGATGTCCCAAACTTGTGAACCTTCCTAAAACCATGTGCCGTTTTATTTGTTTGCCACATGAACCATGGAGATTGGTTCTTTTAGCAGCACAAAAAGATTCAGTCCCTGGTTGGCTCTCCTAATGAAACCTGTTATAGATAATGACAGCCGATATGGTTCATGCTGTACACGTCAGCATGGTCTCTTTCCCGGTGGGATAAATATAGATTCCTATCTGTATTCAGCATGATTTAGTTTAAGAATGCAAGCTGGTTAAGTTTTAACAAGTGTTAGGAAAGGCAATACGGCAAGTCTCTATGGCAACCAGAGTTTTTGTACATGGGAGATACAGAACATGGCCATTAGCAGCAAGGGAGACAGGCAGACATTTTTACCCTTGACACTTTTGGAGAGATACTATTACAGGTTAGTCCAAGACTTCCCACAGCCAACCCAGCCATGAAACCCATTCCCAATGTTCTTTCCAGTTTCTGGATACATGACTTTTCCCCCTTTTTACTCTCCTGCTTTTCCCAACAGGTCTCACAAATACTGCCTGTCATTTTTAATAGATGCTTGAAACTTGGCGCTGCTTTTTGTCCAGGAGAATCTAGAAATGACTAAGCAATGTCTGGTTGCTCTATGGAGAGGCCCTCTGGTGAGGGGATGGAGCTGGAAGGAGTAGCTGGCCCCCGAGACGCCGGCAACCCGTCGGGATACACACTGACCCAGCCACAAAAATGAGCCTCTGGCCACTGTTGGCTTTACATAAATACACTATTAGAGACACACACACACACACACACACACACCAGTGGAAAACTGTGACTGGAGGTAGCTGAGGAGTATGCAGAAAGGAAGAACGATGATGGGAGAATTTGGGAATAAAGGGTCAAAAGCGGAGGGTTGGAGTGTAGGAGTAAATTCATTCATATTTCTCTCCCACACCGTACAAGCGAGCCAAACCTCACTGGGTGAATCAGTGTTCCTCGTAAACAAGCCACAAGCACTCAATGGCGCCTCTGAAGCTAGCAAGTCATAGAGAGAGAAGTGGGTGCAATGAGAAAATAAAAGAGAACAAGTGGGGAGGGAATGAAGGGAATCCGCACTCACAGCCTCCACACAAACGAGGGGAACCCACTAAGAAGAACATGTAAAAATAAACAATAAAAATACAAGAAATACCATTTAAGTCAAGAGGTTGTCCTCTTGGTAATGTCAAGAGGCACGCAGAAGGCTATACAAATTCTCAGAGAGGACAGGAAACGATCTCCACTCCCATCTATTCGATATGATGATGTCAGATTTGGAGGTATTCCTCCACCTCAACAGTCAGTTCAATCTCAAATCATGTTGTCACTATATGCAGAAAATCTCATTTTCAGCAGCCATCATGTCTATTTATGAAGACCCCTTATTTCAACGAAGCAAAAAATATACTGAAATTCTGTGCACATTATAATCATGTTGTGTAATGCAGCACTTTGTATGTAACTCATAAGTGTTTCCAAAATCAGACTCCTTGTAGTTTTCAGATACAGAGATTTCTGACCGTCGTATTTTAGTCCTCAAGCTCTAACGTGATTGCACACAAAACCAACAGGACCCTCTTAGGACTAATGTATTCAGATTACAGGCAATTATGGCTTATTACTATTTCGTGGGGAAAGCAGGGCTCATTTGCAGTATTTGTTCAGTGAATGTCTAATAGGAAGGGGAGGGAGGCTTGTACTTCCTGCTGTGCAAGCTGTGATGCTGCGGGAGAACTGTAGCGTAGCACCAATATTAATGACTCATTTCCCCCTCACCTGGAGGACAAAAGGAGAGCTAATCCAGATACATCAGTGCTAATAGCCCAAATAAATCACTTGTGAGCTCACTTTGCGGCTTGTTGTCTTTTGGAAGAGCAGATATGGAAAGTCAAGCCATGGTCTGGTGGTACTCATGAAAGAAAGATTTTCTTATGTTTGAACCTCACTTCAATTATTTCTTTGTTGCTGAAATTACACATTCAGGTGAAACGTTTTCATGTTCTGAGTCGTGCTGACAGAATATTCCGTCTTGGCACGGGACCAGATACTACACCTTAACTTTTATGACATTCATTTTACACAGCTTGAATTTTGTCCCGTCGCTCCATTCATACACACATGCTCCAACAGTCCATTTGTCTTCCTCTGTTAACATCAGATTCCTTTTGTTTTGCACCATTACTCTTCCAGCAATCATACTGCCGTGCGTCTTTGTGGTGAGGAGTGGTGGAGCTGAAAGAACTTGATTTTCAGATTTTTCAACTGTCATGCTGTAGAAATAATGCAACTCAGCACCGATTTCTGAAAAGCAGAAACAGCTTTAGTTCAGTCGATACGTGACTTTTGAAGAATTGGACATCAAGATGTTTTCTATCAGATTTCCTCTATTGATGAGACATTAGCACATTTTAGACATTTCATCAACTTAATCATTTTAAGCAGCTTTTGTGGTGCAGTTTTTGCTGTAGAATCTGATTTAAAACTCTTGACAGGCCTTTATATTTTACGTCAGCGCTGCCGATTTGCCTTACAAAAAAAGTCTGCCGAGTGACAGTAACTTACTGGCTAATACACCATGCTGTCAAACCTAGCATCACTCCGGTTAAACGTCTTGCCACAAGAACTGTGAAGCATGAAAGAGTTGCTGTGTAGTGCCGTTCCTTTCGTCTGGACGTTGTGCTGCTCTGCTGTGAGCCTGTGGCAGTATTTTTAGGTGTACGGTTTGGGACAGGAAGAGGGGAAGCGCTGAGGTTATTTGATTGCTTCATTATGGTCATATATATGGCCATATATTTATGTATACTTTGTTACGTATGTCATTACATGTACACCAGTGAGTGTTTGTTTGTTTGTGCGCATGTGCTTGTGTGTGCGCGAATGAGCAAAGAGGGCTCAGTGTTTGGACCACCCTGCGAGCTGGGCTGAGTGACAGCAAGGGCCTCAGGATTCTTGCAATGCACACACTCTCACCAGCACAGACACACAAACTCAAGCACATACAGGGCTCAAACACACTTGTCAGCAAGTTCATCTTTTTTTTTAGCATGTTTTTTACTCTTTTAATGTCTCATGACCAAATACATATCACTCTCCAAAGCAAACATGCTGTATTAAAATGAAATCAATCGCCCTGGTATCGGAATGGCGCTGTGTCACCTACTGTAGCTATACCACAGGAAAACGCACAGCTTTTTTAACCCCACTGATTTCAGAAAACAGCCAAATGTTTTTCTCTCTCTCTCGCTCTGTAAATTTGAGGAATCAGGTTAAACGCGGTGATGACATGAAGCTAGATTGAAATGAATTGTTGGTTATTTTCAGACTGTTTTGACCAGAATTTCCCATTAGTCACTGGTTGTTTCTCTTCGTGATGCGTATGCTTTCTTAGTAGAGGAATGGGTCCAGTTACCCACCACAGTGAAGTGCTGTCCTTGCTAACCGAGTGTGTTAAGACGTGAGTCAGAAATTAGAAACAGGTTATACTGTGATGATGTAATTTGTATCAAAGGCTTATTTTTCTTTGTGTGTCTATTAAGCTCTTGGGCTAATGTTCGTGGCCTGACCCGCTGCTATTATGCTGGTAACAAACATTGGCATACTTAAGTGGCAATGCAGTGCTCATTATTATTAGAACAATGTATTTGGTGGCTCCTCCCCAAGTGTTTTGCTCCAAAACAACACAGAAAAATGTTTGTCGAAAACAACAGGAGAGAATGCTGCCGTTGCAGTAGCATCTCCAACTCACGACACAAAAATTCAAGAACAACAAGATACTTAACCTGCATACCTTTAATCTTCTTCCAAAGTTTCATACTTTGCAAGAGAAAACCCTTTAGTCAACATTGTCAAATCTTAATTCTTACAATAACTGTCATATATTCTCTTTTTTGTTCATTTTAGAGCAGTTTGTAAGATTTAGTGACATCTAGTGGTAAATATGCAGATTGCAACCAGCTGAATACCCCCACCTCACCCTCAACTTCCAAGTATGTTAGAAAACTGTAGTGGCAGGAGAAACACCTTACTTTGAGACAGTATTTGGTTATCTGCTCTGGGCAACTATAGAAAAACAGAAGGCAACGGGTTGCTTTTCTCAAAAATATTTCATCTGATGTTCCTTCAATTTGTCAGGTGTATAGGTGGGGACTCAAGGAGGTGCAGTGGCGATATTGCAGTCGATTGGATCAACAGTTGTCGTAGTTTGCTTGAAGGTTCGTCTCTATTCTGCTTCATGGACAGGCAATGAAGAAACAACAATGACAAAGTGGAGTTGTGCCACCCACCACCACCAAAAAATTCTCAACCCATGGGGACAAAAAAAAATACAGTGGAATGCGGACACAGGAAAATACAGGGAACCATGTACAACTTGGTTCAAGCTGATTAGGCCAAGGCAAGCAACTTACCTAAGATAAGATACTATTTCATTACTGGGCGGCTACCCTGATTAGCATTATTTGCTTATCTGGTTCACTTCACACATTTTGCTTTTGAAAGCAACAATATACCCACATGCGAGACACAGAGTAAATTTGTCTTATCGGTTGTTTCTATATTTGCCTGATTTGGACAAAACTGAGCGAATCACATCACAGTGGCTCATGGAATAATTTAATTATCCATGTGATACGTTTGATTTGACCTCTTAAGCTGTGCTGTGAGAAGTTGCCTGTTACTTGATTGCTGCGCTTGCAGTAATAATATTACTACATAGCAGAAGTTCTGAAAATAACACTGGGTAGACGTATCCTACCTAGCAACTGTTAACCAGCACAGCCAGGTGGGTGGAGTTGAAAGGAAAAGTTCAAGGGAGCTGTAATATTTATAGAGTACATATTTAATTGTATTTTATATTCCTACAGTTTTCATCGGTACACTTAATTCCTCGTAATTAAAACAAAATCTAAACACTGATTACATTAGTCCAATAGACATATGGCTCAATGTGAAAAAAGAAAAAAAGAAAAGAAAAACGAAGCGGAGTTGGCTGCTGCTTGCGAAAGCAGGAAAGGAAGGGAGGAGAGACATTGGCTTGTCGGTTGGCTGGCCGACTGACTAGGGACATCAAAGAGGACAAAACCAGCTTTGGGCTGAGCACTCTCCAATGATTAAAAGCAGGGGCCACGGTAACGTCTGGATGGGCCATTTAAAACTAATGAGGGAAAATAAATAGAGCCATGGCCATTGGCATGTGTAGGTGGAGTGAAAATGAGTGTTTGTCTTTGTGTGTGTGAGAATAATGTGTACAAAATTTGGTCTAGAAATATTTAAACAGTGATACATTTAACTATTTTAGCTTTTTATCAATACATTATCAAGTTACAGTTATGTATATGGACTTAATTTGGGGAGATACACATCCGAGCTGGAGGAAGAGTTTAGAAAGTACATCTCCTTAACTGTAGAATTCTCAGTTACAGTGCCTATTCCTCCATTATTTCTTAAGTGGTTAGGCAGGTAAAAAGTTTACTCATAGTGTGATAGTTGCATTCGGAGGCTGTTGCCATGGCAACATGTAAGTGCATGTGAAGCAGGCCAAAGTGGGCTGATAAGGGAAGATGATTCAAAGAAGTGAAAAATGATGCACTGGTCATTTCGGTAACCCGTTCAAACCTTGGAGCTGTGCTTAAAAATGGGGCAATTAATAAAGATTTCCTGTGACTTTTTTTTCCTTCCATCATCTGGAATTAGTTTGCTCCAGTATGTGCAACGGATGAAGGAATGTGACTATGCATTATACCCATAATATCACTGTTAACACCTGGCAGCGTACTGAAAGCAGACATGACTGGGTATGAAACTTCAGATTTTAGCTCTATTACAGCAGTCATTTTAGGCTGTCATAGCAGTAAATGCACTTGTGTATTATTTGCGGCTGTGAGGCAGTCTTGGTTTTTCGTGCGCTGGAACAGAGTGGAACTGAGTCATCAATAAATATGATTCCACCTTTACTTTTCCTGCTGCGATAAAGCAAAAATGTCTACCGTGTGAAATGTCTTTCTGAATGCAAACTAGGGAAGCCTGCCAAGCTGTTCTATTTATTAGATCAAATTGACGCACTATTAGATCTAATGTAGATGTATGATACATATCTACATAAGAGACTGCTTGTAGATCTCTCCGTTACCCAAGTTGAACTGTGACGAGAATTACCGTCATCGACGCTGACTTACCCCGTGCTGATGTGTCTGTTTTAGTATTGTGTGTGGTACACTGAGGGATGTAGGCAGGAAGCATTTGGTTTTGTGAATGAGTCATGTACTCTGGATCACTTGTCGTGCTTTTGTGACACGTACAAATAGGAGGATGCGGACAGAGTGTGGCAGATGACAGTAAGTAGAAGTGAAGTGACACGGGCACATCAATTTGAAGAGAATATGTGGGGCTGACAACAAAACCATGGGCTCTGATTCATCAAAGGTGAAGGCTGCCGTCACTGGTGTCTATAAGTGAATTGTATACGTCATAAGTGGCATCAGTACTGGATGCACTGCACACTTTTATGAGTCATCCTAACTTTCCATTTAGACTTTTCTTACATCTTGTCCAAACTTTTGAAACTAATTGTGAAGAATGATTATTGTCTTATGATTTGTTTCTTTGATTTCTTCTATTTTTTCTTCTATTTTTTTCTTCTGCTGCTTATTTCACGGCTACATTTTTCAGTTTCTTTTGCAAAAATGTATTCCTGCCTTTTGATCTTATTTTTTTAATTTGCAGTTCCCGTATTCTTTGTGTCCTCTTTCTCTTGTTGCCATCATTTTTTCCATGTTCAAAGCGCGGCTGAAGCAAAGGCACCGACTGCAGAGCTCCTACAACAGCCACAATTTTCTTTGTTGATAATCCAGGCGCTTGGCTGGATGATAGTACAAAAAAAGCCAATCCCATCCTAACAGATTCCAGGCCCCTTTCACAATGTGACTTTTTTATTATTACAAGTTGCATTTAGCATCAGAGCTGAGTTATTTCTCAATCCTTCCAAGATCTAATGGGCAATTATCGGTGGGGGAGAATTTAATGGGTGTCCCATTTCACAAAGTCCCCTGTTATTTATGTCAATGAGCACCATTGTGTGGAAACGTGGCAGACTCGTGCTAACCGCTCGACTTGTTTAGATTTTGTCCATGGAATCCCACACCCATTGTAAGCCAGCAATAACCACAAAACCAAAGTGTGTGTATGTGAGCGCGTGTGTCTGTGGGTGTGTTTTATTTGAGTGTGTCCGCTGTGTGCGAGATTGTGTGAATCTGCATAGATCAATGTAACATAGATGCAGAGACATGATGAAAGTATGTACTGACAGACAAATCTATGCGCACACCCACACCCTGACCACCCCCGTACACACAAACCCATATAAACAGACATCCTACCTCCCACATGCAACACACACACACACACACACTTGCCACAGACACTTACACAAGCAGAACTGTAGACCAACCACTACATACTCAGACACCCCCCTTCACACACACATGCACATAGCTGGAGACCCACAGACACATATGCACCCCCCCCCCCACACAACCTCACACACAGAACCAGAGACCCACCACCAACATCAACACCCACAGGCTCAGTCTTAGTGACATCATGGCTTGGATGACAGCACGTCTTCCAGCCCCATTAGTCTGATTGTAGGTGGCTCCGCCACAGTGATTTATGGGTAAATATCCATAGTCTCTGCTGTGTTGATTTATGAGCCATGTTTTGGTCCCGTTGCTCCCCAGACCACAAGACTTGGGAGGGGGAATCCTATACAAATAATGAAATTGTAAAAGTGGAGACAGTGAGGCAGAAGGGTAGAAGACCCACCCTGTGTCTCCCATCACTCAGTGGTGCTTACAGTTTATGATTGGTCAGTGAAGTCCGGAAGCATAAGACATTAGTCAGTGGCTTTCTCTCTTTGTAAACACCTGCCCACCTGCACATGAACCTGCTAACTAGCTGCCTTCTAATTTGTCTTCCAGTCATTGTGTCATGTGTTCTTGCTGTCATATAAATGACTATCAGCTACAACAGCCCCCATCTGTTTTCTCTCCTTGTTGTTTCTATCACCTCCCAAGTTTTCTTTTTTTTTAATACTTATTTCAGTAGACAAAATATTTGCAGATAAAAGAAAGATACTATTAAAGAAAACACTAATTCAAGAAAACATTGCTGTTTGCATTATGTCAAAAAAGTAAGTCTGTTTAATGGAGTGTTTTGTTTATTCATTTATTGTTAGTATTTGTTTATCAAAGAAATGCAAAAAGAAAATAACCCTTCGCTGTCACAGTTGTAACTGAGCTCTGATGCAGCCTGCTTCTGCCAGTGGTCCTTGAGATGCTTCTACAACTCGACAGGAGTCCACATGTGACAAATTGAATTCATTTGGCATACTTTGGAAAAGCCAGACACCGTTCTCACGGCAGATGGGGTATGTCAGAGTGGAACCTAAGCCATAAAGCTGAATGAATTGTCCTTAGACATGTGAAACAGGATTGTGTTAAGGCATGAATATACAGAAGAAAAATTTATATAGCACTGAAATGCCAAAGCACAGTAGCTTCTGTCAGTTAAAAATTTTCCAAGATTAGTTGTTTATTTATGATGCATTGTGAAAGACACTTTTGTTTTGCTTTGCCATTGTTTAAAATTCGTATGTTAGTGAGGAAAAAAACTGAAATAATTTAGAATGAGTCTAAAACTTAACAAAATGTAAAACAATAATCTTTTCCATTTGCTCCAAAAACTCACAATCTAGGCCTATTCTCCTCAATGTTGAGAGACTTGAATTGTGAGTCTATTATTAGCGTCAATTATGTTGTTTTCATTGTTTTTATCCCAAGGCCACTGTAACACTCCTCTCCCAGGAGCCTGCAAAGAAAGGTAACACTAAAAGGTCACCAGGAACCCACAAGGAGCCCTTCAAGGAATCTGCTAAATCTGTGTTGAGCCGGGCATTAATTTGCATCTGCAGGTGTTGCAGTTATCGGTTATATCTGTATGAGATATAATTAGAAAATCTCCGTTTGACTGGCAGGTGGTGGTATAACCTGCTGTGACCCCCCCAGTGTCAGCTCTCGAACTTGTCAGGTGTTTTTTTCTCCAGTAAGAGAGCAAGGAGTAAGTAAAAAAATATTAGCTCAACACGAATTTGATTGTAGCAACATCCGTCAAAGACATCAGTCTTTGGCTGTGTATTAAAAACAGACATATTCTGTCATGGAAATTGCAGCATGAGCTCAGGAACACTTCCAGAAATCGTTGTTTGTGAACACAGTTCACCGTGAAATCCACAAATGCAGGTTAAAGTTCTATCACGCAAAGGAGAAGCCACATGTGAACATGATCCAGAGACACTGCCGCCTTCTCTAGGACAAAGCTCTTTTAAGATGGCCTGAGGCTAAATTGAAATCTGCTCTGTGGTCAAACAAATCAGAATTTAAAATTAATTTTGGAAATGATGAACTAAAGAGAAGTCAGACAAAATGGCTCATTTTCAAAGCTCAATTCGAAAGCGTGCATCTTAGACCAGGGGTCTTCAACGTTTTTCAGGCCAGGGACCCCCAAACTGATGGAGAGTTAGAGCAGGGACCCCCCCTACTATTTATATGCCATACAATTGTGTTTTATATTTAACGGGGCCTAGTGCCGTGTATAAACATAGCTACTCTGTTTTTGTACATTCAATACTAAGCTATTCAAATAATACACAGGTTAACATATTCATGTTTTTATTTTAAACATGTGCAAGGTACAGGGTGGCCGTGCCACTTCCATTTATAAACAAACATCTTGCATACAACACTGAGCTATTCAAATAAACCACAGATTTTAACTTTAAACATGGATGTAGATGGGACAATGAATCCTCAAACCATCTGTGGATGGCACACGTTTGCACACAATTTGTGAGAAAAAACAGTTTGAAAAAAAAAATATGTATATATATATATTAAAAATTGTCTAAGCAACCAAAGATTTTGCGACCCCCCTGCAGTACCTCCGCGGACCCCCTGTTGAAGACCTCTGTCTTCGGTTTTAGTGTCACGTATCGCTGGTGGAGGCGAGGAAGGAGGACCCCAGTGTAGACATGGAGTGAGAGCCAGGAGGCAAAAATGGAACGGAAACTATTTATTTTGAAACAAAAGCGCGGCAAAGCCGGAAATCCATCAAACAGAACACGGAAAACAAAACCAAAATGCAGCGTAACAAGAACGAAGAGACTAGCCAAGACACCTCGAACAGATCAAGAGAAGTAACAGTGAGGATCTGACAGATGCTGAGAACAAACCGGGAGACTAAGGCCACATTTACACAGAGCCGGGTATTTAGAGAAACGAATATTTCCCCCCCCTCCATTTTCAATAATAACATCGTGCACACAACATCGTTTTAAAAAAACTTGTCATTTACATCAACCCGCATAAATACGCCGTCAAGCGCCATAATAACTATGCCAAACCTATTGGCGGCAGTGTAGGGAAAGGAATAAAGCCATGCAAGCCAATCAAAATCCTCAGAATCGAGGACTTTCCTCATGTGAAGGAGGAGATAACGCGAGCAAATATCACAACAAAACTGAAGGCAATAAGAGGAAAATATAGACAGTCAGTGGATACTGGACGCAGGAGCGGTCACGGAAGAGTGGTGCTCCTCTTATTTTGAACTGTGCGAGCAGGTTTGGGGTGGCAAATGCAATAAGGCCAGAATCGTTTGCACAAACGTAAAAATTAGTAGAACTTTAACATCATCCATGATAATCCTGATCAGTAGCCAAACAAACTGTAAACATAAGGCGCTCGCATGACGTTAAGCATTTTCTTGCGCATAATGTGACGTTTAAGAACCTAAAACGCTGTTTCTCCCAGTTGACACGGCAACACATAACCGGCGTTCTCAGAAATCTCCACTTTGGCCGGAGGTTTTAGAAATAATCGTTTTCTGTGATAAAAACGGGGTTTTGGTGTAAATGAGAGGCCAAACCACAGGAAAATATCTGCGTCTTCCTATCGTGTAAACGGGGCTTTAATACTGTGGGGAGAGTGATTAGTGAGTAAGTGCAGCTGAGAATAAATGAAGGCAGGTGAAGGGAGTGGAGCTGATGACTGGCAGGAGAGACCTGAGCAAAAAAGTGAGGAAATGGCAAAACTGAAACCAGACAGAAAAAAAAACCACAAAATGCACCGATCGTCTCAGATAGGGGTTAAGCTAAAAAATAGCATCCTACAGGTTTTAGAGCATGTCTTTTTCAGGGAGCGCCTTGAATATTTCAACAAGACAACAGTAAACCACATACTACAACTGGAACAACAGCATGACTTTGTTGTAGAAGGGTCCAGGTGCTGGAATGGCCTGCTTATAGTCCAGACCTTTCGCCATTGGGAAACCTTTCTGAGCATCAGCAAACACAAAACACGACAAAGAAGACCCAGGACTGTTGAGCAGCTAGAATCCCTTATCAGACCAGAATAAGGCGACATGTTTCTCCCCAAAGGTCCAACAGCTGTTCTCCACAGTTGCCAGATGTTTACAGGCTTGTGAGGATGATACACCGTTGTAAACACGATCCTGTCAAAGCTTTTTTTGAAACACGTTGCTGCCATCAAATTCAAGATTCAAGCTAAGCTATTTTGCATTTTACACAGCAGCTGGACTTCTTGGGAATTGAGGTTATAATAGTTATTTTACAGTATTATGGTCAGTAGTTAGGTATTAAAGGGGAACTCCGGGGCATTTGAAGCGCGTTTCCATTGCTAGAGGTTGTCAAATACTGATGGTAAGACACAGACAGGTGCAAATCTGCGCTCCCTGTGTGGAGATCGCGCTGTTCGCACAGCGTGTCATGCGAGGCTAATACGTGGTGGCTAAGGGGCAACTGCTAACCCTTCCACGTAAAACAACAACTTGCACACAGCAGAAACGTCACACCACTTTATAAACCATCCGACAATAAAGTCACAAGCCTTACCATCAAAACCATATGTATGGTTCTCACATTACTGGCATGGGGACGTTACAAAACAACTTTATAAACAGCATGTAACTCACCGGCTGGTTGTAGGCTCGCGCATGTGAAAGCCCAGAAGAGTCGATGGACGATAATCCCATATACAAAACAATTATTTTCTCTAGAAAAACTGCGTTCAAGTTTTTAAAACATTACAACAATACATGCCCAGTAATATTGTTGTAATGTTTTAAATACTTGAACGCAGTTTTTCTAGAGAAAATAATTGTTTTGTATATGGGATTATCGTCCATCGACTCTTTTGGGCTTTCACATGTGCGAGCCTACAACCAGCCGGTGAGTTACATGCTGTTTATAAAGTTGTTTTGTAACGTCCCCATGCCAGTAATGTGAGAACCATGCATATGGTTTTGATGGTAAGGCTTGTGACTTTATTGTCGGATGGTTTATAAAGTGGTGTGACGTTTCTGCTGTGTGCACGTTGTTGTTTTACGTGGAAGGGTTAGCAGTTGCCCCTTAGCCACCACGTATTAGCCTCGCATGACACGCTGTGCGAACAGAGCGATCTCCACACAGGGAGCGCAGATTTGCACCTCTCTGTGTCCTCCTATCAGTATTTGACAACCTCTAGCAATGGAAACGCGCTTCAAATGCCCCGGAGTTCCCCTTTAAGCAGTGTCTTAGCTATTCTAAAAACCTCAACCGAAGCCAAAATGTTTTCTCTTTTACTTTTTTAAAAATAATTAAATCAACCTATGTATAACCAATCAAGTTAAAAGTATTTGAATAAATGTTAATCTGTTATGTTTTGATTGATTGCAATAGCACTCTTCCGTGAAGCTGATGAAAGATATTGTTTTTTAGTTTGTATTCTTATAGTCCCACAGGCTACTCGATATGTTCCATATCTTTTGACTGACTCAGAAGATTCTTTTCAGGTTCTTTATGTTAAAAGGAGAATGACTCAGTCTAAATTGATAATGAAAATGTGACAGCAGTGATATATAGAAGATAGAAAATTGCCCATTTTTGGTTTGCAGTGAGTTAAGAGTCTCATGCCCACGTTTACGTAAAGGAATTGCCTTCAGGATACCACAGGCCAAAATGTCCCATAAAAGGTCATCTTAATTTGAAAAAGCAGTTCATGGTGTAAAGAGCAGCGTGGGCTGTCAGTCTGTGCACGCTGTTACAGAAATGTTACCCTTGAGGCAGTTTCAATCTGATTCAATCATCTTCATCCTCAACACCGATTGATGCTGATGAACAGCTGCTTTTCCTTCTTTGGCAAAAATAGAAAAATAATCACTCTTTGGTCAAACTTTATGTAGATGCCATGAACACTTTCCTCATTCTTACAATTTAAACTAAAGCATGGTATGCCAAAGGAGGGAAATATTAAATGGAATAGATAACAGCGGACTTCAACAACTGATTTGAGCACACTGTGAAGAAATTCACTGTAAAATAACAATAAAATGACCTGATGCCTGCAATTATATTTTACAGTTATTTTCTTGACTTCATCATTAATATTACTGAATCCTATTCAACAGCTTGCTCTTTGCCACTTTAGGGCTTGAAACAAGTGTCATGGGTGATAAAACTGCCAAGAATTAGGTTTGCTCTGCAGGTTTAGCTCGCATTTTTTAATCTCAAACTCTTGTGGAAAACAGACCTATATTTTAGATATACTAATCCGTGTTACTACAGGGATTATCATTTTGGAAGAGAGAGGGTTTTTTTTTTGCCATTACTTGTTAATTTACATCGAATGCATGTGAATTTAAAGGAGACTTATTATCCCCTCGAGTAGTAGTAGTAATTTCTAAATGAAATGATGGTTACAGTCCCATAGCTCCCTTTTAAACCATGAATTTGCAGCACTTTTCATAGCAGATGATTTAAAGGGGTGGAAACACTCATCTACACAATTTATGCACTTATTGAGGTCCTTTCTGCAGTCTCAAGCTATCGTGCAACATAAATTTCAAAGGGACAAACTAACAATAGAGCCGGTATGTAAAGAGTGGAATATTAGTCTGATAATAAGTTTAATGTGACATTGTCAAAGTGTGACCAAGCAAGGTCAATTATCAGTCACAGAACTTTTTCGGAATGTCGTTTGAGGAGTGAATATTAAACAAGATCTTAAAGACATGACATTTAAAACACTTAATTCACTTTGTGAATGCATTGTGAGAGATGGTTACGGCGATGTGCCGAAGAGGAAATGATCATGTCTACGGACAATGAGAAAAAACAAAGCTGTGGAAACCACACTTTTTGCACTGAAATAATGATTAAGAAAAAAGATGAAGTTTTATTGATTCAAAAAAATAAATACAGGACAGTAAGAGCTGTTGTTTTATTTAGTACATTCCTTCCACGTCGAGGAGAAGCGGGCTGTTGGGTCTTAGACATAAATCTCAGCAGCTGAAAATTGGTCCCACTCGCCCCCTGAACACCACACTACAGATATGTAGGAAAGCAGGACTCGTGTACCAGCCAGCCAGTTGCTAATACACCTCTTTAAAATCCCTTGATATAATAAAAAAAAGTATCAGCTTAATAAACTCTGGGCTTCGGTGCCAGTCCATTCATATGTGTTTTGTTTAAGTTTTTGGAGCTTAATGGTTAAGAACTGTCTGATTTTTAACCAAATTTAGTTTTTGTGATGGTGGGGGGCTGTGCCTTCATTCCAAAACAAAGTCCCAGTCTGGACATTAAACATTAAACAAAACGTTGGTAGCATCATGTACTCAGATAAGTGAACTAATTGCTACTGATGGGAATTTGCCATTAACAAAATTGCGAAAAACAAGAGAAAGATCATTTTCAGCTTTCCACTGACGCACAGCAAAAAAACAGCATGATGAACTCAAAGATAAGTCGGAATTAAGATGAGGAGGCTGGGTAATTCTACTCTAAACTGGGAGGGTGAAGCAGAAATTCCACTCCAGATCTGAACCTCTCACTGACTTAGATATTTGCAGTGCCAGAGGTTTTGAGTTGATAATGACATCAAATCCCTAAGTATTTACTCTCAAGCACAGAAAAAGTGTAGTATGTCCCTGTGACAGTACAATTCCGGAAATACTGCAAAATCCACAGGAAATCTTCAGCAATTCTTTGCAGTGCAGTGCAGTGCAGTTTGCTTCAGAAACCAGTGGAATAGAAAAAAATCATAATTAGGTTGTGTCATCATGTTCAAATTGTCACCATCCATGTATTTTTTGTGTGTTTTTCTGGTTAGTCTGTTTAGTTGAGTTTCCTCAGTTCCCTCCTGCCAGTCCTCCGCTCCACTCCAAACACCTGTATTAATTATCCTCAGATGTACCCACTCACTAATCAGTCTCCCCACAGTACTTAGTCTCTCAGTTCTTTTCAGTCACTGTCAGACCCTCTGTCAAACGACCCGTGATTTTCCCCCGTCTATAAGATTCAGCGTCCTTGTTTTTGTACGGTTGAGTTTTTGAGTCCTCCTCCTTCGTCTCCATTGCCAAACCGTGACACAAATGGCTTATTTCATGATGGTTTCAGATCTCGATGGTTTCTTAAACTCTATCGTAACCTGTTGCTATAGAGGAACATTTTCTACATGTGATGATTACAAATTAAAGACCAAGAAAAACACTTGCACAGGCCAAATATGAGCAGAAATATATGTACAGGAATGCTGCAAATTCCATTGTACATCTAAAGTATTTGTGGCAAATTCTCCAAGTGAGTTGTTCTTTCAGCTTAGAATGTGCTGGGTGGTTCCTGTGGAAATCAGAGATTTACATGCTATTGAGGTTTCTTCTCCCCTATCCATCTCTCATCTGCACAACTTCCTCCACTCCTGTAAACGTCTCCCCTCATTCCTGCCTATCGTTCTTTTTAAGGTCCTGTGTCTATAATGAGCATTTCCTCCTCACCCCCCACCACCTATTCTCTCACTCTCTACCCCCTCCCCTCCTGTCCTCCCCTCCGCTCTGTGTGCAGAATTGGAGAAGCTTATCTCCTAGCAACCACAATTAAAGTACAACAAGTCGGTGGCGGTTGCAGCCACCATTGGAACAAGCTTTTTTTTTTTTCGCAAACCTTCGTGTGACCGACAGCTTTAGACAGAAAGAAAAAGAGAAAATAGGGAGCTACACAGGGGGAGGCAGGGAAACAGAGCTTAAGAGTTGAAGTTGGACAGGTGAACAGCAGTCAGAGTCGCCACTGAAACGCCATAATAAGGACTTTGGGTTTTGGAAACGCGAGAAAAGCAAGACAGGGTTGCGCGGTGTGACGTTAGACTCCACAGGTATGTGTGTGTCCGTGTGTGTGTGTGAGATGGAATTGATGGATGCAAAGTGGAGGTATTCTGCAAATATGGTGATGTGTGTCTCTGATTTTATCTGCGTTTTAAACTAAACTGCACTGTGTTTTACGCTTTTCTCCTTCTGTATCTGTGTTTTGCTCGTGAGTTACTATTTGAAGAAACACATGCTAAGGGGATTGGGCTTTTGAGGTGTTTGGCAAGAAAACAGCTTATAGTGTGCTGTCAGTGTGATTTCACAGCTGTGAGGATATGCCAAGTTCCTGTTGGTGCCTGCTGTAAAGGCAGCTACACACCTGCCTCCATACGCATATTCATAAAGAAAGGTGTTTAACTTCAAATTGTGGGTAAAACTGTAATCTATGGATAGATTCACCATACAGGTGACAGAAATATGTTGGACGGTATCATCAAGAGTGCTGACCGCGATGTTAAGAATAGCTGCTATGGTCGTCAGGTGTGATGGATTCTGCAACCATTGCCTTTTTCTTTCCTTTTTTTCAAAGTTTTGACACAGCACTTCAGAATGGGTGAAAATGCATCAGTCCTCATTCATTGGACTTTTTCAGAAGGACTTTTATTCATGCTTTCAGATATTCGAGCTAGCAAGAGTGCAAATGACAGGTCGATAGGTTCACATTCTGAAGCAAGTTCTTCCAGGTGTGATGCGCAAAGAGGCAAAGTGTTTGTCGTCCAGGTGGGGGGAATGATTGAGTGAAACGGCTTCATGTATGGCTTGTCGTTTCGTAAGTGGGTAAAACGCCTGAAGTGAATTCCCAGTGTGGTATTTGAGTTTGGAGGCTGCCGCTGTGACTCCTCCACATGAAGCCAAAGAGCTCTCGCTGCCAGTGAAAAAGGTTACCTTTATGCTGCAAAGACAAAGCAAACCCATCAGAGATAGGACTGGATGTCAACAGAAGATCATCATCTTTTCCACTGTAAAGCAAAACCGCTTCACAATATCCAGCTCCAGCTGGAAGAATAGCACGCTGCAAGAAGGAGGCATATCGTTCTCCAAGTCTGCCGTGAACCCTTAATGAGAGCTAATACAAAAGTTTCGCCCTGACATGAGTGTCGATGGTATTCATTAAATGCTATGCATACATCTTTTTGCTCAGCCAAAAAGAAATGGACTTTTCTTTGCAAGGAAAGTTTGTTCAGTCTTCATACTGACATCGTGAGAGTGAGAAAAGCCACTCATAGAACTTAAATATGAAAACTTTTTTTGGCTCTAATGTTATCTTTGAATATTGACCAAAATGTTCAAAATACTTCAGAACAATTTTTACATTCAGAAGCCAAGCTACAAGCATTTCTTCGATAAGGCAGAAATGCAGAAATTGTAGATGAAAATTGCCATATGGCTTTTACATAGCAATCACTTGTAACTGTACATTAATGCTTTTTCACATACTGTAATACATTTTGCTGCTTTTTATTCATGCTCTCATGCCAGTTAGTTCAGTCCTAAAATAGTCCTCCTCCACCCCCCACAGACCTCTCTGTCAAATGAAGCACACCCACCCGCTGTCTTCCCTCTCAGGAGATTGGTACTACCTGAAGGCACAGTGGGGGAGCTGGGAGGTTGAAAGGTTACCCACTCTGTATGCCATATCCTGTCCCCACCAGGAGGATGAAGCCATATGAAGGCACAGTATATGCACTGAGAAGTCAGGTGCTGGTCAAAATGTCACTGCAACGCACACATAAAAGCACACACACACACACACACTCAAAACGCCAGAGTAGTCTCTTTTTGGTCAAAATGTCACCGGACCACTCACATAAAAGAGGATACACACTCATACGCAGTCAATAAAAGTAATCCTCTGATGTTCCGTTTGGGATTCAGAGAAAATGGGATGCCTTTTTGTCACTTGTTTTTCAAACCTGCTATCTTCACAAGTCCCAGAAAGCAGCTTGAATCTCAAGATTTTAGGCCCTAAAGCCATTTTTGCAACTCGCCAGCATTGTTTTTGTATTTTTTTTAAATCAACAGGACAAACCAATCAGCAACTCTTTATAGTAGTCTTTCTGCAGTGTAGCTTACTTCTTGGGTAACAAATAACTGACAGCATTGGCTTGGCCCAAGCACAGTGGGGTTCAGTTTCCCCACTGATTCCCAAGATGCTATTGGTGATCCAGCATAGCGGGGATTGGCGCAAATTTGTGTTATTACCAAAATAAAAATGCAAAACAGCAACACTGTGTCAATCTAAAGATGCCTACACCCTAAGGCCAGTGAGGTGTGTCTATGTCCTCTTTGTATCTGTGTGTATTGTTTGCCCAGTTTGGTTTGTCTCAGCATGTGTCACCTCTGAGTGCCTCTGAAAGATGCAGGCAGCAGGGGGATCCTGTTGGTGTGTTTGCATCTGTGCGTTTAGGTGTGTTTTTGTGTCATTGGGTACCCGCGCTTCTGTGCTTTAAAGGTTGTCTCTGCCGGAGCAATCCATTCAAACGTCCCCCGATGAGCCAAGCTGGCAGGAAGTATCAGTTGTTGTGCTCGTACTTTATAACTCAGTTGACTTCATCTTCAGACGAATGGCTTTTTAACTTGTGTCTCCCCCTCCCTCTACCCTCTTCTTTCCTCTTTTTTTGTTGAAACACTCAGGGTTACAAGCTTGCACACAAAAACGAGTTTTAATGAAATGATAGGTCTGATCATTTAATTGCTATTGCCTTGAGGATAAATTGTACATTGGTGGGAAAATGTAGCCAAACATTAGCTGCCATTTACTTAAAAGCATCTGACAAGTTAAAGAAAGAAGCAGGATGTGTCTTTCTTTATGTTTGTACACGTACAGATTATTTTTTTTTTTGGTTGATGCTTCCATGCAAATTTCTGCCTGCAATATACCTGTGGCATTACTGGTACACACATTTCCTTCATTCAAGTCTCGACTGCCAGGCAGTTTGTTGCCAAATTTGTGTTGAGCTGGAGACTTTGAACTCGTTGATGGTGATTGTAATGTCTGTGTTTTTTTTTCCCCACTTATTTCCAGAGTCTGGGCTCTGCAGACCGAAAGGAAAATCAGCACAAGAAGTAAGTCCCATCTGTTCTCCTGCGTGTTCATCATTCCATCCATGCATGCATCCATCTTTTCTGTCTATATAGATTTGCCCTCTTAGTTTTGTAAAAGCAGGGGAAAAAAAGACCAAAAAAATGCGAATAAGATTAAGAATTTCGGAAGAATAGTTCACATAACGCATGTTGCTATAAAACAAAGTGCATTATCCTACTCACCTCAGTTTCATCAGTGATTTGCTACTCCTGAAAGTCCACATTACGAACTGCCTGTGTCCTACATCAGGAGATGGGTTACCATAGTAACCTGTTTCTAGTTAATCTTATGTGACAAAAAACTAATGTAGAATTTATGTCGTTTTGTAGCGAAGTGAAACGTTTCATTGAATTGCTATCGATATCACAGCGGGAGACACCAGAAAACATCTTGTGCTGTTTCAGTTCAATAAACTGCATCTTATCATGGAGTTTGGGCCCGATTTCCGCTCGATTTCCCTAGTGTGCTAAAAGGCGTAACATTAAGCAGCTCATTTAAGAATTCGACCTAATTCATTGTGGGTAAATGCCAAGCGTGTTTGTGTGTGTTTCAAAAGCAAGTCGGGATTACTGGCCTTCCCCATAATCCAGTCCATATCAGTAATACCTCTCAGGCGTTCTGGTTTTGTGGCTTGGCATGCTTTGGATTGATTAGAGTGAAACAGGAAATATACAGTTTTCTCCCTGTTACCAATTCAAGTTGTGCCATTAGCTTGTAAGATAAGGTCAACAGAGATTGTTTCTGAACAACCCACAACTGCACACATATTCCCTCTGCAGTTATTAGCTACACAGACTCAATCGTCTCTGCTCGCTTGTATTTCTTCCTACTCTACTTGGGGGCCAAGAATAGGATAAAGACAAATCCTTTAATTGCAGAAAGAAGCGATTTTTATCACTGTGTGAACAAGGGCTGTCACTTTTTCTCTGCATTTCACACACCCATTCGATCAAGCGGAAACTTTGAAAATGTGGCGTCCTTCAAAATATACAGTTTGTAAGTGCTTCAGGCCGTAGGCTGTGTGGATGGATGCATCAGACCTTTCCAAATAATTAGACTTTTGGATCAGCAAAGTGTATACCCAATATTTAATGTCACAGTTGGCACCTTCGAGTGGAATGAGCATAAATCAGATAAAATGAACCATATGTCTAGCAGTTTCTCAGCAACCAAAGGTGTGGTTCCCCCATACTTTCTTCACAACATGTACAGTATATCCCCAGTCTGTTTCTATGAACTGTTATTTGTAGGAAAGGATATACATGTTTATTTCTTTTTTTGTATCAGTGACTTTTTTAGGATTCTCCATTTGGGGCAAATTAGAAGATTTTTACTTGCTGGTCTTCTCTCAAAGTTGTCCTTGTTTTTCATCTTCGTGAGTACATTTAAGCTGTTTAAGAGCCAAAAGCTCTTTAAACCATCAATTCTGTTAATTTTTTTTACACAAGCAGTCACAGGTGAAATCAGGCTATATTTGTTGTAAAAATACAGCTCTGAGCGAATGTTCCAGCGGTTTCATAGCAACATGCTTTCCCTTGTTAAACAGGGAGATTGAGACTTCTATAGGTGCATATACGATACACGTGCGAGGTTTCTGTGTGTTTTATAACCTAAAGGTGCCCAGCTGCATTTTATTTGGAACATAAATGGAGGACTTGTAATCAAAGAACTCATGTAGACTGGAAATGTTTTCCAAATGTGAAAGTCACCAATCTCTGTCTCTGTGGAAAGTGTATGCCTGGTGTTTAGGCCTCAGATCTAGAGGTCACTGATTGATGGGGCATGTACTGCATGATGAATATAATGAACAGGTTTTTCTTCCTTTTCCTTTACCTTTTCTTTTCTTTTTTTCTTTTTTTTTGTGCAATGTCTGATTATGTACCTTGTGTGCTGACAAAGACATCTGTTGCCAGGAGACAAGCAACTGGCATCAGACGGGATGACAAGTAACAGGAGTCTGCCCAGAAATAAGGGAAAGAGGACAGTGTTTTAGGACAGCACAGGCATGTGAATACGTGGAAATGAACAGACAGAAGTAGAAACAGCACACACATATTTCCATCTCAAACTTATCATTAACCTGTGGAACAAAGAATAAGTCACAGAAGTTCTGTTTGTATTTCTATATCTTTGGTAGAAGTGTTTTTTTTTGTATCTGTAATATCTGTGTCTTCCTCCGTCCAGCTCTCTGATCTGCTGCCCACACTGTCCGTAGGTTTGAAGGTGTATCCTATTACTACAGTATCAGTTAGTTGTGATTAGCCTAAACAAAACAATTTAAATAGAATTACCTCAATTCTATCTACAAAGCTATGATGGGTAACTTCCTCTATATCAGTTCAGATAAAAGGGAAACAGTGCTTGCTGATGCTCAGGTCAGGCTGTTTCTCTCATTTTTGACAATTTCCTGTGCTTTTTATCAAGAGAGAACTATTTCTGTGGAGAAGTAGAAGTAGTCGTGCTTTTTTTAACATCCCACTTGGACCACTGCCTCTGTCTTTTTACAGGCTGTTGCAGGTAATCACTGGATCATTTACAGGTGCAGCGGGCTTATTACCAGATGTGCTAAGAGTCATCTCAGCTATTTTGATACCGTCTTCTGCCTAATTGGTGAACACAGGATCGTTACAGAAAGCAAGGGGAGAAAAAAGCTGCATGGTTCTCTCCAACAGGGTGCCCGGATAAATCAGTCTTCCATTTTCACATCCTCAAAATCTAAATCATTTGATTTCCTCGAGGGTTAATGCTGATTAATTTTGTTATTGGAATTAAGACATTAATTAATCTTGTTAATTGCTCCAGTTTGATCTTTGCGGACGCATTAAAAGCAGTTGCGAACATCGTTTTTACACACGTGTGAACTTGTTATTCACTTTCACACTTCATATTGTGACAAACAGTGTACACATTGAATCGAACTGAATAACACATTATTAATCTCAAAAGGGTAAAACATTTTTATTCTTTGAAATGTTTGTTATGAAACATTTTTCTTCTATGAAGACTGGGAAATGACCTATCTCTGCTCTCACGTGCTGTGTTTTGAAGACAAATAAATTCTTAATAAAGCCATTGTTATTTACTTTTTTTCCCGTTTCTGGTATCAGACTGCACGATGAAGCAGAAACGGCGACTGACACCTGTGAATACGAGACGTTTTTCAGGTCACTACTTTTAAAAAAATGCCCCGTTTTGTCCAATGGAATCGCCTTTTGTTAAGCTCACAGGCCGCTGCTGCTCTACGAGGCAGAGAGACACGAAGTCATGTGTAATCATGATCGCGAGGCCGTTCTGTCAACACTCTTAAGCAGTATTTATCCCTGGTTTGTTCATGCCATTGCATTTCATGGTACCTGCTTTTTTTCTATTATCAAAAAATGCATGGAAAAAGTTGCTAAGTGGGCAGCAATGATCAGAAGTTGCATTCAATGTGGAGTTCACCTTATTGCTGTCGAATACAGATGGAAAAGCAGAGGCAGGCTGTATTGTTAACTGAGGCGCCTTTTATTGGTATAAACGGTACAGTCTAGTTTTACATCTCATTTGAATAAATGTCATATATATTCAAAGGATATTATACCACCCTGCATCATGCTCAAACTAACTAAACTTTCTTTCCTAGAAACAGACAGTAGTGGACGGAAGTAGCAATGGAGGGATAGAGTACTGGGGACATCAAGGGCATTGGGGGATGCTTTGATTCTGTCTTAAAGTAAGAGATTTAGATACAGATGTCACGGAAGAGAGAATTTGACTAGGCTGATGTATTCACGGGAGCAGGCCAGGTAATTGTTCTCATATGGTGGTGATGTAGATTTTTGTCTGCTTGTGAACATTTCCAACAATCTTTCTAGTGATGGAAAATAAATCTTTGTACTGGCTTTGTGTAATTTCTCGGTTTATCGACAGCTTAACAACATAAACCCTCGAGTTTAAAATGTGCTCTCATTAATTCCGGTGCACTTAATGCTTGGATATTGGATATTGGATATTAAGTGGACCTTGTAGCAGATTGTAGCAGTGTTTATGGACATACTTTTATATCATTCAACTAAACTTTTTTTTTAACAAAACTAGAGTAACCTGTAGATTTTAGTCATTAATCAGTCAATTAAAAGGGAATCACTCATTTAGCTGGTCCCTTTACTTTTTTTTTCTCCCTTGTCCTGTCCAGCATTATGGCAGCAGAATTGTAATCTGAATACCGTTTATGCTAAACACATTTGCTATGCCAAGGGAAGCTTTATGAATGAAAAGCTCCCCTTGATGCCCATCAACTCCTCATTTGTATTTATTTATTTTTGTTACAATATTTAACATGATGTGATAGTGTGATAGTGCCGAACCGGACCGGGGGACAGAGAGAGAACGAGAGCGAAGAAGAGAAAAAAGAAACAGAAACATGAAGAGACAAACATAAAAAACAATGAAAAATCAGACAACCAGCTGCTACACCTGTAAAAACAAAACTGAAGACAATTCACGGCTTTTGTGGGGAATCCAGCCTTAGAAGCACCGAGCATCTGTAAGCAGACAAGCAGAGAACAAACACACAAACAAACAAACAAAAAAGCACAAGCAGCAGCAATCTCATATAATACACAGGTGACCTGGTCCCTTTACTTCTTAAGAATTGACACTGACAGAAGTTTTGTCACAAAGTTGTGTTTTGTTTTTTTTTTTACATTTGCAGCTTTCATTGATTTTTTTTTTTTTTTTTTTTTTTCCACAGAAAAGGACATCTTTTCTTAGAAGAAGTCACTCTGTCCCTTATTAACTGATATAACCTTTTTAGCTAAAAAGACACTGCGATTGAGAAGCTGTTGTTGTTTTTCCGCCACACTTTTCATAGTTGAGGCACTTTTCCTCTCAGCAGCAGCTCCTTGTCACCGTGATAAGTGGGCCAAAACCCTCCTCCAATTAATTAGGGGCCTTATTTTGATGTAATTACAGCTTTTCTCAGTTTTATTTGGTGCACAGCCAACCTGGTGTTTGGGCTAATGAACCACAATGTGTTGCATGTAAGTGTAGGTTATTTTTGAATGACTGTTATCTTGCATTCCGTGGGTTGTCATTTTCTCGCCTTTCCTTCCCTGCTTTTCTTGCATCGGTTAAACGTGGCAAGAAACTGAGTGCGTGAGAGATCAGAGTGCACAGATTCAGATCAAGGACCCACCACATCACTGTACCTCACACCCCCCGAAGGTGCAATCTAAAGCAAATGTAGGGAGATGAGGGTTCCCACCGTCTGACGAGACATGACACACATTCCTTCATTTTTCCAGCCTTTTTTTCGACTCATGCCAATTTTTTTTTTCTTCCAGGGTATTGAAATCACAGTGTAAATACATACTGAGGAGTATTTACAATAGTGGCAATGGTGGTAGAAGAGGGCGCTAACTCAGCGGGATGAAAGACTGCCTCCGGCTTGCTATCTGAGTTTGTTGCTATTTGTACACTTGATCTGTTGCGTATGTGTGCACACATGTTCTCAGCAGAAAAAAGTGTGTGTTTGGAGTTATGCTGTTTTTCTTGTGCTTTTCATAACATTAAGAGGGTATCCTTATGTGAGCAGAATTTATTCAAATATCTGTGTGTGTTTGTGTGTGTGCGTTATTTGATGTGGCTTGGCTGCAGTGATGTTGAGCTGTTTGAGAACTTCCCAAGAGCGGGCTACATGGCCAAAGAACTCAGCAGGCAGAGACAGTCATTGTTTTGGGAAAGCATCCACATAATTTTGAGTGTGTTTGCGTGTGTGTTTGTGTGCATGTGAGAAATAGAGGGAAAGCATGGAACAGAAATGCAAAGGGAGAAAAAAGAGCTAACTGAAAAATAGCCTTTTCCATTCTGATTTTCAGTGTAAAACATGCACCCATGTTCTCTTGCTTTCTCCACACACACACACACACACACACACACACACACACACACACACACACAAATAACGATGAAGCTTACAAACACTCCATCCTCACAATCACATTAGCTTTGGGATTTTTTTTCTGTTACGCTGCATTTTAAATCCTTCACGAAACCCTCTCTCTCAAGTTTGAAACCATCAAAATTCAATTAGCTTTCTCAAAAACAGATTTCGAGCCTCATAGTTCACTGACGGCAACAATTCAGCTGTGAAAAACAATTTTGACGAGTTACTTCTGGTTTAAACTTGTCATTGTGAAGGTAATATTGATTGGACAATGTAACGGACATTGAGAAATGACCCCGTCAGCATTTAGCCTTGTTCCTTAGAGGCCTTGCTTCCACTGTGCTATACTGCCTGACACTAGTTACGGCACAATATCTTCTGGGAAAGTAAAGGCTCGATTTACAACAGAAAGAGATTGGCCTCCTTTTCTCTGATAGATAATGGTAGCTATCGCCAAGGCGCAAAAATATTGCATAGTGGAACAACGGCAGAAACTTTGGCTGGCAGAAGAAAAAAGTCTTGCTGTCAGAATATGGACGACCTCCTCAAGGTTGATTTAGTTTAAAAAAGGTAAAAGAATAATTCATCTCTGACAGGCATAGATTGGATGGAAAGAACTCAGGGACTTACAAGGCTATGTGGTCTTTTGGTGATTTCAGACTGTTTAATTACCCTATAATTGTTGGAGTGAGGATTCCTTCTTTTTTTTACATTTGCACTGCAAAAGAAAGGACTTATGCTTAGATTTGCTTCACATTCCACAGCTACCCTCAGGGAGCCCTCAGAACTCTTTGGTCCGAAAACACAGTTTGTTACAATGTTGCCAACAGAAAAAAAAAACTCAGTGGTAGAAGTCATAGTTTCCCACTTAAATGAGCTTCATAGGTTGCTGTATTTGTATTTATTTTTTTGTAGTTTTGATTTAATAACTGTCTTTCAGTGGGACATGGACATTTCTGTGAAGACGGTTTATTTACAGAAGCAGATTAAATCTTCACCTTTCCCCAAATGAGGTCAAGAAAGACCTCAATTTTAGGAGCGCCTCACAAATCACTAAACCGAGACGAGTAAATCACACGTAAAAATACTCACCGATTATAGTAATGAAATATCTTTGCTCACAATACGCTGATTCACAATACATCCTAGTTATGTGAGCGTGAAGCAAGATATTATCCAAAGGAAATTCAAAGGAGCAGAGAAATCCGTCATCGTCCAACAAACACAAACTTAAAGCTTTGCAGCAAGCAAGCCGATAGCAAGCCCATCACAAACTTGAGCTTCTAGAACCACTTAGAACTCTGCATGCAGAGCAGAAATGCCTGTTTTTTTTGGTTTTTTTAAATGGATAAACGCCATACCCATGACAGCAGATTTTGTCATTAACAGTTCAACAACTGTACAGCGAAACTGAAAAGTATTGGGCTGAGAAAGGGAGAGTTTAGAATACAATAAATCTATTTATCCTTATTTATCCTATTTATCCTTATCAAAGTATCGAGAAAAAAAAAAAAAAAAAAAAACATCAAAGGCTGATATTCTTACTTCCACAATGTCAAAACTATATATGGGTCACAAACATGCATACATCTTTCTCCCTCCTTGAGATTTTCTCATGCTTTCCAGCACAAGTCTGCTGATTCAGTCCTGATTGGAACCTCAACGCTGTGTGGCTGCATAGGGAAAAGTGGGGTGCTCTTGAGTGTGTTTTTGCGTGCATGTTTGTGTTGCTTTTTCAAGAGCCATTAATGTGATTCCAAAGGGTGTCCCTTTCCGTCCGGCCTGGCCTCTCAAATCCTCAGCTCCAAAGTAAGGCTGCAACACAGACACTTAAATGATTCTGTTCTTGCTGCGGTTTGTAATAAAGGTATGTTCTCATGTGGGCTCTCGCATCTATACTATTTTTCTTATTAACCACTTAACTAGTCAGCTAATGAGGCATGAAGCTATGCCGGCAGCCTTCACTCCTGCAGTCAGTACTGAATGTACCAGTGCAGGGAGTTAAGATCCAGGCTCCACAAAGTTTTATCAGCTTTTCTGTGTCATAGAGGAGGCCAGCTGGAGTCAACTGTGGAGTTTTATGGGGAGATACTGGGTTACAGTGTCATGTGAATTGGCATGGTGATTGGTAACTGCTGTCAGGTAGATATTTTTACAGCAGGCTCATAGGTTCAATCTGATAACTCCGACTTCCTTAACATCTCAACTTTTATCATGGTAGTAGCTGTAACTGTCAGTCCCTGTTTTCATCTTGGAAAATACTTTGATGCTCTTGGATCTAGGATCTGTTTTGTGTGCAGGTAATATGCAAACTGCCCATGTTCAAATGGGTGTTACTTCATCACTCCACTAAAATCTACCTGAATCAATACCCCCCCCCCCCCAAGAACATTTCACAATTATCTCATTCCACTTAACCGTAGAGGATTGGTTTGTTTTGCCTTTCCTTTCTCAATGGCATGGTACTCCAGCTCCAGACTCTAATAATTTGCAGCCTTCTATGTGCATGTCATATCGTTTCAAGATTAATTTGACTGCAAATCCATCATCTGTATATCTCACTGCGTTGAGTCAGCCTTATGCCACACATCAAACGCAGAGGAGGGAATGGTATCAAACCCAACACCACAGGGAGCCAACCAAAGTGAAAAATAGCATCGAATTCCTCCTAGATTTTTGTCTGCCTGACAATGTCTGTATGTGCCGATTCTGTGGAAAACAGGAGCAAAGTAATGAAAGGGAGACGTCTTAACCCCCCCCCCCAAAAAAAAAGAAAACCAAGAAGATTAAATGATGAGCGTAACTTAGAGATGAAGAGATAGAGGGAAAGAAGCCGAGATGGAAATAACTCTGTTTACCAAAGTGGGTGGATAGGCAGCAAATAAAAAGGCAATGTGGGACGATAACAGAGTCCCTGTCCTCTGGCAAGTAACATTATAGTTAGATCATTAGCTATTGATATTGAGCCAGTTATTGTTAAGGTTTATTTATGAACTGGCTTATCTTCTCCTTTGGACTCATGTAGCTGCGAGAAGACTCATCATCCTATCAACATATTTGCTATTATACTATTTAATTTTTCACATGTAGTTTATCATTTTGATACATTATTTCAGACCGTTTCAAAACATTAGCCAGACTAAGTTCACAGACTCCAGAGCGCATCAAGTGTTCCGCAATAACTGATTTGTTATTGCCTCTAATTTACGAACCCTCGCAGCAACCAACAGATTACACTTTCAGCAGCTCAGATAATGTGACTGTATCACAACTGAAGGAAAATCTTGTTAGCTTGAAGAAACATCAGAATGTTTTATTGGTGAGACCTGAGTCCAAGTGAAATAAAAGCAGCCTCTGCCGTGTAGAGAGACGTACACACAGACATGGGTTTGGATGGAGATGGCGAATGGAAAACAAGGCTTTCTTTGAGCAGATTTTAATTAGCAATGTTCATAGCTTGGCTGTGTTCTTTATGATTGGACCACTGAAAGCCTTTTTGTTTGCCTAATGAAACACATTGAGGGGTATGTTCATGAGTTGAACTGTGCTTTCCTTTGTGTACTTGAGTATTTGCTCTTCGGCCCTTTTTCTTTGCATGTATCTGTTATATCGGTGGGTGCGTACCTTCTTTTTGGCAAATTAGTGTTCCATTGGCACGAACAAGAAACCATAGCAGCAGACAGAGATGAAAGAAATCGCAGTGCTTTGTTTTCCCTCCTCTACAAAATAGTTGTTTTAGGTAGGCAGCCATTGCCCCTAATTGCTGAAACAGGGTCAGGTATTTGCCCGTCCCGCTCATGATTTACTATATTTTCTGTGCCCTGTAATCTGAAATAAGATCTGTGGTTGAGGTCAACAGAACCTCAGACAGACCACATAGATTGTGTAATGCATAGTTGTTGTTTTTTATATGGAATCCTATTATAAACACATCTCATACAAAATCCTCTGCGTAATCTGAGTAGCTACTGAAAGAATTTTCCAAAATCAAACGAATCAAATGTGCAAGGAAGTAAATACTCACAACCAGGCAATATTTTTTTTGTTTTTTGGGAAAACATTTCCAAGTTATATTTATATAATGAAAACAGGATTAAAAGTGCAAACAGTTTTCATCCAAAGTAGTTGAGTGTTTTAGGAATTACAGCTATTTGACATGTACATCCTGCTTTTTCAGGATCTCTAATGTAATTGGAAATATTTCCATTCTTTCGGCTCATGGGCGGTTTGTGCCTTGTGGTGAACCCTCTGAAGTGAAGTCATCTCTTTATGGTCGACTGGGATAATGACATTCGCGTTCAGACTTTTTTTTCCTTTTACTGACAGGGCCACGAGTGGATTTCTTTTCTTTCTCAAGATTGATCAAATTATCGATGTGGCCATGAATAATGTTCTCACGGATTTGTTTCATCTTAACAGCATTAGGATGGCTCCCTGACCACATGCTAAATGTCACAGCAGCAGCGTCAAAATTGAAATTTCGCACTTGGAATGTACTTTGAACCTGTTTAATTGATGAATAAATTATGAAAAAATAACCCACAAATGTCCAGGAAGCTACCTTTGATTCTTTGTAAAGAGGGTTTTTTTTACGTGTTAAAAAGCTTTAATTTCTTTCTTCAATTCGAGTTTGAATACCCGCAAATTAAAGCAAACAATACTCACTTTGTTAACTGTAATTTGAATGGGTTTTTCAAAACAGCTAAAATTCACCTACATTTAACTGTATTCCTGCAACACTTGAAGGCGTAGGGATGCTTCAAATGATGGCATTTTGCATTCAACGGAAAACAGCAAAAAAGTTCATCAGGATTCGAATTATCGGAAAGGGATTGCATGATACTAAAATATTGTTTGTATCATTCAGTTTCTGAATATATTGACTTCGGCTTGCACTTCAACATTACACCATATTGAACCTCATATAAATAACTCATTGGAAGACAGGTTTGATTCATTTTTAATGATAAACTATATATATACATGTGTTTTTCAGAAGTAAAGGTATTAAAACCGGTGCATATTGTCTACATTATAAAGGCGGCTGCCTGTAGCTCAGTTAAACATCTCTAAGCAGGGGCGTTTTTTGCCAGAATTCCAGGCAGTCTTAACTGCTCTCAAATAGTGGGTTACTGAGGCTACAAGCAGGGTCAAAGTGCTCCATCAATAGCTTTGTGTACTGTGTGTGAGAACAATCGGTTCTTTAGCCGTGCCTCCTGCACATGAATACCTCCCAACAGTTAATTGCTGCAATGAAATAGAGAGGGAAAGTGACATTAGGTGAGTTTTTTTTTTTTTTTTGCAAGAAAGCAGTCTGTCACAGTGACACTGTGAATGTTTGTGTGAGGGCTGGAAGCGTATATGTGAGCATAGGTCAACACTTTCTCCGTATCATCACACAAGCCGTTCAGGGCTGACAAAAGCACTCTTGTGCTGCAGGATTGGGGAAAGTTACCGATGCTGGCAAGATCGTGATATAAGTCTCATTGCAGAGAAGCAGCGGTGGGCTTTCAATTAGAAATGTACAGCTTGAAGAATGGTTATCATATTTTGGGGCTACCAGCAATGTGGCATTTCATGTACAGTAAACAAATTATGTACTGAAATTGAAACATAGATCATGTGTAGACAGTTACAGGTAATGTGAAAAAAAAACCTCAGATAAGTTACAGTGATTAGTTAGAATGTTAAAAGTTAAAAGTATATAATATAGGATTCATTCTGTTGCTTTGTGTCTTTTTGCCATTGCCGGAGGGCCTTCTTTTGGCAAATTTCCAGACAACGATGGTCAGCAAAACCACTGGGACAAATTTGAGTGTAACTGTATCAAGACAGGAAGGCTTAGGTGAGGCGCATTTGAACCAAAGAGAGGCTCACTGAGGGTTTTGAGGACAGAGGAGCTCCCTGATAGACAACATTCCTTCAAGGGCTTTTTTTTCTTGTATCACACCACAGACAGAACACACAACTGTTTTAATGGACAAGTCACACTGTATTTGTATACAGTATACAATAAACCCCAAGCTTTACAGTCAGTCTGTTTTTTGATGCCGTTTTTAATTTTGATACCAAATAGCTAAGCGCATGGATTAGATCAGACCCAGAACAGTTACATGTAGCAGACGGTTCCCAACGTGATGAGAAAGCTTCCTTTCTGCAGTCCAAAAGCACCAATGGAGCTGTAGCAACATCTTAACCACAGGCTGCATTTAAAAAAATCCCCACTTGCCAACATGCGGGCAGTTGCCATTTCAAGCTTGGGTCCTTTACCAAAGGCCATGGAGCTGAAGGGCTTTTCTGGGCAAAGCTCTCTCATGTCCATCTCCAAAAATGACATAGTTGTGACATTCCTATCTGTTGTATTACTTAAAGCAACCTGAGTCTGCCATTCCTAAGTGTTTACTACTGTTGTATAGTGCTAGGTTATAATGTATGTTTATTTTAAGATCTTTTTGTTGGAAACATTTGTTGGAAAAAGCAAAAAATGTTCATAATCGAATGTAATATTACGCAACGTGTTACATCATAACATAATAACAAATAACTTTCATAAGAATTGTTGTCACTGTGACTGTAAAATGTTGCACAAAGGATTTCAGAAAATGCTTCGAAATGCAAAGCTGATGGAGATTGCTTTCATTGTATTAATTAGTTAATGAATAGATAAAGCTGATTTATGTAAGTCGTCACAAAATACTGACGATGTGTCTTCAACAAGCCACAAAGATATGCCAGTTCAGGATTGTCAGTATTTTTATTATGACACAGATGCACAGAGGTCGAGCACGACATTGTAAAAGGATCCACAGTTAATCTAAGACTAGCTTTTAGAAGCCTTGTATCAATATACTTTCATTATATTACTTTGATAATGTACTTAAAATCCGCCAAAGCAAGATTATCAGTAAAAACTGTATTCAAACTGCAAACTGATCGTCCCATTTCAAAAGTTGTTGTAGTTCATCGCTGAAAAAGAACAATGAAAAAAAACAGGTGATCCACAAAGTCTTAGGTTTCATCATCCCAGAACCACTTATGTTTCCGTTAAATTTCATAACAGTCCATCAAACAGTTGTTGGGATAGTTCACTCTGGATTAAAGGATGACTTCAGCTTTACTAAAGGACGTCATTGTTATATCTTTCGAGCCATACCAGTAAATCCCCTCTGGGTTGGAAAAAGACAAACTCTGAAACAGAGTAAAAAGAAGAGCGGCTGAGGTGTGAGGTGGGAAATGATTGGGGGACCAACACTTCAAGGTATGCTGGCATACAGAAAAGACATGACAACCTATTGGGCAGACTTTGCACTAGCTTTCCGCTTTGTTTTCTCCTTCCTGGTGGTGATATAGATAGGTTATGTGTTGATAGGACCACGCGGTTTAGAGATATTAATATATCATCAATATTTTCATATTTAACTTGATGCTCCCTCAACCAATCTCAGTTCTCCAACAAAAAATGTTCAATCAAAGCCGTGATTTCTCAAACTGTAATCAACATTACAAAAAATAAAAGAAAATATAGTTCTGATGAAAGGATAATCAACAGGGATATCTTGAGTGGGTCTCCAAGGGGGATTGCGTCTTCGTGATCTGATGTTATCGGGGACAGCTGCACAGGGTGGAGCCAGCGGCAGCAGTTGCCAGCGGACCCACCTGCTTCGCATGTGCAGTTTTCATCTAAACCCCTCAAAGGGATTCCCTGGGTCCTTTCTGTGTCCACTGCCCCTCGTCTCTTTTGAAGTCGTGATCCTATGTGTTTTCAGGCATTACAGTTCTTATCCTTTAGCCCTATGGTCATGTCATGTCATGTGTTTGATCCAAACATTTGTTTGAAGTTTTACAAGGAAGTTTTATTTCGAATATGGGTCTCTGGCAAAAACCTATGAGATGCGTATGAACCAAAGCAGTCATTATCAATCAGTGATGATCCAGACCAATCACTCTGGAAGCCGGTGTATTAATCAGAGTTGTTCAAATCACTGAAGTCTATGGTTAATGTAAATAGACATCTGCAACAGTTGTTGGCAGCAGCTTTCCTTACAGGGCAGTTGCACTAATTTGATTAAAAGCCATTGAAGAAGAAGACGAAACCCAGGCTAACTTAATACCATCAGTTAGGGATTCCTCTGTCATCTGACTATAATCCCACACCCAATCTGTATGATTCACACAGGAAAATATGCCTCTTTGTCTTTGAGGTCAACCAACTCTTTGGAAAAGTTGGCACTGGGGCAGGAAACAGTAGTTGAGGGTGTAGGAGTGGGAACACAGGCAGAAGGGCTGTGGGTTGTTCTTCTAGATAAGCCTTAGCATGAGGTAATAACGAATGAGAACTCATGCAATTTCATCTCAGCTTATGGCAATGTCTTTGGAATGAGACAGTTGGTCTAAAGAGGGATATGTTATTATTGAGCATCAAATAATATTTTCAGGGGTTGTTTCCATATGAGGACAAAGCATTCCAAGTGTGCATAAATGAAAATCTTTTTTTTTTTTTTTATGATGGTGTTTGTAGAATGTGAATTTATGTTGTCTGTTAAGGATGTGAACTGGTTAGACAGAAAAATGAAACAAAAATAAATCAATAGTAGGGAATAATGAGACATTTCGTCTGTCAGTTTGAAAAAGAGAAGACAATGTTCCAGACAAGGTTGCAGAAAGCCCAGTTGGCATGCAAATTTAAAGTGTTTAAAGTTTCAATTTTCAAGGTCAGAACTGTCTTTTATCCACTCTAGTAGGAACATTTACAATGATGCAATAAAGTTCTTGATCCAATTTCGTCTTTTTTGAAGGATCTGATGATCTGAATCTGATCATATTGTGATAGAAAACATTGGACTTGACAGGGCGTTCTCAGACCTTCTGTCCTCTTTCTGCAGCAAAGCAGTTTTCTGGATAAAAAAAAACAAACATATGATGGTCCTTTCAGATCAGATGCCAAAAAATTGGCATAGGGACATTATGCCAATCTAGCTATTTAATTGGGTGAAACTGGCTGAATCACCCCACTGTCATTCATCCATGTCATCGTCCAGTAATCAAAGTAACAGCATAAGCTAATGTGTACAGTATCATAAATATTGTTATTTAAGTCTTATGCGGACTGTTATATATGCAGAATCTCACCAGTGATAGTGAAGCCAGATACAAGTTGTTGTTTTTTTAGAGTGGTGGGAGAAAATGCCCCAGTAGTGTATATGTTATGAACCTCAATCCAACCGTTCCTTTGTTTCCAGCAGAGCTCACCATGGAGACTAAAATGCTTTTTGGCTCAAGTTGAGAGGAGATCTATGTGTGTGTGTGTGTGTGTGCGTGGGAGTCGTTATTAAAGATGTTTTACTATTCCATAATGAAATGGAAACAACATGTCTATGACATTAGAGAAAGGAAGTACAATGTTTGGGCATCCGTCATCATTTTAAAGAAGAGTATTCATTGCGACATCAGTCAGAATGGCATTGTAAAGTTTTGTTTTTGTTTACAGTGCTTATAGTAGAATTATCAAGAGATTGGAAGTTGATTTATTTTCGACTTACACAAGACTCTGCTTTAGAAGCATTGTGAATTTTTACATCGCACGCTCTGCCGTTCAGCTTTCCTCTCCATAAGCCTGGCTCTTTGATAGAGAATATTATTTCATTTTGATTAGTCCCCAGTGTTACCACAGTAATATTGCAGAGCTGAGTCTCATCAAATGTGTTCCGGGCTCGGATTGAAGAAATATTACATTTCCTGTTTTTAATTTTGTGCAAAAAGTTGTACTGGGACATTGGCAGCCCAGTAGAGGAGATTAAAATGTGTGCGACTGCGCTGTGAAAAAGATTTGGAGAAAATTAGGCAGGAAGTATGCGGCTTTCCCTGAAATTCTAATGTTCCCTCTGGGAACTGAATCATTGTTGCACTGTTTGTCAACTTCAACTATGTCGAGCACTGTGAATTCTACAAAACTGTGTGTACCTTGACAGGTATATAGTAAGGCAACCCATCTTACTGTGATATTTATGTGTTGGGCAATATTTAACCATGTTGAAGCCTTTTTAACTTTTCATTCTTAGGTATATCAATAATAAACCCAAAGCATGTCACTCCCATGTAAAAAAAGAAGTAATTCTTGATTTTAGCAGTATTTTAGTTGCTTTTTTCCCTCCTGTGCAGTGACTATGAATGCATTGCAAGGTTGTATGGTCAAAGACAAATGCTTTTTTAAGACGACATAAACAGTGTGCCAATATTCTTGTTTTAAAGCAGTCTGTTGATTCTTTAAGATGATTCTTTTATCGCTCCGTCCCCCAGGTCAGAGTCGGGAATCTCCAAGTTTACGCACCGTCTATCTCTGAAAGAACGTCCAGCGAAAGCAGAGAAGACTTCTTCAGACCGACCACCGTCCTACCGGAGACGGTCTCTCAGTGTGGACTGGTAAGATTACAAGACATCTTTATACGTCTTTATAGGCATTGTTTTAAGATTATTAAAAAAGTTCAAGGGTTGCTATAGTGTGATTTGCCTCTATGACTTCACGATGAAAAATTAGAGAAAGTGAGGGGGATACTGACACATCATGGTTTTTAGCTTCTCAAATTGTACAAATTAGAGGAAGACAAACTAGAAACATTTGAACATTTTCAAATAGGCAAATACTTTGCTCATTATATGTAGATCCTGAAATTAAAACCCTATGAAAGATACAACTTCTAATGATCGGCCTGTTCACATAGTATAGACTCTGGTTGACGTGGATTTGGAGCTGGGTTTGGGTCAGGGGGAAGAGCGTGGGCAGGGTGGTGAGAGGGTTCTTCTCTGCCTCTGCATCTTGGTTTCGTTGAGGAGCGCCAAGCAGCTCCAGTGGCGCCGGCTCATCTTGCTCTTGTAAAGCTCCAGTCTTCAGGCAGCTGATGAAAGGAGTTTGAAAGCTTTCCATCGCTAGGCTGCCTTCCTGTCCCCACCCATGGGAATCCTTCTCATTCACTCCTCTTGATGCCTGGCCTGAACTCATTTATCTACCCGTTGATCCTGCTGTTCATCCATCTGGCATACCCTCTGAGCTTCCTGCAATGTATTCTTGGCTTTTACTTTATGCTTTTCTCACTTTTGGGAACACGGGTCTGGGTTTGAAATTATCTGATTCTTCCCTTGCACCTAATTTTTCATGTAAAACTGCACAGTCACATTTCCAAACTGTTCTGAGGTTCACAATTGCTGTGCAGGGACTACAGTAGCTACTCAGTATGATTACTTTGCGGTTTGTGGAGTTACAGGTGTGTCATTCTCTGCGGTCCTATCAAATCATGCTAGGGCCTGGTGTGAGGTCTTACAAGGTCTTTTGTTGGCCTTATGAGACCGACTGTGTGGTCTCAGATTGACACTGCGATGTGTGGTCTGGCAGTAGAAATGTGGTGTTAAGTGTATGAGCTGAGGTGTATGTGAAGTGTGAGGTCCTTTAACAGCTCCATGTTTTTCTCCCATGTTGCTGGAGAGGGGACCTGGCCTTTAAAGTTCAGGCCCTGATTGATGTGGTCTGGTTTTAATGAAACACAGTGGGTACATTGGACATGCTCAGTTACGAGAGGAATGAGGGGGGCTCCGCTACAGCTGGATTCTGACTTTCTCCGGCTTGAGCCACTATTACAGGAGTGTGACTCGCATTTTGTGACATAATAAATACAGGACCCCAGGAGAAGAGATTCAGGGTTGACGGTTGAGTCATGCTACTGGGAGGTGAAGCAAGGTTGGTCCAACCCCTGACAAGACCAGAGCAGCTCCTCTGGAATGCACAGTCATCAGGGCGGTCAGAAGGAAAACACATGTGCTACAAGCATCTATTGAAAACATCTTGAGTCAGTTGCATATTTGAAATTGTTCAACATTTAGAAAGCTTCCTGTTTTCTCACCCAAGCTATATATGTCTTGTTTTACTCATTATCAATGAGAACTTTACCGATGGAAGAATCCTCTCAGAACTGAAATGGTGTGGTATAGTTAAGTTTTAAAATCACAAAAAAAGTCCCAGTCTGTCTGTCTATCTCTCACTCCATTATGCCATCACTCCTGAACAATATCTTGTATCACAACCACCGATGCTGCAGCACTCTTGGTATCTTGTAGCTGCTTCAGGTGCTGCATGTTGAAGATCTCACAGACAAGGTTCTTTGCCACATGATTCTAGTTCACCCTCACTACTCATTTGGGTTTGGTTAGAAATGCATTCCAGAGAATTTAAATTTAAAAATTAGGTCTTTTTTATCCAATATGCTCTGAAAGTAAGGTTACAATAAATATATGTACACTGCGCTTTCCTTTTGCACTTCAAATTGAATGACTTGAGTTGAATGTGAAACAAGAGTCACATAAAATATCAAACTGGCAACTTCACAACAGTCTTCTACAAAGAAGCTGTTTCAGTTGGCTGAGGGCTTTACTATCTATTTAGTGGACCATTGCCATTTATGCCTATTCAAGTCCAAAACAGAAACAAACTGTGTCTTCTAATAGAATTCAGTGATAGCACTGCCCATATACAAGCTTTAAACAGGAGCTCTTTTATGGCTTTATCAAACTCTGTGAAGGCTGGCAAAGAGTTGGGAAAATGTGATCATAAAAGAGAAAGGCAATGTTATTGTTATTGGTAATCATTGTAAATGGGCTCTTGGGGTGTGGTTGGAGAAAAGAGTAGAAGAAGAGAGAGTATTAAAAGGAAAATATAAGTGTAGCTGCTGCCTGTAAAGTTCACTTTCAAAAAAAGATGTTTTATTTATTCACCCATTCAAATTTGGACATATTCTCTGCTCTGGGACACTGGGGAAGTATTTGCTAATTAACAGCTCTCACATCAACTCAAAGGAAAAACACTTACCAAGCGGACTCTATTGTGGAGTCAAAAGGAAGAGATGTGAAATCACAAACACATCCTGCATATGTGAAACATTTTTTGTTACTTTACAGGTATGGGCCAGGTCACGACCTAACATGAAATATGTACGCAACTTGGACTCATTATTGGACATGTACTAACAGTAAGGCAGTACCAGATGCTGATGGTATAAAGGCTAAGGATGGAGAGAATCCATGTGGCCATGTTCACATCTAGCAGCAGATTATCTATTATTCCCTGTTGTGTGAAATTGAAGGTTTATAAACCATTGCAAAGCTTTCTATTTTACAGAAGCTATCCGCTGGGTGTACATCAATTTACTCCATTGTGCAACTCCCTAACAACCGTGCTACAGGAAATCCCCTGATCTTTAAGCACATAAGTGTTTAGAGGAATTTTTTTGGAACATGTTTCTTATCTCATCATTCATCACACATCCTAAATCCTTGATATTAAAATAATGAAAAACATTCTAACAGTTTTAAATAGCCAACTTCGTTTGTGCATGTTTTCAGCAATTCTTTCACGAAGATGTACAATGTGTTTAGAAATACATCTCTGAGTGTGTTAGCCAGGACTTTAAGCCATTTGTGCTGGTTTAAATATGCTGCTCATACTGTTTATCACTTAGAGAATTTATAGCATTATACAGATATAAATTCAATATCTAAACTAAGCACTTGACCTAACAAAGGTTTGTTCCCTATTGGTATGCATATTTGCTTCTTTGTTCCCTGCGCATGATACAGACTCTGAAGACATAAAGTACAGTCAGAGAGTCAATACTGTGGCTATAAAGGGACAGTGGCTCTGTTTCAGCATAGGGACAGCAAATAAGTCTTATTTCCATATCCTCTCTTGGTGACAGAGAGACTGTTTCTGACCTTTGCCAAAATCCCAGAGCACAATAGAGAGGCAGCCATGCATATCAGCCCTACAGTTTTTATTTCCCAAAACAGTTCCCCTGCGCTACCCCTGAAGAGGAAACTCTATACATAAGTGCTTAAAGATCAACGTGCAGAGTAGCATTCAGCACTTAGACCATATCCACTTTATAAATAAAAGTTGAAAACAGAAAGAATGAAGTTGGTGCCACAGCAGCGACTGGTTGATTGTTGAAGTGTGTGGTTATGCAGTATGCACTGAAGGGCTTAAATCCTATCGTTCCTCTGAAGACCCTCTGCTCTGCCTGGTGCCAGCCTGTCTTCAGGGATAACTCCATGCTGACAGCACTCTGATGGTGATGTCTTTACTTTGATGTCAGGATAGAAAGTAGCCTGCCCTTCTCCCAGCCGTTATTTTAACACAGGCACACACTCGATGAGTGGCAGAAACTCATGTCTGCACATCTGATTTTCTCCTGGATATTCATGCTCACACATATACATGAGCAAACACACATTGTAATACTTAGTACTGAGTTGGGCTGGGTGTGAAGGAGGGGGGTTGGTGCTAATTCCTGTGAACTGTGCACAAAGGGAATATAAAAGGACACAAAAAATCACTAATATTTTAGTGGAAAAAGAGGGGCAATGCTCAGAGGGCCCGGGTGTAAAGTGGTTTTGGACAGTCTGCCACTTGCCTCATTTGGTTCTAATTTGGTTTAATATTACCCCCTTTTTCTTTTTCATTTTCTCCTTAAGTTCTCTCCTTTCTTCTATGGCTGAGGGCCGTCAGTTCAAACAAAACCGACAAATTAGGAGGTTATAAATGCCAGTCACTTTTCTCTTTAGAAATTTTAATCACAACATATTAAAGATCTATTAGAGATCACTGCAGTATCGAGCTGATTCCTGCTTCGAATGGGATGTCTGACACATCATTTCTGCTTTTGTGGGTGCGTTAAAATGTGTTAAACATCAGAAAGCTTTCTCATATGCACACTGATTGTGTATAACTTAATTTGAGCTAGTTAAAGACAACAAACAACCTAAATGCAATGCAAAACCAGATAATTACATCACTGAAAATATACTGTACATTGTTTTGTTGACATTCTTTAAGTAGGTCTGTTATCACCATTATTACATAGTGGCCTGATTGGAGATTTTTGAGCGGGCTAGAGTCATTTTGAATAATAGTTATAATCATCTCCATTCACTTGTATATAAACAGCTGAATGAAGATGAACAGAAATTTCCATCACTATTTCCACATAGTTTTTCCACTGTTTTTCACCCCCAACTCATGCAGTTCCTCTCGAGGTGTGTATTTTCTAATACGCTGCGACCTAGTGACATTATTCTGAAGGCTTTATTTGCATTGCCAAAAAACTGGACTAATTTTGGTTTTACTTTTTCAGGTTAACAGCAAAAAGGCTGCATTCAAATACTACTAATCGACAACTAATAGTGGCATTAACTTTAAGGCAGAACAAGTATGGACAATAATCTTCAATCTCAAGCAAGTTTGTAAGACAACCGTGTTACTCTTTTACATTTGAAGTCATGTGGAGTATTTTGCTCAGGAGAAATTTGTCTCTCCTTGCTGTGTCGAGCCTGTACATCAGCTGCTGTTTGGCCTGCAATATTCATTTGTTGAGGCTGAACTTCTGGCGAAACAAGAGACCACAGATTCCAGTCCACATGAGGGAGCAGGATTTCTGCAAACCTCTCTGCTTTTGGATCAGTTCTGTGCTGGTTTATCCTTCATATTCACACTCATGCACACTAATGTGCACACACAGGCACACGAACCAGCATGTAAAGATGAACATTAATATATACAGTTGTACAAACAGAGATTAGTACATGTGACATCAAGTACATATAAGGTGCTCACTTATGTTTGCAGAAGTTAACATGCAAGGACATGCGTGAACCTACACACACAAATATATGCACTACAGTGTTATGGACACACAGATACACACAGAATGTGTTCATGACTCTGGATGCTGTGGGCTGCACTAAGGGAGATTTATGAGGCTGGCTCCCTCTTGTCCTGTGTGTCTCTGACTTTATACTCTGGTTTCCACTCCAAACCTCAACTCGGCACACACAGAGACACACAGAGATGGTGATGGGGATGGAGGTCAGCGGGAAGGAGGAAGGGAGACAGGCTGAAAGACAGTAGTTTTGGTGTGTGGTGGGGTGACGGGAGATGTTAGGAAAGCTGGAGCAGGGAGAAAGCTGGAGCAGGGGGTTATGTGTCTGAATGAGATAGAAGTAGATGAAAGGACGGATTGAAAAGATGATGGAAAGAGTCGGCAATAGAGATTGATAAAGAGCTCTGTGACTTGGTTGACAGCTTGGAAAGGTGGGAAGTGGGAAAAGTTACAAAACGAAGAGCATGAGAGGGGAAATATCCAGTTTATGTGGTCTACAACTCTGTGTGTTTGTTTCCTTTTGGGAATCTGTTTGCAGCGACAGACAGCCAGTAGGTGAAAGGGTCAGATGCTTACCATGTGTTGCTACTAAGCTGATAAAAGACAACCAGAGCTAATGGAAGTAAACCCCTCAACATACTTTCTGTGTACAGTTTGTGCTTGTTTGTTTGACTTGAGCAGTAGTTGACAGATTAATATTAAAAGTCCAGGTTCTGTAGTACATAGATCCAGGTCTGCATCAATGTATATTACAGTGGCGTGTAAGCCCTGATAGAATGAGTTAGAGTTTGTATTTACTTTTAAAACATGCATTAATAAATCTTCTCCAATTCTTTTACGTCTTATTTTTCTATTCCTATATCTAATTCTGTCACATGACAGCCAGCATTTTCCCATTCTAACTCTAATAACTCTAATTCCTATCGACCTTGGTACTCATTCAAGGTGTGTAATTTAAAACTGATCATTTCCTGTATGCCGTAAGCTGTCCCTTCCCTGGCGAGGCTTACCTTAACCTTTCCACTTCCAGCTCTTATCACAGCCAGTTACAAAATGTGTGAAGATGAGATCTCATAGTCAGATCTTCATGTGAAGATTCATTTTCCTTCAAATCTTCACTACCTCAGAGTGTCCTAAAACTTGTTGGTGGTTGACATAAAGCTGGTGACCTCTGTCGCCGTTTTTAAAGGTAAATGAAAAAACTCAACATCATGGTAAAGCAGCCATACTGCTGTGTGTGACACAGACACACCAGCTTGCAGGTAAAAAACACTCACGACCCTGTGAAGGTCACTCTCACTGCAGTGGTGACTGGGAGAGTAAATTGGGATGTCTTGCAGTCTTCATGCTAAAGTAAACAAAAGGTGCTGCTACTTGGAAAATCACACTGCCACACTGTAGTATTAGCTCCACAGTTTTACCTTATCTGCTTTGCGTTAAAGCAGTATTTCATGTGTTTGTGACATTTGCACTACCTGCAACTTGGTTTTGATGGGTTGTACAGATGTTTGTAGAGACAGACCTAATGCACAACGTGCCTGGTTCTCCAGGTGTTGTGACATCAATTTTGACACATACCGTGAGCCTCACATAAGGCTCTGCATTGATGTAACAGAGAGCATGTGTCAAGCTTGGCTCCCTACACAAAAACAAAATGGTGTTTTTCACATGGTGTTCAATCAGTAATGACTCTTTCGATCTTCCCATGTTGTCACCCTTTCCACTCTCCCTACCATTTATCCGTCCATCCATTTTGGAGTTGGCGTGTGTGAGAGCATGTTTGTTATCGTTTGCAAAAAGCATCTATCACAGTAAGAAGAACAGTCTCCCCGCTCACCCATCCAACCACCACACTCTATCCTTATCACAGATAAATAGCCGTGGGACTTTAAACATGGCGCCCGGCCGGCGTGTGACTGAGAGAATGAGCCAACTGGTGGCTTCAGTTGCCAGGGGTCGCCCCCACCCTTCTCCTCTCCCTGGCTGGGTGGGTGGCATATGGTGGCCCAGGCAGGGACCCCATTGGTGTGACACACACACACACATACACATACTGAGAGAGACACACAAGGCCTGGAGCCACCCAGGCTGGACCCACGATCACCGTGGGAGACATTGTGTCACCAAGCCTCTGACAGAGGAGGGGTTGTGTGTATGTTTGTGTGTGGGTGATCCCACCTTGGAAGCACCCCCACCCACCCACACCACCCCCTTCCTGAGAACGACCGCCACTGCTCGCCATCTCATCCCCATGGTGACTCCACTGTTGTCTCTGCTCATCAAAATTAGAGAGATTTACCTCTGCATGCACACACAACACATGCACACACACAGAGCCAACAGGTGGCAGGCCTTGCTCAGCACAGCAGGCCAGATTCAAAGGTTAAACATACTGCTCACTTTTTCTCTGCCATTCTCCCAGGGGAGTGCGAGAGAAAGTGAGAAAAAGAGGACAAGATAAAAGAAAGGGGAAAAAGAGTGAGTAACACCATTAGCCTGTTCCCGGGAGCATCCAGTATGGTATTACATTTACTTCGGATCCACATTGGCGCCCCTAACATGGACATAAAAAGTGTGCAGTGTTCTAGTTTAGCTATTATTTGCACACGTTTCACTAGCACGCCAAGTAACAACCACGGTATGAGTCATCTGCAGTATTAGTCATCAGCACAGACTTTAGCTTCTCACAGTCAACCAAGACTTTGTGATTTTCTTTTTTTTTTTCACATTTGACACACACGCATGACAGGCCACAAGGGAAAAGTCTGAGTCACCCAAAGCTAACAACAACAAATAAATATCATATCAGCACTGTCAGCTTATCAGAAAGGGAAAGTTAAGGCCACAGTGGATTACCAAAACTGGATGAGTCAACAGTAGAAAAGATTGTCTAAAGTCTAGATCGTGTAAATCTGGTGTTAACAACTAAATCTTTTATTTATTCTGACCGGTACCTTCATTTGGTAAAGCATCTGGTAATGTTATTTTAGGACTTATGAAAGTACATGGTATGGAAAAATAACTTAATTTGAATACCAATACAGGCTCTTAAGATGGCCTTTAGCAAATATTATTTGGAATTATTTGGAATTATTTGGCCTGGCATTGTTGAATGATGCTTTCCTTGCATGACAACAACTTCAAACTGATTTTTGGTAGTAGGAGCTTTGTGGTTTCTTTTTATGGACCGATGACATTTGAATTAAAGCATGGACAGTTTTGCTACACACAATCCCCTAAACCAAAGTTTTTTGTTAAATTACGGTTTAGATTTTTATTGGGCCTTTAAAATTTATCTGCACTTAAAAAGTGACTAGAGTGTGTAACATGAAGTCTTGGCCTGGATATCTGCTGGTTGCACCGGGGAGGCCAAAAATATTAGTTGCTCCCCAGATGGGCTAAATCAGAAGATAATAGCCGATGGGTTCCCATACTCACATGACACGTGCCAGATTTAGTTGCATAGCCAAACACCATGGCATTGTTGTGGTTATGTTTTGTTTTTAAGTCAAATGAAAAAGGAGAAGCCAACACAACAAATACTTCATAGTTGTTGTCAGAGGTTCTATTACCTCTCATCTAAAACAAATTGTGGTGTAAAAAGAACTGAGAAAGATATACACATCGAATAGAGTAGTCCCTCCATGCTATTAGGAATTAATGTGTGAAAGTGTACCAACGAAACGAGACCGATGCTTACAGTAGAAACATCACTCAGTAAATCTTATCCAAAAGGGCCACAATTTTTGGCTTTGGAATCATGTGCACTCACTACATACGTTATGGGGTTTAAAGATGTGAGCACGTGTGTATATGTCTTCATCTGTTGCATGCATTAAAAGCTGCGGGTCACAGTGTTGGTGTGGCCTCATGTTGCCTATAAGCTGATAAGAGCCAAGGCAGTTCCAGCAATACTGCCCCCACCATCAGCCCCCTTTCTCTCTCAGCCTCTCCCTCTCTGCATCCAGCAGCCCGGCTGCTTCCAGCCTGTCTGGTGCCAAGACTCAGATTTCAGAATTTCCTTCTACAAGCCACATTTAGAGCAGCTAGCATACTCTGTGTATGTGTGTGTGTGCGTGCGTGTGTGTGTGTGTGTGTGCTCGCATGTGTGGGTGTGCATGCGTCTGTTTGAGTGAGTGAGTTTGTGTGACTTTCTGCTCTCAGTGCCGGTTTCTCTCACCCTCACGCCACACCGTTTTCAGTGAGCACTGTCCTGGTGCTGCTCTTTGCCTTCTCTGCAGCTCTTTCCGTCCATCCTTCAGCTCTCTGTTTATCTTGTGGAGACTCATCTACGCAGAAAGCAGATGTAATACATGTCAGCTAATATGAATGGTTCTGTGTGCAATAAACACGATTAGACACACACGAACATACGGTGCAGTTCCCGCAGTGTGAGACTAGTCCTGGTCAGGTGTTTGGAAAGAAATGTTAAGAAAGACAGGACAGCAAAAAATAACTGATGATTTTGGCCTCCTCAATACAACATGAGACCAGCAGTCCACGTTATTTCCTTTTCTGGCACCTAGATATTCATCCACATATGCACATCTCATTGTGTCAGCATGTTTATAAATTAATGTAACATTATCCATATTTAGATCATCACAAACTACTGACTTAGGAACATTGTTCTATTTATTCTTCTCATATCTTAGTTTACAGTTGTTCCATGTATTCCTGCAAGCACCCACTGAGACTGAATTGAGCCACCAGAACAGAACAGGTGTGAATTCAAGAAGATTACTGACATTTGAGTCAGATATGTTTGCTGCCGTTGGGTTGTGCGTAGATACTCTGGTCCCACTGACACCAGGTTTGATGGATTCATTTGATTTCGTAAGCTGTAACAAAAGCTGAGATTCATCAGCGCAAACAACATTTTGCTCTCTCCTGCCAGTCTGATTTATTCTGAAGTGTCTCTGACTTGTCCTTTTCCATAACGCTGTCATTAGCTGTCGTGCGTACTTGTGGCTGCCTTTTAGCTTGCACAGAAAATCCCACAAACTGTGCACTTTGTGCTATGCTGGAACCTACAATTATTTAAAATATGCTTCAATCATAGGTTTTTCCCATCATGACTTTTAGTCAGTTACTAAATGTCTAGACTCTGTCTGCATGTTTTTGTTTACCCCTGACTCACTGACTCGAGGCCCAAACTGTTTTTTTGTAGAAAAGCTGATAAAACTAATAGAGCAGATGCCTCGGGTTTGTGTGTTTGCAACTTGGGGCTGTTGATTGTTTGTGGGAGTATTTGATGTGGGACCGATCAAGGGCCAAGGATGGAGCTTGGCTCTTGGAAGAGACTTTTGGTTTCCCAGAAAAACTACTTCCTGCTTCTCAACACTGGTAAAACTGTAGGAAACTATGCACAGCAGACGTTGTGTGAAAGCTCTTGTGAGCTAAAGATTTGTTGTGTTTTTGTATCAGCTTGATTCTTTCCATCTCTGGTTCCTTCTGTGTATTATTGAAGCAATGGCAGTCCTAAACTAAAAGCAGTGTCTTAACCGAGGTTGAAGTGTTGTTAAAAGATGTAATGTGTGCTATGTATCACATCTTAAACAGAGAAAAACATTACTATGTTATTCAACCCACTTCAGCTGTCAGTTTTCACTGAGTTCTGATATTTGTAACTCATTGTTTTAGTGAATTACAATGTTTTATACACCTTCTCAACAAGTAAGTAAGGTCATTTCTGTTCAACCATCACTAAAGCCAGGTTTTATGATGTGTCTGCAACCATTGTGTCCGCAGTACATTCTCTTTCGGAGACACTTGATCATTAGGAATTGATTACTTGTAGCTTTTAAAAAAAATTTAAATGTTTAGATTCACGATTATTGTATCTTTTTCTCTTTCTTGGTGGTGGGGAGCGTGTCATTGGCAAATGACACCTCAGTCTCGCGTGTGGGATGCAGCATCTCTTTGAAAGAACGCATACATACACACACCATGTTACACAGAGCCTAATGTCGTCAGAGAGTGATGGGGCACCGTCCTGCCGACAGAAAAAAAAAGTCGTCTGTTCCATCTCAGGCAAATAACAATAAGCCTGGGGCCGCATTCCAATGGGCTTTCTCTTTGAAATGAGATACCGGCACACGCATTACAGATATATCTCTTGTTTTATCTTCCGGGCCAGGCCCATGGAAAAATTATTCCAAATACCTGCCGCGCTTTATCTGGAACCCTGGAATAGGTTAGGCCCAGCCGGGAACACGAGGATATCTAAAATAAGGCCTCTATTACGGGATAGAGTGGAGATGGATGGGACGGAGCGGGAAGGGATGGGGATCGGGGGTATTTTAGGTGTATCGGCACCGTGAAAAAGGCCTTGTTGCGGGGGCTGCTTTAAAGTCTACAATGTGGGCCGCCGTCAGCTGTTGCACTAACTGCATGTGATGGGGGAGGGTTTGAGCGCGTATGCATGCTCATGTGGGCTTACACGTCCATTGCGGAACGGGAGTATAAATAACATTTTTCCTACAGATGTTCTCACCTTGACAAATCTGCTTTAGGCATGTAGCATGATGGCCCAAACTAATGCCTTTATTTACTCACCTCAGCATCTGCCTGCTCATGTTAAAACCATTGCTTTGTTAGGAAACCCGTGTACTTCGGTTAACCAGCTAACGTGGGGACTGCTTGAGGGAAAATTTTAAAACTGTCATTTTCAAATCAAATATGTTATTGATCCCTCTGAGGAGTTTTGCAATCAGAATGGTTAGATATCACACAAACTGTTCTTCGATTATGATCCTACTCAAATGAAATGAGGATTTAGTGTTGAATCTATGCATTAGAGAGCGAGATTAGGGAAAGGGGAGGAAGAGAGTGTCGGAGATGATGGGAAAGGAACAAGGGGCTAAGAGAAGATAAAGGATAAGAGTTAAGGACCAGAAGCAAGAGGAAGGAGAAATCAGAGAGAGGCATGATTAGAGGAAAAACAAGTAGGAACGATATCAGGAGAGGTGGGACAAACCAGAGTGAGAGCTGTTGAAAAAGCCTCTTTGAGGAATTCATTTATCTCTCCGCTTCTCTTTGGTGAGACCCGACACGGAGTCTGTCACCATCGCCTGCAGAGCCCTGCTGACACTTCCTTCAGCAGTTGAGTGTGTGTGAGCACCACGGACCAGACTCACCCTTGAAATGCATGTCATCTACATAGTTCCCATAGCAGAATGGAGAAGTGCAATATAATCAGCATACCAGTGATGCCAAGGAACCAGTGGTCAGAGATGGTCGCTTTTTGGAGAAAGGGATGATGCTGCGGAGTAACCCAAACTGGTGACAAGGCTGTCATTGCTAGTTCAGGATGGTTCATATGATACCTGTGACTGAGAACTCTGGCAGACAGGTGCAATTTGCCACTGATACCATAGGTCAGTGGTCTTTTGGGGCATATTCCCATTGAGTTTCACCTGCCTAAAGGCATTGTGTTTTGTCGTTTTGTCCGTCCCCTTCATAAGGATGAGATCTCAGGAACTTTGAACTTAAAAGATGTTTCTTAAAATTGACCAATCTGCATAGGCACTCTATAAAGGGGGGTCATCAGTAGATATTGGTTGGTTTTACGGGACCCTTAAAACCCTGACGGCCAGCTCTTGTCATGCAAGCTTACATCAACGGTAGAATTCCACAGTGAGCAATTTCTTGATTCATGCCCATAATTTTGTAATGTTCTGCTCGAGTGAGGAATCTAGACTTCTAAATGGCAGAAGCACTTGTTGACACATTAAATAAAGAATATTATTGATTATTCAAAGTAGTCAAGTCACAGTTATAGGGAGAATAGCTTTAGGTTTTAAAGAGAAGAAGCAGAGTTTGCTGACTTTTGATGTCAGCAAATCAACTGACACAATTAAGCTATAGGACTTGATCTTTTCTAAGATCTAGTTTATTTAATATATGTGTTAGAGATGTCTACCCCTTTTTTCTCTCCTATTTCTGCCAAAATGTACCGATTCCAATTCTGACACCCATCACTCATGTTTCTAACCCATCTGTCCTCCAGGGCTGACTCCGCCAAGATGACGCAGCCCATGAGAGGGGACCAGGCCCACCAGCCGGCTTCGGCTCGAAAGTCAGCCAGCCTGTCCTCACCGAGCGCAGCACGCCGCCTATACCGCAATTTGTCTGGAAAGTTCCGCGTAGGCACCAACCCCCCTGTTCTGGAGGACAGTGTGGTGTCAGGACGGGGAGGAGACAAGGAGAGGCTGCGTAAAACCACCATAGTAAGTCAGAGAGAGAAAGAGAAGGAAAAAATAATAAGCCCAGGAACATTGTAGTCTAAAGATAGTCAGCGAGAGCACATGCAGTAGACTTTGTCAGAGAACCTCACATAGTGACAACGCACAGCCACCTATAGGGCTATTATAAAGAAAAAGAAAAACATAGAGAGGAACCTTGTGAGTGTGTGCAGAGGGAGCAAGTTGCTCATGTTTCCAACTTTCGCTGAAGTGTTGGCCAGGCTGAAATGTCTCAAAATATCAGGCTTTCCTATTCCGTGGTATTCATTTTTAACTCTGTGTGAACTTTCCCCATGTCTCAGTTCCAGAGTAATGAAGCTTTGTTTGAGGCAGTGGAGCACCAAGAGTTGGACTTGGTCCAGCTGCTTCTTTCCCAGTACAGTCTGGAGGAGCTAGACCTCAACACTCCAAACAGTGAGGGCCTCCTGCCTCTCGATATCGCCATCATGACCAATAACGTGCCCATGGCCAAGCTTCTGCTGCAAGCCGGTGCCAAGGAGAGCCCCCACTGTGAGTAGAGAAGCTCTATTAACTGCTTTGAGCTCATGTAAATTGTAATTGAACAAATAAAAACTACTGTTTCTACATGAATGGCACTATTTTTTGTACACTTGCTTTGCATTTGCTTCAAATAAGCAGAGATCTAATGAGCTCTATAGAATCAAACCCAACAAGTATTATAAAGTTTCCTAAGTCGGGGATGCTTGTACACTTTATAAGCTGAATTTTATAAGTTAGGCCAATAATCACATCTGACAGCTGTCTATTCATTGGTTTTGCTTGCTTATCTCAGCCTGTAGCACAGGTCACTGGTTTGTTTGGGTCCAACCAGAAGCTTTAAGACTGAAAAGTAAACCAATGTGGAATCGCCAAAAACAGCAGTTTATACAATGGCAGTTCCAGGCTGGCTTCAAAAGCCGATCAGTGCCAACAAAACCTCAACCACATTTTTTATTTTTTTGTCTTCATAGCTAGTTTTCCCCTTCTTTGGAACTATATGGGCAAGAGGTTGATCATAACTCATCTGTGTTAACTGTACAAAACTGCGTTATTTCAATTCAATTCAGGTTTATTTGTATAGCGCCAAATCACAACAAATGTCATCTCAGGGCACTTCAATAACACAGTCCAATTCAAGCCAATTAGAGTCCAAGTTATTGTAATCATAATCCAATCAAGTCCAATTAGTTTAAAGAGGATAAGGAGTATGAAGTGGCCAACTCTCAATGAACATGCTTAGGGTTCCCCAATTCTCTGTCATATTAATCTCTTAGAGTCCTGTCAAAAGGATCTTTCAATACTAAGATTAAACGTATCAGGATATGATTAAAAAAATTAACATATTACACAGTGCCATTATTTTAATAAAAAAAAACTAAATAGAATTGGTGAAAACTTGTAGAACTGTAGATGTGTTGGTGTGCTTGTGACCCAATTTTAGCCAAGCTTTGACTGACAGATGTCCTCACATTTGACTTTTACTTATACTTATATATATAGCATTCATGTTCAGCTCAAAGCCTGCTAAATGCCCAGGTCCTGTGGCTAAGAAACAAGCTAAAAACATCATCCTTCCATCACTGTGGTTGACAGTTGATATGACGTCTTGGTGCAGCTATGCTGTGTTCGGGTTTGGCAATTTGTCTTGTGAATAACCTCTCACTGTAGAATGATGGACTACAAATTGTTTGGAAATGGCCTTATTAATCTTCCCAGATTGATGTGCAGCACAAGGCATTGCTGATTTTTCCTCCCTGGTATTGTGTTAACTCACACCTGAAAGCTCCAGACCAGTAAACTGCAGAAACTACTGCGTTTATAGAGGCGATCGCACTTGCTGATGATCAGTTTAACAAGTATATTCCATTAGCAGCACCTGGCTGCTACATACCCTCTTAATTCCGATGGAAGCAATTAGGGCGAGGACCAGATTATTTTAGTTATGTCCTGATATGTGAAAAGACAGTGTTACTTTCTTTTTCATATGTCACTTTCGTCGCTTTTACCTCCAAAAAAATTCAACATGGCAGGAGGGTTCGAAATGGTAGTCGATGTCCCTCTTTTATCTAAAGTCCATACTTGGGCTTAAAGACCTCGTTAGTGAACCTGCAACTAAGCTGACAATAAAAGCTGCCAGCAAAGCAACTGCAGGTGTTACCCAAAACGGCACACACCTATCAGTCATACCAAAAATTAATTTATCCCTGTTGATCGAACAGACAAACACATTTCTCAGTGTTTACAGCTGGCAGTGGAAATATATTAAAGGCATCGAAGGGGTTTTAATCATGATTCAATATTAGTCATCCTTATGAGCACATACATTTTCTGTGATCTGTGAGCCCCCGCTCTCTTCCTCTGTTAATGATTAGAACTCGCCAGTAAGACTCCCAGGCTGTTTGTGTTTGTACACACACACACACACATATTTTCAAGAGCTGAGCCAGACATTTTATAAAGGTATCATTAAATTGAAAACCCTCGAATGGAAAGTGGTGTTTACTGAAGTTTGCTCTTTTATTGTGCTTTCGACCCAGAAACCAAATACTCCGTGAGCAGTGTGACCGTGCATTGTACAGTAGGAAAGATTAAAACAAAAAGAGAAAGACCAACGGTACATTAGGAAAGTCAAAGCTTTCCGCTGTTTTCTCAAGCAGGGACTCATAAAATTCCATCTGAGGAGAATTGACAAAACTGTTGCCGCAGACTTTTTTTTTTCTTTTTTAATTTTGAAACAATTGATTTGATGCTTATTGATATTGCCACGCTTGACTTAACAATGCGGTCACGAAAGAATGGAGGCCAGACAAGGACAGTCAAACAAATTGTCTACAGCAACTTCATCTTCACATTATAAATCCCTTGGTGGCTGACAATAAGACAAAGCCACTTTAATGAGCTGTTGACGATCCCAGGCTTGATGTGAAATAAGGACATGTCAAAGCAGACGCAGACCATGGTGTCAGCATCTGGACACGTTTTTAGGCCTCCAAAGGCTGTATGTGTAAATCAAAATGAACCAACGTTGACTTTTTCCATCTATCTATCAGTCCAGGCTGTGGTGACGATTCTAAACTAAGCCGTGACTTTCCAGCTCAAAGCTCACCCTTACGCTACCCCCTTTTAAAAGTGACAAACGTCCCTTAATTCTTCACACAAGTGGCCAAAGAGAACAACAAAAGTGACACCCAGTAGAGACAGTTAGATTCAAAGCGAAGCTCGCAGCCACTGAGGAGACACAGAGAGAGCCGCAGAATTAAACACCCAGATGGACATTTTGACACGGAGCTTTAAACTTACTGTCAACAGTGGAATCTAACGCTCAACAGTGGAATCTACAATGAACAAACACAGACCACACAGACTAAACACAGACACACACCAGTCCCAAACACTCTAAGGAATGACCAGCCACCAAAGTAGTACAGTACGCTACTGTCTTTGTTGATCTGAAAAGTTTTAACTTGCATGTTCAATACTTTTAATCAGAAATATTTGTGTGCATTTGCAACTGGGGCATCTGAACCTCTTTGATCTGTGCGTTAATGCCACCACAAGTCACTATCACGAACGGTGCAGCCATGGTTTAAATAGTTTCACGGGGTGTTACATCTCATTTACTACAGTGATGTGTTTCACACATCATTGTTCCCAGTGTTGTAGTAACACCCTAACCCTTCTGAAAAAACATTCCTCTTATGGCCGCGTGAGCATGGGGCACACTGTATAAATAGATCAGTTCTAACAAATTTTTCCATAAGTTTTGTAGAAAAATAGTTTTACGGTTGCAGTCTAAACTGATGCCTATGCATGCTCCCACCACTTTGTGTTCCCTTCGAACCGCATATGAGGAATTCTCACCCCTCTCACTTTCATTGCCCCATTTTCTGTCATTTTCTCGGTGATGTCATTCCTAAAGAGAGGCCGCTAAGTTAAATTAAACAAAGTTTATTGAGGAATCTGCTGCAGCATTTTGGCAAACAAAGAAATTAAAAAAGAGTTGTCTGCAAAAGCAATTTGTGACATTGCAGGCAAACGGCTTTCTTGAAGTGTCAGTTTTGAGGCGCTTGTTGAAACTGACATAGTTTGAGATCGTAAATAAAGCGTTTTTGTTCCTGAGAACACCCGCAGATAAAAAAAAAAGTTCAAACAAAAAAAGCAACACCTATAAAAGAGGACTTATTTACTCTGCGTACTCTTTTAACTTTGATGGGAAAACAAGCCCTGTCGAATTTATAGTGTGGCATCTCTTTGAGCTGCACTCACAAACTTTCTGTCTGAATGTCTTTTTCCCGATTGTTTGAAATAACGAAGTCACGTGAACATGTGCCCTCAGATAATGTAACTCTTGTCCTTGCATTACCTGTGCATGCGTTGACTAACCTCCCTCGTGTCTCCCATGTCGTTGCTAGTTGTGAGCCTGGAGGGCCGAGCAGTGCATTTGGCCACCTTGGTGCAGGAGGCCGAGCAGCGAGTGTCGGAGCTTCAGGCGCAGGTGCGGGACGAGGGTCCCGGTGAACGAGAGGGATCTGATCGGGAGAGGCAGCTGAAAGCTTGGGAGTGGAGACTGCGACTCTTTAGACGCATGCAGACAGGCTTTGAGCATGCTAGTAAGGCTTCTGGATGACTTTGACATTTTTGCACATGCTGAACAGCTGATGTTCCTGCAGTCCAGCAGTCATTTTTGGTTTTCTTTTTTTGTTTTTTAACCTTTTTTTTCCTGCTGGCTTTCTGTTGGGATGAGTTACCAGCTTCCACACTTGAAAACCCAACACATGACTGTGTGGTTGCCAAGGGCTGTATGTAATTAGGAAAACATGTAATATGCAATATCATTGTTGAATACTCCAATGACAATATGACAATGAAAAGAATGAAATACAACCAAAAACTTCAACATTTCAATATTAACGAGGGCTGCATTCCACTTCTTCACCTGTGTATACAGATTAGTTGTAGAATGCAGCCCCCCGCGTCCTATTTCAGCTCTAACTGTCTTTGTGATATTGGTATTATTTATGTTGCTGTTGTGATAACAATAAATATTTGATGTATTGTGCATCCATAAACAACACACGGTTACAATACAAGCTGACAATGTTCTCACTTAACTAAAATGGTTCTAACACGTTGGGGAAGGTTTAAGCCTGCGTGCCTGTACGTGTCTTATTTGCTCGTTTCTTTTTTCCCTGTCTCCTCAGACCTTCCGGATGCTCCCAGTGTAGTCCGCCTGTCCGTCAGCAGCAGCACCAGTCTGCAGGTTGATTTCCAGGAACCTCTCTGTGTCAACTCTGCTGTGGTTACCAAGTACAAAGGTCAGCCGCAATTTAGAACAAACAATGTGTGAAGTTCTTGTATTGGCCAAATAACATTTCATAATTAAAAAGTTAAAAAAAGTGTAATTTCATTAATATTTGGAAAGCTAAGTGTTAAACAATTGTTCATGCTTGTGTGTATTTGAAGTGAGTTGGAGCAGCGCACCTTTATTCTGTCCTTTGATGGGTGAGATGCTCGTGGATGACACATCTCTACTACAGTGCAACATCACTGGACTAACTTCTGTAAGTTCTGTTAGAATCTCCTCCAAATTACTGACACTTGGAACTGTTCAGGCCATACTTCCTACGGCGTCAGACTTTTGGTTTAAATCTTGTGCAATGAATATAAGAGTTGACACCAAGGGTTGGTCTGCTGATGGAAAAAAAAAAGGCACTTTCAAACTGAGTTTTTGAGAATTTGCCCCCCCCTCCAAACACGATTGCACAACAAGCCACAACAAACAAGACCATTTCCACATGAACACATGAACCTGGTCAATCCCTCCCACTAACAGATAAAATCGACAGCCAGGCTTTATTTGGTAGTTTATGGACGTCAAAACAACACAAAAAAGAACACCAAGCTGTAGCTTCTCCAGCTGCTGTTACTAACCGATGAAACATTCTGAGATTGCTCTCCCACATAAAGGCCCTCGATTTTATTTACACCCAAGCTTGAAGCATTTCCCTGGTGAGTTTTTTTTTGTTCATACACCAGTCTCCGCACACATGTTGCAGTCACGATCAATCCCAAACAATGGCTGCGACAGCCCTGCCCAAAGCACACGCAGAAAACACTCTTTTTTTGTTATTTGTAGAAGGTCTCGGCTCCTGACTAAGCAACAGTTGCAAGACAAGCCTCCAAAATGATTTTCAAAAAGAGCAGCTTGGTGGCCTGCCACCTGATTTATGTTTGGCATTTTTAAGTGGGCATGTAGACAAATGGACACTCCGCTCGTTGTTTGTTATTATGTGAGAGAACCCACCCCCTCCCACCTCCTTTAGGACCCCAGCCCGAGCTCTCTCTCCTGTCACAAGACAGGGGTTAAGGCGGGGTCAGTAAGTGTTGGCGGTTGGTTTGATTGATTTGGCTGAGAAAGGAGAGACAGAGGCTTGCTGTCTGCAAACTAAACACAGAGACAGGCCGAGATTCTAGGTAGACGCTACAGCCAGCACACATTCCTTTTGCTACACTGATACAATTCATATGTATATCCATACACTTTGTAGTTATTGCTGTTTATTTCTAAATTGTCCTTTAACTGTCGTTTTTTTTGCTGTCCTTCTAGGGGACATATTACTATGTGCAGGTGTCGGCGTACAACATGAAGGGCTGGGGGCCTCCAAAAGTTTCCACCCCAGCCTGTGCTACACCTTCCAGTAAGTCTCCATTGTATTTAAATCTGTCTGTCAAAAGCATGTGTCTGAATATCACACAAAGCTCTGACTCTACATTGGGTTCGAGCGTGTGCTCCTGCCGGGTTTTGGCTGGCCTCACCGAGGGAGCACAACAGCTAAAGAGTTTCCACACACGCAACAAAATCTCTGTGCTTTGTGTGGGCCCTGCGTGGATGATAAAATGCCTTGCATCACTTCGCTCAATTGATTGGGTTACTCCGACGTCATTCTGATGGTAGTTTGACATCATTAGAAGGATGACAGCTGGACCTTCGTCAGCCGGAAGGCTGGGTGGGCTTTGAGAATCCCTCTACAGATGTCAGTGAGTGTAACTATAGCAGGATGGTGTGTAGGGCCGGCTGGCAGAGGAAGCTGCCCGGGTTCAGCCAAGAAATTAACCGTGAAGTCATTTGCAACAGCTGAGGTGTTGACCACACTACAGCTCCGATCCACTTTCTCCCACTCAATCTATCTATGTATCTATCTTTGTATTTATTTATCCATGCATGTATCTCTCTATCTGACTTAAGTGGATTTATTTGTGTGCGTGTGTGTGTTTACAGTTTTTAAGTTTCGGTGTATTTGTGATTTTAAGACTTGACTTTTGATACATGTAAAGTTTTATCAGCCGAGACACACCTACAAGAAGAGTGAGTATACTGTAGATACTATCATTGTGGGCACATTGGCAAACTCATGGTACATCTGGGGAACATATGAACATGTTTGTCCTCATCAGCACATAGTGTTTTTCAGCAAGTGTGTGTATGTGTGTCTTCATTTTAAGAACCTAGGCTTTCCCCTCGCTCTCTTTTTTTCTACTGTCCACCCTCCCACCCTCCCTCTCTCAGAGCTAATTTCGATGTTGCGTGTTTGTGTTTTCCATTTGGGCCTACCACTGGAAATATTTGCATGTCTGTGCTGAAGCGCGCGGCATGGCCCCAACAGTGGGGGCCTTATACCGGGCCGTGGACGCCCATTAAAGGGCCCACTTGTCTCGTCGGGACAGGCACCTTTCCGGGAATAGAGCTCACCGTGTTTCAGTCCTGTGCACCCTCAGGGGGGTGGAGGGGGGTGGAGGGGGTGGGGGTGATGGTGTTAGGAGGTGGGTTATCGCTGACACATCCTCCGGTGCTTACACACTAGGCAGAAAGTGCTGAAGGGTTGTTTTCTACAGGGACAGTCACCTCTAAGACTGGAAAGCACATTGTGTGTTTGTTTGTGTTTGTAAGACGGAGTAAGTAGCTTTTCAGTATCATCGCGATGGATTGTAAGTCTGCCCATACAGTTGTATTAGAGGGGCACAGTAACAGAAAGACAAAGACACAAAAATGAATAAAATGACAAAGATAAAGACTAACTGTATGCCAAAAAGAACATACAAATATGTTCAGAATTACAACAGTAGAGAGAGTCCACATGTATTTGATGGGATTTTTCGCTTTCTCTTTGTTTGATATGGCTTTTTACAGATGTAAATGTTTTGCGAAGTCCCCAACAGAACACACTGCTTCTGCCTGAATGTCCAGTTTTTTTTAGTTTTTTTTTAACTAACCTGTGTCACCATGTTGCCAATTTTACTGTCTTTGTAGTTATGCTCCCTCAAACAAAGAGTGACTGACTGCCTTGCAGCGCATTATCCTTTCATTCCCCGAGTTGCTTCTGTTTTAGCTAAAATGTCCAATCCCCGAGCAAAGTGGGCCAAATGTCCCGTTGTTGGCTGTCGGAATGAGCACCAGAGTCTCCATGCTCTCTGAGGAACTGAAGAATCTGTGGAATTCTTACTATAAATTTTAATTAGCAAAATCCCCCCCAACAGAAGGGAAATGCTTTGTTAGCTTGTGGTGTTGTGACTAATGTTACCATTACCTTTGATCAAAAGCCCAAAGACTGTTGCTGTAAAAACTGCAGCGGTGAGGGACAATCCCAAATTACGGAAACTTTTAAGTTTATTTAAAACATGAGCATCCCCCTCGCTTTTGCCTTTTATTGATGAATAGTACTTTGTTTGCTACAATATACAGGTCAGGATGGATTCTGAGCCAGCTGAAATGATACTGATATGTAGGCTTAACGGGAAAAAAAATGTGCAATAACAGTGCTGAAGTCATGCACCACTGTCACAGTTAAGTGTACTCATGAGAGAGAAGCAAATCTGTTTGTAGATTGGAAATCTGTTGGCACAAACTGCAAAAAAGCAGGTGTAGTGTAAATCTGAGAGCACGGTTAAAAAAGCACACATTTATATTGTGTCTGAAAAGGCGTATCTGTATTCAGAGCTGGCTCTTTCACAGAGCACTGATATGACAGTCACAGCAAAGTAGAGAAATCGTTTTAAAAGGAGGTAGATATGAGCCATACAGCTCAATGAAAAAACATCTAAACCTGTTTTCATAAACTTGGGTTACAACCTGTACCCCACAGTCTTTCGTCTCATTCTTCCTGGGTAAGCTAACAGGGAGCCCCTAAAAGGGCAATGTGTGCGACATCGAGTGGCAAAAATTCAGTCTGCAACCAACTGAATAGACCAGTAGTCTGAGTATTAAATAAAGAAAAACCTGATCTGACTATTTGATTATATGAAAGATTATTAGATAGACAGTATTGCTATGTATCATGCCAAAGGAAAAAGCTTTTCTAACAACTACATGCAAATTTACATTACACAGAAACATAAAGTATAATATAGAGTATGGGGATCACTAAAGTTAGAGGGAGTCGTGTTTGTTTTATTATGTTCAGTTCATCTAGAGAGACTTATCTTGAGATTGTATGTCAGCTCTGTGAGACTTGATTAACACAGACAACTGATTTATCAGATTTTTTTTTGTTCTTCTTCTTTCTGCAGGTTGGAGGGACATCGACGGCCGCGCTCCACGCCAGAGAGGCCAGAAGGAAGCTCTTGACCAGCTACTTGGACAGATAAAAGAAGCTCATCGCCACTGTGTCTGCCATGGTAACAGAAAAGTTGTGGATGAATTTACTCAAAAAACTGAAATATTGTAATATGAAAACTTAAACTTCTTATATGGTTGACCCCAAGTAGATGTTCAAACCTGTAAAACGCTGTGACTCGCTGTTCTCATTGAGCTATATATATGAGCACAGGTTTGTAGGTGTTTAAAATAACTTCTTGATGACTACGAATATACCTGACCCTAACCTTAAGATCAGATTTAGTTCTAGTATCAGGTGAGTTAAATGCGCAGGATGAACCTCTGACATTAACCGAAGCCTTTTCACTGCACCCCTCACACAGAACAACATTTTATCCACCCACTCAGCCATGCTTCAGAAACGTTCCTGAAGTAAATGAACAAGCACAGCAGTGAACACGGCAATGGACGAATCACAGGTGCAACACGTTTCACTAATTGCTGTGTTTCATTTCACCTTGACAGACACGTTACAATCTGAGGTATGACAAGTACTTCAGGAGCCATATATACTAAAATGGCATGCCACCTCCCCTCTGTCTGAGCAACCCCCCCCCCCCCCCCCCCCACTCCCTTATGAGTCTTTCCATGACTCAGCCCTTCCTCAGCTGAATACCTCTCTCTCTGTGACAAAATGCAGATCAACGTCTCTCACACTCAGGCTGTTTATATCCCCAAACACTGCCGACTGTAAGCTGGTCCCATAAGTGTCAAAACCTGTCCACATTGACTCCTTCACAAGATGGCAAACTGCATTTAGCATTGAGCAAGTCGTCTTTCTTTTTTTCTTTCACACCCGCATGCCCAAACACAGACACCCTCTTACCATTGTCCACTGTCTGCAATCGGGCGAGATGCAATATAATAGTCAGTATTGAGTAGCTCTCGGTTCATCAGACGACGACTGATTGAGCTTGAGAGTTCAGGCACAGTAGTCAAGGTGGCGTGTCCCAGGGTCATGTTTGTTATTCCTGTAACAGACAAGTCCCGGGCCAGAGTCTGGAGAGAGCATAAATTGACACTGACTACTGCTACCCCCCCCCCCCCCCACAGCCCCACCAGTCGTCCTGTCTACTGTCTACACATACACACTCGCACGTAAAGATGGACAGGCTCACACACAGATAAACATGTACATGAACAGACACAAATATTCAAGCACACGCTCTCTCTTTCAACTCTGACTCTCCCACGTGTCCATGTATGCGCCCCCATCACAGCCCGGCTTATGGCCCACACCACCTTCTCCCTCTTGTCCAAACACTATTAATTAAACTGTGAAAGAGGCCTTGACTAACACAGGCTCCCCAGCAGTCGGACCTACTTGTCTGTCCTACTCAGCGTCAAACAGGGACTGAGGCCAGGAGGACTGGAGCTGAACAGAGTTGCGCGTGGAGAGAAATTTGGGGAGGTGAGAGGGGCCAGAGGGTGCTGTTTTTTCTCGTTGCTCCACCTTGACTCGTCCACCTGAAGAGAAAATTAGCTCTTTTTGAGCCCTGAATGAGGGGATTTATTGACTTTAAGTGGCCTGGGGCAGGAGAAAGATCACCTGGGACGAGGGGGAGTCTGCGAGGGGTTTTGGGACTCAGCGTTTCTAATGAGTTGGGAGGTGCGTTATCTCACCCACAAGAACCCACACAAACACACACATGCATATATACACACACCTCCCTCTCTTGCCTCCAACCCCCTCTTGGCCCACTAAAAATAAACATGTCCCCACAGACTTAACTGACCTCCCTGTCAGTGAGCGGCAAAGGGTTAAGACACATACAGACATACACACACAAATTACTACAGCTCCTTGGCCCCATGCATAGAGCTGTAGCTCAAGCCATGCCGTGTTCCAGCAGCTATAGTATGTGCAGGTAAACACATACATGTACACACAGTTAGTGCTCCCCTGAGACTTGAGAGCTAGTGGTTCCCTCTTGGCCAATAGTCTGCTGTTGGCAGCTAGCATAACTGTCAAATGGTGCCGCACCACTGGAGAGCACAAAATGTCAAAAAACATTCAACCATGTTGTTGGACCTGTCAGGTTTGTTGTCAGTTAGGTAACAGCCTGTCACTGGAAGAGATATTTCTGGAGTTGGTCAGGACAGAAATATCTATTGGTTTCGCGAGAAAATTGGACAGCCAATCAAAGTAATGTCACAAGGGTTTTAGGACTCTAATTTTGAGCATCAAGAGCATTATTTTCATCATTCCAATGATCAAAGTCAGTTTATTGCAATGGAGGTAACACAGTCCTCTCTCTTTTCACACAGAGCAGTGCAAAGCGCCAACGCAAGGCAGGAAGCATTCAGTATCCAAAAGCCTGCGTCACCTCTTCCAAACCAACAGTAAATTTGTCAAAAGCCTGAAAAGGTATGTAAACATTTATCAGTGAGGTGCGTCAAATAAAAATGTGATTTTAATACATAACAAATTCAGGGTGTAACTTCTCCGTTTGTGTTTGAGTCTGGATTCACGATTGCACTTGATATTAAAGATGTGCTGTGAAGGTGAAATAATTCCACTGACAGCAGCAGTTAGTTTTTCAGCCAAACTATTATGTTTTTAATCATGTTTATTTGCTTTAATATGTAGCCATTCAGCGCTCTGATCGAAGCATCTCAAGCTTTACTACCGTAACACGTGTTCCTGTGTTTCTCCCCAGAGGGCTATATCTGACGTCCATATTCTACAGAGACGACAACGTGTTGGTGACTCCAGAGGACCAGATTCCTGTTGTAGAGATTGAAGATTCTTACTCCAGCTCGCTCATGCAGGACTTTCTCTGGTTCACTAAGGTAGACAAACACCAAAACGTATAGGAAAAAACTCAATTCTTAGCAACCTAATTGGTCTTATTATTTCTTTCTTAAAAATTTATTTAGACACTTTACATATTATGCATCCATCAAAGACCCCCTAGAATCTGAGGACTTGAAAACAGACATTATCAGTCCTCTTTTTTTTTTACATTTAAACCTTTATATTTTTGGGATTTTGGATGTATGAATTTTATACCTGCAACAGGTGTCCTTCCTATGGGAGGAGATTTCCTGGCTCCAGCAGTGTCTCAGTCCCTCCCAGTCATCCTGTTCGTGTACTCTGCAGACCCGCCTCAAGATGCTGCAGGCTGTCTCCCAGCTACAGGTAATACGATGGTAGCTATTTCCTTATGACCTCAGTCTGGAACATTGTAGTCATCCCCATCACCCAGTGCTTGTTTTCTGATGTCTTCTTTTTTCATCAGGGAATGCTGGGGACCCAGGACCTTGGCCAGGTATATTTTGAGCCAATCAAAGACAAGCATGGTAACGCCTTGCTGGTGCTCCTGAAGGACATGAGCGTCTGTCCCAACCTGGATGGGGTACGCTGGACACAGCTTTGTAAACTACAGCTCCAACGCAAGTCCGTCTCATCCCCCGAGGAACCCACTGCCTTGGACATGCTCCTCATCACGCTCCACGTGAGTCCTACAGGAATAGACGGACTGTAATTGGAATTCAGTTCAGCTTTGAGAAACTGGTCATTTTTGCTTTTGGTTTGCAGACTGGGTAACAAAAAAATGCCAAGAATGAGCTTCTTTTTTTTTTTTACCCCCATATTTGGAAAGATTCAATGGCAGATTAAAGTGTAAGAGACATTGTCAACAACAAAATGATCCTAAACATTTATTCGTTTGGATTGCTGGAAACAAACTGTGGCTGAAACAAAGGGACTGTAAATTAAAAAGTGCTTCCAACTACATGTGCTGCTTGTACAGGAACTCTTTCCTCAGATAAACGTTAATCCTCATCACTCTACTCTTCTAATCCTCACCTTATTTGTGAGGACAGTTATTGAACAGACTTTCCATAAAATTAAGTAAAGCGCCGATTTTCGACAACATTTTTGGATCCTTTCCATCTCAATATTTTAATTGTATTAAAAGCACTTTAAAGCAGTTTGTTAAGAGAACAGCAGTCCGAACACTTGAATTTTAGCATACTTGATTTGATGAAAATAATCATCTAATCATGTAACTGTTATTTAGTGTTATATAACCAATGCTGTGCATGTATTTTGCTTAAAAAAATGGGGAAAAAACAATGTGCAACTAAACCACAAGTTGATTTTGTCTATATAGCCCGGTAAACCTGATACCATTCTTGCAATGCTGTTTTGCCTCCAGTGTGCAATGGTTTGGCCTTGTGGTTCCAAAACAATGATGAAGACTTTTTTGGCAAAACCACAGTTCACTGAAATATTTGTTTGTGGTCAGCTATGAACAAATTGTATTATGAAATACATAAAAATGTGCTGACGGGCTCTTTTCAGTGCTGACTTCCACTTTAAGCATGTTGGAACAGCTTTAGACTGAAGAGCCTCAAGGACATACTGAAAAGCAAACCATGAAAACAACACAAAGATGCATATGGGAACAAAACCATGTTTGTCACACAATCAACTATAATAAACACCAAAAATGCCATCCTCTTACTTAGTCTGTTTCTGTCTGCTGGTCTTAGGAGAAGCTGGCCTATCACAGGCGCAGCAGGAAGCTTTTGTCTCCAGGCTTATACCTGGGCTATCTGAAGCTGTGTACATCAGTGGAGCAGATAAGGGCGCTGGTACCTCAGAAACTCCCCAACGTCCTCTGTCACACCAAAATTCGTGACAACAGTAACGTGTCCAGGTGGGGAACATGTGTCACTTAATGTGGCTGTGTGTACCTTAGATGATCGCGTAGTGCCGTTGGTTGAAATTATGTGTCCCTATATATGTTTAATAGCCATTATTCTTTTAGAATTATAGGAATCAAATATCTCACTAAACTGGAGAAACTATGTCAAATGTGTCTGTGATGTTGCAGAGAGGAGTGGCAGTGGCTGCAGGCCCTCAGCTCTCTGGAGGAGTCTTTGGAAATGGACCATGATGTGCAGAGTGCTCCCCATCGCCTCCTACATGACCTACGCAGTGCCATCAAGGAGCTGATGGCACACATCAATGTCCCCGGCAATCAGGTGAGAGCAAGGCCAGCGTCAAACTGAAACAATGGGCCTCATGCAACAACCGTTCGTATGCACAGATTTGTTCTTAAATCGTGCGTACGAGTGATTTACGAGATTTAAGAGAATTTGCGCATTCACCAATCTTTCCGTATTTTACGTTTTCTTTCAGGTACGAACAGAATTTACGAGTGATCCAGACCTGTCGTTAGCCTGGGAATTCCCATGCTGCTTTGCGCTCGATTTCATTCTCACTGCAAAGTCAGCCTGGAAACCACCGCCCTTATTTTTGCCAGAGTTTGGGAACCAATCACAGAACGGTGGGGGGGGCGCAGCAAGACGATGACGACGTCTATGCGCTACACCGAAGCTTGTAGAGTGTTAATCCAACATGACAGCGGACACAACGTTACCGTTCGATGCAGCCTTAGAAAGTGTTTCGGAGTAGATTCACCCTAGGGTCATTTGAACCGTGACATCCAGCCAAGTAGCCCACCCGAAGTTTTTCCGATATTGGCTGAACATCAGCCGAGTTACTGAGTTATCCCGAATAGCTTAGTACAAGCGCTGACGGACCCTGGCAGTATCTCCAAAATTACCACACTAAAATCACATGCCATGACACCAATCTTCTACAGTAGCACAAATATGGTCTGTACTCACAAAACGATGCATTTGGAAGTTTGTACATAGTCCAGGAGTTTATTATTATCAACACAAGCCTGATAGCTTTTCTGCTGCTAAAGCTTCGTTAACGTCACTTCTGGGAGCTGGGAGCTTCAAAGTAAGATGAGGGTTGATCTACTACTGTAGACAACAAAGCAAGGCTGCTCAATTTCTCCATTATCAAAATAAATTCACAACTCTACAACATAAAAATTCATGTAGAATATAGCATATAGGCCTACTTTGTTGTTAATTTAAGTAGCTTAGAGCGCAAGTTTACTTTTATTTTACTTTTTTTTCTTCTTCCTCGTCGAATTTCTGTCGTCATCTGGTATAAGTGATACAATTGGCTATTAATCGCGCGCAAAGCAGCATGGGAAGAACCTGACGTCAGTTGATAGACATTCGTAGCGCCCAATAAACGGCTCTAGGCATTTGTAAACCACGCCTCAAATACGAGAAAATGCACACCTAGTTCCCAGACCACCATCTCATCGAGATTGTGGACGCGTCAGCCAGGCTAACCTGTCGTAGGAGTTTCGTAAAATAGTCTGATGTTATTCCAATCAAGTTTGCTTGACTAATGGATTGTACATTTAATTACTTTGAAGCAAACATAAATAAATATATACATTATACCCCATAATGATGCTGACATATTCTGTTTGACTTAAATTATGCACTAATTGAAGGTTAATTTGACTATATATAATTTGACTGTATATAACAAGGTCAATGGGAACCGTAACCAGCAGCTGACTTGCTACTTTTGGATGACCGTGTAGATATCCTTGCGGAGACAGAAAAATGGCTGAAATTGCGATTAAGAATCCCAAGGACTGTGCTGCTGCAAATATTGAGCTTGCTAGAGCCACAACTCCAGAGAGAAACACGCCGATCAGGTGATACGGAATTGACAGCACTCTTGCTTCCCATATCTTGGCTTTAGCGGGTCCCGTAATTCCACTGCTGACACCGCTAAAAATGACAGATTTTCCTTTTTGGATCTCTGAAAGCAGAACTTCAATCTCAGAGTCTGTAAAGTTGTTCTTTTTGCACCTTGATGCCATTCTCATGACTCAACACTCAACACTTCCTGGCACAGGAGCGAGGAAGCACAGCTCCTAATATGGTATCATTTTGGGCATGGAGTATGCAAATCTACTTACCTTGTGCACGTGCACTTAAAAATGCATGGGTGGCATTCATCATTTACGCTGGTCGTTTACACACTTTTTCCGAAGTTAAGAGTGTTTGTTGACGTGGCCTGTTCGTACGAGACCTTCGTACGAAAAAAAGTAAGAGAAATTTAGAATAAAAATACGAAAATGTTCTTGCATGAGGCCCATTGTGTCACAAATATAAAGCAAATATAGCTTTGTGAGATATATGTTTACTTCACTGTCAGAAAACAGCTTGAAAGTCATCGCTGAATGGCAGTGACTGTTGGGCCCTCAGTGCTGCATTAAACCCACATGATTCTAAACTGGTAGTTGGTGCAAGGGCTCAGAAACATTGTGAGCTCTTCACTGGATCCAGAAATGAAAGACAAAGCTTTATCAGGGACAGAAAAAATTGTACAGGCACAAGATTCGCCTTCTCTGAAACCAATCTCATTCAAAAATGGACAGAGGTGAAGTGTGGCCTGATGAATCAAAATGTTTCATTCATTTTGGAAATCATGGTTGCACGATTCAATCTAAGCTAAAGAGGAGAGGGATCATTTGGCTTGTTATCAAAATACAGATCAAACCCTACAACCTGTGATGGTAAGTGTGTTCATTAGAGCATGACAGCACTATAAATGGTTAAGCATATATACACATTTTAGAGTGACGTTTTACAGCAGGTGCTACAGCATGAATTAAAAAGCAAGAAAAAAGAAGACCACAAACTGTTAAACAGCTAATGTCGTCTATCAAGCAAGATGCTTAAAAAAAAGAAAAAACAACAACAGACATTTCATAAGAAGTCGTGATACAACACTGTGATAAACATGGTACTTTTGACTATTTTCAAAAAAAGCAAAAGCCCACTAAGGATCACCTGTCTGTTTGTGTAGGCGCAGGATTTCCGTATCTACTGCCAGGAGGTGTTGGAGTTTGGGGAGAAAGTGTCCTTCCTGCTTCTATTGCCACCTTCAGATGAAGTATGCACGGCACCTGGTCAGAATAACCCATACTCCCCCCACTCTGGCTTCATCACCCTGCCCTTGCAGATCTTCGAACTGGGTCAGTCTATCAGACTTCAGGCAGATTTATAATCATACACTGCATTACATAGAGTAAAGCATGTACTTAAGACCCACCAATGACAGAACACTTTGTACGTCTCTTGCCTAACTGGACTGCCTTTCTTCCACAGTTCACTTTAATACTTACTGCCCCAGTTTCATCGGCCAGTACTGTAGAGTGTCGGCTTTGCTGGAGTTGGAATCCCTCATGTCTCAGCAGGCACTGCGAGAAGCCTTTTCTGAGGGAGAGCTCCTCGCTGCTAAGAAGAAACACCAACAGGTCCAGGAACACATGCAGGTATGACCACAGGCAGCATTTAGTCAGTATGGAAATAAAGGACAACACAGCTGGAATATTTTTTGTTTCATCTTAAAGACCACAGCACAGATCCATATTAGACTAATACTGCATTTCCATGTTGCTGAGATTAACTTTTATGACTGTAAAACAGCAAATGGAGGAGGTGTGGCGCGATGCAAGGTGGATTATGGATGCTCTTCAGTATGCTCGATACAAGCAGCCAAACGGAGGCATCTCCATAAGCTGGATAATTGACTTTTCTAAGGAAGTGATGCCAGACAAGCCTCCCTCCACCTCCTCTCAGACAGACTTCATGCCCTCTCCCTTGCCTTCACCAGAACCCTGCCGCAAGCACTCAGGTCAGAAACACTTGTGGTTATGCAGACACTGTGTGTGTGTGGACCTTCATTCTCTGAAATACTCTAACTACCCCTTTTATCACATCCATTAGATTTTCCTGGTCTATCGGATGAGGAGGGTTCCTCTGAAGTCTTCCTCACCACCGACAGTGACTATGACTCTAGTCGTGCCCAGAGTCCCCGTGAGCTGGACCTGTTACCCCCCTCACCTCTCTCTTCTTCTGCACCCTCGGAGCCCCGTGGTTTCCTGCGTAGCGATGGGAGCGGCTCGGGAGGAGACGTGTGTCTCGGCGGAGGTGGGTGTGGAGGGGGAGCACTGCGAGATTCTACGCCAGACGTCCTCCAGGCCTCCGAGCCACAGCTGGGGAGAGAGGGTGATAGGTGTGGAGGAGTGGGAGGAGTTCGATGTGGAGGAGAAAGGCGGAGGGGGGGCCCGGAGCTGTTTGACAGTGACTTCATTCTGCCCAGCAGGCAGATCGAGCTGTTGCACATCACAGAGAAGAGACAGGCCTTCTGTGTGAGAACCAGCAGTCTAGAGTTCCCCTCCACCAAATCCTCCCAGCACCAGCCTTACTCCTACCACACCACTTGCTCATCCCCTTCCACTTCACCACAACAAAGATGGCACAGGCCCTCTTCAGTGGAGCGCTGTTGTTCTGGTGAGCGCTGCCTGCCACAGCTTCCACCAGCACGTACATTATCAGAGGACAGCGGCACCCAGAAACTCTCCTCCCCATCACCTGCTGTGTTCAGGAAAGGCTGTCATGCCACTCTCACAGTTTACCCACAGTACCGCACAGGCCTGCCAAAGGAGACCAGTGTCAAGGTATCGAGGCGCAGTCATTTGACACGTTGTAAAGCGTTTACAGCTCTGCTTTGTTCATGTTGACAGGAGCTAAACGAATGCTTCTCCTTCTTCATTTCAGCTTTGTGTTACTCCAGGCACAACAGCTCGAGAGATGGTCCAACTGGTGGTGCAGGAGATGAACGTTGTGTCTCGGCGCATGCTGGGTGGCAGCAGAGGTGGTGATGAAGAAGAGCAGTGTGTTTACTACAGTCCTGAGCAGATGAAGCACTTTGGCCTTGTGTTGGTCGTGGACAACAGAGAAAAGTGGCTCCAGGATGACTTCTGTCCCCTGGAGCTTCAAAACCCCTGGCTGAGAGGAAAACTGTGTGTTCGCATTAAGGAGTATTCTCCACTAGCGCTCAAACACAGCCGGGCCACCACAGTGTGACACTTTCAGGAGTGATGGGGGCAAAGAAAATACTTTGGACTCTTTTGATAGTTGTGTGCTGAAATTAAAGAGCCCAATTTCCTTTGTCACTGTGGTGATACCATCCCCAACCGCAGCTACCACATGTCGTCATATTTCCTGCAGCGTTCTTTTCATCTGAAATACCCGAAAGAATCTGTTTCCATGAAATGTGTTCTACCATACATCAGACCCTTTTTATCAATATCAGCCCCTCATATGGACGCCAAATGAACAATAACAAAGTGGAACAAAGAGAAAACAGTTTTTTGTTCTGTCAGAAAACATTGAGCGGAAGATTGTGACGCTGAGCAAGTTTAAGGGAGCTTCTCTTTAATTTCTTTCATGATAGACGCACATTGGGTCATTTCAGTTGCCAAAAAATGGGCAGCATCATCATCTTCCTCAGCCACACACAGAAAGGGCTTTTTTTTTTTATGAGCTCTCTTATGGTGTCATTCCCAAAGAGCTGTTGGTTGCAGCCGTTTAGCCCCATGTTCCCAGAATGTGGGCTCTGGACCTTGTCCAGATGGGAGGAAGGAAGGGGATAAGTACAGAGGCAGCTGGTGTCCCCACTTGGGGACGCAATCGAACTGACGATTCAGCCCTTAGGCCTGTCACTCAACTGTTGTTGGCCAGCAGCAAAGCAAGGAATAGAGTGTATTGGCACTAACTCTCTGGTGCTCCTTTGCAGGAACAAGGCCTCTGTATATTAGACTCAGTTGTAGTGTAGCTGACCAAAATGATCATGTCATCTTGTGAAGAAACAAAATAAAACCTTTTTAATTTGAGTTTTCAAAATAGAGAAAGAGCAAGCAATACTTTCTACTTTTCGTTTTCCTAATTGATGGGAAAAAGCATGTACACCTTCCAGAATTGTGGTGAGTACATTTAAAGTACTGTAGTCATGCTGTGCTAAAAGTGAACCCAGTTCAGTGTTTTTGTTGCACTTTGTTCAGTAATACTCCCCGACATGCTTCAGAAAACTGTGGCCTTCAGGCTAGTGTGGGGCTTCCCAACTGCATTCTAATGTGAAAGGGATATCTAGCTTTTCTACGCAAATCACACTTAAATATACATCTCAAAAGGTCTAAAAATAAGTCTCATGAAAGGGCTTTTGAGAAGCTAAAATATATATTTAGCTCTTATTCAAATGGCGCAGTGGATACCACCTGCAATGTGAGGCTCGTGACAAAACAGCCAAAGGCATTAGTGGGCCAGTTTTAAGAGGATGGTAAAAAGAGAAATATAAAAACTTTACACAAGTCAGGGGTAAATGAGTAAAGCTTGTTGACCAAGCCTTCATGAATATTCTTGCTCATTTTATTTCCAGTCAAGATTTTGAAATCCAGATCTACAGACCCCTTCGATATAATCAACCTTCTGATGTCTGCTGCCCAGCTTTTCCTATGGGAATCATTCTGAGCGTGCAGTGAACAAGACAGCTTCAGATGGGGCCAGCAAAACTTCCAAAAGCTCCACTCAGAATTGCGTTTCACAGAAACACCAGTTCATAAAGAGGACAAAGACTAACGCCATTGTAGGAAAAAGACAGACACAGAGCAGATTTATTTATTTTTTTATCAGTTTGTACTCCAGCGTCCGTTGTATCGAAAATAAAACCTCTTCAAACAATAAAAATAATAATAATAATTTTCAGCAAATTTTAAAAAGCTATTCATGAGCATTCAGAAGAAAACACGGTAACCGTAAGCTGCAACCAATTGACCCTAATCTGTTGAAAAATGTGTCAGTGTAATCAAACACAATTAGTATTGTTTGAGAGAGAATAAAACCCACTGAAGCAAACAATTAGAAGCAATCACGAAAGTAAATATTGCAACATGAGATCAAATTATTTGTACGTAAACTTCATTGAAGAGTATCATCTTTCGCATCTTTCCCTCTGATTCCTCTGAGGAGCTGCCGTCAGAAACTGTTCAGAGAGAATACGACCCGCTGAGTTGTTTCCTGCATCTGTTACGTGGTTTTCCCTGACTGATACACCCCTTCAGCAGTCCTGACTCTGTTAAGTCCAACGAGACAGGAGAAAGTAAACACAGTTTCTGGTTGTTTCTTTTTCACACAGTCTCCAATTTACGAACCAACAAATAAGAAGAAAATAAACTTTGAAATCTGTCATCATAGTATCATGGGATCTGGCAACACAAATGCCTCTAAAGCTAAATATACAAGCCAAGTATAACCAAGATATAAATTGATAAATAGCTCTATTAATACAATCCTCCATATTTACTTTTAACCATCCAGAACTCTTAAAGTGCGCCCACTTAGGAGACCAAAGGTGTACCATTTCATACTATTAGCATCTTGTTGCTATAGAAGATTTTTTGCTGTTGGCTTTGAGGTTGTGTTGCCAGCTTTCTTGTTTGCATTTCACACACAAAGCTCTGTGTTTTTATGTCTTTCCGTTTTAAACAATATGTCCTCTTCCATAGCTACCCTGTTGCTAAGCAAGTTGGCAGACTTTTTCAAGCACTTAAGCTCTCATTAAAAGAGCGTAATGTCACATTAAAAACTTCCTTGGGTGAAACCTTGAAGAGAGTCTTCAGTGCGGCACTGCGAGTTCACAGTCTTGCTTTCCTGCTGCAGGCACTCCTTTTTTGCATCACGTGATCATGGACAGGCAGTGAGGTGCAGTACACTAATCTGACTCCGGAGGCGTCGTAACTATCAACAGTGTCAGACAGTTGAAAGAGGGAAGCTGGGAGTGTAGCTCTTCATTTAGAGTTCCAGGAACTTTGTGTCTCAGAGATGTCTCTTTTAAGAACGAAGAAGGATTCGTCTGGCTGCACCTGAATTCAAAGTCGTGTGAGATCCGGCTAACATTATGCAACAGCAAGTGGCCTTTGGTTACAGTCACACAAATTCACAATGTGGCACCTTCCTGTAGTGTTATGCTTGAGTTGTGGGTGGGTTTTTTGTTTTTTGCTTTAGAACTAGGAGTGTCGCAGTTTACTGGGATAATTGTTTTATTAAACTAATTAGATATCTGTATTGGTTTGATAATACTCATATGATGAGATTGTGATGAGATTTCAACTAATAAAATTAAAAAATATAGAATGCAGATTAAATGGGATAAGAAAAAGAAAAATTGAAAAAACCAAGATGACTTTGCCTGAGAGCAATATGTATTTAAGTTTTCTATTGGGTATTTCAATAACATTATCACAAATGTTTTTGGCAACTATAATTGTGTAGTGAAAATTAGATATCCTGGTAGCCCTATTTAGACTGCAACAGATGCGAAATAGTCTAAAATATTTTATTTCTCTGATTGTTGTTCTGTTTTTATGATCGCTGCTCTCTCATTATTTGATCTTCAGCTCTCCAGAGCCCACACTGCACGCTCAGTCTCTCCCCCAATAACTGAAACTGAAAAGCTGAGTTAAAGTACTTCCTGCCTGATATGGTTCACCCTGGGGTGTAACATATCTCTTTGGTACTTAGTTTAGTCCAAAGTTCTTGCATTAGAAATGCAGGAGGTTGGGGACTAGGACCCACCAAAGGTACCAAATCCGTTAGAAATCTTTTAAAACGGCGATTGAACACTGAAAAAAACGAGGGAACTGTCAATGAAAGGGTACGTTATAAAAGAAACAGTGCTGTACAGTCACACATTTGCATTTTTGTACAAGTTTTATTTTGAGAATACCTTTTCTAGTTCGTCAGTCATTTTTATTCTCTCTCAAATTCAAAATGTTGTTTGTTATTTTGGTAGTTTATTGTCGTGATATTGTTACAAATATGATTCCATACACATTTCGCAAGTCATAGATATCCATCCAGAGTTTTCTCTGAAAAGTATTTGTCTGGGGCCTCTTGAAAGTTGTAAATTGGTCTTTGTAATTTTCACTGCTCCCCTCCTCATGTGAACAGAAGTTTGAGGCTAAAGTCTTTTATTTATTTATTTTTTTTCTCGTTTGTTTGTTTTCCTTTCTTCTATTTCTCCAGCACATGATAACTTTTTTTCGCCCTAAAATGTCACCTGGCTTCAGCATCATTTACCACAGTAAAATAAATCAAAAATCAAATGTAGCACCCGAAAGGTCCCAAAGAAGAGTTTGATGAGTGAAGTCAGAGGACCTTGCCTCAGTTATTGTAGCATTCCAGGCTCACAGGATGTTGAACCTGTCACAGGGGAAGCTAACAGAGGCGTCTCTCAGTGTTTACAGGGTTTACTCTTCTCAAACCTTCACAGATGTGTTTACGTGTAACTGCTGTACAAAGATGTCTTAAGATGTTATAATAAGTTGTAACTGTTTTTACTGATGGCTTGAGCTTTTGTGTTAGCACCTAGATGTCCTCTTTATTCACAATGTTTAAAGCAGCTTTTACGAGGGCAATCTGCAAAAACCAATCACTCAGCCAGAAAATGAACCATGTAAATAGTCAAGGACTGGGAGATGAATGTACTGTATCTGCCCTAAATGTGAAAGTAAGTTAAAGGTGGGCTGTCACCATTACAGGGGTCAAAGTTCAGTGGAGTTACAAGCTCTTTGGATTGTGCTGAATGGGAAGAAGGAGGTTTAAATTCCCCTTCCAGTCAAAAAATAAAGCCTCATGTTTACAAGGAGCTGTTGGCAGATCCATCAGGCAAAGTCATGAAGGAGACATCACGTCACTTTTTTAAAATCTATTTTTATTGAACAATAAATGAATATTACAAAATAAAAGCCTCTGTTTTTTTGTGGGTTTCTTCTCTCTTAACGGATCGCCGCACACGACTGTAGGACGTTTCTGACCTGCACATTGTCCCACAGCAATAACATCTTTTATGTGAGATTACCTTTTAAAACTTCCTGTTTAAGAGGTCGTCACTTCAAAACATTAACTGCCTCACGCTCTCCTAGTTTGAAAGCCAAAAATTCCCCTCATCAGTCTTAAGGATCATAACTAGATTGTATTTCAGATCCAATTATCTTTGGGGCTTAATCTTTTAGTTTGGGGTTTCATCCACTAGTATGATGCATTTCCGAAAGCGATTCACTCATCTGATAATAAAGAAAATGACAAGTAGAGGGCTCTTGTTCCTGCAGATGCTAAATTGCAATGACTTCATCACTGTTTGCCACCCAGTTGATGAAAGCTGAATGGTGGGCAGCTGCAGACGGAATCTCAGACTAGTGGTGGGCATGGCCACATGAGGCCTGTGGAGTCACTCACCAAGGATGAACAATGATGTTTCTTTTTTGTATGTTGTGGGGGCAATTTTACTGTCAGCTTTGTAATAGGTTAGTATAAAGTCAAAGGAAAATAGCTGACACAATGATGTCACCTTCACCAGCTGCAGAGTAATGATGCTGTACCTAAGCTGTAAACTCCAAGTGCCTGTTTGCAGAACTATAATCCAATTGTGAATGATCTTTTTGTCCCAGAATACCACTTTCTAATATCAATTCTGTGAGCATTTCATTCATATTCCGAGGGTGGAATTGGCAGCAACTCTGAGAAGTAAACTAAAAGAACTCTCATTGTGTGTAAGCACCACTTCATCAGAGTGTAGACATTCTTACAGGAGTTCAAAAAACAAAATGTAAATCTAAAAAGCATTTAACCCTTTGCTTGGTCCATGTAATTTCAATTTCAATTTGATTATCCTCACCAGTAACTTAGGGTCCAACGGCAGCTGCGTTCTATCCAAATATTTGTAACCACATGGACTGAGCCTACCAACAAGACATGCTCCTGGATATATACGTCAATCTAGAAAAATAACTGAACAAATGAGAAGCAGAAGAACAACGTGGACACTTGTTTTGGGGAGTGATCCTGTAGAAGAATGGCCATTGTTCACATCCCCACAAAGTACTCTATGTGAACTAGCTGGATAGATATATAGTAGAAAAGTAGGAAACCTGAGCATTTGACAGATTACTTACATGTCACCTCCTGATTTGAAACTTTGGCCATGTTCGTCCATCAATTAATGCAACACTAGGACAAATGTAACACTTTTGTCATGTACTACTGTACATGAAAAAAATCTAATTTAAAAAAAAAAACTATACCGGATCCAATTTATAGGTAGGAACTCTAGATAATAAAGACAATAACCTTAAATAAATTATTTTTTGTGATAAAGATATAATAAACCGGTTGGTCATGAGAAATGTTTTATAAAAACCTAATACAAGTAATCAAATTGACAAGAGCCTGTCACCATGCAACAGAATATGTATTTTTGCTCAGGCATTAATAAATTTTTATGTTGCACAGTCCTGTTTATATACAGTATGTTTATATGTTTAGTTGACTCATGATCCTGGGGTTGAATTCTCACTGGCCAGCTTGCTTTCAGCAGGCTCATATCACAGCACTCCCTTGCTAGCGCCATATGTTTTTTCAGCCCTTGAGCAAATAAAATGCTGCATGCTTCCCTGTCAACAGATCCTACAAACACTAATGTGGAGAAGGACACACAAACACGTACACTGGCACACAGCACGCACTCAAGAATCTTGATATATGGATGTGTAAATGCATGTGTGCGCCATGTAAAAGATTTACACTTTTAAACTATATCAAGACAAATCCACATGCACTTTCGCAAGCAGCTTATCACACACCAATCAGGCAATAATACACCCTTGCCAACACACTTCGCCTTTAAGAGCCCTTTACCGTTTATTGACAGTAACTTAAGAATTGCACTGGAATTCTGACACCTTCTAATTTTAAACCTTCTGACTCCAGGAGGACCCAAGCTAAATATAACCACTGGCATATATCTGAATACACATAAAGAAAACATTCCAAAAACACCTTGAATAGTGGCTATTCATGCTCATAAGAGATTCAGCGTGGAGCGTGCTCAGTTCTGGTGCAATGACTCGTGACTCATCAAAATACCTGCATCCAAACAGCAACCGAGTAAGGTTGTGTATCTGGGGAAATCATCCGATAGGTGTTTTCAGGAGCACTTCTTTTGGCAGAGAAGAGATTCAGTGGCTGTCAAATGTCTGTGCAGGAACTAGATGAGTTCAAAGCGTTCATTGCATGTGAGCTCCTCCTCCGGCTTATGTGCAGCTAAACTTGCCCACCTGAAAAACGGCAATTGGTGCAGCTTGAAAGTGAGCAGACTTCAGACCCTAATATGCTGAAACTCACGCCCCACCTCTTGACCCTTCCAGAGGTTGTTGAGGATTAGAGGCCAAAGAGTTTGTCTACTTGCTGGCCAGATAACTTACACACACGCACACAGATACACGCATTAACCTTCCAGCTCACTTTGCATGAATTAAAAATGAGCACACTTACCTAACTCTTGACATTAGCCCAGATAAGACATTTGACTATGGAAACAGACATGTGTTCTATCTGTTTGATTAATGATAGACAAAATATTCAACAAGCCTTCCAATCAAAGCAACCAAACAGTTCGTTTCTTTATACCCATAAATATATCACATAGGCGCTCCTCTAAAATACTACTACCCCTAGAGGTAGCAGAAAGGAAATACAACTCATGTGAGCATTTCCACATCCAAGCAGTGTTTCCTTTAACAAACCACAGTGTCCTCCTTAGGACAACGAAGGTTGGGTAGAGTTGTTCAAACTGGGAGTCTTACAATCACAAGACTAAAATGTGACGCCAAGATCCAACAACCGTTTTTTCATGTCTGGGCTCAGCCAATAAGATGACAACATTTAACTAAAACTTTTGACACACTCCTTGGTTGGGTTTAGACAGTAACAATATTTCAGTTTTGCATCAGTCATGGTTAGGGATAAAAAACATTATCTTAGTAATGCTCCCATCACCCTAATGGAAATCGTTTTACTGATTAGCTTGGCGACTGTTTTTTGGATTCTGGTTTTCTTGGTTGTGGTAATATTTTGGCAAAAAGTAACAACAGCACTCTTATAAGAACTGACTTGCAACAGGAACATAAAATGTCACTTTCGACCCGAGCGGCAGAAGACTTGATGCATCAGGCAGGTGGAAATCACTGCAGGAGGTCAGAATGAATGAAAACGTCTCCACCCATGTCTGAATACAGATTACAGAGTTTTTAACAGACTGATGAAGGCACTGAGGTCAGGCATTGAGTTTCTGCAAAAATGCTAACGTGCTTCACAACGAACAGAAGTCTAAACCGCATCGCAGCTGAGCGAAATTAGAGTCGCACTGACAGCTATCAGCTGACATTCCTTCTTCTTTTCTGTTGAAATACCAACTGATCATTTGTTTCACTCTAATCTCTACTTCTTCTCCCGGTCCCTTACATCCACTGCCACCCGTTCACCACCCTGCTTACCACCAGCCGATTTCAGCTTGGCACCTACTGGTGGATTAGCAGCAGCATATTTGTGTGGGTATGCAGGCATGCGTGTGTTTTTGTATATGTGTGTACAGTGGGTGGGACAAGTGAAGCCTACCACTACTGCATCAGTCATTTCTCTCTCTCATTCTCCCTCCCCAGGGCCCATAAACCTTTAAAGCACCTATAAAACACTTGGCGAGGCCTTTTTGAAGTTTTTATGAAGATCTGGCTTTATTGTTCCCAAGAGATGAGCCCCACTCCGCTGGCGCCTCGGAGCTTTCTGGAAGTGCCAGTGAATTCAGAACAGGGGGGCTGGGTGGTAGCAGAGAAGGGAGTCCCAGGAAGAAAAGGGCTGGGAGTAGTGGTGGGCACTCCGGAGCCTGTGTTTGTATACCCCACTGTGCATATGTGTGTAGTATGTGGTGCATATGTGTGCATCAGCTTGGCAGATGAGATGCAGAGTGGACAGCAATGGTGACATCTTCATCTTCAGGTGTTGACTTTCTGTCCCTTGGGTCGATTTTAGATTGAAGACACAGCGGATCATATGAGAGAATTCAAATGAAAGCACATGTGTTGCAGCATGTGCGTGCCTGCGTATTTGTTCACAGACATTGGGGCCAGCAGGTTGCGTTCTTGTTGTTTGAAGTGGGGCTCTGTTGTTCTCATAGAGCTAAATGAATGGAGCCGGACCCCCCTCCATCTGTCTGATCCAGCGGCACCGGCCCTCCCTCCCAAATCCCAGCTCCGACGCCCGACGCTCTGGCCCCCTCAAAGGAACAGTTGGCAAACGGACGGCCCATTAAACAGGCGAGGGCGACGAGCTCTCACCTCTGAGCTACACATATAAGAGCAGAGAGAGTGTGAAAGTGAAGGAGAGAATAGTTTTGTGTGTGGCTACTAGTGTGTTCAAGCTCAGTGTTTCTTAGTGTGTATGCGTGTACTTGCAGATTTGTGAGTGTTTGTTGGGGGAGGCAGTTGCAAGTCAGTGGCCATGACATTAGCCATGCTGGTGGCTTTGACTCTGTCTTTGCCCTCTATAACCCTCATTGTCATAAAGGGGTGTATTCTCACCTTCTAATCAAGGCACTGAAAAGAACACAGCATCTTTAAAATGGCCTCACTCATCTGACTCTCATTCTGAAGTCAAGTTCAATTACTAAAAAGAGTAAAAAGGATCTGGTTACATCACTTTTTTTATGCGTAAAATTGCACTTTTTGTTGAGTTGTATTTCACCCATGTGGCCAAGATCGCCATATAAAACTGAAGTGTTGATCTGACAACTTCTACAGAGATTCAAAGACACAAACAGGATTGACTTAACATGCATGAAAATAAATAAAGTTTATGGATGCCCTTTTATGCACTTGGTGCTACCTGTCATGATAAATGAAAAAGTGCCATGCCTAGATGTAATAAAAAGGAAAAAAAAAGTTTTTGTCACAGTTATGAACCCCTCTGGTTTGTTTGAAAGAACTTAAATCTGGGTCTTTGCTAAGCAGCCAGAATTTGCAGTAAGCCAACAACAATGATAAGAAAAAAATAATTGGATCCTTGATGCAGAAGGATCATCTGATGTATTATTGCAGTTTACTTCATTCAAATATTTAGGAGCTAGAAAAGACAGACAGAAGAAAAACACATTTGTAAGTAAGTTGGGACTTGGATTCTTCAGATAAAAGGAACAAATATTTGATCATTTAAAAAAAAAAAGAATATCTGGGGTGCAGGTTAAAGTCAGATGTTGATTGAAAGAAACCCAAGAGGATACAGGAGAATGTAAGAAAAATACTTTTTTAGCTGAATGGTGATACTGATGGACTTGTATCCGACACACACACATTAACCTCAGCTCCGGCCCCCTTTGTGCAAAGGATGATGTCATGCTTTTCTGAAAACATGGGGGTGTGGAGGGGGCGTTCAGGGGGGATTCCTTTGGTCCTTTCAAGTTTGCAGGGGGAGCCTTGGGCCACAGTAGGGTAGACAGTACGAGGGCAGGAGGCTCAACGCGGCCACCCCCCTGATTCCACCCCAGCAAGCAGTCACATTAGGCACGCTCCGGCCATGCCATCAAAGGCCCGGCTCATGGCACACACACACACACACACACACACATACACTTGCATCTGCACACACAAAAGCAGTTGCTTCAAAACTGCACGTATGGACCTACAGACACAAGTCAAATGAGCATGTTCACACTTGGCTGAAACAAACGCGTGCCTAAACAACAATGACACACATGCATACACACATATAAAGGACACACACACTCACATACCAACAGATCAAACACGCACACACTTCAATCATGCCCACCCCCACCGGCTGTGTTATTGTTTTGAAAATATGATTGCGGTGACGGATGGGGTGGGGAGAGGAGAGGACTCTGGCAGGGGCGAGTGGCAGGGCCCCTCTATTGTGTCCGACCAGTGTGAGTCTGTGTCCATAGCTATAGAAACTGGGGCCACACTGGGAAGGCATGCTTTCATCTCCACCACAGGCTCACCGCTGGCAATAAGGGGTCAAATAAATCCCACTGGATGCAGTGTGAATGTGTGTGCACAGGGGGATACAGGCACACATGCAGGCACACACGCACACTCGTGTTTACCTGAGCTATCTTCCATGCGCACTTATACAGATCGGCTTTGCTGAGTTGTTAACTTCACCCACATTTTAAAAGCATCAAAGACCGAACATTTTTAGGCCTTTAAGCTGTTTCAAATGTTCCTGCTGGAATCTGTCAGTAGCACATTTTTGATTTGGCTTTCAAAGGAATAAAAGGACTCCCCATGAAATGTTACCACTGTTACTGATACTGCCTGATACTCAGATACTTTCATCTATTTTTTCTACAGTGCCTCGCATGAAAGTAAACCCTTGTCTCACCACAACAGAGGTGGTCTAAGTCACTTTGGGTTAATGTGCCCGGAGCAGGCAGCACATGTAACACAGGATCACGATGTTGATCATTAGGATTCGCAATGTCTCGAGACATTCCAGACTCACTGATTGCACACACTTAAACACACAGACTGTATATACAAACAAATACGTGCAAAATTGTACAGACACGCTCTCTGACACACACTTTGAGCGCTGCTAGCAATGTGCGCACACATGAACACTGCAAACGCACGTTCAAATACATAGACAATAGTGCTGTGCTGTAAATAGCTCAGCTTCATCTTTGAGGCCCCGAGCTCGCTCCTGCTGAGCACCAAACCCTGACGGATTAATGGAAGACTCACTCACTGTAATGGTGTGTGTATGTGTGTACCCTCTGCCTATAAAAATGTGGACATTTGGATCGACTGACCAAATTAGATTAGATAAACAGCAAACATGTAAATAGGGCGAAGCCAACAAGCGGAATCAGACACAGTTCGAAGCCCTCAGCCTATAGTCCACAACTCAGCTGATGCAGTATCTCCTCGTTCTCTTTCCATTCTATCCATCTATTTTCTATACCTGCTTCTTTTTCCAATTCAGTCGGACCTATCCAACTGCCATCGTGTAAGAAGTACAATAAACTCTGGACAGGTCATCAGTCTATAACAGGGCAAAACACAAACGAGACAAACAAGACAAGCAACTGTGCACATTCACTCTCACTCCTAGGGTCAATTTAGAATCATCAGTCAATTTAATATGCATGTTTTCTGGACTGTGGGAGGAAACTAAAGTACCTAGAAAAGACATAAACATGCATGGGGAAAATTACGACACAGAGTTTAACTTGGTCAGTTTACTGGACCTCTGTACTCGTCCCAGGATACATGCATTGGGGTGGGGATTGAGTTATCATGTCAGTATGTCAGATGGACCGTGTGAGTGAAAGTTCAAAACATTCTGCTGTCTCTGACTTTCTCTGTGGGAGATCATTGCATATGTAAATATAGCTGAATTCAACGCTTTTTTTAAAATTTCACTTGAATGGTGATTTTGTCTGATGATTTTATGATTCTAAAAAAAAAAAAAAAGATTTTATTAGAGCGGGGCGTGGGTCTGGAAATGCTTCAGCCGACTGAGAGTTGACACGTAGTCACATTGGGCTGATCACGATCCTTGACACGTTTAGCTGCCTGACAAAAGAAACAGAAAATTATGTGAATGAGATTTAACTTTACTGGGAATACGTCTGCATTATTATACGCTTACAGTTTGTTTTCTCTCCCATATTAACTAGGTTTTTACTCTGGTTTTCAGAAGCTTGATTTCCAATGATTTTCAGTCAGACAAACATGTTCACGTGTATTTTAAAAGTCCAGTTTTGGTATGACTCATACAATATAATTTTTATTTTTTTGCTACAGTCATATAAACTTGCTTAGTCGGTCAAAGTCACCTGGCCTGAGGAGAGGGGAGGTCAGCACCACCATTACATGCCACAGACAGACTGACGATACTCCTTCTGGGCTCCATGCCGGGGGCCTGGCTGTAATTACACCACACACACAAACACATATTCAAGCATGCACACACACTGTTAACAGGCAGACAGTGAATTCTGCCTCACTCTCTCCGTGTCATTACTTTCAATGTTCAAATTGACATCCTTTGTCACACACCTACAACAGAATTACAATTAGATGCAGCACAACAGAAGCAACATTTACTAGAAACCCTTGATGAACAATCCATTAAATAAACTATCATTTAGGTACAGTTTAAGTACAGTTTAAAGCACTTAATTCATCCATCTAAGTAAAAGGGTAAATGTCTCACATGTCTATGACAAGCTGCAAACGATACCGCATAAACAGTAAGGTGAGGGTTATTTGAATGTAAACTTAATTCTCTATGAGGTACTGGGCTGAATCAGTCTAAAGAGCATTTATGAGGTCGAGCATGCAATCGTTTCTGACTCCGAGTAAGCTTTCTAACTAATCTCAAAGGTGTGAAAGGAGCTTAATGCCGGGGTTCTGCGCAGGCCAGTATAATACTGAGACATTCAACTTCTTGTATTCTCATTAAGATTTCACTGAAGGAACAAGGCTGTAGGTAAAACCTCTACAGACAGATCGTCTAGAACCGTGCTTTAATGGCTTGGAATACATGGCGATAGAGAGTGAAGAGGAGAGGACAGGTGTTCAATGTCTTCCCGGGAGCCTAGCCCTATAGCAGCAAAACTATGGGATGGTTCAATATCACTGATTACCAAATGTGTCAAAAAGCTAAGTTTTAAACCTAATTTTTAAAGTAGGGAGAGCGTCTGCTCCCTGAAACCAAACTAAGACCGGTTTCCAAAGGAGAGGTGCCTAAAAGTTTGCAGAAAATGTTAGAGACTCAAGTAACCAGAAGTAGACCTGCAGTCTGAGAGTGAAGCTCTTTCTTTGGATAATATGGATTGCTGAGATCTCTCAAAATAAAATAGTAAGACCTTTATATGTGAGGAGAAGAATTTTATATCCCAGTCTGGATTTCACCGAAAGAACCACTAAGATAAGGTTACATTATGACCTCTCTGGCTGAATCCAATCAGAACTCTCATTGCAACATTTTGGATAAGCTAGAGGCTTTTTTCAGAGACATCTTTCGTCATCTAAAACAAATCATTTCTAACATGGAAGTGTTCATTAAGGGTCAAACATCTTAGAGCAGTCTAGTTAGGTTAGAATTTAAAAGACATATTGATGGTTTGGATGAAGATATTGTTGATGTTTTCTGCAATAGATCAACAAGACAAACAATCTAAACACAAATCAGATACTAAAGTTGTTTATAAGCGGCTCTACTTGATGCTACATGTCAGCCGGGTTACAGTGCTGAATAGAAAGCTGGGTTCTTGTTCTCTTGTATAAATAAAGTATAAGTGGTTTTAGTTGGGCAAAGAGTTTTCTTCTGTTTCCAAATTCCTTCCAGGTGAAGTTCTTGTAAATTAGAGGAATACTACTCACTTTCCAGCTTTCTCCTTGGCTGATTTAAAGTGAGCAGCTGTGAATTATGCCATTGTGCCAGCCTCCTTTGACTGATCCGCTTCTTTTTTAGAGGGGCAGCATAACTGTGTGTTATGTGCGGTGAAGCTGCAGCACTGTTAACAAGACAATCAACTTGTTTGGTAATAAAATTTAAGTAGTTGCCCTCCATTATATTGGGACATGGCGTTGAAATAAAATGATAGAGCAACTGACTCTTTAAATCTGGTTACAGCACTATCAGACAGACAACTGCTTTAATGGGATTCCTTAAAAAGTATGAATACCCCATGTCAAAATTTCTCCATACAGGCTATTACTATCAAGGTTTTAAGTATTCCACTTTGTACAGTTTGTAAAGTAAAGAGTATTATGTCTCAGATGTCTCTGACCTCAGTTGGGTTGTCATTGTTATACAGATTAGATTGTTCACGGTCATCTTTAGAAAAGGTGCAAATTTCAAAGCTTTTTTAAACACTCAAACAAAGTTCCCGGTTTGAATCAGCTGGGGCCTTTCTGTCTGGAGTTTGCACGTTCGCCCTGTGTGTGTTTGGGTTCGCTCCCGGTACTCCGACTTCCTCTCATAGTCCAAAAGCATGCATGTTAGGTTCATTAGTCATTCTAAATTGATGCTAGGAGTGAGTGTTAGTGTGAGCGTGCGGGGTTGTTTGTCTCTGTGTGGCCCTGTGATGGACTGGTGATCTGTCCAGGGTGTACGCTGTGTACCCTGTCGCCCAATGGCAGCTGGGATAGGCTTCCGCCCCCCGACGACCCAGGTGTCAGATTAAGCAGGTACAGAAAATGGACAAATGGAGTAATAGTCATTTTGCCTGAAAATGGGCCACAATTTCATGACAATACATTAAAACTGATAAGAACTGGACTGATCGTGTGGCTTGTTCATGTTTGGGCATCTGCTGCAGAGAGCAGCATGTGGAAGTGTTCGCTTACAAAGGGGTGAAATGGTTTAATTTAAAGAGCAACTTCGTGAAGAAAATATCTCTCTACCCTCTCTAAAAAATAGTTTGTGTCTGTAACAGAATAATGATCCATGGACCTCTCAAGGTGGATATAAAAAGTCATCTTACTGTGAAAATCAGGTGATCTTTTAATTGCTTAACTATTCACAATAACAAAGTTTTACCAAGAGAGTTGGGCTCTCTTCATGCATGCCACTGCAAACGACACTTCCAAAAACCTGTTTAAACTCTTTCATTGTGAGGTATTGTGTATAGATTGACGAGAAATGAAAGTCCATTTTAAGAAAACGCTAAACAAAATACGGAGAGCTTTAAAGGTTCTGGAAACCTGCCACATGGACTGTATATCAATTGCAAGGTTCAGAACTCTGACATAAACATGGATTCCCATCATTTTCTTTGTGAATGGACTCTTGTTGTCTGACGTCTCAACTGGCCAAATTTAAAGTTAAATAAGGTCAACAAGGTTATAAGCACAAGCCACAATTGTGATCCTGTTTGGCTCTCAGACTGACATCAGCACAGATCTCAGGCATCAATAGCTCCTTGTTGATCCACTTGGCCAGCAGTTTGCCGTCACTCTCTTAGTTTCCTGCTCCCCCCTCCATAGTCCCTCCAACTTGTGAAAGTTATTGGAGTGTAAATGCATTTAACAGTCTCCGTCTGCTCCTCCTCATATAGTGAGTACTATCTGTTGTCTGCGTCTTGCTTCATAGTTAGAAGATCTGTGCCAGTAGTTTAAGCTGTCTGCCTGAGTCAGAAATCTGTGCCAAATCATGCTGATTCTGTAAATTAGAATAATTTAATCAATCTGACTGAGAAATTGCAACACACTTCTTGGGGAGTCTGGTTGGCTTTCAATATTTAAAATTGACAAAGATCAGCATATTTTACACCCATTTCAGCTCGGAAAAAGGCATTTCATTTCAAATTTGTTTCTGGCTGCGCCTTGACAAATTCCCTCTACTTAATAAAGCAGATATTCTAATTTTCTATGACAGGTGGATTAGGACGGTTGTTCCCAGTTCTTATTTGAATATCACCTGAGACCTTGATTGCTTGAGACATTAGCAGTTTGAGCTTTAGTTATTAGGGAGCTTTATTATTCCGTTGTTTTTTAACAGTACCTTTTCAGTTACCATTTAGTTTCATCTGTGCCAGCCCCCCCCAAACCCAGCTCCATGGGGTGACACAGAAAGGCAGACGCTCCTATTTACACATGGCTCCAGGGACTTGTGGCTCCCGATTAGCAAACCAGTGTGAGTCAACATCTGGTACATCCCCTGGACAAACTATCTCTCTGAGCGCACACTCAGGCTGTTGTCAAATTCTGTCCTTCTCTGTCCGGTTCCCAAGCAGGTAGGCACCCCCTGGGCGGCAGTGCGCGCTCACACATTGGCGAGACATTTCCCAAAGCCTTCCCAGTCCTCCTGGCATCTAGGCAGGCCGTCACCTTCTTAGCCTCCTGCGTGTTCCACAAACATGCCTGAGGGCCAAAGGGCAATCGGGCCCAACTCTGCCATTTGTCGACATGCTTGATTAGGGGCGGCAGGACTCGTTCAGGTCGTAACATTGATGCAGTCCATCATGTCTGTGCAACCTGTAGAGATTATTTGACGGCATTCCATCCGTGACACATCAGTTTTTAATACAGTTTAACATGCTGCCAGGTTTAAACAGGGACGCCCCACTCGAATCCTGTCACAGACCAATGAAGACGCCATCGAAGAGTTTCCCTCCCTTTGTTTTTCTAACACAGTGCCAGTCTATGAAAGTATCTTGGCTCTAGACTCAACAGAACACACATGCTGAGGAGAGTGTCAGGCAAGGGAACATCTGTTGTGGTCAGTGGCTGCGGGCAAACTGTTTCATTTCGACAAGATGGCCTGTGGCAATACAATGGCTTAGCGGTTGGGAGAATGGACAAAGTGCCAGTTACTTGTGGTCAGGGTTTACCTAAGTTGGAAAGAGCTTCTGAAAGACATGTGGTCATATTTTACATCAAATTACTCTTTAGTTAGTGATAAAAAGGGGTAATGGCACTGTCTTGACACAGTTGTGTTTCAAAATTTGATCTTTTCAAGTGGAACTAAGGAGTTTGATGTAACCAAATTGTTTTGGCAAAAGTCTTTATTCCATTGTAGTTACTTTTCCATCTCTCTCCTTATGTAAACCAAGAGCACAGTAAGTTATTTCATCATAACAAGCATAAGGAGAGCGATTGATAAAGCACGCCAACAATGATTTCACTGATGAAAAAGTAGATTAGAATGACAGATTAAATCTTCAGGAGTTGTGAATAGTGAAAACACATGACTTAACTGTCCAAATAAACTGTGATATACTGTGTGTTCCACGATCACAGCTCTCAAGTCTCTGCCAGGGTATCTATTCAAACACCACTTGATGTCTTCAACCTGCCAAGTCTCTCCAGAAGAATGTGGAGCATTGGTCAGCATGGCTGTCTGAAGACATTTGTGTGTTTTAGTGTGTAAAGCGCAGGCCTTTTTGTCTTAACATTACTTTCTTTCTCTGTTTTTCTCTCGATGATGCTCTATCTTCCTCTTTTGGCTGATGTGCCACCGTGAAGAAGGCAACAGTGATCCTATTGTGAACGGTGGGAATTGGGCATTGCGCCAATGATGTCATCCTGCCATAGGGAAGACCAGGGGGAACGCCCTCCTGGTGTTCGGAATGCACTATTTTTTCCTGTTGTTTTCCGGAAGGTGGTGATCAATTTAATTCCACCCTCATCCCTCCCTAATCTGGCAGGGGAAAAGGAGGGAAAGGAGAGCAAGAGGAGGAGGACATGCAGAGAACAGAAAAGGCATGGGGCACTCTCTTGGTCTTCCAGGGGGAATGAAACAAACAAAAAAGGAGAGAAAAAAAAAGACCATGGGATGCTTTGAGCTGTAAAGATCTTTTCTTTCTTAACTTTATAAGATGTGAATAACTAAATCAGCCTGGAATTTTGTAAGGTTACACCAGCCTCCCCAATTAGAAGTTGCCAGGCGTCACTGAAAAAGAATAGCAAAGAGGAAAGAGGGGGGGAATGCCTACAGACACTATTAATGCCAACTACATGCATTTTGCTAATGCGCATACATTTTGCTCAATAGAAACTGCTCTACTTTTGAGCATCTTCTAAACTACCTTTCATTCCTTTTGTTTATTCCTGGTTTATTTTTGCTTGTTTTATATCTCTGATTCTAAAGAATGTAGGAATTATATTGTTGGTCAGTCTGAGAGTGAGTTATACAACCACTTTGGTCCAGACTCAATAATCAGAACTACTACACTAACTGCTGTGAATCATATCTCAACTGACTGAATTTGTCTAATTTTGGTCACTCCCCAATTCTTCATTGTCATTTTTTCACAAAAGACTTTATATAACCCACTTGCTTGTGAGTAATTTTAAGTTTCTTTTTCAGTTAAGGGATTTTTTTTGAGGGAGAAATTAGGTTATATTTTTGGATGTGACTGATGACATGAAGACATTAAGCTCGTCCAAGTAGCAACCAAGACAAGTATGTGTATAGGCCTTTGTCAAATTATTTTGGGTATTATTTAAACATTCTTTCCTTTTATAGTTGGTTAAATTAGGAAATTTGTTCCACAGACTAAAATTGCCTCGGACCAGGTTCTATACTTATGGTCTCTGGTATAAAATTGGGATATTTTAGCAAGGCACATGGCATGGGAAATGACTTGCCTTTAGAACCAGCCCAAGGGGCTAATTCAAGGAACTGCAAGTATTTTAACAAATATTGGATAACATAAAATTAGGTCAAGCTAAAAGGAAATGCTTTTCAAAACTAACTTGCAAAAATAATGTAATGTACATGAGCCTCAACCGTACTCTGTGCCCAGTTTTTATGAGTAAGTGGTAGTATGCTAGCAAGCTAACTTGGCAGGCAAACTTGGTAAACCAAAGGGTAACAGTACCTGTACAAATGGCAGCATTCTCTTTATCCAGTATATACTAACCACAATGATGCTAGCACTCATTGTAATGCCATGTCTTCTTTTTGTTGTTATTGTTTTGGCTATCATTGTAATAGGTAACTGAATTCATGATTCAAGTAAAATGGATACAAAAACAGGACTGACAATACAACAAGTATGGTACAACAAAGTATTCTAAAGCATTCTTTCATTACTATAGTTTTTGGTCTTCTGGATTACTTTGGTGAGAGTGTACCTTCATACATTTATATATGAAGCTACACTGTTACAGGGATGCTTTCTGGCTTCGCTTGAGTTCTTCACTCTCTGACTTCAAAGTGGGCCCCACTATCACATCACAAAGCCAATGAGCTGTCTACGATATGATCAACATTAATCACTGCTTTTGATCAGGCATTGAGCAGCATTTTCTCCATAATGGCTGGAATGCTGTAACAGAAACAAAGGATGCGGGGCCCTACTCAGATTGACTTCAGATTGAACAACAGCATGTCACCGCGCTCTTTCAATAACAAGGACAAGCTACATGGTACCGTTTTCTTTTTTTTCCTCCCTTAGAGAAAAGGGGAAAAATATCACTTTGATGCTGTTTACTGGGCATTTTGCAAAAATAACTTTATGATGAATTTCAGGGGAGAGGGAAAAAAATGTAGAAGGGGCTTCAAAAGTAGTTCTAACGGGAGACAGATTTTTGACATGTTTCCCGGGCCATCTGCTTTGGGTTAAGGCTCGGAGACAGAGTCGAATATGGGGGAGAGAGAAGAGGGGAGTAAAACTGGAGACGATGGCAAGGCAGTAGGGAATACAGTGAATGCAATATTGACAAGCAATGGTGGAAAACTATTTATTTGAGTTGTGAGCAATTCTATTTTGAATCGTTGTGTCATCTCATGCCATGAAAGAAATATCTGTCTTGCCTGTAAGTTGGTCTTTTTCTTAAAGCTATTACAACAAAAATATTTTAAATGGATGTCATTCTAGATCTTACCAAAGACACAAATATGCAATGGGTCCAATCTCAGGGAAGCTGAAAATTTAGCATTTTCAACAGTTCCAGAAAAAGTGTCAGGGCTCTGGGTGATTGTGAAACCTAACAACGTACCAAACAAAAAACTAATTATGAGAAGGCTCCAAGTGTATCTATTGATTTAGAGGGAGAGTACCTTGAAGATCTCAAAGTGGCACTATCTGCCATTCAAGACTATTTGCAAATGCCGAAGCACTTCCCATACTTTTCTCATCCTCTGACCTTAGTGGTGCAAGACACGAGATACAGATACAGTATTTACTGTATTGGTCCAGCTCAAGTTGGATATGTTTTTTTTATTTTTTATCTCACTTTCTGAAACTCTTATGTTTACTCCCTTTTCTCATTTCCAAACGATTCGGCTCCATCCACCCCTCTGTGCCATTCTACCAGTCCCCAGTGGGCACAGTCAGCCAGTCTGGCAGGGCTTGCCCCTTGCTGTGCCCCTGCACTGGATAAGCTCCTGTCTGGACCTTGGGTAGAGGCCTTTGTATAGAGCTGTGGGGGTGTTAGTGTGTGCATGCAGTTGTGCATGTGCTATGAGTGGGTGTATATGTGTATAAAGCATTCGTAGCAAATGAGGAGAAGGGGGTCCTATCTGTGCCTAAGGGCAGCCCCCCACCTAGAGCACAATCACATGCGCCCTATTGAGGCCTAAGGGAGCGTGAACAATCACTGCAAAACCAAAGAGCTAAGTCCCCTTGTTATAAAAGCCCAATTTTCAGCACAAGTCCCACCTCTCCCCTCTATGTTGAGTCCCATCCCAGCCTAGCACCCCACTCATCAGAGGCTGATGAGCTTCGTTAAAGTGAGCCGGGGTCTTTTAATGCTATTATTTAATGAGCCATTCCACAGTAAACTGCCATCCAGTACCACCACTACCACCCCTCCACCCTGCGAGTCCCTTTCTCTCTGCTGAAACCACTATCCTCATCACCCTCTTCTGCTCTCTACCACATTTGCTCATCATCACCACCAATATTCCCCACTGTGTCCACTGGTCCCCTCCTCTCTAGCTGTCTCTATCTCCAGTAATTAGCCAGGGGATGGGGGTCGACTTATTGCTGAGTTGCTTGAGCATTAGTGCTTTAGACTAGGAGGAAGGGAAGTGCTTCTCTCTGCATGGGTTTTTTTTTCTGTTACTACAGCACCCCAAGACCTGTGGAGGAAGACAATGGCACCGGCCAGTTCTACAGTAGCCAGCTCAGCCTTACTGTCCCCGCTACCCGCTGAGTTCTGTCTACATTGGAACTCTAATCATTAACCAGATTATGACTGCGAGTGTGGGTGTGCATGTTGAGGGGTCAGCAGGAATTTACTCATAGGATGCAAAAGACTCCTGGCAACTCTCTCCACGTGTATAAGCTTAGATAATAACATCTCATGACTAACATTTATTAGAGAAGTTCCTGTCATGAAACTTCTGTCATTTTTCAAGAGGAGACTTTGTTTAGATATTGGTTTTAACATCACTTTGATCCTAAAATATTTTTTTCTTCAGGTTTGATGTGAAAGCTGGTGAACAGGTTCACTTGAACTGCACTGTTTACACCATGAGTGTAAAATTCCCTCCGCATGCACTCAAACATTAGTAGTCACAGAGGGGGAGAGAGTGTGGGGAGCTTCTGGCTTCATGTCTTCAACATGCTGGATCAACGCCCTCTAGTGACCAATACAAAAGACAAGCACATTTTCAGTTTATCCAAACTGCAAAATACTTTGAACTGCAGGAGGAACCACGAGTCAGGATAATACATCTAAATGAGATTATTCCCCCTTTGTGACTACTTTTAACTATACAATGAGTATATATTTCAAGTGTTTTAAGTCTTTTAAAAATTCTGACTTTTTGCTCAGAAAGCATGTCCACTTCACCAGCATTTCTACAAAAAAAAAAGGTAATACCTAAATTTCAACACACTGTTGCATGGTCATGGGTTATTTTCTTTATCTTGTAGCCAGTACACTGAATCTAACTGGATAGTTTCCAAGTTGCATTATAGCAGAATCAACATACTTCAAACAAAAAGTAAAAAGTTCAACATGACCTAATGACTGCTTAGTATGGGAAAGGTACCGCTTAGTTATCCGTGGCCATTTATAGCCCTTAATTATGTGCCTATTTTGTGACCTCTGAGTTCAACCGGCCAATTCCTGTGTAGACCCAAATCCCGATGAACAAAGGTGGAATGTGATGCCCCCTTTCCGCATACGAACTACCAAACGTTTCCCATCAATTTCATGGGAAAGTTCAAGCCAAGGAAACTCTTCCACGCTTCAGCTGAATATTGACAGCGCATTGAACCTATTAGTGAATCACAGACACTCTACTGAAAATCGCAGGAAAGAGCATTTACCAGAACAATTAAAATCTGTATGAGAGAGCAATTCTTCTACAGCTCTGTTCATGTCTTTGATTATTAGTCTGTAATTCGGGGTAAAACTGGTGCTTTAGGACCCAGTTGATCCTTGTCATTGAGGCTGATATTTTCCACGTTGTGAGGGGAGGGGGGTAGCCCGGGGCTGTCAATCATAGTGAAAGTGGCCGGGGTGGGCAGGCCCCTCTGACACTTTGTACCGTCGGAGGGGGATATTTAACTTGGGACTGAGCACCACTCGCTGCAGACACACTCACACACAGTGTGCTTAAGCAAAGAAATGCTCCAGCGCCAAGTCTCTCAGACTCCTGAAGTAGGAGCGACTCAGTAGGAGCTTCTGTAGCAGTTATCAAAGAAGCAGAGAGGCTCCCTCAGGAATTGACCGCTTGCAGAGCCCGGCCAAAAACGCTCTAGATTATGGACCGTCTCTTCATGCAGCGAAGTTGCGATTTGGAGCTTCTCTGAAAGGATTCAGCAATGGCACACTGAAACGAACTCTGAACTATCAACGTTTACTGGCTTTTTTTTTTTTTTTTTGCAGTTTGCAGTTTGCTGCTGACATGCACCGACACTGCAACTCACTGTAAAGCTTTTTCTTCGCTTTTTCTCTATACATGCGCAGCCAAGAATTCTGTGGAAATAAAACAACTTGAGACTTTTCAAATAACATAAAACTGAGCTGCAATTTGGAACATCCCCTGGAAAGAGAAATGGTTGCTATCTCATAAGCTGAGACTGTATCTAACGGCTCCTCTAAGTTGTGGACGTTTTCAAGTGCACATATTTGCTGGAATACCACGCAAGAGACAAACTGCATAGACTTTCTCCTGAGTTCACGGACCCTGGGACTGATTGTGTACCCTGGGACTTTGTCAAACCTGACGGCGTCAGGCGACGTTAAGAGAGAACACGTTCATAAAAGCCGTGCGTAAAAATAACATTGGCCAAGGCAGCCCACATTGTCGGGCGCGTGACATTTAAAACTTGGTGAAGTCCTCTATTGTGCGCCCTTCTCTCTCGGGACGCTCCGGATCTATTTTGTCTCTTTAGAAAACACTTCATTCCATGCTGCTCTCGCCTCGGCCGCTGTCATCCAGTGTAGACAGTTAGTCGTAGCTTCGAGTCCCCGGGGTAACCATGACAACCGAGAGAAACCCAAAGTGAATCCAAGGAGCGGAGTGAAGCAGACTACAGCTCGAAGAGGCTAGAGTTTTCCCTTTTTTGCGCTCCTTTTCCGACCTAAAGCTTGCTGTAAAGCAGAGGCATCTCACGCTGCAGAGTTGCATCAGCGGGTAAATTGCAAAGTTGAAGGAGCCCTAAAAAGCAAAGCACTCCGCTCCATGTCATTCAAACCCGACGCGGTCTATTAAAAGTATCGCCTTGCTGGTGACTGAAGTTCTACTATTTATGAAGCCCCGGGCTACTCGTTGCAGACAACACGGTACCCGGGAACAGGACTGAATCATTTTCACACGACAAGAGCCAGTGCACAGAACAAGGGGAATAATGGGCCTCTCACAAACGCTGCTCGTTTACGTGCTGGTGTGCGTTCACCTTGGAGTTTCCCAGCATTTCCTTCGCCTCCGTCCATCGCCCAGTGATAACCTTCCCGTCCCCGACCTGAAGGAGGACCCCGATCCGGAGTACGACCCCCGGGAGCAGGACTTGGCCGAGAGAACTCTGAGGAAAAAACTCGGCAGCAACTTTGACCCCAACTTCATGTCCATCAGCTCGCCCATGCTGGTGAACCTCTCCGCGCCAGACAACCAGGTGAAGCTGCAGGGGCCCATGCCTAACGAGATTAAAAAGCTGGACCTCACAGAGACCCCCTATGGAAAGCGGGTAAAAGTGGGCAAGAAAGCCCGCAGGAAATTCCTGCAGTGGCTGTGGACCTATACGCACTGCCCTGTGGTGTACACCTGGAAGGATTTGGGCGTGAGGTTCTGGCCACGATACATCAAGGAGGGAAACTGTTTCTCTGAGCGCTCTTGCTCCTTCCCTGAGGGGATGTCATGCAAACCCGTCAAGTCAATCACCAAGATTTTCCTGCGGTGGTATTGCCAAGGGTTTCTAAGACAGAAATACTGTACGTGGATACAGGTGCAATACCCAATCATCTCAGAGTGCAAGTGCTCGTGCTGATTTTACTCTAAGGAAGTAGCGGAGGTCGACGGGGGAGTGGACTGGAAATACGGTTTCTATTGCACTGTTAACTCTCTACAGAGGTGGGCACCATAGCAAATCTATTTTTTTATATAGCATTTTAAGTGAAATACCAACATTGTACATATTTAAGAAAAATGCAGCTATTTTTTCTAATTGAACCAGGACCATATTTTATTCTCAACCCTGAAACATTGTTTTTTGGGGGGAGAACCAGGAGCACTTCATGAGGAAGAGCTTTTTTTTTTTTTTTTTTTTTTTTTTTTTTTTTTTTTTAAAGAGACATTGAAGATGGAATTCATGATATGCTACACTTCTCCAAGAGGTGCTCTTTTTTTTTCAACTGAACATTGATGCTGACTTTTATTTCACTGCAATGCTGCCTAGAGTTTTTGTATAATATTAATATCAATAATAATTAAATTGTAAAAAAAAAAGAAGGTTGAGGTTAAAGATATATATATATATATACATATATATATATGTAAAGGCGTGAACTCAGCTTTTTTTTGGAATACATAGTATTGTAGGAATAAACAAAACTGTACGTTTTATTTATTATTTTAACGATTTGTGAGTATAGAGCATAAGGAAAGAGAATAGCAGAGTATACCAGAAAAAAAATATGGGAGATGTCTACTTGAATATTTCTAAAAATGACAAAAAAAAGAAAGAAATAAATAAAAAAGTAAGACATATCAGTGTACATGTTATGGTTACACGTTTTAGCAATAAAGTCTATCTTTTCAACATGAATTAGTGTCAAGACATATTGCTTACAACGAGTGTCTATATCCAAGGGGGCGTGTATGCTGTAAAAAATATCAGCGGAACATGTTGTCTCATTCACTCTTTCCTTTCAGGAGAAGAGCTGAATGTGCATGAAAAGGATTTACACTGGTTCCCGGTAATGATTAAGAAAACACTCATTACAGAAATGTAATTTCATGTTAAGATTAATAAACACGTCAAAGTGATCAGCATTTTATGAAGAGTAAGTAGAGGCTATGCCATGCTCGTATTTTTTGCAGCGTTCAGATGGTCGGGCTGAGAAGTGGAGTGGAGTTACTTAACCGCACTAAGTCCAAGTTTCAGTGGCTCTGTGTGGACTGCCTGACGCTCCACGCCGTCACAGTGATTTTAGAAAGGGCTGATTTACTACGCCGTGTAATGCGCAACACATACCTCAAGCGCCTCCACAGAACTGACATTTATTTGTCTGAGCCAGAGAGAGGAGGAGGTGGAGGGGGAGGCCACGCACGCTCGCCCCCACTATCTACGCACATGCCGGCTTCAGGGATCCGAGGTGTTAACATAATGCGTAAAATATGATTCAGACATTTTAAACAGTGTCAAATGATGAAATGGCGAAGCGTCTGGGGTCTGGAAGCTCCACACAAGTTCCACTGAGGTATTTGTATAGAGGTGGACTGGAGCAGACCGGCGCCTATTCAAGTCTGACCGCCCCGGAGAGAGTGAGAGAGAGAGGGAGAGAGAGAGAGAAAAGAAAAACACAAAGCCCATAAAACAATGGTCAACTGTTTTTGACGTTAGCAGACTATTAATTGGAGAGCTGGGGTATGCTGTCTGCAAGTTAAAGAGATATGGCCAATTAAAGGCGCTGGAGACGCGCAGGGGAAAAAAAAAAGTCTTGTGAAATCAAAGCGAGGAGTCATTTTCTGTAAGCAGGGCTCATTTTTATGGTGTTTATATTATTCTTTAAATGCAATCAACGACTTAAACAGAGCTATGACAAAATGTCTGCGAGCTAAAAGCAGCTTGAGTAGTATTTCCAGTGAGCGCATCTTGTGTGCCTTCAAGTGATTTGTGCTTTTGCGGCCAGAGTTGGATTTGACACTTGCCGCCCGCTTATTGTGACAGAACCGCTGAGGGGATTTGGTAAGCAGAGGAGAAGGACGGCAGCAAGCCAGTGGAGGAGGAAGAGAGGGAGCAGGAGGGGGGCTGCTTTCCTTACTGTCAGCTTCTTTCTTGATGATGTCTCGGGGTTTTTAGAAACTGCGTCTCTGACTCGACGGCGCCACTCAGCCGCCCCCTCTCGACTGCGCAGAATGAGGCACTTTGGGAAACAGTAACCCTTTCAGGCTCTGCCCGGAGAGTATTTTAGAAGCGTGTGAAAGGCAATACGCCGCCCTGGCTCCAGCCAGTTAGGTGCGCACCTTTTAGAAACAGACCTTGCCAGCCAGTTACATCGTTGGTTCTCAAAGTGGGGTTCGGGGACCTCCAGGTGGTCCTTGATTGAATTGCGGGCGTCCTTAGCAAAACTGAGAGCATAGAAATGTCAGCCAAGTCCTTAATGTTCCGCAAATCCCCACATTTGACAGTATTATGACTCGTGAGGCACTTCAATCACTGTCAACACATGAGAGTCCCAGATTTTATTCATCTCCTAGAATCTGCTGTGGGATGCTGAAGAGTTTTTGTTCTTTTTGTGTTTAAATCAAATAAAAATGTGAAATGCATAAGGCCATGTGAGAAAAACATCATCACTGGTCTTCTAAACATGGTCATTTTCTCAAATTCCATCCGCAGTTTCATATCCACTGTACATTCACCAAATTAATCCCATTCTAGAAACAGAGGTGAACATTGAGGCATCTAATATGGCTGTAGATGAAATTTGGACCAAGCGGGATTTTTTTTTCTTACTCCGAAGGAAAAAATCCTGTCCTCACATGAGTAAGTGCCCTGTCCATTCTCCACAAAGCTGTTCCAACTACTTTATACCACTGATGAAATCCACACTTCCATTCATAAACAAATTACAAAACTTCATCATGATATCAACTTGATGTGAATTTACGGTCCTCGTGGCAAAAGATATTCCATTGATTGACACATTATATGGGTAAAAATTAGGGGACAGGCTGCCAATCAGGGCCATAAACTTCAATACATAAAAATGTCAAGACACTGCCGACCTTTACCCTGTCAGAAGCTCTGCGTCATTATTGTCTGTCTGCTCATTCATCAGCATACAAGTGACTGTGCATTCATTATTAGTGTTTGGATGCTTCATAAACATCTACACTCCTATGTGAACTGAAGATAAAACCCCATTTTGCCTGCTGTAAGGAGGGTTAAACAAAGGCCTGGAGACAATTAGGATGGGGATGATGGGTGAGAGGGAGAGAGGAGGGTTACATGCTCAGCGGTGAAGATGATGAGCCTGTGTCTCTTGATGATTGCCAATTATTATGATGGATTGGGGTCCGATTGAGAGTGACTGCAGAGCTGTCTGTGGGTGTGGGTGGTAAAGGGTCTGCAAAGGGCTTTCACTTGAAGAAACATGGAAGAGACATCCATACCTATGTGGACACATCTCCTCCTAAGAGAGTAAGTCTGTAGGAAAGCGTGCATGCTGATTGCTTGAATGTACACGCACAACTCTGGATGGTGCTGTGGGCTGACAGACAGACAGAGATGGAGACAAGGGTCTGTGGCTGCGAGTAAGACCCAAAACCCCACACTTGTAAAAGCCAGTGAGTCAGCACTGGTGAGGTTATTGATGATGACAGGGTATTAGATTGAGCACTGAGGGGAGGGAGGGTACGCACACACACATACATATACACACAAACAGAGTCACCACAGATGATACCCAGCATTCCATCACACCACCACCAACCCAAGCTTGTGGTGTCTGGAGAACTGTATGTGTGTGCTTGTATGTATGCGCGTCAAGTACTCATTTGCGTTATATAAGAAGCAAGAGATGTGTAGGTGTCTGTAGTGTATAGTGTGTGTGTGTGTGTGTGTGTGTGTGTGTGTGTGTGGAGGGGGGGCAGGAGTTGCAGATGCAGTGATGTTGTATGAGTATTGGAGGTCTTTTTAAGAGACAAAGAAGCCCAAGCTGGGTTGGACCTTTATATTATTCCCCCTTCAGCCTGGCAGGTATGTCTATATTTTAGGGTTGTTGCTTATCCAGAACTTATCCAGTGCTATGATTCCAGCTCAAGCTCAGCTGCTCAACTAATGTCAATTGTACATCTCCTGAAGAGCTGACAAACCTGACCTGGAGTCAGGCAGAAGCAGGCACAGAATTCATAAAATGCCATAACATCAACTAACAACAGGTGACTGTGGTATTTAAGACAGTCAATCTCTTTATACAAGGGTGATTTTAAAAGTAATAATCAGCTAAATATAATCTATTTTAGGGGGTCTGCATCCTCAGAGCCCCATTTAAACACACAGCAGTTAAAAGCATAGTGTGATCCGGGTTGTCCGATATGCTCTTGTGCTGCTACCATTTTAATGAGACACATAGTGTCAGAGTCACATTTCTGTAGTCATGCTTGATGATTACTCAGTTTAACTCTTGTTAGATGTAACAGATATTGGAAGCCCAAACTAAGGGCTAAAAATAGAGCTGTGGGCGGTGTGGCACTCTCAGGGCTGGGAATAGTGCATATTCTGAGCCCTGTTTCCATGGTTACTTGCAACCCCCCCCCACCCCCTAAACCCCCCCAACCCAGTTTTTATATTGTTTATTCTCATCACTCAGGTGAGGCCAACAAGAAACATAGAGGGTATCACAAATGCACAACTGCACAATACACACTTTGTGCACACGCATTCTCAAGATAGACATCATAATTGATCGGCACTCATCACCGTTCCACACAAACACTTCATGCTCCTGACAAACAATCATCTCTGGTCTTCCTAACGACACACACAGGTAAACCAAATTTAACTTGTTTACTTGACTTCTCAACTTGTATTTGATTAGATACACACACACACACACACACACACACACACACACCAGTTTTCTCCCATTCAAATCTATATTTTCCATACCCATCTCAGCTCACTGATTAGTGCTGTACTCCTAATGTGCACACATGTACACTGAGTCACACGCGCACACAAACACACACACACCTCCCCCTCACAGTCTGTCCAGTCGCTGTCTCCCAGTACCCCTTCTGTGCGCCTAGATGGCATGCTGAGAATGTTTACTTTCGCCACAGTGTGTATTTACAGAGTCTAATAGTTTTTTAGGCCGCAATGGCGCCTCACTTTGTAACATGTGTACAACCCACCCACTCCTTCTAACTTCCACACACACAGAAAACATACATCACCCCTACCGAACAACAAATCAAACTTCTGGTATTTGGGGGGGTTTGCCAGCGGTGTGAGCTCTAATGCAGCCAGGTGACAAGAGGACGCTGCTACACCAGAATGGGATGTTACCTCCTCCGAGACCGGAATGAATGGTGATGAAGCTAAGAATAAGCCAAGTGAGAGTATGTTTGCTATGAGAGAGTGAATGAATTCATGAAGTGCTTGCAGTGAATGCAGTGTCTTGAATGGCTGTGTGGGACATGCTGTGGCTAAAAAAGATTGCTGAACGTATGAGAATGATGAAAAATTGCATCTGGACAAAAAAGCAGATAACAGAGCCTGAGTAGGGTAGGGTAGTTGATGTGTCTGCAAAGTAGATAGAGAATCTATAAACAAATCAACATATTTACGGTTATTTCAGGCAACATATTGGATTATGTCGAACAGATTTAACGAGGAAATTTCAGGTCAGTGACACAATTAGCCAAGAGGATTGTTTTATTTTAAGACAACTTAGAGAAGATTGTTCCGCTCTTTGTTTAGTTACTATTAGAACTATGCCAAGACATAACCACACACATAAGAAAGATATACAATGCAATGCGTGATTGTGGCAGGGTCAGGGGTAATCACCAAATGTCAGGTGTTGTGCATAAACCCCAGTAAAGTCTGACTTCAATGAGGAAAAATAGAACCAACAAGTAAAATAAGAGCAGCGTGGTGTTTGTCCTCTAATTCATAAATGTAATTTGATAAACAAGTCAGTCCTTATGTGTTCATGTACTCCATTCACACTTCATAATCTTAACTATATTTTATGCTCCACATTTATGAAGAGGTAGGAAACATTTTGACAACAACTTGAACTTGTGTGCAACGTCCAAATAAGATCACGATCATGATGCAACATTATTTGAAGAAAAAAAAATGTAAACCCAAATTTCATTCCCAGCATTCATTTCAAAATACCACAACATGGACAACATATCTTGTGTTGAAACTGAGTGACCCAGTCACTTGAAGTAAAAGTTGCCAAAAGCTGCCATTTTTCATATCTTGAAACTGCAATGGAAAAGTGTAAGAGCACAACCCTCATGAATCAACCCTCACCGACTTGCAGTGGCCACTGACTAGGAGACATGGTTTTGATTATATTGTTGTTTCATCTTGTTTCAATCTGGACACCTCAGTTGTAATCTCAAAGAAGTCCCTTCTGACACCACTGCTTTTTTTAAACTTATCAACTAACTCCTGTTCCCTGTTCATCTGGATTTGAATCCAATACTGCTTGGTTGAGATTACAAAAAGATCATGGCTTTGTGTAAAATACAACCTATCAAAACTAAACGACCACACAAAGCATCACTTTGGAATGACTTGGGAGAGACGCTGAACACTGTGCTCTTCTGTTGAGATTATACATGCATATGGCATTGATCCCTGGTTTCTAGAAATGGTTAATGGCAACAATTTTGTCTTCCAACGGGCTACAGGTAATCGGGTAGGCTATAGAAAATGGATGGATTAATTTTTGTGTGGAAATTCATGCTCATTTTAAAATGAATGACCCTTATCAAAAAGACTGGGGCAGGGACATGTTTACCAATGTGTTGCATCAAGTTTGTAAACTCTGGTGATCCGTTTCTGCGGTTTTCAACATGAAATCCTATCTCCTTATTGTTTTATATAGCTTCAGCTGACCCACAGTTTGAACAACTCTTGTATTTATTATTTCACAATGTGTCAAAGTGGGTGAAAGGTTTGGACTGCAAGCAGACCTATTTATAACTCTGAATCTTTTACTACACAGCCATGCTGTTGTTATCAGGCAGACTGTCGTGTTTTCCTGTTGAAATGAGCAAGATGTCAGCTGGATAGCACATATGTTGTCATATTGCACGTTTGGACTCACCTACTCATTCAAAATGAATAGGCAGTAGTGTCAAACATTTTGACTGTGGTGAAGTTCGTTCTGGATGTTCAAATGTTATATGTTTTTGTCTTCGTATGTTCAAGTTTTAACTTGCATCTTGGATGCAGCAAGGAACTGTGTTCACTGACAATGGTTCTCAGAAGGGTTCCCAAACTTATGCAGCAATGTCCACTACAGACTTGCGTCATTTTTTTAAATGCAGCATCACTTGAGTACCTGAAGATTACAGCCACTCAATACTGCTTTTCAGCCTTGTCCATTATTTTTCAGACTTCTCCATCTTCTCTGAATCTTTAATGATACCATGTACTGTGGATGAGAGAATCGTTAGTCTTAAACCTGCCCAGAAGCTTGCACAGAATGATAAATCTATCTCTACCTTAACTTCTGAAAGACACGGCCTCTCTGGATGATCTTTTTATACCGATTGATGTTAATGACTTGTTACTAGTTAATTAGTAATGTGATGTTCCACTGGATATTTTCCTTCCATTTTCCACTGCTTTTCTTTAGTTGTCCTACTCAACGCATTGCTAACTTCAAAGTCGATCTAAAGTTAAAACTCTGTTGCAACATTTGAGAAGTTTTTCTATTTTTATTTTCAAGTTCATATTGTCATGATCTGTGTTGTTTAGGGCTCTGTCATTTCCTGACTTGTTTCCTCAGTCTCTCTTCGGTATAGTCATCAGCTCCACTCCCTTCACTTGCGTTCACACATCATCAGCTGCGCTCATTCACCAATCACCCTCTTCTGTATTTAAACTCCGGTTTCCTTCACTCTTTGCCAGATTCTCACTGTTACCAGCTCTCTTGCTGCTCCCAGTTCCTTGTTTCTATTTCGGCCAGTCTGTCTGTCCGAGTTATTCAGCGTTTTGATTTTGTTGTCTATGTTTTAGTTTGATGTATTTCCGGTTTTATTTCAGTGTCTGCACCTGGGTTCTCCTTCCTCGCCGCCACCCACACGTGACACAAACCATCAGAAACGGATTATATTTACATTTTATGTAGCACGTACTTCCAACAATTTTGTAAATGGTGTTGAACTAGGAGTTTTGCGAAATGATATATGTATGAGAGGCACATGTATGTGTATGGAAAAAGGACATCAGAGCACGCTAACATTATAGGCTCCGAAACCTGTGGAGCCACTTACATGCAATGTATTTAGGATTGAATACAACTTTAAAACTACTTTTATATCATTACAGATTATGTCAGATTATTCATCTGACATTTAACTTACTTAAACTGTCCTGGTGAAAACCCTGAAACACCGTAAATACACTGTACACTGTAAATACACTGTAAATATACTGGTGTCCATGGTCTATCACACAGGTCTATGAGGATCAAATTAATCTTTCCTTTAATAAACACCATTAAAGGGGTGAAAGAGATGAAGTAGTTGATCCCACTGAAAGGACAGAACCAGCATTAAAAGTAGAGTCGAAGACACTCGGGCCATTGTTTTATTTCCTTTCTCTGATCAGACAAAGAGTGCAAGGGGAACCAAACAGGTGAAAATAATTGGCTGTATTTTCCCCACTGGGCTGCAATGTACGACTTAGGCTGCTGAACCTGATGTCCTGACGCCTGCCTGTCTGTCGTATTCAGCCGAGGTGGTCTATTCAGAGTTAGGGACCAAGGGACACACAGCCTATGGGGTGTGGACGTACGTACGTGTGTGTGTGCTCATGTGTGGTGTGTAAGGGGGAGGGAGGAGGCAGTGTGAGCAGTAGAGAATGCCTGGTGATGGGTTACCAAAAACAGAGCACCAGGGGACAATAGGACCCAGGACATTCCTGACATAACCCCAACACACCGGGGAGGAAGTGGAAGGGGGGATTTATTGGTGTCAACGGCCCCTTGCCCTGAGAGGAGGAACGGGTGCCTCTTTTGTCCCCTCTGGCGTTGGAGATGGACTGAATCGAGACGCCTTACACAGAGAGGACGCCTCTAAACACATACACACATAATCACTCCTTTGAAAAAAGAACCACCAATTAGGGAATGGACATATACAGCTATGGTGGTTAGGACTCAAAAGGGGCAGGTTTTTGTGTGAGTGTGCTGTTGCATGCCTGCCTGCATGCACTTCTCAATGGAGTCTGAATGTAAAGAGAAAACCAAATAGGATGCTTTTCAGCTCATGGTGCACGCGGCTTGACCCCATGGGAACACTGCTACGAACTTGTTGGAATCAGAGAGCATTTAGTCTCATTTAGCAATGGTTCATGTTACACTGAAAGAGACCACAGTGAACAAGACAATGTAATACTCAGGTAATTTGCCAGACAATTGTCAAGTCAATCTCCCATAGTGTTCCTTAAGAGTTTGTACATCCACCTTATAGAAGTTATGCTTTATACTTGTGTAAAATTAAGAGATGAATAAATGATAATATTACCATGATCACTCAGACAAAGAACAAAACTACAAAATGCACCAGTATCACAAACTCTGAAAATGCTTGAGTCATACAACCTATAAAGCCTGATTAATATCATCCAAATACAGAGAAGAGACATGGTCTTAGTAGTGGGACGGCTGGTTTTGGATTGCTTTGCAATCACTGACCCACACTGTGCTCCTGTATGGCTTATGCAAACCAAATTGAAAGTACATACCTCTTTTGTGAAAGGAAATTACTATGGAAAACTGATGACTGAGCCTGTCAAAAAAACACCTTTTCTCCATAGATACTTGAAACTTAACTCTTACAGAAATATCAACACCACATTGAAAGAGTATCTTTATTATCCTTATTGATTGAGAAAATATCAAAATATTTGCTGAAACGGCTTTTAAAAAAACTTTAGACTCACTTCTATTTTTTCACCTGTGAAAAACAGGATTCTGCTTAAATGTCTGCTACCTAGCTTTCAGTTCTTTACCTGTAGAGTGCAAAACACAAGGCAGATATCAATGGGGAATCTTTAGACTACATTCAAGTAGTCTTTTGTCCCAGCGGGAACAAGACACTTGGAATCAGTGTGGCAGTTTTTTCCTTTTGTTGTGTTGTTTTTGGGCAGTTTGATTGCCTTTGTCAGTTGTCACTCTCTCTGGCCTGCTTTTGCCGCAGGTAGAGGAACTAGACTAACACTGTCATCTAGTGGTGAAAATACTGGGTTATCTATTTCAGTAGAGTGCATGTAATTAGCGCTTGTAAAGCTGTGGGACCGTGTTGTTGTGATATGTAGGTTTTAGAGGTTCAGAAAGTCAGTAATAACATGTACACAAGAACTAGACTTAAACAGCTGTTAACTTTGACTTAGTGATCACATGGGACTTTGTAATAATCAGATTAACTGACATGTAAGCATTCACACACATGTAAATAACTTACTCTAAACTTCACTCTGCAGCAGAGTGTCCTTTTGACTGGAAATCTCAGAAGACTGTATTGCATTCTGCATGTTAACAAACTATCAAGCATCTGTCTATGCTGCAGGGCTATGTAAATGCTAATGCTAACAAAATTTGAGACTTTTATGTTAGAATTACAATGTTAGCATGCTCACCTTAAGTGGGTATACCATCTAACAGTAATTTCAACCGACTACCATTTGCTAGCGCGATGCTAAGCTCAGGTTTGTCTTAAGTTTCATTACTATATAGTGTGACACTAATTTATTCAGAAAGCTAATCTTCAAATGTTTAGGAGTCTTGGAAGTGATTCCACTTTATCCTTAAGGATGCATCAGTGTCCAAAGCATCTCTTTATATGACAAAAAACAATTGTTTTTGTGACATTTCACTAAAAATAAATTATATGAACTAATGAGCAAAATTCTACATTTTTGGGCATAGTTAATTTGATTAAATTGACCAACTTATCAATTTCCTTTTTGCACGAAATCAGGAATAAGTCATGTTACCAGAGCACATGTCTCTCATTGTGTCTTGAATGAGAGGTACTCTATCTGAGCTCACTTTTTTTGGATTGGCATGTGTCATTAAACTATCAAACTTTCTTAATTGTATGTACATACCCTCAGTTTTTTCAGTCAATTACATTCATAGCTTTTCCCTTATCGACCTGCTCCCATTGCATTACAACCCTTTGCTTTTTCAGGAGCCAGCTAGCATCATAAGTTGTTTTCACATAGGAATGTTGGTGATTTTCTGGAGAGTGCACAAACAGTTGGGTGTACAGCAAAATTCATGAACGAAACATGCACACTTGCTCTCAGTAAATGTCCCAGAAAATTAACTGCTATATTCATCATTGTCTCACAGCAATCTTCCAGATATACTACAATGAAGCTGCAAGAAAGTCTCTTCTCGAACTCAAAACAAATGCAACGCTTATTCCACCATCCACCCTCCAGTTTTGTCTCCGGACATCAAGCAACACTGGAGCTGGAGCAAAATAGCACCAAACCCGACTCTCACTAACCATAACTGATGAAGGAAGCAGCTCTCAAGTCACAAATTTAACAAGGCAAGTAGAAGATATAATCTGTCCAGAGAAGAAGTGAATACAACAATAATTCCTGTGAATTCAAATCAAATCAACCTCATTTTGGAGCTAGAGGAAAAGTGTGTCCAGTACCAATTGATTCATTGCCAAAGTGAGATTTTTGAGTATAAAATTAAGATGGACTGAGTGACAGACTAGCACTCGCATTTTAAGAGTTATGCAGCCAATATGGCTAAAGCGTTACCTAGTTTCAAGGCAAAAAGTAAAAGCAGTGGTGATGTGGTGACCCAGAGGTTAACTGTTGCATTACAGCACATAAAATAGCAATAGGATCAGAATTAAGTCATAAGGAATTCAATTTACATTATATATTTTATTTTGTATTTGCATATTGTCTTTTCAGTTTTACAAGTGCCTTAACTAAGCTGTTACCCAACAATCATAACTGGTTGTAATAACTATGATTGATTCACATAGAGGGAAATACTGGAATATTTCAAGTTTTTCTTCAACTGATTTTAGATTTATTAGGCTGTTATTGACTGTAAGTGTGCTTGACTTTAATCTCCTCTATCATCCACTTCCAATTCACTGGATTACAACTAATTCAAAAAGCAGCTCTGTAGCCTTGGGTGGCATTGTTTTAGCCGCACAATTTATTAGCTAATCAGTAAGATAGTGCCAGATTCTGCTCCTCATGAATATCAGGGGGGTATGAGAACCAGAGCATAAGCTTTCATTAGAGACTTTTGACTTATTAAGTCCCTCTACATCTTCAGAACACACATAGAGTTCAAATGGGAACTCCCAAACGTTTCCAGCTGGCAACACTTTGGGATAATGATGCTGGATTCCACACAAATGAAGGGTCTAAATACCACCAGAGAGGCACCTGAACCCCCTTCTTAATGCAAAGACATGCATACATGAATGTAAAAGCACGCACACTTACTTCTAAGCAATACTTTTTCCTCAGCGTGTTAATCACATATGCACAACACACACCCAGAGGGAGAGCCAGTTTCCCATCATCATTCTTGACAGTCACTCCTGTCAAAGGTAAGCAGCTAACCCAAAAATAATCCCACATAAATTCAGCCTCAGACCAGCAAAAGTCCTCTGAGTCTTCAGAAGTGTAGATTGGGTTACTACAGATTCCTAGCCGTGGCCTCAAGGTATCCTCATCTAAAAACTCTCTGTGGTTGAATCATCATTGAGAGATGGGAAGAGACCACCTTCAGTGGTGTAATGTCAAAAAGAGGGATGGGACATTACTGGTTGAGGAGCTCTTGATAGCTCACTTTCCTCAATGCTTATTTGTTGATGCTGCACACAACAAGCAGTGAGTGCGACACGCACACAGATATATAGTGCACAAGGACATGCTGGCATTATACCTGTTAATTTCTCCTCTATTCCCATTGAGGTTATGGGTCTTTGAAGAGGAATAGCCGCTGAGCCCTGAAGAAGTGTTTAAAAGAATGTATAAAATAATGCCAAGATGGTGTCTTGACTTCAGATAAATTGGCAGATGGAAAGTGAACATGCTGGGCTCCCTAAGGGACTGTTATTATGAACTGAGAGGAGCTCAGGCTGTTTATTTTCACATGGCATTTCAATGTCTTTTAAAGTGATTTTGGTTCTCTCTGTTTTGCCATTTAACTTGACCTCCTTTTCACATTTTCCCCCAAACTCTTACATGATCTTCCCCCACCTCCTCTGCCCTTCCACTCTATCCCGTCCATCATCTACAGTTTTTTTTTTTGGTCAGTGACAGTGAAGGCATATGAATATGTAATGTACCGTACCACATTCCAGTGTAGAGATTTTTCAGTGCTGACCTAAAGGTGGAGGTACCTTTCAAGGAATAACAGCCTCGCTGTGGGAGAAATGTCAAGTGCAAAGAGACGCGAGAGACAATTCTCTCCTTGCGACATTAATCTCAATCACAGGTCCTGGAAAGTCTTGCTTGCTCCAGAGTTGAACATGCAAAATACTGTAATGCCTGCAAATAATTATCATAATATCATATCAAATGAATATTAAAATATTTAATACATATAAATCTTGTTATATTCTTCTTCTTCTTCTCATTATTATTATTTTGAGGAGCCTTTGGGCAAAACTCAGGAGCATGCCCCTCTTTGCTGCTTCCAAGCCCCCATTAAGAATAGCCATTCATTACTAAGACAGTTTCTACCCACTCGATATGTAAAAAATAAGCTAATAGAAGTGCCTCAATGTGGAATTGTCGCAAGTGTCACCAGCTGCTGGCTTCAACAGAAAAACTCTGGCTTCAGTAGACACCCTCTAACAACATTTCACTGTTGCTCATTAAATGCTGTTTTTAAAAAAAAAAAAAATATTATGATGTTGTGTAACTAAATGAATCGATTTGTTGGTGGTCCCTGAAAAAAATTACTTATTGACATTAGGATTCAACTCATTAGGAGTAAGTTTAGAGGGGTGACCGAGACACTGGATGGAGACATATGGAATTGGGAAGACGGGTGCATGGCTCATGGCTCAAGTGTGAGTTGCTGTGCAAATGTGAGTAGCACGTGTGAGGCATAGACTATAGACAGTCACCTCTGGCTCCAGAAAAACAACATGGTGAGGTTTCAAAATAATGCTTGATTATAACAAACAATAATCATACCCAGACAATAAAAATTTAAAACTTAATCAAAGGTCAGAGTAGGTCCATGTAAACCCACAATGAATCAGCCAATCTTTCCTTGTGGTCATACTACACTGCAATTTGGAGCACCGTCCTCTACGAATAGCCTCATTTGCACACTCTTGTCATGCAAAAAATTACAGGGTTGTTATATCTAGCATAACAATTTTAATTGTCAAACAGCACAAGTATGATACACAGGAAACAATTAAACCGTATAAATTATGACTAAAATAATGGAACTATTTTTAGGAAGATAATGGGTTGGCATGCACACCCGTTGCACACCCGTTGTCATGGTTGTATTTTTGTGTTATTTTCAAATCACTGTTCTTTATTATTTCAGCCAATTTCACATTTTCTTCCTTTTGTTCTTTTAAAAGAATCTCACCTGCTTTGAGTTCTGCACCGTTTTGTTCCCATCACACACACCTGTTTGCTATCGTTATTCCTCCCTCAGACTATATACTTCCTGGTTTTCTCTTTCCAGTAACCAGATTGCTGTTGTTGTGCTCCCTTCGACAGTTCAGTCCAATTCCCTGCCTTGTCCCGCTTTGTGTTTGTTCTGGTCTGGATATCTGGCTGTGTCTTTTTTTATTTTCCATCTACTTAATGCCAATGAGTCTGCATCCTCCACTTTTACACTCAACTGTGGCAGTACTACAGTTTCAGCTGAGAAACTTTAAAAAGAAGGACAAGACAGTTTACTCACTGAGGATCACCAGCTCACCGGAATACTGTTGGTCTGAGCGACTTTATTTTCTGACCTATTACAGAATTCGGGCTTGTGAGCATGCTCACAAAGTGAATGAGCAAAACATGAGAAGATATTCACTGAATTTTACAAAAGATCTAGGCTATTGAATCTGAACTCCACCTGTCTCTTGTGCTGAAACAATACAAAATAAAAGTATAGCTTAGAGTGTGGTGCTTTAAATTAAACTATTTGTTTTAGAATAGGGTGTAAATGAAAAAGACTTTTTTTACTAAAGTAAGATTCTGACAGCACCCCTCTACAACACGTCACCCTCTTGAGTTAGCTAATATTGTAGGTCCCACTTTACTTGAATTTGTGGTTTACTAATGCAAGCAATTTAAAGCCGAAGCAATAGATCAGATTGCAGAAGTCAGGAGATTGATGAACCTGTGGCTTTTAGGGCCTCTGGGCTGTTTTCCGCTCAGAAGATATTCCACCGCTGGCATTAAACGCCATGCTATGAGTTAGGATGGTGGCTGACTTTAAAAAAGCCACAAATGCATTTGCTCAGTTGAACTAAAATATCCTTACAAAATGTCATTTCATACGTATACAGAGCAAAGATGTTGGGCAGAAACTTTATCTATTTGCCACTGCAAGCCAAAAACTTCGAGCTTCTGTTCTGCAACTAAACAGTACAAACTAACTTGTGACTTGTCAAACAAACAAGAAAAGATCTGTGATTTCATTCAAAGTCAGAGCACGTGATTTGATTTTTATTAAATTTTTCTTTATGCTAATTCCTAATCGGTTCTCAATATTGAGTTACAACATTCCTAGTTTGAAGCTTGCAGCATGACACCAATGTTGGCCAGTAATTTCATATTTTCCAGATTTAGTCAACAAACTGAAGATAGATTGATCAGAGATAGATTGATGGGATTTATATATAAAAACCAAGGAAGTATATTTCTACTAAGACTTGGTGTGTAAACACGCATTGTTTAAACAGCCACATGGAGCATTGTGTTACATTATGGCCAAGTTTTACCCAGGCTAGCCAAGTTTCAAAGTGCATCAAAGAATCTTTTGGAAAATGTTTTTAAAAAACTGTCATCGCTCTTGAGATTGTTTTCACTTGATCGAACAATTTCCTAACAATGATGCTCTAACAATCTGCTGAAATAAGGCATTTTTTATTTTAGACCAGGAGACCAATGTCAAGCGTTGTGCTTGTCTTGTCCCTCAGTGTGTATCGGGAACACATCTTGGTTATGTGATGGGTGATTGAAATGTTTCCAGTTTGTTTCAATTTCTTCATCGTTTTTTTTTTTTCCTTTTGTAAGACTGGTTTTGTTGTGTGTCTGATATCTCTCTGGCTTGCTATTGTGCAAGTTTCTGGCTTTTCATGCACAAATAAAGTTGAATTGTTTGGGGTTGCGTTTGACTAGATTTCTGTGTTCAAATCCCAATCACTTTCAGCTTTATTTCGTGAGAGGAGTCTTCCATGATGTTCCCTGCCCTCTTCCAAGTTCTGGAGCGGTACAGATCCTGGATAGAAGGCAGAGGGGCTCCGATAATGTGCTCTGCAGTCCTTACAGTACACTGCAGTCTCGCTCTGTCCTTCTTGGTTGCAGCTCCGGACCAAACAGTGATGGAAGTGCAAATACAACAGGAATATTTTTTAATTGATTTTAATCTGAGCTTTCATCGTAGACCCTTGGATTAAACATGTGTTGATTTTATAATCCAACTCGAATCTCTTTGGTTCACCAGTTTCTTTGAATATATTGTGTGTTGTGTACCTACAGGCGCAAAAACACTTATAAAGGAGATTAATGAATTGAGGTAATTTTTTATTTTATTTCAGCTGTAAGCTAGAGATCCTTCTGACAAATAACAAAATAATGGCTACGAACCTCAGAGATGTGTTGGCTCACTGGTAATTCTCACTGGTACATTCATTACATAAGATATTTTAAAACCATGATTCTTAATCTTTACTTGTTCAGAAGTCTTCCTCAATCTTATCAAGAGAGCCAGAACAATAATTTGAGGCTAACAAGTTGTAATCTGTGATCTTAACAGTGTGGATGGAGAAGAGGTTTGAACCCTGGCTGGGTAATACGTGTATGTTGCCACAAGATGGCGTCCTTTCACTACTGAAAACCAGCTGGGAGTTTCCCCCGTCGTCAAGGTAAGCATCTCTAATTGCGTCCAATCGCAGGGGTGCCCAAAAAATGAGGCGAGGAAAAAGTCGGGGGCTGACATTTTCTCCAGGGTGTGCGCTGCAGGGAACCTAGCGCTGAGAGCCCGGAGCTTTGACCAGGCAGACTGCTGGGGCTTGTTTTGCAGACACAATCAGCAGACTGGTCCAAGTGCAACGACTCTAAGGACCGAGGACCGTTTGAATCTCATCTGACAGCAAGTGAGTGTGTTGCTTGTTGTTAATTGTTAATCTGGTCTTCTTTGAGTCTTTTTTTTTTTTTTTTTTTTTTGTACGCAGCCCAATCTTGTGGTCACTTAAGAGAGATAATTTACATGTATTAGTGGCCGTCTTTAGGCCTCTGGAAAGAAAAAAAAAGAAACGTAAATAGACAGCTGCTGGTATGTTTTTTTTATGTGCTGGTGTTAACATTAATTTCAGGCAGGTCCTGACTAAACTTTTGAGGGTGTGTTGTGTTTCTTACTACTTTAATAAATTATCGACACGTATCAACTCACGCATTTTAGTTCACAACAGTGGGAAGCAATCAAAAACGTGTCTCCAATGCAATTCCACCTCTTAGAAAAAAAATTCTGAGGTTTCATATTAAAGTGAACTAAAAGTAGGGCAAAATGGGGGGAGGGGACACTGAAAAATGATTCATTGTAGAAATAATGCAGCCTCCTGCGAAGCCGATTAAGGAGTTATTTTAGGGTCTGATTCACGTGAGAATATGACCAAGGAGAAGAGAAAACGACTTGAAATAAGATATTGACCTAGTATGAAAAAAGGTGCCCAAAAGATAAACTAGAACAAGGAGTTCGAAAAATGTTCTGAGACCCAAAGATTGTTTGATTAAAAATGGAGAGAACAAAACTAGAAATCTATTACACACAAAGACCCCTTATTTTTCAGTTTATTGTTAATAAAAGCTGGCACAAGCGTTCCATTTTTTTTTATTCAAATCCATTTACTCGCCTTCCTATTTTAATGTCCCATTGTGCTCACTGATGGCGTTAATTGGCATTGGCTGCAGGTGTGCTCTGTAGGTAGGCTGTCACTGTTTTCTTTTGTGTGCGTGTGATTCATTATTAGAAAAGAGGTATTAAGGGTGGTACCCCCCCACAACCCAACTGGATGCCACTGTAAATAAACTACTGGAGAATGTTCATCAGCGGAGCCAGGAGGTGCTCGGAATTTGATCGAACTCTGTGCTCGAATAATGAGCCGGTAGGCACGCGGTCAGGCAGGTTAACTGCACCTGCAATAACACAGAGAGCAACGCGCGAGCTGTCACCTGTACATTAACGGGAATTATAAAGTCGATTGTGGCCGTTTACGCGGTTCTGCTGGGCTGGTTTTACCTATGTAACATGTTCTGTACGCATTTACTAAATTAATTAGTGGTCAGTCGTGATTTACTGAGACAGCCAAAGCAATAAACACATTAATGCCTGCGACAAAAGTCTCCACGCATGTTCTTTGGCTCTTTTGTTCCAATAGAAGTGAAGTTACACACGTCAGTATTAATTCAGTTTATTTATACTATTGGAAGCTGTAATCCAGTGCGCTCACCGGTGCGCTTTTATGCACTCACTACCCTGACGAGCTGCATAAAACTGCACACACTCATCATAACAAACCACACACGGCACATTAAGCGAGAGGGGTCTAAAGCCATATGAGTGCAGCTAATGAGTTAATGTAATGCCCGTCGTGGCCGCGGGCGCAGCGCCACGTTTTCTCGGCCAAAACGAATCTCAAGACCATCCTCAGCATTTACCAGCGAGCAAGTAACTCTGCGTATTCAGTGTGATGCTATTTTTGTTTCTACATTTTCAAACTTTTACCACTGTTCGTCCTTGACGCACGCCAATAAATCCAACATGTGCTGGAATTTATTGGGATTAATACGTTATAACACTCTGCATCTGCCTCTTGTTTCTGTGGGCCCCGGAGCCCAGTTAAGGCTTCTCTGTTTCAACAGGTTCAACCTTTGTGTGCTCATTACGACCTCCATATGGCTGCCTGTGAGTATGCAGCATTTGGAGCAGTCAGCACAGTAACAATGAGTCCGTAAAACTGCGGAGGTTTTTGTTGTAAAAGTGCAACCGGTGGTGTGTGTCTGTGTGTGAGGAGGGAGTCGGGAGTTGCCAAAAGTGAATAAGAGTTTATTTTTGTTATCGTATAATTTTGGCTGCGGAACAAAATTATAGGCATCACCAAATTACAGGTAAACTGAAACGTAAGCAAACACACCAGGACTTAGGAATTTTCAGACCTCTCTCTCTGCCCCCCCCCCCCCCCCCCCCCCCCCCCCCCCCCCCCCTCTCTCTCTCTCTCCCCCGTGCGCGCACTCTATCCGCCTTGCGCACATGGTTTGGAAAATCTGGGATTGATTTTAATGGGGAGTAGCCCACCCCGGCTCATTTTACATATGGATGTACTGGAAAGCTTTCAGTTGGTTTGAGCGTCCGGCGCGGATGGGTCCAGTGGTCCAACTCCTCTCGGTATCCTCTCGCCTGACTATGTCGCGTTTCTGTTATCCCTAAATATTTTTAAAGAGGTGAATGTGAAACAGACGAAATACTTCTGCGCTTGGAGAGGACGGTTCTCATACGACAAAAAGAACCTGAAGTCTAATTGGTGTGGATCTCTTATAGGGGACGTTTTATTTAAAAAAAAAATTGAGACAAAGAAGACTTGACTCTGGGGTAAGTTGATTTACGGGTCATTGTGTCTTTTTTAATTAATACCCTTCTGGCGTTATTGTTTTTGCAGACAGATTTTAATTTTACGCACTACTTGTTTTCTCAATGGAGAGGAAAGTGAATCGCGGTGCTCAAGGTGTCAGAATGTCCATTGCCAGTTTTTTGTTTGAGATAAAGACTGTCATTGCCTTCTTAGAGACTCAGGTCGTGCGTTTAGGATGTTTTTGGCTGCTGAATCACCGGGGCACGCTGGATTTGTGCGCCGGACACCACAGACAGGTGTCAGCGTCTTCGGTTTACACCTGAGCTCGTGGGTTTCCGCAAAGAAACGACACAAAGAGCCCGTGAGTTTTAATAGACGCTTGGAACAGCTTCTCCATTACAATTTGCTACGTTTCTGCACTTGCCCTGAATGCTGCCTCTAATATTTTCAAATGACCACGTGCACATTGAAAAACACGTGTGAGATTAAAAATCAATACTGCTAATGATCCAAAACAACCTGTCAAGAGAATCCAGGACGTTGAATAAGGCCACTAAAAGTCGGAACTGATCTTCACTGAAACCTATTTGCAGACGGTGTTTGTGTTGCCCTTAAGTGATGATGAACTTGATCTGGCATTAAAATCCATTGTTGGCAAGGTGTGACAGGAAACAATAACCCTGCCAATAATGATGAGCTCCACCCTCCCTAAACTCATCTAGTACCCCTGCTCTCATGCAGCTACAAGCCTGAGAGTGAAAGCAAGTCTCATATACTGATTGCTTATCTTAAGTGCTTCAATAGACTTAAAGTATGCCCCTATTGCACACTGAATTAGTGTCAGTCATTTGACCTACTTCTTGCTCTCAATACAAATGGCAGGAATTAGTCCATGCAGAATTAAGTTCTTTGAATCTTCAGAGCTTATCACGGTTATAAAGAATGTGAAAGGTTAAGTTTGAACCGGATAAATCGGGAGCGCTGAATGTGTCCGGTGACTTGGCATTCATCTTGAGAGCACCCACAGCTTCTCTGTTTATGCAAATTAATCATCATCATTTAATTGCATAGAAACCTGCTTTGATTGGTAACAAAGTGAGGGACGTAGAGCCAGAAGTAGCAAAATATTCATGATGTGGAAGCTAATCTAAAGCAACATGGTGCAAATTTGATCCACTTCTCCAAGTGTTTGTGTGTGCACTTATGTTTGGTATTTAGGAACCTGAGAGAAAGGCCAGTGGATGGAGAAGGCTGTATTAACACAAGCAGACTGTCTTCTGCAGCCTTGAAAAGCAGCATTCCTCAGGACTCTTGGCTCCATCCACCTGACGAGTAAAGTCAACACTTCCAATATTTTTTCTTCTGTGGCTTCAGCAGTTTGACGGGGCAAAGTAATGCTAGATTTGGCTCTCTCTGTCAGTCCCTACTCTCCTGTTTTTGTTGGGTGTAACGTCATCCGCTCCTTGATTTAGGCATTTGTCATTTTGAATAAATGAAACAAACCAATTAAAAAAGGTAGGTCTGCTGAGAGCAGAGGAACAGATCGGAATCATGACTTCATATTACAGCCGTCAAGAGCTACCATTTCAGGCTCTAATTACAGAGTACACATATTTATACAAATACACAGATTTGATTTTCCTTGAATGACAGAAAACTAATTTTATGTTATATCCTTCCCAGGTTATTTACACTTGTAATTATCTGTAGGCCTTTAAATAAATGAGGTGTTAAAAGAATGGCCTCACATTCACTTCCACTTTAGAGGTGAAACAAGTTGTTGAAACGCTGTCTTACTACTGACTTAAGTGGATATGTGTTTTCTCTTAGTGACAAATTAGGTGTGTGTGTGCCTACCTGTTTGGTTAAAATACCCATCATTCGTCAGCGTGACACCCAAGATGTCTCTTGGTGTGGGAAGAGGGTCCAGGGGCAAAAATCCACATGCTCTATCCTGTCACTTCCTGCCCCCTGCCAGGCCTGCGTTTGTTAGCCACACATTTTATCCAGATGCAGAGAGATGTGCGTGTGAGGTCCACACACGTGTATGTGTGTGTGCGTGTGTGTGTGTGTACCCATTAAGTACCTATCAGTTTGTCTTATCTGGTGTGAATAGATTATTACATCTGCAATGATGGAAAAGCTTGCGGTCTCAGGTGAGAAGGATGGTCCAATTTGTCTTTTTGTGCGTTTTTAAAAAAAAAAATTTATCCCCAAAGGAACTTCTGTTTGCCTTCTGTCTGTAAACAATGAAATAATGCACCTGGGCCTATCAAATGTAGGCAACGAGATAGCTCATTGCTCATCTTCCTCATGGCTAAATAGTAGGTAAGAACTAAGGGCAAAACAACCACTGTTTAAGGAGCAGACATCCAACAATTAGAAGAGGCTCTCTCCTGGCATTTTAGCCTGCTAACATGAGTCCAAGAGACAGACGATTAGGGCATTTACACCCTGACCTCTGACCTTTTAGGCAAAGGTCCCCTGTTGTGCTGTAACATTGCCCCGAAGGTAGAATGAGCAAAGATGAAGACTGAGAGGAGAGTTAAAAAGAAAGAGGCGAAAGGAAGTTGCCTGAATCCCAAGCAGAGGCATCCTTTATAGTGTTTCTTCATGTGCGAATGAAGACAGACATTAGCTGTAAATACTGAAACTACTAGAGAGTCTGTGTTTGTCCATCAATGTGTGTGTTTAATGTAATGTATGCAACCTCGCAAGCACTTAATAAAATGATTTGTGGTTTTCTCCCCCTGTGAGTTCAAAGTGGGTCCGTGCTTTCAGCTGTGGGGTAGAGGTTGCGCTTGTGCAATGGAAAAAAAAGACTGTTTTTTTCTGTTAGTTTTTTTTTTTTTTTGGGGAAAACCACGGCTTTGCCTACCGCAGCCAACCTTCAAAAGGCTTTGAAGGAGCATTCGCCTCTCTTTTCCTTAAATCCATCCACCCCACTAAACAAGCTACTTCCTCTCATATCCAGGAACACCTCACCTGCCCCTGAAGCCGCTGTCTGGGCTGTGCCCGTGTCCAAATGTTCAATCAGGGAGCCCCGACTCCATCTACATGTGCTGAAAACAGTACAGTTTGGGAGGTTTAACCTTTCAGCATCTCTTGCGTGGCTTTACTATCTCTATAACCCAGCTGCATGATAGTTTTCTCATGACAGACTTTTATAGCAAATCTGTGGCTCTGTCAATCATTGCAGGTCTGTGGGTGTCACCCCTTTCTCAGGCGCATCTTGACAGCACATGTATGGGAAATATTTCTTGTATTTGAAAGCGGATCACAGCTAAACATGGGCGGCTATAAATTTTCAGACTCCGGTCTCTTCTCTCCCAAATTCATCTTCCTGACAGTTAAAAATCCAACTCACATTGGTCTTTTTTTTTTTACTTTGCAACAGTTCATCAGACTGTTCATTCTTGGGAATGTCATGGTTGCTTTAAAACCCTGCTTTTATTTTGGAAAACCTGTTGATATGCTGTAGCATAAGATTTTTTTAAAGTTTTTTTTTTTTATTATTGGATCGCAAGTATATAAATCTATCATGTCTCTGGTTAGAATAAAAAAAAAATCACTTTCTTGTTTTTGTGGTTTACCTGCATACAAAGCTGTTGTAAACCCAGCTACATTACTTTTTAATGTTTTAGGGTTTTTTACATTAATTTAAAGGTTTTACCTTGGATATTGGAGACGGATATGTGAAAACAAGTAAAATAAGTCTTACTTTATCTTAGACGTTAACCCTGTTCAACCCTGCGACTGGTGAGTCACCGGGGTTTAAAACTGCCTGCACACTCATTTCTTTCCCATCCCCACACCTCAAGTTTTCTCACCAAAAACACTGACCTCACTGAACCCTCCTTTAACTGAAAAAAAATACCACAACCTCTCCTATCAGCATTTTCCCCTTACTTTTGTGCTAAAGTCTACTTGTGGATAAAACAGATAGTGCCAGCTTAACACAACTTCCTGTCAGAATCTGTGAGAACTGGCCTGACCTCATATTCCACCTTGCTCTGTCTGGCGTCTCTCCTTCGGTTTGGTTCTGGATCAGGTTCTGTTGACTCAAAGAACTGCTGTCTGAGTCGGGGCCAGCCATGTGGGCTTGGCCACAGAAGCTGCTACATTCCTCTGCTGGGCGTTCAGTCTTACTCTCTGTTGTGTGTCTTTCTGTCAGATGGAGGTAGACAATATATCCCTCAAATGTGTTCCCTGCTTTGATTTAATCCACACAGGTGTCTTCAAACCGAGATGTATTATAGTAACTAGAAAAGTAATAGAGAGCACTCCTTTTGAATGGGGCTGGGTATTTTCACATTAAACCTCCCAAGAGTGCGCACACACACTCACGCACTCACACCCTCTGGGTAGGTTTTAAAAATTTGTCAGTGATCCCCTTGCTAATGACGCCCTCAGCTGTGTGGGTTGACCCCTTCCTGCCCTCGAGCCTCCCTCCTCCTCCTCGGTCCTTAATGAATGCCAGTGAAAAACTCAGAGTATCCGACACCCCCACGTCCACCATCCGTTCACACACACTCACACAAACAGTGGGATCCTCATCACCACCTGGGAGACACACATCCTCAAGTGGAATTCAGGTCACCAATATCACACCCAGGTTACCTGAAGCCTGTCAGTCATGTTGATTCATCTGGACAGGCTTAGTTTCCTATCAAGTGTGTGTCCGTGTGTGTTTGCATGCGTGTGTGTGTGTGTCTGTGTTTAATTTAACAGAAAGGATAAGGTTGAAGCGAGCATCATAATGATAGCTTTTTTGAGATTTTCTTTTTTTCTTGTGAATGACGCATAGATTATTTATATTCAGTTTTGTGACAGAAGGTGAAAGGAAACCGACCTGTCAACTTGGGTTCTCTTGATGAATTTAAATGAAAAACCGAGACGCAAAATCATTTAGTTGAAAAGTATCAGAAACTGCATCAAACCATCTGTGTATAGGGGGATTCCTCCATAATAATGATAAGAATGAAGTTTTCCCTACTGTTGGTCCACTAAAAACAAATCTCGGCTTTGGGCAGTTGGCTATAAACCCTCTCGGACTTACTGTAAAGCAGGCTGGAGGTATAGCAGGGTGTCCCCAGCTTGCTGTTATCTGAGACGGGAAACCCAGAAGATGTTCATTCACTCCCAGTTCCCAGAGTGTGTCCACCTCGCCAACTCTCGAGACCAGAGTGATAGACTCCTACTTGGGATACAAAGTGGCTCAGCTGTCCCCCTCCTATCCTCACCTCCCCCCGGCGCCCTCCTCTACACCCAAGCCAAATAAAGCCTCTCAGCGACTTCTGTTTTCCTAATCTGTGAACTCTGACAGAGGCGCCCACGCTTGAAAGAGAGACAACTCAACATGGGATGATCTCCCGGTGACAGGGAGAAGCTGAAAAAACGTTCCCTGGAATGTTTCTGCTGAAACTACCAGACCACCCTGTCATCTTCCTGTTTCTCTTTTTCTCTCACTCTGTCTTCCTGTCTCTCAGGGTTGATCCCGCTATTACTCACCCACCTCTTTTTAATCTAATTTCCCTCCCCCTCCCAACATCTCCCTTCACTAATTGGGCTGTCACTGGTTGATTAAAACCATTGAATCTTCCAATTGCCAAATAGCCTGAGTGGTCTTTGTGGTAAAACACAACTTCTAATACTAGGGACTTCCCCATAATTTCCCCCCTCTCTGGCATACTGGGCCTCTATTACCAATGGGTAAATTATTTAAGTGTTGTAGGTTAGCCGCTGGGGATTGTAGCACGTTAGCACAAGAGCAGATTCATTGCCATTAATCCACAGAGGAATGCTGTAGTTTCTATGTAGGTTTGTATTGTCACAACATTCAGAGCAGCTGTGTATTTGGAAATGGTTGAACTGCCAAAAGTGGTATCAGATGGTTGAAAGTCTGTGGGGCAGGTTAGACCAACCTTAAAGGTGTAGGATATAGAATGGTTTGTGAAGGGATTTTGTGAAGTACCTGTCGTTAGAGGAGGTAGTTTGGAGTTTTTGTGAAGCAGCCCTGATGCACTGAAGCTACTTTCATCATGTTGTGCTGTGCAGTGTTGTTCACATATTTTCATTGGGACATTAATTGTGAAAGGGCAAGGACAAAATTGGCAGTGTGGTGCAGACTTGGCACAAAGCGGCCCCTTTTCTTTCTCCAACCTCACCTTTCTCGAATTTCCACAGAATATTCATCAAAATCATCCAGCAATCAACCTTCATGATGATCAGCTGGACACGCAGATGGCAGCAGCAGGTGTAGGGACGTCATAAGCATGTGAGGAAAAAGCAGTGTTTGGCATAAAGGCAAGGGTGATGCTTGGCTAAACATAAACCCAGCTGGTGTTCTGGCAAATTGTGCAGCCATGAAAAAATGTAACTATCAACTGCATAGTCGGCACCAATCAGCATTTAACTAAAATTGGCCCCGATTCATAATTTCTAAATTGCTCATTGATAGCACTGACTAGTCAACAGAACACAGGTCCTCTTGTAAATGCTGCTCTCAAATTGTTGCTTCACAAGAGCGTCAGACATTGTAATTTATTTTTATTCCAAAAATATTAGAATGATTGGCAAGTAAAAAGAAAAACAGGTTCTCTGGGCAATGCTACTTTCTCATGCTCTCATGTTGGAGTCAGAGAGGACCCACTAATAAAACTTTGCAACAGATCTGCTCTGCCTGAGATGTCCTTGATTTCCTGTATTTTGAGATGATGGATCCTCTAATGGCTTTGCTCTTGGTAATCACTGAAGGCAGAGGCCCCAATACAGCTATGTGTCAACTACACCTACATCCAGTGATGTAACTTCAACAACATTAGGTACAAAAAGTACCACACACCTTCCAACTTGCAGCGTATCTGAACTTGCAGTTCGATGTTTCTCCTATATCAAAATTTTTGTGCTAAGCTAACTGGCTGGTGATTCATGTTCACTTTATAGACATGAGACTGGTATTGATCTTTTCATTTAACTGTTGGCAAGGAAGAGTTCTTCCTCAAAGGTCAGGCTTTTGCTTTTTTTTTTTTGTCTTTTGGAACAATAAAAGTTGCAAACTAATCCAACATTTCTGTGTGGTATTCATCATCTTCCTTGGAGAGACACTGGCCTGCAGCTGTTGCTACTTCAACCACATTTAATGAAAGATGATTTCTTCCCTCACTGTGGGGAACTTGTGGCTTGTTGATAGCATAATCTTTTGCTGAATCAGATTTTTTTAGTATTTTAAGGGTAAACCTGTGACATTTTAATGCTGACATCCCGGTATATCTTTGAGATCCATATAAAAAGATGTGGAACTAGGTTGCATCTTTAAGTTTATTTTTTTCCACTGCTGGGGACTGAGTTTTAAGTTGTTTTTTTTGGATTATCTCAGAGCTTTTAACACTTGCTGCAAGGCTAGCGTCTATTTAGGAAGTCAGACATAATTAAATTACAATAATTAAACAGTCCTTTCACAGTCCTCTTTTTGTTTAACCTACATGCTCATCTTCCAGATCCACCTCACAGCACCAGACCCTGGAAGAGTATTCCTGCAAGCTCAGTAGCATGGACCACACCATATTTAGTCATCCTGAGTCCCGACACAGACCAGTGCAGTCCTCCACCCTTAATCTGTCTCCCTTCTGTTTCTCCCTCTCTAATTTTTTATGCCCTTCACATAGCTTCCTCTATCTCAGTCACTTTCCCTCTCTCTCTCTCTCCCACTGCTCCAATTTGTCTCTGTCCTCGCTCGCCCTCCCTCAGGTCATTTCTGCTTTATCACTGTCATGCCCCTTACTGTTTCTTTCCCCCTTGTGTGTCCTCCTTTTCACTCTTACCCACCATAACTCTTTGTTTCTTTGTCCCCTTCCCTCTGATCTGTGTTAACGCTATTCTTGTTTGTTTCAAAACTTTCTTTACCCACCTCAACAATATGCCCATCGGATCGTGAGGTTGAGTAAATCCCTCACTCTCTTTCTTCATCTGTTCCAGTTCCTTTCTATCCCTCATCTCTGAATCCCCTCACCGTAAATGTACTCAGATGGACATGCTGTTGGTGGTGGCTGCACATGGAAGCTAATGAGTTGCTAATTCCATCAGCCGTTTCTCCATGACCTACCCAGTGGGTGTCAGGCCAGCGAGCCCCAGCCAGTCATTTGATGGAGTGCTTTGGCTGATAAACTCCCATCTGCGTGCCCACTTTAACCTCCTCTCTCCTCAGACTCATGTCATTGATCAAATACTTTACATGTCCTGGCAAGATCTCTTACTTAAATCATTCATAAGCAGGCTCATACTCTTCAATCATTGTAGGTATTATAAATCTTTAAATACTCGTATAGATTATATTGGCTATATGCATGCCTACTTTAGTGCCCTCAGTTATAGAAATTGCCCTGTTTTTTGGTCTTCCTTAAAAGTCCAGTAAGTGAACTATAAGACGAAAAACAAAATATTTGTATGCCTAACCTTGTGCTTGGTGATAATTACTCTCACATTAAGTTTATAAAACTCATGCAGAGTTCACTACAGGCCTGGATGAATATGCATCCCAAACTGTAATTCCATTATATAACTAGCAGGACAATCGCTGAGGTCAAGTCTAGACTTGGAGATAAGATAATTTCCTTGTCAAAGTAAGCTTTCCTGAACAACTACTAAGACATGGTTTTGGCTGAAGTCATAATCAAGATCAGAACTGATTGAAGGTCTGTTTTATCAATAATTATCTAGGACTTGGCATCCACTGTCTACTTCAGAGCTCAGGTGTCACATGACGTAGTTATCCCAGCTAAAGCTCAGTGAAGTCAAAGAAATCTAATAAGATTCTATAATGATGTGTACTTGCTAAACAAATCTGGTTCTGCAGTAGGATGCAGTTGTATTTGTTCCTCTACACTGCCTCTCTGCTCTATGTAATTCCCTCTCACTTTTTTCCTTTAACACCCAGTCTGTGCTTGAGAATGGGCCAAATGGCTGGGCTTAAGCACTTGAGCACAGAAGAGTGGTCCTATTTAACTGGCCACTTGGTTCTTTTTTTTTTTTCTAGGTTTGCCGGCTTTGGACTTTTCACACAAGAAAAGAACAAAACTTTTTTTTTGCTCCCCCCCATCTTGCCTTAAAGCCGTCCATCTGCTTTACCCTCTTGACTGAAGTGGATACAGAGGGAACCTTTTGTTCTACCAAGATGAAGAGGGATGCTGTAGTTTAGAAGGGAATGTGAGGGTAGGAGGAGATGGGTGTCACTCATTGTAATTTAATAAATACCTAGTAAAGAGGATTGGGGTGCCTTCTTAACCCCTCAGCTGCAGTGAAATGGGGTTCATCTAGATGTGACACCCAGGGACGTAAAGGGGGATTAAGAAAGGAAAAGCCTCTGGCGATATACATCTCTTTCTGTTTCTTTCTTTTCTTCAAGGCTTTTAACTCACTGCACCCCTCAGTCTTTCTCTTTTTGGGACCAAGTGGCCTCTCGTCTAACTGTGAGCATATAAATGATGCGATCCAGATACCTATCTGGACTCAGAGATTTAAAAAGGCCTGAATAGAATTGTATACCCTCGGTTCTCTTGTATGGAAAGTAATGCTCAAATAGCTGTCACTTTCGGCGAGGTTTGTGGTTTAGTAAATTACCGTAATGGTGCTTACTTTATTGTGCAACAAAGGTGTTTCAATGGTTGATACTCTGTAAAATGAAAAAATCTGACAAAGAGCAGGGTTACAGCCATGTCCTTTAGTTTCCTTTTTTTCAGCACTAGCTCTTTCGACAAAGGTTTGACCGGGGTGACACGCGATTCAATGCTGTGCAGCACCACCAGTGATTATGGGGTAACTTCTGCTATGCTTTTTCAAGCATAACCAGAAGGCTTAGCCAGCTTTGACCTGAATAGAAGTATTGAATGAGAGGATGGCATTGAAATTCAGGATGCAGTTACTTCCAGTCACTAATGTCTCTCTTTAAATGGTCACATCTTTTTTCTTGGGCCCCTCATCTAGCTGTCTGATCCTTTGACAGGCTTTTAGTCAATGAAAACATTCACTTGGAATCGTATTGTGTAAAGATCCTACTTCATTTCCTTTATAAGGTCAACTATGATTTGGTTTTAAGGATGCATAGCTTTGTTTTTATGCAATGGATCAGTGTCACTTTCCATCTTATATCCTGTTATGGTAAAAATATGTCTATGACATTGACCTTTCTGTGTATTTCTCTCTCTTACAGGAAAGACTCTGGTCAGTCTGAAGTGCAGGGTCACTGAGCTCAGACACTCTCCTTCCACTGACTCACAATTATACACACAGGAGAAAGTTAGACACACAGAAACATCTCTTTTAAAACACATACACCCATACACTAGTTCTTGCACACAGTTTTTTCTGGTTACACACAAAGTCTCAGCTTTGACTAAGTGCACACTCACATTCAAACACAGGCCTTTTGAGCAGGATGAGGGAACCTTGGAGATGCCTGCTGGGCCTGTCCCTTCTGGTTTGCTCAGCCTCTGCCCACAGTGCCACCAATCCCTTCGCAGGTCAGCAGACCCCTCTAGATCCTTGCTATGATGATACAGGGGTAGCCCGCCGCTGCATTCCTGAGTTCATCAATGCGGCCTTCGGCAAGGAGGTGATGGTGTCCAGTGTCTGTGGCCGGCCTCCGTCCCGCTCCTGCAGTGTGGTGGAGCGGGGTGATGAGCGGCCTTCTGTACGCGCATGCCAAATCTGTGATGCAGCTGACCCCCGCCGTGCCCACCCAGCTTCCTACCTCACTGACCTCAACTCGGCCCAAAACCTCACCTGCTGGCAATCAGAGAATCTGAACACCTCACCATACAATGTGACCCTCACCCTTTCACTGGGTAAAAAGTTTGAGATCACTTATGTCAGCCTGCAGTTCTGCTCACCACGTCCTGACTCCCTGGCCATATACAAAAGTATGGACTACGGCAAAACCTGGATGCCCTACCAGTTCTACTCCTCGCAGTGTCGACGTATGTACAATAGACCTAACAAAGCAACCATTACCAAACAGAATGAACAAGAGGCTCTATGCACAGATGGCCACACTGACCTCTACCCACTTTCTGGAGGGCTCATTGCTTTCAGCACGCTGGATGGACGACCCTCTGGTAAAGACTTTGACAACAGCCCAGTCCTTCAAGACTGGGTGACTGTTACAGATATCCGCATAGTCTTCAGCCGGCCCCAGCTACCCCGGGAGTTTGTACTGGGGGCTGGAAGCAACAGCGGAGGGAGGGATGACGACGCTATGGCAATAACATCCACACTGCCAACATATTTCTATGCAGTGGGAGACTTCCAGGTGGGCGGGAGGTGTAAATGCAATGGTCATGCTTCCCGCTGTCTGAAAGACAAGGAAGGCAAACTGGTGTGTGACTGCAAACACAACACAGAAGGACCTGAATGTGACCGCTGCAAGCCCTTTCACTATGACCGACCGTGGCAGAGGGCCAATGCTCGCGAGGCCAACGAGTGTCTGCGTAAGTCTTTCTTTCTGTCATTCTGTCATTCTTTATGTGCTTTTAATGATCTATTTATGCAACTGAAGCGACAAAAGTCTAACCTTCATGCCATTTCTTATCTTTCTGGACCAGAACAGAGGATAGTCCCTCTGTTGCTCAAATATCAAAGATAAAACATTCACATTCTTTGTGATTCTTAGTCACAGCAAAGAAAAGAGAAAATGAGGCAGAAAAAAAAGAGTGGTGTTGACTGACATAAGGGGAATTGATAGTGTTGCCAGCATATACCGATTCGTTTTGTGTTTTTTCAGGTGAAGAGTTGTGGTACCAAGCAGGGATTTAGCAGGCAACTTTGGCAACACCTCTGAAAACACAAGTCTATATGCTGCCTTCCACTCGCATTAGCCTCTTGCATTTACTGTTCAATGACTACTGCTCTCAACAGAATCTTGTTTTCTGTATTATGAAAAAAAACTCTTCTGCACAAGCAAGTCTAAACAGTGGATGACAACATCTTGACTCATTGGCACACTGCTACAGCCAAGTCATCCAAGAATGTCATTTGGCAGCGTTTTCCTTTACTTGAAGACATGCTCACTAAAAGTCATCCAGACTTGTTCTGAAAGCTTGCCTAAAAAGATAACTGCAGTTTCTGTAGCCATTTTTGTTTTGGATTTAGGTCTTCCATGATAACAGGTTTTTGAAGTGCTATTTAGTACATATATCAATTTAATGACTGCAAACATTTTGGATATATATGAATCTTTTCTTATTTCATATGTTTGATGTTTCTTTGGTCATTTTTACTGTTAGTATAAATAGACATTGGTGGAACTTAATTCGGGTAAATTTTTCTTGTCATAAAAATTTGTTAATGTAGGTAAATAAAACCATATTTGAAACCGCTGTCCCCATTTTAACCTTTCCCTGTAATGAAATGAAATTACACCCAGAGAGAAAAACACACTAGTAGAACATTTAAAAACAGTCTATATTTTTCTAACATGTTGTAATTGCCCAGTGAGCTGGCCTGAGATCATATTTAGCACTGAACAGTGCCAGATCTGTTTAAAGGAGACCGAAAGTGACAGAGCCAAAGGCGCATATGGCTATTTTAGCATTAGAATGGCCAACAAATGCTTCCTTCCCTCACTAGGTTCTCTGAAGCCTCCCATGCTAACCTTTGGCTTTTGATGCATCTCTGAAACCCTCAATTACTCAGCCCACAGATACACGCAAACACACACACACACACACACACACACACACACACACACATACTTATACCTAACCTCCTCTATAACAATATCCTGTCAATCCCTCAGTGTTTTGTTCCTCATACTTTTGCATACGCCCTCTTTCAAATGTCCCTTAGCTGTTTGTGAAGTGTTACGCCCGCTTCCCATAAATCTTTTCTCTGGGGGATTGATATGTCACTTCCATCCAGGATTTTTTGACTAAACAACCTGGCTGCGCTGGCTGCACAATACAAAATGACTTAATCTCAGTGTTGATACAGTGTAGTTAATGCTCGTTGCTAGTTGCACGCCATACCTGATCATACATTCAAGCATGCCAAAAAGTCAGTCCCAGCTGTCCCCAATTTCATGTTCCAAAAGCCTCTTTACAGCTCATTCCGGTAGAGCTGCATCCAAAATATCCTTAAAGTAGCAGGAGAGCTTTAAAAAGCCTCCACAGTGCGTACTCTAGTCCTTTTTTGAAAAGGCACCAAACACTTGTTTAATTTCTCAGATTGTTTTTCTTCCTGACATAGTCCACAAATGGGGTCTTCAGTGTTCGCCCTGAGGCATGCCACTGTGGCAAGGGGGGTTTGGGTATGTTGACGGGAAAAGTGAGTAAGAGTGGCAAGTTACAGAGGCGAGGAGTCCCCCCAAAGTCCTCAGGGTGTTTGGGTTGGAGGGAGAGTGTGAGGGCTATGATCTTTTGTTCTGTGGTGACAAATAAAGCTGACTGGGAGTTGGTATGTGGGTAATTACAAATACAGAGAAGGCTTTTGTTTCACACTTGTCACTGAGTCAGTCAGTTCTTTTAAAATTGATGTGGTTTAGGTATCTTTTAAAATATTTTTTAGGTATTGCAGTTTTAATTTTTTTATCCTAATTTTTAACCTACACAACAAGAGCGCTGTGTTTGACTGGTTAGGTTGATTGTCCTTAAGTTTTCCTGAATGTTTGACATGCCCTGCGCCGAGATTGTTGTCTAGTCTCTTGGCAAGCTAATGCACTGTGTCCAGACACGAGCCATGATCGCACCAGCCCATCTGCCGCCTTCCTCTCCATGAATCCTGCCTCAAGACATTGGTTTACAAATCCATGCTGAAGTAGTCAGGGAGGGCAGCCTTGTAAAGGACCGTGTCTGTTTGCATTGAGGTAGACATGATGGAAAAAGCTGTGATTTATCTGGCTCGAGTTTGAGCCACAGGACAGAATGAGGAAATAGATGGATAAGAGCTATTAGGTTTCGGGTTGTGATGGAGTATTGGCTTTCTGTTGGCATGGCTGACGTTGTAATGTAAATACTTTAAGTTGACTTAAAAATGGGAGATACTCTATCATATCATAATAGAGTCTGCCAAAGTCACTGTATAAGATGAAGAGGCCTCTTGTGGAGTCAATGACAATGTGACATCCTGAGCAGATGATAATTTACGGTGCTGTAGTAGCTCTCTGCTCTTGGCGGCGTCTGTAGCCATCTTGGCCCTGCTTGGCTGCGCCACCAAGCCATTCTGTTCTGCAGCCCTTCCTCTCCCTCATTTGTACTCGAACCACAGGAAGTCCAGAGCACTGCTCTGGGACACTACGAGCTCGAGGCCAGACACCATCCATCCCTAATGGACCAGCCAAGCCAGGTCTGCTCCCAGTGTTGCACCAGGCACACTGGTATGCATTCATTGCTTGAAATTCAAAGGTCATGTGAAGACTGTTTAAACAGCCAAAAATACAGGTGAGTTGTGGCTGGTAGTGGAGCTGCCTGTTCCTGCTCTGCTGCAGTGTTTGGGTGTGGTGCTGAATATTTTGAATAGGAAATTAGACATCTTGAGAAATGAGTGATATGGTGTTCTGTTTTTGCACAAGAATGGTAGTTTCTTTAAAAATCAAATCAGTCAACCAAATAACTATTTACGGTAGAGTCTCCACATACATCTGATCATGTCATCACCTGTACAAACCTGCACAATATACAGTTACTACCTCTAAAGTTATTGCCTGTTATGTAATATATGCTATTAGATCACGTCTGCCACATTAATAAAACAGCAGCTGCATTCAAATGTGAGATTTACAGCATAAGAACAACCAGCAAAACAGACAGGTTTTGAAATTGCAAGTGTGGTCATGCATTTTAAGGGGGCTTTTGGTGGGCTCAGCCTCTTTTTTTTTTTTTTTTTTTTTTTTTTTTGGAAACTATTAGCTGGAATTACAGAAGACATTGACAGATGGTTTTCCTAGGGAAAGCATTGTGATACAGCAAACGTGTGTGTTAGAGGAAGGGGCCAGCCAGGAACACGTGCTCAGGAACATGGCTCAGATGAAGCTCTCAGATCTGCAGGCCAGAGCTGGAAAATCTGTAGACCACAGAAGAGCAAATTATTCTTTTTTTCAAATCTCTCGCTACATTTTACTTGCTGGCAAGGGGCAGATGGTCATTTGATGCTGATTAGAATTTCAAAATAGACCCCACCCCCCCACCGCATCTCAAGGGCAAGCAAAGGTCAAGCCCATGTTCCAACCATAGAGCAGATTCATCAAGACATTTTTTAGGCCTTGCGATTGAGAAATGACCTCATTCTTAAACACACCACATTCGGCACCACGGCACTTTGTGAGGTTGAATGACTTGGGTAACATGAGCAGCAATAGATTTTATAGTTTCTCAATCTTAGTACGGAGAGGAGCAGAATCTATGTGCTCTTGTTCTTACAACATAATGTTATTTGGTTTTGGGTAAAACAAAGCTAACATGACCAGAGACTGTTAGAACCTGGAAAATTCCACTATGCAACACACAGCATAATGATATTCAGTTGAAATGTTAATATCTGTCTCTAGAGGGCATTATAATATGAAAAGATGCTGTAAAAATGCCAGACTTGCCTTGATATTACAGCATGTATATGCCATGTTCTCTTTTTCACTTTCCCCTCCCACCTCAGATGCCTGTCGCTAGAGGCTAACAGGGAACCAGCACTCAATTACTTACAGAGCGACTCTGAAATGAACAGGAGATGTTTGTGTGTGTACATGTATGTGTGTGTGTGTGTGTTTATGTTGAAGGGGTTTGCTGAGCGAAAGAAAGTGATTCTTGAGAAAGAAACCTCCGGTGCTTTCACATAATTACACTGCACCAAAAAAAAAAGAATCGTGTCTATGGAGTAGTTGGTGTGACACAAAAGAGCTACAGCATGTTGAGGCCAACAAACATGATTTGAATTAGATTTGTTTTTGTTTGTGTTTTAAGGATTTGATGCAGGACAGCAGGGTTTTCGGTCATTTAGAGATGGATGCATTTCTTGTTCTTAGAAGGCAATCTGGCAAGAAAGGAACCCAGTGAAACAAATGGTCAGGACAGCAAAGTGTCAAATAACAGTATCAGTGGGATTCAAATGCTGGATCTTTGAAAAATGCTCTTTGGCTGCCAGTGGGCACGTCAGTTTGTGTGTGTGTGTGTGTGTGTGTGAGCTTCTTTTTGTGTATGCATATGTATCTCTGTGCATTTGTGCATGTGTCAGAGACTCATAATCTAGTGCTGCGATGTAGTTTTTCATCCTAGTGCCAAAGCAAACTGGAGAAGCTGCAGTGTGTGCCCACCGTGCTCTCCCAGGCCCACACTGACTCTCTCCCACAGATGGTAGCAATCACCTCCTGAGGTGCTTGTCACCACCGGCATTCTCTTCCTCTCTGTCAGTGTGTAACTGACTCTTGTCAAAGATTAACTCTTTGCGTGGATATTTCCCTGTCAGCTACTTCTTATCAAATGTATTTTCCCCCTTTATGCTGAAATCCACCTTTTTCTCTGGCTACTGAATTATTTGTGTTTAGGTAACAATTTAATTTACAGTGTTGCAATCCTCTGTGCTGTATTGCATAAGAAAATTTGTGGATTCTGGCTGCCCACCGGTATTGATGGTGGTCGCCAGATTCCGATACTACTAGGACAGAACAGTCTCTAACACTTCTTATTTTTGTCTTTGGTGGACAGTGTCATTGTGCCTTCAACAAACTGCTCTCAAAGAATTATGTTAAATGAGCGTGGTTTTAAATTTGTAAGAAATTGATGCCAGTACCACAGAGTACAACCGACTTTTCCTGCTTGGTCACCAATGTGACTAAGTAGAGTTTTCTTTTTTTAAATGTACTTCATTCATATGAGAGCAAAAACAACGTTTAATCTTTCCAAGTAGTTTAAGGAAGTTTTAAGTAAATAATCCTAACCCCAAGTAGTTTTGATGCAAACTTAACCAAAGCCAGATCGAAAGAAAATAAAGGTAAAAGTAACATGCCTAAACTTGGCCAAACGTTAACAAGAAGCAACCCAAGAAAATAACAATATTTACATTCAGAAATCCATGCAGGGTATGCTTATTTATAATACTGCATTTGTGTTATTCTACCACCTTCCCTCCCTGCAGCTGTGGGTTTCCGTACTGCGTCAACTGAATGAAGGAATTCATATGTGCACCACAAAAAAAGCTGTTAATTGGTGTTCAATTGGAATATTGCTCCAGTTTCTGTGGGGCCAATTCCTAATTTCAGCACATTATGTTCAGCTACCACATAATGTGGTGTTAAAGAGGTTGTACTTATTTCAAGTATTTCTGTGTGATCATCAGCTTGGTTTGAATGAATTCATGCAAACAGAGAATATGCACATAGTTACAGAATACAGCAAACGTTTGCACCAGTTCCTGCATGCAGATGGATTGCTTCTGTGAGAAGTGCAGTTTAACTTAACCTTGAAGTGGGATGAATAATCTGGGTGCATATTTATCAACCTCAAAGCAAGTCTTTTCAACAGGTAATGAAATCTGCATAATAAGGTTTTGATAAGTGGTGGTAAAATAAGATGCAGAACTTTAATTCTAGTCGGAAGTTTTCACTGCCTTTCTTTTTGACATCACGGTGCTTGTCTCAGTCCTTTGTGAAACAGTTTTTGTTCGTGTGTTACTTTTTTTTAACACTCATCCATACGTTTATGTTCGGACACCAAAAAAAAGTTGAGTAGTGTTAGGAAAATGGTTTAATTTAAAATACAACAGCATTCTACACAGTGCCACCATCTGACAAAGTAGGAGTAACACCTGGTTCTTCTCTGAGAAAAGGTTTTGGTTAAATGGCAACATTTTATTCTCAAGACTGCCTGGAATGGATGAGATATGATAGAAGACTAAATAAGACTATACTAGAGCCCCTGGGTGATATTCAGGCTCATACCTGTACTGCTTACTCTTTTAGCATATCCCTATACACCAGTTCTAAGAGCCAACCCATCTCTGCTTTTCAGCCCACAATTTTAACGTCACCTTTACTGCTTCAAATGAGCTTTTAAAAGGGGTTAGAGCCATAATTCTCAACCATTTTTGCTGTTATGTCGAGCCAAGGGAGTTAATTTACACAGTATGTTCCATCTGTCACTTCCCATTTCAAAACTTGCTTAGGCATCTCATGCATTGCCCTGAGTGGACCTCATGATTGTATATGCCAAGAATAAAAGCAAAAGTAGAACGGTTACAGTTTACCTTGGTTTATTCTGATCTCCCATGATATTTTGATTGCACAACATCCTCTGCTTCTTCCCCTGACTGTAGGATTTTGCCTTTGGAGAAAAAGAGTAAGTGAGACAGACAGAAAGGGAAGGCAATGGCAGGGCAGAGATAACAATGTTTAGATGTGGAGAAGAGAAGTGGACCAGTGAGAGGGAGCAGAGCTGAGGACTCGACTCTCCACTGACACCAGGCCCCCCAACCAGGCAACCTTCCAGCTTAATCTTGTTAAATATTTTTGCCTGCCTGATGCCGTGCAGAAAGAAAAAGGGAAGATGGCCGAAACCGCCGACAAGAGAGAGTGGGCTGAGGAACGGAAACAAGCAAAGAGAGCTGGAAGTGACCAGTAAGAGTATTTGAGATGGGGGTCTTGTGAAAGTAAGAGGAGAGAGAGAAGGAGAGCGGAGGAGGGTTGGGAGAGGAATTAAAGGGACTCTAAGTTCAAAAGGGCTCCCAAGAGCCTGCTCTTAAGCCCACGGCATGAGGCTAACCACAGAAACCAGCAGAAAGGGGAGGGTTGAGATGTGGTGTGAAAGCTAGATGGGAGAGATACGTCTATATGGATGAAGAGGAAGGAGCGAATGGAACTAAAATGACTTTGTTACAAAGAGACAGAAGCACAGTCTAAATGAACACAGCAGGGCTAGAGAATTGTAGTTTCTTGTTAGTCCTCTTTTCAGCGTTCTTAAATCTTTGTCTAGTTGTCCACAGCTCTTTAGAGCTTACGGAACCAGCAGAGCTTACATCTGTTTAAGACTCCATTCACCCTTTTTGTGTATTAAATCACTTGGTCCTTATTGTTTTGTGAGAGGTTACTACCTCTTGTACAAGCCTTTGATGGGTGGATGTTTATGTATGTGTGTGTGTGTGTGTGTGTGTGTGTATGTGTGTGTGTGTGTGTGAGTGTGCACGCCTGTATCCACACTGCCATGGCCATAATGAGGAGCTAATTAACCGGGTGTTCCCCCTCAGTGCCCTGAGCAGGTGGCTGGAGCAGCCAGGTGGAACCCAGCCCAAACACACACACAGCGTACACACTGACACACATACATTCACATCCTGGCAGTAGCCCACATAGCAGAGCCTGTTTGGCCAGGCGGAGAGAGCACCCAAGGGGGGGCAGCAGCAGGTCTGGACCACGGTCTGGGCCAAGAGGGGAAAGGTGGTGGTATGAGCCCTCCAATTTTCAAACCAATTTTAGCCATGGGATTTGGGTTTTGCACGGGCATCCAAAATCATTTGGCTGTGCTTACCGGCTTGGATTTGTTCAAGCTGGAGGAAAAATGAGGTTAGATTTATCCCTGACATATGGAGGGGGGAAGAGAAGCGGTGCACTCCACAAACAGACTTGCGTTTTATTTGTTGAGCACAGTCTTTAAGGGCCAATTTGTCATAACACACTTGACAGATCAGCCAGTGAGCTTGTTCAGAGCACATTTACATGTTGAGGCACCTGTTATGATAGCTGAAATAGAATTGTGTTGTTTTTCCACTCTGTCTGCCTGTCTTTAAATAAACCCTGCCCTGAAGCTCTGACAGATGAAAACCTGATATTTGTGCAAACTTTGAAGAGGAAGAGATTTTTTTTTTTCCCCATTTGGCAGTGTAAGTTTGATGACAAGATGTTGACACCGGGGGTATCTGAGCCACAGCCATGATAAGAACTATTTTAGTTGTCCAAATGCTGATGAAAGAAGCTCCAATACCTCCTGAAGATCTCCTTTAGATTAGAATACACTGGACCATCCTTTATGAGAGAAAAAAGATAATTGCCTCCACAATACCTTTTGAGTGCAACTTTCGTAATGACTCGATTATTTTCATCCGTCTGTACTAAATGGGATTCATGTGGATAAATATTAGAACAGGATAGTGATAAATCTTCTCTTTTTTATTACGAACCTCGATAATAAAGTAATATATACTTTGTTTGTCTTCTCCTAAGTTCTTTTGAATTTTTCCTACCTGTTATTGCTTGACCCCATGGCATTTCCATCAAGGTCAAGGAAAAGAGCTTGGGAAAAGATGATAGGAGATAGTGTTTTTTTTTTTACTATTTTGCCATATCCTATAATCGTTCGAGAGGCTGCCCCTCCTCTCCCTCCATCCTTTCTTTCTTTGTTTCAGCATCCCTAAGTTTGACAAGCAGCTTGTGTTTATTTGATTTCTACAACAACATGAGAAACCAGCCCGATGCATCCTTATGTTGGACTCTGACATATGAAGCAACTATTTTCCCTGGAATACCAGAGATTTCTTGTTTGTTTGTTTGTTCGTCTTCCCACAGATAAGTTAGTGTTTGTGTTTTTTGCAGAGCAACGGTGAGACTTTGATGTGTTTAATGAATTGAAAAATGGCCTTCAACAGAGTTTGGTTATCCCACTGAGCCCAATTTAGTTGAGAGGGGGGGTGGCAGGTTGATGGAAGGTGGGGTATCAGTTTGTGTGTGCACAAGCACTTCAAAACAAACCCATAAACATTCCAGGATCTTTGAGCAGCTGTGGCTATGAGCTGACTAACTGCATTCAGGGAGAAGACCGTAGAAACCCCACACATTTTTCATAACTCTTCTCCTCGGCTCTCATATAATAATGTGTTTCTTGACCTCTGTTCTGCTGCCATTTTCATTCAAGTTTTCCTTTTCCTGTCAGATACTGAGCCATTAATCGTGCCGGCCTCTAATTCTCCTTTGTCCGTCACAAAGTGTCTGGCTGGTGTGAAAGCCATCACAGCTACACCTGCTAAATCATTTAAAGGTTCAAGTCTAGAAGCTTTCTTTACATTCTTCACACTTGAACGTATCTTGTCTTACTATGGAGTTTGTTGGCTGATCTAGTTGCGCAGCAGTAAATCGAGAGGATGCCACGAGGAGGGCGCCTGTACTTCAGCTGAGGAGAAAATGTGATCCATCGCTTTCATGTTCCCCTACAAGGTGTTAATGGACACAAGTGCTCACAGCTGTGTGTGTGTTTGACATGTTTGATCATAATCACAGTGCCTCCCCCACACACAACTCACTGGGGTTGGTTTTCTCTTTCCTAAACATGGAACTTGGGGAGGCAGTTTGGTTGTTCACGCACATATGTGCATAAATATGCAAAAATAATTAACCAGTTGATGACACATTGCTGTGTGTTGCTTTTCCAGTTAAAGCAGGGGTTAACCACATCGTTCCCACTAAGAGGACGCTAAGCATGAACTTAGTTTTCAAATTTCCTTTTGGTATCCGGCATGGCATTGTTCTTTCAGAACAGCCTGCATGTCTTCTTTGTACAATTCTCTGGGAGCAAGGGTCAGTTCTGATGTTGGGCTCTTCAGTCCATCAAAGCAGAGCCAAGAAATCTAGCAGTGTCTCTACACAAACAGTGCTGCCTTGATATGAATTTATACAGAAAACAGCTCTTCATTAAGAGCAGAATTCCGTACAAATTGGGCCACATAATAACCAGATGGAATTGGGAAACAGTCTGGGAATGTGCCCCCTACCCCAAATCCCCCCCCCCTTGTTTTTTTTTTTTCCAGGGTCTGGGAAAAGTGGGCCTCACTTCCAACCAGGTGCCAGGCTTCCTTTTTTGAGTGTGAATGGAGATGTATATTGTTCACTGCTGGTATTATTACTTAAAGGGATACTTTGTTTGTTTTAACTTGTTAGTGATTGTAGATGCAACTAAACCCAATGGAAACCCAGGCAATGCAAGTTTATTCATACATACCATATTTAATACAAAATTACTTTTTTTTTTTTTTTTTTTTTTAAATACATCAAGCTTAGAAAAAAGAAATGTCCGAACATTAACATGAAAGTGAGCGGGAGGTTGAGGAAATCAGATAGATAACATATGTTTTACAGTTTCGCAGCATTTGTAGTCCACGACCTGTTTTATTTTTGTGTTAGAATTTATATGAAAGCCCACTTTCTGCTGATGGGGCTCGTATTATATGTATAACAGCTACTAGAACTGATCACTAATTATTTTGGTCCTCACAGCTTTGAGCTGTCATTCCTACATATCTACACAGCATGAGTCCATTAGTTGTTTTTTTTATGGATATTCTGCACAGTATACCTTTAACATCTGTTAACATTTGAGTGATTCCTCTCCTGTAATAAAGCCCATCATTACCAGTCATTTTAAATGACTCCCTAAACTTTTATAAGGGACCTTGGCTACGATAGCAAAAGTATAGTCAAATGTTGGGCAAATAGCTTATTAGCTTTATTTTGGTAGCTTTTCCACAGCAACTGTTTACACAATTGAAATTATGTACAGATAATTAAAGTTAAGCTACTGAATTGATATTATTTTAATTGCCTTACTTAGCATAATGTCTTCTTTTACTCTTTTCTGTAATGTTTAAGAAAAGGAAACAAGCACTCAAGATTTATGGAGTAGTGTTGTGAATAGTGGGTCCAAAGTGAGTCTTTTTAAAAATCAGTTTTGAGACTGATGTTTTGTTTCTTTCTGTATGGTAAATATAAAAGTAAAGCCAGCAGACAGTTGGATTAGTTTAGCATAACTTGAGGAACATTAGACACCAACTTGTTTAGAGCAAAACTATAAGAAAGAGACGTTGTGGTGGTGATTATGTACCGGATTGATATGTTGTATATCTGTGCTTGGCACAGTAACTTTGGCTGATTGCCTGACGTGACAATCGTAATAAATCTTCAAGAAGTGAAAGAACATAAACAAGAAATATTTTGGCAAACAAACAATGTACAACATCTCATTTAGCGAGAGGTGGCGGTTGGGTTTTGTTTCTTTTGGACATAGCCACACAAGTGTTTACCAATTTTCTTCCGTGACTGGCTGCTTGCAGTAGCTTTCTATGTACTTTTCACTGAAAGGCTCTCAGGCGAGGAAGTGTTGTGCAACCTGTCATCTAACTCTCTTCAACAAGACAAATAGCACATTTTCCAAGTGTTGGATGAGGATTGCAAGTTACAGTTTATCTGTTAATGAATGCTAATGAAATTATTTGACAAAAAAATTACAAAATGGTATATAATATCTCAAATGTCTCAATGACATGAGTTTCACCTTTTCTGTCAGTGTGGCTTTTTTAACAGTACAGTGACTGTTGAGAATTCAAAGACACTGACATAAAAGCATCCAAGTCCTCTGGCTATCCGTCTTTACTTACTCTTCATTGTTGCATCTTATTTAATTCTAAATGTTCACTGTTTTTTAAATTATGTTGTCCAACACTCGCCTTTCTGACTAAAGTTAACTTAATATCACCTTAATATGTGATCACGTATAACCTCCCTTTGCCAAAAACTGTTAACATTTTTGGTCAAAGTCTCTGCTATTGTCTGCCGCTGTCTAATTTATTTGCGGATAACTTTGAACTGGAGCTAAGCTCTGCAACAGTCGACTTTGAAGCCACAGTCAAATCTTCAGGTCCCAGGACTGACTCTGATTTAACTAGCAGAGCGTCTGGATCTGACTCTCATACACAAACAAGAAGGGAAGGTTTCACAATAGACTACTCAAAATGCAAACCTCACATGTAGAGAGTGACCAGAGTTTATCAATAATGTCAGAGCTGGTGAATGCAGTGGAGTCCCGGAAAAAGACTAGTGAGCCAAGGTGACATCAAGGAACCACGTGGATTTCAAGTGGAAATGCGAGAGAATGTGACAAGCTGTGGCCTCAAGTTACGTGTCCCATATATTCTACTCGCCTCATTTAGAAGCCAGCTAGCTTGGACCCGCTCCTTTATCTGAATTGGTCTTGCTTTTAATAGATCTTACAAGTCTTTTCTCATCAGTGGTTCATGAAATTAGTGTCTCTCTTTCCAGAGACTGATAACTAATGGACTGAGAAAAGCTGAATTCATTAATTATGAAATGGGGGAAAATGAGCTCTGCAAATATCACGTTTGATTGATGATTACTGGAATAGCAGCCAACCTTGCAGCCGCAGTGTAGACTATAAACCATTCACCATTACACTGCTTTACTGGAAATTCTCTTTCTGCTCTCATGTGATATACCAAGTAGTGTGAGCCTATGTATTACTGTAGCGCACATAACTCACATTTTTGATAAAAATTGTGAAAATGAACATTTATTTGACTCACCTTTGCTGATGCAATAACAAAACTTGTTAAACTTCCCTCTGCAGCATGTAACTGCAACCTCCACGCCCGCCGCTGTCGATTCAACATGGAGTTGTACAAGCTGTCAGGGAGGAAGAGCGGAGGGGTTTGCATGAACTGCCGCCACAATACCGCTGGACGCCACTGCCACTACTGCAAGGAGGGCTTTTACAGAGACATGGCCAGACCAATCACTCACCGACGAGCTTGCAAAGGTAACAAAACCAGGAATTTTCTTTGATGTGTTTTTTTTTTTTGTCAGGGCACATTGTGTTATCTATGTACATTGCTGATAGTTGCAATCAAGCTGACTCCAGAGCTGTAGCCCTTGTTGTCTGTTATGGAGTTTTTCCAAGAGACAATGACCAACCATGCGTATTCATGAAAAGGATCACTTTGTGTCATGTCAGTCACTAATAGAGTAGCAAATATCTATTCATGTTTTCTAAAAATGGTCCCAGACTTAAGCTGTTTGATTTCTCTTATTTTTTGTTGTTTGCCAGTGTGCAGTGCTGAAAAAAAAGGAGCCAATTGATATGTTCTAACCCCGTTACTGCTAGTGTATCATGTCATTTCTGAGAAAGTGTAAAAAGAGCACGATGCTTAAGTATGATAGGAAACACATGCAGTCATGGTAACTTTTCATATAAAATATAAGCATGTCTGATTTGGCATACCATAGCTGAGGGAGATGAATTAATACTGTGCCTGAAGCTTCTCTGGCCATCACATCAGATGTTTCCCCATACCCCACACACCACATAATAGTATCTTTTCACCAAGGCATCTCTCATGGAAAAATGTATTTTATTATTTCACATTTGCAGTGAATATTTTTCAGCCAGATATTGTGCTGGAGGCAGTGCAAAAATAACACCAGTTTCCTGTACTTGTTGCTCGGGAAAATATTCAAATAAATAGCGGAGGAGGGGTGTTTTCCCCCTGCTGATCTTGATGAAGGTAAAGCAACACTTCCAGAGCATATAAAAAAAAGTATTAGTGAGAGCTGCCAGAGTTCGTAGCCGTTAAGATCTTTTGGTTGAAATTTCATAGTGAGAATCTCTTGCTGGCTTCCACTCAGTTTTCCTTCTGCGGCCGGCACAAGCAGTAACCCAAAACTGGAAGCTTATGGCATGATATCAGGCCGTAGTTACCCATGTTAGCTTTGCTGAGATGTCGAGCTATACATCATGTAATGGGAAAAAACTCCACAGCGACCTGGTCACATACCTTAAGACATAACTCATTTGACCTGTTAATGTACAAAAATAAATATGAGAATGACATGTGTTACAGATCAAATCAAAGTTGTGTCCCCTTCTCTAATCATCAATTTCCTGCAACACCTGGAAATGTGATTACTTTCACACACATACAAACCCCTTGACACTGCAATTTGTTCCTTTCAAAGCTTAGTGATCAGATGATGAACTGTTTATCACCCTCCTTCAATAAGGCTCCAGATGTGACAGAAATGAATGTTCGCATCCAAAGAGCCTCTGCTGGGCGGGCTGACTCAGTGATTGATCAGGGCAATTCTGCAGCCTTCTAGGAGCTCTGTTTTAATCTCTCTCCCCACAGATGGTTCATAACCACAATCTCCAACATCTGACTTTTCTCCCTGTGACCCACAACAAACCTGACACCTTTGCCTGTCTCTTATTCTCTTACTGTTTCTTCCAAAACTTGTTTTTTTTCGGCCTTTCTTTCAAGTTTGATCTAAATGGGTCCATGTCATGATGGAAGTGGAAGAAGTATGGCACGACTGAAGTTGGTGAATGTCCTGTCTGAAAGGGACAATAAAATGCAGGTGTTTTCTAAGGGTGAGACAGGAGTGGGAAGGAATGGGGGCAGTGCAGACTCTGAGAGGATGAATGGACCATGCCTGTTTCTAATCAAACTAGATGGGTGTCTGAAGACACTCAGAGGAGAGTGTGAAGAAATATAAGCACACACACCTGGCCTTCATTGTGTAATACTAATAATTCAGCTCAAAGGGAATCTGAAGGGCTCAGGCTCTCCGGTTCAAATGTTCAGGCGACAGCATCTCCACGAGGCCTTAACAGATTCACATTAAAGCATTAGAACAGGTGGGCCCAATTAAAGACATGTTGTAATTGTGACATGGTCTTGCTGCAGTATGAGGTTTTTTTTTTTTTTAATCCAAGGTTGACAGTTGGTATCTGATGAGCGCAAAGAACGTTGAAAGAAAGCATAAAAAATTAGGCCAAAGTCCCCATGAAGCTGGTTGGTAAATCACAATGGTGACACGTCTTTAAAAATCTTTTTTTTTCTGAAGCCGAACCTTTGAGAATAACTAGGATGAAGCCTTAAATTTATTAATGGAGTGTGGTGTTGCTGTGCTTAAACTCGTCAGACTTTCAACACAGCATATTAACTTAAATGCAAATATTTCTTTTAAAGAACATTCATATCAATCACTAAGACATGTGCATTTTATCCCTTTTGTCTATTTACACAATGAAGTAACCAGATGAATGTAATTAATTGTTAAAAAAAACATATTTCCAGCTTAGAGTATAAATAACACAATCTTCTCCAAATGTGAATACTTCCAATAACTGCTGACAAAGAGCAGCCCTCACCAGCACATTAACCCCTAATGCACACATACACATGCCCAGACACTAATCAGTTAAACTGTGCAAAGGCCTGTCAAAGGACTACAAATCCCAAGGCAGTGCCTGTCACGTATGTAGTCACACAGGCTTGAAAAGTCATCAACATCTGTGGACGTTTTTACAGCTTCTTAACTGGTTCTTGCCCCTGCACATAAAACTTCAGAAAAACACTCTGTGCAGGAAAGTTGGGGGTGGAGATTGACACCACCAACCCCCTCATCTCCATCGTGTCCCTCACATCCCATGGCTGTTGCTGGTTGTTTACTGAACAATGTGGACACTGATGGTAAACTCTGAAGTCTTCACCGCCGGTGCCTGTTTAGAAGGGTAGAGAAAATGTCTAACATAATTCACATCTTGTTTATACTGACCTGGTTGATAGCCTGCGCTGTTCAGGGATCAGTGGACAAATTATTTCACAGGCAGAGTAAATAAGTCAAATCAACCACTCATTACTTTGATTAAACTGCCTTCCTTACTTTGCAAATGATCTCACAACAATTACCCCTTACTAATCACCCACTTAAAAAGGCTAAAAGGGTAATGGCTCACATCTATAGATCAGTGTAGTAATGCATGAATCTGCTGGGTTTTATTTCAAAACACGCACATAAGGAATGTCAGAAATTCCCAAATGGTTCACAGGCACTGTGGCACCTGGAATCATTGGCAACAACTCCAGCTCAGACTCATGGATAAAGGCCGAGGTGTGGTTGGCACAGAGCAGGAGATAAGTCTGTCCATGTGCCGACTTTACCACATGCATATCTGTATTGGCTTTAGGTTAGTCACAAATTTTATGAAATGTCATCAAAGCATGGATTTCCTGACGGAGCTTGCATGGTTCAAACGACGGGGATTTTGCATACATGCTGAAGCATCAGAGTTACATCTCTTTGCGCAGAGCTTCAAACAGATCATGGCCATTTTGACACCTGCAGACTGACTGGGCTTGTCAAAAAATGCAAAAGTTTTCTGAAGATATGAGCTGCAGTTAATCTCTGCCACCAGACACACTACGATTACTCTAGGATCTTTTTTTTTTTGCCATTTCAACTCTGCGTTTGCCAGTCCTCTGCTTTGTTGTAGCAGCTAAAAATGTGAGGCTCTTATTAACACAGTCACATTTCTGTCAGGTGGTGGGAAGAAAATGGCATGTTGGCGGCTGTCTTTTTTTCTGGCAAGTCACATCTGTAACTGTTGGGTTACAGGGTTTTTCCACAAAAGTGTAATTTTGGCTGTTCATGTCATTTCTTGATAAACTTGTATATTTTACAAAAAGTGCACTTTCAGAATAAGGAAAAAGGCAGAATGTTCACTTTGGATTTCATGAATTGTTGCACCTTTGGGAATATGTCAACTGAAACGGATTTGTTGTATGTGGACCGGTAACTCCAGAGGAACAGTCAAGAGGACGTAATTATGCCATTGATGTGTGCTTCTGTGTGGGTTGCTGTGAAATCACAAGTCTGTTGTTGAATCATCTAATGTCCTGCTCTTCCATTGGTTGAGGGATTTTTTTCCTTTACTTACTGTATCTTATTAAAGATTTGTTAGTTTCTTAGTGTGGACGTTAGATAGTTAAAGAACAAATGTCTGTTTTTGGTGGAGTTAGTGGACCACACTTCTGCTCGTTTCATTGTTGTTTATGCTGCTGAGCACATGAGAGGCTGTGTTTGGGGCATGCTGTGGGGCATGCTGAAGCGCTACGTATCTCACATCCTCTCCTTTCCCTCTCACTCTGTGATATGTTGCTCTCCACATGTTCCTATCATCCTCTCTACTTTCATGTAAACTTATGTCAAAGAGCTTCAGACCAACACTCCGGATCTTGTATTTAACAGCTTTTTCATGCCAAAAAAACCTTACTTTGTTTGAAGTGGCTTAATTAAATCTACCAGATCGTGGAAAGCTCATAAAAGTCTTGCAAAAGCGAGGTGACCCGACTGTTGCTTGTTGCTGTTGGCATTTGCTGGGCATCCACTGAACTTTTGGGAAGTGATGAAATAGCAGTGTGTGTCAACCAGGCAGGCACACGGGATTTGGGAGAGTGGAAACAAGCAGAGAGAAGAGAGGAGTATACCTTTTGGTCTGGGTTTCTCAACAATGATGTACTAGATGAATTGCTCTCTTCCCCTGCCTACATTTCTGTTTTATTTGTCCCCTGATAACTTCCACTTTCCTTCATAAATGAGTTCTCGCTTGTTGAGTTTGCTTTCTGCCTGTCATACAAATAGATACACATCCAGAGTGTTTCACAGTGTAGTATTCAAGGAATAACACAAAAGCAACCGGGGAAAAAGCATTTGCGTCCTGAACCAATCATTTAGTGCTAACACACAAGATTACAAGATTTTAGCAGCTAATAGAGACTCAATCCAAGGAATGGTTTAGCATCTTGTTTGTATCATTTTGGCAGCAAGTTGAAAGAATTGTTGTCTAACTTTATTTTTTCACTTCATTCTCTTTCATATATCCACACCTTCCCTGCCCCTCTATACCTGTCCCGAACACCTACCCCAGCCTGTGACTGCCACCCTGTGGGCGCAGCAGGCAAGACATGCAACCAGACCACGGGCCAGTGTCCCTGCAAGGATGGAGTCACCGGCATCACCTGCAACCGCTGCGCCAAAGGCTACCAGCAGAGCCGCTCACCTGTGGCCCCCTGCATCAGTAAGTCGTCAATAAAGACACGAACAGTTACTGGTTTCTACACATCTCTGACACTTACATTATCTTTGTCAATTGTGAATTCAGTCAGTGGTTTACGGACTTCTAAAACTGACCAGCTCCGTTGTGAAGAATAGCAAAGTGCAAAAACCGGCAAAAACTTGCAAAGGATAATTAAAAACACATCTCAACACAGTCTTCACACTCTATAACAGTATGTGTTCTGTCGGTTTACATGACCACTGCAAATGTTCTGATAATTACATACATAAAACGTTTACCAAAGCACAGTTCAGATGCAAGCTGAGCTAAAACGTGTTGTAGGAATAAAGACCAGTATTGTTGATTTCTGGAGCAAGTTAGTGGAGAGCTCGGGTGAGAACCCACAACTTGTGTGTGTGAGTGTGCGTGTACTCTAGTCGCTGTAGATCAGGTTTTTAATTTCCTGTGACAGCCACGTGTGTGTGTGTCCGTCCATGTGGGTTATGAATTTTGCCAGTGGCTCGGCACATGCAGGCATGTGTAATAGAGGGCAACTCTCCACCACACTGCGTGCCACATTGCACAGGCTCACAAGATGGCTTCCACTATAGCAAATCGTGCCGCGCCACCCAATGCTGTAGCCAGCACTGCTACACTGTGTAACATGGTGCCATGTGGTTTCTTTCACATACATCTCCGGAGCAGATGGAGGATGGGTAACAAGACAACTGTGGTCATGGATGGCCAACCACACTTGTCTGAATCCCACTGAGCTATGTAATAAGAACAAGAAGAATACAGGATGTGCACATCTTTAAGTTATGCACACACGTGGATCCATTATGAATACTGTTATTGACAACTGTGTATGCCCATATGGCTTCATGGTGGGCACCTTACATCCTCTTGAGGCTCTTCTTTCCCTAAGACACAAGACGAGCCCATTAAGGAGCCAATTAGTATGATGGCAGGAGCCCACATGATCCTTTCATCATCTGTCTATCTTCACAAGATGTGGCCATGAGGGCACACGGACTCAGTGGCTTCTCGCAGCTGTGCCTGCCTTCACAAAGCCTCTTTGCCCCGTGTTTGTTTTTGTTGGCAGGGTGTCCATAATTTAAGAGAGACAACTGCTGCGTTTGCCTCAAAACAGCTTTCCAAGAAACACCCCCACCATCCCCCACCCCCCGCTCCCCCAGCCAACACACTCCCACTCACTTGGTTCAAACCTTCAACCTTCAAATCCAATCAAAAGCAGATCCTCTGGGTGGATGCTAAGCTGGCGTTCCAGTAATTCTGTTTACAGTAAAAGCAGAGGGTCTGTTGTTAGCATTAGCATTTGTATTGGAAAGTTGCATATGATTAAAGCAGAAGTCCTGAAGGAATTCCACAAGGCACTTCTTAGAGGAGCCAGCGGGCACAGCAAGGGAGGGCTGCATCTGTCTCAAGACGATCCAACAAAAATTGCCCCCTTGCCATCTGTCCATCTGTCCATACATTCTTGTATGGAGATTACACAGCAGTGTTAACCTAGCATCTGTTAAGGGATGGTGAGACTAATTTAGTGCAGTCACCTCTCAATCCTAATCAGCGTGCCGCAAAGAACAACAACTCCTCACTAAAAATTTGTTGTTTGTAATTGCCTTTGGAGGCACTTACTGATTTGAGCTCCATTTACTTCAACTGACTCAAAACTCCTCAGATCCTCCTTTATTTCTTCCACTTATCGTGTCTCAGGATCTTTCAGTGTATTCCTTAGATATGATGGTCAAACCATCCCATTAGTCCAGGGAATGCACAGTTTATTTGAGCCTGTCTTCCATCTCACCACTAATAGGTGACCTTGTCAGTCTGTCAGTATTTATCTAAATAAGCCTCATGTGTTTTCATTTGCATAGTTGGCATACATTTATAACAATCCAAACTGACTGTTGGACTACCCTGGTTTTTCTGCCAACTGTGATTAGTAAGAACGTTTTTCGTCTTCTTCTTCTTCTTCTTCATCCTCCTTGGTTTATTTTTTGCTGGTAAATTGATATAGTCTTCAAACCTTCCCATACCCACTATTCTGAATCCTTAGTAATGACTTTGGACTTACTTTATTTCTGTGACCCCACATGCTCTTTTAACAGCCCACCAGCCAAAACACTTCAGAGTTATTTGAAAGGTATGGATTTACATTTCACGAGTTAGATAATTGTGTACATCTTGTGTGTGTGTGTTTCAGAAATCCCTGTGGTCAACCCCACAGCTGTGGTGAGCAGCACAGAGGAACCAGCGGGTGAGTACACTCTCTCTGAACCTCACCCATAAGCACTGCTGCTTTGTGAAAGGAACAAAAACATACTTTTTAATATTTCTGAAGGAGTTTTAAGGTGTGGAATAAATATTAATGCAGGGTGGGTCTGCTCATTTGGAGCAATGCACAGACAATGGGTGCACTGGGGATGGCAGGATTTTTCCATTGTCTTAAAAACCTGTGTCCTTGGCACAGTTTCCCTAACCACAAGCCTCATGTTAGTTGAACCTTGCTGTGCAGCCAGTGGATAGGCAGCAGAGTTGATTAGTTACAGTATAAGGGGGGAGATATGATGGAAGTTGGAATTTTGAGGTGTGAAAAGAGTGTTGGCAGGTGACTTGGGGAAATATATTCAAACACTCCCTGTAACTCTCCAATTTTAAGCTCCGGTCAATTACCCTGTCTTTATTTTTCATTCTGAAACTTGTTTTAATGGTGGTGCTGATTTGGAAATGTTGATTCATTTGTACGGATATACCATATATCATCACTCACACTACTTACTATGCCCCCTGCCTAATAACCAATACTGAACCACATTTTCTAAAGCATAACAGTTATTTTTTATATAATTTCCCCTCTAAAAATCATGAATATATCCAGAAACCTCACTATAACTTTTTTACTTTGTACTTGAACATTTCAAAGGATGAATACTGTGCTGTTTGAGAGGTTGACTTACAAAGTTCAAGATGTTTTTAATGGCGCGAGTTGAAGGCCATCCATGGTCATATGGGAACACGTCGTGTAACTTAACAATAGTGTAAGTAAAGAAAAATCTTCAGTTAGATCTATTTGCATCTACATTAAAGCTGCCGTCGGCAACTTTTTTTTTTGTCATATTAGCTTGAACTGTCATGGGATTCTGGAAGTAGAATATTAAATAGGCTGTTTAGGAAAAATCCCGAATTCTGCAGCTCCCTCTGAAGCCTGTAAACATGCTTGCAAAAATTGAGCGCTCCCGGCTGTTTTTAACCAATCACGTTAGGTTTATTATTATCTATTATCTGAGCAGAACAGTCACCACCCACGTCTTCCATGCTGAGCGTGAAGCCCCCAGCTTGTGTGCGCGCACACTGGTGTGAACTCACGTGTACAACCTTGTCCACAGAGGGGGAGGGACCTGAAAGTTGTATCCGTTCGAATTTTCCGACTTTAGACTCGGAATTTTGAAAACCTGCCGACGGCAGCTTTAAAGGGCACTTATAATATATTTCCTTATTTTCTAAGACGTAATGTTACAGTGTTGATATTGGTAAAAATGCTAAAATGGACTGTATAGCGCTTTTCTAGTCTAGCTGACCACTCAAAGCGCTTCTAACACTACATGCCACATTCACCCATTCACACAAACTCATACAGCACGTCTACGTCTAATCACAGTACGTACTTTCTAACCATTCATACACATATTATACACCGATGGATGCATCGGTAGGCAACGTGGGGTTCAGTGTCTTGCCCAAGGACACTTTGACATGTAGCCCGGGGAAGCCGGAGTCGAACCACTGACCTTCCGATTGGGGCGTGACTGCTCTTCCTCCTGAGCAAAAGCCGCCCTTGTGTCTGTAAGCCAAAGCTCAGGTTTTAGACTGCAAAACTCTTTTTTTTTTTTTTTTTTTTTTTTTTTTCCTGGCATTTCAAATTTTTCGACAATCAGCTCAGCTCATCACAGATTTCTTCCATGCTTATCTGATCTAGACCCAGTTCAGCTCAAAGATGTACGAATAGATTTGAAAACCTACCAATTCTGGTCAGGAATTAGAAATTGTTTCTTACTAGGTTTACGTCGTTTTTTTTTGTTTTGTTTTTTTACTGCTTTTGGGAAGTAAAGCCTCTATAAGGGCTGTGAATAAGGAGTAAGAGGGCTAAGAAGTAAGGAGCCAGTACTGAGCAGGAAGGCAGTATGGGGCATCTTTCATAGTTGAACAGAACAAAGCTCACTGTTAAGCTAAACTAACATCACTAAACTAAACTATGTCACCTCACATTTACAACGGTGCCACAGAATAATAATATATATTTTTTGCTTTAATATTTGGGAAAAATGTAAATAAGCATATTTATGAAAAAAATGAATTCCTTTGAATACATATCATATTGATAAAACATTTAGCCTTTTTTTGGTTGCGTTTTCCTTCATATGAACCTTTCTGATTGTGTCCTATTTTTTTCTCTCATTACTTTGGCCTTTTTGCCCAAAAAAAAAAAGTCCAGACCTGATCTGTTTACTCCATCCTTGGGAAAATGCTAAACGGCCTAAGAACACAAGACTTGCTTATTGTTAATTCACCGCAGCTTCTACCACAAACTCCACAACATTTACCCCCCATCTTTCACCACTGAAGAATCTTCACCATCAGACACTTAGGGCTCTCCAAAAACTTTTTGTGTAAGGGGCGGTAGATGCAATTTGTCCTTGTCATGGCATAGTGAAAGGGACATCCCTGGAGCCAATTGTGCTTGTTGCCAGTGGGCTGTTCTTCTGGGTCATTGGATGATTCACCAAAAGCTTTTCCAGGTGAAGAGCCAGCACTAAGTTACTCCTCATGGGAAACACCCACTGTTTCCCAAACAGTATTTCACCACTGATAACTTCAGGTTAGCTACAATATACTCTATACTACACACACACACACACACACACTTGCACACACACACTCACGCACACAATTTTCAGGAAATCTAATAAAATCCATGCACATTTCAAATGCATGCCTGTCACAGCTGCATGCACAGACCTCCACGATACAGATCTGCACATGAAAGCCATACTCATTTTGAATGAAGGAATAATTTAGCAAGCTATGACATTTAACATGATTTACTTAAAGTGTGTGAGCTATGTTCAATTCACAGTGCGCACAAATCTATTGACACACCTCTGCACCCATCCATGTCTGCGCCTCCACTTTTTTTTTTTTAACACTGCAGCCTGCTCTTTCTTTCCTTTTCTGTCCCCTCTCTGGCTAATAAAATCCCCAGCACTCTGATATACAGCCAAGCCTCCTGGACAAGTTTATGAGCTCCTTGGTCTGCTGTTTCTTACTCCTACTCAGTCCTTCCCTCAAAAATGAACAATGTAACACCCTTACATTCAACCATTCCCAAAAGCATAATTTTTTTCACTCATGACATGTTTTTTTTTCTAATTGGGGCATTTCATGTCCAGCAGTCTCATTTGGTTTGGTTTTGAAAGCTACGTGACTGAATGGTTTTCCTTTTGAATGCAACGAGAGGCCTGACGGCAGATACCAGTCCACTTGCCAGCATGTGGTTTTTCAGTTTCATGCTCTTACATTCCATGGTCAGTTTTTCATGTCCCTTCACTAAAGCTGAGTAAAACCATCTTGAAATTACCTTGGAGCCACGCCATGCATATTTAGGCCATTATTTTTACAAATACATATGTTTTTCTAACTTTGTGTCTCTCTCTGAGTTTTGTAATTCAGATAAATGGAACCTAATTTATATAATTCCCGTAATCCAGCGGCATCCAGTCAATTACAGAGCTTTTCTAATGATCAGCAGTGACTTTCTTTTTCTTTTATTTGAACAGAATTTAAAACTTGAGCACAGTGCCTTAACTTTTTTAAAGTATTCACGTGTTTGATTTTTAACATGACCACTTTGATCTTTCTCTTTTAGTTCATTCAATTTTGCTTATCTATGTTTTCCGTCTCAGTCTCAGCTGATGGAAAATGTATTTCCTGTCACTGACAAACAAAGCTTTTAATGTTGACATGACTTAATAAACATTTTAGGATCTCAAAAAAGAACAATCAATGGAAATAATTACATGCATGTGCTCTCAAGTCTTTGAAGGGCTCCATCCGAATAAATTTATCTCGAAACTTCTTGGTCTACGGGAATTACGTTTACTAATTTTAACTTTTTTCACTCAAGCAGCAGAGCAGATAAGTTTTGGGGGGGTGGAATAGAGCAACAAATAGGTGCTTTAAATTATCCATCCATCCATCCATCCATCATCTTCCGCTGGTCCGGGGATCGGGTCGCGGGGGCAGCAGCTTAAGCAAAGAGACCCAGACGTCCCTGTCCCCGGCCACTTCCTCCAGCTCTTCTGGGGGGACCCCGAGGCGTTCCCAGGCCAGCCGAGAAACATAGTCTCTCCAACGTGTCCTGGGTCTTCCCCGGGGCCTCCTCCCAGTGGGACGGGCCCGGAACACCTCACCAGGGAGGCGTCCAGGAGGCATCCTAACCAGATGCCCGAGCCACCTCATCTGACTCCTCTCGATGCGGAGGAGCAGCGGTTCTACTCCGAGCCCCTCCCGGATGACCGAGCTTCTCACCCTATCTCTAAGGGAGAGCCCAGACACCCTGCGGACTCATTTCGGCCGCTTGTATTCGCGATCTCGTTCTTTCGGTCACTACCCACATTTAAATTATAATATTGAAATAAGGTTAAAAATTGTTTTCAATATCACAGGCCCACCCGCTCTTAGCCCAAATCAAAGAGGAAAATTCGAATGAAGAAGATGCTTGTGAATACATGCTGACTAAACCGAGCCATGGTTGAGCTTGGGGTCAGTCAAGAAGAGATCTGAGATCAGCCAAGAAATCAATTTCCACTGTCACAATCATAAATATAACGCCTCATTACTGGCAACCCTACCAAGAATGGTCAGAAGAGGTCACCTGCCCAATGTGTGGTCTTAGTCGTCACGCTGGCAGCTAAGGCCTATTCACATTCTTCCAATCATGACCTGCTTCCACCACGCTCTGTCTTTCCTCAAGACCCCAGAAAACATGTCAAATGGAGCAATTTTAGTCCTCTGGTATATCTCACTGGGATTTGTCAGATGTAGTTTAGCACACAAAACTAAACTCAACATTATCCAATACAGTTGCTTGCACTTAGCATATGGATATTCACTCACAATATAAGATTTACATACATATCATTCATTCATTTCAGTAAGTTTTAGTGAGTATTTGGAGGACTCTTGTGAATATTGGTTTTCCTTGTTTTGCAGATTGTGAGACTTACTGTAAACCAGTGAAAGGCAACCTGAAGATCAATATGAAGAAATACTGTAAGAAGGATTATGGTAAGAGATATAAATCAATTATTATTCCATAGTTATTACAAATGCAGTGTTGGGAGTATTGACCTGAGGATCTGAGTGTATATGTCTTATGAATGTGTTCACAGCGGTCCAAGTGAACGTGTTGGACATGGAGACGGTGGGGGACTGGGCCAAGTTCTCGGTCAGTGTGATGTCTGTGTACAAAAGCCGAGGCGAACCCCTGAAGCGAGGTGACAACATTCTGTGGGTACACATGAAGGACCTGGCCTGCAAATGTCCAAAGATCCAAATGAGCAAACGATTCTTGGTGATGGGCGGCAGCGAAGGAGGAACAGGCCCAGGGGCAGGCCCAGGAGTTGGGCCTGGAGGCGGAGCCACCAGTCCAGGGGGAGAGCGCATTGGCCTCGTGGCTGATAAGAACAGCCTGGTGATCCAGTGGAGGGACGTTTGGACAAGACGTCTGAGGAAGTTCCAACGCAAAGAGAAGAAAGGAAAATGCAGCAAAGCATGATTGAAAAGCAGTGCCCACCCCTAACCCCCCCCCCCCCCCCCCATGAACCATGACTTTTCCTCCTCCCCCTGAATTCTCTCTCCACTTCTATCTTGGGAACACTGCGCATCACAAAGACTGCATGTACCCTGCCTGTTTTAAAGGACCACAATTTGTGTATATTGTATAATTATTTTCCTTTTGATTTTTCAAGTTTTGTCTTTGTAATGCCACTTGTCTTTTTGTCTAATTGGTTTGCCTTAAAAAGGGACCATTAAAAAGGGTTTGAATTGTAGACAAAAGCAGGCACCATTCCCTTGATTACGTCAGCAGCGGAAATGTCCACTTGCCCCCCCATCTACAATTCTCTGACATCCAACTTCCAACATCCAACTGTTCAAACTGTTTCCTTCTGCTTTCTTTAAGCACTCTCATATGCAGTAAGACTGATCACCAGTGCTCATACTCCACACTTTTGCGAGGATTTGATTCACAGTGATTGTCACTTCTTCAGAGACTGACTGATTTCAGCAGCAAGACGAGCTGCACGCTGTCAGCTTGGCCATCTCATGTTTCATTATTGAAACAAACTCAACTTTGATTAGCGCAACCTGGACCACCTGACAACCCTTCAACATATGAAATGGGCCTACTTGCTCCAGGTCTTTTTAGTGACTTTTGGGCGCCATCTGACTTGAAACAAGACTTGTGTCCCATGAGGAACCAAGGGCTCACCTTGCAGGGATATTTCCCACAGCAGACCTCAGTCAAATCATCACTGCTGCTGCCACCAGACAGCCCTCACAGACTAAACTCTTCATGTCGGCTCTTTTAGCGGCAGATATGTGATATCACTCATAATAGAGTTTGTATTTTTTGTATGGCTACTTGCCATCTCATCCATCCATATCCCAGCCATGTCCTTATTTGAGACTTATCCATTTGATTCATTTTAAGCAAAACAAACCCTATTGGCATGTGTGAGTCACATTGTGGGGCTGTGCCTCTTCACCACTAGTTCCTCTCTTGGGTGGTTTATTAAATCATACATCACCATCATGACTCATTGCTTGTCACTTTTTAGGGAAGAAAGCTTATGTGGAGGGACAAATGGCTGGAATTTCAGAACAATACCAATATTTCCAATGAGACTTTTTGCTGAATGGATAATGTCTTCCTCTGGGTATCGTCTTCCAGATGGTCTTAAAATCTCAGTTGTGTGTAAAGACTGGCAAGCTTCTTGTTTGCTGAAATAAAAGATTGAAACAAAGGTTCCTTCTCATGCAGTAGAAAGAGAAAAATAGTCAGATAAACATCACAGTTGTCTGTGCTCTGGTATATTTTGACAAAATGAATGAGGCTGGAAAGTTTTTAGTGCTCACTGATTGTAATTTAACATGAGAGGATCGTGTTTCATCTCTCATGTGCTTTGTTATGTTTGCATGTTTGTGGTTTTTTGCTGGTCCATCAAAACCTAACAGTTAGCAGAGAGGGAACTAAACCAATATGAGCATCAAAATCCAAAGGAAAACTTCCCGAGTTGTCTTCCACCACATGCTCACCCTAACGCATAACCCTATCATCCTTTGCCAAATAAGCATAGTCAGTTTTTAAATTTAATTAAGAGACTATGAAAGTCAGGACTGGCTAAAACCACAGATAGACTCATCTGGTTACTCTCAAGCTTTTTATCTGTTTTATGTTGTTTTGTTTTTCTTTTAAAGGACATTGCAATGTGTTTGGAGTAAAAGATAAAAAAATAATAAAAAAACTTTGAGGGGCACTTCAAGGTGGCATAGCAGTGAGTGTGATACAAGCATCTCATGCTAGCAAGTGGTCATGCTCCTTTGGTTGTGGCAATTTGTTTGGTTTGTCAGTTCTCCAAAAATGTCTCTGTCCTGCTTTCATCTCCGTGTCAGCCACCGCCCATCCCCGAACTCTCTGTTTAACCCATTTTGCATGTTGTGAACTCTGTGTCTTAGATAAGTTATGCACTGTAGCCCTTATTTTTACTTCTTTTGAGAATGTAAGTCAAACTGCGAAGAACACAAGTCTCACAGGTGTACAGTCTGATTGTGTTTACTGAATATTGTTTTCAGAATCAAGAATGTGGACAGCATGATAGTTGAGGCTCTTTTTAAACTGAACACGATCAGATCTTCAAATGATTGTGGCTCTTTTTCTGTCTGTCTCTCTCTCTCTCTTTTTTAAACATTTTTTTTTCTTTAAATAATCCTATCCAAAAACAACTCTCAACCAAAATGAGTTATCATGGTTTCTTGTGTGTGACAGGAAAAAAGCTAAGAAGAACAAATCGAGAATTGGTTTATGACAAGTTTATGACCGCACTGTTCCCATAGCAAGGTCCACACTTATGGAATTTCACAAAAATCCAAAACCAAACAGTCGTTTATTTGTGTGTTGGCTGTCCGTAGCAGCCTGTCAGACAAGTGGTGTTACAGTAGCACTAGTCTACTAACCCTGGTATGTGAGTATGGCTTGACACATTATGATGGATTATCAAATAACGTGAGACCTGTCTGGCGCAACACACTAGTTCAGGAACTGCAGTGTCGACGAAGACGAACTGCCCAGAGTTCTCTCATTTGGCTCTCATTCTTCCTTTTTTGAAGTGCCCACCCTGAATGTTGGATAGTTAGAGTTGCCCAGATTTAGTTTGCTCTTGTGAAAGCTATTTAGTGAGCCTCATAGGGAGAGCCATCCTGTTGTTTTACATTAACAAGCCCGGCAGCTTGGCAGTGGAACTGAGGCCATATAACTGCTTTGCCCCCCTCCTCTCCCCTTTTGCAGTATTTATAGCATCCGCAGGTGTATGCGTGTGACTTTATGTGTGTTTAATTAACCTCCCTGAGCAAACAAGTGATATGCGCATGAACTGAACATGCAGTGAGGTGAGCAGATTCTTATTTGAAGGGTGTCTTGATATTTGACGAGGAAGAAATATCATACACGCGTTTAATTTTTATCACCACATTTGGCTTGTTTAATAAGTCACGATGCATTTGTCATGTTGTAAATATGTACTGAACTTCCTCTGCCATTTATGTTGTCTTTTGTAAAGCGTCACTTGGCCTGGGATGACTCATGTGTATGGATGTACAAACCAGATGATTATAGATGTTATATGGATGTAGAAACCAGAAACATATGCTTTTGTGATTACAACCAGAAGAGGTGGTTCAAATATTACACAGAATGTATTTCTTTTTGTTTTACATTGTTTCCAGACAACAACCGGCCTATTGTCAATGACTTTCAGCAGAATTGAGTAAAAATGTGACTGATTGGGCCCTTTGCTATTCCCAAAGAGGTACAGATGGAGCTTGACACATGAGCCCACCATGTGACATTAATGCACTTGGGATAACAATGCATCACCTACCTTTCTTTGGGAAGGGAAAAGGGATTCTTCTGTCAGTCCAGTTCTGCTTTTCACATCTATTATGTCAAAGTCTTTTCTGTACATTTTCCTCAGAGGCAATGAACCACTGACTTTTTCATCTAAATGGTCAAAAAATAAATTATTAGCTAATGAACTGTTTGTCGTGTTTATCATCTATCTCTTTCATAGCAGCCATTAGCCTGAGCTCCAGAGATGAAAACTGATAAATATTGGAAATTTTGCTCACATTTAGTGGCCACTGCTCTGGTATGTTTCCACTCATAGGGGCTAGAAGGGGATTCTAGGAGGAGAGTGTTGGGTAGAGCGGCTTCCCTCGTCTTTGAGCACAGCAAGAGCTAAACTTCTGTAAATAAACAATGAGGTACACACACACACATTTTAATGCGTACCTCACCATGGAGGAAACCCAACACCCAAGTAAGGCCCAAAGCAGGAAACTTGTTCCTCTCTTTCTCGTTTTTTCCTCTTCACCCCTCTCTCACCTACAGTCTCCTCTTTCCCCATCTCCCCACCCTCTAACCAAACAGACCGGCTTCATTCACTCTCCTCAAGGTAAATTACAGGAAAGCAACCATTTATCATCACTCTCCCCAGGCATAGCCATCAAGGCTCTGAGAATAGAGACTGCTGAGAGTGTCTGCACAAATGAACACACATGCACACACTGACATGTGCCTCTGCATCAGGCGCATCCATCCTGTACATCCTGGCTTCCCAACAGCCTTCCATTTACATCCAGTTCCTATTACACAAAACCAGCTTAAGTATTCTGCAGGAAATGGACATTGAAAATACAGATTTATAGTCCTGTGAGAGACACACCTGCAGAGACAGACTCGCTCACGGTTGTATTACCTCACAGGACTGAAAATGTTATTAAAATCTTCAAGTATTTGGATGATACGAAGCCTTTTTTTTCCCTCACTTTGTTGCAGATAGCAATATTGGATGCAGTCAAGTGGCAATGACTTGATTTGACCTGAATCAAGATGCCAGAGCTGTAAAATCTTTAACAGAACTGCTGCTTGGTCAAGACTCCTTTGCATAGGTTTTCAGTACAGGGGGCGACACCTTTGCTGTCTCTCTCTGACGCAAAGAGATTTGCTTTTTAGCTCTATATTACCAGTTATCATTTTGTGGCAGTATGAGTTGCACCAGCTATGGCAATGGTAAACTGTGATGTAAAACTTTAATTCTACAGTGCTTGGTTATCAAAACCTAACACTTACCTTGTTAGGAGGTCAGACTATGAAGGGGGGATAGACATCCAGCTTACTAGAGTATTGATTCTTTAAATATAAAGATAACTTGGTTAAGGTACAGGAAAACATCATGGTTAGGCATTGAAATGGATGAGGAAACATATTTATTAGCTTTGCTGACATTTCTGACATTTCTGTGTAATGCAGCCATCTCAGTAAACCCTGGAAGTCCAAAAGTCCAAAAGAGACATGTAAAATGACCGCAGGTTTAAGCATGAAAGAGAGCTTTTTTTCTTCAACAATAATTGAAACTTGGAAACAATGCCACAAAAATTAGTTTTGATGGACAGACATATTCCTTATCCCAGTTGAAGCAGTATAATAGGTGACAAATGTCTATATAAGGCGACAGGAAGGGACCACCACTGTATGACTTTCAAACTAGATTCTGTGGCTTCCTGTGTTTTATGGTGTTGTTTGACTTACTGCTCAGATAAGTTGAGGCAATAGTTTGTTTTTTGTTTTCATCTTTAGCACAAAGCTCAGCAGACCTTTTTGGGAAATGACCATTTCAGTTAAGACCAGAATTTTTAAATTTTGGTTCTACTCTAAAGTGCATGTAAACCTTCACAAATGCAACGGTGTTATCACCTCTGTGGTGCTGATGATGTTGACTCATCCTCTGGTGACCACATGAATGAGGGTAAAGCTTGTTCTATAAATACTGCTGCTGACACACACTTTTAATACATTACATGCTACCAGTATGAAGAAGCAGTTATTAATTCCAGAGCTTTAATATATTTAGCTTCAGAGGTTGCAACTTTCCTAAAAACTGACACATTTTTTTTCTTCTTTCTTTAGCATTTCTAAATTGGTTCTTCCCTCGAACTAACAAGGCCTAACATCATGCAACACCTTCAAGTTTTTCCTCTCTGTTTCTGGTCCTCCTTCATGAATGTGTATCATAACAGGAAGCTGTCATGTAAACAGTTGAGAGCCTTTTTCAAGGTTGTCGGTTACTTCTATCATGAAACACACAAAGATTGAGTGGCATTAATTAATGACTGGTCCACACAACGATGTAAAATTCAAACTGATCAAGTGTGTTCAGGAAACCCCTTGACTGTTTGTCGTGTAAACTTCAGGGGTTCTGGAGAGTTCTTTGGGAGAGAGGTGCTGCTTAGTGGAAAAAGAGCACCACCGATCAGGGCAAATTCTGTCCATTCTTCCCCCTCTCTCTCCTACCGACATATACACACACCCACATCGACACACAAACCTAGCAGCAGGCGAGGGGGGCTTACCAATCGTGCTTTCATAAGCTGCCAAAGCGGCTTCATTGGCTTTAAATGGAGCCTCATTACCCCTGCTCTTCAAAGCTCAACAACAGCATTTTCCAGCATGGGGTCTCTCTGTGTGTGGAGGTCTGTTTCCTAAATCTTCTCTTTGCCCAAATGTACTTTTTTCCTCTTTTCTTTTTTTTTTTAGCATTTTAACCACATTCACAACTTTCCATTCTAATGATCACTTTGACTTATTTCCCTTTTTTATTTCTTTTTCCTCCATGTCATTCCCCTGACACCCTGGGTGTGTATCTGTGAACACTTACATATGCTTGTCTGTGAGTCCGCAAGTGTGTGTGTGTGTGTGTGTGTGTGTGTGTGGGGGGGGGTTATATGTGATGACCCACACACACACTCCCCCTTTGGAAACCACAAAAAATGTGGCAAGAAATCTGTGTGGACCCAAATCATAAATATTCAGAAGAGAAGGTCTGATCACTTTCTCTGCAGCGTATCTTTTTTTTTTGTGTGAGTGAAGCCAGCTGTCATCTCAGGAGGCACTGCTCCCTCTGGACCAGACAGCATGCTGACCACACATCCACACATCTATCAGGCTTCAATCTCTTGATCTACCTATTTTTTTATTTACTCAAAAATAAAAAACAGATTACATCCTTCAATGGGAAGTTTCTTCTTTCCACCTTCAATCTTTTAAATCTTTGAGCCCTCATATGGACTAATTACATCCATGATACCTGCAGACAATCTTCCAGACACAGACAGCGTCAAAGATTGTATGGGATTGCTGTTGCACAAAACTGGGATTCAGTGTTCTTTTTTTTATTGGCAAAACAACCTTATTGAACTAGTGAGTGATTGGAAATGAGTGAGGAACGTGGGGTAATTTAAAACCAGTGTGGTCCCATGATAGGGGCATTGTGCAGCACAAGCCTTCTCCTAATCCACCCCTCAGCTTTGTGTTTGATTGGGTACTGTTGAAAATAGGGATGAATCTGCCTCTTCAAAGCCTGTAACATAAGAGGAATGCATGTGTGTGTGTGCTGCCCATGTATTAAGGTGATCACAAAAAGCAGATTGTGTGCAGATGGACAAATAGAAATTACATTGGTAGATTTTGTATAAGCTCTTTGTGTTGTAACCACTTTTTCACCGCATATTTTTAAGGGGTTGATTAAGAATTGCAATACTGGCTTCAGGTCTGAGCAATTACTAATGCACAAGCACATTTAATCATGTGTAAAAAATGACCATGTTGCTGTGCTGTGTTTGGCAAAGAGCACCCCATCTGACTGCGCTGGGATACTTCAGCATCAGGCCTGAGGCAGGTGTTTCGGGTTGGGATGAAGGCTGGATACAAGAATCATGGAGCGCCTTGACGTTGAGAGTTTGAGCAGAGCACAATGTTCTCTTCATACTATTTCAAAAACAGTCTAGTTGGACAAGATGACAAGAGTAGACAGAAATAAAGCATCTGTCTGATCTTGTTGGCCAACGCATCACTTATGCAGGAGGTCAACTTAATGAAACCAGAAAATGAATAAAAGAATCTAATTGTTTCCAGAACCTCTATAACACTGCTTAAAACAATGGTGCCTGAAATAAAGGTTCCTGGCTGTAACTCTGATTCTATGGGTTTATTGGGAGCTAATAAATGCTGAAAAAACAATCGCTCTTAGTGAAATTACTCCAACACAAAAAAGAGGGCAGATATAGTAGAACATGGTGTGTATCGTAATCATGACGACACAGTCTGCCTGAAATCTTTTTAGAAGCAGTCCCTCTTGCACAGAATAGATGCTCTTAATTACAGATGTGCATGTTTATCGTGGCTGCCTGTCAGTGTTGTTTTTCCACATCCTCCGAAATTAACGCTACATGTTCACAAACTGCAATACATAGGTTGATCGACAGGGGCAGATGTCTTTCCCACTGCATAGTGACAAATATACTTGTTAAAATAGTTGGCGAGAGATCAGTACCATTTTTGAAACAGCTGTACAGGGAGGAAAATGTTTGAGCAATGAAGTAGAGAGGTCATCGCGGTGGTGTTTTTTCCAGTCTGAATCATCTTGGGTCCCCCCTACCGGAATTTTCTGGCAAAAGGCATAGTACACAGGCAAGTATGTCAATGATTATGCCCAAAACAGAGCAGGTTGCTGCTATGAACGTGTAATCAAAAAGCTGGTATATTCCAGACCTAACACTACTCTGCTGCTGCTTGATTTAATTCAGTAAGCATTATTACAGGAGTTCAATAGAGATGAGATCTGTTCCCTCAAGTCAGCCCTCTTTGGTCTTGGAGCTTGCCACGTCCTATTGGCCCTTACATACACCTACATAAGGGCTCTTGGATACATCAAGCCAAAAATCAGTCAGTGGGCACAACTGGAACATAAGTGAATGTCTGTCTCTCTTATATTCTCTATTTTTGGTGTGTGGCAACTGTCGCTGGAACTGTCACACTCTGTCGATGACTTTTCAACCCATTAAACATGAGAGCGAGAGACTTGCTCTGATAGATTGTTCATCCTCGCCAATAGGTCCTCAAGAAGGAAGGCTTCAGTGAGGACAGAAGGTAAACAGCTTACTTAACAAATCACAGACAAACTCTTCTCATTTGTCATCTTCCTTTCTTCAAAGCAAACAATGTTTTCACAAGAATATGGTGATGCTGAGAGAAGGAACCGAACACCCAGAAGAGACCAGCTCAGTATGACATCACTGAAAAAAAACACAAAACACACACTGCCATATATGCATTTTTGTTCTTAAATCTATGCAGTTTTTCAATTTCCCTTATTGTATAACATGAGTATTACCGGTCACCGCCATACTAGTGAGCTACGTATGTCTTCTTGTGCATGCCCAGATTGAACATCCTGCCTGGCAGTTGGAACTCGTCTTTCCGGTGTGTTGAAGTGTGTTTGTCTGCCCAGATGCTGACTACGCGAGGAGATCCAGTAGAGGACCCTAACTCTGGGACTCAAAGACTTCTTAGGTTTCTTTTTTTATGTCACCACTCTACCAAGATGATTGATGGTAGCCTAATCCACAACAACATTTTGCTCTGTCATTGTCATTTGATTTGTTCTGTTTATTTGATCTCTCCTTACTGAATGAACATAAGCCAAAGAAGAGGTGTAATCAACTATGTACAGTATTGTGCTGTCAGACAACGTAAAAATTTGTGCCAACTTGTTATAGCTGAGGAGCCAGACCATCAGACTGGGTTGATTGTAGTTGTGTAGTTCAACTTTTTGTTTGGGTGCTTTGCTTTATATTTACTTTGAACTTCATCCACAAAACACTCCTGTCCTACTCTGCAAATAACTCGCCCACTCCATCAAGAAAAAGATAATTGTGCCTTATACCTAACCACCCAGTTAGGCCAACGACCATGACGTCCGCCAGTCAGAGACATTGAGATGCAGCAGATGTCTGAATATCACGCCCATTGAATGGGGTTAAAAGTGAGTGGGCTTAATGCTGATTTGACATTCAAGCTTGAATTCAGAATTTTATTTCAAATTCAGTGTCACAGAAACTATGCACATATTTGTTTGGCAAGAAATTATTGATTTATTTTCATTTAGATATTGTCTAAGTGAAAATAAATCCCTTTGGTTATAAATCACTTTTATTTCTGTCATGTCTGTTAGTTTTGGTTATGTTTTTAGGTCCTGTTTTCTTTTTTAGATTTTCCATGTTTTACAGTCTGGTCATGTTTTAGGTTTCTGTCATGTCTTAGTTTTGTGAAGTTTCAAGTTCCTGTTTAGTTTTTGCCATGTTTCTTTTGCCCTGCCATCACCTTCACTCACATCACCTGTGTTTTTCCCCACAGCACCCATTCACCAATCACTCCCTCAGTATTCAGTTGCCAGATCCTCACCGTCATTCATGCTCCTTTGCCACAGGTGATCATACCAAGTCAAGTTGGTCCTTTTGTTTTGTCATAGTCATGTTTTTGTTTGTTTTTTGCCAAGTTTTTCATAGTTTAGTTTTTGTAATCTGTCTCGGCCGCGCTTTTTGTTGCTCTTTGAAATAAATCAAATTTGTTTTTTGGAAATATCTGCATCCGTGTCCCACCGTCTCCATGCCACGCACACCAACCCACCAAACGTGACAATTTCCCTAAAAGCTATTCATGAAAGTGAAAGTGTTTCATGTTATTACTAAATGTGAAATAAAATTTCTCACACAGTCAAACATCTTCCAAAAAAGAAAAACTGGGGACTCTTGACATGGAAGGAATTCATCATATAATGAATTATATTTATCGGAAAACGTATTCTGAAATAAGTGTCTGTGCTGAATTGAATTTGAGTTGCGTCTGTCATCTCAGTCACGGATTTGATGAAATATGCACCATCCATTCATGAACTAAGAGGAAAGGTGTATTTAGGAGAACAAAAATGCATTTTGAATAATCTATTTAGGCATTTCCTTTATATCAATAGTGCTGCTAAATCTTGTCCAGAGCCATGGGGGAACAAAGTTCTGTACTGGGCTGAATAGAAGATTAGTTCCTAGTTTGACAGTTACTCCAATTAAAAACTGGTTGTCAGTTACTGGATGCTGCATAATTTGTTAAAAAGTCATCAAAATTTCTTTCTACAACATTCAATGCTCTATTTCTCTCATAAAAAGCTAGATTTAGTAAGAATGCTGCTCTTTCCTCTGGGCTCAAGCCCTCTTTGAGTGCTTCACCCCAGGCTACACTGTAACATACTGCATGATACTGGGCTGATCCACTTCAAGCCCCATCTGTTGGCATTTAGCACTAGCTTCCCCGCCTCTGCACTGATCTCCGGTCCACACTAACTGCTCTAATTTGTCTGCCAAAGCCCACTCTGATTGCTACCATGTGACGTTATGTGAAAGGTGAGGGATGCTTACTTATCTGTGAGGACAGACAGAGGTGCAGGGCATTTGGGGGAGACAAAATAAGAGAGGGCAAGAGGTGTTAACAGAAAAAAAAGGTCAAAAGAGTAAAGGAAAGTGATCAGGGAATGAAATCAGGAAAACCCTATGACAATATGGGAATGAGGTAGAATAATAGGCAGTGGTTAAGTTGGATATCAGTCATAAAATGGATATTGTACCACAAGAGACTGACTGACCTGTGTGGACCCTGGGAAGAGAGATAACCAATGGGTCCAGATAGATGACATCTGGCTCCACGGTCCATCAGGACCTCTGCTGTCTCGCTCCAATGTACAAAGGCCAACACAAACACCCTGAGAAGAAGACATCCCTTTTTTCCTCACATAAGTTTTCAAGCCCAATGTCTTTTTCCAAATACAGAGGCCTTTCCAAGCCATTGAGACAGTGCTGTGAAAAGAACTCAAGGGTGCATCTTCCTGCCATGTCCTACCTTGTGCAGGAAGAAATTTGGAAGAACAATGTACTGGCTTCCACTGCTAGTATGCAGATGAAGGTTTCACACAGAATCAGCAACACTTATTTAATGTTTTATTTTCAATTTGAGTTTAAAATCCTACTGGTAAATGGGTGGAATAGTCTGCTGTCACTGAAAAGGCACGTAGGTAACAGTTGGCTAAAGGGTTGGCTTATAAGTGGACCAAATGGAGCTCAAGCACACATCTACAACACCAGAAAAATATACTAAATCATATATGCATATATATAACACAAGTAAAAATTTGACAAATTTTACAAAATCAAGCCTCTCAAACTGGACTAACATACCCACATAAGGCATTTAGGGTTCAAATCACTGTACGTTCAAATGGGCCTGGGTTCCATCTTTCCATCTTTTTTAATCTGTCTTTCAAAAAACTTAAATGTGACTGTATATCAATACAGCCAAATTTTTATAAAGATGCTCTCATAAACACATTTTCCTATTCCTTTTGTCAGACAGCTGAATCCATCGGAAATGGATCTTGTTTTTTTCTTAAATAAAAGTGAATATACTTCGACGTAGTGAAATCATTTCAGCTCTGAGGACTAATTCATGTTAGCACATATGTATCCGATGGTGTCATTCTCATTTCATGCAGAGCGTAGAATTATGTGTGCACTTCTCTAAAGTTTGACACGAACAAGGCTAAAGGCATATTGCCATGATTGAACCAGGGTAGATTTTGTTGTGACTCCTTATTGTTGTGTAAAGCGTGGGGTGCTTTGTAATGTAATGTCTTTGTTCAGGTACAAATTTGTTGAACTTTGACCCATGACCCAAGTTGTGCTCTGTCAATCACTACTTGAGCAGATGAAAGACTAATTAGCCTACTTGTGTGTCTGCACTTTTAGGCACACCAAATCCACCCATCTATACACACATCCATCCATTTTCTACAGCTTATCTGGGTCTAGGTCAAAGGGGCAGCAATCTCAGCTGAACCTCCCAGACCTCCGTCTTCCCAGCCACCTCTTCGAGTTCTCCCCAGTGAATACTAAGGTCTTTTCTTCAACATGTTTTGGTTCAGCTCAAGGGTTTTGCTGTGGACATGGATGAAACCACAACCCCTGGCTACTTTCTGGAGCACAAAACACGTCACGAAACACATGCAAAAAAGGGAAGTTATCAAGAGGTAGCACAATACATGCAAATCAATACTCCAACGACTGACCTTAAATACATAAGACAGCAATCAGATAAATGGTGTTTCTGGGATTTCGACATAAGGTATTCTGGGAAATATGAAGTATTCCTCTTAGATCTTACAGAGCATCAATGACTCATGCCCACATTACATCTCCCTACGCAATGGCATTGTTTGCATCCTTCATTTGGTTTTTGCTTCTTCCATTTATATACCCTTATTCAGGTTAAGGTAAAGAGTCTTATTCAGAGAGAGGTAGTGTTGTGCACATAACTGATCCAGTGTTGATAATGTTGATTGACTGATGTTAAAGCCACACTAGAAAAAAATGTAAACCTTAAAACTAAACTATGGGCTTCTGACTAATTTTGAAGTACATTGACTTTTGTTATGCACATTCTCAGAGTTGAAACTTCACTAGAGCCCCCAGGGCCTGAGATACAGCAGTTCACGACTTCGGTTTCCAGCCCCGCCCCACATTGTTTTGCTTTACGGTCGCTCAACATTTTTGCGGGCTTTTGATGGCGTCTTTGAGGCCCCTTCAGCATGTCAACAAATTCATGTGTATGGCTGTACATTTGCAGGGTTTACACGCAGATTTGTTTTTTATGATGGTGGTGTTACATCCCACAACTGTAGGGGGAGCAGAGGAGCAAAAAGATTGCCAAACTATCCAGCATTACTTTAAACAGGTGTTGATTTTACTACAGTCATTGTCTGCGTTTTTAAGCATGCTGATATTGATGCTGATGTGAATGTTATTACTTTTGGAGGTATTTGGTTATAAAACAAAGTATACTAAATTTACCATGACAAACTCATGAAAGCTATTAAATAGAACATGAACACATACTGAATACAGTATTCAGTCCAGTTGTAGTTGGGACATTTCCCTCCAGTCCACAAATGACAGTCTCATTGTGGTGCCACAGAAAAAGTAATTTGGATCTATCATCTGGATACGCAATGTTTGTATAACATGTTGTACTAATCCTGTATGTACGGACATTTTTCTCTGGATAAATGAAAAATAATGTGGCACTGTTACAGTAAATGAAATGTCAACAAGGTTCACTCTGTACCAAATTACATGGCAATTCATCCAGAAGTTGTTTAAATATTTCAGACCAAAATGGTGGTATGACACAGTTACAGCAAAATTACAAAAAAAAAAGGAGAAAAGAAAAGAAAAAAAACTCACAATTCAAGGTTGTCTGCTACTCCAGTTATGTGACAGATACCCCCCGCCGCCTACCACCTTAACCAGTGTCGCAGGTTCATTAAAGGAAAGCTCCCCACAGACAGAAGCCTGCTCCCTGCAGGCCCTTGGTAGAGCGCCTGTTTGGATTTGGCCACTGCTGCGCTGCTCAACGGGACATGGTTCTGCCCGAAGAACTCTCCAGAGACCCATCAAAGCTAATGGCAACTCCTGACCAACTATTTACCCACCCAGTCAAAATCTGCCATGGATGTTTACACTCAAAGATATTTTCTATAACCTTTTGACTGTCTTGACATTAATTCCCACACTGGCCCAATAAAGTCACATATAGGCTTAGAAACTATTAAAACAAGAGTCAAACTGTGCTGCTGTGTCCTGCAAACTGACAGTACAGTATTGTACAAAGCAACATCATAGAGATGGTATTCAAAATTATATCTGATATGAATGCAAATCATTTTCATCCAAAGTTATACAGACTAAGCTGTAAATAATCATTTAAAGGAGATAGGTTGGTAAGATCTAGAGAAATGACTATTTCAAAGAGACTGCTTCCGAAAGGAGAAGAGGGGCACCTTTCCTCTGTTTGCTCACCAAAGGAAGTTCTGGACAACCAGGGCCTTGTGTTTGCCAGGGAAAGCAGGAATCAGGCTCTTGGTTCAACAACACAGGCACCTGTGAAAACATGGGCAGCAAACCACATATCAAACCAAATAAACTCACACCGGCGTGGAGTGTGGGCACACTCTGATGAAAGATGCCACTCAACAGCCGCACCCACAGGCCAATAAAACACCTCACTAGCGTGATGGTAGAGCTCAGGGTTAGATCTGGTTTTCATGGCATGGAAGCTTAATTTGTGTGTTCACATTGTGGTCGGAGCAGTTGAAAGTAGAAAAAGGGTGATGGTTTAGCTAATATGACGTGTTCTGGGCTACAAAATGGCATATGGTGACATGAGCTGTTGCAAAACACAGAAACATTCATACAATAAAAGCTTGATTCTGAAGAAAGTTTTAATAAAAGCTAATTCCTATGAGTGTATGTAACAGTTCAGTGGCTACCAAGGTTGTGCAGGATCCATGGCTTGACATGGAGCTATGAAACCAAAGGAAACCACAAATCCTGTCCTGTACTCCTTGGTCAGTAACGGGTGGCTGAAGATACGTTACAGCCAGGGCAACACAGTTGTGTAGCAAAGCCATGCAACAAAGTAAAGAAAATTATTGCAATTTCCTTTGGTACTCAAACCTCAGGCCAGCACTACCAATACTTACTCACTCACTGAGAATGGCAACTGCTCAAAAACACACAAGACCTGAGAGAGAGGTACCCAGACAGAAGCAAAAACATCCCTGACTTGCAGCATCCATGTTTCCTTTTCCGCCTGTCAGGGGTATTTGCTTGGCAAAATGTTGATGGTATTTGGAGTGGTGCTGCATATTGGTAAATTATCTCATGAAAAAAAGGTACTTGCAAAGAGGAAGGACTGGAAAAGCAATCCATACCAGGAGTATAGGCCAGAACTCATAACTGCTGGCTGCATAACAAGACTCACAACTTTCCTTCCACTAAATATGGGACTTCAATCTTGCATCCAGGATGTTCGACAGACCCGAATTACATGAATTATTTCCATCATAATGTTCGTGTTTTACACTGGATTGGGTACAGAATTTGGCTAAAGGCAAATGAAAATGTCACATTTTGATCATTGAGATGCGTGCCACTGCTGATGAGTTTGTTTACCCATTTGAAATGCAAGGTGTACAAACTTATGCAACACAATAAAAATCCAATGGTATTCTGAGATATGGGATTGTCAGTGGGGCAGGATACAGCGGATCTTTGAGTGATACTTCACCTCCATGTGCACCTGCTCCAGGTTTTCCAGAACTCAGAGATAGGAGCAAGAGTCAGGAAATCCCCAGATCAGTCAATCTGACACAGCCAGATGTGCTGCTTGTTTTTTAGCTTTTTTGTTTAACTTTCTTTGCAGTTTAAGTTAGGTTAAGAGAAAGGCTTAACTTGTTCCTGCAAGAGAGTATTGTTTTTTTTAATATTGTATTAGTCTGTTTATTCAACCATTAAAAATGGATTTTGTAACTTTGGTGTTCAAAAATGATCACTACTAGTCGGCAGACTTTTACCAGACATTCCATATACTTCCATTTTCAATATTATTTATCTACAAGTGTGTATAATATATATATTTTTGTAAATATTTTCCCCTTAATTGGCTGTTGTTAACACATCTACTTTTACACATAAATAGTTTTCATTATATGTTTTTTAGCACAAACGTGGTAGAAATATATATTAACACTATAACACTTATCCCTTATGGTTTCTGACTTATCACTGCAGCAAAGATGTCCTTATTAACCCGCTGCTGTGTCTCGTTGGTAATTCATACAAACCAAAAAGAGGCGGCTCAGCACCTCATTAATGTATACAGCAAGCCAACATTGTTGAATCAGCTGAGAAATTCTGTGGTTTCAACATAAACTGCATCCACAACAGTAACAATGGAACTAACATGGGAAACTAAGAGATGATTTTAATCTGAATGCATGAGTGAGATTATTTGCATTTGTAATTCTTTTTTCTTATTAAGCTTAAAAGGACAAACTGTCACATAACTTTCTATATGCTTCCCAGTATAAAGTAGCTTCTTTTATTGGAGGATAGATTGCCTTCAACCAGCATGCTCCCGTATGTGAACTTTATCTATATTTTCTCTTATACCTATGCTTTGAAAAGTCAACACGAGTGTTCATATATGAAATCTCTGGTATTTATATAGCCTTCTGACAAAAGCAGGCCATTTTGCAAAGAGATGAAGCTTCTTTGCACATAATCAAAAACACAGCCGACTTGAATGTAGCATCATGAAGAAGCACTTAACTTCAGAATCCAACCATATCCCCTGTGCTGCACTGCAAAAATGAACCCTGCAAATGACAGTTATCCTTGGGGTCCAAGCTCTCGGGCCCCCTGGTCAGGGGGCAAGCGTACCACACAAAAAGCATGCATAATAACAACCAGCTGAGAGAGCTTCATAAGCTTGCTGGAATGAAAAGGCTCCTAAATCTTCATGTTGTTATAAAATAAAAAGAACTTAAATGCAAAGATAATTGAAAAAAATCAAACCGAAAAGGACAAAGGGATTCTATATATTTTTATAGTTTTACCTGTTTAAAACACAATGACCCTTCTAAATTGCCAAATAATAACAGAATTAAGTGTCGAAGATATCAGCCAAGCTTGCTTTGATAACAGAAAATCTGTGTGCTTGTAAGAAGAGGTGCAAGAAACATCCCAGGTCTCTGGCACCTCTTCTTACTCCTCAACCTGAAGCGGTCCTTCCCCTTTATTTATCTTTCAACAAATTTAACCACTAAGTCAGTCAGTTAAGGCCCACATTCTGTGGGAATCAATTACGGGACACTTTTTGAAAAGTCCCTGAAGACCTGTTGGTTTGTGGTGTGAACAGCAGTATCACATTACACATTTAAAGTTTACGCCAATACGCTACCAGTCATTAGAAGGTGCTGAGCTACAATATGGCTGACACCAGTTGTACAATAACCACTGTGATTAGGACTTTTTAGTGATTGTTAGCAGTCCTCACCGTGGAATTTGATCAACTGAAGTGTTTTGAAGTGAATTAACAATGACTTATAACTGTTAACCCAGCAATATATAGACATGAGTGGTTATTTGCAGGGAGCTAATTTGAAGCAGATTTGTGACATGTCTCACATGAAAAATTCAGTCTCATTCACTTTCCTAAAGCAAAAATTTAATAAGATAACTCAAAACAGACTAATTGAGAATCTCCTAAAGTCTTCCTAAAACTTGATTACAACAGTTAAAATTCCAAAGTATTCTTTTATTTAGTCTTCTTGGTCCCTGAAAACAAATGCTTGCATAATCACATGTTGTTATCCAGCTGACTGTCAATACATTCCTTAATGTGTAGTGTATGATTTCATTTTTCTTATTCTTGTTTTTAAACTGCCAACATCTGGTTTTAATTAAGGGGCCATATGGGTACCCGCACCTCACAAGCCCTACCCCCACAAAAGATGGAAAGTTACACGTGCGCTCTCGCTTTTATACCTGAGAGATGAAAGCCGGAGGCTGATGAACACCTTGACAGATAGACAGTTTGAAGAAAGCAGCTTTATGTTCGGTGTTTGTGAAAATTGGATTAGAGCGCTCAGCTGCACAAGTGAGTTGTGCAACTGACTGTTTAGACGATGAAACATTGCAAGGACCACTTTGTGCAAAAGCTTTTGTCAAAGCAATTCAAAGTTATGATTCTATCCCTTGAGAGATTCTGTGTTGACAGTTGTTCTACTAAATAGTTGTTCTAGTAAGTTTAGTCAACTTTTTTTTCTTCTTATATAGTAAATCTAAGAACTTGCCCCAGCCAGCCTTTGTGCTTGTAGCAGTTTTAGTGGTGTTACTGTCAAAGCCAAAAGTTACACAGTAATGTTTAAAATTCTCCTCAGTCTATCTCAGTTTATATCCCTAACAGCTGCCTCCTCACCTCTGTTCCCTCAGCCCTTGGTCTAACACCAGGATTCCACTCACTTTTCCCCTCTGTCTATTTATCTTGACATCTTTTACCACTGTGCTAGCTGCTGTGTCTATCCTTCAGTGTTTCTCCCACGGTGGAGTGCACAAGCAGCATTGCAGATGGCGTGGACCTCCGCCCGTCCTGAATATTCCACTTCACAGCCCCGTGCATACCTGTGGCCAAGCCCAGCTGCAGCAGAACAAACATACATACAGAGTGCCTGCATTCCTATACACCCCGCCTGTCTGCTTAGCATCAGCCACTGATTTTTTTGAATTGTTACTATAATGTTGTGGCAGTGTTAGAGTGATGTTAGATGATGTCGTACATGTAGTGAGTGTAGCTGCTGCAGCCCAAGTAGCACTTATGCTCACGTGGCAGAGTCAGTCCTCCAACCTAGGTCCAGTAAATAAAAGGGTCAAACTTTTACACGGTTATATCCCAGATTTACTTTAAAAAACTCCAAATCTTTATGGCCATATAGTTTTTTTGCACATATGTATGCTGCTCCAGAGAAGCTGCTATATGAACCTGTTGAGGTAAGAATGGGTTTGACGAATGAATGTACTATTAGAAGTTAAATGTGGTACTATTGGTAACTGAACTAAAAGTTCCATTTTAGTCACACTAATTGATATTGGTTAACGTATAATTGAAGCTCTCTGGTGGTGTTTCTGCTTTTTCTGATTGAAAATTGCAAATACTGTAATCTACCATCACTGAACAGTTGCTTTTTTTAACATGTGGTCCAGTTGCCGTTTGACCCTGCCTTCCTTGCAAATTTACATCCACAAAAGGGAAAAAGTGCCCTCTCCAGATGATGCAAACTCGTATTTTCACACAACTAAGAGGAAAGTCAAAGAGGAACTACACTCAGATTTTATACTCATTTAGTCTTTTAAGCCAAAACTCTTTGGCTTTAGTCGTGTGTTGATATTGGACTCATTAAACAAACATGACTGAGCCCAGTATTTATCATTTGTTTACAGTAAAAGCATTAAAAATAGCAGCTGCTTTGTGGATTTGCTCATATACTGTTATTTAAGAACGTTCAACCCCTTTAACATTTGTGCAACATGGACTTTACCTCATCTTAAGTTTAAATATTTATCTTCTATGCCACTTTCACAATGCTGCCCAGTGATATTGAGGCCAAGGTAGTAGGAATGTAACTTTTATGCATATGCAAATAAACACCATGAGCTATAGTGGCCTTTCATTATTTTTCACAACACTGGTATATTTTGTGAGGACTACTGCAGGGGCTAACACGTGCAAAAAGCCTTTCAGCATCAACATGACTGATGCATGCTGTTCACTCCATCAGTCATGTTGAGTCATAATGGCTGATTTGTTTTATTATGTTTGGAGCCTGCCGTGCCTTTTGGAGTACACTTTGCTGACACAATTTGGTGAGATTGATAAAAAAAAAAAATTGGGAAATGTGTCTATTCACTTTCTTGACAAGCACCAGGTGAGAAGATTAATACAAGTGTCTTGTTTCCACACTGAACATGAAGCTACAGGGTCAACAGTAATGGAGCTATTTAATTTTATCTCGGGATTTTACTGTACTTGCATCATATTTTGGCAGACTGTCACACATTAATTTGAGCATGTGGGATTTCTTGTGATTGTGACAAAATGTTAAAGTGTAACACTGATGGTTTCCATTAAGCATGTGAGGAAATACAATTGTGTTGACAGATTAATCACTGAATTACCTGGGACTTAAATATCTATTATTGTTTCATGTGTTTATGTGTGTAAGTGTGCAGGTGCAAATGTCTGACCCACACAGACCCATTAAATGCATCCTCGAGCCTGTAAAGACCCTTCAGAGATGCACACCTGATGTGGCTCGTAAATGCCTGCAGCCTGAGAGACTGGTGCAGCTGTCTGCCTCATTTGCTCATCGACTTTGTGGCTCACTTCCCTAACTTTGACAGCTACCTTCAAACCTGCTGAAAGTGCGCACTTAGCGTTTGGCTAATTATCCTTAATGGACAGTATTTTTTTTTTTTTTTGCCTGATTATGACCAAACATATGCTGTCTCTGAGGGAAATGATGACTCAGATTCAACTAAATTTCCACCACAGAGTTTCTTATCGATGATTCAGCCACTTCCAGCTTTTACCACCCCACACCTGCAGATTCACTTAAATGCCTGAAGTGGTTCTAAACCCGTCATTTACTTGACAACATAGTTTTCCCTTCTAATAATAGATGCATATTTCAATCACTATTCCGTCACTTTCAAACCTATGAATCAGTATGTACAGAATGTTTTTGGTAATGGCCAAATGTTTTCCCCGATTCCATTTGGCCATTTTGCATGCTTTATCAGCAATCGCCTTCACAAACATTTCTGTCTGTTTATTTTTCTTAAAGAGGAGTTAAACTGTGTCTTGTGTTTATAGTAAGGAAGAAGCTGCAAACTAGATATCTAAATTAAAATGTCAGGCATCATGCATCGTGTTTAGTGTATAGTATCAGTCACAAAACCTCTGAAAAATGGACATTATGATACCCATAAAAAAAACCTGTAAAAAGCAAATTTGGAGATTAACTTCAAATAACATTATTTGTGTTAGAAAATAGGAGCTGAATTCTGACGTTAGACCCTTCATCACAGAAATGACAGATTACTGTTGTTGCTGATGAATGTTGCTGAAAGTTGCCTTGCCGGCCGACTTTACCATTTGTGCCCACATGGTACCACAACTTCAGCTGCACATACTCACATAATCACACAGTGATGGAAATATTTCATATTTTCTGTGTGTATTTTTTATTTCACTCAGTATATGTCAGTTCAACTGGTTTGAAGGCTGCCACTCAGTGCCCTGAACAATCGCTCATCATGGAAAGTTCAGACAATTAATAACGCAGGACCTAAAGATTGGATAATTTTCAAAAATATCATATATTTTCTTTTATATACTCCTAACTACATATGCATACATCAATGTCAATGCAAAAACACAACTCGTTACCCCAATGTACTTTAAGAAAAACACATATTCCCCTACCTCCTGTGGGTTTGCATCAATCTGAATATCAAGGTGGAAGGTGAGCTTTTCCCATTGGGAGGCCTGCCAGTTTTCTTTTCATTACTCTTGCTGGGGGCTGAACCCCCACAATCACAATAAGCTTTATTTTTATCGACATGTCCAGACGAAAGCGGCATTCCAGGGAATTAGGCTCAATTTCACTTGGCCTCCAGTGTTTTTAGGGAATACTGTGCTCCATAAGCTACCCTCTTCTTCCCCTCAACTTTTTTTGCATAACAGATCATGCTGCTCGCTAAATATCTTATCTGCCCTGATATTGTATACTGATGTTCTAAAACTGACTAGAGTAATTGAGATTGTTTGTCTTCCTGGAAAGTTTGACTGCGGCAGTTATTCTGCAGTCATTTGAACGGTCTGATATCCATCTGAATTTGCTAAGGGTAGTTGTCAATTACTTCTTTATCAGATTTTAAGCAAAACTCGCTTGGAAATATGTATCAAGTGATGTCTGATAACACAATGGGGATCCCAACAGGCAGAAAGAACAGAAAGTGCTATATGAAATGTAGTACCTGCCACAGCTCTCATACTTGGGGGAGCAGGACAGCCACATATTTGTCTAGCTTTATGTGTTTGTGTGCTGCAGCAGAGGTCCTTTGAGAAACGGTCGCAGTTGTCGCAGTCATACTGATGTCTTCCAAAGATTTGCTTTCCCATCCATCACACTGTGAGTATTGCTCAGGGAATGCCATTCATCCAAACAGTGTTATACAGCCACATTATCATGCAAAGCTATGCACTTGCAAAGAAAAAAAGTTTACTATGAAACATACTTTTTTTTCTATCAGGGGTTGGACTAATGGTTGCGGCTGCATTTTGTGTAAGTGAGCAGTAAGTAAATCTTGCTAAAGCTGGGGTTGCTTTAAGTCCTGCTGAGCAATATATGTGGTTGGGACGTTTCCCTTAACCAACCAGACAGTTTGCAAATATCATTTTTCCTATTATGTTCTTTAAAGTAAAATCCATGATAACTTTTATTGGCACCTTTGCATGTAGAATACACATTACATTGTAGAGTATACTGGATTAAACAGGCCCCTTTAAAATAAAACTGTTACCATGTAAGTTCAGAATTAACCTGAAACATCACTTTGGCTACCTGGTTTTGTTGTAGCACAACACCATCCATTTAAAGCTTGTACATTTGAAGCAACTGGTGTTGAGCAGATCTTTCCAAGAGAAACTATCCTGTCAAGATGTGATATTTCTGCCCAGTCCGTTCAGAAAGAAATGTAAGACAGTACATATATCTGTAAACTACACAATAGGTTCACAATCCACTGAGATGGTACGTTTCCCTTGTTTTCTGTCGGGCGCTTGTTACAAGACTTGCAGGTGTGGCTACGCAGGTATGAAAATACGTAAGCCTTAACCGTATAGATTTTGTAAATGTCTAACAATGTATTTCCAATCGTGTGCATTCATTTGAACCCTAATCATGTACTTTTAAACCCCTACCCAGAAAGGTTTGTGGGTGAGTGGCAAATAAAACTGCTGTGCTGTGTAAAATGTAAATAAAACAGGATGCACATTTTCATCCAAAACTGTGACATTCAGTTGAGATTATAAAATTTGCTGGAAATCCCTAACAGAGAACATTGACTCAAAGTTTAATCAAGCTGACATTAGAGTTGCCCAACGTTGATGCAGCTGGCACTGGAGCCACACACTTCAAACAAAGACCTTTAAACACAAATGCAAATATAGGCTGAAGAAGAAATATAGTTTTCCATCTCTTTCTTTCATTAGATATTTTTTTCTTCAGCAGTAAACTGCTCAACAAACTCCATAAATAAACTGACCTGTTTGTTGTTCTGGTCATTTTGGTTAAATAAGCCATACTCTTTATCATTATATTATTTAATGTCACATTTCTTTTCCCTCAGATGACTGTGTTGTTTTAAAGGCAGGGTGGTTTGTCATTCAAGTCATGTCAGCATGCATGGAATGAGAGAGTGCAAGAGAAACAGTATCATTAGGGGAAGAGGTTAAACCACCAGCTGTGGAAATTATAGCCACTGCTTCTGGGTGAAACCACAAGCTGCAAGTTAATGTTGTTTGGGACTTACCTTTTTATAACCCCCAAAACCTGCGAATTGAATAAAACAAAATCAATTTTGTACTATATACATCATCTGTTCTGATGCAACTTTACCTACGGTTTGTTAAGATGTTATTTAATACAAAACAGATGATTAAAAAAAAACACCTCAAATCCACCTGTTCAGGCTCAGTTTCTACAGCCATGGCAAGGAAATAAAACACTGGCAACATTTTGCATTAGCCTGAGCCTGTTAGTGTTTTATCATCCAAACTTAGAGGTAGGGAGGTTTGAACGTGTGCGTTGGTTGGGACTGACCTCGGGAAGTGGGGCCTCCACCTCCATCTGCTAAGTCTCTATACAGAGCACCCCACCTGTAATTATCTGGGGATTACCCTTTTATACAAGCAAGCTTTAAGCCATCTGTGGGGACCTTCTGCTTCCCCCCCAAAACCCTCCAATAAAAAGTTACCTCTGAAGCATCACAGCTGGGCACTAGCCAATCAATGACTTTCCCCAGAATCCTATGATCACCAAGTGGGTTTTTAAATCATGTTATGTCATTTTTCTGTGAAACATATAACAGCGAGCGGTCAAATTACTCACCAAAATGTGCAGATTCTGTAACATAGGATGCACACATGTACTTACCTCTATATTGCATCAGCATGTTATTGCTCCTGGATTTTGCCTCCCCAGTCTGCAGCAACGTGCCCTCTGAAAGCTCCCCAAGTCACATTGAGACAGGGAAAGCCAAAGTGGGAGGGAAAAACCGAGGAAGCATGAAAAGGATTTAGAAGTAGGGTACAGGGGTGTGCAAAAAGGGAGAAGTCCATTAAGAGACGTGTCTAGCTGTGCCAAACAAAGTCATCCCCAACTGAAAGAGCAGCTAAAGTCCACCACTGCCAACTGTGAAAAGTTATTCACATGGATCAAAGCTGAAATCTTTATTCAAGTTGGGGGAATGGTGGGAAATCCAAGAAAATATGTTGTTAAACGTTGCCCTGTTTTGGTCAAAACGTACAGCTTACATGTCCAAAACTGAAAGCTCCAAACAAAACCGGGAACAAAACCGGGATACAAAGGTAACTTTGAAAAAAAGAACATGCAACAGATGCCGATCTTTACAACCCTAGAAAAACACAATGCCACAAATAAATGAAACATCAGTATGGCTTTCTAATTTCCAAATTTAAGCTGTTCCAACTATACTAGTTATACATCATCCAGTATGATTATTTAAAAAGTAGTATATAAAAAAAGCTATTAATACATCAATGACTTCACCTTTTAAGCTGATTTCACTGCAGTATTAATAGTCTACAGATTGTTGCCTGTGAACACGTTGTGAATTTAGGTGAAATATCCACTGACTCTATGATAACTCCTAAGTTGTTAAATCGTACCAACAAGCTGTCTGCCATTTTGCACCGCGCAAGTCCTTCTTGTTGAGAATTCAGACTAAATTCAAGCAAATCTAAACAATTTTTTAAATGAAACAGGAGATCAAAGAGTTAAACTATGTGATCAAAGAGTTTAGAGATTTATCTGTGCCTTGCAGACAAAAAATATCGAGCAAATTAATGCTGTATCTGCTCTCTGAAGAGCATTGCCAATTTGATTGTTATGGGTAATTCTGAAGTATAACTAATCTGTTGGAGAATATTTCTGCATTTTGTTATTCAAGCCAGTTATCACAATCTTTACCAAAAGAATGTTTTACTTTTGTATTTCTTACATTTTTTGTGTCTGTAAACGCTGAATTTGATTGGTAATTACTGCCGCGACTACCCACAGGGTGAATGATTGTGGTCTATTGTGGTTATTTCAGGATTGGGAGCCGCCAAGATGGATTTCATACAAAGTCCCCGGTTACATTTCTCTGTCTCTACAGAGTAAGGTGCTTCCATGAAAAATTACAACCAGATGCAAACATGGGTTCAGAAGGGGTCATTCCCGTATATCAAGGGGTTTATTTAGAACAATACAGGGTGAGGGGCAGAAGCTGCTTTCATTATTCCATGCTTATATTTTTTCTATGGTAGCTATACCCAGTTGCTAACATTACTTTACTGCTTCTTTCCTCTCCTCCAACCCTTCTTTCTCTTTTGTCTTTAACACTCACAACCTCTCTTCCCTCTTATTGTTCCCATTTAATTGTAGATATAAAAATTGCCAAATGCTGCCCTTTGATGGGGAGAGACATTCCTGGCATCTCTCAGATGTCTCCATTGCTTTGTGGTAACCCAACTCGGGTTGAAAGCATTTTCCAGTGGAAAAAAGTGGCTCACAATCGACAGGGCACAGGGACACCTGCAGCTCTTGCGCAGCAGTGACTACAGATCAGCCCTGGACGTTACTCAAAACCGGCCCAAACATTCATGAAAATTCAAGAAAAAAGTGCTCCATCCTGCGCCACACTTCCACATACATATGGTACATTCCATCCTGTGACTTCTGCCTCTCCAGGTCACTCAGAATGATGAGAGTTATATAGTGAAAATGAGGACAGCTGCTTCTGTAACCCCTGTCATCAATTTGTCCCAGTCATTAAAAATGGCTGTAATTGGCCTGATTGTGGTCAATCATGCTTGTCAATGGTGCAGAAAAGAGTAGGGTATCTCTTTACGAGAAGACTGGATGATTAATTTGGAGCAGGCTGCTCTGCTTCAGAACAATGATTGCAAAGTATAATCTTTGTCTAATCTCCACTGCAAATGAACTGTTTGATCAAAGAGAAGAAAAATGATTCACTAATGGCTCACAGCTTGAGACCGTATGAGGTCGTCTCTCTAATGTCAACAACAGCGATCAGAATACACTCTGAACACTGTTACCAACTCAAACCTGCAGACCTCTGCTTAAAGGCGATACATTATTTGATTAGTCTCAGCACTGCATGACAGGAGCTGGGCCACAACAGGATTCCACCCTTAGTCAGGTCTGCTGAGACAAAACAGCATCAGGTACTGCAAAACTGGATTCCTCCAACGGGGCCATCGAACGTCACTCTTAAACTTGAGATGATTGACTCCACAAAAATTTCCCTCCTAAAACATCCCATTTCTTATGCACACAAACACGAACACAGTGAAGGTGAGGAGAATGTGACAGGCGACCATGAGTGACAGCATGCTGGAAGGGTGGGCGAAAAAAGGAGGAGGACCTGGGGGAAGGGTTTGAATTTCTCAGAGAGTGTGTTGGGGAGGCTCAAGTCGACAAGGAGATATGGCTGCGGTGGGGGGAATTTGTATTGAATTCACCTACATTCCAAATTGTTTCCAGCTTGTCGCCATCAAAACACTGTCAGATCCCCAACTTTTCTCTCCTTTCTTCTTTTTCCTTTCCTCTGTCACACACAGACTCTAACACATCCCTCTGTCCGCCCTCTGAGCTGTGTGCGCTGCCTACGCTGTTTTTGTGTGTATGCGTGCAGCCACCAGGAGAGGCTTAACCTCGAAAACGTGGCGCTTGGAATAATTTAGGTGTAACTGAAGATTTGCCTCTTTATTTTACACATGCTCGGGAGCAGTAATCAATCTCTTTTAAGTGGTGGTGCTCTCATTTGGAAACCAAATGATCACTTTCACTGAGCTGTTTTGACATCATTTTAACTTATTGTGGAAAATAGGGGAATAATTTCAACTATTTATGTCACTTCAACAGTCATTTGAAGTCTTTTTTGTTATTCTGTGGAGCTATGCAAACTGTCTTTGCAGCACCAAAAACTTTGAAATTGTTATGCTAAAGGAAGTCTTTCAGCACATTTCTGCATCACATTTCCAGTCACCACCTCTGAGATCTCTGATGTTACTCTAGAGGAAGCAAATGTGAGGACGTTTCCTCAGAGTTCCAGTCCACGGTCATGACTCTGGGTCCCAGCTGTGAGCAGTTTGATGGTTGGTTTAGTTCAGACAGCAAAAACAACCTCTCCCCTGCTTGTCAGGCCAAAGGTACAAGGCTCTGTGTGTCTATGGAAGGTAGGAGAGTGAGAGCTCTCGTATTCAACACTCTGGGATTTGGAGATGCGGTGTGGGGTTATTCAGGGCAACGGGCCACGCCTGACTAGGGGGCCCAGTCAAGAGGGTGGAGGTCAATTAGAAGCAAATGGCCATCATGACCATTCCATTGTAGCACAGCTCTTTCATGTTTAGTTGAGGGTTGGAAGGCTTGATCTCAACCCAGTCATATCCCACTCACTCATATCACTGTCAATAACCATCATCCATGTAGGAGGTCATGAAATTGACTAAACCTTTTGGGAAAGCATCTTATGTCCCATTCTCATAGTTACCCCAGTCCCTGTAATGCAATCCCATTGCTGATTCTACAATAAGGGGAGTCCAGCTGAATTGTGGGCCCCACCCAAAGTTTTAAAAGAGACATCCATACGGAGAACAGGGTGTTCAGAGTCACATTGGCCTTCCTTTTACCGTCAAAAGGGAAACAAACTTCAGAATGGGATTGTTCAATGTCTTTTCTTTTTTTGGAAACACACAGCATTTTCAGATTCAAAAGAGGGATGAAAGAAGTTCCATGAGGTGGACTGCCCAATAAAGATGTCTGAACCATCCGCTTTTATCATGCTAAAGCTTTCATCCCCGAGTATCCTTCACACTTGGAGACAGTTATGCTTATAAAACTGTCTCTCCAAAGGGGAAGTTACTTGCCCACTCACTCACAGAAACACAAAACTAGCAATCCTCAAAGATTTATGGTTTAAGAAACAACACACAAATGAAATCCCATATCTCTGGAAAGGGGAGAGATGCTTTTGGCTTGACTTTCTCAAAGTAGTGGGATGTGAGAGGTAAGTCATACATCCCCCAGTGGCACAATTGCAATGCCCCTGTAGGAAAATATTTCAAATATTTCATTGCAGACTGGATGACAAGTACAGAGATCGCTGGTGTGTTCAGCAGAGACAAAAGAAAGAAGGACAGAAAAAGGTGAAACAATGTGGAAAAGATGTTGGCAAGGGATGTGGGGAATATGAAAAGGAAATGTGTATTCTGAAGCAAAGGAAGACTGCTGTCAAAGAATTGGAGCAAAGACAAGACTGATGGAATGGATGAAGAGACATACGTGGGTTTTAGAGGTAGGAAAAGATGCAGATAGAGTGAAGGCGTCTGTCCATACACGATAGATTGAAACCACATGTGTCTGCCCGAGGTGAGGACACGGCAATGTTGCACGCACATGCGAGGAACGAATGCCGTCACTTGCACCCAACAGGAGAATTTATTTTTCCTGCCAACTTTCTGCTGCTCACAAAAACCCTTAACATGTCATCCCCACAGCATCAGTCTCAAAAAACAAATAAGTACACTGTTTTGTTCCGAGGCCATGTTTCCTTTTACTGTGTCGGCTAACAGAAAAACACTTTACTAAGCGTTGCCATGACGAGAAGCTCCCGGGAGAAACCTATGCGTCCAGAGAAGTCATGGGAAGAGGGCAGCAGGCAAACCGGATGCCCTGGAAAGAGTGGCACGACAAAGTATTCTAATATTGAATTGGATTTTCATCCTACAAATAGTTTTTTGATCAAATCAGATCACAATGGTCTTCCTGTCCAGTTCTGAATGGAAAAATTGTTTTTTGAAAGACTGACTTTTGATATTCAAGAGGACAAGATATTGCAATTGAATGCATTTTGCAGGCCTATCCCAATAATCTCCACATACATGAACATGTGAATTCACAAATTTGTGAGATTTGAGAAAGGTCTGGTATCCCCGAATTATACATATCATATCCTGTAAAATGTATTTAGGACAGCTTAAGGAGGGAGAGGTGTGAGGAGAGAGGGGTGGCTGGGAGAAAAGGGGGCGAGACAGCCGTGCTATGGGAAAGTGTTTTGGGGAAACCAAATTAGTGGGAAGAAAGGCTGGACACAAAGGCTTTTGAAAGCAGCAGACAGTTCCCTTGACATGTGCCTTAAAAGAGATGCTGCCGCCGATGCCAAAAAGGGGGGAAAGGATGGAGGACAAGCAGAATGGAGAAAAACTGAGGAAGGGAGGAAAAATCAAGGGGAAGATGGTCAAAAGAAAGCATGTGTAACATAAGATCAAGTTCTGTGGTGGAAGAGTAAAAGGAGAGCTGTAAAAAGATTAAATAGGTAATGATAAAGGCATCACTGCAGGTTTGTGGTCTGCGGAGCACACTCATTCTAAACACCCATGAAAGATATGCACTATGTGAGCGTGTCTGTGCACATGCATGTATGATAATGCATGTGTGAGAATACTTAAAGAAGGTGGATTCTGATTGAACAATTATGCACATGAATGTTTGGGTGGGAGAAGAATGAGGAAGAGGAAGCAGCCTGAATTTCAATGGACTGTTCAGTGGAATGTAGTTCCAATTTACTAATCTATTTCTCAAGGTCTAACTATTTTACATTGTCTGGGGATTGCTTCCAGTCTGCCTTTCATTGAGAAGGGGTATGTGCAGTGATTGTACTTGGGCAATACTGCCCTGTTCCCCAGCTGCTTTTTTCCACTGGTCCTATATGAAAGTTAGTGTATTTGCTAAAGAACTATTGATTTTATCTATCCCTAATGTTAAACAAACAGATAATCAGGTTTCACTAAACTAATTTAAAGAAAATTTTAAACATATTTTGCGTGCCCCAATGAGTCTGGGAGCTATGTTGTCTGGGGCTTTAAGCCCCTGGTAGGGTCACCCATGGCAAACAGATCCTAGATGAGGGACCAGACAAAGAACAGCTCACAAGACCCCCTATGATGAATAATATTTATGGACACCGTGTTCCCTTGCCCGGACGCGGGTCACCGGGGCCTCCCCCTGGAGCCAGGCCCAGGGGTGGGGCCCGCCGGCGAGCGCCTGGTGGCCGGGTCTGTGCCCGTGGGGCTCGGTCGGGCACAGCCCGAAGAAACGACACGGGTCCCCCTTCCTACGGGCTCACCACCCGTGGGAGGGGCCATGGGGGTCGGGTGCAATGTGAGCTGGGCGGCAGCCGAAGGCGGGGACCTTGGCGGTCTGATCCTCGGCTACTGAAGCTGGCTCTTGGGACGTGGAACGTCACCTCTCTGCTGGGGAAGGAGCCTGAGCTGGTGCGCGAGGCTGAGCGGTTCCGGCTAGATATAGTCGGACTCACCTCGACGCATGGCTTGGGCTCCGGAACCAGCCTCCTCGAGAGGGGTTGGACTCTCTTCCACTCTGGAGTTGCCCGCGGTGAGAGGCGTAAAGCAGGTGTGGGCATACTTATCGCCCCCCGGCTGTGCGCCTGTACATTGGGGTTTACCCCGGTAGACGAGAGGGTAGCCTCCCTCCGCCTTAGGGTGGGGGGACGGGTCCTGACTGTTGTTTGTGCTTATGCACCGAACGGCAGTTCAGAGTACCCACCCTTTTTGGAGTCCCTGGAGGAGGCACTAGAGAGTGCTCCTCCGGGAGACTCCCTCGTCCTGCTGGGGGACTTCAATGCTCACGTGGGCAATGACAGTGAGACCTGGAGGGGCGTGATTGGGAGGAACGGCCCCCCCGATCTGAATCAGAGTGGTGTTTTGTTGTTGGACTTCTGTGCTCGTCACGGATTGTCCATAACGAACACCATGTTCAGGCATAAGGGTGTCCATATGTGCACTTGGCACCAGGACACCCTAGGCCGCAGCTCAATGATCGACTTTGTAGTCGTATCATCGGACTTGCGGCCGTATGTCTTGGACACTCGGGTGAAGAGAGGGGCGGAGCTGTCAACTGATCACCACCTGGTGGTGAGTTGGCTCCGCTGGTGGGGGAGGAAGCCGGTCAGACCTGGCAGGCCCAAACGTATTGTGAGGGTCTGCTGGGAACGGCTGGCGGAATCCCCTGTAAGGAGGAGTTTCAACTCCCACCTCCGGCAGAGCTTCAACCATGTCCCGGGGGAGGTGGGGGACATTGAGCCCGAATGGGCCATGTTCCGTGCCTCCATTGTTGAGGCGGCCGACCGGAGCTGTGGCCGCAAGGTGGTCGGTGCCTGTCGTGGCGGCAATCCCCGAACCCGCTGGTGGACCCCAGTGGTGAGGGAGGCCGTCAAGCTGAAGAAGGAGTCCTATCGGGCCTTTTTGGCCAGTGGGACTCTGGAAGCAGCTGATGGGTACCGACAGGCCAAGCGGAACGCAGCCTCGGCGGTTGCTGAGGCAAAAACTCGGGCTTGGGAGGAGTTCGGGGAGGCCATGGAGAACGATTTCCGGACGGCCTCGAGGAGATTCTGGTCCACCATCCGGCGGCTCAGGGGGGGGAAGCGGTGCATCGTCAACACCGTGTATGGTGAGGGCGGGGCTCTGCTGACTTCAACTAGGGACGTCGTGAGTCGGTGGGGGGAGTACTTCGAGGGCCTCCTCAATCCTACCGACACGCCTTCCGATGAGGAAGCAGAGTTGGGGAGCTCGGACGTGGGACCTCCCATTTCTGGGGCTGAGGTTGCCGAGGTGGTCAAAAAACTCCTCGGTGGCAAGGCCCCGGGGGTGGATGAGGTCCGTCCTGAGTTCCTCAAGGCTCTGGATGTTGTGGGGCTGTCTTGGTTGACACGCCTCTGCAGCATCGCGTGGACATCGGGGGCAGTGCCTCTGGACTGGCAGATCGGGGTGGTGGTCCCCCTCTTTAAAAAGGGGGACCGGAGGGTGTGTTCCAACTATAGGGGGATCACACTCCTCAGCCTCCCTGGTAAGGTCTTTTCGGGGGTACTGGAGAGGAGGATCCGCCGGATAGTCGAATCTCGGATTCAGGAGGTGCAGTGTGGTTTTCGTCCTGGCCGTGGAACAGTGGACCAGCTCTATACCCTCCGCAGGATCCTGGAGGGTGCATGGGAGTTCGCCCAACCGGTCTACATGTGTTTTGTGGACTTGGAGAAGGCGTTCGACCGTGTCCCTCGGGGACTCTTGTGGGGGGTGCTCCGGGAGTATGGAGTGCCGGACTCCTTGATATGGGCTGTTCGGTCTCTGTATGACCGGTGTCAGAGTTTGGTCCGCATTGCCGGCAGTAAGTCGGACATGTTTCCTGTGAGGGTTGGACTCCGTCAGGGCTGCCCTTTGTCACCGATTCTGTTCATAATTTTTATGGACAGAATTTCTAGGCGCAGCCAGGGCGTTGAGGGGGTCCGGTTTGGCGACCTCAGAATCGGGTCTCTGCTTTTTGCGGACGATTTGGTTCTGTTGGCGTCGTCAGGCCGTGACCTTCAGCTCTCACTGGAGCGGTTCGCAGCCGAGTGTGAAGCGGCTGGGATGACCATCAGCACCTCCAAATCTGAGACCATGGTCTTCAGCCGGAAAAGGGTGGAATGCTCTCTTCGGGTCGGGAATGAGATCCTTCCCCAAGTGGAGGAGTTCAAGTATCTCGGGGTCTTGTTCACGAGTGAGGGACGAATGGACCAGGAGATTGACAGACGGATTGGTGCGGCGTCTGCAGTGATGCGGGCTCTGCACCGGCCCGTCGTGGTGAAGAAGGAGCTGAGCCAGAAGGCGAAGCTCTCGATTTACCGGTCAATCTATGTTCCTACCCTCACCCATGGTCACGAGCTGTGGGTAGTGACCGAAAGAACGAGATCGCGAATACAAGCGGCCGAAATGAGTTTCCTCCGCAGGGTGTCTGGGCTCTCCCTTAGAGATAGGGTGAGAAGCTCGGTCATCCGGGAGGGGCTCGGAGTAGAACCGCTGCTCCTCCGCATCGAGAGGAGTCAGATGAGGTGGCTCGGGCATCTGGTGAGAATGCCTCCTGGACGCCTCCCCGGTGAGGTGTTCCGGGCCCGTCCCACTGGGAGGAGGCCCCGGGGAAGACCCAGGACACGTTGGAGAGACTATGTCTCTCGGCTGGCCTGGGAACGCCTCGGGGTCCCCCCAGAAGAGCTGGAGGAAGTGGCCGGGGACAGGGACGTCTGGGTCTCTTTGCTCAAGCTGCTGCCCCCGCGACCCGATCCCCAGACCAGCGGAAGATAATGGATGGATGGATGGATGGATATTTGTGACAGATATGGATGTGAATGCCATGATTGTCCATCCTGCCCCATTTGCCCTGGTATAATTGTGTGATTTAAATATCCGAAAGTTTTGTTTTCTTAAGCTTTTTTTCTGCTTTTTCTTTTTCCGTATAGTATCTATATGTATATATAGTATTTTGTGTGCATGTGTGTATGTATTTTTGGATTATTCTTTCTGAATTTAAAGAGTTACCATTTTCTGGGAGGTCTAAAGTTTCTAACAAAATAAGATGAATATTAGCCAAGGACATAAACTAAGTATGTATTGAAGAAGTAAGAAAAATTAGGACTTAGTTACTTAGCTGTATTCCACTTAAATTTTGGTAATATTTGCAATGCTTAAAGGCAAATAGAAGTTGGTCTCAGAGCAAGATGTTGCCATTTTGCATTATTAGAAACCACTGACATTAGTGTATTTGTTTTCACACTGTTCCAACTCTGCATTTGATTATGTTTAGAACAGGATTAGCAGTAATATGTGAAGAGGTAACTAGAACTCAGATTACATTTGTGTTGTAACAAATTCATCTTTCCAATTCGTAATTGCAACTCAATTGCAGTGTTGATGCATCAACAGCAATCAGTGTGTTGTATTTCAAGGGACGTTTACACTCTTAGAAAGGTAATATTGAAATTCAATAACTGATACGTAGATGTAACTAGTTACTTTACTACAATAGCAGTCATATTGTAAGGTTGTAGTTTACTTTTTCGAGGTAATATTATTCAACTCTGTTGGTTCAGGTAAAAAAAAAAGATCATGGTTTAGGTGTAAAATGCAGCATTTTTGTTTAATCTACATTAAGTATTTATTGAGCAATACGTCTGAATGTCATCAACTCCACTCACCAGGTAAATTTCAACAAGGGTGCTGCACTCGGGGTTGCAAGAGTTATCACAGCTCATATCACAGAGTTATCACAGCTCATGATGCCATTCCCTTTCACATAGATGCTCTGAAACTGACAGCAACAACTTGTGGAAAACAAAAATATCAGATTGATCTTTCATACTGTCTACAAGACAGCTAGCAGCTGAATCTATGTCCAGCTGTCTTGGCTAATAACCGCCGTGCAGTCAAAAAACAAGTATCCAGGCTAATTATTTCAGCAAGTGGTGCTTATCAAAAACTGTGGTCCGCAACTGCCAACAGATACAGCGTAAGCTATCTTAGCATTTTTTTGTACACAAAGACTTGTTCCCTGTGAGGTAGTGGTAGTTAATGGACATAACTCTGCTTCTGTGTACATTGCAGCCCTCAGCACTTTGAGTGTAAACACGCAACTACTCGCAAAGAGAAAGATTAAAACGACTGGTTTTAACAGCTGCACTCGCATTTAAACATATGTGATGGGAGAGACTGGTCTCCTTTGGGTGAGAAATTTTACCTGTTCGTCATTTCTTTAAATGTCAATGTTTTAATCTATATCATCTCTGGTTTTGTATTCTGCAACAATGTTTCATGGAATTTTCAACATGAAAGCTCTTGAAAACACCATTTCAGATCTGGTTGATTTGACTCAGTGAACACACTGAAGTATTTTATGGAAATAAAAGAATCAGTAAACAACAAACATCCACTGTTTGCTGCTATCAGTGACAAAACAGCAGTGTGCTTTTTGTCATGCAGATCCGAGTCTTTGATGCAGGTGGCCCCTCTCTTTTTCCGCCACTGCTTCTCTCCTCTTACCATTGTGTGTCCCCCAGAATTCACACTCTTACTCTCTCTGTCTTCTTTACACACTCACAGGCAAAAACACACATATTATTCCTGCCCTGAGGCTGTGTCTGACTCCAGCATGAAATCAATTTCAGAGCCTGCTCCCTCCCAGCCCTGCTTTGGCGCCCATTTCCCCTCATCATGAAGCAAGACCGTTGCTGTGCCAGCACCACCACCACCTTAATGCCCCCATCTTATCCCAGAGTCCCTCACTGCTCGGCACACATAATACCCTTCCTTGCCCGGCATCACTCATTGTAAAAATTGGCTCTGGAGCCCTCAACTTTCTGATTTGATTTTGATCATCTAATAGCAATGTGCAGAATTTTCTAAATATGTAAAAGAGACCACACACTGTACACCATCTGTTTTACAACCAACTGTATGTGTGGAATACCTTTGGAAATTAGCATTACCTTCTGAGAAATTCAAAGACTGGCACAGGTATATCATAAAAAGCTTGCCTTTGATCATCATAATACACAAGCAAGGCTAATTGAGAGCCAGTTAAACTCCACATAAAAAAAATATCAAAGCTCAGTTTGGCAACGTGACAACAGCATGAAAAGGTTTGGAATCCCAAAATTGGTTCAAAGTGACAAATTGTAAGTTGAAAGAACGATGGACAAACAGAGGTGCAGCGGCACAGCTTTTATCTCTATTAGTCCCTCTGCCGACACACACCGTACTTTCGTAATCCACACTGACAGAGTTTTCATCATCTGAGGAGGTCGGGACGATGGAGAACTCGACGGAATCGGTCAAGGTAGGGGACTTTCCTCCACTCTCTCTCCCCAGTGGCAGTGCATGTCGAACGGCTGGAGTTGGGGCCACCAAGGCCCCCTTTGTGCCGGTAATCACCAAGTGGTGAGTGATGGTGCTGTGGCCTCCCGCTCTCTGAAAGGGTGCAGGTTTAGGAGGGGATGGGGAGGAGGAGAAGAGAAGAGGGTGCAGGAGTGGGGTAGCCTGGAATTTTCCCAGAAGAGACAGAGGGTGCTAAGGAGAAGAAAAGAAAGGAAAAAGAAAGAGGCTGTTTCAAGACATGGCAGTGGTAGAGTTGGAGCATCTGTGCTTGTCTCACAGGTGCACTGCATGAGGAATGTGCTTCGCTGTGATGACTCAATAGGGCTTGAACCATCAATGAAACAGCAAAGACAGAAACTTCACAGTGTGTAGGGAATTAGCAATTATTATCTTTCGAGTTCATCTCATAACCTTGTTTTATAACAGGCTTAATTTTTTTAAAGCTAATCTCATCTAAGCTCTAATGAAACTCGCCGCATGTTTCCAGTTATGATTTCATGTCTTGACTCAGTTATGCTCTTTGAAACACAAAGCTGAGCATTAAGTGACGGACGACTGCTAGACAATGAGCAAACATAGAACCACATCCGAGTTGCTGGCTTTTTGGCAACCACCGTCAATACAAGAGGTCGTAGGTCAATCTAACCCCTCATTCCAGCACTAGTGCTCTTTTCTTTCCTTTCCTTTTTCTCCTTTCTCCCACGCTCCCTCCACCACTGACACACCTGTGTTCTCACTAGCAGCCAGGTCCCTTTTCCTTCAGTCTGTCATACAGAAACATGAATACACACAGATACCAATGTCGCACACACACACACACACACACACACATTCCAAGCCTTCCCAGCTGCCTGTGCACCTGGGCTGCCAGCTGTCATCACCGTGGTAACTGGCATACAGCAGGCTGTGTCACTATCACCTGGCTCATCTGCCTCAGAAGGAGAGAAAGAAGTGTGCACAAAAGAAACAGAAAGGCAGAAAGAAAACAACCGGAAAGCAGAAAGGCAATGAACCAATGAATGATTGTAGCAAAGATAGGGGGAACAGAGAGAACTGAGGGGCACAAACATCAACAGAGTAAGAAGGCTGTAGGCCAGCCATCAATTAGACATTGAATAATGTCAGAACAACATGGCATAGCAATATCAGCTTCATCTGATTATGATTGATTACATGATTATGAAACTACTGAGTTTCCCTCCTGATCTAGCAAAATAGAAGCAGCTCCTCATTGACCATCAACATATTACCTAAAACATTACGTTTTCATAGAAACCCTATATCCAAAATTAGGAAACATTAGAATCATTGACCTTATTTTTTGGGGTTGATGATGCTCACAGAGCTGGAAAATGTTACAAAACTCTCTCTGGACTCCAGCAACACACAGTCAGTCAGATTGTATACAAATACAAGAAACTCAAGGCCACTGTTAGCCTGTCCACACGGTCTGCCAAAAAAAGATACCACTAAAACAAGGTGTGTAATATTCTCTGAGGTAACAAAGCCACCCAGGGTAACTTCTAAGTATCTATGGCCTCTTTATGCTGTTTCCAAAATGATCATTGCAGCCCATCAGCCTTCGGAACAAACTGAAGTACTGATCAAATTTGATGTTTTGTGGACAAATCAAAAAAAAACTTTTTGGTTCAAATGAGAACTGTTTAGAGAAAGGAAAATACTGCATCCCAGCACCAAGAATCTTACTCTGTCAGTGAAACATGGTGGTCACGGTATCAATATTTGAGCCTGTTTTTTTTTTTTTGTATTTGAGCCCAGATGGATTGACATCATTGATGGAACAAATAATACTGAATTCCAAAACGAAATCTCTAAAAAAAAAAAAAAGCTCCTGTAACAAGAAAATGATCCTTTGCACTCCAATCTTACCATCAGAAGAATAAAAGTCATGTTTTGGAATGGCTAAGTCAAAGTCCTGACCTCATTTTTATAGAAATGACGCATGAAGCAAGAAGTTCATTTGAGGACACCCATCGTTATCCTTGAGTTGAAGCCGCTCTGTCCAGCAATGGACTAAAATTCCTCAAAGCTAACAGAGACATTTAGTTAGAGTTATTACTAAACATGGAGGTCACGCAAAATTCTGACAGTCTAAGTTAACAAAATATTGGCACTCATTTAATCCTTTTCCTAAATACGTAAACAACCAACTGGCCAACAAACGTTTTATCCAGTTTCAAACTGGGTTCTCCAGATCTGCTGTTATAACTTGTGTGAAAATCGGGTGGTGTTTTACAACCCCAATTCATATTAATTTATTGAATATCAAACATTCATTTATGAGATCATTGCGTTCTGTTTTTATTTCCATTTAACACAGTGTCCACGCACTCTTAGAATTGGGGTTGAGGATCATATTTATGCAGAAGTGTTGACCAATCAGGGCAACAATCAAGGCTTTTTAAATCCCTCCTGTTAAGTGTGAATATGTACATACATATTGGTACATCTGCGTATATACCAATTGCAACATGATTAAAAAAGATGAGTTAATGAATTATGAAAAGGCAGCACTTGTAGAGTGAGATTCAAGAAACCCGGATAAAACAGAATTGTAACACGAGGGATGGAGGCATTCTGAAGCGGGGGTTTTGTAGATTGGTTCAGATTTGGATGGTTGCTCAAGGGATAATTCTGCAGGTCAGGCAGTATGGATTTGCTTTCACGGCTGGTCAGGAGGATATGAATATTGAAAAACTACCATAAGAAGCTGCAACACTAAATTTCCATTCCTCCTGAGTGTAGTTCTTCTGGAGGTTCCTTTCTGTTAAAAGGGACTCGTCCTGTCCATTTTTGCCACATGCATGCTCATGATGGGATTAAATGTAATAGAAGATTCAATACGACACTATTGATTTTCTTAGATAATTTGTGGCTACTAATGAGTACCAACAAATTGGATTATAATGAATTAGACTGAATTGGATTGTATTTAGATTGAATTGCACTGTGCTTTAAAAGGGTCTTGAGATAAATTTTGTTGTAACTTTGGAATGTATAAATAAACTTGAACAAAACTGAATTGTCTCCAAAAGCTACCAGTTATAATGTGAATGGGAGATGGGAGGCAAATAAGTTGCATTAAAACATCATTTACCCAGAACGTTGGGAGTAATTTTAAGCTACACAGTATGTTAAACAACACAAACCACTGTTTTTTTTTATAGAAATTGCCTTTTTGAAATAGAAAACATGACATTTCAGGCTTAAATAAGAATTTTAAAAAAAACAAGTTTAGCAGATATCAGTGCACAAACCAACCTTAAGCAGGTTGGTTGATTTTTAAACTACACAAAAGCAGATTTCCACCCAGATATTAACCCGTTTTATTATTCCAACTTGCTCCACGGTACTCCAAAAAAGCATTACCCGCTTGTTTTAAAAGGTCAGGAACAGGGGTGTAGCCAAAAAAGACTTTTAGAGACCCCCTGCATGGACCGCCTTAATTAGAGCTAAGGAAGTGGCACATCTTAATGTGAACCACCCTGCTCGGCTGTTGCTTCTCATGACTCTGAATGAAAGCAGAAATGCCGTTTAATATCTTTTAATGTGCCTGTGTGTGAGGGAGTCACACGCTAGCAGTGTGTGGTAAAGGCACCGTGCAGCATATGGGCAGGCGAGTCTGCTCTGCCTGTTAAGCAGAGAGGACATCAAAAGGTGGATTTTATTCCCCCCTCCTGCACACCCCGTTGCCACCCCTCACTATAAATCCCACCCCAAAAGGAGCCATTTATGGGACAATAACAGCCAATTTATGGGACCCTAGAAATGAAGGCAATTCCAAGGTGTAGGATGAAAGATGACAAGGGCTTTCTTGGGGCAACATGCGTAGCTCTGGGTTTCTTCAACTTTCTGGAGATGGAAAGAGGAGAACTGGAAGCAAAGGTTTGGAGATTTGAAGGACTACCGCCACAAAATTGGAAGATTTCAGCTCTTTTTTGAGAATTTCTTGTACAGTCATACATAGTTTTTGTTACTTCAACTGCCATTTATTTTAAATTCTGACACTTATTGTCTGTCAGATTTCTGTCTGCGTGGGTGACCTTTTCTGTCCCCAAGAGGTTACAAAATGCTTTCAGTTGCATATATACATAAGGACAATGGGATTAGCAGCTTTTTGGAGGCACACACGCACACCCACAGAAGCTCAGGAGAGCTGAACCGGATCACATCTGCCTCAGAGTTATTCAGGTGTGATGACATCTTTTGAATACTGACATGTGACGTTTGAGGGAAAATCACAGAAAGGCCCATGCCACATCCACAACGATTCGAGCATATACAAGCTTTCTGGCCCGCAGTGTTGCTGAAGGATGTATCACTCACACACACACAAAAGCCTTTTTATTGAACAAGCTAACCTCAACAGAGCCAAAGTAGTGCATCTCCATGAGGTTGCCCAACAATGAGTCAGCTCTCATGTTATGCCCCCCCCCTTCCCTCTTTTCATTCTTATTCTCTTTTATTCGTTTAGTTTAATAGTCTGTAATAGTTACCAAGTATCATTAAGGCCAACCTCTGTGGCTTCTAACAGTGCTGTAGGCAAGCCAAGTGTTTGTTGTCAGCGTTTTATTGGCTTCCAGGGAGAAGGGTTGTTGTTGTTCAGTGTAATCTTGGCACGCCAATAACAGGTTTCAATAAAAGCAGCTGCTTTCTTATGGTAGTTAAGCTGCCCTCCTCTCCTTCCCCCCTTTGGCATGTGGAATAAATGGGATGATTCCCATTCCCAAGAAAAGACAGTGTTTCAGTTTTTAGGATTTATGTTCCTTTCTGCTGCTCTCTGTTGTCTAACAAAGAAAGATCCCTTTTCTGTTTGGTGTTTGCTTTTGTTCTTATCTCTGTCACTCACGTCTTGAGCAGGTTGCTGCGGTTAGAATGCTGTGATGTCGCCTCGTGCTGTCACATGCTTGACCACACTGCCTCCCTTTGGAGAGAGCAAGCTATTGCAGATCAACCAAGATGAGAAAGCAGAGACATGATTCGGTGAAAACCCTGTTTCTGATTCTGATACCATTTATGAGATACTTATAAGCAAACTTGAGATGTTGTGGCATGCAGTGACCTAAATTGATATGTTCCAGTTGTGTTTGCAGCCAATTATTCCCTCTTCTAACTTCAGGGTACTTTTTTCATCTGTTCTCTTAGACACCGACGCTTAAGAAATAAAAAGAAAATATACAAAAAAGTGGTGCATCTTGTCTAAGATGTGCTATTGCTTTCAAAACGCACGTTCTTCTTCTGTGGTGCTATGGTTTTTCTGTCAAGTTTTGCAAGACTTTGCTTTTTTTGGGGTCTTTCTAAATGGATAAAATTAATTTCTCATCAATCTAAATGCAACTCCCCACAAACTCCAATTAGAAAACTGTTTATCTGTCTGTTTTTCTTCGTTCATTGAAAAACAAATAACGAAATATCCCGTTTACTCAAGTATTAAGACCCGTTGTATAAAAATCTTGCTGAGCTCTGGTGAAGCGCACTTCTCTCAGTGGTCCTTGAGATGCTTCTACAGCTTAACTGGAGTCTGTCCGCCTGTTCCTAATTGAATTAATTGATGTAATTAGAAAACTGTCTCTGCAAAGTTTTACAGTTGATGGGTTACATCAGAGCTCAAAGCTAGCAAACAATTCAAGAGAATTCTTTGTAGATGTGTTAGATAGCTTTATTTGGAACAACCATCAGAATTACTAAATTTGGCTGCCCAGCCAAAACTGAATAGTTGCAAGCAAAGGGCCTTGGTTTATACACCAGGGAAATGGCAGAGTTCTTTTGTGAAGAGTCATAAAGGACAACCATCAGGACAGCACTCCACCACTCAGGCGTTTATTGCAGAGTGACAAGTCAGAAAGAAAATCCTCACTAAAAGACTCATAACAGCCTGCTGGGAAATCAGCCAAAAGGCTCCTGAATCACTCTGCGAGAGTCCTCTGATCTGATCAAATCTACACTGAAAGATTTCAGCCACAATTACCGACAGCATGTGTGGTTGAAACCAGGCACTGGGCATCACCTCATTAATACCATCCCTTCGCTCAAACATCAGTTAAGCATCATTTTGTGAGGATTTTTTAATGTGACAGAAACTGGGAGGCTACTCAGGAAGAGGTAAAGATGGATGTTAAAAAATATGGAGCGATCCTGCAGACTATTTCAAGTTGGGGGGAATAACTAGAAGCATACTGTTAAGAAAACACAGGAGTGGCTTCAGAACTAATATCAAAGTTGGTTGAGCATGAATTTCTGCCAAGAAGAATGGGAGAAACACCAGAAGTAAAGGTGTGTCAAGCTTATATGATGCTTCAGGAGCAGAAATGAGACTTTCTGTCAAAGTGCTTTAAGTATTTTATGATTAAAAAAGAAAACACACAAAACAACTTCAACAACCTTTTTTTTTTCATTTGTTGTTTCCATAGTGTAAAAGACTGTGTGTAGGCTGATGAGGAAGGGAGAAATGCAAGATGGGAAATGTAAACTGGAAGACTTGACAGATTCCAAAAAATTTAAATCAGAAACAAGTCAAAACCCATCATAACACGGTAATGCACCATGGACAAAGATGCTATATGGAAGAAGAGATCAAAGTAAGAGCGACAAAAACATAAAGGAGAGTGGTCAGAGAAGTGAGTAAAAGGTGATAATCAGAGCTATTCCTTCAATATGAAAAAGTGTTTGGACACTAAAACAACATTGTGAACAGTTTGAAGAGAGTGATTTATGACACATAGTAATGCAAACATAATGTAGCAACACAACGTTACAACATGTTCCTCTTACTTTCAGTGAGATGTATGATTTATGTCTGTAATATCCTTCTGATTACACAGCTTAGATTGAACCCTGATACACTGCATTCATTTTGGACTAAATGTAAACTTACTCCTAATTTTATGCTTTGACATTCCTACCTTCAATTAGTAATGTCTGTTACATCTCAGTGTTTAATCTCAGTTAAAGTTTATTGTTATCTAAGTTCTCAGGGTTAATATTTATTTTATAGAAAAACAGACACGACAAAAGTTGAAAGTTTGCTATTTAGCTCGACTGCTTTTTTTTTTATAAGATCTCTCATTTTTCTTGGCTGCAAAGTATGCACACTCACCACATTCCCCAGTTAAAGGGTGTACTGTCGAAGAAAGAGTCTCTACGTGACTAAAAGAGTTCCCATCTCTCGTGTAAAATTAAAAAGCGCTCAGACAAACATTATTGAATCTCTACTGGAGCATGAACATTCCGTGATGTCTGGCTGACCCCGACACAGGTTCATGTTTCCTCTCGTGGTTTCTCTGGGGGCTTGTATTTTTTCACTTCCATCAATCATGCCTCATTTTCTAACCATTTAATCCTTGTGTCAATGTGCAGAGGTGTCATGCAGCAGGCACATACAAGCACAAAGTCCAGTGGGTGGTCAAGCACTCGTGTGCATGCACGAACATACCAAGGATCTCATTTGACTGAACTTTTAGTTATGGCAGCAGCTCAACTTTGTGGGTAAGAGACTCACTTTGTTTGTCAATCTGTTGGTTGGTTGACTTTGATGCAGTTATCAAAAGTTATTGGCTGGACTATGAATTCATCTTGTGCAGCCTTTTGTGTTACCCTCATGATGATTTCTTATCACTTTTGTCTTCCTCTCAGTTGATAAGCCACATCATTAAAGAACTCTGACTCATAGAAACAGAGACACGGGACTTGTTTTCTGTCTTTTCCACAGCAAAGCTAAACTAAAGCACGAACAGCAGCACCAACCCATCCAAGAGCAGTCCACAGCTCAGATTGTTCTGCACATTTATGAGTCTGCTCCCAACTGGCAGCAAGACACGATAACATGTGCATTTGTGAGGTGCCAACAGAGAGCATACAGAGATGTATGTTCAGTCCTTTATTTCGGTACACTCAAGTGCTCAGTTGAATCAGGATCTGGGGAGTTAGGAGTGTCAGTGCTTTTTTGTGTACTTAGATTTCCAGGGAATCTTTTATGACATCATTCTGTCGGGGTCATGCTTGAGAAGCGTTTAGGTAGGTGGAAGCTGTCCAAGGGCTGAGTATAACAGATTACAATATTCTGTACCATCCATTGATCCACTTTTTGCCGCTTGTCTGGGACCGAGTCACAGGGGCAAATTTCTGTGAAGAGATCCCCTGACCACCCTCTCCCTATTCAACTCTTCCAGCTTTTCCGCTGGGACACCTCCCATGGAAGATGCTCAGAGGGTATCCCACTCAGATGTCAAAACCACCTTAATTGACCCCTTTTGATGCTTAAAAGCAGCAACTCTAATCTCAACTCAACTCAACTCAAACTTTATTTATAGAGCACATTTAAAAAACAACCGAGGTTGACCAAAGTGCTGTACAGGATAAAAGCTGCATTAAAGGTAAAAGTGAATAATGCAACCGTTCCAAGCAGTTAAAATCAATAGACTAAAACACAGTACAATAAAATACAATAAAATAAGTTCAAAATAAAATACTTTAAAATAAATAAAATAAAGATATAAAACAAATCAAGGTTATCAGCCTAGAGTCTACTTAAATATGATTAAAAGCCAGGGAGAAAAAGTGGGTTTTTAAGGAGGATTTAAAAGCCTCAAAAGATCCTACAGATCGAATGTGCCAGGGAAGGTTATTCCAGAGCCGAGGGGCCGCTGCCACAAAGGCTCGGTCACCTTTGGTTTTGAGTTTTGTTTTGGGGGGGACCAGTAGGAGCGAGAGTGGATCTGGAGGAGCTCGGCCAAATATTGAGGGGCTAAGCCATTGAGAGCTTTAAAAACAAACAATAAAATTTTAAAATCTATTCTAAAAGCAACTGGGAGCCAATGCAGCGAAACTAAGACCGGGGATATGTGGTCACGCTTGCGTTTACCAGTGAGGAGGCAGGCCGCTGCGTTTTGTACGAGCTGCAGGCGGCGCAACAGTGACTGATCGAGGCCAAAATAGAGAGAATTACAGTAATCCAATCTGGTATTAATAAAAGCATGGATTACAGTTTCCAAATCTCTATGTGGCAAATATCCTTTAACTTTAGATAAAACCCTCAAATGATAAAAACTGTTTTTCACAACCGAGCTAACCTGGCGATCAAATTTCAGCTTGTCGTCAAATATTACCCCAAGATTTTTTACTATAGGCTGAATATTTGCTGTTAGGGGGCCCAGAAAGCCAGCAGGAAAGTCTGCAGGACCGCATCCAAACATAATGATTTCAGTCTTTTTTTCATTGAGAATCAAAAAGTTTGCAGACATCCAGGATTTTACATCGTTTAGGCAATCACGTAGTGTCTGTACAGAGTCAAGGGATCCAGATTTCACAGGCAGGTAGATCTGGACATCATCAGCATAGCAATGAAAAGAAAGATTGTGGTTCTTAAAAATTGACCCTAATGGTAACAAATAAAGTAAGAAGAGAATTGGCCCAAGGATGGAACCTTGTGGGACCCCAAAAGTGAGAGGGGCCGATAATGAAGTAAATTCCCCTAGCTGCACAGAAAAGCTCCGATCAGTCAAGTAAGACTGGAACCATGAGAAAGCAGAGCCTGTAATGCCCACACACTGCTCTAGTCGAGCTAAAAGGATCCCATGATCCACAGTGTCGAAAGCAGCTGTCATGTCAAGAAGCACTAGCATAGCAGGGTTTCCTGAGTCCATAGTTACCATTAGGTCATTAAAAACTCTCAGCATTGCTGTCTCAGTGCTGTGTGAAGGTTTGAAGCCAGACTGAAACTTCTCATAAATATCATTGGCTGCCAAGAACGATTGAATCTGAATAAAAACCACTTTCTCTAAAAATTTGGATAAAAATGGCAGTTTAGAAATAGGCCTGAAATTAGACAGCACAGAGGGATCAAGATTTTTCTTTTTGATAAGAGGCTGCACAACAGCATGTTTGAGAGCAGCTGGAACATATCCGGTGCTAAGGGAGGAATTAATAAATGAGAGTATATCAGAGCCCACGGTACTGAATACCTCTTTAAAAAGACGGCCATTCAGATCTTAACCCTGTCCCAAAGGGTGAGCCCAGCCATCCTTCTGATGAGGCTCATTTCAGCTGCTTGTAATCGCAGTCTCATTCTTTCAGTCATTACCCACAGTTAATGAGATTGGGAAAGGATTGAAATTTAAATCATCTTATAAATCAACTTATAAATCAATTTGGCTCAGTTCTCTCTTCACCAACTGGTACAATATCTTCATCGCTGCAGACGCTGTTATCAGTACTAGATAATAACACGACAACAAATGTGTGCCTATGATCAGCAGAGACACTATTCACATTCTGTATCAGGCATTAGTTTTGATTTATGGTCAAGGGAAACTATCACTTTTTATTTCTACTTGAATTGGAAGATTTTGTGTATATGCCCCTACTTTATTACAAAAGCAAAGCTGCTTAATGGAGCCGCTGACAGGACAGCAACAGAAAAACACAGAATAAACAGGATGTAGTAGCATGTAGTAGATCCCACACACCTGTAGTTTCTGCCAGGACTGTTTTAGTGGGAATGATCTGATGTGACTAAGTCTACTGCTCATTATGCAACGTGTTTTGACATGATTGAATGTATTTTCTTTTTTTTTTTATGATCCAGCTAAGCTCAGTTTGATTTTGGTGCAATCTAAACATAGTTGAATCAAATAATGTTTTGTAATCCAGTAGATTACTAATTGTTACTGATAACAATGCTGCTAAATAATTCAAAATCAGTGACTGACTATGTTTAGACCTTCACCCAACTCACAAGTTAAAAACCACGTCTACATGAATGCCTCGACCCATGGTTTCCCAGCTGAGCATTGCTTCGATGCTGGGGCTGATCATAATGTGTGTAGTGCCAACATCATTATTAGTGTAACGAATACTGGGATTTGTTGACTGGACTCCTGAAAAACAAATGCCATTTGAACTACCTTAAGGTGACTATCTTCTAATGGTAGCGTTAACCTTTATTCTCCTCATTCCTACTGTGCCATGCCCATAAAGTTACAGAGCTGCTAGTGTGGCTGTCAAGGATTTCGTTAAACTGAGATCACAAAACTTACCCAAGCACTTCTCTGCACTGTAGAAAAACACACTCAAGGCCTAGCAACATTAAACATGGTTTGTGTGAGCTGAATTAGAATAGGCAAATAATGATTTTACTCGATTTTAGCCTCGAGGTTAAACATGAGGCATAGAACTAATTTGCAGGAATAGCCACACACCAAAAATGATCCAAATCACTGTTTTTTCAAAGCATATCACACTGTCTATAGCCATCAAATGGGTTTCTGGCAAACATATGGACCTTGTCAGTTCTGTATACTTGTACAGCCCCATTCAGCATGAGGTCAGTTGGCAGTCATGTGGAACACTAACACCTTTGTCCACATTTGAGCATTTGCTTCATATATACTCGGGCCTGTTTTTGAACCCTCAGTTTGAACCTTCTGCTATCAGACCCCTGGGAGGTGAGTGACAGCTTTTATATGGCACAGCACATGTAACTGATATGAATTAATGTGACTCATCCAGAAATGACACATCATTTTCCAAAAATTTGCTGCAGAGGGTGTCCCTCTGGGTCAACAGCCGTCTTTATTTCCCTTTATTCCAAATCGCCTCTTGACAAAATCACAAGTTAAATTCCATCATCTTTGGACTGTCCAGCTAATTAAGCAAAACTCACATTTGACACAGCCAAACAAACTCACCAGAATAAACCCGTCATCACAAACACTGTTTTCACACCCCATTTCACAGCCATTTATTAGTCAATCACTTTGTCAACCAGCCTTGTTGTCGCAGCCCTGAGCGGTCTGATCCCTGAGTGACAACATGTTCTGGGTACACGGAGTGCATTGAGGCAGAAATCATCTCTTTTTCTGCCAGTTTACGTTCCTCAATGTGTCATTTCCAAGAAAAACCTCACATCAAGTTCAGAACAGCAGCTTGTTGCCTTTCTTGGAGCCATCTTTGCTAACAGCTGTAACGTGTAAGTGCAGCACCCCATCATCATCAACATTGACTGTGGGCTGAAGTTTGGCCTTTAGCTGTTATCATTTGTTTCTTTCACATGTTGCTGAGCAGGAGGTGATGATGAGAGAAGCCTGTGTGACTCTTTGAGAAAATGCTTGAGCGTATAAACCTCTCCAATTATTGTGTTTTTACCTCTGCTCATATCAGCCTGGGTTTTAAAATAGCCTTGGGTGGTTGGGATATATAAGTCTGCAGGTCACTATTAGGGAATAATCCTGCCGCAAAGCAAATCTGGCTAAAATATGTCATTTATTTTGATCAAATTCATTTAAAGGCATCATTTCTTGTTAAATAACTCATGAAAACACTATTAGTCGTATCTTCTGTAACTTTTTGCCTGTCTGGCTGTATGTTGGAGAGACAAACAATGAGGCTCTGCCTTCACTGGTGAAGGGCATGGGTTAAAGCAGAACTAAGGGGGTTTCCTAAGTCAGAGGTGGTTGGGAACCAATGGTTTATATGACAGTATAATCATGGTTATATGGCTGTGACCTCCCAAAGGCATCCAGAGGTTATCCATGATTCACTCAGATAATGAGCCTCATCACTTAGGCTGTCACCCTCTCCCCTTTGAGGCCAAGTCTAATCTTTGCAGCCAGTGAAGCTCTAAGGAGTTACTGCAATCTCATGCAACATTGGCCGGTTCATAATTATCTTTGTAATTATTATCTAATACTGAAACGTACTGTTACTATGTGTGAGTAAGAGGGAAGATGTTAAAAAGTGCTGCAAAGCAAACCTCTTCACACTGGTGCCACTTTAACTTTAACTTTACTTCTAAACAAAAGTGCATCTTGCTCATATGTTTGCCGAAGGGATCTAGGCAAAGCTACAGTAACAAAAGGGATTTAATTTGGCCCCATCAGACACAAAACTGGAAGTCATTGTCATTCAGCTTTTCAAGTATTTTCAACCATAGTCCATGATTGCTTCCTGAGAAATGACTGTCACAAAGAACTGCATCTGACAAATCGAGTTTCCAAGTAACTATATTTTCAACTATATCTAAACTATATTCAGTGTGCGAATATAAATAAAATACTCCAAGTTTTATCCCATCCCCAGATGAGAGTCTTAAACTTTCAAAATCTATGGCAGGACTGCTTGCTCCCATTGGCTGAGAATCTTTACCTGCACCGAATGCATCGCCAATGGCTCATTGATGCCATCTTTTCTTGAGTTTTTACACACAGTAGTCTCACTTAAAGCTATGGTAGGTAATCCTAGAGAGCTAGCAAGAGAGCTAGCAAGATTCGAAAGTGTCCACTCCTCTAAGCTCCACCCCCCCCTCCCCATTCCGTCAGTGCTTCATCCAAAGCCGGTGGAACCGCATGCGCACATGGAGCAGGGAGCCGGCAGAGGGGGGCGTAGGCAGAAAGCAGAGGCATCTGATTGGTTTTTTGTAGGCGACCAATCCGAGATCAGCGGGACGCTGATCTCGGATTGGTCAGCTTTTTCTCAGTCCTGCAGCTGCCACAGAGGTCTGATTATTTTCGTCCCTTTTTCTAAATACATCTTGTATAGATTTCTCTCAGGATAGACGGACCATTTCACCCAGTATTACAAAATGTGTTTCTGAACAGGATTACCTACCATGTCTTTAAAGCAATACAATGTAACTTCTCAAAAAGCCCACTATGGAGCTCCCCCTACAGGCTTGGAGGTAATGTACGGTTACACTGTCGTAAATACAACACCCTTTCGCTTTCACGTTTGTTGACGAACCGGCGAGGAGTCAGAAGGTGCAAGCTATGTCGACCGAGAAGGTAAGAGTAATCAAATGTACCTGGGAGCGTGAGAGGGGTCTATTTGTTTTTGCGGTAGGTGTGCCAGAAAGCAAGTCGAAGTACTTCCGCTCAGCTCCCGGGCCGGTCCAGCAAAGTTACATAGCGCAGTTTTTGCAACTCCAATCGTAATATTAAAACTCATTCTAGCCGCACAATTTTTTTCAAGCTGTATTTTAAGGTAGAAATGTTACATAGTATTGCTTTAAAGGCAGTCAGATCACAGTGCCACCTGTCCCGGTAGATGAGCTCTGCAGGGACACAATCTGCGATGCAAAGGGTCAGAACCAGCACAACTGAACAGAAGAAGTTCCGCTTGAAGGCCACAGCGACGACCCCAAGGGCTGTAGGAAGGGAACAGATGGTTGACTTCCTGCACAATGCTGGAGCATCCCAGTCCCAGCCTACAAAATGCAGAATGACGATAAATGTATTGGTATTAAGCAGACCTATCAATACGTCAAACCATCTTGAAGATTTAAATGGTTTATCTCATTATTTGGTAAGTAAAGTCTTTCTTTTCATGAACAATCAAAAGCAAATACTTCTAGTCTACATAACTACACGAACAAGTTAAGAAACTCGTAAGTTCAATGCATAAACATGGTAATGAAATAACTCCTGAAATTTTGGAACTCTATATTGTGTCACAACTTTGCATGGAGGAGGATTAACAGAAGAACTGAAAAAGTGACCAAGTAAAAGTCTGTTGAAGCAAAGCTGCAGGTGCAATTAGGAGGTTTACAACAAGCCATATGACCATGAATCAAAGTTGCTCTTCTCCATAAATCAACACTATTGATGTTGTGCAACCTGCTCAACACTGCTCTGGAAAACAACTTGGACACTGTGAGGGACACTGCATGTCATCAACTTCTACAGATGACATCCAAGATAAAAACCCTTGATTACTGCAGTTAGTTTTTACAGAATAAACTTCTCTAAAGAGAATTAAAAGAAATCTGATGGAAATATCAAGCAAATACTTTGGTGACATGAAAATATGATAAATTTGTTCAACTCAAATTGACTTCAGTGTGTCTGGTGTTACCTTGGCCAGGACCACCACATAGTACTGACAGTGACACACACAGGGGTGGGAGTGTGATGATATGGGGCACCATGAGTGAAAAGGGTGGTGTGGAGAAGAGATTTATGGATTGCTCTGTGAGTGCCTGTGGATGTAACAATATACAGGCTGACTCCAAGTCTGCAGAAGCTTGATCTAAAGCACAATAAATCTATAAACACTTACATTAAAGCTATGAGCTGGCCAAGCATGTTGCCTAATTTGAAGAAGAGAATCTTGGAGAAACACAACCCCTTCCGAAAATACCAAATAATAAATCTTTAATAAAGTAATAATAAAGTTTTTGAGAGGTGATTCCATTTTTCAAATGATTTGACATCCATGAGAATTTTGTTGCGTACGGTGGAGTATTTTACTCCACACTACCTGCGGGGAATATCTGCTGATTTCTCACCTGGTAAATATGTCAGGAGCGTTGAGGTGATGAAAGAGGGCAGGCTCACATTGGAGGGAGGAGCGTCGACACACACTTATACAGGACTGGCCCAATGGGCCCAGATGCACCCTTAGAGCACTTTCTGGTGGCCAAGTAGGGACAGATTTACTGCAGAAGTCCTTCAGCCATTTATGGTAAAGAAAAAGATAGTTGTCCATTATTAGTTTGATAACTTTTTTTCTGATAAATGTCTTTGAAACAATTGACAGTCTGCATATTTAATGCTTTCATAATTCATATACAACACATAGTTAAGAATTAGGACTAGAATTAGGGATAAATTCAATTTTGTTTTCACAAAATTTGTAATAGATTACATAAAACAAGTCTATTACAGCAATTTGGTGGGCTGGGAGCCAACGATATTATGCCAGTGCAATACGATTCTGTACCTGATGAGTGATGTAACTACGAACCCGCTGCAGCATTCCCACACAAGTTAACTCTTGAGGAGTGAAAGGCTTCACCTGTTAAAACACACACACAAACACTTTTATTCAGAGCTACTGTAACTGGAATTTAGAGGGGGAAAGGCACATGTCTGCATATACTTTTTAAAAGCCGAGACTGTTTGTTGAGTGAAAGTTACCTCAGTTTTCAGAATAGCTTTGACAGCCTCCCGAATATCAGTCTCGTTGGTCATGTCCACAGTCCACACGTGGGGTTTGCCAATGAATTGCTCAGCATACGGGTGCTGAGAGGAGATCTGATAGATCCAAAAGGGTTTTTAGCTCTTCACTAAAACAGAGCAGTAATTCAAACCACTTATTCAAAAATGTCTCAAAAAAACTATGTACAGTATACATTTATTTTATTTAATTCTATTTTTGGCTTGACTTGTTAGCTACCTGTCTTGTGGTGGGCTTGCCCTTGTAGAAGTCACTGTTGTCTGATGAGTGTGGAGGATCAAATCGTGGCTGAAGGAAGACACAGCCCAGAGCTATTGCCTCGATAGGAGCTGGACCCTCATAGGGGAACCCAAGACCTACAAAGACCTGCATGTGAAGGAACCAGCAGAAGGTAAACGTATTTTGAACAAACTGGGCAGCTATAATGATGCAAAAGTTCCAATCATCCTTTCATATTGCATCATGTATTCTTTGTAATATTTAAGTTTGTCTTCTGTGATAGGTTCTTGGCAGACCTTGGCTCTGCGGAGAAGTCGTAGGAAGCGTTCCTGAGTCAGGAGTCCGTGGTTTCTGATGAAACTGGGCAGATTCAGAGTGTGTCCTGCAGGCCGGTAGACTGTGGCGTGAATCTCAAGCTCCTCACTGATAGCCTTCACATATTCAGATTTACCCTGGCACACGCACACAGTGAAACACACTCATACACAAAACTGGTTGTTTGAATTGATATTTTACTTTGAGTTATCTGAGGGGTCATTTTTTTTTTAGGCATTCATCTACAGTCGGTGTATTGGTTACATGAGATGACATGAGGTCGTGACATCCCCAGATTGGAGAAGCAGATGCAGGCAGAAATCCACAGAGGCTAAGCCTGGATCATCGGGATCAGCTGCAGGAAGTATGTAGTGTAGGATACATTTGGAATACTTGACAGCTTTTTCTAAACCTCAGAAAATCTTTAATAATAGGGAACAAAAATTATTATATCGCTCTTTTCAAACCATCAAACACTGTTCTGCCATTATATGACTTTGGTGTTTTAACATGTTAGTTTGAATCTGAACAAACATTTAAATTTATCGTGACATGAACAAACTAACCGAATAAGGGTTCCTTGCTGTTTCTCCAAACTGGCAGCATGCCAAATGCAATTTACTGTAGGTCACCCTGACTAAGTACCTCAAGTAAATCCTCAAACAAGAAACAAATATATCCTCATAAGAAAAATGCATTAAAAAACATCATTACTGCCATGGCAAATCTGGCAGTAGCTGGCTTTTGACATGCAAACTCAGTCTTTCTGCACACATAGTCCATATTTCTTTGGTCATTATATACCTGCCACATGTAGTCCTGTTTGCCATAGACAACCGCTATCCTGTCCTTCCTGTAGCCCTCTGGCTCAAGCTCATCCTCTCTCATCTCCTTCCTCACTGCCTCCTCACTTACAAAGCCCAGGAAGGAATTATCAGGAGTATGAGCTGGAGACAGCAGAACATAGAGAAGTCGGGTGACATATAAAAATAACCACCTACCAGTTTACAAGTAAAATCCAGGTGAGTTTCAGGTTATTTCAGAGATGAAGAGTGCAAATGTGGAAAATGCGTGTGCATATCTACTCTTGTATTTGATTGATATTAGACTATCTTTAAACTATCTGTTTTTCAGTGCTTATTTTTACAAAACTATGATCAAACAGGGTGAACACTTGATGTCAAAAAATAAGCTGAGAGTGGAAAATGTTACTGGAGGACCAAAGAGATTACTTTTGGCAACTATTACTGTGACCACGGTTGAATAACAGTTAATATTGAAATTCTGTGGGAGAGGAAAAACATACTGTGCAGCATAAATCATCAGCCCAGGGAAATGAGAACTCTACATATAAGAGGAGATGAGGTTTTTAGATAGGTAGCTGCTGCATTCTCTCACACTGGGGAAGGTGTTAGAGATGAGTATTTACTTAATAAAGAATGTGCCAGCAAAGCTATATGCTCAGACATCGATTTAAGTACTGTAACATACATGTGTGTGTGTGTGTGTGAGTGCGTGTGTGTGTTGCTGTCCTCAGTCAAGGAACTTGTTTAAAAGACACATGCCAAATCTGTCCTAATTCATGCAGAACAAAATTTCCTGCTGGATCCTTTTCAGCTCCAGTCGTCTCCAACACCTGTCTAACTTCACTGCTTCACATACGCACACACACACACACTTGAGATTATAGCAGTGATAAGCAACGATACTCTGATAGGATCATGCAGCTTGTGGACATTCGGAAAATGGACTGAGACTGAATCTAGTATCTTTGGTGGCCTTGCTGCCTGTTTACAGTTCTGCTTGTGTGTAAAACACAATCCTCTAGCTGACTTTCATCCCCTGGCCATTTCCAAATAGATGCCTTTTTTTTTTCTTTCTTTCTTTCCTTTTGTCTTTCTCACAACTAACTGCAATCTCTCCTCCTCATCCTGAAGACAAGTAAACAAGTGTCCCAGGATGACAAACGAGGAGCGGCTCTCGGCCCGCTGCTTCCAGCTTGTCTCCATCTACCAGCAGGGTGGGAAAGATGACAGGGAGAGGTGTTGGAATAAAAGCTCTGTCTGGGCACCATGCTTGTTTAACCTGAGCTATTAATCCTTCTGCTATAAAGACGCTTAATGGGGTGTATGAAAAGGATATGCTGTGTTATACATCACAGATGCACAAACGGGAGCATGCACACGCAGACTTACGGAACATGGTCATGTACTGCAGAGGTTGGAGACCCCAGCTGCCCCACAGCGTTTTATATCCATGGTTATGTGCATAACTTGCCAAGTTAAAGACTGGTTCAGTTCCAAATGAGTCCAAGATCCTGTAGCGGCACCTAGAACGATTTTATTTCTAACATTTCAAATTGATATACTCTTTTCGTGCAATTTTATAAGCAATGATAACCAGAATCTACACAATTCACTGCATGCAAAGCTGTTGTCATCATGTGACCTCTACAGTCTTTTATGTTTTGAAAGCATACAGGGTCCTAGATGCCAAAAACATTGTTCTTTCCCCACAAAGCTCTAATGTATTTCCTAGTTCCTAGTATCCCTGGGCCCCAATTATGTAGAAAATTGCAGTCATACTGGTAATACTGGAAAGCCAGTCCCATAGACCCTTGGAGGTGAGCAAGCCCATGGTAGTCAGTATAGATGATGTCAAAGGTGAGAGGCCGTTGGATTGGACAGCTGCCCCGGCCTGGTCCAGCACCTATTAGGCTGGTACATTCACGACAAACACATGTTGAATTCAAGAGAGGACATCATTAAGGTTGTTTGCCACCGATACCTCTACAGTCTAAAGAGATTGCAAAGCAGCAAGGTCGACAAACAAATTAAAATTCCTGTTTACCTGGATTCAAAGCCCACGTTTACATCTGGCAGAAGTTTAAAAAAAACTACAGTGCAATCGACAATTGGTGGTTAAGGACTATAAGGGGGGTGTGGCCACTAGGTCTGGGTCTGAGAAGTAAAGGCATAAGTGTCTTAAAGTGCAATAGCTGGAACTCAAACGAGGGATGCACAGAGTGGGAAATTCTGGGCAAACACTGATGTTAAAGAAAATTATTTGACCAAAGCTGGAAGCTGATAGCAATTCTTCAGCACTTGATCACACTATTTTTGAATGGGCATAAATTGAATAGATTGATCATTCAACATACTTTCATCAAACTTTTATTATAACCCGTTTCACTGAAAGATCATTTCTTTAGGACGATGATTAAAAAGAATAAATATCAATAATAAACATTTAACTTTTTACTCTGTTAAACCATTACCGACTCGATGACTTGTCAGTATACATGGCCAAAAAAAACTTGTGAATTTAGATAGAGAAATTTCAGCCACTGATATCAGATGATGCTATCCTATTTGGCTATATGCTGATACTGAACACAACCAATTTTAGGTCACTATATGTTGTTCATCCCTAATTCAAATCGTGTAAACCACTCTTGAATAATTATGTCAATTCATTTTTCTCACAAGTCATTATGGTATCCTGTGTTAGATCCATTCAGAGTAAATATTTAACTGATGATCAGAGGGAAGATGGTCTTTCTAAAATTGATTTCGTAATTAAGTAGATATTAGTCCTAGAAGAGACATTCAGTTTTCAAACAACTCAACCCTGTTCTCCAAATATGATTACTTCAGATTCCAAAAAGACAAACATGGTGACGGCCAAATGCTCTCAAGGCACAAACCAGTAGGTGACAAAATGGCTGTGTTCACTTCTTGTTTTTGGTGTGTGTGATAACCTGTGGAGTTGCTGCTGAGAGGTGATGAAGGTCAGGTTGTGTCCAAGGATTGTCAGACAGGCGCTGAGGTCAGCCCACTGGACCAGCTCTCCAAGAGGGCCGCCCCTCTCCACCAAAGCTTCAAAATGCTGGCCGACACTCCCAGCAAGGGCACCGGGGTATAGCAGCACCTACAAGATGGGAAGTTATAACACCCAAAAAGGCTTTTTTTTAAAGAGATTGTATGGTGCTTTTGGGGTTGTACAGAGTGTGGAGTTTTTCTTCTCCAAAGAAGACACTGCTCATGAATTGTCAAAATTCTAGTTAAGGCTTTTTCCTTCTTCATTCATTTATATAACCATGAAACAAATCTGCATGACGCCTGCCTATTTGTTAATTTGGCATGCCTCAAAAAAAGTTCTTCCATGCTTAATTTTCCACTATACATACTGTAGGTACAATATGTCACGAAGATTTTCAGCTGTTTATTATTGAAGCATGAGTAAACTTGCTGCAACACAACTTACGTATGTGTTTGTATGTGTATTTCTTACATTACACTGATTTTGCTGATGCTTTTAATCAAAGCGACTTAGAAAAGAGAGAAGTATAGAAAAGTACAGAGTGGTTACTGAAATGAATAAGTATGTGACAGGCTTTTATTACAGAAGGGTTTAAATATATTTTGGGAATGATCATAACAACTGGGCAGCACAGAGCTCAACTCCAGTCAGCGGAGAAAAATAGAACGATTTGTAAATCCATACTTGAGGTTCAAACATGCTCGTGGAATCATTAGTCATGCACACAGTATACAATCTATGGCCACAAATGGGATCTCTGGGATTTGTGTTGTAATTTGTGTGCCAGACTTTTAAACGACATAATAGAACACAAACGTGTTGCATGCGCTGCTGCAGAGATGTTGTTGTTTACACCCACAGGTGATGATTCATCCTGACTAATCCGCAGTCTGCAGTGTTTCCATTTCACCGTATAGTATATGCTTGGCTTGCTTAAAACTTTGGCTGAGATTTTCCCAAAAACTGAATCAGTTACTTGTAGTTACATGGTACTGCCAACATGGGGGGGGGGGGGGGGGGGGGGGACAAGCCATGCTGTATCACATCGCACACTGTTACAGAAAACTCAATAAGAGCACTGGAGCAATGTACAGTATGATTAATTTACCTTAACGCATGCTCACCCTCTCTAGTAGACCCCCATGATAAAATCATTGATCTTCAAATGAGCAGGATATGGGCTTCTTAATATCATTCGAATAACAAATACTTAAATGTAGCACAGATACCTCATACTTGTTCTGTCTCTGCCCTCTAAAGTTCAAGACTGTCAAGACTTGGAGCCAAAAATTGCAACGATGAACCTGAATATTGTACAGTATCTAGGGTTGTGGTTTTAAAATAATTGTACCTTCAACTGGGTTGAGGCTGTGTAGTTGTTGCTCTGCTTCATCCTCAAACCAGCCTTTATCCAACGTTGAGACATCCTTTCCACTCTGGACCGGATAAATTTAATGGCCGGACTGCTGCTGTTGCTGATCACCTCGTACAGTGGGCTTAGAGTTTCACGTGTGTGAGCCTGGGTAAAATTACAGGTTTAAGATAATGGAAAGTCTGTATAAAATTTTAAGTTGAACAGAATCCTTCTAATAAATCACAAGGTAAAGAGAATACCTTCACAGTGTATGAACGCGGTGCCTGATGCCATGGCAGTGCAGAGTGGTTTCTTCCAGAACGAAGGGGACAGAAGTTCTCTGTTTGGCTAAGATATGTCAAAATGGAGCAAGTGGTACCATTCACCCCGTAGAAAGCATAACAGGGGTCTGACTGCCAATGTGCCTGCAGGAACTGCCAAAGACAATCAATTGAAAAAAAGATACGAATATTATTACTATGTTAACTAATTCATCATCCATGTTACCTGGAACAATATGCTATAGATGCTGATATTTCAAAACAGTATTTTCATATGCTCCTCAACCTTACTTATGTACTTGGAACTACAAATTAAACTTAAAACTTTAGGTGAAGCAAAGCTCTTCATTACAATCATAACAGTGCAGATGTAGCGCTATAAAGTTTATGCCACCACATGCTGTACATTTACACCTTCTCACCTCCACTTTCTCCGCACACACCGGATATGCAGGATTCATTGGCACCTCACACTTCTCACTTGGCCCTATGGGGAAGATATTTTTAATGCATCATTATTCTACAATCCCGGCTTCAGGAACAAAAACTGCATTGTAGAGTTAGCTAAACTTGGGTAATGAAGAACACTAGACAGTAACTTTGATATACAGCCTTACGACTGAAATGTGCAGAATGAATAGCAGCCGTCAGCATGACATTTAGTGCAGCCATGGCTGTAACTGGCATTAGAGTGGAGGCAGTGTGTTCTCAGAGGCCCCTTCCCGTAAGCCCCCCTACCATCTGTAGGCAGTGTCAATCAAGTGCAATGAATACAAACGTGTACACACACCTGACCCACCTGCCTCTCACCAAAACATTCCAATTTACAATGCTAGCCCTTGCCAAAATACACAGTCCTTGACTGTGTAAAACAACCTAGTAAAAAGGAAAAGAGGAGAAAAAAAAGATAAGAAAACCTGTAGGCAGAACAGAGGTGTGAAGGCCTCAAAACGGTGATATGCTAGAGGAGCACAGCAAAAAGAAAAAATAAGTTTCCCCCTTTGCAAAAACAAGAGTATGAGTAGACAAGTTGGTGAAAGGACTCCTGGGTAATTCAGCCATATTTTATGGGTATGAGGTAATGTGAGAGGAAGAGGGTGAGGGGCCAACAGGCTGGTGATGGGGACGTGTGTGCTTGTATGTGTGCAGGGGGCATGTGAGTCCATTCAGCACTTTAACTGTACGCATTTTCACTAACGCGTGCACACACATGAGCACATAATGATGTGGTTTGAATCCCCTTTTTCAAACAGATAGGTGAGTGCACACAAACCCATCCCCACCACACTCACACATGAACGTTAACATACCTACACACTCTTCACGTGCCAACTGGCGTGCGTAACCCGGCTCTCACCTGACACCTCACAGGAGGTGGATGTAAACTTTTTTCCTCCAAATGGCCAGTTGATTGGCGCTGCTGGCTCTGTGGGACTTGTTAAACGTCGATTCAAGGATTTCATCCCTTACAACCACCTGCACCAACTGCCCTTTAACCCCCCCCATTCACACCCTCTATTATCACAGCTTGTTAATTTCACTGTGTGGTTAACCTCTACTAAGCCTATGAACCGTGCATTTGGCTGAAAGTATCAAACTACCATTGCAGACAGCCATAGAGAAGTTTGCAACTGGCTAATTATTGAAGCTGGCAACATGCAGAGAGGAGGGAGCGTAACTATTTGATGTAGGCAGAATGTGAAAGTGAAAAATAAAACCGCGACAAACCTGAGAATAATCATTTAGCTTGATCAATAAGTTGCTTTTAGTAATAAAATGAAAGGTAAAGAGGTAAAAACACCTACCATGTCTGCAGAAATCCTACACTCTTATTTAAATCTTTCCTGAAATCAAATCCTATTTCACTGCGTTTACCCTTGACATTTTAATACCTGACACGTTACAATTTTGGAGGTGAAAAGAAGCACATACAAATGTCAACATTTTTTACTTTTGGAGACCCGTGCTAGTGAATTATCTTTTCTAGAAGGCTTCACCTCCTGTTATTATTTATTTTGGCATATCTTGAGGCTGTTCCCAGTGCGACTGGATTGCAGCATCATACAGAATAGTAATCAAGGCATTATTTTCTTCCTTTTTGCAATGTAACTTAAGTGCTCTGTTTGAACTAAAAGGGATAGTTTGCCTCTTTTGACATGAAGCTGTATGACATCCCATACTAGCAATATCATTGACTTACCCCCTACTGCATCCTGTGAGCCGAGTTCCGGCCTCGTTTTGGCGTTGACGAAAGTAGTCCGGCTAGTTAGCTGGGGTTTAAAAACTAGCCGGATATCATCATAAATGATATTGCTAGTATGGGATGTCATACGGCATGTCAAAAGAGACGAACTATCCCTTTAATTTATCCACAGTATTTTTTTTCCCAATAATGGCTTCCAAGGTGTTACCTTAGATTGTTCAGAGTTTGACTTTTGTGATGAGTTCACTGGCAAAGTTTATTCTTTATGACTCTTCCTTGCAGATGCCATTTGTGCATTGCTGTTGCACAGTGAAATAACAGAGCTGCCACTCCTTCATGAAATTTCACACAGTGGAAATTGAAATCTGGAAGCTTATTGATCTTGTCATAGCTTTTCAGGCGACTTGCAGTGGGCTCTCCAAGGATACCAGTTACCACAAGGTTTTAAAAGTTTCAGTTTAAAAATGAGCAGTTATTGTAACGTATGTTTCCACCTTCTGATAATAAATCCAAACTAAATTATGAAGAATAAAACTGTCTCCTAAAGCCTCCATCCAGAGGACAATTGGCATACATGTTTTTTTTCCAGCCTCGTATTTTTAGTATTGTTCATACCATAGAGCATCAAGGTAATAAAGTAGTAATTGTTTTTGCCATTTATAGACCTTGGGTTTGGATTTTCCAGAAATAAAAACAGCACTGTTACTAAAAGCTGATCTAAATCTTTGAAATATATAGACTGTATAATTGGATACAGCACTTTTGTTTGTACTCACTCATATGATCTATCCTAGACAGCTCAACTTACTACTAAGGAAATCAAATTACCCTTAATCCCCAAACTGTAATAACAGGAGTCACTTTAGTCAAATTAGTTCAGACTGAATCTTGACTTTACCTGTGTGTGGGCGAATGTCATCATTTGTTGCCGAGGTATGAGCTTGATGATGATGGTGCTGATGATGGCTGAGCTGATCAAGTCTTTGGGACACTTTCTGAAGCTCCCTCTCTACGAAGCGGGCCAAGCCTTGCTGGTCTTGTCTAAAACTGGAAAATAAACAGAAACCTTGAAGTATTCCACAGTCTGAGTAGGCAGAAACTCTGTTGTCTGTCTTAGTTGTACACACGGAAACGCTAACACTGTGTCATAGTTGTATTTGAATATAAAGAGAAACACATATAAGAAAACAGTAGCTATCGAATACCTCTGCAGTAGCAAACTGAGGTCGTGTCTGTTCAGCTGGGTGTCATCTCTCTCTCTGCTCAGCCTTTGCACCTCCGTATTCAAAGCCTCTAAGCGAAGCTCCAGCCGATGAAAGCCAAAGCCATGCTGACCTTTGATACAAAGTAAGAAACGGGATGTTTTGCTATGTATTTTGGACCTCCTATCATAATATTTGTGTGCTGTGTCACAGAAAAATCCTCATGAAACAGGAGGCTACTATTGTTAACATAATGTGGAGAAAATGGCACAGCGATTATAGATGTGGTTTTTTTCACACGCTACACAATGGTAAATGACATTGGATCAATTCTTCAGAGGCAAATATCCAGAGCAATTTTACCACAGATTTATATGTTAATGACTCAGTTGCTGACAATGAAATATTTGAGTGAAACCCAACCTCTGCGGTCACCTCACATTCCTACACACACTCATACTCATAAATACATTCTGACTGCATGTTCTTGTTAATGTTTCCACCATTATGGTTGCAGGTGAGCTCAACATGCTAATCATATATTTATGCTCTAGAATCCCAATTCAAGGTCCCAGTACGATTAAACTCCCTGTGATATTTCCCTGCCCAATGAGGGAGGCTATTCACAGACAGCATGTTTATGCCGACTTTAGTCGGTTGTTGTGGATTCATCAACCCAGTGGTTCCCATCCACTTTGGCTTGTGAAAAACATTTCAAAATCATGTGTTCTTGCTTCATGAAATGTGAGCATTTAAAAAAAAAAGCAGTTGTCCTTGTTTATAGGCAGAGAAAGGTAGAAAAAAATCAAAAAGCAGAAAAATCCGAAGCAAAACATGAGTTTGTGGACCAGACCATCCTTATTCTTCATCTTTTAACGCTTAAGATTGCTGTTAGGATGCAATACTGCTTCAACCAGTATCAAAATTTAAGGAGAAAATGGCTTTTAATATTTACAACAGAGTGAAGATGCCTATTGAATATTGATGAAGTGCACTGCAATCCTGAGGGGTCAAGATTATGACCTCACCTGTCTAAATGCCAAACTAAACTCTTCACTACAGTTTATTTGAAAAGGCAGATTAAAGATCTCTTGGCTCAAACATCCAGATTAAGAACGGATGAGTGTCAGAAGAGCTAAGGTTCTGTATATAAGATAGTGAGTGTTATTTTGAGGAGCTTGGAAAGAGTTGCCGGGAAAAGATGACTTTCGCTATCGGAATAAGGATCTCACGGGGAAAAACACGTTAAGCAATGATAAAGAAAACATTTCGGTGATGTCATTTCACATCTGTTTGCTCAGCTGACCGTCAGCATACCCCAATTTACATGAGTGCTGGCCATGAAAAACGAATGTGAGAGAAGAAACGGGATCCAGTACCAAGTTATGTGAGACAACTACATAACTGTTTCATTCCAAAAGCTTGTCAAGTTGCATGTCTGCAGATATGCTAGTATGCGTGACCACCATTTACTTGTAAATCATAGAAATGAGAGATTATCCATTTGTTTATCAAAAGTGTCACACGGAGATATAAAGTTTAGAAAAAAATACGCTTTTAACCATTTTTACGAAACAATGTACATTTTCTCACTGTAAAAGCAAGCATGTTTGTCATGGGGGGTGAGTCTGTACCTTTAAATATCTTCTTAAACTATACCCAGAGGATACTATTCAAATACCCTGATACAACTGCCAGCATCACATCAAAGAAGTTTAGATTAAATGATAAATTATAGCATATAATTACTTAATGATTTTTTAAAAAGAGACACATTGATAACTGGAAACATTTTTTTGTGATAAATTTGAGTTGACTTAACTGCGTGCACTCCCCAACAGCTTCTCCCGTGTGGTATTCTGTTTTTTTCCCAATTTAAACTGTTGCTGGGTGGCTCTTTGTACACAACTTGTGGTGGGTCCCTCAAAGCACAAAGCAATTGTGGCTGAGAGGCATCAGTGGATTACTGTCTGCATAAAAAAAATCCTAAAATTTGGGCTGTTTGGATCAAACGTCATCTCCTTTTTATGACAATCTGAATCAGTAGTAGCCGGATTGTTGAAGTCTCTAAAAAAGGCTATGAGTTTGTACTGTTTTATGTTAGCCTGATTTCTATATCTGATTAATAATCTTCTTGTGACAGCTATTTTTACACTGTGAAATTCAATTTTGAATAAGAAATTAATTCAATGGAGAATCCCCAAAAAGCAGCTTAATTCTGCACGTTAAATCTGATCCAAATGTTTAGGGGGCTATGAAAAAAGGGTTCAATCAGTAAATCGTAACTTTTGAGCAAAGCAAGAAACAAACTATGAAATGTTAATCAGAGACTTCCTCAGCTGTAGATTATTGGAGCTATTTCCAAAAGACAGGCAACATGTCCATTTATTCATGGTCGCTGCCAAAAACACTACTGATTCTACAAAACAAATACTCATGGGGAGTGTGCACTCATGTATAAATCAGAAGGAAAGCCTTTGCAAAAAACAACCATCTAAACTTCCTCTTAGATATCTTAGTTTCGACAAATAGACAGACAAAAGAACTTTGGTTTAGCTTAGCCACAAACCCACAGCTGTCAAGATGAAGATACATGAGGTTCAGGACCTACCACGAATTGTGTACAAATCTTCATCTAGTACATCCTAACCTACTCTCTGTTCCATTTCTTGTGGGTTTGTTTTCATTCACTTCATATACAAAACATCCATCCATTCATTTTCTATACCCACTTAATCCAATTCAGGGTCGCTGGAACCTATCCCAGCTGTCATTGGGTGAGAGGCAGGGTACACCCTTGACAGGTCGCCAGTCCATCACGGGGACAGACAACCACGCACTCACTCCTGGGGTCAATTCAGCAACACCAATTAATCTGACATGCATATTTTTTGGACCGAATACCCCGAGAGAACCCACGCCTACATGGGGAGAACATACAGACTTCCCACAGAAAGGCCCCAGCCAGGATTCAAACCAGGAACCCTTTTGCTGTGAGGCGACGGTGCTGACCATCACACCATTTTATCTATAAAAAAAAAAAGAAAAAAAGAAAGAAAACGATTTGTGCTTGTGCGTGTCGTCTGTGTGTTACCCTGTTCCTCGGGTGATCTTCCCGTAGCTTCATCGCTGCTCATCTCAAGCGGCACCCAGAGGCTCTGTAGCAGCAGGGTGACCACAGAAAGGCACAGGCAGAGTACCAGACAACCACTAGAGGGCATAATACACAGAGAAACGCCTTCACATGCTGGCATCAGTCAAAATGAGCCAAGTACCCCCCACCCAAATTGCAATTTCACAACAAGATATGTTGTTTTTCTTTGTCTCTATTTTCAATTAAATATAGAGTTTAAATTATTTACTATTAAAGGCTTTCTGCTTTATATATATATATGTATATATATATATATATACATATATATATATATATATTGCACAACAGCACCTTTTTTTGGACAGTGTTGATGTGAATTTCAAGATGACTTTTAGATATTCTGTACCATACCTAGGCAGTTGAATTTCCTTTAAACTTTGCATATCTATATTTCAGTAGTATGCAATAAAGATATACAGTCTGACTTTGGCTTTGATTAAATACATTCAAACAAGAACTAAACTCTTCCATGACTTCAAGTGAGGAGACCCTGGTGGTGTGTCAAAGCGAGTATATGAAGCATGATGCACTGTTCTAGCATGTGTCTGCTCACTGCTTATGTGGGCTTCAGTTTAACTGGGGCAGAGAGAGCAATTACGTCTCTCACACCAGGCCTTTCATCACCTTTCATCAGGCCAGTAAACTCATCAGACCTTACCCAGAGAAACAGCCAGGCTCAAGTACATGCACAAACACTTTGAAGAATCTCATGGTGCCTGTAAAGCTCCAGATTCAGACCCAAAATAAAACTTTTCCATTCAGCTGTATCAGTCTGCATTTCATCAAAGATGTCAGAGCACTCATCGCCACATCTCATGTCCACAGCTGAGTGCTTGTGCAGGATGGAAAAGTAGCGTAGCTGTAAAGTGACTCTGGAGAAATTGTGTTAAAATGGATTACTAGGTGATAGACGGCCTACTGTTGGTGATGTCACGTGTTGGGGAAACTCGGTGACACGTGAAAAGAAAACTCTTTTAGTTTATAGTCAGCTGTGAAGATGCAATGATAGTTTTAGTGACACAAAGTCTGATGTGCATCAGTTACCATCATCTACATTTTTACTACTTCCTGCAGAGGCTTACCTTCGAGGCCGGAGTGCAACACGCATGGTGCCTGTTTTCAGTGCTGAAGATCTTTCTGTCGAAAAAACAAAAAAATACCAGTATATTCAAACGGCTGAGAAATGATTAGATAGTTATGTCTGACGCAGAGGAGAACTACAGATGCAAACACGTTTCTCATTTTTCTATTTTGATTTATGTACCCAAAATCCCAAAAAGTTCCTTTTCATATTATATGGGAACAGTCATACTTTCCACCTGAACTGCGTAACTTTAGTTTGTATGCACAAAATGACTAACCACAAAAGCCTTTTCAGTTTATGGTCGGTCTGTGTTTGAGTCTGAAGTTTGTGATTAGACCGATAGAAACGCTAAACATAAACTTAAAACTGCAGTCACCACCCAGCCGTTCTTTGTCAGAATGAGACACAAACGTCTCAACAGTTCTGCATGCAAAATAAACCAGCCAGCACTCAGACAACCACACACACATACACACGCACCTCTTTGGGTCTTTGTTCCAGCCCACTGGCAACCATCGGGCCTGTTTGCAAAACACACAAATGTGTGTGTGTGTGGGGGGGAGAAACAACTTTGGGGCTGTAAAGTATCTTGCCTCCCTTTTTTTAATCTTCTTTCGTTCCCGTTCTCATTCCCTACTTCTCTGGCCCTGCCTTTTCTCCATCTCAGGGCCTATGGGAAGGCATCATACGGTTGTCAAGGTAACCTGACACCCATTTAAAGAAAACAATACCCAGAGTGCTACTTGGGCCTTTCACAGATACAATGGAGCCCGCGCAATTGCATGACAGCTTCTTTCAGTCTCACTGGCGAGACTTAAGCCTTGAATTCTGAATTGATACTCAAGCACGGCACTCATTCAAATAGCCTAAATAGTTCAAATATGTGGCACTTAATAAAATAATGAACACAAACTTAGGTTTGACAGTAAGTTTAAAAGAAAACACCCTGTGGAGAGGACATGGAGAGAGTTCTGTTATTGGCTTGGCGCAGTGTGTTGAAATCCACTTACAAATTGACAAATTGTAATTAATAATTATAATTGTAAAAATTAAATTCATGCGTTTCTTTCTTAGGAGATGTCATTTTGATTGTGACTGTAAGACATTAACCATAAGCTATCTACAGTAGGTCTTCTTTTTTTTTTACATATTTATGTCATATGATTGCATTGCCAAAGGGTTTTATATAGTTCTTATTTTAATCAAAGTAAAAAACACAAAGTTCTCATGCAAGTTTGAAAGTTAAAAGACTTTAATTGGGGATCTCTAATGCATGATCAATATTTATCATGTTCTCCATAGCATGGCAAACTCTAAAGTACGTCTCATGTACTGTAAGTAAATGTTGTTCAGCAAAGCAAACGTTCCAGTAAAAAGTTCCCACTTAAAGAGAAGGACATGAGTTTATAATTCAGATGTAATTCAAAGCACATGAACTTTACAAGGGTTTTGTGATCTATTTAAAGTTTTTTTCCTCAAAATGGTTGTCATGAGAAGAAAGATGTAACTGAAGATATGAAGGACCACACAGAACAACAGAGCAAGTGTCCATTCTACTTCCCTAACGGACAGTAATGCATTGGCCTGAGACATGTCAGGCATGTCAGTTAATATGTCATTTGGAAAAAGGTTTTATTTCGTAATCAGCTCACATACAGCTGACAAAGTGGCTAATTTCAAAATAAGCTATGTACAGAATTAATAATAAACTATTTTGCAATAGTTGAGTGGTAAATGTACAACACAAAGGTATTCCAGCGAGAATGAAGTCAAATCAGTGCAGGAAATATCGATCAAGCACATTTGACTCAACTGCTATGGAAAGTCCTTCTGCATAGCTGCAATTAGACACTATAGAAAATATGTCATTTATATATGTGACTAAGCTACTAGATCTCAAACTTGAAATTATTTTGATGCAATCAAATTAAACTTTCTAGGTGTTTGCCTTTCCTTCAGTGTGTTCCAAAGCATAAATGTGCATGTAAAAGGTCTAACAAAGGTACGAAGATATTATTTTCCCCCTTTTGTGGTGTAGTTTTTTTCTTTCTATACTTCATTACATCACTCATAAAGCATTTGCATAATGTCTTCCCAGCGGGTCGTTTGACTCATACAAAGAATGAGCATCTGCTTGCACTCGTGCCATTTTTCACCAATCAGAGCTAACTGGGTCTTTCGAGACGAGGACCTTAAACATACAGGAGCTAAAATGTAGGGTTAGGGACAGTAGATCATAAGAAATTCTGCAGCACTGTGAAGCATGGGAAAGAAATTGTGATTTTGAACTTTAAACACTTTCAATCTATTCTCGCCAACTCTGAAAATAAAATCATGAGCTTGTAAATGAGCATAAAGAGTCTTTAATCATGTAGCCCCTTGAATCACCTAACGACGTATGTAAACGCTTATGTCTTGTTCGTATTTCAATATGCTTTTTTTTTTTCTTATCAACAGAAAGAAAGAGAACTGAACCAGAAAACAAAGAGTGTAGGTCCTCACAGTTGAAGAGCATATTCTGGGATATTCAAAACAATCATCCAGCTTTTTTGCCTTGCTCAAGGACAGCTCCAGAAAGGCAACGTAAATGCACACTCACTTTTTAAACATTTGCCCCCGCATGCACATTGAGTGCATATGTGTACATGTGAGGTCAGGTGAAGAGTGAAGGAACTGGGATTGGCTGGTGTTTGAGTAATGTCACACACTGTACGGAAGCGGTGGGATTGGATGAGCATAAATCTCATCAGCAAAGCTTGGACCTAAAGGCTTACAGGCTTTACACCCATCTGTCTGTTTCCTTATTCAATCACTCACACATGCAGTTGTATATCCGGGACTTCAGAGGTTTATTGCATTGATCTAATGTCTTACAATACTGACTTGTTCTATATCACCACATCGTCGTATGGCTTAACTTTCACCTAAACTTGGTCCCTCTTTAAAATATCTATTAATATTTGAAAAAATATATATGGTGTACATTAATGTAAAAATAAACACCCAGTGACTTTTGTGTCCAAGCGTATCTATTGAGCCGGATGTTTCAAACTGTTCCTCCAAACAATGTCTGAAATCCTCATAATGGCACAGCGTTCGAGCGGATTAGAGCGCTGGCTCATGTGACATGACGGCTCACTTGTTTTCCACACGTCAGTGGTTCAGTGTCATGCTATTCTGATGATCAGTTTGACTTTGAAGAAAATAAGGAAATACACAATACAATCAATATCACAAAGTTTGTTTTGATACTGTAGAATAAAATGGGTCAAAGAATGGAATTCCCTTGTGGTGTTGAGCTTTGTGCAGCTAAATGTTGGCAGAAGGCAAATGTTCCTACTCTCTTAATCACCTGATAATGTCTGGTGATCGAAGAATATACATCATTTCAGGTATAATGAAAACGTAGCACAGTAACTTCACAGTAGCTTAATTAATTTACTATACTAATGTTGCACTCCTTCATTACTGTTGAGGCACAAAGAGTGTTTTTCAAGAGGAGGGCATGAAAAACATCAGCTGTATTTCCAAGGGACAAGACAGAACCAAACAACATTTTACCCTGAGTTGTTCTGGAAGGCAATTATGATTCCACAATTGAATTATGAGTAACAACTGTCATGTGTTGGGCGGCTGTGTTTTGGTGGCTTCTTTGAGTCCTTAACAAAGGCAGGGTTTGTTGCCCTTCCAAGGGTACTTCCTGCCCTGTCTCAGTGCCATCACTCATTTAACAGAGTAAGTCTTCACATAAACAGGGCAATCCAGCTAATAGGGACTGCCAAGCAACCTCTGTATGGTGAAAGCACTGACTTTACTCACAAAGATGCCAATATCTAGTGGTATTCCTGGGGTACTTTATTATAGGGAAGTCCCTAAATATTTGTGAGTGATACAGGACGCCTAAGCAGTTTATACTAATGTGTAGAACAAATAACAGACAGTGTGCAATAGCCCATTATGTAGTAGGTCTTCCTGATTTTGAATTTTACATCTCACACTGTGTAGAGAGAAAAAAAGAAAAAGAAAAAGTCTCCTGTCTTGTGAATGAATTTGAGCTCTCAGAGAAGTGGCAGTAAACAGGGTACATGTGACCAGCCCACCTGAGCTGCAGTTCCAGCAGTTGCACGCCAGACGCGAAGCAGGAGCGCGTGGACTGCGCATGTCCAAGGCAACTTAACGTGAATGCTGCTTGACGTCTCAAGACATCTCTCGCACAGGTATGGAAACTGTCCGTTTAATCGCTGTGAGACATTTGTCGTTTGTTTGACAGTGTTTAGTCTTGTGTAGAAGAGTGTACTTTTATCATTGAGACCCGCTTCGTGTATAGTCCTTTTTTGTTGTTGTTGTTTTTTCGAAAAATCTAGCTGAACGCCTTCTGTACCACAAACTCTCAAGACAGACAGAGAGCCTGTGGACCAAATTGATTTGTGGTTGTGGACATTAACGCTAGCATGGGCAGCGACCCATTTTAATGCGTTGTCTACGTGCCTTTCGGTATTTGCATGGTGTCTTGTTTGTGCTGCATGTCGTGCGGTGTGGTGCGGTTTTGTTTGCTGCAGAAATACACTGAGAGGAGCAGCCTGCGGCTAGCTAACGCTAGCAATGCTAACCTGGCCGTGTGAATGGACAGGGTGTATCAGATTAACCCAGGCGGCAATGTTAAATACCCTGTTTCCTGTGTCCTCTGCTTCCCCAAACGTGTTGGCTAATTTCACTACAGCTGGCTAGCTGACGTGCCTAGGCTTTATGATTGATAATAAAAACTAGTGTTGGCGGCTTTGCGTGCATATGCAGTCGTCTCATTGTGTTCCAGGCTGCAGAGGAAAACCCAAATAATTCATTAGCTTTTATTAACGCTATCAAATCCTGTCAGTCCAGTCATGTTGAGGCAATACTGCAGCTGGCTCCCCATTCCGCTATGTCGACACTTAAAGGCGGGCTAGGGGTTCTTTTTCTGGAACATTTTTTTACATATTGCTTGAAATACTCTTCACACCCCCATTGCAACCAATTAATTAAAAGTTTTGACACAAATATGAAAAGTTTTAGTGGCCTCTAGAACGTACAATCTACGAAAAACAGTATCCAATCATTGTGAACGGTCCGTTCACAATGATTGGATACTGATGCCGTCAATCAAACTGCAATCTGCTCCTCCCTCCACCTGTGCGCGTACCCTGCTCCGTGAACGAATTACACGTCCAGAAGCTTGGCAGGAAGCTAAACTAGAGCCAGCTTGGCTAGCACCTAGCATTATTAAACGTATAGTTATCATATACTAAATACTAAATACGGCAACGATCGATGTTTGCTGTCAGAACAGCGCTCGTGCGCGTTCATGTACTCTAGAGGCGTGCCTTCGGGGGGAAAGTGAAGAAAAGGGTTGGGACTTTTTACCTGTGTATTTTCAAAATGCAGCTTCGCTGGACTCAAAATCCAGGATCTCCCACCCTACCTTTAATTTGCATCAGGCAAATGAGAAATAGAGCGGGTCGGAAGTGTGAAGAGTTGTAATTGACCTAAAACATGAATGACTTGGGCCAATGAAGCCTAAAAAGCATTAGGGAACGAATTGCGAGTGTACATTTAAAACAGCGCATTCAGACTTTGCGTATGAGGACATTAATGTATAGTCTCTTGGTCTGTTTAAACGATACCCTCAAACCACACGTGTCATCCTCATTTCAAAGGATGAAAATGGTGGCTTTTGATCCTCCACCAGAATACAGGGTGGTTACAGTGTGACCATTGTACAGTAACCTGCAGGGCAGACACCTGTGCATTTATGCAGCATTATGTTGATGTCTATTGACTTGCCCATGATTGGTCCATGATTTTATTTTGGATCTCCCAGAATTGTTTTACAACCAGTTATGTAAATAGTTAAATATATGCACATATTCCCTCCCTCTGTTTGAAAAGCTGTCTTTCAGCTCTTTTCTTTGTAAGCCCCACCTCTGTAAGCCCCTTTTTTTATTTTTCAAGAGTACATTTAACATATTAGTTGAGCAAAATTTTACAAAATCGAACCTCTCAAGGCTGGACATCCACATTATGACCCTAATTATTTACATTCAGCTAAACTCATACTTACCAGACGTTCTGTGCAACGCTTCAGTTTCCATCCAGTACACAGGAGAAGAAACCCTAACAAAAAAAGAGTAATCACACGGGATGTTGCGCATCTTTTTTGGCAAAACAGTAAAGTACAAGTGCATGTTACATGTACAGCTGAATTATTATTTTTTGTTTCTTTCTTTTGTCAGATGGCTGAATGCATCAGAAATTGTGATTGAAAAGCAGCACATTAAAACTACCTGTTAACTCGCAGTCACTAAAGCATTGCTAGACTGTCGCTCTGCTCTAATAAAATCTTGATTTTGATATTTGCAACTTAATTGAGGAAATCAACATTCGGGTAACCTAAAGACCACTTACGTGCAATGATTACTGCTATTCCTAAATTTACGATGACCTTCAGCGGAGAAAGTGCGAGGTGGCAGACTGTCCCAAACGTTTCTTCACACAGTTTCATGCTGTTCAACTGTATGTGTGTAAACATACAGTGTTACATAGTGATGGACATAAGTTATTAGAGAAATTTCAGATGTTATCAACGTGTTTATAGGTATTTTTGGTTTGGTTTGGTTTTTGCATACATTTTGGCCTTTCATTCGCATGCAAACAGCAAAATACAGTTTTAGGTCACTGAAAAAACTTCCAGGGTGAAGATGTTAAGAAATGCAGGTGTGGATGATGGTGGTATGTAGAATATTGGTATATATCTACCTCGGTTTGGCTCCTTATTATGTGCATTTAAGTGCATTTAAGTGATTTGAATCTAAATGCATAGTCCTTTTAAGTTACTTGTGCTCGTCTTTAAAGAGTTTGAACTAACCCATAAGACTGATCATTTGCAGACGGATGACAAAGAGTCTTTGGCTGGTTTTTATTCGGTTGTAGCCATTGTGAAAGTTGGAAATGCAACGTTTGGGTAAACTTGCCCTTCAAGTAGGACAGCTTATCTTTCAACTCATCATAAATGCCTCTAAACTTACATGTAGTAATGCATTGGTCTCCAGTTCCATGTGACTTGTTGAATTGAAGGGAGTGTGACATGAGCTGATGATTTTATGACATTTCCAGTATATTTCAATTGAACTTTGAACAAGCATCTTCATGTGACAGGGTGAAAAATGTTGTGGAACGATCTGTCCATCTGCTTCAAACATTGTCAGTACAATATCTATGGCAAATGATCTCTAGACATACATTACCATTCAGAAGTTGGTGAATTTGGTATGTGTGTCCAAACTGTATGTCTCTTCGTACAAAGTGTAAGCAGAACTGGAAGATTAACAAATGGCTATAAGACAGTCGGTTTTTCAATCATGTTGGTGATCATTAACTCGTATACCTCCAACGCTTTTGTCTTTCCTTCACCACCAGAAACTCTAGAGGCCAGTTTAATCTCTCGCCAAAAATACAAGTGCATAAAAGGTCATCTGAAATAGTTTTTTCGCTGTTATATCACAAAGACGGTGTTTCGATGCATTTCCTTCAAGGTTCGAGTTACTTACTGAGATGCGTGATGTACGGGCTTTTTTTCTTTTTGATCTGAAGATCTTTACCACCTCACAAATCTTGGTAATTAAATCTGCTAATGTTTTTTTTTCTGCAGTGCAGCCTCCTTTTAATATCCTCTTGTGGCTCTTATGTCCTCAACTAATTGATACTTAGTCACGGAGGCTACTAGTTACATAGGAGCTATTCATCAAGCGCTGGTGCAGTGCCAGAGATTTTGTAACTTTTCTTTTTTTTTTTTTTTTCTAAATTACTTCTCAAACGGTACATGCAGTGAGAAACAGAGGTTTGATTATGCTGATTATCTTAATCTAAATTGATTGTGTTTTGTGTTTTCTAGGAACCACCATGGGCAGTTAATGAAAACACATTTCCAGTCTGTTGTGTGGAGGGCAGAGGGTTAGTGATACCTTGGCGCACACCTTTTCTTATCCAGCTCGGGCAGTCCAGCAAATTCCCAGCACCATGGCTGAAGAAGACTACGGCACCTTTTTGGACTGGACCCAGATGGGAGACCTGGCCAAGAGTAGCGGGCCCACCAATATGGACTGCAAAGACTTGAAGGAGTTCAAACTGATGGCTCGTCAAGGTTACTGGGCCAAGAATCACAAATTACGTGCACAAGTCTACCATCAGCTCATTAAAGCCATTCCCTGTCGCACAGTTACCCCAGATGCAGAAGTGTATCGTGACATTATTGGAGACGCAGCCATGAAGAAGCCCTCCTCTCACATCCCGCTGCCAGAGTTTGTGGATGAAAGTCCTGTTCCACGGTACTGCCTGAAGACTGAGGGAGTGGCCTCAGCCCACCGGATAATCAACTGTGTGGCTGGACAGTTTCCAGACATCTCCCACTGTCCAGCTCTGCCAGCTATCACTTCATTGCTCCTTCACTTCAGCGCAGATGAAGCTCAATGCTTTGAGCATGTCAGCCGCATATTGGCTTGCAATGAACCAGGCAAACGACTGCTGGACCAGACTTTCTTGGCCTTTGAGTCGAGTTGCATGACTTTCGGTGACCTGGCCAACAAGTACTGCACAGCTGCTCACAAACTGATTGTGGCCACAGCCCAGGATGTGCTTGAGGTCTACGCTGACTGGCAGCGTTGGGTGCTTGGTGACCTGCCCTTTAGCCATATGGTTAGGGTCCTAGATGTATACCTAGTAGAGGGCTATAAGGTTCTTTACCGTGTGGCTATAGCCTTGCTTAAGTTCTACCGCAAGCATAAAACAGGAGGTCAGGGGGGCCAAGGGAACCAGCAGCCGCAGGATTCTGCAAAAATTAGAGCAGATATTCAGGCGTTTGTCAAGGGCATCGCCACCACCGTCACACCTGACAAGCTGCTGGAGAAGTCCTTCTCCATCCGCCTGTTAAGCCGCAAGGAGATCACTCTGCTGCAGCTCACAAATGAGAAGTCGCTGCAGCAGAAAGGAATCACCGTCAAACAGAAGCGGTAAAGTCATTAACTTGATTTTTGCTATTGAAATTGTGCACATCCAGTTTTAGTGGACATTCTTGGCTAGACATATTAACCTTTTGGGGGTTTTTTTTCTGTGCTTTTTTTTTTTTTTTTTAATGATAAAGATACCCAGCTTTTTAAAAAATTAATTAAAAAAAAAAAAATTGTACTCAAATAGTGTAGAACTTTTATTTCAGATGTCCCATATTGGGAAGTAAGCTCAGTATGGTATATTAATCATCTTAGTTGCTATCTCAGGGGCATCTTAAAGAAATAGGTTGTGCTTTTTAGTTAAGCTGAGCTTTTACACCCGAAAATCTACTATTCCAGTTAAACTGGAGATTCTTGATCATGATTTGGTGCAGCTTTAAATCAAATCAAATCACAGGGGTATGCTCAGAATGATAGGCATGCAGTGTAAAAAAAAAAAAAAAAATACTGGACCAGTTTAGACTCTTTAAATACAATTTAGCAGAAGTGTGGACCAGATATATTCTGATGGATTGCAATCTTTGAATTGCAGACGTACCATTACCCTTTTCTTTAAAGCTCCTTATTCTTGCTTGCTTTTGGAAATGGTTTTGGTTGCTTGTTCATTTTCTCACAATCTGTTCTTGTTTTCTTTCTGTTTGGTCTGTGCCACAATTTTCCATTCACCATCTTCTGTCTCGTCTGCACTCCTGCACCCCTGTGTTTACTGCATTGGTTGTTTTACAGTTCTAGGTGGGTTCTCTTCTCCATGTTTCACTCTGATTGATTTCTTGCTTACTTTGATTAGATCATGTTGCAACTGCATATTGTACCACAATTCTCTAAGAAAATGACATAAAATGACTGGTCAGTGTCATTAGACTAAAAGAAAAAAAAAGGGTTTCCTTAAATAAATCTAATTTAAAGTAATATTTTTTTCAGTTCTTTGCATCACCAGCTGTGTGATATCATCGGTGCTGTATGAGCCTCTCATTCTGAACCTCTCCACCTCTTCCTGTTCCCCTCTTTCTGGTATCTCTAGGCGGAACGTGCAGCTGGCACTTAACCCCGAAACATTCTCCTCGGAGATCGTGAGTGCTAAGGAGATGCATGACATCTGGTCCTGGATCCCTGAGCGCTTTGCTCTGTGCCAACCACAACTCCTCTTCACCACCTCCAACCACGGTTGCAGCCTTAACAGGTGACCCATTCCAGTATTCACCTCAATAAATGGATCCTACTCCTGGCCTCCACTCACAGTGTACTTTAAGCCGCTGTTTAGTCTTTGAATGCAGTTTTAGGCAAGTCAGATGGGAAATATAAAGTTGCAAATTAAGGCGTAAGGTTTTGTTGAGTCAAGAAAGTCATTTGCTCATGAGGCATTATTTTTCATTTGCCTAATTAATGAGCTGTTACTTTCTTGGCACAAAAGTAAGGGTCTTTAAGTAGATAATAGGCCTATCTTATCTATAGGTATATACAGAAATTCAAAGTACCTGACCGTGACTCATGTTCAAGCCTCAGATAGTTGGGGGGTGTATTTGTGTTCATTCAGAGTGATCTGAACTTTTACATTTATCTCTAGATTCTACTCGCATTGTGAGGGCTACGAACCCACTCTGCTTCTAATCCGGACCACAGATGGTGATGTAAGTAACACACTCCTGAAAAGCTTCACGCGAAAATTTAATACGGACTTTGTTGGAGGGAATCGCAGAAGTCGGACTACACGTTTTTGTTGGATTAGCTAGAAACAAGCTTCTCTCATCTGATCAGTATCCGTGCTGTGTATACATTATCAAAAGTGTTGAGTGTTCAGACCCTAGTTAGTATACAGGTGCTGAAATATATATCATACAAAAGGAGCTGAGGTGGAGATGCAGTGGGGGAAGAAAATGGTTGTCAGCCAGTAAAATACATCCCACCTTTTATAATGACCTACTGCCAGCATCTAGTTATCTTTTAAACATGTTAGTTGTTTATTCGCTTATTCCAACATGCCATTTCCCGTATTTTATCCAGGTGTGTGGAGCCTTTCTGTCCTCAGACTGGGAGGAACGAAAGAGAGGAGGCAACAAATTGAGCTTCTTTGGCACAGGGGAATGTTTTGTCTTCAGGGTGAGTTTATTTTCAGTATCTTGCAACAGATTTATTCGTTTCTGTTCATTCATGTCATCTTTTATTGATAATTTTAAGTAGAAATGTTTCATTTTGAGCAGTACCACATTGTGGCCACCAGAGGGTATCATCCTCCATGGTTTCTCCTGCTCCTGATTTCAGTATCACAAGCTCAAAATTGCGTGTCATGCTCCCATGAGGAAAAGGCTGTTTAGTAGGTCGCAATCCACCAAACAGTTCCCCGTTTTCTTCTGCAAAAGCAACAACGCATCCCGCTGCTCTGTTAGTGTTGGCACTCTATTGAGCTTATTGAACGCCACATAGAAGACTCTCTAGTGCCTTCTACGTGAATTATTCATGTGGCTGTCTGTGTTGATGCACAGCTGTGGGATCTCTGAGCCCAGACACCAGAAAACACAATGATCTCAAACACTAATACTTGAGCACACCCATATCGGAAACTCCTGTTACCTGATCCAATGGTCTCTGTCCAGGCCCGCACCCGACACCACACCTGACACACGTTGGAGAGTCGCAGGGACTGAAGTCTGTCAGATGTGCTGAGACAGTCGGAGAAGGGTAGAGGGAAATTAGTGGCACCTTGAATTGACTGACATCTAGTTAGTTTCTTGGGAATCCTCATGACCCGTGGTCAAAAGAACAAGTCTAAAGAAAAGAAAATGGAACTATACAAATGCGTCTGCTCTTCCTTTAATTTTTTTCATTTATGATTTTAATGTCTCCTTTTATACATGTTAAAATGCTGAGGGAACTGATGTTAGCTTTAATGCCACTAAACTTGTTATGTTTCTTGATTTATTGTATTTAGGTGTAATTGATGATGAATACAATATGGAATCGCTCGTTCCTCTGTTTTCCCTTTTTAGCTGAAGCCAGAGATGGAGCGCTACGAGTGGGTTGTGATCCGCCACCCCGAGTTAGCTTCCTCCATCAAGAGTGAGGGTCAGGAGGACATGGCGTCCGCTGAGGGCCAAACCACAGACAACAGCTTACAGCAGCCAGAGAAACCCACTGGGCATCTCTCTCCGTTTCTCTCTGCCCGCCACTTCAACCTCAACTCCAAGAATACTTCCATGTTCATGGCTGGAAACTTTGACTCCATCATAGTGGGTGAGTGGATTACAACAACATTTTCACACATTTTACAACTCTTTAAACATTTTTTAACGGTTAGCCCACACGACAGCAATGAGCATCACATGCTTATACTAGTTTGTGTCATTATTTTCAGAGAAATCCGTTCAGAGTTTCCTCCTTTGTAACTTGTAACTCACACAAAGTCTGCTTTATGTCTGATCAGGGGGAGGTGACGGCAACGCTCTGTACATCGACTCTGAGCTGAACCACGGGCGCACTGGCAGGTGCACCACCTTCGACAACCCGCCCCTGTGTGCAGAGAGCTTCCAGGTCTCGCTGTTAGAAGTGTGGGGCTTCCAGGATACCATGGCCTCATAATGGTGTACACATAAACGCACTAAACATACATTTTGACACTTGAAAACATATTACACTGTAACACCCAAACAAAGTACAACAGGAAGCCATGTCAGCATTAGAAGTCTTAAAATTTCATGCTAGGTGTTATAGGTTGAATACACAGATATGTAAACGGAGCACGATCCGTCCAGCAAAGTCATTTATGATATATTATTTATTAATGCAGTCTATCGAAATGTCAAAATATGAGAAGAATTGTGATATTTTTGTTGGTTTTCTGTTTATTTTTTTATTTACCCATTGATATTATGGTGTTCTGATTATGTGGAGGTGGTCATGGAAATGTTCCAGATTAACGGTATTCATGCTCCTGCTTGTTGAATTTCTGTATTTTATGTTCTTTTTTTTTTTTTTTTCTCAATCTGCCAAATGTAGTGTAACGCTTGCTCTGCAGTCCTATGGCGGCGATATTTACCAGGTCATGTTGATAAACTGAAGTTTCTGACGTTTGTGAACCCAAGCCTTCCTTTTTGTGGTAAATGTGGAACACGATGATGGTGTCGTAAAGTTGTAGCGGGTCAGCCCCGGCTTGTTAGTTTAGTTCTGGCACATTTTCCCACCCTTTTTGATTTGCAGCATACACTGTAAGTACAATTTCTGATAAATGGAGTAAATGTTTGTGAATGTCTGTAGTGACTTCGAGTGTTGCATTTTTTTTGCACCATACTTCAAAGCTTTGTTTGAATGTGACACTTTGTCTTTTGCACGGTGTATCGTTAAGAATACAAAAACTATTCCAAGTGAAACGTAAAGATGCTTTTGGTTTACAAATGAAAGAAAGAAATGCAGTTTGAGCATTCTTTTACTTTCATGTGTCCCGTTTTCATGTCGCTGCCGTCCTTTCCAGTGTGAAGAGATTAACAAATCCAAAATGGTGCCCTGCTGGCGAACTGTTGTTGAGATGACACATCTTACTTGTACCACTTTGTATGTGCTCAGATGAATTGTAAGTTGAATAACTGCAAATATATTGCATATGTGAAAATACAGCATTAACATTCAGCAAAGTGACTCTTGCCTGGTGACTTTCTTCCATCCAAATCTATCACATCGGTGTTCCTAAGAGGCTTGAATTTCTTTAGATTGTCACAGAAGTGTGCCAGATGCCGTTTTAAAGTCAGCTGACCCGACTTCATGTCTTTTGCTCTACAGCTAGCAGTTACAAAAGGCTAGTCTCTTCTCACAGAGGCACTTCTGTTAAGTGTTTCAACAAGTTTCCAAAGGTCATAGAAGAACTTTCCTATAACTCTGATTATGAAAAACGCATACGGCTGAGGTGGAATAACAGGTAAAACGTCCATGTGAGTAGATAAATTAGAACAACGTTAAAAAGTGCATATCTAATATAGCCTTGGGTCTGAACTATCAAAGCCATGTGACTATTTCATTGCTCAGACATGCTTGTTAAGGCACATTCTCTATTTTTGTTTGGATGTCTCTTCTTTGTGGAAGCTGACAATAAACTGCATGACTGGAAAATATTTAGCAGAAATGAGTCACATATTGGGACACGTCCATGCATTAAAGCCTTGTCCACGTTGGAGGATTTCAGTTAACTTTTAAAAACAATGAGCCATCCTCACAGAATATCTCTGCAATATGCTTTGCACAGCCAGAGCAGCTGATGCACCTCCTTTTTATTTACCACAGACATTTTAATAAACATGGAAAGCTTCTACACTGAAAGCATCTCATGCCAATTGTTATCAATACATTATGATTGTATGAAAATGTATGTTCAATTCATTTTCAGTGGATGCGTCTCAGCCTAATGCATCTGGGAGAATTGTATCTCAAACAGCAAAGTGTTGGTGTAATTCCCTCTTTACAGTAAGAGGCATTGACTCTGTCTTCGAAGGCAGTGGCGTTCATTCAGGATTCACACTCTGCTAATCGCACATGCACGTCTATATTTAGCTGCTCCTTTGGGTGTTGGTCTGGCACATCTCCTGAAAACCTTGCTTTCCAGCCTCGACCAGTAAGATGCTTAAGTGTTTAACCCTACACTGAGATGTGTCTTTCCTTGACTGCCCACGCCGCTCAGTTAAGAGGGGCGTGGGAGGAAGAGGGAGGTTGAGGATAAGGGATTATGGGGCAGATTTAGGAGGCCCCGACATGTATTGTTCTTATTCAAAGACCGAGACGGTACTGCCTCTGTCAGGTTTTCTCAGGTTAATATCATACAGGAAAACAAACACTTTTTTTTATGAGCTGAATTTTCATTATATTATTGCCTATATATAAGGAAAAGTGTATCCAGGTGAGAATTTTGGCCACACAAATGCAAAAAGTGCCTAATCTGAGATCTTAGCAGAGTGACTTCCTGTATTTTTGTACAGTACAAATATTATAAAGGACTCTTGATCTACATCTTGGTCTGATAATATTTGCATCAGCTAAAACAACTGAGGGATTAAAGATCTCGTGACAGCATGTGTGCCTGGAATCCCAATATACCATACCAATGATCCGTAGCCTTGGCTGAGAATTTCTCATATTTCCCTCTTTCCCTTCTTTTAACAGCATTTTACACACTCAGCCATGAAAATATAGTGTATTCACGTCCTCTCCTTACAACCCAGTGATTAACACGGCTCAAGTACAAAGGGATTCACCCAAAACAAACATCAGACAACAATGCGTGGATACTGTACATGAGCTATCTGAGTTACTGACTGCTGTTGAAAGAGCTAGTTGCACACGGCTTCCGTGTGTGAATCCTTAATAGCAACTCAATAATCCAGTCTCAGAAGAGTGGGCTACATATTCCCCAGTCCTGAATGTATCATATTCAGTCAGTCAGCAGAGAAAAAAAAAAAAAAAAGAACATGTCATTTACTGTGACCTTTCAATAATCAGGGCATCACAGCACACACATCCCCATGTCTCAAAAAGCTCTCCTCAAGCTTCATAATACAACCACATCAACTAATGCTGGCTGTGTAGTGTCTGAGAGGAAGGAGGCCTGTGATGCATGTGGAGACAGCGCGTCACGAGTGATGGGGCTTTGCAGCCACACTGGGGGAGGGTAGTGCTGACTTGACCAGGCACTGCAGAGGGAGCCGGGAGGAAGGATGGAAGGAGGAGGGACTGCACATGCTCTCTCTATGACTCATACAGACACATTCTCTTCCTCACTCTTCATCTAGCCTACGGGTCACATCTGTCTTGACCCCTTTCCTCCTTCTGAGTTTTTTGGGCAGGGCCTGCACTTGCTGAAAGTCAAACAGAGGAGTGGTGGGGATTTCTCAGTTTCCCAACAGCCACCCAATAGACACAGAAACATGCACACCCGAATTGTCTCATGCCAGATTACTGCATATCACAGCTGACTGTAAAACACTCAGTGGAGTCCTGGTGCAGGCTGCAGAGATGTGTTTCAACAGCATTAATAGAAATGTCCATATTTGCAGAAGTCGCCCATCAGTTGCAGGGCTGCCTTGAAAGACAACATCCACACAATGTATATAGAAATATGAAAGAAATTAAGTATATTGGAGGATTTTCCCTATAAAAGCTTGAATATCATGAACAAAATTTTCAAACTAACACTCTCTCCATTTCCTTGCATTCCCCTATTATGAATCTATGCTTCTGCCACTGGAAGTTGGATAAGTAGATATCAAAGGGAAAGCCTGCAGCGGAGCACACCAAGAGGATGCCTGACAGGGGTGATTTTCAAAAAAGGTGAACAAAATAGAAATTATTCTCGACATAATTTTGTGGTCCAATAAGTAATTTATTTATTTTTTTCAAACTCTTAATTTTTGTGCCAGGTATGAGTTGTAACACAAATGTAATAATTTACGAATTTTGTTTAGCTTCACCCCCCTCACCCAGTCGATAATAGGTTTTGTCCGTACGGCTAGTCAGGTGATACTTTCCGCTTCGCCATTTTGTGTTGCTGCGCCGGGTATTTATCTGAAGAGTCGTGACTGTCCCGTTTACACTGTTAGTTAGGTGATCAGACGGTTCCTGCTTTACACGGTGTTTTTCTGTCCAAGTCTGTGGCCTTCGTTTAGTTCCCGTGAAGTGCGATTTTTGACTCACCAATAATAATTAACTTTGTATATTTACTTTATTTTTTATACATTATTGTGTGAGACAGAATGTCGAGCGAAAGCCCCGAATACTCACCGTTCTTCGCAGTGATGGGTGCCTCTGCGGCTATGGTGTTTAGCGGTAATTATTACACTGTTTCTTTCTTTCATCTTTAAGCTGCTTGTCGGATATATTGGTTGCTTTTGCATGGCAATAGTTCTTTACGTGTCTTTAAATCCATTAAGTTGCTTTTAATTTGATAACCGTGGTGCTTAGCTTGAAGCTCACTTGCAGCCAATCTACTAGCCTTGCTAACGTTGCAATGCTAATCTGGGCTGTCAATTATGTAGCTTTAACTTGGGCAAAGTGACTGTGGTTCATTCTAAACATTTATTTTATTCTTTGTTAGTTATTTATTTATTTTTTTTCTGCCAGACTTTATACTTCAACCCCTAACAGCAAAGACATGTTCAGGCTTGTTAACTAGCTGATGACGACTACATAAGTTAGCTTTGACGTTAGCCTCGTTCGATAATATGCTTTAACTCGAGTGAAAAGACAAGACAGGAGCTCGTGCTATTTGAGCATAATAGGGTTATATCTTGCTAAAGCAAACTGAACTTATTAGTACAGGTTCAAGGTTCTACATAGTTAGAATTTATTTAATTAAACCTTTCCCAAATTTTGTCGTTGGCTTGCTGCATTCAGCAAGAACCAAGTAAGGTTTAGTGCCATGTTTCCCACAAGATGCCTCAGAGCTTCGTGGATCGTATAAGGTTTTTAGATAATAGCTGATGAGGCGCATCTGGAACAGTTTGATACTTATTTACAGCACCAAGCAGTTATCTCAAATTGAAAGTTAAATTCACGCCGTTCCACGTTAGCTACATTACTGTATTACCACATAAGCTACTAAGTAATTTCACAACTGAAATGTGATCGAATGCTTATGATCTTTTCTTGAAATACGCTCTTTCTTACAACTTTGACTTTTGGAAACTAGGATCAGATGGTTAACTTCCTTATTGCTCAAAGGAATGACACAAGGTCACATGATTATCACATGATGAGACTTCTGACTTGGAGTTGCCATCTGGCTACTGATTTTCTGAAATGCCAATTTCAGCATGGAAGTATAAAACTGGCAGTAAATGTGTTCATAGATGATTTTTTTTTTTTTTTTTTTTAAATAAGATCAGCTTTAACACTTTGTTGTCAAGGTTTTTCTTTATAAAGTTTGAAGTCCAATAGATAGCGGACTTTGAAACTGTAGTGTTTGATAATTGTTTAAAGCTGTTCTATGAATTCTGTCCTTGTTTGCCATTTGTCCTCCTTTAATCCAAGGGAAGAGTAGCATCATATGCCCATAGTATCCCTATTACAGAAAATGCCTACATGTGATTAGCATGACCACTGTGATAGGTGCTGCTTTGATGTGAAATCAACAAGCTACATTTAATATTACAAGCTTTTCTAGACTATTTTCAAATCTCAGAAGGCATTTTCAGGTCATTATTTGAAGCATTGGAGAAATCCGAGTTATTGCCAGTTGCCATTAACATTGTAAACAAAGTAAGCAAATACTATTCATACTATCTAAATGTTCATGACACATAAAAGGCAGCAGGATCTCAAAACCATTCCTGCTCTTGTGATTAAACTAGTTTAATTACGAGTAATGGGGAAATGGTAGCATGGTTGGGGCGTCTGATGAGGCTAGCCGTAGTACTGGTCTTTGATGGTAAAGGAGTGACAGCTGGGGAATTAGCTGGTAGGGAGGGGATCATGCTGGCAGAAAGACGGGACGTGATAGCGGTGGGATGAACAGGGACACTAAATGATTCAGCTTGAGGGATCTTGCTGTGTCTTGTTGATTCATTGACATCAAAGAAGCACAGGCCACAATATCCTGTCAATTAATGTAAGCTGCACAAGCTGAGAGACTGAGGTATCAGTTCAAAGTCTGTCAGATATTTTGAGGTTGATCACAAGTCATTTAATTTCTGGCATTAATACAAGTGGATGGCTTGAAATGTCTTAATTGTTCTGGTCATGTGAGGAGGGGAGGAGTTTATTGCTCTAACCTCTAGAATCAGGTGATGCTCTGCATTGTGTTACTCGGTTGCTGATTGTGAGGACTGCTTTTGGTGATGCTTGGCCTAGAACAGGGGACACTCACAAGGTGTCCTATAAAGAACAAGTAGCACTACTCACACAATGACTTTGATGCTGCTGATTTGTTTTCTCTTTTCTATTTTATTACTGTTGTTTACTGATATGGCTTCCACTCTAAAATGTAGATCTACAGCCTGAAGAGCTGTGTAGTCATACATTGGGCTCGCTTATCATCAGTGAGCCCATTCAAAGCCTTAACCTGCGAATGGCTATACCCACACCTGAGGGCAGGCTGGAATAAAGGAGTTCAGATGCATCTGTGTTCAGCTAGTTAAACTGCATCATTTTGACCTACATTGAGTCCCCTCTCCAATTTCCTGTGCAACAGTTTGCATAGAATCGTTTCATTTTTGTTTTTCCTCATTAGTGGATATTAAAAGGTACTTTTAGTTACTTGACCTTTAAGTCATAAGAGAGGTACAACTGATGACGGCAGTGTATTTTTCTTAAATGCTCTCTACCAATCAGTGAATCTCAAAACTTCTGCAAGCAGCTATATATCTGTCCACAGCTTGCGTGCAGGTTTGAAAGACGAGTGAACAGTTTTCCAACTACAACTCATTGTTCCTGTACCTTCCTGATATTACTTCCTTAAAAGTAGGGTTTGCCTATATACTCACAATTCAGAGCTGTCAAATCTGCTGCATGGGCATTGCGCGTGCAAGATCATCCCTTGCTTGAGGCACCTCCTTCTCTGACATCACAAGACGTCACAGGGCATCCCGTATATCAAATATTCTACCGGAAGGAAAAAAAAAGAGAGGGAGCAAAAGCTCTTTACCTAAGCTGAGAGGATTAGGATTAAAACCCAGAGGTTCTGCCTGAACACCACTGCAGATGCCACGCTGCAACAAATCAAACCTTTAATCGTCAGGACAGAATGACGATGTTTAATGATGTCAGATTCTCTTTTCTGTCATCCCTCAGTGAGGCCAAGCCTATGAAGCAATAATGGATGGAGATGTGACGTTACTGACAGTGACTTATTACCTTTAATGAATGGTTTAAAAACAAAACCAGATGCTCAAAGCAAGGGATCTGTCTTGTAGCACATTTTCCTTTGCCGGTATTTTCTGTTGCTAAGTTGACTGTACATTTAGGTATAGTTTGGATTGGGTTTTATCCTCATTGGTCTACCAACAGAGTGTGTAGCATTTTCACAAAATTAAAAGTAAAGAGAAGACTATCTTCCCCTCCCTTTTGCAGGGGTTTGCAAAAACGGTGCCCAGTTGCACTTAAACAAATCTCTTTAGATGGGCAGGAGTGATTTAACCTGCACTGATGGCATCAGTCGAGCAATAAATTACCAGAGCAAGATGGGAACATGGCTGGGTGCCATGTACCCATTTGAAGATGCTGTCAGCCTCTAGATCAGCTTTGCAAAAAAGCCTTCCAGCTAGTTGTTTAGTTAACCAGCATCATGTCCAGGCTCACTGAACGCAAAAGAGGAGAAAACGAAGTGCAGGACACCAAAGGCTGTATGCAGAAGGCTTTTGCCCAAACTGATACTTAGACTTCAGATTTAACCATCGTCAGTATGTTGGCTACGAAGAGCTGAGAAATTGACCTTGTCAGGCCCTTGTTCACCAAGGCATGAGTCTTGTAGCACATTTTCCTTTACACCACACCCAGCCACATCAATAGAAATGTACAGTTTTGTACTTACTTTGTTAATATTGCCCTACAAGGTGGCTTTGTTTGGGCTGGTTATATTGGGGTTACTGTTTGCCATATTGAGATCCATTCATAAGATCTAAGGAGATCAGAGCAAGATGTGTTGAATGCTGTGTTTTTTTTGGGGGGGGGCGACGGGGGACAATGTCCCATATAAGAATGAATACACAATTATCTAATGTTATTTACATAAGAGACGTAAATATCTCGCTCATCTTACTCCGAAAGAAGAAATAACCATGTTTCTGTTCATGCACCGCTGACAAAGCAAAATCTTGTCAAACTGGCCTGTCTCTGATTCATGCTGTTGTCATGCAGATGTGTAACCACTTGTTTATAGACAGTTGATGTGGTGTATTCTGTTGATATTGTCATTTTTTTTTTTAGGTGGCTGATTATTGATTTTTCTATTTTCCTCTGCTGCTGCCATCAGACTCGTTTGATGTAGCGGTTTTCTATTCTGTGTCACAGACTAACAGAGCTAAGCTTGCTGATTGAGCTCTTTTCCCCGTTACATTGCTGTGATGCTGACCAGAGACTAGTACGATGCGCAGAGATCTCACGGCACATGTTGCAGGAGTATGATTTACCTGTTCCCAACTGAACCCATCTTGCACTGGATCGGCTCTCGGTTCTTTGTGACAGCAGTGCACTGTGTACTGAAGCAAAATTCTTTCTTTTAATCGGGGATTAAATCGGCAGCTCTCTCACAGAGGTATTGAGTGTCTGATTGAGGCAAAAAAATGTTGAACAGATGATTTTGGTTGTGTATTATCTGCACGGGTACAAACTGATTTATTTAGTTTTGACAGAAGGCAAAATCCCCTCGTGGAGACATGTTGGATTTTTTTTTTAGAGGAACAGAATCTGTGACAGTTGAAATGTTGCTCCATTGCTTGTTTTACTTCTGCTTCATGGTTCAGCTGTTTTTTTTTTTTTTCTCTTTCATACATGTATACTCCAGTTTGCTGTCCTCTGTATTTATTATCTTCCGTCTTTTCCCACTAGCTTTGGGAGCAGCCTATGGCACAGCAAAGAGTGGCACAGGTATTGCAGCCATGTCTGTGATGAGGCCGGAGCTCATCATGAAGTCCATCATCCCTGTGGTCATGGCGGGTATCATAGCCATCTACGGCCTGGTAGTAGCGGTGCTGATTGCCAACAACATCTCAGAGAAGATCACGCTTTTCAAGTGAGTTTGACCAAGTGATGACATTTGAACTCTACTTTGTTCTCTCAAAATCGTTTCTTTTCATTTTTCAACGCATCAAACACATCTCAGAGAACGACCCTTTGGTCTTATTTAGTCTGTTCTGCGTCGAAGTGGTGCAGTCCTGTCACATAGCTTCGTCATATATTGGGTCCAGTAATAAATAAACATATGTAGATCCATACAATTAAACTGACTAACATAAGAACTCAGCTTGCCCAGTTTGCTAAGATTAAGCAGTAACTGTCACTCTTATCACATCACCACACATGTTTTCAGTTCAAACTAGAGAGCTTGCTGTCTCACACTAATAATAACTCATTAGAGATGGTTCTTCTGAATATTATGTTTATGTAGTGCCGGTCCTTTTGTCCTATTTAGCTATAGTAGATTATCAATAAATGGTGATTTGTCTGGCCTCAGCAGAACTATGAAGTTGAAAGTGTTAAGTTACATTCAACTGCTGTTCAAATGCCAAAAAAAGAAGGAAAAACGTGTAGCTCGTATGTTTTGCTAACATCACTGTGATGCTTTGGGTGATGGCGCAAAGCAAGACAGAGTTTTGCTCAGAGTTTGGGATAAAAAAGTCTGAGAAAGGGAAGAGGATCGTCAAATCTGTGGCAGATTTAACAGACGAGGATCAACGGACATATTTGAGAACGCTGGGTTTAACCAGCTTTGAAGTTGTTCTTGGATCAGCCATATAAGCTAAATATTCCCGACGGAAACGGCTCTACCTGCACTGTACAGATGAAAGGTCCGTGTAAATGATTCAAAGGATACTTGTCAAATCGCTATTACATGAGAGTTCAGAGGTGACTGGCTCTCATGACACTTGTAGTACTGGTACTAAAATGATGCAGCTTTTTACTTCAAACTGATCTGCTCATGTTTGTAAATGATTATGTTTATATGTGCAACATACTGTGATTCAGTTGAATACTCTTTTGTTGTTGCAGTATTAATTCTAGTCTTTAGATGTATGAGTTGGTTTACATGTGAATCATACCAGGGTCGGTAGGCAAGCAACGATTCACTGCTCTTTGTGGTATCAGACCGATTACATTTGGAAGTACTTTCTCTGTATAAAGCCACTGGTTACATGCATGCACCACCTGAAATATTAACCCAGATCGCTCGATCATCCACATCTTTGCGATGACTAACACGCATCTGTCTCCGTAGGAGTTTCCTGCACCTCGGAGCAGGGCTGAGCGTGGGCCTCAGCGGGCTGGCAGCGGGCTTCGCTATCGGCATTGTCGGCGACGCAGGCGTGAGGGGAACAGCTCAGCAGCCGAGGCTTTTCGTGGGCATGATCCTCATCTTGATTTTTGCTGAGGTCCTGGGTCTCTATGGGCTGATCGTCGCCCTCATTCTTTCCACAAAATAAATGCCCAAACATCTCCACTACAAGATGGGTCCCATGTGTTGCTGCTGGAGAAAAGGTGTAAAACGCGCGGGAAAAAAAAAAGATTAGAAAAGAGAAATTTCTGCCATGTAAGATGAAAGAAGTTAAGGTGGAGGAAAAAAAATAATTAAAATGGCTCCACAAATATGGTCTTATCTCAACAAATGTGTACAGTTGTCCCAATTTGATAGTCAACTTGTAAATGCGCAATGTAGTGACTCGTCTGTCTTGTATGGGTGTGCGTGTGTTTAAAAAAAAAAAAAAAAAAAAAAGAAGCAAACAAAAAATCTGTATGATGAAGATTCCTTTCTTCCCTCCACTAATTTCAGGCTTTGAAGCAGCTCGGCCTCTGGTCTTGGAGAGCTGACCAAGAGAGCTTTTCTTTTCTCCTCCCCCATATCAACTCGGGAGTTGATAGAATTTCTGAATTAATTTTGAGGATCTATTTGTAAAGAGAAATGTGTATGGACTTACGTTTTTTTTTTTCCACTGATTTTATTTATAAGAAAATTGTTCTTTGAACTGTCAAATGCAGCAAAAGTCTAATTGTTCAGGATATATACATATATAAATACATACAGACATAAATATCTATATAGATAGATTTAATGCACTGTGGGTGTATTGTGATAAGTGGTTGGAATTCCTCTGGATGTAATTCTCGGTTTAATTAAGATTGCCTTTAGTAAGTTGCTGGTGGAGTGGGAGTTTCGTGTGTAGCTGTATTCTAATCATTACGCAAACATTTTCAAACTTCAGTGTTTTTCCTGTAGTACTGCTGTTTGCATTAAAGGTGTGTGTGCCCCGTGTCGGGTCTCACATGTGTAATTTCCACATTTCATCTCCTCTCCATCTTATTCACGCCCTTCTGTTTCCACCTGTGGCTGTGCTTCCTCTTCTCTCTTCCTCATTCCAGTCACTCAAAGCCCGCACGGTGTTCGCTGCCGTTGGGAACACGGACCGGCTGAGCAGGCTCGTTTCAGAAAGTGCAACCCAGATCGAAAAGAGCCTTTCGTGTCGGCGAGATTTAAAAAGGCATCGTTTGTAGATCGGTTCATTCAAAGAATGGACCAGATTTGATCTGGAGTTTGTTTTCTGAGAATGGAACTGCTGACTGATGCATTTTTTTTTTTTTTTTTTTTTTTCCTTCTGTACAAGCACTGGTATTGAAGTTGTCCTCGTGTGTCAACGTGAGCATTTTCACGATTAAAGAAGATTCCAACATAGTTTTGACTGATTCTAAACGCAAAAGGTAGCCTAGTGTTTCCAGTACTGCATTGTTTACTCACCAGAAGAGGGAAAAGAAAAAAAGTAGGTCGAGTTGTCGTTTTACGCCATTAATCTGTTACATTCTGTGATGAGAGCTGCCTGTCCTCACATGCGTGTATTGTGCTGTGAGCAGCTTCTGACTTGAAAGAACACAACTCAAACATGACTGCTACGTGCTTTATGTTTATAAAAGAACAAGCGGACAACACTACCAAACAGTGATTAACTGCACTATGAGGCTTTAATATAAACTCAATCTGTTTCAAGGCTTTTGAGCAGAGTCTGACAAATGCTGCTGATGGCGCTGAACGTGGCGCTGTCAGGAAATGACTGTGTGAAGTCTTTGCCCTCCTCTATGCTGGCGCTGAGGAGAGGATCCAAGGGCACAGAACCTGAAATGAAAAGAAAGCTGACTGAGCCAATCTGTGGTGCCACTTACTTCCACATTATCACACAGTTAAATCAAGTGTGTTGGAGTATTATTTGAAACACTCTCCAGCTGACAGTGCTTTTCTCAGCAGGCTTAAACTGTGCATCACTGTCGAATAGAGCAGGCCTTTTCTCTGCCACAGGGTGAGTTGAATCATCCACATCATTACTCAAAAGATTAATCTACATGTGACCACTGAGAGAAACCGTTAAGTAACCTATTTATTCCACCAAGAATCACCAATTCGGATATAGTCTCCTCCAGCAACTTATTTTATACCCACTGCTGCAGCAGACTCTGGATCAGCCATTTTAGCAACATGACTGACGCAAATGCAACCGGAGGGATGACTGGCGAGTGAAGTATTGTGTGCGTCCGCTGCACCGCGACACCTTGTGGCTGTGTGTAGACACTGCAAGAGGTGCAGGTCAATCAGTCTCACCTAGGAACTGTGATCCGGTCAGTTTGGCCAGCTCTTCTCCACCACCCTTTGAGAATATATTGCTGCACTCCTACAGAAGACAATAAAAACGGATTTTTGTTTTTAGAAAAATCACCTGACTACATTGACCTTTGTCACAAGTTTTGGTTAATAATTCAAAATTCAATGCGTGAAATGTGATTTTTTAATTTATTTTTATTTATTTTATATAAGGTCTCTTAAAGGTTTACTTACAGAACAATGTGGACAAACGAAGCCACTCATGTTCTCCACAATGCCCAGTATCCGGACACCTGTCTTCTTACAGAAAGTGATTTCTCTTCTCACATCCCCAGTTGATACTGCCTGTAGCCAAGACAAGAGAGATTTCAGTAGAAGGTAATTAACCTGACTCTCTTTTGTAAATCTCAGCAACCTTGTTATGTATACAGATGACCGGAATGAGAACGACACCTTTTCATTTCCTCTTTCATATCACTAAATAGCATATGGGTGAAAAGGTAACTCGATCAGCAAAACAGGTGCAGAACTCTCCCCTTGCTGCATCACCCATATCGTGCTTCATTCAGACTTCCTCTTCTTTCTTCCACCTTTTGCACACTTCTGTCTACAACTACTGTTTACCTGAGGTGTGGTGACCAAAACGGCTCCATCCACTCTGTGCTTTTTGAGGTTTTCTAGTACAGCCAAATGCTCATCAGACGTCCCAGGTGGCGTGTCCACCAGCAGCACATCCAGCTCCCCCCAGGCTACATCTGACACAAACTGGCCAATCAAAGCTGTCGAACAGATCCAATCAGAAACGGGGAGAACACTGAGCACAAAAGTTGAAGAGCAAAACACGCAACATGGCGGTTTGTGTTTTTGGAAAATCTGCATCAAAAGGCTTTGAATTACATTCAAAAGTCATCTCTACAGGCCAGTTTCTGCCACACTGAACTACAGGCGTCACTGAAACTACAACATAGTTACCCCCAAGAGCTCGTTATAAAGAAACTGAGCGCACATTTGCTCTATTACTACTATACATTGAGAGCAGCGCAACTTTCATACTTGCAAAAGCATTAGAATAGCATTTTAGAATGTGATTGGCTCACTTATGACTGCCTGTACCTGGCACAAATCCAGATTAAATGAGAAAAACTGACCAGAGCCCTATAGATAAATTACATATCCGTCAATGTAAGTCTGACCGACCTTTTCTAATGACCCCCCCCCCCTCTCCATAAGATAGCTCCATAAGATGGTTTTAGATTGCACAAAACAAAACAAAAGTAGTATTATAGATGTGAACACCTTATTTACTTGACAAATATAGTCTCCAATTGTACTGTATACCTGCTTTCTTTGGTCCCCTCCACACCACTGCTTCATCTGGGTCCTCCAGTAGGAAACCAATGGACATAAGGGCCAGAGTCTTTTGGGCATCAGTATAGACGGGCACCCATCCTGAGTCACACTGGTGCACATCAGGCCGGCTTATACTGAGCATTCGGGGGATACTGGGCCCACAGAGGTCAACATCCAGGATGCCAACCTGATGACCGTGAAGTTTTGTTAATAGGTTGCTGAACTTGTCTGTTTGACATATCTGCATCAAAACACTCGGTTACTGAGCACGGGGAGAGACAAAACTGCTCACCTTCTTGCCGGCATGCCTGAGGGCGAGGGCTAACTCTGTGGTGATGGTGCTCTTTCCCACGCCTCCCTTCCCTGACAGCACCAACACAACATGCTTGACTTGAGCCAAGCTCCCATCTCACGTGAAAAGGAGGGAGGGGGGGGGGGGGAGTGGGTTACATCATCATGAGCGTAACAGATTGAAAAAAAAAAAAAATGACGAAATTGATAGGTCACATGTGGAGGAAATGTCGCAGCTCGTGAAGGGAATCACGAGTCCACAAGATTAACACTGGTTAGCGAGTCATGGTTAACATAAACATCTCTGTGAAATCTATTTTCTAACGGTAACGTCCCTGAGGACATGTGTATGTATTAGTCGGCTCTTGTTTGTTTTGTCTGAGATACATCTAGATCTGCGGATCTACGCAGTGGCAGAGCTTATGCGGAGTTCCAGTTAGCTTGTGCTAACAAGTTGGCGAAGTTCACCATCAGCTGCCACTTCTTATCATAAAGGTAGTTCGCTAATGTAAGAATGAACAAACAACCGAAAACGACTAATGTTTCATTCGTTTCTTCTCTCACCAGTAGTTTCCACCTACCATTATTCTCTTCCATATTTCAGACTTCGAACTACAACATGCACACGGTAAGTAGACAACAACTTCCGTATTGTCAAGCACCAAGTCCCGCCTCTTTAGTAACTCAACCAATCGGCCAAAGGGACGAATTTTGGTGCATTCAAGTGCACTACAAACAGTAATGTTATCAGAGTTTGACTGTTTTTTTTTTTGGACATTAATAATCGGAGCGACAGGAAACCAATCGTCCGAAATCCTTTTCTTTACACATTTGACTCTGGCAGAAATGTGCAGCTGTTTAGATACAGCTACCCCCATAAGATGTAACAAAGTATATTAACAAGAGCTCCTCCTCTGTGCAGGTTGTATCCAATAAGAGCTCCATGAGGGCGCGGCGGAGTTCTGTTTACTTCCATCTTGCTGAGAAGTTGGACAGAGTGGAAACTGAAGCTGTCACGCAGACGGATATAGAGGCATGCTGGTATTTAGATGAGCCATTGCAAGACAGTGTATAGGAAGACTACTGTAAGGTAAGGGCATATTCTAGTGGCTCTCAAGATAGATACAGCACTGTTATAATGTGCTCCACGTTGTTTTAGTATGAAGCAACAACGACGCGGGCATTTGCGTAGAGATGACTTTATGGAGATTTAGGCGCCCAGTGGATAATATTACTAAGAAGTTAGAAGTAATTATAGAGGTATAGTATTCGTGCGCTGACTTGGTGAATGGATGATATTCCAGAGCATGCAAGTTGAGAGATGGGTTTAGCGCCACACACACTTCCGTTATCTTTATGTTTTAAACACCCAGAGCGGACTGAATTCATATAATATCCATCAGCACATTGATAAACAAGATGCTGTGGTTTGTCCTGATCTCCAAGTGATGCATTCACAGTATGTAGGGTAAGGCCCAATTATAATGAGGACTGCTCTAGACTAACTAATCTAAATTCAAGGCAATCAGCTGTTGCAAAGCAGCAACCAGCTGCCGTCTTCAGCGCCGGCATTAACTGAGCGGAGACATGCCATGAGGAGGAACGGGGTGCTAAGGAAATAGAGACATATAGACTTGGATACGTTTCAAACAGTCATCTACAAATTATTATGGTATAAAAGTCTATTATACAATAAGTGAGCTGCTTTCTTGTCTCTTTTCTTTGATCTGTCACCCAATGATAATGGTTGCTGCAAGTGAGGCAATTGTTTGCAGTGATAAAGTGTTTATACCCAGCAAACCCATTAGTCGGCTGTTTTGGTTGAATAAATCAGCAGTTACCTGGTTTCCAGGTTTAAAAAGGTGGGAAGAAGTACCTGAAAATAACCCTCAAAGAATTTTCTACTTTGTGGGTGTTTCTTGCTCTTTGTTATGATGGAAGCAGCTCATCATTTTCTGTCACATTGAGTCATGATATGGCATAGGATGTAAAAGGTTTGATTTATTTATTATTTTGACATTGAGTGGTGTGACCTGCTTAGGCAGCTGCTGCAGCAAACAGACGTGGAAAAGCAGAGGTCGGGTTTAAAGGTTTAGCACGTGCATAGATACACTTCCATATGCCCACTGTGACATATGGGGCAGATAGAAATAGGAGTAGTAGCACAACGGCTAAGTCTGTTGGTTATTAGGAACATTTCCCCATAAGGGTGTTATGCCGTGAGGGCTGGGAAGGGAGGTTGAGTGAACACTGAACAGATTGTTGAACTGACCTACTTTAAGTTCCCTGACAGGTTTGTGAGACGTCTAAAAAAACAAAAAACATGAATAATATGAGCACTAATTCACAGCCTTTCATAGCACCTTGCATGATTTGTGTGTGTGTTATCTGTGCAGCTTCATGTTTTAATTTGTTTGATTTTGTGGTCAGGCTCAGTTAAATCAGTTTGCTGTTAATTCAGTCTAAAATATGAAGGGATTTCATCTCTCCCCTTTGAATATAACTCATTAGGCTTGGAAAGTGTGTCCCCAAATAACGTGTGTATCAGAAATCAAAGATTGAATCTGATGTAAGCCAACAAGGCTTTACTGGCCATATATAATTTTTAAAAAAAGAACATGGCCTCCTTCACGTTTTCCAGCTTGTCATCAGGTCTTGTGTTGGCTGTCCGCAGAGCTGCCATGCTGAGAAGAAGCAGGAACGGCGAAGCTCGACATTTGGCCTGGAGTGGAACACGGCAGGAGGCAGATATCATGGCCTCAGTCCAGACATCCGACAGAGAAGAGTGGGAGAGCCAAACGGTGACACAGGTTAGATGCTGGAGCTTTGCAAGTAAAATTAGGGACGGAAATGGGATAAACATGGTGGTGTTGGTTAAAACAAGAGGATATGGAGTCATGGGAAAGTCGGGTTAAAGGAATGTTTGGTATAATTGTTGCTGGGCCATGAGAGATAGTTGAATCCAGTGTTTGCATCATCGAAACAAGTGACACAATAAAATAGAGGCCATCACCCCATGAAAGATGATATTCTAACTAGAGGACCGGTAGTTTTCCACAAGAGCTGACCTCGTGTGTGTGAGACATGCTCCAAAGGCAAGCAGAGGAGGTCCAGTATTTTTGGAAGGCTTCTAATTTTACTTACTAGCACACATGACTTCTCGCTCCAATAAGAAACACAAACCTTTTAGGGATAAGACGAGCTTGATGAGTCTTTAAAAACCTGTCTCAATGACAGAAGAGTTCACATTTTCATATTTAGACTGTAGACTGTAACACAGCAAAAATGTTGATCTTCCATTAAGGCTTATATCTTTGGTGGCCGTTAGCAGAGACATAAAGGTTTCATGGTTGCCCGAGGAATTGCAGAAACTTAAATATGCTAGAATGAATTCCTTTCCTCGCTACTGAGCCAAGGCCTCTGGATCATGGCATCCTCTGTGGACTTACAAAGTGCCGTTTGTGTCAACCAGATCAGCAACTTGGAGTCGGAGGTGGATTACCTGGCCAGGTCCCAGACTGTCTCTGTAGAGGTGGCCTTGCCCACCACGGCACCAGTAATGGGGGAGTCTTTCTGCCAATGTGAGCGGCAGGAGGAGCTCAGCCCCGGTTTCAGTGCCACCGGTGACTGCCTCTGTGGGGAGGAGGAGCAGGGTGAGTAAAAGCTAATGAATATAGTGACACACCATGTGAACACAGCTGGTTTTTATACAAACAACATTGTGAGAACAGTATTTTGCACAGCTTATTATAGGAGCATATTCCATCTCGGTTTGACATGATTCGAAGACAAACTCCTATGTGGGTCAAAGAGACACCGATTGTACAAACGTCTTGTCGCATAAAAGTGAGCTAAATTCTTCACAAATCTCTTTTTTTCCTTATATTACACTCTCTTGGTACAGATTATGAATTTGTTCATTCCTGTTTGCCCCAGTGTGCCATGTTGTTGGCACAGACTCTTTTTTTTTACATTTAAATCCTGGTAGACATACACTTAAAGAGGTAAAACACTGATAAGTATGACATGTACCACTTTCAACATTCCGTTTATTCATGTCATAAAGTAAAGTGCAGGCAGTTTACTCTTGGCTAATTTATTGCACAATAATAAAAGTAATGACTGTGCACGGGAAGAAGGAGGTGCATGCGGCTTATTTCGTGATCTTCCTTGTTCAAACAAGTTTGGAAATAGATGCAAAAGTAAGCAAGCAAAGAGAGAACATGTTACACAAGCAATCTCTACATGAGATATATCAGGGTCATATAATTACAGATAGAACTCTAGTTTTAATGAAAGGCTGATGTTTCTATGTACAACAACCTGCATTCATACATAAAAACATAGTTAAAATCATTCCCGTTATCTACAGACAACAAAGAATATTTTCTAAAGAGAGGTACAGATGGACCTCACCTGTTAGTTCCTCTGTGTAATTTGACGGGTTCAGCCGCCCATACAATATTGTTACTGAAGATACTGTATATGGGAAAGGATGGATCCAAGAATAAACTTTCATCACCTAACTGTTTTTGGTACCTGTTGGAGCCATCAGGGCAGAGCTTCTAGTAAACTGTAAAATCACAACTGATCTGTTGCTTCATGCACGGTGTGCTTCCAGTTTTTGACTGGGTGTGGGATGAGCGCCGCAAGTCCTCTGGATCCTTCCTCAGCTGTGACGACAGGAAGGTGACCTTTCACACAGACTACAGCTGCGGCACCGCTGCTATCCGTGGCAATAAGGAACTTTCCGAAGGCCAACACTACTGGGAAGTGAAGATGACTTCTCCTGTTTATGGTACAGATATGGTGAGTAGCAGTTCTTTAAACATTGCTGAGATTGCATGAGAATTTATCTGAACATATCTAAACTGAATGAATCATCAACTAAGTTCCTGTAACAATTAATGTCTTTGCTTTTCATGCTTTGGTTATCTTGCTTGCGTGGGGTTTTTTTTGGTGTAGATGGTGGGGATTGGTACTTCAGAGATGAACCTGGACAAGTTCCAATACAGCTTTGGCAGTCTGCTGGGCCATGATGAGGACAGTTGGGGGCTCTCCTACACAGGTAAGGGGATATTCTTTTAAACTTGTTTTCCCTTTGATAATTAGCGGTTTGAAGCTAATTTGTTTGTGTTTAAAGGTCTGCTCCAGCACAAAGGGGACAAAGTGAAGTTCTCCTCTCGCTTCGGCCAAGGCTCTATCATAGGAGTGCACCTGGACACGTGGCATGGCACCCTGACCTTCTACAAGAATCGCCACCGCATAGGTGTGTTTTTCTGCATTTCATTGCCTTTTTAAAACAGCATTGTAGTTATATTCCTGCTTCTTCTTTTCCTTTGTTTATTTATTTTCAAAATTCTGATGCATTTTCATCCTTCAAACTCCCTTGCTAACAGGCGTTGCTGCCACCAGGCTGCAGAATAAGAAGTTCTACCCCATGGTGTGCTCCACGGCAGCTAAAAGCAGTATGAAGGTGATCCGTGCCTGCTACACACCCACCTCCCTGCTGTACCTTTGCTGTGCTCGGCTGCGCCAAATGTTGCCCTCCTGCCCCGACGTGGTCGACGCCCTGAAACTCCCCCCAGGCATGCGCAACCTCCTCCAGACCCAGCTGGGCTGGGTCTTCATCCTCGAAAGCAGCCCGGAAACCTCGGAGCTGGAGAAACACTCGCCTGAGAGTGTCCCCGAGGACATGAGCCTGCCTTCAAGCCCCAGCCCAGTCCCAAGCCCTGTATCTGCTCTGAGTGCCTGCGCCGGCTTATTCACTGAAACAGACTCATACCACTGCCCCTGTCACACAACACCTCAGACTCACTACACAACTTGCCATTGCCCTCCAACTCCTCCAAGCAGCGACTATGACAGCTGCTGCTCAGAGCCAGAGGATTATCAGTGCAAAAGATGTCGCTGGACATGACGTGGGTGTTCAGATGCTTAAAAGTGTTTGGGGGGGAGAAAAAAAAAGAAGTTATTTCAACACTGCCACTAAGGTCTCCTCTTATCAGTGTGGAGATAAAAGCAACCTTCTCTTTTAATCAACATTTGAGTGGATCATTGCATCTTTTGTTGTGTCCAAACAACTTTAAAGGAGTACGTAATGTGAGACCTTTAGTGCTGTTCTGAGTCGATATTCTCATTTTAGCCCATTTCTTTTGTTCGGCAAATAAGGGTTATGTTATACTTCGATTTTTTTTTTTTCATCGTTTTAACATGCCAGTCACTCCCCTGCTTCTAAAGCAGATTTAACTGTAACAAACATTTCTTTTTAAAAAGAAGAAGAAATAGGAGTGTGAAATCTTATATTCTCAGGGATAGACTCCAGGAGGACAGGAGCAGCTTTTTGATACTCTGAAATAGACCTTTTGTAAGTATTTTGTAATCAGTCTTTGGCCTGAGAATCAGCTGTGGTTGTGTTGTTGCTTTCGTGCGGATTTGCTACTCAGCAGTGTTTTTCTATTTGCAGTCACCCTTTTGATTATGAATTTCTTACTCGGGCAATTCTGTAAAATAAAACAAAAACTTACTGAAAACTCTATTGCACCACCTTTTTAATACACACCTGTTCATGCATAAACACACAATCTAGCTTATGAAACTCTCTCAATCAAAATATGATACATTTTGTTTACATAGCAAACATTTATTTACATAATTACAACTCATAAATATATGTATATTTGTATATCTATCCACTTCTTTGAATCTGTGCATGTAGAGCTTTCCTGAAGAGTGAACATATATCTTAGGCACAATTTTAGCTTCAACATATTAGCCGCCAGTGGTGACAAGTTGTCATTACAACCCAGATTTCTTTCTTGCCAACATCCATAAATCCCATTCTCACGTGGGCATATTAGTCCAGGACCAGCTGAGGATTCTGGGCTGTGAAGCATCGGTAGATTCTGGCTGATATCTCCGGCCCAATGCGTCTCTCTTTGCCGCCAGTATTCACCAGAAGACCAGCCAGCATCCCTTTCCTCTCCTCCTCTGATCCCAAGTTTTGGTAAGCCTAAAAACAGTGCATTTAAATGGGACAATTATAGCTATTCTTCTGTGCACAAGTTCTGCAGGACCATTCTGAGGGTGAGCCTGACGTCTACCTGCAGCAGCAGCTGCGGAGACTGGTAGGAGGCGATCACAGTGGAGGCCACTGCAGAGCTGACTCTGTTCAGCTGCTGGATCTGCCTGCTCCACACCTGAATCAGCCCTGAGCCGTCCCACTCTACCCGAGCCCCGCTGGCCCACGAACCGTCCACACAGAAGGGCAGCTCTGACCGCTCCGTCAGGAGCCTGCGGGGAGAGTAAACAGATGCTAGTTTGTCTGTTTCTTTAGCGCAGAACTCGGGCTTATTAGGCAAACGGTGAGGGAACCTAATGAGGACCGCGGTGGTGGCATACTTGAAAGGGCGTTTTGACAAAGCCTTTGTGACGGCACACACGTGGTCAGTGACATCCTGCCAGCCATCCAGGAACACCAGGGAGATATTCTTGTAGAGCTGGAGGTACACGAGCACCTAGAACGAGTTTGGATGCAAGAAAGAACACATCAACCCTCTGCGACATACAAGAGAAGGATAACACTCCTACAAAATGACCAAGGAAGACCAACCCTGCTGAACAAGTAGCCATTCACTGTGCACTGACCTCCTGAATGTCCACATTTCTCAAGCCTAATTTGGATTGTAGCATCTCTTCCGGTAAACACTCTCCACAACCCTTTGTCCTGTTGTGAAAGAAAACCATTATTGTCCAAATGAAAGCCAATACAGCGTAAGTGTTTGATCGCTACAGAACTGAGTGAATCCAGAACACAAATAACCATTCAAGGCAACAAACAAATTAATAGATAAACCAACTCGAAAAGCTTAATGTGATGAATAGATGCACAAAGAAGTACAAAAAGTGGCAAAAGTGCATCTGTATACAAAGATTACTGAAAAGCCAAAGATTAAAATGGTAAACCTCGATTGAATAACTAGCTAAATAAGTACCTGAATCTAAATCTAATGGCCACTGACAGACACACAGACCTGTGATCTGGCACACAGTCCGTTACCAACAGACTGACCAGTTTGTTGGCGTCCCGGTTCAGAAGCTCCAAAAGAGGACTCAGGACAGCCCCCATCCCCCTCTCCTCCTCCTCGCTGTCCAGGATCTGCAGCGCAGAATCATGACATAAGCTGCTCGTTACAGAGCAAAGCCGCAGAATCATCAGAGGCTTCATTAGGTGTGACTTTAGAATGAGGGTTACTTTTTTCACAGAGACCACTATGTCCATGAAGTCCGTCAAAGTCAGGACCACAATCACTTGCTCTTCCTCCACAGTGACCTGGCCTTGCTCTCCCTGCTAAAGTCAAAATATTAATGGTTAACTGGGGGGGGGGACAAAGAAGCTGTCAGGAGAAATGCAGCAAATGTTAAGGCAGAATATCACAACCTACTCGAATATACAAAATCCTCTGACGGATATTCTCAAAATATCTACAGAGAGAGCCCAAGCAGTCAAAATGATTTTTTTTTTTTAGGAATGCAGGTGGATTTAGAGGCTGGGCATTCTTGGAAAAGAAGCCTACCTGAGGCGAGTCTCTGGTCCAGGTGATGCTGTGAGTGAGCTCCTGATTTTCAATGTGAAACCTCCACTCCAAGCTTGCCAGAGTGTCCAGCAAGATGTCCGAGTCATGCTGCTGCAGAAGAGCTGCAGAAGCAAAAGTTCATGTTGAAAAACTTTGTGCACTCCCTCATACCTATTGTGGAAATCATCTTCAGTGTTTAGCTTCAATTTAGATCATCTCAACAGTCATGAAGCCCAATAAAGCATTTCGCTTGAGAAGTTTTGCTGGCATCTGTCTGCTTTTAAAAGGGGATCAGAGGAAAGATACTTTAACTTAGTGCATAAAGTTTAAATCAGTTATATGTTATGTCTTTTGTCAGACTTGTAAAGCTAAAGCTTATTCGATTCCAAGGAGCTGCCACCAATGATAATTAATTAAGTAATATAATTAAAACTTTAATTAAGTTGGCAGCATCTACCTGGATCTACACAGACAGTCAGGGACCTGATGTAGTTCTCCGGCCGGAGACTCTTGAGGTTCTCGGCGGCCTCTCTCCTCCTCTGCTGCTCCCGTCTCCTCTCCTCTTTCTCATTGGCCTTGGCTGCTCTCTGTCTATCTCTTGCCTCTTTCCTCTCCTTAGCTTTCTGTCTGTCTGTCTCTATCTCCTCCTTGGTGCGGCGTTTTCGTGCAGGACTTGGCGTGCAGGAGCCATCTGGCTGCGGAGCTGACAGGACGCTGGCTTGACTAGATTCCGCCTTCGTTGGTGATGGGAGAGTTTTGCCCTTTTCTGAACTCTCAGCCTCTCCATCTTCCTTGCTGACTGTTGTTATTTGGTTGCTAACATCTCGGTTTAAACTGAGTTTTGATTCGGCCTCGCTGTCCTCTGATTCGGATATTTCCCACGTTTTTGCTCTGCGCAGGACATACATTTCGCATCCTGAAGACAAATAATTCAGTCCATGCACTGCAAACGGGCACTTCTTAAAAGTCGAGGTGGAACAGCAGTGTTTGTGGAACCGTAATGGTGTCCGCCGAGGGACAATTCACTCAAAACGCGCTGTATATTGTGATTTTGATTAGCATGAAAGAAAAAAAAAACCTCACAAAGTCAACCCTTTTACTCTTTCCAATCAACTCAGTTTAATAGTAGATTAATTATTTTTGCTTGAGACAACAGAAGGCGAAAGCAGACAACAGCTGTCACCAGGTGGACAACAAACCAGATTAAACATCAGTTGTTTAACGGATTAGTCTCAGAACACACAAGTGTTTGGATGGGTTGATTTCCATATTACGCTGCATTAAAAGTAAAGAATAGTAAAAAATACTGCACATTCTATCTTCTACCATGATAGGCCAGGCTAGATTATTATTTTTGATTATTTTAAGTTTCTGGATATATATATATATTAGTTAGTCTTTTTGTGAGGCATGACATTATGTAATCCATATCTTTAAAGGTAATTTAGCACTTACACTAAAATGTGTTTTAGTCCTGTCATTATTTTGAAAGTTGTCACAGAGAAATCTGGGTATGTTGGCAACTGTTGACTACAATTCCTAAAAAAAAAAAAAAAAAATATTGCTAGCTTTTTAGGTTGTTGTATTATTTTATATAAGGATTTTGAAATAAAAATAATTAAAAACCCCTCTATTAAAAAAACAACACTTTCTCTATCATCACGAATTCATATTTAACCCATGTTCATTCCAAAATGAACAGGGATAAAAAACCTAATGTGCCTATTCAAGCAGAAAACTTCAGAAAGCGTTGAAGTGTCATTTATATCTGAAGGGTCTCCCTTTAACGTAATACGGGAACCGGAAGTACTCAAGTTTTTCCGGTTAGGCGCAGATTTACAAACTACTCGCTGCGTCATGACGTACAATTCCAAGACAACATCCCCAGCCATTCAGCTGCAAGAGCTGTGATTTGCGAGGGCCACCAGCAGAAAAGAAGTAGTGGACGTTCTGACGTTTACGTACCCTGCTAGCTTTGGTACGCTACATGTAAACAACAGCAAACTATGTCAATTTAGCTGGACGTGTTTTTTTTTTATTTTTTTCGCCAACGCATTTCTTCTCACAATGGCGCAGCCGGCGGAGAAAGGTACGTCTGTCTTTACTGATTCTCCCAAATTATTTTTCACTGAATATTTTGCTTTTTTTTGCAAGACCTCTGCCGCGTAGCCTTCCAGAAAACACACTGAATAACCAACTCAGCATTTTATGTTCATGTGACTAAAGTAGGAAATTGCTTAATGGTTTGCTTTGGGATTTATTTATTTCTTTTTCTTTTTAAGAAGTAAATATTCCCTTGTGTGTTTCAGGTCGCATATTGACCTATGTTCATCTGTTTCAGCAATTTCTTTTTTTTAGATTATCATTATTTTGTTGTAACCTTTGTGATTGACTCCCCACTTAACTGACTTAGCTTGGGTGGATATTTGGAATCTGACTTCATATTCACATTTCCTATAGGCTCAGGTGTATCAGATAGAGCTTAAAGTTTGAATATTAAAAAGTGCTCTGCCTGCTTTTTAAAGGATTAATTAGCTGAAACTCTCAGTTTTATCATTCTGCCTATTACTGACTTTTCTTTATGTTGTTCCAGTATATTATCGCTTTGTGGTGCTCTTCTTTAACTGCCTGCTGACATTCGGCTCCTACTTCTGCTTTGACATCCCCAGTGTTTTGCAGGATCAGTTTCAGGGGGTAAGTTGCAGGCAGGAGAGCAAACAGGCTTAAATAAACTGAAATCAAAAGATTTCGTCAGATCTATTAACGAGATTGTTGTTGTTTGTCAAAGCTCCAAAGTCTGCACCCTGTTTGTGGCTAGATAATGAAGATTTTCATCACCCAGTTGTCTCATCCTACAGAACCTTACATGTCCAAATGCCACAGTAATCAATGGGACGGTGGACTGTGTGGAAGGACTGGGGATGAGCCCTCAGCAGTACAATCTTCTCTATGCCATTTATGCCTGGACGTAAGCACGTTTACACATTGACTACCTTGCACATATGCTGATAAACGGCTTGTCTTACAGTCGGTGTATTTCTCTCCTATCAACAGGAATGCAATAGTTGTGATCATGGCTGGATTTCTGATTGACAAATTAGGAAACCGCTGTAAGCCTACGTGGATTTGCAAATCTGTTTAGGTTAGGAGTGTCAAAAAATAAATGATTAACGACTCATTTCTGTTTCCTTCTCTGCAGTCGGGGTGTTTCTGTTCTCTTTCCTGTGCGTTTTGGGCTCGTCCCTGTTTGCGCTGGGTTCCCACTTCAAAGGAACTCCCTATCTGCTTCCACTCATGCTCACAGGCCGATTGTTGTTTGGATCAGGCAATGGATCTTTGACCAGTAAGGATGCTTTCCATACAGTGCGTATAGCGATTTCTGTGGAGTGTTTCTCAACGCTTCCCTTATGCTGTTCCTTCTCAGTTGTTCAGAACCGCATCACAGCCTTCTGGTTCAAAGGTAAGGAGTTGGCTTTGGCTTTCGGTCTGACCCTGGCCTTCTCTCGTCTGGGTTCGGTCCTGAACTTCTTCCTCACGCAGAGGTTTGAAGACAAATATGGCATGCAGTGGACGCTCTGGGGTGGTAGGTTTAAAAATGGGTGGAAAGCTCATTATATATGTTATATATATATATCTATACATATATAGATATATATATATAAAATAGTCTGTTTAAGCAGGATTTTCTCTCGAAACACGATCATGTTGTTCTCTGTTTTCTAGGAGCGCTGTTGTGCGTGCTTGGCTTTATTTCTGCTGTCATAGTGAGTGCCTTGGACAAGATTGGAATGAGGCAGCTGGGTCTCGATGGAGCCATGCTGGAGGAGTCCCGTAAAGTGGTATGGCCACTATCTTTTAAGAAGAACCCACATCCGATATCACGTTTATATGTCCTTCCTTTTAGTTCACTCCTTCATTTTTAAGTCGTAAACACTCAGTGCACACTCTGTAGTTATTTAGTTCATTTGATTCATTCTTGCTGTGTTATTTTTTTCTGTGTAGAGGATTCAAGATGTGAAGCTTCTGTCTCTGAGATACTGGTTGCTGGTTCTTACCATCATGTTCTTCTACAACGGCATCTTCCCCTTCATTGCAGATGCCAGGTATTCAGCTCAGCTGCTTTTTTATTTATGCAGTGTCGCTTCACAACAGAAGGAATCAGGGGGCTTTTTTCCACCGAGAAAAACCCAATGAATTCCCTTTGAAAATGTCGGATGACCTCAATTGTCACCAAGTACTTCCTCAAACATTTGAAAAGGGGCAATAAGTATCTGTATTCATCTGTATCCTTTTGATTCCGAATATAACAAAGCAGAACTGATATTCCATCCTACTGCACAAAAAAACAAACAAAAAAAAAGCCCTGTTTTGACACGTATTCACACGGTGCCTTTTCCTCTCCAGCAAGTTCATTCAGGATAAATACGGCGACTACAGCCAGAAGGAGGCAGCCTATATTGCCGGGGCGGTTTACGACAGCTCGCTGGTCCTCTCAGCCAGCGTGGGCATTCTCATAGTGAGTGTTTTTCTATTCCAACCCTGCAGAAGTCTGCTGCTGTGGACACGCAGTAAAACTGGCTTGAACACTTGTCTGTTTTAGGATTACGTAGGTCTGCGGGGCATTTTTGCGGTAGCCTGTGCCGTCCTCACGCTGCCAGTGTTTGGACTCCTGGCCTTCACCTTCGTCGCTCCACTGGTCTCCACCATTTGGTTGGGCGTCACTTACTCCTTTGCTGCTGTGAGTTTAACTTAAACGGGCATATTTTTTTTTTTTATCATATTCTCCTTGACGTTTTTCTTAAATCAATGGAGATTCAAAACGATAAAAGAATACTGAACTCTGAACTATTAGTGCAGGTGGCTGCATGGTTGTTTTTGAGCCGATATGCATGAATTTGACCAAATGAAAGAATCTGTGCGATGTCTGCATTTGCCTTGCCAGTATGTGCGTCGTGCTAAACTTTTTCTCTGTCTGTGTTGTGTTCCAGGCTAGCATGTGGCCTTCCATCCCCCTCGTGGTACCTCAGGCCACACTGGGTACAGCCATGGGGCTGGCCACCTCCGTACAGATGGTTGGGATCGGGGTGTCCAATCTGGTGGTGGGACAGATATTGGGCACCAAATCTAGGCAAGAAAATACTTGATCTTAGCTATGCACTAGTTCTCCATTTTTTTCTTTTTTTAAAAAAAAAAATAATTTGCTTTCTCCCTTTTTGTTGTCCAGTGAAACCAAGATTCCGTTGTGGCGCTGGCAGAGGATGATGATCTTTATGTTGGCCAACACCATCAGCTGCATTGTGACCTCAGTGTTGCTCAACATTGTCGATCACAGACAGGTCAGACATCCTTTTGAACTGGCTTGTGAACTCTCACAAGTTTTCTCACAAGCTGCTGCTAGAGTTTTAACCAGGACTAAGAGATCTGAACACATCACAGCAGTTTTACAATCTTTACACTGGCTTCCCGTCAGTCACAGAATAGATTTTAAAAGCCTGCTGATGGTTTACAAATCCCAGAACGATTTAGGCCCAAAATACATCTGTGATATGTTCAGAGAATATAAACCTAGCAGAGCTCTTAGATCCAAGGAATCAGGTCAGCTGGTCCAGTCCAGAGTCCAGACTAAACACGGAGAAGCAGCATTTAGCTGTTATGCTGCAAACAAGTGGAACAAACTGCCACTGGAGATTAAACTTTCACCAAATGTAGACATTTTTAAATCCAGGTTAAAAACATTTCTTTTCTCATGTGTCTATGCATGAAATCTGCACGATATCTTTGAACTTATCTTGACTGTTGCTTGTTTTTAAATTCATTTAAATGATTTTATTTGTTTCTCTTTATATTCTTTTATGTATTTTTAATGCTTCTTACACTCCCTGCTGCAATGCTTTTATTTTATGTAAAGCACTTTGAATTGTTTGTACATGAAATGTGCTATACAAATAAATTTGATTTTGATTTTTTTTTTTTCAAGTACACCAGACAGTTGCCTTTTCGCTTTGCTGGTGTGCACGTTTTGTACACGGCTACCAGTGTTGACACTTGCTTTTTTCCACAGGGTGGAACTCTGAACAAGACAACCAAGAGGTCAGGGCAGCCAGAGAGAGACTCGGACCGAGAGCCCCTAAACCCGGGAGAGGAGGAGCAAAACGAGGAGAGTGACGGCGGTGTCAGATCTCCTTCTATTAATTCTTAAGTTTCCCATCATTTGCTCTCCTATAAGCGTATGCAGTGGCCTCAAGTATCAAAACAAAGGGAAAAAAAAATCAGCATCGCAGTTCATGATCGTGATGACATGTCGGCCTCCCTCTGTCACACGACTGCAGCACTAACGAGAGCGCAAATATTGCAGAAGCGGTATGATCCTTCAATTCCTAGTTTTGAGCCTACAAGAATCATTTCCACTCACCCGCACCGGAGACTGCTTTGTGCCAAATTTTCCTTTTAAAAAAAAATTAAAATAAAAATGCGCCGTTGCCTCAGAAAATATTGAGATCCCTTCAGGTTTTTTTTTTTTTTTAACCATTTATAGTTTCAATATAGGATTTGTAATTAAATTACATCAACATAGAATCACGTGAAAATGAGAGTCTTTGTTTTCGTTACCTCGGGTGAAGCCTTTTATGTTTTCAGACGGCGCAGGTCCGCCGTGTTTGTGCCCAAAAAAGACCAAACCAAACGCTCAAGACCGGCGCTTTTTGCCTTTCGCCTGAGGCCAACATGTTTTCCCCATGCTCTGACGGACTACTACTTTCTGACGTAACTACATTTTGATTGTTTAACTCCCCGTTAAAACCAAGTTACCTCTCCTTACTGTGTCACATTTAGCTGCGGCCGTGACTGACACAGCCGTATTTATACCCATTTTCTATGTTGCATGTGATATTACTCCTCAACTCTGCAGCAGGTTCATTTCATATGTCCACTTTTGGTATGCGTAAGAAGGGAGAAAGCAATGGTAACCTTTTGCAAATCTTTTTTTTTTTTTACAGATATTTGATTTGACCTTAAACACTTTTTATGGATCTTGTAATAATTTTAGCTAAATGAAGACTCTACTGCCAGAACTGACCGTGTTGGTGTTACCAAGGTTGCGAATGTACTCCATGTCAGGAAAATGTAAAGTTTCAGTGTTTTCTTTTCTTTTTCTTTTATCACACTGTTACATGTTTGTGGATCTGTAGCTCCAATTGGTTTCCTTAAAATCTGTAATGAGTAGATTAATTATTAGTTGTTCAGCTTTGCAGTTTTTTTTACTTTTGGTTCGGTCCCTCCAGCATAAGAGCTATAGAGCAGCACAAAGCTGCACGACAGTCAGGTCCATAAGTATGTGCGCATGGCCTCTTTGTGTTGTTTTTCTATGAATTACCCCAATTGGGTTGGAAATGAAGCAATCAAAGTGTATTTACAGTTTAGGCTTTCAGCCTCAGTTCAAGAAGGGAATTTGTACAAGCATTGCAAGTTTGTATGAGGTGGCTGTTTATGTGGACTTTCAAATTGCGGTTCAAAGCAGCATCGTAGCAGTGGAAGAGGTCATCGATGGACCGGAGATCCCATCAACACCTAAAGGCATGTTGGACCTGCAAATGATATGCATTCAAGAGGAGAGAATAATCTCGCAGTTATTTTCGATCGTTTGGTTAACTTTAAGGTGTCAAATGACGACATTGTGAGTTCCCAACGTTTTTCTTCCACTGAACACAAGTTAGGTGCAAGGCTGCCAGTAGATGGAGCTCCTAATCCATTTGTTTGTAGTGGATACACTACAGTTGATCTAGTAATCAAGAGACTGCAAATGATCAAGGTTGCTTGCATCTGGGGTTATGCATGACCCCCCCACGTTTCACATTTTGTTTTTAGTGAAATCTTAATTACTAATGTCTAACGTAACGCAGATTTTCTCCTTTTTCTTTCTGGGCCAGTGTGGGCATGTATTGGAAGAAAGATAACGGTGTGTCTTTTTTACTGTCAACAACTGCAAGAATGAATCCTTCTTTTATAACTTCCACAGATACAGACCCCTCGGTTTGTATTTACATAGTCATGTCACAGTCTGTGAAATGGTCTGTTCCATATATTTGGTGTCTTTTTGTCTTTTGCATCTAGTAATTGCTATTTTACTTATATTTCTCTTCATTTCTACTTTAATCTCTTACGTTTATTACATTAAAAGATGTAGACTTGATTGAAATGAGGAGGATGGAAACTTTTAATAAAATATTTTCCCGTATTGGATGCCTTTAACAAAGGGGGCCCTTCTTTGGAGTCCACTTTTTCCTCATGCTTCAGGTAAAAACCGTTATTGGCTTGTGTAAGAGCAGTCCTCTGATTGTGAGCCACTTTGTTAAGAAGATTGTATTTTTCATAGAAAACGTTACATGACGCAGCACTTCAATTAGAGAGTTTCTAAATTTATCTAAGTCTCATCTGCCCTTGAACAATGCCGCCGTCCTGAAATACTTAAGCACCACGACTACTTATGTTGTACATGGTTTAGAGTCCCAGCCTTTTGTGCCTTATTCTGATAAAGGTCAAACGTGGGGACTTCTGCCGCCACTCCTGAAAAAACAAAGATTTTATATAATTTGATGTCATGAGATTTTGAAGAATAATTGTCTGTCCAGCTGTCCATGTATTTAGTTATAATCCAACAAACGATCAAACAAAATGACTTGCATAGGGATAGTGGACTATTACTGAAGCTTTAAATAATCTTTTTAAATCCATACCAAATTTGACGATACAGTACTATCGTAGCATATAATCCACTTAAGAGTGGCCCAATAACTTGCTTACTGGAGGAATGCTCAAATGACAACATAGTTACAAGAAGTCAGAGTCACTGGAATGGAGGAAATAAGGTTACCTGAGCTTCAATGGCTATGTTCCTCCGTGCGCCACGAAGATAAACACTAAAAATATACCTCACTTAATCGTCTTAGGGGGCTTGTGGACACACACACTCGAACACACACACACTCTAAGTCAGTCATGAAGAGTCAGAGAGCAGCTTAACACCTGGCATCCAGTAGAACGCTTTGACTTTACGATGCTTTACGCATTCTGACTTGGAGCCCGTCTGCAGCCTGAACTATTTGTTTGGACAACATGAGTAGGTCGAACCTTCTCAACCTCAGCAGCCTGGGCAAGATCTGCGGCTCCAGCGGAAACAATGACATAGTTGTGGACCGGGTCAAGAGGAAGAACTCGGTGAGGCGCATGTCGATAATTGAAGATGGGGAGCTGGCAGAGGTTCTCTACCTGATTCCAAAGCAGTCCATGATGGAGCAGCTGCCATTCATCAATCCTGAAGACTACATCCTGTGCGAAAAGTTGGCGGCTATTCCTGCAGAGTTGTCAGGTAATTGTGACGTTGTTTTCCTTGGTGTTGTACTATTCATCATATTTAGTGTATTTCATAAGAAATCTGAGGATTATTTCAAAGTGTTGTGATATAATTTGCACTGTCTTTCAAAATAAGTTATCAGACAAAGCTTAATGCTGCACGTCTGCAGTCGGCTGAGTCTCCATGTTAAATACTTTATTCAAAACACAAGACGTGTACACAAAACAAAAGTTCAGGAGGCGTTCCGCTCTTGGCATATGTCAATAGGCTAAGACGCGGCACCTCTGCTCTGCTTTTAGTTTGAAATTAAAGTGGGAAAATAAGTTTAAGTTTAAGGTAACGGAATGATTAACTGAAGACGGATTAAAAAGTTAAATATTTTTGAAAAGTTAATGAGGATTATCAGATCAAAGTCCCACATAATTAACATGTGGCGTTTAAGCATTGCATTTCAGAGAAAGGAAAAACCTTTTATCTACACATGGATGCCCTCCTTTTCAGTATGGATGACGTGATGGGTCAGAAGCGCACAGGAATGTAATAATTGTTGCTCCTGCTGACCGCACAAACACTCACTCTCTCTCTCACACACACACACACACACACACATACACACACACACACACACAACACTCAGGCCCCCTGTTTTTTTGGACCACCCCTTTTCTCTTGGACCACCAGTCTCCTCTCCTCAGTCTTCTCTGCTGCGCTGAACTCCACCAGAGAGGAGCAGAAACCAGCAACCATGAAACAGAAAGGTAGACAGTTCCGAGAGAGTGTGCATGTGAGCGGATGAGCAAGTGTGTCCTCTTTTCTAGTTTGTCCGCGCGTATGTTGAGGATTTGTTTGCACTTTTAGTCATGGCAACACTTTTAAACACGGTGTACGGGCGTTTTTTGAGAAATGTGACAGATGTTTGATAGAGTTTAAATTGTCAGTGTAGTTGTGCGGGTCTTTCACTTTTCCTTCATTGTGACCTCATGGTTGCGGTGGTGCCATGTGATTGTTTTAAACTTGGACATTTGATATGCTCTTATCTCGACCGTACTTGCTATTATTAGTTTATTTTACACGGATGCGCAGGTAACAGATGGGAACAAAATGATGCAACTTTATATGTTTTAATACTTTGTTCAGCGAAAGATCCTTGATCCCCAACTGTAGACCAGCTAGAAACTAAGTTTAGTGAAAAGAATTGTGGTTGCCATGTGGAGAAAGAGCAAGCACAGCTGTTGCAACAGCATGTGATTTTAGAAATACTTGTGAAATAAGCAGTGTTTCACCTTGTTATCCTATTTGGAAGCAGGAGGGAACCGACTGATGTTCTCTTGTGAGTAAAATGTGATGGAAACAAACTAGTCAGAGTGGAGTTACAGCAATAGTTTGTTACATCACATTGTGGCACACTTACTTTTAACTTATTTGATGAAACAAATGGCTGCTGAGATAAAAGCCTCCCACCTCCTGAAACTGAGATATGATAACCTATGCCAGTGATTCTGACAGAAAGTATGTTGACATGCCTTTTAGAGTCTGTGTTATGATCAAGATCTTCCTAAATCAAATGAAGTGCTTTCAAATGGTAAATATGAAGCTATTTATAGTGAGTGAGAGAACTTGCCAGGAGTCCGTTACATTCTATCGCAAACTGTCGTCTCTTAAAGCTTATTACATTTCTGAGCATTCACTAAACTGGTAGTTATTTTCATGGTAACACAAGAGTTATAGCTAACAAGGGTTTCTAATCATGCACCAGGACCACAAACGAACACAAAGAGTTTGAAACACAGAAGGCTACAGGGGTTAGTCATTCTACTAGACTGTTAGCCCTCTTTCATTCACCTTGTAAGCAAAGCTGAATTCTGCTCTACTTGTATCCTCTGTAGCCCATTCGACACGCATATCATTCAAAAGCAATAACAAAAGTTAGAAAAACCGATTATGATCTAATGGCATTGTTGTAGTAACAGAATCCAGAGATTACACTGCAACTATTTTTCATTCCCACAAAAATAGAATGAAGTATATTTAAATATCCACTCTGAAAAAAAAAGAGAAATCCTTTAAATAGATGCACCCTCACTCCTCAGACTCACACACGTGCAAACACAGATAGAAGATAGCTGAAGATAGCGGGCGTGTGTGATTAGCTGTCTGTCTCAGGTTTCTCTCCATTTGCTGTCTTTCTAAATCTACCATTTGCTAATACCTGACACCAGATCAGCTTCACATTCTGGGAGAGATCAAGAAAGAGACGGGGGTTTCCTCAGGCCAGTGTTACCGTTTACACAAGAGCTAGATTAAAAAAATTCACAGAAAGGGCGGCCAGTACCACAAACACATTGAGACGATTGCATCATATACACAGTACGGCATTTATAGGCTGTTATTTCCCTGTAAAACTCAAACCTTTTTCGACCTGTAGCCAGTGCGTTTGTACATTTCCTCATTTGTGTTGGCATCAAAGCTCTGTCATTAACAAAGATGTGAGACGCTCTTGGACAAAAGCCAGTTTTCAGTAATTGTTGGAATGCTGTGGTCAAGATCATGGGTTACATTCCCACAATTTATTTTTCCTTAAAATTTCGCAACAGTACTCTTATTCTTATCACTGCTACTAGTTAGTACCTATCCCTGCTCAGATTGTGTATTTACAGATCGTGCAGCTCCATCTCTTGTCTCCCTCTTTACATTCCTTATGTGCAGTAAAATCTCAGTTTCTGTCATCTTTTCGAGGCAGTTTTAGAATAAAGTGTCAACCTTCACAAAAAATCTGGCCTCCTTTAAATCTGTGAGCATTGATTGCAAACGTATGAGCATTTTTTTGTGTTGCTACTGCTTTTTTTCACAATTAATTCAGTTTGCAGAAACCAGGCTGGGGTTGAAGTTTAAACATCACTGCCGTGGTACATAGTGTAAAATTATTCTTAGTCCTTTCTACAGAACAATCAGCCACAGTGAACTTTGTGTTAACATTTAACAGACACAGTCTCCTAATCTAGTTTCTACTTCATGCTTGTTGCCATGGTAGCAAATCTCTCTTTGCTGTATGGCTGACTTGGGGCCACCTACCAACTGGGCTTTTGCTCAGTTTTAGTGGCGTTCATCAGACTGAGTTAAGTCCGTCTGCAAACATTTCACCTACATGCTGAAAGTTTGTTTCTGTTTGCTTCAAGTAAATGTCCACAGAGCTCATCCATGTCAGGGCAGATGATGTTTTCAGTGACGGTGTTGATAAGTGAGGTCCTTTTATAGAGTGAAATATGTGCGTTTTGAAGGATGACTGCAGACATTTCTGCGACCAACAGTGTATTAAAAAAAGATACAGTTTTCCAGTCTGTGTGACTATCTGTGTGCCGAGTGTCTGCACACTGGAGCCCTGAGCTGCATTCTCTCCCAGCCCCCCACCCCACTCTCTGCTGCTAATCACACTGAGGACCTTTCAAGTGGACTGTGATTAGATTGTACAGGCATCCACTGCTTCTGCTGCCATATAAGTGTGAAAGAGATAAAAAGAGAAGGAATGAGGTCGAGATTTTATTCTAATCCCGACTCGAATGCTGCGGTATGAGACAAAGTTTCATGCACAGGGGCCACTGCTGTTGTGGAAAATGCGACTCGTGGTTTTGTGACATTAAACCTTTAAATCTCCGCAGATAAACGATGGCTTACTCATGAGCGCCTCTATCGTTGGTGTGGTACCTCTCTTTGTGTGCCTGTACGTTTCAGCCTTGACAGATTATGCTAAATTATGTAAAAAATGAAAGATAGAACTGTGAGATTAATGTTGTATGTGCCGGCCAGGGAGAAAACGGATAAACTTACTGTATGTATGGGAAGCGATGATTGCTCTTCCTGGAATATGCAGTCTTTTACCATGTGTTCCAATATTAAAAGAAATGACTGCAGTTCATGTCTGATTTACAATGAACTGTGTTTTGCCTCACTTGTTGTACGGCTCTGCGAACGGCTGTCCAGATGCAGCTCCAAAAATTTTTTGATAGATGACCAGAAAAATCTGCATTCATTGAAGAAATCATAACTTATGTAGATGAACTGTTAACTTTTTCTCCAGTTCCAGTTTGGAAATGGATTGTAGTCTGTCCATTTTTTATTTATTTTTTTTGGGGGGGGGGGGGGGTTTATGGCCAAATACAATTTGAACTGACTCTGATTTATTGTACGATGTTGTCTTAAAATAAAAATAATTAAAAAAAATTCTCACCAGTCTACACACAGCTCAGTCTACACTGAGCTTTTGTGAGTCCCACTTGAGTCATTGCTTATTGGGACGCTTCAACAACTGAGCAATGAGATGAGCCTCATGAATGAGAAACTGTGAACTAGTTCCTCTGTGACATGTAAGAGCAGCGCTCACTGCAGCACTCCATCACTCTGGCCTTCATGAAGGAGTCAAGTCATTCCTCACTATAAGTGGATGATAGCCTGCTGGCAATTACCCGAAGAGAACTTGAACGGCTGTCAGACCACGAGAGTCTAGCTCCTCCCATCTGATAAAAGATTGATTAATTAAATTGGCAGCAGTTTCCAGCTGCCAATGGTGTTTGCCAAAAACAAGGCACCCCATTAAAATCATTCCTAAAGCCAGCCATAGATGTGGCTGCATCATTCTTTGGACATGTTTTTATCTACCAGAGCTAAAAGACCCTTTGAAATAGAGGGAAATAATACAAGTTAAACTAAACAAAGACCCAAAGCATACTGCGGATTGGAACAGGTTTTTGAAAGTCCTGAAGTGAACCAACCAGAGGTACTTAAACTTAGTAAGGCATCAATGGAGATACTTAAAAGAGAATAGCTGTGCACTGAAGCCTCCCAACCAGCCTGGTTATCTTGAACCTTTCTACCGAGAGGAATGGGACAAACTTCTAAAGGACACATGAAAAATTTCTTCTGAAAAAAGGCTTCACAAGGCTGTTGCTTTCTCTCCGTGGAAAATTTTGTGTATACTAAGGAGGTATCAACTAAATCAGTCTTAAGATTTCACGATACACAACGTGGAGAAATCGAAGATTTCTGAAAACTTTACATTAGCACCGTATACCTGCCAGCTAACACACTATGAACATTATGTCTGCTTCGCGCTTCACACTCTGTCATGCCACAAGAGATATTTAGAAGTTATCTGGCAGTGGTTCAGAGAAGACAAGTGCGACAACTTTGACAATGGAGAAGTTGTTACAAGTGCAATTTTCCACTCCCTCAAGCCTTCAGGATGCAAAAACAAAGCAGCTAAACTGACTCTACGGCAATTTAAATGAATACAAACTGACTGGTCAATGGTTAAACTGTTTCATTCTTTTCTTCTGCCCATGTAGTGGTACATTCCCAGGAGAACTCCCAGGCCAGTCCATCAGCAGTGAAACGGGGCATCGAGTGCCTCAGATGTAGGGGCTCATGCAAAGGAGAGGTGCTGCGAGTCCAGAGCAGCTACTTCCACTTAAAATGTTTCACATGCAAGGGTGAGTGAAGTCAATATGCAGATGGGGAGCAGATCACCTCTTACATAAAAGAAACTGCTTCACCTGTCACTAATAACTGACACAATGGTTACAAAATGAAAAAAAAAAGTAATAGGCTACAATTAAATTTGATAATACTTAATTCAATCATTGTATACCTTTTAGGTATCATTATTTTAGGTATTATAAATAAGATCTAACAAGTGAATAGTCATAGTCTCACAGTCCAAAAACATGCTTGTTAAGTGAACTGGTGATTTGAATTGACTGAGTGTGAGCATGCAGGGTTATTTCTGTCCAGGTTGCACCCTGCCTCTCATCCTGTGACAACTGGGACAGGCTCCAGTCCCCCTGTGACCCAGACCAGCATAAATTGGTTATGAAAAAAAAATGTATTCATTTTCTAGTCCTTGTAGAGTATCCTTTTAGATTACCTCACAACAATGTTTTCAGCAGAATATGCTGACTATGTATCGCTCATCAGATGCCATCGAATTTGAACTCATTAGAAAACTTTAAACATCCACACTGGGCTCTTGTAAGGTCCTCCTCGCTTTTCAGCGACCATTCACTAGAGTTACTCTGCTTCACAGAGGACATATTTGCTCAGCAACCTATTGTCCCCACTAATCAAACCTGACAACTCTCTCATGTTGCTGCCTTCTCACCACATTGTGGTGATGTTTACAGCGCAGAGGAGACAAAGAGACTTTCAGGGAAGAAAACTTGCTGTGTTGTAACCAGGGGGATGACTTGAATTTGTGGGCAAGGAAAATATTAGTTTTATTATTGGAAGTAGTTTGAAATCGGATGATCATCATACGACGGCTTAATCTAGCCTTGATTTATTTTCCACGTTTGCGGTAGCTCTACGCCTTTGTATGTTAACGATTCCAGTTCCTGTGGTTTGAGAACATATAGACAATCAATCAGTGAAGACCAGCAAACTTGTTTTCAGTGTGAGTGACTGACAGTGGGACAGGAATAGAGCAGTGTAAATCTGTCTTTGGCGTCTTAGTGCATTCTGCTGTGGCAGGCTTAGAGCGACAGAGTGGGTTTGGCCATATCAAATGTCCCCAAACAAGCTGAAAGAACACAGCACATCCTGTCAGTAACTTGTCACTTTGCTGATCAGTATACACACATACACACACATGCACTCAAACAGATGTGTATACCAACTCAAATGCACACCAAGGCATGAACACTTAAGAGAATTTGGTCGAATTAGAGGTTTCCGACAACCCAAAAAATATTCATCTCATCCCTTTTATGGATAATGTAGATTGATGATGGCTTACAGCCCCGATTAGGATCATTTGGAATTTTGTTATACAATCTCTGGTTACAGAGCGATGATTCATTTGATTCTTGATTGTGGCCAAAAACTTCACAGTGAAAAAGAAAAAAATAGGAAAAAAAACATCAGTTCAATCATAATTAGAACATGTTTGAACAAGTCTGGTGTATCAGATTAACTTACAAATGACAAAAGCACACAACAAACAGACACACATCAAATGAAGTGCCAAACAAATTGCAACCAGAGCAAATCAGATTTTTTTTAAAACTGAATTAAGATAATGCTATTACAGGTTCAAAAGTTTAGCATATATCTATCTGCTTTATTCCGTATGATGGGAACACGGTTATTGAATGAGGCGGGAAAATTGCCGTCTGATTTGTTTTTGCATTTAGTAAGTGGGCTTGAAACCAGACACAAGCAACGATGTGTTGTCTTACTTGATGGAATTCTGGGTCCATTCATCTGCTCTGCTAGCTTATACCTTGAGGTGGAAAGTTAAGACTAGTTCAGGTTTTTCAAGTGGCAGCAGAAGAGTCAGCCGATCAGATCGCCTGACTCAAAATAGCCGCTTTCGGACAGAGCCGTTCTAAGAACGCAGTTATCAGAACTGTCCTACTCGAATTTCGTTCTGATAACTATCCTTCCCCAGCGGAACTGTTTCAGTCTGCATTCGCACATGAGTCGGGACCAGGTCGGGACTGATGCGCCGCGCGCAGCCGTCTGCGTCAGTGACGTGTTACATTAGCCGTTTTGCGCCACATTGAACAACAAAACAAAACAAAACAAAACCCGGTAAAAGTAAGGAGAGAAGAAAAAAACACCACAAAGACGCTAATATGGAGAGCGGGGAGGCCACCGTGTTCATGGTCTGCATGATGGTGATATTAATCATGGACGATCACATCAGGCGTCTAATATCGAGGCTGGAAGAGCACACAGAGAGAGTCAGGATCGAGCGCAGGCGATACTTCTTCGTTTCATGAAGGAAGGAGAGCAGAGCGCTGCAGACAAAGGAGACAACGTTTGAGTTTAACTTATTAAACACGCGCAGGTTGTGTCTGTGTCGTATGAGTAAACATTTCAGCCGTGACAGCATGACATGGGGCGTAGCTACCAACCACCAAACACCTCCGTCAGATGTGTTCCTATAGAACCCAGAACAGACCCAGCCTCGGAGAAGGAGCTGAAAGGGTTCTAGGAACTGAGGGAGATGGTCCCGAGTTCCTGTATGTCCGAATGCGGGAGAAAACGGCCCCCGCGGATTAAAAGGTTATTAGAACTGCCAAAGGTTCCTACAGTCCGAAAGCGGCTTATGTGTCTGATCTCATGACTGATTGTCATTACAATCAGAGCAATAGTTTAAGCATCACCAATGGTAGGCTTGCAAGTGTTTTTTGTGGCAATCTTTCAGGTCTTCATTGGGAAATGTTTTTGTTTATCCTGCAAAAAAGCTCTTTGTTCCAGAAGATTCTTTGGCAGTCTTGCATGAATTGCTATGGTGGGGGGCGATTATAAAACCTTAAGCGTATACTTCCCATGGCTGTCCACTGTAGATTTGGAGTTGTATTTAGGATGATTCTCCTGTTGTGGAAACCATCTATAGCTTTTTTTTTTTACCAATGTTGCAATGTTTCATTCAAGAATCTGATGCCTTTTTAAATTAGTTTAATCGACTCTGCTTTTTGCTGTGCGGCAACACAAGTCCATTAGACGATCAGTCTAGTTGAAAAGGTGTTCTTTCCATTTCCTTTCCCGAAGTCTACAGTTTTATGGAGAGCCATTACATTCAAAATGAAATGAATAAATAGTACAGAAGTACAGAGATGGATAAATATACCATGAAATTAATAACATGTCAATGAAGTAGATTTGAAAAAAAATCATTAAAATGTCAGTTTGTCAATGGTCAATGGACACTTTTTTTTTGTCTTTTCAAAATGGCGTTTTTATTTATTCATCTCCATGCATCTCTTTGGAAAAAAAGGCAAATAAAAAGCGCCGCCGGATAAATGTTTTAGATAAAACACCAGGTTTATTCAGATTGACAGACTTCTTAATACTGAATTTTGTGGCTTCAGAGATGTGATCTGCTGCTCCCTATGCAATTGTGTGTGTTTGTACAGTGTGTGGCTGTGACCTGGCTCAGAGTGGCTTCTTCATGAGGAATGGAGACCACCTCTGCCCGCTGGACTTCCAGCGGCTTCATGGCACAATTTGCAACAATTGTGGGGACTTTGTAGAGGGGGAGGTGATCACAGTCTTGGGGAAGAACTACCACCCGGCCTGCTTTGTTTGCACCACTTGCAAGTAATTCCAAACATTTTGACATTTCTAGATATGCAGACGTGTTATGCACTTGTGTGGCCGACCTCTGTCTTTTTCTCTGCTTTTCAGGCATCCCTTTCCGGCTGGGGACTGTGTCACCTTCAGGGGCAGAGAGTGCCTCTGCCAGCGTTGTATTGAACCCGTGTCTCCTTCCAGTCATATCAGTTGTACCAATAGTGAGTGCACTTTAATCCACTCTCTAACCAGAAACATTTGATCCAATGCTCATATCAAAAAATATTTATCTATGAGATCAAACGCAAGGATTCCCTGGAGTCCCAATCAGAGGGTGGATTATATTGCAAACACCTGCCAGCTGGGTTTTCTGAGCAGCTGCCTGATTATTTTGTTTACCCCAGTCGGGCCAACACCACATCTGTCTCAATACAGGAAAAAATATTTATACTTCTCTGCAGGTGTCACGTTTGATTACATTTCAATAGGAATCTGTCTAAAGCGGGGGGGGGGTTACCTGTTATGTCCAAACACTGTCACCTTTGTCAGGAATGCATCCCAAGCAGTCACTCTGTTCCACTTCTAACCTCCTACTGCTGCAAAAAGTTCCTTTTTTAAAAACATTGTGAGTTGACTTTACATTACGATCTTGTCACCATCCGCTGAAGATTGCATGTAAATAGCAGAGATCAAAAGAAGACTTAGACTCAGTCTGACCGATGAAGAGATCTATTTACAGATTATCCAAAACAAAAAAGATATCACTGCTTGTTAAGAAAATGACAGGAAAAGGTACTGTGCTTGTCTAAAGCTGTTGTTATTGGAACAGATTAGTTTAGCTTGCACATGTACTGTATTTCCAGACATGAATATGTATGCGTGTGTTGTCAGGTTGCACTGGCTGTGGTAGAGAGATCAAGAATGGCCAGGCTCTGCTAGCTCTGGGTGGCCAGTGGCACCTTGGCTGCTTCAAGTGTAAAGCCTGCAGGAAAGTCCTGAGTGGAGAATACATCAGCAAGTAAATACAAACCTCTCAGCTATGCTCTCTCTTACTTATAATCCTCTCTCCTTGTCTTTAATCTTTCCATACCAATAAATGAAGCATGCTATTAGTAATGTTATCAGAGCAATTCTGGAACAACTACATAAACGATGGCTCATATTTGATACATCTTTCAGAGATGGCGTTCCCTACTGTGAGAGGGACTTTCAGACTCAATTTGGGGTTAAATGTGAAGCATGTCAGAAGTTCATAACGGGAAAGGTCCTTGAGGTAAGCTACACTCTTTGTTTTCTCTAAATTCTGTGTCTTTTGTTACTGGACTGCACTTTTGATGAACCTCTGTAGAGGATGTACATCTAGTTATACAGCAGCATGCAAAAGTTTTAACAATATTAGTTTTCTATAAAAGGCTGAAAGTATAACGTACAACTTTTTTTAAAATAAACTGACATTTTATGCGGGGTAAGAGTGGTATATTTGTTTTGCACAAGATCAAAGTGAGCAATGACGCTGACTCCTCGAACAACGAGGAATATTTGCCGCCGCACCTGCAAAAACATTCAGGTCATCAGAAGAAAACCTTTCCTGCATCCTTACCAGAAACGAGTTTCTGGTAAGGATGCAGGAAATGTAACTATTTAAAATCCACACATGCACCTAGTTCAAACTTTTCTCATCTTTTTGTATAAAAAATAAATCAGAAGTGTGTGTTAACTCAGTCTAACTCCCAGTATAGTTGCCCTTATTCACATATTATTTCTGTTAAACTCTAATAAAATCCTGATTTTTATAGCTGCATCAAAAATCACTGTATAAACAAATACAGTATAAATAAATGTATAATACTGTAAAATACAGTATAAATCAATGTCTAAAAAATCACTATTCAAGAAGTTTCTTGAATAGTGACTTTTTCAGGTAACTGTACTGACTAGGAAATATATTTTAGCAAATGGTGGAGTAGGACTTTAAAATAATTCAAATTCAAATAAAACTGTTTGGCCACAATAAGAAAAGGCCAATTGAAGGTAAAAAAAACCCGGCAGCATTTCATGAAAAGAACAAGTTTCTGTCTCTTAAGCACGGGCTTGGACCTATCCTGCTTTGGGCTTGTGTTGCAGCCACTGATACAGGGAACATTTCACTGAAAGAAGTCATTTATTTAGATGAATTCCTCTATATTTAGATGAATTGTGCTGGTAAAACACAACAAAACAGCCTCATCCTCCAAGCTGGAATTTTATTTTCCCAACCCGCTCCTTACAGGCTGCTCTTGTAGGCTACATTTCCCGTCTGTCTGCAGCCTTCTGCTTTTCTTGTTCTCTCCTCTAGGCCGGGGACAGACAGTATCACCCCGGTTGTGCGAGATGCAGCCGATGTGGCAAAATGTTCACAGAAGGAGAAGAAATGTACGTTCAAGGTCAGGTTTGGGTTTTTTCTGTTTATTCTGCATCATTTGTGATAAGTGTGCGTTTTTTCATCTCACATTAGTGTACGAGAAAAAGCTATTTTCCCCATAAAAGCTGCAAGAGCTAATTATCCCTACTCTTGTAGGATCAACAGTCTGGCACCCAAAATGCAAAGACAACAGCAGAACTGAAGACAGTTGCAGGGTAAGACCTCTCTAACTTCACAGAAACTTTGAAATCAGCCACACACTATTTAAAGCATCAGAAGCAGCATTTTTATAAGCTGCTCATATTTAACAGCTGTTACAAATAGAGTAATATCAATGAGCATTTTGCCCTCTGCGATATGGATGTTTAACTTTGCAATATCAACTGTTTATACGCTGTCTTCCTCCTTAGGTCAGCAGACCAAAAACGCCCTGTCTTGATTACTTTTTCCCAACACATGAACTGAAGGTTAATATTGTGAGCGGGCCTGCTTTTTGCACTGGTGGCTGTCAAGAGTGAGCAGGCTGTGGTCTCAGAATTTGCGTTTAACCATGCTTGCTTGTCTCACACGCAAAAGGACACAATGCTTAGTTGGATCTCCAATTAAATGCTGCATGCTGATAAGTAGTATCCTGCTGGCAGTGTTGCATGGTTAGCTTTTCACTTCAGCCCTCGTATTCTACAAGCAACTCCACAATACACCAGTGTTGGAGGTGTGATGGCTACTTGTCTGCCTGACATCACTGTGCAATCGGGTGGAAGCATTCTTAATCTACTGCAATACAAAACAATGCCCATATGCTCTTGTTCTGTACTGCACATTGCATTACTGAAAGGGAACGGGTTTGAATATAATGGGAGATGTGTAGGAGGATACGTTACAAGCAGTCTGTCGACAAAGCAGAAATTGAAATGTTTCTACAAACAGGGTTTCTTATTTCTCCAGCCCAACAGATCATCATCCGAGAGCTCCTGTTCCAGGCCAGGCTCATGCACTCCAGGCAGCCCTGGTCGAACTATCTGTGTAAGTTTTTGGTGTCTCTGTCTGCTCATCATCTTGTCTGGTGTACATTTCCCATCTCATCTTTCAATTATGTACCTTTATTCAAATAGGGGAATCACGTGGACGAGTCGCTCTTGCACAGAGTTTCCTTTTGACAGGAAATTAGGGGAAAAAAATTAGGGAAATAGCCGAATATTAGAATCAATAACATTATTATGGAAACAGGTTTTTTGGTTTTCTGTTATTTCTTTTTCTTTACCCTAACCTTGACTGATCGGAACTAGTTTCATGTTGCTTGTGAGAGAAAATGTGATTTTAATACGGGTTCAATGATGTGAAGCCTGCGAGTCACATTTTCTGAGTTAATTCTTCAATATACTGAGAAAATCAACCACATTTTCAGCAGGAATTGATTTGCTCAGTCGATTGTATGCACTCAGTTTGAGTTTTGATCACATGGAATGTTGCTTTTAGAGTCCTTTCCTCCATCCAGCCTCTTGTCATCCATTGACTACCCTGTTGGTTTGTGAAAAGCCATAAACTTTACGCCCATCAACACACTTTTACTTATGAGCCGAAAACTTGCAATCCTGCAATAGGACAGACCATGTTTAGTTGCCTCATGGTTGCCTTATGTGCCAAATCCAGACAAACGTGTGTTGTGGGATTAAAGTTTTATTACCCCCTGCAGTGATGTAATGAGAAAACATTTGATCTTTTATCTGACCTGACCCTTTACTGTTTTCTCCTTTTGCCTCCCATCCTTTGTGTCCTTTTCCTCACCCTTCGCCTCCCCTCTCCTCCCCTCCCAGGCAAAAGTAGATAATGAGATCATTGATTACAGAGACTTAGCAGCAATTCCCAGAGTCAAGGCTATATATGATATAGAGCATCCTGATATGATATCTTATAAGACTGTGAACGACAACTCCTCTACTTTGGATGAAAAAGGCAACAGACAAGACAGAGAGAGCCCCGCAGAGGTAATATGATCCAACGCTCCAGGTTATTGTCAGCGACATGTTTGTGTGTCATTGTTTTGATGTTTTTGTTCTTGGTTTGATTTATGATTCAAACCAAGTGAAGTCTTGTGTCGTTGATTTTGAGACTTAATAATGTTTTGGCCCAGAAATTGTGTTTTTGTGCAGTACACTTGAATTTCCACATGAACAAAATATTCTGAAAAGCCCAAAATCCTATCATGTATGCAGAATGTTTGGTATCTAATTGCATTTTGCTAGACAAACTAAAGCTACCTAGACTAGAACCCGACATAGAATAATCAACCAAATCCTTTTTGTTTCCTGCCTCTCATGCCTCTGACCTCATGAAAACCCTCATCATTTCAGATTTAGTCTTTTTTTTTTTTTTAGGATTAGGATGAGGTAAAGGCTCTTTGGGATGTAATGTTTTCACCTGAGGTCAGAAAATGTGCTGCCTTCTTGGCAACATTCGATGCACAGCACAATCCAGCTAATCCACTTTGTCTTTCCTTGTCCTTTCAGTCAACAGGAAACATATCAAATACCACAGAGGTAAAAAAAACAAAAACAGTTTCTTTGGTTAAATTACTTGACAAAAACATATGTACATCTGACGTCTTTAATTTTGTTGTTCTTTTTCCTTTACTCCGCTTCTCTTTACTCCTTCAAGGAGAGCTTTGAAACGAAAACACATGTGCCAAAATCAACAAGCCACGGAGCTTTTGGAGGTCATAACACATATCGTCCCAGCTACACTCCAACTTCGCCCAGATCACCACAACACTTTCACCGACCAGGTGAGAGGAGCAAGCAGAAATGGTTCCAGTCCTCAAAACATCCTTGCTTTAAAGATATTTCCTCCGCTCACCTTTTCTGTCTTCACAACTTCCCTCCTCTTCCTCCACATCACTTCCTCCTCCCCTCCACCTTTGTGAAATAACAAGGGTCGGTGCTTACTTCCTCTTTACTTTCCGGAAACAAAAACGACGTCTGTCCCACTTCTCCCTTGTGTCCCCACTTTCTCTCCCAAGCCAAAGGTAAGCCCCCTCTGCTTCTTCGCAACCCTTTCTCCCTTCCACCCCATTCGACTGAGCAGTGAGCTGCACCTGGTCTCTGGTGACTAAATAAGTCTTACATCAAAAATGCATAATGGTCAGAACAAGAATATACCACAAAAGCAGAGAGAGATGGCACTTTCTTTTAAAGATCCACTGAGCCATCTACTGGTCAAAGTTCAGACGACAGCCTTTTGCCCACAGATACAACTGCAGCTCACTGTAGGACGAAGCGCAGTCTCTTTCTCCTTTTTTCCTTTCCCTTTTTTTTTATTATTTATAAAGCTTTCTTGATTGATTAGATAAATAAATATTTTCTCGCACTTTCCTCTGTGGCCATGGTTATTTATAGTAGCACTGTTTCATCTTGTCAGATTAGACATGACAGGCTTTGACAAGGACCCGCAGGCATGTGTCTTTTGTGGAGACAAACATTGCTCACAAAACACTAACGGGACCAAACGGCTTCTGTTTATTAGCTCAGGTGCAGTGAGGGGAGTGTTACTTTATCTAGTCACAGTTCACTGGAGGGACAAAGATCCTTCTGAGATGATCATCTCCACAGTGTTGTAAGATTGAATTGCTCTAGAGGCGTTCATTTCAGTTGCTTTGCATCGGAAATGTGGTCAAAATACTGCCACGATGGTTCTGTTTCCCCTTTCAGCAAAAAGTGACTGAAAAGAAGCGAATGATTCTGTGATATTGCCTTGCACTTCACTCCCGTGTTTGACTGCATTTTTTCAGTGAAAATGACTGTGGTGTTTTGCTGCTACTCGGCAATATTCAATAAGAAATAAGTCAAATAAAACAAAGAATGAAAAAGGAGTGATTTGGCAACAAGCTGCCAGAATGATGACAGACTGTTTTCTACGTGTCGACAGTTTTTGATCAATTTAACTGATAAATCCATCTTCTCTTTCAGCAGATGAAGGCTTCAATATGTACAGGAGGCCTCCGATTTATAAACAGCAAGGTACAGCATTCAGTTTACATATCACACCTCAGATGGATGACCCTGAAGCATTGTTCAGTGTTTGCTATGTTCTATAAAACATATTAATATATAGAAACCCCAGCCAAGTGAGGAAAAGGGTACACTTTTTATTTAAATTTACAAATAAGGACATTATCAAAAATATTTAGACAAATAAACGACTCTGGTCCTTTCCAGGTCTGGTAATTATCCCAATACAACCTCAGACAATAACTTACATATTATTTCTTTGACAAAAACTAAGCCGACTTCAGAAGCAGTGTGTGAAGAACTAAGTACCTCCTTACAACTTTCATAGGAATTATGGGGGTGAGTGGCATCCAGGTTCCATTAATGAAATACAAATTCATCTTCAGATTATGTGATCACCTCTATAAAAGCAGACGTTTTGGCACTTTGCAGGTCTGGAGCATTCAGGTGTGTGTTTACATCAGCAATGATCTTAGAGAAGCAATAGTTGCTGCAAATCAATCTGGAAAGGGTTGCAGGACCATTTCCAAGCAATTTGTAGTCCATCATTCTACAGTGACAAAGATAGTCTTCCTCGGAGTCTAAGTAAGTTAAACCCTTTTATAATTTTCTCAGAGAAATAATCTATATTTGAGACGCTACAGGCCTCGGTTAGCATGTTGGACGTTAAGGTTCATGACAGCACAATTTGAAAAATATTGAGCAAGTGTGGTTTGTTTGGGAGGGGTTTCCATAGAATGTTTTCTCTCTCTAAAAAGAAGCTGGCAGCACAGCTTAGCTTTGCAAAGTTGGATTTGAACAAACTGCGAACAACGTCCTTTGGACAGATGAGACCAAAGTTGAGTTGTTTTGTCATAAAGCACACCACCATGTTTGGTGAAAACCAAACATGGTGGTGTGCACATCGGCAAAAAACTACACCTCATACCAACTGTTCAGCACAGTGGTTAAAGGGTGGTGATTTGGGTTTGTCTTACTACGTTTGTCTTACAAAGTCCAAAGCATAACCTGATTGAAATGCTATGATCGGACCTTAAGACAACTGTGCATAAACAAAGTGTTGCCGTCGTTGTACAAACTATTGAATGGTGGGATGTACAGCTTTTCACATGCGGCTTCTGCATTTTTGCTTAGTTTTTTGTGAAATGAAAAAATGGCATGGTGTAACGTGTAATGTGTTGTTGTTCATCTGAGGTTACAGCTACCTAATTCTAAGACCTTGTCAGGACCGGATGATTTCTGTTTCTTTCATCATGTCCTCACACTTGGTATTGAACTTGGTATTTAAAAAAGGGCGTTGCGTTAAGCCAATACAAGAGTCTCAAATACGACGCACTGAAGTTAATGGTAAACTGTTTGGTTAACCATTTTGATTTTGTAAATAAAAAACAAAAAGAAGGCTCCTTTTTAAAAATACTCGTCGAAAGATTATGCGTGGATAGAAAGAGAACAGTTCTTGGAAGTGGATTTCGCAGAGCAGTTAGTAGAAGGCTTATAGAGGAACCTCTGAAGTTCTATTTTCCACAGTAAGTCTGATCTATTTAAGACAAGGAGCTGAATCTGACTGTAAGTCATCACATGTTGAGCTTATCTGTCTGCTGTGTCACTTTCACACAGATTTAAATTCCCCCACTTCCAAAACAACTTCTTTGCCGAGATACAGTCACAACTTCCTGAATCTGGTGAGAGCTCCATAACTTCCAGATGTTCTCTGTTTAGAAAGACTGTTTAGCGACATTCCCTCAGTTAATGTATCGACGTATTTTGTTCAAATACACATTTTGAGGTGTGATTTAGTTTAACTAAATAAAAAAAAGTCAGACATTTTATTGTTGTTTGTTTAAGTTGGTGATTCTAATAATAAACTGAGATATAATACGCGTGGTTAGTCCTATCACTACATGTTATAGAAACTTGTTTTTTCTTCTCTCCAAGCCTCAGTCGGCTGATTTCTCCCAGTCCAACAGTGACACATTCAGTAAGTTTGCAGGCTTTTTCTTTCAATGCAAATTGCCATCTATACTAATTCTTACAAAAATAAACTCGGCGAATTGTGTTTTAAAAAAGGAACCATGTCTTGTTCCCTTGCTTTTCAGATTTCAAGGTATGTAAGAGCGACTGAGTTTCTCACAGTCCAGAAATCCTGGTCATGCTTCTTTACTCAAACTGGCCTATTGCATCACCTTAATATACGCATGTTATATCTGTATATCTGCATGTTTTGAGAATTCTACAGCCAACTTTGTATCATATTACAATTCCAATTTGATTTATATGATATGATACAGAAAAATAAAAACTCATTTTTCGAGACGAAGTGCCTCAGGCATGAATGTATGGAAAGAAATAACACAAGAATTATGGGGAGAAACATATTGCCAGAAAACTAAATCTTTACCAATGTTGACATATCTGTTTTAATCACACATGTTCTAAATATACTTTACATAAGCTGACCATTTGGTTCTCACTTCGTAGCAATTAATCCTGCCATGATATCTTTCCCCTCCGCATGCGTCTGCTTCATCCTGTAGTTCATCCATGATGATCAACTAACACGAATGGACAGAGGAGTCTCTATGCCTAATTTACTGGAACTGAAAGCAAGTACTACTTGACATTTTTGTCTATTACATGGACATAATCTTCGACAGACCATGCCCTTAAGGAACATTTTTAATGCAGGGATCTGTGCATGTCAGGCATCGTTTAAATGACTCAATATAAGAAGAGCAATGACACAAGTAAATAATGTGTGAGCAGTTCTTCAAAGTAGTCGACATACAAGCCGACATACGGCTGCAGTTTTTAAATGCTGAGGTTTTGGGGACAATTTCATCATCGTCCTCATTTACATTTGTGTAGCTTTTGACAAAGATGTACAAAGACTCTTATCTTTATTTTTTTTATAACTGTGCGGTGCATATCTGCATGTACACGATCTGATAACATGAACTCTAATCCCAGTAGCTTGCAAAGAAAGATTCCGTGTCAGTTTTGCACATGATATCCAACTTATTGTTTTATTTGTGTTTTGAAGGTGCTCTAACGTTACTCAAGAGAAATATGCGTTATGAATAAAGGTCAGTGTAAAGCATTACCAACCTTTTTTTGTGTTTCATCAAGGTCCATCCGTATGAAATGCTTACGGTTACTAACAGAGGACGAGTGAAGCTTCCTCAGGACGTTGACAGAACAAGACTCGAGGTATAACAAAACAGAGTTAACACACAGAGATACCGTTTTTTCATTTTTTTTTTAGATTTAATTGACATGCTTTTATTAACCATCTATGTCTCTCGTTGTGTACAAATGACTGGCTGTTGAACGTAAGAGCAGATGGTCGAAATGAAACCATAAACTGGACATTATTTGATTTTGTTCAAAGTGGCATCAAGTGACATATCATTTTGATGTGACTAAATAATCAGATAAATAATCTCGGCACATTTTTCCATAGTAATATCATTTATCTTTCATTCTCTCCCGCTTTCTCTTCGAAGCGTCATCTATCCCCCGCGTCCTTCGTTGAGATCTTTGGCGTGAAAATCCAAGAATTTGACAGACTTCCACTCTGGAAACGTAACGACATGAAGAAGAAGGCAAATCTGTTCTAACAGCTTAGTTTGATGTCATTTAGAAAAACATGCAGTCTATTCTTTGGGGCTTTGCATCCTGTTCAAGCTGATGTTCCTGGTGCAGACTCTTGCAAAGTGTTCTTCACTGCCTCCCTAAAAACACACATTTTTACTACTTTTCAGCTTATTTAGTTACTTGGTAGTTCATTTGAAAGTAACTGCAAAACTTTGCTTATGGTCGGTGAGGCCTGAAGTTATGCTCTGAAAACACAACACGTGTCACTTTATTTCTCTGTCTGAATCTCATGCAAGCCTTTGTAGATCACCAAGTAATACCCCTCTAATGATAATACTCCCAAGACTACTTTACAGATGACCGGATGTCATTTTGAACATGATGTTGTATTTCGTTAACGATCTTATTCTGTTGTGTCCTGTATACGTCACAACATGTAATCAGCATTAATCTGAGGAACATATTTAAGAATTGTGTCAATAAATTATTGATGAAATTAGTTTTCATTGTATTGCTGATGGAATGATTCTGATGAACTCGTGCTTATGTATTACCCAGAATAAGCTTTGATACATGTTGCTGTATATGTACCTTGACATGCTGCTCATGCCTCACCTCCTCAAGCGTCCTAAATAAAATCGTGCACTTCTTATTAGTTGAGTGAATATGTTGATTTTGAATGACATGATAAGAACGGCGCACATGCCCCCCACAGTCTGGAGCATCAGCTTGGAATCTGAAAAAAATGCAGTGTTTCGCTTTCAAGTGCACTTCAAAGAACCCGCTGCCGGTGACAGACATTCCTGCTCCAGTTTTCTCTGCTATGAGCAGACACCTGGCTACTACTCTTCCTGCACAATGTGCATTTTTCAAGTCCCTCGTATGCACATTTTAATCACTGCCTGACTTCCCTCCCCTGATTCGAATTCAGAAAACACCACATTCAGTTTTGAATGAACTGCTCAAGCAAAAGACAAACAGGCCGGTTATTATTTCTACACTCACTACAAGACGTCAAATAAGATCTTAAATAACGTCACCTGCAACATGACACCGATACACTCTCATTTGATTTGGCTCCATCAGTTATGTGCCAGGTGTTGGAACCCGCTATCTGAAACTTCTGACCAACAGATGGCGCTCTGGATCCAAATCAAAGCACCACCTCAGAGTGTTCTCTGTTTAAAATGATAGTACTGACAATAATGACAATGTAGTTTAAGCTGTGTGTGAGTTGTAGCTGTATTTCAAATACCTTTCAGTAATTCTATGCTTCTCCATATGACAAAGCACTGTGAAGTAACAATAGCAGCAGTGTGAAAACAACTTCCATTGAGCTCCCTTCCATTGTAAAGCACATAAAAGCAAGGCCATTGTAAGCAAATGTAGGCTAAAATGATGCTGTAGACACGTTAAAATCTTAAACAATGAAATATATTCGGACTGTGCTGCTGTTATTGCCCATGTTTCTGTAAATAATGGGGTAGCCAGAGTTTTTTCTACATGGATACAAACTCCAAAAAAAAAAAAAGAATAAGATGAATTGAAGGAGTGAATTAGTCTGAAAATTTTATTTTGCAATCAAAAGTACGTGGTTTATAATGAAGTTGCCATATTTTGTTATACGTCTGGATAGAGCTCACAGTTATCAAAACAAGCAAGTAAATGATGTAAAAAGTGTCAGCAGTTTATTTACCCTTATTTCTCCTTTTTCCTTCTACCTCTTGTCTCTTCTTTGGGTAGATTTTGAAAAGTTGCACATGAAGAAATTAGGGAAAATAGACTTGACTAAAAATGACTGAAACGCATGTAACCAGTATTTTCAACTGAAAACAGAAAATATCAGCCCAGGCTGGTTTAGATAACATCAGAGTTTTGCATGAAAGTTAGTTTTTCCTATGATGGGCTCTTTAAAGCCCACCTAGCTTGAGGGACAACATAGAAGCTGTCGGGTGCTTGCTATTGGACAGTTAGGACTATATCTGCTCTATACAACACGTGATTGGTTGGCATAGCCGTCACACAGAGCTAAACTCTCTCCAGAGCGCCTCCCTGGCTCTTCGGGGACTGGACGTCCGGCCCAAACAAGGATTTTCACGAAAACATCGGCCGCAGACTGCGTAGCAGTGGCAACGGGAACGGTGCTACAACGAACGGGACCCGACGCAATGGATCCAGCGGCATGACAGCCACGTCGATGGCGTTTCGAAAGTTGGATAACGGTGTTTAGCCTTGAACTGAGACGTTGGAAGCATGAATTCGATTTTTACAGCAATGACTGCGGTGTCACTTGTTTGATAGAAAGACGGAGAGAGGGGCCAAAGTGGACTCTTCCCTCCTCTCCCCTCCCCTCTCCTCTCTGGAGCCGTTCCACCCGATGGAGGCTGCCCGGACCCTTCCAGTGAGCTCGAGGCCCGGAGTGTCACCTGTGAAACGTCGACACCGCGCTGCGGGACATATTTAAGATACAAACGCGCAATTGGTTGTGTTTTGACGGACTTATTTGACAACTTCTTAGAACGCCTGTTCACATAGAAAAGTTAGCAGGTAAACGTTAGCTGAACTGAGACTACCCAGCGCACAATATGACCATCATAGATATCACTTAACCAGAGGTTATTGACCGCCTCAGGTAACTTAGGACAGGTGGACGACGCACTAGTTAATGGGCTGCACACATTTTTCCTCGGAAGGTTTGTTTTATTGTAGTATACATCCGCAGATTAACCCTCTTCTCTCGAGGACTGATTTTTCAACAGGGACTTTTTAAAAAATATATATACATATTTTTTAAATTTCCCCCCACCATCAAGTTTCACCCTCTTCAGTAACTATGTCACTCAAAGAAAACGCTTGTCGGAAATTCCAAGCCAACATTTTCAACAAAAGTAAATGTCAGAACTGCTTTAAACCCAGAGAATCCCATCTGCTGAACGACGAGGACTTGAATCAGGTGAACAAATGCCTCTTCTTGAACACTCACTCTATTGTATTTCCTACATGTAAAATTGCAAGCTTTATTTACGAAAAGGGGGGGATGCCCGTTGTTGTCTCTCTGTGTCGTGTACACATTTCAGATGGTTTACATTGTCAATAGACCGTGAAGTGCAAAGGTTAGGTTAATTGGACATAATTAGTTTCCAGCCCAAGGGCGCATATTGACCTTAATTCATGTAGATTTGTGTCTCCACCCATCTCCATGCCTTGCAGAAAAATAGAATGCCATCTCTGCTGTTTTTGAATAATTTGGGTCACTGTTATTTCTTCCAAAAATGATCTTTACAACACTGTTATTTTGTTCTCATGCCCAATAGATTGATTTTCTGAATATCATATTATTGTAATGGTGGAGCAGAAACTGTACACAGTGCTTTAGGGCATATTGAACTTTGGTGACCTATATCTTAATCATTACTTCTTGGAAAGCTGATTAATGAAGTCATCTACCTCAAGGTCCATCTTTTATTGGAATGATGTATATTTGACGTGCATAAATCCATTGTGTTTGCTCACAAAGGATCTTTTGCCTTGCCATTTCGCCAGTGAAGTTTTACATTGTCTTTTATGATCAGGGGGAATGAATGGTTGGAGCCATTGCGAAATGAACACATTCAAATGACTCTGCCTAGCCACTGAACCACTGAAGGGTAAAAAATGACCTACATTCATCTAGCTTCCTTCTGTCACATGGAGAATTGTCACTTAGGCTCCTTTCAGGTCGTGCGAGGAGAGCCGAGACAATTCTTTTAAGACTCTGTTAGATCTCCTTTTGAAATATTCTCAGCATTGCGCTCTTTCTCGACAATTCCTACTATTTTCTCCAGTTCGCTTTACCCACCCACCACCCTCATCTTTCAATTCAAGTCCTTTTTTTTTGGCCAGGGTGACTGTCCATTGAGCCAGTTCAAATTCTTGACTGCCCAAGGTTAAGGTTGGCAGATAGGATCGAAAATTCCTCCTATGTCATTTTTGTTTACACAGCCACTCGGCTGAGAAATGTGCTGTAGCACGTGTAATCAAAGCAAAAGGAGATTTTACGGTGGATTATACTGGGCATTAAGTTGGATGAAGTTTTGACTGTAATCAAATCCCATGATCGAGGGACACAAAGGTGCCAGACGGCTATAAATGTCACAGCTTTTCGACTTGATTTGCAGGCTACTGTTCCATAGACGGGACAGTAATTGAATTATATAAGGGACTTGATTTTTTTTTTAGATTTTTTTTTTTTAAGCTCTTTAAATGTAGGTAAGATTTTTGCGTAAACAGTTGTTCTGCAGGTACACACGGTCATGTAGTGGTTGTGCAGTTTTTTTTTGTTTTGCTGTTGTTTCTGGCAGAGCAAACGGGTGCGAAAGCTCAAGTATGTAGCAGTACAATTTAAGAAAGACCTGGCTGCCAGGCCGACGTGCTTTTCTCGGTACAAGTTTGAAATGCAGATCTGCAGCCACTAAAGCTCCCAAGATTCGTACTACTTCTCCCTTCTACTTCTCATCCACTGTTTTTCTGGCTTAACTTCTGCCTCCTGCTTCCCCCTCCCACCCGCGGGTCCACCCACTTAGAGGATCAGAGGGAAAAAATCATGTGTTAGCCTTTCCTTTTTTTTCCAGGGCAGCATGGTGATTTGGAATAAAGCCAACTGGAGAGTTTAGCCTATGGTCAACTTCAGGCAACTAGTGACTAATAGACATCATGGAGCGAAACTAAAATGTGCTTGTCAGTGTAATACTGTCTGAAGTTGGGTCACAATTTATTACCTCAACTAGCAGCCTGCGGTGTGCACAACTGGACAGTTATTCAATATGCTAATGTTGCTGTTAATGGCAGGCTTTTAACACTATGATTGTGTTTTTTTTCCCTCACCAGGCAAAACCTATATATGGAGGATGGCTGCTACTGGCACCAGAGGGAACAAATTTTGACAATCCTTTACACAGATCTCGGGTAAGTGTCCCCAGTGGACTTGGATTTGTATTTGCTGCAGAGTGTAGTTTTGTCACTATGCTTCTTTTCGACTTCCTCGGAACTGCCTCATTTGATCCAGTTTCTTCAGCTTCTAACAGTCCATCGGTGCTTCGATCTGAACCAGCTTTTGGTATGAAGTTCTGCATATCAGAGCAGTTCAGAGGGTTTTGGGTGGGGGGGTGGGGGGTTAACTGCATCAGCAGCCCTTTGTTTAATTTTGTTTCCCATTCTGCTAGTGGTTAGACATTTGACCAATAAGAGGTGTTGTTGTTGTTGTTGCGGCTCTCGCAGCTGCTTCATCGAATCAGCAGATTCTTGGGGTAGGTTGGGCCCTCTTTCAGAAGAAACCTTGTGAAGCAATATTGAGCTTAATATTGACATTATTTCTTGAATCACACCTCCCCATCACCATGTATCGGGAGCCTTCCTTTATCAGTTCTCAGATTATACTGTGGTGGTGCTTCCCAAAAGAGGACTGAAGAGAATGTGGGGGAGGAGAAGGAAGGACCCAGTTCTCACAGCCACGCTGATGGCTTCCATATGGGTTTTGGGAAAAGCACCTCGAGATCTACTATCAGCAGTCTTCTGCTGCTGCTTTGAAATCATCCCTGATAAATCCTGCTTGTTCTTACAGTCAGCTTTTCACTGCGGGGGTTATAATTTGTTGCTTGTACGTAGTGCTGACGTAAGCAGATTGGTCAGGTTTCGACTGACTAATAAACAAATAACAGTGTAAAAGTGCTGATGTGTTGAACGAATCATATTTTAGGACCACTTTAGTTAAACAGGTTGTGGATCTGTGGTCGTATATTTTGGTGTTAAGTTTGGGATGCATTAGTTGCCTCGTGTAACTTCCATTATGTCTAAATTTGTAATGACATCTGTGGGTGGGACTTCAGTATCGCTTTAACATCACATGCAGAGTTTCTCAGTTCCCCTGTTGAGACCTTCCAGTGCCACTTTTCGGGTAAAGCTGCTACTCTCAGTATTTCATAGATTAGGTTCATTTGGAATACAAGACCATGAAATTCTACACGGGGACATACTGGTGCATTTAGTCTAGAGTGGGGCAGTGGAATGCTGATTGAAATGCTGAGGATCAAAGTCAGTGGAAACTGTTGGTGTATTTTACACCAAAAAATTACAGTTCTAACCAAAAGGTAACACCCTCCTCTCAGACTGGCATGTCTTTGCCATGTTAATCCTGATTTGAGCGATTTGGTCATGATTAATCTTCTCAGAAATATAACCGTATTTGCTCTTGTGAAAGTGTTTGTATACTTAGTTTTGTTGGAGTTATACCAGCATGCAGATGAAATATTTAAGAAAAGTTTTATTCAGTCAGTGTTTTGTTCTTTTAATATTTAAGTCTTAACCCCCCCAAAGTAGCTGGTCCACTTTGATGAAAACCTGCTTAGAAGCCTTGTAATTTGGTTTATGGGGACTGTGCGTCAATGGATACGACTTCGTGATTATTTTCTAAATTATTTGCTCGCTCTTGTTTATTAAACGTGTATTTGTAATGTAGTCTATTGGCCGAAGTTTAACATGCAAAGTTGTACTTTACTCAACATTTACAGATTTCTTAATGGGCCCAATAAAAGTATTTTTTATTTTATTTTTTTATACCTCCTAATAAATAATGAATGATGCTTTCCACATTTTCACTTCTTTCTTCCTTCATGAAATAATGATGGGATTTGCTGCTGCGGTTGATATTGATGTCTAATCCAAGAATTTAACCGTTTTTCTGTTCCAGAAATGGCAAAGAAGGTTCTTTATCCTCTATGAGCATGGCCTTCTTCGATATGCTCTGGATGAAATGGTGAGTTGTATCTTTATTTTATTTTTTTTCTGTCTGGGTCTTCCTTAATGCAGAACTCTGAAAGAGTGGCTGGTATTCATGAGGTGGCCTGTCTTAATTATCAGCAGGATGCCTGGTCTGTTCAAACATTTAGGAAAAACAACAGCAATATAAGTGTGCTTGTGACAGAATGATTGACGGTAAGTACAGCATTCTGAGATGTCCATTTAAACAGCCTGATCTGACACATTGCCATGACTTGAATTTCAGATCCAACAGTTCTCCCACACGAAAACACCACACTACTTCACTAATGTCGGGGTTTCTTCTTCTTGACCTGCTTTTATTGAAAAGCAAAATATGAAGTATGTAAATGACATTGAAGTGACTTTGTTTTTCCTCCCAGAAGTGCTTGAAGTGCTGACATTTCGTTGCCACCAAGCAACACCATCACGAAAATAGCATAAGAGGGAACAAATCACAAAGCAAGCTGGCTTTTAAAAAAAATAAATACAAAGAGGTGTATTTTTTTTTTTTAAAGGAAAAAGTATTTGAACCGTTCTCAAATAAAGGGAGAGTTCTACTTTCCTTAACGCATATTGCATATTTTCACAATGAGCACAGTAGTATTTTATAATACTGTGATAATATTTACATTATTAATGCAGCCATTTGACTAAAGGCATTTCTGGGTAAAGTGTAGGTGACCAGGCAGTCACCGCTCCTTTAACACCGGTTCTTACTAGCACACAGCAGAGTGTTTAGAGGATGTGCTAAACACTAAACTAACTGGCACAGTAGTGTCAAAAGGGATGAAGTGACAGCACGTAGTGTTGATACTAAAAGTCATGTGCCGAGCTGTGCGTGTTTGCTTAGTGGTTAATACATTGCACGCTTATTGTGCAAGTGCCCCGTGGCCACTTCCTACTCTGAATGAAAACTGGAAAAACCACACAATACACGGAAGATTAATAACTTTTGAGTAATCCCCTCTGGTGTCAGCGGGCGAATCTACACTTCTGTTGTATTGAAATTAGTTTCACCCTCGTGTTCATGTCTTAAAAATACATAAAACGGTAATGGTCTGGCAGCTGCAAGGCCAGGAAGACACAGTGAAATACATTTTCCATACTGTAATGTTTCATTACATGAAGATATCTTTCAAATTGTGAGAATATAAGTAATCAAGCTTAATTTTTCTTTTATGAATTCTACCATTGTTTTATCATGTTAGGTTGTTGTTGTAGAAGACAATGATTGAACATTGTGATATGATCCCATGTCACTTTTATAAGGCTTTGATAGTCAAGTAAGGCCCCCTCTCATAGAAACGGGGTTTACAGACCCACAGACGGAGCAGCTCTTAATTACATATTGCTTTTGCTCTGGCTCCACTACAATTCCAATACTTCTGTAATGCAGTAAATTAGAGAGCGAGTCAAACACACACACCGACTTAATGTCATTGTTTTTCACAGAACCCTCAGTCATGGTTGCCAATTGTTTAACAAATTTAATTGTCAGCCATTCAAACTTTGAAAACCACAGAGTTTGCACGCCACAAGATGAAACCTCAGTCGCATCGCAGCTGAACAATTTGGACTTGAATTTGACAGTCCCATGAATCTTTGCATTAAGCAGCATTAAACTGATCTCAGTCAAAGTCTTCCAACAGTCTTTGTCTCTGTTTTTTTTTTTAATTTATTTTATTTTTTTTTTATTTTTTATTTTTTAAAAGGCTGAATTTTTACGGGTACTCACAGTTACAGATTAGAAGTTGTTTCATCATTCAGCGACTTTCTGTCATTTTGGTGACATGCAGGAGAAATCTGTCGAGTAAACTCGAAAAGTGTAGGTTCTCAGCTTTATGCTGTGCAGCTTGTGGGTTTGCTGAATATTGACTGACCAGACAAACACGCAGCATCTTTTTCTTTCATTTTTCTTTTTTTTTTTTTGTCTGTACGTGGGCTGTGCTTTGAAATGAGGTTTTAACACAGTAAAAGGCCAAGGCCTAACACCGTACTTGAAACAGCACTTGCTTTATTGCTTTTTACCCTTTCACATTGTATATGGTGCTTTTCAGTAGGCCAGAGAGAAACGGGGAGTATTTTATTTAACATGAGCAGCAAGAGCTGGAAAGCAGTGTTTTTTTGTTGTTTTTTTCTTTCTTTTGTGCTCTCGTTGTTGCATTCTTGTATTTTGCTATGTGAAAGGGCAGGAAAGGCTTTTAACCGGTGGTTAAATCATGCTAAATAAAGTAATGACTGCTTTCTGGCCTCGATGTATGCATCATCCTGGTGCCATTAAATTTTATCTGTGAGGCATGTTGACGTGGGACGAACGATAGATGTGTTCACTGACCGTAGAAAAGGAAAGGTACAGATGTCCTTCTTTCATCCATCGTTTTCTCTGGATGTCACTCGTCATCTTTTCATCTCTTTTCTGAACCGGGGATCAAAAGGACAGAGGGCAGTGAGGTTCTCGAGCTGGAAATATCAAGTGACACTAAATATAGAGCCTCGCTTGTCACACCGGGCGCCTTAGAATAATTGCTCTGTGTTCAATAAATGGCTCCACAAAATTGGTGAATTAGCCGATATCTATCGTTTTGGGCTTTTCACATCAATAAGTATGCATGTTGGGTTCAGTTTTGCTGGTCATTGCAGAACACTTGAAGTAGCCACAATACACTTTAATTTCAGCTGTACAGGGAGTGATGTTGGACCAAATTTAACGGTTGCCAGGTTGACATAAGTCTCCTCCAGACCACATGTGAGTTTGAGTTGCCCCTCTGTTTTCCCCTCAGCCTAGTTTTACTGCTCCTCTCTCTTGGCGTAACATAACTCAGATGCGGCTGTGGTTCCAACCTGCAGGATGTGGCGTGGCCGTGGGGGAGTGGAATTGGTTAGAAAAACCTGGGAGGGATCACAGATGGTTGGAGTAATTGATTTGTTATTGCCCACCTACTGTGAACACCCATCAAGGCACACTACTGCTGTCACTTTATGCTTAGAGAAGAGACTGCTATGGACAGCTCCCCCCCCGATACAAGTGGTTAAGAGGAAAAGGTAGCTGCAGTATGAGTAAGACTCAGAGAAATGTGCTCTGTCACTCACAAGAAAGATGGCTTAAAATGTTGACCTGCATAGATATTTGTGCTGCTGTGAAAGGCTGACAGGTCTTTGCAGCTTTAGTAGGTTTCTCTTTGTGTTGGTTTCAAAAGAGGTGAGTTTAAATGTGTTGTGTCTAAGCTGTTTCACTAAATGTAAGCTTTGTGTAATTTGATTATGAATGAATAGGGAGACCAGATAAAACCACTCTCAAAGTCCACTCGCTCTCGGTTCAGTTTCGAGCACAAGCTAGATTTTCTAAGAGCAGCCTTACAGTTATGTCAGGTCCCATGTTGCCAAGGCAACCTGTTTTGTCTCTTTGTCCAGCAACAGTTGACCAGGGTGTGTGTAACATGGGGAACATAATCAGTTTTGTGAAGAGCTCTAGCAGTCTCTGTACTGACTGCAGTGATACAGGAGGGAACAAAGCGCAAATGTGCGAGCAAGGATGTCTTCGCACTCAATCATGTGGTGAGCAAGCCTTTCTACAGTAGCAGTCCACAAAAACATCAGCCACAGCATCCAAACAAACGTGCAAGGCAGGCTCGGACAAAGTCACTGTTTAGCCCGAATGGTAAATGTTTCTGTGTGTACGTGTGAGGCTGAGGGGGGCATAACAGCGGAGGCCTTGTAGGCAAAATGTGTTGCAAAGCTTTGGAAAATTCCAGCTTTCTTGGACTAACTGAGCATTGTTATACGATTGCCCTGATGAATTGGATATAACGATGGTTTAGCAGTAAAGAATGTGTAATGAAGCTGTGAAGGTTGTTTATCTGAAGCCTACATGCACAAAATCCATTATCATCTCATGGTGAGAAGAGGTATGTGGGTGAGAAGAATTCTCCAAAAAGCCACTTCGATGACACGGTGCATGTTAAAAAGATCAACACCCACACTCTAATAACTGCCTCAACACAACGCTTAGCTCCCATTGACCAGTCTTTAATCTAATTTTAAACTATTCTTACTGACACGCACTCTCCCATCATGTGATTCCCATTTTCTCCTTTGCAGTGTCTTAGTCACTGATGTGGTCTCTGAGCTCATACTGAATCACAGAGTTTTTACATCGATGATCTAGAATTGCTGTATTGGAGGCCTTTCTCTGGGAAAAACTTTGCACTTTTGTGTTCTCATGGTGGCCAGTTAATGTATTTCTTCCTTCAGACTGAACGAGCACAGTGTACCATGCAAATAAAGTGAGGATACCTATTGAGTTGCAGTGCACAAAAGGCCCATTCAGAGACCCTTCGATTGCATTTGCCTTTAGACTGTATTGACTGCTGTTGAAGGCCTGCATCACAGCCCACATACCTTGTTTTTCTAGCGAGAACACAATGTTCTCATGACATTTCAGCTGTTGAAGTCATTCTCATTTCATCTTTGCCCAATTAATTTCCTGTGTTTACTGGAATTCAAATAGTGGACCTCTGCCCCATCGCAGTATCCAAGAGCTGAGAGCGTTTTGACAAACTTGCTTCGTTTTTTTTTTTTTTTTTTTTTCCCCACATATTTGTGCATTCTTTTCACTTGAGACACACAGTCCTGCTGCCTTTCTCCAGAATCTATCAGACTTGAGCATACACAAGCTCAGCCTGTGTTTGCCCTCACACTTGTGAGACCTTTTGACGTGCCGAAACACGCACGGACGCTTTTCCTGCCATGACTGTGAAATATGAAATTCAGAGCTTTTGTTTTGTAATTTTGGGAATAAGAGGAGCTTTGTACAGGTTGGATGAGTGGACAGGGATTCGGACTTGTTTTTGCCTCCAGGCACTCTGAGGAGGGAATAAGCAGAGACGAGCCCCTCACCTCAACAGATTAGGAATACTTGTCTTCCATTCGTGTCAGGCCATAATAAACTCCCTAGAGTACCTTCAAGTTTGGTTTAAAGTACAAGAAGTAAGGACTGAAGGTTTACAATTGAAAAGCACATACTGTGGATGAAGTGGTGTAATCTCCCTTTATTGGATCATTGAAGATTATTGAGCAGGTGTGGTTACTCGGTGAGGCTTGTGTTGTTTTGGAACTGATAGGGCGTGTGAGATTCTTCTCTAACCTTTGCCCTTGCTTCCCCGTGGGTCCAGTAGGAACGGATCTGCTGGAATGTAAACAGTCGTGGATTACAGTGGGGTCACTGTAACTGCAGCACAAAGCCATAAAACCATGGGAAGTACTATTCATAAGCCTTTCAAAAATCACAGTCTACAGCACTGCAGCTGCCAATTTAAAATAATCCCACTCAGATTTTTACTTTTTTTTGGATAACATTTATGTATGGAAATGTGTGTAGTTTTTGTGAATTTTGTCACCCTCTCAAATGGAAATCCTCAGTTGAACTGAGAGCCTTTCATTAGCACATCAGAGTTGGCTGAAGGAGCTGAGCACAATAATAGCCTCAGCAATCGCAGGGTCATTGTCCCTCTCCCACACGATTTGTCAGTGACTGGCTAGAGTGCTGTGGTGCACGGGGAACTGGGCATTCCAAAAGTGGATACAGTGATGGGAAAAAATACTGAAATTCCTGGTAGGTGCTGCTTTTTAGATAGTCATCTGGGCTCAACCTCTTTGCAATAATGCCTCAAGCCACACCATAAGCACAAGATCCAGCGTGACTAAGTCAGTTCATGGAACCACTGATTTTGAAAATAATCTACCACATCCTGTAATGTGAAAGTGTCTTTGTTTCATCAGAAAACATAGGGGTTAAAACGCGTGTTTTTTAAATAGAAGACAGGACGGTCTTTCTTCCACAATCCAGCAACATGCATTTCAGGCACTCCCTGTAAGATCCAACGAGCTTCAGTTTTTAGCCGATGAAAGATGACTGACCAGACACGGCACACAACCTGTAGCTGCTGTGAAGTGAGTGTGTGTCACTGCCTAAAGCTACTCATCTACGAGCTCACTCTGATTTCTAACAGAGTCCATGCCATCCAGCATGTAACCTAGTGTGTCCAAATTCCAAATGAGCGCTGACATGGACACAAGTTTACTACTGCATGAAGATTATGGCTAAACTGAGCAAATTAAAAGGTCTCTAAGAAGATGGTGTCGTTTCTACTTTGAGCTGATACATGATCAGCCTGGTTCTTTGTTGGGCTCTTAGCCTGTCTTTCCACTGTCTTCATATCTGTGCTGTTTAGTTTTTGCCTCTGCTTTGGTGATTGCTCAATCCCGGATGTGGCTAAGATAAAAATCTTATCTGCACCACTTGTTCACTGTTTGGATACGTCTGTTTCTTTAATCAGCAGTACAGTATATGTATGGCTCAGCTCCAAGTGTGCGCTCTAAACATTTAACTTGAGAAGTCAGGGTGCTTGTTTGACATTGTTCTGCATGGCACCACCAGTGCTCAGTGTTACTGTTCTAATATTTTGAGGTAATTTTGTTGTATCAAAAGGGTGAAGCAACGGGACCCATTCTTGTTATAAACTCAAGAATGAAATGTAATCAAATTTGTTGTCTTTATAAGTAGCCTGTTGTTTTCTCTTAACTAAGTAAAAAAGAAAACTTTGTCAGTGTAACTATTAAAAATTGGTCATGGTAAATAAGAATGACTTCTTATTGGTTGTTGGGTTGTACAAAAGTTGATTGTCAATATGATTGCCACGTGGGATAGAGCTAAATTCTTGATGGCGGTTTGCTCCTGCTCCATGGTGAGAAGTTCCTAAAAAAGCCTTTTTTTCAGGATGCCTTTTTTTATTTATATATTTTTTTTAACCACCTTTCTCTTTATACGTTCCCTCATTTCCCAATTCTTTTTAATGATTTCCAGCCATTCATTAACCAGAAGAAAAGCTTTCTCCAGAAGAATTGGGCCAAAACTGTGCCCACTAATGCACAAGGTGCACATTTTTACTTTTCCATTGCCATGGTCTGATTCACTTTCCTATCTTTTTACCTCTCACTTATCCTGCCGTTCTCTTCTGTCTCTGTCTTCCTTTCCAGTTCTGTCTGGCCAATTAATCATTTGTGTTAGAGAGGGCAGCCACCACTATTGTGTAACAACCCCCAAAAAACCCTCCCTTTTCTGTAAAGCCAAACAGGGCCTGACGGACTGCTCTCTCAGTTTATTCTAATGACTAGAACAGGACATTGACAAAAGGTTTCATTTAAAGTATCAGGGTGAGAGGTTAGCCTGTTTTGCACTAATAAAACAGTGGGGTAGCTGGGAAGGCATCTGCATGTGAAATGGTAGGGATGTAAGTCCATTTGGATGCATCTTTTTTTTTTTTTTTTTTGTGAAGTGAAGATAAAGCTTGAGTCTGAGTTGAATTCTAGTTTGGAATCATGCCCAGGGCTGGGTGTCTAGCAAGCTGTTGTCTTGTGATAACTTGCAGTGGCCACAGCTGCAGTTGAATATCTTTCAGAGTTGCAACAGGTGCACTTGCATTAGATGACCTGTAACCTTTCACCATAGTGTCGTGACTTCCAATCCAATCACCTGTTGAGGTTCAAGGCTCTGCAACCAAGATATCTTTAGAAAGAAAGTGCAGCCCTGGAGCTGGATCGTGACTTTACCCTTAAGCCCTCCTGAGACGAGCAGTATGTAACATTGATGGCTCTATGAATTTGCTGGAGCAATTACATTCATTTGTTCAAACATAATTGGATTCAGATTCTTCACTGCCTCTTTTACAAGCATGTCTGAATGAAGCAAAGACAGTACAATCAAGTAAGATATTATACAATATGTCATATTACCATAACAATTCTTATATTCTTTCCGTCTGTAACATGGCTGCGGTGGATGGGAACTGTTAAAAATATTGTTATGTGGTCAGACGGAGAGTAGAGGCTTCTGCTGCAGCTCAAACGCTTGTAATCCCAGTTTTGTCCAGTTCATTTCGCTCAGACGCTGTCGGTGCTGCAGCCAATTATCGCAGAAAAAGGTTCCAGAGTGCCGTAACTGTACTGTGTGTTCTTGGCCATTAATGTGAATGCTGTATTTCAAACTTTTGTCCTGTTGAAAGTGATGAATATACATTGCTAGGTCTGACCAAATGTTAGAATAATGAGGGGGATTGATTTTTAGAAGATTTTTTTTATTACTCTTAGAGTCTCTTAGAAATAAAGCTGGGCAGAGACTCAGTAATCCTCATCATATATATATATATATATATATATATATATATATATATATATATATATTAAAAACATCTAATCATGAAATCAAGGATATTCCATCATTTACAGTAAATGGTGTTAAAGACTCAGAAAATCTGTAAACATGAGCACGAGTGACATTGGTCAAAGTCAGTATTGGATGTTCTTGATTATTGGGTCATCAGACAGCACTGCATATAAAAACCAGGCCTGATTCTGTCATGGAAATCACTGCATGGACTCAGGAACACTTCCAAGATTCATTGTCCATGGACACAGTTTGGGTTGTTGTACATGTTTGAAAATGTTTTAATATAAACCAGACCAAGAACACAAAATTGTGACGCAAACGTTTTACACTTTGATGACTCTCTTTTTGTCTTTAAAGCAACCCGTTTGGGGAAAAAAATATGTTTGTATATGTTTATAGCCTTGATATAGAATAGTTCTGAATTCCCAAACAAGCACCTCTCCCAGTCTTTTCTCTTGGCCTGATGGTTTCCTTTGCATTGAACCAGTGAGGGTTTGGCAGTTTTGCAAACATTATCACAGACTTATCCGGATGTTACCCTCCCCCTCCTGTGTGATATCTTTATGTAGTGTAAGCTACAGTGCAGTTTTTTTTTTTTTTTTTGGATGAGAACATTTTTGTTTGCTGAGACTTTGTCAGAGATGAAGCATAGACTGGGTGCCCGTTCACCTTGTCCTACTTTCCAAAGTGCTGCGTCAGAGCACCATATGTAATGCTGTGGCAGGTCAGACTGCTGTCTGCTGTTTCAGGGCACCCTGTGACCTCGTAACTTTTTTTTTTTTTGCTTTGGAGCCAAGAAACAACCACAGAGCTGCAGCTGTAGGGGTGTTTAGGGATTTATAAGCTTCATTGCACCAGGAGTCAGTGGCTGAGAACAGTAAAGGTTGTGATCATGTACGTGTTTTATTTATATTTTTAAAAATTTTTGTTAAATTTAACAAATATCGGTTGTGTGACACTTGCTGTGTTGATGTTTTCAACACATGAATGTTATATTGCCATGAAAACCCAAAGATACCGTTTACTGTCTGATTGTTAGATGCTTAGCTACAAAGCTCTCTGTCCACTGTGACTTTGTCTATACAATCAAACTAACTCTCAATTTCTTTCCCACTGTTTTGACTGTGTTGTCTTTGTGCTTAGATTTAACTTGTATGATAAGTAACATTATTATGTTTGTTTTTTATTACAGCGAGGAAAAGGAAAGATTCACTTTCATGCCATAATGGTGGAACATTTCTCTTTCGGTCAGCAAACCTAGTTGTTGTTGCCTTGGTGACGTGTGGCCATGAACTGGGGGGAAGGGAACGATGTGTATGTTTGGTTGTCGAATTTAAAAAAAAAAAAAAAAAGAATATCAACAGGCTTTCTCTAGAAATGAGACAGTTCATCTTTAACAGGCTTTAGGATCAGCTGTGGTCAATATTGGACTTAGAAGAGTAGCATTTGCAATTAGCTTGCGGAATCGCTAGGTGTTATTAAGCTGTGGCGTCTCGGTGACGTGCACAAAGGCATTCAATGCTAAGCCACCAATGGTCTTTAATGAGCTCTTTGGTTTGTAGTCCATGATCCATTACTGACAACACCATGTGATTTGAAAATAAGATGACAACATGTTTAGCCTCCTACTTAGTTTTCAACCGCTCATCTCAACAGAAACCAACAAGTACACAACATTCACTGTGCAGATGCACTAAATGGTTAACACTGACTGCACTCTCCAGGGTGTGCATTTGATAAGCCGAGCAAGAAGACAAAACAGAGGATTCTTCTCCACAGATGGGAAAGAGTGAAGAAAACAAGAAGCAGACGTGGGATTATGTCAAATGTAGACGCATTAATTTAGCTGAATATGTCCAATATTTTTGGCAAAGTGGGGAAAAATTGAATCCGCGGATTGGGCATAAATTTATAAAAGAGAATGCGCTCACACTCGGTAACTTCTCAGACAAGAACAGCCAAGGCAACATGACACAACTCGACTGTAGCACCTGTTTCTGCAGCCAGCTCATCCACTCTGTCACCACCTAGACGCAGACGTTACAGTCGTTATAGTAGCACTTCTGTTGAATGACTGCGCTTGTTTAAAGCTGCAGTCGGCAAGTTTTCAAAATTACGAGTCTAAAGTCGGAAAATTCGAACTGATACAACTTCCAGGTCCCTCCCCCAACCTCTAACAAGCTCCGAATCGCCCCCCAAACCCCTCCCCCTCTGTGGACGAGGTTGTGCACGTGAGTTCACACCAGTGTGAGCGCACACAAGCTGGGGCAGACTCAAGCTCAGCAGCGTGTGCACAAGCTGTGATTGACAGGTAGGATTCCTCCACCGTAACTTGATTGGTTAAAAACAGCCGGGAGCGCTCGGTTTTTGCAAGCATGATTACAGGCTTCAGAGGGAGCTACAGATTTCGTTATTTTTCCTAAACAGCCTATTTAATATTCTACTTCCAGAATCCCATGACAGTTCAAGCTAATATGACTAAAAAAAAGTTGCCGACTGCCGCTTTAATCAAGTCCCCACACATTAGTCCACATGTGTTTTAAATGTTTTACACCGCCTAACAGAAATCAAGCATAATCCTCGCCTCTGTTTCAAAAGAATCCTGCTCTCCCAATAGAGAAAATGCCCTCCATCATCCAACTTGCCCTCCTCTTCCTCCTCCTCTGCATTTGCTGGCTGCTGGCCTCCTAACACAGCATTAAACCACCCACATCCTCTCACCACTCTCCACGAGAAAAGCACTGCCACCACCCACAACCCTCTTTGAAATACCTGGTACAAATATGTGTGAAATGTGTGCTGTTGGGATTTTTGTTCCTCTTCATTTTCCTCAGTATTTTTTGCGGTGGTACGGTTGCAGTTAGCCTTCACTATAGCCCTTAGTTTCCAACCATCTGAAAGTCTTGCATACCAGCAGTGTGAGGTGTATTTTAGAATGCCTGGAGGACGTCCCTTGGCTCTTCGGAGATGTCAGACATCCACCATATGGCCTTTTCTGATTCTTTTTGAGCCATACATTTATTTAAAGTAGACGCGGGGTTGAGGGATGTAATTGCTCTGCCTTAAAGTTATCTTGATATCGAGATAAAAATTAGAGGACAGTGAGGTGATGGTAATCTCGTCTGTGATCAATCTGTCAGCTCTAGCTCCTCTCCAGATTGCTACATATATCTATATTTGTTGTGGACTTTGGGGGCAGAGAAGCAGTAGTTTAATGGTCTTGTAGAGCAAGTATGAAGGTGACTCCATCCAACTGGCACCTGAGGATGTTTCCCTGCAGCAGTTTGGCATGCTCAGTGGTATCAAAAATGTCTGTTTGCGTCTGTTGACCTCAGTTGCTATGGAAAGATTTATTGCATGATTACTGTTATTGGTAATAAGCAGAAGATGGACCCTGAAAAAACCCGATTCCAGGCCATGTTCATGAGTCAGTATGAAGCGGTGCCAGTTCATCAGTTAATCTTTTGGCTCTGGTGTCTGTAATGATCAAAGTCAAATGTCTAAGGATGCAGAGTGAAGAACTTGGAATTGTGCTTAAGAATCCTGCTTGTACATGCCTAAAGAGGAGTAATGAAACTTAACGTGTGAAGTCATAGCATGGAAATTTGTCACCACACAGGTTGGTAGACAAACTGGCACCAAGTACCAAGAAAACAGATGTTTCTCATCACCATACAAGTGTTCTTAACTAACTTGGTGTATGACCAGTATCATGGGTATATTCATGTTAAAGATGGGTAAATACAATTCTAAGATTTTGGATCTTTTGGAACTCGGTCGCTCAGAAAAATGCAATTCCTCTCGTTCCGCTAGAAAGCAAGTCTGTCAGACCCAAAAATGTTGATGGCAGAGAAAGAGAACTGCTTTGCAACCAAAATTGAAACTAGACTATTGGCCTTTTGCCAGGAGAAGCAAATATTTCTTCCACTGTGTCATAAGCGAGAATGAAGAACATTTGCTAAACTGCACAATGGCTAAGACTGAGGGGAGTCAAGGGCACAAAGAGATGCATGCATGCAAGGTACTCACTAATTACCTTCTTCTAAACAGAGTGGGCTCCTAATGAGTGCTATTGTAATGCTGCGTAACATCTGGACTGACGTATGACTGATTTGGAGCGGAGCGTCAGGTCTAAAGTATGCATTTTTAGTCTTAGATGGTATCCTTGATTGTGTTTGCTATATTCTAAACTATGTTATTAATTTGTTGCATCCTCTTTTCTCTCTGAGTTAGTGTGAACTGGAAATAATCTCCATTTGCTTATTTTTCCAATCACTGAAGCTATTTGTTAAATCTGCTGTCATACATATAAAAAAAGAATAATAAAATTACTAAAGGGCACATAGATAATCAGTTAAATAGTTAAATATCGAACTGTTGCAGCAGTTTACAGTTTGGTATTTGTAAGAGCAGTTCAACATTCCTGCAAAGGCTGTAATGGCACTTAAAAACAAGACAAATGGCCGCTCTTTTGGTTATCGCAGACCATGCAGCGCTGCCGTACCACCCCATTGACTCCCACTGAAACAGTATTTATAGTATTGTCTGAACGACTTGAGAGATATGACTACAGTTTTTTCAGGCCTCATAATTTCCATGCTCTGATCACAAAAGGACACTTGTTTTGGCCTCTTGCCTCTTGGTTATATCCTTGTTGAGGGTTAACAGGAGGAGTGGCTCCGTGGACTGTTGTGGCTGACAATCCCGCATTGTGTGAACTGGTGCTGATTCACAAAGGACCCATTGTGGAGAGTGGTGGCCCAGGGAGAACAGACAGGGCCTAGGTTAGGTGACAGAGAGTTGTGGGTTTGGGGGGCCCTGAGTCTGGGTGCTCCACCTACGGTGGCTAGCCCACTGTAGGGGTTTGTGTAGGGGTTTGTGTTGGCGCTCAGCTGACACAGTGTGGGAGCTGGCAGGGTGCACCATGTCAGAGGAGACCCGTGCTACTCCAGGGTAAAATAAATGCTGTACTCCCACGTTGCTACTACCTGCACGTAGGCACTCAAATCCTTGTCAGAAGTGAGCTGATTTATGAAAATATCTTTTTAATCAAAGCCGTTGTCCGTCTCTGATTTATTTTTGTCCACTAGAGAATCTAATACAGTGATTATAGACCAGGAGGCTTAAGCTGCTTTGTACAACTGTTCTCAGAATTTGAAATATTTTGGCGTTTATCCTCTTCTGACTCTGGCTCAAGGTCAAGCCAACATGTGTGGTGTACATGTGTGATTTGTTTACACAGACAGATGGCCGGGCCGGGCCGGGCCAGGCAGTCCAAAGTCACAGCCTGAAAGCCCTTTTTTTTTTTTTTCCCCCCTTCTGTCTGCTGCACCGCTGTTACTCATGACCACCAGCTCACGGCTTAATCTCCTTTCACTCACCCCCAACTCATCTCCGTCGTCAAACCTTCCTCCTCTTTTTGTGTCTGAGAGTGACGTGGCTCTCAGTTGAAGTGGCCACCGGTCTCTCTGCCCGGCCTGAATCAGGCCCGGTCCCTGTCCAGCTGTCTCAATGTCTTATTTGACCATCTGCATGTCGGGCCCGGCTGTTGCTCTGGCCTTTCACCTTAGTGTCGAGCCCTATTGTGATGGGTCTTTTTAAAACCATGGGGTTTAAAACGTTGAAAGATAATAGTGAATGAATAAGTCATTGCATCTTTGTGGCTCTTATTGTAAAGAAGAAAGGTTCCAAGGTCACTTTTACACTTATTTTAGGCAGACTAACCTGTTATCCACTTTGTTTAATTTTCTTCCCATTTTGCCAGCACGATGTAGACAGCTGCAAAGAAGTGAATGAAAGTGAGACCCAACGGTGACAGAATAAACAGGGCCTCTCATCTGCCCCATAGGTTGTAATTAACACAACTGTTGACTATTGACTTCTCCGTCCACATTAGAGGCCATCCACCAGCCTAAATTGCTCTGTTGTTGACAAGCTATATTTATGCAGCACAGTCAGATTTATTTGGTCACTTGCAAACCTTTTAATTTAGCTTCAAGCTATATCTCTTAATATATGTTGATTTTTCTAAGGGCTGTAATTCATCATCTGTGGTCTGGTTCCTTTGGCTTTGATCTGCTGTGGTATTTCAGTGTATCTTTCAGTGTCTGCACATTTAGTACAGTGAAGGTAGGACCCAAAAGCTGTTTAAACATCTCCCTGCTCCCAGTGTGCTGTGTTACACAATTCCCATTTACTCCATTGTACAAATATAAATCCCCTCAGTCAACAAAAGATTACGAAGGCTTCTCACAAGGTTTGTGCAAGTCATTTAGAAGTCAGACTAAGTAAAAGTCAGATTTGCGTGTACAATAATTTGCTTTCTTTGGGCACTTTTTTTTTTTTTTCCCCATGTAGGAATCTGTACATGGAAGATCAGTAACTGCAACTCCAGTTTGTTCTGGAAATTTTTTGACAGTGATACAATTTTTGTTATTTAAGCTGTTTACCAAAATGTGTTGAAGGGATATTTCTATTATAATTCTGAGTTTAAAGTGCAGATTTTCAGTGTTGATTTGAGGTTGTTAACATTCATACAGAAGGGATGCTGTCAGAATGATAAAGTTAAGTGTGGAGCCTCTCTTTTTCAAAGGATCTCAGTTGATTTGTAAGTTGGCTTAATTTGTTACATGGACAGCTGTGAGCTATTCCTTTTGTTATGCGTTTATTAATTCGGCAGGTAAAAGGTCGAGTTATTTTTTCCTTGTGTGGCAGTTGGGTTTGAAAACTGTTGTTGTGAATCCTCAACATTTATTCAAGAGAGGAAGTGAGGAAGGGAATCAATGCGAAAACAAATCTATCAGATGGTGGGAACAACAGTGGGCCAAATCAATACTTTGATACATTTTCTGAATAGATGAATAAATACATGAACAAATGAATATACATAATGGTGAGCTCAGCAGTATACAAAGGGCTAAACCTCTACACAAGATAACATTGATGAGTTATCTCATCATTTCTAAGGTTAAGAAAGAAACCTTTATAACTTCCTAAGAATCCAGGCCACTTCTGAAACGTTGTTCTTTAGAAAGCTGAAATGACAATTAAACTACACTAGACTAATGGGAAGAATGACCTATGAAGACGGCTTGAAATTGATTATGATCCAAAGTTTTCACTCTGACCATTCGAGTGATGCACCTTGGTTGTTGCTGATAGTAATGTACAGTGCAAAGTTGATAATCATAGTTTAAGAGAGTCCAGCTCTATCTGACAACACCCAAAAACGCAAAGCACAGGCTTCAAAGTTTGTTTTTAATCTGTGTGATCTTTCTGTTTCCTTTGTTGTATAAAGTTTGCACTATCGCTCCCTTCTGCCGTGGTATTCCATGTCTTTTGCAGATGTACGTCATGGCGTTGCAGTTGTAAGTTGTCTTTGTAAAGGGCAAGAGATATTTTGTTCATTCAGTCACTGGCAAAGGGAAAAGACCCAGCAGGGGGCCGCTTGTCGCTGCCGGTTCTTCAAGTCAGTTTGGTTTATAGGAGCCTCGGCTGACGCTTCTCTGAGCAGGCGTGTGGTTGTATGTGTAGGGGTTTGACCGGGGAGCTTCACAGTGCAGATGAATAATAGAAAAAAAAAACATATGTGAAAGCCATCCAGAAGTTTCTGAAGGTAAAGAAGGGAGCCTGATTGTGTTGAAATCAGTCGAACTCAATGACTCAACCATTGAAGAAGACAAAACTAAAGGATGAAAAGACTAAATGAAACACGGCTACAGCAAAGGTCTGAAAGAAACCCATTCTTTGGTAATGTAGTCCATAAGTTTCAGACTAATGGCTTCACACATTAAAAAGCAGCATTTTATTTATTGATATGTTAATTTGTACAATTACATCTTAGACTCTGCATATTGGATGTTACTTAAATGTTTCCTCCAATTTGGAGAAGGGTGCCCTTCAATAAAAACTATAAAAAAAATATATATATTTTTTTTAAAACCTTGCTCATTTTTTATACTGTTGTAACTATTTTCATGAACAGCTAATCTAAAATGGGTCCAAAAACATTTAAACTGTGTATGAGATGTGTACAGCAGCTTCACTTGGAGCGATGCATCTCTTTCCGAGTACACTGTGTACCAAGTTAAACCTGCAGGTTATTAATCTGTAGCTGTTATTCACAGCCGACAGCATTTATACGAGTATAGATCAGTGTTTGCTGCCGAGTCTGACCTTCACTGCGACAGAAAAATCTATAAATGACTAAATGAAAATATGAACTTGTACTGTTAATAAATGGAACAGACGATCCCGACATTCTTGACATTAGTACAATGTACGGAGTTGGTAGATGTTTAGGGGGTAGTACCTGACGAACGTATTTAAACAAATAGGAAAAACAAAGCAAGTTTAATGCTCGACATTTGGTCCGAACACACCAAACATCCTAAAATTCCCTCAGTATCTCTGCCTGTGTGATTTTCATTGTTCCTCCCTTCCTCAGGTCTGAGGATCTTTTTTATTTATTTATTTTTTTCTCTTCCAGCTCCAAAAAAAGTCCATAAATGGTTGCCATTTACTGTAAAATTCAATCAAGTTTTTTCTACTTGAATATCTCATTTTCTCTAGCGATTGCAAACTTGATTCATTGTGGGCATGTGTTGCAAAAGTCTTCTGTTAAAGTGTTAGTTTGCCATTTTGCACATTAAGCCCTGTTTGGGGGTATTCTGGGATGAGTTAGAGATGTTCTGATCACAATTTGGACATTTGGTGCTGAACGGAGCATTTAGGTATCCACTGCTGCAGCCCCCCCACCATTGCATTGAGTCAATGACCACTCAAGCAAACAATCATAAAACGGCATTAAACTTTCGTTTGCAGAGACATGAAACTCACCGTGTGGTCCGTGGTGGACAGCGATACGTTGGCTCGAAAATCACCGCGAAATACGCTTCCAGAGAAGTTATATTACCATTATTGTCCGTCTTCATTGATTTGTATTGGTTTGACTAGTATTACTCCGCGCGCTGTATGTCGCTGGATGTCTTGTTGCTGCTATTCAACGGTGTCCGGAAAAATAGGTCCACCAAATGCTAAAACAACTGTTAGAAGGCACATTTCGCTGCGATTTTCGGGTCAATTTATCGCTGTCCACCACTGACCACACGATGAGTTCCATGTCTTTTCAAATGAAAGTTTAATGCCGTTTTTATGATTGTTTGCTTGAGTGGTCATTGACTCAATGCAAAGGTGGGGGGGCTGCAGCAGTGGATACCTAAATGCTCCGTTCAGCACCAAATGTCCAAATTGTGATCAGAACATCTATAATTCACCCCAGACTACCTAAAAACAGGGCTTAATGTGCAAAATGGCGAACTAACCCTTTAAGTTATAGTTTTATTTTTATTTTTTTTTTTCATGGGGGAACTATAATGGGATCATGTACTTTTCTGTGATGGGCCAAAGTTATCTGTGACGGTATAATCAGCCTTCCAGTGTTTCTGAGTGCAGAAACAGTTTAATGGAGGAGAATCATAACAGAACTTTAAATCTTCTTTGTCCTGTACAACCAGATGGGGAATCGGTTGCAGAGACTCGCACTCTGAGGAGTGATATGAGTGAAGCTGGGAGACTGACCCACAATGAGAGGAAGGGCCAAACTGCCCAGTGCCTCTCAAATGAGTCTCACCTTAATATGAGGTTTTAACAATGGGATGGTGAGCTCATTGTCGAGCTCACCATCCCATTGTTTTTTTCTGCCTGTCAAATCTTCCCCCAAATTTGTCCTGTTAGTGACCACGACTTTCATTTCCCTCACCAGCAAATGTAAATAACAGAGATCTCAATAAAGAAACCTTATTTGGAATAAAGAAAAGATTCTTCTTGATTGAAGTTCTAGTTATATAAACATTATAGTGTTTTTGCCATCTGGTTTGAGCATTCACCCTTTGATTAGAATAAATAAAAACTGTCCCATTTCTTTTTAAAAGCAACTTAAAGTGTGTTGTTATTCCTGTAATTATAACTGACTTAAGCCAGGACTGGATGGGAAGTACTTTCGTCATACAATCTCAAACTAAATCCATCATAGTCATGAGCAACTGTCTGGTTTTCCTATCAAATTAATTTTGCTTGAGCAATACTTTATGAAGCGGACCTTTTTTTTTTTCTTTTTTTTTTTTTTTTTTAACTGTATACTTTGAGCGTTTTATGTAATAATTGCTTTTTAACTGACTATTTCAAGTCGGAGAAATATCAAAGTGAGCTCCACCAAGAACATTTGCCTTTGCACAGGCTGTTACATCAGCGTGTGGCATGCCAGGCTTGGCATGACAGCTTGCTGGGGTGGATTTCTGAAAAGGCTCACCATGCGGAGGGTCTTGTGGACACGTCTGTTCCACTTCCATACTTAACACTTTCTCTGCATGTTTCTATTGTGATCCTACAGCCCAGCACATTACCCCAGGGTACAATCAATATGAACCAGTGCTCTGATGTCATCGATGGCGAGTCCAGGACGGGTCAGAAGAACTCGCTGTGCATCGTCACCCCTGAGAAAGAGCACTTCATCCGGGCTGAGTGTAAAGAAATCATCAATGGGTAAGATTTAATGGTCTGTTACTATAGCAACCACAATGATCTGTTGTTTCTGAACTCGCAAAGATGCTCCAGTATATGAGACATGAGTGGATAAGATTTACAGAGATGAAGGGAAATAGTTGTGCGCAACTGCGTTTGCAGCCAAAACTACTCTGCCCCCTGCTGTCTGCTTGAGGCTGTGCTTTGTTGAGTGTTGTAATTCATACTGCAGTGACAGTGCACATTCTTGAACTGTTTCCTCTCCCTGCTTCTGTATCCCCCCTCTCCCTGTGTGCACAAACTCTCAGATTCCAGCACACGGATCATAGTACACAAACCTAATTCTCTATAATTCAGCTGTCTCTTGTGCCTGTTTTCTGCACTGCCTCCCTCTCCCTGGCTGTAGCACACATATCATGGCTATTCTTAGGGAACTGTGACTCACGACACCCACTCTTCAGTGTCATACCTGCTTCACTGTACACCTCCCACTTTCCTATCATCTGGCTTCCATCTGTTGCTTCTAGGCCATCACACAACCGTAGTTTCCTTAGAAAGATTGTCATTAACTGACAGAGAAGAGTGTCTTTTTATTTATTTATTTATTTATTATTTGAAATGTTTTTTGACTCATTGACAGGCATGATGTGTGGGCACTCGTTCATTTAAAAATGCGTCATGTTTGCATCTCTTGACGGCTTTGAGCGTGACTCTCCACACCAAAAGGATTTCATAATTTTCAAAGTGGGTGGATGAGAAAGGGAAAAATCAAGATGGAGCATGAGCTTCCTGTAATGTAGTCAGATCCTTTTAGTAGTTTGTGTTGCATATTTGTAGAGTTGATATTCTTGGCTGCTGAGAATCTAGGAGTCATTTTTTATTCTAACCACAGTCCTTCAGTTCAGTCCTGTATTTTCCGGCTTAAGGCAATCTTAAAAATGGGGTAATTTCTTTTCAACTACTAACTTACCAGTTATGCAGTCATGCACACTTTTGTCAATTCTCACCTTGACTACTGTAATTCACTATACCCAGCTATCAGTAAGGGCTCCTGTATATTGTCTCCAGTTGATTATATACGCTGCAGCTACACTCATTACCAGGACAAAAAGGCATGGAAACATCATTCCTGTGCTTGCCTCTCTACACTGACTGCCTGTAAGACTTTGTACTGATTTTAGCTTTAAAAAGCCTAGCCCCAAAATCTGTCACAGACTTTTTGACCAGGTATGTTCCCTCCTGACGGTTCATGTCCCTGCTCGCTTTTCCCGGAATACAATTTAATGGAAAAGGTCCAATCGCCCTTTGTCACAGAGTCCCAATCTTACGAAAATCTTTGCCCACCGAATTAAGTCACCCCAAAGCTGTAACTACATCAAATTAAATTCAGTTCAATTCATCAATGGTAATCCCAAACTAGTTGTAGCTTGGCAACAACTTAGCTCATGATGTCACGTGCAGCATCAGCAGGTAACGCAGATGAACTCTCCAAGCAGACAACATGGGCAGAAACTCCCAGCCAACAGCCCACCCTTCTGAGCGCAGAGACGCTACCACCTCACTGTTCGTAGCCTCTGACCGATATTGAATGATATACCTCCTACCTCCTTGTCAGATCTCCAAGCTCGCCTTGAACTTCCTATGATGTTCAGGGGAAAAAAATTGTCCAAACTTCCTCCTCCTTTTTCAAATCGAAACTCTGCTGCTTGCTATTTATTTGTTATTGCAGTTACTTTGTTCATTTCATCAGATTGACAGTTTTCCTGACGAGCACAATGGTTTAGTCTTTCCCAACGAGAACTTCAGCCTCTTTTTATATAGATCCAGCACGGCTATGTAGTTTTTGTATAGTTTATGTAATTGTGTTCGGAGTTACGCTATCACTGTGACCAATTTTGCTATTTGTAGATGGCAAGAGGCTCTGACTGTGTACCCCAGGACCAACAAGCAGAACCAGAAGAAAAAACGCAAGGTTGATCCTCCCACTCACCAGGTAATACATTGAGTCACACTTTCCATGGTAACATGCTTTTATCTTCTCGCTCTGAACAAGGTTTAAGGAATAAACTGCCAAGTGTAGGTGAGGCACATGCATTTGAACCTTGATATTTTTTCAACAATTTATTTAGTTTTTGAATGCTGCATAATCCTGGAAAATAATCTGTTATTCTTCTTTGATGCCATCTTTGTTATAACTGAAATATTTCCAGAGACACAAAGATACTCGGCCACTTTGGCTCCTCGTATGACAGTAGCACTTTATAGGTAGATATGACTATATATATCAGTTATTTCAGATGTGATAAGTGTCATAAATTATCTGCCATTTATATTAAAATATATATATATATGTTTAAGGATGACCTCTGCTGTGGAAAGATGCAATTGGAGGCTTTTTATTTTTAGCGTCGTGTGCCAGCTTTTTCCCTCTAAATGGGAGAGACGGATATACTTTTACTGCCAATAACATCCTTAACATTTCACACCATATCTATTGGCATTCTTGAGTCACACGATGCATCCATCTCGATGGGCCGCGTGGTGTACACTTATTTGCACTTATTAGCTGCAAAAAAGTCTAGAAGTATTTAATTGGATGGCATTGCGAGTACTATAGATCAAAGGTTATCTGTGTTTCTATAAGTAATGCCTGCAATATACTTCAGACATTGTCTACTTGGTTTTGCAGACATGGAACAGGATCACGTGCATTACTTAGTAGGCAGCAAAAAATGCAGAGCTATCAAGCTATTCTCAAGCAAACAACCATGGGTAATGACAGTAGCTGCCTGCTTTAAAAACTTTGAACAGTAACTTTCAGCAGTGTGACTGATCCTCTCACATGTGAATTTGCTGGTTCACTCAATTTCATTGTCATTTCCAGTAGCTACCGTCTCACCTGCCAGGCTTTTCCTGCCTGTTCGGTTATTAACCTTGTGGCTCTAATCAGAGTTCTTTGTGTGTGTGTGTGTGTGTGTGTGTGTGTGTTTTGGGCCGCTCTCAGAGAAGTCTTGCATTCAATACTTTAAGTTGAGGGCTTAAACTCTCAAAATTTCCATGTAAGATCCCACAAAGATTTTACTCTTTAACAGCGCTGAGCTCTTGGAGTCTTAATTAAACACACATTTAAGTTTAAGCCTGTAAAAGAAAAAAATTGGGACTTGGCTACTAAATACCAGCAGTCCTGCTTATTAGCTGACCACGCACATTCAATGCTTTGTGGACTGGACCAGAGCAAAAAATCCCGGCAGAGCGCAATAAAGTTTATAGGATAAAAATGAAAATATGGGGGCAGTGGATCAGATGTTTTTAAGGATGTCTATGCAGAGGTTAGCATTTACAAAGCAAAACACAATTACAACAGCCAGAGAACAAGGTGAGCACAGTCTTTTAAGTCATTCATGCAACATCAGTCAGACACATAAAGTCCCTAGGAAATGGAATACAGCGTTTATGTCAGTACAAACTCACATGTACTTCGGACGGTCCACTCCCTTAAAGGGAATTGTCCCTATACAAACAGAAATATGCAAGGCCATTAACATGATAATGGTTTTACTGTTAAATAAAGACACAAGATATATTGATATAAAGCAGACCACCCACTGGGGGGGTCAGAGGTTTTTTCCTCTTTCCTACATCCTTTCTGAGGTCAGGCCAAACTTGTGGTGAAAAAAAAAAAAACATTCTCTGAAGTTCATTGTCTGGTTCCTCTAATGACGGCACCCTGAATAAGGCTGCGACCTTATTGGGCTTACATAAACAGACTCATTTGCTGAGGAACAGTGGTGACATAGTGCTGACATTGACTGTGATCCATATGACCCCATGTGAAATCATTCATTTTTTTTTTTTTATTTATTTATTCTTTTTTTTTTTTATCCCTATTGTTGTCACTTATTCTGTTTGTCATCTCAATGAAAAAATATCTTGCAGTAATTTAGTGTAAGTTAAGCACAGACTTTACACTTTATGGGTTGTCATAGTGGGCTTACAGAGTGCTCTTCCAATGTGCTGGTCTTAATAAATAACTAGGGCTCTGCAGTGTCATCATGTCACTCAGTACACCAGAGCAAGCGACAGTTGTAGCAAAGCTCAAAACATTCAAGTACCTCCTTGAACAGCACATTCCATTATTCTGTTTCAATTTGGATGTATTAATCAACCAAATTCCAAGTGCAACTTCTTCTGTATTAATGTTTAACTTTCAACATCTACTGTTTGGAAAACAATGTATTCATACTATTTTTAACCCCTTGTTTTATGCCACAGCGTTTTCCCAGTAAAACAAATGAAGCTATGCAAACAGTTTAGATTAATGCTGTAGAGCAGGATTTGCTTGCGTGAGAGATGGACAGCACTTAAATTAACGTTGCAGTGGTCAAGGCTAAGCTGTATAATCAGGGCTAATAATGTGTGAGGGTCATCGTGCTTTCATTACTTATCTGCTGTCAGTCTCCATCAATGTCTCATAGGTTGGTGGTAACAATATGACAAATTGTCACTAACGCATATATCCACCATTGTGTGGTGGTTTGCATTTTTCCACACCTCACGGTGTCGGCGCCACATTTCCACTTGAGAGCCCTCCTCCCACTTCAGCACACTTTTATTGGTGACATATGCTTGTTGTTAAATACCCAGGCACAATAACATGTTTGCCTTCTGGGTTGTGCTCCTTTATCAAGGCACCTCACAGTGATGGGCCTTTACGATAAAACCCCTAACATCTTGTAATTGTGCTTTACTTTGTAGTTCTTCTGTAGCATTATGTCTTTGTCAGACTGAGACGAAATGTAATGTTTTTTTTTTTCTCCATTTATTGGTAATAATCTCCGGTATTTAGCAAGCACTAACTTCAAAGGCTTTTTGTGATTGGCAGGAGGGAGTAACTCCAAGCCAGTGTTTTTCCACTGAGGACATGAATGGACATCCAGTGAGTTCAGCGTGGCCAAACGTTTTATTCTGCTTCCAGCTTTAAAAATCAGAGGCTTTAAAACTTCAATCCTTATGAATAATCTGGGCTCTGATCAGTCCAGGGGAAGGGTGAAATAAAAGCACATGATTTTTGCTTCCTGCTCTAATACTGAAAGGGAGATTTTTAGCATAACAGCATGTTTATGGTGATTTGGAGTTGGCTGGATAAAAAATTGAAGAAGAATCGCTTTGTTTTGGAAATTTTGTTCTCTCTTGTTTGGATCAAATTTGATTGATTGATTGCTGAAGGTATGAAAGATAATGTTGACACCACCGCTTTGAATAACTTCGCCCTCATCAATCATATATGAGGATTTTTAACGTTCCAACATTTTCCACCCCTGCAGAATGTCAGTGTGTTTTTTTCCCTCTGTAAAGCAGAGGAATACAAAGAACAGATTTGTTTGCCGTAAATTAAGTTCTTTGTTCTTTGCCATACTGTTAATATCTTGTTCCTTTCCATGCTTCCTCCCTCTGTTCTTCCATAATTTATAATTTAACGAGTGTAAAAGAGTTTCTCTTGCAGGTAATATATTGGATTCATCTGATATTTTACAAAAGGAAAAACAAATCAGGATTTGCGAAAGAGGAAAAAAACACATTTTCAATATTTAGGTCTTTCCATTTCCATTTTAGTATTTATTTATTCTTCCATTTCTTTCCTTCTCATGTTCCTTATTGTAGTTTTTCTGTGACCTTACCTCCCATTGTGTCCCTCCCTCTACACATCCACTCTTCCCGACCCAATCCATTACCCAGGAGCCTGGGCCTGCTAAGGTAACGGTGACCAGCAGCAGCAGTGGAGGCAGCATCCCATGCCTGCCCAGCAGTATAGCCGGTGCAGAGCGTGTCCCGATGAGCCGTGCCACCCTGTGGCAGGAGGAGAGCCGCTGGAGCAGGGCCACCATCCCCTGCAGCCGCAGTGCCTCCTGCATCAGCCAGCTGAGCCAGAGCCAACCAGACTCCAGTATCACTACCCAAGATGGTGAGGAAGTGGGACTGCATCACTTTTAGATAAGGGAATCAAAGGAAGTAGATGCTTTGTTAGAGCTAACTAATGCTTGGTTCATGCTTGAGCTTTCTCAGACACTTTGCCTTGACAATATCAGTTTTTATTGCAATATACCTACCTATCCTGATGAGTACTCCAGTACACAGCAGATGTGTAATGCAATGTAGTACATGCAATATACATGCAAGATATTTCATGTCAGTGACACTGTGTCTATATTTCAGATCGTGGCACAATAAGCAGTGGGCGAAAGGTACGAGTAGAGAGTGGTTATTTTTCTCTGGAGAAGACCAAGTCAGAACCTTCTCCACAGTCTGCACATCATTCCCAGCCACCCCAGCATCTGCCCCTGTCCTCTTCAGCATCATCCTCCTCGCTAGGAGCTCCCAGTTCCAGGTACACTTCTGAATCAGAAGCCCAGATTTCCCCTCATCAACCCTCCCAAGACCTTCTTCCCTCTCCAGGTGCACTTATTTCCCCAAGCTACTCCACCATCAGCTCCTCCCAGAGCTCACTGGACTCTGAACCCAGTGGGGCTGCATCCACCTGGGAGGGGCACAGTGGTGGTGGAGGGAGCACTAGTAGTGTCAGTGGTGGGGGAAGTAGAGTTGCCAATTCCGGCAGGGAGTATGCAGCTCTGTCTGATGTGCCACGGGCTCGCAGACTGAGCTACAGAGAGGCCTTCCGCTCAGAGAAAAAGCGCCAAGAGCTGAGGGCGCGAACACGGAGCCCTGGGAGGGAGGAGGTGGCTCGGCTGTTTGGACAGGAGCGCAGGTGAGAATAAGTGCCCTGCTCAGTTTCTTGCTTTTGCATTTTGAAGAATCAAATCACTGCCTAAACACACATCACGCCAGAAACGATGCACATAGAAATGTGGTAATGATGGCAACATAATTATCATTAATGAGCCACTGGTTGTTAGCGCTTGGCATTAACTGGAAACCTTCAGACGGCATGCTACATAATTATTTGGAGCTCATGCATTATCTCAAACATGTAGTTTTTTAGCACCACCCTGTGGCTGCTGTTTTTGAGGCACTCCTGGCTCTTGAGAATCTTTTGCTCCTGCTGCCTACCCTAGCTTACCAGTGGTTTGACATTAATGACTTGGGGAAATGAATTGCACGTTGTTACTTTATTTTCTACAAGTCTCTGCCTTTTGCTCTTGCTACCTTGCTAGTTTGTTTTGTCGTTTCAATCTTTTCCAGGGGCTTCTGAACAGAACTTCTCAGAGCTAAAGCTCAACCAACCCCTCCACCCCTGTCCCAATGCTGTTCCCTGCTGGTCACCGCTGATTCCTGCTTTCTCTCATTTCATCTCTGCACCACCTGGGAGCACACACGTGCACTGTTTCATACAAAACATTCCTAATTTCCTTTAGTTTTCTACCAATACTAAAGCATTTTTACATGGGGTTTAGTCTCCCTAAATTTAGTCTCTCATATCTTGAATACATATACTTTCACAAGTGCAGTGCCTAAAGGTAATGCCAACTGTTGCCATTGCTGCTACCTCTGCAGTGTATTTAATACATCATTCTAGTCATTTTCCTTTTTTTCTAAAGTTTGTCTCTTGTCGTATACCTGCATTCTTTTTTCTTCATTGTATATTTGAATTGTCCTCTTTGGGGATGTAATTTTTGTTCTTCATCACAAAAGGACTTGATTATAGCCTAAAGGAAAGCTTTGGATGTTTAGATCTAATGCTTTCTTTCTGCTTACTGCAAGCTAAATTTTCTTGTATCCCATTTAAAACCTGTTTTTGACCAAAATTTGCTTTCATGTCATGCTTTGATCATGTTTTGTTACCTAATTCTGCCACAAGGATGGTATGCTGCATCATTGTTTTATTCTATTATTGTTTTTTAAGAATGCCCATTTTGATTTGTTATGTTTGTGTTATGCTCATTGTTTAGTCGGGCATACAATGTATATTAAGAAGTGTGGTCATTTTGTGTCACTTAGGCGATCTCAAATCATTGGCCGGTTCGAGGAAAGTCAACACGTGGAGCATATGGACACAGCTGGCTCCAATGATTCCTCAGCTAAGACCACGTCAATCCAGAGACAAGGCCGCAGTGAGAGACGCTGCCTGGATAACAAACATGTAGGCAATTCTCTTTATTAAACACAAATCAGTAAAATGAAGTAAATTCTGAAGAGTGAACTTAAAAGTAACACTAGTTTATATTTGCAGGAGATGTCACTTGATGCAGGGAGGGACTGTTTAGCCCCCGATGTGTCCAGCTCCAGTTTTGTCAACTTAAGAAGAGCCAAGTCATTGGACCGAAGAGTCACTGAATCGTCAATGACTGTGAGTGCATGAAAAATGTCACCTGCGTTAAACAGGGGAAGATGAGACGAGTGCAATGGAGCTGAAACCACTTGCCTCCTCCTGTTGACAGAGTTTATTCTTACATATGCTTTATTCAAGATACATTAAATTATTCTAAAATGTGCATAGTTTTGATCTGCTCCCACTTCTTAACTGCTTATAGTGTGGTAAGCAGCGATTTACTCCTGCAAAAAAATTCAGCAAAGTTGTTACGACCCCTGCATGTAAAAAAAACAAAAACGAAACAAAACAAATGTCTGTTCCAGATGAAGGGGACTTAATTTAGATTTTGCACAGCTACAAACCTTATATAAAGTCTAAAAAAAATATCAGATTATTCTCCTTAGAATTGTTTAGTTCATATTGTGAATAGGTTTAAAATCGTATAATTATTTTAACTCTAAAAGGAGTCATCTTTACGGATAATCTCTATCTCTGCTGAAGCATCACTGATGTAATGTGAAGGGAAATAAAACGTAATATGAACCACTTGAGTGTAAATATAATTAGACAGAGGAAATATGACTGAGGATACTTGACATTTAAGCTAACAACCATAACTTTCACTTAACCTGCCAGCTCGCCTGGGATGCTACAATGCTAGCTCAACACTTGTATGACAAACATAATATCCGATAGTTCTTTTCAGCTATTGATTGTGCCTTTATCAGCAAGAAAAGGCGTCTTCCTTAACCCACCACAGTTCCTCTTCGGTAATTAAAACACGCTGGATAGTGGATGCCATCCCTGCACTGATGTAAGCTTACACACGTTGCAGAATCAGCAGAGTGACGACAGCTTAGTTAGTGCCATGCTCCTCAGTGCCAGCTTCCCTTTACACTTTTGTGCCTCCTCTGTCAGCAGCAGATTACTTTCACACCCTTACGCAACCAAAGACCATCAGTCCCTGCTTGAAACATATATATGCAAGAAGATCTGTTGTTTCAGTAAAACAATCACAGGAATAGCTTATGCACCAGCAGCTGTACCAGGTTGATTTTTTTTTTTTTTTTGTTTATTTATTTTTCTTGCCTGTATTTACGAGCTGCTCGTTATGACCATATTTAGTTTTTTATTAAGGAAATTTGGTAATAACAATACTTATGAATCATGAAAGCATAGCTTAATGTGCTCTAAATTTAGTCCACTAGATTGAGAAATGATACATGAGTGATTAGCCATGTTCAGGCATTTGCTTAATGTTTGTATAAAGGGACCTGGTCAGGAGAATGACAGTCTGCGCTTGTCAGTTTTCTCAAGTAAAATGTATGTAGCCTTCGGGCTAATTTCGGTTGCTTTGGTGTCTTTTTGAGGTCTGACTCCTGTTAGTCTGAATGTGGTCGGCTCAAGCAGCGCTGCAGGGTAATCCAGTCAGCGTGTGGCTGCTCTGTCTGTCCGAGCTGCAGCTGCCAGAACCCCCCACCCACTCCAGTGCACACATATACACACACCACTGCCACCACTGCTACTGATGATTATAAATAGCCAGCACAGAAGCAGCCTCAGTTGTGTGCATGTCCCCGAGATAGACGGAAAGAAACAGATTGTCAACATATGAACTGAAGGCAGTTGGCCATCAGAATGACTCTCTGCCAGGCGGTGACTCCACACCTGATGAAGCTCAACAAAAACAAGGTATTGTTGAGTGGGCAGAAGCTAGGTTTTGGACGACTTGGTTCACTTTAGAGTCTATAAACAGACTTGAGCTTGGTTTCGATGTGCAGCAGTTTGTGTTTCACAGGGAAAGTCCGGCTCCCAGTTAGTCTCTGTGTGTTGAGCCACATTTTAGCACTTAAACTTATTTACCTTAGGCATGTAAATGGTAATGCTGTTTAGTGAGATGTCAGCATTTTTCTTATTGTTACTCTGATCTGGAATAAAGAAATCCTTTTGATGACTTCTATAGTAATGCAAGATAAAGTGAAGTTGAAACAAAAAGTTTCAACGAAGTGTAATTGTCTTTGTCCCCTATGGTTTCTAATGTTTAAGCAAAATCCTCTTATTAGCTAAATGTGTTAAACTGGTTGAATTGCATGATATTACATCCCTTTGTTTCTTAATTCCAGCCGGATCTGCTAAACTTCAAAAAAGGATGGATGACCAAGCTTTATGAGGATGGAATGGTAATTTGTCTTTCAATCGAAGAATTGAATAACCATCTGTTGCTTGATTTCTCTACTAAACAAATAAAGTGATGAAATCTGATTATTGGTCTTTGTAAAGATGTGTTTCTTCCTCCTTAGTGGAAGAAACACTGGTTTGTCCTGACAGACCAGAGTTTGAGGTACTACAAGGACTCGATTGCTGAGGAGGTAAGACTTCTCCCGCAGAGTGCACATTTGGATCAATACAGTCATGATGCAATGAGTGTTGGTTACTCTGTGTGTTTTTGTTTTGTTTTTAAACTTTTCTTTCTCCCCTAGGCCTCTGAACTGGATGGTGAGATTGACCTTTCCACATGTTACGATGTCAAAGAGTTCCCAGTCCAGAGGAATTATGGCTTTCAAATCCTCGTGAGTGTTGATTCTTCATGTCATCCATCGTGCCGTGTCGTTAATCACCAGTAGAGATGAAACTCATTGTCTACACATTTTAGCTCTGTCTCCTGCCAGTCTATAAACAGCTTCGGACACCATGTGCTTCAGGTATCAGGTTTTTCCGTTTCTCTCTGTGAAACGCTTCTTTGTCTGACATGAAGGATGTCACTTGACTTGTCATCTCTCGGTGAGAGACTGACATCATAGTGGTCTAAATCTGCGACTGTAGTTGCCATCCCTTTCGGTCTCCTCCGTGTGTCCTTCATCCAACACGATATGTTTATCTAACCTCTTATATTCCAAAAGTTCCGTCCTTGACATAGACACAGGAATTCGCACAGATCAGTGATGTTGCATAGATTCTGCAGTGAATGAGATGGTTCTTTATTCATAGAAGACTTTTGCTATTTAACATTTTTCTCACTTGTTTTTGGCCAATTTTACAGCAGTTTCCAGTGCAGCTTTTGTTTGTTTTGTTTTTTATGGCAGCAAGGAATCTTTCCCTGTGCTCTATAGGTTTAAGTTTACCCTTGTTAATCCCGTTTGAGGGTAACGATGGTCACAAGGTTATTTAATTTGTTTACATATGCTTGAAGTTGCTTCCGCAGCTATTTTCTTCTGGAGGATGTCAGAGATGTCTTAGTCAAGAGGATCGTTGTCTCTTTGGCTGAGAACAACATGGGTTTGGTGTCAAAATTAATGACTCCAATATTTATATCTACTCTCTTCACACCACGGTCAGACTGGAAGGGGCTGTCCTCATTAACTTTGCTGCTCTGTAGATTATTTTAAATCTTAATATCTGGAATGAAAAACAATGCTCTCTTAAACCACATTACTTTTGTGGTCTCATAGTTGCTTGTCTGCCACTAGAGGTCTCTGTGTGTACATGATTTACTCCACAAACAGTAACTCGTCACTCTGTAAAGTACTGATGTGAAAAGAAAAAAAAGATGATGTGTAGTTATCTCTAAAATTTGATATATCTTTCAGTGTAGAGCTTTACACACCAGATCGATTCTAAATGTAACCATGTGTAATGTTACACTTTAAAGTGGCAGCAATTGAAGATTTAAGTTTACACTCTTCCACAGGTTTACACAGCTGTGCTGTATGTTTTATGAAGACATGAGCTCGTTAAGTGTTTTTAAATAAAGAGAAAAGCAGAGAAATAAGTCTAAAGATTTGTTTTCTGTCAAGGAAGCCAGCAAAACCTTTCAAAAATAGGAATAAAGCGAAAATGCAATAAAATAATGTTTTTCACTGCAAATCGAGGATGTAAAGTTGAGACATTTTACATTTAATGGTTGCAAGAATGAAAAGAAGGACAGCAGCAGAGCTTCTCCACTTAGCTTCTTTTTTCCCCTAACATTGTCAAAAAGTTATTTTAATCAACCTCTGTCATTTGAAATTGAAATGCCTGTCTATTTGTTTTCAGTGTAAAGAGGGACCGTGCACCCTGTCAGCTATGACCTCTGGAATCCGTCGCAATTGGATTCAGGCCATAATGAAGAATGCGCGACCCACTATTGCCCCCGACGTCACCCGGTAATACCCAGCCAGGATTAACACCGACCACTGGCAGATATAGCGGATACTTTTCTCACTTTATACATCAAAATTCCTGTCTCCTCCTCACCCTCTCTTCCCTTCTCTCTCTCCCCTCTCAACTGGTATTTTCAACCCCGCTTCCAGGAAAAACATCTCTCTGAAACTATCCGTTCTGAAGCCCAGGTTGGAGTGCTTGTGTGTTGAATTTCTCCCCCTCCTCAAACAGTGATGTAATTGCTCAGCAATGTCAGCCCCAGCGTGTTTGTCGTTCCACCATACGTCATGTGACTGAGTAATGTCTCCCCGTCCGTTATGCCACAGTAGAGGCACGCGTCAACATGCTAGAATAATCTGCCCGACACCAGGCTGATGCTAATCGTCATTGTGATGTGACTGTCCACTCAGTGAGCTTTGGAAGTAATTACAGAACAACTTCAAATTCACAACCACTAAAACAGAAAAGTTGAGTAACTAGACAAAGTAGCGAGAGTAAAACAAAACACACTCCATGTTTTTTCTCTATTTTTAAAGACAAAGCTGAGGATTGCTTTTCAGACGGCACATTACACATGATGCTATGTACATACCACATTCACTGAGTCACACACCTTTCTGTCATTTGTCTCCAAGGCAGCTCTGTCCAAGTTATTTCTGTTGCAGACACCTGACCGATCCCTCTTTTTCACTCTTCAGCAACGACCCTTCTCATTTTCCCTTTTTCCCTCCCTCACACCTCCTGACACCTTCACAAAACACAGTGAAAATAATAACAACAATGCAAATGTAGCCACTAAAGTCTTTCCAGTAAATTGCATTCATGTCGAGGCTAAAAGCCATTGTCAGATCACCAATGCTGTTTTTAACCCCCGCTGTCTGCCTTGTAAATGTTTTGGTGTTTAATGCCTTTACTTGGATCCTCTCTATCATTGTTTTTTACTGTTTGCTTTTATGTCAGGGTATCTGCAGGTCATAAATAATTAAAAAATATACATAGTTTCTTCAAAAAGACCTCCAGGTTGATCTTTCTCACCTGGCAGTAATATTAGTTACTGCACGGTCTTTCTGTGTGGAGTTTGCATGTTCTCCCCGTGCATGCGTGGGTTTTCTCTAGGTGCTCCAGCTTCCCTCCACAGTCCAAAATGCATGCATGTCAGGTTAATTGGTGATTCTAAATTGACCGTAGGAATGAGCGTGAGCGTGCATGGTTGTTTGTCTCCGTGAACACCCTCATCCAGGGTGTACCTCGCCTCTCGCCTGATGGTGCCTGGGATAGGCTCCCAGATGGGCCACATGTCATATATGCATAACAATTCATTTTAACCTGACAGGCCCAGTGTTGGTGTAAAATATGCCTGCTGGAGAAGGAGTGAGTTAAAGATATCTGGCTTGTCAAATCGATGTGTGATTAAAAATGCTTCCTTCTTCTGATGGAGGTTTTTTTTTTTTTTTTGTTCTGTGTTTTTCATCATTAATTGAAAAGAACGCAAGTTAAAGCAGGATTTGTGAGAATTGGATTTTGAGCTCACATGGGGAAGTGTCAGTTAATGGATGACTGACACGTATTTAAAAAAGAATTACCAGTTATCAAAACTTACTTTTGTGAGGTACAGAGAACACGTTTGCAAGGATGATTGTGATTCAAGGTAATTGAATTGAATGAACTCAAAAGCTCCTCAAAGCTCACACATCTAACTCGGACTCTGCAGAAACCTTGTAAATGCACAGTTGATTGAAGCTGCACAGTCAGAAATGTTGTTGCATTGTTGCCATGTCCAGCAAAACTTTGTGTGGTAGAATTAGAGCTTGAGCTGATCGAAGTATAATATTTCCTTTGAGTTCTGTTTAAAAATGGCTGCAATGACCTTTTTTTTTTTTCTTTTTTTTTTTAAATTGTGTTGCGTTTTTAACCCTTCAGATCCCTCCCTGATGAGAAGATAAAAGGTCATGTGATGTTGGAGCCATGCCCACAGGCCAGCCCTGATCCAAGCCCAAATCCTGAGTTCCCCAAGTCTGATGGCAACAGGCAGCCGCCAGGCGGCAATCCCTCCGCCTCTCAATCTGAGCCACGTAAGAGCAGAGTCCGAGAGCGCAGACGAGAGGGTCGCTCCAAAACCTTTGACTGGTCTGAGTTCAAAATGGAGCAGACAGAGAAGCCTGTGAAAGAGCGAGCAGACACCGTTGACCTCGGCTCATCATGCTCTACAACCTCCTCTTACTGCTCACCCTCTTCTTCTGCCTCCTCTTTGGCATCTTCTCCCGTCTCTTCCTCCTCCCTCCAAACCTCGTCTGTATCCGGAGCTCACCCACCCTCTTTGACGACGGAAACGGACAAGGAGAGCGTACGAGGAGGCATCTCTCCCCACGCTCACATCTCAAATACCGTAACTGTTATTTCAACGTTTAACGCTACACCACTGGTACGGCCATCGGCACCTGAGAGCCAAGAGCAAGGAACGATGGAAGTAGATCACCCTACCGCTGTTTGTCACGGGAGTGAAGAGAAGACGGACGGCAAAACCTCAGAAGTCCAAGAGGAGATTGAAGAGCGATGGCATCGGGTAGAGACGACACCATTAAGAGAAGAGAAGCAAGTGCCCATCAACACCACTTTAGGAAACTCTGACCGATTGCCTTCACATGAGTTTGCTGCGCTGCTAGACAAGGAGGTGTGTTTTCACAGTGTGGACAGTTTTGTGTCTTAGAGGTTCTGTACTTTGTTAGACTTTGTTAGATGTTTAATACCTGGCATCAAGTATTTGAATATGTCTTCATTTTGGTTTGCATTGGAATTGAATAAAGCTATGTGGGATCTCTTTAAAACACGTGGCATCCAAAGTTTAGAGGTTCAAAACCCTGAATGTAGACGTGAAGTCACAGAAAATCATTGTATTTAACAGAAAGTCCTGGAGCCATAGACATCAAAAGTTGCCTTCTTAACAAATCTTCTGAAACCTCCGAAGTTCTCAAAGTTTTATCTTAATAACTTGCATGGAAATGAGCTGTATGAAATTCCTGGCAGTTTTCATTACACCAGCGTCGATCATCAGCAGAAGCTCTTCCTGTGTTTGTTTTTCTTCCAGTTGGGACAGAAGCAGAAAGAGCTGGACCGACTACAACAACAGAACAGTCTGTTAAAAGAACAACTGGAAGATGCGCTTGGGAGAGAGCAAAGTGCCAGAGAGGGTTATGTCCTGCAGGTACTACACACACCATTTATCCCGCAGTCATAGTGGGGTTTTAAAACAGACACTGTGTACAAATAGCACAGCAATATGCGACCTTGAGCTGCTTTAAAGATTTGGAAGAAAGCGGGTGTTTGTTCTATCAAGTCTGCTGTCTGAAAATGGACTATTTTTATTTGTGCGTTGCTGCTATAACTTTAAAAAAAGATTGTACTAACAGGTGTGGGTGCTTATTTTCTGAACCTGAAGTGCATGGTTGTGGTGTTCTTAGCATGAGTTTTCACTAACTTGTTTTGATGGAGTTTCACATCTCCTGGGAAAATAACTGATCTGATGTGTTTAAGGTAAGAGACTTGATCAATAAGCTTTGCGCTGTGCTTTTTCTCTCTTTGTGTGTCCTCTCACTGCTTAATTTCTGCATGCTTTGCGTTTCAGAATTGCACGTTTTAACGGTTTTCTATTTTCTTTGTGTATTTATTTATTTTTAATCATAATGAATATGATTAATTTTTTTATTATTATTTCAAAATCTTTGTTAGTCTCTCGTTTAAAGTCCTTTTTTTTTTTTTTTTTTCTTAAGGGGGGCGGGGTGGGGTAAATTTGTTTAAACCTTTCCATTTAGAAGTGAGCTCTGAAAAAGCACAGTGGAAGCTTGGAGAAAAACTCTTATCTCATGAGAGATTGATAACAAGAAAGGAAAGAAGTTATTTTCCCGGTTGCACCTGAGGTGTGGTTCTCCATATTTGATAGGGAAACTAAAGTGATGTCATTAATGAAAGTGTCTCATCAATCTTTTTCAAGAGTGCGACACCGCCGCCGCCTTCTTCACCGCACAAAGTGCCATGGCAACACTTGCACAAGCTTAATCAAGATTTACAGGGCGAACTGGAGTCGCAAAAACGCAAGCAGGACCTTACTCAGCAGCAAATCCGAACACTGAAGAGAAGTTACACTGAAGCCCAGGACGCTGTAGACCACCACGAGGCAGAAATTCAGGCTCTGCAGGCTAAACTTGCGTCGGCTATGGCTGAGATCTTAGCAAGTGAACAGGCTGTGGCTCGCATGCGGAACGAGCTCAAGCTAGAACAGGAGCGTTCAAAAGAGCAAGATGACGAATATGGCCGCAGCGAGGCTACCCTACGAGCCCAGCTGAAAGACGGTGAAGACAGGCTTCGGGAAGTAGAAGCCAGCCTCTTAGAGAGAAACCAGGCCCTTAGGCACCTGGAGCGCCAGCAGGCCCTGCAACGAGACCACGTGAGAGAGATACAGAGGTTGCAGGAGAGGCTGCAAGAGGTGACCGCTCGATTAAATGCAACCGAAGACGGTCAGGCACTGAAGGAGGAGCGCCTGAGGAAGGAGCAGCACAGCATGCGAGAAAGTCATGAGAAGGACAGACAGAATCTGTGTAGAAGATTAGCAGAGGCTGAAACTGCACGGAAGGAAATTGAGGATAGGCTGTTGGAGGCTGAGCTGCAGGTTGAGACCTTGTTAAGAGGGAGGAGGGCCTCGGGTGGTAAAGAATACAGGGAGGAAATGTTAAAGTTGCAAGAGCAGCTGGCTAAGAAGACTGACCTCGTCGAGTCACTGAGGGAAAGTGTGAGAAGGCTAGAGGAAGAAAAAGGCCACCTGACCTGCCGCTGTCAGGAGCTTCTCAACCAGATTGCAGAAGCCGACCGTGAGGTGAACAAGCTCCGCAGTCGTCTGGAAACTGAAGAAGCTGATTACTATACTCTGGAGCACTCGTATGAGAGGGCTACGCGGGAGTTTCAAAAAATGAGCCAGTTTCTTCGCGAAAAAGAAGAAGAGATCCGGCAGACTAAGGAGATGTATGAGAGGCTGATGGAACGTAAGGAAGAGGACCTAAAAGAGGCCCTTATCAAAATGGCGGCACTTGGCAGCAGCTTGGAGGAAACTGAACAGAAGTTGCAAGCAAAGGAGGAGCTTCTTTGTCAAATGAGTCAAAGCCTCTTAAATAAGGCTGAGCCCTGCAGTGCTGAGAAGGATCTGCAAGCCAAGCTTGTGGTTGCAGAGGACCGCATTGCAGAGTTAGAACAACACCTCAACGCTCTGCAGCTGGGCTATGCTGATTTACGAATGGAAAGGGAACAAATTCTAGAACAGGAAAAGGAGGGAAGAGTTACAGCATCCTCCTTGTCATCAAACACAGATATTCCTATAGATGATGCTGCCAAGACGGAGAATTCCCAGGATGACAAAGAGTCTCAATCTAAGAGACCAAGGATACGTTTTTCAAGTATTCAGTGCCAAAAATACATCCCCTTTGAGGGCATGGACACCAGCCATGTGAGAGGTGATTTCAGCGACGGAGAACAAAAGGATATCCAGAAAGTAAATGCAGACCTCCAAATAACTGATGAAAATTTCTCCTCTGTCACATTCCCACATACAAGTGACCCAGAGAAGTTCATCTCCATCATACACTCACTAGAAGCTAAACTGCTTGCCACTGAGGATAAGCTGAGAATTCTCACACAGAATCTGGACGTGCAAAAATCCGTCCAAACAGAAGACTTAGCCAAGATTGATCTAATGATGACAGAAAAGCTGGCTTGCTCGGAGCAAGAGAATAGCACTGCTATTAAGCATTATACCAAGGCCCTGCAATTTGTCGAAAATAGTCGAGTTAAAGTGAGGGCTGTTCTCAGCGGTTCCCATGGTAGCACTGATTCACAGCTTCACTCGCTGTCAGAGATAGAGAATGATTTGTTCAGTGCATCTCTGCACATCCAACAAGGCCAAAAGACAGAAAAGCAGTCACCAGAGGACCATCAAAATCAAACCCCTGAGACTTCAAGTAATGAGGCACTGCATCTCTTTGCCAAAAACTTGTCTTTTGAGGCAGTAGTTTTGAACAAGATGGCTTTGTTAATACAAACCTCAAAGTCTGACCTACTCCAAGCCCTTGTTGAGATATGGGAAGACATGGAGCACATTAAAAGAAGCGACAAAGATTGCTTGGCTGTAGTTTATGCTGATGTCTTGACCAGGAAGTTGATGTTAGAGAGCGATTTCTGGAAGGAGCTAGAGAAAGTTGAGACGGCTGTTGCTGTATCCAAAGAGAGCGGCGTGGTAGCTGATGTAAATCTTGACGCCACGGTGGTGTTTAACACCTTAATCAAAGCCGAACTGGCCTACTCAATCCAAAATCTTAAATTTTGTTATGAAGAGAAATTCAAAATACTAAAAAGGGAGCTGGCCGAAGCTCTTAATAACCTACAACATAGGGAAATGGCCCTGAAAGAAATTATTGAAGCTTCTAAGAGGCCAGATTTGAAAACTGTCATAAAAGGAGTAAAAAATAACTTGGGGTATGGTAAACAACAGTTAGCTGACATTCACCCCCCTGAACTCGCTCCCTACATGGAACAGATTGAAATGGAAGAAGCTAGAGATCTGTCTGAGGAAATTGTAGACCGACACTTGGCTGGTGTAATGCCCTCTTGCGGTGTTGACTCTGTTGAATCGATTCAAAATGCACATGACAACCTGGCTAATGAGCTTCAAAGACAAGCAGCAATCCTGCATAAGTTTTCCCAAGAGATAGAGAGCAGTGGAAGCCATCCTGGGCTTTCTAAAATGATCCACACTGTCTTAGGACACCAAACGTCACATAATTTGACGAGCACTTCTCTTTGTATGCGTGAAGCCCTTATACAGGCGCAAGTGGCATATGTGGCTTGTAGGTTGCAGGCCATGCACGAGCAAGACTTGGGCTTGTGTCAGCAGACCAATCAAAACATGGCAGCGCTGGTGGAGCAGCACGCCTGCAATGTCTCGGCAATCCAAGAAAAATACGAAGCGTGTTTACGAGAGGAGCGGCAGAACTTTGCGCAAACAGTGGCCACAGTCGAGAAGGAGAATCAGGTGCTGAAGAGCGAGATCAGCAAGCGCATGAGCCAGCTGTCCCAGCAGCAGGAGCAAGTGGCCCTCATGGAGGATCACTTCCAAAAGGAGAGCGTAGAGCTGAAGCAGAGGCATCAAAAAGAGCTGAGCCAAGCGGAGCGAGGTCGTGCCTCGACAGAGCTGGCCCTCATGGAGACGGCAGCTGACAACCAGCGAAAGCTAGAGGTCCTGCTATCGGACATGGACAGCATGGAGGAGCATCACGAGAGTCACGTGAAGAGGCTGGAAGAGCAGTTCAAGAAGCGGATCTGCGAGCTCCAGCATATCCACAAAGAGGAGATCGATAAGTTACATTCCCAGTATATGGAAAACCTTCAACGGGCCAAAGAGCACCAACTTGACAGAAAAAGCCCCGAGGGCCCACGCTCGCCTCCTTTAGACGATCCTGCGACACCCATGGAAGAGGAGGAGCAGGGGAAGATGGAAGATGCACAAAGCATGTCAGAGGTGGACTCCATGATGGTTCTGAAGGACCGAATTCAGGAGCTGGAGACTCAGATGAATAGCATGAGGGATGAGCTGGAGAACAAGCACCTTGAAGGAGATGTGGCCAGCCTGAGAGAGAAATACCAGAGAGACTTTGAAAGTCTTAAGGTTCTTGCTCTTTCATTTTACCCTTGTGAATTACAAGTTCATTTAAAGGAGAGTAATAGATTCATTTTACTTTGGAAGTGGGAAATGGTTTGGTTTGCAGTTTCTTTTTTTCTTTTTTTTTTATCTATTTCCACGCAAAACCATTCTATTAGGGGGATTTTAAGGGATGTCCCAAACTGTTTTTTGATTGATTTACTTTTTGTTAATACAAGTTTGGCATTCATATTCAACCAAGTCAGTGGTGTTGCTAGGGATGGCAATGTTATTCAGTCACTTTGGTCCATTTCTGAAAAATGCTTTTAAATACTGGATAACGCATCGGAACAGAGATGCATTGCTTTAAGGAGATGAGTCCTAAGAAGAGTGGTGACAAAGCCTTGACCAACTGCAACAGCTTGTGATATTTTATGATTAAATACCTGTATAAAGAAAAACTATGTCCCCATTAGCCTCTACTGGTGAATATGTCTATTAACTAAGAAGGCACACACGGGGGAAACTTAGTAGTTGCTTCCACCTTTTTGATTGTGTGAGTATTCTTAAGATGGAACTCATCTAAAAGCTGATGGGATCACCAGCATTGCTCTAGCATAAATATGTATCTATAACTGTTAAATATACCGTATCTGCAAAGTCTTCTTGTTCACAGTCAGCCATCATTGACTTTATGAAGGAGCACATGGCTCACATCACAGATCGGTTGTTTTAATGATGTTTCTGTTCTGATTGAAACTGATGAGAAGAGCGGCAGCAGGGAGTTGTTGTGACGGTGACGTTTTGGACAGGATTTTCATCTGACAGGAACACAATGACATAACGGTGGAAAAGCTGTGCTTGTTGTTGAAGTAGCTCTTATTGTCTATCGATACCCACTAACCAATGATGTGTTGAAAGCGCAGGTCCGTGTGTGCTCTGGGGCTTACTCCACACATTCTTCAGAGGTTGTTTCCGCGCAAAAACGTCATGTAGGTCGTGTTGCTGCGCGACTGAGTGGGTACACGGAGCCAATGGGACTTCTTTTAAAAGACTGACTGAATAAAAAGGTGAAGAGTGATGTAGGTGACAGGTGGCTGATTGCATGGATCAGCTTGGGACATCCACAGTGCTATTAAAATGAAATGGTCAGGTTTTCTCATCTTCAATATGTTAAAAATGAGTAAAAAATATGATTTTCCGAAATCACACCATTTCCCACATCCACTTAGATGATAAACTAGTCCTGTAACTAAATGCTGCTCTTTAATGCTTTAACTTGCTTTGTTACTAATGTAGCTGGGCTTTAGATCATGAAGAGAACTTGCATGGCTTCTGTCACCATTTTTTTGCATGTAATCTAGTGAACTATGAATAGACATTGCACTTGATTTGTAGTCACAAATAGAAAGTATTGTATGTCTAAAATGCAGCACAATGGTCACGAAGACTAATCGTTGACCTTCTCCTCCTCTAGGCCACATGTGAGCGTGGCTTTGCTGCAATGGAAGAAACTCACCAGAAGGTGATAGATGACCTCCAGAGGCAGCATCAGAGGGAGATTTCCAAACTCATGGAGGAGCGAGAGAGGCTTTTGGCTGAGGAGACTGCTGCCACTATTGCTGGTAAGGAAATTGTTTCACTTAACAGACTAAGTATATCATGAACAAAGCTCAAACGGTGATTCGATATGTGTGATCTGTTTTTTAATTTAGCAATTGAGGCGATGAAGAACGCGCACAAGGAGGATCTGGAGAAGACGCAGCGCTCCCAGCTGAGCGGACTGAACTCGGACATTGATGAACTCCGCCTGCAGTACGAGTAAGTTTTTATGTGAAGACACGGGAGCTTTTTTATTACTTTGTGCATGTCGGAGGTGAGATTTTCTGAAAAGTAGCTCACATGTTGGGTTTGCTCTTTAGCATTTTTGATCAACAGAAATAGTTCAGAGGTGAAATTTGAAAGTCGGACTCTGAAGACAACGAGCCCACAGATTGAGCTCATAATTTTCAGCTCAAATTATTTATGGATGGATGGGAACTTTTGGGATCATCCCTATTCATACTTGAAAGGATCTGCTGACTCCTTTGCTGAGGAATACTTCTATGTATTGCGAAGACATCTGAAGAGAATCCAAGCTGATTTTGTGTTGCTCTGACTGTTCAGGGAAGAACTGCAGTCCATCCACAGAGAACTAGAGGTGCTGTCAGAGCAGTACTCTCAGAAATGTCTGGAGAACGCTCACCTGGCTCAGGCACTGGAGGCAGAGAGGCAGGCCCTCAGGCAGTGTCAGAGAGAGAACCAGGAGCTAAATGCTCACAACCAGGTCAGAAGCCACACATGCAACCTGCACATCTACTGTATATACAAATATATTTCTGTCCACAGGCTAAAATACAGCTTTAATCCATCCAACAGGAATTAAACAACAGATTGACTACAGAGATCACTCGGATGCGCTCCTGTTTTAGCGGTGAAACGGCTCTGTCGCCACTTACCCAGGGCAAAGATGTGTATGAACTGGAGGTATGTGGGAACATGCACGTACATACACTCGGATGCATAAGCAATGGGCTGTTCAATTGAAGCGTTTCCCTTTATTTATTTTTTTAGGTGCTGCTACGGATAAAAGAGTCAGAGATCCAGTACCTTAAACAGGAAATCCACTCTTTAAAGGATGAGCTGCAGTCTGCTTTAAGGGTAAGCAAAGCCAGACATTATGAAGAGCAATTTGTTGGATGTATGCGCCTGTTCGCTCATTGACAATGATTTCAATTCAGGACAAGAAATATGCAACAGACAAATATAAGGACATCTATACAGAGCTGAGCATTGTGAAGGCAAAGGCTGACTGTGACATCAGCAAACTGAAGGAGAAGTTGCACATCGCCACAGAAGCTTTAGGGGAGAGGACCGTCGATGGCAACGTGACATCCGGATATGGTAAATGGACAAAAGATATTCAGTCTGGAATGGATTAAATGGAAATGGAAATGTATTTTATTTATACAGCCCTTTACAGACAGGAGAACATGTGGCAGAACAACTGCACACAGCCACAGTTTGAGTTTTTTTCCGCCTGTTAGGACCCACATTTAGCTTAACACCCTTTAAAAAGCAGAACCTATGAAAGTTTGTGTGTGCTAATGAGTTCTTGGTAAGCTGCTTGTGTAGAATGACAGTTTTCAATTTTGTTTTTAGACATAATGAAATCAAAAAGCAATCCAGATTTCCTGAAAAAAGAACGGTCAACAACGCCCAAGCAGTCAAGAGGTGGGAGGTCGAAGGTGGGTGTTGTTTAGCATCTTTCTGCCGTTTCATTTCAGTCAGCTGTGTTTTTTTTTGTTTTTTTTTTTACGGCTTTGATTGTTTAGACTTGTTCATCTTTGCCACTATTCCACCTCATTTTATAGAAACGTGAGCCAGACTGGGTTGGTCTGGATGTTTTGTTTTGTTTTTTCTTGCCATCAAAAGTCTGTTGTGCCGCAAGTTTGTCATGTGTCTGTTTTGTCCATCAGTCTGTCATTGAACAGGTCTCATGGGACAGCTGACACTCCCAATGTGGGGTCATATCCCCCCTCCCAACTCCCGCCCCAAGATGTGCTGTAGGTATAGCATGATGCAGAGCAAAGCATGCCCTACTTGTCCTCGCATGAGTCCCCCCCACCCAGAGCTATAGAATAATACAGAGTTGCGACACGCTTTGAAGTCGCCGCTAGGGCTGTCACGTGGTTCATGTGAGCCTCCGGAGTTCCAAACATCACAGCGCTGTCAGTCAGTTTGAACGGGTTTTAGCGGGACGGAGCACAAAAACGATAACTTTAACATTTACGACGCAATTTTCGGTAAATATTGACCCATAATGTGCATTGATCACTTCACCGACGATGTATTTTATCAACGTTTTTCTTTTTTGGAGCGCAGAGACACATTTATCACCATTTTAAATCGTAGAGGGTACCCCTGCATGCTAGCAGGGGGCAGCTAATCATGCCAGTGGTCCAGCTTACCTTCAGATCTACATCCTTCAACAGAGCCTGATGTTACTGTCTGTTGCAGGATCTACTCCTGTTGTCCCAAACACTCCATCTGTAGAAGATGTCATTCAGTCTGTCTGTTCTCTCTGGTGTCGGATGGACAATGAGCCCCCCCACCCCCGCGACCCGATCGACGGATTCAGCGGCTATAATGGATGGATTAAAATATGAATTTAACTTTTTTTCTGGTTAAAACCATATTAACGACAAAATAAATGTGTCAGTTGTGAAAAAAAATAAACAAAACAGATTTAAACCAAACATTTTATTATAAAATGTCATCATGGAAAATGTAAAACAAGCCTTCATAAAGAAGTTATTTTACTGCTATCTCTACTGTTGGGTAGATTAATCTGCAACAATGAACTGTATTGGATCAAATTCAAGGGTTTGGACATTGTAGAAAAGTTCTGAAGTCCTAATGAGGGTTGATCCATGACAGCAGCGAGCACCATCTGCTGACCTCCCTGACAACAACAACAAAGAAATTGATAAATTCATTATCACAGCTGCAAAGTCATGCTGAAAAAAACTTACTTAATTAAAGACCAGTCAGCTAATGCCTCACTATGCTAAAAATGTTGTAATTTAATCAATTTACCGGAGAAAATACGTCAGAAATACCAAAAATGTATTAAATGTATTATTACTATAGGCCTATATAGTATTTTGGTAATGTTTTAAAACCTAACAATCAAAACAACTTTACACAATGTCACCTGACAATAAAAAGTTAACGGACTTTAGTGAAATGATCACGTTAATTACCTCACGTTAGCCTCCGTTACCAAGCTTTAAGCTAAATCCATTCCATTTTTAACATCAACATCGACATTTCATGCTAACCAAATGTAAAAATAACGATGTCTAAGAGTATACTTCTGATAGATAATGCTTAAAAATGTAAAAAACGTTTAAAATGCTGTTATTTTATTAACTTACCAGTAATTGTTCTTGACGAGCAATTGAGGTTAACGGAGCTGCGTCCCTTGTTTGGAACTGTGGCGTCTCCGTGACCCACGTGACTTCCGCATTCCTTTCTTTCTATAGAAGTCTATGGGAATGTCGCCACTCTCTTTTTACACCACTCTGCCCCCACCCTCACGCTTCCTGTGCACTCCAGAAAGTTAACCGCAGCGTCCACTTATAAGCAGAATATCACAGGTGTTTTTTCTTCACACATGGTTTGCAATGTGCCGTGAAGCAAAAGCCCATCTAATTACACCTCTATCCTACTTCAACTTAAGAAGATAACATGAAGAGGTGGCTTCACTGTATTTCTTTCATACGTTTCTCCATTAAACGTCTGTGTCTTTGAGTCCCGTGTGTTTGAATTTATCTTTACCACGTGCACACCAGTGAGTACTGCTGTTTGGCACGATCGTACTCTCATGTTGTTTTTGATACTTTTTTTATTTTTATTTCACCTGAACCAGAACAAAAGGGGGAAAAAAGATCTCGAGCTTTCAGAGACTTACTGAGTGTTTTTGTTTGTGCATCGTCAGCATTCGATCGTGAATTTCTTTGTCTGCATCTTTTAACAGAGCCTGAAGGAAGGACTGTCTGTGCAGGAGCGCATGAAGCTTTTTGAGGCAAAAGATTCCAGAAAGATTTGAACATGTTGTCCTCTCTCATCCGGCCTCTGGTGCTGGTCAGAGCGCCCCGGCCGGGCCTGCGTCGGCTGAAGGTTCTTACTGGAAATGGGGAAAAAGATCCAATCGAGGCCAATTAGATCTGGACTTACCATTTCCACACCTCTTACGGGACGTCCTACTTTTCTTTGATTAACTGGAATAACAGTATAAGTCCTGTGACTTTCTCTGTTTTGTGTTGTTGTTGTTTTTTTTTTTTTTCAAACATTGCAAAAGATAAATGATCTGGCCAAGTTGGAGACATGTCAAATAAGCTGTGAGAGGGGTGAATAGCAGCATTTATATAAATTCTCCAAGATGCCAAAACAGACAGTATAGATAATATATATATCTATATTTATATATTGATATATATATATATATATATATTTCCCAATATGAATTTACTATCTGCTGTATTTTATTATTGTTGTTAGTGTCTAAATCTGATGATTTTTAATGTGTTTGATGCTGCACCAGTTGTGTTGTACATAACTACTGGAAACATGTGGAGTGAGTACGGTTTGCTGTTGATTGTTGGGGCTTCTGCTGTACTATAACTGGTTTGATTGATGGTGGAAAACAGTGCGATGCTTAACTTGCTTACGTATGAGAGTTTTTACGGAAGAGTGTCTTGTCTGTGAAGGGGGAAACCGGGGTGGGAGGGAGAGATTGCACTTACCACTTGACTACTTGAGGAAACTTCTTTTTACTTGTCTCAAAATGGTGCAGTGACCACGGATCGGTCACTGCAGTGCGACCAAACATCCTGACTCGTGTCATATTCAGCGAACAAGCCGTTTCCGCTTAGTGAGAGGGGAGTTTATTTTTTACTTCTTCTTTTTCTTTTTCTCCTTCCAAGTTCTTAAAACCTGGCTTTGTGTTTTTCTCGGTTTTGACTTTAGTGTGAGAATATTATCTCAGAAAAACTTGCATGACTGTACAACACAAGTCGAATTGCAGATGGATCATGTTGCCTCGTTTTCCTATTTTATGCTTCAGTAACTCTTGACACTAATAAGCTTTGCTTTGCAAGTCCTACTGTGTAGCTGTTGAGATTGAAATGTTTTACTGTAAGCAGCAGTCTGGAAGCACTTGGCCCCAGTCCCTGATCTCTCACTCAAATCTTGTGCCTCAGCTGAGTGAGGACTATAAACATCCATGAAACCCGTGCAGCTATGGATACACACTGTATAGTATTCAAACCACGCTTTGTATATATGAATATGCCACACGGAAGACTTCTGTGTTTTTGTTTTAAACTTGTACCTTGCTCACTAGCTCTATATGAAAAATATATATGAATATTTTTTATTTCCATTTGAATGTATAACGTCAAATAAATGAAGTGTTTGGAAATCTGTCGCTTATTTATTTTTTTTATCCCTCAGCGTCCTGTGAGAAGATTTATCGCTTAGCCTGCTGCCTTTTATCTGTTATTAGGTGCTACTTAGACAAAATTATACTCGTGCTTGAATTCTTTTATCGCAATACATGGCATGAATCGGCTGGAAAAGACCAGCCTCGTCCTCGGACTGTAGATCCTTGATACAGTTTGGGTTAAAGGTGCAGAGAAAACATCAAACCTCAAGTGTCTGAGTGAGGCGATTCTATTGCATGGAAGGTTTTCTGTGGTTTACGAATTGAAAATGTGAACAAAACTTACTAAAGTCATTTGTTGTACAACGACTACAGACGGCTATAGCCATGTTTGAAAAAAACTTTATTCTGTGTCACATGTTGAAAGAAGCAGAGTGCACTGGTAGTCATTTTACAGCTTTTATTCAATTGAGAGTGCTACATGATATTTTGGACAATGTATGCAAGTATATGTAAGCAGAAAAAGGGTTCCTCAGAGTAGCGGTAGTTTGCAGAAGTTGTTCAGGGGCTCGACACTTTGTGAAAGACTGAGCAAATGATATAACAGACAGAAAATAAGATCCGAAAGCGACCTTGTCTGTGTTAATTTAATATGCACTGATGTAAGGTGGTAAAATGGCAAATCAAAATCTGCATTTCTATTGGACTTATGAGAAGAATGACCTTCCAAGTTGTTACAGGATCACAGCTCAAGTCAGTTTCTGTGATATTATGAAGGAGTGTTCTAATGCATGCGTGTAATGTCTATAAAAGCCGCCTCAACGCTGAGCGATGTTAATGGTGTTTTAGCACCTTGTGCTACCAACCACAAGATGTTCTTCTTATGCGGGGACTCTGGGTTTATTTCACCAGAATAAAGTCAAACTATTTCCTTCCCTTATTAGAGCAGCACAGCCCTGGAGTTAAAAAAACAAACAGGATGCAAAATGAGAAATACAAAAGTGGAAACCCTGAAACGTTCAGCAGGTGAAAAGCGGAAAACATTTTTCTTTCAAAAGTTTCATTATCAATATTTGAATTTTTGTACTATTTACAACTCATCGTAGTTCACTAATCACTGTGCTCTGTTTTGTTTTTTTACATTTTATTGGAATTTCAAGAATGCTCAAGAATTTTTTTGTTTGTTTTTACAAAATGTGCCGTCTTTGTTCTCTAGCCAACTAACCGAACTAACTCCTCCTCTCCTCCTCTTCCTTCCCCCTCTTCTTCTTCGCCGTCTTTCAAAGCATCAACTAATCTGACCCAAAAAGCGCCCTGCTCTTGTGGTTTCTCCGGCCACAGCAGGTAGGTCTTTCTACTTACGATCTTGCGTAGGCGCGTGTACGGAGATAGGCAGTGCTCGGGGATCTCCTCCAGGAACACCAGCAGCAGGACGTCCCTGCCGTCACACAGAAGCCTCAGACTGGCCAGCTGAAACTCCACTGAGCACCACTCACTCTGCAGGTAGTGGCGGGTTACCACACAGATAGTGTGGCGGGAGCTGTAGATGGCTGCCTCGATGTTATCCAGAACTGCAGTGCCGGGGCGGAAGTCTCTGTGGTGCAGGCACAGTCTGAGCCTTGGTGGACCAGCTGCTGGCCTCTCAAGGTTGGGCACCAATTGTCTCATCACCCACTCCTCATCCTTAGAACTGTAGGAGATGAAAGCATCATACTGAAATTTGATCCCTGCTGCCCCCCTGCGTCCGCCAAGCTTTGCTCTGACGATGAGCAGCAGGTAGCGCAGGGCAGGACCTTGCGTGTGCCAGGCCAGACACACACACACAAACAGCACATCGACCACAGAGCAGGTGATGAAGAGAGTGAGGGAGAGCTGTTCATAGGAACAGGCTTTGTCATCAAACTGCCACAGGTACGGAGATCTCCTGTCGTTATCGCACTGCAGTTTGTACAAGTAGGACACCTACAGGGTTAATCAACAAACAGGTAAAACAACAAAAGAGCACAAATGTAAAGAACAAGCATCTCCGTGTACTGTTTTATTCACTGTTAAATCCATGAGTCAAAGAGTGTGCACCTTCTCTTACCTGCGTTTCATCATTGTTTATGGCCCAGGTCTTGAACCAGGTGTTGTCGCAGGTACAGCTTATTGGGTTGTCGGAAATGTCAAAAACTTGCAATCTGAAAACACACAAACGCCGCAGCTAATGCTTAAACTGTCTTGACAGAAACGCAGATTTCTACTTTGTTTCTCTTATGTCACACATGATTGGTGTCCTTATTGTCATAAAGAACATGTAAAATTGTAGAATTTAGGCTGAAAATCGGTTGAATCTGTGTTGCCGTGGAGTAGGGTAGCCCTAGCTTTCCGCTCTCCTTATTAAACTTTAGAAAGGAAAAAAAAAAAGAAACATTAAATGCAAGACATATGGAAAGGGCTTGCTTGGATTTGTTTAAAGGACACACAATTCAGTGAAAGCTAAATCAAAGAATAGGTTTTCAGTGTGGGACATTCATAAAGCAAAAATTCAGTCAGGGAGAACTGTGACTCAGCACGGGCAGCTCAGTTTGAAATAAGGTTAAAGGGGACTCATTTTACATTTCTTTGTCTTCAGTCATAAGAACAATGTTACAGTGGTCGATGTTTATATTAAATGATGGACTCAACTTGTCTCCTACCAAAGGCTTAGGCTTCAGACTGCTTTGAGTACCACTACTCCCTTCATGAGCTGGTAGAGGATGAAACTACTGGCTGCATAAAAGACTTTCATTTGATGGATGAAGATTTTTTTTTCAGCCATACCGAAAATGTTTACTATTTACTCATATTTGAATGGCTTATACCTTGGCAGAGCGTCCAGCAATCGTTTGTCCACGGTGCGGATGTGGTTTGACTGGACTTTGAGAATCTCCAGCGAATTATTTGGAGGCAGCAGGTTCGTAGGCAGAGTGTCAAGATCGGCCCTGGAAAGCGTTAACTTCTGCAGGCGTTTCAAAGGTGACAACACTGCAGTCAGGTTGGTTGTTTTCATAACCACCCCAGCTATGTAGAGGCGCTTCAGATTGACCAGAGGAGCAAAGGCATCTGGATGAATGTCCATCATAATGCTGTGTCCAATGGAAATGGACACAAGTTGATGTTGACCCTTGAAGAAATTCCGCCCGATGGCGCCAATGCCTTGACCTCCAGGCCCTTGGTAATTCATTTCCAGATACTCCAGAATGGACATGAAAGGCAGACAAATAGAAAGACATATAGGTATTTACACTGGGCACCAACTGCCCTCTATTGATGACGCAGAGCATAATTGCTACTAAGAAAAGCATTTACCACCAGAGCAGTGAGATTAATGAAAGGAGATTCATAGGACTTAAAATGGAGGCGGTTGTTGTACAGAACAAAACTTTGCAGATTCGTAAGCCCAGATAGAATAGATGGTGTCAGCCTCTTGATGCGGTTACCACTTAGGTCCAGGTATCTGTTGGATTACAGGACACATAGCATTAAGTAAAAGCCAGACAGCAAAGACCTGAAGCAGAGGATACTGAATACCTTAAGTTTGTCAGGCCGTGGAAGGTGCCCTCTTCAATAAAGTCAATGATATTTAAGCTGAGGTTGAGCTTCCATAGCCTGCGCAGGTTACTGAAAGGCTTCCTGGTGATGTACTTTAGCAGATTGAACTGCATGTAGAGCTGCTGAAGTTGGGTGAGGGCGCTGAATGCCTTTGGTGGCAGCTCAGTGATGTGATTCTTAAGGAGAGACAGACGAGTCAGCCTCTTCAGAGGGATGAACCATTGCGGGTCAATGTCGCGAATTTTGTTCCTGTCAAAGCTCAGAAACGTCAGCTGGGTCAGGTTTTTGAATGTGTCTTGGTGAATGACAACAGAGTTTTGGTCCAACTGCAGAGTTTTCAGTTGTCGATGACCCTTGAATGTTGAGGAAAATATATCCTTCAAGCCACAGTTGATGAGATCGAGTCTGCTCGTGTTCCCCTTGCCCAGCGATAAATGGGCTACGTTCCCAAAATTTGCATCTAAAATCATAACCATGGGTGGAGTGCTGCAGTCCAGAAGGCTGGAGTTACGCGGAGGTAACTTGGATCCTTTCAAGTCAACCTGTATGAAATTAAATTCAGACAAAAATCTCTGAAAACCCTTTGAAAATCAAGATTATACCAAATCAATGCTAAATTAAACAAAATACCTTTACCTCCACTCTGTCAAGGCGGTCCATTCCTCTCAGCACGTCACAAATAGTCAATGGAGATTTCTCTACAAACAGGGAAAATGACACCCAGAAGAGATTCCTCTTTGTCTGTGCAGAGAGCCTCACCAGCATTTCTACATTAACTGCCTGCAGAAGCAGTTTGCTCAGCTTCAGGTTTGAGGCAAAAGCATCAGGGTGCAGCTCCAGCTTTGTGTTGTTGGACAGCCTGACATACTCAAGGGCCGGGAAACAGCTGACGTTTAACCTCTGGATGTCGTTCGCAAAAAGATCAAGATCCTTCAGAGTGGAAGAGCCTCCAAACTCTTCACAGCTGAAAGACTTGAGCGTGTTGAGAGACAGATCAACTTTCTGAATTGCGGGTAGGGGCTTAAACGGAAAAACGAAGTGACCTGCAAGCAGGTTGTGAGTCAGAAGAAGGGTCTTCAGGCTGGTGAGCCCCTCAAGTGCATCGGCGTGGATGTGCGAGATGTTGTTGCAGGTAAGGTTGAGAAAATCCAGGAGGTCCAGGCCTCTGAATTCTCCGCCTTGTAGAGAGACCAGCTTGTTCTGGCTCAGGTCTAGATTTTTCAGCTCAGTCAGTTGACTGAAGGACCCAGGTGGGATGACTTTGATCATATTCTTGCACAAATAGATTGAGGTGATATTACGTGGCATCATGCTGACGACATCTGAGAGGTTAGCGATGTTCTGGTTGAAGCACCACATGTCGTTTGTCTTGCCAATGTTCAAAGAGCAGCCTTTAAAGCCGAAACCACAGCAGGCAGAGGCATTGAGCAGAAGCAGAAATAGAGCTGCTCGCACCATCTTTCAACGTTGATGACGGCTTCTTTTAGCAGGACGCTCACACACGACCAGCCACAGATCTAAAGAAATGGTAATGATTGGTAATGATGATACAAGTGAGCCATTGTAAAATTACGATTAAAAAATATGAGTTACTGCCACATCTATGCTTGAGATCATCCTGGTTTTAAATATTACACGTTTGGATTTGGTAGATTGAGTAGAGTAGAAAGTAGAATATGTAGTAGAATAAGGACAAATATAAAAAAGACAAACGTATACAATCACAGTTCCTCCAGTTATGACAAAGAGCCAACTTGTGTATGCGTACTTTAAAGCAGTTGCTTGTAAATGCACTGCTGAATTTTAAATAAGACTAATTAATTTTATGCAGCTAATACACTTTGATGGGTTATAAAAGAGTCGTATAAAGAGCCAGAGTTGCAGTTTATTGTCAGACACACAACAAAGGAAGACTGTCCTGTTTTCAGATTGATGTTTCTGTTCAGCAAACCTATCAGCAGTGCATGAGAACAACATCATCAGGTTACCGAACAGGATACCTTTAAAATACCTTTTCTACTTGCATTTTACAGCAACTACTAACAATAAAACTGCACATGATCACATCCAAAATGTAAAATAACCCACATTTTGTCCATTTCCCACCCTGGAAATGATGAATCTATCGAACATACCCTTTCACGCTCCTCCAATGCTGTTTAACACACATCTGCAAATTTAGTCTACAACTTCTCTATAAGTTTATCTGATACATCATATCCTCTTTTTGAGAATGGGAATGTGTACCCTCACTCTGTTCACACTGCTCAGTTAGTTCTTTTTCTTCTAAAGCCACTTGTGGGTAGGACATTTAAAGTCTCTGGTTTGAAAATGAATATGTGCCAAAATTCACGCACTTGTAGATTTGATGTGACAACTTATCTACATTTGCTCTTGAAAAAAATCAAACACATGTGAATGAATCTGAAGTCGAAGATTAAGAGTGCATCAGCAAAACTTGTCGGGTTTTGTCCACTTGAGGGAGCCAGAAAGAGACATTTGGCCAGTCTCTCAGGGGGACGTGTCAAGAGCTGCCTTCCTCTCTTCATGGGGCCTTTTTGCTGTTGTCGCAGCCATGTAAGAGCCGAAATCAACATGCCGACATGAATGTATACAAAAAGGGTTCAGACACGGCTATTGTGATCTGGACAAACTGCTCCCTAGATATTGTAATCACCTTGTTATCAGCAATTATCAAAAAATTCTTTTCTCATTTTCTTTCATTGTTGTTTTTTCAATTTCAAGTTTCAAGCTGTTGGGTTAAACTATGTTACTACATGCATTAATCCCCACATCAGGGCCATCAGTTTGGGATTATTATTATTATTATTGCTGTTGTTGTTATTATTATTATTATTATTATTATTTTTTCTTTCTTTTTCTCGCTCTCTCTTTTTTTTCGCAGGAAACCCTAAAACCTGACAGCATTACAACAGAATACGTTTATAAACATATATTATTTGATAGATCTATTTGCTGTGGTTCATGTGATTGTTTTCTTTGTGGCAGGTATATGTTTCGTGTAATCTTATAATCATTTTCATTACTGATTTCATTCTTTATGAGAGAAATATTTGCAGCAGATGACATATTTTCTCGTTCTATTTGTTGGATTGATCATTCTCAAATATACAAACCATAAAACTTTAGCATTATACAATTCCTAAGTTTGTGGATTTTAATTGAATATGGCGACTTTGTTGATACCTTTTGTGATGTTCAGCCAAGTTTGAGCACAAACTGTGGGGCAAATACTTGACTTGTTTGACCCCTTCAGGCTGCACATCTTTCGGTGGCTGCTCTGGTCCTGGCAGCTGACCTTTGTTGAGTGCGACGGTGTTGAAGGGACCAGAATCTCCGGAGCAGACCCACCCTCTGTGCTTATCCTCAGGGCAGACAGGTAGTCTTGAGTTTAGTGTATGTGAAGCTTGGCCCGGTGGGGTCTCCTGGATTTAGGAGCAGAGGTAAGTAACCCTGTTGATGGCAGTTTGGCTTTAGGTGCTGCTTCACCTTTATCACAGCTACGCTGCGATGTACAGCAAAAGGAGGTTTGCTGCCACTTTGGATATTTTTTTCTCCATTTCTTTTTTTTTTTTGTGATAAAATGACTTTTAAAAAATGCCAAAAAAGCTTTAGCCTTGTGAGCTCTCCCTGTTGCACTCATACTTTAACCACGTTCTTATTGTTTCATATTTCTTGTTGTCATACAAAAAAAAATACCACTCTTTTTCTTTTTACAGTGTATGATACATTTTATTCTCATCAAATAAAATGAAGCGGCTCAACATGACATAATCCATATAAAAGTCATTTACATTACTTACATTCATTGTATTTACAGTTTTCACAAATCCCTTTAAAGGATTGTCAAATTATCCTGATTGAAACGGCTGACATTTTGATTTATTATAAGGAAGACCTTAATGAGACTGGTAAAGTATTTACATCCTAAAGTATTTAAAATCCTTCTCTTTTATGTTTTCATTTATTCTGTTTTTCTTATAAGGTGCAAAATACTTTTGTGAGACTTCTTCCAACCAGCGGCATGCCAACAACAATGAAGACAGCTGCATTTTATCTGTTGAACTACAGTCAGAGAACTGAGGTTTAGCTGTCCGGAGCAGTCAGAGAGCTCGGAGGGCACTGCGCTTCCAGTCGCTGTATGGATGGGGGTCTCTTTGGAGGTTTGGCAGTCGAGTGCATGTCGGTGAAGACGACTGATCGGCCATCCGGGCAGAGGAGGACACTGGAATCTGCCTCACACTTTGTAGTTCTGCTTGGCCACAAGGCCTCAGCCGACCTGAGGCCGAGGCCACCTGGAGAGAGAACCTCCGTTGGTACCACTGACACCTGACTCATCTTGATCAGCATGTCCAGTGACTTCTTGCGACTCTCCAGTGAATCCCTCATCACCTTCCTCTCACTCTCATCCTCGTCCTCATCTTTTTTCTCATCCAGCTCCTCGTCCTCCTCCTCGGTCTCTGTTGCGTTTCCTTGAAGGCTCCCATCCTCTCTCATGCTCTGCTCACCAACCAGTTCTGTTGAGTCCCTCTTAAGCGACAGGTCAAGAGGTCCGTCATTTTGGCCAGCCGTCCGCTCCAATGCCTGGTGAATATGGGAGAGCTCGCTGCGGATTTTGTTCAGGTGCTCCCAGAGGTGTCGCTGGGCAGGAAGGTCCTCCTTCTCCAGGTGAGAGATTTTGCGTTCAGCCTCTTGGTATTCCTGCAGGGCTTTGGAGAGATCACTGAGGAGAGCAGCCACTGACTCCGAAGCTCCCTCCTCAGATGACCTGGCAGCAGTCAAGTGTTGGCTGTTGGTTCCCACACAAGTTGATAGAGAGGGCAATTCACTGTGGGGACTAGTGACCAGATCGTTGTACCACTGTTCACTCGGCCTGGCCTGGTGTTGAGCGTCCTTTAAACTAAAAAGAGGAGGAGATTTTTAGTTTTTCAGCTTTGAAGCCTACAGTGTTTGAGATGAAATAAAACACAGTTTCCTAAAAGTTTAGTGTAAATAGAATTTGAAAACCTATTGATGCTTCTATTTCTAATTCTGGTGCTATTTTTGAAAGTTAAAAATTACCTGTTTTGGAAGAGATGTTTGTCAGTTGATGCAGTCTGAAAATTCTTCAGAGAGTCCAACGTAAAGCCTCTGGCAGGCTTCTTCTGTGCAGGTGCTTCGTGACTTCTCAGTGCAGCTCCTGTCCTCTTGAGACCCCAGCTTCCTTTCCCTTCCTTGGCCATAGGCTGCATTTTATCCCCCAACCTGTAGCCCTGGTCAGGGGAATCTTTTTGAGGTGACACCCAGCCAGTCGGAGACAAAGCGTTTCCTGGCCGCAAAGCAGGCACTTTCCACAAATTGACTTTAGGCTGGAAGCTGGACAAAGGACTTGCATCCAAACTGTTTGTGGAAGTCTTGAGAGATTTGCTGGCATCGTTCTGACTTGAGGACAGTCCGAATGTGTGCTCACACAAGAAGGGGTAGTAGAGACGAGGGGAGATGAGAGCTCTGTCTGTGATAGTGCTGGAAGTCGGTTGCATCAGCTGAGCGGCCGACGCCAGGAAGGGAAGCTGGGTGAGCTGTGCGTGGGTCTGTGCCGTCACACTGGAAGCTGTGGTGGGCATAGCTGAGTTCATGTAGGAGAACAGGCTGGGATAACCTACTCCAAGGACTGACAGGTTGAGTCCAGTGGAATCCTGATAGTCTACCAGGTTTGGAGGAGGGTAACAGGGGATTGAACCACTCACTCGAGGCTGAGCACCTTCAGATTTGGCCTTCGCCTGGCTGGATGCTAGCAGCCGCCACTGCTCCGACAGAAGCCCAGGAGCAGTCAGACATCCTTTTGATAGCTTATAGTGTCTCAGCTGGGCCTCTACTTCTACAGACCGTGCTCGTAACAGTTGATCTTCCAGGGAAAGCATGTTAGCCATCAGGAGCTCTGACTCTGGCTGTTTGCTCGTCTTGGTGACGCCCTCTGTAGCCTCCCCTCCTCTGTTGTTGGAGCTTTCTTTGGTCAGCCCAGTGATCTCTGCCGGCTCCGCTCGTCCTCCCTCTTCTTCATCCTCTGGTCCCTGGCTTTCCCTGCACTCACCTTCCTCCTGCATAGACCTCCGTTGCCCCAGCTTCTCCTCGGCACGTATAACCTGTTCTAGATCGTCTTTCCCAACGGCATGAATGCCATGCGCCTGTTGGATGGGTCGTAGCTGTTCTGGATGCAGAACGTTGCCTTTCTTGTATGGCCAGTCTGATTCTATGAGAAGAGACAAGGAGTTCTTGCAGAGGCTGTACTTCATATGGTTGTACAGGTGTGACTTCTCCATGCAGGTGAAGGGACACTGGAAACATTTGTAGTTGTAGGGTTTGCCCCATGGCCGGGGAATATAATGAGGCTTCTTAGGCTTGCGCTCCTTGTGTTTGCTGGCAGTCACTTTGCAAGCATCATCTTTGGACATAATTGCGAGTTTTTGATTTAAAAGATTGGGTCATACAAATTCTGATTATTCAAGCTAATCTTCTAGAAACTTTGCCTTTTGTGCAGGTGCAGGTGAATATTTCATTTAATGCAGGGTTTTTTTCTTCAATTTTGCCAGACAGAAGAAAAGCATCCTCTTGATAAACTTGCAGCTGCACCTGTGAAACAAAGAAAGACGATACGTTTGTGAATGGACACTCAAACCAACAGTTTGAAAGACTGAGTGTTTTATCTTTTGCCAGTGTTTATCACTTATTAATCGAAGTTGTTCAATGTGACTTGGCAATTTGCACAGAAACCATAAAGAGGGATATTGTCTTACACGTATGTGTATTATGAGAGCACATTGGCCGTCTATGCAAGCCGAGGGTTGCCTCTAACCTAGCATCTGGAAGGCCTGGTCTGCTCTGCTCTCACTGTACCTGCCACTACTCATTAGTTCCAGTGTAGCACCAGGCAATAGCTGGACTTAGGGCTGGGGGGCAAGCAGGGCTGCCACAGGGGACTCAGCACCTGTGCAGGGGGTCTCACTACACTGAGTTTCGGGCACGGACTCTCAGAGGGCAGCTACCGGCGCAGCGTAACAATGCTGAGGATTGTGGGCTGGTAAGGAAGGGACAGAATTATGGGGTTTAAGGCCTGATACGTAATGAGAGCCCGGCATCATGCCTATAGGGCGTCATTAGTGGCAGGACAGGGATCTGGGTCAGGACATGGTGCTTAAGTTCAGCTGCTCTCTTGTGCTATCTCATCTTAGCACCTCTGCATTTAGAGTTTAGTTCACCTTGATTAGCTGTGACAGCAGAAAGAATTATGACAGGTAATATTTTGTACCTAAAAGTCTTCGTGTGTCTGAACGTACAGAATGATTTATGCATTCATAATTTGGCATGTCTCATAAAACCGGCCAAACACCAGAGCTTATCCCTGTGATTTCCTCAAATTTTTTTCTAATCTAAACCGTTATCTTCTCTTTCATCTACAAAATCCACGGCCATCATCTTGTTTACATACATTTTAGTGTTTGGCGTGTGGACTAGTATCTATCCACTGTTCCCCCTCATTTTTAAATTTGTTTTCTCTCATCCTCATCTTCTTGGTAACTACTTGACTTTAGATTAATTCACATCCATACATTCTAATGCCTTAAAATATTATTTTCCCCTCTTTTTATCTGTTATGTTTCCGGAAACTTTGTGATCTTTTTAAACCGTGAGCCAAGCTGCTGGCTGAAGCCTGCAGTGATGTGAGGAGTGAGCTCCTCAGTTTAACAGCTTTGAGGCTTTTATTTAGCCTCTTTCCCTCCGGTAATTCAAAGATGAAAGTGATGCGCGATGTTTAGAGCCCAAACTGAGATAGAAAAAAAAAAAAGAATGATACTTTTTCTTTTTAAAAAAAACTTCACAAACATATGCATGGGACAAAGTTTTGAAGTAAAGGCTGCTGAAGCGAACACAGGTGATGGATGAGCACTCATAGTGAGAGGCAGCATAATCTAAAAACCCACAGCAAGAAGAGTGCTGATGAAAGACACCTTGAGTCTAACACAGGATGGCAGGCGGTTTCCGACTGCTCTCCCAACTGGACCCTCAGAACTGGCCCGTCAGCGGGGGACCATTTGATTGGCTCACTTGTGCGCCTCGGGGCTCTGACCTGAGCTTTGAGCTCTTAATGGAGTCTAACAGCTGCTGCTACGAGCTAATCAATAAAAATCATTTTTACAGTACATTTTTCCCCCTCTTCTGGCTATCCGCTCCCTTCTCCACTGACTGTGCACTTTGCCCCCCCCCATTGCTCATATCCAAACCCTGCGGTCTTGTTTTAAGCTTTTAGGGATGATGATCAAACAAGCCCAATCGCTTGAACATCTATTGTTACAATTAAGGTGGCTCACCACACTAAAAGCTTTGACAAGTTACATGCTACAGCAAACACACCGCACACAGCAAATGGGATGGGCTTCTTTTCTACTGGGAATAAATGCACAGAAGGACAGCAAGGGAAATTAGTTTTAAACTTTTCCAGATTCAGACTTTAATTTAAAGACGTTACCTGAGATGACGTTCAGGGTGATTTGTTGTTTGTGTCCTTTTCTAGAGAAGAAGAGTTCTAGAAAAATAGAAAAAGAAGGAATGAGGTTTTAATACAACAATGTGGCAATAAATGCTCCAACATTTTGACAACTCAAAGAGAACATAATGAGATAATAAAAATAAGTGTGTTGAATTCATCAAAAGTTTTTTATGCCAGCAACACAATAGATAATGCTGCAGATAAACAAATAAAAGCAGTGAGTGATCCTGACTGAACTAATTGTAATACTGTAATTGTAACAGCACAACAACCGGATGAAATTTTTTACATGAATAAAGGAGCAAAATGTTCAGAGGACGTAATTATGAATAATCTAACATCACGTTTGATCTTAAAGCTGAAAATGAAGGCTCACATTTATATGATTTTTTTTTTTTAAACCAAAAACATGCAGCAAGAAAATGGAACAGAACAGTTATTTTTAAGGCTTACACATGCAACAGGCCTTCTCTTAACCTCCTTTTAAAATATCACTAAATCCTCTCAAACTTATCTGCTTTTATACAACGAAGAGTACAGATAGGAAATGTGTTCACCCGTACCTAGAGAGCGTCCCGGTGTGGCTGTCTGTCACTCCTCTGCAGCAGTGGCAGCAGGGCAGCGCGTCCCGCTCAAATGGGAGCGCAGCAGCGAGTGTGGAGATATATATTGACTGGGAGCACTGCCCTCAGGCGCTACAATACAGCAGCTCCCCCTCTCCTCCCTGTGGCCCCCCTCATGATTGTCAAATGTGGTCTCTACCTTGCAGCCAGTATGCAATATAACAATTTACACACAATTGGTAAAGGTTAGGTCAGTGATGGTTAGATATGATGCTCGTCTGGGCTAATTCCACCATTATGAGGGAATTTTTGAGCTCCTCATCGGCACTCTTATTTTATTTATTTTTTCAGATTAAAGGCAAAAAGTGAGATTATAAAGGCTTCTTGCCCAATTTGTTTTCAGATCAGTTCATCCTAAATTACCAATTTAATGCATCCAGCTACTCAGTATCTTCTATATGAGAATTAATAGGAGACGTTTATAGGAAAATGATTTGCAGCAGAGAAAACAAGAGTAAAAGCACTTCACTCTCATGATCTATTACTGCAAAGAAAAAATTAGATTTAGTTTGAGATAAATCAACTTATTTTTGTGAGGCTCTTTGCTGAAAAATTATCATTACATTTCAAGTATTTGATCATATACGCCTTCAATTTTGATGCAAGTTCATTGGCACAAGACCACTTAAAAAAAAAAAAAAAAAGATAAATAAAAAACAGGCCGGGGTTCTTTCACCTTGTTTCACCTGCATCGTCCACAATATTCAGCCAGCTCCTTTAGACAGAACAGGGAATGGCTGATTTTCTTTTTTTACGACTTTTTCAGACTCACCCCTTTATCACTTTTACTATTTGTTTGTCCTCTCTTTACCTGATCTCTTTATTCATCTCACTCCACTCTTTCTTCTCTCTTACATTTTTCATTTGTTTTCCCCCCCAGCCTCTCCACATTCATCCTGTGCGCTCCTCCCCTGGTTCTCAGGTCAACTCCAGGTTCTCCATTTCCCCTCCCGTGGCTGGCCGGGTGGGAAGCTCATACACGAGCCCCTTAGAGAAATGTCTGTGTCCGTGTGCTGGGAAAGTCGGAGGCCTTTTCACGAGCCACCGGGCCTGCTGTCACACAGAGGCAACCAAATGGAGACTGACAGGCCACTCCATAGAGCCTAACCATCTGTACCAAATGTGACAGCAGGGGGAAGAGGATGTCTGGTAAATCAGGAGGAACGACAGGAGTGCAGTGTGACATGAGGAGGAAGTGGAGAAGGAAGAGAAGCTGGGGAAACAGAGAAAGATCCTCTGCTTCTGAAAGTGCAGGCACATGGGGGGGTGATATCAGTTTTTTGTAAGTTCTCACAGAGGAGTCAGTTTGTGTCAAATGTCTAAATGTACAAACTGAGGAGTGATTTCTGCAGCATTGTAATCTCCTTCAGCGTCTTTGTTGGAAGATCCTCAGTTGTGTTGTGGTTATATTGGAGAGATTGTGGATGTTGGAGTCAAATGTTTCAATCAATCAATCAATCAATCAAAACATTTTTATTTATGTAACACCTTTTCTAGCAAAATGCTGTGCAAAGCGATAGGAGAACACTGCCATTCAACCTTCATTAACACTGTGGACTTGACAGTCTCTTACACTGGTTTACTCAAACTCTTGCAGGTTTATTTTCTACTCAGATAAAATCCAAATGATAAAATCATCTTTTGAAAAAAAAAAAAAAAAGCTTTATGAAGGATGCGGCTATTAAAAAATTACTATCACAAAATATGTATATATCCATGTATCACTGCTGTAATGTGGAAGAAAAATGGTTTTGAGATCAGGCATTAACTTGTTTCTACTACTTCTAATTCATCCTCTTCATTTTGCTCTTTCCTCTCAAACCTTAAAATCCGGCGCAGTGTTCATGCAGACTGTTGTGCAGCGTGTGAAAACAGGAGGTGAGGTCGCGTCTCAGCAACATTTTGATATGAAAACCAAACTGGCTACAGGGACTTCGAACCAATTTGAAGCAGCGCAATATTATTTTGTGGTAGGAAGGACAAAAGTAATCTGCTAGGAAAATGTCGATATGTTTTACTCAGAACAAGACATTGTGTCGGTCTAAGCGATTCAAACATAATCACTTCCTGAAAATAAATAAAAAATTGACAGGCCACTAAACTTATCTTATTATCACCTTCAATTTACAGTCGGTGCTTATGCCTTCAACATGAACGCATCAAGTTACTATGGTGACAGTTCCCTGCTGAATGCTTCGACCCCTCATTACTGCTACAGCTACACTTCTCACAAGATTTTGTCAGCTAATTTACAGTTTTTGGTGACATGAAATGTAATAAAATACTATTAAATAATAATAAATCAGGACATAGAAAAAAAAAAAAGGTGTTTTCTGGACTAACAAAGTCTCGATTATTTTCCTTTTCAGACGTTCTGTCATAGACTTGCTGCTGTATTCTGGATCATTGTCCTGTTTTTTTTTTATGACCAAATATCAACCAAGCTTTCTCTGTCAGACAGGTGGCCTCACATTGGCTCTAGAATACGCTTGTATACAGAAGAGTTCATGACCGACTCAATGACTGCAAGGTGTCTTGGGTCAGTAGCTGCAAAACAAGTTCTAACCATCACCCCTCCACCACCATGTTGACAGTTCGTATGATGCGCTTGTGCTGATATGCTGTGTTTGGTTTTCATCAAACCAAATGCCGTGAATTATGACCAGACACCTCTGTCCAAAGGACTGTAAAGGTGCTGTCATGTTCTTTTCAGAGATAACCCATACTTTTTCCAGTTGTTATGAACTTTAACATTTAACATGCTAACTGAGGCCTGTAGAGTCTAGGATGTAGCTCTTGTTGAGTTTTCTTTTTTTTTTTTGCAACTCTGAGCATATTTTGACCTTGGGATGAATTTGCTGGTACATCCACTCCTCGGAAGGTTGGTAACTGATGGTTTTCCACTTGTGAATGATCTTTCCCTCTGTAGAGTGATGGACTCCAAATGGTGTGGAAATAGCCTCATAACCCTCCACAGATTGATGGGTCACAACAATTGCTTCTCTGAGATCATTGCTGATGTTTGGAAACATCATTGGAAATTATGTTGACAAACACCTGAATGGTACAGACCTGCAAACTACCAAAACTTCTGCTTTAATAGAGGTAATCGTGTTTGCTAATGATCAGTTAATCAAGTGTATTTTATTTGCAGCACCTGGCTGCTACTTACCCTCTTTATTCCTGCAGAAGTATAAAGATTGTACATTCAGTCTTTTTCCTAATTTCTTCTGCATTTTGGATGAGATTGTACTAAATAAATAATGACATTGTTTCATCTGGGGTTGTATTTATCCAGTTAATAATAAGGTGAACTTTATTTTTCAAATGACTAACTAGTTAAGACCATTGATTTGTTTTCTTATTTGTATGCATATTGTCTTTAATTAATGTTTCTTTTCCATACTAAAGAAAGCTGCCCTTTGTTCTTAAATTCACAGACAAGTTGACTTCCTGAGCAGTCCTTTAAGACTTCCTGTAAAGTGCTTCCTTAAGCTTTAGAGAAAGAACTTGAAATATGAAGAAGCTAACACTTGCACTGTAAACGCAAAACTCTCCTGGCGAGTGAAACATCCTTATGGAGCGGCATCTGGGGAGGCTGACAGGAGCACTCTATTACCACTCAGAGAAAGGAACCTGAGGGCTGCCACAGTACCGTTACCAGCGAGATCAAGCTGTGCAGATGCCTCCAAACACACACGCACACACAACCAAACCCATGCAAATGAGGAGAAAATAAATATTCAGAACAAACTTGCACCCATGTTTTGACAAGATGGACTGTCTTCAGTGAAAAGGAATCTATATGTTTACAGACTGAAATAATGGAAATATGAATGACTAAAAAGAAACCACAAACCAGAGATGAGTCTTTGCCTTTTTCCTCTGCCTGAGTTTTAGGCCTGAGGTGGAGTAGCTAACAGCTCCTCTCTTAGCCTGCGCTGCTGGGCACATTAACTAAACTCATATCGCTCTCAGCCACTATCAATTATTCACTACCTGCTCCCCTCTTTCCCCTGGTTTTCAAAGATGTAAAACTCCAACAGCTAACACACATTGCCAGGGAAGTCACAAAACAAATTCATTCCTTTGGTGTCTTCCTTCGGTTTTCATTAGCACCCTGTATGTTTTAACTTCAAATCACCATTATAATTTTCTTTAACATGCTAATAATGTTCTTACATCATTGTTGCAGTAATATGCTTCATGTACACTGTCTCATGGAATTCAACTCATCTTTCACAGTGTGAGAGCTTATTTGTGGTACCCAGCTGTAGAACTGTCTAAAAAGAAAGAAAGACAAGGAAAAAACTTCACTTCAGTAAATATGCTGATGTTGATGAACCAAATGGCCTTGAGCAAGTGGATGCAGAGGTCATAACCCTTATGTGGTACAACTACCACCTACGTGAAAATGGAAAACAAGCACTGGCGTGTATGATTCACACTTAAAATGACAAAGACTGAAACAAGAAAAAACTGACAACAAAGATAAATTGCCCTATAAGAGGAAAGCTTAGACAGAGCGGCAAAAGCAGTCTCCTATAGTACAGGCAATGCTTAACATCATCAACCATAAAATGGCAAAATGCATTCATCATGCATTAGATATGTGTGAAATAAAACAATAGAATAGCTAGTGAGGCACTCAGAGTGTTTTCCTCATTCATGGCTAAAGACCTGCAATTTCAAAGATCCTTTAAGGATATAAATCAATGCAGACATATCAAGCTCTTTAGCTTCAACATGTGAACTGATTGAAAATGAACTTAACCTTGTACATGTGACTTTCTATGTCTTTGTTGGTTGCCTAGAACAACTTGTGAACTGATTTCTAAGTGTGTAATCCAGGATGAACTTTTGTTGTGTAGTTGTTGCTGGTTCTCCAGTGCCTTGCCATGTGTCTTTTTGTCTGTAACCGTGTTCAGTGGCATGGCCTGTAAAAGCAACTTAATTTCAGCCCAGGTCTATAGACAATGTTTTAACCAAATGTGAAAGACCTAAAAATCATAGGTCACTGAGTAGGTCACTGGTCACTTTAATAAGTGCTGTCTTCATACTATGAAGCACTCTAAAACCAGACTGAAAACCGTATAAAACACTGTCATTAATTATGCAAGATACCAACAACAAAGAGATGACTTTTTTTCCTGAACCTTTTTCCGCAAGAAGGCGGAATGTAGATAGGGTTAAAGAGATAGAAAGTTCAATTCGAGTTTCTGTTGCCAACAACATTTTTGTAAAATAACACTGACAACAATGACGAATACTTTTGTATGCAGAACATAGAGGCAACAACAGGACACAGGATTATGATACAGAAACATATAAGTAGGACTGACGACTTTCTGACGACGAAATAATGCCTCTGTCCAGGCGCTGTATTTTAGCACATTTATAATTCATGCATCTCTTTCAAGACACTCCAACTGGCCTAAAGTAAGGGGAGTTTGCTCAAGGACACTTACCAACACATGAACTCAGTGAATCACTAATCATGGTGGAGACCAGTAACACAGTTGTTAGCGTGCAGGACTCATCGCATCCTGGCTGGATTTTTGGCTGTTTGAACCTTTTGCGGCATCTGATTGGCCCGTTTCCTTTTGGTACACTTTTTGCCTAAAGAATAGAAGATCAAGCAACAATGTCTCAAAGTCATTTGTCATCCTATGGATATTCTAATTTTACAAGCCATCGCTGGGCTCTCACATATTCGGTAGTGACCATTCTGTAAATGAAGCGTTGATGTTGCTATGACCGAATTAATATTTTAGCTAAGCATCTTTATTTCTTTGAAGGAATAGTTTGAGATTTTCAGAAATGCTCTTGTCAGATGATAGGATGGACAGTAAATAATGTAATAATGATGCAGCCGACAGACGGCTACTATAACTTAGTCCTGCATGATTAGCATCAAGCTGTAGAATCAGTTTAAATCCCAGAAATGCAGCAAATTTACAAACTAATTTCAGAAAAAAATGCGTAAATGTTCCTCTAAATAGTTTAACTGATACTGATTCTGACAGTACTTTTAGCCTCTCATAACCACATTCCAGATCTGAAAGCGCTGACAAGATGATGGACATGAGTCCTTTTCAAAGGCAAGATGCCTTCGCAGTATGTCATGAAAGAGTGCTCGGAGCGCACAATGAGACATTTTCAGCTTTACACTTTATTGAACACACACAATTATTCAGATGAGGACAAGATGAACACTGGCCATTTTCCCAAAATGAAAATACAGCCTTCAGTCAGAGCTGGGTTAATATCTGAAAAGTCAAGGTTCAGTCATTGGTCTTTGGTTTTTTTTCTCTGCAGATATCTATGGCATTTGTCTCGAGCTTTGATATCAGATGGATGTCACTTCAGAATCAGTAGGTGAGGGAGCTTGTTACTGTCAGTCTGTCAGAGGCATTCATTTGGAAAGAGTCACAGCTGATGCCCAACATCCACTGTTTGTCATTTATATATGGGAGAGTGTGATGAAGAATGGAGTTCACACTGATGCCCGTACTGTGAGGTCGCTGACGGGAAGCAGCTGGTGCCATGTCCGTCAACTTTTTTGCTCATCATCTCTACCACACCGTTTTCACCAGCTGCCCCCCGAACACGCCCGCGGGAGGCTGGGTCTCCCACGCTAAGGCACCTGTGGGTGTCACCTGACGGGGGAAAAGGAAGTGGAAATGAAAGCAAGCAGCCGATTCTGTCAGAGCACATCAGGGCTGCTGTCCATCACGCCGCTGACCTTCAGGGAGTGTGTACGTGTGCATGCGTAACCCCAGAGTGTTTGTGCGTGCAAGTATGTGCATATTAAGTCACTGACCCACAGGGATAGTATGTGAGTGTGTGCATATGCTTGTTCATCAATGCAGGGTGTGTGAGACCATGTGTGTATATTAGCGCCTTTATCCTAGCAAGTGAGAGTGTCCATAAACACAACAGACCTTGAGGGGGTGTGTATGAGTATGTGTGTCTGTATCAGTGCAGTGATCTGTATGAGATAGCTGCAGTAGCTGGTAGGTCATTGACAACCGTCGACTGAAAGCCAAAGCTCCGGCTCTCATTTTCTGTATTCTCTTCTCTTTTAGCTATGACAAATTCCCAGAGCGGAGAGTATCTGTAAGCTGGTAAACATGTCTAAATGCAGCAAATATCCTTGTGTGTTGGGACCCCACTACCAGCATGTCCTGTTGCCAGGACCAGTGCTTGTAGTCCCCCAGCAACAGGGCTCAGAGCAGCACCACACTCTAGGGAGCAGGGACAAGAGGATGGTGTCAGTCGGTTTCCCAGATGCAGTCTGGCTCCCCCTCATGTACACCCCAAAGCCTTTGGTCCCCACTTCCCCCACCTCACCATCTCTGACTGAGGACGGGTGTAGGGGTGTGCAGAAGCAGTGACAGAAAGTGAGAGCGAGAGGCTGCACTGTGCCGCTGACTCCTGGAGGACGGCTGTTCCTCTCTGGCTGTCCAAGCGGGAAGAATTCGGGGAGACAGGGACCAAAGCCCGTCAGCTTATCCCTTAGGGTGCCTTGGCCTCCCAACTACAAGTCCATGTTTTAACAAACCATATGTTCACTCTACCCCAACCCCCCACCCACCCAGTTAGCAAATAAACAAGTCAGGAAGCCATAGCTAGAGGGAAGTCTTGTTTCCCTCTCACTGGCTTTCATTCTAGCGTGTTCACACTGCTTCATCTAGACTCTCTCCTCTCACATACCATGGTTTGGAGCTGTAATAAACAGTGTAACGATGACAGACAATATGTGATAACTGTTTTTATTAAATGTTCATTATTCTGAAACCCTCCCTCGCTGATTTTTGTACATGTAAAGAAGAAATTTGGCCTTTAGATTCATTCTAAAAATGCATGAAATATCAAAATTCCCTGGAATAATTTTCAGATTTTTGCCCCAAACATTTTAACAGGTCTTCCAACCTACAGTATGAAACCTCATAGGTCATTTGTTCATCCTATTCGATTTTACCCATAAGAATGTCCTCTAAAGTAGCCCCTCTGCAGATGTTGTGGAGAAAAAGGAGTCGGAATCCCCTTTGCAGCCTCTTATGGGGAATTTATTGAACAGACCGTCACCGAGACACATTTCAGCATGCACGGAAATTCCCAATGATCTCAGCTTGTTACCACCTCTTATACTCCTCTCCATCATTCTGTGTGTATGTGGCCCAAACCTATCCCTATCTGACGCCTGCTGTCTGAGAATGCTGCTACAACTTCGTCATTGTCTAGATTGTTCATCCTTACCTTGAACAATATATGGTTCAAGCATCAAGACATGCGGAGAACGCTTCGAGCAACGTCAAGGCCCTGCTATCCCATACTTCGAGCAATGTCAATTATGTGCTCTCCCACACAGATAGCTGGGGATAAATCACATCTAAGATGTAAGCTACCTCGTGTTCATATGTGACAAGCTTTCATACCCTGAACTGATATGAGAATTTCAAATCAGAGCATCATAAAGGGTGGTGACACTACTATGCAGAGCACGTTCAATGATGGGACTCCAGCTCAATACAACAACACAACAAGTATTTCCACTTTGTTCGTCTCATTCATTCTCTCTTTTTCTCAATTTTCACTCATTGCTTAGGCAGCACAGTCCCCTGGTTAGGTTTACAGTAGGAGCTAAAAACACTTGGTTAGGGTTATGAGAACGTCATAGCTTGATTTGGAAGATATAACTGTTTTCACATTGTCATTTCTTTCTCATACAGGTCACCTTGATGACTCATCAACACAAGATTTCCATGCACAACTCTTAGAGGTCACAGGTTGTTTCGTGTGAAGCCGTACTCTCGAACTTTTACAGAATATACAGGGCCATTCAAGAAAGAACAGCCACCATGACCTTTTAATAACCTCATCTATTTTTAGAACTTATCAAAATGCTACAATATGATGACAGGTTTAGAGTCAAATTCAACAACTTTCGTTGTAATCTATCCTGTAGTTGTCAAGAAGTTTTCAAGTCTAAGTGACAAAGCAACAGGCCCGGGATATAGGGAAGCATACATACAAAACATACACATACACATACAAAGTTCTTGAAGTCCAGTTGCCCTTATTCAATCATTCAACTTCAACAAGATACACATAACCAGAATGTATTATTTCTGTTCGTCAAGAGGTCATTTTCACCAACACAAACATTGTATCGTTGGTTGGTAATTCAGCCTGATGTAACAAAATGGCTCGTTTTCATTATTTCTGACAAATAGTCCAGAAATATATTGTAGTAGCTGATTTCTGCCGTATTTGTTAGAATACAATTAAATCTAGTAAATCATTGGGCTACCTCCAACCTCATCTCTTAAGTCAAAACCTTTAAACCGATCATTATCTGTAAGAATAAGAGGAAGGAGAGCCATTTAGAGGAGCCATTGTCCATGTATGAAGTTTAAAAAACGAAATAACAAAATTGACCTAGAACCACGTGCTGATCCAAAGAGGCCACTGCATCTCAGAGAATTGTCACCATCTTCCAATTCTGTGGGTCAAACCCTACTAAAGATTTAGAATGCTCAACAAGCTAAGCCACATCAAATATCCAAAGAGCAAATCTCGTCAGTGTTGGCAATTTATAGCTTCCATATAACAAAGGAAAAAATCAGCACAGTGCCATAGCTGAAAGGCTTCAGCCGCATGGACGTGACAGGCAAAACATCTTTAAAAGTGACCTGCAACATTTTAAAGTTTTACTTGTCTGGTTAATGATACAAGATCACTTTTATTTAATGACTAATTTAAGTGTTGGTTAAAATGACTTTTTGATTTATAAAATTTCCACCAGCATCACTCGTAACCTAACATCATTAATCAGTTTCACGGGTTGCTGTGAAGTAGTGTTGACATTTGAATCAAACCACTTCTCTCTGGTAAATGAAACTTCAATGACTCAATCTGTATCTATAATTCAAAGTAAACCAAGTTTGTCTGGTTGTGTTTTCCAGGAAGTGAGTGAAAGACGGCCCCAAACAGATGGGCGGCACGTATATAAGGTCCGCAGAGCCAGTCGGTCCTCCCTTTGGGCAGAGAAATTGTCCAGAGAAGGACAGCTGTGCCCAGGGCCGGGCATGTAGGAAGTGAAAACACACAGTATTTATGGCTCCCTCAGGGTCTGAGGACTCACTGACCTGGCATCCAGCAGCAGACAGGCAGACAGTTGGCTGACCAAAGTTTTTCACAAGGTCAGTCACCATGCGTCACGGTTTTGGGTCACAAGACTTTTGGGTCTGTTGTGACAGAACTGCACTTTCATTTTTCACATCCGGTGAAGAACATAAAAAAAAAACTAAAAGCTGTAAAGAATTCAAAATCAACTCTTTTTTACATAGCACCATTTGCCTTTTTTTGGGCCTTTTGTTGGACGGCTCATAATTTAGATTTAAGATCAAACAGTGCTTCACAGAGTAATAACAAATTACTAACCTCAGAACTGAATAAATCAAACATACTGCAGCAGAACTGAAGGAAGAGAAAGAAAAATGAAATCAGTAGAAGCAGCAAAGGTCCAGAAATAACACAGAATACTCTGTAGCAGCTTTTCTTGTGCACATCTCGAGATTAAACTGCACCTGATCAAACGCTACGGTCACTCAAGTGTGAGCCCGAATGCAAAAATGCGTGGGCAGTCTTGTGGAACTTTCAACCCTGTGATCACATTTTTATAGATTTTGTTGTCATTGATTTTGTCAGGGGGCTTGACAAACACCGTAAAAACACAAATATGGACAAACACATAGTGACATGACAGCCTGCTTGGTCCATTGAGTCATCAGTGACCTTCCCTGTGATTGGAGTTGCCAGGCCAATTGACCAAATCACTGATCTTTAAAAGCAGCTCTGTGGGCAGGTTGAGTAGTACTAAACACACACATTTACATCCGCACGTACACGCACAAACACACTCCATCCACCTCACTCTCTAATCAAGGAGGAGGCGGGCAAGACTCTGGGTCACCACAGCGACACTAACAAGAGGCGACAGCTCCTCAGCGCTTGAGGCAACGACCAGCTCGGCTGTCGAGACCACGGAGAGAGTCCGCCAGGCACGCACTGAGGCAAGGTTTGCTGTTTTGGGAGGTGGAAGAAGAAGAGGAGATATGGAAGAATGGAGGGGGAGAACAGGAAGCGAGCTGGTGGTATAGAGAGTTAATGAGAAAGCACGGATCTGAGAAATGACACTGGCAAATACACTAACTCTAATAATCGTTCCCTGTCTTTCAATGCACATTTACACATTCATCCAACTATTTTTAAAGAGAGGCACAACGCAACACCAGATATTTACAGGCAGCAACACACAAGCACACAGTTTGAATTGACACGCACCCTCACCAAGCCATGGAGCCCCGAGGCCTCCTTGCAGAGTGCTGTTGCCTTCCTCCCCACCTCCACTCCCCCTCACCCCCATCTCCTCTGGAACACAGTTTAACTTCTGTCATTTAGATGAAGCAAGTGAGTCAGTCTAGCAGCGGCGAGAGGATGTGACAGGCCGGTAATGGACAGGACAAAGAGGGGATTTATGAAGTATTAGTAAACCTTAATAATTCACTAAACGAAAGACCCCAGGAGTCCCCCCAACCGACCCACTGTGTATGGCTCTCATCCCAGCCTTGATGTTCTCTGGATCTCTCTGTCTGTGCCAGCGCATGATGGCAGATTTTGATAAATCACTGACCAGGTCATTCAATTGATTTCTCCTGTCTATTCCTGGCTATAAACCTTGATCATTCTAAAATGTAGTCTTCAGAAATGACACTAATGACATTTTATTATTCATATCAGTGCGGTATTTATCTAATTATAAGTGTCAGTGGCAGAATAAGTTCAAGTGGTTGGTAAGAAAGACTACATTATTGTCTAGAAATTCTGATTAAACCCATTCATCTTGATCAGCAGGTAGTTTGTCCAGGAGATGCATGAAGTTGTAATTGTTGAGGTTTTTGTACTTTTTTCTGAGCAATCGTGTTGGAATGTTTGTGATGAAACATTGTGAGATCCTGACAGCCACTGTCACGGTGTGTGGTTCTAAGATCAAAATGCCAGACCACTCAGGAGGTAGCTGCATAAAGAGCAGAGAAGGAGTTTTATTCAACGTGTTGACCGAACAAAACTAAAGGGGATGCAGGACAGGAACTCGAGAATTATACAACACAGGAAAGAGACGGAACAGAAATAAGTCATACAAAACAGGTCGGTGAGAAACAGTCACTGAAATTTAGTGTGAAACAAATATAGGAAGACACACTTACTGGAATGAAGAAAGGAAAAACAAATTAAACAGGAAGACAAGCTAATAGATGTGAAATAAGACGATCTGAAATGCAAAAGCAGAAAATCTAAAAGAAAAAATGACCAAAACCAGAGACCATGACAACCATACAATATTAGTACAACTCTAACCAATCTTTGATCAAGGTGAACTGAGTAGAGAGGAGGTCTCATTAATACCTATACATTAACCCATTCCGACCTTGAGTGACATTTCACCTTGTAAGTCATTTTACCTTTTTTGCATCAACAACATTTTCAAGACAAGCTATTATCATTTCCCTAAAGATACTGACAAACATGAGGGCAAAGTCAGAAATGAACAACAAAAGGTGAAGCTTTCACCTTTCAAATAGTTTCCATTTCATGTTTCTCCACAGAGGCTGAGAAACAAAAAGTTTCTTTGGACAATTTTATATTTTCCAGAGAAAACTCATTTTTAGAATGGTTTTGAAGGCCAATTTAAACAAAGCCTTAGGTCAGAATGGGTTAAGAAGACTCAACACTCCACAGCCAGAGGCTCAATGTGACTGTAGTGAGGTAAAGAGATGCGGCCGTAATTGCTGTTGCACCGGGAAGAGAACACTTGTGAAGGAGGTAATCTGGAACTTCACCAAAATATAATGGGACCAGTCTTTGCCACTGCTCTCCATTAAGGTTGATTATATTTGACCTGATTGTAGACCTATTACCACTATATCAACCTTAATATTTCCTCTTAGATGAAAGTTTTTTATCCAAGTTAAATAATAGACTTTAAAATACACCCATTAAATTTATAAACCACCGAACGGCTTTGTACTTAGTATAGTAAAGATTTGTTAGCATTCATTATATCAACCGTTCTGTTATTAGCTTTATTTTAAAATTCCTCCTCTTAGAGGAAAGTTTATCCATGTTTGTTACTTTTTGTTAGTTTACTCAAATTACCTGTTATAGTTATACCAATCCAACTATTAGCTGAATTTACTTTTGCTCTGTTATAGTTATACCAATCTTACTATTAGCTAAAATTACCTGATTGATGTTCTGTATCTGTATTTCTGTGTTTGATTTTTGATGTTTTTATTTCTGTATTTCTGTACCTGATTGTTGTTTCTGTGTTGTAAAGCACTTTGGATCGCCATGTTGCTGAAAAGTGCTGTATAAATAAATTTCACTTCACACTTCACTTCACTTATCTTGCTGACAAACACAAAAACAGGAAACCAAAGAGAAGGCGCTTATCAGCTCTGCTCTGTGTTACTCATCTGCTGTGGAATGATAGAAGTGCCACAAAAAAATCTAAATAAAGTAAAAGAACAAGAATATGAATGAGGAAATGTGAAGTGAAATAATAAACAAATCAACAAGTATTTTTCTTTATCCATTTTAATCAAATCTAGTTAATAATTATTCTTTTTGTTTTCTTTTCCAGATTACTTTTACTTTTGTTATTTCTCCTTACCATCTGCTTTTACCATTTCTCTCTGTAAAGTTACCCTTAATATAACAGAACTTGTTCTCAAACATAGACCATCTTACTTTCAAGTCAGTGAAACTAACTCCAACACAATGCCTTTAGAGTGGCCATTTTGACCCAGAATGAGTGTTAAATCCCAATACAAATAAAATTTTCCTTACTCTGGCAATAGTTTGTCAGCATGGACAACAGCACACAACACAGTCTTATTTTTATACTGTATATGCAGTACATACCTGAGCATTCTGTGTTGGGTCTACTATCGAAAACTCCTTCAAAAGCCAGGGTGCACTGCACACACAGAGGAAGTGTATTTCCTTCCCCAAATACACCTCCTAGTGACATATTTTGCATGTACTTCATATGACTGTGTTGCATCATTTTGTCCATGCTACCAAGATTTTTTCAGAGGAGGAATTGATAGTCTGAGATGATTCCAAGGTATCATTTGGCATTGCTCATGGTATTTGCTTCCAAGAGCAAAATGCTGAAAGGGCAACAAAGTCCAGAAGAAGAAGAGGGGATGGTGGGGGTGTAAGTAAGCGGGTCCTCAAAGATCAGGGTAACAAAGCTGCTTGGTCTGTGTTGGGAGAATCCCTGTTTGGCTTAAAACAGACATTTTGATAATGTTAACCTTTTAAATCAGTCCATTACAATGTGACACTATAGGGTGTCAACAGGGTGTTTACAGAGCTAAATAAAAAAATGTTGTCTCCTTGTTGAGTCTAAAGAGAGCAGGAAGCCTCATCTGTATCTTTAAAAAAATCAGGTCAATATCAAATCATTTAAGTGTTGTGTTTAGGACTTTTTGATTTGTTCTGAGCGGTAAACAGAAGAGAAACAATCCCCACCTTTGTCGAATTTGGGGTGCCTCCTCTCACCAGCGCCGGCCACCAATTAACTGTGATCAGAGCTTAACAGGTCACAATCAGTCGGACAGGTGGCCTAAAGGGAAACACACACAGCCTCGCACACAGTGCTGTTCCTGCACAAACATCGCTGCTCCATCACCAAACAGGGCTAATTCCCTCCCTCAGCAGCCATCTCTGTGACAACTGCAGCCGTGGCTGTGAGTGGCAGGCGCAATCATTAGATCCTGAGACACCCCCACTGGCTGCTCTTTTTACTCTCCTTTCTGTGTGTGTACTGACTGATAGTGGCATTGGTGGGGGTTACAGAGGAGCAATGACGGGTTTCAGTATTGAGGCCTGGTCCAGTCTGCTGTGGCCTGTTGTGACAGCCCTGTGGCCTGACCACTCCAACCCTGACCCCCCCGTCACCCTCCTGCCTGCATCGCCCCGAGAGACGTAGAGGGTGATGGGAACTGGCACCGCAGGGGCCGCCTTGGCTGGTGCCTTTGCTGGTGGTCTCTGTGGCCTATTAGTGTCCTGCTATGGGCCTGTCAGACTGACAAAACAGGGGCCTGTCAAATTAAGTAGGGACTGAATATTGGAGATATGTATTCAAACGCACAGAGGGGAAATGGTGGTGGGGAAGGGTGAAGAGAACCAGGATGAGGAAACCACCGGTGCTAATGTCGATGCTAAGTGAGAGTGACAGGTGGTGAGCTGATCGGAGGGGAAGATCGGAGAATGAGAAAGAGAGACAGAGAGAAAGAGTAACAGTGGTTGATAATGGTGGTGTGGTTGTCCTGAGGAGACTTGTTAAGGGCCAGTCCAGACACAACCAGACAGCTACCATTCCCATGGATCTGAGCGCAGGTAAACTGCTCCAAGTTTGTTCCAAACAGCTTGGAGATACAACACTAGCACTTAGTGACATCAAACTGATGAGGCCTGTGCACAGGTATGTGTGTCTGTGCATGCACTGTTGAATCCTCCCAAAACACAAAGGTATTTAGAGGAACAATAACTCTTTCCTCTGCTGGCCTGTAAGGTTCTGCTGACTCTTACTGTCAGTCTGTACATGAAAAAAACAAGCGTTTTTTCTGGGCTCCAAAGGCAGTCTTTTAATATTACGCAATTAAAGTTTATGTCTCTTCACTCTTTCTGTTTATTTAACAGGTACATAGGGTCACTCATGCTTCAGGACAGTCCAACATGTAGCCAAACTCAGCCTACCGGCTGTCAATGCTGTCCAAGTGTTTCACAGCGCAGCTGAGTCACTGAACATGGACATACTAAACTTCACTTCCATGTTGGAATCTTCATGTGTGAGCTTCATCATGTGCTCAGCCCACAGAAGAGGGCAGTGACACGCAGGAGCAGGTGAAGCATCAGCAGCTGACGAAGCCCTGTGCGAGCGCACATATGAGCATGTTGCGAGGGGGCACTATGGCAGTGTGTTTTGGAGAGGGTTGCGTCTCTTCCTCTCATGTCGCTGTGCGTTGCTGAGATGGAGAGGCTGATGCACAGTGGCAGCTCCCCCTTCGCAGCCACAGGCCTGCCCAGAGCCACTGCAGATGATAGTTTTAATTGCTTTCAATCTTTCAGGCTAGTCCCTGCCCAGTGGCGCAGAGTGCATGTGTGTGTGTGTGCATGCCTGACATGGTTTTTTGCTGTGTTTCTGTGTGTGCGTGTGCACACATGTGTTGTGATTATGCCGAATAGTTATTGTCTGAGGATGCTGTACACATATGTGGTGTGTGTTTGATGAATGTGTTTGTCCATTATGAGAGAAAGATTAACAGAGAATTGAGGCCTCGCAGTGATACATCTGATGCACACTTCGGCAAAACACTGAGGAAGACATATGTTTATCAGACAGTCCTCATGAAAGCATGTTTCCCAATTTCCATAAAGGCTATATGTGCTTATAAATAATAAAGTTAGGGGTTTACATGCAAAGACCTCAGAACACACACTTGCGTCCTTAAAAGCATTTTAAAAGTGGTGAACTACAAAACCAACTGGTCAATAATTCAGAGCAGAAGTGGAGATGGCATAACGGTGCACAGAAAACAGCCTGCAATTAAAATGTCAGTCATTTATTCCATGTGTGAATTAAACATCTATGACTAACGCAGTCAACAAGGTGGATGTGGTCTGTAAAAACAGTGTTTTATTGCGTATCACACGATATCTGTCAGACACATTTCATCTGAGCACAACATGTCCGACCAAAATGCATCAGAGTACCTCAAGTGAGGTGCGAAACAACAACAACACAGCAATCCAATTTGCAAAAGCAGCAACAAATAAAACATAAAAAACATTTCTGATGACACGACAAGTGTCAAAACACGCCCAGTAATAACAACAAATAAATTAGAAATACACAACAAACACAATACATCACACCAGAAAACACAGAACAGAAAACACAACAGCAGCTCACAAAGGCAAGAACATGACAGAGAAAATGAGTACCTTTTAAAAGAGGATGACAACATTTAACAAGACCCAATATTGAAACAGAAAAATATGATGTTTGGAAATACATGCTTCACAAAATGTATGATTCTGGTTTCTATTTAGCTGTTTTGCTTTGTGAAATGATGTGTCTTGTTTGGATTTTGTCTTTACAATATATTTTTAGTGTGATTTGCAACCCTACTGGTGTATTTTGGCATCTATACATCTATACCTTGGATTGGTCCAGTTCAGCCTCAAAATATTGATAAAGAAGGAAGTCTGGACAGCTTTGAGATGCTATATAAATGTGGGGATCTACTGAGAAAAGATGAGTAGAGAGTGGAGGTGAAGAAAACCCCAGACTAAGTAAGAGGCACCAAAGATTTACCAAATGTTTTTCCCATTTTCACATTTGAAAGACCAGAAATGAAAATAAGTTTAAAAAGCTCCCTTAGATGATGTCTATCTGATGGCAGAGATGATTCTGTTGACCTGCTCACACCTCTCAGCCTCTGCAGAGCGTTCCCCCTCGGTGCAACCACACAACATTCTCAGTCGACCTACTCTTAAGAAAACATGCAATCCATTTACACCGGAGCACATGTACAGCAACCCCTATCCTCTCCACCCGCCTCTTCATATTCCACACAGACGCACACACAAGCGCATCTGGCCTGGGGGTAAATTAAGCCCTAACATTCCCACAGAGGCTAATCTCCATCCATTTAGAGGGCTGTAATATTTAATCAGGAGGCCCTGGACCATCTCCCAGCACCACACGCAGTGACGTGGGTCATATGTTCACAGGAAAGGCCAGCCCAGAGGCGACGGAGGGGAATTCACTGCTAAAAGCCACAATGTGTTCAACCACCAAGCCTCATGCTGTACTGTTCTCTGTGATGCCGCGCTCCTCTCAGCTGAAGGAGATGGGTAAACAGAAAGATGCACTGGTTCTGGATGGGTGTAAGTTCAGTGCGATCTTGGTAAATATGTTGCAAAAGGAAATTTGTTTCCTTGATTTGTCAATCACCCACCCTGCCATGCGCTGGCACGACACTACTAACTATGATACTGCAGTAATATATAATTGATATATCATTTTCGCATTGTTCTTTTAGGTATTATCAGAAATAAAATTGAAAAATGCGAAGGATGCACTAAAAAGGCATTTTTAAATGTCTGCTTCGTCTCTCAATCTGCTAAAAACCTGATGATTCAAACTACGTTACAGCAACACAGAAACCAGACATTTTAAAGGTTGAAGCCATTGAGTCACCAGGAGTTTTTTTTCTTCATAAATCGCTTTTTAAAAAGCTGTTAAAGGGGGGAATTGCATTGTTTCCATAATGTTTGAGGGACACACACAACACAGAATTTGAAAACACCAGTCAAAATCTACCAATGCTGACAGATGAGAAATGAGTATTGGTCTCCACTCTGGGGTTCTTTTTTTCACATGCCCCTAAATGCTGCCTTTCACATTAGAATCTTGCCATCTTTTGTCAGTCAACAAAAAAATGTGCAAAAAGACTTAAAATATGTGGTGGATAATACAAAGAAAAAAAATATATAACATTTATCATAGTTGGGTGCAACTAAAGACCTTATAAGTACTCTATATAAGTATTTTTCATTATCAGTCATATCTTTGCTTTTGGTTTCTTGGAGTTTTTTTTTCCAAATAAGTTTGAAGTTGCCAGACCTAACAAAGAGTCTCCTGAACATTTTACATTCTCTCCCCTCACGTGATTTATACTCTCACTTTACAAATAAAATATGTGTAATATCGCTTTCCTTTCTGTTATTTCAGCCTAAAAACCAAATGCAACAAAACCAAAGATTTTAGTTTAATCTTGCATAAAGCTATTCTGTCTTCATGACATGCTGTTGCCTTAATGTTCCTCTTATTTTGCCACCTCCCCACCTTTTTCAGTGTAAGTCTGTCTGACGCAGAACTTGCTCAGAGGAAGACAGAAGAGTGTTAGCCATCCTGCCTGGAGGTCTCACAGGTGCCAGGTGACACTCACACCCAGGAAAGGTCAGGCCTTGCACCAATCAGTGTGAAAATCCTGCACTGAAAACCGTGCGGTCCGTCTGTCTTAAACAATTCAGCGCTGCTGAAAGTTACATGTGCATCTGAACATACAACAGTGGCTGCTCGACTCAACCTGCAAATAAAACATGGCCTCTGCTGTGATTTTGTGTTTCATTAACACAACATTTACGTAGCTAAACACGGAGTGATAAAAGTGTCAAGTGAGTGACCAATGTAACGCCTGCTCCCTGATTCAGACTGACTCTAATGGGAAGCCCTGGTGAATTTTTCATGCGGCCCAGGGGGGGAGGACGAGCGACCGCATTGAGAAAAAGAAAGAAAGTGTGCAGCAGAGTGAAAGAGTAACTTGAGATCCAGGTCACATCCTCATCCTTTCATATGGCTTTTTGGTGAACATTTGCTGAGGAATGATTTATTAAATCAAGTCAGAATAAATCTTAAACACTGGAAAAAATGCCCCTCCAAAAATAAGTAAGAAAAACAACAAATACAAGACGTTTTTGCTTGAAATAAGCAAAAAAATCTGCCAATGGAACTAGTGAAAATCGGCTTGTCAAGATTTCTTGAAATAAGATGTGATATTTGGGACTTTTGAGATAAAAATTATCTTAAAAACCTTAAAAACCTCTGTAAAAAAAAAGCTTTTTTCATATGAAATCCGACTCAAAACAATTTGTTTTCAAGACTTTTTCATTTAACAAGATATTCCAGATGTATTGTCTTCAAACAAGTCCCTATATCTGGCTGAAATAGTACTTGTTAGGCAGTTGTGTCTTATATTAAGTTTAATGAGATATTTTAACTAGAAATGAGACAAATATACTTGGTAAGACTTTGATTTTTTCCAGTTAATTAAGTCAAAAATTGCAGCAAACTGCAATCCACCTGGTAGGCTTAGTGAGAATTTTCTGTAATATTTTTCATTAATATATTTGTACCAAATCTGATAAATAAGAGCAACCCGATCCTGATTATTCTCTGTGAGCCTTATGGATAAAAGCACTCTGAACAATGCCCAAGATCCCAATTTAATGGGCTGAAATTTCTGCAAGAAAGCTCTAAAAAATTATCCATCTGTTCAGCGCACACATGCCACAGCTCACTCAGATAGCTCGTAGCACTGTCTTGCGTATGCAAATATGTTTTGCCTGGAAATCTATTTGGAGTTGCTCGAAGGAATCCAGAATGGCCCTCCTTCTGTCTCCCCTCGCCGGCTCACGCGGGGCTCTCTCTTGCAGTCGATCTCCTCTCGCCTGGAAAACATTTTCACCAGCTCCACATGCACGGACATACAGCGCCTTGTCTCAGACAGCTTACACCACCATGGGCCAATATGCAGATCTCATGGGCCTTCACTGATGGTCCTGTCCGCAAGCAGAACAAGGAGCCCTGAAACTGTTTGCTCAGTTGGATAATACATGCAATGTAGGGACACAGGGAATAATCATCCATTCTGTAGGGAGGCCAGTGTTTTTGACTTTATGCTAAGTACTTAAAAGTCCCTCTTTGATGCAGAAACAGAAGTGTGTGGTGACACAATATCATCTAATTTGCAGTATAATTACAATCATGCTGGCACTTAAATCAAAAGTAATAAAAACTTATACAAAATTATGTTAAAAGTTTTGCTAGGTTGTGTTTGAAGAATTAATAACGCTCTTGGGCAGAGATGCAAAAAGAGAAGATAGCGGTTTCTCTCTATTTGTGTGTGTCTATGTGTGTGTGTGTGTGTGTGCATACCAGAGGGCTGAGAAGGCAGGCTTGGGCAGATGGTCCACAAAGGTGTTACCACACAGTGAGTGGGCACTGCGATTGATGCATTGCAACATCCAAGAAGGTGGAACATTTGGCTGCTGACCCGCAGTCAGAGCTCATTGGCCCTGCCTTCTCCTTATTTAGCCGCTCTGAGAGAGCCAACGGGTGATTTGGTCAGAATAAACACACATTGGGAATGCAGCACTTTCCCACCCTGAAGGAAGCCTGCGCGGGCTGTGCGCTGGAAACTTCTCGCTCGTATCTGCAAGGAGGTCATGATGGTGGTGCAGGCAGGAAGGATGAGTGCACAGAGCCATGGAGACGAACGGAGGCGGAACACTGGGTTACTGTTACACTTGGATGGAGAAAATCTGACCCTGAGACTGTATTGAGGGGCCTTTGTTAGTAAAGCAACTCCATATGTCTTGATTTCTGCAAGTAACGCACAATGCATGTGTCTCATGTTTGTTTGCTACGGGTTGTTAAAGAACGCTTGTGAAAATATGGAGACAAAGCGACATTATATTTTATTTTACCTGCGCACCAGTGGAGAATAATGAGGCTACTTTCTATTTAGACTGGGAGGTTTTTATGTATCTGATACCTATCATAAATATGTATTGTCCTGTTTCATAACCAGCCAAACAGGCCACAATCTGAAAAATAAAGTTTTAAATGAATTTGTCAATTCATTTCTTTATAAAAGGTTGATTAAATACATGCACAAGCAAAGATAAATGTTTGAAGATTAGATCATCAGGATAGAGGGGCTGCAAGAGTTCAAAGACCAAATAATGCAATGACAAACAATGTTAGTTATGCACATGGTGAGATTTTATTTCAGACCCAAAAGCACTCTTACATCAGTTGAAACATAGAAAATTCATGAGTGAGCGTGCCAAACAAAGGCAACGTTATACTGCAAAGGATTTTAAACGAGATAGTTGCTTTCTGTCTCACGGTGCAGCAAAAACCATCAAGTCTCTTGTAAAGATTTTAGGTTTATCGCCAAGTCTTCTGACAAGCAAATGTGCACTCACCGCTTGAGATATGATGGTCTGATTTTGACAATTCAAAATGCAAAATTTCAGCAACTTGAGATTTTACTGAAATCCCTGCAGTTTTGTTTTTTTCCAATTTAAACTGCACATTTGATAATGCCTGTTAACGGTTATCTTTTAAATGCATTATGGCAAAATGATAATGTCTTAGTCATTTGAGTTGTTTGACATATTAGTTCTCTACATGTTCACCATCTGCAAATAAAATTAGGGTTAATACATTCAAATTACTGCAGATTGTGGTTGTTTTTTTCTTGAAGTTTTAATGAGTTTTTGGTGCCAAATCACATTAGTGGATAAATGCTGGGTGATAGAAAAAAAAACAATTCGGGCAAGTTGCTGTGAGGTGACCAAGTGCAGAGTGCCACCCCATGGATACATATGGCATGCCAACTTCAGCGCTTCACACTCACACATGCATTTTTTTGGGGGGGGTTGATTTCTGAAACAATGGTTCAAAGAAAAACAAAAAAACTCGTAGATTTCTCAAACTTTCAAACCTTTCCTTTTCTTATCCACTCAAATGTTATTCAAAAGGGGAAAAAAAAACTCTAATCTTGTTAAAAATGTTTAGAAGACTGTTTAATCTTTATCTTTTAAAGCTCGACTTCACATCCACAGTGGCTGTACTTTCACATGCCACTGCGTGTTCTCACAGTAACCAAAGAGAGGGAGATCTGAGATTCAAGAATGAAATGCAGAGATTAGAACAACAAACTGGGTTACTGGTCTAGCCATCGCTTGATACATAAGCAGAGCTGCATTTTGTCTCGAGTATATAGTGCTGCTGAAAATAGGAAAATGGTTAATGTAGGAGGACATTCAGCCAAGATGGAAGGCAGTGTAACCCCGCTCCTCACTCCTCTTCTTTATCTAATCATTCAAGAGGTTTTACATGATTAAGGACACAGCGACTTTCCGACTGTATGGAAAGACAGCTCTAAATTTAAGAAAGACAAAAACACATCAGTATCAGTCCAACACCCACCCCTAAAGCCTGACCCCTGTCTGTATTGGACTCCACATCAAGTCAGTCATCATCCACCACCATCACGTTGCCGTTCAGCTCATACTCCATGGTGGCCCAGTCAAAGATATTCCCCTTGGGGACCTTGTGTTTGTAGTGCCAGGCCTGAATCATGCTCCTAGAGAGCACAGAGTCCCACATGTTCAGATCGGTCACCTCTCCTACAAAGCTCTGCACGGCCTCCAGCCCTCCCAGGTGTTTGTCTGGATCTTGCCCCAGCAGGATGGTGCCTTGTGGACGGATGCTGTGACCGGGCTTGTAGACCTGGTAGGTGCTGCGTTTCCCATCCACCCAAAAGGCAGTGAGGCCTCCGCGTGACTCCCAGGTGAGGCAGAGGCTGGTGCGGAAGGTGCTGAGGGGGGGCAGGTGAAAGAAGGCACCGTCGCCGCTCATGTAGAAGGAGACGCGGCCGTCCCTCTCGCGCCACACGTTGAGTTCATCGTAGTCAGCTGTGCGGTAGGCGAACAGGATGATCTGCCGCTCCTCCGGCAGCTCGGTGGCCACACGCATGCAGAGAGTGAAGGCTTGAAGCGCCATCTCCTTCTGCGGGATCAAGGCCACGAAGCTGAAGTCCGTCTCATAGGGGAAGACCAGGACTTTTTCGCTCAGACCCACTAGAGTCGACAAGACCAGAAATCTCTATCAGTATGAGAGCAATATACAATCAAAACAATTTGACCCCTGGGGAGTATGTCATGGTTTGTTAAGGTTTTCTCATAAGGTTTTTGTTGTGCAGTTATAACAATTCAACCTCTCTGTCCATCTAATGCTACTTTAAGTTCCTCTTAGGAACTAAGTCTAAAAAGTAATGCTGTAGGTAAATAGCTTCATAACACAAAGCAAACGTGACAGAAAATAAAGAAGCTGTCCAAAAAGAAAATGATTTTATCACACCAAAGAGGCTACGGTTTAAACAAAAAGTTACAAGATTAAATGTGTGAAAATAAAAACTGAGGAAAGCTTCACATCATTGCCAAGGACTTAAAGAAGAGCAAGGCAAAGTTAAGATAACACTATCAAGTAACACAAAATGATTTCTTCCAGACAACAACCACGCGCCCTCCACCAATGCAGCAACTACAACCTCCTAAATGTGTTCCCTCACTTTAAATCTCATCTTCAAGAAGAGCATACATTCTCAATAGGATTGAAAACGGGCGACTACACACAAAAGGCGTTGATGTTTTCATGAGATAGTTAAGAATGTGCTCTTTAATAACAAGGGCAGAGTAATAACTTGCTTCTTTATAGAGGACACAGTGTACAGATTATGAGAAAAACACTGAACAAGGAAACACCTGCTCAGAAATCTTGCTACTTTTCATTCTTGGGTTTGAAGCCCATAAAATTCAGCTTGAATGTGTGAGGAAATATTGAAGACCTGTAGATTTTTGGTTCAACAGTACGTCCAGCATTAGAAGAGCCGTGTTACCAGAAGAGGAGGACCGTCTGTCCTATTGACTGCGTGACTGGCATCAGTTATTTTGGAGAAGAATGTGATGCCCTCACTGCGTAAATTAAAGCTTGAGAATTGTTTGATTTTCCACACAAACAGTATGATGCTAAGCATACATCCAAATCAAAGCATGGTTCAGGAATCGATCCTGGAAGGTCTGTGAGTGCCCATCTCAGTGCCCACATGTGAGTTCTACTGGAAATCTTTGGTGGGAGTTAAAGTGAGATTTGCTTCTGGAAACTAAAAAAAACTACTTCCCATTAAGGACAGGCTATAATTGAAAAAAAGGGGGGGTCAGAGCATTGTGACAATCCACCAGAAAAGAACTGAGAGACATGAAGGTTAAAGAATAAAATAGATAATGTCCATTAGTTGATTACTTTAGCCATTTTGGAGTAAAACTCACTTTCTCAACACATTCGGACCTGAAATTTACTTTTCAAGCCTGCACGCTCAAGTCATGTCAGCACACGAGCAAACTTTTTCTAAGATAAATATTATTAAGCAAGAGGAAAAGGTAAAAAGTGAACAATAAAATTCAAAGGTTTAACCTCTTAGATATTTAGTATTTCCTGTTTCCAGTTGATTCTGTGACTGAGAGGTAAAAGATTTTAGTTGATCGCTTTAAATTTTCCAGAAGTCCTTCGGGTTACAGAAGTTGTTTTTTTTTAAATTGAAGCTTTAGGTCTTAGTGGTTGAAGTAGTATTTGCAAGCTTATCATTATCATCAACTCTTTTGTTGAAGAATGCTATTTTTAAATCCATACCTTGCATGGTTGAGGAGGGAGTCAAAGGCAATACAGTTACAACAAGCAGAACCAAAGCGATCTTTGCAGGGTTGACATTCTGCAAACACACACATGATATTCAGACCAGGCGCAATCAGAGACATCAGACACCATCATCTTATTAGTATCTGTGCGAAAAAATAAATATTTACCATTTTTTATGTTGTTTTGGTGCTCCTCTGTGTTGCCAAGTCAGTTCCACTCACCAATATCCCGTGCCCAGTCCTCTTCCCTCCTAGCACAGGCCGTGATGTCATCTCTTTAATGGACGTCCTGACAATAGGCCCGGTGTGTGAGGGCTGGGGGACAGTCTGTCCGTGTGACCGAGGCACACATACACATCATTTCACCCACGTGACGAGACCAGCTGAGAGTGTAAACAGCGCAGGAAATTAATGTTATTTTAAGAGTAATTTTTTAAGGTTTTTTGCAGCAACATTGTGATTGTTTACAAAATGCTTAGCTGTGTCGTCATGTATGTATCCATGTGTGATATGAAGCTGTGTACCAAAGGGATTCTCTGACAATGCACAAGGCTGCGCTTCCTCTGTTTGGTATACATCTTATTCAACAGAAGCTTGCCATGGAAATGTTATTGCATGTTTAAAAGAATTAATTGAATTAATGAAATTAATCTCTGAGCCAGTTTCTTTCTTTCTTAATTTAAGATTTAAGATCAGATTTATTGTCATGCATACATGCATACACACAAAATTTGTCCTCCGCTTTTAACCCATCCAGGTTGGAACCTGTTGACACACTCATGCTCATGCACAGGGTCACACACTCATAGAGACAGATGCCATACACTGCAGCAGTGGGCAGCCATTCACAGCACCCGGTTTTGTTTTTAAAATCTTCTGAACGGGATAAGTACAATAACTGGAAAAATGACTGTTTCACCACATTTTTGGGATGTTCACTCAACTTATTTAAAAAAAAAAAAAAAAAAAACAAACAAACATAGATATGATCAAGAGAAAAAACTTTTTTTTTTTAAATCATCACTGAATATTCTGGCTTCATAAAACATACCTCAAAAACTGTTACATAATTTGAACTTTTTTCCATTTTTGAGATGGAAGAAAAAAAAAATCTTGAGTTACTCTGTAAGTTGAATTAAAAAAAAAAAAAAAAGATCTGACCACAGGTGTAAATATCTGAAGGAGTGTGCTGCTGAAAGAGACTGTTTGTAGAGCTTAAGGAGCACCTGACTGAAAACATGGCCCCAACAAAGAGCTGTCAGGGGGACACAATGGAATATATGATAAAACTCGTTCAAGAAGGGTTCTTCTGGAGCCATGACTCATGATTTAATGAGCCGTTCGCAGTTTCACTGTACCGGCCATGTGCACTTAGACTTGCATGGCTTAATCTTTGAGACAAGCATATGCCACTGACAAGATCAACCGCGGGGGTGGATGCTGCTGTCGTATCTTGGAGTGTGGTAAAAGCTTTTAGTTATTCCCACTCGGCTGTGTCTAAATTTTTGGAGAAAGTACAAACAAAATGGGCAGTTGGTCCATTGGAAATACACAGGTCAACCAAGGAAACTGTGAAAGTGTCAGGACAGAAAGCTCAAAGCAACATGCCTTGAAAATAGAAAATACCCAACAAAGGATATTGAAACAAACCGGCAGAATCAAGAGTGTGTAGAAGAAGAAATGTAATCAGTGGAAGGAAATGGGATTTATATCCAAAAAAGCTCAATCACTAAGACCTGAATAGAAGAAAGCAAGGTCACAGTGGGATAAAGGGAAGTAGTCCCGCACTGTGGATGAAAACAGGGGGATGATGCTGGAGCTTGAGTTTGGTGCAGTTTCCAAAGAAACAGATAAAGAAGAAAACAAGCAAATACCCACAATCATTGATGATACGGGGGCTGATGTCAGGGAAAGGACCAGGGAAGATGGCAGTCATTACCTCTACTGTGAACGCACAGGTGGACGTTGAAATTATGGATACTTTTCTTCATTTTTTCTCTGGTTGATAACGCATATCGTGCCTAAAATCTGACTGAATCATTTCTGGTGGAAATTGAAAAAAACACAAAAAAAACAAAGAAAGGCCCCAATTCTACTTCACCTGAAAAATGCAAAAAGCAAAAACGTACTTTTATGTCATATCTGTGTTTTTGCTCATCTTTGATACAAAAATAACAAAGCTGAATGACTGTCCTCCAAGTGTGGCGACTCCTTCCTTTTTGCAAGGCGTTGCTGCTTCCATATTAAACTGATCCTTTTTATTTCTTGTGACAAATAAATAAAACATATTAATATGATTCCCATCAGCTTTACAACTTCTAGCGCCTTTTATGCAAGGTTTTCAAGCAGGGGCGAGGCTAGGGTATTTTTAGTGGTGCCAAGGCACCACCGTGAGATAGCTCGGCACCCCCTGGCTCAGCACATTTTTAAAATATTATATTATGCAAAAACACTTTTTTTTTTTGCTCAAGGATGCATTATTTTAGTGACCATTTTATTTATTTTCTAGCATTGTTTTTGTTTTAACTCTTTACTCCCAAAATAAATGTTGAGTCATCTTCAATATTTGTCTCAGGCTCTCTGTTATCCCTATCAAGCCACAGTCTTTTGAAATGAAGAGGTCAAAATTGAATGTTGTAGGGGAAAACACTACTCAAAGCAAAACTAATACGGCTCCAAAATTTATAAATGTACTAGTTCGCCTCAATTAGTGAGAAATAATGTGCCTCTGTGAGCACTGGGGGCTGGGCACCCCTAAAGATCAGATCCTAAAATCGCCCGTTTTCAAGAAAACACATTAAGAAATGCTGAGAGGACACAGTTGATGTCTAAATCTCTCGGTTGTTAAAATAAAAAGCAGTGTGGCAGTAAATGAAGTGTAAAAATCCTGATTCCTGAGCACATAAAGAGAAGTGTGAAATGTGGAGTAAAGGAATCTAGCACAGGCTTTTTTTTAAAAAAAAATAATAATAAATCAGGCCTTGTCATGATTTCCTTTCAGTTTGCTTTCAGTTCCCATTAATGGATTTCTAATAAGCAGCAATAAGAGCTCCATTCATACTTGGTATCACTTTAATGATCATCCAGCGTGAAACACCACAACAAACCAGCTCCAAGTTCACGGTTTAATGGGGACAAATGAAGACTTAATCAGGCATTTATGTTATCAACATATCTACATTTAATACAGTTTCTCAAGCTCCAGGGTTTCTCAAGAAAAAAAAAAGAACCCTACCAAATGAAATCTGAATAACGTCGGCAAATTATGTACACCGCCTGCTCCCCAACACAAAAGACCATCAACGGGTCGAATTCACCACAGACACATTCCGCTGGAAAACCTGTAAACTACGAGCACAGAACTAAAAATGCGTTGTACAGAGAGTGCCGGAGAGCCGGCACGCAAACATTCGGACTGAGGTACGGATGAGATAAGATGGTCGTTACTCTTCCAGCATTTCTATGACTGAGGTCGGGGCAGTGATGCTACTGAACCTCAAATCCTTGTGACAGGACACAGATCAGTTCATTCGTATCCGTGACACTGCGGAGAAAAATCATCAGCAAAAAGGTGAGAAGAATGCAAAGCGTCGTCGGAAGATAATTCACTTCATGGCCGATGCGAGTGTCCACCGTCGATCCAGGCAAACGGCACGAGCCCCACACACACACACACACTATACGCCTCAGCACATTTTTGCTTCTATGAACAACAGAGACGGCACAGACCACTTGTCAAAGCAGCAACCACCAAACAGCTGATGTTCTCTCATCTTTCAAGTTTAAACATTTAAACGTTTTTGAATTTATATCCAGCAATGCGAAAACTTTTTTTTTTTTTTTCTGTATACAGCCATTCATTTTTGTGTGTGTGTTTCCAGTTCAAGGCTTTTTTCATGAAAACCTGACATTGTCCAGGTAAAAAAAAAAAAAAAACAACAACTGTGGGCTGACTCTAAAACAATGAAACACATTATGTATACATTCAACTTATCTTAATTGTCAGTAATGGGGGGGGGGTGATTGATATGTGAAAGAAAACAATAATAATTTATTCAGTCTATGTAAAATTTTACAGTAAAGTGACATGAGTTGGTATGTATGAAGCCCCACCAGCAGGTAGAAAAAGGACCCTTTTCTATTATCATCGCGTAAAACTTACATACAAACAAGTCACAAAAGTTTTTTGGCATTTTAGTGACTACTTTAACAAATGTACACTAATAGATGGGCAAGGTCTCAATCTTTTAATGGAAAAATGACTATAAAATACTGGAGTAAATGCCAAATAAAAAGCCGATAAATTCTGCCAGTGTTTGTTTTTTTTTCCCTCTTTCTTTTAATATATTGGTGTATTTGAAACACTGTAGTGCAATGCTTTCCGAGAACTGTGGCACTCAGGGAAAGAAAGAGGGAAACAGATATGGGGCAGGGAGGGTGCGAGAGAGAGGCCTGAGAACAAGGCCCCTGTTTGAGTACAGAGAGGAGTAAGGCTTTAAAGAATAGAAACAGCAGGACAGAGAGGAAGAAAAAAAAAAAATAAGACTGGAAAGAGCGGAGTGAATGGGGGTCTTCAAGGGAGCAGCAGGCCATAAACAACGAGCTTCTGAGATTTGAAGCTAAAGTTTTACAGCGGAGATAAAATGTGGGGAGGGGGCAGGCTGAAATTTATGGCTCCCGTTTGGTAGTCCACAGTGTGGCTTTTCCTGCTCGTGTAAGGTACATATCCAGGCATGGGGTGATCTGTTCTCTACAGTCTTGTGTTGTCCAGGCTTTGTGTCGAGTACTGGGGTATGAGGGAGAAATGGGAGGTGTCTCTTCAGTAGTCCTCCACCCAGCCATTCTCCTGGATAAAGGCATCAATCACTTCCTTCATGGCCAGGTTTGGGATCAGCTGATCCTGGGTCAGGGGGCTCCGGGTGACTGGGTCAAAATGACCGACTCGCTGCACGGATGGAAATAGGACAGAAATGAGACAGAAAAATGGCCACGAAAGCTCTGATTCTTATGAGAACACGTTAACTTGTGCTGGAACAATTATCGAACACTAATATAACAACCAATGAATATAAATCTTCAGAAGTTATGAACGCATCTGGATTTATGATGCGTTTGGCCCCTTGGTTCCTCAATACATCACGCTTTGTGACATTGTAATATCAGCAGACACAAGCAAAAATAGGTTCTGACAAGGGGTGGACACGCAAGCTAACAACACTTTCACCTGTAGGTGCTCTTCAATGTCCTTGCGGTCGTAGGTGATTCCACTGGGTGTGATGCAGGGCTCCCTCATCAGCTCAAAACTGATCTTCCCACACAGATAATCTGGGATCTCCCGCTTCTGGTAAAAGAAAAGAGAATAGACACTTTAAGCGCCACACAAAGGTCAACGGACATAACGGACATGCTATAATTGCCACCACAACAGTGGGATAAAACGCAGTTTCCCTCATCTTATGGAGTTCATCCATTTTAACGACAAACGTCTGTTTAGAATTCATATCTGCGAGATTGTGATTTTTCTCCTCAGAAACCACATCAACCATACCAATTCTGTGCCAAACATTGCACTCAATTATCATAATAAGGGTGCTCCTTCAAAACTTGATTTATCCCTACATCTTTATCAGTCACTCAACTCTGAACACGTACTGGCACGAGCAGGAGATGCCCACCCTGCTGACAGACCTTACAGCTGACGACTATGTGAACATTACCTCAGAAAAGTCAACGTTCATCTATAGAAAGAGTCTTGGCAAACAAGCAGCGACAGTTTCCATAGGAACGGCATGTTCCCTAAATAAAAAATAACTGATTGTTTTAAGTATTTGTGCATTCTCGTCAGCGTTGTTGGCGTCATGCGGGTCGCTTATGAAGCAACAAACAACTGCAGAGAGGCCCGAGACAGCCTGTGTCCATTTCTGTTGTTTTTAAGTCAGTTACTAAAGTGAACCGTGTGTGGCAGGTATGTACCGTTAGCAGCCATGCATCAATGTGGGTGATCGTGACTTGTACATCTGTATATTTCTGCTTCTTGACTCGTGCGTGGATGAGTTCATGCCGCACAATATGCAACAAGAAGGGCAACAATTCCTCTTCATACTTACTTTTCTTTTCTCGTCCACTTGGGAGAACAGCTCGTCCATGTCCATTAAATACTTGTCCTTAGCAGGTCATGAAAGAAAGATGTTCGCATGAACGAATGTTTAATGTTTTTTCAAACATCATTTCGGCACTGAGTCATAAAGTAAGTCCTAAATAAACGTTTTAACATACGTGTTTTGATGAAATCTTGCCAGCATCACCTCCATTCTGATTGTCGTCTTGTTTTTCTTTGTACTCTTCTAGCTCTCTGCAACATACAAAAGGTATTGTAAAGTGTCTTTTAATCCAAAATACTCGCTCATTTCAGCAAAATACAACTTTCAGGCAATCGATTACTCACACATAAAGCGTGCTGCCACCTTACCTTTCCTTCTCAGCCAATATGAGTTTAGTTAAATAAGCATGCAACTCATTTTCCTGGTTGATGCGCTTCTCCTCGATGCTGTTCCAGCGTTTTTTCTTGGCAATGCGCAAAGCACTTGGGATGTCATCTCCAAAATTCAGCCTCTGCTCCTTTGCCAGGTTATAAGCTGCGAAATGAAAAAAAGGTGTGAAAATAAGTAAATAAAGTAAACACGCAAACACGTTTCATTTCACATGCTAAACCATTGGATATATGACGTCACAAACCACAGGAAAGCTATCCTGAAACTACATTTTCATTAAAGTTGTGGCCAAAAAATAAAAATATTGCTGAGACATGTATAGAAAATGCGAATAGATAATATTAAGTCTATCATTAACACAGCATCTACATTTCTCTCTTTTTTTTTTTTTTTGGTAACTCGATTAGCATCAACACCAGCACACTGAAACACTGAAACATGTTTTTCAACTATCAAAAACATCAGCGACTGTTCTTTGTTCTTTTCTTGGTCGACCTGCAGTTGCAATTTAAATTAAACAGAAGACTATTTGTTGCCCTTTTATATTAGATATATCCAGGGTTTAAATTGGGGCGGAGCGCTCCGGAGCTCCGCTCCGCTCCGCCTGCTCCAGTGTTCAAATTTAAAAAAAAATAAAAAAATTTTAATGTAATTAAATTCATTTTTCAAGTCTTCTAATAAATATTACAATTGTCAGGAAGGTTTGTCAATAATTACGCTGAAAATAAAAGCAAGTTTAGGTGAATTCCAGCACTGTGCACATGCGCAGAGCCATGACATCACAGTTAGCATTATTCAATCCAGCCAGGCAGGCAGTGCAACATGCGCGTCCGAGATTTTCTTCTCAAGTCGTGTCATTCTGAGTGAAACGAGTTTGCAGTTGGTAGCTGTCTGTGCTGTATCTTCGTGCTAGTTAAATATCACATCAGAATGTTTAAAAAAAAAAAAAGAGTTGGCTAACTGATTGAACGAATGCCTGCTGCAACATAGCTTTGTGTATGGAAACTAGCAAACTTCTCTCTTGCTAGTGAGACAACCACCAGCCTGGAGAGCGTGCTCGACTCCCAATCCTATGAGTTTGGCCAAAGTTATGAGGTCGCTAAACTTCGTTATTCGTTACAAATTAGTTATTCTAATGGAAAGGATGAGTGGTAGCCTACTTCAGCACACATGGTAAATGGGTAAATGGCAGTGTTGGTAGGGTAGGCTTTTGAAAGACTTTTTTTTTTTTGCTTCGCTTGTTAATAACAGATGGATTCAGTGCCACAATGTCTTTAGGTAGCTCAAGTCTTTTTCATTCTGTACTGTAGCTCTTGTTGATTTTAACTACATTCAAGTTTGTGAGCCAGTGCATAGTGGACCACCCCCACATACATTGGTATTTAACTTGATTTTTCTGTTCAGACGCTGTTACTCTGACAATGAAGCGGACACTGAGGGACTTTTTCAGTGGGTATGTTGAGGTCATTTTGGCAAAAAAAAACAAACAGCCATATTTAATACATTGGATTATAAATTCCTAAAACCTGTGTTTAGAATGTGAACCATATTGTATCCATTTAAGAGTACCACTGTCAGGAGCAGCAAAGGAGTAAGTGCAGGCCCAGCTGCTAAAAATGTCTATTTCTAGAAATTCAAAATGGTAGACATGGAGGAGAATAATCTTTTCATGTATGAAAAGTGCAATTTTCCCAGTCATAATAAATACTTAGAATCTGATGGTGGTGGTAAGTATTTGTGAAAAAGGTAAAAATTGTGAAAGGGCAGCATGAATTCTGGAAAGAAACTGCTAAAAATATTACACGGTGTACCTTTAAAGTTATGTTATTGTTGTGATATGTGCATATGAGATAAAAAAACTAATAAAGAACACAATGTGAATTAATGGTGTGTTAGTAGCAGTGTATTCACATAGTAATGTTTCGCGACATTGACCACTGCGAGTGAAGGGCTCCCCCACTTTACAAAAGCCAATTTAAACACTGGATATATCTCAGTTTTTCTTCCACTCAAACAGACAAATGCACACGCATGCACACACACACTGGAACCATACCCGCGTACGGAGGAATGCTCGTTCAATTGCAAGGGTGCCAACTAGATTTACCGACTTGGAGCCTTTTATTAGACCATTTTAGAAGCATTTTTTTTTTCTTTAAAAAAAAAAAAAAGTACCTACTGAAAAATGTAGCGATCGTTTAAACAAACATGATTTACTTTCCTTTGTGTGACAGTCCCCCACTGCTACAAGCACAGAAAGGGAGAATTTGTATCGGTTCATTAGATACAGATCATATGCTTGCGTGCTGCTGCTAATTCAATGAACAGGGAAGCCAGACGACAGCTGACGGGTACACGAATGTGACCGAGAGAGATGAAAATTCAGGTACTCTGTTGCTTCTGATCTAATAACAATAAGTGGACATATAAATATATGCAATAAGCAGATAGCAAAGTACCATCATCACCCTCCCAACACACACAGAGCAGATGGACCAATGAACATTTGGCCAAATAATATTCTTTATGTAGGCTAAAGCCTCATTAACAACAAAGTGGAAGGCCTCGTTCTTTCCATTTGTTTTCTCATTGCTAAGGGTAACTGGACTTCTTCTTGGATCTTGAGGACGTTTCACCTCTCATCCGAAAGGCTTCTCTAGGTCATTTACACCTTGGATCCTGTGAGCAAAACACATGCTTTCAAGTGGTCAGGTGGTTCAGTGATGCATGTGACTATAACAACCTTCCAAGGGTTGTAGGCCGCTCTACTCCTAAGTAAGCTAATACTCCCCACCAACTAGTTTAGAACTGAAAAAGCATTTCAGATGAGAGGTGAAACATCTTCCAGATCCAAGAAGAAGTCCAGTTACCCTTATTCAAGCTCTAGGATTGCCACGACCTGGGTGACTGAGAATCTACACAGACGTGTTTTCTAATTATTTCTTAGTGGCCTCAACTTCGCACATCACATTGGTGCTGGACCAGAACTGAGTTCCAGAGAAGTTGAGATGTCACAAACCCTGCTCTGGAAGAACATCAGGGCCCCAGAGTGAGGCCATTTAGTTACAAGTCTGAACTATTTCTAAGCCTATTTTTTCATTAAACAAGGAAGTAATGAGAATCGTGTGATTGTGTCACAAACTGGAGACCTAATGGAGGTTCTCATAATCATTTCAAAGTAAGGGCAGTTACAGATCGGCATGAGAGGTCATCCAACTGGGTTCTACTGGTTAAAGAGCCTACAGTCCTAACCTAAGATGATGATAACACAAGAAATCAACAGGTAAACTCAAAGTGAAAAAGTCAAATACCTGAGCTTTCAGTCAAAAAAACGGATCAATTACTGTATGTGGCTGAGATACTGCAGACAAAAGATCACTGACTGTTGCATTCAAGGCACGATATGTGGCTTGCAAATCTAATGACAAATTTTCAGCAAGAAACACCTATAAAGCTCAACAAGAGCATAAAAAACGTGTGCCAGGAAAGATGCACCGATTGAATTACAACGCGTCTGCCAGCAGCGAGAGAAAATCTACTGTCTGCAGAAGAGATCGAAATCACTAAAATGACAATATGAAGCATGAACTATTAGATTCAAATGTTAAACTGAATTCCAAAACAACTTCAAAGGAAGCACGTTTACAGAAGCAACGCAACTGTGTTTTTGAACTGACTATTATTTGTTATTTCTGCAGTTTGTCCGCTTATTACCGAGGCATTAATCAGTTTTACAGATAGTTGTAAAAATTATAAGTCAACTGAAGTTATGCTGGTGCTCCTAAAATTGTCAGGAGGGAACACCAGTGCCATAAGTGGAAAAGTTTGGTCTTAACCCCAGAGCATCCACGTAGCATTCGCCAAGCTTATATATGAGAAGAGGGTCTCCCTGTGTTGTTCCACAGTCAAAATGGCAACAATTTCTATAAATAAAACTTTTACACCTCTCAAAAATGGCCTTAAAATGAAAGTATGAGAGTTTGCAGTACTTTTCTTTATTATCATTAACAAAATTTAGACTCTGAGACTATTAACAGCGGGGACAGGACAGTGACAGAGCTTGAAAAGAAGGAACTGCGTACATTCAAGATCTACGAGGAAATACATGTGCAAGACTGAGCAATATAAGATAAAAAACCCTGCAACAATTTCACCATCTTCTAGAAGTTTGCTCTGACCTTTCTGCAGGTTGCCAATGGCCTCGTCGTAGTTCTCCAGCTCCAGGTGACATTGGCCCAAGAAGAAGTGGGCCTTGACCGACTGACTATCCAGCTCCAGTGCATGCTTACAGTCTGCCAGAGCCTTGTCATACTGCTGCAGCTTTACATGGCAAAGAGCCCTGTTGGTGTAGTATACTGCCACAGATGGATTGCGGTTCTAGGAGAGAGAAAACACCAGACAATGCACATGCACTGTGACATTACAGCTCCGTGGTATAGTCGTTTCCCTTGTCTGCATTAACAATAGCATCAGTAGAAACATCATCATTCTTCTGGCTTGGACACCTTATTTCAATTTCCTTTCAGGAAAGACCAAAATGTAGGCATCCTCAGCATTAATGTTGCATTTGCAGTTACTCACAATAGCTTTACTGTAGCAGGTAGCAGCCTCCTGGTACTTGCGGCAAAGGAAGAGCCGGTTCCCCTGCTCCTTCAGCTCCTGTGCGGTGGAACTCTTCTCCGGGCTGCCGGCCATCTTCTCCACCGGCTCCGCGGGGCCCGCCTCGCCCTGCTTCCCTATCCTGTTCCCCGTCTCTTCGGCTGGCTAGATGACAGGATTCAGAATATCCTGTCCGCCCTGGATTGCACAAACTAGATCAAAGACACGATGCATGTGAAGGTAGCATCCGCTGCAATGCACCTGCAATGCGCGTCATGAACGATTTAGGTGCAATGCTGCTCGATGCCATCCAAAAGGCATTCGTTTAATTCGCTGACAGTGCACAGAGCTGAAAAATACAGCTAGGCGGCTAGACTGCCGGCGAATTAACTATTCATATGACGGATATCAATGGGTGCTATATGAGCTGCACAGCTAGCCATCGAAAAACACTACACACCCACTGTGCTTGGTGTAAGGCTTTCTCAGTGAAACGTTACAACAGAGGTATATAATGGTAGTTAGCCGCTATACACAAGTAACTTTGCTTGCACTGTCATTTGAAAAATAACTATTGTTGTTACATGAATAAAGACACCTTGACAATTTCGCTAACTTTAGTCAATAGCTCATAAAGATCGTTGCTATGCTATATTAGCTCATCTAGCATAGCGAGCTATGTTAACGGTCTACGCCGGGGTAGGCTATTTAAATGACTTAAAGTAGACGTACAAAACGTCTAATTTAAGCAGCATCCGATATGTTAGACCTATTGCTATCTGGGCCACAACCCTGCCGTATTGGCATTTTTAAACATTTACTCCAATGCCGCTAGGCAGCATCAGAAAACAGAAACGAGCTAATGCTAAATTAGCTTAATTTCAACACAGTCAACTGCCGTCTATTTCCATGTAATTTATTGTTTGTTCTTGAGGCACGAAGTTTCTTGTCCTTACCTTTTATTGGAAATCTCACATTCAGATGTAAAAGATTTGATCAAATTTTATATTAAATCTTAATCGCTTTATTTTTTCCCCCTACGAGATGTCATGACAGGTTGTTGTTATACTGACGTCAAGCGCTTTTACGCGATATCAACGGAAGCCGAGAGGATAACAAACACGGAATAAAACTGTAGGTACGGGGGCAAAAAAAAAAAAAATGTTTGAACGTCTAAAACTGAAAAGATAAACTGAGGAAGGTCTCGGATATTAAATTCTAAGTTAGCAAACAAGGGCTAAGGTAATACGTTTTAAACATTCCCATCCATTGTCACCTGTTAATTCTAAAAATGTTCATTTTTCAGGTGATTTATTTTCTCGTTCCTTTTAAAATAAGCATAAAAACAATTTTAAGCTATTTTCTCAGTATGATATATTATCATGGCAACTGTTTAGAGTTTTGCTGTATCTTTCTATGACTGAATGTTCTACTTAAATCACACTGTATTAGAAACTTACAAAAACGATCATTTATAAATATATTGATGTGAATTTCTTCTTTTAAAAAAAGCGTATTTGTTTTGGGTTTTTTTTCTGGCTTAAAATAAATTCCAGCCGTAGAAAAGGGTTTACTTTCCCATCATTCATCCACCCACCAACAAATGCACTTTTTATTAAAGTAGTGCCTTAAACTGACCTCAATACCTGTCAGATTGCTCTGCTGTCTGACAATGTAGAAAAGTCGCCAGCAGATGGCACCCCACAATAAAAGTTAGTTCAAACCTCAAAACTAACACGCGTAAGAGCTCACTTATTAAAAATAAATTGATTAATTAACATAGGAGATGCAGAAGAGGTTCTGAACAAACACACAGAACCCATAATATCAGGAACTACAATAGCAGTAATGTGGTTAATTTATATATATCATCAATATGACAATTATAATATATTCATATATAATAATACAAAGGGATTCTTTATTTGGCAAGCAAATTAAAACATCACAGAGTTCAGTAGTCTGTGCCATTCTCAGAAAAGGGTAGTATGATAGTCACAAATTTCAAACACATTTTCATAGAACATACCACCCACAGAGAGGTCTATATATGACGTTTATAAGCTTTTATAATACAAATATCATTCAAGTTTAGCAGTGTAGGAATTAGCAGGACTGTGACCGTGGACAGGGTCACTTTCATTCCAGCCATTGAGGGCTTGGTACAGAGATCAATGTGTGAAGATTAGGACACATCCCCTGTGCAAACACACTGATTAATGAGTGAGGGGTGGTCTGCTGAGCTACAGACCCACCAGAGATGTGTGTCCCCAGCTGTGTTTACCTATCTCCGCCAGTCTGGTCCACTGATCCCCAGGACACCCACCAAACCGAACTAATCTTTAAGTTACAATAACACAAAAGCTTCACTTATTGATGTAAATGGGGTGGACACAATGTTAAGAAACGCATCTACAGCTTACAAAATAGTCCCAAAGTTTGTTACAATTCCCCCCCAGCAGTTTTCACAACATTACATCCTCTTTGAATATGGGATATATTGAAAGCTTTTCTGAAAACATCATCCTTCAAAGACTAATCCCAGCCAAGAAAATCTACTCTGTCACTTGCTTCGGTTACATTTCTGCTCTTCACACTTCACACTTGCTGGCAGTCTTTTTATTGCTTCAAAATAAATGTGTATAAAAAAATGATTGCCTGAAATTATAATTCCATATTCAATTCAACTCGAAGTTTGTGTGAATGTTTCTTAAGTATAAGGTTCTACAGTATTCAATCATTATACAAGATCCTTTGCCCAAGAGTTGGGAACAGAAATCAGACTTCTGTATTTTGATGCTGATGCAAAATAATGTGTGAAGAAACTTGCAGAACTACAGCAGGGAGTAATTACAGTGATTTGGTGCTTCTATCTAAATACACCCCATGGAATTAAATTATATGAATAGTTTGTCTGTTTGTAGTGCCCATTGCCCATTTCTGCTTGTTGCTCTTCATCTACTTTTTCTATTCAACATGCCAACCGTTGTCCTCCGCCATCCCCTCATCAAATCCAACGGCTGCCCACTGCACCAGCTGGCTGAGCTTCCAGTAACCTTGGCAACGGGACCAGGAAGTTGCCCGGCTCCTTTGGCACGGCTAAAAAGCTGACACTTCCTGATTGAGCCTGGTCTTTCTTTCTGCCCGTGTAGTCGTTTTCCCTTTTGGCAGTGTTCTCCACTTTTCAGCGCCAAACGCAAAAGCAGAGAGAAAGGATGAACACACTCTCCTTAGAGTTAAGGAAGCCTCGGGTTCAAAAGAGTTAAACAAAAGCCGTTATTTGCCACTGTGGTGGGCTTTTGTTTGATGGCTTTGCTCATTTTGAAATGGGTAAAGTCTCAAAAACGTATCGCAGTTTATTTCAATGGGCCTGAATTCAGCATGTACAGAACAAACAAATAAAAAAGGACTAAATAGTTTCACTGTCTTAAGTGTAAAAAGATTGATGCAGGAACAATGAAGTGAAGATCATTATCATCAAAATAAATGTTTTCAAACAGTGTCTTGTATAAACTTTCTAAATATCACATAAAAACATAACAGTAAGTCTGCTCAAACTCTCTGTATATTTTTACCGTAACATAAAAAAAACGCTTATAGAGGCACACACGTGTCCAGCTGTCAACAGTTTACCTCTTTAAATCAACCGAACAGGGCACCTGTTCCTCCTCTTCTCTGTTAGTTGAATTACAGCTTTTTTTCTCATGCATTTAAGTTACTGTACTCTCAACATCACTTGAAATGAGGGCATATCCTCAAGGATTTCTCAATATAAAAATAAAGGTAGAATGAACAGAACACATCAAGCTCTGCTCTAATTTCAACTACTCGAGTAGAAGTACATCATACTTCACTTTAGGAAGTGTTAGTTTCTACTTCTGCGAAGGAGTGTGTACGAATTCGAATCGAAATATCTTATCAATGTATTCAGTCATTTATTCTCCTATTAAATTTAATTTTAGTATACAGCCTCATTCAGACAAACAAACAAACTTGCTGAATACAGGTGGAAAAATACATGCACAACATCCAAAAACACGTTTGCACAGCCTTCTCAAGGCTCAAGCTCATTTAATAATCACTAAGTTGTGACTAATGGAAGTGAAGTGAATAGCTGGCCTGTGGTCACCCTGAAATTCTCTTTTGCACATCATGGATGTTTGGGCTACAGAGGAGGGGAGCTTATCAGTGCACAGTTCAAAAGCCAGCATCCAAGGTGAAGGAATATAAATGACATGGGTAGTTTGCACATTCATCTAGACACCAACAATGTTGAATGATATGTTGCAGACAGACATTTATAATGTCAGTAGGGCGATACTTAACTACATTCTGCACAACAGCATGGATGTGTGATAAGAGAGTTTGGGTGTTAAACTGGTCCAGAACAGATTAAGCAAAACAGTGAAAAGTTCTTTTTTTAAGACATGTTGGTGGGCATCACATTAAAAATGGCAAATATTAATCAATAAAGCAAAAAATTTTGTCTAGAACCTAGACATTTTATAAACTGCATTTACACCATCTTTATTTGAATATATACTTTAGATTATTTAGTGTTAATTAAGTGTCATTTTAATGGCTAAATACCGTTTTGTATACCATTTTTGTTTTTTGACAATAAAACAGAAAAAGTAAAGGTAATTGCAGCAATAACGTGCACTAAAAGTTCCATTCGGCTTTCGACTGTAATACTCATTGGAAGCAACTGCATTCCTCGACAGAAGTAACGAATATCGGTGAGGTGCTGTTGGAGCTCAAATAAAAGCAAAATCATTTGAGATCCATATGGAGGCCGTTTTATACTTTTTAGGTTAAAGTTAAGGGTGGCATTTTCATCTGTTTCATCTGAAACTGAGCTGATGGATCCTTTGCTCTTGCAGGCCATAACACCTTATAATTGTAAAGAGAATATGTTTTAATCCCGACCATGATGGTTTTCTATCCTGATAAAGTAGTTTTGACTTCTGAAACCTCGCCAAGTGATGTTGTTGTCTACACCCCAATTAGGCATGACAAAATTTTGTATTAACACATTTACATGTTTACATGTAACTAAGGCAACCAGTAGAATGGAAGGTGATGGTCATGTTGTAAAAGAAATGTATTTTAGCCCCACCTATGATCGTACTCTAACCCTTACCGAATAGTTTTGATTTCTTACTTCAAGTAATCTGAACAAAACACAGAAATGGAAAAAAAAAAGTTAGATGTTGGTATCGAACACATGTTTCAGGTGGTCGTCTCATGGGGATGATTAAATGAATACAACCGTCCTTCTGCCTCTTTATGAGAATCTTTTTGGCTCGAGAATGATGTCTGCTTTGATGTGGGGACGGCACCTTACAGGATACCGTTATGGGTCGCATTTAAGGGTCTGAACAAATGACCATATGACTGTTAAGATAGGAGGACTTGGTGGTTCCATCTGACATTTCCCTTTAGCTTCCAAATTGTTATGACCCATTTCGCCCCAAGGCTTAGTTTAAAACAACTTTCTAAGTTGTTTCTCTTTTCTGGAAAAATGAATACTGCCCACTTATATGTTTTTATTTCCAAATGTTTTTATTTTATTTCCAATTTCATAATTGGTTTAAGAATGTCTTAACATTAAACCACTGGTTGCTAAAATTGACTGTTTAGTGTTGAAGTGTTGATGCTTGCCTGGAGACGAGCAGCAAAAGAAAGAGCAGAGATACCGAAATGTCAAAGGTCAGACACGCCTCTGCAGCCCAAACTAAACTTCCTGACAAAGGGAGAGAGGGGAACAGCTCACCTTTGGATCCACCTTTATTCAGACCTTTCCCAAAGTTAAACACAAACAGTTTAGGAAACAAAATGTGCATTGTTGGGGGGAGCTGAATTGCTACTGCTCATTACTTAAAAAAAAAAAAAAAAAACTTGCGGTGTTCCCAGCATCCGTGAATCTCTCATATGTTACGGCTCAAGATGCATGAAGCAAACCTATACATGTAGAGATTTTATTTTGAGTGCACGAATGTCCGGTGTTTTCTCCTGCACCTGTTGATTCAGTAGTAAAGCTTATGTAAACTGAAATCAAAGAGTTTGTTTTAGGATACCTGCAGGGTTAGTCCAAAGTCTTTTACTCCCCGGGGGGTTAACAGCTGACTGGGAAACACCCCCACTTCCCAAAACACCCAAAGCAACAAAGATTGATGTGTGATGGCTGGAGATGGAGGGAGGCAGCTGCTGAGTAGCATGTATAAGTGGCAGAGGAGAAGTTTTACAATAGGGGCAGAGTTTTTGGAGGGAAACCAAAACTCAGGCTTCTGACTAATGCAGGGATGAAGATGGAAATTCAACCCGTTGTCTCTCACCACAGCATTTCTTTACATGAATTAAAATTGCATATACCATTGATGTAATACTCCTATACTGATTATCATTAATTGCAGGCTTCTAGAGATGTAGTATTTTTGAACAATTATAATGAGCTTCATTATGATGCAAATTGTCAGATTAAAAGTAGTTTCTCTGGCATGATGAGACATTTTACTAGTTATGCATCACTTCATCTATATTCAATTTAGAAAATCAAAAGACATTGTAACAGGAGAGAGGAGAAAACAACCAGCAGGGCACCAAGAAGTTACTTTCCCCTTCTAGTATTGATGTTCCATTCCCCCTGTCCCTCTGAGCAGCAGCTCCCCCCTAAACTTTTCAAATGTCCCCTCAGGTCATGCTCTCTGGGGTTACCAAACTCCACCCTGCCCCAACCCCCCAAACTTCCCCAACACAATTCAAAGGAGCTAAAGCAGACATAATGAGCTATAGGCTCATTGTGTGCACTGTGTGTGTGTGTGTGCACTGTGTGTGTGTGTGCGTGTGTGAGTAAGTGTTGGCCAGACAGAGTTTGTTTTTGGGGCTAAATGTGTGTGTGTTTGTGTGTGTGTAACCTCACACAGTCCTTCGTGGCAGCATAGGACGAGGCTTTTGTTATAACTGACTGACAGCGCCTTTACAGAATATTTTCAGAGCAATCAGATATAAGAGGAAACACCTACCACTGTGCTCTTTTTGATTTTTTTTTAAAGAAAGCATACAAAGCCAGATATATTTACACAGTATAGTGACAGCCCTTTTTTTTCTGAAGTGTATTAATTATTTATTAAAAAAAACAGTTCAATGTGCTGAGTTTTAATCATACACTTCCTTTACCAGTATGGAATGGGAACTGGTTTGAGCACCTCATTTGAAATGCTGGAGATATTTAAACAAAAATAAAGGGGTTTGGAACCTGAAAAGTTTATTCCAAACTGGATGTGTCAGATTGGAAGAGAAGATTTTGGTTTCTCTCCTGGACCTGTTGCCTCTGCAACCCGATCTCAGATAAGCAGAAGACATTGGATGGATGAATGGATCCCTTGATTAGTAGTCCCACTTCAAAGTGCAAATAGGCGATTTGTTAAATACTGCCAGGGTTCCAGGTATTCTGAACTCAACTGATTAATTACAAATTTGGTTTAAAAAAAGTGTGATGTAAAACTGAAGTCCCAGACTGAACATTTATCTCAGTTGAGAGTTTAGGTGATAAGTTGCATAAAACTCTGCATAAAACCTGGTGGTGTGTGTTACAGTTAAATCATCTATTGAAAAAAGGGATTAAAAAACCTGAGAAAATAAATTCAAAGTAAGTTGGCTAAATTGTCTGTGTCAGGAAATAGAGAAAAGCTTAAACAATCTGTGGCTAGCTACTTATTTCTTAAAAGCATAATAGCTATACATTTATTACCTAGTTTACGAGCTACAGCAGAAAGTAGTCACGACATCGTCTAAATCTGCAAGTTAAGTTCACTTTGCCTCCTTGGGTTAGGTTCATATATATACCTATTTCCACAGCCCTGGGTAAGCATTGGACGATTATTATTTCCAGTAAAGGGGCGCACGGTATGTCAATCTGACTTAAATGTATTTCTTTAAACCAACTTAAGCCCTGCAAATAAGTGCCAGGGGGAATCTTTCCATTCACTGAAAGTACCAATGCTTGTATCATCAAGGGAAGCAGCGGGAGGGAGGCTTAGCTTTAATTAGTTGTGAGGGCTGGTGTAGATTGAGTCAGACAAAATAGCTGGTAAAACCAACCTTTCTGTTTTCTGTAACTACTGTGGCTAACTACTACTTATTTCTCCTCCCTCTTCCTTTCGGTAATAGATAGGAAGAAAGTGTTGAGAGAAAAATGTGACCTGTGACAAATGCAAGCTTACAATGTGAGTCATGTGCTTGAGTTGAGGTGTACAGACTTCAGACTATGATGAAAATCTGCTTGCAGGAAAGAGCTGACTAAGAAGAAAACAGCGAACAATGCAGAATGCAGCATTGTGTGGGAAGGATTTTGTATTTAAGCGTGTAGTTAAACTATTTTTTATTTTACCATTGCTTGTTTACTATTCCCCTTTTGACCAGCCCCCATTTGTGCTCATCCTGAAGACATGCCCAGGCAATGCACTCATTAAGCATCCACCACCACACAATGACCATACCTTTGTGTAGTGCACATGAAAAAGGGTGGGCCCAGTGCTCCAGTTGAGCGGCGTTATCATGCATGACCCCTTCTGAATCTCAGCCTGAATAAGAATTCTAATGACAATACACTTTCCAGCTCCACCAACAAAACCCATTTTCACTTGTGTTTTTTCTTTCAAACTAGTTGAAACTTTTCCAAGCAGCTGATATAATTAGGAACGTAGTGAAGCTTAGCTATAGTTAAAACTCTGCTACACTGAAGTAAGTAGCTTGCAAAGCTCAATGCTACTTGTTAGTGCTAGTCCTTAATCACAAACCAGTAGAACTGCATGTCTCTGGGAAGATTTCCATTTATTTTTCGAAGAAGGGCTCAATAGTATTTTTATGGCGAGCTCAAAAATCATGGAGAGCAGTAGGCAAGCCTATTGTGAATCCCAGCCCAAAACCAATAGCAATATGAAGGACATCAAAGCCAAGTAAGAGCTTATTAGTAGAGAAATTATTGCCAACAGCCAGAGATTGAGGAGACATCTAACAGATACATGTTCTCACTGTTAAGTCACCTTGTAAGAAAATGTGTAATGCTGTACTGGTGTCCTTCAAATAAGAGTTAGATCACAACAATAGCAATTGGAGAAAAAAAATAGCAGTAACAAATTTAGATTGTAATTGTCATCATTTGCACAACTGACATATGCTGCTCCTCCACTGTCAAGAATAGTTCAAGATATTGATGTTCTTCTCTTTTACTCTTGCAAAAGAAATTATGGAGTTCGACAACTGTTGGACAGGAGTTTTTGTATAAGTTTTGGATATTGTAAATAAAAAATGGAATAAAAAGCAAATACTCACTAAAATGCCAAAGAATGTGTGGGGAACCACATCAGAACCATTCTGGTGTAAAATGAACTCTGCTGGTTTGGAGAAATATTAATATAAGCATTCCTGAAGGCTGAAAACATAATATTGTCCTGTGTCTGTAAAGCATTTATCATTGCATCTGGAAGAGATCAATGTGAGGCATGTTTAGTATCGATGATTCATTCATGAATTTCTTTGCTTGTTCATTCCTTTTTTTAACTTAATCTTCTTTGTGTTGCTAACCTGAGGACTATTGTGTCCTCTCGCAAACAATTTTAACACCAAAATGATTTGTATCAGTTCTTCATCAGATGATGAATACCCAATAGCCAGTAGCTGATACCAAAGTTGATGTCTATCTAACCTTTTGTCTATCTTTCTATGAATAGAACCAATAGCCTACTCGTCTCTTTACTCTTCCCATAACAATTCAGCTATTTGTTGTCATGTAAAGTTGCTGAAAAGCAGCTTGTCTTGTTCCTAGAAGTGTGTAGTCGGCAGATCCCAAATTGGACGGTAATCAGATCAGTGTGAGTAGTTTGACAAATGACCAGTGACAGTGGACCCTGGAGGAGGGGTGGAGTTGCCAGAGGTTTGGGCTGGAGGGGGTCAGAGGTTAGCTTTTCAGAACTGCTCAATCGAAGGGTCATTAAATCCCATCTTTGTGAGACTTCCAAATAAGGCGCTGCAATTCTTTTGGATTCCTACACTCCTTTCTGGAAAAATTATACAGTGCATGTTTTGGTGGAGGAATGGCTGGGCCAATACCAGAGATAATGCAGGCAGGGAAATTTCCTGCAAAGCAGGAAGAGAGAGTAACATTCTCTGTGGGAAGCACTTTGTAGAGAAAAGAAACAACTTATTTTAAAAGAAAACTCCGCATTCTGAGGTAAGGACCTCATAAAAATGAAGATGCAGATTCTACTTCAATATATTCATGATGACAATTTTTTGAAAACTAAACTATTCTCCTGAAAAGTGTCTGTTGTAATGCTCTCTATCAGTAACATAAATCAGAGAGCTATTGTGGTCCTTATTATGAGCTGTTTTTTTTAACTGTTAACTGTGTGTTATCTCATATGTAAAGTATGTCGTCTCTGGGGCATCTTGTTTCTAGCTTTGTTTTCCTACGCCTGCCGTCCAAATTTCCATCACAAACATCTCACCCTGAGTGACCCTTTGCTTTCTGTCTGCGAAGAGGCCCTGATTAGCCCGCATACATGTGCCGATAGACCTAAAATCCTTGAGTTGGGTCTGTCTGAATGCACATTTTAATGTGTCTGTGCGCGGCATAGAGGGGAAAAGTATGAGTGAGTGCATATGCTCATGCATATGTTTGGAAGCACAACAATTCAGGGTTTTGCTCTATGCTCTAATTATTCAGCCAGTTCCCTTTTCCTCCTTCTCATTTCTTTGGTGCTTCCTTAATTGTGCACGCCACAACTTTTGAAGAGTCGCTCAGCCAAAAGATAAGCTCCGTTTTGTGTCTGCTCTTTCCCTCCTTTCTTCAGCTTCCAGGTTCCACCAGTAAGCTAAATAATCACATGGAGCTGTGAGATAAATATTTATAATCTCTGCTATGCTTTGCAGAATTCCTAATATCCTGAAAACGGCAACTTAACAAAAATGGTTCTAACTCTTTTTTTAAATCTAAAATATATTCATTAATTCTGACGTGGCATAAAAAAAAAAAAACACAAGTATTACTTTAGAATTAAAAAAAAAACTTTAAAGAAATAGTTTTTTGGCATTCATCCCACCTGTTGTATACGTTCAAATACACCTGTTATCATGTGAACCTCCAGACAGGCACACAGCTTTACCCTTAGGGATCTGTGATATGATACCCCTGAAGTTAGAGAGGTGTGTGTGTGTATGTGTGTGTGTGTGTGTGTGTGCGTGTGTGTGTGTGTGTGTGTAAGAGGCAATGAGAGAAGTGGGGGTTGAAATTTACTGGAGCCAGGGCAACACAAAATTTTGGCGGTTCCCTGAAGGGTTTCCCCTCCACAAAGGCTGCCTCTTTACAAAAGATGTATAGCTACATTTTTAAAAAGCAGGTTCATTGATGAGACGAAGGACACTGAAGTGCAGGTGCTGAGAGAGCAAAAGGAGAGGACAGCAAGGCGTGTGCAACAGCATTTAAAAAAAAATTGATTGAAAAAGAGCTCAGTAAAACCGATGAAAGATGATGGGAGATAAAAGATGCTCTGGATGCTGATCTGGAGCACAATTATAGCCCCACTGAGACTAGTTTTAGGAGATTTTAATTGTCTTGTGGGAGGTGAAAGACAAAAATTCTCCAGTTACTGCTAAAGCATAGAGGATGATTTTTAAATTACATCTTATCAACATCAATTTGTCATTATTTAATGTCTTGATTCTGTTATTTTATCATCAAAGTTCACTCTCATGTCCTCTGATGTTTGCATTTTGTTTATGACTAAACAGAAACACACGCTGAAATAATTTTTGGTACATGCTTTAGTTAGTCAGGGGTAAGGGGCGTGATTTCAGACCATTATTCATTCAGTGTAAATGAGGATAGAGCTCATCAACATCTTTGGTTACAAAAGTCACTGCTTCCAGCTTTGAAACCTTAACACCTAATTAACTTTATCACTTGAAATGTAATACATCTCAGCAATGCTGAGCTTAATTCCGACCAGTGGCAAGATTCAAACTTTCCACAGAAACAGCTGAAATTTAGGACCTGTTAAGCTCTTTATTTTTTCTGATATGATGTGAAACGTGATACATAAAAATGTAATCTTATCAGTCTTATTATTCTGCTGATTGAGCATGCAGGAGGGCAGAGGGTTTGAGGATGAACAGGGACTTTTTTGTGCTTGGAGACAGCCGAGGGGGTCATAGTACTGGCATGTGTCTATTGTCTGAGCAGGCCATTGTATGGAGGGGTTTAAAGTTTAAAATTCTGAATGTGTGTGTCTGTGTGTGTGTTGTGTGTAGGCAGTCTAATTATACTCTGCACAGCCAAGGATGACCTATAGTCTGACCAAACTCAATCCTGACAAGGATGCAGTTCAGGGAAGGAGGAGGAGTAGAAGGGGGAGGAGATGCTCGAGTGCAGCCATGCAGCAAAAGAGAAAACTGGCCATCCACAAACTTTGAATGTGCATATTTGATTGTTTAAAAGTGAGACAAGATGCTATTAAACGGTTATACAGCTGTGATTGATACAGATTGACTGAAAATATTTGAATTGTATCTTTGCCAAACTCGTTACATATATTTTCTGTGAGAAGTAAAAAAAAAAGTCAGTTATTTGCTCTCGTGCTTCGACTTAGATAAGAAGACTAAAATGTTCCTTGTTAATGATGAAATATTGATGAACATATTCCCACAGACTGACAATTGGTCAAGAGCCCTTTGCGTCAATCTTCTATGCACTGGGATGCCCCTTCACCATCATTTTCAAACAGATAGGAATACAGTAACTGCACCAATTTGGGAAATGTCCTTCTCCAGTGCTGCTTTATCGAAACATAAAACCAATCCGATGAAGAGATCAGAGGACAGGAAAGGGATAGTCCCCCGACTGCCAAGCACTGGAGTTGCGTTGGTTTAAAAGTACTGGGATAGAAGTTGGGACATTAAAGTACACAATGAAATACAAATCATCAGGGAAAGCCTCACTAACATGTTCAGCATCACCATGGAGATGTGTCCAGTATCTTTCAGTTCTTTGAGGATACCCCATGGTTCAAAATCCATGCAGTTGGGACTGAAAACAGGTTGGTTTACTATAAAGCTGGTGCTAGCTGCCTAAGGTTATCTTTCCATAAAGTTTAGAAACCCAGCCTACATTTGTAATTTGTGTTTCTATAAATCACGCAGATTTAAACCAGTACATAGGTGCAATTTTGGGGAATTTAACAGCGTTCAGACCAGCTGACTCACACCGTCCAAGTTGAAAAAAATAATAGTCTCATTTCCTGAGGGAAGGTGTTACACCACCACCTGTTTCCCTAAGTTTATAAGCCTAAAGTTAACTTAAGGCACACGTTGAAAGAAACATTCAATGAAAATGTGAGAAGCACTGAGATCATAATGTGTGTTTCCATGGTTTCTAATGTAAAATGGAGATCTTTCACCCTGGCACCTGGGTTGCCATAGACAGTACCAGACTTGTTGTTGCCCTTTCTTTTCCGATATGTTAAGCTCACAACTGGCTGAAACTGTGTGTTTTCAGATAGAAAATGGGACAAAATAGGTGTGGAATTGTTGGAAAACTATCACTTTCATCCAGCAGATTAGGCTTTGTTTGTTCAATTGTTTAACTTTAATTTAACCCTTTAACATTTGTTTTCACTACCTGACCTTTTCACATCTTCCATATAATAGAAAGCACCATTTTCTGGGTTCACCCCCATCTGAAGGTGAGACAAAAGTGGTGCAGAAAGTAAAGTTAATAACCAGTGAAACACTTTTAAAATCATGCTGAGAGTCACCAAATGTCAAAAATGCACAATTTGCGTCAATCTACATAAAAAAATAGCTTTTATTCATTCTAGTGACTATCTCAAAAATTGCTGCTCATGCTCTAGTGATACTGACAAAACACATGTATTTAGATTTAAAATCGTGGTGCCCAAATGTCAAACTAGTATCTAAAAATCTATATAATTTCAAAATGCGTAGTATGTGACAATCTTTACAGTGTACTTTTGATCTGACTCAATAAAGCAATTTCCTCGGCTTTAGGTTACAAAATACATAACATTGCGATGGCCGATGCTGCAGCGTGTAACCCATTTTTCAAGGTGTGGATGACTGTTTCACTTTGATACTTTAATGGCTATCTTAGTTGAAAGAAAAAAAACTTCAACATCAAAAGTATCAAAAGTCTATTGCACCACTTCTGTGGACTCTTCATGGCAGCTTAGATTATGCATCTGTCTTGACCGCCAAAATGTAGCCTCTTTGTAAATTCCTTCATTGTATCCAGATAAAGGTATTCAAATGTGGATGTGGTCGGGAGTGACAACATCTGTCTTTCCTGTGAACAATATGTAAAACACTATACCTATTGTGAATTTTGGAGGGATTCTGCTTCTTGTTAAGTTTCCCTCCAAACAGATTCAGCCAATTAGAAGAGGTGTGGGGGGCAGGGGAGGTCCAAACAAGTCAGACAGTGGTGGTCCCCTGTCTGACCCCCCCCTCAGCTGGGCTCCAAAAACTTTGCCTGCCAACCTCACCCCCTGGCCTGAGGCGTTTCTATAGCACCGCTGGGCTGCTGATAACAATACTCTTACCTAGATTACAAGCAGTGGGTTTGGGAGACGCTAGCTTAATTGCACCTAATGAGAGTCATAAATGTAAAGTGAAAGGAGCTGGAGATTCCAGAGAAGAGTTAGAAGAGTTATAACTAAAGTGGCTTTCCCTCCAAAAGCAGACTAACCATTCGCAGACCCAACTTTGTAAATAAATGTCAGACAATCATGACAAGCTCACCCACACAGTGCTATGATCTAATGATGAAATGCAGCATTTGTCAAGCAGATCAGAACATGCTTGCTTCAATCTGGCTACAATCAAAAGCAGTGGTGCTCTCTGTGAATAGTCTAAATTTAACCCCAAACCTCATGTACCACAGGAAACTTCCTGTGCATTCTGCGGTGATTGTAATAAGTTTTCATTCGGCTTTTTGAGCCCTGCCTGCTGCTCCCAATCAAACGCTGACTGTCAAAAGTAAAATGTTCCGAGTTAACAGCGGGGACTTTGTGTGAAGAGCCACATAAAAAGAGTCTGGTCTGTTTGCCCTTGAGCTAAACTATTCCCTTGTGTTCTTTTGAGCAGCGAGGAATGTGAGAATCATCACAAGGACATCAAGGCTGGCTGCACTGTTGACGCTCTGCCAATTTAAAGTCAGTCTCAGTTCAATGACACTATCATTATCTATTTACAATGAGATAAGGTACTGGATCTAACTTTTTTTTTCCAATATCAGTTTATATTAACACAACCCTTTGACAGATTAGATATTGAGTAGATACAGTTTGTGCAGTGCTTGATTCAACAAAGATTCTCGCTTAATCTCACTTTGGCACGAAGGGTAACAATAAACTATCACAGGGAAACCTAATATCTGAATATGTTTATGAGATGAGTTTATGAGTTATGGGGATGATAGCTACTAGTATGCTGTGTGGAAAACTGCCATCGTTCTGAGGTCTCTGCCATATCAAACATTGTGTCAAGAGGCATTGCCCATCAATTTTAGTCTTGAATAGTGAAAAGTCTCATTGTTCCCTATAAAATTTAGTGGAGACGAAGTATAACTCAGCATCAGAAGGTAGCAGTAAATTCAAGTCCTTCAATTTTTGGGGGAATTGAGTAAATGCACTTCAATTTTCAGCTGACTCTGAGAATTTTTTTTTCTTCTTTCAAGTTGAAATATATCTATTTAACATGCCATGCATAATACACAGATTTTTTACTGAAGGAGACAACTAATTCAATCTATGATAAGAGATAAAACCATGAAAGAAAACAAAATGAAGCCAAAACTTTGATTTTAAAGGTGATGGAGAAATTCCTGGATTTGAGCACAACAGATAATAACAATAATAATAATAATAATAATAATAATAATAATAATAATAAATTTATTTGTATAGCACCTTTCACAGAAAATAAAATTCACATGTTTAGATAGAGGCCCATCTCAGACACATGCAGCCTCTTCCCTCCATTTTGCTAATGAAAAGTCCCCAGGGCACCCAGCTGTGACCTTTGACCCCAGACTCTATAATTAGGTTATATTTGGAGTTGTTGAAGGCAAAAGAAAAAAAAAAGCGAGAAGCCATGAAGAAAAAAAACTAGCATCTGATGAGCACTTTTAGAAATGGAATTGGTCACAAAATGCCTCAAACACAGATGACACTGATACACGAGATGTTAAAAAAAGATAGGCAACAGTTGTTGGTTAAGAGGTTAGTACAAATTGTGAGATATCTCATGTGAATTGTAAATACCATGCGGGCAGAATCCTATTGCAAAAGTTATGTGAGATCTCAGTGGAGAAGATTAAAGCACGCATGAGAGTATTGTGACAGTCAAGCTAAGTGATCTATTACATGTTTGGGAAAGCATTAAAGAGCGTTCTCAGGGTGTCCTTGCGCGTTTCCAGCTGCATTTGCTATCAACTCTGTCTGACTCTGTTTATCTGCCGTAGGACCCTCTTACATTCTGGTTCCCACTGGGCTTTACACTAACACACAGTCACTTTCTCTCCCTCTCGCTCTCTCTCTCTCACACACACACACACACACACACACACACACACACACACACTCTACAACCAAGATGAGAGGCACAATGAGAAATTTATTGCCATACAAACAAACACGTGCACAATCAGTATCCTGAGAAAGTGCAATGAGAGAGCAGGTGTCAGTTTTCACATGCGGCTCTCATGGGGGCTCCGCTGGTAAATATCAGGTTTTTTTCCGAGATACTTGCACTGTATTTTTTTCTCACAGACTCTGACAGCCATTTGACTCTGGCTGCAGAGTGGAAGCCCCTCACCTGCATGGATAGGTGGAAAAATGTCAGTTTCACTGCTCTCACTGACTCATCAGTTAACTTTTTTCCAACTTCAGAAGATTAAAGACAAACACGTTTGTTTCTAAAGAAGTTGGGATTCTGGTTGAAATGTTCTCTGAACCTGATGTTACTAAACTTAAACGAGACAACATACAAGTGCTGTATAAGTCAGGAAAAGGTATGTTAAGCTTACAAATCAGATTTTTTGTAAGTTTTCTTGTCTTGAAGAGACCTGTAAAACAACTCAAACCTAAAAAAAAATTCACAGCGGTTTGAGTGGAAGCTATATTGTGGATTTTTACACCATGTCAAATCTGCATAAAGCAGTGATTTTCTATTTATGTGCGTTCCAAAACAGTTTGGGCTTGCAACACTATGGACCATGTAATGCACCCCTATTCTGTGTAACTGTCTGAGGCTGAAGAGATGGCGTGTAAATGTTAACAATATAGTGCTCACTAGAGGGGCTATAAAATTAGGTTTTAGTTGTATTAGAAGACGATATGTTCACTTTTCTGGAGGCCCTGTGGAGAATAGTTTTTAGCTCTCGCTTACTTCTCTGGAGAAGCTAAAAAATGACTGCTGGTCTACTGGAGGTAAGACACTGATTCACAAAACCTAAGTTTAAATGATAAGAATGGGAAAACATTTCACTTTCAAAACTACAACAAACTGTCTTAGTTCCCAAATGCTAAAAGGTAACAGTATGAAGTAATACAACATAGTGGTAAACATGGTATAACTTTTCAGAAATTAGCAAGTATTTGAAAAGAAAAACATGCAGTTTACACAGTTTCAATATTTCACATGTTGTCTTTGGAGTATTTTCAATTAGATTTAGGGTTTACATTTAGTTTTTTACATTTAGTTTCTTTAGAAACAGGGTTATAAAATGTTCCTGGTTTGTTGTACAAAATAAGTTGATTTTAATTTTCAGAGGCATGACAGGCTGCTTACACTATCAGTTCAATGTTTATTAATTATAATCTAGAAAATAGCAGCAGTCACAAAATCACCCAATCCATGGCTTATTCAACTGTGTTTTCAGAGAAATAGTCCAATCACTCACTCTTCTTTTTGGCTTGATGAACAAAGGTAAATGTTATATTTGTGGCATTCCTTCAGAGAATAGCTTGCTTGTCATTTTACATTCTGCCTTTGAGAATATCAAGGTTTTTTCTCACTTGTGTGTCCCTGATTTTCAGCCACTTTAAATTTATTTCCCATGACTAAGCTCAAGCTAACCAGGCAAAACAATTCCGCAACTCTCTGAACACAAGTTGGTTATCAGAGTATCCTGACAAGGTCTTAGGTCTCATTACCAGCAGTTAGATGACTATGTGCAAGAACACAAACAGCAGTGATTTCAGATCAACCAGATTAACATAGACGTGCCATGGGAAGCCACAGAAAACATGGGAACAAGGGGATAACAACCTCCCAGCTCAGGTCATCATCTAGTGTTTAAGAGGAGAAATTCTAAGCTGCATTTAGCTGCTACGCTTAACTTCTCTGAATAATATACAACCTATACTTCATTAACCTTCCCTGCATGCTTGTGGCTGTGTTTACTCCTTTGTGTTATAGCAAAAGGAAAAGGCCTTGAAATGTCAGCTTTTAATGCTAAACAACACAAAATTGCAGCACGGACAACAACTTTCAGCATAAAGAACATGTTTTTTTTCACCAATTCATACATTTTATTTGCTCCCCTAAAAAGCGGAAAACTTCTGCGCCCCGACACTGAATGGAACATGTGAATGGAAAGTGAAAATATTAGCTTCATTTAAACTAAATTTAGCATATTGCTCATGTGGTTAATCTGACAGAAATTTTCGACCCTCCCTACATAAAGTATCTCTTTGTGTCTGCAACAGTTAGGAGACAGTGAGGGAAAGTTATTCACAATGTCAAGGTCCCGCAAATACCACTAACACCACACCGTCACTACAACCTCTCTGTGTTTGAACATACCTCCACACAAAGGAACACAGTGTACCGAGTAAATAGACACAGAGATGACATGTGCATGCAAACTCTCATAAGCTTACAGCAGCGCTGTTTATAGACAGTCTCAGTTGGTGAGAGTGCAGCAAAAACAGAGAGCCGAGCTTCCACGGGAATTCGGTTCAGTGGGTAAGTTTGGGGACAAACAGGCAGTGTTTCATTACAGTCAAAGGTGGCATTGTTCTGGACGCAGAACGGAAACAAGCAGGCCTGCTGGTTCACGTACAAACTGACCTTTAATTGTAATAGTTTAATTGCAACTCTGCACAGTCATCTGTAATTAGTCATTCTTTACCGTGTGTTGTCGAACCCAAAGATTTTGATAAACCACCATCCTGACATGAGGTGGATGATGGAATCTAGTAATGCCTCATCATTGTTCATCACGTCGTTCAAATGTTTCTTTTATAGATATAGAGAGATGAAGATATACTAAACCAAGCAAAGCAACATCAATTTTACATGTTATATATATATATATATATATATATATATATATATATATATATATACATAGAAAATCTGTCCGAAACATATCTATTTTATCTTCTTTTTTTTTCTGGGCTATCCCAAAATCATATTGTTCCTTTAATTCACTGAATGGAAGGATCTTATAATGTTCTAATAAAAACACTGAAGACCCATGCACAGTAGATATGCTTGAAGTTTAAAATCCTTGTTTGTTGCTGACCACCCACATAAAAGGACTGAATTGAATCCAGGCTGAATTAAACCGTAGTACAGCCCATCTAACGTCACATAATGTGTGCGTGCCCGGACATGAATACACGCACAGTAATGCCTATGACAAATGGCGTGAATTTAACCGTCTGAGTCTGAGCGCATTGCACACACGTGGACGCTATGACATACTTGTGAAATCCATTTAGGCACTAATATATTCATTTTCCTTTGACTAAGTTTCTCCTTCTCAATCCCCCCGTAGCTCTGCGCTTTAAACTTTGCTGCTTTGAAATGCGGTGCAGAAAACAAAGCATCGTCCTGCTGCAAACAATGAAGCAGCTGGATTTCTGCACATGTGCCTTTGTGTTGGTCTGTAGCCTTGTCATAACTCCATCGGAGGGGCCCAGACATCCATCACTCACACACTTACTCCGAAAAGTCCCTCGCTCAGGGAGATGGATGGCAACATTGCCACAAAGGAACATTTGATTTGGTTATAAATACTGCAACATGAAAGAGAAGCCCAGTGGGTGAGAGGGCAGAGGGCACAACAACTGAGGGGGGCCAAATCTTTAACATCGTCAACATCATGTTGTGTCTGAGAATCACATTATTGAACTCTGATCAGCTCTGGATTTAGGCTACTTCAGGCGACATGAAGTTGGCAAATTTCCTACGATATCAGACAACCTGGAGATGGCCTGTTAAAAGATAGCAGTTGCAGGAAGAAGAAAACTAGACAATGAACAATATCCATCAGCATTTCCTGGAGCAAAATATGCTCTTTTGGGTGATAGTTACTGGCTCCCTTCCCCCAGAAATGTGTGTCCTCACTTGGACATTTGGCTGTCAGAGAAACAAGAAGCAGACTCTTTGCTTAGTCCCAAGTTTTGCGTGCTGGCATTGTGCACTGCATCGCAGCATCCCAACTAGTTTGGAAACTGATGATTAAACAAAACAAAGGAAGACAGAATAGGTAAATTAGCATTTTTGTTCTGGAAAGACAATACCGGATACTACATATTATATTTGTACAATGTGGTGCAAAAGTCTCAATCCCCTTGTTTCTTAATGTATTGCAAGGGAAATGAGAAATAGGTGCAGCTTTCTAGTGAACAAATGAAACTTCAATATTTAAGGCAAAAACTGAGTTTGTACAATTAAACCAAGCTTGAAAGTCCATATTTGGTATGAGCACCTTTCTTCTTCATCAAAGCCTGAACCCTCTTAGATAAACTTTCTTGTCATTTCTTTAAGTGGTCTTCAGAAATAGTTCTCCAGGCTTCTTGAAGGACATTTCAAAGCTCTTCTTTGGATGTTGGCTGCCTTTTGTTCCATTCTCGGTCAAGATGATCCCACACTGCTACAATGATGTTGAGGTCTGGGCTCAGAGGAGGATTCATCCCTCCATAAGACCTGCTGCCACTGATTTCCAGTCCACTTCTTGTGGCATTTGGCATACCTCAGCCTTTCTCCCTGTTTGAACTCTTTAAGAATGGCTTTTTGACAGCCTGTAGATGAATCAACTGAATGTCTTGTGTCGGGTGGGTCTGTGCTGGATTTTTTCCTTTTTCAGGGCATCGCTTTCAGATACTGTTCATCAGCTGTAGATAGTTTTATAGAGCTGCCAATTCTTTTGTCGTCCACTTGAACAGTTTTTTCCAAAACTTTCAAGGACACACTGCTGACCGCGTTGAAATGTGTCAAGTTTTCAGCAAACAGCTACACAGAAATCACCTTCCGGTGCAAAAAAATATATATTTCATGCCTTCCACATTGTGTTGTGCATGGCATGTTTTGGGAACAAATCAAGTGTCTTCAACATTCTACTTGTAACAAAGTGCCTAAAGATACCACTTAAAAATAGTTCCTCTGTAAATTGTCTAATATGTGTAGACACTGGTTCATTCCTTGAGTTCGGTGTCTCTTTATGCTTGAATGGTTCATAGTTTGGTGTTAATTGAGTTATTAAACAAACAAAAAGAAACACATTCCTCTGAAAAGGTAGAATAAGTGGAGTGAAAATAAGTGAAAAAGCAGCAAATGTCGAAAGAATATTGAAATAAAAGAAAAATTGAAAATAGTGCTCAGGGCTATTTTAAAGGATAACATGGAAATCTGGCCAGAACAAAAATATACGAGGTGTGGCTCAAGACATTTGCACAGAATTGTATTATTTTGTATGGCATTATTTCGCACTGCAGACGTTGAATGCACTCGTCCTGCCAGTTAATTTGTATTTTGCATGCTGACATGTCCAACACAATAGCGATTTTTCACTGCATACAGTTACTTATTCCGGGGGCCAGACGTCCCTCCCCCTCGTCTGAGTGAGTGGTTTAAAGTTTCTCTTGGCGGACTCTGATTGGTCCGTGAAGTTTTTCGGAGGGGAATAACTTCAGAGCTCCGTGTCTCCCAAAGCACAGCGGTCCGGAGAGCGGATAAGGTTGTATTCTCTTATCGTGCGCACCAGGGTAAGAGGATGCAAAGGTATGGAGGTTGTCGGAGGTAGATTTATAGTTTTATAGAAGGGTTCTCTAAGGTTTAGGGCATCGCAGTTTTGGATTATATTTATATTTTTCTATCTGCATCATCCAGGATTGAAAAAAAAAATGCCTGGTTTTGGGGGTTGGATTAACGCAATCTGGATTGTGCTTTTTGCCCTTTTTGACTCGTCTTTTTCAAACTATTCTGAAGATCAGTGCAGCTGGAGAGGAAGGCAAGTATTTCCGACTGACGTTTTCACTTTTGCACAAAATTGGATGTAAATATGCCGGTCAGTGTTTTAGTGTGTGTAGAGCGGGTGGCCTCATGCAGAGGACGGTGCTTTTTGGATGCAGTGTGTTTAGACTTGCCTTGAGGGTGTCATTAAAGTGTTTGCGTTGGTCTGCTGCGATTGCGCCTCCGGACGGTCTTTAGGAGGCATGGGGTGATCAGACAGGCAGAAGACTGAAGGATGCATTCAGAAATGTGAAGAAAACGCAGATTGTGCATATAGTGCTTAGTGTGATTTGTTTGGTTTTGTTTTACCGCAATTGATCATCCATATCGCCGAAGCTCGAAGATTTGTAAAGTTTGTTCAAAGTTTGGCCCTAATGATGTCATAAGGGCCAAACTTTGAACACCCCAGATCTGCCAGTAGGTGGTGCGTTCTCTGAGTTAGTCTTTCCTGAAACTGTACTGAAGTTTGATCATTACTTAAATAATTTTTAAAGTCATCTTGTGTGTCTGCTCTTCCTGATGAAACTCTTGTATTTACTGCCTGTTTGCACAATGACGTTTCAAATACGGTTGAAAGCATACTGTAGTTTAGTGAATTAAAGTGAAAGTTTGGGATTTTTACGGATAAGTGTAGGTAAATATGTATTAAGCCTTGTTTCTTGTCCTTTCTCTGTCACAGTGGTTTATCCCAGCAACAAGGCAGCGTGGAGCAGATCTCCCTCCACTGCTCGGAGGGCACACTTGACTGGTTGTATCCCAAAGGAGCCCTGCGCCTCAGCCTCTCCCCCCGCCTGCCTTCAGTGGCAGTGGGACCTGGCGGCAGCAGCTCAGGCCTCATCACAGCCTGCGTCAAGCCCTCAGAGCAGTTCCATGGCGCTCAGCTCTATCTAGAGAGAGATGGGGTCCTCGAACTTCTGGTAGGAGACAGACTGGAGACATCTCCCCCTCCCAGGGTGCGCTGCTTCAGCCGCCTACCTGGGGAGAAGGTGGCCCTCTTCCTGCAGGCTACGCCTCATCAGGACATCAGCAGGAGGATCGCCTCCTTTCGCTATGAGCTGAGAGGGGACTGGACAGCTCGCATGTCACTGGACTCCAGCTCCATTAGCAGTGAAGGTGAGTCAGGGGCATTCATCCGCCCTGTTGACTTTCATTAGACACAACCATACTGACTGAGTGAGGCCAGTTAGTATAGAAACTTGATAACGAGTGAAACAGTAAACCTTTTTTTCACATTGTGTCCGTATGGATGTGAAAAAAAACCTCACATACACAAACATGTACTTCTCTTTCACTTTTTTGCTTAAACATTTAGCAAATGTGATGATGTTTTACCCCCGTAAAATCCCTATGTTTAGATGAATCATAATTCAGAACAGGTCTCTGTGGGCTGGTTGGATTTTCCATGGCTCATGCAGAGAGCAGAGAGGAGGAAGTGGCCAAACTTTCCCCAGAGGCGAGTGGGTTTGGAGTGGGAGTAGGGGAGCAGGGGAGCCGTGGAGCGGGGGAGGAGGGGTACAAAAGCACAGTATGTGGGGCTTTCTCCAGAGTCCAGAGCTCTTTGAATGGGTACCGCATGAGTATTCTGGGATTACTGCCATTGCCTAGGCAACAGGGAGGCCTCTGCCCAGCTGAGATGCTCCCCTCTTTTGTTGCGCTGCCTCTCTGTGGGGAGACTTGTCTGTAGGAGTACACTCCCCCCGCCTATATCTCTATTTCTCACACACACACACTCACACACACTGATTAGGTTTGGAAGGGCGTTTGCTGTGGACTGGAGAGGAAGGAATCTCATTTATCAAGAGCTTTTTTTCTCCAAGGAGGGGAATGTGTGGGGTGGCAACAGGATTCCAAAGAGAACTTTTTTTTTTCTTTTTTTTTTTAAATGCCAGGGCTTTTTTTCTATTTTTCAAGCCACAGTTTGATCTGTGCAGACGGCCTGAGTTTTGCCAGTTTTGTTTTTTATTCTTTTCTCAGTGCGACAGAAAATTTTGTAGTGAATCATAGTAAACTGGAGGGTTTATTTTTATGGTAATAGATTATTTCATGCCTTTTCAAAGTGGAGAGCAGCATTTTCTGAGGTGGGATTTTGCTTCACTGAACAACTTTGAAGTCCCTCCTCACCCTGGGTCTGGCCCCAGTTCATGCTTTGATGAGGTGTGACTGTAGGCACCCTGGAAGGCTTTAGTGGGGAAGTTTCATTTGGCCTTTAAATTGGCTCGGGTGAAAGAGCCTCACACCTTAAAGCTCCTCTGGTTCTCCTCTGCCAATTGTAAAAGTAGCAGCTGTGTGTTTATAACACAGTGGTTTATCCTTCCTTTAAGGGTTGTTTAAGGTCTGGATTCACATCTCACATTCCAGTGCATCTGATCTGGAGATGCTGTTCTTTATTTTCAGGGGAACTGCTTATAGGGCTTCTTTTTTTCTTTTTCTTTTTTAACAGCTTAGAGCCTTGTGTGAGGTCTTCATTTGACTTTTGTGCTCCTTGTTGTGTTTCCAGATGCCTGCAGACCCTGCAACAACACAGAGATTCTGATGGCTGTTTGCACCAGTGACTTTGGTAAGTTACAGGATAATCAAGCTGCCAGCATAACTCCCAACAATACAATTAGCAAAACTAACCCTCTCCTGAAGCTCAGCCTTAAATTCAAATTATTTGTTTTCCAAATCTACAAATCGGCTATGTAGAATTGGGTTAAGAGCAGAACACCACTGTGCCTCCAAATCTAGAAAGGGTAAAGGTGAAACAGCAGATCTCTGCACTCCCCCAACACACACCCACTGGAACCCCTACTAGAGGCAGTGTAGTGGACTAATCCTAAAGCCGCCCCCCCCCTCTCAGAAAGGAAGCAGTGGACTAATCTTCAGGCCTTTGATTAAGATGTAAAAGGAATTAGGAGAAGTTCAGCAGGCAACAAAAGTTAGAAGGATTAGTGTGCAAGCCGAGGCTTTCCATCAGTTGGTAGGCCGCGGTGACAGAAATGGCTGAAACGGAATATTTTCAGCTTTGTGTGATTACAAAATTATGGATACAAACGTCTGCTAAATAAATGTAATGTAAAAACTACTGCAGAGCTTCTTTTTGCCGATGAGACTAAATAAATAAGTAAAAGGATTGTGTTTTAAAATGACAATGGAAATGAACTCATAATTAACCTGCACATCCTGTTTATTCTCAGTGGTGCGAGGTAACATCCGCTCAGTGGAGGAAGATGAAAATTTAAGGGCTGCGGTGATCAAGGTCAGTGCCACCCGTGTGTTTCGTCAGAAGTACACCCTCTTCACGGGCAACAGTCGCCTGGCCAGCCGTGGTGAGATCCGGACTCTGCTTCAGTGTGGTGTCAAACCAGGACCCGGGAGCTTCATTTTCACAGGCAGAGTCCACTTTGGGGAGGCCTGGCTGGGCTGCGCTCCCCGCTACAAAGACTTCCAGAGGACTTATGCTCTGGCTAAAGCAGCCCAGCAGATACCCTGTGAACTGCCTGTAGACTGAGAAAACCTGCAGCAGCATGTGTAGCAGAATGGATGCAGTGCTGAAAGCCAGGCCAAACTCAGACCTGTTCAGGAAGAGGCTGCAATCCGCAAATGATGGCTGCTGTAGCCACTGAACCACCAACGGATACGGCCTTCCCAAAGCACTGGGGAATGAAATGGACTTCTTCCAACACCCATTTCAGTGCAATATGCAGTCAGTTGGTCCGAAAGACATGGTGGTCATACTATGGGGGATTTTGTTGACATGTCTGTCATTGGATGGTTTTACAAACAATGATGCCACATAGCTGATCAAAGTAAAATTATTGAAAAGCTTTCATGTGGGATATGTTCATCCAAGCCGTTAATTCAGGTGTACTGAGAGTCATTGCTTGAAACTCAGGAATACAAGTTTCATTGAAAGCTTATTGACTATGTGCTAATATCTTGTTTATGATACACTTGAGGCAGGTCTTTCTGTAGTTATAAGATTTCAAAATGTTTTTTTCCAGACACTGACTATGGGACGGTGATGCTCAGCTGGCTTCCCCTATGTCGGTTTATCCTCAGTGTTACTGTTATCAAGGAGATTATATAATGTTGAAAACTCTTTGCACTCAAGGAAATGGAATGATCTGGAAAGTGCGATGCTGCAAGCACTGAAAACCAAATAAAAAGCAACTATATGTAGCATAGTGGAACGACTGAGAATTTAATATATGTACAGATACTGCGAGCACACACAGTTGTAACACAAAGCTAAGGCTACCAGTGCGGCGCGATTATAGTGTTTATAGCCGTCTGAGATTTTTATTCAGTGAGAGGACAGGCATTAAGAAAGATTACATTGAAGAGGGGATAGTTTCATGTTTAATTTCTGTAGCATGCAATATTTCTGCAAAACTAATTGGATAATCTTTGACTTCAAAGTTGATTAAAAACAAGTTGTTCAGCTTAGTTTGCCCAAAGCTGTTATTAATCTGAATTGTGTCAAGTCACTTTCTACCCTGTTGTCATATGCTGATGATGTAAGAGAAGATCTTAAACTGAATATAATCAACAGTATTCACAAAGCTAAAGACAACAGCCATTTGGAAATGAAATCGAGTGGGATAGCATGGATTTAAGAACAGCCTTTGATGTAGAACACGATGTATCCTACTGGACATGGCTAACTCAAGACAAAACAAAAATATGCATTTTATTGGTGTATAAAATCTTGCTCCGTAAAGTGATCCAGATTTCAAATGCACTATGTCATCAAAGAGAAGAGGTTCATACCAAATTACCACAATGGGCTGAAGTGGTATGCCTAAAATGCGTACACTGCCATTTTGTTGATTTCAGATGTGAGGTTATGTTAATATCAAAGCAAATGTAAATATGTGAATAAGAAATTCTAGAAACAAAAGGAGAAAAAAAAACACATATTGTCACAGTATTGTGGAGTATTTTTATGTCTGTGTTATTAAAATATTCTGTCGCAAAGAAACACTCATTTTGGATCTTTATGTGTTCTTCTCAGAGTCCTTTCACTTCCAACTTTAAGTTTTCATGTTCTGTTATCTCACTAATGCATCAAAACAGCTTAGACTAGATTATAACAGGAACTTTAAAGCATTCCGACATGGAAAACTTTTCTCAGACATAAGTCAATTCAAGTACTCATGAATCACATTTCTTAAAGGCCAGAACAAACGGCATGCCTGTGAGAGAGAGACAGAAGGCCCAAAAGGCTAGAGAGATTTAAGGACCGTGTAGGAGGAGGGGGGGCTTGGACAGGGAAGGAGGTTGAAAACAGCAGTTGGAATGCTGTTGTCCTCTGCCTCCCATTTTCAGGAGTCAGGAAGCAATAAATTGCCATTAAGAGAGTGGCGTGGCAGGCTCGACTGGACTGAGGTGCCACACAGTCGCTCGCTTCATCCTGACCACGTGTGCACAAGTGCACAATCAAAGCAATGGGTTTCTATGCATGCCTTCAACTTGGACTGCAAGTTGCATAACCATGCAGCCTATTTGTTACCTGGCACGACTGACCGTGGAACATTTTCTGCTTTATCGGAGGATGAGCTGCATGGCAGATAACTTCACCACCTGTTTCTCCTCTTGCATTAAAAAGTGCTGTACACACCTCAGTAAAATCCCAGATTTACTGCGAGCAGTAAATCCGTTTTGTAATCGAGCAGCTGGCGGAATTAACATGGTGTTCAGGTTAAATGGAAAAGAGTCACAAAAGCACGACATGCTTCCCGGGTCTGGCCAGCTATCTCCCGTACAAGGGCACTGCTTTACCACTACATCAAGAGCTCCTGTGAGCGAACCTCCCCAACCATTTACTGCCTCAGTGCCCCTTTAAAACATCCTTGGGATGGGTGGGGGTCCAAGTCGTCCTGCTCCGCACACACACACACACACATTTGTACACACTACCCCCTCCCTTCCAGCCCATCTGAGGTTACTGCTGCAGTCTGATAAGCCAAAACAAAGAGCCCTCTAATTATTGTCCCTCACCTAATACATCATGTGACATTTTGACAAAGCTAAGCTTCCTGCATTGTTGTCACTTCTTTGTGACCCTAGCTTGAACCCCCCAAAAAAGGAGAATTTATGTCATGGTAGCCACAGTTACACTGGGGTGTCATGCACTTTAGTATCAAATGAAAGCTTTCATAGTTACTCATGTTTAGATACATGCAGAGCAGAGCATTTGTCCGTTAACATTATCAAGAAAATATTTGACAGAGATCCTGAAAAGGTACCTTTGTAGTTACATTCATTGTTTGCGTGTACTTAAATTCTCAATTATTTCATTCGGATTCTGAAAAGTGTTGCAGACACACAATGATCCCTCCACCCCATCCTCTCTTTATTCTGTCCTGTTGTGTGTGTCGAAGTATGGACATGGCAAAGCAGGAAGCACTCAGGAAAGCGTGATCCAAAGTGGTGGGAGAGAGTTGGTGGGTGTCGACCTGCATCAGCCCCTGGGGGAGTTTGAGGGAAGTGTTCAGAGACAAAGCTCCAGAGATGAGAGCAGAGACGGGAAAGGTGCGCCTTGACACAGTAAAGGATAACACCCCACCCAGTGCAAGGAGCCTGTTTTCAGCAGAAACTTTTCCTGTTATCCAACCACATACAAAGGTTCATAAATTTGACCTGACAACCCCTGTTTCTGAACATTGCAAACCAGCCCAGTTTCCTTACATTTACTTGTTGCAACTTTCCTAAAAACTGTTTTAGAATGTTTTTCTCAGCACACTGGCAAATCACACCACAAAGGAAATCTTTATCAAATTGTTCAACTTTGCAGGCATCAGCTTTTCTCTTGTTTGTGAACTACTGACATCCTTTGCCACAGCAAAATGATCTCTAATAAATTCTATTTCTTCCATGACATCAATCTTTTTACAGACAGTCGAGATTCTGGGGCTTATCCCCTTGGCTCTTTCTCCAGTGGAACTGTCTTGTCATGGGTTCGTCATCTAATCTTTCCCACAACTTTGTCCACAGCTGCTAGTTTCTGGTTTGAATCCAAAACAGTGGTTGCCATGCTCTAAAACAAATCTCTCCCCTAGTGCCAAAAGACACTTAGGGTCCGTGTATGAGTGAATCTACCCTGAGATTTTTCTTCCTTTTCCAGTGATTCACTGGTGCCTCTCAGAGGCAGCAGGTGAGAAGTAGATTTACGTTCAGTGTGCACTGAAACCATTTCCATCCTGACGTCACTGTAGCACTTCCAGTCAAAACAAAACAATTCATCCAGCAGAACATTGTGGATGTCTGTTGCATTACTTTTACTGAAACAACTAAGCACATGCAGGACTGAAATGCAACGAATCAAAATGCACAAAGTCTGTCTTTTGTTCTATTCAGAACAAAAATGGGGCTCGGTGCATAGTCAGTCCGGAGCCACAGCAAGTAAATCTGACTGGAACATGTTCCACAAGATACAAAGACAATGTGGCATTGAATGAGAGGTAAACAGACTAAATATAACCAAAAGGTGTAGACAATGAGCCACAGGTGAAGCACATCAGGATCAGGCAGGTAGTCAGGTCAGCATGAAACACACAAGAGGAGGAGGCTAAGCACTTAAAATGACAAATATTAGAATCAGGGATGCACCGATACCAATACTGGTATCAGGTATCGGGTCGATACAATTCTAATATACTCGTATTCGTTAAAGTTAACCGATACCATGAAGCGATACCAATTTATTGCATGAAGACTGCGATCAGAAGGGTGGCTTGTCATTTTTGTTGTATTTTTTTAGATTGTCGGCTAGGGGAGACGTCGAGCTAATCAGGAACAGTGTGCTTAGGCTAGTGAGACCGAAACCTGTCTTCCAATTCATTGCATTTTGTTTTGTGGTAGAAGTATCGACATCGGTACTCAGTATCGGCAAGTACTCAGATCCAAGTGTCGGTATCGTATTGGTTTGAAAAAAAGTATTATTGCTGCATCCCTAATTAGAATGAACTAAAGGTGATATATGGGAAAAAGAAGGCGTGACCTATGAAACAGAATAGGACAAAACAACAACACACTCAAACAGGCTTTTGAAGTTAAAGTTAATGTAACCAATATTGTTTTTCCCTTTTTTTAATGTTCTTTTTTCTTTTTCCCTTTTTATGATTAGGTATGCATTGTTAGCATTGTTACTACCAATCTGTATTTTCTTTTGGATAAATAATGCTATTTAACCTAAACCCAGAATCTTTAACATGGAAAACACGAGTTTCATGAACTGTTTTTGAAGGAGACACAGATAGCTGTTGTCTGTCCACAGCCCAAGCTCTCAATAGGATTTAAGTCAGGTCATGGAAGAAGCCAGTCATTATTCTGTCATCTTTCAGGTTTTAACTTGCCAAGCAGAGTACTTGAAATTATTGATTTTTAGTTTGTAAAAATCAGGCCCATCCAGCTCCTCCTTCAGTACTCCAAGACATGTAATAGCTAAGTAGGTTTAGAGTGCACAATAGCTCAGAAATGTTGAGATTTCAACATTTTTATGTGAATGATTGTCTGATATTGGAGATGATTTTCTGTTTTTTTATTATTTTTTTATATGTACCTAAACTTAACCTTGTTCTTTCTAGTATACAATCCTGTATTTGTCAAACCTGAACTTAATCGACTGTGACTGAGTCAGATGGGGCTCAATCTCAGATATGAGAGAGCCCACAGATAAACGCCTTTCAAGGGTTTTTGTGGAAGCTCAACATACAAACCTGAATCTTGTGACAGTTTCACATCATGCAAAACGCAAGTATGTACCAATTTTGGAGCCTTGAAATTGTGGTTGTTTTACATTTCTGAGAATTTTTTGTGTGAAACGGCTACTTTTGCACTATGGATCAATTTAACTGTTACATGTTCTGGAGTGAGATTGCATTGCACCCTTAATGATAGCAGCCACACCAGCAATGCTCCCCCACCCTGCTGGGGCCTGAAATAAAGTGGTGCCCTGTGTCCATCAGTGATGTAGCAATAGTTTTTTTTCCATTTTTTGCTCCAACTCAATTTAACTGCCCATAAAACCTTTCTTTAGGTATTTCCGGATCCAATCTTGAAACAACTGGTACATCTTAACTAGTAGTAGTTGGTTGCAGTTCATAAAACAATACTGGAGGATAATGGGTTCCTATTAGCTTTTGTTTGATTTTTCATTAATGTTTGCAGTCAATTTGCACCTTTTCCTCGTTATGTGCTTTATGAGACATTGTTGATTCATTGCAACAAAAAGTTTGATTGGGCCAGCTGTTTTCAGAGAGTTGAGATGACTGGATGACTGATAATCTTCATCAGAATACTTTCAGTGTCAATTAGATGTAAAATGCTCTTAATTTCCATGGGATTTTTTTTTTCTTCCATCCTGACAAAACAAAACCCACCGCAACCAAACATCAGGACATATGGACTTTGTCTGCTTGTGAGTCACTGGCTGTGCATCATGTTGCCTCTCTAGTACCAGCTGGGGTGAGCATGAACTCTAACAGCACACTTTTCCCACATTCCCAGCTGACATAATCTCATATCCACAATACCCTGTAACAGCTGGAGATGAAATGGAAAAGGAAAATGTGAATGTTCAAGTTTGGGGACACAGAAACTTGGTTCTTCTTCATTGATGGAGGAACTTTTTGGAAAGGTAATGACTTATATTAGTCTGTATGTAGTGAGCAGCTTGCAAAAGCTCAACGGTACAGAGCAGCTTCCATTCGTAGAATAGAGAACAAGTGCACAAGCATGTTTATGTGGCCATGTTATCCCTCTAAAGTGCTGAAGGGAGGAAAGCGAGGAGCACCCTTTGTTCCTCAAGAGTCTGCAGATGGCAGTAATCCCTTCCAAAATGTGCAGTGAAAATCCATCAAGGCAGGGTGGACATGGTGTTTGAGGATGGAGGCGGGTGACACTTTTGTCAGGGAGGGGGTCCCGCAAAGAAACTAAGGTGGGTCAAACAAGTGTCTTTGGTGCTTTCCCGCCAAAAAAAGCATTGAAGGGAAAGACAGAGGGAATGAACTGCAGCCCCCTACATTGAAGGCCTGCTTGCTAACTCTCTGTTTGAACTCACCACAGCTGCCATCTCCTCTCGGTACCCTGGGGCTGATATAGCTTTAAGGGGGTACAACCACAAAAATCTCCAAACACTGACATCATCCTCCAATAATGTTACTTTGAGACATCCACTGCTCAACGATGGTGGGAAAAGGAGCATTTCTCAATGCACTAGAATAAATTACAAAGGAGAAATAAGTTTCTGATGTTTAACAGGTTTCAAGTGTTTTCTAAATTCTCTACAAGACTGTGAATTACACTTTTGAAATTATCAATGATCATCAATGATCAAGCATTGATGTGATATAGTCCAATAAGGATTTCATATTCTAAAGTTTATGTTGGTTATCCAGTCTCCCTGACTGTTAGTGAACCTTTCTTGAAATGTAACAAATTCATATTACAACATAACACCTTTTTCTGTTTAGTCATATACATAGACACAACACACTTTTAGTTTGAGGGGGTGAAATAAGAGCTGCATAAGTGCACATTACCAGGAAGAAAGAGATGACTGAAGTCCAACACCCAGGACTGCCATCCAGGACACCGGAGTTTACCTTCTGTAAAGACCAGTATTTTCCTGACTTAGAACAGATAAACCTACCAGTTAAATATGTAAATTAAGGGTTTTCTGGGTATCACAGTTTACGTCTATCTGCACATTTGAAATTAATTTTGTTTCCTGAGCTTATCTTAGCTGCTTTACCTTAATGTGGCTGACGTCAGCTTTCAGGACACAAAATCCCAGAATGAAAGTCTATCCACGACAGATAAACACACCTGTTTTTTTTTTTGTTTTTGTTTTTTTACTTCACCATGATAATCATCAACCAGGATTACAATTTTCCAACAAAACGTCTCTGCCTGTTAACACAAAAGAGAGAAACTTTCCTGACAGATCAACAAAGTTATTATGCTATTACGTGCTCTCCCATCTAATCTTGCAAACTGCAGCACTGCAGGCCTCCTCTGTTGCACCCATTTTGCCTGTTATGTTTCTCCTCTGAGAAATTGTCTTGGGTTACCTCCTCAGAGACATTCTGCACTGTGTCTTTTGTTCAAGTTGTTTATTGAGTAAAGAGGTAGGCAGGAGCGAAACTGCCTCTCACTGAGGTTTTGTAATGTTAGTGGTATCTCCTTGCATTTTTCTTCTTCAAAAAACACACCCGCAGGCAAAGATTTCTCGAACGATATGTCTAGTGAACAAGGCCGTGAAATGGGAAAATGGAATGATATGATATTACTCCTGTGATTAAACTTATTGGGGGTGGTGTTTGTGTTTATACAGGAATTCTGTGAGATAAAATCAAACTGGATTCGTTGGGTCTTGCTTTTTCTTTGACTTTGAATAAGATATTATTTATATAATAAGATTTTCAATTTCCTAAATATGTGTGCATTTTCCGCAGAACAACAAGGTTGCATATCTTTGATACCAAAATGTGTTTCAGGCAGCTGCATCTCATGTTGGTGTCCCTCTGGACTTTTTAAGAACAATGGTTGATCATCAGTGTAAAACGGAAGCCCAAGTAAATCTTCACCTAAACTATAGGCTCAGTTTGTTTGGAAAACTATTTAAAACACCTTGTAAACTGCCGTGGAAAGAGCAAGATGCCAAGTTATCAGGGTTAAACCAGTTAGGACCCAGAAAATCATCAGAATCAAAGTCTAGAGAAGGAGACACAAAACCTTAAAAATGGGTGTCACGGGGCCTACTTGGTGCTTACTTACAAATCGCTTGAAACGCACTCTCAGAGTTTTACAGTCGTCGTGAGCAGGGATAAAATAGTTCTGTAAGTTGGTGGGAGGAGTTCGAACACTGCCTAGTCTCTAACCTTCGCACAATTGACCAATCACGCTGAATACGTATTGAAAAAATGACAGAAATGGACACCTAGTTGCATTCGATTTCCGACAACAGAATGATCTAAAGCGCCACACTGCAGCCCAAATTGGTTGCAGCAGTGTTGAATTCTGGCCCGCTGAGTCATTTAACTATAAGGATACATATTCATCAGATAAATCTGGTCTTACTCACTTTGGCCACTGTTGACTTTTTCATTTCCACCTACACTATACTGTTAATGAACAAATAACCATCTTAAATGCAACCCCAAATCCATAAAAGTTGGGATGATGTGTAAAATATAAATGTTTAGAAACTTAATGCAATGATTTACAAATCTAATAAACAATTATTGTATCCTCAATAGAACATAAAACATGTCAAATGTTGAAAGTGAGACATTTTACTATTTCATGAAAAAAATTAGATCACGACTTTAATGGCAACAGACACATCTGAAAAAAGTTGGGACAGGGCCATGGTTACCACTGTGTAGCAATTCTTTTAACGACAGTCATACCATCAGAGACGCAGGCATTTATCTGAGCATTGATAACAAGCTGTATGAGCCCTCTCCTTTTTAGCACAGAGGATGCTGCCTCCCTAATTTCCAAAAAGTTGTTTCAGATTTGTATCAGTCTGACCACAGGACTGTTTTCTACTTTGTCTCCGTCCATTTTACATGAGCCTAGAGAAGACCGCTGCATTTCTCTGTCATGTAGCAAGACTGTGCTTTAACCTGCATTGGTTGATTGCACAGAAAACAGAGCTCACAAACAGTTTCTGTTTCTGAGGCGCTCATCTAATGACCAATCATGTTACTGCCTTGTTTCCAATTAACCACATATTTTTCCAATCTTTTGTTGTTCCTGTCCCAACTTTATTGAGATTTGTTGCTGCCATCAAATTCAAGATGGGCTAAAATTTTTCATGAAATAGTGATGTGTAATGTGTAATATGTCTCACCTTTATCATTCAACATGCATAGGGATTTCTACCCATTTCATCCTATTCAGGATCACAGGTAGGCTGGAGTTCCCGGAGAGAACCCATGCATATACTGGGAGAACATGCAAAAATCACACAGAAGACGAAAATTTAAACCAGGAGCCTTCTCGCTGTGGGGGGACTGATACCATAAATAAACCATCGTCAATTAGAAGGTCACTCAGAGAGCACTTCCTCATTCAAGACCAGAAACCTTATGTTACAGGGGGGTTTTTTATGCTTCAACTTTTAGATGGAATTCATCCTGGTTATTTTTAGAGAAATTAATTGTGCTTAGTACATACTTGGGGAAAAAAGGGAACCCTGGCTGGATGTGAAATTCAAGAAAATGAAACATTTCTTATTAATCTGGGTAGACTAAACCTTTCAGGAGTGAAATTGTTAAAGAAAAGAGATCTGTTTTATTTTTTTTCTAACTCACATAAAATGAAACTTTTAACATACTTCTGCCATGGTGGAATGTGAACAAGCAATGCTAAGTGGCTGCTGAGAGCACTTTGCATGTTGGATCGAGAAAGGAGAAGAAAACACATGAAGCCATATATGCATCAGATGTGCTGACAGTCAGGCGGCATGTTTATATTCCAACAAAGTGCACACACACATTGTGCATCAGCCCAGCCGCTGTGGCCTGTCTGATGTGTCAGAAGCTCCCGAGCTTTTCCTCTCACTTCGCTCTACGCTCATTCCAGGGGAACATGTGCGCTGGAATTCTCCCCCAATTAAGACAGGGATTAGCTGGGTCCACTGTGGGAACCGACCGAGTGTGGGAAAGCAGATCGCCTGTCCCTTCCCTCCTTCCCTCACCGACACTCAGCCTCATTCTCACTCGCTCCTGTTCATCAAGCTGCCTCCCTCCCATCTTTCTCACCCTTACTGTAACTGGTCCTTCTCTCTTTTACCACTCTATATACTTTGTGCTTTCCTTTTTCATCACATTTACTCATTTTGTATGTCTTTTTATGGCTTAACCTACTTTAGCTTGGCTTCCAAAAAGAAATCACTTATTGTTATTCCTTTCTTCTTCTTTATAGTTATGCATCTAAGCCCCTTTATTTATTTTTCTCTCTCTCTCTCTCTCTCTCTTGAAGCCACCCAAAATCTCCATAGCTTTCAGTTCCAATTCTTCAGGGTTTTCTGAAGTGTACAGCACTTCTGTGCTCCCCACCCCTACCCTCTCCCCCTCCCTCTTAAGGCCTCTCCAGCCTTCACACCGACAGCTTGTCTGGGGAGAAGCTGAGGACTCTCCCATGAATAGTCTCAGGCTGTCAAACTGAAAGAGGGGGTGAAAAAACAGGTGCCCCAAAGACCAGACAGCTACCGTTTGTATTGTTTTGCTTACTGCACATGCAGTAAAAGAAACTAAAACTGAATCCAGTCTCTAAAGCCTCAAAGTCCCAAATTTAACATCCACGAGAACATCCTAATTGCACAGCAAGCTCATTTTTCTATTGTCACTGGATTTTTTTTTCTCATGATGTTGCAGTACTCCCACTATCACACCAGATTCCTTTCCACATTCCTCGTACTCATTGTCACCTTTCCTTCGTCGTTCCCACTCTACCTCTTTTCCTTGTGTTCCCATAAATCCCCTTCCCTGTGCACTCCTCCACACAAGGCTTGTCCGTTCCAATTACGGCAGGCCCGTCCGGCCCCCAGCTCACACACTCTGGCACACAGGCAGCTCTCATTAAGCCTGTATCAATTAGGCATTAACCTCCTAAAACAAAGGGTCTCTTGACAAGCGGCCCATCGCAAGCCATGTGAGGTACTTCCTCTGCATCACGACACCCTGCTTCCCATCCTCAGAGCAAGACAGTCATCCAGCATTTTTCCTCACTTTCCCACCACCAAAACAAATCTCTGTTCAAAGTACCGTCAGCAAAACAGAAGAGAGTACAGAAAGTGAACAAGCATCATATGTTTTCATACGGTTTTAATGTTGATTAGGTTAGGGCCTTGCAGTATAATGACTTCACATATACCAGTGCACTATTGTTCTGTGTTCCCTTGTTCAAACCATTTATGATCTCCATATGAAGTTGACTTGCACTCGAGCGTAAAATTCTGGATGTGCTAACAGTTTCTTCCAATTGTGTTTTTTTGGGATATTTTAAAAGTAGCAATTATTTCAAAAATTCGTTTCGATCACATTTATCCTGGTGAGAAAAGGAAAAATGAGCAGAAACTTTAGCTTTTACAGAATGTTGTCATCAGACAAAAACAACAGAACGACATGTTCTTGATTTTTTAAAATACCCCAAAAGAAACGTCTAAAACTACTGAATTAATTCTAGGATGAATTAAGCCATTGTCACGATTGGCAAAAGCGGTCCCAAATGACGGTCTCTGAGGCTTTCATCAACGAAACTGAGGCATCTACTGGGGAACAACTTTTTATTTCCATTTTTGCCAAGCTTACTTTGATATACTGCCACATTAGCAGAGTACTTTGGTTCTATGCAAGTAAAGTTATATATTGTTATTATACTGTTAATGTAAAGCAGCACTGGGGGCAAGAGGTAACATTCATACAGTGCTTTGCAGCAGACCTCTCATAAACGCCCCCTCTGTGAATCCTGTAAATTTGGTGGACCCGAGTAGTTTTGGGAGAGGTTCAACAAATGGAAGCGATGAAACATGAACACATTTGTGATCTAAAGGAGATCATGAAGTTTTTGTGGTAGTTTTTTTAGTTTTTACTGTCCCCAAAACAAATAAAGGTCTTATAGCAGATTATTTTTTTTTTATGTGTTTAATGTCTGATTTATGTAAAAAAAAAAAAAAACAGCAATATTTGGCTAGTTTGGCCCTGTTGCATCTTAGGGATGGAAGAAGACAATCGTGATTTTAACAGGCATCCAGGAACTGGGGGGGGGGGGGGTAGTAGTCTTGTTCGAAGCTTTGTCTCAGGGGAGGCCCACTGCCTCAGACTTTCAACCCCCCTCCATTATAGAACTTGCTCCACTTTTGGTGAAAGGCATCAGTAAGATCATTTCAGTGAAGTGGAAATGAGTTTTACTGAAATGACGGCATATATGTGGCATGTGTGTACCTTACATGTATCTTATCTCTCAGTTGCTTAATCGTACTGCCTCTATTTTGGAGAAAGGTGACTGCGATTATGGAGATACCTCCAATAACAAAACATAGTTTCATTTCACCCAGTGGAGTTTCTGCATGACTGGAGACAGTTGTTTCCCATTAAAATAACCACAAATCACATCACCCCTACCATTCCCTCTCGTGGTTCTTTTCCTTTTTTTCCAATCTACTCAAACAGCTTTGCACACAACTTTGTCATATTTTCAAAATTTCAACAAGATAAAAAATCTTTATCTAATGTCTTTTTGATGAATCTAATAATGATAACAATCAGTATTTACATCATAATAGTGGCCACCTACTGTAAATCGTGGATAGATACCAAGAAGTCAACTGTTCCATAATGTCCCAGCTTGGGAAAAGATATTGGCACTTTGCCTCAGAGGCCAGCTGTGGTGCACCCCACCAGTTTGCACTTGTATTGTTATATTCTCATCTTGTTTTTTATCCACTCATAGTACATTTCAAGTGTACGAGTTTTGCAGAGGTCTCGGCAGGCACACCACCTCTCTGTTTTTGGTGACTGAGCAACAGAGAACAACCTGGTTTTGATTTTCCCACAGATCTGCCAGTGAGAGTAGTGGTCCCCGACACCCAGCGTTTTGGCACAGTGACTATGTTGGCACAGTCCCAAGCTGAGCACCCCCACCCCTTTTCCCAGGACCCTGGGAGCGTAATACATTACTAACAAAATCCCACTTCCCATTCCTCTCAAACTTTCACACCCATGGCCCCTCCTTACCTCCCTCCTATGGCTGGCATGGCCCCATGAAAAGGGAATTGGGGTGACATGCATAGGACATTCTCCATCTCCCCTTCTTTTCCCATCATTCCCCAGAGCATCTTCCCATCAACATTTTGTCATTTTTTTTGGTTTACTTTGGTCTTTTTCAACATAAAGCTTGCTTTGACTCAAACTAACCTTTTAACTTGTAAAATAAATGGACTTTCTAATTCGGAGGGTCCTTCAACTGCGGTCTATGGCAAGAAACTCTGCACTCTTTCACTGTTAATGGGATTTAAAGGGAAGAACGCTACTGAGGTTAAAAATATGAAAGCCCATGTCTGGTAAAAAAGCCTGCCTTGTTTACCTCACATTTCTCTGCTCGGCACCGAGGGAAAGTATTCGCAGGCGTGTACGTGTCTGGGTAACATGTAATGACATTATTCTCACCAGGGTGACCCCTCATTGTCGCAAGCCTTTCTTCTCCCGAGCTCGTGAAATTGACATAAGCTTTGCAAACATTCCAGGCATTTTTTTCTCAAGGCCACGTCTCTTTGGGGGTCTTTCATTGAGGAAACCATCAGTATGAGCAGCACCACCTACTGATGGTGTGAAAGCACTAGTCCCACTCTGCTTTTAATGCTTAACATGGGTTTCTCAATTTGATCTGTTTGGATTATATGCATCCTTTTAATGAGAAATCAATCTTTTTGATTCAAAACTGCTGTAAATGGGAGTTTAAACTGTTTTACGTGATTTTAGCTTTCGGCTATTACTATCAGTTTTTCTAATCACCTCCTCTATCCCATGCAGTCTGCAGTAATGTCATTTCTTGTTTACTACTGCAGCCATAATAAAACTCAGTACAAGAACATTTTCATGCCTTACGATTAAAATATCTTCCTGGCCTGTGCGGCTGATTGTCAATACAGGCACCCCTGTGTCCCAGCAACTGTTGCTCCAGTGACTAGAAGGGCACACACCAACCAGAAAATAATTATACAGAAAAATTCCATTTTTGAAAATTGTAAGATTACAAATAAAGTCAGACTATATGTTTACTGGTGGGCAGTATGTTTCTCCCTCTGCTGTTTCCTTTAGTCCAAACCTGAACATATCAGCTTCAGTTCTGCTGGCCTTAGTTTTTTCAAATATTCTTTTCACACAACGCGCAGCTCACCCCCCTTTGTCATTTAGACAAATGAAAAAATGACGCTCCCTCTTGACAGCCGAAATTTTGCAAAGGCATTTTGAAAACAGCCACCTGAAACATTAAATGTCAGAATGAATGCGAGAGATCAGTATAGAAAACAAAATGCACGTTGAATGATACACCAATATCTGTCAGGATTGCAGGTGTGTGATCTGCTCTTTAAAAAAATGTTAAAATGACACTAGAGTGACACTTTACAAGCCTTGAATTAAAATGGGGGAATTGCTCTGTAGGTTTCAGTTAAATCAGAGGGGGGTGTGTGTGGCTGTGAGAGAGAAAATGTCACCATTCAGTTCTAGTTTTAAGTCAGGACAGATTGGAAAGACAGCTGACAGGAGGCAAAGACCCCAAAGGTGCTGCCATGGGCTAGCAACCCATGGTAGCAGTAGCGAGGCCTAGCCGCTTTGTTACAACCAGCATAAGCTACAGAAAGATTAAGGAGAATACCCCTAGAGTCAGCGAGAGCAGGGGCGGAAGATGACTCACTGGCAGACTACATGGCAACTGACACTGGAACGAACATGACTAAGAGGTGGATACGCGACTCAGTGAAGGATAGGGGCACGGGCCTATTCTCTAGGGCTAGAATTGACCAGAATAGTTCTCAGAGGAAAGAGAGCGTAAATAAAAGTGGTAGACTAGAGGGAAGTAAGCTTCAGGTTTGTCCTTGTGGCTGGCAGAAAGTAACATCAGTTAGAGGCCTTAAAATGCATCAGGGAAGAAAGAGATGTGTGGTAAAAGAAGGGCAGTGTGGCCGCATCGATCAGTACTTTTTAAGAAGTCAATCGAGTAAGTCGGATGAAGTCCAGCGGCAGGTAGAAAACCACAGTCCGAAGGATATCAGTAACACAGCTATGGAGGTGGATGAGGAGGTTCTAAGAAGGGATGTAGCTGATACTGAGGTGAACAGGCCAGTTAGAGAGAGAAATATGGAGCAGAAAGATAGAGTTAAGTGGCCTAGGGCAAATAGTTACAAAGAATGGGAGGCAGTCAATAAAGATTTGTCAATAATATTGGGTAGGTTAGGAGGAAATGCAAGCGATAGGCTAGAGAAGATGGGAGATATAATTTATTCCTATGGTGTAGAGACATTTGGGGTGCAAGATAGAAAGAGGGTAGAAACAGTACATTTAGGTAAGTCTAGACGGCAAAAAGAGATGGAGAAATTGGTTAAGGAAAGAAGAAATTTAAGAAAGCAGTGGAAAAAAGCTACAGAAGAAGAGAGAGAGGGAATTAATGTTTTGCAGGAAGAACTGAGAGGCAGGCTAGCAATACTTAGAAGGGCTGAATGTCTTAGGAAAAAGAGAAAGAAGAAAGAATATGTTAGGACGGCATTTTATAGGGACCCGTTCAAGTTTGTTAAAGGGTTGTTTAACCAGGAAAAGGGAGGGCAGGTTAAGGCAACAAAGTTAGAGGTGGAAGAGTATCTTAGAAATACATATTCAGATCTTGAGCAGCGTAGAGTAGTAGGCCTTCCACCTGACATGCCACCGTTAGGAGAGATAGCTCATAAGATGGATGTTAGACCACCTAGGTGGAAGGAGGTTGAGGAGGTAGTCAGGCGTGCAAAGGCTTCGTCGGCCCCAGGGCCAAATGGAGTCCCCTACCGGGTTTATAAAAGTGCACCTGATATCCTAAAGTTTTTGTGGAGGCAATTAAGAATAGTTTGGGAGAAACAGGTTATTCCTAGAGCATGGCGTAGGGCAGGAGGCGTTCTTATTCCAAAGGAGAAAGAGTCCTCGGACCTGAGTCAGTTCCGGATGATCTCTCTCCTAAATGTAGAGGGGACGATTTTCTTTAGTTTGGTTGCACAGAGATTAGCTAGTTATTTAGAAAAGAATAGCTTAATAGATAGTACTGTGCAGAAGGCAGGAATACCTGGTTTCGCAGGGTGTTTAGAGCACACTAGCATGATTTGGCATCAGATTCAGACAGCCAAGATTGAGAAAAAAGACTTGCATGTTATATTTCTAGATCTAGCAAATGCATTTGGTTCAATGCCACATAGCCTTATTTGGGAAGCATTTGAGTATTTTAGAGTGCCTGTAGTAGTGGTTAACTTAGTAAGAGCATATTTTCATATTTTCAAGATATTAGACTGTGCTTAAGTACAGCAGGTTTCACAACAGGTTGGCAGAGGCTAGAAATAGGCATTATGGCAGGGTGTACAATTTCTCCATTAGCATTTACAATGGCCATGGAGATAATTATTAGAGCTTCCAAGTGGGTTGTAGGAGGAGAGAGACGTCAGGATGGCATGCGCCTTACGCCAATTAGAGCATACATGGATGATATGACGTTAGTGACTACAACAGTACCATGTATGAAGAGAATACTTGAGAGACTTGATAAAAATCTAAAGTGGGCTGGTATGAAAATCAAACCTACTAAGTCTAGAAGTATCTCAATAAGGAGAGGGAAATTAAGTGATAGAAAGTTTGTAATAGATGAAGAAAGCATTCCAATAATAAGGGAAAAGGCAGTGAAGAGTTTAGGCAGGTGGTACCAGGCAGACATGAATGATGGAAAGCAGTCAGTGCAGTTTCGTGAAGATGTTGTTGAGGGACTGGATAGAATAGATAAATCAGAGCTTCCAGGAAAGTTGAAGCTGTGGTGTCTGCAGTTTGGATTGTTTCCTAGGTTGATGTGGCCACTGTCTGTGTATGAGATTACATTATCTGTTGTAGAAAAAATGGAAAGATTAGTTAGCTTTTATATTAGGAAGTGGCTAGGTGTTCCTAGATGTTTAAGTACTGTGGCACTGTATGGGAAAGGCATACTCCAGCTCCCAGTGTCTAGTCTAGTAGAGGAGTTTAAATGTACTAAAGTTAGGACAGAGCTCCTGTTAGCTGGGAGTAAAGATGTGGTAGTTAGTAAGGTGGTTCCAAACCCAACCAAGGGGAGGAAGTGGAAACCAAGATTGGCAGCTCAGGAGGCAGAAGCAACTCTTAGACATACAGAGATTGTGGGCAATGTGCAAATAGGCCGGGGAGGCTTGGGGCTTGGCCCAGGCAAACTAGTGTGGAGTAGAGCAGGTCCCAAGGAGAAGAGAAAGCTAGTTGTTGAGCAGATTCGTAGACAGGAGGAAATGTTAAGGGGTGCAAAGGCAGTGGCTCAGGCTAAGCAGGGACGGTGGGTGAATTGGGAAGGTGTAGAAAAGAAAAAGCTTAGTTGGAAAGAACTGTGGAGTATGGAGGAAAGGAGTATTAGATTTTTGATAGGGGCAACATATGATGTATTGCCTACTCCCCAGAACCTAAAACTCTGGGTAAATGGAGACCCGTTATGTTCGTTATGTTCAGGTACTGCAACTCTAAAGCATATTTTGTCAGGTTGTAAGGTTAGTCTGTCACAAGGCCGGTATACATGGCGACATGACCAAGTATTAAGAAGTTTAGCTGCAGGTATTGAAGATAAACGAAGGCAGGTAAACTTAGGAGGGTCCAAGGTACAGAGAGTTGCAATTCAGTTTGTTCAAGAGGGGGAGAAAGTTAAAAAGACGATAAGGAGGCACGGCAGCTTGGAGGATGCTTGTGATTGGGAGATGCAGGTAGATTTAGGAAATAAGCTTGTTGTTCCCCAGGAAATAGCCTCTACAAACTTAAGGCCTGATATAGTCTTGTGGTCTAGGAGTAGAATGAGAGTCTATTTCATAGAGCTGACTGTTCCTTGGGAGGAATTGGTAGAGGAAGCATATGAAAGGAAAAAGCTTAGATATGTGGAGTTGGGGGCAGAAGCAGAGCAGCGAGGATGGAAGGTTAGAATTTGTCCAGTGGAAGTAGGATGTAGAGGATTTGTTGCAAAGTCTGTTGTCTCATTGTTGAGGGAGCTGGGTGTAACTGGACAGAGTGTGAGAAAAATAGTGCAGGAGGTTTCAGATAAAGCATTACAATCCAGTCAGTGGATTTGGATAAGAAGAAGCAATAGCAGCTGGGGGCCCAGCAGGGGGAGCACTTAGGGTAAACAGACTTTTGAAAAAGCAAAGAAGAAGTTCAAGCTATTTAAGTGGAGGGTTTGGCACATGTGATCCTTTTGAAACCAGGCGGCCATTTTGGGTGAGTTGGCTTGGAGTGAGTTGTATGGATTTGTTTTTGCTGGTATTTTAGTGATTATAGGACTATTTAGGTGAGTTTGTCTGCTGAATCTGCTAGTGTGTCTTGTCCTTCCTCCACCTCTGGCACCCTCTATATTTTCACTACCCCTACCCGAACCAGGGTTTGAATCCCATTCCTGCTTTTCTTACCTCTTTTATTTCTTCCCCCTACCCGAACCAGGGTTTGCATCCCCACCCTGCTGTGACTGGTGTGCAGTTGGTGAGAGTGAGTTGTATGGATTTGTTTTTGCTGGTATTTTAGTGATTATAGGACTGTTTAGGTGAGTTTGTCTGCTGAATCTGCTAGTGTGTCTTGTCCTTCCTCCACCTCTGGCACTCTCTATATTTTCATTACCCCTACCCGAACCAGGGTTTGAATCCCATTCCTGCTTTTCTTACCTCTTTTATTTCTCCCCCTACCCGAACCAGGGTTTGCATCCCCACCCCGCTTTAACTGGTGTGCAGTTGGTGAGAGGCTGAGGTAGATTATGGTCGTTGTGGTGTGAGGGGCAGTGTTGGCTGGCATTAGGGGGGTGACTCTGGGACGCCAGTGGTCATTGTCTAGCCTCCTGGAGGTGTCGTGGGCCCAACTAGACGAAACACTGATGAAAGGAGGTTCCCACCTGATGACCCCAATGATATGTTGGTCAGCACTGCTCATTGATCTATATAATACGGAGTGTAGGGAATTATTCACTGAGTCTGGTCCTTTATTTTATTTTATTTTATTTTTTATTTTCTTTAGCACAAGTTTCTTGTGTTTATATTGAAAGGAATAGTCATTGTGTGGCTAAATGTCTGAATCTACAATGTTTAAATGAGCAGAATTCCTTTTGCTGGCTGAGAACACAATGTTTTCTGTCAGATTAGAGATTAGAGATGCACTTCTATGCTTTTCTGGTGTTACTGGAGTTACTCTCTGACTCAACATTTATGGGAAACTCAAATGAGCAACAGATTTTCCATTCTTTGATCCATTTATTCTTGTGACAGGGTATTAGGAAAACAGAGCAAAAGCCTTAATCTTGATTAAAATCCACTTTCAGCTTGTGGGAATGTTCAACAAAATTCAACAAAATGACTTTAAGATTTCTTTTTAAACTTTCTCCCTGTTCATCTTGTCCAGATTTGACTGGCCTCCACATTTTGGTTGTCCTCATTTAGGCCTGGTCTGATGTGGACTGGACGGAAAACTTTAAGACTTTTAAGACATTCAAAAGCAACATATTTCCAAAACAGTCTAAAATTTCAGGATTTCTTCTGCTGATGGGCACTGTAGGCCAAGTGGTATACAGCTGCTATACAGCTTCTCAAATCATTTTTAATTAAAGCCCCATGTCAAGCTCAATAGCTAGTAATAGTAATGGGCACTCGCTTGGAAATAACCTTATACTAGATGAAAATTACAACCCATTAAAAATAGAAAGTTAAAGCCATCCGATAGTTAGCCTCCTGTAGCTTAGCAAATGTGATGGAAACACAGTGAAAGTGTTAGCCTGCTATTCTCTAAAAATGGCATCATACATAATCAACGCCTCCAAAGCTAAGTAATTAAATACCTTATATTATGTTTATTTGAAAAGATACATTTCAAATCATAGAGAAGGTCAGAGCACATTTCTTGCTCTAAAAACAAGTCAATTTAAAACATTTACAAAAAAAGTTAAATCCATGCTGAGGTCACAACGATCATATAGATCAGGTGATCAGTGGCATTAAATGTTACATCAGTGCTGTTACATGATCTGCAGTCCACCTCTGCAGCTCTTTATGTTGTTCTGTTGCTGCAGGACACAAACTTTGAAGTCATTTTACCTTATACAAATTCTCTTTAGCTTTGTCTGGGAAGTATGAACACATAGGATCCCCACAGGCCACATACATGCATTCATCTGACAAAACAAAAGCAGATCAATCCACTTCAAAGCAGCCCTCTCTATTTTGAGCTACCTGCTGCTGGGTTGCCTGCAGCCGACCTCCCAGCCTCGCCTTGTCCTGACGACGGTGCTGCCGCTCCTCCTCAGTTTCATCTCTAAGTTCACTGGACTCCAGTGTGAAGTGGGCTTCTGGAGCTCCAGGATCCAGACCATTCTCTGGTTTTGCCAAGATCTGCTCCCTCTGGACTCTACAGATGAGGATGTGTAACCAGGTTTTCAGTATGAATTAACGGGAAATTTGCTGTTGATGGCAATGTTGGTGCTTTACAACACCTATCACACACTGTTTAAGTTAATTCAACATGTATTTTATGTCTGTCCCTTTCATTGGTTAGAAAATGTTTTTATTTGGACAAAACACTATATTTTGGATACTTCTATTAAACATTTCTGTGACTGTCAATTGCTAAATTGGTCAAATATCATCTGATTTTCAAGAGATATCAAATTAAAGATGATACTTTTCTTTAATCTTTTAAGCAGGGTTACTTGTTCACAACGTCCTGGTGATTTTGAAATTAGAGTTGCACATACAAACACACCGAGGATGAGCTTAATGCAGGAGTGTGTGGGGTTTAGTGTCTCGTCCAAAGACATTTCAACATATGGGGCAACTTTTCAATTGGATGAAGACCGCTTTATATATAGTGTCAAAAGCATAAAAAGTTAAGCAGCTTTCAGCATTATGTTTATGGAATATACACTGAATAAGAAGACATACCTGTAGACAAAAAGGAAATAAATAGAATAAGAGTCACCTGTATGCAGTAAGGAGTGCATGGTAAGTATCAGTGATCCTCTGCAGTCTCTTCTTATAGAAGCGAGCAGCTGAGGCGAGCTGCTCTTCCCTGACTCTGTAAGATGAACGAACATCCTGCAGCTTGCTGTCCACAAACTCCCTCATCTTACTCTGTTCTGATGGGCTTTTACTTTCTGCAAGCCCATCAACACAGTCCTGGAATAAACAGCGTGCAAATGAAGCAAAATGATGATGTGGTGTTAATGTTATTAAGATAATCATGCTTTACTTTCAAAGGTGCTTTGTGCGTGTTCCTACTCACAGCTACGTCCTGTAAATAACAAACCAGTCTTGCACGGTATTCCTTATTCAGCTCTTTGACTTGCAGCTGCAGCTTAGAATTCTCATTTTCTACCTCCTTCATTTGGCTTTGACAACACATCAGTGCCTCAAACAGCAAAAACAGATACCATTTCAATGTGAATGCTTCCACCATTTTTAACCAACTGAAATTACACAGTTCAGCAGCAAAACAGTGGTAAACCTAGCAATAATTCTCAGAATATCCTGTAAATGAATAACTGGGGCTGTTTATGCTCACCGCACTCTGCTCAGACAGTTTCCTCTGGCTAACGTGGATCCCTCTGTATTCCTGGTGCTCTTTACCTATCGCCACCCTGATGACCAAACACAGCCCCGACCACAAGAGAACGACCAGAGCGACCAAAATGCACAGCCACATCAGAGGAAGAAGGAAAGAAACCACATCACATGACACAAATCAAACATAGCCACAACTCAGAAGAAAAAGTCTGATGCAGCCACACAGCAGATGTGTGTGGGATGAGCATAGGGTCATACATCCTGTGATGGGTTTGGCTGTTTGATGATTGGAATTAAAAATATAATGGCATTTGATCTCAACCGAGCTTGTGCATGAGTAAACAGCAAGCATCCAGTGGCCCTCACATTTTCTCTTCCAGTTTTTTGTGTTGCTCCTCGTAGCTGCTCTTCGTTTTCTTCAGCATGTCTTTGATCTCATCTTGGTTTCCAAGCAGCTATGTGTTAGAGAATGAATTAAAAAGCTATAGGAGATAGGCTGGGACTTAAAGTGTAATTAGTCTACCAGTGTCTGTGAAACACATGTGTTTGCTACCATTTCCAAAAAAAAAAGCTAGACTCTCTATAGTCTATGCGGACTCACTCACAGTTTTTTTCATGTTTTTTTGCTCCTCGTCCAGTGCTGCCAGATCCTCAGGCTGTTGAAATATTGACAAATGTGGGAAAAAAGCACAAGATCCTGTTCAAAATGTTCCAAACTTTGTGCTGACAAGGTAACAAACAAGACTATATAAAGTTGTAAAAGACTCGCCTGTTGGGTGAACATCTCACCGACTTATGATTCCCTAAAGGCACTCATGAACCCCATCAAAACTATACCAACAAAATGTCTCACCTTCACTCTATTTAGTGCCATGCGACTGATCAGAGCACTCATCCTGTCCAGCTCCCCGTGAAGGCCCTGGGTGGTAGCGTTTACACTCTGCTGCTGCTCCTCCAGCTGCCTTCGGAGGGCATCCTGGGCTCGCGCCAGTGCCAGCAGCTCTGCACTCAGCTCATCACTCTGAGCCAGTTTCTTATCATGAGCCTCAGCCAAAAGACAGAAGTTCTTCTTCAGTGTGGTGTACTTCTCTGTCAGGTCTTGGCCGCTCTTCTCTTTCATTTTCAAACAAGCATCGATCGACTGGAGCTCCCTGGATAGCTTGCCCCGCTCTGCTTGAAGCTCTGTTATCACACAGTCTTGGTTCAGGATCTGACCAGAGGGAAAGAGTGAAACACGGGCAGCCTCGGTTGATGTCTCTTTCTTTATGAGCATCTTTCATATTTGCAGATGCATGTTTTTGTATTCAGTATAATAATTTCCATTCCTGATACTATTTCCACCCGTCTCATGGCATCCATTTACCAAAGGACACCCAAAAAGCCCTCACCTTGTCTCTCAGTTCAAATGTATCCTCCTCATATTTGTCTCTCATCTTGTTAGTTTGTATTTTCTCCATCACAAGCTCCTTAGTTATCTGTCAGATTAGACAGAACGATTTTTTTGTTGTTGTTTAAAACTGTCCAGATACTTTAAGGTATAGTCAATACTTATGTACCACAGCACATGAACTCTACCTTCAGTCTTTCCTCTTCACTCTGGACCAGCCTGCAGGACAGATCTGTGTTTGAGCTGGTCAGGTGGGTCAGTCTGCTTTCCAGGTAGCTCATTTTGGTGAGAAGTTGTTCATTTCTGTCATGCAGCTCCGCCTAATAATGAGGTGGAGAAAGAAAATACATGCAGCTGTGTCACTGCTGTGTCCAGCTTAAAGGCTGCTAAAGTTGTCTTCCAAGTGCACCAGGTGGTACATTTCAGGCATGGATGAAAAAACTGTGCAGGCGTGCGCAAAAGCTTGGAAGGCGACTAAGATTTAAAGACTTAAAAAGGCACATAGCAAGGTTTAACTTATGGTGGTTGTGTGTCCTCTGTGCCTATTGGTAGATTTTTATGTTATTCTAATTTTTTTAATCATTTTTTTTCATTATTTTGTGTCACTTTGTGGTTATTTTGCATCATTTGTTCATTTTAAGTTTAATTGAACTGTTTTCCATCTCTTTGTGGTCAAGTTGTGCTCCAGTTATGTTGTTTTGCATCCACTTTCATTTTTTGCCTCTTTGTTGTCCTTTTTGCATCCGTTTGTGGTGCTTTTGTTTTTATTTTAGACCATTTTGTTGCCTTTCATTGTGCCTCTCCAGGTCATTTAGAGTCGCATTTGAAATATTTGATTGTCTAATTTTGGCCTTTTTTTTTTTTTAAATCTATTTGTTGAGACTCTGCTTCTTGATGTTCATTTAAGTTGCTTAGTGTCCCCTTATTGCTCATGTTCGCATATCTTTCTTTGCATTTCATTTTGGTTTCTTTGTTTCACATTCTGGGCATTTTGTAATTCCTTTTTAACATATTTACTGTCTTACTTTGGTTGTAATGAATCTCATTCGTGTCGCAGTTGGGACATTTTGGTTATTTCTATTTGTGTCTTCTCTCCGTCTCTTTGTGGTCATTTTGTATCTCTTGGTGGTTATCTTTTGTCACATAAGATCATTGCTCTTCGTTGACAATTTATACATTTTACATTTATTTCTCTATTGGTTGTCTTGTGTCTCTTTAATTTAGCCTCCAACATGGTCAAAGTTTGTTGACTTCTTGTCCGTGAAGTCACTGTTCCTCAAGAATACTACGTAATGAAACTCGTGTGTTAACAAAACTGGATATTTTACTCACATTTTGTGTCATCAGAGCTAGAACTTGCTCCTGAAGTTGAACTGAAGTTGGCTGGGGGCCTTGAGCGTCCATCTTGCTTCATGCTCGACAGCTGCCTGTGAGTCCTGAGTGTGTTGCTATGGCTCCACAACACAATTAAAACCAGTGTGGGCACAATGTCTGTCTTCATATTTCATTTGACATAATATAACTGTATGTTACATTGTTTTCTAAAGAAGGGAATAAGAATAAAGCTCCACCAATTTCCATGTGCAATTCATAATAACCCAGCTGTCTTTGTGTGGTGTGTTGACTTTTCATCACTGTCATCCAGCTAATAAACTAACAGTTTGTCCACAGTTAACTCAGACAATAGTATTTCTCTTCCTCTTGTTCCAAAATACAGAATGTACAAGTGTAATGACAGGCCCCTTTTTCAAATTTATTTCATTAAAAAAAGAAAGCTGTGATTATTGTAAGGCTGATTAATTTCATGGACAACAACGCCTTCTTGTGACTACACTTGGGATAACAGCAATACTCTTGAACATAGCTTGTATAAAAAGTTTAACTATAATTTATAAATCCATCAGTACATCCATTATCTATGCCTGCTTAATCCAATTCAGGGTCATAGGGGGGCTGCAGCTGCCTTTGGGTGAGAGGTGGGTACATCCTGGACAGGTCGCCGGTCCATCACAGGGCCACACAGAGACAAACCAGACAACTTTCTACTTTGAGTTTTGGGAGAATTCTGCTTTAAAATCACATCATCTTTCAAACCAGCAGAACATAAACATTGAAGGCACACCTTCAGGAGTTTATTCTACTGCATCTCATCTGGATTTTTATGCAAATAAGCTCATATTGATTTAGAGAATACTTTATTTACTAATCATCTCATTTCAGAAACCCTCTGGTACAAATTAATTTTAAAAAATCTCAACGACCAGACGTGGAAGTTTCTCGTTTCTCCCCAAAAACTTGAATTCTTCTCTGGCTGATGTTTACAGATTTATGGACTAACAAGTGTCATGCGAGTCATCATTCGTAGAACTCCTGACTGTAATACATGAACATTATGTTACAAGAATTTTTAGCCTGGCTGTATTCAAACTGCTGTTAATAAAATATCAAAACTTTTGATGTTAAAATGTATAAAAAAAATATAGTTATTATCAATAATCCCCTCCACAAAACCCCCCAAAATAAAAAAACCCTGAAAAATAAAAACAATTGGATCTCTTACAATATATTACAGGCCTTTGTGTGCCACTGCTGAAATAAGAGGAGCCGCTTTTATACTGTGCTTAAAAGTGCTTTTATTATAAGAACTTTACAATATATAGACACAACGTTAAATACTAGTAGATGTGGCCTTATGGATTATCAAAAATAGCTGCAAAATACTTAAAAGAGATAGAGGTTTTGACACAGAAAATGGATTCATATCTTCTCAGTAAGAAGTAAACAAAACAAAAAAAACAAGAAAAAAACCTTTGTACCAAAAGCTTAGAAATCACAAAGACAGATCTGAGGATACATTTATGACAACCTGTGTTCATTAACCTGAATCCTTCTGAGCTAAAGCTGCTTTGAATATGATTGACTCCGTATTTAAGACTGCATTATATCAATACAGTTTGTGCTCCCTTTTTCAGGCTCACTTTCATTAATCCTTTTGGAAAACGTTGCCTTTGGCAGCACGTGAAACTTTTCCCTTTCTTCCAAAAACGTCGGTTTTTCACTCTCATTGTCTTGCAAACTCACAGCACCCTTTTACTGCAACTACTTTGTCGCAGTTTCACCCAGAACCAACTGCACAGTCTGTGGCTGTGATCTGAAAAAGTGCCTATAAGAGACTGTACGTAAAAAAAAAAAAAAAAACATTACTGCGCGACACCTTCAAGACATATTCAAGTCCTCCTCCACTTCGTCTTCCTCCTTCACGCTGTTACTGTGTCCGGTGCGTTCCATTGGTATACCCAGCTCTTTCTGCAGGGCCTCTAGGCTGGCCTGGCTGATGTAGTACTTGACATTCTGGGATGGCAGAAGCTTTTGGAGCTCCTCCAGCTTATGGTAGGCCTGGAGAAAAAATGCAAACGGAGACAGTTGAGCATCCAGAGACTCCTTTGGGGTTTAATCACGTGATTGTAAATGAATTTAATGAATTTAAATGAATTTAATATAATGATAAATTAATAATAGTTAGTAGTTGTGATAATAGTCATCAAAGTTTAATCTAAGCCACATCATCAACTAAATTTATGAACCGAAACAACTAGAAAAATAGTCACCACTTGGAAGTTGCCTTGCTGACAGTGATGCTCAACAAGGAAGCCGAACGCATCTCCAACCCTGACAGCAGGGTTCAACTTTGGCTCATCCAACAGGGCTTCACATAACCGCACTGCCTCATCTGCATCCTCAGCATACAACCTGCAGGCAAGCGAGAAAAGTTCTACATCCCATGAAGTTCCACCAGAAAGCTACCTGTTCTATTCGAAAAAAATCGCAAGCTTGTTATGATACGAAAAAGAACAACTATGAGCTACTGTCATGTAAAAAAAAAAAGTAAGTACAGACATTGGAGGCCTCTTCGAAATGGTGTATGTCATGAACACCCCCACAAAGAACACCCCTGCATCTATCACACCTTCAAATGAATGGAATTGTGAGTCAGAGGACCCAGATTATGTGTAAATGATCATAAACGTCTAACAGAGCAACAGGTGGAATCTGTCTTGAAGTGAGTGGTGATGTCATGGCAAAATCTAAAGAGTTCTATAAGGCTTCACAAAAAATATAAATGAAAAATTTAGAGTCTGAAAAGGGCATTTGAAAAGATGAGATAATGTGCGACAGATACAGCAGTTTGGCCAAAGCAGCGGTAGACAAGACAAGAAAAGAATTTAATATCATTTGTCAAGCAGGTTGTTTTGCTGCTTGAGGGACTGAGCAGCATCTGGTCACTTACTCAGATATTCACCGTTCATCCAATAAAACAATGCAGGAAGATAATGCGAGGTGATGTTTGTGGATTTTCCTTGAGGTTTTATTACCTTTAGCTGAGGGCAGTGTTTTAATGTCCAAATATGTTAAAAAAGCTAACTATTTCCATGCAACATGACTACATTTCACATAACTGTAAAATCTTACCTGCGTATTTGGACAAACTTTTTGATTAGGGTAATCTTATGCTGCAGGTCAGCTAGTCTCACTTCTTGTTGTCCACCTGAAGAGTCCTTTGATTTTGAAAGACACTTGAACGCCTCGCTCAATGCGTCCAGAGCCTTCTCATAGTTTTGGTAATCATCTATCTCTACCTACACCATTACAGTGAGAGAAAAAAATAAAAAATAAAAAATAAAAAAAATAAAAAAATCAATAATAATGCTCAATAATCTTGAGATTTTCAACTTAACTTCAACTCTTCCACAAATCATCCACTTTTTTTTGGATGAGTGGACATTAAAAAAGCCACGAAGACACAATAAGCACTTAAATTTCAATTGGTCATTGTTTAATGATTAACTTGCAAACTTTCTACAACATTCTAAGTTTCGACTCATTTTCAGACATGAATTAATAACAACCATCATTAAATTGACTCGTGTTTTAAAGAATACGAACATACCTGAGCGCAAGCTTCATAGAAGCCAGCAAGAAGTTCTGGTGCTCGGCCTTTGGTGTAAAAACCAATGATAGTCTTCAAGATTTCTGGGTTTTGACGCCAGTCCAGAGACTGAAGATAGTTGGCAGCCATGATGAAAAGCTCCTTCTGACGACAAACATTGGCAAAGAAAATAATTTTCTCTGTGTCTCCTGACTTGAGGAGGGCCCTCATCGCCTGATAAAAAACAGAAACACAATCAAATGTCTTTCCGTCATACTTCAAATGATCCCAACTAGATTTATCAGTTTGTGTGAAGGCAAAATGAAATGCTTTCTGTGAACACGCATTCAAATAGCTTACAAACACACGGCAGTCAGAAAAGAGTACTACTAGAAAATAAGAATAAGCTTAAAGATACTCAAAAATGTCCCAAACACACAGAAGATAGTGAATATTCACCTCTTGCATGTGTTTGTATATGTGTTTACGCCCTATGATATGATGGCTTCAATGTCACTTGTATTTTAATACAACTACCTGCAAGATGTTTTAAGTTTAAAGAGAACTGGTGCTGTGTTTGTGACACACCACATCATTACCTTCAGTTTGCTGCCTGCCTGTGTGTATTTCTTTGTAGCCAGGTGGTAGTTTCCCTGCCGCATGCAGCAGTCAGCTATCTTCTCCAGCAGTTCCTTGCGGGCCTCTTCAGACAAGTCTTTGGCATCAGTTACAGTCATTCTCTCAGCCAGCTCCTCTGTGATCGTCAGGTTCTGGGTCAAGCACAGCTCCAGGGCTTGATGGTACTGTGGATGTAGATGTATAGACATCAATGAGAGGACACGTCCATGCAAGTCTTACATATATATTGATCCATGGGTAGGTGAAAATGTGTCACACAGGTACCTTCTTGGCTGCGACCAGTAGCTCCACTGACTTTTCATACTGTGAATGTGAGATGAAGAAGTCAGAGCAGCGAGCAAGGAGGGCCGGGTCAGAGCTCTCATTCAGATCCGCTGCAATTAGCTCAAGTGCAGCAAATTGCTCTGTGGCAAAGGCCAGCTCCAAAGCTTTGGAGACATAACCAGCCTGCAAGACAATAGACGACAAGCTGTTGAAGTTCTGGTTCACATCTTGGCACATTTAATGCCATCTCAGCTTAGACGTTTCTAACTTTGAATATGTGTTGCATCATCGCCCCCTTGTGGAACAATTCAGAATGCATCAGTCCAAACAGTTATTTAAAAGGCCAACCTTGTGGTAGAGTGCAACAGCTCGGTCCATGTGGGTGCCTTTTTCCTCATAGTAACAGGCAGCCTCCATCATGTCTTCAGGGTTACTGAGCAGAGCCAGATTCATCAGCTGGTCATCGAGACCGTTCTCCTAGTCAGACGCACGCAAATGAATAAACTGCTCCGAAAAAGACTAAAGAGTACTCAGAAATACCAACTGTGGGAGTCACCAAATACTTCTAGCTGGGCCTGTCGTGGAATAGTGGAATACTTTACCTTACAAAGTCGTATAGCGTTGTTGTAGGCCTGGGCTCGAGTATAGAAGTGGACTGCTTGTTTAATATCGTCATGACCCTCGTAATGTCTGGCCAGGTGGTATGATGCTGCTCTGTCACCTGTGTCATTAGCTATCTGAGACGCCTGGTAAATAAGTAAGAAAGGCATTATCACACTCGTGAATGGAAAAGGGTCAAGTATGGAGAGTCACCTTTTAAGTTAAAACAAAAGAAAAATGGTGGACTCGTCAAAGTAACACTATTGTTCCTGCTTAGTGGGGCTTAGTTAAGTGACTTACATTGCTGTAGAAGTTAAATAGTTTTCCATTCAAGCAGTGCAATGCCCCCAGAAAAAGTCAGCAAATTGTGTTCCCAAAATGACACCCTTATGAATGAAATTGTGTTACTTGACAACCTCCTGAATGTTCCCCATGTAGCAGTGGACTCGAACCAGGGAGAGATAATCCTGAGCAAGGTCATAGAAATCCAGTGCTGAATCCATATCTGACTGGCTCTCCAAGTACTGGGCCCACCACTTATAGATGTTCCTGATTTGAGAAGATGATGGGGCTGATGTCAGTCCATGCGCATACTTCAGGTTTTTTATTAAATTGTTTTTGATCTCGACTCACTTGTCTTTCATTTTGTTAACATAAATCTCCAACGATGACGTGTCATCCTGGAGCATTCTGGGCACCTCAACCCTGTGCGTGTCTGATTTTTCATAACTGTGAAAACAGGCTCAGAGTCATACTTTGTTTCCATGGTTAATTTGCACACAGATATGCACAAACTGAAAACGACTATGTCAGTGTCATAAAACTATGCATTCTGACTTACTAAGCAAGGGCCAGTGTCTTGTCACCCATGGACTCCAGGTATTTGGCATAACTGTAGTAGGTGGTGCGCAGGTGGATGCGATCGTGAACTTCAGCTGTCTCCAAAGCTTGCTGCCATTGGCCAGAGGCCTGATAGAAAGTGTTCAGCAGGTCATAGCGCTGACAGCTCTTGTACAACTTTTCTGCATCCTCCTGTTGGGAGGACAGGAAAAGATGATGGAAAGATAGATGCTTTTGGTCAGGAAAGCCCCTTGGTCTGTGTGTGGTGACACGCTTAGACCTAAAGAGAGGATGTGTTATTTGTAGCCAAAGGATGTGGCTTTACTCTATGTTGGACAGCAGGGTATTTATAAAAATATAGAATGTTTTGTTTAATCCTTTCGCTTTTCTCTGCTTTTGAATGCGCGTCGTTGCCATACACCCCATCTCAGTCATTTTGTCAAATTAAAAGGTTCAAGTGAGGAAGGAAATCAGTTTAACTCTCAAAAACAGAGACATCAAACAATGAGAACTTTCCTTAAAGTATACCTAAATATCTTACCAGCATGCCGAGCTGAATGGCCAACATCGCCACTTGGGCTTCTTGTTCAGGCTCGGCCTCGGCCTCCCTCAGTGCTTTCGCCGCCCTGGCATTCCCCATATTCCCAAGACACACACGCGCTACATCCAGTTGGCGAGTTTTCACACACATCCGTGCCATGTTTTCCCATACCGCTTTACTACAGAGAGAAGAGAAATGGCTGTTTGCAAGGGTGATGGGTTGCTCCCTCCAATGGCATTTCAGTATTCAAATACAACAGTGAAAACAGTGGTACACATGTACGTACATCCGATAAGAGATTTCCTGTTTGGAAAAAAAAACAAAAAAAAAACGGTGTTGGTCAATGTTAGTTCATTTTTACTTGATTGCAGTTTACTTTTACTTTATATTTTTTACCCAAAGTTAGTACGTCTGTAAAAACGGTGACAACCCGGACAAATTTTTTTAGATAATCCTTGACCTCACTGGCAAGTGTTCTACTGGAACAAATGTATGATATATTATAATATGAATATGCCCTGACAGATTTGTAAGTAATTAGGCTCTAGTTTAGGACTTTAAACTCAAAGCAGGACACATGCTTTTTTCATTCAGACGTTCATTTTTCTTCTTTGTGGTTGTCTGACGTAAACTGACTCATAGCCCCCACCTTATTTCAGCTCCGACTCAATTTTAAGATTCCACAACCATCTGGTCTCGATTTTGCATCCACTCCCTCCTCCCTGCTTTTTGCAGATACAGATGTGGGTTGTTTATTGAAAGTTAGGCAACAGGAAATACCCCAAATCTTTAGGGGCCCTGCTATAAGAGGAGAAATGGAGGTCAAGTGAAATGTAAGAAATAGCAGTAAATGTCAGCCAGAATGATACTGTGTATGGTCACAGAATACACTGAGAGAAGAAAAGCTTGCCCGTACACAAAGCGGCAAGATCTAGAGAGCCAGAAAAGGAAAGACAAGAGAAGAAACGGGTCTACATTTGGCCCCTCTTCCCATCCTCTTTTCCTCTCAGGAAACACATCCTGTTGCTGGCGGACCGTGGCGGCCAGTATGTTTGTTGCACACGAGAGAGAGGACTTTAACAAACGCCCCCTGGTCTCCACACAAAAGAATACACCGAACAGTGACGTCCAAGACGGGGTCTTTTGGACACTCTCCCCCACGAGCACACTGACACACACATGCGCACACATTTAAAGTGATCATGAAGGAGGGCGAAGTCTGTTTAAAGTTTATTACAGCTGGGAACTGATGTCTCCTACTACGATGAATCGCAACTCCCCCACGTTTCAACTCTGACCTTGAGCATTTACAGAGAGACTGTGAGTGAGAGAGAGAGAGTGCTAAAGAGAAAGAGAAAAAAAAAGGGGGGGCAAGACAGAACGAAGCAGCAGGAGGTGGTCTAGAGAACTTCTTGTTCCAGTCCGGCAGCAGGGGCACTCAAACTCAAGACAGCCTTGGCGAGCCTATGCAAACCAACAAGTCAGCTCCTAGCAACACTGTGTGAAGAATCTACCTTCTTTTTCATTCGGTCTTTGGAAGCAACGTGCCACTGCTGAGTAGGGAAAAAAAAAAAAAAAAAAAAAAAAAAGAGGAAAAACTGTCTGCACAGAGAAATCAGCTGCACGCACAGAAGTCAGACAAGTACAGTAGGCAAAGTTCTGAGAGAAGGAAAGGATTAAGTACAAAGACAAGAAAAAGACGGATACAAGACTCAAGCTGCAGCCAGCCGGAGCCAGTGGAATGGACCAAAGTGCCAGTTGGATCAATCCCCAAGTACCCACTCAGCTGTCTGAGGAGGAGGGCTGAGGCTCTGCTGCAACGACAACCAACTCCTGAACGAGGATGAATGGAGATGTTCTTTAGGTAAACCTTAAAACAACACTCTTTGCAATTCTTCTGTGTGAGCTGGAACAACCATAGCAAACAGCTGGAAGAAGAGGAGGTTGTGGAGAGGAGTCAGGGGGCCCAGAGCGCTGCTAGTGCCTCTGGCCCAGAGGAGAGGAGCGGACAGCACACTGAGGAGGAACAGGAGCTGCAGGTGGGACACCACGGAGGGGGAGAAGTGGCGGGCGTCGGGCATCGCATGGCCGTGCAGAGGCTGGTGGCGGCAGCGGTGGTGGTAGCCCTGCTGTCCCTGGTCCTAAACAATGTTGCAGCCTTCACCCCCAGCTGGGTTTTTCAGGCTCTGGAGGATGGGCGCAAGCGGAATGTGGGACTGTGGAGAATGTGCCCCGGTGGAGGGGAAAAGGGCCGTGACGACCTCCAGGCTGGAAGTAAGGTGCAGGGGACACAGCGGCAGTGTGTAACCCTTGGATGGGGCTCCGAGTATGCAGGCTACCAAGAATCCCGCAGCACTGTTAAATGTAAGTTTTAACTTAACTTTAGATTTCAAGTTAAGCTGAAAAGCTACTTGGTTTTGCTTTGCAAAAAATTGAATGCCAGCAAACACAAGTGTCTAATACTTTTAGGAAATTTGTTGACTGAATGGTATGTCCCAGACCTACTAGTTGTATGTTATATGGATATTGTGGTTCTTTTCCAGATGAAAACATTCTGCCGAAGAATTTCAGAGTCAGGGCACCATTCGGTCAACTTGATATACATCAGTAAATTAACCTGAAGTTCTTAACTTTATCTTTATCTTATCAGAGTAAACATTAGGCCATGGCTGCCAGCCAAGAATTTGCAGAATGTGCTTTATTTAAAAGGTCCAGTTCTTTTGGTTGGCTATCATGCTTCCCAGTGACTTTGAGAATCTGGAGAAACATTAAAAGTGATGCGATTGATTTATGTAATTTCCTAAATCAAACTCCATTGAGAAATTGCCATTCAAGAACAAGTCTGGGAAGTGCTGAACTTCCATTGCCAAGCTGTAGTTGGCACAATGGGCAGTGTTGCGTACCAATGCTAGACAAAGGAGTAGCTCACCATTCACAAAAAAATGCCACCTTGTTGCAAAGATGCACTAGATTCCTCCTTTAGTTTTATGGTGCACTTAAAGATTCAGACATATTTTTTAGTGTACATAGCACCCCTGATTAAGGCTTCTTCATGTTTGTAGTGTGTACAAACTAAAATTGTCATGTCACACGGCAAGAGATATGACCCAGCTTTTCTTCTGGTCCCTAAAGTGCAGTTTAACATGATGCGAGCCTGCAACCTGATAGCGACAGTGGCCCTGACTGCCGGTCAGCTGATCTTCCTTCTAGGCCTGTTGGAGCTGCCCTTCATCACACAAGAATCCCAGTGGTGGGAGGAGGCCATCGCCGCACTCTTCCAGCTCGCCAGTGAGTACCAGCATGTTGCATGTTTATGGAACCCTGTATCTGAGAACAACTATAAGACCAATATATTCAGAGCGCCAGAAAATGGGGCTTATATCACAAGGAAAACAAGACCAGCTGAGTGCCAAAGATCGGCCTCAAATACTGCATCTTTATACTGTGAAGACTCCCCCCTCAACACACAGTGACAGTTAAACCCTTATTTTAGCTAAGAAATGCATGAAACAATATTTTTGTTAAATACAGGTAGCACAGTAAAAAGTGTCAAAAGTGCACACTGCACACATGTGTGGAAACTAGTGAACAAGAAAAACCATCCAAACTTAGGGAGAAGACATGAACTACTAGTAAATTAATCATAACTAGATGGTGTAGCTATTTAAACAAAATTCCTGCCTTTACCAACTAGCACCCGTCCATCCCTGCAACCTATGTGTGACATTGAATAGGCTGGCATGGCCTGTCCCACAGCCCCTTGTGAGGAAGTGTGTTGTGTTGTGTTGTGCGCAGCGGGCGCTTAACTGCGTGTTATTAGAGCAGTATGAAGGGGGTCTGCTCTGGGTCTAAATTTAGTCCAAGTCCAGAATCCATGGGCCAGAGCTCCAGCAAACCAGGGAGCGACTGTCGGGCGCCAGGATATCCCTGCTCAGGACGAGGAAATGTCTGTGACTACCTGTTATGCAAACCCCTGAGCTGAAGAAGGAAAAAGAGGGGAGGGGGAATGAACGGGAAAGACAGTTTTCAACAGGGATTGTGCGTTTGTGTGTGCAGTTGTGGGAGGGTGTGCATACATTATGTGCATACATGACTGTGTGTGTTGTGATTGTGTGTTTATAGTGTGCTTTGGTAGAGAAATGTCCTGTTGTACACATGACAACGGGGTGGGAATTGCCTCTGTCGAGATAAGCTGGCCTAGCTTTTATGCCTGTGTTTACAAAATGTCCAAGAGTAGCAGCAAATAAAGGCTTGTTTGTATCATTAGCGTGTTCAGCTTGTGATTGCAGTAAGGAAGACGACTTTGATCTTAACCCCCTTGGTGGGCGGATTGAGATCCCTCCAATTTTTCTGTATTTACCTATGATAGACAGCCCTATCAGCCAAAACTCACAAAAGCATGACATATGAAGAAAGTGGCAAAAAAAGGGAAACTATATTTGTCAAAAAAGAATAACTCATACACACCTACTTCCCTAACAACTAAAAATAATCATGCGCTGGGGAAAAATGTCATCTTCCAGTTATACTTTTATCACCATATATGGTTAATACCAGTTGCTGCGTAACACGATGTCACATATCTTAGCAGATGGGATTTTCCCAACCACAAAATAAAGAGTAAACTGGGAATGTGCACAATCTGAGCTAAACTTGGTAATAACATATCTCAGTTATAATATAAAGAAGTGCAGTCAAACTATTCAAAAGTATGGTTGTAATCAACCTTTCCCCAAACTCGAAATATATAACAAAATATCTTTCTTCGAAGTCTGGAGTATTCCTCAATGTTATTGTTGATTATAAAAGTTTATTCTTTACCTCAAGAAAAAAAAAATTGTTCATCAGTTGAAAGTGGTTAACTGCGCTTGGAATAAACTGTGTAGAGGGTCAACTCTGAGGCTTCAAATGCCAACACTGAGCAGAGGCCCGTGATAAAGCTATACAGAAAAACAATTTCCCACATGTGCTTTGAGCTGATTTTTAATGGCAAGGGTTGTTTATGTTGACATGCTGCTTGTTATCCTTTATACGATCATATCACAATGTAACTGAACAAGAGCAACTAGAGCAAGATTATTCCTTGAAACATGAGCAATTAGGATTCATAGTATAGTCATATCTTTACTAATGACATTTGAGTCAATCCAATTCTTGTAGTGACAGATTGAAACTGTCATCAGACATATCGGTAATTAAAATAACATTACTGTTATATGCAGGGGGAAAAAAAGGCTTTTGTTTATCGTATTTAGACTGAAGCAAAAGGGCCTAAATCGTCTGAGCTGTCCAGGGCACCTCCATTCAGCTATCCATTCAATGTTCCTATTTCGGCCCTCCCCCGGTGTGCTAGTGAATGGGCTACAGTTCTGAATGAATGGAGATATTTTTACCCAACGCTTTCTTTCTCTGGAATGTTTTCATTTTCAGACGTGCCAAAATGCTCTGGAACTGTGCATCAAGTGTGAGAGTGTTGAATAACAAAATCAGGCTCCACAGCTACTCCATTTGTCCAGCTACCACTGCTCTCAGTGTAACACCCAAGCCTCAAAGAACAGAACTGGGCCTTTTCGCCCTTGCAAACAACACTGGAATCTGTTTTCTGAATACACACAAATGTCAGCACTGCAGATCTTTCCCATTCTGAGATTAATCATATCCTTTATTTTGATTTGGTGGGACCACAAGGCTCAATTCAGAATACCTAAAACTGCCACTGAAAAGACATTCTTTTTTTCCCCCCACAGGTCTGCGGCTCAATAGGTTCCTAATGATTAGCAAGAAATATATTTGAGCCATTGTATGCCATTCAGTAATAAACACACTAATAAGCAGATTTAAGATAGCCATAACATAGGAGTTTATTAAGATGTCTATGTCAAATGTCCAGCAAATTTATTAACCTCGAAGCTTTGGGTGTGGCGAGGAGGGAAGGAAGGAAGGATGGAAAGAGGAAGAAGGGGAAGGAAGTTTGACAGATAAAGTATATGCCAAAAGAGAGGTTCACACAGCCCGAATTGACTGGAACATGGACAGGAGATTATTCATTATCTTGAATAAGGAGCCAGACAGGTTAAACATGAGCAGATTGGTCAAACAGTTGCATTCTTATGTGTACACACAGGGGTAGACACGCAATGATATAGAGACACAATTACCCACACCCTTACTTAAAACAATGCCGGCCATCTTACTATGGAAGTACAGAAAGAAATATAAATTAACTCCCCACACTGGTGCCGCTGACTGCTTCAGGAAATGTACTGATTCATATCCGAAAGCACTAACATCCCTATTTCCAGCCATTATTTTTGGTCTCTGTATTTATACCACTCTGGATGGGGTACATTTTAAGACATCTATCATTGCTGAACAATGGAATTGCTCCAGACCACACCTGAACGCAATGAATGAGAAGTCAAAAAGAATACTTTGCCATCTCTAATGGCTAGTTGTGGGCTACTGAGACACTGAATAATGTGAATAAAAGAAAGTAAAGATCAAATAAACAGCATGAAACTGAAGGCTGTGGCTTTCTAGCCTTGCACGCAAACACAAGTCCCTCCTTGCGTGAGTTACGCTTCTGTGAATCAAAAAAAAAAAATCAGGAGATAAAACATATCAAAGGCGTTTATTCTCTGCTGTGATATTTTTATGCTTTTGAGGACCTTAATCGGAGATCTCAGAAGTAGAGGAAACAGATTTCCTAATTCAAAGGCACCACAGAGTTCCAGGTCAACACTGGAAGGCAGGACAACAAGGACGTATGTCTACTTAGGAGCAAGTGGGATTTTTTTAAAAGGCCACGACGGCACTTTAGATACACTTGGGGAAACTCAGTTTAAAACATAACTTAAACTATCCTTTTTTTTTTTCCTTCTTTTTTTTTTATCCAAGACCTATCCAAGAAATAGAAATAAATATATTTACGGTCACAGAAAAGGAAAGATTCTACGACTGGGGGTAAAAAATTAAGAGGATAGAAATGAAAATGACGGTAAATTTTTACCTGTGAAAAGTTTCTAAGTACGCTGGGGGTGTAGTTGAAAATGTCAACAACTACAGTGAATTACAACAAAATGCCTACAGATATTTCTGAATTGGACTGATCTCATTTTCCAATCGGCTGCTGCAAGCTTCTCTTTTTTTGAGTAAGATGTATGGAAACAGATTCTCATCAAGCCGGGCGTTTCGTAGATGAAACTTGAGCCCTGAGGGATTAAGCGGATGTAGAAAATTGTTGGATTGACGGACAGTTTTTAAACTCATATCAACCTCAGGAAGAGCTGCACTGGGATTTTTATGCTCTTTGGGTTTTCCTCAAGTGTACAGTGAGAACTTCCAGATTGCTCTTGGAAAAATATATTCTTTTGCTGAAAAGCCTTTCACTTTGAGAGTGAAATGAACAGTCACCTGGTTTTTTGAGATCTGCGCAATACGAAATGTCATTGTTCGTGTGGATCTGCGCAGACATCTATTCATCCATCTGCTCAAGCAAACTCTTTGCAAACCTCTAATAAGAACAGCTACAGTACGAGGTCATGATTCTAGATGTTTCTAATGTGCATACTTGCAGTTGAGTATGACTGTGCTCTGGGTCTTGTTTTATCTTCAACAGCACAATATATACTCTGCAGGTCTCATATTTCTACCTAGAATGACACATCATGCTAAATAGTATTGCAAAAAAAAAAAATATTAAAAAGATCCCCAATTTCCTTAGTATTCCAAAACTTTTAACTGACTGATCTTTTCTCTCTTTGTGCTTCTATGTAGGTTTCGTACTCGTGATCGGACTTGTGACCTTCTACAGGATCGGGCCCTACACACACCTATCCTACTCCTGCTACATGGACATAGCGGCCTGCCTTCTGGCCACACTGGCTGCAGCCATGCTCATCTGGAACATTTTACACCGACGAGATGACTGCCTCACAGTGCCCGGAGTTATCATCATCAGTCGCTCACTAGCATCACCTTTTCACCCACGTCTGGACAACGACTATGTGGAGTCGCCTTGCTGAGCCACGAGACCTCACACACAAGAAAAGCCAACAATGACGTTGTTGAGACTGTGTTCTTGACAACTCCTATTTTGCTTATTTCATGTGCCCGTCATGTGACTCTCAGAAGAAGAGGACACTCCTGTGACTCTGCAATGGCTGAAGGAGTACATGTCATCAATTGTAAACAATGTCTCCTTCTCCGGGCCCCTATCGATATATCAGACTTATTCTGTTGCTTAAAGCACAAGAATCACATATTTAACTAAAATAAATAAATAAAGCAGCCCTTAAGTTCCAAACATATCCACTGTATGGAATTTGGATGAGCACCATCTAAATGAAAGGATCAAGCTGGAACTTGACATATCTGCATTTATAGAATTGTTCCCTGCATACTTAGAAATTGGAATTTAGGAAATTAAAACACCAGATTACCTCGTATTTTTCTCCATGTATTCCAATTTGAATACATATCAATATTGATGGCATCTGTTGCAAGTAAACCGTCAAGTAAAAGGTAGAAAATTACTCATGTTCACAAAACCTTTTGGATGTGCTAACCCAAATCAATGACATTTAACACAGCTGCTGAGCTGTGATATTTTGATCATATTACCCGTTTGGTCACTGTACCACTGTTCTAAAAAGAAAAACACAACTGCTAAACAATAATAACAACAACAAAAATCAATAAATGTACACGAATTAATTAGGATTTTTAAGCAGGCCTCTTGTTAATCTGACAATAACAACTGGTTTGGAGAGGGACTCCAATTAAAAATGGCACGTTACACTGCTTGAATTCATTTTTCATGATGCTTTCGATATGAAACTGCTTGCTTGTGGTACATACTGTATACTTAAATTAATATAATGTAAACAAACTGACAGTTTTATCATTTTAAGTGGTATATTTTGGTCATATCAAAGTTCTGTCAAGAAAATACAAGCTATGTGTGGGTTTTTACACAGTATCAAACAAAGAGGCACATGAATTAGTATAATTAAAATTCAATAAATGTATTGCTTGATATTCATACAGTTGTTACTATTGTTTGGAGTCAACAGACCTGACATGTAGACAACAGAGAACCAATGATAAAATTTGAGATAGGAGTGCAGTTCTAGGACTTAAAAGACTATTTGAGATATTCATCAGCCACAGTTTATTTACTGGCTTTCACTGGACCTTTCTACCAGCTATAACAGCATTCTTAATCTGTCTTGTGATTCAGGTGTAATCAAGTGCCCCAAATACTCAGTACACCCAGAAAGAAATTCTAAAAGAAGAACACTACAGTAGGTAAATGTTGCATAATCACAAACACAGAGGTATGCAAATGAACCCTTCATTAAAACTTCTGTTAATGTGAACACTTGCGTGATTAGAAGTTGAGCTTATTGAAAATTTAAGCTTTAACAATATTCTGACTCCTCAATACTTCTACCTGTAAATTTGCGAAATGTTGGAGGTGATATTGAGGTGTGAAGTTCACCAAAACTGAGAGAAACAGTTGTAGGTTTGCCAGGAGGTAAAACAAAAATTTAAATCTTACTGCAAATGATCTTCATGGAGGAGGGTTTGGAAAACAGCTAGTGGTGTGGCGAAAAGTCTCAAAAACCGTAAGGCGCAATGGTGGACTGAACACACTTTGGGCTTGCGTGGCAGGCGGGAACACTGGGAACATTTCACCAGAAAATGGATTCAATAAAATTAATGCAAACTCTAAAAGATAACATCACAGCATATTCAAAAGAAGATTGTTTTGCCATTGCTCTCACGGTCCCCAACTTTAACGTTCTCTAATTTCTGTGGATCAACCTCTAAAAAGAGGGCAGCTCAAAATGCTTTAAATAGATTTTTTTTTTGTTTTAAAAGAGCTTTGAAGTTAAATGAAAAAAACAAAACACTTTGACTGGATCTGCTTCAGGGCTTTAGGACGTTTTTGGTTTTCAGCCTGAGTGTGCTGGCATGACTTTTTCTTTTTTTTTTTTTAAACTGACTCATTTATTTCTTTTCTTATTTTTTTGTTGAAGAGCTGCTTAAAAATAAAAGGCGAATTGACGGCTCAGATAAAAGTAAAATGGTGTTAATATACCACAGTAAATGGAATTTAATCATCTAAAGCCTGTCAAAATAGTTTTTTTTTTTTGTTTTTCAATAAGCTTCTGCAGATACGGATATACTAAATATTGTTTCTCAAGCTCCCTCTGCCAAAAGCGCACTCTTGTATGTTATCTGTCATTTGATCCGTTTGTTTAAAGTTAAAAATGACAGTATAAAGGTAACGGTAGAACCAAAAGAACCTCTGTTGATTCAGAGATCTACTGCATCGGCATAAGTCCCAGAAGATACAGGTTGCCGCTGCAGGAAATACACACTCCTGTGGGTGGAGAAAGACGGGAATCGAACACAATACCAATCTTAAAAAAGAAAAAAAAATAGAGGCAGCTATAAAAATAGCCATCAATGAGGAACTTAGTAAAGCTGTCATCAGAACTATTAAAATCTTTGAAATGTCCGGCCAGTGGATGATGCTGTTCTCCCATTTGTTTGGTTTTATGCCATTTTCCCATTTGCGTAATGTTTGTACGTGTGAAAACACCAGAATTCAGAATGAGTGCCCTGGATCACGTATTTTCCTGAAGATAACATCAGATCACTACTGAGATTCCATATCCATTTCTTTAAGGAACACACACACTCACTCACTCACTCACACAAGCATATATCCATGAATGAGCTCACACATGAATGTGGATGTGTGATTGAAAATGTGTTTAGAAATGTACATCCCCCCCAGAGCACACCGGCACACCAAGAAAAACAGTCACATATATACACCCTCATAAGTTCCTTCCCCTTCGCACAGATCCTCAGAAAGTCCTTAATCATGTCCTGTGTTATAAAATCTATTTCATGTAGGGCCTACCTAAATAAACAACACAATTTTAGCTTAGGTGGATCTAATCTGACCACATCATGGTACAACACCTTTTTCACCGACTCGTCCAGTGTGTCCGATTTTAAATGTTCTTATTGCTTAGAGTTAAAATGAATAGGCTGCGACATTTTAAATGTTACATAAACAATGTTAAAAAGAAAAGCTATTGTGGTAGTTTGACCTTATACATAAAGGACATGAGTGAAATGAGAGGAGAAGAAAACTATGTGACACCAGTGCAAAGTTAAAAGCAACTTATTCCAGCTCTCCAATGGCCAATGACAGTGGAGCATTTTGAGCAAAGTCAAGGCTGTGGTAACAATGCCACACCCGTGTGTGCTGCTTATCCTTTGAATTAAAGCCCCTGTAGAGAAGACTGGAGGGGATGTGATGACAATGTCTCCGCTTTCTTTGCAAATGCAACTGAGCGCATATTTGGGTAAGTGATCTTGCCACCTTGACGCCCTACCTTTTGATGAGCTTGATAGACTTAAAGGCTTCATCCATGTCACCAATGGTCAGGTAGAAGCTGAAATTGAGCATGGCATCGCGTGTGGACTTCTCACAGTTCTCCAGGCCCACAAAGTCTCTTAGAGCTCGCCTGGACACCATATGGGGGGACTGGCCAGGCGCCCCTGCTGCTGGCTGGGTCTGAAGTGACGACGCCTCTGTTGAGCCTGGATCCCTCTCACCTGGCTGTGGAATGGGAGACCAGGTAGGTTTCGTGTAAAGAATGTTGAAAAATGTTGTGAAGAGGGATATGAAGAACAATAAAACAGAAATGTAAAATTCTGGGGAAAGACAAGACGAGGGAATGGGTAGGTGGGTGAACACAAAACGAAACAGCATCGTGTAACAAATACATTCATCAAGACAAGGGCATTAGGAACAGACACAGAGTGAGCTCTAGATATGTAATGGATGCACTTGTGCTGATATCTCGGTGAGCCGCCATTTTCATTTTGATAAAAATCAGCACAAGGCATTACACAATCACAGCTGCTAGAAGTTGGGGTCAATAACACTGGAGCTTTCTGACCAAACTGCGGGGCACAGACACTTACTTCAGGTCGAAAGACACCACCTTTCCGAAATAAAAGCTAGTGTGTTTTAGACCAAACACAGAGTTTCACATAAGAATAATGACGAGAGTAATCAAAAGCAGAACTAGAAAAATAAATAGAACCCTCAAGATATTATACAGCCAGCCAACAACTTTCCAGAGATAAAGTCCACATCCACAATATACGATGAACCTCCAACCCCCCCCCCCCCCGAAAAGACCAGGAAAACAAAGTGTTCTCTGTCCTCACCTTGCAGCTGAAATAATAGTAGGGCACATCGAGAGCGAGGAGGGCCTGCAGGCCTAAGGGTTTGGGGTAGCAATCCTGTAGAAGGAGTCCATGCTCCTGTGTACAGAAGAGTGTCACCACTGACACATCCACCTGAAGAAGAGAAAGCATCAGATTGTATTATTATTTTCTACTATTGAATTACTTGTTTGAAAACTATGTGAAAAAACATGACTTAATGCTTAAATACACAATACAGACCTAAAGTAAACTTCCACGGTGTTACAAGTGTTATTTACCATATCCAAGTGACTGTTTGATGAGGAGTCGGAGCCGACTGGCACCGTCTCACAAACAAAAAGCCGAGGTTCGCTCTCATCCCAAAAGTGAGACACAGGACATCGACCACTGAATTCTGTCCCCTGAAACGGCTGCCTGAAACACAAAATACACGTACTCTACTGAACGTGGCCAAGAAAAGACAAAAACCAAAATCCAAGAGATAATGTGCAAGAACGCCATTATGACAACCAAAATCCACAGGAGTTACTTTTCACTTTCTTCTGACTGTGAGACACCACTGGATGGTCTGCCGATGAAGAAGTCAAAGTGTGTCACAGTGTCCATCTCAACGTCATAAAAGTACACTTTGTGATCAGGTCGTCCATTTACCTAAGACAACAGACTTCCTTTCAGCTTAGTTGAGATCAAATGGGGGAAAAGCACCATGACTTTAAGCCATTAAGATTTCGGAACGGAAAGTGTAACCGTTATATGTAGTCCACTCACCTGAGAGATTAGGATGCTGACTTGGCTGCCATTGGCGTTACACTTGACAGTCCTCAAAGCTCCCAGATTGGCAATCTGGTCAGACAAGTTCTTAGCACTGCAGTGAGCTTTGGCATCTCTGTATAGGTAAAGAAAATGTAAACAAAGAGATTAAGATAAAGTACATAAAGCTAGTATTCACTCTACATCTTGCTTGAATGAGGAAAAAAAGCGATCCAATAAACTCTGTACCTCCTCGACAGGTCGAAAACTCTGATGTGTGCCGTGTCTGTACCTACTACCAGGTAAGACTGGCACACATTGAGCAGCGCGGGGTTTCCCTCTGACTTGGAGAAAGTTAAAAGTTGCTTTACTGTGCCCTGTAGTGAAGAGATAGGGAAAATGTAGTTAAACGAGGATGTATAAAAAAAAGAATTTGCATTGTGTTTTACTGTTAAAATGAACTCTAATTCAACATGATGCATTGGATACTGAGCTCAAAGTTGGGCAAACAGACCTGTGGCGTGCGGATTTGTACCCTGTTCGGTTCCACAGTATAGAGGTTCTCACCATGTACAGCTACCACATGGGAATCACAAGGAAATGATCCTGGGAAACCAGAGGGAGAGGTGGGGGTGGTAGGTACAGCCAGTGAGGAATGCGAGAGGAAAAGAATAAAACTTAATAGGAAGAGACGGATAAAATGTAGTGCAGTGCAGAGTTTAAAGCCTGCTGTTAGTGCTGCTCAGTGAGTTTTGGTACCTGTCATACCTGTATTGCGTAAAACTGTTCCTAAAAGCTCATACACAGTGACGACTTTGCCATTCCAGACTGTCACAGAGTCCTGTGGTTATGACAAAACAAATCATGTTGACATGACTTCAAAATGAAATGAATATTTGTCTATCTGAGCGCAAAAGTTGTAGAGGCCTTCATCTCCCCTCTTACCTTGGTAACACACACTCCTTTGATGTGCATGTCAGACTGTAAAGCAAGGTGCACCCCTGTGGTGAAGTGAGAGATGCTGAGCTGCGTTGGGGTAAGCTGCACTGCTGCCACCTGCTGACTGAAGTGAGCGGACATCACATGCTCACAGAGGATCAGCGCTGTCTTTGAATTGTTCGCTGCCAACAGATTCTGGCTGGAACCCCACTGAAATCAAAAGCCCGACTGAACTTTCTGCATAAATTACCATACATTTCCGGCTGAGCGTATGGACAATGGAATGTCCGTGTTATTAAGATAAGAAATAATATAATTGTGGAGTTTAAATGCTGGGCCACACATTACCTGAAGCTGAGTGACATTTCCTTCTATTTCAGTGGGTGTCTGTAATTTCCACAGGGCCTTGGTGTCCGCTCTGCTGCTGCTTGGCTGCACCACCATCCTCCACATTGCTATGCGCCCATGGGAGGTGCCAGCTGCTAGGGTTGCTAAGGATTGTACAATGTTTTAAACACAGTGAGGTTCTTTGAGATCTGCACACCCGAAGAAACAAAATGGAAATCAAAGGGACGGCGTCAGTTTTTAAGAACACGGTGAATGGTGAAACATCTTAAAACTGAAAAACCACATAGTCGGGTGTTGTATTTCAACAATTTCATCTTTACCTTTTGCTGCACAGTATGAAACACAGTTGATCATCTCTCCCCTGTCAAACCCCAGCGTCTCGTCAAGAGACAAAATATCGTTGTCGTCTCTCTCCAGGTCCCACAGCCTAAAAATTCAAGGAAAGAAGTATTGCACAAGGTTAAAAATGAAAATGGGCAGAATGCGTATAGAGATATGTGAACACTGACCTGACGATCTGTTCCCCCGTTGCAGTGATGAGGAGGCTGTTCACTGTCCAGACGATATCAACATTCTGTCCAGACTTGCTGCTCAATTTAACCTGCCATGAAAAACATGTTCGTTAAACAACCAAGTTGTGTATGTGAAAGTAATTGTGTTACCGACCCAGCAAATAATGTCGATTTCATTGGTTAATATCTGTGGAATGGATGTGACCATATAAATCTATAAGGGTCGTATGGATAAGTTTTTATTCGCTTGCAGTATTCTTTTGGATCTTTTATTTTTCAACTTTCCATTCTTAAAGCACTTGGGGACCAATCCCTTGCCAAGGCCAAAGCCTTATTTTTGCAATTTTAAACAAAGTCAATCCACATCTCCATTAATATTTGATGGGTTCTGCCTTTGCCAATACTCCATCTGTCCACCAAGCTCCACCTAAATAAATTCAGCTTGTTAGCTGTTTTTCTTTTTTATATGTAATTTTGCTGTAAACCAATCAGTACAGAAAACACACCTAAATAATAGCTCTGGTGTTGGCAGCAGAATCGGACAATCCACAGTGTGTGACTTCTTTCAGTTGAGCTTTATGGTGGTAAGTCCAGACGTTCAGCAGCAAATAGAGAATAAATTCCCTTTAAAAATTCCCCTTCTTTTTAATATTGGTGTACCTTCAAAAACTCGTGTGCTCCACCTTCAGGTCCCAGCGTGTACTGTGACAGCATGAGAGTGTCTGTGACCACTGCGAGAGCGTCTCTCTTCTCAAGGTAGAAAAGCTTCTTGATGGAGCCCTCCACACTAAGTAGTGCGTTTGTCTTACAGTGTTCATCCATGCTGTGGACTTTACCTAATGGACACATGAACAGCAAATAAATACATGGATTATCTGCAAAATGTGTCTATTTAGCAGAGATTTGATTGGATATAGAGCAAGGCTTTGCTGCCAATATCATTCACTAGGCCATGAAAAACGCATTTCACACGTCAGATTCTTCCGAGACTCAAAATTCACCTTGAAAATACTGCCATGCTCGTCTTTTACTGTTGCTGCTCAAAAACAGAACAGACAACCATTTTTACGTAATCCTCATCCTCATGAGACATACATACACGGAGTATATTCTCTTGTGGGTCACAGACAGAGATTTAAAAAGTATTACCTCTTAAAGAAAAGAGGCTGAAATACCGCGCTTTCAAAGACAAGACTTGACTTAAACATTTCCAGGTCTAAACAAAGGGATAAACTTACCATCAGCAGTGCTGACAAAGAATGCAAGCCCTTCTTGGGGGCCCATCTTCATAGGTGCACCCTTCCAGCTGAACATGTCCAAAGCACTTTCATCTCCACTCACCGATGCCCGAGCTAGCTTTGCCACATCACTGTAACAAGATTAAGGGGCTACGATCAGCAACTCAGTTGAGTTCAAAGAGTTCAAAGTAAAGGAAAATTCTAGGATTTTTCAGCCTGGTCACTATTTTCTATTGTATTTAGGTTTGAGGACATGGCACCTTAAAGGCCGTCATGTGAATATTTCAACCAGGCTGACTACAGCCAGGCAAAAAGAAGAAGAAGAAGAATTATGTAATTGCAACAGCATTAATCCTCTGCACTATACTCCCCTCTTTTCTAGTCCTGCCTTTACAGGAGCTCTTCTTCTCCTGTAAATTCTGTCTCAAATAAACAGCGATGATAATGAAAAATCTGCAATAAATTTGGACCTGGTCCGTGGAAATAAATCACTGCAAGCAGGTACACAATGTCTGAGGCATTGTTTGCTAAAATAAACAATCGGGTCCCATTAGAATTTGTGTGACCTGGCCATTTGTAACGAAGACGTAACACACTTGCAAACAACGCAGGTGCTGGAAGAGATGATACAATAGTGCAAGAGGAAATGAGGCTCAGGTAAAAAAATAATAATAAATAAATCACAGAATTTTCTGTAAAGTTGACAAAAGAAGAGTTGCAGAGGGTCACTTAAGAGTCAGTTACTTACATCCCAGGTGAGGTAGGTTTGAAGATACAGCAGGTTAAAGGTTTGTTGTATTCATGTTTCACAAGATGGTTCCCTTGAAGTTTCCCTCTGGCATCTAATTTCCAAACAGCTAGAACTCCCATCTGTCAATGAATTATTACACTATATTTAGAATATAAAAGCATATATGGGAAGTTTTCAGTTTGCAAGTGAATAATCAGCTGATAAATTGGCCTCCTGGCTATGAAATAATTACCATGTAGATAAGCACATATGTGGCAGCATATCTGTGTTCAAGGTTGCAGCATTCCACATACCTCATCTCCGGTAACCAAGCGGCTACCAAAACTACTCCACTCCAGCAGTGTGATGCTGGCTGTATGTGCACTGGGCAGTACTGTCTGATCTCCAGAGGGATGTGTCAACAGCACTACCTCTCCATTCTCCCAGCCCTGTGCCAACACTGGCTTTAATGGATGCCAGCGTAGCACTGCTGGCTGGTGAGGGCGTTCTACATGACAGCTCTCCACATATTCGCCCTGAATAGGGACAGGATAGGTTATCAGCATGCAAGATTTGATGCAGAGAATATAAGAGAATATATCAGTGCGCTCTCTCACTCTGTCCAATGTTTACCTGCTGTAGGTAGAGGTCTACATTGCCTCCAGTTGCAGGGCTGCTTGAGGCCACAGCCAGTAAAGGAATAGTCGAGTGCCATGTCAACATAATGGGCACATCACTGTTCTCGGGGGCCTCTATACGGTGGTCGAAATACACCGCCATGTCCCCGGTGTATGTCTGCACATGAAAGAGAAAAACATGAACTGGAGGTGGGAGTTGTGTAGAACATCTACACTAGTTATTAACAGACGCATTCTTTAACTCCAAGTCATTTTTTACGTTTGTTGCATAGCTTTAAAACACAGTGACAGCTGCTTAGCTATCTGGGTAATTCGTACTCTGAAAGGTCGTTAATCACAAGTAAACTCCGAAACGAATCCAGTGGCTTAAAATCTAGGTTATTTGTAGGCGGGTGTCTTAGCTGGTTCTCAAATTGATGCAAATAAGTTTAAACAACACTATAAATTTCCCATAATGATTACCACAATCAGCTGTAAATTACCTTAGTTACGTTATGTGAGGAATGACAAACCCTCATTTAGCTTCAATTAGCTACTAGCATCAGTTAAGCTAGTCAAAGTTAGCATTACTGGACTGCCGTCACTGACGTGCAACAGAGCAAATCTCTGTCAAGTTTTCGAGAACTTACCTCGGTGTCACTCTCTTCAAATTGACGAAAGCCCTTTTGGTTACAACTCTCGAGGGTGTGAAAATATGAACCGTTATTTTCAGTGCTGTTGTGTAGCCTCCTGTGTGAGTAAAAAAAAAAAAAGCGTCTCTCTCAGTTGCCCCTGACAACCTCTCGAGCGAGATAAGAGGAGGAGTTACGGAAAACAACGACCAATCCCGAGTCGAAGATAATACTAAAACGATACCAAGTCCAGTTTCTCAGGTCTGATCATACCGCTAGAATATGCCATTAATTAAAGCAGATAAGACGCAACCAAAGGTATGTGCAAGTATGATTGCTGTTAATTATGTTTCCATCGACAAGCATTTGCATCAGAATACATCTTTTTTTTCTGCCCAATTTTTGTCGTTCTTCGTCTCTATTTGTTTTGTGTCACTTTACTTATATAAAATACTTTGGTAATCTTGCATCTACTTACAGTCGATATGTGTCTCTTTGTGGCCACATTACATTTATTATGTCTTTTATGATTATCATCAATTTTCTTAACTCCTATCAGGTACGATACGCACTGCACACCATTTCAAATGGGAATATTTAATATTTAATTTCCACCCTTTACACAACAGTGTGTTCTGTTAAGATGCCTCTTTTCTCGACACAGAAGGTAAGGGAGATAATTCCTGCCCTTTGGAATTGCTTAATTTTATATCAATTTGATTTCAGAATGCTTGTTTCTCATCTTTTTACATTGACAAAAATGTAAAGGAACTGCCCTAAACCCTACTTTTACTATTGTTGGTAAATCAAAACATTGATTTTCAATAGTTTTTGGGTTGTTTCTATATTTGAGATGGCCTTCAGTGGATTAAATAACTTCTAGAAACTTTGCTTGTAAGTTTCCAGTATTTTTGTTATGCAGATGCTCTCTGTATTAAATAAAGAGAGTAAAAAAATGAGTATGAAGTTATTCAATAAATGTCATTTGTATGTTAAGAAAACAAATTCATATTTCTATATTTTCTTTTTTTCTGTATTTTATTCAAACCCCACCTCAAGTCAATAATTTTAAAAAGTAACTGCATCCATCCATTTTCTATACCCTAATCCGTCGGCCGGGTCGCGGGGGGCTGGAGCCTATCCCAGCAGTCATCAGTCATCGCTGGGGTACACCCTGGACAGGTCAACAATGTTATTCAAACTATTTTATTGAATTTTTTTTTTTAAACTAAGAAGCTTGTTCACCGTCAGTGTCTTTTGCCTGAGAAAAGTCAAAGCCTGCAAGCTCCTGCAAAGCTTGCAGGAGTCACAAAAAAGGCCGACTAATAAATGCTTTTAAGGTTTAATCACCCTCTGAAATTATTTTTATTTCATGTTTCTAGTTTCCTCAGAGGCAGAGATATAAATATTTTACATTAACAGGGTTCAGTTTTCCAGAAAAGCCGAGGAATTGAGATTTGAAGGATTTTTAAAGTAAAAGCACAGGTTGTGAGGGGTTAAATCTATTAGCAAACAACCAAATGTTTAAATGTTTTCATGTTTCAGAGCACACAGGTTCCACTGACAGAGACCACAAGAAGTATAAGTAGTATATCCATTTTTTTGTAGTTGCATGTATGCACAGGGATACTTGCAAGATGTTCTTTGGAAACAAACATGCTACAGAAAGAGAAGTGTTTGTACGGGGAAAAACATTGAAAAGACCATCCTTGCGACTTGAGATTTTAAAACTTTATAAAATCAGGTGTTTAAGACAAAAGTGGCAACTTATTCTTCATCCTCTCAATAATGGATTTTGGCTATGAAATGATATGCCATCCAAAAAAAATATAACAATGTGTACAAGTGTGTGTTTATGCAAAGTCATTCACAAACATGACCTTCTTTTACCCTGCTTTGCTAAATGTTCCAGGATATGAAGAAATAAAAAAAAAAAAACAACCCCCGAAGCACCTGCAAATAGAAGCTCTTGAGCTAAAAGGACATCCTTCAGCGAATCATCCGGATCATCCGTATCCGGCAGGACGGGCCCCTGTTCCAGTAAACATCAGGGACATGAGTACCACCAGCATTGTACTACAGTCTCTATGAGGTCAAAATAGTGGGTGGGAGAACAAATATCTCCCTTTAAATGTATCTGTCCTTACATTCAGAACCTTAATTGCTCACTGCTGGTGTTGCGATCATGATTCCAGACTCAGTGCTTGTGGATCTTGCAGTTGCTTTTTCAGACTCTTATCCAGCAGCACCAAACTCTGCACGGCTAAACTCCGGCAATCTGCATCTGGGTCTCCCTCGGCCACATCTGTGGACAGCAACGAGAGAAAAAAGATTTTCCACAACTTTCAACCGTGGTGAGAAAAAAAAAAACTGCACGCCACTCAACATTTCTCTTTGCACAACTGCTATCATGAAAAGGGAGGTTCGTCCTGTGCTCGGTGTCATTCGGCCTCGTGTCACTCGAATGTGAAACTAATTTCATCCTCTCGAGGATAAAAATAAATCAATAAAAACCCATCTGTTCAGCCAATCGCGTCACAGATAGCTTAGTAGTACAGGATATCCTGGTTCCTCATCTATTTCCCAGAAACGCTCAGCCCAGCTGTGCATGAGTGCATTGCATGTGTCCGTGCACGCAGGAATGAATGTGTGTTACTGAGGGGATACAACTGACAGAATTACATGATACAGGTGCAGATGTGGGCCGAAGTTCATTTACCAAAAAAGAAATTATAAGAAAAAAACCCAATGTATTTTAGAGTAAATCTTTTTTTAAATTATTATTATTAATAATTCACACAAGGAACATTTTCATGACAGTTCTCTATGAAACGCAAAGTTATTATTAGTATTATTATTATTTTTTTTTTACCTGCAAGCCAGGTTCTGGTCTCAAACAGCTGATCGCTGAAGTCCACCAGCAGGTTTTGAGCGGGCATGCTCAGAAACGCAGAGCAGACAGCGAAGAGGACGCCTCGTCTCACCATCCTTTCACAAACAAAACTCAAATTAGAGACACGGATGGGACATTTAGAGAAATTAAAAAACAATAAAACCCTGCTTCTTCTGTGCTTGAGAATATGTACTGTATATACGCGTGTCTGAAATCACAACCAACTCAAAAACTCACAAGAACACGAACCCAGCAATTTTTGCTTTGGGGCCCTCTATATCTGAAAATGGGACATTTGAGAAAAATTTAGATTTGCTGAGTAGATTTACCAATTTATCAACACTTTGCTTAATGTTTTATATTCCAATTATCGTTCTTTCATTTTTCACCAGCGGAAAATTGGAAATGATGATTTCCAAAATGTGGATGAATGCACCATCTGCCACATCGGTAGCGCCCTTATTAAAAAAAAAACATCAGGGAGCTAGAGGGAGTCCAGAATCTATGTAGTCGCCATGTAACAGAGGGATTACTCCATGTGTTATTAAACAGCCAGGAGCAGAATTGAGTGGGTCACTCCACGGCCTAAAATGATCCGCTTGAATAGTTGTGTAAAATAACAGATGATGAAAGAAGCTCTTGTCTCTTTAGTTATTTTGACCATAGCATGCCACAGACTTTACATTAAAACTGAATTTGGTCAGTTTGTGATAAAAGGGCCGAATACATCTCCTTTTAAAGAAGATAACCAAACAGGTCCGGACCTTATAGATTGTTCAACTTTGGAGTCTTTTGCAAATTCTTGATTAGCAAAGTGACGGGTGTTTATAGAAGAAAGCGTCATCCACGCTGCCGCAGGAACCCTCGACCCACAATATTGATAATGCCCACAGAGATATTTAAGGATCAGACATACTGGTCAACATGATACCGAACAGCCCAGACAAAGTCCAGCAAAGCACAACCCATTTGTGCAGCTATCTGAAAAAGACACACACACACAAAGGTGGTTAGCTTGGTGTAGTATATGTATATATATATAAATCTCATTTCTTGGTCATCTAAACATAACAACAACTTGAGATTAAGCCCCACTACTATGGGAGGATGGATGAAACTACCGGTGCGTTGGCTGCCAGATGCATAAAGAGGCCCAAAGTGTGGATCAACCTGCCCAGTACCAGGTGGTCGCCGCCCAGCAAGTCAAAGGTCACCTGAGGCCTGGCAGAGAGGTGTTTAGTTTTAGATTCTGTTGAACATTTCATCGTACAAACAGTGACTGCTTGGCTTTTATTTATTTATTTATTTATTTTTTTAAATATGCCGCACACAGTAAAACGCATACCTGTCGTAATTCCTGAGCAAAGGGAAAAAGAAGTACCCAGCAACCGGGGCGTAACGATTTGGGGTGGCCTTTGACGTCGTATTCGCGGCACCCTGCAAGAAGAAAAAACACAATCCAATGAAGTGGACATGAGTGAGGTTTCACATTATACTAAGATAGAGGGGAGAAATGTTTAAGTACCTTTGAGATGCGTCTCGTCTTGCTTTGGATCCGCTTTTCTACAACTTGTCGCCAGTGAACGGGGTTGTCTCCTGGGTATGGAGTCAGCTCAACAGTGGTAGCAGAGCCAGCGGGTGCTGCTGTCTTGTGAGTGATTGGTGTAGACAGCTCCTGAGCTGCTATGGCAAGGACCTACACCAGAGCAGGACTAGAGTCATGAATGCGAGGTGCATGGCAAGGGAAAGAAATTTTAAAATGTGGCCAAAGAATTGTTTTCACCTCCAAGACGTCAAGCCGCTGGCGGAGGCTGTAGTTCAAGGAGTAAAACTCTGTGGTCAAATACTGAGTGACCTAACAGAAGATTGAAAAAATACAGTTTGATCTTGAAATCAATCCCGAATGGATGTTTAAAGCGTTGAAGTTTTGTGGTAAGAAAGTGAGAGAAGGTAAACACTGTTAGAATCGTACAGGTATACAGTCAGTGACGGAGAGAGCCACCATAGTCGACTGTCTGAGATTCCGAAAGCCATTAATGCCGTGTTTGTCCTCCATGTGAAGAAGCACTTTGGTCATCTGGACACTGATCTGAAAACGACAAACGTGCATGAACTATAATGTAAAGAAAACCGGAGAAAAATCCTGAATAGCCGACACCCAGAAGAAAGCCCACCCCACCTCCCTCGCTGCAAAGACATTCCTCCGCACCAAACTCTCAGCGACTCTCAAACTGAGCTCCACGCGCTCTGGATCCTCAGAGGACATTAAAGCTGTTTTGGTGGACACACAGGAAAACATTGGAGTTGGAACGGGACAAACGCAAATTTTCAAACAACTGCATTAGATTAGATTAACGAAGACATACTCTCCAGACAGTCCCTGAGGTAGCGAGGTGAGGACGCCTGACTTGTCTCCTGATCTCCAGACATATCGTATGGAGTGAGCTCGTCATCACTGGATCGATAACAAAAGGTGAAGTTAACAATGCACTTCTGTAATCCTTCTGCGACAGAAAACTGTAGAAAAAAATTTTTTAAAAAGTGAATACTAACCTGTCAAGGTCTGAGTCTGGATCAGTTTTTGATGGCTGAGATCTCAATTTGCTTTGTGATGATATATTCTGAGCAGATGGATCCGTTTCAGTGGTCTCCACAGGAGGGTTAACTCTGCAGAAGACACATCACATTAAATGCAATCAACGCCCTTTGAGATAAAGTGACAAATAAGCCCTCATAAATACAGAGAACACAGAAACCGAGATTATCCACCGACTGCACTGAACGAGGGATTAAAAATCCATTTTCAATATTAATCTGTTGCAACACTCTAAACCTTCTTACTTTAATCACACTTTAAGAGTTTCCCATGAAAACCGTACATCAACATGAGGTCACCCCAGTGACTTTGAGCACAATTTTAGGTGATATTTGGTTGTGTGTTGTACAATTTTCCATAACATACAGGGATAGTAATGACACGAATCTGTGCAGCTGTTTTCCTAATTTTCAAATTTTTGATGAGAAATGAAAGGCAAATGGTCCTGTTGTTGGCATGTAGCTTGTTGGCAGTGATGTCTGGTAGTGCACTTATACGACTCAGTGGTGTCTCCCTGGGCTGAGGGGAGTCTGAGGGCTGTGGTGGGGAGCTTAAAGATCCCTCCGAAAACGGAAAAAGCTGCTTTTCTCAACTACATCTGAGAGAAACATTCCAGCAGCCCAGATACAGAGCTGTTACTCAGCCGAGATGCTGCATCCACATTAACTACAGAGTTATTGCTGATGCCTTCCCGCCCTCTGCAAACCAGATAAAATCATGCGGCATCATTCACTACAAAACTCAAACTCTTCCTCCCAGAACATTCTCACAATTACAATTTGCGTAACCTTTGATTATTGGGTAACCGTTTCAAAACTCATCCCCCTCAGGAACCATTTTCTGACTGGGAAAATTGCTGTGTGTGGTTCTTTGGTTCTCATTTAACAAATAAATCGATCCACCTCGCAGACCTACCTATTTACAGGCTCAGCCTCAGCTTCCTGACACGTGCTGGGAGTCATGAGAGAGAGCAGCTCCCGAGTCTCTTCATCCTGCTCATACTACAGCACAACGCAGTACACACTCAGACACGCATCTTACAGTTCAGTCAGGTCACTGAGCAAATTAGTCAAATCCTAATCTGTCATTATTTACTTCAGCTGTACCTCAAATTTGAGCTTGGTTCCATTGATATCCATACGGGAACTCAGGCACTCTCCCACCACCATGCCCATATTTCTTATTCGCACCACACCGCTGTCTAGGTGGCTCTGCATGCCTCCGAGCATACACTGAAGTAACTCTGAAAACAGACACAACAAAGAGGGGAGAGCTGAGAGCAGCGTCTACTGAAAACCCAACAACAGTTAGTTATGTTGCTGCTCCTACAACATAACTGCAAGGGAGTTCGATTCCCAAGCACTGTCAAAAGGTGCTAATATACGAGTTTGAACATGGAAAATAGTGGGTAAACTATTATCCGATTAATATTATGGGAAAGCTTTCAAACTGTTATAAAATAATGCATAATGCAGACATAGATAGTATGGTGGATCTTAAGGTGACCATAGATTGCCAACCGTGTCCTTGTTTGGGTCCCAAAAAACCCAGATAATACAAGATTGCCAGCCTGACAATGACTTTATCCTTCTTGCAGACATAAGGTGTGGCTTTGAAGTGTATCTGACTGCTACTGTGACTGCATTGCAGATAGCTTTGCTGTACCTGAGCGAAGCTCCTGCAGCTCAGAGTCTTTCAGCAGGCACACACTCAGCAGTAAGGCCTTGCTCACATAGAACTGCTGCTCTAGAGGGGTGTGTTTCACTGCACTGGGGTTAGCCCAGGCCTGCGACACAGATCGTAAAACCTGAAGAAACACACAAACATATATACATGCCAAAGTCATAGATACAGTATATAGCAGCATGTCTACAATTTACATGTAAAATTAGGCAGCCAACACTCGGTTTGATAAACAAACCTGGATAAGAAGTGGTCTTCTCTCCCTGTCTGCTGCGATGTAACCTAAGATTGTTCTCAAGACTTGAGTCTGGGGAAAATATGACATAAAAACATATCATTCATATTTACAGCACATATGACTCTCTGCCAAACCGTAAGCGGCTGTATTACCTTGTACTTATACTGGAGTAACAGCAGCTTATGAGTCAAAACAAACTGGGCCTTTTTATTTGTTAGCACTAGATTCCCAATGATCCTGCCCAGGGTATCAGATCTGAATGAATAAGAAGAAAAAAAAAAAACAGGCATGACTGGTGTCATTAATGGGCCACAAAGAGGTGATGTTTGATTTAACGCATCAGGCTGACCCAGCTTGACTACCTTACCCACTGACAGCCTGCACCAGCCCAGTAAGCACACTCTCCATCCATCGCTGAGGAACGTTCTCCATCAGCTTCCAGCAGACTCTCTGCCACACCATGTCTGAACGCGTACAGACGGACAGCCGAGGAGCCATCACTGCCAGGACCGAGCCTGTAGAAAGATAGAAGAAGAGTGCCACAGGGGCATGAAGGAGACTCCGTGTTACTTTGCTCGGTGCTATAGTCCCCAAGAGATCTCCTGATTTTTTCTTTGTACAGGTTCCAAAGTATGTAAACATTTCTCACCACTGTGTCCCTGCATGCACACTTTTCCAAGCGCTTGAGCCACAAAAATCAAAGAACAGTCTGTTCCACCTACGAATGACAAATGCAAATTACAAAAGAAACCGATCAGGAATGCGATATGGCATATACAGTATTACATTACGACTTAATGTCATCACTGTAACCTCTGAGAGCCTGGCAGGTCCGCTCCAGAGCTGTGAGCATGTCTGTCGCCAGCAGTGCGTAGTACTGCTGAGGAAGAAAAATGGTCCTGTTGTTGGTACGTAGCTTGTTGGCAGTGATGTCTGGTAGTGCACTTATACGACTCAGCAGCGTCTCCCTGAGCTGAGGGGAGTCTGAAGGAGCTGCTTGGGAACAGTAGGTCCAAAGCAGGTCAGAGAGACGACCCCCCTGAAGGAATTTCTCTGTGATGCTGACGAGGTGGCCCAGGCTTGCGGTGGGTCTGGAGTGGAGGCAATATATCAGTATCAAATGGACTTAATGAGAAACATGGCATTCACTATCCAGCAGCACCCACCTCAGCTCTCCTATTGCCTCCATCAAAACCAGCAGCGCCTGCTCTGGAGGGCCTTTGAGGAACAGTCCGTCCCATAACTGTGTGCGCTGTGGGGCTGAGAGGCCGTGCAACCAGTCAGCCTGGGAGTTACTTACAAGAAACTGAAGAGTTCGAGTATAATGAGCTCTCCTGAACTCTGCCTGCTGAGCTGAACTGGCTGCACTCTCCGCTCCATCGTCCAAGAAAGAATGAAGTGTTTGAAGAGCACTGATGATGTCTTCAGAGACCGTGGATGAAGAGAGTGTACGGAAACACTGAGCCACCGTTCGCCCAACCTCAACATTTGCTGAAACGGAATCCATTCTTAAGAAAATAAACAGCAGCCAACATAACCTCTGGCGCCAAACAGAATATAACAGATAAGAATGAACTGGTCACATCGGCCTTAAACTGAGTACATTAGCTTAGCTCTCTCAAATAGATAACTATCAGCTCGTTTTCATCATATAAAACGACAAGAAAGATTTTGGCCGCCGTGGATATGGTGCGCAGTCATAATGACGGCACAAACATTTTTTTTAATCTGGTGAAATTAGCAGTTCTAACTGACAGTTCGACAAAAGCATCACGCCGCGAATCCACTAAGTGTGTTCCACCAAAATACAACCGTGCACAGCAAAACTGAGAGAATACGTTCCGGTTACGTCTATCTAGAGTTGCATTCAAGAAGCAAATCCTCTTAGTTTTAAAACACTTCAGTGAACGGAGCCCATTGAAAAGCCGTTGGTTAAGCGTGTTGAACGAAAAAACTTCGTCTCAATATAACACAATTATGGACGTTTCAGCGTGATGGTAGCTGGAAATGTTGACTTACTGCAGTGTTTCGCATATATATCAAAGTGAACTATTAGTGAAAATTACAATAACAATTGACCAGAAGGGCGAAATACAGCTTTAAAAAAAAAAAAAGATTGGGACAATAATACAACTTATTTCAGCATCCAAAAATCAGGTCCTAGTACCAGTTGAAAATACACTAGCATTTTTTTTTCTACCCGGGTTCGACAAGATTTGACTGTAAATCACCGAGATACGGAGATTGATCAATATTAGCTTCAATAGGTCAGATTTAGTGTTTTTTTTCTCCATTTTTATTTCTTACTTTTGAGCTCAAGGTCGTCATGTTAGTATTTTTATTAAACCGATCAAATGGAGTACAAGTCTCAGTTATTTTACCTGTTGACGAGAAACGGATTAACCGGGTAATTAACATTGGACATTAGTTCCTTCACATAAATAAACCACTGATGAGGAATCTTAATCGTTATGTCCCTATACTAACAAACAGCTTTTCAAAGTGACTTCATTTTGAAAGGTCTAGAAGTTTCGAGAGTGAAAGTAAAGTGTCGATGACATGATTACAGAAATGAGAATAACATTTTTGGGCCAGTTTAGGACCGATGTAGTGCACGATGTCCACCAGCAGGTGGGGCTGATAGGTCGAAGACTGTATGCAGCGCGAGGGGATTTTCAAGCGAGTTTCAATTCAAGAGAATGAACCAGAGATAACTTTGCCATGTCTATTTGAAATTAAACATTTCTGAGATCAGTAGTGATAAACATGCCGCATGTGGAGCTCACAACATACAAACATGACACAAAACAAATAATGAGGAGACCAAACGCAGTTGATTTTATTCCATTTATTTTTCTATTCATACGTTCACTGCTTACCTTTAAATCTTCTCTTTCTTTCTTTTTTTTACAATGACTAACGCATTTCCCCAGTGACGATTAAGATTAGAGCATTTTGGGGAGCTTCAAAAAAATAATGTACAGTCGTACCCAATACTGTTATAATTTATACATTTATCTTTGAAAATAGGAATAAATTTAAATTTTACAGATTCTTTTATCTTATTCTTTTCTACAACGTTCCTCCTTTCCGTCTTACCATGTCACGTGACGGCGAGCCACGCACTACCTTCGTAGTGAGGTGTCTGCGCCAGGACTTAAACCTTCTTTGGACACTGGAAGTGAGTTTGAGAAAAAGAAAAGGTCCACAATGAAAACAAAAATAAATAAAATGACGGTTATTATTTACAGTTCAGGTATCATCGGTAGAATTTCACAAACTGAACGCGGTCAGTGCTTCACTCAGGGCTCATTATCAGGTTAGTTTGAGAGGCAAAGTTTGAGACACAGAGGCACAGTGTTTAGACTAGCAGGCCAGTTCTCTTCCTTTTCTATCAGGGCGAGCTGAGAGGTCTGATGATTTATAGAAACAAAAGGGGATCACGAACCCCCCGATGGATAAGGAGATCGTTGTAAATTCAAACATCTTTGGTCATTTGAAAACGGGAATTAAAATGGAGAAATGAAATCTGGTTAAAGTGCAATCACCTTTCAGCTCTGCGGGCAGCAGATGGGTTTTCCTTTGTTAGTCTAATCATACTGTTGCCAGCCATGTTGGTCATCAAACTTATCTGTCGAGAACAGACGATATACGGAATAAGTATCAGGGAAACGATTAAGAGCAATAGCCTACAGTCTGCTGTGTCCAGGTGTCATTGTTCTTAAAAATCAGAAACACGCAAGTCAGTCTGTCGGGGGAAAACCTCCTGTCCGGCTAAAAGGCAGAAAGCTGAACTCAGCAAGCCTGCGGCATGAGGTTTCAGGTGTCGTGTTGACATAATGAGGTCTCGCATCCTACAACTCCGCAGATGGATGTCATAGTGTATGATTCATCGGTCAAAACAAAAGTCAAACATGTGGATCACAGTTGCACAATAAGAAATGTGTGTATCCATGCACCACCTGACTCCATCTGGGAAGATGACAAAAAAAAAAAACTGCACACTCTGCCGTAGCTGAATCACAACCCCGGACAGGTCAGAGCGACATCAGCATTATGGAAGAGTGCACAGACCTCGAGAAATAACCCTTCCGAGCAGGTCACATTCAAGCCATTTGTGCACGACGGCAACTCATCCCACAAATAACGATAAAACCGCAAAACTCTCTCAGATTCGGTCCACGTGAAGTCCTCCTCCCACCTTGGGGATTTCAAAAATGTACAAACATATTTTTTTCAGCAGAACAGATCACAGGGGTGTGAGCTGTCGCCCAATAAATAACTGCATGTGATTTCAAACAAGAGGGAAACCCTGACGGGCGCTGTACACGCTACATGCTAGAGAAGAATACAGGCAGCCGTCCCCGTGTGAGACAAGAAAAAGAAAGATTTTTCCGACTATAAAAATACCTAGAATCTAGAATGAGTGTAGAAAAAACTTTACATGTACAAGTCATTTACATCCAAGGCCATTTTCTATGGAGTGACAGGTGACGGAGAGCGGTGAGATGGGAGGTGGAAATGGGGGAAAGAAATAGGAACTCGCAGCATATTTGTGCGGAGCGCCATGCTGTTTGAAAATCCTCCTCCCAAACGTCAGCTGTCGGGCTCTGAGAAGGTGAAGTGAATCCAACAGTAACGTCCAACATCCAGGTCAGCACGAATGTTCAGAAGAGATGGCTGCACGTTATCGATTAGTCGATTAGTCAAAAGGCAGTTCACACACGCTGTTCCGTCGGAAAAGGAAGTTAAGGGCGCGATTGTTTAATCATCCCCACCAATGTCTACTTTCCTGCTGAGCATTATTGCTAACTATGTCCTCCGGGCCTTCCTAAACTGGCTGTAAAAAAAAATTAAAATAAGGTATGTAAATGAAAACTGAATTCATCTTAAGTCTGCAGTACTGTTTGTTGTCCACATTAAATAGGTTTGATTAAATATGGAGTAATATCAGTTTGACGCATCTTCATTTCCCAAACATGAGTTTGCAGTGCACACCAATCTCGACTTAACCGGCATGTCTGCAACAAATCCCACATGTCGCCATATTCATACGGGCAGAAAAATAATCTTCATTTATACGACATATACGACGTCATCAAACAATAATGACATCAAAACATAGTGCAAAGTACATCCATTTGATTCTTCACATACAACTCTTCAAACGTCAGCAATCCAGCAAAAATAACAGTTTGACAGACAGTAAATCACTTGTGCAGAAAGATTGGTTGTATAAGCTTCCCCGTTTCACTCAGCAAGAGAACACAGGAGGCAGGTGGGCTGAAGAAAACAAAAAAGAAAGAAAAATGAAGCTCAATTTCCAGAATCACTCATTGGTTTCCCTTCATTCAGGTGTCTGGAGTGAGTTTACAAAGTCAGTGAGAGTAGGTTCATTTTGTGTCAGAGACATGACAGTCTTAAAGTGATATGCTGGAAATGTAGTGTTTTTCCTGCCCACCTGAGACCCCGGACCCTGTTTCATCGTAAAAAATATATATAATAATAATAAATCATGAAGCGAATCATAAACCACCCTTCATTTGTGACATTGAGCTTACGAGAACGACCGTGTCATTCTTTTCGCCCCTTCTGGTGTCACCCAAGCAGGTTCGAAACCAAAACACAGAACAAACGAGGAGATGTTGAGCACGTAGCGCGCGCACACACACACACACACACACACACACACACACACACACACACACACACACACACACCCACACACAAAACCCTCAAGGCATTTCTCATCTGCAAGCCAGCAGACATGTCCCTCACTTGGGTTCGCTGACAGCTGAACTTGGTTAAAGGACAGAACGCACACGGGGTCTGATAGGCAGAACACAGCAAGCTTTCCAATGCCCCCCCCCCCCGACCAGTGCTTCATACGGCCTGCAATTAAAGCGCGACTCAGCTCAGCTCAGGAGATATCAGCTCAGGCACCACCAAGATCCCAGTGCGGACTGAGCCGAGCCATATACAGTAAGCAGAATTAATAAATACTTTGATTGCCTTTCTTTTAAGGCCTTCAGGTAGAGCTGATCATGTTTTTAACTCAATCAAGTGACACGTTTTTTTTTTGTTTTTTTTTTAAGAGGATGGGGGAAATGTTGGGGGGATGACTTATACGTTTCGACTTTCACTCTCTCAGAACTGAGACTTGGGTCCCTCTAGCCAAATACATGGAAGTCACCAGAACCCAAGCGCTTTCGGGAGGGCTAACTAACACACACACACACACACACAGACTCAATTGATATGCAAATGAAAAAAAAAAAAAGCTTATTTTTCCACTGACAGTCACGGACTTCTTAGAAATCTATAATTCTTCTTTTCAGAGAGGTGCTGGGTGAGTTGAGTGCATTCGTTTGTTTTTTTTTCTTTTCCTTTCCTCTTGCATGTCACCAATATATTTTGCAACTTGTGGAGACGCTGCAAGTGGCCCCTCAAACATCATGGAACTTATTTGACCTCCAGGATGGAAGGGTTGCACTCCATGATGGCCACAATGATTTTGTCAATGTAATCCTGGAGTCTGTAGTTAATCTCCTCCTGTTTGTGAACAGCCTCCATCAACTAGAAATGGAGAAACCGAGGTCAGAGATCGGACAAGTGACAGCAGAGTAAGAATTAAAACCAAAAGGTGAACTGATGAGCCAGTTTCCCTGTGTCCTAAACCCACCTCAACACGAGACACAGAGTTGATCTCAGCTGCCAGGGAGTCGGAGAAGGAGGCAGACATCAAATTCTTGGCTCCCTGGATGCTCAGGTTGATGATCTGGCCGTTCAGCTCGTCATTCTGCTCCTTCAGGGTACGGTTGTCCTAAAAAGTCCACAACAGATTGGAACAAATCGTACAAATAATGCAGCTAATGCTTCTCACCAAACGGGCAGAAAAGGGAGAAGAACCGGGAGCGTTCTGGTTACCTGTTTGAGTCGTTTGATCTCCTGTTCCAGCTCAGCCTCACGGGTGCGGGTCTGATATTCCTGCAGCCCTGCGCCGGGAGTGCGTCCTCTCTTTGCCTCAGCCTCCAACTTGTAGAGCTGAAGGTGCTCGAGCTGTTTGCGCAGGTCTTCGATAAGCTGAGGAAGAGAACAGTCAGGAATGAGAGGCATAGTGGGAAAAGATTCCTTCAGACAGGGATGTTGAACGAATCCCATTAATGTCCAATGTTATACTATCGCAGCATTGTGCACACGGTGTTTTCATTGTTTTGCTTTGGTTTCCCACCTCCTGAGTGCACTCCTTCTCTTTCTGGTTTTGGTGACGCTCGTGACTCAGCTTGTCTGCCATCTTCCTGCGCGATTCCGTTTCGTCTTTCAGCCTGTCGGCCAAACTTTCTGCCTCATCCTCCAGCTTTCTCTTCTCCTAGTAACGAAAGAAAACGAAAGCAAAGAGAGGCATAATGAGTTTTAGAGGCGAGAAAAATCAACGAACAAGAAAAACACTAATGAGCGATATGCAAGGGCGGAGACTAAACTGTTGCAGGAGCTCAATAGAGAAGCAATAGATGTGGGACGTAATTCCTTTTACCTCCTCTAGTCTCTCGATGTTGGCTCGAAGACATGGAACACAAGACCTCAGCTCACTGTTCTCCTCATCCAGCTGCTGCAGCCTGAGAAACAATGAGATATCTTAGACGTACAGAAAGAGCACAGCAACGATGTAACAAATACCACATCTGCTCAGGTTAGGACTGATGAAACACCACAGAACACACAGCTTTACTCTTTCAATGGAAGATTAGTGCCAGATGATGGCAGTGTAGAGCCACGATTGTTCCAACAAACATGACTAATTACTGCATTAATTATCAACAAACTTTTTTTTCCTTTTTAAATCTACACGGCCAATTAAAAGCATATATGTTGATTTTTGTAAAAAAAAAAAAAGAAAAAAAAAAGTCACAGTGCTCTACAAATGCCCGCTGTTTCCCGATCTCCTCACCTGGCCTGTAAGGTTTCTAGCTCCAGCTCCTTTTCCCTCTCCAGCTTGGTCAGGGCCTCCTTGTGACGTCGAGTGTCTTGCTGTAGCTGCTCATCAGCGTAGAGCTCCTGCTCCTTCAGCTGCTCATCCAGAGCATTGGCCCGGTGCACCAGCTGAAGATTCTCCTGGCGCAACCGCGCATGCTGCTCTCCTGACGCTTCAGACTCCTTCTCCAACTCCGCCACTCGACGCTCCAGGAGGAGCACCTGGAAAGAGTCGACGCTTCGTGGTTAGGCTCCGTTAGAATAAAAAAACAAAACACTTGTCACAGGCGTTAATCTCTGGAACCAGAGAGATGTGAATGCAGGGGTTTCTGGGGGAAAAAAAAAAAAAAAAAGATTACTCGACTTTGTCACCTTGTCTGTGATGTCGTTGTCAGCCAGTTCCAGGATGTCCCGCGTTAAGTCACTCATGGTGTCCAGAGTCATCGAGCTGTTCTGGAGGAGGTGTCTGAGTGTGGGGAGAGAGAAGAAGAAAAGCAACTCCCTGTAGCGTGTTCAAATCTGATAAGCAGCCGATTTCAAGCGCAACTTTCTCTGACCAAAGCACATGAATAATGAGGCCTTCCCACTGAAATAATAGGAACTGTTCTGCTTACCTTGCCACTTTCTTGCTGGACAGCCTCTTGCCAGCACTGAATGAGGAGAGACAGAACAACAGGAAAAATGGTCAGGAAGAGAAAAGGAAAGAGACACTATCTCCTGGTATTCCTCTCAAACCCCCCCCCACCCCCCTCGCTGATAGGAGAGGAGCCCCACAGAAAAAGAAAAAAAAAAAAAAAAAGAAAAAAAGGAGGACATGTTAACAACAGACTTTTGTTAACAAAGTCCTGATTTTTTTTTTCCAAATTCAAACTAAAGCTACAAGGTATTCACACACACACACAGCAATCTAGAAAACACACCAGCATGTATTAACAGAACTAGCACGTACTGAGCGTAACAGGTTTACACTGACCTGCGAGAGCATTACAGAAACTATGACCATAAACTGTCAAATACAAAGTTTGAAATTTAGCAAAAACAAGTATGAAGTTAAACCGCGCCCCGATTCAAATTCATACGAATGGAAGCCCCACTGATCTGATTACCCGACGTTAAGTTCCTGTAATACGGCAAGTGGGCTCTAATCCTGGATCAGCAAGTCTGCTCCAATAAAGGCCAGTTCTCTGAAAGTTTGACTCTACTTCTAGAAGGCATTTTTGCAACGACAAAAAAAAAAAAAAAAAAAGCATGAATGCAATTGCATAAAAACATAAAAACGGAATGAGTAAAACGTTTAAGAAATACATCGTAGTCTGAACAGGTGACAAAAAATGGGAAGGAACTGGCTACCAGTATCTTAAAAACTGTTGCATACCCCATAATCAATGAAAGATCATATACCAGCATTGCTACTAAAACACACCAAGGTTGCAGATGAGAAAAGAGTGTGTACAGTGTGAGATAAGATGGGACAGATGCACACAAGTACATTTCATCAGAAACACACACCATGTAGTGAGCTAGTCCAACACAGCATGCACATATTATGAGAACATGCGTGATAGTGTATCTAATCAGCACTGCAAGCACATTCACACCGCTGATAGTCAGAGGAGGTTGTGGGTGATGTGTTACCTAGTCATCTCTAGGAAATTGAGGCGGGTGGAGAGGTCCTCAAGACGACTTATTTGTTTGTGACACTGGCTACAGAAAAAGTCCAGCGCCTCCTCCCTGAGGAAGCTCTCAAAGCAGTCAGGGAGAGAAGCGGGCGCACTGGAAAGAGGAAAAAAGGAGGAAGAGGAGGAGGAGGAAGTGGTGAGTGATGGACGAGAAGGGGAGAGGGAAGGGGGGGGGGGGGTGCATTCAGGTAGGAAAAGGACACCTCTGGGGTTGAAGGAGACATCAGTGAATTCCACAGGAGAGTTTAAACCAGTAAAGTGTCTGAGGCTGCAGTGGAAGGGAGGTGTGAAACAGACTACAATGTGGCTGTGATTTAGACTCAGGCTAGTGGAAGGAAACAAAAAGTTTCTTAGATAAAAAAGTGTGCGGATCTCCTGAGTGCTGATAAGTTTTGGTTTTTTGTTTCCTCCGCTCTTGTCTGTTCAGAATTGGCAACTTTGCGGTTAGCTCAGAGAACCTATAATACAGTAAAGGCACCATTTAGTTCAACTGCTCTAAACAAGATAGTTCTTCATTTCATTTAGTGGGAGTCGAACGTTTCTTCACATTACCTCTACGAGCTCATTTTTTAGTCAGGGAGACTCAAGCCTGCGTTATGCAACAAACTGGCACATGTTTCTGTTTATGTAGGCAGAAACGCTGCATTACAGCACAGACAGAGCCACTTCGTGGCCATATGCACCGTCATTACTGAGCCATGTTCCTCCAATGGTGTGAGGGGAACATTTTGCTAAATACTGTCCACAGTGATGTGCGTTTGTGCAGAACACAAGGAAACCAGCCGTACGTGCACACGTTCCGAGTGCTGTCATGTGTGGATAAATGAACGTGGGCGTGCGTGTGGGCAGCACTGCTACATGCGCTAGCGATGAGCACGGTTGGCCCGAAACACGGTGACGCATTCACACCGCGTGGGTGAAGTTTGTGGGATGCTGTTAGTTTTTTTTTTTGTTTTTTTTGGGTGAATAATTTTTTCAGCTAAACCACCCAGCAGATTTCTGGTCAAGCTGCATGGGGGATGTTTCACATACAGTTTTTGACACTTGTAATATACATGAATGTTACATAATGGTACATCCCCAATTCGTTTCCTAAAGGTTTTCTCGCCTCCTAACAAAAGAAAATATATCCAACCTCCGTATCAATCATTTTACTTCAAATATTTCCTGCATAACACCTCTGTGTACAGGTATTTATAGGGTATATCCGCTTGATTTTTCAGTCACCATAGAGATGACTTACTTATAGTGTATATCTCTATACATCTATATATTGTTATTAATACGCATCATATCCAGTAGCATGCCGTCAGTCCATCTCTGCCTCTCTCTCTCTACCTTCATTGGATAAGCTGTTTAGGATCGTGCCTCACATTTAGGGCACTAACTTTGCTCGGGCGCTTACATGCTGGTGTCAAGTGGCAGAAGAGATGTGACAATCAGCAAGTACTGCTGGTCCATTTCTGATTCAACCAAAAAAATAATAATAAATGGTAAAGTACTCACAATATGTTGTTATTTATAATTCAGGTAAAATGTGCGATTAGCACCAGTCCAGTTACACCAGCTTATTTCCACATAGTCACTGGGTTAGCACAACCGGGCAGTTAGCTGTTAAGAGCGTCCTGGCAATGTAAATCATGTAAACAATCACCCAAATGGGAATTATGCATTATCCGGCTTAGACTCCGACTAAAGAAAGGACAAGGGGGATAAAAAGATTGGAAAATGAGGTGGGGGGGGGGCAGAAAGAGTTAAATATTCAAAAGGAATGGTACCAATTGGAGGAAAACTGGCGTGTAGGCATGCTTGCGTTTTCCCTGAATTTGTGGTCTAAATGGACACACGACAGAGATGGAGTCAGTCCGTCTTTGTGCTTCAGCAGCTGAGGGGCAAAGCCCCCCAAAGATGCCTCTAATCAACATCAACTTGTGTCCGACTGTCCCACAACATTTTGCAACAGATGATACTTTTAAATAAATTCCAAACAAATTACTGCTAAATCTAATACAGCCCACAACACTGGTTAATGAAAAAGAGGACATCATTAAGCCATAAATCCACATTTTCTTTGCAATACGCAAAAAAACAAATACAAAGTTGCTTTCCATCTTATCTTGCCCTTGACCAAAATAAGGCGGTAGACAGAAGAGTGAGGGAGTTCTCCAGAAAGATCTTATCAACCCCATACCGAAGTATCCTTGCTGAAAGAGAAACATTTTCTCTGAAGAATGCTAAGAGAAGCATCTCGGGCTGGGTAATACAGCCGACAATGTGAGGGCGTCGCACCTCTTATCTGGAAGGGCTGATAAAAATTTAAAAAAGAAAGACTATTTTACAGCCTGGTGAAATGTTTCTATTCTTGTCCGTTAAATAACCTTTGTTCTGTGTCCATTTGGAAATGACTTTGTAATCAAAAACTTTCTATATTTTAATACTTGGTTCAAACTTGACCCCATCATTTTGGCAGATCGGCCACAGTTGTGTACTAAAGACACGTTCATACCTGGGAGACAGAGCTGATGAGCCATTGATCTGCTCGGAGGGTTGCGTGAGAGGTGAGTCAGCCTCTCCCACGGAGCTTTCCACGCTGGTTTCTAGCAGCAACTCTGAGGTATTACTTTCCCCAAAGTCCTCAAAGTGCTCCTCCTCGCCACTGATGACCGTTACCAAGGAGTGGTTGTGGAGCTCGGAGTTCAGGGAAAACCTGAGGGACACATACGATCATGGTACTCAGTGTGCTTAATGGTGTGTGCGCAAAACAACAACAGAGTTAACTTCAGGTCCATCTCAAAACAAGATGCAATTGTGCCACGTTAAAAACGGATATCCAGCTGGGTACATAAACAAGCACATACTGATACATTTAAGAAACCACAGCAACGATACAACCGGTCCAGACCCAGAAGCCCGGAACAGACTAGATGTTACCGTCAACCCCAAACAAGAAACTAATAATCTTTCCAACTGAAGAGCAGCAATCTGGACAAGTTCGATCGCTTGTGTTCAAACTTAATCTGTTAATTCACCTTAATCCCCAAAGGCTGCTTCAGCTGAAACAACATGGCTCGTCCCTCGCAAGTGACGCAAAACCACAATGGCGACATCTGAGATGCGAGGGGAGCCGCTGAGCGCTTTGATGCGGGTCAAGCTTCGAGAAAAGGCCAGGACTTTGGCTCTCGCAACGGGGTGGTTATCTTACACAGCTAAACAACAATGCATTAGATAAGTGTGGAGCTCCATTTTTGAGTCTCCTTGATCTTTATTCAGACAGGAAAGATGGAAAGGTAGCTTTTCCCGTTGTTAGATATGTTAAGCACACACAGGATGAGGATCTCTGCATCAGCAGAAAAGCTAGCTTTGTTAGCATATGATGACATTTTTCTTGTATCACATGACAACTGGCATCAAGATGCCCGATTCAGATTATACAGAAAATCACTGAGCACTTTTGGAGGAAAACTTTAGGTGTGAAAAAAAAAATCATTATGATAAACTGACTAAACAGTAATGCAGACAATTGTGACTCCACTTACCCTTTACTCACTCTCTTACAGCTTGGCCCCATATTGAGGTCCCTTATACTTAGGGACGGTGAAGAGAGGGAACGCATCTTTAAACTCCCTCCGCTGCCCTGGCGTGAAAGCCTCGGGGCAACTGGAGTTAAAACTCCTGACAACCAGAGTGGAATCCTGAAGTTTCACAGATTACACCGATTTAAAACAAAAGCACGACCCTCCAGTTTGGAGAAAACAAAAAGGGTCTGAGCCTTTTGGAAATAGCCACGTCTGCGGTCCTAATGAGCTGCCAATCTCCACCACTACATGTCAAATGCTGCCCGAGCCCCCCCCCCCAAAAAAAAAAAAAAGATTTGAGGCTGTACTGGTAAAGGGTTGACTGCGAGTGGCTTAATCAGATTTGAGGCTAAGCGACAACCAACAGACAGCCCTGCTGATCGTCCAAGGGCCAAATGTGTGTTGGGACACAGGCGGAGGACAGAGGAGGGAGGGAGTGGGCTAATCCTTTTAGATTCCTAATCCACAGCTCGGTGCATATACTCCTATTCTTAATACCTCTTTAGATGAAACTTCTACCTCAGGTTAGTTCAGCTAACCCGGCTGCACGGAGCCATCTTAATTACATACCATGCACATAGTTTTAGCAGTTTTATTTCCAAGCTAGTCGACGCTGTGAAAAGAAAACCCGTTTCAAGGTTTTTACAAACTACTAGTTGTAATTGATGAAGCCACTGATAGAAAGGAAAAGGCAGCGTTTTCTGCCAGGCTCAAATTACAGCGTTCTGTAGACAGACGGCTGAAATGAGAGTAGAACAAGGTCGGTTGAGTCATACAGCTTGAGAATTAAGTTCCATCCAGCAGCTCACTTAGCACAGTGATGGTATGAATAAGCGGAGGAGAATAACCTGATTAGCTCTTGCCAAAGTAGGACAAAAAGGGGGGGGGGGAAAAGAAGGAAAAAAAAAAAAAGAGCTAAATCAACACTTCCTGGAATTCAAGGCTTACATGGAATGGGAAGTCCAAACACAGCCATGTCAAGCAGGCTACTCCAAACCGTCGTGACGCCGGACAGACAGAGCACACAGTCAGCACATACAGCCAGAGCTGCACTTCCTCTCTTGTGTTTGCCCTAAAGACTAATTCAAACAAGAACACTCATGTGAAGACTTATAAATCTGGTCTGCAGCAGCTACCTGTGGAAAACCGCTCATCTTTATGGAGGGCAAGTCAAACTGATTGACCTCTGTTTGGATCAGAAGAGTGTTCAGCAGCTCCTGAAAATAACTATTAAATAAATAACTATGACAACTATTTATGCAGCACGCTATTGATTTCTGACTTTGCGTGACACACAGGTTGACAGCTCCGTGTCAGTGTGAGACGCCCATCACCTCAGATGCCTGCAATGCAGTAATAGACAGTCAAGTAGGTTAGCCTTTACCATTTTGTCAGCTTGGTAGGGATTGCAGGGGGACTGTGATGATGGGACACTGTCCAGTGCACAAAGCAGATTTACAAACCTCCTTTAAATTTGAACAAAAGAGCAGCGACTATGAACGCATCATCAGAGCTCATTGTAAAACCCATAAGGATGTCCAATCCTTGCAAATCCAGAAGGGATAAATATTAAAAAAAAAAAAAAAAAAAAAACGCTCACTGTCAACATCAACAGCTTCTGCTATAACCCGCTAACTCACTGAAGATGGGCAAATCTCCCTTTTTGATAAAACAAAAAAGAAAATAACCCTCTTGGATCAAACAAACACAAGATTTCCAGTTATGTCCGAGTTCTACAGAAAGCTTCAAGTCGGACGTCTTCGCTGCTCAAGTTATTCCTCAAACTCGCTGTGACAATACAAGTATTAGCACATTAGGATTAGATATTAACAGACAATGCTGCAGGCCACAATATGTTCAGCTGATTTCCTAAACACCCATACACACAGAGGTATTAAAGGCATTAAGTCAATACAGTGGTGACAGTCTACTGCCTCCATTTAATCTGCCTGGTGACCCAAATAGAACTTAAGTGATCCAATGTTGGGCAAGCAGACTTGTGAACCACGTGATCCATGTGAAAGGTCAGGAGAGGGAAGCCACACAGCTAATTCTTCACTGGAGATTTAAAACATATTTTCAGAAGATTATGCAGCCAGCAGTGATTACAAAACATGACACTAATTTGTCTCTCAACGAGAACAGGAGCTTAACGATGACAAAAGTCATTCAGGGTTCTGAACGGGTCTTTTATTTCACGTGATCACGTCAGGCAAAAGTTTGGACAAACCTACTACAACTGAAACCGTGCATCCAGGAAATGTGAGCATGTAGTCCAAAATGATCATTTACGGTCGAGGTGAAATGCATACCGACCTGTTTCCACCATCGTCAGGGTCGTGCAGGGTGGCCTCGATGCCGCTGTCAGTCTCCACATCCTCGTGCATCTCCGGAGGTACAAGGGCCCCTGTGTCCTCATCAGTGAAGGTTTCGCACTCGCTGTATGTGCTCTCAGAGCCCAGATATGCGCTGTCTGTCACCTCATTTTGCTGCAGTCACACAAAGTGAAAAACATCATTAAAATAAGCCCGTCCATCACAAATTCAGGAAATCTCAATAATTCACAACGGTAACGACAGGATAAACTTATGACTGTGCAAACAAGACCACAAGTACAATGCATCCATTTCATTGGCCCAATTAGAACAAAATGGGCCTTAAATGTATTTTAATTACAATTATCACGAATAACAATAAATAGTAATAACATTTTTAGCTATTTTTAAGAAGGTCCATTGTAAATCTTCAAGGGTAATTAGTGGATACAGACAGCAATTACGCCAACAATCAAAGAAAACCAACAGTCTGCTTCCTTTTAGATGGCAGCTCTATGCCAAACTCAACATCTCTTAGCAACAAGTTCAAAACAGAATGAGAAAGCTGAAGCCGTTCCGAACAACAAATACCAAATGGTAAATACAGGATCGGGCCAAAAAGCAACATCTGAAGCTATTAGCAACGAGAGACACGCAAACGGGTGTCAGAGCTGTGAATCAGGACATGGCTAGATGGGTGAGTCATGTTGGAAAGCATAACTTACCCGTCTACACAAAGTGTCAGAAGAAGCTGGGCCCAGAGGGATATCCACCTTAACCATTCTCACCAACAGAAGCGTTAGCCTGCTGCAAGAGTCTGATAATACCTCCAACTAAAGCTTCCTCACTTTCCCGTCACAGGGAGCAACAGAGAGAGTATGTAGGAAAATATGGAAAATAGGGATATACCTTGTTCTGCTGCACTGGGTGGTCAGAGTGGGTGGAGACAGAGTCAAAGTCCAAAGAGTAACGCCAGTCAGGTCATCAACTACTACCAGCTCTCAGCCCCAAGTGAAAATGCCACAGCATCAGCTGAATAACTGTCTAATCTTCCCTGCTGCAACACTTCCTGCCCCTGTGTTACAGTATAAATCATTAAGCCATGCTCTACCTGCCTACAGCTGCACAGCGAATGACTGGAGTAGACTATTCATCATAACAACCCGTCTTAAATTAAAAAACTATCGAGCTGTGAAGCAGCAACACTTTGAGAAGTTTTGCACACAAAAAAAAAAAAAAAAAAAAAAAAGACACACATACTCACATCAATATTAAGAATCTAAACTTGAAATATAAATTAGAAAGTTAGCCTTGGAGGAAATAGTTCAAAGGAAAAATGTGCTGGATGGGGCAGCTGCCTTGTGCCGGGCTTCTGCTAAACACCCTCACTTTGCCTGTTTTGAAAGCAAACAGGGACAGAACAGCACAGCCATTGAGAGAGGAGCCCTTTTCTGCCATAAACTCCAGGGAAAAACAAGGCAATGGACACAAGTGTGTGGAGACTACTTCAAACATGCACAAACTTCCCCAAAAGCTCCGCTCATGTCTTCAGCAAACAAGCAACCGCTACAGTTGGAATATTTCATGGAGAAAACTGTGCTATTAATAATCGGGTGTTTCACACAGTGAGCTGTAACTCGCATCTTATTTCCAACACATAAAGTATCTGTGAGACCTGAAAACTTTTGAAAAAATACGATCGAGAGCTTTAGCAGGTAGAAAAAGGCTTTAAAAAGGAGTTTAACCCGTCATTCAGAGGAGCCCAATCCAAGGCTAGATTACATGTGTCCAAATTAGTTTGGATACATGTCATTTAATATAGGAAGTGTGTACTTTAACGTCAATCGTCTTCATTCCATTTTAAACCCTCTAAGCCTCCATCTTTCATTGAAATGTACAGCCAAAAAGCATATAACAAGGTCTTAACAGCTTTTTAGCTTTAGAGTAGCCATTTATTTTAATGAGATCCTACACTGCATTAGGCACCGTGTTGATTTATTGTATAGGATTTATTGGTTTCAAGAAAACTGAAAAGGCATGCCATGTTTTTTTGTTGCCCCTCCCTCCTGTCTTAAAAGAATGCCTGATTTTATCATTGTATAATAAAGTCATGCAAACTGTAAAAGAGACTGAAGTGAAAGGGAGTAGCATTTAAAAACTCTCTTTACTACATGGATTTGCACTTCTGAATCACAACAATAGGGGGCGCTCACATTGTGCAATGTGAAGCTACAGAACAACACAAAGGGCACACGATAGAAGAAACCTTTCAATCTTGCAGAGCTCAGCAGTACTGGTGGTTAAATATACAAGTTTTCGTGCACATGAGAAGACAGGAATTCCAGATATGCCAACCACAACTGTAAAAAAAACAACAAAAAAAAAAAAACAAGACTACACGCATTCAGAAAGTCTCGCACATTCCACCCAATTTGATATTTGTCAAGGAATACGCAAAAGCCTCGTCTGCCAGATGCCATTTAGTGTCAGCCAAACCAGTGTGTTCAGTTTGTGGAGCGTTCACAGAGTGGTAATGACAACTCTGCAAGCCGCTCGGTGAATTACAGTGGGAAGAGGGAGAGTGCACGCAGAGTTCAGCCTGTGGCCTTCACACTGTGGTGCTGTGTGCACCAATAGAAGCAGAAAGCACAACAACTGGACCAAATACACAACAAAGGAGAGGCTAAGCCTCTTGTTTGGCTCCTCACCTCATCATACTCCTCTGGACAGCCCACAGCTCCATCCCCTGGACTGTAGTTTACATTGTAGAGCTGTGGCTCTGGGCCTGGAATTATGAGAGGAAGAAGGCAGGTTAAGTGTGTGCAGAATAAACAAAGTCAAACAGCAACAGAAGCTCAACAAACACAGGGCCATAGTGTAATGTACAGACGTCATTGTCCAAACAGGTAGCCAATACGTACAGAAAAGAGTTGTAAAGTGACATCGAACAACAAGGAAGCAAAAGAAAGCCTTTTGGAAGCCCATCTTTTTTCTTGTTTGTTTTTCCCCCTTAAAACACCATTCAGAAATCCCCCTTTTTACCCAGTTAGATAAGATGACACACACCAGATAATATGCTATTCAATGGGTAATCATAAGCCGTTAACTGAAAAACGAGCATTGAAATTTTGCATGAATTTTATTTAGAAAATACGTATTTGTGCTGTGATGAAGCATAAAATGTGAAATTAAAAACAGAGGAGACTGTGACATACTTTAGTCTGACAAAGACAAGATGGTGATGAGACAGCAAACTTGGATTTTATTTTACACATATAAGATGATTTGCCGAAAACTGTCTTCAACAGTCTCTTCTTCCGACCCCAACCTGCTGCCTGCTAGGCCTCTAAGCATAACCCGATGTCATATTCACTCAATGTTTGAATAGTGTCGGGTTCGTCTCGGTTATTCCTGCAGTTTTTTACCCACAAACTATGAAACTAGCCCATAATCCAAACAGCGGTCGAACAAAAACAGTGTTCCACAAATGAATAAAAGTTACGCCATTATCGATGCAATCTGAAACGTACATGTTTGACAAACAAACATTTTCCCACCGTGTGATCACTCAAGTGTGCAACCAGCACATTTAATGGCCCTAACTGCCCCGTGTGGGCATATTTACCGTCAGCAATCCAAGTGCGACGTGACAGTAAACACTGAGTAACTTTTACACTCGCCTTTCACGAGAACCAGAGTGTCCAGCAACGCGACTACAGGCCAAATAAAACTATATAAAAAAAAAAAAAAGAAGCAGCTCATATACATTTAACATTTGTCAATAAAGGCCTTCGGCTGAAAGTGTAACCTGAGATGGACCACAGAGTCCCATGAGCCATTGCAGCTCCTTTATCTGGTAAACAAGAGCTGTGAATAGCACCCAGCTGAGAGAAAAGAACACAAACACAATTCCAATGTGCCAGCAGACCCAAGGGTTTTTATGCCCCTGGGTCTTATGCAACCCTTTTCTTTTTGATGGTAAAAGACACTGGAGGCTGCTAAAGTGAAATGAGCCCTGGACGAAGGGGACGGTACCCGAGACGCTTTCTTCTGTTGAACAACACACCTGCACTCTCTCAGCATACTGTCAAAATGTCAGAAAGCGCATATTTTCCTCACCAAGTTTTGTTATTCCACACAAAGCCACTACAGGTTGTAAGGCGCTTCCACAGCCTGCAAGCATGCCTTCATTAAAAAGGAACACCTTTCAGTGACAAGTGGGGCAGAAATGAAGGCAGAGAGTAACAGGACTGTTCCTGAAACTGGACCTCGGGCTGGAACGGCAGGTTTTGACCACTTTTCACATCAGAGGCGGTCACAATGGGGGCGGATGGATCTGGCGGTTCTAATGATCAATTGTTCCGCTGAAAAGTGACAAGCACACTGGATATCTGTGAGGAGCATGTGAGCGACTTGGGAAGTTACAGTAAAGGTCTCACCTTCACACAGCTATGGGAAACGCTCATCCAGCAGGAAATATTTGATTCACTCGTCACATGGCTTGTTGCAAACAAAATACAGAAGAGAAGCAAAGGCAGAGGAGAGCGAGCGAAGGGGGACAATGATTTGTGCCCAAAGTCATACCAATAAAATCTTAGGTTACATGAATGTAACATTGATGTTACGGTTGAGAATATCTTTGAATGCACATGCAAAAGGTATGTTTGTGCTTTCTCTGTGATTTTACAACAACGGTGACTAGAAGGAGAAACAATCAAGCAGAAACAAACAGGACAGGGCCTAGTAAGGGCAGTAAATAATTGAAGTGAATAGAACACTCCACCCAAACCTCGTGTCTCTCTGCCTCTCCTGCTCTGAAACCTTGCCAGTAAGCCCATGTGTCTGTGCATCTCATGCTTTCCAGTGCATGACTTATTAATGATCTCAGTAAACAGAGCGGCATAACCTAGAAAGCCTTGGGACGGAATTCTAAAAAAACCAAAAATCAATACAATGGGTGGGGATTAAGTCCCCAATCGCACTGTTGCAGTGGCATCATCGCTCTCCGATAAGTGTATTAATCATCCAGTTGCATCAGCCTTTGAAAGGATTACACTTGGGGGCGTTTAAATCCAACATGTCGACTTGTGACCCATAGGAAACAGCTTACATTTCAAGTAAATCAAATATTTCGTTTACAAAATGAATGGAAGAGTTTCCAAAAGGGAGGCGGGAGGCCGCATAAATTTGAGTCCCGAAACCAAACAACTTGGGTCAGTCTTTCTGCTTTGCTCCCAGAAGCATTCATCTTGGTTGAGCAATAGATGCACTGCAGTGACAACAAAATTTGACACTACGGGTAATGCGGAGAAATGGAGCCCGATGCCAGAGAGTAAAGCTGTCTGTGAACATGACCGTATAAACAGTGCTGCAATTTGGGACAAACAAACAAAAAACAACAACAACTTTATCTTGTCATTTGTACAGGAGCATAAAAAGAAGGATGAATATAAGGACTGAAGTTTGTCGTGAACTGCATTACCTCTGATCAATGAAAGTACCGGTACTACTATTTTTCTAATAAGATCCAACAGACTACAAACAGAGGACACCAGGGAAAGAGTTGGCAAGAAAAACAATAAAAGAAGACATCTATGGTCCTCACCTCCATTGCTGATTGCAGTGATTCCACGGTGGAAGTCCTCAAAACTGATGACCCCGAGGCCACTGGGATCCAAAAACTTTGTCAGATCCTTCACCTGGAAGAAATAAACACAGCCCTCAAAACTTATTTCACCATGGCAACAGAAGAAGAAAGGCCCTCTCCCATGAAGCCATCGTTTGTTCTGCCTAGCTGCTTTGAGATGACGCAATACATGATGTAAGGGGAGGTTTTCAGCAAAAGGGGGAAAATGACTTGGCAACCAGTATTTGCAATGCAAAAAGCACACCATATTCAAAAGAACAGCTAAGCATCTTAGCCAAAGAGACGCTACGCTAAGACATCAACAACTCGCATATGGCAGGTAAACTACAGAATTATGTGGAGTCCAAGCATATGCTGATTGCAGAGCAGAAAACTGGCAATAAAACACTTCTGACCTCCAGAAGAAAACTAACTTTTGCAGATGTCAAGTGTTTTTCTTTATTGGATTCAGGGCAGTAGGGAGTTTATAAGGATGTTAAAGAGTACAAAGGGTGCAGTCGTTAAGCTAACCACATTATGACAGGAAAAACAACAAAAGGGTCACAAAAGCACAGACATTCTCACAAATACCTTTCAACCTAAAAGGTTATGTGGGTTGCCCAAATAACTGAAAACTTAGTATAACGGCTGTGATCGTCTTCAATTTGAATAAAATTAGGAAACGCAGTCTTTTCTGCACAGGGGCTGCAGTCGAATGCGAAATGGATTACATAAGCGCACCTATATAATGAGTCTTCCCACCATCAGTAACTTGGCAACCATCTTGTTGCTTTTTTTGTTTTTTTTAGATAAATAACCCAAACACGAGCCTGTATCTGCAAAATCATCTGTGGCCCCAAGCTGCTAAAGTATATTCACACATATGAGAAACTCATCTCACATGTCATCCTTCTAAAAATTGCACTGAACCATTATTTCAGCGTTCTGTAAGACATGCATCACTGACAAATCAACTGTGGCCGTGTGGGAGCCTGAGAGAATTTCACATAAGGTTGCTGAGGGGTTTGGTTACCTTATTCTTTGAGAAAGTAAGTTCACAATGTGAACTTGGCTGTTTCGCACATAAAATGATTCTGTGTGTGGCTTCTTGTATCGGTTACACATTAAAACAAGCTGATCTGCTTAGCAACGCTGAGCTCTGACTCAAGAGGCTGAAAGGCTGAAAATCCTAATAAAGTGACTCCAACAACCCCTGTGGCTTATGATCTGGGTTTGATGAATTAAACCCAGCTGTACTGTAGGGAGAAAAGGGGCGTCCCTGATCTCACTGAATGGTGGTTAACAGAGACACCACAATCTTTAGTTTAGTGTGCGACATCAAGGCCCATCAAACTTTATATAAAGTGGATTTGCTACATATTCTGGGATAATAAAAGATTAGTGAGGGTTTAGTTGTTGTTTTTTTTGTTTTTTTAAAAAAGGCATATGTGGCTAAGGTCAGTGGTTTTGTCTAGTTTTCAGTTTTCCAACTCATAATGGAACATCACAGTTCAAAGGAAAGTGCTTGGTTCCATGCAGCTACAAACACCTCTGCTGGGTGAGGTGACAAACTGGGGCGTTACTGGAGAGCCAGCGGTGACACTCTGATGACATCTTTTGCATGTTTGCTATAAATAACAGGAAACTGGTATTTATAAAAAAAAATGTCTGCAGTCAGACTGAGACGGTTTACTATGATAACAACTCTCCACTGAACAAGCTGCCGAACGGAACACTTTTAAGCTGTCATACTGTGGAAGCGACCCGTGGCCTACATCCGAGTTAAGACTCTACAGCAGTGCCAGGCCCCTGAGGTCCTGTCGGCCCGAGCCCCAGTGGCTATTCCTAGGTCTAACCTAAAAACTGAAAGGTAACTGCGATTTCAGCCAAGTAACTGGTAAAGCCTCTCCGTAGCTGATAAAACTGGAAAATAAGCACGTTACTCCAGACCAGCCAATCCTTTTAGCTGGTCAGTACTTAATCTGACGTCGAGAAAAATCACACTTTCGACTTTCTTCAATTGTTGACTTATCCCTGTCAATCAAGGCCGAGCTTTTTTTTATTTTTGCTTCAACTATATGCCACAGTATCATCAATATTCCATTTGAAAAAATAAAACACACAGTTAAACTTTCCGAAGTGAAGCCGTGGAGGACGGTGGTTAGGCGGAGTTGAAAACATAAACTCATACGCAACTTTCAGTTCCACTGCTCAGCGGCGCAGCAAAGGCGCTGTGGTTTTTCTGTTTCCTCTATTTGTGTCTAATCAGTGCCGGGGCCTGCCTGACCGCCCCCACACAGACCACTCTTGTGCATGACCCCGTGGAGAAGGGTACCCTGCAGTGAGTCGCAACAGATCAAAAAAAAACAAAAACTCTGACAACTACAATTATAAAGCTCATTGGGTCGGCAGAGTTGATGTAAAGCAAAAAAAACAGGCAGAATAATCTGAAAAACTCAACAGACAAACGAATGAACTCAAGAGAGGGGATGTGTTCGGCCATGGGACATTCCATTGTGGATTAGCAGGGCAGTACATAAAAGCAGGGGGTGAGGGGAGGGAGGCTGGCCAAAGTAAGGTCGGCTCACGGGGGAGACACCACCACAATGCAGTTCAGCGTGGCCTTTGTAAAGAATCATGGTCACAACCAGTGAGGGACGAGTCATTAGAAATGGTCAATCAAATTCACTGGTTTGATGCATAGCTGCAGGACTTTTTCCTCTTTTGAGATCATATATTCATGAGAGGACTAACAAAACAGTCCTTTGATGGATGGCAGCAGGTAACTGGTTTACTGCTCGGTGTTCCCAACGTGGTCCAGAAATAACTCGAAAACCACAGTAAAAAGAAATGGCCGAACACTCATCTCGTCCAGGAAAATGAGAGAGGCATCTCGGAAATATAATAAAAATGGCCAAAGGTCGAATAACTGCGTTTTGAACCCACGTTGAAAGATCCTACATTATGATGACCGTATTCCAACCACATAAAACGGACGGTGTGAGCACAAACACGGTCCCAGTCGTTTCCTGAAATAGTTCTGGAGGAAACATTTGCCTAACGCACAGCACCAGCAGACATCCATGCAAATACCTCATGAATGCTTTCCTGCAGTGTGACAGGTGGCTTGGAAACTTGCAAAGAGGTAAAGGATAGCAGAAATGCAAATTCTACTTTTAACCCCGGCCTGAAGTGTGACAACATAGGAAAAAAAAAAGTCTATTTTTAAAAGGCCTGGCAGGGAACAGTTTGCATCAGGGGAAACTGATTTTGTTGAGGTTAGACACTAAACCACATGTTCTCCATCAGTTCATCTAAAAAAAAAATCCCTGTGATGTCAAGATCCTCTCTTTAACCCCGCCTCCAATTGTTTTTAAATCGTTGTTCTCAAGTCATTTCTAGTCACAGAGATGTTCTCAACCCTAATCTAAACAAAAGCATTACCTCTGATGCCCAAAGTGCTGTTTTGCAGATCGGTTTCGCTCAGGTGTGGAGGTTATTCAAACTGTGTTTTATCTCCAGATGACTGTAATACAAGGATACCAGCTAAAAGCTTATCCAAATATGAAAAGCACATTCAAATATATTCCTAACTGATAGGAGCCGCGTCAACCACTTGCCACCACAGCAAAGATTCAATCCTAATGTGCATGTGTGTGTGTGTTAACCTTGTTAGATCAGTCCTGGCTTTCTTACTGATCCTTGTATTTAGATAGCGAGTGCCAAATCCACTGAAAGGTTACATTTATTATACAACATTCCACAAATTCTGAAAATAAGTCCGCCTGCTGATTTTCCGTAAATCCTTACTGTAAATGAAAAGAATGGAAGAACAGGCCAAAACTTTTGGTCTCTCACTTGGATCGCGAAAGTAAAGAAATGCGAGTGTTTTTGCTGTGGAGGCACATATCAGCCTCTACAGCTCTTGGAAACCAGGCTATCCGATAGCCAGCACACAGAGAGGACAAGTAATCAATCTGCACCATTTGGTTAGCAGTCCAAGGTAAAGCTTTCAGCTGCAGAGATCCAAAAACAAAACTGCAGGAACTAAAGTGCAAGAGGCAAATTCAGTAAAACAGACGACACCTTTGAAATAAAAAGAAGCTCAAGTGTCGTAAAACACGCCACTGTTAGCATTTTCTTGCAAATCAACAAGGATTTACATGAGACTAACAAGACTAAAGTCCGGCTCCGGGGTCCAGATACCTGCTAATGGCTGATCGCAGGACACATTGGGGGTAAACAGGAGCACTTTTAAACTGGGAGATGAGGGATTAAAAAGCACTAGTGAGCACGTGTCACACTGTGTGTAGAGCCCATGCACTCAAATGCTCTGTTCAAAAAGTACTCAACGGTGAGGCAGCTGGTTAATATTTTGTAAAAATCAACCATTTGACCAAATCCGGTTACACAAACGTGCCGTTGAAGTTGACTCACAAAGCAAGAGAGAAACTAACAGACTAGGCATCGAATGTCTTGGCATTTGATGTCACAGGACAAAGGATAAAAAGATCCTTTCAGTTTCTGCTCAGAAAACATGGTTGACAGATTATGTCCTTTTACTACAATTTGCAAACGTGCGACGGCCTTGCTGGACTTCAGTCGGATCCTTGTAACCGACAGCACAGGCACACGCGAACGACCGTGTTAGGAAATGAAACTCAAGCAAATTCAACTGCGAAGCATGTGCGATCTCTGTAAAAGGTTCATAGTTTCGGTCGAGGTCGAGCTCTAAAGATTCCGTGTTGAATAGGTTCAGCTTTTTTTAAACAATCGTCTCTCAACTGTGTTCGAAAAGTTGGCCTGCCACAGAGGGGAAGATGCAACTAAAGGTTGAGGGTCATGTGCAGAGTGACAAGCAACAGTGATACCGCAGGAGATTATCCCAAACCACAGGCTATGCAAACTAATCTAGGAGTCTCTCATTTGACATGTGGAGGAGTTTCCGCCCCCGACAGAAAACGCACGAGGAACAATATGCTCATCAGATTTATCTGGATGATAACCCAAATCCTAGCTCTTAAATGCTCGCCAAAAGATATACAACACACCAATCCAGGTATGGATTAAATAAATATACTGCACCACTATCATCTACATATTTCACACAAAGCATTATGAGCGTCTCAATGTATACCAGTACCCAAGTAGAGTGCATGTTATTGCTTTATAACATGCTGGGGCAACACAAAAATGTAGTTCATCAAACAAAATGAAACTCAGGACCCAGTTTTCACATCAAACATTCAAAATATAGCAATAACATTTGTCTCCGTGTCAATCATTCAGTTGTTCACATAGGTGAGGGTAAAAATGATTGCAAACTTTAAATCTTGATTTAGTCAATTTTCCTCCGACAAAAAAGAATTTAGTTTTAAAAATGAGTCCAAAACAGCAAAGTGAAAGTGGTGGATGGATCTCAACTGATTGAATTAAACCGGCCTACTGCGGTAGGCCCTCTACAGTCACGCAGAAATCAATAATAAATGGAGCTGTGTATCATTTTACATGGAATTTCACTCAACATGCACTGAACAAGAGAGGGCCTCAAAGGCAGAGAGTGCAAGGGAAAAGCTTCTCACCTGATCGGCGCCATAGGCAGCCGCAAACTCCATAAACTCCTCGATGCGAACAAAGCCATCTCCATCTTGATCTAAAGCGTCGAACACAGCTTTTAGCGGAGAGACATCTTCCTCTCGCGTATTAACAGCCGACACCATTGGCAGCGAGTCATCGACCACCATCTTAGACAGGGAAATAGTCTCCACAGCCTGCTCGCTGGTAGTCCATTCAGCTTCAGGAGAACAACTGTTCACGTCTTCAACTGAAAAAGCAAAAGAGGTCTCTTCATGACATTCTGAATCAGGCTGGTTTGAGTCCGTCAGCTTCTCCTCTTCCCCCTGCTCTGCTGTCGGGCTGGGAACACTTCCATCCTGTACACCATCCTGTGGTTTCAAGTCCCATGGTTCATCACTGTGGATTTCTTCAACGGTCAAGCACAGATCCAAAGCCATTGCCTCGTTTCCCTGACTTTTGGCTTCAGAACAACTTTTGTCCTCCATCAAATCCTTGGAAATGTCCTCCAAGGAAGTACTCGCACTGGTGAGATCACCCTGAAGGCAGCCATCTTCAGCCGGTGTCAGAAAAGAGGGTTCGTCTGCCAAACCCAGAGAAAGTGAGTCATTCTCACTTTGATTCTCTGGAGGAAGATTGACAATTACTGTAGTTTCTGCATGTGCCACCTCTGAAACCTCTGATGATACGTCTAATGAAGCATCCGTGCAGGAAACAGAGGCGGCACTGGCGGGGCACAGGCTCAGACTGCTGTCAGATTCTGGAACCTCTAAATCCAACAAAGGCACAGATCCTTGAAAGCACTCCTGTGCTTTGCTCATGTGATTATGCAGCAGGTAGTTCTCTGGTAATCCTTGCAGGGTGGTGCTACTGGTTATGGGCAGATCAGTCACTTGATCAGGGAATAAACCTTTGTCTCCGGTTTCAGGTGACAAAGTCTTACTGTTCTGGAAGGGAGGGAGACCTGCCCGCTCCTCCTGAGGCAGCTCTATCAGCTCCTCAGTGACACCCTGTGGGTTCGACTCACCCGACGACTCCTGGGTGAAACTAGAGTGTTCACCCGAGAGGAAATCTACCAACAAAAATGGATCACCTACATCGGTCTCGGAATTCCTCTCGGAAATCTTAAACGGGGAGGTTGGCACACTGAGGCTTATTAGCTCGGCCTCTCCACTGAGCACATCTGAGCCCTCGAAAGGAGAATCCTGTGTAAGAGTCACCTCCTTGTTGGCAGAGTTTTTCCCAATTACATCAGCAAAGTTGGGAGAAAAGAGCCAAGACAGAGTGCAGTCACTGATTTCGTCGAGACCTTCATTTTTTTCTGTGTAAGACATTTCTTGCATATGAGCACTGTGGATAGAAGCTTGGGGGATCGTGGGGTGTCCTTCGTCAAATATTAAATCCCCACAAGAAAAAGTAGAGACATTTATCAGGTTGTCCAAGTCTACAGACTTATCCAGAAAGCCACCCTCTCCCTCGGTTTGTTGGAAGGTTTTATCCTGACCAGCCTTCCTGAAATCCAAACCCGTCTGGCCAGTCTTGTTTTGACAAAGCACACCTCCATTGTCTGAGTCCAGCGTTTGAAATCCCAGAGGAAATGGCTGTTCTGACTCCCACTGTGTGTGCCCCAAAGGGCCAGACAGAACCGTCGGCTCCATTTATTTACTGGCTATTCTCTTTTGCATACTTGAGAAAGCCGGGAATGTTTTTATCTCACCGCTGTCATCAAAGTCCAGCTCATAAGCTTTGATGCCATGCTTTCAAATGGCAATACGTTTCTCATGCAAAAATCCTGAAATAAGCTTGAGAATTTGCCCCAAAAACGTTGACTGCCTCTCACAACTAGTTGAATACGATGTTTTACAGGTAATTATATAGCGTGAAATAGTAGCTGCAATCCTTTTTTATACGTTTGTATAAGTGGGTTTAGAAACGGTCCCAGCAATAAGGCAGCGGACGAATACCAAATGATTTCAACATCTCTAAATTAAAATAGAATAAAATGTTACCCAAATACACAAGTCTGAAAAATGACTTTGCCTTACTGTATATCATGTGGACACGAAGCGGTTTTGACTCACTATTTGTTTTCCTGTCATGGCAGGTTCACTCCTGGTTGTTGCCAATTTTTCGGGCTTCGGCACGTCCAACATCAACATGCTTCACTTCGGTGGACAGATGCTAAAATGCCAACCTAATGCCTGAGACCTGAACAGGCACAGCTATCAAAACCTCTAGCCTGTTTGGAACAATAACGATACGAATTAACGCGTTAAATCAGCCTGTTAAATGTTTGTCAACATTAGCTTTCTTAGACCATTATCTAATCTCGTAAATCTCCAGCTAATTTGCTAATGAGCCAACAAGCAAAGCGGGGAAACGGCGTCACCAGGGATACTCGAACCTTAATCAACTTCCAGCTGTTAGAAGTTTACAATTTCATCACAAAGCGGCCAACCACATGCAACACCGATCGCCTTTCTTCAAATGGGATTATGCTAGCAACTAACGTTAACTCCTCCTTCGAGCATCTCGCTCCTCTTGTGTCATTGGTCGGAGAAGCTGCTAACTGACTAGCTGGCAAAATTAGCCCACTTGCTAGCTAACACGATAAACAGTCCAGCTTTCCCCCGGCTCGGTTAAATGAAACCAAATGTAAGCGTTACACTTTAAAGGGGCGCCCTTATTACACAAACTACTGCCTCAGTCACAGTCGAGCGCAATTTCCTCTTTTCCGTGCCGCTTTCCAGCGTCAATCCACCTGTGTCAGCCAAGCCAGGCCAGACGAGTGACGAGCCGAAGCCGTTTTTTTCCTCCTCAAATTCCTCTGTTGTCTTCGTCTCACACACTCATCCGTCTCGGCGTCCCCTCGTCCCAAACCATCTTCAAGCGACTGGGGTGTCAAATAAGGCAAAGAACCACCATCATATGCGAGACAGTCCACCGATGTTGATCGCTGACGACGAAAGCTCTCGCATCAGCATCAGCAGTGTCCCATCCTCCTCCTCCTCCGCCTCCTCCAGCCGCATACACACACCATTGACGTTTCACGCAAGCGTACAAAATACCCCGCAGTATCCCTGGCATCGTCAGTTGAGTTTTTTTTATATGTGTTTGTGGACAAAACTCAGTGTTACTTGTGGAAACTCATGCTTGTGCGCTTTTGCTAGAGACTGACAGCATTTGAGGAATAAATACCAAGCGCTTAAGGGCATCACAATTTGGGGTTAGACAGTCAGTCGCTCAACTCCCGTTATCCTTGGTCAGACTTCAGCAGTGTGGTTCCACCAGTGATTGAACTGATGTGTCTCTAAACCCCGAAAACTCAGTAGTTGTTTTTATTAAATAAACAATTGATTTTTTTGCAACTGTGGAGAAAAGAGACATTCAAGTCAAAACGTTCACTGGATGTTAAAGTAGTGTTTTGGCGCCCCCTTCAGACTTTAACTGTAACTGTTTCAGACATCAGGTTTCAGTCTCATAAAAAATGAGTTTATTTAACATTACTAGTTGTGTACAGGAATTCCTCCAGTATTTCCCTTTTATGTATTCTGTGTTTTTATGAATTGCACGATTTTTTTTTAGTCTCTTGCTGCTATTGTTCCATTTTTAAATATGTATCTGGCATCCAGTTCAACACGAGTTTATTCTTAACACACACAAAACGGCGTCTGCTCTGATTTTTGTACTATTTCGATTAAATGCACGCTTTCAATTACTTGGAGATCATTGTGCTGTTTTTGTTTTGTTTTTTTTACATTTCACAGTATCATGAAAAACAGTTCACTCCATGGTACAGCATGGTGGCTTGAAAAAGGATGGACACATGTTAAAAGCGATTGTAGCTGAACATGATTACAAAAGTTTTATCAGTTAACAAGAGAAAAAAAACAATAGATGTTGGGGGAAAAAAATTAAGGTACATAAAATGCTTTTAATACTGACTACTGGAAACTTTTCAAAACAGTGAGTATAGTATGTTAGTGTTGTAGTTTCCTAACCGCCCAGTGAAACATTCTTCCAGGTTGAGATAAGCTACATACAGCTCATCAGTACTCTGAAGTTTCTCCTTTTCACTTGTCCCTTTTCTTTTCAGGTGACCAATAGCCTAAAAGACAAAAAAAAAGAAAGAAAAGGCAAGTGGGTTAGTAGCGGTCATCGTGTATAGCTGTATTCTGAAACTAATCAGGTGATATGTCAGACAGATTGAACACATTCTCAGACAGAATTTCTCTCCCCGTGGACCCCAAGCTGTACCTCCTCCTACAAACCTGGGTCAGGAGGAGGACAGGAGACCCCTTGTTCAGAGCTTAGCAGATTTAGAGGCTATACCCAACAGCGTGGAGACATCATTGGGAGAGGTCAGCCACGCTCCACCATCAGCCACCAGGATGGCGCCAGTCACATATGAAGACGCTCGGCTCGCCAGGAAGAGCGTGCAATGCGCCATCTCCGTCTTGTTGCCAGCTCGCTCCAAAGGAATGGACTCAAAAGAACCAACAGCTTCTGCTTTGGGACCACCTTAGTGTTTTAAAAGGACAAGTCTATCTTCAGACACTATTACTTAAATTTCTGTGTATAAATGTTCACATCTTCAACATTGACTAACACTGGGTCTCCCAAAAAAAAACATCCAATTTTTACCCAGTCTGCGGTAGCCTTCTGTTCCAGAGATTGGCCCTGGAGCCACAGCATTCACTCTAACTCCGTTGGGCCCCCACTCAACAGCCAGGTGCTTGGTCATAGCATCTGTGAACAAGTCATGCAACATACAATCATTAGATTCTCATTTTGAGATCTATATATATATATATATGACACTAAAAAGGCTTTTACCATTTGCCGCCTTTGCAGAGCCCGCGTGCACCTGGAGAGCTTGTCCTCTGTATGGGAGTGTCGCAGAGATGTTGACTATGTTGCCACCATGATCCTAAACACAAAAGATTGAGAGGCTCAATATCTCATATAATTTCCGGAGCTGGGAGGAAGATGTTTTAATCCCATTTGGAGGCGACAATCCATTCAGTAAAAAAATATGATCTCTACTGCCCTCCTATGGTGAGAAGAGTGAACTGCAGAGAGTAAACCCTGCAGAAAGTCACTGATCAATAACCTTAGAGGTGAATTACACAGCAACATTAGACAAAATACAACAAAAAAAAGAGAAAATCTAACATTTCAGAGAGCACCCCAGAAAGCAAAGAGCAACAAAAAAAACTGTCACAAAACGTGAAAAACTGAAAGGAAAAGACAGCGTTTTAGAAAATAATAAAACAAAACCTGAGAGTGGATTTTTTTTTTAAAAGAAAATAAGCAGAAAAAGTTGGGCCTGTTTTATATCCTATTTTTTTTGTGTGACATATATTATTGTGTTTTTTTGTTAAATGGCGCACGTCCTACTTTGAGAAATCCTGTGAGGTGTTCTTGATAAGCAGCAAAAATGTGAGTTGTGAAATATTTCTAAGTATTTCAGAAAATGTTTCACTTTTTATCCGACTGTTGTTTTTTCTGCTTGTTTTCATTTGTGTTTCGGAGATTTCGGTGACTTGGAATCGCCTGAAATGATCAGTTTGGGGAAAAACACATTTAAAACACGTTTTACTTGTAACTGCTGTACCGCGAAATGCAACTGTGTTTCCTGTTTGTTTGCTGTCCGATGTGAAATGTGTTTTTCTCGTCTTTTTTACCCCCCTTTTCATTGTGGCACTTTTTTCTCGGGCCTACATATAAACCACATTGTGTCCCTGAAAATACAAAATGATCAATAATTTACTTTCAGTGACTCAACTTTAGCCCCTTAATTATAACTTTGAACTGAATAAAAACATTGTGACACGCAGACAGCGGGGGTCACGTACCTTGAACCACTTGTCATAAACCACCTTGCTGGTGTTGAATGTACCCATGGTGTCGATCTCAAGGACTGTCTTGAAAGCATTGAAGGACAGTGCAGAAGCGGGGCAAAGGAAGTTTCCAGCAGCGTCTGTGGCGAAACAGAAATGTGAGATTGTAACTAAGACAAGGAATGTTACAAGTTGCCGAAAAAAAAGGTTAAGAAGGTGTGAGGATAGAAGATGAAGATGCAACATGAGTAAAGTTGATGATTAAACCAAGACCTTTCACCTTGACACTTTTCACTGGATTTGGCCAACATGCACTAAAACATATGTGCCCCTTTGGCGCCAGACACACCGCATGATGAGAATATCAGCAATATCCTGCAACAGCGAGTGACTATGTGGCACAGCTCGCTCAGTAGTTTCGATTAAAAAAAAAAAAAAAAAAAACTTGAGCGATCAGGCTGTTTCATCATAAAGGGTAGGCGCGGACAACACCACTTACTGTTGACGAGGACGTCTACGCGGCCAAACTCTTTCAGCGTCTCGTCCACCGCAGCATTGATGCTCTCAGGCTGCCTCACATCCAAACACAGAGGAAGGCAGCGCCGCCCTGACGCAGCAGACAGCTTTTTCGCTGCCTAGGGAGACGTATTCGTAATGTGAGAGGCCGGAATAGTTGCATTTAGTTATCATTTAATTGGTTTTGAAGATTTGTGGAAAACAGTAATGCGGGGGAAAGAAAAAAAAACCTCTTTGAGCTTGTCCAAGTTCCTGCTGGCAATCACTGTGTCACAGCCATGCCTGAGAAAAAAATGAGAGAAAGCCACAGAATATAACATTGTGGAGAGACAAAAAAATAAATAATAATACCCAAACAGAGCACACGGCGTAATGAGTTGATAAGAAAATGGAAATGTAGTCCTCCTATTAAGGGAGGGAGACAGTGAGTAAAAAAAACAGGTAGGGCAGACAGCGTGGGATAGCAGGCAGGGAATGGCATTTCGAGAATGCAATTAAAGATGAGACCAATCAAATCAAATTTATTTGTATAGCACATTTCATGTAGAAAACAATTCAAAGTGCTCTACATAAAATAAAAGCATTGCAGCAGGGAGTGGAAGAAGCATTAAAAATACATAAAAGAATATAAAGAGAAACAAATAAAATAATTTAGATCAATTTAAAAACAAACAACAGAGTAGATAAGTTCAAAGATACCGTGCAGATTTCATGCATAGACACATGAGAAAAGAAATGTTTTTAACCTGGAAATCTCTACATTTGGTGAAAGTTTAATCTCCACTGGCAGTTTGTTCCACTTGTTTTCAGCATAACAGCTAAATGCTGCTTCTCCGTGTTTAGTCTGGACTCTGGACTGGACTTTAGGTCCGACTCCCAGCGGGGATTCTACAATGCACTTCGTAGATTTATTCCTGCACCATGCAATGCGTGCACTTCTCACATTTGACAATGTAAATAGAGTGAAATCTGGCTAAATACGAGCCTTTCCCCGAGATGTTTGCATATTACCAGAAAAGTACGCAGGGCGATCCTCCTTACCTCATAAAGATCTCAGCTATACGCAGTCCAATTCCAGATCCACCTCCTGTTATAAAACCAACGTGATCTCTAAGGAAAGGAAAGAGCACTTCTTGGAAGTTTTTAATGGCAACAAGTTTGGGACGCAGCGAAGCTATTAGGTCACAAACAGTACTGGGGAGAAGCAAGTAAAACAGCACATATTTTCACGCTTACTTTAATAAATCTGGACTGTAGATGTGCGTGTATGAAGTCAGGCAGTCATCTGTTCCAACATCTTCGGGCAGCAACTCCCCTCTCCTTTTTGGCTCTGCCATGCTGATGAGTGATGCCTGATAAACACAATATATACGCAATATAACAGCTCATGTCTTCCAAGGCCTATCAGTTCACATCAGTTCACTAACTGAAGTGAAGTTCAGTTGTCTCGTGGGCTGCGGTCGTCACATACCTGGTGAGGAAAACAAGCTGGTTTTGTTGCACCGGAAGAACAAATTTGCGGTGAAACACGAGTTGAACACGAAGCACTAATTTGAGTCTGACCGAGACGGTCCTACATTTAGGGTTCACTTTTCATATGAAGGAGTTTTTTTAGTTTTTTTTCCCCGTAGTAACAACTTGAACCTTGGATCGTTATTTTTTTTTCCCCCACCTTCCTTCGCTGATGCATTGTGGGCAATGAAGTCCTAAAAGGTCACGTTCAAGATCAGAAATTTGTCCTCGTTCAAATTCAACAGTTTGCCGTTTTTACTCTTCAGATTTTAACGGTGTGTGAAAGCTATCTTACCACCACAGCCAGCCTCGGAATATTGACCTGAGGATAAATCCTTGTCATTGTTTTATCCTGTTTTATAATCTGTAAGAACCCCTGGCCGTGTTCTCTCATCCAAAGTTGGGATACGACAAGAAACTGGTGGCTAAATGAACTCAGCAGCTTGTAAATAATATCAAATTATAGCTGTGTTTTAATATGTACCTGCTGCTAAATAATGTGACCCTAATTGCCCACCATACCTGCCATTTAATAGCTTAATAGTATTTGGTATTCTAACCATGTTTGTAGGATAGGAAGAATATGAGTTTAAAGCAAAAATGACATACATCAATGATGTTCATAAATAAAAGACTTAATACAATTCTAAATCTGATTTTCCTCTTGCCTAAGATGAGTTGGCTTATCAACAACTGGATGTCATTGCTTTGTCCAAAAAAATTGCATTGTAAGATGTTTGATGGTCCGGTCTTTAAAATGCTCTAAAATGGCCTTTCTGTTTTAAAGAGCTTAAATGGCACCATAACAATTTCAAGTGTGTTCTGGTTATTCTTACTCTGCTTGAACTATGGCCAAAGAGTATTACAGGATGAAAATACAAATAAACTGAGATGAAAATTTAGAAAGTGCCGTAGACCCTGAAATTCAAAGGTCAGAACTGACTTTATTCATGCTTGAAAGACAAACTGCATTGCACGGTATCATGATCCTGATGTTTATTTACAATAACCATCATCTTCTAAGGTGGCACCAGTGAGGGTCTCCCCCTGTAAACCAACACTGAACAAAACGATCCGGGGTTTACTGTTTCAGGATTGATGATGATCGGTGTGCATTAGTGCTGGCGGAGTGGCCCCTATTGATCTGTGCTTTGGGAGTTACCGTTTAAAAAGGCTCTGTGCAATGGATCCCTTAAATACTTTGTGCCAAAGCTTGCATGGCTGGGAACCAGGATGAAACGTGAGAGCTTTTGTAATTCGATTTGTCTTTTGAGAGACATTGGAAACAGAAGCACACTTAAAAGTGAGCAGCTTCCGCTCTCAAACTCAGACGCTTTTATCAGGGTGGTCTGGACTCCCTAGAACCATAAACTTTATCTTTGAACTTTTCTAATGGATATCTTATATTGATTTAAACATTACGTGGAAATCAACTGGCTGTGTATTTTCTATCATTATGAACTTTAAAAGGTGACAGCGTTACTCTACGGCAGTGCTGTCTTTGTCGTGGTGGAACAATATCACATCTTTCATGTGATGGATTACCACAGTCAATTAAGGCCTATGAGTCTGTAATTGTATTTATACCAAATGAACAGAACCTAAACTAATGAGCAAAGATATTTGTACCTGGGCCATGCAAAAAAACATTTTTTAAATGTGGAAACATGACATAAGCTACAATCAAGGTTACTTGTCATCTGCTCCCAAGCGTCTGTATTTTAATGTTTGGCAGGCAGGTGGCGATATATGCCAACATTTAATTCTCAAATCCCAAAGTAAAACCTCTCCACATAGCTTCAAAATGTAAACCACGAGTAAAGGCTGAGTTATACTTCTTTTAACTGCCCTTGCGCTTTCTTCTTGCGCGTATGTTAATGGCTCGAGACGTTTATACTTCATTTAGCTTTGTCGGCGCTTGCGTGTGCTGCGTGGCGATTCACTGCCAGGAGAGTAGGTGGAGTAGCGGGTTTTTTAAATGACAAGCCTACTATGATGAAAGCAAATTCACCGCCAGGACCTCTTCGAGTGATTCATGCTTCTTCTTCTTGTAAATAGCTGGTATTTTGTCAGATTTTCAACACCTTGGGGGTCTAAACGACTACTTTCTCGCCTGAAAATGTTTCAAATGTTGCTAAAGTTATATATTTACAGAGTTTATAGCTTAAGGGAAATCAGCTTTTCAGGCTGGCTGATTTCGGCTCGGGCAGGAGTGAAGTGCGCTGTGTGTAAACGCTCTGCATGCTGTCTGATCGATGAGTATGTCGTTTTCAAGTAGTAGGCTTGCGTCTTTTCTTGCGTGAAGTTTAGAAAATTGAGGTGACACACGCAAGCTCGCAATGGGGGGCTTGCAACCGCGCAAGGGCTTGCGTTTCTTCTTGCGTCTTGCTTTGCGTCTTGCGTTACCGACTATAAACCAGGCTTAAGACTGCATAAAAGTGTGTCCCTATATATATGTGTAGCTATATATATATATATGTAGCTATATATATATATATATATACACACACACACACAGTGACTTCAAAAGACAACATGGTATTAAATCAAGACCCATTCTTGAAGAGACATGTTTCAATCCTCTCTGGTGCAGATTAGGACAGAGGTCCATGTGTTTTCATGAATGGAAACAATATTAGGCATTGCACTAAAGGGACACCTTTAAGTGGTTTAAGGGGAAAACACTTCAATGACTTGAAATGGCCTGGTCAAAGCACAGTGTTCGGTGTTATTTCTTGTTCGCTCCAGGTTCCAGGCTGTAAGGCCACAGAAATAGAGTAAAAATGCTGTATGTATGGATGTAAAATCTTTTTCAAGGCATCATACATACAGCTACATTTCAAATGACCAAGACTTAATTTACTCAAGTTACTCAATTTCCTACCGCCTGTGTGTGAGAGAGTATCTAAAATAAGTCATTTACTTTTAGGAGATAAATGTTACAGCAACAAGTTTTATGAAGATTTTAATTTACCTCACTATTCTGGAATGCTCCTTTTCTCTCCGCTTTGTATATAATGACAGTTTCCCCAAGCACTCTCCCATAATGCATACAAAATATAATTCGCTATTGATGGCAAATATTTTACCAGTTCAGTTGTTTTTCCACATGTGATCTTTCAACTGTCAACATTGCGTAACTCTAGAAGAAGCAGAGACAAAACACAATTCATCAGTAATATTGGCTTAAATCCTTGAGTGCCACGGAGCAACCGAGGGAGGATTGTGTTTTCTTTATTAAGCGTTTATCTCTCTAAATAATTTATTGATTCAAAGTTGAATGGTCGATTTAGAAAAAAGAGTATCCTGATGCAGGAGCATAAAGACATTCTGACTGAATAATGTCATTATACAGGCAACCACAATCATAGTCTCATACAGTTAAGTGTTCCTGTAAGCATCATCAAGGTCCATTATCCCCTGCTGCCCCAGAGGTCAGACAAGTCTTACTGGCCAACAGTACCAGCATCTGGTTCTGGGCTCTGTACAACTGTCTGTGCTGGGTTTGAAAGTCCAGCTTTGTTTTGGTCTTCTGCTGGTGGTGGAGTTAGTGGTGGGTTTGATTTGCCGGACTGTTCTTTCTCCAGACCCACCAGCCTGCTGCTGACCTCCCACAGCCTGCGAGCCGTCTCATCATCTAGGGCCTGAGGAGCTGGTTCCTTTTCAATCATAACATCATAGTACTGCCCTGTCACTCCCTCCATCTCCTCGGACACAGCCAGATAGACGCTGGGCTGGGCTCCCAGCGCTGGGCTCTTCACCAGCAGGGAGAAAAAGGGACCTGTGGAAGGTGTGAGTGGTTTAAACACAACACCAAACGGTTTTCTCTCTCCAGAGCAAGATTTTTCCTCATCCCAGAGTGCATTTTCTTCAATGTGCTGCAGAGCAAAATAATTACAAAAAATAACTGCAGCAAAAAGCAATTTGTCTCCTCAGCTCTCAAATGATTACAAAACGATTTTGTTGGGTTTTTTTTAAAGGTAAAGGTTTCACAATCATGAGGGCCGTGCATTTTACTACTATATTTTTGTCCTTTATTATAGAAATATCTTTTGCTCATGATGCCAATTTACTCTCTAATAAGACATTTTTAAATCTTAATAAACAAATCGGAGTCTACAAAGCCTGGTCTAACTGTTGCATGTGCATTAGGGATGCATTTATTGATTTCTCTAAAGTCATTGTCCAAGAACGAAGTAGAGATACTCACTGAGCACAGAGCTTGAAAACTGTGATTGGTGCAGACCAGTGTGCCTACCGAGATCCGTGGCAACAACTCCTGGGTGTACAGCATTCACTGTGACTCCTGAGCCTGTTACACGCATATATCAAACATTGTTTAAAAATATGCATCCAATGGCCAGTTATAAACAAGAACATCGGCCGCACTTGCTCCCACACATGCCCACTAATGCAGCAGCCAGTAGACTTGCCTTCTAATCGCTTGGCAAGTTCCCTGGTGAACAGAACATTGGCAAGCTTGCTCTGACAGTACGCCTGCTTGGTATCAAACTTCTTCTTCTCCCAGTTCAAGTCCTCAAAGTCAATCTTTCCAATAATGTGGGCGAGCGAGGCCAGGTTGATCACTCTGCTGGGGGCGGACTCTTTCAGCTTCTCCAGCAGAAGATTTGTCAGCAAGAAGTGGCCTGGAGGAATTCAGAAACTTGCAATAAGAGTACAGAAAACTTCACTGGAATCTGAGGACATTCTGGATTCTTATAGAATTCAGAAAAGCAGACACTTGCTTCCTTTCAGTGCATGGTCGGTCACGGCAACCAAATTTTGCTTTGCTTATTTCATCGGTCAGCAGACGTACCTAAGTGATTAACTCCAAATTGTATATCGAAGCCATCCTCCGTCTTCCACGCTGGACATCTCATGACCCCTGCGTTGTTTATCAGTACATCCACGCGCTTCTCTTCTATGGTAACAACAAAAGTTGAGACACTTCTCAAGTTTTCTTTGTTTTGACAATTAATCAAACAAAACAAAACAAAAAAAAAAAAAACAGAACAGTTGTCTGTATCAGTCACCTTGATTGATTCTCTCTGCAAATTCTCGGATAGACTTTGTGGAAGCCAGATCGAGGTGACAAGCGTAAACATGAGGATTCAGGGTGTTCCCTCTTATTTCCTTTGCTGCTGCCTCACACTTCTCCATGTCACGACATCCCATGATGATCCGACCCCCTGAGGACGTAATATTGAGGAAAAGAAGTGGGTCAGTGATTACAAAAAATAAGTGTTAAGTATTGTGGCTTTTTGCACCAAATCAAAGGGAAATAGTTTCTGCACACCTCTCTTCGCCAGTTCTTGAGCCGTCTCTTTTCCAATGCCTCTGTTGGCGCCTGTTATCACAACGGTCTTGCCTTTAATGGTAGCCTTACTGGGACACTGGCCTCCAGTCACATAGTTTCTTCGAGAAAAATTTAAACATTGTTTAGTGCAATCTTTTTTAGGCCTGAGGCTGTAGCACATATTTATTCCTGTAAACTGTCCAGGAGTTTTCTCAATCCAGGGCGAAACACAATCAATCTCTCACTCCTCCTTCTCTTTTCCTTAAATTGTCTAGTTACAAACCAGCTGAAGTTTTTAACACCTGGGAATTCTACACAGCCACAACATTAAAATCATTGTCATGGGTAGGTGAGGTTTTCCTTATACAGTAATTGGTGGGATGTACTATATTAAACAGGAAGTGAAAAGTCTTACCCATTCCAATTTTTTTTCCTTTTAAAAGCAGCAAAAATATAGTCTGACAGTTATTCAGGGAGATGTCAACTTTATGTTACGGAGATCATTGTATTACAAACATTATTGTGATCCATGTCAAAGGATGCATTAGCATTATAAGCAGTACTCCAGTAAGAGAAGAGTACAATCACAACAGGGTCCAGTCCTGTTGGAGCTACTGTGTGAAGACGTCTTTTTGCTCATTTATCTAAAAATGTGTCCGGGGCAATGTGAAGCTCTTAAGCAGAACATCAACTTAAATGATTGAGCCTTCAACAGCCCTGAACAGGTGTTTTCAAAAGCCTTGACTGGACGTTGTCACATATTGGTGTACCATCCCACACAGTCTTGAGGAAGGTCCAATCAGAAACATCAGTGAAAGCACCTGATGATGGGCTATGGATGTATGCAGGCTTTAAATGGGGGGTATTCTTTATCAGTTTGGAGCAGGTTCACCAGTATCTAACCTAAACCCTATCAAAGAAATGTCTGCCCAAGAGCCCTGTGGACAGGTCAGAGTAGCTGCCCGTATAATTCGTTTGGAAGTATGATATTGAACAAAGAGATGCACTGTGTTGCTTTGGTGAACTGGACTGAAAGGAATTGAAGTTTCAGTAAACGAGGAAAGATTATTACTTCTTAAGGGTGGCATTACTAGGCTAACTATCCCATCAACTTCGAGCAGACAAGTCCATGGGATAAACATAAATGCATGTACTTCAATTCAGTTACAGTTACACATACGGTGTAATTTTGCCTACTCTCGAAAGTTACATCACACAGTGGCAAGTAAGTATGCTGGGTTACTCACTTCAGTAAAACAGCGCTTCCGGCTACTGTTCCGAAGACGGAAACTGGTAAAATGTATTTGCTCATTGCTCCAAAACAATGCTGACAACAAGACACAACATAAAAAGTCGTAATGCTGCATCCACATCTGTTCCAACAACACTTCTGTGCAGCAGCACAAGGTTACAAGCGCACAGTTTTAGCGTCACCAACTCGCCCTGACCAACCGTGGGCCAAACAGGTGCGTTATGGGAAATGTAGTTTTTCTTTTTTCGTACAGACGTTTTGAAATGACTTCTAACTCAAATCATTGCATCGCCTTGATTTAATTTATGAGGAAAAAGTAGAGTTTGTAGCAAAATCTTCGATTAAATGTTTTCACTTTTAAAATTTCTATTTTAGGAGAAAGATGTACAGTACCTTATTAACTGTTAGCAAAGAGCTAAGAATGGTTATGTGTGAGAGAGAAAGGATAGTGTGATGAAAACTTTTAATGAAAACTACAAGAAATACACCACCAGGTTATAAATACAGCTTGGATACGAGAAAGAACAAGACTTTGGGAGCATTTGGGAACTGAAGAGGCCATTTTGAATGTTTTTTCCCTTAGTTTTAAAAGTAAAATGTTCTGTCATTATTGCTTAGAATGTCAGCTGCTCAACAGTTTGGGGTCTATTTATATTTCTTTACCATATAACAATGTCTTCAATGACTGTATGTCTCCTCTTTAGCTGCGTCCATGATTTCAAAAAAGAAAATCTGATTTTGATTCATCAGATTACAAAACAGTTTTCCAGTTTGCCTCAGTCCATCTTAACTGAACTCAGGCTCAGAGAAGGCAGTAGAGTTTTAAGATTTTTTTTTTTTTCCTTGCATGTTGCATTCATCGATGACGATGATTTCTAAAAGTGTTTCTAATCCCATGCAGTGATTCCCTCTACTGAGTCATGTCTGTTTTAAAATGCAGGGCTTTCTGAAACGCCCAAGATCAAGCCCATACATAGTTTTTCTCAGCCTTGTCTTGTGTGTGTTCCAGATTCTCTGAATCTTTTAATGACATCATGTACTGATAAGATCTGCCAGGGAGAAACATTCTGAAACTGTTGAACTATTTGCCCATAGTCCTTCAAATAGTGGCGAACCCCTCCGTTCTTACTTCTGAGAGACTCGGAGATGTTGGTTGTGACCCTGTTCTTAAAACAAAGCAGGATTAAATGAAAGTGTAAACTAGTTGAGTTTCATAGAGGAGAATGAGATTCTCCAGGCTCCAGTATGATAATGAAGCCTGCAGAGCATGCAGGGCACAAATGAAAACAGAGCATGAAGATACATTTTAGAATGCAGCAGAAACAAGGCCATCACTTTGCAACAAGAGGTGGAAAAGTTTAGGTGACACAAAAAGTTAAATCTAGGACAAGAATCTTGTGTCTGATAAAGGAGTGAGGAGAGAATTGGAGGATCAGAGTAGCAGCCCTGTTCCATTTTATCGCAGCTCAGAGCAGTGTGTGTTACTGTGAGACTGTCCCGTTCCCACTTGTTTGACCCTTTCTGCCATCTACTGTGAAACCACAGTGCTTTACTTTCACCAGGATTAATGACAAATCTGTTCCAGCGATAACCTTGAGGAAACTCTCTCATATTCTTGCATGTGGGTCTGCAGTGTGGAAAACCTGGAAGCAGTGATGGCACAAAGAGAGCACCCCAGGTCAAATCATTTAGTTTCAGAAAGCCAAGGGATCATATTCCCCTGTAAAAACTCTATGTCTGGGCCTCATTCCTCCTCCCTTCCTCACCTTGGATTGATCCTCCAGCCTACAGATGGGAGCATCTGTTTTTTTTTTTTGTTTTTTTTCATTTATTGAAGGGTCTGGGAGAAAAGAGAGGAAAGAAAAAGAAAACAAAATGAGTGCTCGCTTTATACTTCTTTGACATGCTCGGACATGTTTCTCCCTGTCTGTGGTAAGAAAAGAAAGTGCATCAGAACTGGATCAGCAAAATCTGCCTCTTTTATTTCTGAGAATAATTTTTCACCACCCTAAAATATGTCCACCAACCCTTCTGAGGTCTTTTGGTGACTAGAGTCATCCCTGTTATGTCAAGGCTGTTTCCAATCTCTTCTGCTTGCCAAACATTTCTGGCTGGAGGCCTGTTGTTCAACATGTACAGTAAAGGGAGACTGCCAGGGCAGTGAATTAATTGAAAGTCTTGCCTTGCTGTTACCTAATAAGGACAGTTGGCAAAGTCATTTGTGAGTCTTATAAAGTGGACGCGCTTAAGGTCGTAAGCGTTTGAATTATGCAAGAGTGGAGCAGCTTGCACCTTCAGAGCATGAATTAAAAGTAAAAGCTGGTGGGCGCGTTTAGGTTGGATGCTGGTTAGATGGGAGGACCCGGCACTAGGACCCAGGACACGTGAGCGTATTCAGTTTGCCAGAGGGTGGAGACGGTGAACAATGAAGGAGCAGACTGGTAGGACCAGCAGAGGTGCATCATCTGAAACACTCCCAAACTCAGTAGAATCACTCTGGACAGACGGACTGGACAGACCGACGGTGACAGCCGAGCTGAGTTAAGACGGAGTGGGAGCATGAAGATTTGTTTATGCATGCTGCAGAGATCAGAGCTTCTCTGAGCCACCCGCTGAGCGTGGACGTGAATGAATGGGCGTCTGAGTGTGTGTTTGTGCTGTTGAAGTGGGTCATGCGGACCAGTGGAGGAGCAAAAGATAAACACGCAGCCTCCTGTCGCCGCTTGGCAGGTTGAGACGGTGGGCGCTCAGAGGAGGGTGTCCTCATCTCAACATCAAGCTCCACATGTGGCTTTGATTTCATCCGCCTTCACAGAAAGTCTCAAACTGGAGAGCGTCTCCAGAAACAGGGCAAGCATCACCTTGGGCGATCAGCGGGCAGATCACAAAGACGAATTCAGACCATTCAAGCGTGAAACCGCAAGAATTTTTCAATTTTTCTATATAATCTTAAAAGAGAACTGCTCGGTTTTCTCAACGCGAATAACTGACTGCTATCAGCGATAAGATCCGACGATCAGATTCCCCCAGAAGCAGAAGGATCAGCGCCGAGCAGAGCTGCTGCGCTCTGCTCACCGAGCGGATGCAGGACCATGGAGGAGAGAGACAGGTCGCCAGCAGGTGAGGGAGTAACACCTTGATGCACCCTGAGGTGCCTGAAACTGGGTCAGTGCGCATGATACTAAACCCTGGAAAAAAAGAAAGGAAGAAAGAAAGAAATATGTCATTATTTTTTGTAGACTTAATTTCTTATTGAAATATTCTTAGAATTCATTCTGATGCCCTAATTATAAGGAGCTTTCTGTGCTCTGAACCTAATTACGAAGGTTTCAACATAGAAATTTACATTTGCTTGACAAAATCTACATTTAGCTTTTTTTGACAGTGAAACAGTATCAGCAGTTAATATGCAGCACCATATAGTTTTGTTATTCAGGAATTAATAGTAACAATTGTTATTGGTTCCTTTGAGACACTGTTCGTCTTTTCTGAACCCAGCACATGTATTTACCTACTCCACTTTTGTTATCCTGTCTGCGCTTGATGGATGCGCGGACATTAGGGGTAGTTCACTTCTTAATATCTCCGTAATACTTTGTCCAGGGCAGACAGGTGATATCTCATCCTTTATGCCACCTAATGCATTTAAATGAACAGCTGACTTGCAAATTCTGTGAGAGCAAAATCGAGAGCCTGGTAATGGGCTGCAAACAAAGAGAGAGAGAGAAAATATCTAAAACAGCAGCCAGCATGCACAGATTTGCATTTGTTATAAGCTTTGTGGAGGAGCAGCAGTATTGGCTGAGATTTTGGCTTTGACCAATATGTTTATGTAAAGGAGTACAAAAACTAAATACAATTCAGAGACAAAGTTGCTCTGTCTGAAAGGATGCATATAAGCAATAAAAATTCTTGTATGCGTTTATTTACAGTGACATAAGGACGAATCGATAGGGGAATCAATATTCAGCCAATAATCACCTCACTAAATATACTCATCTATAGACAGGCATTAATCTTAGCCAAAATTGTGCATCCTTAATGTATCAGAAACATTGTTTGAGTGAACATAAATTTCCCAGTAAAACTGTGCAACTACTCCAGCTGCACATCGATCAGATAACTGAAAAAATTAGTCTTTTTTTAATCAAACAATAGGAAGAGAAAATGGCCCACTCCGACTGGCATGAACTAACTTTCATCTCTGCTGCTCAAATATAAGCCACAGAATCCAGAAGAAATGGACACGAGTAATACACAGGTGTATTATGATTACTGGGAAACTGAAATTATGATTTGGATCTCTTTATAGAGGACATTTTGCAGGCGCAGTCTGGCTGCATGTTGGCTTTCACTGGAGAACCTGGCACATAGCAGCATAGCTTGCTTTGAGTTTAAGTGAGAGGGATAGATGGGATTGGCAGATGCAGCCTCATTAACATTAGTCACTTTGTGGTTAGAGGCTATTGTATATGAGCAGCATAACTAATCACCATATACTGCTGTTACATCCTTTAGCTATTATCCTTGAGTGACTGAGCTCATATTAGAGTCAGAGTTCCCAATGTATTTGAAATCAAAAGGGCAAAGTCTGTGGGATTTAAAAAAAAAAAAAAAAGAAATACCTAATTTTCAGTCTCCCTGGATTTCCCCAGTCCTTCTTTTTGCCTCTCATCTTCATCACATGAATCCTCCCTATTGTATCTGGAGGTTACTGGGTTGTGACGTTGTGACGTTGTGACGGAGTGGGGGAGAGGTACAGTATGTTCTACTGGGTAGCTTATTGCAGTGCAGCACAACACAGTGAGGGCTATGGCGACACTGATTATGATTGGCATTCATAATCGGATGCCAAGGGAAGTGTTTACCCCAAAAGTCTTTAATCCTAAACAGCAATGATGATGGAATCTACCAGAGTATGTATAGTGACATGCAAATGATTAGACACCCCAGTGATATTTTCTTGTTCTCTGAATAGCAAAGCAAGTGAAACATGACCTACTTTCCAAAAGAGTTTGTTTTAATTTTTTAATGCTTCAAAATTTATTTGAAAGAAAGAGTGAAAGCCAATCCTGCATGGCCATCTATGTTGGCAGGTATCACAGCTTGGTCCTCTTTGGGATATTTCTTCCCATTCTTTAGCCATCTTTCATGCTCTCCTCTGCTGAGGTCACTTTCCAGCTGCACCTTTTGAGTTTTTCCATTGTTAATTTGTGTTTTAGGATTACATTAATCATCCTGTTGTAGAGGCCATCCATCTGCTTTTCATCAGCAGCTTTCTTTCCTGTGTGGTGTATGCTTCTTGAATTTGCCCGCATTATGTGCATTTATTAGTAAATCCAGTCTTCCCACTCGCACTGAAATGATTTTTCTGTTACTGGCAGCAACACCAACCCAAAGCATGGTTGATTCATCCCTGTGTTTAAAAGTTATAGAGGTGTTAATTTCATAAGAAAATACTAAATATGCCATTGCTTATTTGCTGCCAGAATGTATTATGATTTCATCTGTTGATAGGTCTTGTATTCAAGATGCATGGGGCTTGTTTAGATGTTGAGTCTTCTCCAGGTGGCTTTCCAATAAAGCGTACATTTGTGCAGCTGTTGCTGCACTGTAGAAAAGTGTTTTTTTTTGACAGAAAGCGAGACATAAAATGAAACTTGCTATACTTGCTCAGAAATGTTGCAAAGAATCATCATTCGCTGTAGACCTTCGAGCCTCCAGTTCATGCTCTAATCATTTAACTATTCACAGTAACAGATCTTTTTTTCTTTTTTGTCATTGTGCTGGAAGTCCTTTGTTGTCAACATTGAGCCAGGTGTCCTTGGTGTGTCACAGCACATGGCTAATCTCCACTCCCAGTCAAAGTATGAGAGCATTCCACCTTGTGTTGTCCCTCACTGGGTTGTAGGTCATCCCAGCAGGAGGCAGCTGGCTGCCAACATTTCTGTTGCAGTCTCTCAGTAGTAAGGCTGAGGTCGCTCCATTAGGTTTGTGACATACAGTACAGGCAGAGGGTTGATGAGAAGGAGAGTCGAGGTGAGGCGAGTCAGGAGCTCGTTACACAACACTGGATCCCAGCAGGGATCCATGTGGGAGGCTCGGCAGAGCTGAAAAAAAGGTGATTTGTCAAAGTGAGTGTATGTGGCCTGGGCTTGTTGTTCACCTATCACAGCACAGCAGGGGGTTTCTTCATCCATGTGTTGAGGGAGATACAAAGACCACCATCTCATGGGTCCGATGTTCACTTTCCAAGCCCGAGAACTGCAACCGAGCGTCACAAGGAAGCCTATTTAGTTTTTATTGGATTAGATGTGTTTTCATTGCACCTGTCTGTGCCAAAACAACGAAGGATCAAATACAGTCAGACATAAATAGATACTGTCTATTTGTTTTTCACTGAATGCTGCTATTCAGTCACACTGCATTTTGCTCATTGGTTATACTGCGACCCGGGGCCAGGCGTGTTGGGCGTTTTGACAGTAAATTGGACACAAGAGATCAGTCCTCATCCATAATGACTCTTTTGCCGAGAGCAAAGCAACTATTCCATTAGTATAGCGAGAGGTAAGGATGTGGGGCAGGCTCTGCAGTCTATTTATTTCTTTCATTACTCCCTTGTTAACATTTGTAGGAAGAGACAGAAAAGAAAATGGGAGAGGAGGAATGGGTGAGTGAACCCAAACAGATACACAGTGTGTGTGTAAAGTTGCTGATTCAAATTTACCTCTCGGGAAAATTTGCTTTGTTTACATTAATATGCATTTGTTGAAAACTCCAGTAGTCAGATTTTCGTCTTGATTAAATGCATGTGAATGTCCTGGTACTCCTACTGTACATGCTTAAATAGAAGGAAAAGAAATAAATGGACTTTTCGGTTCTTGAAGACATTTCACCTCTCATCCAGTATTTTGCACCTCTTTTTTTCTAATAAAAATGGTCATTCCATATGTGGCAGGACTGTCTGAGAAATTTAGAATTAGACACAGTAGCCCACCTACATCTCAAAGATGAGGGAGACTCTTTTGAGAACAGCAATGTTCACATTCTGGACTAGGATGGCAGTTTGAGAGAGGAATTGAAAAAGCGATCTGTTTTAAATGGGAAAAATCCGTTCTAAACAGAGGAAGTGGCCTCAGACATCACCTAACACTTAAAATGCAGCCCTGAATCTCTTCCCCAGGCGGTTTCACAACCATTCGCAGTTCAAATTGTGTGACCATAACATCTCACTTTTTTGGCCAGGTAGATAAACAACTCACAGGTGACAATGAACCAAAACACCCACAGTCTTGGCAAGTGTCCCTCTTATAACAAGTGTGAATGTCTGAACAACAGGCTATAAGCCCTGAAACTGTCCACCATACATATAGAACTGAGGGGTATTTTTGGAAAAGAGCTGAGACGTCCTCAAGAACCAAGAATCAAAGTCAAGCTGCTTTCTATTTAAACATGTAGGATTGCAGAGATGTGAATCTGTTTAAATTCTCTAATTGTATTTCGGACACACTTCATTTTGACAGTATAATTTTCTCACTCACCTTCTCCACCAACATGGAACGTGTTGGATAAAATGTTCAGCCATTTTGGAGCAAAAAAAAAAACAAAATTGGCCTAACTCAACCAAAAAAAGAAATGAAATGACTTCAAATAAGAAAATCTGTTTTTCAGCTGTTAGCAAAAAAGATGCGTCACTTCTGTGAACCTTGAAAACATTAGTGTGGATGTCATATTTTACAGTTTGGAATATTTTACAGGATGGATCTGCTTTGTTGATGAGCGCTGATAAAAAATGTTCCACTTCAAATTGTTAGGAGTGCAGGAAGGTTAACTGGATAGTTCCATCAATGCTGAACAGCATTATTTGGTGGAAAAGAATTGATTGCTTTAAAAAAAAAAAAGAGAACCCATAGCTCCCAATTCAAAATCATAGCCCCCGATGAACCCTGTTGGTACAATTGTAGGGATAAAGAGTTCACTGTGAACTGTGCCACAGTTAGTTTTCTCAGTTTCCTGCCATACTGCCATCTCTTTGAGGCGATACAGCGATGCTTTGAATCAAATCCTATGTACACAATAACAAGGCTATATCATCTGCTACCGTCTTGCAGTCTGCAGAGACAAACTGCTCCATCTTGAAATTTTTCACCTTACGATGGCACTCGTTGGAAGGCGTAGGTTCCCAGCAAACCAGGGATTTTTCCTTTTTGTGGAAACAGAGTTTTTTGTTTGTTTATAATATTATAGATGGGTAATACTGTTAATGCGCTCCTCTCTGAATAAATGCCAAATGGAGCGAGATTATCAATCTGTATTTGTGTGCAAATTAGTGTCAGGCTGTTTCTTCAGAGTGAAAACCTTTTATCTCGCCTTCTTAGAAATTAGGAAAACAGGTCTGTTTTGACTCTATGAAATGTAACAGCTATTTCATGAGAAATGAGAGAAAAAAAAGAGAAGAAAACGCAGTTGTTGAAGTTACTTGCTCTTCCCAAACAATAACTAACATAATGGTGGAGTAAGCTGCCAGCCGGAGTCTGCTTTTAAAAGGCTTGCAGAAAATTGCTACTAAGTGAGAATGGATGTGTCTCTAGCCGGATCCTCATCTGTATGTAGGGCATGAATGTTACCTTGTCTTTTTCTGCCTGAGAGGACAGAAGAGGAGCTGAGGGGAGCGCGGCAGATCAGTGGGGCATGAGGCAGTGTGGTTGAGTGCAATCGCTGTAGTTGTGCTGAAGCTCACAGCTGCTCCCTCTCAGAGGTAGGAGCACAAAAAGCCTTTGATAGAGTGTCCGTGTGCCACTGATACTCCAGACCACCACTGCACCCCCTCCCAAACACTAACACTGAAACAATAGCGCACAACCATCTTCCAGATACCACACAAGTTCATCCACACATCTCCCAGGCAATACGCTGCACTTTCTGTTTCACACTGCAGCCACTCAGAGACCAACTGCTCATCATATTTTAGGATTCTTAATCCAGTTCTGAAAAGGAAATGTCTATGTAGGGGCTGAGTAATGTGATTAGGATCCGTGCTGGAGTGCTCTGCATTCTGCTCGTGGATCTGGCTGGAAGAGTGCCTGCCAGTAAACAAAAGCTATCTGCGCTCTGCTCTGTTCTCACTGATCGAGGCTAAGGGGCCACGCAGGGTGGGCGGTCAGAGGAAATGTTCTACCAGTCTGTCTGCCTGTCCTGTTTAAATGTTTAATCACCAAACTTGGACCACTGGCTGTTCTGGACAATGATCAAGTTTTTGTGTTGACTCGCTGAAGGCTAAATACAGTGAGCACACTCAGCATGAGTTGGCTACAATATTCATGGTGTCTTATATAATCCTCTCTACGGTTATGATAAAATCAAGAAGAAAGTGTTATCTGCTAAGAACATACGGTGGGCATTCTTTCTATTTTTGGGCTTGGAATTATTTTTTCTAATAGTCTGCTGAACCTTGACCTCAAGGCTGCAAAGGACTGCATCTTGGTTTAGTTTTCACTATCTTATAGCGATATATATCCCACTGTTTCCAGATCAGCCTCTTCCATTTGTTCTCATAAAAGTTCTTAATCCATGTCCATGTACATTTAGTTCTGTGATGCATTGCTTTTTTTCACCTTTTTTGGTCTAAAAATGTATCCAGGAGAAATGATAGACAGATTTCTACTGCTTTGAACCAGGTTTAAAGCAGCGGTGCGATGAAATTGGCTGCTGGGAAAGGAGTATAACAAAGAGCACAGAATTTGGCTTTGAGTGACGGATGAAAAAGGCCATCAGCAAAATGGTTTGTGCTGATTTGATGCCTATTAGTATTGTGTGTGTGCATGCTGTGCATGATTGGATGATTGCGTTTTATTGTAGGGAGGGAGAGTTTAAGAGGAAAAAGAGACAATGGGTAAGATTATCCGAGTGATGTGTGTCATTCATCAAAGGCTCAATTTTCTGCAATTTTTTTCAGGAGTTTTAGTTTTCTGTCAATTGCCCTATGATTAAAACACTAACAAAGACATACACAGGCAAACAACTCTTGCTCCAGGTGTGCTTAAAATTAGAAAGCTATATTTTTACCCTCATAGAATAAGTTAGACTTATTTCAAACTTTCAGCAATAACCTCTCTGTTGCAGTACTTCAGCAAACTGATCAAAATGAATACTTCTACCAACCAGAAGGTAAATCAAATGTACTTTTAAGGCAACATGAAGCAACCCCCTTTAAAGAGCTTCACTATTTCTACTCTTTGGAAAGTGTATACATGCGTATGTAGCATGTCTTAGCGGCATGTGTAATCCTCAGAGCGCTCTGCTCTCACAATTTGTTGCCATTTGTTAGTCCCTCTATTGATTTTCCCATAGCTGTCTGCCAGTAAGTGCTGTCTGAGTTCTGCCATATCTGAAAGCTGTTCGTAGTAATGTAGAGGCAGCAGGAAGTCCAATGCATTTACTGAAAGTCCTCCCCTCCAGTTAATGCCTTCCCAGAATTGATTGCATGGAAATGAGGGTCTGTTAAAGTATTGCTGTTTTTACTATTCCTTTGGAACAAAGTATGCAGACAAAATATATTGCATGAATGTATATATTTTTTTAAATGTTGTCATGACCACAACATTATTTGTCCTCTCTCATCAGTCTGCCACACAGCGTCAAGGCAAGCCTGTCTCTTTCCCCATCTGGGCCAGGACGAGCAGGTAGCGGCGGGGGCTCTCCCACATCCAAAATGGACCACTGTGGAGGCATCCCAGTGGAGGACATGCAGGCGCTGGCCATCACTTCTCTATCTGCAGCAGATGTAACCAAACAGTACGAGCACATTCGCGAGCTGGGGAAGGGCACGTATGGCAAGGTGGACCTGGTGGCACACAGGACACAGGGTGAGTTGGTTAATAAACTTTTGCCTTGACTGTAAACTGTCTAACGAAACCACTAGATTAAAACTAAGACTCGTAGATTGTTGTGATCTCAACATCCATGCTATGGACCATGAACGCCAAGCATAATTTATTCCTTCTGCATGTTATTATGTGATTTCTGTAGGCACCAAAATGGCCCTGAAGTTTGTTACCAAGAACAAGACAAAGCTCAAAAGTTTCCTGCGGGAATACAGTCTAACAGGCTCACTTAGCTGCAGCCCTTTCATCATCAAAGTCCTGGACGTGCTTTTTGAGACAGAGGACAGCTATGTATTTGGACAAGAGTATGCCCCCGCCGGGGACCTTTTCGATATCATACCACCACAGGTAACGTCATTATCCTTCCCTCCACTAAAAAACATCCTCACCCAACTTGAGCTGCTCCAATCAGTCAAATTTTTTATACACAGCCTTTTTAACAAGCTCTCCAGGGCTTGGAGTTTTGACTTTGTCCCGGTTTTCTTTTTCCAAAGCCTTCACTTTGCTTTAGTGCCTTTCCAGTTGATGCGCTGTGAGTGCTTGACTTCAAGGGTGCTGTAAAGACTCATTAAAAGAGATTGCAGTAGAATTTATAACTCAGGCTGTTGTTTCATTTTTCCTTTTTGGAGCATATCACTTTTCCGCCTGTACTTTCAAACCTCCCCTCATTGTCACTTCACTTGGTTGTTCTGATGGTTGTGGAACCTACTCATCATGTCTGTGTCACCTCTCTAAACAGTGAAGTGTGTCTAATAAAGTGTATAAATGCCCACACTCTCTTTGTCTCTTTTCTTAGGTGGGTCTGCCAGAAGAAATGGTCAAACGCTGCATGCAACAACTAGGTTTAGCCCTGGACTTCATGCATAGTAAGAACCTGGTGCATCGGGATGTCAAGCCAGAGAATGTGCTTTTGTTTGACCGGGAGTGTCGCCGCATTAAGCTTGCTGACTTTGGCATGACCCGACGCGTGGGCTGCCGTGTTAAACGGGTGAGTGGCACCATCCCCTACACAGCACCAGAGGTATGCCGCGCCAACCGTGCGGAAGGTTTTCTTGTGACCACCAGTCTGGATGTGTGGGCTTTTGGCGTGCTGGTCTTCTGTATGCTAACAGGCAATTTCCCATGGGAGGCAGCATTGCCGGCCGATGCCTTCTACGAGGAGTTTCGGCGCTGGCAGAAAGCAGGGTGCCCAGTGGGAATTTACCCATCTCAGTGGCGCCGCTTCACTGATGATGCTCTGCGCATGTTCCAGAGGCTGCTCGCTGCTGAGCCAGAAAAACGCTGCGGGGTTAAGGACGTGTTCTGCTTCATCAAGTACGAGCTGGTCAGCGAGCTCAGGCGCAGAGCATCATACCGGGCAAAGAGAGGCGAGAGGTCAAGCTCGGGACTGTGCACCGGCAGTTGCACTTCCTCCTCTTCAACCACTTCTTCACGTTCCTCCCACAGACACCCTGAGCCCTCCACCCCTCCGGGAACATCCTGCCTGCGACCAGCGCCCCTCAAACGTAGTGTCCTCTCTGACCCGCTGTCTCCCAGAGAGGAGTCTGGACAGCATCAGTCTCCAGGCCGAGACAAGAACAAAAGCCAGATGGTGATGGCAACTGCCATAGAAATCTGTGTGTGACCACACCAAAGTCAGCACTGAAAACTAGATGGCTTTCCACAGTAAATAACAAGCTGTGAAGAGGTGTTAACGACTACCACTGAAAACCCTGGGGAAAAGGAGTGGTACTCAAACCATGAAAGAGAAGCTCAGGATCCCATCCCAAGCTGTGGAAATGGACATCATCAATCAGTGGTACAGACTTGGACAACCTATTACTGATATTCAATGCCATTTGGTTTTGATTAGCAACCAAAGACTGCTTCCAGTGTGGAGAAGCCATCCAGGCAGAGTTTAAGATTCAGCTGATGCTCCTTTAAGCTGCTCGTTATGCCAACCTTACATTTGTGTTTTCCGCCCATACACTGTGGTGGTGCTAATGATTCTAGAATTAGATTCACTCCAAGTCCCTATACTTCAGTGATTATTTATGACACAGTTTTAGTTCCAGTAAAGCCAAAATTTAACCTGAGCAGGTGAGGTTGGCTTGAAATCAGAGGACAACTATATTCAGCTGCCATTTCTCAGACTTTCTGCCAACTTGCAATGCCTAAAGTAAGTCATAGACTTATCAGAGATAAAGTATTACAAAGGGAGAAAGAGAAATGAAAACATTAATGTAGCAGTTTGTATGAAACATCTTATCATTTAGGTGATTAGACTGAGATACAGATTCTCAATGATAGGCATCAACTCAGGACACTTCAGTGGAACTTTTCCCGTTTAATTATTAATGGAAATCCATGTAGTGGCTGGAAGGCACATCTGCCTCGTCTGAGGGACTCTTAGCAAGATTCATTTCCAGTGAGGCAACAGAATACAGGGGTTGTGCATTTTCTAACTGATAAAGGTCAAACAAAGAAAAAGGTGAAGAAATGTTCTTTTTGCTTTTTCTTTTTTTTTTTCTACCTGGCGTTTGTGTGTCTGTTTCAAATGCTAAAGCACAAGATTTTTGTAAAGGAAGACAACTCTTAGAGACAATTATGACTCCATATTGTACTTAACTTGATATTTCTTGAAGTGTACCACAGTACCAGGTAGGTCAACTATGTAGCTGTAGTGATTCTCTACAACAGGGTAAAGCGTTTTAGAGTTTTACTGTTACTGGTGATGTATTGCATTGTATGTAGCAATGAAATATGACAGAATGTACAGTTTATCACAACAAATATAATGTATAGTTGTGCGATCTAGAGCCAGTTACAATGTATGACTTTGTAGCAGCTGCTATTTGTTTTTTACATTCATCTTTTTCTTATCTGAACTGGATTTGGTGGTTTTACGTTGCCATGAAACAGAAATAAGTGAGTTGGTTCCTGCAATGACCTATGACCCTCATCTTATCAAAAGCAACATTCATTTGCAGTGTAAAATCAACACACCCACTGTTTTTCAGCTAGTAGAATTTCTTTCACTCAGTTAGAGGGCTTCTCGGCAGGTTAGCAACTTACAATCACAACTCCTTAGAATATGTTTTCCACAGTCCCTCTACAATCTTACTTCTTCTCTCCAAATACATCACATGGACAGCAGAGACCAGGTGCTTATGACAGCTGTGTCATATGCTGTGTTTTTTAAATGCTGATTGATCATGACTGGGGCGTCAGCTTTCATCAAGATGCTGCTAATTATGAAAGGGTCTTAAAGGCCCCCAATGTTCGGTGCAATGATCCACTGTGTGCTCGTTACCGTTATTTTCCACTTTTGAATTAGTCTCAAGTCATTCAGGTGTGTGTGTGTGTGTGTGTGTGTGTCTGCGTCAGTGTTTCTTGATTCTACTTTCTTCCCATGACAGCTCATCACCTTTGTCGCTATAGTAACAGTACTGGGCGCCCCTCAGGTTCAGTTTCTTTTCTCCTTTTGAGCATCAAGTCTAATTGAGACAACTGGTGGCCAGCAACAACACACCCCCCCCGGCCAGCCATCCACAGCTCCTCATGACAGTTGCTTAGCTTGTTATACTGGATGACGCATCTTTGCTAAGACGAAATTTCCTGCACTTTATGAGCAACTTTAAAGTCCGTATGCAGTCTCATGAGATACAATCAAAGCTAATGATGGTCCCCGTCATTTCCCTTGTCCCTTTTCATTCTTACTGATTGAAGATGGAAGTTTATGTCATGGAAATGTATTGTATGATGAGAGTCTAGCTGCTTTCCGAGTAATTGTCAAATGGAAATCCCTCAGTAAATGAACATGTAACATGAATGAATTCTGCTCTACAACTCACTATTCTGTTGATGTGATGATGTAGGATACACATTAAAAAGAACAGGGATTACTTGGACTTCATAGGGTGTTGCACAGGGGGATTTAAGGTGTGACACAGCAGGTAAAGAGGGTAAATGAAAGAAAAACGTTTGAATTACAATATATTCTAATGAGGCTCAACAAGTCGCTTACATTTTATTGCCAAATATTTGGCAGATTAGATACATTTCCTTTCCAGAAATCTAAAAACTGGATAAAGTTTTAGAAAAAAATAAATGTTCTATAAATCAGTCTATAAAACCAAAGCTCTTTGTAAAAGACTTAATATTAGAGCTAAGAATGAAAGTGGAAGGTTTGTTGCATGTAACGTTTTTATTGGAGAACTATTTTGTAGTGTTTAACATCACCAATAAACTTCTAGAGTTGATTATTCACATGAAAAAAATACTGTCTTTAATACAAGCTTCTCACAATGTTAACATATGAGAAGTAGACAACATCTAAGAAAATGTGTCCTGATTTCAAACATGTCCAATAGTTTTTGGTAGTTCAAAAGATGAGATCGAATAGAAACTAAAGAATCCAGTATCTCAAATATTGGGAAAAAAAAATGTTGTAATATCAGTAACTTACTGGCACATGAATTAAATTGTATTCCAAAATATAACAAAGTGAAAATGTACTTAACATCATGTGATGCAGCATAGGTTTTGTACACAGAAGGCGTTGTTTTTATTTGAGCAGATGTTGCTTTGTTCTGCATCAGAGCCATTTGTGTCCGTTTTTAATTGAAACATGAACTGTTGTTTCTCATGGTCTGTTATGACAGGAATGGTATAGATTAGGTGTCAGACTGTACCAAGTTTTATTTAATGTCCATAGAGCTTAGCCTTCCTCTTACACACTTCATCCTGCTCCAATGATGAACAGTTTCTCCGCCAGTGAAACCTGTCTTTAGGCTCTAATTGTAAATATCCTATATATTGTCTTTAACAAGATGAATAAACAAAATGTTAATATATGTTGAAATAAATTTATGCACCACATCCTTTGGCTCCTGAGTGTTTCTTAGGCATGTTTGAAAGTAGTGTGTCTTTTCTGTTCTTTTTTTTTTATTCTGCAGAGCTTGTTCAGCCCAGCTTTGTGCGGTCCCCAGACCATTAGATGAAGGTCAGCTTGAATCACATCTGATTTCCCAAGGCTTTGGCTTTCGTCTGGCTCCGTCTGAAAAGCCCAATTAACACATCTGCAGATAGGAGTTATCAGCTTTCCTCAAATAGCACAGGAGTTCAGAGACGTTAGAATATGGCGCTGAAGATGAGAACAGTTATCATCCCGCCACCCGTTTATGATGCATCTCAGCCAATTTATCAGAGAGGAGGAGTGAGCGCAAGTTGATATCGGGGGGAGTTTAAACAGTTTAAACCGCAGCAAGCGCTGGTGTATCTGCCACAGTGAAAAACTAATAAGTCCAGACAGTGCAAAGAGAAAGGAAAGGTCAACCATGACACACCATGTTTGTGTAGAGCATGGAAGATGTCCTTTGTGATAGCCTGTTATCTGCCCTTAAAGTGCCATAGCAGCTTGGTGGCAATGCACTGAAAGGGCCCTGCTTGTGCTGGCTGCAACCGTCAGGGCAAGTCAAAAACAATAAAGCAGGTTTCACAACAAAGGATATTCTACTTAAAAGCAAATTATCTGTCAACAGTTACTCCAGACATAGAATTGTTCACAGTTTCAAAAAATTTAATCGAGGCCATACCAGTAGGTTACAGTTGGAAAATGCAACAATTTTCTGATGAGGCCGAACTGACCCTGTGAACGTTCTGCTGCTGCTGGATAATTTATCAGCTTTTGAAAGACTGTCCACTAAACTAAATTGTTTCCCAGTACTGGAGAAATCAGGGTGTTAAGCCCACAGTTGGTGGTCCATAGTGCAGAACAAGGATTGTGATCTCTCTAAATGCAGCTGTCTCTATGAGATCAAGTGTATAATCCTCTTTGGTTACACTGATGTTGGTAACAGGAAGTGACAAATGGGGAGACTATTCACCAGCATATTTAAACTGTTTAAAAAAAACAACATACTTTTATTTTCTTTTACCTAATTTCATCCTGTTTTCTATTATGAGATAAAATTTCTGGCCGCCAAATCCTTTCTACATTGCCAAGGCTTTCGCGTGAAGTAGAGCTAAATGGTTTGACAGCAATAAAAACAATAAATACCTAAAATAATCCGAAGTGTACACTTGCTGCTGTACAGATGCTTGACCACATCATCCAAATCCAGCCCAGTAAGAGGCCACAAGCTAATGCATCTTTATATAAGCCACCATCAATGGCTTGGGGCAAATTTGGTCTAAAATTTCTGTACCCGTGAATGGCTAAGCATTTTCTACAATAGCCACGACGTAACAATTTAAAAATTTCCCACCCTCCCCAAACCACTTCAATACCAAGCAAAGAAAAAAAAGATATTTCTTTAAATAATGAAAAAAGACACATCCCGCTGATGCTGTTTTAGCAAGTCTTTCAGATTTGTTTGAAGGACATTTGTTCATTCTTTGGGCATAATTCCTCTAGTTGTGTGAGATTTCGCATCCACTTCTCTTCGAAGATGTAACCACAGGTTTTTATTGATATTTAGGTTGGACGGACTATTTGGGCCATTGCTAAACCTTTAGCTTTGTCCTCTTGAGGTAGTGCATTGTGGATTTTGAAGTGTGTTCGGGATCACGATCTGTTTTAGAAACCATCCTTTTCATGTTCATTTTTTTTTTCAGTCTTGTTCACATATGCTTTGATGTTTGCTTGCTGAATATGCTGATATTTAATTTAATCCATCTTCACCTCTACTGGTGCAACATTGCCCAAAAGATGTATCTTTTCACACTTTTCACTAGCTCACAGGACTTTAAAAAATACGTCAAGCGTGTGTAAAAATTCCAAGAATTCCTCTCTGAGCACGAGCCCAAACTTTTGCACACCGCTGTATCATTTCTGCTCATTTTGACACCACAGGGAACACAGTCCAATATCAAGACTCCTGCGTCACCTCAGCTTCCTGCTTCTGCACCTACGGATGAATCACTCCAAGAATGTTGGCCGCAGCATGAACTGTTCTTTTGTCCCTGATACTTGTACAAAGCAGCCACAGGCTTTCTGCTGGAAAAGCAGTTGACGATTTCTGTGTTGGAAAAGTCGGTCAGCGAGGGTTGAACAGGAAGGAATGTTCTCTGCGCCCTCAGAAGACAAAAGAAAGGAGAGGAAAAAGACTGTCAGAGTAGAGAGGAGACAGGGTAGAAGAGGCAGGCGGAGGTGTGTCTTGTGGGACAAATGTGGTTGTGTAAGCTCAAGAGAGTCAGACAAGGACAGTGTGCCCCCGGTTATTTACAAAATAACAAAGTTATGGTAATCCTACATCGGTTAGGATATTTTGAGATTTCTGCAGACTTCAGACCTATCTTTGCAGAATTGCATGAGGTATGTTAAATTTTGTTGATGTGAGACATAAGCATAAAAGAGTGTGATCGTCTGCCAGCATTGCTATAGCAACTGAGATGTTCCCAAATTAGAAGAACTGTGAAATTTTCTTCTTGTTTTAGAAACCAGCCCCCCCCAAACACACACACACACACACATTTCTTGCTGTGGAGGTAGTATATGAGCATTCACTGTGTGTTTCATTATGTATGTATTTTTGTTTCAGTTTATAGCACGGAAACATTTTGTTCTTCATTTTAGAGTGGGTGTATTGTCTCTGGTTTGGATGGCAGGAAGGTGTCTGCTTTTGCTGCATATGCACAACTGGCCTCCTTTCCTCGAGCATCAAGCGCAGTCTCTGTACAACACAACAACAATGAAAGTACTGAGAAAGTTGCAGCATTAACATTTACTCTGAACCTTGGTGTTAGATAAATAATGAATCTGATAACCCACTGGCAATACCCTGCACTGCACCGACAGCCAGATATTGAACAAATTTAAGCTCCTGGCCAAAAGAAAATGTTCAATTTAATTAGAAGATCAATTGCAATCAAAGTTTTTATTCATTTTTATCCAAAGCTGAAAATATCACACCTTTTATCTCCATCTACCATTGAATTTTTGTCCCATGCCACCCTCAGGCCTTAACATACAAGTGAAAATAATCTATCACAATCTAAAAGTCCAACAGCAAATTGTCTGTGTTTAATAGTACTCCAAATTAATCTTAGATAAACCACGGAAGCCTGCTGCAATGCAATTAATTGAATCCTGAAATAAACACAGCTCAAAATCAAAGCACGAACAGCTGGTGTTCATTGGAGCCAAGAGACAAAACAAGGTAAGATGTAAACATAACACTAAGAGGCTGGTCTTGTAATCAAATCATCATGTGAGATTCTCAAATTAGGACTCACATTGTCACAAATTATGTCTGTATCCTGTTACCCTGCATGAATTTCATTTTTGCCTGTCATGAAGAATCCATTTATTCATGCTGTAGAGCTTTGTTGATGTCCCACATAAGCCTCCCCTCCCACACCCTTTTCATTCACATCCAGACGATTATCGCTCTAAGAGAAATTCTTCCAACATTTTGAACCCTGATGGTGCACCGCCATGAGACCTGCATGCACCATCCACCAACTCCTGTTATCTGATGTCTCAAATCTTCCCCTTCTTTACACCCAGCCAAGAAAACCAGAGATCACTGATACTTTCCCGCATTTTCCTAACTTAATATAATGTATGGAACTTTGAATATCAATGGGAAAACAAATACAAAAAGGAGAGAAATCAATAAATAAAATAACTGACAAACCAAAAGGATCAAAGGTCTTGCTTTGAGATCTGCGCCTTATCAAAAAATTTTAGAAGCAGTACAGGACTTTTCTGCTAGCCTCCAAACACTACTCAACATTTATCAAAATAGTTTGATAAAATCTAAGAATGGTGTTATTCAGTGTGAATCACAATGAATTTGTGGAATCATTAATCTACGGAACTAATATCATTAAAAGGTTAAGACAATCCAGTCAGATTTAGGGGAAAAGGCTGAAAGACAATAGTGAACGGTCATGATGTGTAGGCAAAGGAGCACTGCATTAAAAATTGACCTGTTATTGAAGTGGAAATCACTGCATGAGCTCAGAAATGTCAATTGTGACAATATTTTGCACTGTTTGTAGTGTACAATGTTTATATATATCATGGATACTGAATTGCATTGTACTGTGCACCGTCAACATTGTCAATACTGTTTTGATATCAAGCGAAACACCAAGAGCAGGAACCAAATTCCTTGTGTATCAACATACTTTGCCAACAAGACCTGACGCTGACTGACATGGCTAACTTGTATATTAGTGAAGGCATGATTAACCCTGAATGACATATCCGGGTTTTGAAGCTGCCAAGCAGATGTTGTATTGAAATTCTTTGTTGAGCAAAAATGGGAAATCATGCCTCTAAAGTTGTGATGAAAAAGAAGAAGAGATGATGCAACAGAGGTAAATGTGCCTCTAGCTTCAATTTTTTCCATCACGTTGCTGGCATCAAATTCAAAAGTAGCATACATACAAGCTGCACGGTGGTGTGCTTGTTAGCACCGTCGCCTCACAGGCTCAACTCCCAGCTGGGGCCTTTCTGTGTGGAGTCTGCATGTTCTCCTCGTGTATGTGTGGGTTCTCTCCGGGGCTTCCTCCCACTGTCCAAAAACATGCATGTTAGGTTAATTGGTGCCTCTAAAAATTGTCCTCAGGAGTGAGTGTGAGTTTGTCTCATTTGTCTCTGTGTGGCCCTCTTGTCATGTTCAGGCACTAAATTGGACCCACGATGCCGACAAACTGACTCAAGAGGTTGGTGAATGAGTTAAAAGTTAAATTTATTTTGTCCATACGAAAGCAGGGGGGGAGCAGGAACAGAGGGGCTGTCAGCAGGAGCTGAAAAGGGTATTCCAAGTTTCAGGATTTATGTGATATTTTCCAGAGGGTTGGAGGCGAAGATGGTGCTTGAATCCACAAGGCAGAACTGAGTGGAGCAGGGCAGAACAGAACTTAGTGTCTTCAGGTGAGGCGTAGATGGTTCCTGAAGCCGGAGAGCAGAACTGAGCAGAACTGAGCTGAGCAGAGCAGAGCAAAAACAGAGTTAGTGTTTTACAGGTACAGGGGCTAGACGTTCAACACGCACAAGGACGTTAACGATCTGGCAACAAGTGGAGAAGTGAGCCAGTCTTTTTATCCTGAGTCCTTGATGGTTGATGGACTACAGGTGTGAGTGGCTCCAACTCCTCCCAGCTCCCCTACAGACAGACAAGAGGCATCCACAAGAGGGAGACACACTGGGATCCTGACACCTGTGATGGACTGGCGGCCTGTCCAGGGTGTACTCCGCCTCTCTGCCGATGACCGCTGGGATAGGCTCCAGCCCCCCAGTGACCCTACCGACGGATTAAGTGGGTATAGAAAAATGGATGGATGGATGGATGGATGGAAGTCTTACTTTAGGTGTCAGATTATTTTTCTGTAAAAAGAAAGGTTTGAGCAAGAGAAACAAAGAAAGAATCAATAGGTATCTTGACTGAGGACGCAAAGAAACAAGAAGAAGACGGAACTAACTCCATAGGGTGTCCTTGGCTCATGTGATAGAGTAGTTGCTTCCCAGTTGGAAGACTGGTGGTTCAATCCCCTGGCCTCTCCAAGTGTTGAAGTGTCCTTTAGTAAGCATACAAGCACGTGAGGTGATCTGATTTGTTGACCAAAGTGTGTCTGACTCCATTACGATGGGTGGCAATGTGCCTCCTGTTTTTTTCCAACCGAAATCAACCAAACAATTTAGCTGGCAGCAAATTATTACCATCTCGACTGATGAATTGGATATCTTTATAACTCTGTACAATTGTGGGCTACAGATTACTTTTCCTTACAAAAGAGATCCATGCTTTCCCTTGTGGTTATTCTGTTGCTACCAGCTTCTTCTTTCACTTCCAGGTCCAGGCTTAGACACTGTTGAGTTTGTGCAGAACATCCTTGGCCAGTTTCAGCCCAGCTGAATGTATACATGTATACTAAAAGTCCAGTTGTTGTAAAACCAAATCCATAATTTAACTACAAAACTGACTGAGGCCCATACTGCACCTGATATGCTCATTGGTCGATCATCGTAAAGAAAAATTGCACTAGATCTAGATGGAGTTTAGAAATAAAAAAATACAATTTGTAGCGCCTCGATAAGGTTAAAAGGCGTTGTATACTGTATGTGTGAACCCTTTACCATGGTTCATCATAAAGTAAGGTGTATGTGCTCACACACACATGTTGAAACAAAACACAATGAATAGTCAAACCAATTATTTTTGGCCTTGCCTGTAAACAGCTCCCTCTTGAATTGTGGTAAAGACCATCATCTCCATGTCATTGCCTGCTTGTAAATGGCAAAGACCCCTGGGATGTAACTCAAGCTCCTCTCATAATCTATGTTGTTACTTTCAATTATTCGCTAATGAGTCTCTGAAACAAGAAATGCAGTTGTGACAGAAGAACTAGTGGCTCTGTGGAAGTAATTAATGTCCGCAGCAACTACCTGATAGCGAGGAAGCATACCTCTTCTATCTCTGGCTGGACATGGGAGGTGATTTCCTTCATTGTCTTAACTGCATAATTTAAATCGTTCCTTATTTGGCTGAGACAAGCGGAGATTAATCCTCTCCCAGGATTATAAATAGAACTGAGCAAGATTTTCTTTCTGTAAGGAAGCCAGAGCTCAAGCTACCCATTCTGATAGCTTTGACATTTAACCACCAGCTGTATGGTAAGAAACACTTACCATCGATGCTTTCATTTGAAGCCATGTTCAGTGAGGTCCTTCCAGTCAGACTTCTAATTAGTGTGAAAGTGTGTTTAAGACACCCCCTTGGTCACATTGATTTTATATTATTTTAGAAAACACTAAGTTGGGGAGAACTGCGCCTTAGTGAAGTCCCCTCATGGCATTGCTGTGAAAAAAGAAAAGCTTGAACCCTTTTCTTCCATGCTGTCCCATGTTTGCCTTTTTTTTGTCTATATCCTGCTTTTCCAACTTATGAAATGAATCTTCATAAATGCATTATATTTTGAATCACGTTACTGCCTTCTGACTTTACCCCTTGTGTCAGTAAGTGCACTGGAGCAATTAAATTGCATTTTCACATGGCAGGGCTGAAGTTATGGAATGGGGGGCGGGATGTTTGACCCTCCTAATTAAAATGTGAAAATGTACAAAAGAAGTAAGGAACGAAACAAGTAAGTGATACAGGCAGTTGTAACAAACATATACTTTGCTATTTTACCACTTAGTCAAAACGTAACTACAGATTTCCTATATTTGTGCCTGGCAGGATCTTAGAATCCTGTTGCAGATATCCGTGATTTGGACCATTGGATCGTGCCATTTTTTTTAACCTTGACATAGATTGTACATGGTCCGCCTGCCTCAACCCACCCTCCCTGTGGTTTTGTCCTTGTTTAAGTCTTTGCTCAAGATGTTACTCCACCTACATAAGTCTCCATGGGTGTTTGTTCATGCAGGCCAAAATGGCCTATGCTCACATTTAAGAATGTGCCCCCTAACTGCGTCCATGAAGTTAAAGGTGGATGTCTAACATTTGTCCCAAAGTTTTACCACACAAGGTATGAGTTTCTATTTGTATTCAAACCTTTTTTTTTTTCTTGTCCCGAACCAAGGGTGATAGCAAGAGAACAAAAAGAAAAAAAAAACTCTTCCCCATTGATTCTATTGCCTGTTGATTATTTCTGGCTTCTTTCAATTTAACCGAAAAAAACACAATGAAAAATAGTTGACAAACAACTAGCAATAAGATGAGCATACACTAATTTTGATCTCACTGCTGATAATATTGTGCAGGCTGGTCACTTAGCTACCTTTTTATGTGTTATATGATTAGCTTGTTTCTGGGTCAAACATGGTAGCAAACATGTCAACACTGTTTCCCTTTTCCACGTATGGACATCCTTGTGTACTTCCTGCTGTTCCTCTCTGTTAACTCACACATGCCAAACAGAAGGGGCTCAGCGCCGCATTAATACATACAGCACGTCGACATCATGGTATCCGCTTTCAAAAGTCATAGCAATAACATAAGCTGCATCAACAGCGTTAACAGCAAAAGCTTTTTTCACTTACCTGTCCAGAAGAAAAGTTGTATTGTCTGCATCAGATTTCAGTTTTTTATTGCCCAAAAGCTGCCTCCGGAGAAGACCCACCTTTAACAGTCATGTTGTAAAAAGCATGTATTTCAGTCCTTACCATGATTGTTTTCCAACCCTGAACAAGTAATGTTATTGCGTACACCCAACCAGGATGGGACAAAGGTGTTTTATTAAAGCGTTGTTTTATTAATTGAACGTTATTCAGGATTCAGTTATTCTGTCATGAGTTAGGCTTGAACTTATCTGATTGAATGATTGACATGTTGCTTTGATCATACACATCACACAATCCAATAGAGATGTAAGTAGCTCAGCTATCGAGCTAGTTTGAAATAAGTTTGCGTAAAATAAATGTTGATGGATAACGTCTCTGCCTTATATGTTACTGTTAAGCAAATGGTCAGATTAAAGATCAAGTCCACTGAAACTTATTTGTTGTCATTTTTCAGATAAGACGGTGTGAGAGCTTGTTTTGCATTAGTCTGCTCGGCATAGGTGAACATAAACTATATGCCACCTAAAGACAAATTTCCCACTTTTAAATCAATGAATGAAAATCACTCCAGCTTTGGCTTTTTGAGTTTACAGACAGAGTCCTGTCTTTTCAGTTTACTTAAGGTATCAGGATCAGCAAATTTACGTTAGAATATTGACGTATACCACGATTGGAATAATTTGTTGGTCTGAGACATGTTCATCAGACACACATCTCAATGCTACATAGTAGCAACACAGCTGCCTGTCACTTTGATATAGGATGTCTATTGTGTATTTGTTTCTTGTACAGCATTGTGCACATCCGTATGCTGTACATGGGAAGCATATTGTCAGGATTGCGCAACCTCAGTTGATTGAGTGTGTGAAATTGATCCAGCAGAGGCACAGAGATACTGACCTTTACACCAAAGGAACATCCATCCATTCAATTTCTATACCCCAGTTAATCCACTTCGGGGTTGTAGGGGGCTGGAGCCTATCCCAGCTGCCATTGTACAAGAAGCAGGGTACACCCTCGACAGGTCGCCGATCCATCACAGGGCAACACAGAGACAAATGAGACACACAACCATCCATGCTCACACTCACTTCTAGGGACAATTTAGAGACACCGATTCACCTAACATGGATGTTTTTAGATGGTGGGAGGAAGCCGAAGCACCCGGAGAGAACCCACGCATACAGCGGAAGAACATGCAAACTACGCAGAAGGTTCGGGATTCAAACCAGGAACCATCTTGCAGTGAGGTGACGGTGCAGCACCAAAGGAACAACTAAAATAACGATTTCCTTAATTAGTTGGTAGACAAAAAAAAAATCACTTTTTCTGTAATTTTTTTTTTCATTTTTAAGCAAAACAGACTAAGATTATCAAGTTCCTTTTACATTGACCTGTTCTGTCTTGGTGACTTTCAGAGATCAACCCACATTCCATCATGTTGGAGAAGTGAACATGTAATGTGTTACATTGTTGGTCGTCTGCAATTTATACAGTAGCTTTATTACTGGCACATACTGTTCTTGTTTCATAATCATAGTGAAACATTTCTTACAATAACCCCTTCATGAGCCGCTGAAATCAGTTGTATATTAGCTGCAGGATCCGTAGAAAAAGGCTCATACTTCATTAGTTTTTCAAATTTGTAGGCTGTCGAGCATTTGCTTGATGACTGATTCATAGGATGATAAGAAATTAAGATAAGAAATCTTCAGAAACTGAATAACAATATGTAACCCCTGAGTGGAAACCTGTGAAAAATAAGAATATTGGAATGGACACTGATTCAAGTTAAAAGTGCTTTAATTCTGCCCAGTCCTTCGTGTTTTTGAGGAGTCCGTATCCTCCGCATATAAAAACATGATCGAAAAACACGATTTAACCTTGTGTCTGAATCCCGAGCAGCCATGTGACCTTGTTCACATACTAAATGTATTAAGTGTTAAGGAACTCTTTTTTCAGTTGAAATGTATAATTTATTTTCCACATCTTTATCCTTGGACTCAAGCATGTAAAGCAAGTTACCTCACAAACTGCACACACCTTCTGTACTTCATTGTTTGTGTTGCCTGAAGCTGCTTTGAGGCAATAAATGAAGCTGCTGTGATCCAAAAGCAAAAAGGAGGTCTGCCTCCACAATGTGAACTCAATCATCCAGCTGGCCTCCTTCTCTCTTTCTACGTCAATTTAACCAACTGTGACCGTATATCCTTTCCTGGAGATTGTCAGAGTGTGTTTATGATGCTTGGTGCCTTGCTGCACTGATAGCTACTGAAGAAGCTTCAACTTTGACGATGCATTTTAGACACCTCACCAACTCCCGTCAGCTACGGAGGAGTGTGGACCAGAGATGCTCTGGGAATATGCCCCATCTCATCTGTAGCAGATATTCAGACATCAGTGACCCTGCGCAGCACGTGTGCCCTGCCAGCAGGAGGATGAATCTACCTAAGTTGCTGTTTGACACACTTATGGAAGGTGTTTAGAGCCAGGAGGAATGGTGCTGGAATATAAATACATTTCAAACTCTTGAAGACTTAGATTAAAAGAAATGGACCTTTCAAGATTCTTATAAACATTTTTTTTAAATTGCCACCTGAGCTTGAAATTGAAACGCACCAGCACAAAGAAAGACTTTTGCCACTATTCAAAATTATTTTCCTCAAGTCTGAGTCTTTTTTAAACTTCAATAAGAAATTTAAAAAAGAAAGTCGACTACCTGAATGTACTGAATGACTAGGCATTTCCATTGATAAGTTTTCTTTTTCCTGTTGGGACAAGCACAGTCCATGATGACAAAACCAAAAATAATCTGGCCAAAAACAAATTGTGAAATAGTGCTTCAGAGGGAGCATGACATATAATTTTCACACAGGCACTGGACACAGACAGAGTCCAGACCTTAACCATATCCAAGATTTGGGATAAGCTGAAGAAAAAATTACCGGGCGGCCCAACTCTCCCATCATCTGAATGCAAAAAATGAATGCAAGTCTGGAAGACATTGAATGTCACAACATAGCATAAGCTTATCCCAAAGATGTGCCAAACTGACTGTATGCTGTAGTCCAACCTAAAGGTCTTCCAACTATATATAGAGAGTTTCTGACATACTCTATTAATATTTTGGGGGGGGGAGTCAGGCAAAATATATAATATCAGAAAAGTATATGATAATAATTATAATATAATAAAACAGATTAATATTTAGCTCAAAAAGAGTAGTAAGCAACAGATTAAAACTTATCCACAAGTAGTTTCAAAGGATACTAATAACAACTGCACTGATAATGCTTCCCATAATAGTTCAAAGAAACTTTTTCTTTGCAGATTAAGATTTTACATATAAAACAAGCTATTATCTTATCAACCATGGCACATAGCTTCCGAATATCCACTTTTAATTACATAGTATGGTGAAGGATTAAGGATAAACTCCACTGTAAGATCCCACTATGGATCAGCAAGCTTAATTGATTGGGATGTCACCCACCTTGTTTGTCCATCGTTGATTTACTTCCAGTCTCTATTTTTTTTCCTGCCTATTTTTTGTGTTACATCGGCCAATCAGCTGCCTTTGTAAATGAAGCCCAGCATGTTGTGGTTTCACTTGCCAATTTTCCTAATTGTTCTTGAAGCATTCCAGTAGTTTTACTTTTATTTATTTATTTGTGCCTTAGCCTATTCATCTCTATTCAGCTCTCTCCTCCTTGTCTGACTGTAGCCTTGTTGCCTCACCCTCTGGCTGCCGATTGCCATGTTGACTGACAACTCTGTATAACCCTTAGTTAGCCCAGTGTCCTTTGTGATACATAATATGTGTATACTAATTATCACACTATAATGAAACAAAACACACATAGTGTTGTCATTTGTTTGATCACTAAACTGGTGTTTGCTGCACTGAGTAGAAATGGTGGTGGAGTCAGACATTTGTGTGGCCAAAAATAGAAAAGAGGTGAAAAGAGCCAGACATATACGTGCTATGTGTAGGGACCTGTGTGACTCATGCTTCTCACCCCTGTGAATGAAATCAAGAGAAGGGAAAAACCATCCCTGATTTCACCTCCAACAGCTTCACTCTGCCTCTTGTTACAACCTGCGAGCTCTGTGTTAATTCTGTGAAGCACAGAAAAAAGTTTGACTGGGATGACAGCATACACTGCTGGTTTCAAAGCAGTGATTAAAACAACTTCCATGCAGTCTCAAGTGGCTGCTTTGCATCTGGTGTAAACACACACTCGCTTCTGTTGCCAGGGTAATCTCTATTAATCAGCATGGTTGGTGACAGGATATGACGGGATGCGTGTTGCTTGTCATTAAAACCGCTGAGCAGAGAAACATTTTTTCGTAAGCAGGCAAGGGGCCTGCTGAGAGAGCCATCCACTCTCTGTCAAAAATAATGCATCATGTAAAAAGATGAGATGCTCTGGAGAGGCAGCAGCTTGGAGGAGGATTTTTTTATTTGACACAGAGTGCCAATCTGAGTACTTTGTGTTTGGAATAGAAAAAGGAAATGAATTGACGACTCACTCTCACCAAAGCTGTAGAGCTAAGAAATAAGAAATAATGTCTCTCTATAATGGTTTTATCACTGAAAGGGGAGGCACAGGCCACTCCGTTAATTATCCCACTGTATATAATGTAATTAAACCAGCTCTGCTTGCTCTTCAGTTTTAACACATTAAAGCCAACCTAGAGTTTGCTGACATTGTGTGCAACACAGCTGGACTGATGAGGTCACAGGGAGACTGAAGGTCAGGTTCAATGCTAACTCACTCTAGAACAGAAATATTAAAAAGACATTTGTCAAAACTCTCGCTGCTGAACACTGTCAAATTGATTTAGTATGAGCGCCGCAGGAGTGCTTCTACACCCTGTCATATCTGTGATTTTCAGGCTGAAAAAGATGTAGTTTCTCCTCTTCTTTAGGACCACACAAGTCAGGACAATGCGCTTGATTTGAAAGATGTATGTTGCTGTAGCAGAGGTGGAAAGATGTCTTTGTTCAGAAGAATATCAGTGCAAACAGAAAAGAAAAGCCTACCAATGTAAGAGTGCACACAGTCAATTACTTTGCTTCACAAACAGTGACAAACCCTGAAATAATATACTTGTACTTTCATCAAGATAAAGTTTTATCTTTGATAAAGAAATGTGAATGGGTCTATGTTCAAATACATTTTTATATGCTTGAATGCCATGTTAATCATCAATGTACAGCTTTCATAGTGAGAAATACTTGGAAAGCACTATGTGAAATAGCTTTCGAAATTAGAAATCTCTTTGCTCATTGTTGATTTGGAATGTGTCTCGTTGAAGTATTTTTTTGGAGTAAAGAAAATCTCACATTTTAAAGCTAACTAAAGTATACAATAACTATGAGCCACAGAGCTGAAATCGATGTTGTTCTTCTATTATCACGCGATAAGAGGTTTTCAGCAGCGAAAAAAAATCCGCTCTTAATGGCAAGTGAGAGCGAAAAAAAGTCAATAAAGCATCTTTGATTTCAACACATAAATTCCCCCAAACATGTTCTATTTCCTAACCCTTTGCTTAACTGTCATTGCGCGTAAGACTATACGACAGGCCAAGTGTTTTCACAATAATATAAAGTTTAATCTATAACAATTATACATTTGAAAATCTGATTGCAAATCTTTGCACAGTTGATCAGATTTTTTGAGATGTCTGAGTCTTTTCAATATTTGAAACAAACAGACGGCTCTGAACAGATTACTGTGGGTTCATCCTCCAGAGGAAAAAGAAAATTCAGTGAGCGCAATGAAAATAAAAACCTTAACCTCTCCTGTTTAAGAATAAAATGACCAATTATACCCTTAATTTTAGGATCAGATCACCTGGATAGAGTCACAATGTTTTGCTTTAAGCCTATTATGCAACACACTCTCTGTATGATTCAATTTTTTCACACTTCTTAAGCATGTCTTGAAAGCTGGGTTGCGGCCGGTTTTACAATGGCATTCTTAAAGTATTTTGGCTTGTCTGACCACACTCGCTGAGTCTTGGCTTGGTTGGCCAACATCAGAACAGATGGAGCGATGTAGGGGAGCAATTTTCAAGAGACTAGCAAGCTACTAACTTGCTAACTGCTTGGACAGAAGGTACATTTTAGGCAACTATCCAGAGAATATTAAACATCATGAAACACCAAGATATGGAAGGACCGAACAGTCTAACAACCACTGCAAACAAAACAGTCAATCAGCAGCCTTTGCAGTTAAGGTTGTCTGGCAGCAAACAAAAGATAGCCTATAAGCTTCCTTTCAGCTCTCTTCACAAAACCCTCTGCAGGGCTGCTGTAAATGTGGCTGTTTTGTAAAGATGAACGTGGCGGATGTAATCAAAAGTATTGTCTGCACCGAGCCGACTCCTTTCTGTCCTCTACAAATCTATTAATTTTAACATTGTGATAATAATCCCAAGAGCACTGCTGCGCTGACAGCACTAGGCACATAACTTTCATCATAATCACAGCGTATCCTTTTATACTGATAGCATCTGTGCGTGCTTTATTCATACTTTCTTTTCCAGTATCCTCTGCGGGCTTTAGTCATGCAATTGCTCATCTAATAAAATTGCAACTGAAGATTAGCACGGTGAAAACCAAATTACTCATCGTATTGTTTTACAATGACTGTACATTATCGAATACAGGCCCTTTGTCCTTCACCAGGTAGTGATACGAACCCTGGTAATTTCAATCAATTCCTTTTTTCCCTTAAGGAAGGATTTACTAAGAACTTTGTAAAGCTACAGGAAGCATGCGAAAGTGGCAGAGTTAGCATTTGCTACGCCTCTGTCTTCATAAATGTTTCCTTATCTCTTTCCTTCACATGCATGAAGGTTTTAATCCCGGCTGTCAATCTAAAATGCCACAACACGATTAGTCTTGGACAGTCTTGGAACACTAAAATAAATGTGATAATTGTGCTTTCATGCTGTCCCGATGAGAATCAGGAGGCTAATTTTGAGAAAGTAGCAAAGCATTGTTGCCTGTTGTTAACATCATCCTGCTTATTATCAGCAAAACCTTTTAAACAACACTTACACATGCTTACACTCAATACAATCTAATTTTGCTTGGACAGAAAAGATATTGGACACAGTAGGTGATTTTCCTGGTTCATATTAATATCTCAATGTTCTTGTTAAACATTTTACCTTGTGTGATGGAAAAGGAGTCAGACTTATTGTAGGTTTATAAATACAAGCACATGAAGAACACGCAAAGCGGTTGTTTCATACTGTCTCATTATAGGGTGAAACTAGCTGGTAGAAGAAGCAGGTGAAGTAATATAACTTGTGTTTGAACTTGTGTTCTGATAACATTGTTAAACATAACACTTTCAGGGGGCAGAGGGGGAAGTCATCTGTCACTTTCAAAGATTCAGTAAACTCGGTGGCAATGAATTGTTGGATAAACCTGAAATATTCTATTTAGCCAATTGTAACTGAAGATTTACATGCGAGTCAGTTTTTTTTATTATTGGTTCTGCAGAAGGAGTGCAACACACAATGTTTTTAGCATGTACATAATCACTCTTGGATAATGGTTGAATTATTTGTTTGGATTTATTTATATGTCTTAGACTCGGCAGGAGTGGAAGTTGATAATAAGAGGGCGCATAGAATCCAAGTGGAATTCCCTCTGGCCACTTTTTACACATCACTTCAATTGGAAACACTTACTTGGTGCAGTAAATTGGCATTTGCCTCGCTGTGGCAAGCACAAACACACATTCATCTATGTGTCTGCTCTCACATTCCCCCTCCTCATCTGTTTTAGACTATCATCTCTCTTTTTGCTCCCATTTTCTTGCCTCTCTACATCTCTTGCTCCTCTCCCTGCACTCTTGCTCATCCCCTGTATCCATTTTGCCACATCCCCCCCTCTGTCTGCCTATCTCCCGAGGACTACACCACCTACTCACATGAACGGATCTGCGTCATTCTTCCCTTGCAACTACGTCAGACCTACTTAAGGATCCTGTGGGGGGGGGGGGGGGGGGGGGGGGGGGGGTTTGTGATGCACCCTCATGCATGAGGATGGGTCTGTGAAGTGTTGATTGGAGACTTTGCAGAGAAGGAAATAAAGAAGAAAAAAAGTAGGAGAGAGATTGGGGAGTTTTGAGTAAGGCTTAAAAGTGTTAATGATATTATGTATAGACCGTGCGGGTTTGATTTATGTCCTGTGACACTTGTCACACTTGTCATCTGTTATGTTCTGAGCAATAGAACAGCTTTAAAAAGAAAGGGTGCCAAGGTTACAATTTCTTTTCAATCCCTAATCGATAATTGAGTATCTGCCAACACCAAACATGATGCCAATCTGTAAGTTTTAAACAACACAATGCAGTTCCCAAATCTATACAGAGCATTAGCGACAACCAAATAAAAACGTCAAATGCATCAGCCTTTAAATATTTAATAAAGGTCCTAAAGAAAATACCTCACCACATTTCTTGCCAAATACTTGGCCTTCGAGTTAAGTTGCACGAAACAGAACTGAAACATCTACTCCTGGCACCTGCAATATAGATGACTCTGTAACAGACAGATAGTGACCGTCTCTAGACTGCAGAGATGTGTTGCACTTGTTGCAGTTTTTTTAGAGCAGAGGCACTAAAAGAAAAGTTAGATTAACATTAAATGGTGCAGAATATGTGCTTGATAACAAATAGTGTAGTCTGCGTAAAGTAAAATCATAAAGTTGTTTAGAAGTACATAATTAATGTTCAAAATCATGTTCAACTAAATCGTTTTGGTAGAGCAATAAAGATTATACCTTAAATATTAGCGATCCGTCTAACTAGCAAACATTGCCAGCAACTGTGTGGCCCTTGTCACCCAAATGTGTTTTCCTTGGATGCCAGAGTTTGCCAAAAAGATGGGCTCCTTAGTTGAAATGACAAAGGAATAAGAAGAATAGGATTGTTTCTCTGACAAACCGAGTTGAATTGCAGCACAGAAGACATCAAGAGGGCTTCCAACTTTCTTATATAGTTGGAGTAATGCTGAGTGGATTGAACTTCTAAACTGACAAGCTTGTAAGACAGTTGTTGGCGGACAACATTGATTTTATGCAGAACCTCCCAAATTCAGAGCTGAGGATCTCCATCAACACCTGGAAGTTTTACAGACTTGTACTTGAGACCACTGGGATTAGGATATACGATCACTGCTGGTTATCATAGTTGAATGGATGCTCTACACCATTTTTCATCCTTTTCACCTTCTGATATCTGGTGAAGCATCATAACACAAACGACAATTAGTTTAGCCCTCAGGTTGATATTGCTGATAGTTACCATAAAATATCATACACAGAGTGAGTGTTTTCATCTTACATTTAAGCATGGTTCAGTTAAATGAAACTAGCTTCTGTGCCTAGTTGGAGTGGTTTATTTGAGCTTGTATGAGAACTGTCAGTCGCAGTCTTCACTGGACACGCCCCATCGCCTAAGAGAGGATTTTACTGCTTCTTTTTTTCTTGCAAAATTAAATTAGTTTGATTGATTAGTTTTACCATCATTTTCTGGGATGTGTAAAACATACTTTTTATTCATTTACGCTTTTATTGTTGTCTTTTGCACCTCATAGCCACCATAATCTTATTCCTTTCTTATCTCATGTTGATGCCTAATTAGGAGAATTTGACATCACATTTTTATGTTCTGGATACACCTTTAGCTATACATTTCAAAAACTAGTTAGCAACTTACTGTGTAGACACCACATGACTCTGCTGCACCATCTGCTCAGCTGTGATGTGCTAGATAAGCTGCAGACACTGGTAAGAGCCTCTCTGCTGAACAAACTTTATAACACAATTTCTATATTTCCCTAAGCAACTAGTTCTGCTTGGAGTTCTTTACAAATAGCTTTTCAAAACTATTTACACTGGCTGGCCAATTATATTGTTTAACTGATTAACTGGTCAGCCCCTGATAAAAATGTAAAATATTTTTTTTCATTACACTTTTCTTTTTTTGTTGCTGTTTGGTTAGGTCTGAGCACAAGAACTACTCTGCTAAATCTAGGAAAACATGATCTATCGGAGTCCTGACCAGATAACGTGGTATATTTTGTTGAGTGTGTAATGTGGAAGCTGTCCATGGTGATATCAAGTAAAAAATTCAAATGAATGACAAGAGGGAAATTATTTTCTTTCAAACTGCATTTGCATGACTGCTTGTCGAAACCAATAAGCTGAAATTGAGTAGGCTGCCAAACATCACACAATTCCTAGAAGTTGATGATATTAGAAGGACATCACATAAGCAGCTTTTGCAGAGGGGAAGCTCAGCCCTGACTTTAAAAGATGGTCTGTTATTATTGCCCTGGGGCATACCTCTCATTAATTGCCTCTCCCTTATCTTCAGAGGAAAATTAAAGCTACGGAGTAAGCAGAGTAGCTGTAGCCTCCAAATGTTGAGGTAATTTAACTTGTCATGATGCTTTGATCTAAAACAAGCAATACCCTTTTGATCATTTCTCAGACATATTTCTGTAATGAAACTCCAAATAAAAGATGGACTCTGAGTGTATGTTGTCTCTCATTGATCATTCATATAAAAGTTTATAGAGTGCAATGTTTGCCTTCCTGTCTGCATAAAATGCCAAATGTTGGATCTCTCACACTCTTTGGCCAAGGAGGCTTTTACATCATCATCAGCGTCAGAGATGCTCCTGTCTGCCAGCGACGGATCTCATCTTAATTGTCGGTTATTAAAAGATGACCAGAAATACTCTCTGAACACTCACTAAGAAAGTTAAACAGGGAGTCAACAATCGAGTTAAGTATAGTTTAAAAAAAGGAATCTGTGAGAAAATGTGTGGAATAAACCTCAGTGGAGGCATCTTTTTTCTTCTCTGTATTATAGTGCTGAACTTTGCTTGGTTCAATGAATTAAATATATGTTTTCTATCTTGTGCAGACTCACCCGCAGTGTGTGCTCTTTGTGTCATGCTTTTTACTAAAAGGCTGTGGCTCACAGAGGAAGAGCCATCTGTCATTGGCAGACTCACTGGCATCGATTCTGATGAGCTTCTATAAATATGATCAGGACATATGTGATGGAAACACATACGTCTGTAGAGACAGAAAAGGATGACGTGACTGTATATGATGTCAAATCTGGTAATGTCAATATTGACTGCACTTTTCATGGTCCATATGCAAGTGTAGCTTGTGAAAAGTCAAATGAATTAAGTTAATTGAGACGCTAAAGAGGATGGTGATTAAGACATAAACCGAAAAGCGAGCAAACAATAATGGACTTTGTGTCTCTGCAAAACAGAGCCATTAAACATTAAGTTTCACTCACACACACACACTGATCCTTACTCTGGATCAGATCTTTATCTACACCACAGTGTCCTGGACAAGTGATTTCCCTGATGCACTGAGCAGTCTCATCCCTCAGCGCTGGAATGTACATATCTGCATGTCGGAGCAGCAAATTGACACCAGCTGTGTCTTTCCTGTCCATCGTCTCCATCCTGCTCTGACCCATTTTCCTTAGCACACTTAGGCCGTCGGGACAGCAAACAAACCAGATGTGTGCAGGAGGGAATAGGCCGAGATTCGTGGTGAGGTTATGGTTCAGGTGAAAGAGCTGTCTGTACATGCAGCATATCACACACATAGACAAAATTCAATGCTTCTGTAGTGGTTTGCACGATGTAGTAGTATTTGCACAGAATGCCTGTCTTTGAAAAGTTCAGGAGATCACAAGTGGTGATGTGTTGCTATTCATCAAGGGTTGGGCAGTTAACAAAGTTAACAAACACTTTTTCTTTATTGAAACTGATACATTTATAAAAGAAAGAAAAAAGGTCTGCAACATTGTTGAAAAAGGTGACTGGGTAGTGTAGTGGTAAGATTTCTGCCCTTCATGCCAGAGACTTTGAAGAGAGAGTTTGAATCCTGACCTCCCCCTGCTGAAAGGTACTACCTCAGGTACTACCTCCAGTAGGGGACCTTAGGCAAGACCCCCTTACGCTATCTGCCTGCCTGAGATGTGAGTGTAAGTTGCTTTGGATAAAAACATCTGCCAAATGCATAAACATAAAAAGTGCAAATCACTGTTCACCCAAGCTGCTGATAAGAAGAACTTTCTCACACTGTTTTGATTTAAGGACCAGGTGGAAGAAAATATTATTGCATCAAAGTGAAGTGGGTTGTATGTTCCAGAAAGTAGCTTAAGTTAAGTTTTATCTTACAGACCAGCAGGAAATAGATTCCTGCCTCTTGCTCTTTGCATTCACATGAGAGTTCACCAACATGCAACCAAAGCCCCATCACACTTAATTGGTTGGACTTGCTCAGACCACAAATATGATACAAACAGAATCTAGACAGCTGCCCAAACTAATATTTTGTTTCTTACCTATAGACAATGCATATTCAAATGCAGATATCAGTTTATAGAGCTCAGACAGGATATGCTTCTCTGGGTTGAGTATGACTAAGCTAAGGTTTATTCTCTAAAACCGATCAGATTTTCAGCATTTAATGTTGTTTTTTTCTTCTTGTAACAGCGGAACTGGGTTAAGCATTTAGATGATATGAGATGTTTGCACATTTGTTCCTCTTTAAGACCCTGTGACTATTGCAATTACAGGCAGCTGGATTTTCAGAGGATTCTGATGATCACAGTCACAAGAGAAATGATTGTGGAGTGTTTGTGGGAGAGTCCATATTGTCATTTCAATCAACACAATTTACTGCCAGCCACAAACAGTATTAAGATGTGGCAGAAGCCAACTGTGGGAGCTAAGGATAGATGCTTTTACCTCAGTCATGTCAGAAGCAGTATCTCTTCAGGTTTCATTTGACAGGGGAGTTTTATTTTACCAGTTGGCTCGACTTTTTTGTGACACTGTGGTTGAGGCTTTTCAATAACAGTAAGAGCATTTGTCCAGTCACATCGACAGTTTTTTTGTTGTTCTTTTTTTGTATTTGACTGCACTTTTTCTAACAATTTCCAGAAGAGACATCCAAGATGGCTCTGTTAAAACCCATCAGTCACATTACTGTGCCAAAGATAACAGAGTATTGCCTACAAACGGCCAGGGAAACCTACCATCAAGAAATGACCTGAATTCTTTGTTAGTAAGCTGCAGTTGACAGGTTGACGCCTTACTGTTTCTAGCACTAAACTGTGGCAAGTGGCTCAGTTCCCGGATGTCTGCAATTAGCTTGATGGACATTTATGGATTGTCAATGTATGGATATTGTTTAAACACAGTTTGTTTGTAGACATTAGGATGATATCTCTTGTGTTTGTAGATGATGATGTTTTTTATGATCATTGTGCTGAAGATAGCATTTAAGTGTGTTCCTTTAAAAAGAAATCTTAAACGATATTTTGAGAACATCTTGGATGTGCTTCTCACTCACAAGAGAATCAGTTTTGCTAGGCTCCAGGCTATCTATGTATGGCCGAAGCACAAAAGTTCGGATAAATCTGCGTCTTAGACTGGCAGCTCGAGCATGGGTGGCTGCCAGATATAACAGCAATCAACAATAGCCTCTTCTGTTAATTTAGATGGATACATACGTCATCCAATCATCTGCTAAGTCTTTTCAAAGCCTATTTCCAAAAGTGAATATCACTGTTAGTCTTGACATTCAAAAGTACTCATTTGTCAAGCCATATTACTCATGTCCTTTCTCAGGACACCAATACTCAGCATTATACGCACTCACAAAAACAAGCAGATATACATGATGCCCACTGCCTGAGCTCAGGTGAGAACTTGGTCTTTTTAGCAAGCCTTAAAATGCACAGTCAGGACTAACATGCAGCGAGAAGGTGACAAGCTAGCTCAATGAAACACGAACATAACGGCATAGATATATGAGACCACCTTTATTGTGGCTAATGAAACAATTACATCAAGTCAGCTCCTTTGACAATTAAAAAAAAAGAAACGACTTAAAACAGGCATCAAAGGAAGAAGTGAGCGCTCAGCAGTGATCAACAAAAATGCCAATCAGAGAGATCTGTGTGACCAATAAACAATAATCACATGCTTGTGTGCATGCTAATTTCCTTCTTTTCTTGGTTAAAGCCTTGTGTCTTTATTGAGTAGACCCATCCTCACAGGGCGTGATGGCACACTAAGCAAGCTTCAACATGATTTAACTTGTGCAACTCATTAGGCGGTGATTGAATTTGCAGACGTGCAAACAGTGAGACTTATGAGCCTGTGACCTTGCAGACTGAAAACGCATTAGAGCTCTATGCTCAGGAAAAGCATCCTTCATATTCCCAAACCTGCTGTGATCATTTTCAGCACAGCCGGCGGCCAATCCCAGCTGCAGCTGTGAACAATTTCCCAGAGTGGTGACCAATCAGGACTCCTGCCATCAGAGCAGTTGAGCTGGACTTAACATCAGATCCATTTCTGCTGACAGCCCAAAGCCTGGGGCAAGAATCCAGTTGTAGTGTAACGCTCTGGTTTCCATGTATGAAATGATCCCTACATTAAGGGTTTTACATTATTGAAGATGCCGAGAGAGAATCCCACTAATGCAATGTAATTTTCATTATTACCACATGCAAATTTAAAGTCTTTACTCTTTTTCAATAATACTATGAATTAGTTTTCCATTTACTTAACTTTCGCTTTTGTTTCATACGCTCACAGGTATACCAGAAGAAAGAACGGTGTGAATATTGTGTGTGTTGGATTTTTCCATAACAAATTGTGACTTCAAAAAGGAATGAAAAATGCATATGCTTTCTGAGATTGTCGCTATTCTTCTGCATTTTGCGACCATGTTTGTTTAAAAAGCTTCTATTTATGCATGCAGACTTGCCCTCCAAGGTGATATCTATTGATCACACTGTACCTTTAAGTAGGTGGCATGTTATATTGACTGTCACCATAACAACTATGGAGGGAAACAATAAAAATGGTATGGAAGAATTATTACTGAATGAATGGAGACGTTGCACTGCAACTAATCTGGGAGTCATGTCAGTTTGCCTTCGGCTCAGAAATTAAAAACAAAAGGCTTCAGAAAATAAGGTTGTCTTCATTTGTTTTTCCAGGGGTAGTCATCGTTAATGAGGTCATCAAAAATAACTTGCTCATGTTGCACATAGCAAGACGAAAGAGTGAGGAAAAAGACACTTCGGGGAGAAACTAGGGTTTCCGGACTAATTGTGGTAGCTCCTCATACATAGTGCATGAGCATGCACTGTGCTGTGTCTGTAGACTTTGTGCTGGCAGAAACAGTCTCTCTAGGCAGCTTTGAGGAAATGAACTGTGTCCAAAATGAAAACATAGGAGAGTTTGTCCCCAGCACTTTTATTTAACAAAGAAACTGAACTATGTGTTGTCACAACAGCCCAACCTCTAATATGACGAGATCAGAGAGTAGACATTTAACACTAAGTGAAACCGAACATTGTTTGTACCATGTGATATCCAAATTGTGATGTATTATCTTACGTAACCCCCCCCCCCCCCCCAATCCCTTCGCATTCCCATTCTGGAAAACCATTAAAACTTAATGAACCTACAGAAACGCTTGCTCTCCAGACTATAAATTCCATCTTTAATTATGATGACGCATTCAAGCAGAAAGAATCCCAGGGCTGCACACAGCTGAACAGCATGAGATGTGAAACCGTTTCCTGGAAATGCAGACAGGGAAGGTGAAGATGGGAAATTATAGCAGTAATACTGCATATTACTCTACAAAAGTAAAAGAAAATGTAGAACCATTTTGTTAAGAGTGGTTGTAGAAGATTTAGAAATCTGGATTTTGAAGCACTGACTTGATAGGAAATTTCCCAACCGTTTCATTTAATACAGCTAATTATGACAGGGTTATTTCTCTTTACCAATCCCAGGTGCATTTCCAAAACCACTCTGATTTTATGAGCAGTGAAACACTGTTTACAGAATCACTGATGTGCTCCATACAAGCAAGCTCGCCACAAATAGACCGGATTCTCCAAAACTGTGACAAGACATGATTATTTCATGGCTTTATTCTCCTGACCTGATTGCAGCTCAACAGCTGCAGAATAGATGCTCATTCTGGTTTTGTAGTGGTTTCTTGTGTTCTGTCCCAGGAGATATGCACAAGACTCACTCTGTCCCTTTTTTAATTAGGAATAGAAATGAGAGGGGAAGGAGGATTCAGAGTAAGCCCAACATGGCATGTCCAGGCCCTGACATGATCTTATTATGTGTTATGTGGCATTATGTGTCTTTTATTCATCATTCTTTAAGTTATCTTGAGCACGTAACAAAGAGATTAAACGTTGAGTCAAGCGCTCAGAACTATATATTGTAATCACTCATATAGCTGAACAGTCTGTTGCCTCTAGATTGTATCAAACACGTTATATAAAATAGTTTCACCAGGCTTGACTCCTGCATTTATACAACCTGTTGTAAAGTGCAAAACAAGCCAGGAGTGCAAATGCCATTATTTTTATCAAAATTGAATGCTGTTATATTGCCATACAAACATGATGTAAATATTATTGGTCCAAAGGTTGGGAAGAAGCCTTGTTTCAGCCTGATTGGTCCTTGGTCCGATATCAGCCTCGTATCCTCATCTCTGCTCCAGTCAGATGTCTTCTTGCTGTGTGGGAAAACTCCTCCCTATCTCCCTGTGTCCGGTAATTTTCCACTATAGGCTTCATCCCACCTGTTTTGACTCTCCCTCTAGGCATGTAGCAGTCTCTCTCAACACTCAACTTAGTCCCTTTCCTGTTTTAACCCTTCACACTGTGGGGAAAATGATTGTTCCCTTCAAAAAGGAGTGTATCAGCTCTGTATAAGCACAATGCATAAATATGTACAATAAAAGGTGATATTATACCCTCAACAATACACAATATTTCACCATATTATTTAGCATGGAACACCAGGATATATAAATACCACGCAACATGTCATTGTTGAAGTTTCTGATTTACTGGTATCTGGTATGAAATTAAATCAAACACACTAAATATAGCTACTATTACTTGAATTAATTTTGATCTATTTGTTTGCATTTTCCTCGACTTCTACTATTTTCTTGTCTTTCCATAGGCTGTTGAAATTGACAGTTTCAAAGCAAACCAAGAGCAAAAAGCAACAGTCCAAGAAGAAGCCTGTGAGCGCTCAGAAGAAATCCGAGTACAAGGAGAAGGACGCGAATTAGTAAACAGGACATTTGTAAAAGCAGTAGTGTATCTGAGTGCAGAAACCCAGCTCTGAGGTTGGGCACTGCAAATTTGCACAAACCTGTCTGTTGGTTGAGTGTTTGGGCAGAGTCTGAGTAAGAGCAAGACAGTTCCTGAACGTTAGAAGAAGACAGTAATAAACAAGCATATAATTGGACTAAGTCCTCCGTCTTAACGAGCATGAACAAATCAGTATATTAGTCAAAAAGTTTGGCCACTAGCAGAGCCCTAGTTCAGAACAAGGACCAAGCTGGATTTGAGCAAACTCACTTATTTAGCTGCACCTCTTTGCTACTTTTTTGGCCCATTTTCCTCCATTTTGTGGATATATTTGTCTGGGTGAAAAATAGGCCAGCACCTTCCCATGAGCCTCCACATGTAGACAGGAATTAGATTTATTACCCAGAATGCCCCACAGGGGAACACTGTCCCGTGCTCTGTCTTGGCAGAATCGATGAAGCACGAACGGAAGAGCGTAGGAAAAGAGCAAGATGTAGAGGAGATGAAACAGCTATTTTGGATTACAGAGCACTCAGAGGGAGTGAGAACATCTTGTAAAGAAAATGCAGGGGAAAGAGAAGGGGCACGATCAAGACGGAAAAAAGGGTCGCGAGTTCCCCTATACCATGTAGCTCTTGAAGTACAGATGAGCTGTAACTCATTCAAGCTTCAAAGGGCGATCCCATCAGTTTTCAACCTTTTTTTTTTACTTTTTGGGAAATTCATTCCCAACTGTGAAAGCTGCACAAACAGAATATGAGGTCACTGCAGATGTTGCTTTTTTACCACAATTCTCAAAGGAAATATGTTATATGAGTCAGGCCAAAATCAAGGTCATGGATGAGATCGTGAAGTTAAGCTTAATTTACATCATGTTTACCCACGTAATATTCTGTATCATTCATATGAGTGAACTTGTTTATTTCTAATTCTGGGGGCAGAAAGAAAACCTGTTCTGGATTCTGTAGAATTCAGATTCAAATCTTTATAATCCAACTGCAGCCATTTAAAATCCAGTTTTGAGACTGAACTGGAGTGATGTGACCCACTTTTCTGGTCTGAGTGAGAACTGGAGTTACTGCGTTCTGGATCAGCTGTCTGATTAATCTTTTAGACAGATTAGGAGATTCACGGTATTCAAGTATATCAAAGATAAATGCATTGACCAACTTTTCAAAACCACTGTGAGACGTTATTCCTTTAACCCTTGAAATATTCTTCAAGTGAGTGACAGCTGACTTTGTAACTGAGTTTTTTTAATTATTTATTTTACATTTATTATTAGAATAGACCATTGAGATGTATCATCTAATTTTCAAAGGGGTCCAGTTCACGTTTTGACCGTTCTTCCTTGGCTCTAAAAACATTGACCTCTTTTTTTTTGTATCTGTTTAATTAAAGAAAATTCAGGCACGTCCCTATGCTTATTTGTTCAAGGCTTTTAATGAGCACTTGTAAGGGATTATAATCACCTGAAAACAGCTATGAAGATTTATGTGTTGTCTGCATAATTATGGTAACATTCAGTAGTTTGTTGCTTTGCATAATTTGAGCAGGGTAGCATGAATGTGGAATAAAAGAGTTCCAGGATAAACCCCTGGGGAACTCCTTGTTTCATGATTGACTGCTCGATTATCTACATGCACAAAGTCTCAGTCCTTTATCAGGATTGTACCCTCACTGAAAGATGTTTAAACAGTTGTGGAGTTTGAAGCAGTTGAAAAACAACATAATCTAGGATTTTACTCCAAAATGTAAGGTTTGATATTGGCCTATAAAAGGCACCTCTACAAAAGAATGCACAAAATAATATAACACTTGTTAGTTTGTTTTGAGACATTTTGCTGCCATAACTTGGTGTTAAATACCAGCCAGTTTGCGTGTGCATGTGTTTTTTTTTACGTTTAATATACCTGCATATTTCCAGAAACATAAAATGTTCATATCTTATCCTGAGGCTTGGGCTGTTGGCATACATCTTTACCATTTTGTTCCATTCTGCCCCCTCTCACATTGCCATTTTCAGCCACAGCTGGAAGCCCATTTCACCAAAGATCACTGATTGTCCCACTGGATACTACCTAGGTCCTCTCCACGCACAGACAATGCATTACAGGTTGTACTTATAAAATTAAATTGCATATATTTAGCTTCTCTTGAATGTGCACTCAATATGTTGTAAAGTGGAGTTACTACATGTTGAAATGTAATAGATGTGGAAATTCACATGTATCTAGGTTATGTTTGGTGAATATATATTTGTATTTTCCTTTGCTGACAGATTTGTATTGCTCCATCTTGCGAGAGTGTACTGCTGAGACACACACAGCTCTCAAAGTTATTTTCTTCTTATTTGTGTCACATAAAAAAAAGAAAGCTATTTAAAAGCTGGAATGTTTGGGAGATATGTCACTTGTGTAAAAAGAGTCAGCATTTGTTTGGAGGGTGAAGAAAATAGAATCAGTTCAAATCTGTCACTTCTTCTGTTAGGATTTGTGGATTCGGGAACTTTAAAGAAGTGGATATGAATAGAAAAGATTACTCTTCACAGTGTTTTCTCATTTCTGAACAGTCTTTGTTCACAAAAAATAGAGGCTAGAAAGTCAGATATTATCCTTGGTGGAAAAATTGATGGAGACCAAAACAGATATAAAAAGATCAAGATCAATTCTAGACTAATGTTTTCTGGTGACCAGACAAATGATTCCCAAACAGTGCTAAAGTCTGTTGCATAACAACTGTTGTGTTTTGGTTAGTGTTTCACTCCTGTTTCCAGGTGACAACTCTTACTGCTGTAAGACAAATATTCTGTGTTGCTATTATTATTATTTTTTTTAAATCTAATTTTTTTTCCCAATAAAGAGCTTACTGGATTACTGACAATCCATGCTGACAATTTGACGTCAGAGATGCAGCGAAGTGATGATGAACCGCACAATCGAAATAACTACCTCACATCGTGATGTTATGATAAAGTACGGCTAGTCATTCACTCTCATTCATCATATGAGGTACATCTTAGACCTGTTTGGCCATGATTGATCTGATCTTAAACCCTTTATTTATCAGTTATTGGTAATCTATCAGCAGGCCCTTCTTCGGACTAGACAGATGGATCTTGTCAAAAAAGCAATTCACTATCAGGAATAAAAGGGTTAGGGTATACCAGTCGATATAGGTCTACACCTCAAACAGATAAAAAAGGATATAGTTCATGGAATTTGTTATTTTCAAAAGCAGTCATTCATTGTAACGAGTAATGTAAAGTGAAAGCTTATTTTTAAAGAATTAACCAACTTTTCTGTTGACTACATGTGAGCATTTGTCTCATATTTTCTAACAGATACTAATATCCACTGCCAATCCATCCATCCATCCATCCATTATCTTCCGCTGGTCCGGGGATCGGGTCGCGGGGGCAGCAGCTTGAGCAAAGAGACCCAGACGTCCCTGTCCCCGGCCACTTCCTCCAGCTCTTCTGGGGGGACCCCGAGGCGTTCCCAGGCCAGCCGAGAGACATAGTCTCTCCAACGTGTCCTGGGTCTTCCCCGGGGCCTCCTCCCAGTGGGACGGGCCCGGAACACCTCACCGGGGAGGCGTCCAGGAGGCATTCTCACCAGATGCCCGAGCCACCTCATCTGACTCCTCTCGATGCGGAGGAGCAGCGGTTCTACTCCGAGCCCCTCCCGGATGACCGAGCTTCTCACCCTATCTCTAAGGGAGAGCCCAGACACCCTGCGGAGGAAACTCATTTCGGCCGCTTGTATTCGCGATCTCGTTCTTTCGGTCACTACCCACAGCTCGTGACCATAGGTGAGGGTAGGAACATAGATTGACCGGTAAATCGAGAGCTTCGCCTTCTGGCTCAGCTCCTTCTTCACCACGACGGGCCGGTGCAGAGCCCGCATCACTGCAGACGCCGCACCAATCCGTCTGTCAATCTCCTGTTCCATTCGTCCCTCACTCGTGAACAAGACCCCGAGATACTTGAACTCCTCCACTTGGGGAAGGATCTCATTCCCGACCCGGAGAGAGCATTCCACCCTTTCTATAGTCACATTTCAAATTCTAATCATTATCAGCATCTGTCGCTTATGAACTGTACCATTAAGACAACTATTAATTGCTTTCCCAAATTTTTTCTTTATTTAAAGCTCACCAAATACCAAAACTGTGGATTTTTCCAGTCCTCTTTCAAATTCTAAAGAATTGGTAACCCAAGGTTTAGAATATTAAAACATAAACCTTTTGCTTCCTAATAAACAGCATTAAGACTTATGTTGAAAAAATGCCAAATGATTGAAACATGATTGAAAGAGCAGCTGTAGGTTGTGCAGAACTCTGAACACAGCCGATTTCAACTCAAGGACAAAGGTGGGAGGAAACATGAGCACATTTGTGAATGAATGGGACAGAGTTCCGCCATTAAAATCCAATGATGACCCTGTTTGCAACGTTTTTCTAAGAATGCCTCCACCCATGGTCCTCCCACACTCCTCTTTCCTCAGCCATTGAGATATGTTTTTTTTCTTCCTTGAAGTGGAAAATGAAAGATCATTTGTCACGTGACCAGCTGTTCCTAGTGAATGCGGTTGCAGGCTGCCAGAGACATGTCAGCTGAGGACTGCCAGGGGTAGATAGGACATGTCGAGTTTTTTTTCATCCGAGTCGCATAGCAAAATATGACATGATGTGACATGGGCAAGAACATGTGACCAAATGTTGGAGATTGTGTAGAAAAAAAACAGGACCGTTGATGATTGGCTGCAGTTGTCAAGTTGACTTTGCATCTAAATTGTCCATTGCCAAAAATGCTAAATAGTACTGTTTAGCATGAAAGGGAACAGAAAACATCTTGATATGAAACATGAAAATAAATTAAACTCTTGTCATCAACATTTTTTTGTAAAGATGACAAGGAGGCTTAATGTGTGATGTGGGTGTGTTTCGAAAAGCATCTTAAGCTCTGACACTGTAAAAAGCTTGCAAGCAATTTTTTTCTTTTTTTTTCCACAGAGGTTTTTGGGTGCGGGTGTTGATATTTTGTCTCTAATTACATGTCAACTAATTTACGGTATAATAATATCCTTGTATGTTTACAGTGCAAATTGGAAATAAAGCAGAGCTGCTTGTCACCATATGACAGGCAGCCACTGTTGACACAACTCATTGACAGCTCCTCAAAACCACTGAAAGCAGCTCATGGCACCTCACAGACAGACCCATTCAGCCTCCAGTTCCACGGCGTGCAGATTGACAGTAACAGACAATTGCAACATGTTTGTGTACATACAGCACATATGTAGGTCAGGTGCGCCACGGTTCCCGGTTAGCATGGGAACTGGCCTCAAACAAGGGCACAGTCTCTCCCAGAAATTCGACTTGAAGATAAGCTCCCACTCTTGCGCCTCTCTGCAGTCAACTCTTTCAGATTATTTGACAGATTATGTGCGAATATGAACGTAAACATGAAGCAACGCATTATATCAATAATCCATCATACATCTGGTCAGTGTTGCCATTGCAACTATTAACCTAGATGTAGAGTAAAGAAAAAATAATCTGAACTGGAATAGAATATCTGCCTATAAACCAGTGGACACCTTTTATCTGTTCATGAATGCCTATAAATCATGTTGAGCATTCACAAGCAACACAACAGGGATTTCTTCCTGCCTATCTCTGCCTGTCTCCATTCAACATATACAGACTTAGTCCGCTCATACACACATGCACAAACAAATTTGCTCTCTGTATGGCAAGAGCATGTGATTGGATGCAGTGAGCTGGTGATGCATGGTGAATCCTGATGAGGTTCTTTGGGGGCTTTTTTAAAAAAGAAAAGAAGAAGAAGCTTCAGAAAGCTTCCTCTGTGTTTGCAAGTGCAAGAGGAAGGAAATGAGAAACAGGAGGTGGGGGGGAACAGACCTCCCCACATTATTCATCAATGTCAAACCCTGCCCTGTACTAGCGTTTAGGCCATACCTGTATGTGTGGTCACATAAAAACGCAGTTAGTTAGAAATGCTACAGCACACTCAAACGTTATACCTTCTGATGTATTGTTGCCCTTTCTTATCATCTCGCTAATTGCCTTTATGCTTCTGAGAACTTTAGTGTACTCCTAGTCCTATTAATTCAACCTCTGACTCCATCACAACGTCCTATGCCTTCCTGCTGTGGATGTATACACAAGCTTGCATTTTTCCTCCCAGTGTCCTAGTTTTAATGCCTGCCCAGACTAATGAGGTGAAAAATTAGCTTGAGGCACACCAGGGAAGCTTTTATAGGGTCAGAAGCATGCAAAACCATTTTTGGTGGGAGACAGCTGCAGATAAGATATGCAGGATGAAGAAAACGATTATCTCTGGGAAAACAAGCAGAGGGCTGATTTTAAATATGGGGTGGTAATGTGGAGGCTCAGTTCAACAAAGTTCACACAAAACAGCTGGGAATATAAAATATTTTTTTTATATAGAAACAAGCACTGTAATAAAATTGTTTAAATGGCCAAAGTCACAGTTAAGTCACAGTTAAGTCTCTTAAGTCGAAATCAAGTGTAGATTTCGATAAAACTACTGATTTATGGAGAGCAATAGATGTAATTTGAACATTGCACACTCAGTGGCAAGAGGCATTTTGACAATAGCACCCACTCAAGGGGGAGCCAAGATTTCAGGTCTTGTGTCAGCTTTTTTTTGGTGGCTCAATATGGAGAGATCTAAAGGTTGACACAAATTTATTTGTGTGCAATAATTAGTAAAAGTGGACAAAGAATTAGAAAGTTCAGTTGTTCGACTCCCATGCTGCATCCAGGCTGAACGTGAAATGATGGATCATAGGAAAGGCCTGAAGTCTAGACGGTCTATCTTGGGCAACTGGAGAGGGTGGAGTTGGGGAGGAGGGGAGATGCGTGATGCGCTGTCTGGAAAGAGAATGGCAGCAGAAGTGAGATTTCAAAAGGACAGAAAAGACACTGATTGGCTGGGTGAGAAAGGAAGCAGGAAGGTAATTGGACCACAGCCGTGATGTCATAATTAATGTAAAAGGTTTGACAGCGTGGGAAAGAAGGGAGTGGCAGAGAAGCAGAAGAAAAGCTCAACTGGCAAGAAAGAGTGACAAATGTATCTCTTTTTCAACTTTTGCCAAAGCTTTATTCAATAAAAGCTCTATGACATAGGTTTCCTTTGGTGTTGATGCACTGAAGTTCTGGCTGCAGCATTATTATACTCCAACAGCAAACACCTTAGTGTCATTCTTTAATTTTTCCCTCTGAACAGGAAGGTCCCCATAGAGAGGTTTGATTGGAGGTTTGCACAAAATCCCACAATTCAGAATCTTTGAGATAGACTTTGAGATCAGCCATCGATGAGGTCTGGAATAAGTCCCATGTGGCAAGAACTGACAATGCACAGAAGTGACACATTTCCATCACTATAAGTACATTGCTCAACTTGTTCTTTTTCTTATGACATCATCTCATTGTCTAATAATTTTTTGCAATGGTTTAATGGCAACGGACTGAACAATTAGAGGCACAGGCTGTTTATCTCAGTGAACCAGCTTGAAGGCCTAAAACAGACACTCCACACAGTTCTTTTTCCCTACTCAATCGCCCACTGACAGACTCTATATGTGCAACAGAAAATATTCAACAGTGCTGACAGAATATGTATTAATCGTCAGTTATTGGGCATTGTGAATTAGTATGTTTTTTTAATTCACATACTTACATTTATGTTTGAAGGTATGTTTGACAAATACACATTTTTTTGTGGAATGAATGCATATTAGTGTATTTCTTATTCTTTTCTTTTCTTTTTTTTAGTTTAGTTTAGTTTAGTTTTCTTGTCATGATTTTTCTTGTCCTAACATGTCTTTCTTTGTAGTGAAGATAGTTTTCTTTGTTATTATACAGTATTACATTCAGAAATCAAAATAAAATGTGTAATTTGAGAGAACTAATTCTATTTGCATTAAAATGACTCTGCAAAAAGGACAGGGAGTCTATGTAGTCTGAGCTTCTTTCTGGGAACTTTATAGTAACAATGACAATGAAGGTGACAGTGAGAATAGCACTTAAAAGCATTAGATTCTAACTGACAGACAAAGAACTATTGGTGAAGTTTATTGAAAATAAGAGCAATTTTGATCAAACGCCAGCTTTATCTTTTAGTTCTGGAGGCTCTCATGAGAGTGTGTTTGAAGCACTAAACGAATTCACCCATTTTAATACATTAATAGTGCCCTTGAGGTTTTTGCTCTCAAAATCTTACTAACTGCTCAAACTTTACATATCTAGCCAATGATTTCACAAGATCATGGTTCAGTGCGTTCTCCTGTGGGGAGCCCTGTGGTAAGATATATATATAATTCATATAATATATATATATGAATTATATACATATATATCAATCTGCATTCATGCAGAACTTCATGCTGCAGTGTCTGTTGTTTATTTAGCCACATTTTCCCTGGTAATAAGTGTGTCTAAAGATTGACTCAAAACACCCCCTGTGCAAAAATATCCTCCAAAGCATACAAATGCTGCTCCTGAAACTCATCTGATGGTTGAGTCAGGCTGGCTGCCCTCTCTTCCAACAAAATGACTCAACACTCACATCCAATCACTTTCACACCATTCACTGCGATCAAAAAAAGTGACATGACAGCACATCCATCTGAGATCAAGTGTGCATCCTGCTGTGCTGCTCTGGACACATTTTATTGCTCCACCAGTTTGGAGCTTCGGTTTGCTTTGAGTGACTTGTATTTTTCCATATAAAAAAAGTTAGACTAAATCAAAGCACTGTTGGCCCAAGGGATAGAGGTTAGCCAAAAATAGCCTTTTTAGAAAGGAATTTATAATGTAGCTGTTGATTAATGACCATTTGAATTTAGTATCAAATTAAACTCCAGCTGACATATTGTAGAGGGATGAAATGTGCTGTCATAACTCAACATTCTGTCTGAGGAAGAGTATTTTCCACCTTAAGCAGGGAGCAGCGATGAATCAAATGCAACGGCATCGAGCAGTGAGTCATCAAAACAAAGCAGTCAAATGATTTAGATGCACCTTGTCAACAGGCTGACACTGACAAAAGCGAGAAGCATTTTGACAGATATTTAATTTCCTGCACTGCCTTGCTTATGCCCGTGCCCACACAAATTGTGCAATCACTAACATTTTACCTGACCTTTTTATGACTGACTGAATGTACCAGGTTTTATCAAGGAACACCGCATATGCACCACAAATATCAGACCAGAATTAGAAACACCTATAAAGAGCTTCAGGGAGTTATCACAGGGATTTGACTCATTTTCTCCAAATGACAGTTCACTTAACTCTTCAGTAAAATACAAACAATAGAACACACTCCTGTGCTTAGAGGGCCATCTTGTGGCGTTAAAAGGTATTCAAGTTCAAATCTTCAAAAGTTAAAAATCCCCCAGATTTCATCATAAGAGTCTGTTTGTCGTTGATGGAAAAATCTCTGTCATAAAGCATGCTGACATCTGAGTAATACATGGTACTGTGCATCTTCTAACAATCCTGCCTCGTGTTTATAAGAATATACATTGTGAGTTTACGCAAACCCTGTCACCTCATCGGTATAATGTATATTTCAAAGTGACAAATCTTGCCATTTTATACATCTAGCCTATCCAACTATGTATTAAGATTGGGGTTAAAGCCATTTTACACCTCCTTAGCTGTACGACATGTAATGGTTAACATCATTTCTGTCATCTGAGCCCACAGCATAGGGCAAATGTTTTAGCCAAATATCAAGCAGCAGAGATAAGTGGTTGTTCACCTGAGCTAGTCCTGAGCCATAAAGTAATGTTCATCACTCTGACTCTCAGTTGAAACAGTTTCAGTTGTATATAGAGCAGGATACAAAGGGACTGTCCAAAACTGAAAACAATATAGATCATTGTAAATAAAAAAAGAATTTAAAAAATGTAGCGTTGATTACAAATCCCCTCCATATTGTGCCATTTTAAACTTAATCACCAGATATTTAAAAAAAAAAAACACACTTCCTTCAAACATTTAGATTATTGAAATATTAATTTACAGTATGACGAAAGTGTAAGAAATCCCTCTCTCTGCATTGTCAACATATTGAACATTCCCTAAGCACATACAAGTCATGCAGCTACTTTTAAGTAGAAAGCAGAAACGAAACTCTTGGCTTAGAGACAAGACGATCCCTCCAATCAGTTCAATGTGGTTTATTTATACATAAAATGCTTCCATGAGAAACACAAAAATAACACGTTATCCACTAAAAGCCTGTATGAGCAGTGAGGCTGAAAGTCACACAGACACTTCATCTAGGTTTGGCAACAAATTGAAAACATTTTGCTTTCTTCTCATTCCCAACAGGATCACTGATAAAGGTCCTCAAGCTATTAAGAAATTTTTATAGAAGCCCTAAGCAGTTGAGAAATGTAAGTCAGCTGATGATGGCATTTATATGACGTATGCCAGTTTAAGGGATCTCTTCCTTTAAATGAACTGATACGAAAGTAAGTCATAAACTGTCCAAGGTAGAAATAAAAACACATGGGTTAAAAAAAAATTCACACAAAAAACAGTAAATCAAGTAACTGTTATGGGAAAATGAAAAAAGCAGTTAAAGAACCCCTGACCAACCACACTGTTTTAAGAGATAATAAGATATATAAGATATTATTAACTAAAAGCCAATTAGATTTTAATGTATACTTAATGCTACTTAATGTTGTTTGTTTGTCCCACATTCTCTGGAAGTTTGTTCCAGCCGCCTTGAGTGTAATGGGTGAAAAGAGCATCGTCAAATGTCTTTGTTTTGCTTTGTAGAACAACTAATAGCTAAAAGATAAAGGTTGGTAGGAAGTTATTGGAGTTTTAAACAGGTTCCTGCAGCCGTGTGTCAGCGAAACATTTATCACTGCACTGCCATTACAATTCCAGTAGAGATTCAGTAATGGTGCTTTAAAATGTCTTCTATTTGCTCTCTAATTTGCACATGCTCTACATCTTAGAAGTCTCCTCTTCAACTAGTCTGGACTGGGGGTCATAAATTGGCAATAAGCAATTAGTTGGGTTTTTATCAAAAGCGCAGTTAGCTGCATCCACACATTTTCTGAACATGGAATCTTTTTCATCTTGAAATTGGAAATCTCAATGAAGACCTAACTGTCAGATTGCCTGCTCATTTACTTGGGTAAGGTTTGAAAATAGCCACTTCCACATTTGACTCTATTCCCAAAAAGAGCAGAAGTGAACACTGTAAAGAAAAATCCATTCTCATGCTATTTGAGATTTGATCAAAATCTTTTTCTTAAAAAGCATACTTTTGATGTTTTAAGGGATCGTTTCTTTTTCTTAACATAACCACATTCAAACCACATTCAAATTTCTAAGACACAGCTACTGCACAGTTTTATGCAGGGTATGTATTTTTAAGTATTAACAAAATTGACGAGAAACATTAGGACAAAAATTAAAATTAATAATTTGCTAGATGTATGAATACATTAATGTTTTGAGGAGTAGTAGGGAAAAAAAACATGTTACAGTTATTTAAAAGTGAAAAAACACCTGAAGCCCAATAAATGACATATTTCTGTACAGAACCTTATTCACAAAAAAAAGTTTTGTCAGTATTAGACATATTATATTATTCTATTGGTTGCTGCTAGAATTTCCCAAAGAAGTTTACTTAATCCTGTTGAACTAGGGGCTTCTTTTGCTTCAAGCTATATAAATTACCTGTTAATCTTGGACTGTGCCCCATAGGTCGCTTTAAACATATGTATCAAGGTCACATTTAATTAGTCTCACCAATGGCACATTTGACCGGAACAGAGGCTGCAGCCTGATGTAGGGCGGAGCTTTGGCTTTGGGTTTGAAGTGTTACTGAACCCGCTCTCCTTTGGGGTCAGGGGCCCCCTTCAGGTCTTTGAAGGCGTCTTGAGATACATTCGCGGAAATATTATGGAGATGAGCAAACAGCACATTTCCATGGTTTAGACACATTGTCGGTGAAGTTTAGCCAGCCTTTTGCTCTTGCTGCTGTTCGTTGCGTTGTTGGTTCTCGCTTGAGCAGTGGATGATGGCTGGATTTTGAACTGAGCCGCAGAAAACGAAGAAGAAAAAAGATCTATTCCCAGGCAGGCATCATCCCCCTCAGCCAATGACCGCCCACAGTACAGGGGGGGGAGAGAGAAAGTGCCGCTTTGTGAATGACGGGAGCGGCGGAGGACAAAAAACAAACTTTACTAATCATATTCCAAGCTGGTGACGATTTTACATTCAGCTGAAAAGTTGCGACAGCCCAACAAGCGATACTTGAGCCACAGCAACCGAGAAAACAGGGTAAGTTGCGTCGCCTTTTGGGACCTTGTGTTGAGCACTAGAAAGCAGATTGACAGCCTTTTTTCGACGGAAAGATGCAGGCATAGCTGCCTAACCGTGACTGGAATAATTGTCGAAGATGGGAGATGATTTCGGGGCAGAATTAAAAACTACAGCCCCCCCCCCATATTTAGAGGAACTGTCGTGCAAACCAGTGTAGCCACTTGAAGACACATTTTTTTATAGTTAACGTTGCTGCTGTGAAGATTTCGAGGGATTTTGAAAGCACTTGGGATTTTCAAATTGCATCATACCACGCTAAACTAACCTTTTCAAATATATCGTTGGGATTTATCTCAGGCTGTGTGTCCATTAAGTTGTTTAATCCTATCCAATCGCACCCAAAGCTTTTATTCATGCGAAGTTTCCATCTGCTTGCCAGTGAGTTTCGCAACATGTCATGACTCATGCAGAAGACGTGCATTCCCAATGTCACCATGAACAAAAAATAGACCCATAGAGGACCCATTCATGATATTATGAGGTTTCTACTCATAAGTCCGCTGTACGAGTGGTTAGAAATGAAATTAGATTACTGGGAACAACCCTTTTATACAGCATTCATCATCCTTTTTATGGTGGCCCGTTGATTTGAATAATTTTATTGGAGTTTACTCACTGAGTTATTTTATTTGCTGAGTAATGCAACTGGTGGTTTTTCTTGCAGAACTTGCCCCTGCTGTTGAAGCATTTCGAAAGAAGCTGTAAATGATGCTAGTCGGTTTAGCCTGTGCCATCTATCTCTGCCTGGTGGGGGCGGTCAGCGGTGACCCCTGCCTCATTATCAGTGAGATCAATGCCGACAACCCAAGACTGGACACGACTGAGTTTGTGGAGTTGTATCACACCAGTGGACAGCGGGCCTCCCTGGATGGCTACACCCTCGTGTTCTATAATGGCAATGGAAATATAGCCTACAAGGTGCTGGACCTCAAGGGCCACACTACAGATGACAGAGGTTTCTTCTTGGTGGGCTCGGTGGACATGCTCCCCAAACCGGCCATCCTTCTGCCTCCAAACACAGTCCAGAACGGCCCAGACGCAGTCGTCCTCTACCACACATCTGCTGCCCGCTACAGCGAAAAGATGAACGTCACCGCTGTTGGGCTTGTGGATGCTGTCGTCTACATGACTCGCCGCACTGGAGGCGCAGAGTTCCTGGCTGAAATTCTGACGCCAGGGGAGCCAGCCTTTGTTGAGGACGAAGCGGCACTTGAGGGGGACGAGTCCATCGAGAGGTGCCTTCTCTCTGAAGATCAGTGGGGCTTTCGGGTGTCCTCGCCTTCCCCGGGTCAGCGGAACAACTGCACTCCGCCTGCCTCTGCACCAAACATTCCTCTGATTACTGAGCTGAAGCTGGGTGGAGGACAGGTGGACGGGTTTGTGGAACTGACCAGGGAGGCTCCAGCTGCAGGTCCTGTAGTGCTGGTAGTGTTGGATGGGAAAACGGATAGGGTCAGTGTCAGTGTGGATGTGGACCCCTCCAGAAATGGACTGATTTCTGTGACCATAGAGAAGAAATACATGAAAGGTCAGTTCTCAGTGCTCTGAATAGTGTTATGTGCCCTACACTTGAAATTAAGTACTGAATTATATTTAGTTTGCGTCAGCTTTGTAGGTTTTCAGTTTGGAAGCAAAGGAGGACTGCTTTGTGCTTTAGTTGATTTTATTCCATTTACTGAATAATTTCATTATAAATACTTTGTTCCTGTTGCGGTTTCCTCTCAGGAGATGAGTCTGGCGCAGTGGCCATTTACAGTGGCAGAGCTACAGACTTCCCGGTGGGGAGTCCACTGAGCCAGATACAGCCTCTAGATGCATTTGTGTTTGCTGGACCTGGAAACAAGCCAAGTGCCAATCTCACAGAGACTCTCATCCCAGGCAGGCAGCCATACCAGCTTAGTACCAGGCAAGAAATTTTGATAGTTACAAACTCTTTTGAAAGCAAAACTACCCAAGTTGTATGACGTATATTCAAAATAACGAGCTCCTTTTTTGGTTAATGTGTTTTTTGTATGACTCTCAAAAGTATAGGCAATGTTCAGTCATTGTTTTTTATTCTATGGTTTCAAGTGTTGAGCGATGCAACAAGTTAAGTGTGCTTTTCAAATGGAAGGACGTGGTCAGCATATGACTTCAGTTCCTCTTTGGTTCGCAGTGTCATCACAGTTTAGCAGGAGTCAAAAATAGTCTCTTACTCACGCTAACTCGCACACACTTCAATAATGTTTGCACTTGAATTCGACAACCAAGTTCCACGAACACCCCTCCTGGAAAAATGTCCTCAGCTTTGCGCGCCCCCGGGCGGCTGTGCTTCAGTGCAAAGGTGCTTTCCACATGCTGATGTGCCGACGTGATGCTGACACGAAGCCACACCGAAAACAATCACTGAGAATTTGAATTGGTATATATCTATTTAAAAGATATTGCTATTGGACAGCATGACATTTAAATTAGTTTTTCCATTGTGCAAAAAATTGAATGTGCCATCCTCCACTAAACCATATCTAATATACATCTCTTTTAATCACAATAAGAGTCACTTCATTGCCATTGTTTTTTTTTTAATGATTTAATTATATCGTCAGTTTGAGAGAGGGAGGCTTCTATCTCAGTCGCTGCGGTGTGGCTACCTGGAGTAGAGATCCTGGTATGTTCTGGGAGGCCCCACAAACTCCCGGACAGCCCAACCAGTGCCCCTGGCCAAAGATCTGCCCTCACAGCATTGGTAAGTGTTTGGATTTTCTTCATGCATTACTAATACATTTAGGCCTGACGCAACATGCCTTTGCCCATGTTTAGAGGGCATCTCGAGTGAATTAAAATGTTCTCCTGGCTTGTTGTGCTCCATTTAGAGAGCTAGAAAGTGAGCTTCGTATTTTTCGGGGGCCGGCAACTGTAGAGGTGTTTCTTAAATGGAATGGAGCTAGATGGCTGTCTGTTGTGGTGCTCAAACATTTGAAATACTCGGCAATAACATCTGAGTCCAGGTCAAGATTGGGACCCAACAGAGGGAAGTGTTTAGCTACTCATGATGGGATGATCTTGCTCCTGCAGCCCTGAGTTTCAGCTCTTGTTGCACCCATTCCATGTACTCTGACACAAATAAGTACCATTTGATATATTATTACAGTTCCTACATGCAACGTGGAATAATATTCCCATTGAAACTACATAAAGCTGCTTTAAGTTTGTGATATAATATTTTTTTATTATTGGCCTATTTACGTTCTCTCTATGCAAGCTGTTTGTTTCCCTGTTCGTATTTTTTCTTCTTCTACATACCTGCTTTTAACTTTTGATTCTTAAAGTGGAATTTGATCTTTTGTTTGATCATGCTCTTTATGTTTTACTTTCATTGCAGACAAATCAAAGTAAGATCTAGTTCGGAAAAGTTTCACCCTTATGAAGATGATTTAATCTGACCAAAGGCTCCAGAAGAGATCCATGTAGTGAGATTTTAATCTCAAATGCCTTTTTCTTAAGAAGAAAAACACATTTTTAACTTCAAGATCTGTTGAATATGTACGAAGACTTTATTATAGCTCATTGGTTGCATAGTTCAGTGTCTGAGTTGGATTCATACACCTTTTTGGTTCAGTCTTATACCGATCTATATTGATGTCATACTAGGCATGGACTGATAGCTTTGCTCCAAGATGCACTGGGATAAGACTGTTAAAAAAAAAAAAAAACAACAACAACTCATGGAGTGGAATTCAAAACACGAGACATTCAGCTTTTATCAGCAATACTCCTACAGAGACAAACTTTTAAACAGACTTTTATATATTTACTGTTTATTTATACATAAACGGTCAGATTTAGCAGGAAAGCAAGCGGTGGCTCCGTAGACGTCTCTCTTGTACCAGTTTGAATTAAGTACATTTTGGTCAGGCTTCACTTTCCGACAAATCTTTAATGAGCTCTTTAAGAGTTGAGACTTGGTTTTAGGTTGGACTTGGAAAGGGTTTGGAAGGCAGGAATTGGAGTCTGACATGTAATTATAACTGATGGAGAGAAGAGAGGACAGCCCCAAGCAGTGTTCTCATTGAGCACCCGGATGGCCTGTGGGAAGAAGCTCCTTTTAAGCCTCGCCATGTTGGTCCTCAGGCTGTAATCTTCCTGATGGAAACACAGAAAACAGGCCACGATCCGGATGATTTTAACCCCTGGCTATCCTCTCTTGTTCTGTAGGGTGTGTGTATATGTCCAGTTGGGAAAGCAATGCAGACATGGTGCTCTTATCCAGCAGGAGATGAAAATGCTGCTGTGCCCTAACCACAGTGTCCACAGGGGTGTTTTACCACTGTGGGAAATGTGTTGCTGTGTTTTCTGACTTGCACTACTCTTTTCCTATCATCCTTCACACCATCTTTTGCTGTCCTTGAGTTCCTGCAGTGGAACGCTGCTCATGTGACCTCCAGGGTGGAGTGAACCAGGGGTTGTTTGTTTCTGCTAACCTTCTCCCTTGTATTCCCTGTGATTTTTTTTTTTTAAGAAGGCTCCACTTCATAGCATGATACCTTCCAATATCTGCAATCAGCTCTTTAGTTGTTCAGTGAGAACACGTTCCCATCTACTTCCCCTCCGATTTAGTGTCATTGCAGTAAATGTATAGCCTGGCTGACGCGTCCACATCTCGATGAGATGGTGTTCTGGGAACTAGGTGTGCATTTTCTCGTATTTGAGGCGTGGTTTACGAATGCCTAGAGCCGTTTATTGGGCGCTACGAATGTCTATCAAATGGCATCTGGTTCTTCCCATGCTGCTTTGCGCGCGATTCATAGCCAATTGTGTCACTTGTAGAGTGACAGAAATTCGACGAGGAAGAAAAAGACGCGTTGCTCTTTTTTAAAAGTAAACTTGCGCTCTAAGCTACTTAAAACACTTTCTAAGGCTGCATCGAACGGTAACGTTGTGTCCGCTGCCATGTTGGATTAACACTCTACAAGCTTCGGTGTCGCGCATAGACGTCGTCATAGTCTTGCTGCCCCCCCCCCGTTCTGTGATTGGTTCCCTAACTCAGGCAAAAATAAGGGCAGTGGTTTCCAGGCTGCCTTTGCAGTGTGAATGATATCGCGCGCAAAGCAGCATGGGAATTCCCAGGCTAGTAAATGTATGAAATAAATGGAAAATGCTACTTTAAGTTTCACAACCTCTTTTTCATATAATCTTTTGGCTCATGATGTGGTCGATTTTAAATGATTGTGTCACCCTTTCATTCCCCTTAATTTCCTGCAAACTTTTTTTCAGTCTTGTGAAAAGGTTACAGCACACTTAGCAGTTTAAACTGTTCACTTAAACAAACTGAAAACAAATCACTGGTGATTCAGGATGCCACGTTGAAAGTTTGACATTTTTTACATCAATCCAGTGCAGCTTGATAAACAGGAATATGATGCAGCTCTAACTCATTAGAGTTCATAAGTCTGACAAAATTTTCCCAAATTTTACATTTATTGTTTTCTTTGTGTAATTTCCCATCATATGGCATGAGAAAGGGGCTGCACTTGCACAACAAGAGGGTTCCTGGTTCAAATCCAAGGTGGGGCCTTTCCCCATGTATGTGTGGGTTCTCTCCGGGTACTCCGGCTTCCTCCCGCCATCCAAAAACATGCATGTCAGGTTAATTGGTGACTCTAAATTGTCCCTAGGAGTGATTGTTAGCGTGCACGGTTGTTTGTTTAGTTTGTCTCTGTGTGGCCATGTGATGGACTGGCGACCTGTCCACCCGCAACCCTGAAATGGATTAGGCTTGTATAGAAAATGGATGGATGGTATGAGAGAATCCCACAGTATTTTCTAATAGACATTATCAAGTGTATGTATGTTTGTTATATTTAGTTAATTTCATTTCAGTTTTCTTTACCCATTCTGTACCCATTAATTTTTTCCTGTTATGCTTTTTAGTGATTCCAGGAGGAACCGATTCACCACCTCACCTCCCACCCTGGGGAAATGGTGACTTCCTAATCAATGAGCTGAATACCGATACGCCCGGTGCAGCTGAGGATGGAGAGTACATCGAGCTTTGGCATCCATCAGGTCGCAGAGTCTCCTTGCAGGGAATCTGGATTCTGCTGTTCAGTGCGCACAACAACAAACCCTACCGGGAGATCAGCCTGAGCGGACACTTCACCACTGCCAAAGGTTATTTTCTGCTGGGCAGTGACAGGTTGGTGCCAGCTCCGTCACTTCGTCTGCCTCCCAACACCATCCAGAATGGACCAGATGCTGTGGCGCTTTACCGCAGTCCTTTTGGCCCACCGTCGGCTACCCAAAGGGGTATCCCTACTAAAGGCCTGTTGGATGCAGTCGTGTACCGACAGAGGGGATCCGATAAGGAGGCACAGGAGCTGAGTAAAGCTCTGACTCCAGGACAGCTGCCATTGCTGGAAGACCCAGAGGTCCTGCCTGGTGATGAAGCTCTCAGCCGCTGTAGAGGCCTATACCCCTTTGACCTGTCTGCTTTTTCTGTAAGTACAAAGGAGTACAAAGAAGATTAAGTCTTTATTTCTAATTGATAAAGCTATTAGCAGTCAAATTAATGGGTCAGTATTCAGGAGCATTTTCTCATCTTCTTGAGCCCAAAACTTGATACAGCAGTAGGGATTTGTTATGTTTTTTGTTTTTTTTTAAATAATTCTATGCAGTACATCACAATCATTTTAAAACTTGTTCAAGTTCTAAACATAAGACTTATAACGATCACTGTAGGTGGCTCCACCCACCCCTCTGAGGGAAAACAGCTGCCCTCGCCCTCCTCCAGCCCCTGAAGGTGTTGTCATCAGTGAGGTGGCTACTGGCTACTGGACCAATCACAGCCAGCAGAGGGCCTTCGTGGAACTGCGCGGGCCACCCATGACAGACCTGCAGGGCTTAGTCCTCTCTGTGTTTGACCAGGGGCGCAGTGGGACAGTCTTTGCACTTCCTTTGACTGGATCTCTTGACCATGATGGGTTTTACATAGTTGGAAATGTCACCGGAGCAGGTGAGGGAAGTGCAAGACCTGGCAGCAGAGGGACCAAATATTTTCTACATCCTGCTTACACCTTGCCTTCTTCTATTCTCTTGTCCTTACTTTGTGCTCTACTTTCCTCTCTCCCTTGCATAGATCAAACCTTCCCGGCGGGCTCCACGGTGCCTGCCCGAGGTGCAGTGGTCCTGTGCTATGACCTGTTCAGTGTCTGCAGGGCTGGCACCGCACTGACCAACTCTAGCCTCAGAGATGTTCTGGTGTTCAGTGAAAACCAACAGCTGCTTTCCTCTCTGTCCACCACCAGAGGGAGACATGTCATGCCAGCTCTTAGGTAAAAACACACCGTGCCAAACATCATGATGTGCTTTAACTGATTCACTCAGTGACAGATGAAATGTGTTGAAAGCAACATACTGATATTTTAATTTATTAATACTTCCAGAGTAAAAGATTTTGACTTAATGGATATTTAGATGTAAGATCTTGGTTCCTTTCAAGGATTGGCATCACAACTGATTCACTTTTAACACAAGTTAGAAATCTGCTTTGCCTGGGATAACCATCTTAATATAGGGAAGCGTCGAAAAAGATTAAATTATCATAGTTGAATTAACTGGCTTTGGCTCCTACTCCATTATTTCTTTTATCATTTTATGGATCCAGTAAGATGCTCATCAGAGGGTGCCTTCAGATAGACCTTAGTAAAGGTTAAGTGCTTTCACTTAGCTTTTTTCTCCGTTTAAAGACGCAGTATTAAAACCACTAAATGGCATTGATTATCTTATTGGTATGGCATTGATAATCGTGTTTATGTTAGTAAGAAATGGCTTTTAGGTTTGGAAGAAAAGCCTGTTAGAAGACCTATCGGGAGACTCAATAATGACAACTGTCCACCACCAAAAGAGTCTACAATGGGCATGTCGGCGTCAGAACTGGACCAGAGAGCAATGAAAGACAGTGGCCTGGTCTGATGAATCATATTTGTTTCCTGTCATGTGGTGGATTTGGTGCTTGTGTGTTGTTTACTTGGAAGAGATGTCAGCAGGATGAACTGTGCAAACTAGGCAAGCCAACAGAGGCGGCGGGATGATTTTGGCAGAGTTCAGCTGGTAAACCTTGGCTCTTGGCATAAATATGGATGTTACTTTAACATTGTTGCAGACAACGTACATACCTTTCTACTAATGGTATTCCCTGGTGGCGGAGGAATGTGCCCTGCCACGCTGCAAAAACTGTTCCTGACTAAAATCGTTTGAGGAACATTAGAAAGAGAGCGCAGCGTTAAAGTGTTCTGTTTACTGTTGTAGCCAAATCAAAGATTCAAGGAAAATGGCGTTAGCTGAGTTCATTTACACACCTGCTCTGCGCCACTTGACGCGCATTTTTAGTTTCAAGTTGAGTGCTCACACACTCGGTCGCCCATTCGTTATGTCGCTGAATGAGTGTTGCCCTGCAACAGAAGTTTGCATCATTATGAACAATGACAGCCATTTATATTTGCAAAGACAGGCTAACAAAGACGTCTCTCTGTATCATGTAACTTAAGAACCACGTGCATGTTCAGAGTCCCTGAATTTAGGATTAGACTAATTGTCGTACGGGCCCAACATTATACAGTTATACAACATATGGAGGCGTGCATTGAGTAGTAAAGTGAGTGACTAATGTAGTCAGACATGACATGTGGCCATTGTCACTATATGTATTACTGTATAATGATACGTAAATCTCGGTGGTAGAGTTTTTCTTTGACTTTATTACCACCATCGCTCCCGTGTGACTGTTTGTGCAGGTCAGTGGGAGATGGTCCTGTCTCTCTCAGCCGGTGTTCATGCTGCGAGGTTAGGAGCCCGTCCTCCTGGACAAGTTCGTCTCCCACACCTCACAGCACCAACCTCTGTCCGAGCTCGGCCTTCTCAAGTCAAATCGATCTTTGCCTCGGACCCCTGTCCAAAGACTGGCAAGAGCAGTCTGGAGGTAAGGCATCATGACATTTATCACAGATCATCATAGATGTGCGTCACGAATGGTAAAGCTCCCTGAGTTTTGGACAATATGAACAAAGGCTGCTCTATTTTGACAAAAGAAAAAAAACCTCTCACATAGTTGGGGAATTTGTGCAAATTCTCCGTCATGCAGATGATTGGAACTCCTGCGTCCCAAACCAGAAAGCAGACGAACCTCTCTTTTTCTTTCTGAACTTGTTTCACTTCTCATCTAAGAGGCTTCCTAGCAAGCTTGTGTCTTGAGCACTTTTCATCTCAGAGATGAAACGCCTCTTCCCCGAGAGGTGAAACGTCTCTCAAGAGCTGAAAGAAGGTCATGTTTCTTTCTCCTAAAGCTCCAAGAAGTACCGTGCGCATAATCAGAAAATATTTGACTGATCGTTAGCACTTCAGAACAACAATTCCAATGGCTTCACCCACCCCATGTCTGAAACTGAACCAGGTAAAACTGGATCTATTTTTTTTCCTGCAGTTAACAATTGATACCAGACTGATACGGTATTACATAATGAAAAGTTAACGTGGTCTGGTTTTAAATGAGCTGAGTCCTGGTGCACAGTGGTCGAGTCATGTAAACATGCTTTTTTTCTATGTACAAAACCCCCAGGGCAATGTTGCAATGTTTACATAATCAGTGGTGGGGAAAAAATGATTGATAAAAAAATTCCATCAGTTAGCCAGTCCCAATTTAAGTTTTCTGAGGCGTTTTTTTACATCGATACTTTACCTGAACCGTTTCCTGTTTTCGCAGTCTTCTTTATGGCCATATGACCACCTTCGCGACGCCGTGTATTTTAAATTTCTGCCTTACCAGCTAGAGATTTTGCTCCCATATCATTAACAAATGAGGAGCACAGTTTTAATTACATCTCTAATTTCATTCGAATGCATTTTTACCTTTCTCATCATACAGGTTTAAATATTGACACCAGAGACGGCTGCGTTTGACCTTTAACTACATGATTTGTTTTTTTCGCTCCCCAGCGTTAGCCTTTCTTCATCGCTAGTTGCTGTTTATTCACACATTAAATGTTTTGTCCCTGGACTGCTCACAACTTTGATCTGCTAAACAAAAGTGTGTTAGATTTTTTTTTTTTTTTTTTTGCAATTATTAAAAACTGGAAATCAAGGGGAAAAAAAATGTAATTATTTTTTGGGTAAATTAGTCTATCCAAAGGTTTGAAATTTTTAGTCCAAGCTTTTTTATTTTAACATACAATAACAGCTGTGAGTTGTTTCTGTTTGCTCCAGATTGCAATAGTTTAATTCATGGGAGAAAAGTAGCAGAGGTGGCTGACTACTTGGAGCAGAGGTGTCACTGTGGCATTTCAGCATTGTATCTTCAAGGTGAGGCACTTTCAATTATTTTTTTTTCGTCTAAGACAACAGACCTTCGACATCGCTACCATGAGCACATCATTATATCTCAGGGCAGGTACATTTTAAATAAGCTGCCTGAATGTATAAACAGACGGCTCAAATTCATTAATAATGTAGCAACTCCCAAAAGTTGACCATCACTAAGTAGTGATGCCATAGCAACCCCAGCAACCACTTCAAATTAGAGAAGCATATCCTATAGATAGACTCAGATGTAACATTTCTTCATTCACTGTCCCTTCCTGCATTCTTCATATACTGTGAATTGTGCCATTAGTTGTAAGTTTACATCTTTAAGAAAATGTATTTCAGCCAAATGAGATCATGTCCTTAGAAGTTACATTTAAGCATTTGTCTGCATGTTCCTTTTCAAGGGGCCAACTTTTCTTGCATGTCCGGGTGGCTGCGAGTGTGGGGGAACATCCAGGCGCTGTCGGACCATCAGAAGACCCTCATCCTCCAGACATCGCACGAGAATCCTTCGCCTGCTCAGGCAGACGCCTGTTCCTCTCCCACCACTGGCCGTTATACAGGCACAGGTTAGACGTTTCTTGTTGAATATCTCCAGCTCCCCAGGGTGACGCACTTGGTTTGTTTTTATGATACGGTGTCATACCTTATTCATTATCATTATCCATTGGGTATCAGTCAGCATCAGCATGTTGGATCTTTAATCAGACGACTAATTTAATAAGAACTGAAATATACACGTAGTTAAAGTTTTCTTGGATAAAAGTAGATTAGTCAGACATTATTATCATCATCAGTTGAGTCTACCTGTGCAGTGTGAAGCTTTATTCCCACATACACACATGCTCCCTGTGTGTTTTATTCTGAAGTTAAGACACATTATAATGAAGATTTTCCATCACAAAGCACACTGCAGGTCATTGAAAACGTCTTCCTGTTTATTCACTTTCTCACAGATAACATTTCTTAACCGACATCTTTCGTGCGGTAAATACAGTTATTACAGCTTTTCCGAGTTGACTCTGTGACTTGCAAAGCCTTTTCAAGTGTGTGTGTCTCCCCTTCTGCTACTGTATGTTGTACTGTACCTCTGTTTTTAAAGGTTTTAACAGGATACTCAAAAAAGAAGGCACAGAGACCCAGGATGTTTTATAAAGTTAAAGAAATCCCGTAAATGACACAGCACCGTATAACGCCAGCTTTAAACTAGTTCATTGAGAAACAGACAAAGGCTGAAAGGCAAGCATTTGACAGCTGTGTTAGGCGAAGAATCTTAGATGGAATCTTAGATGGAATCTTAGATGGAATCTTAGATGGAATCTTAGATGGAATCTTAGATGGATTGAGTAGCACCTGCCAACACACGATGCACAAGACACCAATCCTTCCTAAGTGTTCAGGTTCAACATGGTAAATGCATGCTGGAGAATGGACTGTTCAGACTCGCGTAGAATGCATTTCAAGTGCATCCGTTTTTCTTCAGTATTGACAAGAGCTCGCATTCGAGCCTAATTTAATACCTATTTGGGAAACGAAAACTCTTAATCTGTTTAGATTTTAACGTGTAACCCTGTTATAAATCTCACAGGCTTAGTCGTTTTTCCACTGGTGCTGTTATTTTATCCAACTGGGGGAAGATTTTTGCACATTAAACTTTAATCCATGTCTCTGTGGCATTTATGTTTTATTTCTTTTACTGATGATGTGTTTAAAAGAAAAGATGAAAAAAATCACCCCAGGAATGTCTAAGGGCAGCCGGTTTGCTCACAGAGCTGACATCGTGTTGATGAAAACTGCACAACACTGTGTGTCATGTCATTTATACATTCTTACACCATTAAATGAGGTGTTCTGGGTGGGCCGGGGGGAAATAGAATATTGAGAAAAAACAAAAGTTGAATTGGAAACCAAGACGAATAATTTTCATCACTGTTTATTGAAGCTGAACTTTCAAAGTGTTTGAAATGAATCCCAGTTGTAGCACTTGCAGCTCCTTATGTGTGACCTGTCATTACCATATTCAAAGTGATGAATGCAATCCTGTAAAGAAAAGAAAAAAAAGAAGCACCTTTTTCAAGTACAAAGGGAACAAATTCAGTTAACACAGGCGAGGTGAGGATGTTGCCCTGCAAGTCTGCTACACAAACTGTGTATGAAGCGAGCGTAGTCTGAAAAAAATAAATAATTCAGTGTATGTTCAGTGAACTGAGAGTTAAAAACTGGAATAAATTGCGTCTGCTTCACACTGAGACAACTAAGAGGCCAAGCATAAGATGAAGGTAGGTTGATTAAAAGAATTTAGAAAAGGGAAAAAAAAGATTTAGATTGTTGCACTTTAAAAAAAAAAAAATGCTGCTGGAGAAAGTGAGGATGGAGAGGTGACGGCACGATCATCAGATTGGATTTAACTGTTGAGAGAGCTCAAAAAAAAAAAGCCCAACGACAACAAAAGAACAGGATGGTCGACAGAGGCAGAGTAGCTGTAACCGTGATTGGCTCTCTTTTTCAGTCCTGCTTGCTTTGCTTGGCAGCATTGATGAAGTTGTTGACTTGTTATTAATCATGAAGAGAACACAAACGTAATAATTTCTCCCTTTTGGCCTGCATAGTTTTTTTCCTATAATAAAACTAATATAACATCTACATATATTCCAGACGTTGGCTACATATCATGACTAACTGGAAATGTACAACATATTTAATCATGTTGGTTTCTTCATCAGAAATTGAAATGTAACTTCAAACCTTATCTTTATCATCTTTGCCTTCCAGGTGACGCCTCAGGTAGCCAAGTCAGTCCTGTTTCGGATGTGCTTGCAACCAATCCGTATTACAGATGAACTTAAACATTTTATTTTTGTTCCCTTTTTGTGAGCATGTTTGTTCCTCATAGTACATGAAAATCTGCAGTCTCATTCTTGATGGGTCCTGTAACATTCCGCCACATCGTTGCGGTTTTCGGTGGCTTTTGAAGTTGTCTTTGGTCAGCGTGATGACATTTTCATATGAATGCACACGTGCAGAGCTCAGACAAATATTCGTTTTTCACAATAGCGGTATTACATCCTTCAACTGTTCAGGAACTCTTCCCAGTTTGATCCGCAGTGGGCCTGTGACAACCTAACAGCTGTGCTGTTGTCTACAAAACTGCTTGTGCGATTTGTAGCATGTGATTAGGTTATAGTGTTTATGTGTACTGTTTTTATTTTTCATTTCTGAAAGCGTAACTCGGTCTTTGTTTAACTTTCCCCTAGCCTCTGCCCTGGGGTTGCAGATTGGGCTGATAGTAGCCGTGCTCCTGCTGCTGGGATTAGGTGCTGCTTCGTTCACATATTTCTACAGAAGGAGGTGAGGACTCTTCAGTTATTCCCCTCTTTTTTTTTTCTTTTTTTTTTTCTCTCTCTTTTGCACTCAGTATGTGAACTGATGAGATTTCTCAAATCCCATCTTTAAACTGACACGGCTGCAATTTGTGTCTGCTTTTTGCAAGAGATCTTCTCCTTCATGATCACACAGTGAAGCCTGTGGACAGGGCTCATAAATCATGTCAAGCTGAGGATTGAAACGGCTCACTGAGCTCAGTTTATGGTAACGACAGCGACTCGCTTCAGTTGCTTGTTGCCTGTGCTGCTACCCAAAAAGTTGGAAGTATGAACCCAATGTTCAGCTGCAAGATGTGTTAACAAAGCAAAGCAACAGACCCACAATTCAATTTGGCAACCCAAGACATCCCGCTTCTGATATAAGTGAAACTCCTGAAGCCTAAAACTCACTTTTTAATTATTAAGAATTATTTTTTAAATGATATGGAATATTACCTTTTTGACGACTCAACTGCAAAACACATAATGAAAGATGCCACTCTCACTGGTAAATGAGGTTTCCGATCCATCTTTTAGCTTACCTTCTTTTAGAAGCCAGCACATCTCATGCTCTGTTGATTCAGTTTTCAACATTAGTTCTTCACTGCGTCTCACCAAGCTTTCCCGCCCTTAAAGTGCAACCCTAAATGGTGGATGACCCGATTACGGTCACTCGAAACAATACGCGTAATCGGCGTTAAAAAAAAAAAAAAAAAAAAAAAAAAAAAAAGACGCTGCCATTCCTCCTCGTAATTCACATGTGCCGAACGGAGGGCGCTCAGCTCTGCATCGCTGTGTCCTAACGGACCTCAAGCTGGAATCGGATGAGCAACGACGGCGCTGTTGATTATTTCCACGATGCTGGCTCGATGTTTGCAAGCACACACAAGGCGGGCCCCCCCCCCTCAATCAATTTTGATCAACTTATCCCGTTTCACTGAGCAAGAATTCAAACAGTTTGAGGATTTTTACCATGGAAGATGAGCAGTTCAAAAAGTACGTAAGTGTTAAAATGGTTGAAATAACAAAAAAAGAGGGAAGGAGATTCATTTCTGGAGTTTTAGTGACATAAAGTGGATAATTTAGTAGACTGAATTGTACAGTTGGAGAGACAAAAGCTTCTGAGGCACTCCCAGTGTAGAACCAGGAGGAGGCCTCGGGGCAGACCCAGAACCCGCTGGGCAGATTGTATCCGTCAGTCGGCTTGGGAACAACTCTTTGCTCTCCCGGTGGTGGTGGCCGGAGACAAAGAAAGTACGGGGGATCTGCTTAGACTGTTGCCCCTGTGACACGGACCCTGACAAGGGGCGGAAAATGGATTGATGGATGGATGGAATGAAAGCGTGCAGATGACTGAATAGACCAACATTGAATAGAAAAAAGCTTCATGGTTCCTGCAGCTAATTAGTTGGGTTTTTTTTAAACTATATTCAAGGTTTCAAAAAGATGTGCCATGTTTTGGCTCAGCTGCACAGCGGTCATGCATTCTCAAGTTTTTGCTCAAAGTCATTTACACTTCATTCAGATGTTGATAATATTAAGATCAATCCTCATGTTGTGCATGTTGCGTTGCCCTGGCAACTGGCATGTAACTGCGGTGTGCAGATTATAAATGCTTTAAAGTTTGTGTGTCTTTTTTTTTTTTTTTTATGTTGTTCGCATTCTCAGGCGTCCGTTGGACTATTCCACCATGGAGCTGAGTGAACACGCAGAGGGGCTGTCTGATCTATAATCCAGTATTTGAATCAACGTGCTTCCATCTGGTAGCGCTTGCGTGTGTGGGAAGATTCCGCTGAGCAAAGAAGAGACGAGGATAATCGGAGGCTCTTTTGATGTGTACATAAGTGATTGTGGGGCTGTTCTGCCACGACTGCCACCAGAGGTGTCCTTCTGTGTCTTTTGGAAGATCACTGATGAACGTGACTTGTAATTGAGTGCGGCTGGATAAACTGTGACATCTTTCATGGCTCCAGTGACATGAAATGTGGACACCAACATAGTAAGATATTTTGGATGGAGGTACAACCTTTTCCTGTGAACATTGCTGGTTACTACCTGTTTGGATAATTAGGATGTAAGGGAGATTTTTTTTTTTTTTTTTTTTTTTGAATACTTGAGTCCTAAATGCTCATTTTTGTTGTTACTGTGGATAAAGCCTTTAAATTTGACCATGCCTTTGATTTTTTTGCAGGACGCTCAGCTGGTACTGCAGTGATTTAACATCATGCTTTATGATTAAGATATTTGTTCGGCTCACGTTTAATCTTAAGCCTGCTTGTTTCCCTGCTCCGTGTGTTTTTTTTTTTTTTTGTCCATTTTTAGATTGTAGTCACTCAAAAGGGCTCAAGTGTCCCTGAAATGTGAACGTAACTGTAACTTGTCGTATTTGTTTTTAACCACTTCTTTGTGCTTGCTTAAAGCAAACCTGTTTACATTTACCCTGATTTGAACCTGAGGAAAAATGGAGGCGCAAAACTGGAGTAGTTTCTTTAAATGAAGAATGTTTGTGCTTGGAAATGAGAGATTGCTTGGCATTTCCAGCTATTTTCTGTTTTACGTGTGTTTGGTTTGCCCACACAAGCCTCTCCTGTGCCTTTCACCTGTTCTCAAAAGATTGCTCACTGGTTGCATGGACTGCACAGCCCCGTCGTGCTGCTCTTCTCATCTGATGAGTTGCACAGGATTCAATTTGTTTGCTTAAATAACCTCAGTGAGATTCCCCCCCCCCTCCCCTATGTTTGTTGACGTTTCCTCTTGTCAAGCAGACTTAACCCGTGAAATCCAACTAATTTAACAGTGTGTTAACAGCAGTGATGTTGCTTCTCTCTAACTTCTTTTTTTTTTTTTTTTTTTTATTCTTTGTAAATGCAGACAAGCTAAGACAGATGAAGCCTTTTTGGTGTTTGCTGTAAAAATGGGCTTCCCCTTTAATTTTTCTCGTGAATGATAATTAAATGTGTTTTATTGTAAACATCTATATTCTAAATGTTGTGTTGGTGAAAAAAAGAGCAATTCCACACCAATATGCAAATGTGTTCACTCTTGAACGAAATGTCCTGCAGAAGCTACAATGTTTAAATAAAAAAAGAAAATTCAGAGTTAACACAGTTTAGTGTGAAGCTTCCTGTTGACACCATGTAAGCTTTTTTTTTGTCCTGCATATTCACAGATGCAGACTGGCAGTATTGAAATGTTATAAAATTATTAAGAGAAAACAGGAACTCGTAGAAGTTATTCATTAGGCCTGAAACATACGCGGGACAATTTCACCGTCTGAAACTCACACACTGAACAACTATTAACTCGAGACACTGGGGGGAAAAAACAGGCTATCTTCTACGCAAGTCATGAATGACAAGCTTTTGGGTTAATTCTGCCAATGTTCATGCGCATGTTGAAATAAACTTCTTTTCACAAATGTGCAGTTATTCCACCAACTGCTTGTCGCAGCTCTGTCTGACACCTTCTTGCTTCCACAGTCTGCTTCTCAACTGGTTTGATGGATGTACCGGTAACAGTTTTTTTTTTTGTTGTTTTTGTTTTTTAACCCTGTCCAGATTAGCTCAAAGAATATTTTCTTGCTTCATTAGAAAAAAGAACAACAAAAAACCCTGTTTTGTTCATTTCGCCCCTGTCTGATAAACCACTTGGTAGTTGCTGTGCTTCGGTGAACCTTTCTCATGTGTTATAATCTGTCATCTTCGCACACATCTATGATTAAACACCGACTGCAGAGTTGAGGACCTTTCTGTAAAGACTCGGTTAAACTTTCTGGTTTTGCATAATGTCACATTGCACGCGCAAGTAGAGCATATAAGCGCTTTCTTTTTCTCTCTCTCTACTCAACCTGCCAACCACAACACAGGAAAACAAGATAAGATAGACAGGAAGACGCCTCGATGTGAAACTACATCTCAGGCAACTGCTCACTGCATTCAGACTCGAGCTTCTTCGTTCCCTTGTCTCGTTGCATTTATTCAAACAGAGTTTACTCTAGAGGTTCCTCTACTTATGATATACCGTCGTGGTTTTTTTTTCCGAAAAATAATGGAGTTGACATACAAGTCGTCTGTAAATTTTGCAATTTCCATCTTCAGGTAATTGCAGCCAACTTCAACAAACCCATGGTGAGTGAGTTGAATTTGTTTTTCCTTTTTGCTGATCGTACATCGGTTACATGTTCTACTGACTCCGCTGCATTCACTGGACATATGATACGGTTCAGCCACAGAGACGCATTCAAACACGGTGACAATGTAACACGAGCGTGTCACTAATTGCTGTTGTTAAGACTGAACGGCGGAAGTTGCCAAGCGGTTTCTGCTGCGTCTGAGGTCTTACTTTTTTAATTTGGCTTCCTCTGTAAGAAGTTACGCGAGGACCAGCAAACCACACAGGAAAGCATCTGCAGCTTCCTGCTAATTTCAGTAAAAGCCCAGTTCTATGAACTTAAAATGTTTGTTGACCCTACTCTCAGTTCTCTGTTGGAATAAAGACCCATTCTAATGATGCGATGCATTTTACACACATTTAATAGGTGTGCTTCAGAATCTGACATTGCATTACAAATATAATACTATGTGATAATGTGGCTGAATCAGATTATACTGAAAAATCATCCTGGTCCTTACCAGGTCTGGAAAATTGGTTGAACAACAAAGCATGACCTGATAAACCTTTTCATTATTTATTTGACAAAAAGTTTGCCATAATGCAAAACTAAAAACACCATTCAGTAGCTTGTAGAGCCACCTTTTGCAGCAATAACGTGAAGTCACCATTTGGATTATGATACAAGGCTCATTATTCATTATTGTAGAGGAATTTTGTCTTTGCTTCAGTGCTTGAGGTTTGTGGGCTTTCGTTTTTGAAAAGTTCTGCTGCCACAGCATTTCAAACAGGTGGAAGTCTGGAGTTAAATTGGGTCATTGCGTCATGCTTTCCTTTTCAGCCATTCCGTCCATTTCAAGACCCAATTTCAGCCAAGCTTTAGCTGTCAGACATGAGACTCACATTTGACTCACTTGAGAACACTTTGGTATACACGTACAGTTCATGGTTGACACAAGGTGACTGCAAGGGGCCAGGTCCTGTGGCTGCAAACCAAGCTCGAATAATCACCGCTGCGTCTGACAGTTGGTGTGAGAGGTGTTTGGTTTTCACCAAATACGGCGCTGTGCATTATATGCTGCCTCTCCACTTTGGTCTCGTCCTTCATTTGAGAAAAGTCATTTGTAAACATTGGGTCAGATGGGGAACAGACATGACTGCCTGGTGTCAAAGTTGCTCGATATCCCAGAGCATTTAATGTCATGCAAAGTATAAGCGTGCTATTGTAGGCATAGCCATAGGAAAAGATAACCCTTTACAATGAGGTACACAACTCTATAGGTCAACTTTATAGCTCTCCTTTAGGAACTATTAGGAAAGGGCCTAGTAATTATTAAATAACTGTCCATTCATTCTCGATTAGTTGTTCTAGACTAAGATGGCACAGCCTTCAACAGTTGCCAAAAATGCTGTAAATTGGATGTGAAATATCTTCACTAAGCTAAGATGAAACCACAACGCTGAGGAAAGCAGCTGGTAGCTCTGGTTAAGAGCACCTGTCATGTCTACTTAATAGATTCTCATCCATGTGCAAAAAAGCTAAATTGCCATCTGTTTATCAACCCACGTTCCTGGAACAAAATGTTCATAAACTGTACTTTATGATTTCTTGATTTAATTTCTCCCTTTTGGCCTGCGTAGTTTGTTTTTACTATAATAAAACTAATATAACATCTATATATACTCCAGACGTTGGCTCCATATCATGACTAACTGGAAATATACAACATATTTGATCATGTTGTGTTGTTCATCAGAAATTGAAATGTTTTTATTTTTTATTTTTACAGACATATTGAAGTAGCAATGCATGACATACAGTAGAGATACAATACAGAGAATATTGTGACATTTGCACAACCTTTCACCACATCGATTTTCACTACATTAAAGAACTGTTTTTTGTTGTTTTTTTTTTTTTTGTACATAGACAAACAGAGCATTAAGAGCTGAAAGCCTCAAAGTTTCCCATGGAGAGGAGGGAACATTACGATTCTATCCTGGACCGAAGCAAGCGCATTACGTGGCAGGCCGACTGCTACATGGATCTGCAGTCCACGTCCAGCTCTGCCACATCACAAGCAGAGGGTAAGAGCTTCACTGCGTGTCCTTTACTCTTTGAAGTCTCTTAAGTTTCTTTTAAGTTGCTGTAGAGGTCTACTGGAATATTTAGAGTGATGGATGATAGGAACGTTTGGTCCTGACGGGGAAATAAGGCCAATCGGTGTTACTCAAATGAAAAAAAAAGTTATTTTTTAGTCAAATTGTGTATTTAAAAATAATGCAAATAAAGTTAGTTTTTTTTCATACTCTTACTAAAGTATTGTCTAGGAATTTTATTGCCAATGGAGACCTACATTAAATTTTGTTGTGGTGACAAATTAATAAATTTAGACTCGCTTACTTCGTGAACAATGACATACTGTTTACCATGTTCATTTATCAGTTTCCTGGGGAAAACTAGGAAGGGGTTTAGGAGGTTTGCAGGTGTTAAAGGTTGCTCTGACCTTTCAAGTTTTTGGACTGTGAGAGGAAGTGGCAGCGTTTGGCGAGAAGCCGCATATGCACAGGGAGAACATGGAAAAACTGCACACTGTAAGGCCCACGCCAAGATTAATGACCCGATGGTGCTAACCTCCACAGCATGCATGTTAGATTGATTTGTGATTCTAATTTGGCCCAAGTAGGGAGTGTGAGCGAGCATGGATCTTTGTCTCATTTGCCTCTGAGTTGGCCCTGTGAGGGACTGTCAAACTGTCCAGGGTGTACCCTGCCTCTTGCCTGATGGCAGCTGGGATAGGCTCCAGCACCCAGTGACACTGAATTTGTTTAAGCAGAAATAGAAAATTGTTGGAGAGCCACTTTGATAACCTGATGAGTTATTAAAATTAAGCCATTTTGGTGTCTGTGGCAAAGGGAAGGAATACAAAAGGATATCCAATTACCTCCTTCTTGCAACATTCTTTCTCTGACATGAAGAAATGGTCGTACCATTCCACTGATGAGGGGCTGTTTGTGCATATTGAGGGAAGAAAGTAATCCACTGATTAAAAAAAGCTTGTTCTGAATGTAAATGCAATAAAGTCTTTAGAGAAATTCATCTAAGAGGCTTGCTTTCACAACAGCACAACGATCCAAAGACGAGCTCAGCAAACAACAATCAGAACTGTTTGTTTCACACAGATACTGATAAATGCTTCACTGGTTTTTTTTCTTTTCTTTTTACCTGTTTGAGATGTAATATTTAATTATAAATGTTTTCCAGGTAAATAGGTGAATCAAGAACGCAATTATAAACAGCAACAAATGTGCCAATAAATGGCATTCTAATTCACAAGAAAGCTGTGTTGTTTTAAAACACAAACCGCACAGATTCCACATGCAGGAATATTTTTAGAGATATAATTGTTTGCCCCTTTGAGGAGATTATGCACCCGGTACTGTTGTTGATTGCAAGAGCAGCACCAGTACTCCCTGAATATATCGTTTCCTGTGAATGAATGAATGAATGAATGCAACTGGTACTTCATTGTGTTAAGGCTGAAGCATGGCAAATGAGAATCAATTTTACAGGCAAACAGCTTTAACAGTTTACATGGGCTTTGCATTTAATGTGGCAGTAACACCAGCTGGCATGTTAAAACTAACAGCGCTCACTTTCTGATCTTATAGTGTTTACCCTGTTCACCCGTTGTTTTTTAGTAGTTTATTCTATGCTGTGTCCTGTTTAGATCTGAGTTGGGTCCAAAAGCACCAAAACCAGCTACAAAGCTTTATTACGCCTTCCTTCCTGGAGCAGATGTTAACCCACCTAAGAGAGGTTGATGTGCTCACTTCAGCTGAGGAGACAAACATCAAGGAAGCAGCCAACTTACAGGACCAGATTAACATGCTCACTTCTATTGTCAATGGCAAGGAAAGTCAAGGTTCTGATGCCCTGCAGGGATTTATAGAGAGCTCGGATTCTCAGGTTGCCCAGCTCATCATAAACCATGGTGAGTGTTTACTTTGGATTTGCTCAATGTAGAAGGGACATTTTTGCACTTTTCATTTGGTAGTTTAGGCATCCATGTGGCAAAGTAACTACTGTAAATGGTAAGCACAGTGGGTGCTGTTTAATTCCAAAATTGCCTTAACACCAAATCAAAGTGTGATTTAAATTTCCAGCTGTTTAAGGCTGTGTATGTAAAAAAAAAAAAAAAAAAAGTAACACACTGCAAAGCACTTTCCTTTCCTAGAGGAAAAAAAAGGTTTACTTGTCAAATATCTAGATAATCACTGAGTCATTTCTTTATCTGTAGATACTATGGTGAAGAAGCACAAAGAGGTGCTGTTACGGCGATATGAACAGTACAGAGACAGGGATTCGGTGAGCTGCCCCAAACTAAACATCTCCTCAAGAAATTTAATGATGGTTGATGGATTTTCTGACCTCCAGCAAAAGGAGCATGACCTAATGCAGGTGGGAGTGACTCGAGGAGGGAAAAGAAATCATCTCAGGCACCTGGTGCTGGCGAAGCTGTTTGAGCCCCTGACGCGGGTCAGTTTACCTCCCAGGGTATCCCTTACGGTTGGGGTGGCTGGTATTGGCAAGACAACCTGGGTACGACACTTCATTAGACAGTGGAGTCAGGGGGCTATTTGTACAGATGTACACTTTGTCTTACCCTTCACCTTTAGCGAGCTGAACTCCCTGGAGAAGCTTTCCGCAGAAAAGCTGGTGAAGATGACTTTTCCTCATTTAGACGACCCCAGTTTGGTCCTGAGTAGCGCCTGCCGCACGCTGCTCATACTTGATGGTTTGGATGAATTTCGCTGCACTTTGAATTTCTCTGATGCAGCCCCTTGCAATGACCCAAAGAAAGAAGTGTCCATTGACGACTTAATTACTAACATCATCCGAGGGAATCTGCTCCCTGTCGTAAGAGTGTGGGTGACTTCCAGGCCAGGAGTAGCTGCACTTATCCCTGGAGGACTGGTTGACAGGGTTACAGAGATCCCAGGATTCAGCCCCACAGACATCCAGATCTTCCTGAACCACCACTTCTCTGAGAGGAACTTTGGCAGCAAGATATGGGCCCACTTGGAGTCTAATAAGATCTTAATGGTGATGTGCTACGTACCATGCATTTGCTGGATGGTAGCTGATACTTTGTTGTACATCATGCAAAGTGGAAGTCAGGAGAGTCTTCCAAAGACCTGCACAGAGCTTTATGCCCATTTTTGCTCTATGAAAGCAGAGGTGGGTGAACCAAGAGGTAGGGAGCCTGTAAAAGCAGAGCAGCTTCATGGGAGCAATCGTAAACTGCTGGGGAACCTTGGACGACTGGCATTCTATGGGCTCCTGAAACACAAGTACACATTCAGTGAGCAGGATCTCAGGGCCTATGGGATAGATCTACTGTTAACTCAAAGCAGTCTTGGTTCTGGTGTGCTTATTCGGGGAGAGTCCGCCATACACATAACATACCGATTCACACATTTGACCCTGCAGGAGTTTCTTGCAGCTACTTTCTACCATGTTTCCTCAAAGCGAGCCATCTTTGACTTGTTCTCAGAGAGCACCATGTCATGGCCCAAGATTGGCTTCCAAAACCACTTCAGGAGTGCCTTTCAGCACTCGCAACAAGCTGAGGATGGTCACTTGGATGTGTTTGCTCGCTTCCTCACAGGCCTTCTGTGCCCGACAGCCATCAAACCTCTTGCTGGGCTCCTGGCCTTGGGGAAAGATGATGGCAGTCAGAAGGCATGGGCAGCTGGGTTTTTGCAAGACCTCTTGGCCAGCGGAGGTGCTGTGGTCTCCCTGCGGACAGTCAACCTGGCTTACTGTTTACAGGAGTTGCAACATTCAGAGCTGCTGCGAAGTGTAGAGGAGGACTTACGGCAAGGTAGCTTGGCTGGAAAGCTAACACGGAGTCACTGTGTGGTGCTGGGCTTCCTTCTGCATGTCTCTCCTGTGTGCAGTGAGCAGACCAACCTGACAGGCTCTCTGAACTACACCACAGTTAAAAGTTTGCTCCCGCAGCTGCTGTATTGTAGCCATCTCAGGTAAATTCTTCGAAGCACCATCTCCCCATAAACCAAAGCTCAGGAGAAAGATTGAAGGCTAAAGATTTTGTTCGATCTGTTTAAAAGGTTGGAGAATAATCACTTCAAAGACGATGTCATGGAGCTGCTGGGAAGCCTCCTGAGTGCTAAAGACTGCCACATCCAGAAAATGAGGTGAGATCATATTCAAAAGTTGAATTTCTTTTCAAGTGAAGAGCATCTTGCAGTCTAACATTTCTAAACAACTGTGTCATATGGGGTTGCTTGATTGCTCAGATAATGACAGAGCCCTTTAATTATTGTTAAGTATCTTGCTGATTACAGTGCTTTATAAAACCCCTGATTGGTTAGTATGTGATTATGGGAGTGGTGCAGGAATGATGAATGCACCTACTCTTTATATTTCGTGTTTTATATGATTGCAACTTCTTTTATTCGTCCCCTCAGTTTGGCAGACAATGCCATCAGCAACAAAGGTGCCAAAGCCCTGAGTCGAGCCATCTTGGTGAATCGCACGCTAATGTCTCTCAAGTGAGATTCCTTTCCTGCCTGAATCAAACGGACAGTTACAAAAGCTTGAGTTCATAATAGGAGGCTGCACTCCTCTTCTTCATGGTCCTGTAGCACAGACATTGCTGCTTAGTATTTAAAATTGTGATTTTTACGCATCTCAAATCCTGTTTATGATTCAGCCTCCGGAGCAACAACATTGGCTCAAAAGGTGCAAAGTTCCTAGCAGAGGCTCTCAAAATGAATCAAGCCCTGATGTCAATAAAGTAAGTACAACTGCACTAAATCTTGGTTTATGCGCCGAAATATTCGAGAAAAAAAAGGCTAAAAATGAAAGCTGGCTTAAGTTATCTGTTCACATTCCACTCTTCAGCTTCCAGAGTAATGCCATCGGGGAGGAAGGTGCTCAGGCCCTTTCAGAGGTTCTGCAGTGCAACCGCAAACTGGTATCCCTAAAGTAAGTTGCATTGTGTTTGATTGTTGTTTTCAAATTTTCTCCCATATATAAAGTAATATGAAATATGTTTATGCTTATGTTATGGAATTTTCAGTACATTCTCCTTCCATGTATGTGATGTTTCAGTCTGCGGAAGAATACGATCGGAGCGGGTGGAGCAAAAAGGATCGCAGATTCACTGAAGACAAATCGGACTCTCACAAAGTTGATGTAATCAGTTTATATATCAGTTCCCTCTACTCATCTTGGTGATGCAATACTTTTTATTTCTTGTCTTCATATCGTTTGTATGTCTAAGTTGAGGTGTATATTAACATTGTTGACAAATAGACAAAGTTGTTGCTAGAGTTGGTGATAGAATGTGCTTGACTTTAAATTCAATTAGTACAGACTGAAAAGAGCTAGTATGTGGGTCATCGCAGTTGATACCTTTACAACACTGTCTCTAAAAAAGGTACGGGCATTATCCAGCATGTGAAAATAGAAGAAGCAGAAAGCAGTGTGCAATTCAGTGAAACCACATAACCCAAAATGGCACATAGGCAACAAATTAATGTTGAAACTGATCTTTTTTTAAATACTTGCCCTTTTTGATTCCATACTTACAACATGAAATATCTCACAAATAATTAGGTAAATTGGCAACAGATCAGAAAAATGATTTGGAATAAAAAGAGTGTTTCATCATCTCCTCTATATGATATCATTAAAAGTGTCAGGGAATTAAAAAAAAGAGCCGAGAAAAAAGGCTGGAAACCCCTTGCTGAAATCTTCAGCCCCTAAGGCAGCGCTGCTTTTTGAAATGGATATGATTCGGATTCTGAGCTAAAAAAAAAAAAGAAGACGACAATTGAGATTATTATCAGCATTAGGTTAAAAATCCAGTCTCTGTGACTGTATGGAGGTTGCATTGCATGGCAAGTTGCACATCTTTGAAGGCAACATATGCTATCATTTGCTGTCATTTTCAGCAAATGTTAATTATTTCGGCAGATTAGCGCCAAATTAGCTTTTGCAACAGCATCTTGCTCAAAATGGCCTGCTTGCAAACCAGACCCGTCAAGCATTAAAAACTGTAAAAAAAAAAAAAAGAAAAGAAGCCCTGACATGGTGATCAACTGTATTTTCCTTCTGTTCTGCAGTCTTTGCAGTAACCAGCTCGGGGACAAAGGAACAGTCGCTCTGGCAGAAGCTCTGACACTCAACCACACTCTGCTCTCACTCCAGTCAGTAACCTCTCCTCAGAAGTGCCGTTCAGCCTAATCATTTTCATTACTATACATTCATGAGTCCACCACTAATGCAATTTGACATTGTGGAATGCTACTGTGATTCAGAAAGTGTGGAGCAAAATGGTGACAGGTCTTGTATGTAATTCAGTTATAATGGCATTTTACCTTTTATTTCCTCAGACTTCAGAGTAACTCAATCAGCAACAGGGGAATGATAGCCCTGACCAAAGCCCTCAGGCTCAACCGGGGCCTTGTCTCCCTGAAGTAAGCATTTATTTAAATGCTAAAATTCTGCCACTCTCACACCTGTCCAGTAAATACAGAGAGTCACAATTTCATTTCCCTGTTTTTTTTCAGTCTGAGGGAGAACTCAGTTGGGGTGGAGGGAGCGAAGAACATAGCTCAAGCCCTCAAGGAGAACAACTCTCTGCAAGACCTGGAGTGAGTCTCCTCCTTATTAACAGTGTAGAGTAATACTGTACAATTACATGGAAAGACCCAAATGTTCAGTAATTATCGCTCCTCTAGACTACGGTATGTCATGAAAAAACACAAATACTGATACTATTGTGCAGTAATATTTTGAGCCTTATACTCGGCAGCTCCAGTGTTTTGATGATAATCACACTTCCCAATTAAAACCCATTTCCCACTTTAAAGCCATGTGTGCGAGCAGAGGCTCTAAAAATGGCACTTGGCACAGCATAAATAATATGTCTGACACTGTGGAGGTGTTGTGGAAATTTTCTCTAGTGAGTCTTGATAAGAGAAGAACAACTATGTTTTCTATTATATATTTATTACTTGGAAGAAAGGTGCTGGGAGTCTTTGTACACATGAGCTAGGCAAGATAAAACAGTGTTGCTATCAAGAGACCTTCCGGGTTACCACGATAAGATGCTGTGGTCGCACAGTGTTCGTTGTTGAGTTGAGACAATAACTGAAGGTCATGAGCAACTTTCATAAGAAACTTCCACATGTATTGAGCTAATACAATGCATATATTCATTTTCCATCGCAGAGGTTAAAGTTAGAGAATATTCTGTCCCCCTTTTTTTATTATGTGTCATTGCTCATCATATCTTTTAAAGGGACACTATGTAATTTCTTCCCCCATCTAGTGGTGCAATTTTATTTTGCAAAGTTGAATGAATTTGCTCTCTAGCGCCTCACGTTTTCAAATGTGCGCTGCAACTTCTTGAACTACGGCAAGCGGAATGTGTCAAGATTCAAGAAGCTATAGCTTCAGACTCAAGGTCCATACAAACAAAAAGAAATCAAGACACACAGTACAAAGAATTACATAACACACATACAACAACACTATAAATACAGATGACAGATAACATGTCAGATAACATAACATCTCCTTTGGTGTGCAAGCAATGCAATTAGTCATATTCCGGGAGTTACCGGAAGTGACGTCGACGCAGCGTTAGCATTAGCCTGTGTTAGCAATAGGAGCATTAGCAGCGGTAAATAAACTCCCGGTAAACTTACAAACTTTCTAATGCCTCGTTTTGTGAGTTAAGAGCCTATGTGTACTACGGCAGAAGTTTGGTAACAATCAATGCATTATTAGTGGGATCATTTACAAGATAAAATCTATTTAGCTTTTTTTTTTTTTTTTAAACTTTATTAGTAAATCAACAAAATAACAGTTTACAAATGTGAGCATAACGCCAAAAAGAAGATATCCAGGGGGAGCATAGGAATAATAATAAAAAGAAGAAGATGATGCACTTACAAAAAGAAAGCTAATGAACACAAAGACATATGTGCCAAGGAATAAAATCTATTTAGCATTAGCGGCTGTAAGCCATTTGGCGGAAATGACGTCGCAATGACGTCATTTCTGCTTGTAGGCCTGGTGGGGAAATCGCGATTCGAAGTGCTTTATGTCCCTCTCGGCACTTCGTCATTTTTCATAGACCGGAAGGACATGGCAGCCTTCATAGAGCTTACCTGCTCTATGTAGATACAGACAAGTTATTCTTCACTCAGGAGGATAAGTGAGATTTTTGACAGAGATCATTTTACACCAATGAGGACTAACTTATGAATGAATATGTTGATTTGAGCTAATAAATGACTTAATTTATTACATAGTGTCCCTTTAAGTCTACGCGTGTGTGCATGTTTTCTTTGTGTCTGCATTGCAGTCTCACAGCCAACCTGTTGCATGATGAAGGGGTTCAAGCGATAGCTGGCGCAATCAAGTTTAATCAAGGCCTCACCTCTTTGCAGTAAGTTGGATTTGCTTTTCAAGCGACACAAAAATCTGTGAGCAGATCAGAGAGCGTGGAATAAGTAAATCCAAACCACACAGTTCCAGTTTGGTCATATTTGTATGGGCGTTTTACTCCTCTCTGTGCACAATGGTATATGTCCATTGCCAGAAATTTATTCTTCGCCAAACATGGAGCTTGAGGTCTGCATTGCACGGCCACAATAACAATAGATTTGTAGCTTTCTATGTTCAGTGTTCCAGGATGAAACATTAAAAAAATGTACATTACAGTAACATGAATTATGATAAAAATAGCTCATAGAAATACAATAGTATTTTGAATAAGATTTACCTCAAGTGCCAAAAGTGTGCAGATCAGTAAACAGATCAATGTTCAGAGCAGTTATTTTCTATTTGATTACTTTTGTCAGCATTCTTATTCTGTTAGTTTGGATAATACAAAGTATTTTATCTATTACATCATAGCACATTTTACGTGGTGTATTTATTTTGCATATAAAATCCTCTCTGTAGTTGAACTGGTAACAACAGCTTTCACATACAGCTGTGTTTTATACTGTCCCTCAATTCTAAGGTTTTACAGATCAGGACATGATTAAAAAAAAAATCATCTTGTGTCTATTAGATCTTAATCTCAGATGTACAACATCACATGACATTGTGTCTGGCTTAATTTGAAATAGAACGGAAACTGCAATAGCAGAGTTTCAAAAGCAGTGTGTGTGTGAAGTAAGTATTGAAGGATTATAAGACCATTTCCAAACAATCTGGTGCCTAACACTTGAAAATGAGAAAGATTATTCACAAGTGGAAAATATCTAAGTTGTCAATCTTCCCAGTGGTCGATGTTCCAGCATGTTCGTCCCAAGGTCAGACCGCATGATACTTCAAAAAAGAAAAATGAAGCGCTACATCTCAGACTCTACAGGCCTTATTTAGCATATGAAATGTTCAGAAAGTTCCTGATGGTACAATTAAAAAAGCACCGATAAAAGGATGTTTTGTTTGGAAGGGTTGCAAGGTTAAAACATCTTTTTAAAAAAAACATTTTCTAGAACAAACCCCAAGACTTATGGAACAACTTCCTTTGAATATAAAGACCAAAGCGCTGATGTTCTGCAATAATATCCAAAACCAATTGTGAAAGCAAACACAGAATATCACCACAGATACCTCATAGAAAATCCTTTATAATTTAGAGATCAGTTCAAGATATAAACAGAATTGACAGTAGCTCCAAACCTTTCGAGATGACTTTTATATAGATGCTTCTGAATAAAAAAAAGGGCCTTTTTGACAAGCAGATGTCTCTCTCTCTCTCTTTTTTTTTCTTACTTTCTAAGAGAGCTGATTTCTCAGCAGGTGGTGCTTTTACACTTGTTGATATAATCTCAGGGCCAGGTAAGGTAAGGTAAGGGTTCCAGCATGAGTTGCTATGGTGATACAACCTGGAACAAAATGAACCAGCTTCATGGTACTGAAAAGCCCGAGCAGATCCTCCAATGGCCGCATTTAGCCTCTAATCCGTCTCTCTTTGTACAGGCCCCTTGTTTAGGACCAGAAGTTAGTTTGCTTGTTGCTTTTAAATGATGTTCTTAAAAGTAAAACCTTGGAATTGAAAGAGACCTTAGTTCCTTTTTCACATGATTACATGAAGTACTGAAATGGAAAATTGGAACATTTTAATCCTGGTCAAGCAGAGAGTTGAGATGCTCAAGTAAGAATAAATGGAAGTAGTCAATACACTAAGGGCTCAAACATAATTTATTCCAAACCTGCAAAATATTGTGTCATAGCTGACCCTGTGTTGCTCTTCTTCTCTTTTTACAGTCTTCAGTGGAATTTTATCAAGTCAACGGCCACTAGAGCTCTGGCCCATGCCCTCCTCTCCAATGCCACAATGGAGCTCTTGGAGTAAGGGCAATCTACTTTCCATTGTCCACTGCCCCTTTATCACTCCTCCTTTCAGTCACCTCTATACCACACATTCCAATTTATCTGTAATTATATTGATCTGCTCAAAAATGTCAAATGTCTTATGTTGAGGTAATGTGCAACCACATCACTGTGAGAAATTACTAGCCGCATGTTCCCATCGAGTGATCGTGGTTTCATCTGTTCCCAAGCATTTATGTGAAATTGCAGTCACAGGGATTTCCGGTTAATCACAATTGTCAACACGTGTTTATTTTTGTCTCTCTCTTTTGCTGCAGTCTGCAGGAAAATGCAATCGGGAATGAAGGTGTCGTGTTTCTTGCCGAAGCTTTGAAAAGCAACATGTCACTGCGTACCTTATGGTTGGTGTTACAGTTGTTTAGTGTTCGATCCTTTTACTTTTCATGTTGGCCTTGAAGTGGTTGTTTAAAAAAAATTAAAAAATCATGAAAAAAAAGTTTTACACATGCATCTTAACATATGAATCATGAATGATTAAAGAAAAAAATCTATATGTGCAACAATTAGTTGTTTTCTGTTTCCACCCTCAACCCCTGTGGTCACTGATTGGTATGCTTTTAGTCTGCAGGGCGTCTCAGCAGGTACGAGTGGAGCCGTCGCAATGGCAGAAGCTCTGATGACCAATCAAACTCTACAAACATTAGAGTGAGTCCAACCCTTACCCTTGTCATAAGTAATAGACAACCAAATTGCATTTGATTTGGCTTAATAACAATTGAACTGGTGGGAGGAACTTTTATATTACATTAATTTTCCTACTGAAACTTAATAAGCAGGGCAAATGGTATGTGGTTGCAAGTCATGAACAGTGCCACTCAAAGAGGCCAATTCTGCAAATGAGGTCTTATAACTCCGCTGATTGATTTATTGACATAGGCACAATTAGTTAATTTCAGTCGGGACCAGAACAGTCCACCAGGAGTAGCAGAAATTAACATTGAGTCACAAACCAGCAGATGTTTGGATAATCTGCAGTCTGTAGGTTCATTCACTGATGACGCAGGCACAGCTTGCTTCTTGTTGCTGCAACACATGACATAAGCGTGATCCTGTTTACCAGTTTTATAGTTATAGAGTCAAATGCAAATGAAAAATAAAGACTCTATCGGGTGTACTTTGACCATAATATTCAGTGCCGTGATCAGAGAAGCTGGTAAGAGTTTCCACATTAGAAACGGAATATTCTGTCGAACTAGATATGTGATCCAGGTAAAACCAAAGTGGGAACTAATGATGATAATGAGAGTTTCAGAACATAAGATAAATGTCAGAAATAAAGATGAAATTTCTCCCAGAAATGGTGCCTCCTCCTCAGTGCAGCAGTAATAGGGACAAGTTCTTATTACAAAGAGATTCCCACATTACAAACGGAGAGTCCAAAGAGTTTGACTACAAAATTACTGTTGACCTGTTTTCTACAATGATAACATCAGGTCTTCAATATTCTTTTGTCCACAAACTACATGTCGTACCCTTCGATTGCCACCCTTCTCACTTTGTTAGGCTATCAACTGTTTTCCTTAATAGTTTTCCTCTTTAAACCGTTTTTTTTTTTCTTAACTGACAGCCAGCTGTCATGGTAACCTCCTGTTTGTGTGATATCTGTTAAAAGCTATGAATCCACAAAATGTCATGGTGCATCACAGCCTCCTGGCCATTTGTTGTTCTACTTCTCTGCACACAAAGCAGGTAAAATGTTGAAGATGACATCATGGCTTCAGGAAATAATGTTACAGCCATTAAAACCAAATAAACTTTTAAATGAAGAATAAACATGAAGAGCTACAAACAGCTGGATCTTGAAACAGCCCCGCTATGTATTCTAATAAGACAGTGTTATGGAATTTTTGTCTTAACTCCCTATTAAGATTTTGCTTACCATCCTATTACATCTGATGAGAAGTGAAATATAGACTTTCAATGTTTGTGCCGGCCGGCCACGTGTTTATTTTCTTCTGCAAAAGAGGTCAATCCTCACCAGTCAGCGTTCGTGGTAAGAAGAGACCCAGAACAAAGGAAATCAGAAGCATTTATACAGAAAGAGGAGGGTTTGGACTTTCAGGTGACACCTGAAAGAACACACCGTGTGTATTCTCCAACTTGCCACACCCCCTGGGGGAAAGTCTCGCACTTTGGGGAGATGCAGAATCCGGAGACAATGGTCATTTGAATGATTATTGTCAATGTGTTAATCAACAGACACCTGGTCTGCAGACATTGGGTCTACAACAAGGTGTCTTTTAAGAGACAAAAGGTTAGCAGACATCGAATTTACCATAACACTTGTCCCTTTTGATTATTAATTAATCATTAATAGGAGAAAACCATAAAAAATTAAAAAAAAATGAAATAGTGTAAAACTAAAGGAAAACAATATTGAAATAGAATTTTAAAAAGATAAAAATTAGAAATCATCAACCACTTTCTTTCAATTGAGTAGACCTAATCACTAATAGAAAACAAAACAACCTTAAAGAAAAATAAAAAGGAATTAAAAAAAAAAAATGAAAGGGAACAAAATTAAAAATAGTCATAACTATTATCACTAATTCACACAGATTGAAAAATATATCATCCTGGCGGTTGTCTACAAGAGAGAAAATAATGGGAATATAAAAACAAACAAACAAAACCAAACCAAAGCAAAACAAAGAAAATAAAAATGAACATTTACAAAATGTTATCAGAGTCTGATTTGGTGTCAGGAATGTGAACAGAGGTTGAATTTTGGTCGGCCTTATTGGCATACACATGAACATACGTGGAGGAGTAAATCATCAAACAGCCATTTTAACGCATGGAATTAAGATGCAGAGCAAAAAGAAAATTATTATTAAAAACCGTGATGGCCATCCTTGGCTCTAAGATTTTTAACCTAGAAAGTCATTCACTGCTGGTGGGGGTTGAATGGCATCTTGCATATGTTTGATGATGCTGGTAATGTTCTCATATTCATCAGAATGGTTGTCCTCAGTTCCAGAGGTCCGCTTGACCGTCTTAAAATCTAACAGCATGTTAAGTTGGGAGCCATGTGGGTCGGGTGACCCATTGACTAAAACTGAGTTGTTTGTGTATACCCGAGCTTGGATATTTAATTCCACACCAATACGTGCCATGGTGTAGTTTGTTGAAACACGTCTAGTTGGCGTTTATTGAGTTGATTCCTTGCGTCGTCCTCTCTGGCGTCTGTGCGTCCTTGCACCGTTCGTTCCTGATGTCATCCATCTTCCTTGGCGTCTGTGCGTCCTTGCACCATTCGTCCTCGTGTTGTTCCTCCTCGTCGTGTGTTCCTCCTTGTCGTTCGTTCTTGTGTCGTCTGCTCCTCCTCTGTCGTTCCGGTTGGCAGCTTGGCTCCTCCGTTGGCTCGGGGATCTTCCTTCAGTGGTTGGCGTGAACCCGCGTCGTTTCTCTGCCATCTTCACAGCGGTATGCGTCATCATAAGGCCCTGGGATGGATCTCGTTACCATTTGGAATGCCGGTGCTTCTTTCTCAGGCCCTCCACCCCCACTCAGTCGTCAGGCTGGAAGTCATGGCGTGAAGTGGAAGCTGGTGGTGATTTTACCTGCTGACACAGAGAGACAGAATAAGTTTTGCAATATTTTAACATATTTCCTTGTGTGAGTGGAATGGAGTGGTCTGGTTACAGACTCCGTGTGTAAAAGAATTGCAAAAGGTCTTATGTGTATGTTAAATGTTTTCCTTATTCTAATATGCATAAGGACAATAGGCTTTTGTCCACGGCAGTCCTGTTTCCTCACAACACTACGCTAATTTGATTTTAGAGTGTCATTTTCTGGCAGGGTGTTATAAACAATGTTGTTTGAGGTTAATAGCAAGAAATGTATTAATTTGGGTTATGGCAGAATTGACAAAGTGAGCTGGGAATAATCTCTGTTAGCAGAGCCTCTTTAGGTATTTTGCTGGGAATACTTCAATTCAGTTCGACCACACGTCGATCTATTACTAAGCAATTATTCAGGTGTTCAAATGGTCTGTCTGTGGTGGGTGAGTGGGTGTGATCGTTTTGTTTTACCTGTTATGCATTGCACAAACCATTCAGGATTGATGAAACTTGAAGAAAATCTGAAAATCCTTTAGTGAAAACAGTGTTGGGTTATAGCATTATTCTTCCCCCCTTTTGACACATGGTTCAACCCATGTGTCACTTATGCCAAGTGAGGAAAGAAATGTTCAGGCAGGAAAGATTTATCGTCAGGTCCACATCACACAGCTTCCTTTGCTGTGTGGCACTGCAGCGTCTTTTCCTGTGGTGTGGCGAAGGGCTGTGATGCTGTAAGAAAGTTGGGAATGGTAACAGGAATTGATACAAATAAAGGATCAGTGTGTTGGAATGTCGCTCTGTTTGCAGCCAGCGGCATCCTCGCCTGCATTTCCTAGAGAGAGACAGGATCTGAATGTTGTTAGTGTGAGAATAGAATATCAACATCAGAATAGACCTGCAATGTGGGATGCAAATCTTTAGGTCATCAGCATATTGTAACAAAGTAGTGTCTGGAGAGAAAACAAAGGATTCAAGACTGTCTGAGCGCTTCATTGGCTTTCACGGTATTCTTGAAACAGACGTGTGAATGTATGGCCTCGTATGCTGAAGTTGAAAGCAAACCAGAATTAGCTTCCTGTGTAAACCTGGAGCCTCAGAGTAGATGTATGAAAAAGTTGTAAACCTGGAGCCTCAGAGTAGATGTATGAAAAAGTTGACCATTGATACAAATATTGTATTAATTGGCTGCATTACCTGCTTGCAGACCCTGAAAAACATGCCACTATTTTCTTTATCTCTGATCTTCTTATCAGGAAATAAAGTGTGCATTTTGGAGAATCATCATCTGGGACAATGACTCCTGCTGTCTTAAGAGGCTCAAAGAATCGATGGCTTCTTGTTTGACTGACTTACAAAGTTTAAAGTCTGATTTTGGAGTGATGACAGCATTTTCACAAACTTTGAAGAACATCATACTTACCGACAGTCCACAGTGACTTGGAGACCTCCTGTAAGGCTGTTTGAGTACAGTGTTTTCTTTGGACAAACAACAAAAGTTTTTTAGAAGTGCTTTTAGTTACCAGCTGGATTTTCCTTTGGGCGTGCACATATAACTTTTTCTTTTTTTTTTTTTTTTTTTTTTGTACCACTACAGTGTAGGTGAGAAACATAAACCAGATTGATCAGATTTTCTTGCTAATCGGCTGCACGCTTACATGATTTCATAACGGGGCTTAAATCTTCCCAACTATCTGATGTGTGTTTTTCTAGTGGGATGTGTGGGCCTGAATGAGACTAGTGCAGCACATTTATGTTGTGTCCAATAAATGTGTTTCAATGCGAATTTGTCAAACCGCTCCTTTAACCAGCCTTCATCATCAGGTGGAATGCATTCCAGGTCCTCTGGTGTCTTAAAGTCGTTTGCTTTTCTTGGCTGAAACAAAACTCAGAAGCATGTTAAAGTTTGCAATTTCCATTGGTTAGCAAAAGTCATGTTCAGGGTGTGGTAGACGAGGTGTGTGAAGGAGTTGGTGCGTTGAGATTAGACAAAGCCTAATTTGCAAATTCAGTCTCTACCTATCAAGTTAATAGAACAGACTTCAGAGAGCAAGAATGCGTATTTGAAGCTTGAATGTGACCCGTCTACAAATTTGAATAGGACAGTACCTTCTTTGCAAGTTGGTTTGGCCTATCAGCAGGAGTCCATTTCCCTCTGGCAGCCCCCATCCACCGTCAGTCTGATTTTTCTGCTGATGCCGATAAGGCGTTTCTGGGACAGTCACGTCTCCAATGTCCGCTTTGGCCACAGATGAAACATACATCTTTGGGGGTTTTCCTTTCCCATTCTGATGAGGTGTTTCTGGGGCATTCACGTCTCCAATGTCCGCTTTGGCCACAGACAAAACATACATCTTTGGGGGTTTTCCTTTGTTTCCTGTAACGGCCATGTCCCTCCCCCGTTGTATCCCGTGTGTGTGGAATCCACATAATGCAGCCGCCATTGGTTTCAACTCCTTCGCATGTAAATGGAATTGGTATCTGTGTATATCTCTCACCTCGTGTCTCTGCCTCTGTTTTCCACATTTGTAAACAATCTCTTTGAATTTTGTTCTGTCTTATTATTTCCTGTTCCCTTTTCTTCAGTTTCTCTTCTAAATTTGATATGTCTTTTAAAATAAAGGATCCCCCTATTGGAAACCCAAACTCATTCGTCCAAACATTTAGATATTTTAAACTTCTTTCCCCACATTTCTTTCTCATAACATCAACAAGTGGCTCCCCCGGAGGCTGCGCCATCCTCAAACGGAGACCTTGCTCCCCACCCCAACTGGGAAGCGTCGTACGACTGATTATTCTTTAAGTAGTAAAAAAACTACTTTAATTTAACTTTTCTCTGCTTCGTTTTTCTTAAAGTTTACAAGCAGCAAAAAACTACAAACATTTAACGTCTCTGCTTCGTTTTTCTTAAAGTTTACAAGCAGCAAAAAACTACAAACATTTAACGTCTCTGCTTCGTTTTTCTTAAAGTTTACAAGCAGCAAAAAACTACATTAGACAAACGTTTTACGAACATTTAACATCCTCTGCTTCGTCTTCTTAAGTTTACAAGCAGCAAAAAACTTTGCCACCTGCTAAGATCATGAGAAATGGAAATGCTAAAACCCAAATTTGAAATAATAATTTAGAAGTCAATATTTCAGTACTCACCAGATGGTTTTTCGCTGATCTATGTTCGTTGGACTTCAGCGGCAACGATTCAGGACAAATACACGGTTAAGCCCTCCCGTCTTAAAACCTAAACAGACGTTCAGAGGCTGAATTATATAATTCAGGACGGCCAATCGCTTCCCGTGTCTTTGCCCCGGACGATTGCGCGTGAATCCTGCTGACAACGCCAAATTGTTATGGAATTTTTGTCTTAACTCCCTATTAAGATTTTGCTTACCATCCTATTACATCTGATGAGAAGTGAAATATAGACTTTCAATGTTTGTGCCGGCCGGCCACGTGTTTATTTTCTTCTGCAAAAGAGGTCAATCCTCACCAGTCAGCGTTCGTGGTAAGAAGAGACCCAGAACAAAGGAAATCAGAAGCATTTATACAGAAAGAGGAGGGTTTGGACTTTCAGGTGACACCTGAAAGAACACACCGTGTGTATTCTCCAACTTGCCACACCCCCTGGGGGAAAGTCTCGCACTTTGGGGAGATGCAGAATCCGGAGACAATGGTCATTTGAATGATTATTGTCAATGTGTTAATCAACAGACACCTGGTCTGCAGACATTGGGTCTACAACAAGGTGTCTTTTAAGAGACAAAAGGTTAGCAGACATCGAATTTACCATAACAACAGTTACAGAGTAAAATTAATTCAAGATGTGCTGTACCAGTCATGTGTAGGTCGGGTTTTACAGCATGAAATGAAAATAAAGAAAATTAGTACAATCTGAAGTCTTGCTAAACTTTATAATTCATCTATTGTTAGCAACAAGATTAAAACACTGAGGGGGAATTCTCACGAAATTTTTTTGGGTCTGATGATAAGCTGGATCCTAAAAACGTGTCAATGATTCATTTATTTTATGCATTTTCAGATGAAATTGTTGAACAACAACAGGTGTGAGTCTGCATCTCCAACCATCTTTTTGGTTCCTATTAGTTTTCTGAGCTTTTTTATCTCACTGAGCTGAGTTTTCTTATTTGTTTGCTGTTTATTTTTCTGTTTATCTACTGTCTGTAACCAGAATTTCCCAGTTTGAGATTGAGTTTATCTCACAGCTATAGCCTGATCATCAGTAAAGGTGTGCCTTGGAAACACTTACTTTCATAAATGTTGTGCTTAGTAAAAAAAAACTTTCAGATCCTCTGAGCCAATCAAACCAGATAAAGATCCCTCCTCTTCACCAACCACATTTATAGATGAAACGGTACCATTCTGTTTCTGAAGTAACAGGATCAACTCCTCCTCAATCTATGGTGCTACGTAGTGCAAGGCGGATGCTGCATGCATGAAATACAGAGAAGTCATTACCTGTGTTTGGGTTTGAACAGGTTATTTCTTGGGGTCCAATACATGATTGGAAGGATCTATTTCTCCATTTCTTCTGTCTTGGATTCTGGGGATATTTAGAAAAGATTAGGGGCTGAAGCCCCATATGCTTACTGGCTTCAAAAAGTTTCAATGCAGCAGATACGGCAATAGATTTTCTATATTTGATTTATTCTTCTACATGACATGAAGTAACCATCAACCAAAAAGTTGTCATGTCACATAATTTAAGCCTAAATTTGTGACACATCTACGCATCAGAGTTGTGGACAAACCTTCCTGTTTCGCAATTTCTGGCTGAGACGGTCATTAATTAAAGATTTTGTTAACAGTAAGCTATTTATTTAAAATGTCTGTACAGATCAAATCAATAACTAGGACTGCTTTATACGTGAAGACATTTAATTTTTCCATTTTTTTTTCTTTTTTCCATTCCCTAAATTCCTCCTCATATTAGTTTTATTTATTTTTTCAGTATTCCATCATTGTAAAACATTACAAATAATTTCACTTTTTTTTCCACATGTTTCATCATATTTCTGGAAAGCTACTATTTCATTATGTCATAAAGTGCAAAGTTACATATTCTGTGTCAGGTGTTGTTTATTGGCTCAACCCAACAACTGTTCTCATTTTTTGGTTTGCAAAACTTGCTAGAATTTTAACTGATTTAATTTAATTTGGATGGAAATGATTATATTGTATATGTTAATGTATATGTATAATTTTGGTAAATGCAAGTACTTCCAACAGAACAACACACCTCGGTTTATTGTGAAACTCTCTCTTTTTATTTTTTTAAAACTCTTTGTAAAGAACTGTGGTTTCACTCTCTGTTGGAACAGCACCAAAGAGAAGTGAAATACTGTAGCGCGAAAGAATAATCTGGCTTGATCGTCATTCTTCTGCTCAGTTGTTCTCAACACATTTTCTATGTTTTTCAGTCTACGTGGCAACACTGTTGGGATGGAGGGAGCAAAGGCCCTGGCTAACGCTCTTAAATGCAACAGAAGTCTCAAGTCACTGAAGTAAGTCCTGACTGCAACTTATTTCTTTTTACAGTCTATGCACCTGAACCTATTTCTATGGAACTATATTCAATGGAGATTGTATTTCATTTGCATTATTTGTCGTATTTGCATTTTAAACATTTAGTGTGGGTTTTTATGTTCTGTTAAGTTTTTTAAATTTGATTTAAATATTCAGACTCTGATACAGTAAACTTGGTCAAGAGACCAAGATCATCTGGAGGCAGCTGTACACTGACATAAGTTCATGGTTTTGAAAACTGCAAAGGTCTTCCTTTGTATTCGGAAAGAATATTAAAGGATAGCTCCCCAGTATTTCAGTCTGGTGTAGTTCCTAAAACTGTTGCTACATGCAAACTTTGAGCTCCTCACCTCTGGTTTAACAATCCAATGAAATTAATTGCTGCTCTTAATGTTAGTCAGACTCTGAATGTTTCAGATTATCCATGTAAAAGTAACATTTGCTGGAAAGCAGCAAGAAGCTTGCACTATTTGTCCCAATAAATGTTCACAGTGCACTGTGCTAAAGCTTTATAATTGCATATTTTGACATTTGATGAAAAAAACACTGAGTCTGTGAATCATCAGTCTTCAGGAGAACTCCCTGGGTATGGATGGAGCCATATTCATTGCAACAGCTTTAAAGGGAAACCACCAACTAACGTACATCAAGTAAGTTTTCTTAGCAACACATATGTTTGATCGGTTAATTTATCTATCTGACCTAATTAAAGCTGTTTCTGTAGTTTGCAGGGGAATGGCATTGGAGAATCTGGAGCAAAGGTCATATCTGATGCAATAAGAGCCAGTGCTCCTGGCTGTGTGGTGGACATCTAACCAACCTCATACTGAGGAAAACAACATATACGCAATGAAGAAATAACTTTGTTATCACAGAAAAATGTAAATGATGTAGTTTAGTCAAACTCTAGCCTCGTGATGTTCTTGAATATTTAGACCTGACCATAATTTTATTTTGTTCTCTGTATATTTCGATAGCTATTTTAATATTTATTTTAAATGTAAATGGTCCCATTTGTCAGGCTCAAGACCAAGCAAAAAAGCTAATTCAAGAAAATACTTTATTTGCACCATATCCTTTTTATCTACATCTGTAAAATACACTTAGTTCTAAACAAGTTAGAGGGACTACAGTGTATTCTTCTCTATTTGTCTTTATTTGAATAAGATGTAATTTTGTATATTTGCACAATTAAATCTGGTTTATAGAAATAAAATGTACACAGCAAACCTGTTGCTTTAGCAAAGTCACAAACATTTGTTTATTACTTTGGTGTTATCAGCCTATACACCTTTTGGTATGGTGTTTAGTATTGAATAACCTGTCATCTTTTTCACTTTTCATCCAGTGTGATATTATAGCAACGCTTGAAAATAAAGCTTTGGGCACACCTTATCGTGTTATTAATAAATATTCAAGTGTGTCCTTTTAAGCTGCTAAAATGACTCACCAAATGGTTTGGGTAAAAATTGTAGTGTAGGGTTGTCATCCTTTCACATCGAGTGAAATTGCATGAAAAACAAGACGGGATGCAGCTACAAAACCAGCAAAATAAAATTTACCAATTTTCGAGCCCTAAATGTGCACTACTACAATTTTTGCTCTCCGGGTGAACTTCCTTCTAATCAAAGCTGTAAATAACATCCCCGCAGTAGTAAATGGGGGATACTGCACAGGTCTGGAGTTGAAGCACAGCAAATGCTGCATTCATTTCAATCACACAAATTGTAGGCAGCTTCTTCTTCTGAGTGTTCCATGCCTGGGAACCCTTAAATATTCATGCTTGTTGCATTTTTATAAGGCTGTTATCCCAAAACACCATTCATGACCAAAAAAAATCCCTTGTAAAAGAAAATCAAAGGGAGAAATCAAAAGCATGATGAGGAACAAACCAACAGAAGTAAGTGGCGAGACACGGGTGGGAATAATCAATAACAGTGGCAGGAAAAAGATACAGACAGGAAATAAAATGGAACATTTTACGGAAAGTGATCTTCCAAGATAAAACCCCTGATCTGTTTCTTCCAAACCAGGGATTTTCAAAGTTTAAAGCACTTTTTGCACTGATTCAAAAGCCCATTAACCCCAACTAACATCTGGCTTTTGAGGGCAAGTGGAAAGAGTTTAACCTGCATAAATTCCCACATGATATGACGGGTATTTATCAGCTCTGGCTCCAATCAGTATCTATAGGAACACCAGACCATGGGGCGAATAATATCAATTTTCTTTTTTTCTTCACAGAGACACATGTTTACTAACTGTGACATCCGACATGGAGGCTCTCAAACAGAAAGCAACAACTCGTGGACAACAAGAGAATAGATTAATCTATTTAACAGTCCTGCTGTGTCCAGTCAAAAACAATGAGGGTAAATACATTACTATTGGCAATGGGAAAGGATTCTGCAGGCAGGTGTGCCCTTGTTCACAAGAAAAAGATGCTTGATCACAATGCTTATATAGTCTAAAAATGGCATTAGTAAGCCTCGCCTCAGATAATGTCAGTCACACCTCACCTTACTATTGCTAAATTCCTGAGGGCCTTTACTGATTAGCAATAGCAATGATTATGTTGTTTAATCACATATGCACAAAGCTTATGAGCCAAGATAACTATTGCTAAATATTATAAATATTGCTTTTATCGATAAATTTTGTTAAATACTACTGTTGTATCCAGAGTACACTTGATACATGTATGGTCTGTCCTAAGGTATTTGTTGAATTCTGAGTTTGTCAAAAAAATGGACTTCCCTGTGGGTTAATGAATCTTAGTTCTTCAACCACATTGAAAACATTTCAGCTATCCTTTTTGCAACCAGTGCAATATTTCCACACTTCCATTCACCAACTTCCCCCAAACTTCACGTCACACTTTCAATGTTTATGTTATAAACCAACCTGTTAGCACTCCTCAAGTCGACACGTACTGAAGCTCGGTCAGACGGCTGTTGCGTCAGTTTTTTTTCTCACTTTTGGATGTGTAGGGTTTCCCTAAGTGCTAATGTTACAGTGCTGGGAAACAATGTGGAAATGTTGCCATGACAATTGCCATACACATATATATATATATATATATATATATATATATATATATATATATATATATATATATCTGTCATCTTTTTCATCCCTACCTCTCATCTCGACATTCTGCTGGAGCTTGTTTTCTGACTTTTGTCTTTATGCATCTTCTTTTCTTCTTCATATGTATAAATATATTTATATATGTATAGATATATAGATATCTATACATATATATCTATATATATACACACACATATCGTTTGTCAGTATGTTGTTTTACATAGCAATGATCTTTAGAATTTAGATCCTTAAAGGATAAAAAATTTTAAAAAATAAGCCATACGGCCTGGTAACCTAGACAACAAGCAGCAAAGGAGATGCCCAATATTTAAGCTCACTATCATTGTTGGACTTCAACAAAGATTGTATAGATGCTAAGAAAAGCTACGGAGAAATGAATGTTCAACTGTTGTCAAAAACTGGAAAACCCTACTCATACGTCTTCAATGTGAACCTAAGCTTTGACTGCCACTGTGTATTTACATGTATCTTTTTTATACATCTTTTGATATAGCTTGAAATATACCTTTCAAAACTACAGGTGGATTTTTTTTCTTTTTTGCTATGACATAAAGGTCATGATCATTTATGGAAACATTGCTAGTCTTACAAGCATTGGTAGATAATTGGGATACATGAAAGGCTAAGAGATTACCTAATTCATCCTGAATCTTAAGCTTTAACCACCACCCCCCCCCCCCCCCCCCCCCCCCCAAAAAATGTAAAAATAACAAATTTATGATTTACTTGAGGGGGAAAAGTCATGAAATCCCCAAGAGTCATGAATGTCTCCTAATGGGAGGAGGGGAAAAAAGAAACCTTTGGCAATTCTCTTCAATCGATTCGCTTGATTGACCTGTCCTAAAAACTTTAAGCAGAGAAATGCAAAGAATAAACTTGTTCTGTTGTGTCTGTTTTTCAGCATGTTGAGAAACTACTTTCCCATTCAGCCTGTCGTAGCAACACAGATCCAGTAGGCATGTGATAGATGATCATTTCAAGAGGTAAATGTGAACCAGCCAAACCCTCATTGTTAGACACAGATGTGCTTACCTCTGTTGTTCATTCTACATTGACTTGAATGTTTTAACTGTTCCACCAGGATGGCTTTAGTTGTTTGAATGATTTTAAATGATAATTAGCAAATATTGACAGAGGGGGTTTGTTTGTGACTCCCTGAGTATAAATGAATGGGTAATTTGTCCTAAACTACAAGGTGCTAATGGGCATGATATTTCTATCTCTGGCGACGAAGTAAAATTGCAGAGATGTCAGCGCCTAGGTCTGAAAAACCTTTTATCGGCAAAACTACCAACCAGCAAAGCAACCAGCATTTAGAATCAAGCTGTAAGAGCAAAATAATGGCATTTTGACACCCCTGAATGGAAGATTTCACTTTATTGACTTTGAATGATCCATCTCTATACAGTGTTTTGCTTTCACTTATGGTAAAACTAATCTCCTTCTGAACAACTTTGCTCTCAGTAATTGCACACAATCAGAGACATGACTCAGAAATGTTTGTAATTTCTGAAATAATTTCATTCTTGACCTTAGAAAGATAGAATTTCTGAAATAATCCAAAGGTGTTGTAATTAGATATAATAACCAAACTATATAATAATCCAAAGATGTTTTTTCATTTGAGATAATCTTATGACAAGTGCAGTTTGACGGTTCAGTCGACAGGCCACCCCACTTAGGAAGGCTGGCAAATTAGGTTGGAGTTAGGGGTCATTCATTCTAAACCAGCCAGAACTCACTACAAACTATCCTTCCCCACCCAAAGACAAAGCTAAACTGAGGCGTTGTATGGTATCACATGTAACAGCCTTGTGGAATGCAACACTATTGAAATGTCAAGGACCTTAATAAAGAGGTTAAAGAAACAAAAACGATGCTTTTTGGATCTTTCTGCAAACATAAGGCCATCAGACTCAGATGAAAAGGTTCTCAGTTATGTTTTTGCTGTCAAATGAATTTCAAGGCTATTTCTGGCATTTCAGCTTGCAGGATCATAACATTCTTTGTAGCTTTGATGAAGGTATACACACTTTAGACCCATTAATCCACAGTTTGCTGGGGTAAGACTAGTTTAAGCAATGGCCGGGCCAGCCACCAATTCAATTCAATTCAATTCATTTTTATTTATATAGCGCCAAATACAACAAATGTCATCTCAAGGCACTTAGATAATAAAGTCCAATTCAAGCCAATTGGAATTCAATTAATTGTAATCATAATTATTCATAAAATAATCCAATTTGTTCCTTTAGAGCCAATTCAAAAACAATGTCCTAGCTAAGGAAACCAACAGATTGCACTGCAACTTTTTTTTTTCGGTCCAATCTCCCGTCCTGAGCGTGCCTGTGGCGACTGTGGAGAGAAACGACTCCCTTTTAACAGGAAGAAACCTCTGGCAAAACCAGACTCAGGAAGGGTGGCCATCCGCCTCGACCAGCTGGGGTTTGAGAAGACAGAAGGGGGGGGGGGGGGGTGCACTGTAACACCATTCAAAGGATATATGTTGGAACAGGGAAACACAAGTTAATGACCACAATAATGTCACATATACATAATGTCATTTGAGAAATTGAACAGGGGAAAAAGAGAGTAAAGTGAGGAAAGGTGTGACAGATGAGGCCCCCCAGCAGTCTAGGCCTATAGCAGCTTAACTATGGGATGTTTCAGGATCACCTGAGCCATCCCTAACTATAAGCTTTATCAAAAAGGAAAGTTTTAACCCTGGTCTTAAAAGTGGAAAGGGTGTCTGCTTCCCGGACATTTACTGGAAGCTTATTCCACAAGAGAGGGGCCTGATAACTGAAGGCTCTGCCTCCCATTCTACTTTTAGAAACTCTGGGAACCTCAAGTAAACCTGCAGTTTGGGAACGAAGTGCTCTGTTAGGAAAATATCTTACAATGAGATCTTTAAGATATGATGGAGCTCGGTCATTAAGAGCTTTATATGTAAGGAGAAGAATCTTTAATTCTATTCAGAATTTAACAGGGAGCCAATGAAGAGAAGCTAAAACTGGAGAAATATGATCTCACCTGTTAGTTCTCATCAGACCAAAATCTCACCACTGTATCGATTTATTGAAATCTTTCAACCACAAATGCCACCGGTAGGTCTTAAGAGGGTAAGTGGCTGCCTGAGGCTGATAATCACATGCATAGTGCGGTAGTTACTTGTTTTAACAGCCCTTAAACAATGTTTACTCAGTATTCGTAAGTTTCATTATGTAGAACTAACTAACTGGTCTATAGTTACGTCAGTGTACAGTGCAAAATGTAGCAGTTTCAGAAATTAAGGAATCAAAAATGGTAAAATGACTACACTTTCTGTACTCCAAAATCAATGCATACCTACGTCCACCATATAAGGTTGGTATCACATCATCACACGTCTACTTGGCCGCAAAACCTGTGTGATACAAATTTCGTTATCCTCTCCAGTCCGGGAAGGTGTACAGGCCAAATATTTGTGACCGCATGGACTGAGCACACAGATAATGCGTGCACCTGGAGCAATCTCATTCAGTAAAACAATATGCCACACAAAATTGAAAAAAAAGAAAGAAGAAGAACTGTGGAATGAAAGGAGTTCGAAAAAAGAATAAATTAGTTTTGAAATAAAAGAAAAAAAGAAATATACACATATACAGTAGGCTTGGTGATGGGTTGTAGTAGAATAAATCAGTGAAGAGAACATTAAATTAATTTCAAGACATGAGATGATGAGAAAACATTACATTACTTTGTGATATGATATATCAAAGCTGCTGTAAGCAATGTTCTGACTTCGGTCTTGATTGGACAGTTTTATTTTTTTGCCATTAAAGTAAGTCCCTTTAGATCAGGTTTTAATGACATTGAAGGATCTGAAAGAAATTGTCAGATTCATGTTGAAAATGTTTCACAAAACCACTGTATGATCCAAACTATTGGGAAGACCATATAGCTGACATCTTTTCTTATTGACGGAAGACATTTGTGTGTCTTGAAATTTGACTTTGGACTAAATACCGTACAAGAATTAAAAGAAAAGACACTTCCTTTGAATTTATGCCAGAAATAAAAGAATTCAAATAATTAAAAAATAATTAAAAATTCTAAGCTTATGTATTAGGAAAATTGTTTATTTGATAGGTGTCGCTGTAAGACAAAGGTTTTTTTATATATATAGTTTTATAGACTCACTACTTGTTCCCTGCTGGGTTTCATGTGGGCACGGTGCTTTAATGGCATTAATCACAGCAGTGAGAAAAAAAAACTGCTTTCCGGTCAGACTCAAAGATTGAAGCACAAAGTGTTGAGTGGGTGTGATAATTACCTCGTTGTGGATGCAAAGGATCTATAGCTGTAGTAACATGTAGGAAAGCCTGAAGCCTCAAGTCAAAATACAATTATTTACTTTGGAAGTCAATGTGCATTGGTTTGAGCACACTGAGGCGCTGTTTACACATACCCGGGTATTTTGATAAACGCATATTTTCTAACCTTCGTTTGCAAAAAAAACTAGGTGCACACAGCCCCATTTTTAAAAAAAAACACGTCTACATTGATCCGCATAAATACGCTATCAAGAGCTGTTAAATTACGCCAAGCCTGATGGTGGCAGTGTTAGAACAATGAGAATTCCACACAAGCCAATCAGAAGCCTAATAGAGAACCGCTGACAGGAAGAACTTCCGGATCCTTTTCAAGAAGAAAATATGGCGCCAGGCTCATGTGTGTGGACTGATAGCGAGACTGAGCTACTTTTACACGTTGCGCTGGACTATAAAACTGCTAAAGCCGTGAAAAATGTCTTTGTTGTTCAATACATTGTATGACTGTAATTTTCAAAATCACACAAGCGAGTATAGCTCTCAACAACAGAAATGCTGCTAGTACCTCCATGCTTGCCAGATAAACAATGGACGGAGAGAATGGCGTTTTCACGCTAGCATCCTGCCAACATGGCGGATAGGGGCGGGGCTCTGTACTATGACGACAACTCCGCATTCCATTCCCAAAACTCCGTTTTTGTCTCTTTCAACCAGTTTACACACAAACGCTAAATAGAGTTTTTAAAAAATATCCACTTTTGCCGGAGTTTTTTTTAAGCTTCGTTTTCGGAGGAAAAAACTCCGTTTGTGTATAAACGAAAGGCACAAACGAAGGGAAATGTCTTCGTTTATCAAAATACCCGGGTATGTGTAAACAGCACCTGAGTATGACGTGGGGGAAAAAAAAGTGGGCAATGAATTAGATACACAAAGTATTAGATGATCTGTTCTCCTTGTCTGACTTCAATAGTGAATCAATCAAAACTGCCACCTGCTTTTTGGTATTTTTCCTGCTAAACTTAATGCGTCAATGAATTCCCACCCCTTTTCACTCAGAACTTTTCACAGGCATCAACACCTATCTTACAATTTCTTTCAAAAAGGCCTTTTCTTATCCTTTATGACAAACTGAAGAAACTCCAATTAGGGCTACAGTTAACTGTGCCTTTACAGCAGCTACCCCAAATGTAAAAACTACAGCAGCTAAAATGTATATAAGCACAATTCAATTCAATTCATTTTTATTTATATAGCGCCAAAAACAACAAATGTCATCTCAAGGCACTTATATAGTAAGTCCAATTCAAGCCAATTGGAATTCAATTAATTAATAATAATCATAATTCATAAAATAATCCAATTCGTTCATATAGAGCCAATTCAAAAACAATTTCCTAGCTAAGAAAACCAACAGATTGCACTGAAAACTTTTTGTTTTTCGGTCCAATCTCCCGGCCTGAGCGGCGTGCCTGAGGCGACTGTGGAGAGAAACGACTCCCTTTTAACAGGAAGAAACCTATGGCAGAACCAGACTCAGGAAGGGTGGCCATCCGCCTCGACCAGCTGGGGTTTGAGAAGACAGAAAGGGGGGGAGGGCCGCAGCGGCGGCGGCACTGTAACACCATTCAAAGGATATCTGTTGGAACAGGGAAACACGAGTTAATGACCACAATAATATCACATATACATAAAGAGAGTAAAGTGAGGAAAGGTGTGTCAGATGAGGCCCCCCAGCAGTCTAGGCCTATAGCAGCTTAACTATGGGATGTTTCAGGATCACCTGAGCCATCCCTAACTATAAGCTTTATCAAAAAGGAAAGTTTTAAGCTTGGTCTTAAAAGTGGAAAGAGTGTCTGCTTCCCGGACATTTACTGGCAGCTTATTCCACAAGAGAGGGGCCTGATAACTGAAGGCTCTGCCTCCCATTCTACTTTTAGAAACTCTGGGAACCTCAAGTAAACCTGCAGTTTGGGAACGAAGTGCTCTGTTAGGAAAATATCTTACAATGAGATCTTTAAGATATGATGGAGCTCGGTCATTAAGAGCTTTATATGTAAGGAGAAGAATCTTAAATTCTATTCTGAATTTAACAGGGAGCCAATGAAGAGAAGCTAAAACTGGAGAAATATGATCTCTCCTGTTAGTTCTCATCAGAACTCTGGCTGCAGCATTTTGGATCAACTGAAGGCTTTTCAGAGAATATGTGGGACAGCCCAATAATAAAGAATTACAGTAGTCCAATCTTGAAGTAACAAATGCATGAATTAGTTTTTCTGCATCACTCTGAGACAGGATGTTCCTGATTTTAACAATATTACGAAGGTGAAAGAAGGCAGTCCTAGAAACCTGTTTTATATGCGAGTCAAATGATAAGTTCTGGTCAAAAATAACTCCAAGGTTCCTCACTGTAGAACTAGAAGCCAAGGAAATACCATCTAGAGTAACTATATAGCTAGACAATTTCTCCCTGAAACGCTCAGGTCCAAAGATAACGACTTCAGTTTTGTCTGAATTTAGCAGCAGACAGTTCTGAGTCATCCAGGTCTTTATGTCTTTAAGACATGCTTGTAGTCTGACCAACCTATTGGTTTCATCTGGTTTTATAGATAAGTACAGCTGAGTATCATCAGCATAGCAATGGAAATTTATGCCATGCTGTCTAATAATGTTACCTAATGGAAGCATGTATAAAGTAAAAAGAATCGGTCCAAGCACAGAACCCTGGGGAACTCCATGACTTACTCTGGTGTGTGAGGAAGATTCTTCATTTACAAGAACAAACTGAAATCTATCAGATAAATATGACTTAAACCAGCCTAATGCAGTTCCTTTAATCCCAATAACATGTTCAAGTCTGTGTAATAAGATACTGTGATCGACCGTATCAAATGCAGCACTGAGATCCAACAGGACAAGCACAGACACAAGTCCGCTATCAGAGGCTAAGAGGAGATCATTGGTAACTTTCAGCAGTGCAGTTTCTGTGCTATGATGCACTCTGAATCCTGACTGAAACTCTTCAAACAGATTATTACTGTGTAAATGATCACAAAGCTGAGCTGCAACTATTTTTTCAAGAACTTTAGACATAAAAGGGAGATTGGATATAGGTCTATAATGAGCCAACACTTCTGAATCAAGAGTAGGTTTTTTAAGTAAAGGTTTAATTACAGCAACCTTAAAAGTCTGAGGTACATATCCTGTCAACAAAGACAGATTGATCAAATCCAATATGGAAGTGTCAATTAATGGGAAAACCTCCTTGAACAGTCTGGTTGGGATTGGGTCTAAAACACAAGTTGATGGTTTAGAAGAGACTATTGCTGTTGTTAGTTCAGAGAGATCAACTGGGCAGAAGCCGTCTAAATACAAATCAGGTTCTAAAGATACTTCTAAAGCTGCTGTACTTGATGATACATCACTAATAATAGTGGGAAGGACTCCATCAATCTTCTCTCTGATAGAAACAATTTTATTAATAAAGAAGCTCATGAAATCATCACTGCTGAGATTTAAAGGAATAACTGGCTCAGCAGAGCTCGGACTCTTAGTCAGACTGGCTACAGTGCTGAAAAGAAACCTGGGATTATTCTTATTCTCTTCTATCAATGATGAATAATAAGCAGTTCTAGCTTTACGAAGGGCTTTCTTATACATTGTTAAACTATCTTTCCAGACTAACTGAGACTCTTCTAAATTAGAGGAACGCCACTGTCTCTCCAGCTTTCTTGCGGTCTGCTTTAAAGCATGCAGCTGTGAATTATACCAAGGAGCCAGCCTCTTCTGACTGATTACCTTCCTTTTCAGAGGGGCAACATTGTCCAGTGCTGTACGCATTGAAACTATAGTGCTGTCAACAAGAGAGTCAAGTGCTGCTGGAGTAAAGTTTATGTAGTCGTCCTCTGTCATATCTGCACATGGCAGTGAAGAAAAGGATGATGGAATTAATTCTTTAAATCTGGTTACAGCATCCTCTGATAGACACCTTCTATACGTAAATTTCTTCTCAGAAACTGTATAGTCAAGTAATGTAAACTCAAAGGTTATCAGAAAATGGTCAGATAAGACAGGGTTATGAGGGAACACTGTTAACTGTTCACTCTCAATGCCATAAGTCAGAACAAGATCAAGGGTGTGATTAAGGCAGTGAGTCGGTCTGTGTTCACTCTGAGAAAATCCAATAGAGTCCAATATAGAATTAAAGTTCATATTCAGGCTGTCATTTTCAACATCTACATGAATATTAAAGTCACCCACTACAATGACTTTATCTGTACTCAGCACTAACTGGGATAAAAACTCTGAGAATTCAGACAGAAACTCAGAATAAGGGCCAGGTGGACGATACACAACAACAAACACAAGAGGTTTCTGGGATTTCCACTTTGCGTGGGAAAAACTGAGAATCAGATATTCAAAAGAGCTAAAACTAATCTTGGGTCTGGGACTGATGAGTAACCCTGATCTGAAAATAGCTGCCACTCCTCCTCCTCTGCCTGTGGTTCGAGGAACGTGAACATTTAAACAGTCAGAGGGAGTTGCTTCATTAATGCTAACATGATCCTCCTGTTGCAGCCAGGTTTCTGTAAGACAAAATATATCAATATGATGATCACAAATCAACTCATTCACTAACAGAGACTTCGAAAGGAGAGATCTGATATTCAGCAAACCACATTTAATAGTTTGATGTTTTTGTTTAGTTAAAGTTTTTGTTTTAATAATTTCTTTTTGCACAAGAGGATTTGCTCCTTTTGTGTTCATTGATTGGGTGGGTAGCAGCAGGTGGGAAGCTGCAGAGAAGTGTGTAAGACTACAACTCTGCATCCTGGTCTGAACCCTGGGTTGTCATGTTTTAGGGTGGCAAATAAATTTGTCCATATTTCTAGAAATGAGAGCAGCTCCTTCCAAAGTGGGATGGATGCCGTCTCTCCTCATCAGACCAGGTTTTCTCCAGAAAGATTGCCAATTATCTATGTAGCCCACGTTGTTTGCTGGACACCATCTAGACAACCAGCGATTGTAGGACGACATGCGGCTAAACATGTCATCGCTGGTCAGATTTGGCAGGGGTCCAGAGAAAACTACGGAGTCCGACATTGTTTTGGCAAAATCACACACCGATGCAACATTAATTTTAGTGACCTCCGATTGGCGTAACCGGGTGTCATTAACGCCGACGTGAATAACTATTTTACCATATTTACGTTTATCCTTAGCCAGCAGTTTTAAATAGGATTCTATGTCGCCCGCTCTGGCCCCTGGAATGCATTTGACTATGGCCGCTGGTGCCTCTAATGCCACGTTTCTGACTATAGAGCTGCCAATTACCAGGGTTTTTTCCTCAGCGGGTGTGTCGCTGAGTGGGGAAAATCTGTTTGAAGCGTGAACAGGTCGATGGTGAACAACGGGCTTGACTTTAGAGCTATGCCTCTTCCTGACAGTCACCCAGCCACGATGTAATCCTGGCTGCTCAGGTTCTGCTAGGGGGAGGCTAATGGAGCTAGCTACGCTAGGTGGCTCCACACTGGCAAAAGGGGCCTGGCTCGCTATCGGTTGATTTTCAACAGTGCAGAGCCGAGCTTCCAATTCAGATAACCTCGCCTCCAAAACTACAAAAAGACTACATTTGTTACATGTACCATTATCGCTAAAGGAGGCAGAGGAGTAACTAAACATCTGACACACGGAGCAGGTGAAAGCAGGAGAAGGAGGAAGAGAACCGGTAGCCATGCTACGCTAGAGAACCAGACACACCGCTAAAAAGTGAGAATAAAGATTAAAGATCTGTAGGAGTGTGTTAGAACAGAACGGTAAGCTATAGAGTTTAACTATGCAAAATTGTGTAAGTTATAGATCGAAATAAAGTGATTATCAGTACTCCAAGCGGAGCAAGAAATTCCACAGTGCACAAGCAAGGTAACAGGAAGTGATGCAACACGTCTTACCGCAAAGCGTCACAGCGTCAGTTGAGGAGACAATGCACAGCATAGGGCTCGGGCACGTGACGTCACTACGTGAGCGGCGGCCATACTGGAGGCTCAGAACTGTTTTGTTTACATTGTTTTCCACTGCGCGCAGACGTACTCCCGCCTGGTCTCGGAACTTTCTTCGTTGGTTTATCTATTTTACTTATTGTCTTTGCCACTATGGTCGCACATTGCTGTGTCGTGGGGTGCAATAGCGTAAGCCGTGACAGGAATGGGGGGGAAATCGTAAATGGTTTGTCTTTTTACCGGTTTCCTGCTTGGAGGCGCACCCACGGAGACCAAGTGTCCGAGATAACAAAGCGTCGTCGACTAGCATGGATCGCTGCTGTAAGACGACCAAGCATAACTTTCCACTCAATCCCGGTGTCGATGAGAGTGTGTTCTCTGCATTTTCATTCTGGTAAGTTACAGACTTTTGTGTGCTGAGGTAAAGATCCCCGCCTTCACAAGAGGACACTGTCAGTTGGAAGCAAGGGATGTCTCAATGGGTTAAAAGCGGAGGACAAATTTCGTGTGTATGCATGTATACATGACAATAAATCTGATCTTAATCTTAATTTAATGTGGAAAATACAAGGAAAATTGCCCATCTCCAAATTCACATGGAAAGGGCGATTGGAACTGTCAGAAACAATACACCTTTTTGTCAGCAAAAGTACCTATCAACATAGTTCTGCCATGCGAAGGTGAAGACAAAACATTCTTTGACAAGATTGTGTCTGTATGTTGTACTCTGACCACCATGAGCAGGAGTGTTGTGCAAAGTTGAAGTCGTCTGAAATAAATATGCTTTGAGATACAGCCAAGTGTGTGTGTTTCATTATTTATTTACAAGTAGAGTAACATGACAAAAGTGTAAAGTGTCATTAGAATTGAAACTGTTGCAAAGTATAAGCACTGACACCACATACTATATACGCAATTATGTCCGAAAGGGTGAACTTAGGCAGTAAATCTTCGTCGACAATCCATTCCTTGCTCGGTATTTCATAAGGGTCCAGTCCGTTTATAACGCCAATCTTCTGTATGTACCGATCTCTGGCTTCCTTCTGTAATGTATCCCGGTATATCCCACATCCTTTCTTCGATTTTAACATGCTTTTCTCTCACTTTTCTCTCACTGTTTGGTCCTTGATCTCCGTCTTGCCTCAGGGTTTGTTTACGAGATTGAGCCTCCAATATGGCGACCATATCCCAGAATGCAACGCGTGTGCCCGAGCCCTATTGCGCATTGTCCCGCTCCACCGAAATCAGTGTTTTAAGCTGTATGGTTGAAAATAGAAACAAGAACACAAAAAATGAGTCCACAAAATGTAGTTCAAATCTCTTCATGAACCGATCTGCAGAAACGGCACTATCATCGCACGTAGTATTTTCAATTGGTATTCTATTTTGAGGGATTTAAGCTCCCAAAGACCATAAAAGCATTCCCCCCATATAAGTAAACACATCAAATAAAAATACAAGCATCACAAATATACAAAGCCCCCTGTGACTCCGATTAAAGTAATTCTAGTAAAAGCACAAATGTACTTAGGGGAGGTCCCAAGTGCTTTTGTGCATGTTGGCTCAGTGTCACGGCTCACTGAGACCTAAGCTTTCTGTGAAAAAGTTATAGACAAAAAGGGCTGCTTTTAAAACTCAGAAACGGCGAAGAAATTGACATCCCGTTCCGTTCCTTAACAGACCTGTTATTTATAGAAGAATGTAAAATTCAATAACGATAAACTTGCCTTTTCCCATAAATGCATTAGGATGTGTAATTTATGAAAAGAGAACGAAACTTACATTTTGAATTTTTGCCTAATTTTTCCTTGTTATTCTGACCACTGGGCTCATACAGACCTAAACTGATAGATTGCAGGGAAAGACATAACTGCCTTGTCAGTTACATTTGACCCATATAGCCAACATTTGAATGATGAATTTGGTTTCCAGGTCTAAATATGAATTCAGATGGCAGATATACAAAGGACATGGCATATCCTTAGTCTGAAAATATCCCTTCTATTGTTACTAAGTGCGAGTTAAAGCTCTTATTAGAGTTGTCACATTTATCTAGCATATGTTTTTCCCCTCAGGTGTCAAAATTAGGCCTCACTCACATATACGCTGTGTCTCTAAAAACCCTTGCTAACATAAAAAGTTATTTTGCACAATGGTAAAGAAAGCGGAAAACATATGAAGCTATTACCATTTCAAGCTCTGACAGTGGGTTTTATTTCTTCACAATCACTGCACAGAACAGACATGCCAAATCCACAGGTTTAAAGAATTTCATAAAGAAAATTTTATGTATTTTTAGTAGATATGTTGTGGTCAACTACAGCAAGTCTGGAACGCATTTGTAATGACAGTTTTTCACATCACCATCAACAAAATTAGTCTCAAAAGTCTCATCTATGAGGTTTTTTTCAGCCGCAAACAATGTATTTTGTAATGGCAAATAGACGTCTGACTGCCTCTTGAAAAGCCCAAATGTCAACTTAAAGGACAGATGAACATTTTTGGTAAAGACCAATTAGATGTCAGGATAAGCGACATCTTCATTAAATATCATGTCTAACATTTAAAACTGCAAACCAGATCAATCATAATCAGATCTGTTCTGTCATGAGGAACATAGATGGATGTCTTGTATGCAAAATGTCAGCGTATTATTAGTTTGCATGTGTGCATTCCCAGATCTCTCAGTCAACTGAATATACAATGCATGACAGTATGTGGATTATCCAAGCTGCCAAAACAAATCTCCCACCAAATTGGAACCTCAAAGCCCCCTGAAATGTCCTCCGGCTCATGAATTTGAGCCGGAGGACTCTGACTTTACACTTGAGATATACCCCTCACTGCCCATTAGCCAAGGTCAAGCATGAACAAACACTTTAATTCAAAACTCAATTTACAACAAAATGAAATAATGCAGCTCACACCAGTAAGACTATTCTGGCAATGCCAGCATGCACAGATAGACACAGGTATATCCCTGCAGTTCAGTTTTGCTTAATTTCATCTAACAAGCACCCAGTGCTTACAATAACCTTACAATAATCAATTTAGCAAAGAATTTTATTACACTATTCCAGTAGGAATGAAAAACTGGGTAATAGTCTGTTACTGTGCAAAGACTCTGTACAGCAAGAATGACTGCATAATAAAGTGAATATTTGATCCATTCTACAGATAAAACTGAACTAGCCTTTGAGTGATTTGTTTCAGGTGCCAGCTGTAATTGATATTTTAATAACCTTGGATGAAATGATGGTGTAAAAGATGACAGGCGTCACTCGAGTTGGTAAAGCCACAGAAATTTTCAGTTTCCACAAAGGATGCTTAAATCCCTCTGGTTCACTCTCAACACTTTTTGTCTAAAGTCATTGTGAAAAAGAAAACACGGCCCCTTTCAAATCTAAGGTTTTATGTAGCGGGACATAAAAATGTTTTAAAAAAAACATGTAGTTCTTAACAAGTCTTTAAATCGGATAAATACATAAGCTACAACACATGATATATTACACTAGCTGTCACTGTTTATTGAACAAAAACTAAGACAAACTACACTAAGTATACTCCGTGATCCTTTATCTTTCAGCACTGACTTCACTGTCATAGCAACAACTTGAAGTAATCTATTTTGGCACACAAAGGAGTTCGTAGTCGACTCAATGACTGCAAGGTGCCAAAGTCCTGTGGCTGCAGAACAAGCCCATATCATCACCCCTTCACCACCATGCTTGATTGTTGGTATGAGGTGTTTTTACTGCTGTGCTCTGTTTGTTTTTCACATCACATGGTGCTCTGCTTTAGGACCAAAAATCTCCACTTTATTCTTACCTGTCCAAAGGACGCTGCTCCAGAAGTCTTGTGGTTTGTTCAGATGCCACTTTGCAACCCTAAGCTGTGCTGCCATGTTCTTTTTTCAAAATGCTTTCCTGTAGAATCTACTGGACTATTTAATAATTCATTGCTCCTTTAGTAACGTCTGGCCGTCCTAGCCCAAATGCAACCCAAAACATGATATGTTGCGCAGATAGAATTAGGTTTGCATGCTGGAATGCAGTATCTTCCTAACTCTATACACATCTCATTCCAACCAAAAAAAAATTACCTTTTTGTCTCACACCAAGCATCATTTTCTTACTTTCTGTCTGAAGATGAACTGAAGATGCAAGGATCTTTCTAAAGAACAGCTATCTCCCTTCAGTGCTGCCACACACTCCATTGTTCACTAGATGTTGGACTCCTCAACATTTATACAAGCCAACACAAAAGAGGTCTTGAACTCCTTAAAAAGTTACACTGTGTTCCTTCGAAACCTCGCAGACTGTTACATTGTCACTTTGCTCTTGAAGTAAACTCCCCTGGTCGTCCGCACCTTGGGAGGGTAAAAATGGTCCTAAATTCCCTTCCATTTCTACACTAAGAAATTATCCTTAAGGATTATTTTGAAAGCTTAAAATAACGAACAATTCTAGCATAAAAAGTTAAGTTTGCTACATGTGCACATGTTATTCAGCCGTTTACTTATTTCAAAAAGCAAAATCCTTTCATTTATTATTTCACGGATTCTGAATAAACGGTTTTGTCCTTGTTTTATTTTCACATGAAAAAATTTGCAGCCCCGTGTTCGATACTGAGGCAACTGGCACATTTTGTTAAGTTGTCGGTTAATGATCTAATCACCTAGAACTGGTCCTGTGGTTGGCAATCATACCCACAAATTAATTTTGGCCGGAAATAAAACTTTATCCATACTTACATGTTATTTCGACAGTTGAGTGTAAACTGGATGTGTTAAAGGCAGTTTTTTTTTTTTTTTTGCTTTTAAACGGATTGTATTCCAGTTGTTGTCCACAGCCTAGTTATCACATGATAATAACTACTTTACGTTGCCCCTGCTCCCCACCACCACACCATAGGATGGTTCAGTGGAAGCAAAGAGAGAGGCTGCTATCCATGCCTTGTGCAGTGTACCTCAACAAAAAAACAGTAGAATCTCTTTAAAGAGCACTTAGTAGGTAAAGATCAGTGTATTTTCAGTAGCACGGTACTCTGTGGTCCTCTCCCAGCCAGCATGTCCATGTGGGGCCCATAACGTTTAAATTTGGGCTGCAGATAAGGGTCCCATGTGGGTTTGTCCGCAGTTTCCACGGTGGCTCCACCTGTGTTTGCCCATATGGGTTTCACGTTGCTGTGTGGCTTTGGTTGGACTTTGCATTTAGCCAATTTGAATGTGAACATTCTTTTACTTTGTGTGATGTGTTTATCTGTATTGCCTTTGGAATAATTTAAGGCTTATGGTAACCCTAACCCCTAACCCTTCAAGTTGCACTTTGAAACCCATATGGGCAAACACAGGTGGGGCCACCGTGGAAACTGCGGACAAACCCACTTGGGACCCTTATCTGCAGCCCAAATTTAAACGTTATGGGCCCCACATGGACATGCTGGCTGGGATCCCTAAATATTATGACTTAAAACGCTGATATTGATTTTGATCTACTTACTTATGAAGGAGATATTACCAATGACGTGGTGAAGATCGTCATCACAAGGGGAGCCACATCTAACCCAGCCAGAGAATCGATAGGGGATAGAAGTGCTGCGAAACCTGAACGTACCCAGTGCCTGTGCCTTTGCTTGTTGGCACGATACACGCCCTAAACCTTAGCTACACTAAGGTACTTCAAATGACTTTTGAGGAGTTTCAGAGGATATTTCTTGAGCTGGATGGTCTGAACGCTTGCCCAAAAGTAGTGTCTCTGAATAATAAACATTTTAGTCACACTAAAAATGTGAAGAATACAGGTGCAATTATACCTTCACTTAGGATTAGGGTCCACTGAGATACTCTTACTGTAGATGTTGAAGTTTAATCAATCAATCATGTACAGTAGCTCCACTGCACTGTAGTCATTTACACCTATAGTTAAAAATTAAATGGTTTTAGAACACCAAACATTTATATTCTTTTTTGGAAGAAAACCATTAAAACCTTGGAGAGGATGCCTCCATTTTCTTCAGAGAGGATACGTGTAAGCAGTCAGTTTTTGGCAAACCAGCTGTCATGATTTATTCCTGGCTGTGGTGTTGTTTTGAGATCTGAACCTTAGATCGAGGCTGGCCGGCTCCTGCATGCACACCTGTGCCTCATTCACTCATCAGGAGTCCTTCGTAAGAACCAGCAAGTAGCAGCCAATCTTCCCCACATGGTCGTTGTTCTCCACGTGGGAATCAGGGCTCTCTCGTGGCTACCCTGCTTTCTGTGTTCATTGATTAGACTTACCTGCATCTCCTTTGTTCCTCAGCTTCCCCGTGGAACCTTGTGCTGATTCCTATCAGCGGTTCAGCACAGTCTGTTTCCCTCATATCAATTCCTGTGGATACATCTGGGAGAACTCACCTTCACGACTTATCTGCCTGCTCACCCTGCGACAGCTCAGTGCCTCCTCACTACAGCCAGTGAGTGACTTTTTAGAGTGTCCAATTGTGGATTGATCTCTTTTGCCAGTGCCATGATGGACTTCCACAAACATGTTTTGTAAAGCTGAGACTTTGATAGATCACTCTTCTTTAAATAGAACGGGGTTCCTGCTCATATCCGATTTTCATCCCACTGACTGTAAACATCTGACTCTAACTTCACTCTTGAAATGCCTGCAGATCCCGAAGACTGGCTCACCTGATGCTAAATCCTTTCCCCCAAAATCTGGACAATATTTTGTCTCCTATTTTAGAGAGCTACTAGTTTTTGAGTGAAAATTGGATTTTTTTAAAAACTTTTTTGTAGTAGAAAACTTCAAGGCTTCAGAAACCCATTTGCATCCCCAAACTAGAATAAACCTCATTCTATGATCTATCATATTAGGTCATCTCAGATTAAACAAATAAAGGTTGTAAAAAAAAAAATAGAAGAAAGAAAAGACAGATTATAGTGGATCATTAATTGAATATCATTTCAAATTTGATGAATCTGTTTCTGCTTTAAATATCTGGTCAGACAAATGTCACAGAGTGTTGGGGAAAACAGCTCATGTCTATGTGAAACAGGCTTGTGAAAGTCCATTCATTTATTCTTTCATATCCTCCCTCCTGATCCTGTCAGACAGCTGACGTTTCCTTCATTGTGAAAGAGACACGGGAAACACTTTGATGCAGTAAAGCCACGGATTGGACTGGTTAATTTAGATCTTTATTTCAGATCTAAATGATTTTGCTTTGATTTGATTGAATCCTGCAACAACAAAAAACAAACAAACAAAACAAAACGTCTGAAAGGTGGTTTGATAGTGGCCAAAAACATTATTGTCTTGCAATAACGAATATCGCTTGTGCCCCATGACAAAAGCAGATAGAAACAGACAAAAAGAAAGACAGAAAGAGAGAAAAAATAGACACGATCGATCTCTGTGAAAGGAGAAAAGCGTCACAGGTCTGCGGTTAGTTACAGTGCATGAGGAAAATCCCCCGCTACAGTGGTGGCGTTCTGAGGCGGGCGGGCGGTGGGAGATGACGAGCGGAGAATTGCAGACCCACCAACTTCACTGTGCAGGCTCAGGTGAAGTCCGTGTCTGACTGCAACTGGACTGAAAGGAATTTCTTATCGCATCTTCTCCCCTCCAACCAGCCGATCAGCTGTAAGTGACTAAAAAATGTTGTATGTCCTCTGCAGATGACATGTTTTAACCTAGCAGAGTTACAACCCGTAAGTGAAATAATGCACAAATTGTTATCTATAGACTCTTTGATGACTGGGAGGAAGAAATGCGTTTTTTCTTTTTCTTTTTTTTTTTTTCTTTTCTCAGCTGAAATGGGGTTAAATTTGCAGATCATTTAAACAGAATTCATGTATTTACCCCCCCATGAACGAACCACCTGCAGCTGGTAATCATCTTACAGCTGTTGCTATAGAGTGCTTATCATCTGAAAACTCTCAGTCTTTCAGCTTTGGCTGTCTTCTGACTGAGTTTAGTGAAACCTAGGCTAAAAGGAGGAGATTTCATCCAACAAATATTAGATGTAAAATAGCAAGATATTAAGTAAGCAAACGATGTCTTTAGATGATGATTATTTGATGTTAAAGGCCACTCAGGTGTTGTATTGTAACTCTAGAAGTCACTGCAGGGTTGGGTTGGTCATTCGAAATGTAATCTGCAGCAGAACAAACCAACATGTCAGTTTTTATATTTGGAAATTAAATATGTTGGATCACTGTAATAGTGCAGTCCCATCTTAATCGCTTTACAATACTTCAAACTCAAATAGAGAAATTGTTGCACTCTATACAGAAAAAAATGTGACGTAAATTTTAATCTTGTTTTTACGCTTCTGTGAACATCTCAATTTTATTCTCAATACAAACTAGATGCATTGGTGTTGTTCAGTGTAACATTCAGTCAAATGAACCCCCCTTCATTAACGAAGAGTTTAAAAAAAAAGGAGTGAAAAATAAATTATCACAAAAAAAGCTTGACAGCACAAGTAAAGAAACTTGATATATTCTGTTGACAATATTAGGCTTTTAGGAAAGGTCGAATGCAATTATCCTAACAAAAACATGACGGCACAGCTGTGTGCCAGTTTACAGCAAGTTCTTATGCAATGTGAAATGTAATCAAGTAGCTAAAGTACCTAAAACAAAAAGGTTGCTTTATTTTTCAGATCTTATCTTTGCTGATAAAGTTAATAATTTTTCATATATTCTGATAACAGATTCCTGTCTACATGTAACCATTTACAGCACAGTCTTTCTAGTAAGAAACCCACAGTCATTCCTCATTCTGCCTAATGACAGCGATTGTCAAATATCGAGAGAAATCAAGTCAGCACTTTGGCAGCCTGTTGACACACAGTGGCTGCATTGAGCCTGAGGAGAGTCCCCCACAGATGCAGGGGACATGATGCCCCTGAGCTCAGTTTGCCTGATGTGGTTCCACTGCAGAGCTTTAGGTTAATCTGTGGGGTGTCAGACTGCACCACTGCTCATTATTCAAATGTACTGTGCTGGTGCCATTTTTGTCTGGTTTTCATAGACAAGCTGCATGGTTAAAGATTGTTTTGAAATGCCAGAAATGACATTACAGTTTGAAAAAGAAATAAATACATCTCATTCAGAAAATTATTAAAAAAGTATCAATTTAGATTTTTTTTTTTTTTTTTTTTAAACTAGTTCCAAATCATTTTAGATTTTAATATGAGCGCATTTCTTGGCCACTGTGACATGCTGTAAGTAACAACCCTCTATCAGTGATATAAAAAGATAGACAAAAAAAAAATTTGCGCACAAAAAAAACTTGATGCCATATTTATGGACATCCTGCTAAAATTGGCCTTTCATGATGACATCAGACACATTTGCCATACTGACAGTCATTACCATGACAACATCACAAAAAGAAAAACAACTACAAAAAGAAATGCTTTTATCCAAGTATGGGTAATTTACACGGGTTCACCCAGGTTTCTGTCAGTTGTGAAATAAATAATAACATAAGCCTGCAGCCCATTATTAATGTGATAGTAATGTCTTCCCCTACCATAAAAGCAATTAGCTATCAGCTACATGTAGTCTTTTAATAACACACTAATAATCTCTGACATATTATGAGTTAACACAGAGTTATGAGACCTTCCATTGCAACAAACAGCTGCAAGCGGCCACATGACATAACAACGACAATAAAAAATAATTAATCATGCTTCTGTGTTGACTCCTCTATATCTCAGTGCCCATCTTTTGCCTAACGACGGGCTTCAGAATGTCACATTGCTCAGAGCCTAATGGGATGACACATTTACCCCCTTAACATCCATTTTTGTAACACCATCACTAAGGTTTTACCTTAGTGATGGTGTTACAAATGGTGTTACAAATGGTGTTGTACCTTTGGAAAAAAAAAAAAACTCCTCATCGAAATTATGTATCAAAACACAACAATACATGGCAAATTGAAGTACTCTTGTTTTATTTCCAGCTATACAACACCTCACAAAAGAAAAAGAGGTACCATGGGGGGAACCTATAAAAAGGCACTAAAATCAGGGCCTTGTTAGATTCACTAAAACAGCTGGGAACTTGTTCTTCGACCCACCTGTTCCTAGTCCATGTGAAATCGTGGACCACGTGAAATCGTACCCTCCCTCTGAGGGTAAAATCTACCTGAAAATATTTTATCTTCAATCACTAAAGTCGGGTGAAAATCAAATAGTAGAAAAAATAGAAAAAAATCAATAGTAGAAGTCCTCCACTCATGGTAAACCATAGATATAAGAACCTTTTCCTTTGGCATTACTGCATCAAAAGAAAAAAGCATCAGAAATTCTTAGCATTGATGGAAAAGGGTTTAGGAAAGGATTTACTTTTGGTATATGTTGTGTAGGAATCTGATTGCATGTGATTGGTTGTGCAGAAAAATAGGTTTTAGAGTGCCAGTGGTTGTAGATTTATATCAACACCCCCATTCTATACAGTTGTGTGCAGGTCTGAATATGTGGGCTGTTATTGCATCACAGACAAAGTGACTAAATCAGACATACTGAAAACGCAGGCGACCTGCAACTCCTTTTTAAAATTCCACTTTAATCAGAGAAAACAATCCATCCATTTTCTATTCCCGCTTAATCCAACTGTAGGGTCGCGGGGGGCTGAAGCCTATCCCAGCCGTCATTGGGCGAGAGGCAGGGTACACCCTTGGACAGGTTGCCAGTCCATCACAGGGCCACACAGAGAGAAATTACCACACACTCACCACAGTTTTTTAAATCCTGAGCAAAAGTTTAAAAGGAAAGACTAAAAAGACAAACACCCTACCAGGGACTAACCACAGAACCAAAGACTGTTCAAAAAGTCATAACAAGGAGGGAAAGAGGTAATAAAATCAGACAAAAGTCTGAAAATCAGTATGTAATTAAAGTTACCAAAAAATAAATGGACAGACAATAAATTGCATTGTTTTTCATATGTGTAGGGGCCTAGTGGAGGTTTTTAGTTGGCTCATTCAACATGACAGACTGCAGCAGAACAGGACACAGTTCTATTAAATTGCCTTTCTTTATTATAGACTGGCAGAAAGTCTATCAAGAGTACCCAGGCTCCGCCCTCGCAGTGACGCAACACCTTCGGCTCTGCTGCAATCTCGAAGAGATTTGAAAGTCGATGTTAATCAGGCTATATCAAGAGGGCCCAACAGTTGAAGCTTTTAGCTCACATTATTATATTTTCTAAATTTTTGATGCACAGACAATGCAGATTATCTAATGGCTGAAAAAACCCTCCCTGTGTCTTTAAAAGGACCATTATAGCTACTTACTGAACTCAGCACTAACTGTTTGTCAATGGTTGCTATTTTTTGTCCTTCTTCCTCTTCTCAGTTTTTTTTTTTCATAAAGAAGACCACCTCTGCGGTCATGTACCAGACACTCAACAGAACAGCTTTGATTTGCCTGCTGTTTCTCAAGCTTCCAAAGGTTGGTTCACATGAAATACAAGACTCAGCAAATTAACCACTGCAGATTTTTTTAACCTCCAAAAATACTGAGTTATGTGCTTTATGATATTATGGATCTATAGTTCCTGCTATGTTTACACCTATATTTACAGTTTGAGATGGTCTGCGGGAAAGTATTCGAGGAGACTTATCGGAAATGGGTCCAGTACAAAGAGGACTGTATCAAGATGATAGAAAATGAAACGCTGCCTCAAGGTACCAAAGCACTTAATTCATTTGTAGTTGAGTTATCTTGAATAAGGAAATATGCAGCTGGGGAAGAAAAGTAGGGAATCAACTGAAGTAATTTCACAATTGCATTAAAAAATTAGCATATGTGACTTCTTGTTGAGGCACAGATGTCCCATTTGAAGTCTTCCAAGCAATAAAAAATAGAATCTTTTCATGATCATAATTTATTTTTAAGCTTTTTCTTTTCCGTGAAAAGCGTCTAAAAATAGCTTAAATATAATTGTACCTTCACTTCACTTTGTATTAGTCGATCTATGCAAATGTAAGTAACCAATTGCAAAATGCTAGAGTTGAGTGAACCAGTGCAGCTAGTCCAGCTCTGACAATTTGGCAAGCTGACAGGATGAATTCTGAGGTTAGTTATGTTTAAGCTCTGGCTGTTGATTGATGCACTGTAGGCTAAGGCTTGGTGTTGACTGTGTGTATCTGCCATAATCTATTAATCTATCTTACCCCTTTAGAATAAAATCACTTGGGCATGTTATCAAAGTTAAAAACGTGATTCTCGCTCTAAAGAATCATTTATTTGCCATTCCAGGAGGCTTGTTCTGCAACAGGACATTTGACAGATATGCCTGCTGGCCAGATGCTCCTGCCGGCATTATGGTGAACATCTCATGTCCATTCTACTTGCCATGGTATGACAAAGGTAACAGAAACAACCAACTGATATATATATGTATCTCTGTTTGTTTTTCTATGTGAAAAAGAAAGCACCGTCTCTTTGAGTGCTCCTTACCAGATCTTAAAATTAGGTATTGCTACTTCAGATGAACAACACGAAACATTACACCATGTTATTATCTATCTAGCAAAGACTAAGCCAACATGCTGAAGAAGAGTGCTCCTACAGAAATTTAGTTTTGCGGGCAAAATGCACTTGATTAACTGATCGCCAGCTGGTGCGACCCCCCCCCCCCCCCCTTTAAACGCAGATGTTTTGGCAGTTTGCTGGTCTGGAGTGTTCAGGTGTGTGTTAAACCAATACAAAGGAGAAAAGACATCAGGAATCGTAAAGAAGAAGTTGTTGCTGTCTGTCAACTTGGGATGAGGTTACAAGAGCACTTCCACAACCTCTTAAACAATGTCCTTTATACCTAATGCACAGCACCAGGATTATGGTAGGACCTTGAGAGAGCTGTGCATAAACAAATGGCAACAAACTTCAATGAACTGAAGCAACATGGTAAAGAAGAGTGTGCCAAAATTCCTTTCTGATGATATGAGTGGCTTATACCACCACACAGAAAAGGATTACTTTAAGCTATTGCTGCTAAAGTTGGTTCTATAAGCTACTGAATGGTGGAGTTTACTTGGTTTTTCTGGAAGGTCCTCTGATTTTTAGCTTAGACTTAAGAAATAAATCACAGGTTGTATGCCATCTGTTGTAGCTCACCTGGAGTCGTATTTGACCTAATTTTGAGACCTGTTTGACGTTTTTTCACGTCCTGATGCATAACACCTTAAAACTGATAACACCTAAGACTAAAAAGTCATACAAAGAGATGGAAAAACAGCTGTCCTAAAATGTGATAACACCTTTCTTGTGACTTTAACTTCTAGCAAACAAATCAAGGTATCTTCAAAATATCCGCTAATTACTTTTTTTTTTACATGTTTATTTAGCATGCGTGAATATCTTTTATTTGTGCCGGAACTTGCACGTATTGTTGTGTTAATTATTTTGTTTTCCTCTGTGCTTGAGAGATGACCTAATCAGGCTACTATCTACCAGCCCCCTGCATGCTTCAACAAGGTGTGATGCTATTTGGGAGTAGGCAGTTATTGACTACAGGACTGACTGCTTCTCTTCCAGTGTCCAAAGGTGTTGTGCGTAGGCAATGTGGGTCTGACGGACTCTGGGAGAGAGACGACAGCGGGGTGGTATGGAGGGACAAGAGCCAGTGTGAAGAGGAAAAAGAAGTGGCTTCTCGGGAGGTATAACGACAATAAGAACCTGTATTACCTGAATTCTGTACAATATATGAATAAATATTGTCTTATTATCTGTTTGTACATATGTGCTTTTTTTTCTCTTGTTTTGAGTTAAAAAGATATCAGGAAAAAAAAACATGAACTGAATTACCACAGGACTGTGGCCACCAGCAGAAAAAAAGTCTAAAAGAGCGAAAAAACATTTAAATGGCTCATGGACCCTCGAAGAAATATCTTTGCAATCTGGAAAGAAAAAAAGAAGGACACTTCTTGTCTTGCACTGACTGATATATGGCTGTTTTGAAATAGTCAGGTTAAAGATTTCGTGCCTTTAGAAATTGCTCTATGCACGACAGAGTTCTATTATACTGCATTGCCAAGTAGCATCAAGTTGTTTTGTTGGCATATAACTACGGGGAACTCCGACAGATGGTAGGCTTTTTGTCAACAACACTGTTCACTCAACAAATTTACTGTCAATGTAATTTTGTAAATTATGGAGAGCGGACTCACAAAAAGTGTGAATTTGTCTTTGCAGCTGTGGTACAAACAGTTGATGTTGAGCTTCAGGATGTTGTACACTGTTGGCTATTCCTTGTCCTTGTCCACACTCACAATGGCTCTCATCATTCTTCTGAGCTTTAGGTAAGCTGTTTTCTGTACGTAAAAGCCTTTTGTTTTGTGAATGTGTCAAAACCACAGCACCATTGTTCTTTGGTCGTTTGTTTTTTCATGAAAAAAAGGCAAAAAAAAAAGTACAAAAGACAGGTAAAGGTGAATATTAACACTGTGCCAGTGCTGTGTGGTGTCTACTTGGAGATGTATGTTTACTCCATTCAGATAAGTAATAATAATAACAATGATAAAGAGGCAAGAGAAGAAGAAAAAGAAAAATATCCTGTATAATAAAAATGACAATATTAGTTTAGTTATAATATCAAATGAATTAACAAACAATTAAATAAATAGATAAGAAGAAGAAGAAGTAGAAAAATAACCAATAGATGTATCCATAATAAATGTTGCGGGGTACTATTTTCATAAATTAATAAAAAAGAAGTATATCAAATATGAAAAAAAAAACACTTAGTTTACTTACGTACTTACTTAAATTGTTAATGCTAATGATGATAATGACAATGATGATAAGAGTGAAATCAATTTGATGACAATGATGATAAGAGTGAAATCAATTTGATGACAATGATAAGAATTCAAGGTTTATTTGGGGGAATGTAGAAATGTACGAGGCTTCACAAAGTTCTGTTTATCTTAGATTGAGGTATATCAGAAGGTTAAAGACGGATATGTTATTTATGTTGAAAGGATTTGTTTTTTTCTATTGTAATATATTCTATGATCCGATTATTCCAATGATTGCTGTGAATGAATATTTTTGGATATCCAGTGTCCTCTGGGAGGTTTTTTCGCTTCATCTGTGTTGCCGAGGCCGAGCACAGAGAGTGATGGTGACGGAGGGATTTTACAGCTCAGAATGTTTGAGAGAATGTTTGGTAACTGAGAAAGTTCAAAAGGCAAATTCATGTGGCGTAGAAATACGTGTGACCTAAGGTTCATTGTGAACAGGAGCAAAGGAACAAAGAAAAGTGTTGAAAAAAATATTTAAGAAGAAAATCAAGAACAAAATAGCTGCAATCTCTGCGGTTTTGCAGGCCAGTTACAAGAAACGCAACAAAATACCTACCGGTACTTTTTTTTTCTTTTATCTAGACACACCTAATTTTCCTTTTGTGACTCATGACAGGAAACTGCATTGCACCAGAAACTACATCCACGCCAACCTCTTCTTGTCTTTCATCCTGCGAGCCGTGGCTGTGATTGTGAAGGACACAATGATAGATCGCCACTGGGGCAGAGAAATCATGAAACAGGCCGATGTGAGCGAGATGCTCAGTCATCAGGTAGGTCTTGAAATACACTAACGACGGTTTACTGTTATCATCTGGTGTAAATGACCACAAAAATCTTTCAGTTCCGTTCCTGTGACTTTTCTGTGTTTTTCATGCTATGATTGTTTCTAAATTCTTTCCTCCAGGCTGCTATTGGATGCAGGATAGCACAGGTCGTGATGCAGTATAGTGTCTTGGCCAATCATTGTTGGTTCTTTGGAGAGGCAATTTATTTGTACTCAGTACTTATTTCCTCTGTGTTCATTGACAACAACAAGCACTTGCCTTACCTCTGCCTTTGCTGGGGTAAGTACTATATTGTTACATCTTTGTACCTAAAAGAACATGCCACAAAGGAGCTTTTATTGAGCTTTTTACGCTGAATTCAAGAAGATGTTGTCATTGATAAAATCCATATCGGCTTTACATCAAAGAGCAGTTCATCTTAGATGTACAAAATTAGCAGAGTGCATTACGAGAAACCTCACACAGCCTCCATGACTCTCCACTGTTATGTTTGATGAATGGACATTGAAGCAGACTCACGTCAGCTGAGTATTCATTTAATGGATGCCATGGAGGCATTGATGTTGTTTATTTCTTAAATTTGTTTTGAAAGCAACTGAAGTACTTACCAGGATTTTCTTTTAATGCTTTTGCTTCAGGTGCTCCCCTCCTGTTTGTGGTTCCCTGGGTAGTGGTGAAGATATTGAAAGAAAACAAGGAGTAAGCAAGCGTATGTGCACGGTGCCGCCATGAGTAGACTGTGCAACAGATTCAAACAAGAAAAAGTGATATGTGCCTTTTTTTTCTCAGGTGCTGGGCTCTCAATGAGAACATGAACTACTGGTGGATCATTCGTTTCCCAGTCCTTTTTTCTTCACTTGTAAAGATCAATTTTGCAGACAGTCTACCAAGTGTTCGATCACATGTTGACTCCAATGCGTACTGGAATATGTATCATAATATGTATATTTTTGTGCTGGCTAAAACAACTCATGTTGTCATTTGCCGATCAACAGATCAACTTTTTGATTTTCATGAAGATCCTTGGAGTCATATTCTCCAAACTGAGAGCCAACAATCAAAGTCGATACCCAGATTACAAACTTCGGCAAGTGGTTTGAGCATCATTTCAGTGACTAAATATGTTTGAAACTCTTTCTTAAGAAGGCCTTTATTAAATTAATGCTTACATAAAGTCACATGTATGACACTGAGACACATTCCTATTCTGTTTTTGTCCTTTTAGGCTTGCCAAGGCCACCCTTACCCTTATTCCTCTGTTTGGAATTCATGAGGTGATTTTCATCTTTGCCACAGATGAGCAGACAACAGGCGTTCTTCGTTATGTTAAAGTGTTCTTTACCCTCTTTATTAGCTCATTTCAGGTGGGTTAAGAGTTAAGTGTGACTGCTTTTAATTAGTGATAACAAGAAAAAACATTCTCAATGTAAAATTGTGGATACATAACGATAGTCGAAATGCAAAATCTCCTATCTGCAAGATTTTCTGATTGGTGGATTTCACTTTGAATGATGAGAACAAGGGAGCTTGGTCATATTCAGTCTGTATTGTTAACACATAATATAGTAATGTAGTCCAAAAACAGTGAATTATATATTAGGTATCCTCTACTCTTGCATTCTGCAAGAAAACAACACGTTCTTTGAGTTTTCTCAAAAAAGTCATTTTTTCAGATGCATTTTGACCATCGATAATACCATCAAAATAATCAGAGTCTGGAGACAACTCTGTGTGCAAGGGGCATGGCTAGAAATCAGTATTGGATTAACGGGACTCGGGTGGTTCTCCTTTAAAAAACAGCACTAAAAAGATATTTGCCTGTAAACACAGTTCACCGTGCCATCCACAAACGCACATTAAAGTTATCATCCAAAGAAACAGCCACATGTGAACACGATTAACCAATGCTGTCGACTTCTCCGGGCCAAAGCTCAATTAGAATTGATTGAGGCAAAGTGGAAAACTGTTCTGTGGTCAGGCAAATCAAAATTTAAAATCTTTTTTGGAAATCATGGACACCATATCCATTTCACTAAAGACAAAAGGGATGATTTTGCTTGTTTCAAACCTCAGTTAAAAACTCTGTGTCTGGGATGATATTGGGGTATATTAGTGCCTATGGAAGTGGCAGCTCGCACATTTAGAAAGGCACCACCAATGCTGAAAGATATATCAAGGTGTTAGAGCAACATGTGCTCCCATCCAGTGACTTCATTATCAAGGAAGGCCTTGTATAATTTCAGCAAGACGATGCTAAATCGCATACTGCATCTATTAAAACAGTATGGCCTAATACTAGAAGAGTATAGGGTGCTAGACTGGTCTGCCTGCAGTCCAGTTTGCCTAAATCAAAACATTTGGTGCATCATGACACGCAAAGTACAACAAAAAAGATCCAGAACTCTTGAGCAGTAACATTCAAACAAGAATGGGTCAGCATTCTTCTCGCAAAGGTCCAGCATTGGTCTCCACAACTCCTTGAAATTTATGGTCTGTTGTTAAAAGAAGAGTAGATGCTACACACTGGTTAACATGGTTCCCCATCCCAACTTTTTTGAGATGTGTCGCTGCCATCAAATTCAACGTGAGCTAATATTTTTCATGAAATGGTAAAATGTTTCACTTTCAACATTTGATATGTTCTATTATGAGTAAAATGTTGATTTGGGGGTTTGCAAATGATTGCTTTCTGTTTTTATTCATATTTGGCACAGCATTCCAACTTTTGGGGATTTCGATTTTTGGGTGGGGGTTTTGGGGTTGCACATGTATACATACGGTCTTGTACAGCAAATTCTTCTTTTACTAAACTAAATAGGACTTTTGGTCTCTTTGCAGGGCTTACTCGTGGCTGTACTCTACTGCTATGCCAATAAAGAGGTTGAAATTCTCATTATTTATTAAAAAATGTTTTCTAATCTTGAGTTTGACTTATATAATTGTCAAGAATGCTTACAGGACTGACTATATTAAACTAAAGAGACCCATGAATGGTTGTCAGGTGGGACTAATATTAAAAGAACTGAGATTAAAAGTCATATAGTATGCTTTTGATTTGGTATTGTTGTCCAGGGGTCTAATATGCCAAAAATATATTTTCGGTATTTTGTGCTTGTTTGACTTTCCATATAAACTCAATCAACTTAAATAATTCATCTCCACTCTGGTTTCAGGTGCAGACAGAACTGAAAAGGAAGTTGCGCAGCTGGAGGACAGAGACAGAGGTTAAATGCTGTAGACAGTGACTAGCTGTGCTTGAATCTCGAGCAGACACTTTCTCCATTGCCACTGTCCCGGGCCGCAACAGATCCTCTGTCTCAGCAGCCAGGGTAGTGCCAGACGGTTCACCTACTCCTGACAGCTCACAGATTTTCAGACGTCCTGTTCAACCAACTTCCCCACAAGCAGATGCTTCTCTGTTGCACTCTCCATTAGCGGGGAATAGGGATAATATCCTGCAGCACAGGGACCAAGATGACACTGGACAATCATCTATGGCAATGCAGATGTCTTTCCTCATTCATCTGAAAGAACCGGTGGAACTGCTCCCACATGTTGCAAATGCAGACTCAGACTGAAGGGAGCAATGCATTCATTGTAGGCCTACATTTCTTTGTTTTTGCTGGTTCTTTGTGCTTTGAGAACATATTCAAGGTAAACACAAGAAACTTGTGCTTAAGAAAAAATGGACCAGACTCGGTGAATAATTCCCTATACTCCCTATATAGATCAGTGAGCAGTGCTGACCAACATGTCATTGGGGAAATCAGGTGGGAACCTCCTTTCATCAGTGTTTTGTCTAGTTGGGCCCACGACACCCCCAGGAGGCTAGACAGTGATCACTGGCGTCCCAGAGTCACTCCCCTAATGCCAGCCATCACTGCTCGTCACACCACAACAACCATCTTTTTTTCTTTTTTTTTCCACAACCACAAGCTACCCCAGCCCCTCTCCAACTGCACACCAGTCATAGCGTGGTGGGGATACAAACCCTGGTTCGGGTAGGGGAAAATGAAAGTGCCAGAGGTGGAGGCATGACAAGACACAGTAGCAGATTCAGCAGACAAACTCACCTAAATATACAAGATATTCTGTGTTATGTGCATTGTAAAATGTTGTGGAATTTAAAGGTTTGTTTTAATATATTGATGTCTGAAACATACATGTCTATGGTCCATATACAATCTAGTAAGGTGTATTTATATTTAACCAGGCTTTCATTGTTTGCTCTTGGCTATATTTTTGACGTTTGAGCAATTAGCTACTTTTCAGTATAATTTGCACATTGTTATTTTTTGTGGATTTTATCTGCTTCTACTTTTGATTTAGGATACTGCTTCAGAGTCTTTTAGGATTGTCATTTATTTTTTGCTGGTAATGGCATGTTCTTTCTTAAAATACACATTTTTCGATATTGAAGTTGGTGGTTGTTTTTTTTATTTATTTGTTGTCTTGTTTACCACACCATATAACCCCATTGTCACTATGGTGATGAAAATGCCACAGTCTGTAACTTTACTCATTTCCAAAAAGTTAAGCCATCATTAACTGGACAGGGGCATTTTTGGGGGCCTATCCGTTTTCAGTAGGGTCCAGTGCCCCTCTTGCCACGGATCTACCTATGAGAGCTGGAAATGTTGATTTAAGAGTAGTGAATGAGCGCCAAGCTAAAGGGCAAAGTTTTTGTCCAGCAATCAAGTCATAGATTATTTTGAAAATTTAAAAGTTATACCTCCCAAATATGTGAAACATGTATTAATTTATTCATCTATTTATTGTCAAAATCCGTTTCCCCACTTATGGCTTTTGGGTCTATAAACTTCATTACCCAGCAGCACCATGACTGTTCATACGTCATGGCGTCGCTGGCAATAGCGGAGGCTGAAGCGGGAAGAACTTAACTGTCCTCTTTGCTAGCTAACTACAGACAAGAATCAACAGGTGGATTTCTTTTATTTTTGCAATAGCTGCCAATGGCCTCCAAAGGTAACGTGAACTTTTTTTAAATTTTGAATTAACGTGGCTTGTTATGGAAATATTGGATACAGTAACAGGAACTATGAGAGTGCAAACATGCCGTGAAACAGTGTGAGCAGCTGTTATTTCGCTGGTTAATATGAAGTCTAAGCTAACTGTTCCCAAACGCTGTTTTGGTTTTGCAGATTGGCAGCATCCTTACGTCAACATATTCAAACATGTCAGAGTTGAGGACTGGAAGAGGTCGGCCAAGGAGGGAGATGTGTCAACGTATACGGTAACTTCTTCCACGTTAAATGTTTGACATTTAAAGGTCCGTGCATAAGCTGAACTTGTAATAATACTAGACGCTTGTGAGATTCTTTACACCTGGTAAGCCTTTACCTGTCTGAAGAAAGATTGTTGTTGAGATAAATTTTATCAACTGTAATTATTTACAACAAGCTCACCTGACTTTTTGTCTGACAACACATCCCTTAGGACAAGACACTGAAGTGCTCGGTGTTCCGGATAAAGGGTCCCGTTCCTGCCAACAGCTACATCCTTATTCCCAAAAACACAAACCAGTCTCTGGGGCTTACTGGCCGCTTCCTCTACCTTCTCTTCAGGCCCACTCCTGGCAAATACTTTGTGGTCCATCTTGACGTTGCTGTGAAGGTATCAGACCTGATGATCCTGGGTATTTAAAAGTGTGGTGAAATGAAGACTATAGCTATATTTTTGAAAGCGAAATTACACTTTATTTAGCAAGTCCTTTGACAGTTTTCAGAAGATTAATCTATTGCTCTCCCTTTTTAGCTTTTAATCACTGATTATACCAAAGAATGTCTTACTAATGTGTTTTTACAGTCTCACTGCTCAGGTTTTTCTAACATGGGTAATTGCAGCTGAATTTGCTTAGGCTCAAACTGGGCTATTGTGATTTTACGTTATTTAAGTGTATTTGTTATAAGACAGTAGCTTTATTTGTATTCATTTTTTTAAAACATAACTGAGATGACTGACAGAGAGAGTGGAGGAAAAAAAGAAAGTTCTGCCCCATTGTTTTTTGTGCTCTGATATGCAGGAAGGCCAGGTGGTCCGCATCTCCTTTTCCAACATGTTCAAAGAGTTCAAGTCCACAGCTACGTGGCTTCAGTTTCCTTTCTTGTGTGGAGCTGCAAAGGACTCGGTTTATGAAAGTACCTCCAAATCTGCAAAGCATGGTAAAACACTGTTCATGCAGACACATGCTTGTATTTGAATCACTGCTTACATGATTTCTTCTTTTTTTTTCTTGTTTCTATGTGGTGGCAATGTGTCTGTTTACGTGTTCCAGGTTTGGTGGGGCCAGCTCCGACTTCAGTGCGTTGGACCTGTCTGATGCTGGATCTGCACTACACCCTTTCTGTCTACCTCAACCGCCACTATAGTCACTTGAAGAACGTCAAACTATGTGCCAACATGGCCGTGAAAAACATTTTTACCAGCGACCTGCTGCTAGATCCTGGTCAGTGTCGTTTTCTGTCAAAGCCTATTGCTATCTTTGCTTCTGTATGATGCCGCTATGTTACAGGGTATCTGCAAAATGTATTTCTAGATGCGAGATGCATGGGCTGTTTCCGTCTAGTTTGAGTTATTGTTAGTTGGATGATAAGCAAATTGTAAAAATGTTCTAAAGACCAAATGTAGGAAAGAGAAACACAAAGATGTTGATCTAATAGAAAAATGCTTTGTTGTTGAAGCTTGAATGAGCTCTCCCTGTGTCAAAGCCCTATTCAAACCACCAAGTTCTAATTGCAGACGTTGGCCTTGAATGAAAATATGTTCAATAGACAGAAAGGAAATTCTTAAGTGCATGTTCATTCTGTGTCTCATGTATCTGAACAGACTGCTCTTTTCTCTTTCTCCTTCAACAGGAGTTTCTCTCAGTGTAGCAAAGCAAATGGGCCTTACCTCTTCCCAGGGAAAAGGTCCCATTCCCAGAGAGATGTCGTTCCCTGTGCCGAAGGGAGGCTCCTGGCATGACCTCTATGATCACATCAAGTAAAGTTACCGGGATTGTTTTTTTTGTTTTTTTTTAAATGTACAGGGAGGTGGTTAAAGGCAAAACCCATCTGGGAACCATTTGAATTTGTATTGAAGTGATCAAGATGAGCCTCGTATCTAAGCTGACTTTTTTTTATCAGTGTTGTCCCCTGAGATGGAAGATTAGTTTACATATAACTGTACCAGAGCATTTCAAGGGTGGATTTTCCTTTTGGCCTACAGAGAAAACCCATTTCAGCGATCTGTTTAGAACACCAGGAAATAACATTTGAACTACAGTTTGAAATATTAGTTTGAATTTTTAAAAAGTGGCGTTCATTTTATTGCTTCTAAGCCTCCCCCTTTTTGGCCCAACAGGTTTCCCTCAGAGGGCACAAAGTTACCCTATGACTCCTTTCAAAAAGACAGCATGCATTCACAAGCTGGTAAGTTATGAAAAGTACGCTGCACCCCTTTCACATTCATGTTCTCGTTCAAGTTTTTTACCGCCTTTATGCGCAAGAATCCTTAGATTTAAGTTTAAAAAACAAACACAAAAACAGCTTTTAAGAGAAATTGGTACTAATAGTAACAAATGACACTTCAGTAAATCTTCAGCTCTGATATTATATTTTAAAGGCTTTTAATTATGCATCTGTGCTGTGAACATGAGGCGTTTTAGATAAATCAGCAGGACAAATCTAGCATTGTCCAAATTATGCCAGCTTTTGCTGATATTTGATTTTATTTGTTAACCTGTATTTTTTACGAGTTTTTTTTATTTTTATTTTTTTTAAATGAATGAGAACAGATTCTAAGACAAACAAGAATATGAGGAAAAAAGCAAAAACATTCAACATCCTAAAAGCACCTTGTCCAGAACTTTGACCTCCACCTATGCAGTGGTCTGCAGTGGTCCATTATTATGATATTAAGACAAACTTTGATGTGCCTGTCTTGTTAATGGGAGACTCCCTTTATGATGGAAACACACATATTTGGGCACAACAAAAGCACGAAAGCATTCCAAAAACAAATTGGATGACTGACTTGCTCTTCTTTTTCTCAGGAAGTACTTCAAGCCGAAGAAGCCCAGTAAGAGAAGAGACTTGCTGTGTTAACCTCAGCAAATCAGTTCAAGACCGTGTTTCCCTCATCCAGCAGCTCACCATCCCAAAATTAGTAAGATTATTTACATTCAGTCCATCATCTAAAGCTTTTATATTTTCTGCATGAATTGCTCTGTGATGTTGTGGTCAAGGCATTCTACTGTAAATATAGTTTTAAGGAGCAACTTTTCAGCATAAGCAGCTTTTTCTTTTAATTTTCTCTCTTTCTCTTTTTCCTCTCAGCTCCCAAGGAGTCACACCCCAGTGGTATCCAGTATACCTGACTTGGGTGTCGTCTCTACTCACCAGGAGGACTTGTTTTCTCGTAATGATTGTCAACTACGGGAGTCGGCATGCCTCAGTTCACAGCAGCTCACTTCCAGGCCACCCTGTGACACTGATGACGGTGGAGTCCATGTGTATGTGAATCCTGAAGATGAGCTCAGCACACACGGAGAGGAAAGTGAAGAAGAGGTGATGCTTCGTGATTTATACCGACTACTGAAACCCGCTTCCTCTCTCTTTTTGTATTGTGTAGTCTTTTCTGTCGTTGTCCTTGACTGCATTGTACTTTATTGATGCTTAAAAAAAAGCTAAAAATGCTATGTTGCAGTTGGTGTGCTCTCCTGTTTCACATGCTGTTTCTCTGCCATCGTCGAAAGAAGGCAAACATGAGGTAAGGCATGAAAGGTTTACTGAAAACTGCTTCCAAGGCATACTTAAGAGCTCATTGTAAAACCTGTCTCCTATTCTCTTTAGAAGCTGCTCCCAGATCCGATCCTCAGGCTCAGTCGAATCATCGGATTTGGAGGAGCCACTACTAGATATGTATGCTCATTTTGACTTAAACCCTTATCATACTGTCCTTGCATGTTGTTCAAGTTTTAATTTCTTGAACAAAAAACACAATAAAACCAGGCCATTTTGAAGTTTTAACGGCTGTGCCTTTTTGTGTTTCCAGGCCCTGTGGACCAAATCAGGTGATGCAGTGGTGTATCCATGTCATGCAATTATCGTCTCCATGGAAATATCCTCAAACCAGCAGAGATTTTTCATCGGCCACACTGATAAGGTAAAAGGGGCAGGTGAACGGAACGTACCATGTGTGGGATGGAACAGCTGACAGCTGTAATGATTCACTTAATGTGCAGTTACATTTAGTACATGGAGTTAACTTGGTTGAAATGGAATTCTTTCAACATCTTGTGCTCTCTCTGTAGGTTTCCGCACTGGCTTTTAATGGCAACACAACACTGCTGGCTTCAGCACAAACTGGCAAAAATAGTGCAATTCGAGTATGGAACTACAGCAAAGGAAACTGTCTGGCCATGTTCAGAATTCATGCACACTCCTTATCCTGTCTTAGGTAACCAACAAAACCCACTCATTCACTCATGCATGCAGTTATTTTACATTCACATTAAAGTCTTGGCTTAGAATAAACACCGCTTGCTCACACCAACTTAATCTTTTTCATCAAACTATTTCCTATATGAAGTTTCTCATATGGCGGTGGTGTTCTCTGCGGAGTGGGTAAGGATATCCACAATAAAACGGTAGGCTCTACTAATTCATTTAACGGCATGAAAATTCTATGCTTTAGTTTCTAATTTGCTTATGAAGAGAATTGGAGTAAGCGACGCTCAGGATTTGTAGAGCAATTGTCAGATCGTTATGCAATCACCCATATTAGCTCATCAACATCATTTTAATGACATGCTCGGGTGTGACATGCCCCCTTAATCAGAAAAAGTTTCTGGCTAATTGTTTGTCATTTTTCCACAGATGGTGGTGGTGTGGAACACTCGCAACGTTGTCAAAGGTGGAGAGGTGGCCATCTTAGCCAAAGCACACACAGATGTTGACATTAACACCATGAAGGTCGCCTTCTTTGATGATACAAGGTATCCTGCCTACTCCCTACCTGAATTTGTCATACATTTTGCTAGCAGACAGTGCCAGCATGCAAGCACACTTTATTTGGGAACATCTTTATGCATCTGTAATCCCATTTGATCCGGGCTAATATGTCAGTGGTAAATGTCCGAGACTTTATCTCTGCATCTAACAATCTCATAAATTCTTTTTAATGAATTTGTCAGCCAGTACTTTCCACTTTCTATTGTCCATTGAATATTTTCACATCAACTACCAATCTAGTAAAAGACCATCATCCCGAGCTCTTAATGTCTTCATTGGATGGGGATGTGGTTGAAAGATGACTCTTACGAGCTGGTTCTAACAACTATAAGAACTGGTTATGAATAGCAACATAGAGCTGTGACAATTATTCTGCTACCTGTAGGGTAAAGAATGTCATTATTCATGAGCTGCTTACTTCTAAATGCCATGTTGGCACATTATGATTCATAAGTAGTTCCCTTGGTAGTTTATAGTCACAGCAAAGAAGGTGTGTAGTTTGCTGACAGATTCCCTTAAGGAGCAATTGAAGAATGTAGATTTGTCATGATTGAATGAGGTGTTCTGCATCGAGAAATCTGTTAATTAGACGTGTACCTGGAGATGTTTTGGCCTATTTGCCCACCTACTCTTTCAGGTGTTTTACTGGGAAATTATTACAGTAACAGTTTACCGATATGTCTGGGATGCAGTTGGGAATGATATAGCATCACCAGGAAAGAGGCCTTATACAAGATCATCAGTTAGTCAGAAGTCAGAGAATAGATTAATCTGTGGCTTTGCTGGTTTCAGGATGGTGTCATGTGGTCGTGACAATATTCGACTTTGGCGAGTGCGGAATGGGGCGCTGAGGTCCTGTCCAATCAACCTCGGTGAATACCACTCACTGGACTTCACTGATGTGGCCTTTGAGGAGGGAAACTTCTCCGACCAGAATATTGACGATCGAACTCTGTGAGCGAACGCTTCTTTTCACTAGAGGAAGTATAAATCTTATGGAAAATGACTGGAAATGTTATGATTTAAGGCAGGGGTGTCAAACTGATCAATGAAAGGGCCGTGTGGGTGCAGGTTTTTGTTCCAACCCTGCAACAGCACAGCTGACTTGCTTCCTTCAATCAACTGAACTGGTAAGACCTTCAGTGCAGACAGTTCAGTTGATTGAATGAAACAAGTCAACTGTGCTATTGCAGGGTTGGAACAAAAACCTGCACCCACACGGCACTTTCATGGATCAGTTTGACACCCCTGAATTAAGGGGTTATTGTTTTCCCACTGACTGTCCTCCCATAGATTTGCCAGCAGTCGGAGTGGCCATATTTTTGAGATTGACTATAGCAGAGTTGCTATTAAGAACGTGAGGAAGCTGACGCCTGCACAGCAGCAGCATGCGGACCGAAGTGAGAAATGGACTTTTAACACAGGTTACGCTAACAGTTGTTTCACTGATTTACATTAATTTCACTTACCCTTTTTATAGTTCGTATTCGTTGAAAGGTAACTTGATACTGTCCTGTTGCATGAGCCACGTTCAGCCTAACTTTACCTGTGAGACAGATGCACTCACAATTCGACCCTTGAATGTTTTGGTATACACCATTTCTTGGTCAAATCAATGACTGCAAGGTGCCCACGTCCTGTAGCTGCAAAGCAAGCTCAGACCATCACCCCTCTATCACCATATCAGTCAATATGAGATGTTTGCGCTGATATGCTCTGTTTGGTTTTCTACAAACGTGGTGCTTTGCATTATGACCAAACACCTCTGCTCTGGTCTAATATGTCATGTGTTTATGTTCATCTAAAGTTGTAGTTCCTTCATTTTAAGTCCTGATAAAGGACAAGATGGATTTTTATTATGTTCCAATATAAGGTCATGGGGTGTAATTTCTTTTTCTCATGACTGTATATTCCCACAACATTTGTAATGTAGGTATGCATCTCTTTCCCAGGTCCAGGAATTGCCATCAACAGCATCAGTGTGTCTTCGTCATTCTGTGCCACGGGCTCTGAGGATGGTTTCCTGCGTCTCTGGCCTCTTGACTTTTCTACGGTGTTCCTTGAGGCTGGTAAGCACAGCGAGAGGTGGAATAACATTTACCCACCGCAGAGGACCAGCAGTCAATAGTTCCCCGCTCTGCAGGCAGTGCTTTAGTCTTCAGGTCATTCATGCTCAGATTCTCCTTTTCTTCTATGATGTGGGGTGTTTGGCCTCTTTAAAACTGAGCAGGAACCTGTCAAAGAACTATTTGTTTTTAGTTTCTCCTTTGCACCTTTGCAAAAGCATCCAGCCAAGATAGCCATTTAAAATGATCTGGTTCTTTTGTCAGTTGATTCCAAGCAGTGGGAGTGGCTTACTTAGACAAGATTTTTTTTTCCCAATTTACTGTGGGCTTTTGGAATAGATGGATCATTTCCTACAATATCTTGTACTTTGTGAACAGATGTATCCCGATAATATACTCTTGAATAGGACTAAGCCAATGGTTCGGTCAAATAACTTCCACTAATAAAACAGACATGACATGTGTATATTCCTTGGCTTTGGCTGTCATCACTGTGTACTGACATATGCATCCATGAAAATAAGATGTACTGTATATGTGCAGTCCAGAAATCCTCACACAAACATAACAGGCATGCATTTGTTTTCCAGAGCATGAGGGACCTGTGAGCATGGCGTTGATCTCATTTGACAGCCTTCAGGTCCTGGCAGCCACCTCTACCGGCAACCTGGGTTTTCTTGATGTGAGCAGCCGCGGTTACAACACACTGATGAGGTCCCATACAGACACCGTGCTTGGCTTCAGTGTGGACGGCATTCGTCGGCATCTCACAACAGCCTCTTCTGACGGCACAGTGCGCATTTGGAATATGGATTCCTTGCATCAGGTCAATTAAGATCATATTTAAGTTTTTGGTTTTCTTTTTATCTGAAATTTTCTTTCAATTAGTTGAACAAGACAATAGATTCAGGTCTTGTGTAAAGTTGGCCTTTCTTTGAAGCAAGGCCAAGCACAGCTTTTTTTTTTTCTCTTAGGAAGGGGTTGTTAAGATTGTCTGCATATGTTGGCAGTAGTGATTATAAAACTCCCTGTTTGTTTTGTAAGGGTCTGATTAGAATTGATTGTGCGCACACATGCACACTTTTTTTTTTTTTTTATTATCAAAGTATCCACTAGAGACTGTTGCTGATTGGCGAATTAAATGTGTGTGATCACAGCAAATTGGTGCTTGCTCAGATGTTGCACACATCCTCTGACAACATTTATTTTAAAAAAAAACAAAAAAACTAGCATACTGTATGTGCAAGGCATAACATCTGTATGACTGTTGCCTTATGTAACTTGCCACCTATAGCACCACAGCATCATCCTCCTTAAATTTTGCAGCCATGTGAAGATTATTGTATTATTATTTAAACTTTTTTACCTAATTTAATCCTTCTTTGCGAAGAAATTCTCTGTCATGGCGGCATCTTCCAAGTAGCTTAGATTATGTATATTTTTGTTTGCAGAGAAATTAGTCACGATGGAAGAGAGAGAAACTGATGCGACTATATTTACGATGAATGAGTAACAGATAGAAATGCAGTGTGACTTAAACTAATGAAGCTGACACTGTCACCGTTGCCTTTTGCTTACGGTTGGCTTATCTACTGTCTTTTCTCCTGTGTTTAGTTGTATGATTTTGTGTCTGAGGACAGCCCATGCTCTGTGGCTTTCCATCCACACGAGCAGACCTTCTCTTGTGGCTTCAGCTCTGGAGTTGTCAGAGTCTTCGATATATCCAGTGCCAAGCTGCTGGCCGAACATAAGTACGTCTTAACTTAATGAAGGCATCGTCTGTTGCAGCAGAAGAATGCATCTGGACAACTGACCCGGCTTTTGCCTCGTTTTCTTGTTTCTTGAACTTAGGCAGCACAGAGGTGAGGTGGTTGGTCTTGCCTTCTCATCAGATGGAGAGTTCATGTACAGTGCTGATTCACAGGGTTCCCTGGCACTTTATAACGCCTCAGAGGAAGATCACCATGTAATCAGAGTTGCATGTAGGTATACCAACACAATTTCTGTACAGCAAATGCTATGTCACACTCAATGCTTTTTACCTTCAGCTAAAGGTTTTGATATTCCCGATTTTGTGATATATTTTAGGCTGTTTAGCGCACACAGCAGATTTAAGATTTACTCAAAATGAGCTTTTGTTCCTTGATGTTGTAAAAGTATGAAATTTGAAAACTGCTTTGGATCACTTTTATATTGTAGAAACTAGACTTTCTCTTCACTTTCGCCTACTTTATTGAGTAAAACATACCTCTTTAAACATGCCTTTGATAATGTTCAAGTTCAGTTTCATCCATATAACTTGTTTCCACATCCCATTTTTCTTATCCATTTGTGGCTTTGCTGTTGCTTACATATAGTTAGCTACTTGATAAGTTTGACTGACCCTGTACCTAATTCTTTAGGTAATGTAGTGGCCCACGGCACTGAGCGTGCTCCAGATGCTCTCACAGTGAGCAGTGACAGCTGCTTTCTGGCCTTTGTGGGTCCCTCGGAATACATTGTCACCATTGCTGATGCTCGGTCTCTGGATGAGGTATTTTGCCAACCGTCACTGTTCAGCGCAGATCATTTATCAGAATTCTGAGATGAATTCAAATGAGATGAGATTTCACAAAAATGATTAAGGGACTGGAGACTTGTCCGGTGTATCCTGCCTTTCACCCGCTGGAATAGGCTTTACATCCCCCTTGCAACCGTTATTTGAATTAAGCAAAGAAAATGTAGAAAATGGATGTATGAATAACAATTAAGATGTTTCGTTTGGTTGTGTAAATCTCCCTGCAAACTATAGATGAAATTGCATCTGCTATTCTCATTCTTCCCAGTTAATACAGTCAACAATATCGTCTTAGCTTTGAGCACATTGGTATAAGTTCTTATGTCTCTTTCTGTCCAAACCAACTAATCCTGAACGTAACCAATCTCTGTCTAGTTGCTACATGTAGATGTGAGTATTTTGGATGTGGAAAGCCCCCAACTGGATTCTGCACTGAAGGTCTGCTTCTCTCCGGCCACCACTGAACACTTGCTTATTGCCACGTCTGCAAACAAGATCCTCTGGCTTAGCACCAAGACAGGCCGTCTTCTCCGAGAGGTGATTCTGCTCAGCTTAAACACATTAGCTGACCTTCTGCATCTGCTGCGTCTAATTTCTTAGTCCTGTGCGAATGCGCCATGTCCGTGATTTGTGGGGTAATAATTCCGCCGCGAATTACCTACTGTGTTTCGGCGAAACACAGACGTCCTGTGGCAATTTAAGTCACGTGCGAACGCACACGTGTGTGTTCAACCTATGTGTACAACCAGGTACAACGGGGCAAAACAGGAAGTTATGACAATTACGGAATATCCGCTCATGATGTCTGTGATTTGAGTAAATTACAGACTTTTGCTTGTCCCGTCCGAATGCACCACAAAAAAATACAGAGGTGCGGGGGTAGTTGCGAATTACCAGTGATCCATAGGTAATATTTATCCCATGCGAATCGGGCTTTAAAGTGTAAAGGATTGTGAGTGTATATTCTTTGCTAAATTCTTTCTTAGATTAGGAAGAGCATGCGTAGTTCATTCCAGATTTTGTTTCTCACTGGATTTCTGCCAACAGGTTTCCAAGGTGCATAAACACCAGTGCTCGTCCCTTGCTGTGAGTGAAGATTGTCGATATCTGCTGACAGCTGGACACAATGCTGTGAAAGTGTGGGATTATAACATGCAACTCCATATTAACTCACAGGTAGTCAATAGTAGAGTAATCGGTGTCTTTTATAAATAGGTTTGGGTACAAAACTCTTTGTATTTCTAATGGCACCAGCCTGTTTACAACACAACTAAATTGATGTCAGATATTATATTGCATATTGCATCTGGTATGAGGGGGGGGGGGGGTGGGTACTCTTTGGGAAAGCAGGGCGGTGTATCGACTTGTTCATTTACATCATCAAACGAGAAGTAAAATGTGACAATACTGTTTATTGAAATTGTCTGGCACTGCATTAGATTAGTTTCCCTCATAAAGCCGTGACGATGTGTGTATTTCTCCCAACTCACAGCGCAGTCACAGATCTCGCAAAGTCCAGGCACCACCAGTATGAGTTTACCGTTTCCATCCCTATATGGACCGAATGCCATTGACTTAAACATAGCATGTTTTGTCAAGATTTTAAATTAAAAAAGTCGCTCTGTTTGTTTTTTTTTATGTTTTTTTTGAGTCATACAAGTTTGTAGTTGTTGAATTGCTGGGGAAGTGAAAACATGCTATTCTATCTTTTTATGAATTAGTCGAATTGGCATGTATGGTTCATGATGTTTGTAACTGAAACATGCGTCTGTGCCAGATGTTCATAGGTCACAGTCAGCCCATTCGCCAGGTCAGCTTCACCCCTGACCAATTGGGTGTAGTCTCAGTGGGAGATGCCATATTTCTTTGGGACTTCCTGGCAAATGCTGCTGATCCATTGACTGATAGTTGGTAATAAACTTGTATGTGTTTTGTCAGCATATATGTTGCACTGTGTTGGATTTGTTGTTAAGTCTCTGATTCACTCTGTCCCCACAGTTCATCCCATAACGCAGGCCTGACGTCAGATCTGAAAGCAGGTACCTCGTTTAAAGTTGAATTAAGTTTAGTTTTGCTTGAAAAAACGTAAAGTGCGTCCAGCTCAGTAGCTTTCATATAACCATTCAACCAGATGCTAAAGTGAATGGAGTACTGCTGTCCAATGGGATGCCTCGGCAGACGGCTCCCCTTCCTTCTTCGCCGCCACGGCTGGACGTCAGCACCATTGACCAAGTTGTCCAGGAAGGTAAGTTTCTGTTGTGGTTTTAAAATACCCACCTGGACGTACTGTTGACTGTATGATTCCCCCGCGAAACTGAAAAACTTGGCCTACACACTGTACATTTGTAGTTTATGTTTTGCTTACTCCTGACCGATTGGTGGGTGAGGAAAAATAAGATGTTTTTACTTGGAATGTGTGTATTCCCAAGCTGCACTGCCTTGTTGAAATCGTCTTTTTTAAGCTGATTTTATTTAATTTATTTATTTTGTTATTTTTATTTTTTTCCCGCTTTTTGTGTGTTTGGTTCTTTGTATATCTTTTGTTCCAATACTGAAGTGTGGTGTTTATTCATGTTTATGTATAAGAACTTAAAGGCCATCAAAGAAAATAACAAAAAAAGTTAGTTTATCAAAAATCAAAAGTTATCCAAATAAAATCGGTGTTTACAGCACAGCTAGAAAAGAGCAGTTTTAGACCAAGGGATTCAAATCTTTTGATTTTTATAGTAAGGGACATTTAGTTGTTTATCACTACAACTTTGAGTTTTAATAGTAGCGATGACCTTGAGGTGTTGCGTGATTAATACCATGAAGGCAAAATATATCTCTTTTATGAAGTAATACCTGATATAATTTGGTTTGATTTAACATCTGAAAACTGTTGTCGTATTTTATATAGATAAATCTTAATGAATCCTTATGCTTTAGCCTTGATGTTATGTAAAAACTTTATTGCTTTGATCGTTCATAACTCATTTCTTTAAAGAAAATGCAGATGTACAGTAAAATATATATCATTGCCCTGCCGGTACAAAATGTTGTGAACTCTGCCTGTATAATGGTATAACTTTGCCAGTTGTTTTCAATATTTTCGTCGGCCTCATACAGGTTTGGGCTCCTTATCTATTTGTGAAGACAACTCGTCAAATGCAACCGTTCCAGTTCAAAACTCTGGCCCAGTTCCGGGTTCAAGTCCAGCCTTTGATCCCAGACCTGCCAGCTCCTTTCTCAGGGTCACAGACCTGGACGACACGTCTCCCCTGAATACCTGTCGCACGGATAATAGTAAGAGCCTCGCAGCTTTCCTTTGGCATTAACAGAAAACTAACTTTCTGTGTGTTCTGGGTTTTACTTTTTTTAATGTTTTTTTTGATTATGCGTTATTATGTCATTTAGTTGAGTTGAATCAGAACAAGCCAGTGCGTCCAGATTGTTACAGACACTTCATCCCACGCTTCAAGTCCTCCTCTCTTGATCAGGTAAAGGGTCATTTTGTTCGTTAATGGACTGCAGTTCATCAGTTTGTTTGTGTGTCTGGTCTATTCAGCTATTTTCTCTGATCCAGACTGTTGTTGCTCCCCAACCACAAGAAGCGGGCCTGACACTAAAAGCAGTGATCGGCTATAATGGGAATGGGCGTGGCAACATGGTGTGGAGCCCTGACCAAGGTTAGCATGATATATCCAGTTGAAAAATCATTAGATTGTAAAATCTTTTGTTACAACAATTTCAGTGTAAGATGTCAAATCCAGTGGTTGTTTTTTCTTTACCTCTGTCTTTATTTTGAAGGTCTAATTGTCAGTGTTTACTTTATTTTTTCTAATAAAAGTTACTGTACAAATTATAGCCTGTAAATGGGGGACAAAAAAATAATAATAACTCACCTGTGACATGCTAACACTCTATATCCCATGTCAGTCCTGGAAACAAAATAATTGGGTATTATTTTGCCATCACAAGCTATTCATTTCCTTTGCAGGGTTATTTGCATACTCCTGTGGCTGCGTAGTGGTGGTGGAGTACCTTCATACAGGCAGCCAGAGACACTTTAAGGGCCACAGTGAGGAGATATCTTGTCTTGCAGTCACAAATGATGCACAGGTACGTGCTCTAAATGTGTCATATAACAATGAATTTAAGTCATGAATGCATGACTTATGTGTACAAAAATGACAAAGAGCTCTCATCACTCTCTACTCGGATCTTTCAGGTTCAAGGCTTTAAAGCCACCTTTGGGGGAATAAAAGAAACATGTGTCTGCAGCTCGTTTCTGCTGATAATGCAGGATATAAAACGTTACGTTTCGTAGCTAAAAACCCGAAGACTCTGTGTTTTTGTGTCTGTGACTCTGGATTTGTCCATGCTGAGACCACCTTCTCTGAGTGATGGCTCATTTTTTTTTTTTTTTTTTTTTTTTTTTTTTGTTCATCCAGTACAACTTGAAAGAGGAAACTGCTTTGGAGCCTTCTAATGCAGTGCCATATTTGACTTTTACAGCATACATATAATGTTAAACTGTCTTATGAATGAAAGAAATCCTATTTTTATCTTGTTGACATTTGAAACAACAGCTGGCACCATCAGGTGTCGTTAACAAAGATTAATCTAAATGTGCTCCTTGAGATAAAAATTGTGTGCAACGTTTTAAATTCATTTTCATCCAACGTTGGGAAGAAATCTTCCACTCAATTGGAGCCTGGTGAGCACTGGCACGGTCATCTTGCCATCATGAAATCTTTATTTGAAAAACTTGGTCATTCAGCATATTCAGATACTCAGCTGACCTTGTTTTTTTTCAGCACATAACATGCTGAACCTGACCAAATGAGGCAACTCCAGATAATGTTCTCATTTAAACCCAGGTGGGTTTTTACCAGTGTAGATCTTGAAATATATTTTTTAGATTTGAACAAGCAAATGAGCGAGGAAGCAAAATTATCAAAACAATGGCTGTGCTCCCAGAGAAACATGGTTTCAATGTGTCATAGTTTCGCAGTTCTTTGCTGTTGTATCACTCTCTACTTCAGAAGGGAAAACGTTGTTTGACTGGGCAAGAAGTGGAAAAACGTTGCATCTCATCATTTGGTGAATGCACTTGAACAGTTGACTTTACTGCTTGGTTAGTCGGTGTTCTCTGACCTTTTTTTCCAATGAGCTCTGATTGCTGTTGGCAGTAAATTCTTTGAAAGAACTATTTTCAAAAATGCCTCTGATGTGCCTTGAAAATATCTCTTGTGAGGAAAATGATAAATATTACATACAAATAAGTATTTTATGGAAATTCACAGCGTTGGTCCACCCATCCATCCATTCTGTGTTCCTAGTTTACCCTATTCAGGGTCTGAGGGGGCTGGTATACCCCGGACAGTTCAGGTGTCTATCACAGACCTGTCTAGCCTAGAAATCTAGACGCCCCTAGCGGCTGCAAATGGAATTTGCTCCGGGGCACCTGTACAGCTTTTTGCTGTACGGGTCTGGCTTGCTAGGCTAAGACCTATCACCAGTTCACCTACCATTTGTATTTATTTTTTGAATGGGCCCATTTAGAGAATATCAAGAGATTCAGTTGAATGATTGAGTGCATAGCTGCTGCTACTGAAACTTATAACTGACAACCGTGAGATATCCAGCAATATAAACCGGTTGTCTATTGTTTTTCTGGAACCAGTTATTTTTTTCCCCATTGGTCTTATCACTTTTCCAAGACTCTGGCGTCGGCAGCTGGCGGTAGTAGCGGTAGCAGAAGCCTCATCTGCATTTGGGATGTCCAGAATGGAACTTGTCTTAGCACCATCTCCTACCACAAGGGGGCAGTCCAGAGTCTTGCTTTCTCCAGGGATGACCGCTTCTTTCTGTCTGTCGGTTGGTAAAATTCTATCTTGCTGCGCAACTGAGTTACAAGTGTGTCCTGTAAATTTGAGCTTTCTCTTTTGAGTTTTTTTGGGGGATTTTTGCACATTTGATTAAAGTAGAGCTAATATGTCATCGGTGCCCGATGAAAAGACTTGTTTATTTATAGGTGATTCTTTGCAATATTATCTAGGGGACTTCTCTGACCCAGGGTTGGCACTTTGGAGCTGCGAGAACTTCCAGCTGCTGTCCAGTGTTAATCCGTCAGGACCAATCCATGATGCTGCCTTCAGCCCCTCAGCAGCCAGTCAGATGGCATGTGTGGGCAGCCAAGGTGTTTATTTCTGCCTCATCCCCACACGTGGCCCAGAAGTAGACCTTAAGGTAAATGCCAACAGAAGAACTCTGGTGATCACAACTCAAGATCTTGTGGCGATTTTGACCGTTAGCAGAGTCTTCACTAGCTTGTGGCAGACTTGCACATGTAAGTTATATGTTGTAGGTCCAAAGGGTGAGGGCACCAGCAGAGCTGGGCGATGTGGAGCTGACTGCTCTGTGCTACCACATGGACTCCTTTTTGTTCACAAGCACAAACCGAGGACATGTTTGCGCCTGGGACATTAACACGCAGCACTGCTTCATGATCTGGGAAGCCGACGATGGAGAGATTGGTAAAAAAAATAATAACGATAATAATTGCAAATCTGTATGTTCTGGCCATCTACTTTGGATAATAAAATATTCAGCTAAATCAACAAGAGGGATTTTATATAGTAAAAACAGGAAATAGTACTTTAAATGTATTTGTCCCTGGGATATTAAAAAGAGTAACTAGACTGATATGGTTTTTGGTTGCAGGAGTGCTACTGTGTCGAGGAAATCGTTTGTTGACAGGCAGCAACACCCGCTGGTTGCGACTGTGGGAGGTAGAGGCTGTACAGAGCATGAAGCCTAAGGCCAAAGTCTGCAGTGTACAAAACAGGTATGCATATATATATATATTTTTTTTCCTAACTCAGCGGTGACCTCTTTATTTAGCTCTTTTGTGTGATGTTTTCATACAGTGCATGTTGTCCTGAGTCGGTTTGCTTAGGGGAATGTACGTGCAAGAGGTTATGTACCTTTTTAGTATTTTACAGTATTTTACCCCATTGAGGTGTTTAACTGTCTTGGAGTATGTTGCAGAGTCACTTGTATATATCGCTATTTTACCATCTGCATTATATTCTAATATTACTTTGGAAGTCCTTTTCCAACCGTACTGTGGCAGGTTTAGTGCCACCGTGGGTTCTCCCCAACACACACACGGACCACTCGTGGAAGTTTGACCTTTTATTAAAGACACCCGGCTCACTCGCCGGCACGCAGGGGACGATCCCGTCTTTTCTGTGTGTTGCTTGGGCTCTCCTGTCTTCTGACGTCTCTCTCCAGGTCATCTCACCCTCCTTCCACCTCTCGCCCGGGCCAGCACGCTACTGATAAAGGGGAGAATGATTAGCCGACGATGTGCAGGTGTGCCCATCATCTCCCCTCCCACTGTCCTCTGAGCCCTTTCCACCTCCCCTCTGCACCCGATGCACCACGCCCCCCTCCACATACCTCCACCGCCCGACTTAGGCCGGGGAGCCGTCCGGCCTAACCTACTCCCCCCCCCGTCCTTGTTGGAGCGGGAAAGGAAGTCGGCCACGACCATCTGCGTCCCCGGCCTATGGACCACCTGGAATTTAAAGGGCTGCAAAGCCAGATACCAGCGGGTGGTCCGGGCATTCATGTCCTTCATGCGGTGGAGCCACTGGAGGGGAGCATGGTCCGAACAGAGGGTGAATGGCCGCCCCAACAGGTAGTACCGCAGAGTATCGACCGCCCACCGGATGGCCAGGCACTCCTTCTCCACGGTGCTGTACCTGGCCTCCCTCTCGGACAGCTTCCGGCTGATGTACAGCACCGGGCGGTCGACACCCTGCACCTGCTGGGACAGAACGGCCCCCAGCCCTCTGTTCGATGCATCGGTCTGCAGGATAAACGGAAGGGAGAAGTTAGGAGTGTGGAGAAGAGGCTCCCCACAGAGGGTCTGTTTTACCCTCTCAAGCGACACCTGGCACAGCTCCGTCCACTGGACCGGATCTGAGGCACCCTTTCGGGTGAGGTCGGTCAAGGGGCTGGTCAGCTCAGCGAAGTTGGGGATAAACCGCCGGTAGTAACCAGCCAGCCCCAAAAACCGCCTCACCTCCTTTTTCATCTTGGGCCTCGGGCAGGCTGCAATTGCTGCTGTCTTGTCTACCTGAGGACGCACCTGCCCGCCGCCCAATTGGTACCCCAGATACCATACCTCCCTCCGTCCAACTGCACACTTCTTCGGGTTGGCCGTGAGCCCCGCCTGCCTCAGGGACTCGAGCACTGCAGCCACCTGCTGCACATGCTCCGCCCAGCTGTTGCTGTGGATGATAACATCATCCAGGTAGGCGGCAGCATATGCAGCATGCGGCCGCAGCACCCGATCCATGAGGCGTTGAAATGTGGCTGGGGCCCCGAACAACCCGTACGGAAGTGTAACAAACTGGTACAACCCGTACGGAGTGGAGAAGGCCGTTTTTTCCCTGGACTCTGGAGACAAGGGAATATGCCAGTAGCCTTTGGTCAGATCCAGCGTCGTAAAAAATCGAGCTGTGCCAAGGCGATCCAGGAGCTCGTCGACCCGGGGCATGGGATAGGCGTCAAACCGTGACACATCATTCACCTTGCGATAGTCCACACAGAACCGGATCGACCCATCCTTCTTGACTACAAGAACAATGGGGCTACACCAGGCGCTGTTGGACTCTTCTATTACCCCCATTTCCAGCATAGCTTTCAATTCCGCCTGAACCACTTTTCTCTTGTGCTCAGGTAACCGATAGGGCCGTGAACGCACCGTCACGCCCGGGTGAGTCTCAACATGGTGTTGAATAAGGCTTGTGCGTCCTGGCAGGGGGGAGAACACATCAGCAAACCGCTGTTGCAACTGGGCTATGTCTGCTCCCTGGGACAGTGAGAGCTGGCTTTCACAACGGAGCGAGGCTGGATTGGCCGATTTTGGTACCTCGGGCCCCAACTCATCCCTCTCTGCAATTGTCGTCACCAGTGAGACAGACTCCGCCTCCCTCCATGCCTTAAGGAGGTTGAGGTGGTAAATCTGAGTTGCACCTCCCCTGTCAGATCGCACAAGCTCATAGTCAACGTCACCTACTCGCCGTGTGACCACAAAGGGCCCTTGCCACTTGGCGAGTAATTTTGAGCTCGAAGTTGGGAGCAATACAAGCACTTTATCTCCCGGTGAAAATTGTCTCAGCCTCGATCCTCTGTTGTACAGCCGCTGCTGACGTTCCTGGGCCCGGAGCAAATTCTCACGTGATAATCGACCCAGTGTGTGGAGTTTTGCTCTCAGGTCCAGGACGTACTGAACTTCGTTTTTGCTGGGGCTTGGACCTTCCTCCCAGCTTTCTTTAACCAGGTCCAAAACCCCCCGTGGTTTCCTGCCAAACAGCAGTTCAAAGGGAGAAAATCCCGTGGAGGCCTGGGGAACCTCGCGCACTGCAAACAGCAGAGGATCTAGCCACTTGTCCCAATTTGGTTTATCATCGTGCACAAACTTACGGATCATGGACTTCACAGTCTTATTCAGGTGCTCGACGAGGCCATCGGTTTGCGGGTGGTACACGCTGGTCCGTATCGACTTGATGCCCAATAATCCGTAAAGTTCCCTCAGTGTTCGTGACATAAACTGGGTGCCCTGGTCAGTCAGGATCTCTTTCGGGATCCCGACTCGGGAGATAACCTGAAACAGCGCTTGCGCCACACTCTTTGCAGATATGCTGCGCAGTGGCACTGCCTCTGGATATCGTGTTGCGTAATCCACCAGGACTAACACAAAACGGTATCCACGTGTGCTCCGGTGAAATGGCCCGATGAGGTCCATCCCGATCCGTTCAAACGGGACCTCCATCAGTGGTAGCGGGCGCAACGGCGCTCTCGGGACGGCCGGTTGGTTAACCAACTGGCATTCCGCGCAGGACGCACACCAGCGGCGCACGTCTGCTCTAATGCCAGGCCAATAGAATCGGGCCATTACACGGTTCAGTGTTTTTTCGTACCCCATATGCCCAGCCATCGGGTTGTAGTGAGCCGCCTGGAAAACCATTTCCCGACGGCTTTTCGGTACCAGCAACTGGGTAACTGTCTCCTCAGTCTGAGTGTCACGACTCACTCGGTACAACCTGTCCTTCTGTAATGAGAAGTGTGGATATGTTAACGATGCATCAGGGCGCACCATTTGACCATCAATTCGTATCACTTGGTCAAAGGCAAAGCGTAGAGTATCATCCCTAGACTGTTCGAGTGGAAAATCTTCCATGGAGTCAAAACCGGGAGCCTGCGGAGGCTCCTGAGGAGGCGCCGCCGGCTCCCCCTCCCCGTCATCAGTGTCGGACAACCTCGCGTCACCGCTGAGCACAGCGCACATATCCCAACTCTCTGTCGGTCGTGAGCGCACCCCCACACACTGTCCCACCAGTTTATCAAACCCCGGCCAATCAGTACCCAAAATAAGAGGGTGCGCCAGGCGGGAACTAACAGCAGCCTTCACACTATGCTTTTTCCCCTTATATCGAATTTCCACTGACGCAACAGGGTATCTGTGAATATCCCCATGCACACACTTAATATCCACCCAGCTCGCCTCTATCAAAGCCCCGGGCCGAATCAGACTCTGGTGTAGCATGGACTGCATGCAGCCCGAGTCCACCATCGCCTGATGTGTACCCCCCTGGATCCTTACCGGAACGCTGTACGTCCCTCCTGGACCGGCGGAGGGTGCCGGAGGGCCGACAACCCGGATCACCTGGCCGACCTCCATGAGGGGGCACTCCCGGCGGAAGTGTCCGGGCCGTCCACACCTCCAGCAGTCCTGCACTGTCGCTTGAGGGACCGTCTGTGGGCTGAGGACCGTGTCCGCAGCGCGCTGGCCCTGTGGCAGGAGGAAAAGAGAAGACTGGTTAGCCCGGGGAAGCGGGGTGGGTCGGGGGGCTGAGTTGACTGGAGGTCCGGGCGCCTGAGGAGGTCTTCTGCAGGGTGCCGGTGTGGGACGGCCACCAGGCGCTGGCCGAACCTCCGGCGCTCGGTCCTGCAAGTGGATGGCCAGGTGGTCCTCTGCTAGGGTGATGGCCGTCGCCAGGTCCTCCGGGCGATGGCACCGCACCCAGGCGGAGGTGCCGCTCGGGAGCCCCTCCATGAACTGCTCCACCACCAGCGTCTCCAGCATCCGTTCTTCTCCCGCCGACCCCCCAGGCTGCAGCCACCTGGTTGCTGCATCCTTCAGCTGCTGCGCGTACACGAAGGGTCGGTCGTTCAGCTCCATTCTTGTCCCCCGGAACCTCCGCCGATGGTCCTCTTTGGAGCAGCCCAGCCTATCCAGGACAGCCCGCTTCACCTCCTGATATCGTCCCCGGCCGGAGGCCGGCAGGCAGAGCGCACCCGTCTACGCCTCTCCTGACAGCAGTGGCAGTAAGCGTACCGCCCATTCCGCCGCGGGCCAGCCACACGCCGTCGCGGTCGCCTCAAACATTTCGAGAAATGATTGTGGGTCATCTCCCGTTGTCATCTTATGTATCGTCATCCCTGCCAGCGAGGGTCCCGATGCGCCTGCCTCCGCCTGTGACAACATCGCCTCCAGCAGCCGTGTTTGTTTTTCTGCTTACGTATGCAGAGCCGCCAGATGCTGTCTGTTTGTGGCGGACTGATCGTGGCTCATCTTAGCCACCTCTCTTAGCATTTCTGCCAAGGTGTTCACCGTCTGGTGTGGATCCGTCATCCTGTGTGTTGGGTCCCGGTTCAGGCGCCAGTTGTGGCAGGTTTAGTGCCACCGTGGGTTCTCCCCAACACACACACGGACCACTCGTGGAAGTTTGACCTTTTATTAAAGACACCCGGCTCACTCGCCGGCACGCAGGGGACGATCCCGTCTTTTCTGTGTGTTGCTTGGGCTCTCCTGTCTTCTGACGTCTCTCTCCAGGTCATCTCACCCTCCTTCCACCTCTCGCCCGGGCCAGCACGCTACTGATAAAGGGGAGAATGATTAGCCGACGATGTGCAGGTGTGCCCATCATCTCCCCTCCCACTGTCCTCTGAGCCCTTTCCACCTCCCCTCTGCACCCGATGCACCACGCCCCCCTCCACACGTACCCAAAAGTTAAACGATATGTGGCTTTTTTTTTTGCCATTTTGAGTCTGTTACATTTATTCTGAGGTTCAAGGTAGGCTAGATGAATTCAGTCAGCCTCCAGTATTCGACAGAGTCTTGGCCCTGCCACACTGAGCCTTCAGTAAAACCAGGAAGTGACAGCTTCAGCTGTATTAACTCAATTCTGTCCATGTTCCACATTACTGTGATGTTTTGGGTGTTTTTCTTTGTGTCTTAGAGCAAAATCGCCCTTAAAAAAAGGTCAGAGAGTAACATTTTATTGTTCAGATTTCACTGTTTTCTTTTCACGGCGCTCTGTGTCTTCACACCTGTCTCTCACATGCAAGTATATGCATAATTGCATCTCATAAGATTGCCTCTATGCCAGTAAATTAAAAGGTTAATTTGTTATGTTGACTTTTTAATTTAAAAAGTAAATACCCCATCAGCTAATTCCCCTTAGAAATGAACTTCTCACATGCTGTAATCGCGTGTACAGTGAACCCTCGTTTTTCGCGGGGGTTTCGTTCCAAAAAGAACCCGTGATAGGCGAAATCCGTGAAGTAGTAACCTTTATTTTTGTTACAATTATTATACAATGAAATACTCCATAATACATTGAAACCAAAGGACAAAACTTTTTTACAGGCCCAAGCATTTGTTTTTCAAATAAAAGTACTGTATAAACGTTTTATTTACAAATAACTACTGTACTGTAAAATAATCATTTTAATCATCAATACGAACTGAAGGCTTCAAATTGCGGAGATCAGCACCGCTCCACCGCGACATTGGATTAGAACGGGAGAAAATGAAAAATGATTTTGAAAAAAAATACAAAGTACAGTAGGACAAATAGTGACTCACATGTATTTCACTGCTCTTCTGACTGAGCCGCTGCATCCTGACTCCGCTCTGTAGCGTTTGCCCTTTTCAGGAAAAAGTCAGTCTTTCCTGCTGCGTTTATCAGTGGATACTGTCCTCAGACGACATATGCTGCTGCCCGATGTGATATGTTATCAGATTTGATCTTTGTTAGCTCTGTATTTATTCAATTACGATGAAAAGAAAGTCAGAGAAGCGATCAGATAGCCATATTATCCGTGTCAGCATAGTGGTGTGCTCAGACTAAATACGCAGGGATTTCCTATTATTGTAGGGACGACTGTACCTGCAGTGGATCAGATGTGGGGAGCACATGAAGACTTTTTTGATTATTGTTTCATCCAACAACCGAACATTTGGCCTGCTTTTTGCTCGCTGCAGAGACATTTTAGACACAGCAGAGGTGTCTGTAGCACTGGGGTGATTTAAAAAATGAGACCGTGAGCCAGCTGTTAATGGGTTGAGGGGGCCTTGCATGTTGGAGGCATTGCTGAAGGTGTCGGGTGTATAGTTCTGACATCACAGCTTTCCCAAAGTCCTTTTACAAGCACAATTTGTTCACAAATGATGTGCATGTTTGTCTGTGGATTATACATTCTTATGCTTTAACGATTTTGATATACCACAGGCTTGCAGTCCAATCAAACAAAACATGGAAATCTCCTCCTTGTCACATTAGGATCTTGTAGTACAATTTTTTTTTTTGCTGCTCTGATGCACAAACACAATCTCAGTATCAGAAAAGAAAAACTTTACCTGAAATCCCATCATAAAATTCACTATAAAGGAAAGTAGCTACAGGATAAGTTGGTATCATTTTTAATAACGTGCTGGAGATAGTTGAAGTTTAAATTTGGCTTTTGGCCACAATCACCAAAGGTATGCCTGGCCATAAAAGGCACCAACATTTGGTGATAAGAAAGGGGATGGAAATATTCTGCATTGTGGCTGTGAGAAGTCCGCACGGTGGTGTGGTGTGGTGGTTAGTATCGTCCTAGTTTGAATCCCGGCTGGGGCTTTTTTTGTGTGGAGTTTTGCATGTTCTCCCTGTGTATGCGTGGGTTCTCTCTGGGTGTGAGTTCCAATCTACCATGAAAAAAAACTTACAGAACAGAAGCTGCAGCTTTTCAAATCACCGTGACCTGAATTTAAATCCGCTGGAGTTGCAAATATGTCTCATAAATTGAAGTAAACTGCAGAGAAGAGTAGATCAACATTTCTACGTCAGGTACTCTACTGTACCTGACGTAGAAATACTGATGTATCTTTTGTTTAAATGTCATGTATAAGAAGCTTGAACGTTGTCCATAAAAACCTTTTGGCTAGTTCGTCAATTTGTGTTGGAAGCAGTTAAAGAATATTTTATTTTAAAAAAAATCCTTCCATTGTATATAAAAAAAAAAAAAGAAGTAATTTTTCTGTCACCTGTTTGTGTTCTTAAGCATGACATCAGTGGTGGTGGAGCAAGAGATCATGTTGGATGGGACGACAGTCAGTGCAGCATTTGATAGCACGATGGACATGGGCATTGTTGGCACCACAGCAGGAACGCTGTGGTACATCAACTGCTCAGATAACAGCAGCATCCGTCTGGTCAGCGGACACAAGACCAAGGTAACTAATGTGAGCTTTGGTAGATGGAAACTCATCCATATAAGCGTTGTGTGTCTCTGACTATGACCCTGTAACTTTCCTCTTGGAATTAACATGTTTGTGAAAGACTTTGAAACGGCGATGATCTCTTGTATTCATTTATAGATTAGCATAGTCTGCTGGGACTGCTACCTGTGGCAACAGGACATAAGCAATATAAGAGTATGCTTGTGCCCATGGGGACAGGGCGCCTCTGGGGCTAATGCTATAAATAGTCTTTGTGTGACAAACAATTCTCCTCTCACTGTCAGTCCAGTTTCTTCATTTTTAAAGGAGACTTGGTGCAGGATGTATCTCTTTGAACATTTTACAAACACCACTCTTGTGGATGCATTTATTTCCTTTGCATATGTTGTGAAATCTGCTTTATGTTTTAATGATGATCTATCCAGTCAACTAACTTTATGCCCCACCCCCCCAAGATTGTATACCTTCATGGATAAGAATCAAAATATCTCAAATATTTTTTCTACAGTTCATACATGTAGCATAGTTATTATCCATCTATTTCCTCTGACATTAACAGGAACGCTCCCCGTTTCAAGTACATCAGCCCTCCTCCTTTTGAATGCACAGCAGAAAATCTTGCCGAATGTCATAGCCTACATGTGTGAAAAGCCAAGTTTGCAGTGAGGGTGCAAATTAATTGCCTTTCAGATGCACATCCAGGGAGGGAGGAGCTATTCACGGCATGAGAGTGTTTTAAGTGAGTTTAAGTGACATCAGTGAGGCAGCAAATAGTCATACAAATTCCATTAAACAAACAACTTACCTTCTATCATTTAATTAGCTTCTTTGTTAGATTATAAAGCTGTCTTAAATCAAGTGCACCTTTAAAGGGTTTCCATTTGATCAAAACTCTGCTTGCTCATCACTGTCAAACTTTTATTCAATCAGGGTTTTGTCTTTTTAGCTACTCCACACGAATTTAATGGCTAACTATAATTGTTTTGGATGTTTTTTCATTCATTTCTTTTTTCTTTTTTACTGGGTAACTGGTTTGTAAACTATTTGCTAATGAATTTCAAAATAAATGTGTGTGTAGAATCAGAATCAAGGTACAATCAGAATTGTACCTTGCAGTGGTATTGATGAAGACATTAAAGTTTGGTTGTTTTTTTTCCATTTGTTTTTAAGCTTTTATCAACATTTTAAATGCCCTGAAAGTGGGGGAAAAAGCTGAAGCTAATCAACGGAAATAGATTTGTCTCGAGGGTGATAACTTCTGGGGAAGCTCTGTTTCTCTGAGGCCATGCTGCAAATATGTATATATCTGGGAAAAGAGAAAATGTCTTTTGTGTAAGAGGCTTTATTGTCTGTGTGTGCTCTTTTCTGCGGCCCAGATCAATGATGTTGTCTTTAGCTTTGACGAGAGCCACTTTGCCACATGCAGTGAGGATGGCAGTGTGAGAGTGTGGTCAACCTCCAGCTATGAACTCGTGGTGCAGTTCCAGGTGCTCAACCAGGTGAGAGAATACACCCCAGGAAATGGGCAGTAGGGCAAGATCCTCATTACATTTGTTTGTTTTAAACTAAAACACAATGTTGACACAAACGGAATAAGCTGTTGTGTCTGGCTGCAGAATTGCCTTTTGAATAATCCAAGCACAAAATATTCTTCGGCCCTAAATGGCTGCCTTGTGTATTTCCGTCTTGATCAGGCCTGTGGCTGTGTGTGCTGGAGCCCTTCTTCTAGCCAAGACGGCACACGTGTGGCTGCGGGATACAGCGATGGGACCCTGAGGATCTTCCGGCTCGCTTCGACAGAGATGGAGATGAAGCTGCATCCTCATCAAGTGGCTGTCACTGCTATACAATACTCTGCTAACGGTGAACAACAAAAGCAATGCTCGAAACGCTTGTTTGCTGTATTTTCAGTAGTTCTACAGCTAGTTTAGCAGTTAGTATGAGCTGTCATGTTTGGGTTTTTTTTCCCGTCTTTTTCTTTAAGGTATCTTAACAACTAACGTGATAGTCCGCCGTCAGGCACTTCTGGAGTGTTGATGAACCGTCTCTCATATAGCTTTGTGAAAGAGATCCCACTGATTGGCTGCTCATTGCAGTCAATAACTGTACAACTTATGTAGTGTGTCTCTTCTCATTTTTTACATCTTCATTTCTCCAAAACAAGGAGCTCTTTCACATCAACGATGAGCAAAGAAACTCAAGAGATACCTGCTGTTTGACAACAAGAAAACAAAAAATAAAGCACATGCTGCAGTGTTTGCTTTTAATTTTGTATAATGGGCGTACTACTGCCCCCCCTCTCCACTGGCAAGCAAAGTCTTCCTGACTGGCAGTCTGAAGCCATCTTCGCTGTGTGATCTTATGCTTTTTTTGTTTTCTAAGACACTGGATAAGACCCAGCAGAGGGCCTCTCGTTTGCGCCGATTTTTCATGTCGGTTTGGTGTATAAGAGCCCTTAGTGAAATCTTCTAAAACCTTCCTGCTCCAAAATTACTGTTGTATTGCTGAAACTCAGATAGAACAGAGCACAAATGTCAGAGGAGGACTTCTCTGTGTATTTAAAGGCCCTATGCTGGCGGTAAAATGGGGATATTTCATCCGGTTGTCTTCTGCATTATAACTCTTTCCCCCCCCCCGTCAGGTCATGTGATCCTTTCAGCAGGGAAGAATGGCCTGGTAGCTGTCAGCAGCACATTAAATGGAGCAACTCTTCGGATCATCAAGGACCACAAAGGAGCAACAATTACCACAATTCAATGTGTGAATGAACAGGTCAGACCGCGGAAGTCCAGCCTGAGAAGAGAAGCTTTATCAGACCCTATTAAATGAGCACAAAAGAAACGATAAGAGAGCTTAGACTTGAGGGCCAGAAAAGTCAACATCAGTACATTACTATAGGTTTCTACAGTAGTAATCGCAGGATTCTTGTTTTTTTTTTTCTGTTTCGAGATCACTCTTAAGTTCAAGTTTCTGTAGGTATCTAGTTTTCTGTTTACACCCAATTTAACCACAGCTCATGGCCTCTGAGCCTTTTAAAAGTTCCTATTAACACAAGTTTCTGTTAATGTAAATGATGAACCTCAATTTTATTTATTGCAATTGCAGTAATGGCAACACTGACAGTTATTTGTATGCTAATGTCGGCGACCAGTCTGGAACGGACCTTTTTTTATCGAAGAAAGCATCATTTAACTTTTAAATATTCATTTTTAACTCAGAGACTTGTTGTTTTGAAGTATAAAATGCGACGCGACGCCATCCTGTCGTATGTGATGGATGAAACATGCGGTTTTGTGATATTTTCTGACAGTTTTTTTTTTTTTTCTCATCACTATGTCACTGAAGCCGTTTCATCTTCTTACCCTCAGTGCAAGAAGTTCGGACTGGAGGGAAATGAAATGTGGTTGGCAGCTGGTGCTGACAGACGTGTCAGCGTGTGGGTCACTGACTGGTCTAAGGAGAAGTGTGATCTGCTCGACTGGCTGTCATTTCCTGCTCCTGCCTTTGTTGCGGTACTGTCTATATTTGAGTCATTTCTGTGTTGGGTTAAGTTGTCATGGTTCTTGGATATTATGTAAGCAATGAATATTCTTACTTGGTCACAATCCGTAATTTTGTATCAACGAATAGAGGCGACGGGCACTTTGAAAAAAAAACTTGCACAGTGAAACTAGGAAACCTTTCATTTAAATGCAAAAGAGTGAGTTTATGGAGCTCTTTCAATAGCAAACCACATCGATTAGTGAAACCCTTTATTAAGAAGTTTTGACTTTAACGTGAAAATCAGTCCGCAATTAGAATTATTCTGTCCTTGGTCCAGCTTTGCGAGTTACGCCGGGTGCAATGCTGAACTACCTCGCAGCTACATGTCTGTATCGCACCAACAACCTTTCTGCAGCTGCCTGCACAGTTGTTTCTAACGGTCGAGATCAGACTGAGCTCACAACTGACCAACGTGCTTCAATTCTCAGCACACGTACTTTTAATCCTGACGTTTTGCTCAAACAGGGAAGCAAAGCCTCCAAGAGCACTTTTTGTTTCCTTCTTATTGTAGTTGTATTCTCCCAATACAGGAATCATTAGAACTGTAATGTAATATTTATTTTGATTATGCAAGAGATTTACTCCTAAAGAGTTTAACACATCTTTATGGTTACATACTGACTCAGTGCTTTGTTTAAGTCATACGTTTGTTCAACCTCGATTTCCTCTTACTGACCTTCTTTTGACAGTGTGCACTCCACTGAGGCTCTTCCTCCCTAATCAGAATTATTTCTGGTTCAAGGTCTGGAGGAAGAGTTCCCTCTAATTGATGTTGATTGGAGATGTAATTTAGGCTTTTCAGGCAGCTTTTGACTGCTGATAGTTCTGGACTGTCGGGGACAGTGGTGGGGTTTGTTCTCGGCCCCTGAGTCAGGCATCGGTGTCCATTATCTGATCTTATTTGACACAGTATATATATGTAATGCCCTGAAATGTCAATGCAGACTTTCAGGTCTGCTGTTTTCATTTCATGTTTGCATACATGACTACTAATGTAAAGTCTTGAAAAGAACAATACAGGGTACCTGTCATACCGTTCTGTCAAAAACACTACCATTCCCTTTCATCAGCAGCGTCCTGCATGCAACAAGGAAAATGATGAAAAGTTGCAGGTAATAAAGTCTGATCTGTGCCGTCATAAACTGAAAACAGTGCAAGGGCAACTGTATAATAGCTGGTGGAGCCTGGACTGCAGGTGTGTCTGTTTCGGTGAGAGATGGCAGCAAAACAGGAAAGGTTTGAAATTTGAGTTTCACCATGAAACATCATGTAAATGCAGAAGATGCAGGATTAAAAGGAGGACATGGAGAACTTCAAAATGGCCTGACTTTGAGGGGGGAAAAGACAGAATATTAACAAAGTCCTTTTTCTTTTTGTAAGATTCGCTCTGTGTTGCATCTCATGGTTTCTTTCATGTCTTGGTGTTTTCAGGGTGACACCCTGCCTCCCAGCCTGGCTGTCTTCTGTCCCACAGATCATAGTCTGGTGGTCTACACTGGCTATGGAGTAGAGAAAGAGCTGTCTTTTTACAGTCTGGCTAAACAGCAGGTAACGCAACAGATTCGACCACGGTGCTGTGAAGTTTTCTGTACCCATACGGGGATGGTGTTGCTGGCGGAATGTTCACTAACAAGTGGGAAAGCTCAAGATGTTTTATTTTTACAACAGATAATAAAAAAGATCGCCCTGCCCCACTGGGCCACGTGCATCAGCCTGTCCTCTCAGAGTCAGCTCGTTGCTGTGGGATCAAAAGGTAAAATCTCTTTTTTTTTTCTTTGTTTTTTTTTTTTTATATATATATATATATATATATAGTTTCAGTGAAGAAATTACTGTCACAATTTTGGGGATCGTGTGCAATATGTTTCTCACTGTGTGTCTAATTTCAGAACGAGTGCTGAAGCTAATCAAGTCAACCAGTGGCAGGTTTCAGGACTTTTTACAGCACAGTAACTCACTGCAGACGTGTCACTTCTCCCCCTCTGGGTCGCTCCTTTTCTCTGTGGCTTATAATGAGATCCTGCTGTGGGAGGTGCGGAGCTTTTGAAAGGCCTCTGATCTATTTTTGAGCTTGTAGCACTGGAGTTTTGTCTGCTGTCACATATACCGATGTTTTCATTGCTGTAGATTAATTGCTCCATAGACTTTTTTTTTTTTTAAATCATTTTTTTTTTTTTTTTTAAATCGTTTTTTTTTTTCAGAGACATTAGTCTGATTGGACTTTATGTATGGAATATTTTCTTTCCACATGTATGGTTTTAAATAAACCTTTTTTTATGGAACAGATTCTTGGAATTTGGGTGTGGGCTGCATTGCAATGGGAATAAAAAGCAGCATCGACGGTGGGTCTTCATTTAGCGTTTCAGTTATCATATCACATTTATAAACCAACTATATATTTTACTTGGCCTTTTGATTCAAATAAAGGAAGACTGCATTACTGCTCAGAGAATACTGAATATACTAAAATATGCGTCTCTACATCATATTCTGTCACAAATACTTCAATTCTAGCTTCCCAGGTTGATTAACTGTCTCCCGTATTAGCAGCTCATAGTGATACTTTGGTCAGGATTTTTATCACATTGTATTTAGAAATGTTGCAGACGCTCGAACAACAAAAGCTTAAAACTCACCAGCCGGTAGTTCAGGTCACACTTTCCTTTAACCTTTCATTTTTCCCCTAAAAATTATCCTGAAATCATCTTTAAAAATTGGGATCTCTGTACTTTTTTTAAAAGAATACAACGCATGATATTAGAAATAACATGCTCACACTGACAATGACATTTGGCACGAAATGGTTCAGATGCTTAAAAAAGCAGAACTTGGATGTAGTCACACTTAACACGACTAGAACAGGCAAAGGGCATATCTGGTGATCTCATTCTAACAAAGCAGACAACATTAACTAATTTTGAGGGTTTTTTTATTTTTTATTTGAGTAGTGGAGCCCTGAAATAGGAGCACAGAGATCTTAATGGTTTAGCTTGTACAAGAATTGGACAATTTGGGGGAAAAATAAAAAAACTTAGTTGTCATTGTGATTTTCTTCAGTTAGTGCGAGTCTAGGAATACACTGTATTTTTCTCCAGCACATTCTCATGTGTCACTTTTGCAATTATAGATTCAGTTTGAGTTTCATTCTCATAAAGAAAATGCACCATATTCCATGTCTGCACTAGCCTGTAAGTTGTGGTATCAACAGTTCGGAGGTGGCTGATTTTTTTTTTTACTTGTGAACCTTTCAGATATTTAATGCAAATATGTGTCAGAATTTAATGTCTTCACCTGCGTACATGCCTGCCCCTGTCAAGAAAAAAAACGTGACTATATTAACAACTCTGGGGTAGTAAAGGTACTCCGTTTGGCCAGCAGGGGGCGTATTTCCACATTCGCCTGCTCTGAATAAACCGGAACGATATGGTTTCACCTTGGCTGCACATCTGTGCTAAGTAGCACACGTTTGGTTTTAGCTAGAAATTTGACATTCAAATGAAAGATATATGTCACTGTAGCCGTGCTGCGCGTCTAACTGTTCTTCGAAGAGTGAAGAAACATGAAGCAAGACGTCAGGATACTTTTGTTAGGGGAACGTAAGTCTCACTCGGGGAGCTGACCACAAACTACACGACTAGCCAAACATTAGCCGTAGCAGCTAACTAACTTACCAACTTGTAGCAGAACTTACCTCGATTATTTTAGGGGGTGAAAATAGTTAATTTTTTTAAAAAGATAAGTTAATGGTGTTGTATCAAATAAATCTATGTGTTTTGTGCGAAGTGACTTTTTCAAATGTTAATTTCCGCCGTGTTAGCTTACAGTATTTTTGTTGTAAAGTTGCTACTGCTAGTTAGGCTAACAGGTACTTGTCATAACTTCAGTCCTTTGGCTTTTCAATCTTTTTATTTACGAATTTTCCAGTGAAAGCAGTATAGATATCTTTAGGAAACCTGATTCAAAATTATCGGTCAGAACAACTTCACATGCCGTCGTTTTTTCTCTGAAGTCAACCATTTTCCCCAAGGATACATTTGATATTGAGGTTTAAGGCAACATTATGTGTTAAATCCAAGGCCTGCCCTCCAGAGCCGTGTCATAATAACTAGCAACCCCACAGTCCGTATCAGCACATTAATTGCTGATATTATATACATGATGCTATTACTGTTAACCACTCAAGTTAAGTGCTGTTAAGATGCAAGCCAAATTGGAGTCCTGTCTCCTGTCTGGCAGCTCCTCTTATCCTGTTCTTATTGTCTCCTCCAACAGCCAAGGTGGGGAAGACCTCCCTCATCATGTCTTTGGTTGGAGAAGAGTTTCCAGAGGATGTAAGTGTGAGCACAGCTACTGAACACTGTTATGTTTTGCAGAAACCTCCTTATTGTCGGGCCCACATAGCTGAACATCTGATTCTTGTGCCCTGCATAGGACTCCTTTTGCTTTGGTTATTATACTGTAGTAAAAGTGTTGAGTGCTTTTGAATGTTATTCGACTTATGTTCCAACATGCCATGTAGAAGACAAGAAAGACCGAACATTAATCAAGACCATCAGTGTCTCGGTCTCACTTGTATGCCAATTGAAAGTCCAAAATGATCTTCCTTTTGTTTTGACAGATTTGGAAATTGTAATTGATTAGTATATTAATTGCTCTTTTTTTATTTTTTATTTGCATGTTTTAGATTTGTGCTGCTTCCACACTGCATGCTCTGCAGCTCAGTTTCTGTCGTGTTTATTCTGATCAATCCTATGGTCACTTGGGTTTTTTTGCATATTGTGATGCTTCGATATAAAAAGTTGTGACCATTATTCATCAAGCAGTGAAAGAGGTGTAAACATTCCCTTTTTGTTCGTTTTATCCAGCTTTATTAATGTAGAATTATCACTGACAGGCCTTTATTTGATAATTGTCCCAAGACTATAGAGGTTCACTGTAGTTTGACATTATTCACATAACAGTTTGGACATATTCTGCTGAATGAAAAATGCCTAGCCTTTTGGGTCAAAGCTTAATTTGTTGCTGGCTGCATGATTAAAAATCTGGGCATATACATAACTATAATTTAAGTTCCTACATTTAAATGGTTTTCGCTCTCTACCAGGTTCCCCCCAGAGCGGAGGAGATCACTATCCCCGCTGATGTGACACCAGAGAAGGTGCCCACTCACATTGTGGACTACTCAGGTATATTGATGTGAGGACAAACGTGTAATACCCCGCATTGGTTATACATGAGACTGGTCTCAGTAGTTGTTGCACTTTAAGATGGAGGCTTTAACACAAGTGTGACCGTTCAGTTTGTTGAAGCCACAAATATTGCATGCGGGTCTGAATAACATGACTTTAACATTTCCTTGTTTGTCCCTAACCCCACGATAGAAAAAGAACAGAGTGATGAAGTCCTTAGAGATGAGATCATCAAGGTAAATGCATTATCCCGCACAAACAAAGACACTAAAAACCATTAATTCCAACAGAGGAGAACCTTTCCAAACTTTATGAGGAATAAATATCAGGTTAAACTTGGTTATAACATTCTTGTGTAATTTATTCAACCCTGAATTAAATTATTAAAGGCTGAGCTTTACGAATGTATAAAGCTATTTAAAACTTTATTTTCACCTGGCAGCAATTTTAGTCATCTTGTCATTTCACTTTGTCCAACCTTCAGGCTAACGTGGTGTGTGTGGTGTATGATGTCACCAATGAGGATACAATAGATATGGTAATAACTACTATCTAATATCTAATTCTGTATTTCTTTGCATGTTCGTATTATACGAGTTACACTCGTCACTCTGTCTGGTTGTTTTTCAGATCAAAACGAAATGGATACCTTTCATAAATGGAGATGCAGAGAAAGGAAACAAGTATGTATCATCTGTTGATGGGTTTTGTTGAGTAAACTGAAGCTAAACGACTTGTCAGTTGAACTTTAAAGTCCTTCCCAGTGGTGGCAGGTAATGTTGGCAGACTTTCTAATCTAAGAAGCTCTCCCTCTCTTGTAAAGTTAAGTTGCTATGCCTCCAGTAACATTTAAAAACATGAGCAAAATGCCTAAAACCTGGAATGATAGGTTATTTCTCTTGGGATGTTTATATATGTCGACTCATGACGGTGATGGTGTATACTGAGAGTTTGTTCATTGTATCAGGATTCCTATCATCCTCGTGGGAAACAAATCAGATCTGCGCAGTGGGAGTTCAATGGAAACTATTCTTCCCATCATGAACCAATTCTCTGAGATTGAGACGTGTGTTGAGGTGAAACTTAAGTCTGTCACAGACCCATGCAGTTTACTTATCGCCACATTGTGCACACACCTGCTTACCACGAGGCACTTTCCTGGTTTTACTAAAATATTTACACATTCACACTTTATCATGCTGTAGATTGCTTTGAATATTGTATGCAAACAAAACTCTCTCTGCTTTTTTCTTTTTAAAGTGTTCAGCGAAAAACCTAAAAAACATTTCAGAGCTCTTCTACTATGCACAGAAGGCAGTTCTCCACCCCACTGCGCCTCTTTATGACCCTGAAGATAAACAGGTCGGCTATCTTTTGGAAATTCATACATACTATGGACTGTTGGCCTTCCTCTCTCAATCCATTTACTGATATGTGTGCATAAACAAATCAGTGACCAGCATTTGACTGATGATATCTTTCTGCAGCTGAAGCCATCATGTGTGCGAGCCCTCAGCAGAATATTCTACATTTCTGACCAGGATAACGACCGTATTCTTAGTGATGCTGAACTCAACTGCTTTCAGGTGCCAGATAAAATTTTCTTTTTCTGTTTTCTCAGCTGCTATTTCAGACAAAGTATATTTTACTTTAGAAAGAAAAGAAAAAAAATCCTATCTCTCCATGTAGAAATCTTGTTTTGGGAATCCTCTGGCACCTCAAGCCTTGGAGGATGTGAAGACTGTAGTTTGGAAGAACACCAGCGATGGGGTACAAGATAACGGCCTGACCCTAAATGGTAGAAAACTATTGTCAATGAGAAAATGTCATCTTAACCCCTTTTGTTAAAGGGCCAGCTCTCAACTAATGGCGATGTATCGCCTTCCCTCTTTTTCAGGTTTCCTGTTTCTTAATACATTATTTATCCAAAGGGGCCGACATGAAACCACGTGGACGATCCTCAGGAAGTTCGGTTACGACGACAACCTTGAGCTGACCGATGACTACCTTTACCCCGAGTAAGCATAGTTGCTGCTTCCCGTCGGTGCAGCTCTCAACGTCAAATCGCATAAAACTGTAGTATTTCAGTGGGTTGTGTTGAAATATTTCCATACGTGGCTTTAGTTCATTCACACCTTCAGTATTTGTGCTGTGTTTGAATGCCTTTGTTTTGTGTGTTCAGACTGCGAGTGCCTGTGGGCTGCACCACAGAGCTTAATCACTTTGGTCACCAGTTCCTCCAACGGTTGTTTGACAAGTACGATGAAGTGAGTTTCAGTCTTTTCTCTCTCAATCACAATGTCATTGTGGACTGTGAATTCTTATAGAAAAACAATGTTGTTTTATTGTAAAGAAATGGTCTGTTTTTTCCTCTTAGGATAAGGACTTTGCCCTGTCACCAGCAGAGGTTAAGAACCTATTTTGCGTATGTCCTTACATGCCCTGGGGTGCAGATGTCTATATGGCCGTACCAACCACGGATGAGGGCTACATTTCTAATCACGGCTTCCACTGTCAGTGGATGTAAGTATCTTACTGAAGTGTTGGGACTTCCTCGCAGTTATCAGCATGATGTACGCTTGATCGCACTTAGATCATATTCATCGCTGTCCAGAGCTCACCTGTATGCCCCTCACATGCAGGCTTTCTGCATACCTTGACATCCACCGTTGCCTGGAGCACCTTGGATACCTAGGCTATCCTATCCTCACTGAACAAGAGTCGCAGACGGCTGCAGTCACAGGTGTGTGTGATTGACTTTTGTCAGTTGTTGGTAATCTGGCCCAAAACCTGTAGAAAGGTTGATAGTGTTTCACTTTCGGGCATGGGAGTCACAGGCCCTGCTTGATATCCAGTCTCACAGTTGGTAGCCACTGGGAAATGCCCAGTCATTCTCCAATTCACTGTAGCCTTCCAGGTTTCCACACTCATGCGTTTGTCCTTCATGTTGTGCATGAATGATTCACCTTGAGTTGAGAGTATTTAGATGGCATGTGTGTCAGCACATTTATTGGTATGTGGGCATGGTTTGGAGTATAGTCCACCCACCACACATGAACCAAACTTTGTTCCTGGGTTCCTTGTAAGGGTTAACTGAGTTTTTCTTGAATATGTGCAGTTACACGGGAGAAAGAGGTGGATCTGCAAAAGCGTCAGACTCAGAGAACAGCGTTTCTCTGCAAGGTGATTGGACCACGAGGAACGGGCAAGACAGCCTTTCTGCAGTCCTTCGTGGGCCGAAACATTCTGGTGTGGCGCCAGCAATAGAGAATATCATAAAATCTGCGATAAGCTCATACTAGTCTCCAATGTCAAGCCTGAAAAAGCTTTAAGTTTTTTTGTTTTTCGTAGAATAAGGAAAACCCCAGCAGTGCCTTCTCACCATATGTCATAAATACTGTCCAAGTCAGCAACCAAGAGAAATACCTGATTGTAAGTATCTTGCATGATGATCCCAATGCTAACTCTTACCCTCTGACGAAAGTCTGAGTGCCATAATCTTCTCTTTCCTGTGCAGCTCAATGAGGTAGATGTGGAAACGGAGTTCCTGAAGGCATCAGACGCCTTCTGTGATGTTGCTTGTCTCATGTATGACAGCAGTGACCCTCATTCCTTCGACTATTGTGCCAGTATATACAAGGTCAGTCAGAAGATACAGAAGCCCTTAAGTGATTATGTGTTCCATTTTTACTGTTTCTGATCTATTTAGCTTTTTTAGCTCATGTTTGCAGGTTGATAATGCTAGCTTTATGGCCTTTAGCAGTTTGCAGCGTTCTTATATGTTGACCACAAAAAGCTAATACCAGAGAGCTGAAAATGACCGTTTGTCCATCCATCCTATTATAGAACGCCAGAGGGAAATGGACAAAGACATCATCATTATCAGTTTGTTGATGTGTCTTCAAGTAACGAACACATTGTGATCTGTGAATATTCAGTTGCAGTTAGTGAACAGGAAAATGAAGGGCACCCCCCTCTGCTGTGGTTCAAAATCCACTGCACACTAAACATCTCTGTAACAAAGAGCATGATTTGAATAAAGGCTTCAAGCCGCTTAGAGTAATAATCAAGATGAAACTATGAAAATAGAGCGGTTAAAGAGATTGATATTCTTTTAAATAAATGTTTTTTTAAAGGACAGAGCAGTCTGGATTCGACTTATTCCAGCTGTATCGATACGGAACCTGTGCAACACAGAGCAAGATTTGTCACATTTTATCTGTAATGATAAGGGACTGAAAGCACTGTTTCAAGTAGAATATTCCTAAATGACATGTATTGATTTCGTGGTGTTCACAATTGGAATTTTTAATCTTCCTGGAGTAAAAAGCTTCATGTGAAGTAATGTTTTTTTCATTAAAAACCCACTGGATGTAAAGGACGTTTCCATCCTCTGCTAACTTTTTAAATTCTTATTGTTTTTCAGCAACATTACATGGAGAGCAACATCCCATGTGTGCTGGTTTCCTCCAAAGTGGACCTTGCTGAGGCCAGGCAGTTCCATGGGATGACTCCAGCGGAGTTCTGCTACAAACACCGACTGCCTCCACCGCTGCCCTTCTCCAGCCCGCTGCTCGACTCCACCACCAAGAACATCTACACCCGGCTGGCCTGGGCAGCAATGTACCCGTAAGTTCAAGTACCACACTTTAGAGCTTCACTAAAAGAAAATGTGAAAATCCGTCTAACGTAAGAGGAGCTGGCATGTGGCGATGTAGAGAAGGAAAAAAAGTGTTCATGTACAATTATTTTGTTCATCTGTGGTGGCTAACCCTCAATGATTTCTTTTCCTCCAACCTCCAGACACCTGAATGGCTCAGACATGAGCAACACATCATTCTGGCTCAGAGTGGCGCTGGGCTCGGCTGTGGTCGCAGTTTTGGGGTTTGCCATCTACAGAGCTGTTGCCAGACTGAAATGACCAACAACTAGCTTGATGGTTACTCTTTTTATTATTTCTTTTATTTTTCTTCTATTTTATCTTCACCCATCAAGACCAAACCTCTGACGCCAGATCCAGAACCACTGCAGATGAACTGAACAAAGTCCATATCTCCATACTTGTTACCTTAAAGGCTCCCAGGAATGTATCTGCCGCTCTGTGTACGATCTCCTCACTTTGAATTTGTTTGATCACAGCAGTCGGGAGGCAATTGGATACTGGTGATCGTATTATTCGCCGTGCTGCCAGCTTTTTTTTCGCCTTACATAGGCTAACCCAGGCCATTGTCTGTGTGCGCTTGTTACACGAGGAATTGCCACTGTTAATGTCCAAAAAGGTGCTTTATGGAGGGGAGGGGGGCTGCACGAAAATGGTGTCAACGCCAATGCTTTCCCTTTAGATATCTAGCGAGTGTAAACAGTGAGTTCTTGAATACATTCAGTGTTTCTGAGCATGGTTGGTAAAATGCCAAATTGACTGAAACCAAAATGAGAGCATTGGAATTGTTTTTTAACAAAGGGGGAAATCATGATTGGATGCTGCCCAAACTCCTGCATGTACTGTGCTCTCCTTTTTGACCAAGACTCCACAGATTGAAGATAATTATCTGATTTGCCAAACAAACTTGAGCAGCACTGGGTCGCTGTAGCATGTTACTGCTCCTCAGGCGCACCATTCAGCCTGAGAATAAATCATGCCATTTATCTCCAATCTAATTGTTCAAATGTTTTTAACAGCAAGTCTTCCATGTAGCTGCTGTGGCAGGAAGAGATCGCTCTCTTTTGCATGACGAAAATGTGATTTGTTTTTTGGGGTTTTTTTATATGGAAGATGATATCAGTTTGTATTAGCATCTGCAAGGAATCAAAAAAAGATACTGTGTGCTCTGAAAGGAGGCCAGGCAAACCTTGATAATCACGGTGTTAATTGAAAATGTGGTCTGTTTTATCTCTGCGTCCAGATTCCCGCTGCTCTGTTGACACTGAAATGGAAAAGATTTCAATAAGACTGAAATAGACTTTTAATTTGTGCTCTTCTGTTCACACCCCTGACACACACCGTGTGCTTTTACACACGCCACCATTGTATTGTTTCTGTCGACATGAGTGCTTTGTTGCTTGATTAGGCCGAGGACCTGTTGTTTCTACGGGAGACGTTTCTGTGAATTTGGAAACTATTTTCTTAATGAAAGCAAAACTGACTTAAATGCTTAATAAAAGACCAGACCAGACTGCGTAAGGACTTCTGGCAAAAGACAATTTTGAGTGTTGAGATGAAAAAGAATGAATGCTGTGACCAATGCTTTTCAGTGGTTACTTATTTTTTTGCTTTGCGCCCAGTTTTCCGAGCTCATACCTTCGTAGACCTGATCGCGCGCACTTTGTTTTACTCTGTCACTGTGACTGTATGATGCCCTGGTGTTTAAAATGGAGATGATGCCGTGTGACATTGGTGTCAAAATCAGATTTATTTGATTCTTTGATGATTTGATGTTCCAGCGCCCTGTGAAAATTTGATTATTTCGGGGTGCAGCGAATTCTACCCTTTTGCACATAGTGTCTAAAAAGCAAAAATGTAAAAAAAAAAAACACAACATACCTCAGCAAATCCGGGTTCCATACCTGGAGCTATTGAACAAGGTTGGTCTGATTGTCTCGCACCTATCTATATAGTGAATAACAGTATGTGAAGGGTGTAATAAATCCTGATTTTCATCCTCAGTTAGGTGACAGTCGTTACGAGGAGACGCTGTCAGTTCCTGCAAAACGCCACAAGATGGCAGCATTGTTGCTCAGGTGAGAAGCAGGACGGTGGAGTGTGTCCTCAAAGACCCCCCTTCTTTGAAACGCAGTTGGCGATGATGTTCAGTCGGTCCAAGTCACTGCTGCAAGGTAACCTTTGTGATCTCTTAATAAAGATAATGAACGCTGTGAGCCATTAGTGTTTTTAATGGCCCGTTGAAGACTTTCTCCCGCCAAAGTCGAACACCTTGAGGCTGTGTACAGCTACCAGAGTGTGTGTCTCATTTCTGTGCACTTGGGTCGCATCGTTTGTCTTTAGAATATGTGCGATGGGTGGTTTTACTGAATATCACTAAAGTATATTAGAAATCCCCTGCCGACCCTAATTGATATTAGATGAAAAAGTTTGAATTAAAGTTAGGAGTGCACGAGCGTGCTTATTGTTAAAGCGTAGGCTACTGTGGAACCACTGCTTGACATGAGACTTCTGTTACTATCTTTTCGAAGTGTAGCCTAACCATTGTATAAAGCGTCGTCGACACTTTGAGGCTCCTATAAGAGGGATCCGTCTACGTTCTGGTACACAAACGCTACAGTAACGTGGAAGAGAGTTGATGAGGTTCGTCTGAGAAGTAGCCGAATGTATAAGGCCATGGTCGATGTGCACAGAAATCCCTCCGCCCGCTTCACCAGTGACCACCAAACATTACGCACGCGGAATGTGCGCGTAATAAGTTGACACTTTTTTTTTAGAATATGGCAAAGAATTTATTGAATTACAATGTAAACAGTCTTTAAAGCGACTGAACACAGTGAGGGTGTTTACGGTTAGAGTCGTCAGAACATTAGAAAATATACAGAATGGAAGTTGAACGAGAACTATGGAGCCTTTAGGAAAATCCTGCTGACGTCCACTGCATATGGTCTGTACATTGTAAAGGCTCCGATGCTCACCATTCAAACGTTTGCATTGTCAGTATGAACCCGTGCACAAACAATAACTATTCATTAGTTTAACTGTACACACACGTTTTCCTTTATTTTTTTTTTATTTATTTATTTATTTTTTTAATAGAGGCCAGACGAGTAGGCTACATTTATGTCCAATGAGCAGACAGAAATGAACGGTATTAACGAAATAAAAAATACAATTATTTCTACAGCTTCTTGACGCCATAGTGCAATGGAGAGAAAACAACTGGTAAAAACAGCGTACGTTTGCATGATACCTTACAAAAATAATACATATACGAAAACATTTCCTCAAGTATTTACAGTGACTGTCTGATATTGTCCTTGCCTACTTCTTTTTTGACGTCTTGGCTGCCTTCTTGGGTGTCTTTGCCTTGGGCTTGGCTGCTTTCTTTGCTGGTTTTGCCTTGGGCTTGGCCGCCTTTGGCTTCTTGGCTGGTGCCTTTTTGGCTTTCACCGGTGTCGCCTTTTTGGCGACCTTTTTCACTTTCTTCACAGCTGCCTTCTTGGGCTTTTCCGGCGTCTTGGGCACCTTCTTGGGTTTGGCCGCCTTCTTGGGTTTGGGTTTCGCTACTTTCTTTGGTTTGGCAGACGCCGCCGCCGGCTTGGTCGGCTTTTTGGAGTCCTCTGGCTTGGTCAGTCTGAAGGATCCGGACGCGCCGATGCCTTTGGTGTGGCGCAGCATCCCAGATGCCACCAACCTCTTCAGGGCCATTTTAATCTGGACATCGGCGTTGTCTCCCACTTTGTAGTTTTTCCTCACGTACTTCTGAATGGACTGACGGGACGCACCGCTCCGGCTCGCGTCGTGAACAATAGCCGCTTTAATCATCTCAGAATACTTTGGGTGAGACGCGGGCTTCTTGAGTTTAGGAGCCTTTTTGGCTTTTGCTGGAGCCGCCGACGTCTCTGCCATGGTCACTTTCTTTTCAATAAATTAACCCAAAAAAGTCTTGGAGGTGTAATTTCACCCGGCTCGGTACGCTCGACCGTCAGAAAGAGCGAAATAGGTGCGCGGTCAGAAATTAAAAAAAAAGCTTTTCCTCAAAAGTCCAAGCCGTCAGACAATGCCGCACTTTCTGCTCTTAAAGCTGAAAAAATATATTTATAAACGGACTGTCTAAAGAAAGTAACGCGTCAGTATGTTGGTTCACTTAAGTGTCTTATTCCACAGGCGCTCCAGTGAGCCTATGAAGCCTATCTGCGGACGTGATTGAGAACACCAACTGCCAGCAGCTGATCTAGCGGACTCCATGGAACTGGCGCCGTCCTGTTTGTGTTTCTTCATCCTACAACTCCAGTCAAATATAAAAACCACGGATGAGTACTGACCCACACAACATTATGGGTTGATAGTAGAGGCATTGGGCTTCACGGCGACACACTTGTTTCCCTTCGCCCGCCCCAGCGAACAACTTTTATTCGAGGAAAACCCGCTGGAAGTAATGTGTGCCGTGAACAATTTTGCACAATTCGCATTAAATTGACCCAAACGGACGGAATCGGGGCCAATGTCATGCAATGCATATTGAAATTGAATCTTTGCTTAAACCGATGCTTGTCGTTCGGTTAGTGCAGGAGTCCGTTTTTCCTTTTAATACATCGATACATTTTCCCAACTAACACAGTCCGGCCATTCACTTTGAGTGACGTGGTCGAGATTATTCACTGTTAAACCTCCTATAAATTAAATGTCACAATATCTAAGTCACAGGTGACAGTTGGGACTGTAGTAGGGCTTTATTTCGGTTATAATAGGGTTGGTGGGTTTGCTGTGTTGGCTGCTTTTAGGGCAGAATTGGTTATAACTATCACTATGGCTGTCGCCTCTCGAGCTCCATTGTCAGGAAAGTTGCCAACACCTCCAAAGATCAGGGATTCTGATGGCGGGTCACAAATTTCCTCACATTATTTTTGACATGAGTCAAAGCTATGTGACTACTGTGTGACCAGGTGTGAGTCCAGCTGCAGGGGGGACGGACTGCAGCAAAAGCAAAGTCCTTCATTATAGGACGCAGTGATGGCTTTCTTTTGTTCAGGGGCTGGCGCATCTGAACACTGTCCATAACAGCTCTGACATTTGCTCATTATCAAGGTGAAGTGTTTCGTCTGAAGGCAACCAAAAAAACCTCCCAAATAACAAACTTTGGGATGATTCTGCTGTGTGATTTCTTATTTTAATCTCAACTCCAATGTCCCTCCCAGCAACGCCATTTTGATTTCTATATGAAAGTCACAGGCACTGGAGAGGAGCTTTCCCCCGACTTTTGTGGCCTGATTATCTTACTTATTTGACACTGTTTTAGGATAACAACCAGATCTTTGTTCTCCTCCGCATCACGGTCAGTGGTGCACATCAGGGCTAGGGAACCAAGTTCCCTTCAAAGAGGAGAGATCATCTACAGTGCAGACTAATATGGGTCCCTGCTCGTTTTAAAGCAGTTCATTGTCCACTGAAATTAAGTTGCATTGCAGTTGATAACCGTTATATCCCATCTGTTTATGCATTGTAGCCGATAAACAATGCCAACGATTAAATATAATCTATTTCCATAGGGAAGAACTCTTCCTCCACCTGTCTCTTTATAGTAAGTTGGTGACTGTGTTGTTGTTGTTTATTTGTGCTCGAGCGCGTTTGTTTACAAGAGGGCGAGGTGAGTTGGTAGATTAGTAGGCACGGAGGGATTGAATGAGTGAAAACGACCGAGGGAGGGGGTTGATAGTGATTACGGTTTTTTCTTTTTTTTTTTTCCTTCCTCCCCTCCACTTGACACTACTGAGCTGAAGAGTGAGGGAGTGGATGAGAGGATGAGTTGGTGAGCGCGTGAGGCACAAGTGCGGGGGGGGGGGGGGATTTTAGATCAGTGGTGAGGGAGTGAATAAATTAAACTGAGGGCGTGACAGGGTGAATTAAAACATTTAAACGTCGCAACTGAATGAGTAAATGAGAAGAAGGGACGAGGATATTCTAATGTGGCTCAGCTGTGTGCTCCTTCTACGCTGACTGCATGCGTTCTAATGTGCCCACAGAGTATGAAAGCATGTCTATTGTTTGAGAGTCTTGTTCAGGTCACGCGTACACGGGAATAGCTGTCGAGTGCGAGTTTATTTTGGTATTCTTTTTTTCTTTTTCTTTTTTTTTTTTTTTTTTTAAGTAGCCCACTGGGCACTGGTCCGTCGTTGCGGTCACCGATCAGTGATGCCTTTCTGTCTTTGGCCGCTCGTGCCCCCGTTTAGGAAGCGGTGCTTCCAGGCAGCAGCCCCACTGACTTCTCCCTGCGTTAGACCACTCCTTTCTGCCACTGACAGAGGGGCGTCCTCCACGCTGCCTGGACCTCCCGCGCCCTGATCGCTGCACAACAAAGTGGAGGGGCTCTCATGTGATGACCTCGACAATTTATCAGGCTCCTTATAGCGCGGTTAATGTTTAAAATCTAACTAATAACAAAAACTCTTATGTAATTGTTGTCCTTCCGTCATTTCTGTTGCCCTGCCTTTGTTCTTCTTTTCTTTTCTTTTTTTTTAGGGGGGGGGGGGGGTCGTCTTTATATTGGAAAGAGAGCGCATAAGGTTGATCAGCTGCTTGCTTGACAGATATGTGATTTGAGGCCATTCTTATCAGTAATAAGTTGATTAAACCGTTGTTACACAAAAAACACGAAGATTTTATTTTTTTTAATTTTTTTTTAGCTGCTCTGTGGAGTTACTGATGTGTGTGCGTGCGGGCGCGTGCGTGCGTGTGTGCGAGAGAGAGAGCTGACAAAGGAAACAATCAGCAGAGAATAGGTCAATGTTAAGTTGCAGCCTTAGGTGTGGATATTTTATTTCTTCTTATTATAAAGGTTTTGTCATTTCAATTTTACAGTAACAGATTTGACATTCCTTGTGCCATTTTGATGTATATACTGTATACAGTGCCACCAATCTCTGGAGTGAATGTTAGTACCTAGGGTGCACATAGCCTACTGTATATACAGCTTACATAATGCTTAACCGGGTTCTGGGTTATTTGTCAGTAGTCATGGTGAGTGGATTGGGAGTTATATTACATATGTATTTACAGAAGACAGCTACACCATCGGGTCAGGTGGTTTTAGTGTTGCGCCTCTAAATCAGCCTGATGCCAGCTTGTAATTTTAGCCAGCCAAACCCCTCTCAAGCCTTGTCCTGTCTCTGGCCCAAAGCGTTCTGGTTAAAACCACCATTTCGCCTCAGTGTGTTGCCCATTAAGGCTGTGGCTCAATTGTCAAAGGGTCCAGAGCAACCCGGCACATGATCTCATTGTGTTAAAAGCATTCTTTCAGAGTTGCTTTGATTTAAACAGTGTAGCTTTCTTCAACTTTAAATGTAAGATAGGGGTCAAATTGGATTAGTTCCTTTCTTTTTATTTACTCAGGTGGCTAGAAAATAGATTTGGAGGCTGGCTTCAACTTAGGTCATTTCTTTCCTGCCATGAATTCCCAGGGTTTTGTATGCACTGAATAGTTTACACAAACGTATCTAATTTTTCTTGTAGCATCAGTGTTATTTCTTATTTTTTACATCATATATGCAATATAAATCCTATATATCTTAAATCTGGAGATAATCACACAGATGTTTTATACAATTACAATATAAAAAACATAACTAAAATGATATAAATACAATCTAAAAACTAGGAAGGTTGTTTATTTGTGGATCTTTTAATCACAGATTACAGACTCAAAGGCCTTCACTGCAATTATGACAACAGAACACATGACAGTTATGAAAGCAACTGACAGCAGCTTCTTGAAAACAAACGAGAACCTATTTCACCTGTCTCAAATGAAATGTTTTTATTTTTCCACAGGTCCGCCCACTTTTTCTCTCCATGCAGTACGCCAGATGTGTTTGTCCACAGGGTCCTGCCATCATCTGCATGTGACCGATTAGAACAAATGCTGAAGCCTAACAAAGCGGTTCGACTGAAACCAACCTCCCTGTAAAAAAAAAAACACTGTAAAATTCCTTCAGTATGTATAATATTACAACATTTTTTCACAAAAATGTCTTTAGATTGAAAGAAGCTTATAGTCTTTTAACAGTTATACATCTACCATTCAGCCTACAGTCTCTGAATTTATACTTTGTTGTTTTTAAGTGCCTTATGATAGACTTATACACAGTTGTAAACTTATTTTTTGGGACACTTTGTTCTTAAGCCCTTTCAGTTTTAGCTTAAAATGATGGGCACAGCTTTAATATGACAATTCTGAGCTTTAGTTTATGCAAGATTATCTCAGTATTGACAGAACTGTGCTTGGGTTCTAATGCTCTGAATGCAAGGGTTTGGATGTAATTGTTTCTTAAGTGTTTCTTGGTCAGCTGTGGGTCATTGATGCGTTCATTCATGTAGGAAAGCCGTAACATGTGGCTCGAGTTGCTTGAAACGAACTGATAGGCCACTGAGCCCAAGTGTGATGCAAACTGCTGATAAAAATCCAATCAGAAAGGCTGGGATGCGGTTAAAAATAAAAAAAAAATAAAAATAGTAAACTGCCAGTTTTATTCGACGAGCAAAACGTTGGGCCCCCTAGAAATGAAGGAATGTTTCAAATATGAGGAAAAGAGGAAGCAGCTTAAAGCGTACTGCCTTGACTGTGAGCTAATGTGGTGCTTCTTTCACTGCTCGGGCATGTGTGTCTGCAAGTGGTGCGGATACACTCGGGTTCATCAATGATTTTACTGCGGATGGCAGAGACGAGTTCCATTCCACTCGCTGAAGCCCTAAGTCAAGGAAGAAAAACTTAACATATTGTCTTGAACTGAAGGTGGCAGCACTGAAGACAGAGTAGAGAGCAAAACATATTAAATTGCCCACACCGATGGCTCTGACGTGATCTAAACATATCCAAATTTGTTGAGCTTTTTTAAAGTGAACATGTTCAAGCAAAGAACCTGAAGAAGAAAAAAAATGTGCAGACGGTGTCAATTCTATATCCATAAGTACAATTTTTAAATGTGTTGGCGATAAGACCTGCACTTAAGCATTAGCATGCTTTGTTGAGACCACAGAAACTAAGAATAATTCTTCATTTGAATTCCTGACACAGTAGCAGTTGTAATACAGTTGCGTGCAGGCCAGCTGGTGTGTGAGTGCGCTCTTTGGAGTTTGTGTGTGTTCAAGTTTCGACAGTTGTTTCAACACTCGGATGTCTGAGCAGGTGCCAGCTCCCAAGTGCTGCGCTGAATACCACACAACCGAGCCAACAGAGGCCCATCACTTTGCTCCACACCAAGGAGTTCTTTGTCAACGTCTCACAAGTCCAACTCAAAAAAAACAGCCTCACCATTTCTAGTATTGAGAAGGTAACTATTTCCACAATGTCAGCTGTCAAAGCACCTCTCACATGACGGGCTTGTCACTGGCACAGTCTCAGAGCACCTGTGAGCTGTCAGTCAGACTAGCAGAGATGGAAGCTGCTGTGAAGAATTGTCAGATGTCATTTAAGGGCTTTTTTTTTTTTTTTTTTTTTTTTTTGCTAAAGAAACTTGCTTCATTAAGAAATAATGTAGCAGCCATTAGGCATTATTTCATTAAACTAAAATGAATGAACCCTTATGAATTATAACACTAAAATCAGAGCAGCTATTACCTCCTAATAGTTTTAAGTATAGTTTTGGCTTTAAACTATCCCATCTAATTTGACACTTGATTCTCTACTCTTCAGGAACGCTACATTTAGCCCTAATCCTGACTTTAACCTTTGCCCTGTTAATACATCGGGATTTAGGCGGAGTACAAGATGCAGTCTGCAACAGTAGGCATCCACTAGATTAGAGCCACCTTGTCTGTGCATTCTTGATTTAAATTTGTCCTTTTTTCTGTAAAGAATTACATTCGTGACTTCCCCTCATTTGGACAGTTTAATGAAAAGGCTTTTATTTCTTTATCTATAAAATGTTTCCCTCGCTGTCACATTTCCTGTGCTTTCAGAATGTTTTGCCAACTGGTTAAAGGAAACCGGGAGAAGCATTTTTAACACAGTACAGTGCTGCTAACTTCACTTGCCATTTTTACCAACAGAGGGCAGCAGCAGTTAAAAGACAACCAAGTTTGCCAGTTGTCTTAACACACTATTTGACTTGGCATTAATGTGATAAGTGCTGGGGATATATATCATTTTACCAAAGGTGAATGTTTGAATCTGACAAAAGACCAGGAAAAAAAAAAAACTAGATCAATACTCAGTGTGAACATCACTTGTCTGTGATCAGTGTTAATGAGATCAAGGTTTTGTGGGAGCATACAATGGCTTCTGTCCATTGTTTTTATGTTGTTCTTGTCAGTGAGGATAACCCTTTGTGAGCTGTAAGCATGAGGTAGCTGTCGGACTTCCCAGTTACTCTCTGACCTGTCATAAAATGTGGTGTGATTAATAAGATTCCTACCGTTCTTTGTGTTTGCATCTCAAACATGGTCTAAGCACAGCCAGGTAATGAGCTCTGATTCAGTTGGTGCGTCTCTACGTTCAAACACCAGAGGTCTCTGCACACCTCTGCTTTGCTGCTCTCAGTTTTAAGTCCATAATAAGGAGCCTATTCCAAACGCTTTGTCTGTCTCAACAAGAAGTGGCACTGTAACACTACAAAGCAAGAGAGAGCCACTGATGCTTGACAGAAATATTACTCCTAAACGAGGTGTGAATATTACAGAGATGGAGCCAGATGAGTGCTGCACCCCCAAGAAATAAAGAGCTGGCGGCCTTTATAGAATCATTTTTTTTACTCTTCATCCTGCTTAGCCCCACCTCCTCTTAATTCTCTCTAATTTTAACCTCCTTGCTGTAACTCCTTCGTCCTCCTTGCCTCCCCTATCTTGTGTCCTCTAGAGTATCTCTAAATGGAGCAGTTTGGATAAAAAGTGTGTCATTCGGTGACCTGATTCAGTTTTCTGCTGTTTTTCATCATGCGGGTGATTCCCGCTATTGCACAATCACTACTGTTTGGCATCCAGTGGCCCAACTACTGTGTATTTTAGTGTACATGGTTAGCGGGGGCTAAAAGAATCTAGAAAACCCAGAACAACTAGTCGTGCTCATTTCTAAAAGATTAAGCCATTGAAGAGAACCATAGGGCCGCATAATAAGTCGGTGATCCTGCACTTTGAGAACGTGCAGAGTTGGTCAGGTGTTGTGGTAGAAATTTTATTCAGTCTTAAGGTGATCTTTCTGAGAGGTATTCTTTAATCTTTCAGCTCAATTAATGCCACAGTTCTTTTCTGTTACACTTGATTCTCTTTCCAGAGGCATACTGGGAGGAGTGCTTCTCACCATGTTCTGGACACCTCTGGATGTCTACACAGAGCCGTTATTGACGTGGCCCTTTCCCACTGGTCCATCTGAGCGACCGCTTTAATTAAGATTTCATGAGGTAATTTCTGGTTATTGCTTTCTGTAGCAGAACTTGCATCCTTCCCAGCGGGGAGATTTCTGTGAGTCTGACTGGGATTCTTCTGCATATACGGTTCAGCAAGCTACACAAAAGCCCGACACATAGAACAGAGCTTTTCACAGAACTGAGCAATTTCCCTGCATTTATTCACCATGTCAGATTTTGATTGATTGACCGGATTTCCTAAGGGGTCTTGCACCAAATGGTATCCAGCCCATACAACAACATTTTCCACAATGCTCACATGGAAAATCATGACAAAGCTCCACAAATTGGAGCATTTATTCAATTACAGTCCCATTAAAAACAAAGTACACCCCCTTTGAATTGTAAGGTTTTACATATCAGTAAATTAAAAAAAAAAAAAAAATCATCTTTTTTTACCAGGTCTTAAAAATAGGTAACTGCAAACTCACATTTTACACCATGTTATTCGTTATTTAAAGAAATGCCAAAATGCAGAAACAATGAGTTAAAAAAACTCATGATTCAATAGATCCACCTTTAGTAGAAATAATACAACCTTTGGTCCATTCTTCTTTACAACATTGCTCCAGTTTATTGAGGTTTGTGGGCATTTGTTTATGCACAGCTCAGTTACGATCCTGACACAGCTTTTCAGTCAGGTTGAGGTCTGGACTTTGACTTTGAGCCATTGCAACAACTTGATTCTTTTCCTTTTCAGTAATTCTGTTGTTGATTTGCTAGTTTTGATGATTGCATTTCAGTCAAGCTTTAGCCGTCAGGCAGATGGCTTCACATTTGACCCTAGAATATTTTAGTATACAGAGAATTTCATAGCCGAATTAATGAATACAATGTACTCAGATCCTGTAGCTGTAAAGTAAGCCCAGATCATCACCCCTCCACCATTGTGCTTCACAGTTGGTATGAGGTGTTTGTGCTGATATGCTGTGTTTGGTTTCCTCCAAATGTGTGCATTTGGGCCAAACATCTCTACTTTGGTCTTATCTGTCTTATCTGAAGGACATTGTTTCAGATGTCTTGTTTCTTCAGACGCATTTTTGCAAATCTAAGCCATGCCTCAATGTTCTTTTTTGAGACAAGAGGTTTTTCCTGACAACCCTTCCATATCAGCCATACTTGTTCAGTCTTTTTGTGCTATCGTGAACTTTAACATTTAACATGCTAACTGAAACCTGTAGTCTGAGATGTAGATATTTGGTTTTTCTGAGCATTGCTCAGTTCGACTTTGGTGTGAAAACAAGCTGTTTTAATGTTTTCCACCAGTGAATAATCTTTCTTTCTGTATAATGATGGATTATTGAAAGATTATTTTTGGAAATTGCCTCATTACGGAAACCTTGGAAAAACAAGTGAAGAGAATAATTTCTCCGACCAATTTAACTTTTTTCTCCTCACTTTAAGAGCCCCGTAAGGCAAGCAAATCAAATCAAATCAAATTTATTTGTATAGCACATTTCATGTGCAAACAATTCAAAGTGCTTTACATAAAATAAAAGCATTGCAGCAGGGAGTGTAAGAAGCATTAAAAATACATAAAAGAATATAAAGAGAAACAAATCAAATCATTTAAATTAATTTGAAAACAAGCAACAGTCAAGATAAGTTAAAATATACTGTACAGATTTCATGCATAGACACATGAGGAAAGAAATGTTTTTAACCTGGATTTAAAAATGTCTCCATTTGGTGAAAGTTTAATCTCCACTGGCAGTTTGTTCCACTTGTTTGCAGCATAACAGCTAAATGCTGCTTCTCCATGTTTAGTCTGGACTCTGGACTGGACCAGCTGACCTGAGTCCTTGGATCTAAGAGCTCTGCTGGGTTTATATTCTCTGAACATATCACAGATGTATTTTGGGCCTAAACCGTTCTGGGATTTGTAAACCATCAGCAGGCTTTTAAAATCTATTCTGTGACTGACTGGAAGCCAGTGTAAAGATTTTAAAACTGCTGTGATGTGTTCAGATCTTAGTCCGGGTTAAAACTCCAGCAGCAGCGTTCTGGATGAGCTGCAGATGTTTAATGCTCTTTTTGGGAAGTCCAGTTAAAAGAGCGTTACAGTAATCGAGTCTACTGGAGATGAATGCATGGATGAGTTTCTCCTGGTCTTTTTGGGAGAGGAAATCTTTAATTCTGTTGATGTTTCTGCAGCAGAGGGAAAAAAGATCTGGTCACCTGGCAGGCTAATTTTTCTAAGAGCTCATTGCCAGTTATCTTAAAATTGTTCTTGGCCGCATAAATGCCAAAAACTCCATATCACACATTCATAAAAATAAAAATCCATACGAAAACCAACTGCAGTAACAATCACAACACTACTGAACTAATGACTTTGATGAAAGATGTATGATCCCATGAGCCCTTGCACTCACCAGCATAAAAACGGTCCATGGTCAAAGCCACCTCCCCTGCTGTTGCTGAAATATATTTCAAGTGAAAAGTAAGACATGACAGTAATGTTACATGACATGCTGACACACAGTGTATGTAACTTTTGCTCAGATTGCATGTAAGAAACAAATCCTTTTTTAAGTATTTTTATGCCTTTAATGTTAGGACAGTTTGAGAGAGAGACAGGAAGCAGGGGGCAGAGAGAGGGGAAAGACACGCAGCACAGGGCTGCTCAGTGCAGGAGTTGAACCAGGGCCCGCTGCAGCGAGGACTGTAGCCTCTGTACATGGGGCGGCTGCTTAAGCCACTACACCACCGACTGCCCCGCAAATCCTTTTTATTCTATTCAGATTATAAGGTGATGGTTTCCTAGGCCCAGACCTTTAGGTGTACACAGTCTGCCAGATGTCATACAAGGGCAGTAGTTCAGATTAGACTCCATCATGTGGCAGAGGAAAGTATTACAAAAACAAACACTCACTTGTTTGTATGAAAAAAAGGTTGTCAGACTCTGAAATCGGATGGCAAGACTTTTTTATTTACTTATTTTTTTTCACGGCCTGCATTTAAAGGCTCCTAAAGTGAGGAAAAAGTTAATTTGGTGAGACTTTTTTTTTTTTTTTTTTTTTTTTTTTAAACTGCTTCCAGGGCTCTTTAAGTTAGGCCAAAAGGTTAATTTGGTCAGACTTAGAAAGTGGACGACCAGAATTTTTTTTCTGCGTTTGCCTCTCAGGGCTTCCGTACCTAATAAATCTTCCCAGACTGATGAGCAGATATAATTGCTTCTCTAAGATCATGTCTTTCCTCCTTGGCATTGTGATAACACAACCCTGAATGTTACAGACGAGCAAATTGCCTAAACTTCTGCTTTGATAGAGGTGATCACACTTTCTGATGATCAATTATTAAAATACATTTGATTAGCAGCCCCCGTCTGCTACTTACTTCTTCCATAGGAACTTGGAGGGTCAGGCTGGCGTGGTTTTTCACTCACTGTTTAGCAGTGATCAAGTAAGCATTTCGGCCTAGCTTTTGTAAAATGCAAATAAACCTGGTAATAGACCGTGTTTTGTGGTTCATCAGAGGTTTTATTTCTCTAACTTTAAGACCTGTTAGGGACCAGATGATTAAATGATGATATATACATTGAGAGAGAGAGAGAGACAATGATACCATAAAAACTAGAGATGCTGCATCTGCTCTGAAAGGGTGACTTGAGGATCTCTACCTTTTGCATGATGTGCTTTCAGAGAAATAACTCTAAAATAATCCAAATCGAATGCTGCAAAATGTACAAATCAAAATTTGAAGTGTGACAAATGATCAAAAAGCTAAATATCTTTGTTTAAAAAACTTATTTTTCCATGGAGATATTTAAGAGCTCCAACTTCAATAATGCCTTTTATGTTTGACTTTTTAAGTTCAACAAGTATTTTATCCCGATTTAAACTTGTAAACCGATGCAGAACGACCCACAATGTTGAAACAATGGTGTCACGTTGTACATAATTAGGTTTTTTGCATTTATAGTGCCTTCTTTCCACTGCTATATCCACAACCACCTGCCTTATAGACCATGAGGTCATTTAGCTGCTGAGGAAGAGTTTCAGTCTAATTAATTCACATTTTTGCCTCCCTGATAGGCGTTGTTATTCTCTCCCCGCTCTCCCTCTGAAGCCTGAACAGTGTTTTGTCTGCTGTGGCCTTGTTAAAGAGGAGCACGCTGCCTGGATTTGTCCAGCCGTCTGCATCCATCCACCAGAGGTGAATAGAACATGAAGGGTTTAGTCAGGCTCAAGAGAGAACATTCAGTTGGGGATGCTCCAGGCAGCAGAGACAGTATTTCATGGCAGGGTTATCTCGCTCTGGCAGTCATCTGTATAATGTCACTTGGTGGAAGTTTAATGAAAACGGTGATACTGGTATAACCCTTGGGAGGGCTATGAGCCGAGTTGGCAACTTGTTCATACATTTTGCACTGTTGTTTACCTGCATGTAGTTTTGTTTAGTTCCATTAAAGCAGTTTCAATTTAATATTACATTCCTATTCGTCATACAAATCCTTGATTATAAACAGACTGATGTTATCAATAATATAAGAGTTATTTCTTCTTTGTGCAGGATTCTCGCGCTTTATGGTACTTGTCTGTCATTGTTTGATGGAAATCCTGGCAAGGTTTCCAAGGCAACCATTGAATCGGTTTAATTTTGGCTGTTACTTCACTTTTCAAATCCTCCCGCAGTGACCTCATAATTACGTTCGTCTTATTCATGCTCACAGCGACAGAGTATTGGGAACAAAATCATTTCTAACATTGATTAGTAGTTGAACAAAGAAGCTCATGGAGTGACTTCAGTTTTTCCACATGAAAAAGGGAATCATGTTGTTTCTAAAGACGTCCAGACTCATTATTGAGGCTTTGTTTAAACAAGAGTGTGTCAGCTCTGCATAGTGGAAGGTGACAAAGGGAAAGTCTGGGAGCTCTGCCATATTCAAGGTGGCCTCGGCCCAATCCATTAGGATAAATACAGCCGTTTCTTCTGACTTCATATAGTCAGCAGCCTCCATCTGACCCAATAAAGCACAAGGAGTGATGAAGAAGTCGAGATATATGTTTTTAACCTTTTTGTCACATTGAAGAAGATTTATAAGCTCTCCTTCATGTAATAAAATAAAGGTCCAAACGTCTGATGCAGTCATGGTGTCTAAAAAAGGCACAGCCAGTGTTTGTGACAAAGCCCGAGGCTGCTGGTGGTAAATCTCTCTGGCAACTGTCCAAAAGAAAGCATTCCAGCCTGAGCCGTGATCTATAAGCCTAAGCCTTCCCCAGGTCACAACCTTGCCAACATACCCATCTATAATCAACTACATTTAAGACTGTTTCACTTCTTTTATGAGTTGAGATTTATGTCCCTCTTCCTCCCCCATATTGCTATTGTCCCGAGAAGGAAGGATCACTGCAGATTTCGTGCAAAAAGAGAAAACCTTTTGAAGAGAGCTAGACCCCCAGAAACAGTTTACCTTTCCTCTCATTTGTCTTTTCTGACTGTTTTGCTCAGGTCCCTGCATGCATCTATATTTTCAGATGAGCAGAAAGTAAGCCTTTGATGCGGTAGTACTTGTAATAAGCGATTATATGGAGGATTCTGGTTATATGTTGTTGCTGTTGTGGGTTTCCTTTGAGTCATCCAAAATGTCTATTCAGTTTTATGTTTGTGGGATGTGAGTGTGCACTTGATCTTTGCTGCATGCTAATATGCAAGTGCTTATAATTAGCATGGCAGTGTAAAGGGTGGCCCTGTGTAGTTTTCTATCGCGGCATCTAGTATTTATATCATCAGTACTTTACATTCATTTTGATTTAATCAACACAATTATAACAGAAAGGAATTTCACCATAAGTCTATGTATTGGTAGCTTGTGTCTTGTTTACGGCGTGTGGATTTTGTGTGTGTGTGTGTGTGTGTGTGTGTGTGTGTGTGTGTGCGTCTGTCATTTACAGACCAAATGTGTTTGTGTGTGTGTGTGTGTGTGTTTGTGTGTGTGTGTGTGTGTGTGTGTGTGTGTGTGTGTGTGGAGGGGGTGGTGGTCTGTGGCTGTAGTAGGCGCAAAGCCGCAGTGGAACCCATCCTCTACTCCCTCCCTGAGGCACCTTACTTGTAGTGTGGAGAAGAACCGCAGCCCCTGGCCACTCCTTCCCTTCTTGCAATTGGAAGAAAGAGGCCGCCTCCCTCCCCTGCCTCATTGGTATGCAGGCGACGCAGCGTGTGTATGAGGAGAGGGGAGAGCGAGAGAGGTAGCAGTCAGTGCAATGGGATAGAGGAGAGCGAGGAGGAGGAGGAGGAGAGTGAATGAGAGCTGCTGGATCTGCCTTGCCTGCATGCCTGCCTGTCGTCTGCTGAAACAGGGTTTACCACCGCGCCACGCTGTCCTGACACAGAGCAGAGCCACGGCCCGTTCGTACCAGCGACACACACTCAGCACCGGTTTTAGCTCCACCAGCAAGGAAACCAGGGACCAAGCTCACCAGGCTTTCTCCATCAGCAGTAGGGGGGCGATACAGAAGCACTGAAGCGGCCTGACGCTACAATTTAGGCACCAGCTGCTTCCTTACCATATCTCCCTCCACCTTATCCCATCCTTAAACATCACCACCACTCCTCTCTTGCTCCTCCCTATGCCCTTGTCCTCGGCGGCTCCTCTCACATCCCTGGCCAGTATATGGATAGAAGCTCCCTGTTTCAGCTCATACAAGAGCAGGTAAGAAAGCAGCGGCAGAGGTTTCTATGGTTACAGGCTCATGGTCACATCACCGTCTACCCAGGGACTGAGACATGGAGGCTATGGTGAGAGCTGATGTTAGGACTGATAGCAGGGGCTGTTTGCACAGACAGAGAGGGAGCAAAGGACAACATGACAGATGCGAGCATTGTGGAGCCATGTTGGCCCCAAGAACATGAGGTCAGATCATGAGCCACAGCAGGAAGGGGAGCATCATGTCATGATTTATAGCAATGATAATGGAATGGACGGATGCACAAATGAATGGATTTATTGTAGGGGTGGATGTATAGATGGATTGATTGCTGCATTCAGGGTGAAAATGAAATTATTGGAACATTATCACCATTGCATTCACTTTTTCAGCAATCATGCTGTATGTGCATGGGTGATTTTTTTTTTTTTTTTTTTTTTTTTTAAATTTATTAAAAAATTTTTTTAACCCTTTCAGTTTAACATGTTTTTGCTGTTAGTTAGCAGTACGTTCCTGGGAAGCACAGATCATGCTTTTATTTTTCATTTTAAAGCAGACGCTCTGATTTGGCTTCAAACTTTTTAGTCTTTTTCTCTGCCATGTTTTTTTTAACATGCTTGCCAAGTCGAATCGCCGTGTTGGTGGACCATATTTAGACCAGTGAAAAATGTTCCTCTTGACATCTGGTTTCCTGTAATCCTCCAGCCAAGCAACTGTTTTTCCTCTCCAGCCATATTTAGCTTTGGTCTGCCATCTCCAGAATTAACAAACCAGAATGGATTTGAGGGAATCGTATACCCCAAGAAGCGTGTTTAAATGTTTGGGTTGTGGATCTGGAACACAAAAATTATTTCTCAGCGTGTGTTGCTGCTCTGCAGTATTTGATGTTTCGTTTTTTTTTTTTTTTTTTTAAATCATGTGCCTTCTGGTTTAGGTGAGGAACTGGCCTCTTGGGGTTTGGCCTGATTGGCAGATTGATTGGGCACTCATTTTGTCCAAGAGGGGGAAATTGATTGTCTGGCTGCGGGCTTTAGGGGTTGCAAGTGGCCCGTCAGCAACACGCTGAACAGACTCAAGGGGATGCAGATATATGTGAGCCTGCGATCATGTGCAGAGTTGCACTTTATATTTTTTAATCACTGTGTGTGCTTTTGAAATAAGTAGTAAATGGTGGTAGCCTGTGTGGGTTGAGTGAGAAGGTGCTCTGTAGCACCTTTGAGTCATTTACTGTATAAGCACTATAGTTAGAAGTGATTACTGTTTTCTTAACCACACATATTCATTCATCAATACATCTGTATGTGGCATCAGAGAGGCTGACTCATCTGTGTCAATATCAATTTTCATGTTAGGCAGGTGCTTGGGCCGAAGATGGAGCCAATATTTCCACATTGTAAACAGCTAGCTGTTTTATTGATTGCAGGCTTCATTTTACTTATCCCTGTATGGTCATATAGACAGTTTGTAAAGCCACAGTTGAGCAGGCTGCAGTCCTATTAAGCTCAAGTCTGGACCAAATCACTCACTCTGGCTGACGAAAGGGCTTTTTCCACCTTTGGGGCTCCATGCAACGGCCTTTGATTTGGAATAGGTCTCTCTAATTAAATCAGAATGAAATGAAATGTGCCAGCAGCTTTTGGACTGTGAACAGGCCACCTTGTTTTTAACAAAACCTGCTGCCTGCCTAAACATTGAGCACGTTTTCCTCGTCTTTATCCAGGAAAATGTTTTGCAGAGCATGCCTCGTGTTGTTGCAGCTCTGTTCTGTCACATTCACTGGAGGCTCTCTACGACAACCACAGGGTCCCTTATGTCTCCCCACAAACCAACAAGCACACCTGGAGGTCAAGTATTTTGCTTGAGGGTATTTTAAACTTGGTAGTTTGTAAAGGGAAAGTGATGCTGCTGTTAGTGCTTATTATTTCACTATCCAAGATTCAGACCCTGCAGTATTGTCCTTTTTTTTTTTTTTTTTTTTTTTGCTTAAGAAGTTATTTTCATTTTGCATACTATACCTTGTATCTTTTTGTTTTTTTTCTAGTTATGCTTATTTATGTTGTTTTTTTCGGTGGCAAGAAGCAGACAGGGCTGAGGTTCTTCTGACTTGATAACTCAAACATTCATTAGGGGATGAAGACAATGAACTCCACTGTTTTAAGGTTGAGTATATGATGAGACTGGACATACCTTGGATATTAGAGCACTGCAGGTGTAAAGGAGATGATGTTCTAAGCCTGTCACCGTGAACCCACATAAAATGCTGCAAGCGAAGAGAAAGCAAATGCAACAGTGGCAACATGAATGAGTTTATTAGTCTTTGTCTGCTGAGCTCAGGGTATTTTTGGCCTATGCAGGCTCACACATAGTTTCTTTCCATTGCAGCACCACTGATAAGGCAACTTGATGGTTGGCAGCAGTAAGCCACTACAGTTTGCTATCATTAGTTGCTGCGTATCTCCTTGTCTCTTTCAGTTCTTATCTCGGATATTTATATTTCGCCTTGGGGTTCTGGGTTCTCCTCTGACATATTTATGTCATGTACAGAGAATGAGGCTTGAACACACTCCCCCCTTTTCATTGTTCAATTGTTAAATTGTTATTTGGCTCAAATATTCTTGGATCTGATATGTCCACTTAAGGAGGGAGAGTGGTTTGATTCTGAGAGCGATCACATGGCAGGGCCACAGTGTTTTGTCTGAATGTGCTGATAGTAAAAAAAAAAACCACAATAACATGCTTTGTGATAATTATAGAGTCAGTGGCCTGGTTGTAGGTTAACACCAGTGTGTCCTGAGGGCAGCAGATAGAATGCAAAGAGTTATATCTGATTCCATGCAAATGTGCTCTGCCCTGTAAATGCCACTGCCCACTACCGACACACGGCTCCGTTCAAGCTTAGTGTTCTTGTTCAGAGAACAAAGTACTTTGTAGTATTGGCTCTGTGCCACAGTGTTAGTCAGGGCTCTGTCCCTGAAACTGTCTCCAAGGGGAAAATTCCTATTCTACAATCAGCATCAACCTTAAAGTGTCTTATTAGATAAATGATCAGATGAAGAAGCTATAGTTGTCTTAAAGAATCACCTCGGTCTCTGTGGTGAAGCCATTGTAGTGTTTGTTGTAAGTTGTAAGGCCTTCTCAGTGCTTAGCTTAATTGCTTGCGGACTTTACGCAGACTATAACACTTTTATTTCAATATATCTGACCAAATGGTATTTAATACAGAGTTCTGTTAAAAATGGACAACCTCAGGCCTTCTGAACATTATACTAAGTAAATTCTAATTTGAAGATTTTGGGCTTGCTATAATATTTATTGTTTAATCTATATAATGTCAACAAATTATCAAAAATGTCATATCACATGTTCCTTGGGTTAAAGGTGACGTCTTTGCTTGTATTTCTTGCACTGTCTAGAAAGAAACTTATCACCCCAAAGAACCTGGAACGTATTTTCTGTCAATTTTTTCCATTCATTAGAATAGCTGGAGAAATTGGAATAATTTCGGCTCTTATAACGCATGTAGTGTAGCATTTTTACCAGCTCTGCTTTCTGCCTTGTATGATATGACCACAGTACTAGCAGTACAGCTCTGAGTGCCACATACAGTGGTAGCTATCATTTCATGTGTCATGTCTGCCGAATTAAGGTTGATAGAATCGAATGTGCGGTATGTCTGTCATGGGTTTTGCCCCTGTCCCGTAGAGTTCATTCTTGAGCCTCTGTGAAACAGACTGATAAGTCCCGTGGTTGACTGGGGTCAGTCAGAGTGGCTGTGCTGGAGGTGATGGAGGTCCAGGGGGTTAACACTGAGATCATTCCCCTGCAGACAGCATTTCCCACCTCTTTGCTTCCCTCCTCCTCATACTCATGTTTATCCTTCTGTGTTTTCTCCATCTCCTTTAACTTGCTCTTGAGCGGGGTTGCTCTGTCTTTCTTTACAGCTCTTCCTTCCATCCGTAATCCCCCACCCTGCCCCACCTTACATCTAAACCCTGACTTTAAAGCTCCGTCATTATCCCATTGGTCTGATTCAGTGCATCTGCATGTTGTTGCTTTTTCTTTCCCTTAATCATGTGAATCATTCCTGTCTTATTTTTTTCTTTTTCTTTCCCCAACTTTGTCTCTCCTTTGCCTCTGGAATGCCAATATGTTGTGGAAAAAGGGGAGGAAAGCAAGAGAGGGATGACACACGTGACTAGTAACCATGGCAACGCATGCGGCTTGTCAAAGTGTCGCCCTCACCAGTGTTGGATCGCTTCAATAACTGCCTCTCTCTCAGTGCTTTTCTCCTCCTTCTTTCTACCCTATGTTTTCTCTGTTTCCCTGCCCCTCTCCCCTGTTCATGCATATCACGTACATGCCCAAAACTAAGATGGAAAATAAATGCAGGCTCCTTGCAAGCACTCATTCATCTCAGTGTTCCTCATTTTAGTAATTGATAACCCTAATTGGCTACAAGAACCAGTCATTCACCTTCCTGTATCCTCAGCAGACAGTCTCCCCTGTGTAAAGTTCTTCCTGAATAAGGTCGGACTATGAGAGGCAATAGTATCCATGCAGGGTGACAGCTCAGCGTCAACACTTGGTTTGTCTAATGGTGCACAGGCATACGTTGTGCCTCTGTGTGAGCTGTATGTGTAGTGTAGTGATGTGCTGACATATGGAAGTTGACAGTAATCAGACGTCCCCAGTGTGGCTTTCTGTTCCCCCCGTCAGCCCAGTCTGAGCTAGGAGCACATTAGAATCTGATCTATCTCTCCATCGTGGCAAGTGGAGGCAAAGCACTGGAGTGTGTCACAGCTCGCCTATAAGAAAGAGAAGAAGAGGATTCACTGCCAGATCACTAGGCGAGGCAGACACTCATGCTGTTTAACAGTCGGTGGTGAGCCATTTTTATACATCTAAGTTTCATTTTTGTCTCCTCTCTCATTGTGTAGTTTCATATAAACTCCTCCTTTTACTTTACTGTCATCATTTTTCATTTCTTTCATTTCATCAACCCACCAACCACCCACATCCCCCTGCCATTTTCCAGCTCTTGCATCTCTGGTCTTTGTCGTGTGTGTGCCTTTACTCTCCTCGTGTTCCCCACATGTCATCCTGGTATGCTACGTATTGCAAACATTGTAGACATCAGCCTCATGTTGCTCGGGTCTCCTTGGAGGAGGAACAGGGGCCACAATTTGACAAATGGCCATATAACACAAAAATAAAGGGGATTATCTAAATATAGATGTGTGTTTTATCTGTTCTCATCTTGACTCATTCTTGTCCATAAACTTAGCTTTATCTGTTTTTCAGGCCATCTTTGGATTGTAGGCTTGTAAGTATCTGAGTTTTGAGATTACGACAGACAGCAAGGGGGAGATACCCATGGATTTTGCGCCTGTGGTGTTTAAACCTTCCTCAAAGTTCAAGTGAAGTAAAGGGAAGTGCCATAGAGTTGTTTCTCCTGGTGGGAGTTGTATCAGTGTTCAATGTCGTTAAAGTATTGTAACAAAGAAACCCTTTCTCCACATCAATTAGCCTTGGGAGGACACTCGATTTCAGTTAAGTGTAATCAAAATTGACCTATTAGTTCCAACTTCCCCACTGCTCTCCCTGGTGAGTGAATACACAAAGGTTATTGGGATAGGAAAAGTGGATTAAACTCTATCAAAGGAATTCTTATGTTTAACTTAATCACTATTAAAAAAACAACTACTGTGGTAACCACATTGGGAGGTGAGGAAAGCAAACACAGTAAACAGATTGAGGGTCAGTTTATACTAATCTGTTTCTATATCGTTTCTATCGCGAATGCACTGTCCATTTACATTAAAATACTGGAATACGACTTCAGGTGGAAGGATTCAAAGACGCCGGAGCCCACGTAAGCATTCGCATACGATGCTGATTTTAGCAGTTGTAAACGGTGAGAAACGGGGATCCGCAGTGCTGAGCTCTATACTGCGGACGTACTCCTCCCTGATTCGCTAGGCTGGTATCGTTGGTCATGTGACTTGAGTGCTGGGAAACTATAAACAAACAGGCGTGCTTCACTTCAGTTACACACTTCCTTTCTATTCGTGTCATCGAGAAGAATATGGAAATCATGGACAACCCCGATCAGCATGGGAGCCTGCTCCATGTCCCACTGCTGGTAGTACGCTGTGCACAACAATACGTGGCAAGGAGGCGCCAGATTCAACAAGCTTTTATGATGAGAACCCAGCCACTGCAGCAACAAGACATTATTGGGTTTTTTTTTTAAATCCAAAATCTAATGAGGCTGTGTTAGCTTTCAGGAAATGCTAAAAATGAGAGGCAGCAAGGATTCTCTCAGTTGTCTCTTTTTACTGCTTCACTTTGTCCTCCGGCATATTATAACTAACACAGTAGGACACACTTAGGAGAGGTGGTAACAGAAAATAATGCTCCATTGTAGAGTTAAAAGGGGGACGGTAAAGCAGAAAATCAAGTAATAAATACAATAAACTGCCCCCCAGGAAAAAAACCACCTCTGACTTGACAAGACATTTGTAGCTTGGTGCTAGTTTATGAGTCTTTATTTTTATGACTCTCTCCGACTCAAATTAATTACAAGGCATAGCACAGGCATCAGCAGTAATAACCCGTGTGGTTTTGGGCCTCAGTGAGTGGATGGTCATTATAAAAACTGCACTGACAGACTTAAGGCAGTCAAGTGACGCATCCACTTAAACAAAGCAAAAGATTTATTTTTTCATTCATCTTAACAGCTTCATGTTATTGTGTCTCTTTTATATATTTCAACTGCCTTTTACTGATGCGTTCTCCCTAATTGAAAACGGACACTTCATTTCCGCAGGGCTGCTCATAAAAAATCAGCACGTGTAACAAGGTGATGCAGCTGTTGCAGTATTTATTTCAATAATCTGGGAATTAACATGTTTGTCTTTTCTAGCTGGACCCAGAGAACACCGGTTTTATCCCAGTGGAGAACTTCACCAGCTTGGTGGAGCACCATGAGCTGCAGCTGGACCCATCCAAATTGGACATGCTGTTAGCGCTTGTCCAGAGCAATGAAGAGGGACAGGTGTGTTACCAGGAGCTCATTGAGCTGGTAAGTAGAAACCATACGCGTGTGTATATGCACAGATTGTAATGCAAAGCAAGTGACGTGAAACATTTCCCCCTATTATGCATTTTGCTTTGATTTCAGAAAGGCTATAGAATTTATTCGGACACATGCAGCAAGCTCTGGGGGGGGCAAAAAAAAGGTAGTTGTCCTACAAAAGAAGGATCGATCTTTCCAGTTAGTGTGTCGGTAAATCCAGACACTTGACCTCACAAAAGTTGAAAAGCAAGCACTAGAAAACGCCCACACTAAGTTGAGAGAGCACATTATTAAAACTTTATTTATTAACTCAAATATTGAAATGCTGTTATATTTTATGGGAACTAACATGAATTAAATATAATGTGGCTGCCTTGTGTTTTCTTTTTCATTTGCTAAACACACTTCACCAGTTGCTTTTGAACCACTGTGTCATTTCCAGTGGCTCATTAGCTGAAGACTGATACTGTAAAAGTAGGTTTTTTACACTGATCTGAGGACAGTCCATCTACTGTTACATTTGCTTAACAGCTACATATGCCTTCATTCTGAGGCAGTATTTGGCTTCTCGGGCTTTTCATTTTCCGCCTCTTCCAATCAGTAATCCCCTGCTTCTTCACCTGTCTGTGTTTGCCATTATATTCTTATTATAAATTCATGTAGAGATTTACATGTGAAATGCTGATTCTCTCCAAGCACGTATCTCAGCGCTTGCTTTCGGCTCCCGGGCACAATATGAGAGTAAGCGCTGTAATTAATTCAGCGCAATACAATTCCTGGCATATTTTCACTTCTTAAAGCTCATTTCTCCCCTCTCTTGATTTTTTTTCTCTGTATTCATATCTGTCCGTCTTTTCTCTTATCTCTTTTTCTTCCTCTGTGTGTTGCTACCCACAGTTAGCAATGAAAACCACATGAGGCTCCTCAATTTGCAGCTCGTCCTATTTCTGTTGTCTCTGCCACTTTAGAGAAATAACTGTAGAGGTGCTGCTCCCACAGCTACATTGACCCTTTCCCACAGGTCCCTTCCTTCATGCATCTTGAAGTGTTTTATTTATTTATTAATATCCGTCTAATGTCTTTGCTTTCTGCTCTCAAGCCATGCGATATCCCGCACCCCCTTTATTATTTCCTTTCCTTTCACTTTTTCTGTGAGTATAGTATAGTAGGCTATAGTTTGGGAGAAAAAATGGTAAAAACAACAGCAATGATCTCATCTTCATCAGCATCAGGGAGGCACTTTTAAAGTTGCTTAATAGCAAAATGCAAATTGACTTCGATGAGCACAGCACTGGAAGAAGCAGGCAATAATCTGAAGTAATTTGAGAATGCCCAATCTTACACTGATATTGACCCACGGGCCTGCTTTTTTTTAACGATTTTTCTGCTCGACATATGTGAGAGCATACGTGCACTGCTCCGCTAATGCACACAATTTGCATATATACAAACGCCTTCAAGATCTTTAGAAGTAATTAATGCTGCTGCCACCCACTGCCTCCTAGTCTTTCTCAGCACCTCTGTTTCTCTGATACACACAGACTGAGTAATTTAGAAGATGTTTAGGCGAGTCTGGCCCTCTGCCGTGCAGCATGTGACGTGTAAGTTCTGCAGGTCTGTGTTCTCTGGAATGAACTCCAGGCTGCACTAAGGAAAGTTCTGCACATAGCGTGACATTTTTCTGCCAGGACATCAGCTGATACATTCGTCGTTCTGTCTCTCTTCGCTCTCTGAAGAATGTGTTTGCAGTTAGTGGTGTGGTTCTGTACATCTCTTCACTTGAACGTCATAAGATGCGAAATGTTAGAGAGATTAGTTACAACTTTTTAGCGACACAAAATTTTCAAATTGTTGTACATTATTCGACTTTTCAGCTTAGTGTATAAAATGTATTGTAAATGTAATGTCACAACTGTGTATTTCAGGCAAATTTGTAAGTAGCACTCCACAGTGTGAAATGGATGACAGTCAGATTTAGATTTTTAAAGTTCAGCGCTGCCTTTGTTTGAAGCATAGCCACTATCTGAAGTCTGTTGTCTGTATTGATTTGTGGTTTAGCCTTAGTGGAAGATGGAGCACCCCTCCATATCATTAAAATGGACATAACGAGGTACAGAATGTGTGTGTATATGTGTGCTCACTCTGTGCATTTTCAGTACTTTCAGCTCGCAAGCTGGTGAGATTTGTCTCAGGTGTGTTTGAGGGGAGAGTTCAACATTTGTCTTCGTTGTTGTTCGACATTCATTTGGCGAGTTTCGCAGCCGTGAATCCACATTGCCTCCCTTAACCTCAGTGGGTGTAAATGTGTTTGAATTGCGCCGTTAGGCAGCAGCTTCTCTGGTGTGTATGTGCACAAGTACAAGACTCCTCGCACATGGTTCATGTCCAATCCATCTTTCATGCAGGGTGATCTTAGCCAGAGAACTCCATCAGTTCAGCCAGAGGGGTGAAAAAGCAGCACTCTGCTAAAACCTCTCTTGGGGAACTGTGCATACACTCATGCTCATTCGCACAAACGCACGCACACACACACACACACACACACACACATATACAGGTCTGTATCTGACCACTAATCAACAGAATGCATGTGCACAAAGGCCACCAGCAAACTTTCTACAGCCAGCTATTCATTTGTGAACAGCAATACAAAGACATTTTAAAGATTCTGTTATGGAAGAACATCTGTTCATGAGCTATGGGCAGAAGCGAAATTATAATGTATTCCATGGCTGTAACTCCACATATCAATTTGTTTAAAGACTATACTCTGATACCATCATGTTCCAGCTGTGTAGATGATGAAGTCTTTGTTTCCCTCAAGGCTTAATTTGACTAATGTTAAACATGGGTTCAAAATGGCTGCCAAGTTTAATTGCACAGTTTGAGGGTATATCAAAGAAATTATTGCTGGGCACTATTTTTACTCAGGTTGGTGGATTTAAGACTGTTTACCCTTTTGTGCAGATGTCGCACTTCAATTTTCTGTTCCCGTTGGAGACACAGCTGAGACACTTGTGACTTTTCAGAGCAGAGTGGTCCATTCTGATGGGAGCAGATATGCTGTATATTAAACTTTTAAAGGCATTTAGTGCTCAAAGTGCATCATTCTCCGGGGACTCCGATGTTACCCGTCAGCACAACAAGTCTATACCAAACTCCAGACCTTTCTATTCTAAATGGGTTGCTGGTGTACTTTGGTTAAGTGTCCAAGAGTGAATTATTTTTCCTTTTTTTTTTATCTGAGTTGTACTACTGCAATGATTAAACCATGAAGTTAAGGTTGTGGCCACAAACTGCTGAAGGGAAGAAAAAAAATTACTCATTTTAAAAGGATTTGAGCAAGAAAGAACCTGAGTATCTGGGTCAGGGTAGAATCAGCGAAGCTCAGATCTGCAGTGATTTAGATTCTGCTGTGAGAGTAAGAGAAAGCAAAGAAGAGTGGAATTTTTCAGACTCTGCATGACTCACCAACGTGATAGTAATTGGGGATGTCGACACTGTTAGCCTGGTGATGGCGCTCCCCATGTAAGTTTGATTAATCGGCGCAGTCTTGTTAGGTTTTTGCAACAATGACTGATTTATAGTGTGTACCAAGGAAAGCGATTTAGAGATAGTCACCACGGTAAACTATGAGCAAAATTAGAAGAATTCATGGATTTATTTTGTCAGAACTTTAGTGCATACTGAAATGACACTTTTGAAATGATTACTAATTAGTATTAAGCTGTAAGGAATGTGGTGTGGCAGATTAATCCATCAAGGACAATTGACTGAAGCCTAAAGCAGCATGTACAATTGTGAACATACAGCTGCCAAAATGAGGGGTAGGGATATTGATGTTTGTAATACACAAATATGCACACTGCTGTCAGTTTGGCCCATTCAGGCATCCATAAAGAGAGATACTATTTTAGTTCTCATAGCCTCAGCCTAAATTATCCCCTTGTGGCTATTGCCTCATCAGAGAACCTGCAAACTTACTGATGCACAAGTCAGTGGTGTTCCCCCTCCAGCATCTCATTGCTGCCATGTGATTTTCGTCTCTCCTCTCTCTGTCACTCCTCTCAGCATGCCATCCCAAGTTTTGGCTGCTCATGCGTGCCTTATTGTCTGTTCACCGTCTCTCTCCTGTTGCCACTTCAAAAGGCTGCTAATGCTCAGTTTAAAGGCGGCAGTCCTGTATGTCAGAGGAGGTGAAGCATAGTGACAGCTATGCTAAGTCATGTCTTCAGGCAGCAAATCTTCAGAGGCGGTATGAATGGGAAAGAATACTGCATAGTGAGGCAGCAGCTGTTGTCACGCAGCCAAGCACAAGATTGAATAAACTCGGAGAGTAAAGCTAGCAGAGAAGGAAAACATTCATGTAAACATACTTTTTGGCTTTTTGTATGGCACATTTAGTGATATTAAGATGTTAACAATGAGAGAGATGTCTCACCTTCACCGTCCACTGGTGGCCTCCGGAGTCAGTGATCCAAGCCCACACAGGCAGGCGATCCTCGCTTCTTAATTCCCCCTCTGTTTCCTCATGTCCCTCTTCTCCTCAACTGCTGCTTTCACTGCTTGCCTCAAGTATTGTATAATTGTATTTTCCAGGACTGATTTCCATACTAAATATGCAACCCTCTCTGTGTGGCAGAGCCAGCAGCCCAGCTCAACATCGTTCTGGTTATCACTGTGCAACAGGCCCTCACACCCTCACTATACAACAACCAGTATCATAATTACCCACAGTTAGGATAGTTGCCACGTCTTGCTCTGCTACAGTCCAAAAGGGATTACCACATTTATCCTCTTTTTTTTTTTTTTTTTTTTTTTTTCCCTGAGTAATTTCTTGCAAAAAAAAGTGAAAAATTATTATTATTATTATTTTTTTTTAAAAAGCAGTTGCTCTCATATGTATTTCTTCATTTTTGTGCTTGTATATCTACAGCCTTTATCCTCTTTTTATAGATATTGACCCACTAGTTCTTTCACTATGCTCCCTGCTGTGCCTCCTTGAGAGGTTTCATTACATCTCAGGTGAAACTGCCATATAGGCTAAGGTTACTCAAGCCTACACATAGAAGCTGCTGTTGTACATTTTTACTGTTAAGTGTAGCAGCTGCTGCACACATACTTTCTTTCTCTTCTTTCTCCATTTTAACTGGAGTCTGGAAGGAAATTTAGATATTGTCTCTAGATTATTCCTGCTGGGGTTAGCTGGTCCGGCGGTATTTTTATGGAGGAACAGCGTGTTTATCCAGTCAGTTCTCTGCCTTCATGGTCAAAGTAGAGGCATTAGGATGGTTTTCATCCTAAGCCTCTATTAAAGAACTTATCAAGAGCAGTTGGCCTGCAGGCTGCTGCAAAGCCTCTGCTCACTAAGCAAACCTGGAGTCTGATTATATGAGCACGCACAAACACAGACACACACTCTCAGATGTTCACACACTGTCTCTCTCGCTGTCTCTCTTTTCATGGAAAAATTCCTGTAAACAAAGATTTGCTTTTCAAGGGCACAATCACTTCAGCAGCCCATTTGTTATGATGTCTGAGCAGGAATCAACCCCTCTGGCAGTCTCACTTTACATTTAGTCTTAATCACAGCTGCCTATGCAAAATTAATGAATTTTCTTATCTCCATGAATATTCATGTGCAGATTTGTCGGCTCTCTTGTGGGAAAATGCGATCACCAGTTGTTTAAACATGTAACATAGCTTTGATATTAATATTACATTTGCTGCTCAAATATAAGCAAAAAGAACACGTATTTCCTGACCCAATTCAATCAAATTGATGCACTTTGCAGATTCATTAAGGAGTGAATATTATGTTTACCTCCTTATTAATGTTTTAAAAATAAGAAAAATCTCGAGCTGTCAGTCTTACAGGTATGCTCAGACATCTTTACCCAACTGCGTAATGCCTTCACTGCCAGTGTTGGCATTTGAATTTTATCTCTATCTCACACAGAAAGAAATGAAAAGATTGTCAAAGTGCTGAACAGAAAAAATGTAAGCAGTTTTTAAGAGACTGATTAATCTTTATGCATGACAAACTTTTCTCAGTGACTCATTGGTTCATTCTGTTTTTGTAAATAATTGCATTTAGTCCAAACAAGCAAGACTATTTGCGTATTTTGCCAGGTTAGCTTAGCATGATCATCGAAAACATTTAGCTTGGTTTCGTCCAAGGGTGAAAAAAAAACTGGCTGCCGACACCTCTACAGCTCACTTATTAGCAACTTCTCACCTATTTGTTTGAACCATAGAAAAACCGAGATGTGAAAAGGACAGATGGGTTTTGTCAGGGGTTGTATGATGATTGTTAAACTACTTCTTGGCTGGGAGCAAAACTTTTGGTAAGTTACATGAGATATAATGTGAGATATAATGTGGTTATGTGAGCTTCTATTTGTTACTTTGAACAGACACAGGTTATTTGTTTTTGTTTATCCTCAGTGCGCTCAGTAGCTGATGATGGTGTCATATATTGCTCACAGATGAGTGAAATTGACCTTCTTATCTAGCGTATTTTGATGAAAATTCCTTTTTGCTGAAATGAAAATGTGTGTTGTTATGTGTATGGAGACTCCACAATTAAAAATGTTATGGAGGTTTAGGTTTCCATCAGTGTTATTTAGAAAATGATGCTTCCCATTCTCAAAGTTTCTTTAAGATATGAGCATTTGCCAGATTTTCCTTGCATTACTGTCTCGCATCTTTCATCTTTCGCTCAGATGAGCAGCAAACGCTCCAGCAGTTTCCGACGAGCCATTGCCAATGGCCGCCGCACGCTGCAGAGGGAGATCCTACTGGATGAGACAGGGCTGGGTCTGTACAAGCGTTTTGTCCGTTATGTGGCTTATGAAATCCTGCCCTGTGAGACGGACCGACGCTGGTACTTCCACCAAAACCGCCTCTGTCCTCCGCCCGTGTTCATCGCCATTGTCACCATCGTCCAGGTTAGGGGTCACATTATCAGCTTCCCGATGGTAATTAGTTCAAATGATGTGGTTATCTGAATATGTGTAATGCTATTCACATATCTACTCGCAATATTTCAAGTGTTCCTCAAACACTTCTGTTTTATTCAAGACTCATGCAGTCACTGCCACGAACCTCTACAACTGACTAGCCCATTGGCTCAGTTGTTTGGCAAACACCCTCTGAAAAAGATTTCCTGCCTTTGATCACACACTTTTACTGTGAGCTTGATGTGAGCTGCTAACCCATTTGGGAGCCAAGGGCTTAGTGGGTGCATTTAATGCCATTCCTTCAAGCCAAAACGCTCACTCAGTCAGCATGGAAGGATTTTGACACTGACTTTGGATCTAGGTCTTAGAAACCAGGTCAGCAAGCGCTCAGGCCACCGCAGTGGCGTTAATTGACCTATTATGTTCATTTTGAAAAAAAAAAAAAAAAAAAAAAGAAGAACAAGAAAACCACATGCTTGGAAAGCCCTCACAGGCCACAATTGAATGGTTGGAGATTAAGCAGTGAAAATAACCAACAGCTTCTCAACAAAACTTCCTAATTTCCCCTGAAATCATCATAATTCTTAGGAAAGAAAACCAAGTGCTCTTATAATGCCTCCAAATGGCACTGAATGGTTTGTAATGACAATGAGAATATGATAATAACAGTTCACATTCATTTTAATTCACAGACACAATGAGTCATTATTCTATGAAAAGAAATTAATGGAACTAAACCAGATGTGCCTTTTTTTTCCCCCCAGGCAGTAATTGTCTTCTCAAGTCTAATAAGCATCAGCTGAGCAATACAAAAAAAGGGCAAAAAACGTCATGTCTTAAGCACAATGGGTATTGTTTTTGCAAGGCAGTTTCTGTCATTTTAACCCATTTTTAGCAGGACTATGTAGAGATGGTAAATAATGAGCTTTTTAGGTAGAGCTGGTGTAATGTATGTGTCTGTGTTGCAGATCATCGTGTTTATGTGCTATGGCATCATGCTGAACAAGTGGGTTCTGCAGACCTACCAGCCCGACTTTATGAAGAGCCCGTTGGTTTACCATCCTGGTCATCGTGCACAAGTGTGGCGCTTCTTCAGCTACATGTTCATGCATGTTGGGTATGTTCACGAACACTTACCTCGTCACTATATCTACTGGACTAGTTATGATCTGATTTGTCTGATTGCTTTAGCATTTGTTACTCTTATTTTCTGTGTGTGCTCTCTGTAGTTTAGAGCAGCTCGGATTCAATGCTTTACTGCAGCTGATGATCGGCGTTCCTTTAGAGATGGTTCATGGCATCTTACGAATAAGTCTACTTTACATGGCAGGAGTTCTGGCCGGTGAGTACATTTTCAAGATTATTACACTACAATATAAACAAAGGGTTCACAGAAAGTGTTGCGGTGGGCACAACACAAAAATAGAAGCCGCAAGATTTGTAAGGTCTTTTTGCTATTCTTATTTATCCACATGACAAACAATATCCCTTTTAATTTAACTACAATTACATTTTCTTTCTTAACACTTGCAGAAATAATAATATGTCATAATATATTTTTTTCAGTGTCTTTTCAATATTCATATCAACAAAATGTGGTTGGTTCAAATTATTCAGCTTCAGGTTTGTCAGTTTTTTTTTTACACTGAATGTTGCATTTTACAACCATGTTTTTTTTTTCTTTAGTAAACTGATTACACACCTTCATGATGTCCTTTTCAGCTGAATAGACCCTGTCGCACGTAATTGGGATATTGTTTGCAAATGCTGTGACAGGTTCAGATTATTTGCAGAGCAAATCGTGCTCTCGTGTAAAGAGTAAACCAGACAAAAAAAGTGCTATTTATCTCCTTCTGCTATAGCTGGTTTTGGCAGACAGCAGGGAATCTGTATTGACCTACTTTATTCTATCATTGTTGTTTCATGTTTGCTGTAGAAAACCTAATGCTTACTTTTAATAGGACTTAGATTTCCAGCAAGGCTGAAATTGTTAGCATCATGTCTTCCGACTGAGCAAAGTCACAACAGTAGATTCCTCTGAGGACTTTAAAGCAAAAACAAACAAGACCAAATTCAAGTCCAATTACACGCGGTGTAGTTAGATTTAGTCAGAAATGGATTCTCTCTCCAGTCAGCCTCCTGTTTATGTGTTTAAACATGGTTAGAAATCTTTTTCTAACCTTTATTTGATTGCTGATGAGAGCAATTGCCATCATGCGTTATATTTATCTAATTTCACTGACCTGATTGTTAAGCTTTTTTCTCCGTCTGACAAAAAAAAAATACAAATTTTGAATTCTTTCCTCTCCTGACATATCTCTGAAAATACCAAAATGAGTTAAAGCGGCTCAAAAATTCTTGCACTCTGTAAAAAAGACCCCACTCTTGCATGAACACACTCTCTTAACACTCATGAATTATTGGAGCTTTGATTTATTTTCAGCAATGGTGACAGAGAGAAAGCAGGATAGAGCTTGGGACTTTGGAGGAGGAAATATGGGAGAGTAATGCTGGATCTCTCTCTGGAGAATTAGCCTAAGTGCAGTTTTGAGATGCCGTCTGGAGATTTAAGCTGGAGCATGAATAGAAAAGCAGGATAAAGCAGCAAGGAGATCATATGTGGTGACATTTGTACCCCCAGAGCCGGGAGTCAGAAGCGCTTGGCTTTGAATTCTGTACTCATGTTGCTGTATGTCGTGATCAGAAACTGAAATAGGGTTACGTGGGTTTAGTATAAAACTTTGCGTTCCCTTTTAGAATTTAATGTTATTACATTTAACATAAAAACAAAAATTTTAATCAGAATGAACCCATGTGGTCATCATTACCGCTGTTTGATTCAGCAGTAAGTTGATTTTGAGTTTTAGTTCCTCTCATCAGGTCGCATGCAGAAAAGAAGAAGAAACCAGCTGCCCTTCCTCCACAGTGAGACTAAGCTTAACTGGATTTTTTCAAAGTGACTTCACCTGCATGATGCAAAAGATCTCTGTTTCCTAAAGAAATGTGCGTGCTCTCTGAAGAACTAAAAAATCTGATGAGTCCTTGTTTTTCGATTTGACAGGTGAGGATTAGAATATGGGTTTGTCTAAGTAAACCGAAATAAACTTAGACAAGTTGCTGACTTCTTGCACGAACAGACACGCATCAGTCAAAGAGAGTGACATGCTGAACAACTGAGGCTCCCGCGAGCTTTTATCTTTTACCTCATTTAATGCTGAAGTTTTCAGCCACGTCGGCAGCATGGCTGTGCGCACGGCAGTGTTGGGTCCACCATTTTGCTTCGGGCTAATATGTTGGAAATATAACAAGCTGGTTTGACATGGTTTAGTGTTTGCCTCAGGACAGGCTCTCTTGATATGGACCTTTAGCTTTTCACCTTGTGCAACCAGATCAAAGTTTCTCAATTTTTCTCAATCAGCCTCGGTTTTGTTTGGAAGCATTATAGCAATGGTATACCTGCTTTTCCTATGTTCATTGCACTGGTATACAATGTATAAATATATCTGAGTGGGTGCACTCCAGCCTCTTAGTTTCTTTTATGCCGTTGTTTTTCATGTCCAACCTTATGACTGCTAATGGATGTTAGAAATTACCATGTGCTTTAGATTTCACTTGATATTTCTTTCTGCTGTTTGTTGCCTATGGCCTCATGTTTATATTCATGCATATACTCATGCAGTCTTATTCTTGCTCATGAGTTCAATCATGTTGGCTGTGCCAGTATGTTGCTTGTTATTTTGTAAGGCAGCAGAGCTTTCAAAGTTATAGTTTCAATCAGTGGATGCATTTATAGAGCAGCATGCTGCAGGTATTGTGCCTTTATGTGTTTGCGTTAACACACTGCAAGGACGTCTGCACAGCAGGGAGGGTTTTTCAAAGCCTACATAAGTATCTCTGTTTTTTGAAGACGCCTCATAATTCATCAAAGTATTAAGATGTTCTCACAGTCATACATATTTTACATGCATAGCGTGCTTCTGTGTTGGGGTTATCTTGAAAATGAGGTGAGTCACAAAGACTTGAATCCAGATAAGAGATCTGGTGCTTCACTCACATACATCTTAAATAAAGCCTTTTGTGGATGCTGCTGCACAAGACTTGTGCTATAGTGGACTCTCTGAGGATAGAGCATGACAATAGACACTTTGTCCTTGGATATGTGCTGACAAAAGGAGCAATTCTGTAATTACTTTCTGACAGTGCCGCTCAGACTTTCGTCCTTGTCCTTGCTCATTTTACGTCCACTCAGTAGTCCTTCGTGGCTGCACAGAGACGATGAAGAGCTCCACTTGTGTTGGAAAGTCAGTCACAATTTCAGACTTTGCTGATGAAATGAATGTTAATTGTTGAGATGTGTTCAACATATCCGCAGAGCTCTTCATTAAAGAAAAGCAGCGCGGGTATCTATTTCATCCAATTTCTTTTTACTCCATCTGTCTTTTAATTCCTTCCCTCGGGCCCCGAAACTCCCGAAGCTTCTTAGTGTGTTTCAGGACACCAACAGGTGCCAGAATACCATGTTTATTTTTTCTTATATCCCAGTGTGAGCCCCAGGGTTCTACCTGCTGTAACACCTTACATTTTAGACCACCCGCATTTTCCAACAACCTTCATTAAGAGGAAGGAAGGTTGCAAGTAATCTGTCCCACTCAACTCTTATCAGTGTGTTGATGAGCTTTGACATGTGGTGCTATTTTTTTTGTGTTGTTTTCTGTTCACCTGTTAGCATTTATTCTGCAATCTTTAAGTGACAATACATGGAGCTGGTGTAAGACTTTCACTCAGAATTATCTGACTTTCGTCAACCAATTCTAGCCGAAAGAAAATGTGTTGCTGGTTTACCCAAGAGCTCACGATTTCTCATTGGGTTGGAAGAGAAAAGTTGTAATCAAGCCGGAAAGTTCAGAAAGAAAGGAGAGGTGTTGTTGTAGGGCACGTGACCTGCAATATGGTTGTTCTGGGGGATTCCCACCTCTTCTTTCCTTTTGCTGTTGCAAAAAAATAAAAGAATTTCGTAAATAAATAGATAATATTCACTGAGCATAATATTACCACACATTAATTTTCAGTGCATGTCCCCAGACTGGCTTTAATTAAAGAGGATATATGTATAGTAAATTCATAAATACAATACTAAATCAACCATGACTTATTACCTAATTAAAATGTATTAACCAGGCAGTTTTTTTTTGTTTTTTTTTTTCATTGGCACCAGAGATGATTACAAAAGAATCTTAAAATAGCAGCAAGCATCACCCGAACTTATGCAGAAGCTTCATGGTCATTGCATTACCAGGGTAGGAGAATCTACATATTAAAAGTTAATATACATACAGTCTGAAGAGAGGAGATGGTCCAATACAGGAAAGTCCAGAGGATGGAAAATTGATTTGATGTGTTAAAGTTTTAGGATCTTATCATTCAAAATCTTCTAATATAAATATAGGTCCTTATTCCTTGGGACAGATGACTCACACACTATATATAGACATAGACTTGTATACAGTGTGACAGCAGACCACTCTGACTCACTTGTTTTTTTATCTTGGCAAATAAAATGAACTGTAAAGGCAAAAAAGCTACCTTTCCACAAATCAGTAAGGACAAAATCAGAACACATACTACCCCAGCACACAGAAAATACTCCAGGGAGACCAGGAGATGGGACTGAGCTTCCTCTCCTCCATTACACACTGAGGTGGCTATTTAAACTTGATACATTTTAAGCTAAGATTTTACATATAAAACACAAAGTTCCCATTTTATAGAAAATTCTGAATTATTAATGAAATGGCATTAAAGTATCGGAAATAGTTAATGGCACATCCTCAGATGATAAAGTACCATATACATATTTATATTTAAATATCTGATGGAGGCATTGGGAAGAATCACATGGTTTCCGCTGAGCAGGCCCTGCAACAAATGATTATATCATCATCAACTTATGTGATGAATATTCTAATTGTAAATAGTGTGTTAATTTGGAAAGTTAAATAATTTACAGTTTATGAATATCTAGTCTACCATGGCTTCTGGATGAATAAGAGATTAAAAGGAAAAAAAATGAATAAAATGAGATCTTGCTGAGGAATTGTACCAAAAGAACTGAGAGGTTTCACGGGGTCACCTGAGCAGCTTTTGTTTTATCTCAATAGTTAGAACAATGCAGAAATGAGAACATTCAGTGAGAAAAATCTCTGTGCTCACACTGCTTACTGGTGTGTTTGGTGAAACGGAAGAGACACAGGGGCCTGATTGAAATCAGTACTGGAAATGTGATAAATGGTTGCCTGCTGGTATAACCTCATTGTTGCATGGTAGTTAATGTTGGAATTACTGGGAAAGCACCACACCAAGCAAGTTTTCTGCCTACTTTGTTCATGTTCATATTTAATAGCAGACTGATGCTTTATAAAAAGCGGTCGCCATATTTAACCTGGCTAAATTCATAACATCTGCTTGCAGTGGACAGAATGCCTTGGTGCATGCTACACTGGCTTTATCCATCATCCATTTTGCTGATGTTTGATGAAGGCACTACTCCTCTATGATTACCCTGTAATGTCCAAAACCCTTGAAATATAACTCTGTGGAGCAATTAACTAAATTAAAATCAACAAATTGAATGTTTTGATTGCAACTGATTAGTTTTGGCTCACTTGGTTGTTCTTTCTTTCTTGACACTTGGAATTATACTTTTAACTGAGCGCATGACTGAAATGTGTGCAAACATTTCAGTTTACATTATTCTTTATACCACAATCGGAGCACTTAAATTATGGACGCCTAGAGAACCCAAGTGTGTGAAAATATCCCCTCAACAAATATATATATATATAAATATGTATGTGTGTGTGTGTGTGTGTATATGTATGTATATATATATATATATATATATATATTTTTTTTTTTTTTTTTTTTCTTGGAAGGTAGTTGAATCAGATAAGCAGGCGCTTTCCACACCTTCACATTTCATCAGCTGCATCAGCAACTGAACACAGTTAATTAGGAAGAGATGGAGATAAAAAGATAAGAAGACAAGGGAAGAGAGAGGAAGCATCAGACAACCTGAGGCTGAATTAATCACTCTTGGGGACCCAGAGGGATGTGACTCGGTCACTTTCTCTTTGACTTTGACTCTGGCTCACCTCAAGCTCTGGTGTGGACATATTTAACAGCACATCGATCTGATTGGCTCAGGGTGAATCTGGAATTGTCTGCGGAGAGTAGGAAGTGTTTTCTAGACTTGGAGAAATGAGGGGCAGATTGTGTGTGTGTAGGTGTTTGTGTGTGTTGCCGTTGCCCTGTGACTGCCAATTATTTCCTGCCCAGTCCAACTTTGAAGGCCTGCTTGTGGAGTTGGCGGATGTCACAGTGCGAAATCATAGTGGTGCGTGGAATACGTGGTTAGACTTCTGTGTTTGAGGCTGCAGAGCTGTGTGTGTGTTTGTGTCTGTGAGAAAACCTTCTGGTCCTGTGTTTCTGATGTACTCCCTCGGCACTGAACTGAGCTAAGACTGAGGAAGCAGGGTGACCTTGGTGCGTTGCAGTGCCTGCCAGCGCGATTATGGTAATTCCCAATCCCCCCATCTCACCTCACAGTCAACTCCTCCTGGTGACACCAAGCTTACTTTCTCTCTACAACCATCCCGCCGATAACAACACCAAGAGTAATGACCATTTTTATTGTAATATAGCTTCCCTGAAGGTGGCGCATTTGTACGGAGTGAGTCCATGGGACTTATAGGTGGCTGCTTGCATCTCTGTACTGTGTGGAGCCGATCCGGGACAGCAGCGTTTGTCAGTCTCTGTTGGAGGCTATTTTTCTGCATGGTTTATACTCCATTTACCGCAGCTGTTAGTTTCAAGGTTTCAGATGAAGAAGCACATTACGCCCTCGGTAGCCATCACTGTGTCTTCATAACCTTGAGCAGGAGCAGTGATGTCATGCTCTTTTTTTTTTTTTCACTGGGATGTTGAAGAAATTCATATAATTTCCATTCAAGGTTAGCTATTGTGCTCATCAGCTAAAAAGTATTTGAGTGATAATCACATCACATTTTCTGTTACAGCTGCTCTTATGGCATTAGGTATGATTATATGGACAATTTTGCTTTCCAAATGTGCCTCTCGGCTGCTTCCGTTAAACATGCAGATAAGCCCACACACTCAAAATACGATTGTGCTTCATCCTGACTGTACTTCAGTAAGTTTGAAAGCACTATTGATTTTTCCCTGAAGCCCCCAGGCTCTGAGGTTGCATAAATATCATATGCTTTTCCACTCTCTGGAAATTTTATCCAGTATTTAAAACTGTAAAATCTTTAAAAAAAAACGGATGGTTTGTTTACTGTGACCATATAAGTTACTCGTACAGATGATTAATTGTATCTGATTCTCTTGGCCCTGAGCGTGGCGTAAGTGGTGCTGGAATCGATTTTTCCTTTTCTTGTTGTTCCTTTTCTTTTTCATATGTAGACAGGACGGGTCCTGATTTATTACGTGTAGTGCCTTTGGAGCCGTGTTTTCTGTTTTTAAAGTTGTTCTCCAATGCTCTGCTTCGATCGCAGCGCAGGCGTGCTGTGTTTTTACGCTTGGAGGACACTTACAATATGAATGCTCCGCCACAGCTTGACACTGTCGATAAGTTGAAAAAGTATCGCAGACTCCGTCTTAAATGTCACATCATCCTTGGCTTTTCATCTCTTCTCACTCGCACTCTGCCAGGGCCCACGGAGATGGATGAAGAAGTTGGCTTGGACGAGGATTGATTACGAGTCACTTAAACGAAAGCATGGTCGACTCGGGTGATATTTCCCTTATCTCTTCCCGTCTGGATGACACGGTATTCATCTCTTTTTCCACTATCACTCAGCACTATCATAGCTGAATGAGGCTTTGAAATGGATGCCACTGTTGTAAATGACCTTTGAAGCTATGAGCTTTTCAAACAGTCTGTAGGGTAGACAAAAGACCATGTGACAGATGGTCCAGCCTCCAGCTGAGTCACCCAGACATGTACTTATTATTTCTTTGGTTACACTGTCTGCTCCTGTAGCATATCTAAAGAAAGTCACCCAATAAAGCCAAGTAATATGCCCACTTTATGATACACACAGCTTTTGTGGAAATAATTCATTGATGGGACCACTGATTTGGATTTTTTTTTTTTTACATCTATGTTTATGATAGTACACTGTTTAAGTCCTTTGGTTATTTTCTCTTCACAATGCAGTGTTGGTGCTTTTGTCTTTTAAATTTTTGGGGATTGCATTTTATTTCTGTCCGTTTTTGAATACGTGGACATAGCTCCCTTACTGAAATGTGCGATTATTTTTTTTTAACCCTTTTTGGTAAAAGATTTAAATGCAGATTAAAGACAACGGAGTAAAGGAATTATGTCATCTGGACCTCTAAGTGAATGTCATTTAACAATAATGAACAAGCTCATTTCTAAACTAAGTGCAAAAGATGGAAAACTGTTTTCTCCAAATTATTTGAAATTCATATCTTTTTTCATCTATAGCCTTTCATCCACTAACAAAAGGACAAATAATTGTATCCAAACTCAACGAACTCCAGCATTGTGTTCATGTTAAATTTTTCAAGTTTTTCAAGTCCAAGATGAACAACCAGCACCCTCCTCCACCTGCATGTCACTGTCGCTTTTAGGCTTCCTTTGCATATCAACTCCAGAAGCCCTTCTTTTTCTCCACTTTGTCTTTCTATCTCTTTATTTTTTGGTCTCCTTTTCCTTCTTTTTCTTTTCTTTATTTTCCTTTTTGACCTTTTTCTCAGACTTTTTCTTTTGTCTCCTCGTCCAGTCTGTTTTTATTCTTTTTCAGTTCCCCTTCTTTCTCCTGCAGTTTGACATTTTCTTCTTGATCTTTCTTTTGCTGCTGCAGTTCTTGGATCTTTGCTTCAACTTCTTTCTTTTGCTCTCAAAGTTCTTTCTTTTCCTTATCCAGTTGTTTCACACTGTCGATTTCTTTTTCTCCTGCAGTATTTCATTTGCTTCTTCCACTTTTTTCTGTTCTTCTGCAGTGTGATCTTTTCTTCCTGTAGCTTTTCCCTCTGTTCTTCTAAATCCTCCTTTTCTTGATGGAGTCTTTTATTGGTCTCCTCCATTTTTTCACCTCCTCCTGTAAACCTTTATTCTCTGCTAGCACGACTTTCTTTTCTTTCTTTAAAGTTTAACTTCTCCTCTGCATTTATCTTGCCGTTCATTTCTTTCTTCTGCTGTTTTCTTTTTTTCTATTCATCCTTCACTTTCTGGATTGCCTCCTTTTGTTTTCACCTCCTCTATATTTTGTCTCTCCACTTCTAGTTTGCTCCTCTCTTCATTTAGCTCTTCCTTTTCCTTCTCGGGGGCTTTCATGGTGTCTTCTACAGTTTTCTTTGCCTCCTCGATCTCTTTTCTGTCCTCCTCCAACTGTTTTTTCACAGGCTCCGAATCTTGTTTATCCTCCTCCAGCTTTTCCTGGTTGAGCTCTTCTTTGCTCGCTGTAGAGACATTGCGCTAGAGGCGGAGATGGTCTCTTTCAGCCAGAAGTTCCTGGATGCGAAACCTTAGACTGTCAGAGTGCTGTTTCATGAAGTAGTTTTCAGCCATAGCAGCATGAAAGCAGCGTCTAAGCTGAATTAGGTCTAGGAAGACGTCTGCCTCCAATCCAATAAATCCTCCCCTGCCTCGACGCCAACCTCTGCAAAACAGCGGCAAAACAACTAAAAAAGTGTCCCCTACAGTCCATTTTTATGATTAACAATGACGAAGGTGATTTAATTCCACTGGTTACTTTGATGTTGGAAACCAGCTTTGCCCACAAAGTCCTTTAATGGAACCTCCCACACAAGCAATAGGCCCCTCCCACAAAATATGGAATCAGCTGTATGATCTAAATTGTATAAATTCTCCTATTCAAGTAGTAATCGGCTTTAACAGTAAATAAGCATCTATAAATCTATAAAGTGGGCTCCAGATTGCAGGTATAACATTTGAGGTTTCCGTCCAGAAGAGAGCTGTCCTCGGAACAACTAAGATACCCTACACAACCTTCAAACTTCCTGGTCCACTATTTTTACATTTCTGAGACATTGAGCACTATGAAGCAACATTTGGAATGATATTTTTTTTAAACGTGAGCCCGTCAAAACACTTACTGGTAAAATATGAGTATCCCGTTTACATGTATTTTGCAGCTGCAGATTCTGCTCTGCTCTGTTTCTCCACTGAGAAAACACTACCCAAAACAGCTATGTGACAACCAGGTTATCCATATTGCAACCTTCTTTTAGGTGATGGCTCAGCATGATGGCATGGTTAGTAATAGTAATAATAATAGATTTTGGACTTAAGAATCTTATTGTTATTCTTATTATATGTAATCTAAGAAATTGCGAAGAAGTAAAAAAAAAACAACACATCTGCAAAGGATGCATCGCTGCATTTTCGCTCATCTCTCCCCTAAGTGCACTTGAGGGACAGAGACAAGATCAAGGTGTTTTGCTGGGATAGATATCTGGGTAACACAGGCAGAAGGACGGTTGCTTAGAGACCCTGCTGTCTGTAGTCATGCAGTCTGACATGTTGATGATGGTTCAGGGTATCACTGACCTCCATCCGTCCATTTTCTGTACCCACTTAATCCAATTCAGAGTCGCGGGGGGCGTGCTTTAGTCTATCCCAGCTGTCATTGGGCAAGAAGCGGGGGGGTTACACCCTGGACAGGTTGCCAGTCCATCACAGGGCCAAACAGAGACCATCAACCATGCGCACTCACACTCACACTCACTCCTCCAGTTAGACACCAATTAATCTAACATGTATGTTTTTGGACGGTGGAAGAAAGCCGGAGTACCCAGAGAGAACCCACATGTACTCGGAGCAAACATGCAAAGTCCACACAGAAACTCCCCATCGAGGATTCGAACCAAGAACCGAGGCGATGATGCCAACCACCGTGCAGCCTGCCACTGGCATGTGCTTCACAGGCAGAAATGGCTTGACGGCAGTGTACAAAGCTGTTCGAGCTCACAATCAGGCTGGGCTGCTAGTAACAACTTTGAGATCTCATTGTGTGATCGCAGCCGGGAGATGTCAGAGCTCTTCATGGGCGCGCTCACTCCAACAGTTTCTTCTTCTCCTAATTTGCTCTTTGTAAATAAATCTGATCTGGCATTTCTTCGGTTTATTAGCCAACAGAGACAGCCCTGTGACCAAAGAAGTGCTGACTGCAGCGCATCTCTGTGCAGGGCCACTAGATTTAATGCATAAAGGATGTCTTAGGAAAGTGTGTACCAACAGAGTAACCTTAACTTAAAAGGCAACAATCCCACATGATTAGGTTTCCCGTTTGGATTCTGTGCTGTCAGCAGAGGCAAAGAACTGGCTACGTATTGGCTCCTTATTCAAACTTATGCTTCTTGATCGCTGCTTCTATAAGATGATGCTTTGGAGTGTTGTTTTTTTTCTCTATTAAGATGCCATTTGACAGTTGTCACATAGTAAAGTGTCCATAGCTGACTATAACTCTCCAGATCCCTTCAGCTCTGGTATATTTTTGTATCTTTATGCTACTAACTTACAGCTTTCTTATTCTGCCTCATTTTGATATTGTTCCCAGACGGAACAGGTTCTTATTTTAAAGGGAAAAAATTCTAAAAACCCAGTGTACACAACCCTCTGAGCTGCAGCTGTCTTTGAATGCTCAGTTAACAAATGTTGTTCAGTCTTGTTTTGCTACCCAGGATGAGCTTAGCATGTCTTTCTGTTGCAGACTTTAGAAAGATGCTTTTATTTCCTCCAGATTTGATCACGGCAGAGCACTTTTGTTCTGATACAAGCAGGCGAAACATTCAAATACCACAGCTAAAACAAATGTCCGCTGGAAGGCTTTTAGCTTTGACTGAGAAAAGTCACCATATTACACCAGTACAAGCTGCCCTTCAATGGCTGCCTGTGTTATAGAAACTTATTTTAAAGTTGTACAGCTTTTCTATAAATCTTTGTGTGTGTTCTTGCCTTTACCTATATCCATGATCGCCTAACCCCTTCTGTGAGCTTAATTACTATTCAAGATCCTCTGATAAGGTTATTGTAATGATTCCCAAACTCAACGTGCTCCCAAAGGGTGACCAAGCCAACTATCTTCAAACTCCCTTTCATCAGCGGGCCCTTACCACCGGTATTTGCTGTAATTTCTTGAAATATTATGTTTGTTGTTGTTTGTTTTATTTTTATTATCTTAGATAACGATTATTTATTTTTGTCTATTTGCTTGATTTTGAAAAGTTTTAAAAAGCAAAGTGCTGTACCCAACCACCTAAATGATTAGTTGGTAAACCTACTGATTCATTGAGCAGGTGACAAGCCAAATATTTGGCTCAAGAATGAATGAAAATCAAAAAGACAATAAGGGTATATTAGTTGTGTATTTGTTGGCCTCCTCAAAAACATAAAAATATATTTATATTTCTTTGTTTGCTGGATAAAAAAATCTGCTTCTGAATATTTGCAATAGCAGTTTTATAAATTAAAGCATATTATTTGTCTGTCAGATTGTTTTGCTACTGAAATGGTAAAACAGTCAAAAAATTGTTAATGTTGGTTTAACCTCTTTTCACTATGTATGACCCTTTTTTTTTTTTAACCAAGCTTTAGATACAATGACGTGAATGCTTTATTTTTACAAGAAACCATTGGTTTGAATGATCTTGCCATTTGCTCTTATACTACAACTAATATGATTTCAAACTAAAGCATCTGTCACCATTAGTATATCTTTAAGAAAAGAAATCAAACTAGAGCTGCTCCTTAACTGTTCGAACAAATAATAGCAATAGTCTATGTCAATTGCTGCCGACGGACCTGAAAAACCTTCTAGCATGATTCGTCTGAATTTCCAAGGATTAGAGCTTTTTCTGTGCTCGAGCACAGCCTCCACTGGAGTGGCCACAGAGCAGCGCAGCTCCAGGCGCTGTCAGACTCTGGCCTCGGATCAGCTTACCATCCCTCGTCTGCACCTTGTTATAGAGGGACTAAATACAAAGTTTTGACCAATAGCTTAAGGGCAGCCTGGAGTAACAGTAATGATGAAGTAGGTTTGGTTTGACAGAGAGGCTCAGTAACTGTATCTTGGCTCCATTGGGAGCTTTACAGTGGTAATATAGTCCAGAGTGTGTAGTTGACCTGTACTCATTACAAAGTGCATTATTTTTACAGTCTACACTGCTGTGCGTGTGATGATGATGAATTCAGAGTGGCGACAATACATATCTTGCCTACGAGACGCTATGCGTCAGCATAACACTGAAATAATCGCACACCTCATGTCTCGCTCCTGCTGAGTGTGAGAATCCTAAATCGTAAATCCTTCCGAGGGCCCACATGACAGGCCTGTTTGGTATGCACACTGTATTTGAGAGCCTCTTAGCAAGCCAGAGAGAGCAGGAGGATGAAGAAGTTTTTTTTCTTTTTTCTTCCCGTTCCTCAGAGCCAGAGGTCTCAGGTTGTCTCCTCGTCCTCACCAACAGATGGTGATGTAACATCTCTGACAGGTGTCTTCTTCAAAGAAGTGTTCTGGACTGAAATGTTATATTCGTTATCAAACAGCTGATTTAACTACTCATTAATTATGGGCTAGTTGACTTCACACATATTAGAGGGGTCAGTAGGAGTTAATCCATATCTTCTCAGCCTTTCCTCTCAGCTACAACGAGATCTACATTTTTTTCTTTTAACTCCTTGTTTTTTTGGTTTTACAGACTGTAACTTTTCTAATTACTCCAACCCTTAGTGAGGTTTGGGCTGTTTCATGAACACATTTAACTCAAACAAATAAAAAGCTGGTGAACCTAGTGTAGCTATATCTAATCTACACAATACATTTTCATTATCGTGAAAAATATCTCAGAGTGAGTGAATACTGGATTTAGCATCTTTTAGGTTCCAGGAAATGTAACCGAAATGAATGCTCATTGTGCACAGTGTTTGATAGATGTGTGAATAGGCATGGCGTGTTTGCCACATAAACACGTTTGCCACAGTTTTTTTTCTTTGTATTTCTCATCGTCTTGCTGACTCTGACTCGCTACTTTTTAGAGTCGGAAGTATTTTAGATTTAAATATCTCTTAATTGTAGGGGAATAAACTAAAACTAGCAGACATTATCAAAGGCTCTAGTTTTTAATAATATCCAGCATTATTGACCAACTTCTTTTGCGTAGAAGTACTAAATCAACTACAAATAAGTTATGAAGCTCCAGAAAAATCTCAAAGAGAAGCTCTGATGTAGAAGCTGCCGAAGTTGCTCCAGTTCAGTTTTTATTTCCCTTTGAAGACGTCAGACACTACGTTCTGCATACTCCGTTTCATAGTTGCAATTTGCTGAATCCTCATATCATTTGCTGAAGCACCAACCTTCACTTGCCCCATAAGTCCACAGGAAATAGCCCATAGGTGTGAGAGCGAGGGCAGATGAATGACAAAGGAACACGCTCTAATTCCCATCTGTCTTTCCATGATCATCACCACAGGCTGACAAGGCGTTCTTCAGGATGATGTTTACTCTGCGCGGTCCCCAGAGCCCACACAGACACACATGGAGAATATGACTGTTACAACATGCATTATAGATCTGAGATCAGAACTCCAGCGAAACCTATCAGCGATTGAAGGGGCTGTTTTTGTTTTATCAGCCCTCTCCGCTTCCCTTATCAGCTCATTTGCATAATTAACCGAGGCTGACTGCGTCTTAGCGAGCAGCTGCAGTGATTTCTCCAGCTTGGATTTTTGTCTTACTTCTTAATGGTGTGACATCAGTGCTTTTTACATTGTGAATCAAGCAGTGTTTACAGCTTCATTTGGGATTTATGTTTTTCAAACAACAATGTCGCTGTCAAAAAGAGGTAAAGACACTTGGGTTAAGATGGAGAAAAAAATAGATTGCAATCGTCTTTAATATTTTTTGTTTTGTTTCTAATTATCAACGCACCAAAAGATCATAGCTTTGGTTTCTACAGCCAAAGCAATATGAAAATAAAACTATTCTAAAATATAGCCAGCTCAAATTCATTTGCAGTTGCCTTCTAGCTGTTCAGATGTCCACTTGGCTGTGTCTGCTCTGCTGACACTTGCAGTCATTCAAATAGTTATGTGGCATGTTCGATACGACTTTACAGTGTCCCTGCCGCTGATGTGACACAGTCGGTCCCAGACATATTGATGCTACAAAGTCGTGTGCTTTGATTTTTTTTTTTCATTATTAAAGGCTGTCATGTCTGCATTGTCTTAAATGCCAGCATTTTAATTGTTAAGTTTGTTGGTTTTGGCTCAGTCTGTTGAAGACTTGTCTCTTAGCTGTTGGGTATAAACAGTTGATCCCTGATCTCTCGGAGTAAGAGCTTTCTTTTCTACCCCTTCCATCCAGTCACCATTTAATTCATGCACCATAATGCTTTATGCTAAACTAAGCTGAGCAGCTGTGGGCGGTTGCTTTATACTAAATGAGCCAATGGGAGAGGTATCAGTCTCAGCAAACGTCAATCAATAGTAATTTATTTCTTTATTGCCAAACTGTCAAGTTAAAAAATGGAGCTTGAAACTGAACATTTTTCGCAAAATGTACTTTCAGGATTCATACAAACCACGAGCAGAAGAAACAAGGACACTGTTCGCCAACAGTAGCCTTGATTGGCGTCTTGATTCAGACCGACAGCATTTTACACTGTTACACTTATAGCGCATATGTCTTACGGTATAGGTAGCTACAGCATCTATGAGTGCTAAATTATTGAGCCATGCAAAGGGATGTTGTGTTTCATGTAGCCACAACTTTTTCTCAAGTTAACATTTTAACTGTAGTCTTATAGAAGATGGAGTGTGCAGACTGTGCTTGATGGACAGCTCCTTCACTTGCAACCGATGTAGTGGGAAAGTTTGCATCATTCTTACTTTTATCAGGTTGTGTAGTTCGTAGTTAATAATACGTCATTTTAAGCACAGCTCTCCTTCTAAACCTCAGTCTGACCTGAGGTCTAATCAGCCACAAAAACTTAAAAACATTCATGAGTATTCCGAGTATTTTAAAAAATTGCAGGTGTTGCTAATCGCATTAAAGTTTGTTCTGCTCTGTTCAAGCTTCACGTCACCCTAAGCCCTGACAGTGGGACAAAGGGCCATCATGTGCAAGGTTCAGCTAAACTGAATTAATGAGTAATATTATCATTTACTGCTGAGCTCGTCCTGCCGTGACATGCCTGCACGTCTTTGATGAAACAGACATGACAGTTTTGTAGTTAACCGCACTGAAAGTGTGCAGTCACTCTACAGGATACAGTGTTGTGTCGTCTATTTTGTCGCTTCCATGGTCCCCGCCATACTTCAGATGTCAGACTAATCATTTTAAAAACACTTGGCTACTTTACAAAGCTACACATCCCAAATTAGATCTCTTTTATGACTATAACACTAAGCATCTTTAGGACACACAAACTGGAAAATGACTTCTTCAGAAAGGTTAGACTAATGTCCTCTGATGTTTTTTTTTCTGTGTTCAGAGTAGAAGAGAAAAATTCCTTCTCTGTTAGTTCCTCTTCTGATATGATTAGTCAGCTGCCTGTGCAGTAATGTGAACAACCTGCACTGTGTTTATGAGTGTGTGTTTCCGGACATGACATAAAAGTACATGTGAAGGTCAGCTGGTGTAACAAAGCCTCGTGAGCACAGGGGGATTTTAACAGATTTTTAGAAAAATGCTCCGGGGAAGGTGACTTTGCTGCTGCGTGATGAGTCGTCAGACTCTCCCATTGTTTTTCCTATCTGCTCCAAAAAAGGCTGTCTTTTGCGCCTGCTTTCATTTTTTCCTCACATGCCACGGCATTCCTGCACAGTGTGCTTTCCTTCTCTTGCATTGACTTTCTTAATATGTCCCCTGTCTCTCTTTCTGTCCCTGCAGGCTCGCTGACGGTGTCCATCACAGACATGCGTGCTCCAGTGGTGGGGGGCTCTGGGGGGGTCTACGCTCTGTGCTCAGCGCATCTGGCCAATGTCGTCATGGTAACTGCCATCATCATCACCATCATTGCCTCCATTGTTAGATTTTAAATCGGTTTTCAATAGAGAGGAAATGTCACAGACATCCACACCAGCCAACAGCGTCTACCTCAGTGCTCCCTGTTTTGTCTTTGGGCCCATTTCCCTAAAGTCTGAGAAAAGCAGAATTAAATCCGTATTCTGAGTTTGTCACATTGCAGAAAAACGTTCTCATGTTTAGACGTAGGGTCATGTTTACTCGCCTAGGTACACAACGTCACTGCATCATTGATTTGTGATTTTTAGACCAGCCCTAAATATCCTGAACAGAAAATCAATCAAAAGCTGTGTAACAATCCAACTAAACACAGTTTAAAACACAGTTCCCTACTTTTTCACATGTTTTGAGACACTATTTTCTCAACCATATGCATATTTGAGATCATGTGGATTTGATAAACACTTTTAACTGTCCAGGCCGTTTGGAAGAACGCCATTGGATAACAGACACTTTGTCAGTATCTCTTATCTTGTCATCAGCAAAATTATGATTTTGCTTGAGGTTGTTATTGAGTTTCAGAGTATTATATAGATTATTAAGGCTGTTTATTTGTGTACACTGAAAAAGAAAAGGAAGTGTATCCCCTTGAAAGCTGCCCAAGGGCCTTTATTCAGCATTTATTTGTGTTTCTGTCACTGTGCCCCTATGTGGAGTGCCTTCCACGTTCTCTTTAACTCCCAAGGCAGTGTTAGATCTGACGAATCACTTTAACTAATGTCACCATTCACTGTGGGCAGCAGAGATGCCAGCAGGAATGGAAATCAAAGTGTGCTGACAGGCCCAAAGAAAGCGTGCTTGTTGCAGCTAACGGTTTGTTTGGTCTGTTACACACGATGGAAGCATGTTGTTAGGAAATCCTTCAAGGCACCTCTTAGTTCTGCTCTGGTGACTTTTCGGCTACTTTTTCCCCCCCATTTTTCAATTGTAAATCTTAAAACATTCCAAGCCATATGCCATCAAGCACCGTCATCCGGTTCACTCAAAATACATTTTCAGGTTCGGTGAGGCTTCAAGCACTACTGTGTGCCTAACTTATCAAAAGTCACACAGCTCCAGCTACATTGTCAAAATACATCTTGGAGCTCTGTGGGGCACAAATTCAACTTTAGACACTTTAGACTTAAGAAAAAAAAATAAACATACATATATACATCTGTATGTTGTAGGTTTTATTTATATATTCCTCTTCCTCTCGAAGGTTACGGGACATTATCAGTTTCTTTTTCTGCTACGTAACAGAAGAATCACCAATACAGGGTCATATTCCCAAAGCCAGGGATTTAAGGAAGGATTGGATTTGCTGCAGTTATTCATCCCGTGGAGTAAATGTGTCAGTATACCTTGTTTTTTTTACCCCAAAGAATCACAAGGGCTTATTCCCTGGCCCATTTGTCCATTCCCTTAAATTATAGCAGCCCTAATTAATAAAGCACCAGTGGTTTGGAACCAGTAAGTGGAGGGAAGCCAGGTGTATAATCACATGTCTCCTGTAGGTGCTGCCACCTCTTTCTTATGGGTCCGGATGGTCTTACTCTGAGCTGTTTCTTTCCAGGCTGTTGATATACTCATGTTTGTGGTGGTTGTTTGTGTCGTGATTGTTCTGTGCTGACAAAACAGTTTTTCTCTGTGTTTGCAGAACTGGGCCGGAATGCGCTGTCCGTACAAGCTGCTCCGCATGATCCTGGCGCTTGTTTGCAGTAGGTTCTCTTTATTTACTGTCAAAACACTCCGCCTCTCTTCCTTTATGCTGAATTCCTAATTCAATCATTAGACACTGAATGTGCATTACTTTTCTTTCTCAACATAATTCATGTCTGGCAAGCAGACTAACACAGGGACACATCTGATAGGGGTGTCTTTTCATGCAGACAAGCTATCAACATTACTGAAATGAGAAGCGCCCTGATTGGACATTCTGCTTTGTTTTTAAAGTGCCTGAGTCATGCTACTTGTCCTTTTTCACCACACGATGGCTGATACACAGCGACTGTCATTGGTGAGCAATATGTTTGCTCCATCTGTCCCGATCCTGCCGCCCCCAAACTCTGCTGGAACATTATCTTTCTTCACACTGTTTTACAAACAGGGGAAGGATATTTCTGAATAAAATCTAACGCTTATGTTTGCGTGTGTGGCTGTGAAGACCAAATTATCATTTGCTATGGGTTTATAGTGTCAGTGCCGATTATCTTTATTCAACCACAGAGCGGTAGAAAACAAGAGCAAATAACATTCGAAAGAAGCTTTTTGAAATAAAGATCTAGATCCTTCAACGACCTTTCGTTGCTTGTAGAGGCAGACTTTAGTCAAAACTTCACTACAAAATACTTTGCTGTCTAAATCATGTAGGCAGCAAGGTGTTGGGACCTGGGCTTAATATACAAAGTGACTCCTTGTCTTGGCGGTGTAATCAAAAGTAACACAAGTAAGCATAAGCTATATCAAATGTACCTGCACCTAACGACCCACTTATTACATTTATATGACACTAAAGAAGATTGCCTCTACAACAACTTACGTCATAACCTTTCCTTAAATCCTGCCTCATATAAATACAGTCATTTGATCATCACTTGATAAGATGAGTATTATGGGTTTTTTCAACTAATCTGGCCTTTATTTCAAAGCAAAAATGACACTGTTATCCTGTTGTGTTGTAAGGTGGTACACTGGAGAGAATAAACAGACTGATTATAGACTGATAACAATACGTGAGCTTAGATTAGTCAAAAGTATAGTCAAGAAATGGGAGCAATATGTATCTCTGCTTAGTGATGGAAAGTTTGATGTCTTGTACAGCTACAGACAGCAGAAGCTTAACTTAGAATTATTCAAATTTTTGTTCTTTCTGTTTGTTTTTGCATAGATTAAACAAGCTACATAAAATTTTGTTTGTTAGATTTATCTATGCTGGAAGATGAACCTTTGAAAAGCACTTGGCCAGCTGTTTCCCCACACGTCTTTTTGCTAAGATAAGCTAAGCTGATCAGTTGCTGGGTGCAGCTTACATATTTATCAAACTATCTCCAGGAAGCAAACAGACATGTTTCCCTGAACTATTCATTAAAATCACCCTACAAGGATATTAACCTTGTCTATGATTTACTCACAGCTCCAGTGATGAGCGGATAACAATCTGCTTCTGTGTTTCTTCTCTGCTCTGTCCTCTGTAGTGAGTTCAGAGGTGGGCCGTGCAGTCTGGCTCCGCTACTCACCGCCGTTGCCCTCCTCGGGTCCCCAGCCCAGCTTTATGGCACACCTGTCAGGAGCCGTGGTCGGCATCAGCATGGGGCTGCTTATCCTCCGCAGCTATGAAGAGAGTCTGCAGAAACAATGCTCCTGGTGGGTCATCGTCTTCTCCTTTATCACCTTCCTCCTCTTTGCCATCTTTTGGAACATCTTTGCGTATGAGCTCCTGGGGGTACAGATACCACCTCCCCCCTGATGATGGGCCTCTCCTGCGGTTCCAGCCCTATTCTCCTTTGACCATAGTTAACCTTCCATTTCCTCTCAAGTTAGACCCAAATGAAATCATTCAAACTACAAATCGACCAAGAATCCTTTTTTACAGATACTTTGCAAATCAAAGAAACAAATCTCTTTTATTAAAGAGGGAATACAGTAGCAACAAGTACAGGTGAAAGTTCCTCAGATCTATATTGAGGCGCATTATGTCTTTTTATATAAATCAACTCTCATCCACCATACCAGCGCTAACCTTTCAGTGAGCATTTACCCGTCTCGCTCTTTTGAAAAGCTTTTTCATCTTTCATTTCTCTGTGTGCATCTTTCATTCGTGTAAAGCTGACTTTGTGACTTGTGCCTCTGGTGAAACGAAAAATAAATGAAAGAGTTGAGAGGTAAGAAAGCTAGATTAGCTGCAGCAGTGCTCTTTAAACTAATGGGACGTCAGTGTTACGCTTCAGCTGGAATCTGAGTCTGTGCCACTAATCAGACCAGCAAGAAACTGATCAGCAAGAAGAGCTTGTTTATTTCTGAAGACAGAAATAAAAATAAACACAATAAATGAAATATAGCATTTTTTTTCGCTTTAATGTCCCTGTTACTCACAGTGGTCTTTGTGGCTTTTTGCAAAATCGCTGGCACACCAAATGGAAATTCTGCTAACGTACAAAAAGAGTGAAATCTGAGGAAAGAAATTCCTCAGGTGTCAATTTCATATGGATCTTTTAGTTTAAGGTGAACCTTTCATCGCTGTCATTTTCACACCATCTCAAGGACATCAGTCTTTCTGCATCATTTCCTTGCCATGACACCTACACTGTGGATACAGAGACATAGTTCACACAATGAAAACCAGATGTGAAGATGGGGAAATTAAAGTGACTGTTGCTGAATCAGACGTCAGCCATGCACTTGCTTGGCACGCCATGTAAAATATGCCATGTCATGTTCTGTGGCTTTCAGCAAGACGAAGACAGACACAAGCACGCACGCACACACATGCACACGCACACACACGCACACACACGCACACACACGCACACACACATACATATACACTTTTCTCCTCTGTTTCTTTGAGAGTAGCCGCCGACTGATTCTGTCGGTCAACGTGCACAAACCGAAGAGAAGAACTCCCTAAACCCTCACATGCATACATAATAGCCTCAACCTGTTCTCTCTCTGACAGACTGAACTGGGGCAGGGCGTGGATGTGTTACCACCTGACCTCTGACCTGCGTGTCCCAGAAGGCATTGGGGTCTTTACATCAGGCCCAGTCAATACCTCAGTTTCTCATTCTTAGGGACTGTATACATTTGTAAAGGAATGTACCTATAAAGAAAAAAAAGAAGTGTTATTCTGTTGTCCCTGTATTTTATTTGAAATGGATGTGTATATTGTATGTTCATAACCAAGACTATATTTATTTGTATTTTCTTCCTCTCTGAAGGGGAAAGGAGAAACATTTCAAATGGTGCAAAACTAATGGTATGATTGTCCTGATGACTCCTGTATGGCTTTGATCCTCAAAAAAAAGAAGAAAGAAACATGGAGAGGCAAAATCCCCTGGTATGTTAGGCAACCACCAATGAGTGAAGCTCACTTGGTTTTATAAATCTTCAGTCAGTGCTTTTATGAAATAAGCCATAGAAAGAACTAACTGGAGAGCAGATGAAAACTATGTCTGAAACCTGCTGACTGGTAGCTTCTGCTAAATCCCTTTTCTTGTATGTGTGTGTGATCCAAAATTATTTTTTATTTTTTGTGAATATTCTGCAGGTTAAAAGTGAAAGGAACTCAAACTGTGCAAGTACATGCCTGTGAAACCCTGGACTGTTTGAGATGTTTTCATGTAGCTAAAGTCATTTTTGCTACTTGTTTGCTAACTTGTTTATAGTCGATGCAGCGTAACTTTTACAAGTGCCCACATCTCCAAACCCTGAAGTGTGCAGATGCCTCACTGCAGTTCTCCTCCTGCTAATAAGAAACTATACATAGATGGGCTTCTGTCATATATCATCTCCAGAGTGATTCAAGCTTTTGGAACGCTAAGGCGAGGATAGCAATTACATTTACTCAATGCTACATTCCATTTTTCACTCCTTCAATCAATAATTCATCTGAATGTCCAGTAGTTGCATAGGTTTTTTTTTTTTTTTTTTTGATAGTCTTGACGGTCAGCAGTCCTTTGCCTCCACATGAAACTGTCAGTAGTGACAGAAGGCTTCATGTTTAATGATGGGAATAAGCATGAAATAGCCATAATAAGCCATTTTCAGATCCATTTCAGCAAGAAAATATCTGCCAGTATACAGTAGTGATGTATCCTTGATGGAAACTTGTGCATATATCAGGACATGTTATTGCTTTGGAAAGGAAAGATCTGTTGATGAATAATGCATACATACTCTGTAAGCTTATAATGAAGACAAATAGGATACCTGAGAGAGGTTAATGTGCCACTTTAACTTAACATTCATAGAAAACCAGACAGGTTTGTAGAAAAAAAAGCAGAACAAATTAAACTGGGAATGTGACCCCTCCTGGGAGCGCATGCAGGACTGATTTCAAAGGCTAATTCATGTTTCCCTTAAAGCCAACACTGAAAAGATACTTGACTGAGTTCTTTTCTTACGAAGTGAAATCCCTGGTGTTTGAAAGGGTTATTTGTTAAAGTCTCTTTGGAGGAAAGCAGACAGTAGCATCAGCAACAGAAGAGAAAATGAGCAACCAGGTGGGGGTGAATATTTCATGAGTAGTGTTACTTTTCTGTGAGCCAAACCTCCTGGGCTTGAGCCAATCACAACACACACACAGACAAAAACGATTAATTTCCTCCTTGACAAAAGCCTCTCAAGCACATTTTGATGGAGATCCCTAGATTTCATCCTCTTTCTGACAACATGCGACAGTTTTTGAGACTCCTGAAACAAAAACATAAGCACCCTACATAAAAGTGTAATCAGCGCAATGTTTTAGGATGATGCATGGCTGTTGATGGGGAAACTACAGAGCTCAAAGCTAGAGCGTAAACGGAATATGTTCTTTTGATAGCAGGTGGCTTGATGTAAATTTCTGTGAAGAGTGGGCAGGTGTCTCGGTGAGGAATGACATGAGCTGAATAATAGAAGCCTGTCAATGATGTGTGATCCTTCACTTCAAAAATGATCCACATTTTAATTTATTAAACAAAGCTGTCTGAATTATTTTTTTTACTGCTTGCCAATATTACTCGACCAAACATATGTGCTTTTCTCATTCAAAAATTGGCATAACTTTAGAGCCTATTTCGTCTACGACAGCTCCTTATTTCCTGTCTCTATATTTTGTCATAATTGGACTTTTTGACTGCTTACGATATAGTAAACTGACATGTTGTTGTATGCAATAGTCATTCTTTTATGCTTTTATCTCCCTATGTCGATCCCCTGTGTTGTTATGCCCAACGTCTTGTTACGGTATGTGTATTCCTAAGACTAAGCTGCTGCAAGGGCTGCTTTGTTCTTACCCGTTTGCTACATTCTCCATGATCGTGTACAGAATCTGAGACAGAAGCCGCTGTGCAAAAATCTGTAGCTGCTCTGAGCTGTTGTGTGCCAACAAGCCCGCCTGGTTGCCTTTTTTTAGTGTTTAGTTATTTGTAGTTGGGGGTTACTCTCTTTGCAGGACTGTGCAGGTAAAGCAGGCTGCTGTAGTTCCCTGTGTGGAACTGTTATTTACAAAAAAAAAGTGTCACCGGCTGCTCATCTGTATGTACAATTGTAATCTGGTTTCAAGGTTTTTATTTAAACTTTAACAAGGGCCCCAAAAATGCAGAATTTCAGCTTAATTTCCCTTATTATTTTGGATATTGACATCAAAACGTGTGCAACAAGTTACCTTTAAGAACAGAGACGCATTATTGAAGTTTGTTAAAGGGCACAGAAGTGACTCATAACATTGCTAAAGTCTTGCTTTGCCAATTTCTAACTTTGCTAAAGGTAATTTACATGATCACAAATACTGAGCCACTGTAGGTCGTACAAATACTTTGCTTGTGATTTCTTAAAAAAAAGTTGTTTCCTCCGGCACATTAGAATAACAAGTCATATATCTGCTGCTGTGGTAGTTTTTCAGAAGCTGCTCTCTTGTATCAATAAAAATGGTGCCAAGCTTACGGGGTTCAATCTCTCAGACTAGACGAGAGGTTGCGCCAACACAGCGTTTACAAAAAGAAGAAGAAGAAGAAGAAGAAGCTATTTTTCTCTCGGTCAAGAGGAAACTTAAGGAAAATTAAATTTACATATGGATAATTTATATCAAAATCCTCATGAATTACTTCACAATCTATTGTACTTTTTAAATGTTCTGAACTGAACCATTTTATATTGTATATATATGAATATATTTTGTTTTATTTTGTACTGTTCATTGTACTTTGCTTTAATTTAGACAATATAAATAAAGAACAATACTGTGGCCAAATCTTGCTGCTTTTTTTTATTGCATGGGAATTTTTCATCATTATTTGTTATCATTTGCTGAAAAAAAAAACAAGCCACTAAATCACCCAATTCTCTTTTTTTTTTATATGAAGACTTTATTATATTTGGGAAAATGTACAAAAATAAACTACAAACATTATAAGTAGCTTTCATGTGAAATGTTGAATGAGTTTATGAGGTTTTGAGCTTCTTTGCTGGTCTCTGGTCAGAGTCAGGGGCTGAGGTTTTCTGCTGCTTGTTGCTGCCCTTCGCACTGACTTCATTTAAAATCTGGAGTTGCTGCTTTGCGTCCGTGGTCATCGCCCATAAACACAGTTCCAGCCTGTGGGGTGTCCAGTCCTGCTGCGGATCCACTGAAGATCGCAGTAGTTACAGTTTTACTACAACACTCCTAACATCATAAGTTACAAAAAGAAGAAACGTAGATAAAATTGCAAGCGGAAACCTTTGTTTAGCTTTGCAGACTGTGCAGCCATTCTGTCCAGGTACAGAGCATAGTGCTTGGCTGTGTACTGGATGGGCTTCAGTCCTGGTACACTCTCCATGGCCTCATCAGACATAAATGCAGTCAGTTCTGGAGCTCCTGCTGCCAAAATAGCTGGAATGAAACGGACAATCAGCCCCAAACCAACCTGTATGTTGCCATGAATGGCACACAAACTATTTAAACAGAGCAGGGAGCCTCAGCCCATGAGTCTGTTTGTATGAGCAAGATTCTGTGAACTTATTGAAAATCAATCACCCAGTCCTTTAATAGTATATTATAATATCCCAACATATTTTATCAGTGTAAATTATTGAGCTATTGACTACAGTTCTATTCATATACAAAAAAAAAAAAAGAGATGGTGTACCAACCTGAGGCAGTGGCCGGGCCGACTCCTTTCAGGAGGCTGAGCTCTGAGATTGCAGCCTGCACGTCAGGTAGGAGGCTGAAAGCCTTGCTGGAACACTTCTCCACCGTGTCCTCACTGTTGGACGCCACCAGCTGCTGCAGCCTCGGCCTGAACTTCCCTCTCTGCACATAAAAACCAGAGAACCATTCCAAGGACACAGATGATGCAACGTTTAAGGAGTGGTTGCTGGAGCAGTGTGACCGAATCTTTTGTATTAGATACGTTTGTAGAAGAGGCACTTCAAACAGGAAAATGCTGAGGAAATTTCACTCATGTTTTCATTTGTGATGTCTATGATATCTGCTTACGGCGAGCTTCCACTCCATCAGTTTCACCAGCTCTGACAGATTTATGTGTTTGTCAGATCGACTTGAAATCAGTGCGGGCATCTCCTCTTGGTACCTGATCACAAACACAAAAGTCAGACGCACAAATAAATTTTTTTTTTTGGAGGTTCAACACTTAAAACCTCAAAAAAGGTTTTAAGTTTGCTTAAAGAGAAACTCGCGGAACTTTCTTGTTCTGGTTCTTCATGTCATTGATATTATTGTTTATCTCCTAAAAGTCTTGGTGCTGCAAAATGTTATGACATAGTCCTCAAGTCCACCCAGTACTCAATCATCAAAGCTTGCGGCACTGCCCCCATATGTGCAGCTTTAAATAATCAAGTCAATATTTTCTGTTATTTAGAGAACAGCTTACTTTAATCAATGAATTTATCGATCTTCTGTTTTAGAAATATCTTAACCTGTATTTGATATCTTGCAAAGAAACCACTGTGGACCAGTTGCCACCCACTTGGGATCATGTAAAGACTGAGCCAATCTAAAGTTTTTAGGAACATTTCTGCTCAGATTTGGCAATCTGGTCAGTATTTCTATAAATTACTCATTTTTGAAAATAATTTTTGTGCTTTAATTATTTTTTTGGTTAGCTATATCTTACCCGATGAAATCAGACTGACTAGATAAGCAAAATTACAGGTATACAACATTTCCAGGTAGCTCTCTTTAACCCCTAAACTTGCTTATCAATTGTAATCCCAACAAAGGGTCAAGTTTTTCCATGTTTTCTAATACAAAATAACCTTGTGCAGAAATGTTACTGAGACACTGTTGCTTAAGGGATAAAAAAAAAAAACCATATATTACCACTTGTCAAGCTTTAACAGCTTCCCGGGTTTCTTGGTTTTGGCCTTGGCCTCCACTACAGCCCAGTACTTCTCATACACACTCCTCCATGTGGACGGTTCCTCACAGGTAAACAGAGCACTCATGTTTGCAGGGAGCTCACAGCATCAAGATCAGAAAAAAAGCTTTATTTTTGCATTAAAAACTACACGCTTGTTGTTGCACATTAAAAAATATACAGCATTAAACGTGCAATTTTCATACAGAAATGGCCTCAAACTAATTAATCAAATACCATATTTACCTCAGTTTGGACACTAAACCAAAACAAGCCTTTACGCGCCTTAGTTGAAGGACGAGATGGTGCTTCCGATATTAGATGGAATTCACGCGAGATGATAGCAAAATACTATTTCCGGTGCTGCGAGAATTTAGCAACAGCTTCAGAACATAAGGTTTGTTCTTTTCAAATATTTCATTTTTGACCTTAGGTGTCTGTTGTCTTGCAAGGGAATTTAATTTAGAAATGTTCTGGTTTCTATGTAATTGTTTAGGGTACTTGAGCTTCTGTCGTGCGCCTTTCGTCTCCGCAAAACTGCTCCGGTTCCGAGTTAGCCAGCTAACATTAGCGTCGCATTCCTGTCATGTTTATGGTGCGAGTGCACGGACTGTTCCGCGAGTTTAGCTATTTGTAGCCAACTTAACAACAGTGAGAACAGCATTCGGGAGACGATTGTTTTACGTACACAAACACCCATTTTGCAACATGATAATGTTTATGCACATGCGATTTCATGGACGAATACATTTTCACGTGAGCACCATGTAGACGCAAATCGATCAAGTGATAAAAGCAAGAAAACTTACCCAACACTGGCGAAGAAGCAGGACACATTAATCCGTTTAAATTTACTGTTTGGAATTATAAACTGTTGAAGCAGATGCATCTCAGAAAATAAGATGCCTGGTAGCTATAGCCATATGTATTATCACCCACTGCCAGAGTTGGAAAAAAAAAAAGATAGATTACCTTTGTTAAAATAATATAGTTAGATTATTATTACAAAGTCAAGTTGTCACTTGATTGGATTTTAACATTTTTGGAATATCGCAGTGAATATAAACTACAGGTCGTGATTATTATTAATGGATTATTCAGTTTTTAATACCTTTTTTTACCAAAATTATAAATATGAACATTTTGAGTAAGTGCCAGCGTGGCGTCGCATTAGGTTTGATAAAAATAATTAAAAAAGAAACAGTCATTCCATGTTGCAGAATACCGTTATATAGCTGACCTGTAGTTTGTGCCCTGACTGTTTTTGTCAGTGCAATTTGATGCAGAAGCATTTTGTTTGTTTTGAAATTATTATCAAGCTGTCTAAAGAGGGGAAAAAAGTCTGCAATAATCATTTACAAACTCTGAAATTTCTAACTTTTTTTTTTGTTTATGGTCTTTTTTTTTTAACAGCTAGAGTATTGCTCACTAACTTGTATTTAGTAACTGAGTGCAGGTCAAAGGAATCTGACCCAACTCTGCCTGCTTCATATAATTACGGTACTTGTAATTTGATGGTTTTATCCTTTAAATGATAAAGAGTAGCTTTTCATGGTTATGTATACTTGCATACAAACAGTTAGGATTAAAGTCTGGGCAGCGTTAGTATACCAGCAGTTTAATTCTATTGCATTGTTACCAATTTCACAGACTTTTTGCTTTTCCTTGTGATAAACATTAAATATCTGCTCTCACCCACACAAACGCAGACACTATCATGCCGTGTGTGGCTGTTATGGCGGTCCATCACTCTCCGACTGGCTCTCATGGGAGCACATGACATGTCCAGTTGCAGATATTTATGAGGCCACCAGTTCTTCACCAAGTAAGTAAGTTGTCATGTTTACCAAAATTTTCAAATATATATGATATTGTTCATTGTTTTGCCAAATACTGCCTCTTCTGTTGCCCCCCCTCATCCCCAGGACAAAGTACTGTGAAAGTCTCTGTTGTATTGTACTTGACTGCCCCCTGCTGGTAGAATATTGAATTAACTTATTTTACATCAGGCAAACATGGAAAATCAACTCGAACTGTACATGTTGTGTATCATCTCTTTTCATTTCTTTGAACACGTTAATCTGCAGAGGGAACATGGAGAAAATGTCACGGGTTACCACAGCCCTCAGCAGCAATGCCATCAGTGGTCGAACTATGTTCTGCCACTTGGACGCTCCTGCCAATGCCATCAGCGTGTGCCGGGATGCATCGCAGGTGGTCGTCGCTGGGCGAAACATTTTCAAGATCTACACGATCGAGGAGGAGCAGTTTGTGGAGAAGCTGAACCTACGTGTTGGCCGCAAACCGTCCCTGAACTTCAGCTGCGCCGATGTCATGTGGCATCAGATGGAGGAGAACCTGCTGGCCACAGCTGCCACCAACGGGGCGGTGGTCACGTGGAATCTGGGGAAGCCTTCTCGCAACAAGCAGGACCAGCTGTTTACTGAGCACAAGCGTACAGTCAACAAGGTGTGCTTCCACCCCACAGAGGTTTACATGCTGCTGAGTGGTTCACAGGACGGCTTCATGAAGTGCTTTGATCTGCGCAAGAAGGAGTCTGTCAGTACTTTTTCAGGTACTTGGATGGATTGCTTGATTGTAATACTTCCCTAATGTAAGATGTAACTTCTGATATGTTTGCTTGGGAAGCAATACTGTTTATTTCTTAATTTTACATTGTGATTATATTGAAGATGGCCAAGTTTATCCAAGTTTCCTATTTGATTTGTTGTTGGAAACTTTGTTAGTCATGGAGAGACAAATGCAGATGCTTTCACAGTCCTTACATTAAACCTTTACACTTCTTCAGACTTTTATGTGCCCTTAAGAACAGAACAATATCTCTTCGTAAGAAGTGAACAGCTCTTAAATATGCTGCTTCTAGAAAATAAAATGCAGGGTACTTCAACTTCATTTAAGTTAACTTTAAATAACTTTTTGTTGTTCCAGGAGTTATTTATTTACGAGTGAACAAGTCTTTAGAACACGTTTTAGACTGACATGGAATTAATCCGATTTTTAATGTCACGTAGTGTCCGATCTCACCGATCAGTATTCATATTTTATTTTCTCTAATTTGCCTTGTCAATCCTGTTTCTCATCTAGGTCAGTCAGAAAGCGTAAGGGACGTCCAGTTCAGCATGAAGGATTATTTTACATTTGCTGCATCCTTTGAAAATGGCAACGTCCAGCTGTGGGACATTAGACGACCGGATCGGTATGAGAGAATGTTCACTGCCCATACTGGTCCTGTGTTCTGCTGCGACTGGCACCCCGATGACAGGTACAAGAAAAAGGAAAAATTGTTTTGTTTTTTTTAAACAAGCAAGCACAATATTTCAGACCGTTCTCTCTAAAGTTGTCAATGTTGATTCTGTTTGTCACTTTCTATTTTGAAATTGTCTTGTCTTAGACTTAGTGGGTTGTTCTATATTCAATGGAATATGCAGTGCACAGCTGTCCTTGTCAGGATTATCACAGTTGTCGCTGTCCACCTTGTTTGTCTTTCAGGGGCTGGTTGGCTACAGGAGGCAGAGACAAGATGGTGAAAGTTTGGGACATGACCACAAACAGGGCCAAGGAGATCTACTGTGTCCAGACCATTGCGTCAGTGGCTCGAGTTAAATGGCGGCCTGAGAGGAAGTTTCATTTGGCCACCTGTTCCATGATGGTGGACCACAACATCTATGTGTGGGACATTCGCAGGCCTTTCATTCCCTTTGCCACCTTTGAGGAGCACAAAGATGTGACCACTGGTATTGTGTGGCGCCACCAGCATGACCCTCATTTTCTGCTCTCAGGGTCTAAAGACAGTACTCTCTACCAGCATATGTTTAAGGACGCCACCCGTCCCGTGGACAAGGCCAACCCCGAAGGTCTGTGCTTTGGACTGATGGGCGACTTGGCCTTTGCAGCCAAAGAGAGTCTGATCAGTGGCGACGCCAACAGGAAACCATACCCAGGAGGGGACCGCCGTTACCCCATCTTTTTCTTCAAGAAAGCCGACCCGACAGAGCAATTTGCACATGTGTCCAGTGCTCTTAGTGTCTTTGAGACAGACTTGGACAGTAACCGCATGGACTGGTTTGTGAAGACGGCACAACTCTACCTCCTCAGTGGAAAGCCATTTGCTGAGCTGTGTGATCACAATGCCAAGGTAGCACAGGAGCTCAAAAGACCCCAGGTGAGACAGATAAGCTGAGCGTTTTCACAAATCAGCGTTGTTTTTGCCTTTTCTTTCACTTCTATCTTTCTTTGAATGGCTGACAGGGGTTTTAGACTGAAGTCACAGTAAAAAAATATATATTTGCCATTTTTAGCTTAAAGAATTTAATGAATTAGTAAATCGTTAGTTCAGAACAGATTGCCTGTTACATTTGTTTTAGACCTTACAATGAATGTTAGGTGGTTATTGGCAGCCAGTGAATGAATAAATACTGTACATTTCTCTCTGTTTCTTAAGGTGGATCCAATAGTACCAGTTCCTCTGTGTGAGATATATTTGTCAGTCAGTCATAACAGCAGACTGTAAATATCTGCAAAATATATATGTATAAGAACCAACCTGTTAGATGGTGTAATGTGGCACTAAGTTGTGTTCCACTTTAGGATAAATGAATGTAACTGTGCTTTTTAATATTTCTTTGTTTGCACTTTGTGTACTGTGAACAATATGACCTCATTTTATACAAAGGTTTCCACTACATGGACCATGCTGAGAATCATGTTCTCTGACCCAGCAAACCTCGCAACACCCGGTCCTAACCACAACCTCAGTAAACTCGGGTCCTTACCTCTAATGAACAGGTAAACAAGTGCAATTTAATGTGCCATTCCAAAGCAATAGTTTCAGACATTTATGGGCTATGTTGGATGATTTTAGTGTGTTTTGCTCTCAGTTTCAATATGAAGGACATGGGCTCGGGAATGGGCACAGAGAGCAGACTGGAGCGCAGTAAAGGTGAGAACAGACAGGATAACATCCACCTGGAGCCTGGGAACTCGCACATCAGCAATAACAATGAAGGTGAGAGTTGCATTACACTCTTAAAAGCCATCGGGGCACTCAGAGGATCTTCATGCCCTTGTGTTGTTCTTATAACAGTCATGACTTATATAATTATCATGAATTCAATTTCAGAAAATGAGGAGACGGAGGGCAGCGATGGCCCGGCAGAGTATATGTTTGGTGATGCTGAGTTGGATGACGATGACCTTTATTCCATGGAGCATGACAACCAAACAGGTCAGTCACGGCCTCATCGTTGAGGAAACTGAAAATCTGCCTACATCAATACTTTCTATTTATAGCCGAAGTCCTGCTCAGCGTTCCTTCGTCTGACATTATGTCTGCTTCTTTTTGTGGTAACAGAAGAGCCTGAGTACACGCTGCCCCAGGAGGCCTTTCAGCTCCGCCACGAGATCATTGACAACCCATCTGCCCCAGAGCACCTTCAGCAGGACAAGGCCGACTCCCCCCATGTCAGCGGCAATGAGGCAGAAGTCACTTGCCTGACACCTATCGAGTCTTTCTCTCTCATCTCCATTTCCCAGCCACAGCTCAGCCCGCATCTACCCATCAGCTTCTTCTGCCCCATTGTGCGGGAGATGCTGAGCTACTACGCTGAGCAAGGTGACGTACAGATGGCTGTGTCAGTGCTCATCGTCTTGGGGGAAAGGATTCGTAAGGAGATTGATGACCTCACCCAGGTCAGAAAACTAACAAGTCAATAAAACGGCACTTGATTCTTGCCTGATGTTGTGAAAACTGCCCCGAAATATGGTTGAGTTTGAAATTGAAGTACCTCAGAGTGGAACTTAAGAGACTTTTTTGTTATTATGACAGACATAAATCTCAAAGGCAAAAAACTTCTCACAACTTACCTGTTATTTTAGGGTAAAAGTTTTAAATAGTTTGGACTGGTTTCAGAAAGAAATCTACAAAATATTGGTTCATGTTTTTTCTCAGCAAAATTTGTTGAATTGTATCGAGCACTTTTTAAAAAAAAAAAGAAGAAGAAGAAGAAAAAAAAACAGCTAGATTTTGTTCCCTCTTTCAGGAGCACTGGTACATGTCCTACATAGACCTGCTGCAACGATTTGAGCTGTGGAATGTGTCCAATGAGGTAATCAAGCTGAGTACCTGCAGCGCCATCACCTGCCTTAACCAGACGTCTACAACACTACACATAAACTGCAGCAACTGCAAGCGACCAATGAGCAATAAGGGCTGGATTTGCGACAGGTAACAACGCAGCCTCACCATTTGATTATACAAGTTTACAGAGCGGTGTGTGCATATATTAGCATTCAACTGTCAAAGTAATTCTCAAGAGGTGTTCCATCTCTCTCAGATCAAATTTGATATAAACCCAGTTGCGCAATAAACTACATGACTGACTTCCTTTAAGTCCATCCATTTTCATTGAAATTGTTTTTTGTTTTAGATAGAAAGAAAATAAGCAATAATTTTCTTATTGCAATAGAAGATTTCTGTCACTGTCACTGTGGAGTGTAAATGTGAAGCCACACCTGGCAGACAGTTATTAGTGTGTGTAATGTGGGATTGCCAAATTAAGATAAGGATTAAGATCCTTTGCATACAGTTGAAGTTGAGGACACTCTCTGTAAATGACTGTCTGGTGTGGAGTCACCAAACTAGTAAACTATCCGGTGTCAATATAGAATATTTACAGTTTCAAACAATAATTGTTTGAAGTCGTTGTACAGATGGTCCACTAGTGAGCACTGCTGCCTCACAGCAAGAAGGTTCTCGGTACAAATCTCAGCTGGGTCCTTTCTGTGTGGAGTTTTTGCACGTTCTCCCCGCACATGTGTGGGTTGTCTGGGTACTCGGGCTCCTCCCAAACCATGAATTTTAGGTTTATTGGTGACTCTAAATTGACCTCAGGAGTTAGTGTGAGCAAGCATGATTATTTGTTTCCGTGTGGGACCTGTGAGGGAGTGGCGTGTATGTTTATGCATTTGGCAGATAGGGTAAGGGGGTCTTGCCTAAGGACTCCTACTAAAGGTAGTACATTTCATGCAGGGGATTTGAACCCAGGTCACTTACATGAAAAGTGGCAGTCTTACCACTACACTATCCAGTCCCATAGTGTACCCTATCCTATTAATTGGATAAAGTGGGTATGGAAAATGGATGCATGATGTAACCAATGTTTCCTACTGCAATGCAGCTTGAATGTTGTCCCCAGCTTGTCAGAGACTAACTGTAAATGTAATTCTCACATGGAACAAACTGACGAAGCGACATGTCTTTCCTGTAGGTGCCACCAGTGTGCCAGCATTTGTGCCGTGTGCCACCATGTGGTGAAGGGACTGTTCGTGTGGTGCCAAGGCTGCAGCCACGGTGGACATCTGGAGCACATTATGAACTGGCTTAAGAGCAGCTCTCACTGCCCCGCTGGCTGTGGTCACCTGTGTGAGTACACATGAGCGAGTCACAGCCACTGTTCACACAGCTGGTTCTCCGTGGAAGAGGGATACCGACCGCACCCTCACACCGACCTGGATCACACACACACGCGCGCTGCAGAGAAAAGGGATTTCTCCCTGTTTCTACGTGGCCGGGAGTGTTTTGTGGAAAGATGGACAGCTTTGAAGAGAGATCAGACAAAGGTTCTGAAGGAGGAAGGCGTACTATTCTGGACAAACATGAACTGGTGTTCACGTATGATTTGATTTCTGAACCGTTGGTGCATTTGCATATACAGAAGTGATAACAGCTTTTGAATGTGTGAATTTATATTTGCTGCATTTTACATAGTTTTTAAACCCATCTGTACATGAGGAATTATTGGCTCATCTTAAGTGAATTACAAAGTCTGTACATAATACCTAAGAGATACTGTGGATAATGTTGCTTTAATTTATATTGATGAAAGACGTGGTCCTGAATTCAAGCAATACATTAAAGTAATACTGCTCTGGACATCGAAACCCTGTGTGTTTCTTAAAAGCTTCACTTCTTAGATCGGCCAATCTCCATGGATCACTGTTTCAAAAAGGCATCTCAGAAGAAGGGAAACCCCAGACATCCCTATGAAAAACCCACCAACATCTCTAGCCTCTAGTCCAGCAGCTACACAGAGTAAAGAGTCGTTGGCTCTTCGTACATCACTGTTTATCCTCCACTTGTAACTGCTATCAACACTGAAAATCAGCAGCAGAACATTACTGCAGATAATAGACCTTTTCACATTCACCTCATGACCCATATTGTTTTGTGTGCCAAACAGGAAGGTTTTACAGTTTTTCAGAATAAATGCCACTTTAAATATTTAAAATCACACAAAATCGTACAGTCGAATGTAATATAATGCGTTTTGTGCTTGGGAATTTTAAATATAACTTTGTTTTCTACTGTTTATAAACTGGGTAAAAACTAAAGTGCTCTCGGTTCCTGTAGCACAAAGGTTTGAGGCGGCCAAGAGCCTGATTATTGAAATAGCATAAACAGCAATCAGCATTGCCCCCTTCATCTGTTTCCATGTCATGAGCGCAGAGCAGAAATGTACGCGCTGGATGCAGCAGGTGCTCATTGAAAATTCAGCAGGCTCGAGGCTGTCAAGTGAGTCCGCGTCTTAAGCTAAACTCAGCCAGCATCCTTACTGTGCCAAGGGTGTCTCTGAGCATGAACTGTCGCCACACAGATTTACTGCCATGGCCCTTGCCAGAAGAACATTTTTAGATTTGAAAGTCCTCACTTTGTATAAGGACACCCTGGCAATCACAAGGTGATCCCTGGTCTCTGAGGCTCAGTCTATCAGACCGAGGTCAAACCTCTCACCCCCGGAATGAAGACCAGCCAGATTCAGAGTTACAGAAGTAAATTCTAAAACCATTCTTGAATGTGTGACGTACACAATCAGCCATGATACTAAAATCATTGCTATTGTGGAAGTAAAGCCAGAACAAACGGAGTGCTTATTTTACTGCGTGTTCATCAGGAAATATTAGCTCTTAATTCCAACTTGATCAGACTAAGATTTTCTCGATTTGAGCTTCGTGCATCAGAAGTGTTCAACCTTTCAGTTTAAAACTGGATGAAAAATGGCACAAGGATCCACCTTCATTTCTTTCTGACAGGTTTTAATTAACATCAAAACATAACGAGGCCTGAAGGATTTCGGGTTAAAATAAGGTAATCAGGATTTTCGCCCTATGATTAATCATACAATTATCTCATGTTGTTTTTTTTTTTTAAAAGGCAGTCAGCAGAACATCATTTTCAATTTAATACCTTCCAACAGCACACCAATAAAAATCAATCTGAAGTGTGAATCTGCCGAACCCATTTTAGATTTGAATCAGACTGCTGTACCTCTCCATGTTGTGGCTTGAACCATACTTCAGACTGGAAAAGAGTACAGTGTCGTACAGGTCCGTCACATTATTATAGCCCCTCCTCTTCCTCTCTGTGCAAATTGCACAACTCGAGTACAGGAGTCCGCCATACACCAGCACAAGCGCGAGGGTCTGGTACCCTTCCTGCCTGCTTGTCGTTTTCCTGCAGCGGCTGCGTTGCCCGTGTCCTCGTCTGGCGAACTCTGGTCCATCAGCCAATCGCAGACGAGCAGCAGGTTGCGCTCCACTCGCCGTCCTGCTTTGCTCCCGCAGGGCTGGCCTTGTCTTTGGCCTTTTCCCATTTCACTGAGATTGTTCAGGGTGGTAAGATCACCCTCCGTCAAATATTGGCAAGAGCCCTTTCAAAATATAAAAGAATCAGGTTATGTCCATTTGATTTAAATTAACCTCCCCAACGCCTGACGCGATGGTAATATGAGAGACAGTAGTTACCCGAAAAGCTTAAGGTCGTTCCCAGCTGTCTGCAACTTTTTTGGGGGCACTTAGTCGCCTCAGACTCTGAAGCATGGTTTGCAGAGTCCCTGCTGTGATGAGAGAACAACGAAACATCAGCTTCAGACTCCAGCCACCACAAATAAATACTTTAATCTTACACCTACTCACCCAATTCCTCTTCATAGGATTCCAGCTTCTTCATCAGCTCTACGATACTGGAGCATGTTAGTGGCTCTCCAGCTACAAGACAAGGTCGAATCTTTTTCCCCCTGTCTTCTTAATTTAACTTTGAAAAACTTTAAAATGTCCTCCAACAACTCACCTTTAACGCCAGAGTCGCTTTTTGCTTCATCTTCCAAACCAGTGTGAGAACTGCTGTTCCCGTCGGCAGTGTAGCGGGAGAACAGTTCAGAGCGACACGCACTCGCCTTCGCCAGTGTGGCGCTCATGTCCTGTGCCAGCTGGTGGTTCTCCACCAGCTCAGTGTGGACACTCTTCCACGCCATTTTGTCCTCCATCAAACATCCCTCCATCACTGTGCGCAGCTCCTTCTCCTGAGACATCTGACTCTGCAGGCTCTCAACCTCCTCACAGTGCTACGGTTGGAGTTGGATGAAAGTGGTTAAAAAAAAAAGCTTCCAGTTACATCACAAATGTGAAGTCGCAGTGAGCGTTTGCTTAGCAGTGACCTTGTGAAGCTGAATGGCCATTTCTTGCATCTCAGCCTCAAGCTGATCAGCGTAAGCCTGTTCCAGAGCATCGCTGGGTGGTCGAGCGCCGCTGTGCCACCTTGCAATGGCTGACGTCATTTTACGTTTGGGTCCAAAAAGTCTGGAGAACAAGAACAATTTCAGCACTACGTGAAAAGACCAACACCGCATGTACGAGGATAAAAATGATAAAGGTCTGACATCTTACGTGATCCCTATTTCTTTCAGATCATTCTCTGTCAGGGTGAGAAATATCCGCAGGTCAATGTCTTGCTCCACAAGTAATGGGAGGTACTTCGAGAAGCCAATTTGCTCCAAGAACTCGGCCAGACCCTGCAGAAATAGCAGCTTTTAGGCCAAGATGAGTACCAGCTAAAATCTAAATGACCTGGCACAAACCACAAAAAGTGACAGTAACTTGTAAATATAAAAATGATAAGCGAACTCAGTCACACCTGCGGCCCAGTGTAGGACGGTGGGGGACCAAGAGATGCACGTTTGCCACAGTTTCCTGTTGAACTGGAGTGAGCAGCTTCACTGTTTCCATGGCGAGTTTTGCCTTTTGAGTGGTGACACTTATTTACTCTACGAGAGCTGCTCTTTTTGCACTGGTCCGAGTCCTGGTGGAGAAAGGTAAAATTATCCGTCACAAAGTACAAAAAGACAAAAACAAAATAAAAGTTGCGGGCTGCTATTTTCACCTCGTTACTCTCCACAGAGCCTTCCCAGTTGAGTCCCATCATTTGAGGCAGGCCTTCGCTGCTGCTACTGCTGCTCCTCATGGTGGGCATGTCGTTGTCAAAGAATGGACTGTCATCTGCAAAGACATTGAACATAATTCAATCGACATTCATCCAAAACTGCAGCATTTTCTGTGGTAATCGGGTGCTTCTCACCTCTGCTGCTGTGGCTCTGGCCATCCAGCTCATTGATCGGTGAAGTCACGTCACGGTAGCAGATGCCATCGCTCTGTTCACCGATATCCCGAAACATGTAGCCTGGCGGCACAGTGGGAGGCTCTATGATAACAAGGGTGATATTAAGGGTGCTTTGTTTAGAATGAGGCTGTCTGATTAACTGCTCAGCTTCTGCACAGTTTGTGTTGCTGCTAATGATTTTTTTTTAGGATGAACTCAACAGGACTAAATGGAAAATGTAGACAGTACTCTAAAGTTTTCAGTTGATTTTTCTTTTGAAAATGTGACTTAATAACTAGAATTAGCACACAATCATAACCGTTGAGGCACAGATGCAAGTTGGGAAAGAGGATATTTCCTGCGACCTACCAGACAGTTTGCTGGTGCCTCCCACTCGGAACTTGGCGATGGCCTGAGGCCCATCGTGGATGCTAACGCCTTTAGCTCGGCTTCGACTTGGACGAACCCTTGGTGGTGCGCTGTCCGAGTCCTCCGAGGAACTTAGGTCCTCAAACTGCCCTGACAAATAAATAAATAAATAAATGATTAGAAGACACAGAGCGAAGGGAGAACAGCAAGTTACTTTGTGGAAAATATGGGAGAAGATGCTCAAGCAAGTACCTGGTTTCATTCTTGGAGAACGTGAGTCAATGAGGCTAACGATCTTAGTGTAGCCATACAACATGGCAAGGGCACGCGCAGTCTCACCTTTAGCACTGCGGTCACCCACTTTAACTTTCTGTATATTAATAAAAGAGAACAGGTGCTGTTATCGTCCCTCCAAAAAGTGATCGCCTGTCCCGAGTGAGTCATAGACAATTTTAGTCTTTGACTACCAACAAAGAGCATATTTATAGCCAGTAACCAACTCACGTGATCAAGCAGGTACTGAACAATGATTTCATGTCCAGAAGCAGCAGCCTCCATCAGAGGAGTGAAACCAGACCCCGGCTCCCTGAGCAAAAGGGGGGAGAGAAAACCTTAAAAATAAAACTTTTAAGCAGATTATTGTTGCTTTGGTTTTGAAGATGTCTACAGACACTGACTTAACATTGGCATCAGCATTGTTATCCAGCAGGAACTTGACCATCTGCTGGTGGCCTGTGCTCGTGCAGTGGAACAGAGCTGTCCAGCCTTGAGAGTCCCTCAGTTCCAGCTCAGCCCCTTGCTTGTGAGTGAAGAGAGAGAAAATTGCTGAGGAGGTGATGATGTTGAAATTTCACCTCAAAGACATGATTAATAACATTTTTTTAGAAATAAAAAAACAGCAATCCAAACCGTTCTCGTCAATCTTACAGCATGAAAATCACTTGATCTTACATTCAACAATAGCACCGCTTTTTACCAACACAACTTGCTGTGTGTTATAGAGTTTTTTAGTTATTTATTTACCTGAAGCAGAAAATATGCTATACTTTCATTGCCACAGCTTGCTGCCAGCATCAAGGAAGTGAGTCCTTTGGCAGTTGTCGCATTTACATTTACACCGGCCTCCAGCAGGAGATTCGCTATGTTGTCGTGGCCAATGTAAGCCGCATACATGAGCGGGGTCCATCCTCCAATGTTCTTGCCATCCAGGTTCACCTCCCGCCTGGACACAAACATTCATAAGGAAGAAAATTAGGGGGGCACGAGCGCAGCAAATGACGAGGCAAGTGGTTTCTAACATAGAGGCTCACTTTTTAATGCGCTCAGACACAACGTCGTATTGGCCGATGGAGCAGGCGGTGTGGAGGTCCAGAGGGACATTCAGCTCCTCCGGTGGCAGCAGGGAGTCTCCCAGCCACATGGAGAGGCTGGCGCCCAGCTGTTCTGACTCACTGGCCTCATCACTTAACTCCGACATGTTCACCTGGAAACAGACAAAAAGCAAAACCATACAACGCTCTTAACTATAAAGTCCTGGACTCACTTTTTTCTTCTTCTGATGCTTCAAATATGGTGGGAAAGCCACTGCATGTTGTAAAGAAGTCCACGCAAACTAAGCTGACTAACACAGGCTTGTAAACTGCAGTTACTGCACAGCTTGTGCTGGTTTTAATAGTCCAGCTAGTTCCCAACATTGCTCTTAAAGCTAGTTTAGCTTAGCAAGAGGACTGCTTCTGCCCACCATAACGCCAGGCTTCTAGTACACGTAATGAACTAGAATAAATCCGTAAAACACAAGTCAACACATATTTAATAGTGTAGATATGTGCATTTTTTTTAAGTTTATAAAGGGAAAACAAAAACCAACAAAACTTACACTCAGCAGGCAGTTTATTTCATCAGCAGCTCAAACTTTTCGTGTTTTGTATGTCACATTCAATTGTGCCCGTGCTGAAACACACCCCGCCCTTTCCTGTTTGAAACTCTCAGGGGGGAAAAATCAGTAGTTTACCAAATGATTAAAGGAATAAAAGTTGTGTTCTGCAAAATGTTGCCTCGTGTATAACTTTTGTTTTCTGTTGCAAAACTTAGAAGTTGTTTGACTTCAGAATACTTTCATCTTTTTTTCTTTGTAGAGATGTATTCCCCGTTTGACGACCTCTAAAGTGTTAACGGTCAGAGCAACCTGAAATGAGCAGATGTGATTGAATTTTGTGGCGCGACAAGCAATATACTTTTGACATGTTGTTGTATAAAATGCACAGGTAATAGCCCCATGCCGCTTTAGGCAAATGTACTGCAGTTTGGGGATTGAATCAATGTCATGGTTTAATGGGACACTAAGTGTAATGTAACCCTCATCAATGCTGCTAACTCTAACCTGTGCTTTCCTGGCTGTGAAAAGTAAAAAAAATTCTCTGTATTATGAAGTTTTTACAAACACAAGTTTTAGAAGAAATGCTCAGGCGACTATAGTTGCTGGGTGTGTCAGTGATGGGCAAGGGGCTGAGTACAAGGGACTGCTCAGCCATTTTGAAAACAAAAGATGATTGTGGATTTTAGGAAGACAAAGTCAAAGCCAAACACTGTTTCCAACCCTGGGGAAAGAGGTGGTGGACGACTACAGATGTGTGGGAGTCTACCTTGACAATATACTGAATTGGAAATGTACTGCTGAGGCCGTCGACAAGAACAGAACAGACTGTACTTCTTGGGGAAGCTTAAGTCCTTCAACGTCTGCTGCAACGTGTTAAAATAAAAATGTAAAATAATCTTTTGGGAACATTACCTGAAAGTCCTCAAAGAGTCTTACAAAATAACAATTAAGAGTATCTTCTTTTAGTGTTCCCAAAAGGTTTTTGTCAAGGTTTAGGAAATAAACTTTAAGTTAGTTTCAGTAAAAAAAAAAAACTGGTGCTTTAACAGCTTCCCAACATACCCTTTTTTTAGGAGCCCTAAGTCTCACTATAAGTCACTGAAAATAACTTTTAAGCATTCTTCAAAGAATAAAAGAAAAACAAACAAACATGCAGATGATCTTTTGGTCTTCAGTCTTGATTAGCTTTGGTCCCCAGCTGTGTCTTACTGTTTGCTCAGTGCATGAAGTGGAACATGATATCAAATGTAACGAGTCGTTGTCATAATATGTCAAACAAAAGATGTCTGACTTTAAATTGATTGCTGACATCTTACCGTGTGAAATGAGGTTAAATTTCTTAGGCATGTGATCGCAGGTGTGAACAATGGCAGTATTTATAGGCAACGCCTATAGTTTTGTACAGTTACAGATTGAGTTAATATGCCTTTGTTGTCATACAATCTTGAGGTCAAATTACAGGGAAGCAAACCTACAGACTTCAAGTTAGTTATGTCATCAGAAGATTATTGACAACACCAAGATGTACAGTTCAAATAGAAGTGAAGTTTACTTAGTTCTGGCTGCTGTTTCACACTTTAAATGTGGTGTGACTGCATACTGGGAACCAACCTTTTTGACTCCGCCTGCCACCCATCACTGTATAACTTCTCCCTGTGAAGCTACTCTTACAGTCCTTGCCTAAAGTTTGTTCATTCTAGTGCAGAAAACTAAATGATTTAAACAGATTAACAAACCCTAAGCTTAAATTGTTAAGGTAGACAACTGGCTTTAGTAAAGATGTGTGTTAGCGTTACATTATCACACAGATTAAAGACATCATTATAAAAAATATAAAACATGTTTATTTAGACACATGGTTTGAACATCAGGATTATGATTAAGATGATTTTTTTCTCAACATGTCTTCAGGAAATGCTCCGGTGTTTTTGTTCCTTTTAGAATTCCTATCAGGAGTCGCCCACTGTGCTGCCTGTGAAATAGAACTTATTTCCAGCCTAGTGCACCGTGAAAAGTTTGCTTTCAGAATAGATGGGTTAAAGGAAATTAAAGCAGAATTCGTCTTTGGATGGAACAAAGACAAAAGCCGACGTCTCTTCCTGAGTCTGTGGTATTGGCTTGGCATCATCCTGGGCTTCGGTTTTCTGCAGGTCCCCCTCTGTGGTCGGTTGCTGGGTTTTGACTTCAAATCTCCGATGGAAAACTGACTTCTTTGGGGAATCTGACACAACTTTGACCTGAGCAGATGCAATTTCTGTCGGGGGGGGGGGGACACGACACAAACCTGCCAATTAACAACACTTTTCACCACATAGGCAATCTTTAATGTTCAGATTACAACACTCCCACCAACCCACTTACCACTCTGAATGAGTTTGAACTGCCGGCGCTTCTCATCTTCCATTTTCTTCCTGTAGTCTCCAGTCATGACGCTCATCACTTGCCTCTTCTTGACCAGAGGAGCTTTGGAGCTACGCAGAGTCTTCAAGGCGCGTGAGGCCTCCTCCTCTGCAAGGAGAAGACACGTCAAAACCTCAAGGGCAATTTCAGGTGATGACGTCTAACATTTGAAGCTTTCGATCAGACCACCAAAGCATAATTTAAGTCCCCCGTGTAAATAATTCCCTGGGCATAGATATAACCCCAATATAGAAAAAACTCCACCTCACCTGCCAAACAAAGTAGCAAGGGACCCAGACTGAAACAGACACGAGACAACCACCAAAGGTCATCCATCCAACACATACTGTTTGAGAGGGTTTAGTGTTTTGCATTTGTCTGACATTGTTTCGCTTCCCTTTGTGGATATCTTTGGATTCCTTCATGGTTGTAACTAAAATGACCATTTTGAGTTTGATCAAACTGGTCAAATTTTACATCAGATTTTGATAATTTTGCATCTTCTTTGATCATTTTGCGCCTTCTTATGGTTGTTTTAGTTACATTTTGGCAATTTTCATTGTCTTTGTAGCCATCTTCTAACTACTTGGGATCGTTTTAAATGTTACATTTAAGCTTCAGTTTGGTTGTAACGTGCCAAATTTTGGTCACTTTGCATAATTTTGGAGCCATATTGTGTCATATTTTAGTTATTTTGCATCTTCCCGAGTCACATTTGGAACATGTGGTTGCTAATTGTGCTTATTTTCCAAGCTCTCTCTACCTATTCTACATATCTTTGTGGTCATTTTATATCTTCATTGTCATCCTGTTGGCTTTTGGGCCAGAACATTTTATAAATTCATTGTTATTTTCTGTGTTTTCATACTTTTCTCACCACACATTGATAATTCTGCGTGTACATTTTTGCCATCCTATGGCATTTTTCTCATTTTCTCTTTGTTACAATTCCCTTTTTCATCATTTCCTGGACCTCTCATTTCATGTTACCTTTGTGGTACCTTTTTGGCATATAACTGGATGCCCCATGGAACTGCACACAAGTCCACTGAGACAAAACTGTAATCATTGTCTGTGGCCCACAGAAACAAAGAAAGTGTTATCAGTCACTTTGAGACGCTCTCTCTAAAACCTAATTATCACGTTAGAAATCTCGGGGTAATATTGGACTCAGACCTGAACTTTAACAGCCACATTAAATCAATAACAGCAGCAGCTTTTTACCATCTAAAAAACATTGCCAGAATCAAAGGAATAGTGTCTAAACCAGACTTAGAAAGACTAATCCATGCGTTTGTCTCCAGCAGGTTAGACTACTGTAACGGCCTGCTCACTGGGCTCTCTAAACGGGCTGTAAGACGGCTGCAGTACATCCAGAATGCTGCTGCTCAAGTCCTGACTAGAACCAGGAAATACAACCATATTAGTCCAGTGCTCAGGTCTCTGCACTCGCTTCCTGTTATTCAGATAATAAACTTTAAAACAGCTCTGCTTGTGTACAAGTCTCTTCACGGTCAAGCGCCAAAGTATATCTCTGACATGTTAGAGCCATAAGAACCAACTCGGGCTCTGAGAACCTCAGGGAGGGGTCTCCTGCTGGTGCCCAGAGTCAGGACTAAACAAGGTGAGACTGCGTTTCAGTTTTATGCCCCTAAAAGCTGGAACAGTCTTCCAGAAGATGTGAGACAGGCCTCAACTCTGACAATGTTTAAATCCAGCCTGAAAACAGTTCTATTTAGCTGTGCATATGACACCTGAAAGTATTTTATCTGCACTCTTCACTTTTAAATGAATTAATGATTATTTTGTATGTTTTTTTGGAATGATTGTATTGCCTTTTTGTGATTTTATGTAGCTTTAAAGCACTTTGAATTGCCTTGTGTACCAATTGTGCTCTACAAATAAAATGGCCTTGCCTTACCTACTAGTACATGAGGTTTTTTTTTTTTAAATCTTATAAAACACTAACTCTGTTTTGATGTTCCTTTCTGGGACTTCATTCCTAATTCCAGCTGCTCAATACACCAATCGAGCTGCCTGTTCAGCTGCTCCTCTGAACTCTAAAATACAGAAAGACACACATGTAATCACTCATTTAACTATATCAAAATGGAATCCACCAAAATTGCTTTAAAAGAAAACTGACCAGCTCTTGATCAGCTTGACTCTCCTCAGTCGGCTTCTGCTGTGTCTCAGTACCCAACGTTTTCTTCTTTCCAGATTTCTTCTTCTTAGTTTTGGATTGCACTGACAGTTCGGGAGCAGTGATAACCTCTTTCAGAGGCGAAGGATTCTCCTCCCGGACACACTGTTGGTTAGGTGAAGAACAGGCGTCTGTCGTCTCTGCTGTGTCCATGTCCTCTGCAGGCGTGGCGGGAGGGATTTGAAAGTTGAAAGCAAAAGCAGAGCCTTGCCCCGTGAAGGATACCCGACTTGTTGCTGCCTCAGTCCGGTTTGACGGAGATGCTTTCTCCTGAGGTGCTGGTGAGCTGTCAGTGACAAAGTCAAACCTGAAGGAGTTGTCACTGCGAGTCCAGAGGCGCTTCTCGGCTCTAAGTTCAGCAGTTGTGGGGCTTTTTGATTTAGCGTCAATATCTGTTGCGTGAACAGCAAATACACACAGACAAGGGGTAAATTAACTCACTTAGACTTGCATCTATTAATGAAGGTTTGATGTCATCGAAACTGACGGTCAAAAATGCATAAAATGTAAATTAAGACATTTTAAAAGCCCAACTTAATTTAATCTTTTTCTCTTTTGTCCGGGCTTTACTCACACTTTTTAAAATCTACATTAGTGTCAAATAGGGAACTTGTATAAAATGTAATTAGCGTCGGGTTCATAAAATAACCATGTAGGTACCTATAAACAGCAGTCTTTGCTCGGTCATGCTTTCTTCAAGTATCGCGGGTTTCAGATGAAACGAGCCTGTTTGACCGAATTGTTCAACCCAACACGTCTGAGACTAAAACATGCTCAGAGAATTAGGCTTCCGCAAATGATTAAATTCTCCTTCTGCATCAGTTTACATGGTGAAACCGTCCACAAACTAAAAAACTCACCACCGGTGTCACTTGGGAAGAGGTCCGTCCGGTAATGTTTCCCCAACACTTTGTAGTTCCACTGTGTCGTGTTCAAAGTGATCCTACGCTTGAGAAACAGAAGTCACACAGATGCATTTGTTCAATTATGTCGTATGTATTGACTGGAGTAAATTAGTATTTATTTCGTGAAAAACATTAATTCAACGTATATTGGAAGGTTTTGTGTTTCTTTTAAAAAAAAAATCATTATTATAGAAGTGGTCTACTGTAGCATTTTGTTTTGTAATAATGAATTCAAAAGCCTCACTGCAACAAATAACATATTACTATTCCAACAATACAGAATCAGAAGTACGTTAAAGAGTAATTGTTGACGAAATAGATGATTTGTGTTAGCGGGCTGCGCTCCGTATCAGCTTCCCTCCTTTTTCAACAAAGCCACAAAGGATCAGAAAAGCTGTCTCCCCTCTTTTGGCATTAAGTTGAACGAGATCCCAGAAAATAAGAGAAAATGACAATCTAATCAGGTTGTGTCAGCTGCAAAATTGTACTGAATGAGCACTGTTGCAACTTAAAAGCAGTTTAAGAAAAAGAAAAACTTCATTATTATAATTATCATTAGTTTTATGCTGGAGGAAACACTCAGATTGTATTGGGTGGATTGGAACTGCAATAAATTCGGATAATTTTGTTCCTTTTCTTAAAACCTGTTCAGTTTGTGTTTGTCTAAATACGAGTATTTGATAGGCGGGAAGATCTGTGAATTGATGATTTAACTGCCGTTGAGGGATAGACTATTGTTTTGGCAGCGATCCCTATTTTGTTACTTTATTAAATAAAAAAAGAGAGGCACCTTAAATAGTTTGATCGATCCTGATGCTGCAGGGTACTGATGGTACCAAGCTAAGAAGTATTTTACGGGCACGAATGAATCAAAATCATTGGAGATGAATGACTCATTTTTGAAAAAAGGGGATTTCGTCTATATGATGTTGTATGCAGGTTTGGTGATCCTCATTCGATCTTCTACCAATCACATTCCTTCAGCGGTTTGAGTCTGGACCAATCCTGTAAGTCTCGGGGCGGGACTTAGAGTTTTGCTCAGCTCTGCTTATAAATACCACCTCGTACCGCACGGGTAATATAGAGAGAAGACAAGCAAAGAGGAAACTGTGTGATCCCGGGATAAAAATAAACACAAACGGTAAGACAATTTGCCAACTTCTTTTATTATTTCCTGCTATAAAATTTGTGAATGGTCATCAATGGATATGGTACAATTCCACGTTGTTCGTAAACGGTGAAATGTGAAGGGACAATGTTTAATCTATTGGCAACAAAACGGCGCGCGCCATAGCCATAAGCTAACTGGTAGTTGCATCTCAAGTGTTAATTTAAAACCTTTCTATCTAGTAAGCATAAATAAAATGTATTTTTATAGTCCCATTCTCTTGTATTTTTAAGTATACTATTAATTTTGGGGACGGCTGTCTTGATATGAATGTTAGCTGTGGTGGTAGCTAGCTGGCGCCATTTTGCAACCGTCCATGCTAGCTTTTAATTTGCTCGCTAGACAAGCAAAGAAACGTGTGTTTTCTCTGCAGCTTAATGGTGGCTGGGCTTTACGTGGATCTTCACACGAATGACATGCAGTTGCATCAGTTTTGACATTGGACGCTATTTTATCTCATGAGGGAAACCACCTGATTCCCATGTGAGAAGTTCCCGTGTTATTGTTTGTAGGTTTTTTTTTCATATTTGTGATTACCATACAGTGGGATTTATTTGAGGTACATTGTATTATTAAAATGTAGGCGACCCGTGTGTTATCGTTGTAACTGCCAGACTCGATCGATTGAGGTTTTTTTTTATTGGGCAGTTCGATTAAGGTCTGATCATAAATTCGTGGGAAAGATTAAACGTTTTGTGGTTTTTGTTTGTTTTTTTCAGCTCCACAGCTGAAAAATGGCTCGTACCAAGCAAACCGCTCGTAAATCCACTGGAGGAAAGGCGCCCAGGAAGCAGCTGGCAACTAAAGCAGCCAGGAAAAGTGCGCCATCCACTGGTGGAGTCAAGAAACCCCACAGATATAGGTACACATGCGATAAGGGCAATGCAGAATTATAGTGGTCTTACAGTGAATTGTAAATTTCCTCTGTACTTGTGTTCTTAACTATCCATGTAATTTAACATACTTTTTTGTTTTTTTTACAGGCCAGGAACCGTTGCTCTGCGTGAGATCCGTCGGTACCAGAAGTCCACTGAGCTGCTCATCAGGAAGCTGCCTTTCCAGCGTCTTGTCAGAGAAATCGCCCAGGATTTCAAGACAGATCTGCGTTTCCAGAGTGCAGCGATTGGTGCTCTCCAGGTAAGATTATATATTCTTTGTTTTAATATTTCACATTTGCATTATGGCTGCACGATCTTGGCTAATTATGATTAATAACTTAAGTGGGTTTCTTAACCCAACCGGTTTGTTCATAAGAAAGGCTTACTGCCTGCTTGATTTGAGACGAGCCAAGATCAACAAAAAGTTGGTTTCTTAATGTATGCACTGTTTCTTATTTTAAACAAAGCAATTTTTTTCCCCTCCCCACGTAGGAAGCCAGCGAGGCATACTTGGTTGGACTGTTTGAGGATACCAACCTGTGCGCCATTCACGCAAAAAGGGTTACCATCATGCCCAAGGATATCCAGCTGGCCAGGCGAATCAGAGGAGAGCGTGCATAGATGTTCAATTTGGGTTAAAACTTTTTAGATGGGTGGGGGGCGGGAGTGACGGGGGTTTGTTTTTTGTAAATTTCGAACTATTACCAGCATGTGTGCCACATGACTTGTTTGTAGTTTCAGGTATGTTTTTGTACTTAATTTTTCATTTCACTCGACGTTCTTTCAAACTGTCCCTTTCAATGTAGACAAGAGCTTCACACCTGTAAATGCCCATATTCTGTTCCTTTCTCAGGTTTTTTTTTCTTAATCCTGTGTGTGCATGTCATAGGACTTCTTGTTGTGCTGTAAATAAACTTTCCGCTACCTCATTTGGACTCTTTCTTGTGACGTTGACCCCAAGGCAAGCCCCCCCCCTTAAGAAAAGGTACCACCCTGTTCTTGTAAGAATGAGAAGCCAACTGTTTAAACGAGAACATGCTTTAACTAAATTTGGTCCTCGGCACTTCACATCCCAAGATTTGGTCTAGGTTGGGGGGGCTTGAGTAATGTTGGCTTCTCCTGGGGGGTATTCCACGAAAATGCGAGTGCACAAGGAACGAAAGAAGCCCTGACAAGTGGATGGTGGAAAAATGGAGATGGCAGAAAAGGAGAGCAAGACTAGGGCTGTTATTTTTTTCGGCAGCTTAACAAATAATGTTTATGGAGCTGTATGAGGATTTTAAGAGTCATCACCAGAAATGGTAATAAAGCGAAGAAACGACATGACAAACAACTACAGACAGACTAAATGCGTAAGTTATGAAAGTTTCATACCATTGTTAGACCTTTATTTTAAAGCGATACTCCGGAGTAGATTCAACCTGGGGTCATTTGAACCGTGATATCCAGCCAAGTAGCCCACCCAGCTTCAAAGTAAGATGAGGGTTGATCTACTACTGTAGACAACAAAGTATATGCTATATTCTACATGTTTTTTTATGAATTTTTATGTTGTAGAGTTGTGAATTTATTTTATCAATGGAGAAATTGAGCAGCCTTGCTTTGTTGTCTACAGTAGTAGATCAACCCTCATCTTACTTTGAAGCTCCCAGATCAAGGAAGTGACGTCGACGCAGCTTTAGCTGCAGAGAAGCTATCAGGCTTGTGTTGATAATAATAAACTCCTGGACTTTTTTCAAACTTCCAAATGCATCGTTTTGTGAGTACAGACCATATTTGTACTACTGTAGAAGTTTGGTGTCATGGCATGTGATTTTAGTGTGGTAATTTTGGAGATAAGGCCAGGATCCATTAACCCTTGTACGAAGCTATTCGGGATAACTCAGTAACTCAGCCTATGTTCAGCCAAGATCGAAAAAACTGCGGGTGGGCTCCTTGGCTGGATATCACGGTTCAAATGACCCCAGGTTGAATCTACTCCGGAGTATCACTTTAATGTCCTCATGTATTTATACTCTCCTCTTTGTGGTATTTGTTTACATAAAGCATGCTGTATTGTCTCTGTATGAGATGTACAGCACAAATATACTGGCCCTGCTCAGTTTATTAATAACCCAATAATTGACACGCATCATCATACTGCAGTGACTATATTATTGTGACTGTGACCCACATATTATTTTTTTCACTGTTACATCTCAACAGGAGCAATCTTAACAGCCAAAAGCGTACCTGGCAGCAAGTGAAGGTAAAGTACAGGAAAATATGTCAGAGTGGTAAGTAGCCTTTGAAGAAATGTGTTGAAATGTGTGTCCAATAAAGAGAGCACCAAACTAGATATGGAAGAAACTGAAAATAAAAAAGATCAAGCTAACGATTATGAAACTGGAGAGGGATGTTACTATAAATTCAGATAAAGGAGAATTTCGTGTTGTGAACTGTATTTAATTCTGTTTTCTCTCCACAGCTTGAGAAACTAAACAATTCAACACAACTTGAACTCAAACTTGTCATTATTGTACGGTTCATGTAAAGTGTTAGAAATGTGTTTATACATTTATATTCAGTGGGGTGCCATGACCTAAACGTGTGGAAAGTTATGAATCATCTCTGTCCAATTAGCCTTCTTACACTTGCTCTCACTTAAACTGCTACTGTGTCAATGCTAAATTATGAAAAGAAGTTCTAACTCAAAGGTCACAACAATAAGGATCAATGGAAATTTGTGTCCCTGTACAGGTCCCTCACTGTGTCAGGAGAAACTGAGTCCTTTCAGGCACTGGAACCTCCAGGGACTCAAAGAAAAAAAGACTTTTGCCTGAAAAGTTGTCCACAAGACAAAATGTATAAAATATTAAGTATAATATCAAATTTAAGATGGCTCTGTCAGAAGTCAGCCATGGTGCCTGAGAACTTTAAGCAGTGAACCTGTATTTAATTTGGCCAAAGGTCATTTCTATCCGTGCCCTTGTAGCATGTGCATGTGCATGCCCTTGTTCCTGGATCAGGATATGGCGTGAGGAGGTACTGCCAGCATGCATAGCCTCTGTCCCCATGGAGGACACCATTGAACTCTCCTGCAGAATAAGATAAATGTTGGATGGATATACATGTGTTAAGACTTAAGGCAATTTGATGCAATGTGTGCCTTATATGGCTATCTATAATAAAGTATGACGAGCACTTTAAATTCCTTAAGATGACCTCTACACCTGACCTCTCATTAGATTACCAAAATTCTGCCTATGCTATATACACCTTACTTCAAAAGTACACTCCTTCGGGTAAGGAAAATTCTCACGCCTTGTGCAAACCTCTGTGCCAGTGAGAATGCTCGGAAGATCCTAGAATCATGAACTGATCCCGGCCATTTAGCCTCAATGTTGGAAATGAAATGAGCTCCATCACAGATCATCTGTATGCACGGAGGATAGGAGTCAATGAGGTACTTGGTTTCACAGGGCATAAATGTAACATTGCTCAGCATTACTCAAAGGGGTTGATGTGGTATTTTTCAAAATGAGAAATCCAGTTCAGAGTCTATGGACAATTATCCCCAAGTGTACCTGAACATTTAGGATATGGAAAAAATTTCGGTTTACATAGTCAGCCTCCACGGGTCCAGCAGGGGCCTGGATGCGTACATGGGTACAGTGTAGTGCACCGATAACTTTAGGGAAGCCTGAGGGAGATGATGAACTTAATGCAAATACTTCAGCTAGTAGGTTGTTTTACATTATCAGCTACTGTAAATGTGGAGCAGCAGCCTGAAAGGACAGAGGTCCAAATTCTTCTGTACACATTCCATACGCAATCTTGTCCCCCCCCCCCCCCCCCCCCCCAAAATTCGCAATACTGACACTCTCCCTCTCTTCAAGTGTTAACTCAAAACCCATCCGTTCAAGTGTGCTTACCTCCAGTGATTGCTCCGATCTGTGTATTTTTAATATGGTATGATGTTTTAATTCCTGCGTTTTATCTAATATCTTGTTTGTACAGTGTCCTTGACTGTTTTGAAAGGAGCTTTCAATAATTTGTATTATTAACATTATTACCTGTCCCCCATTTTTCTGAGTCTGGTCCTACGTGGGTGTAGATCAGTTACCATGGTTACTCAGCGGGCATTCAAATAAGCCACGTTCGTGGAACGGAACTCTCTCTAAGTTTAGTCAGAAGTAGCGAGAAAAGCCAGGCTTTCCGCTAAGCCAGCTTCGTGAATACCCCCCTGGAGCGGCTCATATCAGTGGAGAAATAGTTTAGTATACAAACATGATGTTTGCTGTCAATGATTTTATACTAGTTCCAGAAGAATTGTAGCCTGGGAATTCCGATGCTGCTTTGCGAGCGATTTCATTCACACTGCAAAGGCAGCCTGGAAACCACTGCCCTTATTTTTGCCTGAGTTAGGGAACCAATCACAGGAGGGGGGGGGGGGGGGGGGGGGGGGGGTGTACGATGACGCCGTCTGTGCGCTACACCGAAGCTTGTAGAGTGTTAATCCAACATGGTAGCGGACACAACGTTACCGTTCGATGCAGCCTTAGAAAATGTTTTAAGTAGCTTAGAACGCAAGTTTACTTTTAAAAAAGAGCAACGTTTGGCGTTGAAAGATTTCATTGCCAAGAAGGATGTATTTCCTCGTCGAATTTCTGTCGCTCTACATACGTCATCTGGTATAAGTGATACAATTGGCTATGAATCGCGCGCAAAGCAGCATGGGAAGAACCAGACGCCATTTGATAGACATTCGTAGCGCCCAATAAACGGCTCTAGGCATTCGTAAACCACGCCTCAAATACGAGAAAATGCACACCTAGTTCCCAGAACACCATCTCATCGAGATGTGGACGCGTCAGCCAGGCTAGAAGAATTGGGGTTTAGTGTAGTCTTGATCTCCAGTCATCTGGAATAATATTGGCAATTTTGCTGTCTGCTGGAAAATGTTGTTTTTCCCACAAAAGTATAAATGTGGAGTAATTGGTGCCATTTTCAAACTACTGTTAAACAATAGAAAGTACTCGATGTAATTAAACAAAAGCATTTTTAATCATGTTTAACAAGATGATGTGTAGCTGAACAATCTTTGCAGCAATGGACGGTGTCATTACTACAGTGCTGTCAAATGAAATTAATCTATTCCACAAAAATCTCAATAAATACCAGGATAAAAACATAAGCTCTCCATCATTTATCTTCCTCCGTCTCTTCATCTGAGGTGGATATTTGCTCATATAGCTGCTTCTCCAGCTGTTTATCAAGTTCCGTCTCTTCTCTCAGCACGCACCACAAGAGGAAGGCGGTGCCAAACAAGCTGATGGGGACTACCTTCCACCAAGGCCGTTGATGCTGGCTACCCATCGAGCGGTCAACTTTCCAGGTCCTGTGACTGGCCTTACTGGTGGAGAACTTGATGGGCTCGTTGTTTACCTCCACCTCGTCTTCTGTAGGGGTCTTCGGCCTGGCTGAGCTCAGAGCTAGGGAACGCACACTGTTAAGCCTGCTGATGAAAAACAAGAACAGTTATATTAAACTATATCCGTGAAGTAATTTATTTGAAATAAGTCTTTATTTTACAAACATACACAAAAAGCACTGTTGTGACATAACTGCTTTCACTTCGGATCAGCACTGTAGGATGTTCATTTATGAAGTCATTTTACACCGTTGTATAAAGACTGAAAGCACTGGACTTGAATACTAGTTTCAAGAAGTCCTTTTTTCCCGAAGGACAAAGGCATTGTGATCTGGTGAATTTAATCTTTAATTCTTCTGAATGGTTCAAGCTAAATCTTTTCACAAGAGGGGAAAAATAAATACATTTAAATCAAAGCAAAGGTAGGGCTTTGACAATTATGTTTTCAAAAACACTTTCTATTTCATATTATTTTTTTTCAATCTTTGTTAAGAAAGGATGTAGAGGTCATAATGATGATGCCATCCTGAGACTAGCCCTGATGCTGCTCCACTGACAGAAAGCTACAACGATCATCTTTAGTAACACTGGCAAAAAAACACGGTCATTTGAATGTTGGTCGTAAATGTCAGCCCTATACGTATTCATAACAAACGATGACCTACGGATTTAGTCAAGAACGTCATATCTGTGGACCACCGTGAGTCATCTGAACTAAAGTTTACATTGTCATTGAGTAATAGCTACCATTACTATCCATACTCTCTTTGACTACTCAACAGATTTCCACTCACCTCACAGTCGTCGAAGCGTTTTTGATACATATTCCACGAACGAGAGTCACTCGTGTCAGACTGCGGAAAACTCGTCCTGCTGTTGAAGACATCTCGAGCCAATGGTCATCTTACTTCATACAGCGTTAGGTAAATTGAACCGAAGGTTCTCCAACTAACTGGTCAGGTCATGTAACGCATCGTTGTGCAACCTTGAATTTCTTCCGATGCAGTCATTGGACGGCGTGCTTGTTCCGTTCCGACAAATTGTAGAGGGAACGTCTATTCCTGTAGTAGTATATTCCCTATCTTTAAAAAATATATATTCAATATTAGTTCATCATTAAAGAAATGAATAGCGGTTTTGAGCTTAATATTGTATTACTTTTACAAGACAATGTGGTGAACCGACGACATATTACTTGTATGTGTAAAAGAGACATTGTATTGCTGAGTGTTTAAAGATTTTTTTAAGACACTTTAAATTCTAATTATTCCCGTTTATCTGAATGTGAATAAGGTTTTCTTTTAAATGTTTATGGCCGTTTCAGGCCGCCGTCCGCCAATCAAAAAACATGCACAGATTTTCGCCCAATCACGGTTCGCCTGACTGACGGTACTTCCTGGTTTAGTACCCACGCTTTGCGTCTAGAAACTTATACGCTTTCTTCTCTTTCAAGTAAGTCTGTGATCTTTATTTGAAATCTTTTTTAAAGTCGCATGTACGTTTAAGTATGTCTATTTGAAACTGGGAGAAACAGTGATACACGTGGTGATGCACGTGTATGTTTATGTATGAAGAGGCGTTGGAGAGAGATATCAATTTAGTTTTTATCTGTTTTCTTCTGAGGGCACATGTCTTGCTTGTATTTGTTTGGTTTGGTTTATCACATAATGTTGGAGAATTATCTTCCAAGGCTTGTCTTCCGACCAGTTTCTTAGTCCATACAATATGTCTGTTTGCATTAACACACACTCACTTTTTAAATATGTGTTTGTAGAAGTCATGGCAAAAGACAAGTCTTCCAAATCGGAACTAAATCTTCCTAAGAAGAAGAAGAAGCTAAGCTCAAACGAGAGTCAAGTTCCAACGGAAGAAATAATGGAGACTAAAGTTAAAAAGAAAAGGAAAAATGTGGAAGCAGAGGTAAGTAAAACAGTAAAAACTGAAATAACGAAATCAAAATTGAATGTATTGATCCAAAAGGCTGTTATAAAGTCATTGTGTGTAATGTTGTTTTCCTTTGATCGTCAGTGATAGTCAATAGTCATGAATTAAGAATTATTCATCACGAGTAGCCATTGTGTATGGTTATTGCTGTAGGCAGGAATGTCCTCGTCACAAAAGAGCTCAAGAAGCCTCTGATTGAACACAATCTTTAATCACTATGTTTTGCATTCTTCTTTGCACAATCGACTCCATGGGCTCTAGAGCAGTCCCCAGCAAAAATACGTCTTTCTTTATCCATTTTATCAGTTTCCTTGTGTCTGATGCTGATGCTCCAACAGTTGGCCACAATCATATTATGTTCTCTAGCACAGATATGCAACATTTGGATAAAATAAGCAACATCTTTGTGCATACGCTGAAGGGACCTACATCTCCTCAAGAAGTCTCCCTGTCCCTTCCAGTGTTGCATTTCCAGTCTAGTCAAATGTCTACTCTTTTTAGATGCGCTTTTCTCTAATCAGACTACTGAAGACCTGATAGTTCACAAAAATAACATTTCTATTTCCTTCAGGAGGCTCCAGTACAGATTCCCTCTGCAACTAAGACAACAGATAATAAAAAACAGAAGAAGGACAAGAAGCGCATAAAGAAGCAGGCGACAGAACAAACACAACAAACTGAGGTGGGGATATGAGCTGTTGAAGATGTCTTTTTTTTATGAAAGTTGTAGATGATTCAGTTTTTTTAACCTGAAATGTTGTAATTTAGTGCATAGAGCTTCTTATGCCAGAGGCACGTCTAATTTTCCATCAGAAATTTGAATTTTCATTTGGAGAAGAACTGATCCTCAGATTTTACAGCAGTTGAAGGCCTTGCTTTCATACTGTCTGTTTTTAACAAGTGTCTTTAATCTCACGGCATAAACCTTTTTCACGTGAGGCGTGTATAACAGTTTGTGATAGATTGTTGGAGATTAAGTTTGAGGACTGGCTTGGTGTGTCGCTTGCTGCGTGGAAGCATGGCTGTGCTGCCGGTACATCGATGGATTTTCCCGAAGCTGACCTGCGCAGCTTGGACCGTCTGCTCTTCTTCTGGAGGAAAACCCTCAATTTTTTCCGAAAAGTCTCCCCGAGGAAGCCGTAGATTAGAGGGTTCAGGCAGCTGTTAGAGAAGGCTGCCAACCTTACAGCATGTCCTGTCAGGGGGTAGTCCTGCCACAGGGTGCCACCGTCTGTGTCGCCTCTCAGGAGGTGAATGCTTATAAATACGTTCACCGGGAGCCAGCAGAGAAAGAAGACGAGCACAGCTGCAGAGATCATATGCAGGGCTCTCTGCCTGCGAGGCCTCTGCTGTGGGATGTCTTGCTCCTTTTGGCTGCGTTGGAGTACCCGTGCTATTCTCCAGTAGCAGAGGCTCAGGATGCAGAAAGGCAGCAAAAATCCCAGCATCACCTCCAGCCACTGAATCTGCGTCACGTTGGCAAAGCAGAAGTGGACTTCCCCTGCGTGTTGCACTTGAGCTACAGTGAAAGGCAGCAGGGTAAGGGTGGACGAGGACACCCACATGAGGCAGCAGCTGAGGCGTGCGTGCGACATTCTCCGTTTCATGGAGCTGGTCAGTGCGACGAAGCGGTCAAAGCTCATCCAAGTCAGGAAAAAGACACTGCTGTACATGTTGGCCTGCTGGAAAAGGTTCATGAAGGTGCAGAGGCCGGCGTTGTCGTAGTACCCCTGCTTCAAGTTGAACACCTCTATCATTGAGTCGGCCACCAAAAAGAGGTCTGCCACAGCCAGGTTCACAAAGTAGAGGTCTGGGGCTGTCAAGCGGCCCTTGTGGTCCAGATTGACTGCAAGGATGAGGATGTTCCCGATGAGGCCGACTGGAAACAGAAATGTGGTGTAGAGGCCAGAGAGAACGAGACTGACATTATAATACTGACAATTCTGCGAGGCGGCTTGTGGAAAACCAGAGATGGCAACCTTTGTGTCATTTGGTAGCACAGTGAGGTTATTCTCAATGATGACTCTGTAGTCCACATACATGGTCATGTCCATACTACACCTTTGTATTCAGCTGCATAACCTTTCAGCTACCTTGTCATAGCTTTCAGTTTCTTAGTGTTTTCATCATTCTCAGTGTCAGTCTCCTGTTTCTGAACGGTTACTCCCTGACAGACCGAGGAGTTGATACCTGGTCTTTTGCTCTAGATGGGGAACAGAAGTAAAGTAGGTTAACAGCTCGTCTCCAGCTGCTCAAGACTTAAGATTTGTAAAAGTTAAAATAATTTGCATACTGTAGCAATAAATCAAAATGGATCTGGCAGCACAGAAAATATGGGAATTGATCTAGCAGTACATGGAGATATCGCCTGCGTATATTTTTATGGTGTAACAGGTCCCATATTATGCCAGTCAGATGTGATGCCTTGCATAACCCGTGAAAGTTTACATACTTTACATTCAGTTGTACTTATTTCCACGGAAATAAATATGCTACTGACATTTGCAGCATATTATTGATTTTTTTCAGATTTTAGATCAAGAAATAATTCTTTAAAAAGTCTCTAAACTTCAGAAATCACATAGTGTATCGTGCGCATACAAAAAAAGCCAAAAAATACTGTTCAGAAATATAAGTTGTATGGTTTTGTCAACAACTGCAGGTCAGATTTTAATTATTTGCCATAGAACTAAGTTGATTTGTGTTAATTAATCAGCCTCAACTTACCTTTGTGTCTTTTCACGGCACGCAGTCCTGATAATCCTCTCTGTCCTGCTGCGGTAAAAGAGGACGTCTGAGAAAATCCAGAGAAATGTTGTGCACCACAACACACAATGCAGGCTCTTGCATGAGTGATGTCATCTTGGTTTGGGATTGAAATATCTTTCATTAAGTGCTTCTGCAGTTTGTTCGCATCAGAGTTGGTGGTCATATCAAACATTTGCTATGAAATTAGTTGAAGCGCCCTTTATTGCTGATGTGATTGTGTAAAGTTGGGACACAGTGCGTTTTTTTTAGCTCTTTGCACTAAATTCTGTTAACAGGAGAGTGATTGTATGATGTTAAAATATGTAAATATGGGAGTTGGGCTTTTTAGCAAAGACAGAGTGACGGCATATTTATACAACACAAGATGAAGGGCAGACGAGGTTAGTCTTGCATCATCTATTTTCTGTCAACATTGCTTTTTTCTCTTGGTTTTCAGACACTTATTTCAGCCTCTGTCTTACTTCACACATTTAGGTTTGATATTTAGGGTTTGGTATGTGTTTAAGAACCTGACTTCAACTGTTGCTGCTTATTGAGTGTGACTCAGGTTTTGACATTTAGCATGGCACCAGCATCTTATGTAACTCGTCCCCCGTATGCTTTTTCTTTTAGGTCACTGGTTTGGTGCCACTCTGTCTCCACTGTGACAATATGTCATCCGACGCATGTCCGTTATTTCTAGAACTGGTGCCCTCATTTACTTTAAAAAGAGCTGGAAAGTTCACTTTTAGTTTCTGTTTCATTTGACAGCTTTCGGAACATTATACCACAAAGACTATTGTCACTGTTGGCCTAAATCTAAAAAGACTAAGTTTCCTGTGTGGCATTTTTAGAGCTTCAGAGAATTTTCATGGCATTTGTCTAAATGGGCTTTTGTGAAAAGGGCTCTGCAAACAAGGGGTCATTTCCAAGAATTGTAGATACAAAATCTTATGTACCACCAACCAAGAGCTCCACCTCGATTGCCTTATTCAAGCTGCTGGTTACCAAAATCTGAATAAAGAAAACAAAAGGCACTGTGGCAAAATGCTGCACATTTATTTTTCATGTTTTTTCAATTCAAAGAATTTGTACTACAGTTTTTGCAAACTATCAGTCACGAAAGAGAAACGAAAATGCGCATCTATGAAACATTTACATAGTCAACAACAGGAAAAAGTATTTTAAGAATTGCTCAAGAATGTGTCTAAAATGTGAGCGCTCAGTTCAGTCTTTGAATTTAGAGCTGTTTTCCTCCTATGACTCAATGTCCTGCAGAGTGTCTGTGATCTCAATGCGTGGCGCTATGATGTTTCTGTTGGGCTGTGTGCCTCCCGGGCTGTTACAGCAGTCCCTCAGCTGCCTCAGCACTCCGTGGAGACTCTCTCGACATGGTCTATGCATGAGCAGCACGAGCACAAGGCTGCCGCTGCTCCCTGTGAACAGCACACACTCGGCTACGCTCAGAAAGGCTCGCTCGTGAGGGCTCAGGGCCCTGTAACTGACCAGCTGCGCTCCCCTTACCAGCGCTGCGCTGTAGAAGAGCAGGCAAAAGAACATAAATGTGGTGACTGTCAGGAACACGGGACCCTCCTCAGATCCAGACAGGAAACGTCCTTTAGATTTCCACTGCCGGACACACCCACTTATCAAAAGTGCTATTTGAAGGATGTAGGGAATCAGAAATGCCAGGCACAGCCTAGCAGCTGCATATGAAACACCAGCACGGGCCGGATCCATAACACAATCCTCCACTTCCTGGAAATTATCTCTGGGCCCGCGAAGTCCAGCCAGCAGCAGGGAGATGAGTATAGAAGTCAGGGTCACCAGTGCTACGCAGACCCCACGCCTCCTCAACAGGGCGTAGGATGGAGGATCAAGGGTCAGGACATACGCAATAAGCACCAAGACCAACAAGCTGCACAAAGAGGCTGTGTTGATGGTGAAGGAGAGAGCAGCACAGCCCAAAGCTGTGCTCCTCAGGTAGTCAGGCCTGTATGCCACAGTGTGGAGAGAGAGGAACAGGAGCAGCATCTGCAAACCACAAAAGACCCAGAGAAGGCAGTCGAGCCACGCCACACGTCTTTGGGCCCTGTAGGTCTGAATGAAGTTGTAGAGCAGGAAGCACCCTGCAAAGAAGCCCAGTCCAGCGAAGAAACTGTAGATGTAGTTTGCTCTGGAGGTTATGTCATTGGCTGCAATCGTGTCTAACACGGTGAACGGGGGGCTTTCTGGGGTGGAGAGTTCCTCAGCCGTGGAACTGATTGTAGTACTGACGAGAAATGATAGTGTGGTGTTCGTCTGAGTGGAGTCCGTGCTTTGATTAGACTGGAAATACAAAAAGGAAATAGTCACTGATGAAAGTTTACTCCCTTCTGCATCAGCTGCCACTGTCAAGAGTTTCTTCCCAGTGAGAGACGAACAACTTTCCTTTTATTGAACAATACAATTAAAAAAGCAACCTTGTTAGCTGTTGTTTATTCATTATTCAGCCTGTGAATCACTTCATTGGTTTCTCTCAGGAACACACTCTTACAACACAGTTCCTTCCTAAATTGAGTCACAACTGAATAAAAAAATTTGACCTGAAAGTGACATAATTCCCTTAAACGATATATTTTTATGTAAAATGCCAGCTACTTTTACCAAATGCATTCTGTCCAAAATATTTTTTAGACCTCGTCCCTGGTGGCAAAGCTTTGTCTGCTCCCTTTTGATGAACACATGTTTCCACTTACCATTTTTGCTTTCGTCACCCAGTCGTCTGTTTTGTATCCACCAGCCAGATACCGCTGATATACTCAAGGTTCTGAAAATGATGCTCGCTCCATGGGCAAGACTGCTCACATTGAAGGTTTTTAGATTTCTGTGGGCAGCACCCTGGTAGCATACTTTCAGAATGACTTCGTGGCCATGTGATCAAAACCTTTTCCTCCACTCAATCCCTCCCTCTTGTCTCTTTTTTTTTTTTTTTTCCTTCCATCACCGTGAGTGAGGTCCGTTAAATCGGAGAGCATACTGCGCCCCTTGTTTAACTTCCCCATAGTGGTTGAGAGAGGACAGTCTTTAAGTTGTGCCGTGGTTACAGCCTCAGGCAGGAAAGTACCTTTAATTTTGTTCAGCAGTTTTCCTCGGGGTACATTTTATTGAATCATTTGCAGAGCGTCAATTTTTTATTTTTATTTTCTGCTGACTAATGTGCACGTTTTCCATTTTGCACATTTTGAACAATGACTATTGCTTTCCTTTTCTCTGCACTAAAAGCTCTCATTAAGCGGGTGTTTATATTTAGCAGAGAAGAGCGAGCGCTTGAAATGCAGCACGAAGGTCGTCAGAACCACAGTAAATAAGTGACGTGCTCTCTCACACGGCTGTAGCTACAGGAAACGGCCCTCTGAGCTGCAGTGCAACAGGAAGTGATCCAAGTCTAAAAAGCGCGTTGAGTTTTCACTACTCTCTGCCGAAGGACAACAAAATTACATGTTCGATTGATAATTGGTCTTTGTACAAGTAAATTGGCAGGAAGCTACCTGCTGTTTCAGTCAGTTAGTTTCAGTGCATAAAAAGATTTCTAATTTATGTTTTATGTTTTTGTTTTTTTTCCTCATCAGTCTGCATATTTCACAATGAAGAAGCCAAAATAGTTTTTTTTTTTTTAAATTGTTGAAATGTCAAATTAATGTATTTGACATTTTCTAACGATACTCACAGTTGAGTGTCTGTTGCAGCATGCTCCCTACAGTGTTCCTGGACACGTTGCCATGATTTGGTGTGCACCTGTGCCTAATTGAACCGATTGGCCAAAAGCAAGAGGGCAAACGCCTGTCTTCACAGTTGATGGTGTATGTTTTATTTGAACTCTTGTGGTAAAGGAATGCCTAGAAGTGGCCACAATGAGTTGTTTTCTTTTTTTTATATTAGTAGATGATAATGATTAGTCTACTAGTGGTACACTAAAACATGCTACACAGAAAAGTTGATCCCCAGTCTCCATTTTTTTTTTTCTGCTGACTAATGTCCACGTTTACCATTTTGCACATTTTGAACAATGACTACTGCTTTCCTTTTCTCTGCACTAAAAGCTCTCATTAAGCGGGTGTTTATATTTAGCAGAGAAGAGCGAGCGCTTGAAATGCAGCGCGAAGGTCGTCAGAACCACAGTAAATAAGTGACGCGCTCTCTCACACGGCTGTAGCTACAGGAAACGGCCCTCTGAGCTGCAGTGCAACAGGAAGTGATCCAAGTCTACAAAGCGCGTTGAGTTTTCACTACTCTCTGCCGAAGGACAACAAAATTACATGTTCGATTGATAATTGGTCTTTGTACAAGTAAATTGGCAGGAAGCTACCTGCTGTTTCAGTCAGTTAGTTTCAGTGCATAAAAAGATTTCTATTTTATGTTTTATGTTTTTTTTTTTCTCACCAGTCTGCATATTTCACAATGAAGAAGCCAAAATAGGTTTTTTAAATTTTTTTTTTTTTTAAATTAATAGTTGAAATGTCAAATTAATGTATTTGACATTTTCTAACGACACTCACAGTTGAGTGTCTGTTGCAGCATGCTCCCTACAGTGTTCCTGGACACGTTGCCATGATTTGGTGTGCACCTGTGCCTAATTGAACCGATTGGCCAAAAGCAAGAGGGCAAACGCCTGTCTTCACAGTTGATGGTGTATGTTTTATTTGAACTCTTGTGGTAAAGGAATGCCTAGAAGTGGCCACAATGAGTTGTTTTCTTTTTTTTAATATTAGTAGTTGATAATGATTAGTCTACTAATTGTACACTAAAACATGCTACACAGAAAAGTTGATCCCCAGTCTCCATTTTTTGCAGAATCTTCATCAAGTAGGCTGCCGTTGACAACTTCTCTGTTCCTTTTTTTTAAGGGTTTTCACGGGTACATGCTGTAAGTTTGTGCATCTCCACCCTTGCATGATTTAGAAGTCTCCCTCCCCCAGCACACCTGAATAGGTCAGCTCATCAAGCTCTGGTCTGTGGCAAAATGCATTATAAGAGGTTAGAAGTTATAGAAGAAGAAGTTCAGATTCATGATTCGTCTCTAAATGTCCCTTTCTTCGAATCGTCCTCAGTCCATGACGACTTCTCTTCAGCCCATGGTGACCTTATTTGATTCTGTTTAGGTTTCCATTTCATTCAGCTGGTTTCTTACTCTTCAGTCACATTGACTCCTGTTTCTTCCCAGGTATATTTCATACCTTTTTTTGTGTGTCCCTGTCCAATTTTTTTAGGTGTATTTCTTTGTGTTTCTGTCCTGACTCTTTAACATCCACCCTTCTACACGGTTGACTGGGAACAACCAACATCTTTTGACCATATTAAGTTACCCTCTTGAATGAGTTTTATAATAGTTAACTTGTTGTTTCCACGAGTTTCACAGGGAGGAACCTGGCATCACTTCAATAATATCATCCCTACAGGTGGGCATGACGATGGCAGGATCGTGCCGTGGGAGAAACTGGGAAACTTCTCAGTATTGAGGGAAAGATAGATACAGAAAATATTAAGCAATTTGGATAGATCTCAGGCTGAGGTGACGGTTTACAATTCAACATTACAGTCACTCAAAGCATATCGCTAACGTAAACAAAGTAATGCCCAAAGTGAAACTTAGTGAAGTCTCGGAATAACACCCAGTGTTTAAATCTGAACACAGCTGAGTTTCACTTATGAGACCAGAAAGTGTCTGTGCAGTGACGCTTCCCATCAAACCTGGTTGATCTTTAATGTTGTTGTAGTTGGTAATTAAAGAATTTCATTTTCGATAAACCAACAACACCCTTCAATATGTTTTTGCTCCGTCTTTGTGGAGAACTGTGTATAGATTAGTTTTTTCGTAGTCAAATTTCAGATTGAAATATAACAACATGTGTGGGTTAGAAAGTCATGGGAAACGTAAGGCACATTAAAGAAGGTCGATGGCTTCCAGGATTCTTAGTTTTGCCTTTTTGTCTGGTAGCTCACAGAGTCATCCAGCTGTACTGAAGGGACGCAAGAGCTTGAAGGAGTAAAGGACCAAGAAGAGGAATTGAGCCCTGAAGAGAGGCGGGTCCTTGAGAGGAAGATGAAGAAGATTCTGAAAAAGGAGGAAAAGAAGAGGGTCAAAGCAGAGGGGCTGACTCTTCAAAACGCGGAAGCAGCTGGACCCAGTGCACCTCAGCAGGCCTTGGATTACCTTACATGGTAGGAACCACTGTTGTTTAGTGCAGTTCAGGTGAATTAACATGATATGAAGAAAACAAGGACAAGAATAATGAAAAACACATTCAGGCCATCTTTATGTTTTTTTTTTTTTTTGCGACACAGCCTCTTCCTGATATCTTAGCTAGGCACAACCTTTCTGAATTGAAACTTATGTTGGAAATGTATTGTTATTTGACATTCAGATGAAATCTAATGAAACTTGCTTTTTTTTTGTGTGTGTCTCTTATACAAATTCTGAACAAAAAGCAACACCTCATTAGTTGAGTTTAGCCCTTCAAGATGATGCTGCGATGTGAAGACAAAATGCACTCAACATTATAAAGCAACTTTAGCATAAAAAGAGAGAAATATGTCATACTTTTTAAAGGGCCGTTGTGCTGATTCGTGGGTGTGTCGTGCTGTGTTTCCCCTGTTTATGCTTTAGCTAACTGCTGCCCACACTCGTAACCCTTACTGGTTTTGTCACTGCAGCTGGGCTGAAAACCGTCCGGCGTGGAAGTTCCAGAAGACCAGACAGACGTGGTTATTGCAGCACATGTTCAACTCTGAAAAGGTAACATTACCCTTCATCTTCGGCCGGGTGGGGCTGGTGGGGATTATAAGATGAGGTTTCCACTGCTGAAAGTGTTGCCCTCAAAGCAATACACGAGGTATACAGCAGTAATGACTTCATCCCTTTGTTGAGGTGATAACATTCAGTCATTCACACATACAGTTTATTCTCTGCAAAAGTACGAATACAGTCCAAATTAACTAAAATGTGTAGCTGAAACTTCACATTCTTCATTTGGCAAACTAAAAGTACTATTTTCCCAATCCTTTAGAAAGATTATTTGTAAATTAACACGGGGACGACAACATTAAATCAAGTTGCTCTTCTTAGATTCCAGAGGAGAACTTCTTCGTGCTGCTTCAATATCTGGAGGGGCTTCGTGGAACAGCGAGGGACACATCAGTGCAGAAGGCCTTGTCCTTAGTGGAGGAGTCTGGACAAGCGCCGGATGACACAGTTGTCCAGCAGAGGGCGCGTAGAGCCAGAGAAGTTGTTCAGCTGTTTTCCTGACCCATTGCAACAGAAGGGACAATGTGAAATGACCCAAATAAAAGGACTGTTCAGTCAGAGGACTGACCTGATCTCGGGCTTGGACCAAAGGTTTTATGACCAGTCAAAATGAAGAACTTTTGACTGGTCCGTACGATTTTGTTTAAATTGCCAGTATTGCTAAGATGTTTTAATTAAACTTACGTTACTCCTCCATTTTCCAGCATTACCTTTGTGTATTTTTAACGGGGGGTATTTTGACCAGAGAGTAAACTCATTTTTACATGAGTTTTGCTCACTTTTACTACTTTTTCCAGCTCAAATATGTAAGAGGTTAAAAGTAGATGTCAAGTTTTGCCAGAATGGACAGATCATTTTGAAGGGTTTGAATTCCTCAAGGTGAAACGGAAAGTTTTGAAAACTGTGGAGTTATGTCTCAGGAATGTTTGTAGTGGAGACATGTTGGTGCAAGTTAAGGCCCACACATAATCAGCGAAGTACCTCGCATGAATAACTTCTCTATTTCACTCTAGATGTGACCAGGCAGAGCATGTTTTGTTTTGATAACTCGCATTAACGCAACCCAATCAAACCTGTAATTCGTGTTCCATACATTTGCATTTCAGATTCCTGCATGTTTTTAGTAAATTTTTTTGACCTGATATTGAAGTCGGTGTTGATGAGCTACCTAACAGACATAGTTTCAAAGTGGAAAAGGCCGCTGCTGCAAATGAGGTGACCGATATGAGGGGAAAATGTGCATTTCCCCCTTTTTCAGGTCACAAACGCACTGGAGGGAAACCATATAGTCCCAATTCCTTTTGAGGCAAGTTAACGAAACCGTCTTCAAAGCAGTTCATTTGATGCAACATCCTTTGAAGATGAGTGTTTGACAGCTGCATCATCTGTCCATTGTTTTGTCCTCACCATCTGCTGTATACTTGTTAAATGTGGTTGGCAATACTCACGTCAACCTGTGAATATGCTTTTAATTCAGTTCACAACAAAGCACGACATGCCTCTTACGTCTCACAGGTGCCACAAAAACTACCACAATACGACTGAGTATCTTCTTTTGCAGCTCCTCGTAAGGCATTTAAGGAATGAGGAATCCTTCCAAGATGGTGCACTGAGATCAGTTTCTGGTATCACAGGCAGGTGGACAGTGGAAAGATGAGCTGAGGTGGAACCAAAACGAGCTCTGTGAGTAGGTTATGGCATGTAACCTCAATGGATGGATAAATGTGCCGAAACACACTCCACAAATGATATTTTCCAAAAAAAACCGATTAGTTTCTCCTTTAACTGCTGGCACTAGACAAATGCATAAAGCGGTGGCATGAATATGTGTTCAATTTAATAGGGATATTGTGATAAGAGCAGAAAATCGTACCACAAACAGCTCAGAACATTTAGTATTCATTTATTGGGTGGATTGTTGAAATACACTCGGCACATCACAAAAACTCATTCAAGTCTGGTGCATTAAAATGTTCAGCTGATCGTATGCTGGACAGTCGTGTTTAAAAGAGTTATTTCATTGTTGAGTTATATAGTTCCCTGCATACAATACAGCTGACTTAGGTAGTCAGTAGGAACTAGTCGGTGTGCGATTTTAAAACACAGCCTTCCTCATCTATTCGAAACACTCCATTTTAGTCTTCAGACCCAGTCTGCTCTGATTTGACAAAATGGCAGAATGGAGGACAGCTGCTCGTTGGCCAAATACTTTTCTACATCTGAAATTTTAATCACTAAACCCTCACTATAACTACTGCAGCTGTAATGTCAGGTAAGTGAGTTCATGAGGGTCAAAAGTGGAGAAAAGGAACAGAGCAACATGACAGCACGCAGCTTGGAAACAACGCCTCGCCATTACAATGATAAAAGTAAAAATACACACCTCCAGTTTGTAAAAAAAAAAAAAAAAATGACATTTACAATTGCTTTAGCATCTGTCCAAGAATCTGTTTGATATATGATACATTTCAGTAAACCATCAGAGGCCGTCAAAGTTTGTAAGTGTTGAGATAAGGATTAAGCTCTTTTTGTTGTTAAGAGACGAGTAGAAACGTGCCCGCAATCAGCTTTTATTTTTCTTTTCTCAAGATGTTGCATTCTTACAACATGTAGCAACATCACGGTCCGTGTTAGAAGTCCTGGAGAGAGCCAGCAAAATGTCAAGAAAACACCATTTAATTAAAAAAAAAAAATAGTTTTTTTTAAATCTTGCAATTCTGTGATGCAAAAAAAAAAGGTTCTCTCTGTTGCAATGATGAACCTAAGCCGCAGTCCCATCAGCCACAGTGGCTGCAGTATTTCCTGGTCTGTCAGATCATATTGACCAGCACAAACTTCAAATCCAGTCAGGTGCTTTTGAACAAAGACGGTAACCCTGTGCAGGCAATATTTATTTAAATATTTTTTTTAATCCAGATCATCGAGGCCGAGGTCTCCTCTCAAGTGTAGATCCTGAGTTATCACACTCTTGGTACCTTTTTCTTCATCTGTCACAATATTCCAAAAAGACCATTCTAGAATAAATTATACAGATATAGAAACTATAAATGACTGAAGACTGTGTGGGTGAGCTTACTTACCTGGTTGGGAATCATAAGGAATATTATGTTGAGAGAGGAGAGCTCGCAACCTCACAATCTCTTCACTCCGCTTTTGATAGTCCTGTAAAAAAAGACGTTTTAAAGTTGTCACGTGACAAAGAAAAAAAAAAAATCTCACAATTATACTTATATCTTAAATGATTCTGTTTGCTAAAGTCCATACCTCTTTACATTTCTTCAAAGAGTTGTGCTTTTCTGAATCCGTGGTAGCTTCTGGTTGACTGACTTCCACTTTGTGACTCTTCAAGAGTCCGGCATCCTCAAAAATATCCCTCAAGAGATTGTTGTACCCCTGCGTGAAACATAAACAGTGGACAGAAAAAATTATGTTTTTCAAAATAGCTAACAGTTAAGAATGTTGACAAGAATTAAAGTATATTTTTGCATCACTCTGTATTTAACAAAGGCATGCATGCACATTAAAAATATATCTAAAAATTCTTCTCACCTGATCTGTAATAAGACCCTCATAAAGGGCCTGTTCTGCATCATCCCATTCTTTTTGTAGCCTCTCATTCAGGGTTGGGTACACTAAAAAAAAATTGCTTATAAATGATACATAACTACCATCACCATTACCATACCCTGCAGCCTGAAAGAGTTTTCTCTTTGTCTTACCTAAAAGAGAATGTGGATGGCAAACGAGTGGCGTCTCGAAGGTTAGCGAGTACACACAGGTACTGGGCTCTGAGACTTGAGCAAGCTTGCTGCTATTGCTGCAGACCAAAATCACCTACAGAACCGTGACAAGAAACAAGATGTACAAATTAAAGTGTTAATATTTCTGGTTTGATTGTGATAATGACTGAGTGGATGTGTTGATTTGATGGTTGTCTTAGTACTCAAAGAGCTGTTGGGGTAAAGGAGTGGCTGTTCCAACACGGAAAGTCAGTAAACTGGAATAGATTCAGACATGGGTTAGACATGGGTTAGACTGGTTTTCTATTTAAAAGGAGACGCAGACATTCAATGACTTTTAAAGAGCCCATATTATGCTCAGGTACAAATTAAAATTTCTATTTTGTAGGTTTACTGGAATCAGTTTACAATGTTTAATGTTCGATTAGAATTAAAAAGTGCTTTTTTTCTCTAACTTTAAATTGCTGCCGTGCCTCTTGTCGCCATCTAATCTTAAATGTGGTGTTTTCGCTCCTGTCTCTTTAAGGCCCAGTCTGCACTGATGGGTCAAAAATCGAAGGCTGCCAATCAGCTACTCATGTTGCATTCATTTTAAAGTCCTATTTTCATAGTGTGCAGCAGGAAAAATTAATATGAACGCCACCGAAATCAGATTTCAGACACAGAAAGCCAGAAGAATTTCATCGGGATAAAAAGTGGTAGCTGCAGAAGTAAACTGTTTAGTTGTAAGTCTTTCAGTTTGTGACTCTTTGAATTAGACATACACATAATACTATCTAACCTCCATTCGTGAACACACTGTTAAGGTGTTTGTGAAAGCTTGTACCCCGGATAATGGCTCACTTGATCAGTTGGAACAACAATGAGCAAATCCTACTGGTTTTTCCGAATTCCATCAGGAGCAAGGTAAACTCGGATGTGGCGTCATTCAAGTCCAATTTCCGATTTAAATGGAGTACAACATCATTCATTGTATTCGCATAAGACAGATAAGCCACCAGCCAAACACAATGCAAATGTCTTTCATGGTGATGTCATTAAGTAAACAAAAAATAGCCTCGACAGTGCTTGAGTAGTGTCCTTTATAGGAGAGATTAACTTCCTTTGATGTGGACTGTAATGTTACATGCATAAAAAAACATATAACCCACAAAAAGGAATAGCGACAAAAACTCAAAAAGCACAAGTCCTCTTTAACTGTTAAATGATTATAAAGCATGTTTCAACTTTTAATCACCTTTGTTTCTCTGTTTCTGGTTCCACAAGCATCACCATCTCTCATCCACATGCCGGTGAAAGTGTTGTTTGCCATCTCCCACTCCTGCCAGATCCTATCAGGAACACACAAAAAGAGTTTCCATATTCACATCCGCAATTAAAATAGTGCCACAAAATGTCTGTTTCTGCATCTTCTTACCCCAGTATCCCACTGTAGGCATTCCACCTAAAGGACTGCTCATGTTGAGTAATGTTGTGGAAAGGACAGAATTCATATCTATACCTGTAAACAGACCAGTTACACAAATAAGCTGCTGTGTTTTCATAGTCAGTCATAGCATGCATGAATCAAACAATCAAACTGTAGAAAGATGGTGGAAACGGTAATAAAAACGAACATAGTCCTTACTGAACACTCAATATTATGTTAAATACTTACGTTGACTCTGTTAGACTGAAGCACTTTCCAGAAAGATGATGAAGATGGTCTGGGCCTTAAGAACGACATTATTGTTGAAATAAATTATATTCAGTGACAGAAAATTACAGTAAGAATCACTCAGCATCTGCAGTTAAACCAAAAACCTTTAATATGTTTAAACATAGAATGAAATAAAACATAGGAAAAAATCATCTGGAGAGTGTTATGTTACCTGATACTGGTGATGGGGTTACTTTAGGCTGTAGTCTGCTTCCCTGAGACAAAAAAGGATTGTTCAACCTAAACACAAGAAACACAGAAAGCCGTTAAGTGGGGGTCAACAGCGTGAACACCGTGACATACGTTAATGCAGACATGTGCTTGTTTCGTACCCAAAGGTGTTTGGCTCTTCAACTATCTTCATTTTACCAGCGAATCCATGGTTGACTGTATGGAAAGCATCCAATCAATAACAATCAACAGCACTTCACAATGTGGCGCATGCAACTTCGTTTAGTATTACAGTAAAGTGAAGAATCAAATAACTTACAATAAAGAGATAAACAGACCACCCACAGTCCTATTAAATGAGATATTCCCTTATAGACACTGTACATGGCTGGCATGAACTGTTTTCACGCTACATTTCCTGCTTCGCTCGTAGTGTCAGATGACAGGTCACGTGACCAAAATAAATTGCGAGCATGCGCATTTTACATGTGACGACACGCCACGCTTTTCATGATACAAGTAGCCAAAGCTAACTAAGCTGGATTTTTGCGTATATCACCGTAGTGAAGAATGAACGGAGGCTAGTACTTGCTGTGTGGCGATAATGTTTCTTGAGTATATTCTATACGTTGACAGGATGAATAAGAAAAAGAACAAAACTTTTTATCTTTGGAAAGAAATGCTCGTGTCAGTGTAAGCTAATGTCAGGGTAAAGCACTCAAACAGATGCTGGTTTGTTTCAATGCAAAGTGTAATCTGACAGTATCTTCACCAGACCACGAGTTGCAACATGGGACGAAAGAAACAGGGCAAGTTTGTGCGTCCTGAAGATAAGGGAAAAGATAAACGGCATAAAATGAAGGGGAAATCTTTAGAAACCTTCACAGAAGAAATGCACTCTGCTTTCGAAGGTAATTTTAAGTAAAACGTACGGTTGAGACTTTATTTCTCTTCCTCGTCAACATTTTGTCTTTGTTGTATATAGATTATGTTTATTATTGTTTCAATCTAATGGATGCTGTGGTCTGATATGATTTTCCTTAGATCTAGAGCCATAACATCTTAATGTATGTCCCACTTTTAATTTTAATTTAGAGTGTTTTATAAATGTAATGACATTATTCATTTCAAACCAATACATTTGAATAATAAAAGGACACTTCTTCTGAAATGCTGTAGTGTTATACAAGTAGTAAATAGTTATTAACGAATTATTTGATGCAGTTATTGACTAATTGGAGCAATCTACAGAAGACAAATGAAGAGTGCTTCTCACACTCTCACATAACGTGCGCACTTTGTCTTAAAATTGTGTTTCTCAGCAAGTCATCACTTAGAAGAGGGAGCCGAAGCCCCACAGGTGAAACTGCCGTGTCCTCTTGCCATGTGGGAGTTGGGGCACTGTGATCCTAAACGCTGCACAGGCAGAAAATTGGCACGTAAGGGCTTTGTACGCAACCTGCGCCTCAACCAGAGATTTAATGGTCTCATCCTGAGTCCGATGGGTACAAAGTATGTGACACCCGCAGACAGGTTTGTTGAGTTGACATATTTGCATTTTTTTATTTTATAATCATTTTTTCTCTTGTCATTGAACAAATATATTTGATTGTTCTTTAATGAACCTCGCTTTCTTATCAAATTGTTTGAAAACATTTTTTTGTGGATTTTCACACAGAGAAATTGTGGCTCAGAATGGCGTAGCAGTGATCGACTGTTCGTGGGCCAAACTGGAGGAGACGCCCTTCAGTAAGATGGTCGGAAGTCATCCCAGGTTACTGCCGTACCTCGTCGCAGCAAACCCCGTCAACTATGGCAAGCCTTGCAAGTTATCATGTGTTGAGGCTTTTGCTGCCACATTCTGCATTGTTGGTAAGGATTTAACCTAAGTTATATAGGAATAAATGACTGTATTGTCTTTCTAACAGCTTGTTGTGTCTTGTTATAGGTTATGGCAGTGAAACTGTAACGCTGTATGTGATATTGCAGGTTTTCAGGAACTGGCACTGCTCCTGTTGAGGAAATTCAAATGGGGGACGGTCTTCTTGGATCTCAATAAAGTTCTGCTGGACCGCTACGCTGCATGTCAGTCAGAGGAAGAGCTGCTGACTGTGGAGAAGGAGTTTCTCACGTCTAAACCAGAAGAGGAGGAGTTTGGTAAATTGGTTGGGGGAAACACCCACATTGAAACACTTTAAATGTGTCTTTGCTGTTTTTGATTTGAGGGGTAGTATTCAATCATTTTCTTCTCTTTGATATTTGGTTTAAAACTATCGAAGTCATAGATTTGATTCACACTGTTCTGAAGGTTGTTATGAGTGGTGAAAAACGAAGGTCACTGTGACCTGTAGTTCATATATCTATGAACAATAATGTGAATGTTCTTAACCAGATCTGCTCATCTGTCCTGTTCCCAGATCCATTTGATGTTGACTGTGGAGTGGAATATATGAATCTCAACAGACGTCAGTGGTAAGAACTCAAGGCTGAGTTATACTTCATTTAACTGCCCTTGCGCTTGCGTCTTGCGCGTATGTTAATGGCTCGAGACGTTTATACTTCATTTTGCTTTGTCGGCGGTTGCGTGTGCTGCGTGGCGATTCACCGCCAGGACAGTAGGTGGAGTAGCGGGTTTTTTCAATGACAAGCCTACTACGATGAAAGGAAATTCACCGCCAGGAGCTCTTTGGCAAGTCTCTCTTCCATAGATTCATGCTTCTTCTTCTTCTTCTTGTAAATAGCCGGTATTTTGTCAGATTTTCAACACCTTGGGGGTCTAAACGACTACTTTCTCGCCTGAAAATGTTTCAAATGTTGCTAAAGTTATATATTTACAGAGTTTAGCCTATAGCTTAAGGGAAATCAGCTTTTCAGGCCGGCTGATTTCGGCTCGGGCAGGAGTGAAGTGCACTGTGTGTAAACGCTCTGCATACTGTCAGATCGATCAAGTAGTAGGCGGTTTCGACCACAGCCAGTGGCTTGCGCTTGCGTCTTGCGTGAAGTTTAGAAAATTGAGGTGACACACGCAAGCACGCAAGGGGGGGCTTGCAACTGCGCAAGGGCTTGCGTTGCGGCTTGCGTCTTGCGTTGCGTCTTGCGTTACCGACTATAAACCAGGCTTCAATATTGATTATGAAAGCAGAAGAACAGTGAGATTTGGTTATATTTTTAAACGAACTCTGCTTATTACTATTTATGTGAAAACATAGCCACGGTACAGATAATGCAGTGAATTTAAGGTTGAGCTTGAAGCCAATGTGGAAGTGGTGTGATAGCTGTTAGATTCCAACATATTCCCCTTCAGAAAGCACTAACTTCTCACATGAAATATTAGATCAATTCCCACATATCACTATAGTGTAATTACTCAGATTCTCTCCGTGCCGATGGTTACTCTAAAAATAGTTCCACATTTAAATAGACGTTATACCTCAAACAATCTTGTTTTTGCTCAATCGCATGTAACTCTCTCCAGCTCCACTGTCATGTCCAAATATGGTCGCTTCCAGAACCAGACTTTATTTATTTTTTTTTTTCAAATCCATTAAGATGAACACACAGAGAACTTGAGGCTTCAAAAATGGCACTTTACAAGCCAATGCGTCTGTTATCAAGAGTCTTTGATACTGATTTATAAAGAATATGGTTGAAGGTATTCTCGTCTAAATTGGCCCGAGTTTAGGAGTCGCTTCTCTTAAATATGCGAAACGCTCTATTTTTAGTGCTCAAGTGTAAATAGATTAATTAACCTCAACTAAATTGTTAATTTAAATGCTTTGGTTAGATTCCCTTGCAAGCAAAAAACCTGAGTGAAGTCTTAGATCCATGGACATCATCAACGAATAGGTTTCTTCTTTTGAGATTCCTTTTTTTTTTTTTCAGCTTTTTGTGCCATTACGTCTTTCTTCAGCAGGTGAAATGCAACTCTGTTGGGTCGGCCACTGCAGAATATCCAATTTCTTTACTTTTAAAAGCTCTCTGATTGTTATTGTTTTGAGTTTTTGTTATATGCTGGTGGCCCTGTGTCAGTGGAGGCCGTGCAGGCCCGTGCCATAACACCGTCGCCATGTTTTCTTTACAGGCGACGTCATAAGCTTCAAATCACGATCGGTTTCAAGACTTCTCTTTTTCCTTATTTATTTCTTCTGGTACTCGTAGATATCTAATCTGGACTTTCTGTTCTTTCAATTTATGAAAAGTTCTTGTGGCAGACTCTGTCATCTCCTCATGGTAGACTTGGATAATGATATGCCTACTTTCTGGAGAGTTTTGTTTACTTGGCTGGATGTTGGAAAGGGTTTTTTTCTTAACCACGGAAAGGATTCTGTCACACTTTACCGCTGTTGTTTTTCTGTTAATATCAAGGCCCTGTATTGTTGCTGAGACTTTCTTTTTTTCTTCTATCAGATTGTAACAAACTGTTGTTTTTGCCACTCTCAAAGTTCCCCATGGAATTGTTACGGCCCAGGTATGGCTTATTTAATTTGCACGGAGGTCCTCGTGTCGTGGGTTTAAAGTAGAAGCTTGCAGACGTCACAATAAGATTTGACTTCTTGATAGATTGATTAACAAAGGAACGCATGTGTCTATAAAAAACATTTCAGAGAAATTTCCAACTAAATTTGAACCCCTCATAGAAAGTTGTAGTTACTATAGAGCTACAATTCCATCAGTCTTCCACCAATTTGTATGTTAATGCTGTCAAGTTAAAGCCATATATGTTATATAAACTGCCCTGTATATGTTTTGGTGAACGCCATGGATCACAAAAACTGTCCAGACATATCCAGCATTCTTAGATTGTTGTTTCCTATTGATCTTTACTGAAGTCGTTAAATTGTCACTTCTACATGTAGTGCACCTGAAGATGACGATTCTAGTGAGGACTCGGACACTTCTGAAGATGACGAAGGCAAAGCAGATGATGAAAACACAGATATCGGCAAAGGGTCAGTAAGAATCTTACATCATGAAGATGAAGAGGAAGACTGAATGAATGGACATTAAAATAAAGAATATTTTTTACCGTGGATTCCTTTGATGCACAGACTAGCAAAACTGATTTAACACTCAATACTGAAAGAACCCTGTTTCCCTGAAAGTCACGATACTGTGCAAAATGTTAAAACAACAAACAGAAGACTTTTAATTCTGAATTTGATGCCATCAACATGCGTTTGTGGTGCAATATTGGTGTACATTTGGGCACGTGGCAAGAATAGTTTGTGTTACTCTAAATGCACTGCGAATGCCATTAATGCTTGGTTATGTATACCGTACAGGTTTGGGAGTAATATACAGTGTTGCACATTGTGAAACAAAAACTACAACAAAGGAGTCACAGAATTGTTTAAATGCTGAAATCCAATATCAAAATTTTGTTTTTCTAAAGTACAGCAGTTGATTCTTCCTCAGCTGCCTCAAATGCAGTGTAATGAAATTATATTTTGAACATGTTAATGTAGTCATAAATTTGAATATATAGTAATTGCATATCAAATACATGTGAAGTTTATGTGTGTGTGTGTATATACACACGTGGTGTATCTTGCTTTTTCAAAGGTTTTGTAAACTGCTTGATATAGTCTGATTTTGTATCCATAATTATTTAATTACACTATCAAATGTGCTATTTCATGTAAACACAAACCAAATAAATTGTCTCCAGCTTCCATTCAACTTGAGGTGTTATTTTTAAGGCATACTATACATAAATTCAGTTGGGTATACTTTTTTTTTCTGGGATTATCAATGGATGCACGAAAATCTGAGTTACACTTTCGTAAGGGAGCTGTAGATGGGCCTCACTTCCATCACTCTAAATCAGAGTGGCGCATATAGTTTGTAGGCCACATGTTGTGTGGCATTTGAATAACAACGGCTGCCTTTTCACTTCAGTCCTATCGGTAAGATGAAGTTCAGTAGGTTGTAACAGTGGCTGGGGGCGGACACAGCAGGACTCTCCTCTGCTGTCCTGCGGTAACATTGTTGTGGAACGACGTCACAGCTCGAAAATGAAGGCGCAGAGGCAGCCATTACTGGAGCTTCTCTAATTATTTTATTCCAAATAAATACTCGCGAAAAACCCCATGGCAAGAGCTACAAGTCAGCTGGTAAGTGTTGCAACTTAAACAAGAATAACAGTTCGAAGCCGGTGCTTAAAAATGTAGAGCGCAGAAGATGTGTGATAATAAGTAGTTATGTGAGGCCTTCGTTTCAAGAGCAATGCTAGCCGGAAAATATCGTTTTACGTTGCGACTTACTAGCAATGTTAGCATACCAATGTTGGCTAACACAACACCCAGTATTTCTAAGGTTAGTCGGGGTTGTCCGGCATCTGACGCGGTTTTTGATTAAATGATTTTCAAATAAATCTGTAACCATGAAGCAGCTATAAATGCTACTTTTTTTTTTTTTTACTAATTTGGAAGCATTTATGACCATTTTCTGCTAGTCAGTAACTGTTGACTAATGTTAGCCCGGGGTTCGCGCTTTCGACCGATGCTCCTACTTACTCGCAAGCTAATGTTAGCTTAACTGCGTTCTACCTTTTTAGAAGATAGTTTTGTAAGGATAACATCGTGTTGTTCGAGCATCAACTTTCAAATTCAGATGATAACACCAGCGCACAAACTTATGACCAAAATAAGAGACGCTAACGTATAATATCGTAAGGTTTTGAAGTTTGTTGTTACCTAGTTGCTAACCATAGCTAATTGGCTGGCTGTTAAGTTTGGTAGTTGTTGTCAGCGATGGCCGGCATTATTTGTTAAGGTAGCAAGAGCTAATGTTAGCTTGTTAGCAGGTTTTGGTTAGCAAAGAAAGTTCGCACAGGCCAGTTGTTACCCAAGTACTCGGCGTTAGGATAGTGATATCTGGGATTTGTCTAACAACCATTACATGGTCGACTTCATGCTAATGGGGCAGTGATAAGTACTGGACAGTTGGCAACCATAGAGTCAAGTCCAGAATAGTCAGCTAAATGGCCACACCTTGGTTTTGAATGAAAAGAAGCTAGGCCAGCTAAACTAATCAACGTTAACAAGACTACAAGCTGAACGACACTAATTGTTATTTTAGTATCATAAGTTTTAAACATTTGGCATCGTATACAACAGAGAAATCACTAGAAGACACTATCAATCTCTGTCCTGTCGTTTAACTCTTCATGACACTTGGCGAGTTTCACCTTTTTTTTTTTTTTTTTTTTTTTTTTAATGAGCTTTTGCTCCTATGTCATTTTTATGTTGAACGTTCAAATGTAACGAATAAATTGCCCCTGTTGTAAGCTCCGCGATCACATGAAAACGGCAACTTTAACATAGTTTTGTTTTACAAATTGAACACAGAAGGGTGGGACTACCAGCCCCTTAGGCAGCTTCTTCAATAGTTGCTTGTCTTTATCAACGTTGGACTTTGCCCCTTCAAATAGTTTCAGATGAAATTGTACATTCAGTTTATAGGGTCCCACAAGTGTGTTAACAACGGGAAGTTTAATTCTGCATACTTTGAATGTAGGTCTTCTGTGTGTGTTGATTGTTTTTTTTTTTTTTTTTTTTTTTTTTTCTGGTTTCAAAGGTGTTTTCTGAAAGGAGGTTGGGTGGTTGCTACTTCTAAATTACCATCATTATGTAGTGTTCACTGCCATTTTACAGAGAGATAATGAAAATTAGGATATATCAACATTTACATTTTTCTTGTTTAGAAAAACCAGAATGATTTTATTTTATTTGCTAAATCACGGTTTTCTCACAAATATTGTTTCGAAGGCCTGACTTGAATGAAAGTTGAAAGTACCGCACAGCAAAGCATAACATTCTTCATAAAAACTGGAAACGCATCATCCATTTATAACCATATGCTTATAATTACATGGTTGCTAGATATGTTGGTCACAAACCTACCAGCAAAACACTTGTTGGTCATGGTAAAATTAAGAAGCGTGCATTCCTTGTGGTACTCTTCAATAAAGTGTTTAGAACATTATGAAACTTTTAAGGATGAGTTCATTCTTATTTATCAGGTAAATATTCTATCTGAACCACTTGAGTTGTATTTCGGATAAAAAAGAACCACAAATATAACACAGCTGCATCGCGCTGACAGAGATATATTCTCATTGGTCTCTGTCTTGTTCCAGTATGATGTTGTGCCCATTCAGCCCAACGTTGCCATCTGTTCCTGCTCACATCCATCAATGTTAAGAAACCACCCTGACTCCTGCTCGCCACTTGCTATCCCGGGCGCAAGCAGCAGTCGCTGCCCCGCTATGGAGGGCTCAGCCTCAGAGGCTTGTGCTGGTAGCAGCCAGGGCTCAGATGTCCGTACACAGCCAGCCGTCCAGGCCCCTCAACCACGCAAGAAGAAGCCAGAAGACTTCAAGTTTGGCAAGATACTGGGAGAGGGCTCCTTCTCGACGGTATATAGCTTGCATTTCTCTCTTTGCCTTTGAATTATGCCCGAGTAGATGTTATTATATGCTAGCATTTTTCAAAATGAATGCACTTAGATGAGTCATCCTCAGTTCATTTAAGGCGAAGTGGCAAATGAATCCAAAAAATGTTTAGATCTTTTCCCCCGTCAGCCAAGCTGGTAACATGCAACATCATCTTTTATTCTGTTTCTTTATCTTAAGGTCGTCCTGGCAAGAGAACAGGTCACGGGGAAAGAATATGCAAGTAAGTAATATTACAACAGATTTAGGCAAATCCAGTAAATTATACTTTATAATCGAGATGGTCTGTTTCTTCAACTTGAATTGTCCTTTCTCCCAACCAGTTAAGATTTTAGAAAAGCGCCACATTATGAAGGAGAATAAAGTCCAGTACGTGAGAAGAGAAAGGGATTTGATGTCAAGTCTAGATCACCCATTCTTCGTCAAGCTCTACTTCACATTTCAAGACGATGAGAAGTTGTGTATCCTTTTAACGGGTTGTCAAATATGTTGTGTAATAACTTCTCTGGTGTTTTTTTTTGTTTGTTTGTTTGTTTTTGTGTGTGTGTGTGTGTTACTAAAGTTTTCCTTAATTGGCTTTTCATAGATTTTGGTCTCAGCTATGCTAAGAATGGCGAACTCCTGAAATACATTCGCAAAATTGGTTCATTTGATGAGAACTGTACACGTTTCTACTCTGCTGAAATTGTTTGTGCCCTAGAACACTTGCACAGTAAGGGGATTATACACAGGTAAGACGTTGCTCTTCTGTTGTCTCACATTTTTCCAATTCATTTTTTGGTCAGCATTATGTGTTTGTTTTCCCCATAAATGATTTATATTTTTCCTTTCAGAGATCTGAAACCAGAAAATATTCTTTTGAGTGAAGACATGCACATCCAGATAACAGATTTTGGAACGGCAAAGCAGTTACCATCAGACAGTAAACAAGGTATAACCACAGTCTTGATTTGTACTCTTGTTCTGTAATGAACATATCAATGTTATTAGTTCAATTGAGTTGAAGTTGGATGAACTCATCTTTAGGGATCCAAGTAACTAACCCGCAGCAGCAACTGTACATATCAGATTTCTGTGTTTGCAGCGATCTAAAATGGTTTGGCCTAGAGTCCAAATTCTTTTGTCAGCTTAGTTTACAAATTCTTAAGTCCATCCTAAACCAATTTCAACATTTTGTCAGAAAATGCTGGACCAATCATCATTAGCAGAGTAGGGCAATTCAGTTAGTTCTTAGAAGGGGGAAATTAGTGTAAATAAGTGTAGAGGGACCACACATTTACGTTCAAGTTTGACCTGTAAAACTTCTAACCCAAATATCTTCGGTTACAACAGTGCAATTTCAGAATCAGACTCTAATGAAGGTATTATCTTGTATCTTGTTTGAAAAATATCACTGGTATTTAAAAATCCATTTACTGCCTAGCCCTTCTCCATCCTTAAGGAAAAGATGCTCTCTAAATCAATTCATTTAACCCTTTTTATTTTTAAACTTTTCTTAAATGTACTTTGTCTTTAATTAACAATCCGAGATGAGGTTGAAGTAAGGCAGGATTTGGCCTGCGGGCTAGCATTTGAATATGCCTGATCTATAGAGTCGGTTGATCTTGCATTACTTATGAAATTTGAACTTGTCGATATGGTTAGACTTTACAAGCCACTTAGTCTTCATAAAGAGAGATCATAAACTCAGAAACATATTGATCAACGCTTGTTGAAAAGTGTTCACTTAAAGCCAATTAAAGTTTCCGGTATGATGTCAATTTTGTGCGAAAGGCCCGACTGTTGACTGGGTGCAAGCCTAAAATATGTAAATGCATACATTAATATGCCCACAACACATGTATGCACCTTGATCAGTCTCCCATTACTTAAAAAAAGAAAAAGGCACACCAGACAAGAACAACAATCAGTGGAATGAATCACCATTACCCACGCGTCTGAGTACAAGGAATTTAAACTGACTGAATGCCCAGCTAAGCCACTTGTGTGTCAGTGGTGTCCAACTTGACTGTCATGAATTTGCCCTTAGAGTGCACATAAAGTACGCTGCGTCTTGAAATACGATTGATATACGGTCATGACTCAGCCTACAGTCTATAAAGATTGTAATAACTGAAGTGTGTGGGCTTATCAGAACAATTTCTAACCATTTAATTTTTTCTGAATTTAGAAGAAAAAAAATCCTTTGAATCCTAGAGATCAAAAGATGTTTAAATCTCTTCAACTGATCTTACTGCAGCTTATGGTCATGCCATTGCTTCCTATATTTATAATTTTACTCAATAATCTTTATTTCGAAATCTTAATTGACACTATACCTAACTTTACGTGTTCCTTTCTAGCTGTTGTGTTTTTGGAACAGTGTTAAGAAACTTCATATGAGGCTTTTTTGTTTGTTTATTTTTATCGCTTCAATTTGGGAAACCTTTTAAAATGACCTCAGTTTACCAAAGTGCTGTACAAGTTAGGCTGACATGATCAACAGTTACTGAACCGGCAGTAAATATGAGCGAAAACCAGCAATAAAACAGAAAGAAATCAAATGAAACTGTTCCTGCATGATAAAAGAAGGTGTTTTCCACAGATTAGAGGCCTTTGTCACATCTGTTTTTAACCTTTTTTTGCATGTTTTTCCAGCCAGAGCAAACTCCTTCGTTGGAACAGCGCAGTATGTGTCTCCGGAGCTACTAACAGAGAAATCCGCCTGCAAGAGGTAAGGTTCTTTTTTTTCAATTTGTGTTTCTTAGGTTATTGAAATATTTTTTGTTTTTTATGTAAATGTATAATATTCCTGTATTTTTATTTTTATTTTTTAAAGTTCTGACTTGTGGGCCTTGGGATGTATTATCTATCAGCTGGTGGCTGGTTTACCACCATTCAGAGCTGGGTAAGTTCTAATGGGATGCCATCACATAGAGTTAAATTTTCTAAATGGCTTTTTTTTTTTTTACATTTTAAAGGTTATTTGAAGTGCCAATGCTAATATACGCTGCCCTTACAGTCTCTTATCTTTTCTGTTGGTGTGTTTCATGTGTTGTAGAAACGAGTATCTAATATTCCAGAAGATAATAAAGCTGGAGTATGAATTCCCGGAGAAATTCTTCCCCAAAGCCAAGGATCTTGTTGAACAGCTGTTGGTGGGTCAACAAATGTTGAGATATTTTAGGATACAGTTCAGCATTTATTAAATAAGATGCATGTAGGATTGTTGGGTTAGAGTGAGGTGATCTTCTGGCAAATTAACAGATGTTTTTTTTCAACCAGTCATTGGATCCATCCAAACGGATTGGATGTGAAGAGATGGGAGGCTACAACCCTTTAAAACAGCACCCGTTCTTCGACACCATTTCCTGGAGTGACCTGCACCTACAAACACCCCCGAAGCTCAAGCCCTTCCTGCCAGCTATGTCTGAAGATGATGAGGATTGCTATGGAAACGTACAATTTCTCTTTTTTAATTTTCTAAGTCCCCATTGTTTAAGTATACATGTTAAGGATTAGAGATGCAATCCTGTTGAAAGGTATACACACAAAATTAAAACCAACCATCCCTGTGCCTTTCCTTACATCGCCTGTCTCATTAGTACGATGACCTCCTGAGCCAGTTCAGCAACATGCAGGTGGCCCAGTCCAGTTCATCACACTCCCTATCACCACACGATTCTACACCCCCCCAGCGATCCAGCAGCAACATTGAACAGTACATCCACGACCTGGACAGCAACTCCTTCGAGCTGGACCTACAGTTCACTGAAGAAGAAAAGCAGTTATTGCTGGACAAACAGACTACTGGGAACCCCTGGTAAATACAGCCTGTGTCAATTTGGGAAAATGTTGGTCATTGTCATTTTTATAATTGGGACCATTCTTAGAAAAAGTTTGGCTTATCTAAGAGATCAACTGAGCTTTGTTCTACAATTCTGTTTTGTGGGTAAGTATTTGTTTAGCTACTCTTCCATATGTGAGGAAAGAAAAGGTACTGTTTGAGGGGAAAGACCGGGCATGTTGGTAATCTACTGTTGGTTATTTACACAGGCACTCATTTGTGGAGAATAACCTGATTCTGAAAATGGGCCCAGTGGATAAACGCAAGGTGTGTGAATCTTTCATTCAGCTTTTGTTGACGCTTGAGAGATTGTAATAAAGATATATTTATATTCATGCATTTATTCTGTGAGCTTGTGGTTGAATGTGAGAATAATTGCTCTGGCTGCCTGTTGTGGTGTGGAAATTTTCACTGGCCTCATTGCCCCCTCTGTTGGTGAACTAATGTCTTGGGACGTGTGCATTCCATTTAAGGGTCTGTTTGCTCGTCGGAGACAGCTGCTTCTCACTGAAGGACCACACCTCTACTACGTGGATCCTGTCAACAGGGTCCTGAAAGGCGAGATTCCTTGGTCCTTCGAGCTGCGCCCAGAGGCTAAGAACTTTAAAACCTTCTTTGTTCACACGGTAAACAACAATTGATTTATCTCTTCTGTTAGCAAATATTCCTTGGACTGCATGTTTATACTTGTCCACTGAATGAACTTTCTTGGCACATGTGGTTTTCTCTTTTTCATTTCCTTTTATGTTTGCAGCCTAACCGGACATACTATTTGATGGACCCCAGTGGAAATGCAGACAGATGGTGCAAGAAGATCCAGGAAGTGTGGAGAAAGATCTATCAAAGGCACCAAAACCCTGGCCTATAGGAGCACAATTCATTCTGTGCCCACTCCTAATTTTTTTTTTTTGGTCTTTTTTTTTGTTTTTGTCTTTTTTAGCTCTGAGGCCAATCACTGAGCAGAGTAACACCCTTTTTAGTGCCCTTCATCACCGCAATGTAAACAAACTCTTAGAGACGCTGGCATCTAGACCTTGTTGTTTTCCTGAGTAGAACCATGGGGGAAAGTACAACTTTGGATTCAGGGTTGCTTTGCTTGTTCTTTGTGCTCTCTGTGAGGCTTCTGTTGCATTTTTCCATGTATGGATGATAAGACTTCCACCATGCACATCTGCTTTTTGTACATTCTGCAGGGGGGGGGGGAGACATGGGCAAGCTTGTCTTGTAGAGTGATACAAGCTTGGGTACTGCTAGGACTATCTCAAATGCAAGGACTGGTTTCCTGCTTCTACGATAATACAAAATCTTGCTCTTGTGAACCAGAGCTTGTCAAGATATCTTAATTGATTCATATCCTAATCCTACATCGTATGTACAAGCTGTTGTAAAACCAAACTTTTAGCGCATATACTTCATAGATGTAACAGAAACTGTAAACTAATTCAGTCTCATGCTTTTAGCCAACTCAAATCCTATATATATATTTTTGTCAGAGCCTAAATGTTCCCACGGTATTTGAGTTGTTTTTTTGTTGTTTGTTTGTTTTTTTTTGTTTTTTTTTTCAGTCTCCTGGTACTTGCTTATTGCAGTCCAATTAAGGTCTCTGTGTTAACAAAGCAGAGTGCTGGTCTGCAGTGAGATATGGATCTGAACCAGTCTGTAAGTGTAAGCCTTCCATAGCTGTTACTGAGGATGTTTTTTGCTAACAGAGGGTGGGTAAACATGCCACTAGCTTGTATTTCTTAATCATAACTTGCTTATCTTTCCTGCATGGCCAGTTTTTGTAGCTCAGCCTTGTCCGCTTCTCTCTTAGGGCACTGGAGATATAGTTTATTTGAGTTTTAAGGTGGGTATCTTTGACTGCATTGGCAACCATTGCAAATATTATGGGATGATTTGGTTGTTTTGTACCATTCACTGGCTTTGTGGTGTGAATTCTTCAACTTCTTTCTCTTTTTTTTTTTTTTTTTTTTTTTTTGGTGGAATAGTCGGCTCATCTTAAGTACGTCCTATTGAAAATAATTAAAAAAAAAAAATCTTATGTGCTGACCACCCCATGCTGAACAGAGAACCTCCATCAACAGAGATACATATACATACTATCATTCTTGGAAGCAATCGCAGAAAAAGCTGTCGTCCCTGGACAAGATGGCGAACTGCCTCACGAGGCCTAATGGCCCATCTTTTTTTTTTTTTTTTTTTTTTCCAATTCTGATGTATGGCCCAACAGAAATTAAAGCTTTTTTCTTTTGTTTTTCTTTTAAGCAATATGTATTATCATAATGCTTTTAATTTTTGACATAGTACCTTAAGGTCCTTTTTAAAGGCCCTCTTCCTTCAGATGAGTCTGTGTGTGCAGTGTGTGACTGGAGTATAGCTGAATAGGACCCTGGGGCCCAGGTCTCAATGTGGTTGGATGTCAGTTAAAGCAAAGTTTCTCAACACTGTTCTTCAAGGCACTTAGCCTTGCGTGTTTTCCAAACGTCGCTTGCGCCAGCACACCCGATTTTAAATAAATGGGTCAGCCAAGCTCCGCAGAAGGGGCTGATGAAGATCCATTTCTTTTAAATCGGGTGTGCTGGAGCTGGGAAACATGGAAAACGTGCAGGGCTGCGTGCCTTGAGAATCAGGGTTGGGAAACGTCGTGTTAAAGGACATCCATCTGATCCAAATGACCGATGAAATTGCTGTATCTGTCTATAAAGTTGAGGAAACGCCACAAAGGCGTTTTCTCCCAAATAGATAAATTGTCTGAATCAAGTCGATGGCAGTCGGTTACATTGTGTATGGAATACTCTACCTGGCTTGTAACTGACTAGAACTGTGATGTACAGATGATGTATTATTAAATCTGAAGCAAGTAATGCAATGATATTAGGATACAGTTTTTGTATTTTTATTCTTGTATAAGGTTATTGATGGCTATTGTTTAGCCTATAGTTCATTCTGTGTTATTTAAATTCTAATATATGAATCATATTTGGATTGAAGTCATGTTCAGGGGCCATGTTGTGTATGTATTGAGATGTAAAGCCTTTGAATGTGAATAATTATTGTAAACTATAATATTTTACAGCTTTTTTTCTTACTATATCATACATTTTCTATTTGCTCAGTGATTTAATCATATTCTGATAATTTAATGAATCTGTTCATTCTCTCTCTGATTATTTGTGCGCTAGGTCAGTAGATGTTGAATGATGAATTTTCCACTTAATGCTTGGTAGTCCAGTAATTAAAGCATGTAGGGGTTTAGGCATTCAAATGAAAGCCACGTGTCCTGTCGTCTGTTAACAATCTCAGTCATGGCAACAAACGGCGTCCAGTGGCGATGACATCTCACATTTTTTCAGCATGTAAATAAAGTACCGGCTCATTATCAGTGCATCTGTGTTGTTTTAGTTTATTGAATACATTCGGGACAATATGTGAAGGAGTTGGTCTAAATTGTCATCACAAAGTAAGTCTGTCACCGTCGCTCCGAGGATGTCACTCATTTTTATTCGCTGCGACTCTCCCAACCTTTGGTATCAAGAGATATTATTCTCCATGTTGAAACGTCAGGAGATCAAGGTGGGGAGGGCTGCTTGTTCAGTGCAATAATTCATGTGAGTGTCTTTTAGTACTGGTGGAGTGGGTTGGTAGGAGTGGCCGGGGCAGCCTACTTTGCATGAGTTGTGGACTCCTAGTCCGTGGCTGCAGCTTCGATATTTCCTGTCAGCCGCACGCGTAGACAGAGCTGAGGCGAGGGCGGAGGAGGCGAGGAGAGGGATGGCAGAGAACAGCTCCGAGACAAGCGGCTCCGTTCACCGGAGATGTTTGGCCCACTCTCCCGGCGAGAGAAACAGTTCAGCTGGTGTCGGGGCATCCAAATGGATACGGTTAAATGTCGGGGGGACGTACTTTTTAACAACGAGACAGACGCTGTGTCGGGATCCCAAATCATTTCTGTACAGACTGAGCCAAGCTGACCCCGAGCTCGACTCTGACAAGGTAAATGCTAAGCTAGTTGAGCTAGACAGCGATGTAGTCAAGTTGATTAACTTCAGTTTACGCTGAATATGCTAACGTTTATTTAGGACATTCAGTCTCATGTGGAATTGCTAAAATATGACATTGTGCAAAAAAAATTTCCGGATGTTGGATAGAGACAATAACTCTTCTTCCAAATTCTTACCGCTAACTCAACATTTGTAGCTAGCCAGCATTAGCCAGATAGCTAGCTAGATTCCGACGGTCACCACATGACATGATATTGCTGCTAGCTTTCCCGCGTATGTCTTTCATTACTGTTTACAATCTACAAGGTCCTGCTTTTTAATGAACATGCAATTCTAAACAGAGTATACAAAGTAGCAATGGGTTCTATCTTTTCCACAAGGGAAATGTGAATTGGCCACAGTCACAGTTGGAAACTTTCCTCCATCTGAGGCCGTTGCATGGCATTGCACTCATCGAGGTGTCAAATGTCAATTAGTAACAGTATACAGCAACCTACATTTCGCCTTAAACAAACAAAATAAAAAAGCAAGCGATAGAAAAATAAGAACATTACTTAGTCATACTTAAAACGCGTATAACGCAATTTGTGTAAAGGTTTAAGTCGGACTGTGGATTGTATTGAAGTTTCTTGGATTTTTAATGTTGCATCGTTTCACCAATCTTTGCAAGTCCATTAAATCCAGAAAGACATTACCCCGCTGTGCAATTTAACTATTGCCCGATCAGCTGTTTTGAGTTTAGTCTGTTGCCTGGCTCTGTGCTCTGCAGAAGTCTGCTTCTTTGCTGACAGTAAATTCCCCCAATGAGTACACAAGACACTGTGAGGTGCTGCTGTCAACTGAGAGCTCAGGATGAAGTCACTCAGCCCCCTGAGTGACTCCAAATGCTCCCGAAGCAGGCTTCTCACTGTTTGTCCATCTGCTCATTCAAACAGCAGAGGATATGTGCTCAAAGGTCCCATCGCACTGTACCACACAATGTGGTGCTGTCTGTTCACATCATGCATTGTCCTTTGTTTTTCACCGTTCATTTTACTGCCCCTATTATTCATTGTTTTGTTTTTTTTTTGTTTTTTTTATCCGCTTGCACATTCTGCTCTTCCCTCCTGGCCTCCTTTATGCTAAGCTGAGACCACAGCTCATCTCGTATTTTCATGCAAATATCTTAATCTCCGAGTAATCGGCTTGCTTTTTTGTCAGTTTATCCTCCATGAGCAAAGGATAAGTCCATCTCAATCCCTTGTCTTAAGAGTACATCACACTCTAAAGGTAGGATAAGATAGCTCCCACAACCGGGCCTGTTATTGCTGAATATTTTATCACCCGCCTTTCTGTTTCAGACTGTATTCGTAGACATTATTTCATCCTATTTGCAGCCGAGCACTATGCATTTGAATAGCTTTGCAGACAGACTGACAGATCGGGGAAGAGTTAAGAAGTTTTTATTTTTGATCATATATTCATTCATTTTTGGCAGTATGGCGCTACCTAGCCATGGAAGTGAGTAGTTAATTTCTCAGTCACGCAGGCTGACGCGCTTCAGCAGGACTCTTGACGAGAGCTGCATTATTCATGTTGTTGACTGGAGCTTATTTTGCACTTTGGGGTAAACCAGGGGAGAGAGTGGAGGAAGTGCTGTCACATGCACAGCCATAACAGCTAATAATATGCTATTCAGAAGTCATGTTGTTAAATGGGTAAAGCCAGAATTGACAAAAGCCACTCACACGGAGTCAATCGTTGGGTAACCTCGGTGAGCAGCTACTTCTTTGGCAGATCCCTGCTCTTAAACTACTCGGCTCAGCACCACTCAAGCAGAGACGCCGCTCTCTCGCTTTAAGAGCTGCATCAATTTTTCAAGCGGCCCCATCACAAAGGAGTCTTGTTCCCTCACCACCTTATTCTTTTCATATTCATATCCATTTGCTGCCCGAGGAAGTTCTCTCTGTGGCATGTGTGAGAGAAATGCAGCTGCATTTAATGCCATATTCGGGTTGTACGTCATGCCCGGCCACGCTGGGAGGCAGCGTAAATATTTAACAGTGGTACTCCTGCACTGTCTTCGCACAGTAAGTGCTCAACGGGAAACTGCAGAGTGCCACTGACAAGTCAGGTGTCACTGAAGTCTTATTTGATCACTTTTACTACTCTAAAGCAATTTGATTAACTAAGTTAAAGCATCTGCACGTGACCATTATGGCCTTTATGTACCTTTGGCCACGTTTGGTTTAAAAGGAGCGGTTCATTCTGTAGCAGAAATGCTTCTCAATCCCAAATTCTCCTGTAAAACAGCAGTGGTGTTGTAGAGTGTAAAAAAAAAAAAAACAGTATAACGACAAAGCTTCTCGGAACCTCCGTGATAGTTTAGCAGTCGCGTTCAGATTTCATTGCCAAATACTTGGAAACCCAACAAAGTTTTGCATGATATCCGTGATGCAGTGTGTGTATTATTTAGAAGATGAGGGCCTGTTCGACTATGCCATTACTGCTTGTACTCCAGAGGGACTGCTTGTTCCTTCTCTACAAAGATCAGACTTCCACTTGGCTAAGTAGCCACAGTCATGTGACTCAGAGAATTTACTGCAACATCTTTAAGCTCTGCTTCTGCAGTGGGCTTGTGCTCCATTATGACTTGTGAGGGCACAGCGGCATTTGATAACTTAAATATTTGTATTCTGGACCTCAGCAACTTGGACTGGCTCCACATGATGGGGTTTAATTGTTTTTTTCTTGCCCCCCCTCTCTTATTTGTTAATCACCATTAACCATCCAGCATTGTTACTGTATTAATTTTAGCTGGAAATGCACCCTGTATCTCGTGAACTCACAGATGGCGTCATGCTACATTTTTAAGCACACCCTACATTTATGAGCTTATACATAAAGAATAGACTTTGAACGCTAATGCGTCTGCAGAAAGCCTGACTGGACATGGTGTGGTCGAAGGGTGGGTCGACGTGGTATTTCCTGTGGGAGGATATGTATTGTGCGTTGTAAGAGAATGATAAGGTTCATACACAGCACTTCCCTCTGCTGTGAAGCTCACCCTTCTGATTGACTTGTTTACCAAAATTTTAACTCGTCAGTGTCGGATCTGCTTTGATGGCGCTCCATTTTTATGTGCATGTAATGCTTTGGAAATGGATTTGAAAGGCCAATTTATAAAACACCGTGTGCAGCCTGACTTTGACTAAACGGACACATTTCTGCCAGTTGTCATCAGTGTTGATGAGGTCATTGTATTTGTTACCATCTGGTCTTACCAGCTTTGGTATAAGCTTTTTTTAAATTTATTTTTGTCCGCCTCAGTTCTTGCCCGTCTGCAGTACATCCCAGCAGCAGCATCCTCCCACTGTCTCCACCCCTCTTATTTGTTGCCCACTGTTCCCCATTCTGGGCCCCCAGAGAGAGCCTTTTGTTTTTGATTTAAAAACACTGTCCTCTTTGTTAACATGGGCCTGTATGGTAGCCCCAGTAATATTTCTCTATCTGAATTGGGCCACGGTCACCTCAATTAAGCCCCCATAGATATGTGTGATCCCAGAAAACTTACTGAACTTAGCTTAGGGCTTTGTGCTGGAACTAACTTCTTATTCTTGTCAAGTTAACACAGTTGCAGGGACGTGTTCAGTATTTTAAAGTTTTTCTTCAGTGGGAGTAGACAAATGTATTTTTGTTTAGTGCTACTGTTGTTTTGTTTTGCTTTTTTTTTTTTTCAATGTCATGACATTTTTCAATACAGTCGTCGAGTAACTGCGCTTATGTACAAAAATAAAAAAATGTCTTTAACTGGGTTAGCATAGGCACAACATCATCACTACCAACATCTCAACAAAAGGGAAATTGGTGCATATTCTAATATTAAACCGAGAAGAAAGTTGTCCACACTTTGATGTTGCAAACCGGTAGCCAAAAACTGCTTAATTTGACAATCATTGCTGTGAGGTTAAAAACTAATGTTAAATAGACTCTTTGTCAGTGCAAAGCGTGTTGACTTGTCAAACAAAGGTTTACCCAACTGAAGGAAAAGTCACTCGATGGTAATGTAATGTTCACCTGTGCTTTTCCTGCTGTGACAAGTCGGAATGCCTGCAGCGGAAAAAGAGAAGGGTCTACAGTTGTGATTCAAGCACCGGTAGTGCTTCGGTGCTTTAATAGATTCGGGTTTGCAGTGTGCATTCAGAAGGTGAAACCAAGCGTGAAGAAAACAGGTCGGTCACATCAACGGTATGACATGTTTTGCGTTTAAGTTAACAGTGCATCAAAGGTAAAGCATCGCAAGAGAGTTTGGCAACTTTGTTTGCTCTTTGGGGCCCCCTACAGTTGTGAGATGCAACTCTGCTGTAGTAAAAAAAGAAAAACACTGTACATTAATTTGTTACCAGGCTTTAGTGGCTGACAAACACCTCCAGAAGCCACAATATATCTCCAGAGACTTGGTAGGGTGATGTTACAGGACCTAACAAAACTTTATTTGTAATACAGTTGGCTTTCTCTCATATTTTCTAAGGGTTTGAATATGGTGTATGTGCGAAATCAATACAAGTGCACAGTCAAGTCCATTTGTTTTTATAATTGCAGTTGGCAAACTTCTTCTGTTTCGGTGGGAAATTAGCCAAAACTGACCAAACATTTTACTTAAGGTGGCTAACTGCAGCTTAATCTATAAGGCGGAGATGATACTGATAAGGTCACAACATCGGTTTCAACCACTGATGAATAACATAGCACGGATTAATTTGTTGCTATTGTAATGTTGTATATTTCCCCCCCATTGGTCATATTAAAGAGCAATAAAGTAAATGACTGGAGAATATAAGCATGTTTTATTACAGGAATTAGCCACAGTCTCGATCTCCTGATTAACAGCCTATATGGAGCAGAGGGAGAAATGATCCAGATCGTATTCTTTTCATTAAGTGGCGATAATGAACGAGGGCATCAGCGAAGCTAACTCTTCATCTTTCCGCGTTCCTGTTTTGCAGCAGTAAAATCCTTTTTCTTTTCTTTTTTTTTTTTTTGTATTTTGCACTACTCGCCTTTATGTGAAAGTTGCTTGACACAAGAGAGGCAGAGTCGGGACTCAAACCCAGCCTCTGTACATGGGGTGTCGACCTCCTAGTAAAAACCCAATCTAGTGTTCATTCATGTCCTGTGTCTCTCTGATAGACTTAATCTCTTCTTCCTTACTTCCTCACACTCCGTCACTTTCAATACTCTACCTTACTGACTATTCAAAAGATGTTTGAATACATTTTTTCTATCCCATAAATGTAAGAGCATGGCATGCATTACACGTGAATGAACAAAATAGATAATCATTCACTGGGAATTAGGACGTCATTTCAGAACAGTTGTACATTGTTTTTTTTCGGGATTTTTGTATAATGCTTTCTTGCGGCCGCCATTGGCCATTTGCTTGAAAGCTTAAGAGTAACCTAAGGATGAGAATAGTTTAGTAGGCTTGACCTTGTCTGTGTCCTCGCTACAGACCCACCTGTACTTGTGCTGAAACTCCATTGACTATACAAGTGTAAGAAACTGACACAGGGCATTGTGACTAGAATAGAGCCCCTCTGGGCTCCGGTGGAATATTTTTACTACGGAAAGGGGGTCAATCAGCCAAGGGGGCTGAAAGATTCATTACTAAAGAGAATGCGCTGGGACATTTTCTCATTATTGGAAAGATTAATGGGTTTTGACATAAATTCATCTCTGGACGATGGAGCCAACTATGAATATACACGTGTCTGTCAGCGAGGGTTTAGCTTTGTGTCATGGCCTGGAAGGTTGACCAATATTATGCAAAAGATTTCACAAGTTCCATCAACGGTCGATAGTTTCTGATTTGCTGAAGCCAAATACTCACCTGAGAGCGCAAAGCATCATTTAGCATTTTAGGATTAGTACTAAATTTGCTTAAGGTTCCTCAGTGTGAAGTATTTCACAAAATGTCCCATTATGTTAAACAAATAGAAGGAAAATGGTGCCGGTTAGCTGTACCAACTGGTTTTTGTTCTAATGTAATCAAGATGAAGGGCTGACTGTAACAGAACAGATTAAGCTAATTGTAGATTGTAAGCCAAGGTGCTTTCTCCTGGTTCCCTCAGTGGAGTTGGCCCGCTGTTCCAAATCTTTTTTCTGTTCTGCTCTAATTGTTTTAGCCTGCTCTAACCCCACGAGAGACAGACAGTCTAATCACAGCACAGAAATAGGGGAATACCCAGTGGTTGTGAAGAAATCGGGATGAAAGCCAAAGCCGGTGGGAATACTGAAGTGATATCCCAAAGCAGTCGTATGTGTGGCTCTGCGTGCACATGTCGTCTCCGGTCCTGGAGGGATTATCAGGACAGGAGCCGACCTCGAAACGCTCATCTCTGGATTTTTGTCCATTAATGCACAGTGGGGGCTGTTTTCTGCCCAGATTAGGTTTTGATTAAGGTAGACACCTGCTCATCGTTGGCTAAATTTTTTTTTGGGGGGGGGGTTCTAAATAAAGGGTCAGTTCCATCCTAAGAAATTATTTAATCTCAGATCCTAGAAATCCAAAAATAGCACCTTTCTCTGTGTGTGTTTAATCCAAAACCATCGTTTCATATACTGTATGTTCTACTCAGTCTAAAAACTACCACTGAATATAATGTTTCTTTTTGTCTGGTTAGGATGAAACTGGTGCCTATCTCATAGACAGAGACCCCACGTACTTCGGGCCAGTGCTTAACTACTTGAGGCATGGAAAACTGGTGCTCAACAGGGACTTGGCAGAGGAAGGTAATGTCTCTGTGGAACTTTTACTTTTTTATTTTCTTTTATCTTTATTGAATGAACACATTTTAAAGAATATAACTGATTTGGTTGTTACAAATATCGCGACTACTATATTCATTGTGTCTTTTCTGCCGCACAGCAGAGCAAAATGACTTAAAAGCACAAACGACAACATTTCATGTTGTTTGATATAATTTTGCCCCCCCTCCAAATGAAAACAGAGGGTTACAGCAGGTAGATGTACGCATTCAACGCTGTGCAAAGCGAGCTTTGAGTCCTGATGAGACGATTAGCTGGTTGCGCCGTCATAACCACACCTCAATTTTAACACGTGCAGTGTACTTCTCATGGTGTATTCTATTCAAGCATCTGCGCAAATGTCAGAATGTTGATGATTTTGTTTTAGCAGACATCCAAAATCTAAAAAGAATCGGTAGCAGAATAGGTCTGCCTGAAAATGTTTCTTATTTCCTGTTTTAGGTGTGTTAGAGGAAGCCGAATTCTACAACATCACTTCGTTAATAAAACTCATCAAGGACAAGATCAGGGAACGCGACTGCAAAACATCACAGGTATATACATTTCTAAGTTTCGATGTCTCTCTTGTGCGTTAACCCATTAGAACAGGATGCAACATTGGGAGGACTGACAGAAAGTTTGCTTGATGCATCGGTGTGTGTCTCTTTCCGTCCCGTTTTGCACATGTGTTCATCGCCTTTTTCAGGTTCCTGTGAAGCATGTGTATCGGGTGCTGCAGTGCCAGGAGGAGGAGCTGACGCAAATGGTGTCAACCATGTCTGACGGCTGGAAGTTTGAACAGGTAAATCTCTCCGAGCAGGGTCACAGCAGCAGTCCTCCTGTCATGTGCTTCACCCACCCTGCTATGCTCACATTGACCCAGAAAAGTCTAATCCTCAATATTGGAGATGGATTAACAAGCCAAACAGCAACTCGCATCTTTCTCAATGTCCGCATACATGATCCGGGCATGCTTTCTGTGCTCTGATTGGTCGTTGCAGCTTGTCAGTATAGGTTACGGGCGGGCCCACCAGTCAGAGTTTCTGCTGATTGTGTCAAGGGAGGTGAAGGGAGAGGAGTCTGCTTTGCCAAACAACAGCGGAGAGGTGTGTCCCACAGATTTCTGTCCACGGGCTGGTCACTGCATGGTCCCCATGTTGTCCATACACACCCCGTTGGCCATTGTTTGTCCCAAGTAGACACACAGCTGTTGGTTATTATTTTTAAGTTGATTCCTTTCAGTGTCCATTTGTACTGCTTGCTCACGAGTGAAGCAAAGAGAACCTGACACCTTTTTGTTCTTGTCTGTGATTTTTCTTTCATTATTATTTGAATTCATACTGCATTCACACTCTGTCGGCAGCTTTCCCTGTTTTGCTTTGATGTAAAGTAGCCACGTGGTTATTTTGTGCGGCTGTAATATAGCGCTGGTTGTTTAAAGGTGACGTGGTGTTTATCTTGGCTGCAGTTTGTTGCATAAGTGACGCAGCCAGGCCTTTTGAGCGACCAGTTTGTGTAAAGCTGAAACATGCGAGGTAGATTTTTATTTTATTTTATATTATTATTATTCTGATGAAAAACCACGTGTTTGGCTGTTAAGTGTGTATCATACGTGAATGAATGTAACATGAGATCAGTGATTCTCCCATCAGAGTAGAAATCCCACTAATCTCCTTATGCAGGTCAGATGGGGAAACTCTTGAGAATCACTTCTGATGCAGAGCCTAAAGCTCAACCCTCTACACGAGAATCCTCTGGAGAAAAGAGCTTTAATGACTTGCTTCTGTTTTTAAAAAAGAAAAAAAACTCTAAAACACGGCGTGTCGTTAAACTACATTTTCCGCCATTTTTTGGGGGGGTTTACAACAGGTTGAGTCATTTGCAGTGTGGCGAGTAGTAGCTACTTGAGATTATTTGGTCGCTTTTGCTGTTTTTGCCCAGTGTTGGAGTCTGCTGAACAACAACACATCTCTGGCAGCAGAGGCTAATTAGCCAATACATGTCTGAACATGCACACCTGGGTACAGATGGTACACATAGTTGGCAGAACACACACGCACACTTGATATTAAATTGGAAAAGCAAATATTCAGGGATGCAAATTTCCTTTTTTATTTCTTGAGTTTGTCATGGTATGTACATTTAATAGTTTTCTCTTATTTTAGTCTTGAGTGGCATATTGAAGCACAATAGAGGCTAGCATTATATGTTTATTTTTTTTAGTTTATTTTTTTTATTTAATTTGAAGATGAGGGTTTGAGTAATGCCGTTGAATGCATGTCATGATAATAGCTCTACATATGGCATCAGCATCATGCTAATACTTTGTCCCATTTTGAGTGATGAGCTTAAAAGAATTGTATAAACTGTTAGCTAGAAGCGAGGTTTTTTTTTTGTGGTTTTGCAGGAGCTGCTATAGTTTTCAAACCATCAGTTGCACTTATTCACTTGAAACAAGCTCGGTCGCATCAAGTGACAAATCCCCATTTCTCATGAGTTTTCAGCATGTTTGTTTGGGCTCCACTTCCTGCACTTTTAGTGTTTCTGTGAATGTCTGCTCATCCTGTTTTTTTTAATTGTTTATTGAAAGTGTCCTCATGCCTTTCCCTCTAATTTCATCACCTTGTTTTGTGAACCGGTGAACTCATTTTATTCCTGTGTGGCTGCTTTGAGAACCTTTTTTCTGTTGTTGTATAATCTCTGTGAATGTTTAGCATTTGGATTACCTGCAGGTTCCCAAAATTCTCGTTGATTTTATTTGTTTTTGAGGAAATGAAACGACCACCTAAACCCTGCACATTTCAATGTATTCTGAACTTTTTAAAAAATGTTCGCCTCTAAAATACAGTTTGTAGGTGTGCCATCTTTCCTGTTTACGTGCTAACTGGCCTCAATGGTCTTGTTGTATCATAATTGCACAACCATGCCATTGCAAGGTAAATCTCACCATTCATTGGCGTCACCACTGGCCTATCTCACATTGATATGGTAAAGGCAATAAAGTTTAGATGTATAATCCCTACAGCAAACGTCAAAGAGCTCATACTCGGGATTGCTTTAATTGGCAGAACTTTCTCAAAGTCAAGTTGCAGATCCCTGCTTGCACTCTATGCATCTTATTTGGCTTTCACTCCCTTTTTAGACATAAGGTTTCCCCATAGTTTAGTCCATTTTTGCCCATATTTCTTCAGTCTTACGGCCAACCTTTCCTTTTATGCTCTGTTCTTCTTTCTCTCTCTAGCTGGTCAGCATCGGCTCCTCTTACAATTATGGAAATGAAGACCAAGCCGAGTTCCTGTGTGTGGTCTCCAAGGAGCTGCACAATCAATCATACGGGACCAACAGTGAGCCCAGTGAGAAGGCAAAGGTAGGTCTGTGGAAGGGCTCGTTGGAAACACCTGTGGCCTGTGCCAGTTGCTTAAAAGTGTGTTACGTTCGTGAAGGGCTTGAAAAAAACGCCTCAAGTTTATACACAATAAACCCCTTTGAAGGAGCACATAGTGAAAATTTGGGCCGTCATCTAAAAAGAAGAAAAACGGGACTGCCTGAAGTTAAAAAGAAAAATGTATTTCTTTATACCTTTTAACTGCTGTCCTGTGTAGGATCAGACATTATTTAGTTGATTAAAGTCTCTGTTTCGTGTCACGTTAAATTTGACCCAGAGTCTGAACAGTGTAATCCACGCCAGCAGCGTTAAGAGAGGGCAGGTCGACTGATTAGTCGAGCATTGACAGGCTCTGGCGTTTTCTTGAAGGCTTTGGGAGGGATACAGATGGCACGCTCTGAGGAATTGACTCTCATCAGCTTGTCTGCATTAAATGCCGGCTCACTGAAAGACCGCTACACGTGAAGGACATCGTTGCATCTGGATTTGTTCTGCTGATTTATTAAAGGGAAAAAACCAACCATACATCTTTATTATTGTTGTTGTTGTTGTCGTTATTATTGATAGATATATTTTTTTGTTTGTTTGTCCAAGGACACCATATTCTAACACGGTCCCTGGTTGTGACTTTATACTACGTGCATTATTAAACACTGGTTTGAAATCTACAACTCAATCGTTTGCATTGTAGCTTTTTATTGACCATAAACGACCACATGAAACTGGAACTGGTGTCCTTGGATATTAGTTGTTGTGGTCTGTACCCTTTGACTCTTGTGTTTTCACTCTTAATCCCCTTTGAACGTAACCCGTTAGTTTTGTTCTCGTCTCATTTTCCTGTCCCAACATTTGACATCTTCATTCATTTCCACTCTTTTCCAACACGCCTCTCTTGTCTTCTGTGCTCTCTGCATGCTGCATGTTGCTCAGAGCGAGGACGAAGAGACGGATTATGAAATGAATGACTCTGATTAGGTTAAGATTTTTTTTTTTTTTTTTTTCGTTTGTTTAGTTTTTTTACACACTGGTGAGCGCTCAGCTGCTCGTAGCCCCTCTTAGTTTGTCCCCTTTCCACTTCCTCTGATGCATTCAGCCTTCATGAAAAAACGTTTCCCATTTGTTTTCAGAGACCACAGGAGCAGACATAAGATACTTAAACTAATTTAAAGTCTCAGAATCCAGGCTTGAAATCTGCTTTGGTCTACAGAGTCTTGAAGCCAAAGCTCCATCAAAGGCCAGATGACTCATGCTGAGACCGGATACTTAGCTGCAGGTGAAGCTCTCTTTGAAAGCAGATGGGAAGAGCTCCATTAGTTTCAGACCCTTGTAATTATCGACATGCTTGCGGCCTTGGTTAATGGAAGGCATGCTGAATCATAAGCTGCTGGATTGTGATTCATTCTCTGTGAGCCACACTGACAGTGAACGGTGGTATAATAGACAACCTTTGCTATTTCATTATCAATGGTAGTGATAAGTTGCAGTGTTGCTTCAGTGTGTCCAATAACTGAATCATAAGGCCAGTTTTCTTTTTTCTTTTTTTTGCCTTTGTGCCATTGCACTGACTGGATTGCAGTGGCTACGTGCTATTGCCTGCTATATTTTTGTTTTCATTTTTAGTTGTCAATAGTGGCACGATTGGATTCCTTACACATAATTGATAATCTGCCCCTTAAACTTAGATTTTTTTATACTTGTGATTTTCTCATTTAGCTTTTTATATTTTTTTCCAAAAAAGGAACTCATTAATATACCACAATAAGAGATAAAGTCATGATACCATCACATCTCTTAATTCAACACTTAATATGGGTCGTGTACTTTTAGATATGTATATTTACACGTATAAATTTAGTAAATGATTTGAACTTTATAAAACAGCAAAGGTTGGCATTGTCGTTGATGTCGTGTTGCTCGACGATCGTCCCAAAAAAAAATTCCAAGTTTGATATCACTCTTGAAATGGTGGTGTACTGAGTGTGGGATGAGCGGTGACTGACCATCAGCATGTCTGCATTACCAAGGCTGCCCCCCTAAAACTGGTTCCCCAGTTTTACCGCAAAACTAGAATTTTTTTTTTTTTTTTTTTACAGAACTCCAAATAAAACCGTGTTTGACTACTCTGGCTCATTCAAGCTTTTCCTCCTGCCTGCTCAGTTTTGCTTCAACCACTGCGCGGTGTTTGTTAATATCTAGTGCTCTGGGCTGAGAGGGTGGAGTAAACACCGCGGCTACGGTGCAGACTCCTGTGAGACGGTACGATGCTCCTGTTAAGTGTATCTTCTTTTTTTCTTTTTTTATCCCCTTCTGGCTTTGCAGATTCTTCAGGAGCGGGGTTCCCGGATGTGAGAAGGCCTCAGTATTACGAGCTCCAGGTGTTATGACGCAAACATATCATCTTTGTGGAAGACCGCTCAGCACAATGGAGATTTAAAGGGGGAAGGGTGGGTGGGGTGGAGTGTGGTGCGTTTTCTTTGGTTTTCCCTTTGTCGTTGTTTTTATTGCTTGATGTAAATAAGTATTGTTTACTGACAATTTGTGCCTGTACATTTAAACTGGACCTTTTTTTTTTTTTTTTTTAAATTAGGGGAATTTGTTTTATTTTATTTTAATATTTTTTCCCGCTCCTGTCTATTTTGAAAGTAAGGAATTGTAATCTACAAATGTTTTATGCTATAAAAATGTGGCCATAATCACCTAAGGCCAAATAATTCACTCAGGGTCATCTAATTAGTTAATTTGCATCTTTCAGCTCAAGGCCTTAGAAAAAGGGATCAGTACGGTCTTCAGAACTCAAAGCATCGAACACAAAAAGTCATTGCTTTGAGATGTTAAGAAGGGAATAGTGCATTTACATGTTCAAGAGTCTGGCGAGTAAATTTGAGCTTCAGCCCAAAAAAAACCACCCCCCCACCGATTTAAAATTTTTGTCCAAAGATTTCAAACGGTTTAGCAGAGATTTGTGATCGTGAGGATTCCCACGAAGTAACGCACGTTGTTAAATATACATGAGGAATCATTTGAATTTCATAATTGGATATTTTTATTTATTTAACACACCCACCCCCCCACCCAATAAATATTGACGGTCTCAAAAGAAGCATCAAACTCAGAGGAAAACTTAACAAAAGTGTCACGGAGTTATTAAAACTGTTTTTATTTGCGATTAGAAAACTCGCTGCCACGAAGCTAACTTATTATTTAACCTGGACTAAAACGTTTGGAATGCAGAAATAGGTGTATAATAGAAATATTTAAAAGTACGTTGCGACGTAACCTGGAATGCGAAACGATCCCAGCTGCGTGCAGATGTTTCTGTGTTCTGTGAAACTGCAGTCGTGACGAGCTGAAATGGGTCTCGTGTGCGAGTATCCAAAAACTAAACAAGACTCCTAATTTGGTTTGATAGCACCTCGTCTTCATAAATCTAAGGTTAATTGTCAACCCCTTCCAAAAAAAAAAACCCATCAAGACAATGGCAACTTTTCTTTTTCCTTCCCCCATCTCTCCGGTGACATCTGACTTATCATAAACACGTTTATTTAGCATGCTTGAGGGAACATCTTGTCTTTTTTTTTTTTTTTTGCTTGTTTGTTTTGTTTTTTATTTTTAAGGGGACGGATTTGTAGATGTTTTCGGACTGGAACTGTTTGAAGTCAGTGGTGAAGGACTTTGTTCATATCACAAGGATTTTGTTTTTCATGTAAATAATCCAAATTCGACGTGGATATTTAAACTCTTAAGATAAAAAAAAAAAATTAAAAAAATGCACGTTTTGTACACTGTATAGAGAACGCAACTTCAATTGGAAGTTGTTTATACTGGATCTTTGGAAAATGAGCAAATCTTGACAATGTTGACTTCTGTTTTGCATTGTTTGTACAGGTCTGGAGAGATTTTCTGACTTTTGGGTTGCAACAGCTGATGCAGAATACGGTGTCTTTCTCTTAGAACATGCCTGGAACATGTTTTGATAACCAGTAACGAAGCTATACTTTGCTGGCTATGAAGTTGACTGTTACATTTTGGAAACTTTTTTTTTTCTCTCTCTTTCTCTCAGCGAGTTGGAGTCGTCTTTGTATTTTGAATTCTTGAGTTCATACACATTACAAGCACTACAGTGGAGGACACTGCACACTGCTTGCAGGCTGTAATGTCGTTGATGTAAATATTGCATTTTGAAACACTTGTTTGTTTGTTTGTTTTTATTTTGTTTGTTTTTTTTTTTTTATAGAAAGTTGTTTTCAGGTTTGACATGTGGTTTTGATAGGTTGGATATTTCATTCACAATTAATCATTTAGTGTTGCCTTCTTTTTTTTTCTTTTTTCTTCCTCCCAGTGACCAAAATCCAATGTCTTATGTGTATTGTACACATTGATCTCAGCGTCAGGGACAAGTAACCGTTTCTTAATGCTGGCACACTTTGTACATACAGACTTGTTAATGACACACAAACCTCCATTTACTCACATGCGCATGTATACACGTGACTAAAAACGTTTAGGTTTTTTTTCGTTTTTTTTATATTGTTGGGGAAGCTAGCTTTTTTTTTTTTTTTTTCTTTTTAAATAAATGTATACAAACACATATAAACACAAACACACAAGGGCTTTTAAAGTGCAAAATTCAAGATCTGCAAAGAGGTTCAATCAAAGTAGACGGGATTTCCTGCCGGAGCTAGGCTATGTTTACATTTGCTATAGTATTCTGAAGCCTTCCAATTATGCACTGTCTTGCACTTCCTCACACGTTAACCTTAGTCTGACTTGTGTGACGGCACCAATGGCAACTAGCACTCCCCACTCACTTGTGTTGAGATACTCCATCCATTTCTAACTGCCAATGCTTGAGCGTTTCAGACAATCTGGTTTTCCACCCCTCATCTGATAGCAGATATGCTCATGAAACTTAATCCTTGCTGACTCTGAGCTAAGTTTTATTTGTATCTGTGATTTTTCAAGTGTTTCTGTGTTTGATTTTTGCTTGGCTCAGTTGCAACCTCCTGACAGTTTCTGCTCTAAGATATTAAACCGCTTCTGCAGCTCCATTACATTTAATGCTCTTCTCAAACAGGTCGACTGGTCGAGTGTCTGACGTTATCATTCATCTGATGGACAAACTTGCTGAATCTGTAGCCTAATATTTTTAAGTGCCCAGTCTGTTTTGCATTCAAGTCACTAACCACAGACCACTAATGCATGAACTGATGAACACGACATGTAATCAGAGGGAATGAATGTGTCATTTTTCCTCAAACCAACAGTTGCAACAATAAATATGCGTTTCATATCGCTACATACATCACTTCTATATGATCTTATGCAATGTTTAAAATGTACAAACTAAGTACGAGGGTTAAGGGATAGATCTATATGGTCTTGCATAAGTAAACCCAATAAAAATCTTGTCATTCACTATCTGTCTTTGTACATTTATTTCTCCAACCTTTTTATTTGGTGATGGCAAAATTGGTGAGTAACTTCATAAAAGCTATTAGTACATCATGCTGGGTGCCCTTGTTTAATAAACGAAATCGTCACTACGGACAAGAATTTTAGGAAACAGCGACCTCTTGTGTCATTTCCTCAAAATTTCTCCCAGCGGTTTAGTAGACCAAAAAAACGCCTGTTTTATAATCGGTCAGTTAATTTTATTTAATTTTTTTACTTCATTTTTTGTATCGTGTTTAAAAAATACACGGCTTACTAATATATTTCGTAACTGTGCACGTAACATCAATGAATTCAGAGCCAACAGTCGTTTGAGTTAACTGTCTGCGCAAAGATGTTATATAAGAAGAGATAGAAATATAACTGTGATTATGTGAAGGAGCATCAAACTGTTACGTTATATCGCTGTAAAGGTTAAAACCAACATCGCGTTCATTTGTAGAAACCACAGTACATTTTAAGCATGAAGCTTACCTAAATTTCACAGGTAAAGCATTTGTGCGAATAATACAACTTTAAATTCTTTGTGCTGTAAACCGTAGTAAACGCTGTCAAGCAGCTAACCGGATGAACGATTTTGTAGTTATCCCCGATGGTTGAAAATACCTACTGTAAACCATGGATGTATTATCCATGCTGTAAACGCAAACCTCTAATGGATAAATGCGCAGTCGGGTCTTCCTTGGGGGTATTTAACCAAAGCCGGAAGTACAAGACGGATGACTGTTTCGCTTCGCTGTTTCTGGCTCGAGTAGGAGCGGGTGGTTTTTCAGGAGGGAAACTTTACAAGGTTTAACTGGACTCGAGCACGATTAATTCATTTCGCTTAATTACCAGAACCAGTGCAGCCATACTGAGAGGTAGGGATCCAGCCTAACCGTGGAGAACATAGCTTTGTCGTGGATTATGATATTTTACCCGCTTCACTTTGCGCCATTTTCGCTAGTTCGGCAACGCATAAATGTGCGCCTTTCAGCTCTGGCGTTCTTTGTCCTTTTTCTTTAATGTACTTTGACATGTCTTCATCGTAACGATTAATTTCACACCCTTGTTTGCTATCCATAAATTAAGAGCACTATTTAGTGTTGGACAAACAACAGTGAATACTTTAGTCTCCTCGTAAATTGTGCCCAAATCGAGTGCAGTTGCGCATTTTTGTGCTGCATCAGGCCGTGTCGGACGCTAACAGCGCCAGCGTCTGTTGAGATGTAGCACGATTCTGGCGCACATGAGTTAGCTTGTGAAGCTAACGGGCTAGCTTGCTAACTAAATAGCATATGTTGTCAGTTTGAGAGCGCTCACGTTGAAGTTAACTTTTCGCCGGAGCTTGGCGAGCACGTAACGACCGAAATGCATATTGTGACATTTTCTGTATCCATTCCATGCTTAACCACGAAGCACGTAAACATGAAAACGGTATTCTGTAATGCCTGCTAAGACAGCTAGCTCTATTAGCCCCCCAGATGTCTAGACTAAAACTCTACTTTTGAACAGGATTCTTCTAAGGTCACCGAGCACCACTTAGCATGATCTCTGCATTGTCAGAGCAGTGCCCAACTATCTTGGTATGAAGTTTGGAGTTACTGTGTTGCCCTTTGGTCGTTGCTAACCTGTTAAACATCTCAGTAATAGAGATCCTATTAAATTCCAATGGCTCGTCTTAATTTTATACATTAGCTGGCTTCGAATTGGACTGGCGTAAAGCCAACCCTGTAAAAGATGGGTAAAAAGTCACACTATTGATGCTTCATAGATCGGTTATAATCGACTTTATTGGTATTCAGGTGGTAATGGTCAACATCACACCAGTTCAGTAGTCTCTCCTCTCTACAGAATTCCCTCATGTACAGCAAAAAAAATGTGTGCAGGATCCCCTTGGGTATAAGCGGCTCCAGGGCACATGAGCGTGTTGCATGGGTGCTGCCAGGTTTTCAACTTCTAAAACGGCAACAGTCCTACTTTACATCCCTCAACAGAGGTTGCCTCATGGCTGCAAAGCTCTGGCCACTTTGCATCCGCAAACAAGGATGCAACAGTTTTGTGCAATCGTGCAAATTGTCTGTATTGGTTTGCGATGCCTTGGAATACAGAAATGGCAAACCCCTCTTCTAAGCCCCGTGTGCCAGTTGGATTCAATCAACAGGCCGAACGTCAAAGACGTTTCCTATAAAAAGCCTATAAATTCTGTGAACTGCCATTATGGAAACTAGGAGCGAAACGTTTGCTCCGAAGTGGCTCAATTGACTTTGTTTCCACACAATCGTCCTGACACTTTTTCTTTTGTTGCAGGAGTCCACAGATCATGTCAGGCATTGCATTGAGCCGGCTTGCTCAGGAGCGCAAGGCATGGCGGAAGGACCATCCTTTTGTAAGTAGTGTCTCAGGAGATCCATTTGTTGCAGTTTTACATAGCTTTATTTGGTTAGTGTACACTTCCACTGTAAAATGGTTTCTTTATTGGTTTCCTTCCCTTTGATTTATTTCTTTTTTTTAATTTTTTTTTTTCCCAGGGATTTGTAGCTGTGCCAACGAAAAATCCAGACGGCACCATGAATCTCATGAATTGGGAATGCGCCATTCCTGGCAAGAAAGGGGTAAAGTGTTCCATACTCTGTTTGCATGCAGCACACCTCACCATGGCGACCACTGATGAAGGAAACATTGATTTATTATAAGACGATAACACATGTAACAGACACGCAAAGGAATGTATTATAATGTGGGTGTGGTTCCACCAAATGGACAGAAAATGGCTTGGAACTTAAACTGGTATTTTTGAATGTATTATTTTTTTCAAACTTTGTGTGAATGTGACATGACTTTTCTCGCAAAGCTTATTTGTTGGGTCATATGTCTCCTTAGACCCCGTGGGAAGGAGGTCTGTTCAAACTGCGTATGTTGTTCAAGGATGACTATCCCTCTTCACCACCAAAATGTGAGTCGCTGCGTGTCTGTCTGTGTTTTCAACTTGAACACAATAAGGGATAAGTGTAGATGGTAAAGTGTTATTTGGTGTCTTTAAGAATAAAACAAAGTTACTTAGGTGCAACTGTTTATATCCTCCTTTGTCTGTATTTTGTATTAGCAGGCATTAGTTTTGTCCTAATGCTGGCGTCCCATTTATCTTTGTTCAGATCATTAAGACTAATAACTAACTAAACACTAACATACAGCAGCAGTAAAATCCAAAACAAAACTCGCTGTGATCCAGGAGGCACTTTGCCAAACTGACGCTTCTCATCAATTATGATGAAGAGTCACGGTGAGGAAGAAGAGCGTATCTCCTACCACAGGATTTTCACAGTAATTTTGAGGTATCTGAGCAGTTTTGGATATGCTTTGCATCTCGGTTGTGGGTGGCTGAATGCCCTCTTTTTGCCCCTGTCGAAGCCGTGTCAGACGGGCTTTTCCCTGTTAGTTTGGATTAGATTAAAAGGCTTACTCGAGACTTGTTAAACACTGCAGTGGCTGCAGCTGAATAAGCTTTTGCTAGCACTGGAGTCATTTAAATTTTGTCCTTCCATTGCAGTTTAAAGAATATGATGTATGTGGTGGATGATACATGTATCATTTGTTGCTCCGGTAACAAATTACAGTAGTTTGAGGATTTGAGTTTATCTAAAACGTAAAGATCGAATAACCCTCTGAAGAGCTTAATCGCTACTACGGTGCTGGCGTCTTGTGTAAATCAAAGCACAGTATTATGAATCGCACACAGTGTTGGGGCGCTATGGCACAAAGCTTGTCTAATCTAATTACAGGCGTTATTACTGGTAGTGTCTGAAAGTTTCATTAAAAATGACAATGAGTTATCTTGTATTTTAAGAAAAACGAAAAGGGAAGCCAGTGCCTTTCACTCGATGTAGAAATGCTCCGTGACTTGATAGAGTTTTGTTCATTATTTCAGACACTTGTCATGGATTTCAAACTCGATGGACTTTTTCCCCCTCCTCTTAGGTAAATTTGAGCCTCCGCTCTTCCATCCAAATGTGTATCCATCAGGCACAGTATGCCTATCTATTCTAGAGGAGGACAAGGACTGGAGACCAGCCATCACAATAAAGCAGGTTTGGATCACCAACCACGAACAGCCTTCACAACACTGGCCTCGCCTTCTTACCTTCAGTATTTTAGAAGATAAATATATACAGTATGTATACATCCTCTTTTTTTTTCCTGTTGCATACTATTTCTTTTCAGCTCAGCCTGTTCAGTGCAATGCAAAGTCTTGAGCTACCTTCATTTCCTATTTTGTATCCAAGAAGCCAGACTTGCTCTTGAACTGCAGTTCTCCCGGCCTCTTTTTACAGTTTTTATTATTTATTTTTTTCTTTTCCCATTTGGCGTTTGCTGCTTTTTATTTTCCATCCCGTCGTTGTACCTGACATTTTTTTAATTTTTTTTTTTAAGAGGATGTGTTTAAACCACTTAACACTGATTAATCATTTAAAGTGTTTAAAACGGGCACCTAACTCAGGAGGTGTTTTATAGACGTTTTTCTGCAATATACACTACTGACAAAAAGTTAGGGATATTTAGCTTTCGGGTGAAATTTATGGAAAATGTCAAAAGTTCAATCTGCAGTGCTATTATATCGTGAAAGTACGGCATTTAAAGCCCCTTTCACACTGCGACCCGCTATCTTAGCGGATCCAAATTGCACCTTCGACCCGCGTCGAGCAATGTGAACGCTTGGCGTGTTGGTGACCCGTGTCGCCAGAAACTGAGTTCAGGGGGAGTTGCCTAGTGGCAGAGCGTCACACGAAACACATAAAATGCTGGGCGTGTACAATGACGTAGGCACAAGCCATGCGTCGGAGGTAGGGTTAAATACACCTGTCTGCATCAAATTTTTCAAACAAACGATGGTGGGACACCTTGAAAACTCGTTTTTGCAATTGTATATGCTGTTCATGGAGATGTTACTTTACGGTGCGTCTTGCTGCGTGGGAAACCGCGCTCTCCCATCTTTCTCGCCAGCCCTCCCAGCAGAGGTCCATCTTTCACCGTCCCAGAAATGTGGCGGAAAATAACGTCCTCTGCTCGGGGGCTGAGGAGCTTGCGGACCTCCTTGTCTCCCCAGTTGGCCATATTAAAAAATGTCTCCAACTTGATGTAGGCTAAAACAGAGTAAAACTTGTCCTCACCTGTCGCTGTTGTTCTGAATCAGTTGTCCATTCTGTCTTTTAAACTCCTCACGTCACGCCCACGCCACGCCCACGTCCGACCCGCGTCGATTGTGTTCACATCAAACTCGGCTCGGCAAAAAGACTAGGGTCCGACGCGGGTCGAAAGTCGAGTTGACGCGGCAGCCCGGGTCGGCAGTGTGAACACAACAGCGGACACGCTAAATTCGCGAATTAAACGCGGGTTATTCGGCAGTGTGAAAGGGGCTTAAGAAGAAGCATGCACTGGTGATTTTTATCATCTCAAACAATTTATTGAAACAATCCAACAACAGTGGTGGGTGTACCACAACAAAAAATGTCAATGTCTCAATAACTTGTCACGTGCCCTTGAGCATCAATTACAGCTTGACAACGGCGTCTCATGCTGTTCACGAGTCGACTTATTGCCTGCCGAGGCGTGGCATCCCACTCTTCTTGAAGGGCAGCAATCGGGTCATTGAGGTTCTGGGGTACAGAGTTCCGAGCCTCTACACGGTGGCTCAGCTGATCCTATAGGTTTTCTATGGGATTCAGGGTCTGGAGACAGTGCAGGCCACTCCGTTTGAGGTACCCCAGTCTCCAGCAGCTGTTCCCTAATGGTGCAATGAGCTGTAGAATGGTCGTCCTTGAATATGAAATTAGGCCTGTGTTGATCATGCAGGGGCACAATGATGGATTAATGACGTTATTCAGGTAGTACGGGCTTGTCACTGTACCATTCACAAAGTGTAGGGCAGTTCTGTACTGACTAGACACACTTGCCCACACTGTAACACCACCACTGCCAAAGGCCCGTCTGGTGACAACAGTGGCCGATGCATAGCGCTCTCCTTAACATCTCCCGTCCAGCGTAAATGCTCCCCGGCCCATGTAAGACGATGACACGGTCGTCTAGCACGCAGACCACACTGATGTAAACGGTTTTGAATGGTCTGACGTGACACTTGTGTGCCTCTCACCTCCCTTAAATGTGCATGGAGTTGAGTGGCATTCATCATCTGGTTCCGGAGGGCAGTGTTCACAGTGTGGCATGTGGCCACAGGACGTCCACTTCTATGGCTTTCTGTGACTCTTCCAGTCTCTCCGTATCTCTGTTGCAACCTGCTGATGACACTCTGTGTCACTCTAAGCTCAGTGGCCACATCTGTCTGAGAACATCCTGTTGGAAGCCTTGCAATGTAATGTACTGTTGATCAATTGTTAGGTGTTGTCTTGGTCTCATGATGTCAAAATGTGAAGAGCATGATGAGGACGACTGTTTAAATACCAACTCTAATTGAACCAGGAAATGTATTGGTCGATTCATGGAACACCTGTTGGAATTTTGCCGTTAAGTTCCTTGTCAGAGAATAGCAACTTAGCAAAATGCACTGAAACACTGAACAGTTGGACATGAACATTCAAAAGTTTACAGAAGGTCACATTAAGTTCACCTGTAAAGGTTGGAATACATTTTAGGTTCATCCTGAAATTTCACCTGAAACCCAAATACTGTATCCCAAACGTTTTGTGTGTTGTGTGTGTGTGCGCAAAAGTGCAGCTCCACCCATCGTTTCTTCATAACTCTGTAGCTGAATGTCCGTATCTAAAGGGTTACTGTTGTTTCTAGAAAGCCTGGAAAAATCTAATGTGCAGCCGACAATCATGTCGTTTGTTTTTTCTGTAGATCTTATTAGGTATCCAGGAACTTCTAAATGAGCCAAATATCCAGGATCCAGCCCAAGCAGAGGCGTACACAATCTACTGGTGAGTAACTTGGACATATTCCCATCTGTGTTTTTCAAGCATGACGCCAAACTCTTAAAAGTAAAGATGTGTCTAGAAAAGGCGAAGGAGGTGAACGTTCAAACAGTCCGAACCTCTGTTTTGACTCAAGTTTAGTTTCTTCAGGCATCAACTCAATATCGTGCATGTGTGAGGGCTCACAATAGGTCCTAGTTGTTTCTTTCTAATTGATTTGCCAAGAAGCTGGCAAAGCAGGGCTTGCCGGATAAATATGGCCATTTGTGCATGTTCAGTGGGGCAGGCTTCTTTACCAACCTTAAACAGGAAGTTGACGAGACCTTTGGAAGGTGGAAATGTTTAGGTAGAAGCATGTTTGGGTGCTGCAAAACGGGTGTTGTTGCTTTAATAATGCAGTAATTTTCTCACATTTATGCTGATTTTATTAAGTTCTTCAGCCTTATTACAGTTTGCCTCACATTGAAGCAAGCATATTAAAGAAAATAAGGGAAAGCGGTGATTGACAGAAGTTTCAAGGCATGCACATGATGATTTGTGTGTACTAGGATACACTTATCACATTTATGTGACACTGCGTAAGACATCACTCCACCATACTGACCTTTTTTCTCTTTTTTTTTTATTTTTCTTCCCCCCCCCCCCCCCCCCCCCAAATCCCTTTTAGCCAAAACAGAGTAGAATATGAAAAAAGAGTTCGAGCACAAGCCAAAAAATTCTCCCCCTCGTAAAGGGCGAAGACCTGCTCCGCTGCGGCAGAAGGAATGGGTTTAACAAGAATCACCTCCCCGCTCAGTCTCTCAATGAATGTGCTCCTCTTACATCGGGACTTGCTTAAAGACTTCTATTTAAACTCCACACATTCTATGCCATCCGTTCTCCTTTCACCTATCCATTTTTGTTCTTAATTGCCGGTTGGCACATAATGCCAGGAGAGGGTATGGGTGCTTCAGCACCCTGGTAATTTCTTTTTAAACATAATTGTCTTATGTGGTGCAAGGGACACAGCTTCCGTTTCATCAACTCCGTGCAAGCGGGCTGTCATCCATGTTCATGGAAGGAAATGTCTTTTTGTTTTATTTTACTCTTTCACAGGGTCTCTTCCTTTTGTTTCCCTCTGTTTTCCATAAATTTAATGTAAAATTAGCTTATTTCATTGTCAGTATTTCAACTGCTGTATAATGAATGGCACTTTTATACTGTTGTATCTCACTAGTGTCTAGATGGTTCTGTCTAATTCTTTTTTTTCCCCAGGTTTTCTATTCAGCATGCTGTAATATACGATAGAATCTGCTGCCTTGGCTGTCTTTTTGTTATTCAGAGTGTTTGCTATGGAATAAATAAAAATGGCCACAGTGACTGAGGCAGGTAGGCTTACTTCTGTATCAGACTTTAAGGTTATATGGTGCTTTGTTCATGTATGTGTTGGCTTAATAATAAAACTTTCTACAAAATTCTGGATTTTCTTTATTGAATGCGTAACGTACATACTTCATCTCGCCCTATGTTTCAGAAATATTCAAATATCGCAGTCGATATTTTGATACAGGTTTTACACACATAAGCGGCGGCTTGTTAAGCGACTGGCTAAATGTATAAAGTGAAAACAATATAATTTACTGTTGATAATTGCATTGGCCTGTAAAACTGCTTTATGTCAAGTTTTAACTTGAACTTTTACTGTCCATTTGAGCCACAATTTTAGGCCTCTGCAACCAAGTTGATGATCCCCATTTGACAGGGTTCCGTTTTCAGGCTCTTGTTGTGGTCTGCTGCAACAGACCCGGAATGCTGGAAGCGGCTCAGGGTGCAGTAGTCGTTGCGGTACCACCGGGGCTCCTTCTCCAGGGATGAGTCGCTGCTGAGCCAACAGCCTGAGTCCTCAGCGAGGCTGCCTGACTGGGAGCACACGGGCAGAGTTTCCACTGAGCTCCCCTGAGCTGACAGCAGACCCATGTCTGTGTACAGGAGGCCTTGGAGGTCGGCATTGTACGGTGGGCCAGGTATGTTTCTGTATTCACTGCCATCCATTGTCTGCTGTTGAAAGACGGGTGGGCACATATGCTGGATGTCGACACACTTTATCAGGGTGTTGATTTGGAGCGTTTCCTCCGCTTTCAACATGCCTGCTGTGTTTTCTTGCGTAATGACCCAGCTCTGTAATCACACGGATGGTCAGGGGCAATGTCGTGACCTGGTGTTTTTTTTTTTTTTTATCCTGAAAGGCTAAACTTACCTTGAAATCTCCCTGGCAGTCTGTGTAAAGTGTGTGGAAATAGGGAGCTGGGGTTGGAATGTAGGTAACGCGCCTCCACCTGTGCACACGGGGAACATCAAAATCAGACTTTGACAACGGAGCTTGTTTTTGATCGGTGATCTGAAGAGTGAAAAGCTGAAAGAGGGCCTTACTTTTTTACAGAAGCGTAGCACAGAAGTGACATGAGTATCACCGCCACAGATAAGGCGCCAAACACCACGCGCAGTTCAAAAGCGAACATGTTTGTTGGGAAACCTGTGCAAGGACAGAAGGGGGTAGGAAATACTGCAAAAACCTGACTGACGGTTCAAAGAGTGGCATTTCAAACTGCGGATTGCGCATGTTTTAGTAAAAAAACAAAGTGAGAAAGGATGAATACAACAACATACAGATTTCCAGATGATTATTTCTCAACAAGCTGCCTTGAAACGTATTATTTTGATTAATCTCGTCTGTATCGTTGAGGAAACTCACCCTTCTCTGCTGGCTCGGTCCTCCAGGAAACCTCAAAGGACCACTCGCTCCACTGTCCCATGTAATGGGCCATGTTGGGACTGGACCGCACTCGTGCAGCATACGTGGTGTCTGGCTCAAATTTCTCATCATCCACGGAGTACTTTTTACTATCCGTTTTGATGTCATGGGTGACTACCTGAAAGAAACAAATCCGGTTAATAACGTGGCCTCGATTCGTCTTATTTACGTATAAGACTAAAGGGAATATAAACTATTTTAATAACGAATACACTGAAGTTAATGAAAATCCAAAACATACACCAAAGAGGTTCTTGTGGTGAGGTGGATTGATCTCTACATGTCCATGTACATATAATCTGTAATTTTGCTGACATACACCTTTTTTTTTTTTTTTCTTTTTTTTTTAACAGATATTCTGGTCTGTATCCTGCAGGTCAAATAAAGTTTTCATCCACCCACCCGCTTCTTAAAGAACAAAACTTGAGCCATCATTCTCTGTCATTATATCTTGGTTCTTATACTAATCTCACCTTGTGTTTGTCCCCGGTTTTGTAGAAGTGCAGCTGATACTGCAGATTGTCCATCAGTCCGTTGACGTGGCTGTATTTCTCGTAGGTGCTCTTCCAAATGAAGTGGTGTTGGCTTGAATTGTGGCTGATAGTGAGGCAGCATGGCGCGTTTGGTTTAACTGTTGTAAACACCAAGGGGTTTTAATGAGCACACGCACACTTGCTCTGTGTATCCAGCTGTAAGAACAGACTAATTGTGTTGCTTACTGTTTGTCACAGGGGTATAGTCGTCATCCAACAGCTCGCAGGTGTAAGACCCCTCATCTTTGCTGCGACAAAGTGAGATTTCGTAGGCATCCATGTCCATAAATGTGTCTAAATCATCTGGCCCGTCAGTTGATGTTGTCGTGGAGCAGAAATAACCCTCGGTGGTGTTTGTCAGCTCGCACACAAATGTCTCTCTGTGAGGAGAGGAGAAGCAGTAATGAGAAAGGCCAACATCGTCTTCATATTAAAGGAGACCCATAGTAAGTAAGTAAAAGTTGCCTCACTGTTCAAATGTCTCATTGAACGTGAGCCAGTGGGAGCTGTTGCCAAATGAAGTGTTTTCTGAAGGTGTCATGTTCAAGGAGCAGTTGATGGTGAACAGGAAATCGTTCACACAGTGAAGATGGAGATTTTCACCTGAAAAACATGTGGGAGGTATTTTTTATGTAGTTTGTGTGAAGTTCTCCACAATTATACAGTCACTGTTTAAATGGAGGCTTGAACCGACCTTATTCACGCTACGTGTCAAACCACTTCACAACAAGCCAAAGATTTGTGGGCCTTCGCATATTTGTCTATTATAGCCTTTCAGACATCAGCACACACGGTAAGTGTTTGGTGAGCTTGGCTGTTATTAATAGATTTATTTAGGTGACCAATAAAGGACTGTACCTAAATAGCACTTTTCTAGTCAACCATTCAAAGCCCTTTAACACTACAAGACACATTCACAGCACATCATAGTCTGGGCAGTTTAACACAGTCAATGGATGCATTGGTCAGCAATGAGGTTCTGCACACTCTTTTTTTTATTTTTTATTGACATGATCATTTACTGGCATTAATCCTTAATGATGTAGTTCAAAAAAAAAAAAAAAAAGTCTGCTATGAACAAATATTGCCCAGTGAGCAATAAGAGTTTAGGAAGATTCAGCCCACTTATTATTTTTCTTTCATTTAATTGTTTTTTTTTCAGTCAACCTGTGGTTTCGCAGAAAGTTTTATATCTTTTTTTTTCTTTGCACCCATTGCCAACTTTAAAGTTGCTTTAGGTATCTCTTTATTTATCTATATTGGCAGTGGTCGCTTTTCACATTATTGAAGTGAGCGGTGTAAATGGGTGAATTCCGCGGCACCCTTCCTCCTTTTTACAATGCCTTGCTGCTGTGCTGTCCATCCAGTACAGAGAATACTTTGACATTTGACTATTGGCTTTTCGCAAACAAAAAGGAAACAAGAAAACATTAAAGATCTATCACGCAGGCAATATACTGAGGATATGATATGCAATTCAATGTTTTGCACATTGACATGGCGACCGAAAGAAGATACATCTTTGAAATGATAATCTAACCTGTGATCGAGTCTCCTTGCAGCCACATGATGTTGGTTGACTTGAGCAGAAACACAATCTGCAGCAGCACCTTCAGCCTTGCCAGAGGAAGCTGATCCATCGCTTCAGTCACCCCAGGAGTCACCTCAAACCTTTGTGCCAAAACTTAAGTGCAGACTGAGAGAGGGCGGTACCAGTCAATGTTTTCACACCAAGGGCAGGACTTTGCTGGAGGAGGATGCGCTCTTCTGAGAGCTGCTGAAGGTATGTGTGACAGGGGCTGCAGTTTAAAAAAACAATGCCAAAGTGAAACATCACAGTCTATCATGCTGAATGTTAACTCCGCTGGATGTATTTTTGATGTAATTTTGTTGGGCAGTGGTACAGTTGGGTCCTTTCAGCCTGTTGTTTCTGAAATAAAGAACTCTTAACTTTATTAAATCCTGATATGCTCAGTGAAATGAACTATATAGATCAATTCTATGTGCTCATGAGATTTCTTCGGTTAAACAGAAGCTTGCTGAGTAGAACTGGAAGAAATTCTTGTATCTGTTTGTGAGAGCCATCTTGATTATTGACCTTATCTGATAAGCTAATGAAAAATGGAGGTGCAAGCGAAGCTAGACTTGCTGCAAAACCAAAAGAAATTTTTCACAAACATTCCTCACAGTCTGCAACTGAGACCGTCTTTGTGCGTCCTTTATATTCGCCAAGCTCAATAAAACCTGCGGACTAGCCATGCAAAGTCAAGTAAATTACAATTTAGAAAGATCAGTAAAATTATGCTTTCATTTGCTATGTATCAAAATCTAAACCTGCACCTATAAAACTTTGATTTAATACTTTGTTATTCTTTTAAAACAGATTTCATATTGTGCATCAATTGTCTTTTGACTCCTAAATATCCCTCTCGTGAACATGTAGCAAACACTACAATCTTTTCTGTAAATCATTGTTTCACCCATCAAAACCTCAGTTTGTTTCTAGCAAAAAGTCTAGTTTCAAAATATCCCAATTGCCACTATTTACAGTTCACCTGCTTTGCACACAATCTTTAGATCTTTTTATTCCTACTCATCACGGCCACTTTTTTTCAGTAATGTTACTGGCAAATGGTGTTTGTTACAGACGTAGCCCAACTAATGAGCCAGGCCTGTCATGGGTTGCAGATGGTACGCACACACAAACACACGAGCTACGGCGCTGCAGTTCATGTCTGCTGGTCATCATAGGCTGCTATTATGATGTGTCATTGATGTAGACGGAGTGAGACATCCCATATTTTGGCATTCGTTTTGTCTGTAAGCACTTGAACACTGTACTTCTTTGTCAGGTAAAGCAAACCCCTAATGCCTGGTGGCATGCTTTTCTGATATTTCAATACTGGGACACACTGATTGTAGTGATTATTGTGCAAGCTACAAGAGTGTTGCGCAACATGGCAACGTCAGAACACTGACAGCAGATCAGCTGAATGATGGTTGGTTGTCGTTGAGATTCTGTTAAAGATAAGAGGTGAAAGTGAGGCCCACGGCTTCCTTTAAGTTTTTTGATAACATAGATTTAGAGATTGGCAACTTATACACTAGTAGCCTGCACCCCCCCTGCTTTAGGCTGAATATTGAGCATGAAGTACTTTTCTAAGTCCCCTTTTTTCAGGCTTTTACATTGGGTTAACATATCCGATTAAGTGGCTTTCATTTTGCTGTTGGCGTCTCCAAGTCAAGAGGGAGTGATAACGCATCACCCTCATCACTTCATCTTTTGTGGAGTTTGTTGCAGCTAGTTGTGCAAAAAGGCAATGCTCTCACAGCTCAATTTCAAATCCAACCTTTTTTTAGTCTGAACATTTGTACAGGAAGCACGTAAACCCACGTTATCACTAAAACAGTCAAGTCAGTTTTACAACAGACGTTTCAGTTTTGCTACCAAAAATATCTCTTCACTTCTGACCATCTTCCTTTACCACAGAGCATTAGTGGGGTCTATTCTTATGAACTGAAACCCGTCTTGACTTCTGTCCCCATCTGTAAAGCTGTGTGACCTCGGGTCGAAAATAGGTTCGAGATCAGCAGTGATGTTCTTGTGAGATGGAAACATTTTTTACTTTTTAACGTTGCGTAAGAGCAGAAATCCTGACCTGCAACTTGTTGCAATGCTTCTCCATCTGATATCGCAGTTGGAGCTCTTTTTTTTTTGTGGTACTTTGATAAATATGATTTCCTTTTCAGTGATAAATACACTGACATGATATGGCTCGATGCGCTAAAATTTCACGCAATAAACCTGGTAAAGATGTTAAAGGACGATTGTAGCAGCATAAAGTTGTGAATATCAGGTTTAAGGGCACATCTTAAACACAGTGTGACGCATCTGCCAGATTAGAATGATTTTTTTTTGTTTACAACTGGAAAAAGAACATTAAAACGAGTAAATGTTAAAGATAAACACTTTTATTAATAAAATTCACCAAGTGGACACTTAGACTTGTGCTGCACCTTCAAATATTGCATTATTTCCATTCAATATTTCACTGGTAGCATTGAAATATTTTTCATGATTTGATTACACAAATCTTTTACACATCTGGCAAATTTGAAAATACTCATGTACTTAAATGACTTAATTCCCCCCAAAAATATATCGTGACACTTTGTAAGACATAAATAAATACAGAATGCAGTGATTTGCAAATCTCATAGACAAATATTTTACTCGCAATAGATTAATGAGAACATATCAAATGTCAAAAGTGAGACATTTCCCTATTTCATGAAAAATTCTGAGCTCATCTTGAATTTAATGGCAGCAACACATCTCAAGAAAAGGTGGGAAAGGAAGGTGTTACTAAAAAGAGACATGTTGCAACGAATTAGGTTAATTAGCAAAGGGTCGATGAAATGGGGGAGAAAAAAAAAAAAAAAAGAGCACCTTAGAGAGGCAGTCTCAGAAGGAAAAATGGTCAGATGTTCAGCAATCTTCCATAATCTAGAAGGAGCAAGGAACACGGCAGGGAATATCGCTGTATGTCGGTGATTTTTGAGCCCTCAGGAACGCTTTATTAAAAACAGACATGATTCTGTTATGGAAATTACTGCAAAGGCTCAGAAATACACAACAGAATTTACTGCCTCTAACTTGGGGCCTATGAAACTGGCAACTTGCACCTCTGGAAAGGCATCATCAATACTGAAAGATTTACACAGGCTTTAGAGCAACATGTGCTCCCTTCCAAATGATGTATTTTCCAGGAAAAGCCTTGCATAAGACAATGCTGAACCGCATACAGCACCCATAACAGCAGCATATCTTTCTAGCAGACAAATCCTTGTGCTGGAGTGACCTGCTGTCGTGATCCGTCATGAAATTTAGAGCAGCTAGAATCCTATACCAGACAAAAAATGAAACTTTCTTTTCCCAAAGGTCCAGCAACTGGTCTCCTCAGCTCACATGTTGTTTAAAGCGGAGGAGACGCTACACAGTGGGAAACATGGCCCCGTCCCAACTTTTTTGAGACGTGTTGCTGCCATCAAAATCAAAAAGTCCTGATATTTTTCCTGAAATAGTAAAATGTCTCACTTTGATATATGTGAGATTTCCAAATCATGACATAGTTTCTGTTTATATTTTACACGGCGTCCCAACTTTTTTGTAAAAATCAGTTGCAAAACATGACAAGACCTAAAGAAAGTCTCTACTGAAGTCTGTCAACTTTTATTACATCTTCAATGTGTACGAAGTGTCATAAAAATGACTCTGTGTTAAATTATGGGTATATTTTTATTTGAACTTAAAGTGATACTCCAAAGTAGATTCAACCTGGGGTCATTTGAACCGTGATATCCAGCCAAGTAGCCCACCCGCAGTTTTTTCGATATTGGCAGAACATCAGCTGAGTTACTGAGTTATCCCGAATAGCTTAGTACAAGGGTTAATGGATCCTGGTCCGTATCTCCAAAATTACCACACTAAAATCACATGCCATGACACCAAACGTCTACAGTAGTACAAATATGGTCTGTACTCACCAAACGATGCATTTGGAAGTTTGAAAATAGTCCAGGAGTTTATTATTATCAACACAAGCCTAATAGCTTCTCTGCAGCTAAAGCTGCGTCGACGTCACTTCCTTGATCTGGGAGCTTCAAAGTAAGATGAGGGTTGATCTACTACTACTACAACAAAGCAAGGCTGCTCAATTTCTCCATTGATAAAATAATTTCACAACTCTACAACATAAAAAATTCATTAAAAAACATGTAGAATATAGCATATACTTTGTTGTCTACAGTAGTAGATCAACCCTCATCTTACTTTGAAGCTCCCAGCTCCCAGAAGTGACGTCAACGAAGCTTTAGCTGCAGAGAAGCTATCAGGCTTGTGTTGATAATAATAAACTCCTGGACTATTTTTAAACTTCCAAATGCATCGCTTTGTGAGTACAGACCATATTTGTACTACTGTAGAAGTTTGGTGTCATGGCATGTGATTTTAGTGTGGTAATTTTGGAGATACGGACCAGGATCCATTAACCCTTGTACGAAGCTATTCGGGATAACTCAGTAACTCAGCTGATGTTCAGCCAATATCGAAAAAACTGCGGGTGGGCTACTTGGCTGGATATCACGGTTCAAATGACCCTAGGGTGAATCTACTCCGGAGTATCACTTTAAAATTCATTTGTAGATCAGAGATCTAGTTAAAGTTAAGCTCTAGAGGCACACCAGCATGGGTCACTCACAGGCCAGTTTGCCATCAAAGGACGAGAGAGTGATGGCAAAGGCTTGGAGGGCACACATGGGAAAACTGTAATCCATGGAGAAGACATCTTCTGCCACACGGCCAAACTGCATCACTATGTAATCCCCTGTAAAAGACATCAAGGGGCCAATGAAAGTGTCGAGGCAAACATTAAAGACCATGTTTTAAATGAAGAGAGAGAATGAGTCATATTACCGTTGTCAGGGTGGATAATCTGGAAGTTTTTCACAGAGGCCTGGGTTACACGTCCGTGGAAGTTTAACACATACGACTGAGTCTGTTCGTTCCAGCTCGGGGATTTGTTCACCAGGGTAACCAGTTTGTCTGTTGTTCCGTTGGTATGGCGTGCCAGAAGAGTTTCACTCTCCTAGAATCAAATGAAACATCGGCTCCAACATCAGAAATATGTTACTCTTAACCAGCATTATCACAGTTTTTTTTAACTGAGCCATTTAAACATACATCTTTTGGACGGATTGACACTCTTTCATCATTCTCCAGCATGCCAGGAATGATCACGGTCATTTTCCTTGGACCCTTGAAACCCAGCACGTTTGTCTCCTGGAACATCATGAACAACTGTTTTTTACAGGTTTCCTTGCTGTTTATACTGTGTAAAGTAGGGTGTATTTTTGGGACTCACGTAACATATGGCTGCCATTTCTTGCCGCACTGTTTCACACTCTTTGATGAATGGTTTCTTCTCAGGGTTTTCACCTCCATCATAGACCGTGAACTTTGTACCAAGAACATTGGACCTGAAAAAAAATCCGTCCTATTACATACATGAAACAATGGGATGTCTGTCAATGACATGGTAGCATTGCCCTTAAAATGTACTAATGTACATACTAATGAGGAAAATGTTAAATGAGGTAATAAACCATGTGAAAAGGTCGTTTTACCATCAGCACACTTAAAATTTGGAGTAGTTGCTCCCCTGCTGCTCTTGGACTTGCATTGAAATAATGCAATCTTAAAGCATACTGACTTAACTTTTCAGAGCTCGAGGCTACCTTTATCTTTTGTCTAGGACCCTAAAACAAAAACCTGCGCTGCCTTTTTCTGTTTTCTAGGTTACACATTATGTTGTAAATCAGCAAATATTATATCTTATTAGCTCTTATTAGCATGCTAACACATTGACTGTTAACAAGCAGTGCTAAAAATGATAGCGTCGCTCCAGCTCATCATCAGCATGTTACCATTGTGATTGTGAGCATGTCACGTCATGCTCACTCTGGCATTTACCAAGAAGCACTTCTGAGTTCAAAGTTCAAATATTTTTGCTGTGGTCAACCTTTTTTTTTGCTTTGATTCTGCAAATTTTCAGCACAGTCATTTTTTTCATATCTAGATTAGGTTCATATCTTCTGTAGGATTTGTGGCAAGTTTGGAGTGGGCCACTGGTTAACTTAAGAAGCTTATGGCAACTAAGCGTTATATCACAACCCTGCTTCCAAAAACATTTGAACACAGTGTTTAATTAAAAAAAAAAAGAGATTACAAAAAAATCTGTAACTAATTTGTGTATTTTGTAATGTTTATTTGTAGGGCAAAGGCGTCGTATCAAATGCTGAAACTGTCATTTTGAAATGGATGCCTGCAACAACAATAAAAACAAATATATGGATTACAGAAAGAGCCTCCCAGACAGGCCTAATCTGAGCCCTTCAGACGTAAAGATGGGAACGAGTTCACCATATGTGATAAACGTTATGCATAAATATCTCGACAATTTCAGTGGAATATTTCAGTTGCAAAGAACTTCATGACATCACATAGTATCATTTTATGATTCACAGAATCTCTGTATGCTAGCAAAAGCCTGACAGCAAATTCTACACAACTATTATATTCAGGCAGAGGCAGCTGCATTAAAAACGGATACAGTAATGTATTTGGTGAACAAAGTGAATCACTGCATCCAAAAATACAAAACGAGATAATATGATACAAAACATTGCAGTAAGTTATGATACGATGTGATACCAGACAAAAAAAATACAACTTTACTGGCTGCTCACATTGAAATTCAGAGTTCATTTACAATGAACTAATGTGAAAAACTGTTCTGTGGTTCTCTGTTAATCCAAATCTGAAATGTCTCTGTCCCCAACAAGCAAAGGGATCAGCGGGCTTGTTTTCAATTCACAGTTTAAAATCTAGCATTTATGTTGGTATTGGGGGCTGCACGAGTGCAGGTTTGGATCATTATACATTGACATCCGGAGGATTTCTTTTTCAATTAAATTTTACGTGCATCATATAAAAGTCTGGACGCTAAACTGGTCAAACGACCGTTCCAAACGTGTCAGCCACTAAAAAAACAACGTGAAATGAAGAAGAAAACAAAGGAGTATTGTTATTAGAAGAATTAATATGTGTAGTTGTAAACATGCCTGATCTGTCCCAGCTTCATCTAAACTTGTTGCGTTGTAGGATTCAAAAGGTATGTGTGCCAAAAATGATTTGATTAATCCCCTCTTTTACCAAGTATGAACAAAATTGTACCTCAGTTTACCGATGTAGGAGTTTGTATCTCTGGATAGATTTGTTGGGTCAGTGGAGATGAGATAGTTCGATGTTTTGCACTTCTTCCTTTTTCTGCCCGCCATCAGAAACACCTTAAGGTGACACACATGAAAGGTGAATTGTTGTCAGAGACAGAAAACAGACAGAGCTTAGGTAGATTTGTGACAGCCCAAGAAACGGGACGATGTCCCTTTGAACTGAATCCAATGTGCACAAGAAGTGCCGACCCTTTTCCCGTCCTCTTTTTCCATGTGCAGGTAGTAGGTGGGGTAAATTCCCTTCTCCATGCCTCTCCTGTCCCTGGTGACCCTGCACTGGATCGTCACGTCTCTGGGAGCAGGACGCAAGGCAAACTTCTCAAGATCCTCCACCGACATTGGAGACGTTGTCTAAAAAATGAGAAAGAATGGATTTTACTGACGCTGAATGGTGGCAACTCAAAATACGGTAGATACTCATAAAGATTGTTTTTGACAATGTCTGAAATGGATTTTTAACTTGTAATGTCTCACTCTTTCATTGTATTCACTGTCTGATGATGATGTGTCCCTGTAGTTGGAGTTGAGTGACGCTAGGCTCTGCGTAGTTTTCTCTGCTTTGTTTGACTTTTTTCCTTTTTTCTCCATATCTTGGATTTCCTCGTCTTTGAGCTCATCACTTATTTGACACCTGGCTGTGAACAGCAACATAAAGGCATTGTTCTTTGCTTTAACTTAACATCAATGTTGACCCAACACCATATTGGGCCAGATCCTCACTCACATGTGTCCAACTGTTTTTTCTTCATAGGTAATGGAGAAACCTGGAGCTCCTTGTCCTCCTCATTGTCACTTTCATCACAGTTGTCCGTTGGACTTGCCTCCTCCACCACAGATTCTATCTCGGGGTTCGAAGCGTCCTGTAAATGCTTTTCTGCAAAAGTGGAGATTCTCAAATCATGTAAAGGCTCAGCAGCATAATGTCAAAGCTTAACGTGAGGCATCTTTGAGTGACAAGTACGGAAACAAGACACATGACATGACAGTGTTAACGTCTTTGTACTTTTACGCTCTTGTTTAGTTGTTTTGTTTGTCTTCTGTGTGTCAACGGATTCTTTAACTTTGTCCTTCTTCTTGATTTTTTTCTCCTTTTTCTCCGTGTCGTTCTCCTTTTCTTGCCCCTTCTCCTCCATCTGTTCACCTTCTAAAAAAGGGAATTGGCGGTTAATAAGTGTCTTCCAGTTTTACTTCAGCATACTTAAAAGCAAAGGACGGTTCCAACCCACTTAGTCCCCTGTAGTTAACCACACAAATCTTACGTTTGACTTTCTCTTTTTTCGCGTCTTTCTTCTTTGTCTTTTTTCCCTCCGCCGGGGCTTCGTTCTCTTCGTCGAGTATCACCTCAGGCTCTCTGTCAACCTCCAAGTTCATCCTCTTGGGAGTACCAGGCTTCTCTGAAGATGTCTCATCTGATCCCAGGCTTGTTGTCACGTCGCCTTCGCCCAGAGTGATCTCATCCAGGGGGTTATCATGGGCATGTTCAACCTGATCTTTAAGAGTCGAACAAAAGAAAAAGCTTCTATTTCTCATTACTGAATTGAAACTACTGAAACTGGCATTACCTTTTCCACTAAAAGAAAGTTTACAGCTTTTCTACAGGAACAAAATGTCAAATAATTTGAATACGAACCACTCAGAGAGGTACTGCTGAGTGACTGGCAGATCAGCAGAGGTGTCTCCTCAGAGCTTACGGCTTTGTGCTTTCGATTCTTTTGGCGAGTATCCCAATTGGCCACCACCATCTGTGTGTCGGATCTTTTCTTTTGCTGCTTTTTCATCAAAAGGGTGCGCTGTGGGAGAGTTGAGAATCATTTAACTTAAGAGAAAACCGTGTGTATTACTCAATTATGATGAGAAAAAATAGCATGTTAACAGCATATAAAAATAGCAACCACTCTTCGGCTCCAGTGAACGCTAAAGAATTGGCAACAAAGAATGTGTCTTTGCAACAGGGAGCTACTGACAAAATTTGTAAAGAAATTTTTACTTTGATTTCTGTTTTAAGTAGTCACAGCACTGGTTCCTTCCTTAAGTTGTCTTTTTATATGCTTGAAGGATTATTGACTTAGTATTAGGTGGTTTGACAAACAAACAAACGAAAAAAAAACACTTTCTTCTGAAACTGATTGAGTCCTAGGACGAGACTGAAGAAGAATCCAAAGACAAACTTCAAAAGACCTTCAGAAAGCCTGGAGAACTATTGATCGAGACCACATTAAAAGATTATAAGAAAAGTCTGGTTACTGTTACTAGGAGGGCTCTGAATGGGATTACGACTGTTAGTTTGTTTTTACTCATATACATACATTATATTATTGTATCCTTGAAGATGGTGATCCACTCAATTTGAAATGCAGGATAGACTTATTATTACTGATTACAACTACAACCATGCCTAAAACATGGGGTTAGTATGATGCACATATCAGCATAATGTTTCTGCTTTAGATTATCTTCCAACCTTTATCATTTTAAGCACTCCTGCTGAACTTTACTGGAAATTAAACAACTTGTTTAACCACTTAGTCTTTGCTCCAATGTCAGCAGAAATGATGATAATTACACATATGTTTGTGCCTGAGGATCACCACTGGAAAAGAATATGTTATTAAATCAACAGAGTAACACTGAATTGGGAGTCGTCCAAAGTGCATTACAATTCTTGCAAGCAAAAACAAGTCTGGGCTGTTTGCTACGTGATAGATTCATCATCTTTACCTGGTTGTCCAGCTTCTGTTGTCGCATGTCAGGGTCCTCCATACCTTAGCAAAGACTCACAGCTAATTACAAAGGAAACGGTGGAAAACCAAGGGAACAATCTTTTCAAAACAACAGATGAAATCCGCCCTCAGGGTTCAAGGTGAGCACATTTAGAAATGTTGATTTTTGTCCCAAAAGAAGCATCACCCGGAGCAATTAAGTATGGAAGCGGGTGTTTGATTGTGCCACCCAGCTCCATCTGCCAGTCTGTCCACCTGCGTGTAGCAGAAGGCAAAGTGGATTAAAAGGGGATAATGTTCTTAAACTACACTGCACAGCTCTGTCACTGCGGACAGGCAAGCTCTTGAACAAGGCAAGCTTTCCATGGCTGCTTTATAGAGATGCTAAAGCCTGCTGTTACAACTGAAACGTAAGGGAAGAGACACAGAAAGGTGGTGCCATTTCAACAGTACAACCAGTGTTTTTCAGCCAGCTGTGTACTGTACATCACTTACCTAGACGTGAGGTAAATACGAAAGCCGCTGAAATTTGCTTCGAAGCACGTGCCCTCAACTCATAAGCTTAGTGCTATTTGTCTCCTGTTTGCACAACACAACTCGCGGAAAGCCATTTAAATGGTCCATGAAAACAAACGGGACAGCCAGAAGGTGACTAATAGTGGACCACGCCGCGAGGTTTATCTCGTTACCATGGATACGACTACCGTGCAGTGATGGAAAGGAGTGAGACTGAAAGGAGCCAACAGTTGAGGAAAAAATGTATTATTCAGCGCTTTAGCATTAGTTTGTCCATTTAGAAGAGTTTGTCTTTGTTTACTTTTGTTAGCATAGCAAAATTATTTGATGTTTTGCCGCCTACTTGTAGCCTCATGTCCAACATACGCAGTCAGTTGCTAAAGTGAATTGTGCCAGTTCAGGCCACAACACATGAAATTACCAAACAAAAAAGATGTGAATGAGCATTTAATGCTGTATTTTCTTAAACATGTTGTTATGTGACGTCAAACATCCCTAAAATACTTTATTGCATCTTTACAAATGTTTAGTTTCTTTGAAGTTTCCTTCTCTTATTATGTATATCATTTAGCACCAACTGATAAAAAAAATTGTACAATTTTTTGCGAGTTTCAATTTATTTACTTTAATACATATATAAATGTATGTTGCCTACTGAAGGGTTCACTTATGTTTAAAGAGGTTGATAAATAAAAAGGATTAATTTTATTGTAACGCCACTTGAAACTCTCTTGTGTCTAATATTTTCTAATTATTATTATTAATTTATTGATTTATCATAAAACGCGCAACATGTTGATATTCCCATTTTCTCGGGATATTGTACGCGATTTTGTGTATGACGCAGAACCGGAAGAAGAAAATAAGCTTCGTTGCTAGGATACTGTGGAGCGAACCAAACAGGAAAGGATACAGCCGCACCGAAGCCTGTTTTGGTCAGTGTGAAGTTTTTCATCCAAAACTTGTCAATGAGTTTTGCGGGTTTGCTCCTCTAAAATACAACTGTAGAGTAAAACAATTGTATGATTAATAAAAAACAAACAAACAACAAAAGGATCAAATTAATATAATAACAGAGTGAATATCTCCCCGTGTATGCATGGGTTCTCTCCGGGTACTCCGGTTTTCTCCCACTGTCCAAAAACATGCATGTTAGGTTAATTGGTGTCTCTAAATTGTCCCTTGGAGTGAGTGTGAACGTGTGTGTTGCTGTTCGTCTCGTTTGTCTCTGTGTGTCCCTGTGATGAACTGGCGACCTGTCCAGGGTGCACCCCCCTCTCGCCTGATGACCGCTGGGATAGGCTGCAGCCCCCCCGCGACCCGACCGACGGATTAAGTGTGTATAGAAAATGGATGGATGGATGGATAGTGTAAATAAAACCTCTTGTTTTTCAGCTAAACTTGAGCAGTTTCCCCGGTTTTCAGCTACGATATTCAAGCTCAAGTGAAATAAATGGATTGCGAAATAAAGGTAGGCTCCACGAGTTTTGTTAGTTTCACATCAGCTAGCTAGATGTTGTTTTTACTAGAAAACTACTACATAGACTTAAGGTTGATATAAAGAGACACAAAATGATCCAAAATGAACGATCGTATCACCACATACAGTTGCTAAACAATATATCCTCTCATTGTCCATACATGCATTTAAAGCAGAAATTGTTGCTCTCTGTAGGCACCACAAGAGCTGAAAGCCAAATTCATGCTATGGTGAGATAGTTTGGATTGCATGCTGCAATTTTTATTTTTATTTTTGCACCTAACCTCAAATAATGCCACGTATAACAGTAAAATCATTCTCTGGGCGTTTTGTAGGACAGATGTGAGCTTTCACGACATGGAGGTTATCAACAAAATTCAGTCCATTCCTGATCTGGAGAGGTATATTTGTTCATGATCAGAGATTTATTCATTTATTATATTCAAAAATACGCAACATACTTAGATTTTAAGCCTTTTTTTCTTTTTTTCTTTTGGACAGCGCTTTGTGCAACGTGTTTGGGGTTGAACTCCCTGAACCAAAACGAGCAGTTCTGCTGGAGCTGTACGTGCAGACTGTGCTTTTTTGCAGGCAGCACAGCTTGAAGAAAGAGCAAACCTCTGCACTTTTGTCCATCATCAAGTCCATCCATGAGGCCAACATACGTGAGCAAAGTCATATTATTATTACTGTGTCTATTCGTAAGGTTCCCTTGAGCTGTATATTTACAGTTCAATCTAAGACTGTCTTTCAAGCCCAAAACCAATTTGATGTGTTGGATTTAATATATTTAATTTATACTTCAGTCTAGGCTTAAAAACTTACATTGAGTTTTTTTTTTTTTTTTTTTTTTACATATTTCCAAGACAGATATTCACTGAAATTATTTTTGGAGTCAGACTTGTGTCTTATATTAATCCTACTTAACGTTAAAATGTTCTTTAATTTTCAGAAACTGCTTTCTGCAACATAGAACAGTGTCTCAACTACAGCAAGGAGCTTCTGCTTTGTCACTCAGTCAGGGTGTGTCAAACAATCAGAACTCTCTTTGTCACAAGTTCATTTAACACTTCAAAATTTCCTTGAACGTGATGCCACTCTCTGGTCTCTGCTCGCCACAGCGGCCTCCCTTTAGCATCGACATCTTCAGCTTTCAGGAGGTGGACTGCATCTCGAAGTACATCCACTGCAACTACTTGAGATACTACAAACTCTACAAGTATATCTTTACTCCGCAGGTAAGAGTAAGAAATTTTTCGACTTCATATCATTCCCATCCCAACTCACTTAATGAAAACAAACAAACAAACAAACAAAAAAGGTCGCTCTGTCATTTTTTTTAGAGGGATTGGATTAAAATTTGAACTGACATCCATGAAATCCTAAGGATTAACTTCATGTTTTTATAGTTTCAATCTCACGAGGAATGATTTTCTACCCAAATGAAACAGTTCACAAAGAAAATATCCACCTGTTTTGACTTTCTCGTCACCATGGTTCAGATACAAATATAAATACGTATGGTATTTAGAGGTTATTTGGTCCTGAATGCTTTTCCAATAGATATTTGAAATTCCTTGACTTGTCGTTTAGGTTAAGCTGGGTGATGGTGGTGTACGGTTGGAACAGCATCACAGTACAATACAAAAAAAGTGACCCTAATACTTTGTCCTTCAATGAAATATGCGTAAAAGAGTGGAACCAAATAATCAAATAACGTTCGAGACTCATCACCTGTCTGACAGTGTGACAGTCTTTTAGTGACAGAGCTACTAAAAGACTGGATTAGATTTCACACGTCGGTATCATTGAAACACTTCTAATCAAAATAGTACAAATACCTACCAATGAAATGAGTAACTGTAATATTACAGCCACTGAAAAGTAGGAAAAATAGTAGTTTTAAATATCATGAAAAGGTCAAGGAGTAATGTACCATCTCTGTTATAAACAATAAACAGTAAGGCTTTCTCATTAAAAGATTTCAAAGAACTTAAAAAGATCTCTGTTGGGAAAGCATCGAGTCAAAATGGCTTGAAAATGTTGAATTTGTTTACTGAGATCTGTGACAGTCATTTTTCTTTCATATGGGCTCAAATAACCTCTCAGTGTTGGAGAACTAAAGCAATGCAGTGAAGAATCAGATTCCCTAACTCTAAGGAGAGATTAACTGAAGCAAAAAATGGTCAACACAAAACGCAGACATGTGCCATAAAGACCTTTTTTTTTTTTTAGCAGTTAAGACTCAATGAGCAGCGGCATCATGTGAGCATGAAGTTACCAAAATGAAGAGATAGGGATTGGTGGCCCCTGTAATCGAGACAACGATAGTGGTGAAGTTATAATTGTAGGCTGAGATGGCTGGGACGCCCGATGAGGAAACAAGGAGAAGGAGAGTTGCTCACAAGTAGAACAAGGGTTGAGTAGCTCAAAAAAACAAGGCTGGTGAACATATTTTTGGAGGAAAGCGGCCATGTGGAAATTCAGCAAAGAATAATTTTTGTTAGGGTGGCAAAAGTGGAAGTGATGAAGAAATTTGACCTGCAGAAATAGAAACAAGAAAAGAAGAAAAGATCTTCTTCATTGAACTTGTGTCAAATGCTTCATATGTGGTTGCAAGATGATAAAAAAAATGATTAAAGGTATGATCTCTTTTTCTATCTAATATTTTTCATTCAGGTAGAAGTTAATTGTTTGCAGCTGAATTCCTTCCACTCAAGTTTCAGCCACTTCAGTTGGAAACTATCGTTAAGAGTTTTGTGGATGTTTATTGCAAATTTCAAACAATTCTGCGAGAAAATTAAGGATTTTGGTGAGCCGTAGAAAATAGGATTTAAAAAGCTGAAAGCCAAAACTTAAGGATTTTTGGAAGGCCCCATGAACGGGAAGGGTCAGGATAGTTGGCATTGGACGACCGACTGCAAACTTTTACAGTCTTTCAGTTTTTGTTTTTTTTGTGACTTGACCGGTAAGGGTACATAATGAGAGATAAATGAGAATGAGAGTTTTTAAACAGGAGCATTTGTCACCCATTTTGACTAGGTCAAACTTGATCTGTCATTGACATACTCTGGGATGCCAGACCATGGATCACCAGTGATGGAGGATTCCTCTGTGCCAGGTACTGATTACAGGGCTTTAGCCGCACGTAACATAGCCCAAAAAAATAAATAAATCAGAGAACCAGAGAGACCGTTAACACACAACTTTAAATCAGCAGAGGGAGAAAAGTGACAACACTAATGCTCCAGCTGTATCCCTGAATCCCACTTTAAATAAATCTCTCCTGTTTGTTCTATTTGAGACTCATAGGCCAGATTATTAATACACTGCGGTACTTTTAATGCAACAGATGTTGAAAATGCAACTGATGAGGAAGCAGTGCCAAAGACAGACGCGTCTTTTATCACAGAGCACGAGGAAGCCTCGACTGGTATGATCACAAATATCCAAAAATGACCTTTTCTCATCAAGTGCTGCCTAAATTGTGTGTATTTGCCTCATGTCCACATTTTCAGCTTCCACGTCAGAGTTGAAGGCGCTGATAGAGCAAGAAGTCAGACAGCAATTGAAGATCGCGTCTGGCCAACTCGATCAAACCATCAGAGAAAAAGAGAAAGCTTTTCAGCTGAACGGCGCCTTAAATTCCTTGCAGCCCAACCTCAAAGCCAAAAGAGAAAAGGACGGCAAAAAGACCTCCTAAGTCTTCAGTTAGAGGAAATGAGACGGTTCAAACATGTTTTATTCTCAATAAAAGCTCACTCTGCACATACAGTACGACGGTTATCTGCCTTTGTACACTGGATATACATTTCTGAAGCAGGCACTTTAAATGGAAAAATGCTTCTTATTAGACTGAGAAATGTAATGAGTGTGGAATGGTGATTTCACAGTCAGCGAGTGGGTTTCCTCTTGATGAATGTTTGCATGCATGATAGGATTACGCACATAAACACTCCACTTACGATAATTGTTTCACACAGGTCCTACAGTACAGTTGTGTAATACTGGAATATCTGTAAATATAAGCTTTAATACAGCATTTAAGTGTAAAAATAACCAATCACAGTGCTTTCATGTGCAGTGCCGGGAAATGCTTACTCCCTTCAACCGCAATAAACTATTAGCAGGTAAAATCCTAAACATTAGCAATATACTCATATGATTAAGTCTATCAAAGGATTGTGCAATGTGTCCTCTAATGCAAAGTGCACTGCAAACTAGATGATGACCCGACAAAGAGTTTCAAATTGTCACAACCTTGGATACACGCACAGATAAGGAATATCAAGTCACGCATGCATCTTCTACTTGCAGAGCCACAGTGTGCATTAAGGCGCACAAACATCCTGATCCCTGAATTGCACATCTTAGAATTAAACAGTAACTCGACAAGACAAACGCTGGCTTGACTGCCCGTGCACAGGGTTAAATAAGAATCAACATGTTTAGGAATGAGGTTGACCTTTTATGTTTCAAAGTCCTCCAGACCCAGCAGCATGGTCTTGGATGTGTTCTGAAAGAGGGCTGCGCGGTTCTGTTGCTCCCCTTTCTTCACCCAGTGGCCGTAGATGCGGAAGGCGCAGCCGTCGATGAGCTTGCGGACGCCGCGGAGGGAATACGGATCCCTGGCCAGGACCTCCCGGGTTAGCGGCCGAGCCCTTCGGTAGCGGCTGTAAATCCTGATACAGGCGAGCACGCTTACTATCAACACCTGGGGAATCAAGAGAGGAATGCAGTGATTACAATGTGTCAGCACGTGCCGCTTATAAAGAAATAAAAGAGTTTCAGGGTGACTCACCCTGAACGTCTTTCTGGGACTGAAGAGACGCACATCCTCCTTCTGGTACAGTCGGAAGAAGGGGTGTAGTAAGGCTTGCTCTGCGGTGAGCCGAACAGATGGTTCCACCACCAGCAGCCTGGATATCTGAGTATCACAAGGGAAACAAATAAAGTCTTGATGCTCTACTTTGAATATATTAAAAATTGCCTCACACATTCAGTTACTGCTGGAGAAACCCATCCATTAGAGGAGGATATTAAAGAGCATGTTAAAACCGTATTAGTATATTAAAGTTATGCTTGAGATCATTGGACAGAATATCATCTTACCAGATCTTTCACAGTGTCAGACCTGTCATCCCACTCCGGGGAGCTGAACTGATAGCGACCCTCCATGATCATTCTCAGCATCAGCATCTGTTTGCGGTGCCAGAACGGCGGCGAGCCAGCAAGCAGGGTGAAGAGGATGACTCCACATGCCCAGCTTACAAACAAACGCAAGGCAAAACTTAGGTGCAGAAGTGAGGACAGCACACAGGAGCATGGTTTGTAGTTCAACGCTGTGAGAAATGTTGCATCACTGATCAAAGGAGGGAGTGAGACTTACAGATCAACCTGCTTGCCGTAGCCTGGATGCATTTCATCCATGGAACATTTCAGGATTTCAGGGGCCAAATAACCAGGCGTTCCACAAAGCTCTAATTATAGCCAAAGACAAAGCAGACTGGCTTAATGAACCAACAAATCACAATTATTCACATTACCGTTGACTTTACATGATTGGCAGCCGTACCCCTCAGCTTCTCTCCAGGTTGGAGCTGCACAGAGAAACCAAAGTCGGAGAGCTTGATGTGCCCATGATCGTCCAAGAGAATGTTCTCAGGTTTCAGATCCCGGTGGACAATGTTCAGGGAGTGGAGGTATTGCACAGCCTCCAACAGAGCTCGCATTATACACCTGCAGAGAAACAAAATTTACACGGATTTGGTCTCATATCCATGTGTCAACCATAACAAAGCACAGTGGATCTGTGTACCAAATCAAATTTTTGCACATTCTTTTCTAATTCTTCCACAGAGACACGTGATATGCTCGTTCCATGAAACTTAGATGGAAAGGGAGAAGCATTTAAATTCACAACGACCAATGGTTTAGCATTAGACATTCAACATCCCATCTGCGCAGCGCTGTTCAGAAGATAACCCTCAAGACACCTCTAGAGTATCATTAAGTGTTTTTATTGTCACACTGAAACAAATGAACAAAAGAAGAGCAACTGCAGCAGAGATGTGGTTGCAAACGCAACCTCAGAAATTCAGAGAATCTTGACAAATCTCTATATTCAAGAGATGAGGCTGAAAAGTGACACTGAACCGCAATAAATACAAAGATGATTTGTGGTGGAAATTGTAGCGCATGTTTTGGAAGACTTCTGTAAAATGCTGACGGTGGACGAAGTTTGACCCTGTTTCTACTCATGCAGGTTCAAACTTTACCATGTTATTAAAAAGTATATCGAAACGAAACCAAGAAGCACCATCTTTGGTCTCGAGCACATTTAAAGGCGACTGAGGAGATGTGAAAAATGTCCTGTGGTCTGGCAAATAAAACACTGGTCTTAAAGAGGAGACAGACCATTTGGCTTGTTAACAGTACACATTTCAAAAGCCAGAATCATTTATGATATGAGGTGTGCTTTAGTAAACTTAAAGCGTGTATCGTCCAGATCTGTTTTGGCACCATAAATGCTTATTTTGGAGCAACATATGCGGCAATTCAGGTGATGTCTTTTAAGAAGGCCTTGCTTTTTTCGGCAGTACGACACCAAACCACATCCTGCACGTTTTAAAGCAGCATGACTGAGTAGTAAAAGAGACTTGCCTGTCTGCATGAAATGAAAAATATCACAAAAGAGTCTGCTACACAGCTGAAATCTTACATGAGGCAAGAATGCTAAATATTGTTGAAAGAAGAAGTAACGCAACACAGCGGTAAATATAACCCTGCCATGAAGTTTATGAAAGATATTTCAAAATGGGCGAATATTTCCAAAAATGCATTAAAAAAAAAGTTTTTTGTTGTATCCATCATATAAGAGGCTACAACATTATAAACCTTTATCAAGACTTAACTGTGTGTGTTGACATTGAGTAAATGGAGTGTGTTGATGATGGAGCTCACCTGGTCTCCTTCTCACTCAAAGTCACTTTTTCTGTGAGGTAGTCAAACAGCTCTCCTCGTCTCATTCTGGTAATGAAAAAAAAACACATTTCCTACAGCAACTCCCTGTATATTCACTGTAATTATCAGTGCATTTTTTAGCTTCTCATCTTCGTACTCACAGGTCAAACACCAGAAATATGAACGTTGTGGACTCGTAGGAATCAATGAGAGTGACTAAAGGGAATCAAAGCAGCATAAAACAGCGTCAACGCTTTTAAAGCTCCAGGAACAGGAAAATCAAAGAAATCGTGTGATCTTTAAGAGCAGCTTTGCGACATACTGATGGAGGAGTGTCCCTTCACCATGTTGAGAACTTGGATCTCTTTGAGCGTGGAGGTCTTCACCTCCTCCAGCTGCTGGACTGTCATCTTCTCCGCTGTGATCTCAATAATCTTCACTGCCAGTTCCTGACCAGTGTGTCTGTGCACACACCTGCGCACCACACTGCTCACACCCCTGAGGCACGACAAAAAAAAATACGGCATGTTTCCCCCATCACCAAGTAAGTCAGAGCACTGCACAAATACCATGCCAGTTACGGGACTCACCTGCCTATCACCTCTTTAGGGTCATACTTCTGGTAAAACTCCTTGGCCCCCACCCAGTCTGGTAATTCATCTCCAACAACGATATCCTTGGTCATAATGAATCTATAACAACAAACTCAGTCACATGTCTCAGTGTGTTAACAGTGCTGCTTGTTTACCAGGCTCTACTGGACAAACTCTTGATAAGGAAGCTGTTTTTTTTTTCTTTAGTTTAATTAAAGGAGGTAACCCCACTATTTGTTTACAAGTTATACAAGACTCCACGGTATTCAAATATTTAGAAATACACAATTGATCCCTCATAACTTTTTGGTAAGTGCGTCTTTGATTTGGCCTTGCTGCTGCAGCAGGTTCACTGACCGATCAGGAAGCTACTCACCTTGAATGTTCCAAACAACAAGGAGACGGTAAATACGGAATCAATAAAACAGAGCCATGTCAGCTCGAGGTATTTATCGCGAAGCCATTACTGCGTGTGATTCAGCGGCGACAGCACCGAAATTAGCCAAAACAGTTAGCTAAGACCTGAGCACTGTTTACATTCTGGTCAAATTCCTTGAGAACATTTTGTTACCGGTTATTTCTGGGCGTGGCGGTACTGCCCCCGAAAGGCAGGAGTGAACATTGCAATATGTTTTTTACTCTATGTGTTTTACAGTGACACAACAAATGAGTTAAATTTACCGCGTTTTGTGGCAATACAACGCAATTATTAATTCAACTCGTTTTTCGTTTTGAATTTTTTTTTTAAATGGAGAAAAATGTGGATACGGGTAATGCGCACTAGGGGGCAATAGTACTCTGACTGTCTGCAGTTTTGTTTGAAAACGTAGAAGAAGAAGGTGTTTGTCGTCGTTTCCTGTTCCTTCCCTGAATGTTCTGAATTACAGGCGCTCCTTACGAAGGTCTGTAACATCAATCTTTGTCAGAAAAACGTAATTTTGTGTGTTTTTGTGCATGTTTGGTGTCTTTACAGAGTGCTTTATTTCTGTAGTGCTGGCCAATGAATGAAAGTGCCGACCACAAGACGTTATATGCACCTAACAATGAGCGCTGTGTAGCTAACCAACAGTTAGCATTAGCTTAGCAAGTATTAGCAAGCTCGAAATAAAAATTCCATTAATTTAAGCGACTATGCAAAATTAAAATGAGTGATAGTTTTTAGGCACTGGATTAAAGAAGATGAGAGAGGCATACACGACCAGAAACACACATGAACACTAAGGGAGCTGTAATTTAGTTGGTAAAGAACAGTGGTCCTGTGCTTTGAGATTCATGCTGCCTCAACCTGTCATTTAATACTGTCTTTATATTTGCAAGCTAAACTATGATATATTAAAGCTGCACGAACGCAAACATTTCATGTCCTGTTTGGTTTATGCAGGAGAAGGAAAGATGTCAGGTGCTGGGGGAGGAAAGCGTCCCTCGGGAGGGGACAGTCCCCCTGGCCCACCTGAGAAGAAAAGCAAGAAGGAGGAGAAGACCACCACCACACTTATTGAACCAATACGAATAGCAGGAGTGTCCTCCACGGTACTCTAAATTCACCATTTTTTGTGCATTTATTACCGTTGACTATTTTTGCCCAGTAATAGGTCGGCAATATTCCACATCATGGTTTCTTTTTATTGTTCTTTACAGGAAGAGATGGACATGAAGGTTCTCCAGTTTAAGAACAAAAAGTTGTGTGAGCGCCTGGAGCAGAGACAGACAATGGAGGATGAGTTAAGAGAGAAAATTGAAAAGCTTGAGAAGAGACAAGCCACTGATGATACCACCCTCCTGATTGTCAATCGCTACTGGTCACAGGTACACAATTGATTAAATTGATATAACTCAAAAAAAGGATCCACCAGATTTTAAATCCAATGGTTAATATTTGAAGATGTAGATATTAATCACTTTTTGTTTACCTCAGTAATATTTATTAAAGGAGCAGACAAATTGCTGAAGGATTGAAGTTTTTTTAAAAAAGAGAAGAAAAATTATGTACAAATAATGTATGGCAGCCCTTTGTCCACAGGTTTAAAACTTTATTGAGGCTTTGTTTCTCTTATTTGCAGTTGGAAGACAGTGTGCATGTTCTGCGCATTGAGCCTGAAGCCCCATCAGTATCTGCTCCTGCCCCCCCCTCGGCACCGCTCCCTGACGCCACACCAATGGGAGACGATGGCATCAGTTTGGCTTCACCAGCTTCCACTGTGCCTCCACCTCCTCTGCCAGAGGGCCAGAGTGAGGCTGAGCAGGCAGAACAGCAGCAGCAAGAGGAGCGTCATGAAGAGCGTCAGGAGGAGCAGCAGCAGCCGCCTCCACCTGCTGGGTCAGAGGAGTTAATGACACCAACAGAGCCTTCGCAGGATTCGATACAAGGTTTGGAGCCTTCAAAAAAGCTTATCTTATAAAGTCATGCCATCACTTACATTTATTGCTATGACTTTCAGAGTTATTATAATGTCATATTCTTATTAATATCTTAGTACTTAATCTTAACAATTTCCTATCGTGTGCAGATGGAGCACCGCCGCCTCCTCCCTTAAGCGAAAATGCTAAGGGATTCTTGGCCGCGCTTGAGCAGAGCAGCGAGGAGGAAATGGCCTTACACCTACAGGACCGCATGCAGTTTAGCAAAGAAGCCATTGCCCACTTGGTCTGCGTCTTTGACAGGCTACACAGTCGCATTGACGACATGTGTAGGTTGGTCCAGGCTGCAGGTAACTGTTGAGATGTGCTTGTTTATGCCACATGCATACAGGTTTAGCTAATGGCTATCTACTTCACATTTCATATGATACATTAAAATGAATTGCTGCTACTGACTGAGTGTCATATGTCTTTACTACCGGTGAACAGGTTAAATGTGAGCAGGGTTTTTGTCTCATGCCATACCTATTCTGATTTTTGATCTTCATGGTTAGCATGTGAGAACGATGGCCTGTCTGACATCAGTCTGAACCACAACCTGCTGGAGGAGAATATGCGACTACGAGACCTTGCCATGCTCCTTCAGGGACGACACCACAAGATGTCCATGGAGGTACAGTGTTCTAGGCTCTGTTAGTGGATGTCGGTGTGTATGTTCGGTATTTGTAAGTTTAGGTATGAAAGCATGTGGATTAAAATGGTAATTTTGCATGTTCATTATTTTAGTGCTTACTTGTCAGTGATGAAAAAGCTGTTTCCTTCACTTCTCGTTGTCTTATAGTACAATGAGTTGGTGGACAAGGTGACAAGTGCAGAGACAAAGGTGTCTGAGATGGAGACAACAGTGGAGGACCTTCAGTGGGACATAGAGAAACTCCGCAATAGGGAACAGAAGCTCAACAAACACCTGGCGGAGGCCATGGAACAGGTATGTTTGTTTTAAACTTGCTTCTATGCTGCTTGCTCTAGTATGAGTTTGTGCCTTTTTTGTGTGTCCACAAAAAAATTTCTTTAATGCATGAGTTGACAGTAGGGCTGTCGCGGTGAGGGAATTCCCACCGCGGTGACTCATAGCCGCTCAACAGCGCGGTATGCGGTGATATCGCATTTTTGTTCATTAGGCTACTTTCCATGACACGCAATGTTAGATGAAAATCGAGTGCATAATCCGTCTTTTTTTCCCAGCGATTCTGACATTTCACTTAGCTTTGCCTGTCATTTACTCGCTCACAGACCAACATAGCAGAGATCAAGCAGCGCATACCCCAGTTCTGCAACATTGTTGCCAGTGCCACATGGCAAATATCAACATTGTTGCAGACCTGCGCACGTTTCATTTGGTAGCCTTATGACGGAGAAAAACGAAGCAGATCAGTGCAGCAGTTGAGCTCACGTGTCCGGGATACAGTTTTTTTAAACAGACTGCCCGCCGTCCAACCAACCCAAGCTGAACTTTAACTGTTTCCGCGAAGTTGTTAGAGCTTATTTCTGGCACGGCACATTTTTTAAATAGGCCTACAGACTGTGGAAGCTAGTTTATTGTTGATATTAGACGGTCGCATTTACAACGTTAAACATGGATAATAAGGGAAGATTCAAAGCCATAAAGTGTCCGGACTAGGCAGAGGAGTAAAGCCAAGATAAAGGTAGGCCACTGCATTTTATTTTAACTTCTATTGCTACGACACTGAGTAGGCATATTCTTGTAATATCAGCTGCTGAGGGAGAATGAGACCACAACGAGTAGCATGCAGACGTGTGTGCGTGTGCGGTGCCTATATGCAAAGATGACGACAGAAACGCGGCACCAAGCTGTGTTAATGTGTTTCTCCTGCCTTGCGGGGAATATACAATGCATCATTATTACTGTGCTGGGTTAAAAAAAGTATCAGTTCTGTCAGTCGCTTTGTATCTACTGTGCAGTCTTAAAAACTCTTTTAGTTTCTCGAGTTGTTCTGCGCGTGCAAGGGGGCATGCGGTGGGTGGTGGTGGGCGCACCGCGGAGGTCCTCTCAGCACCGCGGTGATTGCATTTTGCGGTTATCGCGACAGCCCTAGTTGACAGTGATAAGTCTCAGAGCCCAAGTGACTTTGAGCATGAAATGAAATTGACTTTCATTTCAGTCCTTGTATCTGAATATGAGAATAGAGGCTCAGAAGATGCACTATACGCACAGTGGCAGGAAAATGTGTGAAGTGAGACCTCATCTTCGTTTAAACCAGCATTTAAGCTGATAACAAAGAAACTTGTCATTTGTAATTTAGCATGTTTCTTCCGCATCAAATGGTTCCAGTTTGGTTTTTCGTCTTAGGATGTCAAGTGTAAATGGCTCTCTTGAGGTCATGCTGCAGTTAGCTTTTGTTGATATCATAAGCCCAAGGATCCACATGCTTTTTTTCCAACCTTGACTGTGAATATTTGGTATTCACACCACAGTGTGTTAGTATTTAAAATGTATAGTTTGTTCGTATTTAAATCTGATGAAGATCTGGCCAGCTTTTCAAAACAATTTAATATATTAATATAATTACGGGGTACTTGTTTTGCTTTTTTGAGCATACTGTATTTTTAAGTGTTGTTATCCCGTTCTGTTTCTTCTTCATTTAATGTGTGTTCTGCTTTGAATGTCTATAGCTAAAATCTGGATACAGCAGTACCGGCAGCTCAGGTGGACTAGCTGGTGGCCAGATAACATTGAACATTCAGAAGGTGAGAAGGATGGGTTTTATATGGGATGTCATCTGGCTTCAAAATCTACAAGATTATGTCTTTTTTTTTAGTTTGAAAGTCTAAATGCCGAGTTGGAGCACAACCAGGAGTTGGCCAATAGCCGCATGGCAGAGTTAGAAAAACTGCAGGTGGAGCTCCAGGAGGCTGTGAGAGAGAGTGAGAAGCTCAAGGTAAAGAGACCGTTTTTATTATCAGCACATCTGTTCTGATCAGTAACCCAGTTTCATTTTTCTGATAGGTTTATTTTTAAGCAAATGAGTTGAGTGACTTATGGTGTATAATATGGGACTCTATAGTGTTTAGAGATTTAGATTTTTCAGCTGTCACTGCCTTTTCAGGATATATATTTAATTTTTCAGATGGATTTGCGCAATATTCCAGAGGAGGTTGTGAAGGAAACCTTAGAGTACAAGTGTCTGCAGTCTCAATTCTCCCTGCTCTACAATGAATCTCTTGGGGTGAAAACCCAGCTGGATGAGGCTCGGGCTCTCCTGCTCACTGCAAAGAACGCCCATCTCCGCCAGATTGAGCACATGGAGGTGATTTTGCTTGTTTGTATTGTGTGTAAATCGTGTCCATTGTGTGTAAATATGACACCTTGGAGAAAAATTAAGGTTTACCGTCAGAGAAACTATAAAGCTCCTAATAAAACTTTACTTCAAGATGAGTCAAAGTATGTAGAAGTGGCTATCCACATTTTTTTTCCCCTCACAGTTAAATTTAATGATCCGGAAATGTAAACATTTGTGTTTTATTGCAACCGCTTAGCAACATGTTCAACAGTGTTTGTATCGTTTTCAACTATTTATAGAGTGATGAGCTGTCCCTTCAGAAGAAGCTCCGAACTGAGGTGATCCAGCTGGAAGATACTTTGGCCCAGGTGCGAAAAGAGTACGAGATGCTGCGCATCGAGTTTGAACAGAACCTGGCAGCGAATGAACAAGCAGGTACATCCAAACACCCCTTTACTTCAGACAGAAAGCCCACAGAGAATGTTACTGCTGCCATGCACACAAACTGTTTTTAAATGACAGTCATTTGAAAATGACCCTGAAACATGTAAGATAATTCTATTATACTGCTGCACTAAGCGTGCATATTTTAACATTTGTATCATGCCATTACATCTGTGCATCATGCCATTAAACTTGTCATTTACAGCTTCATAATGCAGTTGCATAAGGATGAATTAATCAAAAGCCAAATCACACATTGACTGTGCTCTGTGTTAAACTTCTCTCTCATCACTCAGGACCAATCAACAGGGAGATGAGACACTTAATCAGCAGCCTTCAAAACCACAACCTTCAACTGAAAGGTGATGTGCAGCGCTACAAGAGGAAGTTGCGGGAAACACAGATGGAGATCAATAAGGTAGACGAAGTAATTCACTGACAGTGAGAGAGCTGTTCTGCACAAACACTGCTCAGTAATAGTGATGAGAATTCCCCACAGTTTGATTTGTTTTATTGGCAGCTGCGTTGTCAGAGTGGAGAGACGGCAGTTTTGATTCTAGAGGAGACGACGAATGACAGCATCGACGTGAAGAAGGAGGATGACGAAGACCAGGAGGAGGAGGAGGAGAGGCGGAAGGAACTGGAGCGACAACGGGCCCGGGAGAGAGAGCGGGAGAGGGAGGCCGAGCGAGAACGAGAGAGGGAGCGCGAGAGGGAGAGGCAGCGCAGCGACGAGCTGAAGAGGAAGGACTCGGATACGCTGAAGATGCTCAGAGTAGAACTCAAGTATATCTCTCTTCTTCTCCACTTCACTGTCAATTGTCATGACACACATTTTTGAGGCGTGGTAGATGGTCTTAAAAAAAAGAAACTGGGCATCTGAATCGTGTATTCATGTATGCCTCCTGATGTTTTGTCAAATTTAAGCGCATGAGGTCTACATGTAATGAAACATGTCATAAATATTTAAAGTTGGCCCTCCACAAAAGGCGTAAGGAAGAAGTCATACTGTTTTTTGTTCTAAGGTGAATGTGCTCAACCATGGAAATAACTGCTGTTTTCCTCACAATAGCATATAAAACAACAGGTTTTAAAACCTGATTTATGTATTTTTTTAATTAATTAATTAATTCATTCATTCATTCATTCATTTTTTTACCACCTTCAACATAATCTTTTCCTCCTTAACTTTTCAGAAAAGCCCAGGAGTCGCAGAAGGAGATGAAGCTCCTGTTGGACATGTATAAATCAGCTCCAAAGGAGCAGAGAGACAAAGTGCAGCTTATGGCCGCCGAGCGCAAATCTAAAGCAGAGGTTTGTGTTGTTTTATTAATTAATACATTTTTTCAATCCTTTTTTTTTTACATGAAAATGCAAGTTGAATTCCCAACTCCTATTTCAAATTATCAAGGTGGAGGACTTGAGGATGCGAGTGCGAGAGCTGGAGGAGAGGGAGAGGAAGGAGAGCAAGAAGCTGGCTGATGAAGATGCCCTCAGGAAGATACGTGTGGCAGAAGAGACCATCGAGCATCTGCAGAAGAAGCTCGCCGCAACAAAGCAGGTACCTTTGTGTAGCGTACTCCCAAATCTATCAGAAAGAAGAGGGCAGCAGAATCAGATCCTCACTGATCTCTGGTTTATTCTATTTAACTTTCAAGCTGCATCCTGAAATCGGAGAATTATTTGTAACTGCAGCCTTTGTACAGTTGTTCATCGCAGCGTACTGACAAAGCTGATACAATTGAAACCTTGTTGAGTCTCTTAACAGAGGATTAATGTAACGGTAAGAAATGAGATTTAAACATCAGCCCTGTATACATGTAAAGTTTTAAGCCTTTGGGACTTTACCGTAGATATTTAAAAGCATCCAGCTGTGTTTTAAGTGAAACTAGTGTAATGATTATCACATTTGCCTATAAAGGAGTTCTTTTAACCTTAGACGTGTAAAGAGGAACTGAAAGCTCCCGTTGTGGCCTTGATCTAATCAGCTGAGCATGTTAATCCAAGACCACTGGTAAAGTTTTGAGCTGTCACACGATTGTTATTGGATGTAATGCTTTGGCCATATTCAAGTCCCTTTTGGGCATCTGTGCTTTTTTTTTAAATTAATTTTGGTTTTAGTTTTGCTTCCAATTTCTGTTTGGTGCAGAAATATTATAGGAAGCAGGAAAAAAAACAACTTGATAATACTCAGTTATACCTTTGCAGTGACTTCACTTAATCACTCGCTAATTCAGCTAAAACATTTTTAATTTTTTTTACCTTCAATCTCTTGCTAGCTACAAAAGAGAAGTAGAAATATAACATGAAATGAGGATGTAGTCAGTTTAAAAAGAGATACAAGTCAGAAAATAGAGCACAAGTCATTTCGGAATTTTAATAAATGAGTTATTCAGTGCACTCATATCTGAAGTCACTTGTAAATGTTGAAACAATTAAGGAGTGTTATTGGTAAGTAAATTCAGGGACTGAGAGAGTGGATTCTCATGAGAAGAAGAATATAAAACCATGATCTTTCCTGGGTCAAATATTGGTGAGGTAAAGTCATTGTAATTTTATAATGAGTGCTGCATTGATACACCCACATTAGACAAAGTTATCCCCGATTTTTGTCATGCTGTTATTCTTCTGTTGTTGACTGTAAGGCTTATGAGTTCATATGAATCACGTTATCTTCACACAACTCACCCAAGCAGGGTGAGCTTTTTCACTTCAAGTCTGAGTTGCAACAGATGTTGTGATGTGATCTGTCTGTAGCTCCTTATGCTTGGGAGGTCTTGCATAACAGGATTAACTCAATGTAAAAAAACCCAGTTTGGACAGATGACAAATAACTCCACTTTTACATTTACATCTACCATAAAATGACTACAGTGGAGGCAGCGGTGTTTGATTTGTTCCCTTCACTCTCTGACTGCCAGAATTTTGACAGCCAAAACTACCCAATAAACAGGCTCCATGTGAATTCATCTGACTTGTCTTTATGGGCCCCTGTTAGTCAATAAAAGGGGCAGCTTGAGCAAAAATATACAAACACAGTAAAGCAAATTTAAGTTGTGTGTATCACATAAAACAGAACAGGTGTGTTTACATAAGGTTAATGGTAAGCAATGAGAGAGGTGGAACTCTCAGTCTTTAACTTGAGAATCATTAAAAAGAAAGAAGGGCAAAAACGATGTCTCTGTCCGCTGTTAACAGTCCTGCTCATGGACCACTGAGCCGCAGATGAAAGAGAACCGACAGATAAGCTAACTAGTCTCGGTTTGTGTCACGTGATAGAAAAAGCAGCAAAAGGTGGGAGAAGGTTAAGCTTCACCTGATCCATGACCCAGTGCTACTCTGTATTTTTGTCACTGCTCCATCTCCAGCTGTGGAGAATGACCTCTCGGCAGAAGTGGTTATTCTGCAGGAAAGCCAGTATAACGATCAACATCCAAAATGCCAGGCCTGTCGCTTTGTGCTTGAGCGCTATACTTTGTAATATAAGTCCGTTTGAGATTGAGTGCTTTCAACATAATACTGGATCTTTCTTCTGCAAAGTGCTGTGATTTAAAAAAAAAAAAAAAAAAAAAAAAAAAAAAAAAAAAAAAAAAAATCTCCAATTTCCTAATTGTTTCTTAATTGATCAGAAAGGTAATTGGGAAGCTTAGATGCTTCTTATGTCTCACACAAAAACGAAGTACTATTAAGATTATATGGTGGAAGTGAACTGCATACTCTGCACAAACATTAACTGTGTGAGTATGAATGCTGCTGAAATCAACCACTTCCTGCTTTATAATCTGGCTTTCAGAGGCAACAAAACTGATTGTCAGTGACTTTTTATTGTTTGAACCACTGACACATGTTTGTGTTATGAGGAGGAGGAAGCCCTGCTGAGTGAGATGGACGTAACAGGACAGGCCTTTGAAGACATGCAGGAGCAGAACAGCCGGCTGTTGCAGCAGCTGCGGGAAAAGGATGATGCCAATTTCAAGCTGATGAGTGAGCGAATAAAATCTAACCAGATCTACAAGCTGCTGAAGGAGGAGAAGGAGGAGTTGGCTGACCAAGTGCTTACATTCAAAACCCAGGTGAGGCGCAGCGTCTTAGCCTGAAAATGCAGCACTGTTGGTTTTGTGTGTGTCAGGGCAAGAAAGAATCAGCTAGTTACTGTTGCTGGCTCTTCCAGGTGGACGCCCAGCTGCTGGTCGTCCAAAAGCTTGAAGAAAAAGAGGGAGTCCTCCAAAGTACACTGGCTGCTCTGGAGAAGGAGCTGGGTGTCAGAACACAAGCACTAGAACTCAACAAGAGGAAGGTGAGAGGATCCGTCGATCAAACTGTTCACCTCTTGGATTTCAGCTTTACGAATCACTAATGATTTCAATGCTGCCAGATAACGTGCAAAAATAATAACCTTTAGGTGTGTTGAGGTTCATGTGAAAAGTTCTGATATCCAGATTTGTGCCGTTGCAGCCACGAAACTTCACATTAACGAGCTACTCTTTCAACAAACAGAGTCCCACACTTCACCTGATTGCAGTAGTTCCCAACATTTTTTCCTGGAAGCGCCCCCACTTGTATCTACAAATAGAAAGAGCAGCACTTTGGCTCTGCATCTGAAAATGTTCCAACTCTGCACTCCAGTTTTCACATTAAGGGAATCCTTGCACTGCATTCTGTTTGATTTGGGACCCTTAACCTCTGTGTTGGTCTCATTGTAGAGTGATGGAGGCGTTTTAATTAAAAAAAAAAAAAAACAACAGCCTATAGATCCATTCGTTCATAAATTCTAAAAATCTTATTTTCTTGCAATTCCATAAAACACAACCGATCTGCGTCAGTGTGTAACGACAAGGTTTTAACCTCATACAGACTTCTGATAATCCTCAAAATGGGTGGTGATTTAGTACGTACGCAAATCAAATTTTTGTGACACAGTTGGAGATGCCAATTATTTCAGATGCAATCCACCAACTGTTTAAATTCCGTCTTTATCGGTAGGCTAAACAACCTGTGAAGCAGAAAACAAACAACTCTGCCGTCACTCCCAAAGACATTTGTTCCTCATCAGTCATTTCCATCTGGGAAAGATACACCAGTGTTTATTCCTGTTTTCTCCCCTCACCTTTTCATGTTTTTGCTCCTTTGTCGTGGTCAGTTCACGCAACATTGCCAATTCTTGCACCACATAATGAGTATGTTCCTCCATTTATCTCATATCCCCAAAGCAGTATATACAAATTTTGATTCCTCCACTTTGTTCTTCATCATCACCCTCTGAACAGTCTTCCTCTTCTTCTGCGTGCCTTTTTGGGTGGTAATTTGGCCTTTCTCCCATATAGAAGGATCCGCTGCTTATATACATATAAATGGGTCATTCTCAGAACATAAACATACAAATTAATTGGCCACATTGTTTTTTTTTTTATCATAGATCATTGTTATTGCTACACATTGTAACTTTAACATCAGACGATACAACAGAAAACATACAGAAAGGTCTGCTTTCTTTACTGAAACTGTTTCAAATTACTGAAGAGATCCGATGACTTACAGTGTGGAAAATGTACACTATCTGCAGTAAATAGAGTGAGCCAAAGTATAAATACAGAGGCTCCAAATGTCTCTTCACTAATGCTCACTGTACCACCACATTACCATTCAGGAATCTCATCATTGGTTTTTTTTTTTTGGTTCCTGCTTCCTTCCCTTCTGCAGGCGGTGGAGGCAGCACAGCTGGCAGAAGACCTGAAGGTGCAGCTGGAACACACACAGGCCAAACTGAAGGAGATCCAGGTCTCTGTGGCTGAGAACCGCACCGCCCGGGAGAGGGAAAGCAGCAACCTTAAACGAGCACAGGTATGCTGCATCCCATTACGGAGGGTATCACTCCAAATCTGCCTTTGTGGCTCCCAAGGTTCTGATTTATTTGCATTTGGTTTGAGTTAAAATGTTTAGCTGCGGAACTAACAACCCTGTCCTCTTGCTCCTCCAGGAGGATCTGTCCAGGCTGAGACGGAAGCTGGAGAAGCAGAAGAAGGTGGAGGTGTACTCTGATGCAGATGAGATCCTACAGGAGGAGATAAATCAGTACAAGGTGAAGGGAAACATTTGTTGTTTTTAGTAACCCGTTGGTGCCAAGAAAAATGCAAAATTACCAGCAGCTCCTTGGCAAAGTGTAAGATTGACTGCTTTAGAAAGGCTACAGCAGCATGGGGGAAAAAACTGTAATGAGTCATAATGCAGAATGCCACAGCTTTGTAATTTTCTTAATTGCCCAGCAGTGGCAGTTTTATGTTTGAAAGCATGGACCATAAAGAGAGCTCAAATCGCCGCAGAAAGATTGTGATCTCTTTGTGCTTTAGGGACTTGGAAAAATTGCACTTGTTACACCCTCAAACGTTGCTATACAAGAAATGGAGGTAATAAAATTGTTAGCAAGTCATTAATGGCCCACACGCATGTATTTATCTGTCCTCAGGCCAAGCTGCGTTGCCCCTGCTGCAACACACGAGACAAGGAGACCGTTCTCACTAAGTGTTTCCACGTTTTCTGCTACGAATGTCTTAAGATGCGTTACGACACCCGACAGAGGAAGTGCCCCAAGTGCAACTGTGCCTTCGGAGCCAACGACTTTCACCGCATCTACATCACCTAAGTCGCATAGAAACAGAGGAGCAAAAAGAGAAAATGGTAGACAGAACCAAAGGAGGGGAAAAAAATGAAGACAAGCAGGACAACTTGAGATTTATTCAAAGAGGCAGACATTTTGGGGATATCATGAGTGTATCCCTGTTTTAATCTCTTTGGAAAGACTTGTTTTACCACATTTTTGCCATTTGGTGACCAAACATAGTGAAATATCTCATTGAGAGTGTTGTGATGTAGTTAATAAACACAGATGTTTGTGCACACACTGATATTCTTACATGTTGCGCTGCTCTGAGTTGTTTTTATCTTTGCAGTTCTTGTCAATGTCACGGATCCTCTCTTTTAACAAACTGGGCCAACTTTTAAAGCTCTTTAATGTATTGGAAAAACTCTGAACTGCGGTGATTTGTGTTTGATCATCATGAAGTGTTTCTTTGAACTGTTTTGTCCTGCTGGTTTTGGAAATCCCTTAACATCATTGAAGCTGAAACTAAAACTTCTAAATTAAAAGAAGCCATCCCTTATAGACCTGAGGATTGTATGCTTTTAAAGCTAAATATGGTTCCAATATATAAAGTACAACAGCCAGATTTGTCTTACGTCTTTGCTTAGGCTATAGTATTAACAATGCCTGAGAGACATCAGCTAGTTTGGCAGGCAGTCAGCACATACAGGACTGTTTGGATCACCTTGGGCAAGCTCCTCTGTGTGTGTTCATCCCGTTGCCATGGTTCCTACTGGAGAGTTTGACACAACATCTGCAGCTTATAGTGCCTCATTACAGATGAAATCACTCCAGTGGAAAGTCAGCTCATATGGGTGTCCTTAGTGGGCTGTGCAGCTCCAGGTCCTACTAGACTCCTTTCCTAAAGGTTAGCCGTGACAGTGGAGTACAAAAACATCTGTGTAACAACATGCCTCTAACTTAATTGAGCCAATGAACCCCCCCCCCCCACAATCCGATGATGTGAACTATTTACTGGGAAGTTTGGTTAGCGTCTGTTTGACGTTAGTTCTTGTGGGAAAGGCAGTTCACACCATGTAACACATAAGAAGTTCCAGGCTGCGGAGGAGAGGAGTGAGTATGTGAGGGGGGGGGGGGAAATAAGGATTTTTTTATTTTTTTCTTCTATCAGGCATTTGGGAACAGTTAGTGGAGACTTCCTCAAGAATTGGCCAAAATGCAGCAGAAATAATGATGGATAATTGCAGGGTAGTTGCTGCACTAATGTAAACACGTGTACGGTAACTTTGTCACAAGGTGAACATGTCACTCAGTGTATGTGTGGTGCCACACAGAGCAGATGTTGCAGGAACTGATGGTTTTCATTAATGTGTGAGACAATACTGTGACTGGGGCCAGCGTGATAGCTCAGCAAGCACGCGTCCACTGGCTTTGTTATTGCATATTTGTGCTGCAGCAGCAGGCTACACCCAACCCCAGACATTAATAACACCACCCCGCGTCAGGGACGCTCACTATACCAATGTCAGATATATAGCGAGACCATCTCAGTTATTTAATGCTGAAGGCATTGGAGTGTTTACACATAAAGTTTATCTTACTTTGTGTCTGAGCAGGCTTTCCCGAAGCTCTAAAAAGCAGATCACTTTACTAGTGAATGTCATCTGTTTCTGCCTGAGCTGCTGTTCCCCTTTTCTGTGCATGAGACCCAGACTCCTGCCAGAGAGTTGTGTTTTTTGGCAGGCGGCGGGGAATGACGTCGACAGGCGTGGTAATAACAATGAGAAGAGTCTCCAGACTACACACACTTTGTTAGGGGAGGGGGGGCCAAAAAAAAAAAAAAAAAAATTCAGGGTGCGGCCGTGAAAATATGTGATTATTGATTGAAACTTACACACCTGAGTCGGTTCAATCGAAACTTTCACTTGAACTGAAAGAGACGCGGCCGCAAATTGTGGCAGCGGAGTTTCCTGTGAGTCGGGCAGCACGCACAGAGAATCCGAGCAGTACAGTACATAGGAAATGACTCATAGGAGTTGAACTGTTTAGCGTGGGTGTGTGCGCTGTTAAAACAAGGCGCAGACTCCTCCGTATGACTCACTCTGATGCTCGCTTTTCCATGCTGAAAACCAGCGCGGATTGTTAATCAGATGAACTTTCGGGAATTGTGTTGCAGACAGCGAGCAGCTTTCCACCCGCAAACACCATGGCTTCAGCTTCCCTCTGCGCACTGTGCGGATTTATTATAGCGGCCGTGACCAGTCTCCACGGTGTGAGCGCGCAGAAAAGTGAGTAAAATAACTTTTGTCACAAAGAATTGTCTTTCACAAAGACCAAAGGCAACAACTTGATTAAGCTTCTAGGCTATTCTTTTCTTCCTGCTCTAAAGTTTGATTCACACAATTGATGCTTTGTTTTCTGTGAACATGGATCAGAGTCTGGAAGTCTCCGTCTCCTTTTAATGGAGCCAGATAGCGGGTCTGCTTACAGAGCCGCTTCCTTTACCAGCTGCATTTCTCACCGGTTCCGCATTCCAATCGCCTTATTTCACCCCATCCATCCGTGCTCCTCGGTGAGAAGGACAGGCCACATGGAAAGGGAGCCCGGCCTGTGTCCATTTTGCACAAAGACACGTTTTCAGTATCTCTTATTGACCAAAAGAAGGTGGATTTGACTGTTTTACTTAGCCTAAAGTCTGGGTTTACTCCCAGTGGAGGTACTCCACACTCAGCCTGCTTTGTAACATCTTGAATAATGAATCAGGTTAGGGACGTTTCCTCTGGCAATGAAGTTACCAAAAGCTTTTTAAACAAAGTGGAAACAAAATCTGTTCCAGCCACGATTTATTCGTGTGAAACCATCTACCATCTACATCTGGACATCAGCTGTTGCTACACCCACCTCCTTCCAGTTCGTGACAAAATACAGCACCCCACACCCAAAAACACCCTTTGTCAGACTAGGTGCCGTGACGATTTTCAGAAAGACACACTGAAAAGATCTAAAGGGAGTTAAAAACAAATACCCACCATAAATGTGCGAAGGTGCAGTTACTCCAAGAAATAAAACATTTACAAAAACCCTGGTGAATCTCAAAACCTTTAGATTAGCTCAGTTTCATCAGCAGCCTTGGGCTGTGTGGTGAAATCAACTAAAGTTGCCTCTCAGGTTTGGGTTTGAACAGAGATCAAACATCAGTCGTGGTTCACTTCCTTCAAGTGACTTTTTGAACCCTGCAGCTGCAATCCATTCAGATGATTAAGGGCTCAAATAATCAGATCTGCTTACAAGAACTGTGACACATTTTCATAGTGACCATGGCTTTAAAATGAGTCAGACCAGCTCCGCTGTGGCTGTGGAGGATGAGGAGTCTCTGAGGGACTGAGCATGCGGCTGTAATATAAGCAGTTAGAGGTCAAAATGCCTCAAACATGACTTTTTGAGCAGGTGGCTTTTGGCCACAGCTGGTTTAACAATGAACCATACTAAGGAGATGACACTGTGCTCTTATTTATTTTGTTCTGGGTTTTGAATTCAGATTTCTTCTGGGTTTAAGGTACGAGACAAATTAGGTTAATCCAAGATATTTCAAGAGTAAAGTTCAGAAGATCGCTTAGCTTTTTGTGAGCTTGGCACAATGTAATGACGCATCTTCATAAAGTTTTTGGAATTTCCAAGAGACAAAGCACTGAAGTCCATTTTCGTTCTTAGCTCCTGTGATGGCCAAAGAAAGAAAAAATAACCCGGCTGTCTTTAGGTTTGCTTTGTTGTTTTTTTTTCTTTTTCAACCATTAATTTTTCATTCTAACCATATTTTTCTAAACACTTGTAGGCTGCCCCCTTGGGGAGAACAATCCAAAATGCAGAAGTCGAGATTTAGAGACTTTATGCAGGTTGCCAAGTAGGGAATCCCAACTCCTTTCTCTGATCCTAGATCAGAAATTCCAACTTCTCAGTTGCCACTGGATGCAAGAGTCCCTCTTGAACAGCTAAATATGTTTAAGCTTGTACAATGTGGGGACTTTCTGTGACATTTTTTGCACGAGGTGAAACTTTAAGAGAAAAACCAACTGAGGCTAAGATTAGCGAACCCCGACCGCCTCACAGTAACGTCATCAGGGATATTTTCTCAAATTTCGCTGCGCTTCATCTAAAGCCACGCACATTTTGCAGGACAGCTGTTTCAAAAGCTGGGAATTGCATCTCTCAAGAAGCAGACGGGAATGGACTGTGCTTTTAATTTTGATTCGGGAGAAAACAACTGTTTTAATACTCCATCATGCCATCAGTTTTTAGAAGCCCAGCATAGTAAAATTGTAATTCATGTGCTTCCCTCTCTTAGTATGCTATTATTAAGGGTTGGTTCAGTCAGATATTAAGTAAGTACAGCCAGTTCTGCTGACAGAGATGCTGAAGATGAGAAAAATAAAAAAAAATAGTAGCATGATGGAGAGCTGTGAGAGTGACCAAAGTGACCACTGGCAACTGAGACTTTAAATAAACTAATATTACAAATCTGTTTCCTTTCAAGAGTTGTTGTTGAATCATATGATTTCAGTATGTCACCATTAATTCTGAAACTGAACTTGTTTCTCTAGCAGTTAGCTGTATTTACTTTCCATTGATATACAGCCCAGTCACACCAGAGAACATGTGCAACATATATATCTATTAACATCTGGTCCTAATCATTCTTAGGTGAGCGCACAGAAAGGAATTACGGGAGAAAGGGAAAGTAGAAAAGTCTAAGGAGTGTGGAAGACGGTTATGCAGGACAAGTCTCCAACTTGTGGATTCGCACCGTCTGCCACCCCATCCCCAGCGTCCTCTTTTTGGCCAAATGGGAGATTTGGAAAGCGGACGTCATCATGATGAAGTTAAACCTTGGCGTGTCAACATTTAGTGTTAATCAAATCGGTTTTTAAGCTGCAGCCATGTAGGAAAATAATGAGAGCATTTTTGAGCCTTCATTTAGAATCTTCAACGTTTTGTGCTGTGGAACGATGTAGCTACTTCACGTTTTCTTATGAGATTGGGTTGATTATTTGAACCTCTTGAACTGGTAACTTAAGAAACGTATGACAAAAATGTGTGAAATGTAGTACAGAACACACTGTTCCATTGGTTTTGAGAATATATATTTTTTTCCAGAATTTGCTGATAATACTTAGTACTGTTACATATTTGAAAGGTTATGAATGCAGGCCTTTTATACTGTATTACGTTGCTCTGAGTTCAGTGATCTGAATACCTCATCATCCACCACTGCATGTCACTGCTGCACCGCTCCATACACGCTGCAATACAAAAGACTGAAAAGATTTCAGGAAGTATTTAACTTTTTTTTTTACTTAACATTAAGTTAAGTGTTTTAATCAAATGGTTAAATTTTTCTGCAACCCTGTCACATCTAGTGTAATTTATAGTGTCGTCTCTAAGAACTTTGTGTCCTGGCGCTGCTTTGAAGGGTCGTTTTTTTTTTTTTTTTTTTTTTTTCCCGGCTCCTCAGCTTGATGTCACAATATTCGCTTCGTGGCTTTGTTGATGTTGAAGCAGCTGCAGTTTCCCACACAGTCATTTTACTAGCTCGGTTTACGTCAGACCCGTCTAGTTTTGGTATTACTCTCAGAGATGATTAAAACTTGTGTATTTGATCGTAAAATTGACCACAATGAATGACTCATTTCAGGCTTGCTGTAGTTCCTTGTTATCATGGTAGACAAGAAACAGGTTGTCCATGCAAATTCAAGTGTGACACTGAAAAGGAAGAAAGACTATCATCACTTTATCTATCCAATGTCGCTCAACTGTTTCCTTGTGACATTACCTGTAATGCTGTCGTATGTGTTATTATGTCAGTCATTGTAATAGACTCACATTGTGTTGTGATATTGTTTTTCAGAGGTAGTTATATCTACTGTCTTATGTAAGAGAAGCTCTCTGCACACACAGTGCCATTTAACCCAAGCCAGGATGCAGTGGAAACCGTGCTTTATTAACAGGCTAAAATGACTGTTTGTTGGCGTCCACTCACATCTGTGCACATCATCTGGGAACTGCACAGCGTTGATAGTTAAGCTGCCAGGCTGCCATAAAAGACACGAAGCTTTCCATTGAATTCCACAGACGTAGGCATTTTCTGTCCTTGTAGCAGAAACATTTATTCACTGGAACTCTCAAATGTGCAGCACAACAGTTCAAAGGAAGAGACTTGTGAAAACACATCCTGCTGTTCGCACACAGCCTGCCGGTCCATGAACCCATCATGACTGACGTATTCTCTGTATCAGTGGTTTCATTCAGAGGAATTTCCCCAATTTCATTTTATATGAAGACAAAGTTCATCTCGTGTCATGGCCAGGTCACAACTCTCACTGTTTGAGGTGATCCAAACCGAATCTTCTCTGCAAGTGACTGCTGGGTGTTTGATTTTATTTCAATACAGGCGAACGGATGTTCGATGGGTTTCTATTTACATAAAAACATAACTGTGAACAAGACATCGTGGTGTTTCTTACAGTGTTTTGTATTTTATAAATCCTAAAAAAATGCTTTTGTACACTGACAAATGCATGATTACAAACAACAAGAAAGAAAATGCATAATCCCACAAAGTAAGTCAAGTGAAAAATAACAGGTCCCACTCACCGCCTCGCTTACGGCTCAGATGATCAATCCTGTCTATTCCACTGTCATCTGGTATCTGGTTAGCAAATATTTCAAAACACAGCAACAAAAAAAAAAAAAAATAAGAACACAATGTTCTAAACTTACCAACAGACCAGGTCACGCTCTACTTCTCAGGGACAAGAAATATTGGTCCTACTTTTTACACTAAATGTTTTTGTGTTGTTTAAGACCTCGTTCTGATTCCTGTGTTTTTCATTATCCCTTTTTCATTCCATTTCATTTGGTATATCCTCCACTGTGGGATTTGGACACACAGTTGCAGTGCTCTTGTGAAAGACATCTGAAATTCCTACTAAAACGAAGCTGCTTCTGTGTGTGTGCAGGTCAGTGCGGCCGCTCAGAGTTTTGGAACTCGGATTTGGATGTTTGTGTGCCCTGCGCGTCGTGCAAGCAGTACCCAAAGACCCCGTCATGCAACACATGTGAGACTCCACGGCTTATACACAGTTACTGCGGTTTGCTTCTCTGTTTGTGTTTCTGGTGTATTACAGTTCAGAACACTTCTTCAAAACAAGTTGTCAATAAAATATATAAACGGTAATGCCCCTACTGTGGAAAAAAAAAGATGGTAGCAACTAATTATATTTTCAGTTTCCACAATATGAACCAAAATTGTTAATTTCTTCTGTCATTTTCGTATCCTGTATGTAGTATACAGTTTGTTTTTTGTTTTACTCAAAATAATTTCAGGCTGCATTGATCAGATCAGAGTTTTAGCTCAGTGACATGACAGTTATAGCTACTAACACGCAGGCACTACTTTCAGGTATAACTAATCAATCCACTGGCGTCCTGTCCTCCATCTGACACTGCATGTCATTTTCTATTGAACAGGTAAATCTGTGGAGGAGACGTCTGATGTGTGGAAACTTGCAGCCATCACCAGCTTTTCTGTGCTGGCTGTTGTTCTGGTCGGTGCTGCACTGATCATCGGGGTCATGGTGCATCGACGCAAGTCACATAAACGACCTCTACGTGGTAAGATTCCTGAGAAAAATGTAGCTTTTGCGAAGCCAAACTGTATATGGAGTATTACATCTGTGTAAAGTAATACAAAATTTCCTTTTTTTTTTTTTCTTTTTTTTTTTCATTGAACTTGAATTTGTTTTTGTTTTGCTTTAAAAGAAAGTTGACTTAAAATATAACTAGTCTAATAGAACCTTAGTCATGTTGCATTCAAGGCCAACAAGGATAAAAAGAAAAGAGAAATAGGATCACTCTAAGGTTAGGTTATCTTCCAAAAAAATCTTTTAGTGTCTCTAGTATTAAGCAACTGACAATTCGCCAGGGGTGTTTTCTTTTCCCTTGTTCTGAGAGACAACAAGGCCTGTTTCACATGACACAGCAGGAGAAGCACAGGGGTAAATAATTACAATATCGATGGCTGAATTCCATTCATCTGTGCTGCCAGGCTCTTGGTATTGTGTACATGAATAATAGAGTCATCAGTGCTGTTATTGGGAACACCTGTGCACATGATTTCCTGTCTTGATTTATTACAGAACCCATTGAAGAGACCGCAGGGCCACTTTATCAAGCTTAAACAGTTGAGTAAGTATCTTTTTACTTTGTCGTAAACAGCATATGTGTGACCAACATGTGATTTCTAATCAAAGCCTGAATAACAACCTTTCATGGCAAAAGAGTCTGTCTGACTCCAATCAGACTGTGGGCAATAGTCTGCAAATGAGACATGCCAACCTGCTGTGTCAGACTGTTTTAGTGTGAGGTGTTGTCTTTCTTTGCCATGGTAGCTACATTCTTACAAAATATTTCTGATTAAAACATAAAGAAAAATCTCGTGCGGAGAATCATGAACAAGATATTATTTTTATTTGTGGTTTTGACAAAGGACTGCAAGTCCATGTCTTGTTTGTTACAAAATGTGAACTGTGCATAGTTTAACATGATGTGACAAAGAGAACTGAATCACTGTCATGGCCTCCACAGCCTCATCATCCTCTGGAAAGGGAAGTGACAGAAGCAAGGAGCCAGACAGAAGAGCCTCTGGACGATGAACTGTGTACCTTAACTCTACGGTGTACCTTGGCCAGAATTGGACTATTTTAATTTATTAGACTGTTAGGTGTAGAGATATGCTCAGTTCTCCAGCTCAGTGTAGATCTACTGGTGATCACAGGACTTGCAAAGAGCAACATCTTCACCTCTGTAGGAATAGCAACATTATACATACTTCAGGATTTGTGTGCCTTTATATTCCATTTAATTGAGATTCCACTCTGGAGGACCTTTGTGGGTTTACAGATGTCCAACTCTAGATAAATCTACACACCATGCTCATGTAATATATCGTGCTGTTTACCAGCTGGACCCCAGTGAATGTAACACGGCTCAGGCTGCCAGCCGGGCTGCAGTTTGATCCTGTGCTAATCAGCAGGCCTAAACGGAGTCTATCTGCTCCTCATTAACCACAACAGCAGCCTCTAAAAGTACAAGTTAGTGAGATATATTGTTTGGCACATTAAGGCCATTTGAATGTAGCTACTTTTAGGTGAAATGTATGCTAGACTTCGTCCCTGCCAGTACGTCCACGTACCTGTTCTTTTAGCAGCCTGATGCAGTGATGAAGCTGTAGATTAAGGGAACAAACTGTACTCATGCACTGTTACTGCGTCTCCTGAGACCAACACAGATCCTGTTTTTCGGGTCATTCCATTTTTGTCACGTCTGATGTTACAAAGTTTTAGATGAGATGGAGTTTTGTCAGTTACAACCCAAGAATTCACATCACCGTCCCAGTACTTGTTGGACGGGATGCTTGAAACACTAGACATATGATCCCAAACTGCTAACATCTGGGACTGCTGCGAGGAATGTACTGTAGTGAAGAAAATGACCTACAGTGTTTTTGTTGGAGTTTCACAATTACAGGGCTTGGTAACCTTGACCTGTACAAACTCTCTCAGATCAGCCAGAAAGCCAAAAAAGGTATGTTTGTAATTGTGAAGATTTTCTTTTTTGTAATTTTGTAGCAACTGAGAGCAGCAAGAACCTTGTTGGACAGGGTTGTCGTCGTCCACTTTCTTTATACGTCTTCTATGAGATTATCACGCAGCATGGGATTCATGAGAAACCCTTGTGATATTTTATCACTGACAATGTTTCAGGTCATTTCTTCTGATCTGTCTGCTTGTGGGGAAAAATGCCTGCCCTCTGGCAGCAACATCATGGAATCATTTCGCATAGATACTTTTTTTTTTCTCTTCCCTTTTTCTTAAAAAGATGTTTATATTATTTATTTTTAAGCGTCTTGCAGTGTTGCTATGGACCAACTGCAAGAATAAAAGCACATTTTAAAAGGGACTCCAGTGAAGATGTTTGTGAAACTTCCACCAGGCCAGCCCTCAACGTTACTGAGCAATAACTAACATTTTCTGCTTCTTTCTCTTGCCTCTGATTTCATATACTGTACATGCACTGGCTTCCTTTACTTACTTTAAACTTATAAACTGCTTTGTGTAGCAAATGTATTTTCCCAATAAAATAGACAACTTTCATCCATGCTACAAGTGTTGTTAATCTGCAAATCACGTGTCCCTTAGCTTTTTATGTCTCTATATTAAAAAGGTTTTTCATAACTGGTGAGTGTGAACAAGAAACAAACACACTGTATTTTCCAAGTCTTTTAATGGAGTGACACTATACTTTGAATAATTTTCTTACATTCTAAACTAATTTCTAACAAAGAAGTAAAAATCTACACTTTGGAGTGACAAAATAGCTCTAGAAATATCAACTGAGTACGAGGCAGATATTGTTAAGCACTGAAAAAGCAATAAATTGGAACTTGTGGTAGATGCTTCCTTTATTACACAATATCTACTGTAATCCATCAGATCTTCCCTGCAGAAAAAGAATCTTGCTGCCAGTGTACAGTGATCGCAGGAACATTTTCATCCTGATTTACAATTTACAGAGCTCTGAAATTAAAAACACACTATTCCAGGCTGCGATGGTGGACAACGACAGAGGAGAGCCGACGTTAAGTGCCACAGGAGATGGGAACAGAATGTACAAAAGTAAGTACATCTGAAGTTTGAACTAAAATGTGCATGTGTTCTTTCCCATTTTCACAGGCTACCGTGGTCTACAAAAATGGGACAGTGAGGTAATCTAAATCGTGACCATTGATAGATACATACATGATAATAAATATTGTAACAAAATGGCACATTAATGCTAGCGGGTGAACACTAAATCTCATGCCACCGCGTTCAGAAACAATATCCTCACTTCACGCACTGAAATGACACTTTGATCATATTGCTTAAAAAGTGTACAACCCGCAAACCTGCTGTGGTGAATTATTGAGCAGCTAACTCAACAAACAATACACTGAATTATTATGGTCCTCCTGTCCTCCTCAGGCTACGTACATGTGCAAACAATAGAGAGGAGGAAACGGACTAAAGCAAGGATCCCAACACAGATGCTTCGTGCTTGCTATGTGGCTTTTGTAACTGCGAGTTTGGGTGATAACAGTGTATTTTCTGCAATGAAGCTGCATGAGGCAATAAGTAGCAGTTGTTAGGTAAGCAAGGCTTTCGAGGTATATTGTACTTCTGGCCAGGCCTCAACGCAAACAGACATGAAACGCAATGTATAAGGCATGAAAAACACGATTTAAGTTTGTTACGAGAACAAAGCCCATCTGTCCACTTTTGCTAGAGTTCTCATGTGGAGAAAAAAGAAGAAAAAACACTGAAAGACAAACAGGCACATCGGACAACTTGGGGACCACATAAAAAGGAAAAATGAACAAAGAAAAAAAGCTACGAATACGGTTCTGTTTAGTTTACATTAATACCTGCGAGTAACGGATCTGAGGTCACATACGTGTTTGTTTTCTTTTTCACATGGAGAAACTCTCAGGGAAAAGCACGGAAATGAATAAATCATCTCAGAGTCGTAAAATTAGAACTGCTTTGAGTTGTCAGTTTGTCACAGATTTGGAGATTGGAAAGGTTCCAAAAGTATTTCAGCATGTACTTTAAGTGGAGCTGCAGCTATATGCTGGAGTGACCCGAACACCAACTGGACTACAAAAGTGTCGAAATGGCACAAAAGAGAAAAATGCTCGGCTTAACTTAGAAAGTGACCGTCTACAATGTTTTACACATCAGGTGTGTTCCTTTTAAAGGTTTTTACCCTGAGTGCAGCTGACATTCCTGCCTGTTGTAACTGAGAACTAACGACGTACTAATGGACTAATGAGAAGGTTCGTAAAGGCTACAAGAGTTTTAGAGGACATTTTTTACAACATTCATAAAATGTTCCTCTGATAAAATGTGCACATAAAATCAACGCAAATAAATTATAGATACATCTTTTTTTTTTTTTTTTAAGCATACAGTGTCACTCAGAGTGAACTTGAATATTATCAGCACTACATCTATTTACTTAATAATCTGGTTTGAGTAACCCACTTTGCCACTGACCTTTGGACACAACCAGAGGTATTTGACTGAGAAATAACAGGCTTGCCTTACTGTATGTGAATTCCCAAAGGAGTCATTTAACACTGAATATATATAGTTTGTATATTTAGTTTCTTAAGGAACTTACAGAGGCACTGAACACAATAATAAATACCAAGAGTTAGCACAGTACTGTCTTAAAAAACATGTTAATTATTATCAGTGTTGATGTTCTTACGTGGACCTGGGATGGTGTTTTCTCCTCACTTTGGTTGGTAAGGCTTTTACAGAGCGATAAGCAGAGACTAATGTTTTCGGGACTCCTGCATATTTACAGAAAACATTTGAGGCCTTATTCAAAGTGGACCGATGACTCTGGAGATGTTACAGAGATGCTGCCGTCTCCTGCAGAGGTAAAACTGGAAGCCGGTACTGAAAAGTGCATTCCTCCAAAAGAACGTCTGTCAGGACCAAGGAGCACTTTCAGAAAAAAAAGTCAAGTTTTACAATTATTGATAGAGGGATAAATCACTTAAAATAGAGGATCACCTGCATGCTTTGGAGGACTACTTTATAGGAAAGACCCCATGTCCAGGTCCATGAATGCGTTAGCATCCAGACTAAAAGAGGAGTCGTAGATCTGGGTGGTGTTCTGATGCATTTTCTGATGGTGTCGCAGGTTGGACTTGCTGGAGAAGCTCTTGTCGCACAGCAGGCAGGCGAATGGCTTCTCTTTAGTGTGTATCCTCCGGTGACATATGAGCTGAGTGGACACACGGAACGCCTTTCCGCACTCCAGGCACTGGTAGCGCTTCGGCTCGGTGTGAATGCGTCGGTGGTTCTTGAGAGCCATCAGGTTGGTGAACTCTTTCTGGCAGACTGAGCAGAAGAAGGAGCCCGTCTTGTGGCTGTTCTTGTGGTTGAGGAGGGAGCCGGCGTGGCGGTAGGTGCGACCACAGTAGTCACAGACGTGGCTCTTCTCTTCGGTGACAGAAGTGTCGCTACTCCTCTGTGAATTAGAGATGCTTTCTGGAATGTGCGACAAAGGTGGTGGGACTTGGTTGGGCATCTCGCCTATTCCCATGGACTGATTTATTCCTGAGTCCCAGCAGACGTTGTTCTCTGCAGGTTCAGCCACACCTTGTTGATAGGGACCCTGACCCATGTGGTGCGTGTCATGGTGCTCCTGGTAACTGGCCACATCGGGAAAGCTCTGCTGGCAGAGGCTGCAGGTCACAGTTTGGTCCTTTGAGTGCACTTCCATGTGGCTCTGCAGGTGTGCAACCAGACAGAAGGTCTTGCCGCACTCGGGGCAGCAGTGACGCCTCATCTGGGAATGTATCTGCAGAGTGACAGGGTCGGGAAATGTCTGGAGACACAAGGTACAGTGGTGAAGGTTTTCAGAATGTGACTTCTTATGGTTGAGGAGGGAGCCAGCGTGGCGGTAGGAGCGTCCACACAGGTCACACCTGCAGTAAGAACATTCCAATATTTAATGCTGAATAATCAGTTCAAACCAGATCTGTAAAACTAACAGAAGACGACTTATAAAATGAAAAAAATCAAAACATTTCAGTGCTGGAAAAATAAACTAAACTGTTTTTTTCTGGTGAGATATATAATCCTGTTACTTAACTAGTGAAAACATATATCAGGCGCTTCTGAACTGCCATTTCTCTTTACGTATGTATAAAGCCAACAACATGCAGAAACTGCAGACATATATACAAGGAGTTTCTGAGGGAAAATCTGTGTTCAAAATTATGCTTCGTCAGCTTAATTAAACCAGGGAAGACATTTTCTAAACTATCCTTAAGATGACTGATAAAAAAGAACTTATTTCACAGCGACACTAACTTACATGAAGCATTTGTCTCCCCTCTCCGAGTGCTGGACTCCGAATCTTGTGCTGTTCTGACCTCTGCGGCAGCGGTGCCTCTTCAGGCCGGACCTGCCCTGGAAGCTCTTTCCACATGAAGGGCAGCTGAAGTGACTCAGCACCCGATTGTGGACCCTCTGGTGGTTGTGTAGGATGCTGGCGAGGCGGAAGGCCTTTCCACATGTGAGACACACATACTTTTTCTTCTGTGTGTGGATGCGTGTGTGATTGCGTAAAGCCATTGGGTTAGTGAAGGGCTTAGAACAGAAGGTGCAACTGAAGTGTCCTGTCTTGTGGGTATTTTTGTGATTCAACAGCGAGCCAGCATGGCGGTAGCTGCGATTACATATGTTGCATGTGAATGGCCGCTCCTCTTTACTTGGAGACGCATTTGACTGTGGATCCTTGCTGTCCGATGGTCCTTCACAGGTATGTGCTTCCAGATGTTCAACCGAGGGAAAGGCCTGCTTACATTCTTTGCACTTGAAGGCTCTAGATTTGAGTCCCCTCCTGCCTCCAGCCCCATCCTTTCTGAGGTCTGCACAGACATGAGCCAATAGTTGTTTCTTTCCTCTAAAGCCCTTTCCACAGTTTTGGCATAAGTGCTTTTTAAATGCAAAGTGGGTCCGCAAGTGGTTCTTCATGGCGAGCTGATTAGAGTAAGTGTTGTTGCAAATAGAACAGTAATATTCACCTGTCTTATGTGAGTTTCTGTGGTTGACCAGACTTCCTGCGTGGCGATATGTACGGCCACACTGGTCACATGCAAAAGGTCGTTGGTCGCTCGTGTCCTCCAATTTAACTGAGGTCTCCAATTTTGCTTTACCTGGCTTCTCCTCAGGCAGTCGCTTGCGGAGCCGAACTGAGGTAAGAGCTCGATTGGCATTCGAAGTTAGGGATGGCGTTCTTCCATCTGATTTGGTCCCATTCATTTGCATGAGTGCCTGAATCTGACTGTTGAGTTCCTGGATTTTGGCTTGATTCTCTTTGTGCCTTTTGAGGTGGATCAAGAGCTGCTTTTGAATTTTGAAGGCTTTCCCACACTCGTGGCAAGTATGCCTGGGAAAGGAGACAAAGTATATGGTTAAATCGACGATTGTAAAACTGGCAACACTCTACACATGTAAATTCACAATGGCCAAACACATTAGTAAGTATATAGGCAACATTGTTTTTTTTTGTTACACAAAATTTCAAGCATTAGCAAATTTTGAACATGCGTCTCAATGTAAGGAATTCCTGCTGGAACTAACCTCTTAATATCAAAGTGGGATCTCTGATGGTTTTTAAGGGCCAACAGGTTGTAGAAGCGTTTCTGGCAGATGAGACATCTGAACACGCCTGTTTTATGGGACTTTTTATGGTTGAGGAGGGAACCTGCATGCCTGTACGACCGCCCACACTGATCACACTTGTACTGACGATCCTCAACGTCAACAATTTCTCTGGCGAGACTCATCTTTTTATTCCGGACGACATTGTTGACTTTTATTTCCTCTTTACAGTGCGCTGTCTCATCTTTCCTCTCAACTGTGCAGCCATGGTTGTCAAGATGATTGTAGCTCGTGCAGAAGATGCCACAACTGCCACAGATTATCCGTGCTTCCTCTTTGCTTTCTTTGACGTCGTTGTTCATTGGCAAATGGCTTACGTTGTCTACCTGGTCCTTGTTGTGTAGAAGCTGATGAGTGATTAAATCCTGCCGATTGGCAAAACTTTCCCCACATGTACTACAGATCATCATCTCTTCTGGCTCTTCATCTTTCACTTCTTCATGGGAGGACATGGAAGGTGGCCCTGAGCTTGCAGGAGTACCATTGGACTGCGTGTGCCCTCGGAGGTGGCTCCTGAGAGCCCTCATACTGGTGTAGCTGTTGCCACATATAGAGCACTGATAAAGGTCACCATCATCATCCTCATCAGCATCATCCTCTTCTCTCCCAGCATTTAGCTGAGCACTGCTCACATTGTCAAGGAAGTTCTGTTCAAAGTAACTTTGGTTGTGGCTACCATTCGGGCCTTGGAACTCCCCATTTCTTTCTGCATTTCCAATAGTACAATGACCATTACTCGCCTGGAAGTCAAAGCTGTTGGTATATTCACTTCTAGTAGCCTCATTCTGCTGTAGCAACGGGCAACTGTGAGATTTTATCTCTGCAATATCTGCAAATGTCTCGCCGCAGTCTGCACACATGTGCCGCTGCATCAGGTGTTCATTGTGAGGTAGATTAGCAGTCATATCCTGGGAAAAGTCCTGATTAATCTGCCCCTGGTACAAAGCTCCATTGCTGTGGTCAGCTCCATTCTCCTGATCGATACCAAGCACCGTGTGGACGCCGTCTTCCTGCTCATTTTGGGAGGAGAAGCAGCCCTGCCGGTTGTTATCCAGAGTCAGAGGCTCTGGGGAGAGCCAGTCTCCCTCTGCGCTGAGACTGAAAGATGACGGCTGAGCTTTGTGCAGACGGAGGTGACTTTTGAGAGCGGCCAGGTGTGGGTAATTCTTTCTGCAAACGGAGCACTGGTAGGTCCCCAACTGATGTGACCTTTTGTGGTTAATGAGGCTCCCAGAGTGCCGATAGCTTTTACTGCAGATTTGACACTTGAAGGGGCGCTCATCAGAATCTACAGTTGAAGTTTCTTCAGTTTTCATAGCGCCGTTATTGTTTTGTGCAGGCATGAATGCGGTACTGTGTATGCTTGTGTCCATGGCTGGGGGCTCTGCCTGAGGGCTATTGGAAAACGATTTCTCATCTATACAGCAGTCCGAGAACACATGACCATTACTTGTAATCTTCTCCTGTGGCAGATCAAAGCTTAGGGGATTATCTATTGATGCCCCTGTAGGAAAACTGTTTATAGGAGATGAATAAAAATTTGACTCAGGCGAAGAAATACTGTTATCGTATGATGTATTTTGCTTCTCTGACAAAGAATCTTGAGGCCCAAATGATAGAGAAGAAGAGTTGTGCATTTGGATGTGTTCCTGGAACTCCTCATCGTTTGGGAAAAGTACCTGACACAAATGGCAAAAATTTACCAGAGCATCCTGGCTGTGAGGTGAGAACTGGTCCAGTGTCGTGCCTGCCTGAGACACACCTGTCAAACTGTGTTCTGTCTCATTTCTTGCCTTGTGAGTTCTCTGATGGCTGTAGAGGGCAGCCATGTTATTAAATAGTTTGAAACACACTGTGCACTCAAACGTTCCCACTTGGTGAGTCTTTTTGTGATTGGTCAGGCTTCGATGGTGTATGTATGATTTGTCACATAAATCACACCTAAATGGTCTATTTACTGCATCATCACAGGACTCAGATTGCGAATAACAAATCTCTTCCATCTTGTGCTCAGAAGGGCTATTTTCTGCAGTAATCTTAACATTCTCTGACTGCTCACTAAGTTGATGTGGCTGATCATTTTCTGTTTCTTGTGTGAAAAATTCCATGTCTATCTTTCTATATGACTCCTCTTTTGCTTTCCTGGCAAGATGAACCCTCTGATGCGTAGCCAGCTGAGATGCCAAACGAAAAGCTTTTCCACACTCTGCACAGGAGTACTTTTTCAATGAGGTGTGATTCCGGAGATGACTCTTCAGGGCTGAGGCATTAGAGTTTTCTTTCCCACATATGGTGCACTGAAAAGAACCCACCTCATGAGTCTTTTTGTGGTTAGTTAGACTGCCAGCATGTCTATAACCACGTCCACATTGTTCACATCTAAATTTGCGCTCTTCCTCTTGGTGATAATGAGCATCAATGTGTTCAAGCAGGCTGGGCATATTGGGACATACCAGGCCACATTGTTTGCAAGGGAAGCCTGTTGTCCTGCCAGGGTCTTGCACTGCCATTACAAGATAATAATTGACTTAAGTCCAGAGGATGCAAAGTTTGCAAATGTGCGAGATGGAAATGCATTAGATGCCTTTTCTATTCCATACAAAAAAGGAATCCAGTTGTTTACAGTAAGATCCAAGGAATGTCCAGGGAGGCAACGGCACAAAGGTTGTTGAGGAATGGTACCAAACAATTTGGCAAAAGCCGGCAAACTGAGCTGTTGATGACAGAGGAGATGCCTGTTAGTCAGTGTTGGGTAGGATCTACATATAACAGTCACTTCATCAGCCTACAAAATAAAAGCAAGTGTGATCTGTAAACATTTCTGAGAAAAATATGTAAAGTTACCGATCAAAATGTTGACAATTACATCTGAACATATCCTTCCTGCTGAAAAGCTTATACGAAGATAAGGATATGTGTTGCATCCTACTATCATTTATTGGTCATGAAAGTGACAAAATGGAATGCAACCCAGTTCAATGTAGATTTGCTTACAATGGGCTGTCTCTGCAAGCAGAAAAGTTCAATTTGTTAAGCAGAACTTGCGAGAACTTTTAAGTGTTGAGTTAGATAGAGTTTTATTGAGTGGTATGAGCACCTCTGACTGTCTGCCTATTAAATCAATGCACGTGACTTTGTGCAACTAAGCCCAACACATCTGGAAGTATCCAACAACACAAAGGCAGGTGGCCATGTCATTGGACAAGAACACCTTTCAGTGTTGGCAGTTCAATAAATATTTTCCACCTGATTTCAGAAAAAGGGCTCCAAGATTACCGTACACTGTAAAGCTTGTTCACTGGCAGTTAAAAATATAATCAACGTCGATATGCTTCACTATCAAACTGAGGAAACACAAACAGCCTGTAAAGGACTTTTCACCGATATTACCTGGTTTGGAAAATATATTTGGAAAGTAGTCAAATGTCATAAGTTAACAATAAATTAGTTCGCGTCTCTGTAATTTAATACATATTCAGAATTGACATCTCTGCAGTGGTAGGCTAACTGAACTAGCTATGTAAATAAACCAGGGAAGCAATGCTTCAAGGCTACAAATATATTGACAACGTATTTTTCCTTTTTCGAAATTATATAAAAAACGTCTCCATATAAACTTTTGGGCAAGAGCGTGCAAGTAGAAAGCAGTGAGCTTACGCTAGCGACCAGCTAGCATTGTTAAGGCTAGCTAAACAAACATTGCACCAAAAAGCAAGAAAGCAGAATCACAGCGTTAGCAAACACGTAAAATCCAATACCTGCAGCAGTACGATTCAATGTAAACTACAAAGATATTATTCTTCATTCATAATTTAAAATGAACATTTCTATATAAAGGAAAAGCCCCCTTTTTCAACCAATTGTCTTTTTTTCTTCCATCCCCATTTCCACATTGCTCTTGTTGCTAGGAAACAGGAAATGTGCACCTGCGAAATATTTCCCACGTAACAGTACCTACGCGCACTAAGGCTTTAGTTCCTCACGCCACGGACTGTTAAGCTTGGCATAACTAGTATCAAAACAAGCAGCTAAGATACGTACAAACAAATACAATCAAACAAAAAAGAAATCTAAAATGTTGATTTCTGCAAATCTTTTAAAGTAAATTATACTGGCTGCTTCAAACAGCTATGTTTGCTAGCTGACATTGTTAGCTCTGCCACCGCCTTATTTATATTCAAAATGAGCTGGAAACCATTATTAAAGCATGCCATACACGTATATTTTTTCAGAGACTTAATTTTTTTTACCTAGAATATCCCCATATATTTTATTATGTGTCATTTTTCATTAAACGCATTATATGGTTGCACACTTGGCTTGCTTAACGATAGCTGTCGTCATCATGGTCCTAGAGCCGTCCGAGACTTCGCAACCAGACAGCCACACTCATCGTGTCTCACAGTAAATGCGCTTGCTTTTAACGGTATTATCGACCCACTATTAATGTCCTGATTTTGGTAAGAATGACATACGTTTCTTTGATGTGCACGAAATGAAATTAGATGTAATATTAGCTTTATCCATAACCGTATGTCTATGCTCATGATGATGATGATGATGATGGCACTGTCGAGTGAATTGCCGCAGCCAGCGGTCCTAAAGCCAGCCATTTTGAGTTAGTAAAAATGTGTTGCACGTAAGCTACCACAAAGAAATACGTACATGGCGAATCTCGCTCTTCGCATCATCATCATGTTGACTTAAGATGATTGATCTTTGTCTCTAGTCGGGTACATGTCAGTGAGACGGGCACAATGATCTCTGACATTGCCTCGCCAACTTCCTCTGGCATGAAAGCGGTTAGCTTATTGTCCCTGAGGTCCTAATGCCAGCCATTTTGTGAATAAATGCATACCCTCATATTTCTTTGATTATGTGACTGAGCAATTTACATTTTTTCCCTGCTTCTTTATCAGCTACTGTCATTTGAAGAGCTGCAAAACACCCTTTTAACTATTAAAGGGATTTAGCATCCTGTCTGTGGAGAAATCTTGGTCTCATATCCTGTTTCTTTAGTTAATCTTGATTTTTTTATTTATTTTTTTATTATGATTATCACAAATGTTTTTTATTTTATCTTCTTGCAGTAGAAAAAAAAAGAAAAGAAAAGATGGCCTCTCCTCAGCCTGGCAGTCCACCGCTTGCAGAGCAGCACATCCCTCCTGTTCAGGATGAAGAGAGCCACGAAGAGGAGGAAGAAGTAGTGAAGGATCAGCCTGCGAAAAAACGTGGCAGGGGAAGGCCTCCGAAAGCCAAATGCCTCTTCAAATGCTCTACCTGTACCAATACTTTCAAGAGTCTGTCAGCTCTTCAGAGCCACAAGTTATCAGTGCATGCAAAGGAGCATCAGCAGCAACACGCGTGTTCTGAGTGTACCAAAACATTCTCAAGCAAGGCTCAACTCTCAAAGCACGAGCGCACGCATTCATCTCAGCGCCCCTTTCAGTGCCCAGATTGTCACAAGGCTTACAAGACATCCACAGAGCTACGCAACCATAGCCGCTCTCACACGGGGGAAAAACCTTTTGTATGCATAGAGTGCGGGAAGGCCTTCATGCAGGCTATATGCCTGAGGATCCACATGACGCAGCACAGTGGAGAGCGTCCTTACTCATGCCCTCAGTGCTCCAAGAGCTACCCCACGCTATCCAAACTGAAGGTGCATGAGCGCTCTCACACTGGAGAGAAGCCGTACTTCTGTGCTGAGTGCGGCAAGAGCTTTGCCGATCCCTCAGTGTTCCGAAAACACAGAAGGAACCACCAGGGCCATCGCCCGTATGCGTGTGACGAGTGTGGCAAAACATACACAGAGCTGAAGGACCTGAAAAACCACGAGCGCTCGCACACTGGAGAAAAGCCTTTTCTGTGCTCGGACTGTGGCAAAGCCTTCTCCCGCTCCTCCTCCCTGGCCTGCCATCAGCGTATTCACTCTCAGAATAAACCGTATCAGTGCGAGCAGTGTGGAAAAGGCTTCACTCAGCTGTCCTCCTACCAGTCTCATCTCCGCACTCACTCTGGTGAGAAGCCATTCCTCTGTCCACAGTGTGGCAAAATGTTTTCCGACCCCTCCAGTTTCCGGCGGCACCAGCGCGCTCACATGGGGTTCAAGCCGTATCCCTGTGATAAGTGTTCCAAGCGATTCCGGCAGCCGGCTGATCTCGCCGTGCACGAACGTGTTCACTCTGGAGAACGGCCGTACAAATGCCAGAGCTGTGACAAGGCCTTTGTAGCATCCTGGGATCTGCGGCGCCACATGCTTGTCCACACAGGTTTAAGGCCCTTCTCGTGCACGGAGTGCGACAAGTCGTTTGCTGAGCGCTCCAGCCTCAACAAACACCGGCGTGTGCACTCTGGAGAGAGGCCTTTCAAATGTGAGGAGTGCTTGAAGTCATTTGTGGTGTCCTCCAGCTTGCGCAAACATGAAAGAACTCACCTTGCTGATCAGTCTGAGCAGCAGCAGCAGCAGCAGCAGCAGCAGCAGCAACAGCAACAACAACAACAACAACAACAACAACAGCAAGACACCGAGGCTGCATCCGCCTCCGGCTTCACTGCCCACACAACTCTCCCTCAGTTCTCCTGTACTCACTGTGATGCTACATTTGGTACCTGGGATGAAGTTCAAGCCCACGAAAATCTTCATTCCATTGACTCAACTCCTTCCGTTACTAAAATTGTGCCACTGGGTTCGCATGTCTGCGAAACCTGCAATGCAGAGTTTGCACAGCTGGCCGACTTGCAGGAGCACGAGAAGCAGCATCCGAAGCTGAGGCCACACGTGTGCAACAGCTGCGGCAAAGGCTTCCTGAACAAATCTGGGCTGCGTAAGCATCAGAAGATCCACTCCACCACCAAACCTCACAGCTGCCCGCACTGTGGCAAAGCCTTTCTGTTTGCCGCCTACCTTCGCAAGCACTTACGGACTCATGCAGACGCCGCACCAACTGCGGCACAACTCGGTGACATAAGCATCATTCACACAGACCCACTGCCCTCTCCTCCACCTGCCAGCCAGGTGTCTGCCTCCACTGTGGAACCCAGCACCATAGCTCTGACAGTTCCAGTGACCGTGCCGGTGACTGCTTTTCACACTCTTCCAGAGTATTTGGTTAAAGAAGAGGGACTTTAAATGTTTTTTTTGTTTGTTTTTTTAAATAAACGTGTTGGAATTTTAATTCCACATATATTAAGGCAATGGCCTTTTATCATTTTAGATGATGGATGGGTCTGATTTTAAAAAAGAGGGGAAAAAAAGTGTTTTATTAAAAAAAAAAAAAAAAAAAAACTTTGCTCAAAGTATTTGTATTGCCATGTAATTTGAGAGTCATCGTTTAAACTGTGCTATAAACCCCTCAATAAGATCTTATTTTAACTGTTGTATTCACTTTATAACAATGCTGTAATCACACAATTTATTCTGCTCACAGTAAAATGATCAATAAAACCAATACCTGTAATTTCAGGTAAGCAACTTTTTTTTTTTTTTTTTTTACAAACGGCTGTAATCTGAAATGTATTGTTCTTTTTTTAGTGCTGGAGCAAACGATTTGTACCTCTAATACTGTTTGATTATTTTACAAGTTATTTGGATGAGATGAGGTCAGTGTCATTCCAGCCTATTCACAGAAATGACTATTTTATACCAATAAACCCATGTGTTCGCCTGTTTTAAAAAAAATCCCTTTTCATGCTGTATTTCTTATGCAGTAGCATTTTGTTTGTGTGTGTGTAGGGAGATGTTAGCACAAAAATAGAGCAACACCATGTCAGCAAAGCATTTGGTGAGAAACTGCCACACATACACTTATGAGAGCGCCATTTCGTGAACCCGTAAAAGAGTGGCTGTGCATCTAGAGTTGATTATTTCCATTAGCGAGCTGAAACTCGTAAAGGTAAGCTCTCATACGCTCTACGTTTGCCTGCCATTAAGGGCAGTTTTAACTGCAAATGCATTAAGATGGATGCATACAAACAGCTGTGCAGATTTCCTGTGACATCTTTGAAGGGGAAAAAAAAAAAATTGACATTTTGTTGCTGAAGTTTTTTATGCCGCTTCTTATTTAAGAGTCGTGTATACTGTCGTGATTTCCTTTAGTGAATAAGAGAGAAGTTGGATAAAAAGATTATTTAATTGTTTCTTGTAAATAATTTCTGTTTTGTACATTTATGTGTAAAAAAAAAAAAGACCCATTTAAAGATGACCCTCTAAATCTGAGTGTTTTCTGTAAAACTTAAACCTGTTCACCAAGACTTTGTATTCCTCACCCTCTGATCTTAGAGGCTAAACCTTTAGCTTTAATTGTAAATTGGCAGCTTTATCCTTATGTTGAGCAATATTTGAAAACATTTTGACAATGGTGCGTCTTGAAAATGCTGAGGCAATATTTGCAGAGTTCCAGGCGTCGGGGGGAGGCGTCTAGTTAAAAATCAGAAAACTCTTAATGCAAACATTACACCATCTGTTTAAAAAAAAAAAAAAAAACACTTTCTATTTCCCATCATGCCCTCTCCCTGCTGGGTTATCATAAAAAGGGAAGAAAGGCTTTGGTGTCAAAACATACGTGAGGGACTTATAGGTGACCCCCCCCCCCCCTCAATCCTACAATCCTAGTAAAAGTTACAATGGCAGCCTTAGTAACAGGTCTCATCCCCATCATGAGAACAGCGGAGGATGCCACCACCAACTCAAGTGCCGTTCCCTGTGGTTTGGCTTCCTGTGCATTTGGCTTGTTATCGTCTTCCCTGCTCAGCTGCCTTTCACCAAACTGGATTCTGACTTCACATGCAATGGCACAAGAGACATCATCTGCACCAATAAACTGCTTTTATAAACAGTTCCACAAACCCATGATAATAGCCTGGAACTTCATCTTCGTCCTGGTTATCATCTCTGTCCTGCTCACTGAGCTTTTCACCTCACACCTTTGGTCAATAACCCTAAAAAGACGCTCCCAGTTGAAGGCAGATGTGGAAATGGAGGTTCGGGAGAAAGGGGAAGCTCAGGCTGTGGCTCCAGACCCAATAGAGAAGATGTTTATAGATCTCCACAAAGACAGGGGCGTGGTCGGCGTCTACCTGCTCAGCATTATTCTGCGTATTCTGCTTGAAGGCTGGTTTGTGTTTGTTTTACTTTACTGGAACCTGCCAGCCCTGAGCGACGCTTCATATGAAAGCACACAATATGTGCTCAGAGGTACATATCTGTGTTGTGAGGCCCGCCCCAGAGAAACAAATGTTTATTTATGCTTTGGCCTCTATCTCAGGTGTGATTATTGTGTGTTCAGTCCTATTTTGTATGTACTCAGTTATTCATTACATTTGCAACTTTTAAGAGTTTACTTTGTTTTCTACATTGCAGATTTTGTTTTAGACTTATGGAGGTGCCCATTTAATGAATCAGTAAATCCACATTATTTATGTATGTAAACTATATACAACAATAGCACACAGGTCTTGAGGTTTCACATTTATTTTTGCTTTGCAAAAAACTGTGACATAGTTTTTTCTGGATCTGAATCGGCGTTTTCTTATGCTGTATTCTGCTGACAACAGAGGATCTATGTGTTAGCAGCGCACTGGGGTTACTGAATCAGGTTTTTCCTGTGTGTTTTGGCCACTGGTAAAACACAAAGTTCCACAGTGTCAAACACACACCCATATTTACTGTTTACAGTCTCAGCAGGTTCTGTATGTGACACTGAAAATAACAAAGTCTCAATCAAATGAATGCATTGTGTCACATATTCTAATGTAGTTAGCAATGAAATATTGTGAAATATCTTAAGGAAATTCAATCAGCCGCAGTCAAACTGCACTATTTGGATTTGTGATTCATGACTTGAGTGGCTTCCAACGAGGGAAAAGGTGGAGAGGTTCCTCAGAGCTGATGTTTATTCTTCAATGAAATGGACTTCCTGTTGCTGTGCTTCATGGTGAAGAGCAGTGCTGCACCGGCATCTGTCAAAGACTGGTGAGAAATGAAGAATTAAAAACAATGCTCAACAGAATGGGCGGCATTGTAAGTATTCTAGTTTAAAGCGGTGTAATTATACAGGCATGTATTACCTGAGAGTCTGAAACGACAGATTTTCTCTGAAATAAAACAAAAAGAATTAAGTTTATGTTTATGTTAACGTTTGGTGATGTCAATAGGATACTCTGAATCCAGCAAACATTGAAATCTCACCCTTGTGAAGTTATGTATGTTGTTGTATATTGGCTCCATTTTTTTAACCCATTCTTGGAACTCCTCTTCATCCGCTGCATTGTGATTATGCTCTCTGCAAAGAGCCAGACATTTTGTAAAGTAGGCAATGGTTGATCATCTGTAAAGCCTAAGAAAATATTCTGCATCCAATAAACAAAAATGCACTCAGAGACATGCCGTTTTGCCGTTTTCCTTCATTTGAGCTGCTGTTGTATGTATGTTTGCAGCCTTCATTAAATCCCTTGTCATTATTTTGCATAAAGTAGCCATTGTATTCTGGTCACTGACTAATTGTTCTGCTAGACCGAGGTTCCTGCTGTTACTGACATTGCCTTCTCAATAAGCTTCAGCTGCAGCTCTCCCTCTCTCGTTGCATCAAGGAAGCGGCCTCTGACAGCCAGAGCGGCGCTGGCCTGTGACGAGTTGAGCTGAATGATGGCCACAGACAGGGAGGACAGGACCGCCGAGCTGAAAAGGAGGACAACTGTGTTGTTATGAGAGTGCCCCTCAACATTTACAGCGGCAGCTCTGCCATTATAGTACTGTGCAAGCACGAATACGGGCCACTTTGTATCTGCTCAGACAATGAATTGCATGACCTTCCTGTGGTACATGAAGCATGCAGATTAAGCTGAGTGGTTCATTCACCGTGCAACAAAATGTTAAAACGGATGAGAAATTATTTAAATGGTGCAATCATTTCTGCGTGAAAGCTCCAATATCTCAGCAACAGTCTCCTTGGATTCTCAAAACCACTTTGCTTAAGGGTTCACTGAGACTGGTATCAAACAAACATCTAATCATTTATTTTCCCAAGGGGAGAAACACTTCATTTGTTTAAGTTGTTGGTAGATAATGACTTAGTTAAGCTCATGAGAGGGTCATAGGCATGCAAATACTTAGTCATATGAAACAGATGAAACAGTGATGCTCTTCAGGGGAAAGTCATTTTCATTTTGGAGAAAATACTATGATTATGGCAGCATCATTGTCACCTGTCATCAGAGACATGTCTGTCAGCAGTCAACACTCTGAGCATCGTCTGTCCGTTCCTGTGCTTGTATCTGATCTGAAGCTGGATGGACACGCAGCTGCCAGGAGCTGGTGCTGGCACTACAAATAAACAAAGTGAACAAAAATGGTGCTGGTAAGTGTAACGTAACAATCTGCCTGAAGGTTTTTCGGAGTGTTTTGATTTTGTCACTGCTTGATGTTATTTACAGGTTTGCATGTGTGATTAAAAAATTCAGGAAGTATAACTTAATTGTTTTTGAATGAACTCCATGTGTGAGGATCTCACCGGCTCACATGAGCAATCTCTCCTTTACATGAAATTTTCAATAAGAGTACAGACTGATTCTTTTAGATGTGTGTTCAGTGATGTGAAATTCAGGTTGAAGAATGGACTTCATTTGTCTCTGTTACGAACGGATGTGGAAAAAAAACAACAACTCGGCAACAGTAGCTGAGTTACTGGAACACTTTATTTTACTAAGAAGTGTGTCTGCAAATGTTCTTCATCAGTCAGTGGGTCTACATGATCAGATTAATTCGATTATAGCTATAGTTGGATTGTGCTCCTTATTTGAGCAAGGGCAATTATCCTTGGATATATGGCGGTGAATGAATCGAATCATTGGCACAAAGCATGTCATACCCCGGTGCGATAGGTGGCGATGTACCCATTTCTACTATTGCTAACAGAGCCACTTCCGGTTGACCGCTTCACCACCAACAACAACAAACTCAGGCATTCGAGAAAGATGGCGAACGAAGAGCAAGATGAAGCTACGTCCGTCTACATTTCGTTTGTGATGAGCATGCTTATTGCACAAACGCGATGCACAACGGCGCATTCTCCATCGCGTTGTTTAATTCTTTCCGACGGCGGCGGCAACAAAAGATCCACAGAATGCATCCTTAGTGTTTTATACAATACAGGTGAATACTTATTGGTTATCCAACTTTAGCTGGCCAGCATCAAGTTGTACGCTGTAAATTTTTGTTGAAATGTTATATTCCACGTTAACTCAATTCAACAATGAAAATATCTTCCAATTGTCTTTACTCACAACCAAACTTCAGTTCTGTGTAGTATCATTATAGCTCTGTCATATCTAGAAGATATTTGGTCTTTCATCATTTCTTTTAAACTTTAAGTTGAAACAGCCTATTTTATTAAATGAGTCATTAAATGAGTTGCTGAGATGTTTAAGCTATTTTTGAATAGATATTAGTTTGTCTATTGTCAGTTCCTGCTGCAGCTTTTACCCTGTTTTAAATAAAATCACACGTGGTGGTAGATGACATGTGTCCGAATGGAAATAATTCTGTCTTGGATGCTGAAAAATGTGAGACCGTGCTGTTGCTAAGCAGCATCATTTACTGGGTTCATTTCTTTATATCCCTTCATTAGCTGTTGTTTTCACATGAAATGACTGTCTGTCTCTCACTTCACACTGTTGTTGCCAGTGCAATGTCAGTGTGTGACTTTCAGTGTTCCTGGTTGGCACCAACAGAAATCATATCTTGAAATATTCTTTTAAAGCAGTCAGCACCCACTATTTGCTCTACTTTGAAATCTAGCAACATGGCAGCTGATTGAAAATGACACAGGGCTGTCAGTCTATCAGTGGTGACCCACCCCTTTTCTCTTACCTTCTGCGTCTTGGCCATTGGCTCCAAACTGGAAGGTGATCTCTGTTTCTGGGTTCACATTCCCCACCTCTTTGGTTGCTTTGTGCCCTGCCTCCCTCTCTCCTTTCATACACCTTCAGCAAAAGAGAACACAAGTCAGTGTTTTTGGCTTCATTAATAATGTAATCTCAATGGCTTTAAAAAAAATTCTTATGCCAATAATCCATGAAGCATATAGTAGTATTGTGGTTATTGACAGTGCAGATCTTACAGGGATTTGGGTAGCAGTAATGTCAATGAGCAGTGAGTGGCTATGGTCCTATTTTGGATAATCTGGTCAAACTCTGTGTACAATCTGTTGGGACTGGCTATTACCACCTAGAGACAGTTGACAACACAAGAAATGCATGATTTTATGTTTTAAATGTGGCATTAAAAGTAGTAAAACTGACCCAGTTGCTGAGACTAATCCCATGCAACACAGCATCTTACTTTCCCTCCAGTGCGATCAGCAAGTCTTCCCAGCTCATCCAGCCTGCAGTCAGTTCCTTCTATGGACATCACAGACACTGTCACGCTGAGGAAACAAGGCTATTTCAGAATGACCTTCATGGCAGCACATCTAGATCCACTGAGCAACAACAGTCCTTCTCCACCTTAAGGATTCTTTTACAATTACATCACTTTGGTCAGTGGAGAGACACTGCTTCACCTATCTAAATAACGTTGTCAAAATTTTATTCACTAGCAGTGTATAACGTAGTTTAATTCAACAGCTTTGAAAATGACTTTGAACATTTTTTACCAACCCTTGATTTGCAGCATACTCCCCGAGCTCCTGATAGAAGATTGTGGATGAGAGGAGGGTGCACTCATCATTGTCTTCCTCCTCTAGATTCCCCAAACCTGTGTTGGCTTTCCCATCTGTACAGATAATTACCTTTAAGATCAGCAGGGATACCAGATCAGGATTGCGGTGTTTAAAACAAAACTGAAGTATTTGCATGTGTTTATTCAATGACTGAAGCTCAGTTAAAGGTTTGCTTTTAAATTCTATTAACATAATTATGATCATACCTAAAATTGAGGAAGCAGTTATTTAATAGTTATTTAACCCTGTTAGCTGAGGATGACCTGTCAGGCAAATAGCTAGAGTTGTTTGATTCCAGCTGGGCTCTTTGCTGATCTTACTCCTCCCTCTCCCCTTATGTCCTGCCTGCTTTCATGTTGTGCTTTTTCCATTGGAAGGCAAACATTTCACTAAATAAAATCCTGTAGAATCAGCCAAAACATCTAATTTGAAATCATTATTTTTTATGATAAAGTTTTGGAGTCTACATCACTATAATGCTAATTCCAGGTCTATTTACAACAAATAATATTTAATATATACACGACCACTGGCGAGACTTCAGAGCCAAACTGACCTTTGAGCCTGGCTGTCGGGAGGCCATTGCAATTGCAAGAAGAGCAGCTGGACCCAGAGCTGTGGCTCCATTTGCAGATAGTCTTTCATCAAGGAAAGCAACAAGAGAATATGAACATAAATAGATATGATGTAATTTATATATTACATCATCAAATTAAAAACAAAAACAGGCAAGAGTAATTGCTGTTTTTTTTTCTCACCTCATGACTTGTCTCTGTAGGCAGTCTTTGGTTCGTGTAAGTGGAGGCGGACTGGGAAAACTGGCTGCTGCCTCTTTCAAGCAGTCTCTGTCATTCAACTCGGCACCACACAGGGAACGTGATGTGAAATTCTCATATCCATGCATTGTAACCTGGAGGTACAAGCGTCAGCAGATGAGGAAAAGCAACAGCAATAACTTTACACACAATAATCAGACAGTATAGAGTATAGAGAATTGAGGATATATGTATATATTAGACATATAATATATATATATATATATATATATATATATCAAAATCCATTTTGAACAAGCCTATGTACCTGATAGCTGAAGGTGATCAGCCCCACCCGTGTGTCAAGTTGTTGTTCACTTAGTTTTTGAACACACTGTAACACCGCTTCTTGGACAAACTGGTGACGATAGAATCATTGTCACCAACATTTTCTTGATAGCATCGCCACGCAGCTATTATTATTGTTATCATTGTTACGTAAGTGGCCATTTTCACAATGATCTGAGTGTGTTAAGTGTGTAAAGCAAACTCCGTCAGCATGTTGGGACTTATTTCAAGTGACCTATAGGCGCAAGAGAAAGGATAAAACTACTCACCTTAAGCCTGGATCTTTTGATGTTATTCTCTCCCTCTGACACCTTAGAAAATAAAGACACCGTTGATTGAAGCTATGATTGCATGCTGTGACAAGTGTCCTCATCATACCAAGAGAAAAGTGTTAGTTTCGTTGTTGAACCTGAGAGGTGATGCTCATAGAGCCTGAGACGTCGATGCAGATAAGCAGCAGGGTATCAACAGCACACAGGGGCTTTTCATTGGGCATGAGCAGAAAGAGGCCATCCTGGTGAGCATTTAGAGGATGCAGGAGCGCACTGGGAGAGCTGATAAAATTGCAGTATTGACAAAAGCAACATACTTCAACCTGCAATACAGCAAAATGAGAAAGTGGGCTCACTTAGAAGCAATCAAGTCATTCATTAGGATCAATAATAATGCTTATGCTCGACTGCCTCTGGAAGTATGGCATGTTCATATATTGCCCATTTGTTATAACATTCATGATAAACATTTGAGATCACCTGCTTCTAATAGTGTTCAGATTCAGAATAAAGGTCAACTATGATGTAATTACCACATTGTCATGGCAGGTGTTCAGTACAGAGCCACACTGAGAGCAGAAGGTGGGTTCTCCTTGTGTGGGCTGCTCTGGAAAAACACAATATTATCATCACCACAAGCAAATAAGACTAAATATCAAACTAGATGGGTGATAATGATTAAAGGCTGCCAACCTCTTTCCTCTGAGAGCATTTTTCCTAAACTGACAAGGACCACATTAGGATTTCCTGGCAGAGGCCCCTTATCTGCTGATTCTGAGGTGGGAATGACTTTGCATGAGAGAATTTGCATTTCAATTTCTTTTAATAGCTTGACACAGTCTGATATAAATACCTTTACCAGTAGATGAGGCAAGCAGCAGGGCTGAAGGAGGTTTCTGAGGGGATGAGGGAGATGAGAGTGATGACGGTAACACCTCCAGGTACTCTGGCATTAAATTCATAAATGAAGGTTTTGGAGGGAGGGGTAGTGCTGGAGTTCAAGATGAGAGGAAGAGGAAGAAACAAGGATGATGTATTTGTAATCTTTAACCCACAAAACCTGGAATGTGTGCCAAAAACAATTTAACATGGAGTGCAAGGAAGATGAAACGATGTTGCCTTTTTACCTGATGTCGACACAAAGCCAGTATCAGCTGGGAGCTTCACCTCACCACCCGAGCCTCCCGGTGTATTGTAGGAGTAAGGATCTAAGGGCTGCTTATTAAAATCAGGTTCTGTTTTTGGCTCATCATTGGTAAATATCTGATGGCTGGTGGTGGAGGAAGCAAGAGGCTGGTCGTAAGATGGGGACGAGCTGTTTGCTGCAGGTCTCATATGTGGCGGAAGAAGAGCTGAATTAAGCAGACAGTAGTAGAGTGTTAAAGGAGTAATTCATCTAAAAAAAAATTTGAATCAAGGATTCATCAATCAGGGTTTTTTAAATAAAATCTTACTTTGTATGATATAGCTTTTTGTGCATTTAAAATGAATTTAATGTCACAAACTTTGGAGGGTCATTATCTCCCACCTTGTAAGAAAATATTGTTCATTTCAAACAGTTTTTCTCTTCTATTTAACTGACTTTTTCAATATTTTTGAGATCTGCAAAAAAACATCAATAGATTTACAGAAATATTGAAAACCGAGTTTCATTTCTCATAAAAAGGCTGTTAAGATACTGGGGCAGGGACTTTAACCGAGGTCAGTTTCAAACCGTTTGGTCCAAATTGTTTATTTTGCATGCAGTTGTGTTCACTTTTGTTGCATTCAGTTTGTCAAGGTTTGAATGGCTGATAACGCGCTTAAATTCAATAAAGAATCAACAACTGTGACTGAGGGTGCTGTGAGAAAGCATGAAACTCTATGTATGTACACACACACACATGTTAATGTGTGTACATGGCTAGCTCTCTGATTTACTGTTTACCATAAGGATTGGAATTGAAGCGATGATGCTGTCGTACTGCAATACGTGGCTTAGAGCAGCTGCTTGAAGCACTACTTCTGTAAAAGTAGAGCTTAACTTTCTATAAGATAGGGGCGGTTGGTGACGTAGTGGGTTAAGCAGCCACCCCATGTACAGAGGCTATAGTCCTCGCTGCAGCTGGCCCTGGTTCAAGTCCCACATCAAGCAGCCCTTTGCTGCATGTCTTCCCTCTCTCTCTGCCCCCTGCTTCCTGTCTCTCTCCAACTGTCCTATAATTAAAGGCATAAAAAGCCCCCAAAAAATATTTAAACAAAAAACTTTCTATAAGATAGCATGTAGAAAATAAGTGAGAAAAGATGATGTGACGTTCAGTCATAGTCCCTTATTAGAACAGGCTACTAGGCTGCCTAATTTAATCACAGTATACCAGTTTTTAACCATATCTCTGAATAATTACATTTTTATTAAAGGCATAAACATTCTTCATTGATCATCAAAAAGCCTGAAGCCAGAAGATCTCTTGATGATTTAATTTAAAAACTGTATGGAAAATTACTGCATTTTCAGTTTTTTCCAAAATTTCTCTGGTGCCCCAGCTTTTATGCTTTTTTTATTTGTGTTTTCTATATCTCCTGAACTTCCTTGTTTGTATACCAGGCTTTTGCTCTGTTACTTGTATACGTCACTGGTGCTGTTCTTACATGTGCCCTGGGAGAATTCTGGAGGGGCTCCATGTGAGAACGCAAATGTCTGCAGGATTAGTTGCACATTTCTTGCAGAGATAATCTGGCATGCAACAAAGTAAGAAGTCGGGCAAATTAGCAAAAATCTGCTTATGTGTGAATTGAGCAGCAAATCCTATGAAGCATTCACGATGAGTTTGTGGGAGTGCAGAGAAGAGGTGCTGCTTAATTCTGGTTTATGCCCACTTGTACTGTATCTTTAATAGTATGCATATGTCCAAATCTGGTGTATTACTATAAAGAAAATTAAAAAGAAATGTTTTCTGAATGAATTGTGAAATCATGTTGAAATCAGTAAAGTATTGTTCAAAACCGTTATCCTCTGCTCACAGAATGACAACGATCATTTCATGTGCCCTCTGCCCTCAATGCTGATGCGTGAGACCCCATCTCCATCAAATAATCTCCTGCTATAAAGTTATTGTGCAAACATGTGGGAAACATCTGGTCCTGCTTTTCTCCAGAGATTTCCAGTGCTCCATGTGTGAAAACAGATTATGTAACATATTTTCTTGATGTGTATTCCCTGTAGACAATTTGATAAATCTCAAACACAGACTGGCAAGCTATCTAATCAAGTGACCAATCACAGCAGACATGACCTTTAAGGAGAAGGGACCTTAAAGACGCAAGAACTCGAACAAAGATTTTCAAGAAGTTTTTTTTAACAATAAAGCAAACATACATACATACTGCCACACTCAATGTACCTGTCTTTGTAAGTGGTGTTGTCTGCTGTGGAGTTCCACTCATGGGAGAAGCTGCCTCTAGTCTCTTGTGAAATTCTGCATTCTCATAGAAGGAAGTGGGCTTTGTGACCTTCACTTCCCTGCTTTTTTCCAACTGTTTGGTGACCTTGGGAGAAGAAGAGAGGGACTGCTGTGCTTTGGCTTTTGCAGAATGTGTTGGAGGGGGAGGAGGAGCAGTACAAGGACGGATCCAGTTAACAGGTGGAAGGAGAGCTGAAAAGAATTGGAAAAGAAGGTAACACAGTGGAGCTTTAACGTTTAAAATGTTCTAAATCAGATTCAGTACAAAGAGAACCCAATGAACCTAACAATTTCTTTACTTAGGTAATGAATTCAATAGTGCAAAGCAATAGGCATTGAAATCATGTTAACCTTTGTATCAAAGGAATTTTATCTTATTCTTCCCTGCAGGACATCAGCTGTGGGATGTTAGAAGGCTCCTCAAATCAACTGCTCGCTTCAGGCCTCTCATAACATTTCTTTTGCCTTTGATTTACTTTTGGCAATCCCAAAAGATTAACTTTAATCTCCTTTAAACACTCTTTGGCTGAACAACTTCTTTGCTGAGGTCGTTTTGTTCCATTCAATACTTTCTGCTGAGATTCAATACACATACATATGTCTTTCTTTTTTGATTTTTTTTTTAAATTTCATCAGTGATAGCAATCTGTCCGTGTCCAGATATTTCACACATGGGTAAATGTTCCAGAAATAACACACTTCTCATTTAAAACAAAACTCTTTTTTTCCATCGGCAAGGATCAACGGCATCAATGACTCGATGTTCTACATTCCTCAGAGATCTTCTTTGATTGCACCTTGTTGCTAGCCTGGGCGAAAGCCGACTGTTGACTCTGTCAAACAGTCTGGGAAAACCCAAGAGGAATCCGTTTCCATGGAGGGCGGGACCTTACCCAGCAACTTAAATTCATTGGAGTAACGGAGTTCCCTTAACCAATCATAATGTTTAGAAAGGACGTAGGTTATGCGCCGAGGTTCATGCTTACTCTCGCGAGGCTCTAGCTCGCGAATCACGCTTCCCACATCCGCTTTCATTATACCGGTACCATTTGATAAATCAAACTTTTCCCAAAGCCAGTTGGAAGGAGAGCTACGACATCCTTGCCACTAACAAAATTGACGAGGCATTCCTCTTGCTCTTGTTTTAATTGTGTAATGCTCTCCAGAGTTGGGACAACTTCATGGATAGCTTCTAGCGTTCTTCCGTCGCCATGTTTATTTCCGCTGCGGTTGAACTACAATTATATGGACTACAATGGACTCCGCGCGTAAGTTCTGCGTCACCACTCGCAACTGTTTGCTGATTGGCAAAACACTGAGCGAACCGAGGTAGGAGGATTTGGCCAGACTATGGCTGTGTTCGAAACCGCCTACTTCTCCTACTATTCCTACTAGTCCTACTTTTTTAAGTTCCCGAATGTACACTAGATGCATACTAGATTCGCCGAAATGTTGAGTATTCATCATGAGGTTACTTGTCACACTCAAACTACCCAAGATTCAACGTAACGTGACGTCGCCCATCGCCATTTGAACGGTCAAATTTCGTTAACGGGACAAGAGCAGTCAAAACGGCATAACCGGAAGTGCGTTGCTCACTGCGGCTAGCTTTAGTAGCGCCGAATTTGGCGGAACAAAATTGTAAATAGCTGGTATTTTGTCAGATTTTCTACATCTTGGGGGTCTAAATGACTACTTTCTCGCCTGAAAATGTTTCAAATGTTGCTAAAGTTATATATTTACAGAGTTAATAGCTTAAGCGAAATCAGCTTTTCAGGCTGGCTGATTTCGGCTCGGGCAGGAGTGAAGTGCACTGTGTGTAAACGCTCTGCATACTGTCTGATCGATCAGTATGCCGTTTTCAAGTATGTAGTATGTAGTAGGCGGTTTCGAACACAGCCTATGTGCGGAGCCAAAATCTTTGGGCGGAAGTACGTAGGATGGCGTCGCCAGGCTAACTTGTTGCACGTCCACAAATGAATAGTCAAGTTTCCTCTTCTAAAAATGAGCTAAATCATGGTACCCGCTCCCTCATGAGTGTCATTCCACTCATTCAAAGCACCCACTCAGGTGACTTCAAATCAACTGCCAATCTTTGAGGTTCACATTATTTTACTACTCACAGATTTACAATTTTCAATTTTTCACCCTCAATGACAAAACTTTGAGAATAGTTTAAATCAGGAAACATTGTGAGCATGGATAAAACAAGCAAACAACTGATGTTGACCTTCATGATTAAAGAAAGTGGGACTCAAACCAAAGTGGGAGTAGAACACAGTACCTGAAAAGAATCCCTCCTCAAATACAGTTAGGAGAGGTTGTGTGTGTATGTGTGTGTGTGTCACTCATTGCCTCACACAATCAGTAACCCATGAAAAAAAAATCCACCCACACGTACCTTTACACAGCTATGTATCATCAATCTTCAATATTCAAAGCAAATAAACTGTCATTTGGACTTCTTAATCCTCATCTTAATTTATAATTCATTTAACAACTTGTTATTATTATTATTCCATTATTTCCCACGTCAGAGAATGTAGAATACTGGTGGTTGACAGACACAGCTGAATGTAACAGCTTTATGCCTCTTTGATGGATTTCTTGAAATGTGATCTGTCCGTTTAAGTTAAGTATTAATTTATTATAACCTGAGCGTTTGATGAGATGAGCATCTGATCGTTGGCCGTCTTTCTGACTCAGGGAAGGTGGCACAAAAATAAACCCACAAGCAAATTCCATTGTCGTTCAACCTGACAGTGACACAAATAAAAATTCCAAAGTCAGAAAAGTACTCACAGTCCAATTATTTCTTCAGAAAAATGTGGATATTCAGTTGAAAAGGTTTGGACATATTCATTCACTTGAATAAAACATATAGGAAATATACTCACCCATGTAGTGTCTTTCAAAAGAGGACTGTACAATATAGTCACAAGTCTGAAATCCTCGCAGCGATCAGAAACGTACCAACTGTTGCTTCACATACTGTCACATATTGTTTCTAAGGCATCTTGTCCAACTGGTTTCTTTCCTTGACAGTTTATTGTGGAACCACACAGTGCTGTGTTCCCAAGGTTGTGAACTCTGGTGGGTTGTCAGATTTTATGGCATATTGACCAACTCTAGTTGAACGTTTATGGAATGTAAATAAAATCAAGTGAAGCTGAATTAAGAAACAGGGCGGTACAATGTCAAAGGTCAAGATTATTATGAGCTTTTCAAATTCAACATAATATCCTAACCTGACTATTCTCTTAAATGTTTTATTGATTTACAGCAACTGCATATATATGTCATGACTTTATGATCTCGTTTACAGGTTTGTATGTTTGTGGAAAAAATATTCACCCCCAAAAAGAGATGATGTTTTTTTTTATATATTTTCAATCAAAATAGATACATAAAATATGCAAAACAATCCACTGATTTAGTCTGACATCACTTTGATTTTACGTCAGATATCATCATGCATGGATGTGCTTCATTCTTTTTTCCTCTGTATAGTGACTCAGAGGTTTTTATGATTTGTTAAAAGCCCTTTGATTGTTTTCTACACCGTAATGGTAAAATGTGATGTGTCTATTCAGTATCAGATGTGTGACTAGGGTTTGATAATAACACACCAGTGACTTTATCTTACGAGCCCTAATCTTGAGAAAGGGCCTCATCGCCCAAAAATAGACGTCGGAACTAGGGGTGCGGCCCCCCATCAGCCTCCCTACCCACTGCATTACACTTTAAAAAGATAAAGAATCTGAATTTAAAATACTTTTGTCTGACTAGCATTTATCTCTTTCATATAATTAACGCATAGATCTATGCTTTTGATCTGATATGCAGCCTGACTACATACAGAAGCCTTGGCAATCTGTCGCAACATCCGAGCGCTCTTTCTCAGCTTTGCGCAGGCTGAAAACCTGGCTGCACAACACCATGATGCAGGAGAGACTAATGTTTGGCCATTATTTACGCTCACAGTGACTTTATGGATGAAAGCCATATCTCGACCCTGCTTGAAATTTTCATCAGTAGGTCAACTGAGAGAAGGTCCACTTTTGGAAATGCATGAAAGCCCTGAGTCCTGAGTGCAGACTTTTCTTTTTTCATTTGTGGTGTATTTTATCTGCTATGCCTGGATATGTTATGTATCGCTCCTGAATAAACGACACATTCAAGCGTAGAAATAATGCTGTTATGTTCCTTAAATGGCTTGACATAGTTATCAAAGTTTCATTTTCTTAACAATAAAGATGCCGTGTTCATCCATTCTAGTTCTGTTATAACTGCATGCTATTATAAAATAACTTAAAATCAAATCCTTAATCATTGATAAGTGTGCATGTTTTACCCCGCCCCTCCCAACAAAAACCCCGCTCCCTCTCTCAGAAAATAGTTCCGACGTCCATGCTCCTAGGGGTTCGTTTAGAATCACCAATTAACCCAACATGCATGTTTTTGGACTGTAGGAGGAAGCCGGAGTACCCGGTAACTTGAAACAAACCCCAAGAATGTGAATTTGCTTTTGCCCACACCGCAAAGAGCTTGTGAGTTTTCATCTTTGGCATTGAATTAAATTTAGACTCAATTCTCAAGTGGCGGCCGTGGCTCAGTGGTTAGAGTGGGTCATCCAATAACCGGAAGGTTGGTGGTGTGATTCCCACTCTCGACCCTCAAAGATTGGTGAACTGACAGCTGGAAAGGTGGCCGAGGTGCCCTTGAGCATACAATTTTGTGTATTTCCCTTTACATGACAATAAATCTGATCTTAATCTTAAGTGTTTCCTAACATTCACAGAGTCCTCTTTGAAACAGGCAAAAACCGCCTGCAGTGTTTTTGGTCACTGGTGCAAATTAGATCTACTTATGAGTAAAAACAAACTTATGTCTTCAGCAGACTGATGTAAAAATATCTTGTAAGCATCAACATATGTAAAGACGGTCATCATTTTGCAGAGTGAAACCTACACATTCAGGTAGAGAATCAAGAGGCTAAATTGTTTTCCTGGAGATCAACATCAAGAATATGGGTCAACATAATTAGTGGCAAAACAATTATAGGCCTAGCTTTATTTTGATTTGAAAATCCATTCCTTCGAGGTAATTCTGTGTGCTTTTACATAACACTAATGAAGTAAACATTAACCTTGCATGCACACAGCATTGTAAACCTGTGCCAGTGTGTCATTATGTGCTTCTTCTTTGTTTCAGTGACCTAATGACTCATACATGGTGGTAGTAAATAAATATCTTCTCTTTTGTTTCTTCATAACATGCACACCTGCATGCAGACACATACTCACGCATATACACATTCGGCACATATGTAGTCTTTGATAAGTTAAGTCATATTGGAGAAGTACTCAAACAAAGTAAGTCAGTAAGAAGTAAGAGTATCAAGGCCTAAAAATTTTAGATTTCTAAATATGGCTGGAAGCAGATCACATCTGACATAACCTCAATGTTGATGTTAAACAATAATAACCACACTTGTTATTTTCAGAACAATAATAATAAAAAAAAAACTCTTTGTGAGAAAAAAAACAATGTTCAGGGTCTAATGCATTATGCTGCGTGACGTCACTCGGCAACTTCAACATAATTGGCCGGGTAGAAGCCCTCCTTCCCTCCGCTCAGTACCCCTCGACACCATCCTTGGTCGTCTTCCTCCTCAACCTTCAGGAAGACCTCACCTGCAATTAGAAAGAATAAACCTCAGCTGAGTCACGCTCATATACAATGATAACTTGGTAAGTCGAGTGAACGGTATATATTGAATATTTTCAAAAGCTTTACTTTGCCATTAGACACCCCGTCCTGATGGGAAACCCCTAGTCAGTATATGCTTTCTGCAAATCCACCAAACTCCTTTGACAAAAATTTGGCCTCGTGAAACACAAGAGTTGCTGCTTTACCATTGTCTCAATCAGATGGTTTGGTTTGGTTTCTCGGTAACTATCTGAACTTACACGAAAGCAGTAAATCGCAGATTTTTGCATTCCTTGAGGTGAAATTTAGGTTCTTCTCAAAGGAGACTGGGGCTTTAAAGATATCGTAGATGGACTTATCATCTTCAGTTATATGTCATAAGAGGCGGTCTGATGACAAAATAAAGAGATTAAAAGATTCTAGTGTACATTTCATCTGCTAAATGTGTTTTGCTGCTGACCTTGTTCATATTTTATTTCGTATGTACATGTATTTTAAGCATTTTAAGGGGATTTTTCTCAACATGCATTTGTTCATGATGGCTAATGTTTTGAGTTGTTTTGTACTATACTTATATGATGGTTTTGTTACTATAGCTGTATAGTCTCGTCATTCTGCTCGCTAATTGTAATCTCTTTTCTCTGTAGTACACTGAATATCTTAAACAAATTCACATAAAAAAAATCAGCCTTAAACTTCTGGCTAACTCTTTAAATTTTCAGTGTGCAGCATTGAAAATATATACTGCTAGAAATTAAATGCTTTCATTTGTGAGAATTACATGAAAACAGCAAACATATAGTCAAATAGTCAAATATAAAGTAAACTCTCCTATATACTGATTGTGAAATGAGATAGATGCAATGTGCTTGTTCCCTTAGCTGGACAAGTTCTTATGAACTGGAATAATATGCACACACACTGAATTGAGACTGATTTAAAATTAGAGCTGTATTTGGTAATTTGCCATGTTGGTTGGGACTAAATTGTGTACAGCACATGTACGTTTACCAGATTTTTTACCATCATTTTAGAAGGACAGATTGCATTTGTATCTGCTACTTATGTTTTTTTCTTTTCTTTTTTCTTTATGTGGTGATTGTAATTTTCTGTAAAAGTCCTACACTGAACACTGGAATCATATAAATGCTTCACACTTCATGTGTCACCTGCTTTAAAGGACAGCTCATCACCCTCCTCTCCCACGTAGTCGTACATAGCTCTCACCTTCACACCCCCAATCATCACACTAGGAGAAGAGGACATGTCAATAACTGGAACTATGACTTTGGCTTGAATGTGTATCGTTCTATTCTATTGCCTATTGATTGAATCCATGATTCTGTTGTCATTCATTCAACATTGATGAGATTGTGTAAAATGAACACACCAAACTCAGGAATAACTTACGGTCTGCTTTCTTTTCCTCTCTGGTCTCTCTTCCTTCTCTTTAGCTTTTTTACTGGTGGGACCCATTCCTAGAAAAAGACAAAACAAACAAAATACAAAATAATGTATTGCAAGTTCCTTTCTGTCCATTTAAAAACACTCAATGTGGGATATAAAGAGGCTATGGACAATGTGAGGCAGACATATCTCTTTAATGTTGCGTGGAGGTCTCAGACAATGTCTGTGGAGTGATAGAGTGTGTTCCAACTATAGGGGGATCATGCTTCTCATCCTCCTTTAGAAAGTTTAATCCAGGGAGGGTCTGATTAATTATCCAACCTTGGATCCAGAATGATTCGCAGCCAAGTGGCCAGTATAAGTGTCCTTTCCTCCTTCCTTCCAAGTCGAGTCATGGTTCCCAAGTGTGTTCCTTACTTACTGTGGAGGAAGAATCTTGGGATCTTGTTCACAAATGATGACAAGTTAAAGTGACAGATAGATTGACAGATAGGGGCTTCATCAGCAGCAATTTGGGTGCTGTACCAGTTTTTTTGTGGGAAAGAGGGAGCTGAACTGAGAGGCAAAGCCTCACTTATGGTCATGAGATCTGAATCGTGACCAAAAGAATTAAATTACAGATACAAGTGGCTGAAATGAGTTTTTTCATTCATTGAGAATATCTGGGCTTAGCCTTAGAGAAAGGGTGAGGAACTTGACCATCCAGAGGGAACTTAGAGCAGAGCCACTACTCCTCTGCGTTGAAAGGAGCTAGCTGAAGTGGTGCCACCTGGCCACCTGCTTTTGGAGGTTTTCCGGGCATGTGAAATTGGGAATAGACCCTGGGGCAGACCCAGACATCGTTGGAGGGAGTATATACAATGTCTGGCCTGGGAACATCTTGGGATCCCCCAGGGCTTACTAGAGAGAGCCACTGGGAGGAGGGACCCTGCGTTTCCCTCCAGGACCTGTTCCCCCTCATGACCCGACCTTGGATAAGTGGAAGATCATCGATGGATGGTATAAAGAGTGAGCATTCAAAATTGCAAAAATGAAAACAGGAAGGGGAGTTTTCTTTCAAAATAAACTTCAGTTTATACTATTTTTTTGTTTCATACATTTTTTTTAAAATCTCCAGAAGAAAAAAACTCAACAAAATCATTGTTATTTGATTTACAGTAAATATTTGTGTTGTCTTTTATTTTTACCTGAAGAATTTGAGTTTTATCTGCATGTTCTTGAGCCAAACCTATTGTATATACCTCAATCTTCGGCCAGTCCGTTGGCATGCCGGGACCATGATTGTTCTTCCACCATTTGAGATCGTCTTGCTCCTCGATGGACATCAGAGTCTGATGGAGCTCACTGTAAACTGATTTTACACTGACACAGATACAGAGCAGTGGATACAGATCACTTGCTTTACCTTGATTTATACACTTTCTATGCACACAAACAGATTCAGATGGCTGCTCACCTCTCGTTGTTGGTGATGTCCAAATGTCTGTGGATGGACAGAAATACTTGCTTCAGAAAGCTGATCCTCTTCCTTTCCTCCTCCTGTGATTGTTCAAAAATGGCTTCCATCTCCTCCATGTAGCGAGGCGTGTAGGATGTTGCATCCTCCAGGAGTTTCTCATATCGATCTCTACACTGCAAGGAATTCAGAAGAAACTATTTTATGATGAACGGTATTCTCCCCAGAAAGAGTAATGTGTTTCCTCAACAGAATGTATGACATATATAAATCATCTGGAGCTCTCCACTATTCCCATGATGGTTTCCATAAACACAGAGCAGAATAACAATAACACAGCTCCATACATGGGAAAAGCTTGGAGCAAAAACTTAATGTTGGGCCTCATGTTTAGACTTAATAGTTTCTCCAGTGAATAAATATCACAGCAAGCAGCAGGCCAACAAAACTGTCTTGGAATGCAACATGTTTAAATATGTTACATGTAGTGAACCAAGCACGATGTAAATAAATTAGCTTTAATGCTACAGCTATTCAAGAAAGACTGGTGTGATGCAGTGTGTTAACATCTCTCCTCACCATTTCCTTCTCTTCAGTGGCCTTTTCTCTGGCCTCAGTGATCTTCTGCTTTTTCTCCTCACTCCACTCAGAGTTCTCGTTTGATTGCTTCTCTTTGTCCAGGGCTGCTTGCTCCCTCTGACATGACTTGTGGTAGGCAACTCGGACCTTTTCCAACTGTTGATAACATATCAATATGTATGCATTTTATTCACTCAGTATAAATAATTGCCATTTCTAGAGTTTTGCTCGTCCAGATCAGTCTCACGTCAGAATAGTTAAACACAATTTTTTTAATAAAAGCAACAGAATTGAGAAAGTCATACTTTTTTAAATTTTTCTGGACATATTCTTCGAGCAGGACACATTACTCTGGCAACCAAGAATGACTGAAAGCGGAGCTTTCCAACAAGTGGTGAATGTTATTAAAAAGGGTGATTCCAACCCAAAGTACCCCCCCCTCCTAGATTTAGTCTTTCCAGGGATACCTCGTTAAAAAATGTTTATTTACTAGCTTTTTTGTGCTTTACTTGGTTTGAAAAAGAAAACAAAGAAAGAGACTAGTTTTACCCATATGTACTGATTTTCTTTCTTCTGAAGGTTAGATGAAAAGATCAATATCACTCATGTTTCTTTGGTAAAAATATGGAGCTTCTGCCAGCAACTTGTTTATCAGCTTCCACCAGATATCTGGCACGCAGCACTTTGAAAACCACAACATAAAGTTAAAGAAAATATGGCATTAAGTGTGATTTGCAAGAATGTTAGTTTGTTTTGAAGTATTGTTTCCTTTGACAGAAGGTAACAATTTTCCTATTTCTTTCGTGTTTGTGGTACCTATGGGGAGTAAAATCTGTACTAAAATGACAATTTCTTGTCAGAGTTGTCAGATGTCACCTATAGTCAAGTATTGGCTGTCAAATTTCTATCTCTTCTACTAGAAAATATGAATGACTTATGTGTGCTGGACCTTCTGCAGCTTTTTGGACCACGGTTTCTGCGCACGTGAAAAACTTGTTTTGTTGTCGTAGCTCTCCCTGAACCCACAGAAGAGTTTTTTGGGGAAGGTCTCCTTCTGCCAAGTCTTCACCCGCTCTCCTTCCTCTGCAGTGAGCGACTGGGAGATGGAGGAGTGGAGGGCGGACAACCGCTCGGCGGACGTGAAGAAACACTGCCACGCCGTCATGAGGGAGCCATAAAGCGGCCCTGGGGGAGCAAAAAATAAAACAGAGTCAACTGTGCAGAGTGTAGGGGTGAGTCATGTAACCAATAAAGAAGAATTTACCTAATTTGTCAACCAGAAATTTCATTAAAGCACGGATGCTCTCATTTAACAAACATCAATACATAATTCTTACTTGATGAGAGGTGAGATAGTCAAAAAGACTTGCGAGTACATGTGTTAGACTCCCCTACTTCTCATACTTACGAGAATCCACTACTGACTTCCACTTGCTGCTCCACTGGCTGAGCTGCTGGGCGTACTGTTTTTCTACCTTTGCTCTCTCCATGAAGCAGGCCATGATGTCGTTGCAGGCCTGGAAGGACCGTTCAGTTCGATGCACCGTACGTACATAATTTCCTGGCTGGGAGGAATGGAGAAAAGACATTCATGTATCAGAATAATCTTCTTGCAACAACACACCCAACTACAGTTGTGGATTTATGAGATAAAAATGTGTATATTTTATAATAAATCCTCCTCACCATCCAGAAGCTCTGTTTCCTGGCATCTTCAAGTGGTTCTTTAGGGAGGCTCGCCATTACCGTGAATGCGTCTGTCTCAGAAAGCACAATAAATATCTATTTGTGTTATACCAGCTAGATGCTAGACTGGTGGAGAGGCATAACAAGCTAGGAAAGATGTTTTTATTGGCAGGCAGATGACACTGATTATTATGCAACAGGCTGGATGTCTACACAGTGTAATGTGCAGATGCAGCAGGCTGCCTTCCTCGTAAACAAAACTGTTCCGCCTGTATGGCAGTCATGCCTGACAGCAAATAATTGTCAGTCGAAACCTTGCTGTTCATCTAGCTGATCTTTTACAATTACAACTTCAAACCAGACAAGACGTTATTTACACTATTCAAAGCGCAGACACCCACAAGTCCTTCTGCGTGACTGAGGGGACTGTCGTTTCAGTGGTGAACTGGAATTCACAGGGGTGGGATCTGCCAGCAGGAATAGAACAGCTGCTCCAGCATTCTTCCTGTTGCTTTCCCAAAATAAACAGCAAGGAAAGGTCATCTTTCCCTTTGCTCTGACTAATACAAGGCCTATTAGAACCAAGTGTCTCCATGTCTGACTCCTTCTGCCATTCAGTTCAAGAGTCATAACCACATGAATGCAACAGGGGCGGTTTCTCTATCCGGCTTCACATGAAAGATTTCAGTAGAATAGAATAATAGCAGGCATTTTTTTTCACAGTATACTGCAAAACTCACAAGGCAGACAGACTTGAGAGAAAGGGGAAATAAAATACAAGGAAGAAGGTGCAAGCACAAACATGCAAATGACAGTCACATTCAGGCCTATTTCTGTCTGTGTGTTGACACATTGCTGGCTGAGCGCTGGAAAATTGACTAACCACACCTCATCACAAGACTGAACTTGACTGAGAGTGAGACCTTTTTCCTTCTTAACGCTTATAATATCATGTTTTTTCGTGACTTTTTCTCACTTTCTGTGAGGTCCAGCAAGTGGAAACGTAATAGAAAGTCCCTGTACGTTCAAACTAGATTGTCTTTTTAACTCTATCCTAATTCTGCTTTCCTGGCGGAGGAAAAGGCAGAAAAGCAAGCTTGAGCAAGTTGGAAACAGGACTCAAAGCTCTTCTCATTATATTGCACCAACAAATTAATTCAGGATAGTCATAAACAATTTTTATACCAAATCATTTCCAAGCCAAGAAAAAATTTTAAATACAAAAAGTGAGAGCTTAGCAGTCATGCCTGGAAGCAGCCATCACTTACATTTCTCTCTGAATCACCAGTGATTACTCAAGTGGCCACTTGTTACTGTAGTTAAAGGGCTGCTGAGGATTTCTCTCCATGTCTGTCTCCCCCTTCTCCCAGTGTGCCTCTCCTCCCCTAACACATGCTTCTCCCCCTCTCTCCTCTCTCGCTGACCCAGTTTTCCCTTGGCTTTTAAAGTTACACACACACGCACGTTGTTGAGCTCAAAGTGGGTGTGAAACACCTTAAGCCATCAGGAAAAAAAATTAATTTAAACTAATCGATGAAGTTGCACGGTAATCACCCTGATACTAATTGGCTTCAGGGCAAACAAGGAAGAAACTTACCTCTGTTCTTCTTCTCCTATGTTAGCTGTGAGTCGCTTGCAGTTGCATCAGAATTAACTCCTCTTTCTCTTTTTTCTTCTGTGCCTTTACTTCAACCCCATCATTTGCTTTTTTAACTCACTGGCTGTCTTCTTATCAGCTTGTTTAGCTCTTCAAGCTCTCTGTGACTATCAACTTCTCTCCACTCTGTTATTAGAAAAACAGCTGGAACCCCCCCCCCCCCCCACCCCCCCTCTTCCATCTCTCTGCCTGTCCCTCCCTCTAGTTCTCTCAATATGGTGCTAATGAGATGCTGAACTTTCGTTTTGACAATTCACTGGTCACAGAATCGTGTTGGAGTGGCACACAGTCATGACAGCTTATTAGTGAGTGTGTGTGACAACAGTGGTGGGGGTTCCCATGTGCTGCTACGTCACCCCTGTGCTCCTCTGTGAGCTGCCATTGTTTTTGGTGAGGGCTAGAAAGAGAGCACAGTGAGCAGCATGGTCGTCATCGCACTATTTACTTTACTCAGTCTCTGCTCTCCTGGATACAAGCCAGGAGTTAAATGAGAACACTGGAGTCATCCAGAGTTAGAGTCTATTTCGTGTTAAAATTGATTTTCCGTGGCCAGATGAGAGCAACAGAAACAAGTTGTCAACACAACGTTAACATGTCACCTTTTAAACCTAAAAGTTTAAAAGGTGACATGGCAAAAGTTTTAAAAGTTTTTTTTTTACTTCAGGCCAACCTTAAAGCTCAATAATGATACATATGAAATGTTATTTCTGAGAACCGAGTATGTGTAAGATCAAAATTCTTTTTTTCCAATGTATTTTTTATCAACGCTATGTTCTTATAGACACAAGTGGCTCCCCCTTGTTTGCAAGCAAGCTTAGAATCAGTCAAAAAGATCATCTCAAACTCCATTTTCCATTTCAACTGGCAAGAGATACTATTTCTTTGTTTCTTTGCTGAGATTTGCAACCAAGACTTCCCTCAGTTTATGTGGCGTCATGAGTCGTTTCCTTCCTGGACAGCTTTCTGTGAAAACTATTACAAATTTGCAATAATCAAATTATTACTTATGTTACTTTATAATCTATTTAATTTTGGTATCATGATGTTGTGTTGTTATCTTTGCCTTCTTTACATCGAGGAACATAGCGTAGATAAGTAATGGCTTTAAATGAGGTCTTATATACATCTTGTAAATGTTTTTTAAACATTTTTAAAACGTTTCTCCTCACTACTGAAGTAAAATAAAATATTACTGTTAGTCATGACAGACTTTTCTACTCTTTCAGGTAAAGTGTCCTCCCCTGAGAAACAGCAGTTTTTGTATTTTAAGATTGGGAAACCATCTGAATACATATCCAGCGGGCTCATCATTCTGCTGCCACTGAAAATGGAGCTTTTGAACATGTGGTTAACATTGTGAAGTGATGTGGTTTAACCCAAACCATGATCGTTGCCTAAGTGTTTGGTTCTCAAACTCTATTTCATCCTTGATCAAACAGCCACAGTGTAACACAATTAGGCAATCCCCAGCTACGTAAAAGTGCTTGTGACAGGCTTAGACCGTTATTATAAGTGTGTAACCACATTATGTTAAGGATCTTTGCTAAATTCTTCCTCTAAAATCTAGCGAGTTATTTCAGAAAGATAACGGCACAATCATGGTGCATGTGTGTAAATACAGTACAAATGTGTTTGTTCATTTTTTTAAACTGTGGCAGCAAAATTGTTTCCATTACATGGTATGGTATGATATGGTATGGCTTGGCGTAGCTTGTTAAAGGTAGTAGGCCTTTTGCTTTAGTGTACAGGTAGTACAGGTAGATCATCTTTTGTATGCAACCAAGCTGAGAAAAGTTTTTATCTCCTGGACTGACCACGGTGTGGATTTGCAAGCTTCTACTCTCATTCAGTGGGTCTACATGGTGAGATTAATTCGATTATAGCTATAGTTGGGTTATGCTCCTTATTTGAGCAAGGGTAATTGCGTTTTTTAATTCTTTCCATCGGCTGCGACAACAACAGTAATAAAGTCTCTTCCGACTTCGGGTTCATCACCCAGGGAAAAAATCTCGAGCATGTGCAGAATGCAAAGTCTAATTCACCACGTGCTTCACCATCTACAAACACGTTTAATTTGACTTTCAACCGAGTTATCTCGGGGTCTTAATCTGATTGCGAGTAATCCGATCTGATCCAATTTCTTGTCTGATTAAGGTGTCTACATGCACTTAATAACTCAGTTAATTGTAATTTAGCCAATAATCCGATCCTTTCAGTGCCATGTAACCCCACTGAATGAAGGACACATATTTACACATACAAAGAAATAACTGCACCTTTGTTTCATCATTATCTTTTAAATGGTGCCATTTATTATTAGTAGGTGTACGTATTTTGTCGAATTGTGTGATTATTTTCTATTCGAAAAAGTAGTCTGCAGTGTCTATATGTAAACATTTAGAAGTGGTTCAACTAGCTTTAAATCTAAATTGATGTTGTTGCAAAAGAGTATGAATTAGTATCAGTTATGCAATCCTATCTACATTGGGAATACTTAAAAAAAAGACAATGTGAGAGGTTAGTAAAATCGTGAAATTGCTTGGACAGAAAATGTCATAGAAAATAAGAAAAGCCTGTGGTGCTCCAAAGTCTTCTACTTAAATAATGTATTTATAAGCAACATAGCTAATGTCACAACCACCTTTTAAAGTTGTAATTCTGATCCTGTCTATTACCAATATAATATGCGATTGCTTGATGTTGTAAAACTGCAGCTACTTAGTAGATGCTGCTCAAATTCTTGTGCAATATGTTAGATTGCTGCCTTCCTTTTCAAACTAAACAAACCCATACTTAATGTTGCTTCAGAAGCACTTATATGTATAAGTTGGCTAAGAAACCTTTTATTTTTCACGTGGGCTATTTGTACCAAAGTCCCTATGAACACTGATATCAAAGATGGGTGAGATAACATGAACCCTGGTAACATGTGTTGTTGGGTTCGTGTAAGATTATATTTATGAGTGGCATTCATTAGCCTACTCTGGCTACCATGCTTGCAAATAGTGTGACATTCATCCTCTTCTAAAATGTTTTTATTTGTTCTCCAAGATGCACATGCATGCTTCAGTTTGCTGCATGAGTGTGGCCACTGCTTGCTTTGAATTAAGGAATCTCGTCTTCTTCCTACCCGTGAGCTCAAAACTTTTGTCCTATTAGCTCACCAAGACTGATGGGAAAACAAGCCTGGACCTGAAAACAATGTTGTGTTCAACCACCACAGGGCTGAGACAAACTGCTGCCAAATGACTCAATCCAAACCGAGCATTTTTAACTGTATTATTAAGTGAATTAGTCAGTGCAAGAAATCCAAAGAGAAATGAGAATCACGACATGGCCATACTTTATTTTAGCATTTATTTCAACAACTTAGTTGTACTTCTATCATGTTGTTTATCAGTATATACTGCATTTTATTGAAAACAAAATTTATATATATATATATATATATTTGTATATTCATACTGTATATATATCTTTTATCTCTGCATACTTACGCTCATACTTTATGTAGTCATATTCATTATGCATTTCACTAGACCTAAAATACTCTTAATTCTTAGTATGTAATGCTTTCTACACTACTGCTCAGTGCATGCAACTCTCAGAATAGTGTCCATCATGAGATTGCATTGAGGCAACTCAGCATGAGAAAACAGAGTCATAGTTTGATATTCGCATGGAGAAAATATGCATTATCTAAAGTGTCTCCTTCACTGGGGTCACCACAAGGCGAGCAGTATGGAAAGCATTTACAGAAAACCCAAAAGAAAACATAAACAAAACAAAGCATCAAAGAATTTGTCCACACTATTTGGAAGACAGAGATTCTTAAGAATGTTTACATACTTAATATTATAATCTTTACTGTACTATATTTTTGTTATCGTTATTGTCATCATTACGTACAGAGCTATAAATGATGTGATTTTTGCCCAACAGTTGAATTCACTGCAGGGAACCGCAGCACAGGCATGTTAATAAATCCAGGATGTGCCCGTTCTCCTAAATGTAACACATACTGTAATTTAAGTTATCACAGAAAATTTATTTTTAAAATGGGGGTCAGAGCATTCCTTTTAATGAGTTAATGTGTGGAACAGTAAAACGTTGAGATTGTCAATTGGTGAGAAAATAAAACAAGCAACGACAAAACCCCCCCCAAAAAACAATGTTTTCTGAGCAGTATAAATATGCTTTGGAAAAAGGCATTTGAGAGGGGAAGGTGTAGGTCAGGGGAAGCATTTGGCTACAAAAGCAAGGTGACAAACACTCACACTCAAAATCAGACACAGTCACTCACAGAGGCAGAAGGTTGAGGAAGTCAGGCAGACAGAGAAGCAGTAAAAAGCCCTTTTTGATCACTGCACCTGCTATGTGAGAGAGCGCGGTCAACATTATGGCATCAAAGAGGATGGATCAATCCCTCGACCTGTGCTAGGCCATAAACAGCAATAAACTCTTAGAAAAGATGGTGTCAAATGACCTGCTAAGCCTATTCAATTTAACTCCAATAATTCCTCTGATTTCTGAAGAATAATCAGTTAAACAAAGAAAAAGTTAATTTCACAACAAGATTTTCTCAACATTTTCATGTCCTCATTATTCACAATGTGATATTCAACAGTTATAAATACCCTGACCAATCTGATATGAATGATTGCTATTGGCACTTTGTACAAAACAAATGGTTCTACTAATAGTGAATCCAGTGTAACATGTAAGATTATTTAGTGCTCGCAAAGTACAAACATACAAAGCTTCTTGGGGCGTCCTCTGGGGGGATATGGCAAATATATAAAAACAATACTATTGTTGCCTATTGTTCTTTCTATCATCATTTACAAATAAAACCTTTTTCTCTCATTGTCTCATCTTGACTTTGGCTCCAGCACTCACAGCCATTTGATACTCTGCTTAAAGCTACAAAACTGATGTTTGGATGTGGCCATTTTGTGTCTGTTTTCACCAGTTTCCACGTCAGCCACAATAAATAATATTTAATTGGGCTTTAGCCTTTAAGCAGCATTTTTTCAACTTGTCTTTAAAGTCAGACTCAAGTTTTCTCATTGCATGAGAATGAGTGTGTGTTTCTTCTTTTACAGCACAAAACGGTGTGTTAATTAATAGCCTGTCCATCAAAAGTTTTAAAGTATATTTTCAGTACAAGAGCTTCATCTTAAGAAATGTTAACTTTCTTCATACCCACTCCACAAACTTCACAACAGCAATCTCTACATGTATAACAAATTTGCAAGACAACACCTTCCCCACTTATCTACCCCTTAGTCTATGTTAAACACAACCTGTAGATGTCCACTGTTCTTCTCTTGCAAATCTTCTGTTATGGTTCATCTTAGTCAATTTCTTTATCTCCCTTTCTTTCATCTTTGAATCACCCCTTCACTCTCTCAGTCTGTGTCTCGGGGAGAAGTAGTGACATGCAAAGGAGAGGAGAGTCGCCTGGGGAGAAAAGGAGGCCAAATCAAAGCATAAGAATGGGCGGAATTGAAATACAAATGGACCAAACTAAATAGGATTGATAAAACACTTTAATAAAGAAAAACAGATGGAGAGACGATGGAATAACTTATCAAATAATTTACATCTAATGAAAGAAGAGCATGGTTGAGCAAATTTGAAAGTAATGATGGTAATGATGAGACACTTTGACTTTTTTTCCCCATCCAGTGCTTCGTTTTGGATTGTTTGATCCAGTTTCCTTTAAATGTTCCAGAGCCTGTGTTTGTCCTCCCTCACCTGTCAGTGAGTTTCTTGAGAGCCCTCTCGATGTTCATTCGATGTCCCACACGAGTTACTCCCAGGTCCAAGAAGTCGTCCTTGGTAAGCGAAGGCAGATGAGATCCATCTATCTCATTGTCTATAAAACGCTCTCTGTGTTCACCCAGATTTAGATAAGCCAGCCAGTCGGCCACGTCGTACTTTGTCCAGTAAGGTAGAGGTTTGATGGCAAATGGTTTGGCTGGCGGAGGAGCGTTGAGGTGGGGATAGTTCAGACATGAAGGGCTGGGTGGTAGATGCATGGGAGAGGAGGCTCCAGATAGAAAAAGAGTGGGGGAGAGAGAGCGTGAGACGATCAGGGGGTTTGGACTTGGCACAGCAGATGGGGAGAACAGTGGAGGAGTTGAAGCCTGGTAGGCGTCTCCCAGAGGGAGGCCTGGAGATGGAGGAGTGAGGGGGCCAGGAAAGTCAAAGGGGTTGTTGTAGACAGGTGTGGTGGGAAGGATAGGAAGAGAGGAGGGCCTTGGAGGAGTGGTGTTTGGCTGCTCAGTGTGATAGATGAGAGGGCTGGGAGCCCGACGTCTGGAGACTGAAGAGCGCATCTCCTTAGTGGGGCTGCACTGAAAATCAAAAGTCTGCCTGCGAAACTTGGATCTGTGCTTAGGTGATGTTGGGTATGGGCAGTAGGTAGGAGAGTGGGGAGGATGTGAATGTACCGGGGAGGTAGGCATTTGTGGAGAAGGTGATCGAGTCCAGTTGCGCTGAACTGGGACTTGAGGAGAAGGTGAGATGGAGGGGGTGGCTGAGAGGTTGGGTGTCAGGATTTGACGATGCTGTGGGGACGAGGTGGGTAGTGGTGAGGTGGAGCGACCAGTGGGCGGGCTGTGAAATGCATCTGTGAAGTCTGCTGAATACCTGAAAGACAAAACAAAATTAACCCTTTAATTTATATAATGAACATTATCAGAAAACTTAATGTAAAATGGCACAAACACACTCTCTCTCACACACACACACACACACACACACACACACACACACACACACACATATATATATAAATATATATATATATATATATATATATACAATTATATACATATAAACTTTCATTTCAATCTTAAAGGTCCAGTGTGTATAAAGTATAATCTGGTGGCACAAACTGCTAATTGTGACCAATTGAATACCTGCTACCTACCACAAAACTTTAGTTTTCATGCTAAAGGCCTCATACGAAGGTAATGAAGCATGATTCTTTCATAAAGTTTCAAACTGATCCAAACATAGTTATCAGTTAGGAGTATTACAATATATTACTGACAATAAATGTAATATTAAAAGAAAAAAACATCAACATGGCATTCATAATACTCTTTAGATGATAATACCTAGATTTTGATCAACCTTTGATTTTGATGTCAACAGTACTGATTGAAAGTTGCTCAAACAGCTCAAAAACAAGAATTAGTTGATAGTAATATATTTTACAAGTTCTCTAATAATATTGTAATAATTTTACTATTATGAATTCTTATGGCCATGATAATCATGTATTCAAAATTTGTTTGAATATAAAAATGTACATCTGTCAATAGATCTTTCTGTCAAAGAAAATGTTTCACACTGGAACATTAAGCACTTGTTGATGAAAACAAACAAACCTATGCATGGTGGGTGACTTTGGAACATGACTCCAGTCATCCATGCTCTTCATGCTACTCATCTGTTGCAGCTTGGAACTTAGCTCATTAATGATGCTGGCTTTCACGCCCGAAAAAGGTGAGTGAAGTCTGCGGCCTTCCAGAACAATACCCCCTCTCTGGACTCCACCTTGCTCGTGTTCGTCAATCTCACCCCAGACCACCGATCGAGATTCAATGGGCCTCTCCAAGCAGGCAGCCAGGGCTGAGTTAAAGCCATCCTCCAATTTGGATAGACTCTGCTTGTGCTTCTTTTCATCTACAAGAGATCCATCTAAACCAGAATGTTGGGGGTTGCTTTGTCTCTGTAACTGCAAAGGAGCAGGGTTGGTGCTGCTCTGCCTTCGTAGCGCTATAGGCGGGCCTCTCTCTCCCCCTTCCTTGTAATAAGTCATCTTCGGAAACACAGGGTTTGCCAGTTTGGCGCTGTGCACCTCAAATGTTTGCCCTCCTGAGTAAGGATCCTGATGTTCAATGCCTTTTTCTCCCTCCACTCCTCGCCCATCTCCTCCAACCCCTCCTCTGTTACCTCGCAACCCACTCAGTCCCAGCATTTCTAAATGATGGTCACTACTGCTATGACTGTCCAGCTCCTCTATTCCAGAATCCACCACAGCATCTTGCCAGTCTCCACTCTTGGGTGTAACTGTAGTGTGATGTGTGTGGTCAGCAGCTTTTCCTCCAGCAACGAGGCCGGCCTTGGGTCCAGCCATGGTCATACTGTAGTCAGAGGATGCTGGAGAGGTTGTAGTGGTTGTTGCAGCGGCAGTTGCCGTCATGGTGGGGGTAGCATATGTCATGGTGGTTGTAAGGGCGGCTGTACCTCTGTCCTGGGCTGGGGTGTGAAAACCCAGTGAGGGGTCATTAGAACTATTGTAATATGGGTGAGAATGGGACATGGGCTGGGGCCTGTGCAGTGAGCTGGCAGGCAGAGCAGCAGCTGAGGTGGTGGTGGAGGGGGCGAATACTTGTGGGGACGGATAAGACGGAGAGAAAGCTGACTGTGTGAGGTTGGCCACCTCACTGTCATAAGAGGTGAGACTGGAAGCAGCAGAGTCACCACCTTGTGAGGAGGTTTGAGGAGCATTTAGGGGCTTGGCAGATGGAAGAGGAGGTGGAAGAGGTGGAGTAACAGAAGCAGAATGTTGATTCTGCTGCTGCTGATGCTGAAGATACTCCTGGCCTCTCTCGTTCTTACCATTAGCGAACTGTAAAGGAGGGGGGAGGGGATCTGCAAAGACAAACTCTTCATCTACATCAATTGAGGGAGCTGGAGGAGGTAAAACCATTAGTCCTAGGCTTCCACCTGTCCCAGCTCTGGCTTCTCCCATATTGACATTAGTCTCTGATGGAGCTGTTGGGACAGTGTACTGAGGAATATAGCTGGTGTTGGGAGTGTTTTCCATCTGTAAATAGGATGGTCTGCGGGGGGCAGGTTGAGCTGGTGGGGGAGGAGGGTGAATTGGTGGAGCAGGTCTGTTGTCATACACCTCCTTTTCTCTCTCTCTGCCGCTGTGTGGGTAATACTGGGATGAAAATTGGCTGCTTCTGTCCTCAGAGAAACGCACTCGAAGACCCTCTCTAGGTCCTCCCTCCTTTTCTCTCTCCATCCTTTCCCCACCTCCTCCTCCCAAACGTAAAATCCTTGGCGACTGTGGCCGGCTCAAAGATGCAGGTGAGGTGGTAGTGGTTGGGGAGCTTAGGTGGAGAGACACTGGCGAAGTGTAGGCTGATTGTGTTGGGGTTGCAAAAAGCGACTGTGTTGGGGTCTGAACAGGAGTTGGGAATGCTCCCACTGTGGACAGCTGCCGGCCAAAGTGCCGCTCCTCTCGACGTGTCCTGCGGTCATCCTTAAGGGCCCGCTCTCTTGCAGCCAGGGCCAAACCAAGTGGGGAAGAGGGGTCAAGAACTTTTCCTGTAAGTGGGTGAATAAAAGTAGTAGCAGGCTGGGGACCAAACACTGAGGGAGCTGACTTAGGTTGGCCATCCTGACAAATGATAGGGGAAGAGTACTCAGGCAGGCCAAAAGCTGGAGGCATGCTGCTGGAATAGTTCACATAGTTGTCTCCAGAAAACATGCCCTCATCTATAGATTTAGACGGCCGAAGCCGAGGGGTGGGAACTTCCATTTGTGAGCCCTGTAAAGGCTGAATTTGGGCCCCTAGTGCTTCTCCTCCCTCTCCTGCTCCACCTCCTGCCTCCCCTTGGATGTCCTCCTCAGACGAGAGGAAGAAAGAAGCACTCTTTCTTCTCATATCTCTGAAACGTTCTCTTTCTCTGCGTGCCCCTCCTCCAAATGAAGAACCAAATGTTGAGGTGTAATCCAAATTTTCCAGGTTTTGTTGCGAAGAAACCGAAGATGTAACATTTGATGAAGGCAAGGGAGTGGATGTAGGAGGCTGAGGGGGCAAGGGGTTGAGTGCTGAGGGTAAGCTTGCATTAGGGCTGTCTGAGGCTGTGTCTCCAGTGGTTTGGTCTTCCACATCCTGAGAGGGCTCTGCCTCCATGCTGCTACCCTGGCTGCTTCTTCCACTGCTGCTGGTGGAGGGTGCTTTGACAATTATGGTGGGGATGGGGATGGAGCTCTTCTCTTTGGCTGCACCTCCTTTTCCTCTATGTTGTCTCAGCCCATCCTCCACTTTCGACTGCTTCATCAAAGCTCCCCGACCACCCCTTCTTGCTATTCCCTTGCTGACCCCTCCACCTTGCTCCCGACTGGATACGTGTGGGGGATGTTGCTGTTGAGACTTAGGTTTAGCACTTGTTGGTGGTGTAGCACTGCTGTAGCCTCTCCGCAACCCTCCCATCTTGCCACCACCTCTCTTAGGCACATCTGGCTCTCTGTTACACAGTCCTTCTGATTGCCTGCGGAGGGTGGGTACCATGACCTGCTGGTTCATCCCTCCCGTCCCCCCCCTCTCCCAGCCAGCTTGAGTCGGATGCCCTGCTTGAGAGTGGAGCTGGTAGTGGGCTTGAGTTACAGGGGGGATGGGCATAGCAGGGCCCCTTCCAGGATGAGGCCCTGCGGATAAAGGTGGCTCGGGGGCAGATGTGTTAGGAGGTGGGGGGATTTCCTCTGGTCCTGGCACTGATAAGCTGCGAGCTAGCTTCATAGCAGGTGGGTGGAGGTACTGCCGCTCCTCCTCTGTTACACCTGAGCATTAAAACACAAGCAGTTATAAACACTTAAAAAAAAAAAAAACTAAGCTAGTAGAAAACTCTTAGTGATGTTGCAGTTACCAATAGATTTTTGTCGCATCATCACTGCATGCTGAGGCCCATGGCTTGGTTGAAAATGAGCTTGGTTGTAGCCAAAACCCGGTCCACTTTGCACAATGCTCACTGATGACTGCTGCTCATAGGGTTGCTTCAGGTGTTTATATTTTTCAAAAAGAGTAAAAGGGAACAAAAGAAAATTAAACATCTCCGTTGATACAATCAAATGATACTGACGTTGGTAATTAATCTGATACTGAGTAGATGTTGCATTTTATATTGGTCTCTCTGCTGGTGTAACAGGAAACAAGGAATAGATGAATGGACTAAACCTGACTCACACTTAGACAAATGTTTTCGTGTGGGTGGTGCATTGTCAATCATTCTCTGCAAAGTGCAGTGAGGGCAGGAGAACACAGAGCTAAAAAAAAAAAAAAAAAAAGCTATACACTAAGTTGCCTTACAGATAGACATCATTTCTGCCAGCATTAGTCACGTCCATAAATATGACTAAATATGTGTTACATTCTAAAGCAGCGGAGATTGAAGACGGGGTGGTTAGGTTGTTTATGTTAATCTGTATTGCAATACAACGAAAGAGATCCATGGCTGTTCAACATTTGTTAATATTTTGTAGATTACAACAGAATTGAGCCTGATATTAAACATGATCCTCAGAGCATGACTAGAACTTTTACCAACAGTACCTCATTGGAGACATTGGGAACAATACTCTTGCTTCGGTCCCTCTTGCCTCCATGACCTCTCTGGCCCTGGTTGTCTGGTGTAATAGTGTGTTGGGCAGCAGCCAATATTTCATCCAGTTTGTCTAAATCAAAGACAGAGCATGAAGATAGTTGATAGTAGATGAGACAAAAAAACATAAAAAGAGATCTTCAATGAGCCCCTCTTGCCTCCTTTACGTTTAAAAACACCCTCTAACATTAGAGTGGTGGGAAAGGTTTCTTACTTAACGCCATCTGATAGACTGTCCTCTTCTTATCAGGACCCTGAGAAGACTCATATTCTGGAGAAGGAGGAAGAAGAAAAGGAGCATCAAACAGGCTGACTTTTAATTAAAGCTGTGGAGCTGATAAGGGTAATGATAAGATCTGATTTTCACCTGCTTTCTTTTTCCATGGAGAAGCAGCTGTAGTGTACATAATTCGGGAAACATAAATTAGGTGTAACTATAATTGCTATACAGTCATGCGAATAAAGCAGATGAAAGGGTGAAATACATACTTAGACACATGTGATGGTGTGAATGCTGATGTGATGAGAAGGATGGTCATGGGGACAGAAATGATCATGAGAATACACAAATCCATTCTCCCACCTTTGTCCACTGTATGCAGCACATTTGGAGAAGGGAAAAAAAAGATCATTAAGACTAATGGAATTAGCGGGTAACATCAAAAGTGCAAATGAATCAAAAGACTCCCTCTCTATAGAGCTGTTCTGGCAAAAATAAATAAAATTGCACCTTACTGGATAATTTTCTCTGCCTTTTGCATCAACTCAGATAATATCTAAAAGTTGTGTTTCCCTGATAGTATGATGCTATTATGTCATCCTCCTACAATACAAAGCTGCTTAACCTCCCGAAAACGGCAATGTCATTGTGATCTCCCCAGACAAAAAACAAGGCGGGAGGATCTTTCTTTTTGTAAATGATTTTTTTTGTTCCAGTCTTTGTTCATTCTATCATCTTACCCATGTCTTCCAGCTCTGATGTCATTGACTTGGAGCGCAGGGCAATGGCAGGAGGAGTCAGTCTTTTGGTCTGCTGCGGGGCTGCCAAGGGAAGCCAGCCAAATGCAGATTTAATGTTTAGGATTCTTGTATACACTTGCAGTCGCAAATGACAACCACATTTCAACAGGCTTTTCAGCTGAAGTAAACATGCAATCTGCTTAATTGTCACATTAAAAAACACAGGATCACTTACAAGGAAAATATGACTCTTACCTCTCTTCCGAGCAGTGTCCTCCAGTTCAGGGTTTCGAGCAACCATCACAACTTTTACCATGAGACTGTTGCCGCCTTGTCTGATCATATTGACAACCTGTCGATGACCAACCTTCACCACATTGTGGCCGTTTACCTGATAGACACAAAGTCTGGAAAATTAGCTAATGTTTTGTATTAATTTCCATTCACATGAAACATACAGACTTAATTACAAAGGGTGCCTCTCAGAGAAGACTTTAGTAAGAGTCTAACTGTACAATGTCACTTTGCCTGGTTTGGAACACATTGTTTTTTATGACTTAGCTTTATCAGTGTTTGCTGGCATTTGGATTGGTGTACGAGCAACTCAGGCAGGCAGAGACTGGAGTAAATCACTTATACACAAGCTTGGGAAGCTTCACAAGTGACTCATATTAGGTTGCATACCAATTAGCAGTATGTGTCAGCTTTAATAGAGGTTTGACAATTGCCATTTTTAGAAATGACTTTTCACAGTAGCACTCGGGAACTTTTAAAGGTACAAAAGGGCCAGAACGTTCTTCCCTGAACTGTTGGTTTGTATATGATAAACAGTGGTTACATGTACAGCAGCCCCTCAGAGCCATAAACTAAAACTCTAAAAAAACAACATTTTCATAGAAACAGCATATTAATAGCAAATATATATTTGTAATAACAATCCATGCCCTATTTTGTCTGCATTCAAGAGCTAACTTTCACAATCTTGTAGGACATATCTACACTTGTTGCATTAGGTGGGTTGACATTGATTTTAATCTAATGTAATTGGGAACTTTTGATTTTGTAAAACTTAATATTATTTTTTCCGTGCTGTTGCCTCATATTGAGAAGTTTTTGGGTCCAAACCTGCTGGTGGGCAAGAAACTTTCTGTTTGGAGCTCCTGTGACAGCATGGATTTTCTCCGGCTGTTCTGGTCACAGTCACGCATCTTAGGTTAATTGGTGATTATAAAATGGCCATGAATGTGAGTGTGCATGGATGTCTGTCTTTTTGTGTTAGCTCTATGATGACTGCCAACCTGTCCAGGATATACCCCACCTTTCAATCAGTGCCAGTTAGGGAAAGTGTTTTTAATTTTTTTCTTCTTAAGTTTAAAAGTCATGCCTGCATATTTATCATTCATGAAAATCTACAGACTTCATATCAAACTATTAGCCAGTGTGTAACTGCAAAATGTATTCTACCTCAATGAGGAAATCCCCCATCCTCAGGCCGGCTCTCCACGCCACACCCCCCTCATCAACAGACTCCAAGTACTGCAGCGCGGGGAATGCTGGTGTTGGAGTGAACTCCTCTATGGGAGTCTGAGCTGCAGAGGACAAAACGAAAAGGATGACCATAAGTAGACCCAGTAAACTAAAGCATAGATTTGGTCATGGTGAATGAATGGAGAGAATAGAATAGTAGAAAAGAGCATATGACAGGGAAATGCTTGGAGATAAAGGAACATGTTTAGACTTGTAGAGAAGCGGCTCACCTTTGGCGCCCCTAAGCACGAAACCAAAGCCTTCATTGTCTTTCTTCTGTAGGAGCACTGTCTTCTCCTTAATAATGTAGTCACTTGAAGAGAGTGAAGAGGGATCAGAGGCAAAGGGGAGATGGGGTTGAAGAGAGAAAAGGTAAAGGAAACAGAGAAGTGAAGAGTAAGAAAGCTATATGACTTTTAACGGAATAAAAAAGTCCCATTGACATGCAAATAATGCGTTTTCTTGTGTTAAACAGCTATACTGCATTACATTATGAAATCACACTGCAGCAAAAGATAAGATGGCCTGAGAATGCCATAGAGAAGGCAATGGTGCACAAAGAGTATTATGGCCGGGGTACAGTTAGTGCCACAATGGGAAGAATTGTATATGCAATGACATTCAATACAAAGACTAATCCAGACAGAGCAGACAAGCACAGGGCCAGGAGGAACAGCACATAAAAAAAAAAGTGCACATACAGGACACCGATAATGGAAATCTACAAATGCACCTAAATTGCTGCATTAGCTTTCACTGCTTCTGGCAGATTTGCAGGGATACCGCTTCACCGACTCCTGAGCACAACTACAGGTCATACATGACACTTCAAATTATGTATAAGAAGAAGTCAAACATGCCTCTAATCCCTCCCCCTCCAAACAACTCCTCTTGCTAGAAGTCCCCAGCCCATGAGAAACAGCAGTCACAGACATCGATGATGCAATCTTATTATGAGTTGGTTGGAGTAGTGGCTCAGCAAGCTCCTGCATTATTCTATTACCATGTCTGGGACTTTTGGCTGGGCTGCTTTAAAGCCATTTAGGTTCGGTTAAATGGACTCCACACTGCCACAGAAAGCCTCATCTTATGACTCATTGCTGGACTTGACTTTACAACAATGTCAATTTCACCCTGCCTCTGTTAGAGAGCCTGGGGTTGAGCTAGCCTGGCTGACGGGTCCACAATCTCGATGAGATGGTGGTCTGGGAACTAGGTGTACATTTTCTCGTATTTGAGGCGTGGTTTACGAATGCCTAGAGCCGTTTATTGGGCGCTACGAATGTCTATCAAATGACGTCAGGTATTTCCCATGCTGCTTTGCGCGCGATTCATAGCCAATTGTATCACTTATACCAGATGACGACAGAAATTCGACGAGGAAGAAGAAAAAAATGGAAAATAAAAGTAAACTTGCGCTCTAAGCTACTTAAATTGACAACAAAGTAGGCCTATATGCTATATTCTACATGAATTTTTATGTTGTAGAGTTGTGAATTTATTTTAATAATGGAGAAATTGAGCAGCCTTGCTTTGTTGTCTACAGTAGTAGCTCAACCCTCATCTTACTTTCTGGGAGCTCCCAGCTCCCAGAAGTGACGTCGACGTAGCTTTAGCAGCAGAAAAGCTATCAGGCTTGTGTTGATGATAATAATAAACTCCTGGACTATGTACAAACTTCCAAATGCATCGTTTTGTGAGTACAGACCATATTTGTACTACTGTAGAAGTTTGGTGTCATGACGTGATTTTAGTGTGGTAATTTTGGAGATACTGCCAGGGTCCGTTAGCGCTTGTACTAAGCTATTCGGGATAACTCAGTAACTCAGCTGATGTTCAGCCAATATCGGAAAAACTTCGGGTGGGCTACTTGGCTGGATGTCACGGTTCAAATGACCCTAGGGTGGAATCTACTCCGAAACACTTTCTAAGGCTGCATTGAACGGCAACGTTGTGTCCGCTGTCATGTTGAATTAACACTCTACAAGCTTCGGTGTTGCGCATACACGTCGTCATCGTCTTGCTGCCGCCCCCCCCCCCCGTTCTGTGATTGGTTCCCAAACTCTGGCAAAAATAAGGGCGGTGGTTTCCAGGCTGACTTTGCAGTGAGAATGAAATCGAGCGCAAAGCAGCATGGGAATTCCCAGGCTAGGGTTGAGCTGGGATTTGAAGGAATTCTAGATATTTCTTTCATAGGCAGTTCCTTTCTGTATTACTTTGTAATCTTCAACCTAACCCAGACTGACAGTCCAACTGAAATCAGATCAAATGATTTCATAAAAGGGCTCAACTGTGAGTGAATAGGATGAGTAGAATTATCTTTATTTGTAGTGATAGCTTGCCTGCCAAAACAATGTCGCTAAAATATATTTTCACGGGGAAAAAGTTTTTTTTTTTGGTCGGCACTTTTAATGTGAAGTTTGGGTAAACTGTGTGTGGATTTATTCCCAAAGCATCATGAGAAGTAGTCCATCTATGTGGGATTTGTTATCCCTGAATTAAATTAGTCATGCACTGCTGACTGGAAGGCTGAACAGAAACTCTGCCTTCATAGCTCAAGTCAGGAGGCCCTAAGCTCAAATAATATTACTGAATACAACATTAACTGTAACCTAAACCTAAACACAATGTTTTGATTGACTTTCCTGGGAGGAAAGTAGGTAGCCAGGGGAGTAAGCCGTGCAGCTGCCTGTAAAAAGCAAACCGCAGCAACATTTGAAAATATTAGCATATGATTCAGTTTTAGGCTTTAGGCACTAGACTAGTACTAGTATTTTGTTCTTTTTTTTCAAATGTCTGGCAAAGGGCTTCTTCACTCCAAGTCCATTCTGTAGCAACCTCTGAAACGCCCACTGATATCAAAATAACAACAACAGAATAATACTATAATCCACACTCTTTCTTACTGCACAAGCAGAGCAAGTTCTTCTCTATCTAATATGCCCAAATCAAACAAACTTTGGATGTTGAACCACAGAGGCACAGCAGTGTCATGAGCTGTGGTCTGCAGGTCGACGATGCAGACTTAGACATCAAGCTGTAACTTTATCACTGAACAGACGATCACTGGTTTCCCCTACTGAGGTCCATCCCTTGTGTGTTCTCCATCAATGTTACTGTTTCGCCAACGCTCAGCCGCCTTCCAGCCATCTGCTCCTCACACCTCATTCCTTTTTCTCTCACCCTGTCCTCCATCACGCTTTCCCTCTCTGAGGATCAAAGTAACAGAGTGGGTGGACAGATCCATTGGGCTCTTCATCCGTCCACTTATACAAGGGAAATAAATGTGGCCTCTGTTGGTCCACAGGGTGACTCTACGTTGCATTCCTGGCTTATGGTAGCACACCTGGTTTCCTCGACATGCTTAAGTTCATTCCACTCATGTGTCACTATAGTGGCCACAATGGCCCAGCCAAGCAGGAGCATAAAAAGCGCAAACGTCCCTGGCTAGTCACAGTTGGCGAGGAGGATATGCTCTCTCTGAACTGGTTGCAATGAAGCTGTACTGGAGACCAGCCTTATTATTTGCCTTCCTGAGTCATCCTCTCTTCTATTCACACTAACTGAGAGAAAAGGCAGTTTCTTTAACCATTAAACTGCTGAATGCACATGCAGAACCACTGTGTGTGGGCATTACCCAAACAACGCAAGTGAAGCAGCTGACAGATGTTAGCGACACACACTGTGGATTGAACGCACGAATACATGGACAGAGGAGACACTCCCACAGCAAGCACTATGACATACACACTGAATTGTGAAAATAGCATTTTTCCTTCAGTATATAACTGCATGCATACATACATCTAGATATATGCATGCAGACACAGACCCTGAAATGACTGTTATTTCAAATCAGAGCTCAAAGAAACAGATGAACCGCACACTTGTCACTTATTGACCCATTCATTTTCACCTTTCTGTACAGTCAAAATGCTACACATTTTAGTGATACAGCGAGAAATGCAAAACAAATATGGGATGGGAAATTAGTATTTTTAAAACAACAGGAATAAGTGGAAAGTCCAGGTGAATCAAAAATATCTGCAAAAAGAAATCATGACTCAAAGAGAATGAAATACACCCACACTGTCTGACTGAAATGCATTAATACGTGCTCTCTTTCATGCACTAACACACACACACAGGCTTCAGAAAACACAGAAATAAACATGCTGCAGAGTCTCCATTCACAAGCCACTTCCATTCTCCAGATACATGCATATGAAAAATGCAATTTTGAGACACACGCACACATATTTGCACACTCAAAGACGCACGCACACACAAAATACATAGCTTGTTGGTCTGTCTTTGAAAAGGCACGGCCTCTCAATAGCATCATCTACCTCTCCCCTCTCTCCATTGTCCTCTCCTCACATCCATAGCCAGCCAATGAATGAGGAAACAGCCGCTACCTGTAAATGAACCACACGCTCCTGTTTCTGGGGCCCAGTGATGGCCACGAAGAAGAGAGGGAGAGAGAGAAATCTCTCTCTCCGCATCCCCCCATTGCCATGTCCCCCCCTCCTCTCTCTCGCGCGCTCTCCACCACCTCCTCCTCCTCCTCCCTCCCTCCCTCCTCGTCCTCCCGATCTTCCAGCGAGAGCTCAGACGAAGAGAGCGCGCGAGAGAGTGTGACGGTCTGCACCCCGCGCAGTTCAGACAAGAGAAAGACAATGTGCAAGAGGGAGAGGACACCAGCGATTATCACTACGGGGAGAGAACGTGTGGAGTGTGTGTGCGTGTGCGTGTGCGTGTGCTGGTGGATTACAGGAAGAGGGTTTGATAGCAAAATTGGGTTATACGGAGGGTTGAATTTGAGGGGTGGGAATGCGGGGGATGGGTATTAACGTAAGGCAACAGAGAGAGAGACGAGCGCTTGTATTTGCTCATCAACAGACTGGTATGCCACAGATAAACTCACAGCTGATTCCCACCCTGAAATCACTCACACACAACATTTGCCAACTTTGCTCTCGCTCCCTCCTCTCCTCTCACACAGAGCTGTCATCACCACACAGTCTAACAAACACTCTTCCTCTCTGTATTTCTCTAAAATGGTAATTGACATTCTCCAAAATGCCAAGCTGCAGTGACAGAACATGCTTCGGATCACCCTGCTCTTAATTGAGCACCTCTTTAGCTGCAATTATGCTCAACCAATTTAGCACAGGTAATATAAGCCCAGTGGCTGCTACACAAGCACAGCTGCATGGAAGCCTGTGAATGACAGCGGAAGCTGCTCAGCACAAGGGCAATGTCAGCTCTAATGTGTAAGTGCAGTAAAACCAAGGGACATCAACTCGTAAGTCCTTCTAACTAGCGCTTCAGCCTCCTCATGACTCATCAGGAGGATGATGTATGTACACACAATAACGCAGGCATTTTCACATTTGCATGCACACTAACTCATAACGAGCATACATAGCGTTACAAAACAGTCACAGCTGCCCAGGGCTGGTTTGCAGCTTCCGACACCATATGAAAACAGAAGAAACTCAGCTCATTTTAGCATTATTGTGTTCAGTGCACATCAGTAGCAAGAGAGGAAAACAGCATGTACATGAAAGTATCAAAGGCTCTCCCTTTTGACTCCACCAGAGAGCTGAAATTGACATGGCTGCTCATTATTCTTTTAGGTACGGACGTTTCCACACAGCACAACAATAGAAAACAAAAGCTGCTCGGGATCAGCAGAAAACACTCAGATATAACATGCAGGAAGACATGAAGCCACAATAGGTAAAATAAGTGAAAAGGTAAACACACTAGAACCTCCCGCTACTCACAAAACAACGCCACTAATTATTTCAACCACCTGTACTGATTTCACATTCTTTCCTTTCAGTTGTACAGTGAGAGCAAAAATGAACAGTTTGTGCTGCCCACGCTGATGTGGCAACCAAGTCCCTCTACTCCTCAAACCCAGCATGCACTCAATCAGAAGTTGGGGATAACTGGACACACCACATGTCAACCAACACTATAAAATTGACTATCAGGCTTTTTTGTGTAAATTTAACAACTTTTTGTAAAAAAAACAAACAAACAAAAAACAAAACAAAAAAACTTCCCTACATAAAATTTTTGATTTTGGTCTTTTTTCAGGTGGAAGATGAACTTATGTAAAGGAGAAATCCCAAATATCAGACCCACGGGGTATTTATTTATTGACTTACAGCTACTTTGACAGACGGTGGGTCAGATTTACAACTTTCAAATAAATTGAGCAAGATTTATGGGGAAAAGGATGTTATTTAGAGATAAATAGCTATAAATAGCTATAACTAATGGAGAAAAGTAGAGATATTTTGTTACTAGTGTATCTATCATTTTACAGATGTACTTGGCTGACAAAGCTATTTCTCTGTTCAGACTTGTGGAAGGGGAATTATTTTTAAGAAATTGATTGAACTTATACAGACTAGCACAATTCACATTTCAACAGCATTTTGATTATATTAATCACCAGACCGAAGAGGACAGACTATTATTTCTGCCCAAACATAATCACTGACTGCCATTCTTTCGTACCAACTTTAACAGTGTAACTCAATCACACCAGCTTTTCTTACCTGGGCCCATCAGTGCCATCATAAGCTCCAACTGTGACGTTACGGAAAAGCTTCCTCTTAGCTTTCTCACTCCGCGTCTCTGTAAGGAACACGGAGGCCAGAAATATGTTCATTTAAACTTTCAGCTTCCGTCATGACACCCAGTCTTTTTGCAGAATGTGTAGCGATGTGTCTTCGGCACAACCGACTACCAACAAAATTACATTTACACCCTATTTTTGTGTCCTCAGCATGGCATGCATATGCATATGCTTACTGTTTGAACAGTGCGGCAGTGAAAATAGGGGAAAAGTGTTTGACTGTGTTGGAAATGTGCCACTGCCTGATGCAAAAGGCCTTTCTGGTTGATTTGTGAGTGCAAACATGATAAATGTTGCAATGATTTAAAGGATAATTTTGGCATCTATTCCCCCATTTAAACTTTATGAGATGTCCAAACATCTTTCAACGTAGCTTAAGGTTCAAACATTACTGTTACATTTGTTGATCTGTTGGGAGAAACGCAACATTATATTCATGCCGATATCTTCAAAAGTATGGAATTGTGTAAAAATAAAAACTTTTTTGTCTGCCCAGAGGCACAAATCATACACTGCAGATCTTTTGTGTTTCCTGGGTGTGGGTTGGTTGCAATTTTCAGTTTAAGCCACCAGATGTCACTGCATCGTACACAACGTACCCTTTAACTGCCGGTCAGTTATAATTTCAGTTACTAGATTACCATGAAGACTCAAAGGGGCCCTAAACATGAAACAGAGTAATACTTTAAAGTACAACAGTGGGGTGAATTTCACACACGCTTCATATTACCTTTTTCCTTACTTGGAGCTGCCACCTCTTGGACACAGTCTGAAGGAAACCAGCCGGTGCGTCCTCTCACTGTTCCCTCCCAGTATCCCCCTTCTCCTACACTTAACACTGAGAAAGAAAAATACTTCTAGACATATGTAAATGGACATATAAATAGATTTATTAAAACACAATTTGTTTTTGGAATGCAAATCGACGGTATTTTCCACTAGCTAAGTTTTTCATCATTACGGTCTCTAATGGCCGGGAACATTAGCATTAAACTTCATTGCAGCAGCATTTGAAATATCTCAACACCAAATTATCTGTGGTGGATCTTGAGCTAATTATAAGATTGCATATTGCACACGAATCATCTGGTTTTTTTTCCCTTATATGTCATCATGGCTGAATTTGGACTTTTCTCACCTTTAACTTTGTCCCCTTTATTTATTGAGAGCTCTCTGTCTCCACTGGCAGAGTGGGCCCGAGTGGCCACATACACCCGCCCTGGCACTGCACTGTACATACGCTTCATCTGACCTCCACCAGTGGCTGCTGAGGTTGCACTGCAGCGTGAAAGGGAGAGACAGTCTTTTACAGAAGTGTGACATAAGTAGCACACTTTGAAAAACAAGAGAGATTACGCACAGCTTGCCAGGCTACACCCCTGACATTCAGTAGCTTAGTCATACTTATCAGTCATACCAACAGTAAGATTGCAAGCTGCAGTTTTGTATTCAAAAGCCCTGGTAAAGCATTCAGCGTCCCATTGCTGAGAAATTTTAACATGTTTAAAAACAGTTAAACCAGTCTGAGGTAGTATTTCAGTGTCTGAATCAATATAGACTTTTATGCTTGTCGTCAATATTCTGTGAAAGGAACGTTTCTCATCCATAACGTCTAGAACCGAAATAATGTTATGTCAAAAACTGCAAATTTGAACCTTTCTATTGTATATTGCCAATAAAAATTAAAAAAACAGCTGTTGTTGTGGAGAAGAAAGCTACAGAAGGCCATCAAACAGAAAGAGCTTCTCTTTTTCTTTATCACTGACAGCTCCTGTCAACCATGGGCTGCAAACTCTGTCAAACTCAATATTCTCTTGCTCTGACACAGTGTTACTTTGGCTTACCATAGGCACAGGGTTGCATCGTAAAAGCTTGTTTAAATGGCAAGCAGCTGACTTTGACTGGGCTGAATGAAAACCAACAATATCCACAACTTCATCTTGACTGGTCGTAATTCAAGTTCAAGATATCAAAAAACGTTAAAAGTTATTAAACATGTCTAAAACTGATGATCTAAACATTTTGAATTGAGGAGATTTTAAAAGATTAAGGAAGGAATTAAAAATGAACAGAATTCAATCAGATTTACGTAATCTGCAGTAGGAAAAATTATATGGAGGTGAATTGCAGATCCATGCAAAATGTACACAATTATATGTTTAAACAACTTAGCATAGTAAGTCAGCTAAAAAAGTATTGAAAGTAGCATAAATTCTAAGACGACCAGTGTGCCATCATACTATAATTTCATATCATCAAGTACACTATCATAGAAAGTAGTGTTAAGGGAATGAATGTAGAGCAGTTTTGAAAGCCAACTGGTATACAGTTCAATAAGTAGTATAATTAGATTACTAATGGAAAATACTGTGCAGTATGCAGAGGTGGATATTGTAGTTTATTTTTCACCACTGTTTTGTTCACGAGTGAAATTTTTCAAAAAAGTGTGGATGAAACAGGACAAAATTAGGTTCGACAATGATAGTAAGAATTGTTTCAATGCAAAGCTGTGCTACATTTTGCCCCCCCAGTTAGTTTCGTTTACATATTTGGTCATTTCATTGCATAATCTTTTTTCCATGAAGCATGTTTACAGTAGGTCACTGTGCATTACAAAGGTGTGGAGGTCAAAGAGAGACAGTGAGGCCGTTTATCACATTTAATTGGTGCATGAAAATGGAGAGATGCACCATAAAAATAGTGCTACAAATCAGTGTTTACATGCCATTATGAAGAGTGAATCTCCTTTGGAGGTTAATGGTGCGTCAGGTCAAAAGGCTGGTCTGGCGTAATGTAAATATACATATTTATTGTTTTTACACATCTTGTGTGTACTAATAAACAAAAACATCCAAATGAATTAGTTAAAAAATCTGCACAAACTAATCAAATTATGGTAGCAAACACTATTTGGTATGAATATAGTATAATTTTGTTTACTCTATGTAGTAAAATCTAGAAATAAATGTATTTGTGTCTACCTATGGCCACTCTGTAGGAATCGCTTAATGATTTTGGTGAATCATTTGAATTATGCTGCATTTTGTGTCAAATGTTACCAAAATAAGACAAGAAACTAAGATGGTGACTGATGGTGAATGGTACAGCAAAAACTGAGAAGCAAATATTGCCTTTGTCATATCATTTGAATCCTGACAGTGGCATTTTGCATGAAGCTCTGCTGTGTCTAAGTAGGGCTTGAATTATCGCCAAGTGTGACCACAGACTTTTGCCTTGTTAAAGTTATAGCCACTGAGCCAATTATACCATAGTCTGACATTCTACAAACCCTTATTCAGGTGGTGCGTATTGACTCAATTTCTTTTTGTTTTTTCCGAAAAATACAGTGACATTCTTGCATTTGCAAACAGTACACAACATACAGCTGAGAAACTGTAATTGTTTTGCTTACAGCTGATGGTGACTGAAGATGAAATTATGCTTGTAAATGCCCTTAAAGGTCGCGGTCAGCATAAGATCTACCCTTACCCCTGTCTGCCTCTTGGCTGCCGGTGCCTCTCCTCTGTGTCACTTTGGCCTCCTCTCCCTCTGGAGGGGGAACGTGTGCGAGTTCTGGGGCTGCTGGAGCTTCTCGCACCTATGGAGGCTCTGCGCTGGACCTGCAGAAACACGATTCGTCCCATATATTAAAGATTAAAAAAGTGATGCAGTAGGCTACTTAGAGAGATTATCTAATATTACAAAAAACTGCAGATGAGCATCCACCTAATAGTCTCCAGTACCTGTACTGGGTTAGGATTGGTTGCAGCCTTGTTGGGCAGAGTCAGAGGGTCAGACTGGGTCATGGTGTTATCGCTATTAGCACGCAGCAAGGGGTGGGAATGAAGCAAAGGAAGAGGCAGCGTGTGGGCGCTCTCTTTTCGCTTGGGGACAAGCTTTGGTGATTCCAAGAAGGGCACTGAAGATACGACATGTGATGGGGAGGTTTAAAGTGAAGGAACACAGTTCAGGTGTGACAATTAAGGGGAAAATGAGAGATTTCATGTGACAGGTCAATTGTTAGAGGGAGAGAAGGGAGATTGTTAGGTACGTACATGATACAATTTGGGAAAGTTCAAAGTAGGCAGGTGTTGTGAACCCTATTGTAACATTTGAAAGCCCCTTCAGAACAGAGAGTTTATCAGGGAAGCTTACCTACGTCAGAATCTTTGTGGTTTTTGATGATCTCCCCAAGTTCAAAGTGACCAGACATGACAGCAACCTGCAAACACAGGAAGAATATTGAGAAATCTAGCTCCTTCTTGTTGGTTGTTAGCTAATAAGAGTTTCCATATAAAGACAATTTGTTTCTCAGTTTACCTGAAAAGGGGGTTGACCATGTTTATTCTTTGCTTCCTTATTTGCTCCCCGGTACAGAAGAACACGGGCACAGCTTTCCTGAGCATTCAGAGAGGGAAAGTGATTAGTTCATTTGTAGAAAAAATAATATTGTAAAATGAAGCATCTTCTCTATACTTGCCTTATTGTACAGGGCTGAAATGTGAAGTGCAGTGTTCCCTGAGGCATTTTGAGAAGCGATGTCTGCCCCATAAAACAGCAGATGCTCCAAGTGTTGTGCAAAGCCATTCTGGCAAGCCTTTTAATGTCAGGAGTATAATAGAAATTATGGATGGAGAAAAGTTGAACAGTTTCATATAAGACAAGGATAGGACAGACAGATCCGATACAATAAAAACAAAAGGTAAATAATGTATCTTTCATCCATATTCATATAAAAACTATTCCTAGACCAAAACAGATGGTGGAAAAGAAAACAGAAACAAACAAACAAAAAAAGACTAAAAAAACAGAAATGAGCCCTCAGAAGCTCAAAGGTTTCCTCATATTTTTCTTCAGGCACTAAAATATCACAAGATACGTACAAAGTAAAGAAGGAAAGCACAGAGCACAGCAAAACCAAAATAAAATACCATGACAACTGGCTCGCTGCATAAACGCAAATTTAACAGAACGTCATAGGGACATAATGTGGGCAATGCACGTTTATCTTCAGTAAGAGAAAGAGATAATATCCAATACTCCTTCTGAACTGGACTCCTCTCGAGATGAGCCAGAATTGAGCATGTTTAAGGAAATAGAGTGGTCACCTCTTCCACTATCTATTTGCATAATCTTAATATCATGATTCTCATTGCCTTTGCCTCTAAAAGGCTAGCAGGGATGTTGAGAGGATGGGATGAAGGGTACCTTATGTATTTCTTCCATTCCAAACTCCTCTTCATCCCTGTTCTATGGAAAGAGAGAAAGAGGGGTAGAACAAGAGAGAATGAAGAGATGAGTGACGACGGCAGAGAGAGGTGTGAGAAAATGCTGAGACTCCGAAGGTGATGGTACATGACAACTAAGACAGAAAAAAGACAGGAAAATGACGGTGCATTGCTTAAGTTAACATGAAGAGACACAGACCAGAAATGTTTTACATAAAAATATCACAGGAAACCTTAAACACATGTGGGAATCCACACACTGATTGACTTGTGCAGCTGATTTGTTCATCACAAATACAGGATGAGACTACCTGATGAGACTCATCCCAACCATTCTCATCCCTTGTCCCCAGCTTTGCCCTGTAGTAGAGCAAGGTCTCGCAACAGGAGGTGTCGCCCCCTGCCAGCACAGTGTGGTACAGCGGGGTCAGGCCACAACGGTCTCTGTAGTCTGGAGATGCTCCAAGGGACAAGAGAGCCTGGTAGGAGGACAATTACAGAGCAAAGGAAAGCTATGAGTTTTCTGATGTGTGCATGCACATGTGTGTGTTCTGTAGTAATATGTCTGGCATGATGTGCTATTTATCATTACTGTTTACTAAAAATCAATACTAAAAAAGATGGCAGCTAGTTTACTTTAGTCTGTTAGTTTCTCTATCAACAATAACAATAGAAATATTTAATAGGTGTTATGTTTTGACTTATTTACACATTCTTTATTTCATCCAGAGTGTCACTGACAGGAACTGATTTCGGCAGTAAAAGTGTGTTGTCGGCACCTCTACAAGACAAATCTGCCAAAACATTTTTTACAGGGCAGAAACACAGAGTATCCCTATTTCCCAAGTAAGTACAAGTGTTGGTTGAATATACTTTTCTGTGCACTTATAAATACAAGCAAAGTGTAAGTAAGTTGATTTGACATCCAACTTCTATAACTATTTTATCCAATTCAAGGTCACGGGGAGCAAGAGCTAATCCAAGCTGCCATTGGATGAAAGGCAAGGTACACTTTGAACAGTTCGCAAGTGTTTTGTAGGGCCAACATAGAGAAAAACAAGACTAGGGGTCTGGTTGAACTGTCTAATTTACAAAGATAAACTGAATGAAATGACCCGGAAGTATCTGAGTAGAAGCCAAAGGAAGAGCTGTTCAAATTCTCCAAATGCTGAGGAAAGTAGCTCCAATGCCTCCTTTAAGATCTCCTTTAGCATAGGATACACTAGACCATCCTTTATGAAAAAAGGAGATCATTCCGTCCCGCAATACCTTGCAGTCGCAAATTTCCCACATCACAGCTTATAGTAAGTGTGGTTGAGATATTATTGTGGCATGGTTGTCTTTTCCTAAGTCCTCAACAGTTTTTTTCATATCATCCTTCCAGAACCCCATAACATTTTCTATCAAGGTATAGGAAAAGAGCTTAGGAAAAGACAATAGGAGATCTTATTTTTTTTAACTATTTGACTGGACCCAAACAAGCATGCACACTCACACTCGCTAATACAATCAATTAAGAATCATCCTCACATGCATATTTTTGGACTGTGGGAAGAAGTCAGAGTACTTGGAGGGAACCCACACAGACACGGGGAAGGGGACAACGTGAAAACTTGACATAAAAAGGCTGCAACTGGGATTTGAACCAGGAACCTTTTTGCTTTAAGGCAATGACAGTCACAAAGTTGAGTCAAATCTCCCAAACAGTTGTGTTTGGGATTTGCTACCACAGTTAACATTTAATCATAAAACTAAAAAATTGACAAATGCATTAAATGTTTATCCTAAGCACGATTTCAAATGAGCAAATGAATGTGAACGAGTGTTTATGTTTTGAAAAAAGACAAAATTGTGGGAGGCAAATGTGACAAATGAGGAGAGGACTAAAAAACCTGAGGAGAAAGAAGTGAAAGTGAACCAGTATAAAAAAAGACTGGACAAGGAGACAAAAGAGATGGAGAAGAATGAACTGCAGATGGAAAGATGAAAACTGGAGGAAAAGAGGGCAGAGCTACACCAGCTCTGTGAAAGAAAAAGAGACGCTCCTTCATTTTTAAGAAAAGTGTGGAAAGAGGCCAACCACCTTTGGGAAAAAAAAGAGTAAAAACGGAATGAAAAGAAAAAGAAAAAAGGAGGAGAAAAAACAGAAGAAAACAAGAAAGTGAAGAAGAAGAGGGGAGCTGGATGAGAGGGAAGTCTAAAAGTGACAGCAACAGAAAGGTGGAGAAGGCTGCTGGTTGTTCAACCAAGACTACATAACCTGCAGATTCTCTTCCTTTTTCCAATTTTCTTCAATTCCAATTCCCCTTTCTCCACTAATTCTCCATCTTCTTCATCTTTACACGTCTACCCTAAATTATTTCTCCTCTGCCTTTTCTCCACCTCCCTCACCTCTGTCCCCACCCCTCCTTACCTCTACTTAATTCATCCTCACCTCCAACCTCCTCTATTATTCCGCTTCTTTTCTTCTATCCACCCCTTGTATTACACCTTCTCCTTTGTTTTTCATGCTTCTCTTCACCCCTCGTTCTCTTTAGTCCCTTCTGCTACCTTTCTTCTCCCCTGCAACTTCTACCTCCTTCACCTATCTTCTTCTAACTTTACCAACAATCAATCAATCAATCAATCAATCAATCAATCAATCAATCAATCAATCAATCAATCAATCAATCAATCAATCAATCAATCAATCAATCAGTTATCAACTTATTATAACTAAATCATTATCAATCAATAACAATTCAAATGAACATAATCAATCAGATTCCTACACGAGTCTGAATCTCAGTATAGAATGAATTAAAAAAGCTACAACTGCAGCACGGTTCTGGTTGTTGGTTGTCATGGTTGCACAGGATGTGGCCATAATTCCAAAAGACCTGATATTTCAGATTAATACTGTGTCAGAAAAACTGCTGTCCTGGAAGTGTTTTCACAGTTTTATGAATGATTATTTTTACATTACAAACTGTTGAAACAGGGATTTCAATATATCTGGAGGTCGTATATCTGCTGCCGTTGGAATTGCTATATTTGTTTTTAGAAAAGCCTTCATATTGTATACTCAAACAGCTGACTTGACTTTGCAATTGTAAAAAATATTAAGAAAAAACAACAGGGCCCTTATTCATGCCAAAAGGTCTTCAGTCATTGTCTAATTTGGGTTTGGTGAACACTAAAAAGCACAGGTGATCTTTTTTATTCCACTCAACATACTAATTCATCAGAAATGTGTTCATCTCATCTCTTTTACATTTATTTAAAGATTCAAGCAGAGTCGTCATTTCTTTAATTTCGGTAACACCACCTGCCCCGTTTTAATGTGTTAATCTGCATGCATGTGCCTTTTTTGAAGTCCTTACCAGCAGTCCAGCATGATTGTGAGCTCGAACAGCTTTGTGCACAGCTGTCATGCCATCTCTACTTCTGAAGTCCAAGTGTGAGCCGCCCAGAACCAGCAACCTGAGGCCCTCCACTGACAGGCCGGACTGCATGGCCACAGAGAGCGGGGTTTCTGAGCCACAGAAAAGGGTTAGGTATAGGATGGGTGATAAGTTGACAGGTGAAGGTGGTAATCCACTCCTTGTTTTCCAAGTGCTGGTTGATGTAGTCAGTCAATATGCAAACGAAGAAATCAATGAAACTGTAAAGCCTCAGTGAGAGGCTGCACACACAGTCTAGTAGGAAACTCACCTCCGTTGTCAGGGTCATGAAAATTTGGATCGAGACCTTTATCGAGGACTTTTGCCATTTTCTCTATTGCTCCAGTCTGAACGTAATCCAGAAACTTCTTTTGACTGGCCTGGGTGTAAATAAAGGATGGATAATCGTGTCAGAGAATGGAACACAGCTGTACATCCATTAAGAGTAATGTTCAGCTGACAAGAAAAATATACCTTTGTGCTGAGTTTAGCAAGAGCCTTTTCATCCAGATTGGTCTGTTTATAAACTCTGGTTTTATACCTAAACTGAGGACCAAAAGAAAGAAAAAAGGAACTGTGAATCATAAGGCAGCGCAGCTCAGTTTATCAGAGACAGCCTACACAGAAAAATAACAAAAAGATGACTACTTGTGCTGTAAATGTTTGGATCAGAAACGGCATAATTATCCCTGTTAAAGACAGCTAGACGTTCATGTTTCCAGTAAGTCACGTTCCCACTCAAACCTTCAGGAACAACTTCAGGATACATTTCTTTAGAGCATTCACAGATTTGATTTAGCTTTTGGAGAAAAGTTTGGCCACAAAATATTGATTAAATCCTCTATCCCAAAATCTAAATTAATAGATTCAGTTCTCATATCCATAAATGAAAAAAATAGATATCACATTAACTAAGGTACAGAATAGTTCTCTGTTGCTAAATGTGGTTTCTCATGATTCATCAGGTTAAATTTAAGTGAACAGGTGAGGAGCTTGAAGGTGACCTAAGCCAGCTCTGCTTTTCCAGAGTCATAGTTTTTTAATTTGGTGGTCAGGATAAAAGAACAACCAGGCCTAATATACAATCAATTTACTCAAATGTGGCGGTAACATTAAGCGGTAGTACACAATGAATTCTAACAATGTGAGAATCGAGTGTCGATCAGTGAATATCATCCTAATTCATGGAACTTCAGAAGATAGTCAGGTGGTAGTACCTCTATCACTTATTTATGCAGTCATATAGGTGTTAGTAATGACATTGTGCAAATGTCATCACTAACACATTATGCATGCAAGGATAAAAAGAAAAAAGGTTATCCACAGTGCAGAATTTTCATGCCAGTAGGACAATGAACAAAAGGAATCCTTTGATATGTAGATAACACTATCAAGCTTGTTAGACAAGGGTGTAGATTATCTGTTTGATCCTTGAATGGTAAAGGAATTCTACTGCTTGGTACTAGGTGCACAGACAAAGTTGAAAATCCAGCGCCACCTCCATTGTTATCATTTATTTTTTATTTGTTCCGACTTTCACAGTCAAATTATTTCCACCTCATAGCAACCAAATTCTTGGCAGTGGCAAGGCTTGTCTTTCCTTGTGCTAAGGAGCTGGCAGTTAAGAAAGATTATTTTTAACCAAAGCTGTTGAAAATACAGACATTAACAAGGACACTACACCTGACAGCTGACTGAAGACCCTATTTCCAAATCTAACAAATGGTGGACATTGGCCAGAACACTTGGACAGATTTTACAGGAGCCCAGTGGAACACAGTTAATCAGGTAACAGCCAAAAGTCCCACTGTGTGCAGTCCTCTACAATAGGAAATTCTGAATGTTAATGAATACTAAGTTCTGTGATCAGGGTTGTGATAAGCCAGCAGGACATTAATCCAAACTAAGCCTCAATCAAAGTCAGGTCCCAATCCTATATTTCATAACTTAAAAAGTCTGAGACCTTCCCCCTTGACACCCAACGTATGACTACAGGAAGGTTCTTGCAAAATGATCCAAGTAAGTATAAAATGGGCAGACAGCGCCAGAACTCAGCTATCAGAGATGATTTATAACCGAGGTTTATCCAATGCTTATTTAAAGGCTGAATACATGGGATTTCACTGGCCTTCTGGGCCATCAAAAAATAAAAACAAAAGACAAAAATTGGGGGCTCCAAGTCCTGGAATGCACTGTCATCAGTGTCTTTGTAAAAAATCCCCCAAAGTGACAGCTTCACAATACTGTAAATTCTGCAGTGGAACAAAGTCTCACCACAAAACAGAAATGTCCTAAAATGTCAATTTAAACACCCAATCTGGTTCGAAGTCAGTCTCTTTCAGCCACAAAACGCTCAGCAGCAATAACAGCAGCTACACCACCAGAGGGCACTGTGACTTAATTGTATCACAGCATGAAAACCTGAGATGACGCTATCCCTCAACCCGTCCCAAAAAAAAGGGGGAATATAATGCAATTAGGATGTTACATAACGTTCAGAATGCAATAAAAGTAATCAAATTTTGTAAAAAGTTAATTTTCCCAGTTTATTACTGTGTTGAGCATGGGAATTCTGATAAAGAAAGCTAATCTCGCACATGTTTTTTGTTTTTGTTGCTCTTGAAGACTCTCTTATGTTGCTCATTTAATTATGAGGAATACAGTTTTTATGTTTAATATAATCTGGAGAGCTGCTAAGCTCCCCAAAACAAACAAGGCCCATCTGAAACAAAAGCACACAAGGGTTACACAATAATATTTGGATCTTCAGTGTGGAAGAAAAGAACATTTGTTGAAATTCAGATACTTTAAATGGTTGACATCCAACTATTCGTCTTTGTGTCCCACATATTAAAATCCACTCATTTAAATCCCCGCCGTCATACCTCCAAGTATGGCACCCCTTTCTCAAAGGTCCGAGCATAGTCCCGCAGGGGCCGCTCCTCTTCCAGAAACTTGGCGTCCCGTCCTTCACCAGCCGGCTGGAAAAGGCCATAGTTGTAGGCATCCCACAAGGACTCATTGAGAGAGCAGATGATCTGCTGCTTAGCACTCGACACCATGCAGTCCTGGTCAAACTGGAGACACCTCTGACATACAGACAGACAGGGTGGAGGGGAGATCAGAGGCCGAGAATACACATGTGTTCATGTGTCTCTAATCAACACTGGAACAGTCTATGCTTTGGTGTCAGAAATTATGGTTGATCATGGTTAAAAATATAACCTTTAATAAGTCACTCACACCTGTTGCCTGGGACATTTTTAAATTTTCAACATTTCTACAGTGCATTTAGCATACTAAACAAATTCTCATAAGTTTTTCTCATAAGAATTCAATAAACTAGCGTACTGCGGAGTTAATGGGTAAATTTATACTTTGTCGACTGACAGTAAATACCTTCAAAGTGGAATAAACCAGTTCAGATGAGTTGGAGCCCACCATAGGAGGCACTTTTAGTCCAAATATTTTCTTTTTTCACCCATGCTAACAGCAAAGAGGAGCAGTAGGTTTGCCATGTAGCTAGAGGCTAACTCACCATATCTCGTCAGCTATCTAATCAACTGGCTAAGTTTACCTACTGGGGGCTTCATCCATATTTCAAATATTAGTGCTGAACTTGAGCAAGATTTTAGTAGTTGACAACTTCAGGATTTCAATCATACTTTGGTCCTTTTCGGAGTTAGTATTGTAATACTTATTATTCCACTAACTAAATGGATTGGTTGGCCTTTCTTTCTTTTAGAATCATACATGCCCTATAAGTACAAAACACAATATTGTATTTCGTTCCATAGCACTGCTTAGAACATTAAGATATTATCATTCTAACATTAAACCAAACCCTGTATATTAGTTTGTAATGGTATTTTTATTTTAATTGGCTATGGCTCATGGTATTCCTATTCTTTAAATTTTGAGAGAGGATTTAATGAGTAAAACAGGGCCTAGTTTGATGTTTGTGTGTAAAAACATGCATAGAGTTAGTGTGTCTGGTTGAATATCTTGCCACTGCTTTTTATCATTATAGACTGATGATATGCCATGAATGTTTTAACATTACGGTGAATGATGCATGTTTGAGAATGTTATGCATGCAGAATATGAATGCATTATCTTTTTGAATAATAGATTAGCTGCCACATTGAAAGAAATAAGATTACTTGAGATCCTCTTTGTTTGCGCAATCAGGCTATTGGGCATATTTTTGTCAGTTTTCTCTCAATGAAGCAGAAAATTTTCAGTTGTGAGAGAAAAATTTGCTTTTTGCGGTTACATGAGGACTGTCAAATATGGCACAGGAAGACCTCTTTTTATGTCCTTCTCTTGGAACTCAAAAGATGGTCCGGTGCCAGAGAACAAAGTTGACAGGAAGCAGGGCTTAAACAGCAGGTCCGAGTGGTCTTAATGAGATGTATGCACACATACTGATGCTCCATGTCTGAGAACTGTAAGCAAAATTGCATTGCTCAGCACAGTCTCATGCCCCCATCCCCCTTTAAGCCCTGACTTGGTTGCGTTATTTGATAGTGTGGCCAACTGTATTGGCATGGCAACCAGTTCATTAGTGGAGGCAGGCACCCGTTGCCGTAGCAATGTCTTGGTGGTCCCTGGGAGGTAAACCACATGATGTGGATAAGCGTGTGTGTCTTTGTGTACCCGCATATAAGTGAGCTGGGAAGTACATTTGTGTGTTTGCACATCTTATGGGAGGATGAGTGCAGTGCATGTGCTTTTCCACTGTGTGTGTTTATGAAAGAGGGAGATCGAATGGCTAATCCCTGGGAGAAGGAACACTGATGTAATGTTTACTGTATATTGCAGTGACGCTGCTCTCCTCTCCTTGGAGGTCTTTCTGGCTGTACTTTTGCCTTCAGCGGGCAGCATTACGGTTTTTGAGAATGCACATTTAAGTTTTAGCTTGTTTAATCGCCACTTTCACTTCACCACATTTCCTGCCTAAGTCCATATAGCTTCTAATATTTACTTCCTCTCTTGATCTCTCTTTAGTTCAGTTTAATAGTATTTCAAGTGCAAGGTTTAGGGGTGCTGAGTGTTTGTCAGTAGTGCGCAGAGCTGCCTGGGATTCCTGCGGATGAACACTTAAGCCTTCCTTATATTTATTCCTATCCAGACCCACTCCTTTCCGCAGCTCTCCCCAAACTCATTAAAAACCTATTAGATAATTAGCAATTACAGTTATATTGAGGGCAGATTAGCTGACATGTAGAACAGTCGACAGGTTTAGGGAGTGGAAAATGGAGAGAGGGAGATGGGGGAGGGGTGCGGTGGGGCATTCTCACCTATAAAGTATACGTGGGGCTTGTCAATTCTCACCTGCTGCCACCAAAGAGTTTACAGCTGGTGTAAGTGTGAAGTGATGCTAACTTCAGTTTTGGGACCTAATTATGACAATGCCTGACACAAATTAGATGCATACATGGTGTTGTTGACTGAATAGGTCTGCCCTCGCAGGTTGCTCAGTACAAGTGAAGCTCTGTATTATTTCCTACATCCTTTGGGACTCATCTCCAGACTTGTAGGGTAACTGTAATGACAATACTGTCAAGTTGTTAACGTGTTTCTCCAATTGTACTTGCTATTTGTACAATACAAAACATTATTTGCATCGAGCACCATTACGTTCTTTTGGAAAACTAAGAAACAGAAGAAGAATTCATTGTATTTTAGAATCATAATCAAATCTAGAATTTGATGCCAGTTATGTTTACCGTTGTGTTATGTAACTCTTTCTTTTAATTGCATTTTCAATTGTTTGGGAACCAAGGACACTAATTGTTGTAGTTTTGCAAGAGGAATCCGTGTCCATTCTTGTTGAAAACAAGATTTCAGCTGCTCAACAGTCTGTGAGACGTCCTCCAGTCTCATACTATGAGACAGGTCTGGACTGCAGACAGGTCAGTCTAATACATGTACTCTCTGCCTGTGAAGCTATGCTGTGTAAGTCATGAAAGGATGAGATATGCCATTGTCCTGCTGAAGTGCTTGTGTTAAGTGCTTTTCATAGGAGTACCAGCTGGAACACACGTGCAGACACCTAGAGGGCATAAAGTGAACATGGCCATCCGTGCACACAAATCAAGTTATGTAAGCGTTGTGTCTGTAGTATCAAGTTTATGTATATTTATGAGCTTTCAATTCTGACACAATTATATGATGTACTATAGAACATCTAAGGATCACCCCTCAATGTCTTGAAATCCTCTAACGGGCCACTGGCTGATGACTTGAGCTGTATGTGGAGGGTTTCCCAAACCCCAACCAGCAAGTGGTTTAGCAAAAACTGGTTCACTGGAACCAGCACTCTTTAAACAGTGCTGACTGGAATATGCAATTGTATCCTGTTGTCTCCCACTTATTCCTTGATATTAATGAGATGCAAAATTTTGTTCATGCACGGAAAATATTTGTTGTCTACATGTTATATATATGACATAGGTTATAAATATAGCCAAAGTAACTGAGAAATATCTCCTTTACTGCATCAATATGCTAATTAGCCATGTGATAATTAACTTATGTCACAGCTGTTGTCCCAACACACACACACACACACACACACACCACCTGAAGGCAACATGAAGTCAGTATGACAACCAGTCTGCTTTCTACAAAACGGTACTGGTTCTTCCAGTGCAGGTATGAATTTCAGATGGATTATGCAAGGTGATTTTGTCACACTATGCCTATGCTCCTGATCCCATGTGGCTGTATTGATCCTGTTGCTCATGCAGTGCAGCCTGAGCACTCAAAGGTCACTTGCTTCCATGATGTTTCTGTCTTTTGTCATAACACACTGAAATTTCCCCAGATCTCCTGAATCTTTTAACAATAGTATGCACTTTAGATGCTAAAAGATCAAAGTTCTTTACAATTATGCACTGAGATTTTCTTTCCTTTTTTAATGATTGATGATGATGATTTATAAACTATTTGATGGAGTTGGACTTTGATGGAGAATTCCCTCACTATTAACCAATTAATTTGCTGATTGTAGAATCTTCCAGAAAAGTCCTATTTGTATATATTCTATAAAATTTTCTGTCTTCGTTTGACTCTCTATACAGCTTGTGTTGAGTGTGTTGCTGGTATAAAATTTTAGATTTGTCCACAGTTTCTGAAGAGAATGGTGCTGGTCATTAAAGACAAGAGAAATAAACAAGACAATTATTATTTCCTCTGTAATTGTGTATGTCAAATGGAGATTAAGAAGTCTTTCACTGTAGAAATATTTTCAACTTTTCTAGAAATAGGGTTTGTAGACACTTTTTTAAGTTGTTTTACTCTGAGCTTTATACTTTAGTCTTTTGAGCTTTATCTTTTGGATTAAAGCTAGTGTTAAATATGGGTCAAGAAGATCTTTAGATTGCTTTGTCGCTTTCCATTTTTCACCAATTTCACACGCTGTGTGGGTAAAGTTTGATGCACCTACTGTTTGTTTGATGTCAGGAATTCCAATGCGGAACACCATCATGGTCAGGAAGGTGTCCTCCAGCGGAGCCACTGTGGTCATACTGCGCTCCATTAGAGCTCGTCTCTTTGCTGCTATGAGTTGTTGCTGCTGCTGCTTGTTGGCAACTTGATGATGTAGTGGGGCCTGATTGGACATGTAAGGGATACCCCTGTTGCCCAGGTTACCTGGCCTCAGTGTCCGGTCTACTCTCTGTCTACCAACCACAATGGCTGCTGGTTTTACCACATCACCACCTTTCCCTTCCCAGGATTGTCGTCCTCCCGTCATTTCTTTATCGACCAGACCCTCTAATCCTCCATTCTCTGTGTCGCGTCCACCCTCCTTTTTTCTTTTTTCTCTTCTTTGCTCCTCTTCCTCCTCCTCATCCTCCCCATCTTTGTCATCCTGACCGGGATAAAAATGCTCATTATTTCCCAGCATCCTTTGCTGTGCAGGAGGTCACTGCAGAGAGGGCTGAGTGATATAGCTGTCATGGAGACAAAACATGGCTATCCCATGAGACTGGCTTCATCCTTAGAAACATGCTGTGGATAAAACAGGTAGAGAAGGGAGTAAACTTTCTTGATAGAGTGAACTTAATAGAACTACAATGTGTGCAGTTCAAACATGTAAAAGACACATGCAATAAAAGAAAAACTATAAATTGGCAATGTTAATAAGTCTGCATGTGTGAATTAGCACAGAGCTGGTCCACATTTCCCATTTAGCCACTGGGAATGCATCAGGGAATAGCAGGCTGATGGAAGACAGGCTAAATATAAACTCTGTGAATTTGCATCACAGGTTCTCTGCAGAAAAGAGTGAGGTGGATATACAGCGTAGCATCACATGAGGTCAAGATCATCTCTGCTTTGTGATAATGGAGTGGTCATCTTTTTGAGTTGCAGCCCAGGACAAATGGCCAAATGGGAACTATTTAAAAGAAAACTCCACGCCTCAATACTTGTACAAACTTTGTGTTATGTCGAATATACTTTGTGGGATATTTTTCTTGTCTTGTGATTGACTTTGTGGTGCTCTCAGTCCCTAAGCATGTCCTGGTTCTATTTTAATTGGCTTAGTAATGACATATTGTTCCTTCTGCCTCAACTTGATACAGAAAGTTTTGCGCATTTGTGACTTTGATGGTATACCTCCTTTCTGTGTTTTGACAACAAGGGAATGTGTTTTTCAGGAAATCAGTGCATGTGCATGCTTGTGTATATGTGTTTATGAATCTGCCTGTATACGTTCTTCTGGACATCAGAACAGATACAAATGTATTTCATATGTCTGTGTGTGTGTGTCTGTGAATGTGTATCGAACTTTATATCAAAACAGGCTTCACCATTTCATGTTTTTGGACATCCTAGCTTCACAAACTCCAGATTGACTGTTGCCAGTATGGTCTAAGATAAGCATCTTACCGACTAACATGGATATCCTCTTCCTTATTATTGGAAACAGCTCCCCTCCCCAGATAATGTCTGCTTTTAATCCAAAGTTCATTCAAGGGCAGCATGATTGTGTGTAGCTGTGTGTATATATGTATGCAAAAATTACCTTAAAGATGGAGATATATCACATCAGTAGTCTGGCTATAGACATTTTGCCACTATGCAGATCTCGATCATTGCCAACAAATGCCTTAATGGTGGTGAATGACGCAGGGAATCTCCCTGTATCTCATTGGCATTTTGATGCTCTGAATATCATGAGTTGGGAGTCTGAAATACATGACTCTTAGAATGCACAGATGGACAGATGGAACCCATAGAGACACGACTTGAATTAGGACACACAGATCTAAACTCTTTTAGTCACCGATTACCAACATGCAGATACTTCATTTGGTTATTCATAGAATATGTAGAAGGAATGGTGCTGATGAAAGTTAAAGGGGCATTTCAGTAAGTGATCTATGACTTTTGACTTATCAACCTCTATTGGCGACCAAGGACATCGACAGGTGTCTGGCACAGCTTACAGTGGCCTGCAGTTGACATGAATAATAATGTAAGATCAACAAACTAGCCAACAGCCATCCAGCATGAATACCTGAAAAATATAGCCACATTCCAAACTGTAACAAGACTCTGAATGGCTTTGAATGTTTAATTTCTATCTTTTTAACAGACATTTTTACCCAAAGCAACCTACTTTTTACCTGTTGGAGAACAGTAAAACTTCAGTACAGCAAGAAATTCCAGCATTTTCATTAAAGACTAAATCTATTTGGAGGAGAGGGTGCATCTGCAAGAGAACTGCAAAGTAAGAGCAAGTTAGGCATATTAGGAGAGGTGGTGTTCTCAGAAGAGCTGAGTCTTGGAACAATTATACACCAAACTGACGTGAAGAACTGGCAGCCATGAAGGACCCCAGTTGTGTGTCCTCACGTCACCAGTGTCTGAACAAACAAAATGGCATTTGAACACATTGTAAAGATGACCTCCAACTGCCAGCCAGGACGTACAGTCTACGCCTGCCAAGAAGACAGTGCTTGCCAGCGCGGAAAGGAATGGTTATAAGTATGTTGTGCAAACAAGAGAGCTGGAACATCTCACAAAAAAACTAAAGGAAAAAGAAAAAGAATCCTTTCATAACAGAGTGTGCATTATATTTTTCTTTTAGTTATGGAGTATGTCACAGAGTGTTGGTCTTCGTCACTCCACATCAGTATGTTGTTGTGAGAATCATTGCTTGTTCTGGAGGAATGAAGATGATAAAATGAGAATAGATTGTGGAAGGCCGGTTAAGCTAGCAGTAACTTTTCTCCCTTTTCGACTACCTTGAACAGCCTATCAGAGTGATCTTTGTCATGGCAGGTCGACAGAGTCTGACAATAACAAGAGTGTGTTCCAATCCAAAAATACAAGTGACAGACATTATCCGACACTCAAGACATGCTCGATGGCTGATTGTCGGCTTGCTGAATATATAGGCAGTTAAAGGGATTCTTGTAGATAGAGTTATGCTCCTGCTCTGATACTATTTGGTAGCTTGTTCTGCCATAGTGGAGCAACAAATGAGAACAGTCTGAACTTAAATTACCTTGAGTGGAGGAAAGGCAGTTCAAGACTCTGTTACTAAAAGAAACAGAGTTATCAAGAGGGAGCATAAGCCTGAATGAGCGGGGTCAGATAGCTCGGTGTAGACGCAGAAGTCACTCCGTAGGCAAACCACTAAATTTGATTCAGACAGTAATGGGTAGTCAGTGGAGTTCAGCAAGTAATGGAGTGAAATGTGCTCTGTTTGGTTGATTGAACATCAAATGTAACCACATTCTATCTAGACCAACAGCAGGGTTTTTAGTGTGCATGCCAAATACCCTCAGTAAGAAGACATGAAGAAAACTCCATGGTCAGATGACAGATGATCTGCTGAGATGAGACTCTCAGGTATGGTTAGAGATTAGGCTCTTGCTTACGAGTCAACCCCATAGACCATTCATAACATATGGAGGTAACAACCATGACTTCAACCATTGGTTTGTGGACTACTATTTTGATGTCTTGAGGGGAGTTATTTGGCTACGATCATTCTAGGTTTATGGAGGCTGACGTGATGTGCAATAGATGGATCTCACTGAGAACTTCAAGACAATACAGCAGCCACAATACTCAAGTGTCACACAAAGAGAACACACCTTTAATTAAATGAATAACTTTAAGGTAATGCACCGATTTAAGCGTGAATTCGAATGACCGAGTTAGAGCCTTTAATATTTCACCATCCTTAAAATAACTGTACACAGGACAATTGATGACTGAAATATTTCACATGGTTTTGTTTGATTATATTTTGTTTAATTTATCTATCTATTCATTCAATTATGTTTATTTATCTTTATACTGTCTATGGCTGTCTTCTTCATATGAGGAAATTGCATTTTTGGCAATTCTTTATTGGCTTATTGGCAATAACTTGCTCTTGACTGAAGTGTACCGGACATCTTTAGACAAGCAATGAAACGCTATGAAAGCTCTCAAGATCAGATATTTGATCCCAGTTTTTTTTTTTTTTTTTTTGAAAGTCCACAATAGTCAGAAGAATCATTCAGAAAAATAATAAAAAGATTAAAAAAATAAAAAGTATTTTACAGAAGAAAAAGTGAGATGGACTTCTATTACATCATATTTAGCTAAAAACGTTCCACTTTGTATTCATCTTGGAAATGAGAGAATTTGATGAATGGGATGCTTTTCTTATGAAACAGTTGGATGCAGTGCAGCAGGAAGTCATCATAGCAGACACTGGATGTCACAGCTAGTAAATGCACTGGCTGATACCCTTGATGTGTCCATCATAAGACATATTTCCAAGTGTTTTAGTGTTTCAGTTTAAATGTTGAAATGAATACATTGTTTTTGTATTAACTTAAAGCATCTCGTGAGAATTTTCCTCCACAGTCCAAATCTTTTGTTTCTGAAATCACACAGTTTCAAGATTTATTGTTGTAACTCTGACACAGTTTTGAACTTTACCAAGCAGCTGCGGGGTGAGCTCCCAGAAATACACTGTGTAAAACATGCACTGTCCTGCCTTTGGGAATAATTTCAATAGACCAAAACATGGCTCCTAGTAAAGAGATCTTCAACAAATTACTTGAAAAAAGCTAATTTTGCAGATACTATGAGAAATATTATCTTTTACTTTTGTCCTCTTTAGGTAATAATTAAACTGTATGTTGTTAAAACTATTCCCCAACACTCAAATTGGCAATTGTATTTGGCACATTAAATTTAAAACAAGAGTAATTTCTTACTTAGCATCTGCTTCTTACTGATCTAAATATATTAAATAGAATTTCATCTTTATTTGTGAAAATAGTTAAACTCTTAGTTAATTAATATCCTGAGACTTTAACATTTCTTTTTGTTTAACCCCTCACTATGTATAGGTTACTTTTCATGCTATAGAACAACATAAATGATTTTTACTGCATCATTCAGGACAGGCACATGTTAAAAGCCATAATCATAAGTAGGGGTGGGCGAAAAAAATCGATTCATGTACATATCGCGATTTTTTATGGGATGATTTTAAAAATCAATTTTTCTCCCCTGAATCGATTATATTACGTCATATTCATGTCCAGAAAAACTTCATCAATTCATTACATTAAGTTATGTTAAAACTAGCCCACAATTGTGCCGTGTGGACATTTAAATTAATTTTGTAACTGTAAACTTTAAAAAATGCTGCACATGTTAAGTACCTCTTTTTGTCTCAGTTGAAATAAATGTCAGCTGCTGGACTGACTGACACAGTGTGATGTGCATTGTTTATGGGAACGACATTCATTCTAGAAGTGTATGATTCAACTTGTTTGTTTTTTAAGAAGGAAAAGAAAATTGCAACTATTGATTATATCGAATCGCAATACTTGTAGAATCGCAATTATCAAGAATCGTGATACAAATCAAATCGGTACCTAAGAATCGTGATCCAATCGAATCGTGACCAAAGCATATCGTCCCACCCCTAATCATAAGGTCAGAAATGTTTGAATGATTGACTTGATTTATGATATATTATCCAAGCCTGCTCTGCTTTTCTCTCATTCGTCGAAAATCTGTCACTTGAGTATTTCTATCTGACAGGAAACCACAAAAAGGCGAAGAAGATGAAGAAGAAGAAGAAGAAGAAGAAGAACTGTGGTCAGTTTCCTCAGACTCTGCCAATGACGGGTTGGGCTACTACAATACCAACACAAAGTCTGTTAGGATAGATGTAAACTGGGGATCTTGGGAGGGATAGAACCGAAGAATAGAATAGAAAAGATTTTTACAGATGAATAAGCACTGAAAGCAATAACCAGAGAAAGTGCGCAGTTGTGTAACCTATATAAAAATTTTTTCATTAAAGTTTTCTACCACCAGCAATTAAGTCAAACTCTCGGTGCTTATCAGTATCCATGAGAGAGCTTGGCTGTTAATTCATCAGCAGCATGAAATCCATATTCAGCAAGACAGGATAGCACACAATGGAACTCACCTCTGGTCATTGCTGCAGGTATGAGTTCCACACTAAAATGTGATCGCATTTTCGGCCAAAAGCTTTTCTAATTAAAAGCTGACAAAGAATGGCCTTTTAACACTCACATGGTTTTAATGCTATCATTCAAGCACACCAGGAGGGAATAGAGCTGATTTATGAACAAAGACTCATTAAATATTGAACAACGTTGAGCCTCCACTCGGCAAGATAAGGAACAAGAGGGACAAACTGAGAGTAGACAGGAGCCAACTAATTGGGATGTAAAAGCAAAAGGCGAATACACAAGAGAGAAAGACAGAGAGTTGTATTTTGCATAAAGCAGAGTAGTCAGATTGAGGAAGAAAATGGGCAGTGGGAGGATATCCGCAGTTGGAGGAGAGGTGAGAATGACAGTCAAATGAAACAGTTACCTCAGGATAGAGAAAGAATGAAAGGAAGAGATTGGTTTTGAATAAAAATATTGAAACAGCGGTAACTCAAATTACACCTCCTGAAGCTCTCTCCTCAGCAATTATGAATGCAGAACTTATCTTTGCTTTCACTCAGTTTCTACTTTGGCTCTCCTGTCTCTGTGCTGGCTATCATGTCTTCTTGCCTTGACTTTTCCTCCCATTGGAGGACCAGTGGCGGTCAGACTGAACTTACAGTTTATCCTTTTGAGCTATATAAAAGACGTGTTAATACAAAGATGGTATTCCATGCTAAAAAAGACTAGTTCTGAAGACCCTCTTATGATTTATCAAAATTTAATCAAATCAAATCAAATCAAATTTATTTGTATAGCACATTTCATGTACAAACAGTTCAAAGTGCTTTACATAAAATAAAAGCATTGTAGCAGGGAGTGCAAGAAGCATTAAAAATACATAAAAGAATATAAAGAGAAACAAGTAAAATCATTTAAATGAATTTAAAATTAGGCAACAGTCTAGATAAGTTAAAAGATATTTCATGCATAGACACATGAGAAAAGAAATGTTTTTAACCTGGATTTAAAAATGTCTACATTTGGTGAAAGTTTAATCTCCAATGGCAGTTTGTTCCACTTATTTGCAGCATAACAGCTAAATGCTGCTTCTCCATGTTTAGTTTGGACTCTGGACTGGACCAGCTGGCCTGAGTCCTTGGATCTAAGTGCTCTGCTGGGTTTATATTCTCTGAACATATCACAGATGTATTTTGGGCCTAAACCATTCTGGGATTTGTAAACCATCAGCAGGCTTTTAAAATCTATTCTGTGACTGACTGGAAGCCAGTGTAAAGATTTTAACACTGGTGTGATGTGTTCAGATCTCTTAGTCCGGGTTAAAACTCTAGCAGCAGCGTTCTGGATGAGCTGCAGATGTTTAATGCTCTTTTTGGGAAGTCCAGTTAAAAGAGCGTTACAGTTATCGAGTCTACTGGAGATGAATGCATGGATGAGTTTCTCCTGGTCTTTTTGGGAGAGGAAACCTTTAATTCTGTTGATATTTCTGAGGTGGTAAAAAGCTGCCATGGTGACAGCTTTGATGTGGCTGCTGAAAGTCAGATCTGAGTCTATCAACACTCCGAGGTTACCAACTTGGTCAGTGATTATAAGGTCCCGAGTCTCAAGATATTTACCAACGCTGACCCTCTTCTCTTTGCTACCAAACAGAATGATCTCAGTTTTGTCTTCATTTAATTGTAGAAAATTATCTCTCATCCAGGTGTTTACTTCCTCCAGACACTGACACAGTACGTCTGCTGGGCTGCAGTCGTCCGGTGACAGAGACACATAAAGTTGTGTATCGTCTGCATAACTGTGATAATTGATGTTAAAATTCTGCAATATCTGACCCAAAGGGAGCATATACAAGTTAAACAGAAGAGGTCCAAGAATTGACCCCTGGGGGACTCCACAAGTCATGGCCACTCGCTCAGATTCATAGCTGCCAATAGTAACAAAATAACTCCGGCCTTCTAAGTAGGACCTGAACCAGTTAAGGACCGCTCCAGAAAGTCCAACCCAGTTTTCCAGCCTGTGCAACAGGATTCTGTGATCTACAGTATCAAACGCAGCGCTGAGGTCCAACAGAACCAGGACTGAAACATTACCAGAATCAGTATTCAACCTAATGTCGTTTAACACTTTGACCAGAGCTGTTTCAGTGCTGTGATGACGTCTGAAGCCTGATTGAAACTTATCAAGACTTCCACTTTCATTCAGAAAGTCATTGAGCTGGTTAAATACAACTTTCTCAATAATCTTGGATATAAAAGAGAGGTTAGAGACAGGTCTGTAGTTGTTCATCAATAGCCCCTTTCACACTGCGACCCGCTACCTTAGCGGGTCCAAATTGCAACTTCGACCCGCGTCGAGCAATGTGAACGCTTGGCATGTTGGTGACCCGTGTCGCCTGAAGCTGAGTTCAGGGGGCGTTGCCTAGTGGCAGAGCGTCACACGAAACACAGAAAATGCTGGGCGTGTACAATGACATAGGCACAAGCCATGCGTCGGAGGTAGGGTTAAATACACCTTGAGGACTCGTTTTTGCAATTGTATATGCAGTTCATGGAGATGTTATTTTACGGGGTGTGGATGGTTACAACGTGGGATGCCGCCGAAGAACATATGCGGAGAATACAAGAGCACTATAGTCCCCGAAATGTGGCGGTAAATAACGTCCTCTGCTCGGAGGCTGAGGAGCTCGCGGACCTCCTTGTCTCCCCAGTTGGCCATATTAAAAAAATGTCTCGAACTTGATGTAGGCTAAAACAGAGTAAAACTTGTCCTCACCTGTCGCTGTTGTTCTGAATCAGCTGTCCATTCTGTCTTTTAAACTCCTCACGTCACGCCACGCCCACGTCCGACCCGCGTCGATTGCGTTCACATCAAACTCGGCTCGGCAAAAAGACTAGGGTCCGACGCGGGTCGAAAGGCGAGTCGAGTTGACGCGGCAGCCCGGGTCGGCAGTGTGAACGCAACAGCGGACACGCTAAATTCGCGGATTAAACGCGGGTTATTCGGCAGTGTGAAAGGGGCTATAGAGGCGTCTAGAGTTCTCTTCTTTAGGAGTGGCTTAATGGCAGCTGTCTTTAGTGACTTGGGAAAAATGCCTGATGCCAGTGAGCTGTTAACTATTCGTAGGAGATCACTTTCTACTGAGGTAAAAACAGTTTTTAAAAAGTCGGATGGTATTATGTCCAGAGAACAAGTTGTTGATTTCAGCTGCCGAACTGTTTCCTCTAGGATTTTTAAATTAACAATATTAAATTGTGACATAACGTCAGAGTTATTTCTAGGTTTTAGACACAGATTAGTTTTCTTGTTTGTCTTTGTTGCGTTAATGTTTTGTCTAATTGTTTTGATTTTTTGGCTAAAAAAGTTGGCAAATTCATTGCATTTCTCAGTGGAGAGGAGGTCTGGGTTTGACTGTTTAGGAGGATTTGTGAGTTTTTCAACCTTAGCAAACAGAGTTCGAGACTTGTTGACATTCTTATTAATCATTTCAGATAAATGCAGCTGTCTGGCCTTGCACAGCTCATTGTTATAACTACGCAGGCTTTCTTTGTATAGCTCATAGTGAATCTGAAGCTTTGTTTTCCTCCATTTACGTTCAGCTTTCCTGCATTCTCTTTTCAGGTTTTTGACCGTAGTGGTGTTTCTCCATAATAACTGAAGTCTTTAAACTTTATTTTAACTAATTAAAGATTAGGGACTATGTGTGACCATGCAGATCAAATAACAACAGTAACAAACGTGGCTACTGTGGCACTATTGGTTTTGCAGATTCCGACATCTCCACCTTGTGTGCAGAGGGATTTGTGAATTGAGAAGAGATGGACCCGTTCAGACTTTTTCTCACACAAATTATTTACGGTATTTGTTTTAAATCCTGACTGAGTTATCGTTTCAATTCAGCTGTGTCACACTATTGCTTTGTTTCGTTCTCTAATGAGCGCCTCACATAAGATTTCATACAGGTATGAGTTGTACAAATAAAAGAACAGCATATAAGCTGCTTTGCCATGAGGAGAGTATTTTTTCATATATATGGTCAGTTATGGATCTTTAGACGGTGCGAAAATTAAGCGAACTGGAAAGAAGGTTCAGGAACTGATTGATCATGATGACGAGGACAGAGACGAATATTCTCCTTGCAGACCCGGGCAGCAAAAATGGATAGATGGAGAGTCCTACAGAGGTCAAAGATAGCTCCCGTCTCTATTCACGTTATCCTCTTCTGAGATGTTTTTGCATGAATCACATCAATATCCGTGGGACTTGCTTGGTGGCATTTGTCCTTTATTTACCTTATAAACAATATATAATGCATATTTAGACTGTTAGGAAAGTAATACAAACCAAAATAATGTTGAACTGCACAGGATTTGTCATTCCTGCTTTACTTTTAAATCATGCTATATCATCTTTTAAGATTTCCTACTCGTATTACAAGGACAATCTGCAGATTTCGCTGTTTGCTGGTCTGACAGTGGTGGCTGTTTGCAGCAGGGTTTCTCCTCCTTTTTTGCCCAAGGAGTTTCATTAGCATAGTCCCAGGACAATGCACTGTAAAGACCTTATGGAGAGTCAGTTCAATGCTTGTATTGCTTCTTTTTATCAGTCTATCCCTCTTTCTTTCCCACTCACTCACTCTCTTCTTATGTAGGACAAAGTATGTGTATAGATATATTTTCAGTGTATCGGTCCCCGGAAAGTAGAATTGGAGATCATCCAAGGAACAGATTGTCCCACTTTCACGTCCTGCAAAAGTGGAGCGGCCAAGCTCTGTCCTCCATATCCATCTCTTTGACTGGGTCTCCACCCTTCAGCCTCTTTCAAAGCACCAGTGACGGGGAGCCATCAAGAACACTCGAGGCCTACTCCAGCCTGAGATGGATGGAATGAGTCACTATAATGAGGGGAAAGGGTACTTAGTTTTTCTATGAATGGTGTAGCACTAGTCGTCAGGTCTGGGGGTGGTGCTCTGATGCTGGAGTTTGTGGAGGAAGGGCTATCCTACTGTATAGAGCACGAGGACTCATCAAAGATAACGCTAAAAGATGATGCAATGAATAAACTATTTAAAGTTTTCGTGTGGATGTTGTTTCAAACTTGAAAACGAGCTTTAACAATTCCATGATCCTATTGAGGAATTGTATATTTTTCAAATGGTTTACTAATGCAGTTACAGGGCTTGGTTTTTTCAAGCTGTAATTAAATCAATGCTTGTTAAAATCAGAGGTAATGCAAGTTCCTAAATGACAGTCATGCCACCCCTGATTAATTTTTACTGGCAAATGACTATACAAGTAATGTATTCATCCTCTCTCCACCCAGAGATTCTGACATTTCCCTCAGTGGGAGGAGAAATGCTCCTATCAAACACAAACAGACCTTTTAATCAACTGCATATCTGATGTTAATCAAATAAAAAAGCGATAACCCTGTTAATCAGCAGTGAAGTGGATGAATCAAATAATTACCCCAAGCTCTAGTTCACAGTTCAGATCCTGCTTCTTTCATCTGTGTTCCAGCTCAATCCTTTCAATCACCAAATCGGCAAGGATCTTCTTTTTTTTTCTCTCCAGAACAAAAATGGGGCACAGTTTGCCTCATAGGTTACACACCACTCGCCTGAGGGTCCAAGCACTTGTGCAGGCACATACGCAAATACTGTCTGACGCTTTAAGCACCACTCAAATGTATATGTTCTGGAAAAACATATCTGCAGCATGAAGAGTCAGACCAGTCATCTCAAGCTTGGCTTGCAGTCTTGAGTTGATCAAAGTGGGCTATCTTTCCCCTCAGACTGGATATACAGTAATTGGGTCAGGTTGAACGTGCACTGAGGCCCTTGCTTGGGCTAAAATTAGCCAGATAGGCCAGGAGACCTCACTGCAGCACAGATTTAGGAGTGAACATCCCCTGTGCTATTTTGAAGTCTTCTCCTAAACATTTATACAGTTGCTAAAACACAATACAGATCCCTGAAACAGGATTTTTCTAACGTCACTATTTCCAACCCATGACCTAGTTTATGAGTTACTCCCATGTGAATCTGAGTGTACTGTATGAGAGTTTGTCTTTTTTTTGCAAATTTTCTATGACTCCATCAACATACAGATGACCCCAAATGAAAAAGCAACTTCACTCTATAATTGAGTATCTCTGTAGAAAATAGAAGTTCCAAATCTTCCCTTTTAGGCTACTGATAACGAGGCACATTGAATTTCTTAGAATATTTTAGTATTCTTCCTGTTGTATTCAAAGTTACTTTGACACCAATGTGGTAATCCATTAGAGCCATTTCATGACGTCATTGTAAGTGTTTAGGGATTCATTGCGTCAGCATCTCAGATCCATCTGCACTTGTGTAACAGCACAGCTGGTTTGTGTTCTATGCCCACTGTCTTCATGACCTGGACTATATTACCTTCAATATAAGAAGATCATAGTTGGGTACTATGGTAATTCATGCAATCACACAGCTGCATACTTGAGTTCTAAACTGAGGGACACATGACTTCAAAGAAAGTGCATAAGAATGTCAGGAAATCAAAGAGTTCAATAAAACAGACAGCCTGTACAATTCCTTGTATCAAGTCACTTTGTCAAGGGTACCTCTTATTTCTTAGACTTGTCCCATGGCTGCCACTAAAACACCTCTGGCTTCAAATACAAGGAAAGCAGGCCACAGACAAACTAGTCAGACGTACAGAGATGAGCACAAATTCAAGTCTTTATGATAGACTTTATGGCAGATAAACAGCCACAAACAGACTGCCCACTAGTGACAGTTTCACTTACCTTGTCCGTCCAGTGACTTAAAGGTAACACTGGGAAACAAAAGTCGACAAGATGCTAATAAATGCTGTTAGACATGGCTGACAAAGTGAGGACCATGTCAAGGCCTGTCAGGCCCCATTACAATTTGTTCACCCTCTATGTAATGAAGTGTAATCGGTTCATCAGACCAGAAAACCCATCAGTCTTAACTTTCACTGTCTCTATAAAGCAGTCAACTGCAATTACTGCTATGTATTCCAAATAAAGGATTTTGTATCAAACCTCCTTAAAAGGAGAGTAACCAAGAGTAGAAGACTTTCTGAAGAAAGCATGTTTTTATGTCTTTCCTCAGCTGTCACCAGATTGCATGTGAACCGAAAATATTATAAAGGATGTTAAAGAGGAACTGGATTATATCAGGGAACGTAGAGACCACTGATCTGAAAAAGATCAACTATAATTTTTGTTCTTCTTTAAGAGCAACCAGCGGCGTTTCCTTATAAAGTTTCTGTAATTAGTGTATCTAGAATCCTTAATTTGAGACAGTGTTAAGAACTTACACAGCTGAGTGTATTTGAGTTTTTCATAAAGTGTTGCAGTTTGCTGGTTTCTATTTTCATGGCTTACGGCAATCCTCCAGATCTTGTCCCCTGTGGGAAAACTCTCCATATGTAATAATGAAAAGCCTGCAGAGTCAAGGGAAACAGACCTTCACTCACGCGCCTTTCTGATTAACACAACAATTAGATTCCACCACTTTCCTCTAATATCTAAAAGTTCAGTAAACATTATGGCGGATGATGATTTTTATTCAAACATGAAATTGCCTCTGGAAGTTACTGGATAATATGATTACGTTTTAGACTGAGGATGGACTGGGTTATTACTTTGTGCATATTTTGCTGTTTTTTTCCATGAATCACAAGGTAATGAATTTCAGTATTTTGCTTGCATATCTGTTTTTCATAGCTCCATATATTTTAATCCCTGTTTAAGTGTCCTGAGGGACTGGTTTAAGGAATATTTCTTGTGAGTTTTGCATCTCTGCTTTATGAACACAGTAGCAGCTCATAGAGGCGAGCTGTATTCCTTCAGCAGTGAGCTGTCACCAGAAATATTCCCTCAGCGTGTTTTTCTTTTGTCCTACACTCTTTCCACACTAAACTCTGGAGAAGTGATGGTGTGTATAGCTCTGTCACATCTGTATATCTGGCCAGCCTGTTTATTGACTCCTGCGCTTCCTTCAGCGATCGCAGAGGACAGAACAGGACTGGGCAGGAAGGATCAGCATGAGACATGACAGACTGCAGTGGTGTAAATTTTCAGAATCATACACTTACTTACGTCCTCTGACGCATCCTACTGTTTGGCCAGTTGAGAGGATGTGCCGTCTTTTTTCTTCCAGTAAATTGTTTCATAATCCCATTTTCTTTTAGCATTACCTATAATCTCTTGATCCCTTTCAGGCATTGATAACGTCACCCAGCTCTTTGTTCCATTATGATCAATTGTTCTGTGTTGTGAGGGAGCCATTAATCTTTCAGTGCCCACTCCGCTCAAAATTGCCCAGTTTGTTTATTCTCTCTCTTTTACAAATTAATTCCCCATGGTGCAATTCTACAGTAAGAAAATATGCTTTTAAAGCCACTATTGCTTGTTGTACATTAAAATGTGTGTGGCGGGTCTTAAGAAGCATAGTCAATTATGTTTTATAGGATGAAAGAGTGCAGAGCTGGGACACGGCACTGGTGCACAGCCCTAGTTAATACTTTAAAATCCTTTTTCAGCTAGGCCTGGAATAAACTGGATTTATGTGTGCAGCTGTATGTGTGTGCTAGACTCTTTTCTGGGGTCCTTAGAGGGTTTTCGCCTTTCCACCAGCTGACACCATTTATACAGCGAACAGGCAACAATTTTGACAAGTCACAGCTGAACAAGTGTGTGAAATGTGGGTGTTGATGAGTTCCCATTTGATTTGTCTCACCTTTCCCTTTCTGCACTTTTTCCTGTTTGATCTCATGCACTACATAGCTGTCAGTGTCTGAGTGGTATTGATATAAGCACGACATAAATATGGGATTTACATCTGCATGTTAATATGTTATATCATCCGAAACTCCAAAATCATATCCCTTTTTTATTTTTTAATCTGTACATGTATCGCTGTCAAACAGGTCAAACAGCTGATCATAATCTACAATCCTGGTTCATAGTGAATGAGTAATCTATAAGAGGCAGAGTCCACACCAGTCACAAGGGAATCAATTATAGCTACAAAGTTGGAATCAGCATGTACAGCTTATTTTTTCCAGCATCTTCACCCCCTAAGTCCAGTAGAAGATATCTAGTAGCAATTATTTTCAAAGGAATATCACTTTTTAACAGTAATTTTCCATGATTTGCATTAACTACAAGCAAAAGTAGCTACATAATCTAATTATAGATTCTGAAAGCTGCATCTGATGAAGAGAGATCTGCAGTGATTCTTTCAGCTAATTGCGCTTTTCTGGCAATAATAAGTAATAAACACACACACTACAGAGTTATCTGGTAAGGCTCTGTGATGTCTGTCCCTTCATTTTTTCTATCACACTTCTTCTTCCTCCCCACCTACATAAAAGATGTGAACCAGACCTCAGAGGACATGTCGCCCGCCCGTCCGCCCGCCTCTCTCTGCCACAGTTTCAGCATCACTCACTTCTCCGTATATCTTGCTGCTTAAGATCATTTCTTCTTTTTTTGTTTGCTCTGAACTTTCTTATCTTCCTTTCATATTCACTTCAGAGTTCATACACATAATGTCTCTATTGCTGTCATTCATTTACTCTACTACATCTACTACAAAAAACTTTGGTTTTGAGGTTCAGTTAAATTCCAAACAAAAACATACGTATCGACCAAAAACATGACAACAAATTAACATAAAAAAGTAAATACCTTTTAGTCTGCAGATGAGGCTGTGTTATTCCTTTTTGTATCTGCAGAGACCTCCTCGATAAGCCACAGAGAGAGTGAAAAAGGATTGGGGTTAAAAAAACCGAGAGAAGGATCCGTCTGGTAAAACATAGATGGAGAGAAATGAAAAGTGATTTGTTTTCTCCTCTTTCAAAATCACATTCTCTTGCCTTCAACTCTTAAAATATGCATCAATGTGAGCCAGCTTGAGCTCCTGTATTGTGCAGCCTCTTTTTCTCTTTTTCATTCACACACATCCAAACACCCATGCACACTCTTTTACCTCCTCTATGCCCTGGTATAGCTGCTCTCTCTTCCTCTCTGTCACGTACACATGCATGCTCTCTCCCCGTCTCTCCTCAGCTACTAGTTTGATCCCTCTCCTTCGCTCTCCTTCCTCTTCGTGCTCGGACTCTTCACCATCTATCTGTCAGTTTCTCTCTTTTTTCGCATCCAAGTGCTCTTCTGTTTAATTATCTCTAGTTTTTTCCATTCCTCTCCCCCAGTCTTTTCCTGTCCCACTGTTCCACCATACTCCAACCCCTCCACTGTTCCTCCCTCATCATTTCAGCTGCTCTATCAATCAGTTGCACTGGTCCTATGACATAATTCCCACCCTTTTATCTGTTTCATGCTTCCACACACTGGGGATGTGCACTTCACAGTTTCCTTTGTCTCTGTGATGCATAGAGGAGGTCGAGAAAAAAAAAATACTAAAAAACACAACACAATTATGTTTGGACTTTTTCCATTGATGCATTTATGTTTTGCATTAGAAATAAAGTATGATGACAGGTTTTACTTCTGCATGTGATCGCAGTTTTGAACAAGTCCTGTTTGACTTTGAACAGTCTTTAAAGCAGCTCTGTAATGCCATTGATGAGCTGCCTTTTCATTTTATTTGGCAAAATAAGACATATTATGTATAAAAAAATTGTTATTATGAGCACTTGTGGATCAGGTGATCTAAATCAATACTTTAAAAATAAACTGGATAAACCAATTTCTGATAAACCCAACCTCCACCTGGAGAAGAAGGCAGGGGAAGGCCTCTCGATCTTATCGATCTTATTTCATCTTCTGTGTGAACCATGATTTACTGAACAAAGAAGACCTACACGATAAATTACTTTGTACTCATCTAACGTAGAAAGTGATAGGATGGAACGTGACTTTAGGTGGCTAAAGGGCGGATTATAGTTCTGCGTCTATCGTCTTGACGTGTTGCTTTGCTCTGGTCGCGAACCACTTTTCATGTTATGGTTCTGCAACCTCGGTCTGGAATTTCTCGGGACGCACAGCAGTTTCCCCTCGCGAGAATTTCGGTGGGCGGTGACGAGAACTTCGGCGGCGCCGGTGGAAGTGTTTATCTTTCAAAAAAAAAAAAAAGTGTATGCAAGATATGGATCTGGAGTTGCTCGACATCGAAGAAGAACAGCTTCTTTTATTGGAGTTGGCGAAAATGCAAAGGAGGAAGCCACACAGACAACCGGAAAGGCACACCGAGGACCAATCACAGCCGCTTTTGTCTGCGCACTTCCGTTGGTGGTCTGCGTGCGTCTGTCGCGTAGTCAGGATTTTTCTGAGGTGCACGACAACGCGCGCAGAGCCTCTGCGTGGGGGAGTGGTCAAGATTTTGACGCTCGCAGAGGCTCTGCGTCCGAGCGTCAGAGGCTTTGCGTCTGAAGCATAAATCAGCCTTAATGCTTCAACCATGGCTGTTTACACCTGAAACCCTCCCCCCCCCTTATTCTTCAACAACAATTCCACACTCTGACCCTCATCACTGCTCCCTCCACCGGTCACTCCCGTCATCTCACTCCCACCAAGTGGAAATCCTTAAGTCAACACCAACATCATCCCTCACCCTTGCTCCTCATCAAGGTCCCACAAACAGGACACTACTCCCAACCGTTATACCTACGATTATTACACATCAAAGACGAACAATACGTCCACCATCACTTCCTTCTGCTGCAAACTCAAAGAACTTAATCATAGTACTTCGGCAACACGTGTTAGCTTCCACTCCAAATTTTACCCCAGTACATTTAAGCATTTTAAACATTAGATTTCTTAACAGTAAATACTTTTTATGCCATGATTTCATTACTTTTAATGAATTAGACTTTTTTTTATAATCATTGAGACTTGGCTTTCTGAAGGTGACTCCAGCCCTCTCGTTGAAGCAACCCCTCCTTACATACCTTCATCAACCCCGGCTGACAGGTAGGGAAGTCTAAATGAGAGAAAATTAGAAACCAAAAATGTAATCAGAATAGAAAAAGAAGAGCCAGAGGAAGTGTTGCACTTAGAGGGAATTGAGCTTATATTGCATTATGAGGTGAAACCAGACATTACATTGAATGTGTGTGGAAGGGAAGCAACTTTTCTGTGTGACACAGGTGTATCACGCACTGTAATATATCCCGATGACATTCCAGGAGTTGATATTGATTAACATTAATTCTAAAAGGTTTGACTGTGGTTCGAATGAAGTCAGCTGAAACAATCAGTGGGGTTTCATGGCACTGAAAGGATTGGATTATTGGCTACATTACAATAAGAATGAGTTGCTCCTTATTTGAGCAAGGGTAATTATCCTTGGATATATGGTGGTGAATGAGTCGAATCAGAGGCACAAAGCATGTCATACTCCGATACGATAGGTGGCGCTGTACCCATTTCAACTATTGCTAATAGAGCCACTTCCGGTTGACCCCTTCAACACCAAACTCAGGCATTCAAGAAAATGGCAAATGAAGAGCAAGATGAAGGTACGTCCCTCTACATTTCGTTTGTGATGAGCATGCTTATTGCACAAACACGATGCACAACGGCGTATTCTCCATCGCGTTGTTTATTTTTTTCTGGTTTCTTTACAACAGTAATATCGTCTCTTCCGGCTTCCGGTTCACGACCCCGGGAAAAAATCTTGAGCATGCGCAGAACGCAAAGTCTTATTCACCACGTGCTTCACCCGTCTACCAGCACGTTTATTTTGACTTTCAACCGAGTTATCTCGGGGTCTTAATCCGATCGCGAGTAATCCGATCCGATTCAATTTCTTGTCATATTAAGGTGTCTACATGCACTTAATAACTCAATCTTATTGTAATTTAGCCAATTATCCGATCCTTTCAGTGCCATGCAACCCCACTGACTGATTCAGCATGACTCGAGATCACCATCGTACTCGTATAGTTTAGATCTTGTGTCTACAGGCCCTGTCATACTTCCCCTTTTAAAAAAGGCAAAAGAACAAGTCTCAGGAAAGCTCACCTTCATGACACCAGATGACTTGCACTGCACTATATATTACAAATACACTCAGGGAGCTGATACAACATATGAGAAAGATTTCTTCAGATAAAAACAGACCATGTTAAAGTTGAAAAACCTATACTGGAATAAATAGGGTTGTTGCACAGTTAGCTGCTCAATCTCACCCAGCATGAAAAGGTTTTCTAGGTCCTGTAATGCACCTCATGTTTCACTCTCTAAACCAACAGACCAACAACATTTGGAAAATGTAAACATTTATGTCTGTTTGTAGCTGCATGTGAGAAGGTGGAGCCAGGACAAGTGTATTCTAAGAATCTGGATGCATATACAAGTCCATTAAACAGGACTACTCATGCAAAACCAAATGTGGACTTACAAAAACAGATATGGCAACAGCGAAGCAGATTCTGATCTATTTTGACTTTCACTGAAAGTGAAGAAGCAGAACTAAATATATGTACCAGAGCACTTGTGGTCAAAAGGAACAATAGACATGGGGTTCAAGGTAAACACAAGAAGCTTTTGATAAGAAAAAAATGGACCAGACTCAGTGAATAATTTCCTATAATCCCTATATAGACCAGTGAACAGTGCTGACCAGCATTTCATTGGGGTCATCAGGTGGGAACCTCCTTTCATTTTGTCTAGTTGGGCCCACAACACTTCCAGGAGGCTAGACAGTGATCACTGGCGTCCCAGAGTCACTCCCCTAATGCCATCCATCACTGCTCCTCACACCACAACAACCATCTTTTTTTCCCCCAACCACAAGCTTCCCCAGCCTCTCACCAACTGCACACCAGTCATAGCGGGGTGGGGCTACAAACCCTGGTTCGGGTAGTGGGAAGAAATAGAAGAGGTAAAGATAAGTAGGAATGTGATTCAAACCCTGGTTTGGTGGTAGGGGGTAATGAAAGTATAGAGAGTGCCAGATGTGGACGCAGGTAAAAGACACACTAGCAGATTCAGCAGACAAACTCACCTAAAAACTCCTACAATCACTAAAAATGCCAGCAAAAACAAGGCCATACAGGCCAACTCACCTAAAATGGCCGCCTGGTTTCAAAAGACTCACATGGGCCACACCCTCCACTTAAATACATCCTGAATTTCTTCCTTGCTTCTTCCAAGATTCTGTTTATCCTAAGTGCTCCCCCTGCTGGGCCCCCAGCTACTATTGCTTCTTCTAATCCAAATCCACTGACTGGACCTTACTGCCTCATCTGACACTTCCTTCACTATTTTCCTCACACTCTGTCCACTTACACCCAACTCCCTCAACAATGAGACAAAAGACTTTGCAACAAATCCTCTACATCTTACTTGACATATCCTAACTTTCCATCCTCGCTGCTCTGCTTCTGCCCCCAACTTCACACACCTAAGATTTTTCATTTCATATCCTTTTGCTACTAATTCCTCCCAAGGAACAGTCAGCTCTATGAAATAGACTCATTCTACTCCTAGACAACAAGTCTATATCAGGCCTTAGATTTGTAGAGGCTATTTCCTGGGGAACAACAAGCTTATCTCCTAAGTCTACCTGCATCTCCTAATCACAAGCATCCTCTAAGCTGCCTTGCTTCCTTATTGTCTTATTAACTTTCTCCCCCTCTTGAACAAACTGAATTGCCACTCTCTTCACCTTAGACTCTCCTAAATTTATCTGCCTTCATTTATCTTCAATACCTGGAGCTAAGTTTCTTAAAGGGGACATATTATGCAAAACTCACTTTTTGTGGGTCTTTGTGTTCATATTTGGGCCTCTACTGTTCCTTTAAACACTCCAAGCGCGAAAAAAACCCCATCCATCCATTTTCTGTAGGTCAGTAGAAAGACTTTGGTGATGCATCTGTGAGCCATTTGGATTTCTCCCTTATCCTGACGTCACAATAAGGGAATTTACATATACCTGTCGAGTCCCCACCCTCTAAATTAGTAGAAGATCCGCCATCGTGTATCCAGCATCGAGCAGAGCGCAATGGCTACGAAAGGAAAATCACACATGAAGTGTTGTGGGCTGCATGGAGCAACACAAATCTTTGCATTTTCTCCCGAGCAAAGAAAATTGAAGAACTGCGTGGCTCCAATTAATTTTTGATGGCCATGTCCCTGCTACAATTGGCAAGAATCTTTTGGTGTGTGCGAACCACTTTTCAGCAGACTGCTTCGAAAACCTCGGACAGTACACGGCGGGACTAGCTAGCAAACTTTGGCTGACGGATGTTTCTGTGCCAACCATCCGTGGCAAGTTATCAGATGAAGGAGATGTAAGTACTTTCAAATAATGAGTTTCATGTTTCTATTGCAGTTTCTATTTAGCCAAAGCTAACGTCGCTTCCTGTCAGCCCTGTACCTGCTTAGATTGAGAGATTTTTCTCTCCGTTCTATAAAGGCGGTACACCTGTCAAACGGTAACGCAGGTGTCCGCTGTCTCGCTGCGATCTATTGAAAGTCATCCCTCAATCCAAGCTTTTGTCGGCCGGACCAGGGTCCGGGGCGCGGTGCCCCGCGGTGTCCGAGGAGAGGTGCTGAAACTCGGCCTGGATGTGTGTGTGCGTGCGCAGGGCATGAGTGCCTGGATGTTGGGAGAGGAGAGCAGCAGTGAATGCAGGTCCGAGGAGAGTTGCTGAAACGCGGCCTGGATGTGTGTGTGCGTGCGCAGGGCATGAGAGCCTGGATGTTGGGACAGGGCAGCAGGGGTAAATGCAGGTTCGCATAGAGGTGCTGAAACGCGGCCTGGATGTGTGGGGTATATTTCCTGGCAGCATATACTCTCAGCCCCACAATTTCCACAAGTGCACCTATGATATTAAAGAGATGGCATTTCTAAAAATAGCCTTATTTGGCTACATAGTTGCGGCAGACTAAACATGGTAGGCTGACAACTAAGGAGAGATGCGATGGTAACAAATAAGTATATTTAAAAAGTTGACTTAACATTCAGAAACCGCTTGCTGCTTTCTTGCTGTTTGTGCAGGTGGATCCTCTTCCTCTTGTTTGGGATCGGGGTCCGACTCAGGGTCAAACATATGTGGTTGGATACCGACTCTGTTTGCAGTCATTTTCACACGTGAAACGCGCAGGGTAAACAGTATACACAGCCGGAGGCTTCTCATGAGCGGAGCGGGGCGTGGCCAGCAACAGCTTATTTGCATAAAATGAACAGAGCCCTTTAAACGGCTCAATTTTGGAGAGACTGAAAATGGCAAGAATAGAGCTGGTGAAATCTCTTTATGTGAAAGTGATTTTGTGCAAATAACTTCATGAACATGTTTTGTATCGCTCATAGACCAATTCTAACTTGTTTAAAGAGGTAAAATATGTCTCCTTTAATACTTGGTTATGTCGCCATGTATACCAGCCTTGTGACAGACAAAACTTACAACCTGACAAAATATGCCTTAAGGTTGCAGTAGCTGAACATATAATAATAAAAGGTGTTAAACATGTCTCTATAACTCCCAAATCATATTTCAGGCCGCACCAAAGACAACTGAACTTCCACTGAAACCAGAAGCTGAGGCAGTCATAGCACCTATAGTGACAGATTCTCTTAAAGGCCTACAGAAAGCTGACACTACACCCAATACATAATGATAATACATACACAGAGGAACAATAATGATCATTGGACCCTACACCAAAACATTTCATAAACGCATGAAATTTGCGATTTCGAATTTGCCGCTTGGAAATCCAGGTGGATTCCTGTCTACACTGCAGGGAGCTGAACACGACGGGATGGCTCCGGCTGATTTCACCAGAGAGGAGGCAGACGGACAGGGAGACACAGACACAAGACCGCGGGTCTCTCTGCTTCCTCTGTCCCCGGTGGTGTGAGCTGCTGCTGCCGAGGGCAACACACGCACTTCGTACGTCTACTCGCAATAAAAACTGCACTGAACCCAACGTTTTATATTTCCAAGCGACGTCCCACGGCACACATCGAAATTTGCCGTGAAGAAGCTCTCCAGGTCTGGGAAACTGCTGGCTTCGGTACTAGAACTACTGGGGCTTGTTCAGGCGTCTTGTTTCTGGCTTCATGCCACTTGTTCCAGAAGAGTTCCAACCCAGAGTTTCAGAAGGAGATTTGAGCAGAGAACAGTTGCTCAGAGAGATTTGGAGATGGTTTGAGCAGAAGAGAAGAGCTCACCAGAGTTTGGGAGTTTTCCCATAATCTCAGGAGAGAGCGGAAAGACAGAGGATGAGCGATGCAGAGGACGACCGGAGGAAGCCCTCCAGAACCCAGTGAGACCCCGGAGACGAGAAAGAAAGACCCGAACAAAGATAAGAACAGGATGAAGTTTTCCTACCCAGAAAGCCAACTCCAAGCAACCTTTTATTAATCTTCTGTGAACTTAAGTTCACTTCATCAGAGAAGCAACGGACCCACTGACACTCAGAAGATTTGATCATCTAACCACAGCCCTCGGCACCATCGTTCCCGTTTCCCAGTGAAAGAAGCAACTGAGAAGTCCGCTAAAGTCAGCCACCACAACCAGGAAGGCCCAGAGAGCGGAAGAGAAATCCCCTCGGACCCCGCGTGGTCGCTGCCGTGTTCCGAGCTGACTAAGCAGAACTTCAGCACAGTAAGACCGACCCGTTTTCACCTTAAAGTGGGTTTGATGGATGTCTCGAGGCTTTCACAGAATGATACATTAATCCGAAATGTCAGTATTTAGCGTCAAATAGTCAGCCAACCTAAACTATTTGAATACATCCAGTATCTCCCCATTCCCCATATTTTATTTTCCATTCACTAAGTGTTTTATATAATCACCCATATTCAATGCATCTCCTGTTTGTTTTAAAGGTTCATGTTTTGGTCATATCATTTTAATAAATAGTTCATATATCTATATATATATGTTATAATCACAGATTGTGTCGTATGCTTTCTTTACGTAATGTCTGTCCAACCAAACGAGAACTTCACGAAAGTAGCGAGATATGAGACTGATTATTAATTGATTATTAATTGATTATTAACTGATTATTAATTTAACATACCAGGATCGTAATATTTCAACAGTTTTCCTACCTGACTGTAATTAAAGTAAATTATAGGTAGGTGGTGCCCTAAATTCGAGGTTTTAAAGGTTTATTTGAGACAGTGAAAACGTCTTATAAATCCTTATATTTGATGCAAATGCCCGATAACGCTACACCAGTCAAATGTGGTGATAGTTTATTGGGCCTAATCAGGACTATCCAGGGGCCTAAAATTATTTTAAAATCATAAAAAAATTCCATGGTATATAAGGAATCGATCTGCTATTTCAGTTTTGTGCAAAAAAATCACCTTTCTGTAGGCCTTTAAAGCTGCCGTCGGCAACTTTTTTTTTAGTCATATTAGTTTGTACTGTCATGGGATTCTAGAAGTAGAATATTAAATAGGCTGTTTAGGAAAAATCCCGAATTCTGTAGCTCCCTCTAAAGCCTGTAATCGTGTTTGCAAAAACCGAGCGCTCCCGGCTGTTTTTAACCAATTACGTTAGGTTTATTATTTATCTATTATCTGAGCAGAACAGTTACCAACCACATCTTCCATGCTGAGCGTGAGTCTTCCCCCAGCTTGTGTGCGTGCACACTGGTGTGAACTCACGTGCACAACCTCGTCCACAGAGGGGGAGGGACCTGAAAGTTGTATCAGTTCGAATTTTCCGACTTTAGACTCGGAATTTTGAAAACTTGCCGACGGCAGCTTTAAAGCATGTGTTATAGTAGAATGTTCAGACTCTCCATGTAATACTCCATTGTTTCCTGTGCAAAAGCCCCCACCCCCTCAAATGATGGAGTATGGTGCAAGAACTAAGCGACAGATGATGTCTTTGCTGGGAATTATCAACTTTTGCGGGGGTTGTATCTCTAAATATGCCCACCTTACAGCCCCCTTGTCTGTATTGATCTATGACACCTGTAGCATACCCTGACACGGCAGGACCAGAAGAATATAAACGGTTTACAAATAGTGTTCTAACTATCTAAATGGACCTTAATTACCTTGTATATATGTGGGTACCAGCTTCTAAGAAGGAAAAAGACAGAATCTTAAAGTTCTGATGTGTTAAAATTAATGTTAATCAATGTCAAAGTGCTACTTAATGAGTTCTCGCTTGAATTGAGCGAAATTACATAAAGAAGCATTCAACAACATCTTGTTAGATATATATATGAACTATTTATTGAAAGATAAAACCAAAACATGAACCTTAGAGGACAAACATGAATGGCTATTTAGGGAACACTTAGTGATTTGAAAAAAGGGTAAGAGATTGGAGAAATATTCTGGAATTGCTAAAATTGTCTTAATTTTAGTTCCAGTTAAACTTTGTAGTTAACTTTGGAGTCATTTATCATTTTAACAGTGAATTCTGTTACACCACCGGACCCTCTGAAAAGGAGAAGAAGATGGCAGACCTTCCTTTGGCTGGCACTTAGCCCAGTTAGTCAGCTTTGAACACACCAGGTGTTAAATAATGTAGATTACAGTGAGTATCAAATATATAAATCCATGTCGAAGTCTATAATGTAAATTAAAGAGAATGTTATCAGTAGGTTTTGACCACTGTGGGAGCACTGTGGCTCCATAGAAAAGTTAGTCATTTTGCTTGATAATATTTTCTTCCTTATAATACCAAGTACGATCATGAAAAAGGAATTAAAATACAGCTTGTGATATCACTGAAAACCTTAGAGAACCTGTACAATGCTATAAAACACATTTAACACAGTTTTAGAATTCAACTGAAAGTGAACATGAAGAAAGTAGTTAATAGAAGTGTGAGAAGTCTGTTTCTTGTCTTGCTGGATCAAAGCAGATAGGTGCAACACTTGCTGCCTGTTTGTTTATGGCAATCTCAAAAGCTCACTGCATCCCCATCTGTGCCCTACTCGGTAGAGCTTTGGGTTTAGTAGCTATGCACAATGCATGCATAGATACCAAAACTATTCATGACACGTGTTGCAACTGTCCTCTATGTATCCTGTTCATCCTACATCTTCTGTAACTATCCAAAGAGGGGGGGGGATGCCCGTAAATCTTCCAAAACTCAACACTAAAAGTTGTAAAGACAAAATCAAAAGTAACATAATCAGCAAGTTACTTGAGAAATTACACAATTAGGGCTGTAATGTTGGACCTGTGTGACAATACCGATTCAATTTACATAAAAACTCTGTTGCAGTGAATTGAATTTATGCTTCGGAGTGATTGAGTCAAAGAGTGTCCTCATGCTTGCTTTAGAGTTGCTTTCAGAGCCCTATTACAGAGAAAGACAGAGGAAGGAAAGGTGGCTTGAATGCATTAATGTGCACAACAGAACACTCTATCCCTCACTAAGAGGAGACGTAGATTAATCCTACCACATCCATGCTCTCAAGGACACCATGTCACCTACACTGAAAAGCTTGATGTGAGCTCTTGTAGGTGCTCTCCTTGATGGCGCACCACTCCATGGTGTACATTCGCCTCTCTCTCATCCTCAATTTGTGCTTTCTCTGCCTCTGCCGCCCAGTGTCCTTTTTCATAGAGAGAGCTTTTGTCCTGCCTTCTGTGTTAACCCCTCTCGTGCTAAACACAAGGAGAGAAAAGTGGGTCATGGGCAAATGGAGCATTCAGTTGTAAGAATATGCTGGACAGTTCTTTTTCTGTCTTTGCTGTGGATAAAGCAGAGTAAAAAATAAAAAGCCAAGGGCTGAATGAGTGAGACAAATAATTAATTTCTGAGTTTGAAGCTGTGAAGCACAATGGAAGTAAGTGAAACAATGAAAGTGAACAATGAAAAAAAAAAAAGAAAACATTTTTTATGCTTACTCTCGTGTCATCAGGTCTTATTAAAATGTGCAATGAGATCTCATGCGTCGGTTTTAGGGAAAATCAATGCAGTGCTGGACTCTGGTGGCCATTTCAAGTAACTGAAACGCCACATAGAAATTTTCACAAGCATTAAAAAAGCAAGTTCTCAGTACAGCGAATAACAGAAATGAATTATTGCAAAAGGAACTTTTGATTAGATTTTGTATACTGTTGAAATGATGCTGCACAAAATTAGGGTGTGTATTTGTTTGAATTCTTGGGAAAAAAAACAAAGAAACCAAACATGTTTCTTCACTGTCATTTCTTTGGCAGACAAGGAAGCTTATCTTGGTTTCACAGTTCTTCTTTTACGCATAAATGCAGAAGTTGTTGCTGCTGTCAGTCCTTAAAATACAGCAACACGTCAACTAACACCCCAAAGCCACGCTGTCCTTAAGTAGCTTCACAGAAACAACTGACGGCAAAGGTATTCATTCACTATTTATGAGAGAAAACATTTCATAAAGATTGTGTTGTTAAATTGGTCAATGTTTTTAATTTCATTTTTAACATGCCTAGTTCACAACATCACATCTTCTCTGATTGAAGAGAGATATAAAACGCAGACATTGTGTTTCGTTTGTCTCTCTCAACCTTAACACATATTGTTTGACTTCTTAGCAAACTCATACATCTGGTGTCAGTCTTTGTGAGGACTCAAAATTCATTGACATGGTGTGCAGCTGAGTTTTACTTCTCAGAATTCTTTTTTTTTTTTTCACTAGGAAACCAAAAGGAAAGTAGAACGGTCCTTTTCAACCACCACAACTGCAACATTAGAACTGTCGATTCCTTGAATAGATTTTCCATCAGAAAAGGGAACTTTCTCAGGATGTGTTCAAAAGTTACAAAATATTTCTGTGATAAATACTGAGATAAAAAGGCTCCCAGAAGGTCCTTCAGTGGTTCATAAAAACGTAGCTGGTGTGCTTTCGGCAGCCCCCTGAAGTGGTCATCACCATCTCACATGGATGTGATGAATCAGTTGTTTTGTACTGATGTTGTCATATCACTACCAAGCCAAGAGTTAGTTTACATTCATTACAGAAACAACACTGTGAAAACATCAGGGGATTTTTGTTAGAGGCCAGAACGTTACTGGTATTTCTTAGTAATTGTCATCTGAAGGCACTGAGTAATACCTTCATGTGTCGAAACTGTGTTTTTTTTTTTTTCTTCTCATTAAATAGGAAATTATATTTGCAAACTCATGTCATTTCTTAATGTAAGGTTTCTAATTGCATGTGACAGAGCAGGGCGTTCCCTCTGTATGTACGAAGAAAGCAGAATGTGAATATCTTGATGCGCTGCAGAAAAACAACAACAAATACAGTAGCAAACAATTCGTGTACTCTAATTCAATTAATTGATCAGGTAAAGGTATGACTGTATTTTAATAAAAAAATGCATGATATGCCACTTTCAGGTATGCAAAATGCACTTCAATATGTCACATAATAAGGAAACCACTCATAGAAAGATTTGTTACGTGTGGACTTTGATGTGAGCGCATACTGGTAGACTTAAAGCAGTTAATGCAAACACGGTTGTTTGGGAGCTCTGCTCTGCATGTTCATAGTATATTTAGACCAGTGTTGTATAAAGTACTGAAATCTCACACTCAAGTAAAAGTATAGGTACCCCTCCAAAATATGACTTTGGTAAACGTCCAAGTCACTGACTGAAATGTTATTTGAGTTAAAGTCTTAAAGTATCCGAAACGTCTTGTACTAAAGTATGAGAATTACTGTAAAAATAGATGTACTTAAGTAATGTAATGAAAAGTATAAGTAAAAAGTAAACAAGGCAAATGCAGTTTGAATGACATTTTTATATTTTGGTAAACTTTGAAGGTCAAATACACTTAAAATCTACACACAACCAAGTGCAGGCAAAATTTAGACCAGGTTTAGACAGAAAATACAAACTTTGTGAACCTTTAAGTTTTTCTTCTTCAAGTAAGGTCAGTGCTGAAAATGAGGCGTACATTACACCATTAAGAAAAAAATGAAACAAAAGAGGCTGCTACTGTTATTGCCATCATTATAAACAAAATTTACAGAAAAAAATAGGAGAAAACTGAAGCTTATCTGGCATCTGAAGAGGGAGTCCAGTTTGAAACCCCTTTTGTAAACCTTTCTAAAAAATAAATAAAATAACTCAGTACAGAAAATGCGGCCAACATCACCAAGAAAAAAAGCTGTTACGATTACTGTACTTCACAAGCTATAGGAGGTGCACACACAACCGGTCATTATACAAAAGAAAAAAAGAATTGGGAGGGAACTGCAGCTTATCTGGCATCTGAAGAGGAAGACCTTTTTTGTAAAACTACCTTAAAACCTAAAAAAGGGGAGTTTCTGTAAGATAGAATTTCCACGTCTTTGGGCAGGCATAACATGCATGGGGTCAAAACACTGTTGCGTTTTTTTTCTCTCTCTCTCTCTTTTTTTTTTGTAACGAGTAACTAAACCGAACAATGAAAATGTATTGGAGTAAAAGTATGCAATTAAGTTCGGAAATATAGTGAAGTAAAAGTGAAAGTTGTCAAAAAAATTTAAACTCGAGGAAAGTACAAAGTATTCCAAAATATACTTAAGTACAGTAGTGAAGTATTTTTACTTCGTTACTATACAACACTGATTTAGACAAACATTAACATTAAATGAAACATTATCAGGGCTCAGCTTTGTATCTAAAGACCTTTTTGAGATTTAAAAAATATTGAAAGAACCATTTTTTTGTTGAATAATCCTTAATAATGATTGTGACTATATGCTTGGGATGGGAAGCAGCAACCGGGCATGGTGGGACTGTACCTCTTGCTGTTTTCCTTTCCCTCCCTTGTTGGGTTGAAAGACCACAGTGTGACAGTGCACAGATAATGCAAGCTCTACCCTTAGTTAATCTCTTGCTTTGCACACAAAACTGACTTGGTGATGCTCTTTCTTGTTTCCTGTCTTCACACAGGACTTTGGCCTAAGCATTATTAGTGGACACCTTTGATGTGTTTATTAGTCATACCAAATCTATGTTTGTTTTCGAGCCTTTTGGTGACTGTCATGTACTGTTATTTCAATCGATAGCCTGTCAACCTTTATACAATTTGTTGACCCTTTTTCTTTCATGCTGCTGACACAGGTCCGGTTAAATAAAGCACCTCTATAATTAGAAGGTGCTTTCCAGCCCATTGGAAATGCTTAGAGGCAATAATTTAAATATCAGAAGCATCCACTTCTATTAGTTTCTTCCTTTCTTTATGTTTTATTAATTTCATTCTATCTTTTTGTAAATTGGCCTGTCTGTTTCTGATCTCTGCTTTCAATCGTGACTTTCTGTGCTGCATCTCAGGTGTTGACCAAGATCCTTAGTTTGATAAGCAAAACATTCTGCCGTTGAATTAAGTTTGATGAGTTTAGGTCTGCTGCTAGAAAAAAAAAAAAAAGATGAAGAAGAGATCTTTCAGAAGAGGGGAAGTGGATTATAGGTGCAATTAAGGTTGCAAAAATGCTTGTATTTTGTTTCTCTTCTGCAGGCCTTTTGTGGTTATCTTCCACTCCTCCCCGCCACACAACTTCCTCAACAAAAGTGAATATTTGACACAGCCACTTCGTGTCCGATCACTCCTCGTTGTCTTAGTCAGTGTGTTGTGTCACATGCCTTTTGTCTGACTTTTGACGATGGGAGGAGGAAAATATCTGTTGCTCTTGCCAGGTAAGAGATCCAGTGAAACATGGAGTCGACTGTTGGGTGGTTACAAGTTCAGGAAAGTCTATTTGTACTATGCTTTGTTATGCTTTTGAGATTTTGCTCTGATGTTGATGTTTATTGTACTTTTACATGTTGTGATGCATGAAGTATCTATAAAGTTACACATTCTTTTCATTTGACAGAACTCGGTGTTGTGAATCGTGTTGGACTTTCTTTCGACAGTATATGATACAAATGAATGTTTGCATGAAACTGAGTAACAGTGCAGTTGATGTTTTTATCATTTTGAATTTGCAAATGTATGAAATTATAAATTCAAGTTCAACTACACACAAACAACCAGCAAGACCCAAAACTTCACAAATCCATTAACATTGATCATTTATTTCTAAACCTGATTCCATAGCTAATCTTTTTCAAAACAAATTCTGTTTTTAATTTCTTTTTATTATTATCATTATTTTTTCTTTGGCCATTTCTGAATGTTACAATAGACAGAGGTTGGAGCGAGAACCTTCTATACATTTAATTGATATTTAGAAATAAAATGACTTATCAGTGCAACAAAGAGTCTTAATCATTTAGCAAATTCTTGACATTTTCTATGCCTATTTAGTGATTTTTCACATTTGATCAAATCTGACATTACATTCCGTGCATGCAAAATATTTGTATCACTTTGTGAAGAAACGTGCTCATAGAAACATTTGTTGTCACATCTTTTTTAGTTGCACAGCTGGACTGAAAATGCTGTTTGTGTTTAACAAATCTTAATAACTGAATAGATAATAATGATAAGTTTTGAATCCCATTGAGTCATATATAAATTCCCTTTGGGATAAATAAAGTATTTTTTCATTTTTATTTCATTTCATTTCACAATGAAACGATTGGAACATTTTGGAAAATGTTCCAATCGTTTTGTGAATGATGACAACTTAATCATTTCTAATCTTTGCTCAGTGCACATAAACTAAGAATTTTCTTTTTCTTGCAATTCTGTTACAGCGTTTGTGCTCGTGGTACGATGTCAGCCACAAGGTAAGCAGTATCCACAGCTTGTGCAAATGAGTCAGTCCTCCATGCTTTACCTGCATAAGACAGTTAGAGAGTTGTTGTTTGAATGAAAGAACAACTCAAATGCTGTGATGTTTTATTTCCTTTTCCCTCTACTTTTTTTAGTGTCCATGTTTCCCAGTTTGAAACAGATCTTCATTGGTGACTCATTTAAATTGAGTTGTAACGACAATCCCAGTGGAAGCGCAGTGAAATGGTTCTTAAACGACACTATACTAAAGTTTACAGAGAAAATACAGAGGATAGCAGTTGCTGCCCCCAACAACTCAGGCTCTTATCATTGTGAGAGCAATGGACGCAAGAGTGAAAATTTCCCCATCCATGTCATCGGTAAATATATCGCTTGAACATAAGTACCACTGAGGAATATAAACTCATAAAGATCTTAAGGAAACTTCTTTATTCATACTTGTGAATTTCCCACACAGAATACACTCCCATTGCTTCACTCACCCTTGAGACAGGCCAGCCTGTGATGAGCAAAGGTGGCTCAGTTATTCTGAAGCTTAAAAACGAGGATGGTCTGAAAGAATGGAACTGCTGGGTCACCAGAGGAAACACAACCAGAAAGATTCACTTGAAGCTGCAGAATGATAGTATGAGTTTGTTCTTTCAACCCAACAAGCTGGCTCACCCTGAGACCATTTTCTGGTGTACCGACAAGCTTCAAAGTCACAGAAGTAACCAAATCACTATCAGGACCTCAGGTAGGCCTGCAATTCATTTAATATTATTGTTAAAGATGTCCATCACGAATATTGATTTCTCTAAACTTTGAAAGAACAAGAAAAAAAATTACTTTACAATTTGATTACATATTAACAGACTGGGACTAATATCTCAAAATAATTAGTCATGGTTTGTGCACTTGCCTCAGAGATTGTATTTACTTTTTTTTTCTATTTAGATTTTAGGGGTCAAACTCATCCAGTTTCAATCTTCTTTCAGGTAAGAGCGGAGCTCTGGAAATGTATCCCCTGCCTGCAGTAGCCGGAAGGAGTCTGACTCTAAAATGTCTGGTCTGGGGCGCAAAGGAAGTTAGTGATGTTGAGTTTTACAAAGACGGTTCACGCATTCATTCAGTTAAAAACCACTACGAAATAAAAGACGTAATGGAATCTCAAATGGGAAAGTATAGGTGTCACGCCAAGTACAGGTACAATGGCCAGATCGTTGAGAGCCACCATTTGGTTTCGGATGATCAAGAAGTGCCTGTGCAAGGTACGGAAACCCTGCTGATCGTTCCCTGACTGCTGTTGTCCTGCACGAGGTTTCCTTCATTTAATACTGTCTCTGTCTCCTTACTTTTTCCATTTCAGTTTCTCCTGTCGAAGCCAAACTGTCTGAAGACATGTTGTGCTCTTGTCCATCATGTGTCAGTGATATGTGGCCGCGGTTCTACGAGACAAATGGTCTGTCGTGGACCGACTCGAAGCCAGACAGCTATGGTACTTATCAGTGCAGATTTGTGTCGAATGACATGGGGACGTTATTCAGCAAATCTGTAGTATGTGAGTACCTGTTTTTGGTCTTACTGAATGGTGACATTGTTCCCCTAAATAATTAATGTCTATTCAATCAACACAAGGGTGTATCACCCAGTCCCTGAGAACATTTGTGTAATGTCTATGACTTTGTATGTCTTTGTTTCAGATAAACCTCCTTCAAATCCACTTTTTATCATAATGGTCCTTGTTGTGATGATTGTAATCATAGCAGCTTTAGTTGCATGTGTGTATTTTTACAAGAAGAGAGATACCACAGGTGAGTAACTTCTACCTATTTTACAAGTTTTGAGTGCATGCTGTAGGCCACTGCTTTCATTTACCATCACATATTGCTCTCTCTTTCTAGAGCCAATTTATCAGGATGTGCCTCTGAGGTCACAAGGTGATGCAAAGTATGAAACTCTGCAAAAGGCACGTGGGAGAGAAAGTGAATATGACACCCTTAACCCAGAAGCATCAGGCGGAGAGAGGAAAGGTGGTGAATATGAGGCACTGAAGAAAGAGGGGATGCAAGAGGGGGTGTACCACAGTCTGGGAGCTCAGGGCGCAGCGGGAGGAGATGGGGGTTACGAAGCTCTGAAGAAAGAGGGCATGCAAGAGGGGGTGTACCACAGTCTGGGAGATCAGGGCGCAGTGGGAGGAGATGGGGGTTACGAAGCTCTGAAGAAAGAGGGGATGAAAGATGGAGAATACCAGACCCTGAAAACCAAGGAAGCCGTGAAGAAGCCTTAGTAAAATGACAACACAGGAAACAATCAAGAGAAAAATAGGTCTCAGTAGCTCTTATTATTAAGCAAAATTATATTTATTTCAAACTAGAAGTTCAAATTCAATAATAAAACAGATCAGATAACTTAGGTGTTTTTCATGCTTGGACTCCTGAGTTTTGTTGGAGAGTAAAGAAAAAAGGCAAATCTGTATCTGTAGTGAAGTGTTTATGTTAATCATGTGATTATCAAAGAGAAATGTGTCATCACAGGTTACAAAAACCGAAAAATATCCATCTTGGGACACCAGCAGAGAAAAACCAACCACAAATCCAGTGTATCTGTGTCCACACAGTGTTATTGTTCTTTGAAGTGTTTGTGCTTGAATGTAATCAACACATTTTTCCATCGATGACACCCATTGGTCATTGTACATACAAGTCATATCGTCATTTAGCATTTTGCAACAACAATACAGTGGAGTTGAATATCATTGCATGCTTTTGGGTCATTTGTACATAAGAAAAGTTTGTGTTCATCTTTAAGTATGCTCCCATATATTTCATTTTAAACAGTTTAAATGCTAAATACATGAACTTATACATGTTGCTGACCGAATGTAATGCACTCTATATCCTGAAATAAATATATTTTTTATCAAATCTTAACCTATCGTAACCTTATTGACGTTTGAACATCTTTCTCTATGCATTCATTTTCCACACCCACTTTATTCTACTCAAGGTCATAGGGATATATGTTTATCTCACCCCTTAAAGAAGTTTTGTTATCACAAATGAAAAATCTCAGACAAAAAAGCAGCCTTCTTAAGAACCAAATAATGAAAGAAAGCTTTACTGCATTTGAGAGTGGGGCCAGTCTCTCTGCTTTTATCAAAAAAAGAAAAGAAAATTCTGCTCCGTTTACCCTTTTTCCAAGTCTTTCATTAATTAAGGTATTCTCTGAAGAAGGCCCAAGATGCACATGAGTGACAATGCATTTTCATTACCTGTTTAATTCTGAGATAAGTGGGGGGGGTTTTATGTGGTGATGCATAGTATTTGTACCAACCACCATTACATAGAGGCGGACATTACACAGTGAAACCTCACACAATCCTCCAAAACCTTCCAAGTTCATACATATGTTTAAATATCTAAAAACTTCAGATCACCCACTAGAGATTTAATTGAAGGCAAAATAACTGAAGTACACCCCTCACCCAGACACAATGGTACAGTCCAACAATGTGGGTATTGGAGGCAATATGCTGACAAATGTCAAGCGTGTACACACAGAGTATAAGTATGGTGCAAACCTGTCTTTAGTGTGGATTTTTACTACTCCAGACTTAGTCGGATGCGAAACTGAAGCTTTTTAAAGATCCACAAAAATGCTGTGACCTCATCTTGTTTGAAATCCTCAGTTTAAAAGATGTTGTTTTGTACCGTGCATATAAAGAATGTTGTATGCATTTATGTCTTCATATCAGCTCCAAAAAATAAGATTATAGAGTTGCATTAGAGATTAATCTCTAGATATTTTTCACAAGAAGTTACAGTTGGCCCTTGACACCAGTAGTTTAATCTAATCTAACACTGTCCTTCCCCCATCTCGAAACCTAACAGTTAGGTCCAAAGGCCTTATATGCAGATTGTGTGCATGTTTGCAGATTCGCTGACTTAGCTGTGCAGTTCCCCAAACGGGACCGAGTGAATGGTCCTCCTGACTCCTCGTCTTCTGTATCTGGCGCCTTCAGTCGACTGTTCTTTGACCTGATCCACCAATTCTTGAGGCACCTAAACTATTTTTATTCCTTATGAGCAGCTTGCAATGCTGACTGCATTGCTGTTGATTTAACAGTCTTAAATTGTGCTGTCACTAGGCAAAAAGAGCTAAAAAGAAAAAAAAGCCGCCTGTACAGCCCTTTGTGAAGCAGTCTTGTGATTTGTGCAAGGGTTATATTGGTTGTTCACCCATTTGTACCAATCTTTGCATGTAGGCTGATTTGCAAGGTTGGTTTCGGCCTTGTAGTTCCCCCTTCCTGGTGTGAAAACTCGAGTCAATGCGCCCGGAGCTGAGGGGTCAACTATAGTTTATTATAGCCAATCTTTATTTTGTAGTTTTATTACTGTCTTTGGGCGGGAGTGTTTTCAAACTTGTTCTAGCCCTGTCTGTTTTCAGTTGGTGTACATTTTATTTTGATCCCTGAACAATAAATGACTTTACTTCATACATTTGTTTTAAAGATACTTCTTCTTTTCTTGGCTGTGCTGGGTTTTAACCATAATGCTAATTCTCATAAATCCCACAAGAGGTAGAGGTAGTGTTGCAATACCATCAGATGTCAGAGATGACAAAAATTTATTTCACCCTCTTCCTCTTCCATCTCCTCCTTCCTCTTTTTATTGTAGACACCAGAGCAGGGTGCTGAATGAGAGCTTCCTACTGGCCAAGCAAAACGTGTTTTCCCCGTGTTTTGATACCATCAATATTCACTTTTCTTTATCATATCCATTTTTCTTGTGTTTTGGGTCAGTGATCAATACGCAGTCTGCAGGGGTGGATTTGGAGTAACATGAAACAGTGCCACAGGTTTAAAGGCTTGCTTCATATGTGCCTGAACACAAAGCATGAAGGTAAGTTGTGTTTAAAACAGTGACATATCAAAATACATTACTGTCATCTATTGATAGCAAGATCATATAAAACCAAACACTGCAGCCATAACAATGGCAGACATATGTCAGTGAAAACCAATGAAAATAGCTTCAAGTACTGCACATAGATTAACGCCTCTATGTTTTATTGTACAATATGTTTCACATGTACATGATGTTCATACAGTTTTAGTTTACGGTCAACAAATTTAATAACAAATCAATGCAAAATGACGAGAACAGTAAAAATTCTAACATTTCAAATTGACTCTTGGAACAGTACCACCCCCATCACCTAAGACAGGGAGATTCTCTTTTTTAAATCCCCCATTCAATAAGCTATATACATTTCAACATCTACCAACAGATTCAAAAAAACAAAAAAACAAGCAAACGGAGAGCTAACCGCTCATCAACAAGGAATTGTCATTGCTTTATTGTAGATTATCAGCCCTTTAGTTAGGCTACTTTTTTTTTGATTGGCTTTGTATGTATGGATTTGACCAATTTGAAATAGAATTGATTGGATTTGATCGGATTATGATTGTGTTACGATGAATTGGATTATAATAGTCTTGAATTGGATTGTGTCTTTGAAGCGCCTTGAGATGAGATTTGTTGTAATTTGGCGCTATATATACATAAAATCTAATTGAATTGAATAGAATTTTAGTTTCACTGTTCTTGGACCATCTACAGTCAAACGAAGTAAACTGTTATGAAAGTCCACCTTGAAAACTGAAATGTTTCCCCACTGCCTCAGCTCAATGGGACGAGAAACTAGCTTGTGCTGGAGCCACAAACTGCTTCTCTGAAAAAACTGAACATTAATGAAGCATCTATTACATGGAAAGCATATGGAACAAAATTTAGATGTTGGATTTGGAAAAAAAAAGTCTCAAGGAGGCCCATCAGACAAATAAAGGGTCTTAAAACTAAAACTAAAATCACAAAGATGTTGTTATTTCGCTGCTTACTGACATTCCTTAAAGTTCTAAACATTTTTAATCCTCAGTTTGCACGCAGGCAGACAGGCTAGAGGCCCACTACATTATATGGTTTTTTTTGTTCCTATTCCACAAAGAAATAAGGACTCCATCTACTTCAAAGAAATCTGGGTACAGTAAGAGGTGTTCAGATGTTCATTGCTTTCTCAGTGAGTAAGTAAACCAATACCACAGAACAAAATATTTTGTTGTATTGGCACAATGCTTTTCTTAAATGTGTGCAGATTAAGGACAAAAATGAACACTGTTTTTAGGAGAACTTTCTTGTTTTAACTTCAGTGGAGTTGCTTACTCTACTCCGGATTGCAGATACTCCACATCCGGAAACAAACAACTCAACTAACACAGATGTGAGCGTGATATGACTTTTGCAGTCTTTGATATTTGAAATATGATACCAAGACAGTTAATATAGAAACTTCTACAATTATTTAACATAAAAGAAAGCCACATCAGGCCTAAAGCACAGACCTGCTTCAACAAAAAAGGCTACTGAGTCCTAAAACATACAATTTCAATCACACACAGTCAAACATTTTACATTTGCTAACGTCTTCATCTCCTCTGTGCAGTCTCTCTGAAATCAGTTCAGTTGTAAGTCAGACTCGCTGAGAATCGCCCCATCCCGCTCTCCATTTTCAATCCACACTTCCAAAGTGCCATCAGTCTGTGGTTCCACACTGTCAGTAGACTGTTTGTGCCTCACTACGAGGTTGTGTGCGGAGGATCGACTGTTTTTATGTTAAATCTCGTTCGCCCTCTCCTCCATAAAGATAATTGTTGGTCCCAGCTGGTTGGACATACTCCTCGGTTTTCTCCCAATCTGAGACCCAGCCTCCTCCCCCTCCGCCGTTTGGATCAGATGCCTGGTTCGTGGCTCCATAACCCGCTCCACCAGTTGTGCGATACAGTTCCTCTGTCTCATTTGCAAGCTCGTCTTCATCCAGAATGCCGCATTTCTCATCGCTCAGCTCCTCTGGCTCGGCCCAGGGTTGTTTCTCACCAGATGCAAAGAGACCTGTGAAATCAATTATATGATTCAGTTACAGACAGCGCTGACGGCAAATACACAGGATATGTTTGACTCTGACTTTATCAAATTTATTGAAAGGGGGAAAATACACACACCATAGAATATAACACCTCCATAATGAACAAGTGAGGCGATGAGAAATACACCCTGCCACTCCTCTCGTGTCTATCAAAGAGAAGTGACAAAAAACAACATAAAAGAGAAATGTGAGCATGAAAAACACATTGTGACTTTAAAAATAACATATTCTGGAGTCAAAATGTATCAACAGATTTGCACATGATGACTCAAAGAGCATAGAGTCAGGTTTTGGTATATTGAGCTGCTCTCACTGCATAATTACATTAATTTTCGCCTCTGACAGGAAGACACACAGTTGTCTTAAATAACTTGAGACACATAATATATTACTGACCACCATGAAAAAAGAAGTGCATCTTCAGACAAACAAAAACATATTTTTCCATCTGGATATAAATGTGTCAGTGTGCAATGTACAAGCATACACTTGAGAGAGTTAGAGAACACGGATGTTTAGAATTTGCTCTCACCTTGTGTTTTGTCATGGCACCAACTATAAGAGGGCAAACCATACCAGACAGAGTTCCCACACCGTTGGAGATACCCATGAGGATACTAGCATATCGTGGTGCAATGTCCAGGTGGTTGACATTGAAACCTTATGGGGAATGATAAACATCATCAGCCTTTAGGTGTTGAAACAATAATTATTTCTATGATAAACCTCCAAAATCTATAAATTTGTGATCAGTATTTATTATGAGGAACACACTGTATATCACCTGAAATGGCAAAACCAGAGAAACCCACTGCCATGACTAAGAATGAGATGGCAACTCCCTTTGTATGTGAGAAACCGACTACGAGCAGCAGGGTAGCCTCCATCCCAAACCCTGATGCGGATAAGGGCATGCAGACAAACACACAGTTAGTTTAATGTTTTACTTCTTAACTGAAGTGTTCTCTTTTTAATCTAGTCATAAATTGAAGTTGGCTGGGCAGTTATGTCAAGTTGCGGAGAGATGTATGCTACATGCTTCTACATTACATTTTGGCATCAATTTCTCTCAATAGTTCAAAAATAGGAGTTAGAGGCAAGACTTCTGCAAGGCACTGAGTCATCATTTTCTCTTTGCAAACGTTTTCACACCAAAGCTCACATATATCTATAATAGGGTTTTTATGACTAAGCTGTTTGACAGTGTCAGTGTGTACTTTAAAACTTTAATTAGATTATATTCATATCATGTGAAATCATAATGAACTTAGATTTGCAGTGTATAACCAGATTCCCTTTTAAGGAAGAAACCTCAGAAGAGCCAGACTCAGTGAAGGCCGTCATCTGTCTCAACTGGTTGAAGTGCATTGAAAAATTCTGTCATATATAGAAAATGCAGTTTCAATCATATTTTAGGTATGTGCTAATCTGAGAACAAGTTTGATGTCCTGGAAGTAGAAGAGGGGATTTTAGCCTTCCCTTCATTTCTGTTCTTTCTTACCTCCACAGTTCATGAGTTTCCTGACATTGGTGGTGGTCATGATGTGATTACAGCGCAAATAATCAGCAAGCTGGCCACCAATGGGCACGATGATAGTCATAACCAGATGGGGAAGTGCAGAAACTATGCCAACCTAGAAATGAGAGGGGAAAAACATGAAAACCATTTTGTATGCCAAAACAACTACTGTGAGACCTCTGGGGAAGGTCCATCTACATCAATAACAAGGAGAGAAGTGTATTGTTTTATTATATGTGTGGAAACAATCTTTTTCGCGCCGTACGCTGTATCAATTGCTACATTCCTACACACCCTCCCGTTCCCTCAGGTCAGCTGACCAGTTGTTTCTCAGGGTCCCAAAGACAAAGCGAAAGCTCAGAGGGGACCGTGCTTTTTCTGTGGCAGCTCCCAAGCTATGGAATGACCTTCCTTTGGACATAAGACAGGCCTCTTCACTTGTTGTTTTTAAATCCCAACTTAAGACCCATCTTTTTTCTTTGGCTTTTGGCACAATCTGAGATGTTTGACTTTGTTTTATTGTGTTTACATTTTAATTACTTTAGTACTGCTTTTATATTTGACCCTTCTATTTTATGATTGTATTGTATTTTATGATTGTGTATAGCACTTTGGTCCTGTGGGTGTATAAAGTGCTTTATAAATAAAGTTGCTATGGTATGGTATGGTATCAATGTTTGATTTCTATTACCTTGCTAATCTCGAATCCAAACACCTCCTCAAAGTATGCAGGCTGGCTGATGAGGAGCAAGTAGAAAGTCCAACTTCTGCAAAAATTAGCCACAATGATGGCGTACACTGGCATGGAGGTGAAGAAGGCCCTCCATGGTGTGTTGAACTTCTGCAAGACAAAAATGTGTTGCTTACTTTAGCTGTTTCGATCAGAGTTTCTAACGCCTCTGAACTCTAACAGAATACGTGACCAATTCATGGTTTGAGGTAGTCATTTCAAACAAACAAGCATCAGAGACAGGAACATAGAGGTCAGTGGGAGGGTGGTAAGAAAGTTTTTTTTTTTTTAATGCAGACATAGAGGATACGAAATGGTCATTGTTTCTAAATCGGTCTGTAGAGCTTGCAGTGTGATGAACCATTATTTGTATATGTGACTCAGTATGTCCTTGTGTACCGTCCCTGCACACTCAACTTAAATGTGGTCACGTTGTTATTTTAGTGTTTAGAATGACACAGTTAAAAAGCTACCAGCACAGTGATCCTCCACGCCGTTCACACACATTTGAAGAAATTGGAAGCATCTATACTATTTCACTCAAGCCAGTTTGATGTGATTCAATGCCTGAAATATGTTTTATCAGAGAGCTTTGCTACCTGCACTGACCGTTATTGACTGTTGGCTTGAATTGCCTATGCTCTCCTCGATATAGTTCTTCTCCTCTTCAGTGATGGTGGGGTGGGCTTCTGGGCTTTCATACGACACCAGGATCCAGAAGCAGTACCACATGACACCAAAAGTTCCTGGGGGAGGAAAAAAAGTCATGTTTGGGTCTAAACTGGAGGATAGGTCAAAAAGAACAGACTTTAAATGGAGTAACTTTGACTGTAGCAGCTGCTTTGGAGCACAAATTAAGAACATGTTGAATCCTCAAAGTGGTATTTTAAGTGTGATTTTTTTTTTAATTCTACAGATTTTTGCATGAACATGAACCAAACCATCATCACATTTTCTCTGAAGTCCTAAGTGAGAACCCAATTCAACTTAACAGAAAGTTATTCTGCTTGATTGATTAATAGTTGAGAATATTGATCCATTTTTATACATCCCTGAAGAACAAAAGAATGTGGACCTTTGCTTTCAGCTTCAAGTATTTAACCTGTGGCCCTCACACCCAACTCTCATCCAAGTTGTTGAATACATATCACACTGTCATTTCACCTTTGAATTGAGTGCTCATTATATGGATTTATACATTTTTGCCACTCACAAATATGTAATGTTTATTTGATAGGATATTTCATTATTATCTTCTCTAATGACTCTGGGGAACAGTTTATGATGTTTAAGGTCACATTAATGCAAAAATATTGAAAATTCTCCAAGGTCCACAAGATTTCAAGCACATGTCATTTGCACGAGACCTTAATTTATTCCGTTTTATTTATAGTGCTGGTTGGCTGTGGTTTTCCTGTCCTCTGCAATTTCATGTGTTAGCTTCTCCTGTGTTACAAAAATATGTGCGCCTCACAAGTATCTACATTTTGATGAATTCAAACATATCCCAAACTCATGATTGTAGGATTGTATTACATGCATCATTGTTGTGACTGTACACCCTATGTCTCTACAATAGAAAATCTGTCATTTAAGTTAGGTAAAAGTCATTTTTTAAACAACTGCTATGTCCAAACTTGATTTAGAATCCTCAAAAAACAAACAAACAAACAAACAAAAAACGTCAGGAGTGTGAGAATGAACGTCTGTGCATGTAAAGGTCAAAGGTCTCTTACCGTATACATAGAAGACAGATGACCATCCTGAGTACTGGACTAGGATTCCAGCAAGGGGCATGGCAATCACAGCACCTGCATAAGAACCTGAAAAAGGAATTAAAAACTTTTGTTTTTAAGGTGGTTCATGTTTAATACATTGTGCACATAATGTATCTTAATGTTCTGCGTCTCCCTCTAAACTGAAAAGTAAAGGAGCAATTCCTCACATTTGAGAGGCCGAAACCAACAAACGTTTGGCTTTTCTTGCTGAACATAACAAAATAAAAGTTGTTGCTGAGTCATTCTCATCAATTTGTCTGAGCTCCATGAAGACAGCACATTGACAGCATAACAAAATAAAAAAGATGATAAGAGATGGGTGTAGGGAAGTGGTACCCACCACAAAAAGCTGTTGTGGCCAGGCGACTTCTCTCAAGAGGTGGGGCCCATTTTGCCCAAATACCGTGACAGGCGGGATATGAAACACCCTGCACGATAGGTACATTTAAGCCATGATCCAATTTGCAAATAGAGATTCTGTAAATTTTCCCATTTCATGTAAATAAGAGGAGAGCTAATCACCTCAACAAGTCCCTGAAATATTCGGACAATTATAACACAGCCAAAGTGCATCCGTGCTGCTGTAGGAATGAGCATATTCAGGCATGATGTGGCCACAATAGCAAAGCCAAACACCCTGCAAGAGAAACAAGCAGAGAGAGGGGATTTTAAGACCAGGGGAAACCTTTGCAAACCATGCACAGTAGAGAGGATTAACAGACCTGTTTGCTGCAAACTTTTGGCAAATGAACCCCCCAGGGATTTGGGTTACTATGTATCCCCAGAAGAAAGAACCATGGATCATTCCCACTGTTTCTGGATCCCAGTCGAACTGCGCTTTCTGTTGGGACAGTAACTCAAAATGAATAATCTGCACATGTTTTGTTTAAGATTCCAGCAATGCACAAAGGTAACATTGCGACTATCAGACAATATGGTTTCAAATGATGGACATTAGAAGCAGCTAAGATGAAGGAACAAAACAAGAGAGGTGGCCCTATACTGACACCTACTGAACACTCACCAGAACCCCACCACATGTCTCATGACAGTATAAACTACTTTGCTCAAGCAGCCAATTCAATTTTCCACCACCTTGTCCTGTCATGTCATGTCAAAATTTGCGTTGTGAAAGGCAAGGCAACTTCATGCATTTCAATTTCAGCCAAGCTTTTTTGCTTTAACAACAAAAACTTCTCTAGAAAATGTACATGTTAACATTAGGGTCAACTTTGTGTGTTCCCACTCACCACAATGACCTCCTTGTTGTCTCTGAAGATGGTGTGGCTGTTTACCATGCTGACAATAGCTACGCCCAAGTTGCATCTGATACCAAAGGAGATGCAGAAACCAATACCAGAGAGGATGGCGATGATGTAGCGCCTGGGCAGACCAAAGCATGTACAGTCCACCACAGGCATCTCCTTCTCCTGCACCAACTCTGGTCGGCCCTCCGCCGACAGCTCAATGGTCTCGCCATTTTCCTGTTTCTTCTCAAGCGCTCTGTGAGGAAGAGATTGTAAAAAGTGAGTGAATTAAAAACGTATCTTTGACTTTAATAGTTTAGTGTCGAGCCGAGTCACTTTGAAGATCCCCTGTCACACACATGTACAATCTCATGTGAGTGATTATAAAAGTCTTTCTTTTAATGTTAAGGTTTTAGATCTCAGGATACAAAATCACAAAAAAAAATTCTGGTCCTGACAAGATCTTAGGTAAGATTAGACAAATATATCATCAGATGAGTAACCATACGTGTCATTTTATACCGTCTTTATCAATTTAACAAAAGAAAAATAAAGACAGAGGTGAACCCCACAATTTAATAGCTTGTAGAACCACCTTAATCTGCAATAACTTGAAAAAATGATTTCCTGTCTCACGTTACAAGTCTCTCACATAATTGTGGAAGAATTTGGGCCCACTCTTTTTAAGTTTATCGAGGCTTGAAGACCCATCTTTATGTCCTGCTCCCTGAAGGCCCCGCCACAGCATATCAATCAGGTTGAGGTCTGGACTTTGATGGGGGCATCACAACAAACTGATTCTTTAGCCACTCTGTTGTAGAATTAGCGGCTGTGCTTGGGATCATTGTCCTATTTGGTGAACTTCAGTTTCAGCCAAGCTTTAGCTGTCAGATGGCCTCACATTTGATTTTGGAATACTCTGGTATTCAGAGGAGTTCATGGTCGACTCTGTGACTGCTCGGTACCCAGGTCCTCATCTGCAAAACAAGCTCAGATCATCACCCCTAAACCGCCGTTCTTGACAGTTGGTATAAAGTGTTTGTGTTGATATGCTGTTTCTTCTTAGTCAGATGTAGTGCTGTGCATTATCATTATATCTCCACTTTGGTTTCATCTGTCTTAAGAACATAGTTACAGAAGTCATGTAATTTGTTCAGATGCAGCTTTGCTAACCTAACCTATGCTGCCATGTTCTGCTATGAAGCTTTCTCCTGGCAACCATTTTAACAAACCATACTTGTCTAACAGAGGCTTGTAGAATCTGATATGTAAGTTTTTTTATTTTTTTATTTCATTGAACATTTACATCCCCTCCACTCCTAATTGCTAACTGACTTGGGGGAGGGGGGTTGTCACTTGTGACTAATATCCCTCACTGTGGCCTAATTTCTGTTAAATAAACAATGACACAGTGTAATTTGCCATGTATTAAAGAATTTTTTGAGGTTGTATTTTCCCAATTTTAAGACGTGGTAGGGACCACAGGATTTTTATAATGTCATAAGATTTTAATAAAATGGAATTTGAATTTTCTTAATTTTGGAGTAGAAGGTAGACTTCATTTGAAAAATTAATGAGTACAATATGCAGATCCCTCTGTCTGCTGTGTTTCTCCTCTGCCTCCAAAGCTCTTGTCTGAAAGGGAGGCTATCCTGTAATTGTTGAAGTGAAGTTAATGCTTTTGACATTAAATCGGCAACATTCAGTGTTACCATTTCATTGAAAGTCATCTACAATACAAGACTTGACCTTTACCTGCTCAATGTTCCTCTCAACATAAATTTAAAAAAAAAAAGTTTGAATTGGACATTTCAGAATCCCTTCCTCCACCCATATATTAGTGTACTTTTTGCCGAGTCTGTTTTATTTCTAACAATTACTCATCATTCAGAAAAGTCAGAGTTTATGTTCGGTTTATTTTTTTCTGCTGCCGTCCACTGTTGCTTTTCTTTCTTTCAGTGAATTCGCTCTGTGAGTCTGAGCTTTATCAAACTCCTGCTGCTACAGGGAAACCAGATCCTGCTGTAAGGGGCTTGTTATCTGACAGCATTTCTTGGTGAAATTGTGAATCTAGATGTTGAGACATTCTCTCTCCCTGTCAGTTTGACCGCTAACAACCAGAGCCTTAACAAGACACAGTCAGCATGGGTGTCTGTTAGCTTCTCTCCACCAGGGCTTGCTGAAAAGGCTTTGAGTTATCCGGTCTTCTCATGATATTATCATACTGTGGATTTTTTGTTTCGCTGACTTTCATCTCCTGGTAGAACAGGCTAACAACGAGTACAAAGGTGTGAAAGACAAGAGCGAATACAGGATATTGTCCATCTCTTTACTTTGCTGCTTGCTGAGAAACCTTGAGAAACCGTGACCTCTGCCAACCTCTTGTCTAACAAGCATCAAATATGTATCTAAATGCAAAGTCATGAATTAAACATGACATGTGCACTGCTGAGTTCTCCGATCAGACTGGAATACTGCAGGTCCAGCAGATGGAAGAGAGTTCCTTTCATATTGCTGCTTTACGTATTGTACATATTTTGGCCTTCATGTGTACATGTAAAACCATATATCCCAGCGGTGTTCATCTAGTAAATAGATTTTATGGATACTGTATGTCATGCATTAATATATAAGACTGATATCATATGAATAGAAAGAATCTGACACAAACAGCAGTTCCTCAGTGAAAAGAAAACACATGACAACAACAGAACAGCAATAACAATAAGAATAATAAGTAAAAAACAAGCCAGTTTTTTGTATTGTCTACATGGTAATGCAATGTTCTTTGTCTACTGTATATAAACCATATTTTCAATTCTTCATCCACTCTAAAGTCCTTTATGTTTTTGGTGAAAATGAATTGAATAAAGGCTAAAGGTCTGTATGAGACTTTACTTACAGAATCTCAAATCTGTAAACAACCTATTTTCTTTCACTAAATTGTGATTACCCATTTTCGGAACACAGACAGTCTGGAGTCAAGCGAAATATAAGTTTGCCACATATTAACGATCTTGATTTCAGTTTGAAGAGTTTTAAAAAATGATGTTGTTTTGATAACTTGGCTGATTTGTCGAAGCATAATGGATTAATTGGTTCCATTTTAAATAATAAGGACACAAATAATACAATTAAGTGACCTATGAATAATGTTATTAGCTGGTTTACAAATTCCCAATTAGCTAGTTTTAAAAAAAAACATTCATTTGAAACCATTGAGCTTATCTGTACCTGTTGTTACATATTAGAATTTAAAGCCATTTTAAATATAATGCATCATCAGAGGCAAATTTTCAAGTGTCTGTATCACACACTGATCAGAAGAAGCACCCCACTTTTCTGGGTAGGCCTGATTCTTTTTTCATCAGTGATGCAAAAACATAAATATTTGCTTAGTTAGATTTTCTAAAATGGCTTCAAATTTTAATAATTCAACAGCAGGTACAGTTCCTCATTCAGTTAAGGTCATCAAAGGACCGGATCTGAAATGTATAATTGTGGAAACCAGCTAATTTGGTGGCATAGTGTCAGTTCATATATGAAGTAACAGTCAATCAATGTTCATAAACGGATGATCTGTTAGGTATGAGGTAATCACTACATTTAAACATTGTACCTCACTTGGACACAAAACATCAGATTCATTTTTGTGTTGACAAAATAGAAAAAAAATATGTGTAATGCTTGAAGAATCAATAGCCTCAAGAGTACGTTTATCATGTGGCACAAATCTTCATACCCTGTCTGCAGCTATGCTGTAAGCCACAAGGTTAAGGGGAAGTCGGTGGTTTCAACTTCGATTCAAATCGCCAAAAAGCTTACGAGAGCTAAGCTGTAAACAATAATGTTTGCAGCTGTCTTGTTTTATAAGATGTTCTCCCTTCTGAAATATGACATGGATACTACTAACATGCGCAGTCACAGAAAATAGACTGGGAAACAACAGCTTCAGAAGTACAAAACATACATGTTCTTATAGTTACTCCAGGTCTGCTTACATTGGTTTCAACAATCTTCAACAGTGATCAAGTATTTATGATTCTCTGTTTAATTATTAAAGGCTATCTCTGGCTCACTTGGACTATTTTTGTCTGGGTGGGACTCTCTCTTCATCCTTCCTGTCTTCTCTTCATCTTTATTCTGCCTTTACTGGCAGCTCCCCAGACACACTCACAGTCTCACACACAATTCACTACATTTATTTCATCTTCAACACCAATTCATTTTCAGAGATCAAGAGGATATCCAAAAAGAGTTTTTTTCTCTCAGCTAAATGCTTATTTGCCTATACCATAGGTGTCGCAGTGACTTTTCATGGCTGTCCCTGTGTTAAGCAAAATCCGTTGTAATCCTTAAAAGCTACCTGACCTCCTCCCAGATGCTCTTGTAACACATCGACAAAAGAGCCTAAGCACCTAAGCAAAGGAATTCTGCCGAGCACCTTGACTTATCTGGAAACAACCATAGGTTTGAGTCGTGATGGCCGGAAAGAAAGTTGAACTTAAATTACACGTTCTGGACAGGGAAGGCATCTGGTTTTCCCTCCGGATTAGTCTCTTAATTCATACGTCAAGGACAAATGTCAGAGCAGTTCAGCTGAGTAGTTCAAAGTTGGTTTAGCACCTTGGAATTATTGATTGTATAAGACAGAGTCAAATAACTGCCATGGATTGTTTGAAAGGGTAAAATGTCTCCAGAAACAAAGAGTTGATCATAGCAGTCTTGCTAAGCCCTGTGGAAAGACAAAATGTGCCAAATTTGTTATGTGAGAATATCACTCTTGAAACTTCTGATAAACCAGACATGACAAGGCGTGCACTCTACACTACATTCTTTTCTATAAAACTCCAGTTCCCTCCATGGTAGATGTAATTATGAATAATTACTGAGAACTATTCCTTCAGGTAAAGGCTTGTAGAAAACAAGTGATGCACACAGTAGTTGATATTTATGCATGGATGAAAGGAGACTGTTTTATATCAGTGGCGTCATACTGTGTTGTCCTCTGTCTTCGTTTTAAGATCAAGTCAGGTTGCTTAGATTATAGACTGTTTTTCTGTGGCAAATCGAAGAATACATAGGAATGGGAGACTAAGATTTGTCCAGTCTACATAGCCATCTTTCTGTCTAACCCCCCTGTGCGCCCATTTAGGGCGTTGCGTGCAGAGAACAGGACGGAGGAAGTGGCTGGTGGGCGATACGCACAGCGACAGAGGGAGCACCTGAGAGCACGTGCACTCAACGGAAATGTCAGCTTACTGCCCACTGCAGGCTTTCTGTCGTAGGTCGAGTGGCCTAATCCTGGGCTACTTAGAAGGAGAGGGAGAGGTGGCCCAGGTGTACGGTCTGCAGGGATTTACGTGGGCCGACAGCTTGGAAGAGGAGAGGCTATTTCTGGAGAGGATTTAAGTGTTTAGATGCAGCATCAAATCCCGAGAAAGAGAAAGGGGAGTTCATCAATTCCCCCTTGCTTTCAGATCACTGATCGTGCTCCTGGGTGTAACTCACAATTTCTAAAGTCACGCACCCCCGCCCCTCCCAAACTTACAGCCAACAGGACTAAGTGTACAGAGGTCACTCCAATATGAAATGTTATATGTAAGAAATCCAAGTTTTTATGCCACGCTCTTGATTTTGATCCATAATCGGAAATTTGTTTCTCTTATCTAATTCTGCATAGAACTGCTCAGATGTTTCATTTTTTAGAAAAGGCATCTCCGGTGGCAGTGTCACTGTCAAGGTTACTGTCCAGGAATGTCGGCTGAGACAGGCCGCTCAGGCCTGCTCTACACTACACGGTTACTCTTTGGGAAAGTGAATGAACCACGTTATCAAACGTAGGCCTAATCTAATTTGTTTTTAGTGAAATACAACAGTTCGTGCTCAATGATAAAAGTCCAGATAACTGCCACAAGGCTTCTGTAACTTGATAATGTGACAGCGCTGCAGAAAGCTTGGGAGAAATTGATCCAGTTATCGATCCAACGCTTCACCTTACACTGATAGAACAGTTTGGGCTTTATATGAAACTTGATTCTGTTTTTGTGCCAAGGAAGCAGATGGGGGGAGTATTACTTAGCGCTGCATGCACGAAAAAGACTTCAGAGATTTTTTTTTTTAGACTTCAAAGCTTCTGTGCGCTCATAATTCTAGCTATGAATATGTTGTTAAATGCCCACAATGCCTGATAAAATGACTGATTGTCTGCCTTTCTTATGTGATAGATTATGTCGTCTATAGAGACAGATGTGCCAGATTAACCAGACCCGTGGACACCTTGATCTTCTCTTCTCAAGATAATGAGTCAAATCTATGTTTCAGCAGCACTAACTTCCCTCCAGATGCCGAGATTCATTGCCAAAAATAAACTTTCTTTTTATAACATCAAAAGGCAGCTGGAAGCTGTTTCCTAGCGGCACTTTTTCCCCACAGAAACGTTACATACCCGTATATTTTCCCAAGAGTCTTGGCTGCCACGGCCTTAAACCTGTCCGGCCGGATCTCCATCCTTACGACTCCAGGACCGGAACAATGTGCAGTCTTTACGCGCCCCTGTTTGAGCGCACAACCTTCTCCTCTCCTTAGTGCCTCTCACTCACATGAAAATATGATTATACTAGTCATCAGCGTCCTTAAGCCGAAGTTCCGGGGTCTGCAGTCGGCGACAATGGTTGTCCTGAGATTTATTTCACTTCAACTACCTATAATAATCCCAACAAACATTTTCAATCCCTGTTTGCCGGAATCCTTGTGGTCCAAATGAACTTCTTTACACTCTTTGGTGTCCGTGAAGATTGACAAGGCGCCGTGGGCAACTTTCGACAGGATTCATGGCCAAACGGTGTCTCTGGCCATGGTCCTGAAAACAGATTACTGCTGCCTGCGCACTAATCTCTCCAAGTGTGTGTAGTGAGTGGAAGGTAGCATGTCACTTCCTTCCACGCAGACCGGCTTTTTAAGCAGCGACTGTTCAGGCAAAGGCTATTTTCGGACCACACAAGCCTTGAATGGAGCGAGCTCGAGTAAACACTATCCGATCGAAGCATATTGACAGAGTTCCCTGATATGCTTAAAACGAGATGCGCAGACTGACCTCAGTAGGCTATGGACTGCCGATTATCTGCGCTCGTGTCTCAAGATTAGGCTATTTAAAAAAGAACGATAAACTCACAGTAATCACTTATGTCTGATTAAGAGCAGCTTTAAAGCCATTTAACAAGAAGACCGGGATTTTATGGAGAAGTAAAGGCAAATTTCAGATTCCATGGTTCTACTTTGTTATGCGTTGATCACAGGGTCTCCCTGTGCGTCATACCAAAGTCTAAAACTGTAAGCACTTACAGACGCGATCTTAAAATCTTGACTGCCAATAATTTTAGGTGCGCGTCATGACACCCAATTGTAACGAACGGCAAACTGCGAGATGCTTTCTTTTCCTGCATAACTTAGAGATGTGCAAGCCAAAGGGCGCCTGCGCAAAGAGTCTTGTAAACATTCCCGACACATTCCCAAATTTCAGAGAAAATTGAAGGAAATTCTTTTTCAAGGGACGGAAAGCTTTTTTGCAGAGGGGATGAGATTTGAACATTTCCTAAATTATAGAGAAAGTGCAAAGACGCGAAAAGGGTGTTAGAATTCTGTCGTTTTGCTTATGGTCACAGACAACTTGGTCGACAAGACCTATGTTGGTTTTGCACATTCCATCAGAATATTTCTCAGGCACAAGTAGAAAAAAAGGATGTAAAAGTCTCAAATCATATCAAAATATATTCTTTAATTTAGAAAATAAAAAGTTCTATGTGGGATGAATAGAGGAAAAATAAAATACTAAAATGCTTTAATCTGGTGTTTCAATTATCCAAAGATTAAAAATATATAAAGCTTTTACTGTAGGCTTGGAATGGGAGCATGTGCGGTTCAGTTGTTTGCAGTCAGCACCTCACACAACCAGATGTCACTACACGCTGAGCTTTAATTGAATAATTGGCATTTATCCAAATATGACATTTTATAACACTTGTTACAGAGATTAAGTGTTTTATTATATGTAATTAACTGGCTTCATGATGATACCTATTATTTGATCTCAAACGTAGTTTCTCTCCTTAACGGTTCAGCAATTTAACGTTACAGCAGCAAACGACTTCTTAGAGACAATGGACCGGGAGCTCAGACTTTCTGAATTAGAAATAGAAATATCCATAGTCCTTATCTGTAAGAAATCATAAAACACATTCCGGGCTGTAACAGAGCAATGGGCAAATGACTGGATCAAATGTCCGATTAATTGGATGTTGGTTTAAAACAAGACAAAAGAAGGAAAATGAACAAAGACCGAGCTCATGAAGAAGAAAGTGTAGTGGACCTAAGGGTCTTGAACGCAACCCAGGTAGTCAACCCTTTAGCACCTCCCCATGCTGTGTGCATATAAAGCCTCAAAATGGCTCCATTCAGCCTCTTGCTGAGCTGGTGTGCTTAATCCAGGTGGTGAGTAGGGTCCTGTTTCATCCTGTATGTGGGATGCAATCTTTGGTTCCTACTAACATGTTTTTTTTGTTTGTTTGTTTTTTTTGGCTTTTTAGGTTTACTTGCTGCTGTGCTGTTTTGTTAGTTTGCTTGTACAGTTCTGTTATGCAGTTTTGTTTGTTTTGCCCTACTTTTGTTTTGCTTGTGTACTTCTTTGTCTGTTTAGTTTTATTATTGATTAAGTGGTAGGTTTTCTTTTGTCATTCCTTTTTGAGTTTCAGTGTGGTCTGGGTGTCATCAGGTAGGAGGCCAGGCAGTGTGGTGAGGACCTCACTTCCTGTTTTGGCATGCAAGTACACTGGGGCACTTTTAGCGTGTTTGTGGTGGCTTTTCATTTGTAGTGTTGCACCCGAGCTTAAGAAGGAGGGACACACATCCAGTAGTATGCCTTCCACTGAGGCCTCAGCCCACTGATTTAAATTTCCTGTTAGTCATTTGGCTCTTAGTATTGTTATAGCCGGCCTTTTAGCCTGTTAATAAAAATAATTTACTGAATTCGTCTCGTTTAACCCTTTTCTCTTGTTTCTTTGCAGCAGCAGCTTTACTTAAGTTTTATTCCTAAATATTATTTCCAATAAATATATTTGCTTTCTTTACTCTGTCTCTGCCTCCTCAGTTACGACCCTGTGTCCTTATAGCAATTGTGTTTCAGTTGTCATATCTTGGTCCCCAGATGGCGTTGTTGGCTCTAAAATTTCATTCTCTACTCCGCTTCTCGCCACAAAAGGAAGACCATGACTTCGAAAGCATCAAGAAAAAGATCAGAAATGACATGTGTGTAATGTCTGGGTTCCAGTCCCCATTCCAGGGACACTGGCACTTGACAAACCCATTGTTTATGTACGAATGTGTAACCGCATATATATTGCACAAAATAATGGTTTTGTTTTTTATTCTTTACTTGAAGATTGGTGCATGTGTTGAGTTTTTTTTATTTTTTATCAAATCAAAAATAAAGCACAGTAAACAAAATAATGAAAGGACTTTCTTTCCTGTAGACTTTTCTAACACTTCAAACTGAGAAATGTACACCTGAAAACGAAACCGTTACTGACATAAGAATTCTATTCATCTCAAGATTCATTGTCGCCTCTTACAGGGACACGTTGGAGTAGAACATAAAAGAAAATCCAGATTTCAGTTTGTCCCTTGAAATTTCTAAATCCAGTCCGTTCTGTATCTTTATGTAAATGTCTTCGGGCACCTAAATATTTTAGTGAAAGAAATGCGTTTGGAGAAATCCCAAATATTACATATTGAGGGAGTTATTATATTTGATTACAGCTCTTTGACAGAGGCTGGGTGAAATTTACATTTTTCGTGAAATTAAGCAAGTTTAGAGCTTTTTAAAGACTACTTAAAAATGTGTGCTTAACATTTTATATTTACATGTTCTTTATTAACAAATCTAAGTTTGGTGCATTTGATTTCATTAAATTGGGGTTTTCTCAAATGTATAGAACTTATGTAAATGAGTCAAAACGCTACTTTTTGCAAACTTTCAACGCTGATAACATGTTAGGGTTCTCCAGGTCATTCTCAATTTATGTGGGCATCTATGCAGTTTTATGGCCACAACTGGTCAGAAATGTATCTATCATGGCTTCAGACTGACAGTGTCAACTTTTGAAAATGTAGCGTTGTTCCCATCTGTAACTTGATATATGACTTCTGGTTCAGATTTCCCCATTTCGATTAGTCTTCCACCAGAGGGAAAAAAAAAAAAGAAAAAAAAAAAAAGGAAAATAAATATTTAATTCACTATGAATGATCCCATATGACTTTCATAGCTACATTTCCAGTTATAATTGTCTACACAGACATCAGGGGACATTTCTTTTATCATTAGACAGTTTATTATCCAACCAAGAGTGTTGACCAAATACAGGAAAGTTCTCATGAACTGTATCTGACAAACATACATAAAGCACTAATGACAAAATGTAATTGGAGCAGATGTTGTGGTTAAGACAGCGAGAGGCTGACAGGCGGTAATGAACAGCAGTGAGCGACAGATATGAAAGCTGCGTCTGTAGAGTCCCTCATTTTTCCTCTGCATTGCCTTAGTGTTTAAAATCTTTTCAGCAGAATCAAAATGCAGTTGGATACATAGTTTCTAAAAAACACACATTAAACACACATCCAACATATAACAGCTACTTCTCCTTTAAAAGCCGTACGCTGTGAGCTAAAGATTCAACATCAGATGCAGCTCTTCTCTAGATCCTGTGCTGATATGGTTCTCAGAGAGCGCGAGGAGAGGAAGAGGGGAGGGAAAGGCATGGCAGAAGGAGGAGGGGACAGGCAGGGGGGGACAGAAATTATGGATGGGGTGTCTGACAGTGAGCCATATCCAGATTTCTTTACATCCATTGCACTGGAGGCAGAGGCGTGGAAAAACACAGGGGGAGGGTCCATGCAGTCTGTGGTTACGTCTGCAGACAGATGTTAAAAGCGATTTAGTCCCGTTTATGCTTCTACTGCATGTTGAGTATAAATACGATCTCATTAAGAAGGGCAGCTAACTGGAAATTCTTTGTTACCAGAAGTTAAATGATCAGATTTTTTTTTTTAATATAACCAGCTTAACACTCGTTTAGAAACAAGCAAAAGAAAATACATACATACATGTTTCTGACCATTTCTGCAGTAAATTAGCACCTCACCGGTTCCACAATTCTTAACAAGCTTTCTGACTTGGCAACAATTAAGCCCTACCTGGGTCATCGTTGAGCTGGGTGTGCAGGTACTGGTGTTTGGTGTAGAACTTGTTGTAGATGCAGTACACTGCAGCCATCAGAACGAAGGTCCCGACAGATGCAGCGATGAACAGACCGATTTTGGCATTATCTTTGTCTACATGTGCATCTACAGAAGCGCAACACACACACACACATACACACACAAAACCATTAGAGGAGGCGTGCTCTCTCACAAATCTTGTCAATCTTCATGGAACTCTTATGTCTGTCTGATATAAACAGTTGTAGGATGGATGTAAATGCTTTGCTAAAAGTGACTCACATGTCCGTTTAGTATTCAAATGGGTGTTTTCTTCTTTTCTGAGAAGGTCCCGTATGTGTGGAGGAGGAGGAGGAGGGGCTCCTGGGGCCTGATGGGCACTGATCTCCTGCTTAGACTGCAGAGTGCTCTGGGAGCTGCTCAGTGGAAGTATCAGCAGCAGGCACAGAGCTGGCAGAGCCGCCATGAGAGTCATCCGCTGTCTGGGACAAATACAAAAAAAAAAAAAAGTGATATTTCTTTCAAAACGCAGCTCATTTAAAAAGAAAAATCATCTTAACTGCATCAATTTGCGACTCATGTCTTTTGAAAGTTGCCAAATGCATGCTTTCCTGTGACCTGTGGGAAACTTGTTGAGCTTTCTCCTGAAATATCTCTGCGACTCAATACTTGTCGTAACAATACTGCAGCTGTTTTCCACATCGTGTAGCTCGGATACTCTGTTGTATTTAACAAACCTCCTCTGCCTAAAAAGAGGTCCCTCAGTCCTTGAACAACACAGACGCAAGCACATGCAGTTCCACAAAACAAAACTGTAAAAAAAAAATATATATATAAATGGATCGGTTGCGTTTACCTGAGATTGGAGCGAGGAAGTCGTCGTTCTCTCTGTCGGGTGTTGTCCTCTCTGTTCTCCGACTGACTAAAGTGAGACTGCATCCAAGACAACTGAACTCCCCAGACACATCATTATTTCTGAGGGCACACCTGTGAGCAGTCCTCTTCGTAAGCATTTACATGTAGACGGCGGATTACAGGTGTTACGTTCAGTTACAGAAAGAGATTCTCAGAAATAAACTTCTCACGTTTGGTAGAGGCTTTCCTTGCCCACATTCTGCTCTGGCACAGTGACTTGAGAGCTTTCTGAAATCATGTCATTCATTTTGTTGATTGAAAAGGCAGACTTAAGAAAAATGGAGATTACAATAAAGAATAGATCTTCCTCATATAGATATTTGAACTAAATAAGAGCTTAAATCTTTTAAGTCAGGCCACTCGAACGACTGAAACGTGACAAAACAGTACACGAGTGCAACAGAGCTCCCTACTGACACACAGATGTACTGCTTCAATCTTATTCAACCGGCTTAATGTGTTTAAAGCCGAGTCTGTCAAACGTGAAGTCCGAGCAGCTGCTGCGTGGGCAAAAACAAGTGTGATGAAATGTATTGTGAATAACATTCATTCACTCGCCTATTAACAATGAATCAGACAGATTAGAACTGTGCTGTATGTTAAAAAAAAGAATGTTTAATTGAGTAGATTTCACCCTGCTCTTTATTCTTCATCATCAATAGACAGTCTGGACACAGAGATGTGCTGTTCAATGCTTATCAGCTTAGCAGTCTGATATTTGATCCTGGTTTGGAGCACTTTTCAGTAACAGGAGTCTTAAGTGTGTTTTCCATTCCCATACTCCGAACAGTCTTGCACGGACTCTCCAAATGTTCAAGGACTGATGGATACAGCAGAGAAACGGTGAAATGGTAGGGCCCGATCGCTGTATCCACTGGGAAAAACAGTGTTTGTGAAAGCAAAAGCTGCAACAGGTCAGCTGGCTCGGCACACGTCTGAATAGCCTTGACGTTCACATTTCAAGTCACCTGCACTCGTTCGGCAAAACTGAGCCGCCAGACTTAAAGACACAACAAGAGAAACTCAAATCGGACTTGGTTCTTTCAGGGAAAGGCCAGATTAAGCAGGGTTGTAGGAAAAACAAACCTTTAGATTTCCTCTACACGCTGTCCTCATTCCAGCTGTTCAAATATTTAAGTTGGCCCAAGTCTTGATATGCTTCAGTTTTCCCAGGAAGATAATGGCGCAGCAGGTACTGGAAATGTGTTTTGGTTGTGAACAGGAGAGCAGAAATGTTCTTTACAACCCGCCAGCATCTCTGGAACTTTAAGTAAGCGATACAACCTCCTGTCTATACTCACCAATACAATAGAAAACCTCTTTGTGGGAGAATAGTATGAATATGACTGACCATCAAAATCTGATGACAGTGGTTGCTTTTTTACAGAGGTGAAGAAGAGGTCCTCACATAGATTAATGTAACCACAGAGTCTGTAGCTTTTAGTATGAACAAAAATGTGCACGTTTCAAAAAGCAACGGCTGACTCGAGTTCGATAGAAAAGGATTAAATAGCATTGGGAAGGTTCTTTCATTGAAAAGAGTGGCAACACATGACAAATTGAACATTAAATTCTCTTTAAAAAAAAAAAAAAAAAACTTGCTATACACACATCACACACACACAGCTAGGCAATATACACCTTTCAGCCGAAATACAGTTTTAAAACTATACACGAGCAGGAATGATTTTAATACTTTGTCCTCTGAAACCTATTAAAGCTGAAGGCACTGGAGATACAAAGGTATTCAGAAAATGAGTTTTTAAACCTGCACCTTCGAAGAAAAAAAAAAAAAAAAAAAAAAAGATTGTCTGAAAACTCCAATACATCAACTGACAAGCAGTTTTACAAATCAACACATTAAAGGGATATTATCTTTTAAATGGGGTTGTATTAAGTACTTAAGAGTAGTCAGTGTCTTACCTGCAGCAGACAGCGAACCGTGACCACTTGCAAATATTTGACAAAACCCCACTTTGAAAAAAGTGAAACATCCCTTTATTACATCATATACTGCAATTACATGTGAGGTAAAGGAAGAACACGTCAGGTCAGTGTCTTTGTCTCACACCACTAGTTTCCTTCCATCTCAAGCTGTTTTTTTTCTTTTTTTTGCTTATTCATAACTAAAAAAGAAGAACAAATGTGTTTGATCTTAAGATTCTTTTTACATATTTATATTAAGTAAACTGGCTCATCAGCATCCTTGTACAAGGTGGTCTCTACAACACCGTAATATTGGCTTTTCCCCATAAAAATGCACCATTATGAAAATGTGGATTAAAAAAAACAAAAAAAAACCAAAAAAAAAAAACACATATTTAGATATTATTTAAAGGAGCCATGGCATGAAAAATTGTTGTTTAACATTAATATGAGTTCCTCTAGCCTGCCTGCGGTCCCCCAGTGGCTAAAAATGACGATAGAACTAAACCATGCACTGGAAATTATTGTCCGCCTTTGGTAATGTGACCGTGCAGATGGCCTGATCGGGAAAGCCACCGCTTATGACGTGGCGCCTCATATGACGTCGAGGCTGTTTCCCCCCAGAGCCCATATATGGCTATGCCAAAACTGCCTTTCCCCGCCCACAGCTCTTTGGCCAGCTCATTGCGCTGTACATGGATGTAAAAAAATCTGTTTAGAGCTCCTGCATCAGAACCTCTAAAGAGCCAGTGGACAGATTTAGTTTTTTTCTGGGAAAGTGACGACAGAACTGAAGAGATTTGTGTATGTGTGCGCCAAACATTTCACCGACGAATGTTTCCAGATCTATAATTGTGTTGCTTTCCTGTATGTACAGTATAGTTACATAGCTTGTTACCACAAGAAAGTGTCTGTATCGTTAGCTATGCAGCTAATAGCATCAGGTATGCGTGTGTCATGTTAGCAAGCTCTTATCTCTGCCAACTGGGCTGTTGGAGGTGTTTACATGCCCATGAGATGGTTAGCTCGCTCATTTTAGACCAAAACCCCCTACTTCAAGCTTCCTGAAGAACAATGAATCTGCAAATTCAGTGCATTTCATCAGGATAACGATTCATTCATGGTTCCAGCGCTACGTGCATCTTTGCAAACCAGAGCAATCAGATGAGAATGTCAAAATCCTCACTCCAGCTTTCCCCTTCACGCACGCCTTTTTTGTCGTCTTGCTGCGTCTTGTGTAGCACTTGCTTGATGTTTGACTGTGTTAGGAGAGTTGTTCACTAACTAGTTCGTCATATTGTCAAAGTAAGCTCATTTCCAACAGGTTTCGCTAGTTTTACGGCATAGGGCTGCCGTGCCATCTACGTGCCATGGCGATTCACAAAACATTTGCGCATGGTACCACTGGCGTAAGTAAGGCCACACCCCCACCCTCCGCTTTGCCCCACCTTTCTCCTCCTAATTTGCATTTAAAGCTGCAGACCCTAAACAGCTCATTCTGAGGATCCTAAGGAAAGCTCATTTTTGGGACTGGCTGTAATTCTGCACCAAGGCAGAATTTTGGGGAAAAAAACTCAGATACAGTATTAGGGGACCACTAAAGCCTATAAAAATATATAAAAGCCTCCATTTATTTTCATGCCATGGCACCTTTAAGAGCTGCATGTTGGATGAAATGCATGTTTAGAATAAACTGTTCGGTTACACAGCGATCACATTTGGGTTTTGACGCGTCTGAAGCAACATTTACGTTTCACCACGAAGCTCTGCTTGATTTCAACACAATGAGCTGAATTTACTCCATCACTGGTGTAACAGTCCAAGCAAACATTTGCTTTTGTAGAGTCAGATTTTCAGAAAAGAAAAAAAAGATTCAAACAGAGGGCATCCGCAGACTTTTGGCAGTGATGAGCTGCAAGTGTGTCTCTGACAAAACATGCTGTAAAATAATGTAAAACGCCACGTAGCTGCACTGGGACTATGTACACACGAAGCCTGAAGTGACATGTGCGTCACAGCAACAATTTCAAGACGCCCAGTTCATTTTTTTAGTATTGGAGTATTGGAACACAAAGGTAAAAACAGTCTGTACCTTTGTTATATTCTAACACTAGCCCTTTATGCTGCCGCTCTTCTTTTAAACAAGTCTTCTAAGCTCCGCTTTAACATATTTACATTAAACAAGAAGCCCGTAGTTTGACCTCATGGGCGGGCTGTACAGCAGTAGGAAGTTTAACAAGACAAGTTCAATATTGTAACGATGCATGAATGACAGACAATAAGTGAAGCACCGCAGGCCACTTTTGAAACGATCAATGAAGATAAGAACAATAACGTAAGACATTTAAATAAACCGGTGTGTGAGATAGGAAGAGCAGACAGGAACATACATGGTGTTTATGGCTCATAGTGAAATACAGAAACACTGCTTTAACTGACAACTCTGTCAAATCAACAGCTGTGGTAAATCCACACAACAATATATTACTTGTTCATTTTTTTCCGATCGACTTTTTAAAAGTTGTTCTTGCTTCAAAATGAATAAAATCCAAGACCAGGATGATCCCCTTTCATAATGGTGAACTTAATTTAAGTAAATAAAAAGGGGAAAAAATCTTTTAAATATCAAAATATTCAAGCTTTTGTCCCAAAAGCTGCGTGATAATTGAAATGTCTTTTAAAATGGTCCTCTAAAATCTTTAGTGCACACTTGAGGTCGTTTCTATGCATCCAGTGTTCAGGAAATGGAAGCAGCAAACCCGTTCCTCTGGTCCAGCTCAGACATGTCAGACATGGGGGTTTCATCGGTGTTAACAATGCTGTACTGACCAGCCTCTGTGTCTCTGGATGCTGGCCTCCTGCGGTCCAGCAGAACAGAGTGGATCAAACCCACCGGGACGGGCATCATCGCAAATATGATCAACAAAGCCAAAACAGCCAGAGCCCAACCAGGGTACGGTAGATGATCATCAGAAGCCTGAAAAATAAGAGAAGAAGAAACTCAATTTAATCGATCAGTCGAGAACTTCAACCACCGAAACGGCATTTCTTTTTCATTGTGTTATTCCTTTCATGCAGAAAAGTAGGAGTGGAGATAAAGCGAGCCGTAACTTGCTTAATTTTGCCGCTTTTGTGCATACGAGCAGAAAAAAAACAAACAAAAAAAAAAACATTTGCTGTCCACAAGATAAAACGTCTCTTGTTGCTGAAGCTTTTCATGTTTTTCAATGGCTGAGAACGTTGTGCCACATGCAAAAACAACAGCGCACCGATGCAACATCACATCGAAGATTGCTGTTCTGTCATGGACGTATTTCTTCCCATTTCAGTAAGACTCCTAAACGTACCGTTTCCTGGTTCCACGCCATGTAAGTGGGGCGTTTGATGAACATGCGTACAGTGGTGGCTCCCAGCAGTCCCAGCATAGCAAACAGGCAAACGTATTTCCACAGGTACTTGTAAATGACACTGGGGCGCCAGCCCAGCATTGCCTCTATGTCGTCTAGGAATCTGGGGCAAGACACACACATGTACTCAAGTACCCAATTAACATTCACACCGACTTGACATTAGATACCCGCATGGGGAAAAGAAACCTCACCTATCAGCTCCATATACCCAAGACACGCTAAAGGTCTCGAAAACCACCACAATGATGAGGGGCAGAGTGGCAGAGTAATCGTCGAACATCGTCACAAAGTAGTTCCCACAGCGCTGGGTGAAGAGCAGGCCGATCAGAAAGCCAATGATGCAGCTGAAAACTGCAACAATAACAACAGGACTGACATGTTGGGCTAAAACAGAGCACACCTAATGCTGAAAGAGGAGCACAGACATTTGAATACACTTTCCACTGACGCATACCTGATTAAATAAAATGTATATTTCTCTTTTTATTGTATGAGTCTTATAACTGAGAATATATAGCATACAACTACGTATGCCACGTAGAGGAAAAACAGATGTTTACTTGTAAGTTTGGTCTTGTTTTTTGCCAGAGTTTTGAAGCGGTCGCTGAGGGGAGCAAGGATGCCCTCCATAGTGCCAAACATGGTGCTGAGGCCCAGGTTGAGCAGCATGAGGAAAAAGAGTGCAGACCAGAAGGGGCTGCCAGGTAGGAGTGAAATGGCCTCCGTGAAAGCAATAAAAGCCAAGCCGGTGCCCTCGACGCCCTGCACATAAACGGAACAGCCCGCTTTAGTTCTCATGTGCAGCAAATTGCAAATGCAAGAATTCAACACAGCAAATAGAATTCAGTGACCTAAAACTCAGCTTCTTACCTCCTGCATCTCTTTTTTCAGGTCACATTCTGTTAAATTTGAAGGGATCTGGCGCCCAGACTGTTTAAACCAGGCACTGTAGTCCTCTACTGTCACGGATTTGGGATCAGAGTCGCAGAATACTGGTATCAGGCTTTGGTCCACGTAACTGCAGTTGTACTGCTCTGATAACACTTTGAGGTTACTGAAAGACAAAAGAATATGAAATCCGAAAAATATACATTCAAGCATTCCTTGTGTTGGAAAAATTCACAATATAAGATGTTAGGGGAAATTAAGCACACATTTTCTGACCCTTGGGCGGAAGTACTTTCTAATTGATGCTCCGTTTACTCAAGCCCGGTCAACAGGGCTGTAGATGTCAAATACTCAGGTTTGACCTCTCATGCAACATACCTGGCTATGCATGAAATGACCTTGGTTTTGGCACGGAAGCCGAGGACAGCAAACACAACCAGAGTGGCCAGAACCGATGTGAGGAAGTTTATTAAGGAGACAGTGAAGGCGTCACGGTGGCAGTTGTTGTTCTTGGGATTGTAGGAGGAGTAGGCGATGACGGACCCAAAGCCGAGGCCCAGGGCAAAGAAAACCTGCGTGGCTGCCTGTCGCCACACCTGCACATTTGCCCAGATTTCCAACTGTGATGAGCAGAGCAGAAAGAAAAGGCGCGTCAGGGAAATAACCCCATCTTATGGTTTCTCACCTCTCATGCTCAGTCAGCAAAATATTTTGTCTCCACGCACCTTTGGGTAAAACATGTAGGCGATTCCCTCTAAGGCTCCATCCAGCAGAAGTCCTCGGATCAGAAAGCAGATTAGCACCACGTACGGGAATATGGAGGAGAAGTACATCACCTGGCACATGAGGAAACACCGATTAGCTTGTGAGAGTTCAGTGCTCCTATTCTCCTTAAGTGGTTCCCAATATCATAATCTGAAAAATCACCTTATTTCCCCACTGAACACTGAACTCCTACACACTCCTGCCCCGCATATTAATGTTCTTTCCATGTAAATGGCCTTTTAGTAGAAGAGCAAGATTACCAGGTTCACAGGCCAATTCTATTATCCATGGGCAATAATGCAAATAACATTGAGCATATTTGCAAGAAAGCTTGACTACGATTGTGTCTTCATACGATTGTGCAACATATGACTCTTGCACTCCCGTGAATGAATCTCTATACCCAGGTGTTTTCATACGAAAACATTATGTAGCAACTGCATGCATGGCGTAACATTTCATCACTTTACATCGACTCGGAAATTGGTGGAAAGGAGTCATTTCCATCTGCCAAACAAAAACGCAAAGACGACCTAAAAGCTACTGTGTCTCTTGTGTGTTGCAGTGCAAACGGGGGAAAAGAAGGAGGATCTGTGTTTTTCCTGAGGGACTCAACCAAATATTGAGCTTTTAAGAAGTAATAACTGTGACTGTGAGGCATCAGCAGAAAAACGTGGCATCCCGACTCTCAGTATACTACACGTGCAGCCAGCATTTTGTCACTGGGAAGTCATACATGAGTATTGATCTACAGAATTATTGTAAGTAAAGCTAAAGCATTCGAATAGTACTTGAATATCCATTGGAAAACATGGCTGTATTAGAAAGCAATGCAGTAACAGTGTTGGGTTTGGAAGTGCCTTCTCCAACCACAACATATCGTAGTAGTTACAATTTACCTTGTAACTACTTGTCACCATTTACTATGATATAATAATATCTGGCACAGTGAAATCTCCCTCACTTGATATAGAGACTTTTACTAACTTCCTAGGAATTTCTGCACACTGTGGTGTTGTTAAACTTCCCCTCCAGTCACGGTTGTTTTCGGAGTATAGCTCCTTGTGCCCTGCCTCTGTGCTCATTGTGGTGTATACATCTCTGCACAAACTGGACCGTGTCATGCATCAGACAGAAAACAACGCAGTGTAAGAGAAAAACAAGACCCGATGCAGGTCAGCTCCGATAAGCCACACATTCCATTAGTAAGGAATAGTAACCCTGAAATTCAAATCCCGACACATGACAGGGATTTGACCCAGCTGAGGAAATCCAAACAAAGCGAAATAGGAACCAAGTTTTTGTCAATAAGTTAATGTTTGTCAGATAAATTAAGAGCCAAAAGACTGGTAATTATTTTAAGTGAAGTAAGCTTTCAATTGATCAACTGTCCAGAAGCATCTGAGAGGTACTAAAAGACTGCAAAAAAAGAAAACACACCAAGACTAAATCTTTTGAAAGCCAGCTCCCACAAGAGGTCGGACAGGTACCTTGACCGAGGACTTGATACCCTTGAACATTCCCAGGCACACGATTGTCCAGGCTGCCAGCAGACAGCAGACCATGTAAGGGTTGAAAGAGCCCACCTCATCAATGGAGTCTGTGATATCCAAGGCTTTGCGGAACCAGAAATACGAGGTGGGAGAGCTCTTTTCACATTCTTTTACTGGAACGAAAAGAAGAAAAAAATTTTTTTTTTAAAATGACATGACATGACATACACATCTCATACATTTATGGTTTAATAGCTGCTCGTATTCTGGTAGTTTTGAACCCGAATGCTGTGTGTTTACCCGTTATATTCCCCTGTGTTGGACAATGTTCCCAAGGTAAAGGGGACTGGAATGAGTTCCCGAGATAGAAAAGACTCCATGCGAGGATCACATTGTAATAGAGAGCCACAAAGAAACAAACCTGAGGACAGATAAGAACAGGAAAACATGTTTAGCAAAGTGTAAAACAGCTGTTCAGTGTCCGAAGAGTTCTTATCAGACCAATAAATGTGCCGTTCCTCCACCGCCGTAAACATGCAACACATGTCCCTCTCTAGCAGTTGGCAAAATGTGGCAAACGGGAAATTACTGACTGAGGCATAAGTATGCAGAACTAAAGGAGTCCTTTTGCTCTGCAATCATGTGACACTGTTTCCTTAACATAATAATAATGAAACAGGGAAGCATCAATCATTTAACAGTTGTTGTCTTACCACACAGCTGGAGTAGCCGATGCCCGCGAGCCTCGGGGAGATATATTTCCACACTCCAATGCTGCCCTGTCGAATAGCCTGACCGGCCGCCAGCTCCAGGAAGAACAAGGGAATGCCCACAATCAGCATCAGCAGCACATACAGCAGGAGAAAGGCTCCTGAGGAGAAGCAGCCAACACTCTGTGAGCAACAGACACAACCACAATCTGCTGCTCAAAATCAGAACTGTTTGAAGAAGATGCACTCCCGGGAAAACAAATGTAGAACTCATAAGCGGCCATTATTCGCATGAATGGATAAGCACAACAGCAACAGTGTCTCCTTGACCACGTGCCTCGCAGTGGTGATGGCGCCAACCACCCACCCTCTCATCTGAGTAATTGATGCTCTGCACCCGCCACAACTGCATTTGGTAATTTACAATCTACAGTCGTGCAGCAGCCACCTAACACGGTCAAAAGGAATATGCTCTCACCTCCGCCGTTCTGGTGGCACAAATACGGAAACCTCCAGACGTTGCCGAGCCCGACGCTGAATCCCACCTGAGCCAAAAAATACTCTATTTTACTGTTCCATCCTGCTCGAGCAGGAGGCTCAGAGGGGCCCCGCTGCACCTCCTCACCAGCGTAGGCACCAGCCTCCGGCTCTGCACCTCCTGTCTTGTCATCATCAGCTGGCAAAGGCTGCTTCTCCATCTGGGAAAGAAAACGGCAGCAGAATACCAAAGAAACGATGAGGAACTGAGACTGTGGCTGGTTGTCTTTGATGTTTCGTACACTAAAATAGGCGAATGCCTTTTTTTTAGCAACTGTGCAAGTTTCCCAACGTGGTGAGAGGTGGCCTTCAATTGTGATACGCTGTGAACAAGTTTATCACTTCCCCATTACTATGTAGTGTTGACTGAAATTTCAAATCATAAAGAGGCTGCAGTAAGACGTTATTGCATTAAAGAAATTGTTTTATAGTTTCCTAAATTTTGCCCAAACAACAATGAGTGTATTATTGGTTGAAAGAGGGTGCACATTCAACTTTGTAAATTTACTTTCCGTTAACTGTGAGCAGAGGAAAAGTCATCTATTCAACCAGATGGTGAATTACGTCAAGTGTATTTTCTTTGTAGCCCAGGTTTAAGATAATCCCTGCTAAGAGAACCCAGGAGTCCAATAAGTATCCCCGCATACCGCGAACCACAGAGCAACAACGTGGCAAAGCGCATCCTCAAACTCCGGAGCCAAAAAAATGAAAAATCTGTGATAACAAAAAACAGACACTTTGTGTTAAACCACCTTACCTGCTGACCGGCAAATGTCGTCGTGGAAGAGCTAGACGAAGAAGACTGTAAGAGGGAGAACCCCGGCGATAATCTTTTATCCTTCCTTCTGCTCAGCGATAACGAGCACGTGTGTCGGCGGTTTCGACTGTCACAAAGATGCGAATCGTGCCGCGCGCGTGGCTCTTCCTCTGTTTCTATATTTCAAATGAACTGTGAGGAAATTTGGTACTTTGGTGTAGTTTTTATATTCTTCTAAATGCGTATAGTACCGCTACAAGGTATTCGCCCGCGTATTTTAACTCGAAGCCGACGGACATTGCCAGTGAAGCTTGTTTCTTCCGCCTGATGCAAAAGCAGCTGACCACGCCCACTGCTCCAGTGCTGCGTTCCCGGGATGCGCGGAATTATGTGGCACCGTGTATGTGGGGGTCCCTGGGTCCCTGTGCCACGGACACAAGTAAACCTGACAGCTAACCGACAGGGGCGATTCTAGAGTCTGTTGGGGCCCTAGGCAAAAATTCATAGGGGGCCCCTCCGACCAGCGCTCATCGCCCTTACAAGCATAGACTCAGAACTAGGGGTGGCAACGATAATTCCCAAGTGTGTCCATTGAAGCACACTATTTAATAACAAACACACATACAAAAGGTAACACAATACACTTAAAAGTCCTATAACAATATTCTAAGTACTATATCAACTTTTGCAGGCTCATCAGCTATTATGTAAGCAGAGGTGAGAATGCTGATCATTGATGACGGTGCTACTCTTCCTGCTTTTGACAGGGGCATTGTTTTCTTCTCCACTTTTGTCGTTGTAGAGTAGTTAGCGGTAACCTTCACATAGTAGCGACACCTCTGTGACGGAGAAGATTGCAACTACTGGCGCATGGACTCTATATATGGCCGGCACGACACCGTGGCGCAGGAGAGACGAACACATTTGGCCATTATGAATGCTCACAGTGACCTTATGTCTCGACCCTGCTTAAAGGGATAATCCGGAGTAAAATGCACTTTAGATCAATTTACGGGATGATTGGGAGTACATGCGTTGAGTTGACATCAAAATCATGTCATTCGGATGTGTTTTGAGAATTTCGATTTGACCGATTTTAGCCAAAAGTCGTTAGCCTGGAAGTGAGAGGGGCATATCATTTCGCCGCTACAAAACGCTATTTTTATACCTCTTCTACAGCTCCAAACAACATAACACTTACGTGGTAGTGAGTAGAGGGTCCCTAAAGCCAAACCGAAGTGTCCCGAGGTCTTCATGTGGTCGGATAGAGAGTCCAGAATGAATTTAATCAAGCCAGTACCTGCTCTTCTCTGCTGCTCAATCAGAGCCTCTTCTGTCAACAGGAGGCTACCTCACACGAGACATCACGTCACGTCAAAATTCCAACCTGTTAGTAAGCTAGGCTTTGCTGTTGCATACAACTTCATTTCACTTTCGAAAGAAATACTGGACTATGTTTGTTAAAAAAAACGGCAACGAAATTGTGAATTTCCAGAGCGAGTTACTTCACACTCGGCAATCAACTCCTACGGACTCACGTGACGTGATGTCTCGCGTGAGGTAGCCTCCTGTTGACGGAAGAGGCTCTGATTGAGCAGCAGAGAAGAGCAGGTACTGGCTTGATTAAATTCATTCTGGACTCTCTATCCGACCACATGAAGACCTCGGGACACTTCGGTTTGGCTTTAGGGACCCTCTACTCACAGGGTTGGGGAGTAACGGATTACATGTAACGGCGTTACGGTAAAAGGATACAAAATAAAAGTAACTGTAATCCGTTACAGTACAAGCAAAAACGATGTACTCAGATTACAGTTACATTCAGTGAGAATGGGGGTTACTTAACAGGATTACAATTTGTGCGAGGTTGCAGTGACAGAAGTACAGAGCGGCAGGGTCGGACTGGGGAAAAAAATCGGCCCTGGCAATTTTCCCCGGGACCAGCCCCCCCTCAGTGTTAATTAGTATCTCCAATCTAATTAAATAAAAATAAAAAACGAGCACAGACCGCTCATACAGTCAATGGCATGTACCCATAGAAAAAATACACACTCACACACACATCACACAACCTGACTATCGCCTGCTAACAACCATGATCAGTAACCTACACAAACCCAGACACATAATGGCTCGGCGGCCAGCAATCGGATAAACCAATGAAGTGAATCAATCCTGTGAAAGAATGAAAACAAGTGAATGAAACCTGCACTCACCCATTCTGAAGTTAACTCTGCCAGCCCCATAATCTTGCCCCTGCTCAGCCAACTCCTTGACGTCGGGTATGGTTGGTAACGTTACGGCGGCTAGCATTAGCAACGAGGCTGCTAGGCTTGCTAAATCGGTAAGCATTAAGCATCAAGGCTACTGAAGAAAGCTAGTCTTTTTAGCTACGTTATATTATCATCTTTCTTCTCGGCTATAAGTTAACCTTTGTTTACGGCCACTGGCCCTAACCTGACGCGCTAGCTGTCAAATCACCTGGAAGTTTTCACCGGAAGTACTGGCGCACACACACAAGCAAGGGTGTGCAAAGAAAAATAAAATGTGATGTAAAAGTCTTACTTTGCTTATTTATTACTAAAGTAGAGCACTTCATTGTCATTGCATATGTATTAATGAAATGCAGTTTGGCATCTTATCAAGTGTAACGCGTGCATATTGTATAGCATGCAGTATTTAGAGATAAAATGCAGTTATTTACAGCTAGTGTAAGGAAAGATGGTTAATAGATATGTGCAGAATAGATCAATTACCTAGGGAAATGCATGTATGTGCAGAGAATGTATAATGTAGTTATGGCAGTACAATGAAAAGAAAAATAGCATGGTATAAATAAATGTGATAAATACAGATGGAATCACACAGATAATAGGCTATACAGATTATCCTATACCATAAATAGGTCAAAGTAATCCAAAAGTAATCCAAAAGTAATTAGTTACATTACTTTTTTTAAAGTAATCCAAAAAGTTACACTACAATTACATTTTAAACAAGGTAACTTGTAACTGTAACGGATTACATTTTTAAAGTAACTTACCCAACACTGTCTACTCACTACCACGTAAGTGTTATGTTGTTTGGAGCTGTAGAAGAGGTATACAAATAGCGTTTTGTAGCGGCGAAATGATATGCCCCACTCACTTCCAGGCTAACGACTTTTGGCTAAAAACGGTCAAATCGAAATTCTCAAAACACATCCGAATGACATGATTTTGATGTCAACTCAACGTATGTACTCCCAATCATCCCGTAAATTGATCTAAAGTGCATTTTACTCCGGATTATCCCTTTAAGATTCTCATCAGTAGGTCAACTGAGAGAAGGTCCACTTTTGGAAATGCGTGAAAGCCCTGAGTCATGAGCGCAGACTTTTCTTTTCTTATTCTTCATTATGTACAGTTTTGGTTTAATTATGTAGGGGCAATATGATTTAACATAGTTCCAATACAGAGGAATAAACGATGTGCTGAAAAGCCTGCATTATGAGTCTTTTGGAGTACATTTACAGCATAACACAGCACATAAATAGATAAATACAGTTTTCAGAAGCATGAAGCCTACTCGATACATATGGAAAATCTACTTCTTCATCTTTCTTCTTTCTTTTGTCACTGTCAGACTATCATTTCTCTTCATTCTGATAAACCTGCTCTCATTTGCTTCCAAAAGAGCGCCGGGGCTGCTTTCTGCAGAGTGCAAGGTAGGGCCCCTTTAAGGAGTTCTGCGCCGGCGGACCACTGTCATTGCAAACTCTCCCCATTGTCACTGCTTTGTAGTGACTCAAAGTTGATCATCCCCCCGGGGGCTCCTTTCTGGCCAAAGGCCCCCAAGCATTCGCTGGCGTCGTCTGTTCGCAAGCAGCACCTCTGGTAACAAAGTACCGTCTCCTACATGTTGGAATGAAAGACTATCGTCTCTATTGGATTTAAAATATCTCCACTTAAATACACATACACATTTTCTTTTCAACTACTTTTCTTATTGTTATTTTTCCTGTCTAATCAGAGCGAATGAGTCAAATGACTCATGTACATATGAAGTATGCAGGCAGGGACAATTAAACCGATTCAGGTTTGATCAGATGCCCGTTTAGTGATGAAGCTCTATCGCACGGGCCAACACAGCGCTTAAAATGGAATATTTTAACACGTGCGATTGTTTGAAGCCGGGTAAACACGAACTCTCACAGTGAAAAAAGAAGAAGAAGGAATTAGAGGAGTCCCGTATGGTCATATCAATAGACACTTGGAAAATAAGCCAAAAGTTCCAACTGTAGGGATGGAGGAAAGATTTCACCTTTTTTTTTCTATTTGAACATGACATTTATTTTTTTTTGACCGCGTGACATTTTAGTGGTCAAACACACGCACTTTCATACGCACATACTGTTTGCCACGTATGCCTGCTCTGGAGTTAGATATCTCTCTACTGTAACCTCCAACTCAGAAACTACAGTGTCATCGAAGCGCACGGAAGTGCCGACATGAATTCAGTCATGGAAATTACATGAATATTGCCAATAATAAATACCTTGTGTTATCAATTTGTAGACCTTCTTGAGAAAGTTTCCCAAATGTCCTTAAGCAAAAGTCAACTGGTAACCTCTCTCCCAGCTCTAACCAACTCCGCCCAGCATCTCCTATTGGCTCAAACCAGGGCTTGTTTTCAGATTTATGAAGTACAGCACTACATAGTGGGAAAAGGGTTTAAACCCTTTCACGTGAAACAGATAATGTACATATGTGTGTATACTTTGTTTTGTTAGCCCGTTGGGACCATCTCTCTATGAAATACTCACCTTTTTAAGACCAGCAGACTGTTATCTCTGGGGTCCTGGTTAAGTTCAGAATGAAGGTGTGTATGGGTGCTTTTAGGGCTGACTTATACCCCTGGACGCACTGCAATAACATCGAGGCTGTTGTAAGAAGCTAAATCACTACTGTCTGACATGGGAAATGTCACGCAGGGGAACTGTTACATTCCTACTTTTAGAATAAGTTGTATGATTTAACACTTGGGAAGGGGGGAAAAAAGGAAAAAGAAGACTTTTTCCTAGATTTTCTTAATGAATTATTTTCCAAAAAATGTTGTCCTTTTTGGTAGATATGTGCAAGTGCATGTATTCATACTGCATTCTTACCAGAATAAACATTTTTATCTCTAAGGTGAGGTTCTAAGCTGGGCGGGACAGGGTGACGCACCTGTGCTTTGTCATTACTTTCAAGAAGGGAATGATACACCTGCCGTCACACTGAGACTCAGCAGGTTTTTAGTATCGCATCAGAAGCAAAGCGGTGGGAGATTTCAACCTTGGTAAGCTGGTTCAACTTTTTTAAATGATTTATCGGTAGTTTTTGGCATTTTTCACACTGAGCACCTATGGGATTCTATGCTGTAACTGTGTCCCAAACACTGAGGTGAAAGAGATTCTGAATTTCAATGTAAAGTTTCTCTTTTATGACTCTTATTAGGAGAACTTATTAAGCTTATAACATTTTGCCACTGCTAGTACTGTATTTGTGTCACTTTGAATGTCAGATTATCAGGATATTCTCATTCCCATCTCATTCCCATCTCATCTCATCTTTTTTTTTTTTTTTTTTTTTTTTAAAGATTTTGCATTACATAAGTGCATAACACCAACAAATCGCTTGGCACAAATTGTGTAATTCAATATTTTGGCTGTTAAAGTATGACGAACATGATGAAACTCATCTAAGGGAAGTGTCAGTGATGTTTGCCCTCTGTGAAATGGTGAGCCCAGTATTGATGGAAGCTGAGGGGCAGCGAGATTGAACGGTGAGATTGTAATACTGTAGCCAGACTGGTTGAGCAGCTCACGCATTCACACAGCACGAAACTTGTGTCACTGAAGCAGACACATGATAGGCTGACGCAGAGTGATACAGGGGAAGGGCCTATTCAAATATAACCTGTTAGTTCAGAGACAGGCTATCAACTATGATCTAGTCTTTCTCTGAATTATGTTTTGATCTAATTTCCAGCGTTAGATTAATAGAAAAGCTCTCTTGTTCCTCTCCTTAAACCAAAGCAGCTGACACAGAGACCAAAGGATGACAAGCACCGCAAGACATCTTGTGAACGTGAGTCATATCTGCTATACATTCATGTTAGTTAACCCTCTTCCTCAGAGAGTATGTGATATTTTGTGCTGTTTTTCCTCATTTCTCCATCGTTGCTTCTTCCTCGTTATTTGCAGCACCTTGTGACATTTCCGCTCCAGAACGGGGGTGTCCAGAGTGTAGAGGAGGCCCAGGCACGGTTCTCGTTCCTGGCTGAGAACAAAAAGTTATGGAGTCAACAGATGTTCCTGGATGTCGGAAGAGAGGCCATTCATCTCAGAGACTTACAGAGCCAGGTGAGAGCAGAGCCTGAAGGGTGCGAATAGTAAAAAGGCCTATGTTACCATCAAATTCATAGTTTTTTTTTCTTAGTGAGGGAAGGGAGGTTGAAAAGGTCAAAAACACATTATGATACTCATAGAGTAGAGTACATCTCTGCAGTAACTTTTGTCACATTCTGTCTAAAATGCCCCGTCCCTGATCAGAAAGGCTCAATGTTCTCTATTTGATTTAAAGAATATGTGAATGCAGGGCAGCTCAGGAACAGTTTCTTGTGTGGGAGAGAGTAACGATCTTTGGTGTGGACTTTTGTCTTTATTACGTTGCAGATATTTTACATACATAAAAAGCTAAGTTAAAAACGCAGCTGGGGAATGGTGAAAACTCAAAAAGCATTCAATCTTTTAAATATGCTCTCATCTGGGAAGTACTGCTAATTTGCATTTATAATGACCTTCAGTTTCTATGCAGGATGAGCTGGAGAACTACCCCTTAAAAAAGGTCTACCGCTGCAACGCCATTGACACAGAGAAACACTTCCCCTCCTTGCTTCTACTAGTCTGCCAAAGTGCAGATCAGGAGAAGCCAGATGTTCACTTCTTCAACTGCGAGGCCGAGAAAGTGAGTATCTCCCAGCAGCTCCCCGGTGTTTCCTGGCTGACTCAGTGAGACAGTTTGTGTGGTATGCTGCTACAAGTTTTACAAGTGACGCCACTTATATTCACAGGCAGAGCAAATCTGCGATGACATCACACGGGCGGTTTCGGCTTCCTCCATCAGAAGCAAGAAGCTGTCAGATGCCCTTAGGTACAGTAAACGTAAGGGTCTTCAGCTCTGAAGAAAACAGAAAATAAAAAGGAAACCCACTGATTTAATCATGCTTCAAGCACTCAAGTGCCAAATTCCATGTCTCTATTTTAGTGTCTATAACTGTTTTTTATTGACAGACATGCAACAGTCTCCATTGAAACTGTTTGGTTTTCTCCTGTTTTTCTGCTATCGCGTCTCATTTTCCACTGAATCAGAGCAGCATTGTGTCACGAATCCACCTGTCCTATGGGAGGGAGGGAGAAACACAGGCAGGACAGTGTAAACAGCTGAGAGAGACAAAGACTCGTTTTACCGGTTTCTGCATAACTTAAGAAGGTGTGACGGAGATTAAAAGGCCGTTGTGACAGAAAGCAGAGAGAGAAGAGGACAGATGACAGTAGCAGCGAAGAGGCTCATGGCTTAAATGGATTATCTGCTTTGAAAATTTTTGCCTTTAAGGATTGTGAAGGACAGATTCATCTGGTACAGTAAGTAGGACCAGTGGTGGGTTTTTGTATTAAGATGCAGATTGATGTTGTAGTCAGCTACTTGAGGTATTTGCATATGAGTAGGCAAACTTAGAAATATCAATCTAAAGTGGTACATGACTTTTACACAACTGTTTAGAGGCGTGCTAATTTGTGTAAAGAGAGCTAAAATTGTTTGTGGTATAAAGTAGAACCATGATCTGGCACAATCATGCTGTTTACTGTACTCCCAAAGTAGAATAAGGGCTGCAGGATTGAATTTCATAGGCAACAAAGTATAAATTGAGACGGGCATTGTTTGCCCTGATTAACTGATCAAAGATCTTTTCTATGCTGCATTTAATCGAGGCTCTCAGAATGAGGATGAATCGGTCAGGCATTTAATGTGTGTTTTTTAACGTGTGTTTGACTTGTTATGTTGAAGGGCGTTCAAGGCGACAGTACTGAGTGATCGGCTGCACCATTAAAAACAAGAGGGCTGCTTTCACCCTTCACCTTATAGTCAAAAAATGTTAGAGGTGTTGAACTTCTATTCTTGTCCTCCAGGCTTCCTCAGAGTGAAGGAGAAATGTTTGCCACCTATGAGATACCAAGCCACCCCATCCCACATGCTCCAAATGCCCCTCCAGCCAACCCCCCACCTTACCCTGGACCCAGAGGTAAACAAAACACATGTATTTTGTGAAAGTATTTAGAAAGTTTAGGTATGTTGGGAGGGCAAACAGGAGAGAAGTAGGACTCAGCGATGGGTATTCAAGGTAAAGAGCTCTCAGGAGCACAGGGGTGGCTTTGTGAATTTGTGTTTGTAAGGAGCTGCCACTCAGGGGCAAAAAGGGGGCAGGAATTCCGAAAGCAAGACAGAAAATCACCATGAATGAAAATGGCTGACCTGAATCCTCTGCCTCCTTTCACAACAGCGAACGGCATGAACGGCGGCCCTGACATCACTTTCCTGCGAGCAGAGAGAGAAGTGGTACGCTCTCGCATAACATTTGAAGTGTTTTTTGGTTTGTTTTGGTTTCCCACAGCCACATTTCATATCTAAAAAGCACAACTAAAACTGGTTCGCCGTTCCTCAGGGGATCCTCAATCACTGTTTCGAGGACATCGAGGGCTTCATGGCCAAGCTGCAGCAGACTGCAGAGGCTGCAACCGTGCTGAACCAGAGGAAGAAGAAGAAGAAGAAAAGTAAAAAGCAAAGTATTGAAGGTAAAAAGGAGTTGGAAATATCCCCTCAAGGTGTCTCAACACTCCTATGTTTACTCATGAGAACTATTTTGTCTGTCAATGTGGCTGAACAACAGAGGATTTACTCACTGCAAAGGCCCGCCCACCACCGGAGGAGGAATTCATTGACATCTTCCAGAAATTTAAATATTGCTTCTGCCTTTTGGTGTGTATCCAGTCAAGTCTCTTTTGATCTTTTTGGTCACCTTACCTTGCTGTTAAATTCTTTTGTTGAACCTTTTTATTTTTAGGGTCGGCTTAAATCAACCATCGCCAATCCTTCATCAGAGGAACTTGTACATCATGTGTTCAAACCTCTTGATATGGTGAGTCAGACTTAAAAACGCCACCTCAGCACCTGCTGTTGCGATTGCTGTAAACATGAGATTGTGTCTTTTATAGCAACATCCTAAAATAAATCTAGCCACCATGTATATCATGGTCATGGGCAGAGTACTGAACAGGTCAACCAGACACGGGCCTGCGGGGTCCAAAGAGTGAGGGGGGCCCCTGCTTTCATACCAGATCTAAAATATATACCAGGAAAAAGTTGGACCACCTTACAGCATGCATTCGCCACAGTTCTCTTTTTGTGAGCTTGTGCAATGACAAAACATTGATTTCTGTCCAACAAAAAGTGAACAAAATTCAATGTGGATGAGAACATAAAACGTCAAAATGACAAGCACGTAGAGCATTTTAGTACCTTGAGGTACTTTTGGATGTGTCGTGTCAAAATAATGGAAGGAGCTAAGTGTAGTTCAGCAATGTTGTTAGAAACCACAAGTTTTTTAGTGTTTGCACAGGGCAGTTCCCAGTGGAAACGCCTTACTGAAAGTTCACTCAATAAATGAAGCATTTGTTTGATCTGGTTTGCATGGCAGTATTTGTATGCAGGCATGTGTCTTTGGCGCACACTTCTCAAACACTTGGTTTGGATTTTTCTGTATTCTTCCAGAAGGAAAGGATATGGTCCTGTCCACTGACTGCTGCTTCAAAGTAAAGCAAATGTCTTTCAAAAATACTGTCAACCGAAGCGTAATCAAATGTGTAAAATGATGTGACAGAGTAGTTACTCAGATATTCACAGTTGAATACATTTCCAGTTGATTGGGGCCCTAAAATTCATTTAAGCAGAAGCTGAAAGGATTTGATTAAAATGTAGGCACTGCCTATATTTGCCTATATTCCCTTTTAAGGCAGTATTAATTTTCCGTGACTGCTCTCAAAAGCATCAGATGTGGAATTTTAGGTGTGCCTCAGCTGATGTCTGATAGATGTGAATCAGTCCTCATCAAATAAAGAAAAGCAGGTGCGTTTTATTAGTGTTTACTGACACACCTGAGTGGAAACACGCAGTGTTTATATCAGGGCCTGTGGGAGTCACCTCTCCCACATTGTAATTGTACCCATTAGGCTTTTATTCGTGTCTCTGCCTCTGATTTTTGCCCTCTAAAAGAAGAAAGGGAAATAAGTTCAACTTGACTTTGTTAGACTCATCCGTGCCTTTTTGTTGTTGAATGTCGGAGCTGTCTTTGCAGATTTGTGAGCATTAGCACTATTGTTTATTTTTCTGATCTTGGTGGATTGCAGATGGTGAAAACGACGGGGGGACCTGCTCTCGGAGCCTCGGTGTCCAGCCCTGCCCTCACCGACTCTGCTGTGTCCCTGCTGCGAGACAATCTTAGCGAGGAGGAGAAGCAGCTGTGGACGTCTCTGGGTCCCAACTGGACGCTCCCTTGGTTAGTACCAAACATCACCAACAAATGAGGCCTCGGTAATCATGGCCAACGGTGATGCTTTATACTTTGCAAGACTTCTGTATTTGAAAGATGTTCGTGTATTCAATGTATTTTTGTGTGATCTTATCAAATGTATTTATTTCTCCAGAGTAAATGAAGCAGGTAGATTTTCTAATTTCATATGTATCAAACTATGGCTGCATATATTCTTACCTCTCCACAGCTGCATGTAAGCTTGGAAATGCAGTCCTTATTAGACAGTTCATCCTGATCACCACTTGAAAGTATTAATTGGGAAATTTAGTGCCATCATGATGATTGTGCATTTACAAATTTTGTCCAAAGTTACAATTATCAGGTGCCAAAAGTGTCCACTTACACCTAAAAAAAACTAAACTTAGGCATCAGTATGTCCACAAAGAATAATAAAAAGAACTGTGTGGAACCTTGTTTGACAGAGGTCGTGGTTTTGGTTTCACTGCCGCTCTAAGTAAAATCCAGCTGCGATGAGGAATGATTCAGTGACTCTCTGCTCTCTCAGCTCTCAGCTCAGAGGACCTGTTGCTCCATATACTCCTGTGTTCTTGGATGGCTGGAAGCCGGAAGCATCTAGGGCGGACGGGCAGGTTTGGGAGGATCCGGTCGAGTCACAACACAAACTCGAAGCCCTCCAAGTAAAACAAGAGGTATGGAATACCTGCACAAGATATGGCTTAGAGCTCATTCCATTGTATGTCAGCACAGATGAGCGCTTTAAGGACAACGCAAACAGTAATGTGTAATTAGCGAGTGCAACAAGCACGTATATAGTAAGTGCTGAAAACTTTTTTTCCATTTCAAATCAAATCAAATCAAATTTATTTGTATAGCACATTTCATGTACAAAACAATTCAAAGTGCTTCACATAAAATAAAAGCATTGCAACAGGGAGTGTAAGAAGCATTAAAAATACATCAAAGAACACAAAGAGAAACAAATAAAATGATTTGAATTCATTTAAAAACAAGCAACAGTCTAGATAAATTAAAAGATATCGTGCAGATTTCATGCATAGACACATGAGGAAAGAAATGTTTTTAACCTGGATTTAAAAATGTCTACATTTGGTGAAAGTTTAATCTCCACTGGCAGTTTGTTCCACTTGTTGGCAGCATAACAGCTAAATGCTGCTTCTCCGTGTTTAGTCTGGACTCTGGACTGGACCAGCTGACCTGAGTCCTTGGATCTAAGAGCTCTGCTAGGTTTATATTCTCTGAACATATCACAGATGTATTTTGGGCCTAAATCGTTCTGGGATTTGTAAACCATCAGCAGGCTTTTAAAATCTATTCTGTGACTGACTGGAAGCCAGAGTAAAGATTTTAAAACTGCTGTGATGTGTTCAGATCTCTTAGTCCTGGTTAAAACTCTAGCAGCAGCGTTCTGGATGAGCTGCAGATGTTTAATGCTCTTTTTGGGAAGTCCAGTTGAAAATAGCATTACAGTAATCGACTGTGTCTGCACTGAAATCATCAAATATTTTGTTTACAGTCCACTCAACCAATGTGGCTCACACTGTAACAAACAGCAACAACTGGCACCAGAAATCTTAAACCTTGGGCTTGTTTTTCAAGATGTTTGCTCTCAAAAATACGACCAAACTAAATCTGGATGAAACTTAAACCACTTTCATTTTCAAAGATGATCAATGAGCTGTTTGTCTAATTTGCATGCTTATAATGGAGAATCCTCGCCTCTCTATCAGGACAAACAATACGTTTGTTTATGAACCTGTTAGCACCATATAGACTGGCATCTTGTCTATTTCCTTGTATTTTGAACTTTTCTTGTGTTTACCCACAGCAACAAGAGCCGCTTCAGCCCCACGGGCCTCCAGATGTCCACATCAGCAATGAGGAGTAAGTCATCTCAGATGAGCAAATCTGCTGCTCTCATTGACTTCGACTGCGTGAAAACTCTCCTCTTATCGTGTCCTTGTTCTGTCATCTCAGGGATGCCCTCCCGCCAGAGGCTGACAGACTCTACAGCTGCAGTTACGACTTCATAGCCAGGAACAGCAGTGAGCTTTCAGTGCAGCAAGGGGAGACTCTTGAGGTGATGAAGTGAAAGGATCTCATTTGAGATTTTACAGATGTTATTGTTGTTTCAAGGCCCCATCTTGAAGCTTCTCTGTGTATTTCCGATCATCAGATTTGAAGGCTGGAAATGCTATTTGCAGTTGTTGACGCACTTTTGACAGTGTCTCCTTCATCCAACAGGTGATTGAATCATCCAAGCGCTGGTGGAAGTGTCGAAATCGGTTCGACCAGATCGGCTTTGTGCCCTTCAACATCCTGGAACCTATGGCTCACATAGACAGCCCCGTCAGCAACAGACCTCCGAGTGTAAGACACAGCAATGCGGGCCGACCACCCGTCACACAGTTGAGATCACCTGTGCATTCCACAGTGAATTCCAGCATAACCTTCCCTCTGCCTCCCTGTTCCTGCAGGCTCCAGCTCCGCCTCCCCTCACCAAGAATTTCTCTGCAGTGCCACCCAGCCCTCCTGCTCTGCAACGCGCCCCCTCCCACTCCCCACATCACCCTCGGAGGTTACCAGCATACAACCAACATGTGCCAGCTGGAGATGAAACAGACAAAGGTGCCAAACTACATGTTTTGTTTCATTTGAGTTAGATGCTGCGATGAACTTGACCTTTTGGATTGATCATGGATTTGATCATTTTGCAAGTGTTGCTTATCTTTATGCCAAAAAATGTCAGATTCTGTGAGCAAATGAAAGTTTCATTCGAAGAATACTGTCTCACGGGAATATAACTACAGAAAAGCCGAGCATTACCTGGAATGTCTACGAAATGAGCAGAATTTTCAGATTTTTGCAACACCTCTTGTGAGCTTTACAATCTTTTCTTTTTGCCCTCAACCTTTTCAGTCATGCTGGTGAACGACGAGCTGCTCCAGCGGCTGACCAATGGAAAGACCAATCTGAACAAACCGCTCATCATACCTCGTTCCTCGGAGACCTCCGTCCCTCTTGATTATCACTCCCCTCCAGAGGAGGTGGCCGAGTGGCTCAGAGGGAAAGGCTTCAGCGAGCCGTGAGTTTGTATTCTCGTTGTGCTTGTTTATTAACTGAGAGCTTGAATGTTTATTGTCCGAAACTTGGTTGTGGACTCATGTCTGTTTTGCATCCCCAGGACGGTGACTTGTTTGGGCGTGCTGACAGGCGCACAGCTGTTCTCCCTGAACAAGGAAGAGCTACGAGCTGTGATTCCAGATGAGGGTACCAGAGTCTACAGTCAGCTCACTGTGCAGAAAGCGCTGCTGGAGGTACGTTTCTGAGGATTATCGGCACTTTTTTAACCAGGTCCATGTTAAATGTATGACATGATTATGAACCGATTATTCCTATAGCTGAGTCATAAAATATAATTTACTCAGAAGTCTCTGCCTCTGAAGCAACTGTTTTTTTGTTTTTGTTTTTTGTGCATCTAGCAGATGTTTTTCATCTCCTTAGCTCACGTTTATATTAAAAAAAAAAAAAAAACACTGAGCCTCTCCTCAATCTGTCTGAATGTGGTTCTGCTTACTACAGGATGCCAGAAGGGCCACAGAGTTGGAGGCAGTCATGGAGAAACAGAAAATGAAGGTTGATCTGAAGCTGGAGAGCAGCACTTTGTGAGCGACAACAGACACCATGAAGAATTTCAAATGAAGGATCGCGTTCTTCTGGTACAAGTTACCACTGAGGAGTGGATTGCATAATTATTCATCGTATTTATCAAAGAACAAACCCATGACAGGGACTTCAGTTGCATTTAGCCTGTTAGGAGCATCATGTCAAAGTGGTTATTAATGACGGAAAAGTTCAAGCTTTTGGTGGCCAATAAGAAATTTAAGTGTTCAATGCAGGCGAGCGCGGAGCAAATTAAATATTTGAATGTCAAAGTGGTCCTTTTGTAATTATTTTCCCCTTGTTTTTCTTGTGAATCGTTCATCAATTCAACCTCAACTCCAAAATCAGTTGGGACACATGAGCAAAATGTAAATAAAAACAGAATGCAAAGAATCTGACGGGCCGAGGTTTTATTTACTAGAGGAGGAAAATGTGTCAGATGCTGAAAGGGAGATGTTTTACCATCTCATGGAAAGTATGAATTCATCTTGAATTTGATGGCAGCAACATGCCTCAAAAGAGTTGGTGATCGTTTTTGTTCTACTTTTCTTTAAACTACTCGTTTATGAGACTGGCAAATCATTTGTTTTCATCTACGTTTTACAGCGTCCACACTTGTGAAATCGGGGTTGCATTTAAAGACTACATTCAATAAAATTGATCAATCTTTGTAACATACTGTGAGTGCCAACAACTAAACCATGACTAACACACTGTAAAAAAGAAAAAAAGTCAGCAGACAAACTTTTTTGTTTTGTTTTAATTGAGACTTTAAAGAAAGAATTCCAGCAGAAGAAATGGCTCCACACGTTAGGTCAAGCAGTGCATCCATTCAAATCTGTTTGCATTCAATTACAATTCTAGTCACAAGTAATTAGGTCCACGTTGGACCAGAATTTTCACACGTGACTTTAGTCGCGCATCTGTGCAGTTTTAGCACTGGATTTCCCAAATGTCTCACTTCTGCACCTACCGCCTCACACGCCAACACTAATTCTGGAGACATTATTTTAACTTCCTGCTCAATAAAAATAAATCAAGACTGAGAGAACTTATAAAAACAAGAAACTTGCCACAAATACAATTCAAAACAAACCTTTACTGAAACTGACCAAACTCACAACCTTCACTACTGGAAGCATAAAATTAAACTTACATTTGTTGATTTATTTCAAAAGAAAAATACAAACGGGGAAAAAGAGAAAAAAAAAGTGGAGATCGAAGTCAGATTAGAACACGAGCAACTTTCAAACCTTTGTGGGTTTTAATTTGAAAATTCAAGTGGGCTTTCATAACGTAGCGATGGAGACGTTTACGTGGACAGACATTCGAGAAACTGCATGTTGTCATTACAAAAAAAAAAAAAAACTTTAAGGAGAGGGGAACAAAAACTACTCGACAGGACAAGGCTTTTCAGACCGCTACAATCTGATGGCCAAAACATTTACACAATTCCTTCTTTTTTTTCTTCTTCTTTGTTTTCTCTTAAAAAAAAAAAAAAAAAAAAAAAGACCATCGGCTCATAATAAAAGATTACTGATCAGTTACATTATATGCTCCAGTCCAGTAGACCACTTTGTGTTTGTTTTTCCCCATTTGACTGATTTTAGAAAGGTGTTGGAGAACAAGACGAGGGATGGATTGGATACAGACAGCCACCAAACTACAGATGCGGTTATTTCGATATACACTCCACTACTGATCAATAACCAGCCTCTCAAATCCAGAAGTAATCTTGTGTATTTTGATACTAGAAAAGTGATTCCATATTACAGTTGATATGACGGTCGGTCGCAATGACAACTAAAGCAAAGAAAGGCTGGAGAACACAAGTGTCAAGGCAGGGACAGTGTTTAACAAGAGGGCAATATAAATGGACACACAGGTGAAAGACGGGAAGAAACTGTGTGTCATAGTGGATGGTGTTTGGTCTTTAGAAGTCCCCCATGTCCCTGTCGTCTGCTCGGCGGGAGTCCGACCTGCCGTTCATCCTGTCTCGCTCCCGTGATCGGTCTCTGGACGAGCGCTCTCGGTCCCTGGACGACCTGCGACATAAAAACACATTATGAACTCAGGGAGTCACAAAAAGGAGGTTCGTTGGGTAACAGCCAAATATCTTGCATCTGTGTGCAGGTAACGCTGGTAACATGATGACTGATGTCAGTTTGCTCTATGAAGCAACAGGTAATCAACACCCAAACGTGTAGATGTTGATCTGCTCGCTTTGGATAGAAAAATCAACCTGGTCATAACAGACAGAATCAATCTTAACGAGGCGGCTTAAACATTTCCTCTGAAAAATATCTTTAAACCAGCTCGCAAGAAATTAACTGGAGCAGCTTTGAGGAAGTTAAAGTAAGAGTTGGGAGGAAATGTGCGTGTTTGTGTACTTACTTGTGTCTTGAGCTCTGCTCGTGGCTATGGCTGTGACGGTGTCCACGGCTGCGTGAGCGGGACCGGCTGCGATGCCGCCTCCTCTTCTCCCTGGAGCGTGAACGAGAGCGCCGCTTGTCTCGGGATGTCGAACGCGAGCGCCTCCTTCTGCGGTCACGTGAACGGGACCTGATAAAAGCACCAGAGACGACCTTAAATCTAAAAATCGATCTCACTGCACATTTAAAAAATTTTTTCCCTCCCAATTAGTGTGAAACTGGTGTGACCAATACAATTTAAACAGATGGGTAAGTTCTCTGCCTTACCTTCTATGCTCTCTGCTCCGTGATCTGGTCCTACAAAAACAACAGAACAAAAATGAGATTAAATGATAAAATGTACACTGAACCTCCACTAATGCCACCAGGATTTATAAGTCTGTCCTCACTTTCTCTTCATCTTTTCCTCTTTCTCCCTCTCTTCTCGTCTCTTTAAGCGCTCCTGGTTCCTCTTCTCTTGCTTGTCGACCACAGTTTTCTGATTATTAAAAATGAAAACGGACTCTACTTATTGGTGAAACAAAATTTGAAAACAGTCAATCACCTGTCTTTTGTTTTTTGTTGACAGCACGCGTGGTGCTGCAGGCTGCTACATACCTTTAGTTGGTCCAGTTTCTCTCTGATCTGGATGAACCCCAGGTGAAGCTTCCCACCAAAATGGTCAGCCAGACGACGGTCGTTGTCATGGAGTCCTAGATAAGCAGAGCACACCTCACACACCCGGAGCTTCTGCTGCTGAAAGCTGGAGGCTGGCATGGAGTTTCTGTATTCTTCCTGAGGCGGAACAAGAAGGGTAACAAAAGAGAAAGAGAGGCATTGAAGGATCAAAGGAATAACAGAAGGAACAAAAACACGTACCACTGAGCTTTTAAGTTGCTTCAAAGCACTCATTACTAACCTCCGCATCCTTCTTCCTGGTGCGGACCTTCTCCACTTCCTGCAGGACCTTCTGAGCTTCATCCACGTTGCCTTCAGCTCCGAGCTGCTCAGCCTTGGCCAGGAGCTTTCCGATTTCCTCATTCAACTCATGCACCTTCTCTGCCTATAACAGTCAAACCATCACAGCTTAGGTCAGGTTACATGAAGAGATGGAAAACAGGGAAAAATTAACACTGCATTAAAAAAAAAACAAAAAAAAAAAACCTTGAGCTTCTTGAGATCTTGTGTCATTTACCTTTGCTGCAACCTCAGCACTGATCTCTTCTTGGGTCTCAGCCAGACGCTTCTTGGCTAGTTCTGTCCTTCGGTCACAGTCAGCAATGAATGACTCCAGGTGATCCACAGCCTTCAGATGAGAGAAAATGAGTTAATACCCAAAGACTTGCAAATCTGACCAAGTAGAAAACTTCAAAACCAGAGCTAAGATGGATCAAATCTCCATTTTCATTCTTGAGCTTTAAGTTAAAAAAAATAAATAAATAAATAAAAAGATACATGCTGAAGTAACAGTCCAACTGTTTAGACTTAAAAACAATTTAATGCTCATTTCTCTTGCAAAGCGATCCACACCTTCATCTTACTCGAGTAAACCTGCTTTTTAATTAAATTACCTAACAAGTCTACACCCAGCAAACACAATATCTATCGAGGGATATCACTCACATCAAGCTCAAAGAAAAGATCTCTTTCCTTGGAAGCGATTTCATAATCTGCCCGAAGTGCCAGGTCATGGATCTTTGTACACTCCCCCAGGTCCATACGCTATCATAAAAACAGAAGTGAATTATTTTGCACAGGTTGAAGTTACTAGAAGCAGATATTTTTGCTTTTTCTCACTATTGTAGTGGTGATATGTTCTTCAGAATCAAATGTGTTATGTCTTTATAGCATTTAAACAGCACCAGAGGACAGATTGAAACCATTTTCAATGGCCCACTTACAGTTCCAGACAGGATGTCATGTGGACAGCAGTTGAGAAGGTGACTTTTGCAGACTCGCTCGTCGGTGAACTTCACCCTCTGCCGCGTCTCATCCCCTGAAACAGTCCAAAATAACAACAATGAGGAAGATCTCACATACTTGATAGCAGGGGCGAGGTATCCAGTGCTTTCATACACATTACTGTAAATGCAAAGCATTCATGTGTCATATGTGTCAACGTAATTTAATTCAATGACTTTTTGCCCATCTAAAAGAATGAAAAACCAATTTTGATATCACAGACGAAACTTTTATTACCATTTCTAAACAAATAGTATTGGTGACAAACAAAAGGAGAACAGTGCTTCTGCTGGGCTGTTGCTCGTCTATTTCTGTGTGAAGTTGAAGTAAAAGTAAATGTGGTTTTACGTGTATATGGTACTTGTTTTTTTCTGCTTACCTTACCCAAGCCTCAATAAAAACACGGAACTTTAAGAACACCATTTAACTTACTATAAGGCTCAATCTCCACAATTTAATGCGGAGGATCAAAGGATTGTGCTAGTAAGGGTGTAACACAATGCTAAAATAACAACATGACTGGAGCTTCAAGTAACTAGTGTCAAAAGAACTATCTTGTATTTGCTGACATTTCACTGCACTGAAACTGACTATGCAGGAAAGATACTTGTTGAGACTGACGCCACATGTAAAGCTGTCGTGTGAATGTTCCATTCAAATCCTATATAAGTATGAAACATTGAATGAAAATTCAAAACAAATGGAAAAAAATCCAAGGGAAAAAAGTGGTTTATACACACTGTGATCTGCACCACATACTGTACCCTTCTGCATCTTCAAGACCTCAGCTGCAGAATTTTAAACCCGCTGTAGAAAAGTATAAATGGAAACAGTTTTCTTGCCCATACCTGTAGTAAGAAGTTGGGAGTCATACACAAAGTCAGATTGTAAATTATGTTTTTCAAAGTTTTTTTTTGTGTGGACTGCAACAGACTGCTTTCTGAAAAACAGACGTGTAATGGACTGCACTACGTGTAACAAACTGAGAATTGCTCGCTGGGACAAAACGCGACAAGACGTCTTAGCTCAAGCTGTGCATCACTACTCCAAGTTGCAAGTCAAGTAAATTCCTATGTACTTGTGTGCCACTGAGGAATTACCAACTTATGTTTTTGTATGATTAAAATAAATCATATCTACAAATAACTTTCCGGTAGGCAAACATATTGTTTGGATATTAATCATAACAGCTTTAAAAATTATGTGTGACTCACGGCTCGATGAACATGAGGCTTTTCTGCAACTCCTTTGCAGATTGATGTAGGCTGGCAATGATACACTGAACCTTAATGAATAAAATAAAGGGGCCACAATTGTTCAGTTTGTATGCAACAAATGTATGGGAAGAATTTGATATCATCACACATACACCCACAAACTCACAACACAAATTCACTCTTACTGCAGAGATTGCATTATCAGCTTGGTAAAAGCTGATCCATGGGGCTGTAATAATATTCAAAATACTGACCGACTTAACCTATTACCTAATCAACGGCAGGACTGCATTTAACTGCCATTTTCTACTAGCAGTAATCGGGCCTTAATCTGTTTCACACATTAAAGCCTGTATACACATGGATCAATGGACTGCAACACGTTGGTTTCCGGCAACAAACGCTATCAATTTGACACGATTTTAATCTATACAACGCAATAGAGCCTTGTTACATACTATTGTACTCAATACTTTATAAAAACATCGTATGTATATACTCCAAAACTTTAGTTTGTCAGATGATTACACCTGTGTTTGTGAGTTAGACTACAGCACAAACTTGATTCTGAACATTTTACTCAACTTATCCATTCAGTAAGTGTTTATAAGCAACCTGTTAACCTTGCAATTAACAGGTACAAGAGGCAACGTCAGAAATGTACGTCCATTTATTTACAGACGTAAAGACTAAGAATGTTTATCACTTAACTTTTTAACAAGGGGTCAACACCAGGGATAACTTGGATATGGTCCAGCGTTCGGCGTCATGGCGCCTGACGGTTCCGTAACTTCACAATAAACATGACCCGAGCAGTAGCTAACTTAGCTTAAAGGCTAAAAAAAAAATAGAAAGACAAAACTAAACCCATGTAAATACAACATAGGAACAGTTTTTTTTTCGGACGCCTTGGACCTAACGTTACTGTAATTTAAGCAGCCCTCTGCGGTATATCCATTCATGCAGGTCTGTCCATCACACGCCAACACAAGCCAGCCTCAGCAGAGCCTCCATCTTGGCTAGCTAGCTAGCTCAGTTAGCATGCTAAGGCAACTCACCATCCCTTGCTGTTCCCATTAGCTGGTCGAGCAAAGCTCTCATTTGAGCTTGGGCAGACATTATCGTGGATGTTCCGATGATATTTCTATACAGAAATCAAGCAGCTGACAACAGTTCCTCAGTTAGCAGGGTTACTCGAATATTTTATTCATCCAACCATCACCCCTCGAAGCTTTCCTCTACTTCGTAAGCTCGCCAGTTTCCGTCTCAAATTAAGGAAATGACGACGGAGCGAATAAGGAAGTTCAGTTCCGATAGAGCTGCTCCATATCTGCAATCAACCAATCGTAATGCTCGAGGACAAGTCGCTCGACCAACCACAGCGCACTGAATACGATCCTTATTTCCTTAACAGTTTCCCCAAACGTAGCCTCTCAGGCTGAATTATTTTGATAGCCTGTCTGACACTGGTATCACCTGTAACGATATTATACATTTTGGATGAGGTTAAATTATGTTAACGTTAAGAGTTAGTTGTTTGGTTTGAGGGTTAAGTTTACAAATATTTAAGCCAGGACTACCTGTCAGATAAATTCAGGGTTTAAATAACGCCTACCTAGTGTGGTTTTTAGTGATTTGTTTACGCAACTCAAGTTTGGGGAGAAATATGTAGAAATATGTGAAGGGAGTGGAAATCTATCCATTAATAATGAACAAACAGTTGATGAAATGAATGGAAATGTCAGTGCGTTTATATTTTCTGCTGCTAGTCAAAGTATTCCTATTAATCAAAATCAAAAGAAACAAATTAATGTTCCATGGTGGAACGATAAGTGCTCTAAAGCCATCAAGGATAGGAATAGAGCCTTTAAAATACTACGTAGAACACTTACGATGGACAATCTTATTAGTTATCAAGGGAAGAAGGCTGTAGCTCGGAAAATAATTAAAGAGACTAAGAGGGAATCATGGAGACAATTTTGTTCTTCAATAGGTAGAGAAACAACTTTGAATGAAGTTTGGATGATGATAAAGAAGATGATAGGAAAATATAAACCTCCTCATATCCCTGTTTTAATCAAAGATGGGATTCAAGCCATTTCAGATATTGATAAAGCCAATATGCTGGCTAAAGGTTTTGCAGATATACACAAGGGTAACCATCTTGAGGAACGATATAAAAAACGGAAAGAAGAAGTAATGAAAGTAAACCGGAATATCTTATACACCAAAGAATCAAATATGTCTTTTATGGATTCAGAGTTTAATATGACCAAACTTAAAAGGGCATTAAATAATACTGCATACTCTGCTCCAGGGAATGATAACTTATGTTATGTTATGTTCAGGAAATTACCGAACAATATTTTAGAAAAAATACTTAATCTTTTTAACAAAGTATGGAATGAAGGGAAATTACCATATATATGGAAATGGGCGAGAATCCTTCCATTCCCTAAACCAGGGAAAGACTCAAGTGACCCAGGAAATTATAGACCTATTGCACTCACTTCACATCTTGGCAAACTAATGGAAAAACTTTTAGTAACACGTCTAAATTATTTCTTAGAATACACCAACCCTCTTAAAGGATATCAAACAGGATTTAGGAAGTGCAAGTCAACAACTGATGCTTTGGTAAAAGTATGCAATGAAATTGAAAAGTCATTAGTAATGAAAGAAGTGATGGTTGCAGTGTTTCTGGATATTGAGAAAGCTTATGATACTATGTGGAGAGAAGGTCTTTTGATCAAGCTAGAAAAATTAGGAATTCATGGGAAAATGTATAACTATATACTTAACTTCCTTTCTCAACGGTCCATATGGATCAAAGTAGGTGATACACTATCCGATGAATTTATTGTAGAAAATGGTATTCCTCAAGGAAGTGTTATTAGTCCGATCTTGTTCAATATAATGATTAATGACATATACGAGAAACTGGGAGAAAATAATGAAGGTTTATTATATGCAGATGATGCTGTCATCTGGAGAAGAGGGCGCAACATCACATATGTTAATGGCAAGATGCAAAAGGATATTAATATACTTGAGCAATGGGGAGTGGATTGGGGTTTTAAATTTTCTGTACAAAAATCCCAGGTTGTGTATTTTACCAGGAAGAAAGTTCATGAAACCCACAAACTTATGCTATATAATCAGCAACTTGAGAGAAGGGAAAAATTTAAGTATCTGGGAATGTGGTTGGACTCCAAACTCACATGGAAATATCATATCAAATATATTGAAACCAAATGTAAAAAGGTAATTAATCTTATGAGGATGGTCACTGGACATAACTGGGGAACTGACAGGCAATCTTTGATTGACATATATATAGCACTGATCAGATCAAATATTGAGTATGGTTGTATAATATATAGCTCAGCATGTAAGTCTTCCCTTAAAAAAATTGAAAGAATGCAATTTAGGGCTCTAAGGATTGCCCTAGGTGCCTATTCAACAACTCCTACAAGTGCTTTATTAGTAGAAGCCAAGGAACCTCCTATTAAGTTCAGATATGATAAATTGTCATTAACCTACTGGGTCAGGCTGAAGGGAAGTTCTAACAACCCATCTCTCTCTGTATTTAATGATTGTTGGGAATATTCTAAAAAGTCCAATGGGTTTGGTTGAAATATTGATAAATTAGTTAATAATTATGGTCTAAAAGAGATAAAATGTGGACCAGCATTAGCTTTAAGTTGTATTCCTCCGTGGGTGCTCCCTGATCCAATAGTAAACATTGATTTATTGGCAGAAAAAAGAGAACATAGTATCAAACAAAGTTTTACTAATGCTTGCTTAAACTATTTGAATAATTATTATGGATATATGAAAATATTTACAGATGGATCTAAAAGACTTCAATGGTCGGTGTGGTATTGGTATTTACATCCCAGAATTTGATAAGAGATACAAATACAGAGTGAGTGACTTCCTATCAATATACTCTATAGAAATGACTGCAATAATAACAGCCCTACGATGGGTGGAAGAGATCAAGCCTCTTAGAACAATTATCTGTACTGACTCTATGGCAGCACTACAAAGTTTCATAACAGGAAACACAACACGTGAGGATCTGATATTAGAAGTGAAGCACCTGTTATTAAATATTTCTAACCTAGGATTAATAATTCAGTTTTGTTGGATTCCAGGCCATTATGGCATTATGGGAAACGAAATGGCTGACAAACTAGCTAAAAAGGCAATGGAATCAGAGCAAGTTACGATTCAAGTTCCAATGGGCAAAGGTGATATTAAAGCATTTATCCAAGCAAAAATTATGAAAAGATGGCAAGATGAATGGGAAGCAGAGAGTAATGCCAGACACTACCATCAGAACCAGAGAAGTATAGGAGGGAAAAGAATTACATCATTGGGTCTTAACAGACAGGAAGAAGTCGCATTTACCAGACTGAGATTGGGTCATACAGGCCTTAACGCTAGTTTATATTTGATAGGGAAAAGTAATGGCATGTGCTCAGAATGTCAAGTGTTAGAAGATGTCGCACATGTTTTATTTAAATGTAAAAAGTTTGATCAATCCAGACAGATATGGAAAAACCTTGAGGCAGAAAACGAAATTAACAATGTATTGCAGGAACAAGAAATGAAAGAAATAAGAATCAGATATTTACTTATGTATCTAAATGATACAGGTTTATTGAAAAGAATTTAATAATGTTTTATTTTTAATTTTATTTCTGTTTATTTGGTTTTGTTTTAGTTTACTTTGTTGATTTGAAATGAAATGTCATAGGCTATGTCCTTATTACACACTCCTGTGAAGTAGTTCAGTAGGTGGCGGTATATGTCGAAAAGATATGACCCGCCATTAAACAGAAGAAGAAGAAGAAGAAGAAGAACTCAAGTTTGTCTGTCAGGCCTGCTGCTGCTTGTTATCAGCCACACCAATGACCGCAGGGAACAACAGCAAAGTAAGGAAAAACTTCTCCGGTTTGCGTAAATGTATGTATGTGTATATATATATATATTTTTTTTTTTCACACAGATGGTGGGTATATCTTACGGAAACGTGACCCATAGTCCTGTTTTTGCTCAACAAGTTAGCTGATTAGCACAACCAGTTCTCAAACTTTTCTTGCCCAATCTAGCTAACAAGATCTCTTTCCGATCAAGATGAGACAGTTTGAGGAATTGACGTGATTTTGACCTTGGATTTGTTTGCTATGTCTTGGTGACACCGTCTATTGTTAATATCTTTATCATTTTACACGTTTTAACTCTTGGGATTATAGAGCAATTAACAGGGTGTGTTAACCTTAGCAAGGATGTCACGAGATTCGCCCCCCTCCCAGTGTTGGTTTTGTGTGTGTGGGTGTGTAGGGGTAGTTGAGAAATCTCTGGAGTCATTGCTGGTCCGTCTGAATAGACGCAGATCCACAAAGGGTGATACAGCAGAACTATCTCGACTGTCAGGCTGCTGCCTCCGCATTTATCTTTTTTCACTCTGTCTGTTTTGTCTTGATATTTTCACGCATGTAGATCTGTAATCCCCTTCACACTGGGACTAGGCCGTGTGCCACAGCGGTAGCATTCACTCTAATCAATTAACTGGATTTTGAGTTAACATAATGTCAAGGCATGGTTTTGCTCTAGTCTCCTCTCCTCTTTCAAGCAGATCTGTGGGCCAGTAATGCATTGAAAAGGCAGCAATGGAGACCACAGACCATACCACTGAGGGCGACCCCCTCAAGAGTGGAGACGAGGGGGTAGAAACTCTGACAGCACCGTCAGCAACAGAACTGAAGAAGAAGTCTTGTAATGAAGGCTTGGGTTTTGCCAAACTGACCCACTGGAGAACCGCAGTCTTCTTTCTGTCCGTGTTCCTGTGCCTCATTGTAGTGTTTGCCTTCTCTTTCATCATCCCCTGTCCTGTAAGACCACAGTATCTTGTTACCTGGAACAAGACTTTCTCTGAAGCAGGTGTGTATCCATGTGTGCGCTTTTCACCTCTTGTGAGAATCCAAACTGTGAGACTAACTACCACCTTCTCATTTCCTCTGCGCAGCAACCTATAACTTCCTTGCAGTTGAGCATGCAAGCGATGACAAGGTGAGGGATGTCCTGTTTGTCCTCGAAAACACAATGGGCACGCAGAACAAATCATGTGCTGACCAAGGTATAAAGCGTTTGTCATCTTCATGAAATGAAAAAGACTCGAGTTTGACTGGCTACGAAGTGACTGTGCTGTTCAGGTGTAATTCAGATGAACACCGTGTGTTTTCCAGGTCTGTCGTCACCATGTGTGATTATGGTAGCAGTGGATGGCACAGATGGAGAGACTCTGTGGGAGAGGCCGCTGGATCCCAAGTTTTACTGGGCCCAGTGTGGGATGGACAAGGACACGGAGAGAGCCTGGCACTGTCTGCTGTCCCACGCTGACAACATCACAGCCATTGACAAATACACGGGTTAGTGACTCATTGCCCGTCTCCTTGTTGTGTATTATATACGTATTCATAAAAGATGAGAAAGTTTTATCTTAACAAATGGAGAAGCAGTTGAGCACTGTAAATTGTGTAAAGAACCACGGAATCAAGGAATAAGAAGGCTGTGTTTTATAAATCCTGTCAAACCGAATAAAAAGCTGTTGGTTGATGTGTTTGATGTCAGGTGATGTGGTTTGGCAGCAACCGAAGCCTAACGTTCTGCAGAGCTCGTTGCCTGTGCTTAGCGTCCCAGATCTGGATGGGGACAAGGTCAGGGATGTGGTTCTGGTGGCATCTAACAACACACAGGTGAGCTCCAGTAATTTCATTCCTTGAGTTTGTAAAAAGATTTATTTCCTGCCTTGCTTTTTTCAATCTTGTAGTGCAACTAATGTATGCTGTATGTTACGACTCTTAATTGTTAGATAATCGAGTATTTTTGCTCCGCCCCTGGTTATACTGTATACAAATGATGGGAAGTGGCAGTGAAATCATCTTTCTGTCGAAGCAAATCAGAATCCATTAAAAACAATATCGGCGTCGCTGATGTCATCTGCAGACTCAGCTGGTGTTGCTCTCAGGGCGGACGGGTGTCCAGATTGGCTCCACTGTGATTCTTGATTCAATGGAGACGAGCGGCCATCTTCTCCATCGCACTAAAGAGGGTTCGTACTACATACTTCTGCAAAAAGGTACGTGTCTGAAATAAGTTGTTACAGTAAAGAGAAAATAAAAAAATAAAAATAAAAAAAAGTGCTGCAGATGTGCAGTTAAACATGTGAAGTGGAAGATTTACAATCACAGCACAGGGACAGGTCCTCCAAAGCCAATTGCATCCATATCCCTGAAAACATGGCGTCTTCCTCGCCCCAAAAGTATGCAGCCTTCCGGTTCAGCCAAGACATGATATTGGGATTATGGTGTGTACGTAATGCAAATAAGTTCAGCGCACCTTTTTTTTTGGCCAAAGTAGTCAGACAAAGATGTTTACGTGGCATTGTCTTATTCAAAGTGAGGCCATAGCCACTTATTTATTGTGCCAGCTTTGGTTTTGGTTACCCAGGGCTGATACCACCAGTACGGAAAACTGCGTATGTGTACACTTGGATATTTGACATCCGGTGGCAGTAGTGAATAAGTGTGAACTCACTCACAGACACTGGCGTGTATGGACTGGCACTGTGGAAGATTGCTGCCGAGGCCAAAGCCGGGATGAACGCGGGCCTCAAGACTGACAAAAACCTGGAGAAAAACGCCAGCGCTGAAACTGGCCTCGTCCCCATCTACGAGTAAGAAGCAGCCTTCACTGACCCCCTCCGTTATCACTCGCAGCATTTCAGCTTGCCGTCACTGCGGCTTTAGCCGGAGCCTTTTGAGGCTATACGCAAACATTTGTTCTTACTCCATAGGTCTGAGGCAGCGAGTGTGTTGAGAACCAAAGAAACGGACGATTCGTCCGACCTGCTGCTTGTGACTGGGACAGGGGTGGCGTTGGTTGATGGAAAAAAGTTGCAGCTTCGGTGGAGAGTCAACACCAGCTCAGTCCTCAGGTAACTTGGTCCGTTTTTAAAGTCTTTCACATGCTCAATTGCAGATATTAGAAGAATGAATGTGTGCACTGGTGTGTTGCCTCTTCGCTGGTTGCACTATTTAGTCGGACGAGAAGTTTGCATCACCTTGTGGCAGCTGTTGCAGTGAAAGGAAGGTTTGCTGTTGAGGCCATCCCCGACAGGGAAGGGGCACAAGCTGATAAACACAAGCTCAATCTGAAAGGATTTTAACTTGGTTGGTTTTATTTCAAAAGCTCCAAAACATTCTGCTCGGGTTTCTAAAATGTAAATATTCGTGGCTTTTCTTGATATTTATCTGAAATATAGTTTTAGGTCGTTTTAAAGGTTTCAGACACAAAATGATTAATTGGGGGGGAAAAAAACAGTAAATTTGTTGCTCTAAAATTAATATAAAACTGTACATCATGTTAATATATAACGACTTGTAATAACAGTTGTGGAGAATGAGTTTGTTGCTATGATGCCAGCCTCTCTTTTCTCTTTCCATACGTCCTAATGACTCAGTTAGGTGATTATTTATGATTCATGTTGATCATCAATCCTGTAAAAGCCTTGGGAGTACACAGTAAATATAACAGTCATACTATTTCCTCCATTATTCTTTCAGCCAGCCGTCTTTTGGCTACTTTAACAATGATGATGTCATTGATGTTGTGGTCGAGGAGGACGTAGGCAACAACACAAAGAGGGTAAGTACACTTTCTGTGCCTCATACGCTGAGGAATTGAGACCGCGCATTAACAGTACCGCTGTCTGTCGTCAACGTAGATACTCATCCTGGATGGGAAGTCTGGTGGCGAGCTGTGGGATGTCAACCTTTTGGCTGCTGCCAACTCCCCGAGACCCGCCTCAGTACACACCTCCAACTACTTCTCGGTCTTCATGTTTTGGGGCTCGATGCGTTCAGAATCCAATTCATCCGTAAGCACACTGCTTTCATCATGATGCATTCAACTGTTTGGTTACTCAGAGATTCACAAACAAAACATGTTGTTTTTTTTTTGGCTTCTCGAACGTTTCTTTTTTCAGGAATTGTTAACCAACGATCGGCGCGCTTACATGCTGCATCCTCTCCATTCTAAAGTTCTCCTCGAGTCCCCCAACGTGATGGACCACATTGTAACATTCAGAGGTGCTCTTTGCTCTTGTATTTTAACGCCTTTCTGATTTAAATGGCAACATGCTACCTACTGATTCGAGGTGCGGTGAAACGCACCTCTCAGGTATTTTGGTGACCGTGTTTGTGTGTTTTTTAAAAAAATTTTTTTTTTTTTTATCTTAGCCACACTCATGGAGCGCGGACGCCACGCTGCCTACCTCCTGCTGATGGGTCCTGAAGAGGACGGAGCTGAAGGCACTGTGGTCCTCAGCAAGCATAAGCTGAAGCAGGACGTCCCTTTTTGCAAAATACTCCGTATCGGCGCTGGCGGGGTTTCAGAAACCAATGATGACATCCTAGAGGCCTTCAATCGACTCCGCTTCAGCTGAAAACCCATCTGTAACTTCTGTGCTTCCTCAGTTTAGTTTTTTTTTTTTGTCTTTGGACTTTAAAACCAAAGTTTGAACACTAGTTATCACTTTCCAACTGCTCACCACCAAAGAAAATCCTTCATATCTAGAAGAATTGAGCTGTCGACTTTATTTGACAGGGCTCTTCCGTTAATCTTTTCTGGCCAAAGTGGGCATTGCCCGATTTTTAGACTTGACCGCACGTATGCTGTCAGAAGTTTAAGAAGCTGCCGTTCGCTGTCAATCTCTCCAGACAGATTGCTTGTCTCCTGCTGAAAAACCCATAGAGCCTGCCTCGCTGTTTCGTTTCTTGCACTTTTTCGGTATCGGTGCAATGCTCTCTGAATGTTTAGAGGCTGGGTTATTATTAGATCTATGCAACAGCGTGCCACACTGTGCTTTAAAGGTAGCGGGCGCATGCTACTGCAGGGGTTAGTTCATGAGTATTTGAAATGACTATCGCCTTAAAGAAATTGTTCCACAGTGATGGGGCGAGTTCAGTTGGGGAACAATTGCTGAAACGGATGTAAACGTATAAAAGCAGTCAAAGGTTTGACTGGGATCATCTATACATACTGAAACTTGAAATGCAACAGAACCCCACAAAGTGTACACTGAAAGTGATTGTTGTTATGTATGAGCTGTGTTAAAGTGTTTAGATGTCAGTGATGCTGTTGCCAACAATCGAGACAAATGTTGGTTACTTCCTTCCTTCAAGATGCTGTAACTGGTGCAGCCAGTTTCCAGGACATGGGTCAGGCCTCGTCATGGAGTAAACGAAATCTTCAAGAGGAGATGTTGAAGAACTTTACCGGAGTCTGAAAGGTTCTTGAGTCATTGCTGTTGGTTTTACAGCTTTTTGTAAAGCTTCTCTCCCTTCAGTGGTTTTTTTTTATTCGGTACATGGGTGAAAAGGAGTTTTTTTGTTTTTGTTTTGTTTTGTTTTTTTTGTTTAACATTAATATATTGATCCTGTAGAGCAGGCCTATATTGTAGCTGATATTTCTCTGAGTTGTGATGAACTGTTTGAATGTGGACAAATAAACCTTTTTAATATAACGACTTTTGTTTAGTTTCAACATTTAATGTCAAACGCACAAAAAAAATACTGCAATTGCTCCCAATTGTCCCAAACGATAAAGGCCAAATGAAAAAACGGGTGTTTTGCCGCCATCTTGTGCATGAACTTAAAGGGATAGTTCGCCTCTTTTGACATGAAGCTGTATGACATCCCATATTAGCAACATCATTTATGAACATTGACTTACCCCCTGCTGCGTCCTGTGAGCCGAGTTCCAGCTGAGTTTTGGAGTTGATGAAGGTAGTCCGGCTAGTTGGCTGGGGACACAAAAATAAAGCGTCTTGCTTCTCAAAACAATATGCGTTCAAAAGAGTGATACAGTTGCATCACAAAATCGTTGTCCAGGAAAAAGTCAGACCTCACATCGCTTGGCGCTATTTTTGCCTCCCTTGGTATCAATGCGTCCAGCCACCTAGCGATAGCCGCACATGTTACGGTGTTTACTGCTCGGTCTGCACAGTTTACATTGGATGCATTGATATCAAGGGAGGCAAAAATAGCGCCAAGCGATGTGAGGTTCCCGCTTAAACTCACTGATACCTGTCAAATATCTTGGCAATTCTCATCTCTCCACGTCCTTTCCTCAAGCTGATCCTTGTAGTGGAGGCATGGGCCAAGATGTGCCCACCGATGGGCTTCTTGGGATCAGCTTGAAATCTGAAATTGAAAAGAAAAACACGCATCACTCTTTCAAAACCGTGTTTTGTGAGGACAAAACACGTGGTACTTATTCAAAATGAGGATATTTGTTTACGTCATTCCTGCTCCAGGATCAGCTGTCATTTGGTTGGAAACAAACACTGCTACATTGTACTCTAGGGAAAAACATACATGACAGCAAATAAAATATATCCTCTGTGGTGGTGGGGGCCAAAAAGCCGTCACTGATGGATCTCAACACAGATTTACTTTGGATAGATGTACATAATTCATCTTTTTATTTTTCTGATATACAACGCCTTGTTCACACCTTCAGAAATCTTCTGCAACCTGGAGAGCATCTGGGCCAATTTCTGCTGACGCTCGGCCAGCTCCCCACGACCAGAAAAGTCGACTCGAAACAAAGCCATGATGGAGTCGATGATCTAACGGAAGCGAGCAAACGCGTGTCAAGACGCCCTAACTTTATGTTGCTGTAACGGCTGTTTGGGATTGAAAAAGAATAAGGTAATGCTCCAAAACTGCTGTCTTTACAGAACAGATGAGGGAACAGACAGGAGAGGCAAAGTTGCAGAAACTTTCGATCAGCTCTTACTGCTTACCAACAGTTTGAACACCCCTCCTTCTTCATGAAACTTGGCTGCTACAAAGTCCAGCAGCTCCATCTGGTGTTCACCTGAAGGGAGACCGGACACTTTAACATAAAAGACCATTTAAAAACACATGAAAGAATACAAGTGCACCGGGTTATAGTGTTTAAGGACAGTCTTTACAACCCACAAACGAAAAGCTAAAAAAGTGCACTACTAAAATAGTATTGTTGAAATAAACTGTCGAGTGTGTTCGCACTGGTGTAGGCTCGGCCATAAAGCACATTGTCCAGTACAGCATTGTGGTCCACATTAAACCTGTCAGCGATGTCTCCCAGCCTGTCAGGGGGACTTGAGTCAGAGAACTATGAGTCAAGGATAATGGGGGTGCAGATAAACAGTTACATGATGAGACCTGCTGGCACAGTGTCTTTCATTCATACTCGCAGAGGACATTCACAGTATCGCCCGAGCTACACATGTCAAATATTGGACAGTTGTTACCACTGAAAAAGATACAAGGTATTCTCAGTGTCAATGAAGATGACTTTCCCACCCGAGTAACCGTCCTCGCCTGGCAGCTGCGCAGTGACTGGTCAAAACAACACATGAACTGGATTTTAATCACATTTGTTCGATTCTTACACCAAACCACTTAAAAAAAGGAGGAGACGCTTAAGACGTTAAAGGAGGAGACGCTTCAAAAAAGATTGTTGCTCACCACAAAGTGTGTGAGACAGCTGGGTCTTCCCTGTGCGGAACTCTGTCGGACAAACGCAGCAAACAACATGTTTGATTCCTTTGAAACTATGGAGTCTAACGTATTCAACAAGAGGAAGACGTTACAAAAGAAAGCATTACGGCCAGGCATCTCCTCACCTCCAAAGGCCTCTGTAATAACCATACTCTCCACACCTCCACCCAGCAGTTTGCTGCACAGACACAGATGACCGGCATAAGTAAGAAGACAGAAAAACTAACTGCATTAAAGCCAAGGATAAAACAACCCCAGCCCAAGAAGCTGCAGTATCTAGTCTGATCTTACATCATACAATGTGTTTAACGACTAAATCTTAACTCAAACTCTTGGCTCCCAGTTGAGATGTGGAACACCTGCTTCCTCTTCGCACTGTACTCAAAGGCCGTCTGGAAACCGACATTCTAGAATGTAAAAACAATCCCTTGAAATGATGAACTACGCGAGTCTGTGAATCACTTTGGCCCCACAGGAACATCAAGAACTTGCAGATTTGAAGACTTCAAAACAGAGTGTCACATATTACCAGCATTTTTCCTGCAGCCTCCTTGATTTTCTCCACTTTGGCTTCTGACAGGCCCTTGATGTTGCAAAGAGCTTTGCGGGTGGTCATCTGGATCCCCTTCACAGTGCAAATACCCACTGACTTCATCTTTTTTATGTCCGCCACATTCTGGAGTCACAGGTCGGGAGCGACAGAGGAGAGAAATTCTCACGCAACAGTGCAGACGTGACTATTAATGCCTTAAATATGTCCCAGCCCTGTTGTTTACTCACAATGCCATGTTTCAGTAGGAGGTCAATGTCTTGGAAGAAGGACTCCTGAAGAGTTCAGGGAAAACAAAGGTTATTGTTGGCTATGTTACCAACAATGAGCTCAGAGTCAGTTGAAGGACTGCTGGATCATTTCAACTTAAAAATTTTGAATGTAATGGAAGCTGTTGCACCGATAAGAATTAGCACTTTGAGCAAACAGAAAACACCATGGAGAAACACCACTACAGTCAAAAACCTGAAAACAGAATGCAGGAAAGCTGAACGTAAGTGGAGGAAAACAAAGCTTCAGATTCACTATGAGCTGTACAAACAAAGCCTGTGTAGTTATAACAATGAGCTGTGCAAGGCCAGACAGCTGCATTTATCTGAAAAGATTAATAAGAATGTCAACAATTCTCGAACTCTGTTTGCTATGGTTGAAAAACTCACAAATCCTCCTTAACAGTCAAACCCAGACCTCTCCACAGAGAAATGCAACGAATTTGCCAACTGTTTTAGCCAAAAAAATCTAAACAATTAGACAAAACATTCACGCAACACAGACAAACAAGAAAACTAATCTGTGTCTAAAACCTAGAAATAACTCTGACGTTATGTCACAGTCTAATATTGTTGATTTAAAAATCCTAGAGGAAACAGTTTGGCATCTGAAATCAACAACTTGCATTCTGGACATAATACCATCCGACTTTTTAAAAACTGTTTTTACCTCAGTAGAAAGTGATCTCCTACGAATAGTTAACAGCTCACTGGCATCAGGCATTTTTCCCAAGTCACTAAAGACAGCTGCCATTAAGCCACTCCTATAGAAGAGAACTCTAGACGCCTCTATGATGAACAACTACAGACCTGTCTTTAACCTCTCTTTAATATCCAAGATTATTGAGAAAGTTGTATTTAACCAGCTCAACGACTTTCTGAATGAAAGTGGAAGTCTTGATAACTTTCAATCAGGCTTCAGACGTTATCACAGCACTGAAACAGCTCTGGTCAAAGTGTTAAACGACATCAGGTTGAATACTGATTCTGGTAATGTTTCGGTCCTGGTTCTGTTGGACCTCAGCGCTGCGTTTGATACTGTAGATCACAGAATCCTGTTGCACAGGCTGGAAAACTGGGTTGGACTTTCTGGAGCAGTCCTTAACTGGTTCAGGTCCTACTTAGAAGGCCGGAGTTATTTTGTTACAATTGGCAGCTATGAATCTGAGCGAATGGCCATGACTTGTGGAGTCCCCCAGGGGTCAATTCTTGGACCTCTTCTGTTTAACTTGTATATGCTCCCTTTGGGTCAGATATTGCAGAACTTTAACATCAATTATCGCAAGTATGCAGACGATACACAACTTTATGTGTCTCTGTCACCGGACAACTGCAGCCCAGCAGATGTACTGTGTCAGTGTCTGGAGGAAGTAAGATTAAGATTAAGATTAAGATCCGGATGAGAGAGAATTTTCTACAATTAAATGAAGAGAAAACTGAGATCATTTTGTTTGGTAGCAAAGAGAAGCGGGTCAGTGTTTGTAAATATCTTGAGACTCGGGCCCTTACAATCACTGACCAAGTTCGTAACCTTGGAGTGTTGATAGACTCAGATCTGACTTTTAGCAACCACATCAAAGCTGTGGAGATTAAACTTTCACCAAATGTAGACATTTTTAAATCCAGGTTAAAAACATTTCTTTTCTCATGTGTGCATGAAATCTGCACGATATCTTTTAATTTATCTAGACTGTTGCTTGTTTTTAAATTCATTTAAATTATTTTATTTGTTTCTCTTTATATTTTTTTATGTATTTTTAATGCTTCTTACACTCCCAGCTGCAATGCTTTTATTTTATGTGAAGCACTTTGAATTCATTTGTACATGAAATGTACAACGAATCTGTACTATTATAGAATCTGTGGTAAGACCACAGATTCTCTTACTACCAGATTCGCAACTCACGGTGCATTTCCGGTTTCCAACGAGGCGATTTTGGTTGCAGTTCCAGCCTCTTTCCACGTGGGGCGCTCAATTTTTGGAGACCAGAATGAATGGAGTCCTATGGAGCTATACGCCCTAGCGTGCCCTTGTCTCAAGATATAATTTTTTCTCTAGTAATTCGAATGTTGTGTTCGAAAGAGGATGTTTAGAAAATACCCATGGCTGAGTTTTAGATTTTTAGAGCCACTCATTTGCTTAAAAAAAGGATTTAAAGTGTATATGATGTCATACATAGCTTACGACCGGAGATGCCGCTTTAAGCAAAGTCAAATGAAAGTGACCGTAACTGCGGAAAAGGTTTGGAAGAGCAGAGGTAACATAAGCGGTCAAGCGGAAAAAGTCCATCTTAATTCTGTTGTCGCTTGGTATGGAGCCAGCCGTCAAGCGGTGCCTCTGGTCGTAATTCATTCTATCGCCGGTCGACCAGCTGTCATTAGCACAATGCTAGCGCAGGGACATATGTACTCGTTCAGTAGATTTTTGACTTGAAACCCATGTTGAGCTCTCAGAAACTACATTCAAATCTGAGCGCTCTTGAGGAGACTTAGGTGAAACTGACCATTTGTAGCATCTAGCTCTAATGGGCCCAATTCATTCTGGTCTCCACCGACGCGCCCAGTGGAATTCTGGTGGAACTGCAGCCAAAAAGCAGGTACAATGGGGCTTAATAGTAAGTGGCAAGGCTGTTAGATAGGGCTGTGGTAAGACGTCCTCTTATGGTCCGGGATAATTAATTATTAGGGACCGAGCAGTGAAACTGCAAGGACCCTATTGTATCTGTAAGGTTTATTCTTATTCTTTGCAAAAGGTGCTCGAGAACTCTAGAAATTTTGCGAGCACCACCTGCCAGTCGACGACATGAAAGAATCTAAACTTTATATTTTTGGGAGTCGCTCATTGACTCTGTAGCGCCCCCTACGATGCTTAAAATTGGTCCCCGCATTGGGGTTAGTTTCGCGTGGGACGACGAAATTCGGTGCACTCATTCATCATGCCCAGACGCACAAAAAAGTATTTTGCCGCCATGGTCCCACGTCCACAGGACGTGGGAGGTGCGTTTTGGTGCCATTTTTGCCCGATTCCACGCCTTGCTTAAGATCGAACTTGTCCTACAGATTTAATGCTACAGGTTTCAAACTTGGCCAGGTTACTCTTAAGACATGGGGGGGGGGGGTTCATAGGGCAACTTTTTCAAATTTTAGTCCGTGGCGACGCCTCAAAGTTCGATGACTCGCCATCATTCGCCACAAAAAATTGAGTCGCTTATAACTCCCACATACATTATCCAGTCTGTCCCAAACTTCTTACGGTGAATGCTGGCCCCAGCTTGAACGCGCACATATTATCATACTGACATCCACCTATAGCGCCACCTGCTGGTGGTTAGAAACGTCTTGTGTTTTTCACACCTCGAATTTGAACAAACTCCTCCTACAGATTTAATACAAAAAGCTTCAAACTTGGCCAGGTTACTCTTAAGACATGGTGGGAAAAAAATCATGGAGAAACTTTTTCAAACCTCAAAGGGCGTGGCCAGGGGGTGAAAATAATGTGATGGCGTTTGTGATTTGAAAGCCTTATCATCATCGCAAGGTCATGAAACTTGGCATAAACGTTCGCCCTGACGACCTTGTACGTATGTAAAGGGTATCGTGTGTGGGCGGAGCAAAATGTCTCAGTGGCGCCCCCTAGAAATTTTCTAAAACCCCTCCGCATTGGAGTTATTATGTGCTCGTACGTACGCAGAGGGTATCGTGCGTGTGGGCAGAGCTGCGCGACTACGACGTCCAGCGCATGCCCCAACGTACGCACATCTCGGTCCCGCATACAGCTGCTTGCAGCTTTTTGGTTTGTTTTGAGTTTAATGTTGATGTGTTTCAGAATTGAATCTGGTTTCATCTAATTTTGCAGGGCCGACTTTGAGGTAGAAAGCTGTTTAAAAGATACAACATCCCAGCCTGCAAAGAAGCCGAATAAGTGTAAATTATACATAAAGTTAGCTGGAGACAAATTAAGCTCTTCGCTTAGAAAGTAGGATTAAATTACACGATGAAGATCCAGTGTGTCGCTGTTTCACTATCTGAGGAGGCTTTAAGGATCTGAAGTTTGACTATTAGCTGAAATTTAGTTTTCAGTGGGACTGCAAGACAAGAAGACCTTCAGCTCTGCGTGTGGGAGCCATTTGGAAATCTTCCAAGGAAATGCGGACTTTGCCCTCTCCTCCATATTTATGGACTAAATGTTAAAAAGAAAGTCGTTCATAAAGTCACAAAGCATGTCTCAGAACAGAAAAAAAAGACCCTGAATGTATTTACTCTGTGAACATCTTTTTCAATGATTAGGTGGGTTTCATAAAAGATTTGGTAAAGATTAAAACGTGACTCTGGGATTAAAACAACAACTGAGCCTCTTGCTAACTTTTCAGATGATATGAAATGTTTTTTAGTAAGTGTTTATATCTCTTAATGAGTTGTACTTATTACACAGATAGGCACATGTCTTTTACAACATTCAGCAGTGATTCTACTGTCAATGCAAAAGAAAAAGATGTCACATAGTAAATAAATGCAGTGTCAATGAATAAAAAGTCAAATCCATCTCTATATTAGATCGACCAGCTGCATGCAGCTCAAACCTGTTACTGATAGTCACATCATCTACAGATCATTTAGAGTTGACCTAATATTCATGTTTGTGAAGGAGAAATAATGAAACCAAGGAATACATTTTGTATATATAACAAGAATATAAGAGATGATTTTATCAAATATTTTTGTGTGTTTGTACTTGCTTTTGTCAGGTTGTAACATTTTTCTTAGTAAAAACATGTATTGAAACCTCTTTTAATGGGATTTTTTTATTTCTCTGGTAAAAGAAACCATACAATTCAGTTCAATTCAATTCAATTCAGTATTATTTATACAGCACAACAAATGTCATCCACACCCATCCTGATGCATGCTGGTCCTTTACTTGCTCCCCTGGTTACGCATGATGTGACCAAAATATAAAAATGTCCACATAACTAAACAGAGAAACACAGCTGAATATATAACAGAATTTTAAAATTGAAACATAAAACAAAGAACAGTTATTAACAACAGCAAATAAATATCTCATACGTGTCAGGAAGGAGAAATTACAGTGAATTATCAATTAGCAGCGTTCAACAGTAACAGATTACATGAAACTGAGTTTCCAATATATAATAGTACAGTAACTGTAACCAGACTTCAGATTATGTCCAATTACATGTGGAAAAAAATGTAAATGCAAATACAAGTATCATATGATTCTATCAAAAATACAACAGTTCACACGTTTGTTTACAAATGTTAATTGAGTTGCCTGCATGAACAAACACATGGGTGTGAGCATAGTCTGATGAAACTACACCTTCAGATGAGTCACACAGAGCTCACTGATGTGTTTTAATGGTTTGTGAACAACAGCACAGCTCTGTGGTGCAGAGTTATAAACCTTTGTGTTGTAATCCACAGATTTAATCCTTCAGCACTGGAAAAAATCTAAGTCTTACCAAGTATATTTGTCTCATTTCTAGTCAAAATATCTCATTACACTTAATATAAGACACAACTGCCTAACAAGTACTATTTCAGCCAGATATAGGGAGTTGTTTGAAGACAATACATCTGGAATATCTTGTTAAATGAAAAAGTCACATATTATATGATACAAACTTTTTTTGACATTTGAAGAGGTTTTTAAGCTAATTTCAAGATCACTTTTATCTCAAAAGTCCTAAATATCACATTTTATTTCAAGAAATCTTCACAAGCCAATTTTCACTGGTTCCATTGGCAGATTTTTTTGCTTATTCCAAGCAAAAACGTCTCGTATTTGTTGTTTTTTTAATTTATTTTTGGAGGGGCATTTTTTCCATTGAGGTCAGTGTTTTTTGTTGATAATCACTGAACATTTCTGTCGAAGGGCAGTTTTTAATGAACCCTGTACTCATTAATCTGCCTCATAACAATGAACCCTTCTGGGCACGAGTAATTCACTGTGTGAATGTTGGTGTATCAGCATTTAACAGTTGTGTGTTTCACGTATCACCACTAGGATGGGCTATTGTCAGAAGACATGTACACACAAGTATTAAAATCTCTTCAGATTTTTATGAATCTAAAATAACCCTCCCACTGTCAGTGACCTTGGTACAGTCCACGATGAGGTGTATGTGCAACCATCTGAAACCTAATTTAACATAAATCAGACACTTGACTTCAGGGTGACAATATATCATTCTATAGATAACATGTAACATTACACTGTAATCTCAATGAACTTTTATTATTCCACACATCAATTGTAGACTATAACCAGGCACATCTAATAATTAAATAATATAACGTGCTTAATTGTTTCCCTTGTTATCCAGCAGCAGGCACTTTAATGTTAGTTTGACCTTTTGCATAAGACCATAAGGCCAGGTCTCCAACAACTTCACTCTTTGTGGAGTGAGCCTTCCTTCTCTGTGACTGACCAGAAGCTCGTTCTTTTGGTCTCTTCAGTGCCTTGATTTCAACCTTTGGGAAGAATTCATGTAATCTTTCAGGCTCAATGGCTTTGCACACCTTTATAATCTCATCCAGCCCATACCAGACCATTTCATGGGCCTTCACTTAGCCTTTAGGTGTCTTAATGCTGACTTTGAGAAGGTATCTTTTTGTGCTCACTTTCAGGGTCATCCCACTAACGCCGCAAAAAAAAAACAAAGTCACATTCTCACTTTGCAATCTCAGCCTATCAACAGCCTCGTGGGTAATATCATTTGTGTGGTCCACCAGGTTCCCAATCTTCTGTGAAAGAGCTGTGATGTCATGTCATGTTAAGGAAACCTGAAGAAAAACCTGTTCAATTACACTCTTGGATAATACAATTTAATTTGATGCACTTTAGTAGAAATGAGAAGAAAAAAAGCTTCTTCTGAGTTTTAAAGGCATTCTACCAACAGGATGATATCTACTGTAAACTGCCTCCCATGTTTGTTCTGTCATATCTGTGGAATGAGGCTATTAGTCAAAGAAGAAAGACTAAATCAAATGTTATAGCTGATCATTTAGAATTCAGATTAGTAAAATATTCCTTATGTGTCTGACACAGACTGCAGAAAGCTTTGTAGGGTCTGCTTTTAAGAGTGTTGCATCAGAAGATACTCGTTCTCTGAGGCAAAGTTATTGTTTGGTGTTTCATTCAGCAGAGGAGAGGGTAAGTGTAAAAACTGTTCATTTTTATTGACTCCAGCACCAAAGCAGCATGTAAAATGTAAATGCAAACATTTTTTTAAACACATCATTTACGAATAATGTCTTTAAAGAACAACACTGTCCCACTGGTTGTCTTTCAGTCCCAATTGTCTGCGTCTTGTCTGGACTGTGTTATTTCTGCAGGTGTAGGTGAGCAGATCTTCTTCTCTGTGTGTCTGTGAGGAGCTTCACACACGGAGACGGCTTCATCTGTACACCTCGGTGTGGGATGCTTGATCGTTTCAGCTGGGGCCGATCCATAGTCCGGTGTCTGGGAGCAGATGTGGTGCTGGAGTGTGTTCAGGGGACGGCTGTGCTGCTGGAGCTTCCTGGGACTGGTGGATGTCCACTGTGAGGTGCTACAAGGGAGACAGAAAGAAAGTCCTGATTTAAGCTTAAGCATAACTTTGTGACAATTTTGTCATCTTTTGTTTTTAAAATAGCAGCTTGTTTTTTTTTACTTTGTTCTATAATATCAGCTAATATCATCTAACTGCAGTATATAATGTGCCTTTTAACTAATCTTTGTGACACTAAAAAGGACCTACCCCAAGTCCTCCTTTATTTCTTTTTTTTTAAACATCAGCTTCTCTCATCCGGCTGGGAGCTCCTCGTCGTCACGGAAACCCTGGGTGCATAACAGCAATGTCGGGTCCACAGTCTCTCTCCTTCGGACCTGCGCTGGAGTCTTCTCTCATCCATGATCACCTCGGTAAAACACAGCAGGAAAAGGAAGGAAAAACTGCACAAGTACTCAACATGTGTGAGCTAGCACACATTGATTTCTGTAGATTTCGTTCATTAGTCAGACGGAATCATGCACTCACCTGTTTTGCACAATACGTTACCTGCGGTAGCTCAGGTGTTCCAGTTTGTCCTCCGTTGGTGTCAGAGTTGTTGTTTCTTTGTCATCCGCTGGTCCTTCCATCAGCAGGAAGCCCACAGAGGCTCAGGCCAGCGTGACATGTGTTCACACAAAAGAGGAACATCAGAGGTTTATTTATTTATTTATTAGTTTATTTGACAGGGACAATACAATCGGACATAGCTACAATTCCAAGCTTGTAGCTGATGTGATTCATATAGAGTTTAGCAACAAGTGCTAATTTGCAACTCCCGTCCCTGGTTAGGCTTTTCTATGCTGACACAAAATTAAAATAGACATTAAAATAAACCTAAAATAGAAACCTAAAATAGACATTAAAATAAACCTAAAATAGACATTAATTTACATAAGAACCTTAATCTATAAATACAACAGTGCAGTTCAAACTTTCATCTCATTCATTCACTCTCACATTTTTACAAGTGTGTACAATTTTGGTTTGTTTTAAGCCAACATTTAAGTTTAAAGGTGAACAATTTAAACTCACTGATGGACTTAATATCTGTGGGCAGTGAGTTCCAGAGTTTACAGCTTTTGAAAGAAAAGACCGACTGTCCAAACGATGTTCTGCACTTAGGGATTGTACAGTTGTGGTTGGAGCTGCCTCTTGTTGTCCTGCTGCTGTTTGGTCTCTTTATAAATTCCCTGAGTGGTTCTGGAGCCAAATTGTGAAAGCATTTAAAAAATAATTTGAGAAAACACAAATTGCTAAAACTGTCAAAGCTCAACAAATTATGTTTGTAGAGGATTTGACAATGGTGATAACGGATTGGTTTTCTGTCCATAATTTTGAGTGCTTGATTGTAAAGTGAACCAATGCGCTTTGTGGCTGAGGGAGCTGCCTGGGCCCATGCTGTCATGCAGTAGGAGATATGAGAAAATATCATCCCATGCATGTACAGCAGGGCCGCCTGGTTTGGAATGAAGTGCCTAATAAGTCTAAAGCAATTTATATTTCTTTGAATTGTTTTGGATATTTTCTTTATGTGTGCATCAAATTTTAGTTGTGGGTCAAGAACCAATCCTAAATATTTCATTTCATTTACATGTTGTATTTTGCAATTTTGAAAAAACATTTTAAAATTTTGATCTAATTTTTGTTTTCTGATTGAAAAACACATAGAGACTGTTTTTGTAAGATTAGGGACTAATTGATTTTTGAAGAGCCACTGACTAACCTCAGCCATGCATGCTGATAAAACATCTGCAGCTTGCTCTGGTGTCTTTGCGGCTGCATAAAAAACTGCATCGTCCGCGTAAAGTTGGCAGCGGACACCTGGGCAAAAGGTGGACACTTTATTAATCCTGCGAGGGGGAATCCTTTAACTTCCCCTCGCAGGATTAATAAAGTACTTTGATTTGAATCAGGCCTGGATCAGAAGGAGGGACCCCCTCCTGAAACTTAGCCTGTGAAGACAGTTCCACCTTCCTGTACTTATATGACTGTGACATGACACAGGTAGCAGTGAAGAGAATGCTTACTATTATATCGAGTTTGCAAATTAATTACAAAGCCATGTCCTGCAGATAAACCGGTTTGTAACACTCCACAACACACTCGCTCACAGTCCTATCTTTTGCCTGAAAAAATTCCAAAGGTGAGTTCAGTGCGTCCCCCTCTTTCTCTCTGACATGCAGCAACCACTCAGTCAAACCGATAACTACCAGGTGACCACGACACCGTTACGTATTATGATGATTCCACCTTATAACAGAACACAAGTTTTATAAACCATACGTAATCTTTACATCCCTCAATATTTCCACTCGTCTCCCGACGCGTTGTCTGACTCTAACCCAACATCAACACCAGAGTTTGGGTGCCTTGCCCAAGGACACTTCAACATCTGAACTTGAGGATGTGGGGGTCTCTCACTCTCTCGCAAGCTGTCAACGTAACATTTGATAACCGATCCACGGCTCAAATAAATCTAATGCTATCAGTAAATGGTATATGTATCAGAAATTCTACATTTTTGAATAAATAAACATGAGGTTAGCCCCTGAATAACAACCTACACATGATATTTCTTATCAGTTTTGGGTCTTCTTCTTTTGTCTGCACCTGTCCTTTTGTGCTTTGCCACTCTGTCCATTCATCTTCCTGCCACGTTACTTATTTGGAACGCCACTCTTTGACTCTCTCCTGCGGTTTTTATACATTCCTGGACGTCTTCATTAGCTCAGACCAGTTATAGTTAAAGCTCACTTTGTTTGCCATGCCTGCCTTCTGTGCCCTGCATTTGAGTCCTCTTCCTGCTACACATACGACATTCTCATCACATTTAGTATTACAGCATTACATTGGCCTGGTGCAAGACGCTGCCGCAGGCTGGGCCAGCCCTGCCCAATGTAAAACACCGCTCTAAAATATTGTATTCCAAAATCTAGCGACCGGATAAAGAAAGACCCTGGTGCAATACGCTACCTAAGACATTACCAGTCCAGCTAGACTCAAATGTTACCTCCTATAGTTTAAGAAAACAAAATCTAGCAACCGGTAAAGAAAGGCGTTGGATGACAACTTTAGTCTGAGTCGCTGCTGTAATCCCATCTCGCCCTCTTAACATCCCAGCCTACACTCTGTGGGAAGCTGAGGCCAGAGGTTGATGGAGGTGGCTTTGGAGAGAACTGCTCCTCTCCAAAGCTCTCCTCACAACTCTTCCTCGGCCTCTTGGCATCGGGCTGCGATTCTTCGCTTTCCTCCCTGCTCCTCTTTCTGGAGGTGCCAGGGCGAGAAGCGGAACAATCGGAGTCCTCTGCATCGCTTTCCTCAGGATCAGACCAACAAACTTTTCCCTCAGAGGACGAGTACACCGATTCCTCACTGGTACAGCTATCTGTATCCTCTACATCGCTTTCCTCCAGATCAAACCAATCTTCTCCCTCAGAGTACAAGTACAGTGTGCCCTCACTGGTACAGCTATCTGTATCAGAGTCCTCTGCCTCATCAACATAATCCCAAACCTGATAATAATCGGCATAATAATCCAACCAAAAAGGGAAGACAGTGACGTCATCATCATCAGAAACTAAACCAATAACACCTCTCTCCAGCACATTCTCATCATCATTATAAACTACACCAATAGGACCTCTCAGCACATTCTCATCATCTGAGGAGACATAGCTAGCGAGACTGTTACCGTCATCTTCATCGATGATGCGGGGCAGCTCGATGTATTCCTCAGCTGCAGGACGATCTCCGATGTAGCCAAGACCTGCGAGAAAGAAAGTTGAATTTCAAACATTTTAGTACTTCTCTTTAAAGGATGTGCTGAAACACCACATGTAAATAGTGGTTTATCAGAAGTGTGTGTATGTTTATGTGGTTGAAGCAGATTAAATTGAGAACTGCATCTCTCTAGGATATACGCTTAAAAAAACCCACCAACAACGCAGATTCTTAGGATTAAACGTTTTTCTAGCACAACCACGAAACATGGAGAACAGCGAAGGAAAAAAAACACACACATAAACAAGTACACCAGCCAGTGACCTTCACATTCTGACAGGCAACAACTCATGCAGGAAGCTCACGTAAGACTCGACTTTGCAACCGGTTTGATAAACACCACACACACACACACACACACACACACACACACACACACAGATGAGAACGCCAGTACCAGACATGCAGCATGCACCATCACCTCAGAGTTAAAACACTTAAATTTGCCTTACCTTAGAAATAAAACGTATTTGGTTCCAAACTAACAGTATTGCATAAATATAGGGGACTTCATTTTGAACAACCCAAAGCATTTTTATTTATTTTGGAGGGAAAAACAAAATAACGCCCAGATGAAACAAGTTCAGAAGTTAAAAAAACAAACAAACACGGCAACCTGGTGAATGTACAAAAATATAATGACTTTCATCAGTACAAAAAGGAGGCACAAAAAGCTGTTTGCTCACTTATAACAGATCCAATTATTGTGTATTTTGATAAAAAAAACAGACCACAAAGTTAAATTTCATATATCACGTAAACTCAGCTGGTTGACCCCGGGACGTTCTGACCTCTGTTCAGAAAGCTTATTTTAATAGTTCCATAGTTTCCATAGTGACCAACAACAACAACAACAAAATGCATTCAGAGCATTTTATGAAAAAAACTGAAGTCGCCATTTTGTTTTCTAAAATTGCAAGACAAAATTGGACAAAACAGATGCTCTCGACCAAAAAATAACATTCTTTTTAAATCACTAAACCGCCATTAGACTATAACATTCTTCACTTTTCCCGGGAATTCAAATAAACGCGGACCAACTTTATGCTACATCCAGAAACTTTACAGTGTAAACTCATGATGTTGCCAAACTCTGGGGAAATTTCTGTGTCTCGACGACCTTTATATCCACCAAAGTGATGGCTCCTATAAGTGCCATAACAGACAATATTCCTATTTTGTGGGAATGAGTTATTTCTAATGAAATAAATCATTGATATGAAGGAAAAACATTCATTTCATTTTGCTCACCGGTTGGAAGTGGCAGTCTTCCGACCAGGTGTTCCTCTCCGGGTGCTGGCATCATTTCTGGTTGAGTTTTTTCTTCTTCCTTGTGTGATTCACCAACTTTTTCAGCAATAAAAGGCTGACCAGGTTTTTTACCAAAGCTTTGTGGATGTTCAGTCCAAGTTCAGGTAAAAAGGAAGGAAGTAAAGAACTCAGCAGCCTTTTATAGAGGCTCGAACTCGTTCCGTTCTGTTTCCATGGCTTTTCCAGGCACGCAAGTAGGCCTACGTGTGCGTGAGACACATTTTCATGATAACTTGCTAATTTATTTGCGCTTAAAAAGTGATATCAAAATCCTTCAAGAGATATTAACCTACAGCAGCTGATGTGTCCACACATATAGAGACGCCATGACATGACAGGCCACATCATGTTGAGCCAAAGAACAGCCGATATAAGTATCATAACTATAAACCATAACCTGATAAACTCTACTAACAAGCTCTCGATGTTTCAATCGTCTAAAAGCCTGACATCTGGCAGCAAACAGCGCCGCACATCTCTCTGATATTCATAGATACCAGAAATGGTCAGCTGTTCCAGGTTACCGTTAGTCACATAATAATTTAGTTGAAACTAATAAATTAATATAGGACTAAAACCAGCCTTGAAAGTAAGCCGGTGCGACGCGGTGCTGCGTTCCTGTAAAAGATTTCGGGGTGGTGCGGCGCACCGGTAAGATTTGATCAGGGTTTATTATGCTGAATTAGAAAAAAAAAAAAAAAAAAACACCAAAAAAAATACAAAAAAATGCAGTAACACTCGCCTTTTAAGAAGAAAACATATCTAGGCTACCCACAATATGTCATTTTTGACCAGCTCCGATGAAGATAACAGCTTGGCTTGCTTAAAATAGTCAAAGGATCTCCGGCGTGCGCCAGCTTCCAATTGCATCGACTGACGCTTTCAAATCCACCCCTAGACCCCAACAAAAAATATTTGGAAATAATGGTAATAAATTTTACTAATGGGAAAGCCATCCAGTAGCCTATGGTAATCAGTTTTCAAAACGTCTGCAAATATCCCATATATTTTGGTCTTTCTGTTGGTGCCTTTCTGGAGCTTGCGTTCCGTTTGTTTCCATCTCCTGCCCGCGCTTGCTCCGCAGTTAGTTCGAGTGAATGAAGTAGTCTCGACTCTCGTCTTTAAAACTGTGTGGACCGTAAGCTTGTGATTTAAATGTGAGCATGCTTTGTAAAGTAAGCACGAGTTTTCCTGACACCCTAAAAAGTATTCATATGAGCCCTCTCACTCCCTGTAATATTTACATTTTAACGTGTTAAAATATTTACAGTGTATCAACTAGACAGCCAATATATGGGAATGTTTTCAGAAGCTGATTCAGGAAGTGCGTGCTGCAGAAAAGCATTGTGATACGGAGAGATAAAAGAATGCAGAAAAGAATAACCGAGCTATTTAAAAGAAAGGACCGAGTTATTGAAAATGAAAATCAGGAAAAAGTCAGAAAAACAGATGGCTCGCTGCATGCAGAGTAACGTTGCAGGTACAGGACCGTCAACAAGTGATGCTGGGCCTGCTGCAAGCACCGCTAACCCCCCTGTTTGGTCAAAGGAGCAATTTGAACAGGCCTACTTTGATTTTTTTAAATATTTTTCTTGTTTTTCCATCATTTTGCATTTTTCAGTCCAGTTCCAAATGTACTGAAAATAAAGTACTCACAGTAAAATATTTACAAACTGAAATATTTTGCAATGTCATTTTTTTCACATAGAACACTTAGGTAGGCCCACAAGAATGTGAAGTAGTTAAGAATATTAAAAAGTCATGAAATTGGTGTGAATCGCCTCTGAACAACCCCCCCCCGGGTAAAACGGAGTTAAAAAATAACACAGTGAGTGACACACCGGACATTGTAGCACCGGTAAGAAATGAAAACTACTTTCACCCCTGACTAAAACATTATGAGTCTCAGAAAGTTTTCATATCTTTAAATAAAATTGAAATACTAATGTAATTAACGAACATGCGGTACAACTGTTGTACAAACCTAATGTGTCACACGTGTGTTTTTTTTAAATCTTTTTAAACAATTATTTTAGCTTTATTTGTATTCTAAAACTGTGGTTTTTTGTTCGTTGCCTCAGGGCAACACTGTGCAGTTAGGCCACTCAGGGCCATTGCCTCAGACAGTGAGGAACAGTGGATCCCTTCATCAGCCCACTGGATGGTGGGCTTACCTTTACCATCACTGTGGTAACCAGCCATTATGAGCAAAAGGGGAGATGTAAAGCTCCTAAATGCACCGGTACACAAAAGTCAAGAGCCAGAAGTGTGATGTCCATCTCTACTTTAAATAAACAAGCAACTGCTTCTTGAGATTCCAAACAGAATGAGACTGCAATGGCAATATCCCGACTTGCACTACCAACACCCAACCACATATGCACTGGTTTTAACACACATAAACATGCACACACCCACACGCTCACATACACACATATAGACATGCACGCACACAAAGAAATAAAGAAATTAGTGTAGATAGAAAATAAATGGAGATACATTTTCCAGGTTAAAAGTATGAATTTCTGAATGTTTGGTTTGTTCTTCTCACATATTTGTGACTTCAAAATGTCATGTATGCTCACACACACACGCTCTCTCTCTCCCTCTCTCTAACACTCATACACATACACACTTTTCTAATGAATATATTGTTTGTTTTACTTGTATAACATTTCTCATAATCACACAAAAACCTTGGAGTTTTAGGACCCTTATAGCACAGTGTTGGCCTGAGGCAACTAACCCAAATCTGATTTTGGGGGGTTCAGATTTTATAATGGATATGTTACCAGGGACCTCCAAGCTCCCAAAAAATGGGGTGAAATATTTTTTTTCCAAAAACAAATTTAAAAATTCATCCCATAGAGGGTTAACAGTGAGCACTGTTTATTTATGTATTTATGAAATATAATTTAAATGTGACACAGCAGCAGTATTTCCCTAAAATATGTTTCTTCCTAATTACTCAAATAATATGATCAAAGATAGCTTCAGTAATGACTGCAGTCATGATGGCCTTTATATAGAAAAACACATTTGCTGTCATTCTTTAATTTGGGTTATAGACTGTAACAGAAACACATAAAGCTGAAATTGACATAGAAAACACCCAACAATGTCCTCTGAGGTATGATGGCTGGTATCACCTGAAACTCTGCACCAATCAGACAGAACGAAGGAAACTTTCAGAGGTGAAACATCTTCATGAACTTGGACAGAATCCAAATTCTTAGGACAAAAATTTAGGACTGCCATGACCTTAATGACTGATCTTGTACAGATTATATCCAAAGAGACTTACATGATTTAATTTCTGTATTTTCAAATGTTGCAGAATGAAGACAAAAAAACCTGAATTGTTGGCCAACATTTGTTTATAAAGATTATTGTTAATTTTATTCTGTCTCAAGTTGTGGCTTATTCACAGTATTCCTCCTCAGCAGTTCAGTGCAGGTTATGTAAAGTCTGTCAGAGCAGAAGAAGATTAGAAACAGTTAATGCTGTTTGATATTCTCGTGTTTGTGTTTGACACTGTTTAGTGGAGGGAAGAAAAACTGACTGCCACACAAAAGTAATTCAAATATCTTCCTTAAGGATGATTCATGGGTGCAGCCTTCATATGAAGTAAAACTAAACAACACCAGTTAGATGAGATTCTTTACTCTCACACATCTCATTCCCATTTCCTGGTCTTTTATTGAACATTACAGCACGTTATAAAAAAAAGACACGGAAAAGCATCAGATAACAACGTCTGCTGCACAACCAACAGGGTTTTTGGATTTAAACTCCTGACAACATTTCCCTGTTTGTGAAAAACAAAAAGCAGCAAAAAACACATTTTAATGTTCTCTGTGCTGTCTCTCATATTACAGGCTGCTATATGCTTACACTCTGTCAGAGTTAAATTGATTTTTGTTGGGGTCTGGGAGTTCTCCCTTTGCTTTCGGCTGCTGTTTTTTCCCTTCTCCAGTAGGTGGCGCCTCTACTCTGGCTGGCAGAGGACTCACAGGTGTATCTCATCAGACCTCATCAGGAGAGAGCTTAAGAGGAGCCTGCTACCAGCACCACTTCGCCAGAGTGTTAACCCATGTGGTATGTGCTCCAGCCCTTTTCCTTCCTACTCTATAGAAACCAACTTATGATCGTTTGTTCCCTTCTCCAGGTCCTCTTCCGAATTCAAAGGCTTTTTCCAGAAACCTAGCCAGTTCTCGTTTTCCTGCGTGTCTCCAAGTTTGCCTCACTTCCAGAGGTTCCATGCTGGCAGCTGCCTCTCAAGCTCACCTGGATTTCCATCATCAGTCGAACCCTGCTCACCCTCTCGCCAGCCAGAAGACATCCACCTGCGCCACCTACACTCCCTGGATCAAACATTCACCTCCAAGCAGCTTCTCAGGATCACCCTATCATCAGTGCTCAACTTCCAGACCTCACTCATCTCTCCCTGGCAGTTACTCACCATCCCCTCCGTAAGCAATAACCTCCGTCTTCACTCAAGTTCTTTTCATTCCTGTTTAACTAACTCCTACTCCTCCAAACAGTGGATGACCATACCTGTTCTTCCAGTTCCCGAGCAACAATTCCTGTTCATCATTCACCCTTTAAAATAAACATTTTGAAACGTCCTTTTGTCTGAGTGTGTTCTGCATGTGGGCCTACTAAGCTTAAAACATGACAATTTTCAATGCTGGACTTTTATAAGATGCATTTATATATACATGACTGGATCATTTATGGTGTGTAGGTTTATTATGAATCACAATCATGTAGATTTATTAAAGACATATTTGTAACTGCTCAGGTTTTGTTCTTTAACGATGAAACTTTTAGAAAGTACTGATAGTTATGTGGTTGTTACACTGTGATGTAAGTTGTTGTAGTGAACCAGTGTGTGGATGACTTTCATTATTTCCTGTTTCTATGAAGTGTGTGTATAAATGTCTGTGTGAGTGTCACTGTAAACACCAACTGAAGACCACAGAGATTATATGCTCATAAAGCTATGTGTCTCACAGGCTTGTTTGATCAAATAACTGATCTACTGCAGCCATTACTGTTGTAAAGTCTGCTGGGAGGCAGAAGGTTATGTGAACAGGCTGTGCCTCAGGTGGGCTTTGTCTCTGAGTATGTTTGGGCTGTGAGCAGACACACCACCTCACTAACTCCACTGGTGCTGAACCAGCTTGTGCTCTAAAAACATTCATGCAGAGCTGCTGCAGCTTCATCCGTCCACACTTCAACAGTTTTTACTGAAGGTTTGATCCTGAAAACAAAACGGCAGCAAAATCAGGGAGTTACTTTCTGATAGATCAAAATAAGGATGTAGTTTGAACTCTGAATGCAAAGAAAAGGACCTTCAATGCCAGTTCCCTGCAGTCGAACCTTTCAAAGTGGTGCTCAAACGTTTCCATGGAGTTTTACTAACCTTTTCTTTCCTTTTCATTCTAAGCTGATATAAATGTTACGGTAAGATAACGGCATCAGAACACATTAATCGGAGGATCTAAAGCAGTGAGATCTGATACTAACACGTGAATGACAAATGACGTCAAAGATCGTTTCTAATCTGGTGAAATAAAACCACGTTTCAACACAACAGATTCAATCCAGTTTACACAGTGTTTCAACAGTCTCGTACATTTTCACCAGAAATCTGTAATAATGGGCTCATCTTTGATAGAGGGGAGCACGATCCCAACACCTCTGTCTAATTCAGGCCTAATTATTGGTGACTGAGTGGATAGATAGAATAAATAGTTACACTTTGAGGTGACTCAGCACTATTTATTTTCATTCTCTTCAGTCTCAGCAGGTGGAAGAATCCCAACAGCGTGAGGTCTCATCGAGGGAGAAAGGACAGGACATGAAAGAATTCCACACTAAGGGGTAGATATATCTTCAGCATGAAATACAGCAGCTCTCATAGACTTTCTGTGAGAGCAGGGTGTGTTATATTTACTTTATTAGGGACCGAGCAGTGAAACTGCAAGGACCCTATTGTATCTGTAAGGTTTATTCTTATTCTTTGCAAAAGGTGCTCGAAAACTGCACCACCTGCCAGTCGACGACATGAAAGAATCTAAACTTTATATTTTTGGGAGTCGCTCATTGACTCTGTAGCGCCCCCTACGATGCTTAAAATTGGTCCCCGCATTGGGGTTAGTTTCGCGTGGGACGACGAAATTCGGTGCACTCATTCATCATGCCCAGACGCACGAAAAAGTCTGGGGTCGCCATGGTCCCACGTCCACAGGAAGGCGGCCATTATGGATGGAAAGTAAGTTTTTGACCGATTCCACGCCTTGCATAAGATCGAACTCGTCCTACAGATTTAATGCTACAGACTTCAAACTTGGCCAGGTTACTCTTAAGACACGGAGGGAAAAAAATAATGGAGAAACTTTTTCAAAACTTAAAGGGCGTGGGCGTGGCGACGCCTCAAAGTTTGATGACTCGCCATCACTCGCCACAAAAAATGAAGTCGCTTATAACTCCCACATACATTATCCAATCTGTCCCAAACTCCATACGGTGAATGCTGGACCCAGCCTGAACGCGTACATATTATCATACTGACATCCACCTATAGCGCCACCTGCTGGTGGTTGGAAACATCTTTTTTTTCCACACCTCGCATTTGATCAAACTCCTCCTACATATTTAATGCAAAAACCTTCAAACTTGGCCAGGTTGCTCTTAAGACATGGTGGGAAAAAAATCATGGAGAAACTTTTTCAAACCTCAAAGGGCGTGGGCGTGGGCGTGGGCGTGGCGACGCCTCAAAGTTATGACTCGGCATAAAAACTTAAATCGCATTTAAGTTTTAAGTTTTAACTTTAATCGCACACCTCACATTTGATCAAACTCCTCCTACAGTTTTCATGCTAAAATCTTCAAACTTGGCAAGGTTACTCTTAAGCTAGGGGGGAAGAAAAGTCTTGAGAAACTTTTCCAAACTCTGAACGGTGTGGGCGTGGCCAGGCGGTGAAAATCGTGTGATGGCGTTTGTGATTTGAAAGCCTTATCATCATCGCAAAGTCATGAAACTTGGCACACACGTCCACCCTGACAACCTCGTACAAATAAAGGTTATCGTGTGTGGGCGGATTTAAATGGCTCAGTGGTGCCCCCTAGAAAATTTCAAAAAACCCCTCCGCATTGGGGTTATTATGTGCTCGTATGTACGCAGAGGGTATCGTGCGTGTGGGCAGAGCTGCAGCTTCAGCGTCCAGCGCATGCCCCAACGTACGCCATCTCGGTCCCGCTCACAGCTGCTTGCAGCTTTCTAGTTTTATATTACGTTTCAGATGTTTATTCTTTATAATTTACTATGTCGTGACCTTTCCTAACTGTTCTGAGAGTTTACTGTGAGTTATTAGACCATAAAAGTATGTTTAGAGTTGTTAATGTTGCTAACTAGCTTAAATGTTTTCCCTCGTGTCAGGTGTTGTTGATTGTCCCGAGACGCTAACTTTCCCACACCACTGCGCTGTGTTGCAGGAAATACTTTGGGGAGTTTTTATTTTTTTATTTATTAAGGCGTCACACTTTTATGGAGGACTGTTTATGAAGGAGACTCCAGTTTTGTGATGAATGTTACATGAGTTAGGCCTGTTAATGTATTCTTAAAAAGAGAGAGAAATGAGTTATGTTCATGTATTCTTAAAAAAAAGAGAAATGTTACTTGTTTAGATAACAAAGGAAGATTATTTTGATTTAGTATTTATGCTATTTTGGTTAATTATTTATATTTCAAGAAAATGTTTTTTATTCTTATGTTGAATTCAACTGAGGTTAAAAAAAAGAGAGAGAAAGCCTGAGAATTTTATGTTCAAGTTAAGGATATTAAATAAAATGATTTTCATGTAATAACCACTGTGTTGCTCTACTTTTGGAGAATCATCGCACAAGTTGTATGTGTGAGGGGGTATTCGTGGTGTGACAAGAAAGCTCAGGGGGTACTCAGGCCAAAAAAGTTTGGGAACCACTGCACTATACGATCACATTAGAATTGGTTTCTGTATTTCACTTATGTTTGTTAGACGCACAGTGGAAAGAGGACATTACTGTGGTGTTCAGTGGCAGTCCGACCGACACTGATTTACGCCCCGGGCGAAACCCGGTGCTGGCGCCCCCCCTCACCCTGTTTTTTTTTTTTTTTTTTTTTTTTCACCCCTGCGATGCCGGCCCGGGCGCCTGCACCTCTGTGGCCGAAACGTAACCACGTATGGCCTAGCTGGTGCTCGTTGTTGCTCAACCAGTCTTTTTGTGTTGTTATTTAATTTTCTGTTTCTTTTGTGTTTCATGAGTCCTTGTTGAGTGGGATATCAAAATGAGCTTCATACAAGGGAATGCTAGTACGCCTCTTTTTCTTGGTAGAGGTAGGGGCAGAGGTAGGGCTGGGCGATATGGACTAAAAGTCATATCTCGATATTTTTTAGCTGAATGGCGATACTCGATATATATCGATATTTTTTCTGTGACGTAATTGGGGTTTACCCCAAAGGGTTATAGCATATTAGAATATTTTTTTCCCCAGAGGCAAACCCTTTAAAAAACAAACAAACAGTCAATTATAAGTTTAAGCCACGTGTCAAATGTCACATAGGCACCTTTCTTAATGTAAACAGAACCTTAAGTGCATCTCTTTGTGCACATTTCAACAAAAATGTAAACAGAACCTTAAGTGCATCTCTTTGTGCACATTTCAAACACTGAAATAGACAGGGTATCTCTGTGCACAAATAACAAATGAAAACAAAAAGTAACAAACCAACTTCTGTACAAGTTACAGATTTTGTGCCAGGAAAACTAACCTGTCAACACTGTCAGGTTTTAGGGATGCCCTGTGGCAAGTTACAATGTTCCCACTGCAACTAAACACCCTTGATGAAGGGAAGCTGGTGGCTGGCACACAAAGGTACTTCTTTGCCAGGCGGCTCAATGCTGTGAAGTTAACTTCATGACTCCTCCACCATTCATGACTCCTCCACCATTTCAGAGGGTCAGCATCACTCTCTACACAAACTGACAACAAGTAGTAGGCGATTTATAGTTCGGAAACACGGTAATTAAATGTTTCCCATTTATATGGACTAAAAACGCACAATGTGCTGTTCTACTAAAGTTAACTTTGCTATTGCCACACTTTTCCAAATAACAGTTCAAATTGCAACAACGGCCATTAAAAGCCCGTCTGTCTTTAAAAAAGTTAAACGAAAATCTGTCATCCTGTTGTCAGGACAACCACTTCGAACATAAATGCGGCGGTCGGAAAAACACGGCACGGTCAAACTTTGCCACCTAGCGGACAGTTACTGTCATAGCATTTCAAATAATATACTGGATTACTGTTGCGTTTCAAAACACAACATGCCCAAAGATAAACATTTGCATTTATTAAATTTTCAAAAAAATTAAATCTATAATAATCTTCATGTCACTCTCTGAAAGGTCAACAGCTGTCTTGTTTTTGAAGATCTTTGTGTCATCAGTTTGCATTGACGTCCCAGGAGCCGCACTATTTCAGCTTTTTTACGTACCTTTTGTCAAACGTGCACCTTGGTGAGTGTATTTCCAGCGCTACCAAATGTTATATTAGTTCATGCATCTGATACACATTCAAAGGTACATATCAATTGTCTAAAAGTGTTTGTAATAATTTACATAGCTGACATCCAAAATAAAGCAAATGCTATTGAAGAATTTTGGAATAGTCCTGGCTGGAGTTTTGAACATTTCACTTGAGCTTTTCCATTGTTGTAATGTTGGCTTAAATGTGGGGCTATTTCCACCAAAGCAGCTCAGTGCTATTTGGAGCCAGAGCCTCCCTTAGGGCCAGTTCTTTTGTTTTTTACCCTCAAAGCACTGGCCTCACAGTAGCACCAAATCTCACCTATGTCAAGAGCTGCAGGTATGGTTCTTGAGAGCATCCATCCATCCATTTTCTATACCCACTCAATCCAGTACAGGTTCGTGGGGAGCCTATCCCAGCTGCTATTGGCAGGGGTCAGAGGTCCACACAGAGATAAGCAACAATTCACGCTCAAACTCACTCCTCGGTTTGATTTAGAATCAGTTCAGTTCTTTCTTAAACCAACTTAAAACCAGCTCAGTGCCGGTTCAGGGATCCAGTTAGGGATGGGTTACTTCAACTTCACTTTATGTTGAGGGATGTCTCTGAATTTGTTACTCATTGTTTCGCCTTCAGTTTGCACAACCCGCTTACTAAGATGACGTTTTGTTCAACAGCCATTTGCATTGCATATGCTGGACAAATAAAACTTTTTAATATAACGACTTTTGTTTAGTCTCAACATTTTATGTAAAACTAAAGCTCCTCAAGTGTCCCAAACAAAAAAGGCCAAATGCAAAAACGGGTGTTTTGCTGCCATCTTGTGTATGCCGTCGAAGAAAACAGCAGCTACACGCGGGCCGGGCCGTCAGGGTTCCATGGATCTGTGGAAGTAAGTCACGTACAGCAGGGGCGGGGGAGCGTGCAGTTTAAATTGCAGCGCATCATTTTGCTCTTTTACAGTGACGCACGATGCCAGACAGGTTCCTGTCACACATTTCAGGGGTGAGAAGTCGTGCCTTTTAGGGAATAACGGGGCAAATCATCCCGCCAGCATACTCCTGTTAGAAATGTACACGTGGGATAGAGGAGAAGCTGACAGTAAGCTGGAGGGGCGCAGAGGCACGCGGATGCACCTAACGGACACACTGGCGCTTCATCAGTAGTCTAGCCTATAGCGGGAACTTCACTTCACTGCGCCCAAGTTTAGATGAAAGTGCATACGTGACAATATCCAGTGAATTTGACTGAACAGAAAAATAAAGCTAACCCACATCCCATAATGTTTTCTTGAAAGGCTGTCTTCCCCTTGCTATTAGTTTGAATAGGCCAAAAGCAGGACTTTCTGCGCCTTCATCCGACAGGAAGAGATATTCCAAGACAGCTCCTGGGTAAAAAGATTTGCATTTATAGTCGCCCATATAAACTATTATTTCTTCACCGCGACGTCTAGAGGGGTAAAAGGGCAGTCCATGTAAACTATTCAAACTCACGTCTGTTAATAATTAACAAAAACACCGAGAAACCAAGTAGGCTACTTCCGCCTTGATGAACAAAATGAACATCTGTACGCGGAGCATGAACTTAAGCTCTTAAAAATAGTGCCACGCTGCTCATGACCGGCTCCAGTCCAACCCAAAACACCTTTCCATTATAATGGAAAGGTAGCCTATATGTGTGGGGTTATACCCACGCATCAGTTCCCGCGGACCTGCGTGGAGGTATGCACGAGTCTCATTTCAATGTGACCTGCGTCCGTCCGCCATATCCTTATGATAGGACTGCACGGCTGCAATATCTCCAAACCGGAGCGCGAGCGTGTCGTGCGCGCTGCTTATCAGAGGGAAAGACACACTATAACCGTCCGGTATAAAAGTCACTTTGAGCTGGAGCCAGCGACTGCGACAAAGGTAACGTTCACCTGCATGCCTTTTGAATATTTTCAACAGCCTTTATAGATTCGGAAACCTTAAACCGTTTATCACATGTCAGGATATAGGCTATACGTTAAGTAGTAGAGTAGACATTACAAATGGCACTGTTGCTGTCTCTGAACTTTTTAATGGCTTGGCTGGCAGTCATTTTTTCATCTTCTTCTTCTTCTCCCCCCCCCCCCCCTACCAGCCACTTTAAGCGAGTGTAATGAGAACCAATGCGACGAGATAATTAATTGCCTTTTTAATTAAAAGAGAAAGGAAAAGGAAACTGCTCGAGTGTCTGCGGCCTGAGAGACAGTGGTTTCTGTCTCCCAATGTCGTTTAATACACATTTATATGCCACAAAAGTTGGGTCAAATACATTTTTAGTTCATTTGATAGACAACTGTATGTATATACTTTGCCATGAGCGCTAGGCTACAGTTATGCTTAGTGGAGGGAGTAGGATATGTGACGACAGTGCCATATAAACAGCTTCGGGTACCGCATGCAGCACCCCGAAAATCTCCCCCAAATGAATCCTCTGCTGAACCTGAACATTCCGAAATTCCGAAATAGACGTGGATCCTTTCACTGCGCAGCTTACCTACACACCAAAGGCTACTCCAGATAGAAACCATCTCTATGCATTTACCGGTCTGCCTGACACACAGACACGACGTTGTTGTTGGACACGGGTGCTGGTAATTAGGCTCCGCAAAGGACTTCTTTTTTCCATTTCAACAGTCTGACTATATTCTCTTGGCAGAGGTGAAAATGGCTGATGGGATTCAGGAAAAAGTCGAGAACTACCGCACTGCTCCCTTCGATGCCAGATTCCCCAACCAGAACCAGACCAGGAACTGCTGGTCCAACTACTTGGGTAAGAGCAGATGACAAGCAGTTCAGTGTTGTGTGAGACACTCATCCGTCGGCCCGGCAACTTTGGAGCTTCTCAGCTGTCAGGTTGTTAAAGACGCAATGGAAGTTACAACACAGCACATTAGCTCTTCATTAGTGTTGGACCCCTGAACTCTGGTGGAGCTGATCTAGGTCGAGTTCAATCAAGGGTCACTGACGTGTTTTTTTTTTTTTTTTTTTTAAATATCCCTTTTGTCTCTCTATTAATAGACTACCACCGCTGCCAGAAAGCCCTGGATGCCAAAGGGGTAGACACCGCCCCTTGTGAATGGTACAGGAGGGTCTATAAATCTCTCTGCCCCTTATCCTGGGTAACTATCCTATCATTTTTCAACTTTTTTTTAAATGAAACAAAACCACTGTGCAAAAAAAAAAAAAAGATTTGTGAGCAAGTTCAGGGGTAATGGCGTCCTGCTATCAGTGTGCCAAGTTTGTTTCGAAATGGGTCAAGCAACTCCATCCTTCCCCCGCATTCCCGAGAGTCTTGGCCCAGTCTGGAGAATGAAAACATTACCCCCCAAAATATAATGCTGCCAGAGTAAATATTCATCACGGTCACTGTTGCTTTCCTTCTTTGTGCGTATGATGCTTTTATACATCAAGAAGGACGGCACTTCCTGGAATAGTAAAAAATTTGACACATTATGAGGAAAAAAAAAAAAAAATCACACAATTAAAAAATGCTTGGAATCTCCCTCATCCCAGTCAGTGATGTGGTGGAAGGGGTTTTGCTTTTGACAGTGGAGTTATATTCTGATCACCTCCTTTGACAATGATTAAGAGGAGCATATTTTGAGAGTCCATTTTTCAATACAAGACACATCTACTTGTCACAAAGTGAGTTTTCCTCTCAAACTTTTGTCCTTTTAGACCCAGAAGTGGGATGACCAGCGAGAAGAGGGGAATTTTCCTGGAAAAATCTAAGTAGGCCCATCTCCAAAGCCGTTTGTCTGCAAAGATGTAATCTTCTCGGCAAAATGTTTGTGGAAGTGGCGCTTTTCCACTGCTAATGCTCCTTCCCGGGAGCATACATACAACTGAATGGTCATTCCTTACAAATACCACGAAATGTACTGCAGATTCTGCATTAAAGATGTCTCAGGATATATTTATGGAGCTCGTTTGTCTCGCGTGGATTTCCCTTTTTAAGGCAAGCTCTGCTTTCCACTAGATAATAATAGATGCCCTTTTGTAGGCTTAGTTCAGAAAGTGCATTTGCTGAAACGAGGAGACGAAGGTCTGAACGCGAACGTGGCACCGAGGAGCGGCTCATGCGCTCAACATTCACATTATGAGGAGAAAGAAGTGCAATTTTTCAAAAAACTGAAGATGAATTCGATTTGAAGATTTTATTCGTTCAAATGAACCTACATCAAATATACAGATATAATAAAGATTAGAAAAATAAATATTTGAAAACATTAAATGTCAAACACAACAGTAGCCACGGTCTCAGAGCAGATTTGATAGAAATTGCAATGACTTGTTGTTGTTGTTTGGGCGTGTTGAAATTAAATACATAAAACTGCATTTGATGTACAGTTAACTCCCACGAGAGAGGAGTGGGGATTCATACTGGGACTCAGGAGGCTTCAAAAGAACTCCTCCACGGTTTTAAGCTAACAGCTAATGCTGAGGAGACTCTTCCATGCAACAAGTAAATACAGTAAATATTGAATGACAGAAAAGTACGACACCGACTACCAAATATCATAGGGGTGTTGAAACCATGTTTATCCCTTTTCAAATACCACACTTCTCCAGTTGAGGTAATTTCATAGTATTTGCATATTAGAAGTTGCATTTTCTCTATTCAAAATCAAATAGTGCTTTCTACTAAAATGACTAAAACTGGTTTAGCAGCTCAAGAAACGTTTGCCTCTTCAATAAAAAGGTCACTTGGACTGCAAACACACTTTCACGGACCGACGCTGTGCAGAAAAAAAAAATATATATATATACTGACTGAATTATGAGAAGCCAAATACATGTTTTGATATACAGCGAAGCGTTGCATAACTTCAGTTCCTGTTTTAATTCAATTTTAAATTTCTACTAAAGTTTACAGCTGTTTTTAATGATCATATTAGCCTTTGATATAAATCTTAGGAAGGTGAAAACCTCGGAAAGCAGTAAAATCATCAGGTTTCGAAACACATTAGCCTACAGATGTACAAACTATCAATAGATATAAATTAGTGGCTGCATAGCATTTAGATTAGTTGATGCATTGGCATTTTCATACCCATTCGGCCTTAAGCTAGTCGGCGCAGAATTAGCCACATCCTCATGTGGGTGTATTCATCTGGCCTTGCAGCTTTTTTTTCTTTTCTTTTCTTTCTTTTTGGGATTATTTACAAGCCACAAACAGCATTAGAATATGCAGCAAAAAAGTCACAAGCAGCAGCCACAGATAAGAGGGTTTCATACTAGGCACAATAATAGGGCTGATAAAAGGCAGCCTCAGAATTCTCCTGGCACAGTGGGTTCAGCGTTACGTGTATCTGTGGGTGTTTTCTCACAGCAAAGAACAGAGGAGTGTACAAACCCAATGCCCGAGCTCGCTCTTCTTTGTAGGCGCAATTTTAAACCATGGCAGCGCTGTGAGACCTCAGGTAAAGGAGGTTATCAAAAGTCTCCCTCCAAAAGGTGGAGGCTAACAGTCATCCAAAGGTCCCCCCCCCCATTCAGTTCAGCTCTTCCGGGTATGAATATTGAATTCCGTTAGTACCTCCTCTTTCCGTGTTTCCCACCATCAGTCATGCAGGTTTTAGGCCGAAGAGCTAAATTAAATAACAAGCAAGTGTTAGGTTGCCTTTCACAAACTATATTCTTTAGTAATTTATTCAAGTCCAACCATTTCTCCAAATCACCTGGATCTGCGGTCTGCTTCTTTTTGTTGTGATGAACTATCTGATTCTCATTGGTCATCTTCACATCCTGATCCTCCACGTGATTACTGCAACACAGCAAGAACAGTTAAGCACAGCAGATAGATGTCAGATAATCTGTCAAACCTGTGAGGAAGAAAACACACAGCTCAGAGTGAGCGGGTCTCACCCTTATGAGACCAAAAAAAATGGAGTAAAAGAGGAAACGAGGGAGAGAGGAGAGACTGAGACGTCACAAGTCAAGCATGTGGTACAGAAGGAGTGGAATGCCAGAGGGATATCTGAGGGCACTGGACAAATCTTCATTACAGGGGTTGACCACAGGAGGGTGCTGACGCGAGGCTTTCAAGGCTCAGTTACTCACTGTTGGTGAAGTCTGCTACCACGAGGGCTGAGGTGGACAAGAGTTGTTCAAATCAACTGAGTTACTGGAGCAATGAGGTTTAACCTAACCCTCTTTGTTTATCAGTTCATTTGTCTACGTTGGATTGTCAATAATTGGACAGTGAACTGTAAAGAAAACATGCATTTGGAAAAGAAGGCAACCACTCGAGACGGCAAATGAAAAAAAGAAGAAAAAAAAAAAGGGTACCTGATGACTGTGTTCCTCTCACGGTGTGTAATGTAGACGTCGTCTGTGAAAAGGATGGTGTGGTAGGGTACCACCGGGTCACACGTAGGCAGAATGCCTCGTGACAAGTGGCTTACGCTGTCCAAGATGCCATTATACACCAGGAGGTCGTCCACCAGCAACTGTGCACACAGACAGACAAACATGCGCCTCGAGGTTCAAATGTAACAAACAAGACTTGAGTTAACGCCATATTCGACAGCAGAGTGTCTTACCCCAAACTCTTTCACGCCTCTTTGAGGTGTCTTAGAGTAGTTCCACAGCTTGATCATAGACACCGTCACTGGCTGATCAAAGATGACGTACACACGGTTTACCTACATGGAAACAAGCGACATCCACTCAATTCTCCTCCGAACTTTGATCTGGGTCCAATTAACTGCTACAAACAGTCACTCCAACGCCTGACTTCCTCACCAGTCCAGGAAGCACCGGAGCTAACCACATATGTCTGCCGTCATGGGTATCGTTCACACCGTCTGTTAATTTATCTGGCGTCCTTACGTCCCCACTAACGTTGTCCAGTACGTTCACACTGTCTGGGAAAGCTGCTATGTCTGGGAGTCACAGTGTTGAGGACCGATTAGGAACTCTATTTAGCGATTTTCCTACATGAACACTTGTGAAAAGTTTTGTATTTCCTGCAACACTTATGTTGCCACTGACATGATACAAAAACAAATGTTTGAAACATTCCCCTTATATCTGAATTTTTTTACAAAATGATGACAATGCCCCCCTGATTAAAGCAGCTCCATTTGATAAGTGTCAGAGCCACCAGACCACAATGAGCCAGGCAAAGAGAGACATTTACAGCCCTTCACACCCATAAAGATTATTTTTTCTATTTAACCTTTTTAGATACAGAATTGCACCTATATTTTTGAATCACATCATGTAAAGATCGAATACAATTCAGGTTTGTATAAACACAAGGATTACATTTAGTACATTAAGTCTCAGAAAGGATACTGTTGTCGCTGAGACTGATCTTCTCATGGTGCTGGTTGTAAAACTCCAGGCCGTTCAGACCAATGTAGTATGGGTCTCCCCAGGTTGTTAACAGCTGCAGCTGAAAGATGACTGACAGTTGATGGTCAAGGAATATACAATAAGACGTAGATGTTTTGTACAGGTAAATAAGTGTCATGCAGCTGTTCGTTTGCTTTGGCTTCTTTTTTCTTTTTAACCGGAAAAAGAAAAAAAAAAAGATAAAACGCCTTGAAAACCATCTTAGACTGCATATCATTTCAGATCACATACAGAACTAAATTAACTCTAGATGAACGAAATGAGACGTGCATAACGCGCGCGCACACACACACACACACACACACACACACACACACACACACACACACACACACACACACACAATCATGTCTCTATCATTAAGAATAATAGAATTATTTCAACAGGACAGGTAAGAAAAAAAAGAAGCTTTTTAGGTCTGGTGTTGGTCTGAAAGCCAATTAATCTTTGCAATCTGATATTTCTGACTTTCACGTAAATGCCAGGTGGCATCTGGCTGCAGGACTTTCACGTAAATGCCAGGTGGCATCTGGCTGCAGGACTTTCACCAGACAGGGAAGCGGCCTCTGATTTTGACCACTTAACTGTGTAACCACGCATCTTTGAAAAGTACATCAATGACAAAGCAGACCTCTGGCATTACAATAATCAGGTAGGACTGCAAAAATAAGTTGTGACAGACCTAAGACCTCCATCAGTTCCCTTGCTTAGTTTGAAAGAGAGGAACGTTGTGCTGTCGGTGAAAATTTGACCTCTCAGATGAGCTGATGTTAGAGATAGTGTTTATTCACAATCACAGTTACAAGAGAGGAGATGATGCAAAGTTCAAGGCTGTAAAAATTTGGGGTAAGTCTTTTATGTCTGTAGGATTGCCAGAAAAACTAATCAAAACCCCCCATTTAACTTCAAACGACTTTGCGGAAGATTTAGTGACTCTTGAGTGATGATAAAGTGTTTAACTTTGCAGCATAAAAGAATCATTATCAGGACCGTGATCACGGACAGGAGGCAAAAGGCACCCGAACCCTAAATAATCTCACTGAGCAATAAACCTTTTAGAGATGAAATAGACAAAAAAAATAAAAAATAAATTCAAAACAAAAAACAGGAGGAGACTCTTAGAAAGTGTTCAAAGCTGTGATAGTTACCTCAGGGAGTTCTAAACACTGAGCATACAGGGAACACAAACCCTGGTTTTATGCTTCTTTTTCCCCCAGTGTTGTTATTTTAAAACTACAAAAGATGGAATACAAAAAAAAAAAAAATTGCTTGTAATAGGAAATTAAAAAGGTGCAACCTTAACTTCATACCTTTTGGAAATCATGCCAAAAAAACCCACAGATTCACTTAGACATTTTGAGCAGGAGCGCCAAAGCACAACATGCCACGGGTCCTTTTATAACCTCAGCATCATTGACATGTGACTTCACAGCAGCAATTACAGGAAATGTGGCTGCATGTATGAAAATATATTACTGATGCTTTTCTTTTCCCGCACGGTGGGTAAATATTAACTTAATTACCAGAACATATCTTCATCTCTCGTTGTTTTTCTGGATTTATTGAATTCAACTAAGAATGTTAATGTCCACGTTGTTAGCAAAGCAAGTGAGACAGGTAACTGAATGTTTCTTGAATTCAAATCTGACCAGAGAATTAGCAAATGTAATATTATCTTGGAACAGACAGAAGCAATAAAAGCAGCTGTCCAAACAAGAACTGTGTGCCGAGTCACTGCATGAAAAAAGGATACACCCACAAGGCATGATGGGAGCTTCATAGTCCATGCTGGCCTGTTCTTGTTTCCTAGTGTTTGCTCTAAATAAGAAACAACACAGTAATAAATAAGTAAGTGCCACTTTCTAATATACAAATCAAACACACAAGCGTTTGAATTCTGGTTCAAACCTGTGGGAGTCTTCTGTAATCTTGTTTTGAGTGGGAGTCTGAAAGAAGTCAACAAAGAGGATCTCCTGGGCAAAGTCAAAGTGACAGTTCCCTGGTCCTTTCCTGATCAGAAATCCCTCCGTTGGCGAGATGGCAACGTCATCCATGAACAAATGCAAGACTTTCACCTGAACCAAACATGTAGCCATTTTTTTTGTTCGTAAGATTTCTCCATATACGACTTTCCTTGCTAAACAATTTTGCAACAGCAAAACCACTCTCATGGTATTATTCCGTATTTCAACGTTTCATAAATGATTATATTAAACTTATGATCATTAGTGTTATGAAATTGTATTCTCTAGTCAATTCTGCAGCATCATAATAAAATGGTTTGAGGGTAGCAGTCAAGTGTCTCACCCCTCTGTATGAGTCCTCAGGTGACTTGTTATAATTCCAGATACGGAGGCCGGCGACGGTCTGGGCCTTGCTGAAGGTAATGTTCAAAACGTGGGGCTCTCCATAGGAGAAAGGGATCAGCCACATGTGCTGGTCGTCGGTGGTAATGTTATGGCCATCAATGAGCCTGGTGGATGAGAGAATGCACTCAAGACTGCACCAAACACAGCACTGATCTAATCTAAGTCAGTTTTTTTTTTTTTTTTTTTTCCATCATAGATGATCAAATGTATTGTATTTATTGACATACTTGTCAAGTGTGCGCAAGTCATGTCCGTACTCAGGTAGGTCATTGAGGTCTCTTGGTGAGGCAGCCATTATACTGAGATCTAAAGGTAAGCCTTCACCATCTTTCCCCACAACTTCCAGTCCTGTCAGGCCCATATAATGGGAGTCACCCCAAGTCATCATCAGTTCCAGTCTAAGGCCTGGAGGCAAAAGGAAACAAAGACTCTAGAATAAAAAAAACTGTCCAAAACACACAATAGGACGAGAAACGGACATGTGATAATACAATATCATTAGTATACTCACACTTTCCAGTGTACATCCCAGGAATATGTTCCAAAGTCTCCTCAGATTGGCTCACAGTGGGATTGAGTTGAAGTTTCAACTAGAAATAAAGCACACATTTAAAACAAACACTGTGAAACCTGAACGTATTGATCAAAGAGCCTGTACTTACAGTGATGTCTTCCTCTCTGAAACCGGCCTGTGTGAAAGGTCTTTCTTCACCCTCTCCATCTGCTGTGCGCGGTCTCTGCAGCTCCTCTTCATACACCGAGCTGTCAGGACCCTCACCTTCACCGAGGAAGGTTTCATCGTAACGCGACATGGCCTCCAGGATCTCATCATCAGTAGTAAACAGGATAGTGTCCCCGAACTGGTCCAATACTTTAGTGACAACAGAGGGAGGAAAAGGCCAAGTTGATAAATGGTAAATACAAACAGAGTATATGATGTTGTGCATTTCTGCTCAGATACCTCCAGAAAGCGTTCCAGAGGCTTTGGCTATTTCTCCCCTGAAGATGCACCTTCCATCCATCAGCATCTCCACCTCTCTCACACCACGGAATGAGTGGATGCGTGACTTGTTGTAGTTCCATACTCGGATCATGGCAACCTGGTACGGAGCTCCAAAGTCCAGGAAGATGGTGTGGCTACGACCAGGGGTGAACGGAGCGAGCCAAAGATGCATGTCATCCTGAGTGCGATTGATGCCATCGATTAAGTTGGTGACAACCCGTGGATCCTTACCGTATGCAGGAAGAATGTTGATGTCTGGAGGGTCAGCACGGATATGAGCAGGTCGAAGAGGCTCTCCACTACAGCTGAACACCTCCAGGCCGTTGAGACCCACATAGTGGCGATCCCCCCATGTGGACAGAATGTTAATTACCAACCTTTGGCCCTGCGGCAGAACTGGGATTTCAAAGTCATCCTCCCGCTCTAAGGATGGATCATCGTCAGGGCCTTCACATAGCGGCCCCTGACTGCTAAGTGAAGACAGTGGACTCCTGGGTGCAGCAGAGGGGTTAACTGGGACTGTGGGAGGACCGCGTCCCTGGCGCAGAAGGAACTCATCAAAGATGTCACCTTCGAACCCCATATTAGAGATGCGTCCACGTTGACATTGGTTGAACTTAGTGAGAGAGTCCCATGACTCCATGAGGGTGTCATCCTGGTGGCTGTGCAACTGGGCCCGAGAGCTGCTCTGCCTCCTGCTTGTGTTCACCAAAGATATCGGCTCCTCTGGAAGGCACACAAGCATTAGATTCGGAACTACAAACACACTAAAGGAAATAAAAATCCTTTTGTTACAAAACTCTCAAGATAAAGACATAAAAAAGGTACTTCTTAAAAACAAAAAAAGTCCAAAGACCATAACGAGTGTCTAAGAACAAGTCTAAGAAATGGACTTCCATTTTTGTAAAATATTTGCAAGAGCCACATCATGAGGTATCTAAAACCACATCACCCAGACAGTACTCCAAAAAAAGTGAAAAAGAATTCCCTCTAAAATGATCACTGAAGGCTGATTTTTTTGGGGCTCACTCATTAAGAAAAGAGTAACGTCTCTTGTAACACATTTATAACATAGGAACAAGGTAAGCACCACCTACCAATGTTTGCCGCTGACATAGCTCTGTGGTGTTGCTCCTCTGCCTGCCTGCCACTGACTGAGGAGTTTCTGAATGAGCTCCTTCGTCCACTGATGGGCCTGTCTGGCTTTTGCTCCCCAAGCTCCTCCAGCAGGTTGCAGCTCAGGTCCAAGGAGTCAGCCTTCCACTGTCCTCCATTCATGGTCCGATCCACCCCTCTGCACACCCGGCCTGGGTTACAGGGCAGCTCTGGCAGCATGGATGAGGATGAGGCTGGGGATGCTTTAAGTTCTGTTGAGTGCTGAGGTATTAGCCAGCGTGGCCTCTCCCTGCTGGCTTCACAGCCCTCAGGTGCACCTCTGTTCAGGGGCTGTAGCCACTGAGGGGCGACCCGAGAGGAGGACGGCTGGGTGGTGACGGTCTGCTCCATGGGTGCTGGCTGCTCCACTTGCTGTCTGGGGGAAAGAGGCTCTTCTGAGGCAGACAGGTCAAAAGAGTTTCTTTGTATGGAGAGGTGATGAGTGGAGGATGAACCAACCACTGAAGAATTAATGGGAGGTAGCGCAGTATGTGATTTCTCCTGCATGTCTACCATAGCCTTGTCTGCTGTGTCTGACAAGGGATTCAAACTCTTGTATCGCTGAGTGCAGCTGCCCTCTCCCCCGGTCCTGTCCTCATAGCGATGGGGGCTTGCACCCCGAAGATTGTGTCCTGAAGACACAGGGCTGGAGAACAGTGAGTCTGAGACCTGGAAATCCTGGAGATCAATTGTGGTGCTGTAGTCAAAGACTTGGTTTCCACAGCCCTTCTCCAGCTCACCTTCAAAAACCAACGTGCTGTTAAGATACAGCTTTATGTGGCGCGCACCAATGTCAAGCTCCTGCAAAAGAAATAGAGCCCTGATTCACCAGCATTGTCAAACAGTTTTTTCTAGATTAGAACTTGAAGGACCAGTTTATGCTGCAAAATGTCCAAACAAAGCAGATTAACATCTTAAATCTAATGCCAAAATAAACTCCAAATATTAACTGAAGTTAACTGAAAAGCCTTAGGGCTGAATTGTATCACATGAAAAAGTCTTGAACTTTACATTATGTATTTGTATACTGAAAGATATTCAAGTTTTAAACCAAGCTGAATTAAAATGAAAAAAAATGTCCAAATTCCTCACACAGACTACAGATTAAATCACCAATTTCATACAAGAGTTTGCTTACAGGCTAGCTGTAATTAGTCCGATCACAAACAACAACTCGAATCTGCTCAATCCTCCAGGCTTCAAACCTCCATAAACCCCATTCAGCTAAATATCTACTTCTCAAGAGGGGTTCCTTACCTTGCATGTTAGCCCCCGTTCGCTAATACCAATATTGAATCATTCCAGATGGCTACAGTGAACAACAAAGAGATAGGAACGGGTCTCTGTACCCTTCCATGAACAGAAGTGACGCTGAGAGGCAAAAGCCCATGCTCCACTAATCCTCTGGGGCTAATCTCTCAGTGTTCCACATTTGGACAAAGTGACAGGCAGCTCAGCCAACCACTGCTTAAAGAACTGAACCCCTGACGTAAACACCATCATCTCATATAATGAGAACACAAATGTGTAGGATCATCTGCGAGCTAGAGACACCAAAATCAACAGCGGGATAAACCAAAAGATTTCTGAAACAGATACCAGTTGTGGTGAATTAAAGGTCCTAAAAAAACGCATAACATAAACTGAAATAAAATGCACTTACATTGAGACTTTTGTTGTAGTTCCAGATTTTGATACAAGATATTCCAAAATCTGGGGAGCACTCTGTGTTCCTTATGATAAAGTAGAGCTGGATGGGAGGGTGGGAGGGACACGTCCACATGTTGCGCTCTTTTGTGGTCTATTAATCCAAGCGAGCGGACCCCAAAAAGACAAAGAAGAAAAAAAAAAAAAATACTATTTAAATTCACAAAGAACCGCCATAAGCATTTCTCTCTGCAGTCAGACCCAATGTGTAAAGACCCTGAAGCTGTTTGTTCCTGCTTCAGGATCCTGTAAGTGTTGATAAAACCTGAAATGATCCATTAAAATGAGCATTTTTTAGTTTAATCAACCACACATAAATGTTACAGTTAGCACAGTAAAGCTTTCTCGCGGCAGATATTTTGACGTCATAGCAGGAAAAGCACAGCTGTAACTAACAACATTGATTATGATTCTCTACCCAACAGTTTTGACAGTAAACAGGCTCGCACAGATTTAAGTTGCGCAGCAGAAATCAATCCAACAGGGTGCTGAAGCAGCAGCAGAAACCCACCTTCACCTTTCCATTGACAAGCGCCCCGAGATTCCCTGGGTAGTCAGCATTCCTGATGTCTAGGTCATGAGGTGACACGTACAACTTCTTGTTTCTGAGGCAAAAGAACTGCAACTCAGTAAGCCCGACCAGCACCGGGTTCCCCCAGTTTGACAGGATCTCCATAGTAACATACAACGCGGGGGTGACCTCTGTTGACGACTGCCGCCTCTTCAACAACAACAACACAAAACCACCGAGTGACACCCAGCAACTTGAGGATTACTCATTTTGATCTGCGAGACAGTGCTACTCACTAACCGGCTGCCTGTTGAAGTCTGTTCTGACACTCTGAGGATGGTTGTGGCTGGGTCCAGCCTCAAGTTTCTCCAAGGCTTTCAGCAGTTTTTGTTGCTGCCTGAGAAGAATTATAACACTGTCAGCTCATCTGCTTAGTGTGTTGTGCCTGACCTTCATATTAGTGGCGGGTGATGGCCGAGCACCATGGAAGCCACACCAATAAATAACTCTTCAAGGTAACATGGCGTGCGCACAATTTATTGTCTACTGTCAGGTTCAAATGTAATTATAGAACACCGAAAACTGTGTGTGGTTACCCAAAGCGCCAAGCATCTCTCTATCCTCGTGGTGTTTAAGTGTGAGTGTCAGCATACCTGGGGCCCATGAGCGTTATTCTTTGCATGGCCAGAGTGACATTATTCTCATCCTTGTCATGTGTGTTGTGATGCTTTAAACCATTCATCATCTGGTGTCCCCGGGCCTAGAAGAAAAGGAACCAAAACAATCATTTGGAAGGCAAATACATAAGAATAGACCTGCTGATACCAAAAGCACACCCAATGCATGTGTAGAACTACAGGTGAACAGCGAGAGGAAGAACCAGGGTATAAGACAGGAGATATTGTAAATCAGCTATAAAACACCTGCTAACAGCACAGTAAAAGCAGCAGCCAGAGTTAAGTGAAGATACAAGAAGTGTAGTAAAGACCAAGCAGACCGTATTGCGACTGAAGATCTCGGCTTTCTGCACAGGCGTGTTTTCTCTCTGTATGGCCTGGCGCACCCTGTACGCAACCTCATCCGAGTCTCGCTCTTCAAAAGAAGTCTTTCTGGCTGCTGACAGGGGCCTCTCCACCCGACTCCTTGGCCCTTCAGGAAAAAAAATCAAACACTTTTGAGAATCACGCATTTATCCATTCTTTATTGAAACACTTTTCATTGGACCTGTACAAAAAGTTTCATTCAGTGTCAGTCAGATCATACTTTTTTTATTTACTTGTTTTTTTTTTTTTTTTTTTAATGAACATTAAGCCTTAACCACACTTTTCTAAAAGGTGAAAGGACTCACTTTGATAATCCCAGCTCTCTTTTGAAGGTGGCCTATCTAGTGTTTTGCTCTTGACCAACATAGGCTTGGTGGGTATAAAGGGGTCAATGCTTTCTTTCCTTTTTGCCGAGAGAGAACGTTCAATCTTACGACCTGGAAAATAGAGGAAATTAATTTAGAACAGGAGCAGAGGTATCCATTGATCCGTTTCTCATGTGCTGATGAACAAAACAAGAAATCTGGACTGTCACTCAGTAGCAGCTGATGCACTTGCCTCTTCGCTTGACGTCAGTGCTGATGAAACAGATAAGAAATCACACTGTCAAATTTCTTTACAAGTCTACCTGTAGGTGAGGGTCCAAAGTCCAAGACAATGAGGTTTGTTGAGTCAAAATGACTAGGAGTCCCACTTGGTCGAGAGTTAGAGGAGGACTTGGAGGAGGAGAGAGGCAGCCCCAATTCATCAAGACTCTCAGTGCTCTCCTCCCTTTCGATCTGCTCCTCTACCCACTCTTCGTCTGACTCCTCCCCCGCTGAGCCACTACTGGTCCGTCGCATGCTAACCTCCAGGCTCCGACGTAAAACCTAGTTTACGAAGGTCAGTCTTTACGTATGCATCAATACTCATCAGTCATCAGTCTGAGCCCCAACAGGCACATACATAACAGACATGGATACCGACAGTTTAAGTGCTGCCTTGATTTGAGTGACTAAACCTGAAATCTGTCATAAATTAACACCAAACGGTGTGGAACAAATTCAGATAATTCATTACATCTCGTGCCATTTTGACCGCATGATATAAAAAAGTGTGCATAATTTTTTTTTAATTACCTTCACTTCCTCAAGGTTGAGCAACACCTTTTCACTGTGCTCCTGGTTTGCTGGGCCTCCCTGGCTCTCAGGCCTGGAGCTGAAGGAGTGTGAAACTTTGCAGGCGTCTCTTTGGCAGCAGAGACTACGTGGTGAGCGCGGACTTGAGCTCTGCATTAAAGATTTGATAAAGGATTGGAAATGGCAGAGACAGAGAGATGCAAAGCAGTTCAGACAGCTGCATCTGACACATAGCTCTGGCCACATACTGGCCTATAGTAGGAATCCTCACTCTACCTCCATGTCTACACTTTCGTAGGGCTCAAAATCTTCAGAGTAGCGCTTTTCCGGAAATATATGCAAACTCGTTCCATTTTCAGTTCGAATTTTAACAGAATCCTGCAAACAGCAGAAAAAAAAAAGGAACACGTGACCATCGCATATACTGTTTTTCATTTAAGGCAAACTCACAGATTAGGACACTGTAGGGCCATACCTGCACCCATTCTTTCCTCTGGACCTTTTCTGGGGCGGTTTGGCTCCTCTTCCTGTTGGTCTGATCCAGATTACGACTATCTTCAGTTAGCTGTTGAGCGCTTCTACAGACATCTGCGGATGAGTCACAGCACAGAGAGGAGCGTGAGCACAAACAGCAGACTACTGCCTCGGAGGAGAGGGAACACACGGTCACATGTGCAGATGGTCCACAGCACATAAAGGAAGAACTAAAAAAAATAAATAAATAAAATTTGCTGCCAGCTACAACTGTCACTATCACTTATTCATTGGGACTGGGCACGGGATCACACCATGCAAACTACAAGCTGAGGAGCGGTGGCCATTAGCTGGGGCCCCATATGGTCTACAGATGACAAAAGCTACGAGAAAAAGGATGGGATAGTACCTTTGACTTCAGGGATATAACAATATTTACTTAATTCTCCCCTATGCACAAGAGGTAAAAAAAAAAAAAAGAGAAACAACAAAACAATGTGGTTTTATACAATGAGATGTGGCTCAGAATGTAGATGGAAATAAGTCTAGCAGCGTACCGGCTGTACCTGCGGGCTTCCAGGTAGGCACAGAAGGGACTGACTTGTTGTTGGGGCCCCTGAGGTGCTTCTGACTGGATTCAGCATTGGCTCCGTTAAGGTAAATCGAAAAACCTTGCTCAAGCTGCTCCAACTCAATTTGTCTGGGGTTTTTCACTCTGAGGCGCTTTAAGATCCTGAAAAGCAAAGACTAACAGATAACCATCCTGAAAAAGATAACAAGCAATATAACAACCCATCAAAAGATTTATTTTTTTTCCAGGATAAGAAATTATTTTAGGACTCGTACGTGTATATTCTTTAATAAAAATTAAAAAAAAAAACATTCCCCATCTTCTCCACCTTTTTTAAACACAGATATCCTTTCGCCTCTCATTGGAGGGAACCCAACCAATCAGTGTTGTTGTTGAGCACCCCTTAAAAGTCATGGCGGAGTTGTGCATCTCAGTGAAATCCAATCTGACCATCTGCAGCAGCGTGTGCTCACACTTCACCTGTTTTTGTGCTGGAGGGCGATTAAATATTCATCCAGAGTGTCATCAACAGCAGAGGCAAGCTTCTCCCCTTGGCACGTCTTAGTCTCCTTCAAGACCACATACATCAATAAACACACATACACACAATGAAGGGTCAGAAAAGCTGCTACTTGAGGAGGGGGGGCAAGCAAAACCAAACAACAACGAAAAAAACAGTCCTATGGACATCATCCTTGCACTTGTGCTCACATTCATGACCTAAGTCAAGTGAATTTTGTGCACCACAACATCCATGCATGCAACTTGCTCCTCCAGTCTACAGTGTCAGTGCCGTGTAAGTAATATGTCAGGTTGCTGAGTGTGTGTTGAGTTCAGTGTTACCACAATATGCAATATCGCAATACAATATCGCTGAAGGCCTTCAGAATAGTGATTACAGAAGAATGCGCTGCTGAAAGAATGAATAAAACCGAGGGGCACTGCTGACTCAGCGCGATCCAAGATCCTGTCAAATGTCCGTCCACACACGCTTGCTTGTGTGCTTTGTAAGAATCAAGTTGATCTTTAAAAAAAAGGGGAGCTAAACTGTGCTCATTTGGGGCTGACAGCTGCAGCAGAGTAACTGAAAGAAGAGTGTTCAGATCCTGCAGTAATATGCCTCTGCACAATAAAATGGTAGCCATTTCTCAATGATCGCTGAATAAATTCTATTAAAAAAAAAAACTGCTGAAAACAGATGTCAAACATATGAAATGCTGTGAAAAATGGAGGGGTTTAAAAGCCTTTATGAGCCTTTTATTTAAAATAAGTGTGTAATATTTAATGGTAAAATCACTCTATGAAAGAGTTAGTTTTAAGATTTGTGTCACTAGTATCTTTGACCGCCACCCTTTTACTGAAATTCTGACAGATTAGATCCTGAAATGACATTACATCCATCAAGATTCAGTCAGTTCAATAGCAGAGGGTAAGAACTTCAAGATGATCAGCCGGTGTGTGTAATCTACTTTTGGAGAAGGGGTCACAAATGGTGGTAAACCATGTGGAAGTGCTGGTGAAATGAGGACATTGGCGTTAGCACAATCAAACTGTCTTCATACATTAAAATACAGAGACAAATTTACCACTGATGCCATAGGATCAATATGAAAGGCCTAATCCTTTCCTCGTACACTTGGTTCAGACACAATTGGACTAAACTAAAATGAAATCATCCACTAAAGCACTGGATTCTGCCTGCTTCACACTGGCTGGATCAATTGAACAGCTTAAACAGGGGTGTGTCTTGGAAGGAGGATCAGATGTCTACCTAACAGTCACTCCCAGCTCATGCCATTCCTTACACAGATAATCATGCAAGACAAACACATAAACCGCAAGGCTCTTACTTAATAGCCAACTAGCATCTGTCAGTGTCAAGAGCAGAGGAGAGGCAGAGAAATATGAAGGAAACAATTGAAATTACTTGTTAGTGACAGAGTTAAGAAACAGTGACAGCTCAGACACACTGTGAAATAAAGCATGCATTACAGTGGTTAACGCCTGGATGTTAAGAACAGTGAGTATTGTAGAGAGTGAAATGACAGATGATGTGACCTTAAAAATACAGTTTAGACAGACTGTTATATAACCCTTCTCTTACCTTTTTATCCATTGTGTGCTGCAGATGATGTTCTGTAGTTACTATCCCATTTTTAGAAGCGGGCAGATCATTCAAACATATATGTAAAATCTGTGCGGTGCTTTTTCCTCACTGCAGGGTGACACAGATGAGAACACCAAGGTTAGCGTTACAAGAATGAGCTCGTTTAAAAAACAAAAAAAAATGTCACCACACCCGACGGGGCAATTCAACAGAACAAAGATATAATATGTGCCGTCTTCGTAGCGTTACGCGCCTTTAAACCTTAGTTTTTTTGCGAAAAAACAATTTTCAACAAGTAAATATACCGTGAACCTGAGTAACGGCACAGGGGGGTTGACGTGTGGCAGCGCGTGCCATCGTTGTTTGCCATTAGCAGCTAACTAGCAGGTTACCGTTACAGGTAAGCTAACGCTTTTTGCTTATTTGCTTATAATGGTGGACAGTTGAACGTACAAACCGGTTCCTGTGGTTAAAGACAGAAGCAACGTTTTCCAGCAGTCCAACTAGGCTAACACTGACGCTACTGACAAACCGAAAAGCTAATGGGTTAGCATGTCACTAGTTTACATGAGAAACACGTAGAAAAAGTGGGTATTGCTTTTATATTTTCGTACACGCTTTACCCAGAGTCCGATAAATAGAACGAGTGTACTTACTATCGTTGTATAGCACTACTTTGTCAGCCGTTGGCTTTGAAATTGCCTTTATTTATTTATTTTTTCTTATTTTTTTGTGTTTTCTCATGTGCCCACTGTTGTGTTGGTTGGTTACCAGGATAGTTATCCACCAATGCGAAGAGTCTCATCCGTGTTAGACACGCCCTCCGCCGGCCCTCTTTGCCTTCTCCTCCGACATCTGTGCAAGCTCCACCACTAAACCTTTGCATTGCTGCCATGAAAGCGTATTTTCAGTTTGAATAACACAAATTTCTATGGTCAAAACTTCAACACTGTTTTTATTTAATATAAATCAGTACATTTCATATAAAAAAAAAAGAAGAAAGGGGGTGAAATAAAACCACTGTAGATGTAAACTTAAGAAATAATGTAATGGTCATGCTCTTACTCTGAACTCTTGTCACAGCCTATTGATTAACCAGCATGTCAAATTAACACTCATTCCAAAAGCAGCCTAATCTATGGTGATCGACACAATTTGGAAAAGGTTTCAAATGGTAACGATGAGGTTAAATCTCTCTGCAATGTTCCAAGTACAGCAAATTAGCAAGCCATTAGTTTCTGTGCAATTTATTCCAACCATTACCAGCAGAGGTTAACATTATTTGTGAAATGCACACACTTTAAAAAAAGCTTTTTTGACGTGGGATAATTGAAACACCTGCAGTATGACAATATAAACTTTGTGAGGCACCCAGTCGAATGGTACTGAATGTAATGCAGATTTAAGTTACCCAGACCTAGCTTTATTATCATTAATATTATCTTTTTTGTTTTTTGTTTTTGTGAAACAGAAGTCCTTAAGTCAGATTGAGTGCATCTGAGGAAAAGCCAACATCATCCAGTTGGATACACTTAACTCTTGCTTGAAAGTAGGTGAACATCAGTACGGTGGATGCAAGAGTTTAAAAAAAGAAAAGCACAGCAGCTGCTTCACCAAACTAAGCTGCTCGCTGTTACAAGAAGCACTTAAAAAACACTTGATGTAGAGAAGAAGCTGGGCCTGTGACCAAGGAACCCAAGTTGGGTTTAAAATGATTCGTCAAACTAATACCGTATGCAGGAATGAAACTGTAATTTGTTTTCCTTTTAAAAAATAAATGCTCTCAGTGAATTATGAACTATTACTGCTTGAAATGTAATCGCATGGCACAATTGTGAAAGCAACACCAGTGAAACCAATCCATCCACACAGCATTGCAAAATGTAACCTTACAATCTACCTAAATTAAGACCAATCCAGATAACGTCAATGATCCTTATGCTACGTATCATATTTGATGGTGAGAAAATATTTGCATGCAGGCTGCCAAAATGTCCCTTTTTCTTTATTAGAAACCAATTCCTTGTACAAATCTCACATGCTTGAGTTAACTGGGTCTGAACTGTAAAACTGTGGGGAAAGGTTATGGCTTTCTGTTGTTCATTCTTAAATACCGAGCTTTTTCAGAGCCAACTGCTGCTGGATTATGGTAGGAAGGTGTAAAGTAAAATGGACCACATGTCCAATTCCTTAAAAAACACATGGGAGGAGGGGGAAAGGTAAAACAATAACTTAAATAGAAGTGCTTAAAACAGTTATTAGAGCCCTTTCAAAAACAGCAACAACAACAAAATTTAAAAAAAAAGAAGCAGAAATCCCATCCCAACATAAAAGGAGAGCTAAATGAACAGCTGAAATGATAATACTAATATTCATCCAATGATTCACAGATATACAGTTCACTTATAGGTCATTTTCTTCCCTCCCTTACAAATGTCACGTTTTCTGGTCAGTGGCCTCCCCACGTCTGTGAGCCTCGGCTTCCCTCTGTTTCAAGTCTATCTGTAGTGGGAGTGCACTCTGTCTCAGTACACCTGCCCTCCTCCCCTTTTGCCAGCAGGGCCTGTTCTTCCGCTTTTTTCCTGCGCTCCAACTCCCACTCGACAAAGGTGTCAAAGAGGCTGGGCCAGGCCTCATCCTCGCTGTAGTTGCTGAGGTCAGGCCCAATAGTCTGGGTGAAATTGAGGAACATGTTCCACGTGTCCCTTGAGATGCCGCGAATCCCTGAGGGGTTCTCAGCTAGGAAGTCCAGCCAGTGCTCCAGGATGTCAGGCATGTCCTGTGTGAAAACCAAACGCCACAAGGCGATGGCGATTTCGCGTTGCAGTGAGCGTTGGCCCTCGTCAGCGTCCAGGCCAAACTGGAAGGTGAAGCGGTAAAGGTCCTTGAAGTTCTCTTCACCCTCGGCCTCTAGCAGCATGCAGGAGAAACGTGAACAGATACCCTTGATGCTGTCTGCCTGGATGGCCTTGCAGCCCTCAACAAACTCCCTCCTGATGACATAAAGAAAACAGGACCAGATGTCAGAACAGACCAGCAGTGGAGAATTGATCTCAACAACAGGTCTAGAATAACATGATTTACTAGGAAGTAACAACAAATTTGCAGAACCAGACAGAGCTAAAACGGTAAAACACTGCAGAGATATATAATACAATCACAGAGGGTGTGTATCTCTGCTTTAGAAGACAATCCAATATACCCCTAAATACATGGGGGTATGATACAGTTGAGATATAACAGATTTCTTAACAGCACAATGTATGTTTAAATACATTTTAAAAGTCCAGAGTACCACAACAATTCCTCCTTTTTTTTTTCTAGTGTCACATAAATATGCTTTGAGTTAGTTATCAGACATTTTGAATTAGTTTTTTTTTTACCTTGCATGCAATAACGGCTGATGTAAAGGCTGCTAAAACTGTTAGAACTAAGCAGATGTTTCGGGCGTGTGGGTGTGGCGATCGCTGTTTAATGATATGCAGCTTCTACCCACCAATCACGTGCACCGTCGCGATAATGGTACAAACCAACTCCCGTGTTTCACACACGTATGGACAGAGTAAACCGACTTAAAACTGTAGAATCAGGTCACCGAGTGGTAGAAATTACTTTTTTTTTTTTTTTTTTTTTTTTTTTTTTTTTAAATCCAAGGATCTCGATACTGATATAGTTACATCTTCAATTTTTAAAATCCTATTTTGATTCAAATCAGTTCATCCTTGCTCCCAAAAAAAAAAGTTACAGGCTGTATCTATCACTGCAAGAACTCACAAAGGATACAGTGTTGTGGGCTTTGACTGAGGCACATATATTTTGTTATTTGAACCCAACAACAGCGCAGGCTTTTCAAAGTCAAATGTCATATAAAGAGCTTCAGTAAGCATCACTTGACAATGAAGCATGTTGGTTACCAGAATGTGGTATTGTCCAAAGCCTCTGGATAGAAAAATGCTGAGTTCAATTTCAGAGAGGGGGAGCAGGGACAAGTGACCGAGTCACAGCAGGCAGCCCTAGTCACCTGTGACACCAATTACAGCAGGGGGAGGGGGTTCAGAGCAGGACCCACTTCCTGTGTGCTACCTACCTGACAGTAACGCTTACCAAACCGACCATTTTAAAACACCTTAGAAGAGAAAATTTGGAGAAAGGGAGAAAAACTGACTTGGTGGCACGCATTCAAAGGAGCATTTTGTGGACTAGAACTTGGTTTCAGGGTTAGAACAGAATAGGATCTGGGGGAAGAGGTGTGGTTTGATAATTAGTTGCAATTGATCAGGTCAAGCTAAAGGGCTAAGAGGGGTACACGTTCCTAACTGTAGTGCTGAAAAGTTCTGAACGAAAAAAAAACACAACAGAGCTTCTTACGAAGAAGCAACCTGCAGCAGCATGCAATGAGCCATTTATTGGAGGTGAGCAAAATGGTGGGTGTAAGAACCAAACAATATGTGCTCAAAACAAAAATATCCATCCATCCATCCATCCATTATCTTCCACTGGTCCGGGGATCGGGTCGCGGGGGCAGCAGCTTGAGCAAAGAGACCCAGACGTCCCTGTCCCCGGCCACTTCCTCCAGCTCTTCTGGGGGGACCCCGAGGCGTTCCCAGGCCAGCCGAGAGACATAGTCTCTCCAACGTGTCCTGGGTCTTCCCCGGGGCCTCCTCCCAGTGGGACGGGCCCGGAACACCTCACCGGGGAGGCGTCCAGAAGGCATTCTCACCAGATGCCCGAGCCACCTCATCTGACTCCTCTCGATGCGGAGGAGCAGAGGTTCTACTCCGAGCCCCTCCCGGATGACCGAGCTTCTCACCCTATCTCTAAGGGAGAGCCCAGACACCCTGCGGAGGAAGCTCATTTCGGCCGCTTGTATTCGCGATCTCGTTCTTTCGGTCACTACCCACAGCTCGTGACCATGGGTGAGGGTAGGAACATAGATTGACCGGTAAATCGAGAGCTTCGCCTTCTGGCTCAGCTCCTTCTTCACCACGACGGGCCGGTGCAGAGCCCGCATCACTGCAGACGCCGCACCGATCCGCCTGTCAATCTCCTGTTCCATTCGTCCCTCACTCGTGAACAAGACCCCGAGATACTTGAACTCCTCCACTTGGGGAAGGATCTCGTTCCCGACCCGCCTGGAAATTCTGTCCATAAAAATTATGAACAGAATCGGTGACAAAGGGCAGCCCTGACGGAGTCCAACCCTCACAGGAAACATGTCCGACTTACTGCCGGCAATGCGGACCAAACTCTGACACCGGTCATACAGAGACCGAACAGCCCATATCAAGGAGTCCGGCACTCCATACTCCCGGAGCACCCCCCACAAGAGTCCCCGAGGGACACGGTCGAACGCCTTCTCCAAGTCCACAAAACACATGTAGACCGGTTGGGCGAACTCCCATGCTCCCTCCAGGATCCAGCGGAGGGTATAGAGCTGGTCCACTGTTCCACGGCCAGGACGAAAACCACACTGCACCTCCTGAATCCAAGATTCGACTATCCGGCGGATCCTCCTCTCCAGTACCCCCGAATAGACCTTACCAGGGAGGCTGAGGAGTGTGATCCCCCTATAGTTGGAACACATCCTCCGGTCCCCCTTTTTAAAGAGGGGGACCACCACCCCGATCTGCCAGTCCAGAGGCACTGCCCCCGATGTCCACGCGATGCTGCAGAGGCGTGTCAACCAAGACAGCCCCACAACATCCAGAGCCTTGAGGAACTCAGGACGGACCTCATCCGCCCCTGGGGCCTTGCCACCGAGGAGTTTTTTGACCACCTCGGCAACCTCAGCCCCAGAAATGGGAGGCCCCAAGTCCGAGCCCCCCAACTCTGCTTCCTCATCGGAAGGCGTGTCGGTAGGATTGAGGAGGCCCTCGAAGTATTCCCCCCACCGACTCACGACGTCCCTAGTTGAAGTCAGCAGAGCCCCGTCCTCACCATACACGGTGTTGACGGTGCACCGCTTCCCCCCCCTAAGCCGCCGGATGGTGGACCAGAATCTCCTCGAGGCCGTCCGGAAGTCGTTCTCCATGGCCTCCCCAAACTCCTCCCTAGCCCGAGTTTTTGCCTCAGCAACCGCCGAGGCTGCGTTCCGCTTGGCCTGTCGGTACCCATCAGCTGCTTCCAGAGTCCCACTGGCCAAAAAGGCCCGATAGGACTCCTTCTTCAGCTTGACGGCTTCCCTCACCACTGGGGTCCACCAGCGGGTTCGGGGATTGCCGCCACGACAGGCACCGACCACCTTACGGCCACAGCTCCGGTCGGCCGCCTCAACAATGGAGGCACGGAACATGGCTCAATGTCCCCCACCTCCCCCGGGACATGGTTGAAGCTCTGCCGGAGGTGGGAGTTGAAACTCCTCCTTACAGGGGATTCCGCCAGCCGTTCCCAACAGACCCTCACAATACGTTTGGGCCTGCCAGGTCTGACCGGCTTCCTCCCCCACCAGCGGAGCAAACTCACCACCAGGTGGTGATCAGTTGACAGCTCCGCCCCTCTCTTCACCCGAGTGTCCAGGACATACGGCCGCAAGTCCGACGATACGACTACAAAGTCGATCATCGAGCTGCGGCCTAGGGTGTCCTGGTGCCAAGTGCACATATGGACACCCTTATGCCTGAACATGGTGTTCGTTATGGACAGTCCGTGACGAGCACAGAAGTCCAACAACAAAGCACCACTCTGATTCAGATCGGGGGAAATATGTCATACCTAAACTAACAAAGATACACAAAATTTTTTTTTGCACTTTTAAACTATCTAAAAACACACACAGGTAAATAAAAGTATGTGGCGTTTGTCCAACTAAAGCCAGCCTTTTACACAACACATGTAGACCTGTTAGTCTGACTTAAAAAGGTTTGATTCAGTAATATTTCATCAGGACTAACACACCCGAATGATCAGCTGAGTCATACTACTCCTGCATAAAATGATTCAGTGTATTGCAAGCATACAGATCCAGTCATTATTATAGCACTGGTCCAATTCACCGTTCAACATGGTACTAATTTGCCTCCGGCTAAATTAGTCAATAGTCTTGGTGCATGACACAATAGGCCAACTGGAATAACACTAACTCTAGTCTAATACTGACCAGCTGTTAGGGGGCCCATTGCCACCTATCAGAGGGGAGTTTTCAATAAATTGATTCCCATTTTATGCTGGTATACTGGGACAAGGAGCATAGGCTAATAAAATGGTCCAGCTGAGCTATAACCATTACTTTTACACACATATATATATACATATATATATATATATATATATATATATAGAGGGAATATACTGTTGTGTACATTAGTACATAGGTTTACAGTCTTGAATTAGATTGTCAGTGTTGCTTTTTGTTATTATGATAGTCAGTGATAGGAGTTTTTGGTTGTACTAAACATTCGTCTTTGCACACCCATATGGATCCAGGGTTTATGTGCCGCGCTATGTTTCTTTTCGGAGCAGTACAAGTAGCGAGGTTCACAAAACAAGGTGAAGACCTTTTTCCAGATTCCTGAGAGCGAAGCAAAAACACACCGTAGCAGGATTCTCCAGAAATCCATCAATAACCAGCACACTAGTGTACATGCAAATGCTCTCATTTACGGCATCTTTAAGACACCACCTCTTACATGTGATAATGTGCCAATTTTTTGGCCCCAAATGTTTCTAATCATTTATACAGGAGCCAAGTCAGAGAAAACTGCTTTGCTTTGTGACATCCAACAGAGCAGGAACCTTTGTACATGTTTCAGGTCATGTGGAGGGGTGTCAAGAGTCTGAATTAATAACATGAGGAGTGTGTTTGGGAGTGGTGGCTTTGTGAGTCGGAGTAAGTGAAGCAAGTCTACCATTGAAAAAGAGGAGTTTGTCCAGTGGTGGCTTTGTCACACAGGGCGAGCTTCAAAACTCAGCACTGCCCTGTTTATTACTCATTCACCTTGTTTTTCAAGTTACTAGTAGTTAAAGGCAACAAAGTGGCATTGTGTGTCTTTCAGCATTTGTTTTAAAAGTGAACAATATTATGGGAAAAAAAAAAGAAAACTGCTTTTTATGTGCCTCAGCGCATATGTATTCAAGGAAACTAATACCTGAGGGAAATGAATGAATAGCACTGTCACTTCGTTCCGACCCCGCCGAGGTCTGACATGTCATTCAGGGAGAAACTCAGATTCTAAACTCAGCCACGTCACAGCTGAGTTAGAACCATCAAACTTAACTTTGCAACAAAATCCGTTTTTTTTATACATGTTTACAGCTAAAACATCTTATCATTTACTCAAAACAGAGACTGGAATATTTGTTGGTTATCTGGAATAAAGAGAGCAGTAGCAATGGTAGTGAGGAAAAAAAAACAAAAAACACACTCCATTCCCAAAAACGCCAGCTTACCTTGTAAACTTGCACATTGTGGCTGCTTGAAACTTCCAGGCAAGAACAAGCACGCGAAACTCTGCCGGGTCGACGCACAGATCAATACAAAACCTCTCCATGCCCTCCTCCAAGATGGCATCTTCCTGTTCATCCTTGTAGCAGCAGAACAACTCATCTATACGCCGCATGGACAGTCCTTCTCCATCCAGACATTCCTTGGCTGAGTCCCCCGTCATGGCTTGGATGATGGGTGTCTCCACTGTGACCTCTGAGGGCTTGGTGCCGTTTGACAGCTCACTGGTGGCTTTGCTACATGGGGCACTAAGCTCTTCTTTGTGGCCCCCACCACCAGCACTGCCACCTTTCTTGTGGGACTTGGAACCGCTCTCCTTGTCTCCACTCTTGCTGCCGAGTGAGGACGTCGGATTCTTACACTTAGTGACACACTGGCCCATGTCTTCCTCCCTGGTCCCTCGTCTGTCTTTCCCCCTCTCCTTCAGTCCCCGTCCGAACCACCAAGACACCTCTGCTTTGGCCTGCCAAGACGTCTCAACATACCCTCAGGCCTACGGTGCAAAGCAATTAAATGTTGATTATCACGGGTTGCAGCATTCAAGTAAATCAGTCTTGCTAAAGAGTAGAAAATATCAAGGTGTAAACATTTGTCAAAACCTTTTAAGTGTACAAGGACTTTTTGAACTTTTAAAGGACAGGAAGATGAGCTACCTGTGCCAGATCAGTCACGAACGAGCTCCTCAACTGGCAAACTTAAAAACCCTAAAAAGTGAAGACCAGAAAAAATATATAACAGTCTACATGTGTACATACAATCTTAATAAAGTGCAGATTGCCATAGAAACAATGACAAATGAAATAATAAAAAAAAAACATTACTGGTAACCACAGAAACCTAGAGGTGGCTCTTTGTGGTTTCGTGTTGAGACACAAGATAAACAAACCTTTCAAATGTCACTATGCGTTTGTCACCCCCCCTGCATCTGCAAAGATTTAGCCATAAGTAATAAAAATATATCAAAGGGGGAAGCACATCTCCATGTCCAAGTTAAAAAAATACTCATGATTTACTTGTTTATTCAGAATAAAAGTATGGCAACATGGTTCGGCACAAAGCCTTCGCCAGAACATCAACAGGTAATCCTGACTGACCTTGACCTTTGTGACTTCACTGCGTTTCAGTGGATGATGCTCTTGTGTATTATCCCCACATAAGACTTGTGTACAGCTGTGCAATTGTGTAAATAGATAAAGGTATATAAAAAAAAAGCTGACTTGACAAAAGAAGCGCAACCACCTTTTAAAGCAGGTAATCAACATAGTTTACTATATTCCAGCAGTAAAGGCAGCAGTTGAAAAACTAAAGCTTTTATTTATAATATTTTAAGTATTAAAGTGATGGTTCGGAGTAGATTCACCCTAGGGTCATTTGAACCGTGACATCTAGCCAAGTAGCCCACCCGAAGGTTTTCCGATATTGGCTGAACTTCAGCTGAGTTACTGAGTTATCCCGAATAGCTTAGTACAAGCGCTAACGGAACCTGGCAGTATCTCCAAAATTACCACACTAAAATCACATGCCATGACACCAAACTTCTACAGTAGTACAAATATGGTCTGTACTCACAAAACGATGCATTTGGAAGTTTGTACATAGTCCAGGAGTTTATTATTATCAACACAAGCCTGATAGCTTTTCTGCTGCTAAAGCTTCGTTGACGTCACTTCCTTGATCTGGGAGCTTCAAAGTAAGATGAGGGTTGATCTACTACTGTAGACAACAAAGCAAGGCTGCTCAATTTCTCCATTGATAAAATAAATTCACAACTCTACAACATAAAAATTCATAAAAAATTCATGTAGAATATAGCATATACTTTGTTGTCTACAGTAGTAGATCAACCCTCATCTTACTTTGAAGACAAAGCAAGCAGTTTCTCTGGGAATTGCCCCTTTTGACCAATGCACCTTTACTTCCACAGGGAACCGCTGAGAGGCAAGACTAGCCTACGAAAACTTACAATAAACAGTTATTTGGTTATTTCTAACATTTGGCAAATCAATGCACGGTAAATTACTTGGCTTCGCGTGTCCCCATTGTTTTTTAAGAAGGCTTTTAAAAGTATTGATGGAAAAGAGAGGAGGAAAAAAATCTCACAATAACACCGCTTTAGTCAAAGCGATAAAGTTGTGCGTGATGGTGGTGGTAATCTTCATTTGGCTCGTGATCAGCTTCTCAGAGGATTTGTTTAGATTGTGTCACCGTAACAAAATAACGGTTCAATTCAAACTTTATTGCTCCACCTGAATTAAGCAAACATTTGATTGGTTGTGACATAATCTGGACAACCTAGGGTGTATATCTATATGGCGTTTCCCTCTCTAGACACACCATTTATAGCTTATTTGTAAACATCACAGCATGGCGGACAACAAACAGATAAGAGTTGACATCATCCTTAAAGATGCCCTGTTGTAAATTCCTTTCAGACTGCTAACGCAGATAGTTACTGTTTATGCATGTTGCGCAAGTTAATTACGTGGGTCAAGTCTCTGGTGCAGTGTCAGCATTTTGTGAAACCTCTCAACAGACGCAATGAGGAGACTTTTCTCTGTTGGGTTTAAGCCGTTTCTTTCTGGTGATGAGAGATCCCTGCAAGATGTCAGCCTTGAGTATCGTGAGAAAAATGTAAAAACGACAGTAGCATGATGTGCGAGGCATTTTCTGCCGTCGCTAATGCGAAGGCTGTTGCAGTGCAAGGACGTGCACTGGAAAACGGTAACTGAATTTAGTCGGAGAAGACACTTGCCAAACTCTTTAGTGTTTTAGTTTCAACCGATTACTACTGCTCACTACAATGTTGGACCTTTGTATCCAGGTACAACTGATCATGTCATCACTTGAGTTAAACTAAATCTGCTGGGAGAATTGTGGCTCCGACAGTCTTTCTACCCAAAAAGATCATAATAGGATTAACAAACCTAGTGCTACTATGTCTGAATGGTTAGTTTTCATATTGTCCCAGTTAACATCCCCATGGTAAGTAGGGTTTCACCTGGCAAGTGAAATAACAACAACAAATGTGACATCAGATACTGTTGTCATTAGTTGACACAAAATTGTACATGAATGAGGGTTTTGAGGTGGAAGGATCATTTTTCTTAAACCAATCCAATTACTCAAAGTGGCATGGTGTGCGTTATCTGTTACCCCATCTATACACACAATATTTAAGAGACAATCCGGTGTATCCGAACTAGCAGAGCAGCTGATGAGGATGCTACTTACAAACACTTCTTCAGACAGCATCGTCTTTCAGTTCTGCTCCATCATAGTGACCTTGAAATCACCAATGCTGAAAAGACACATTATCTTGTCATCATAAGCAGAAATTGATAGTTCGTCATTCTCAAACCTGCAGGGACTATTTTCGTCAACATGCTTTGGTTATGTAATTTGAGCCCAACTAAACTGTTTATCTGTGTTATCCATCCACTCGTTTAAACAACAACAACAAAAAAAGAGTAGTATTTCTACTAAATATATACTGAGCACTGCGGATTCTAGCAGGCCTTTTACATCCCTGGTTCTGAGGTTTCCTGTCCGACATCACGTGCTCAGTAAACAACATCTCTGACACACTTTTTATGCTGAATTACAACTCACAGGCTGTGCTGTCAAGTCCAACATTTTAGGATACTTCTGAAACCAACCTCGACCCTGTGTCGTGATAAGCGATCACGTAGAGCCACGAGTCTTGCTCTAACAATAACAAAAGTATTCAAGATCAGAGCAAATCAACCGTGCTGGTCGATGCGCTGGACATGTACAGGCAAGTCTCTCACAGGTCTGGCCAATTTCATCTCACCGACATCGGATGGACCTGTGAAAGCCTACTTATCCCCAATAAACTGGCATTACAATTTAGCAAGCATCAAGTAACTTATCCAGCCATGACTTTAACCAGATTAGCCTGTCTTAGAGCTGTCCGAGGAGAAGTAGAGTTATAAGTAGAGTTTGTAACATCTGCAACACTGCTGTCAACAGACATCCTCGGTTACGTTTCTGTGACCGATCTCCACTAACGTCTGCATTAACGTTGTTTTAACAAGTTGTTTGTTGGAAAGAGGCGAGCACTTTAACAGGATCAAGCGAGCTTAACAGCACATGTACAACACGTAAACAGTGTTAGAATAATAATTTAAAACCGACAGTTTGAAATATCATACACCTACTCTGGCAGCACTTGGAGAGTGGCTATCACTCAACAATACATAGCCGTCACCGGGCCATTTAACAGCTACATCTGATCTGCCTGGCCCTGACAACGTCGCCATAGCTAGCTAGCATCAGCTCGGTTCACTAAAAGTTAGCTCTCGGCTATGCTAGGTCTTTTTCGATTGATACAGCGGAAAGTAACATAAATGTCCGAGAAAATAAACTTACCCTTGTGGAAAAATCCGTTGAGAGGAATTTGGATCTACATCACTCCAGGAGTGCCAGTGAAAATGAAATAGTTAAATAAGTTAGCCAATTGCGCCTAGAAACGAACTGAGGAAAACTCGTCGCGTTTAGTCAGATTGCTAGCTTACTAGCAGGCAGCGACAGAGAAAATAAAACCCCCCAAAACTTCCACATCAATGCCAAATTCTATTCCGCCATTACAAAATGAATAAACAGAAACCTAGCTGCCGGAGTTTGCCTTTAAACCCATTTTCAGTTGTGTTTTCTCTTTGAAATTAGTGAAAAGACCAACTCGGACTAGAGCAGCCCATTTCTTTGTGCTTCCTCCTTTTAGTCATTCAGTGTAGCTACATTATGGACATTTTCCTGCATCACTTCCTCCCTACAAGCAGCCAACAGCTGATCTTCATCTGAGCGACGGTGTAACATCATATTCCGTGACCCATCAGACTTTCTGACCTTCTTAGGAGTGTTGGGAAGTCCTACTGAATGTTTGAACAACTATGTTTTTAGATATCTATTTTCACTGATGTTTTTCCAAGCATGTCAGGACCATAATATTCAGAAAGATGGATAAAAATGTTTCACATGCTATTCCTATATAATTTGAAGCGAATATGACACAAATGGGAAAGCATTTCTGCTATGACTACACAAAGTAAATTCTAGGTGTTTGGGTAAAAAAAAATGGTGTTATGTATTACACCTATTACAGCTATTAAACTTTTTTTTTTTTTTACCAAGAAATGTGATGAACAGATGAATAAATGTATCATTGTTATTACTGTTAGCAGTGGTAGTATCACCAAAATACTTAATTTAATGTTTTTTTTTTTATTCCAGTGCACCAGATCCTTTCGTGAGTACAATTTAAAGCTGCAAAATGTGTATTTTTTTTTTAAGTTTGCAACGACAACAACGATAATAACAACAATATGAATAAATAATAAGAGCGTTTTTCTTCTAAGATCACTGTCACTCCCCTTATCAAAAACACTAAATAACATGGCTTCCCGGTTTATGGAAAATTAATTGGGCATTGGATGTTAGAATAAGCGTAATTTCTTTCCGAGATTTTCTAGAAATGGGGTCGTGCCTAAGAAAATGTGTTTCTGGTTGAATATCGCAACGTGCACGACAGGGGGTTAATATTTTGCTTGAGTCTTGTGTGGCTGTGTTCCTTTAAAAAAAATCGTGTGAAATGTTTCTTTGGGGAAACGTCATCATCAGGCGACAACTGTGTTATTGCTGCCCGAGCGAGCCTCTCTGGTTTAACTACAGCCGGTAGGTCACGTTCCGTACCGTGTTTTAAATTAATTGCCATGTGCTCTCTTGCAAATCAAGGTAGTTAATGTAAATGGAAATCATCTTGCTATTATTAATGTTGTCGTAGTGTTTCAGTTTTCGACTCTCGGGCTTTTGGCGTTTTATGTGTGTAATTTAGCCCAGTGAGCAAACAGAAGGAGGACCAGCACCAGTACCCTAACGGGAAAGCTTTGCGCCTTCTTTAATTCCAATACATATTGACAAATACACACAAAAAAACTCAGTTAGTCATGTAACAGTTTATTACACAGACCAGCCTTGGTTTTAGTGGCTTCTAGCGGTGAATGATGGGAACACTCAAAGCGAGGCAAAAAGCCGCAGACACAGTAGCCTTAAATGTCCTTGCTTCTCTGCATGTCGAGTCGATTGGATTTGGTTGCTTGATGAAAGATTTGTTTTGAAATATAAAATGAGCTCCCCAGAGAAGCAGAGCCCTTAAGAAGTAGGAATAAAGTGGGGACTGGATAAACAAATAGTTAAACACTTTAAGAACATTTCTTAGCAAGTTATCACTGTCGCCTCCCGGCACAAATGTCGCCGGTTCGAATCCCGGCTGAGGCATTTGTATGTTGAGGATGTATTTTCTCCCCGTGCATTTTCTCCGTGTTCTCCAGCTTCATCTCACAGTTAATGTTAGGTCCATTGGCGTTTCTAAATTGACCTTGAGTGTGCATAATTTGTAAACTCGTTTGTCTCCATGATGGACGGATGACCTTTCCCCAGATCACGGCCCCCATGATTCTGTAGTGGAAAATCAGTGCATTGGCCATAGAACATGACTGAATACCACCGGCAGCAAAGGTAGCACCCCAAAAACACAAGCAATGGCTACCATGCAACAAGAAAAAGCTGAAATGAGACCCATAGTTTCCACTGCTCAGTCTAAGTCTTAGCTTGGGTCTGACTTATTAAAATGTTAAATTCTTGTTGGATATCGTGGAAACAAGGTTCCGTACTTAATTAAATAATGACTTCTGCTTTTATATAAGTTTTACAGTCCCATGTTTTTCTAAACACAAACTAATAAACCACTAAGAACATCTGAATGAAAACACAAGTAAAAGACTTGTTATGCTGTAGTATGCTGTGCAATAGTTAAAAAGTATTACAGTAATGGGATGTCTAGCTGATGGGTTTTAAACTAGCGACCGGTTGCATGATACTAAGAGTGCGAGTGAGCGACAGAATCAGATCATGCAACATTATTATTCATGTTTGCAATGTCCTCACACTTGATTTCCCTAATCTTGCAGGTAGCCGCTGCTCCCTCCTATTTTCGAATCCTGATGACGGCGTCTACTCGCAGTACAGTACTGTCTTTGTACATGCGTGTGTTTCGCATCGCCCGGACCTGGCAGGCACAGAGTGGTGTTAAAAGTGACACAGACACTGAGAGAGAGTACGTTGTGCAGGAGGCCCGGACTCTGTTCCGACAGAACCAACAGGTGTAAACAGCAACACTGCGCTCACAGATGTGGAGAAACCATCATTTATTGCACGCTTGAAGACTAAAGACTTTTGTCTTTGCTTCTTTTTCAGCTCACAGATCAAGAATCGATAAAGAAATGTTTAGAAGAATGCGAAGCAAGGATAGAAATAGGTAAGAGCGAAGAGAATCCACAAGATTTCCATAAGTCTAACGTTTCAACATGAGCTGATAAAGGGTGAAAATAACACTTACTGGATCGCTTTCCATGTTGTATGAATTCCAAAATGCCATCTTTGTTTTAGTCTAGTTCAGCCCAAACTTGTAGTGCAGTTGGCCAAAATTAGCGAAACATCTGCCAAGTGCTGACTTGTTAAGCCGTGCAGCACCTCTGATCTTTCACTCAGTCTTATGATATATCTGATTAAGGATACAAATGTGTGATACCTGTGCAACTCTCTGAAAGCTGAACCCCCGTCTAATTTTTGGCTCACGACATCCGATTCAAATCTAGCTGAGAGCTCGAGAGTCCCACCGAGGATTATGATGAAAGATTAGCCACTGTGTGAAGTAAGTTCAGCTGAAAGTCATAGAGTGTTTCAGCATGAGCAAGCAGAGGAACTGACCTAACGATATAAATATCTTTGTCTAAAAGATTGAATTATGAAACGGTAGGGCTTACACAAATGAGTTTATGAGTGCTGTTGATGGCATCAAAATAAGTAATGGGACACATAAACTGTTTGAAAACAATATATCACCATCAAAGCCACATTTAAGGTTCATGACTGCTTTTCAGATATGTGCGAATATAAACAACAAATAGCCCGACAGCAAGTGGCCAGACGTTGTTTTTTTGGATAATATAGAAAAACTGTTTCTTGCGTACCCCTTCTGTGCTTGATATGAATACATTTTGTCGGACAGTGTGTGGCAACCGTGTTCATACAAATTTTACCATGAACTATTGGTACATCCTTCCAAAATGACTTCACATCTAAAGGGACATTCCTGTTCATCTTATTAACTGTTTGAAGTACTCTTGAATGATAAGTGTCAACATCTAAAGCAACTCAAAGGGAAGCGAGCACTTTTTACACCGCGTCACTTTCACATCAAGTGGTTTATTTACTTTGTTGCTATTTTCTTGGGCAAAGAAAGTCCAAGTTTGAACACAATCTGCGGTCTGTTGCAACAAGATCCTGGTTGCAACATTGTGTGGTAATGTGGACCGTGATGCTCCGATCTGGTTGTGTAACGGTCTAATGCAGAAGTGACACAGTGTAAAAAAAATAAATAAATCTACAAAAAAGTTTGTCGCTGGAACCACCACAAACTTTTTTTTATTACTTTTTTTATAAGGTAAAAAACTTTGGCTTTTCATGGCCCCCCATTCTGAGGAGCTTTCAGTTTAGTTCAGGCAGCCTTCTGATTCTCCCCACTGTCCACTGAAGATAAGACGCTGGCTACTCTTGGGTGCCTCAGAGAACCTCGCTTTCAGTAAAACCAAACAAAAAAAAAAAGAAAAATGGAATGTTCCTTTAAGACGCACTGAAAGTCCACATTAGAAACCTCGTGCACTTTAGACAGCGGGACAGCACTGAACATCCACTTTCACAATTATGTCTTGTAGACTCTGTTTTTGCATGACAGAATTATTATTATTATTTTTTAAATTTCTTTTCCTTTCATTTCTTTTTTTGAACAGCTCTACATTACAGGAATCCATACCCAAGAGCTGTGAGTAATAATCGCACATTAGAAAGATTGTGTGTGAGCTATGGTGGTGTTTTTGACATTTTGATCTAGTTGATCTACTCTGCTCTGTGGATGTTCTTGTAGACCTACCTACCACCGCTGGGTCTGGCCACTCAGAAGGGCAGGAAGCTGCGAGCACAGCAGCGTCTCAGGAAGCAGGCCAAGCCGATTTACTTACAGTCCCATGATGACACCTGATGGCTGATGTCCTCTATCCTCATCTCGTGGGTCAGGTTACCAAGGACAGGAAAACGGAGTGCAGTCAGCTGGTGATGTTATGGCCAAAGTTTCTGCAAGCGCTCACTGATGCAAGAAAGAGTCATCATTCAGGGGGGGAAAAAACGCCATATTTCATTGTAATTTCTTACAGCAATCATGACTTCTAAGTGTCTGAGGAGAGTCAGACTGGGTTTAGTTCGGGAGGGCTGCCGCTGCGGAGTGACGTCTGTTGCAGATCACGTTGTATATTTTATTTATCATGACGTCCAGCACCTATTTTGTTTATTTGTGTAATAAAGTGTCTTTAAGTGAAGAACAAACAAAGTGCAAAGTTTGTGTTTTCAGGATCAAACCCACTGACCAGCTGTAGAATCAGTGGGTCCAATGCTTTGCTATATGTTTTAGGATCGCTTATAGCCTTAGTCAATAAAAAAAAAAAAAAAAAACAATCTTTTTAAATTTCCACAATTCTTTTCAATGAACAGGGCAACAGAAATAATTACTGGTTTCAACAAACATGAAATAGTAGACCTGTTTAGGCTTGAATTAGCTTCCATGCAGGTGACAGCTGTTTGGTGTTTCAGCCACTGTAGCGCACGTTACAGTTTCTTCCCTTGGAAGTTTTGAAGAACAAACACAACCGGGTAGGCTGTCAAAAAGACAAAAGAAAAGCCTTTAAGTGCATCTGCATCGCTGCCTTAACAGACTTCTGCACCTTTGCAATAATAACACACCTGTTTGCTCTGAGGAGCTCCGGTAACGATGACAAAGACTACAGAGAGTTGTTGTTTTTGTGGTTTTTGATAACGTCAGCAGATTGAGTTTGGCCTAGAATTGCAGAGTTTGTGCCTCAAACTCGAGTCAAACAAAGGACTTGGCATATTTCCTGCTTTAAGGGAGAGGCGAAACATCTCTTTTATTTGAGCTTTTTGAGAAATATGTTGCACTGATCATTTACACAACTATGACTTGACTTCCGCTCTTTTTTTTAGCCATGGATGGATGCTGACACTTTGGCAATGAAGCATTTGCACGTGAAAATAGTGTTTGCACCACATCGAAAACATGACAATGATAGAAACGGCAAAGACGAGGCACAATTTTCCGAAATGGAAAATGAAGACCACTCCTCCAGTGAGATGGAGAAAATTAAATATGTTTCAAAAACTGCTGAGAAAAATCAACAGCAGCATCACCTTTGTAAATCCAGAGCAAAGGACCCTGGTTGTTAAAGATTGATAAAAAGGAGAAAAGAAAAGCAATGGTCAGAAGAACACAAAACAAAGAGGCAAAAAGGGCAGCAGACAGGCAATTTCCTGCTTTATGAACACACATCCTGTAGTATACAGTAAAGAAGGACAATGGTGCGTTGGCTTTTTTTTTTTGCTTCATATCCTTTGGATGTAGCACATTAATCAATTTTGCGCTGGAAAAAACCCAGATCAATCCCGTTCTCTTTTAAAAGCCTCAGCAAGGTCTTCAATAGCTGTCAAGCACAGCTGCTGTTAATTATAGCGCTCACAGTTTAAAACAGAGGCTAACTGGTTGGGGACAAAATCAGGAAATCACTGTTTGACTGACAGTGTTTTGTTCTATGTTGCCTTCGTTCTTCTACACTTCAGCATATTTGGGTTAAAAATGCCCTTAAAACGTGCACATAGGGTCTGAAAAATGCGAGGCACTCACATTTCTCACCACACATTCTTACTCTATGAGTACCGTATATCGTTTATGCATCTTGCCTCCTGGAGCCCAAAATAATGTAGAGTTGTTTCTGTTTTCGAAGACAGCGTATGATAAACAGCTGTAATGTACTGAGATGGAGATTCTGACAGTAATATAATATGAATAAAAATAAGATATCAACTGAAGAACCATATACAAAGTAGCATTTCAAGCATTTCATCGACTGGCATTCCTCCAGCCACTCGTACTATAAATTTAAATTAATTAGTCATCAGTGACTTTCTTTTCAGCAGGACTCATGTTAAAATTGTCTACCGACTGTTTACTCATGCTGCTATGACATAGCAAATGGTTGTTCAGCTCTATTTTAAGTTATTTTCCTTTTCACCAGTCAGTCTTTTCCAGCATTATATATCACTTTATGCATGGCATTCAATGATAACAAGCAGTGTCACGTGTGCGACGCAGAAAAACTGAGAAATGGGAATATGGCACACAGACTAAATGGACAAGGAATTTTGTGAAGTTTTTTCCCCCTCTGCTCTGTAGAGATGTTTCTGAAAGTGAGGATTACAAAAAAAGAAAGAAAGAATGGGTACCATAAAAAACAAGGTACACTTACATGAATGAAAGGCTTCAGTAACGTAGTAGAATTCAGGGACACGGCCACAACTCAAAAGTACTTGAAAAGCCCTCTGTAGCTGCTATAGTCAGTGGGGACTAAAGTACATTTTATGTTCTGTCCCACTTTCCTGCACTAAGTGGAAAATCAGAGATGTGGATCAGCAACCACAACCTCTGATAATCTCAGTGGGGCAGGCATTCATAGTTCAGTATTGTTCTTTGCTCATACAGCACAATGCCGTCTATTGCTGAGCTGTGACGCCTCCAAACTCAACGTGTAGACTTTATTCGGATTTTTTATTTTTATTTCACACTGCACTGAGTCACCTTAACAGAAAAAAATGCCTCCTCTCTGCTTGTGCTTTCTGAGGACATTCTTTGTACTTACCCTGCACACAGCCGCATGATGGAGCCCACTGAACACTAAAGTAAGGGAAGCGTGGATGTGCTGTTGGGTGACGTCACTACAGTGGCTGACAGGCAGAGGGCACCACCTCAGGCATCTTGAGTGTGGCGTCTACAATCGTGAACGGAGTGCTGGTCGAATGAAACGGCCTTGGTTTAAATGTGGTACTTACTTGTCGTGTATAGACAGCAGTGTCCTCGCACTGCAGGGGACTGAAGGACTGCTACAGAACCCAGGGAGTGACGCACACAGAATATAAGGTTTGTAATGAAATCTTCGAGGGAGACCGTCTGTAAAGTAATCTCCTGAATGACAAGGAGGTCAGACAAGGAAAGAGTGGGAAGACGAGCCTGTAACAACATCAGTTAGCTAAACCTAGAAGTCAAGGTGAAGACATACTAGACTCATTCTGGGCATCGACTGTCATCCTATTAAATTTGATATGAAACCTCGAGGAAGGCTGTACTGAGAGGAATCTCTCAATTCTTGTCAAATATAATAGGACCAAACCAAGATTTAACAATGCTAAGAAAATGCTGAAATCAATCAGTCTACCTCCTCTTTATCCACCAGGGGTCACACCACTCACAGAGTTGAATGTCAGCTGTCGGCTCAGTCCAGAGATGCCAAGACTGAATTTGACCAGAGTGGATCACAGCTACTGCCACACATCAAAATCTTTCAAGTGATACAACAAATGACAAAAACCCTAAAGGTCAAACATTTGTCAAAACAATCTGCATCTGAATCCCTCGTTGTAACTTTTAACAAAGGCCGAATGACAAATATTTATTTCCACTTCTCTACATGAGGTAATGAGTCATCTGTTTGGTCCTCTGAGGACTCGATTTCTCTCATTCCCACTCACCTGCTTCTGATGCAGAGAAAAATACGGTTCGAGTGCAGTGGTGTTGTTTCTCTCTGGATGAGCATCCCGAGAATAAGTGACCACTGATGAATAAGCAGAAGGGGTAACAGTGGGTACTCTCTCCATGTGTTTATGTACAATACAGCATTGATGGAGAACAGTGACTCTCCTGTTTGACAGAACGAGTCTTGCTGACATTACATTCATCTGAACAATTCAGTTCTTTGTTGGAGCACAGGTTATGCATGTCTGACACTTTTTTTTTTTTTCTGTTACTTCCAAAGAAGCTGAAAATGAGAAAACAACAGTACATCCACATCTGTCTTAAACGTAACACTCTATTAATGATGATGATGATGATGATGAGTAAATGAAAAATCGGGCATCAGTCCATAAGGAGCTGTGAACGCACACGGCGAAAAATGACAAAGTCTGACGTCATGTGCATGTCTCCAGGAGTCAATTAGCATCAAAACAGATTTTTAAGTGAACAATCTTTTAGGCATGCTGTCGGCGTGCCACAAGGGCCGGTAACGACATGTGAACATACATTCATTTATTAGTATTTAAGTTGATGACATACAAACTGGTGTATGTCATCAACTTAAATACTAATAACTGTAGCATTTTGATCATGTCACCAGACGACAACATGCTTATCCCTTTGATTTATGTTGTGCCACCAGAAGATCAATTTTACTCTGTGCAATACTTAGAATTACGAATAGTTTCTTGCTAAACTAAATACAATCAGCCCCCCCCAAATGTTTTTTTTCCTAGGAATCCTGCCGTGGTCTCATACAGCGGACTGCATATTGTTTTCCATGGGGATCATTCAGGTTATGTGGACATTGTGTTTGTTTGAGTCATTATCAATGCTGCTGAGACCTGCTGGGGACTCATCTCGGGGGTATTTTCTTTCCTCTCTCAAATGTAAAAAGCTATTTGAACCTTATTTGAATCAATAAACATTCTCATAAAGAGACAAAAATATTTTCTATCCGTTTCTGACTTGTTTCTTTGTCTTTAGCGTGATCGATGGAATGAGCTCAACAGAAAAGTAATGCGTTTCGTTACTAAAAGAGCTGCTTTCTACACTTATCAGGGAGTGAGGGATATTGCTGCCATCTATGTTTCTCAAAAATCATTTTAATGGGGCGGTCGGTGGCGTAGTGGGTTAAGCAGCCGCCCCATGTACAGAGGCTACAGTCCTCGCTGCAGCTGGCCCCGGTTCGAGTCCCGCACCAGACGGCCCTTTGCTGCATGTCTTCCCCATCTCTCTGCCCCCTGCTTCCTGTTTCTCTCCAACTGTCTATCCATTAAAGGCATTTAAACCCCCCCCCCCCAAAAAAAAGAATCATTTTAATGGCAAACAAGTGATTTGAGTGCAGTTTTGAAACGGTGAATTGAAGTGGTCAATAAAAATGGTATGATTACGACTGACCTCTAATTATACACTTGCTTTTTTTCCCCTTAAACATTCCCACTATTCAAGGATATACATGCAGCTTTACATAAACAGGGCTATTTCTAAAAATGTGTTTAGTCCGTCAGTAAGCAAACTTCCAAAATCAAAGGTCTTAAAGCAGTTGTATGACCCATTTCTCCTGTGATGTCACACACTGGAAACTGGATCATGGAAAAGAATGCAGCCATTATTAAAGGACGTCTGTTGTAAATATAGATATTTAGAGATTCACCTGAGAGTTGTGTCATTATGGAAATGATAAATAACCTTCAGCACAAGAAGAATACAACAGCTCCAGAAGGAGGAGAGTGATCCATCATACAGCAGCCCCTTTAAGCCCTTCGCTCGCTGTGCATTATTTAGGGGCTTCAGAAAGACCCTGGGGGAAATATGGTGGAAGAAACAGTGGGAACGTGGAAAAAAGGGAAACGGATAGGGTAAAGAATAATGCAGGAGCTGGAAATCTAACATTGTACTTAAGGAGCTACAATAAGGTAATTAGATGCTTGTAATTGGGGACATCCATCTCCTTGTCTTACTTAGTTAACCTGCTGCTTTGATGTAGATCGCCTTATCAGCTATCCTGTCAACACTCGAACCATCATGAAATAAATATTAAGCTTGTTTTCTCTTCACAATGCAGTCATAAGACACAGGACGAGGCAAATAATAGCGCCCCGAGAATAGCAGGTCATCTCAAATGGGGTAATTATAAAAAAAAGACTCAAATGATCAATGACATATTGGACTGTTGAGAACAAAAAATAATTTTTCCATTCATCTAATGTTCTAATGGTCTATTACACCCACTGACTTTAACTTATCTCCATATTTTCTGATCCAAAATGGACAACTACGCATCTTTAATGAACTCTTTTCAAAACATGCTTCTTGATTAGATTGGTGGCTCCAACTATTCAGTTATGAACAGACGTTACATGTCCTGTTCATGTACCGATTTCAAATTATTATGTTTCATTTATTTATTTATTCCAAACACATTTCTTCATGCATCACACTTGCATGATGCTATTAGTCCTACATTTCATGGCTAAGTAATTCCTTCATATTCATACTGGATGGATGGACTGCACACTATGGTTACAATTGTGTAACATCTGCATTAGCCGCCATTCAAAACATGTACATGTCGACTAGACCACATGGGATTCAGTACATGAAGTGTCATCTTTCAATTCAGCAGTAGGGAGGAGAAACAAATGGTTTCAGCTGATCTTGAGGTAAACGTTTTCCATTAGTAAAGCCCTCTAATTAATAAAAAGTGCTAAACAAAATAATCAGTTGGACGGCTCCTTAACTTTTCTATTTAAAGTGTTATATTTGGAGTAACTCGTTAACAAAAAGATGAAAGAAATCATGATGAGATGCTCTTTCATGACTAAGCCCTTAATTGTTCTTTCATGCTGCCGCAGACTTTTGTCTCATCTCCAGCTCTCTTGTTCAGTCCCGTCCCACTCGCTTTTTGTCTTCGCTTGGCTTTTGTTTGGACTATAAATTTCACATTGTCTCAGCTCATAGAGTAGCTACTGTGCGATAGAAGGTGGAGGATTGGGCTGTGTGTGGGTTGACTTGAGTAGTGTAGCGAGTTTTGCTGGATTCTTACAGAATGAGGCAAACAGGTGCGTATACATATGCGTGGTTAAGCTCTGTCTACTGGGACGCTGCATGAGAAAGTGTGCCAAGGAGTCAAGGTGAGGTCAGGGGCGACTGGGGGATGATTTGCATATGGTGAACGTAACAGCAAACGTAGGACATCAGATGTTTTCTGGAGCACATGCTTGTAATTTCCTCACACAGGATGACCGAACATCTATAAGTCACTGTGTTGCTTCAGTGCAATAAGAACCACTGTGTCCACTGCTTCAATACAGAGAGCAGAGCGAGCGCCACAGTGTGTCTTATTCTTTGTCATCCTGAGTCACGTGCCTACAAATGTTATCCTGTGCTGTGTAGAGGTGTTTAACAATGACTCTAGGTGCTGAGGTCCAACTCTAGTGTTGGGTCACAAGATTCCTGAGTAACTTGAAGAAGCCATCAAATATTTAGCTGGCCTCCTTTTCATGATCATAGTATGTAAACAAACATATTATCTTTGTGATTGACACAATCTTTTGGCCTGGCACGCCAGTGAAAGCCTAGACAGCTCAATAGTGTCAAAAGGAGAAGAGGGTCACAGAGGAGGATTAATTACCAAATTAATTCCAGCAAGATTTGATCAGACTACTGGGAATATTACACTTACACTATGGGCACCCTTTGAAAAGCACAGTTTGGTTTCTGCAAAGTAAGACGGCTAGGCTTAGTATAACTAATTGTGACTGATAAAAGGGAATGTAAAAGAAAAGTCCTTCTCAGAGCAGCTCCTTGTGTTTTCCATGTAGTGGCTGTGGTTTTTAAGACCCCCTCTCTGCTGAAAAATGTACCCTTGTTTCTCAAGTCCATGACTTAATTCTACCTCACTCACCATGTTGCTTTACATTCAGGGAAGCACATCATGCTGGACAGATGTATGGTATAATACTCAGATTAGATTAAACAAATTTGATAATTGTTTCTTTTAATTGAGGTGGATGCTTGGCGGTGAATGGAAAACTCATTAAGGGGGGTAGATGAATAATGGAAGAGGGCATGTTGGTGTTGGACTAGCTTGGTTTACATCTCGCTGGAGCACTGCTGTGGCTGCTTGTCAGGGGAGGGGGTTGTGGGTTTGGGGCAGATGGAGTGGTCAGACACAATGCAGGGGGGAGGAGGAGGAGGAGGAGGAGGAGGAGGAGGAGGCCAGCAGGAGAGAGTGCTCAGTTGTCTGCATGACTGTGTGGTGAAAGTGAGGAGATAGCTTCGCTGATATCAGGCAGAAATGGAAAAAGGTTAGTCAGCCAGACAGCGAGCTGCAGGGATGCAACCATGACCACCAGCAGCCCTGACAGGAAACTCAACCTTCCGCATTGTAATTGTTGGAACAAAACGTGGGTGGGAACTGTTTCATGCAATAAGATGGGATCCCTGATTATGCGTGATTAATGCATATTTTGATTTCGTTGCATGCTACATTATCACAGTTTAAGTCAGCTGTATGCGAGTGTGTTTGATTGCGCCCAAGGAAAGTAAAGATTATTTCTTCTCTGATTCCTATTCTAAAATGCATGCGAGAGTAAACATCTGTTTGCACTTCCTTGTGGTAATTCATCAAGACCTCGTGGAGATAAACTATGCATCACACCCTCACCCAGATGCATACAGCATGTATTACCAGGCTAAGGCGATTCATATCTCGTTTTTTTTCCTGGGCTGTGCGGCCCCAGAAATCTGGTCAAATGGTCAATTCCCGATGCTAAAATCCCATTTGTGTTACTACAGTGTGTGGTTCTAGATTGGATATATATCCAATATGGTTCTGGTTACACAACATAAGTGAGGACACTCATCTGATTTCATGCAGCTTTTTCCGTAGGGAGTCGTGTTCCCATTAAGGTCAGATGCAGGAGACACATGTAGTTATGATGAGTGAACCGTCAAATCCAGCTGTGTTTCATAAAAATTTTATAAAAAATGAACCACGTGCCTTGTAACGTGAACGAAGCCCAAGTTCAAAGGTGTGCGGTGAAAGTGACAAATGATGCTGACTGCTTGTAGGTTGCTGCAGGTGTTGGGTTTCGGGTGACCAGTGTTGCATGGTCAGTGTGGTAACCAGAGCGGGTATCTCCTTTGGATTCCACTCTCTGCTGTGATCAAAAGTGTGAAAAATTCTGATCCAAAATTGTCACATCCATGGGAAGAGTTGCATGGAAATTTACAATACTGAATGCCAGCATTCTGACACACACACACACCAAATACATGTCAGCCATGTTCAGAGCTACTGCACCTCCAAATTTGCCATGTTTCCTCCTCCAAGGTGTTAAGCAGTGTTTGGAAGTGAAAATTAATATCACAGGTCTTAAAGTGTGATGTTCTGCACATCCTTTACATATGTCTCCTTACGAGGGACAAGGCACTGATGCGCTCCTCTAATTTTAGAATATAACTATGAGCTTTAGGAAAATCATCTGTGGCAGGATTTTTACAGAGTAAAGTCAGACTTCAGGGGTTGAGGGGAAAAGATGAAATTGAAGCGTAAATCACACATTTATTTTAGAGGAAATGGTAAAAAGGATAGAAATTGTTATCATTTCATTCCTCAGGTCTTGTCATTACGTCATCAACACTTTTAACTGGATCCAAGCATGAAGGAAATATTAGTCATTCTCTTTCACAGTTCACTTCAGTTGCTTATTTGGCTCATCAGCTGCTTCTTTTCAGGCATTGCATATACAAAAGCCTTTCATTCTGCCACTCTGTTGTTTTTATGTCTATTCAGAAAAGAAATGGGTCTCTCGTGTGTTGTTCGTCACCTGTGGATTAACTCATTTTAAACTGAGAGGAGGGCAATGGGTGCAAACGGAGAGAATGCGGGTGGCAGAGATGAGGTTCAGCCGGGGTTTGTTCTGTAGTAGCAGCAATGCCAGTGCAGCATGTAACCCGGTCAGAAACAATGCATTCAGAGTGGCAGATGATTCATTTTGAGTGTGATTGCGAAGCACTGAGAGAGCAGACAAAGAGAGCGTGGTTGAGAAAACACTCACCATGAGTGGGAAGACTAATAATTCACAGTTCGGCATTTAAATCAGAATCAGATTCATCTTTACTGCACCCGTGTTGTCATGTGTACATTAGCATTCTGAGCGGTAGCATGGTTTCTTTTTAGGCTTTTGTTGTGCCCATTTTAATGTTAGAAAACATTGTTCGAGTTGTGCATCATCCCACCAAATAGAGAAGAAATTATGAGGTCATACATGAACAAAGAGAAATATCCAATACTGTTGCTTATTATGTTTCCAATAGCTCAAGAGCTCCGAGGTTCTACACAATGCTGTATGAAAGACTTCATTAAGACTTCATTTCCCTGCAAAAGTTTTGGTACACCTATGTAGATGCACTGTTTGATGGTTTGCATCACAGTAAGTGGATTTTTAGTCAGCTCCTCTTTCGCTTCATGGTTTATACAGAAATTGATTTTGTCCCTGCTTTTTTGGGGGGTAACTTTTGAATCCTGCGTTGGCTTCACACCTGCTTTGTGTTTAGCTGATTGCGCCACCATACCACTGCTGGCATCCACACCTGGTTTGTAATCGGCCACGTCTCACTTTGCAGAGATACTCCCTGGTTCCTGTTTTTTCTCTGCCAGATTGTCTATGTTCCCTGAGATGAGGGTTACGGTCCTGAGTCCTCGTTTTCATCTTTTGCATTGTTCGTATTGTAATTCTGAGGTCTTGGAGACTCGCGCTGTTGCAGAATTGCAGAATTCCACCTCTGCTTTCCAAATATATTGCCTGTTATGTTTTTTTTTACCTGTCAACTGTCCTGTGTTTGGGCTCTCATTTCGTCACCCACACATATATCTTAGGAGTCATCATCAGCATCAGCTGCCATCAGTGGTTCCTAATGACAACAGTGACCTTCTTTACAAGTCCTTATGAGTGCATCTATCATGTATATCAAAGTAGAAATTGAAAGATGTGACATAGGACATGCAACAGTTACAATTATTTCTTTTGAAAAAAAGTATAAAACAGACTGATGGTACAGGCTTATCTTTTAATTTATATTGGGAGAACATTAGCATAAATTTGAATAATTTGGCCATGTTTCTCAAGTTGGACCCACTCAAAAGGTTCGAGTCAACAAATCTTCATTAAGCAGAGGTTCAAGAGGCAGAGATGCACCTTCAAAAATGTGCCGATTAGCTGCTGGGTTCTTTAATAAAAAAAATAAAAAAGGGGTGAAAAAAAAGCTGTTTTCATAGCTGCTACAGCACACTCAAATAAATACTTAATATGAGGGCTTCTGTATATTTATATTATGATAAAATCTACTCTATGTAGATTTTTTTATTTACGTCTTTCATTCATGGTACGAGGTGTGCTGGTTGTGCCGACTGCTGTTTGCACACCCTGTTTTCACCTCCAACACGTCACGGCTTCACAGCTTCTTGACGCAGGTTCAGTTTTCATTTCATTTGTAAAAGACACTCTGAGACATGCAGTTATAGAGACATATAGTCTGCAGGTGACATCACAATCATTGCGGTATCTAAGGTGGACAACTTTGTAGCAAAAGGGTGAAGTGTGCCAACTAATGTGTAAGTGTAAAAAAAATGGTGGTGTTTTCCTAAACCTGATCAAGGAGTTTTGATACTTGCGCCACAGCGTTGTTCTAGGGACAACAAGTGCCTTAAAGAAAAGTTAGGAGTAAAAATATCTTAATTTGAAAGCAAAATCCCCCCCAGGGCCAATAAAGAACTAAGCATTTAATATCAGTTTATAAAACATCTTTAATGGATTCTGCAGACGTCAAAACAAAGAGCAGGGAGAACTGGAACGCATTATGAAGTGAACAGCCAAAAATCCACATGTGTTTTGCTGAATGAGTCGACCGTGTCAGTAGAAAAAAAGATGGAGTGGTATTTGTGACTTTAATAGGCTGAAAGAATTTCTTTTGGGAAGTTTATGGACTGGATGTTTGCCTGTGTGGGCAGGTCAGTCCTGTCGCTTCACATCACTCTTAGACTGCCTCTTGGCTGCCTCAGACGTGCCTTACTGAAGGTCACTGCTGGTTTTGAATGGAAGGAAGAGATTGTTTATGACCAATACATGAGAAAAATCTTAAATAAAAAAAACAAAAAACTGACTAATCAACAACCAAAGTTTGGATAAGATATAATTTGCTATGTTTCTATCGGCAAACATTCTTTGCGCAAACGGCTCATTGTTACAAATACTGTTAAATCACTTGAATCGTTATTTAGCTGTACTGTATTGGTCAGGAAAAGAATGGGGTAAAACCTGCCTTTGTCTGACATAAAATGTCACAGATTATTACTTGGTGTCCAGCTTCACAAATCTAGCCAGTCAATACAGGTCATACGGACACCAGGCTGTCCTAGATGCTAAAAATATCTACAGTTAATTACTGAAGTAATAAGATTAGATAGCTTGATTGGAGAGGAATAGACAAGAACTGCGGCAAAGGAAAACTAATCCTGCTCGGCAGCTGTGAGCTAAATCACAGATCCATACACAGCATTAATGGAGTTTTGATTCATTCAGAAGATAAGAAAGTTGTGATGTTTAATAGCTACAATATATGAGCACTACTGCAATAAATCACCCGAGGCAACGATACAAGACCCAAGCAGCTGTAAAGTCCCTTTGTTTTAACACATCATTGAATCAGATTCAGCAAAAGAACTCAGCTTTGCATGCATTTTGATGAGACGTCTGGATGAATCCGTCTTTAGCCATCGGCTGAGATAACCAGCGTCCATAAAAAGGAAGAAGCGGGAGGCAGGAAGGAGGCAGATGGCAAATGTTGGGAATTTGCAATGAAAAGACAAAAGAACAAGAAATTATAGGGAATGTTTACCAGTGCTTTTGAGTGGGGCTTGTGGGTATTGATGTTTCATGTTTATCCAATTTCACCACTGCAGTGGCTGTAATCCCCCGGTTGTTTCATACATGTAGAGTTCCCGGTTGGTTATAAAACACAGATCAAATCTTTTGACACTGAAATGTAGTCTGAAAGTAGCATACCCAGCTCTGATTCACAGTAGCTAAAGAGAAGGAAACGCCCCACTAACCCATCAAAATACAAAAAGTCCCGTTGTACTTGGGGACTCTCACTTCTTTGACAGCGCTGTAGTTACTTTGCTGGACAACCGCACGCTCAGCAGTACTGTGGTCTATAAAAGCACAGAGCACTTTATCATTCCTAAGGGACAGCGCAGGAACGAACACAAAGTGACGCCCCATTTTGGATCTCAGAAAATCCGAAAAAGAACTGGGAAGAAATTAAATCTGTCTGTCCCACTAAGGTGAAATTGGTCAACTGCCATGAGGATGCAGAGCTTGGTGAGAGCAGATCGTTGCTAAACAAATCTAAAGGCTATTTGAAAACTGTAACCCAGTTTATCAGGATGTTACACTTGAACATAGACAAAGTCACAGAAACAACCCATCTAATGGACAACAGTCTCATTTTCTTCTCTACAAGTCATTTGCATTAAACTTTAATTTTATAGTGTTTAATAAAAATACAGAATTGTAGTTTTGCTATTGGTAAGAATACATAAAAAAAAAAAACAGGTTTCTCAGTTTCTCGCTGATAAACCTTTTATCAGACGGGGGAAAAGACCACCAAGTCTGGATAATTAGGAATCTTCTTAAAGGTTATGAAGAGAAGAAGTGAGAAAATCTACTGCATCTTATTCTAAGTCCTAACGCCCTGTGGACACGCCGCTCCTATTGTGCCCAAAGGTTCCACTGGTGAAGTAATAATTGCTCCGGCCTGAGCGCCACAGTTCACATTGTATGTGTGTGATTAGAGCCGACATCCTTACCCCTGCAGATCATCTTAACACAGCTCCAATTACTCAGGAGTTGATTAGACCTTCCCAGGGGAAAAGGCTGCGATGAATACAGAGTACTCAAGAGAAACAAATAAAACATCAAAAATATGCCTCTGATTATCATGAGAACAAATAGCTTAGGCTCAAAAGGTCTCCATTTGAGACAGGTGACAGTCAAAACACAGTCTTTGTCATTCCAATTAATGAACGTGTCAAGTCTAAGGGCTATTATATGTCAAATAGACAAATGGCTGTCATGGACTTTGGGCGTGTTAGTGAACATCTGTCTCTGGTCTTATTGGTATGTAATGCACTGAGCTGAAGGCTAAAATGCTAATCACAAGAAACGATAGCCGAATTTGCACTGTAGGAACCTTTGGCAGTTCCTATAACCTTTTCAAGAACGGGGCGGTTTTTTCCCGCATTCGGACATACAGGAACTCGGGACCATGGCCCTCAGTTCCTATAACCATTTTAGCTCCTTCTCCGAGGCTGGGTCTGTTCTGGATTCTATAGAACACATCTGACGGAGGTGTTTGGTGGTCGGTAGCTACGCCCCATGTCATGCTGTCACGGCTGAAATGTTTACTCATACGACACAGACACAACCTGCGCGTGTTTAATAAGTTAAACTCAAACGTTGTCTCCTTTGTCTGCGGCGCTCTGCTCTCCTTCCTTCATGAAACGAAGAAGTAACCCGCGCTCGATCCTGACTCTCTCTGCGTGCTCTTCCAGCCTCGATATTAGACGCCTGATGTGATCGTCCATGATTAATATCACCATCATGCAGACCATAAACACGGTGGCCTCCCCGCTCTCCATATTAGCTTCTTGGTGGTGTTTTTTTCTTCTCAACTTACTTTTCGCGGGTTTTGTTTTGTTCTGTTTTGTTGTTGAGTGTGGCGCTAAAGTAACACGTCACTGTCGCAGACGGTTGTATCCCATCAGTCCCTATCAAGGTCCCGACTCATGTGCGAATGCAAACTGAAACAGTTCCCCTGGGAAAGGACAGTTATCAGAACGAAATTCGAGGAGGACCGTTCTTAGAACTGCTCTGTCCGAATGCGGCTTTAGACATTCAGGCAAAGAATACCAGAAATCTATTTATCTATGGAGCTATATAGATAAAGACATGTCTATATACACAGAGAATAATGACTGATTATAACCAGCTCTGTAATTGAATGTGGCATTAACTATGTTTTGTTTTTTTTTACACATGAAGCTTAAATGCTTACTAAAAGCACTACTAAACTATACTAAACAATACATATGTTCCACTACTTACAATTTAAACACTGCACGGATACACACCTTAATCCATAGAATACCTGACACACAGGGTCAGCCCCTCACAATGAGAATGAAGGAGCATCTGTCTGGAAAAGCATCTTTCAACACCAGTGCAGAAGAAAATCCATCACAGAGGCGTGAAAGTAACCATCTATCTACAAACAGAGGTCTCGAGACACCAAGATGCTAAGCAACAAAGAAGCAATTTGTGTTTACTAAGGGGTGCTACTCTCAGATTTTATCAGCTCAAAAAAAAAATCTCTCACTTCAGTACGTTTAATTGCCTTTTCTGCCTTCTATGGACATGTTCATCGCAGCTGAACAGTCCTGGGTGACTGTTAGGAAAAGGTTGCACGTCTGCGCGTGTCATCGCTCTGCTGGTGCCCTGCCTTGGAATCTCACTGTAAAGGCCCTGACACTGAGCCAGGCTGACAGCCCCATACACTGTCGTCTTTCCTTCCCACCCCTCCAAAAAAGCCTCTGCTCCTCAACTATGGCAGCTCCAGAATCAAATAGCTTGGTTACCGAGTCCTATAATCATCCAAGACCAAAAAGAATCAAGTAAATCAACTAAAAGATGCTTCTTTATTTTTTGGGGGGATGGATACAAAAATAAACCCACTCCATTCAACAGTCATGTCTTCCAAAAGATTATTATAAAGCTTCAAATAAAAACTGCATGCTTTCCTCCCATATGGAAATTCAGAAACCCTCCCTGTGGGGTTGTCATGGGGGGGTTGATGTAAAGTACAGACTGCTGAAACACAATCCAGCAGGATGTGTGGTCGGAGGTGATAAAGCAGCTGAGGCGATGACGCTCAGAGGACAGTCAGAGGCCAGTGATCAGGGTGCCACCATGGCTCTTCCATGCCACCACACCCGCTTCTTCACCAGCCAATTATAGTAATTAGAGGATTGTTTCCAGTTGCTAAAAGATTAACCGCTTAATTTCCTGGCTGATAAGACACTGAAGGTCTTTCTTGACAAGCTTCAGTATCAGCTTGGAGAGTGAAACAGTCAGAAAGCAAATAGATTTGAGACCTAACAACACACTCATCGTGTCAATATTTTACTAAGATTTTATGAAATGTGATGTAGGATTTTGTCTGTTATCGACGTTGCTGGTGAATCAAATCCACGTCCGAGATAAAAACTCTGTGTGGATGAAATAGTGGTTTGTGGCACTTTTCACATGGAGTCAAATAAAAGCTTCACTGAACAAGCAGTTTTTCATTAAAAAAAACACGAACCAAGTCGACATCATTTTGTAAACGGAAATGACAAATGCCTCTTAGCAAAGCGTGTTCTGTCTGTCATGCATTAATAGCCGGGCCACTGAGGTTACTGTACAGTGCTGGTGGCACACCCACTTGAGTTCTTGTGTGTGGTGAAAGAGCCAAAAATAAAACCAGTCCTCCAAAATGAGAGCATGAAGCATCACCACTTGGGATCTTTCTGTCCTCTACTGTTATTGCCTTCTGAGGCTCTAATGCAGCATGCGGAATAATTTGGAAAGCAGCAGGATTCACATGTGACAAAAAAGTCACCCTGGAAAATCAACTGTAAAAAAAAAAGACACATAATGCAATTAGGTTGATGAAATGAACACAGGGATAAGTATGACAGAGAATAAAGCACAACTGTACTGACCTCCTCTCAGTTATCTACAAAAACAGCTGTTACCGAATTATAGTGGAGTGTTATTTGAAAGGAAGCGCATTGTTTAGAGAGGATGAGATGGAGTTACAGGTGAGACAAAACCTCAGGGGGTGTTCTCCGTTTCTAATCTTTCTGCCGTGCGTATTGTCAGGTTAATAAGAGCCTCTCTCCGTCAATGTAACGGAGAAGAGTGGTGACTGCCAGTTTGCACCTCTTCTGTCAAGGTGCTGTGGGTCTGTTAGTGGGTCTGGGCCAAATGTTGACATGAGGTCTCACCCAGGAGGGCGACTACGGTAATGAGAGCCCCCCATCATGGTGTCTTCTAAGTTGGATAATGTTATGAGCATACAGCTCGAGGTTTTAATGCTTCAAGAGTAGATGCGCCCAGGCTTAACGTTGCATAAGGCTGAGTGCTTCATCTCTCAAGTCTCCGCTGTGACGAAACTGTTCTTCTTTTGAGCGTGACAACATGTCTTTGTGCTGCAAAGTCCCAAAAGGTATGGCAACTTTGGGCCTAGATGAATGTAAAGGGAGAAAATGTTTGGCAGACTTACTTTACTATAACTTTCTTGCCTTTCTTTTTGCCGTAAAGCACGTTTTAATACTGTTTTGACAGCTGTGAGGGAGTAAATGTTTTTCTGTTGTCTTGGTGCCCAGATATCAATCTTATCTCATTCCCCAGGCATGAAAGACCAAAATATTGTCAAACCTGGAAGCCAGGCACATAAAACTCTGTGTAGACTTGTTTTCCACTCTTTAAGTATGAATGAGTGTAGGCAATCACTGAATTAATCATTTACATATAAAATCAAGATCGTGGCTCAGGTAGAAGAGGGGTCGTTTTTCTAATTAGACGAATGATGGTTTGATGCCCAGGCCCTCCACACACTGAAGTGTCCTTGGGCAAGACACTGGAGCGTCATGTTGCCCCCGATGTGCTCACCGGTGTGTGACAGTAAAGGAAAAGAACAGCACCACATATGTTGTGCGCAAATATATGATAAAAAGGGCTCTATAAGTGTTTATGTGAATTTAGGCAAATAAAAATCATTGTAAAGTGCATTGTTGAAACTAGATAAGGTTGATTGGTGCTGTGCGTCAAATGAGGGCCGTTTACCGTTTGGGAAAAGCAAAAAGTAAGAGCAATCAGTCAAATTGAGGTAGAGACACGTACTGGAGAAGTAGGTGTAAATGCGTTATTAATTACATGGACTTGTGTATTTCCAAAGTAGTTTGTGAATAATAAATTGTACATGCTAATCTAGGAGTGTAAAATTAATGTCAATAAAAGTAATTATGACTTTGTACTCTTTCCTCTACACAGTAGGAGGCTTGACACTGCTCTCAGAGATGGTGATGAGTTGAGATGCATGTTCCCTGAAACTCACCACACATTCTTTATAATTCTTTATAAATATACATTTGTCAGTGGGAAAAGAAGCACGATTGGGTTGTGCCCTGTGATGATATTAAAAAAAAGCCAAAATGTACCGAGCTTATTGTAGTCTGATGCTAAGGGGTCCCGACAAAGTGTTTTGTTAAAGTGAGATCAACCTGCAGATGCATATCTGAATGCCTGATAATCTCATTACAAAGAATGCTTAAACTAGCAGGAACTGTTGAGTCTTCTCTGGTTTGGTAAAGTAGTTTGAGGTGAATGACTGATATAAATCCATGCACATTATAGAATTCTCTGAAATAAAATGAGGGCTGCCTTTAATAATTTCACACAGTCTATTTCTCACTTCTTATCCACAAGCCCACGGTTAGAGCTGTTAAAAAGGGAAAGCGACTCAGTAAGCTCGGCCTCACATGGAGACAAAGTGAACGGTCTCGTCTTAGGTTAGTGACACGCACACACAGGCACACACAGTTCAGAATCCATGGCTTCTCAGGACATCAATATCCTGGGAACTAACTATCACTTAACTGCTACTTCCCTAACACTAACCCGATTTGAACTACTTTTATTCTTTTTACAAGATCTTCACCTCGAAATAATGATTAATGATTTGGAATTATTTTTGTCCCTGTTAGGAGGACAGATCTGAATAATGTGACTTTGGAAACAGATTTTAGGAAACAAAAGCACGAGGAATACCTGGGCCATACACACACACACACACACACACACACACGCACAGCTAAATGTACTTTTCTATTAGATTTTCACTGACAACTGACAAAAAGTACTGGTAAAAATTCCCTCACGCATATGGTGGCAGTCCAAAAAAGTTGCTGAACATCCCCTTCCCCGGCCATCCCTTTGAATCCGGCCTCTCTCATGGGAACAATGAGAGAAATGTTTGGCCTCTGGAACCAATGAGCGGGGCCATTGAGTGCCGGATGCAGTGAATTAGCGTAAAGCCTCAGCGGAGAATACAGCTGACGCAACGACACTGCTGTGGCCTAGCTATCAGCTCTTGCCATGCAACACTGGGACACACAACAACTGATGCTGTCACGCTCACATTTAGGGATATATTGATATGGATGCAAAATAAACAGCTGCTTTGGACTCAACCTTGGGGCTGTGCTGAAATTTCCAAAATTTTACAATCATTGACACACATCAAAGCATTTATCTTTCAAAAAAGCACAATATGTTGACCTCGTGTTCATGACGGCTAAAAAATACGTGCACTTTACCTCAAATATTCCTTACATCATATTCCAAGGTCCTTTTGTTTGACACCTCAGCTGTTAATGGCGTCCCACACAAATCTAAAATAAATTTGATTCCTGATCAAATTGCTTTTCTGCATCTTCTGCATCTGTCTGACTGAGTCACGACATCTAAAGACATCCTAACCTCTTAGACTTTAGAGACTCCCACTTATTTTACTGCACTTACAAACCGACACGTCTGACTAACTGGTTTCTGGTTTTACTCTCGGACGATTTCAGCGTCAGCCTTTTTGATCACAACTTCTCAACTTTTGTTGTCCCATCAAATTAGACATTTTCCCTTTTTAGGTCTTTGTGTCAAATGACTCCTCTTCTCCCCCATCTGGGCATTCTTTGTATTCAGGCTCAATAGACGTACAGAGTTTGAACATGGGAGTTTGTTGGGTACAGTCTACATGACATCTTATCCAAGTGATACCGACATTTGAGTTCTTCTACACAACTTATCTGTAAATTTTAAGGCTGCTGAGTATTTGTCAAAAAGGTATACAAAGAGGTACAATTCTAAAACTGATGGAAAATTCAACAGTGCTGTACATTTTTAAGCTCTCTTCTTTAAGTCTCTTCAAGTTGAGCAGAAAACAGTGGCTGCCTTTTCAAGTCCAATAATCTCATAGCTGTAAAAACAATAGAAACGATCATTTAAATAAATATAGTACATGGTACCCGCATGTCCTCTTTAATCCAGCTCTTATATAAAGCAGAGCCTCTGAGCCCAGTCTTATGAATGGCATCTCACTGCATTCTCCAAAAAGCCTCAAGCTAAAAGGGCAAGTGGTATTTCACCATATGCCTGCACAAACCCACCATATGAACCACTGGTTAATTAATTTTTTCAGTGCCACGGGCCTATTTTTCAGCTTCTCAATATGCCATTCATAATACCACACGCAGAAAATTCCTGGATGAAATGTCAGTCATCAAATGATATCTCTGACTTAAAAAAGCTCGTTCCCAATTGGTATAAACCTGCTGTTTCTTGTGTCTATTCTAGTGACAGTACAGATGAGTGCGTGTAGGTGTGAAAGTGACTGTGCCTGACTGTGTGAAAGAGCATACGGAGAGTAAAGATAGGTCTTTATAAGTGTATGTGTTGGTGCGAAAGAGGAAGATACCAAAGCGGAGAGAGCATGTGAGAATTCAACGAGAAAGTATTAGTGATGCAAGGGGATAACGGGGTCTGCGATGCCACTGAGAAAAAAGGTCAGCTGCTGGTAAATTTAGGGTAAAATTAGGGCTTTGCTGGGCTCGGCTGTGTGGAACCGACAGATGGAGGATGGGTTCCCAGGGAGCCAGACCTGCTACAAATAGCTGTGTGTGCACATACATGCAATCCTTAAAGAAGCTCAGAACAAGGAGAAGAGTTCTAACGCAGATGTACACCCACCCACACAGACAAACAAGTACATGCAGCATTTTACATTTGAAGTTTACCGACGACACTCAGAAGCTTTAATTAACCTTTGTCTAATGCAATGTATAAAAATGGGTATTCAATAAGATAGCAGGATAAAGATGTCATGTTCAGTCCCCTCCCCCTCCTGTACTACATTACGACACGAGGTTTTAGGCCCCCTCACTTCGTTTTGTCTAATGTCACGCAAGCGTTTAGCTCTTAAAATTAGAACAAGCTCTGAGGCATCTACAGAAAATGCCCAGTCACACTGCAGCTTCATCATCAAGGTTAACGGAGAAACTAGGTAACACAATAGCTGATGAAGTCAAAATGTGTCTGCCGACTCCCTACTGCTCTCCTTGTCCTTGTTCAGCCACAGGAAGCGGATTTTCAAGAAACATTGAGGATTTTTTAAAGATTTTATTCATAACAATTGTTAAATTTGTCTAAAACTTGGCAGTGTGAGACGAGCCATTTCCTCATGCAGTGGTAACACTGTCAGAACTCCAACAGCATGATTAAATAAAATCAGACGGAGGACTACCTAGATTGTTTTTTTTTTATATATTTGAACATGAATCAATAAGAAAACCATTATGCTTGGTAAATGGACTCCATTTATGTAGCGCTTCGCTAGTTTTATCAACAACTCAACACATTGTGCATCCACCTGTTGTCACCTACGTTGCACTTATTTAACTCGGTACCACAAAGCGATAATTACAATGCTCATCCACGCGTCACGTCTGTGGACACAACAAGAGATCCAATTTAAAAATAACTTTAAATCAGCTTAAACTAGCTCATCCCAGCGCAACAGTTCCAGCTATATTTTTTTAATAAAAATTATGACAAGTATAAAGTGTTCTTGCCAATCATTATCTCACCGCTAATGTTGGTGAAAGCTAGATGGAAAGAAAACAAGCTTGGATAAGCAGAAGATGTAAATAAGTATAATATTCCTGAAATAGCATCTATCTTTCTAGTCTTGTTTAAAAATGCAGGATTTCTAACTCTGTTCAAACTGTATTTCGGATTTCCAAAAGTTTAACCACGGGATACAAGATGCTTCAAGACATCACTGGAAAACCATCCTCAGTGTAGAGAAGTCTGTGGTGTGTATAAAATACTGAGCATCTGAGTTTTCAAGAAGAAAATGTTCTGCTGGTAAAGACTGCTCAGCTTGCTTGTGTTTCGGTGTCAGTCGTGACTCAAGCACAGTCAATGGAAATTTTGATAGATGTCCCATAGTTGAAGACTAGGAGGCTTAAGTGTTGGTGCGACGTGTAAAGAATACCAAAAGGGGAGATCTTCCTTTGGTGACTGATACTGTCCATGCAGGACATGATCGGGCTGTCAGCAGAACAGTGAGCTGACAATTATACAGAAAGGTATATTGCAAAAGGGTTACAGCGCATAAATACTCATTATAAAGATGGATGCACGCGTGCACAAGTGGGTGAGCTCATGTGTCACCCCACACCAAGAGGTACACCTGGCATACACCTGAATGGCGGACCCCTACAGTGAAGGGATCTGATGGCTGCGTGCTCTGAGGGCCAAACAAATTCCCCTGGAGGAAAAGTTCAATTCAAATCGACAAATCAGCAATAGGTTGTTTCTTCCAGGATGCCAAGGCCCCCACCCATAGGGAACAAGGGATCATTGAATGCTTTAACAAGTAGATACATTATGTGAATCAAATGCAATGGGCCAGAGCTCTCCATCAATGTCATTAAAACACCAAATGAGAGAATATCTACTCGAGATATGTAGCCCCAATCTTCCAAAAAGTTCAAGAGACTTGTAGAATCAATGTTCTGGTTGGTTTTTCATCTTATAAAAACAGTTGGTTGGTCCTTTAATGTGTCACTTATCAGCATATTATACAATATAGTCTTACAGTTTCCACATACTGTGAGGAGAAAATGACCAAACAAGTGATATAAATCCAACAGGTACTATAAATCCTTTGTTCATACCGCTCAATCAAACCTATGACTGTGCCCTGCAAAGGACAGCCCCTGCAAGCGCCAGAATATGAACGTTTCAGCATCATAGCAGATGTCATACGCAACAGTATAATCTAAAAAGCCCTACAGGGTCATCATGGAAGGATCATCAGGGATGGAGTAGGTGCATGGGGCAGCTAAGTGCTGCGTTTTTTCAACCACAGGGCTTTTTGTGACTTCCCAGTGAGCGCCTGACGTGATTTCGGCACTACAGAGGTCTGTGTGAGTCTGACTGAGCCAGTATTTCAGTGCTGACTTCGGTTGAAAGTTGTTGTGTAGGCCTCTGGGACATCGTAAAGGCAGCAGCTGAATACAAAAATGTATAGAAATGGCAATCTTTTGGCACCGTTTTAGGATTTCAACAATTTCACAGACACTGTTCACCAGTATCATTAATGATACAAAGTGATAGTGCCTCCTGGAGCTATTTGGCTGATAACTTCTGTCACCCACTTTTCAGTCACTGAAAATGCATCAACGTGTTAAAAACACACGGTAACTTTGTTGAGCTGCGAGATGAAAAAGAGACGATATCGAATGCTATGAAGATGTGTTTCCACACGCAATGTGGTCAATAGACGTGTCGTAGGTATCATATATGTGGAACTCAGACTATGTGTTGACAGATACCTCCAAATATTGTTGATCAGTTGAATACATAAATGTGTAAATCTGTAATGATTTGGCATGATTTAGGAGTGACAACCTCGTCTAAACTACAGACAGACTGTCCACTGGAGTCAGTGATGTTTGATAGCGACTGATGGTTATTTGGTCAAAGTTCCTGATTTTGACTCTAACATATAAAGACTACATATAGCCCAGATGTTGGCAAAACCTTTACTTTTAAACCAAATTTAACCCAAATTTAGGCTAGATGTCTATTGACCATATAGATGTCTTTTAGACATCTTTACAACCAAAATAAGTTCAGTAAATTGAGGTTGACAGCCACATATGTTCTGTCAATAACACAGCAACACTTTACTTAAACACTTTTGTGACTTCTTGTTGGCCTGGGGTTGGAAAATGATCTTGGGTCACTCTAAAATACCTTCTTTTATAATTCAATCATCATCATCATGAATGCCATTTTTGCCGTTTGCACTATTGCATGTAAACGCAACCCATTACACGAAAAGCTGTCACTTTCTGGCTGGCTTTAGAAAACAACATCACTCACTCAGGGTTAGAAATAAAAACCAGTTCAGTTGAATTAGACAAAAAACTATTGTCCTGAAGTAGAGTGGCTGAGTTAGTACAACTGCATCAATGCTAACGGATTCTACAGCATTGATCACTGCAGTGATGATCTGTCATTTGGGTCGAGGCAGAGGTCAGGGTCAGCAGACGGAAAGGTGGCTATGAGGACACTGGATCCTGAGCCGATTAATTTCGTACCCCCCATGTATCAGTGGAAAGGCGGACAAGAGCTTTTCTCCACATGCTGCCAAGGTGCGGACACAGTGAACCATAGACACTCAACTGACACCTCCCCCAGCCTTTCGCTGCACAGCACATTAGATAATGAAGCTCGTGTAAAAAAGGGAGGATTCAAGATACAGGCAAAAGTGTAAAGTCTGTGGGATTCGTCGTAGGACACTTAATCGTGTAGACATTTATCAGGTGATTTGAAAACTATGAAAAATTCTGGTGTCGGAGAATAAAAAAAAGACACAAAATGTCATGTGATCCTTTCAGAAATCAATACTAATCCACAAGCAGCAACAATGACAATGACTGTTAGAGCCAATACATTTCAACTGTGAAGATATCATACAAAACTAAGCTATAACATGTACTTTAATTGTAGCTATCCTTCTGCAAGTATAATGCATTTGTGCAAATGTTCATGTCACATGCACAAAGTTGTGGAACTAATCACCCAAGGTGCCATAAGTTGGTATAATTTGAACTTTAAAAGTCTGATTAATCTTCCTTAATAACTAAAACAAACTAAAAGTCATGAGGAACAACAGTCAACAGTCATTACATAATGACACTTGAAAAGCTTTAAAAAGATAAGGAGATACATATATGTGATGGTACAGAGCATGAGTACTCTCACTCTCTACAGAGTAGCATCAGCACAAAGAAAGGATAAAGAAGATGCTAGCTAAGTGACCAAAGTGGTACAGTAGCAATACACCCATCAGACACATCATAAGAACCGCTGACAGACAAAGGCACAGACACTGCTTAGGTAGGTCTTAAAGAGCACAAAGTGGAGTGCGAAGCAAGCCCGATCCAGAAATACCCCATACCAATAGGTACCAAAGGATCTATTGCTTGAGTCCAGGTACCAGGTACCCCAAGACACCCTCCAATGTTCTTTGTCCACGCCCTAAGTTTAAAGCTTTTTTGCAGAATGACCAGAATGACCTGCTCAGTGTAGGATGACTGGTCAAAGAGAAAAGGTAAATTAATCAAAATGTATGTTGAAATCATTTTTTGTCAACTATGAATAAATCGTGACTCTGAATTGCATATAAAATGGTGAATGTTTGTTGTTACAACATTGTGAAACCACTTATAGCGCAAGTATTTAAGTACCGGGTACAATAAGCGCTGAAAAGTTTTATTTATATGTAGAGCTACAAGGATTTCTTTTACTGCAGCTTTTATTGAATATTACTGTTTTTACTGATCAAAAGAGAAAATGAATCAGTTCTCAATGGGAATTTATGAATAAATGAGCAGGTAATGACAAGAAATGGCAGAGGTAAATAAAAAATGGATTCTGTTTACATTGATTTACTTGACAAGGAGCAAATGTCTTGTTAAGAACTGCTGCTGCAGCTGGCTGCACTTTAGTGTCACTTGAGAATCACCGATTAAGCAGTTCACTCTTGCAGTTTGTGGTATCCTGACACACTTTCAATGAATCCATCAAAGCCAATCAGGCAGGTGGCCTGCTATTCTTTGGTCACCTACGCACTTAGATCAAAGCAGGGGGATATAAGCATTGGTCACGAAGGGTTAATTCTATAATGTAAGATTGACTTATATTAACAAAGGTGGTCAAAATGTCTATCACATCAAATAAATGCGCATTTCCTGGATTGGAAGAAGCAACAGTCGCCCACAGTGAGGGATGGAGAAAATCCATGTTCAGCACAGGTGTAGGAAAAAAGCATTAATAGTCTCTGTCCTCACATGTCGCCATGGCTCCTGTGACTGTGACAGTGTAGGTGTTGTTGAAGGCATTTCTGTGGTGTTGTTTTCTTGGACACATTTATTTTTTTTTAGCACAAATCTAACCGTGTCTAACCTGTCTTAAAATGAGCTGTGGGTTCGGATAATATGGAGCAGGGAGGTTATATAATGCTAGAAACTTCCACTCTTTTATGACAGGTGACAGATAGCACGGCATACAACTGCAAATTTTTTCTGAATTTTCCCAGTGGTAGCATGAAACAGATCTAAGACAAGCATGTTGGGCAAAGGAAAATAGCAACATCATGGGCAATGTGAAAGAAAATAATGAGGTTGTTGGTCAAAACGAAAAACTGACAAAACACAAGAACTCAAAACCAAATGAAGCTTTAATTCTAGCACTCTGGGTGTAAGACGTTATTGCCACGCAATCCAACACACACTCAGCCACTGCCACACTAAACAACAACCAGCTGGCCCAAGAACAAGAAAGCCTTTTCACAACTGTTTCAGCCAGTAGGAGTACAGTAATATCACATTCCTAATCCCTGCTGACAAGAAATGAAGTTGCAGAAATAAAACGAACAGGAACGGCTCAAAAGCCTGAAATAGCTGCATCAGACAGGGATCTCAGAGAATAATGTAATTGGGGTGCTTAGTGACAAGCTGAACAAGGAGGGAGGGGGAGAGTTCATGGCTCTTCCGGGCTTCCACACAATAAAAAGATGCATTAGTGTGGGACAAATGATTGGTATGGTGAAAGGTATAGAGGCACAGCAAGGTTCCATGTCAGCATCTCACTTTGGCTTTGCAGTTCTAAAATAACAATGTGTAGGTCTCCTCATCTTTAAAAGTATACAAAAAGTGTGACATACTTGAAAAGTGTGAGCTTGAGAGCCAAATTATAAAATAGATCTTTCCCTGAATTTATCTTTAACCAAATCAGAATGAACTAAACATGAGAGTTGATTACATTTAAAGTATCATACATACCCAGAACAGCGAGTATTTCCTATGTATATTCCCCCTCTGTGTGTCAAAACCCTTAACATGGTGTTTCTTGATTATGATGGAGAGAGATTGAGCTGTCAGCTGCAATACGTCAACAGAGCTCCTGAGCAGTGACCGCCTCAGGCTAGTGTCATTGTAAAAAATGAAACGCCACAGTCACTATCAGCAGAGAGATTATGAAAAGTTTATTCTTAGGGCCCTTCTGATTAATGCAGATTACACCTTACTGCACACGGCTGGCAGTAGAGAGACCACACTATCACCAACTCCTCCTTCTCTTCACTTTCTTCACCCAGCTGCAGTTAATACACCTGCGGATGCCACCTGTCACTGCCATCTTTATTTCCAGACCCATCATAGTCCTTTTTAGACGGTGACAACAGTTCTTTTTGATCAATCTAATCAGCTAGATTTCATCATTCTCCATCGCCAGCGAAAGAAACACACTTCAATTACACTGGCCGAATAGAGGGTTTATTGAATGGAGATACTGTAACCATCTACAGTCCCCTCCAAAAGTATTGGAACAGCAAGGCAAATTCCCTTGTTTTTGTTGTTCACTGAAGACATTTGGGTTTAAGATCAAATGATGAGTATGAGACAAGAGTTCAGAATGTCAGCTTTTATTTCCTGGTATTTACATCTAGATGCGTTAAACAACTTAGGATATATCACCATTTGTATTACACCACAGCATTTTTAGGTGAGCAAAAGTAAAGGAACAAATAATCTTTAAGTAAATAACATTTAATATTTGGTGGCATAACCCTTGATTGCAATAACTGACTCAAGCCTGCGACCCATCGACATCACCAAACTGTTACATTCTTCCTTTGTGATGCTATTCCAGGCTTTTACCACAGCTTCTTTCAGTTCTTGTTTGTTTCGGGGGGTTTCCCCCTTCAGTCTCCTCTTCAGGAGGTGAAATGCATGCTCTATCGGGTTACGGTCAGCTGATTGACTTGGCCAGTCTAAAACCTTCCAGTTTTTCCGCCTGATAAAGTCCTTTGTTTTATTGGCAGTGTGCTTTGGGTCATTGTCCTACTGCATGATAAAATTCCTCCCGATTAGTTTGGATGCATTTCTCCATAAATCGGCAGACAAAATGTTTCTATACACTTCGGAATTCATTCTGCTGCTACCATCATCAGTTACATCATCAATAAATATTAATGAGCCTGTTCCAGAACCGGCCATGCATGCCCAAGCCATGACATTACCTCCACCATGCTTCAGGATCATAAGCAGTTCCTTTCTTTCTCCACACTTTGGCCTTTCCATCACTTTGGTAGAGATTAATCTTGGTCTCATCAGTCCATAAGATTGTGTTCCAGAACTTTTGCTGCTCATCTCTGTACTTCTTTGCAAATTTCAATCTGGCCTTCCGACTCTTACTGCTGATGAGTGGTGTGCATCTTGTGGTATGGCCTCTATATTTCTGCTCTCGGAGTCTTCTTCGAACAGTGGATTGTGATACCTTCACCCCTGCACTGTGGAGGTCGTTGGTGATGTCACTTACTGATGTTTTGGGGTTTTTCTTTACAGCTCTCACAATATTTCTGTCATCAACTACTGTTGTTTTCCTTGGCCAACCTGTTCGACGTCTGTTGCTCAGTACACCAGTAGTTTCTTTCTTTTTCAGGACATTCCAAATTGTTGTGCTTGCTATGCCCAATGTTTGTCCAATGGCTCTGATTGATTTTCCTTCTTTTCTCAGCTTCAAAATGGCTTGCTTTTCTCCCATAGACAGCTCTCTGGTCTTCATGTTGGTTTATCCTCCTTAACAAGAAATTCAGTCTTTATAGGTTTAAACATGCAGAGCTATTTAATGTTTGAATAATCAACCTTAAAGGCAACACCAGGTCAACAAGAAACACCTGTCAGTCACATGTTCCAATAGTTTTGCTCACTTGAAAAATGAGTGGGTTCAAACAAAGGGTGGTATGTCCTGAGTTGTTTAACACATCTAGATGTAAATACCAGGAAATTAAAGCTGACATTCTGAACTCTTGTCTCATACTCATCTTTTGATCTTAAACCCAAATGTCTTCAGTGAACAACAAAAACAAGGGAATTTGCCTTGCTGTTCCAATACTTTTGGAGGGGACTGTACATCTACACTCTTTTCCTCTCTCTCCGTCTTTTGCTTGTACCTCATTTCTGGCAGCTCTTACTGGTCTGAAAATAGTGTAAAATGTGTTATACCTGTAGCCATGGAAGCAGCAGTGGATCCTACTTAGCCATCTCCCTGGGAGGCAAAGCCCTCTCATTTAGACACAGACGTGCAAAGGATATCTGAGCCGCCACCTGTGATTATGGCGCAGTTACATAACGAGGTTTACAGTCTGGATGTGTGAACCTTGTGATCTACTGTTCTCCAACCTTGCTGCACTATGGCGTCAAAGCCTTACATTATGCGGGTGCCAGTACAGTACCTGTTGCCGACACAGACTGAGAGACGCCTGAAAAGGACGCTTTGAGCTCCATTAGTTGACGGCCTCGGCCAAACACAATAGCCTGGTGATGATCGCACACAGGCTATTGCAAATCACCCTCAGAACTCTAAAATCAGAGGCTGGAAGGGAGGAGAAAAAAAACAGGAGCACACAGAGAGAAAAAGACAGAGGGTTCCTGCACTGATGAATCATTAGTGATAAAGCTGGGCTGAGCCAGTATGGCTGTATTTAGAAACTTCTCACTCTTTAACCCCCCCCTACTAATTGTCATCTCTTTTTGCGTTTGACTGATGACTGGTTCTCTGAAAAGATGTGAGAAAAGAGGAGCTGGCTCTCAGCTCTGAGGATAATGTCACACTTTGAAGCTGTCAAGGGTGACAGTAAAGTACTCTATAGTGGCGGTGACTGAGAAAAAGCTACAGCCTGCTTCCAGAAAAAAAAAATATTTGAGGCAAAAAAACGAGAGACACCGAAGAACTTTACAGGCACATTGTCACAACAAGATTCGCCTTCAGTGTGGACAAAGAAAGACAAAAATCTTCTTTGGGAGATGTCTATTTTTCTAAAAGATTTCATATGTTGACAAGTGTTTTAGAGAAGAAGAGAGCTAAATACAGCTGACTAGCATCATTCTAATAAATTCAAATACTCCGACCTGGGAGTCCTGGCATGGCAGCACTGTCATGTTGTCAAACACACATGCACACATGCACACCCTCCGGTCAAATTGTGGTTGAGTAGTTGCTGGTGACAAGTGTGAAATTAATCTGCAATAAGACACAGCAGCATGATATTTCGGACCCCATAACATCTTTCATTAGAGTAAGGGCCGGTCGCAGGTCAGAAAGACACATGGAGACTCAGTCATGTGGCAGGGAACATCTGTAAATACTCTCACCTGCAGCTGCAAGGAACAGGAACCAAATCTTCAAAATTGTGCGATAACTGGATCTATATCAAAGAGTACAAGCAGACCGTAAACCCAAATTCAATACAATAATATGAAAGTTATAAGGGCGACTAAATCTAAATGTGTCACATGAAAAGTAAGAAAATATATTTTTTCAAATCACACAATAAGAAAATTCTTGGAGCTGAGAATTGTATATCTTGCTAACAGGAATAATCTTACCTGGTATAATATGATCTAATTTTTATGCTAACTGGTTTCAAATTAAATAAAGTTAAGCAGCCGAGTCCTTTGAGGGGCAAAAACATACGTATATTAAAGTTTCAAAGTCACATTACTAAAAATGCGTGGTTCTTGAGCTAAACTCTAATTCACTCCCTCTATTCAACGGCGCTGTAATCGCTGCAGTAATTCAGTTCAGTTTATTTTTATAACGCTAATTCACAACTAGTCACCTGAGCCCACTTTACAGAGAAATTAAACAAGTTCAGTTAAAGTCTAATTACGTGCAGTCCATACCTTGCACTATAAGCCCTACTAACCTAAAAGCAAATATCGCATCCATCCATGCTCCATACTCACTTATTTCTTTTTTTTTTTTGGTGTACTGATACCTACGCTGCTTACTTTAAGTGCAATTGCACAGTATTAATTAACCTCTTGTGAATTAGAAGTTGAACATCACTTGAGCAAGCCAACACTTGCAAAAGTAATATTCTGAATAGCCTCCATCCACCACTGGTACATCATACTCAACATACAACATGCTTGTTAGGCACGCAAGAATAAGATTTACCATTTAATTTCATAGAAATGGGACAATATTGCTCGCATAACGTCAATCAATGAAGGCATCCCAAGCTTGTTGATTTATGTTGGACGGCATCCACGTGCAGTAACGTGATCTATAAAGAGTACAAGTGCAACCACTAACCACGTATGTTTCAACTCCTAACCTTATCATTTGCCGCTGGGAGTGAAATAGAAAAGGCGAAAGGAAAGAAAGCATTGTGTGGTGTGGGATTGTTCTCGATCTTGGCTCTCCAGGGTGGGAGTTGTGGGTCTACTGCCTTGGCCCTGCAATTAACAGTGTTGAGCATGTAAATCCTCGTGCACCAAGACACTGAACACGTTTTTGCAGCTACAGCAAGACATCGAGAACCGATGTAATCACGCAGCGAGAAGTGATACGTTCAACGTCGATGTCATGAATTAGCTGTGTCAGGAAAACGTAGCCACTGTGCAAATATGGACTTTTACAGGGAAAGCTTCGTGTTTTGTGGTTTTAAACCAACATGTTCTTTTTTTCAGTTCAGTCAACAAGTAAAAAATGTTTCTTATAAATATAAGCACACATTGTACTGAGCACGAGCACATTATGGTATATAAGCAATGAACTCAAAAATTCAAATTTGGACTTAATATAAAAAAAATAAGATAAAAAAACAACATAAGCATCAAACTTACATTGGACGCATGTTTGGGTAAAGTGCTTTTTTCAATCTTTATGCAAAAATCTGGCATTGAAGACAAGTTGGGATTCATGGTGCAGAGCAAATGTGAAAATACAGCCCTTAGTTTTGGGTGGGAGGTCAGTGCAAACACGTAATGCTGCCTCCATCCACTTTTGATTACATATGATGGTGTTCTGATGAGCTACTTGTGTTTTCTGAATGATGAGTCTGTGCATCAAGTTGTTGTCAACTGGTAGTGCCATGATGTGGGAGGGAGGGTGAGACAACAAGATAGAGAGAGAAATAGAGTAGAGGAGGAGAAAAGAGAGGGAGGGAGGGAGGGAGGGAGGCTGCAAATGGCAGCTTCTGTGACACCACACGAAGCAGGGGAGGGAGAGAAAGAGAGAGGAGAGAGAACAGCAGTCCAACTAGATCAGATTGCAAAAGATTGATAGAGAGCTGGGGGACATTAGAGATTAAACAGCTTTTTGGGAAGGATAGGCTTGATAAAAATTTGGTTAAAGACATAAAGGACCGAAAGTACAAAGACCAGCTGAAGAAACTGACTCAGAAGATGGAAATACAAAAACCTGAATTTGAAGCTTTGCACCTGTTTTGCAAGTCCGGCAGAGACTGAGTGGCACTGACTCGGCCCAAGGTTCTGCTGTGATTCATCAGGGCCAGAACTGCATTACATCTGCGCTGACAAAAGCTCCTGAAAAAAAGGGGGAGAGACAAGAGAACAAGCAAGGATGAAGAAATTCAAAGGTGCTCTGTGCCTTGTGCTGACGATGATGGAGTGGTTTTCTTCAGTATTCGAGTAGCACACAAAGAAGGAGTTGCTGTGGTGGCAGATGCTAAGAATGCATCAGTTTGGTTAACAGGGACACTGGGAGACAAGATACCACCTTGCACTTCTGCAGCCTGGTGTAGGACAGGTAGACACAAAGGTAAGAAAAGGAGAGAAACCTCACCTTCAACTTAGAGTCTGATTGTCACATCAATATCTGTCAGATGTCATTGATCTGTGGTTTTATAAAAGTGGCCGGGGAAGGCTGTATCTTCTGTAGAGAATATTCGCACTGAAATTTAACGAGACATTGTATGTCAGAAATCCCTTTCAAAAGGCCTGTTATGAAACAGTACAAATGTAAATAAGACTGAGTTACACTGAGCTGTCAAAGGCTTTGCAAACAAAATGACATACGATGGCTGTATTTAAATCAATCTTGTTCAAACATACAGTATGTCACCTGTAACAGTTTGTCTCACTTCAGATCCACAGTGCTGCATCGAAGAGCCAAGACCACGAACGTGCATTGCAACATGTAGCTTTTCTACAGAGAGTAAACGATTACAGTAATCTAGATTGAGATTAATATTTCTGCAAACCTCGAATGGAGGGTTGATTGTCATGAAGTTACAGATTGATTTGGACTAACCAAGAAGGCCTTTTACTGGCAACTAGCCTCGAGATCCTAAAGGGTTAAAGCGTTCACATTACCAAGAAGGCAAAATAACTTCAAAGTGATAAGTGAAAACAAAACAAAAAGGCAGTAGATTGTGTGTTAACGGTCATGAAACGTTAAATGATCAAATGATTGATGTCCTAAATTTAGAAAAAAAAGAGAAAAATGCTTTAAGTAACTTCTTTTCTAATTCTTTTATAATTACGACAGAACAAATTAAGTAAGCAATTTCAGGCTACTGTCTTACAAATCTGTTAAGCTATTAATATAATTTCCCTTTACATCTTACATTTGATAGAATGAATAAAGACAGATTTTATAAACAATCAATAACCATGATTAGTTGTAGGGGTAGCAATTCTATAAACTTACTTATTTCAAACTCCATCCCAGCAAATAGCTCATAACACACAGTGTCCTGGGAGTGGAAAGCAGCCATCTGTACGCAGGTTTGGAAAAACGTGTTGCTGTGCCAGTGTTCTGCACTTTCTGTAAATGTGTAAAAGAAATCACTGATGTGCAGGTACAAAAAAGACACAGGATGAAGATCATGACTGATACTCTTATTGCCCTCTTCCAGTCTCTTAATCGGCTAAATTCAACAATTTACGCGAAATGGATATTTAGAATGCAGCTTGCTAAAGAAAAGCCACAAAAAATACACCAAATTTCCCCCAAAAAATTGCACCTTATTCTTCACCTTGAATGACTTAAGGTGGCTGTAATCTTTAAAAACATCTGTCAAGTTATGTATCCACCTAAAAGTGGAAATCACAGCCCAGCCTGCAGGTGCATTATTGGTGCTTCAGCCAGGGGGCTACAGGTGCAGCGGATTTAAAAAAAAAAAAAAAAGCAGATTTTATTCTACTTTCATGGAGTAAACCAGCTGTTACAACAATGTGAGAAGTGACAAAGTTTTGTGTTCTGCGATGCCTAAAATAGCATATGCACACAGAGGACAACTTGTAAATCTAGTTTAACAACCTGCAGGTTTAGTCACTGTTTGAATCAAGTCATACTTTTCCGACTTTTTAATCTGCCAGTCAAAGCCTTTCAAATGTCAAGCACGAAATGAGTGCATTATATCTAAAGGCAAGAGAAACAAGCTGTTAAACCGGTTTGCTAAAGTAACTTCCAATCAGATAGCATCTCTGCTGTCTTCAGGTGGTTTTACATTCTGTAGGAAAATACTAGGTCACTCGAGACCAGATAAGGTCCGTGTGGTAAGCTGAAGGAAAATACAGTGACATGAGCCTCGGCTATTCCTTCACAATGGCCCTGGGAGGTAGGCTGGGATCGTACATCCTCAGTAGCTCAGTTTCCTGCATCCTTGTCTTGAGATGAAGTACCCTCTCCCACAAGACTTCATTGTTCTTCCAATCCCTTCCATTATTTTGCACATCCAATTATTCATTCTATTCATGCTAATCAGCAGCAAGCTTATCGTCTCTCCTTTAGTCGCTCCTCTCAAGCCCTGAGAACACACACAGCACACTAGGTCACAAGAGGTTATTCAAGAGATAATCAAATAAAGTGCAAATAATGTCCTTTATCTATGCTGATGCATGTACTCCTGTTATGTGTACATTCTACGTTTTCCAACATCTGGAAGCCAACAGTATGTATTGCTGTGGTGTGTTAAATAAACATCTGTACAATCCAGGCAATTCATCTATATTTTTAGCAGTCATCTTTATGTTCATTTCTTTCTTTAAAAATGCTTCTTCTGTGCTGTCTTTTGAGTATTGGGTGTCAGGATATTTGCTTGATTTTGAAAAAATAGAAAATTAAAAAAACGACTCAGTACGAGGTAAGAACATTCAGTTCCATTGGTAAGAACTCTTTCAAACCGCACATTTTTCATCTAGTCTCTACTCTGTGCTTCTCATAATAATTCAAATTTATTTGTTATTTATATATGGCCAAAGAACTACTGACTGCCACTTTGATTTCTTATTCATGAGAATGAGGGCACTTGAGATTTATAGTTATTTCACGGTCAAGTCTGTTACACAGTGACGCAAATCTAGTTTCAGATTTTTTTGGTTCGTTAAAAATCTGTCTCAAATAGCTGGTGATATAGATCAATCCCTAAGTACTGTACAGACATGACCTCTCAGAGGGACAATCTGATTTAAAGAGCTTCGTATGTGTCTACAGAAAAAGCTTTCTGCAAGGTTTGGGGTTTTAAAGCATTTATCTAATGACTCCAAGGATATTAAGAGTAGTTTTACTTTCATTTAATCAATTGACTGGACACCTGACACGGCACAACTACAGGATGATATAGAAACTTCATACTGTGTGAGGCTATTCAGGACATGCCTGTGGAGACTGAAATGTATAATGTGACATGCAGAGGCAATGTTGAAGCTCAAGATTAATTTCTATTACATAACACGGTCAGAGTAGTTACTATGTGCCTTCTCTATCTCTTAATACAACTGAGCCTTTGTGCCACAACATGGGAGATCCAGGAAGGGCAAAAGAGCCTTCTTTAAGAGTTTGTGTAATGTACAGTCAAAAAGGGTAAGACATGCTTGTTTCACATAGATTTACATATTTCACAGCAGATATATGCCTCTGCAGGTGTAAAAAGTAGCAGCTTTAGCTACAGCACGTTTCCCTGATAGAGGCTTTTGTTTGACCCTAAGGGACAAGTTTAAGATCTGGCTCCAGATCAGGAAAACTTCCACCTGAAAGAGTGCGAGCGACATGGGATTTGGAGTGTGGCAGACGGCAGGACACTCGGGATTTGGGAACGCACATCAGTGAACTGCCGGGTCTTTAGGGTCCAAATCAGACAGGCAGACACACAGCGGATGAGGCCAGACGCTAAGAGATGTACATACCCAGTGGGGCCTCAGTCTAGCTCCCATGAGTAAAACGCTTTGACCCCAGGGCTCTGCATGAAGAGCACTGGTTGTCTTGAGATGAAGGACCCTCCTGCCTGACCGAGGCAATGATGTAAAAAAAGGTCCTGACAAAATCCACACTAACTTCTCTCTAAACTGACATCCTGATGCATACATCATTAATTGCCTTGTATGTCTTTGTCAAGTGATATTTATGAGAACTAAAAAATCCTGTGTGTAATTACGAATAAAACAGGGCATTAGACAAGGGAAAAATCTAGCTCCTACATGTATGCAGCACTGAGGAAAGAGAACATAAATATACTGCATCGTCGCAGCATGATTAATAACACTGCAAATTGTACAGAATAGGGTCAAATAAACAGTCCTTCTATCTCCATCTTTGTGTGCAGCATCTGGAAATGCATTTTCAATGAATCAGTGGCACACACATATGTCCCTCAAGAGTTTAGAAACATACATACACACACGTACAAATAATCTCCTCCATTTCCCTAATGGAAATATTGTAATGAAAGATAATGGCAAATTTGGGCCACTAGAGAACAGATAGAGGAGTGCAGCCTGTCTGTTGGATGTGTGATGACTGCACAGCATGCTGCTCAGAGACTATAAATACACCCAAGACGCACTAAAATCTAACATGCGATAGTCTTCCCTATTTTTGACAGGGCTAAAATATGACAGGGCAGGCATTTCTTAAAACACCAAAACCCAACCTGAGCAGTGACTCACACTGCGGTCAAGTTTTTCACCGATTGATAATAGGCATCTGGTAGAGGAGGACTTGGTCTTGACTGTCAACCTCCTTCATAATTTTCAAAGAAAAAAAGACCATTCAATGGTGATGATTAAGTATGATGGCGAGTGGTAGGACAGCAAAGCAACCAAAATAACTGGATCTATACTGACACTGCAGCACTTTTGCTGGAGATTGCAACAGGGAAAAATAAAGTTCTGACAACAATTTTGAAAACATTGCAAATCTTCACTGTAACACATCTGCCACCATCCATCGTTTCTATGTAATTGGGTAGAAAACAAACCAAATACAATGGCCTCCAATAATACAAACTGTTACTGTGTTTGTTAATGGGAAATATCATTACCAACAAACAAAACAAATCCTGTCCATCATGAACGTTTTCTCATCCATTTAACTTGTGATATCCTACTTTCCTACTTGCTCCCATTGGCTAATGGTTAAGGTTAGGAGTTAAAAATACAGGTTCAGGGTTGGAACTCACGTATTAAGTTATACAAGTGAAAAAATGGTTAGCATCGGAGAAATTGCATTGTTATGAACTATTACATTTTATACTCAGAACACAGAATGATTGCCTTAAAAAACGTTCTTGGATGTATGTGTTGGACATGTGGACAAACTGTCATATTTTACAATTTCTGGTGAAGTAAAAAATAAAATAAAATAAATACCTATATATATATATATATATATATATATATATATATATACACACATATATATATACAGCTTATGATTATCTTCTTAGATATGTAGAAAAAGTTCAAACATTAACTCAAAATCAGTATCATAAAACAGCAAAGTTACCTCCTCTTGGAGGGCGAGTTACTTCGACACTCTCAAGATTCTTTAAAGAGGAAATGGGGTGGTTCGATTCAACAACTGGTGCCATCACTGCATAGCTAATGTTTTTACATCTAACAGTACATTTGCTTTCAGTAATTCTGAGTCTTCCTTGCTCTGATCGTCAGGCCCACATTTGATTTACCACAAGAACAGTAATAATATATATTACTCATTAAGTATGATATAATATAACAACTTTTATAGAAATCTCTTTACCTGTATTAGGATGTTAAAACTATTACAGCAATAAGTGTAGGCAAACTGGCTACAACAACTATTAATAAATTAATTAGTTAATGACCATCCAGGCCAGATGCTTTTTTCTTTTTTTAATCCACTTCTAGTGATCAGCCCCTCACTACTTTTCATGGTGTGTTATACTTTTATCAGAACACCTGAACAATGTTTAACCGTTTTCATTCATTAGCTTGCATGGCTAGTTTCTCTGCTTATGTTTAATATACATGATGGATGGTGTGATTGGACCGGCGTGTCACTCATACATGTTCTCTCCTGACACTCTCAACAGGGCTTGGATTCGCACACAAAGCTCCCACCCTCCTGCCTCAATGACTAAAATGCAGCTTAGCCAGTGATCAAACTGCGAGGGGCCCTGATCACACACTTGGACTCCAGGCCTGCCCTTCTGCTCTAATTCTGCAGCTGGAGGTGCCGTCAGGAGCATGAGTGTGGGAAGGATCAACCGCTACAGCATTGTGTCATCTGAGGAGGAGGCCCTCCGCCTTACCACCATGCATGGCATGAACGGCTTTGGCAATGGCAAGATTCACACACGCCGCAAGTGCCGCAATCGTTTTGTGAAAAAGAATGGTCAGTGCAATGTGCAATTTGCCAATATGGACCATAAGTCACAGCGCTACATGGCAGACATCTTCACAACATGTGTTGACATTCGCTGGCGATGGATGCTGTTAGTCTTCACTCTTGTGTTTGTTGTCTCCTGGCTGGCCTTCGGCCTAGCCTTTTGGGTCATTGCTTTGCTGCATGGAGATCTGGATAACCCAGCTGGAGATGATAACTTTACCCCCTGCGTCCTACAGGTCAATGGATTTGTGGCTGCTTTTCTATTCTCCATTGAAACGCAGTCTACCATAGGTTACGGCTATCGCTGTGTGACTGAAGAGTGCCCAGTGGCTGTCTTCATGGTGGTCTTCCAGTCGATAGTGGGTTGCATCATTGACTGCTTCATGATTGGCGCCATCATGGCGAAAATGGCAAGGCCTAAGAAGCGAGCACAAACGCTGTTGTTCAGCCACAATGCTGTCATTGCCATGCGGGACGGAAAGCTGTGTCTCATGTGGCGGGTAGGGAATCTTCGCAAGAGCCACATTGTAGAGGCCCATGTCAGAGCGCAGCTCATCAAACCTCGGATAACTGATGAGGGGGAATATATTCCTCTGGACCAGATAGACATTAATGTGGGTTTCGACAAAGGCTTGGACAGGATTTTCTTGGTTTCGCCTATCACTATTCTCCATGAGATAGATGAGGAGAGCCCTCTTTTTGGGATCAGCAAACAGGATTTGGAGACAGCAGACTTTGAGATTGTCGTCATCCTGGAGGGCATGGTTGAAGCAACCGCCATGACCACGCAAGCTCGCAGCTCTTACTTGGCTTCTGAGGTCCTTTGGGGTCACAGGTTTGAGCCCGTCTTGTTTGAGGAGAAGAACCTGTACAAAGTGGATTATTCTCACTTTCACAAAACCTATGAGGTGCCGTCCACCCCACGCTGCAGTGCCAAGGACATGGTTGAGAACAAGTTCCTAGTCCCTAGCTCTAATACTTTCTGCTACGAAAACGAGCTGGCCTTCCTAAATCGTGATGATGATGATGAGGAAGATGTTGGTGGTGGGAGCAGGGCACTGGCGAATCTCAGTCCAGGCCGGAACAGCCGACATGAATTTGAACGCTTACAGGCCACCAGGGTACTGGATCAAAGGTCCTATCGTAGAGAGTCAGAAATATGACCCTTATCAATTGACCCGAGGTCAGGATTCAATAACTTTATCCAAGCGTAAAAATGCAGAACAATGCAAAGTGCCATAGGAAGAGCTGACTACTGTGAATGAGTGGAAAGAAATAGAACAGTTAAAGGTACATAACTGGAAAGATGTGGGGAGAGCAGGAGAGCACAGCTTAGAAAATGTGGTAAGGAATGTCAACAATCAAGGAAAAGGCTAAAGAAAGACCTTCCTACACAGAAACTTGAATCGTTTTTTTCACACGGTCATTTTGAGTTAAGAGTGCTTAATGCTAGTTCATCAACAGCTGTTGTGACAGAACTTTATAATCAAATCTTAGGTGTAAATACATTTCTTAGGTAAGCTATGTTTTGTGTGCAGTATCAGTCTCCAAAAACACTTCTGAGAAGTAGAAGTTGTCATACAAACTTGTTCTTGGCCACAAATTGATTATTATGCTCCTCTTAAGCTCTTGAAATGCTGTAATTTGCTGGACAAGCACTCAGTGACTTGTTTACAATTCATGCACCGCAGTTTTCAGACACACTGAGCCGGGATTAAAACATCTGCCCATGAGCCACCGAGATAAACTCAAATCAACAGCTTCATTTTAGTATTGATAAAGTCCCCAAATCTAAACCCAAAACAGGAAGGTGCAGGCAAAAATTAGCTGCACTTTGAATAACAAAAAAGAATGTATAAAAACAACTGAAATGAAACTGTATGAACACTCTGTTTATAATCACTTAATTCCTCTTGCAAGCCATTCACATCATGACTTAGCTGTAGATGCGAGCAAAGACTACAAGGAAAACTAAAGCACAAATGATTAACAAACAACCTGAATACAGACTAAAGAATAAAGTCAAAATGTTCCAATATCCAGGTTTGTGTGGATAAAGCTAAAAAAGCTTGGCAGAGCTGTGGCAATTTGTGATCTCACGAAAAAATGCACTTTAAAGTGTACCTTTACTTTAGCTAAATATATAACAAACCCACTTTAAACTAATACTTGTATCCTGGCAACCACAAACTAATTTTGTTCTCTGCACAAATTAGGAACAGATTAAATCAGGTGATCACACCTGTTTTTGTAAAAAAAAAAAAAAATCTATGCATATTAACCATATCAGGGGACACGCGTCTTATTACGGTCTGCGTGAGATCAAATAATGTAACGGGATTGGTTTAATCAAAATTCAGTGCTTAAAAACAAACAAAGCCAAGTCGATTTCTTAGAGTAGCTGTTTCATCAAAGCGCTTAAAAATGGACACGGGAAGATTGCAAGAATGAAAGAGTTGCGGCGAGATCAAAATGAATTGGAAACAAAAGACTCTATCCATCCAGAAGCACCCATCTCAAATGTTAAATGAAAAAGAACATGAAGTACCTGCAGCACTCTGGTTTTTGAATGGTCCAAATTTACTAGCAAACCTACATTAGTTCACCCCAAATTTAAAGCAATTCACCATTAATCTTGGTCAAATTTACTAGCTTGTTCGACTGTTATTAAGAGTTCATCTCCTAATAAACTATAGTTGGGTTGCAGACTGGTGACAGCATGATCTTTTAATCATATTTATGAAAACTGTAATATTTAAATCAACTAAAACCAGAGAACACATCAGCCACAGAAAAACTATTGCAGACTCTTTTCTTTAAACCTTTGATTCTTGCAACTACAAAATCCAATTTAGAGATTAATCCATTTTTACACAGGCAATGATTTTCCAGGTCTTCTCTGACCAATTCAAAGGTATTTAGTAAATATGGCAACCGGTCCATGGTGTACTCAGCCTCTCGCCCAATGACAGCTGGGAGAGGCTCCAGCTCCCCTGCGACCCTGTATTGGATTAAGAGGGTCTAGAAAATGGATGGATGGATAAAAATCTAGAATTTGATGCCAGTAACACACCTTAAAACAGTTTTTATACAGGCATGTTTACCATTTTCTTCATCACCCTTAATTTTAATAACACTTCTTAAGTGTTTGGGAAATGATTTTTACCAATTGTTGGATTCCGAGTAATCTGTGCCCATTTTTGCTGAATACAAGATTTCAACTGTTCAACGGTCCATAGTTGTTGCCGTCTGATTCCCCTTCATCACGATGCTCCATACATTCAATAGGAAACCGATCGTCAAGCACACACCATGAAGCCATGCTGTTTTTAGTTTCTGCAAAACGATGTCTGGCATTGTCCGGCTGAATAACCAAGGAACTCCTGGGAAAAGATGTCATCTTGATGCTAGCGTGTGTCTTTCCAATTTTCCAACGTTCTCTTCTGCATCAGCGGTGCTTTCACACATATGCAAGTCACCCATGCTATGGGCACTGATGCACTCCAATACTATCACAGACGGTGGCTTTAGCACCTTTTATCCAGACTCCAGAAATCTTTTCACAACATTATGCACTTTAGATGTTGAAAGACGATTTTATGTTGAGAAATATTTTTTTTTCCAACAAATGGATAATCCTCAAGTTACCAAGTTTAGCAGAAAATAACTCCATCCTTCTTTGGAAAGACTAAAACTTCAGTGGACGACTTCTCCAAGTTTGAACACGACATCCTGCGTTGTTTCTGTTTTTTTCTCAAAATACAGGGAAGTTGGTCGGTGAAGGCACTGAAAAATAATTCCTTTGTACTTGTGTCTGTTGGATAAAAGTTCAAACTAACCAACAAATTACAGATTACAGTTTTTTCTTACATTTCAAAAGAACCTCTCAGCTTCTCTGGAAATGGGTTTCGAACAAACATCACACACCGCACAGCTAAATACATTTTGGCAATATCCTACGAAAGGTTGAGCCACAGGAGTGAGGCCTGAATAGAAGCAATAAACACTAAAGCACACGTTCTTCAATCCATTGTAATAACCATATGTTAATGTTAATGTTTCTCTTGTCATGCACTATACTTACAGAGTCAGAAATGTGAAGATGTTTCCAAAGGTTCGAAGAATTTTACCATGTTTTTGTTGCTTTAGGTTTTCATTGTACTTGTATTCGTTCTATTTCTCATATTTGATACCAAAGTAACGAAGAGTAGCGCAGACTTTAGCTTCGAAGTGATTGTTCCAACGGCAATTTTCCAGAACCAGCTTAGATAATGACTGAAAAAACTGGCTCGTCACATTCTATTTGAGTCTTGTCAGTGCAGATTAAAATAAATCTAAATATGTCATTCATTAAAGCAAATCCCCGCTGAATTAAAAGATGCGACCAAACCGAGTGAAATCCAATTTATGGTCGCATTTGCTATCATTTCATACAGATGTTCGACACCAATGTATTATGCATGACAACTTTCTTTCTTTGGCATGGACAATAGATCTTATTAAATGATCCCTTATTCTAGATGCCTGGTCAGAATTTACAATTCATTCCTCAACATGTTTATGGTGTGTTACAAAATACCATTCACCATGTCCAGTTTATCTATTACCTCGCTAAATATGGATGTCATTAATCCTGTGAGACAATTTACGTTAACTTTTGCACATAAAGGATTACCTATGTTTAAGAGGGAAACTATTAGAAAATGGTGACGCGTGAAAACGAAGAGGAGAACCATAAAATGGTCGTTAAGTTGGTCACAATGACTAATATTTTCATAATGGTCATTTAACTCTCTTGATATGTTTGAGTTTATGATAGCTCTTAGTCATATGTTGCCCTTCTAGAAAATTGTAGGATGTAGGACAATATAGAATTTTTTGGCTAATAAGTGAAACATTCTCGCCCAATCCTAAACAGTTGATATGCTCATTACCTTCTGGGAAGGTTGTGTACAGTAAAGTATGAACCTTTGCACCTACTTACAACATTTCAGTGGATTTAAAGTCAACAGCTGCATCACTGAAATGAATAGTTAAATCATTTCTACTGAATTTTTTTTTTTCAGATGTTGTATTAGCTTTGATGTTGCCCACCTGAGCCCTTAAAAAAAAGCACACTTAAAGGTTTTAGTGAAACATAAAGGTTTATAGAGTAAAAGGCGTAGTGATGTAATAAAAAAAAAAGATCATAGGGAGCAGCCAGGCTGATCAAACCTGCTTATTTTTATACAAGGTTCTTTTTGATAGAATGCAGCAATCAATATTTATCTGTTTTTACCAGAATACATAACATGTAATCACCACTGAGGCTATAGAAAGACAAAAAATATTATTGTTTTCTAGATTTCCATCTGTTTCATTTCTGCTGTTTCCTTTCTGCACAGGAGCTAATGATTAAACAGGTATTTCTCTTGAGGGGATAATTGTGGAAAAAAACCTTTGACCTCTGTAGAAGTCTTCCTATGTCCAGTAACATGTCTACTGGGCGTTTGATTTTCATTCAAAGTCATTTAAATTATTCAATTAAAAGATAATTACTGTGAAAAAAACAAGACTACTGTTTTTAATCTTTTATCGAAAGGAATCCGCCGGTCTGCCATATTTTGGGAAATCCTTTTCAAACCACGAACAAAGTGGTAGCTGGTGTAAAACGTCACCACGATGGGGCAAAGCTTGCTACAGGTTTTCTGGGGTGGTGGGAAAAAAAATTGCCTTGTCAAACAATTTCCTGGTCTTGGGCCATTCATTCAAGAAGGCGTATCGATTAATCACTGTGGCACACAAACAAGCAATGGAGCTATGGGGTCTATTTGGCCCCACAAAGCTAATAAAGAGGCGTGCAGCTGAATTTGTCACATCAATTACATCACACCACATGAGAGATCACAGCTACTGTAAAAAGAACCTCAGAAAGGAGGAAGCCTTAATGCATTGAACAGTTACAGATTATTCTACAAGGTTGTCAAGCATGGCACATTCAATCACAAGGCCACGTGATACTATATCTTTGCGCTACAACTCTTTTATATCACATTTGGTAGCGTTACAGTTGAGATATTTTAATAATAACATCAGTATCATAGACTTGCAGTAATAACTCTCTGATTTACAGCTTTGGTTAAACGAGCAAAAGTGGAAACGTGTTTGAGATTTAAGGGTTTTGAATCTAGTTGAACTGCTGTATTATTTCCTCGGGACATTTTGACACGTTAAATAGACCACTGCCTCAGCTTGAGGGTCTACACAATGAAACTCCCCCTCTGCTCGCAGGAACACTTGAACAGTACAAAACAATCATCAGTTATATAAATAACATCTGTGTTTATCTGTCTGTTTTTCTGCATCACAAATCCAAATGTCTGCTGCTGAGGTAGTCTGGTATTATTTCAGTCGGAGCATCTTTGCTTGATCCCCAACTTCCCAGTCTACATGTTAAAGCACCCTTACATGTAAATCACTTTGGATAAAAGTGTCTGTAAGAGAGTAACTTAGTTTGGTTGTAAAAACTGAAAAAAATAAAAATAAAAATCGAGGAGAAAAGTTGCTGTGGTTTTAAAAGCAAAATGTTTATCACGCTTGTTTGGTATTTGAATAGAAATGGATTTCAGCTCACTTGTAGTGCAGGCCAACAACTGCCATGATGACAATCTAGAGAACAATGCCACCTCGCATTCGAAATATATAAGCCTGAATACGCTATCTTTGGTCATGAGTTCTTTCTAAATAATTCAGGTTGGTGTGACTCATGTCACCCACAAAGAGTGACAGATGTAGGATTAACACGCTGGCCACTGGTTGTGCTGAGCTCAGGCATCGAGTCTCAGCACTAACTGACACTGAGATCACAAAGGCTATGCTGGAAGCTTTTGCCAAGTTTATTATGTAACATAGACTGGGCAGTGTGCATCAGGCTTTGTGAGGCTTAGTATCACACACACACAGAGTAAAAGTGAAGCTTTCAGGATTTGTGGTGGACAGTGTCAATGACTGCCTAATACGGGCGAGCATAATAGATTTTTGGGGTGTTGATAGCTGCAACACATCAAAAGTTTAGGGATAATCAAGGGCATGTCAGTATAAACTGCCTTCAAAGTGAGACATTTACTATAATCCCAAACGCATGCTATCCAGATAGGACCGGGGGTGTAGCCTGTTGGGACGGGTAGACTTGACTTCAGATACTTTAATTAGTCTCAGCAAGTACAGTATCCCTGTGAACTGTTGTTAAGCCATGTATATGGGGACTATTTTTAGTTTTACCAACGCAAGGGTGAAGGTTTGAATGTAAAGCTGCTCTGGATGCTTTTTCTCGCTGGTATGATGAACAAAAACGTACAAAAGAAATGTCTGAAAATTACCTTTTTATTACTCCGTCTTTGAGACGGAGTCATTTTTAAACTTTGAGACGTGACGGTTTTTCATCAAGAAGATACTGTGTAATACACGCAAAGCTAAAAAAAAAAAAATCTGTATCTCGTGGGAACGTCCCTTCTGTGACTCCCAGGGAGCAGTTGATCAAGCCAGCTGGGGTCTGTACTTACACATTTGCTCACATGATGACAAACAAAAGCGATTATCTCTAAAAATCTTGTGGAACCAAAAGATGTGAAAGGATGCATGGGAATGTCGCCTGGCTAGGCTTTCTTTACACCAGCCTAGATAAGATTTGTTATAATCAGTGATGGAAAAAAACCGCCTTGTAGCCTGAACAGCTGATGAGGGGAAAATGAGGGGAAACTTTGCCGAAGGGCCTATATAAAGCTCTTTGGTGTCAAACCCCATGTGGCTTTTGTTTCTCTGCTTCTCTGCATAATGCCGGTTAGGCCCGGTGATAGTATCACTCAATCAAAGATACTCAACGGCGCTCAAATATATGTTAATATATGCCTGGATTGAGAATATTACTATAAGGAATTCGTTTCCTCCTTAGTTATGGGCAGTTTAGTCTGAATCTAGTTCGAATTAAATCCAATTTAATGTCACTCTCGCGCATTCAAAACAATGGTTTCATTGGTTACATGTAGATTAAGATCTTTGTGTTATACGAGGTATAAGGCAATGCAACATAGTCTGTGTGACTGGTCAAGTACAGTCATGTAAAAAACAAAGTATACACTCTTTCAGTTCTTAAACCTTACGTGTAAGGTCATGATCAAAAAATAACATCTGGTCCTTGAGAGGTATTACATTAACCTAAATACAACCTCAGATGAACACCAAAACATGAAATATTGCATGTTGTCGTCAGTTAACACTACAGGCAGAATGAGAAAAACAAAACACACTTCATGATGTGTCTCCTTGAAGTAATCGTTCTCTGTATGATGTTATCAGTCTCTCACGTCGTTGTGGAGGAATTATGGAGCACCTTTCTTTGCAACGTTGCCTCTTTGGCTTTCAGGTGTTGATTTATGCACAGCTCTCTAGGTCTCACCAAAGCATTTAAACGTGGGTTGAGGTCTTTGACTGGTTCATTGCAGCACATTGATTTTTATTTCTTTTTCAGTCATTTTCCTTTTCTTGTCCTGTTTCATGACCCAATTTCAGCCAAAGTCAGACAGATAGTCTCACATTTGACCCCCGAATACTTCAGGATGCAGAGGAGTTCGAGGTCCACTGAAAGGTATTCAGGTCCTGTGGCTGCAGAACAAGCCCAAATCATCAGTCCTCCCCCACCTTGCTTGACATTAGCTATGAGGTGTTTGACATGCTGTTTTTGGTTTCCATCAAATGCGGTGCTGTGCATCATGGCCGTCCTGCCATGTTCTTTTTAAAGAGAAAGGTCTTTTTCCTGCAACCCTTCCAAACAAGCCTTTTTTCAAATTGTACTGTCGTGAACTTTAAAATTCAAGGCCCGTGGAGTCTGAGATGTAGATGTTAGGTTTTTTTTGCAGTTTCTCTGACACAGGATGACTGTCAACTGTCTTGAATGTTTTCTACATATGAAAAATCTTTCTCACTGTAGAATGATGGACTCTCACTTGGAAATGTTACTATAACCCTTCCCAGATTACTTCTCTTAGATGCTGACATCTTTCCTCTCTGGCAGTCTGTTAACACACCCCTGAATGGTTTAGACCAGCAAAACTGCCAAAACTTCTGCTTTTATAGAGGTGCTCACACTTTAGAATTATCAATTAATCAATTCCTTTTGATTATCAGCACTGCTTGCTCCCTTATACCTATGGAAGCAGTAAGGGTATACTTACTTGCATTTTGGCTTAGTTTTTGTTCAATAAATAATGACTCAGTGCTGTTCCTCGCCTGGAGCTGTTACTTCATTTAAGACCTGGGAAGGACCAGAACATTTCTTTTGATAATATGATAGGTAAAAATTTTAAAACAAAAAGAAGGTGCACTTTCTTTTTCACACAATGCCTAAATAACAATAATGATATCTCGAAAAGGAAGTGCAGTTCTGCTATAAATCCAGTTCTTATGTAAAGAGATACAGACTGATGCAGGTGTATTTTTGTACATCACACAGATTCGGAGTCAAAAACCAATTGAAAAGGCTTCTATGTGACATAAAAAGTACAAATCGGTCCTTCTGAGATGCACGACGCGATGGGAATTTATCCAGTGACATGTTTTGTAGTCTGTTGACCAAATGGAAGAGACACAACAGCCTTGTCCTACTACCCACGCTTGTCATCTTGTGTAAAAAGCCCGACTGGCTAGCTGTTAGCGCTGCCTGTGTACACATCAGAGGACTGAATATGTAAACGGATACTTCTATTAATATTTCTTTAATCATTATTTTTGTAAGCTTGACCGTATTTATTTACTTGATGACATCACCGCTACGTGATAATCTTAACCCCTCTTCAACCATCATCCTCTTTTAAAGAGGATATTTTGATGTGTCACTACAGGAAAACACACATGTAAATGATCAAAATGGACATGGGCTGCATCTGCTTTGGAAATTGTAATTTCATGCCGTGCCATGTGTATTTTCTTATTCTACATGTTCTAACTTTGAAAACACTCCAAATATTGAATGAAATATTACTTATTTCATGCATTGAGGAGTATCCTCGTCACTCTGTGTACGTCATATATGTGGAAAAAATTCTGTTTGTCAGATATTCATTTCCTCTAAAGGATTAGATAGCATACTGTAATAAAACACTACAAAGTGACAGTAACCATATATATTTGAGAAAGTGTTAAACATCTAACACAACTGTGTTTTTTTTCTTTTCAATGATCCCTATTTTTTTTATAAATAACCCAGATAAAGTTCATGTTCGTTGTGGCTAAAGCTGTAGATTTGACACAAGATGTAGCAACCAAATGCCTCTCACCATATTGGCAGATCATCCTTTTTTGTTTTAACAATCATCCGCTACTTTAGTTGCATCATCGTCCCCTTAGGCTGCGATTTGGAGCTTTAACCTGAGAACGGATCCATGACCACCACTGAAAGCGCTGGCATCTTTTGTGCCTCATCGTCTCTCAGCTACAGTAAGTTCTTCTCAGCCTGCTCAAACTCATGAAGCAAAGTGAACGAACAACCCGAGGCGACATGAGGGGGCCACTCTCATTTCCTGGCTCTCAATACTTGGCAATCATCTCAGTGTGCCTGAAGCCCGTCAGTGGGTCTCAGAGAAAGAAGAAAAAAAAACAGATAGGCTATTAATAATATGATAAATGAATTCTATTTGCTTTGATTAGTTTCACAATATTCTCGTCTGACTCACTGTGAACACCACATAAATGGTTATTTTATTGGTTAGCTATCAATTCAAGCTGACAGATTTGATCGACTGTTTTGACAAAACAGTGGTCAGAGGTCATGATTTTCAAGGTGCATTATTACAATAGAGTTCAGAGTAGAAAGAGCCAGTCAAATTAGTTTTGAATAAATGATGAACATCAGAAAATGATCATAAAAAAAGAGGATCATCATTTTTTTTTATTTAAGAAAGCCAACAAACATATCGTCTCTCCCTTCTCAGAAGTTAGATAACAAGTGTCTACAAACCTGTGAAGTAGCAGGCTTGAAAGAGCCCATTATAGAGACTTTGAATACCAAAAATTAAATGCTACTAGGTGCTATTACACTGGGACAGGTCAATAATTTGACACTTAAATGACACAGTCACACAGAGGAAAAATAAAAGTCAGCAAAACTGGGTTTGTCCCTGCAGTGAAGTCATGAGAACAGACACTGAACTGCAGCAACAGTCTCTCTGGTCTCCCCTGGGGCAGACTCAAATCTGTCAGCACCATTTCTTAATGCAGCTCTCAGTGGAAGGCAAGAGGGATAAAATCCTTCTCCTCAAATACATCTCAACACACACTCACACACACACACACACACACCTCCAAGCGCATCCCCCCTCCAACACATGCCTACCTAAACCAATACGCATCATCTTGCGCCGGCTTGCAAGATTTCTGTCCCTGGACACCGTCTCCAGTATCAAGCAGAATGAGGGTCTTTGTAGTTGCAGACTCAATACAGGAACTTCACTGTAGTAGTTGATTTTGAAAACAGTATCCATTTTACCCTTGAGAAGAAGGGAAAGCCAAAGTGAAACAGTGACTGAAAAACTCATCAGATCATGCTTGAGTATCATTTTTTTTAGTAACAAATTAACACACTACAAATCTAACCTAAAAGTGGTTTGTCTGACACTGTTATAATTAACTTTTTTTTTGTTATAATAGCTCTGCACAAGGCTCCTCTTACCCCTTCAATTTTGGCTGTCTATGGCAAAGAATTGAACTGTTTGCAAGATGAGTCTCAAGTTCTGCTTTCTTTTAACCAATTAGCTGTAATATAATGGGCAAAACGCAGTTGAAAAGGACTGAACATAGAGGGGGTGGTTACATAAGACAGCAAAGGATTTAATAAAATGCATTGGACAATGAAATGGGTCATAATAATATTTTCGTGTTTTTGTTAAACAAATTTTTTTTCCATCTCTGTATGTGTTAGCAGCTGGGTAGCTGGCAGTTCTCAAAGTCACTTTAAGGCAATTGAAAAAAATGAAATTTCCAGCTAACTTTTAATGTCAGTTTGGTCTGGATTTATTTTGACATTTAAAGAAAAAGAAGAAAAACAGGGAGAAACTAAACTTCAGAGAGTTTACCACAAATTCACCAAATAACATCAAAATCCACAAGTATTGCTACTCCCAAACAATGTGAGAGTTAGACTACACTAAGACAGCAGGGCTTAGTATACTTTTTTGCTTACTTTTCTCTCTTGCTTTTTGAGTTTTCACACAACCACAAATTAAGTTTTTTGGGGGGTCTGTAACTCTTTGTGATAGCGACATCTTGTGACGAACAGAAGCCATTACTCTGCAATCTGCAGTTGGGCGGTTACCACTCTCTTCATCCAATCACCGATAAGAATACATTGACGCTGTAATATTAACCAATGAACGCTTACGTCTTTCACAGCATTAATTAGGTCCCTCGCATTGTGAAGAAGCAGATCTGTAAACAAATACATTCTACGCCTCATTAAAGCAAAGAAAAACTCAGGTAAGCATTACACTGAACATCAACCAACTATTGATATATTTGGCTCTGTTTATTGTGACACTCGTGGATTTTTGCACCCGGCATGACATGTTAGTTTGATCTAACTCGTGAGCTAACGAATGGCACCACTAGCTAACGGCTAACACGTTAATAAATAGATCCATTCATGCGTGGAGGTCACTACAGTGTTAAAAGTGTTTTTTTCTCTATATATGCCTGCAGTATTATTTTTTTATGTAACAAATTAACACACTACAAATCTAGCCTAAAAGGGGTTTGTGGGGCACTGTAATAAATAACTTTTTTTTTTTTGTTACAATAGCTCTGCACAAGGCTCCTCTTACCCCTTCAAGTCTATGACAAAGACTTGAATTGTTTGCAAGACGAGTCTCAAGTTCTGCTTTCTTTTGACCAATTAGATGTAATACAATGGGCAAAATACAGCTGGCATGACATGTTAGTTTATCTAAGTAACACTAAAGCTAACGGCTAACGTTAATAAATAGATTAAAGTCATAGATTAAAGTTACTGCTTCTTGAAAACACAGTTTTATTTCCACAGGTGTATGTGTTCATTTCTACCAGGATGAAGGTAGTCAACTTGAAACAAGCCATTCTGCAGGCCTGGAAAGAACGATGGAGTGACTATCAGTGGGCCATCAACATCAAGAAAAACTTTCCAAAGGGGGCAACATGGGACTACCTCAACCTTGCAGGTTCATGATTATTATTTGACACAACACCTGTAATTTTATTGCCGATTTATTTTTTTGTGTGGCTCTAAATGCTCTCTGTGTATTGCAGAGGCTCTGATGGAGCAGGCGCTGATTGGTCCTTCCCCCAACCCACTTATTTTGTCCTACCTCAAATATGCTATAAGTTCACAGGTAAGAAAGGATGCATTGTTTGAAGTCTTTTGTAGATAAACAGTATTTTGCAAGTAGTTGATGTTATCCGCTCTTGTCTTAGATGGTGTCCTACTCCAGTGTTCTCACAGCCATCAGCAAGGTAATTTGTTGTCTGACAACAATTATGATAGCTTAAAGATCTCCAGGGATTTCAATGGCATTTCTCTCTTGAAACAGTTTGACGATTTTTCCCGCGAGTTGTGTGTCAAGTCACTGTTGGAGATAATGGATATGTTCTGCCATCGCCTCAGGTAAGTTTAATTATGCCACCATAACAAAGCTTAGGTGTACATTTTTTATATTTATTACAGTGAACCCTCGTTTTTCGCGGGGGTTACGTTCCAAAAAGAACCCATGATGGGCGAAATCCGTGAAGTAGTAACCTTTATTTTTTTACAATTACAATGAAATACTCCATAATACATTGAAACCAAAGAACAAAACCTTTTTACAGGCCCAAGCATTTGTTTAACAAATAAAAGTACTGTATAAACGTTTTTTTTTTTTTTTACAAATAACTACTGTACTGTAAAATAATCATTTTAATCATCAATACGAACTGAAGGCTTCAAATTGCGGAGATCAGCACCGCTCCACCGCGACATTGGATTAGAACGGGAGAAAATGAAAAATGATTTTGAAAAAAAAATGCAAAGTACAGTAGGACAAATAGTGACTCACATGTATTTCACTGCTCTTCTGACTGAGCCGCTGCAACCTGACTCCGCTCTGTAGTGTTTTTTTCTTCTAAAGCCCGCGGTGCAGGTGTGTTTTTTCGAGAGAAGAACATAGTTATTGGTAGTTGTTGTCGCTCTTTTTTTCTTCTGGGCAAAAAGATTCTTATTTACCGACATGCCACCATCGATTATATTTGAGAACTGTAATGAACGTGTACATATTAAACCGCAACGTTATTGACACACAGGTAGAGAAGAAGCGGAGAGACTGTTTAGCCAATCAGAATGCAGAACACAATGCACGATGCAAATCCGTGAAGCAGTGAGACCGTGAAAGGTGAACCGCATTATAGCGAGGGTTCACTGTACTCCCTAATCAGTTTAAATAGTCACCATAACTGTAACTCAAGTGTTTAGCTGATCGTCCAACTGCATCCTCTGAAGTTGACTGTACCCAGACATCTATAATCACTGATTGGCTACTAACCATTAATAAACCTGTTAAATGAGCAATAAATCTTTCATGATGAATGATGAAAAATTAACTTCTGGTGAAGTTTATTACATTTATAGTCACGCAGTTTTTAATGATTTTTATGAAAATATGTGTCTTTCTTAAAATAACTTAGATTAATGGCTGCCTCTTTACAGTCAAGTTTTCCTTTGTCTTCTGTCTCCTGCCTGTTCCTCACACAGCTGTCACGGAAAAGCAGAGGAATGCATCGGGCTCTGTCGGGCCCTGCTGGGGGTGGTAGACTGGCTGCTGCAAGGCTGTGCATGGTACTGTGAAAAACTGAGAGAACTGGGCCCATCAGCCAGCACAGAAACCAGTCTCAGAGCCTGCCAGGAAAGGCTACAGTACTTAATGAATAGCAACAAGAACAGAGCTCTGGTCAACATTGCCCGGCTGGAAGATCAAGGTGCTAGAATAGGATGTTTTATTGTTGACACTATTTTCTTATGTCTGTCGTGAATTGTATTTTTTATAATGTATTCAGATGCTTATTTCCATGGTGGTCACTCTTTGGTGAAATTATGTGGGATTAAATGTTCAAATTTTTATACGCTTTTTATTAGAAATATCGGAGAGCAACCGATATAATGAAACAATGCCACCTATGTTTAACAAAAACGTTTTTTTTTTTTTTTCAAATCTTTAATGACTGTGGTTGCATTTGGCGTGGGATATAACAGTGTTTATGTTGCCTCTCCCCCACAGGTTCCTGGAGCAGCGTAGAGCAAGCAGTGCTCAAAGTGACAGACGGCCTTGGCAGTGTATCTAACGAGGCATTGAAGACCAAGTTAGAAGAAAGCTTGTTATTAGTAAAAAAGTGAGGGTTCCTTGATAACGCATAGCCATTGCTGTGAAGTCTCAAAGACAATCGCAGTCCATCTTCCCGGGCTTAACTCTTAATTCTTTCCGCAGTATTCCCGTGATGCTCTCCGTGCAGTGTGACCCTCCAGACCATGCCTCCTTCCCATCAGTCCACGCTTTTATCATGTTGGAGGGAACCATGAATTTGACAGGAGAGATACAACCTCTGGTGGAGCAGCTAATGATGATCAAGAGAATGCAGGTGAGCCTTGAAGCTATTCAAAAGCTTCGAATGGAAAAGGCACTTCTGATTTCTAACTAACGAAGGATAATTTATTTTATTTCAGTATTGTAGTATTAACCCCAAAAATAGTTTAATAATACACATTCATCTTGTGAAGAGGCGGTGGATTGGATGCAGGAACCTTTTAGTAGATTTGTGGTAGTAGATCTGAACTTTGCAAGGGTTCAGGTTAGGCTTACAAATGTGCACTCAAATAATAAAAGATGAGCACCTCCAGGTAAACTGTTGCTTGTGGTCATCCCGGGTACGTCGGTTGGAAGGAAGTGATTACAATCAGGCAATTATTTGATGAATGTGACACACCTTTGTGTGCTGTCAGTTGTATGCATTTTGTTTTTTAAGCAGCACTCAAATGGTTTGTTCTCCTCAGCAAATTCCTGCCGCTCTTTTCGTCCTGGAGATATGGAAGGCTTGCTTCACTGGTCTCATAGAGTCACCAGAGGGCACAGAGGAGCTGAAATGGACTGCCTTCACTTTCCTCAAGGTGTTACAGAGTTTCAAAGAGGACTCGAGTTTCTTATCTTCTTTTCGTTTGCCCTTCTCTTCCTTTAATGTTTATTTGCGTTCATTCTTCCACTTTTTTCCATTCTTAGTTGTGTTCTGAATATAAAATTTTCACTGAGCACTCCTTTCTTGGTTCTGTTTGAAGTTTAGAGCCGTAATCCTTTTAGTACTTTAGTACTGCGGTGTGTTATATTATCATATTTATGCACAAACAAAGTCAGCCATGAGGAATGCGTTTCTTGTTTGTTTGTTTGTTTGTCTTAGATCCCTCAAGTTCTACTCCGACTAAAGAAATACCCTCAGGCTGACAAAGGACAGGTAAAATAATTCACTCACTGATGTCTTTGTAACAAATTACAGAAACATGGGCATTTTGTATTTCAAATGTAGTTTGTAAACCTTGTACGTCACTTATAAACGTGGCAATTGTTTTGTTTTTTTTCCAGGATTTCATGGACGATGTGAATATTGCATTTCAGTATTTACTAAAACTGACGCCACTGTTGGACAAAGCAGATCAGAGATGCAAGTAAGTGCGCAAAAGTCTCCCCACAACCATCTCTTGCTTTTAAACGTATAGCAACACAATGCTGATACCTGGAAAGCCAACACGAGAGGTGATCATCCTTCATTTCCTTGTCATTCTTTACATAGTTGCGACTGCCTCGGCATGCTCTTACAAGAGTGTAACAAGCTTGGACTGCTCTCGGATTCAAATACAGAATGCCTCACATCAAAACGGTATGGTTGTCTGTGACATCAGTGCACATGCATGATGCAGAGCATTTCAGGAATGCAGTTCTTATGCAGTGATAATTCATTTTTTATTTTGTTGAAAATGAGAATGGAATTTTAGTCACCACACTCACACAGTACAATGCACCCCATCCCTTCCCCTGCCCCTTCCCTCCTGTCCCTCTCCCCATGCACATTTGATTCAGGACCGAGGACAGGGAGTTCGCCCCAAGGCTAAAGACCGCAGAAAATGCTAACATCCAGCCTAACCCAGGCCTCATCCTGAGAGCTGAGCCCACTGTCACCAATATTCTTAAGGTAGTGCACTGAGACATGATGTGAAGTGTGATGGCAGTCTAAGTAATTGCAATCCAGATGTCTTACTGGTGTTTCACAACAGTAAACATAACGTAGGAAACAATCTCTGACAGTGTAAACGGTGAGAAGAGAATTGTTACATGCTGAGAAAAAAAATGAAAGAAAAATGCCTTGTGTCGCTGCAAATAATTATCATAAACATAATAGTTGAATCTCCTTGTGTATTAGACAGTAGATGCAGACCACTCTAAGTCCCCTGAGGGCCTTCTCGGTGTCCTTGGACACATGCTGTCGGGAAAGAGCCTGGATTTGCTCTTGGCTGCGGCAGCAGCGACTGGCAAACTCAAATCCTTTGCCAGGAAGTTCATTAAGTGAGTAAATGCAATCCGGACGTGTAAGTAGTGTCCTCGGACATCAGAACATTGGCATCAACAGTGGTGTATTGCAAAAGTTGGAGTTTTGCAGGGCTGGATCTTTAACACAATCTTTCAAACTGTTTTTCCCCTTTTTCCCACTAGGCTTAATGAGTTTCCCAAGCACATCAGCGGTGAAGGATGTGAGTTCAATTAGAAGAGTGACATGTTCCAATCAGGGGAATTTCTTCCTCCTCTGACATACTGTTTGTTTTAAAAGGTGTTAACTTTGCAGATATCTTTTGCCTTTCCCATAGCCAAGTCTGCGTCGGTGCGGGCGCTGCTCTTTGACATTTCCTTTCTCATGCTCTGTCATGTGGTGCAGACGTACGGTTCGGAGGTACGTTCCTAGCAATCTATACTTGACCAAAAAGTTTGTTTAAAAGCTATGTTGATGTTCAAAGGCACAGTATTACGGGTGGATTTTAGAATAGCTCGGGCTTTCAGTTAAAGGCCACAAGATGTCCAGAGAGGACTGTGCATAAGTGACTAACATCATCAGTATCAGATTGCTGATGCTCTTGTTTCATTAGAAATTGCTTCATCTGTTCGTTTTCCATTTCCCACTCCAGGTGATCCTGTCAGACCCCAGTCCTTCAGGGGAGACGCCCTTTTTTGAAACGTGGCTACAGACGTGTATGCCCGAAGAGGGCAAAACTCTAAACCCAGACCACCCCTGCTTCAGACCCGAGCCTGGAAAGGTGGAGAGTCTGGTGACGCAGCTCAACAACTCCTCAGAGATGAGACTAGTGTAAGTTTCAGGATAGCCGACGTCAATTTAGCTTGTCGGTGCAACTCTGTTCAAATCTTTTTTTTATTTATTTATTTATTTTTATCAACCATTCAGATCACTGAGCAACTTACGCATCACCTCATTGTTGACCAAGACTGAAAGTAGCAAATGCTAATTGGAACATTCATTTAAAAAAAAATAAAAAATTTCCCAATGATTTCACTTTGCCAGATCATTTTATTTCAATCAGGACTGTTTTATTTGGTAAATTTCTTACACATGGCCAGCATTGCTCTAAATGTGGATATTATTTTTTTTTACCCTCCTCTGTTTCAACAGTCAGGTGAAATGGCATGAAATTTGCCTCAGCATTCCAGCGGCCATATTGGAAGTTCTTAATGCGTGGGAGAATGGCGTGCTTTCTGTGGAAGCAGTACAGGTCTGTCATCAGTGTCTTAGTGGCTCATGTGATGCTTGAGCATCACAGATCCTCCCTAGATGTTACAAATCCAAGAATTTTCTCTTTGCTATTTTTTTAGTTTGACTCATTACTCTGCTAAACATGACGTATTCTGTTGAAAAGGGGGAATGAAAACCTGCAAGTCTGCAAAGGCGTCACAGATTTAACCGACTTCTTGTTTTGTTCTCCATTTCATTCAAGTCCTTCAGATCACACAATGTGGAAGGATGTCATTTTAGTCATAACCACTCATCTTTTTCCATGTTACGCAACCTCTTAACCACATCTTTCCTTCCTCTTTTCTTGTTCCGGAGAGTAGAGGATAACTGACAACATCAAGGGGAAGGTGTGCAGTATGGCTATTTGTGCAGTGGCTTGGCTTGTGGCCCATGTCAGGATGCTGGGAAGGGATGAGCGAGAGAAGCCCCAAACTATGATCCGACAACTTGTAACCCCACTGTATGCAGAGAACACCCTGCAGTTTTACAACGAACGGTACAAAAAAAAATTCAACCCATTTAACATATTCCTGAACCAGATGCTGATGAACCCTTCCATATCTGAACAAGTCTCCTTCAAAGTCTCTTATTACTTGCATTTAATACCATGCAATCTCTTTCCTAAAATATTAACAGGGTGATCATCATGAGTTCCATCATGGAGCACATGTGTGCCGACGTCTTCCAACAAACAGGCGCAGCTCTGCGCTCCCCGGTTGAAGGCCAAGAGCCGATCCCCTACCGCAACCTGCTGCCTGCCAAAGAACCCATCCATAAGGCCCTTAGCAACCAGTTCCAGGTGGTGCTGCGTAAAGGCTGGGTGGACAGCCGAGCTCTGCATCTGTTCGAGAGTCTGCTCAACATGGGAGGGGTCTTCTGGTTCACTAACAATTTGGTCAAGGTAAGAGGAATGAGTAAAAGTGCTGATAGCGCAAGACTTGACTGTCAGCAGCACAGACTGTATATAAAGGCAGCAACTAACCCTTATATTCTCATTATCTGTTAATGTATGGCTGTTCTCTGTTTTAATCAGATTTTCCACAATCTACAAAGTGACTTCATCAGATATCTTGCTTTGAGCATCCAGCAATAAAAAAACCTCTAAGCTTTGTTGTTAATTTTGATGGAAAACAAGGAAAAGCAGCCCATTTTGGAAACTTGGAGTTATAAAATGTTTATGCAAGTCGGAAAACTGAATGATACTAAGTCAAAGAACATAGTGTAAAAATGAACAATCCATCTTATCAGAACTGCCTCAGCACAGGTTGACTGAAGGTTTGACGGGCAGAAAAGTAGAGCCAGTGAAAAGGCTGTGGATGGATATAAGATACTACTTATGCTCACGTGTATTTCTCATACATTTCTTTCCTCATAAAAAGATTTCCAAAGCTCATTTCTTTTCCCTCTTGATACACTTAAATCTTGTTATTCAGCTAACGGTGTTTTTGTTCCATATTTCCTCTTTGCATCATTTGCTTCGAATTTTTTTTATTTTTTATTTTTTTTTTAATTATTTTTTTTTAATATCATTCATTTGTTCTTTTTTTGTTTTGACCACTACCGCTTTTGCAAATAAATCTTTGCAGGAGTTAGGCTAACAGCGCGCCGTGTCTCATTCCAGGAACTGCTGAAGGAGACGCGTCAGGAGTGGGCCAATCGGGCTGTCGAATTACTCTACAGCATCTTCTGTTTGGACACTCAGCAGATCACCCTGACACTGCTGGGCACCATATTGCCCAACCTGCTCACTGACTCCGCCCACTGGTGCAACCTGGCAGACCCTCCTGGAAAGGCTTTAGCAAAGTAAGAGGAATCCAATGCCATAATCCCGATGGGGGCAGCGGTTAAGTTGTTTTTCACGACTCGTCTTGACTTCACTCTCCCTCAGGTTGTCTGTGTGGTGTGCCCTCAGCTCTTATTCCTCCCACCACAAAGGCCCATTCTCTGCTCGTCAGCGAAAAAGGCAGAGAGAAGATATTGAGGTAAAACTGTTAAAGCAAGTGTCGTGACAAATTCCACCAGGCCACTTTATTAATATTAGGTTTGGAAATTCAAATTTCAATTGAAGTAAAAGGAACGTGTGTCAGGGTAAAGGAAAATGGACACGCATTGAAGTGCTGAAATATTGCGATATAATTCCCTTAAATGGATATTGAGGCTAAAAATAAGGCATGATTTATAGTACGGTGTTGTCTTTTCCTTTTTTTCTTTTTCTTTTTTAATATTATGGACCACAGGACTACAACAGCCTCTTTCCCCTGGATGACACTCAGCCATCGAAACTCATGCGACTGTTGAGCTCCAATGAGGACGAACCCGTAGCCCTCTCCAGTCCAGGTCAGTGTAATGATGTGTGGATTCTAACACATGGTTTAATTATGACGCTTGCGACCCATTAGATATTTGATTTTTTTTATTTTTTTCCGTCTGAGCTGGGGATTATGCTAATACCAGACAATCTTCAGAAGTACGCAGCCTTTATAAGATCCTGTTACCAACAGGTTACCTCTTGTAAGCACTTTAAGCACTTTCTGTGTCTGCATGACGTTCACTTGTGAGTGTCTTCGCAGTCAGCAGGCTCAACTTGAGCACTCCGGTCAAATAAGAGGTTTTTCTTTCAACGTTTCAGTACTCAGAAGTGGAGCTGAGAGCAATAACTGTATTATATTGTACTCACACATCCTTATTATCACTCCGTCCACATGACTTATGTAATACGTTTTCAAACCATCTTTGGAAAATTTCACTTTCCAGAACAAAGGGAAATCCCCAGACTAAACATCTTCAGAGCAGTGGTTTGCATGACTTAGGAAAAATTATTTGAGCTACTTTTGAGTGTTGTCATCATTGAAACAAAAACTTGTTTGTTTTTTTTACTCCATAAAAACCCCACATGGGAATTCATTTAGAAACTGTTTGTCATGCACAAATCAGTCATAACATTAAAACCACAGATGTCAGAAGGCCAGATTCTGCTCACAAACCCTGTTGAAGATGAAGCTCATTCTTTAGGGCAACGGGACTCCCAAGTAGCAGTGATCTTTACTGTCACAACATAAACTGCTCAAGAATGGCGAGACAAAGGAGCCGAATGTGCCGACCCACCTTTCAGACTCTTGCGATCCCAGTCAGTTTGAGTATACGCGAGATGTGACACAACAAGCCCGATCCACAGAGCCCCCGTCACAACCCGCTGATCCTAAAAGATGTCAACGCCACAGGGCAAGCTCAGAGATGCTGTGGTTGTAGGCAGACTGAGGGGAACCTGCACATATTAGACAGGTAGTTTAAATGATGTGGCCGATCTGTTTATACTCTGGCCACATAAATTGATCTTTATCAACACATAAATGAATAAATAGCTTTTAACATGGCTGGAATATCGATTATTTTTGGTAACGGTAAATGGTCTTGGTAACGGTTGGAGGACAAAAGATTTCTGAGTCAGATCTTCTTTATTTCACCCACCATCTGTTAGTTCTACTGGCAGCAGAAAAGGCCCAGAGCAGGATGCAACCACCAACCTGCTGAGCACCTGGTACAGTTTTCATGGGGCTGAATGTGTCTCTGCCCCTCCAAACATATTGCAGCTGTGGCCAAAAGAGTTCATCTTTGGCTCATCAGACCACAACGGGTGCCCTCGTTCCCATGCTTGGGCAGCTGCACTTTCAAGTAGCATTCGCAGTTGTTTGAACTGAGGGAATGGCTCCAAGAGACATTCCTAACTTGTAAATCTGCAGCCTTCTTTCCCAGATCTGCGCTAAGCTTCTTGGACTTTCTCTTTGTGCTGCGTGCCAACGCACTGAGTGCAATCAAATCTTTTCATGTCGTTGTTACCGGCAACCGGCTGTGGTCAGTAGTGATCACTAACAAGAAGTTAGGAGGCCATAACAAGTTAAAAGACATTTCAGGAACTTTCAGCGCCTCTGAAGTAATCGTGTGGTTTTGTGTGACTGTAGGTTTCGATAAATAGAATACATTTTCCAATCATTTTACCACGGAAAAAAAAAACAATGATCAACGGAAATCATTGCGGCTAACATTGCAATGACATTCGCTCCTTCCTATGATGATATCTGAATAATACAATTAGTACTGAAACGGAAATGTGTCTCACAAGCTTGTTTTAGACACTAAATTGTGTGAGATGGTGGTGGAAATCAGAGCGGAACTCGCACATAGGACAAACAGCACTGATAAGCTTCCTTATTCTTTTGTTTTGTGTATGTTTCCTTCTTTTTCTCCAATGACTTTGCACAAAATCCAAACTTTTAGTTTAGCAATCAGCTGTTTCTCATCTCTCATGTTGCCTCACAGGAGACCGATCTATGAGCAGTTCCCTGTCGGCCTCCCAGCTCCACACTGTCAACATGCGAGACCCTCTCAACCGAGTCCTTGGTGAGATTCTGCTCTGTGATTATATTAGATGCCTATGTATGCATACATGCATGTTATTTTGCACAAGTAACTAACCAACTTCAGCCAACACCACCTTCATAAATAGATTAGACGTATCAGAATTGAGGAATTAAAGAGGAATCCACAGTAAATGAACGAGAGAAAGCCATTAATGCAGAATTTCCTATTCGGGAACAACAGGGGACTAAGTAACTGATAAATGGATTTGAAGAAATTTAGATTACGTATATTTTTGGCTTCACCGCCAGCACTTCCCATGTTCTGTCTTTAGTTGAGCAGCGAAAGCATTGGAGCTGTTTTGTCACCTCTGCGTTAGATTCTTAAAACCGATAAAGTCTTGTGGAAGAGTGGTTTTACTTCCCCTTTTATTTCCTCCAGCAGAGCTCTACAGACTCATAGAGTTTGTGCCAAAGAGCGCTGGACATGTTTGGGTGGCTGTATTGGGCCAGCGACATGCAAAGTTCTTTATTTTTCTCAGTTCGTTAAACCCGGTGAAGTTTGGATTAACTTTATTGGGAGAATGGTTTTTTTTTTTTCGTTTAGTCACCCGAGCCAGGCCCCACCCGTAACTGAAACAGAAAGATAGGGCTTTGACTTATCTGTAAATAAATCAAAAGCAGGGCGAGTGTGTTGGAAACTGTGAGAATCTTGCAGAGACTACAGTGGAACAACTAATCATTGCATTACTCATGAGGCTTTGCGTGAGACCAAATCTTTGGTAGTCATTTTAACCATCAGATCAATGTTCCAAGAAAATGGGTGTTGGTAACATTTCATTATATTTAGTTTGCATTTAGAATTCTGTAAGATTCATGTAATAACCATCAGTCATCACTACCCTATTTTCCGTAGTATAAGTCGCACTTTTATTCATAGTTTGGCTGGTCCTGTGACTTATAGTGTGGCGCGACTTGTATATCAAAATGTATAGAATTTAACATGTTTTAAAATGTTAATTGATACTGACTGATATGAACCAAGGAGGAAACATTGCTATCTACTGCCGCGAGAGGGGCTTGTGACAACTATATGTTGCCCCTGTACCACTGAATAAAATTAAATGAAACATTAACTGCAGGTTGTAAAATAGGCAGCCGGAAACGGTAACCGAGGGGCAGAAAGAAGGTTTGGAGTGAGTGGGGAAACCTGTGAGGGACTGGCAAAAAGCGGAGGTTAATCTTACTGCAATGATGAAAACAAAGAAAGCTAATCGCGGGCTGAAAGCAAGATGGCTAGAGCTGGAGGAACGAGTCCACAGGTGGGTAGCTTGAACAACGTACTGCCGGGAGAGGCTCGTCAGCGGTGCAGTTGCGTCTCCGTGCTCTGGTACTTGGCGAGGAGATGAACACAAATGACTCTGCAGGCGGGCCTTCTTGGTGTTACCGCTTCATGCAACGCAACCGCCTCTCTATCAGAGCACGGACACCGGGGGTCAGGGTCAGAAACTGCCGGCAGACTTCCAAGCCGAGGTCGGCAGTTTCCGTGAGTTCGTTGAAAAGCAGGTTACTGAACACAACGTGTCACCGGATCATATTATCAACATGGACGAGGCCCCGCCCTCACGTTTCACATCCCCATGGGCCGAAGTGTCGCAAGGAAACTTTGTGAAATAAATATCGAAATAAATGCGACTTGTACTCCGGAGAGACTTATAGTCCGGAAAATACGGTAGTGTACCAACTTGCTCCGGAAAAGGATAGATGGCATGTAAAACAGCTATGACAGTCCATGCATTCTGTTCTCTTCTTCCCAGCCAACCTTTTCCTCCTTATTTCCTCCATCGTGGGCTCCAAGATGGCTGGGCCTCACACCCAGTTCGTCCAGAGTTTCATGGAGGAGTGTGTTGAGTGCCTGGAGCAGGGAAGCCGTGGGAGCATCCTGCAATTCATGCCTTTCACAATGGTGAGTTATGAGCGGGGAGGAGAAGAAGCAAGGGAGGGCAACCAGAGGGGGGGGGGCTGGATGGGAAGAAAGAGGAGTCAGACTTTATTGGGAAGGGTTTGCAATTCATCCTTAAATGGGTTTTTTTTGCTCGCCGAAAGTCTTTTTTTTAATTTTTTTTTTTTTTTTTTTTTTTTTTTTTTTTTTTATAGATTAATCACTCGATAAAGAGTGAGAAATCAAAGACTGGAAAAGAATCAAATGTATTTTTTTAAATGAGGCGGGCACTACAAACCGAACGCTATAAAAAATTTTGGGACGCTTGAATTTATAATTCACACTCACATAATTGTTCAGCTTATTTATGACTCACACACTTGCTGTAACTTGTAACACTCATGTTTTGCAGTATTTTCAGGGAGAAAAGTTGGAATGAAAAGTGGTTTATGTAGCTTGTCAGTTAAAAAAAAAAAAATTATAAGCACATCCAAATAACTAGAGCAAGGGTCAGCCCCCTAACTTGAGCAACCCGATGACGACTGGATTCTTTTTTTCATGTTTTTTTTGTTTTGTTTTGTTTCTATGTGTCCATCTAGATTTCAGAGCTGGTGAAGCTGCCTGCTCTTGCCAAGCCTAAGGTCGTCCTGGCTATCACTGACTTGACTCTGCCGCTGGGGAGGAGAGTTGCTGCCAAAGCCATCTCTGCTCTGTAAAACCCTATGTTTCAGTTTACTTCAGTACCAAAATGCCAGATTTGACAAATGTATTCCTTGTTGGCATCAGAAGCACATTTGTGGGGGTTAAATCCAAAACTTTGTTTCTAACCTCCACATATCTGGTTGGGTCTTTCTTTTAAAGTACTTTTCTGTGATGGAGAATTGTTTATACTCATATTTGTTTCTGTTTTTCTTATGTACTATTTCACACTTTAAGAATTGTGTAAGTAGCTTTTGGAATAAAAAAAAAGAAAAAGAAGCTCATAATGAAGATCCTCTCTTTTTCCTGTTTGCGAGTACTTGACCACAATGATTAACCATCTGACCACTGTGATCACGGCCCGAGTCAGAAGGATCACATGCTGTCATCGCCACCACATGACTCGACGCACATGGGAATCATCCTCTGTGTGACACTGCTGGTCATTCGCCACTTGCAACACTCCCTCCAGGAAATATGTCTGGCCAAGTAGCAAAACCTGTGACACCGAAAACTTCTGTTTCACTTTTTGTTGCACTTCCCTACTATGATTTTTTTTTTTTTTTTTTTCTGCTTCACCGGAATAAATCGCAAAGGCGGCATGTGTCATCAGTTTTGTCACTTCACGGTCACAAATGAGCAAATGCCTTTCCAGGAAAATAGATATTTTTTTTTATTAAAGGTTAGAAAACACAAACGCGTAGCGGGGTTAACAGAGTCATCACAAAAGATGCATAAGTGCAATCTTTTATCAGTCCTTAATATGTGCACAACTCAAGGTTGCAAGTGTGTTAAATGCAAAACTTTTATCAAAAATAAACTCACTAAATAAATACTTCATATTGCAATTACATACATAAATATATAAATAGAAATAAATAGAAAATAAATACCATAATAAAAAATGGCTACATAGGGCATGTTTTGGACGTGTCAAAACAAGTATATGACACCTATTGGTCAGCTCTCTGTGTCCTCCTCCTGGCTCTGGTCCAGACTCCTGAGGCAGCGGGCCATGTCCTGCCCGAAGGACTGTAGCTGCACCAGAGTCAGGTGTGCTGCCACCTGGACCTCGTAGTCCCCTGGTAGACGCAGGTCCACGGGAGTTGGGCTCTGCTCCACTGCAGCTTCTGCTTGGGCCATTTTTTGCATCTGCAAAGCACACAAAAGTGCATTAGGAAGGCCCTAGCAATGCAGTATTTCAGTAGAGACAGAGATTTAGAAGGTTTATTCTACCTTAACGATCTGAACTGCCAGATCCCTGATATCAGCTATTAGACCAGTCACTTTATCTTTTACTTCCAACTGAGGAGAGACGCCGCTCAGCAGGGCCTGGTGCAGCTGCAGACCCTCGTACATCCGTTTCAAACTGTTCTCCTGATGGGGAAGAAGTAAGACAAACATATCATGACATGTTCTCTGTCTTTAATCCTCATTCAATTCACATATTCATCGCATTTCAATGAAAGACGCCTACCAGAGTGAAGTTTTCTGAAACCGCTCTGACCACTGGGGAAGGGGGGATGCCAATGGTGGATGCCATCGTTACAAGCTTAGCATTTTCAGAAGAGTTGAGCTGTAGAGTCTGTGGTAAAGAGATAATGTCGATGTAAATGGCAGTTAACAGCCTGGCATGCAAAAGAAAACCAAACACATGTAGGATTTATGTTACATATTTCACACAGATGGTACTTAGATTCTACATGCAAGAAAAAGAAGTAGCGCACCAGTGTAGAAATACTACAATATAGCTACAATTCATACATTTAAAACATTTTGAATCTTAAAAACAGCAATATTACACAGCACTTTATAGCTGTGAAAAATTGAATTTGTCATCACTGAGCTATTTAAGCAATAAGTTTATGATGCTCTACGGTGGTTATTACAGCATTTTATGTCACTCTATATCAAGAATTCTGTGTTAGACATATATTATATAACAAGTAAAGAACCAAAGTACAAGTACCTAAAAGTTGTATTGGTATAAATAAGCTGTAGGACCTTTTAGTCTGTAAAACATCTGCATGAAAACATACAGTGACAGGTTTAGTGATGGAGATTAACCCAGTCAAACAAGATTGTTCTTTTCCTTGTTCCCTCTAGTTTCATTGCATCTTAATCTCAAACAAGAGAAAAACATCCTGAGGTATAAAGTGAACGGTGACTGCACATCCAACACTGAAGAAATCACAGAGCAGTTACAGACCCGTGGTCCCACAAACTCTGCGGACCCTCATGTCGATGGCACTTGATGGCGTTGATTCAAATCAGTGTGACGCAGCAACGTCAAAATCTGATTTAAATGTGTTCAGCCAGAACGAGAAACGTGCCTCTTGTGCGCATATGGCAGTATGCAACTTCTCTCACCTCTGTGTGAATGCAGGACTTGTGCGTGTCGGGTATAGAGAGCAGGATCTTTTGTGTCAAGCTGCGGCTTCTCTGCAGAATCTCCTGAAATTGCGGATCTTCAACAAGTGCGCTGCTGGCCGGCAGAGGTGCGCTGTTAACGACGGAGGCCATGTAGCAGGCGAAAACTGCAGGAGAAAAAGCAACAGGAAAAAAAAAACCGTCAGCGCCGAGGCATCGAAACAATCCTTTTTATCCACTCAGACCGATTTGTGTATGCGTGTGTGTGTGTGTGTGTGTGTGTGGAGAATAACTGGCAGAACAAAGCCTGGCTCTCTCCTCAGCAGCCCGCCCCAGTGCGCAGCAGAACTGGGCACGTCCCCCACCTCAGGGTAAGTACACTGACTGAGGCTGCATGAGTTGAGAATAGTCACTGTAATATGAAGCCCAAGCCCAAAGTAACTGCAGCGGTTGCATTTAGCATACGTGAAGAGACTCAAATAAAGCACAATATCTTCTATCCATTCCTAAAAACACTCCCTGGTGCTGAAAAACGAACCCTTTTGAAATACCAAGTTGGTTGGTACTGATTGGAAGTCCAAAAGCTGATCTCCAACCACACCTCAGTACTGACTTGTAGCTTTCCCTTAACTGCTTCTGGGGATGATCAGCAAAGATGAGAGGGCAGCATTTTACAAGCATTAGTTCACTACTCACCAATCAGGGCGTGCATAGCCTTAGTTGGTAAATGTCTTAGAAGTATTAACCTCAAGTGAGCACCGCTAATGATTTATAGTACACTTATTGACATGTATATATATAGCAGGTCCCTTTAGAGGGATTTCCCACTTAAGTAATCTTATGCTGACACAAATTTTCCTTGAAACTTACACATTACACACAGACAGCAGCCTGGACGGGTCGACAGTCCATCCACACAGTGGGGTATTAAACAGGGAACCTTATTGCTGTGAGGCAACATTAATAACTCCAAGCCCATTTTAATTCCCACTAAAGAATAAAAAGAGTTTTTTTTATTTTTAAACACGTTTTTAACTTTTTTTTTATTTTATTTTTTCGGCTGTATATTTCAGATGAATGGCTTTGAAATGCGTAAAAATGTAGGTCAAATCGAACAGCAACAAATAAAAGAACAGAACCCGAGAAAGGGGTGAAAGGAGCAACAACGCAAGTCTCCAAAGTCATTATATACATTTCCGGAGTTTTCTTTCACTATATGAAACTTTATTACGTTTTTTCTGTATTGATGCAACACATCAAGGAGTTTATGAATGAGTGGAGGCAATAGCGTAAGACTATTTTAAAGAGAACTGGAGAAAAGAGGCATTTCCTTTGAAATTGAAAGCAAAACTGCTTGAACCCTTTCAAGCAGCTTGAAGTGCTTTCTGAAATGTAGGATTTTTTTGAGAGGAAGTGTTCCGTTACTTTGCTGTATGACGGTGTTGTTAACATTTTTGGCCATTCTGTTTCCTCTGTGGATTGTTTGTGGCTTTTCGCATATATATAGGAATGAAATATGTGCGGTAGGTGTGAAAATGACGTCTGTTTCAGAGGTATGCACATACAGCTGCGTTATCTCGACTGCAAAAGCTGTTGACATTTAAAGTAATTTTTTTTTCATTTTTTTTAATCTTAACTGATCCAAACAGGAGATCACTGAGTAAGTCAGTGAGTTCATTAGGCTTTGTATGCAAATGAAAGGAAAATATATGTGTAAGAGTGCCCCCTGGTGGAATCACGAACTGATGCTCACACTTGGCAATAAGTTCAAAGCTTAAATTTCACTCACAGACCTCATACATTGACAAGTGTAGTTACTTCATTTGGTGTTTTATTTAATCTTTAATCTACAGCTGCGTTGACTCGATGAAATATGCTTTCATTTGCTTTTACGGTGAGAGTTAGATTTAAGAGAGCTTAAGTACTGATAACAGACAGAGGAGCAAATTTAATAAAATCTTTCCTGCAGCTCCCCTAAAAGTGGCTGACTATCACAATGCTTCATGGTTGTGTAATCCAAACAAAAAACAGAGATGATTTTGTCAGTTTCTACTTCCTGTTTTTTTCTATTGGCTACCTTTTTTATTAGAAATGCATATGAGTATTATTATTTTCCCACCTAACAATGTAAGTGAAACATATGTCATCACCCTCCATGTCAGTCTTCTTATGAAGAGGATCAGTTTGCTTCTTGCTCTACCGCGAGGCCACGTTTAATCAGTCTGTGTAGCGCTGATTGAACGCTGCCACGTGTGATAAACCGAAAAGTCAAATCTGATCTCTGAAATATCAAGCAACCTTGAGCATGAAAGGAGAGCATCAGTTCATACAAATGCTTTTTCTTGGTCTTCCTGGCGACACTTGTTTTTCAGTACAAGTCACACTGACCCATCTACGCACACTCACACACAAACACACGTAGATGCATCACTTTTTATTTCACTCATTCAGTGCATTCCTCAAACAAACACACACCCACACACAGTGACTGCTGTGCTATTATTCTGCAAGACACTTGGAAACACTATTTGGTTGGAGCAATGGAACAACTCTGCCTTTGACATTTGCGGCAAGGAAGCACTATAGAAGGCATGTCCTGCCTTTTTAACCTTTCAACCACTCGCTTTATTCAGTGCATAACCCAATGTCACCCGTGTATCTACTGTTACATTCAGTATAAAGACATCCCGACGCACGATTTCCATCATAAATTCACATGAAAATCTGCGATTGACGTGTTGAGTAACCGAAAGAGCTTTGGGAGGTCATCTCGAATCACAAGAATAGAAGTAAGGGTAAAATTCACCACAAAAAGTGTAAATATCAAAAGTTCTACAGCTCCAAAATAAAGACATGGCTTATCTGTGATGCTTATTCATGCATTTTAGTTGAAAACACTTGGGCTGAAAGGAGCTGACATTAATGCAGCCACATTAGCCTCCATGTGAGAACTTCAGTCCTTTACATTTACTTTCCTCTGCTAAAACATTGTATCTTTTTTTTCTCCATGTGTTTATCAGAACCTGCCTTTTCAGAGAGTTTTCTTAATCTTTGAAAATTTGGATAATTTGTGATAACATCCTCCGCTGTTCGTGGGTCTGATCCAAAGACAAGAAATTGTGCTTATGTTGGAATGCCAACACCATTTATCTAACAGAACATACAAGTAATCTCGGTGACGGATTTCGGTATTCGATTTCACATGAGGTGAAAGTAATGCCAAGCGATTTTTGCGTGTTGGAAAATGATTGAATGTTTTTCATCAGCACGGTCTGGATGATGTGTGTTGAAACTGGGTAATTTGAGATAAACTGCTTTTCCTTAGATCAAGGACGTTGAAACAGGAAAGGATGTTGCTCAGGAAACGATTTCACACGATGACAGACGATGACTTTGATTTCCCTTGTGGTGGCTGTAGCTCAGGAAGAAGAGCAGTCACCTACCAATAGGAAGGTCGGTGGTTCAACTCTGGCTTCCCAGAGCTATATGTCAAAGTGTCCTTGGGCAAGACACTGAACCCCACGTTGCCTACTGATGCATCCATTGGTGTATAATATGTGTATGAATGGTTAGAAAGCACGTAGTTATGTACAGACTTAAGGCGTACTGTGTGAATGTGGCATGTTAGTGTTAGAAGCGCTTTGAGTGGTCAGCTAGACTGGAAAAGTGCTATACAAGTACTGTCCATTTACCATGAATTCTGACTTGACTACAAAACAGCAGTGTCAGCCCAGTTTGCCATGTCCTACATCATTGTGCAATCCTATGATGCTGATTCATTGAAGATTTTTAGATATCTTACCCACATATTTTTGTCTTTCAGTTTAACGGCTATACATGACTGTGTATAGGCTGTTTCTACGGTTCTGCTTACTTTGCTATTTAACAAATTATAACGCAGAATAGTACAGCATGTCTGGCCTTCTAACCAGACATGAACAAATGTGGCCCACAGGCCCTCGGGTTGTTTTTTGTGGTAAGCACTTTGTGCTAATTGACCTACGGTTGATCAGCACAGTTAATAGATGTGTAAAGGGCCTTGCTTTTATCTATTTATTTATTCTTTTTTTTTGTATTTTACCACATTTTTGGTAACTGTGTCAATATTAGATCTGATCCCTTAAGTTATTATGTTGATTATTTTCTTCAGTATGGGAATAGAGGTTGATCAGGGGATTAAAAAAAAAACAGTTTGGGAGATTAGGTGAGCTTCAGTCGAGACCCCTCTGAATTGTTCTGGTATTCGAGACTACTGTGTTGTACATTTCTTATGTGTGCAAAAGCAGATATGACTTTCTAATTTCTACTTCACTCACTTTCCACCACAGGGGGAGCTGCATAATACAAAATGAAGCCAGACTCCTGAGCCTATGTTTTTTCCCTCAGTCAGTTCTCATCCGTTGTCTCCAAATGAGTCCCTGCGGGGGACCAAAAATCAGATGAGCTTCTCAGAATTTTGAGATTCACCAATAGGCTTTTCTCATCACCAGTTTGCAATTTGTAATTTGAGGGATGGTGCTGTGGGACCAACCCCCTGCTCTGTTACAAACAACCCAAACACACGCAGGAAAGGCAGCTTTCTGTCATTTTGTTTGTAAGGCGTATGGCATCCATGCATAAAGCTCAAGTTCTTTGTCCCTCTGCTCTGATGCAGCGTTTGTGTTACTTATCTTTTTGTCCTAAAGTGGAAATCGACGGGCATCTCCTCAGGCCCTCATGAGAGACACCACGTGATCTCAAAGCCTGGAGACATTTTCACCTGCAACCCAACCCCTAACAAGGCTGTGCTCTGTGGGATTGGATGTGTTACCCTATCCCCCACTTTGTGTCCCCTTACCTTGCAGTTGTAATGCTCACACCAGTGTAACGTGTCCAAGGCAGCAGGCGGGGCAAACTGAGCTGGCCTGAAATTTAAATTAACCTCAGCAACATTTCTGTATGCAGGGGAACAAAAGTGTTGTATTACAAGCACCCTCGCTCCCGCCATGCACACACACCTGTCGTACATACTGTCAAACAAAAGAATGAACACATTTGCATCAGCTGAAAGAAATACCGACACAGGCGTCTGCTACTAGTTTTAGGGTTATCTGTTCTGGTGGTGGGGGTTCCTTAACAGTGGCTGGTTTCAGAGGAGCCACCATGTGAATCTGTTATCAGAGGAAAGGAAAGACAGGAGGAGAGAGCTGTGTGTGTGTGGCAGGAAATGTCAGAGAGAGAGGCTTACCATCCATTTTTTAGTACTGTTGAACCACCTGTTCGTCACAGGTGGCTGTCCTTAGGCTTCCTTAAGATCAATATAAGTGTTTTCTCTAAAACAAACTCCAGAAAATCGCAGCATTTGAGCAGGTTGAGCAAGAATGGATGATATATATACATATCAATGAATTCATTAGCATTTAGTCTTTAATTACACTGTTCTTACATAAATTGTTCAGAGATGTGGAAACTACTTTTTTATTTTCGTTCAAATGTTAAATTAAAACCACTTTAATGTTTATATGCTGATGCCGGTAACCCATTATCCTGGCTTAGCATCCAGGCTGGAAACATTAGTTTAGGTTAGTTTAGAGAGCTGGAACGTGGGGAAAGAAGTAAAAGGGAACTAAATATACCAGTAAGCTCCTTTAACCTTTACTGATTAAATTCCTGATGTTTGTTATAAAAGCCAAGCACTAATCTGGGACATAACTCAAATTGTAGTTGTTACACTTTGAGTTATGTTCAGAATAAAAAATGTGAGCCATTGCATTTTCTTGAGAGCAGTATTAATCTTCATATTAACTTCTCAGGAGGAGAGTGAATAAGTGCATTTCCTTAATTGCCTCTCTGTTTAGTAAGACAAAGTGCTCCCAGTGTGAAAAAATTCTATTGTGGTATCGGTATTATGTACTGGTACTGGTATTGTGAAAACCTCTGTAAATAGTATGTCATGTGCCATTCATTCATTTTCCATATCACTTTCATCTTGTTGGGGTTCACAAAGGGAGCTGGACCCTATCCCAATGTCTGATGTTAAACCAGTCCTAAATGAGTAGCTTTAATGCCTCTGTTTAAGGCACTGGGCATGGTACAGTCCGCTTTGATAAACTAATAGATGCATTTTTTTTTAAAGCAAAAATTAAAAGTGTACCCACTTCTTCGGGCACCACTACAGTTCTTTGCTACATGTCCGTTGGTTTAAAAAAAAACAAAAAAACTCTTGGTTCAAACAAGCACATTTATCCTTACATACAACATTGCTTTGGATGTTTCTAAGTCACATATATAAATATCAGAGAGAGGCTTACCTCTAAAGATGAGATCTTTGTCATATGTGCTTTATCCAGCATCTGTTGGTTCAATAATGATAAAGAAGGGAAAAAAACTGACAGGATAAATGGCAAAGCAACCTGAGACTAATTTTGGCTTTGGTCCAGGCCAGGAAACCAAACTACAAGTGTGAACACACTTTATGTGCTGTCTGTAAAACCCTATCTCCCTTCAAACCCTAAAGGACAGAACAAAGATGATTTCCTAAAAGCTGCAAACAGATATTCTGATCTTGTTTGTGATTAATTTTATTAACATTTTATGGAGAGATTGATCATATATTGTTGAATATTTGTTACATTGCTTTAGATCCCTCACTTACAGAGAAGAAAAATTAATTGAATACATTTCATAAAGTAAGATGTTAGCTACACTGACTTCCACTTTTAACCATTATTTATTTATTTATTTGCTGCAATTGCACTACGTTTGTCTTTATGTATTGATATTCCCTTTATGCACAGATCAAAGCCACCTTCTATTGATTCATTCATTCATCATTCAAACAATAAAATATTAAAATGAGTTAATGGATCCTGTTTTTTTTTTAATGGGCAAAAATCTGATTTTCCAAGAGCTAACATCTCATCTGTTGTTTTTGTGATCCTAGATTTATGGTAACAACAGTGAAACAGAGAAAACTCATCCGTTTTTTTTTTTTTTTTTTGGTGTGTCCAAATTCTTGGCAGCCTGGCAATTTAGCAAAATGGAAAACTGGGGGTTTCTAAAATTAGGTTAAAGGTAAAGTTTTGCTACGCAAAAGAAACACACTCATAGAAAACCCAAGTCAAGCTAAGACATTTTAGTGCTCCACAACAAAGTAGCTTTTCCCCAGTTTTGGTGTTGAAACTGGGTTGTTTCATGTCATATTGCCATCTTGATTAGCTACACCTAACCACTACGCATTTCATTGAATGACACATAATGATACACGAGAATCTAGAAATGCATGGTTCTGACCAGTGAAAATGAATTGAGATGGTATGCTACTTATACATAACTCCATGATATTCTGGTAATCGAAGGCAGTTTGAGAATGAGCTGACACTGACAGAGAGTCCACTTTGTTTCCTGTGGGCCCTCCATGGGCAGACCAAGGGCATTTGGCAAGTGCTTTACCCTAGTAAGTGTAAGTCAGGCAGAAAAGAGGGGGCACATGATCCCCTGAGGCATTCTCCCTTAATTTCTCCTTAAGAACTAGGTCATACAAGATGATGGGTGCTGTCCCGGACTTTCTGTGTTTTTTTTTTGAACATCATGAATAACTTATCAGTCTTGCTCTGCTCTAGAGGCATAAGTGTGTCGGACACAGGGAAGCCCTTGTTGACAAACCCTTTCCCACATTTCAAACATCAAATTTCATTATTAAGCACAGCATCGGGCTTTTCATATGGGAGAGGCAGGAGCACATCTCTGAGCATAACTGATATGGATTCAGTTATGCCTCCACGCTAATGCACTTCCCTTTCTGTGCTCTTAAATTGTATTGATGATTTCATCAGTACAGATACAAATGCATCTTGCTCTTTGCCATATGCTTGGGTGAAAGAGAAGATTTAGATCTGTGGCTGCTCTTTAAATAGTCCAGCAGGTCATGGCCTCTTAAATTCAATTTAACCCATGGGAGTGACTACATCAGACAATGTAGTTCTCAGAGACAAGCTGGGTGATTATTATAGATAAAAGGGGGCATGAAAAACAGCCCATAAACAGAAGCTCAGTCTAGATAAACCAGCTTTACGATCATGAACTACCCCTCTTTCTTCCCTGAAATACTGTAGTTGAAAAGGTGAGAATAGAAGATTGTTGTTGAAAAGCTTTTCCAAACTAAATATATTTCCTTTTTTTTAAAAACTGTGTATAAAAGACACATCCTTGTTTGAATTCTGCCTTACTCTCCCTCCCTTTCTACTTCATCACTTGACGTGTAATAATTTAGATTTCTTTGCCTCTCAAACCAACCTTTTCCTGACATCTGGATTATATTAAGTGGTGTAATTGTCTTGTATCCTGTCTGCCTTGCATTTGCATATGATGTTTTCTAGTGTCAGGTAAGGACTTAAAAAACATTTTGCTCATTATCATTTAGATAAGTGGAATATATAGATATATCAAACCAACACTCAGTATTCCCTCGTCATAAACCTCCAACATTCAATGCATACAATAAAAAGACTCTCCAATTAACAAACCTATCAGGAAACTAACTAAAATAGAAACCATTCTTTCTCTTTGTGTTCCACTGCAAACTGCAGTGCGATCCCTAAATGATTTTTGTGTTATATGCTGTTGATCATGTCAAAATATCACAGGTTAGATTATAAACTAGCAAGCTTGGATGTCTGCTGTGTTCATCAGTGGGGACTCTGGTAGCTGAGATAAAAAACATGACAGAAAAACTGAATGTATCAGTTGAGTGAAAATTGTATGCATTTGTCCGTTTATCTGAGAGTTGACTGAGTTCAATAAAAAAAAAGAAGCAACAATTTAAATTAAAAACGTCATTTTAATTGTATCATACTTGTCTATACCATAAGGATTTAAATGGAAAATAGTTGTACATGGAGTTTCTCGTTCTTGTTTAGCCTTGTCTTGAACTGTCTCTAAGTGAGAAAAGCACACCAAGGTGCATGCACCACTGAATAAATCCCATTTGTATCTCATATCTGGAGATCCCAAAAAACATGCCATTGCTTTTACTCCCTTAGTGTACAAACAAGGCCATCAACTCAGGCAACAAAGAAGTCCTAATGGTCTGCTGAAAGATGAATTATTCATCTGGACTAGGTTGTATCTGCAAATTTCTTTTGCAGGCACATATTTTATTGCCCAACTTGGCTCTGTAACAACAGCTGGACAAAACTGAGACTGATAATGACTGCGGGTACAGGTTATACCTCAAGTCTGTTTGTCATGACATACCATTTAAGTTATCATGTGTAGCTCCATTAGCCCTATACCACAGTGCTAATGGTAGAAGACTCCTCTGACTTGCCCTGCCTGCTGGGCAATGACTTGAGATACTCCAGGTGTCTGCGGGCGTCCTCCTGATTAGCCCTTACATAGTAGACCAGGTAGGAGATGACCATGGTGAACCAGCCGAACATAACAACCAGCATGGCCACATCTGTAGTCCTCTTCATCACCATACATAGGTCTATGTCTGGTTCCAATAGGAAGGCAAGTCCTTGAACGCCTATTTCTTCAGGATCAGAAGTCTGGCACACAATGCCCGTCAGTGACGCAGGCTCCAGGTTCACACGCGGCAAAGCCATCTGCAAATTGCAGTCACAATGCCATGGATTGTTTGTTAGGTTGGCGCGAGCTTGCAGGCCCTCAAAAGCGTCTGGGTTAAAGTTAACTAATTTGTTTGAAGACAGATCCAAGAACTGTAATGAGGAGGTGAGGCCTTTGAACGCGCCGGGTTCTAGCTGGATTAGTTCGTTGTGTGATAGGTCCAGTTCAACCAGATGGGTTAAGCTTGCAAACGCATTTGTTGGAACTGTGGTGAAGAGGTTGAAGTCCAGGTAGACACGTTGTGTGTCATTGGGGATGTCAAGCGGGATCTCCGTGAGCTGCAGATTGCTGCAGCGCACCGTCTTACCACCACTCTCGCTCTCAGAGCAGTAGCACCTCTTGGAACAGGTGGTGGCAGCATGATGGAAGCAGAAGGTCATTAAGACCAAACTGTGCAGCAGCAAACACATGACCACCGAGTGGCGCAGAACCCAGTCTGCAAGTAGGGGCATCGTGGGATACGGGCATGCTCCAGGAAGTACGACCTGGGCAGAGGGCTGAAGTCCACATCAACCACTCCAGTTATTGTTGAACCTACGGCATAGAAGCAACAGAGTTACAAAGCCATGCTTTGAACAAAGAGAAGAGCAGATTAAATACTTTTCAACTGTAAAACCATGGGGAATTAACAACATTCTACAGAGGCGGTAGTGTCACTCATAGGACGTGCAGTTTGTCTAATTGCAGTGTGGAGGCAGCAGGAAAGCTGCATGCTCATATCAGTTCTTGGTGGTCAGAAAAAAAAAGCAATTTGTTGTATTTCCTAGAAAAGTTAAAGGATCAAATGTTTCCTTCAACCCAGCACAATAAGCAAGCACAGAAAATACTTTGGTGTCACTGTGCCTCTTTTATAATTGACATCCCTGAAGTGCTGGGCTATTTCAGTACACACACACTGGCATTAACATAGTGATGTGATACCATGTGGCACAAAATGTTCCAAGCCAAATGCAAACTAAATCTGACTAAATTTTCAACAGAGTTTACATTTTTCCTGTTTTAAACTTTCCTAGCCTGGTATCAGTTCGTCTAGTTACTAGTTCATGAGGTCATTTAGTCAGAAGTGCAAGTAACACAGAGCTTGTCTGTCTGTCCTGTAATATACACTTTATATTTTGTAGGCTCGGCTATTGAAAATAGCAGGCGAACCAACTTTAACACACTTCATTAATAGCTGATCAGAGCTACCTCCTATCCTGTTACTAATCCTCTTAAGAAAAAAAAAGCTCCCTCAGTCAGTGTACTATCAGAGTGAGCCACCCAATCCTTTTGTTGAGGTAAATGCTAACAATATAAACAGTGACAAGGGCAACAAAACCCACAATGTGACAGCCGGTCTTGTTTGGGATAAAAAGAACGAAGGAATCAAACCAGATTTCTCATTTCTTACAAATGATAAGAGATGTACAAGTTCCACCTACCAAGATTAAGAAATTAAATCAACCTCTAAGTACCTCAAAATATCACATGACAGTTTGGGGGTGGGGGGTTAGGACAGTGTGTAGAGGCACTGTTTTTGTGTCAGTGTGTGTGTGTGTGTTTGGTCTCTCGTACTAGTATCGCTACAGACTCATCAAGGCCAAGCATAGCAACTTTCAAATGATTTCTCTTGAACTCAGTGTCAGCTGAGTGTATGACTAAGTGCAACAGCCAGGCAGAAGCAGCTGAACATCCACGTATAAGGTCTTGCATGGTTAACATAATGCTCCAGTAAAGGCTATAGTTTTCCCATCACATTGCATGCCAGCCTTTTATTTTGCTGAGAGATAATGGGGTAGCAGAGGAGGAGGGCTGGAGATAAAGAAGGAGAAAGCATTTGGGTAAGAAGTGAAATTGGACACATGAGCACGGGGTTGGGAGAGAAAGAACGATATCATGGAGATTTAAGCAGAGGGGTAACATTACAATGACAACACAGAGAACATTGGTGACACTGATGAGATATCGAGGAGAAGGGCAAATGTTGGTAAGGAAGCTGAGGAACAGAGCTGGCAAGAAAAAATAAGCAGGAGGGCAATGAAGCAAGTCGTCTGTGTATGAGATGAACACCTAAGAGAGGCTGTAAACCTGATGAGTGTGGGGCACCAGTAAAAAAGAAAAAAAAAACAATACAAACATGAAGAAAAAGCGATTTTCCACATCAACTCCACTCTTGCCTCTTACTGTCATAAACAGGGAGAGCAATAAGTCGGATGGTGGCTCCGTCAGTATTTATAAATTAATGGACCTTTTTCTGTCATAAATTACCACCCTGCTTTTAATTTGCACAATAAATTCAGCCCTCTTGCAGCCACAGGTGACTCTAACTTCATAAATTCGCTGCTCTCGGATCAGCACTGACAAGTCTCTGGCACCAGTTGTATGAGGAGCAATAATATGGACTCAAACCCAAACATCAGAGGTACTGAAGTGCCACCTGGATTTATGATGTTAATATCTTCTGTGATGCCGTGCTTTTCTTATGTATGGATCTGACCTATTTATGGCACCCTTTTACAGCCATAAAAATGGCCTTCTTGTGACATAGGTTGCTGGTTTCTAATAGAGTAATCAAAAAAAGACGAGGATGACAATAAGGGAAAGAGGGAAACCAAAGCATCCTTGAGATATTTAACTTCAAACTGTGGCTGTAATGGGATTTCACTGCTTAAAGATCTATCCAGTAATGAACATTGGCCAATCTGTATTATTGTACGTGCAATTTTTGTTCTTTAGAGCACAAACTCTTCCAGGCAGACTTCCTTCGCACCATGAGGGGAAAAAAATCCTCCTTAAATAGTGTACATATACACACTGTCAATGCAGAGCAGTCAGCTCTGGCATAGTGTGCCAGAGAGAAGAAAAGGTGTGCACTGGCAGTTATATAGCACATTATTTATATTCTCAGTATAAAGTTGAATACGTCTTCAAGATACTCAGAATCTTTACATTAAAAACAACAAAAGCGTTGCCATAAAATGTGCAAAAAGTATTGATGAAATTTAAAATTGTACTCAATACAAACATCTGGTTGAAAATTAACTCGAAATAGAGATGATGCCCAGTGGAAACCAATACCCTTGTTAAGTTCTCCTTTCATTCTATATTAGTCAGCACTTATTTCTACCGCGAGCTAATGATTGAAATCGCGATTCTAAAACTGAGCAATGTGGCTCTCTTTAATGGATTAAAATGCACAGATGTCAACAAAATCAGAAACATACGTATCGATCAAATATCGCTCACACTCACGTCTTTGCCGCTGTTCCTCTCCCTCCCATTATGTGTTTTCGAACAACTGCTCCAACACAATGTCGTCCACCAGATCAATGCGCTCTTCATTCCGCGGCTCAACCGGAATTATTGGTTTGCTTCCATCAGGTCCTCCCGCTGCGCGTTAAACTTGCGCCGAAAGCCGCTCCGGTGGCAACCACGACGCGCCAAATGCTCCCGATCTGCACCTCGGGGTTCGCTGAATGGGTGCAGCCTTTTAGTCTCCACGCAACCAGAAAAACTAGGCGACATTGCCCGAGCCAACTCGAACTGACAAGCACGACGGCGCGAGGGCTAGACTACTCTGCTCCATGATGATGAGAAAAAAAAGAAAGAAATTACTGATATTAACCCACGGACAAGTTTGACAGGCACAGGACGCGCAATGCATTTACGCACAGAGGGAAGACCGTGGAGGGGCATATCCGGCTGCCGCTGGAAGTGGCTGAGTGCATACAGTTGGCTGCATTTTATGTAATGGTCTAACTTAATGCATTCACATGCATCTGTTGATTGCCCTGCGTGAAGTGGATTCGACTTGCATGATGCATCAGGTGCCTGTAAATGAGTAGCTACCCCTCCCACTCCCACTCATACAAATACACAGAAATGATCTCATACACAGTGTGTTGCTCACAAATGGAGCGGCCAGACTGGCATCCTGCACTAATCATGCTTGATCTGATGCTTGTTGTTTCAAACATGCAGCCTGGCTGCCAGGACTGTGGATCTTTGGCCGTCCCTTTTCCTGCCTGCTGCCAGCCGATAAGGAAGCCCAATCAAATCCACAATGAGAAAAGACGTAGACCAGAGTGGGAGAGTCAGCCAAGCAGCTCGTCGTAAGGTTTTTAAAGGAATTGAAATCAATAAAGTAGGATACTACATCTAAACTCTTTCGCTGGTGCTTCCTGACAGAGTACTTATGATCAACTGCTTTCTTTCTTTCTTATACTTTGAATTTCGTGTCATATTTCTTTCTGAGTCAGTCCAGTGAAATCTAAGTTGCAAGCACTAAGAAATCGACGAATGAGCTTCTCTGGTGATCAATGTATGACAGAAATAGAAACACAAACACAAAGCATCTTTGATATTTATAACTTTAAATGCAAGATTTTAATGCATCTATAATCAGATTTCAGTACTCTTTGATCCTATCATAAGCCATTAACAGGACAAATGTACTCCCAACATATCCTTTTGTTGTTATGGCGGTAATTAGGCTGATTATTTGCTTTTTTTTGGTGTTTAGGTTAAAGTAAGCTTTTTACAATTTGATGTTGTTTTTGTCCTATTAGTGTCTAGTTGGTAGTAAAGCCAACATAATACATGTGTGTCACATAAAATATGATTTTCATTCTTACTGCTCCTTTTACAGCCTTGCGATTATGAGGCTGCTCTTGTCAATTAGAAGAAGATCAGATAGGTGGGGAAGCCTATGACAGGGAAACAGCAGAAAACAGGATTACTCTCCTCATCGACAGAGGAGAGTGCACTGGCAGGCAGTCTTTCCCAGCTTTATCAGATTACCCCAAATGCTCCAGTGTGGTTGGCAGCTATGGGCTCTGCATTAAAAACCAAGCATTAGTCCTGTTAGACTACCCTTTCAAGTGGGTTAGAATTTCCTTTTTTCCATCTTGTTAACTCTTTTCATCCAGCCTGTCAAATATCTCAAAGCAGATTCAGGCATTCTCTGGTACCTTTGCAGGTGGCAGACCTGCAAGCTAACATTAAGCCATGAAGGCAAAGTGCTGAGTGAGAATTTGACTGAAAAAAATGCTTGTACAAAGTTTTAACAGTGTCATCTCTGTGTGCCCTGAGTTGCAGAGGAACAAAAGGACTCATATTTATAAGATCTTTCTCTTTCATTCTCATTTTTTATCCTGCATTCTATAGCTTACTCACAGAAAGTCACTTACATGCATACCAGTAAGCACCATATAACCTTAAGTACACACGAACACACACACACACACACACACTGCCTTTAGCTCCCACATCCCTGAGCAAGATCAAAGTCCCGCCATGTCTTTGTGAATACGACATTAACCGGTTTTATTTATTTATTTCCTTGCCTGTCTTGAACCTTTTTAATCAAAAGCTGCGAGAACAGTGTGTTAAAAGGATTTCCCTGCTACTGCAAGTTTCAGGCAGGTCACATCACTTCAGCCTGCCTGTGAAGAGTCCTGTCTTTGAAGTCTGATATCATTGACATTAAGGAAACAATGGAGTTCCTATATGAAAGTGTTGTGATATTCATTTGAGCCTTGTTGAATTCCCCTCTGACAGAGCTGTGGATGGTTGAATCTTATCAAAAGCATTCAACCACAAGGCCTGGAGTCTTAAATCCCCAGCAAAAGCAGATTATGAACAGTTTATTGTTGTCTGTAATTCACAACTCTTGACAGGTGTTTCCGTAAAGATAAGGCTATGTCATTTTTAAAGAGCTTGTGTTCATTTACTGATTCCTAATATTCTTTTATTGATCTGCTCTAGACATCCTTTATGTACTCCCACCGTACATTGTAGTAGGATCCCCGTTCAACATCTGTCAGAAATTCAGACGGGAATTCTGCTGTTTCCGTTTGTCTTTAGGGTTTTAACAGGTTATCATTTCAGGGGTACGTAAAATGAAGAGTTCATTACAGGTACCCCTGAGAATACCCTTCAGGGGTGAAAATACAACACCAATCCCAAAGAATTGCAATACTGTATACAGTGTAAATAAAAACAGAACGCAGTGTTTTTCAAATCACATAAAACAATATTTCCTTCACAGTTTAACATAGAAAACACGTAAAAGTCCGACATTTGACTATTTCGGGAAATTGATAAGTTAATCTGGAATTCGATGGCTGCGACACATCTCAAAAAAGATAAATGGCGCAACAAAAGACTGGAAAAGAAAGTGGCACGAAAAAGTAACAGCTGAAGTAACATGTTGCAACTAATTATGTTGATTGGCAATTTGCCAGTAACATGATATGGGTATACCAATAACTAGTTTCTCAGGCAGAGGTACAGAAATAAAGATGAGCAGAGGTTCATCAATCTGCAAAAAACTGCATCTGTATATTTTAAAAAAAGTTTCAGAATGAAGTTCCTAACCTTAAAATAGGAGTTTTATGATTCCATCATCTATGTTACACAATATCCTGAAAAGATTCCAAGAGTCTGGAGACATCTCTGTGAACAGCTAGAAATCAGTTTCAGATGGCTGGGATCTTCAGGCCCTCGGGCAGCTCTGCATTAAAAAACAGGCATGATTCTGACAGTGCATGGGCTGGGGAACCCTTTCAGAAATCATTTACTGTAAACACAGTTTGACATGACAAACACAAATGCAGGTTAAAGCTCTATCACACAAAGAACAAGCCATAAGTGAACATAATCCATAAATGCTGCCATCCTTTTTAAGCCAAAGCTTATTTAAGATGGACTGAGGCGTGGAGGAAAACTGTTCTGTGGTCAGACAAATCGAAATTTGAAATTCTTGGTCAAAGCATCACCCAGCTGGGGCCTTTCTGTGTGGAGTTTGCATGTTCTCCCCGTGTATGCGTGGGTTCTCTCCGGGTACTCCGGCTTCCTCCCACTGTCCAAAAAATCATGCATGTTAGGTTGATTGGCATCTCTAAATTGTCCTTAGGAGTGAGTGTGAGCGTGCATGGTTGTTTGTCTCGTATGTCTCTATGTGGCCCTGCGATGGACTGGCGGCCTGTCCAGGGTGTACCCCGCCTCTCGCCCATTGACTGCTGGGATAGGCTCCAGCCCACCCGCGACCCGATCGACGGATTCAGCGGTATAGATAATGGATGGATGGATGGATGGATGGGTCAAAGCATCACCCTCAGGGCTAAACAGGAAAGGAACCATCCGGCTTGTTATCAGCGCTCAGTTCAAAAGCCTGAATCTCTAATGGCATAGGGGTGCATTAGTGCCTAATGGAACTGACAGCTTGCACATATGAAAAGGCTTCATTAATGCTCAAAGATATATGCAAGTTTCAGAGCAAGATATGCTCCCATCTGGACAACACCTTTTTCAGGAAAGGCCTCATATATTTCAGAAAGACACTGCTAAAGTGCATGCTGCATCTATTACAACAGCATGGCTTCACGGGTTATAGACCCACCTGCCTGAAGTTCAGACCTTTCCCGAGTTGAAAAGATATGGCGGCACTGGTTGAAAAGATTTTTTATACCTGTTGAGCAGCTAGATTCCCATGTTTACAGACTGTTGTCAAAAGAAGCTAAAGTGGTAGGGAAATGTCTGACTTTCTACATTTAATATGTTTTCTCTGTCCTCTATTATTGATCAAAAATAAATTAGTTTATGAGATTTGAAAATGATTGCCCCATGTTTTTATTTAACATTTTACACAGCAGTCTAACCTTTTTTTTTTTAAATAGGGTTGTATTTTTAGTTTTTTTTTCCTGAAAAATAACGTTAAATAATCGTATCATACGTAAAGCTCACACTTTCAGTTTCTCTCAGACTAATGAAAGAGAGTCTGAAAGTGGCTTTCCTGCTTCCGAGATGATCACTAAAGTCGGCAACGTAAATTTGTGTGATAAACGATGTTTCCTGTCTTGTGGCAAACTTTTGGTTGTGGGTATTCAAAGCTTTAACAAGGGTAGGGATGATAGTTATGCTTTGAGCTAAATGCTAGCATCAGTGTTTGAGTTGTCACGGTAACAATGTCAGCATGTTTATGCTAACATGCTTTGCATCAGTGTTTACTACATTCACCTTCTTTGTTTGGTGCATGTTAACGTTTGTCAGTAAGCACCACAGTGTAAAGAAACTAGACCTCAGATAAGGGCTGTGACTTTAGCTTCGTAGTACTGGAAGATGAGAAAACGCTCGCTTGAACTGCTCATATGTTGAACGTACAGGCAAAAAAGGCTAGAAACTACTGTTAAGTTTGAGAAACATGTTGTGGCTATATTTGCAACAGCAAGTGCACATGATGGGGTGTCAGATTCGAGGCTTATTTACAGCCTCTGTAAAAGTTAAGTTGTTATAGTTTGCTGGAGTTGGCTGCCAACTCAGGTCAGGGGTGGCTGACGCTTTTTTCCACTGCCCTTTTGAGGTAATTAATTACTCTCAGTCCTTTATTGTTTGTCTCAGACGTATTCACAATGACGGCCACGGAGGGGTGTTCACCTTAAAGGTCATGTTGTGGACTTCCAAGGACACAGCTGGTAAAATGTGACGGTCAAAACATGAGCCGAAAGGAAAACATGGACCTCGGTGTTGCAAACGCTACAGGTCTGACTCGGATGCAGAATTACAGCCTTTAACACACAACGTCAGGTTATGGCATGTCAAAAGATGAAATATTCACGAATATTGAACATTCGGCCTGAAAAGCTAAAACTGACTGAGCTTCAAAAAAAAAAAAAAAAAAAGTTGAATGATAAATATGGACATTATGCCCACCATGCCCTATTTGCTGTTGGTCATTAAACTCCCACAGGGAGCCATGGGTGTGGTCTGTGGCAGGAAATGCTGTAGTTACTTGGAAAATGTGGGTTGAAATTGAGCAAACTGGCTTAAGCACACTTTATCGGAGGATACACATTGCCAAGTCTAGCGCTGACTCTTCTCAAAGAACAGTTGTGTTAACCACGCAGGTTGAAACATTTGATCGATAAAGCAGGGGCGGAACTAGAAGAGCGATAACACTCTCTCTTCCTGCTGCCTGTTTGCTTAGCTAATCGTAAAGACTGGAAGCAGGTGGCAGCTAGCCTCGGTCCATCAATAAGAAAATGAACGCCCGACATTCTGAATCTGTCAGTATAAAAACCGTAGTTTGAAATGTCAGTGGTCAAGAGCTCTCAATTGTCTTGTATTTTATGGAACCCGTAAAAGGGAGCTCTGACATCCTTGTCAAGCGTTGTCGATTGGAGCCCCTGTTTACCCATCACACTTTGTCCTTATATGTCAAAAGGCCATCAAGCCGTGGTGAACAGCCCTTTCAGACAGATACCAACATAGCTGTGACACTTTAAGGTTCTCTATACCCCACTTTGCCGACAGTCAAGCTTCATCGGGCAAAAGAAAACACAGAGCCATCAATAAATAAACAGGAAAGCAGGTGGTACTGAGAGCCCTTCCATCTACTTTGCAGGGTGACTATTTTTGGATGCTAAGTACTTAGTATTCCCAGTTTCAAACTGCCCACTTGTGCTTGATAAGAGGAGGTCTATGCCAGTGTGTCACAGGGTTAGAATATTAATGGCATGGTTGCAATTAAGGAAATATGCAACTGAATTGAAGATTAAGTGAAAATGATGCATTCTTATAATAGATGCACTTCAAAAGTTGCTAAAAGTCTTGGCAGCAGTTGATGGAACATCTTCTACATATATTTATCTACTGTAATTATTTTGTCAGGATGTATACTTATACCGTAAACCTGCAGTGTGGACGTTATTGACATTGGAATAATTATCTAAACAGCTTGTGACATGTAATAATTGGAATTCATGCTTGTAATGAAACACTTTCTTCTTTAAACTGGAAGGCTTCACTTTCAAACCAAAGTTGGTTTCATTTGGAGAATTTGAATTTTTCTTATGGAACTTCTTAGGTTTTCTATCACATAAGCTTTGTCGTGCTATTTGCTGTAGCCGACTCCATCTCAGTCACTATGGTCGCTCCCCGATTGTGCTCTTGCAAATCAGTAATTGCTTGTTGATGCGGAACCAAAACATTTTCACGAATTTAAGAAAACGAATAGCATCAGACTCCGAATGAAAAGTACCAATTTGCCGTCTCGGGAGGCTGGCACCAAGGATCAAATTACAGCCTCCAGTTTAACATCTTGGTTTTGTGAGGAGCCCCCGAACAGAAGATATGTTTTAGACTCTGGCAACCTTTTCATTAACAAGTGCTTTAGCACATTTCTGGATTCTAACTGCACTGCTTGTTCACCCGTTGCTTTTTCAAAACAAAAAGGATGCTGAAGGCCAAATTAGTCCACTCTAAGCTTCGAAAACAGCAGTGCACAAATCATTGGACATTTCCATCTTTTATATGATGCCTGTTGTGCTGAATGTAATAGATTTTCATCTGTCTGTGAATCTCCCACACTGTGACTTTAAAAGAGTGGTTAAGCATTTTAATAGCTACAATTTGTGCTGTTACACTGGGTCATATGTTGGACCAATTTTTAAACCTATTATTTTGTTGTCAATGTGAGGTTGTCAGGCAACTAAAGCAAAAACCAATTTAAAACCACAAATGTGTCTCTTTACATTGTTTTTTTTTCGTGAATTTGAAAAACGAATGTATTATCTTAAATTGTAGCCTTAAGAGGCCCTGGATTGTTTTTTAATACTTTGTATCCAGACTGGCTCCTTTTTCATCTGTCAAGGCTATTAGTCATAAGCTAAACTCTCTTCTCATCTTCAAGAAGCCTCATATATAATGAATGGACATGAGAGTGGTGCTGATCTTCTTCAAACTGTCTGTAATTAGCAAATATGAGTTTGATATGCCACTCAACAGTACTGTGCTAATCTAGATTGAGATTATAGTCATTACAGTGTTCTAATCTAGGTAGAGATTATAGTCATTACAGTGTTCTTAAAGAAGTTAAGTTCTCATATGTAGGTGGTCACAGTTACTCTCTACTTTGCTTGGAAAAATACAACATTTTAATCCCAATTTTTCTCTTTTCCAGCTGCAGAGGAATTAAAAACTTTAAATGATGAAAGTAAAAGGTCCATTTCACAATAGGGTAAGAAAGAGGTAAACTAGCACAGTCTTTCATATACCTTAAAGGGGATAGATATATCTTTGTAGTTGTACAATCAAACAATGACGTGTGCTTGCACTTTGATTTGTGCGTTGTGGGTTTACCTGTGTTCACACATTGCACCTGCTGGTTTACAGCAGTTCAAGTGAAGTGGCTCCATCCTATTATTATGCCAAGGTCAGATGAGTGGGTAGCAGAGGAAGACTGATAAGAATGGTGGATTGGTTCGATAAATCAGGTTACTGCTTTTCCATTGATTGAATGCCACTGAGTCAGAAATATGATGACCCATGTTTTCTTGGTATTGAATAAAATCCAACTTGTTCTACGTGTTGCTCCCTTGAAACATTGAACCTCTGACTATGTTTACCTCAGCAGAACACAGCAGTAAGAGAAGAAAAGCTTTGAATGATACATAGCTGAAAAACACATCAGCCACAGGATATCATTAAAACACAACAGCACTCCTCTGGGAAAATAAATCCATTAACCAAAGAGTAGCTTTTAGGCAGCTATCATGTGTGTATTTAATGTGTGCAAATGTGTGGGACATATCAGAGAAAGAGATTTGCGGAGGATGGATATAGATAAATAAAGCAAAATTAGCACTTTGGTAAAAAGAGGAACATCACACAACAAGGAGCACATTCTTTTGCAAGTAGGACTTTGTATCTATGAGCAGTCTGAATTTCAGTAAAGGTTTTTACCTTCAGAAAACAACAGGTGCCAACAATCATTAGGTTATTAAAACTGGGCGTCTTTCCCTTTTTCACCAAAATCAAGTCAAAATTAGATGTAAATGAAAACACTGCAACTTATTTTATGATGGTAAATCCTGAATTGATTACGAAGCTGAGATTTACATAGTGTCTCTGATCCCTGTAAATTCTAATCACATTGAGATTTAAAGAACAAGGTAAACTTTTAAAAAGATTATTCTAAAACTTGTCCCTAATGAGTGGGTTGCAAATCAAGTTTGATTCTAACACTGTTTTGCTCTGAAACAGTATGTAATTATGTAAACAGACCTGTGGACAGTCAATAAACTGTTAATATATGGTCTAAATGTGTATGGCTGTATTGTCATAACATTCTTTCTCTAGGCAAATATAGTTTTATTGACAGTTAGTATCAGATTATTTAGGAAATTTGCTCTGTGTATACTTCTAGCACATATTTAAATTTTTTTTAAACTTGAGAAGCTGATTGGCCGTAAAACACAAAGGCGGGTGTATACTACTTTTGCTGTCAACTATTGGTTCTTTACTAGAAGAGAGGCGGATTTACGTTCATCATTGGAGGAAAGCATCACGAGGTCCGTCGTCTGATTGGCGAACATAGTCGGCGGGAGACGGTGAAACAAAATTTTGAAAATTCAAGGAGGCTCCTTGTTTCCCTCGGCGACAAAAAGGTTCCACAGTTATTTTGAGGGTTAGCTCGTACCTGTTTATCAAATTGTAAGCGTAGTTTGTAATATTTGCAAGCAATAAATACAAGAAGAATGGCTGAACCGCTGAAGGTAATTTCACTGTCAGTTTGATATTTCCTGTTTTACTTGTTTGCTTACAGCGACTCGTTGTAAAAGCAACAAAACCGTTAACTTTAGCTAGCTAACATCCCTTAGCTACATTAGCAGAAGTCTCGTTTACGATAAGTAAGAAGTTGTAGTTCGTGATTTAAATACTTACAACCAGACTTTGCAATATGCACTGATCTGATCAAAAACAGAGCTTTGCTTAGTGGTACCCCTTTCAGTAACGTAATACATCCTTTCTCAGACACATGGCACAGTTCCATATGTGATTACCACAAATGTTCAGGACTGGGATCAATCAATTCGCTCGTCTAAAACATAAACTATATATTTACATCAAGCTGCATCTCTTTCCATGCCTATTACAATGGTGTAGCCCATATATGGCATTCATCTCAGACTAAGAGCTTGAATAAGGGCAACTGGACTTCTTCCTTTATTCAAGTTCTTCGGATTACCATAACCCGGATGAGCGAGAATCTACATCAATATATACGCCGTAATGTTTTAGGTTCTGTTTGTCTATATTAGAATTCTTCATTGAATCGCCACAGCGGTGTGAAGCCGTTTGATCCAGTGGTACTGCAGATGTTGTTCTTCATTATAGGGATACAAACCCCTGTCTTGACCTGAAGTTTAAATCAAATGATAACTTGTGTCATGTCCAACAGGCCTTTTTGGAAAACAAGCCAGTGGCAAAGACAAAGAAAGATGACAAGCGGCTGTCAGTGGAAAGGATCTATCAGAAGAAGACGCAGCTGGAGCATATTTTGCTCAGACCAGACTCCTACATAGGTTCTGTAGAGCCTGTAACCCAAGTAAGCAATATCTGGCCATATTTATACAAATATGCATGGATTTAAGTCCTTGGGTAAATCTTGCAGGATTTAATGTGAATAATTTTGTTTTCACTCCAGTGCTGCAGGATGTTGATTAGGAGAACAAAGTAGAACGTACAAACATCATTAACTGACTTCTTCTTTTAGCAAATGTGGGTGTATGATGCGGATGTTGGACTGAACTGTCGGGATGTGACGTTTGTACCTGGGCTTTACAAGATTTTTGACGAGATCCTCGGTGAGTAAATGGCTTTCGCAATTTAAATGATGTACGATGTTCGACATCTTGTGAAAGGGCCGTCTTTGCTTAAACCCTTTTTGTTAAATTCCCCCACCAGTAAACGCGGCTGACAATAAGCAGAGGGACAAGAGCATGTCCTGCATTAAAGTCAGCATTGATGTGTGAGTAATTTATAACACTGCACCACCAGTTCAGGTCTTAAAATGCATTGCAATTCTACCAGTGTCTCTTTGCTTGTCATGGCCCTATACAGCTTCCCTTGAGATGTGTGTGTATATATATATATATATATATATATATATATCATATCATATCATATCATATGTGTATTTTCTTAGTGAAAACAACACCATCAGTGTATGGAATAATGGGAAGGGGATTCCCGTGGTGCAGCACAAGGTGGAGAAGGTTTATGTGCCTGCCCTCATCTTTGGACAGCTCCTTACTTCCAGTAACTATGATGATGATGAGAAGAAAGTCACTGGTGAGACCGACTGTTTTTATTTTATTACAGTAAAGAATATTTTAGTTTATTATTCCAAATTTAGGGCCTTTTGGACATTGGGTCTGATTGCATCTTGAAATCATGACATGTGAAGACATTGTTGAGGTACAACCAATCTGGAGTCATCAGCAACATGAGCAACATTTGCTCATGCTGTTTAAAGTGTTAAAAAAAAAAAGACCTAAATTCGTTTGTTAGAATTATTACTGATGATGACGTTAATAAGTGCATAGATTTCACTCAAATGGAGTTTGAATTGAATCCCTGGTTAATGAAAGGTCTTTTTGTCCAAGCATATAACAACTGACATCCATACTCGTTCTTTAGGTGGACGTAATGGATATGGTGCCAAGCTTTGCAACATCTTCAGTACAAAGTTCACCGTAGAGACTGCCTGTAAAGAGTCAAAAAAGTTCTTCAAGCAGGTAGGAAGAACAATGAACCACATTTGCCTTTTTATTTACATTCCAACTTGTAAAATATGCCTGTTAACAATTCTTGTATGTCTTCCAGACTTGGTATGATAACATGGGCAGAACGGGGGATTCAAACATCAAACCTTTGGATGGAGAGGAATACACTTGCATCACCTTCAGGCCAGATCTTTCCAAGTTTAAGATGAGCGTCCTGGACAAAGACACCGTAGCTCTGATGACCAGGAGGGCCTACGACATTGCTGGATCCTCCAAGGGTGTCAAGGTGTTCTTCAATGGCAAGAGGCTGCCGGTAAGACAATTAAAATACATACATTTGGCTTAAATGTTCTCAACAAGGGATTTCTCTCAAAGTCAGGTATAAAGTTTGAAGCTGAAATATGTCTCAGATTGACTTCTTTGAGGCAAGAAAAGTCTCAGTTGTTAGGGTCCATCCGTTGGCTCTGTAATGACTCTCTAAGTGTTTGGAGCCTTGGTGTGTAATTCAGAGACGCGTGGTAGAAGTAAACAGCTTCTGCCGAGATCCTGCCAGCTTTTTAGCATCGTGACGCTTATAATATCCGAAGAAAAAATATTAAACTTCTAGGCTTTTCCATGATTGTGTGCTTTTGTCTTAAACTTTTCAAATTACATCTTTTTTTCCAGGGGAGCAAACTATGTGTAGAGCATCATGTTGTATTATTCTTGTGATTTAAAAATGGTGGTTTCTCATTTGGAGTATGCTTGATATATATATATATATATATATATATATATATATATATATATTTTGTCACATGAGTAAGGGGTAAATCTTGCTCTGAAACTCCAGGTTACAAATTTTCGAAACTACGTGGACATGTACGTGAAGGACAAGGTGGATGAGCTGGGCAGTCCCCTCACTGTGATCCATGAGACTGTCAATGAGCGCTGGGAGGTCTGCCTCACCATGAGCGAGAAAGGTTTTCAGCAAGTCAGCTTTGTCAACAGTATCGCCACAACAAAGGTAACGTCTCGTTGTATTAGACTCTTTGTAGCGCATGCATTGTGTAAAAGAGTAATTAATGAATTAGTTGTGGATTCTTACTCGCATGCCAAATGATCAATTTGAGATTTTAAGTGGTTTGTTAGAACAGTGGGCCAATCATAACTTTCTTGCTTTGTCAGCCACATCTATAAAGAGGATCTATAAAGCATTTTCACTCTGAAATACTAGACCAGTGTTTTTGGCAGTTAAGTACAGGTTTGGCTGCTCTCCAGGCCACTTAATGTCACCGTGATTAAGATTTACCACATTTATTCTGTAAATGGGTTTTATTTATTTATTTATTTTTTGCTTTGAATCTTAGGGAGGCAGACACGTGGACTATGTGGCTGATCAGGTGGTTGGTAAGCTCATTGAAGTGGTGAAGAAGAAAAACAAAGCTGGTGTGGCTGTCAAGCCTTTCCAGGTACAGTCGGCTCACTGTAAACTTCTTCCCCATCTGTAATAGAGATGGACGATTGAAATGTTTCTTAAAATGCATGCCTTTTTTTACATGCTTCCACTCCTTCTCCATATAGGTAAAGAACCACATGTGGCTGTTTGTCAATTGCCTCATCGAAAACCCAACCTTTGACTCTCAGACCAAAGAGAACATGACACTGCAACAGAAGAGCTTTGGGTCCACTTGTCCCCTCGGTGACAAGTTCATTAAGCAGGTTCTTATGGAAATCCTGTCGCACTGCATTAGTCAAACTGTGTAATCATTCAGCTTTCTCTAATTGCTCCCCATGTTCTGTGTCTCTTAGGCCACGACCTGTGGGATTGTGGAAAGCATCATGAACTGGGTGAAGTTCAAGGCTCAGTCTCAGCTCAACAAGAAATGTTCTGCTGTTAAGCACACAAAAATCAAAGGTGTGCCAAAACTGGATGATGCTAATGATGCAGGTAATGTAAACCTTGCTACTTTTTTTTTTCTTTCAAAATCTCGATACACTTTAGCTTCATGATTATTCAAACGAGCTGCAGTTTTTTTCTGTTTCTAACCATGTTTTCCGACAGGTGGGAAGAACTCCATTGGCTGCACACTGATCCTCACTGAGGGAGACTCAGCCAAGACACTTGCTGTGTCTGGGCTGGGGGTGGTCGGAAGGGACAGATACGGCGTGTTCCCCCTCAGAGGCAAGATGCTCAACGTCCGGGAGGCCACACACAAACAGGTTAGCCTCAACAGCGTTTTTCTTGCAGTCATTCGATGGCAGGTTGCTAGTACTGTTATGTGTCCTGGGGGGGACCAGGAGGATAGTTATATTTGTTACACTGTAATGATTTGTTGTTTACAGCTTGTAGAATCAGAGAAAACCTTTTGGCATCATCTGGCAGTAATGTAGACAGCTGTGAGGATAAATCGTTTGGTCTTCCTTTGCAGATTATGGAAAATGCTGAAATCAACAGCATCATCAAGATTATTGGCCTTCAGTACAAGAAGAACTACAGTGACCCAGAATCCCTCAAAAGTCTGCGTTATGGCAAGATCATGATCATGACAGATCAGGTGTGTTATTTTATGAGTTGGTTTTTTTTTTTTTTTTCAAAAAAGGTGAATGGCGAATTAAATTTAGGGGTAAAATTCAGAGCCTTCCCTTGTTTCTTTTAGAGCACCTGGGATAAATGCTTACCAGTGCAAGAAAAACACTACAGCTTATGCCATCATTGATAAAATCTTCCCCTCAAAGTCAACAAAGAGAGGTTGACAGCAGCAAACACAGCTGTGGAATTAAGAAAGATACAAATTCTGTTTAGCTTCATTGAACCACTGAAAGCTTCAAGTAAACCTCAGCTTGGCTTAAATGTGCATTTATTACACAAACAAGAGCTCCCCCATTACTCTCAGCATAGCTGCAATCTATTGGAAAAGCGTATGGGCCATCATGAGGAGTGGAAGAGACGGCATCCGAGACTAAGCTCATTCTTGAACTCGTACTGGGAAACAAGTAAGATTGGTCATAATGAGGTTGTCCCACTCTTCCCTATGGGTGCAGTTCCACATGTTGAAGATCAGCTGATATTGACCCTGAGCTTTAATCTTACACTAATGTGTCTGGACTGTATTTATGTTGCTGTGACAGGATCAAGATGGCTCACACATTAAGGGTTTGCTGATCAACTTTATCCACCACAACTGGCCATCACTGCTCCGCCATAACTTCCTGGAAGAGTTCATCACCCCCATCATCAAGGTACATGGGTTCAAATAAAAGTCTTGTTTCAGTTTGAATTTGGCCGTATATAACTTGGATGTTGCCACTTCGGGCTGTTTGCCAGCCGCACCATAAAATTGTATTTAGTAGCTGACTTATATGGGAATATAACAAGTAATGTGCGACAGGGATTTCCATCAGGGGCAAAAGGCTCACATTTTGTAAGCAGGCTGCCCAAGTTTATAGCAATACTGCCATCTGGTGCTGAAACCTCATAATACTCAACTGATTATCACCATGACGAGGCAATAAACAATATGACATTTTGTTTCTTTTCTTTAGGCATCTTTCAAGAAAACGCAGCTGTCTTTCTACAGTATCCCTGAGTTCAACACATGGAAGGAGAGCCAGTCCAACCACAAATCTTGGAAAATCAAATACTACAAAGGTTTGTTGTAAACCCCTGTGTGGTAGTAAAACACAGACAAGTAAGCAGCCCATCATACTTGGTCAACGTAATGGATGCGGTTGAGAAAGTGTCTATATTGCTGTCACTTATTCTGTCTTTGTGGTCTTAACCTATCCAGGTTTGGGAACCAGCACATCACAGGAAGCCAAGGAGTACTTCACTGATATGCAGAGACACCGTATCCCCTTCAAGTACTCAGGACCTGCAGACGATGAAGCTATCACCCTTGTAAGATGTTGCCCATCGGTTTAGACGTAATTACTGGCTGAGATATAACTAGTTGGGTTGAGTATTTAAAGCTTGTGTCTTTTTCCTTTTGGCTAGGCCTTTAGCAAGAAGAAAGTGGACGAGAGAAAAGAGTGGCTCACCAACTTCATGATCAACAGGCGCCAGCGCAGGGAGCACAACCTGCCCGAGGTAACGCCCCAGCAATTAGTGAGCTTCATGCGCTTTCCTGTTGATTTCGGTGAAGTTTAATGCTTACTTTCCTGTCTGTTTACAGGATTACCTGTACGGGCAGTCAACCAAGTCCCTGTCCTACAACGACTTTGTCAACAAGGAGCTCGTACTTTTCTCCAACTCTGACAATGAGAGGTCCATTCCCTGCTTGGTGGACGGTGCGCAAAATGATCACCAAGAGCAAACCTTTAGCTGTTTGTATTTTTAAGTGAAATGGGTGGTTTAATGTGTGTATTCTGTGTGTGTCAGGTTTGAAACCAGGTCAGAGGAAGGTGTTGTTCTGTTGCTTCAAGAGGAATGACAAGCGGGAGGTGAAGGTGGCCCAGCTGGCTGGCTCAGTGGCTGAGATGTCAGCCTACCACCATGGAGAGGTGAGACGGGCTGAACGGAGGGATTTGTCAAAGAGATTAGAATGCTGATAGCGGCTGTATTGTCTTCAATGCAGCCTGTTTTTTTTTTTTGTTTTTGCTTTTTTTTAAGCTTCCATTGTATATTTTATATTGATTTAAATGATGCTCGATTAATAAACAATTATGACAAATATTAGCATAACAAAATTAGGAATATGAAATTCGTATTTCCTAACAAATACATTTGATTTTGAAGGAAAATGAAACGCACACTTCATAGAAAATTTATATAATACCAAGTTGTATCACATTCATGACATCACGGCAGTTGTAATAATCACAATCATTTCCAACAATCTTTGTATAAACGGCTCATTTTGTGCAGAGTTTTGTTTTGTACTCTTTTAATGTTGTCATCTTGTTGCTTTTCATCTTCTTCTGTGGTTTAATGACACCCGAGTAGAGAAATGGCATCTAGAGGTCCTTAACTTCTACATTAGATCAAGTGCATTTTGATAGACTTTTATTCAAATTAGCTTTCTGTATTAAGTTGCAAAACCAAACCCACAGCAGAACGGTGGTTTCTGGGTTTTTTTTGGTTTGTTTTTTCACTTTTATGGTGAGACCAACAACTTGGTAAAGGGACTTTGTGGTGGTCAAAGTCACAAAATGCAGTGCATGTAATATCAAGCTACTTTTAGCATTATATAATGAAAATAGTGTGACTAGTGCTCCCATTATTTAGAAGTCCTCTCTTGTTTTAATCTCGGCTCTTTTAAATTTTCAGGTCTCACTGATGATGACGATTGTTGGTTTAGCCCAGAACTTTGTGGGAAGCAACAACTTGAGCCTGCTGCAGCCTCTGGGACAGTTTGGAACCAGGTTGCATGGAGGCAAGGACTCAGCCAGCCCTCGATACATTTTCACCATGCTCAGGTCAGCATGCATCGCGCAACCCACCACCACCGACCTCCTGCGCACTTCTATCAGTGTGGAGTGGAGGTACATTTCATGGTTTGCTTTGTCAGTGATTAACTTTAGATTCGCCCGACTTTCTGTACTTTCAGCCCACTGGCTCGCCTCGTTTTCCCATCGGTGGATGACAACCTCCTCAAGTACAACTTTGATGACAATCAGCGTGTAGAGCCCGAATGGTACATTCCCATTATCCCCACGGTGCTGGTGAACGGTGCCGAAGGTATCGGCACAGGATGGGCCAGCAAGATTCCCAACTACGACATACGTGAGATCATCACTAGCATTCACCGTATGCTCGATGGAGAAGAACCCCTGCCCATGGTGAGGACAGGCCTTTGATTTATAAATTCTACCATTTAGTTTTTCTGTGTACAAACTGCATGATGAAATGTCTTCCTTCTTTTTTTTTTTTTTTTTAGCTTCCAAACTATAAAGGCTTCAGAGGCACCATCGACCAGGTGATGGACAACCAATACATGAATAGTGGAGAGGTGGCCATCATTGATTCCAACACCATTGAGATCTCTGAATTGCCCGTCAAATCCTGGACGCAGGTGAGTCGCTAAAGCCTTGATTAAAGACCTATTAATCTACTCCAGCACTGTTTGATAAGAGACTCAACAATGACCCAAATTAAGCTGGATTGTTTTCATTTTAAGAACGTGTGGGTTTATTTTGATTAACTCTAAATGATCACCTCACATTGGTTTCTATTGTCCAGAACTACAAAGAGAACGTGTTGGAGCCGATGTTGAATGGCACGGAGAAGGTTCCGCCTCTAATCACTGACTACAAGGAGTACCACACTGACGCCACGGTGCGCTTCTTGGTCAAGATGACACCAGAGAAGCTCAGGGAGGCAGAGGCTGCTGGCCTTCACAAAGTCTTCAAACTTCAGAGTCCCCTCACCTGCAATTCTATGGTAAGGCTATCACACGTGTGAGCGCATTCGCAACAGGCGGCGATGAAAAAAAAAAAACGTTGGTCTGTTTCCAAACCATCAAGCCGTTGGCGTTGTTTGTGCCTGCTTTTTAGGTCCTGTTTGACCACGTGGGCAGCTTGAAAAAGTACGATTCGGTGCAGGATATCCTCAAGGACTTCTTTGAGTTGAGGATGAAGTACTATGTGCTGAGAAAGGACTGGCTGACAGGCATGCTGGGGGCAGAGAGCTCTAAGCTCTCAAACCAGGCCCGTTTCATCCTGGAGAAAATTCAGGGCACCCTTGTCATCGGTGAGTAGCAACTTGTAAAAAGCCTTTCCCATTCTAATCACGATGAAACCACTATTTAGATGAACATTTTGGTGAGTTTTTGGTTCTGCTTGGTGAGAAGAATAACACTGTCTTATCTGCTTGTAGAGAACAAGCCAAAAAAGGAACTGATTCGCATGCTGCAACAAATGGGCTACGACTCTGACCCGGTCAAATCCTGGAAACAGGCCCAAGAGAAGGTGGGAGAGTCTTGATCAAATGGCGTTGGGCTAAAAACCGAGACGATGAGCCAGTACAGTTTAGTCACAGGTTTAGTCTTGTGTTTATTCTCTTAGAATGAGGAGGAGATGGAGGATGAAGACGAAGAGGAAAAAACGGACAAAGAAGATGCTGACGGGCCCGACTACAACTACCTGCTGAGCATGCCCATGTGGTACTTGACCAAAGAGAAGAAAGATGAGCTGTGCAAACAGAGGGATGCCAAGGTGAGTTTCTTCTATTATAGGCTGCAATCTGGCTAAAATTGATGGATGAATAATTTTGGATCTGTATGCGTTTGTCTTGTGGTAAATTTGTCCATTTCCGACCCAACTGCTCTAGTCTACAGAACTGAACATTCTGAAGAAGAAGAATCCAACAGACTTGTGGAAGGAAGACCTTGCTGCTTTCTCAGAGGAACTGGAGGTAATTGCTCTTTCTGTAACTTGTTTCTGCTGTACATCCAATCCCGATTAAAACAGGTACAGATGATCTTTTATTTTTTTGAAAGGATTGCACTGACTTGATATTGTCTTTTTTTTTTTTCTCATCCCGTTTCCCGTGCGTAGCGCTTTGAGGCTAAAGAAAAGGAGAACGCCGCTATGCCTGTAAAGGCTGGGAAAGGCAAATCGGTGAAGTTGAAGGTGAAGCAGGAGACTTTGCCCACACCACAGGGCCGTCGCGTTGTTCCTCGCGTCACCAGCACAATGAAAGCAGAGGCAAACAGGAAGGCTGATCTTAAGAAAGGAGAAGGCAAGAGAGGCAGAAAAGTCAAGGTAGGGGTTTCTCATGTGTGGTTAAGCAAATCCCACAATACGAGGCGTTGGTGTTTTCTGTGCTGTATCTTGTTTTGCACTTTTAAATTTTGACGTTCGCCACTGTCGGAAGCTAAACTGGCGTGTTCCTCTTTGTCCTCTTTCGTCAACGAAGAGCGAAGATGTCGTGATGAAGATGGAATTTGGGGAGGACGCAGACCGCTCGGAGCCAGTTGAGGAAACTGGTTTGACTGCACGACTGAACAAGAAAACTAAAACCCAGGCAAAAGAGAAAGGTAAGAATGACTGCTCAGTGAATGGATTTTGGTGAATAAGAATAGAACAAAACATGTTTAAATTGTTGTAACATTTGACATTTAGAGGAAGGACCAAATAGACATTTTAAGCTTCATGTCACAGCTTTGCGAACAGCACAGTGGCTATTGAGTAATACTGTAATCCATTAACAGTTAGGAGAACAACTTTGCACTTTTGTCTATGAATTACATGGTGCTTAACTTGATCAAACAGTTTATTGTCGCAGCCTCAGATTGTTGGGTTAAACAACAGTAATTAAAACCCCACAGCTAACAGATCAATATCTGAGCCGCTGAAACATTCCTTTAAGGTATTGTAATGAGACTGGCTCCATAACTGGAGGAAAAGAAATTTGCACACTTGTTCAAAACCATATGTTGCTTCCATAATCACCTCTGAGCAGCAGTGGGGAAGTGTTCTGTTTGAAGCTCTCAGTACAAGACTGCTCAAACATTCAAACGCGCTGTCAATTATTTAGGTCCTCGTATGTAAGAGTGCATCAGAGCATGCTGTAAGCATCATTAAAAAGGTAATTCTGCGTGATGAAAGACTGTAAGATTATCGATTTTGCTTTAAACACTCCAATCTAGATCCTCTGTTGGGTATGAAACTATTTTTATTGTTTTCAGCAGCTTCAAATACTGGAAAACAGACCACTCTCCAGTTCAAGGCTGTTGCCAAGAAGCCAAAGAAGAATCCGTGGTCGGATGAGGAGTCTGAAGGTGTGTCCAGCAGTGAAATGGAGACGGACGAAGTGGTTGCCCCCAGGGAGCGAATGGAACGTAAAACTAGAGGTGGGTGCATGATAATCATACCGATGCCTTTACACATCGGTATACTTGTTCTGTTAGTCAGATTGTGAGCGAAGGTGTAACATTCCAGACTCGTTTCCGGACTCTGATTAGCTCTTATCACTTATCTCAAACTGATTGCAGCAGCTGTTTGCTGCTGATCTTGTCATTTATCATGACTAATCAGTGAGTCCCTTTTTGTTTAAATGACTCCTTTAAGAAAAACAACTTGGCTAAATCTGCCCTTTCTGTTGTCCATTGTTTAAGCCCCGGTGAAGTACAGTCTGTCTGACAGCGAAGATGAATTCGACGACTGTCAGAAGAAGACTGCTCCGAAACGGAGAGCTGTCATCAGTGATGAGGATACGAGCTTTGCTCCAGAGCTCAGCGCTTTGTCTGACAGTGACGTGGACTCTGCAGCTCCACCTCCCAAAGCTCCAGAGCCGGCGTGAGTTTTGACACGATTTTAAAAGCAAAAGGCTTCTCCTGTCAGTTTGTTTCCCTCCACTTATTTTGAATTTTGTCTGTTTGTATGCAGGAAAAAAGTGGCAAAGGGCAAAGCTACGGTGAAACAAAGTGACACCAAGTCTAGTTGTAAGTATTGCTGTTAGCAGCTTGTGTTATGAGATTGAAAAATGTCGGGCAAAAGGCTTCCGGATTGATTATTATTATTATTTTTTTTTTAAATTGTGGAACTTTACAGCTCAGTCTGATGATCAGGTGCCTGCATCCAAGGCTCCAGTTCAAAGGAAAACCAAAGAGGCTGCACCCAAGAAAGCTGCACCTGCTCGGAAACCAGCCGCTTCCAAGAAGAAGGCCGCAGGTACCGATTAGAGAGAGCTTTTTATAAAGCACCCCACTGGCTGCAGAAGTTCACAAAGCTACTATTTAGCGCAACCATTTGTTTCGTTTGTTTTTCTTCTAGATGTAAAGCAGCCCTCCATCTTGGATGCTCTTTCTAAGCCCAAAGCTTCCTCCATCACTGCTGCCAAAAAAGTCCCGTCATTCGACTCCAGTGACTCGGAGACTGAAAAGAGAGCTCCAGCTGCGAAGGCGAAGCCTGTTGGCAAACGAAAGCAGGTCGTCAGCGACGACTCCGACAGCAGCTCCGACAACCTCATGTCACGGCTCAAGACCAAGATGAATGGCAACAAGGTCCGTGTTTACATCCAACTTTATTGTCTTTCTTTAGACGTAACGCTGATTTTAAGTATCGTAGTTTAACACTTGTTGAAACCTATGCGTCTCCTTTTTGTAGAAAACCAAGAATTGGGATGAAGACGACAGCTTCCAGGTTTCGGACGAAGAAGCAGCGGCTCCCGTTGCCGTGGCACCGCGGGATAAACCCTCACGTGCCCGGAAGCCTGTTACCTACAACCTGGACTCGGACGAAGATTTTTAATTCATTGTTCATATTTTTTCGTTAAGGATTTTATGTAATGTTCTCAGTAAAACACACGTTAGATCTTACTGTGGTTCATCCCCTGAAAGAGTTTTAGGTTTCAACATTGGACGCTGTTAGTTACAAGTTGAAGTCCTAAAGTTTATTCTTTTACATGGCTTTTGTAATTCCTGTTGCCTCTGTTTTTGTCCTGTCTTGTAAATATTTCTATGGCCTTTTTTTTAGAAATAAAGTTTGTATCGATCCTGCGGTGCGTTGTGAATTGTTTGAATGGTTTGCCTCTGGGCTATAAATCTCGTTCCCAACATGAGTACCAGCATGTTTTGAAAGAGGGAGGAGCTTCGGCTGGAGGTAATGCAAACTGTGTGCTGTGACAGGAACAGGTCACTGGAGCATTTAGATGGGTGAGTAGTGCTTTATCACCGCTATCTGTGGAGACTCCAGGGCTTTGCTTGTACTGGTTCAGGGAAACAATTATTGCTTAAGATAACAAAGCTTGAACTTTAAGCCACTAACTGCAAGACTTGTGCGACTCATTAAGATCCTCCAATTGCCACCTACGTCTACTATTAATTGGATTTGTGCGTCAATGAGGTCATATGTTCTCATGTTATCCCTTGTGACCAGGGAAACTGGTGGTCCGGCTTAAAACAGATCCTTCCTGCCATTTAGGAAGCTCTTTGAAATGCTCATCAAGAGTTTGCCTTTCTTGGGTAAACATCGCCTCAGTCTGGGACTGTGGATGCAGATTAGGACACAGAAGGAATTTCCTAAAGTGTTGCCGCCCTCTCAATTATAAGCCACGACAAAACCTGAATCGCAGGCCAGTTGGAGGGAGCACCAAAGGAGTTCACTGCAACGGTGTATAGACGGGAGCATCTTGCTTTCAGTGCCCTTCTTTTTCATTTTTTTATTTTATTTAAATCTTCCCTCGCTTTATTCCAGGACGAGCAGGGTTTCGAAGGTGAAACAAAGTGGATCTTTCGCGTCTACATGAGGTAGATCAACCGCATCAGGCTGAACCTGTTTTTTCATGAACTGTCAACCAAGTCTGCATTTTAGCTCGAGGCTGAACATATTTTCACAAGTACTGGCTTGTATGTGATCAACATTGCATGTTAAACCTTGAGATAAGACTCAAATGTAGAGAGGTGCGCAGGTCGTCACTTTTGGAAAACAAATGTAGTCGACAAAAATGATCAGTCAGCATCAGCGTAGGTCCGAAAGGCAACAAGGAATGAACGTGCGGTGTCTCAGCTGGGATTCAACTGTTTCTTTTACTATCTGAAATGGCTTTTTGTTTGAAAGCAAAGACTTTTGGTGTTTTAATTGCTGTTGGCACAGATTTATAATCTGATGTTTCATTTTTTTGGTTACAGGTCATTCCCCACGAAGGCAATGAACCAAGTATTTGGCCCTCAGGCCTCTTTCTTCTCACAATGAGCCATGAGTTGCATATAATGATGCCCCTTTTGGTTTCTTTTTTCAACCAGAGATCATTTTTGCTCTGAGAAGGCCAGGTGAATGAGCCTTCGCATTTCCATCAAGCCAATTCCAACACTGCTGCAGTCATGGGGGAGTGGGGCTTCCTCGGTGCACTCTTTGATAACCTCCAGGCCCACTCGCCGATGCTCGGTCGCTTCTGGCTCTTGCTCATGCTTGTTTTTCGGATACTGATCCTGGGAACTGTGGCCAGTGACCTATTTGAGGATGAACAAGAGGAGTTTGCCTGCAACACCCTCCAGCCCGGCTGTAAACAGGTGTGTTACGACATGGCTTTCCCCATCTCCCAGTATAGATTCTGGGTGTTTCACATAGTTCTCATCGCTACTCCTTCCCTGCTTTTTCTCATGTATGCCACACATCATCATAACAAGAAGACCACACAGCTCAAATTCAGCCAGAATAGCAGTCAGGACTACACAGAAGACAATCGTTTAAGGAGGCTCTACATTATAAATGTGGTTTTCCGCATAGTGGCAGAAATAGGCTTCATTGTGGGCCAGTGGTGGCTGTACGGCTTCAAGGTGGAGGCTCAGTTCCCCTGCAGCCGCTTTCCTTGCCCCTACACAGTGGACTGCTTCACCTCCCGCCCTGCAGAGAAAAGCATCTTCCTCTGCTTCTACTTTGCTGTAGGGGTGATATCAGCCATTTCCAGCTGCGTAGAGCTTCTCTACAGCTCCATGAAGTGGTTCTGCTCAACGAAGGAGCCACTAACACCGGAGCACTCTTGCTCCTGCCAGAAATTCAAACATGAGGAGTTTGAGGAGAAACCAGTAGGAAGGACGGCGCCTGAGAGTGCGGCCAGTAGTTTGAAGCTGAAGGGAGGATCGGTGAGAGGCAGCAGGAGGGGCTCCATCCTCACTCAGAAGCACAGGAGCGGCAAATACATGAGCAGCAGGACTCTCATGGTGTGAGAGGCCCTCTGTTTCCTTCTTGAAACTTTTAGCTATTTTTCTGTGTGCCCTTTCACTTGAAATTGTTTCTCTGTTAATGAGTGAGCGAATCTCACTGATGGGAGACAAGGAAAGGCCCCGAGAGGAGCTCGGAAGATCAGGAAATGAGCCAAGACGAGACTTATGATAAGACGGATATATATGCAAGCCCTCGTTGATCTGTTGGCTTGATGAAACCATACAGACTATAAACAGATTAGGAGGAAAACATTTCTTTTTTTTAAGGAAAATACTGGAGACACTTGTCAAACACTTATTCATTTCAAAGGCTTAACTTTGGCACACCCTTCTTTGTGGAAAAGTCCGCCCTAAAGCATCATCTGATCATGATGGGATGTGTTGTGATGCAGATCCTCGACGACAGGTCCATTTCTCTTAGCTGAAAACCATTCCGTGGCTAAATTAGAAGAACGGTTTAACATTTCCGTATGCATGCTTGTTTTCTCTTTTGCAGCGATTGAGTCACTTAGTTTGGCACAGACCAAGGCCACTCGTTTTCAGTCAGTCACTTACTTCCACCCTCACTGAGCAGTTTGATGTCAAACCTTAGCTTAGATTGACAGATTTCATGGAAGTTCTCGAGGAAGGAAAAAAAAAACCAACAGCTCTGATGTGCAGTTTTCTGATTGCTCAGTCGGCCCAGCAGTCGTTTATGAGCAGAGCTTTTTAAAGTTATTTCATCAAAATGTAACGTTTGCACTAATAGAATACAACACATTAGAATTGTATGTATTGTTTGAAGTGTCCATGTCATGGATACTACTGCCTTTGGTTCTTTATGGAGTTTTAAATGTAATGCTCTATGTAGCCTTGTGAGGATGGGAGTGATTTCGAACATGGGAAACAGTTGTCCTGACTCAGTTTGTCAGCTAACATGATTTTTATAAATGGTAAACTTCTATCGTAGCTACAAAGGCAAACCAGTACGTCTTGTTCGGACAACTATTTATAGCACTCTCTGTTTTCTTATTTTTTTTTATCATCAGTTCACTGAATAACATACATTGTATTGTGGGCATTATTGTTTTCAAATATGACTTTAGCTTGAACGCGTTTGGTGGCACAGGATTTAGGCTCGTATCTTTCAGAGTGCCAACAGTTTTTCATCCCCAGGTTTTGTTTTTAACTCGGTGTCCTAAATATCAGCGGGTTTCAGCATTTAATGACTTGCACTGCTGTGTTTTTTTTTTTGTTCTTGTTTTCTTGGAGCCTATGTACCTGATGTCTCTTTTTCAAAAGTATAGCACTATCACTACCACGTGAGGTGGCTTTCTCACAGATGCAGGTTTTCAAACTGCATGTCATAAAACAGGCTCAGCAGCATATCTCAGAATCATTGTTGAATAACCTCGACCATGAAGTTGAAGATCGCATAGTTCTGCTTTGTTCAGTTTTTGTGAGTTTTTCCACTCCCTTTGTAATATGTTTGATATGTTGAAAATAATTAAAACGACTGATGATTTCCCATCTACCAAACCACAATCCAGCCTTATTATTCAGACAGAAAACATTCCCACAGTTTACCGTCAGGATCAGATGTCTCATGCAACAGTCACAAGAACTTGATAACCTATCCCTGGCTGCTAAGATTTGACTTTGCAGAGAAATATGTGCCGTGTTTGATACTAGAGGACTGTTTTTACATCTGTTTGCCAAATAAGATCAGTTTCTCTGTAGTCAGCACGTGTCCGCACCGGCAGAATTAGTTATGCAACTGTTGCATAATATGCAACTTGCACAAGACTGATGTGGAAATTTAGAGACGTAGGACATATTTCACGTATTACAGTTTACAAACGGCCTATAATCATGTGCAAAAAGTACATATTTACTCTTTTATCACACCTTCAAATATATAAAATTAGCTTGAAAGGTTTCTGAGTGGCTCCAAGTTATCAAAACTTCCTCTGGGATAAACCGCTGGAAGCTGATTTTGTCCAAACTGCCGTTGTTTTTGCTTTTGAAGTGCGTGGCTGTGTCATGCCAAGATGGAAAGGACAATCAAAAAGGGTAAACCCCTAGCTCTGGAAAAAAGGAAGAAAATGTTCTGGATTGTTACATGTCCGGCAATTTTATTACACCAAATTCAAACGATCTGAATGAAAAGAGAGGAAAACCTCTAGTGAGGAAGAACACCTACATTTTGTGTAGTTTATCCAAGACTAGCTACAACTAGCAATTGTATGTTTCTGTGTCACAGAATCTGCAGGTAATTCTTGAAGCTTTTGACGTGAAAGTGCATGAGTCTGCAATCAGAGGAAGATTGAACAAATGTGACCTGCATTGGAAGTGTGCCAGGAAAAAGCCCTTTTCTGTCCAACAACAACATTAGGAAAACTACCGTTTTCCTGTAAGTTGTTTGGCCTCAGTCAAAGTAAACAAGTTTGGTGCTGACCAAAAAAAGAGTCTTTTCGGCAGAAGAACCTCAAACCGATTGTGATGTCATGCTTCAAGCCTTGCTGGCTCGAGGACGGGGCAGCTCGCTGGCATTGATTTCACCACAAATTCTACAATTAAAAAAAGTGACCTGAAGACAGTGTGAGGATACTAAAGTGGATTCCTGCAGAAGCTGAACCAGAGGTGCACCTTTCTCAGCGCACTAACAAATCCATTAAGGAAAAGCGCATCAAGAACAAATGGAAGTTTGAGGAAAGGTTAAGTTGAAGCTTATTTGAAAAATGAAACTAAATGAAAAAAAACCTCACAAACATCTTGAAACTTACGTAAACTAGCGATGATCTGAAGCAGATTATTTAAAAAAAAAATTCGGAGAGGAGTTTTTAAAAGAACTATGCTACCTTGGTATATCCACTTCTTTGCAGAACTACTGCTGATGGAGCCATCGTACAATCTATGATAATTCACGCAAACTCGGATGGAATCGAAATGGAACAAATGCTCCTCCTGAATGGGCAGAAATTCTTAAAGCAGCATCAAACTGAGCTTAAAACAAAACCCTTGAGGCTCCTTCTTTTTTTTTTTTTTTTTTTTTTTGTCAACAGTAGGTGGCAGTAGTTGAACAGAAAAAGAAGCCCACTTGAGTTATGAAGCTCTCATCTTCAGTAAGATGACTTAATTAGCCGCCACATTATTCAAGTGACACTCTTCACACTCTCAGATCATTGCACAGGCATTTGTTTTAAACCAGTGCGTGTCATTGGGACTGTCACACACAAAACGTCTCAATAGGAGCACCTCATTCTGAGATACTACAATGCCTAATTTAGCTGTTCCACCTTGGAACTTTGTGAAAACTGAATGAGCTCACTCATCTCTGCAGCATTTTGTCTTCCCAGAACTCACGCAGTCACAGGTCCAAGTGACTCATCTGAACACAGAGTAATCGAAATACTCTCCAAAGAAGCTTATTTTTACTCCAACCTTCCTCCCAGAAACACACACACACACACACACACACACACACACACACACACACACACACACACACACACGCGTATACACACACAAATGCGTACACACACACGTACACACATCCCTTCTGTGGTTCCCTGGACGCATCATATATGCAGATTGCAAAGCTGTGCAGGCTCTTTGATGTGCATAGAACAGAATTCTAGATGTGTTTTATATAACCACTCGAGAGGGAAGGAAGGAAGAGTCGAAGAGGATTACCGTCAAAACTTTCCCTGTTTCCCTTTGTCTGCCTGACTTTCTCATGTCTGTCATGTCAAACTGGAAGCCTGCCTGTTTCTCTTTCTTTTACCGACTCCAAACAACCTCACTCTTTCCCATTTCTTTGTCTTTCCATGCCTTCCTCACCCTGGCTTTTCTGAATCCGGGGAGGGTTTGCTGCCGGAGCTTGTGGGTATGGAAATGTAGGTCATCTGTTTTCTGCAGCTCCCTTCACACCAACATGGAGGAGGAGATGGAGGTGATAACATCTTTCTCTGCATTTTTTCCCCCTCCAACTCCCCCTCCTTTATTCTCCCACCACTTTGAATGAGACACTTCAGGGGCTCCCTGCGCTCCACCTGTGTCCCCTGTGCGCTCCGTGGAGGCTCTCTCTGTACACACCTGACTGAGTGACAGCTCCGCACAGACAGTCTCTGAGCATCACAGGTTCTGCTCACTCGTGTAGGAGCTAAATTTGTTGAGATGCCTTCATTTTCGAGAGGAAATTCGGGGAAACATCTCTCTCACAGCTTGCTCTCTTTGCTCCAAACATAGCATGAAAAGCACTCGTCTGCTTTCACTCTGTAACTTTATGTTTATTTATGGCACAGCACACCGTTCTAGTCAAACATAGCAGTTGGTTTTTCGGTAACCTGAGTTTTATTAACCTGTGATGCAATAATGTTGAAATCAGGGATAAACATGTCACCAAAAAAACAGCAGTTTTTATTTGCAAGCGTTGTATTTTCTCCTTAATTTCTTTGAAGGTTTACTGGGGACACTGCAGTTAGTAAAGATGGAAACAAACAGACACAACTTGCACAATTGAAAATGATCAAATAAAAAGTCAAAACAGCATAGCAAGACCTTCTGAAAACGCCTCTGCTGAACTAAGCTAACCATGTGCTGGGTGAAAGTGGCTGTGGCTCGGGACGCAGAGTGGTTACCCACCACCTGGAGGGTTGGTGGTTTGATCCCCAGCAGTCCACACATCAAAGTGCCCTTGAGCAGTACATGGAGAAAAGCACTTTACAGGCCAAGACTGCACAGATGAAGAATTGCTGAATGAATGGATGAATATGGCTTTTAATGTATATCCTTTCTCACATAAGACCACATATTTACTGTTATGACCATAAGAGATGTATTTTATCTTCGTGTTGGACATTTAAAAACATTACAAACTCTTCCTTTAACCTCGACGTAAATGCAAATAGAATATACCAACCATTATAAAGGCTTCAGATATTTATTTGCTTCCTGTATTTTGCTGAATGTAAGCAGACAGTGTAACCCGATACATGTCAGAACTCATCCGGCTGCATCGGTCTTCTGTCACAACATTAATGAACACCAGCGACCCAGTGCCTCTGGAAGCCACGGCACGCACCTGTGCCATCACACTGTCCTCCACTCTCTGTCAGGATGATGCTTTGGATGGTGACTCGCTGTAACCCTTCTGTTGTTATTTTTCTTCACATCATTCCGCTGAAGGTTGATCCCTTTCATGTGTCTGAAAACGTTAATCTACCCTTTATGTTCATGACGCCTGTGAATGATCGGTAGTAAGCTTTGGTAATCACGTGAAATGTAACATTATCCAAATTTCTGGACGTGACAGAATACACTAAACTTCGATGGATGTTGTCACTGTAGAGGGTAATCAAGTCCAGTTGTGTAACTATTGCTGCACAACCTTTATGACCCATTGCGGTGCTCAGGGGGCTTCATGTAGTTGAGTTTGTGCTTTGTGACCTCTGGCCTGTCTCACTGCCGGCCACAGAGCTGATAGCTTACAACTCCCCCCTCATTCAAAGCAGCTGAGGCATGTGTCTACATTTATGGCATCACCAAAGAGTTCGGGTCAGTGCACATCACACCTCTGCGCTCTATCTTCTTCTCCTTCTTCTCCTCTTACTCATACATACATCTGCCCCCCCCCCCTCTATTTTATGCCCTGTGTAAATGCAGCATTTACACAGTAATATCCTTGTTGCCTCTGTTTCTTTCTCTCATCTCTCCATCCATCTGTTGTCTTCACGTACTCCTGATTTCTCTGCCTGAGGGGGTGAGGGGGGTTGGCACAACATGAATGTTGCTCCATCATTCAAACTCACATTCTTTCCCTTCCCTTTCATCCTCCCTCTTTTCTCCCATTTCCTCATAGAAAATATTGTGTAAGAGCCTTTGGGCTCGTGACCACAAAGCCATGTTGCACATAGTGACCGGGGGAGAGGATGAGCTGACTGCTCTGCCCCCCGCTGACACAATAGCTTTGCTTGATGATGATGATGCTTTTTGGCTCCGCTCGCGCGGTGCAGCATTATGTTTGACGGTGGAAAATTTTTACCTTTCAGTTTTTAGCTTTGTGTAGTCGAAGGAGCAAAGCAAAGCAAAATACTGACTCTTACTGACATGTTGGGACATGAAAACTAGATTGCAGTATTTTCTGAACATGAATACAGAGAACTTTGGGACCAACTGACTACATTTGGTTCAGATTTGTTATTTTCCATGTAGTGTAGAAAATTTCTTTGGCTACAAAAAAAAAAGAAAAAAAAGAAAAAGGACAGATTTACTGGTCTGTGATGATTTTACCCACAGGAGGCTGCTGGGATGTGCAATGATGGATGGATGGATGGATGGATGAATGGAAATAAAGTTGCTAGGTTGAGAACTCTACCATGGTTTCTGTTCAGTTGATTTTGATGTCCTTGTGATCCTCGTGGGAGATTTGTGTGTGTGTGTGTGTGTGTGTGTGTGCATTCAAATGTAAATGCTGTGTCCTTGTGAATTTAAACCTGTGTGCCTGCGTGTGCGGCTGTGTGTGGTTAAACCCATGTGCGCAGAGCAGAGCTGTCCAGAGTGGTGTGCTCAGCAGTCGTGCTCGGCTGCACACTAAGTCGATGTGACAGGATAGAAATACCAGTACCGACCGCGCTCTCGCCCACCCACCATCACACACACCATCTCCACCCGCCACCACCGTGAACACCTCCTCCCCCTCCCTCAATCTCCCACTCCCATCCCACTCCACCACGTTGCGCCCACACCCCATTGGCTGTCTACTTCCGTCACTCCATGTCTTCTGCTCAGAGACAGAACCATAAGCCCTGCATGTGTTCCCTTCCCCTTCATTTCACTCAACCTCCCCCACCTCGCCACACCACTCCTAAAAACATTTAGTCTTTCTTTGCCTGCCAACAACAACATTATGCAGGGTCCTACTGTATTATCAGAGGGTCATGTGCGATCAAATGAGACATGTTATGTAATATCCCATTACGCAACGCTATATTTTCTTACGATCATCCGCCCACCATCTTGAGATGAGTTCCTTTGCTCCACTTTGTGGTCTTGCTTTTTCTTTTTAATATCTTCCTCCTGCTTGGCTGGCTTTCGAAACAATGAGCCAAGGTGACAGCCACAGTAGGGGACATGTCATTTGACATTTGCAGTTGTCACAGTTTGAACTCTGACCTCTGTTCCTTTACAGCTGGCGGGCTCAAGCTGATAGGACAAGGAGAAATTTAAATACCACACCATCTTTTCATCTCAACATCCTAGTGTCGAAGAGCAAGGAGACACCTTTCTCTTAACCTCCAGCTACAGTATCTGGGGAGAGCTGATTTATCATGCAGCACCTTGCTTCATATTTAGACCATTACACATTTTTACGCCTGAATGCCACAGAATAAAAGGCCAATCTTTGGCCACTGAGCAGCTCCACTGGAGCGTTTTAGTTTCCAGTGCCTTGCTCAAGGGCATTTTTTCTTCACTTGTTGATTGAGAAGAGGAGCTTTCGAGATATGAAAATATGTGTTTGAAAAATAGCACCTGTGATTGTAATATTGTTTTGCGATATATATTTGGATCTTTTCTTCTGGGTATTCAGCCTTTTGCTGTTGTAGTTGCTGAAGGTAGAAGCATTTCTATTCAATTAAATTGTGTTTGCATGTAAAATCTTAGTTCTCAATCTCTGCACAGCTACACGTAACTTACACTAAAGGTGTATGAAGATTGCAAAGTATCATAGATATTTAAAATATGTCATTTATAACAATATTTCCCTTTAAGCTAAAATACAGATGAAACATAAAGTATTTATAAACTTTCCATGCTTTTGGCAGCTGAAGTTAATTGACTGGCTCATAAATGTTTAATGGAAACAGTGTATTTGGTACCTCTCAGTACCCGGCTACAGCAACAAATGTTTTACACAAAGGTATTATGTATGAGGAATTCATCTACCTATTTTCCGTATCCGCTTAATCCTGTTCAGGGTCATGGGGGCTGGAGCCTTTCCCAGCCACCATCAGACGAGAGGCCGGTGGTCTATCACTGGGTCAACCCAGAGACAAAACCATGTATGCACACACCCACTTCTGGGCTCAATTTAGAATCTACAAATTGATCTAAGATGTATGTTTTTTCCACTATGGGAGGAAGCCAGATTAGCTGCAGAGCACCCACGCATGCACAGGGAGAACACGCAAACCCCACATAGGAAGGCCCCAGACAAGGTTTAAACCAAAAGCCTCGTTGCTGTGAGATAGTGCAAACCGCCACACCACTACGCAGCCTGAATGAGAAATCCTTGCAGTTTTTTAACTTATGTTAGATTTCCTGTGTGGCTTAGAAATAAAACCGTGTTTGTTGCTTGATAAAAAATGAAGTGCATGCGATTCACCGCTTGTGAAATTCTGGACTGATACCTATTTCTTTTTTTTATCATCTTCCCCTTAATGCCATGTAAATATGCATGATGCATGGAAATGTAACTACAAATATAAATTGGAGACAAAATTCTATGAAATAGACCATTTCAAAATCAGTGCAACACAGTCAGGACAAATATTTGCCAGATAAATATTTGCCACTGCCTTCGGTTGACATTATCCTCCTTGGCATTAAGCTGATTGCAGTCGACAAACTAAATATTTGCAGGTCTCTGTGCATCTCTAATATCGTCACCTCTAGCGTTCATAGTAACAAATTTCAATGGAAAATCTCCTGTGGATGCTTCAGTCAGGCAACCTGCAGAGCTGTCTTGAGATGTGATACAATAAATGTGAAATAATGTGTTTTTATCTCAAATCATAATATTCTCCTTATCCTAAACAAGTATTTGCTCCCTAAACATGTTGCGCAGTTGAGCGTGAGACCCTGAGGCAGAGGCAGATGTTGAGGTAAGTTATATTTAGATATACGAGTTATATTAGATATATTTTTAGAAAGAAACAGATGAGGTTCAGATCGTCTTCTCTTGAAGATTATGGGCGTGAAACTGCAGGAAGACTGAACCATAAAAAATTGAAGACTGTCACTGTTGGAGAACAACAGGTAGGTTACTAGATCTGTCAAAAGTCTCGTTAGAATACAGATTATCCAGATTACTGACTTTTGTTAATGCAGCTTTCCAGGTAAGAACTGACTGGTGGTGACAGGTCTGATCTTTGCAGGCTCTCCAAGGGATAGTTGCAGCAGCGGAGATAAGTATTTAGGTCAGGAAACATCCAGGTTCAGAGTTGCAGGATTTACTTAAACAGAGTCTCAAACACCGATTAACAGACTGTAGAACCGATAAACTGCTGAGTACAGAGCAGAGCAGGACTGAAGCCACTCAGCATGCCACAACTAGGAAAATAACACTCAGAGAGAGGAACACAATCAGGAAACAACATGGAAAAAAGGGAGAAGACACAAGAAGAATGGGGGAATTGTCAAAAGACAAATTGTGACACACATGGATGTTTAGATTGGAGGTCTTGCTCCTCATGATGGAAGAAGAAAAACAGATTGGTTTTGGAACCTCATCTGGAAGAAGATAAAATGGTGCTCACAAACACCAGGCATGCGTTGGACTGCTACACGGACGAAAAGTAAGGTTTCAGAGAAGTGGAAGAAGAAGTATGAAGTGAAAATGATTATCTTTTTATTATCTGTCATGCAAAGCTACTCTAATGGAGTCCCAGAATAAAGATGTAGAGCTGGAAATGAGCAAAAATGTCTGCTTTAATGGCCGGAAATGCATCCTCTTGTCATTTTTGTGGCTTTGTAAAAACATCTCTTTAAAGACTGATCACCTGTCTATAATTTCTCTCCACGTCACTCTCCTTCCCGCCATTCTATCTCTTTGTGGGTTGATATGCGCTTTCTCCCCCTCGTCTCCCTCCTCTTCTACCCCTCCTCCTTCCTTCCTTGCTATCTTGTGTATTTCTCTATCCTCAGGGAGACAGCTGTATGCAGAAGCATTGTGGATCAGTGAGCTTTAAGTCAGCGTCTCTAAAAATTGCTCCATTCTTCTGCCGAGCCTTTTTCTTCCAGAAGCTCTGAGTGAGACAGGCATCTTGATGCAATGCTACTTTTCCTGTCTTGGAACTGAGCTTATTAATTAGATCCTGATACATTATTGATGTAATATGAATTTCTTTGTCCTTGTCATGGTTTATCAACTCACATTTGGAATTTAAATTTGGGCGAAAATAGGCAGTCATGGCAGTGCTTAATATCATGTAATGTGAGCGTTTTGAAACATAAATCGTTTGTAATGTGTAATAATCAAGCGCTGATGGATGCAGAGTTGTTCTCTCGCAGATTTAATCTACCAAAGTATAAGTTTCACAGCAGTACAGCCCCCAAGGCATCCATCTTGGATCTTCTCCAGTCCAGCGGAGGCGTCGTGGGGGAGTGTGGTGGAAACTACATCTTGGCTCCCTTCCAGTCCAGTGGGCATGAAGCAGGCCTCAGAAGCTCCCAGGATTTCCTTTTACACCAGTCAGCTCTGCTCTCCATTAACCAATTAGAGGAGAGACCAGCTTAACTGGACACATAAAAGATGGCACACTGACTGTGGGAAACGGGCTTAAATCAGGACCAACGGGAGTCACAAAAAAAACATCAGGGGAAAAGAGGTGACAGGAAGAAGAGACAGAGAGGAAGAGCGTGTATAAACAGTCGAGCATTCATATGAAATATGGCAGCGTAGACCCCCTCGGCTCCATAGCATCTGATTCATCTGTCGCACATTCCGCACTCAGATGTGCTGCCCTGTGATAGATGTTTATGATCTAATGTCAATTTTCTTCAGTGAATTTACTGTCAGTAGATGATGAATGCACTCAATATCACTGGTTATTCATCTCATATATTCTCTGCAATAGCCCGCACTGCTCAACAAGGTCTCACAGCCACCAATAGGTGTCATCATTGCCCAGCTTGTTCCCAGGTCACGCAGGAGCTCCGGCTTCCGTTTCAATGCTAGAGGTACAGAGTGTGGTTGCCATAGCTCTGTAAGTTAGTGCAGCAAAGTGTGTGTTTGTATGAGTTCATGTGTTTTATATGAAATATTTACGAATAAACAAATGTTTCCGTTGGGTGCAACTCATTTGCTATAGCAGATACAACCGAGCTGCAGGTGAAGGACAGCATGTGCACACCAAGTCAACTCATCTTCATAGCTCACCTTTATGTGCGCGTGCTTGACTGTCTCTACTCGTCCTTGTCTTGCTCGTGTAAGTGACCCACATCAATTCAGAGGGCCCTCTGCCCTTTTGCTGCGTCTGCCTGAGAAATGTGATGTGACATGTGGCATGAGTAAGATGGAGTGAGGGGGAGGAAGAGGAGGAAGGATAGGTGATGTTGAAGGTAGAGTCTCGAGGACATTTCAAAACATAAATCTGAGGGATGCACAAAATTGTGCTGCCAAACAGAGACACGGGAAGACTGCGTTTTGACAAACTTCGCTTTGAGCACACAGAGAGTTCCGTTGAAGTTAATGTTCAGCACTGAGGAAAGCGTTCACTCAGCACTTTTTGGACGATTTGTAAAGGCAGTTTATCATGGACTAGGAAGTCTCAACACTCATTTTTATATTGTAATTCACTGCAGTGGATTGGCCGAAAGTGAGAATTGCTGTATTGCTTAAGGTGTGAAACAGGAACCGTGCCAAGTTTTCAAGAAGTAATGTTTTTTTCGTGTTCTATAATTCTAACAAAATGTCGAGTCGTAATAAAATGAGGCTTTATTGATAATAGCATAACAACGCATGCCAGCTGATCTACTGTGTCCGTCCAAACTTAGATATATGGACACTTTGATAACCTGATTTTGTAATCTTTCGATTTGTTATTTTTCTATGATCATAAACATCATTGTCAGCTACACTTTGCATTTAGTTCTGATTGGCAAATGTTAGCATGTAAAAATGCTCAACTAAAAAGGAGAACATGGTGGGTTTTACTCTGTATGCACTATTATTAAGCAAAAAAGGGTTCAGTTTAGTATTTTTACACTTTTTTTCAACTTCAGTCCACATAAACGTCATTGCTTATTGAATTTAATCATTTTCGCATGATATGAGTTATGAGAGAGGGTGTGGCCTAAACTGATTCATACCTTGCATTATTGTGTGGCAGGCATTGTGCGGCCAAAAAATTACATTTAACAGACTCCAGAAAGTACATGAGCCACATTTATCCAAAATTCAAATAAGCAACAACTCCTCCAATAAGGAAAGATCATGTAGGTCGTTTGTAACTATAACGGTGTCCTGTAAAGTACCGGCCCTAATAACAGCATGAGGGAAACATGACATGAATATTTCCAGATCAGACCATACATCATTCTCAGGTCTTTCGTTTAACAAGCCACCTTCGATGATTTGTCTTGCTGTGATATGAGATCATTTTCAATGCTAAAACCTAAGTAATCAAACAAAAAAAGATGGGATGGGGGTACTTAAGAAGGTGTTATATCATGTGGGGCTCAAGCTAAGGTCATTAGTATGACAGTTCTAAGCCATTTGAAGACCAGAAAAATTGAGTACAACACCAAAACTCTCCACAGCATTCAATTCAAGGACATCTATATGCAGGACAACATGCCATGAGATGTATCTACTGCTTGGCCAGTTAATGCCTCAACAAAGGCAAAATATTCACTTGGTCCTCTTCCCCGCCCATCTTAGATCCTATTTAGAACTTCTGAGTCTGTTTCAAATGTGAGATTTACAGTGAGGGGGGGGCAAAAGCATTTGGGAAGCTGCTCAGATGGGGTTATTTGTTCTCCAGCAAAGCTGATCGTGAACACAACAAGAAACTGACAGACTCTGTGGTTGGAATAGTCATGGCTTTGAAAACAAAGAGAGGTCAGGAATGGATTGGTGGCTGAATACCTTTGAATGCCATATACTCTATTCCAGTCTCAGTCTGTGTCACTTATTTGCAACGCTCACTGCAACACGGAAATTTCAAAGTGAAGTACTAAGTTGGGAGGAAATTATTTTTGTAGTCTACCAAACTAATGATTCTGCATACTTGCATTTTCCCCTGGGAAAGACGAGTCAAGTCACTGTTTGTAATTGTCAGTCTTTGCAGTGTGACACCTGAGGGAGGCAGTATGCACTGTACTTTTTGACCTCTCAGAGCAGCAGTTTGTGAGAAATGTAAACATAATTGTACAAATTTCCCCAATTCTACACCTCGGCTGAAGGGAAAAGAAAAACAGCATCAGATGTGCATTGGCCCCTGCAGATTCAGATTCAGATACAGCAGAAAAAGCATGACTGCGTTGCACTGCAGATGGGAACGACAGAGAGAGAGAAAATGAGAGAAGGTGAAATCTATTAGTGTGACAGGTCTCCTATAAAGCTGAAGACCTCCGGGGACACGCTCCAAGTGCTTAGCGCTAAAATAAAAGACGCAGGGAGGCCGGCTCGGAGACATACAAGGTGACACAAGTGACTACATTTAAAGGAAGTAGAGGAAGCCAACATGTCAGACATGTGCGTGTTAACAAAGTAATGCAAGTAAGCCAGGCAAAACTCTTCAGAACTTTATCTACAGTCTGCGGTGTAAAGTGAGTTTACTGTGTGTAGATATCCCACAAATGCATATGTGTGGAGATTGATGGCTGTGCATGTGCACACATGTGGATATACTGCATGTATTGGTGTGTGCATGTTCTCCCCTCCTCCTCCCTTTTGAGAGCTACCAGGATGAGTGCGTTCCAGATGTGTGTCAGCTCCGATCAGTCACTGGAAACAGGGAGGGGGAGGCTGCGTCTTCATCCACATCACTCTATGGAGACTCTGCATCTCTCAAACTATATGAGAAAAACAAGGGTTCCACTGTTTTTGGGAGGAGGTGATAGATGACAGTCGAGGAAGGTGTTCTTTGGGGAGGGAGGGATGGATGGATGGAAATAATATTCTTTCAGCAGTTTCAACTTCTCACAAGAGTTATTGCAATACTGCAGACACCCACTCCTCCTCCCCTTACTTTCTTTATTTCTCCCTTTCTTTCCCTCCTCTCCATATTTCTTCCTCACTATTTCTTTCCCTCATCGCCACACCCATGTGTACTTTGACACCCAACTCCTTCTTTGTGTGGCAGAGGGCTGGCTCCCAGCCTTCAGTGTCCTAGACCTCAGTCATGTGATGCTGACCTGATATGTTTTACAAGGCTGCAGTGCAGCAAAGGGGCCTCTGAGGAAAAGGGCTGCGTTCAACAGCGGCAGGAAGTAAAGCAAAACTCGGAGGGCGGACAGAGAGAATGTGTGTGTGTGTGTGTGTGTGCGAGTGAGTGTAGACTGTGTGGGTGGGGGATCAGGAAGCAGTATTTCAAGGGATGGAACTCCTCCATAAAAAGTTTGACATCAAGCAGCATGTAGTTTTAGAACAAGGCTCCGTTTGAGTGTGTTGCATTGTTGTCTGTCTGAGATGGAAAATATTTGATCAAAGAAATTTGGATTTCTTTGCCGTCTGACTGGTCTGGGTTTTTCAACACTTATTGACATGCTTGGATGAGCTCAGGCTTAATCTCTTCTCTCCTTCACCCTCCACCTCCGCTCCTCTTTCCCTGCATTAAATCTCGTGCATCTGAAGCCCTTCTCTCTTTCCCCTCCTCTCCAGCTCTCGTTTATTCCCAGTCGAGTTGACCTTCACTATCGCTCTGCTCTGTAGAGCCATAAGTCTGCTCTCGCTTGCTCTGCTGCCTTAATCTATGGCGGTAGACGCAGACGTATCCTGTTGCTCACCCAACCTTCTACACACAAGCACGCACATGCACATACATGCACACAAAAGAGACTTCACATAGCAAAGTACATACATGAAGGATGACCATAGATAGTTATGGGCAAGTGTGGACACATTCAAAAACACGGACTTACTCACACACACACGCGCGCGCGCGCGCACGCATCTGTGTCATTCCTGGGAGAGTTTTGTCCATTAAATGAGAGCAGCCCAGTCCAGTCTCTCAGATCGCTGCCGTTCCCCCCTCTTTGTTCCCCAAATCAGGAACAGCTGTGCTCCTCCACAGTTGTAAGTCACTCACTCAGTGGAAATTTAAAAGCCATTAACCGAGCCCCTCATTGCTTCCCCACCCCTTTGCTTGCATGACTGTCTGTGTGTGTGTGTGTGTGTGTCTATCTCTCTCTGTTTCTTTCTGTTTTGCTTATCTAAATCTACACACAGGGAAAGAGACACATTTATGCACACTCGTGTGTACATGTTGAAAGTCAAAATGCCCCCTCAAACCCCCACGCAGAACATTTGAGACAGCGTTTCTTGAGAGTGGCCTCTGTTGTTGAATCACAGGGTTTTTCAAGTAAAACATTTGGGTGAGGGCGCAGCCTCTGCTGAGATAGACCTGCTTGCCGTGATATGCCTCCTGCACCTTGAACACTTCCCTGTGTTTCAGCCATGAGTAGCTCTGTGTGTGTGTGTGTGGGGGGGGGGGTCTCACATGAGGTCATGTTGTTTTTTGAGTGTGGAACAACAAAAACAAGGCCCCACTGAAATAGCTCGCTGCTTGTCCACTTTCTTGGCTTAGCCAGTGAATTACTGTGTCAGGAAAGAACAACAAGCCCGGAGCCTTTCATAAGGTGCGCTCGCATGGATGCAGGCACAGCTGCATGCTCCAACACCAGCAGCAAGCAGATGTTCAAGGAGACAGAAAGATAGAGCGACAAAGGAAGGAGGAGATAATGGAAAAAGAGGGACCATAACATGAAGAGTAGACATTCGAATGTCAAGAGTCAAATCTATGGTTCTTTTTGCTGTTTTTCTTTTGTCTCCCCCTCCTCCTTTCCCCTCTCCTTTATCTCCTGTGGAGATCTCTCATTTCCTGCAGGCCCAATGTTGATTTCATACTGGAGCTCGGGGCTTAGGGTGGGAGTCTGTGAGATGGGTAAGGGGGGGGGGGGACATGGGGAGGTAGAAGTGTGGGGGTGTTTGGTTTCAGGCCAAAATCAACCTTCACCTCCACTTCTCTCAACTACTCTGGGTGGATTTTTAAAATGTGAGCACGCTTGTAGGTTTTTTTTTTTTTCCCACTCACTCACACAGGCCAGAAAAGTTTTCAGTGCAACTTCAGTCTTGTTGGCGTAAGTCTTGGAAGTAACAATCAGAGCACAAAAAGCCCCGTTGCTTCATAATCGTGACCTTTGTGGGTGCGGATGACACACAGACTGGTAGAGGGAGCAATTTGGTGGCGTGAATTTTCAAGTCTGACGCTGATACGTGCATTAAAAACAGCCTTCGACTTCACATTTATATCTCTTCAGCATGTGTTTACAGCGTTTACTTCACCAGCGGTAACCTGGGAGGGAAATGGGCTGAAAAACGGAAGTTTGACTCTTGTGCCTTGCTGGCACGGCTGCCAATAACGTGCACAGTTTGACTCACTCACTCACATGCATAACAGATCGTAACAGTCAGATAGCTGTGGCACATGGGCAATTTCTGTTCTTCACTTCCTTTCTCTCATTGTTAGCATAGATGGGGCCTTCTAGACATGAACAGCTGCAGCCCTCAGCTTTCACTTCCCCTTCTATGAAACCACACATGTATCTGTTACCACAACAAGTTCCCCAAATGTGGCCTCTAGTGCCCCTTGTATGTCCCTCATGCCAACACATGTACACATTTGCGTTCAGGAATGCATGTACAAATATATATGTATATATATATATATATATATATATATATATATATATATATATATATACACATATAGTAAACTGCTGCCACTGTGCTTCAAATGCAGGCAGTCCAGGTGGTGAGTTTATCTTTGAGGTTCTCCCTTGTGTTCGTTGTTGTGATATAATTACATTTCCAGACCTTTGAGGGGAGGGCTTTTTTTTTTAAAGGTTGTTTTTGAGCATAACTTCCCGGATGCAGGTATCCACCTTTGTGTGTAGAAATGCTCTCACTCACTGAATGCGACATACAACCTAATTTGGCATACTAATGGTGCCATGGCACCGAACACACGCTTACACACACATGGACACAGCAAGCCACGCAGAGTTGTATTGCGTGACTGAGGCTTCACACCTCTCTTTCTCTCTTTCACTCAACGAAAACATGAAAAAAAAACCTCACTTGCAGTAATGTGAGAAGTCTGAGTGTGCGTGTGTGTGCGCTTGTGCTTGCGAGCCACAGTGCGTGTGTGGTGCAGACTGTATGCCCTTGTTTGGCCTCTGCCTTTGTTATTTACTCACCTTCTATATCTGCACATATGCAGAAATAGACTGAGCTCATGTGCCCTCTCATACACTGACCCCAGGTCTGTTAGTATACAGCTACCCAGTGAAACACACACCAGAAAAACAGCATGTCTGTATCCTAACAGCTCTGTTTGTGTAGTGTTCAAGTACACACACTACTCCCCGTTCACACTATAGCCTTGAAAGACTCTTTTAGTCATTTGCGATTGAACTCTATGACATAACAGCTCAGCCTTTTCATTGTCTCTCATGATCTTCTCTTGGGGCTTTGGTTAAATCAGTGCAATGTGAAGGTGTAGGCTGCAGCAGTGAACAATAGCTCTTGGATGATCTCATTCCTTCTATCAGTTATTCCTGTCATGAAGATGCACCATGGATGACCAGGGGGGAGGGAAACTACATCCGGTGCTAAGTGAGGTGTTCCATTTAGCTTGTCTGTGCAATTTGCTGCCAAAACAGTCCCCGTCCTCTTGGTCCACTTCACGTCTGCCCACAGGCTCAAAGGTTCAGTTTTGCGATAGCAAGGCAGAAGCCAGGTGGCTAATTGAGCTGTTCCCAGGGCAGCCTGTGACAGCGTGCCACCCTGTGCCAAGGTGTTGGCGTTTCCCAGGACTCAGCAATAGATGCTTTCAGCCTACATAAAGTGTGTCCAATTGCCCTGCCCTCTGCCTCAAAGTAGACTCACAGTACTGGACACTAAGGACTGGGCAGTCACACTCAAATGATGGAAAGATGTTGGGTCAAGTGAGTCTACTGATATTGTGCCGGAGGATTCAAGACCCTGACCATTACCTTATTTGTATTTAAGTAATGCTGTTTTTTGGTTAAATAAATAAATAAATATAATCCTAAATAATTCCTAAACCAGTTCAACAATAATGTGTAGATAAATTATTATTCCCCCTCATAGTATTTCAGCGAACTAACAAAAAATCAATTAGATAAAGACCTGCTATACTTCCTGAAAGTGTTGCAAAGCTTCTTCTAACACTGTAACAAGTTAGTTGGCCATTCACTGTTGAAGCAAATCTGAAACGATCTCCTGAAAACCACAAAAGAGAAGTGTGAATCAGACCCATTTCCACCGAATGGCTTGAAGCAGAGAAAATAGGATGTGAAGTCTCACCAGAGGTTGGCAGTGCAGACATTGCTGGCAGATGTAATTCAGCAGAAGAAGTAATAGCCTAAAAAAAAAAAGGTCTGGTTTTTCCCTCCAAAGACTTGGAGTTTGATTTTGGGCCAATCCCAAATCCCGCTCAGCCCTATCAGCCTCATTTTCCGTTTTGCTTGTTCACACGTGTGATTCTTTCTGGGAGAGAAGGTGACGGGTCTGCCTACCCCATCAAACAGAGGCTTTTCATGAGTCCCTTCCAAACAGTCAGAAACTTGTGAGAAAACCTATCAAAGTGAACACATCGCAAGTGTGTCACAAAATGGGTTAATCCAACATAAACAGTAGGGATTTACAGTTGCCAGCAAAATAATTCAATTCCTATTGCAATGGATCCCCCGTGTAGTGGGGGCTGAAGAATATTGCTGATGAGTGAATTTTATGTATGGCCATCGAGGGTGAGAACTGTGGAGCGTTCCATTCTGTTTCACCATCATAATAGCATAATTCATGTACATTTCCCAATCAGTATCCATGACTTTTAAAACACTCTTCTTGTTACTGGGTGCAGATGACCATGTTCTCAAAAGGCACCTTTTGCATTTCCTCACTTAGCATTTTGAGATACGGGAACGCTTCTTTTAAATGCCTCCTTCTTGGAAACGGAAGCTTAACAAGATATGTTATATCCAAATTCTCGCACATGTGTTGAAGCGCAGCTTTAATTATATTTGCCCTTTATCTGGATTCCTCCATTATTTTACTGAAATCTGCATTGTAGGAGAATGCATGTATAGAAACACAAATTTCCTATCGGGCTCTTTCAGTACACGAGATTCTTTTCTGTGTCTTCGTTGAGTTTGTGGGGAGGTAAAAGCTGAAGGGAGATTCACTGGCTGCAAGGGATCCGTTTCTCGATTGTAAACCTGGCCAAGAAGACCCCCCTCAACACCAACAACCCAAATCTCAGCTCTGAAAAGTGTCTCTTTTGAAATGCTTAAACTTATGGGTGCTCCCCCCCCGACCAAAATATCCCAACCATTCCAACCCCCCCCCCCCCCCCCCCCCTTTCCTCTTCGTGTTTCCTGTTGAGCTGGCTAGACTCCATTGACAGATTTACAACTCTGGGGTCAAAGTTTTCCGACGGCAGCAGATAAATCTTACACCACCTCACCCCCCTCCCCAGCTTCTCCTTCACCTGATAAAAAGACACACACTCACAACGGCCGCCACCATCAACGCGCCACCCACCGCCTCACTCCACATCCTTTCAAGTATAATTTGCCTCTTTTTTTCTTCTTTAATAGAAAAAAGGCGCATGCACCTCTCTGTGCGTGAGCATGTGTGTGACGTTCCAAAAGAAGCGTGTGTGGATGCTTTTGTACATGTGTGGGAGTGTGTGGATACAGAGGGGTAAGTGCTTTGCAGTTTTGTGGTCAAGAGAAAGAATTCAGGCCATTGTTCTTAAACCATAAAGGCAGGCTCTTCATGTTCCAATTGTTTTTTGGGGGAGGTCCAGGGATTTACTCCTCCCTCTTCTCCCGCCAACTGGTTTTTATGTTTTGGTCCCAGTGTGATACTCACTCTGTTTTCCTCTCCTCTCCAGATAGATAAGAGGAGCAGGAGTGTGTTTCATTCCACAAGCATGGCATCAGTTGTATTCTATCCAGCATCTCTTTCTAACTCACACACACACCGTCCCTGCACTGTAACATTCATTTCTCTATATTTGCCTGCCTTTTATCGCCAGGTCTGAAACAGACATCATCGGCTCTACTTGGGCAGACTGTGGAGAGACAGAAAGGAGAACTGAGAGAGAAGCTCAAAACGCACACAGATATTGAGGCCATCTCTCTCCAACTCTATGTTTCTGCCACTTTCTTGGCCCTCTCCCGCCTCCTTATCTGCTCTGATATGTGCTCTTGTCGGGAAGGCGAATATCAGGGTTGGGAATCTACACCGGGAGCCTTTCAGTTATTCCAGTAAAATACACACATGACTGTACTTTCCTTGTGTTTGTCATTTGGTATGTTGGGATATCTATTCCCTGCCCTCTCGTTCATCCTCTGCTGTGAGAAGGAGTAGTTTGAAATTATTTGGATGGGTGACGGATGCTTAGCCTAGCTTAACGTGCATGCAAAAGTTTGGTCAAAACTAAGGTATAACATTCAAGAAACACTTTTACCACAACCTTACTGTGCTTATAAGGGCTCTGCTTTGCCTCAGTCATCTTTCGGAAAGGCCATGTGATACTCTACAAATCTTTCTCTTTCTCTCCAACAAGAGGCCCCTATTCTGCAGTTGCCAAGAACTCATGAAATCAAATAATTGGTCCACACAGAGCAGAAGATGGCTATAAGCTGATAACGATGTTTTCACGTAGCAGTTTATTTCATAAAGTAATTAAGAAGAAGCGGCTAACAGGGACAGTTTGGATACATTATTAAGTAAAATAAAGAACGCTGAGAAAACCTTTCAATTGAAACCCAGAAGAACAGAAGATTTCCAGATTCTGGAGTTAGCATAGATGACTGGATGAGTTTTAGTTCATGGAATACTCAACAACAACAACAAAAAGAACATTTTGTGCATCCTAAACAAACTTTGACAGTAAACAAGTTCCTGTGGCAAAAGGTGCGTTGGGAACGAAGTGGTGTGGAGAATTTCCCGGAGAGAAAACCTTTCTTAAGCACGGGGGCGGTTAGATCACGTTTTGGGCTTATGTTGCAGCCACTGACACTGGGAAAGGAAAGGACTAATTCAGTCAAATAAGAACACACATCACATCACACATCCTGAAGATGAATTAAGGGGGGCTTCTACAGGGGGCCTGTGATCCCAGACACACCTCAAAATCCACAACGGATTCATCAAAGATGCGGAAGATGGTTTTCATAGTTTAAATGTGACTAAACTGCAGACCAAATTGTTTCTTGCCTCTTCCTTTTTTCTTTCTTTTTTTCTTTTACTTTGACCAATGCGCAAAACAAAATAAAAAAGTTAACTGCACTTTTGGAAATGAGGTCACTTTTTTTTTCACCCACTTACAAAGAAACAATGATGAACACATGTCCATGAATGCGCTTATATTCAAGTGACTTACAAAGCTCCCTGGCATTATGTGCAATTGCACCATTATTGCTAATAATCTAGTGGCCTGTAGTTGTCCTTATACTGCATAGTGACTCATCTCATGTTGTTTCAACAGTGAGTGAGGGACTTTATTTTTTCCTCTTTTACCCATGTAACCTTGTAAATCTTGTAAATCAGCATTAATTGTCCTCTAATTGTACCTTGCAGTACAATCATATTTCTCGTCCGCAATAACAAATACTCCTCAGCACACGCACACACACACAAACACACGCAAACACACACTCACATTCTTCCCATGATGTTCGATCAATGACTATGACTGATCTAGTGGTGAGCTGACAGCCACCCCTGATTAATGTTAGCTTGGGTGACGGTCACAGACTCTTCATCACTGTCGTTCACGATGCGCACCGAAATAAGCGTCTGTGGGTTTTCTATCTCTTCGTTCAGTTTTGATAGATATTTGTTTGCCTTGTCACAGCACCACATTATCTTTGACATCGGTTTTTGCTCTGCTAAGCTTGTTCAGGCACAAGTTAGGGCTGCCGCAGAGCAAGCAGCGTCGATTAAGTATTCATACTGTTGCAGTTGCAAACTGTTTTCTTTCAAAGCTTGATTTTTTCCCCAGTCTTTTTTGACAGCAGCTTGTGTAGTGGCCAACAGGAAAAAGAAAGAGGGTGCATGGCATGCAAAATAAAGCATTTGGCTGCAAACAGAGGAACATGGTGTGAAAGAACAAATGTATAGTTTCTATAACTACCTAATCTACGGTTGAGAAACATCTAATCTTCACGAAGCTAACACAATCTTTTAAACAGAATTACAGCCACAATTATGCTGCTGAGCCGGAAACAGCTTCCTTCTCAGAAGGGCCTCACATTGAAGATAGAAAGTTTTCAGCTGTGTGCGATAACATGGTGACTTCACAAACTGCCACAAAACCCATGTGAATCAACTCGATCTTAAGAAATTCTCCTGATGTTGAAACGGAACATCTAAAAGAGTGTAAACACTCTCTTTGCTGGGACACACCCAGTCCACAGGTCATCCTGTTTCACAAGCTACACATGCACTCTCAGACTTCTATCTCTGAGAGGACCATCAGTGATTTTATGCTTTCCTGGGGTTATTGTGAATCGTAACCCTAAAAAAATAAAACCCTTAAGCCCTGCCCTATCCTAACCATCAGAAGGCCTGTTAAGGATCTGACCCACAGCGAAGCAAAATATCCGTAAGACTCGTGGTCTAAAGCTTAAATTGGTCCTCACAAAGATAGACATGCAAGCACACACGCATATTTGCAAGCACACACTATCAGATTTGCAGGGAAGCATATCAAATATTACAAAACATCACATGCCTTGTGAAACACTCCACGCGCTGCAGCGTATGCTTTGTCAAGCAGTGACCTTGAATACTTAAGAGGCCCTTCAGTAGAGGAAGCACCACAACAACCCCCTCCCCAACAAGGCCCTTCACACATCAGTGCCATGGGAATGAGCGATACGATGGCGAGGGACGAGGAGACAGAAGAAGAGTTAGAGAGTTTAAGAAACAGGATGGGTTAGAAAAGAAAAAGGAGGGAGAAAGGAAGAAAAGTGATGTGGGAGTGGAGTGCTACCATCTGACGTCTCCTGGGAAATCTTATCGCAGAGTTGTTGGGGGAGGTGGCTTTCCACTGGAATTAACAGATTTAACAGGAGTTAATGCTTATTTGGGGCTTAGAAAATGAACAAACCTGTTGTTTTCTCTTAAACTTGCTCTAAATTTCCTGTCATCCTCTTTTTCCCCCAGACTGTGCATATAAAGCAAAATCATCATGCCGCTTGTAAGTTTTTTCAATGTCTTCTCACAAGACCTGCCGCTGGGTCATCGTTTGCTCCGAACACTTCTTCGCTCTCTGATGTTCCCTCCTTCTTCTCATTTACAGGACATGGTTCTACCACTCTATATCCCATTGTCCCACATCTCCTTTTATTCCCTCTAGTTCTGAGCATTTCTGTGTTTGTTCCCCTCCTGAGGGATCAGGAATGGATAGACAGAGGAGCAAGTAGGACAGAGAGAAAAAGAGTTTATGTAACACCTTAATCTGGTGGATTTTTTTTTCTTCTTTTTTCTTTTTGGCTTCGCACACCTTGTGCCACTCCATTGGTCTTATGCTGGCCATAATATCAAGTGACAGGCCAGCTTTCCACCTCGACAAGCCAGTTTCCTTAAAACAGTGAGGATGAGAGAGGATGATGGACACGAAAAAATAATCAAATGTGAGGGTGGAAGGTGAGGTGAAAGATGAGGAGATGGGGGAAGAGAGGTTAGAATATCAACAACAACATAAAAAAAAGTAAAAGACATCTTGCCTCCAAAGCCGTAGCTTTCACGGGGTCAGCTCAACCCTCCAGCAGCACAGAGGTCGGCTATTCTATGGGAGATCCTGTGACCTTTAAGAGCGAACATTGACGTTAACTTTACATGATTTGTTTGCCCGCTCTTCTGCAGCGGCGAGGAGAGAGATAGAGAGAAGGGACTATACTTGTGAATCTAGGCCAGTCACTGTCTAGAAATGTGGACGCTCCCGTTTCAAACCATTCCCCAGACGAGGCAGCCTGCCTGCCTGCCTGCCTTCCACCTACCTGCTTGGCCACTTCACTGTCCGGTGCGCTGCCTTCAATGTCCTCATCTGTTATCTTTTGCATGATCTGAACGATTGAAAATATTCTTTGAAAGAATATCTATCAAGAAATATGATAATTTGGGTGATTTGTTGCACCTTATGTATATTTTTCTTTTGAAAGTTTTTGCGGCTAGATGGTGAAGAGGGCAGAAAGAGTGGGGGAATACATGCACCAAAGACTACCAGGCCAGGACTCGAAAATGCAAACACAGTATGCAAACATAAATGGAAATGCAGAACAAGTCAACAATGGATTTTGTACAATTCTAACAAGTTTGAAAGTCAATATTTGTTATGAGCACCTTTATTGTTTAACACACCCTGAACCTTCTTCGACTAGCTTTCTTGTCATTTCTTGAAGTAGTCTCCAGGAACAGTTCTCCAGGCTTCTTGAAGGACATTCCAAAGCTCTTCTTTGGATGTTGGCTGCCTTTTCCTCCGTTCCCTGTCATGATGATCCCACACTACTACAATGATGTTGAGGTTTGAGCTCTGGGGAGGATTCATCGCTCCATAAGACCTGCTGCCACTGATTTTCAGTCTGGTGTCATTTGACATACAAACCTTAGTAACTTATCAAACAAAACATTTCCTTGTCACAGCGCTTTCGTCGTGACTCTAGAGTTTAATATCACAAGAAACTCATCATCTTTTTTTTGACCGACTGATATGTTTAATACAACAGTTTTTGACAGAATTTCATTGGAAAAGTAACTTTCTGACTTTTCTCAGGCATTTCATGGGCTGTGATCATAATGGAAACATCACAGACTGAGTCAGTGACCATTTATTTCATTTAACCCCTTAGCGCCTATTGTCGCATTTATGCTACAAACCGTTTGACTCAATCAACCAGCTGAGATAGCATCTTTATTCCCCCAATGCCGGTTAGTCCATATTCACTACGGACCAAGGCAACTTTAAATAAATAAATATGTAAAAGAAAAAAGGGTGAATAAAAAAACATTGTTTTTTCACTGTTATATTACTGTGTTGTTGTTATCTTATTATTGACCATTATGCCTGGTGTTGCAAATAAGCAACATACCAAATTACATACCAAACATACCAAATTGACTCCAAATGGACCAGGATGCCTGTTGTTGCAAATTTGCAACATACCAAAATTTCTATTTATGTTTTGTGCAAAAGTGAAATTAATAATCTCAGCATTATTTACCATCTACTTAAAGGCTAAAACACACACAAAACATTTTTTTTATATACAGCTATGTAAATTCAGGCGTTATGGGGTTAATTTTTCTTAGTTTTAGTTCTAGTTTTACTTTTAGTTAAGTATGTCAATACAGTGTTATTTATGTTGACATTTTCAATTCATGTCTGGTTAAAAAAACCAACAGATACACATCTGGTATTCGCTGTAGTTAGTAGCATGAGCTGAACAGCAAACAGTGCCTGTGCTACAGTCCAGCTACGTCACACTGTCTTCGCCAGCCTCTCGTGAAATGAAGTGAATATGCGAAACCTCAGTGAAGTAAAGCTTAGAACAGATAGAGTTTCATTTTTTTGAGGTAAAGTTGCCTTCAAATTTTAAAACATTGCACGTGTGAGTCGGTTTCTACCGTAAAAAGTGACAGTCTGAGCATGCGAGTGGCAGAAAAAAATGAGTAGGATTAAAGGAAAAGATACAGTAACTCCATTCAAGCTTAAATGAAAAGATTGTGTGACCTGTTTTCATTACCCACTGGACCAAACCTCCTCTACAACTGTTTATCTCTTTGGGGTTGTAAAGATGGCTTGCAGAGGGGATTGGGAGCCGTGTGCTGGGAGGGGCCAGGCACAAACATAAAAGCCCCGTGTTTACATCTGCCAGCCTACCTATGCTTTCACTCTGCCTGGCAGTGCCAGCCCATTAGCATCACATAGCTCCTGGCGCTAATCCAACCAGGACAGTGCGACCTTAATCCCTTCATCTGTCTCTGAGCTCCAAACACATCTGGCCATCTCTAGATGCAACAGTCACGCCTGGCCCTGCTGATTCTGCATGCTCTGTGGTGGGCGTGATAATCCTTGATGGTTTTTAGAGCTTTCTCCCTACATCACTACAGGTCAGCCCTTATTAAACTGCACTCCCTAATCAGCTCTTGTATTATGAGTGGCTCAGACATGCAGTGGATTACAAGAAAACACAGCATTTTTCCAGACTCATTAGACACTTACTGTCTGCCTATCAGTCCAGCAATCCGACCACCAGTCTGATTATGCTGCTAAGTACTCAAAATACAACAAATATATCATAAAGTAAGGCAGCCAATCTTATAGACTGATGTGTTATATCATATAGATTTTCTTTTTTCTTCTTTTGTGCTTATGCATGCAGTTTGGTTAAGAAAAACGTTATGGTTTTGGTTATGAAATGGGCGACATATATGATTGAAAAATAATCATAAAATGTAGCCGGCGCTGTAAAAAATATGAAAAACAACATTTCCTCTTCCCTTCACCCCTGGCAGATGCAGACAAACCACACTGCCGGTGGCAGAGACAACAGGAAATAGCAACGCTGGTGTTTTTGTGAATTAACTCATGGTTGTTTGTAGTGACAATGTGCCTGAACGTGGTACAAAAAAAATAATTACAGAATGTCAATAAATGTATATATTTGATTCAAAGTGTTATGTTTGGATGGCATACATTGGATACATACCTGTACTGAGACAATTTTAGGCTCTTGATAGTATTTATTAATGTTAGTCCTGATGTTACTCAATGTTTTTAATCAAAAAAGAAATCTGCTCGTGGCTCATCTTTGTTAACATCTGTCCTTTAAGCTCGACCCACCCAGTGCAAGATTAAAACCACACTGCTGTGCTTCTTTAGTTGCCCTTGTGTACACACTTCTGCAGAAATCAAGGGACAGCGTTTCCCTTCTCTGCCTCATTTGGATCAGATCGTCAGCAGGTTTTATTATGGATCACAGGCGGACATTTGAGGATTATGGTCACTCCTCACTGGCTGTTTCTGTCAGTCTCTGTGCAGCCGCCCTTGTATCTGTAGCCCTGGGAAATGCAGCAGAAGTCACAGATGAGCAACATCTGATCCAGAGCTATCATTGCATGTTGGTATCATTTCCAATTTGCATGATGACTCATAGTGACAGGGGGTCAGAGTGCCTGTATAGAGACAGAAACTCATTACTCAAATGACGACATGCACGCATTACTAGGATTATCTCAATATAAAGATATAAAAATTCATACAAAAACCTCAGCTCAACAACCAATCCTCATCATTAATGATCTGTAATTAGGCATCCTCAGACTTAAAGACTTAAATTGCGTAATTTTCCAACCGAGGGCTTTAAAAGTACATGATAAAATCTACCCTTTAACTTGTTTGATCTCGAAAACACGAACCTACAAAGTCTTTGATTTTTGCTCATTAGAAACCTGGTCAACATGTTGTAATTTGCCAAATTATGCTCAGTTACATGAAAGTACCCCCCCAAATCAAGCTGAAATGTGTTTTGTTGTGAATCTATGTGACTGCATACATACACAGTCCTTGAGGGCACAAGATGGTGACTTACACAGGAAACCCCAAAGAGATGGAGCAGGAGATTTAGGTGGTGATGAAAGCCTTAACCTCAAACTTCCGTCAAGCTCATGTTGTTCTTCTCTTTCGCAGTGATGTACTTCATACCTAAATGACTGAATTAGGTGGCTTTTAAGCATACTTTTCTTTCTATTTCAATGTAAGGAGCTCTGCAATAAACAACAAAAGTCTTCCCTTCCACGCCAAACGGAGGGTGTGTTTTAAAAGACCCTTTTATTTACTCTCCAGGAGAGTTCACTTTATGCTCACCCCCTCTGAGACAGTTTCCTGCTCAACCATGCATTGCATCCCTCAGTTTTCATCGCATCCAGGTTTTCCTCTGTTGTTTCCCCTGTTTTTTGACACAGCGGGACGTACTAATCAATAAGCAATTAAAATCGGCAATGGGACATTGGGCTTAAATTGCTTCCTTTGAGTGTATCTTATCCCTTTCAAAGTGCAGATAGGCCATGGGTGCGTGTTTTGGGTAAACTACAATCATGAAAAAAAGAAGAAAGCAGCTCCTTTTTTAACACATATTATAAAAGCTCACTGCTCAACTTATGTATCTGCACTTACAAGTACGATATGGGACGTTTTTCTGACATTACAGTCTTGTTCACGACTCCCTTGGCGTTCCAATTGGTTGACTGTGTATGTACCCAGAATAACATTCAAAGCCTTGGGTTATGATGAGTCTTAAAGGAAGGGAAAGACGAGCAAGCTCAAGGTCAGACAATACTCAGCATACATCTTAACCAGGAAGAGGCGTTGAAACCACCCATCCTGTGCGAAGGAATAGCTGCTCCTGGATTTTAGAAGGAATTCACACGCAGCAGACACACGGTTTTCCAGCCTCTGATGTTCCATTGTCACTCAGCACTCCAGTAACCAAAGCCGTTTACAACATTATCCAACTGACATCACCAGTCCAGTCATCCGCAGCCGTACTTGACCTGACACGCACACACAAACCTGAGGAGCATATCAAGTATGTCAAATGACAGTTTAGACTGTGCTGTCTGCTAAGGTAGTGGGAGTCAGCTGTGTTTAGAGAAAAAGCTCCTAGCACCTAGTCTTGTTTATGACTATGAGTGTGTGTGCGGCCTGTTTTGTAACAATGCTGACACCTCAATCTCTGATTCTCTGGTATTCTGACCCTGATAGACAGTCAGCTGTGGCAGATGTGTCCCATCAGCCATGTGCAGTCCACCCCAACATCTCTGATATGACAAACCTGCTGGCGGGCCTTCCTGGATGCCTGTTTAAAAAGGCTTCAGAGAGATCAAGGCTGCATGTGAATGATGAAAGCAATTTAATTTCACATGACGTAATAAAGAACCGATTTTATGCACATTTCCAGGTTCATGATATTGGGACTTACTGGAGTAGGTTTATATGCTTTAATCAAATCAAATCAAACTTTATTTATATAGCACTTTTCATACTAACACTTTTCAAGCAGCACAAAGTGCTTTACATAATAAAATCAATAATCAAATCAATTCATGCATAAACTCACACACAACATCACACCAACAACCACACTGCACACATACCCCCCCCAGCCATCCCGAACCAGGGCGATCCCCACAGCAATGACCCCACAGACCGAGTAGGCAAGATCCCCATGAGGAAAAACACTGGATAAATAAGTGTATAATAAGTATATAATAAAATAATTAAAAAAGAAATATTTAAAATAATGGATGAATAGATAAATGTAAACTGAACCAAAACAAACAAAAAAAAAAGTTCAACAACACATTCTGGTTCGCATACTGCTGCACCTCTTGACACTGTCTACATAAAACACCTTGTTTAAAGTCCCTCTCTTTAAAGGCAGAGTCTGCTCCGACTGTTCAGTTGATTGGTAATTTCCAAGAAGTTCATTTTCTGTTTGAAGCATAGCAAACAAGCCACAAGGCAGGAATTACAGATGTGTGAGCATGATGACAAATACTTTGTACCTACACATGGGCTGGAATCCTCAAATGTCCAAGAGAGGGGTTGCATTTATGAACACAAATATGAACATTTATGAACACCCCCTAGTTAAATCTCCAGGAGAACAGCTGGTTATACTATGTGCAAACGTAGCAGCAAATCTTCTGGATCATTGAAGCCAGTGTGCGAATAAGAGTTGCTGCTTTATTCTCCTTTCTGCTGACCTGTGGGTTGCATTCCACTTACTCCTCGCTATTGTGGATGCATTCAGATACATGCTGCCATGACATCCAGCCCAGTCTCATGGATAAACGTCACAAAACATAAAACTTGGTACTCGTGCTGATGTGGACGAAATCTGCGTTTTATCTCCACTTTCAAAGCGATTTATTTGAGTCTGTTTCATGTTCACACATGTTTTGTGTGTTTGATCAGGGGCGCAGGAATCTGCAGCCAGGCATCAGTGAAAAATAAGTATTTTGATGTGATAAATCATTAAGCAACAGTGTCATGATGTTGTCCCATACTAAATTATCCTGTTTTTATACTTAACCTGAAGCAAGTAGTTCCCAATCTGTTAAAACGCAACAAAACAGTTGAAGTAGAGGGAATGACTTAATGCAAAACTTGCAATCATCTTCCAACCTCTCTGTTCTCTGAATGCAGACTGTTTCATCTGTTAAATGTGATGCAAGAGTTTATGTGAGATCATTCGATTGTCACGATCATGCTTGGCTGTGGTTTTTGTTTGGTTTCTGGGTCTTAGGTGGGGTTTAGCAGGTTTTCCAGGAAGCCAGGGCGGAGTCTGGGTCAGCTCCTGCGCTCTCACCTGTTTCTCATCTGCGCTCGTCAAAAGACCTTCTTAAGGATCTGCAGGAGCAACCAGTCTTCAACCAGATTGTCTCACTACGACAGTGGTCATTTGGCTGACTTTGGTGCGTATTTCCATCATGTATTTACCTTGTCCTCCTCTGTTCCCAGTGTCTGTTCCTCCATTGCTCACCTTGCTGTGGATTTCCAAGCTCAAGGATTTAGCTCTCCACTGTGGATTCCGAGACACCAGCCTGCTTGCCCCAACTTCAACTCAGTTCCCTCTGCACCACAGCCAGCATCCTCCCCTCCACTCTGGTTCTCTACCTGGGCTCAGTAAGGGAAAAACCCACACGTTCGCCTGGATAAATGACTCTATCCCATCCTCACTAACCATCTCCCTCTCCTCTCCGAGTCGCCCGGTCCTCTGGATCCACTCACCGGCTCATCGCGTCACCTATCTTTAAATAAACCTTGTCTTTTACTCAAATCTCCCAGTGTCAGCCTCTGCTCTTGGGTCCAATTTGTGAGTCAGCCAGGCTTTAGCCGTGACATTGATAGGATGCTCTAACACTATGTTCCTACATAGTTTTTTTCATTCAATGTGCAGCTGCACGAAAAAAACAGCAAAAATGTTTGATCTGTGGACGAAAATCAGTAGATTGACGTGACTACTTCATGTTTTACTGTGTCAACACAACAAGGAGGTTATCTGCTTTTTTTGAATGTTTTGGAAAGAAACTACAATAATGTCTTTGGTGGAATTCCTGCACCATGTCCCGGCTCCTTTGCTTTCCAGACGGACATTTCCAGGAGCAAGAATGCATCAGAAAGTATCATGCCGTTAAGTTCATATATGAACAGCAATTGCAGGAAAAGTCCGGACGAAATTGTTCTCTTGTGTGTGTGAAAAGAGCTTAAGTAAAGTCAGAACCACATTCGAGGCATTTCAGGCTGTTTTCAGCTTCTGTCTTCTGTGAGAGACAGGATTTCCGTTCACTAACTGAAGTGATCTTTTGAAAAGCAGCAAAAAATAAACACATAGTCTTTGGTTGCATTGCCAAATGGCGGTAGTATAGGCTACACTCTTATGGTTGTAATTTAGAAGAAGTACTGGAACCAAATCCACCATCCATCCATCCGTTTTCTATACCCGCTTTGCTTTCTGCAATTCAGGTTCGCAGAGGGGCTGGAGGTGAGCCGAGCTGACATGCATGGAGAGAACATGCAAACTCTACACAGAAAGGCCCCAGCCGGGATTCGAACCAGGAACTGAAAGTCAATTTCAGTGGACATTCACAAGAGGAGGAAAAGGGAATATCTGGGATATCAAAACTAGGAAGACGCCACTCACTTAAGCTTAATCTTTGCCAGGTCAGTTGCGATTCCTAAAAGTGTTTCCTTATGGCATCGGGTCTTCTTTGAAACAGGGAAATACCAGATAAAGTGAGCCTTTAAACTTGTCAGTGTCAGTGGAAGTTTTTTAATTTTTACTGTTTCCGTTTACCTCTTGTTCACATCTTCTGGATGCGAATAAAAAACGGCAGTGAAAACCTGGCTAATAACTACCTTTGCTGGGTATTTAGCACTTTGTAACTTTGCAGACCATTTAATGCACAAGAAAGAAAATAAAACGCTGATGGAAAGGTAAAAACCCAAACAGCATCACATTTCCTTAGTAACATCAACTCAGTGCATGTGTGTGTTTGCGTTCTGTTATCCTCTGTGTTTTGTATGTGTGTGTTACAAGCTATGATGTATGAGCATGGTTTGATCTGCATTGATGCAAGGGATGGAAAAAGAAGGGGGGAAAAAATCTGTTTTGCAGAAGTCCAAAAACCTCTTCCCTCCTTACTTCTTTTTCTCTGACACTTTGTTTTTTTACAGGCTGCCATTTCCACTAAATTAGTGCCCAGGGTTTTAATTGCAGTTTATGAAGCTCATTTATGGGCGCGAGAGTCTGAGAGTTTGTGTAATGTGGCATCCAGTGAGGCAGGCAAGTATCCAAGCCTCCCTGTGGTTTTGCATTTCTTTTTTTTTCCTCTGTTGTTTTCTTTCTCCCCCTTCCTTTCTGTTTTAACACCATAATGTTGCTGGGCTTAACTGTACATGCTGCTGTTTTTATAGAGAATTAGCGCTTCGCCGCTCGGCTCTGGCTGTGTGGCTACTCACTGGAAGTGTTGCCTTTAAATCAGCCCTCCCCTTTAAAACCGCCCAGGCACGTGCCAAGAGCCACACATTTAGTATACTGAAGCCTGCATCTGTTGCAACTTTAATCAAACTGAGAATATTGGGATGTTAAATCACGATAATGAATGTGGCACGCGGTTTAGGATTGTCACACATGCAATTGGTTTTTATTACAACCAGTGAACCTTACAGAAGGGGAGCATGTTGTTTTCCTGATCCATGATCTTACTCTTTCTATATTTCTATTTCTCTCCCTCTTTCTCCTCCTTTCTTCTTCCACAGCGTCCCCTCCATGGCACTCCAGTGACACCCTGGAGGCTAATTAAGCCTTAATTACATTTGTTGGAATTGATTTGTGATTTAGTCTTTCCTCTGTTGTTCCAGCTCATTGGCCCCCATAGAAATGTCATTAATGCACCATTATTTTCACGGGCGGTCTAATTAAAGGGACATACTCTCTGGGCTTCCTCTGATGAGATGCTGGGAAAGGGAACATTTTGGCGACTGGTGCCCTGATGATCCAAAATGGAGGACGCAGTGGGAAGGGATGTAAAACAACCTTATGTAGGAGTCTCAAAGTGCTGTGCAGACAGTAGTTGGCAGGTTAGTTTGGGATTAATGACACATTCATGATTATTCACATTCATTATGATTACCCATGGTGCTCAGAAAGTATAAAATAACTATTTCATTACGGTTCTTCCACCTTGATCATTTTATGCTCACATTTTCAAATGTGGATGAAATTCAATTTCTGCAGGTTTGTTTTGAGAAGAAGGAATCGCTCTTTATAGAACTTACAAGGTTAAAAAGGTACCACGTAAGTGTGGACCATTCACCATGCGCACCTTCACCATGCATACAGTTCAGTTAAGGTTTTGGCATGTTGCAAACATCCTCATACCTGCCCATCTGTTGTATAGATGCTGATCTACTACAGATGTATGGAACACAGTCCTTGCACTCAAAGTCGGTACTTAAACAAGAGCAGCTATGACTTTGCGGTGCCTGCTGTCTGAGTGTGCAATTGGGCCCTTAGAGTTGCCATATGGTGTATAATTTTAACTTTAAGGTTATCCAGTCTTCTCCTTAACCTGACTCACGTCATCTGGCTGCGTTCACCAACTACACGCGGGGGCGTTCCCTTTCCTCACACAACCGAATACCAGTATGCGAATACCAGAGGGCGGGAGTCAGGTAATCTTCTCCTTGCCTCCAAATCTTTTTCTTTTTTAAAAAAAAATCGAAATCTACAACAAGCTCTAACTTCAAAATTAATGCACAGACAAGGGAGTTGAATCAGTCCCCTCATCCCCATCTCAACATTAAGTGCTAACGTGGGATTTTTAAAGTAGATTTGAATTTTAAAACTGGTTGACTTTTGTCTGAACGACCAGGAAATTTTTTTCATGCTAAAATGCCTTTATAACATCAACACGTCTCAAAGCACAAACTCGTTTTTTGATTATTTATTCAGGTCTTAGCTGAAGGAGACAATGACTTCTACATAAAGGTGTATTTATCATCCCATAAAATGCTTTGCAAAACGTTCTAAATTAGGAACCACAGAATATTCTCTGTGGGCTGTCAGAGAGAAGTTTGCAGAACATTGTTATGGTATCATTTATATATATATTAATGCACAGTAAGAAATCACATTTTCTGTAAAAGTAGGACGTCTTCTCTGCCCACGTAATATCAACAAAACACAGGGTGAGTAAAACTAAAAACAGACTCTTTAGTTCAGTGGACACCAACGCTTAGGGTTTGGAAAATTATAAATAGTTCTGCAAGATCTTTTTTTTCCCTCTCAAATTGTCCCTTTGCACAATGTTTTCCCATTGTGACACATTTGAACATTTTTGAATCCACAGTCCATGTCCATGCATCATAAAATAGAAAAAAAACAACTAACATTCGATGGGAAGAGATAGAAATAAAAGGTCCACAAACATAATACTATCACATAATTAGCCGAATCCCCTCTGAATAGAATGTCCGGCCTCTTCTGTCCTCCCTGGGCTGAGTAACAGAACATCAAGCTGCTTGCAACACAGTATGGCCAAAAAGCATATGTGACTTTCCAACAAAAATAAAAGAGCAAAATTTGGAGTTGGCAATTGTGTGTGATTCTTTTATAACATTGGTCTTTCCTTGGGGAGGTTTGTGGGAGTGAGGCAGAGGAGGGGGAGGTGGCTCTGTGATGCATTCACATGTGGAAGCCCGAACCAGCAACTGTCTTTCCCAGCCTGCTCTGCTCTCATATGGTCAATGGTATCCTGCTAATAGCGTCTCTATCTCTATTCCTCTGACTGCTCCACTCTCCTTCCTTGCTCGCTCGCCAACCAACAGCGAGTGACCGCCTGCCACTCTTTTTCTGCCCTCAATTTTAGTGCAATTCCATCAGTTGTCTGCATGTACCCTTTCTGTCTGTTATGATTGTGAATAATGGGAATCCAGCATGCTGGCTGGCTGGCTGGCAGGCTGACGGGCGTGTTGGACAACTGCATCACAGTTGGCTCGCCTGGTAAGTGGGGGGAGTACAGAGGGAAAGAGGGAGGGCGAGAATGAGAGAAAAGGGTGGAGGGAGGGAACATCAGAGCTGGAGATAGAGCGAGAGAACAGGGAATGGGGTCACTTGAGTTTGTTGCTCATAGGATATCAAGCTGCTCTTTCTCTCCACCCCGTTTAGTAGTCTGGCTCTTCTACCTCCCTCCCATCAAAACCACCATTTTTGGGAGTGTTACTACAACAACAATGTCCCTCATAAGACATCACAAGACCTCATAAGAAGCCCTGTTTTGAGTTCAGGCTCAATCCTGCCATGTAAACAATGTCAATAAAGTGCAAGTTAAGCATTAAATCAGTGCAAGTCATGTGTTTATTTTATGGCAAAGCTATGCAGACTATAGAAAATGACAGAAACCCACTTAGGACGAAGAGCTCGAAATGATCTGCTTTTCTACAGGTTGTTAAAGGCTGTTTAGTCAAGCATCCAGGAGTAAACTGTGTTGAGAGTTTGAATTGTAGCTTACAAGGTGTTCTCCTTTGTTTTTTTGTCAGGTCCCTGTGATTGCTGAGTCATCTGGAAAAAATCGGCTCTCTTGCATTCTTTATTCTTGGGTAATGCAGCATAAGAGAACTTCCATTTTTAGCTTCATGGCAAATTACATTAAGCCACAGTTCAGTGAGCCCTAATGCTTTGAAAGAAACAGAAATTGACAGAAAGGGATAAAAGTTTTGTGATATCGCTCAGACTTTCTCCCAGAAAGGTCTCCTTTACATTTCATCCCTGCTGCTGAGTAGGAAAGGAATGGGTTAAACCTGTCTGCAAGCCCACATCTGGGAATCATTTGAAAAATTCCACAAGGCTTACCACATGTTTTCAGATGGACTAAATCCTGCGAAAGGCTCGCCTGTCAGAGGTTTGAAAAAAAAAAATGTTGCTTTTTTTTTTTTTTGCCATGAGGGGAAAAAATGAGAAACAGAAAACTAATCTGAATCATGGAGTTTAATTTTGCAGGTGACTCTAGGTAGCGATGTGGGTGGGTTTGCTGTGTCTGGTAGTGACAGTAAAAGTGTGTGAAGAGAAGCCTGTCCCTGAGTCCTCCTGCATGTTGGTGGCAAGTTATTTGAACATGCTCAGAGTCAAAGCTGTGTCTTTTCAGCCATTTCCAAGTTCAAAAGAGGCTTTGAGGCTTGACTAACTGTTTCCATGAGGCTGATAGCATCTCGGCTGCACTCTTATTCTTCCCCCTGCGCATTTTTTCTTTATTCTTCACAGGATAGCACCATAAAGTGAACCAAAGAGAAAACCATGTAGCCTTTCAGCGCACCCGTCCAGGCACGCGAGTGAGAGACGAGTGACACATTCAGCTTCTGGTAAAGTAGCTGCTCTCGGGCATTCAAGTAATATCTTAATCTTAGTGTGATATATCCAGAGAGCTGCTTTCATTAAGCCAAATCAAGTTTTTTTAAGCCTTGCCCTGAAGTGCATTTTATGGTGGCTGCTCGACAGTTTCACCATTACTCTACTATGCATGACAAGCTAATAAATGAGAGTCACAAAGTGATAAATGGCTAGCTTCTGGGAGTTGCACATAGGTATTTGGTTTTTAAAAAGCTAACAGCAGGCTGGATGAATTCATAATAGAGGGACTCAATGAATGATGACCACCAAGTCTTGGCACCTTTGTGACTATGTCCTTACACCACTTATCAGATCATCTCCAAATGTATACTCAATAAAGGCTGGCCGGCAACTGCTCATTTTGACGTTTGGCTCTCATATAGCCCCGGTATGTTAGACACTGTAACTACCCACGGACATTTGGTGGGCTGGAAATGTTTCTCTCACGTGTGAGTAACACCCTAGACGGTTGTGGAGGTCTCTGACACCCTGTCCCTTTCTCTGTTAACCAGGACATGACATGTGGTATGTGGCCTCGTGCTGAGGGGTGAAAGCATTGATCAGGCTGGCTAATATTACCTTGCCATGGAAATAGCACTGACTTTCATACTGGACAGTAAACAGGCACCTAACTTTTAGAGGTGGAAACTGAGCATCTACTAAAGGGCTCACTGGCTTCCTTGTAATGAGAAACATGGGAACAACCTGATTAAGTACTCATGTAAATAAACCATCTATCTTTTAGTATCATAAGTGGGAATGGCAGGATTAAAAAAGCTCTGTGAGGCTCTTTTGGAGCATCAGGGAGGGTGTTTGAAATATGTAAATTTCAAGTTACCAAAGGGATTGTTTAACAGCTTTGATAAATACACCTGTAAGTCTGTATGTCTTGCTGATAGTTAGATCACAAATTGTCTTTCTTCTTTATTTTAACTGCAGTGGCAAATCATGCTGTTGTAGATGTACATGATAGGTAATAGAAAGCCGGATTTTTTTTTCAGTAAGAAAGCAGGTGGGCTAGCTAGCCTACTTGCAACCACCAGCAATGGCTATAGAAAATGCCCACGACACAGAAATAATCAGACAAATAACAACACATCCAGCTTTACCCTTTTTTCTTAAGGGTTAAACAAGCTAACATAACATGCTGATTAGATTATCAGTTATTTCGCTCTCCAGGCTACGGGTAGGTAGATTTTGGTATAGCTGAATTCACCCAAACTAGCTTTTCGGCATCTTTTTTAAGTCCGTATGTCAAGCTAACTGGTTTCTTGCTGTTGCTCGCTCAATAATTCTTTCTTTCTTTACAATTTCGGGGATATTCTTTATTTCCCTGTATTGTTCAAGATCTTGGGACTCCTGGTTTCTCTAAACCAGCTTTCCCAGTTAACACCACCAGTCTGTAGCAAATGTTCTGCTAACCAAAAGGATAAACATGCTGTATGCATAATGGGCTTAATCCTTTCAGACTTTATCAGGCTTGTCTACTGCTCTTTACAACACTTTGAAAATAGTGCAGCATCAGAAATCTTGGATCTTCGACAAGTATCCATATTCTAACTTCCTGTATCTGTGCAGTAGCCAGACTCAAAGTTAATACGTGTGCTCCACAAGCCTCTGTCTGAAACTTAGGAAGGCATTATATGGAACATGCATTCTATGGCCTTATTGCTTTGCAGTACATGTTGCAATGCAGTCCATATCTGAGCTGCAGAGCCGCAGTTAGTTATAGTAAATTGCAGAGCCATTAAGATTCAGCTCCAGTCACTTCCAGCGTTAACCTAGCTACATGCAGAGGATGTAGCAGGGCTAAGGAGACCCAAGAGGCCTCACTATCCGACCCAGAGGAAACACAGTGGTTCATAATACAATTCTCAAAACTAAAGTTGATTCAAGGAGGTTGAGTCCATCCAGTCTACATGAACACATGCTAGATACATGCATGCCAAGTCCCAGTTACACCTGTCAGAAGGCAGTGAAATGAGACAGCTCCATCTCTTCAACCATTCTGTTATGACAGCAGCTACTTCCACCAGTGCATTCTTTTAGCATTTTACGACTCCCTCAGTCCATGGTTGCTCACATGCCTCTGTGTCCCATGTCACAACCAGCCCCCTCAGTGCTGCATTCCTCACTTGTGTAGTGATGTGTGACAACTGACACAGTTTAGTGTCACTCGTGGCTTTTGTTTAAGAAAGCCTTGAAGGCAGCAGGAGAAATAAGGATACTGAAGCTCACAATGTCTCTGTAGCACTTTACTCTCCCTGGAAAGAATAAGAAGGTACCATGCAGGCGAAATATGTCCCTAGCTGTCTTGCAGCCATCGGTTGAAGGTGATTCACTTCAACGTTCAACTTTGTTTTTCGGGGTGAAAAGTCATTAAATATTGCAGTCATATGTGAGACAGAGAAGAGACAGAGTGAACTTCCTACAGAGACACAACTTCCGTCTCTGATGTATAAACACATGCATGCACACGTTAGTGCTAAGAACAATTAAGAGTCATTTTATAGTAAATGTCATTAAAAACCAAATGACTTGATCAAATGTGGCAAAAAAAAGACAAAGATCCAGCACAAAAGAGCTCCAGTTGTTGTCTCAAAATCATAGTTCTCAATGGAAGAAGATGTAAATGAGTCACTGATCTGCTCATGTCCATATGTTTTAGAAGCACGTCTACGGTCAAAAATGAGAGGGGGAGATTCTTTTTGTCTTTGAGAATAGATGTAAGAAAAAACATTAGCCGTCACAACTATATAAACATTTATTTTGATTTCATATTTCGAGAATGAAGTCAAAAAGTCAAATGTAAAGACAAAAGAAGACAAATGCCGAAGATACTGTCTGTTACTTGAAAATGTCAGGAGTCAAAATAATAATAACGATAATAGAAAAGTCAGAATGTTGACAATAAAGTTAAAACGTCAACAACTCTTTCAGAATTAAGATTCAATTTTTTGGGGCGGTGCAGTTTTCTTTAAAGTTTGAATACTTTTTACAACACCGTGGTAATATGTGTAAGACTTTAGTGAATAAAATGGTTTTCTTGTTACTCTTCAATTGCACCTGCTTACTTGTCTCTTGATTGTTACTTTAACTTGATTATCAAATTGCCAATAAATAAACAGATTAATAAATGAGTGAATTGATAAAATGATAATGGATAAAATCAAACAAATTAGATTAGATATTACTGAGAGTTTCAGAATTAAAAATGAAAATGAAATCTCTCTCTCCTTGTTATTCATCCCTTAATGCATCCCCAAACTGTTATATTCAGCAATATTAAGTATATACAGGAACACACAAAACAAACACGTTCATAAATCATGTTGTATTCGTCTTATATTATAATTTCTATTTCTTTTGTGAACTGAAAAACAGCCCAAAGCTCTTTTTCATTTTTTTTTCTTTTTCTAAACATATGTTTATTGCACATTTTGTTAATTTACAAACGGTGAGCAACATAGAACAAGAAGGCACATACAAGAAAAAAACTACGATAATAATAGCAATAATAATTATTAAAATAAAATTAATAAATAAATAACTGGAAGAAGAAGGAAAAAAAAGGGGACATTTTTAACCACAAAACAAAATATCATTGCATGTGTAAGAATCATGGTGGTAGAGAGATAAATAAATGAAACATATGTAAATAAATAAATGCGTATATCTATATATACACACACATATACATATACATGTATGTAAAGGTCTAAATGTGTATACTAAATCAAGATAATATGAAAAGATGGATAAATCTTCATTTCAGCTCTACATTCCAGCCATCTACTCCAATATAATTTTTCTCAAGGAAATGACAGAAAACCTTCCAGATTCTCCAAAACTTGTCAAGCTTATTTTTCGCGGTGTAGCTTATCTTTTCTAAAGCTAAGTAAAAAGTCATCCCTGTTAACCATTGCGAAGTAGTACAAGGTTTATCCCTTTTCCATGAGCAGGCTATACATCTTTTAGCTTCCAGAAAACAAATACTGAGTAAGGATTTTTCATTTTTGGAGGTCACAAAGTTGTCCGGGTGAATATTTAGTAAACATAACTTTGGTTTGAGAGGTACTTCTTTTTCAATGATTCGACTGGCCAGGTTCAACACTTTTTTCCCAAAAAGAGAGTATCAGAGGGCATTCCCGCATGCAATGGAATAAAGAACCTTTTTGTTGCTTACATTTAATGCAAGTATCTGGGATATTTGGGTTAAAAAGGTGCAGCTTACTTGGGGTTATATACTGTCTGCTTATCCATTTGTATTGTAGTAATTTAGAGTTTGTATGCATAGTTTGAGTTTGAGCTGTTAAACAAGCTCTGGCCCATTCTTCCTCCCCATTTAGTTTCTTGCACATCGGATCTCCATGATTGTAATATGTTAAGTGATGACTATTTGGATTTACTTACAAACAAATTATAAAGAAAGGGCACCTGCCCCTTGGAGTCTGAAAATCTCCTCGAAAAGTCTTCAAGAGTAGATAGTCAGGAAAGTTTCAACCTATTACATTGCCTGGCCAGTACAAAACTTCTCAACTGAAGATATTTAAAGAAGTATTTTGAGGGTATTCCATACGTGGCCTTAAGTTCTTCGAAAGACATGAAGGTATGATTGTCTTTAAAGAGGTCAGCTATTTTAGCTACACCTCGAGATGCCCAAATTTTAAACCCACTGTCTGCTCTTCCAGGCTGAAACTCATCATTACCAAAGATAGGAGAAAACTGTGATAACTTGGAAGTTATCCCAAGTATTCCAAAGCACTGTGCCAAATCATTACTGTATTTTTGAGGAAGGGGTTTTTGGTCTATTTGATTAATTTGTTTTTGTTGGCTGAATATATATATACAAATTCAAAGGAATATTAATTGAGTGAGCCTGGGACGCCTGTTGTTCCAAATGAAGGAGGAGAAGAGCTTTTCAAGCGACCAGAAAAAAGAAAGTGGGAGAGCAAGTGGAATAGATTAGGTCTCTTTTTCATTTTTAGTTTTCATCAAGTCATGTCACAACTTTTTGTCACAACAATACTTTGAGGGCATGAAAGAGCCATAATTTCATCATTCTTAAATAAGCATAATTTGAGAGAAATGTCATTTAAAAGGGTATAAGCTAGATGAGAGCTCAGAGTAATCTGCCGTCCCTTCAAAAAGCCAAAGTGTGAGAAATAAAACTAAAATGAGCACATAGTTGGGTTGCTTTTAGACAACTGCGTGATCTGGTTTTAACGCTGCTCACAGCACTGCATCTCTTAACATTAGCAGGTAGAGCGTTCCTCTGAGTGGTTTATTTTAACAGGAGAAGCTGGCTGCCCGAGGGGCTCAGATGAAAGATATTCTAGAAGATTTAATGGTGTTCACAGCAGGACAGGGAGGCATAGTCACGCAATGGAGGAGGGGCCAGATTGCTTAAAATTTAATGTCCAATATAGCCTACATATTTGAACAAATTCAGAAAACTCTACAATTCCTCTGCTCTCTTACTCTGATGACATGAAGTTAAATGACTTGAAATTATTGATATCAAACATGGTTTTAGGATGAAGCCGTCACTAGGCATACATGCTCTCATGAGAATAGATTTATTAAATCAGCTGTACATTAAAGGTATTCTGGCTCTTTTTGTTTTTAGTATTTAGATTTTTTTAATTTGAATTTTTTTTTAGCCTTCTTCTTGCAACATGACAATAGTATTTTGTCAAAGCCTCAAAATCTTGGGTAAGTTGTATTATTTTCCTTTGGCTTGTCGAACTGTGTGTTGCAACCTTGGGTTTGCTTGCATTATTTAAAAAATACGACAAGTTGCATAATCACAGATTGACTGGAGATACCTCTGACTATAATCTCACATTGAAGGCTGTGTATTCTTTTGCAACACCTTAAAGGGATAGTTCGCCTCTTTTGACATGAAGCAGTATGACATCCCATACTAGCAATATCGTGCATGAACATTGCCTTACCCCCTACTGCGTCCTGTGAGCCTGTTTCACGGTGTTTACTGCTCGGTCTGCACTTCAGTCTGCACGACCTACACCTTGAGACAGGCGCGGCTGTACGGCAGCACGCAGTGATACGAAGGGAGAGAAAATAGCGCCAAGCGATTGTGAGGTCTGACTTTTCCTGGAGAACGATTTTGTGATGCAAATGTATTACTATTTTGAACGCATATTGTTTTGAGAAGCAAAACGCTTTATTTTTATGGCCCCAATTAAACTAGCCGGACTACCTTGTCAACACCAAAACGAGGCCGAAACTCGGCTCACAGGACGCAGTAGGGGGTAAGTCCATGTTCATGCACGATATTGCTAGAATGGGATGTCATACAGCTTCATGTCAAAAGAGGCGAACTATCCCTTTAAAGTGTTCCCATGGCAGCCTGAGTGCAAATGCAAATGGGAGCTTTGTGCATGTCAGGGAAGCATCTAAAACATTAAAAATGCAACATTACAAAGGGTCTACTCCTCTCTCAGCCTTGCTTTAACTCAGCAGAGCAGGGAGCACATCTGGAGAGTGTAGGACGTCTACTTTTCAGGACCTGCCTCCATAAAAGGAAAGGGGCGGAGCCAGCGCTGGTTGGATTTCACAGCCAGAGAACGTGATTGCAATGGTTGCCTTTGCGAAAGCCCTGCAAAACTTGCCTGCTCTCTGAACGCGTCTCGCCGCCACTTCTAGGGTTTACTCGGCGGGTAATTTTCACCCACACACGTGAGGGCCACCGTATGGAGAACTGAGAGTGGGCAGAAAACTTTGAAAAGACCCAGCGTCGTGGAGAAATACAGCTGCGCGAGTGAACTTCCACCAGCAGTCCGAGAGAAGCGGGAGGAGGAGTCAACAGGTCCCAGGTATTACCATACACTTGTCATTGACAGCTTGTCAACATTTGACAGCATGTCTCAGGCTCTGTAGAGGGTGAGCCCGGTGCTTTATTAAATAGTTCCCGTTTCACCTAGAAGGTTTTGGCAACGGTCATAATGAGCACGGGTGTGACAGGTCTTTTTGTTGTTGTTATGTTGTTCATTGTCAGAAACGCACTCGATAACTAGAGGACGAAACTGCTGACAAGCCGGTAATCCGTGCCCTCTTTAACATCCGGCTGCACTCGCTGAAAGAAAGTATAATTGTGTTTTTTTTTTTTTTTTTTTTTTTTTTTCCAAGGGGCATTATAGCCCGTGGATTCGCCGTGTGTGTAGCTGTTCGGACTGCTAGCATGTGAAGCTAGCGCTTCTTGGCTTGTGTGTTGTGAGGACGCCGGGACACACAGCTGTATTTTAGCGCTGACAGTTCCCTCGTGTCAATTAGCAGAGCCACCTCACTAACCACCCGACTGGGCAAGTCAGAAAAGTGCTGATATGAGCAGTTACATCCACGTAGTGCGTGTGTCCGGGCACGTCTGTGCCCACTCCGAGAGGAGCCACTGTCCTACCTAGTTGTGTGCATTTTAGTATTATTATTATTATTTTTTTACGTTTCAAATGTTCGGCCAATGTTCTTTGCATGTGAAGGAAACTTTGCTCGAGCGCATAATGAATACCGATCATACAGCAATCCTCGGTGTGCTGTAAGTGGACGGATTAGCTCGGATGAGGGTGGAGGTGGTGGTGGTGGTAGCAGCCACCTCTTGCCTTCTTTTTCACGAGCCGACAATTTGACGACCCGAGACAAACACTATGTCTTCTGTCACACACAAATAAAGAGAGACAAAAATAAAGCCTCGAGGTCTCGGGGTACATTGGCAGATATCTCCCCCAATTTGTTAACACCCCTGATTATGCCCTGTCAGGATAATGTGGCGATTTGAGGTGTCTGCATCTCCTCTAATTAAATGTCAGGACTGTTACAACATTTGAGTTACATACCCTGCAGCGTGGAAACCTGCAGTGTTATCTTGTAAAGTGTTGTGTCTCGTAAAACCACAGATTACAGTGCTCATTACCCTCCATTTAAAGCTGTAACGAGCATTTTCCACCATAGATGTCTCCTTTTGCTTTGGCGCAGTAGTTTTACTTTTTATTGTTTTGATACTACGGATTTTATGACTCCTCCTAATTTCCCTTTGCTCACTGCATAGCAGAGAAAAAGTGAGTTGTTTTTTTTTTGGGGGGGGGGGGGGGGGGGGGGGGGGGGGTGTTGGTGAGGCGTGAGGTAAAAGATGCCCGACCTTTTATCTGACAACCTGTGACATTCAGAGCAAGACGCATTAGAGAAAGAGTCACTCAGTGGGAAATCTGGTGTGGCTGAGGGTTTTCCCACCCTGTCACCTCCTCTCCGGGTGTGATTCGCAGTTAAATGTTGTGGCCTCCTCATAATTGGAAAGTTTTTGTTGGGCCAAATAAAGGACTCGCCCAGAAAATTGTCCCATAAGATAAAGATTTTGGCCATAACATAAAACTTATATGTTTATGAAAATAGATGTTGTAATCTGCTGTCCAGCTGTTATGATACCTTGTGTCATGCGGCGTCCATCGCCGTACTTTGAAAACACATCTTCAGATAAGCTCTGAGGCTATCTGCAAAGTCTGATGTTGAAACTCTGAAGATAAGGTTTTGATCGAGCGCGGCGATAAGGTTTGGCGAAATGACAGTTTCTGATGCTTCCCTTTTCCCAAAAAAAACAAATTTAAATTGAAGTAGCCTATCAAACTGCATCTTTTCTTTTTGTATTTTTATTTTGGACAAGTCTGTTTTCTGCCATTTTGCAAGACGAAGGTGTTTTGGTCAAATAGCTTTCTGCAGTAATGTCAAAAGTCTGACAGGCGTCTACGGGAAGTCGCTCCTCGTTTATGAGAACAGTGCCAGTTGAAGGCCTACCGTGCCACGGTTTCGTTTGGTATACTGAAACTATCATCAAAGCGGAGGCTGCGGCACACTCGCAATGACACCCTGCCACCCCCTCAATGTGCCCCTCTCTCCTTTTCGGATTGTCAGAGTAAAGTGTGAAAAACACTGGAGAGGCTTTCTGTTGTCTTTGCACAGTTGTAGTGAGTCATTAGCTCCTGCTCAAGCTCTCTTGAGTTTTATTCCTGACACGTGACAGTTTTACTCATCACCTGTGGAACAATTGATGAGAAGTGATGAGTCGTTTTAGATTTGTTCATATTTGGAGATAATCACAAGTAGGGTACGGGGCTATTCAGTCTGTCCTTCCTAATATATAGTCCTTACATTCATCCAAAGGATGTGCGACTACTGTGTCTAGTGACGGTGTAATACCAGAATTATCTTTGCTGGCATAGTGACATTTTGAGTGACCTTATTTCATATTTCAGTCTGATTCTTCCTCTTTCTTTACGATGATGCCATCCGTTTGGCTCAGCAGATGTTGTAGGTTTCAGTAAATTTGGCAAGTTAGAAGCGCGCAGGAAGCCTTTCAAAAAACGAGATGTGCCCTCCGCTAAATTTGGAGCTAGTTTTCTCTGAAAAAAAAGTTCTCATTGTGTCAGGTGGTGTGGTGTGCCACCCTGTCGTTTACAAGCCAGGCTGACACAGAAGGCTTTGGCCGTGCGGCACAAACTCATCAGGCGCTGACAGATGAGGCGTGCGCCTCACAATGGCAGCACCCCCCCCCGAACATGCCGCCCATTTCTTACTTAACGGTAAACACCTCTACCCAGTCCCACCCACACGCTGTCACACTTTGACTGCTGGCATCTCTGTTTTTTTTTTGTTTTTGTTTTTTTATTCGGAAGTGCTTAAAGTGAAAACCACAAAGCAGAGTTGTGAGTTTCACTCGCTGTAAATAGGAAAAAATAGTGAGGAATAGCCAGCAAGAGACCTATTCAAACGAGAAACAGTTACTTTTACACATGGAACCCAGTGGAACCGCTTAGTGTAGTTTTACACTAATAAAACCAGCCTTGACCCAAATTAAAGAGGCCCAGAGCCTGCCAGAATAAGTAGAAATAAATTGGGATATTACAGTGCTGTGGTGCCCAATGACGTAGTCTTTGCCTTAGGGACTGGGGCGAGTGTGGGAAAAGTGGGAGAGAAAAGGGGTGGGAGCCGATATCAGGAGAGTGTAGCCAAAGCCGAGTGGGATTTTTTTTTTTAAATTTATTTATTTATTTTTTTTTTTCAGAGGGGGTGTGGAGCTGCTGTGATGTAGGAATGTGGGAGCTCCCCTCGAAGTTGGCCAGGAGCAGTTAGACGAGCCCGCTTTGGCATACTGATTCCCTCTCTGTTGCTTTCCACATGCCAAACTGGCGCTGCGCTGCCCGACACGTGAGGGTTAACTTTCTCTCCCTTTCATAGCGCCTGCTTTTGTTCCTCGTTTTTATGGCTTTGATGGTATTAAATAATCTTTACGTGTCAGAGTGTACAGCTCCCAGTGTTCGCGTAAGTGGAGTGAGAGAGCAATTAGGTCAGAGTGGTAGAAAACTTGGTTTCATCCCAGCCTTAAAGCGGCAGGGTACCTTATTTCAACTTGCTCCTCATATGTTCATAGTGAGATTTTCAAAGAGGTCTAAGGGCAATGGGGTTATCAAAGCACTCAGAGAAAGGAATTTTTGCCTCTCTATTGTACACTCCCATAATAAAATGTCCCAGAATGGATCATTGGTTGGGATATTTTAGGTTCTTCACTATGTTAATTTGCCTGAAGAATCAGGCCACATTTGTCTCCTTTTTTTTCCTAATGAGGCTGAGCTAAAGACCCATATAAACCATTATACTGGTTATTGATCTGGAGTGTGTTCAAGGCTGCAGAACATTTTGGACCTTGAAATCATGATCATATCTTCGCAATTTTTCCTATTGCCTTAGTTTTAGCAAACTGGTCTTTAAATGTACCACAGAGCAATAATGAACTGAATGTCTGTTTTTTCTTTTTGTTACGTTTGACATGATCTCACATGATCCATGTTGTTAGGTTTCCCACAGCTTGCTGTCCCATGTTTGAGGTTTGCAGTTCCAACTATTTGCATGCAAATGTTCTGGCCCATGTCAGTTTCTCACTGCCTGAGTTGTCACAGAATTTCATACTATTTTCCACATGTTTTGTACCTTGGCTTTTTACAAAAGTGTCTCTGCCCAGTCGGACAGTCCCCTGGCGTGACGGCTGACATTTCCAGTGAATGAGCCCTATTGTTGGTTCTTAATCCCCCTCAGCCCTCCTCTCCATAAAACAATGGTATCAATTGCTTCCACTGAGTACATCCACAGCTCTGAGAGAGAGAGACAGGCTGGCTGGGCCTGTTGGCTAGCCTGCCAGCCGTCCTGCTAGACAGCCGGGACGACTTCTTCATCTTCAGTGGTAGCTCTGTTCTCGAACCCACAGATTCCTCTTCAAACATCTGCTCGGATATGATCACTGTAGCTTAAAGACTACCTCTTGATTGTGGCTGCACTGCCACCTTGTAAATGCACAAATAATAGGTTGTGAACATATTTATGTTCCTGGAGAGCCAGTGGCACACCCCTACCCCCACCTTCTTAATGAATGGTCTTTATTTCATTTTCCGGTGACACTGCCATTAACTTTGACAGATGATACGCTCTTTCACCGAAACACTGATCCTGCGCACACTGTCACTGGAAATTGGATTTGTACACCCACCCCTTTGCTCCTTTCCCTTTCTGCGTCTCTCCTTTTTTCTCTTCATCCTCCTTATTCCTGTTGCTCCTGCTCAGTCTGCACCGAGGGACATGCTGTTAATATTCCTTTTAGAGCCGCACTCTACCGCCGAGCTGACAAGTTAACCCTCTGCTGCCATGAGTCAGACAGTGAGCAAATAGCAGGTGTCACTTACACAAATGTCTGACAAGCCAATCTGTCCTTAAGCACTCCTTGATAATACCAGTACTTCTCTGAGCCAAGTGTGTGTCTTCACTAAGTTATTGGGAGTGAAACATGTGAGTCTGCTTAGCAACGGCCCGGTCCAATTTCAAATCACCACACTAACGAAAGCATCTTAGCCCTGATTTCAGTGGAACAAATCCTCTGTTTTGTCCCTCCTGTGTGGGCGTACGTGGCATTTGACACTGTATTAGCCAGCTGCTCTGATTGCAGCTGCTTGGGCATTAGCTCAAGTTGCTGGGTTCAAATTTATCAGTGTGAAGAGGGCACCAGAGTGGAGATAAAGGAACTGAATCAAGATGATAGCGCCCTTGATCCTGCTAGCACAAGCTACCAGCTCGCTGGAAGTGGCTCAGCACAGAGCATCGTTCTCCTCCAGCTCTGCTGCCTTGGCTTGTGCCAACCAAGTCAGTGGAGCTTGTGAGCTGCAGCTGCTTATTCCGTCTCCACGGACTGTCATCACAGGGCAGCCCGTCACCCTGAAGAGCCATCGCACCAAATCATTGTCATGCTGAAACACTGTAGTGCAGAGCCTGTTAGAGGACTGGATTTCTATGTTTGCAGCTGGAGAAGTGGACACGAAGTTAGACTTGCTCAAAAAGAGGGACGCAAGAAATTATTACACCAGTGTAGTAATTAATCTTCAGAGTTTTGTACATGTAAAAGCTATTTTATCCATATATAAACTACATGTACAGAGCATGCGAGGAAGGTATGTCAGAAATGCACCCTGCCCAGAAAACTCAGCCTTGCAGATTTTTGTCGGCGAGGCAGCATAAACTGCGGTCGTAAATGATCTGCATTCTCTCAGCGAGACTGTGAAACACTATCAATAACGGCGAACTGTTTGATTGGTTTCGTACTTAATTTTGTGTCAACATAATTTCCATTTTTCTTACCTTTTTGTGTTGCAGTAATAATTCTGTAATATTGTCGCACCAGACGGCATATGGCTGCCATTCATGATCAACAGCCTCAGTAAAGGAGTGACTGGAATATGCAAATGCCTGCATGCTAATGGAGTAGTAATGTAATGAAGTACGTTGTATATGGCCAATAATGAGCTCTGGTTATTGAGCGTTGATGGCTTCTTCTCAGCCAACCATTGTTGTTTCACAGGCTGCAGTTTTCTCGTTTGTTCTTTTTGGCACACATACACATCATCACCCGCAACGCACGTGTACATAAAAAGGCGCTGGCACACTCTCACAGACTTGGATACATGAACATTGCATTCTCTTTTGATTCATTGCAATGGGTGAAAAGCATATTGATAAATACCTGAAGTGCTTGCCCATTGAAATGGTGAAACTAAATTGGGCAGAACTGAAACGGATGCTGCGCAGTAAATTAAACAAGCGATCTTCTCTGTTGGGTGACAGCACAATGGTGATTAGGGTTTCATGTGAGCTGCCCTGCATTATTTATGGCTGTGCTGTGGGCCGCCTGCAGTTGAATGGACCCACAGTCCATTGACTGGGCATATTATTGGAGGCCGACTTGTAGCGAGAAGGGGGTTAAAAATGTCTTTATTTCCTCTCGAGGAGGTCCATTTTCATCTAAATGACGGTGGAAAGCCCTAGTGTGTTGTTTCCAGGCCTTGCATGTGTGAAATGTGTTGACTGTGTTCCAGGTTATTTCTCTGCACCATTCTGCGCTGTGTTTAAGGCGATTTCTGCCGAACCCCTCATTTATACACATCAGCAATGTGTAGTTTTCTTAGTCACTGCCTATTCAACTTTGTACTAATGGCCAAGTCATACATAGGCCAGCCCCCCTTTATTCATCGTTCCAGATGCCATTTAATGCTGAGTATCCAACTAAATGTTAACATTTTGTATACCATAATACAGTCACTGCTTTTCTGTGACATGACCCATAGAAGTGGGACACTGTAAGATTAAAAAAAAAGCAGAATGCAATGTTTTTCAAATCTCATAAACCAGCATTTTATTAACAATAGAACATGGAAAACATATTTAAAGTTGAAAGTGGAAAAAAAAGGCAGTTCATCTTGTGCATGTATTATGATTGTATTCCAATCGATTGAATTGGATTGTAATTGGCTCGAATTGAACTGTCTTTGAAGTGCCTTGAGATGACATTTGTTGGGATTAGCGCTACATGAATAGAACTGAGTTGAATGTAAATGTGTGTATAGTGTAGTTAATTATTACCAAGTTAATTATTTATCAAGTTGAGTTCTCAGTGGTAGGAAATAGAACAGAAGGTAAACTAAAAGACACAATACATCCCTAAGCAAAAAAAACAACCCAAAACATCTGTAAAGTTAGTCAATCTCCTATAGCCCTTAAAGTTGTCAAATCACCTAACCCTTGAATGTTGAGGTATGCTTTCCAGTGAATAGAGTGGATTATGATTAACAAATGATTGGAGAGGATCACAAAGAGATAGAGCTTTACCTAATCCATAAAAGAAATGCGCTGTTGGCCTCAATCCCCAACTTACACATCCCCCTGGGACATACCTACACGGGTTTAAGCCTCCTACAACCGCAAACTATAGTCCTAAGGCCTGTTCAAGGTAAGTCAGTCGTACGCTTGTTGTGTTGTGCCTTGCTGCTCTATGTGTAAGGTATAGAGATTTTTCTGGTTTTATGGGAGGAGGTGGGAGGGTTGCTGTTGTACCTTTGAGCCTGCGGCGGAGTTAGTCGCAGAGCCGAATGTACGTCCGTGTCAAGGCTGAGTTATACTTCTTTTAACTGCCCTTGCGCTTGCGTCTTGCGCTTGTGTTAATGGCTTGAGACGTTCATGCTTCATTTAGCTTTGCCAGCGCTTGCGTGTGCTGCGTGGCGATTCACCGCCAGGACAGTAGGTGGAGCAGCGGGTTTTTTTCAATGACAAGCCTACTACGATGAAAGGAAATTCACCGCCAGGACCTCTTCAGCAAGTCTCTCTTTGAGTGGATTCATCATAGACATAATATATTATATATATTATGTCTATGGGATTCATGCTTCTTCTTCTTCTTCTTTGCTTTCTACCTTGGCGTTTGAAAACAGCGCTCTTTTATTAGGGGATGAAACCGGAAGATGAACACGCCGCCGGATGTGATGTAGATAGTGGCTTGTGCTCGCGTCCAGAGTGGCTACTCTATAGCTCTGCTTGCGTCTTGCATGAAGTTTAGAAAATTGAGGTGACACATGCAAGCACGCAAGGGGGGGCTTGCAACCGCGCAAGGGCTTGCGTTGCGTCTTGCGTTACTGACTATAAACCAGGCTTAAAAGTGAGAGTCAGCAGGGTGGAATGTGCCATACTGACACTGTTTTATCAGGAGTGAATAAAGGCGAGCCAAGGCGGCTAAATAAGCCGCTGCGTCGTAGTGTGAAAGCATGAAATTGCTCAACGATTACATTGTTCAACGTCAAGAGCATGAATGTTAAAGAAATCTCTACTCTTAGAAGGCATGTAGAAAAACATTTTCTTATGGCCTTAATGATCAGATTGTGTTTTACATAAAAAAGACCAAATAGCTGCATCTCACTTAGGGTCCGTTTATACTAATCTGTTTCTATATCGTTTCTATCGCGGATGCACTGTCCATTTACATTAAAATACTGGAATACGACTTCATAGGTGGAAGGATTCAAAGACGCTGGAGCCCACGTAAGCATTCGCATACGATGCTGATTTTAGCAGTTGTAAACGGTGAGAAACGGGGATCCGCAGTGCTGAGCTCTATACTGCGGACGTACTCCTCCCTGATTCGCTAGGCTGGTATCGTTGGTCATGTGACTTGAGTGCTGGGAAACTATAAACAAACAGGCATGCTTCACTTCAGTTACACACTTCCTTTCTATTCGTGTCATTGAGAAGAATATGGAAATCATGGACAACCACGATCAGCATGGGAGCCTGCTCCATGTCCCACTGCTGGTAGTACGCTGTGCACAACAATAGGTGGCAAGGAGGCGCCAGATTCAACAAGCTTTTATGATGAGAACCCAGCCACTGCAGCAACGCAAGCCGTACGGAGCGCCGCTTTTGGGTTAGACCGGGAAGAAGCAGCGCATGGTGGGACAATTTCGTGGACCAAGTTGTTGTCGCCGAAGAATAAATAATAAAGTATAAATAATAAATAATAAAGCAAGGGCGATCATGTGATGTGATGGCTGATTAGTCATGTGACTAGCGAATCAACCGATCCCCGTTTGTGTGTAACTGTAAATAGTTTGCAAGACGCCGACACGAAGAAATGGTGAAATGAATTAATGTAAACAGAGCCTTAGTTCTGCCACATCTATGGTCATAATATTGCCTGTGATGGCTTCCTGGCAAACCCTACTGGGACATTTAGAAAGAAGTTAAAGTTTTCTGAAATTGAGGATGGCTTCAGCGGCTCTCCTTCCGTCTCCTATGGTAAGCCGCTCACTATCTGAACGTCCCTGACAGCACAGAAGTGACTGCTGCCGTTCAGGTGTGGACGGCAGTGGTGGAAGCTAAAATAGGAGAATAAAGAGAGAACTATGTGCAGAGCATTTGGAGTTCTGCCCATTGTCACACCCATGCACTGGTAAATAGGATGCCTCTGTGCCTTTTGACTTAGCTCTCTCTCCCAACAGTAATGGGTTTCCCGAAGTAAATGATTATCTTTAGCTCAGTGTTTGGAAGTTTAATCAACTGGATTACAGTGGTGATGACTGAACATATATAATATTGTCTTATCCCAGCTGTGTTTTTTACAGGTCATCTGTTCATGCACCGAGAAAGTGAAAACAGGTGTCATCCTGTGGAAGGGAGAGTGTAATCGTTACGCACATACACATTTTAAAGATCTATTGTTATGATGAGTATTTTAATAGTCGTAAATCAAATGTAACAGCAATTGTTTCTGTTAGCCTTTCCATAGACTTTATGAGGTCTTTATTGCATCATATTTTCAGATTACAAAGCAGTGGACAACATCTGATATACCCTCAGGTTTTTCATTACTGTGACGATTTACTTTTTCCACAAACTAACATAAACTGGATGATGCTAACACATCCTTGTCAAATGTATGGTTTTATTCATTTGAACCAGTGGAATGCTTTAGATCTTTAACAGCCTTCGTTGACACTGAAGTTTGTGTAAGCCGTTCTTAGTTGTTGTCGATTTGTTTTTCTGCGCGTCGGAGGTGTTGCCATCTGTAGTGTGTGTGGTTTGTGGAGTTCTCATTGTAGACCATCTGCCCATGCACAAGTTATAAAATGGTAAACAAAAAGGCTTTGTTTGATTTATGAAATTAACCGTCATCCACACTTGATGGATATTTGTTGCATGAGTATGTTGTAATTGTCTTTATGCACAACAGTGTGTTTCATCTCGGCTGGCCTCTGACCCAGGATACCCACTCATGGTGTCTCCCACTTGTCCAGTGCGCCAAAACAATACTATGCTAGCCGTGCTTCTTCAAAGAGCTACTGTCGGACAGTTCACTGTGTAAGTGTTTTTTTTTTTTCTGGTCTTCAGATGCTGCTTTGTCCTATCCACAATGTGACAGTGTGGCTGAGCTACGGCTCTGCAGATTCCCGGCGTTCAGATACCTTGTGTGGCTGCCATCAGAGCTTGGATAACCCCTCTTGCCCAATCGCAACTCTTTCATCTCCCAGCCATTGTTGCCGGATCAAATTGAACTTATTTTTGAGCTTCCCATCCGAAGCGTTGAATCCAGCCATTTTTATTGGCATTGGCAGATATTTAAACATCTGATTTGATCCAACGTGTGCTCATTAAATTGTCAGAATGATGTAAAGTTTCGCTGCTGCTACTGTGTGCCAACATGACATGTTTTTCCACTTAAGCATTCCAGTACTCGTCTCTGTCACAAACACAGAGCATCTGTGTGCTTCTTTGGACCCGGACAGCGAAATGTGGCTGAATTTCTTCAGAGAGAAGCTGCCTTTCTCATTTAGCAGCTTGCGTAGGTATGATAAATGTTACTTGTCACCTACTGACCCCCAAAGGTCAAGCTTTTGCCCCGTCAACCATCACCCACCTCCTCCCCTCTGACTCCATACCCTGTGGATAGCCTTTGCTCTGCTCAGGGAATATTTTTTTTCTCTCTAGCTTTGCTTGACCACAGATAGATACCAGGCAGCATAGCTATGTTTCTTTCCTTGGTTGCACTCCAGTGTGAGATGTTTTCCTCTTCCAGACTTATCTTTCCAGATATGTCTATTTTTTGGCCTGTGGCCTCATTCCCAATTCCAATTAGATATAGTTAGCCCAAGCTGATATGCTCTCCTTCCTATGTTCTCAGCCTCCTGTATCAATGCCAGGTTTAAGCCAGGAGCTTTTGGAGGAGAAGAGTAAATAGAAAGCAAGTGTGGAAAAAAACTAATTTAGTAACATTTTTAAGGACTGGGGGCTTTTATGCACACACACTTTGCACATGCACGTGTGACAGGGTCTCTGTTCGTTTTGTTTTCCACTGGCAGTGTAAGGAATCAAAGAGGAGCTTTTGTTCTTTTGAAAATCCACCTGATACTGTTGGTAGCTGGCTCCTTGCCTGAGCTGGCTGGATTGAACAGGCAAAAAAAGAAAAAGAAGGGGAAAAAGCCCCCCCACCCCCCCAAAAAAGAAAAACACTCCAGTCTCCAGTGCCCACCCTAGTGCGACACACTTTACACATCCAACACAGTGGCCCAGATTTTCTACAACCCTTTAGAGAAACGGCTTTTGTGTTTGGAGCCTTTAGAAGTACATGGCAAATGTCATTTTCAAGGGGTAGCCCTTCAGAGTTGATGAGTGCAGCTCAGGTAGCAACAATTGAGGCAACGTTAGAATGACACCAGCGGGATGCCAAGTTTTTTGGGTTCACAGATAGGCCCTTGCTTCCCCCTTAAATGGTCCACATGAGACTGATTGAGCCATTTCGTACTGCTAAGCTGCGTGAAGAGTGCTACTTTTATAATGAAAGAATACTGCTAAATCAGGGCTTGACAAATCTACTTTCTCCATGTCCCCACACTAAGGGTTGGAGGATTAGCCTCTAATTTTAGTGCCACTTATCTCTTCAGCTGCTTTTAAGAATTAGTTCCAAATAACAAAGAAAAAAGTGTGAAAAATGTGAAGAGGTTTTCGAGAAGTTGGATGGGGGGGGTGGCGAGAGTTTTCCATTGTCAAGCAAGCATGGCTGTGAAGAAGAGATTGCTGAGTTGCGGGTGGGGGTGTTTCACACAAAAGTTAGAATTTACATACAGATCTCCAGGGGGAAAAAATTGGTGGTTGTTGGCTAGAGGGCAGTTGTTAAACAGAAATCTTTGAGGAATGTTTCAGTCGCCATTACTCCTGCCGCACAAAGTCTAAAGCGGCTTCATGAGATCACAGAGCCTGATGGAGTTGTGAGACAACCCCAACCATAAAAAAAAATGTATCAAAACTTTTTCCCCTTCTTTCCCTCAATCAGTTTTCTAATACAGAAACTCAAATCCTGTGGAAGTGAAAGTGACACTTTGTGTGTGTGTTTTTGTCGTTGTTGGTTTTTCAGTTATCTAGCATCTGGTTGTTTCAGTGCTGTGAGTCAGCTGTGAGTTCAACTGGCAAAACAAAATCACACTTTTGTAATAATGTCACAGCGACCCTGTTAATTTGGACCTTTCCATCTCATGCGTATTTGCCGCCTGTGACACGTCATCAATACCGAACAACTATCAATACCCTGCTGGAGGCAGGTGCATTTAAAACAATGGAGGAGGCAGCGTTGGTGAGCATTCAGCACTTTTGAATAGCCGTCAGTGTATTGATTCTACCTCAAGGCTGGCATCAATACTTCTCTGCCTGTTCTTTTCTGTTTGTGATGGCGGAGGGCAAATGCACGTTCAAAGAAACTTGCTGCTCGATTGAGTTGGGAGGGGGAGACCCATTAAAGAAAGACCCTCTATGGCAGCTTCTACTCAGATATGCATCTCTTGGAGGGGAGCCCTTGATGGTGAGGACGGTGTTTGGGTGTGATTATGTAATTCATCAGGGTTTTACTATAAAAGGTAGAAAGCGGGGTGTGTTTAGGGGCTGGAAGTTAATAGCAGTGCAACTGATGATCATCATCTAGCAACTGCCCGAGGGCAAGAATGTTTTGTGTGCTGATGTGTCCGACAGGTGGCTAGGAGACGCTAATTGATTAATGATCAGGGTGATGTATGAGCCCCCTCAGCCAACCAAAACATAAAGGCTCAGAGCACTGTCGCCCTAAATCATTTCCTACCAGGCCAGTAAACCCAAAACGGTTCCCTCGTTAGCATTTGAAAGGCAAATGGCGAGGACTGTGGCTTTCAAGCCCTTTGTAGACCGCCTATTGTCAACATCCTGAGTCCGAATTAACAGGCTAGCATTTTATGTCACATTAATAATGACAACAAAGATGGTTTTATCATAAGGGTCACTCAGCACTAATGAATGATGAACACATCTCCCCAGTCTAAGCCTCTTATGCTATTTGGATTTCGTTCAGCTCATGCGTGGCTTTTGGCAGGAGCAACACTCCTGCCATGTGTGAGATGTAATCAGCTGTTATTTTACTACAGAACATAAAAAATTGTTAGAAAACTCTAAGTGGATTGAATGCGTTTCCACCACATATTATTACTGTTGGAGGAATTATACTGCAGTTTTCTCTCACTGGGGATCAGGTCATTTACATTTGATTTATGTATATCAGTTTTTCTTTCTACATTTTGGAGCAGTGTCAAAGTGTTGCTGAATAATGGGACTCACCTGGAATTCACCTGTCCCCCGGTGATCGTATTTTTCACTTGGTGTTCTATATAGCGCTGCCACAGTACATTATTCTTTCTCGATCTTTCAGTAACTTCCTGTGTTTCTCCGTCTCTGAGTCTCCATCTCACTCTCTGGTTATTTACCATTCCACAGGGGGCCTCGCGTGACCCTCCTCATTGTTTTCTTTTGGATGACTTTGAAGAACAATGGCAGTCTGGAACCTTGGCCGGCACTCAGCGTGTGTGAATCTGCATCTTTCCACTGGGAGTTCTGTCCTCCAGTGTCATGAGAGGTTATGTGATCTGTGTGTCACTGAAGGGGCTTTCCACCGCTGAGAGTCAGAGCCTTAAGAAGAGTTCATCTTTTCTTAATGCGTGTGTGCGTGCATGCAACAGATGGAATTTTATACAACCAAGCGAGTTAAAACAACACATTGTGTCTGTTTAAATATGAGCTCATGACTCTCCCTGCAGGGCTGCCATTCCTAAGTAAGCACTTCTTTGCAGACTGCTGGTTATACCCAAAATCAGATTTTTATATATTTTGTCTGTGGAGAGGTGATGGTGCCACTCTGATTAAGTATATCCCTGAGCTGATGAATGATTTTACTTGAGAGTTGGGTTTGCTTCCCATAAAACCTTTTAAACTATCAACAGTAGAGGAACTCAAAGTCCCAGGCTGATGCTAGGCTGTGCATTGCGGCAACGGGGCGACTATACTGTATTATGGTTTAGGCCGAGTTCCTCAGCCATCAAGGCCTCCATCTATGTGGAGCAAAGTGGTTTCCACTTGAAAATAAGGCAGACATGTCTGGCATGGGTCCAACAGCAAGGGCTCCATCGTCTTGTTTGTGTATGTATGTTAAAGGTGAATGTCAGCAGTAAGTTGCTCTTACCCACAGGCAAAAATATAGACATGACTACCTGAGGCTACTCCTGTCCGCTCACATAAGAATATTCTCCAGGCTCTGACACAAGTGCACATAAATGTACACACACTTTGTACAGATGCACATGCATGTACAAGGATTTAATTCAAATGCCATTCTGACTCACAAGCAGGAAGAAAGAGTGAGTAATAAAACAGGAAGTGCCAAGTCAAGGCCTATGTGCAAATTACCTGACTGGCTTATTGTTTGGTGGGCTAGATAATGGAGGGATAAACACACTCAAAGAGTCGATGTTTTACACATGAAAGGGTTTTCTGTTGGGGTTATAAATGGTACTTCATTACCATGTCCATAAATTAGGCATTTAGCTTGCAACCAAATGCTATGTCTAATATCAGTTTGACTGAGTCTTCACACGCAAAGCTCATGCCAAGTCTATGTATATCTATAGGTATTGTTTTGGTTGTGGGCTACTTCGGATGAATGCAGTGTTGTATATGAGAAGGACTTGCCACCTCACAATTCAAGGTAATGTTAGTTTCAGGGCTAATGTGTGGCTTTAGTAGAACAAGTGTGCACTGTCTGGTTGCATGAGACGGTGCAGTATTTTTGTAATATTCAAATCTGCACAGAAATCGTTACACTGAGGCTGACTTTGCCTCTTGGTAGTCTATTCTTGTTTTTTTTTCTAGATGTCAAGTACCCTTAGAAGACTTTCACTTGTGAATTAGTGCCAAGTAGAATTTTAATTGAGTTTTCTAGCTCCAGCCACTTTGTTCTACAGGCTAATTAAACATATGTAGCAGGAAGGTGAGCATATAATCCCTGCATGTGAACAGTACTTTCTAGCACTCGGCGAAAGATTATTTTTGTCTATCTCGCAAACACTTTATGCTAATTTTGAAAGTTTTTCTTCATCAAATCAGGATTTAGCAACCAGTTGGAATTGTGCGGTACGTAAATGAAACCATTTGTAGCACAGATAAATACACTATTTATGCCAAAACCCTATATTGATGCCTCTTTTGTTTCGCTGTCCTCAGGAACTTGTGATAACAAATTAGTGTGAAATTCATTTGCTGCTTGTAAAATGGCACCAAGGTAACTTATGCCTGGAGGGAGGGTATTTTTTTGTAGCGGTGTCTTCTTCCGCTTTGCCTTTTCTAAAGAGCAACCATCAATGAGGCCATTAGGAAAGTTCTGTCTGGCCACAACTTGCTCTTTTTCTGTAACGGAGTTAAAGAAACGTGGTTTCTCATCGTAACAGTAAAATAAACCCAAATAGACCACAGTCTTAAATGTCATTGGTTGCGCTAGACGACTGGCTTTGGAAAACCTTGTCCTGTTCCACAAGCCTACAAACCGAAAGACGGGATAGCTCGATGCTTTTGAGTGCTTTTAACGCAAAGCAATTTTCTATTTAAACAGGATTGGCTGTGACTATGCAGTTTGGCTTTTTTCTGTTGAATCAGTGAAATCAAACACGGTGCCTTTAAACGCGTGCAAGCCACCATGCTGTAAGCAGTTGTTTTTGGTTAAAGCCATCCGCATAACACTTTCCAAACTTTCTACAGCACAAAGCTCCCATTTATCAGATGTCCTAAGTGCCATGTGACTCTTTCAATCTGGATCTGCCACTAGAGCTGTTGGTAAACATTTCCTATAGTGTAGCAACATGGATAAATGAAATAAATTTGGCATTCTTCCCACACTTGCTTCGAGCTCGTGTTGTTAGATGACTGTCAGTGGCAGCCATTCATCCTTACAGCGTCGGCCTAGCTGTGCTATGAAGAGATGACACGCCACTTCAGATTTTTCTGTCTTGCCAATGAAGGCGCCTCTGTGTCCCTATTTGTGCATCAGGCTGAGGGGATTTCTAGACCGCCACCTGATTCACATTGCTGTAATTGAGTTGTGCCCATAAGCACTACTGTGCTTGCCTAGGCCCTAGGTAATTCACACACCACAAAAGCACTGTTTCACTCCGCTTTTCACATGATGTTTGAAGCACAAATGCAGCAAGTGAGAAAGTCCAATCTATCGGAAAAGGGTGGGGAGATTACAGAGAGTATGAGTGGGGAAAAAGAGTGTAAGAGTTTTCATGTAGCGACGCAGGTCTGTGCCAGAGAGGCTTGGGAGTCACTGAGTCTGCAGCACGTGGATAAGGACCACAAAGCCGTTGGTTTCAAATATCTTTCTCTCTGTTTCTTTCTCCCTCCTCAGAGCTTAGGAGCTGCAATCGATTCAGTGGGAGATTTTCTTGGCCAAGGACAGAGAGATTGACGTTTTTGGGGTAAGCCTGAATTTGTCGTTGCTTTTGGCCCGGGATAATTGGACTTTCACCACGTGTCTTTTGGTATTGTTCCATCCTCTGTCACATGCCACAATTGTACCATGGTCACAAGGCTAAGTGTGTAGCTCATGATTGAGTCTGTTGTCATTGTTTTCCTGTGCCATGTCTTCTGGTTTAAAAAGGTCAGTGCTTGTCAGACCTGTGGAATCACACTCACACAGGGACATACAGTCTTGTGCTCTAAACGCTGCTCGTATTATCAAGTCTTATCCTGGGTCTGTTGCATCTCAGATGAAGCCGGCAGCAGAGAGATTTGGTCTGTTATGTTAACGGGACGAATGCAAAACAAAAGCTGCTGCTCAGCATTAGAAACTGGCATGGGATTTTTTTTGGGCTCTGATTCATCTTCTGCGTATCAGCTGTAAGACCATGTGGCAGCAGAGATACAGCACCGGTCATTATGGGTGCCATCGCTGAAAGCATTATGGTACACATATTACTAATGTGCATACCTATTCCACATCCTATTTAGTTTCTTTCCTTTTATTTTGGGTTCATGTAATTTTACTAGAATCTTGATGCAACAAAGACTGACGGCAAACAGTTGGCAAATTCCCCTCAGTCGGTTGAAGCACCAAGTTTGTTCAGCTGCATGTAGAAACTTGTGTTTTCCTACTCTGTTCTGTCCCCTCATATCTTGTCTTGTCCTGTCCTATCCTGTCTAGCTTTTAATGTCTCTTTCTGGCACCGTGGAACGGTGATCTCTTCCGTCAGACGAACATCTGCCCCAATACAAGACTCTCTAAGCATTTGTAAACAGAGTGGAATGAGTACCTGGATGTACAGTATATGCCATCCATAACCCCGAAGAATACACACTCCCTCCACAAATCACTTGCTTCATTGGATGCCGACATCAAACCCACAGAAGATGTTCATGTCTTGTAAGTGGGGATGTCAAGTGGTCTGTCAGACATTCCCCTGCTGGCAACTGTTTCTCAAGATTGGCTGACTGAAAGCAGGCATTTTGGCCTTATCTGCTTACAAATTTGAGTTTCTTAGTCTTCTTCTTTTGTCTTTTCTTATTCTTAGACTTTTAAAAATTTTTTTTTTTTTTAAGTCAGTTGTCTTGGCTTCTGTAGACTCAAACTCACTGCTGTAAGCTAGGAAAGAAAGGTGGAAAAAATGTCGGTATTAAAGTAGGTCAGTTTTAAATTCAGTTTGGGTTTTCCATTTCTATTCTTTTCATTACTCACGTCGTCCGTTCAGGATGAAACGTTGCGCTTTTTGGAAATCATGCAATTATTCCATTAGCTGCTTCATTTCATCGTTGCTGCTTTATTTTGTGAACTGGCACAGGCTACATGCATTACTCTCCCTCTCTGCGTCTTTCTCTCTCTGAGCGAGCAGGTTTGGGGTTTTCATCTCCACGTAAAATGGTATTTAACTCCCCTCCCGTCATAATTCAGATCCAGTCTCATAAGTGGGTTGGGAGGCAGCCCCAGCAGTTGATGTGGAACACATGCACTTAATGATTCACACGGTGCGGTAGGTCGTGATGACTGCTGAGCCCGCTGCCTCTTGCTCGGTCTAGAGTGGGACTTCTGTGTTGTTTTTCGATGTTTCCCTTTTTTTCTGACTCTCCTCCACACATGGGAAATTAGTGGAAGTTGAAATGTATTGTTTATGCCCAGTTGTTCCTGTGTAATTTTGCTTTGTTTGTAATTATCATCTATGATCACAGCAAGAAAGACCCGCACAAGATTTTTTTTGATTTTCTCATGTTTTAGTATAATTGCCTTCTTTTTGTGGATGTGCCAAGTTCTTTGACACTCCAGTGGCATTTTGAACTCTTTCATTGTCAGACATTCAACTGTGGCATGCTGGAGCTTTTCCACTTTTATCTGCCAGCTGTACACAAACCCCTGACTTTAGAGAGTCACGGTTGAGTAAATGGCTTCTAGCTCAGTTGGTGTTTTTTTTTTGCTACCGAGCTCATTTATTGTAAGAAATTTGAATAGCAAGACGTTGTGTGGCATCGTACTTCCTCACTTTTAGCAGAATAGCAGAAGTGTGCTGCGAGTGCTGATGCTGAATCAGTTTAAGAGTGAACAGTTGCAAAACTGTTTAGTTTACCATATTGTGTGTGTAAATGGGAAGTGTCTGGCTGTACAGTGACTGCCAGCATCTGCGCTGACAGTACGTCAACCGAGATGGTTGGACGGCCATTCAAGCTGACATAAACTGCTTCCTCTTTTTGGTTTCACCGTCACCCTAATACCAACCTGCATCTTTTCATACACGCATCCATCATTCGTTCTTCCTCTTTTCTGTCTTCCTTTGTCTCACAGTCCATGGTCCCACGCTGCTTTGTGTGTTCTCGCCTGACCCTTCCTTCCTGCAGTCACACGCATCGCTCCATCTCCTGCCACAGACACTTACGGGACATCGCACATGCATGAGACGAAGACACACGGCTCATGTCCCAGACATAACTCTGAGTGTCTCTTTGCCTTTTTTCCAGTAACGCATTTTCTGGTGTCCACAGCTGCTGAGAGATTAATAGGATTATTAACAATGACGAAAAGGATGCTCGTATGCAGTGGATGACTCATGAAACATTGTATTAATGTGCAAAAGAATGCAGTTAGTGATTCTCTGGCCGCAATTTGACATATTTTTGTTATAGTTTAGGGAAATGCCTGCATGTGTGCGGGTGTGTGTGTGTGTGTAATTGTAGCTCAGAAGAGCTCTGCTCTTTGATTTAAATTGAAGTCTTTTCCTGCAAGTGCTTGAAATGATGCCCATGAGTTTACCAGTCCTGTTTACTGTGTGTTTAATGTGATGCTGCTCAGTTTTTACAATGCCCATAATCCACCGCACAACAAAGTTCCCCTTGTAAAGTGTTGCTTTATTGAAACTGCGCCTTTGTGCTGTTTTGCGTAGTATGTTTTGAGGAAATTGGTGTTAATCTGTGAAGGATCATAAATTAAGCTTTCTGTTAGAACTTGCTTTCTGAAAATGGTTGCTCTCAAATTTGCCTCTGGAACGACACATTTTGGAGTGTTAGACGTCTGACGTGTATGAGCGCCAAAATTGATGTGGAGACCTCCCTGAATTCAAGTGTGGCTACAAAGCACCACCCGATACCGTATGCAGAAAACCCCAGTCATACTAGGCAAGAGGGTGTAGCTCACAGTACTGAGTAGTCTGCAGTTCCTCTTTGGGGCGCCTCCTGACAGGAACTTGGCAGCAAGGAAACATAAACAAATTCCCTGTGGTGGGCTGGCAGGCGGAGCGGCGCGGTTCCCCCCTTGTTACCATACATGCACAGTGAAGCGCAGCCCTACTCAGGCTTGCCTGCTCAGCTCAGAACCCACAGACTGTGAGAAAAAGATCTTAAAGGGACAGGTGCTGCTGGCCCTCTTTGAAGCAGCCCAGGCCCACTCTTGTGTCTGCAGTCTGTTTTCCTTGTTGTCATCATACTCGCGGAGGCCAACACGTTTGCTTTTCACTGTTATTGTTTTAGACTGACAGTGATGAGTGTTGGTCCTGGTGCACTGACCTCTCTGAGCAATACAAAAACACTGTGCGCACTGTCCTGCGGGAGAGAAACTGATGCCGGAGGTTCCAAAGTGGTTGGCCGTGCTGAGATAGCAAAAAAGCTGCAGCAATGATGATGTAATGATGGAGTTTTGGAGAGGTGGAAGGGAGCTGAATTGTTGCAGTGTACAATGAAAGAGAGAGGGCACGGTGGGCCCAGCAGCCACAACACACACATATGCACACACGTGCAACATTTGCACAATCAAAAGCATATATTCTTGCGCACTTGTCTTATTTGTATTGTAGTTTGTGTGCGCACAGAGGCTCTCATGCCTGCATTTTTCTTTTTCTTCTTCTCCCGCCATCTCCAAACACAGTGGTGTATTGTGCAGCCTGACCTGGTCCCTGTCCAAAGGCAAAGAGAACCCAGATTGCTGAAACAGAGAGCCCACTACTAATAGGCTGACCAGGCAGCAGTTGTTAAAGCCTGCTGTGGCCATCCAAACCAACAGGGGCCGCATGCTGAGCCCAGAAATGAAGTCTGTATGGACGTGTGACTCTTTGCATATTCTTTTTGATCAGCCACTGAAGGGTTTTTTTTGGACGGCACTTTCAGGAGCCAACATGGCACCTAAGTGTAATTTCATGAGCACTGGTAAAGGCATTTGACTGACTTTTAATAGTCCTCCTTCTCCATAACCAGATCCAAATGCTCTATTTTCAACCATCCTTTTGGGCGGAGCTGTGGAGGTGGGGAAGAGAGAGTTTGTGGAGGAGGAGATCCTTCTCCATCTTCAGTTCTAACTCTGAGGATTAAATGCCTCAGTGGTTTATGTCTCCTGCTTGACTCGCTCATCTGAGTGTATTTTCATATGATTAGCACCTGTATTAGCGTAGCATAGTTACAAAGTACAGTGCTTTTGACAGGGGTGGATTTTCCATGTCTATGTACTGGAGAATGTTTTTTCTGGTATTGCTACAACTATTTTGGTAGTGCAGATCCTCTTAAATGGTTTCCTGCTCAAAGTGATCTTAAAATACTTCTATAACCCAAGTAGTATACATACAGTACACATGCTTTATTATTTTCTTGAATTTCACTACCCTTACAGTCCACAAGAATGTGGATACAACTATATGAGTCCAGACCTTTGACCGGTAATGATCATCAACTGAGTCCCTTTCCAAAAGTGATTTTAGATATTTAAATGTACAGGACCATGAACAAACCCTGATGAAAAATAATTGCAGATACTTCAAGGACATGTAAAAAGTGGGAAATTTTGGGCGAGGGGGAGGGTTGTGTTACTTAGAGCAGAGCGGTGGAGAGTGAAGATCAAATCAAATCAAATCAAATTTATTTATATAGCACATTTCATGTACAAACAATTCAAAGTGCTTTACATAAAATAAAAGCAGATGAGGATGAAGATGAGGAGGGGATGACAGGAAGTCTCAGGATGGAGAGCCCCTTAAATGAATAGGGCCAAAAAGTATCTGTCCCTATTATGGTCTAAGCTGAGGAGATTCAAAATAGGAGACTGAGAAAAGGAAACAAAATGAGCACATTTCTCCTGTGGTACCATTTTGTCTGTGTGTGTGTGTGTGTGTGTGTGTGTGTGTGTGTGTGTTTTTGTGCGCATTCGTGAGTAGGTGGATGTACATTATGTGATGCTTTATATTCAACCCAGTGCATCAGGCTCTCCCTAATGCACACACTCCTCCACCTTTCTGCTTTAAACATGTGTGTTCCAGTACTCATGTAGAGTAAAACCTCTCACCAGTGAGGTAAAGAAGATACATCAAGGGCCCCAGATGTATCTTTACCCCCACTCCTTCTCCCATGTCCCAGTAGGCGCATTTCTGTAATGGCCCCCTATCGATCCTGAGGCCTCCTTGTCCACACTCAATGCCCATCGATCGGCACCTCGCAAAGAGTCTCAGAGGGCTGCTACACATCCTGTCACCATGGTGCGCTGTGTGAAGAGTGTGTGTGTTTTTGTGTGCATGTCTGTAAAACAGCGCCTGCTTAAGTTTTTTAAAGAGGGGGACGCTGTCTCTGTACGCCAGCGCGTTCATACATCTTTGTGTGTGGGAATGTGTGCAACCATACCTTTCTGTTGACCTTCCTGTACTCTGTTAATGTATCTGTAGACCTTCAGTGAAATCGCCTCACTGCATCATGAAGTGAAGGCCTTAGTCTCATTAAATCGTGAATGATTCGGGCCTCCTTATCTTAAACCTTGCAGCATGAAGACATAAACCCCCGACATAAAGAGACTCGCACAGCAACGGCTGTCTCAAGAGACACAAGACGTAAAAAAAAAAAGAAAACTGTTGCGCTTTCCACTTAAAAAGAAGGAGAAAAAAAAAGACTACTGATTAATCAGTCAAGCCACATGAAAACTTTGCTTGTTATTGTTGCTGCTTGATTTATTGAAAGCTCAAATCTGGGTCAAGCTCCCCCTTCTCCCTTTTGCTCCTCTCTTGCTTCTTTTTTTTTTTTTTTTTAACCCTCTCTGCCTTTTTTTCTACCTAAATAAGAGCCCACCCCCCATGTCTCTTCCCTTTGTCTCTCATCTGGTTTTCTGTTTTTGTTCAAGGACACTTGATTAATGGTGTCACAGACAAAGCCCGCAGTCTGTTCTCAGCGCGGGCTCAGATCAGGCTCCACTCTAGGTAAACCAAAACACGTGTGCTTCTGACTTCCACTGGAAACTCCTGAGGAGAAAGAGAGGAAGTCCGCGACGGTAGTGGCTGATTTTATATCTGCAACAATTTGGGTCCCTCCTGTGCTTTGAATTAGGAAGCGGAAGGAAAAAGGAGCAAGGATGAGTTGGCTTGTTCAGATTGTTGCCCGTCTCACTGTTTGTGAGCAGCTACGATTTAGTTGCATGAAGCTAACCTCTGTGTTTTCACTTTAGCGTGGAATTTTCCTGCTGCTCAGGCTGAGTGTTATCTCTCCCAGTGTGAAATTGCACATTTTTAGTCATTTTCATGTAGTGATGAGACATCCTAGCACTTGATTATTGTTGCTTGCCCGCAGGCTCCTCAGGATTGAACTCTGTGCGCCTGACAGTCCTATAGAGGGGAATAGCCTTATTGAATGATAATCGAGCATATTATTCCTGTGACTGCATTGTTAGTTGTCTTTGTAATGGCAGGGCTTGACACTCATGACCAACTTTATTGCTACACACTTCTATGTTTGTGCAGCTTTGACATGGTCTAATTGGGTGCGTTTGCTGCCTAAGGTAAACTTGTCCTCTCTGGAATTATTACCCAGAAGGTATATTGGCTAATAACAGTTATGTATTTGCTTATACTATAGGCCAGTGACTCACTGGACCGTTCTACCTCCTTTCAATTTATATCTTTGTGTACAGTACACTGTGCGCCAGTACAAACACAGTATGAGGAGAGATATAACATGATGAACTGTCCTTAATGCCTCTTTGCTTCTGTTTTTTTTTTTTTTTTTTTTTTGGCCTGACATATATGGGCTTTTGTGGTCATGCTCTGTCGGTAATACCAACACCGCTCTCCACCTCCATTGTAGAGGTTCAGGGAAACAAGAAGTGTGACCAGCTTAGCCGCTTGGACACCGATTTTATTCCCTGCATAAGGAATCCTTGTCTGTTAAACTTAATAATTGGCCTTACCTCGCTCATATTTCTCTGCTGACTCTTTTGTAAAATTATAATCATCACTGCCTAACCTGAAGCATGCGGGGGGAAAAAAAGTTAACAGGGCACGAGTGTAAGCTAGTTCAGAGTCGGTCAGAGAGATCCAGAGGGAGAGTAGCTGGTCAGCAAAGTCACTGACCGACAGCAACAAAACAACTCTTTTTAAAATAATGTGCACCCAGGGGAAGGATAGAACTCTCTTGATGGGCCTCTTACAGTCATCCATTGCACCTCACCCAGTGACAATATGTGCCTGCAAGCTTGCTGCCTTTCCCAGTTCACATAGAATGATGCTGAAGCCTTCCTCAGGGTCTCTGAGGTATTAGCAGTGTCACATGGACTGCCAGAAGTGGTGGCAGTCTGATCAGATAAAAATTGTTCTCAAGAAGCATCATTGACTCCGAGTTCAACCCTGTAAGCAGATGAAGGCATTTAGAGTAGAGTTGAAACATTATCGCATTGTTTGTGGGATGTATTAGTATGCTAGTGAGAAGGCTAAAACAATAAATGCATAAACTGGCTTGGTTACAGACGGCTGACGAGAACATGCACCAGGGACTGTTCACAACAAACACCGACTGCAAACTGCAGTGTAGGTAGACGGGTTCTTTTTCCAGAAGATTCCAGCTGGACTGTAGCAGTCCAGGAATGGAGGAGCACTCAAAAACTTTCCCTTTCTAACTTTTCTTTTGAACTGTGGATTGAATCAGACGACTCGCTAATGTTTCCCTCCTGGTATTAAGATCAGGTGAAAGGAAAACGCGTGTGTGTGTGTGTGTGTGTGTGTGTGTGTGTGTGTGTGTGTGTGTGTGTGTGTGTGACACTTCAACTCCAACTACACTTAACAATAAAAAATTGGTGGAAAAGTCAGCTGGGGCTCTTTTTAAAGTGTTGAAATAAACGCCAGCTTCATTTTTTTATTTTTCCACTTTCGATATCGCTAAAGTAGAAAGAGTGAGCAGAGATGTGCAGCAGACCTAAAAGAATGAATAAATGAACACACGGAGCTCTGTTCATGGCACTGGTGTAGGTGACATGGCAGGTGGAGACTCTGTCGCCTGCTGTGGGGCCTGAGCAGTGTAGGCCAAACGAGCTCTGACTGCCATGGAGCCAAGTGGCTCATCTTCACTTTATTAGACTGAGCGCTTGTTAATAATTCATACCCCACTTTCTCTGGAAGCACAACCAAAGGCTCAGCTGTGCCTGTCTGTCCGTATTTCTTATCACTGGACATTCAAGTCTTATCCTGTTCTGGACTGCAAGTTATTTACTCACTTACACTCCAACCTATACCATACACTGTGCACCTGCCTGGATGAGCAGATGATACTATGGAGCCAGAGGCAGAGGTAGCTGTGGCATGTGTGTGTTCTCATCTTTGTTGTCAGATTTCTTTATTTTTTTTTACCTGCAGTCTCACTGCACTAAGACAGTGTGTACCGAGTACTCTTTATCTCTCCCTCCACCCCGTGCGGGGGCCTGTTCTTGTGTAATTTTTGTCTTATTTCGCTCTCCTGCTTATCGTCTCTGCTGCACTCTGGAGTCAGATTTGGTTATGCATGCACCCCGTGTCTTTGATCCCCCATGCATCCCTGTATTGTGTACATTGCATAACCACCCACTGCTAACCCAAGGGTTGTACCTCCACCATCCATCTCTCTTTCCCCACCCTTCCACCCATCTTTATCTTGCTTCTTTGGCAGCAATCCAGGTCATCACTTCTTTCCTCCCTTCCACACCTTCTTTCCAAAACCCCGAAAGTCCACCCAGTTGATGTTTATCTCTTACTCTCTCTGCGTATTTGTCTTTTTCATACTCCCCTCTTGTGTTGTTGTTCCACTCCTTGCTCCCTTGCTTCTACTTTAGTTCCCATCCTTTCTATCCTCTCTCCAGTCTTCATCCTCTCCTTGCCTCCTGTGCTCCATTCTCCCTGTGGTCTCATTAGGCGAGAAGGAGACTGCCTAGCGTGTATCTGTGTTTCCTTAGCCAAAGTCTTACTTGACTGAGCATGCCACTTGCACTAGCAAGGACCTGGGCTCCATTATTACCAGAAAGCTGTCACAAATAGTATATAAAGTAGCCTCCTGTTGCCAAGTAATGGGTGAGCACAAAGGCTGCTCTCTTACCATCGGCAGCAACCACTGCTCGTTGTTACGAGTACAACAGAGAATCAGTTGTTGGTATGGTTGGAATAGCCAATGAACCTCAATGCCGATAAAGAGAACAGAAATTCTACGCAACAGTAAGGTATGCACACATAGCTGCTCTGCAGTTTTTCCAGCGCACGCTGCTCCTGAAGCCACATACCAAACACATCTGTCTCTTCTTTATAGAGGCACCCCACCTATGTGGTCCTGCCTCTGGGATGTCCTCCTATCTACTGAGTGAATGAGTGATTTTTATATTTTTATATATATATATATATATATATATATATATATATATATATATACACACACTTGTGTGTGTTTGTCTGTGTGTGTCCACAACTGTTTTGCTAGTGTCCTGTTACAGGGATGGGGCCTTGCACAGGAATCTCCGCTGCCTTGCTGGCAGGCCTGACCTCAGCGGGTCATCGTCCATTACCACATGAAACCTAAATGTCAAGCTCAGCCCCCTGCTATAGTCATTTGTCTTTCTCTGTGGGTCAGTCAGCCTGGATCCACATGTACCATGCAGGCTCACTCACCTGCCAATACTTGTCCAGCACGATGTGCACAGAAACCCTCTTTTTATATAATTTCCTGTAACAAGTTTGGAGTTTCATTGGTATTTTGTGACTGACGGATCCTGCTGGTAGCCAACAGTTGTTTAGCTTTAGGTTTTCTGTGAGATGACAGAGTGGCCCTTGTTGTTTATACTGGCCGCAGCGCTAATGAGTAGACACGGAAAACGGAATACTGCAGATGTTATGCTCCTTTTCACTTTGGGAAAAATTCAGTTGGCAACTATCTTTTAGTCATTTGGTCTGCTTTTGAGAGTCAAACAAGATTTGTCAGACTGTCAGAGCTGTGCAAAAGTGGAATAATTAGTAGGAGAGTTGAGGAGAAAAGCCGATCTGTTCAAACGTCATTTACAAGGTCACATCGTGTGAATGATTCATTATCTGCTTGAATATTTATCTGAATGGTGATTAAGTATGGAAAACATATTTGTTCATGCTCACCTGAAGCGAGCTTTCTAACCTCGTGTCAGTATGAAGAAAGCCCTTTTTCTCCTGTGTACTGTGATGAGCCCTAACAGCCATTATCAGAAAACACTCCAGCCTCCTCCATCACTTGTTACCCTCATTATTAAACAACAGCAATCCATTTTGATAGATAAAGAACGGAGGGAGACTCTGCATTCGGGAGTGCGTGTTTTGATAGCCACAGTAACCGTACGCACGCACATATATAAATATATGACTTGTTTACAGGAAGCTGTCAGCCATGTGTCCTCATGATAAATAAAGAGTGAAGCATCCCCTTTTTTAATGACGGAATATACAGGCCTGCACGCCGAATATTGACGGAAAGATTGAAAGCGTTCTCAAGGGCTTTCTAACATGACATATGGCTCTCAGTCTGTATTTTTTCCCCCTCTGTCCTTCATTTCCACCCCTCCCTTTCCCTGCCAGCTCTTCTTTTACTTGTCTTTGACAGTGGCTTTTGCAGGGGTCTGCATTTCAGACATGGGCATTCCATGTTGCTTGTTGTTAAGAACATTTATGAACATATAAGGAAGTCAATAATTTGCAATCAAGGTTGAAAGTTTTCATTTCATATTCACATTATCTTCAGAGAATGAGGGGAAAAAAAGAAAGTTTTAAGAGGACTGTGACAAATGTGCCAAGTTGTTTTTTTTTCTCTCTTTTTTTTTTTTAAAGAAAACGCTTAGGAAACGGGGAGCTATTCCAAACAATGCCTGTTTGAATGTCGCAAGAGATCCCAAGCGCATTTATCAAGAGCTGCCAGCAATGGGGAAAGTACAAAGAGTATGAAAGACAAGAATTTAAAAATAAACAGAAATGCACAGGGTAACTAATAAAGTATAATAGCAAGAGAGAGCAGCTTGTGGTAGGGTGTTCACAGCCCAGCCAGCAGTGGCATATCCGGATCCTGCAACAGCAGTGCCACCTGCTTTAACAGTCTGTGCAGAAGATGCTGTACTCTTCCTTTTGATAAATGTTTCATTGTGTATGCTGTCTTTGTCTCAGGTTCTCCTTCCTCACACTGGTCAGTGTTTTCAGACACCAGCAAGCCTTTTTGCCAAGTGTTAGTCAAGTAATTGATGTCAGTCCCAGTTGTTGTTCTCCTGCCTCCTCGGGACTCGATCGCAGGCAGCATTTACTGATCTGCAGGTTCAGACACACGAAGCTGAGGGACCACTACCAGCAGGTTCTCTGCGTTCTTTTCTTTCAACCAAAGGGAGAGAGTTGATAGTTCTTTACTTGTTGTGGTACCTGTTCCACACAAAGACGTACATTGATACATGCTGATGTCACTGTGCTGATTGCTCAATTTCTTTTGCCTCTGTGGCCTGTTAAAGTTGCTGTTTAACCCCATTATCTGATTAGATGTGTGTGTGGCAGGTTAGGGATTATTTTTGTGTTGCCTATACGTTTAAGTGTGAGTCCCAGTTGCCTCACAAAGATGAAGAGCTCCCTCTTTACCCAAGGGGGATGGGGTTTGACAGTACTGTAGCGCCCCCACCTACTCCCATCCCTCTATCCTAGACCCCCCCCTCAACACACACCTCCTAACCCCACCATCCCCCGCTGCTGATAAATGTGTTTTTCTTAAGGGAAGGAAGTGGTTGGTTTAGGAGAATCTCTTTTAATGTGGCTCTGTTTCCGTGTGTGTGTGGCTTACTAATGCAGTGCAGGGCCGTGCAGCAGGGTTAGGCAGACTCAGAGGCAGGCCCGCAACCTCGACCTCAGCATCATTTGTTTGGACGAGGGCCGTCAGCGGCTGTCACAGGGCCCATGATGAAGTGTCAGTCGGTAATTGTCCCTGCGAAGCATCCACATCTCAGGGGGTGATGGTAGAGGGAGGGAGGATGGGGGGAGGCAGAAAGCTGACAGAGAGAGAAATGACACCCAGAACTCCTATTCTCTCCCTCCTCCTTTCACTCCCCATTTCTTTCCACTTTTTCTCCTCCCTCCACCTACAGCTGCACCTCATATAAAGGTCTGCTGTGGGCCTGGCTCAGACCGACGGCAACCGTGGAGCCTCAGCTGGACCCCAGTTTCAACAAAATTTGTGCATCTACCGTATATTTGTGAGTCTAAAGTCAAGGCACCAGGAGGAGGATAGTATTCCTCTGCATTTGTGTATGTACCTTATCTAGATCAAGTATTTCTAACCCTCTCAGCTACAGCTCCTCCTCAGTCCTCCATTTCTGTCTATCCTCTTCACCGCTTCCCTGTTAGCTTTTTTTCCCTGTACTGAAAATTTCTTTTGCCAAGAGTCCTCTTGAAACCTCTTTGGTCAAAATTGCAGCTGCTTGTACTTCCCCAATTATCTTAAAAATACATATACATTTATTTTAGGTCTGGTCCTTGTCGTGATTAGATTTGGCAGGGCCTTGTATTGACCGAACAATGTCTCGATGTAATGAAAAGCTTTTACAGGACGCACAGCAGCTATTTATAGTCCAATCCATAATGTCTTCCCATACGTCAGGGGTCCCTAATGCACATCGCCAAGGCTCCCGTCTATAAATTGCCAGCATAGGTTTGAAGTCAGAGCCTGATGTAAGGGCTCCATTATAAGTGGTGGATAGACAGGTTGGATAAGAGGAGCGGGGGGGGGGGGGGGGGGATATTAAAGCACAGTCCTACATTTGAACTCTCCTCTGTCCTTTATAAGACTCCCACCAACATTGTAATTGACAGCTTATGATTATGGGGTGAAAACTATCATGAATGACGGATTAGGACAGACGAGGAAGAGTTGGAGCAAAATTCTAAAGAATTCTGTCCAAAGATGAAGTGACGTCGGAGAGAAGAAAGACGTATGGGAGGGCAGAGGAGGTGTCTCCACTTTTGTGGCCACCTATGACGCCCAAAGGATATCAGGTGAATTAGGGGCCAGATGGGATACATCCTGGTCTTCGTTCCTCTGTCTGCCAGTCTGCTGGCTGCAGGCGGAACATGGCCGACCACTCCTGCTATCTAAACGAGGAACCCACCCCTCCTAACTCACGCATATGCACTGCTCCTCTGATTCTTCCCTTTTAATGGGGCACCGGCCTGGGGCGCTGGACCAGCTCCTTCTGGTACAGCACACGAGCGGCATTCACACACGCTGATCACACATTACAGACACTCCTGGATGCCCGTGCACACACAAAGTGGGAGAGGACGATGAAACCTCAGCCCACTAAATTATGTTCTAGTCTGTGAGATGATTAATCTGGTTGGTGATTAGTTAGTTTAGGAGGGAGGCACACAGTTTAGGCCATTTTAATGGGCCATCATTCGAGAGATGACTCTATTGTCCTATCCCTCTTGACACTTGAATCCAATCAAACTGGTTGGCACTGTGGTCTAAGACAAGGGAGTCTGGGAGGGGTGGGAGGCTGCCGGCTGGGGACAATTGGTCTCCACCGGAGCATCCATTCCTATTGGCCCATGTAAAGATAGGATTTTTTTATTCATGTGAATTTTCCATGTCTTTCGTATTGGCACAAACGGGTGCAGAGACTCCGTGTTACGCTATGGACATGTATGACAAGCAGTGAATGTATGCTAATCTTTGCATTATTATTATTTCTAGCGGCAGCAGCTCAGTGCATAAACGTTCATGTAAGCAAAGTCAGCATCAAGATACTAAAAGAGAAAAGTACTTTTAGCCACAAATAGCCCATTAAATAGACTTATGACATTTCTTTTTGAAAAATAAATTCCAACCAGCAAACTTTGCACAACAGACACGTAGAAAGTTGCGTTTTCTCCAATGCACACAAACACCACAAGGGATTTTTTTTCTGCTCCTTATTACCACGGAGGAGATGCTGAGCTTGATTAACACTTCTCTTTCATCCTCTTTATTAGGAGAGTAAAAACCACTGCAGCAGCTGCAGCTCCTGAAAAGAAGGCATGCATTAGAATCCACTTGCTCCATAGACTGCCTCTAATTCCACACAATGGCGGTTAATGGTGGGAAGTAATAGGAAAAGGGTGTTTCTAATTGTTTCTTTGGACGACGCAGAGTGCGCCGCGGCAGCTGTTTCCTCACAGCGAACCAGGTCGTTCAAACGGTCTGAACAAAGTCCAGCGGCAGCAGTGAAGGCTCTGCCGCACGACTATTCGGTTCCATAGACCTCATGAGCAATAAATGCGTGTAGACGAGCCAATTTCCTCTGGCGAGGCGTCCTGCCGAGTGGAGGAGCTTGGGCCTCAGTGGATGAGAACCACCTGGTGCTGAGGGAAGTGATTAGGGTTGGCACCGCTATGAGCGAAGAGCTGTTTTGTTAAGTAGGATTGAGGTGCAAGGGAGGGGGAGCTCGCACGAGTTGCGTTCGCTGGAGAAATATTGACGTTTCGCTCTTGTCAGAGCAAGAGCTGAGGCATAGTGTTGTTTGTTAGTCCCCAATTAGAGGGAATTATTTTGGTTGCAGCATGTGTTTTAAATTTAGACGCTGGTGCTGATTGTCGGAGCGTGGGACACGCCACAACAGTGGGGTTGTGGGTTCGGCTCCCAAGGAGCTACACGCACAGCAACTTAGAAGTCAGAATTGTTAAGGGTGGCTAACCATGGAGAACATAAACACTTTGTCTGCACTGATGGGAATTTTATTGCAACCTCAAAAATTTGTCTGGAAATATATAGAGAATGGTGATGATATCTTTTAAGAGGTTCACTTGCAGCATGGCAAACCAAACTACGCACATACACACACACACACACACACACACACACACACACACACACGCCAACACACGGTTTGGATAAAACCCCATCAGGTGGCATTCAATGTGCTTGGTTACAGCATTTCACTGTGACATTGAATAAAAACAGCCATCACGATACCATCTGGAATGTATGAAACTACGTAAGCTGGCCCTGGCTAGTAGATCCCAAACTTTCTCTTTTTACGTCAAGGACTGGAGCTCAGGGAGGTCAACAGCCAAAAAGCGGCATTTGTGAATATTTACTGTAAGAGGAGTCCGTCTCCTCCATAGCAATTACAGGAAAAACAGTTGAAATGAGGCCCGAGCTGTAATGAACTGAAATGAAGTTTTCAGAAAAAAAAGATTCCTAAAAAAAAAAAAAAAAAAAAAGACAGAAAGTAATGGAAATAGATAATTGTGTATGATGCTCCTCTTTTTCTGAGAAACAACCCTCTGGCCTCCGAGTTACGGCACTTTTCATCTGAGCTCGTTCACTTTGATGTTTGTTTAATTCGTTTGACCTTTTAATTTAACACGGCAGGTCAGATCCCTCTCAGGTGTGTGTGTGTGTGTGTGTGTGTGCGCGCCTTATCGCAGCCGAGTGAATGTTGGCTCGCGGACTGTAACTCTAATCCCATTTGATGATCGAAATGCAGTACATTCCACTGAGGATTATGTGTGCGTTTGTGTGTGTGTGTGTGTGTGTGTGTGTGTGTGTAAACAAAGGCAGGACAACACTGTGGACATTAAGACATGATGATAGTTATAGTTGTGTTAGTTGGGTTCGTGCTTGTTGTTATTTTGGGGGAACTGCTCTTGCACCACCACAGTCGGAGTTTTTACTCTGCTCTCCTTTTCGTTTATTCTTTCATGTCATTTCCAATATCCTTTAAGAGATCTGTGTACTGTCCATCCAGCCCTCTTTCTTTTTTTCTTTCTTTTTTTTAATGGCCTGTTCTGCTCTTCTGCCTCCTGCTGCCCAGTTCCCTCATTCATCTTTTAATCTGTCTTCATCTGGTCATCTCTCCCCAGTCTGGATCTTGGCATTGAGGCCTCTAATTAAGCCGCCGTCACTCGAATGCTTCATAAAGCGGGAACAACAGAGAATCTCGTCATTGTTTTCTGTGCCTTTGCTTTGAGTTGGAGTAGGCGAGGCTGCTCTGCGTGTGAGCGACACGGCGTTTTAGAGAAAAGATAATGGAGACGATTAGATATCTTTGGAATAATTTAAATGTGTATTGCATTTTAATATGTATTTGTACTTATACATTTGTTTATTTTCAAGTTGCGTTTTATATCTTTTGCTTTCTTCATTGCCGTTTTGAAAGTGCACGCTTAAGATACATACCCACAACAACTATTAAAGATGCTGCATTTGGACAGTTTCCAGTTGGAGAGGAGAGAACTTGAGTTTTTGTATCTTTAAAAAAAGAAAAAAGAAGTTTTGATGTACGCATCTGTGCTTGTCTGAGTTTTTCTCTGAGTGCTGTACTCAAAACGTTTGCCAGCTGCCACTAATATGGTTCAAACCGCTGTGTCTCGATCACAAACGGCAACCTTAAAGCAAGGAAAGATTGGTTTAGAAAAATGAGAGGTTATAGAATTTTACCTGGCATGCTGCAAACGCTGCTTTTCTGCCCAGAGGAGCCATCCTGCCCGATCTTGTCCTCCTTTTAGCTGAACACCCATTACTAAAGAAAAAAGCTAAAATAAGCAATGGCCTGCTCCTTTTCCAAAATGTGTTTGTGTTATTTCGGGCGAACTACAGTGTGCCGCAGAGGTACTGATCAACCAGGGTGTGGATGTTTGGTCTCTTCTTTTTCCAATGCAGTTGAAATCTTTTTGCTTTCTGCCTGCGAGCCCCTGAAATCGTATGTGTGCATTTGTGTGTGCTCTGCTCGGAGCTTTCTGTAAGTTTACTTTGTCAGGTGAGATGGAGAGGAGGAAGGAAAGTGTGAGTGAGTGAGAAAGAAGGATGGCGAGAAAGAGATGTTCTGAGCTCTCGAGTTTCAGTCTGAAAGAGGATCCACTGCAGGATACCCCACAGGCAACTAACAATTAACACACACACACACACACACACACACACACACAGAAAAGAAAAGAAACTGAAATATGAAACAGTGGCAGCACACATCAGCACATACAGTGCAAGATATAGAGCCCACATTCATACACACACTGACATCTACACCAAAATGTGTGTGTGTGTGTGTGTGTGTGTGTGTGTACATGTCTTTGTTCAGTCTGGCTGTCCTCTTGGCACGTAAATCATAATGGATCTCATTATCCAGCTGGGATGGCTTGGTGGGGCCTGTCTGGCAGGAGATGATAGCTGGATGGCTGAGGGGCTGCCATAACACACACACACACACACACACACACACACTCTCATCTTTATCCATATACTGCACTGATGTTATTTAGCTTGTGTAGCTACTGCAGGTGCATTTATGTCTCATTTTCACAAAAATAACCTCAAGAGACACACTGACAACCACATGCACGCATACATACACCAACAGACTTGTGTGCATTTACAGCCCATCCAGACACAATGGACATTAGAGGCTCAGCTTGCCGTCGGACAGAAGCGATGTAGAGCAGAGGGAGGGAATGATGAAAAATGGACCTTATCCTCTTGCTCTTTCTTCCTGGCTGTCGTTCTGTCTGTCATTCTTTCCTCGTTTATCTGGTCTGTCGTTTGTCTAGAAGTTACGTTTGTTTCTCCGTTTAAGTGCACAAGAATTTTGGCTTCCTATTCACGGCACAGTCGGCCCCACACTTGATGCAAGCAAGCCATGAATTACCCAACAAAAAACAGTTGTGTCTCGTTAAAATGTATTGGTCTTGTACACAAACGCGTACAGTACACCCGCTGCAGCCCTTCTATGTCTGAGCACTGCAGCCCCTTGTGCTGTGAACACAGGCCGAGCAGTGGGCTGCTCTTAACACGGTTAGGGCCTGCGCTATTTGTCTGGACATGACCATTACCCAAGCCAATTACTGGCTGGTGTGCAGGCTAGTCGCCAGCAACCTAATGTTTTCCCGTCATGCCCGCCTCCCCCTCCAAACCCCTCCTTATTGAAACACATGCACACACACACATCGGCAGAAGGAGGGGTGAAGGGTAGAAAAAGATGGAGAGGAAGGATGGAGGGCCTCGGGCGAAATTCCCAACCCCATCCGACTACACTGACTGATACAGCTAATAAACTTTCATTTAAGCTAATGTTCTTTTTTCCTTTATTTTTTCCCCCCTCTCTGTTCCTCTCCCCTTTCTTGCCTTTCTTTATCTCTGCTGTGTTTTTACGTCATTCATTTCCACTCTCCTCCTCGCTTCTCTCTATTTTTCTGTCTGCGCACCCGCAGAAGGGTCTGTTCGGACAATCGATGCGGGTAGTCCACCAGCCGGAAGCCCAGTTGTCCGAACAGCACACACACACACACACACACACACACACACACACACACACACACACAGTACATCTTGAACTGAACTCATTTTATGCATCACGTACCCACTCTGCGACAGTGGTAAATGTCACACGCTGAGGTTTATACATAAAAACAAAGCCCTCAACAACATGACATCAAAAATTCAGAATCATTTTTTGAAGCGTCCTTGCCTCCGCCAGCCCATGCATCTTTGAATACTTGAGATAAAATGGTAATTTAACTTTCAGACAAAGCAGCTGCTTGTTCTTCACTTGTTTTTTTGGCAGGTGAACGGGCTTTGTCCGAGACCACAGTTGGCTCGGTGTGTACATGTGTGGTTTTCCCTGTGATGGTTACAGTGTCAGTATGTGCTGACAGTGGACAGGCTCTGTGTACAACCACATTGTTTGCTGTTGCTGTACTTTCACCGGTTTGGTTGCTGGGTGTGTGCAGCGCATGCAGTTTGTGTCTCTGTGGTGACTGAATTCGAGGATTTGTGTGGGATTTCGCTGCATTGTATATCTGTGCTGATAATGATATTTATGAGGACAGTGTGCGTTCTTACACGTGCAGCATGTATGTTGTCATTTAAGCTGTTGTGGGTGTGCGACGAAAACAGGTTTTTGCTTATTGTCTCGGGATTAGTTATGAAGCTAAATGCCTGCGTTTCTCTTATTTTAGCCGTTTAAAGGACCTTTGTTGGGGCAGCCATGGCTCAGAGAAATGGTGTGTGTGTGTGTGTGTGTGTGTGTGTGTGTGTGTGCTTGAATGGGCCAATAATAGAAACACTGCGATTCCTTGTGCGGAACGTAGTGGAGGTTTAAAGCTATTTTGTATATAGGGCTGTCATGATTATAAAAATTGTGGACTGTGGTCCAGATGAGTGTCCTGGTCGAGCTGTAACCGTAGCTCAACTTAACTGTGTGGAAATCCCATTTATTGTAGCTTAAAGGTGAATTAAGACGATTACAACCATTGTGAGGACTTGATTTTTATGATTAATCGTTCATTTTGACAAATAGTATGTAGGTGAATTGGTGAATGTAGTATGAATTTAAGTTTTTTTTTTTTCCTTTAGAAGAATAGGTGCTGAGAACATTACAGCAGCTACTCACTGTCCATTTATTGTGCCTGCAGCAGTTTCTACACTTTAACTGCTTTATTTAGTGAGGTTTCAGACCCTTTGAGGACTTTGTTTCAATATACAACGGCCAAGAAGGAAAAGTCTTGCTACGTTTATAGCAAACTATGGCTCCACTGAAAGGTAGTCTCGGTCCTGCTTTGCCCTGGATCGGAATACTGTTGAGCTGCAACTTAAAGCACAGCAAATTTGACCAAGTAGATATCGTGGTTGATTTCACTGCAGTCTGCCCAGAGAGTGGGAGAGAGGACAGGAGCAGCATGGCAGCAGACTCGAACGCGAATGTGCACAAGAGAAAAAGTTTTGCTTTTAAACGGCTCCACCAAACGGCTCCACTTATTATCTGGTTCTGTGGGAAGCACTTCAGCAGCAAATACGGCCAGTTTGCTACAACTTTACCAAACCCTTTATAAGCATACCTAATAGGGCTGGGCAACGATTAAAATTTTTAATCTAATTAATCACATGATTTCCCTGATCGATTAATTGATTAATTAATTAATTGATTGATTAATCGTATTTGTACGTAAAATCCAAAAATGAATTCAAAGGTAGTGTATAGCTTTTATTATTTAGTTTTATTTTAAATGTGCTGCCATATGAATGAAAGTGCCATAACATTTGTTGTGCAAACACACTTTTAACATCAGCAATTTTATGTAGTTTTTATGTAGAAGCCTTGCTCCACTGTCTGTTTCCTTGAATGACTTGCTGCTATCAGTTGTGTATTTTGCCTTTAAGTGATATTTTAGACTGGAACTACTACGCTGAGAGGACAATTCAACTTGGCAGTGTTTACAGATGACTTTGGTTCTGTCGACTCCGCCGCCTGGAAGAAGTTTAAAATCAAAATGGCCCGAGTAAAAGTTCCGTACCCTTCTCCATGTTTGGTGGATCCGCCAATTACTTTCTTTTCCAGTTCCGCAGCAGACAGCAACAGACTTTTACAAAATGAAAGCCTGTGAGCAACAGACTTTTACAATAATAAAATAAATAATAAAACCTGCGTTAATGTGCAATAAAATATTTATCGGCGTTAAATAATTAACGAGTTAACGCAATAATAACGAGTTAACTCGCCCAGCCCTAATACCTAAGCATGGCTGACAAGGAAGGCTTCGACTCAATTGACTCTTAAATGAGTACTCTGGTGTTTTTAAATTGAGAATCAGTTTGAATTTAAACCAGGCCCATAGAATCTGAGTCAGATTGTGTAGTTGTATAAGATTCACAGCCCAGGAAATGGACCACATAAACGGTAAAGGAAAACATGGCAAATCCGGCTCATCAGATGGCTTGGTTAGTAAGATGAAGTGCACATGCTCTCTGAACAAACGGCCAAAGTTTATTGTCCAGGAGCAAGAGGTTTCGGTGCAGTCTTCAAACTATTTGGTCCCTTATCAGGTTCTTTTGCTAGTCTTTGAATAGTAAAAGACGAGCTATCTGTCGAGTGCAAAACATCCTGAAGCAGAATTACTTTAAATTTCTCTTTTATCTACTAACACACAGGTGAGCACTCACTCCGTTGCTTTGTATACTCGTCTGGATTTCTTTTGATGCTTAAAGTTAGCAACAAGGAGCGTCACACGTCCTTCACACCCAGGACTCCGGGTGCGATTCAACGTGTGAGCCGTTTCCGTGGTTACGCGGAGCATTTTTGACATCCTGTTTTCCACCCCACAACCTTCAAGTTTAGCTCAGCCACATTTTTTTGTGCAGACTTCAAAGCTTCCCCACACGGATCCATAAAGGCGCAGCCCTGCTGTCTGCTCATCCGTCCTAATGTGAAGAGCTCTCCTCTGGAGCTGGAGGTGTGATACAGTAGGTGAGCCAGACAGGCTTAGTATTTTTTAATAAGATGGGCAATAACAATAAATCCTACAGGCTAATCACCTACTCGTCAATAACCCACTACCATCTAAGTCCCAAACCCAGGGCGATGTAGCATTACCCCTCCGCTGCCTTCAATTACACCATTCATCATGTGACTTATCCGGCCGCCGGTTTGATTGAGTGTTCAGTGGGAGGAGTTGCAAATCCTGCATTCTTATATCACTGCATTTGTTGTGTGTGTGTGTGTTTGAGTGCTGACAGGAATGGAAAACCGCCTTCATTTTGGAGGATGTGGGCATATATGTGTGTGTGTGTGTGTGTATGGCATGTATTGGGATGTATGAGTGCGAGTGTGCACAAGAGATCAACTGAAGTGTATAAATCAAACCAGATGATTGTCCCTCACTCTGATCCACTCTGTCGTAGCAAGTGCTTTTCTCTCTTTTTTTTTTTTTTTTTCCCCGCCTCCTGCCATCACTTTACTTCCTTCATTTCTCCCTCCTTCCTACCCCTTTCTCCCTTCTCCTCTTCTCTGGAACAGATTTGTCTGGGGGCCCCCATATAATCTCCAGCAGTGCCCGTTGTTGGGAGACGGGCGACAAATTTTAATAAGCAACTGGGCGCTGTAATTTAACGGCCTGGGAGGGAGATTAGGCTGATTGATGCTGGGCTCGCCTAATGGTCCAGCCTACGGCACCCAGCCCAAATTGGTGGTAATGAAAGTTTTGTGCAAATTGAGATGGAGGAAAATAAGGCATCCTCACATCTTCTCTCACTTTCCATCTTCATTCATTCTACACTTCTCTCTCTCTGCTTCTCCCTGCCTGTTCATTTTGTTCTCGGCACTCTCAATCTTTTTGACAAGGTGCGTCTTTTCTCTCTCTCTCTGTGATGTCCTCTCTTTCCTCCCCTCTTTTTATTCCTTATCTGCTTCACTTTCTCTCTTTCAAGCTGTCCCTCATTTCACCGTCATTGTTCATGCCCTCTTTCCTCTTTGTCTTCTTCATGCCTACCCCTTGCTCTGCCTCTTTACCAAAGTCGATTTGTCCCTCCTCCTCTTTTTTCTCTTTCACTTTTCTCATTTACTAGTTTTTCTCAGGTACTCATACCACCACTTAGTTTGCTATTTACTGTTATTCGCCATCGCTGATACCATTTGCTTCCCCTCTCCTGTCTTGGTTTTGCCCGTAGGTGGTTTCTTTTGTGTGCTAATGCTTTGCAGATGGGCTAAGACATGTTATCTGTGCTGCTCCTGTGTTGTTCGGAGAAATGCATTTAGACTTACAGGGACATTTACCTCCATATTTTCCTTTTTTTTTTTTTTTTTTAATATCCATCCCTCTAAATCAGGCTCAGCTGACTGCTCCTCTCAGACTTCTTCTGCCAAGCTCCATTAGCCATCTGAGATAGCCAGACGCTTTACAGGGTTTGGCAAACTTATGTCTTCACCCAGCACCTTGTCCGACCTGCAAATCATTTATGGTTTTATATTTTTCTCAGTGTTTCATAGCGCTGCGAATCCCGAATTGCCTTTACTATAAAGTTTGAATTAGTTTGTAAGGAATAATTCCTTTTCTTCATTCTGTTTATGTTCCGGCAGTCTGCTTTGAATAAATAAGAGTAATAGCTTCGGTATCAGGGAGAGCAGTGCTCTCAGACAGAAGCAACTTCATAAACATAAAAATGGAATAAGAAAGCATTATTGTTATTCGACTCTCTGCTGTCTGAGTGCTCTGCACTAAGTATGTCAACATAAAAGCAACTTAGTTTTTTCCGCCCGTATGGGTGTATGTAAGCTCGCATGTGGCTCGGGAAACTGAGGTCTTATAAGTTGTGCATGAGCAAATCAGTGTCCGTACTAAATCTCCAGCTTCCTTTGACCACCACTCCCTTAAGAGTGAGACGCACACACACAAGCAGAGGAAAAAAACAAAAAAAAAAAACAAAAAAACCCCATGCGTACTCAATGCAGGGAAGTACAGAGTGGCCTTGGTGGGAAAAAACAAGCAGTAAGCGGAGTGGTATGGGGGTGGGCAACGCTAATTCACCGGTAATGGAAGACCTGTGTACCTCTCTGTGTAGTATTTCATCTTTCACATGTTATGAAGTCCCCTGAGAATGGAAGATATCTTGCAAAGTCACATGGGACTCCTGCCCCCCTCCCTCCAGGAGCTTAGCTGTGATGTGTTTACAATATGCTCTATAAGTTTATGTTGATGAATGTGTGCATTACGGCTCATCTTTACACTCAGCCATTTCTCTGTATGGACAGTGTTGGCCAACTCCGGTTTCATTATCTCAACAACCTAACGAATATCTCTGGGCACTCTTCAGTTTTTCTTTCGCTTAACTCCCACACAGCTCTCTACTTGCTGTAATTATTCCCAAAGGCGATGCTGGTGATGTTATGCGTCTCCTCTCTCGGTGCCACTTTGAGTTATTCAGTGATCTATCATTAATTGCTTCATTTCTCCCCTCTGAAGCCCTCACTTACATTGTTCTAACTGCAAGATGAATTCTCAACTTAAATGGGAACCTCTTGAAGTCTTTGTTACAAAAGCGTAGGCGGGTCGGAGGTAATAACACCATCACACTTGGAGAGTTCCCAACATAAAGCATGTACACGGTCCCCCAAATAAGCATTCCTTCCTTTGTCCCCCTTGAAGGCCTCCTGTTAAGTGTGTTTCCTCATGTTGCACAACAAGCAACCTTTTGCAATATCCTGGACAAATGTGAGCAAGGGCAACATTTATTCCAAACCCAATCTGCAACTAAGCGTGTAAATAACCAGAAACTGTCTGAGAAGTTTATCTTGGCGAGAGGCGGCCCTTGTTGATTCCTAACCAAAGTCTGTGGTTGGAATCCCAGACAACACAATATAAACTTGCCTCCCAAGTCCCAGTAAACTGTTTTAAAACAGTGCGGTCGAGGAGCTGGTATGGGAAGTTTCAGATTAGATGCGGCCTGCCTCCACAGGAGCTGTTACAGCTTTGTAAGGCTCACACTCGACTTACCAAAGTGGTTTGTTAAATTTCACTTTGGGAGGAGACAGAGGGAGAGTTTTTTTTTTTTTGTGTGTGTGTGTGTGTATGAGAAGGACGAAGGAAACACTGGATGTGGCGCGAATTGTAAACTTGTGGGAATTCTCAGCTGCTGGTTTCCTTTTTACAGATGCAGTGTGTTTAAAATGTCCAGCGGTGATTTTGGCACTGTTCAGCATGTTGCGCAAGTTTTTTTTTTTTTATGCAGGGTAGTATGCCTAGCTGTTTTTTTTGCTTTTTTTTTTCTCACTTTCCGAGACAGGAAGACGAGGCCATTTTAATGAATAAACCCTTTTGACAGCAGAAACTGTGAACAATGCTCAGCCGCTCCTGCTGTTTTCTCTCTCGTCTTTGCCTCACTGGATTTTGATTTAAGCATGTTTGTTTAAGTTTTTTTTTTTTTTTTTTTTTACAGAGTGATCACAGGCTGTCTACCTCCCATGATACAGGCTAGTGGAAGAGCAGTAATGCAGTAAACCAAGAGCATATGAATAGCCTCTGTTTTCTGAATGCTTTCCTCCCACCTCATAGTTTTATGGCGGATGATGCTTTGAGATATTAAACAGGCTAACAGAACGCTTTGAAGTTCCCCTTCATATGATTGTGGGATATGCCTGATAGTATGAGCTGCAGGGGAAGGGCGGGTTTCGACTCCCTTGACTGGTTTCAGTGGATGTAAGGAAGGGGAATGAGGGGCGTATGGTGGGGGAGGAAAGGAGATGGGAGAGGTGCTGATGGGAAATAGACGAATGGCGTGCCAGTGTCAGAAGTGGTCATGTGCAGAGGAAAGAGTAGGGGAGAATGAGAGAGGGAGGATGGAAGGAGGGCTTGACTGATTAACCTGTTTACCTCCCTGAAAATGCTCCAGGCGCCATTCTGATTAAAGTTCAGTCTTTCATCTATCATCGCCAAGGCCGGCTTGAGCCTTCAGAGCTGCCGATACCAACACTGTCACAACGATCCGGCCTCCAACCTGTGCTATCACCACACCCTCCAAGAGCACACCTAATACTCCCAGCCAACAACATAATTTGCATCTCATTCTTTCTTGTCAACTCCCGAACCCCACCTTGTTATATTTCTCTCCATCTTTTCCCCTCACATGCTGAGGTTGTATATATGTCTCTCTTTATCTCCCCCTTATACTGTGTCTCTAAGCTTCTTGCTCTCAAGGCTCACAGGGAATGGTGTCTCAGCCCGTTTGCCTCAGTGACGTGCTTTCCCAACTTAAGGCTTTTAGCACCTCCAGCATAATACGATTACACCCGTTTGGGGACGGGATATTGTCAGCGGCTTTCTATAAATATTCCTCCAGTCCAGTCACAGTGGCACAGTAGCACTTGAAGTGGACTGCATGCAGAGATGGGAAGAGGTGCACACAGCGTTTCTGGCTTTACATAAGCACCAATGGTAGCTTTTAAAAGCTTTTTGCACCGTCACAAGCCCAGTCTGGGTGAAGACAGTCGTATGGAAAAGCTGAAGATGGATTTACAATTAGGTTGGACCCTAAGGATTATTGAAAGAATAAAGTAGGAATATAAGTTTAAATCCTAAAAAAAATGCACTTTTGTACAGATAAAATGTCATTGGGTACCTTTTTTAAAAAGAAGTATCAACCGAGACCATCATTTTTATGATGACTGTCTACTAATCCTATTGAATTAATCATTTTAACCACAACCAAGTCTTAACTTTTACTCACACCACGGTCTCTGTTTATTAAATTATGTTTGTTCCTTAATCTAACCACAGTTTAACAAAGAACTGCTGAGGCCTGGTTACGTAAAAAAAAAAAAAAAAAAAAACGAACTCGTTCATCACAGATTATTCAGCAGAGATTCAGTTTTTTTTTTTTTTGGGGGGGGGTTATCGGATGACAACACTGTTCATCATTCATCTGCCGTGCCCTTTTCCAAGCAAAGCACACAAAACATTTTTCAAGCAGACCCTTGTTTTTACCGTGCCAGGCTGCCTCTTTGCATCAAAATCTTGGCTGTTCAATAAAGAATAACGTGAAGTCATGTTGGTTGAGTTTGCCAGTATGAAATTCCTTCTGGTTATCACTGGCTGAAACGATGAAGTCTTTTTTAGTTTGAACAAAACGTCTGCTGTTTTTTGGTAGATCTCATTTCAGCAAGAACTGTACAAAGTGCGTTGCGTGACGTAAAATAATTTCTAAGTGGTGCAGAATTGGTCCCATAATCAGCTGGTCTGCATTTAAAAGATATTGATGATTAGATTAGTCTGTTATGACACAGAAATGAAGGCCCAATTCAACAAGGGGCGTTGTCACTGCAATCAGATGGTTTCCAGTGTTAAGCTGGTCTTAAATGGTTTTTGCATATTAATTTGGGTTAGCTGCCACCAGCAGTTGTTACACTGGATGCTTCTACTGATGTTCATCGTTCTTCATGGACACGCAATGCGTTGGCCGGCCTCCTTGATTTCATTGCATTGCGATTAGTGTTGACCTTCCTTTTTTTTACTTTTTCTTTTGGAAGTTTAGTCAAGTTTTTCTTTCCTTCTCTTGTTCTCAGGCATTAATCCAGAAGAATTTCTTTTTTTCTTTGTTTTTCTGCTCATTCTGTGTCTTATAGATCCGCCTCCCTTTGTCATCTATGCTCCGTCTCCCTCTGTAAGTGAGGGTAAACTAAAAATAAATAGCGCTATCATTTACATTGACTCACACTTGTAGCAGTACCTGAGATTTCAGTACTTGGTTACAGGTTTGAAAACTGTTTTTTGTGGTGTGCTGTAGCGAATAAATGAATGTAAGGATATACTTAGAATACTTGGAGTTACACTAAATCCTTAAAACAAAAGATAAACAGCTTTCGTTAAAGCTATGCTGCTTGCTTTGTGTTTCCAAATTGCAATGGTTAAAGCTGATTCCATTTATTTCGCATTTGAGCAGATTGTACACCAAAAAAAGATTTAATTCAATCTTTGAGTAGTGGAATGTTGCTCTTTCTTGGTATATTTGGATAATCAGTGTTTTGAATAAAATAGGCAGATGGATGCTCTATTGTGACTTGTGAGCTGTCTGTGTAGACAAAATTAGCTTTGAAGGTGTTATTATCAGTCTACATGGACCCTAACCAGGGGCAACAGAAAGATTTAGGTGTTTTCACATCGGCCCTGACAGCTTATATGGTGTTAGAACGGCCGGTGATGGACTGATTTAATCCCACTGATGGCGCTCATAAGACACGGGAAGAGGAATAGACATTTGTGCATGCGCATACACACGGAGTTAACCATCAGTCATACATGCAAGCGTGATGGGATTGTGTGCGTGTGTTAGTGTGAAAGAAGGTCAGAGGTGCTAACGCAGTCCCCTGGCTGCTCTCAAGGTTAATGTGAGACTGACAGGGGATGCTATTAGCAGCTTTCAGATGGTTACCACCTCCAATATGCAGACCTTATTCATCCCGGTGGCAACAGTGCATTAAGATGTAACAGCTTTATTCCCAGGTGTCACTCACCCCTGGAGACGGAGCCTATATCATAATTCCCCATTTCCTATTAACTCCTATTGTCTACGCCCAACCAAGATGGTCCATTAAAGGGATAGGTGCTGCGGTTACTGCCTCATTCTCGCAGGTCACTTCATATATGTCATTATTTCATGTCATTCTGTTGTCTGTTAATTGAAATACCACCGGCATTGTCTGTACGGTCCATTAAAAGGACAGAAGCTCTGTTTATGTCTGTGTCACTACTGCTCAAGGTGCAAGCTCATTAATTTTGAATGTCTGTGTTGGAGTTACACAGGTGGGGCTTTTGAAGGTGAAAAAAAATTCCACCAAAAGACGCACACACACACATGGGCAAGTTGAAGTCTCACCTAAACCGTTTAAACCTCATTTACATTTTAATTCGAAGTCATTAAACAGATGCTCTTATCAAGTGTGGGTTGACGTTTAGCATCATGCTCAAGGACACTTCGATGAGTAGGGTTGCGCATTTAAATGACAAGACTCAGAAAAGGTTCTCTGTTTTCATAGTTTAGTCTTGTTTTACGTTTTGCTCCTGTTCATTTACTTATTTATCGATTTATTTATTTATTTTTTCTTTGGTGAGAATCCATTTTGTTAACAGACCTTGGTGTGAGTTAGCACAGAGCTTTTGTAGGGAAAATTGGGCTAAAACTGCTCAGAGACCAGAGCAAATTTACAAAGAAGTAGCCTACTCTGAATAGAATTTGTAAGCTTCATTCAGATGAGGGTCGTCATTTGCTGTTAATGCGGAGCTCAGTCCTGTGCTGTATTCTTTGGCTGTTTCACAAATACTTGCATAAGGGAAGGCTGGCAGTGGTGTTCACACAAAGAGTAATGGCGTTGCCGGCTCACTGTCGACTGGATGTCAATCTATCAATTAACCGATCAATAGTCATCAGGTGGACCGCCTAAGGACACTGGGAAAAATCTCCCAGGAACCCTTGAATCAATTACTTTTTGCCTCAGCCACGGTCTCGTGGCTCAGGTGTGTGAACCACACGTGTACACGCATATCTACACATGATCAACAGCGCGGTTTTGTATTTATGCTTGCGCAGACTTTTGGGCTGAAGTCGCCACCTCCCACTCATCCACATGCCCAAACATCCAACCCTCACATCGCAGTGCCATGGGAATGAGAAAAATGAGTAAATTGTGTTTCTCCCCTCATTCCTCATCCTTCCTCCTCCTCCATCTCCTCCTCTTTCTCCCTCCCTAATGGAAAGCAGCATTCCCAGGCTGCCATCGTCGGCTGTAGCCAGCTACACTGTAACACGGTTAATAGATGGGCCTGGCAGCTTATGGAGCCCATGCATTTTTAAATGGGATTTTATGACTCCTGAACAGCGGGCAAGTGAGGAGAGGCAGTAATATGCCTGATATTTGTATCTTGAGTGTGTGTGTGCGTGTATATAGCTGAAATGGTAATGAGAGAAGTATTGAGATCCCCCTTAAGTAAAAGCGCCAATACGGTCATACAAAAATACTGTGTTACAAGTAAAGCTCCTGCATGAAAAACCTTCTTAAGTAAAAGTAGCAGCAGAATGGAGTTAAAGTATTCAAGTAAAACTGCAGGTTTAGTGTATTTGCTCACATTTTGTTATATATCGCAGCATTCAGTTATTATTTTTTTTACTGAAGCATCAGTATTCAGCCGAGATGTTTTGTTCCGTGCTGCAATCAGTGTTTGATTGAAATTCATTTTTAAAAAGGCTAAATCTTGTTTGACTTCTTGCCGTCTTGTGATGGCAGATTACATTTCAGCCAGTGTCTTCTGCATCATTAGATCATGACCTTTTACTTGCACGCAGCCAAAGCCTGATCAGACACAATTGGTCAATATGACTTTGGCTTATAAGATGTAAATCTCCTCCTACCAAGATCTTGTTCCTTGGATGCAGATTCTGGATATTCACCTGCAGATATCGGTTTATAGAGCAATGAAACCAAGTGAGAAGGTGGGGGAGAGGGAGTTCACCTGCGTTTTGTTTGACAGAAGCCAAAAGGTTTTGGTCATAATTAAATAATTTACTGTACTACAGAAGTCTGTGATGATATCTGTTGTCTGATTTTCAATTGCACCGTTGATATCGCATAATTGTAACTTGTAACTAGAGCTGTCAAATAAACGTAATGGAGTAGAAATCCCACTGAATTGTGGCGGAGCGAAAGTGCAAATTGGATTGACTCAAAGCTAACGCACTTAAAAATGTTGCTTGTGCAGGGCACTCGAGTTCACATTCGCAGGCTTTCTGAGGGATAAAAAAGAAGAGAAAACTGAGGACATGGATTACTAACAGCATTGATTTCCTTTTCATCGCAGTCTCTCATTTTATATCTCTCAAATTCTTTTTGTATCTTGCTTGCTTGGTTAAAGATGCACGCACACAGACTGAAAAGTATAAGGTCACTCTTGTTGTTAACCCTGAGCAGGATGTATACTACTAACCAGAATCCAGCTGTTATTTTTACATTTATGCTTAGTTTCACATGCTTCCAGATGGTCGATGGATTTACGTGTGCAATTTATTGTGTGCGCGTTCGCCCGATTTTTATGTTCGTAATCTTGTAGCTTTGGTATTTCTAGAACAACCTCTGGCCTGCGCGGTCTCAGTTACACACACACACACACCCACACACACACACACACATACACACACACGCACACGCTGGCTAGCTAATGCGTATGTCCTAAAAAGGTCACAGCCGTTGACCTCAACTTGGTAGTATTCATCTGTCTGGCTTGACCCACATAACCCCGCCCACTGTTTTTATATAAGCATTAACACACATGAATACACACATGCATACTGGCAGTGCTCTAAGTGATCTCACTCTGACCCACATACTGCTTCTGATGCCCTGCTTGCTTGGCTGTAACAGTGGTGAGTTATAGAAATATGCTTTTTCTCTTCAGGGAAAGAATAACTTGCAGCAAGGAGGTATAGAGTGCAGTTTCCTCATGGGTAATTCATGGGTGCCGTGGCCACAGTGAGTTGCAGCTTTGGGTGTATGAGACTTGTGTACACCGCAGCATGTGTGTGCTGGCATGGAAATTTCATTGCTTATTGACATGTCTGCACAAATGTTTCAGTCCACCCCTGTGCACCCTCTTGCGTTACGTGAGGTTCTTTAGTTAGGATTGTTACAGCTCTTAATGAGACGGCAGAAGCATGTTCCTTAGCCCTTCTATTTACTGCCTACATTGGGGTATTGTATTTGTTCTTTTTTTCCCACATCATCTTAACATCTTGCTTGCGAGGCCAAGACTAACTACAAGATTGTGTGCGTCATAAAAGTATCTGTCCTTGGCCTATTTTTTCTTCTGTTGTGCCGTTTTATTACTGTTTTACCTTCATGGACTGCAGCCCCTTTTTATTACTGTACCACTGTCAAGAAAAGCGGTTAAAGTCCTTTAAATATGTTTACGTACATACACACACACACACACACACACACACACACAGACAGACACAATAGTAAATCATTTAAGTAATTTAATTTAGCCCTATTTAAACGAGACTCTAACATGCCCTCTGGAAATGTGGCGACATTTATACGGGTGAATGGAGCTGGCTTTTTGCTTCCCAAACCCACAAACACACGTGCTGTATTTACTTTGCACATGACACCTACATATTCAAACTACCACAGTCGTGGCTGCAGGACACACGGGCCCTTGAACCTTCATAAGGATATTACACTGTATAGGATAGTACTGCGTAGAATAGTTGTAGCACAAAAATTCTCCTGTGGTCATAATTATTACTTAAAGTCATGTGAGGAAAAAGTCTTTTCATTGATATTCTAATGTTGTATGTATCAAGATGTATTAAAAAAAAAAAGAGGTCCTTTTTCATTTTATATTTAGTGAAATGCAGGTCATCTGCGCAGCAAAATAAGCTCACCCCATCACCCCTGGCGCCGTTATTGGGATTGGATGTGTCGGCTTTGGTCTCGTCTGTCCAAATAACTTTGTTCAAGAGGTCCTGTTGTTTGTTCAGATGCAGCTCTGCAAACCCATGCTGTGCTGCCATGTTCTTTTTTAGAGAGAAGAGGCTTTTCTCCTGCAACCCTTCCAAAACATGTCGTACTCGTTCAATCTTATTCTAACCGTGCTGTCATGAGCTTTAACATTTAACATGCTAACTGTAGAGTCTAAGATGAACTCGCAGAGATGTCCACACCTTTCTCGTTCTACCCTGGCGGACTCCAAATAGTTTAGGAAACGTTCTTATAGACTTTCTCAGATTGATGGGCGCTAACAATTGCTTCCATAAGATTATTGATGACGTCTTTCCTCCTTGGCAACACACACTTGAAATATCCAGACCAGCAAACCACCAAATGAGTAATGACGCAATGGGAATTCTTGTGTCGGTCGTATTCACCTCACCTTTAAAAACTGCAGAGGACCAGGTTTATTTGATTTTTTTATTTATTTATTTATTTTTTAATTACATTTCAAAACCTTAAAACAGAAAGAGGATGCAGTTCCTTTTTCACATTGGACAATTATTTCTGCTTGAGTTTGAAATCACACCATCAGACTTATTATTATGCCAATATAATTTGTTTGTATGAATAAAAACACTGGTATTGTCATCGGGGCTGATTGCAGAAGCCACAGACTGACCCGTTTTAAGAGGGCGCACCCAGTCTTAGGAACTCCCGTTTGATCGTCCGGCGGGTAAGTGTTGCTATAAACAGGAAGGGGCCCTACACTTTAGTGCGTCATTTGCTCTCGTGTCATTATTATCTTCTGTGTTGAAATGTGCTTAAGTGTTTTGTACAACATTGTCGTCCTGATATCCTGGATATGGACACGAAGGCGACACAACCATAAGGACAGGCAGACACACAAAATACTTGCACTGCAGAATGTGTGTGCCAGCTGCAGGAAAAATGCAACATCCTCTTGAGGCAACTGTGTTCTGTTCCCTTGTGCACTGAGTGATGCAAAGGTGTGTGCAGACATCTACTATATGTTCATACATACGAGGAATGACAGCTTAAGTGTTATGCCTGTAGATGTTCTGTGTGCACATGGACGAATGATTCTCAGAAATATGGACGTCATTGGTGTTGGACCTCTTTCCGTAAAAGGAACTGGGTTTGAGATGGACTGATGGAGTAAACTCATTTTTTAACCCGCACATGCTAATGCATGTGCTTGCACTTGGTTCAGAACACACTTGGCCCATGTTGTTTCCAGCCAGCAAATGAGTGGTACCATCCAGCCTTACAATTTTTCCAAAGAACCTCTTCTGCTCTGTCCTCCAGTCTTTTATACTAAATGGAGCCCAATTAATTTTGATCATGACTGATGTAGACATCATTCATGGTTGTTTTGAAAGTGTTCTTTTTATAAGTACAAAATATCCTCGACACAACAATGGCCGTTTAATCCAACCTTGTATAACCAAACCTTCCAGTCGTTAGCTGAAGCTCCATCATTGTCGAGTAGATGAGTCACGTTGGAGCATTGTAAAACTGAAAATAATGACAATATTACAGGCATTTCATCAAACTAAAATCTTCTCCCTTTAATGCTGCACTTGAGCATGTTGTTTGGTTTGAACCATACACGAACAGCTGCATATAACCCAATAGTTACTAACGATTTGCCATCACATGCGGTCATTGTATAGGGCTATAGCTGTGGGCAGGGATAGCCTGCACTGTTCTTAATTGTATCTATGCTGAAGAAGCCTCTGGCTGAACACACTTTGATGTTTAATCGCCATGTCGAGTTGAGGGTTTACAGTGGCTTCCATTATATTTAGCAACTTGTGAAGCATTGCTCTTTGAAGAGTTTAGTATTTAGGAAAAAATCTTTGTTTGTACTCCTCAGATGTTATTAACTGCTCGTTTTTAGTGATGCATCTATCTTCTATAAACACTTTATCTTGTTCAGGGTAAAAGGAAAGCTGGAGCCAGCAGGCCCTCTCTGGTGAACTTTAGTCCAAGGCTGACCTAACGAGAGAAGAACCCGTTTCCCTATTTAGAGCAGGAGAGCGGTTTTCGTATTCTTCTTGTCTATAGAATATGGATTGTGGTCCCTGTGCTAAGACAGGGCCGTGAACCAACCAAGGAAGACTGGCTGAGACGGTTCGGGAACCAGATAATGATAATGTGCCCCTCCCTGTAGAGGTTTAGTGGGCACAGCTAATTGAGCGACCCAGGACTAATTATAACTCCCCGCTGGCCTGGAAGCACCTGGGGATTGTTGCTGGAAACGGATGCCGTGGGCAGAATGGACTTTTTTTTTTCTCCCAAGAGGACATAAGTCTTTTTGATACTGTAAATATCAAACAAACTACAACAAACTTGCAGTACAATGATCTGATTTAAATAACAGACTGAAGACATGTCTTACCCTCAGGTTTTGCAATAAAGAAAAGTAAGAGGTGGCTGATGGAGCTACAAGAAGAGATTACCAGGAAAGTGCCAGATGGTTGTGAGACAGGACGGAACGAGTAGAGGCAATGTGTGATTATTGGGAAAGAATAACATGCGCTGCAGACCCAGACCACAGGAGGCATGACTCCCTCACCACTGAAACCTCAAGGCTTTCTGCTCCATGTTGTCCTTAGTCTTTGCTCCTCTTTTAGCCGACATAGTCTCTTCTCCTCCGATTCAACATTGCCACACTCTTCTTTTTTCCACCTCCTGTCCCTCTTTATCTGAATTACTTCCCAATCTCGAGCACATTTAGCCTTTTACTCCCTTTCTCTGATAGCCCACCACACCCCTCTCATTGGCTCCGTTCCCTCTTTTCTCCCCAGCCCTCTCCCTTTCACTTCTCCGCTCTCTTCATATTTCATATTAAGCAATCCTTTCCACTGAGCCAGCTGTGTAAACAATAGGGACTGGCCCTTCATGTTTTCTCCAAGCGGGAGAAAAATGCTGGAAAAGGGAAAAAAAAAAAAAAACAGATACAAGGAGCTCGCTGCACGCCGTCCACATGGATGATCTATGGCCCTTTGTCTCTCTGACCCCCTTTGAGCACGAGAGGGATTCTCTGGTCAGATTTGTTGTCTTATGTGTGTGTGTGTGTGTGTGTGTGTGTGTGTGTGTGTGTGTGTGTGTGTGTGTGTGTGTGTGTGTGTGTGTGTGTGTGTGTGTGTGTGTGAGTGAGGCAGTGTTAACTGTACAGGACTGTGTTTATCTGGGTATGGTAGCTTTGTTACCACAGCCCCCTACAAATATTAACCACGCTGAATAGCTACAGTGAGAGGAACACTGCCTGTCGTGATTGGCCAGATTTACCAGTTGGTTTGTCACCAACTGCACTCTTACCAGAGATAATTTAACTCACTAAAGTCATTATTTTCACATGTAGTCCCCACTTCTTTCCCTAAATAATGGGGTTTTTTTTGTTTGTTTTTTTCTCCAAGTTTTGATATTGGTGTTTAGAATCCAACCCTAGCTTTGTATCACATCATGCAGCTTATCTATATTTAGCACAAGCGCTGGCCAGCATTACCGTTCTGTCTATATCTCTATAATCTGTCTAATTATAGTGGGAACAGCCTATTTTTACACTGATGCTCCTGGAGGTCGCTGGTGTTCAAGGGATTTGACTGTCTTCCTGAGGTACTCTTTATTTAATAGTTGGTGGGCAACTTTAGTTGTAGGTTTCACTGACTTTGGCTGACACAATTCAAGAGTGCAGGTGTGTGCGTGGAGGTGTGCCACTGTCAAGGTTTAGTTTTGTGTGTTTGTAGGTCTGTATGCATGCATGCATGCTGGTGGGCAGATGGTCCAGTTCTGCACTGACAGCCACAGCCGTGCTCATTTTGTGTGAGGATAGCAGGCTACCCTCTAACTCTGACACACTCATACACACACAGCTCATCCCTGGCTTTATTTTTTTGCAGGTGTGGTGCTTGTTGGCATTTGAGATAATTAAAGGCTGACCTTTCTTGGGTGAGCAGAAATGTCACCCAGCCAGCCTCCCTGACAAGTGGATTCACCCTGCAGGGGGCCTTGGCAAAACGGTCGAGGATTCTCACTGCCATGGATGTGCACTTAGCACCCTTTAGTCTACTTGAGCCACACTCTCTGACATGAAGAAGAACCTCCCACCTCTTGTTCTCTCACCCGCAGCGCATCAGCTTGATGGGATTCTGACCCTTTGGTGGGTGGAAGGAGCAGTGAGGTAGACGTATTACTGGGTCGAATAGTTTGCAGCAGCGCATTTTGCATTACGATAGAATATTGATGAAGTAATTGGTCAAAAGCCTACACAAGCAACACATACGTCTTTGCTGTAGAAATTGAATAAAGGTGTTCTGCACTTTCATAGAATTTTTTGGAGAACATTTTTTTTGGAAGTGTCCATTTTTGGCAAATCCTTTTCTAAGACCTTCGGTGCGTGACAGTCGGAAAGATTGCCGTGATTTTGGGAGGCGGTTTGGTCAGAGCTTAAGAATTCTTCTCTTGCTGAACTTGAGCAACCCCGATCAGTGTGTCACTATTTCTGCATGCAAAAGCCTACAATTTGCATTCACTGTCTGCATTAACTTTTTTTTTTTTTTTTTACATTGTTGAGGTAAATGACCGTGTGTGATTTGACTCTTGTACCAGTTATGCCTTTGTGTCCCTAAATGCCTGCGGGAGCTGTAGCTGGATGCATTATATTTAATTTATTATTTATCATCGTGTTTGGCTGGATTTCTATTCAGCCACCTGTCCTTTTTGTGAATGCGATAGCTCTTGAACGCTCGAGGGAATCTCTTCAGATTTTTTTTAGAAACTTTTAACTGCAGCACGTGGATGAACTGATCAGTTTTATGGTCGGATCGTGCTCGCTGTGACCTCATAATAGATTGGCCATAACTCAGTTAATTTAGTAATTCTGACAAAATCTCACGCAAAATGCCAAATTGGATAAAATGACGGAACGATGACATTTAAACGTGGCAAAAGGTCAACTGTCAACTTCACTGTGACCTCATAATTTGCAAAAAATCACTTCTCTGGTCCCTTTCAACACCAATCAACACCGAGGAACAGACAGTCACATTTGGTCAGATGCTAAAACGTATTCAAATTCTTCAAGGTGTTGCACTACAATTATTGGATGTAAACTTCAACTTGAGTCGTTAGTTGCGCACTACGGCAAGTTTATATTTTAAAGGGCTGGTGAATGATCTGAAGAATCATATTACATTATGCAAATGTTCTGGATGGTGTTCTGCCCCAAGAAATGATAGTAACTTGAAATACGCAGCTCACTGATACAACCAGACAAACAACATCTTTGATATATCATTAAAGAGATGGTTCATATTTGTGGGTTTTTTTCTTTTCTTTTCATTTTTTTTTTAAGTGGGGTTGTATGAAATACTTAGGAGCAGTCAGTGTCTTGCCTACTCAGTTTGAAGAATTGGAAACTTTTCTTATGAGCTAATTAAAGCTGAAAGCTGCACAGAATCGACCAGCAGAAGAAAGGAATTTTTCCACATCTAAAACAACTTAAGCCCTAAAAAAAAAAAAAAAAAAAAAGAAGAGTAGCTGTTCGGACAAAGGCTATATTGTGAAATATTACACTTTAGAACTCGTACATGTCTTTTCAACTGCTGAACATCTTACAGCAACGTGGTCTGCGGTGCATTAAAAAACAGTCTGGTTTGCAACATCCCGTCACAGTAGGGACCACGTTACCCCAATCGAGCCCATGTACTGTCCAAAGCAGGAGTGATGTGGTGTGGAAATCCACAGAATAGCTCTTGCTTGAACTGCTATGAAATATTTTAGTGCGGAGTTGTTTTAGATGGTGAAAAATTTAGTTTTCCTCTTGGCCCCTCTCTGAATAGCTTTTAGCTTTAGCTCATCAGTTGGTAAACCATCCAAGTCCATACCAAACTCAGCCATTTTCTGTTTGTTTGTAGTCTGGACTTTTCTTACGTTATTTGCCTACGTCACTCCGTAACACATTTGTTTTATGACTGCCTGGTAGCTCGTTTGCCGCCCCCTCAACTAAAGCTAGCTCCAATAAGCAGCTACCTCACTGTCTGCCCTTTATTTCCTTGTGCTAGCCAGTTCAGTTGACTTTAAGATGTCTGAGCCACAAGGAAATAGCAGCCAATGGCTGCGAGACTGAAAACCAGAGCATTCATTCATGCCCAGCATCTGAAAAATTGAGGACCTGGTGGTCCCTTCCCCACAGCTATAGAAGTACCCTTAATATTAGCATGTTGCCCAGATAACATTACCATTAGCTTTGATTGTATACCCACACACCCAAGACATGTCAAAATAGTGAAACTGAGAGACAATTACAATTTTGCCTTGTGTGGTATTGTGCAACCTAAACATTGGGGGTATGCTTGGCAACTCTTTGAGGGCTTTAGATTGGTGCAGCCATACATAACCAAAGTTAAGTACCCTGTATCATGCTAGGTCATTTGACCCATCAGGGCGGACATGAGGTTTCAGTAAGAAATATAAGGGCTAAATAGGTGTTTAAAGCAGAGCGGGACAAGAGGGGCTACAGCAAAACGCTGTATAAAAAAATAATTAATGGTGTTGTATATACCACCAAAGCTATGTTTATATAGCTATATACAAAGTACAATATAGTAAATTCCACTGAAAGAACATCACAAACTTTTTAAACGTGCACAACATGGGCTTTACGATAGTATAGCATGTGTTTTCTGAAGTTCTGAACCACTGACCTGTCAAAGGGTCCTCTTACCCCCCACACCTCACAAACTATACTTTATGCAAAGCTTAACTCATCAGATCTCATAATGTACAGTAAACGCGGTGTACTGGAAGACGCTCCCTGAGATGACATGCATGTGTGATTTAGGGCATAACACTAGCACACATCAGTGGGTACTCACACGCACGTAAAGTGCGACTCCACACACCACCCACCTACTCAGACACTTGTTGATGTCCTATACATGTGGATTAGACCACTGCATACGCAACAATATACACATTCACAGTGAACCGTGTCGTATGTACACACTCATGGGAGCACACGCGCATATTTTCCGCCACAATATCCTGTCTCACTTCTTGCGAGTATGCATCCGCCCATGTTGCTGTCTTCATTCAAATCTGAACGTATTGGGCTTGAGCGACTTCCATCATGTGTGCCACTGCACAGCCGTACGGGTTTGCGTCAGTCGTGTGACGTTTGAACGTACCGACTCGTACAGCTCTGAGCTGCCATCTCCTAGCCAGCTCTGTGGAGATGCAGTTTTTATGTTGAAGCCATTGCTGATCGATTCTAAGTTATGTGTCAGAGTTTTGGTTGGTGAAATGCAATGTAGCTGTGGTGAAAACACCATAGAAAGTTACAAGTGTAAGTAAATTACAGCGTTTCTGTCAGTTAAGCACCTCGTGCATCACATTAAGCATATTCCAGGAAAGTGATTACATAAAAAGCAAGTATCTTATAACAACATAATAGCAATGGACCTAATACTGTGTTTATTGTGCTTCAATATCGGTTGCCTTAGGCTGTGGTAAACTGAACTATATAGCGTTGAGAATTCCCATCATGATCATTTCACTGTGGTGTGTGGGCTTACATGTAGAACTGTGTAATACAGTTTCAAAGCAATAACATTCCTTGAATAATAGGGCTGAAATAGCCGGCAGGCTCATGTTACGTAGAGCCATCCTATGCAATCATGCTCTATGTAATATCATCACAGCACTAGGTTAATTCTACTCGGCTCAATAGCATTAGCAACACATTAACATGTAGTGCAGCTGCCACTTGCTGCTCTTGACCCAGATCTGTAGCCCTAGCATATGCATGTGGGTAGTAAGTTATAGAATATCGATGCTGATGTGTGCTTTCGTCGGTACCTGTGTGAGTGTTAATTAGGATGTCAATGTCGCATTGTGTTCTAGATCTCGACAACAACGGGTGTTTGACTTTCTCTACCTGACCTCTCTGAACTTTGTACGTGTAAGCATGTACAGACCCTGCGTGCGCATTCACAGGCGCACATCTGTGCATTTACGGGCACCAGAGTGCCTCTGTGCTTCATGTGGTGCCCCCCCCCCCCCGGCCGTGTTTTGCGTGTCTTGTGCCCGTGTGGCATGACCTCACGCTGCCATTTGCTGCCTTTTCTGATTAATGATTTAGTTGTTTGCTGTCACAACCAATCTCGGTCTCTCATATCCCATAACCTCTAACCTTTCCTTCTCTCTGCATGTTACGTGTCAAAGAGAGTTAAGTCCAAGTGACTCGGATCGTTTTTTTTTTTTTTTTTTTCCTTGAACTGTATTGCGTACATTCCCTCAGGAGCTGCCCTCCATACATCACCTTGCATGTGAGCCTTTGTGTGTGCTGAAATGAAACCAGCACGGGTCAGGAATTCTTTGTAAATCGTTCAGATTTGCAGATTTGCATTCATGATGCGACTTTAGGCTTTCTGCATTTCTGCAACATTTATCACTGCTTAATCTGAGACCTCTGGTTTCTATCCTTGTCTTGTTTTTTTTTCTGTAGTCTTTCAGATGTTACCTATGTATATAGCTGCTAGTAAATTTTTGATGTGTACATATAGGCTGCCTATAAAACGTTTCACGTGCTTTTTCTCATCCATATTTGATTTTTATATATTCTCTTCTTCAGTGTTGGTACTGAAGCAAATGCATAGTTAGACAGAGCCTAGCATCTGTGCAGCCCAATGCATGTGTCCTCCTCATTTTAATGACCCCCTCTGTGTCAACCATAGAGTCTAGCTAGCAAACAAACGCAGGGAGGCACCTGCTGAGGAGATTCGAGAGCACAGTGACAGGGGAATCGGTGTGAGACATCAGTGTGTGCATACTTTGTGTATATGTGTGACTGTTGTTTCATCATGTCGCGTGTTTATAGTCAAGCGCATGGACTTCAGCCCACTCTATCCAGGGTGGGATCAGAGTACACAGCTGTTTGTGTGCACAGTGACAGGTATGAGGATGTGGAGTGCTCCTCACAAGCTTTACCCAGTTTTGGTGTCGTGTGCCGTTTTTTACCGCGGATTATGCAGATCCTCCATGAGTCCTCACATCATGGTGTGTGTTTGATGTTTTTGCTTCTGATTTTTTGTGTGTGTGTGTGTGTGTGTGTGTGTGTGTGTGTGTGTGTGTGTGTGTGTGTGTGTGTTTCGTTCTCATTGCTGGTAGAGGGCTGACACAGCTACATTCTGCATTGTTGAGGATTGGTGTGTGTCACAGGGATGCTTCAGCTTTAGATGTTATCGAAAAATATCAAGCAGTGTTTTCCAGTTTTCAGCTTCAGACACAAGGACATCCTTCACAAAACGCTAAAAATGCTGCTAAAAACATTTACACGAGTATTTGTTTTTTGGGGGATTCATTAATGCTTTGAGTTTGGGGTAGAAAATAGATCAATGAGACCACTTTTGAACTAAAACACACATTGATATATTCAGGTGCTCGGATGTTTTTTTTCCTTACAGCAAGAATTTTGGAGTATATTATGTCAGCAGCCCTAGTTCTAAATAATTCTCATAAATGTGTTATTCACAAAGAACATATGAAATGTATCAAATATTGAAAGTGGGACATATATATTATTCAGTTTGATGGCAGCAACACGTCTCAGAAAGGTGGAGATGGGGCCAACAAAAGACATGGAAAAAGTACATGGCGCTAAACAAACGGGGCGACATGTTGCAGCTAATTAGGTTGACTGGCAACAGCTAGAGAGCACCTTAGCGAGGCAGTGTCTCTCAGAAGCAAAAAATGCCGCAATAACAGAATAACATACCAATGTAAAATTGAGAAGACTTTAGAATATTCCATTTTCTACAGTAAATAATATTATTATAGTATCATAGTATTCCAGGAATCTGGAGACATTTCTGTGTGCGAGGGACCTGTGATCTGCAATAAAAACAGGCGTGTTTCTGTTGAACAGCTAGAAGTCTATGTCATATAAGAATAAGACAACATTTTATCTCCAGAAAGTCCACAAACTGGTCTCCTCAGTTCCCCGATGTAAAAAGACGAGCGGATGCTACACAGTGGTAAACATTCCGCTTTCCTATGGAATGCCTAAACAACCTTACCTCACTGTAAATCAACAGTCGGGTAAGTAAAATCTTTGACTGCCTTTAGGTTCCTCAAGCCTGTCACTCGATACAAATAGAACTAAAGCTGGCAGTGCTGCAGCCGCTTTGTTTATCCTGGTCTATTTGCTGTTCCACCAAAAAAAGAATAAGATGTGGGTGCGCCGCAACAATGGTGTGAGATGCCACCTATAATTCAAAGCAGCCCACACATAATGGTGGGGGAAAGTGGCCCTTTTCCAGAGTGTTGGTGTCCCTTTGTCCCAGTGAGTTGTAGCCCAACATTCAAAGACTCAGCACACAGAGCCTGTGACTGCGTCCTGTTTCAAGAAAATATATCAGACTTGAAGTCATTTCAGCATGCATTTTTGACAACTTTGATGCATTTTTGTGCAATGATGTAAAATGCAACGTGGAGTATATCGAGTCTATGTTCTACAACGGTAATGGTTGTGTCTGTATTATAGAACCAGAAATAATATCTTGAAGCCCATTTATAGTATGTTATAGGTGGCTGGGAAGGAAAGAGGGGGGGCTTTAAAAGCAAATAAAACTATACCCAACTCCCGTGGGCTTTAAAAAAAACTCTATAAAAGCTTTCAAAGTAATACATTACCACCCATCGGCCCATGCTCCCTGACCACCGCGCACACCAGCTCAGTGTGACAGGGTGAGCTGAGAGCACTTTAGCAATGAGAAAATTTAAATATGGATGCTAATAGAAGGCTTATCCCATAAAATGTGCTCCATCTTACTTCTCAGACTTCTACACGTGTGAAGAAACATACTGAGGAGTGGATAGTTTTGCAGCCAGTACTTTTACTTTCTGTAATCCCACATGAGCCTGAACCTGAACAGTGGAGCATTCTCATATATACCGACAGTAGAGACACAAAATGAGCACCACAGAGTCACTTCTAGTGTTTCTGTGGTGTTGGGTCTTCCCGACGTTTGTCGCCCGTCTGCACGCGCCTGCTTCCCACCAATGCGCCCCTCTCACCTGTCATACCCTGTTGCTTTATATGCATCATACGCATCATACAAGTGGGAACAGGCACACGAATGTGTCTGACTTGACCCCTCCTACTTTACAGGAGTTCAACCATGATGTCCTGGTGTCATTCGTGCCAGAGTGCCACATTCCTGAACAACCCTGCTCATGCAAAGACGCCCCACACCCACACCCACACCCCCCCCTCCTTGCTTTTTTCTGTGATGTCTCTGCACATGTTTTAGTGCCTCGTACTCTTACTGTGGCGCATTGCATCTACTGCTCATAAAAAGGTCATTACAATGATAAAAAGCAAAAAAAAAACATGTGCTCATGTTATGACAAGCTATTTTGAAGAAATATTTTTAGTCTTACTCCTGTTTATATTCTGGTGCTAATGTGCTGTTTTATGGTAAACACGTTCCCGCGGTGAATAGTTGTCAGTTCTCTCATGTCAGCGCCCGCTTTCTGTGGGGATTACAAGTCCGTTTGTTCATCTCTTGCCTTTAATTTGGAAGTAAACTCTGCAGCAGAAATCTCTAGTGGTTCACCAGAATGGCACCTTGGGTCTCACCTCTGCCCTCTGCAATTGGTGTAATGAGCAAAGTTTTCCTTTGTGTTGCGCTTTTCATTTATGTTTCGGTTTGCCTCCCACTGTATTTGTAGTCTTGTCACTGTTAATGAGCAAGTGTATTAACACACGAAGCTGTGAGGAGACATCGCACACTCAGGGCTCTCCTTGCAACTTTAACACTCAATTAGATTATTAAGGCGGGTGGGGTGTATTCATAAGATTTAAGATGAGACATTACCACTAATTAGTGTCAAAAGAAAGGAGCGCTTTTTGCTCTTAAGTACAAAGGGAATGATCTCTTACCTGTCACTGACGCACTATATGATCCCCCCCTCTCTCTGTTTTATTTCTCTTTTCTAGGCTAAGGCTTTGCAACAACAAAGAGGGGGCCGTCTCTGGTGGCATCATGTGATCTGCACATTCCCCTGGAGTGCTCTACAGTGAATGAGTGAATCTGCATGCCTGTGAAAGCATCCCAACCACTAGCACCCCCTATCACCACCAGCGCTACTCCTGACTGCTGCCATCAAAGTCACCTCTTCGTGACTCAACTTGCCACCTGCCTCTACCCCCCCCCCCCCCCCCCCCCTTCATCTTGAAGATAAGGAATGGCTACGCTACTTTCTTGACCTTCCAACGCCTCTTGCAAATAAATCCTTTTAGCTTGTTTAACAAAACCAGATAAAGGAGGGATAAAGAGACCCTGCAGTTCCCTTTTATACTTCTACCCTGTGTCTCTTTTTTTTAAAAATCTTTTGTCCTTAGCAACTCAACCCTCAAGACATACTTACTAAACCAACAGGATTTTTGTGTTGCTGACATCTACAGCAGCTGTTTTCCGGGCAACATTTTTAACCTTAAAGGAGATTCTTTTTTTTTTTTTTTTTTCCTAACAAAAATTCCCAAGAGGCTTTTAATTTTTTTGGAATACCTACTGATGCAGCATCCCTATGGGGGATTAATTCATTACAGGAATCCCTACTGACTCCCCTTTGGCTCTGCTACATCTTGTTAAGGGTTTTCTTTTCCTGTGAGCTCTGTTTGGGACCCTAGGTGGACTGAGCCTTCATGGCTGGGAAGGGCAACCCGGTGCCGGGCGGCCACCTAAACGGCTTCCCCATGTCCACCTACTCCTACTTCTTTCCCCACATGCTGGGGAGCCTGTCGCCTCCAGCCCTGCCTGGACTACCCATCAGTGGGTACAGCACCCCCTCCCCAGCCAGTAAGTAAACTTCCGATTGTTCCTTTTTTTTTTTTTTTTTTTTTTAACCCTTTTACTACTCTGGTAGTTTGCGCTTCAGTTGTGGAACTAAGCTGTGCACGAGCTTTAGGGGCAGGCGGCAAGTGGTGAGAAGATTTCCTTTTCTTTGTCTGTGTCCTGGTTCATCTATGCGGCTTTGGCACCCACTTTTCCTGCTCTGAGGGAATGTGTGTGTGTTCATATATTTATGCCAACGAGTGCTGCTGGTGAAAGAAAACTTTCATCTCATCCTGTTTAGATCATTCCTGTTTGCAAGATGTGTGTGTGCTGGTAAACAGTGAGAGGCAGCGACACACACACACACACACAACACCCCACAACCACATTGCCTCCAGCACTGTCCTTAATTTACAAATGCACCCACATCAACACACAGACGTACAGAAATATCAGTACCGATCAGAAGGAAATGAGGCAGGACAGTCAGAAAGACGCATTGTTTATTTGGGGAACGCAAATGTGGCAAGTGTTCCTGAAATAAATCTCGCAAATATCTGTGCAGCAAACAGTCACGCAACAGCTCCCTTTGTACAATCTCCAAAAAAGGCTCAGAACTAGTAGGGAAAGTTGAAGCACTTTCACTTTTTTAAGTAAAAGTAACAAAATCATAGGGTCTTAAATGGAAACCCGCCTCCTCCCAAGCAAAAGTACGTGGCTTCTTTCATCATGTTCATATGCAATATTTCATGAGGTCATTTTAACTCTGTCGTGCTCTGCTGTGGTTTAGTCAAATTTCCCGACAGCAGTGGCAGCAGCAGGCGGATGAACTGAGGGAAAGGCAGATGGAGGTGCAGACACACAGTAAGTGTGTGTGCATTAGTGCGAACAAACCTAGCAGACTGCGGCCTCGCTCTCGCGGGTTCAGGGGGGGTCACCGTATTGACTTTCTATCTGCTGGAGTTTACATTGGCCGTCGGGGCAGAGGGAAGTGAGGAACAGTTGGTGCCCAACCCAGTCACTCCTACTTCCCCAATACCAAATACCCCACCGCACTCGCAAAGACTGCAACTCCCGTCAGATTCCTCTTTTTAAACATTGTTCACACTGTTGCAAGCGTGTGCGTTTCCATATACATCTGTGTGTGCCTCTCTGTGTGTATCCACCAGTGTTTGCCTTGTAGGGGGTCAAGATTTCTTCCCTTTTGCCTGGACAAACATTTCCTGTCTGTAAACACTGGAGAGCCAGGGACACCGCAGTTTCCTGACATGCACGGGTGCACACTCACACTTGTGCACACGCACGACATAAACACAATCTTTGCCCTTCATGCTGGCTCACTTTCTCTCACTCCAGCTCCTCCTCACGTGCAGATAACTGCAGGCACAATTCACACATGCTGTCACACACAAGCCATAGAAACACATGCTCCTTCCCACCAAACCGCCTTCATCTCTTACTTTTCCACTTCCTGTTGTCTTCTCTGACACACCATTTCTCTCTCCTCCTTCCTCCTGCCTGTTTTTTCTACCAATTACACACACACACACATGCACACAAATCGGCCAGGCTTCCATTCAGTCAGGAACGTGGGAGTACTGAGGGAATAGGAGGAAGACTTTGTTTGGAGCTTGAACTTGGACGGATTTACAAAATGTCAGATTGGAGGCAAGAGACCAGAGCACTGTTCTTGATGGATTTCAAACATGGGAGAGACTCTAGTGTAGGATTTACGCATGCATTTATGCATTCCCCTTTTTTCCCTTCTTAATATGTAAAGTATCCCACTTTCCTTCCGGAGACGTCTCTCCAGGCCAGTTTCTGCCAGGTTCAGATGACAGATCAGTCTGCAGGTTTACATGACGGCAGACAAAAATAGATATCGTGTTAGTCCACCCAAAACCGGACTTTCAAAGCACATGTAAACGCGGCTCCGCTCCCATGGATGTGTTTACTCCTGCAAAGTATGATGGTCCAAATAAATGGCCAAGTCGAGCGGTAATCGTAGCTCATCTCAACTGTGCATGACACTGCGTTGAGTGAAGGCCTCGAAACGGCACAGAGTAAAATGAAATTCAAGATAGATTCTTATTTGACTTTTTGAGCAGCTGATTTTCAGAATTTGCAAAGAAACCTGCGACTTTTCTGTTGATATTGATTCAGTTTTGGTGCCAAAATGACTAGTACCTTGTACAATAAAGTGATTCTAAGTAGCTCTAAACCTAAGTAACTACAAACCTGCCAATTGATTTAGGTTGAATCTGACACAGCCTCTGAAGTTAAGTAAGCAATCATGAAGTTAAGTCTTGTCATTTTGTTCAAACTCTGAATTTAGATAGCCATCAAAACCCCGCCCTGTCGACCCTCCCTTTCGTCTGCCCGCACTCCTCCTCCACCCCTCTCTCCGAGCTGCCCAGCTCCTCTACCTCAGCCTCCTTTAGCAAACCGCAATGGACCAATTATTTGCACCGAGCAGAGCAGAAGGGTTAATCTAGACCTATAACACAATGCTTTCTCCCCGTTTTCAACTCCAGCCTCCTGGGTTACATCTTCAAATCACATTATCTGAAAATCATCATGTCGAGGTAACTCACTGGAGCAGATCAGTTGCAGATATTGATATTGCATTTATTGCCCGCAGCTTTAATAGTTAACTTAGTATTATCCTGTGGATTGATCACACTCGCACACCCACCAATGTTCATGCTGCCAAATATCCACAAGTGCTCATTACCCGCACGCTAAAACATAAACAAAGCACTATTTTCAGGAGTGTTTTTGCTTGAATCCATCAAACAGACACGTGTGGGACTGTGGAATTATCTGTCAGTAATACCCGAGTAATATTGATTGTTTTTATCATTGTAAAATATATTCTGTCTGTCACCAGGTCCAACACTTTGCTAATATATTATCAGAGTCTTATGAGGCATCATAATGAATGGAGCCAGCTTGCTACCTGCTGCCACAGCGGACTAATTGGCTTTTCCCCACAGAGCGCTCTTGTTTCAGCAGCCACAGTAATTGCTCGCTGCAAGACTGTTTCCTAGGGCAGCTATTACACAAGCACCATCTCCTTTGACTTATTAAGGGGTGAAATGGCATTTATGAATGCACGTTTGAGCCACAAGAAGAAATATGGCATTTTCAGACCTCAAGGAAGGTTGTGTTTGTGTATATGTGTTATCCGTCCCATTAAACAGCCTGTGGCGGAATGTACTAACCGTGAGTAAATATGGTTATGGAAATGCTGATGCGTGTGTGTGTGTGTGTGTGTTGCGTGCGTGCGTGGGTGGGTTTCTGGACAAACAGGTGGTTCCTCTCTGCCTCGGTGGTCTGTAACATTGAAGGGGGCATGTCAGTGCACTCCATGGGTGGCAGAAACACACGCACTGTCTCATTCATGAGGCATGTGTGGTGGGGGATAAACATAATGACAGTGAGAAGCCCTTGTGTTGTGCTACACTTTGGCATCAATCCCAAGTGTGCATGAGTGCAGCGTACGCATGCATTCTATTGACTGAAGCACCTCGGCTATCAGGTTATCCGGTGCCAGCCATTTAACTACTTCAGAAAGATGCAGACGCTCACTGAGGGAGATCCTCTGGGAAGCTGGTTGTCATTATTGGAAAGTCATCGGAGGGATGCTGATGCTCTGCGAGGACGCAGCCTTATTAAACATGGCGTGTAAAACATATCTAGCATGGCAGCATAGCACACATTCAGCGTCAGCTTAATGAGCTTTTTAATTAACTGCTTAGTACTTGGAGTCAGAAAAATGAGCTCAAGGTCTTTCCTATTCTTAACATTTAAAAAAAAAAAAAGTTTCTCTGATGCTATTCTGAGATCATTGACATTACAGGTTGTTAGATTTTTAGCATTAGCATTTAGTCAGCTGGTTGCGTGTGGAGGACATTTGGTGTGGAAAAAAGGTTGTACCCTTCATTCACATGTTACATATCGGCAAATGTGAAAGTTATGAAATCACCTCTTAAGTTAGTGGTTGGGAGTCCTTTTGGACCTTGGATCTGATTGGCAGCTTGTGTGCATTTGTGCTTGGGAATTTACTGCTTTGAAATTGGCCTTCAGTGATTTTATTGAGGATCAAGGTGCGTATGGCTGTTGGAACAAAGGCGGTGGTAGTGAAAGGTGCTATCTGCATTTCCTAAGGAAAAATGTACAAACATGAAGTGACTGCAGGCTTTGAGAAAAGTTGGCTGGAAAGTGGATATTGGAGGCACAGAGTGGAGGGCAGGCAGCGCTGCGAGCCTTCTGTGCAGATGTGACAAGTGGGAGCAGGCACACACACAGACAAGACCAGCTCTGGCAGCACTCGTGTGCGGCCATCGTGTGCCAAAGCACCGGCAAGCTTTGCTAACGGGGGCTCCAACATGAAAACTCACCACCTTCTCCATTTACCCTTTGGCCTTCTTTTCTAACAACCTTTCCCTTCTTCTTCTTCCCCGTCACCATCGCACCTTTCTGTGCTCATCTCCTGTTTCGTTGTAGCTGCTCACCCCCAGCTCCTCAATCTTCACATCTTTCTTTCACTCTCTTTTATCCCTCTTTCCTCCAAGCTTCTCTTTCTCTATTGTGGGACTCCACAGAGCTATTATTAACGTGCCACCAATTTATTTGCAGCCTATTATTTTTAATTTGCTTTGAGGAGACCCTGGGCCAAATTCCTGCCCACAACACTCCATCCCAGCCACAGGATTTATACCCGAGTGGGTTGGAGAGTGTGGTCCACTCCCCCAGTCTCCCCTTCTTTTTTATTTTTCTCTGCCCATCTCTTCCTTCTGCTGTGGCTTGCTTTCTCGTACTGTCTTCCTTACTGCAGGTTTTTCCCTTTCCACGGCCGCTTATGCAAATACAGGCCCTCCTTTCAAAGAGCTGTCTACCCATAATCCGATGGATGGCTCCATTTTCAGAGCACACACACACACACACACACACACACACACACTTGTACATGCAGAAAGCGTCACACACTCTATCAGGAATACAAGGACACACAGTATCTCTCATAAACACTAGCATCAATTGGCACATCCACACACACACACACACACACACACATAGATGCGCGTGCAGACACACACTCATAGGCTTACACACAAGCAGAGAGATCCCCCTTCTCTGCAGCAATTGTGTTATATTTTGAGCAGCCAGTGCTTTAAGCGGTAGTTTGGCCATAACGACTTCAAAAACCAGCAGACTGTCGCCAGCAGCCACGCAGCCCTCCGTTGGGTAAACACTGGCATAATCTAAATCTCCCTCTGATGTGCCAGCGCAAGTAGCTTTATTCCTGCGCTCTTCAAAGGCCCCTCAAGGAAGTCAAGACAAGGGTAAAGCGATAACAACTCTGTTTTTTTCTCCTTCTCTTTTCATTCCTTTAAGTTTCTCTTGCACTGATCCCCTTTGCTTTCCTCCTCTGCCTCACACCGCGCACACACTTGCGTTCATCCCTATCTTTTTATGCCCTTTTTGCAATATCCGCTGCATAAAGCCATAATTCACAATGCCGCATACATTCAAATGTCAACGACTCTCTCACAGGCATCGTTCCTCTATTGTCCTTTGATAAGCGGCAGGAATGACGGCATCTGTAAAATATAGGGCAGTTACCTAATGGAGGAGAGGAGGAAGGGAGGAAAAGGAGAGTGCTAAGGAAGGGTTGTGAGAGCTTGTGCGGTTCTGCCCTGCACAGTTCGAAGAGTGATTGAATTATCAAGCAGAGCTTTGCTTGTTGTCCAAGGGGGTTTCAGAGGGAAAGCCCTTTTCTCAGCAGCTAATGCGCTTTTTCAGCCTAGCACAATGGATAGCTGTGTTGCGCAAAGGAGCTAAGAGAGCTCTGTTGGGCCAGAGCTTATGGGGCCACCAGGTCTCTCTTGGCACCTCTCTAAGGGGCCTCTGGCCATACTTAACCTCAAGCCTGTCTACTAGCATTAGCACATAACTTCTTCAGAGTGGAAAGATAATGCCCTTTGACAACATGAGCACATTATAAGGCTAAGTGTACCATAGGCTCACTAAGGCAAAATGAACAGTGTTGTGTTAAATGAATCATTAGCATTCCAGAGGTATGTAGACAGCCGTGCTTAATGCTGTTGCTGCTGATCCTCTGTGTCCTCCTGGTGTACTCCAGGCTTTTTTTTTCCCTCTTGTGTTCTTTATGAAAAATTAGTCTTTTAATCTTGTACCTTCTTTTTTTTTTTTTTAATTTTATTTTTTATTTATCAGCCTTGATAGTTTTATTCTCACCAAACGCTGACCATCTGAACCCAGTTAAAGCCCTGCAGTGTTTCCTCTGCCGTGTATCAGGAGGAAACCCTTTAATAGGAAGGTAAAGGTCCCCATTTTTTTTCACTCATTGTCGCAAGTGAACACGTCGGAGGTTTATTGGTCTACATGACAAACAGTTAGAAAAGCTGTGATTTGTTTACGCTTTACCCTAATGAAAAGTTGTTGAAACTTTATTGTCTTGTGTGAGATTCGGCCACTTCTGCTTCCTTCTTATTAGAGGGATTCACTTTGTATGATTACTGCATGTGTATATTTAAGAATACTTCGCCTTAAATGATCATATTAAAAAGAATTAAGAACATCAATAAATGTCGCCACGAAGTCCATATGTCCATGCGGCCCCTAGATTTGGATCTACAGTACATATTTGGGGCTAATTTTTCCTGATGTGGAGGGGAAAGAAACACAAACATGTGTGGCCCAGACGGGATTAAAACCACTGAGCAGCACATGCAATATTAAAATCAACAAACCTCCCTTACATAAATAAATTCCATCTGCAATTATGTGTCATGTGTGCTTGTGCTGTATGAAAAACAGATGTGGGATGTACTTATGAGGTCCACAGGTAGCCAGCAAAATGAAAAGCTGCTTTAATGAAACGTAATTAAAGGTGAGGTTTGTCTTTCGTTTGCCTCCTCTGAATTAAACCATGTACGCAGTGCTGTCTGTATTTTATTCTCGGTGTGGGAGTAGTGCTTCTGCTTTTCATAAGTGTAATATTGAGCAAGCTTTTCTTGATTTATTTTTTATTTATTTATTTGTTTTTTCCATACTTTTTCTATACTTTCCTCTATAAAGCACGCAATTTGAAGATTACCTGTTTGCGATGTTCTTACCGGACACTTTGCATTATATTGAGGCAGTCGCTGATACAAGTTTAAACAAGAAGGGTCCAACCTTCATATTACACATTTTAACAAGCCTCCCATTGACCATATTGAACACGCTGGTTGGACCCTGTCCTGCTTCTGTACCCTGGCATTGCTTTTAAGAATGTAAATAAATTCAGTGTCAGATGTTCAATTGTCGTTTAGCAGCTGGGGGAAAAGAAAAGGGGAGCAAAATATGCTTAAAGTTACATTTTTATCTGGTTATTATTCATTGTAAGTCTGTTTAATTCCCATGCTTATCAGTGACATGTGTGGAACTGCACTGCAGACCGGAGTATCTTCACAGTGAGAGGCAGGGTGCCAGCTGTCTCATGAATGTGTCATACACAGGTCTTCAAGTGCTTTGGCTCCATTTCCTCTCTCATACTATTTTACTTTTCACTGTTTTGCTTTCATATTTTGTCTCCTTCACCTCTCTTATCTCTCTTTCACTCTGTAGCCTCTCCTTTTCTTTCATCGGGGGAAAAAAGAAAAACCAGCTGTTGGGCTGTTGGCCTGTTATTAGCGTAAAGAGGCAGCTGAAAGTTGCACTGTTTCACTCACACTGAGTCATGAGATCCTTTTATTGTTGCGGTCCAAACTCTCTCTGCTCCAGGGAGACATTTTGTAAGTATACTCGGACTGGGCAGACAGAGAGGATGTGATTAGTGACACAGATTTGCTCCCATTCAAAATGACCTCCTATACGACTAGTGTATATTACGCCTTGATTAGTCCCCCCTGGTTTTATCTAATGCAACAAACAGCTGCTCATGCAGTCTTGCCAGCCACAAAAAGTGTCCCAGGAACCTGTTTGTAACAGCAGCCATGTTTGCACTTGTATCTTGCATACCTGTCACCACTATAACCTTATCTGTCGGAGCGCTTTCCCAAAAAACAAACGGGCAGTGATGCACGATGCAACTTTGGGTCGCAGCTTAACCTGCACTGCAGAGTGGAGGCCTCTCAATCAAGGAGGTTTCTAAACGCAGGCTTTCCTTTTTCCCCATGTTGGCCTCACTGTAAAGCCGCTCTTGATTGGGGAAAGTAGTTTGATCTGTTGGAGCTGTGAAGGAATTCCACAGCACTGACACTGACTGATTACTTACTGCCAAGATGAAACCTCAGGTCTTGGATCATATTTGCTTCAACTAAAGCAGAACAATTTCTTTGTCTTCTCACTCCGACAGACTTCTCGTAAAACACCCGATGAGGCCAGTGGTTTTACCGATTTGGTGTTCATTTGCTTGTAGAAGCTTGCGCGGTGCACATTTCGACAAAGCACCAGCACCACAAAATCATACATCGGAAGCAAGTGTTTTGATCTGCCGCCTGTTTTGTGTTCACAGAGCTTAAGACAAACTATCATTATGGTTTATCATACGAATCAGTCTACTGCTTTCCTTTGGTTCGGGGAAAAAAAATCTGACCCGCCTCTGTGGAAACTATTGAACAAATTATGTAAAACAAACATGTGCAGCTAGCACCCTTATATTTACCATTAATGTTATCATTATTGTTACAATTGTTGAAATTGAGGTCATCCGAATGCAGCAGCTTTGCAGAAGAGGTGACACAAACCAAGAAACACAAGCCCAGAGCTCCGCTGTGCAACGTGCACTCTGTAGCGATTTGTTATAAACACTTTGTTCACTTTTTGGTTCTGATCACTGATAAAGAGGCCGAACGACACAACATACCACAGGTCAAACCCAGGACCTCTCCTCTTTCTGATCCCTCTAATGACTCCTTCTTTGAAAGCAGGACACGGGGCTGAAGAGCAGGTTAGGTGCAGAGAAAGCAGCTCGGGGGGGTGAGGGATGTTTAATGGCCCCTGCAGGCATCTTAAATCACAGCAGGCCCAGACATAACCGGCAACAAGAATCAAGTAAGAATAAGGAACAGATTTGCACTTTCCACAAGTGACCCCCCCGACTCGCCAAAATACCCCACACCAAGATGCAGGTGGGTGTGGATTAAGCCACGCCAACCCATCTGGTGCTGTTTTTCTGATGCCTTCTTTGGGGGATGCAGAGACAGTTTCAGTTATGTCAGCTAGTCCAAATTTTTGTTGACACCCCCAGCACGTATGTAGGTAAGATGTTTCTGTTTACTGTACGCAGAGAAAGAGGGAAACGGAGGGAGGTCAGGTGATGCCAGAGATTGGATTTCGCTGATTCAATATTTACCCCTCAAACACAGCTATTTCCTGTAAGCACTTGGCCAGATTCTCCATTTCTCCCCCCTCAGGCTCCCTTTCTGGTTTGCTCCTTGTCATCATTATAAACTTTTTTACAGGATTGTTGTCGTTTGTCATTCACTCCTTCATCCCCCCCAAGAATTAGATTCCTCCTCTTCTTTCTCTGACCACAGCGACCTCTTCATAGCGACTGTGTGACTTTCAAAATAGGCTGTTAATCAGTGTGTGTGTGTGTGTGTGTGTATACACTGAGTGAGCTGTTTGACCTGGAAAGTCATGCTGCTTTGAATATCGAAGTAACAGTGGTTCTCATGGGTGTGTGCAAGACAAGCAAGTGTGTTTTAGCATTTGATTAAATCCAGGAAATGTCCACACCTCTTTGAATGAGCCGTGTGTGAGTTTGTCTTTCTTTGTCCCCGTGGGTTTGGCTGAACAAACACTTTGCGAGCAGCGCACAGACACTAAGTGTATAAGTGTGTTTCGGAGGAGCATTAGCTCAGGCAGATATGTCATCAAAGACCACGTCTTTCAGACCTTTGAAAAATAGCCCTCATGACTAAACCAGATCATTTGGAGCGAGGGTTCACATGGAAAGTTGTGGAGGAGCTCCAGCGGAGAGCGTTTTGACAGGAACATTTTCCGTCTTTATTGTAAAGGTAGTCGTCTGTCTGTCGACACGTTTGGTGTGGCTGCCGGTGCTGTAAGCCCAGAGGCTGACGTAGTGTTCCCTTATGGTGCTTGCACGTGCGATTTGTGCACGTGCATTCTCATCCGTATATTTCTCTCTGTGTATAGATTAGACACCTACCTACAAAACGCTTGTTCCTGTTGGTCACATTGCTTTTGCAGAGTAGACCTTTTTTTTTTATCTTGAATTGACATGGAGAGCTTAAATGTGTCAGTTATGGACAGACTCCAGTATTCAGGAAGTCTTTTCAGCCGGGTACGCGGTCATTATGCTTTTAATTGGATTGGTCAAATAAGAAATGGCTCATTCTTAATCAGATGTACAACAGGATGGCATTTTGATCTCCCCTCCATGCATCAACCCTTTTCTCAAAAAAAGGTTAAAAAAATCCTGCAAATAAGTGTAAAAAAAACTTTACAAAACAGATCATTTTTAAGAAGAAGTGTTTGTTGGAAAAGGGACTCGTCTAACAAGATTGTGAATGTGTCATCTCATTGTTGTGGTTGATGTGATCTTCAAATCTACATTAAAAACCTACTTATTTAGGATTGCTTTTAATACCCAGTAGTATGATAACACTTTTATCTTATTTGATTTTGTTGTATTTTATTGCTTTCACTGTTCTTTTATTGTTTTTATTTGTTTTTACTTATTCTTCTCTTTATTTATTACCTGCTGTAAAGCACTTTGGTACATCGTAACGATTGTTTGTAAAGGGCTGTATGAATAAAATACATTTACATTTACATTTACATGTGTGTATATATGTTATTAGTTATTTCGCAACAGCTGATAAGCAGGTAATGGTTCATCTGCGTTGTTCCAAAACCGTCCGACGACTCCTTTTAATTAAATCATCATTGCGAAATGAGAAAGTTGCACGTAGAAGCCCCATCAGAGTTCGAGGCCATTTTTACCCTGCTCAAAAACCTCCCTGACATCTGCTAACATCTGGCGTTTGAGTGCAATGGGACAGCGATTAATCCCCGCTCAGCACTGTGTCAGACGACTCTGCGGTAGTCTTGTTTTTTTTGTTTTTTTTATCGGCTCCACCTCTGCTCCACATTGATGGGAACTCGGCACTCCGGGTCGCATGCTAATTTTCAATCAGGAAGAAAGTGTGGTCCAACCGTGCCTGCAGGATGCAGCGTGTCATACCTTCATGTTGCCGTCACAGACTTTTGCCCTGGGAGGTATTGTTAGACTGGACTGTTAAGTTGTAGCTACTCCTGGCGACGGGAACGGCTCGTCGGGTGTTTTCGCATTCGAAAAGCTCGTTTTCAATGTGTCACACTTTTCGGGGGGGAGGGGGAGAAAGGCATTGCAATGTTCTCCAAGACTCATTTGCTTTACAGGTTCATGAAGCTGTCACATTTTGACATCTTCCTCAAGAGTTTGCCGTTGCAGAAATTTGAATGGGTCTCCAGCATTCTGACTTCTTCATTGGAAGCCTTTGGTCAACACAACCTCAGGTGTGTCGCTTCAGGACGTTTATAAGGCAACGAAATGAAAACCTCTTTTTTTTTGTGTCACACACACACACACACACGCACACGCACAGAGACGCACACACTCACACATGCTTAGACACACGCATACACACACTGAGGGAAATTTGCTCCTCCCCTCACAGACTTCAAAGCTCGCTGTCCCTGAGGGAACTTCAAACGCTGGGGAGGCCATTAAAAGACAAAAATTATTTTCTGCAATGCCGTGATTTATTTGATTGAAAAATGAAACCACAAACCCAACAGACATTATTTTTCCTTTCCAGAGCACTGCTTCACCAGGCACAGCCCAAATTGCTACCAGGTGGGAATCCTCTTAAGAGAAGAAGGGGCTCAGTCTGAGAAAGAGAAGCTTTTCTTGCTTTCACTTGTCTTCCAGGCTCTCCTTTCTCGGTCTGTTTTTGCGTCTTTCTCCGTGTCCTTCGCTTTCCATGCAGATATCAGTTCTTCGTTACTGACCAACCGTATAAAGACATGCAGACCAACTTGTCTGTTTTTTTTTTGTTTTTTTTTACTGTTGTGTTTAGTGTAGCACACGTGGAGGCTTGGCCTACAGTGCCAGAAAATAGCCCCTCACAGGCATCAGTCAGTGAAGAACAGTTAAGAAGAAAAGAAAAGGTGGAAAAAAAAAAGGGTGGTGAGTGTGTTTGAGAGAAACTGGGCGGCGTGTGAGAGCAATGGACTTGTGTGTGTGAAAAGTTGGATAGCGTGCATAAGGAAATGAATGGAGAGTACAAAGAAGAAGCACTTGAAAAATAAAAATAAATAGATAAAGATAACTTGAATATTAGGGATAACTATCAGCTTCACTCCAGTCATGTGGCAGAAGATATTTTAACTATTTCGAACATTCAATCCAATCAAATTTAGCTACTTTATGTTGTTATTCAGCTTATAAAATCGGATGAAAATGATCATACCGCACAGAACTGACATTTCCCAGCTGCCTCGGTCCTAATTAAAACCACGCACTTGTTGAATGTAAATTGGTTGGGGGGGGGGGGGGACGAATTGGGAAAACCGTAAAAGATCTCAAACTAAAGTAATGTTCACATGCTGAAATCATCCAAAAATGTCAAGCTGGCCATCTGTCAGCCCCGGGCCGTGGTAAACTTCCAGCTTATTAGCTTTTGCACCCTCATTCGACTGCATGTGACGAACTCACCTGAAACTCTTTTTTTCTCACATTTTTTTTTACTCTGATTTTTCTCCGCTCTCCCTTTTCCCCGCATCGTTGCATAACAATGAAGTGATTCATAACAATGTGTGGGTTGATTGAGTTCTTTGTGTTACATAGCATGAATATGCACCTGTACACTTGTTTGTCTGAACCTAAATGCACTCGTGCAGCAGCTCTGATTTGCTGTGCATTCGGTCTGCAGGCTGACCTTTCTAAGTCCAAGGGAGGAATTTGATGTGAGATCTCTTGTGACAGTTAATGAAAACAAAATATTGCGCATCTTGTCATCCTCCCATGCAACCGCAGATTGCAATGCTATCAGAGGATGGGATTTAATTAGCAAACTTGTTTGGTTTTTCTTTGCTGTCTATGTAGCTGAGTGAAGTGTGGCTTTCATGGCAGTCATGGCAACACAAACAGCCCAGTACAAGGGGCGCTACGCTGGTGTGTGCCTCTTATTAGGAAGCACAGTTAAAGAAAAATATGTTTGATCTGGCAACATGAATACGCAGGCCTGGGGTACATTCAAGATGCCACACAAAGTTCTACATGCCTTGAAGTTGTAATTGTGATATTTTCAAAAAAAGTCCTTCTTCTCTTTGATGATGCGGCTAGTTAGCGTGTTGTGACAGTTTCCATTGATGGATGCTTGTGTGTTTTGCTGCAGAATAACCCGCGGGGAGGTGATGTTTTCTTTGCACGGCAGTCGAAGTTTCTGTTTCTGTGAATGTTGTCTTGGCTTGGTTGTGTTCGGGTGAAAAGCAGCAAAGCAAAAGGAAAAAAGTCTGTTTTTCACAGATTACAGGCTGACATTTTCACCAACCATCTCGCGGTGTGAGCAACTTGACCACTGAGCTCATGAATCACTTATGGCAAATATGTCTCCGTGTTGCTGAGTGTATTTCATCTTCCATGCGGATATTCCCATTGTTTGTGTTTGAGTGCATCTGTGCGTTGATGCGTTTGTGCCTGTGTGTAGACCGCTGATGAAATTGCGTCTCCGCCATCTCCTCTTCCACCTCCTCCTCCTCCTGCTAATGTTATCTCACTTCCTCTGGGCCCCTGACAAACCCACCAAACAGGGAGAAAATAGAGCACTTTATTGGGACGCCTGTCAGGACTCCCTCTGGATTTATGGCCAACAGACAGCGTTTATCACTCAGCCGAGAGAGGCAGAGTAAAAAGGCGGGTGGAGGATGGGATGGTGGAGGAAAAATCAGGGTAAAGCAACGGAGACAACTGATCTTTCATTTGGAAAACCGCTAAAAACTGCACTAAACCATTTCTGAGAAACCATTAATTTACTGCACTTTACTTAGTTTAGTTTATTGCACAGTTAACATCTTGAACAATTACACACAGACGCACACACTGGAAACTGATGGCTCGTCCATGGTTTTGCTGAAGATGAAGCCAGTGGAATAATCATGATGTAAGCTGCCTTGATTGATCAACAGCTAAATGTAACAAAGCGCTAACAGGTAGTGGAATCATGAACGTCTTTACTTTGGATTAGCATCCATTTGGTCTTATGGTCCATCCAAATTTCTTTTTAAACGACATTCCATGTTGGATCGTCATTGTTTTCCATTCGGTCTTGGAAGTCGAAGCAACCTTTTGATTCATTTCAACAAAATCCCATTTGTAAATAGCTTGGATGTGACACCACGATATTGGGTGTACAGAAATCAAATAATGAATATGTGTTTATTGACCTCCGCTGGCTGGAGTTGAGCTCTGAAGTGCTCATTATGGGAGTGACCATAAAGATATTCAAACCCTTCGGAGCTCAAAGGCTGTCGCACATGCACACTCCTCACTTTGGAAGTCTCTTTGTCGATGCTAAGTCGATGTAATGTGTTGAAGACGGCTTCACTACATGCTGCAATGAAAAACCGTGGACCCCGCCCACAGTTAGGATATACTGTCCACAAGAGAAAAGGAAGCAGGGATGAGCCCAACCGTTCTGTACTGCACCAGTATTGGAGAAATGCCACATGAGAAGTAGCTTGGCACCACGGCTCATCGAGCTTCAAGTCCAGCATCTAAAACTAACTTCTCTTCCCCTGTGAATCGCACATATGTGAAATCGGTGTTCATATATTAGGCAAAGTTGTACCCTCGAGGTTAAACTATGGCTGTGGCATAAGAAAGAGTTTTAGGAACTCATCACTCACAGGAGAGCACCACCTCAAAGCGTACCCTGCTTCTCATCATCTGTTTCACTTTAAATGGAACCACATTTTACAAAATAAACATGCTGTATTGAATAAGACTCAGAATTCCTAATTGAGTCCAGAAACTCATTAAGAAAATCTTGGCTGGGCTATGAAATCAAGGGAAAATCTTGTGCTCTCAGACTTGGAGGTTGGCTGTTAGAAAAATGCTGTTTTGTATTTAAGTGCAGTCCAAGAGGGTTGACTGTAGGGAGCAAATATGATATCAAGTTATTGGTTCTACCATGGTTTCCACTTTGGTGGCGTTAACGCTGTAAATGTTGTTAATGCTGCAAATGCTTATGTCCATAAGAGCGACTGAATGTAACTATGATTTGGCAAAACACCACATGTATCGACCACGGATGCATGTGGGTATGAACGTGTCCAAGATGAACTGCATCCGCATCAACCGTCCCGTACATCTTGCTGCGTGTCTTAAGTACCAAGAAGTGCCATTTTCTGACAACTCCAATATTCTTACCCATTTTCAATGTGCTCTGTGGCAGAGCCGCCCCAACAACAAACGACGCAGATCGCCACTCTCGTTAGCGAGCGCAGAATGTTGGAACGATCCATGCAACCTCCTGCATGTAGTTAAACTGAACAATGCATAAATCTGCAGCTGTCATTTTAAGCGGCGGCAGGTGAGCCACAGCCACAATGATACCAAGGCACGGCACCGACACTGTTGACAAACTAATATCTTTTTGTTGCAGAATCTGTTTCTAAAAGGGAGAATTCCCTGCCTTTTATCATCTGCTTTCCTCCACCCTCTCTCTCGCCATCTTCTGCCTCCGTCTGCTGAGGGGATGGATGAGGGGTGACCGAGCCTCTGTGTAGGCTTTAGTGACGGGAAAAGGAAGAGGGAGGGAGGAGGGAAAGCGGGTTAACTGAGTCATTAACACATGATGATTTAACTGGTTTGATTTAGTGCTGTGCAACATTTTTCTGGCATCTTAGGCTATTCTCCTGTGGATTGGAAGGGAAAGACTTTGCCTTTCTCTTGCAATATCCTTCCTTCCTGCCCCTGAGGAGTTCCCCTCTGTGTTGCTCCTTTGCAGCTTCTCATTGCTCACCTTCTCCTTTCCCCCTCTTTTCTAAATCTTTTTCAAACACAACCACTCCTTTTTTTTTTCTTTTTTTTTTTTTAGCATGTTTCCTCCACCCTCTCCTCGGGATCTCATTTTCTTCCTCTCATTTTCTCCATCTCCTCCCCAGTGTTCATGTGTATTAAGATTTAATGCCCCCAAACAAGCTTTCAGTATCGGCCCACTGAGATTGTCAGCAGGGGCGCTCTGTTCCCCCTTCTGTCGCTGCTGTGAGAATCGCTCTCCGAGTTACTTAGGCGCAGGCAGTCACTCGCAGCGTGCTCGTGTTGTGGGCAAAGAAAGAAAAAACACACACATGCGGTCTCACCCACTTTAGACTTTTTTTTTTTTTTTTTTCCACATGCCGCACCTTAAAATGGTGTCACGCCTCGTCTAACCAGGACGCATCCCATCACAGCCTTGAGGGTCACGCCATGTGCTGCAGGAGTGTCGGTGTACCTTTGTGTCAGGCCACATACCCACCCATCACACCTCCCCTGCTCCTTGGTTTCCCTCTCTGTGGGAAGCAGGACTTCCTGTCTGACCATCAGGAACTGGATCACGCAGCATCATGACTGGATTTGGCCTTTGACTCACGCACACACAAGCTCCCACACTTACACCCTTCCTGCGGCCTCTGTCAGCACCCTGAGGCCTCACACTGACCATACACGTGCACACATTTGCACACAAGCCGTGCATGTTTAACTTTTCTAGTCTATTTACTGGGGATTTCTCAAACTCGCGGACATCCACACATGCTGCAGACCATACACAAGCGCACACACAAAAATCTAAGAAGAACTAGGGCAGGAGGTAACATCCCTTTTCATCGCCCTTTTTTTCTGTCTTTTTTCTTTTCTTGTGTCTTTTCTCTGCAAAGCCCTTAATAAGAGGGACCCCCCCCCCCCCTCCTCCTCCTCCTCCTCCTTCTACCCACAGGCCGTCCCATTTCACCAGCGGGGTGAATAATTAATGCCGGCAGGGCAAGTTGATTAAAATGACACGTCAGGTCTCCTTCGGTGATGGAGCTGGTGGTGCAGCTAAAGCCACGGCAGAGGGCGGACTTATTCTTCACGTTAACATTGATTAAGATTTTATGCTTGTAAGGCCATGTTGTTTTGGGGTTGTGTAAACCAAAAAAAAACGAGCCCTAAAGTTTAAATATTATGCAGCTGATAGTGATTTTTATTTTTTTGTGATGAACTGGCTTACACAGTTTGTTTTAATGTTTTAAATTGTTAAAGGCATGAGGCCGTTGCTCTTATACGATGCGTTGGATCCTAATTATTTTGGATGGATAGAAGAGTCCTACTTACGGATGTAACTTGAGAGTCTTGGAACTTATCTTATAGGAATTTCCCATGATTGTAACAAGTCATATCTGTAAACGACTAACAGACCTTTTTATTAAAGAGTTCGACCTGATTTGACTGCAAACCTGTGCGAAATGATTAACTGAACTCATTGTCCTAGTGTATAAGGAGCAATGAAATGTTGTGGCCTTCTGAAAATTGGTTTAGGTTTCCCACAAAAACTTTTAGAAATTGCTAAAAGTGCCTCTTTGTTCCCCCCCCACACACACACACCCCACCCTCCAACCCCCTCTCCCTGCTACTGTGTGCTGTTCCTCTGTTCATAACAGTCTTAAATTGAAGCAGATGGCATTCATGGATGACACATGATGCACGCTCGTGTTCGCTAATTATGTCTTCGCTGGGCCGTTAGCCTGTCTTCTTTGATTCTCTTGCTGAAACAACTGTACACTCACTACTGTCAGCCGAGGGCCCCCCCGCCTCCATACTCACACACACACACACACACTCTCAATCGCTATCACAGAATTGTTGCTGGGGCTCCCATAATTCTGAAAAAGGACAACAAAAAACAGCGCAGAGTTAAGGGCAATGCTGGTGTGTAAGAATGTGTTTGCGGTTTTAATAATGTGTGTTCCCATTTGAAGTGCTATCACACTTGGGCAGAGGTCGGTTATGGTGTGTGTGTGTGTGTGTGTGTGTGTGTGTGTGTGTGTGTGTGTGTGTGTGCGCGTGCGCATTAATGTGATATTGTTGACTGAGCTTGTGTTCAAGTGGGCTTGTTTACCATTCTGCTGCTGTGAAATGTGAGAGGCTGACTGGCCAAACATTGCTAATAAGTTCCTCCTCAGCTCTGTTATACACACACGCACAGAAACACACACGCACGCACACACACACACACACACGCACACACACACACACACACACACACACACACACACACACACACACACACACACACACACACACACACACACACACACCTCTACTCCAGTCTACTCTAAAAGCATCACTGCAGCCACTGGGGGTCATTGTTCTCCGTGGCTCCACCTCAAAACTGTTGTTTTCTCCACTCTCAAAGTCTTGCGTGTGTTGTAGTGAACGCTCGTGTAACCGTGCACCGGTCGCCATGACTCTGCACACCAAACCCGCACCGTGCACACAAGACAGATTAGCACCTCACTTGTTAATACAACAACAACAAGTGAGGCTGGGATACGTCTGAATAATGGAAGGAGATTGGGTCACTGCTCTGTCTGAATGATTTATTCATTTGTGACCCTGTTTTCCATGAAGCATATTTTTTGTTCCTGGCGAGTAGGCATCTTTGCTGTTTTATTCACAGTGGGGCCTTGTTTCTCCTTTTTTTTTTTTTTTTTTTTTTTTATGGGCCCTTTTGTGTGTATTTTCTCTCACTGAAAGCGTCTCTCTGATCTCCTCCGCTCTGTTTGTCTCAGTCTTCCATGCGTCTTACTCTTTCTTTTTTTTAAAGTTTACCTTTGCTCCATGAATAGTGAATTTACTGGTGTTGACTGTATTTGGATATTTTTGCGCGGTAGAGGAATTATCCATATTCAACGACCAAAATGCTGTTGTGGTGCTAATATTTTGAATCTTTAGTGCGCAGACCGGTTGCTGCTAGGGGTCGAGAAACCCAAACACGCTCGCACCTCCTCAGGTGAGTTTAGAAGTCCATGCCAGCTAGTAATGGAATTCCCACTTAACCTTTGACTCAGAGGGCAAAGTTGTTAAGTACACAACAAGCACATGACGACTGGATTAACACCTGATTCCTGGAAATATAAGCTTATTGGATCAGGAAACCGACGCTACAACTGAGCCTGTTTCTCGAGCCCCCAGACAGACTGAGGGAAAACTGTGTACATGCACACACGCATATAGCAACACATAGCCAGCCAGGAAGCTAAGTGACACCAAGTGACCACGTGTTGTTTTCTTTTTTACAATCGGCTTTCTCTGGATTGTAGTTCAGCCAGTCTCACTCCACTTCCCTCCCTTTCTCATCACAAAGAGCGGCTGTTTTACGAGGTCTGCCTGCAGTAAAAGCCAAGGGTGGTGGTGGTGGGGGGGCACAGAAGGCTGTCAGAGAGAATGTAAATTACGCAAATAAAACTCCAGACTGGCACTGAGCTTCCCCCAAGAGAGACACAGAGACAGGCGGGAGGAGAGTTATTTACTATAACTTCAGAGGGGAGAGAGAAGTGGGACGGACAGACGGGAAAAAAAAAAGCCACGCTCTGATTATGGAGCCTTTACACAGAAGAGGCAATGAAAGTGGACTGAAAAATATGTAGTTTGTGTGAGGAGAGGAAAACATGCTTACAGATAAACCTGTATTCAGTATTCAAATAGATGAGCTCTGTGCACGAACCTCGCCGACAACTCCTCCCTGCTCATTATCACTCGCTTCCTTCTCAAGCTTAGTAAATGACCAGCGTTTTCGCCCTTGTATGCAATTTTTTTTTTTAACCTGGTAAGACTGGCGCTATTGGAAAAATGGACAAGCTGTGAACAGGCGTTCTTCATCGCCGAAGCTGATGGCACCGAACTTGTTAAGAAAGACTGCCGCAGCAGCAAAAGAGAAAATCTGAACATTTCTGCGGAAAACTAGAAGCATTTTCTGGTTGTTTCCCTCATCACCAACCCTTTGCTGGTGTTCTGGCAGAGTAGCAGTGTATTTTTCTCGCCCGTCTTCAAGGAAGCGACCGCAGCAAGTTGAGCAGACTTAGCAGGGATTGCGGCGCTTTCCTGACGTCGCACTTCATGCCCGTAATAACCATGGCCTCCAGCCTTACTGGCACTTCAAGGGCTTTGTCCCCGCCACCTGTTGGTGCACCTCTGCATTCCTCAGAGGGCTTCCTGAATGCTTTGGATGAAAGTTGATTCCTGCTGACAGTAACGTGCCTCATTTCAACCTCCACGCTGTCTTCTCTGCGGCAGCAGGAGCTGTGACCAGTGGCGTTCGTTGAGGATCCCGGATGTGTTTGGCAGTGCGTTTAGCTTCAGGATTTCAGCTAAAAATTCTTTCCGTTGTTTTAAAATCTTTATTTTCACCTATTGGTGTAGTCTAAAAATAACAAGGACGCAAACCAAAAACATATTAGAAATGCACTTTCCAAATGACGGTTCGAAATGTTGAAATGATTCCGTTGATCCTGTCGGCCGTGGCTGATTTATATATAAAATAGTGTGATGAATAAAGTGGAGAAAGGCCTGCGCCCTCTGTTCAAGGCCTAATACGCTAATACTCATGTTAACAAGGGGATTTAACATTTCAGTTATTACAAGATGTCGGAGCTGTTGTTGCTTGGTGGAAATACTTAAAAGTGATCAAATCTACAGAATATTATCGCTTACCAATACAATCTTATGCGCGTACTTGCTGAGAGATAGTTGGTTAGTTAGTTCGTGAGAGCGGCATACAAGCAGCAGCTGGCTCTTCTGTCACTGCCTTGGCCTCTGACGACTTCACAATAAGCCGAGGAAGTACAGTCGTGTGACCACTCAACCTCATGGCTGCTCTGGATAGTGGCAGACGGCAAAGCAGTTAAGTTGATTATATGGAGTTGTACATTTCCGCCGGCAGCTAAGGAGATGTTGAGAGGCAATTGTATGAGGGAGGGTGAAAACAATTGGAGGGGAAAAATGAGTCTGGAATCAGATATGCATAGAGGGAGATGGGGAGCAAGAAAAGAGGGGAGGGGGAGGAAAGTGAGGTGCCAAGACGAGCAGAACTGTCTCACAAGAAGGTGTGTCGAGACCAGGGTGACGTGGTAGGACACGGAAAGGACAGATCACAGGATGGGGAACACAGGAGTTTGTACTTTGGTGTAACATAAACTTGCCATATACCTTAAGAATTACACCACCTTGGCAAAGAATGACTTCATTTGCAGACTTTATTCCACTGTCTGCTGCAGATCTCTCTCTCTCTCTCTCTCTCTCTCTCTCTCTCTCTCTCTCTCTCTCTCTCTCTCTCTCTCTCTCTCTCTCTCTCTCAAAAAATACTGGAACAATACAGAAAAATTATTTTCGAAAGGGAAAAAAGATTAGCTGTACTTGTGTGTTTTTAAGCATGCTCTTTTATTATATCCTATTAAGCCGAAAACCTCCACCTTGTTCCATCTTTGAAAATAAGTGCATTCTCCTTGAAAATGGATGATGTTGTTGTTGTACTTTATTTTTCTTCTGGTCAGGGAGCTCAATAATTGCACTTGTTACCATGACGGCAACGGTCATCTTAGTGTTTTTCTCCTGTTCCATTTCTGTTAAGATGCATCACGTTGTCTGCCATGTCCATCAGGCATGAAAAACAGAAAAACATTCCACTCCAAATTTACGTAACTTAAATCTTCTCGTACTTGTGCTATTCTTTTCTTTCAGCTGCACTCATTTGACCTTTGACCCGAACGCTGGTGGATGATGAGGTTTCAGAACTATGCGTTTTGTTTCCTGCTGGGTGCAGAACATGTGGGCAAAAAGTTCAGAGCAGCATCATTAAAGCGATTGTATGTCACTCAGTTTAAAATGCCACACACCGTCAAAATTCCTGCCCTCGTGAATGGAGATTTATACTTATGAGTGATGTTCCTTGCATTGGAAAAGAATAGATGGGTAAAAAAAAAAAAAGAACAACTGCATTAAAGCAAATCAAGACTGACAAAATAAAAGATAAAAACATCTGCAGCTTTAAAATAGATATTAAAGCTAGCATATGACCCACAGGCCTTCAGCTTCAGTTCCTTTACTGTTGCCTGCAGGTCCCCCATATTGTGTGGTTTCGCTTTGGGACAGAAAAAAAAGTATACCCTTGCTGATGTGTCCCACTCAGCTCTTTTGCCAGATGACTGGGTTTTTGGCACAAAGGGGTAGGGGGGAGGCAGAGAGATAGCGAGTGGATGGGGCCCATTGTTATCTCTTTGCTGGAATGATCGTGCACCTGCATGCTGCTGATGGTGGGATTTACCTCATGTGCACTATGTTAGGATGCGTTTGCTCGTAGCTGATTGTGGCAACAGTCATTTGGAAAACATTAATGGGGAGGTATTCTTTGGCTTTCATTCATTGTTTGCACACATCTGTCGAGGCAGGCAGTTGAATGAGCCTGATATAGCTGGCATCTGCTTTAGACCGTTATGACTCATCATCTGCGGGGTCTCAACTATGGCGGTGACATGCATATGGACGGCCTTTTGGTGATGTCGCAGTAATGGCCAGTGTTATTCAGCAGAAGCCTTTCTGACACAAACTGTGATTATCACTCCAAGCTTAGCCGGGAGCTTAGCTACTGTCTCTGCTCCATGCCCTCGGGGGATTGTATGTAGCATGAGTGTACAAGCGTCAGCATTTGCATGAGAGAAAGTAGAAAAGAAGAGGAGTGTGTGCAGGTTTGCTGGCCGACCGGCTTTATCGGCTGAAAAATACCGGCAGCAGAAATGTAATTATTTTGCAGTGCATTTTCTGTCATTTGTTTAACGCGGCGTATATTCGATTACAGTCCATGAAAGTAGGATAACTGTAGATTTAGCATCATTTTGAATATCTAGCAGTATGTTACTGTTCATATTCAGATGGTAACTAGATGGTTCGCATGTTATTTATTCCCTAATTTCTTTCACTCGTCACAAGAACCAAACAAACCAAATTAAAACCTGGAAAACCTCGACAAGTTTGGGGGTAATGCATCAGAATATGTAGCAGAATACAGCAGCCACTACTTTGGGTAGCAGCCAGTAATCCAGACTGCTTTTCGTGCCGAGACATTACTCGCTTCCGCCAGGCTGATTTACGTAGCTTCACGTGAACTTGCATCACGAATTCTCTGGACAAACCCACAACTCCAGACTGCAGCAGACAGCCAGTTGTCAGTTCAGGCCGCTGGGCAGGAAATAAGGTTTTATGCAAATGTGATGGTCGTCCACTGTTATAGGTGAACTGACTGCTTGACCTACTGATTTACATGTATGGGATAAATATTTACCTGCAATGTACAGTTACTGTGAAGTATTGGAAGACACTGATGTAAATCCACTAAACATTTTTAGCAGTTAATTTAAGAGCATATACACACAGTTAAATATTTGAATTCCCGCCATAGCTGTTGGTTTGTTGAATAATGAATAGATGTGAGTCATTGGGCTCAAATTCTGACATATACTTGAGAGTGTGCGTGCCCTCATTTGGCTGCTGTGTAGTTATTTGCATGCTCCCCTACACCGAGAGGGATATTTAATGTGAATTTTTATTTGGGACAGATGAATGTCAACAGATCCATTATCCTTTATATGAACTCCTCGGAGTGGAGCGAAGGGGGGAGAGGGAGACGGGATGGATGGATAAAGCATTAGTGTCCTATGTCACACTCCCGTTAACTGTCACTTTCCGTCCTTTGTGAATTATTCACACACAGTTTCTTCACTTCATGGTTTGCCGTCTACCCTTTTGGAAAAGCGCACACGCACACCTCACTCTTGAATACAACACGCATATGTGAAGTCTGAGCCTTACATACACAGTATTTTATTAATTCGTGTTTATCATTTTCAGCTGCATTTCTGTTATGAGCTCATGGATGTGTGTGAGAACTTTGGAAACCCAGATTACGCAGTGACGGAGCTGCTGCTGGGTAGCGCTTGCCACACAGGCGCAAGCACGCAGAAAACTGCGTTCAGTTATCCGACATATGGATACCATCTATTTTGCAACATGAGGAAGTTGCAGCAAAGGAGGGAAGTGTAGAAACGTTTAGTTGTTACCGCGTTTTTAACATCACTTACTGTATTGTCCCTGTCATCACTATTGTGTCAAGGTTGTTACATTTCTCAGCACTTGTTGCAAAAGTCTGTGTCAAAGTGCTTCAGATTTGGTAATACATGAGGTCAGATCTACCCACTCCCCTTTTGGCTGAAAAGTAAACCCGGTTTAGCTGTGAAAGGCAGAAGAGTGATGGTGTTGGGAAGGAGGAGGGGGCATGGATCACCACTTCCCATCGCAGATGTTTTGTTGAAGTGGATCCAGCTCTCACACAGTCAAAAGGCTCTGCAGCAGCTTCTTGCACCTCAGAGCCATTGAACCCCTGCAGCACTTCTGCTCAACTAAAGCGCCTTAACGGCTGTAACATAAGAACGTATCGCTCAGAAAGACACACGGCTGTATTTGTATGAAATTGACCATGGAAAAATATACGATAATGTTCATGAAATTAAAAGAACTTAAGCTGTTCGATCACAAGGTTTCTTTTATCACTTAGAAAAGTTTTACTCCACAGACCTTATTTTGTTGCTCTTGTTGCTGCTGTTGCTCTCTTCTATTCTTACTCTTTAACGATGAGAACAGTTCTGTATCAAGCTTTCCACCATGGCCACCCTTATCTGTAGTAACAGCTGCATCGGTGGGGCTAACGTTGTGGACGGATGAGGATGCAGTAAGGAGAGAAAGAGGGAGGAAAGGTTGATGGATGACCCATCCACCGGGACGGGGAGATGGAAAGAGGCGCGTTTTTCGCCATGTAGGTTAGAGGGGTTAGTGTTGATGTCTGCTTGGTTGCATAGAAACTTCTCCAGTGTCCAAACACACAGACCCAGAGCCATACACGCCTCTGGTAGAAAAGAGTCTTCACACCTTGACAGTTAGCTGGGTTGCTAACTCAAATATGCATCCCTTGTTTATTCACAGCAAACACGGAGATGATCTAAAATCTCGGCTCCTGTCGAGGTATGTGATCATTCTCACACTCCCCTTTGCACCTTTTTACACATTTTTGAAAACACTGATATAAATGGATTAGGCCAAATAACTACTAAGCATTCTTTTAAGTAAGCTCACACGTAGGTCTACACTTTCTTACCACATCACCGAGGCTGAGCCTTCACTTTTTTTTTTCTTTTTTTTTTTGCAAGAACTGTTGGCAGCTAGGATGGAAAGACAGAAGAAGCTCCTGAGACAGCAGAGAAAGAAAGGAAGGAGAAGAAAGGGAGGCAGAATGGGGCTCTCCATCATGCTGTCAGTATGGTGCGGCTTTAGACTTAGCGAGGAATAAAGAGTGTTTTTAAAAGGTGCTGCGAGGTGCAGCTAAGATGAGTCGGATAAATGACTTCTCTTTTTCATTCAAAGAGCCCAGGAAAGCCCACAGGGTCACCGTGTGTGTGTGTGTGTGTGTGTGTGTGTGTGTGTGTGTGTGTGTGTGTGTGTGTGGAGACGGGAGCAGACAAAAAGAGTGTGCATGCAAGTATAAGGTTAGATACTGAGACAGCGGGCATGCTTTTGCCTGGAGTTTCTGATTGAGAATGCATGCGAAAGCCAGACTTTTGACATGGCCAGCTGATGTTTTTGTTACTCCTGACACTAACGTATTATTTTTTTTCTGGCTGTTGCCCCCTTTCCTTTCACCACAGAGTGGGAAAAGTAATGTAGTTCAGAGGGGGCATGCAAGGTGGAACAATGGCTCAAAAATATTGAATAAGGACTGAAAGGGAGCCACGGTCTGAATGACAATAGGCCAGAACTCTGGCTGAGGACTGATGATGTAGGGGGAAAGACAGTCCAGATTGATGATAGATCTCCACTGGTTAAATATTATCAGGCTTCTTTTTTCATGTATCACCCCCCCCTCCTGCCCTGGTATCATGCAGAGAATAGCAAGATGTGGCCAGATAATGATCTTTCTCTTTTTGTATCAGCCTGTTTACTTACTTTTGAGACACCACCCCTCCCTCCTCTCTGCGGGTTCCCATCACAGATGGCTTGGGTAGTCATAGTTACGGCCAATGGATACGACCAGTCCACAGCCCAAACCATGCTTTTCTTTTTTCTAAAAAAGAAAAATCTGCAAAGTTGCATAATTTGAGCGTTTCAAAACGAGGCAGAGAGGAAAGTATGATTAAATTTAACTAAATGAAGGATCCCACACTTTTGCGCCTCTTCAACACCTCTGCTCGTTTGTGCAGATCTGTTTCATTGGAAAAGTTCCAGTCTGCGAGAGTCATGTCACCGAGATTGCAATGATATGTGTAACATTGTTAAGCAACAGCACAACAGCCTCTCTGTGCTGAGAGACACAGATGCATGTTTTTGGCATATGAAAAACCATGTGATGTTGGTCATGTTTTCATTACTTCCCTATTTTCCTCAGAGTTAGTTTTTTCATTACCACCTAAATTCAACTGGCCAGGCCCCCGAGAGCAGAAAGTTTGACATTCACATCAATTTCAACAGCAGTTCCCTGGGTTTGTTGTCTGAGCCTCACACGCCTCTTTTCTGCTGCCTGTGGCTTAGCTGTGTAAACTCGTGGACTGCAGGAGCAACCACAACACAAAGGAAATGTGCTTTGGTGGGACAGTACTGACTGTCGGGGTTGTCCCCAGCTTTCAGATGTACTGCACGCACCTCTGGGACTTCCTTTCATTCAATGAACACCTCTCTTCCGTGCGCATGAATATATAGACATACGCTTTTCAGAGCTGGGCAGGGTTGTGTGATGGACCCTCCTCCTGCCTCCCATCCCAAGTAAGAATGAGGCCGACCCCCACCACCACCTCTCTGTTGAAGGCAGGGCAACAGGGGCCACAGTGGTGACGATGGCAGAGACATTTGTCATGCTTTGAGCTGCAGCAGTCGGTTCCTCGCCCAAGAGCCTCTGTTGTCCCCAGTTCCCAAGTTGCCGACTAAGCAGAGGATTTCACAAGTTTCATTAACATCCGAACCAGCTCGGCACTTTTGAACCTTTCGCATTACTTTGGGGGATTGTGTGCATCCACAGAAGTATGTGCGCTTAAAACATAAAAATCAGGATGCAGCGGGCAAAGTGCCCAGGAGAGAGCAGTCGGTTTTATGACAGAACAAGGCAAGATTAGGGCTGTATTACACATACCCCTGCCCCACTCCACCCACACGTGTGCACACACACACACACCACAGTGTCGGAGATTGTTGAGTACATATTCAGCCTGCGGTTATCCAACGTGTATGTGTGTGTGTGTCTGTGGGACATATCCATTCTTTGTGCAACAAGCACAACAATCGGTGTGCCCTGCCTGGTGCTGGTGTTAGGGGCACCACTCAAGTGGAGGTCACTCCCAAAAGTGTTATAATTCTTTGGGTTGGGAACAACAAGGCAGAGGGCAATCCACTTAAAGCGAACCGCTAAGCCTCCCCCTTCCACCTCCTGATCCCCTCCAGCATCACACTTCTGAATGGAAAACGGCAAATTGGCTCTCAGTAGCACTTCAAATTCTAAAGAGAGCAAAAGCAGTGAAAGGGACGGAGGGAAATGTTCAAATCTCTGACGGGAGACGAAATGCATCCAACTGGGTAAAAGAGGCAAAATCCAAAAGCATAAAAAGCTGTTATGAATGGAAGTCTTTTTTGTTTTTCTGTGCTCTCATTGTGTCCCTCTGTGCGACATTGCTGGAGATCATCTGCTTCATCAACCTCCTCTCACTATTCTCCGTGTCTGTTTCTAACTCTTTACTCAGTTGAGTAGTTACCTAATGTCTTTTTCTTCAGTGGCATTCCCAATACTTGGCACTGATTGTCAGATGTGGAAATGAAGCAAGATGTCGCTGAAATTGTGCTCTGAAAAGCAAAAAGTGCTTCTTTTATTTAGTTTTTTCAACCTCCTGCTAACTGGCTTTCCGAAATATTTTTCGCTGAATCTTTGTGCATTTTCCACGAATTAAACTTTAGTTTCAGGTTTGTTTAAATTTATGTTTTCCAAAAAAACCCCAAAAAACTGCTATGATTTCCTGTCCAATGGATAATAGAAAAGAAAATAGATCTTTTTACTACTGAAATGCTAACGGATCACATTTTGGAATGTCATTCTGTTCAGTTGAGTTGGACAAAAATGTGGAATCACAGAAGTAAATACTTATAAATCCGAGGAGCTATACTTTTTTTTTTTTTTTTTTTAGATGACATGAGTTGAGATCATTAATATACATACAGATTTTTATTTTATTTTTTAACTCCACTTGCTCGCTGAATTTTACTCTATTTTATTCTACTACTTTTCAACTTTTCCCTGTTGGACACTCCATTAAAAGTGAAGCAAAGTGGCTTTATTAAGCCTTTATGAGATGAAGGAAATGCGATCCGATATTCTCTTGGAACAAACCAGCTTTACATCTTTTCAGGGTTCCTGTTGGTGATGTAAATGCAAAGAGAACGGACTCAAAGGTATAACGTGTTTAGGCGAGCTCCCTTAAGGGTGGATACCCTGTATCAGTCCCCCAGAACTCTGATCCAAAAGCTTCTTTGGCTTCTCCTTGTTTCTGCATTTTGCTCCCTGTCCCTCTTTTCTTCCTTAATGGTATTAAATCTGCGTCCAACTGTATGCACTAAGTGTCTCCCTGTTTCTGACAGCAAATGGGGACCACTCCAAGTCTGGGATGACTGATATGGAGAAATCCTTCCTCTGGGGTAACATCCATTGCAATTTCCTCTTTATTTGCTGGGTGATGGACTTGCTGCAAAGGAACATAAGCCTAATGATAGTAGAGTAGATGGGCTCTCTAACTTAAGACTGAACATTTCACATGCTATAGTATGACCTGCGTCTCCTCCCCCCTCCCCCCTCCCCCGTCTCCTCCTCTCCTCCTCTCCTCCTCTGCTGAGGTATTTCCAGAATGCCGCCAGCCATGATGGATTTATGAGTAAGCCATACTTTGGTAAACACTGAAGGTGGGCAGCTTTGTCCTCCCCCCAGTGATATAGTGAAGGTCCCCATAAAAAATGGGAAAACCAGGTTACGGCCACCATAGAGCTCGGCTAAACAATAAAAGGCTTTATGGGCAGATATAGGCCTGTACCATAAATGCTGGAATCTGCTGTCGGAAGGACAGTAAAGGGATAATGATCGGGGGGTACTTTCACAAAGATCCATGCAGCCACTAAGGGTCTATTTAAAGAAGACGCGCACACACACACACACTGTGGACAGCAAAGCACCAGTTCTGAGATCTATAGAACAGTTTAACTTTGGCTCAGGACTTGTATGTGTGTGCGTGCATCCAGGAGACTGACAGAAAGGAGGTGGAAGTGATCCAGTGCTCATCGATAACTGGAGCTTGTTCTCACATCGAAGGGGTCGGGCCCTCATTACAGATTGGCTCGCTGTCGGGGAGCACAGCTGTTGGGTTTGGCGGGTGCTGCCTGTAACGGGCTGCGCAAAACCAGCTGTGCAAACAAACACACGCACAGAAAGCGCTAAGGACAGAGAGAGGAACGGAGCGGTAACACACAGGTTGCAGAGTTTCAGGGAGACTTGAAAGCAAACATGCACTGTGTGGCACACAGGCATGCCATCAGGGGAGATGTGATCCTGGCACAAGCAAGTCAGCTACTCGGCCTGTGCAAGCAGTAGGAGTGAAGAGGGAGGGTGGGTGGGGGGGGGATTAGAATGCTGATCATTGCACTCGTAGGATAATGCTGCCGACGTGCACAATGTTGTCCCGCAGCTTCACAGATCCCTGGACTGACACAATCATTATCCTCGCATGTCTTGTTGCCTCTCAAATCAGGACACATTTCAGCTCCTTGCAGCGCCTCCCTTCTGAATGTCTCCTCTTCTGTCTCTCCCTGCTGTTCCGCTTTATTAGGTCGCCAGGAAGATTTAAGAAAGATAGAAAGCTTTGCTGAGGCTTGTCCCAACTTCTTTTATCGTCTGGGCATTAGCCATCTGCTGGCACATGTGCAGGAGTGCTCGGGGGGAGGTGTAGCTTTGAGAGCGTGTTTGTGTGGGAGCCACAAAAGCAGACAGGAACTCTAAAATTAGGCCCTGGCCATTCTAACTTGAACATGTCTGGCCTTATCTTGTCAGGAGATGGCTTTTACCCAAGCCAAGTGTTGTCCTGGAGATACGTCAGGTTTGATCTGATTTTTTTTTTTCTCTCTTTTTTTTCTTCCTCTAACCTGTTAAGTGTCTCCAGGCAGCCAGAGCTCAGCAGATTTTTCCATGACTTTAAGACAATCTGATTGTGTTTTGATTTGAATGTCCGCTCCAATAAAGGAACGGACTGTGCAGGAAGTGTTCAGAGCCACAGAGGGAAAGAAAAGGTTCTCCAGAGTGCGGGAACACAAGGGTCAAAGGACGCTTATTGCAGATGCTGGTGGATCATCTCCAGAATCTGCTGAACATTCAACACAAATTCTCACTGATTAGTTGAACGGCCTGCTCTGTCACTGCTGACTCCACTTTGTGCCTCTGCAGAAAAGGTGCTCTCCCTCCTCCGTTTATCATGCACAATAATCTAAATGACAAAACAACCTATTGTTTGTTCTAACCTGTCGGCTCATCTCCTTGGGGAAGGAATGGCAGTGGAAGCACTTTTTACTGCTTCCAAACACCCCTGATTGGATTGAGAGAGAATGAGAGTGGGGGCAGTAAAAGTAGTTTGACACCCTCAAGGTCTAGCCAGCAATCTCCTCTCCGCCCTTGCCCATAAAACTCTTTGAATCGCCTCCTAAAATCCCCCCTCCCTCCCACATCTCTTTGCTGGACTCTCATTTACAACGTTGCTTCGAATCATGGACGTTGCGATTAGCTCTTGTGCTGTTCCCTTAAACTATTTGTCGTTTGATAAGCATAGATTTCTGTGACTCCTCCTCACCTGAATGTCGCTTGGATCAGGCCTCGCCAACAGTCTGTCTGGTTTTTATGCAACCACGCTTTGAAGCTCGAGCCCCACATCCGAGTCTCGGCTCGCAGCGACAACTTAAGAGGCTGGGACACGATCTCGTTCTCCCTGGCTTTGCGGCACTAAAGTACTTTTTCATGTTCTCAGGAGTGTGGCGCTTGTTGACGCTAGAACACGTACGGCCACCTGGGCTGGTGTGTTAATGTGGTCAGAACCTCTTGTGGCTCTTGTGCTCCCACTCTTCTTCTCTCTCTCTCTCTCTCTCTCTCTCTCTCTCTCTTTTTTTTCACACAGTGTTTACGGAGTGATGAAGACAGCACTGACATCTCCTACTTTCCCTGTATTTTTGGCAGTGGTTGTCATACGTGAGCCCCAGAGCTTACATGAATGCATGCTTATACACTTTGTGCAGTACACATCTTCTGCCTGTTGCCCTATTTCCCTACACAATGCAAAGACCTTCCTTTTACGGTAATTGGCTGTCCCGAATTGGCCGTATTTCTGAGTGTGAAGCCAATTTCACACAGCACCGTCCAAGGTGGGGCTGCTGCACCTCGGTGTTGTGTTTATAAGGCACAGAGAGGGAATGACAACGTTATTATGCTTCTGTGCCGGCACAGGAGCTATTAACGTGTGTAAGGGAGAGCTGGCAAGATGACACTGTTGTCATGTCTCTGCTGTTCCGGCAAAGCACACATTGGGAAGAGGATACACGGACTCTGCTTGTTCAGTGTGAACGCGTAAAGGCCAACAACAGCAGCCATAACGATGTCTGTGGCCATTTATTCATCCATAATCTCTTGGAAGTTGTTTTTTTTTTTTTTTCTTTCAGAATAGCAAAGTTACTTCTTTGTCTAATAATAAAGTGGAAAAGTTGTGGGAAAAGATATCTTCGTTTCAGTCTTATTTCTTACTCCTCCCTCCCCTATTAAGTAATCATCAGCAGTCTGTTATGCTTGTCCTATGCAATCACGGGGTATCACTCGAGGATGAATGCTCTCCCCTTGGAGAAGAAAACAAAGCCTGGAAAATTAGCATTTTCTGACAGCCATTACTCATAGGGCTAATCCTGTCAAGGAATGTGTGGCTATCAATGCAGGCAAGGGGTCACCATGGCCGAGGCCTGCGCATTGGCTCTTATCAGGGAGGGTAAACACACTGGGGTCTGCATTAAATAAGTGTCACAGTCAGCGGGGGCGGAGCAGGCAAAGCCCCCCGCCAGTCTCCATGCTGATAATCCTTTTCAAAAACTGCACTGGTCAGACCCAGCTGTGGCCTGTTGCTCAGGTGTAAGAGACAACGGGGGAGGTGAGGAATCATCCCTCCTCAGCGGCGTAATTTACAAGACAAATCGGGCCGGCTTTTGGCCGTGTTCACATCAGTGCAGATATTTTTTAAACACTTTCTGTCCGCCCAGGCAATTTTAAAAAAAAAACCGATCCACACTGAGATGCCAAAATATTGCCTGTCTGGAAGCACAGCTGATTTCCATCAATCCAAAAAAAAAAAAAAAAAACTTCCCCAACACGTCTCTCCATTTTTTTTTTCTCTCTCTGATATATCCAAGGCACCTGCTTTTGTTTATGTCCTCTTCTTCAAACTTGGGCTAAACTTTCTCCCACGAGTGTTAGTTACTATCACGCGTGTAGCCTATACACCACCTTCTGATATCTCTGCGTATCCTAGTTTATTTCCTCCACACCGGGTAATGGAAACATGACTTGATTAACTTTTTTGGTGAGTTTTTTAAAAACCTCACTTCAGCCGAGCAGCTGCTAGGAGCTCAGACACTTGCATGCTCCCAACTTTGTCGGGGTGTTCTAATCAGTGATGAGACGTGTTTGATACTATCATGTAGCCTTTGATTGTATCAAAGTTGTGTTGACGGCTTCGAAGTGAAAGAAAGAAATATACACAGGTGATTACAGCCTTGATCACATAACAGTCCCATGGGACTGGTGGGGAGTGTGTGACGACCTTTGTTCGTGAGGTGGTGAATTGCTTGTATTGTTTCCATCCTAATGCAGCATTGGGAGGTATTTGCTTCACGTGACTTTTAAAGTCAAACTTCATGCTTTTATAGTTCTGCCGCAGTGCTTTTGGCATTGAGTTGAACCTCGGGCCTGACACAGCTGCATGTTTGCATGACAAGGAAGCGACGATACTGCATGGAATGTTGCAGAGTAATAGCAGAGTAACATTTCACGGGAGACCTGACGCGACTCTGAGGCAAAGCAACTTCCTGGACTTTACTCCAGCTGTAAGTGAGCTGTGAGAAAAGTGGGACTTACTATGACTGGGTGACTTTGCCACTTTTTTTTTTTTTTTTTTGTGATGTGGGCTGTGTGAACCGAGGCGCCTCTCTGGGCAGCACTCGAGGAAAACTGTAATGGTGTTACTCTTGGTGTACAAGGTGGGAAACCTTGAATAATGTGGGATGAGAACAAGCCAGAGAGGCGAATCCGAGTCAGCCAGTGGGTCACCAGGAGGTGAGGCTGCCTTCTTCCCTGGGTTCAAGAAAAGTTCAGCAGCATAGCATTAGGCAAATTAGGGAGACAGGGGCTTGGGGAGGAAAAAAAAAAAAAAAAAAAATCGGAGGGTAGAGACTGATGGGGGTCAAATTAGTTGGAAGGAGGAGCCCACATAGAGAGTGAGAACTGAGGAGGAACTTCCAGGAGAAAGAGCAAGAAAGATGCATTCTGTGGCAGCTCTCATTATGTCCATGAACTGCGTGTAAAAATATGAAAGACTAATTACTGGGCTTATATAACGACATCGTGGCCTCAAATACATTCCTATTTAAAGCCCCTGCTGCTCGGTTTGAGAGAGGGTGGCGGGCTCTCCCCTCATCGCCTCATGCAGAGCCTGTGTGCAGAGAGAGGGAGATCCATGGTGACGTCCCTGAAGGGGTTAAACGGAGGAGGAGCAACGCATGAAAGGCTCTGAGGGGAGGCAGAGAGAGGAGGGGAGGCAGAGAGAGGGGGGGAGGGAGGGAAGAGCCCAGTGGAGGTGGAGCCAAACCCCTCAGCTGCTGTGCCATGTCACATTTCTGCAGGATATGATAGCCGCTCGGATCGCTGTGGGAATGATTTAGGCGTCTCTCTCGAAATTCTAACAAGGCGGTGCCGCATGTTTTGCACGGAGCTGGATGTCGGAGCTCGGGGTCTGAAGCGACTGGTTGGTGCAGCGCACAGAGGGACACCGGTTCATCCGCGGAGCTGACAGGAGTCCACCCACAGCGGGCGCGAACGGGACAAGCGACCGTAACCCAAAGGACAAACTACAACTCCGCGGAATCTCCTCTGTGATCCTGACGCCTGCATCCACATCCACAGCGTCCGCGCGCTGCCGCCACGGACTAAGGAGATAAGGAGAGCATTCCGGGTCCACTGGATTTTAATTGGTTTTTAGCCTCTTCTTTGTCGTCTAAGATCCAGCCTCATATGTTGCTCCGTGTTTTTAGCAAGGCCGACAGTAGCGACATATTCAGCTGAAGTTTTCCTCTGTTCGCTTTATTTATTGTGCGTCGTATTGCTGCGCTGGACACAATGCAGACTGTTCTTTTAGATAATGTTTTCAAATTGAGCGAAGCCGATTAGGCTGTTCCGCGCACGCTGCTCTGTTTTTGTTTTCAGTCAGTGAAAATATGCCAAATGTTCAGATGTCCCCGCCGTGTTTGGATTTATCACTTTCCCCTCGATTTTGATGCCGTTTCCCCTCCGTTTGGCCCCCTCAGATTCTACCTCTGCTGGCGGCGAGCAGAAACCTGCGTGCGCTACGACACTTTTTTTTTTTTTTTTTTTGATAATCTTTGCCCGTCGTCTCCCTGCTGCGTATGATGTACGAGAGTGTGGACGTTGTGGGACTGAATCCCAGCCCGAACCCCTTTTTAATGATGGATTACTACAACCAGAGCAGAGGATGCTTGATCCCAGAAAAAGGACTGGTGCCCGGAGCGCCCCATCCGTACAGCACGTCCATCAGAAACCAGCACTGGAACGGCTCCAATCACTGTAGGTGCCTCTCCAACTTCATCCCACTATTTGGGGAATTTAAATTCGGCATGTTCGTATCTTTGGATGTGGTATCTCTGATTTCAGTCACTTTACAGCTGCAGCTTAAATTGTCACCCCCCCCCCCCAAAAAAAAAAAAAAAAAAAACTACGTGAACATCATAATATGTGCCGAGCAGCTTTGCATGTTGTCACCATCAGCGAGGCTCCTTCCTGCAATCTGTACATTTGACCCAGTTTCGTCCTCCCACATCTGCTTATGTCTCAGAACGCGCCCGAGTTCTGTATATTTTCTCATCCCCAGCTAGACCGATGCGCTGGGATCCAAGCCACTCCATCTACAGCTTTGGCATTCCTGAAATGTGCACTTCTGATACAATGTTTTGCAAGCCATGCCAGCGTTAATCAGCTCAAACGTCCCTGCCAGTTATCCTTTGCTCCTTTGCTAATCTGAATAGCTGCAGCCGTAGGCCAGAGCTCCTGAGCAGCAGCAGCGGCAGCAGCAGCAGCAGCCCAGACTCAACTTGGACACCTTTTTTATTTGATGTTTCAGGCCTGACACCATCTTTGCACTTATTTTCAACCAGTGATTTGTGGTTTGCAGTGCAGGTGAGACAATTAAAGCGCAGTTTGCGCCCATGAATAATGTTTAAGGTACACACACACACACACACACAGTCCAGGGCAGGTCTTACGTTAGAATGCAAATCCCTGTAAAACGCAACGTGAAACGAGTGTTTTGTCAGCTCACGTGCCCAGAAGTAAGGATGGTAAGCCAGGTCTATAAATAACATCTCAATTTTTTTTTTTTACAATGCTTTCATAATATCAGGGAGACTGAGTTCAGATCAGTGATTTTTCTTCTCTTTGCGTGCGTGTTTGATTTTTGTATGGTTAGCAACCACAGGGTGGGGGTGGGTGGGGGTAAGGGGGATCTTTTTACTGATGCATCTGCTGCAATAAGAGAGAGTTTTATTGCAACAACAGAGTATCACGGAGGCCTGCCCCATTCTTTACCTCCAAGGGGCTGCACCGCACGAAGCTGAGGCAGGCCTCTATAGAGGAGATGGTTCTGTTGTCTTTCACTGCAGTGGGAGCGTAAAAAAACAGGCAGGAATCTCCACAGGCTCTTAAGGGCCAATTTCCTCCTCGTCTCAAGACTATAGAAACAAAGGGAAATTTAGACGGGATTTTTCTGACGTTTGGCAGCGATCACAAAAGCACCCAAAACAGTTTTGTTTGCGTTTGTAGTCTCGTCTCCATCCCTCTCTGTCAAAGCTTGCTTCTCCAAGTGAGATGAGATTAGAGATTTCCTCCTGACGCAAAGAGACAAATATTCTTTTTAAAGCAGATATTCAGCAAGCTTGATGGTACGTATTGAGCTGGTCAACTAAGCAGTTCTAGTGGCAGCATTGATTCAAACCATGTGAGCTTGTCTGAGGGAGACTGTGGGGGTTTGGCCCAGGAAAAGACCTCTGATCCCTCAACTCCACATTGTTTTGCTCAAAGGGGGAATTGCAGGAGGTGTGTGTGTGTGTGTGTGTTTAAGGTGGGGGTTGCATAGCTGCTCTTTGCCTTACTGCCTGAATGTAATAAAAAATTTAATGCACATCCGGGGGATGTTGATGGGGGACTGTAGAGAGGCACATCATCCGTTAGTGTCTTCACGTGGCTCGTAAGCTTATTGGATCATAGGGGTAGAAACTAAACTGAGTGAGATTTCTTCATTCTAGCTCCCGTTCTTAAGCAGGGATCCAAACCAACCAGGTTAAAAAAGCACACTACAATCTAAAAAAAACATCAGGCTTCATATGTTCCTCTGCTGTTTTTTTTTGTTTTTTTTCACCTAAAAAAATATACAAAAATCCCAGACTGCAGTCTCATGGTATGTTCCTCTGCACGTGTATTTCGAATGAATTGCTGGTAGACTTTTTTTTTTTTTCATACCCCTTCAGTGCTTTTTCTTTTTTTGGGCCTCTGTTTTTTCAGCCTCTCCACATTGGATCTAACTATTCATTATAGGCTTTACCGAGGAGCTCTCTGGCTCTAAAAGTGCACCCAGTGACATCTTCGCTGAAGTGAATCTGGCCTAAAATGGCCTTCTGGACCCATTAAGGGAGCTGGGCGTGAATCCAGATCTCAGGGATGCCTCATCCCTGATGTTATTAGTTCTTTAAAGATGCCTCCTCTTCAGCTGTTTGACTGTTCTCCTCCAGCGTCTGTCAGCACTGGTTTGCAGTCGCAGGCAGTGTGAGCAAACTGCTTGTAATTTGGTTATATTCAGAGCACTGATTATGAGTGTCTGTGGTGAAAAGTCCCGAGCCTCGCAGATTAAATGCCCTTGATTTTTCACAGAGCGCCTGTCAGAATCCCTACAACAGTTCGGGGCTCATGCATGAAAGAATGTGCATGACCTTGTTCACATGACTGTCTCACACTAAAAAAAAAAAAAGGAAAAAAAGAAGAGGGGGTAGAAGCAAAGAGGGATTGCATCAGGGGCTCAAATGCCCAGCAGTCCATAGGCTTTTTGTTCTTTTTCTTTTTATCTTTCTTCGCTGGCTGTCCACAGTATAAAGGAAAGCGATCACCAGGGATTTCCATACAGTGGAGAGAAAGCACAAGGGAAGAGGAGCTTTAGCTAGTTTGCCTTCTGAAGTAAAGGGATGCAAAATGGGCTACATGAGCGATGTCTGTCTGAGAGGCAAGTGACGGGCAGCTTAATCTGACTCATGTGGTATTTAAGCACGGAAGTCCTCTTGCCTTGCAGGAGATGAGGCCCATGAAAAAACAGATGGCGCTTTATTGTTTCTTGGTGCAATGGACTGTAAGAGCAGGATACATTTTCAGTGTTGTTGGTTGGAATTATTTCATGAAAGAGAGTCTTTCTGGATTCTGGTAAAGCAGTAACTCCTTTGGTCTTTTTTTTTTTGGCTTTCTCAGAAGGTGCAGGATCAGACAGATCAACAGAAGTGTCCCTGACGGTTTGTTCTGTCAGGCAGCGTGAAGACAGACAAAACTGTAGGTGATGTTTTGGCATTAGCAGGGTAAAAACTATAACTGTCACTTCCTCTGGGCTCTTCAATGCCGATTTTATTTGGCAAGCGTGTGCTGAGAACTGGGAAAATGAGAACAACATAATATAAACAGAGTTCTGTCCCTAAACAGAGTTGGCCAGGATACTGTCAGTTTCTGACGGGCGGGGGGGGGGTTTGCTTTCGTAAACGGCTGGATAAGAGTCATCAGCTATGGCAGAACATGAAGTACTAAATTTATTATATTCAACAATCCACCTGGGATTTCCCGGCAAAGCTACTTACAGCTTTAATATAGAGTACAGCTTGTGACTTTGACATGATGCAGTAATGCAAAAGCCAGACCTTAAATAATCGTGAATGTCAGTTTTCAATTTGTCGAGCCCTTTCAACATCTCCTGCATGCTCTTCTACATACATGCACCTCATGAACTGACTATGTAAGTTCTCTTTTTGGGGCTTCGTTGATCCCAGCTTGATGGGACTGACTGGATAGATGGACAGCACTGAGGCAAGGTCTCATGTTCTCTCGGGGGAGGGAAGGATCAGGCAGAATGCTCACTGTGCCACGTCTGCCTGAAAACCTCACAGCCAATGGCGACAGTGATTTAGTGGCCTGAAAGCCTGGAACGCCGTGGTGTGTGTGTGTGTGTGTGTGTGTAAAAGAGAGGGAGAGATCAGTTTGTCCAAAGGAACACGCCTGCTTTCACCTTCAGGTGAACATCAATAACACATTTTGTCATCAAGGTATGTTTGCAATGGCAGAGGGGTGAAATGAGTTCAACGGTGCCGCTGCCACTCTCCTGGGAACGGCCGCAGGGCAGCATTTCACAACCTGCCATCACTCGCTCCCAAAACGGCACCTTGCCACCAACCTTCAAAGCTGTTGCTTCCCTTTTTAATGCAATTCGTCGTTTACTAAATTGAGATGCCCCCAGAGCGGGATGTTCATCCAGCTGTAAGGTTAACAAGAGCAACAGATACATGTTTTCTGTTTTAGGGCCTGTTGTTTCAGTCACTTTTTAAGGTATAATGAATGGGTGTGGTCCGTCGCGCTGAACATTGGCAGAGCAACTGGCTTTTCGACACGCACAAACAAATGCTGCAGCTCACTGGTAACTTTGATGTGCTCTTAGGGTTTAGCGTGCCGTATGCTGGAGTGTGGTCTCATTTTGCATACATTAAAAGTTCAGTGTAATTTCTTTTTGCTCCACACATTTTTTTTTTGTTGTTTTTTTTCCTTTTGTCCACACACGAACAGTCCGCTCAGAATCACCGATGGGCCCCAGCTTGTTTGTAGAGAGAATTAGCCAGAGGCATCAGTCGGTGTACTGTACACCCGTTTGGCTTGACGCTAAATCCCCAAACAAGGGTTGGTGTACTCTGCAAAGCTCACTTTGATGAACAAAGCAGGGCAGACAGAAAAGATCCAGGCAGTGTCATTGATTCATCAGGGCTTAAAGAAGGCAGCTGATTGCAGACATTGTGACAATAGGGTCGTTATCTCACTATCAATAATTACCCCCCGTCTGTCCTGCGGCGGCAAACACACACATATACATACATATACAAGCACAGACACATGGGTGGGGAGAAGATCAAAACTGTTCAGGTGAAAGGCAGGAGGGGAGGGAGAGGAGGGTCGGCCCTATAAAATATTCATAGCTTCTTCATTTAAATCAATTCAGCTCTACAGGGGCAGTCAAGCATCAACTGTCAGAAATTGAGCTGGGCCTGTTGTAATCACTTCTTTACTTATTTCTACAGATGGCTTGTTCGCAATGGGCTCTGCATGGCTAGTTCACCGACACACTCTCCCATTCCTATCTCTGCAGCCCATCTCCATGTTTTATCCCCAGCCTCCCATAATGGAACACCCTTAAATTCATCTGGGTATTGAACCACGGACATTCATCACCCCAGAATTCATCTGCGAGGCATTTTCAGTCTCGGAGTGTCTCTTTTCTCCCACACACTTTATCTACCTCTGTTTCCGTCTCCGCGGTGGCATTTCTTCGCGTGGCAAGCCTGAGCCAGGCGGTCGGTGTCACGATTAATCTTTAATGTTCCCCTGCCCTAATTTTCCCTCATATTTTACAAGATTTTCTTTTTGCCCTCCATCCACCTTTTTTTCCCCAGCATCTGCTGTGTGTAGAGTGATTACATCGTGTGTTGCCTTGTTTCATCAGTTGCGGAAACCCTCAGGCTGCCTCTGCCTCCCCTGTGCAGTTAACCATCTTCTCAGGCCACTCGCTCTAGGCCAAAGCACAGGACTGTTGTTTCCACCAACACACTTATTCCTGAGTCCCCCTCTGGGGATCTGTGTTAACGTCACATGGATGACAACTGTGCACACCTCAAGTAGTTCTCACACACACACACACACACACACACACAACACGCATCACAGTGGAATGCCCTCCTATTTTGAGAGTGGGACAGCCAAGAAAATAGGGTAGAGGTTAGTGTGCTAAAAATACAAGAGCCTGGCAGTGCTGCCGGGGCAAAAAATAGCACTGTGTTGCTGCCGTCTCAGTCAGTTTTGTTAATGGAGGAGCAGGGGAGAATGCTCAGCTCATGTTTGTGTTCAATGCATGAAACACGTTCTGAAAAGAGGTCTGAATCACTCAGACTTAACCCTATTTATTTTTCCGCGCACAAAAGCAAAGGGCCCCCTCAGCTAGAACTGTGCTTTTAATAAGCTAGCAGCCCATCTCCAAAGATAGAAAAGATCCGCGATGTGTCGGATGATCTCATCGTGGTTGATAACTGAAGCCTATTTTTCTGAGCTACTATAATACCTGATGGGTGTGTGGGTGTGTTTTTTTTTAGCAGACCCCAAGGGCACATACAAAGAGAAGAAGGCTAGACTTTTTGTATGTCTTGATTTATGGAAGCGTGTTCCTCAAGTAACATTGGATACCCATATTGTGTATCGTCTGTTCATATCATCCAGTCCCAGCCCTGCTCAGCTAGACTCAGTCTGGTCCCACTTGGTGACGGAGCAACCAGGACAGTCCGCACAACCACTCTTGTCTCTTTCCCACAGTCCCTCTGAATCATTTCATATTCATTATGTGTTTGGTTGCAGCCTGGCCTCTGACATTTGACTCTCAAAGACCCACCTGGGACCGGAATGAAATAGAGTGCCAACAGTGTGGTGGAGGTGAGAAGGAAGAGTGTAGTGGTAGATGGTGACGGATAGGACAGCGTGTTCGACTGCAGGAAGCCGACAGGCTCAGGTTACAGGCCGCTTGTTGCCCGCTTGTGAGATGTTTGCGGGTCGAGGAGCTTCAAAGGGTTAAAAGATGCGACTGGGAAAAGACTGAAACAACTGTCCTATTTTTGTATGAATGGAAAAGCTTTGCGTTTAAAAAGAGATGCGCTTATATCAAGCAGGCCTTTCTTTTCATAAAGACATGTTGTACAGCCCTGTTTGTGACTTGTGGCGTCTTGTAGGGAGCATTGTTAGTGAAGTACTCTCCCTGAGAGGGAGATATAGTCACTTAGAGGATATCAGACTAATTAAGCTATCCTGTCAGATGTTCAAGAGCTCTCATTGTTCAGGGAGAAATAAATTTGTCACAAACCTCTTCGCTGCTTTGCCCCAGTGCAGGGCTCAGTCGGTGACCTCCTGCTTTTTCTGATATTCATACCCAGAGACAGAGCACTGGGAAAGAAACCAAGATAAAGCCCTCAGCATGGCATTAGCCTTCCCGTTTGGACAAAACTAGATGCAGAGACGTCTCTTGTCTATCTCTTATTCCGAGTCATCTTTTTCAAAAGCCCTGTCGGCCTGGATGTTCCTTCAGTTTGGGAAGAGGGTGGTCGGATGCAGCGGAGCACTGGGAGCTCATTCTGTTGTGCCATTAGATTTTTAACAGTAAGCTGAAAAGTTTTTTTTATATATATTTGTATGAAAAGATGAGAGAAAGGTAAGAGAGTATTTTGTGTTTATCCATTTAAGGGTTGATTTGTCAAATGTGGGATGGAAACAGTTTTTTCCAAATAAGTTCTGAGGAAGAAACAGTTTAACTCTCATGGCTGATCACATCAATTCTCAACTGTTTCCACTTCAGGGGAAGAAACATGGCCAGCACTATCTAACGGTTTTTCCTTTTTCTTTGAATATGGCAAACGCAGTAAGTGGTATTCAGTCCTTCTGTAAGGTTTTCTTTGGATTTGGATATCGCGTTGCCTTGTACAGTGTTTATTACAGCCTAGCCCATATTTTCACCATCTGATGATCACCTGGATTATTTGCTCCTCTCTTGGTAATGCAAACGTGCATGATTAGCATTTTATTTTTAACCTCAAAAAATGTCATTCAATAAGTGGCCACTTTTCTTGTGCTTTCGTGTAGTTTTAAAAGTTAACAGTCCTTGGTTTTCTAATATCAGGATATCAGGACATATTTGTGGCTCAGAGGAAGCCGATCAGAAGTGTATTAGCTCTGTGATAAATAGGCTTTCCTCTCCTCACAGTCTCTTCTCCAACCATGGAGCTGACTAATGGAAAATGTGACAACAGTTTGAACCAGACTTGTCAAGTGGCACAGCGTGGCGCTACTATCTCCTTTGCTTGTGGCATTCAGCGGCACCGCCGCGCCGGGACACCCAGCTTTGCCCTCGCCCCATACGTGGGAAACCTTTGCACAGCACTGCTGCCACTGTAGCGGTTCCACAATGGAGCTGGATTATTGTGTCTGGGCTGTCAGCACCTCTCAGCTGAAAGAAAATGAGAGGGAGGTTAGGAGAGAGAAAGCGAAGTAGAGAGATCTCAGGCCACGGGAAAGGGAAGGGAGGGCTCCGGGAGGGCTGGCATTTTCAAACAGTAATCTCTGTGGAGGCTTTCAGGGGGTTTAATGTCATTTTTGGCCTCTGGATTTTTGCCCTTTTCTCCTTTTGAACAAAAAAGCAGCTGAGAGCGGATGGGGAGGGAAAAGAATGAGGAAATAAGAAAAGGGATACAACAGAGACGGAGTGAGAGCCTCAGCTCAATGACTGATATTATTTGTGTCCTAGTGCGACTGATGGGGACTTGGCCTGCATCCAGTAGCTGCCAACAGGCCAGTGACGGTAAATTGAGTCTAGTACACAATGACCTATATCTCCATCCTGTTTGACACATCACAGTGTCGCTCTTCATGTTGCCCGTTTCTTATTTTGAACGTTTTTGTGTTTCATCACGCTCCATTTTTCTAACTTGCGCTATTTTAGCTTTAAAGATAATAACATGTTCAGGGCTATAGATTACAATCCCAGAAAAAAGGGCCAACTAATGTTTTTTTTTTTTTTTCATGTGTAGTCTGAACAACTTTCCAGATTTGCTCCTTCTGGCTTCAGGCAAGAATGGCAACACCAACTTTTGCTCTCCATTGTGAATTATAGATCAGATCTAATGCAGCGATTAGACACCCACACACGTCTCTCTTATGCTTTGCTGACCAGCTTCGTTCCCTTTTGCGGGCATTGCTGGCTGCCCATGAAAGTCTGGCATTCGGTGTGGTTCCCTGTCCTTGCCACCCAGGCTTGTCCTCCTTACACTGCCCACCTCTAATGAACCTCCAAAGCGACATACATCCTGAGGCTAGTGAGAGGGAAAAAAAAAAAAAAACTCTGCTCTTGCACATATGCTAGCTAAAGCCTTTCATGTCAGTAATCCCCTGCACTGGGAAGAGCTGCATGGGAATCCTGGTCAGCTGACTTTAAAGGGAGAAGAAGGGAAGGAGGAGCTATTGCAAGGTTGAAGTCTAAGCTCCCCTTCCGTAAAGCCTGCTGGGATTCTCCATGGGCTTGACATAACCAACCTCACCTGCCCTCACTGCGCAGCGGGAAGCTCCATCACCGCCTTCCCCTGAGCTGGCCTACTTTGGACTGTTTGATCTCATTGTGGAAGATGCAAGCTTGCCCGCTGCCTGGCAGGCAGAGAGAATTCCTTGATGCTGGGGGTTGGTGAGGTGGAGCAGTCTTCAGTGGAGAGGCTTAATAACTGTATTAACATCGGTGGCTCCCAGAGGACGCACGCCTACACGCCTCTCACTTTTAATGCTCTGGCCTAATTTTCTCCCTGCGCCTTCTCTCTTTTCAGCTCAGTTTTCTTTTTTTTTTTTTTTTTCAGTCGATTTAGGAATCAAGACGTATTAAAGTAAACACAGTTTCTCTCTGTCCGCCCTCCCTATCTTCTTTGTACTATTGTTTCATTTGTTCCTCAATTTCTCTCTGTGCTCCTTTTGATTTACACTCTTGGCACATCCAATAATTCCTCTAGTAATCCACTTCCTGTAACTCTTCATGTCTTCATTATTTCCTCCATTTTTTTCCCCCCTGCTGCTGATTCTTATTTCTGATTTGCATTATTGCTTTTGTTTGCTCTCAATGTTCCACTCATCGATTGGATAACTTTTCCCTCGAGATTTGTAATATTACAATCAACTTTGACATGAAAGAACTATACTCTTTCCTCGCCTCTGTTTGCCGCCTTTCATGACAGTTCCCCATATCCACTGAATTATATATCGGAAAGGGCTGAATAATTGATTGGCCTCACTTAGTTTAATGGACAGTTAACTCAGAGCTGTGTGCGTTCCTGTTGCAGCGCAATAACTGGGTTGCAGAAACTAAGGACCCCTTCACCTCGAGGGTCATAATGAGGCCCAGGACACAGGCCAGATAGAGATAGCAGCCAGAAGCAGCCAGCTGGCTAAAGGTTTACTGGAGCCCGGAAGGAAAGAGCAGAAGGGAGAGGTGGAAGCATTCACACCAAGCTCACCTGAAGGCTCGCTCCTGAACCAATAGAAAGGGAAGGCATGCTTGAATTTACTCTAAGATCCATATTTTGGTTCATTTGTTCACTTTTAAAGGCCTACTGCATTTGAAATGCTCTATAATTCACCGTTTTTTTTAGTGAATGACAGCAGAGCGTATGTTTCAGCATACCAAATGGTGCATTTGTATGGAATTTGTCAACTCCTTTAGAGCGCAAACTTTATATCAAATGCGTAAGCTTATTTAAAGCTTAGTATTGTTGCATTAAACATACAAATTCATGAAAACTGGAACAGTAATTTTAAGGAACTGGCTAGTCAACATTATGAAGGGAAAAAAATTTGATAAATGACAGCGTTTTTATTTCCAGGCGACCATGTCCACAATAAAACTGACAAATATATTTTGAATATCACATGAATTAATTATTTTATTTATTTATTTATTTATTTTTAAATGCTAAAAGCCCCCTTCTCTCTCTTTTTTTTTTTTTTTTTTTTTTTTTTTTTTTTTTTGAAATCTCAACATCCTCTCACTAAGACCAGTCTGGTCTGACTGGTGAGCAGCCATATCGCAGGAAATAGTGTGTTTTGTGTATGCGTTGTGATCAAATGGCTCCCCCCAGGCTACAGTGAAAGGTCAGGGATCCATGCAGGAAATTAGTGTCTGCAGAGGCACAGACAGAGCGCACACACACACACACACACACACACACACACACACACACACACACACAGAGAGAGGGTAAAAGCACAACACTTACCCGAGGAAGCTAAACATGTCCTTCATTAAATTCTAGTAACATCCCACCGCTCTCACCTGATGACTGACTGCTCTCATCAGCCATTTGTCCTTAACACACAGCAAACTTATGCTCCCTATTGACAAGCACCTCTATTTTTTTTATTTTTTTTTATTCTTTATATTTTTGCATTAGCACTGACACAAAAGACGAACGATTCTGCCGCTTTCCGCCCACTCGTTCATCCCTCGCTCAGCCCAAATCTTCCACTAAGGAGCCCCCCGATACCACAAATCAGACATTTGAATCCAATTTGTGTCATCACTCATCGTTAGGAAGGATGAGCATGAGAGGAGGGGCTGGCTTTGTAGTGCTAAGGATAAGGTATTTATAGCGTGCATTATCTTCTTTTTGTAGAATTACTCACCTTAATTTATTCCTAAAAAAACTAGTTGGTCAAACTCCAACTAATCTATTCATCAGTAAAATCAGTTCTGCGTTCGTGTGAAAGCTGATCAGAGGCCAGTAGTTTTTGCATTTCCGATGCCCACGATGCTTTTTTTTCTCTGCGTCTTGCCATTTTAAATAATTCGGCCATTTCCCAGAGGTGTTTAGACCATTTTAACCCCTGTGCTGAAATGGTAACCCCCCCCCATGCCCACGGCATCACCGGGCTCTTTACCAGAGCAGTGACACAAAAACGGCACACCTGCTTCATCTTCTTGTCCACACCTTTGCAAATACCTCCTTTCTACATCCGCAGCTCTACCCTTTCAGTTTACCCTAATTTATGAAGGGAACTGTTGTCATTATGTTTCTCATGTGCGGCCGCGGAATGCACATTAACCTACTGAGGCTTGAAGGCCGAGTTAAATTACAAGCAAGTTTAACTGTTGGCTCTAACTCACGTTGACAAGCGCATGAAGTGACGAACCCAGAGTTTGAGGATTTTTAAGGGAAGCAACCCAGTGAGAGGCCACATTATTTGGCATCACTGAGCACACGGCCTCATCCAGCCGAGTCACGCACATGCTGCACTCCCGACCTCACCCCCACTTCCACTGTCACGCTCCTACTCTGAAGTTGAGAAGATCAAACCCTCGTAATCTATTCCCCCTTGATTGACTATTGTGTTATCCGCTGAGAGGGGGTAGAGGGGGAGGAGGAAGGGAGAACATGCGTTGAGAAAGGCGGTTTAACATGACAAAGCCTGTCCCCGGTGAGCCTCTCTTTTCTCCCCAGGTCCTCATGAGTCTCTTCTCTTTCTTCCCTCTCTCTTTATCCCTTGTACCCTCCTTTTTTCTTTCTTTCTTTCTTTCTTTCTTTTTTTCCACCTCCTCCTTGCCCTTGCAAGTACACTTTAACCCTCTAATGCAAATAGCCCTTTGCCCCCTCCATATTTATGACCCTTCTTCCTCCATCGTTGAATATGCGCTTAAGTCCGGAGAGCCTTGAATGCTGCCAGTCACATTGGATTAGTGAGTGTCAATGGGCAGATAACCTCTCTGTTAGAGTGAGTGAAGAGCTAACACTCGAGCATAAGCATTCATGACAGTCCTTTGGCCTTCAAACACCGAGAGGCACTGTGTGTGGCACTCGGCCCAATAAAGATGAATGGGGTCTGGTTAATGTGTATAAGTGTAATTTCAATGCAGGCAGACACACTTGTGTGTGAGGCGGACTTTCCAGCCCTCCTTTCCAAGTGATTGTTGTTTTGTTTTTTAATGCCGGAGAGCAGAAATGTGTTTATGATCTCATCACTAATTCAAATAATCTGTTCCAAATCTTACAACAACATTTTTTTTTCTAAGAGACCTACTGTTCTCTCAGCCTCTCTTCTCTAGTTCTCATCTCTTCCCCAGCACCCGTTTTCTTCATCATTACTTCTAAACCCCCCCTGCAAAATCCATATTACAGGTTTTGATTTAATGTCGTAATTTAAAGCTCATTTGGTTGTTGCGGTGATTCTAAGTTTCCTTGGAATCTGAGTCATCCAGATGAGTAAACGTTAACCTTCAAGACTTCTTGATTGGCCACACAGTGAGACTCTGGTTTTGATTGGCCCAAGTTTAGCACTGCTTTGGCTGTACTGGTATGCATGAAGGAAAGCACGCACACAGTCACCCACTCGGGCACAATCTTACTGCGCGGTTGAGGCTTAATGTATTAGAAAGCTATTTTCACAGTTAGAGCAGAAGCTTAAATGAACAATTGGTAAAAGTCTGTGCTTTTACTTGTGCGTGTGTTCCTGTTATGCCTCACCGATGACCTTGATTTTGAATTATGCGTCATTAAATATCACAGCTGGAAGACGCTCTAGGAAGGCTGTATTATTTAATCGTTGACAAAGGGAGGTTACTCTTTAGTTACACCGGAGCAAACGTGCCAGCGTGCACAGCTTTTATGTTGGCTTCCTTTGTCGTGTTTGTGTTGTGTGTCTCGGATCCTCTCCTTGTCCTGTTGCTCGTCTCCTCTTTCTCCTCAGATGCACTTTCTTTCTCTCTGTCAGAACCTGTCCTTCGTGCCGTCTAATGAAGGTCGATCAGGATACTGAGCTTGTATACAACTGATCGGCTACTGTAAATAACTTTGTGTCCGGTAGCCGATCCGCTGCCAGCTAACATTCCCTGTACCTTTTATGAGGAATAACTGTCGAAAAGCCTTGCTAATCACAGACCCATGCCCCGCTGACTCCCCAGCCTTTGCTCAGAATGCTTAAGCCCTCCTGGCTGATATTTTTTCATTCTCATGCACAGTCTTACACCGAGTATCATGCATTCATGGAGTGTTACAGGCTGTTCAAACACACTTTCGTGCCTGAACTCATCCTGGCATTCTCTGGCCGATAAGAGCTGACTTTTGCCCTCTTTGCCCACCATTATGTCCCACCCCATCAACTCATGCCAGATATCTCAGGTCACCCTGGGGCATGTGCCAACTCGTATAGTCCGAGTGTCACTCAGCATGCATTGACAGCTGCTGGGTAGAGGTGCACTTTCTTACTCGTGGTTGCAGGAAAGCGTTGGTGCCAGGGATCTAGTGGTTCTCTCCAGCAAGATGGATTTCTGTGAATGCTCTTGGTGTCGACTGGACTTCTGAAATGCATTTGTGTTGTAGCCGTCCTGTAGTTTGTCAGGAGTCTCATAATTAATTGTTCCAAGTCTGACGTGTGGCAGCAGCAGCACACAGCAGCTACTACGGTTAACACGAAGTCTTTCCTCAAAGTCTAGTCACCTTTGCCATCTGCTCAATCACTCGCTGCCCCTCCCCCTCCCTCCACACCCTCCAGTATGTCCACACATGTTCTCGGTTCTGTCTCCATTTGCCGGCAAGCACTGATAGCAAAACCTGGTGTGTTGTTATTTCAGAGGCCTGGCAGCACAGAGGGAGAGGTTGTCTTGGGCCCCTTGGAGAAGGACTCAGGAACACGGCGGGGGCCGCTGTGCTGATTTTTCAAGAAATAAAAAAACAGGCCTAGCCTGGACAAGAACATGCTGATGTTCACACGCACAGGCGCTCGCACACATACAAAACGTATGAAAAAGCACACACTCCACCAGGTTTACACGAGTTTGTACATTTGTGTTTGTGTTCCTTCGTGGCAGAAAAAAATGCAGACATGTCATATACGCATGCAAACGTCCCCCATGTCAGCCAGATGTAAAGATGCCATAAATTACTAATGCTAAGTACAACCTGGTGTTTTCCCCACCACTGGTCCAAGATAAACACCTCCATTTCCTGGTGCTGAGGACGGATCGTCGCAACAGGCAGGAACGACTCCTTGCTCTGCACCGCCTTGCCCTTCGGCCTCTGCTCGGGCCCTCATCTATCACTCGCAAATGTGTGTTTTTCTTGCTGTAACACTCCAGATGAGGTAGTTACTTGGCCTCAATTTGGAGAGCTATCCATCAAAATGTAGATCTCGGAGTCGGTGTGGGCTACAAAATACGGTACACGATTAAAACTCAAGCTGTCACATCAATTTCTGCACTGTCTGCTATGTTTTAATATCCACAGTGTTTGCAAAACAACAGCCTGACATTTCTCTGAAACGTGGACCACAGCAAACTGTCCCAGATGAAAGGGATGTGTTGTTTACTGCGGGAAATCCTACTGGCATCGGACTAAACTCAAATTGGATCCAAGCTCTTCCCTGCTGCACTCCAAGAGCATCGTGGCAACAGATCAGAAAATGAAAAATGCATCTGAACTCCGTTTCAGATATTTATACATAAATCATCTCCAGATTGTAGTTATCAATTCAATGGCGTGCAGCAAAGCAAAACTGTTCCCTCGATAAAAGTAGGAAGGGGAGGGGGCGCTGGACTCAGTAAGGGGCACAGGTGTGAAAAGGGGAGATGAAGGTTGAAAGAGGCAAGAGAGGAGGATTTGGTTTCAGTGAATATAAGAGGCATGAGGCATGCTGTCTGCTCTCCTGCCCCATGTTAACCTCCACTGGCTCTCCTTTCTCTACTTATGTGTGTGTGTGTGTTTTCACTTATGCCTGCCCGCCCTGCCATTAATTCCTCCCTCTCTCGCGTCTAATAACTGTTCACACTCCGTGTTTGAACACAAACACGACCCACTGGTACTCTCCTTACAGCTGTCAGTCTGCGTGCCTGCTAGCATGTGATCGCGCGCGCCCGCCCTCACCCCGGCTCATATTCAGATGGCATGCGTGGCTTTGCTGTCAGTAATCAGTGTGAAGGCAGAGAATGGAACCCAATCCATTTTCAGTGGAGAGCTGTTATGACTCTTTGTTAGAGAATGACAGGATTTCCCTGTAAGCAAGGAAATAGTGCCATTTCCCCTCTCAGTAATTGAAGAGTGCTGACAAAGCATTCCACATACACATGTGTGTATTATTTTCCCTAATGCTTATCCACATTCCTGCATGGAAACCAAAAATAAACTCTGGGTATTTACCTTCAGTCAAGCACAAAACACGAGCAACGCTCTGCTCACTTGTTCGTTTGATTAATTTCACATTAAAGCTTTTAAGTTGCTGCAGATCATTTTTATGGACATTCATGATAGTTGTGCAAGGGGGTTTTCTATCCCCGGGGTTTCTTCATTAGAGTTCCCACTTCATTATTTTTGGCAGACCTAAAAGCTAGCCTTAATGGAGCACGCTGTGACTTGGTGGTCTCCTCTGTCTGATGTCTCTTCTTCTTCACATTCGGTGCATGGAGAGACCAATGGATCTCTCTGTGTTCCTTCATGTACTTAACAAATGGTGAGCATGTGTGTGTCCAGTTAACCCAATGGAACCCTGAGAGCACAATGGTCCGCGGCTGAGTAGGATTCAACAAAGTGGAAGACGACCCCCCCCCACCCCATCCATTTGGCCTCCATTTTCTCCAGTTCTTTTTACCACAGTCCAGCCTGCCAGCCTGCTAATGTAGTTAGCTTCCCTCTAATGATGGTGAAATCTCATTAATATGCTTCACAGCCGAGCCCAGTAACCAGTGGGGATGAAGGTAATCAAATCTCAGAGGACTAACCTAGGGCTGAACCTCAAGAACTGCTCAGTTGCTCTGGTCTGAGACAGCCCAACGTCTGGAGGCTTGATAATAGCCAGTGGGCTTGTGTGTGTGTGTGTGTGTGTTTGTGGTCCGGTTGCCTTTGAAGTGCTGATGTTTGCCAGGCTATCTCATGTCAGTGTTACAGCTGAAGGCAGTTCATCATCGGAATAGATTTCATTTCAGTCTTGTGCATATTTGTCCATTTAAGTCTGGTCCTGCGGTAAATGCTCATGGAGGAAGTGGCTGCGATGGCTCAGCTTCGCTCTAAGTGCACTTGAGGCTCATGATGTATGCAAAGTGAATTTGAAGAGTGGCATTACAGACCACTCGCACTTGAACTTAATTAAATCCCCAATACGTTGGCTCTGAGTTTGAGAACACCTCAGAACATTAAGCTATTAGGGCATGTGGGGGCAGCTTACAAGCATAAGTGGACATTGTTTTTAATGCTTGTCTGGGAATCAAGGTAGAGATCTAAATAAATTGTGTCTGGGGACTTTGACTTGTATTCTTTTAGAATTGTTTTTTCCGAGATGAGTGCATTCTTCATTTCTGGCCAACAAATGTTCAGATAGCTTGAAAGTATGATTAATAGCCACAAAAGTATGTGATATTTAAAGAATTTTAGTGGTGCTGTTTTAGCCAAACACAGGTGTTCATACTTCTCAGATATAATCAGAGATCAGTCAAAGCTTCAGCTCAGTTGACCTTTGCCATTTAAACACAGTGAAGTGTCAGATTTGTTTTTGCTGGTTACGCCTGATTTTCTGAGCTGTTTATTCCCTGCTGCTTGGACTGGTCTAACGGCATACCAGACTGCACACTTTAATTCATCCTAATGTCTGATTAATGGTTTGTGTTCCACCTCCCCACCAAACCACAATAGGTGTCTTATCAGCATCTCCTCGCAGTATTTTGTTTTTTCTGTCTCCCAGTTTAAACATTTTTCAGCGCTGCTGGTTCCTGAGTCTGCATGCCTGAATGTTATTCTCCATTCATTGCGGCTCAGTATTGGATAAAGGAATGATATTCTAACTGTACATGAAGTATTGGTTACTGCGGTGACTTTGCCGGCTCTTTAGGGGCTCTGGTCTGGAAACCTTGCCAGGCACATATCCAGTGCTGAAATGTTGCAAGAGTGAGTCAGTCTTTCCAGTGTTTGTGCATTTTTTTTTTTTTTCTTCTATTAATTTTTTTTTTTTTGTGAATCACACAATAGGCAGGCTTGTATGATGGTTGGTGTTGATCAGAGCTTGGACGCAGGCTAGTGTTGAATAATGCCTGGGTGAGGGCTGCTAAGTAGCTCTGTCCTCTCTGCCGAGCGTCTCTGCCTGTGTGTCTTTCTGTCCACAGGCCTGCCATTGTTTTTCTCCATGCCTCAACTTGACAAGGCTCCAGAAGCCAGCCATTGTATTTAATTACAGGTCGCCAGCCCCCTCACAGACTCTTGTCCTTGTGTCCTAGATTTCCATGGGTGCTCTCATTAAGAGTGTACATTCTGTGTGTGTGTGTGTGTGTGTGTGTGTGTGTGTGTGTGTGTGTGTGTGTGCGCGCGCATCCGCTTGTTTGTGCTCAACTGATGTAGCATTTTTAATGGCCGTGTGAAAGCCTATAGTTTGTTCAGATTTTGGTATAGATGCCATTTTTGCGTGTGTGTGGAAAACATCTGTCTTTCATTCCCCTTTCTCTGTCTTTTTTTTTCTTCCTCTTTTTCAATACAGCAGTTTGCATGGCTGAAAAGGTCTGTGGTTATCCTAATAACGCAACCAGCGCCGTAATCAGTCCACATCAAGAGAGGCAGAAGAGGGCAGAGAACTGAGTGTTTTTTTTGCTAATGAGAAAATATGCCATGTTATGTAAGGACTGCTCTGTTTAAGCTTAATTTGCTAGACATGAGTGTCGTGACTGCATCGCCCTGTGGCACGGGCAACAATGGCTCATAACGACACCAGTATAATGGCAATAAGCAACAATGCTTCTCTCCTGTCCCACAATCTGTCCTTTTTCTCATATTTACTTGGAGTGAACCCTTACCTCCTTTGCATAAAGCCACCTCTCGTTTCGCCGACTAAAAAGTTGCACATGTCACGGGTATGAACATTTATCCACACATTCTTCTAAAATCTCCTCTTGAACTGATAAAGAGGTTTGTTTTGAAGGCTTGAAGTGAAAATTCAGGCAGGTTTGTGGAACTTCAAATCAACATCTTTGCCTTCTTAGCCCTGCCTCCCCCTCCCTTTGTCTCATTAGCGTTTTTTTTTTTATTCTTCATCTTCGTCCTTTCCCCCACCACTTATTGCAAGCTTATGTGCCACCCTCATAACTACACCTTTCCCCCATGAAATCATACTGACCACTTTAAATGGTGAACTCATAAGCTTGTTGCAGGTGTGAAAGTGGCACAAGAAGTCTGGGTTTCGTAGGGGACGTGTCTTGGCCCGATGGCGTGTCACCGTTACATGTTGCAATACGAGCTTTGTTGCTGTTTAGCTTAACTGTCCCAGACACCTGAAACCCTCTCGGACATGACGGACCGTAGACCTTTTGAAAATAAAGGGACACAATAACCGTAGTCATGGTCAACGGTTATTGTGTCCTTTTTTTCTTTCTTTTTTTTTTCTTTTTCCAGGAATCCTTGTCTTAACGTGAGGATCGGGTTGGTTTTTTTGTTTTGGTCTTTCTGAATGTAATCTTCATCTGTGCCTTTGTTCATCTGCTACAAGTAAAAGGAGACCAGCAAGCAGAGACTTGCACGCATTCACTATAAAAAAGATAGTATAGGTCATATAGATGACATATATTTAAATATATAAGTCAGCCTCTGGGTTCACGTAAACCATACAAGACTAAGTGTGAGCCACGGTCATCCAAGGACTGTTTAACCACATGGAAAAAAATTCTTTGAGTTAAAAAAAACAAAAACAAGGAGCTTACTGTCGTATCTGAATAATTTTGTTCAGATGTGAAAAGAAGCGTCTCAGGGATCTTATATACTGACCAGTCTTTGCTAATAAGACCAGCTACCAGGATATGATCCAAACAAAAGGCTTTTTGACAGTTTGTGTCATATTTTCAACCCGTTGAACGTTGTGTTCTCTCCCTTTGGGATTGAGATTGATTACGGCAACACCGGCGTATCCTTGTGATATCTGTTGTCACTGTTGATCATTTCCTTCTTCTTACGCCATGATTCTTCATTAAAACAGCAACTGTCTTTTGTTTCTTATCTGGAGCATCGAAAGCTGTGCTTGCTCCTTCCCCATCCACACAAATAATAAAAGCTGCCATCACAGGAATCTCACACCATATTCAAAGACCTATGTGTGGTGAAACACAGATGTACCTGGCTGTGAGGATAATTTCTGTATGTATCGGTGTTGATTGTTATCTGTAGAAGTTTTGCACCGCTGGTTTGGCTCTCTCCAGTTGCCCACAGGCTTTGCATCGAACTCCCCAATAGGTGGGCCAGGACAAATCTACAAATCATGGTTTATTTGGCAGGTTTTCTGTGCATTTCTTCAGCTTACCCGCCAGCAAAACCCAACTTTAGTTGAAGAACTTAAAGTTGCTAGTCATCTAGTGTACAACCATCTCTTTTTGCCTCACGTACCTCTAATGGAATTTCAGAAATGAGAAAGTCTTCAGTGTCTGTGGAGACCAGCCAAGTTTTGCTCATTTGACATCAATCTAGTTATTATTCATCTTTCATTCCTATTTGTTTTTGCATCCGACTCTCACCCGGGTTATCCCACCAGAGACCTGCCTCTTTAAGTCGGTCTCCAGCATGATTCTCAGTAGCCACTTGCTTTGTTCCCTTACTTTTAATTCTCTCATTAGAATATAGTGCTGTTCTTTATTTTTGTATGAATGCTAGGATTATACACGTACAAAATCTAAACTTTACCGTGCAGATAAATTGGAGATATTTTTAAACCACCCATGAAATTTTGATAGGGTCATTTAAGAAGTCTCCAGATTCCTGCAAGCTCATAATCAACATTTGCCAATAGGGATTAGAAACTTATCCAGCCAAGGGGTGAAGGTCTGTGCTGTGTTTTTATAATTGATTTAAGAGCTGAGTTTTGTAACCTACATGATACTGAGGTCAAAGTCTAAGACCTATTACGTTAAGGCAGTTTGCTTCCCCATAATCCATGCACATATGTTGTTTGCTTGGTCATTCTAACCTTTTACTGGGTGAAGGTGAAGTTTATTTCACCTCCTGCTTGCTGATGTGATGTTAGGTTTATGGTAAATGTGATGTGAGAACTTGTCTTCTGGAGTATTTTTGAAGTCCTTACACGATCGACCCAGGTTTAAAGAATAAGGCAGAACTCTGGTATCAGGAGAAAAGTTTTCATGCCTACGCAGCCCCCTGACCCATACTCAGGAACACATTAGTTCATCTACAAATAATAATACTGAACGGCTGGATTTATTAGTGCGGTTATGAACTCTGTGTGTGTTGTTTGAAGACATGTTTTGGCATCAGGAAGTTGTCCTCACATTTCAAGCCGTTTTTCTTTTTCCCCAACACATAATTAGGGGTTTCTTTTCTGGTGTTATTGGATGCATTTGAATGCCTTTCTGTCTGCTGTGCGTGGCTTAAGATCAGAGTGCACGTGTGCGCTCATGTATATTTGGTCCATTGCTATTGGTTCAATGCTGAACGTCTGTCAGTGCTCCATCCGATAGTTCTCACTAACCCGCATTTGTTGCTGTTTCCTCTCTGCAGCGATAGAGACCCAGAGTACCAGCTCAGAGGAGATAGTGCCAAGCCCGCCCTCGCCTCCCCCGCCACCCCGCGTCTACAAGCCCTGCTTTGTGTGCCAGGACAAGTCCTCAGGGTACCACTATGGTGTCAGCGCCTGCGAAGGCTGCAAGGTGAGACTCCCGGCCTTCCTCTGAATCTGCCAAGCAAGCAAGATTTTCATCAATCTTCTAACCTTTGTGTGATTTGCACTGGAGGAAAAAATAAATAAAAATACACACATCTTTAGAGCCTAAGCCCAGATGATGAAAATATAAACCGGGTCATGCTGAGCGTTTCACATCCTTGTGATTTTTTTCATGGTTTAATGCTGGAATTTGATCCGGCATGACCAGCATTATCACATGCTTTGTTGTGTAACTGCCAATGTGTCTTAGACGGCTTGCAGTGACCTCTTTCAACACTCATACATTGTGAAACAATATCACTCATATGATGGACGTGCCTCTTATCGTGCAGCGTATGCGAAATTTTGTCATCTTTGCAGGTTTTCTGCTTTTTGAATGTTGTTACCCCCCTAATCAGCTTTGCTGACGTGTCCGCATAGGTTGTCTATTATCAGTACCGCGTTGTTACACAGGTGCTTAGGAGGCCTCATAGCCCCCATCTGCTCTGTTATCAGTTGATTGTTGCTGTGTGTGTGTGTGCATGCTCTCCTGTTAGTATGAACACACAGACCTCTTTATCTTACTGCTTCTAATGCGAAGAGCCAGAATTGTGTAAGCTCAAACGAGGCTAGAGATGAGTAGGACACGTCTGTTATATCAAATGAAATGTTGCCACCAGGTCCTAAGCTCATACCTCCAGAAGATCAGTTTAAAAAAAATAAATAAATAAAAGTCCTTCTTTACTGTTAGTTTATGTTTATATGTTGGCGATCATGAAATTAGCAGAGAAATGAAGGCATCGTAAAGTAGGCAAGAGGCACATTCGCTCAAAAATAAATAATGGTAACCTAAGGGACTGTAGAAAATGCCTACAAAAAGATTCAAGGATGAGAAAGATTGCAAGGAGCGAAGATGGTGTGTGAGCGAGCGGCGGAACAGGGGAGAAGTGGGAATGGTTGGAGGGGCAGAAGATTAGGTGGACGGGGTGCTGGGGCCACAGCTGAACTCATTGACACTGAAAGAAAGACGGTCAGCGCTAAAGAGCATGGGGGTGAGGAAGGGGAAAGTTAGGGAAGAATGCCTAGTGAGGGGAGCACAGGGAAAGCACCAAGTCGAACTCACACATGCATACACACATGTAACCCTTTAACAAGAACCCTCTGAGGGATTCATGAAACTTAACCTACTTCCCAAATGGAACATATAAAAAGTTAACAAAGTAAATAAAAGCTGACCTCCAGAGCTGCTTTGCATGGGCAACTAAAGTGCTACTCGCTCTGCTGCTCCACCAAAACCAAACAGCGACTGATGCACTTCACTGATGGTGAAAATAATTGAGTTGCTGCCCTAATACAAACAGCAGAAAGAGATTGTGAGAGAAGGGCGAGGTGGATGTATATGTGTGCATACATCACACATTTATGACACTGAGAGAAGCTGAGCGTTGGTGTGCGACTACGTTGTGTAATGTTTGACCTTGTCGAGATAGGATTTAATTGTATCAATGCAGTTGCGTAATCGAGTTTTCGGCGTTTGAAAACTGGTGTTTAGTTTAATGTTTCAGAACAATGATGCAAATGTTTTGGTCATGGGATGTCTTGTGGGTCCAGAAAAGGGGTGCCCAGTTTGTTTTAACTGATCAAATTAGGATTTTAATGTGGTTATGTGCTGTAATTTAGGCTTAAGGCCAACGGTTGATAGAATTAGCAACTGCCCAGCTATGTGCAAATTGTTTGCATCGTGATTGTAATTGCGTTGCGTTCTATTTTTCCTCACTTGTTAGCAGTTATCAAACACTTATTTTGATTTCAAAAGGTTTGGAGCAACTCAATGTTTAATCTTCTTTTACTTAACATGGATTCTGTTCCTCTGAGGCACTTATGGGCACTCTTATAGGCACACATAAGTAGTGTAATGAGTATTAAGGCGAAGTAATTGCTGTTAATGGGATTTTGAGTTGAAAATGAGTTGGGTGGAGCAGGTTTGCTCACATCTTGATATTAGTTTGATATGTCGGCTAGATTGAGTATTTAGAAAACAGAAAGAGGGCAGACTCTTACAGCACAGAAATGATCTCAGTTTCAGAGACACTGCAAATATTTTAGTTCAACAACTACAATCTTCATAGTTCAACAGCTAACATCAGCTTGTCCCCCACCCGTGAGCCAGCTGCCTGCCCACTCAGTATCTGCAGTGTGAATTTGAAAAATTCGGAGTGCTTTCACTGTCTCTCTGACTTCAGAGGAGATGACTTGGCTTTGCATACTCAATAATTCAAGACTACAGGCATGCGAATGTATATGGTATCTCATCTGAGACTGGGGTAAGTTGAGGGTTAGCAGCGTGGGCTTTGCTGCAGCATGCCAAACTACAAAGACTTTTCCTGGGGGCTGCAGCAAACCGAGGAAACGGGGGGCTCATGATGATCTCTGCTACTTGGAGACGGCTCATTCATTTGTTTTTAAAGTTCTACTGCCTGCACATACTTACTAGGAATGCACTTCTTTTCGCCCGCAGATATTAACACTTAAGCATTAAATATGCATGTCCAAGCCCCTCGTGTTTATGTTTTTATTCCTGGAGGCATGACGGAGCGGAGAAGATGATATGTCTTCCTGATGTGAGAAATGTGACCAATTTCAAGAACCCCCCCCCACACAAAAAAAAACTGGTGTTCATGCACAAATGTCCCCCGTTTGTTATGTTTCTCAAATGCTCTCATACCAAACATGTCTCTACTAAGGTGTGATATGTTGCTTTCGCTGCTTAGTAACAGAGACGGTGTCGCAAGCACATAAATATTAACAAATGCATGGTCGCAGTAGGAGGCTTGGAATGCACTCTTAATCTTTGAACAGCGTGAAAGTCGTGTAAGACAGGACTCCTGTGCTTCCGTGTGAACCCGACAACCCTACACTCCCCCACTTCCCTCTTAATAACGCATTTCCTCACACACACATGCAAAGTGGATGGCATTCATAAACACGCCAGGCTCATAATGCACAGGTAGATGGCACTGGGATGAGGAGCACGCAGCCTACGTAATCACAAAAGTGTCGCTGCCATCCGTGCCTCTGTCTCTCCTCCCTTTCCTTGCAGCTCTCTTCTCCTCCTCCAAGCACCGCAGGGTGGCTGACAGACCCGCTGAGGGCTCTTGTCGCCGGTTGGATTAAGAGCTGATACAAAAAGAGGCTTAAGGGCCGCAGGAAGCAATGACTCCAAAAAGAAAAAGGGAGGGGGGGGAGGGCGGGGAGAACTGACTGGCCCACGAACTGGCAGCAACACCCAATCAGGAGATGCGGCGAGGGGGCACCTGCGCCTCATGGTGTCGGGAGGCAGTGGATGAATCCCCTTGTGACACGCAGGTCAGGGTCAGGGCACTGTCGGATCAAAGAGGAGATGATACACGCGCTCACAAAGACCACAGACTAATCCCTCTGCATCAGCCAGAAATAACATTAAAACTACAAGCCTTGTTGTCTTCACTTTGTTGTTTGCTGAGGTCTTTAGCGTTTCCGGCGAGTGTTACTCTGTCTGCCAGAGGTGGTTAACCATTTGTGTCTGTGCTTGAAATGTTTCAAGGAAAGCTATATTTAATGAAAATTGTGAGTGCACGATTTGTTTATTTAGTTTTTTTTTTTTTTTTGTGGAACTGTCTGACACACTGGCGTGAGACAATTGACACCCACGGTGGTGGTGCCTTGCTCAAACAGATGAAACGCATGACAAACCGTGCACGCTTCCTCTTTGTAGTTCATCAGAAGTCTGACTCAGTTCCACTCTGTGGTGACGGACGGGAGATGTGAGAGGAGGCTGGTGATCTGGGAAGGACAAATTGTGGGCTTATGTCCACCAGCCATCTGTTGGCTAGCAAAGCTAATCCCTCTGCATTGGATCCCTCCCTCCTTAACTGGTCCCAAACACGCTCCTGCCCACCAAAAACATGACCCACTACATTAGATCAACCCTGACACTGACACGTATCACATTTGTCCAGAGCCCTGCTTGTTGTGCTTTTTTTTTTTTTTTTTAACTCATCAGACAGAGTAACTTTTTATAAGTTGCACAATGGGCTATAAATTGTGATGTATGGCTTTTTATGGCGGTCTCTGATTATATGCACTTGGCCTGGCTTTATAATTACTCATTTTAGGATGGCTAAACTAGGTCACAGTTCTCTGACACCTGGTAGCCCCTTTGTGTGCCTCAAATGTACATTACCAGGCAGCTGGGCAGTCCTGTGCCATTTCTGTCAGTAAGACTGAAGAACTACACCGAAACCAATTTAAGAATCCCAATCCAAAATACAGCTTCATGCTCTGTTACCATACAGTAGCTGTTCTGGACAGTGAGCAAATCCCACTGATTTTCTGATTTGAATTGGATCGAGGTCGGCTTGGGTGAGATGCCATTCGCTGCATCGGCTTCTGAGGTAAATGCAACACCACCATATGTCACAGATTAAGCCCTTTACAGACTTAAGTGCTTGATGGTTCGATGCCTTTAAATTGCATCTGTATGGTATAGGGCCGTAATGCATCGCCTCTTTTTAATGTTACTTGTTTGAACAGTGCAAGTGTATCTGTTTTTGTTGGGAAATGGATGAAAAGTGTCACCACGGGAGTGTGTGCGATACTGGCAGGAAACGCCCAGTTCTTTATTTGCAAAGATGGTATCTTTTCTGCCCATCCTTCCACAAACTCCCTATTCACCGCCTCGTCTCTGTGTCTTTCTGTCGCGCAGGGCTTCTTTCGGAGAAGCATCCAGAAGAACATGGTGTACACTTGTCACCGGGAGAAGAACTGCATCATCAACAAAGTCACCCGCAATCGCTGCCAGTACTGTCGGTTACAGAAGTGCCTGGAAGTTGGGATGTCTAAAGAATGTAAGTCTAAAATTCCTGTTTCCCAGAATGTCTTGCCAGCACAGGGCCTCCCGAGCCAAGTACGAGATCTCATTGTGGTTCTTTAATGCTAAAGGGGCTTGGCGCGTTACCGTTGCAGGAGGCCTTAAGTCTCAGCATTTGTTGACATTTTTCCCCTCAACGAGCAGCTTTTAAGCATTCAGTATTGGGACCCACACGTATCAGCTTTGGCTTCAAGTGTGAATGTTCATGCTTCATTTATCATTAATCCTGGGCTACGCTTGGTTTATTCCAGTCCAATCTGTGTGGTGTTATTATGATTTATTTTATTTTTTTGGGGGACTTCCATGAGACAATTCTATTTGCTTTCACCCTTTGGACGATTCTTTTATTGATATTTTGGAATATGGTTTGTGAGATTCCCCCGATATCTGTGAGATGGCTACGCTTTTTGTTTACGTTTATTTTGTTTCGAGACTCGAGCTTGGAAAAAATGAGAAAAAGGCAGCCGTGATGGAGACCGGGAAGAACAGTCAGGGTGTCGCCAGGCTTGGCAGGCTTCTGTGATGAATATGTTCTCACCTGCCGAGACTGAAAGAGCAGGCGTCTGCTCTCATCATTGCACCCTGGGGGCTGTGCGAACATACACACACATATACACGCTCACACAGGCAGTCAGACTTGATAAAGTAATTGGTAGAGGTGTGACCACAGAGAGCTAAAAGGCCAGCAGGGGTTTTACCTCAACTTTGTCACATGACACACAGTTACTCACACAGCCACGTGCACCACCTTTTTACACGTTATCAGAGTGTGTTTATTGGACACATTTGTTCTAATAGCTATGGAGAAATGCTATGTAAATGGTCATATCGGATCCAAACAGAAGGCGTGCTGCCTCGCTTCCCATCACGTGCATACAGCCTCCATCTCTCTGTGCCGCCCGTCTTCCCAGAGCTATTTACCTCATCTTTCTGCTACAGCAAGTGCAGGAAGCGCTCCCCGTGCCGCAGCACTGTGGCTTATAGTAAAAGAAGTTATCCTCTGAGCTCCTTACCTTTGAATGGGGCCATTAATCATGTTTAGAAGGATCACAGCAGCCAGTTCTTTTACACACTGAGACACACTGTATGAGGGAGTAGGCTATGGTGGAATTGGAGAGCCACCTAGTGGTTAAAATGTAGAACTGCACAAGAACAAGCCGGAGAGATGGTTTTCTGAATGAACTCCTGCCTTCAGATTTTATGGTAGATTTATAGATTTCTGCTAATGTTTGCAGGTCTGCTTTTGAAATATTAGCCATGCTTTATTTTTCAGGCCGTGTAGAGTGCGCAGATTGCACATCTCGTAGTCGCAACAGTGACTTTGGCCAGTGAAACTGGTCTGAGCCGGGGTTGAGGGAGAGGCACGCCATCTGGGGCCAGCAGGGGCTCTCTTTGCCTCCGACACTGACACGAGACGGCACACGCTCATCAGAGTGCATAATAACTCGCTTGCGTCCAAATTATGCGCGTACAAGGTGACAACACAGAGCGGTATGAATAAAAATGCCTTAACAGAAACACACTCAGACAGCACCACTTAGAACACCTTAAACTCTCTGTCAAGCACACATGCTTACAGAAAGTGGACCCCCCGCCAGCGCCGGGACGTCTGGGTGACCTTGTGTTTGCTGGCAGACAGCTCCAGACGGCAGTGCCAGGCCTTCTGCCAGGTGGCAACGCCAAGCATGGCAGCATCGGAGGGAGGGGGAGTGTTGGGAGCAAGTGGAGGGTTACAAAGGAAACGCCTATAACCCTGTTTTACCATTAACCTGACAGTGTGTAGTATAAGCCAAAATGCAGACGAAATATGATCAAATGTTTTTATGGATAATGCTACAGGACCTATTGATTCATTTATATGCAGTTTAAAAAATTACATTTATTTCTTTAATGTTAGCCAAATCCAGTGACTCGCAGCTGAGGGGCTGCTACGTTTTTAAGGGATCTTATGATCTCTTTATTTTTCTATGTGTGTGTACATATGTGTATGCAAATCCACTTTACTGTTTTGTTAGTGTTCAGACAATCCTCCACCCCTCAGAATATCACTCCCCATTTATTTTTTTTATTTTTTTTTTGTTAAATTCACAAAGTTATCGTCCACATTTTCCGCGGGGAAGGTGTTAAAAAGTAATAAAAGTAAAATAAGATGAAGAATGATAAAGAACAGGGCAGAGTGAGGATAACATCAGCAAAGGAGGCAGTATATAGCGAAAGATGAAGGCTGCGAGCAGGAAGAGTATTGAACTCTGAGTGAGCGCGAATGAAAACCTAGAGTTGGGGGGGGGGGGGGGGGTTGGAGAAATGAGAGGTGCTGAGGCGTCGGGGGGTGGGGGGGTTTCATCACTGTCGACAGTGGCTCTGCGCTGCGAGGAGCAGGGGGGAACATTGACATTTTTATCTTTCCATTGAATGTAATCTGTGTGATGGACGAGCTGCCAGCGCTTTAATTTTCCTCACGCGAATTATCCCCGTCTACCCACCTCTCTCTGTCTCGCACGCAGCTGCAAACACGCACTCACACAATTGCATACATGGCGCGGTGCTCAAATAGTCTTTGAAAATGAATGATTGAGTGATGCATGCATGTGTTCCGTCACGATATTTTGCACACATCACACACTGGTTCTTATCAATCGTTTTTTATGCAATGAGCAAGTAACTACAAACAATCCAGAACGCAGCTTCCCTCATTTGCATTCACAACACGTTTTTTTAAAAGTTCATTTATTGAAGCTGACACACAAAAACAAAAAACCATCAAATGCACATTTGCGTACCATAAGAAATCAAGGCGGTATTTCTTACATTTGCACTCCCCCCCTCAAGTTATTGCATGTGGCAATTCGCCATGACAGATCGCCAGTCGTGCCTAATAGTTCTTTAATGACTTCATTAAATTGTGTTGTGCGGCTTATGATTGTGCTGCCAATTTGTCAGTGCGGGTAATGTCTGGGCACTAGGGATGCCCCACTTTTATTCGTGAATTAATTGCACATGGACTGTTAAGCAGCCCTCTGCCCCTCCCCTCGTGGCAAACAGAACACTGATTCCCAATCAGACCCACAAACAGGGCTGGCCTGATGTGTTGAGCAGCTTACTACAGCTTTACATAACCGGGCTTCAAAGCAGAGTGTCGTTAAACAGGCCATTCTTTCACTAAGCGAGTCATAATTACATCATTCGCGTAAATGGAAGTGAAAAGCATTTTGACGCGCGGTGTCGTGACTGTCCATTAAAAAAGTGTTTTGATGACAACACTAGCCTGCCTCATAAGAGTCGATAAGCACTGCAAAGTAATGCATTACCATGATCGCAGCAGGCTCTCCTTTATTTCTTGTTGTGGCGAGCAGTGCTTAGCAGTAACATAATGCAGGATCAGACTTCCAGCCCCCGCCTTCCTCCTTCCCTTAATGTTCTCCCTGGCAGGGAGGCCTGTCTGTGGGCTGATGAATGAGCAGCAGCACAGAGTAGTGCTTTCCCTCCTTGGCCCCAGTCCAGGCCTCTCTGTCAGAGATGCTGATCTCCCATCAGCCCGTGCGCTCTCACCCTCAGCGGCGAAGGTCTGGATTAAGACAAGGAAACTCTGATCTTGGGTCAGCTGCGAGGGGAAAATGCAGGTTCCCCTCGAGTGTAGATAAAGATGGACGAGCTGATAGAGATGAGTGCAGCACCGACGGATGATTTAAAGCCCAAACATGCCGTTTTGAAAAGAATAGACCGTGTGCATCACTGGAGAATGAAACAAACTGAGAGGATGCCAAGGAGAGTGTGAACATCTTGTATAACCAAACGAGGGAGGGATGCGAGAGTGAAAGAGAGAAAGCTGGAGGCTTTTTTCGGTTATGGGCTCCACAGTCGAGCCCTTTTAAAACCATTAGAGGTGGGATATTTGTCATATTATGTTATTAGATTAGCAGGGACCCCTAATGAAAGTTGTGGCAATTTGTCAGCCTTATGGATGGCTCCATCCCCCAGCGCTATTTATCAACTAGAACCCCATCTCACCCAATCCACCCCCAGCCTCAACACGCACATACACAACCTTGTCACAGTCAGCGTGGACGGGCTGGGAGAAATGCATCGAGCTTGTAATGGGATTCCAATGCTAAACAACCCCCACCACCACCTAGTGTTTTTTATCATTTGGGGTGAGCACACTACTCTCAGCCGGATCGCCCAGAGGGAAATGGCAGTGGATTATGTCAAGCTCTTTTTTTTTTTTTCAAATTTCTTTTTAAAAAGAATCTTTCCTCCCTCACGCTCCCCATTACCATAACCCTTCTTGGATGGAGCTGTCTCACAAAATTTATCTTTGAGTGTCTGATAACAAAAACTGGGGTTGCTGCAGGCTGCACACAGAGTAGCCCTTCCTCAAGATGACTTTGCCTTAAATCTTCATCTCTGTTTTGTTGGCAGCATGTAACGTAGAACATGCAGACTGTGCGCCGTCTTCACGTGTTTTAAGAGCCGCATAGACTCCGCGCTATACAGCAATTTGCAATAGATGAAGATATTTTGGTTTTTGTTTGATCGTTAGTTATGAAGTGACCCACTCTTCTTAAAATAAATGAATATCGGCTGAGGTGGGAGTTTTGTCGAGAGCTAATTCTTGTGTTTCTTTGCTCTGTGTAGCGGTGAGGAACGATCGGAACAAGAAGAAGAAGGATGAGAAGAAACAGGAGTGTACAGAGAGCTACGTGCTGAGTCCTGACACAGAGCAGATGATCGACAGGGTTCGCAAGGCGCACAAGGAGACTTTCCCCTCCCTCTGCCAGCTGGGCAAATACACTACGGTCAGTGGCATGAGACCGGCCACCCGCGTGTCCCTATGTTCTCTCACATTTTCTAAGTTGTCGCCGACGCCTCCATCTATAACAAAGTTGATTTTTGTAAACGTTTGAATTTTTTACAGACTAACAGCTCAGAACGACGTGTGTCCTTGGACATAGACCTGTGGGACAAATTCAGCGAGCTATCCACCAAGTGCATCATAAAGACCGTGGAGTTCGCCAAGCAGCTGCCCGGCTTCACAACGCTTACCATCGCCGACCAGATCACTCTGCTCAAAGCCGCCTGTCTGGACATTCTGGTACGAACAGCGGCCCAGCTTTTCTTCACAAAAAAAAAACAAAAATCGCACATCGATACAAAATCCTAGATTAGCGTTTTTAACAAACTAACTCGTTGAATACTGTTTTTGGCTTTCCACAGATACTGCGGATCTGCACACGCTACACACCAGAGCAAGACACCATGACGTTCTCAGATGGACTCACGCTAAACCGAACCCAGATGCACAATGCTGGCTTTGGTCCCCTCACTGACCTGGTTTTTGCTTTCGCCAACCAGCTCCTTCCTCTGGAGATGGATGATGCAGAGACAGGGCTGCTTAGCGCCATCTGTTTGCTGTGTGGAGGTATGACACACCTTTTCAAAATATTCTTTCTATTGTCCAGCAAACGAGTTGGAAGGGGTTCCAAAGCCTTAGGCTTATTAAGCCCCTTCCTTCTCTGGCCTGGAAACAAAGACGGTTTAAAGGTACTGATTGGTTTTCTGTACTTTGTGGGTTTTTCCACAGATCGACAGGACCTAGAGGAGGCAGACAAGGTGGACATCCTACAGGAGCCCCTTTTGGAGGCACTGAAGATTTATGTAAGGAAGAGGAGGCCCCACAAACCGCATATGTTCCCCAAGATGCTGATGAAGATTACTGACCTCAGAAGCATCAGTGCTAAAGGTCAGTTGTCTGCCAGTGCTGATATGTGAACAGTTGATGATTGACATTTAGTTTACAGTCTTCCTTGTTTTTCTTTAGTTCATATCATAATGAAATAGAATTCAACAACGAATTGACTCCATACCTTTGGTAGCTAACATCGTATTGTCTTTCCAATACTCCCTGCAGGAGCTGAGCGTGTCATCACGCTGAAGATGGAGATCCCTGGCTCCATGCCGCCCCTCATCCAGGAGATGCTGGAGAACTCGGAGGGTCTGGAAAGCGGGGCCACGGGCAGTCGGCCCAGCGGTGCCCCTCCAGGCAGCTGCAGTCCCAGTCTCTCCCCCAGCTCTGCCCAAAGCAGCCCAGCCACGCAATCGCCGTAGTAGCGGCCCGTGTTTTAAGGTTTTTTTGTTTTCCATCTTCATGTTGGTCTCTGTCTCCTCCTTTGTTGTTCTGAAGAGGGGGGGCAAAGGAGGAGGGCCTTGACCCTAACTGCTGAACACAGGCTGGCAGAGCCAACCTCCTCCTCCCCTACAACACAAGTCCCCACCACCTGACCCGCTAGCACTCACCAAGGAAGACTGTCCAGACGTGAGGGGAGGTGAGGCCGGAGCAGGCCGGGGAAAGGGGATGCCTCTGAGATACAACACCGTAAACACTGCTGATGACTCTTCCTCCACCTCCCCCCACTTTCCTCTCCACTGCTGCTCCTCCCCTCTCCACCTTTCTCAAAAAAGACTGATGGAAACAGATCTGGGTGCGGCAGAGACCAGTTTTGAATGAAACCAAGAACGAGTGTGGCACAATGGGACAAATAAATGGACGAGGACAATAAATATAGACTGACTTGATGAACACCAGACACTTTTTTTTGTTGTTGTTGTTGTTGTTGTTGTTGTTGTTGTTGTTGTTGTATTCTGAGGCAGACTGCAACTTTTGGGACTTGCTAAGACCCCACTCCTCAAAGACTTTGGGTCTTTTCCTCTTTTTTCAATTTAAAAAAAAAAAAAAAAGAAGAAAAAACAGATTTCGTACAAAAGATATATGAATATATATAGAAAAACTAAGGAACTATTGTGATTGGCATGTCCTGAACACAATGCAGGTTGAAATGAGGACATGTTCACTGAGCTGAGATTAGAGATTGTTGTATTCCCTCACCGTTTGAATCTTTTCATACCTATCAAAAGTAAAGAGAGGGACGTTTAAGTTTCACGTTTGTATATTATTATAATTAACAAAACGCAAAAGATGTTGAAATTTCTCTCAAAAGTCTATACATGCAAACACAAACACACAAACGTGCACAGAAAACAATGAATATCACCTACTATTCCAGGTTGGATTTGTTTGCCTTTTTTCTTTTCTTTTCTTTTTCCTTTTTCTTTTTCTTCCAAGAGAATGAAAAACTGATTGTATGAACTTTGTTGTATGATATGGTCACAGGTCCTTTCAAGAAATCAAATTAATGAAGATTCATTATTAAGGTGTATTTTAAGTAGCCTTTGAGTTTGTGTATATAAGCTGTATTCATTTCTTTAAAACTATGAAGAGTTTTAGGCTTCACCTGATTGTTGTTTTTTTTTTTTTCTTTTTTTTTAATACCTTTTACGTGTTTTTGTTTATAGGTTTGTGAATCAAGAAAAATACATTTTTGAGCACATTTTACTGAAGGAAGTTCTTTCATGTTTCGTGTGTCCAGCTTAAATAGCGGACCGACCTTTCACCAATCACTGGCTGTTCAGAATGTGGCTTTCACAAACAATTGAAATCTCTGCCCCCCTTTCATTTTAAAGTTGTTGTTTTTTTTGTTTGTTTTTCCATGTGCAGTAGATAAACAAGGTAGGACTCCTGTCGGGGGCGTAGCTTTTTTTGGACATGTAGCAGAAAAATAAAAATAACCCGAAAATGGTGAGTTGGATGCCATCTGCAGCCTGGTGAGCTCAGCTTCACGGAGAGTTCTAACGTAAGGAACGGTGTATAAACTCTGTATTAAACACTTGTCATTCTTGGTACTCTCTGAATGGATCAAACTGTAATGGGATGGGAGAAGACTAGATTGTAGTGGTCCCGCTGCTCTGTCAGGGTTAAGACAGGTACGTTAGGGTCCCAAATGTGATGAAAGCTCTCACAAATCTCCCCCTGGCAGCCTGTGGTAGGAACAAACATGTGACTTTACGCCGGATCCAGAGCAACCCTGCGCCCTGTGACTCACTTTACACCAAAACGCCTTCACCATTTCTACACCATTAATACACGTCATCTGGACCATCATTACTGTAAATGCACCAATGTCTCAGGAAGAAATCATTTTTGTGTGCTTGGCCTGTTATGTTTATGTTCTGTGATGCAACCCCTAAGCCTCCAATCACAAATGCACATGTGTACACACTTCTGCTACTGAGCCCCTGAATTTTTCTCCAATCACCCACTTTTTGTTAGGTCTGGCAGACCAGGACTTGTGCAGAGAGACTCGGACCCTGAGCGCTCAAGCGTTGCGACATAGGATGCCAGTGTGTGGAGTCTCTCTGAATCATGTGTACTTTTTTATTTGTACGGTAAAAGGCTGCTTTCATCCTTTTTAGGTTTTAACCTGTCCAGAACAGTGCACAATGTTCCCCGCCACAGCTAATCTGGAATAGCAAAGAGACACACCGTCAAAGATGAAAAGTATGGAATATGTTGCAATTTTGTCAAGATTATAAAGAACTTTGAAAAAAAAAAAGAAAAGAAAAAACAAATAAAAAAGATGAAAAAATAAAACCAACATTTAATAATGAAGTGTGTGTGGATGTGAATGGTGTTCCTGTGTCATGTTTGTTCTAGATGCTTTTGCAGTTGCCAGGCGATTACATTTTTTTTTTTTTTTTTGCCAGTTCCAGGAAGCCTCGGAGAACCCTCGCTGTTCTTGTGTAGTACCAACATGGCTTTGAAGACACTGATAATATATCGCTAAGAATTCTTCATTTTAAGTCACCTTCTGGATATGCTTCTTAGAATGTTGTGCCCTTAAAAAAATTAATTATTATTAAACAATAATAATAATTTAATTATTATTAAGGCCAGATTAAGATGAAATCTTCTAATTTATACATGGTATGTGTCCAGTCTTTAAAACTGTATTCATAGTGATAAAATACACTCCTCTCAAAAGGCATTACTCTTAAGCCTCACCTAAGCTGGTTTGACCAGTGGTTCAGCAAGTGATGCTTCAAAAAGGCATGGCTGTTTACCTTAACATGGCTTGCTTACTCTTGTATGACGGTTTCAGAAAATTTCTCTGGCTGAAGCAAGTTTGACTTGTGGTTACTGTTTGGAGGTTAATAGATTTGGTTTAAAAAAAAAAAAAAAAAAAAAAGTTGTGTGGTTTCATTTTTGATGCATTCAACAGCAACTCTCAACCTAGCAGAAAGGCTTGCATTAAATATTATTCTGACTATATTTACATGGCGCACCATCTGTTGATGACCAGAATATGCAATTCTTATATGAAAAATTGAGGTCAAGGTGAAGGTAACATTAATATCAAAGAGTGTTACCTCATGTTGGGCTGTAAGCTCGATATTCAATCGTGCTCTTGCCTTTTAACGCTTCACACGATGCAATCACCTCACAAAATATTATTTTGCTTTAAGGTACTTATTTGTAATCAACTGTGATCAGGGGTCAATTTACATTTCTAAAAAGATGGGTCGTTATTACAGAAAACACCTAAAATCAATTAAGAATAAGGATACAAATATTCCATTTAGGGGTGACGGTTATCCATATATTATCACTATCCCTTGAGCCTCTTCTGACGTTAACCCTACAACATGTTTGTGTCTACATCTATAAACGTATAATATTTATGTAGATACGATTTTAAATCCACGAGCTTGAAGTGAAGCATCTGAATGAGCTGTAAACTCTGGCTTTACCGCTTCCGTGCTGTGCCCCGCCCTCTTAGCGAGTGGGTGACGTTCAGCCAATCACAAGCCTTCGCGCGGAATTTCAAACATTTTCAAATTACGATTTCTTCACTGAAAGGAGATTGCTCCGCCAACTTTGTAAACAATATAGTCCCTTTCATGGAAAAGCCAGAGACATTTTATTCAGACGGTCAAACCGAACTTTGAAATACTATGACACAATACAATACATATATCACACACCAAAACATTCGTAAAACCAATTATTTTTGTGGAGTTACTGCACGTGTATGGTTTGGCGGAGTAATACCGCAACACCTTGCTGGAAGAGACTACTGGCTCCGAGGAACCGCGGTCCACGGTAGTTTACGTTAGATCCTTGTCGCTAGTTCGGCCTGTAGCTACAGTTTTTTAAGTCTGATATGATATTGTAGTTAAATACCACTTTGTAACATCCCAGTTGATGTTTATGGATTGCCAGAAGTTGACATATCTTTGAACGGATTTTTAAGGTAAAGGTACTGATCATTCTAATTAAACGTTACGTTTTTCGTTGTCTCGTTATCCTGGCGACGCAGCGTCAAGCATTTACGTTGACGATATAATGCTGTCGCTAAATTACTTACAGAGCTCTGTGTGTTGCCGAAAAGAAAATATTATTGGTTTATACGTTGTCAGTTAACGACGATGCTCATTTGTATGCTATTTTTTTTGGCAAGATGATCATGTTACTTTGGAGGCGACGTTGCACGTGGGATTTCGCAGATTTGTCATAAGTGTTTAAATCTCGATTTATTATTATTGGTTTGCAGCATTGAAACGTAGTTTTACGTTAAGCTTGACTACAGAGAATGCAAATGTCACTTATTCTTAACAAGTTCTGTACAGAATATTTTAATATATATATATATTTTTAATCTATTTTCTGTCTGTCTCAGTTTGTCTTTGGTGTGTGTGTGTATGTGTGAATTAAAATTCCTCACAAATTACAAATGCTATACTTTTTACCGATCGAGTGTGTTTGCCTCTCAGTTTTCAAGAGAGAGTTTTGACCAACTTTTGCTTGGTCGTGTTTTCAGGTAACGTTGGAAAATGCCGCTGCATGGAAAAATAGTCGTGATTAAGAGGAGCGGAGGAGACGGGACTGAGTTTCCTCTTACTGCGACATGTGTATTTGGAAGGTGAGAACTGTAACAAAAAAAAAAACAGCTTTCTGGGCTTTTTAAGTATGTCATGTCTTTGGAGAATTGGGTAAAATCCTCTTTTATCTTCTAAATATGGCTCTTGTTTATTCCCAAACGCAGCAACTGTGCTGCACATTTCAGATAAATAACAGACGACACATGTCAGTCTTTCGTTTATATGTTGGCCCTGAGAGGTGGTGTTAAAGCTCTTAGTATGGAGGAGGACCTTGAGTCGATGACCTCAGTTTACATGTGTGCTCTTGTTCTAACATAAAGTCCGAATATAACAGACTCGTATTACACATTTTAACCCTCCAATTCACACCCCCTCTTGAATTTTGCAACTTGTAAAGCTTCACAAACTTTTGTTTAATCACTGCTGCATGCCATATTATGTTGCCACATGTCCACTGCCTTAGCTGCGCTCCCCTTTGATCCCACAGGAGGCCTGACTGTGACATTCGTATTCAGCTTCCTCATGTCTCCAAAGAACACTGCAGGATTGACTTGAATGAAAATAAAGAGGTAACGGAGCATACTTAACATGTACATGTGAACCGACAGAAGTCGGTGTAACTCGCAGTGATATTGTGCTTTGAGCTACTTTGACTCCGAGGTGATTCTGTGTCTCCCAGGTCATTTTGACCAATCTCAGCTCGTCCAATCCAACGCGAGTCAATGGAAAGGACCTGCAGCAGGCTGAGCGCTTGAAACATGGAGATGTGATAACTATTATTGATCGTTCTTTCAGGTGAGCGTGAAAAAGAAACATCTTGGCACCTTTTCTCCTTGTCTCGATGTCAAAATGATTAAAAATGATTCCCAGCTGTTATTCAGGGTTTGATATTTTCCCCTTTCCCAGACCTTAAAGTGATACTCCGGAGTAGATTCACCCTAGGGTCATTTGAACCGTGACATCCAGCCAAGTAGCCCACCCGCAGTTTTTTCGATATTGGCTGAACATCAGCTGAGTTACTGAGTTATCCCGAATAGCTTAGTACAAGGGTTAATGGATCCTGGTCCGTATCTCCAAAATTACCACACTAAAATCACATGCCATGACACCAAACTTCTACAGTAGTACAAAGATGGTCTGTACTCACCAAACGATGCATTTGGAAATTTGAAAATAGTCCAGGAGTTTATTATTATCAACACAAGCCTGATAGCTTCTCTGCAGCTAAAGCTGCGTCGACGTCACTTCCTTGATCTGGGAGCTTCAAAGTAAGATGAGGGTTGATCTACTACTACTACAACAAAGCAAGGCTGCTCAATTTCTCCATTGATAAAATAATTTCACAACTCTACAACATAAAAAATTCATTAAAAAACATGTAGAATATAGCATATACTTTGTTGTCTACAGTAGTAGATCAACCCTCATCTTACTTTGAAGCTCCCAGCTCCCAGAAGTGACGTCGACACAGCTTTAGCAGCAGAAAAGCTATCAGGCTTGTGTTGATAATAATAAACTCCTGGACTATTTTCAAACTTCCAAATGCATCGCTTTGTGAGTACAGACCATATTTGTACTACTGTAGAAGTTTGGTGTCATGGCGTGTGATTTTAGTGTGGTAATTTTGGAGATGCTGCCAGGATCCATTAACCCTTGTACGAAGCTATTCGGGATAACTCAGTAACTCAGCTGATGTTCAGCCAATATCGAAAAAACTGCGGGTGGGCTACTTGGCTGGATGTCACGGTTCAAATGACCCCAGGTTGAATCTACTCCGGAGTATCACTTTAATGCCAGATGTGCACATTTTTAAGGAACGATCCAGTCTTTGTCCAGCTTTGGGACATTTAATTCTGCCGTTTTTCGGTATCGGTTACTGCTGGGAACAACATTTATTTATTTATTTATTTATTTTTTCCAGTCTCACAGGGGAAAAAGACAGCTGTTTGCACTGAATTGCATTGGGGTCACTGTCTTTTTTTCTTCGTGGTGGATCCCAGCAAGATCTCATGATTAGTTGTAATTATTTTTATTTTTTTTAGGTTTGAGTACCCACCAGCACCAACACCAAAGAAGAGATCATCTATTGGGGGCAAAGCTGAAACCCTCAAAGTAATAATTGCTCTTATTATTATTATTATTATTATTATTATTTATCACTACCTCTGCTATCCTAAATAAACTATATTTATTTAGTTATTTATTATTATGAGTTGGTAGTTGTATTTTTATTAGAATTGGTATTATTATTATTATTGTTATTAATATATAATCATTGTAAATATTACTAATTTTTTTAGCTACTTGACCAATTTGAATTTCCCCAATGAATAAAGTATTTTTCTATTCTATTCTATCCCCAGTCCTTGAATTAGTTTGCACTAATTATGAATGAGATGACTCTACAAATGTGCTGATGGAATAATCTCATGTCTAGGTTCGTCAGGATCAGCACGTGAGTGACACCCGTATTGCTGAGAAAGGAGAAAAGAGGCTCTCTGAAGTATCCACAGGTGAGATAGAAGTTGTGTGTCTGCTGCAGACAGCTCAGTATACAATGAATGGCATTAGTATATTGTAGATATGTGCATTCTTCAAATCAATATTTATGTTTAATGTTTTTTTTTAGACCCTCATCTCAAAGATGGAGCAAACCATGACAACATCCAACGATCCCTTGAGAAAACTTTGGAGTTGGAGTCCAAGGATGATGGTGGCCAGCTGCAAAGCAAGACCAACTCTCCCTTTGGCGATCTGTATCAAATGATCAAGAAATCTCTGGATGTCAAGACCCCCCGCAAGTTATCTGTCAGTATGGTTCAGACGCCTTCTTCGAGGTTTTGCACTCCCAAACCTGCTTCTGTCAGGAAGAAGAACGATGAAAAACCCGTCGCTCCCAAAAAGGACGAAGCCGCCGTCGTTGCTGGTCCCGAGGGTAAAGTCAGCGGCACCCCGCCGTCTGTTAAGAAGCAGGGGCAGCTCTTCAAGGTTCCCTCTGCTGACGGATCCAGAGCGGAAGAAGCTGGACGTGCGAACAAGTCTGAAGCAACTTCACCACGGAGAAGAAACGGCGCGACTCCCCAAAAGTTTGGTGCGTGTGAGGTCATTGGGCAAATCGCCGCTCAGAAACCCAAGTCGCCTCAGAGAAGAAGGAGCAAGGAAGCCCCACCAGCTAAGCCTGCAGCGGCAGAGGAACAAGGGGAGGAAGCCAAGACGTCTCCCAACATAGAGACTCCTCGGAGGTCATCGCCAAGAAACTCGGGGAAAGCAGAAAAAGGTTTTAATACAATATTGTTTATTCTTTTTTTCGTATTCTTTTTTGTGTGTTAATTTGAATTCCATTACTCAAACATGACTGTTAAGTAAATGTTTATAAGTTCACTTTTCCTTCTCAGAGTCCAAAAAGCGCAAGAGCGGAGAACTTGGAGCAGACGTGCCAACACAGCCAATGAAAAGGAAGCGCGTTTCCTTCGGAGGTCAACTGAGCCCGGAGTTATTTGACAAACGGCTGCCTCCTGACTCTCCGCTGCGCAAGGGAGCCGCTCCGCGGAGAAGCTTGTCGCTCTTTAAATCCAGGCAATCTCTCCTTAGACGAGCTTCTGTGATTGGCTTGGTCAAAGTAAGAATGATTGCTTGCACTTGCGTGTCTAATTGCCATATGTCATGGCCTCTTATTAAAAGTGTCTTTTGTCTTTTCATAGGAGCAAAGTCCTGCAAAAAGAAAGACTCCATCACCTAAGAAGACACCCAGGGCCAGGAGTGCTTCTCCCAAGACTCCAACTGGCAACAAATTACCCAAATCTAAGTCTCCTTCTCCCAAAGCTGCATCCCCTGGGAAGAGGTCGCCCAAGACGGCATCTCCTGCAAGTAAATCGCCCAAATCTGGGTCTGCTTCTCCCAAGGCAGCAACTCCTACAGAGAATTCACCAAAATCCAGGAGTCCATCACCCGCGAAGGGAAGATCTCCCTCTACAAGCAAAGTGGAAACTCCTAAGGTCGATAAACAGCCTAAAACTCCCGATCACACAGCTTCCAAAGTTGCTCGCATTGACAAAAGAAGGTCCTCTCTGGGATCTTCAAGTCCCGCCTCTGTGAAAAATGCCTCCCCGATTGGTGTGACACCAGCTAAAACCCCCGAGGATTCAGGAGTCCAAACCCCAACGGTGCAAGGTCGCTTCTCTGTGTCCCGCATCAGCACCCCCTCTCCGGCCGCAGAAGCCGGTGCCATCGCTGACCAGGAGCCTCTGCTCGCCGTCACCCCAAAAGTACCTCTGAAGAGGAAGAGCATGAAGAGCGCCTCGCGGAAGACTCCAAGTGTCGCCAAGAGTGCAGTGAAGCTACTGCAGAGAAGGAGTGGTATTTCACGGGCGTCCATGAGAGGTATTTTAAAAGATGCCTTGAAAGCGTATTGTATTACGAATTGAAAATGTAAAAAAAAAAAAAGTTTCCGATGTCAGTAAATCATTGTTTGTGTGTTCATGATTCTTAAAACTCTCCTTCCAGTCTTGAATTCCTGGGCAGACATTGTTAAATTTGGACAAACGAAGGCTCCAGTCGTGGCTCCCACAAAGAAAACGGTCGCCCAAAAGACAACGAAGAAGGCCGTGTCCAAACCACAGGTCAGTTTTTCTAGCGTTGGGTTAAACTTCACTTGTTTGGGGACCTTTTTTTTTTTTTTTTTTTTTTACTAAACTCTCAGTGATCATTAGTCAATACTTGTAGGAAGTGTTTGGATATACATGGCACCACAAGAGATCTGTGCTCATGACCCTAATAAGGTTGCGTATTTGTAAACTGAAAATAATTCTCTTTCTCAACGTGTCAGACTCCTGCCAGGAAACTCAAGGGTATCGTGAGCACCGGACATGCAGATTCACCCGTCACCATCGTTGTGGGCAGAGCTCACAAAAGAGTTGCGAACCCAATCGGAGCGGCGCCACGAGTGGTCACCAATACTGCACTCTTCCCACAGAACATGAAAATGGACGAGGATTTGACTGGTAAGTTGCCTCTGATCCGTCGTAACAAACGGGGACAGTTGCTCCGCTCCCGTTCCGGCCTTAAGTTTGTAGCTTCTTATGTTTTTGGTTTGTTTTTTTTCCAGGTATTTCTGAGATGTTTAAAACTCCTGCAAATGAGAGGAGGAGGGGGAGATCTTTCATCAGTGAGGGCAGTGCCACACAGACGCCAGCGGGCGGTCAGGGCTCGTGCGTGATTGAACCGTCGGTGCTGAACACACCAGAGGAGCCAGGTAACCTGTGTTATTAAGGGTGGACAAGAATTTGAAATATTTGTCAGAATAAGCTTGCTACGACTTAGGTGAAAATATATCTACATGCTTCTTCTTTCTTCTACTTATAAGTGATGGACTCAGACCTAAATTTAAAAAAAAAAACACATTAAGGCAGTAACAAAGTCAGCCTACTATCACCTTAAGAATATATCAAGGTTAAAGGATCTGATGTGTCAGCAGGACCTGGAAAAACTAGTCCATGCCTTCATCTTTAGTAGGCTTGATTACTGTAACAGCATCTTTACAGGTCTACCTAAAAAGTCAGTTAGACAACTGCAGCTTATTCAGAACTCTGCTGCTCGAGTCGTCACCAAGACCACATCAGTCCAGCTCTGAGGTCTTTACACTGGCTGCCTGTCCATCAGAGGATAGACTTTAAAGTTCTGATGCTGCTCTATAAAGCTCTGAATGGTCTAGGACACAAAATACATCAGTGACCTCCTGACCCAGTATGAACCTTCCAGACCCCTCAGGTCATCTGGATTTGGTCTTTTATCAGTTCCCAGAGTCAGCTGCATTCAGCTTCTATGCTCCACATGTCTGGAGCAAACTCCCAGAAAGCCTCAGATCAGCAGAAACACTCGGTGTATTTAAATCCAGGTTGAAGACACACCTATTTTCAGCTTCATTTGAATAGAGCTCCAAATCTGAAGCTTGAGTTTCAAAACTTACTCACATTTTAACTACTGATTTCATCTATTTCTTTCTTTTTTGTTTAGAATTTAAATCGTGCTTTTTATTTCTACCGTTTTAATGTATCTGTAAAGCACTTTGAACCACCTTGTTGTTGAATTGTGCTATACAAATAAACTTGCCTTATCTTACAGGTGAGATGATGGTGTCTCCGCTGAGCGTTGCATCCACAGTGAAGAGTAGAAAATACAACAGTGAGGCGGTCCAACGCCTCCTTGATGGAGATCAAGAATCTAGCTTCACTGATGACACTCCCGCCTTGGAAGTTCAGTCAGAGTCTCCTGGACAGCAGCGCACAGATTTGAAGACGACTTCTGTATCTACTCCCGAACAGAAGCCAGACCCACCAGAGTGTCTCCCCGGAGTCAAGAGGAGCCCAAGACAGAAAGCTGAACCTTTAGAGGACCTCAGAGGGAAGATCCTGAAAACTCCTAAGCAGAAAGCAGAACAACCAGAATGTCTCACGGGAGTCAAGAGGATCATGAAGACTCCAAGACAGAAAGCTGAACCTTTAGAGGACATCAGAGGAAAACTCCTGAAAACCCCTAAACAGAAGTCTGAGCAACAAGAGTGTCTAACTGGAGTCAAAAGACTCTTTAAGACCCCAAAACAGAAGGTTGAACACCTTGAGGACCTTCGAGGAAAACTTCTGAAGACCCCGAAACCCAAAGAGGTCGGTGACGTGAGTTTGGATGGTGTTCAGGAGCTTCTTCAGACACCAACACCAGTGCCGAAGTCCGACAGCCAGTCTGAAATAACAGATGTGAAAACGCCACTCGCAAAGGAGTCCCAGGCGGTGTGTCTCGCCGGCGTCGTGGGAAAGATGAAGACGCCCGAGGATAAGAGTTCTCCGGTTGAAGATGTGGTCGGCGCGAAGAGGCTCGCCAAAACTCCCAAACAGAAGAGTGAGCCTGTCGAGGAGAACTTCGGGCTCAAGAGGCTGATGAAATCGCCCCGGCCGATGGGCTGTCCTCCAGTGGAAGACTTTGAGGGACTTCAAGAGCTCATGGAGGAGCCACCAACCGACCCATCAGGTCAACTGGAGCCAAGCAAGGTAACAATTGAAACGCTTGCATCTATATATTCAAATACTTCAGTGAGGTGAAGTATTTATTTTTCTCTCAAATGATTGTTTTCTTTGTTTTCTCTCTTTTACAGAATGAAGATCTAATGATGATGGAATGTGGTGTCCAAGAAACAAAAGGTTGGATTTGATGAAAATAAGATTAATTGATGAGTGAAATAATTAACTTGGTAAAAACTTGTGTATTTTTTTCTTCTTCTTCTTCTTTTCTCCCTCCTAATTGTAAAACCAGACGCAAATGAAGGTGCCGAGACGGTCTCAGCCATACAGCAGCAGGAACCCGAAGTGGATGCGGGGGGTGAGATTTCCCCCTCAGTGGAGGCATCTGCCACCGATGGTAGCCCCCAGAAGAAATCTGTTCGAGGAAGAAGGGCAAAAGCCACCGAAGCTGTGGACAAAACGGAGGCACCGGAACCTTCTGAAGTCATCGCTGCTCCAGTCAGAGGAAGAAGAGCAAAGAAAACCGAGGCTGCGGCGCCACCTGCTGTCAGACACAGAACAAGAGGTGGAAATCCAGACACCCCTGAAAACCAGGACGTTGAGCCCACAGTGGAAGAAGGGGCCCCGCAGCCTTCTGAAGTTGCTCTTAAGCCTAAAAGAGGAAGAAATGCCAAAAAAGTTCAAGAGGTCGCCACCGAGGCTGAAATGACTCCAGAACCCGAGAGCGAACAGAGCCAGTCGGCTGACGTCGAGCACAAAGCTAACGAGGCCCCCGCACCACCGGAGAAGGCCGAGCTGAAGCCCAGGAGAGGAAGAAAAGCTAAACTCCCCGAACAGCAGCAGACTGAAGATGTTCCACCAGCCGACATCCAAAAAGGTAAGTCATCTTTCATATTGGTTTGAACAAAGGGTGATTAAAACTATTTTGACCCCACATGCAGAAGTCGGCGGGGTTTCAGTAAATGTCTTGCATTCCTCAAAGTGTTCATTATTGTGTACGTGACATTAATCAAAAGTAAGACATGGGAGGCTCGAGTTGGGTAAATGTGACTCACTCTCTCCCTCGCTCTCATTGTTTTTAAAAGCAGATGCAAGCAAAGCCGGCAGTGAGCCGCCAGGTGGAGTTGATGAAAATCAATCCGAGGCCGTGGCAACTGTTGTCCAGGCAACTGAAACTGAGAATTTACCCGACACGGAGACAACAGCTTGCAAAGTCACAGAGACGGCCGTGGTTCAGAAGAAACCTGCACGAGGCCGAAGAGCAAAGCTGGTGGAACCTAAAGAAGACGAGGACCAACACGAGGCTGCAGCATGTGCAAATGAGCCGGTTGTTCCTGCTCCAGTCAGAGCAAGAAGAGGGAGGAAAATGGAAGCTGCAGCACCCCCTGCTGTTAAACAGATGACAAGAACCAGAAATGCAAAGTCCGATCACTCAGCTGTTGAAACCCAAATGATAACGGAGATTTCCACCGAGGTTGCCAGTTCCCCGGCTCCTCTGATGGACACCATTCAAGAGAACAACGACTCTGTAACCCCAGAAGAAGAAGTCGTCCCGAAGCCACTCAGAGGGAGAAAGACTAAACCAACACCCTCCGAGACAGAGAATGTTGAACAGGAACAGCCCGTTCCCCCCGCTGCCGGAAAACCCAAGAGAGGCAGAAAGGCTAAACCCGATGCTGTCGAACCAGATGAAGTGGCGGAAGACACAGTTGTCAACGTGGAGACCAAGCAGCCGTCTCAGCCTCCAGTCAGGGCAAAGAGGGGAAGAAATGCCAAACAGGAGGAGGATAAAACCCCTTCACTGGAGGCTCCTAACTCCCAAGAGCCTGCTCAAAAATTAAGGAGAACAAGAAAGACTGAGCGGGACCCTGTAGAACCAAAAGAAGACGTCCAAACCATAGAAATGGCTGCTCCAGAGAAGGCAGAAACTCCACTTGCTAATGTAAAAACAACTGAACAGGCTAGTGTGGCTACAAAGCCCAGGAGAGGAGGGCGAAAAGCAAAACCAGACGCCGAGAGTGTAAGTCCGGTGGAGTCCACCGAGCTCAAAGAGGTTGGCTCAACAGACCAACCCAAACGAGGGAGGAGAGAAACCACGGTCACTGAGGAAGCTGCCGATGCTGAAAATCCTGAGCTCGAGCAACAGCTCGGAGAGGAGAAAAACGCAGAGCCATGCATCCAAGTCCTAAAATCCAGCAGGGCAAAGGGGGTCAAAACCAAAGCAAAAGCTGAGGTTTCACAAGCTATTCCAGCGAAGAGGTCGCGTCGAGGTGCAGCTCCTCCTCTCGAGGAGAGCAGCGAAGAATCCGCAGTGCTGGCGTCAGAGTCTACCCCGGGACCGGTCGAGCCAGCAAAAAGGGGGAGACGAGGTGCTGCAAAGCCCTCAGCAGACGAGGCCCAGGACACCGCCAACCAGGCCGAAGACTCAAGCAAAGCTTCTGTCGACGATCCGAAGGTGTCCAAAAGATCCGTCAAGTGGAAACTGGACCTGGAAGTCTTCGACGTTCCAAAAGCAACGCCGGTTAAGGCCGCTCGGGGTAGGAAGTCGAAAGCTGCAAGCCAAGTTGACACCGAAAGCAAAACCATGTCAAAGGATGCCAACCAAACTGAAGAGGATGATCTCTCAGCTGAAGTTGCGGAAGCTCAGCCCGTGAAGAGAGGCAGGCGTGGAGCCAAAGTTGCTGATGTGACGAGCAAGGGAGGCCCTAAAGAGGTGGAAGCTGAGCCGCAGCCCAAAACCCGGCGAGGAAGATCAGCTAAGAAGTAGATGCGTCTGTATATAGTCTTCATCAAAATTACTGTTTTTCCTCGGGCTTTTTGTACTTGTCATTGTTTTGTTTTGTTTTTTAGATTTTAAGGCATTGTAGTGAGTAGTTTTATCGACTGAAAATGAAGCACTGCTTTTTGCTCCAGTACAGCAGGGATTATTGTTTAAGCCTTTAATTTGTTTTTGTTTTTTGACAAGTTGTATGTTATTCTTCATCAAATCTTCAAATATTTTATAGTTGTGGGGGGAAAAAAGTGTTTATTAAATTTTTTTGTACTACAATGGAAAGACGGGTGCGATTGTTTTCTTTATCAGCACTTGTGGCAGCTTTTCTTGGATACGGCTGCACAAAAGGTGGCTTTTTATGACTGACCAGATGGCTTCGAGGCATTTTATACTAATTCAGGTCTTTTTGCATCTCAAAGTAAAGCTAAGTCATTGGTTAGTAATTTCACGTTACATTTTTGTAGATTGATGATCAGCACCGACGTGTTAGAGAAAACCTCCTCTCTGATTCTTTAATGGTCCACCAAAATGCTCTCCTGACTAGCATCCTTGCAGCTGTTTAGACTTCTTTGGTTGTTCCTCCTCTGGTGCAGACTGTGACAACCTGCTGCTCTTCTGGTCATATTTTGGTGTTTCAGCTGGAGTTTTCTTAGCTGCTGTCGAGGTGGAGTTCTCCACAGACAGTTGTGCACTTTTTGAAAGAGGGATGTGCCTGTTCTAAAGAGTTCAAGACAGAAATATATTAAGCTTCAGCACTGGGGGGAAAAAAACTAGAACTCTTAAGTAGAATATAGTAAACTAGGGGTATGTTCATCAAACTCGGCTATCTGTTCCAGAACAGCTAATCGCAATGATCAAACGGTAAATTCTATAAAAGACTTGTCACTGAAACAGCTGCTTTTTGGTTTCCATAATATATACATAACAAATTTAGCTTTTTAGTACGGCATATTTAGTTTTAACATCTTCCTGATCTTTTTTTTTTTTTTTTAAGTGTTCCTTATAAAATTGATGATTATTTTTGACAGATTGACCGTCCTAAGGGTATCCTAATGTCTTCTCTTGGTGCCACCGTTGAGCAGTTTGTTCAGTCATGGGTGAGCACTTTTCCTGTAGCCTTCGGTTTTGCCACTTTTCTGCATGAAACGTCATCACTTTCACAAAGGTCCTTAAAACAAAGAGAATTCACCTGTTTGTTCATTGATGAAAACCTATCGAATATTGTTAATCTCCGGAGTGGAAAAAGTCTGAAGCAATAGCTGCATATGAAGAACCTCTCAAAGTAGCAGTTCTCCACATGGTCTTAGATTACACCCTAAAAAAAAACTTGACTTGAAGAATATACCTTGACATTCCTTTCATGCTATGAATTGAAATAGCCACTATTGCTCACACAAGTTCCCTTTTGTCTGTTTCATATATTTGAAATGTCTTTGCAGGAGATTGTTACTGCAGGAAAAATCCAAACTGTTTCTTTACTTTTATAAAATCTGAATAGCTAGGACTAGGTTTAACAAGTTATTGTCCCTGTTTAAGAAGTACTGTAACACCCATTCAGGCTAAAATTTCAATTATCATATAAACGACAAACAGCATGGTTAAACATAAATGGGGATTTATGTTTAACACGTGTATGAAAAACGGTTGGGACCAATATTACCTTCATATATATAACGACATATCCTCAATAAACAGAGCTACGTTCATGTCTGACCTACCACGGGGAACCTTCTTGAGAGCGACACGTGAACAACACGGACAGAGTTCGGAGACGGACGGGACACAAAACGCAGATCGAACGTTGGAGGGAGATTTGAGAGGCGCGTGGAGGACGTCCTTCCTCACACTTAACTTTGGTTTCACTCCCATATTATCATAGTTTTGTTTTATATTGTATTTTACCGTCATGTCATCAGACATAAAAACGACACCGAGGGGGTTTCACTGCACCCTGTGCAACGTCAACTTACCCAACGGTAAGCTAACGCAGCCACGCGCAAGTTTACACGAATGGTGGATGTTAGAAACTTGCTCAAGGCAGGTTGCTAACTTCGTTTCCCAAGAGAAATTCTAGTTCCCTGAAATCATACAACATGTTAAATAAATTATTTATATTGTGTGTTACTTCCATTACTTCACCCATACTCGTATACACATGTATAATCTGATGAAGAGTTGAGCGCATTATACACTACCTGGACTAAAAAGAGAAGCCATTTGTTGTTTTGATCACTGCATGCATTTGCCGTGCCGTTGTTTGGATGACCTTATGCAATGCACCAACATTAATTTGCACCCATGCGCTGGGTTACTTTCTGACCAAGAACCTGGAACTGTCAGACCATTGAGTGTGGTCTTCTCCAGCCTGTGTCAGAGATTCTCAGTGGGATTCAAGTCTGGACTCTGAGACCATCAGTCCTTATGTTAAAATAAAGATGTGTCAACTAACATCATTTTGGGGCTCATAATTAGCTGAATGTAGAGCTGACTGACTGAAGTAAGCCCAGATCATACCCCCAGCAACATTGGGTAGCACACTAAGAAGTTTTCCTCAAGGCTACACGGGTGCTTTGTCCCAATATCTTGAATTATCTTTGCTTTGCGTGCGCTAACATGCTCTGACTTTCCCTTTTAAACATTTCTGTGAGTTCTGCTGTGACTTTTTCCTCAATTTTATCTTTTACCAAATGTTTACGCGAGCGAGATCTTTTTACATTTTGATGATAGTTCACCACCACCCTTCCGGGGTTTTACATTGTGTTTGACAGTTCTGTTAGTCTCAACATGCTCCTCTTCGTTTTTTTTTTTTGTTTGTTTGTTTGCTTGATGCAGACCAGCAATTTGACCCATCTGAAACCGAGTGACGCCGTTTCTACAACTTTTTTTTTTTTTTTTTTTTTTTTTTTTTTGCTTCGGTTATTTTTCTTAAAGGAATAGTTCGGGATATTTGACATGAATCTGTATGGCATCACCATAACCAGTGTCGTGCATTCAAACTGACTTACCCCCGACAGTGTCCTGTGAGCCGAGTTCTTGTCCAGTGTTGGTCAAGGCGAAAGTAGTCCGGCTTGTTTGCTGGGGTCAAGAAATTAGCGCGTTTTTCTTCCCAAAACAGTACGTGTGCTAAAGAGTGATTTATTTCATCACAAAAACCGAAGCCGGCAAAAGTCACTCCTCGTTATCACTTGGGCCCTATACTGTCTCTCATTGTGTATCAGTGCGCACGTCATTCTGACCGCGAGCTGTGCGCACGAGTTCACTTTGTTTACTGCTCGGGAAGATGTCTGACAACGAGAGCGACGAGGAATATATTGACTTCCGTTCAGAGCCAAGGGGGTATCTTTATGAACCCGTTTATACTGAGGAGGAAGTTCGCCAAATGGACTTAGATCGGGCAGAAAGAGAGAGGGTGGACAGAGAAGTGATGGAAACAGAAGCTGGAGCCACTGCTGGAGCTGCGATACCCAGGGTGGCCGACAAATCCTGGTGCACTTGTTTGAAGTGCGAAGTAATGCAGACAGAGGTGGAATGTTACTGCTGACACGAGTGGGATTTAGTTATGCCCCAGATACAAAACATTTCCATAGATGAGGATGTCGGCGGCCGCGGGACAGCTGCTGCCTGCATCACAAATAACGGTGACTTCCCTGCACTCCTGAATGCAGGCGTCTGAGAACTTTTTTCCATGTTCCCAAGATCAACTGGAAGAGGCGTCCCAGACCAGCTGGACCCGATGGCCAGTTGTCTGCAGAGTAAGTGTTGAGCACTGCCAAAGAACAGAAAGACTCGTGCGCACAGCTCGCGGTCAGAATGACGTGCGCACTGATACACAATGAGAGACAGTATAGGGCCCAAGTGATAACGAGGAGTGACTTTTGCCGGCTCCGGTTTTTGTGATGAAATAAATCACTCTTTAGCACACGTACTGTTTTGGGAAGAAAAACGCGCTAATTTCTTGACCCCAGCAAACAAGCCGGACTACTTTCGCCTTGACCAACACTGGACAAGAACTCGGCTCACAGGACACTGTCGGGGGTAAGTCAGTTTGAATGCACGACACTGGTTATGGTGATGCCATACAGACTCATGTCAAATATCCCGAACTATCCCTTTAAGCTCTGTTTATGCTTTTTCAATGACTGTCTTTCCAGTTCTCTGCTTTCACATTTGGCATGTATCCTCTTGTGGTACTAATAAAGACCTGTCTCCTACGATCTCATCTTATGACCTCAGGGTGTGTCTTCCAACATGGTTGTTTAAAGAAAGAGAAGCTCCTCGCAGCATCAGTAAGAGTTTAATATGTTGTTGCCAGATGAAACGCATTCATCGCTGCTGCACTTTAGTTTTCGTTTTGTTTTGTTTTTAATGACTTGCAGGTCCGAGCTTGGATCAGCACGTGAAGGGGCGGAAGCATCAGACGCTGAGCACTGTGCGAGCCACCAGGAAGACCCAAGAGGAGCACAGTGTGTTTGTCAGTGGCGTTAAGCCTGACATCTCTCAGACTGACATAACTGAGTACTTCCATAAGTTTGGGACTGTCGCAGATGTTATCATGGATAAAGACAAGGTCAGACGGCTGCATACAACGAGATGCATCTTTATTATTCAACGCTATGCCCTGCCTTACCGTGTTATTGCTAACAAAGTAGCATCCATTTTGAGATGGCTGACAGTGTGCTCTGTCTAAGCTTTGGGAAAAGTTACTGACGACCCGCTGATGATGTCTGCTTGCTCTCACAGGGGTTGTATGCCATCGTGCAGTTCGGTGAGACTGAAGGCGTACAGCGAACTCTGTCCTGTTCAGAGCACCAGATAAAAGGCCTAAAGCTGCGTGTCAAACAGCGGGAGAAGAAGGAGTTCAAGTTGATTTCCAAGAATAAGAACGACCCCCACAACCTCCAACGAGTGTTTGATCGCCTTAAACCTGAGCTGTGTCAGTTGGCATCTGTAAGCATTGGTTTAGCAGCTTTTTTAAAAAAAAAAAAGTTTTTTATTTATTTAATTATTTTTATATATATATATATATATATATATATATATATATCTCGTCTGCTCTCTCATACACATACTGATACAATTCTCCTGCAGGTGGAGGCACAGATGCAGTACACAGTTGAGCGATTTCAGCTTGGAGAAAACGAAAAGAAGGCCCGAGGCTTGCTGGTTCAGCTCCTTCAAGAGGTTTTTGTGGAATTTTTCCCAGGTGACCCCTTTGTAATATCTACTAGAAATACAGTGTGTCTCACATGATGATAGACACAATAATACAATAATGCAAAAAGTTGCCTCACTTTTGACTCACATTTCCATGCGTCGCAGACAGCCAGGTTCTGCCCTTCGGTTCATCCGTCAACACTTTTGGCATCCACTCCTGTGACTTGGACCTGTTCTTGGACCTTGAAAACACCAAGGTGTTCCAAGCCTGTGCCAAGACCACCACAGACCAGGTCTGCCATTTGTAAAAGGTTATTTGCCAGGGATTTACAATCCACACGTTTCATGCTAAAACCTCACTCAACGCGACCTCAACAGATGCTCGCTCTGTAGTGAATTTGGTCCCCTCGCTCTTTTTCAGGCAAGCGAAGGAATGTCAGACGATGGCCGTTCTGAGGACTCCATCCTGTCAGATATCGACCTCTCCAAAGCATCTCCAGCGGAGGTGCTGGAGCTTGTGGCAACCATCCTGAAACGCTGCGTTTCCGGCGTGCACAAGGTCCAAGTGGTCAGCACCGCCCGTCTCCCTGTCGTCAAGTTCCATCACCGACAGCTCAACCTGCAGGGGGACATCACCATCAACAACAGGTCAGTAGATTGATTTCTTTTTGGGGGACATCTGCCTTATGATAATGCATCAGACGTCTTCAGACTTGGTGAGAAATGCTTCAGATATGTTCGGTGAACACAGTGAGTGAACGCTTTTCTTGGATCTGTATCCCTCGACAGACTGGGAGTGAGGAACACCCGCTTCCTCCAGCTGTGTTCAGGCATGGAAGACAGGCTGAGACCTCTGGTGTACACCATCCGCCACTGGGCCAAACAGAAGCAGCTTGCTGGTACGGTGCAGTAATTAGTTAATTATTTATTTATTTTGAAGCATTTAGATGCATTTTTAAACATAGAGTTTGTGTGTCATGGTTATCTGTGCATTTAGGTAGTAATTTCATCCTTTGGTCAGCAGATGTCAGTAGAACCACGCTCACTTCCTCTGATCAAACTGTCTGAACACACATCACTGTATTCTTTTTTTTTTTTTTTTTTGGTGCCTTGCTTTGAAAGCTTTGGTCCAAATAAATACATCACAATTGCAGCCCTTTGTGTGTATGGGCAGTGATTCCTGATATCACATGAAATCCTTATTAAGGGTGTTCTTCAGTTAAGAGCACAGCAATTACCTCGACTCCTGGGCCATGTGTCGCTTGTTCCCTTTGAACTATAGTCTCGATGCTGCCACTGCACCTTTCATCAAGGCAGAGTTAGGAAAGCACGACGGAATAAATGCCGTGTTAAGGTGCCGTTTTCATCCAAACTAGGATCTCGGAAGCAATTGCTTTGATCAGTGACGCCAGTAATAACAGAAAATGGTTGTACGTCAGAAATAAGTTTGCTATCTTCAAAATCAAACAGAGCACAATAAACGTGTCGGTGCCAAAGGGTGTTCTTGGGTTTACATCATGTCCATGGATTCATTGAGAGGACTCCGGTGACACGTTGGCACACACACACACACACACACACACACACACACACACACACACACACACAAAAAAAAAAAAAAGTTTTGCCACCTGTAACATCAGTGCAGTGCATCTGTTGCCAGACTTCAGCTTCCCTCTGCGCCATTACCGACCTGTTATCTGCAAATACAACTGCGTGGCCGTTTTCTGATTACAGCTTGTTCCTGTCATCAACCTGTGACACCCCCCCCCACCCCCCCCCCCCCCCACCCCCACGTAGGTAATCCCAGCGGTGCCGGTCCGCTCCTCAACAACTACGCTCTCACACTGCTGATCATCTTCTACCTTCAAAACTGCGATCCTCCTGTTTTCCCCACCGTGGACCAGCTTAGAGCCATGGCATGTAAGTGCTGCATTTGTCCCAGTTTGTGTCTCTGCACCGTGATGAGTGCGTTTGACCTTTTCTAACCCATAATTACGAGTTTTTCTGGTTTTTACAGTGCACAGTGAAAATGAGTACACCCCTGTTGAAAAGTAACATTTTGAACAATATTTTAATACACACACAAGTTATTCCCAAAACGTGCATAGAGTAAGTTTAATACAACATCTGTTCAGCTTACAACAGAAAAGAAAGGTCAATAATATAACTTAAATGACATATTTGTCCATTTTTTGTGAAATTATGCTGGTGCAAAAGTGAGTACACCCCTATGTTAAACTCCCTGAGAATGGGCCGTGTTGGCCCGAAATGTCATGAAATGAAAAGGCATTAAAAGGGAGGTCATCGTTGTGCGTTTCATTCTTGCCTTACATTGAAATTTTACATTTTGAGTCTGCACCAGGCTAAAAGAGACGTGTGTGAGATTTGACTGAAATCCTATGGAGAGTATCATGATCTGCTTCAGTAGTCACAGTACATGTTGACAAGCATGTTTCTTTTGGTGAAATTCAGCTTCCTACTGTTGATGGCATCCATACAGCCCCAAACCATGTCACTCCCACTACTATGCTTGACTTTAAGCATGGGGCACTTTTCTTTGTACAAATCACTTTTTACCACCACACAGGCTTGACACCATCGAAAGCAAATTTGTTTATCATTGTCTCATCAGAGACAAACAAACTAAGGATATGGATTGCTGGAACCATGTCCTGTGATCTGATGACACCAAGATGAACAAATTTGAATAACTTGTGTGTGTATTAAAATATTGTTCAAAATGTTACTTTTCAACAGGGGTGTACTCATTTTCACTGTGCACTGTACGTGTAGAAAGTGGCAAACGCTCGGCTCAGGAATGACTCGTCCCAGCCTGCAGGACCTTAACATTTGTGAGATTTGGTTGAAGAAATATTGGCGAGCAGTCGAGGAAACGTTTTCAAAGAATTCAACTTTTTTCTTTTTTTTGCCCCAAACCTAAAAAGCGATGATGCATTGAGCAGGATATTGACAGTATGACATTTAATCTGACTTAAGCAGATTAATAAAACCTCTTTAACCCATCTAGACCACTCGACGTACAAAAGAAGTCTCAGATTCTTTAACACGCGCCTCCCTTCTGCATTCCTTTGAAGAGCAACTCTTCTTTGTTTCACTTTACAAACAGATTTACGAGGAGCCGCCACGTCCCTGGAGTAAGACGGCAGTTAGAATGATTGCTGTTTTGAGAATCGGAGGCATGCTGAAGCTAAAAGCTATTCAGAATGCATATAAAGCAAGCCGACCCTAAAAACGTCTCATAGCATTTTGAGCGAGAGCCATACCGTCCTAAGAGCTTAGAAAATTTCTGATTCTCTAAACTGAGAGCACTCCAACTGCGGTCTACTGCATTTAAGACACTCAAAAGTTCCTAACACAACCGCACTTAAGAGAAAAGCTAAATATCCCTTTCAGTAGTTTTAACGAGCAAAAGGGGGAAATAACAGGAAGGGTCGGTGCGTCAAACTAAGGTGACGTATAAAGTCTCCAAACCCGTCTGCGAATGGAGCCTTTTTGTGTTTTGAAAAATGAAGCCTATATAGATCGAGTCAGTCGAGTCGGATATTTTCTGCTTTATTTGTGTGAGTGCCGTCCGCCAAAGCAGCTGACGGCAAATTGGAAACAATCGATGGGGGTAAAAATGATGGAAGAGCGGGAAAGTTATCACATTATTGGGAGGTTTCGATCAAGAGGAGGGTGCTAACGATCCAAGTCAATTAGGTTTAACGAGAAGTACAGTAAGGTTAATTAATTCCAAACATGCACCCTGAGGGGGGATTGTATTGTTGAGGAGCTGTAAACCAGGATATGATGGTGTATTCTTTTCCTGTGACGTATGAAGGGATGTGGCACATTTATCTTACACCGCGCCCCAAATTAAAATGAAATATCTCTTTTATAACAAATTGATTAAATAGTTGGGGTTGCAGTTTGGGAAATGAGATCAGGGGAGAGAGAACCAATGCTCTGAAAAAGGCCCGTTATAGAATCCAAAAGTGCCTCAGGAAAGTATTACTGCAGGAATTATCCAGCCTGTGTTTGATTTTATTTTTTTTAACACTTTCTGATTAGTTGTCACCTTCTGTGTGTCGGTTTCAAGTTTACAAAAGATATAAAAGAGAAAAAAAACAATCTGATATGACCTAGTGATTGTATTTTCATTGCAGACCTCTACACTTTAAACAGGGAGAGTGTACATTTCTTATTGGCAATGCAGGCAAAAGCATTTAATATCCGACTTCCCACTGGAACAGGACGCCTGGTTTCTGGTTTCTCTTGGTAGCTCAGTGTTCCACGTGTTACCTTTTTAGTTTGTAAGGCTTTTTGCAGCCAGATTGAAAGGATTTGCATTTATGTCATAAGTTCAGCTTCATATTGTTTGTTTCCCTCAGTGATTTCTTTATTAATCTCTTGTCAGGTGAGGAGGAAGAGTGTGTGATTGAAGGCTGGAACTGCACCTTTCCCAGTCAGCCTATAGCTGTGCCTCCGAGCAAGAACACACAGGACATCTGTAAGTGTTTTAAAGAAAAGGAGGGGGGAAAGTGTTGACTACGATTCCCCTCGTTAAACACAGCTAAACGCTGTGCCTATGTCTTATTCTTAAACCCGCATGTTGTGTCTTCTGCTTTCTCTGTCCAGGCTCGCTGCTCGCTGGCTTCTTCTCCTTTTATGCAAATTTCGATTTTGCCAGCAGTGTCATATCTCTTAGGGAGGGTCGGGCACTGCCAATCATAAATTTCCTCGGCCCCAATAAAGAGGATGAGGTGATGCAGGAAGAACAGCCCACCAAGGCTCATCACCACGGTCCCAAACTGGGCCCCCTGAATCTCTTGGACCCCTTTGAGCTCTCCCATAACGTGGCAGGAAACCTGAACGAGCGCTCTCACCGCAGCTTCCAGAAGGAGTGCCAGGACGCCGAAAAGTACTGCCGCAGCCTGCAGTACCAGCGCAAGTCCGCTAAAGGGAAGTCATGGGGGCTGGTGCGCTTGTTTACCCCACATGGGGAGGTCTCACACGCCAAAACGGAGCATCTAACCATCAGCATCCCCTTCAAGTCGGCATCGCTGCCAGATGTGCTGCGCGACGAGCTGCACACGGCGGGAGACGGCTTCCGGCTGCTGTGGTTCCAGAAAGTTTGTTCCGCCGTGGAGGGAGTGTTGAAAACGGTTCTCAAGTGTCACCTCGCTGCCTCCGCAGATGCCGTGTTTGGTGAGGATTCAGATGTTACCGCTGAGGAAATGGAAACCACATCTGCTTCCCTGGACTCATCGATGAATGACAGTGTTGAATCTCAGAAGGAGAGCAGCCCACTGGGCGCAGTTGTTGTCGGCGCCAAGAGGTCACTGTCCTCAGGCAGCGATGCTTCCGCGTCGCCTCCAGACAAAAAGCCCAGATTGCCAAAAAGGCGGAAGCCTGAACTCCCCCCGTGGATCTGTGTGCAGAAGCACATGGTGTGGGCCGGCAGGAGAAAAGTGAGGAGGGAGCTGGTTAAAGACGCAGACTCGAGGCCAGAGGGCAGCTGTGTGGAGCTGGAGTCCCAGGTCACCGCCTCAATCTTTGAAAAAGAGCCGGAACTTAAGGAGCCTTTGGAGTTTAAAGTTCAGCCCCAGATGGTGGGTGGGACGGAAAGCACAAAGGCTGTGCTCAAGTTGGAGCCAAGCAGTAACACGGCAGGAGTTTTTCATGACTTCTTTCACTTTCTGGAGGCATTCTTACCCAAGATGGTAGAGACGATGCTGGAGAAGGAAGCGGGCAGTGCTTAAACTTAACACCGACTGTAGATATCTGTCCCCATCTTTTTCAAACCTGCCGTAAATGAGCACAGATTGAGCTGTTGTTCTATATTCAAGCACCCATGAGTTTATTATAGATATTGGCTTTGTCAGAATGTTGAGTTTCCTTTCTTTCTTTTTTACTTTTCCCTCCTTCTTGTTCTTTCAAAGACTCATACTGTGTAGTTTTACTAACACGTTTTACAGTGTTATCATGTTCTGATTAAGCCTTCTTTTATGTTTGCGACCTGGCTTGTTTTCTGTTATATTTCTGTTTAAAAATGATAAAAAATGATCTGCTGTTTTCTGCAGGCCTTTGTGTTTCTTCGTGGAGCAGTTTCGCTGAGTCGGGGCTATATTTACATGTCATTCATTCAAGCATCCTCTTGAAAGAAATGGTTTTATTAAAAGGTCCGTTATTATTAATGTTGCACAAAATAAAAAAAATGGGTTGGTGCTTTAATTTAACTTGTTTGGAGGCTTTCCCAAAAGCCTTTAGTAAGTCGGGTGTCTGCTGGTATGACTGAGACGGATGATTGTAATTACTCCGGCAGGCAGCTGCTTTATTACAGCAGGACAAGTGGGACCTGAGTGATGCACAGAGCTCCTGTGTGCTGATTAACACCATTCGTCTCGCTTGTTAAGGAGAAAGAGATGACAAGGAGATTTGAGAGGCCTCCTAGATGTTGATATGGCACTGCTTCACGTTACTGACGGGGTGTTTGTTGTCGTGTAATTAAAGATGAAACAGTTTGTTACCCCAGAACTTGATGACGGTGTCTGTGTTCAACGCAAATGATTTTCAGTGTCTTAATGTTTCGTTGCATTTAGAAACGATAAACAAATCTATAATCTATAACATTCTGAAAAAGAGAGGCAAAGAAACACTGGTTTGCAAGATTTATAAGTAAAGATGGAGAATTCAGCAGCAGATTAATTTGGTGAGGGTGTCGAGGTTGGATATAAAAGGAGCATCCATCAGCGGCAAAGTCTTTCCCAAGCAAGGACTTGTTGATGATTCAGTACCAAAATATCAGATTTTTTTTCCACACGGAATAGATGAAGGGAATCTGGGAAAATCTCACTTTGTAAAGGCCAAGCACTGAAACCCCCGCTGGACACGCGTGACCGTCACCACCATAATACCTCAGGCGGCACTGTTAGAAACTGGAGCTACCTTGGAAAAAACAAAAAAAACACAAACAGCAAATGTAACCTGAAGCTGCGTTGAGCAAAGAGGAAGCCATGTGTGAACTCTGCACAGAAGCACCGCGCATCTTTCTGGGCACACGTTCATCGCGTGTTAACGCAAAGACGGTGGATCCGTGTTCTGTGATCGGTGTGGGTTTGATCAGCGAGCAGGTGACTCGCATATATGTGAGGTCTTTTCCTGCGAGCCAGGCTTTCCTTTAAAAGGATGATGCCGGGCTCTTAGTGCAGTGAAGTTGGTCAGTGGACGCATCATTTAATTTGAACTCGTCTTTTAAATGAAGCTTCCAAAAAATTGCAGGTTTGAGTTTTTGTTGCATTTCATTAGTATTTCCCAACTTTTTGGGGGAAAAACAATTTTTCTATAAAAAAGATGTATAGAAAACATTCTAAAAATGTTTCTATTTTTTTTTGACAGAATAACGACAATAGTTTTAGTGTTGTGACTATTTTTGCCGAAACCCTGACTGTTTTTCATCACTCGCTGCGTTTTTTTTTTGGTTTTTTTTTTCCCGGAGGTTTCGACGGCGCATCGCTTGAACATCAGCCTCCATCTTTCACTGACACTCCCAGTTTACTCCAATATCGCCATCCGCTTGGTCTTCGGACATGCGCCTGATATACGAGCGCTCGCACACACCTCTAAGCCTGGGAATGAAAGTGATTGATGTCAAAAGTGGAGCTGTGTTTGCTGTCGGCCAAAAGAGCAAGAAAACAAACCTTTAACTGGTCACTCGAAGTGTTTGGCGCAAGTTTCATCTCTCCAAGTAAAGCAATCTGTTGAAAAGTGCTCATTAGAAGGGACAGCAACGTGCGCTCATTAATAACAATGGGAGGTTTTTTTTCATTAGTTTTTTACGATCGACCAATTATGTCTTGCTCAATCGCAGAAATTACAATGAGAATTGTGGCCGATTCTTCATTTAGACTGCTTATTTTGGTCTCCACTGTCGGACCAATTAAGCCCCCCCTGAGAGACCTAAAATCTACACTGCTTCTGGGAAAAAGATCTGTTTACGATCTGCCCTGAGTCACATCTGGTGTGATCTCACTATGTTTTGTAACGGGATACTGCGCAGCATCTCTGCGCAATCTGACACCGAGCATTACACCTTTTAAGGGGAGAATGCAGATTTCCCTGAAGTTTGTGGCATGTTTGAGAACATCCTCTGAATGAAATCATCCACCTCTCCCGAGCCGTTCCATCCCTGTGACGTCATCCGTCCGAGTTAGCCGAGGTGGCCACTGCCAGCTCGCTCGTAAACACATCAGTTTGTGAGATATTGCTGTAATTGGTCAGCTCTTCTTTCCAAAGGAACAAGAAAAAAAAAGATGCTTCTGCTGGCAGTTCTCCAAAGCCAATAAGAACTGGCTTAAGCGCTTGTGGTGTGTCTGTTTTTAGTGTAACCGCCACTTGGAAAGAGAAAGTCTGTAGCATGAAAGATATATGTGCATACGGTCATGTTAAGTCACTCGTCATCTGACCATCACTCGATGGCCTCCTTTCAAGCCATTTATATGCTCATGAATTATCCCACTGTGGTGGTGGGTCGTAATCAACCCCCCATTCTGTGTCCTGCTCTGTGCAAACAGACCTGGCAGCATGAAAAGCACTCTGTTCATATTAGTGGCTCCCCCACTGGAGATAAGGCAGAATAAAAAGTGCATAATCATTTCCCCCTTTCTGTCTGTGATGGCAGGAAGGAGTCAGACATTCTCCTGGGAGATTGCTCCTTCACTCGAATGGACGTCTGTGCATGTGTGTGTGCATAATCTTTTCTCTATTTGGATTCGACAGCGTGCGTGATGCCAGTGGAAATGGATTCTCATCTAAAGTGAGAACAGAAGTCCTGAAGAAAAGCTTTTAAAGCTTGCTACATTTACGAGGCGCAGGTAGATGCCGACAGAAAGTGGATTTTTTTTAACATCAGGATTTGTTGAGGCTCTTATATCTGGTAATATTGTTATGTGAGTCCTCTGCGTGTTACCTAACACTGTCACAGACATCGGTGGCACCAGGAAAAGTTGCTAAAACTGAACAGGATGGAAAAGTTCTGATAATCGCTGGCCTCCCACTGGTCTTATCATCGTGGCCTTGATGGCAGGTCGAACTCTGTCCTGCATGTGGTAGCCCAAACGGCTCTTCAGGAGTGCATTAGCTGGAGTTTATTGGACTGTGACAACTTAAACCCGCCTGCCCTTTCTCTTATCTGTTAGGTTTTCACTGTTTACCTATAAACGCTGGAGCGAGCTAATGAGTTTGTCTTGCGCATATTGTTGTTTCTTGCCATTGACTTTTATTGGCTGCAGAAAGAGTGCGGAGAGGTTGATTGCTGTAGTAGAATTAACTAAATGTTCAGGATAGCCGCCGTTATCTGTGGGTGATTACCACAAAGAGCACAAATACTGGTTTCCTCGAACGGGAGGCAATGTAGCCATTATTTGGTGGCTTTTCGCCAACTAACCCCTACTTATTGTTATAAGCCACAATTTTCCAATTTAGATTCAATTTTCACTCTTTTGCAGCCATTTGAACATCACTTGGCGTAAACACAAAAGTGTCTCCATGTTTCAGTATGAATTATGACACAACAATTACTCACAAATGGTCAGTCCAATCAATTTATAATACCACAATCCACTTGCAGCCTTTAAGGCGTTCTCCTATTCACTTTAATTGCTTGTTTTTTTGTCCTCGGCTCCGTAGAGACTGTCAGCGGGGATTTATGCTCAAATCAAGGTGTGTTTTTGACAAGGGCTTAGGGACAGACAAAGACAAAACCATTGTTTTTTACGACTCTATAAAAAGCGTGTGAAAGGACTTGTCATGACTTCCCTTGGGAGTTTGGCGGGGCAACACTTGCCCGTGCTCTGACGTGCTCTTTGCCACCATGACAGCTTCTCTGATTAATGCTGTAAACCCTAAAATATCCCATAGTCTTCATTTTCAAAGGGTGGTCTGGCTGTTGGCAATATTATTGAGTGTCCCCGTAGCACTGTGGCAAACTTTGACTTTGTAGAGAAAGCTTGATTGCACATTTCTGTCACATTTCTCTTCAAATTTGCTCCAAACAAAGCCAAAAGATAGGATTTGCCCAATGAACATATACTATATCGTCATAAAAAGCGTCAGTGAGATGATGCTCGTTCAGTAAGGCGTAAACGCAACGCACTCCACTCATACTGCACAGTTGTACGACCTCCACAGCACAATAAAATAGACTGTAGTAAACTCTACCTGTACACCTGTAACCCCCCTTGGTGAATGAGCACTAATGTGATGAATAATACTGATATTAGTAAATTACAAACGTGAATCTTCTTTGAAGTCATAGCTATAAACTTGTTTATAACCAGGGTGCATGTGGAAGGCAAACACATTCCCACAACTAATCAGGTAAAAGGCAGAAATTATAATAATGTTAAATAGTTGGGAGGCAGAGAAGTTCACAGCTAAGCAAAACTGATTCATGAACAGTGTAGAAAGAGCACTAAAATAAATGCATAAATGATTGAAAGAAATCTATTCTGTGGTGGCTTTAAGTACCTTTAAGTTGGCAAACAGTTAGAATAGTTGACTAACAATTCATGGTCCGTGCTAACAATACAGTTAGCTGTTGAACTTTTGGCTAAAATTGTAGCAGACAGTTTGAATAGTTGGATTATCAGCTACTGAGGAAATGTGAAGAGCATGATAGCTAAATGTAATGAAATAATGGTTGAACGAGTTAAAGAAGACATTCAAAACAGCTTAAAACCAAGTTGCACTCATGTGAGACAGAAAGTAAAGTCTCCTTCAACTCTAAAAATCATCAAGACTTTGCATTTCATCACTACAACCCCAGATGAGCATCAGCACATACCATATCTCACTGTGTCACAGTATATTCTAACAAATATTAAACAAAAAAAGCACAAGCAGTGTGTGAAAGAGGGAGTTTTACCTTTTACCAGCAGTAACTTGAAGAAATCTTTTCTGTATGATATCATTACTCTCTTACATCATTTTGGACAACTTTTCTTTACAACACTGACTTAGTTCACTGAGGTTTGTAGGCATCCGTGCATCCAAAGTCCTCTCAAGGTCCCGCCACAGCAGTTCTATCAGGTTCAGATCTGGACTTGGACTGGACCATTGCAACACCTTGATCCTTTTCTTTTTTAACTTTTCTGGTGTAGGCTTGCTGCTGCGTTTGGGATCATTGTCCTGTTGCATGACTCAATTTCAGCCAAGCTGTAGCTGTAGAATATTTTGGTATACAGAGGAGTTCACGGTTGACTACTGAATATTCGGTTGAATACTCCAAGATGTCCAGTTAATGTGGCTGCAAAACAAGCCCAAATCATCAGGCCTCCACCACCGTGCCTGACAGTTAGTTTGTCCTCATATGCTGAATTTGGTTTTCACTAAATGTGCAGCTGTGTATTATGACCCAACATCTCCACTTTGGTCTTGTCTGTTAAAAGAACATTATTCCTGTATTCTTGTGGTTTGTTTCTACACCACAGACAGGTCGCCAGTCTATCACAGGGCCAGCGGTGGACCAGGTATCGTTTAAAGCTACAATGAACACGCTGGGACGAGACAGATGATGCTGATAGGCTTTTTCATGTCCATCCATCCGGCCTGGAGGGATCTGCGAGGCAGGTTACACGTGGTCTTTTTAATAATAAATGAAGGGGATTAAATAAAAAATAAATGAAAAAAAAACAGTTAAATGATAGAAACTACACGGAAAATAAAAGACCATTGAAGTTTTACATTTCTACATTAAGTCAGCAGCATATCTCTGTCCTGTTTGCACACACGCACTAAAGAAGAGATTGCACTTGCACTTGTTGGATAAGCGATGCTTTCAGGCGTCATGAACTGAACAGCAGACCGTGAAGAGCCCAGATAAACAGAAGCCACTGCGACGGTCGTAAAACTGACCAATTACATTAAAGTGAGTCTGTCCACCTCAAACCTGAGAGGTATTTGGGTACAGAATGTCTTTGTTAGACTGCTCATATCAAACAAGTGTCATCAATCTCTCGACCCCCACATGACCGCACACACATACACGCACATACACGCACACTCACATTCCATACTAATCAATCAATTCACTTAATTGAATCTAGTTTAATCTTTAGGCTGCAAAATGATAAAGTTTGTTTTTTCAACTTAAGTTATGTGTGCATGGAGTTTAAAGTATTAAAGCATAATGTTGAAAGTGTTCATTGAACCAAATTTTAGAGATGGTTTATGTAGCTTCACTTCCACTAATCTTTGATAAACCAAAGTAATGATCGAGTCATTCAAGCGTGTTAAGCGTGTGGTAGATATATTCAAGTGATGGTAATATGCTCCATGATTCAACATTCTGGACATAATGCAGAACGAAATAATAAAATGCCTTGTAACAGATAAAACAAACAACAAAAACGGACTGCTGTTAAATGTGTTTTCTTCACTCTTGAGATTTCATTTCTTTGTGTTGTTTCTTACAGTGCTTTGAAGATCACTATTTCAGATGAGGGCCTGTTTATAGTATCGTCTCTGATCTCTTGGAAGCCTGCTGAGTGAAAGGTCTACGTGTAATAGATGATTGCCATGTTATGGAGACACCGAGCCGTGACCAGCTGCTGTGAAACTGCAGGGGAACTCTGATCCCAGGAGGAGCTGAATGACGGCTCCGTGCTCACTGTCGGGGCGCTGTCCGTAGTGCTGAAACGCAGTTTTCCCCCCTTTTTAAAGTCTAATTAAAGGTACACAACACACAGCAAAATCATGTTGATTTGAGTGAGCCCATATCTGTTTTATCTGTTTTTATCTGTATCTGTTTAAAAAAAAAAATTCCAAATCAACTTTAGAACTCAGTTAAAACTGTCAAAGCGTCAACCCACATCACTCAAGTTGAAGGTCTGAGTGTGTCCACGGGCACGTGTGGAGACGTAAGTGCCCGTTTACTCGCTGCTCCTACAGAGAGGGGTGTGGTTAAGTGTTACTCAGTGCGCATCAGGTATCCATCCCACACTATATAATCCTGTGAACTGAGCGGAGTGTAGCAGGACACCAGTGAGGTGAAAGCATCGGGAAACAACTCAAACTGTAAGTCCTCTTTACTTTGTTTTACTCCGTTGAAAGTCGATGTTTCCTTTATATTTTTACCTGTTGGAAAATGTTATGTTGAGCTTCATGTGTTGTGTCTTCATCTGTTGCACATATAGTGCACTAAGACGTTTATGTGAAGACTGTCTTACAAATGGAAAAAATAAGATGTATTTTGATTTTTTTTTTTTCTTATTTATTTAAAAAAAAAAAAAAAGAAAGTTAACCCACAGTGTGAAATCAAGCCGTGGTGTTACTCCTCTCTCCTCAGATGGCCAAAATGCTGAGATCATGTGTGATGTTCGCGGCGCTCGTTTTTTGCCTTCTGGTGTGTTTGAGCACTTTCGCGGACGCCTATCCTCCCAAGCCGGAGAGCCCCGGGAGCAACGCCTCACCGGAGGACTGGGCCAAATACCACGCAGCTGTCAGGCATTATGTCAACCTCATAACCAGACAGAGGTGAGTCGGGAAGATTCCCATAATCCATTCTGATTTTAACCTGTTTATCTTATTTGGAAAGTGGAGACAAGAACAATGTTGCAATTAAGTCTGGAATAGATCCCCCAATTTATTTTCCCAGCAACCCTGGAACTATGTCAGATTTGTAAGATTAATTCATTTCCCTAATAGTTTGCCACCTTGAAAAACTGAGAAATACAGGACAATAAATGCACACAAACACTTGCAGTAACTTGGTGTATTTTCATGCTCTGAACTCGGAGAGGTGTCCGTCTCCCTTGATGTGAGGGATTAACGCCTGAGGCTCAAGGACAAGTTTGCAGAGATAGACATATGGAGTATAGTACCCTCCTGTTGCGGTATGACTTCACATAACTTCATAAGGGCTGTTGAACACCCTGAATGAAGACATTTCTGGTGCTTGTTAGGACCAGAAGCCTGCTTTTATGACATATTAAACATTTCTTTTTGCCTCTTGCTGGGTGAAAAGACAAGAAATAAAAGAATATGTAAAACTCACACGGTGGTAGCTCCCTCAAGCTGTGGTTGAGTCAGTCTCAATGTGAACTCACCTATTTTTAATTAAACTGTCCGGATCTGTCATTGCCCGCGAATGACGGCGTGCTTCCCAGCGCAGCCCCTCGTGCCCCACAGCAGGGTTTATTCTTCAGGAAAAAAAAAAAAAAAAAAAAGGTAAACCTTTCAAAAAGCAAATTTAGAGCAGGCCGGTGCGATTACTGTGCTGGCCACCGGGCAGTGAACCTGAAGGCCCCCCCCCCCCAATAATTGCGCATTTGATTTGGGTTTTGGAAAAAAGCACAAAGACTCAGTGGGGTGTTTGAGGTTAACCTGCCTTGTTGACAGCTTGATGACCCCCGAAGAAAAGACTCCCCACAGTTGAAATTCATGGCGGGTTTGATGGGGTCACACCAGAGCACTCGATGAAGCGGAGGAGGGACACTCTCACCGATGTTTGATGGCAGTCATTACATGCAGGTGTTTGATTTTCTGCAGGTATGGGAAGAGATCATCCCCGGAGCAGGCGATGGCTTGGCTGCTGTTCGGGGCAGATTCAAGCCAAGACGCTGAGCCACGGTGAGAAAACTTAAGCTACATATCCTGTGTTCTGGCCGTGGGCTGACATTGATATCTATGTATGTTTTGTAAAAATGAACACTGACGGTATTCTTCAAGCTGAAAACCGATGACACTTTTTAAAGATGAAAATGTCCTCGAAGGATCGCATAATGTGTGCAAACAGACTGCTGTTACCACAGGCCACTGATCCATTATTAAATGCAAAGTCCCGTCAGTTAACCAGTTAGATGGGAATAGGATGGGTGTGAGTGGGAACCTAAAACTAATAAACCACTGTTGTTTTAACTCCTGAGCTGCTGATTTGTCAGACCTTTTATCCGCCACATATTTGCATGCAAGGCTACGTTTCTGTTAATTACACCCGTTTTCTTTATCTTCTTCTTGCAGCTCTGACTATGTCGATCCGTGGTAAACAAGCCCAGTGTTAACCCCGCCACCCTTTCCAACATGTCCGTCCTAAAATTCATCACCAATCAACACCATTCTCAAGAGACAACCTGCACTGCATATTGAACTTACTCTCTACATTTAATTAGCCTAATGTGCATGCAAATCTCTTCCTCCCCTTTTCTGTTTGTCTGCTCTTTGTCTGTAACTGTATGTAACCCCCCCCCCCCGGAAAAAATGTAAATAATTTGTATCAAAAACAATCTCTTTACAACAAAGATCTGAGTGGAATAAAAAAACCTGATAGACACATCCACGGTTTTTGGTGTTTTTATTTGATTAGATTTTATTTGTAGTAACTGCAGCTACGCGTCCTGCCACTAGATGTCACTGTGTTGCCAGACTGCGCCCATGTGCAAGTTAGGCTCGCTCCTCGCTGCTCCTCTATGGGTTCACATCGCCGCCAGCAGACAGGCTTCAACTTCGCACAAAGGCAGAAGACGGAAAAAAAAAAAAAAAAAAAAAAAGACGCGCTTGACATCACAGACCCTTCTTGGACGTCTTTTGGGAAAGAGGACCACTGCGTGCACACAGCAGCCAGCCAACTGGCTTTTTTGATCAATGGAATTTGCAGTAGCGCGTGCGAGCCGTTTTGGGTGAGGTAAAGATAGCTGTTTGTGTGGGCTGCTGTTGGCTGAGAGTGCACAGAAATAAGCAACTGAGAGGCGACCGCTGTGGACACCTCGGACTGCGTCCAGGAGAGAAGAAGCATCTGGTTCTGGTGAAAAGGTGACCAGGCAGGTGAGCGCCGCGACATTTCGCTGTTCCTCAATTGCGAATGGGGGGCGTTTGATTCATGTTAGTTGATGGCACGCATGCAGTCATAAAGCCGAGCCTTGACACAGCTTCGTTCCACCTTTACTCACCAGGTGTCTACTGTCACATACAGCCAGTTATTGCTCCAACGAAATATGTTTACCGTTTCAGTCAGTTGCTCCGTGTCTAACAGAGGCAACGTAGACACGGAACTATATTGCCACCCTAAATTACATTAGAAAACACTCATTATCAGAGCCTCGTATCTCGAGGTTAGCCTACAGTAATTCTGCACGCGAGAACTCCCTGTACCACAAGCTCGTGCGCTTTTTGTTATTTTTTTATTAAGCTAGCCTATACTGGCCGCGGGCCATTAGCACCTGCGCAACAGTCGTGACAGGTAAACACAACTGCGGCGTCGACAACCCGACGTAAAGTTAATGTCGCCTGGGTTGCATTTTCATGGTGAAATGTGGATAAAAAAAGAGTGCACGAGATGCACCTGTGCGTTGCCTTTGCGCATGCCCACACGCTGGAAGATGTGCACAGATGTTTTGAATGCGTCTGGATCAGCGGTGCTAATGTGCTTGGGTAGGTGGACGGATATTGTTTTGTTTTTTTGGTCATTTTTAATTAATGGAGAATATCAGAGCTCCTTATGTTGTTGAGGGGAAAAAGCAAAGAAGAGAAAACAAAAGAAGACATCGGGGTTTCTTCAAATTTTCCTGAATATTCTCCATCTTTTGTGGCCAATTTACAGGCTTACTAATGTCCAAACAAAAACAGGTCAACTCAAATGCACTCTTCAAAATGAGAATAATGATTAAAACTGCGCTTTTCATCCCTTTTAAGGTATATAGTTTGATAGATTTGTCAGAATGATGCAGGTTGACCCGATACCACTGGTTCATAAGTAATGCTTAGCTCACTTCAACCACAGGACATCTCTCTACTGTCATACACTTCATAATATACCATGTTCCTTTGGATTGCTGTTAACATTGATATGACTGGATGTCGATGCTTGTTTTACTATGTCTGTTCTGATAGAATTGGTTGAATTCATAATAGTTTAGACAAGAGTATGAGCTATTTTCTTATCCTTTGTGTTCATATGCCCACGGTGTTGTCTCCCTCATGTTTAACTATTACACAGTGAACATTATAGCTCGTGGAGATGAGGAAAGAAAAAGGCAGCAAGAGCAAAGTTGCTGAATTATCAGTAGGTAATAGGGATCTGCTTCACGTATATGACTTAAGTGGAGGGGAAAATATGTATGTATGTCTTTCACAATACAAAACCTTAGGCTGTTACCTATTTCTGAATTTCTGAAATAGTCCATGTCTAAGTGGGGAAGCGGGGAAGCTGTGTAGCCGCTTCGTGTTTCTTGTTTTTTTCTGTCCTCTTTTCTTCTTGAGTCGGCGACAGATCCTGTAATTGTTTTACGCTGACTGGGGATGATTCTGAGTCTTTTCACCAGGTTTCATCACGTCTGCACCTTGTACACGTCAGCGTCAGCCATGAGTCAAAGTGAGAAGTGCATTAAATCCACGTGACATAAGCCCATGGGCCCAGTTCCCGAGCATAAAGAAATGTTAGATTCCGGGATCAAGCGTATGAAGAGCTTCCTGATAGGTTTTTAAAAATTTCACCAGCCTCACTTTTTTTTTTTGCAATCTTCTTCAAAAATCTCACCAATTATCCAGAGAGTTATTTGGATATCTGATTTTCATGTTGCAGAAAACTAACAACGTTACCAAACAAACTCAAATATCTGATCAATTTATTCAAAGAATGTGATATTTGTGGAGATTGTTTTTGGCCCAGCTTAACTCTCTCTGTCACACTCGCCGACACTGATTAACTGATGTGATCATAGAAGAATATTGTTATTTTGAAAGAGTCCTTTGACACCGTCCGCCTTCTAAAAACGTATTAGTTTGTCTAAAAACTCCACAGTTTGTTATCGTTTTACCAAAAATCAAAACTCCCACTTATTTATTTAAATGTGAAACTACAGTCAAATAGTTCTCATTCAAACGGCCTCTCTGAGGGATTAAAGAAACATTTTCCTTCTTCTCAGTTTCTCTTTTGGATGTGAGAGCTTTACCCTCCATTTCAGCGCTTTTTGACGGTTTTGGTTGGCTGCTTTGGTTTTACCTCGACGGAAACATTTCTGTCAATGTTCTTCTTTGACAATTTAAGAGCCAAGGCTTTGAAATGATGCTCTTCACTCGAGACTCTCTCTTGAAGATCTGAAATGCGTTTTCTACGGCACATTAAATGGGATCAAACGAGAGAAGAGTTCGAGCAGAAGGTCAGGCTGACAAAAAGCAGGCCTCAACCAAAAAGTAATGCACTTTGAATTTATTACAATCCTTTTGATAGTGGTCACCCATGCAGAAAGACTCAAAGAGCGAGAGCCTGAGCCTGTGACTCCTGAGCAGATCTTGTTAGAAGTTATTTGATGTCACACTCAGAATTCTCTTAATAAGAAAACTCTCCCTGATGCCTGACCATGACACTGGGTCTACATGATGAGATTAATTTGATTATAGCTATGGTTGGGTTATGCTCCTTAGCAAGGGTAATTATCCTTGGATATATGGCGGTGAATGAATCGAATCATTGGCACAAAGCATGTCATACCCCGGTGCGACAGGTGGCGCTGTACCCATTTCTACTATTGCTAATAGATCCACTTCTGGTTGACCTCTTCATCACCAACAACAACAACAAACTCAGGCATTTGAGAAAGAAATGACGAACGAAGAGCAAGATGAAGCTACGTCTCTCTACATTTCGTTTGTGGTGAGCATGCTTATTGCACATTCTCCATCGCGTTGTTTGTTTCTTTCTGATGGCGGCGACAACAACAGTAATATTGTCTCCTTTGACTTCCGGTTTACGACCCCGGGAAAAAATCATAAGCATGCGCAGAACGCAAAGTCCAATTCACCACGTGCTTCACCCGTCTACGAGCACGTTTAGTGTGACTTTCAACCGAGTTATCCCAGGGTCTTAATCCGATTCGATTCAATTTCTTGTCAGACTAAGGTGTATGCATGATTTTAATAACTCAGTCTTATAATTTGGCCCTTAATCCGATTTTTACAGTGACATGTAACCCCACTGTTCAGTTTCACTGCTTTGAGGCGCTGAGTGATTAATTACCACATCCAGCAGGACTTCTAATCGACTGGAGCCGGCTAATGGGATGGATTCAGTGACAGGACTCATCCACAAATTTTTTATTGTTATATTTGGCCTAACAACTGACATTGTTCCTCAGAAAGCGCTGTTTGCTCCTCCAGACTGGGATATTTGGACAAGAATTGGATGGATTACGATTAAATCCGGAATACGCCACCTTGTTCCACAGAGAATAACTTTTATGTCTCTAGTCGTTACCTGACTTTTCATGTGGCACTTATAAAAGGTAAACATTGTTCCTTATGAAATGGGAACCTTCCTGAATTGTCTTTACAACACGGGAGATTCTATGGAGAATAAACATACAGTTCAGCCCGGGCGTTTCCCGTCGCCTCTGGTTGCACGTGCACTTCAGAGCGGGAGATTCTGGGTTGGAGGGGGATTCTCTCACGGGTGGAAATGCCTGATTTTGATTTTACAGATCCCCTGACTTGTTTTCGTGGCACCACGGTGAGGCTGATGTGTGCGATTCGTCCATCGCGAAGGGTTTGGGATGAAGGTTGGCACAAACATTCATATCTGCCACTGGATGAAAGCCTGACTTTTAATTTCCATCGACCTCAGCTGTACTTGAACTTACTGGGAGTCGTACTTGTATTCATGAGTAAAAGTACAAACCCGGGCCTCATGTATTCTGCTTTGCTTAAACATGTCATGTGAAAGTGCCCCTTTACTTTGTCATATTTACACCATAAAACTTTTTTAAAATTTTTCTCGAGAGATCTGAGTGATGTTGAAACTCTTAGATTTATATTCCTCATTCTGTCAAAGCAGCGTCATCAGAAACAAAGGAACGGAGATGCTTGAAGGAACTGCAGGCAGGGTGATGATCGCCTAATGCTGCCCCTTAGAGCAAGGGGCAGCATTAGCACTGAGGCAATGAGCTCACGGCTCATTGCCTCAGTCCCTTCACCTCTCGGTGAAGGCGACATGACATTTAATTCTAATTACAGTCTGTATCCGCAGAGAGAAAAGGATGACCTGCGTCGCCAAGGTGATTGAGATACATTAATATTCCCGTTTTCAATTGACATTCAGCGATGATGGCAAATTGTTGTCGTGCTGTTTTTGAACTAGTAGATTTGATTTTTTTAATAAGGCAGCACGATGAAAACATATTCTCAATGATATGACACACACGGGACTCCTTATTTCCACCCGTTTCAGAATCGTCTGAGTTTCTCATGGCTGAAGTAAAACGTGTGTTCAAAAGCTATTCGCTGATGGTTAATCATTTACCATTAGCTTGTTAAAGCCCCTTTTAGGTAAAGTTTCTTTAGTGTTCTTCTCCGGTCGAACACGCAGCGCATTAATATGCATGTGAAGCAGAGCCCCTTCATTTCGAAGTCATTCAAGCGCGCCGCATTCTTTAAACTTTAAACTGCTCTTTGAACGCGTCCTCTCCCTCGGAATGTCTCTGCACTCTGATCTGTGCAGACATTTGTAGAGACTTAGATGGAAAAAAAGGAAATGGGTTGCTTCTGTTTCTTTTGTCAAGCGACAGTTTAGTATTTAGTGACAGCGGAGGTGAATGAACAAACTGATGTTTTCTGTCGTGACATTTGATGGCAGATCCCCAAAATCCTGCACAGTTTTATGAACCCTGAGCAGAATTTGCGCTGTGTTTTCTTAGAAAAGTGCAAATGTGATTTTTGGAGGGAAATGATAACACGTCAGTACCTTTGTTTGCTTTGTTTTGCCACCAAAGCTTTCAGGGAAATTACTGACATGAAACCACAGTGCAGTTTATTTTCATACTGCTAGTGAGAGCGAGTGTTTTTGAGTTGACTGAACCCTTACATTTGAATTTAGATCTTAATCTCATTCATTTTCATGTGTTTTGTAATTAGCCACGGCATAAAAAAAACCATATTTGGATTAAGCTGTGCCCCTCTCATCCGGTTGATGTAGAATATGATGCTGATGGAAAACGTTTCCTCAGATAAAGACCGACTCGTAGCTCAGACCATTTAACAGACCCAGTTTCAGCTCTAACTTATTATTATTTTACGCATTTTCCCTTGTTGCCATGGCAAAGCGCCGGGGAAAAAGGCCAAGAGCTCCTCGTGGTTGTCTTGGATACGACAGTTTTCCCTTGTAAAGTAATGACAGGAGCTGAACCTGTGGGAGCGCGGGGTTATTTTTAGACCTGACGCCACCATGCATGTGTGGATTAAGACTTGTTTGGTTGCTTGCGCGTTTGCTGGTGTGCATGAGCATGTTTACAGGCTTTAATGCGGCCTCAGTGTGTGAACAGCTCAAGGCGTTTTACACTTGGCACACAAACACCTGAGCCACTGCTTGTGTCGTTGCTCCAGGACACAAATGTGCTGGGTGCAGGCTTTATTTGCACTAGTATGTTTCTCATGTCTGCAAGCGCTGTCATTGAGGATATAGATATTCCCATATCTCATTTGTCGAGATCCGTGCTGACGGAGAATTATATGATGGAATAATTTAGCAGCCCTTTAACGCTGGCTGTAACACAGTTATTCCCCTGAATTTCAAGGTTATTCTTAAAGCTCCAAAGCTTTGACCTTTTCATTCATTACTGGCAATATAAGATTTGGGTGATGCAGGAATTAAAATTGAGTACGTTGTTGCACTGGAAATATTCGGTAGAGTGCATTTAAAATGACTAGGGATAGAATTATAGACTGGTTAGCACACAGATGGCACAGAGGAACTTAAAACACAGCTGCCCTCTCGGTTTAATAGACAGTGTAGAGATGATAGCAGGTCTGCAAATGTGATGTCATGGCAGCTGTGCTATTGAGCTGCTCTCTTCCTGCTATCTGATGAGGAGGATGGAGGTTTGTGTGAATGCATGTGCATGTGTTAGCTCCCTAATGGAGACAGAGGGGAAATTACTTATAGACAGTTTAGATACAAGAGATACTACATTGCTGCACAGACTGACCAACAAGTTGCACAACTACAGTTAAACTTGAACCTTAACCTCTTGAACATTTCTAGAACACCTAATTGGTCCACTGGTTGAACGATGAAGGTCTCAGAAAATGTCCCCGATCGCCAACAAAATACCACCACCAGTTACGACTGCACCAACATTATCTCTTGTCCATTTTTATCACAGTCATGACACATCAGTGTCATAAAAGGAGAGTGAAAAGGTTAAAAAGCTGAGAATATCCTGTTCCTTGCACTCACTCCCCTCCCTGTCAGCCCAGCTGTATCGCTCAGCCAAGCTCCACTGCAATCAGCTTTGACTTCTTAGCTGCCGTTTGGCCGCGGCATTCTTTTAACAAGCTCTTTTGTTTCATAGAGTGAATGCGGAAAGTCCCAGATAATACAGGGGGACCGGTTTGCGGTATTAAATACCCAATCCACGTTGATCATTAGTTTTACTAAAGCCCGGGGTCGTTTCGATTTACTTAGAGGAATGCGCTCCAATGACGAACCAGTGAAAGCTCTTTCAGCTGTCCCCACCTATCATGCAATGCAACAAAAGTCGTAAAATGGGGTGAAATTAACGCACTTGATTTAAAGGCACATACTTAAACACAGAATGTGGATTAAGTATGAAAAATTCGCTCTGACATCCTGGTGTGCTACATGCAACTGTTTCAAAACACTGTTGTGCAACATAAAAGTCCCACAATGCAACATCAGAGGAAAAGTGTGGATTCAGGGCAGAAAAAGGCCAGATTGACTGAGGTCCAGTGAGTCCCAAAGGCAACTAAACTTATGCAGCGCACACTTTGCGTCTTAAAAGTAAAAGCAAAACTCTGATCCAGTGTAAGAGTACTTTGCGTCATGTAAAAACACAGAGAACAGAATTATATGCACCTAAGGATCTGCCATGCAGTTAGTCACTTGGAGGTGTCTATCCGATGGCCGGATCTGGTCATTTCTCTGAGGAAACAAGAATTTACAGTCGATCTACATTTATTAAAGAGGTGTTTACAATCTCATCATTGCTAACCGCCTGCGCATCTGGTAATGTTTATACAAGAGAAATCCGTTTCCTGGCCAATCACATTTGAGTGGGAGTTGTTTCGAAACAAGTGACTCCGTCTGAGTGATAGCCTTTTATCAATCTTTTAACATGCATCTGCATTCAAACAACAGGTGGACTTCCACATTGTTTTCACTTATAAGTGAGGGGATCGCTGCATACAGGGATGTTTACATATTGTCCATCCAATCTGCGTCAAGCAGGGCGGGGATGCAGTACCAAATTCAGCTGTTATTTTTTGCTTGTTATGCTCCCCAAGCTCCAGATTGCTAGCATGTGAGGTGTTGAGGCATCGTCGGTAGCTTGCAGGAACGGCACACCATGCATCACAAGTAAATTCCCATCCTATGGGAAACACTACAGAGAAGTGTGGGCACTATTGTTGAAAGAGTGACTCAGCATGCACAACTTTGTTCTTGGTGGTTATGTCGAAGCAAGGTCGAGGGTGGGGGAGATTATTTAGCAGCTGCCTCGGTGAGCAGGAGCTCTGCTCCTCTCTGGCTCACTTCATGCGTTTAGCGTTGATGAGCAGCAACACTTTTCAAAACACAAATGTCATGCGGGTTTGTCCCATTCAAAAGGAAAGACAGCCACGGTTGCTTTTCTTTAACGGGCCCGGCACGAGTTAACAGTATCCAAAAGGATCATCTTAATCTTCATCTTAATAAAATGCTCAGGCACAAAATTGCAGGCACGCAGATCTGAACAAATGGTTTTGTGTCAGCGCAGGCGATCAAATGAATAAAATGACATGCAGCCGAGCTTGAAGACATCTTTTTATTTGTACTCACTGATCGCTGAGAGGAGGGAAAAGAACTCAGAGAGGGATCTGTTTTAATGGAAAACATCGCCCAGAAGGCATTTTTGAAAGGTCATTTGCTCAGCCGTTGTAAAATATGAATGCGATTCAATCCGGAGCAAGACGTGCGGTTGACTTTTTTCTGTTTATTAACAGAAGCCAGACAGAAAGCATGCAGTAATTGTTCATCCCATTACTTTGTCTGGATTGTTTAAGTTCTCTGATGTTGGAGCACAGCAGCAGATGGGCAGGCTGAGACAGAAATGTATGATATTGAACACATTGACCCTGTGATTTTGCTTAGTTTTGACCACCATAGCATTGGTTTCACCCTCAGCAGCCATTGTCATAGCAACTGGGAATTAGCTTCCTTGGATACGGTGGTCTCTCTCTCTCTCTCTCTCTCTCTCTCTCTCTCTCTCTCTTTCTCTCTTTCTCTCTCATCAGCTGTGTTCTTATTCTCCTCACCATTGTTTTTCTGTCTCGGTATAGCCTCTCTGACCCCCTCACCCTGTGTTTCCACGCAGCCACAGCCTTCCCGCCTCACAACGGTCTCACCTTTCACATCATGCTGACGCTTTGCGCTTTGTTTCTCCACAAACCTCATGTCCACTGATTGCTGCGTTTACGTTTGTGTTCACGCTCCACCATTTGAAAGCTTTTGACTGTGACATATTTCAGTTTTTTATCCCAGGACAACAGCTTCTTCCTCTCTCATTCCAACCGTCTGTGAAGCTTGTTACTGTTTCCTGCTGTCTGATGTTAAACGGATCAATTAGAGTTTCACCTGCTCACTCAGTCTTTCTGTTGCTAATTGTACTCCGAGCGGACGTGATGGCTAAAACCGGATGTTACCAGAGCAACGGGCTATTTCTAGAGATTAATAAAGTTAGTTGTCATGTGTGGGAGGTGGTTTAGATATAATTGGAATGCTCTGTGTTGCTCAGTCCAGTCCTGTACTTGGGATAGAAAAAGGGGATTTGTATTCTTTGATTAGGCTGGATTAGGATTTTCACTGACCCCTCTGTTTAGTATCTGAACCTAACAACACGAGTCATTCCTTTGTTTCAGCTTGAATTCTACCTCAGTAGTTTGATTTTTTTTTAAGGATTCTTGCATTTATATTCACAGTCAGCACTTCCTCTTTTCTTTGCAGTTGACCTAGCGAGTTTTTGGAGGATACTGGGAGGAGCTAATCTTTAAAATGCCTGTGGCAACATCCAGCTCTGACTCAGGTAAGTGTTTCAGTCTCACTACGATAAGAGTATCTGTGTGTGTGTGTGTGTGAGAGAGAGAGAGAGAGAGAGAGAGAGAGAGAGAGAGGGAGGAGATACTGAATTCCATCCATCCATTTTCTATACCTCTGAATCCGTCGGTCGGGTCGCGGGGGGGCTGGAGCTTATCCCAGCGGTCAGAGATACTGAATTGTTCGTGGTTATTCTCTCACAGACAACATGTATCTCATCTCCTGACTTCTAATGTGACTTAATGAGGTGGCTAATGGAGCACTAAAACTGCAGTCTTAGATCCGCCATGCCTCAAAGGATTTAATGTCCCATACTTTGCAGGTCTCAACTCGTGCCCAAACACATGATAAATCTGCAATGATCATCAATGCCTAAAATATTGGAAAAATAATTGATTTGGAGTCACTTTTACTGGATTTGACACTTACTTTTAAAAAGGTTCATTTTCTATCAAATATTTCAGAAGTTTTTGGAGATAAATAAAAAAATACTTTTCTGTGCTCCTATGGCTTTTGAGACTTTATAAAACTGGTCCCATGACGGCCACATGTGCCTATTTTTGGTCTAAGACAACCTAAAACAGCAACATAAACATAACATCCTGTGTCAACATTCATGTGAAACTTCTGGAATCCAAGTCAAATTCTCTTGGTTTCCTATCAAATTATTATCAGCCTGAAACTGTGATATTTTGAGATCAGTTGAATTATAGCTCTTGCATTAATGCCAGACTTTTTTCTATTGCCCACATTAAACTAAAAGCTGGCACACGGCCAATCCGTCTCTGTATTCCCTCTTCACTCAGTGTCGAGGACAGAGATATAAGGGATGGAGACGGCTCGTACAGGATCTCTGGGAAAGCAGTCTCGGCATATTTTTGTATTATTTTTTTCAAACAGAGTGCTAAATCTAGAACTGAAAGCCTTAAACTATTTGATGGTGGGATAATAGATTCCAGCGGTCAGCTTCCAGGAAGTCGGAGAGATGGACTTCCATGGAGAGTTAAAGCACGCGTGGAGTCTGCTGTCATTCAGTCAGTTTTGATCTGTACACTAAGCGGAGGGCTTACTCAGACAGGATGACTGGCATTTTTATTACTACGCAGTTAACAATTTCTCCACGTCAATTCATGCTTTGATTTTAAAAGCAGTATTTCCAGCACTGATATTGGGTGTTTCTGTTTTTTTTTTTTTTTTCATGTTCTTTCAGCCCATGATTGAAAAGCTCAAATATAGATTTCCCAATAAGCACTGAGCCTATTTTAAAGTGAACAAACAAAAACTCAGTGACGTCTACGTTTTGTCCTCAGTGCTCTGATCAGCACTGGAACAGGCACAGCTCACTGTTTTCCTTCTTATTCACAGCTGTTTACCTATTGCTAATGTGCTCATTCTGTTTTTTAAAGAGCTGTACAGTCCACCTGAAAAGCAGTGCGTTAGGTCTGCATGTCTGTTGCCAGGTTTAGGCAGCTGCCCGATGGTTAGTTCAAGGGGTTCAATAGCAGCCCCTGGCACAGAGACAGCCTTTTTTTTTTTTCTCCTTTTTTATCAATTTATTAAGTCACAGGGTCACCGGCTCTGAGGCTACTGCTCCTGCAAAGCTGAGTGCACTCTCCACCACAGACGGACAGAAAATATGCAACATGTTGGGGGGCAGACATTGAGGGGCCTAAGCTTCCATAAGAAGTGTGGTCTGTTCGGTCCCTTCTTAAAGACAGTGTCAGTGTCAGGTATCTATATTCCTCAACCACCTCCGGCTCCTCTCCCAGGATGGAGACAACGTTTGGCTTTCTCTTGGTCCTCCTAAAGTTCACAGTCATCCTTTTTGTTACAAATACAAGTTGGCCTGCTCAACCTTATTATATACCCCCTAATCTAAATTTTAGTGAGTGTTACAGTATTTTGATCCTGTGTGAATGGGGCTTTTGGTGTCAGTAGAAAGGAAAGCAGTGACTAATACAAGTCTGCTCACCTTTTTGACCACACCTCCTTCCCGTAAGCCAACCCTCTGCTGCTTCTTCCCCAGTGGAAGGAAAGAAAAAAAAAAACCTCCCTGCCTCCTTTTCTCCCTCCTCTTAGAGAAGGCATCATACTTCCCTCCCTTTCATCCTTCCCCCACCTCCTTTCTTCACTCATGCACCTCGCTCGTCTCCTTTCATTCATGCAGAGGAGGAGACGCTCAGCCAGGCGTCGCTTCTACACATTCACGTTAAGAGCAGGTGGAGAGGGAGGAGGGGACGAGGAGCCGTTTTGGCAGAAAAGAGGGGAAAAGAAACCGGTGACAGATAGGGAGAGGTGATCTCTGAGAGTGCCTCTGACACAGTCCTGGGTGTGTTACTGAGTGTGTGCCCCACAGTGAGGTGTTGTTCAGCATGGCTGGCAGCCTGTTTGGAAGGCTGTCTCTGGAGGAGGGGGACTCAGCCAACTCCTTGGAGGGCCTGGGTATCAAGCTGGGGGGAGAAGGTAAGAACACCTGCTGGATGTGGGCGGAATCTTTTGATGGTTTTTAAAACTGACGATAAAACCTGGGAAAAATATGCTGAAGTCATTGCTAAAACGAACCTTAGGAGGGAGCGCTACGCTCATCTATTTGCTGCTTGTTGTTTTACATTTTCATTGCACCTGCACCTGATGTACTAGTGTGATGAAGACGGGCAGAGACAGATTAGCGCCCAGGGCCGTGTGTCATGTGCAGGAATCTGAGGCAGTAGACTGCGGAGAAAGGACACGTAGAAATAAGGAAAGCTCACAATATTCAGTAGAAGACAATAAATCAAAAGGGAAAGCCTGCCGTTTAAGTCTTTTTTTCATTTACCAAAAAGCCTGATTGTCAAACAGGGAACAGTAAAGACAAGAGTGCTCTTTAGACGAGTAAGAATGAAAAAAAAAAGACACGAGAAGTGATTAGTAGAGGTAGATTGTTTGTAGAGCAAGCCTGTAGTTGTTGTCCTGAATCATAATGCCAGCATAATGTTTGCTCTCACAGCATGGGAACCACCGTACATCACATTCATAATTGATGGATTTCATTAATAATGGATGGAGTTGCATACCTCAATATTTCACACGAGTGCTCTGACCCACGCACGGGCAGCCTGTCTTGGTAAACCCATGTCGTGAAATACTCCTGCGTGCCAGGTGAGGGAACGAGATTCAAAAACAACTATTTTTATGGAGTCATGCTAATCAAGACAAGGTTAGAGGCATCACTGCCAAGCCCGACGTGTGCCACATACTATACTGTGTTGAGATATGCTCCCCTCTGTAATGTAGCTTGACAGGAGAGCAGTGACAGCCATAATCAATCACATTTTCTGTCAAAGCGCTCTGTATATCAGTGCAGGGTGCATGTGTGTGTGTGTGTGTGTGTGTGTGTGTGTGTGTGTGTGTGTGTGTGTGTTTGTGTTGGACAGAGATACAGAGAGGCAGACCTCCACTGCATTGTAAGCAGCGGGTCATTCATTTGCAACAGTGTTCTGATTAGAGACGGCACGCTTGGAAGTGTCAGACTCGCAACCTTCAGATAACTCCGGCTTTCTTACTTTCAGCCCTTCTCCACGTACACACTGCACCACGCACTACCTGTCTGCCCCTGAAACACTCACGCTGTCAGAGGAATATACTCTGCGCCTTTTGGACTAATGAAGCTGTGTTCAAACACAGATGATGGATCATTGAGCACAATGTGTTGGTGGGATTAGACTGTCAAAGATAATCACCGGGTTTCAAGAGAATGGGACCATTTCATTTTGTTCTGGCTCGGGGTATTTGATAATGTGGCGACACCGGCAGTCGTTTCGTTCATATCGCACCCCAATGATCTCCCTTTGCTCTTTCATTAACCGCCGCACAGAGAACATGTGTATAGTTAAAGTTCAAATGGCGTGTTTCTTGAAAGCGACTTCAGTGGATCAACTTGTCTGTGCCAGTTTAACTTGTGCGAGCTTTCTGTGGCCACGAGGGTGAGGTGTAATGGGAGCTGCTGTCCGATCGCAAAATGTCAACAAATGTCACAAGCGTTATCTCCAGTGGTGACCTTCATCAAGAGGCAGGTCTCGTCACTCGGAAAAGTTCGCTGATTTTGCCCCGAAGCAAGCCTTAAAAACCCTCTCCCCCCGCTGTTACATTTCTAACATGCGTGCAAAATGTTAGCAGTCTCCTCTTTGATCTACAGCTCAATTCAAAGGGCGATTTGATCCTGTGCTTTTGGATACTAACCCTCTTGTTTATTCCCACTCATTGCAATGTCTCGAAAGTCAACATCTGTCTGAATCCGCCGCAACACAGTTTCAAACACAGTTTAAAAGTTTGCCACAGCACTCAGCATCAAATATGCTCATTTGGCTTTGGCTTTTGTGCTGCGGGTAGGAGCAGGCAGGCGTCAAACAAAACTGCAAAATTCTCCCGTACATTTCGATTTCAGATTATTCCAGCAGAAGGTCTCCTATCCAGGACTCACACAAAGGAGGTCACAATTACATTGTTTGACTGCAGCATTATTTGTACAAAACACCCTTAATTTAATGTCAGCATGCATTTGTACAACCCTACTGCTGATATTTGAAAAGTCATCCGTCTAAAAGTGCATTTGTGCAGCAGATCCTTTGAAATAATTCTAAATTCTAATTCTAAATATCTTCACGCTCAACCGGATGAGATCTACTTAGAGGACACGCCTGTACAAGTAGCACCCAAACAAACACACACAGACAGAGTGGCCACTCCCAAAGCACGTTACATACACACACTTGTCGTGGTAAGCCAGTTTGTGTTGTCAGTGACACTTCATCAGGAGGATGTTGATTTAATATCTCAGAACGTAGCATACGAGAGCAGAGCGTTCGTTTAATCTGTTGTCCTCCGAATGCTCGACATTGTCGAAGGTTGTGAAGAGGCCTTATTACCTACGTAAGTGCCGAGGGTGGAAAGAATTGTGCATCACCTAGCCTGAGGACACATTAGTCATATACTTTAGTGGTAAATGATTCATCAGTGCACACCACGGAGGAATAAAACAATTCAGCATCATTCTTCTCCACTATCTTAAACATTCATCCTTTGCTACCTGAGGGATTGATAGTAATTATCTTTAGATGGAGAGCTTGGAACAGAATGAAATCTGAGAACAACCTTGAAGTATTTGATAATGTCTGCTGAGGTGCAGGGGTGTTACATTGTGTCGACTGTAGCATTCTCAAACATTCTTAGGGTCAAACCCAGCTTCCTCCTTGCTGACGATGATGACACACGGTAAGGCTGCAGTGATGTTTAACAATGTTTCCAAGAAATATCAGCGCTTTATTTGTGGGGAAAAAACACTCTTCAGAAGCCAGTCTTGGTTCTGATGAAGGCGAAATGTGGAACAAACAGTTCATCTTAAGGTATTCTCTGGAAGTATTTGTAGTCGTCACCCTCTGTGCTTCGTTGGATGCCTCAGCAATATCAGACTGGCCAAACGAGTTCTGTTCATCCAGTGATAAACGTTTCAATACTCAGTGTCACCATGAAACTTCCGCTGCACGTGCAATGCTTCAATTGATTATGGTTTTGTTGTTATTAACTTCACGTCTGGACAGTGATGTTTCTGTGGATGAAGGAAATGTGCCTGTTTAAAAGATGTCTGGAGTAGTGTGTCCGAAGCCTTAAGTTGCATTAATCCTCCATCTTAACATTGGTTAAAGCTGTTAAATCTTGTTTTTTTTAATCTTGTTGACATATTAGATCTGAAGGTTTTTTAAGAGAGGAGTCGGGATAGCTCTTTTTATCATTTCATAAATCAGAAAGTGTTGTCAACAGCCAGACCTAAAATCAATTTACACCCTGTTTTTAGCAATAAAGGTTTCTGAAAATCAGAGTATGAATAATGTACGAACAAAAGCCCTCTGTAAAAAAAACAAACAAAAAAAAAACAACATTAATATTGTAGATGGAAATAAAATAGGAAAGTTTGGAGAAGATTTCTGGTTCAGAGGATGAGAGGAAATGATGGAGCTATTTGTTTTTGGAGTAAACACCAAGCAAGTTTCCAGTTAACTGCTTCCATGGATTTGTGTATTACAACATTTCTTACATTCTTGTTTAAATATGCTACTACCTCAATAAATGAACATGTAAAAAAAGATCTAAGAATTGACCGGTGCCTGAAAAAAGTAGTTTTTCATCATATTTATTTAAAAGTGGAGCTGTACGATGAGTGATTGTTGATTTTGGGTGTTGTCGACGTGGAGTTCTTTGCTTCTGAATGTTTGCATGTGCTGCAGTTGTAATGTCTTTTCTATATCGCGTGTCATTATCTCACCAGTGCTACAGACACACAGGTCCTGTTCACACGTGGTCTTTGGTGATCTGCTTCGGAAACCAAGCCCCGCACGTTTCTCATCAACACCAACGTTTTAAGCTCATGCTACGGCACCCGACCTTGGTGGTTGGAGGGAGGAGCGAATGTGCCGTCGCGGATTACGAGAAACGATAACCTCAGAGATGTATCAGCCAATAATGTTGGTTTTATAACCAGCAAAGCAGTGTGTTTCCTTAGAATTTCAGCACATACGCTGTTCCATATAAGAATCTGAAAAGTTTAAAAGCCTTAGTTTCGTGTTAAATCCATCTACCTATTTATCTCTCTCATGTTCCATATGTTTCATAACGTAAACCACAAGAATAACCAAATCCTCAAAATAATCAAAATGCAGCTATTGATGTGACTCTCTGGCATGTTTCTGTCTTCATTTATGATATTGTTGTTCAGGTGACTGATAACTTGAGTTAGGATTTTGCAGAAACATTAGTAGACATACTATTGATGTCCTGCTTGTGGTCTGTGTAGCTGGCAGTGTATTCTGTTTGCATACAGAATGAGGAAGTGAGATCCAGTCAAAAGTAGTGGCTGGAAACGCACGTGGAGATGCATTCTAATGTCAGGTGTGAATTAGTTCTTGCCATTGGATCTGCTTCTTCTGCTCTCAAAGACTGTAATACTCATATCATTATTTCCCGCTAATTGGGCCTTGGTTTTTATTCCTCTGCGATGGCACATTAACTCAGTCTGCATTACAAAAAAAAACAACCTTTTTGTTGATCTCATATCATTTCAGCAGACCACACAGCTCTGATAAGCCAGAAACTGGAGGCACAGGGAGTCAGCTGCACACTGCACTCATCCGTGTTTAAGACTCCCTGAGGATTTGATACGGAGAAACAACACGACCGCTGCTCCCACATCTCTTCCTTCACACCCCCCACCCCCTTAGCTCATCTGTGCATCTTCTCTTTGTTTACCTAACGGCTGTTCCTTAGCAACAGAGCAACCTTCACTAAGTGCCCAGCTAAAAGGTTTGTGTACCCCGCCGTGCTCTAACCACAAACAATAACAGCCCATATTGTTCGTCTACTGCCGTGACATTGAGTTTAATTGTAACCCTCCTTCAGGGTGAGCAGGCACTTAAATTAGACTTTAACAGACAAGAGTACCTTTAATTTGGCCTCCTTGTGAATACATGGCAGCTGCTGTCAGGGAAGCCTTTATTGTGGCAAAGCAACCATGATTATCGGTTTTAGATGAATGACCCACTGCTGACAACTTAGTGAGTGTAATACCCAAAGGTTTTCTCTAAATGGAATCATCACCAACTGTTTTCCATTTGTAGATGTCAAATTTTCAAGGACTATCTCATCTCATGATCCTGTTTCTCCTCAAGTATGAACAATTTTACATTTTCCAACATTTCCCTGCAAGAGGAGGTTGTGTAAAGCGCCTGACTCGCAGGTTAAGTCCGTCCACACCCTTGGGCCCCTTTTTGTGCCCTTTTAAGCCCCATACCTGCTGAATGAAAGTTCTCAAATGGTTTCAAGTTGCGCCGCGTGGTCTAAGCAATTTGGATCCAGCAAAGCGAAAAATGACTTTCGTCTCACCTGTAAAGGCAAAGTGGATGAAAAAGCTCGAGTATATTATTATACAGACACAACTTTGGTGCTGATGTCAAGCATGAGCAAAGGAAAGATAAAGACTGTTAGTGATAAAAAGAGAATGCGTTTTGACTCTTGCTGTGCAGCCTTATGGGAAGTTTATGCAGGTCTTTGCAAGGCTGTGACAGCGGCGGTAACACAAGATGAAATATTCCACCTGAATACTAAAGAGGAAATTATTTGCAAAACAAAACTGCAGTTTAACAGGAAACAAACGTGTCTTTGTTGGACATTTATATCGTTGGCGTGACCTTCCGTGAACTTGTGGCCTGCGTGCCCAATCCTGGTGTTTTTTTTAAAATGCAAAACGAAAGCAGTAACCTTTAATACACCATTTATGGATACTCGTACAAAGAGGAAAGCCAGCGAGACCCGAGAGGAAGGTCAAGTTTGATTTTTGATGATCTCTATGAATAATGGATCGACCTTAGCCATTCTCAGCTCTGGAGGGGATATTACTCTCAAGTCCTGTTCCTCCTGTCTAAACGCAGGCCCCACCTCTTAACTCCAGATGTCGTGTGTTCTATCCTTGATGCTATTTGTAAAGCCAGCTTATTTTTTTTTATTTTTATTTTTTTAGAATTGTTAGGTCCGACTGAGGCTTACATGTGCGACTATACAAGGACGAAGGCAAAGCTGAGACAAGCACCATATTGGAGTTTGTGCTGATCCAGCCTACAGAGCTGGTGTTGTAAAGCGAGACCTCACTGTGGAAGACTTGTCCATCGCTTAATCCAATTCAGGAGAGGGGCTGGATCCTGTCCCAGCTGTCGGGACAGGTCTTCAGTCCATCACAAGGCCACATACAGACAAAAAACAGCCATGCATGCTCACACTCACTTCTAGGAACAATTTAGAGTCACTAATTAACCTAACATGCATGTTTTTGGACAGTGGGAGGAAGCCAGAGTACCTGGAGAGAACCTACACATACACATACACATGCACACTCCACACAGAAAGGCTCCAGCCAGGATTTGAACCAGGAGCCCTCTTGCTGTGGGACGACGGTGCCAACCACCACACCACCGTGCAGCCCACATTTAGATCCAAATGTTTAAAATGTGGTTCGAATTCATTCACAGAAAACAGTTGGGAGTTTTTTTACACAAGATAGATCAGCAGTCCTTTAATCGGACCTGTAACATGCTCTATATGCCCTTTTAAGGAGGCGAGACCTTTGTAGTTGGTCGTGCAGCGTCTGCTGAGAACCACAAGTCTGCTTCTGTTGTGAACATCAAGAACCGGTGTCTTATATTTAGCTTAGATAACAAAGACCTCAATGTTTGTTAAATAAATTAGAGCAGATAAATGTTCCCTGTGAATGAAGGTGCCCACTCTTTTCTATTCTCACACTCTGTGCTGTGATTAATGCTTTCTGGTAGCTGATGTCAGTCTGTTTGCTAGCTTAATGATTCATATTCTGAGTCTGGTGAGACGCTCCGGAGCCACATGGAACCCTCTCTGATGGTCATCGAATTGTCGACGACGAATCTGCTGATTGATTGTTCGTCCTTTTTAGTAAAGAGCCTCGTCTGATTTTGCTTCATCCAGGGGAAGGTGCTTGCATGTCGAAGTTTGACTGCTGACTTATGAGATGTTGAAAACTGGGTTCATCCAGCTCCCAAACAGTGTGCTGTGGTTTGGTGCAAACGTGCAGAATGGAAGATGTCAAAATGTTTGTTCTCAGCAACTTGAGCAGCTGTGTTGTTGTTATGTTGGAGCGCAGTTACATGTGTGTGTGTATGAACACGTACGTAGGAGAGAGGGAGGAAGTTGGGAGTTGTGGGAGAAAGATACTGTCGCGTCTGACAGACTTATGAGCAGAGTGACTGACAGGGGTGAAATTGCTTTGGAAACGATGTGAGGCCGATCCCATCTTGTCTCCCCCTCCTCTTCTCTCGTGTACCACTGCTGTTAATGGGCTCACTTATTCTATTCTCTCTTCCAGGTAAGCTTCCCATTATATTTCCGACGAGCGGCGGTTGGACAGGGCGGAGATTCTCGTAAAACAAATGAACTTTTTCCTCTTCTTTTTTCTGTGTTAGCCATGCATCAGGCCCTGGACACACTGAGTGACAGCACAAGCTCCACAACTGCCAATGACCTGGATCTCATCTTCCTTAAAGGCATCATGGAGAGCCCTGTGGTGAGAACAGTTTTATTCTGTATCTTGCACTGATAGCTTTATGCTAAAATACAGAAAGGACATATTGAGCTTTTAATAGGACATGATCTGGACAAATGATTGGGTAAGCCAGTGAGAAGGGATCTCTGCTTTAATGCTTTAATACAAACTTTAAATCAGAAATGATTTGATAGGTTTGCTGCCACAACATTAAAAACAACTGCATGTGCACTGAGATGACTTTTGTTGTGATTTGGTGCTAAGTAAATGTAATCAAATGGAACTGAGATGAATTTTTCATGCTGCTTGACCAATTCACTTGACTAGAAGTGCCATTTCCATTGGGGTTTCGAATTACCGGTCCATTTTCATTTCAACCCTCACCCAGCACACAAGCAGGTGAAATGAGTTTCCTTTGGAGAGTGGCTGGGCTCAGCCTTGACATTAAGTGAGTTACACATCCGGAGGAAACTTGGAGTAGTGGATTTGGGTATCTAATGAGGACGCCTCCTGGCCGCCTCCCTTTGGACGTTTTCCAGGCACATCCAGTAGGGAGGAGTCCCCGGGACAGACCCAGAACTTGCTGGAGGGATTATATATTCGTTCTGGCCTGGGAACGTCTCAGCATCCCCCAGGAGGAGCTGGATGGTGTCACTGGGGGGAGGGATGTCTGGGTGTCCCTCCTGGACCCATTTCCACCGTCACCTGACCTCGGTTAAGCTGAAGATAATCGTTGGATTGATTTCTCTGGAGGAGAAGGGGTGAAGGAGTGTGTGTGGACACATCTCGGTAACACCAAAGCCACACGCCAATTCCAGTGTCTGTTGCAAAATGAAGAATATTGGATGCAGATTTGTAGCAGTCTAGTATTGCACTTGGCAGCTTTGCCTTTACATTAACATTGTATGTCTGTATCACTGTTTGCATACCCTTGCTGTATTTACATTGAGACATAATTCAGAACAAATTATGTTTTCACTGAGATTTGAAGATCTTTAGTAAATTGACGCTGCAAAATCAAAACCTTCCACAGCCATCATTCCTTTTGAAATTGAAATTTCATCTTGCCACAGCTTAGATCAAGTTCAGTGACATTTTCATTTCACTGCGCTCCCTTCATTGTGTCCTCGTTAGTTGAAAATGGTAATTAAAGAGGCGTCTCTTCACTCAACGTCATGCTCGCAGAAAAATCCCTCTTGTTTGCAGTAGGATTTTCTCCTGGAGGAAAAAAAAGTAGTTTCAGGAGTTTGAAGCGGAATTTGAATACACATAAAGATCTCGAGGGACTTGTGTTTCTGAAGCTTGAACTTCGTGTAGACAGAGGAGGTAAAAGGATGACCAATAAAGGTCACCTTTACAGAAAAGATGGGATTGGCATCTGAGGTAAAGCTGAACAGTTAACATGAATTTGACAGACACAGCACGGACGGCGGCTCATGTTGTTTGTGCTTTTGAACAAACTTGGAATCAGATATTTCACATTTCTGGCTCAACTCACTGCTCTTGTTGCCTAGTACCAGCAGTCTCTCTGTGATCGCCCAGGCTGGATGGAGCTCAGCAGTTATCAGAGTATAGCAAATGTCAGTGAAGGACTGTTAATATTTCCATTGATTTTTTTTTATTTTTAGCTGTCAGTCACTTTAATAAGGCCAAGTGACATTTCTATAACTAACCAGAACAAACACAGAACAGCACATTAATCCTTCCCTTGTTTAACAAGTTGACGAGTGCAGCTGGAGCAGAGACCTCAACCATCGATGAGAAATGAAGGAATGATTGGCCGCCATTCGTTTGTACTCCTGTTAATCCAACAAACCTGTGAGAATGCTTTGACCTTGATTCTGGCTCACTTGCTCACTCTGATCAGTTTCTCTGCTTCAGGCATGATTAGAGATTTTATTGATATTCTGATTAACTCTTTTCCGCAGAATTGTCAAAAGTGCTGTAGCGGGAATGTATCTCTGCTGGCACAGCTAACTAGAGACTAGATCGCATATAACAGGTTACAAGAAGTACTCAAGTGACTACTCGTCTGCTTATTACTCGTGAAGACAGACAGTGATATTTTTAAGGCGAGTGCAGCAACATTGATAGGGCACAAAGTGAGAAGAGACCACAGTGAACCTCGATATTGGAGGACAAAAACACACAGAATCACCTGCGCCTCAAAGCTCATCACAACTTTATTAAAAGGGCGTCATGCTGAATAAATATGCTTGGTACAGATTAATTGCTCTTTGCCAGGCGATAAGAATGAAGACATAAGATACGTTTTTCAATTTCATGCTCCATTTGTGCAGATCTCTCTTGGGCAGCTGCCCAGACCGAATCAAAGCTTGTCCTGATGGGGGTTCGTCTCTGAAGTTACTCCGAGGACGAGGTGGCATTATCGAAAATACAGATATACCTGGTAGTTCTCAAGGTTTCTCCAGGTTTTCATAGCACATTCGATTACCGATGACAGTGAACTTTACATTTTTCTTTATTCTAATGCGTTCAAACTTGAATCCATCGATGTTGCATTGTAGTAGCTGTGCCAGAAATGCTACAATTTAGTAGGATTAAAGTATAAAAACACGTATTAGGATGGCACATTTCATTATATACGATCAATAAACGATTTAGAGTCAAGTTTTAAATGGAAGAAGTCATGTGACTCTTCATTGGTTTTTGGAAACAGATTCTCGGGCTTTAGAACACACCTAAAGTGATAAAAAACTGCTTATTTAACTCCCGAGTTCTTACACAGACAGTGTGGGACACTGATAAAAGAGGAGAAGTATAGTTGACTACTTTTTTCTTGATTTCTCCTTTCTTTTCCCTTTGTCGGGCATTAATGATAATGGGGCGCCCATAACAGCTTCTATGTGCTCATTTTGAACAGCTGTCAGGATAAATTTGACTCTACGGTGCCCCTCATTAGTTGGTAACCGTCTGTGTTATTTATCGGACAAAGATAAGTGGCCCCAACAAAGAAAGCTGTCCGTGGAAGCAATGGAACGGATTACGAAACTTCTTGGAGAAGAACTTGGAATGTCTCAAAAGGTGTTGGTTGTTCTCAGTCAGCTGGGTCTAAAATTGTAAGCAAGCACTGGGGCTTGTGGTCAAATGGGTCGACAAAGTAAGACATCAAAAAGGTCCAGGCAGAAAGCTCAAAGTAGTATGCCTTGAAATGGAAAATGCACAGCAAAAGTTCAAAAAGTTACAAAGCAAAAGGGGCAGAAACTGGAGTCAATGTTCGTGACCAAAGAGAAGCTGTCACAGCCTGCGGATGATTGAATGAAAGTGATATTCGGTGATAAATAACCAATCTGCATTGGGAAAGGAGGTGATGCCGGAACGTTTGTTGGTTGCAGGTCCAATGAAACCTGACAATACTTTTCCCTCAGGAAGGACATAACTCATATCCACCAAACGGTCCCGATCTCAGTCCGAGTTCAAAGTTGTGTTGAAAATTGAAAAAGAAAAAAGAAGAAATTCTCCACGACGGCGCTGTATCCTTCAATGCTGATCTGTCGACTGCCACACGGGCAGTGTTGGTCAAGTTAGTTTAAAAAAGTAATTAGTTACAGTTAGTAGTTACTGCTCTCAAAAAGTAATTGAGTTAGTAACTCAGTTACCACATTCTAAAAGTAATTAGTTATTCAGCAAAGTAACTGTGGCGTTATTTTTTATGTTCTATAACACTGTTACGTTCTATAACATCTTTAACATCAAATATGTTTATATTAACTGATTGAAGAATAAAAACACTATATACAGTCATTTAGAACATTCGGTATTTATTTGAACTCAATAGATTGCAGCCTGCCATATGATGCATAGAAATAAAAACATAAATATTGAATATAAAATGGTGATGGTGGTCACGTGTTTCTCACCCGAAAAATCGAGTGTTGTTTGCTTTCGAGTGGCTCGGTCTCCTTCGCTGGGGCTCACACTAGCTGCATTTGGGCCTGGGGTTGGGTTAGCAGCTGCAGAACCAACAAGTGGTTTCATATTCGCATGGGTTAATGTATGGTGCTTCATTAGATTTGAGTTACTTGAGGCAGACGTGGATAAAGTTTTTTTCCCTGGGCATAGCGTGCATGTTACATACACATTCTTGCCTTTTATCTCCACGAGTGAGAAGTAGTGCCGGTACTTCCAGTTAGAGAACGCTACCTTTGAACTTCCCTGGCTCATCGCCGCTGTCTTGTGTGTGTTTAGTAGTAGTCGTCAGCGCGTGCAGTGAGACAGCGTGAGCAGGTCATCCGCCCACCCAGCCAATCATCATCGCATTTGCAACGGTGTCATCATCCCCACCCCTGCCCTCTCCAGGCAGCAGGCAGCTGATGTGTAGCCCAAAGCCTACAACCAAATTGTAGTAACACGCCACTTTATATTCTCAGTAACGATAACGGCGTTGTAACGATGGGAAAAGTAATTAATTAGATTACTCCGTTACTGGAAAAATAACGCTGTTAGTAACGCCGTTATACTTAAACGCCGTTACACTTAAACGCCGTTACTCCCAACACTGCACACGGAAAGTTGGTATCTGGTCCACGCGCCAAAGAATTCAAGTGGTCATAAAAGCCTGAGGAGGTGCAACAGGCAGCTAACTGTCATAGCGTTTGCTTTTGGTTCAATTGACCTGAAATGGATCTGAAAAGGCAGCGATTTACAGCGATTTCGACAATTTTGAGGTTACATCTAACAAAGTAAGAATGTTGAGGGATTGTAAAAGAAGCTGATTCTTCTTGTGCATCTTGTGTATCAGATAGTTTTCTACACTTTCTGTGAAGAGGAATACATTTCACTGTGTTTCTCCGTTTTCCTCATGTGAAGTCCTTCATGTGAATCGGTCTGAACTAGTTTCTTCATATTTTCCTCAGTGGTCGCGGTGCCACTGTCACACACTATAGCTCTTTGAAGTTTAAGGGAGAGGAGTCGCAGAGCTTAGTAGAGGGAGACAGCCTTGTCTGAGTTTCTTCCCGCTACATCTTCTGTTTCTCTCTTTGATGTCAAAGTCTTCCCCTTCCACGTCTTGCCAACAGCTCAATCCCTCGTGGCCTTTAAACAAACGTGGACTTTTTCACGGCCACGTCAAGCGCAGGAAGAAGTCGACTGCCGTGCGCTGCCAGAGTGCACGGGGGGAATAAATGTCGTGAGTCAAAAGTCGTGAGATTGGAAGCACATTTATTCCCTCAGACAGGGTGTTAGCCGACTTCTGCTGAGGTGGAAGTTGTTTTTACCCATGATGCATTTGCCAGAAACTTGCACAGTGACAAATGGAAAAAAAAAAAAAAACTGAGCAATATAATTTGGCCGTCCAGAGGCAGTTCTGCTCAGGAAACTTTGGGATGGACTTTTGACAGGTAGTTGAAGGCAGCACTGCATCAAAAGCCAGCTATATCGCTGAAAACAAAGCCTCTTCTGCTCCCCTACATCTTCATTTCTCCTCTGGTCTCCCTTCATCTCTCCTAGCTTTTGGTATCTTTCACGAAAGACTGATTGAATTTGTTGCCTGCAGGAAACTGCTGGCGCATGTGTGCGAGGAGGCGCATGTTGGAGCGCAGCAGTAGTGTTTGTATTGTATGTCTGGCAGAGTACTTGGTGGTACCGGTGTATTGATGAGGATTCTCATAAAACATTCATCTGCTGATGCGGCCTTGCTGAAGGATATGAAAAGGCTTTCCAAGATTATAGTTTCCCTCCACCCCGTTGTGGTTCTATTAACACTTATCACGCTTTTACTCGATGCGCTGGGGCGCACAGAAGGTGCTTACACAGGGATACAGAAACAAATCAGAGGTCCTGGTGTGGCACGGCACTGCATTGACAGTGAGTTGTGTTGATTGATATAGAATAATGTAATTAGCACAGCCCACAGTTCTTTAATGAAACAGAATAATTAGTGGGCAGAAAATGAGTAGATATCGACCAAACAGGCTGAGTTGCAAAAGGGCTTCCGGGTGCTTCATTATCAGCAGTTATCACTGGCTCTATTTCGAACAAAGCAATCTGATGCACTTATGGCAGCTTATTTACCTGACTCTTGCTTTTCGACTGCAGTCACAAACCCTGAAAGGTTTTAAAAGTAACCATTTTCCGACGGGGGCGGTTCTGTTGAAAATAGCTCATGCAAAACAATTGGGTTAATATGTGGCAAGTGGTCAAACTCTGTGATTTATCGCCTTATTTTCGCCTTAGATTTTATTTGTTTCTCTTTATATTATTTTATGTATTTTTAATGCTTCTTGCACTCCCTGCTGCAATGCTTTTATTTATGTAAAGCACTTTGAACTGTTTGTACATGAAATGTGCTATACAAATAAATTTGATTTGATTTGATTTGATTTATTTCTCACTAGCTGTTGATATTTTGTTGAAAGCAGGGAGGTCGTGCTTTTGTTCACACTGTAGAGCACACTAACACAATGCATTAAGTCAGAAGGACATTTGAGTTATTTTCAGAGTGCTGACGTACTGCGTTTATGTGAGAGCTGTTGCATGGAAAACAGGTGGGATGGTACCTGAGTAAAAAAACAAAAAGCACAGATGGATTCTAAGGATTCTGTGCATCCCACTCAAAGCTAAGTATCTACAGTTTGTACAGTAGCAGTAAGGAGAGGCACAGATAGAGGTTTTAGTGAGTAGATACAATATCATCTTACAAGTGCCACAAAGGAAGGGAGGGATTTTGTGCGTTCAGGGATTCGAATTTTCATGTTTTTTTTTTGTTATTTCAGAAGTTTAATAGTCTAGCTTTAAGGAATCTGATGCCTTTTCCAGCTGTTTTCATAATAATCTTTTGAGACTACACTGATCGTGGGTAGGCTTCTTAGTTATGGTGACTAACCTCTAAAGAAGGACAGTTTACCGGAATATAAATCCATCTGAATTGTCACATGGAGATGCTAAATATAATTGCAGCATTGTTTCTCATCGTGAGATTTTTCTGCGCTCAGAGCAGCTGTGCTAATAAGCCATCATTCCTGAACCATCTCAGTGGAGAGGAGGAAGGCTCGTCGTGCCTGCGACTGATCACAGTTTGCTCCACGTTAAATTATCCTGCCAGGGTTCTGCTGCTGTGTCCCTAAAAGAGGCAGCTCACTGTGCGCTTTAGTCCACATGGGCATGGATTCCATGACGGGCGTATTTGAGCTATGAAAGTACCCACTACATGCAGTTCGGTGCACTTAATTACACAGGATGGTTTGTGTGTGGGACTGCAAGCGTGTGTGAGAATCAGTGTATTTATTGGTGCGCATGGACATTGCATCCTGCCTCCCGGCAGGGATTCTTCCCCTGTTCCTCAGCAAACAAACAATATGTCTGCCAGATTATTAGTTAGTCCCACCAGGCAAGCCCTCTGCAGAACTGCCTGACAATAAGAATCTTCAAACACATTGCTCGACGTACAGTTGCACAACAGTGTTGCCGTAAATTGTTGTATTTGCGTTTGATTATGAGAAAGTGTTTCGTGCCTCGTGTCTTACGCAGTTAAGTTCTGCAATCACTGACTGGCTTAGGCAGTGAAGTACGATACGCCGCGCTGCTCTGGAAGAATCTGTGGTGACACAAGGATGAATTTTACAAGAAAAAAAAAAAAAACGATACACAATCTGTTAGAAAAATCTGTTCATGTGAATGGCTAAAGGGTTAACAGACAATACGCTGCTTATCTGAGGTCTATGCACATCAAATTTAGGCTGGTGACTGTGGGGGTTATGGCAAAGCCTTCAGTATGCACCTGTTGAAGTGGACTACAGTGAATTTTTAGGTGTGTTCAGGATCATTATTCTGCTATAGAAGCAATCCTCTTTCCATCGTTTGCTTTTTCTTACAGACGGTGTAATGTTTGCTTCCATAATTAGCCGTAGATTCGTTTAATCCACTCTCAGTTTAATACATTCTCCCATCTCCCAGTGAAATGTCACATATTACACTGGCAGCAGCGACAAAGGCCCAAAGCACGATTCACCCACCCTTGTGTTTTAACAGCTGTTGGGTCAATCCTTTTCCTGGAATTCTGCATTCTGCCTTTTTTCCCCCAAACATACCACAACTCACTCGCCCAAAACGTTGTACTCCTGATGTTGAATTTGAGGACGCAACGAAAGGTCTTTTTCTTCTGACTCCTCCATGAAGGTCATTTAGATCCAGGTGTGCCCGCACAGTAGAGCAGTATGCCACTACTCCTCACTGCTGCATCTCCCTGAATGTCCCTTGCAGTCAAGCAGAGGCCTTGACTTGTCTTTTTAATCTTAGGAAATATGATCATCAAAAAGGAACCGAGTCCAGGGTCGAAGTTATATCAGGAGATCTAATCTCTTGGGTACAAAACCAAAAATATTATAATAATATTCGCCACAAATGAATGCTTTGTCTTGAGCACTGTAACATTTTCTTTCTCAGTTTTCTCTGTAAACTATTGACAGACAGTTTTGCATGGCACTGTATTTGAACTCTAAAGTAAAGTAGAACCCCCCCCCCCCCCCAAAGAAAAAAAAAAAAAGAAGATCTGGCTGTCTCCCTTGGATCTTTGACCGTGGACCAGGGATCCAGCCATGTCCTCCTCTGCACTTGGTGATAATGGAGGAGAAGATGAAAAAGGAAAGTTCCCTGAAATATTCATGTCTCATCTTACATGCTGGAAAGCCTACAGGGGTGCAGGGTTTAGCACGCTTGTGCTTTCTTCTCTTGGTTTTTGCACACGCCAATGTAGGTTTTTACGAAAACTGGTTGAGTGATGTTTTCAGCAGGGTCGTGCTTTCAGGTAACTGTGCTTTGTACTGCTTCAGTTGATAAAAACAAAAACCCCTGCAGAAGGCAGAATAGGTTTCTTTATAACTCAGCGAGCAGCATTAACTGCTCACTGAGGAGGAGGCTGTATTTCTACACAGTCGGTGGAAAGCACGGCATATGAGTGAAGTCTTCCACCAGGTAATGTGCGTAGGATGAGAGAAGTAGCCCAAAGTAACATCCCTGTTCTAATTATTAATTCCAAGGCTCATGAGCACTTTGAGGAACCCAAGCTGGAGGCTGTCAGTGAGAACAACGTGGAGCTGGTCCAGGATATCCTGAAGGAGCTCAACCCGCTCACACACAGAAGCCAGGCAGCCGACGAGCTCATCCGCATCCTGAAGGAACCTCACTTTCAGGTTTGGAGAGCAGAACATAACTACCCGATTATTGCCGAACACATAGCGCGATTGTAGCCGCATCATTGCTATGTTATTAACAGTTTTTTTTTTTTTTTTTACTTATCACTCGTCTCGCAGTCCCTTCTGGAGACGCATGATTCTGTGGCCTCCAAAAACTACGAGACTCCTCCTCCCAGCCCCTGCTCCTTCATGGACGCAGCCCTCAACAATCAGCCAGTTCCTCCGGATGCAGTCAGGATGGTGGGCATCCGTAAGGTGTCCGGTGAGCACCTGGTAAGTCCGCTCAGTTAGGCAATGCACGCTGTACTTATCGCAGCAAGCCTGAACCCTTCTTATAAACAGATACAATTCCTCAGCAAGTGGCCTGATATACAGTGTGCTCATGCACTCAGTATAATGAGATCCCTTTGAACAATGTTTAACAACAGAAAAAAGAGGCAGATTTATATTTCTGGTGGCTTGATTTATCTGAATTGGGCGGACTTGTTCACGATTAATGGCAAAAAAATCCAGCGATAACTTTGCAAGGTGCTCTCTTACTTGGCGTTCCACTCGTAAACTTCGACAGACCGTCTGAAGTCATTGATGCTGCAGGTCATGTCACACTTTAGGTCTGCTGCTCCGAATGTTATCACAGGTGAGTGAGCTTCAGAGGAGCTGAGAAGGCAACACAGAATACAACAATACTGACTTTTGGTTACATGACTAAAGAAAACATCTGGAAATATCCGACGTGAGAAGTGTACAGTCCACCAGTGCAGACTGCCACTAATACTCCCAGCGTTGGTAGCGTTAACATTCCCGTCCAAGCATATAAGAAACACTGTGAACATTTTTTTACTTGAATTATGCATCATTTTGGCCCTCACTTTGTCACTCAGATTTGCCAAAAATGTGCTCTGGAGGACAATTCCAGACTGTTCTCCCGGGTCCCTCGTGATTATAATGCTGCAGCTGTACATCTATTTATAGGGAGTGACTTTTAGAGTGGAGAGTGGCGAGCTGGTGATTGCCAGGATCCTTCACGGAGGCATGATTGACCAGCAGGGCCTGCTCCACGTGGGCGACATCATCAAGGAGGTGAATGGCAAGGAGGTGGGCAACGACCCCAAAGTGCTCCAGGAGATGCTGAAGGACGCGAGCGGCAGCGTGGTGCTGAAGATCCTGCCAAGCTACCAGGAGCCCCACACACCGAGACAGGTCAGCCTATATCCAAAAGGAATACATCAAGGCCGATATAGTATGTAAAAAAGTAAGTTACAATTTGCTTAAAAGGACACTAACATTTCCATCAGTAAGAAACACTTACTGTCCTCCCTGGCATCCGCTCGACTTTCTGTAAGCTTGTGCACCGAGCCAAGAGTCATTTATCTTATTCTATAGCGCGGCTTTTTAAATCACACTGGATATTTGGAGATAAAAAAAACCCTGCATTGCAGTTTTGTCAGTTATGCAAATGCATGGTAGCTTTTTTTTTTTTAGCTTTGTAGCTTTTATGTGGCTCAATAATTGAGGCATTTAGAAAAATATCCGACCGAAAGGTCATGACTCTAAAGATGCTACCTTATATCATGTGATTTGTCCTTTTTCATATGCTCTCAGCGTTCATGTCTTTCATCTGTTGCGTATTACTCAAAGGAGGGTTTTTAACGTTAGAGACGGAGTCTGGTCAAACTGAAGATGTTACCCAGTTTATACCGAAGGGAAAAGAAAAACAGTTTTATTGTCTGCCTATGTGTTGCCAAAAGTGAGGATGAATTCCAAATAACAATGTGACCGATTGGTCGAGAAAGGGGAACAGAGGAGGTTGAAGAGGCCATGCTGAATGAATTCCTTACCAGCTCCAGTAGAAATTATGCAGATTGGTGTTGTGTGTGAGGATTATTGTAATGGACTTGATACATGAATTTGAAGCATATTTGGCTGCTGGGTGGAGGAAAAGCTGAATGAAATTCAGTTGTGAAAAGTTAGTTTTCCACTAAATGAGAATTCAGCGTCTCTCAGCCAAAAAGTTGGTGAAGTATATGTTACAGATATCTGTGATTTCCAGGGGATAGAATGCACATTCATTGGAGGAAATGTCTACAATATATCTCCCGTTGTTGAAGAAGAGTGTGTACACGTGTTAAGACCTCTTGGATTATCAGTGTGCACTTCATGTGCATAAAAGAGGATGTAAAGATTTAGTAGAAGCTGTCAGCGAGAGATCTTAAAGCATGACTGGCAGCGCTCACACATTAAAGAGCCGCATAGTGACTGGTTATTAGTGCCGTTCCCAAAAGTTCCCTCGAAATGCATCCCAGCTGCCTGTATGTCCAGACTGCCCTTGATCATGAACCATTACATGATGACTAAACTTAGCTGACAGCTCACTTTGGCTCAAGGACTGACTGTGTATCCGAGCGAATGAGAGGAGTGAGACCCACGGTACAGTGAGGGCTGTTGGGCTTCTTTTTATTTTTTTTTCCCCTCCTCGCATCAGTTCAGTAGGAGGCAAAAAAAAAAAATACAACGTCAAGTGTAGGGGGAGGGGATGGTTGCCATGGCTGCAGATCTAGTCTCTCTCTCTCTGTCTATCCTTCTCCTCTCTGTTTCTGTCGGTCTACCTCTCAGAGTCTGTGTCCTGTCAGTGTGTGTGTGTGTGTGTGTGTGTGTGTGTGTGTGTGTGTGTGGGGTGGGTTGGGGAGGGTAGATGCTTCGGTTCATGAGCTGAATCCCACAGCCTTGAAATGTCGGGAAAGTGAGCTGAGAGATGGAGCGGGCCCTAAGTGCAAAAGGCTGTTCCATCTTGCCGGACACTTACTCACCCGGTCCATCCACCCCAGTTCACACGCGCCGCACCAGAGACCTTAAAAGTGTGCAATTCGACCAGCTTACACAACGGCTTCCTTTAAAATGTGTCTCTTCAGTCTCTTTGACATGCGTAAACATCTTTATCCATTTTAGGCTTTTGTGAAGTGTCACTTTGATTACGACCCAACCCACGACAACCTGATTCCCTGCAAGGAGGCAGGCCTCAGCTTCAGCAGCGGAGACATTCTGCAGATCTTTAACCAGGAGGACCTCAACTGGTGGCAGGTCAGTTCTGTCAGTTCTATTCGGCTCCATAAGCTGGCTGCTGACTTTTACCCTCTGGCTCTTTAACCCGTTCTCTCGTGTTCACGTCTCAGGCCTGTCACATAGAAGGAGGCAGTGCGGGCCTGATTCCAAGCCAGCTCCTTGAGGAGAAGAGGAAAGCGTTTGTGAAGAGAGATCTGGAGCTCGCTACCACAGGTACCCCTCGTGTCTCATTATGCAGATTTAAACACAGGCTCCTCGCTGCACAAACAGCCCGGCAACAAAGACAACATCTGTTCCCTCTCAGTATCATGCAAGTTTTTCATCTGCCGCCGGCCGCTCCTCTTCCTCTCACCTCATAATGAGCATCAGAGAGACTGTGGCGGCCCGATCCAATCAGTTTGTTATTAAGCTGCAGGGTGTGACAGTCACAAAGCACCCTCCCTGAGAAGGAGCATTGATTCAGGAGGGGCGATATAACCCTGTTAACAAAAACCTGATCAATAATGATCTCGCCTCATATGAGACCTGGAGGGAAAGGGGGCTTTATGTGTTGAGATATATCTGCTAGGTGCAGAGGCCTCAGCAGCAACCAAACAGGTGGTGAGTCATAGGGAGCCGCATGCCCTTCAATTGTGGAGGAGAGGAAGATGACAGCCCAACTGTACTGCCCTTGGAGCGGGGGAAAGGACACATCTGTTTCCCAGCACATTTTCCTCAAACTCAGAGCCTGTTTAGAATAAAACACCTGAATTGAATACTTTTAGATGGGGAGATCTGATGATGGTTGATACACGGATGTATCCAAACGTGATGAAATTATTTATATTTTGTGCTTTTAGCTGTTGAGAGCAAAATGAAAACTGTTTGCAGCCCTTGCTTTAATACAACTGAGCTCACGTTTCCATGACCACAAAATGATCTGCCATGCCGAACAGACGGTCAACAGATCGCCTGGTCACAGGTGTTCTCTGGCAGCAGAGCGGTTGCACACACTCATCAGTATTAATGCGCGGTGCCATCTAGTGGTAGAGTTTTCATATTCTACTCTTAGGATTTTGAATTTGTGACCTAACACAGCCCTCACTTAGATAGTTTTTCATTTTAACGAGGACTTTGTTGACGTGTCTGGTGGGGATAAGCACCAGGAATGGATGTTTGATTGAGTTTGGTGTGTGGTGTGGTCTCTGTCTCAGGTCCTCTGTGTGCAGGGATGGGTGGTAAGAAGAAAAAAAAGATGATGTATTTGACCACCAAGAATGCAGGTAAAACTGCCCGTGTCATCACATTTTGCAGAAGCTTTGGACTCAAAGACAAAGCACCTCATCGCTCATACCGTCCATGTGTCTAATTGCTGTTTCCAAGAGTTTGATCGTCATGAGCTGCGGATCTACGAGGAGGTTGCAAAGGTCCCGCCCTTCAGGAGGAAGACGCTGGTTTTGATTGGAGCGCAGGGGGTCGGTCGCCGTAGTCTGAAGAACAAGCTGCTGGTGTCGGATCCCCAGCGCTACGGCACCACCATCCCCTGTAAGTGCAGCCATTCACTGACATTTTAGTCTCACCGTTTTTGTTCTCGGTTTCTAATTTTTCTTATTAGTCTTATTAATTTCTCATCATTTTCTCATTGTAGTTTGTCAGGTTTCCCCTTGCATTTTGCCATATTTCTGCGATTCAGCGACTGCAAACGAGTAGGATTCATTCGTCGGTATATATTAGTGTGACCTTTGTGGGATCAGTTTCTGTGTTTTGCATTCGTCTTTTATCACACAGTCACCTCCAGGAAGCCAAAGGTGGATGAGAGAGATGGTCAGCTGTACTCTTTCATGACCCGAAGCGAAATGGAGTGCGACATCAAAAACGGTCGTTTCTTGGAGCATGGCGAGTATGACGGGAACCTGTACGGCACAAAGATAAACTCCATACACGAGGTGATAGAAACAGGAAAGATCTGCATCTTGGATGTCAACCCACAGGTAGAGGAAGAGCACCTTAGTATATTTACCGCCTATACACACGATCTTCAGCTTGTTTTTACTCATTCATTTTCAGGCGATTGCACACCCTCGAGATTTATCCAAAATCAGCTGGAAACACTCAGCCTATCTTATGTACACACATTAAACTGAGTGAGGTGAATTTTTTTCATCAGCTGTTTGTTTTGAAGTGAACATCTTCATTGTGTGTGTTTGTCTCCGAAGGCTCTTAAAGTCCTGCGGACGTCTGAATTCCTGCCCTATGTTGTGTTCATTGAAGCCACAGACTTTGAAGTCCTCAAAGCTATGAATAGGTCAGCAATCGAGTCGGGAGTAGTCACAAAACAGTTAACGGTGAGTGCGCGTTGGAGGTGATCCACAGTTGGATATGGGCAACTGTACTTGTACGACATGAAGATTTTTTTAAAGAAAATGTCTCAACAGTTGAGTGTATGTTTGGGTCACTTGAGCACTTTCACATGGTCTTAATGTCGCGGATCAACCTGATTTCTGTTATTTAAACTCATATCAACTTGTTTATACCTGCAGTATTTATAATATCTAAACTTGATAAAGCTTAATTAAACAATTCCAGGGGCTTTAAGGGTCAGTTCTTTATTTTGAATAGGATGTGCCATGACAGAATGAGCAGAATGCAATTATATTAACTCTATTCTTTTTTTTTTTTTTTTAAACACTTTATTTAGAAAGTTTTTCAGGTATAAACCACATATAAAACACACAAAAAAAATACAATAAAAAACAAACAAACAACAACAAAAAAACCAAAACAAAAATAAACTGTCAGCCCACAGGAATATAGACATGCAAAGGTTACAGTTGTGGATATCAGTGCAAATCACAAATCAAAGGAACAGGGATGGATTTTAAAGTCCGAGAAAGAGTCCAGAGAGCCAGGACCAGGTAAAGTCCTAGGTAGAGGAGATTATTAGCTGCACAATGCAGATAGTACAGAAAAGAACGAGACAGAGTAATAGTGTCCAGTGTAGCTAGTCCGGAGCATGATGCCTGTCGTTTCTAATATACTCAATAAAGGGTCCCAAGACTTCAAGGAACTTGTGATGAATGTCTGACAGAGTATATCGAATTTCTTCCAGATAAATACAAGAAACCATATCATTCAACCATTTTTTATAACAGGGAGGAGTAACTGATTTCCATTCTCTAAGAATGACTCGTTTTGCTACGACCATGCCGAACATGACCGCTTGCTGTAATGATGAGGGAAGAGTGAGAGAGAAGTTGGAACAGCCCAGTATTATCAGAAGAGTGTCAGGGATCAACTGTTTACTGTATACAACACTGTACAAGTGGAAAATGTCATCCCAAAAACTCCGAAGCTTAGGGCAAGACCAGAAAAGGTGACCCAGAGTCCCATCATCTAATTTGCATTTATCACAGATAGCAGAAACAGAGGGAAACATCCTGTTCAGTCTGGTCTTAGAGAAATGTAACCGGCGAATGACTTTAAACTGAATAACTTGAAGTCTGGCATTGATAGAGCAAGATTTGATCCTATTCAATCCCTGGGCCCAGAGCGCATCAGAAATCTCAACACCGGTGTCTGATACCCAGGCTTCTTTAATATGGAGGGAAGGGGCTGCCAAACTAAAAAGGTTAACAAATTGAGAGATCAAGCATTTGGAGGTGGGAGGTTTGGACATTAGGTCATAAAAGATGTGTCGCTCAGGCAAGGTTTCAAAGTGAGGGATCGACTGCCTAACAAAATTTCTGACTAGCAAATATCTGAAAAAATGGCTGGAAGGGAGACCGAATTTTGCCTGCAACTGTGCAAAAGACGCAAAGTGGTCGTTAATGTAAAGATGAATGATGGCAGTCAAGCCTTTGTTGGACCACTGTACAAAAGCAGCATCCATTGTGCCTGGTTTAAAACAAGGGTTCTGACAAATAGGGGCGTAGGTAGACAGTCCGGGGAGATTTAACACACCCTTTATCTGTCTCAGAATCTTCAATGTATTACGCATTACAAAATCATCCTTAAAACATCTAAAAGGGAGATTTAGTTTTGAGAATAGGATGGCCGCTAGGGAGGCACCTGCGTGCACTGAAGCTGCCCGAGTCTTTATTACAGGCCAACTGGGGCAGAGGGAATCTCTCTGCTCGGCAGCAGTAGCAGGGTGACTCCAAAAAACCAATGCTCTGGCTTTACAGGCCCAATAGTAATGGCGGAAGACAGGGAGGCTGAGACCTCCCTCGGTTGTGGGTTTTTGTAGGTGAGCCTTAGAGATACGAGAAGGCTTATCAGCCCAAATAAAGGGAATAATGATGGAATCTATCAACTTGAAGAAAGAGGCTGTGAGATATATGGGTACGTTTTGGAAAAGATACATAAATTTTGGGAGAACTACCATCTTGACAATATTGACACGACCAATTAACGAGAGAGGAAGAAGTTTCCATTTGTTAATCATTATTTTGAGTTTACCAATCAGGGCAGAATAGTTTAACTTAAAAAGAAGCTTTATTAACAATATTCTTAATTAAATATACTACAAAGACAACACATCAAATGCTGAAACTAAGATAAGTTCTGTTTTTTAAAGAATAATTCATTTATTTTTATTTGATATCTGCACTCTATCTCAAAAAAGTTGGGGGTAGTAGCAACCCAAAACTGGAAAAGTAAAAGTAATGCTACAAAAAAAAACACATAATGGAGCATAGAACAACTAATTGGGTTGATTGATAACAGGTGCGTCTTTTAGAAGTAAAAAAACAAAGGGGTTTAGTTCATCACCCCGTGAAAAGATGCATGCAGATAAATTTAGTTGGGACTTCCATGGGGGTCCCCAGATTATTTCTGGGGGTGCGATTATAAAAATAAATAAATAAAAAAGGTGAGTACCACTGATCTACGGATTCAGAGAATCCAGCCAGAAAAGTTTCTGTCCTTCGAGGACGAGGCTGAAAATCCACGTTGAACGGTCACGATACTCGGGTCTTCCATCAGGACTGCATTAAAAACAAACACGATTATATGGTGGAAATCACTGCCTGGGCTCAGGAACACCCCAGTAAAATCAACTCAATCAGATACAGTTCATCACTGCATCCATAAATGTTTAAACTCTCAGCTTTTTGGGAAACAGCTGTAGTAATTTGAAGAACAAATATAACTATTCATTTGCTCAATTCAATAAGAAAGTTCTATTCTTAACATTTAGATCCTGTTAGCTGACGGATTTGAATAGTTTTGCAGGCTTCGCAGTTTACTCTCGTGCTGCTCCGTTCATTTATTTAACCTGCTTATTTTGTTCTGTTGAACTAACTATTTCCTCGAAATGCTCTGGCATGCTCCTCCTCACAGGACTCTGAACTAAAGAGGACGGTGGACGAGAGCGAGCGCATCAAGAGAGCATACGGACATTACTTTGACCTTTGCATCGTGAACGACGGTCTAGAAGCAGCGTTCCGAAGTCTACGGGTGGCGCTGGAGAAACTGTCGACAGAGCACCAGTGGGTGCCTGTCAGCTGGGTGTTTTGAGAGTCGCCGAGAGCTCCCCCGCCAAATCGTCAGCCACAGGTCGGAGGAGGATTTATCACCAGTAGCTCCGGAGAGGAGCTGAACATCGTAAACCAGTGCAAATGACCAGCCTCATGTAGAGCATTTTTTGTACAAACTTAGTGTTCCTCTGTTGAGCCCTATGTTGAGTTGTATTTTATTTGTTAGGACTGGAATAATTCTATTGATGTTTGTTGGGAAGGATTTAGAGCTGATCATGCAGTGTAGTGCAATAGTGGGAGTGAGTGTGTGTGCGTTATCATAAACGTTGGATATAGATTAATGGATATGTTTCTTAAGTAACAGTGCTCGGTTGGAGGTTTTTGTGGAAGGACATTTTTAGCCTTTGCAAATCTTAAATACTTTATGTAGTGTAATGTTTACATTGGATCAGTAGGACAGATTGACGAAAGATACCAAATGTCATGTTTGTATTGAATACTCTATATTTTGCCATTTGATCACATGGTATGATTGTATGTGTTCAGAAATGTGCTTAATCCTGTGTGTCTCCTCTGATTTGGAAAATTAAACAGCAATAGGTCATTTTGAATAGACATGCAATACATTTACTGACACACGCGCACGGATATGTTCAGAGAACACAAAGAGTGCAGTGAACGATGCCTCTGCTGGGACATTCCTGCAGTCTCGGGTTTGTTCTACTTCATTTTTAGTGTTTATTACAGTGAGTGTTTTCTGTCCCGTCCTGGAAATGCTCTGTCTTGTTTGACAGGGAGGGAATCCAGCCAACGGGTCACAGTGACTCACAACTACCTGCTCGATTCCGTTGGGAGTTTTATTTGTAGCACAGAGAACATTCAAACCTAAAAATAGAACAAGAAAACACCTAAACAAGTAGCCTAGACCAGAGTGGGTTAATATTCCAAGTTGGACACTTGATGGAAGTCCTTTCTTTTGTTTTTGTTTTTGTTACTTAAATGTACAAACCGTAGACCAAATTACCAGTGGCTTCTAATTCATGCTTACTTTTGCCTTAATATGGTTAAAAAGCCAAGGAAACACTTCTTTTTTTTTTCATAATGGAACATTAAACTTCTATCACTGCACGTGTTCCTTCTAAGAAAAAGAAAAAATGACTCTGGCAACTTATTTATTATTTACTAAATCTTCCTTTGCACCTGTAAGTACTGTATTGTAATAAAGTGTGTATAGTATAACATAAAGAAACACTCGATGATTCTGCTGGTGTGTAGATGCAGTTGAACAACTACACTGTTTATTTGGTCTTCATATAGAAAATGTATTAAAATTGAAATAGTATAAAGTATTGTTTCACTTTTTACGATTAAGTTCATTTTTAAGTTAAAGTCACGACATCATTAAATAATAAAAACAATATTTTTTAAAATACACAGGAAACACTACGTGGTGCCTTTGTTGACATTTAAAGGGGAGTTTAGTTGATGGACGCTCTGTGTGGCCTCTTGGGGTTTGGGTGGCTGTGGTGATGGGTGAGGTCGACCGGATGTGGCGGATGTGGATACTAAAAAGGTGCGAGAGGCAGCGCTATCGGATACATCTCGTAAGCAGGAGGCGGGCCACCTGACCAAACATTTGTCAGCCTGGGGTCAAACTGCAAGGAAAAAAAAAAAGTTCAAAGTTAATTAGTGTTTTCACATTCAATTTCGATTTGCCAAAGTGTTTTTATCGAGGATATTTCAAATTATACAATAAGGCTGAGCTTGGAGTCCTGTGTTATTAGCCTTACAGTGAAGAAGATAAGTTTTTAGACTCTTACAGGACCACTCAAAAGTTTGAATGCACCTACTCATCCTGTGCTCATAGTGTCCAAGTTTCGTATTTTGTTATGTTTCCAACTCAACGTAGAATCGATTCAGTTTTCTGGGATTATCTCTTGGAAAATTAAATTGTGTGAAGACAGAGCAGGGAAATAGTACACAGTAATGGTCTGGGTCATCCAGACATGACAGAATCTGTTTTAATTTAAATTGAAACATAAAAAATGTGGAAAAATGTACAATGTCTAAAAACTCTCAGCATTGTATGTGCCAATAATGACACTAAACCAATAGTGCATGAAAGTCTGTGATAGAGAAAAGCCCTACGTAGCCTGTAACGCTATTGATTAAGAGCTGTATATGTGAATGTGACTTGTAGTGTAAAAGCACTACAACTAGGGTAAACTAGACTAGAAAACGGCTCTACGAGTACATTCAATATACCATTTAATTAGCTTTTAGGTGAAAGGGTATACACAACACTATGTGTGGAGCATTTTTCTGGTACAAACTCCACCAATTTTACAGATGTTTACAGCTTCTTTATTATTATAATCAATATTTAGCATTATAAGTTAACATCTGTACCACAACTGCTTCTAGGGATTTCACCTGGGTAATTCTGAAGCAACTGCTAGTTAGCCTAGCTTAGCAAAAACAGTGAAAACAGCTAGCCTGGCAACAGGAGCTGCAGGACTGTTGCCTGACCCAGGAAATACTAACCTATTAAGAAATAAATGACTAAATAAATAAATAAAAGGTGTTAAAGGAACCTATGAGAAACTAGTGTGGAGATTTTTTACCATATTTTGCAAATGTATGCACTGTATGTTTTTTGTGTTTTTAATTGCCAATTTGATTGGTGAAGAACTTCAGAAATTCAAATTTCGAAACTGGAACGTGGAAGTAGCTCCTGAATCTTTACCTAAACCTAAAGAGCTATCTTGTAAATGGTCTGCACTAATAGTGTCTTTTAACCTTGTTTGGGTTCAAGAAAGAGCTTTACCATGTTCAAAGTTCATGCTCTCACCAATAAGCAAATTGTATATGAAGCTGCTGGTGCTTGACCTGCTGAGCTTCTGAGCTACAGAATCTCTAATGTAAAATTAATGACAATTAAAGACAACCACCAGAGAGCACAAAAATATCAACTGTTGATGATTTGAACATGTAACTAACCCCAAAACACTAACTGTTATCTTTTTTATAGTAATTTATCATTTTCCTTTGGGAATAATAAAATATTTTTAAATTTAATTTAATTTTCATCATATGTGTAACGCGTTGGCACCTGCCATAAATCCAATTTGTGAGGCAGGATGATCATTCTCAAAGTTGAGGAAAGTTGGTCAAGCCTGAGGATCTGAGGGTTAGGTTAGGGCCACATTACGATGGTTGAAGGAATGTGTCCAGCAGATCCATAATGCAGAGCTTGTGAGCATCCCAATAACCTGTTCAAGCCTCTGTAAATTAGAACGTTGATGTTTGATTGCCGGCTTCCCCGGAAGCCCCCCCAACCCCATGTTGCCTACCAATGGTGTGTGGATGTGTGCAACAGAGAAAAATCACTGTGTAGCCTGTAACACTGTACAGACTAAAATGTGCTGTGTGAATGTGTGTGTGAATGGGTAAATGTGGCCCGTAGCGTAAAAGTGCTTTGAGTGGTCAACTAGACTGTAATAACTCTATTAAAGTGCATTCCACATACTTGTTTTCCACATTTATAGACGTTAAGAGACTGTTCCAAATTACCCAAAATATGCTCTCTAGCCTTCCTAATCATATTCGATATAGTTAAAAGATAAAACTTTTTGAAATATGAGAAAGTTAAAAAACATTGTCAAGACTTTAATGATGATCTCATTGCTTGGATAGACCGTAAACATAACTTGCCAACAATAAGTAAAGTTGTCTAGTTAATAATACATTTATATCCTATCACTGATCTTGTTAAATACTTTTGATACTGTAATTTTAAATGTAAAGAAAAGTCTGAGTGTTGGTGTTGATTCGTGGTATTTTGAAGTAAGTAGTGAAACTGTTCAAACACAGAGGAAATGTTTGTCAAATCTCTCTTTTATTCTTGAAAAACAAAAAGATTTCAGATAGGTGGTTGAAAAGGTTTCAATGTAAGAGGTAGGAAGAGGGTTAAAGTTGGGTGTGAAAAGGGGTTGAAGGAAAGGATGGAAGAGTTAAGGTAGGCTGTAAGGCGGGGGTTCAGAGGGGAGGCATTAGGGGGGGAAAGGGTAAGAGGTACGGTATGGTAAGGTTTGAAAAAGTGTGAAATGGGAGATAGGGTAGGTTCTAAGTGCGGAGTTTCAAGAAAGAGGTGGGGCTGAAGGAAAGAGGTCAGTAGAGGGTTAAAGTAGGAGGAAAGAAGCAGATTGTATACCCTGCATGAACAACAGACAAACTGCCATTGCTGTTTCGTGGAGTCGTGAATTTTCATGAAGAGCTCCACTCTTGCTTATTCCTTCACCAGCAGCATTTCCTCTACTTTTCCTTTTTCTTTCTCCAGCTGCTGGGCCCTCTTCTCCCAACTTTCTGAGGTCCCGGAAAGCTCCTCTCTGACGCTATGGGCAGCAGCTGAGAGCTCCATCTGGAAGGTCTTCTCTTTCTGTTTGAGCTCTCTCTGACAGTGCTCCTCTCTCTCTGCTAGTCTCTTGTGGAAATTTTCTTTGCAGATATTTGCAGGCCAGTTGGCTCTCTTTCAGACCTGCCACCATCTTATTGACCTGAAACAAGGTGTCAAGATGAGCATCCTTGCGCCTTCTTTTCTTCGTGATGGCCCTGCCTATCTGTTGGTTCACTGAGGAGCTTTCCTCTGCCAACTGTTCTCGATGGTCTTGAGCTTGTTGGACTCAGCAGTGGTTCTCAGCCTCTCAGCCTGCTGACTCTGCGTAAGGATGCTCTGCTGAGGCGATCCGACCTGCTTAGCTTTCTATTCCTCCAGAGCAGACAAACGGCGGATAAGAGAGCTGATCTTCTCATCTCTGATCTTGAGCTCCTTGCTGGCTTTGTCGAAATCGGCCTTCAGATCATTTTTTCGCTGCTCAGTGACCAACAGCTTTTTTTCCCAGGTCTTTGTTTTCTTCAAAAAGTTGAAGTGTTTGATTTATCCAATAACTCCTTTCCTTGAGAACTCCTTGAGAGTTTTTGGTTGTTGTCCTCAACTTTCCATCAATCTCCTTTATTTTTGGCCTCCATTTGTCTTTTCATATCATTGAGGCCTCTGATATAATCCTGCAGAAATTTTTCAGAAAAAGATGAGGATGCTTTCTTATCTTAGAGCAAAGTAACATCGGAATTAGATTACGACTACATAAACCTATAAAGAAAACAAAATAAATCTTGCTATTGTCTTCAGGAAACCACTAAGCCTTCATGCTTTTCAATGAAAATATTCCAATATGACCACGTGTAAGTGTGCAGAGAAGAATAAAATGTATTTTATGTATACAAGTGTCTTACCATGCTTGCTTGGCTTTCTCTTCTTGACATGGTGATGAAATTGGAAATGATCCAACAAATGCCATAGCTGTGGAAAAATGTCATGTATCGGACGAATCGTTAGCTGTCAGGCTGCAGTACTTTGGTGTTCAACTGGTGAAACCAAGTGAAGAGAATGTCCTGATCTGCAGAGACTTGTTTATATAGACAGTTTACATTTTAGAACGTCTTTGTTACAGATGATGACATGACAAGAAATTCTCTCTAGAAGACCTAAATCAGTTTAAAAGAATACATTGTATAAATCAATCATATCATATATCAATAACAGACTTATTCACATTCTGAGTTCTCATGAACCTCGCATTCTGCCCCACTGTACCCGAGAGACTATATTTGTGAGAAGAAAAAAAAAACTGTCTGCCATACAATTCGATATTTCATAGTCTAAAACAAGGTTGTCATGTTTTAAAAATTATCAAAAAAACACATTTTCAAAGTTTTTTTGAGAGGGCAAAGTCTTGAAATGAAACAGAATATGTAATTTGGCATGTGATCGATGAAGATGCGGGCATGTTTTGTACCATTCAACTAGAAATAAAGTCAGGATTTTTAAATCAGATGCCAAGATCCTTCTGTTGAGTTTTTGTTTCCAACTATATAAATTGTTTGCCGAACATTTCACAATGAAAATATATATATATATATATATATATATATATGGTGACAATTTACAAAATAGTAAAACTTTTTTTCTACTGGATTATTGAATTTTTCCTAAAACTGAAAAAGCTTTAATTGAAGTATTGCACGGTTAACCAATAAAACTATAAATCGGTAGAAATTAAACTGCATTTCTTGGTGTGAAGGCTGCTTGAACTTTGACATAGATAAGTTTTATCACTTATCTATAACTGTCTTTATAATCAGCCTTTTTAGATAAATCCATTCAAATTATGGCTACTTATGTATAATTTTGAGGTATTTGTAATTTGCTTGAGTATTTTAATCTCTTCATCTTCACTGTATATATATATAAGAGGAAAATGTATGCTTTATTACACCAAATTTATATTTAAGCTGTTACCTGACAGCAGATTATGATTTTAAAAACCTATCATGATAAAATGAATCGTATTGAATACAATATGATATAGTATTAAAAAAAGCTTGGATTCAAACTAGCATTAATCCAGTAAATGAAATCACCTGTCATTTAATTGTCATTGCTTGCATATCAATGCACGTAATCCAGCGCCAGTTTTGTGTTGATGTTTAATTATGTTTGCCTGATCTTGAAAAAGATAAGAACTTTTCCAAACCCATGATAGAACATGTAAAAGTTGTTCCCTATGTCACCTTTTTTAGATATTAATCCGTGTACACATCTGTGTGTGAAGGGATTCCAATGACAATGATCAACTGAGAATGGAAATTGATCACGCACCAGTGAGTAGGGCGGTGGGAGCTCCACTGTGCTGTAGCGAGGAGGGAATCTGTCATAATGCGTGGCCACTTCGGCCCGATCCTCAGGCAAAGAAATTGTATTTACTTGCATCGGTATGGTGACATCATGCGCTTCAGTTTTCTTTTTCAAATGATGGTAGAAGCAGAGGACTATGACAGCGATGGATATCACCAGGATTGGCAATCTAGGAACAAATTTAGAAACTTATTTAATACAGACAGTCAACTTCCACTTAAGAGAGATTCTTTCTTGGTTTGATTTGATAACTTACAAGTATTGAACGATATTTGCTGCTGCAGGCATAGCTGGAGTTATGCCAACCTGCTGGCATTACTGTGTGTGTGGGGGGGAAAAGGATTTTATTGACAAACGGAGGACTAGTTTATGCTGCTTTAATCCACAACAAAACTAGAACATGAAATAAATGTAATATATCTTTGGAATTTTAAGAAAATGCAGCGTAAAAATACGAGCAAGTTCCTTAAATCTGACGTGCTAAATATGCAAAACACAGTCATTTTTTGGAATAAAGTCTGGACATACAGCTGACAAGAAATTGTTAGCTCGTGTTGCGTGACGTCATAGCCCGCTGGCTTTTATATACATCAGCTGATGTTTGCCCAGTGGAGCAGTTAAATGAGACTTTGACTGCTAACTGTCCAATTAAAAGGTTATGACCAGGAGTGACCCCAAGGCATTTCAGCAATTTCAACGCCATTTTAAAAAGCTGTGCTGTCGTATACGACAAGACACAAGTGTTTTCACTTTTCTCACCTCGCATTGGACCTTCATCCTATAAAATCTGCCGCTCATTATGACTGCAAGTAAAAATGAATAGAATTCTCTCGATTTTAACACGTAACACTGATCTGAGAGGGTTGTATGATAACTGGACTCTAAATGTAATAGGCCTTACCTTATTTCCAGTCCAGAACATACAGAAATAATCCTGACCTGTGGGTCGCTGTCAAAGGATAATGTGTCACTGAGGGAGGCGCACAGTGTGAAGAGATTTTACAGCATCAGTGACATGCTTAAAGACACAGGTACGCAGAGTTGTGTTCCGTGTTTGGCAGACTTTAGCTTAAGGTGCAGTGAAATCACTCAGAAATAAATTTTACTTTAGTAGTTATTGTAGCAAAACATCAAAAATAGCATACCTCACATCAAGATGGCAGTTATACTGATTTTATTTACAGTATACAGCTGTTTTAGAAAGCAGGACTCATTCAATAATTTGGTCACTGTGTGTGTCGAATGTTTCATTGGAGATGAAGAAAACATCTGTCCACACTACAGGATCTTAGGTACACAGGTGCATACAGTGCCAGTCAAAAGTCTTTGAGGGTCAATTAGTTTGTGAAAATGTTACATTTGTTCATTCAAACTTCCACCACACAAGAGTGAAAACTGAAGAGGGTCTCAAAACTCTCTGAAGCAGCGACACAGACCATCGAAACCTTCCAACCAGACCACTGTATGGATTCAACAAAACAAAGCGCTGAGTGCAAATTTGAAAAGTTGTCATTCCTAAACTGAATCCTTCGTGGTTGTAAATGACTTCATGTTGAAACACACATTTCCATGTTGTTGTGTATTGTTCTTAAAACATCAAAAGATATTCGTACATTTATTAAAACAGACGTATTGTGCATACAGTTACATTTAGAATCAGCCACAAAGGGGTAGAATCATCTCATATGTGTGCGGTATACACAGTTTGTTAATTAATGATCAGGTAGAATATCAAAGGAGATATTTTTTTCTTGGTGTGACCTACCAGTTCATGTCATTTCTTTTGACGACATTTGACCTTGAAACAATAGTTCCCTCCATATGTTCATCATCTAAAATTTCTGATTGATTCAGGTTTTTAGGATAAAACACAAACATGCATCTTGACAAATCGTTCGCCGGGCTCAAAATCCAGCCTAGCCGTACTTGATTACGTGACTTTGCAAAAGAAAGCACAGCATGTCCGGTTCAGAAAGGTGCTGAAGTGGAGGAGGAGGAAGATGAGCAGGATCAACAGAACTGAAGAAGCCTTTCGGATGAGAGGTGAAACGTCTTCAAGATCCAAGAAGAAGTCCAGTTGCCCTTATGCAAGCGCTTCTGATTACCATGACCTGGATGACTGAGAATCTTCATCAACATATGAGCAGGATCATGGTTGCTCTGAGTAAGCTGGAGGGTCTGTGTGTGATGGCGGTGGGTCGGGATAGGATGGTGGTTCGAGCTTGAAAAGAGGAGACATTTACAAAGAAGATTGTTTCGTTTGCTTCCAAATGATTTAGTTTAAACATTTATAGGACTGGATTTGATTCAATAAACACTAGAATCCGGAATTGTTTAAGAGTGGCTGTGTGATGTACCATATATGGAGGAGGTGGCCTGTAAGAAGGTTCATTTGCTTCATATATGTCTTCCTCATGCTCCTGCTCATAGATGGGGATGATGTATACAGATGGAGAGGTGCCGGGCCTGCCCTCTGCTTCGCTTAGTTTTTTTGCAAGAAGGCAACAAAAAGCCCCCAGAATGATACATATACACAACAGGGCAACTCCGAAATGAAGGACAGCTCAGTCATATGTGTGGCATGCGTGAAGTGAGGCGTACGGCTACTCAAATGAATCTTAACATGCAGAACAGAGGGAATACTAATTCTAGTGAGAGATAACTAATGACCATGGCAGCTTTATTTTCACACCTGAGTAAAGACTGGGGGAAAAGAGTCTTGGTCATTAAAAAAAAAAAAAAAAGATCAAATGACCCCCACTGATCTCATTTCAAATCCTTGGGTGTAAGTGTAAGGCTATTGCAATGGTTGTCATTCGATTTAATGATCAATCACTTTTGTAATGCATGTGTAAAGTTCAAAGGTATCTCCTTATCTCCTCATTCATACCCTGAAAACACACCAACATTAACAGAACGTCTTCGGGGCATATGTGCAACTGTCTGTGAGAGCTTCACCCAGCTTGTTGCTCTTTTTCTGTCAGTCACACAGAGCGGCCACATTGTCTGTCGGTGGCGGAGGACGCATCCAAGTCCCTTGCTCGTGTAAAGGTGATCATACCACCATCAAATGTAACTGAAGCGGTTACTCAAGTAATGTGTGATCACTTTATTTAAAATAAACACCCTCTTTGGGACCACTAGATCAGAATTACTCCTGCATTTCTGTGAGCAGTTTGAGGTGGAGCTCATTTTGAGCCTAAAATATCATGTTAACTTTCTCTAAGTTGATTGTTTGGTTTCTGAAAATTCTGAACATAGCTACAAATTCCACGTGCTCTTAACGATTATCATAACAACAGCCTTCTTTCTTTCAGTTGAGTAACTGACCGACTTCATTTCAGCCGTGTTTGTGCAAGCTGTTTGATATCCTTATTCAGACATCATCTTTTCAAAGAGCTCCTCGCATTTTTGCTCTGTCTCTCAGTTAACTAGTAACTAAAGCTGTCAGATTAATGGAGGGAACAATCGAGTCTTCCGCAGTTTCGGTTTTGAAGGATTTGTACTGAAGTACAGTACAAAAGAAAATGTCATTGTGTGCTGACGTAAAACAGTGAATTCAAAAGTTGAAGTTTTTAAGGAAAGCTGTGAGGTTTTGGATCAATTAAAGGAAAGTACAGAGAAAAGCGCGTTCACAGCAGAACACTTCCTGTTCGATTTAGATTAATACATGTAACAGGTTTTGTTTCATCAGGCTCGCTGTCCTCAAAATAAATCAAACAGCCCTTTTCCAGAAGACGAGTTAACAAGATTGGCTGAGCTGTTCCTGACTAATTGGCTGTTTCCATGCTACAAATGAACCTTACCTTCAACTATCAGCCGTGTAGTGGAAGTTAAGTAATGTGTTGACTTGCAAAAGGCAATTTACAGCCTCAGTGACCTGCTTAAAGACACAGATCTCACCGGGGTTGAGGCCAGTTATATCTGCGGCTGAAGCTGCTCTCGCCACATGGAAAACTGACACCTGTTAATGCTGGTCTTATTGTGGAAAAATCTTCCCTTGCTTTCTAATACCTCTGATGAGAAATGAAATATAGAGATCTCTGACGCTTTTGCCGGCCGGCCACGTGTTTCTTTTCTCCTGCAGAAGGGTCGGTCCTCACCAGTCAGCGTTCATGATGAAGAAAGACCCCCGACAAAGGAAATACGATGCATTTATACAGGAGGAAGGGTTTGATTCTTTCAGGTGTGTATTCTTCAACTGTCTCACTGGCCATTAAGGTGACAGAGACATTGTAATGAGAAAGGCCATAATCGAGAAGGGAAATCACATTGCAGGGGAAAAACAAAGATGACGGGAACACATGAATCCCTGTTTCAGCTTGTCTTTAAAGAATGCAGCCGAGGCGTTGTTGAGACTTGTTGGAAGAATCTTTGCAGCAGCTCTCTACAACAGCACAACTCACACTGAGGGAGAGACTTTCTCTCCCAGAAAAATGGAATTTTCAGGCTCATGTCGGCCATTTCACACACACAAAAAAATTCAAAGTTAAAGCCCGGTACACACTCCTCTGAACGTTCTTTATTCTGTCCGCCGAGGTCATGACTGACCAGGAGGTGGAGTATTACTCACGCTACACACGTTTTACACATTAATCTCATGGCACAACGCAGCATACTTGACCACAATCTGCCAGTATCCGTGTTAACGCCTAGGAGTGAGGGGCTGGAGGTGGTGGTGGTGGAGGTGGTGGTGGTGGTGGAGGGGGTGGTGGCACAGCAGAAGAGGTGCCGGTGTGGACAGCTGGTGGAGGGGGAAGCGGTGCGGCTCCTGATGCAAGAGGAGGTGGAGGAGGAAGAGTGGCACCATCGCCTACAGGAGGAGGAGGTGGAGGCAGGTAGTTGTTGTTCGACAGACTGATGGTCGGTGGAGGGGGAGGTGGAGGAGGAAGAGTGGCACCATCGCCTACAGGAGGAGGAGGTGGAGGCGGGTAGTTGTTGTTCGACAGACTGATGGTCGGTGGAGGGGGAGGTGGAGGCAGATCTGAGGGTGAGGGAAAGGAGGGCGGAGGGGGGAGACTAGTGTCCATGGAGGTTGGGGTCCAAATTGGCAAATTGGCAGAAGGAGGAGGAGGGGGAAGCAGGCTGCTGTCTGTTGGTTTGGTGGGCAAGGTGGGGACTGAGGGTGGAGGTACGGCGATGCCGAGACTGGATCTTTAAGCAGAACAAAAGGAGACTTTCAGCGATCATGGCATGCTGACGTTGGAAAATAAATCTGAGGTGTAATCATAAACTGCACAGAAAATGCAAGGTCTTATCATGATAACATCTGTACAGAACGGTGGTCTCAGAACGACAGAGGATGAGCATGTGCACATACACTGAGAACACTTCAGCGCTCTGTGGGCTGTGTGCGGTCTCTGCCCTCTCTCTGGGCGGCTGCTCAGTGACCTGCGGAGAGAAGATGACTGGAAGTGAAAAAAAGAAGAAGAGTGCAGCTCACCTCCACGCAAGCCACTGTGACCTGACCACAGAGAAGATGGACCGCAATTCTCCTCCCAGCCTGAGCTGAAGGAGGAATTTAAAACTTCACTTTCAATTCACAAACCAATTTACCTGAAAACAGTGTCCAATGGAGTCCAAGATGGAATATGATATCGGGGCCCTCTCGTAGCTTCTCTCTGGTTCCGTGCCTAACGCCAGTGGGGCCATCGGATTGGAACGAGTCTTGCTTTTGGGAGTCGTGAAGTGACCGATTTGCCTCCTGGCCACCTTCTCAATCTGGATAGCTGTAGCCTGGACTCCGGCAACAATACAATAGTGAACAATACACCAGACCTCCGTGTTTTTGGATAATGCTGTGTTGATTTTCAAGTTATTTCACTGCATCATTGTTTAATAATCTGATGCTGAAATCATACCCAATGCATGATGTATATGGCTATATTAAAATATTCATAAAAATGCTTGATGTCCTTGTATGTGTATGTGTGTGTGACCATATTCCTTATTGGACATCCAGCCCTACCTGCACCTGTCAAGGTGGTGTAGGGGAGGTGAAGGTAGGACACGGATGCGGACTTCAAAATAGAAAACTGGGTTTATTAACAAAAACAAAGTACAAACAAAAAGCTAGTCTTAGCCGGATTCAAAAAACTAGTGTGGAAAAAATAAACAAGGAACTTGGCATGGCAATAAATACTTAACTAGAAGATGCCAGGGAACATGAGTAACAACGGGAAGCAGGTCAGGTAGGTAAGGCAAGAATCTCACAAAGGACTGAGAACTAAATAGGGAGTGTGAGTGATTGGGCACAAGGTGCAGCTGGTGGGGAATAAACAGGTGCAGTGAATCAACTAATGAACTGGTATGTGACATGAGACTAAAAGAGCTGAGTGAAGCTGACACCCCACCCACGTGAAAAATTCAAGCAAATAGAATGATCGGTTAGTGCTCCGTTTGTGCTGGTTTGTGCCGTTAAAATTTTCGTTTGTGCTGCTTTGGTTTCTGAGATATTAAAGATTATTTTTTAGGTCATCCAAAGGTCACCATCCCCCCATATTACTCCAAAACAAACCAGAGTGGTCTACTTTTTTAGTGCTCCGTTTGTGCAGGTTTGTGCCGTTAAAATTTTCGTTTGTGCTGCTTTCGTCTCTGAGATATTATGAATTATAATTTCGGCCGATGACGTCACCATCCCCCCATCTTGCTCCAAAACAAACCAGAGTGGTCTACTTTTTTAGTGCTCCGTTTGTGCAGGTTTGTGCCGTTTAAATTTTCGTTTGTGCTGCTTTCGTCTCTGAGATATTATGAATTATAATTTCGGCCGATGACGTCATCATCCCCCCATATTACTCCAAAACAAACCAGAGTGGTCTACATTTTTAGTGCTCCATTTGTGCAGGTTTGTGCCGTTAAAATTGGCGTTTGTGCTGCTTTCGTCTCCGAGTTACGTTTTATATTCAGTTGATCACATGACTTCACTATATTGATCAGGAGGCAATGAATTTCATCTGCTGCAGGTTGTAGTCGTTCTGTTTTGTTCCAGTAAGTTCCTTTCGCCAATTTAGTCAGCGGGAAGTTGTCGGATTTTGCTAAGGCAGGAGAGAACAGAAGATAAGTTTGTTTTTTAAAATCCCTTTCTGCAAATAACAGTGACATTAGCCTGATAATGAAGTTATATGTATTTTACGGAGTCAGTATTTTTTTATTTAGTTTATTGATGGTTGGCAAGGAAAATTTGTGCATTACCGTAACTGAATGTCACTCAAGGGTAATATGTGTTAATTCTGTTCTCTCCTGCGTTAGCAACATATCCGACAACTTCCCACTGACTAAATTGGCGAAAAGAACTTACTGGAACAAAACAGAACGACTACAACCTGCAGCAGATGAAATTCATTGCCTCCTGATCAATATAGTGAAATCATGTGATCAACTGAAAGTAAAACGTAACTCGGAGACGAAAGCAGCACAAACGCCAGTTTTAACGGCACAAACCTGCAAAAACGGAGCACTAAAAAAGTAGACCACTCTGGTTTGTTTTGGAGTAATATGGGGGGATGGTGACCTTTGGATGACCTAAAAAATAATCTTTAATATCTCAGAAACCAAAGCAGCACAAACGAAAATTTTAACGGCACAAACGGAGCACTAACCGATCAATCTATTTGCTTGAATTTTTCACGTAGGTGGGGTGTCAGCTTCACTCAGCTGACGAAAAGCAATGGCAAAACTAAAAACCAAGACATGAACCGAAACACAATAACATAAAACTAAAACACGAGTCCATGGGCGTGACAGCACCAGACCAAATCAACTTGTCATCTCTACCATGTCTGCAACAAATCTGCCTTTTTTCACCGCAGAAACATTTCAAGACTCCGGCCCTCATTATCCGACTCAGTAACAGAGACCCTCATCCACTCATTTATCTCCTCCCGCCTGGACTACTGCAATGGTGTCCTGTCTGGGCTACCCAGTAAGGCCCTTGACAGGTTGCAGTATGTCCAAAACTCAGCTGCCAGGGTGCTAACTCACACCAAGCCCAGGCAGCACATCACACCCATCCTAAAGCAACTTCACTGGCTCCCAGTCAAAGCACGGATCACCTATAAGATCCTTCTGTTGACCTACAAATCTCTCCACTCACTTGCACCTAAGTACATCTCTGATCTCCTCCACCCCTCCTCCCAGTCGCGGCTTCTGCGCTCCTCAGACAAGGACCTACTTTCCGTTCCTCGCACCAGACTAAAAACATATGGAGATAGGGCCTTCTGTTCAACTGCCCCTACCCTATGGAACAATCTGCCACTTCACATCCGTTCTGCCCCCTCTCTACTACAGTTCAAAACGAATCTAAAAACACATCTCTTCTCCATGTCCTACTCTTCTTAAACCCACCCCTCCGGCCCTACCCTTCCCCCCTTCTTTTCTTTTGTTAAGCGACCTTGGGTACCTTGAAAGGCGCTATATAAGTCCAAGTTATTATTATTATTATTATTACCTCTCATCAGTCCACTACAGCCAAACAGGGAAGAGACAGAACCAAACTGAAATCATCACCAGAACACCTCACAGTGAGTAGTTTAAAAAATACACACTATCATAGTGGCCACTTGCATGGAAGATTTTGTTGAGAATTTTAATAAAATGTCTTCTCAGATTCCCAAAGAAACTTAAAATTGATAAATCTGATGTAGCAATCAGATTTAACATATTTAAAACTCAACATATTTACAAATTATTTAACAGAACTATATATGAGTGAAGATCACATAACGAGGACATTACAGTTAAGCCGTTACACAACTAAAACTACAATTTATTTTACATCCTAATGCCTACACTGAACTGTCGATATAGTGTGGCTATAGGTTTAAGGATATAGGTGATCTATCTAGCTGTGTACAACATGAAATTGCTATCAAGAAATAGTTTATTTGCTGTGTCATATGAATGCAAACTTTTTCTAAAAGCTGGAAAATTAAGTTTAACATGGAGATGTGAAACTTAAAAAAGGGAAATAAGTAAAAAAATTAAGGAGTGCAGATAAATAATGGAGAGATATGGTATATTTAACCCCATAAAACCACATCTCGATAAAATACATGGTATTACACAGGAACATCTGGGCAAAAGCTTAAAAAAAGGACAAATTATTTGTTTTGTTTATTTAACAGTGTATTTTTTAATTCCAACATGTCTTTATAGGAAATTCATGCAGTAAAGCAAAATTAAAAGCTATGTCAGAAGTAGCCGTGAACCTTGTGTTTGAAATCTCAATATTTAGTAATATGCAGCGGTAAAGCAACATAAAAGCCAGGATAGGAGTATCTGGAGATGTGTTGTAGATTACATGCTGCATATATATTTGTCACATCCACTGTTGCTCTGAGCTCTGGAATTGCCAGTCCATGGTGCTAAAGCTCCACAACGTCTGCTTGGGCCTCCTTCATACACAGTTTTGAGTTAGCTTGCTTATTTTTTAAACTGCTCACTGTGAGGTGTTGTGGTGATAATTTAAGTTCTGTCTCTTTCCTGTTTGACTGTAGTGCACTGATGAGAGGTGCAGACAAGGTAGAGATGACCAGTTGATTTGGGCTGGTGCAGGTAGGGCTGGATGTCCAATAAGGAATATGGTCACTCACACACACACACACACACACACACACACACACACATACAAGGACATCAAGCAAGTAAAAGGCAAAAATGGTGAAATGAAACCACATTATGAAAAAGGAAAGAAGAAGAGTGATATAAAGAGATGGGGGGATGTCACTGATGATTTCAGCATCAGATTATTAAACAATGATGCTGTGAAATAACTTCAAAATCACCACAGAGGTAGCTGGGGACATATAGAACAAGAATCTGGTGGAGTTTGCAAAAAACAATTAGTTTTTGTATTTTTTATGAATATTTTAATATAGCCATATACGTCATGCATTGGGTATGATTTCAGCATCAGATTATTAAACAATGATGCAGTGAAATGACTTCAAAATCACCACAGAGGTAGCTGGGGACATATAGAAAAAGAATCTGGTGGAGTTTGCAGAAAACAATTGTTTTTTTTTTTTTTTATGAATATTTTAATCTGGCCACATACATCGTGCATTGGGCTCTAACGCTTTACCGTAAGACGCAATGTAGACGCGCACTCGATTTTCAAGTGTAGATCGCGCGACCGTGCCTCTGGATAATGATACTATGAAGCGCAGATGGCGTGACCGCAGTCTTTGAAAACAGGGTTCCTCAAAGAGAGGGTTGGAAGGGGACTTTCATGGTTTCCGTCTAAGCAGCCGAAAAAACATATTTTGTCTAAAACACCCGCAACAGTGTGTTTATTGATAACTGCCCCGTTGTTATTATTTAGTCATTTAGTAATAAATAACCAATTCATCTGATTGATTTAAAGCTAATTTGGTTAAAACCGCTGGGATAAAATGAAAACGAAGTCAATAGTCTAATTAATTTCCCGGGTGTCACAGTGACCATCCTGCAACCTGAAGCCACCAGCACAGGTGAGCATGCTTTTTCATTTTCATCCCCCTCCATAAGGGTTCCCTTCATCCGTTCGGCCCGTTCGGTGCTCTTCTCACCAGTGACAGCAGGTTGACGGAGGACTCCATGGCTTTGACCTGCACGGCCTGTGAGTCCAGCAGCTTCAACAGGGTGGTGGCCACGCTGTTGATCTGGTAGGTCACACTGGCCAAGGCCTGGGTAGCCAAAGCCTTGGCCTCCTCGACAGCCTTGGTTGAATCCTCTGCCTGTGCCATCATTAAATAAATAACTAATAATTAGGTACAGGAACAACGCTCTGAGTTCTTCCCAGAGCTCAAAGTGGTCTTGAACTACCGTGAAGTTGTCATCAGTTTGTGTGAGCTGCACTCACCTGGATAAAGTTGCTTTCGCAGTAGTCTGCCACTTGGAGGAGGTTGCTGTGGTTGTCAACGAGGTTCCTCCTGGCAGCTGGCGCCTCTTGTAATATCTGAGTAATAACCTCGGTGACAGTGTTTTCCTCCTTCATCTCTCCCATGACCGCTGCAAACGGAACCAAAGAGAGGGGGGAGGTGGGGGCGAACAGACGCTGTTAGGCGAGGATGGAAAGGTTTTGTTTTTCTTCTTCTTTCGGGCAGGAGTGTGTCGAGGCAGAGAGGTGTGGGGACGGCGGGGAACGCGGAAAATACCGCAGGGCACACTTTTTTTCCCTTTTCGAGCAGCTGCTCTCGGGGCAGGGCTGCACAAGGTGGGACATCTGTCTCACACACACACTGTGACATGCGGTTTTACGCATGCACCCCCCCCCCCCCCCCCGGAGATGCTATCATCCGTATTGAAAACAATATGTAAGGTGACCAATAATCTGCATCTCGGGGGCATAAATGACGCCCATTTGCATTATCTGTGAAAATCCACTAGAGGTCAGTGCGATTCAGAGAGAGGTAGATCTTGGTCTGGTGAGTTTTAGAATAAAGGTCATCGCAGCAGCTCCAGTGATGTTGTGGAACATTGTTGCACTGTAACGGTATGCGAAGCCTCATTAAGACGCATGGCATTGTTCGGAACATCCTGTATACAGCTTGCATCCTCCCACAACATCCCCCTGTGGGTTTGAGTCTGAACAGGAGCTCACAGGCCCTCTGTCACTGCGGTGCTTCTCAAGCTTCCAGTGAGTGGATGGGTCCCAAAGTGCACACGTTTGCCATGTGTTGTTTCATCAGAAGACTTGTTGGGTGAATTAGCTTCAGCTCCACAGGAGAATATCAGAAACTAGGAGGAGGGAAGTGGGGAGCAATAAGAGTACCCAATGGACATGTTCTAGTTTCTTCTTGGTGTCACCAAAGCCCCCCATGATTCTCCCTTGTGCCACAACAGGGCGGACATAGTTGAAATATCTTAATGACTTTGAAGTTTGGTTCACATTCACAGCCCCCAGAGGACAAACTGAGGATTGTAAAGTCACCCTTTCTGCTGCTCTTACGCTCACAAAACTCACAATTTGCAGCATTGACTGAACTGTTGAACGAGCTGACCTGAACTTTCTGACAAATGCTCGTGGCCACGTTAGGAAGAACTTTTATCTGTCCAATTCTTGCGAAAAGACGTGCAAGAAAGATAAAGACTAAACTCTTTGCTGTTATCTCCCGGTCTCCTCCTCTCTCCACAGTGCCTTTTCTGTCATTTTCTTCTTGAAGCGAAAAAACAAAGAGAGTACTCTTTAACGAGCCCCGAAACGATAGCAAGAAAATCATGACGACATGTTCTTTTAAGGATCTGATCGTTGTTCCTTCGACCCTCCTTTGAAACGAACTCAAGACAGATCACCAGGTTAGATATGGCGGGCCTTTGCGTGCTTCTTCCACAGAACACAACAGGAGATAAGGGATGACTTTATGTGTTTATTGGATGTTTCTTTTTTTCCATGTTCAGCCCAATCTTGAGTTATATTGAGGGTTGTGCTCAATGTTGTCCTTTGTAACGTGTTATTTTCATTTTTATGCATGACTTTCTGCATGCCCTCTGAAAGCTCCGTGCTTGAAAGAGTCCAGAAGTGAAAGGTGTCCCGTAATAAACAAATCTTGGTTCATCCGGTGCCACATGATAAGACAGATTATCACTGGATTTCCAGAAATGGTAGATTATTTGTCGTTTAATCCGAGTTCAACATTCTTATCGTTCAGGGCAGCATTAACAGCACACTCTCATTTATGGCTTTGTTTACACAGCTGGACTATCTCAAGTGTGAAACCAGCAGGTTGATTTGGAAATTCTTGTTGTCACTTCAAGTTAAACTGTTACTCAAAAGAGGGCGTGAAAGAGTGCGGGTAGAGCGTTTTCTATCATTCACAACAATATGAAGCAGCAAGTTTCAGGCAATACAAGCAGCCTGGTCTGAAACCGCCTTTTTTCTTTCAATCTGTCTCTCTTTTGAAATGACACAAATGTACCTGTTAGGCTCTTCTTATCCGGGACTGATCACTAAAAGAGAGGCAGAAGAGCGTTAAATGGACACCACTCAAGAAGCAGGAATAGCTGGGTTTTGACAGTGATTTAGGGCTGTTGTCTTGAAACTAGCAACACGTTGTAGGAGAGGATGAGAAAGCTCACCGCTGTCTTGCAGCAAAGTGGTCCTCAAATACATAAAGAAACAGAACACGTAGAGCCAATAAAACTTACTGGGACAGTGGTGGAGGCCTTCACATCATAGACAAGCAAGGTGGCAGTGAGGCAGATTTAAAAAGTCTCACATCCATCAGCATGGTACCAGTGCCTGTGCCGTCAGCAAGCTTGACAACACACATAAATATCAGACTTTTTTTTATGGGGCAAAAATCCGCATGACCTAAAAAAGCCACCTTTAGTAAGGCACAGACCTTTCAGGAACCTCTACCTTATAAGAGTCCTGCTTGCTAATTACAGCAACGCCAATCCCTGGCATTCAACCCACCAGCTACTCACTCAAGTGGAAATGAAGAGAAAGGTGAGGGACGGATTGAGCATGCACGGTCAACACACCAGCGCAGGCCCTCACATGGAACATATAAGGTAAACATAGGCGAGCCAAGCACCCGGTGCAGGGACCTGCGGAGAGAGACAACAACCAGATCAGCTTCTACTGTTATCAGCTGGAGAGACTTTCACCTACGTTAGTGGCCCAAATAAGTAAGTAACAAGATTTGTAAGTAGTGTAGCAAAAACAAAGACAATGACGAATCACTTGAGAATAAAGCTGTGTGAGGCACTGCGTGTGAGTAGCATGCATGCTACTCCTGATAGAAATAAACACCAAATGTACAACTGTTCTGTTTACCTACTGTTTGCCATTAAAAAAACATTTTTGTACATTTCCTTTGTGGACTAACAAGCATGTTAAGTTCATTTCTTTCCCCATTAAGTATTTCAAATACTGCATTGTTTGCATTCATGTTAGCCTGCCAGCACTCTCCTTCTCGTCCCTTACCTTTTCTGGTCCATTGCTGCATTTATCGGCATGTGTACACCAGCTGTTGCTGCCCATGTGGGTTTTCTGTGGGAGCCTCTATGGCCTTTATGGGATTGCACGTTTGTCTGTCTCCATGTTACTCACGTAATTGACTGGCTCTCTCTTTGCCAAATCGAGCTCCAGCCTCCTGCAACCAAGACAAGATAAACTGGGTGGATGGATGGATCAACCTCGTCTAAAGAAAACAGTTGTTATGCTGGGATCAAGGTTAATTGAAATGAAATGACAGTAGATGTGGGGATGTGGTTTAAGTCATTTGAACTTTTGGATGAAGAAGCTGCAGTTCTGTTCAGTAGAGGGAACACATCATCTTCCATCTTACAATACATTCTACAGCCCCTGCAGCATCCATGTCCTACAGTGAGCAACAAATGCCGATTTGAAGAGACTGGCCGGTCTGGCCTATCACGGTCTCTCCACACTTCACAGACTTCCATTAAAGGAAAAGCCAAATTCAATTATATCACTAATAACTGTGGGAAAACTACAATTACAGGACATGGGTACACACACACACACACACACACACACACACAAAATGAGGCAGGAGTGAAGTCTCATTCTGGACAGTTTTTTTTTTTCTCTCCGAGTTCATTTCCAATTATTCTTTAAACACCTGCAGCCCTTTTCTGAAACTTATTTCATTGGTGAGACACAGGTTTCAAAACACTGAGTACAGGCCTGTAATACCTTTACTCTTGCTCGTGGACCTTTATCTTTTTCTTCTGTTTTTTTTTTTACACTTTAATTAGATTGTGGTTTTTATGACTCTGTCCTCTTCAAGTGCTCACTCTATCGTGGCTGTGCATCATCGGCCGCACGTGTGGCAGTAAAAAAGTCTCTCGGCACAGACACGTAGACGCTCACCTCTGCCTGTTCGGTCCATCACAGGGAGCCGCCTTTCGATCTGCCCAGTGAGGATGCATTTTGTCTATAAATAGCCCGCTACTTCCTTGATGGTGCACACGTTGGCCGTGGGACTTGTGACACGTTTCAACTGACGACAAGTGTGACTGTGATCGCATTAGTTATTTATGAGGCATCCAATATCTGCTACATGGCGTTCTAGATAAGCACGTTGGCCTCTGGAGGCCAGATTGAGGCAGAACTCAGCACATCTGCAGGTGGGTATGATGTGATTTACCAGTGATTCAAAGCTGAACTCATTGTGACCCTCAAACGTGCGGCTGTCTCACTGTAAGGTGATGATGGCTCACTCTGCCTTGACTGGACAACAGACTGAATCTCACTTCTGATCCGACCAAGTATTTGGTCTTAATCGGTCATTTCATAAGCGATGATTCACTCACGTTACCAACAAATGTCAGCTTCAGTTGTAACGGGCTACAAGCTACACCAAGCACTCTTGTGTTTATTTATCTTGTGTTGACTCAATAATGAAATGTCAGCATTGTAAGATCACACCTTTATCTTATCCAGAGGGAATGATTATTGCACCACCAAAGTCACCCTTTTACATGTGACATGATAGGCTGATAACCCTGACAGGGATCTGTTAGACATAATTAACCATATCTAACAACTTACCTGATAGAGGCCCTGAAGTGGCCATGAATATCGATAACTGTTATAAATCCTGATACTGTCGATATCTCAAAAAAATATCAGATCACATTTAGGATAGGAAGGTTTGCGCCATCTTTGCATCTAATTCAAACCCAAAAAAAAGAAGGCTTAGGAGTACTCTTATTTTCTCCTCTCTATTTTGCAAGTGTAAATAATTCAAATCTATCATCCAGTCCATGCGAAATATAGACTCAGGTATTTGAAAATGTTTGTGTTTGCAGACCCATCGAGTCACTGTCTGGCTTTGCACTGTCTCTTTGGAATGGACACGTTCTCTGGTTACATTAAATCACTCAGTGTCCCTCAAATATCATCAAAATCCATCCCATCAACTGTCAGGGCTTTCAATAGGCACACTTCCACATGGGATCACAGTCGAGTGGAAGTCGGGTTTAAATAGAATATTTCATGTCTTTCTTTGTTTACTCTTCGCTGCAAATAAAAGCTTGTTGTGGGTTTTTGACTGAAGTTCGGTTTTCGTCCGTCTGAACGTCTGAAGACATGAGTGGAAGTTTGACGTTGGTGAAAGCCTGTAAAAATACACTTGTGTCACAGCTGTTTCATTACAACGCCATATGTTGAGAAAATTTTCCCAATGAGGCTCTTGCACCAAGGAGACAAGTCTACACAACATATCACAAAGCTGACACACAGCTGACATCATTCCAAAATGATAATTCTGCTATTTATGCTTTCTACTACAAAATCATTAGCCACACGCGGTAATGACACATTCCTGTAGTTCGCCTCCTATCTTTGCCAGATGAGCACAGTGTAGTTAAAATCATAACGTCATATAAGACTTCTGTGTTCAGTAAATCGAGGTTCATACAGAAGATAGAACTAGCAAAGATAGGAGGCCTTCCTCAGCAAAGCTGATAAGTGGAGCCCCCCCCCCCCCCCCAGCACACATCTTCCAACACCATAAACATTCTTGCACACGGTGCTTCTTTTCTTAAAGTAGAGCCGCATGATATTTAGTTACACCAAATAGCTCAAAGGAAACATGAAATGTGAAAAAAAAAAAAAAAAAAAAGTCAGGAGAGACATTCAATAAAATTTTAGGAAATTCTGCACTGATGATCTGTGTTCTGTGAAGATATTCAAACTGCTCGCAGAGGGATCCCAGCAGACTGAGATTCATTTGGGATCAAAAGCAGCTCAGTGAATTTGGTTTGTTTGGTTTATGCAGTAATTATGGCAAGAGGCACGTGGGTTTCTTATTCCAGGAAAAAAATAAACAGACAAAAAAATAGCTCAGTGGAATGTTGCTCCCTGAATTTATTGAACTCCCTGCACCTCGCATTGAATAAGGGTACAATTTATTAACACACACACTTTTACAGTAGATGCCACGCATGATGACAATGGTTTCTGTTGTCTGACAGTGGTGAACTTTCCATTCTTAAAGAAAGGATATGCTCTTTGAGCACCAATGGGAGCCATATATTTAGAGAGGGAGAGAGAAAATACACTGTGGGCCCCTGACGCCACGTTCTTCTTCGCTTTCTTGGAAGCTTTTACAGCTCCCAGTCCTGGGGGTCCTGTCACCCCCCTCCAGTCGCATCCCTTATCCTCTCTCTTCTGCCATTTCCCCCACTCAGAGGAGGAAAACGGAGATTAAAATATTTGGAGTCCCACCCAAACACTGCACTGCATGAGCTATCAGGCTGGTAAGCAGGCAGACCAGTTCTCTTTTGGCACAGCTCTGGTGTCTATTTTTCACCCACCCAACTGCGCAGTGACTTGAACACCGCGAGCTTCGCTTTTGATGCCCTCGTGTTGTCGGACGCGCACCCAGCTTCGGACAGTAGCTAAACAGAACGATCCCGCTTCCCCCTGATGTGGCTGTTGCCAGGCTGTTTCCGCGCGTGAAGCGACAGTTTGATTAGCGGATGCGCCAGCTCTAATTGGCCTCACCTGGCGCCGGTGCCTGTGTGAGCCTCTCATCTGTGCGCTGGGATGACACATGTGCTCGGCAGTCAATTGGTAAAGAGGGAGGGCTGCAGAAAAGTGTGGGCTGGGTTAAAACTGCCACTTTAAAAGAAGCTCGCGTTGGCTCTCCGTGCGTTATTACCGGCGGGCAGCCTGGAACGGTGAAATTGGATGAGAAAACGGCTTAAAGGGTGTACTCGCACTTCATTGTGAGCAAGCGTATAGTTAGCCATTGCCATCCAACCGCTTCAATTCAGCCATTCCACCCACAGTTTTTTTTATGTGGAGGGTTGCCATGGGTGCTGGCGTGAACAGGTTACTGTGGGCTGTGCTGCTGCTGCCAGTCTTTGGGCTCTCTGAAGCTCTGCGAGACAGCTGGCTGCCAGGGGAATACGCAAACACCACCGCTGATGCATTGAGGTTCCTCGACGAATATAACGGCACTGCTGAGGAAGTGCTTTTCTACAGCGTGTCTGCCAATTGGAACTACAACACCAACTTGACAGAGCACAACTCCAAACTTCAGGTGAGTGTACCAGGCTCTTGAGCTTAAATGTGACTCTGTGCCAAACTCGCAGATTCCAGTATAGCACAGTCTCGCCAGTTCTGGCAACTGGGCACCACACGGTCAAAGGTTTCTGTGGAGCTTAACTCCGCTTGACTTGGAGGTTGCTGTTATTCATCTCTCTCCAGAATGACACGCTCATTTTCTCTCCAAAGGCAGCCAGCTGTGCTTGTGTGTTATTGGATTTAAAACTGATCATAGTGCCGAATGGCTTTATATGTTTCTCTTTTCTGAAAACGAATTGCTATGGACTCTTTCATGCTCTTAAGTAGGTTTTATTCCAATTATTATTTCTCCTAAATATGCTGCTTGAATAGATATTAACCGATGGAAGCACCGTCTACACACTGCAGTTTTACACCCACTAAAAATGTTTAGGTTCACTGTGGAAACACTCTCTGGCAGTGAAATGCCCCTTTGCGGTGACGGCAACGAAAGGTTTTTGCACAGGCAAACTGAGACATTGTGGTAATAATGGAAGAGAATAAGAGTTCTGCAGTTATCTCTCCATGAAGCTGAGCTATTTGCATTAACTGAAGATAAGGGAGAAAGAGGGCCGGCGATGAGAAGTGTGTGTGTGTAGCACAGCTAAACCTGCATGGTCCTATAAATTCATGAATGTGAAACTGACACTGAAGGGAACACTCCAGGGTTTTTAATAGTGTGTGTGTGTGTGCTTGCACAGCTGTCACAACAGTTTTTCAGAACACTGTCCAGGCTTTAAACACAATGAATTCTCTTCACACACCAAACAGGTGGGGATGTGGTTTGCACTCAGAGGTCAGGCTGCAGAATGTGTTGTGCTTTGCAGTAGTGTTTCCAGTCAGATCCTGGAGACCTGCCCTGCACGTTCGAGTTATCCCTGTTCCGACCAGCATGTCTTTAATGATCGATAATCGGGTTTGCATGGAGCTCGCTGAGCAGCTGGATACACTCGTCTGTCTCATTCAGCTCAACTGAATGTACTGAACGTTTCAGGGTTAAAATGATGTGTGTGTGTGTTTCTCGAACAGTTTGAAGATGGGCTCAAAGTGCTGAGCTCCAGCAAAAAGGGAGGGAGGGAGGGAGGGAGGGGGGGGTGGGTTAGCGTTTTATAACACTGGCATTCTGCTTATGCTGCTCTGAAACCCATTACAGCTTGATAACTTTATTTGAGGAGTTGTTAACTGTGCAGGGTGGCAATTCAAACATGCAGCGTTTACACAAAACCTTTCCCTTAAGCCTGCACATCGTGGAAATGAGACTCATTAGAAATGCGGAGGATCAAACAGAACAAAAACGGACTTAATGAAAACTGGGCAGATGCCAATGACTCTTGTCCTTTTGAGCCCTAAATTGAAATGCCACACAAGGCATCACAATCACACCTGAGGAGTAGTCTTTTTATTTGAATGTCAAGTTAACCTCAACACATACTTTACTATGATGAACCTGGAAGCCATTAGCCTTTGTACTCATGTTATGCAATTTAAAGGGTAAGTGAGTAAGAAGATGGTGATTAATGAGTTGGACTAAATGTGTAGTAGAAAGCCTTTTGGGGGGGGGGGGGGTTAAAGTCGAGAGGAGATGGTGGACTGTTGCGCTTTGAATTTATCTGGCTGAAAATGTGATCATCCATGTAGACGGATTGATGTAGGCGGACAGAGAAAAGACAGACTGAGAGGAAAAGCACAAAGGTCAGAGTTAATACTTTATCTCAAGCTCACCAGTGTGTTTTTTTTTTTTTTTTTTTTTTTTTTTTTTTTTTTTTTTTTTTGTCCCTTTCCCTCTCCTTCAGTCTGTTATTTCAGTGAAGGCTGGGCGAGAGGCATATGGGCGGCTTCTACAAAAACATTTCTGGAAAGAAGCTACTGTTTTGTCAGGATGTGTGAAGAAATGATGACCTGTGACCAACGACTCATCGCTCTTCTTGTCTGTCAGCATGTGGAAGTAGATAGATGACCAAGACATCTTAGTAATTGTACAGTGCGTTTTGCATGTTCACTCTGACTCAAGGAGCTGCAACACTGCAGCACTCACTCAGTTGTCGGGTGTATGGAACACGGTGTGCTGTAAGCACAAATGTACCATCCACAGCAGCCTGTTCCGCAGCAGCCTTGAATCTGTCTATTCTTCCACCACTGTCATTATACTGAATGTCCGTGACCTTTCTGAGTGCCATAAAGAAAACCTCTTGAGCTTCAGCCGGGCTGTAGGTGAGCGTGTTCAGTGGCAAAGGCGTTTTCTGAAAATACTATCCCTGTCCTCTGACTAGGAGGGCATTTTATCGATCCCAGAGGAAAGATGTGTTGGACCTGTCAAAGAACACAATATCATGGATCAGAGGCATGAATCCTTGCCAAAGAGGATGAATAATAGTGTTAGAAACTGAAGGAAGGGAAGGGGTCCAAATTGTTATATGGGCAAAGAAATTCCCTTTATTTGCGGGAAAATAAGTTGAAAAGCAAAGTCATAGTTCCCTCACTAATGGTGACTTTCACCTCTGTTACAATATCTCTGTATTATTGACAACACATGCACACATTCTCGATCTGGAACAGATGACACCCACAGAACAAACGGTGGAACCGACACCAAGTAGGGTCCTTCACAATCTGCACGTCACGTGCATGCGTTAATCTGAAACTGAACAATCAGGCTGAAGCATGTGAACTCTGTTTGCTATTGTAAACTCTGCACACAAGTAATTACAAGAACAAAACAAGGCAATTAGCCAGGATGTGATAAACATAGGTGGGTGTGTTGCTTTTTGTTGACTGATTAGGACTTTTTTTTTTTTTTTTTTTTCTTCCCCTATCCAACGTTGGGTCAGTTTCTGTGCTATATGTGCAAAACTCCAATATCATTGTCTCCAACTTCTGACTCCTTAGGTCGAAGCAACCTTAGAAGAACAAGCCTTCTCTGAAGCCTGGGGGTTGAAGGCCAAGCGTGTCTTTTCTCGTGAGCTTCTCAACTCCCTCCCTGATCCCACAGACAAGACATTGATGGAAAAGATCATGTCACTGGGTGCTGCCAACCTTCCGCCGCTTGAAAGAGAAGAGGTTTGTCGGCGCCATGCTCTGTTGTCTGTCACCAATGGCCTCCTTTGAACATCGATTGACTTTAACTCCTTTTTTTTTCTCGTCTTTAGTACAACACCATTCTAAGCACTATGGACAGTATTTACTCAAAAGCTAAGGTTCACCCACAGCCAAATATAAGCTGGAGCCTCGAGCCTGGTGAGTAAACATGGCTACGAATAAATGCCAAGATTAAGGGTCAAGATGCACAGATTGCACAAATGCTCGTGTGCTGGAGTTCGGAGGAACATGACAGTGAAGAATAGGAAGCTCACGACTATGTGCAGGGGAAGTCTTGGACGAAAAACAATTGTTAAGTGGTTCAGATGTTATGTGTTCTTGGAAGTAACAGGATGGGCAAAATTATTTCAGAGAGGCTTCCAAAGGAAGTGTCATGGATGTAACCAAGAGTTTGTTGAAAGCTAAAGATACGGCATATTGGTCGCTTTTAACGCCACTGGCAATCATTGGGAACAATACTCTTTTGTGTTTTAGTCGGCTTAATGCAATTGTGAGAAACTATTTCTGGCACCCCTGGTGTGACAGAGCAAACACAATCCCCTTCAGCTAGAAAGAATTGCTCGTAAAATGAAATGAGCTCACTGCTGTAAGGATACCGGCTCCATAACATTTACTATTTTCTTAATTTGTGGAAAGAATCCAGGGTGGAAACATCCATCACAAATACATGGTCTTATTATGACTGAAGCTTCCAGCCAAAGTTTTGTACAATGAACTTTCACCTTTTCATCGCCTTCATTTCCCATTTCTGGCATCTTGAAGATCTGTTTTCTTCAGGTTCTAAGAATATCATGGAAATGTCATAACTCAGAGCTAGTTTCTTGGATAAAGGGTCAGCGTTCCTGCTGAGGAAATGAAAGTCACTCTTCAAAGTCACTTTTGATTTTCATGTTTAGTTGGTGTTGGGTTATATTAACTTCATTCTATAGTTCCATCTGAGACTACAAATGCAAATTTCTTTTATTTTGAAGAGCTCACAGAAATCATGGCCAACTCCAGGAGCTACAAGAAGCTGCTGTTTGCCTGGGAGGGCTGGCACAATGCCTCAGGTCGGCCCCTCAAGCAGCACTATCCCAGGTTTGTGGAGCTCAGCAACAAAGCCTCTCAGGCTGATGGTGAGTAATCCCCCTTGACCTTTGACACTGAGAGGATAAAATTCAGAATCCTCCATATAAGTAACTAGTTATGGAAGAAATTGGGGGGTTGGGAAACAAACTGAAGTCAAAATGGCTAAACAGAAAATTGGGAAATTTGTTTAGGATTTGCCGACACAGGAGCTGATTGGCGCTCTTGGTATGAGAGTGAAACCTTTCAGCAGGATATAGACAAACTCTTCAAGACCATTGAGCCACTCTACCTGAACCTGCATGCTTTTGTGCGCCGCCAGCTTTACAACCAGTACGGTCCCAAATACATCAACCTGAAAGGACCGATCCCTGCCCACCTGTTGGGTGAGCTGAAGTTAATCTTTGCAAATGTGCCTGTAGAGTATTGCATAGCAAGTCATAATGGATGCCTAAGTGTGTATTCTTTCTCTCCCTCAGGAAATATGTGGGCCCAAACCTGGAACAACATTTATGATACGATGATCCCATTTCCTGACAAACCCAACCTCGATGTGACCGCTGAAATGGTCAAACAAGTGAGTATAATGAGCAGCCTTTAGGACTGCAGTGGGTGGGGGGGGCAAAACAAATTTAGATTCTGTTAGGTGATCATTAGACGGCATTTCCACTTCACAGGGCTACAATGCCACACACATGTTTCGTGTGGCTGAGGAGTTCTTCACCTCTCTGGGGTTAAAAGAGATGCCCGAGGAATTCTGGGATGGTTCCATGCTTGTTAAACCTGACAATCGTGATGTTGTCTGCCATGCATCTGCCTGGGACTTTTACAACCGCAAAGACTTCAGGTAATATCTTTGTTAGATATAGGTTATACTCTCACTTCAAGTTACAAATTATAACGACCTTAGCTATATTTATTGTTGATGAAACTAACGCACGTTCAACCCCCTTTAGAATCAAGCAGTGCACCACAGTGACGATGGAGCAGCTCTTCACGGTACACCACGAAATGGGACATATCCAGTATTACCTACAGTACAAGGACCAGCCTGTGGGCTTCCGTCGCGGAGCCAACCCTGGTTTCCATGAAGCCATTGGCGATGTCATGTCTCTATCCGTTTCAACACCAAAGCATCTGCATACCATTAATCTGCTGGAGACTCTGACCTCTGATGATGGTAATGACTGAAGCTGTCCTGTTGGGGCAGAGCGGGTCTGGGATCTGGATGACTTTTCAACATGGGCTAAGATCTTTAGTATTTCAGTCTGTATCTTGGAGAATAAACGCTGGCTTTTGTTTCTCTAGAAATGGACCTCAACTTCTTGTTGAAGATGGCTCTGGAGAAGATAGCCTTTCTTCCTTTCGGCTACCTCATCGACCTCTGGAGATGGGGTGTGTTTAGTGGACACACCCCTCCAGAGCGGTACAACTCTGAGTGGTGGTACCTCAGGTATTTGGCTGCACATGTGCTCAGCTGATGCTTAAAGCTATGGTAGGTAATCCTAGAGAGCTAGCAAGAGAGCTAGCAAGATTCGAAAGTGTCCCCTCCTCTAAGCTCCACCCCCCCCTCCCCATTCCGTCAGTGCGTCATCCAAAGCCGGTAGAACCGCATGCGCACACGGAGCAGGGAGCCGACAGAGGGGGGCGTAGGCAGAAAGCAGAGGCATCTGATTGGTTTTTGTAGGCGCTCCAATCCGAGATCAGCGGGACGCTGATCTCGGATTGGTCAGCTTTTTCTCAGTCCTGCAGCTGCCACAGAGGTCTGATTATTTTCGTCCCTTTTTCTAAATACATCTTGTATAGATTTCTCTCAGGACAGACGGACCATTTCACCCAGTATTACAAAATGTGTTTCTGAACAGGATTACCAACCATGCCTTTAATAGATGCATAAAATTAGATAGAGGACTCTTCAGAGCTTATGTTATTATAGACTTTTTTTTTTTTTTTTTTCTCCCACAGAACAAAATATCAAGGAATTTGCCCACCGATCCAGCGTACAGAGGAAGACTTTGATCCTGGGGCAAAATACCACATCCCTGGAAACACCCCATACATCAGGTAGCATCCTGCTACACCCTCAAGACTGTAATAGTAGTGATTTAGAAACAATCAGCGTGGGTTAATCATATCTTTTAAGATGCACTCACTGCAGTGACTGCACTACTGCCAACAGTAGCAGTCATGCCTGGTTGGTTTTCATGAAATGAAAACTGTTACATTTTCATTTACATGCACAATGTTTAGTGTTTGGATCACACATGCCTTGAGCATGCATGGGGTGTGAGGTTAACTATATAAATCAAGTGTTCTGTATTGTGGTATTAAAAATCAACACAATAGCAGGAAGCCTGTTGCAGAGGCCAAGGCTATATAAGAGAGGCCTGACTAACTAATTACCTTTAGGAGATGGAACATAAAAGACTACTGTAACAAACAGCCTGTGTGGGGGCAGATAAAACATCACTTCATCGTTCTTATAAATCTGTTGGTTTATAACATTATTTTTTCCTTCTGCAGGTATTTTGTCAGCTTCATCTTGCAGTTCCAGTTTCATGAAAAGCTGTGCGAGGCAGCCAATCACACCGGCCCTCTGTACACATGTGACATCTACCGCTCTGCTGAGGCAGGAGCCATTCTGGAGTAAGTGAATTGATTTTAAATCGTTTTTCATGCCGTGTAAGAACTATGTTGTGTCGGTGGTTACATTTTTTTTTTTATTATCATTGTTTTTTAGAAAGGAAATATTGAATGCATTTTCATTTTCCTTTGCAGGAAAGTCCTTCAGGCTGGCTCTTCCAAACCATGGCCTCAGGTGCTTCAGGAGGCTATTGGTACCAAGGAGATGAATGCCAATTCACTAATGAAATACTTTGATCCTGTAATTAAGTGGCTGGAAAAACAAAATGGGAATGAGACCTTGGGATGGCCTGACTTCAACTGGGTCCCGCCCATCCCTGAAGGTTACCCTGAAGATATAGGTAAGATGGGACTGTAAGCACACACGGTTCTGTTGAAAATGGGTCAAGATTGAATATCAACTGCAAAGAATGTTGTGCAAGATTAAATTGGGCATTACTTTCTTATCCATTTGAGGCAAATGCTTACAAAGAAAAGCCTGGGATGCATTATTGTTCACATAATATAATATAACTAAACTACTGGCAAACATGATTACTTGGCTCTTTTCACAATTCACATCTTTCATCTCAACCAACATTGACTCTTCTCTTTACCCAGACAAGAATACAGATGAGCTCGATGCAAAGAAATTCCTGGACGAATACAACAGTACAGCTGAAGTGGTGTGGAATACATACACAGAGGCCTCCTGGAAGTACAATACAGACATCAACGAAGTGAATAAGCAGGCCATGGTGAGACCATCTTGAGGAGAGATTCACTTAAGATCCATCCTATCATTATACATACCATAGCTGTTGTTGTGTTGCAATGGTATCTTTTGCTTTTTTTTTTTTTTTTTTTTTTTTTTTTGTGGGTCAAGTCAGAAAATCAATAAAACTCAGGTCTGTTGTCAGTGTATCAGTAACTGAGTCACTAGTCAAGTTTTTCACCTATGCTTTAATCTATTAAATTACAATGTAGCGTGCATGATGCACGACATTTGGTAACACGCCATCAGTCCAATGCACTGCTTTCACTGACAATATTTGAAAAATAAAAGCTGGTTCGTTTTTCTTAATAGCTTGAAAAGAACCTGGAGATGTCGGCACACACCCTGAAGTATGGACTCCAGGCTCGCCAGTATGACACCACGGACTTCCAGGATGACTTGGTCAAAAGGATCATGAATAAACTCAGTGACATTGAGAGGGCTGCGCTGTCCTCAGAAGAACTTAAAGAGGTGTGAATCAAAAGGTTTCACTTTTATACGAAACCACCTTCCCAACATAGAAGCATTTCCATTTAACCAACAAGAAATACACAGGGCACATGGAGCCAAAAAACGTGCTGCCTTTATGTTGCGAGTGTGCATAGGCTTACAGAAACTGGTCTTGGCCATGCATGTCATGGTTCTTTACTTAATTTCCTTTGGGCTTTGTGAAATCAATACAGGATCACATTCCTGGATTAGTTCAGTGCCGCCAAAGAGTTGAACAGTGACTAAACATGTCCAGGCCTCTTGCCACACTGTCAGTCATGATTGACTACAGCTAGTTGCATCAGAGACGGCAAAGGTTTAATCCCACACACTGGATTGACAAACACATGATGCAATGGGAAAGTCCAAAGTGCTCTGTGCATATTTGAGGAAAACTGTAGATTTACACAAGTCAGGAATGTCTCGTGGAGTTATCTGTGGACAACAGTAGGTTCCAAGATCATCAGTTCAAACGCTGGTATGTAAACAAAAGTTACTTGGAGGGTTTAGCCTCTGTCAAGGTCTGGAAGAAGACCTGTGAGGGGGAAAAAATGGTCTCCCTAAGTTGAAGATATTGAAATGCCACCATGGTACAGGCCTGTCATGAAGTGGCACATCACTGTATACAGTGAGGTGTTTCAATAGCCCCTTTCACACTGCCAAATAACCCGCGGTTAATTCGCGAATTTAGCGTGTCCGCTGTTGCATTCACACTGTCGACCCGGGCTGCCGCGTCAACTCTACTCGCCTTTCGACCCGCGTCAGACCCTAGTCTTTTTGCCGAGTTTGATGTGAACGCAATCGACGCGGGTCGGACGTGGGCGTGGCGTGACGTGAGGAGTTTAAAAGACAGAATGGACAGCTGATTCAGAACAACAGCGACAGGTGAGGACAAGTTTTACTCTGTTTTAGGCTACATCAAGTTGGAGACATTTTTTAATATGGCCAACTGGGGAGACAAGGAGGTCCGCGAGCTCCTCAGCCTCCGAGCAAAGGACGTTATTTTCCGCCACATTTCGGGGACGGTGAAAGATGGACCTCTGCTGGAAGGGATGGCGAGAAAGATGGGTGTCCCACGCACCGTAAAGTAACATCTCCATGAACTGCATATACAATTGCATAAACGATATCTCAAGGTGTCCCGCCATCATTTGTATGAAAAATTTGATGCAGACAGGTGTAAATAACCCTACCTTCGACGCATGGCTTGTGCCTACGTCATTGTACACGCCCAGCATTTTATGTGTTTCGTGTGACGCTCTGCCACTAGGCAACGTAAAACGACAATGCAGTGAACTTTGGCAACATTGCCACACAGAGATCTGTGCAGAGTTTTCAACAAAGCAGATCTGTGCAGAACAATCTTGGTCTGGCTGTCTTGATCAGTGATTGGGCGCAACCACTTCAAATGCATTGGCTGTGGAAAAGAAGGAAGGACATTATCATATTAGGAAAACGCACGTCTTGAACGCGTGTTGTCAGGTGCGTTCCTTACGCGTGTCGTGCGGAACCATCATTGCGGACGTAAAAAGCGGGCGAAAATTTGGGGAAACGGGCGCTTTTAGCGGGTGAATTGCAATCTTACCGTGATACTTAGATGCGTAATATGGCACTTTAGGCTTGCCATACAGGTCACCCTGACACGCCAAGCGTTCACATTGCTTGACGCGGGTCGAAGGTGCAATTTGGACCCGCTAAGGTAGCGGGTCGCAGTGTGAAAGGGGCTAGAGACAGACTCCTCTGTCAAAAGGGACAGCTTGAAGCTAATGGTTTCCAGCTGACCACATGAACCAAAAAAAAGGAAATGTTGGTAAGTTTTGAGGTCAGATAAGACAAAGATTTTTGGTTGCTTGCTTTGGTGTTTTCCCCCTGAGATTAAATCCACGTACTGTTTTGTGAATATGTCGGAAATGTCATGCAGAAATGACATTTCCTTACCAATCTGTCTTTGAATCAGTTTTCCCTCCTTGGATGACTTACAACAGCGAGAATTGGCTGCTCGTGTTTTTTTTTTTTTTGTTTTTTTTTTTGTTTTTTTTCAGACCCTCAGTGTTAATTTGGAAGGTTATTTTTGGACCAAACACAGAGCTTCAAGAGCTGCGCGCAATGGAATACCTAAACCAATATGAGTGTTGTGCTCCTGATATAAGAAGCCATGTGATGCGGCATGTTTACCTTGCTAACTCCCACTTTTTGCCACTAGTGCATGTCCTGCAAATTAGTCAAACATCACAACTAGCTGATTTATGTTTGTTGAATTTAAAATGCTATCTTTGTCTTTGCAGTACAACACTCTTCTGTCTAATATGGAGACAAAGTACAGTGTGGCTGAGGTTTGCCGAGATAATGGCAATTGCCATCCTCTGGATCCAGGTAAAAATCTGGAATATGTGTCAATTGTAATATGAAATGTAAATAAATATATGGATTAATGGATATGGGAATGCAGCATATGAGCAGAAAGTTTATAAATTGCTTAATACTTAGAAGATAATAGCAAGTTATTGTTAAATTGTTGGCAACTGATCCACGTCGCCATTATGAATGTAATGATTATTAGCCTGATATGCAAGAAACTGCCCATAATTATTTCAACAGAAAAATAAATTTGTGAATGCTCCTCTGCCTTTTACAGTAAAGTAGCCAGTTTCTAATATAAAACATGTGTGTTTAAGATCTCCAGAAGATCATGGCAGAGTCCAGGGATTATGATGAACTCTTGTTCGCTTGGAAAGGATGGAGAGATGCAGCTGGCAAAGTCCTTCGTCAGGATTATAAAAGATATGTTGAACTGGCCAACAAAGCTGCCACACTAAATGGTATGACCTCAAGATCTCATCAACATCCCCATTTAGAATCTTCCCCCAACCCTGTGCTGGAAATGTAAAATGCTGGTCCTGGTCAGAGGATAAGGAGCATTTTAAGTGTTCAGTTTAAGAGATACTATGCACTTTTTTCCCCACAAATTGAGACTATTTCCTATCGATGTCAGTTTTTTTTGTTAAGTGGTTTTGCATTACAATACCATCTCTTTTTGTAGCAGCCAGTTTTATAGGACAGGGTGAACTGCACCCCTCTCCTCTGTGGTGTATGTCTTATTTGAGATTTGTTTTGTTTTTGTACTTGTATCTTGGACATGAAATTCTTTATTGACATTACCAAGCTTGTTTGGAGGATCCCAGACCATGAAGTCAGCTTTGATTGAAACGGGCCAACCGGTGAATCTATGACCTGATCAGGAATTTTGAGCCACTGCTGCGTGTTCAAATACAACTCACTGAAGACTGTATTTTCTGCTGGTGCTACTCTGTAGGTCACTCTGATAATGGGGCTTTCTGGCGGTCCCTGTATGAAACCCCAACTTTTGAGGAAGACCTGGAGACTCTGTGGAAGGAGCTGGAGCCACTCTATCAGAACGTACATGCCTACGTTCGAAGGGCTCTGTACAAAAAATATGGTCCGAACTACATCAGCCTAAAGGGACCCATTCCTGCTCATTTGCTGGGTAAGTTGGAACTTATTAAGTGAATTGTGCATGTACAATACTCGTTTTTGGAGACTTTACACCATATTTCATCTTTAGAACATAGGAGGCTTGTTTAGGTCCCAAGAAAAAAGAAAAGTCACTGTCAGCCAAAATTTCGCTCTGGAATCCTAAGTATTCTTACACTATAGCCAAAACTTTCCTTTTATACGTGAGCATTCCCCCTGTGAGAAGCTGTTGGCCGCAGATGCATTTGGATTTAGGCACGATTTGATTTTCTTTCAAAGGCATTGAGCGTGAGATGGTGTGTGACAGTTCCATAGGGTTAGGGATTGGACCGACTTACAGTCACATATCCCACCTGGTCAAACACTGGCAGAGCAGAGGATGACTAGCAACCTAATTTCTGAGTTAGAAAAATGGTATATCACTGTTGTTCTGTCCTTTCAGGCAACATGTGGGCACAGACGTGGTCTGGAATAATGGATTTGGTCATGCCCTACCCACATGCCACGCAAGTTGATGCCACGCCAGCAATGGTGGCACAGGTGAATGAACACATGACGCATGTTACAAAATGACCACTGCAGCACACATGAGACGAACTGTGCAGCTTTAGAGGCTAAAGATTAGCTTGTTTTTCATTGAAAGTAAAACTTTAAGTGCTTTTTTTTTTTTTTTTTTTGTCCACTGAAGGAAATTAGCTGTCATCCGTAACATTCATGAGTTGTACACAATATATTAATGTACAATAAATCAATAATTATGTTGCCTCCTATCATTATTCACACCATGGTTTGTTTATTTACATTGTGCCATGTCTTTTTTCCAAGTAGTATTGTATTTTCTACATATTGAACATCTGATTTCCAGCAAAACTGTCAACATTTATGTACACCTCTTCTTTGCTAAGGGCTGGAATGCCACCAGGATGTTTCAGGAATCGGACAATTTTTTCACCTCTCTGGGTCTTCTGCCAATGCCAAAAGAATTCTGGGACAAATCCATGTTGGAGAAGCCGTCTGACGGACGGCAGGTGGTGTGCCACGCTTCTGCGTGGGACTTCTATAACCGAAAAGACTTCAGGTCTAACCTCATTGTGTTTTTTTTTTTTTTTTTTTTTTTTTTTCTTTATTCTTTTCTAGGCGCTCTGGTAGTCGTTAACAGCTTGTTTGTCAGATCTTGGTACAGAATAAGATCCGTATTTTAAAGTGGGGTTGTGTGAAGTCAGTATGGGTTAAGGTTAGTCAGTATGACTAACTACTAAGTACTTCAGACAACCCCACAATGAATAAATGTAATTCCTTCTTGATAACAGACATCTCCAGAATTATCCAGAAGTAACTGTTAACTTTCATGCGTCTGTGTGATATCTTTCTCGTCATTGTCTGAGGCCAAGCGCTTAAAAGCAGTTGTTGGCTATTAATGTTAAGCAGAGCTGGCCTGGAGAACACTGATTTAAAATTTTAGAGGAAAACAATAAAAAAATATATGGATATAGAAAATATATCCAACTATTGTATATGTCACTGATATAAGAAAAAGTATAATTTTCCACACTTTAAGAACTCACGACTACACCTTACATGTTGCTGCGTTCATAATTTGGAACCTTGCCAGTAAAAAACACTGTAGTAAGCGCTTCGTTTGGCCTTCCAGGATAAAACAGTGCACTGTTGTGACTATGGATGACTTGATCACCGTGCACCACGAGATGGGCCACGTACAGTACTTTCTACAGTACAAGGATTGGCCCGTGTCCTTTCGCGATGGAGCCAACCCCGGCTTCCACGAGGCCATCGGTGACGTGCTCGCCCTCTCAGTGTCCACGCCCAAACATCTGCAGAGCATCGGCCTCCTGAACAAAGTTGAGAACAACCACGGTGAGCGACGATAAATACAATGTAGTTCTGTAAGAACGTGGCGCTGTAACAAAGCGTTCACTTGTCTTTTTTTTTTTTTTTTGGCGTGTCCATCTCTCATGCAGAGAGTGATATCAACTTTCTGATGAGTATGGCACTTGACAAGATCGCCTTCCTACCTTTCGGCTACCTGATGGACCAGTGGAGGTGGAAAGTATTTGACGGGCGCATCCCGCCGACTGAGTATAATAAAGAGTGGTGGAACCTCAGGTAAAGTTCACCAAGAACTTTACAATCACAAAGTACAATAGTTATCATGGTTTGGCCTTTGTAAATGATTTTCTTAAACTAGATTATTTTCTGTTGCAGAATGAAGTACCAGGGCCTGTGTCCTCCTGTAACTCGCACTGAGGATGACTTTGATCCCGGTGCAAAGTTCCACATCCCTGCCAACGTACCTTATGTCAGGTAAAATTCCACGATTCTGCAAAACAAATCGGCACCTTTTAACTGGGCACCGATGGGTTGATGATTGCTTTGAGACACTATAATCACCCATGTAAAGATAAGATTTGTGCTCTTATCTGCAGTCACGTTGTTTAAATGGTCGCCATTAATCTCTGGTTTAACAGTACCCGCATTTTGTTTGTTTTCTTGGTGTGCGTCTGTCAGTGAAGCACAGTCCTGACAGTACATGGTTTGTGGTTTTTCAGGTACTTTGTCAGCTTCATCATTCAGTTTCAGTTTCACAAGGCTTTGTGTGATGCAGCAAATCATGTTGGGCCTCTCCATACCTGCGACATCTACAAATCTCAAGAAGCTGGGAAGCTGCTGGGGTTAGTATTCAAACAACCTTATATTTATATGCATGCGAGTACGTGTACCTTACTCCACAACACACTCAAACTACTGCTCTACGTCTCCTCTGAACTTGGCTTTGACTTACATTTGTTTTTTTTTTTGTTTTTTTTGCAGTGATTTGATGAAGCTTGGATTCAGTAAGCCTTGGCCTGAAGCCATGGCCATGATCACAGGCCAGTCCAAAATGAGTGCCCAGCCACTCATGCAGTATTTCCAACCTCTCATTGAATGGCTGGAAGCAGAGAATAACAAGAACAACGATATCCGTGGATGGCCCGAGTACGACTGGAAACCTTTGAGTACGTGCAACACATTCATGAATTCACATGCTCTTGTATAACCACGGAGCCATGCATTTATTTGCACAAAATAAATTGCAGAAAATAATATTTTCCATTGTCAAAGCCAAATGTTGTTGAACTCCTTCCCAGACGGAAAGGGCACAATGTCAGCACACAGAGGTATTCATCTTGTTTTTCTCCACTGCTGCAGCTTACTGTGAAATCAATCACCTCACTCTTCTTGTTTTACTGATGAGATCCTGCTGAAAGGATGCATGCAGATTAGATTGATTAAATATTTGCAGCAGAGGATAAGGGAGCGCTCTGGAGAAATAGTGGGGAAAAGGGGACCACAGCTGCTGTTGGAGAGATCAAGAGGGAAATCCAGAATGTAGATGCGAGAATGAATGAATTTATGCGATTGTGATGTTTTTGTAAAGTACCTGTATCAGCAGCAGTTCCATTTCTATCTGATCTTTCCTGTGATAGCCACAGGTTAGCGATTGAGCCATCCATTAGTAGAAAGAATTTTTTTTTTTTTTTGTACCAAAGCAGGCACTGAGTATTAAAGCTGTACGTTTTTCGTTTATTTAAAGTTCCACATAATTATTCTAATGACAAGTGAGATGAGGGCTTTTACAGAGAGCGCATCAGTCTTGAGTGGCACCTCTTTCCTTCCTTACACTAAGTGGAGACAGGAAATTGTCAAAAGTGGAGCCTAAGAACAGTTTGACTGGGGTCAGACTTTTTCTTATCTGTGCAAGTTTTTTTTGGTAGAAAATATTACCAGGTCTTACAGAAATGGATTTTCATTTTGGTTTTTATTTTATAGATCAGTGTCAAGCAGATGTGACGTCGTGCTATTAAAACGGGGAAAGGGAACCAATAGTTTACAAACCCTGCTAAATTATATTGAATATTACACAATGTGACACTGGATGTTAGAAACAGAGTGAATTTCATCAGTTATCAAGTGGCTTTCCATTTATTAATAGCTAAAAGAAGACAAAGTGAGAAATTTTTATGATGCAAGAAGACAATTATGTGATAACTTTGTCTGTATGTAATGTTAAAATTGCACAAGTTGTTGTGTTAAGGGGTAGCTATCACATACACTTTTATCTATAGATTCCACAACTGGAAGGGTAGGCTAAAAGGGCATCCTCCGCCAAGGACAATGTTTTGCATTGCAGTGTTAAAGAAAGTGATACAAACCTGCATTACGACTCTATCGTTTCCTTCTTTGTCAATGCTTCAACTCCTCCCAAGGTTTTATGAAATTTAGCTGTACTTTTGTGTAAAAATTGCTGATGGTCAAACCGAAACGGCACCAAACACGCACTGTCGTACATAACGTCATTCACAGAGGAGAACAAACAGCTACCCCCTGTGGAAAATCCCCAGCCTGATAATCTAAGCATTTAAAACTTGATTTACTCACATGGTTTTCAGTAAAGATTTGTGTGCCTGTGTGTCTTCTAGGTTCTGCAGATGTAAAGGACGAGGGCAAAGTGGATTTCCTGGGAATGGGTGTGGACAATGCAGCTGCCACAGCTGGCCAGTGGATCCTGTTGGTCATTGGTCTGGTTCTCTTGGTGGCCACCATCCTTCTTGCCTACAAGTACCGAAAGTCAAAAAAGCCTGAAAAGTCCTTATCCACAATGGAGCTCAAGCAAAAAGACTAGATGTCAATGACCGACGGCCTAACGCTGAAGTAAGGCCTGACTTACTGTAGCTAGCACATAACGACCTCAATGTGAACATTATTGTTTTTATGTACTTCGCAGCATCGGAACAAATTCGCTCTGGGGTATTCCACATAAATTCAACCAGTTTTATATTTCGCCCCACCTCAGATTTTATTTTTCCAACTTTAATAATTGTTTTTAGAACTGAAAGGTGAATCTCTGAGACGGAGAAATCCTTGTTGTGCTACGGAAAATACACTTTGTCACTTTATGTTAACCAGTGCAGATTTGACCAGACATTACTGTACCACTTTTTCATTATTATTCTTTTTCTTTTTTAACGTAACATTTCAGAACTTTAGTAGTTCAAAAGTGTTTAAAATATGAATTGGTTTTAATGTAGCCAGATAGGGATGTTTCATGGTGAGTGCACATCTGTAGAATCTCCCCACAACCGAACCTTTTCCTTTTGATTGTCTTAAAAATATTCCTCTATAGGTTTTAAAACACTTCAATATAAACATCAAAACAAATGTCTTTAGAAACGTGTTCATGCTGAATTCTGACTTTAATAAGCGCATCATTTAAGCCATGGGGAAACTTTTTTTTTTTTTTTTTTTTTTTTTTTCTTCCAAGGTATTTTTTTTTCAGGTGTTCAGCAAAACTGAAAATGTACAAGAAAACATCTTCAGTATTTTTTTTTTTTTTGGCACCAAGTAGTTCTTTTACTGTTAATTTATTCATACATTTCTCTACTCTTTTACTATTTTAAACCGTCTCCATGGGTGCAGATCAGCTTCTTGGCTGATTTTCTGTCGGATGACACCACCTTTGAAACTCCAAAACGTTTGTTATTTAAAAGCGGAGCAAATACGATGGTTTCTACTACGTGATACTTTATGAGAAGTAGAATTTTAAAAGCTTTGAAAGAAATCACTAGCCACTTGTCTTTCCTGGATGCTTGCGTCTGATCAAAATCTCAATAAAATCTTGGTCCATAACATAGGCAACACCATTGTAAAAATGGTTGTAACTTGATATATAATTAACACGCAAGAGCTTTACCATTTGAAATATAACCAACATATAGATACGCAATCGACCAGAAAGAACAAAATAATCAGCTCTGAGGTTGGAGCTTGTGGTTGAATTGACAGTCCCCTTCTTTACTGTCTGCCAGCCTATCACCTAACTATTGTACATTTCCTGTACGCACTGCTTTTTTTTTTTTTTTTTTTTTTTTTTTTTCTTTTGCCTATGCAAAAGAAAACGGTCAGTTTTGTAATATATTCGAATGTTAAGGTAGAAAATGTTCTAAAATGAATGTTTGTAAAGTCGTTAATTGTGTGAACACTTCCGAGTATCTGATTTTCATTTTCTTGTCGAGTCCTCTGCGTTTCTACAATAAAGCTGTTAAACTCTGGCGTGGTGTTCAGACTGGAACAATGAATCGACTGAACGGTTGTTGAAAACAGTTTACTCCGAAACTGCACAGTACAAAAATACCACCACAGAAAACAAAGAGATTGAGCACTGGCTTGAGCCCATTCCATATCGGTGGAGCTTCACCTGCGGTCTTATCAGGTGACGCCGAGTGGAAACGCAACACTTAATCCCACTGGAGACTAATTAATGACGGTCTTCTCTCAGGCCAGTCTTTCTTCAGTGTTGCCTCAATGGAGCCACAATCCATGTGTCTGCTTACCATCTTGTATAAAAGTATACAGTGAACAAACAAAGGCCAGTAACGTATGCATTCATTAAAATAATCAATTTATCTTGTTACTATGTACATTGTATACGCACCTACCTATTTTGGAGTGTACAGTATTCACGCAGAAATAATGTGTCGCTTAATCCAGTGTTTTGACTCCCTGTATGAGATTCTTAGGATATCCACATGAGTTTGAAGATGCAATAAATAATAATAAAGTGTAATCTAATGACTAGATTCAAACAAAGAGCTCTTGCTTTCCAGCTTGTTACACGGCTGCTTGAAGGACCCTTGATGTGGAATTTAATGGTGGGGGCTTTTGGATGCATCATTCACAAATGAGCTCATCATGAAACCTACCCAGACTGAAAAGAATCGTTGGTTCTGTGCGATGAGTCGACATACTCTTTAAGTGCACACTGAGACTGACTAACGTTCAAATGCTTAAAAACCCTTAATCACTGAGCGCAAAGTGATGTCTGACGACTGGGCAGAAGTGACATTAAATCGCAGAGAAGAAAAAAAATCTACCGATTAGAGAAGACAAGTACAGACGAAAATGAGAAGAAATGACATCTTTGCCCAGTGAACTCTGACAAAAATGAAAAGAGATGAAAATCTACATGCAGGCACCAGGTTCAGTCCATTAATACCTACAACATAATAAAACAATTCACAATTTACTCTTGAATGCTACCCAGATTGTAGAAAATGTACAACACTGCATTCAACAAAAATACAATCTCTTTCAGTATATTGCACAAAAAAGACGAGGAAGTCTACCAAAAAAAAAAAAAAATTAAGACAAGAACACATTATCCACAGCTGGTCCGTGCTCTGCAGAGTCCCAGTGTTCGGTGTTTGGCCCCGGTGGCCGTGAGTGGTTTCAAGGTTAAAGCAAAGGTCTCAGTAGTAGTGCTGCATCTCTGTCCAGCTGGTGATCCAGTACTTCTTCTGTGGCTCCTTAGGCTGAAATCCCAGATTGAACTGATAGCGCTCAGCCCTGCGAATTTTCACACCCTGGTGCTTTGGCATTATCCGGTAGTAGATGGCTCGCTTGAAGAATCCGTGCTAGCAGGAAAACACACAAGAGGAAGGTCACATCAAAGATACGCAGCAGCAGCAGCAGGAGAAATGGGATTAATGACAGAGAAGATTTAGGATTCTGAGGCTGTGGAAAGATAACAGAGTAAGCCACACTGTCCCACCGAGTTGGATGGAAGGAAAGTTGAGAATTAAAAGTCATAAAGTGGTCAGGAGCTAAATATATAGGATTTGCCTGAGAGGAAACCAGAAAAAAAAAGAAGTCGTTTCAGAAGAAGCAGAAGGGACAGAAAGTAAAGTGGTAGTCACACCCGAAGCTTCTCATAATTAGTATCCATGAAAAAATCCATTTGAGGGGTTGTTTTTACCCAAAAGCCACAAAGGTGTGTGCTGTCGGGGGACACATGGGGGTCTTAGTAGTCCTCAGTCAGCCTCTCTGTCTCAGAGGGCTGGATCTTCATCTCAGCCTTCTGGGCCTTGGCCTCATACATCTCCCTCCTGCTGGCCCTCTGGAAGAAGCCACACTGGGGGTGGAGGAGGAGTAGGAGGGTGCATGAAGGAGGGTGAGGTTAGACTAATGGCTCAATATGGAGGTTAAACATCAGTCAAATGAGTGTGTCAGCAGTTTCCACATGATCCAGAGAAGATGTTTGTGGTGACAACATTTGGAGAGATTCATGCTCAAAGCATGTCAATCTGCAAGAGTGAAGTCAGTGCAGCGTAGCCTCACCTTCCACATTATAAGAATAATGATTCCCAGTAGCAGAATTCCTGCAACAGCGGCTGAGATGATGATCCACAGGGGAAGTTCATAAGGTGTCTCCACCCCCGCTTCTGGGTCTATCTCTACTGTGAACTTCAAGAAAGGTGGAGAAAGTCAAGGTAAATCGTCATCGCCATCAGCATGATTGTAAACATCATCATCATCATCATCATCCCGTACCATGGTGGTCTGACTCGTCATCTTGATGGTCGATTTGTCTGTAATGAGCTTCAGCGTGGCTTGACCTTTGACCGTAACTCTCAGTGCGTTGGAATAGTCCTGTAGGAGTGCAAACACAACATCCAAACATTTTCACAAGAGGTAAAAGGCGAAAAAGCCCAGATACACTCTTTCAGTATCTGAGTGTGAGATGTTTGCGTGGATGTAGCTGGTGGGGCAACCTCAAGCATTGTACTGTTCCACAGGCGGGCCCGGACGTAGATCTCGGCTGAATCCGACAGGTTGAGCAACGGACAGGTAAACGTAACACAGTTTGCTGTCCCCTTGGAGCATTCCTACCAGACGTGGGGGGGGGGCAACGACAACAAACAAAACATAGATGGTTATTGCGCTTCGCTTCTGCAGAATTTGTTTTCAAGATGGACACAATCTGACAGACAGTTCAACAGATTAATGAACCCTCTGTGATGTAGTGTTCCTTGCAGTAAAGGTCAGTCAAACTGTTTGGGGTCTAATCCAAATTCTTTACAACATCCAACGTCACCTTCTGGCTGATGTTACTATATTTTCACTTCTGTTTCTTTACATGGAAATTTCATGTTTTTTCACGTGGGGCTGTATGAAATACTTGTGAGAAGTCAGGGTTCTGTCTGCAACAGACAGTATCCCGAGTGCTCTCTTTTTGGAGAATCAGAAGTTTTCTTGACTTGCAACAGCCGCTCAGAACGAGGCCACCGGAAGAGCACCTTTTCCTTCATCTGTGACTTTTATACTGCATCACTTCTGCAGCAGTCTAAAGCTGAGACACTGGCTACTCACGAGTACAACAAGTCCTAAAAAAAAACAACAACTCCAAACTAACTCCTTAGTTTCCATCCTAAAAAAAAAGGCCCAGTCTTCACGTGATTGGTGAAGTACTTATTTCAAAAAGGGCGGAGCTCAAAACAGCTGCCTATGCTTTGTGTGAAGCATACCGAACTATGATCCAGCCAGACACTATGCAGATGTGTTTCATCGTGATGTCGTTAAGTATAGGGAAAGAAAAGATGGAGTGCGAATAAGTCATTCCGTATGAACGGTCTCTTTGTTGTAGATTGCGCTTTGTAACTCTACAGATCTCTGAATTAAAGGAGGAACAAAAGAAGCAAAAACAAAAACGAAAAAACAATCGTCCATGTTTCTCGTGGCTACTCTTTGAAGGTGAATCCTGACTTTTCCTCTACGGCACGTTGACGCGGAAATATCTGAAAAAGTACCACCTAAGACTTTTTGAATTGTGAGCACCAATGATTAACTTCTGTTTGAAGATAACACATTTTCTAACTGGAGCATTCAGTTTTAAGGTTGCTTTTTTTTTTTTAGTTCGTCCTTACTTTATCACCTTGGATAATACTCTCTCTTGTGCTTTTTCGGCATCTGGTAAAATTTGTGATATCACTGTTAAAAATAACATGACCACATAAGTGGTTGTATTTCTTTTAACAGGGTAAATGTGAAAACCTCACTATCATCCGCAATTGCTTACCAACAAGTAGGACTCTTTGCGATGTGCGTGCAGTGTGATTGTTGCCTGTGACTCAGTTATATGCCGCTGGATCGTTTCTTCAGCATCCCCCTCTGAAGCCTGCCTTTTTGTTCGCTTGGATCTGTCCTCTGACAGCTGGAGGATGAGACAGGAAGGAGGGGAAATTAAAGGAGGAAGACAGAGACATGACATCAGAGGACTCGTGGTAATTACTGGTTATGATAAAGACATTACCAAACTCTTCTCAAAATAGCAAGTGTCATTTCCACAGTTTCTATTTGGGGCTTTGTGAGGTTTGTAAGTGGCAACACAGCTTTTTTTTTTGTTTGGTTTCTTTTTTCCCCCCAAAATGTATTTTTGAACAGTGGTTTGGCTCTGAGACCATTTTAACGCCACTTACCACTTACATTTATTCATAGGGCTCAGACTGCTTAATTTACACTGATGTCAGGAAGAATTACACCACGTGCATTGTGAATTCACAGACTCAGTGTCAGTGAGGTTAAAGTGAATTTATCCTTTTTTTGGATCCAAAAAGGTGGCTGAATGACAACAATAAAATTAATGCAGTATCACACAATGGTCTTAGCTCCAAGAGTGGTCAAACTTTAGTTCTTCAGCCGTACTTACTGTTCAATGCTAATGAGCTAATGTTAGCTAGCTCACTTAGTAAACGATTAAGGTAAATGTGGTAATCACACCTGCTAAACATCAGCATGGTCTCTATGAAACATTTAAGCATGCCGCTATACTGAAGAACAAACTCTCACAACAGCTAACTTTTAGTGTTTTTCAGATAAAGCCTTTCATTTAGACAACAACTATTTTAGGTCCAGAAATACAGAAATTCATGTCTGTAACGAATGAACACGTTTACCACTGCGCTGCATTGCACTTTCTCTGACGCAAATCCTAATCACACTTCAAATAAGGGCTCAAACCCATGAACAAATTTCAATCGTACAATTTTTGATTATTTCTCGATTTATCTGGAAATGGAATTTGCAATTCATAATGGTGCTTTATATTAAAAATGTTATCAGTGTCATTTATCTATGATAGTCCCTTTGAAGTGATGTTGCTGAATTTGCATCGTAATGAGCCAAAAAGTTCATTTTGGACCCCACCAACCTCTCATCTAAAAATCAGACCTCATTTTAGGATATTTGTGATTTCTTTGCTGCAGTTATTTGTCTTCACTATGTGCATGTTCAGAATTAGTTTGGACTTTACTTTCCAAGTGTCAAAAATATTTGAACCTAACCTTGACCAACAAACCAACTAAAGACACTCCTGTGGAAAATTCAATATTTAGGCTCCAAAACAGAGACCAAAAAGAACCTTACACTTAGGTTACGCATGTTGACAACGTCTCCAGGAGGGTTACATTCCATTTCTGATTCCCCCTTCACGATGATCTTTGTCAGGTACAGCAGCCACTTGCCGTTGGATGTCTCAAAGGGCCACTCAAACTCCACAGCCAGTTTGCCCACGTCTCCCAGCGGTTGTCCTCTCATGTTCACCTGGTGGCAAAAGTGGTCAGCAGTGCACAATAGGACGGAGCATCAGCAGAAATTACAATCTGGTTTAAAATAAGAGTCAGAAGTTCACTGTGACTCCTAAACAGCACCCACCCCTGGTCAAGCTCACACCACAAACCATGGCCCACTTAACAATCTCCTCCCCACTCAATATTAAACTTCTGAAGTTTTTGGCTTCAAAGACAGGGTGTGGACGAGAGAAATGTGGCTGAGTAGCACACACATTATAGATTAAAAATACACAGTCCTGGAGGTCTAACGTGGTGTCTGAGCGGTGTAGGTGACTCACATTGAAGGTGAACTCCACCAGACTTCCCACGTCACTGGTGTTGACCATAGCCGACTCGCCCATCACTGTCCCGCCAAATTTTGTTTGCACCAGCTGTCTCACACTAAGCAAGGTGAGAGTTAAGCAACATCTTAAGTAAATATGTGAAGAGCAGTGGGTTTTGACTCCTCGAGTGTGCATGCTGTTTCTGTGCTCTGTTCTGCACAGTGTGTACAGTACGAGTTGTAATAGGACTCACATGGAGAAGGATGGGGCAATTGTAGTTTCTATCAGCAAGCCCACCGCCACAGGCCTCAGGTCGCTCTGCTCACTAAGACTAAAGAAATGAAGCGTATTACAAAATTCTCTGCAAGAGTATTATATAGTGATCACAGACTGTGAGAGTCACAGTGGAAAGAAAAACCCTCTAATGCCACTGAAACTCAAATTCAAAATGAAGTCTTGCAGGCAGTTACAATTCCATGTTCAACTCTATGGAAAATACAAATGACAATATGCATTAAACAGCACTAAGTTCTTACGTTGACAGAAGCAGCTGAGACTCGAGCTCGTTTGTGTACAGGTCGATGCCCGACGTCTCCAGCCTAAGCGTCAAAGACACCTGAAAATGACAGCAGGCAAATGAGAGGTGCGGCAAGCCAACCGAGAAAAAAGACTCATTCAAAATCTGCACGATAAAAACGTTTGCTCAAACCCACCTTTCTGTTGGCTCTTAGTGGATTTCCCAGCTCACAAATGACCGCACCATCAAAAGTGCATTCCACATTCTAAAGACACAAAGGACATATTAAAACAAGTAAAGACACAGACACTAGACACGCATGTACTAGCCAAGTGCAAGTATGAGCCAACAATGCAGCCTGTACTTCTTTAAGTGGGGCTATTTTACATCCTTGTGATAATTAAAATACAGGAGGAAAAAAAGTATTTTTGACTTTTGAAAGAAAAATATTTCCGTCTTGGAAAGGTGGAGAATTAAAGCTGCAGTCTGCAACTCTTTTTCAAGCATAATGCCTGGAACTGTCCGGGGATTCTAAAAGTAGTACATTAAATACCCCAATACAAAAAAAAAATTAGTTCTCTAGGTCCCCTATATGTCCCGCTAGGTCCCTCCAAAGCCAGCAGGTTTGTTTACAAAATTGCAGACCGGACCGGTAAAAGGTAACCAATCAGGTTTCGAGCTGGGCTCTGTTGCCTGTCAATCACCGATTGTGCACGCGCGATACAAGGTAGGCTCGTCCCCACGCTTATTTATCTGGACTATTGAACTTCATTACGGCTTGTCTACTTACTGTGTCTTCCATGATCGCAAATGACAGGTGAGTTGATGAATGAGGAGTCGTGTAGGCGCATCTGGCGTGCACGTCTACGTGCACGAGTTCTCATGTGTTTTGAAGGGGCGGGACAGGAAGTTGAATAACTTTTTATTTTTCGGTTAAAAAATAAGCATTTCTTGCATTTTGCGACTACGGAGGTCACCGTTTTCAACTTCAAGCGTTCTGATAGATCATGTAAACTCTTAAAATGCCAAAAAGTAGGACTTTACGTATGACAACAACAAATCTTGCAGACTGCAGCTTTAAGCAAACATGTCTTAGTAATCTGCTGCCCTCCAGTGGACGTACCGCAGATCTGACAGCAGAATATTTCAGAGCTTTAGGGATGGTGATGTTGAGCATCGCCTGGTGGGCGTCCTCAGCGAGTCTCCCGGACGAAGGAAAGTTGGTCACCTCTACCAGAAGAATGAGTATCTTCAGTTGGCTGTTGAACTGGAGAACCTGTAAAATGCCCTGCCTGAGCACAGTTAATATGTTATACTTTTTTCATTGAATGACTTAATATCTTCATTTCTAAAACTTGGAAAATGACGACCGTTATTTGGATGGAAAACATGGGGGACAAAAACAATCCCGGCTCTAAGAAACTGTTGTATGAATCTTTACAAGAAGAACTGCGCAAGGAAGCTACGTGTTTTACAAAAAAGTATTTTTTTGAATGGCAGCTGCGTCTCTAAAAATGGGTTTTTACATCTCAGATTTTAAAACATGCATTAGCTAAAGTGGGCTCGATTGTTCAGAATGTCAGTTCACCTGGGGTAAGGCTTATCTGTTTGATCAACAAACTGGGCGGTCAGCTGCAGGTTACTGGTGCATTTGTTGTCTAAGCCGCATTCCTTCTGAAAGTCAATCTGCAGGAAAAATCAAACAAATGCCATCGTGTCACTCCTCAGAGGGGGGACTGTCTTCTTCTGGATACATAATCATCACCACCCCCAAGCTGTTAAAGCCCTCTGTACCTCCGTTTTTTGGGTGAGTTTCTGCTCCTGACTCAGAACTGGGAAGGAGTCCAGGTTCTGCAGGGAGTGTCTGGCTTCAGGTTTTTGTGGATGGAGGGACATGTTGAGGGAAAAGACCACCGGCTCCAGTTTATCCCTCACGGGGTTCTGTCGATTCATACATGAGTTTTATTCAAAATCTAAATGACTACTTGGCAAAACATTAAACCGGCCTGTGAAATAAAATGAATGTTCATTGCAGTCAGGAAACAAAAAAAAAACACTTAAAAATGCACAAATCCGCTATCAGTGTTTAGGGTGGGACCTTACCACAACAATCAGTTTCAGTTTATGACAGATGGTTTTTGAAGATGGCAGGCTCAGGGATCCAGAGTGCGTGTCATCATCGTTCTGGAAACGAACACGAGGGCTTCTCCTCCTCTCCATGTCGGCCACCACCGTGTAGTCCACCGCTTCACAAAACAGAAACCAGCAAAAAAACACGTTACGGAGCAATTCGTACGTTCAGTGAATCCAGAGAGAGCCATTTGGTCAACGTGAGAAACCTCATGCGGGGACCTGTTGAATAGCCAGTAAAAGAGCTTTTATTTGCAAAGATGAAAACACTCAGCTTACTGATATTTTTCTTGAAGTCCTTCTTTCCGTTGCTTTGAGTGAAAGACATACACACAGTGACTGTGAGGCTGTGAAAAAAAACAGAGAAGTCAAACAATCAATAAAAACAGACCTGACAGCCACTGTAAAAATGAGACACTCTATCAGACATCTCACCATGGCTTCTTTTCAGCACACTCATTAGGATCGACGATCTTAGGCTCTGCAGTGAAGGTTTTAGTTAAGTGGATGACTGGTCGAGCTCTGAAAACATTCAAGCATGGACACATTTAAACTCAGACATGAACTAAAAACATCTTTAATTTTCTCTACAACAATGACACATATTTCATTTAACTTGTTGCTACCTGAGCAGGGCTACGTGGTCGTCAAGAGAGCCGACCAAAATGTCGGGATAACTGTTGCCATCTGTGTCCATCCCTCCGTTGATGGAGTAGCCGAAGGTCTGGAATTTTCCATTACCCACCGACTTACCCTCAATCACCTGCAGAGGGCAGCAGTGACACATGGGTTTCCAACACAGCGGTCCAGAGAACAAACCGCCTAAAACAAAATTTAACAATGGTGCTACCTGACTGGGTTGCTGTGATATTCCCTTTTTACTTCCCATCCATATGTAGACTTTTCCTGTTTCATGGAATGGCGCTCCCACAGCAAAATCTGCAGACAGATAACAGACAGATCAAAGAAGTTCGAGCTGCTGATAATAAAGTGAGGGACGTTTATGTGAGGAATTTGTTAGTAGTTTCCCCATCTGTAATTGAAACATACAAACAAGCTCTTTGAGTGGAACGCTGGAATTACCCAGTAGTCTGGGAATGACATTTTTTTTCACTTGTTTTTTAACTTTGAAAACTTCCGTTACTCACAGGTTCAGCTGGACATCGTTCATCACATCAAAGTGTAAAACAAATTTTGTGTTCAGAGTCACACCTTGGAATCCATCTTGGTTGACATCACCGATGGCCGCAACTGCAATGCCAAACCCCGATTCGTATGGACCCTTCAGCACCACAGTGGCAGTTTTCTGGAAAGATCCATTCTCATTCATGAAAATGTACACCGCTCCACCCTGATCCTTCATCCGGTCGAAGTAAAATGGAGCGCCCACAATCAGCTCATTCCAACTGGGATAGTTAAGAGACACATCCAAAAGTAGATGGAAATATATAAGTTGTGTAAACATTTACTCTCTCAGTACACCAGTGTATCACATTCTCTGTGTAACAGATCATCCTCACAGAGCATTCAGGCACGAGACAGATAGCTCAATACACAAATGCAGTCGATCCTTTGCCACGTGCAAAAATACTTTTGTTTTTTTTTCTGTGTGTGCGTTTGGTAGAAGAAGCTTGTGTTTGCACTATGACATTAGTGTGAAAACAGGTGAGAACAGACCATGTCTGATTCCTGCTACTGGTTTTGCATGGTCTTGCAATGCTAGGATGATTCCCAGCATGTGCAAAATGGAGTCATTCAAAACATGCTACGTATCACCAAATAAAATACAGACATATTTTCGATGCTCAATTTCCCACAGTTACACTTTTCAAGTAGAAACGCACTCATCGTTGTTGAGGTCGGTGGCTGCCAGGCTGTTGCCAAAGTGCGAACCCACTTGTTCACCCGGGATGATTTCTACTAGATCGATTTTGCTTTGACTCTTTTTCCCAAATATCACAGAGCCAGTGGCGTCGTCCCTGGGAGCCCCCGTCACGACTGTGTAGTCATCGTTGCTCAGCAGCTTCTGCTCGTCAAGAACTGAATAACCTGTGGGAGAAAGCATTTGAGTTTTTATTTGCTACGTAATCTTTATTAAGAGATTATAAACCACTCTGAATGCCACAAATAAAATCTGTGTGTAGGTTGTTGTAACGTCTAGCTGCATAAGTCAAAGATCACAATCAACTGAATACCACGACCTCACCCTTTTCTTTCAGTCACGATGTAAAGCTTTAGAAAATATTCACCCATGTAAATGTTTCGTCTGTTCAGCCGCTCGAAATTTCTTCTGGAAAGGTCCCAGTATTCCGCTGGATTTGGATTTCTCCAGATTGCATGAACATTTCCTTTAAAACAAAGCAGAACAAGTCAATGGATATGTCAGCTTAATGCACAATGGACAGATTTCTCAGACAGGGAATAATCACAAAGTGAGACTAATGCATGGTTCATGCTTGAATTCCAAATTGCCCGCAGTTCAGTGAGAGCACTTACACTTGTACAATGTGCATCTGCACCTGCTCGCAGTTAAGACCCCCAAAATCCTGAATGGCAGCAGGTTTTCAAAAGTTACAGGATGTAACTCCTAAGCAGTGTACAAAAAAAGTAGTCCCTAAAATCCAACCCCCTGCACGAGGAATGTCAGTGAAGGGAGGCAAATAGGCTAGTTCTGTCAGCAGTAGATTGTTTTTCTAAAGATACTACAGAACTATTAGAGTTTTGCACATTTTTGTGACCATCAGTTAAATCACATCAATAATGACTAAAATATTTGCTATGACAATGCATATACAAACTGTTCAGCAAGCTCTGTTTTCTCAATAATTGATTGATTGTCTTGCAAGTTTAATGTGAATCAATAAACCGTTCAGTTATTCCCTACAAAATTCACAGTTCATTTTGAACTTTAGAGTTTCTGCCCTGGGCAATCCACTTCACAGTGGACTGCTGGGTGATCAGGCCGCAGGCCGACCCCTGTTTTACAGTTATGTGGGGAGCAAGGAAATTTGAACTTTTACTGAAACTGCTGCAACATAGGAAAGAGGGACAATTTTTTAAAGCAGACAATGTGTATGAGCGTTTAAATTAGTTTTCATATGCTTTTAAAGCTGGAGCAAAAACAACGTGCCAAAACACCAAGTGGACCTATCTTAGTTGTTACAGTCTCTCACAATGTGAAGTTACATTTCTTACATTAGTCCATGTCAGGCTCCAGAGAAACTATGCTGACGTTTCAGGTTGGGCTAAGTCGTATGCCCCAAGTTTACTGTTGTCATTGCATGATGGCTTCCTCCAGTTTATCATCCGCTAGTTAATTTCCTTCAAGAGGACTATAAAGTTATCGCATGCATAACTTTTTGCAGTTTTTTACTTTTTTCCAGCTCTTTAGATCAGTTCACCCCCCACACTCACTGTTTTTCACATGTTCTCTATCTTAATACACTTGAATTTCTCAATAAAACTGCTCGCACTAACATATTTTTTAAATTTTTTAACTATTTCTAAATTTCGACTGAAAAGCAGCCTATTCGGAAGAAGCGTTGAGCCCATTGAGTCCATTTGAAAGTACTGAGGGGCTGGGGCTCTGCTCTAACAAAATCTGGGTCATTATAAACAAAGGGTCATCTGACAAATGGCACAATGTCTGAAATGTTTTTTCCTGAGTGTTAGATGTCTGTCAGCTGCCATGTCGTGGCTGCTTTTCTACTCTGTGTTGTGCTGTTGGCACTTAAACAGCGCTCAAAAATTCCTGACGGTTATTTCTCACTCATTAGACTGCACGGCTCATGCACGGCAGAAAGATAGACCCTGTCCCCTGTGGCTTTCTTCTCTACAAAGCAAAATTTGTCCTAAACTTGTCCTTGGTAGTTGCTCTTTTTGAAAGAAAAAATGACTGGGGGTGTTAAAAGATGCCAGATTGGGTGACAAATCTGCCACATCTGCATCGCTGCTCTATGCCAGTTATTTAATTTGCTACTGTTTTCTTGTCTTCTTCTTCTGCAGCAGACCGCACACTACGGTGACTCACATTCCATCTAGTGGTACTAAGTGTTATTACAGTAAAATGCGGCCCGTCCCCCAAGTTTCTAAACTGAATGACAGCTGTATAGTAGACAGGGTTTTTCTATATGACATCATAGGTAATGTTTGACCCTTTTTTTTGTATTTGAATTGAAAAATATTTCCAATGTAGAGCACCTTTAAATGACAATTTTTTTTGCTGTTCTCTCATCAGTCCTCACCTTGCCATGTGTAGCTGCCCGTGGCGCCCACGTAGACATCGGTGTCTGTCATGCCACCTGAGATGCCCATATTGCACATGCCCTCTCCGTTGAAGTCTTCTGAGGGATTACAGACCTCATAAGTGTCTGTCTGCCAGGTATCGCTGGAGTTATAGCTCAGATCGTTGCTCCTTATGTAACACCGTCCTATCATCTGCCACTGGCCCTTGACGACCTTCACATAGCGGTGCCCACATGCCTGCACACCAGAGTGACACAAGAGTGAGCATCTTGGAACTATGTAGCTGCTTTAGCTACACGTGTCATTGTATAAAAAGTGTGCGTAATGTTTTGTAGTATTGCGACAAATTTTTTTTCTTTTCTGCTGTGCAGTGCACACATCGTGTAAAACACATGGTTTATACAGTAAAATCTAAAATAATTACTGTACTACTATTCGGAATTACACAATGCAAACAATGTCCTCTGAAAGCAGTTATAACATAAAACATTGTAATTTATGAGCATGATATCGGTTCTTGTCTTGTCTAACATGTTGCTGTACAACAAAAACTGTGAAGACTGAAAATGAACAGGGTGTCACCTCACCAGCATTCCCTGAATGCTTACTGTTACAGTGTAGCTAATACTGTGTGTCACCTGTGGACAGCGCTGATTAACAGAATGAAACAGGGTGTCATCTCACCAGCACGCGTCCTGCCGGGTGCTCCCTCTGACTGGCCACCGTCACACCCAACCACATGCCCTCCACAATCTCTGATTCACTTGCTGTAAATGTGCGATATGGATGAGAAGTTAATCAGAGCGTTTTAAATTGCTAGCAGGGGTTGCACTGACTACAAGCTGTTGTTATGCACATTTATTCCTACTTTCTAAATCATCTTTGTGTTTCTTTTTGCATGATGTAAAACTGCACTGCTACATAGTTTGGTCTTTAATTTAGAGATTAGACCAGATTGTTACCAGATCAAACCAGCATATGGTTAACAGTCATATTAGCTAAATAAACAGCATGATAATGGAGTGTAGTTACTGGAAAACTGAACCAATAAGTGCTATTCATTCAGCCTTTTTCATGCCCTGACACATGTTAACCACAAAAATGTGCCGTGACTGATCAACAGTCATGAACAATTGTGTTAGCCTCAACATTAAAAGTGATGCAGGATCCTTTTTGTCATGGTTTTTACTTGTAGCCTTTCGGGAATAGGTAAAGGGGATGGGGCTGACTAATTGCACCAGTTAATCACCATCAATGAGGAAAGGACACATTGGCAGAGTTTTCATATCCTCAGGCTGATCACGTAGGTGCAGACTTACTCTATCCTTACTGTAAAAACTTGGAAGCAAGATGATTATAAATGTTCCACTTCACATGAGGAAAATCATCTTCACTATCTGAACACTAACTTCACACGAGAGGTTGGTTAATTCAGCATGGAGTGCGCAATGTGAACACGTTGTTGTTATGTCTGCTGTGGTTCTTAGGACAGCTTTAGCAAGAGATAAACTGTGATAGCAGAAGAGTTATCTTGTCTGTGGGCAAAACACATTTTTTCTTCCAAAAAGAAAGGAAAAAAAACGTAAGGCAGTTCTGAACCAAAAAAAAAAAATTGCAATCAGATGGAGAAAGCCAATCTGACTACCATGCTTAACTTATTTGACTCAAGTTTAAGAAAGTTCATTAATGAACCATCTGAGAGTCTGAGTTCAACATATTTATTTTTGGCATTTTATTTAGACATGATACCTCAAGCACCTTGGTCAAGACCATAATATCTCAACAACCACTTGATGGTTTTCTATGAAATCCCCAGAAGATCAATTTAAACTAAGGGCCAAGCAGAAAATAAAACCGCATTAACACCCATAGAGTTTCTATTTTCTCATACTGCTATACCTGAAACTTTCTTATGGACCTCGTGCACTCTACTGCCATCAACAGGCTAGAGAAGGAGGTGCACAAATGCAAATTACTTTACCCTATACACCCAGCATTAAGATTTGTGATACTTTTTCTTGCATCAACTTGAGTTTCACGGAAACTATTATGCCAAAAAGCAAAAAAAAAATCATCACAATATTTTTAGTCTTCCCATAGATAGAACAGGTGATCTGCAGAGGTCTTCAAAAGGCATCTGCCCATCATTTCATATCTGGTCCATGTATTGACACCAAACTTGGTGTATGAACTCTGCACTCCTTCCTGAACTTTGCATTCCCCTGCTAAATACCACAGCTGGGAATCACATCAAAAAGCTCTACATCAGGCTTACTTGTGGTGACCAGATCCATCCTGGAGCATTCTTTGGAGTCTGTGGTGATGGGACAGGAATAAACAGCACCTGTTTCATTGACGTTTTTTAGAGAATTAGCTTTCTCTTTGGGTGCTCCGACAAGAAGCCTGCACACACACACACAGATAGACACAGAGGAAGAGAAAGAAAAACACTTTAGATAATATCAGAGCTGTCTGATGTTGTCAGACAACACAGAGCAGAGACAATAGCAGCAACAAAAATGATCTAACTGATAAGTCTTCCAGTCTAAACACAAAAAAAACATATCTTGCAGACTCAGGCTCTTGTGCATTTTAATATGTTCAACTTTTTTTCCAAGATGCATTTGATTGGACAGTCTTCCCTAATAAAGTACACGGGTCACACTTGAGACACAGAGTTTGTATTCACTTTCAAATGCACTCTAAAAACCCAGCCAGTTCAGGTGACCTTTAGAAATAAAACAGAAAAAGAGAGGAGAATGAAGCAGTCAGAGCATGACCCATGACACAAACACACAAAGACGCACAGGCAACCTGGCGGTGATTGAGCTGATCTTTTTGTACACACACACACACACACACACACACACACACACACACACACACACACACACACACACACACACACACACACACACACACACACACACACACACCTGAAACTTTTAACACATCAGTGACCCAAGGAGTGATGGCGCCACTCCAAGTCTCTGAGGCAACACACTAAGGCGCTGAGGCATAAGATTTATTAGCTCCACTTTGTAGGTGCAAGGTGTGGACAACCTTGTTTACAATGTGTGAGTGAGTGACATACAACCCTCTGTACGGCGTCTGGAAATAAAAGCAGAGTCAAATAGCTTTATTTCTACATATAATTCCTCTCACTTCTGTCTCCGAAAGCTGAAAAGAGAAGCTTCCGAATGAGAAAAACGAGAACCAGAAGTCGGTTCAATGCAAATAGCAACAAAGAATGGGAGGCAGTCAATAAAGATTCGTCGATAATATTAGGTAGGTTAGGAGGAAATGCAAGCGATAGGCTAGAGAAGATGGGAGTTATAATTTACTCCTATGGTGTAGAAAGATTTGTGGTGCAAGATAGAAAGAGAGTTGAAAGAATACATTTAGTTAAGTCTAGATGGCAAAAATAGATGGAGAAATTTGTTAAGGAAAGAAGAAATTTAAGAAAGCAGTGGAAAAGAGCTACAGAAGAAGAGAGGGAGGGAATTAATGTTTTGCAGGAAGAATTGAGAAACAGGCTAGCAATACTCAGAAGGGCTGAATGTCTTAGGAAAAAGAGAACGAAGAAAGAATTTTTAAGGACTGCATTTTACAGGGACCCGTTCAAGTTTGTTAAAGGGTTGTTTAACCAGGAAAAGGGAGGGCAGCTTAATGCAACAAAGTCAGAGGTGGAAGAGTATCTAAGAAATACATATTCAAAACTTGAGCAGTGTAGAGTAGTAGGCCTTCCACCTGACATGCCAGGAGAGATAGCATAAGATGGATGTTTGACCACCTAGGTGGAAAGAGGTTGAGGAGGTAGTCAGGCGTGCAAAGGCTTCCCTCGGCCCCAGGGCCGAATGGAGTCCCCTACCGGGTTTATAAAAGTGCACCTGATATCCTAAAGTTTTTGTGGGGGAAATTAAGAATAGTTTGGGAGAAACAGTTCATTCCTAGAGCATGGCGTAGGGCAGGAGGCGTTCTTATTCCAAAGGAGAAAGAGTCCTCGGACCTGAGTCAGTTCCGGATGATCTCTCTCCTAAACGTAGAGGGGACGATTTTCTTTAGTGTGGTTGCACAGAGATTAGCTAGTTATTTAGAAAAGAATAGGTTAAAGCTGCGGTCGGCAACTTTTTTTTAGTCATATTAGCTTGAACTGTCATGGGATTCTGGAAGTAGAATATTAAATAGGCTGTTTAGGAAAAATAACGAAATCTGTAGCTCCCTCTGAAGCCTGTAATCATGCTTGCAAAAACCGAGCGCTCCCGGCTGTTTTTAACCAATCAAGTTAGGGTGGAGGAATCCTACCTGTCAATCACAGCTTGTGCACACGCTGCTGAGCGTGAGTCTGCCCCAGCTTGTGTGCGCTCACACTGGTGTGAACTCACGTGCACAACCACATCCACAGAGGGAGAGGGGTTTGGGGGGTGATTCGGAGCTCGTTAGAGGTTGGGGGAGGGACCTGAAAGTTGTATCAGTTCGAATTTTCCGACTTTAGACTCGAAATTTTGAAAACCTGCCGACGGCAGCTTTAATAGATACTACTGTGCAGAAGTCAGGAACACCAGGTTTCACAGGGTGTTTAGAGCACACTAGCATGATTTGGCATCAGATCCAGACAGCCAAGAACCTCACGTGTGAAGGCCTCCACGGCCGATTTCTAGATTGAATTACCTCATTACCTTGTTTGAGACTATTCCAACTGGAGATGACAAAACGTCTCGTCTTAGCCCAGAGGATGTAGCACACATTATACCATGATGTCTCTTTACAATAACCAGCCAGGTGCAGAGTATAGAGAAGTGAATGATCTCTCATATTTTTAGATTGCAGCAAAGTCCTAAGATCAACATTGTCGTCTGAAACAAAAACTTGTCTCTTCTAGCTGCTGCCATATGGACATTGTCAGTAATAAATCACATTTCTTTCCAGAGTGATGAAAACCAGGAAGAGCCAAAATGGCCTCTGTGGGCCAGCAGTTTCCAACAGAGAGGGAGGAAGAGGCCTTGGCTCAGGTAATCATTCAGTAACGTAGACAGCAACTAAAATTCCACAGAGATTTGTAGCAGTGAACGTGACTGACAGAAACATGTCCTAAAATCAGCAAGTTGATGCCCATTCTTTTAGAATCCTTATATTTGCTTGTGTGTGTGAGATGGCTTGTGCACCATTACAAAGCACAGAAAATATTAACCTATCAGAAACAGATGTGCTCCTTTCTGTTGACATGACTTGTTTTTCTGCTTTTATATGTTTCATTTTCGGTTGTTAGATCAAAAGTCACCCAAAGTGTTTTTTAGCTGCAAGCAGCACACAGTGTATCAAAACAGTGCTTTTCAAGGTTAGCAACTTTTTATGTGAAAAAAACCAAGCCACAGATTGCCGCATGGAGGATTATGCAGAGCATTTAGAAAGGGAGAGACTTTGGAAAAAAGCCATAGAGACCAGTTGGAATGAACTTTGCTCTCACTTAAGGGAAATTCTGAAGAAATGGGGCACAGAGTCTGTTAATCTTAGCTGGGAGAGTTCTCCTTACAGCAAACCAGTAAGAAAGACGTGCTAATCCACCCCCACTAAGCGTGGAACTGAGAACATTTCCGTACACAGTTGAGTCGAGCCACAGTTACAGCTCACTCACTCTTTGTCTCAGTATAGAAGCTTAGAAGAGGAATTGATTTACTGACCAAAGTATGCTAAACACTGCTACACAAAGTGGCTATATGTTTCCTTTCAGCTTGTTCATATTGGCCTTTTAACTAAACCTATAGCAGCCAAAACAATTGACTAACAATTTGGTTGTTGGCAAATTAGTAGCCTACCAGGTTGAACAATGAATTTGGATTCTTTAATTACTATTATATCTTGTGGCTTACTTATATCTATTACTTTTGGCCTGCCCTCCTTTAATTTTATGGTTTATTGTGAAGCACTTTGTTTGTCATTGTTGATGTTTTTAAAGTGAATTATAAATAAAGTGGTATGGTATGGACACCTTTACAGGTCTGTAATGATGCAAACCCTCATGGTTATTCTCTGTTGTTTTTGGCTTCTTCTTGGTTTCTCACTAATTGATTTAGTACAATTTTAATAGAACATGTAGTCAAGGATTAGTCGCACTAATACAATATAAGAATTTTTTTGAAGACTCACTGCATAATGTATTGACTGTTTAACATACAGTAAAAACAGCTTTAAAACTGTAAAATGTTGAAAAAAGTGTTACTGTGTGTTCATGCACTTAATATTTAATGAAAGTAACAGAAAAGCTGGAAAATATGCCTCTTTGCTTTCTTGCCTAGAGTTAAAAGAAAAGATTCATAGTATTCTCACTCGTGTACAGCAAACATGAAGCTAGGCAGTAGTTGGTTAGCTTACTCCGTTTCCACTTTTTAAGCTAAGCTAGGCTAAGCTAAGTAGCTGGCTGGCATTTATCAACACATTCACAGAACAGCTTTAAGAGTCTTATCTTCACAAGAAAAAGAAACACTTATTTTCCAAATGGTTGAGCTCCTCCTTTAGATAAACTGCACCTGGTATCGTAATCACCGTGAATGCATTAAGGAGAATGATTGCGATGAAATAGACAACACAGTACAACTGTGCCATCCTTCACATTGCTCTTTCCAAATGTCAGCTCTTCATTTCAGACAAATGTTTATTTTTCACGTCATTCACCCACATCTTTCAGTTTGAACAGCTTTGTCTGAAATTGGTTTCATAGCCTTCCACAACCAGCACTGAAATTACATAAACCTGAGTAACCAAAAGCTGACATGGCCATAGAAGCACACCTAATTCTCCATCCTGTTCCAACTGCAACAATGTGTGCTCTCCCCAATCTCCTTCTCTGCTCATCACCTCCTCATAAACAGGCTGTGAAAGGAAAGGAGGGCAGCCGGCAGCTACATTCCTGTTCTGAAGACATGTTGAAATTTGCCCTTTCTGCCCACCAGGTGATATAAACGACTGGCTAAAGCAAACATTTACTATGGCAAACACACCCAGCTAAGATAAGTGTGGCTGCCATTTTCACACTGGGAGTAATAAAATCACAGAAGAGAGAGTTTGAGGAACTATTGTAGGCTATATGCCTGTCACTAGTGTTAAGTTAAATAAACAAGCAAAGACTATCCATCTCACAAGGGTTTTGTTAGTTTTAGTAAACAAATGTCAAACAAATAGCTTTTTGTAATCAATTAAAACTCAGAGATGATTTCCCATGGATTGCCACACACCTGACTATTCATGACTCACAATAACGGCAACAACAGTGAAACCAGGAAATCCAACATAATTAAAGATGACTGAATCCTCTTGGATGACATTTCCGCTCCAACCCATAAGCTTTAAGATTAACATGGAGACACAAGGGGGACTGCTGCCTCATTTAGGGCTACATTCCTTTTCATGTGGATGCAGTCTGAAGACGTGAGATATGATACAATAACTGGTACAAAGCTTGTCGCCTTTTGCTAGCCTTTGCCTTACATTTCAAGAAGTGTATGAGCAAGTAACTGAAACTCTAATAAAGAGACTAAAATGGAAGAGGGAACCATGAGTCAGACCAAAAGCAAAGAGGGAACTTTCAGCTTCTAACACATTGTATTCATGTAGAAGGCATGCTGGAGCATTATACCTGCTGTGAATGTGTGTGAGTATGTCGACCTTACTTAAGAGGTCGATCACCTTCAAGATAAGACTCAGAGCTGCCTGTTTGTCACAGGGTGTGGTTGCAGCCCTCGGGCTGAAGAAAAAGAAGGAAACTTATATATTCATGTTAACAGAACCCCAGGGCCTGTTTTATCACAAATAGGCATGCAGAGGTCATGAGCAATCAAATGACTGTATTTATTTCAACCATTCCATCTTTCCACCGATTTCATCCCTTCTGTAATCCTGTAGGACCGAGTAGACAAACGCTGTGGGCAGAGTGGCAGACAGAGGCACGGGGTGTTTTTGTTGCTTAAACCTGCCGTAGTTATGCTCTGCACAGCACCTGCACATTCTCTGATCTTCAGTTTAATATATATGGCATTGGTCGACTTTTGCCAAACACAGATAAGTAAAAATGGATTGGTGAAAATTAATAGCTTCAAAGAGATTCAATGAAAGAGGAAAAAAAAATTAAGTATTGTATGGTTTTTGGTAAAAATGCACAAGTTGTGTGATGATCTACAATTAAAATTGCACTAGATGCTGTTTAGACATTTTGCAAAACATAGAGGCTACTTCTGCAGGATTTAATTCGGGCAACCAGTGAAACTCAATATAATCCGGCTTCCCTAAAATGACCCAGAAAGTAAAAGGACTTGCTGAAGTAATTCTGTGATTTCAGATGTACCTTGTTGAAGAACAAAAGCGCTAATAATACAGCATATGGTTTTAACAACAAAAATAGAAAATAAATAACAAAACAAGTACAGGCAAGGGGCAAATTCACAAGGTGATATCAATCCTCACCTGTTATGCTGAAATAAAGCAAGAATACGTGCTCATCCTCAGTGTTTTCAGCTTAACATAAAGCATACTGATTCCAGAAAAACATTTAGGCCCACTTAGCAAATAAATGGAGATAATACTGAAGGGGGAGACTCAATTTATAGATTGAATTAAGCAAGAGGACAAGAGGAGACCAGGCCTTGAGATCTTTTTACGCCGCTGTAATGTCATGACTTCAGCGAAAGACGAGAGGATAGTTAATATGACAGGCACGATGTGTTTGATGCTGCTGATGGTGAGAGGGCATACAGTCAGATGATGGAAGTGTGTGCCAGTGACTGTGTTACAACCCTGATACATCCAGTTCATTGTACTTTCAGGAAACGTTCAATATGTGGAAGTGAGCATGAACATTGCTATCAGATCATTCAGCAAACACACATAGTTGTGCACACCTTCAAAAGATATCTGCACGTACAGAACATGGTTAACAGATTAGTCATCTCTGGTCAGACATTGACAGACCAGCCTGCATACAGACAATAAAAAGGTGTAAAACTTCCCTTTTGTTTCAAAAGGTTTCAGAATATCAGTAAAGGCTTAGCAGCACTGCAGACTATGTAAAGGAAGTGAACTTTGGCAAACCGCAGAGGCAGCAGAGGTTGTTAACCAGTAATTTCACAAAATGGGAACTCAAATAAGGAAACAGAAACACTACCAATACTTTAAAACACTGCTACATTGTCACCTCCTTTTAAAATTTCTACTGGTTCAGTTTTAACATTCACTTTTCTGTCACATTTCTCTGGGCTTACTGACAGGTCCTTAAGTTCAGTGCTAAGGTGAACACCAAGCCCTCTTGCCTCTGTCAAGTCTTTTCATGCAAAATTTTAAACAAAGAGAGAGAGAGAGAGAGAGAGAGAGAGAGAGAGAGAGAGAGAGAGAGAGAGAGAGAGAGACTAAGCAGGCAAAGAATGGCAAAGGAGAGGTTTTTGATGGAAACAAAATGCAGTACATACAATTACATGGCGTTAAATAGTATAAACCATCTGCCTGCACTTGTACACAGACACCACACGGCAGTTCAGCTGGACAAACATCCTGTTTGAGGACCACCATCTGCCTTTGGTGAAACAGTAACAAAAGAGCAAACTCGTTCAGATTCAGTCTTATAAATCAAACATGGCAGGCCACCCCTGATAATAGACTAACTCACTTTTCATTAGCAACAAGGAAAAACCTTGTTTGACAAGGACACTGTTATTTGGGTTCATGTCTGTAGGTTGTAGGTCGGCCAGCTTTTACCACACTGTAATGATGTCAGACTGCTAATGTCACCCAGACTCTTGCTACACCTGATTTACATACTCACACAAACATACTAAATGCCAAAGTGACATAGAAATACACACAAATGTGTGCATGCAAACAGGAACACACATTGGCATTGACTTACATAGCTGGACCGCGCCTGAATGCATGTTTCTCAGTGACCACCCCACCTCACCAGTGCACATCATGCATTCAGAACTCACACGAAACTCAGAGTATCAGTGGCACTTTTTCCATTAACATTTTGACCCTGGAAGTGAGAGGGGAGAGGACAGGGTGGGGGCTACAGGTGGACAGCTACACAGCTATATTGGAGCTGACAGCAGCACTGTTAGCGTGCCTGCTTCGTGCCAAATTATCTCACATATTACTCATATACCAGCAAAAGTAGTGCAGGTGTGCATGAAACATCTGCTTGTACGAGCCGAGGTTTGGAAAGGATCCAACTAAAGATTTCTCTGTGATATCTTTACTTTCGTTTTGACATTTTTTTTCAATTCTAAACATTTAATGTTTCATGTACTTACGGGGACATACACCACAAATTACTGCACACATCCACTTCCCCAGACACATACTGATGTAAACCGATACCCCTATATCATTCACCTCTTCAAAGATGAAAAATGGCACAAAGAGGGAAGGGTATTGAAGCATATAGTTTTTCCAGCTGCAGGTAGCCCTCATTAGCCCGGAGGCCAGTCACACCAGCTCCCTTTCCATGCTGTTGGGGGACATTTGTACAGCCATGAGAAATAGGGGGATCTCTTACATTCTTGTTAAGAGAGAAACAGTTTTCACTGCGGGTGTTTTCAGTGAAAGCCCTGACAATGAAAATCTCCAGTGTGGAGATTAGCAGGAAGCCTCGGATCCTGGTGGAATCCATTTCAACAAGTTATGAGAAGTAATCACTCACACTGCTGCTGTGCAAGAGGCAACTCGTGCTATTATAAGCTTGTAAGACACAGTAAATAAGATACCTTAAAGATTGGGGCAGTCACCATGGAGAAACCTGCACTTAGCTTTAGTGTGGTCTGGCTCAGTTGCATGGACTTATAATTCTGACCTAGAAAAGTGTTGGTTTATAGTTGTATTTTGTTAAATGTCCTTTATAGAAGTGTAATTGTAAATAATCGATCTAAAAAAAATTAAAAACCAATCGACCGTTCGGATACAATCATGATCCATTAGGACCACTTTTGACTTTCTTTGAAATCTCTAAATTTAATTTCTCTTCAATCAGTCTCTTTGCAGGCATAGAGGCAAATTAGTAAGTACTTCTGGCTTGCCCTCATGTAAAAAAAAAAAAAAAAAAAAAAAATCAGGAACTAATGGACAACATTGAGTTGTTATCTCAAAGCGATATAATGTAGCATCACACTTATGCCCTAAAAGACCTACATTAGAGACAAAGACCAACAGCATTTGTATACGAAGGAATGTTGGATCCTTGCCAAGTGTATATCCATCATTCACATTATGAAAGGAATCTATTCTTACAGTATCTACACTGGAGTCATTAAAGGTGCCATATGCATAATATGTAGAACTACTAACTTTATTTTTTTAAATAAAACGCAGAAGCACATGCTCGAAATCAGTTAGACTTTAATGGTTTGTTTGTTTCTACCACTTTTAAATAACTTTAGCCCACTTCAGAACTCTTTGATTCCTGAGTCACATGGACACCTGAGGAACTGGAGTTCAGATCTACCATCTCCAGAAGTTGGTGGCACAGAAATGATGCAATAATAACGCAGCATTGTGATCAGGTAGATCAATGCGATTTTTTTTCTTTCTGCAGAGAGTCCTCATTACAGACTGATGGTGGTGGCCGGGGGGAGGGAAAGAAGAGCACAACAACGACTGTCATTCTGGTACAAAAACATGATTTAAACCACACAAGTATCTTAAGAACAACAACAATGCAGTGATTTAAGCTAAATGTACATGTACAGTGATCTCCCACAGAGAGTGGAAGGAGGCAGAGCATCTTTACCATTTTCTCTTTACCATTAAACTGGTTGTTTTGTGATCATAATTTCTATTACTTTAATCTTACTGCCTGACCACTGCAGCCCCCTGAGTCTCTCAGACAATTACCAACATTATCCAGTGTAGCAAATGTTACTTGTTACACCAAACTGGGATTAAAAGCTACATACCAGTCAATTGTAACTGAAGCACTGACTGATTACTGTTAACCAAAACGTACCATACTGTTGTTATTGGGAACAGAGTCCTTTCTGTTGATATTCTTGACCCCTTTTTCCAGAACATCTTGGTGCCCTGCGCAGCCAGATCCCTTCAGTAAACTGAATAAAGGGAATGCTTGGGTTTATTGCAATGAGCTTTGATCTACGGATAAAGAGACCCACTATTGTTGGAATAGCCAAGAACGGAGCAGGTTCTTCCCAATGCCCTAGACATGGTCGTCTAATTGTTAAAAGAAAAGTTGTACAGTTCTCACGATAGCTTGCTTTCAAACGGAAACATATTGCAGTAATGACACCATATTTACTTCTGATACCTGCCTGGATTTGTGTACACTGCTTGTGTCCATATAAATGAGAGAAAAAAAGAAGCGTAAAATCACACGGCTCAGTGAAAACTCATACTACACTGTGAAAATTAGTCTCCTGGCTGCTACTCTACACAGTTAAGAAGACAAACTTTTGGAGGCATCCTTCAAGTGCACAGGGGAGAGAGTGTTTTTAACTTCATTGGATTTCTAGTGCAACAAAGTCCAAATATGAACTTTAATTCTAAATGGGGAGTATCGAGTTTCTTTACCACGCACCCTTGTTTAGTGCTGCAAATAAACTTTGCAAAGGAGAGATTATATTAATGAATAATGTCTTTTATATAATTCCATCAAACTCTAAGAGGTTTTAAGAAATGCAGAACATGTTTCAACTGAACATCAGATCGGTGTGTAAACAGCAACATGGCCTACCAATTTAATTTGCACCTCACAGCAGAGAAGGGAAGGCCCCATCAAATTAAGCGGCTGACTTTCATGGCCTCAGGCTACTGAAGTCAGACAGGGATGAGCTAAGCAAGCAAAGGCACTTCAGCTCCGATTAAATATTCATCAGTCTAAAAAAATTATACGACTTCTCTCAGCTCTAAGAAATTCCCCTTTTGGGGAAAAAAAAGGCATCTTTACTGCTGAACGATGAACAGAAAGAATTTCCAGTTTTGAGTTTTGTGTTCTCCTCTGAACATTATTCTTACTCTTGCCTTGTCTCAACCTGAAACCTGGCAGGTTGCGACTGTGCACAGAAGGGTAATACATTCCAAGCATACCATGGAGTTAGGGGACTGGAAGAGCCAATAGGTGGCCAGCTGACTGCCCAGTGCCTCCTCCCTGCCACAACAGAGAGCAAAAAAAAGAAAAAAAGAAAACCTTCTCAGGAAAAAACATCTTTGAGACCTTAAAATGGTGACAAAGATGGTAGGTATGGAAACACCCAGGACAAGCTTTTAGATTGTTCAGGTGCCGTCCTACTCCAACAATAACCAATCTGCCCACACGTTATAATTTTCCTAAGCTCAGCCATGAGACATGGCTAGAGTCAAACTAATTGGATAATGGCCTACATCTTTTCGAGGGGTTAAGGAAAAACTTTATGACTGGACTGGGAGTGGATACTCTCTTGTTTGACTTTCATCCTGGATCCTGTCTGACTCACAGATGCGCAAAAAATGGCCTCCGTAAACATTGTACATGTTATGACTGGTTGATATCCCTAGTTTTGCATTTGGCAGATGTTCACACTACTATTAATTCTAGTGACGAGGAAACGGCTCCGAGGAGCAGCAAGACAGATCCTAGCCCGTAAAAGACGACCCAGAGGAAACAGACTGCACTGTAAATCAAACGCAGCTCAAACATATGAGACGCTATAGCAACATATTTTGCCTTTCAGGTGGTTGACTTACGTAAAGCTGAAGGCAAGATGAAACATCCAAATGAACACTGGTACTGTAACTGAAAAGTGCATGAAATACTTTTGCTATTCTGTGACAAAGCCAAACCAGGGTTCCTCCTCATCAAATGCTTTGCTTCAAAAAGTGTTTTTATGTCTTCTTTAGAATACAGACCTAAATAATCAGTTTAGGTTTTACATTCACGTACCTTTTTGAAGCACATTGGCTAAGACGATTGATACCAATCTCTGCACAAGCGTATATAGGGTAAAAAGCAACAAAGAGACAAGGGTTGGCTTAGCATGAAAGCTAATAACAGGGATAACCGGCAAAATTAGATGAGTTGTTGTTTCTGTGAACTTTATAGTGACTATAGTCAAGTCTACCTCCAATTGGGTCCAATCATTACGTTAAGTTATCCGCAAGTGCTGTTTGAATACTTCCAGACACTTGTTTCTGCCCTCCTGTCTCAGCCATCTCAAGTTTAATTTCCCAACATAGCTTGTAAATACTGTAAACTAGAAGACATACCACAGAAATAGTTGTTGCTGTTCGTAAACACATCATTCTACTCCAGTTGTGGCTGGTTCAGTCAGCGGCATATTTGCGAGCTGATGTGGTAAAGCAAGCTTGAGAAGGGATGTAGAATGAGGGCAAAGTACAGCGAATCAAAGAAAGAATTTCTGATAGTTGCACAACAGTCACGTTTTACAAAAAAAAAAAAAAAAAAACATCCTGTAGCTCTAACACAGGAGCGAGAAAATCAGTCTACATTAGAGCCTGGCTCGGGCCGGATTTTTCTGTCCGAGCCCGGCCCTCAACCGACAGAAAAGTTCTCAAATCCGACCCGAGCCCGAGATTAATTAAAATATTTGTGTCCGAGCCCGCCGGAAGCCCAAGACCAGTGACCAACGCAAGACGGCGCACCCTAATCAGTAAATACACATTGGTGACAGCGCACCATTATCCACCATAATCCATTATAAAACATACACATTAATGGCGGTGCACCATAACAAATGCACAAGCACTCTTCGACCAGAATAAACACCCATTAAACTCAATACAGAGAGAGAAAAAAAGTTGACTAATAAAACAGTAGAAACATTCTCATTTTCCACGACTTTCAGTTCTCCAGAAGCTATTTTTCTTTTAATGTCCTCCATAGCGCTTCCAGCCAACTGAGCTCGGCTGCACTGATCGCACGTGTTTAATGTAAAGTTGTTCGAATGTTCGATATGCGTGCGTGCGCACCGAGCATGCACAGACCACAGATGCACACAGATGCATGCTGCACGGCATGAGGCACGAATAGCCTACCAACATTTTCATTTATGCATATTCAATTATTTATGTTTACCACAAAAACTGACGTTTGCAATGAACTGAAACCTGTCCTCTGGCTGTTTATAATTTTCACGATGTCTGCTTGCTTTCGAGCCCGACCCGAGTCCAACAAGACATTCTATTTTTTTGTCCGAGTCCGGCCCGGCCCGTCGGGTTCCGACCGGGCCCGTTGGGCTTCGGTCGGGTTGCCATACTCTAGTCTACACACAGTATCGTATGTAACAACATAAACATAATCTACACATATGGAAAAAATGAGGAAAAGCATAATAAGACCCTTTAACAACACATGTTCTATAAAAATTAGACAGGCCTAAACTTTGCTTCCTATGTACAAAGTACAAGAAGCAACAGACTGATGAGTCTTTTCCCAACTGTCTTTCAATCCAGCTGTCTCATAAGGTTGTACTCCCTCTCTTCGGTTGCACATAGTGACTACTTCTCTGGGACACAGCTAAGATGGCACATCGTATGCCAGCTGGACACTGCTGTCAATTCTATTAACTGGGGGAATCCATGTAGCACACATCAGTCTCCCACTCTGAGAGATAAGACTGATAAACCTTGCACTGAGAGTCACTGCACTGCTGACATGACAGAGGAAGTAGGCCGTGGTTTACAATTTTCTGCCTGCATTACCCTTCAAAGCAAGACACAGATACAGATAACAGCAAGTTATGGGCACGCTGTGTGATCATGGATGCGGAAGGATGAGGAGGCCACTGTAATTGGCAGAGTGAAATCCCACACCAAACAACGATACAGTTTGAGGAGCTTGCATTAAGGACATTGTTTAGGAAGTCAGGATAGTTGTGTTTTGCACATTTATGTCCTGTAACTTTCAGCTCGGTATACTCCAAAAACAAAAGCATTTACTCTCACGTAAATCCTCAGAAGGACTTTTAACTCCACATGAACGTTTAGGTCCTGGTAATAACCTGCAGTTGTTACAGGCCAGTGAACACTTTTAGGAGGAAACACAAACCCTCCTGTGTCGGTGGAAATGATACTCCCTTCTTCCAATTAAATATCGATTTTTCGCATTTCTTTGCTGCATGCAACATGTCGCAGAAGTCAGTTAAAGTTAATTCTCACTATTTCCAAATAAGCTAGGACACTATGTTAAATGTAAATAGAGTTGGAATCCATTGATTGCAAAAAAATGTAACACTGTATTTAATCGAAAATTGTTCAAAGGCAACACATCAAATGTAATCAAGGGCCATTCCATATCAGTGGAAGACATCTTATTCAGATATCTTTTTAACTATTTGCCCACACTGTCTTTAGCAGAATGCTACACCCCATCACATGATTAAGCGTGGCAGCCCATTGGATGCTCACATGATGTTCAACGACTTTTCGGACATGCTTTTCAGAAGCTCTTCAATGTTCCACCACGTGCATTTTTGTAACATCACAGTCTTTTGTTTCCCCACCTCTATTTTCTTTTTATACCAAGGTTTATTTTGCATACTCTAAAGTGCTGTTTACACGTACCCGGGCATTTTGATAAACGAAGACATTTCCCTTCGTTTGTGCCTTTCGTTTATACACAAACGGAGTTTTTTCCTCCGAAAACGAAGCATAAAACAAACTCCGGCAAAAGTGGAGATTTTTTAAAAACTCCGTTTAGCGTTTGTGTATAAACTGGTTGAAAGAGACAAAAACGGAGTTTTGGGCAATTGAGAATGAGGAGTTGTCGTCATAGTACAGAGCCCCGCCCCTATCCGCCATGTTGGCAGGATGCTAGCGTGAAAACGCCATTCTCTCCGTCCATTGTTTATCTGGCAAGCATGGAGGTACTAGCAGCATTTCTGTTGTTGAGAGCTATACTCGCTTGTGTGATTTTGAAAATTACAGTCATACAATTTTCAGGGCTTTAGCAGTTTTATAGTCCAGTGCAACGTTTAAAAGTAACTCAGTCTCGCTGTCAGTCCACACACATGAGCCTGGCGCCATACTTTCTTCTTGAAAAGGATCCGGAAGTTCTTCCTGTCAGCGGTTCTCTATTAGGCTTCTGATTGGCTTGTGTGGAATTCTCATTGTTCTAACACTGCCACCGTCAGGCTTGGCGTAATTTAACAGCTCTTGATAGCGTATTTATGCTGGTCAATGTAGACGTTTTTTTTTTTTTTAAAAAAACGGGGCTGTGTGCACCTAGTTATTTTTGCAAACGAAGGTTAGAAAATATGCGTTTATCAAAATACCCGGGTATGTGTAAACAGCACCTAACATAGACCTACTGCTATACAATTACTGCATTGCAACCACTTTATAGGCCACAGCTCTACAGTTCACCTTGTCCAGATGTTTCACCCGAGGCTATTTAATAGAAAAAGCCACGTGACAAGCACTGTTGAATATACATCTATTTTCTATTTTTTTTTAAAAACAACAACAATACTTGGTCAGTAGCCTACGTGGTTGCCGCAGTGCCTCCAAGTCACCGGACCCTTATCGTACATTATATTTGTGTAAAAGGGCAACAGCAAGTTTTGTTTCACTCACTTTGTAAAACCTCTCGTCTGGCGTTATTTTCACACTCTCGCTGAAACGCTTAACACACTTTATGAAGGCTATATTGCTCCCGATCTCTTGCCCGTTGCTTACGTCAACCGACGGCACAAATATAGGAGCCGCAGCCTTGATTATTGTCCATTACAAACAGTTTAAGACTGCTTAAGCATATGTTTCAATGAAAACTGCTCTACAGGTTGCTGATTTGAGAAGGCAAAGAAGTGTTTGATCCGAACAAATCCAGCGGAAACCTGTGGAGTCAAAGAACCGGGCGACAGGTGTTAAACACGGAGCGGAGCCCATAGCGTGCGCTGTCGTGAGTTCTAGCGCAGGTAAGCGTGCGCAATAAACCTTTCCGAGGTGGATAAAATGGTTGCTTTCGTCTGTTTGTGAGGAGCATATTTGACCGCGGACACAGTTGAAGCCCTAAATAAGAGAGAAGTGGAATTTTCTACAACATGCGCATCTGATAAACTTACAGGTATTGTCTGGAGCCCTTCGTCTGTTCGTGCAAAGCAACAGAGAATCCGAAGAAGCTGCCTTTGGTTTCGCCCTCCTTGATCACGGGAAACCGTTCATCTATATTAAATCCACTGCAGGTTTGCAGTCCGTGGTACACGGCCAAAACAGCGCAGACTAAGAGTCTGAGAGACATGATAGAGCTGTTTTTTCTTCTCAAGTGCAGTCAGCTTCTTTCCCTCAGGTCTCCGAGCAGCGTGAGTCTGCCCTGCCGCCCCTCGCTGTGCGCTCCAACAGGTAGGCTGCTGCTTCACAGAGACCTCCCCAAAAGCCGCCTGTAGCCCCTACGCGTCTGTGTTTGGCCTCTCACCCCCCTCCCCCCGCGCACTCCTTCCCTCCCTAACTACATTTCAGTTACTGTTTGTCTGTCACAGAGCACAAAAGTTTAAAACTTCTCAGGGAAATTTCTTTTAGCTGATTTCCAAATCACACCTGAAATTATTCAGGATTGCCATGATAGACAGTTTACTATGCATAACAGTCAGAGGCATAAAACACCAAGACACAGCAGAAATTTTAATTTATTTTTTTTGATGACATGCATGAGACATTTTGAGTTGGAGGGACAATGAGTCTCGGTCCTCTTGAACCCGTTTCCAATTAGATGCATGGCCTTCCCTCACATGAGCACTCTTGTGACAGGAATCCTCTGCCCTGCTTCACTGCCTATCGCTCAGTTGTGTGCCTTCGAATGGGCAGTTCATTAAACCCCTAATCCCCTTATAGAGCTCATGGACCAAGCCAGAGTGGTTTTAAAGATTGAATCTCTCCTCAGCCCTGGTCCCCCTGATTTCTATTTTATTTTTTTTGGAACCCCTGGTGTTAATAGACCATCCCTTTCCTACATGTGTGTGCCTAGACAAAGCAACGTGTGATCTTTCACCATGTCTGTTTTATTGGCCCTGTCCTGGCTAAAATCTGGGATCCCTGACTGCCTCTAATTGATGAGATAGGGTCTTGCTCGGCGTCTCCTAGTGTTCCAGGAGTTTCTCCAGAGGTGATCAGCTCATCATCCACTGTTAAAAAAATGCCTTGTGGGGATTGTTGGTAACCCTGCACATTCCACAGGCCAACTGAGAAATTGTTTATCAGAGGATACATTCTGCTCCATTGCTACTGTTTTGATATCATCTATTGTGCTGCTTGCATGCTATTAGTTTCTGTATGTCAGAAAAGAAAACAACTTATAAGACTGCTTAAATATAAAGAAGTCCATGCACATTGCAAGATAGAAACAACACACTTCAGTCAACAAGTTAATGTACACTCTGCAGATTGTAAGGCAGCATCAAATGCTGCACATCTTTGTTGGAAACAACATGTCTGACATTTTATACCAACAGAGTCCACCAAGAAAGAAAGAACATCTCTAGATCCCTTCAAAGTTAATACCAGTTTAGTTTTGCATGATCTAGAATGCCTATCTTAAAGGTAGGCGCACAACATGCTAGTGTGTGCAGTGTCAACATCCTGTTGTGGTCTTGCGTCTGGTCTGTCTCTGACATCAAACAGACCCGTGCTGTCATTCAAATAAAGAGGTTGACTGACTGACTTGACAGAAGACGAAAGCCCTGAGATAGACGTTAACTGTGAAGAATTTGAAGCAACAAAAGAACAACAGATGAGCAATCTGGCCATCTCACTACCCCCGCCTCCCTTTATTTTGGCCTATGTCAATGATTCTGCATGTTTTCTGGAAGGTCTACAGAGCACCTGATCCTTAACTAATTTGGGTCTCAGATCCACTCTTTTAATGTGTGAGAAGATGTTACTGATCAGCTGTGTTCCTTTGTATGGGCCAAACAAAACAGGTGCGCTTTTGCAAAAGGTGAAAAACCTCTTTGAAAAACCTGTATCTGATAACTTTCAATGAGTTTACCCCCAGTCCTGGGCCTGAGTTACAGTGGAGAATAAAAAGAAAGTTCAGCACTTTAAATGTGTATTTCCCACATCCAACGGTAAGCCAACACCAGGCTGGGGACAAAGATCCAAATGCAGTTCCAGAGTTCCCCTGCACTTAAACCCTTAGCCCACACAACACACATTGGAGTGTAATTTGCACTTTATCTTCCAGTTTCCTGTCTTTTTACCTAATCAATCTGACCACCAACTCCTCCCCAGAACAAAACCCCCAAAAACTACATTTTCAACCCCCCCACCCCCCCACCCCCCACCTTCTCATAATTCCCAAGTTTTGCCCCTCTGTTTCGTAATATCTGTTTAATTGAGCAGATTGAGCTGACATACTTGAAACGTTTTCATGTTTTCCTGCTTCTTTGTGGTTTGTCATGTATCCCGAATGGCTCCACAGAGTCCTCTGAGGGCATCCTTTGAAATAGTGCTGAGGGCTGATGGGATGGAGGGGGTGAGTGGATGCTTTGTGGAGTTTCTGATGTGAATGTGTGATAATGAAAATGGACTGGCTATTGTAGGAATGCTGTTGAGCGATCAGAGCAAATGTATAGTCTGAGTGCATCAGTATGGCCCATAATGGTCCCATTAAACGTAATCAGCCTGACTTGTTACTGTACGTTGTGTTTGATGGTGCTTCTACAATAAATACTTGGAACAGACTGAACATACCAATGTGAGAGCTACACAATGCAGTCTTTTTGAGCATGAAAATAACAGCCTGAAAAAGAAACAGCTGGCTGAAAATAACTACATGGAGGCCTTGTGTTGAATTTCAATGAATATTAATCAGCATTAGCGAGACTGGTGAACCTGACATACAGACAGGGACATTGGTTGGATATGAAACACAGCACGCTCTCAATCCAAGTCCTCGCTGCCCGGCGACGGCCAAGCTGCCCGTTACCATGGAGCTGGGAGTTGCTATGAAGCCAGTATGTTCTGAGGGGTAGTGGTGTATGTAGAAGACAGTGTGGTCTGTTTACACTCCATCCGAGACTATTATGCTAAAATGAGTTTTTGCAGAAATCGAGCATACTCCATTTTGTTCTGTCAACTAATTTAAACCACAGAAACCTATGCATACTGTCTTTATGCACAAAGTAGATTTATAGCAGTGTATTGTGCTGCTGTGGTGACAGCAAATTTGTTTCTTTAGCTGGGCCTTGGCAGAATATCGAATAAGTTTTGGCACATCCTGAGGAGACAAAAGAAATTCAATACTTTCTTGTCGTAGCTTGAACTGTATGGCAAAAAGTAAAATCTAATTTTAGAACAAGATATAAACAATGCATGAGAAAAATCTAATTATGTTTTTTTTTTCCAAATCTTGTGCTCTTAGTTTGGCTCTTAGTTTCCAGACAGTGTGACTCCATTCAGTCTATCACAAGAGCACAGTCACGTTTTCCATATCTCTCTTAACAAATTTTCACAACAGCAAGCAAAGTGGCAGGTTTAGTGTGAAGGGAGATATAATTCACAGTAGCAATGTGTTGGAGTGGTGCATTACTCCATTCTCTAAACACCTCTGGTGAATCAAGTGCTTGAGTGATTTTTAAACAAATCTGGAGATTGATCCTGATGTAAAAACTGACATTCCAGCCACCCCGGGACCACAGACTGTATGTTTGTCCTAAATACAGCATACGATATGGTACAAGTGGGCTGAACATTTGTTTTTGGGTCATTCTGTCAAAGGCTGAGGTGTGGGAGTGGGGAGGTTGAGGGTTTTCTTGCAAATATACCAGACCTGTTAACATTTGTCAATCTGCCTGTGTGGGCTGTATTTTGGCATTGTGTGTATTTTCTACGTTTAGTGTATATATATGTGTGTTTGTGGCAGAAAGGAAGGAAAATGGGGGTTTTGAACCCATGCAAGGCCTCCAGGTTTCAGGCATTTCAGATTCCAGGTCTTCAGCTGGCTCTTGATTTAATTCAGTTGAATTGATTTCCGTTCACTTCAATTCAATTAAATTCAATAACACTTTAATCAAGCCCAGAAGAAAATTATATTGCTGCAGTAAAAATTGTTGGCAAAGAAAGGCTATTTTTTATATTTTTATAGTTATTTAGGATAACTAAATAAAAAAAAACCCGCTGGCAAACATTTCGAAAGCTGGAAGTGCAGCTGTGGGAGGTTTGGTAGATGTCTTCAAAGATCACCATCAATGAATTGTGTTATTGATTTTGTAGCTGATGATGTCACACGCAGTGTTGATAGGTAACACAAGTGAAACTCTCTAATTGGACAACATGGATAGGAACTCATAGCCAACAGTTCAATATCCCAGGCGTAGAGGTGTATCCTTCTCTGCGACATGTCCAGGATTACACCATCTGTTGTTAACAGCCCTCCTCCTTTACTGTTACCTCTCTGTCTTTGTCTGCCTGTATAGTCTGAAAGCTGAGTCGAGAGGTGTTGGAGTTGTTCCTGCAGCCAGGTCTCAGTGAAAAAAGTAATATTGCCCTCCTGATGTTTCTGCTGTGTCCTCATCAGGGCTCCAAGCTCGTCCATTTCATCTGCCAGTGACATAATATGTCCAGAGCTACAGCAACAGGCTGCCACTAGTGCACTGCCATTCCAAAACCTGTCTTATGAAGGAATGCATAGCCTGAGGAAGAGGGGCGTGGCTGTAAACACCCTCCCACTGTCCTGTGGCACCTGTTTTTCAGCTTAACTTTCAAATGGATTGATGCTAGATAGCAAGACATGTTGTGGAAACAAAATAGCTGTTACACAAACTCATGTTACTACAACTCTGTGGGCATAGAACACAGTTTATCTTCCTTTCTGTTAAAGGGCCAGGTTGAGATTGTTCATTTTTGCTTGCATCTTTTCTCAACTGTAAAAATAAAACAACAATGACGACAACAACAATAAAACAAACACTTAACCTGTTCAGCCCCAGGAGTCTTTCTGGGGTTCCTGCTCAAAAGTGACATGCCCCAATTCTCTGCAATTCCAAAGCCTGTGTAAACCGTCTTGGTATCAAAATAAAGATAACATTTCATCTTCATCAGAGCCAGATCAAACTGGATGTTCTCCTCCTGCCCCTGGTACCGGGGGTAATATTACATTTACAGAAAGAAATTAGGAGGACAAATGAGAAATCTGTTTTTTTTTTTTTCTCTTGGTTTTAGATGTGCTGGTGCTCGCTAATTTTGTTACCTCCAGAGAACCCCAGGTTAGCTGCCATTTCACTCCTTACGATAAGATAAACCCAGCTAAGTAATCTTATAGATACATTCGTAGTACTGATCTTTATCTTAGCAAACACTCAATAAAATGTGTATACTTTATGTTTCTGCAAAGCATGATACATATAATCTGTATGTTTTTGAGCTGAAAAAAACTAATGTCACTTTGTGTGTAATCTGTATGGTCAGTCCAGACCCATCCGTAACACATTTGGCTAAAAATGTAGTGTCACAAACCATGTAAATTGTGAAAACGTAACGTTTTCCTCAGCTGGAGTACGGGCAGCGCTCCGTAGACATGCTCGGTATGCTGACACATAACTATAACAATGGGTAAGCCATAACCTTGTAGACTTTTGTAATTGTCTCACCATGTATTTTGTAACACATTTACCAAACCATTTTCATCAAGTCTAACCCTAGGCATGTACCTTTAACGCCTAACCCTAACCATTTGCAGGTGAGAGTTCAGTGCAAAAATAAGGAATCGCAAGTGGAGGGGATGAAGAAGCATGCTGATGAAGAATGTCCGTAGACAAATTCAAATTTAAGCTGTATCTCGTGGGGAACAGAGTGATTAAAACACAGAAATTATACAGCCGTTATTGTCAAACTGATCTGCAACATAGCTGTTTAGAATTCTGTCATGACATCAGGTTGGTACGGTTTTAAAAGGCTATACTTGAAGTCAAACCATGGTCTACGCCTGACTGTAACCAAGTCATTTTGGTGCCTAAAGGCCTCGGTATGCTTCTCCGTCGCTATCAGTCAATCCGACTCTGTGGTCCCTAAACCTTTGAACCTTTCTCCGTCGGGATGTCGGATACGCAAGGCAATTCACCTCCCGATCAGTAGCCGTCGCTACGTTGGACGACCCAATCTTACGACGTCTATCGTGAAAGTCGTTGATTGATTGTTTACCTTCCGGCTCCGTTCCACTCCTCACAGTGAACGATGGAGACTGAGAGAGAAAGACTGTTGTTGGAGTTTGAGCTTGTTGAAATTGAAATGCAAATAATTTTGACCAAATGTTGACCGGCACACAGTAAACTCTTTCAAAAAGTGGCGGTGTTGTTGTTCTGAGAGGAAGGAGCTAAACCGGAAAAGTGATTCCGGAAATGATGTTGTTAGCCGACCAATCACAACCCTTGCGGTCTCCGCTAGTCTCCGTCGCCTCGACGGATAGATAGGAATTTTGGCCGACGTACGCAAGCGAAGGAAAGCGTCTCCGGGAGGGTCTCCGTCGCTCTCCGTAGACGACCATAAATCAGGCTTAAGACAAACTAAACAGCTATAATGAGACTAATGAAAGCCATAATCCCACATGAGTTTTCTTAGATTTTGTTGCTGGTCGATGAAAAAACTGTGTTCAAACTGTTAATTTCAGAAGTTTGGCTCTAGCTAATCACTGTTATGCCCGAAAGTTCAATAAAACTTCTTTGAAGTATGAGATCATTTTTGCAGAGACTGGAGGTGATTGATCCTTTTTAAATGTAATTCATAACTCGAAGTGTGTTGAGCTGTGTCATTTATTCTTTCAGTGGCCCACAGCCAGTTTTGAAAGCACTCAGAAGATGTATTAAAAATCATTGACAGAAAAAAAAAATACTTTTCCAAAGCTTTTTTCAACCGTCTTGATGGGAAGTTATAGGAATGCGAGATGGAGTAAATGATTCACTACGAAGGGAGACATGAAATTACCGCACTTGCTGAGCAATCGCACACTCTAAGAAATGTTTAATTATTAAAAGGGAGTCACTCCATGTAGCATTCCTTTCCCTGCTGCTACAGACACGTTTGTTTGAATGAACAATTCTGTGTGGAGGAGTTATAGGTACAGAAAGAAATGTTTGAAAGGAAGCGGCCGGGCTTGGTCTGGCTCCAAGCAAAGGGGACCGATAACCTTGGGAATCAGCTCTCACCCTGAAGCGTAGAGAAGCAACTACCGCACAAAGGTCCAAAATTGTATATTTGTGATTATTCTGGACAGCTTGGCAACTCTCATTAAGTTTTCCCCCTCCTACTACACTAAGATTGACCATATAGTTGCTTCAAAAAGGTCAAGAGAACATTTCAACTTGGGCAAGACAAACACATTAACTCGATCTTTAACAACCCTGTGAAGCCCACACCATCACTTGTCTGCAATGTTTACTAAAGGAGCAATCTCTTCTTTCAGAAATGACTGTGTTACATTTATGGGCACAGTGCATGTCCATGCTTGATGCATAATATGTGATGTGTCATGAATTGATAGAGATTATTAGTTAACAATTGTCCCTGAAAGTTGGATGATTATATTCTTATTTATATTTATATAATCAGGTTGTTTACAGTCTCACCATTTTTCACCCAGGATAATAGGTGGATATATAGGGCATTAAATCTGATGCATGGTGCTGGAACCAAGCCTAATGTAATTCTGTGGACAGACCACTGAGTAATGACACAATCTGGAAGGTAAATGCAGTAAATCTCAGCAGCACAAACAACACTACTTCGATACCACATCGCTTGCTCTCTCAGCTTTGGTAAAGTGAGTTGCTATGATTTACAGTGCTCCTCATAAAGCCTCCTTCCTGTCTGTGCAGCATCGAGGCTGCCTGGTTTCCTGACCCCAGCTTCACTGGTTATCCTTTAGAAGCACTATAAACGCTAAAGGTTTTTTTTCTCCTGTCGTCTTTTGATAGGCTGTTTGCTGGGGATGCTCAGTAACCGCGTGGTGCCGTTTTGTTTATGACTTCCATGACCTACAGATGAATGATGAAACATTAAAGGGTGTTTTTTTTCTTTATTGCACACATATGGTTCTCGGCAGCCTGCCGCCTGTGTCCTTTGATATGAGTATGCTGAGACTGGGTGCTGGTTCAGATTCAATTGGCGATGAGACTACTGCAGTAAATGCGTGTTCAGGTGACTGACAAAGGCGCAAGAGTCTACTTTGGATCCCGTTTACCTGTGCAATACATTAGAAAAACAGGTGCATATGACCCTTTATTCTTGGTAAGTATTCAGTGCCAGCGTGTGAATCCACTCCACCCCTCTCTGCAGTGTGTGTGAATAACGTGCTTGACCCTTTGTTGCCTACAACAAGTGGAGCTGTACTCTGTAGACCTGCACATTTTCTACTCAGCTGAATAGACCTCTCAGATCATTAAATGTCCATTCATTAGTGTGGAACTCTGGGAGGGACTCAACAACAAGGCAAATACAGAGAGGCCTGTCTGGGTAAGGACTGGTCCCTCACAATGTGGCCTGCAAACACTGTGGGTGGTAACAGCACAGTGTGGCACCTGAGACAACCACAGCTGATTCAATATATGGACGTATGTTTTAGATTTAAATTTGACACTTTTTATTTCGAAATAGAATCACAAAAGGTGGGTAAATTTGTAAAACGCAACAGAAAGAAAATACAATTTGATGCTTTGAAAATCATTCAAACAAAACCTGACCTGCTGCCTCTGTAACATTTGATGTGAGTTCTTAAACTTTAAGGGAATGTAAACGTCTTTAGGTTGGAAATGGGAGACCATTGGGAGCTTTTACTGTCAGCTTGTGAGGAATAAACCGAGGTAGGACGGGAACTCCCAACATCCGCCGTGCTCAGACATGCCTTGAAAAATGACAGCTTTCTTTGCTGTGTTAACAAGCCCACCAAATAAGTAGGTGGATGTCTTACACAAGACTTTTCTGTGATTTTCCTCAACAAAAAAAGGTCTCCAATAAAGGCAAACAGAACACGTCTGCTTCTTGCTGTTGCAGCAGTGCAAACAATTCAGAATGAAACTTTTTATAGTTCTTAGTTCAACAAAAGGTTGCTTAAGATTTAAACGGGTTGCACATTTGAATTTTTTAAATGAAGTTTAGGTGCTTCTGCACTTTTTATGTAATATAATGAAACTTAAAGACCCCATTTAGGCTCTCTCTCCTAGGGTAGGCGATGGATCTTTACTTACACTTGAACAAAAATGGAAGATGACACACCCACTGTGAGTTGCTGTGGCCTTCATGAAAAGGGCAAAATTAGCCAGAAACACTGGGAAATTCATATGGCTGTGATGACAGATGTGAGATGAATTCCGTTGTCATCCTGCCTGTAGATGTAGGCGAGTTGATCGTCAGATTGGGGAATCGTGTAATCTCGTCTTCCATGTGTTTTGTTCTGAGCCAAAACAAACATGGATCAGGGTGGAGCTTCCTGCCCGAATCCTGGGAGAGGGCATCGCAACCCAAAGTCTCAAGGAGAGTTTAGTCTCCAAGGCTGCATATTCACTCCTCAGCGATAAGCACCTAAACAGATTGTGACAAAGGGGGTGGGAGGTCAAGATGAACTGTTGGATGTTCATATATTTCCAAATATTAGAGATAAAATCAGTCTCAGTGGGAGGTGATGTTTGGAACTGTACTGCTACAAATGGTTTTAGAATACAAATAGATGCAACTATTGCCTTGTGAGTTCCCTTGGCTTGCAGCCCGCTCAGAAAGCTGCTTCAGTGAATAGATAAGTTTGAGTGGAAGGTGAACAAAGAGGTAGTAATCAAAGAAGTCCTCTCTCTCTTTTGATCACTCCCTGAACAGCTGTTTCTGCAGACCGCTCTTACTCATCCACTCTTGGCAAAGTACAGCCAGATAATAGATGCATTCTTGTCAGTGGGGCCCTGGTTGCCAGGACGAGGACACTTATACGGATGCCTCTGTGCAGCCTCTGGTTTTGGTGCCAACTAAGAAGAAAAGTTTGAGAGGACTAGAAGGAGATGATGGACTTAGTGAGGACCACGGGACAGCTTGGGAAAGACCAACATGGCAGGGATAAAAAGATATTGACTGAAATGTGAGGGACAAAGCCTGTCAGAGAAATAGGACTTGAACCTTAACAAGCTATGCACATAAAGCCTTTTACAGAAAAAAAAAGCAAAGGGGAATGGTGTGTAAAATATAAATAAAAACTGAATGTAATGATTTAAAAATATTCTAAACCTTTTTTTTTCTGAAAATACTACAAAGATAATATATCAAACAGAGAATTTTCAAATTTCACCTTCTGGATCACTTCATATCTCCTTTGGTCAACAGTCAGCAGGTCTGCAACACTACTTGGTATTTAAAGAGCATCCCAGAGAACATTTACAGAAAATGATGTGTTCACCACTCTAAATTATTTTGTGGGACTTAAGTTCAGCAATTCAAGAAAAACATTTGTAAGTGTAAAAGTGCAAAAGATCTGTACAGAAGAGATGATGCTGTAAACCAGTGCTGAATGGCTGCGAGCTTCAGGCCTGCAGACTGCAATGCATCAAAAGCAGACATGACTCTGTAGTTAAAAGCAATGCATGAAGTCATAAGCCCTTCTGAATACCACTGTCAACAACACAGTCAAATGCAAGTCAAGACTCTACAATGCAAAGAAAAGCACAAACAAAAAGTAGGAGCTTCATCACTTTCTTTGGACTTGACTCATTTGAAGAGTGAGCTGAAATATTTTGCATGGAGCATGGAGGCTGCATCCTCCACACAAGAAGGGGAACACAGCACACAGCTCAAAAGCCAGCATATGTGACAGTATTAGAAAGCACAAATGCATGTGTTACTTGCACGTAGTGAAGGCATCATCAATGCTGAGTTATACATAAAGCCCAGACTATGTATTTCTCAGGAAAGCCGTTTTTTTTTATCACCAAAAAAATACCAAACTACATTCTGCACATATACAATTGATACACTCCTCATCTCCAAAACATGCCCATGTGTTGTATGTTCATGCAAGCAGATACAACCCATAATTCCATTCAACAGTTTACGACTGCGAGTTGTCGTGAGATCAACTCCACTTGAGTTATAAAACGGCATCTTTGAAGGTGAAGTTGCAAAATACATCCGTTTTAGCCCTAACCGTAATTGTTTGCTAACCCTAACCAAGTAATATTATTCTTTTGTTGGGCTTTTGTGCCTTTAATGGAAAGGACAGTTGATGAGAGACAGGAAGCAGGGGGCAGAGAGAGGGGAAATGACATGCAGCAAAGGGCCATCTGATGCGGGACTCGAACCGGGGCCAGCCTCTGCACACAGGGCGCCGCGCCACGCCAGTAATATTACTGTCTTAACCCAACAAGGATGTGAAAACATTTTTTTTTGTAAAGTATTCATCACACAAAGGTGCATGGTTGAAAGTGCTGTACATAACAATGCCATCCAACCTCCCTCCCACCTGCTTATAGGACTTCTGTAGCGTCATAAATGAAAGACTTGAGAATGACATCATTTCTGATGCAGAAACACTCATATAAGTTGTATTTCTCAGTTGTCACTACTGGGGACGGTACTTTTATAGGGTGCTTTTTTTGGTCATGTTTTAGGTATAGACAAACCACTTGTGCGCTCATCTCATTGGGAGGAGTTTTTGATAAAAACAACATGGCTTCCTATAAGCCTAAACTTGTATTAAACTGACCTTCATGTAGTCCAGACATATCATCTATTGAAAACATCTGGTACATTATAAATGATCAAAAAAAAAAAGATACAACTAAACAGATCCCAAACTGGTGAGCATCTAAAATCCTATCCAAATAAATCATGGGAAAATACAGTATTTCACTACAACAACGGGTCTCCTGAGCTTCTCCTCACTTTTTCACCTTTACCGAAACAGCATTTATGTTTTCACTGTGTGTTATTTACATCATGCCCAGTGGTCCAGCACATTTTGGAAACACAGTTGTAAAACAGCCAACTCCTTTTGTCCAGCTCTCTGGGGCCGACTCTTCTCACAGCTGAGTTGGGCCTCATCACTCAATTAGCGCAGTGCACTGTTTTAAATGTTGATTGACATGGAATGCCGTTCGGGTCAAAGGCCTGTTGTTTCCGTCCGGGAAGTTGTTTGTTTATGTGCCTCCTTTCAAAAATGCTCAAGAATAGATGCTTGTTGAAACCGTACGCAGCGATAAGGATAGTACTCTGATTCATTAACCACTGTTTGTTGTTTCGTCTCCACATGCTGCCTAGCTTTTCAAGCATTTCTATTCGCTTGGAAACTCTTCACATCGTGACAAAGAAAAGTCAAACATACATGCAAAGAGGCTGTAAAGATTCGATTAAAGATAGCCATGCATGTTACAGTGTACAAGAGGGTTGCATACAGGAAGAAGTTAGCATTGCAGCTGAGAGACAAAAGACGCTTCATTAATACTAACAGATGGCCAAAAGCAGTAGATCTTCTCTAAAATAAACTTATTGGAGAACCAGTGTTGGTGGAAGACATCCTGCAGAGTAGGGCGCTGCTTTGAAAGGTGTTTTGGATATGTTTGCATGCATGAGTATGGGTTCTGGGAAGCGGATATGCCCTTTAACATCTTGCCACATATGTGTTTCATTAATTAGTTCTGGGACTCTTTTGGCAGCTGTGCACCCCTGGGAACGCATTACCCAGCCTTTACCTGGGCTCCTTCCTCTGCTCCTCTTCAGCCCACAAAACACACACAAGCACCAATTTGACCCAGCGTAGTGTCCTGGTGTGAAGCAACCTGAGGACAGCGGGGCTTCAGTCCCATGTAGCTGAGCCAACTTACAACGCCACTGGGAGGCCGGACCAATCATTTCTTCCAGGAAGATCCCAGATCGAGTTGTGTATTTTTAGTTCCAAGGAAACTAAAAACTGTGCTGAAACTGTTGACCAGTAAAATCAATGGGCGTGGTTTTATTTCACCCTGTATGTTAAGTCGTTGTCTCAGCAATTAGTTAAGCAGACTATGCGTTTAATAGGCGAGTGGAAAAGTTTAGAGAAAGGCCGACGAGAGTTTACTCATGGGACAAAAAGCATCAGGTGATTTTCTCAGCCTGCACACACAGGTCTTCATTACGCAGATGGCTCAATGTCCTTGACTCATTGCTATTTTCTCTTTTTATCTCTAATCAGAGCTGAAACAGGGAGAGGCAGGAAGAAAGAGTGAGTTAGCAATTAATAGACTTCCATGTCTCCTACTCATGAGAGTGCCGTGACTCCCTAAGGGGACTGAGATCAGTACAAACTGGCTGGTGGAACGTCATTATCTGCAGGAGCTCCATGCTGCTGCCTTGAAGATTTCAAAGGGACATGAAACTGCATTGGTGGCTGTGTGGGTGTAGGAAGCAATGAGCGGACTTTGTTTTCGCGGTGTCACCGTTTTTTTCCTAATTAGAGTCCAAACGTTCTCCACAGCGTGGGTGTGTTTGTGTGGGATTATGTGCATGTTACTGATGAGGACCCCTTTGTGTTGTTTATGTGTGTAGGGGGTTCAATACAGAACTCGTTATTGCTATGGAAGTTCCTACAGTGTAAGGGGAGCGGCAGATATATACATAGATAGGTATTTTCTGTCACAGCCACTTTGTGTTTCTGCATGTAATTTGCAGTGCTGCTATGACCTCTTAAAGGGTTCACAAAATGTACATATTTGTCTCACGGGCTTTATGATACTGAGAGGACTTAGTTCAATGGGCACTGCTAAGGTTTTTTGTTTTTTGAGATGAAATGAAAATAGAAAATGGAAAGTATGATAAGATTCTTAGTCATCAATCAGACTTTCATACATCATTTGTGAGGGTCAGTCTTGCTGTTTTTGGCTAAAATGGGTTCCCTTAATCACACCAATGACTCCCAGGAAGGTTTGAGATGTTTAAAATGGGAAGAAAATTACTTTCTCCTGGAGAAAATTGCATCATTTGTAATTCACAGTACAAGAGGTCATTTTTTTTAGATCCTCGACGGCGATCAGACTGAACCCAGCCTGTAATTGCAGGCTTTTCTTTTGTCTGAGCTTTTGTCCTGTGTTGGGCCTGAGCCAGCTGTTCCACTTTTACACACTGCATTAGAAAAGCACAAAACATGTCCCCAAATGCTGTCTCGTGTTACTGCTGGGTTCTGAGAGTTGGTGGACTCACAGTAGGGTTTACGATCTGAGGTTGTTTTTTAGAGCCTTTATGATCTCTTGCATATATATTTAATCTTGTGATGAGGAGCAGTCACATCAAAGTGCACAGTATGCGTTTTAGCATTGTCTTGCTGAAATGTGTAAGGCCTTGCCTGGTTTTATAAATCATTCCATCCGTTTAGGAATTTGGGATGTCTTAATATTTATTAGTTTGCCCTGGCAACAGTACACGATTGGCTGCACTGCTGGGGCCATGACAGAAACGATACGAGACTGTGTGGAAATTCACTGGTGAATGAATGTCAGTAGGTGGGAAATGTCATTCATATTGCATGTAGGCACTCACTAATGTGTAAACTGACATTTTGAACTGAATTTGAAAAAATATTTTTTACATTTCCTCTTGTCAGGGAGGGCGGTGCCCCAGCGCCCCCTATGGGCCGGCCGCTACTGGTAGGGAGGCTAATGGGGTGCGGCCACACGTCTATGTCCACATCCCAACGTTTCCATGTTTGATTGTAATGTGGAGTGTTGTCAGAGTGAGCAGCCACATCCAAGAAATATTCAGTCAGATGTGAGTTGTTGCAGAGCAGCAGGAACAGCTGAGAACAGGATGAGAGGAAGAAGCTCTCAGCCCCATCCCCTCATTAAACTACTTTCAGTAAATTTCCAAACTGATCTGCATCGAATGTGAAGTTTAGTTTCAGTCCTGTTCTCAGCTGTTCCTGCTGATCCGCAGAGGGACAGAGTTCAAGCCTTTTCCAGGTTCCACTCAATTTTTCTCAAATTTTGAAACCAACAAGTCGGGGACTTTGTTGGGATACAGAGCATGAGACAGAACAGTCCCAACCCAACACTAATCAGCTGAACAAATCAAAGACAGTTGATGAGCAAAGCTGCTTCACAGGAAACATGTTTGAAGACTAAAAGATAGTGTCTGTAGTCATCAGTCTCAGGTAAAAAATGCCAAGAAAGCAGCACAAACAAGCAGAGGTGTAGCTCAGAGGGTCAATAAACTGCTCTGGGACTCAGAGATCATATGTTAAAATCCTGTGAGTACTGCTTAAAGAGTTTAAATATCTCCAGGTTTTAGAGGCATAAGTTAGGAGTGAAAAGCTTTAAGTTGGAAAGTTTCATTCTCTGATTTAATCTCTCTAGCTGTTACTGAGCAGCTTTTAGTTTGTCAAGATGAGGGATCAAAGCTCTTAAAGAAATAGACTCTGCAGTTCAGCATCCGAACTGAGGAATGGAACCAGCTCAGAAAGGAGGCTGAAGCTGTGATTTGGTGGTTCAGGCAGATACAGAGCAGCTTCTGGAAGCAGAGAGACGGGGTTCAGCTGCTGTGGATGCTGATGGCTTTTAGAAAAGGAAGGGCAGGTTGTTCAGCTCAGAGTAGACTGGGATTTTTGAAGCCAAAATGAAAAGAGAACTTTTCTAAGCAGTATTTATTTACATTCAGTCACTCGTAAATAAAACAAGTCTACGCTGTTAGCAGATCAAATAGCTTTATATTACGTCTGTTAATATCATTTTATTTTGAAAGGTATTACCGGAAGTGTCAGTCATTTGTAATATCTCTAGCTTTATCTCTTCTGTAGAGACAATTTGTGGCCACTAGAGGGCGCAAACGCCCTGCTCACAGACTGAATCTGTGGACTGCAGCTGGTTGCCTTCATCATATTAACAAAATTACTTTGTAACAGATTTCCCTCCATTTCAGACACAACGGGACAACAATGCTTTCAGTAAAACATTCAAACTGACAAAGTACAACAATCTTTACGAGAAGTTTCATCATTAAAGGTTTTTACCAGTTACTGTGCAGGTTTGAAACTGGTCCTACTTTACATATTTCCATCATAGTAAGCTCTGTTCCCTCTCTAACAGAAAGCCCATGCTCTGATCTATCTATCTATCTATCTATCTATCTATCTATCTATCTATCTATCTATCTATCTATCTATCTATCTATCTATCTATCTATCTATCTATCTATCTATCTATCTATCTATCTTCACTGAGAAATTATATGATCCAACATTCATAATCCTAACTAAATATGACAGTGTTGTCAAAATATTAATATGAATGCTCTCTTCCATCATAAAGCCTCATTTGATAAAGATGTCCCACATTTCAATGTTCATACTGACGTTCAGGATGTTGTTACAGTGTATGGCCACCAGAGAGAAGTATAGAGACAGATGCAAAGATGTTGTCAAGCTAGCAGATACACAACTGGATATGACTTCCGGTGACGACATAAAAATGAATGCCTCCCAAATAATTGTAAACGCTTTTTTTATCCTATATTTATGTATATAATAACGTACTTTTCTTAAGAAATTTACTATTTTTTGTATATAAGATATTCCCAGTCCATATATTTGACGTTGGTTGTTTTGTTTTTACTTGGAGTCTTCATTTAGAAGACATGAATCTTGAATACGCTCAGATCCACAACGACAGCTCGCCTTCTCCGAAGACATTTTTTTAATCTGACAGTTCAGTTCATGGACGACATCTAAGCAGTTACTGTTGGGTCTCAGAGAAACGTGATGTTGAGGCACACTCAGCCACCCCAGCAGCAGAACATCTGTCTGTCATGAAGGTAACTGAAGAAAAAGGATAACAAGGGGGAAAAAAACAAACAGGGAAAAGTAGTTAAAATGTGGCCTTGTTTTGGTATAAGATGTGAATAAACCCAGTAACATAAGGATGTACATTGTTTACATTCATACAAGACACAAAAGGCATCCGAGTCTGAGAGACTTTATTTATTCCAAATCCCAATTCCTCTCCATAGCTGACTCGGCCTTATCCTTCTGTTCCTCAGGGTTAAGGTGCCCCATGAGAGGCGATTAAACAGGCTTTAAACTGAGACAGTGGAAACCATTTGGGTGACCACACACAAATGACCACAACTTCTGTATCCCCGTTTAAAAAGGGCAAGTTGTCCCTGGAAAAACCGCAGGGAAGGGTGCTGGCCTTCCCTCTCAGCCCGGTCCTAGTTCCTTCTTTTGGCCCCATCTCTCTGATCTGCATAAGAGATAAGTTGCACCTTTTAGTTTAGGAATCAAAGAGCAGTGGGCATCACTGTACGCAGCATCTGTAACAGCCATTTAAACAAAAAACATTTGAAACACCAGTTAAGTGTAAACAGCTCATAATCTTAGGTTTAAAAAATGTAACAAAACACAGAGAAACGGACCAACAGTGCCTTCCTACAAGTAGCAGGAAGCGTGGTCTACTTACTACATGCTTTACATCTAAAGAAAACATGAGAAAATAACTCATCTTGTTGCTCTAATATGATTTTAGGGATGTGTACTTTCTTTTTACAATGAAATAAATGTGTCAAACACCATAACAAACCTTAGAGATTCAGTCCCCGTCTAAAAATGTAGACTTCCACCACCAAAGCGGCCTCTAATTCGTCCTCACCTTCCTTGTATTCCACCTCATTATTCACTCCTTCACGAGTTCACCAAACCGTCAGTTTTCATTTCATCACGTTAGCTGCTGAAGGTGATATTTTCCACCCACACACTGGACCATCCATCCATCCATTTTTATTGATTGTTTATTATTGGGCTGAAAATTTTCTCCAGTTTTAGCTTCTTTTCATTGGTTCCCTGTTAAATTCAGAATAGAATTTAAGATTGTTGTCCTTGCGTATAAAGCTCTTAATGGCCGAGCTCCATCATGTCTTAAAGATGTCATAGTTGGATATTTTTCTAACAGAGTTCCTCTTTTTCAGCATGTATCCCTGGCCTGGTGCCCCCTTTCCTGTCCTCTCAGCCTCCAGCTGCCCTGCGCTCAGGATGGACTGAAGAGAAGTTTCTGTGCAATTTGTTGGTTTCTTTAATTAGGAAATAGTTTTTGAATTAGCTCTGTGTGAAGGATTTTAATGAATTGAAGTATAGTACTTATGTGTGTTGAGATGACATTTGGTGCTGTGTAAATAAGACTGAATGGTTTCCAGAGGGAAACAGTGAAGCTGTAAGTTTATTTACATTTATCCTGATACCACACACTTTGCAAGTGGCTTGTTTGCCGTCTGTGTGAGGTGTGATGTATGGGTGAGGACAGTTTAAAGATTCTAATGCTGCCACTCTGGGAGTTTCAGCCAGGGAAATATTCTAAATCTTCTCAATCCAAAAAGTCAACGTACTGTCTGTGTCACATCCACGTGTTCCATACCACGTGTTGGTTTTTGACGCACATAGATAAGTCAGCAGTCCATCTCAAATCGATGCCTCAGCGATGAATTTGAAGAAATGTGCTCCATCTACTAAACAATGAAAAAAACTAAGAAGTGTTTTCATTGACACAAATTTCTTTCATTCAAATAGATTTTCTTCTTATCTCTACTTTGATGAATCAAGACACATAAACATGTACTCTGGTATTTTGAAAAATGATTACACGAATTACATACAATATTTTCAAATTCAAAATTTGTAAATGGTGAGTCCTAGAAGTTTGAATGCAGAACAAATCCTGCATTCTCCGCACCACCAAACATTAAGGACACCCACAAGATATTTAACTTCACTGGATTAACAACGTTTACTGCCGTTTATAGTTTTCTGTGGTTTAGTGAAAGCAAATGTGTTCGTTCAACATTGTTATACTAATAGAGTTTTACATGAGAGTGACATATTTAAGAGAAAAATGAACATAAAATGTCTTTTTATGGCGTTGGTCAAACTGCACTGGGACGATCAAACTCCATTTTCCCCAAAGATTTTTGGTGCTATTTTAAAACTCAATAAACAATTCATTGACCTCTGATGCTCTGCTGATGGTAACATTATTAGCCTGGAACTGAGACCACTCCCATCAGGATCGAAATGTTTAACAAAATGCCTCCAGCAGTATAACAGAGGCTCTCGATCCTTTCTCATGTTCAGGCCCTTACTCTGACTTGTCACACATTAAAGTTAGGAACATCTTGTCTCAGAGCGATGAACATAATACAAATCACAGACAAGAGACAAGATGTTACTAGTTTTGACAATATAATGCAGATATATTGGCGGTCGTGGCTCAGTGGTGAGAGTCTCTCACTGCTCAAAGATTGGTGAATGGACAGCCGGAGGGGTGGCAGTCCACCTCCTTGCCACGGCCGATGTGCCCTTGAGCAAGGCACCGTATCCCAATGCTCCCCAGGCGCTGTGAATGACTGCCCACCGGTCCAGTGTATATGGCATCTGTCTCCATGTGTGTGTTCAACAGGTGCCAACCTGGATGGATTAAATGCAGAGGAGTTATTTCGTCTATCTACATGACAATAAAGTCTTAATCTTAAAAGAAGGCTGTCCATAAGGCAGGTCAATCCAGGCCTTATGTCTTTAATGATTTCAGTTTTTTTTATTTTTATTGATTGGTTTGATTTGGGGCTGGTAAGCACCGCTGACTCAGACCAAGAGGGTTCTTGGTACAAATCCCAGCTGAGGTCTTTCTGTGTGGAGTTTGCATGTTCCCCTCCGGTATACGATGGTTCTCTCCGGTTACTCTGGCTTCTTTGCACCACCCACAAAAACGTGCATGTTAGCTTGATTGGTGACTCTAAATTGACCCTAGGAGTGAGTGTGATCGTGGATAGCTGTTAGTCTCAATGTGGTGACCTGTCCAGTACCCTGCCTCTTGCCCAATGACAGCTGGGATAGGCTCCAGCTCCCCCCATAACCCTGAATTGGAATATGCAGATATATATAAATTTGATGGATGGATGATTAACATAGATAAGTGCTGCACAATGTCATCTGAATAGTGATGCAAATTTATGTCTTTTTGGTATCAAGTTTGGCATAAATGTGTGACTAATGAAACTATATTTGTCGTAGTTTTGAGTTCCCAGTCAATTTGATTCTTATTTTTAGAAACTCTGTTGTTGCGCGATTCAGCCAACTACACTCACGCTCCCTGTTTTGTTTTGATAAGGTTTTGTCTGCATGAACTGCATGTTCAGCTCATTTTGCATCATGTGTTTATTTGACTTCTGTGACTTCTTAATTGATCGTTCTCTTCTCTTTTTACTGTTTATCTTTACTTCTTGTATAGATAGATAGATAGATAGATAGATAGATAGATAGATAGATAGATAGATAGATAGATAGATAGATAGATAGATAGATAGATAGAAACTGATCCTTTAAAAACATCATGACGGCGCTACAGATTCTTACCAAAAGAGGGCAGTAGTATATCAGACATGAAGGGCAGGAGACTCAAAGTTATAACTTATCAGAAGTTTGAAAATGTGTTTCTTAAAAACTTAAGATAGCGGGTTTTTTTTTTTTTTTTTTTAATACTGGCAGTAAATAGCAAAAACACTTATGCTTGTACTTCTTGGAGCTGCATTAATACATTTGTACAATAAGGCAGCGGGGAGGCGCTATGTAATCAACAGAGAACAAACATGATGCGTAAAAAAAAAAAGCATAAAAAATGTTTAAACTCTTTTAATTACAGGCAGGGAAATGTTTTAATCCTCTTTCATTCAGCAAAAAATATCCCTCAAAGTTAAATAAAACAGACTGGGCTCATTTACCACTTGTTTTGTCTACTTTCTGGGACAGTTCCCTTCTTTCCTGTCATCTTGTAACTGCTGGTTTGCATATACACACATAACACTGACAGAGTGGAGGAATTTACCCACAGGCAATATCAGTTAAACGAGTCTTTTACCTATCTCTTCAATCTATTTTACATAAAGTTCACTGTCCGCGAACACCTTTGAATGACAAAAGCAGTCAGTGGGGGCCCGGCTGGTTGCCTTTCAATAGGCTGAATAAAGTGTGATCTCCAGGCACTGCTAAGAAAACATTGCATAAAAACATTAAGGAGACGGTCTGGCTGCAGGATTAGTCTGTAGGGAATGTGTTGGCTACTACTACTGTGTTGCGACATGAGGATGCCACCGTGCACGTTGCATGTATGAGTTGTTGAACTAAGTTGCAGCTGGGTCATGACATTAAAAAAAAAAAAAAAAACAGTGCCAAGAGCCCGGTAGAGCTTGCGTGTTAACCAAGAGAACAGGTAAATGTAAAGTTGTGTGTGTGTGTGTGTGTGTGTGTGGGGGGGGGAGGGGGGGGGGGGGTTTAGGCCAAGGGGGAGCGAGTAAAGGCACTCCTGGCTGAAGGCTGGGTTTCATCAAGACTTCGCTCGGAGCGCAAAAGGGGGAAAGGGAGGGGGGAGTGCAGCCAATGGGAAGGCGGCATCCAGCTCAGCTCTCTATAACTCTGTGCCACAGGGGCTGAGCAATGCCACAATCAAGTTTCATGCAGCTGGAAGAGTTTCAGTGGACTATAAGCTTAAGCAAAGCCGTGCGTTCCCAGAACGCGCACACAGCAGTTCTCCAGCAGAGGAATTTTCTTTATTCTGGAGCGCTGCTTTCACTATGAGCGCCGGACAGACCTATGAGAAGAAGATAGCGAGTATTTTGACCGATCTGCCCGGATCTATGAGTTGCCACCCGAGCTCCAAGGACTCCCCTACTCTCCCCGAGTCTTCGGTGACGGACATGGGCTACTACAGCGGACAGACGGCCCACGGCCACCACGAATATTATCAGAGTCAGCCGTACGGACAGCCCATGAACTCTTACCACCATCAGTTCAATCTAAACGGGATGGGAGCCGCCGGAGCATACCCCACCAAATCTGAATACCCCTACACGAACAGCTACAGACAGTACGGACATTACAACAGAGATCATCTGCAGGCCTCACCTCCAGGCTCAGGTAAATATTGAGACTATCACAGGTTGTGTTGTGTTGTAATCATCCGCACTCTGCACGCCAAGAGATTTATCCCTTCGGTTTAGGTCACTATTGTGGAGCAAATGTGGCTTTTTAAAAGGGTACTTATTGTACATAAAAGTAATGGATATACTTTATCACGAGTTACTACATTTTGTTTATATTTTTCAAATAACAAATGTCAACTTGAGAGTGTTTTAGATAACTATTCATCCGAAATTCAAGTTAGGTAGAAGACCAGCGTAAGATTCCCTCCATTCACGTGGAATTCTTGTGTATTTACAAGTAAAAAACAACTTTGCTTGTCTTGTTTTGAAGTCATACTTTATCAGCCTGTCCTGAGTCATGAGTCAGTCATTAACAGCTGACCATAAAACAATTATGACTGTATAGATTTGTAAGATTGTAGCCTAATATTTATCACTATTTAATATCTTACCACTGATTTGCTCAATTTGAAATTCAGCTCAAATGTAATTTTAGGAAAAGTATAGTCACAGTTTCAGTGACATTATTTTCATTTAATTCAAACGTTTATTATTTGCTTGGCTTTTATTTTTAACCTTGATTCAACTGGTTTAAAATGTTTTTACATCAACATACCATATTATCCAACGAGCCGCACTTGGTTTGTTTGACTTTCCTTACGCTTTAAGTTTTGCACCTAAAACTATGGAGGGATTTTTTTTTTAAAACAATTTTTTTTTTTGTAATTTAGTGAAAGAAGAGCCAGAACCAGAAGTTCGCATGGTGAATGGAAAACCGAAGAAGATTCGAAAGCCGAGGACGATCTACTCCAGCTACCAGCTCGCTGCTCTGCAGAGGCGCTTCCAAAAGGCGCAGTACCTCGCCCTGCCCGAGAGAGCAGAGCTGGCGGCTCAGCTCGGCCTCACTCAGACACAGGTAAGCTGCGTGACCCGATGGAACTCTTGATCTTTTCTTTCTGAACTGTACTTTCGAATCACGTGAGCCGCTACTTCCTATTGTGGGCAACAATTAGCCCTTTATTCAGTGCATGATGCGTAATTACGCGAATAAGTCGGGGTCATCTGGTCGTTGTTTTTGCTTGATTGAAGCAATTTATCTTCAAGTAATCTTTTAACCTTACACGGCATCTTAATTAATATCAATGCTCTTTTTCTAAGGTCAAGATTTGGTTCCAGAACCGGAGATCCAAGTTTAAGAAGCTGTACAAAAACGGCGAGGTACCCTTGGAGCACAGTCCTAACGCCAGCGACTCTATGGCCTGCAACTCACCGCCTTCCCCCGCAGTCTGGGATAACAGCACCCCCCAAAGCACCCCGATCAGCCGACCTCAGGTGCCGCAGCCGGCGCACAGCTCGTCGCCGCCCTACCTGGAGGATTTTAACAACCACTGGTACCAGCAGGGATCCCACCTACAGCACCCGGGCACCGTGCACCACACAGTCCCGCAGCAAAGCGTGGGAGCAGTTTATTAACACTGACTGAAGAGCAGATTTCTCGCCTTTTTTTTTTTAAACGAGGTCTCTTCACAATGACTCTACAGAGCAAATGCCGACTTGGACCCAGTCTGAGATGAAAAGTTTTTTTTTTGGTTTTGGATGATCAAGAATATTTGAGAGCTGGGTTTCCATTCACAAAGCACATAAGGGATTTTCAATCACTTTTGGCTGCATATTTAACGGACATCTGGCGTGCTTTTTAAATTATTTATAGCTTTTGTTGTATGTATACGCAACTTCTTTTGTAAATGAGTATGCAAAGATATTTTTGTCTTTTTTTCTTTCAAATGTTTTTTTTTTTTTTTTTTTAAACAAGTAGCTGAAACACAAACCGAATACTGACAAAACTGTGCGGTTGATCCACGCTGCAGTCAAATCACGAGCGTGGGTCTGTAGATAGCGTAAAAAAAGAAAATAAAAAAAACTCAGGACATATTTATATGGATTTGTACAAAAAAAATGTCGAAGGTTGTAAATACGTGTTTATATCCAGAACCACTATGATCATATTTGTTTGACCCGGTTAGACTGCACCGAGGTGCTTTCAAGACCATTTTTATATCCTTGTACCTAGTCAGCTTGTTCCCTTCCTGTCAAATGAATAAAGGTGTTAATTGTATGCTGTGTGTCCAGCCCTTTTCTAAATATGTCGCCGTTCATCTAGCATTCAGAAGAGCAGCTGATGAAATCCACGACCTGTGTCATATCAAGACATGTATACGGGGACACTTTCACATCGTTTCGGGTTGAGTTAAGCAGATTGTTGTATCACCCTTGAGTCGGCATTTATGTTGGAAGCAGATTAGCAAAAAGAGTGTTGCACTATTTTCATATTTGGCAATTGTTCAGATGAGCAGCCGTTCGCATTGCCACAATAGTTCATTCATTAGATTTTATGTAATTCTATTTAAATCATGTGCAGAAATCTTAAATGAGGACCATATGCTGAATAACAGAGCTGACTGCTGCTACTATTACTACCACCAGTGGTAATAATAATAATGGATAATAATAATTTATTGTACTTTTGTTAGCTACATCATTTTAAAGGCTCTGACTACAGTTTTTGGTGTCACTGTCACACGTAATGAGTTTGCAACTGACTTCGTTGGTATTTTTTTTTTTTTCATCGCAAATGCTCGCAGACATGTTGGAGTCAGTCGCTTTTATTACTCTTCTGCTGCCAGATAACAGATCATTTTGAGAGAGAGAGGGCGGGGTGGCGGTGAGGGTGAATCAAACGCGAACACTGGAACGCTGCCAAATCAGAAAGGGCAAACACTTCGTGCGTGTGTTGTTTTAAGGGTTATATACTTCAGACGGTTTTTTCCGCCTGTTGCGTTTGGCAAACCAGCTAACACGAAAATTAAAAAAACAAAAAAAACTGCAGACTAACACGTTCGTAAGTCTTGGGTTTTACTGTTCAAGCCAACCCTGCAGTTTATGGTAAAACACGAAAAGGAAAAAGCTTTCCCCAGGTGATTTTGGGAGTGACCGTGGCACACATTGGAGACCCTGGGAAAACACCGATATTACCGAGCGGGGAGATGCTGGAGTGACAAACTGCTCTGTTAATGACTGTTATGGCAGCGACGACACGAATGTCACATCAAAAAATAGAGGGGAAAAAACAAAACAAACGCACCCTCACTGTCTCTAAGTGACGTTATTAATAATGGCAACTTTTGTGAGTTTTGGCCACATCACGCTGCATTAAATATGCCGAAAACATATTGTGTGATGGAGAAACTGCTAATGGCGATCTGGTCCACATGGACCACCAAGGCGCCATTACGCAAAATGCACGGCGTTAGTGGTTTTTATAACCTTTTCGACTGATTAGTAATTGGAATGGTATGCACTTAGCAGTGGAGGTGTTGCTGTGTGAAACTTTATTGTGCTCCAGTGTCAACACAAAGGCTTCGCGTCTTGTCGTGATTCCTAAAGGTTTCAAGTCCTTTAAGTAGATTGTTAATATCCAGTTATTTTTGGAATTTTTAGCAAAAAAATCTCAGGATTTAAAAAAAAGTCTTGTTGCTTATTTCTAATGATGACACCAAACTCCAGTCTTTTGGCCTCCTCGACTTTGAAATGGCACATGAACTGACCATAAACATGTCCATTTTTTTCATCGTATTACTGTTTCATCGTGTTACTTATAATTACTTATGTTCCTGCTAAATGTTATTTATTTCGGTGACTGTTGAAATATACGTGTTCACCTTTGTCAAGTCAGACTTTAAAGTGCAGTTTAAACACACTCTGCAAAGGAGGAAAAACAAAACAACGAGTTATGAAACAGATGCAACACCAAGCAATTACTGTGAGGTTTAAATCAGTTGTTAAGCTCTTTGGCTGAAGTTATTTGAATATATTGTAAAACATGTAGTCCAATGATGAATGACCTGCGGTTAAATCTTTTCCCAGATGATTCTGGTCCATCTTTATTATTACCAGCATATAATGAAAAACAATTTTCCTGATAATGTTGGAGCCTTTACACATTTCAGGTACATTTTTCAGCCATTTACTATTTACACAACCCTCAATATCAAGTTAATGTCAGTTAATCAGCTCATATTAGGTTATTTTCGGATTACGTGAGATCTGCTAATTAAGTGTTTGACGTTTAAAAATCATTGAACTGTATTGACCCAAGGTTTTTTCTTTCTTTCTCCCCTCTTTTTTTTTTGGTCACATTTATCACAGCAGTTTTCAGTGCACTTTTCTCAAACACACTTCAAACACATTCTCATAGAATTAGCTACAAACAGTGTAATGTGTCACAGCTCATAATCCCATTTCCCTAATGTCTTCTATCCATGCACTCAACACCAGTTGTCTACGGCATGTCAGTGCCCTGTGCTGATTTGACATAAGCACCATGATTACTATTGCCTTTTAATATCAATGAAATGTCATCACAAGTACATGTAACCCCCCCCCCCCCCGTGACTCCCTCAGCCTGTGTGGCCCTAGGCTTCGCCTGCCAGGGGGAAACATTTGTGCCGAAGACAAACACGCGTTCATAACAAACTGCACTTGTGTGTGTGGGCTGTCAGACATGCCCATATATGTCATCTCCAAAACATTTACAAGTGTAAGTAGCCAAGGAGGTGGGAGTGAACTGTTGAACTTGAATGTGATCCTGCATGGCACAACATCACAGCACCCCTAAATAGAGCTGATGCCCGGGCCCCTGTGACACCCCCCACCCTCCACTCCCTCGCAACAGTCAACAGTGGGGTGTCAGCGCTTGTCTCTGGGGTGCAGCGATACGGGTTGAGGTGGAGGTCGGGGACTGAAATGCGTCCATGGAAAGACTTCCAGCAGCTGTCCAACAGCTAGTCCCAGCCTGGGACGGGCCCTTCTGCATTAGGATCACTCACGCTCTCCATTTTGCCGTAAACTCGGATGAAATGAAGGGAGAAAGGCATCCTTGACAGCTGTGGACTCATGAACCCTGACTGACCCCCGTCCAGGGCAGGGTAGGGCAGGTCCAGGCTGAGCTGTGTGCTGATGCTTCTTCACAACCAGATAAATGAAGAAGTGCAGCTTCGCCTTGGTCCCCAAAACTGAAACTTGGATCCATTGAGTTTTCACCCACATCTTTGCATTTCTTAATAGCTTGCTTGATTCCAATATTTTGAATGTAATTTCATTGCATTTAGTTGCAAGCCCTATTGTATTCAACATTTTAATACCTCCAAAGTTTTTTTTTGTGAATCATGCCCCAAAGCCCTCCTTTATATCAAACTATGCATTCACACCCTTAAAGCTGCTCACAATTACCCGAGACGTCAGATCACTCAAGTTAATAACAATAATCATCCCAGAGACCTGCTTTGCCATTCACCCATAGAAAGCCATTGGGATTTAATAACAAGCTATTTTCCCTCCTATTGCTATCCTGCAATTAAAACCCATCAGACACCTCATATCTGTTAACCCCGACCATCAACATCATGATAAAGTCAGGCTTGCCTTTATCATTAGCCTTCAACCCGTCTCCCGGCCTTCCATCCCCTCCTTTTAGCTTGTCTATTACACGGGGAGCCTTTTCACTTTCCCTTCAATCTGCCTGCGTGATAATTGGCCCCTGTTTGAAAGGTCCTACTCTTCTCTGTCCAACTCCACGAGCCATTATTCTAATCTGGAGATGTGAAATTGCCTATAATTTTCCCTGATGCCCCGTCACTTGGTGCAGCAACGCTCGCCTCTTCTTCCCCGGCCCCGCATGTTTAACAAGGCATAATCATCAGGAATGAGGGAAAGGGCGCGAGGGTGTATGTATATATAAAGACGGAGATGTTAATGTAACACAATGCTTGTCGTTATGTGAGAAAATCAATGCGGAGGGGTGAAAACTCGGGGCTCTGGAGTGTCTTTGTTCTTCACGGAAACACCACGGAAGGCTTCAGAGCTCCTGAACAAGGCTGCACCTCTGTGAGCAGGTAAGGGCCGCATGCTGACTGAATGACTGAGTGTTTTGATGAGAAGAGCAGCGTGAGGGCAGTTGGAAATGTTGTTTTAGAACACAGGGAGGTGTGTTAGCATCTTAAAGTGGCTGGGCTGTAATTAGACAGTAAGTTGAATGTCGAAAATAACAGCTTCACCAAAAGCTCTGTGGAGAAAGAGGCATAATCAGAACTATGTCTTTCTGGCATAGCTGAGATGAATAAAGGCAGCTTTTCTGCATATGGTGAACTACAAGAATCCCCTTGCTTGTGCATGAAAAAGCCTTTTGAAATTGTACGTTTTGACCCTTTAAAATTACATTTGAATCAGGGCACTTCTTAGCAACAGCTAATCTACAGATAATTAGGGTAAACATCGCCAGGAAAACGTACTATGATTTGTTATTTTTCTAATCCTTGAGTGTGACATCAGACAAAATTGCTTCTAATGTTTGCCAGACAGCCTCAAAATCGGAGTGATGAATGAAATAGATAAAAGAAAGTCACTGGATGTTTCTCTACGCACTTTTTCAGCTCCATTTATCAGAAATCAGCTCTCCATTTAATTAGGAGCATCAGGCCGGATCGCGGCAAACTGTTTGCAGAGACATAAATACCTAATTCTCTGTGATGAAACAATAAGCAGCGGAGTAGCAAATCAGTGCACAAAACCAAGCGTCGTTTGTGTAACACTAGATTATAACAGCGGAGGTTTTTTTCTGTTTGAGCTCACAGAAGAAGGAAAATGGCGTTCAAATATTTGCCTTCTTCTGTCCTCACGGCACGGGTCTCTCTTTGGCTGTTGTTACAGATTTTTTTTTTCTGCAGCAAGCAGATAGAGCAGAGGGATACGAGCAAAACGCATCACCCTTTTTCTGATCAAAATGTTGGTTGTCAGCTTTTAAATTCAAATGCCACCATTTGTACAGCGTCAGAGCACTTTGTGTAGTGCGTAAAAGTTGCTCTTAAGCCAATTGCAATGCGTAAAGGTACCAAGGATTCCTTCTCTCATCCAGGAACGAGATTGAATTCAAATTTAACAGATTCGTTCTAAAACATCTGGTGATAAAATAGATGTTTTTTTCTACACACGAATTGACCCTCATCGTGATCCAAAAGCACGACTCAAAAAGAGATGCAATTATTTGGTGATGGCAGCACAGAATGGGTAAAAGACAGCCGACATTCATTCGAGGCAGTCTCACAGAGCTGCAGTTCTCGGCAAACGTCTGGACCTTACAGTAAATCACGTAGAAACTATTTTTATCTGGAGATCTGGAAAGTCTATACAAGATAAATGAGTCTCACAGACTCATTAATCCAGACTTCCTTTGGAAGCAGTGCGTTCTTTCAAGGATGGATGAAGAAAAACAGAAATCTTTGAAATTATCAGTGAAAAGTGCCCTGATAGAGCAGCAACCGAATCAGAATAGTGTTTAGTGAGATACATAGTAGTTGAAGTGTGCAGCTGAGAATTTTACCAGTGAAGTAAATCTATGCACACCATTTATTTTCAAAAGTACCTTTATGGAGGGTATTTTGTTATGCTGCACACATAAGAGGATTGTGGTAGGAGCTGCAGTGACAAAGCAAACTCTTAAAAACAATTTAAATCAAAACTCACACGAAATACATTGAACAAAGTCTATTAAACACGCTTTTAAACAAAGTTCAGCTCCGAGAGGAGGCCTTTGCGAGAAACCAGTTCATCGTGGCATGAAGTGCGCTTCAAACGGGGCCACACCAAAAACAATCCACTCACATCATCTGAGGCCTCGGCATGGTGTCCTGGTGAGGGTGGTGGTTCGGATACCAGGGGCCAAAACTGTTCATGTAATTGTTTGGGTGCATTGGGGCTCCTTTGCCCGTCATGGAAACCTCCCACAGCTGGGGCAAGGCGGGCGAGCAGGGAGAGACGGAGCTGGTGCTGTGGAAGTGTTCTCCCTCTGATCCGCTGCCGTGCTTCATGATCTTTTTATACTTGGAGCGCTTATTCTGGAACCAGATTTTCACCTTAAAGAGGGAGAAGAAAAGAGATAGGTTGTTGTCACTGTGGTCAGAAATCAAGTTAATATTACTGTCAGGGCTTTTTGTGAGCATATTCCGCAAACATTACACTCAAAACACTTCCCATTAAAATGTCCTTGGAGCAGCAAGGACAATTAAAAAAGAAACACATAATAACTCATATTTTCATGTATGCTGTCTTTTTGAATCCCAGGCTGATGAGGTGAATGCGTGACACTTGTAACCCGTTAAAACTGAGCTTTCCTATTGTTGGCTGTTTTATAAATGCAGTGGTGCATGCGTGTGGCAGCAACAAACCCAGGCTAAAAGTGTGAAGAATAAAGAAACAGGCCCAAAAGCGCTGTGGTAGGTCAGTGGAATTTCGAATAAAGTCGTTTTTTTCCTTTTTTTTTAAACTCATTAAGAGTGGTGTGAATATTCACAAAAGAGACCACAGGGCCACACTAAATCACACAGCACGAAAGGAAACATAGCTGGGGGATGATTGTGGAGAGGACTGTGGAGGGATTAAGAATAATGTGCAGGAGCTCAGCGCAGAGGATTCGCCTCATTGTTCATCTCTTGTTTGGAGAGTCAGACCACTTCATCGTTTCCGCGCTGAACGAGCGAGATAAAGAGCGCAGAGACACCTGAAGGCCTGGGAACGTTCACCTGGCGCGTGCACCTGCTACTCTTCGAGGGGCACGCGCACGTTGGATTACCGCTGAGCGTGGACGTGCCATGTGCACGCGCAACAGAAAGGTACAGTAGAAATCCAAACCTCCCCAAAAAGACAGAAACCGAAACACAACATCTACTGATGAAACCTTTTGAAATAGATCAATAAATACATCAATGAAGTCGGCAACGCGGTGTGGTTTATAAATCAGTGCAAAGTTTTAAAAAAGTCGGCACAACCTCAAGTTTCAGTCCTGGAAAAGCTAAAATGTACTCTTTCATTTATTTTTATTTTTTAATTTGTGTGTGCGTGTGTGTGTGTGTGTGTGTGTGTGTGTGTGTGCTGTCATGCTCTGTGCAGAAGGAGCACTTCAAGAGCCACCACTGACAAGGGAAATAGTCACGAAATTAAGTAAATAAGAGCTGCATTAAAGGATTGAGTAACAAATTTGCTTTTCATCTGATGCGCAGAGGCTCTGTGATCCCTGATAATGCTGCTAATAAAATGTTTCCCAACCAGCTATTGTGGAAAGCAACAGCGTCATTTATTAGTCCATTTAGTTCCATTTATCTTGAAGTGCCCTCTTAGATTAATTCAAGTACTTTCAAAAATAATTATTAGCAGGTGCTCTGAAGTAAGCCACTAAATTATACCACACGACAACTGAAATGTCAGTGTGAAATGCTGTGCTGAATATATCAGTTAACAAAGGTGCACTTATCGGCGTCCCAATGACAACAGAAGACGTTGAACGCCCACCTGAGTCTGCGTGAGCCCCAGCTTGGCCGCCAGATCGGCGCGCTCCGGTAAGGCCAGATACTGGGTCTGCTGGAAGCGCTGGTGCAAAGCCTGCAGCTGCAGACTGGAGTAGATGGTGCGAGGCTTCCGAATTTTCTTCCCCTTGCCATTCACCAGACGAATATCCCTGTTCTCGATCACCGTGGACTTGTCGCGATCTTGAGGATGGGACAGAAAACAGGCAAAGTTTAAGCGCAGGAAACCTTTCATTGATATCTTTTTATCAAAAGACTGCAGACAAACGTCTAATTTGTCTAAAAGTGTCATTAAAATAGAATTCCAACCCTTTTAATCAAGCAAAAAATATCCAGTTTGGAACATCAAACTGTACATTTTGGTACAGTTTGGTTTCATTTTACAGATTCCACACAGAGAGAGATATAATGCGTGATGCTTCAGCTGACAGGCCATGCGTGCATAAAGAGCACCGAGGCCTGAAATCCAGTAAATTTCAGCACACCTCACACTGACACATTTCCCTCGGCTGCAGTTCTATTTTAACCATAAAGTTGAACAATTGGTTGAATTTGCACTCTATGTCCAAGCTTTTAGGATTATAATGGCCTCACGCGATATGACGGGCAAAACGTTTTGCAAGTGATTAATGGGAAGAACTGCCAAACAGGCTTGAAAAGAAAAGACTCTTTGTTCCGCGGTATCATTGCGTTAATCTGCACTAACAGTGCGAGTAAAAGTGAGTTAAGCCAAGGCTACATGGGCTATTATAGTAAGTACCCACAGAAAAGGATAGTCAATAAAATTTATGGCACCGTTTTCCTCTACCATATCACGTAAGTAGCGCAGATGGCGCTTAGAAGGGGTGATAATTGTTGTTTGTACGTTAATGCCTGCTAATATCATGCATTGCACACTTTGATCGTTAGACCCTTTTCTATTAGAAAAAAAACATTCTTTTGTTTTTGATTTACCAAACTTTGGCATCAGAAATAGAGGTGCACAGTGTGCGTAATTACGGCATGATGGAAGATCAACTTGATATCCATCAATGATACAACAGTTTGATCCCGTTTGGTTTTACTTTCTAACATACCTGTCTGCTCTAATCTGCCGTGGGACAGAGTGCTGCTGCTGTTGTGATTGCTGTGCTGGTAGGACATGTAAGCAGACGTGGGGTGAGTGTTCACAGCGCCTGGGTAGGCGTATCCCAAAGGGCGGCCATAGGACGTGCTGCCCGGAAAAGGACCCTCGTGCTGGGAATGTCCAGCAGCGTGCAAGCCATGAACGGGATAAATGTGAGTGAGTCCGGGGGAGTGCTGCTGGTGCGCCAGATGTCCGTGGCCAAACTCTAGAAAGGCCGACTTGGAGGGATCGGAGCCATTCAGACTGTCAGGCATGAAACCCACAGACATCATTAGCTAATACGCGAGTCCATAAACCCGTCGCTCATGAGTTCTGTCGGGCGGCAAAGAAAAGCTGCAACAAATCCACAATAAAGTCCAAAGCAAAGTTCGTGAAAAAAACCTCCCCACAGGAATAAATCACGCAGTGCATGTTCGCAGGTGTTCGGGAGGCGAAAACGAATAAAAGCGGGAGGTGTCCCTGTTTACATCAGAAGAGGAGCTGACATGGTTCTTCAAACAGCTCTTGCCTGCAGAGCCTCAAACACACTGCCTTCTATCAGCGAGCGCTCTGATTGGTCCTCAGCAGCCGGCTGTCACTGGAGCTCCACCGTGAACTTCATTACCATATGACACAGGATGAAGCTCTGCAGCCACGAGGCACCTCCTCCTGTAGATTATGAAATAAATATCAATTGGCTTCATTGAATTTCGATATTTCTCTAAAAACAAAGGCTACAGGGAAGCAGACCCAAAGAAATACTGCTGTGTAACTTCTGTAATGTTTCCAGCTGCAGTATTTCTGTGGAATTAGCCAAAACACCCCTTGTGGGGTTTTTTCTTAGGATTTTCTGTTATTATGGCAGTAAATGTATTGCAGTTCATGGGTATTCACGATCAAAATAATAGAAGCATTAACTGCTATAATATTTGCTTTTAATTGTTTAAATCAAATATATCAAATAGTTATTTTTCTTTTAATCCCGAGCTTGTTTCTTGGGACATTTCTTTGAATTAACCTTTTAAAATAACACATCGAAAGCTGTAATAATTCACCGAAGTGATCAGTTGTTCATATTTTGATTTAATCAAAAAAATTGACACGTATTTGTGTCTCTCGTTTCCAACAGTTTGGTGATAGATTCTGGTTAGTGTAAAGTCAGGATGAGTTCCTGAGAGAAAATTTTTGATCATTGAAGAAATATTTCCCAAACTTTGGAATTTGGCTCCTCTAATTTTGTAGAAATCACTTTAACAGAACTTACATAAATATACCAACAGAAGAAAATATATTCTAGTGCAGAGAGACGTAATAGCCTACCCAAAGGTCACAAATCATATTTAAGATTGACTGTTTTGGTTTAGTTTTTGGTGTTATGGTGTTTGTGGTCCCCTCTTTTCTGTCCTCACAAACCCCAGCTGGTCGAGGCAGATGGCCACTGTTCCTATAAGTCTGGTTCTGCCAGAGGTTTCTTCCTGTTAAAAGAGAGTTATTTCTTTCCACATGCGCGCTCAGAACTGGGATTGGATAGAAGAAAGGTTTCGGTGCAATCTGTTGGTTTCCTTATAGGCTACTTTTTTTATTTGGCTTTGTACGTACGAATTGGACTCATTTGGAATGGAATGAATTTAATTTGTTTGGATTAGGACTGTCCTACAATTAATTGGATTCTAATAGTCTTGAATTGGACTGTATCTTTGAAGTGCCTTAAGATGACATTTGTTGTAATTTGTCGCTCTATAAATAAAACTGAATTGAATCGATAAGGCTGGGTAATATTTTTTCCCCTGCTCATTAGGTTCGAATTGTCAAATGCAAATTTGTCCAGCTGAGGGTGACTCATGTGCAGCAAGCTTATTTTACAAAAAGTGATGACGTTTTTAAAAAAGCAATTGGTGAAATGCTTTAAACAGCAGCACTGTTTCATAACCTGAGGCACTGCGCTCACACATAATGTAAATGCTGTCAGAATATGGTGGCCTGATATTGATAAATGTGAATGACAAAGAATGAAAGTTGTCACGCTTTATTTTTTAACTGAAGATCAGATAAACTAAGGATTCTGCAGAATCTGAAAAGTCCATGTGGATGCAGTGTGGGGAGCGGGCAGAAACTGCTGCCACAGTTTGAAAAGAGCAACTCTCATCTGATCATTCCAGCGAATAAATGCACAGGTGGAGAAAACCACCGCAGCTACCCGAGACAACGTCGCAAGGTTTTCTCAGCTCAGTTCAATACGCATTTCCTCTGAGATGAATTACGTTCTGCATGAGCTGCAGTGAAATTACAAACAGCGTTTGGTGGGCTGAGAGTGGTGCTGAGCTGCTGTCCAACCCCGTCATTTTGGTCATGTCCTACCCTGTCTGCAGCATTAAAGGCCTGCCGAGGGGGGCTGGACCGCTTCCCGATTTCCCCACAGGCCTCAGCCAAGCATTCAGCCAGAACAAAGCCACAAATTATTATCACAGTAAAATTTCAGTCACAATAAAAAAGAAAGGGGGGAGTAATGGCTACAGAAGTTTCATACCGTGGGGAGCAAATGCATGACTTCACGCACTGGGCCTCTGTAAATCCTCAGTGGAGAATGCAATAGTGTGGTCTATTAATATTTTACTGCAACATTATTGGTGCCATCGGCAGACATCCCAAGTTCCAAAAACTCATTTCAGGGAGATGACTCAGTCTCTCCCCCCCCCCCCCCCCCCCCCCCCCCCACCCCCCCCGACAAGCAGTCGCCCTGGACGCTCGTTGAACAGAGCGTCGCTTTGGACAGACAGGTTTCAAAAGCAACCTCTCCCCACACCCCTCTCTCTCTCGTGCCTGCGCAGTCGAAACGCGCAAGTTGCACGAGTTATTTTATTGCCTGCACGCTCTCACTCGCATTGAAAAAAAAAAAAAAAAAAAACTCCCTCGAATAGTCTAAAATCCGGGATATTTTATCCGACTCGCGGGCATCCGTGATTAACTATCAATATCAGGGAGACTCCCGGACCTTCCGGGAGACTTGGGACGTCTGCATCGGTGCAGTCTTGGCAATTATTGACTGAGTGACGGGTGTTGCTTCGGAAGCTGCATTTATAACCTCTGTTGTCGTCAGGGAAACAACACTCCTGACCATAAAGTTCACAGCCTCCCTTTTTTGACACATGAATGGGCGAAAATGAACGCAAAACATAGCCGTTTGAAGACACAGGCCCGTGGGCATGTGTTCCGCTCTCCTGAGGCCCCTCAACAGCTGAAAATAGAGGACTGAGTCCTGGATGCGAGTGTGTGTCAGAGCCAAGGTGTGTGCAAAGAGACGACGAGAGAAAGCAAGGTGAGGAGGCTCTTTAAAAGCTTGTAATTATGTCTGTATTATGGGTGAAGAACAAAGATGAGCCCCGCAGTCAGGGAGCAGGGATGGTTCCTCCTTGCGGCTCTATTACTACACGCAACGGGGATGACGTCACAAACAGTCACGATCCCGTGCTCAGGTCAGACTTTCTGGCGTCTATTTGCTGCGCAGTTGGCATGAGCGTACATCTGCAGAGGTGTGTTCTTGACAGAGCTGTGCACACCCAAACACACACCAGTTGAGTTTGTCCGTCAGGCTGTTATGATGCAGAGTGACAGCATTCTTTGAGCACGAACTAAAAGCACATTCCCGAGCAGCTGCCTCGGCTGGGATGTTCCCCACTGGCACGTTATGTTCTGTAAGTAACCCTCTGTTGCTGGGGCCGAGCTGAGGCCTGGACCACTTTTGACGTCCATGACATCGACATGATGTAAAGATTTATTATCATGGGCTTAGCCCACCACATATTGGACATTAAAAAAGTCTAGTTTGTCTAGTTTCAACAGCACACTGATGAGTCCGAAGCTGAGGTGTGGTTTGCCTCAGAGAGAAATCAAAGTGTGAACGAGCCCCAAGAAACATGAAAAATATCCAATAAAACTAACCCAATTTTCCCCTACTGATGAAAACCAGACAAGGCCCTAATGATAGTCGCATTCGTGTATGTTTGGGTGTGAGAGTCCATGATGACCCAATTTCCCCCTCGTAGCTGTTACGTTAAAATATGGTGTCTGTCACAGAGACACGCTGAACAAGGCGGCTGTCAGTCGGCATCCACAAAGTCAAGGCACACAAAAGGATTGACATTTTTTTCTATATGACTGTTTTCTGCCTCAGGCAAAAAAAGAAAAGAAAAAAGAAAGAAGAAGGAGCCACAGGAGAGCAGAAGATGATCGGCCCTAATCTCTCCTCCAGGCGCCTTCACACAGGAACATCTCCACGCGGCCGTGGAGTCTCATTCCTCAAGTGCAGCCGCGCTGCTGGAGACGTGTTGCGCCTGCATGTGCTGGCACTGCTGGCAGCATCTGGTTCAGCGGAGTCAGGCAGATAAAGCTTTTGAGACAAGCAGGACAGTGTTTTCCCATTCTGTTTCATCCTGAATAAATGAACATGAAACTGGATTTTATCTGATTCTGGGACTTTTTAAAAATATATATTTTTAAATCTACAATAGCTGCAGTGCAATGGCCGGTTTATTGGTCGGTTATAAAATGGATCCCTTTGAATCAGTTTGATCTCTGGATGAATTCTAATTGAGAATTTAATTTAATATTCAGAATATTTTATTTAATATTTCACAATTTACAAATAGGTGCACCTTTAATTATGATGTTTTCTTTTAAATTTGAAACCGAATATATTTGAGGTTTCAGATTTATATTCCACATTTGACACTCTTCACCTATATTAAGCTGTTTATCCACGAATATTGTTGACTTGAGAAAAAGACAAATTGTTTGTTGAAATCTTTGTTCCTTCAAGTGAACCTTTCGACTTTTTGACCCTTTTTGATTTAATATTTCATTGCTCATTCATTTTTCCACCAAGCATTTGAGCCAAAATTAATATTCAAAATGGCGGCAAAACACTGTTAAATTTGGTCGTAATTGTGATAAGAAAATTGGGCGTTTTCTCTGCGACGCTCCTAAAACAACAGAAGTCAAAAGCGGAAACATCATATTTTGAAGCCACTTTCATCTAAACTGAGCATCAAAGATATGTAGCCTATCGTGATGTGTTATGTTTGAAAAACGGTTTCGATGATACAATTCCCCAAACTGACTAATTGTCGTGTTATATTTCATAGGTTCACCTGATTGTTTTGTGTTTTCCTAGAGGTCCACGTTTTGCTGGAGTTAAAATTAACAGTAAAACTGCAAATTACATCAAATTGAAAAAAGGCCCCGTTCTAATATTAATAAATTGAACTGAATAATCAACTATTTGTTCATTAGAATAAGTTAAAAAATAATAAATTAAAAAAAGCAGACCAGATCATGCAGTGCTCGTACAAAAAATACAACAGTAAATTAAAGGAAAAATGGAAAAAACGCTTGAAATCAAGTCCAAAAACAAAACAAAATGTCTCCGGGTGATGAATATTACGTGGGAAATAAAGGCATCAGTGTCTCCTCTTTTTCTGGCTTAAGCTTTAAATTCAGCATTGGCGTAATTGTTGCCAGACAGCGGATGGATGACAGCAGCATCACCCGCTGCCGCCGCCGGTGCGGCTGCTGCTGACGGTTTGACTTAAACTTTTAGCTGATTGGTTGAACTGACATCTAAAAAAGAAAAAGAAAAAAATAAGAAGAAGACAAAAAAAAAAGAAAAGTCTGGAATTCGTTAAGCGTAATACGCGCATATAAGCCACTGCGGTGCAACCTGAGCTCGGTGTCACGCGGGGCATTTGATTTAAACGGCATCATTTGTGGAGAGCGGCGGTCATGTGTTTCAATTGGCTGATGTTTTTTTTTTTTTAAACATCCACATTATTCGTCTGCTTGCTTGCGGCTCAGATGCGCACTTGGCACCAGTTACTGATACACACCGATTCGTACAGTTTACTCTCAGTCAGAAAGCTGCAGACTTGGGCAGCAACCTGTTTGTGTGGCTGCAGCGGGAGCCCAGCTAATGGTCAGGCGGTGGGACAGCAGTGGCACTGTTTTTTTGGGGCTTGGCTGGAGCCGCACTAACAGCGTGCGCCTGCTCCACATCTGGAACAAAGAAGCCAGTCTGGGTCTACCCTCGGTGTTTACAGCTCTGTTGTTTTTTCACACTCCTCGCAAAATCTTGCCCAAACACACATTCCAGACTCACCAGCTCAACACGAGGGGGGGGGAAATATACTATATTTTTCCACTGTAAATCTTGTCTCCAGTACCAGAAGAGGCGGGTGTGGGAAATAAAAGCCCGAAGCTGGCATGAATCAGTGGGGCAACAAGAGGGTGGCACCGGCAAGACAGTGAGAATCTTGCCTGGCTGGGATGAGTTTAAGTGAGGTCAAAAACAACTAAAGGAGTAGCATTGCAATCTGCTGACTGTCTGTTTACAAGTCTCTGATGTGACATCTATGTATGTCACATTTCTCCAGTAATTTAAAAAAACACCCAGTAAAAGTCTTCTTTGACAACAAGGCTGCACAGACAATGTCCTCAGACCATAAATCAACTCAAGAAACAATAAGAAAGATCATCCATGCCCATAAAAATCATTAGAAGGGCCCTCAGGTTTAACAAGCTTCAGATGTTCAAACAAGAAAATAACTTAAAATCCGTAAAACATTCATAATTTTTGGATATGTCTCTCGAGAGCAGCCGAGCTGACAGATGGAGGTATAGAGGTGGAAATGCTAAACACATTTACCCGGGGGAGTCGTGCATATGCACACCCAATCAACACACACCGTGACACATGGCTCGAGGTTGCCAGGTTTAGACACTGGGTCCTGTTAAAGACCGGTTTACCAGGTCCAAGGATTATCCATCTGAGGTTACCTGCCCCCTCTGGTAATGTGAACCCCCTTTTGTGGTCTGCAGGGCAACAGTGTGCAACACAGGCATCAGTGTGAGATGCCAGAGGTGATGGGGGAGACAAACCTTGGAGGGTGCTGTGTGGGCAGAGCAATGGGTGCAATCTCTGAATTGTTCCTGGGTCAAGTGACATGTCGACAGAATCATCCACCATTGTCTCCCAAGGTCTTGTTAAAAAAATCACCAGCGTCACCATGGGTTCCCAGGTTGATAGTGAAAACTATAGCAAACACTGATAACATTCTAAAAGAGAATAAATGTGTGGTTGCACATGGAGCTTTCACAGTCATGAGGTCAAAGCCCTTTCTTTATAGCTCCTCAATGAGAACAACTTGACAGGATCAAGTTCAGCTCCTGACAACAAGCCCCGGCTCTGTCAAGTGTTAAGTTCCATTGTGACCTACAATGGGACACAATGGCCCCACAGGACCTAGCCTCTACCATGCTGCCTATCAAATGTCTCTCAGAAAAAATGCGTGGCAAATTGATATCAAGATATGTGTGTATGTGTGCATCTTTTCTTTCTTTTTCTTTTTTTTTTGGTTAAACATCAAGCAGAGCAACATTATGTTAGATTGTGTTCAATTATCAATTGTTATCAATATATCAATATAAATGTTTCATGGAAGTTGAAAATAGAAAGTAATAAGAATTCTTAAAAATTCTGATAACTTTGGTATTTCTCCCACGTTCACTTGGAAACGAGGATATTTTTTGTCATGAATGTCAGTATTTTTTAACTACACAACAATGATACTTCAAGAGGCATCTTTATGAAAAAATATCAACCAAAGTGTGAGGCAATAGAATTTGAATGTGACAAGTCTACTGACTAATTTCTATGATGGTCCAAAATGGAAGCCGTGCTCAGTACTGTAAGCTTAGAGAAAATAACGGTTTCCTTTAATTATATTCAATTATGTAAATAAGAACTGTTACAATATCAGATTTTCACTACACAATTATGCCTAAAAGCATTGTTTATAACGATGTTATTGCAATATCAAAAGGTGACTTTAAAGAAAAAAAAAAAAGATATATATGTTAATCACAATTAACATCAATACCAGTATATTGCAACACCCCTAATATGAATATATGATTAAACAATATGGGGAAAAATAAAAATGATTTTTAAAACAAATATTTCTCCTTCAAAAGAGTAAAACCTTTAAAGAAAATGCAAACAAGCATTTAAAAGCACATTTTGAAGTATAGTTACACATATAGCTATAATAACTTGTGACCTTGGAAAATGATCTTTAACTTAACACCCTGAACTACACATCTGGCAAACGGAGCATTTTTGTTCCTGTTTTCGCTCTTTTTTTGGTCTCCACCAGCTACTATAGAAAAATAGTTTGTTCTTTAGCTGCCAAATGCTCTCTTGGTGCACTGCATATTACTTCTATGTAATGTGCATAAAGTAAGATTATGAGATTATGAGAGCTATTTATCGCTAAAGAAAAAAAAATGAAGCTACCCGTTGCTTCTGAAAATAGCAGCGGGCGTGAACTAAAACAGGCCATGAACCAGGAAACCAAACAAGTTTAAAGAGGCTCTAAATAGCTTAGAAGCAACATTAGTGGAGTTAACTCTCTACTGACTCGTCACGACAAGCAACCTCCTTCACTTTAAGACAGGTGTTTTGGTATGAATATAAGGCTTATGATCATAGCAGCTTTTGTTAGTGCCAAAATGTTTACATTCTTATCCAAAGAAATAATTCACCAATGAAGAGAAGACCTGTTGTCTGTAAAAGAACCGTAGATGCGATAACAGTCATAGTGAGCTCCCAAGAGAATTAAAGCTGCTCCACTGACCCTTGGCTTGGCTGGGACATTTTGCTGCAGTGCTTCAGGTGTTTAACCTTGTCATATTAAAGCGTTTGTCACTGGAGTCTTAGACAACTGGGGCCAGGACAGACCAGGCATTTGAAAAAGGCCTCTGCTCCCAGATCATCAGATTGTCAGTGGCTGCCTGAAGCCTGCCAAGAAACATCAAAGCCTTCGAGACTTGCTCATTTCATCTTTGAACCTCACCAAAACACGCCCTCTCTGTTCCCTTCCTGCCTGCATCCTTATGCTCCTTCCACCACTAGCTTTGTTTGATGATGGAAAAAGGCCAAAACAGAACAAGAAAACACAGTCAAACTGGATGGAAAAAAAAAAAGAAAAAAAAAAGGAACTTAGTTGAAGGCTTGAAGATTGGTCTTTTGTGTGATTTGTCACGTGACGTCACTGCTCTGTCAGGGCAAGGAGATCGTCTCAGTCTGAGCAAGCCCGGTCTCAGCGGGAGCAGCCAGTCTGCTCCTGGCCAAGACTGATGGCTGTGAGAGAGCTACCTGAGGCACAGATCAAAGTCAGACAGGATACATACGCCTCAGCAGTTAACTCTTTCATCCCTCGCTTATTCTACGAGTCATGACCCTTCTTCTGTCTATATCTTTGGCCTCTGACTGACAAATGCTATTGTCAGAGAATGTTATTGGACAAAAACAATTCAGAGTGTGTAAAATTTTAGATAATAGGAAATTTCCTGTCTCTCCAAGCAATCACATCAGAATGGAAAGTAGCGTGGGAATGATCTAATGTAAGTATTTCATTGTAGATTTTTACTCCTCACCTTCACTTTAGCTTCTCATTGTAAGGTCCTCTTCACAGTGGAGGCCAGTGGTGGAGGCTTTTTTGCATTCCAGCAGTGAGAGTGTGGTCAATTAAGGCATTTCCCCTCCAATCTCTCTCCCGCCAACCAGCATCCCAGCAGATCAATGGGAGAGCAGCTGTGCAGCCCATGTGTGCCAGGCTGTGAGAGCAGAGAAGAGAAGATTGGGGTTAAATCCCTCCTGGCCCTCAGATTGGCTCCATACCTGAGTCACAGCACAGACAAACCAACAGCTGTTGCCAGGCAGAGCAAGAAAACAGAAGTTCTTGTCCCCATCTGTGAAAGCACAACTGGGTTTCTGGCTTTGGTTCATTGTTTATTTTCTTAATGATTCGAGGTCAAAAGTCTATATTCTGCAGTTAGAATCCTGCACCTGAGACCAGAAAAACGAATGCAGCAACAGGTTAATTTCACCACCTGCACTGCTGCATAAAAGAAGCAGCCTCGTCTTTCGACACAGTCCTGCTTTTTTTCCCTCAGGCACTCCAGACTGGCCACTCCAAAATCAATTAGCCAAATCACATTTCACAAAAGTAGCTGAGTTCTGCTTTCAGTGGCCAGGGCCCTCAGGTGTCACAAAATCAGCTTAAAGGTGCATGCAGTGACTCTTGGTTTAAATTGTGTGGGATTAGATCAGACAAAGAGCCATAGATATCTCACCGCACCTGTGCGACTTGCTCCTCAAGGACTGTTAATGGGGGAGAGGCTTTGGTCCAAACGGCGGTTGCTCAGAAGTTAATCTCCAAGCTCTCGGGCCATTGCAGGTATCTGTTTCCACCGTTCCCAGCACCACCAAGTGTCCTGTACTTTGACATAATCGTAGAGCCTCCGTGTCACAGTGACTTCCATCTCTGGTGCCCCTTCCAAGCTCAGGTGATCAATCATTTACATGTGTAATTAGGAACAGGTGTCAAAACAGAAACTGTAAACTCTCTCAGGGACCCTGTGTGCGGCAGGCTGACATCAGACTTGGCAAGTCATGGGTAAACAGGGTCAGGCAGAAAGACACAGAGGGAAAGAAGAAGAAAAATGAGATGGTGAGATGTGCTGGCTCTCCTGACACTTTCAACTTCTTACCACCCAAGGGGTGATCTCCTCTTAAGCATATCAAGTTATGTAAGAGCATATCTCTGTTTATATGGGAACTTAAATAAGAGGCTGTTAATCCTCAGTGCTACTGTAAAGGAATCCCTGTATTTGAACTGAAACTAAGAACACTCAGTGAGCAGTTGTTGTTTGTGACAGCCGTCTAGTCTTACAACAATCGTGACAAAATGTGGGCAAAATTAATTCAGTTGAAGCTCAGCAAAAGGCACAAACACCTTACAACTGATAACTATCCCCGGACAAGTCAAACTGCCTCTGTTTAACTCAAGTGGCTCAATGGGCATCAGTCGTGCATTTGAGGCCATAACAAGGGATTACATAGCAACAACAAACCCAGCCAAGTGGAAGGTGATACTTCAGGTGAATGTGATAAAATGGCGATGGATGCTAAGTGGATGCAACAAAATTGCACCCCACTTTGTGTAAACTACAGATCAAACTTATTATCACTTTAATCTCCCTACCACTTAGTAGCACAAAAATCTCTTTACATAAACAATTTAGAGAGAAGAAGTCTCAGCAGATCCCAAGCAGTGTTTCCCACACTCACTTGTAACTGGGCAGGAGAATGCAGAAATACCAATGCCCAATAATCCACCTGTCACCTGAGGGGGATAGGTGTGGTGCTGCAGGGCTGAGGAGGGGATATGTGCAGGCTACCGTGACTTATGTGGACTCATCCAGCCGCCACCTCAGTGCCCAGGGGGGTTGAGTGGGTGTTTAAAAGAGCCTGTCTGGGGCCTAAGTTTAGAGTTTCCCGGCAAAGAGTGGCTGAACTTTGAAGAGGCTGGTCCAGTAATGAATTAGAGTATTGTCTACTTGGAAGGAGAGGCCTCTGGGTGGGACATCAGATCAAAGGAGGCCTTACTTTATTACTTGCAGCGTCAGTTCAGGTATGCAACTGGACAGAGCAGAGGGCAGAAACAGTGACCCTAAGAAAAAGGACAGCATGCAACCTGACATAAACGTTTAGGATGAAAGTTTGTTGATGCAACATTGCTTTGTGCTCATAGGTTTTGTCAACAGAGTACTCAAATTATTTTAATATTTCTTGAGGTTATGAAAGGAATAAAACGATGAGATAAACATGAATCTCCTTCTTGACCCCCCCCCCAAAATCCCTTAGACCTCCAACTGTTAAATATGAGAATCACCCCTGTGTGACAGTTTGATGAAATGTCGCGAGACTGTATTCCTCTAAACAGTTATGTTCATGTTCACATACAAGAAAAAAAGGAAGATTTTATATTTCAATACACTAAGGTTTGTGACAGTTTCATTAGCTTCAATGAAGTTGTGTTGTGCAAAATCAAGATGCTGATGCTTTCTCCTATGAGAGAACTCCAAACACCATTAGAGTAGAGCAAGGTTTATGTGGGCATACAGATGACTATCTACTTATTTTTCAGTCAGCATCTGTTCTACCTTAAGTGTATTTATGTGCTGCAAAACATTAATTTTTTTCCAAGGATGGCTATGGCACGATCTGTCCTTCTGTGCACAGTTTAGTCAAGCTACTGTTACAGCTAAACCTGGCCATTAATTGGACTATGGTCAGTATAACGCCCAATGGACCACCAGTGTGATTCAATTTGAAAATGTTTACATGCATTCAAAAAGTCCTTTTAATCCGACACTAGGGGATTTGTTTTTTTCTATTGTTATGTAGATGTGCTCACTGACTCATACAAGTTGTCTTTATTGGATGGTTTGGTTAGGTTTAGGCATGAATTTCATAAAGATTCTACTCCTTTAAGTCAAGCAGCATTGTCACTGACCATGTGCAAATACTACTAGCTTATTTTTGAGTGAATCAATATTATGTCTGACAAGTCCTATAAGTCACTACGAAAAAAACAACAGGATTTTATTATTTTCCAGATAGGCCACTTAAGAAATTATAAACAAATTCAGGCAGAAAGAGTGTATCCTCTTCTCCAAGCACCATTACATCACTACATACCATTGAATGAAGTTGCAAGAAACAACTGGCCGACACAGCTCTGAACAAAGACTGAAAACAGGTTGATCTTTCAACAGGTTGGTCCGAAGGTAGCAAAGTCCTAGTGTTTTCCTAGTGTTTTTAAAGCTCACAAATAAACATGTTCTAACTGGCTTGTTAATTACTTCTATTTAAGTACTATTAACGTCCTAAAGTCATTGCTCATTCCCAGGACTTTTGGCAGTTTTGAATTGGTGAAACTTTTTCATGGCAGGCACCGAACACCCACAAAGTCAAACATTTTGTGTGACACACTGCAGAGACTGAAAGCAATTCTTGTTCCTAGAAGTAATTCTCTGCTCCGGTCTCAGGTTTAACCCTCTCTCAGTTCAAAATGAATCATCAGTGACATCATTGTAAAGTGACTGTTTAAACGAATAAATACAGCGCCAGGAACTGCCACATTGGTCAAATTTTAATTGTGTAAATAAGAGCTCTTTATGTCAGCCTTAAAAAAAAAATCAAACAACTCAGAAGGATGAACTGAAGAAGACAAGATCTTACTAAGCCTGTATTTGAGTGAGGAAAAAATTTGTAAATAAAGTGCTGACTCATTATTACTTGTTACTATTTGTTGTGCACATTTGAAAAGAGAGTAAAGCCTTATGAGCTCGCTTGTGGGTAGCTGTCTTTCTGTTTTACTGGTGCTGAACACATTTACAAGTATATTAACTCAACCTTCACATATCAAATAATGGTCTACAGCTCAGATGTAACAGTGTATTAGGTTTTCTGTTGAATATGTGATATCAGGCCCTTCAACCTTTACAGTGGAATGCTCTGACCACTCCTCTCAGATGGCTCCACATTGTCCCGGGGCTGGACCAACCTCTCCAGGGGTCATTCTCCCATGACATTCTCTTCAACATGGAGAGGGTACAGCACACCTCCGCTTTGATGTCAAAGAGGATGGGGCAATGACGCGAGAGGCCAACACCTGGATGCAGTGGAACCAAAGAGGAATGCAGCTTAGATGTTAAAAGGCCAGATTTCCTATATGCATCGAAGTATGAAACATTTTCCATGGCAGCATGAGACAAGTTCTAAAAACACATCACTAGAATAGCATAATTGGACAACGGTGGAATACAACTTTGAGAAATGTGATTTATTGTATGTTGTTGGGTTAAACAGAATTTAAGTATGGCATTTCTTATTGTGTAAAGTATTGTTTTTTTTTCAGCTGATGGAAGTTTTCTCAGTTGTAAACACAGAGCAGGGAGCTTCAACTGAAATATGACAATATAAACGATTATAAACTTTGAAATCAACCACTGCTCCAGGGGTTAAGGGGGAATATTGTGTTAAATTCCAATTTAATGTTTTTATTTAACAATGTTCACATATGTTGAACTGTGTATCTATAGTTTAAGCTGTTTGTACTAATCATTACACTTTGAGTACAAGGCAAAGCAAAACAAAAACTGCTGTACAAAAGAGTTCTATAAACTGTTCTCAACAAAAAAAAAGAAGAATGGGTGCTTCTTACAACGGTTACTTTCAGGATCTATGAAAAACGTCCATCAGGTTTTGAAGACCCAGGGTATCTGTTGAGTGATATGTTATGAGTGAAACAGAACTTTCTCATTGCAAAACCCCAAAACAGCTCAGTTGCTTCAGATTAGCAGGTTTTACAGAAGCTTGCGGAAAGGCAGGTGAACACGGCCTCATCCTTTTCCAGGTGTGTTGGTTTTAAAGTAGCGTCTTGTTTTCATGTGAGAAAGTGCACAATCGTTATTCATTACCATAACAAATCAGTTTTCAGTAGTCTGAGGTATTCATCAGCTCGTGTTCAGATCCACAGTGATATAGACATAACACTAACTTTCATTCAGTCTGCTAAGCTCGAGCTGCAGGAATGGGCACAGCTCCCTTTTTCTTTCATTTACACAAGCTTACGGACCATAACACCTTACATGGAAATTCTGACGTTTACAGCACCAAACCACAGATAAAAAGAGGCACAATGGATCTATTTTACCAATCTGCATGGCAGCTTGCAGCTCACTAAAGTCACATTGTCTAAGTTTCAGAAAGTCATGCTTAGCAGAGACTCTGGTCCACCTCTGCCTGTAGGATATAGTTTAATGCCGTCCCTTTCCAGTTCTTACTGGGTGTCCCCTTGGAGGAGGTAATAATTTCTGGACATAAATCAGTTTCTGAGTACATGCTTTGCCTGCAGGGTAAACACTCCGCTGCTGGCATTTGTAAAGGACTTAATCACATTGTATTAGGGGATGCACCAGCATTTGAAAAAACCTGTATCGGCATGAATATTTTGGTATAAAAAGTGTATAAGCAACATTATTTTTCATTCTTAACTGGAGATGGCAACTTCTCAAATCTATCTTCCGAAGTTTGAGCCCAAATCTATTGGGGGTATGAGAGCAGACGGCACGGACATCCACGAAAACAGAGATTACAACAGGACGTCTCTGTTTGGTAAACATTAGTCATTACCTGCCTATTGTGTGAAATAATGGTGGACTTAGTCCTGCAATCGCAAACCATATATTAAAGTTCATCTATACGTGTCCATGTTAGTATGTGCTCCTGTGGGAAACTCACATAAATGGCAAATGAAGTGGAAAGTGTCTGCTGCCAGGAAATACCAAAGGTAACATAGCTAATAAAATGTTAGTGTGCTGCCACAGAACAGCTTCACACCTTCATGGACTGCCAGTTATTTGTATGTCAGAGTACATTAAAAGCTTTTTAATACAACTCAAGGATACAGTATGCGACTCAATACAGACTGCTGGAGTTTGACTTTGTGGGTGTTCTGTGCCTCCAGCAGATGACCATATAAAAGTATTGGAAAACTATGCAGATTTCAAGGAAGATTCAAGCCTGAGTTTTTGGTCCTCTTGGTTTATTTTAAGATATGTCATTGTGTGAAACTTTGGCAATTTGATATAAACATCCAGCCTTGCAGCATTTTAAACAACACAAAATTTAGATCTTTAGAATTTAGACCTTTTTTCCTGTATGTTTTTGATTTAATTCTGAACTTTCATGTTGCAAGAATTATGTTTACCTGACACAAACTACATTTGATCAGATGTTTGTCGAACCTTTTGTTTTTCCATTACACGTTTTTGAAACACAAAGTAAAGAAATAAAGTCAATGCATTTTTTTGATATGATAGTATATGTCAAATATCACAGAGAGGGTGTACGGTTAGGTTAAACTTATCTAATTCTTTCACTGGATTGGATTTGTTGCTAACTTGCCTCTTACGGTTGACAGAAGTCAAACCAATTAGCAAACGTAGACGTAAACATTTGGCAGAATTTGTTTTTCACAGAAAGGCTTTTAGCAATTAAAATTTCAATGAAAGACTAAATCAATCCTCAAATCGTTACACCTCCTCTCCCAGTGGAGAAGTCCAGCGCCACAGACACCCTCTGATGAAGGCAGAACATAGGTTCTCCATGTGGTGGATTGCTTTCCTCTGGGAGCGGATGCTCTCTGGTTGCCCATTCCTCCCTTCTGTTTCTCACCAGATGGGACTGCTGCTCAGCCACCCAGCTATAATGTCATAATTGTCCTGTTCCTCTGCTCCTCTTCAGCACCCAGGACACAATGGATAGCAGCTTAGGCAGAGTTTGAATAGGAGCTCTGGCAAGCTGGGTGGGTCCCAGATTATTCCCACACCTGCTGCTCTCACCTTAGCGCTGTGAGGATCCCTTGTATGTCACAGGCAAATTAGAAAAAGTTTTGAAATGGCCAGATACAAACTAGTTCTATATTGTGAAATATTTAAGATCTTCCACCAAATATTTCTTAGCTTTTTGGTTGTGTTTCCTGCTCGATGACAGCATTAAGAATACGCCAATTAATGTAATGATCTGAACTGGCAAAAATTCAACGGAGTCGTGGTACACCACAACAACAAACCACCTGAAATCTAGACAATCTTTCACTGAAGCTCCCCAGGTCTCAATTAGGCTTGATGACTTACCTAAGGGGAGCTTGTGTTTAAATCAACCATGGGACCTAATGCTAGGGAGGCATGATAATTGATTTTGAGGCCTCAGAGCCACAAAACAATTACTGATTACTTACGTTCGTTTGTCAGCTATGACAACAGGGGTTTCAATAAAGCAGCAGGAAGGGACAACAAAATTGCACGCAGGGGACCAAACCTCTCACTGACAAAGACGTAATGGGAATCAGTTTGTCTGTATACAAAACATAATGAGAAATATATTGATGAACTGAACAAAAAAGAAAAAGAAAGAAAACTTCTTATATCATTTATGCTATTACATATAAAGCATCTTGTATAAATCATCCATTGTGAACAACCTCCACTCATCTTTACAACACATGCACACAAACAACAGTGGGGACACAAAGGACTGAGGAACAGGTGTCCTGAACATGCAGGAGCCTCATCAGGTAAATGAAACCACACTACCATCTGCCTTGCTCACAACTATTACCTCCTATAGTTGTGGGTGAATTGATGGAGATACATTCGGTGTACACTCCAGCTCATTAAAATGATTTAGGCACTAAAAATATAGAGTTTTGAATAAGTCACTCATTATTCACCCAAATGCCTCGTATTTTCCAAGATTACCTTATAAGTCACTGTAGCTCATTTGTTGCAGACGTGACTGGCGTCACGCAGTGATGTATTTCCTGTGGGTTTGTCCCTCAGTCTAGCCCATGAAGAGATCCCATGATAAAGGCTTAAACTGCGGCCTGTTTCTTGCCAGCTGCCTCCTCCGGTCACGTTAACTTGGACCTCATTAGTCATAATCTGCTCCCCAGGGTCCTTCTTGAAAAACCTCTGCCTGGTAACTGCATAGACATGCCTCAAGCGAAATGTTCTTATTTATGTGCCTGACCAAAAGGCTAAAAAAAAATACAAATAAAGTAAAAAAAACTGGATATTTTATCTGATAGATGTACCTGGTATTTATCTTGTTAGAATAAAGCAGAAAGGAAACTCTTTCTCTCAGAGTAGAACTTCAGAATACATATATAACTTTTAAAATCTGCATGTGCATATAAATATACCGTCCCGTGGGCAGCTGAGTAGTTGTTCCTGTTTTGCTCAGAAAAGCTGGCCTCACAATTAGCCAAACTCATGATCAAGAATATGGATACTTGTACACTTCCATTTTTTGTACAAGGCAGTGAGAGAAACTGAGGAGCAAGTAATCACCTGAGGAGACCAATATGCTGTGAGCTGAGGAATTCGACTGAACTTCAAGAGACATGACAAACTGGTCGTGATGACACCGGCAGAATGACTGATCCTGCTCATACCCAAACATGTAACCTCCTCTTTGGCTGTGTAGGGACTAGCACTTCAAACGCATCCATATTTCTGTGACAGAATAAGGCCCAAGGGTAAAACAACCCATTTACCTGTAATCCGTTTAGAAAAAAAAAATAACCTGCGAGGGCTGGGCCATGTTTGTGACGTTGAGAAAGCTGCCTGAGAAGATCTGCCTTGGGAGACTACATCAAGAAAATCAGGGAGACAGGAGACAAACTGGTGCATTTTGTTTTCATGTAAGACATTTGACGGAGGGATTGTTAAAGAATTTGGACAAACCACACCCTTAAGATGAGCCGAAAAACACTGGGAAGTAAAAGTGCTTGTTGTAATTTTAGTGGAGGTCAGAATTTCATTTGGAATTCCCTCATAAGTAAATGTTAGAGTAAAATATTATTATCAAGAGTTAAATATTAGTCTTAAGAGTATTTTGGTGACTTTGCTCAGGTTGCTCACATTTCTTTGCCTGAGAATTCATTGTAATGCAGTTTTCTGCTTCAAGCCTTGAAGGCTACAATGGCCCAGAATAGCTCAAGGGAGTCACCTTCTATTGTTTCCCATAAGGTTTTAAAATCCATTTGTTTTGTCATCTTTCCCCCTTACAACTAGCTTTCTCCCCTACACACTCACTGCAGAGTCAGGAGGAATGTTGAATTAAGTCTGACCAACAATGACAACAAAAAAATTTACAAAAGCCAAAGAGCCAAACCCAACTTAGTCAGATACACAATGCCCATACTTACCTCAATGCCTCATCCTGCCCCTCCATTTCAAGCCAACCCTTGCCCCCCTGCCAAGTCAGGAATGCCGGGGGGACAGTGACCCTTTCACCCAAGAGTCTCACCTTGGTTTCTCAGGGAGATTAGGAGGTGGTAGAGGAACTGGGAGTGTCCCATGAAGCAAACTGCTGATCCCAGTTGGAGAACTTTTTGGAGAGGGACCAAGTCTGGAACGCTCAGGTCTTGAATTTCATGCTGTTGTGCAGCAACCTTGGAGGCTTTTTTTATGCTTCACCGGTTTGGCTAATATTCAAAAATGTGAAGCCAATGCAACAGCAACACAGCAGTTTTCTATTACTGAGCTCTCCATTATGAATAACTGAACGCAGCCTCATTAAAGGGGGCCCCTTCTCGGTGGCAGCACACTGTTAGCAAACATAAAAGTGTGATTGGTGAGTTTATGAGCTTTGCTTTCAAACTTGGTTTCCCTTGACTTCCGTGTTGGTGTTGGAGCATTGCTCAAAACCAGCATTGCAGCTGTCTGCAAGGCTCCCAAGAGAAAAGAACCACAGGGAGCACCACTAGGGGGTTTGTTATTCTCAGGTGTTCCTCAGGTAGTTGGGGGCTCCAATAACAGCTGTCTTGGTGACATCAGAGGGCTACCAAGTGCTGAAATCACATGGTTGATATATGGACACACCCTATCCACCCTATCTGCTGTCAATATGGCTAGTTGTATGAACTCTATATAGATTAATTTTGTTGTGATTATTGCAGACAGATATTTCCTGCATGTTTACACCATATATATATATATATATATATATATATATATATATATATATATATATTTATACATACATTGATTAAATTAAGATAAGTATGTCTGGGAGAGTGACGTATGCCAAAACAAAAAGTCTTACTGAGAGAGAAAAAGCGAGAGAGTGTTGTAATGAAACTTACTGTGCATCTGTATGGCACATTTAAGGATGACCTCAACCATATAAAGTCACAACAAGTTACACATTGGTGAAAAGACAAACAACAGCAATAGTGGCAAGGCAAGCTACTGACGCACTCCAGATTTTAAGATCTTGACAACAGCAGGGTGTTACCTCAGCAAACACAACCAAAAAAGAGAAACTTCAGATTTTTCCACAATTAAAGCTTTCACAAAGCACAGAGTCTGAAATTCCAGCACTGAGATAAAAGACTAGTCCACATTGCTCAGTCCTGATAACCAGGGTTAGCAGCCATTATTACAAAGTACTACCAGATGCTGCTGCAACACGTTCATCTGTCTGCAGGTTATCACATCTTTTCTCTTAAGTTTCTTCACATCTCATTTTCATCAAATTCCTATTATATCCAGCTGGTATCAGTTTGATCTGAATGCATGGATACAGGGGTTTCTATACTTTCACTGTAGAAATAATAGAAAGCATGCATTACTCGAAGACTTCGAATCATAATACATAGTCATGTAATACACTACAAAAGAAATTGGTGGTATGGTAAATCATGCTGGGTAATGGTTGTATACAGATGGTGATGAACTATACATGTTTTTTCCCATGAGAAAAGTTCCTTTCTTTTTTCTTTTTTTTTGCTGTGTGCAGACAGGGCAGGGCTTGTTACCAAAAAAGCAAGAAAAAGAAGGTTTTTAACTTGCCGTAAGTTGGCTGACTTTGGATCTATCAGATAAGAGTCTATATTAGTGTCAGAATGTTTGCTAAAAACCTGATCAAGTCGCTGTTGGTGAGTACGATAAGATCATTTTAGTGTTTAAACATAGTCATGACCTGCTGTGAGACTTTGTTGTCTATCATGTCTGAAACAATTTTGTTCATCCAAGTTTTCACTGATTTTTCAATATTGGTTTTTAAATGTTACAGTCTACAAATAAATTAAAAATTTTAACATCCTTGACACAGTTACCAGGAATCATCAATATGTTTGAAACTTGCCAGATCTAAGCCATCTTTGAGTGAAATGTTTTATTTTGAATGGTGACCACTAAAACAGGTCTTGTTCTCAGTTCGCTATTGTATATTCAGTCATTCATTTGCTCGGAAACATAAGAAACACGTAATAGGTCCCTAAAAAGTCTAAGAAGTATAATGCATTGCTCTCAAGTGAATATCTATTTTCTCCAAGTGATTCATTTCTGCAGGAAGCCGCAGGTTTGTGTGCATCTAGGTGGAGAGGAAACTCAATCCATCAGGGCAAGGCGAGGCGGGTGGGCCTGTGCTGTCTGACAATATCCAGACACTTTCCTGACAGCTCTGGATTCAGTGCTGACACGAGGCTGTTCCCTGCAACGTACACTGGGACCAAAGTCAATAAAGCACAAAAGTTAGCTTTTTCCTAAAATATTTAATGCAAATTAGAACCTAAGAGCAGATTCATTTTAATTTAGCAAAAAACAAACAAAAAAAATATATCAGTTTTTCAGTCTTCTAATAAGGCTTCATATATAACTGTAATACCTCACAGTAATCTACTCATGTCAGTTTAGAGTGAAAGTTAACATTTTTCTTCATGTGAATTAAAAAACATATTACCAAATGTTAGCAGCTCTGCTAACTGTCCTGAGAATGATCATAAGCATGCACTGTCTTTGTCCAGGCCCATATGCTAATCCACACAACCAGCTTCCTTTTGCAATCAAACCTTTGTAAACTTCACAACTTTAGTAAGCTGGCCTCCTTTGCTGCTTTATTTCAACTTCCCTCTGACCACAAATAGGTCCAAATCGACCCAATTACTTAGTGCCTCCTTAAATGCTCAAACCAGATTTACTGATACTCCCCAGCACTATCTGCTTCATCTGTTGTCTTCCTGCGTATCCTGAAACAGAATCTCTTGAGAGCAGGTCTGTTGTGCCACTAGGGAATTCAAGAACATTTGAACAATATGAACTGAAAGGAATTGACAGAGAACTCAGATTTAATTCCATTACAGATAAGTCTATCATAAATGCGTTTTCAAGCAAATATTAAAGCTAATTTTCCTCTGTAGAAGATAGAAGACATTTACACTCCAAAGGCATTTTTGAGGATATTTCAACAACACACACAAAGTTCCATCCAGCAGTGCTTACAAAAAAAAAAAAAATCCAGAGAGACAGTGAAGGTGACAGATGAGACTCTCCTCTCTGGGTTAGCATATGGCAGCAATCATGGAAAGTGAGGGTCTGCTGGCCCAACAGTAATTAGCAGGCGACCTCATGTTCATGTTTCTTTTAATAGCTCGACACGGCCCACTGTGGACTAAAAATAAACAGGGCAATTAGAGGCAGCAAGGAAGACCATCATTTGAGGGTCTGACCTTTGAACCCAGGTCAGAACCCATACAGAGGTGTCCATGTGGACCACCTGCATCCCTCTGGGTCACTGGGGAAAGGAGCCATGTTATGTTTATGTTAGGGGTCAGGAGCAGAGGTAGACCATTGTAGGGTAAACTAGTTGTGAGTAAATAGTGTCTATTTATATCACATAAAGAAGCTAAAGACTTGTTGAGCTTTGGAATGAAGATATAACCAATGCACCAGATGTTTGGATGTTGAAACTCATCTGAGTTCTCACACATGGGTTTAAGAGAATTCATAGATGCTACCTTGAGGAACGCAAATGTCCAACTCCAGCCCGACACTCAGTGGGGTTACATGGCACTGAAAGGATCAGGTTATTGGCTAAATTACAATAAGAATGAGTTACTCCTTATTTCAGCAAGGGTAATTATCCTTGGATATATGGCGGTGAATGAATCGAATCAGAGGCACAAAGCATGTCATACTCCGATACGATAGGTGACGCTGTACCCATTTTAACTATTGCTAATAGGGCCATTCCGGTTGACCCCTTCAACACCAACAACAACAATAAACTCAGGCATTCGAGAAAATGGCGAATGATGGGCAAGATGAAGGTACGTCCCTCTACATTTTGTTTAGGATGAGATGCTTATTGCACAAACGCGATGCACAACGGCGCATTCTCCATCGCGTTGTTTGTTTCTTTTCGACAGCGACAACAACAGTAATATCGTCTCTTCCGACTTCCGGTTCACGGCCGCGGGAAAAAACATCGAGCATGCGCAGAACGCAAAGTCTAATTCACCACGTGCTTCACCGTCTACAAACACGTTTAATTTGACTTTAAACAGAGTTATCTCTGGGTCTTAATCCGATTACGAGTAATCCGATCCAATCCAATTTCTTGTCAGATTAAGGTGTCTACATGCACTTAATAACTCAATATTATTTTAATTTAGCCAATTATCCAATCCTTTCAGTGTAACCCCACTGACTGAGTGGGCTCCTCCCTGTCAGTTCCCCGGAACAAAGTTTGAACAATATACAACATGTTCTTATCTGAAGAATTCACCCCTGATATCTCAGCATATAGAGGCATTTTCTGTTAGATAACTTGTGTGAAACCAGAAAAATACAAATGTCCAAGGGTGAATAAGAAGGTTCACTTACAACTAGAAAGCTGCAAGCAGCTGTGAGCGGGACCGAGGTGTGCGTACGTTGGGATGTGCGTACGTTGGGGAATGCGCTGGACGCTGGAGCTGCAGCTCTGCCCACACGCACGATACCCTCTGCGTACGTACGAGCACATAATAACCCCAATGCGGAGGGGTTTTTGAAAATTTCTAGGGGGCGCCACTGAGCCATTTTGCTCCGCCCACACACGATACCCTTTACATACGTACGAGGTCGTCAGGGTGGACCTGAGTGCCAAGTTTCATGACCTTGAGATGATGATAAGGCTTTGAAATCACAAACGCCATCACAAGGTTTTCACCGCCTGGCCACGCCCACACCGTTCAGAGTTTGGAAAAGTTTCTCCAGGAATTTTTGCCCCCATGTCTTAAGAGTAACCTGGCCAAGTTTGAAGCTTGTAGCATTAAATCTGTAGGAGGAGTTTGATAAAATGTGAGGTGTGGGAAAAAAAAGATGTTTCCGACCACCAGCAGGTGGCGCTGTAGGTGTATATCACTCTTTTATATGTGTGCGTTCACACTGGTTCCAGCATTCACCGTATGAAGTTTGGGACAGATTGGATAATGTATGTGGGAGTTATAAGCAATTAAATCTTTTGTGGCGAGTGATGGCGAGTCGTCAAACTTTGAGGCGTCGCCACGGCCACGCCCTTTAAGTTTTGAAAAAGTTAGCCAATGAATTTTTCCCCCCATGTCCTAAGAGTAGCCTGGCCAAGTTTGAAGTCTGTTGCATTAAATCTGTAGGACAAGTTTGATCTTATGCAAGGCGGGGAATCGGTCAAAAATGGCACGAAAACGCACTTTCCATCCAAAATGGCCACGTGGGACCATGGTGGCATGAGACTTTTTTGTGCGTCTGGGCATGATGAATGAGTGTACCGAATTTCGTTGTCCTACACGAAACTAATCCTATTAAGTGGACCATTTTTAAGCATTATAGGGGGCGCTACAGAGTCAATGAGCAACTCCCAAAAATATGAAGTTTAGATTCTTTCATGTCGTCGACTGGCAGGTGGCGCTCGCAAAATTTCCTGAGTTTTCGCATACCTTTTGCAAAGAATAAGAATAACGGAGAAAAATAAATAAATAAATAATAAACCTTACAGATACAATAGGGTCCTTGCAGTTTCACTGCTCGGTCCCTAATAAAGTTGCCAATGCTAAACCACCTGATGTAACATTTGAGTCGGCCCCCACTTAATAAAAACCCATCCACCAGCATCTGGCTTTTGTCTTGAGTGTAAAAGGCTACAATTTGTATGCATTCCCAGGACTGCATTAGTCACAGGTATTTATCGGCTTTGGCTCCGGTTGGCATTGATGGAAGCATAATTGTCAGTACTACTATTAACGCTAAGCTATCAGTACCCTAGACCACTCCGTCATTTTAGCCAAAAAATAATTCATCCAACTCTTTTCAAGCTGCTCTCGAGCGTCATACAGTCAGCACTGAAGAGACTGAAGTAATAGATAGACAGACCCACAAATTCAAGAAAATTTATAAAACACTGTTTACAATCATATTTTCCAGTTAATTTGTGATGGTCGGGCAAGGGGAAAGAGGCCATTTGTCTTTTTTGTTTAGTTTACAAACACAAATCAGCATGGACTAATTTCGTTGTGAAATGAGCACAGGTGAGCCAGCTGACAAAGTTTATATTAATAATGCTTCCCAATAATGATGTAATATTGGAATACATGAGATACATCTAAATTAAAACAACATGCTGTGGCTAAAACCACAAAACATCATGCTAATTAACTACACCAAATGACCAAATAGCTCTATTGGGTTAGCATAACTGGACATTTTCACTCTAAGCATGAATGACACTAAATCAATCAAACACAAATTCATGTGTATATGCAAAAGAAAGAGATTCACACCCTCATTTCCAAAGCAGTGACTCTTAAGATTGAAGTATTGCTTGCCTGCTAAAATAAAGCCTCTCAGGGCTATGTGTAGCTAATCAGCTACTTCCGGTTCACATAGTTGACTAGTTTTTCTGAGAGTACCTTTGAGGTTTCTTTGTAAACTATTTTTTCATCTATAAAGTTCCACTTGGGTAAGAGATTGTCAAGGCTTCAATGATTTACCTACTTTTACTTTTGCTGGTAGGAAAGTCTTGCTTAAAATTAGGTCTTAGTTTCTGAGATCTGAAAATGTATGTACAAAGTAAGTTAAAAACTGTATATATATTGGTGTTGCTAAAGAGAAGCAAACACTACACTGGTTGATAGCATCATGATCAGGGCAGCTGAAATCCTAACTTTTTCTGGTCTGAAATGAACTGTGCTCCGTCTGAAGGTTGCCGCATGAACAGCAGTATCAAAAACTTCCAATCACTGTCACTATGCTCTGATATGAAGAGTACAGACTTCTGACAGCAGACAAGTATAAATTTTTGCTCTCACAGACAGCTGAAAACTTGCTCGTCCACATCCAGTGTAGTTAGTTTCCGACTGTGAATGGCGATTTCACTCGGCGTTTTCATGCAGTGTTAGTGGGACAACAAAGAGCTGCGGCGGCTTTTGGTCTCGACGAAGACTGCATTATGTCAAACATGTCAGGTTGCCAAAGATATCCAAAGCTCTTAATTCACAGCACAAAGACGTTTCATTCCCAATCTCACTCCCCACCCATTTGTGTGCTTTCTCAAAATTAGTGTGGATTTGATGGGAAAGTCTTGAGCTTCCTTCAGCGTGACTCTGTTCCTCTGCACTGGCTATTTAGTCCGCCACAGATGTTCACATCGGCCCAAGAACAACAAGAAAAGCTTTTTACACCTGGCAACTCTCAAACAGAACTTGGCACCAAAGAACTACAAGGTTGTCTCAGATTGACCTTTAACCTCTTGTGATGTCAATGGTCCTCTCGACCAATTAGATGCTGGAAGCTGCCCTTGGACTTGCCGGGCTCTAGACACAAAGACAAATGATTCTATCAGATTAAATGTTTTTTAATGGCAGGCAGAGAGGCCAAATGTGGGTCTCTCACTAGAAGCCATATGTGCATTTCACTGGTTATCATTCAAAATGTGGCTCATTTGTGGCCAACATGTGAATGAAAGGCTAAGCTCTAGCAGGAATGTGAAGGATTTCTCGTTTGTTAACTCAGGGACACAGCACAAAAACAATGTAAATTCATTTTTTCATCAACCTTGCTGCATCATGGACATGTAACTCCAGGCTCTAACAACATGGAATCATTTGTTGCTTTGCATATGAGGTGGATTGTGGGTTCCGACCCCAGTCTGCCAAGAGAAACAGTAAAAGCAAGCCACACATCCAGAGGCATCTCTATTTTTAAACCCAAGTTTGGACCCAGAGCATGGTGCCCACCACAGTAAAGGCTTCTGGAGCCATCATGGAACCCAACACAAAAACACTGTCCCTGAGGCTAAAGCTTCAAACAGAGCAACAAGGTCAAGCACAGTTTTTTTTTGTTTTTTTTCCAAGCTTTGGTTCAGACCCTCAGTGTAGAGCCAGCTGGACTTCATGTAATGCTATGTTGATGATTTTCCACATTCACTTGCACAGACTTCTGATCATTAAACCGCTGTCCTTTTATTGAGACTATTACAGGTTGTGGAGTACTTTACCTGGCTGTGAGGCGACTTGGTGCCTCCCATGTCCGCCCCGTGTTGCCAGATTAGCCCACCATCCCATCCCCCCATCCCCTCACAGTGAAGAAGAAGGACCCCTGCACCACTTATGAAGTGTTTGTTCTTCCTGTCAGCCTTCAACTGAGGATAATTGTCTCTTTAAGATCTTGAGGGCCTGTGATCTGCCATCCATTGAGCTCAAAAGGAGGTTAAGTTTCACTTCAGGTTTGGGAGGAGGGCAAAGATAGTCCCAGATTCAACAAGGCATGCCTTTATACTGACGTGAATACATCTTTAACATCAAACAGTCGAAACTGGATTCATAAGGAAAGCAGTTGCGCGGATCGTGCCGCACCTGAAAGTGAATGACAGCAGTGAAGATAGTGAGGACATTTCAATAAGAGGTTGAGACTGGCATACTATTTCCCTCTTGGTCCTTACAGTCGCATAGGCAGCACAAATGCCCTATGTAGCAGAACAACTTGCGTTCAAATTTCCATATCTAGAACTGCTGACACCAGACAGAGTTTCCTGCTCTTTCGCCTGCTCTTACACCTGCAGCTGGTCGGGTCACATAATCAACTCCCAACGGCAGTCTTTTAGCAAAACAGCTGTGCACCACTGAAAGCATGTGGCAAATTAGCATAAGCCTCTCAACTGATCAGTGCGTCTGCACAACATAACAACATAATCATTTTCAAGCTTTAAACGCAGGCCGCTTGTTGCCTCAGCTCTCAAGGGTCATGCACGCACCCACACATAAGTATGACGCCCCTCCCTTTTTCCTTCTCTATCTCTTTATCTCTCTGTCTCACACACAGATGCACACTGTCTGATGTGTGGGTCGGTACCTCATGTGGTGACAATCTGTGCGTTGTGCTGTGGTGGTGGAGGCAGCAGTAAGTCTGTAAAAAGAGGAAGTGGTGCTGTATACCCTGGAGGAGTAGGGTCCTGAGGAAGAATGTTTATCCTGTCCACCGCCTTTGATCTTTTACTGTTAATCACTTCCTGCACACTGTATATGAACTAAGCGGCTCAGCGTTGCAGCGTCGGTCCAACAATGACATGGGGAGAGGAGGGGAAGCCATTTTGAATTCACTAAACAGGGAGAAAGTGAAGGGCTGAAGTGTACTGAAGCTCTGACTGCTATAATCAAAAATTGTTAAAGTTTAGAGTGGCTTAATATCCTTTTTGACATGTCACAGGATTGGACTCCTGGTGTGGGACTTCCAGGAAGAGCGAGCACAGAGAGTTACAGTAAATAGCTGCCATGCTTCAGACTTATGAGGCCGTAATGTGCATCTACCGTACTGTGTGGTTTGAGTGTTGGTGACAGTTTGTGGCCATAATTCCAAATCTCTGCCAGTGTTCCACAAGTCTCCAGCTCTCAATGCTACTGATGACACAAGGAGAGACTCAGAAGTTGCCTGTGTTTTTGCACCTCAGGATCTCTGTAGGTAAGCTTTAGCCAAGGAGACAAACACCATTCATAAAACCCGATATTTAACGGAAATCAATAAACAAATTCAGAACTTACAACAACGAAACGAGCAACTCCTCAGAAAACATCTCTGAAAGGTCTTGTTTTTTATTTTGTTCGAGGTGAATACAACAAATCACACTTACCCTTACTATATCACATAGATTCTTTGTATTCTTGCAGATTTTTGACTGATCTTTTAAATCTGTAATTATACTAAAGCGTGTTTATTTTCTTCATTAAAACATTTTCTTAAAGTAAGGTTTGCAAGAAACTTGAGAGATACACTGACTCGTTATGAGACTGTTAATTAATCTTTTACTCTACTTGTTGTCTGATCTGCAGTCAGTTTGATAGGGCATAAGCAAAAATGACAACTTATTTTGATGACTTACTGTATCTCATTTCTTCCAATCTGTCTTATCCATAAAGTCCACGGTTAGACTCACAGTTGTGACTCAATATGATGATGTGATAAAGGCTTAACTTTACAATTAAATGCCTTAGTGAAGGGGCCAACAAAAAAGGTAACGGACAAGACAACAGTTTTTGCTTTGTTTACAGAGAAAGTATAGAGGTGGTCTTAGCCTATGACCACCTCAATACTTAAATACCACTTAAATATTGGCCACTTAAATACCTGCAGTCATTGCTTGTAGGTTCACTAATATCAATTTACAGGGTATTGATAGCAACATTTATTTCAATGATAAAAATGTTGTGTTCTTATTTAATTTGATTTAATTTGTTGATGTTTTATAAGCTCTCACCATATAAACTGGCAAGGCCACAGAGGACTATATGCAAGGTTTTCTTTTTGTGTTTTCTGTTTGTGTGTAGTGAGCTTTCATGGTTGTGATTTTAGTTTTGTTATGTAAAACATTTGGTTTGTAATGTGTTGTTACAATGTTGTCATGACTTTTACAACTATCTCACGTTCCTTTGTATTTTCTGAGATATTTTTGACCTCTTTGTTGTTGTTGTGCTTTCTTAAACTTTGTTGTGTTTCTGGTTTTGCTGCTGACTTTTTTGCACCTCAGGGCCATGGTGCCAACATGTCCCCATTCAGCACACCTAACTCTTGCCCACCTATTCTCCTGAGCATCTGAGAGCATTTATACAACTGTGGAATTCAGAGGGTCTAAACCCCACACCTGGCAACTGAAATCACAGTCTGCAACCAAGGACATTCGGACTTAAAGAGGTTCCCTCTGACCTCCATTCAAACCCCTTCTCCACGTCTAGCTAGTTTGCACACGCCAAAAACTCACATGCTCTCTGTGCACACAATGACATAAGTCTGTGGCAGTTTGAAAAGCACCCACTGCCTACTGTGGCAGTTGTCTCACAGTAATCTGGCATGTGTCAGTGGGTGGATGCACCGCTGAAAGACAAGTCCTTTGTTTTGTTGTGATCGTTGCGAATCATTGTTGCTACAGTAGGGCTGCGTGTGTCATGAACTGTTTCGAAGAAAGAAAAAAAAAAAAATTGTCAGCAAAAGATAAGGAGCCATCAAGCAACCAAAAGAGGATTTGTGGATTGTGAATGTTGGGTAGTGCATGTGTTTGTATTGATGGGTAGGTGACTCAGTGTAACTTGCATGAGTGTGTGGTTGGAGCTTTGTTTTAAAGGTCTCTCCCATCAGTCATCCAGCAATGCCCTGCAGCTTGTTCTGTAGCATGCATCCTGCCCGAATAGGCCCTCCTCTCTCTCACTTTTACTAAAACTATGCAGCATGCTCACACACACCCCGTCGAACAACAAAAGTGGAATCATAGTTGTGGGGGGCAGTCATTGTTGCTTTCCTGCAAATACAAGCTTCCCCAATGATGCCACAAAGTTTTCACGGATTCTCTGACACTTAAACAACATCAAAACTTGAAAATCCAAAAACTCAGAGAGCAACAAGCACGAGAATTCCTCAGACTCAAAACTATCCACATTCACCACCAAAACATCCTTACACAACCTGTGAATTCACCAACCTGAGTTGCGTCTCTGACTCATTTTGTGCAAGTGTCATGTTTTTTGTCTGTGTGTTTTCCTGTAACTGGGTGCGTGTGTGTCTGTGCGTGTGTGCCTAAATCTCTGACAGGGCTTGCGTGACTAGCGGGGAGTGTGAGCAGAGAGTGGAAAGGTTCCTCTTCTGCCTTAGGGAAATAGCAGTGTGTTGGGCGCATTTAACCTAATTTAATCCCACAGAAACTTTTAAAAGGCCACGTAAAACAACAAGCTCTTCTGGTTTGCTGCACACACGTGCAATGTCACGGCGCTACCAACGCGTGAACACTGGTTTCCACTGAAGCCTTTTTCTATACCAGATAACCCAGCCTTAAAACTTTGTTGAATTTCGGCGTGTTGTATCTTCAAGTCAAACTGGAAAAATGAAAATGGCACGCAGCTCTCTTCTCATCACAACAGGTTTCACAGTAGCTGTCTGCCTCTGGGTACCATCGAGGTGAGTCAGACCAGGACTGTGCAGGGTGACTCACTGACTGTCGGTTCTCCACACAAATTTTTTTTTATTTCAAACATTATTTATTTTATGAAACTTAACCAAGTTTCCGTAGTTTCTGCTTGGTGGCATGGTAACACATTTTCACACCTGTAGGTTGCTCTGTAAACCACAGTCTGCAGTGCTTCTCAAACAGCTGGGGGTTAAGTGTCCCATTGGACAGTACCAGGAAATGTCTCTGTTATGAGGGGTGGGGGATTAGTTTTTCTGCTATTAACAAAAAGATCCCTTGAGCCTTTCACATTTCGGTATATATATACTGTGGACATTATAGTCACAATGATGACACTGGCGATGGGACTATTGTAAACTGGGTCTCAGTTCCAGGTTTTGGATTAAAATCCTCAAAGTAATGATAGTAGTTCCGTATTAAATACAATGTTACAGTTTTTTTTTTTTCAACTGCCAGCAAGCATCAGTTGATACTGAGGCCATTTCTCCAAAACTGTTGACATACACTGCATCACCTGCATGCATCATGGCGAAGCTGTTAATCTCAACTCAAAACTCACTCAAAACACTAGAATGTATCTCAAAACAAGATTGTACAACCATTACACTGGTAAGACTGGTCGCTGAGAGTCGCTGAGAGTCGCTGAGAGTCGCTACAGCATAGTGTAGTCTGACCAAGATTTTGAGGATTCTTATTCTGCTTCACTCCTGCGTTCGGATAGAAATTCTCAGTACATAATCTCATGTCTTTTCCTTCTAGCTGCCATTATTCTCTCAATACCAGCCTGGCCTCTATCCATTTTTCTGATCCAAATTATTTCAGAATTATTCTCTATGGAGACAAGACTGCGAACGGGACAACTTAGTACACTGTATTTGGAGAATTTCTTGCTTTTATTGTAAAAAAATCAACAATAGTCACCTGTTTCAACACGTGTTGTGCAGAAATTCCCATAACTGGGCCATTGTTCTTGGTTTACGTTTCTTTATTTTTCATTCAATGCATTTGCAGAAGTTAAAGAAAGAAGATAAATCTTATTTTATCCCTGTTACTACAGCTATGCTGGCAGTTCAGTGATAATAATCTTATCCACTGTGGTGAAGACAGTGCAATCAACACGATAACCCATTTATGTTGTGGTGTTTCCTGTGGTTACTGGCTTAAATAAGCATGCAAACCATACCAAACAGCACAAACTTCTCTTGTGTGTCTAAAAACCATGGTACAGATTTACTAAAAACAAGCTTTCAGACGTACAATAGCCTCTGTTTGCACTGACTGTGTTACTTAGCTAACACCACAATTAAGTCTGTCCCTGGGGTGCCGAGCATTTGTGAGGTTTGTTTGCTGCAGTACCCCAAAAATTTCTCAGTAATCAGAATGTGGGTAGAGCTGTGGTGTCTTCTTGGGATGTTCTGTTAATGTTGTTTGTGTTTTTATTTGTCTGTCCAGAAGTGGCAGATGTTGCTGCTCACGCTAACTGCACAGATCTGGTCTTCACGCCAAACAGAGGCAGAGTGCAGTTACTGAACAGATCACAGGCAGCATGGGAAAATTCACAAGCTGGATATCTATTTGAATTTCTGATGCATTTATATTGACCGCTCCATGATAATTCACGATTAAAACAATAAACCAGCCCGAGCATTAGACTCCCTTTACTGCTGCCTGAACTCTAAAAATGCATCTCAGGTAATCAAAATGACATATTCAGAAAGATCTTTACTTACATTAAAAAAAAATGACTTTTACCTTAAAAAGTCTTGTATATACCTCCTTCTACAGCTCCCCAGGCTGCAGTTTTGCACCCTAAATTCTGTTCAAACACTATTGACTTGAATTCATAACATGACCACACAGCTTGCAATGTGTTGTCATTGTTAGAGAAACCTCGTGATCTTTAGTTCAGACAAGTCACAACCAGCAAGTTGGCAGGGCTGGTCTTTTAGGTTAGTTACAAATGAAACCCCTGGCATCTGCTTGCATCAGTGTTCAACAGAGACTGTTGTCGCTACATCCCTGTTCCAAGATGGAAATGCTAATCCATGGCATCTATTCTTTTGCTCATAATATGTCTGCTATAAAAATACATGGACACTTTAGAGGAGCTCTTTGATGTGCACAAGAGCGTGTGAGAATCTAATGCAGAGAGGTTTAAAAGGTCACAAAGACAGAAGCACCGTACAGGTAGCCCCAAGCTAGTAGGATGGGAGAAAAGGGGTGGGTGTAGCAGAGATAGAGTGGGTCAAAAAGGGTGGATGGAGGGAGGCACCCTGCTGTTTCTCAATCCAAGCAACAGGTGGAGGGGGCTGGTCTGTGAGTTCAAGCAAAATGAGAGCAGGGCCTTGGGGAGGGGGGTTTACCTGCTCCACTCATGTCCTGACAGGTTAGACCCCCCCACACACACACACCTTCCTGGCAACAACCCCAAACCTCACAGTCAATCCAGTGCCCGCATAGCACCCAGAATTCTATTTCCTCCATCTCAGGGTTGAATCTGGTCAGTGCAGCCCCCCATTATGTTCCAATCTGTGGGCGGATGTGCGGCAGCTTAAAGATTTCCATCTGCTGTCCTTGACTCAGTGCAGGAAGTAGAGAGAATTGTGAATGTTGAGGCTGTGCTTCCCGGTTGATTTTTTCATGCTCAGGGCTGGAGAGCATCTCATGATATTTATGTTGGAAGCAAAGAGGAGTAGTGATACGGATAATGTTGCTGAAAAAACAAACTCCTTTCTTTCTTTCTTTCTTTCTTTCTTTCTTTCTTTCTTTCTTTCTTTCTTTCTTTCTTTCTTTCTTTCTTTCTTTCTTTCTTTCTATCTATCTATCTATCTATCTATCTATCTATCTATCTATCTATCTATCTATCTATCTATCTATCTATCTATCATAAAGCATTAGATAGCTGGTTAGCTAGATACTAATGGTTTAAAAGTGGTAATATATATACAAACCTTTATCACATTAAAACACTCTTCAGCTTTTAATTTATATCTCTGGGGTTGAATTTGACATGGTTTGGGTCACAAGTCTTCATTTTCTCTGCTCTAAAATGCCAAAGTTGAGCTGGGTGGAGGTTTTCATTTTTAAAATTGTATCATTTTTTTAGGCTTAGCTTGATCTTCGGTTTTTGCTAACATTTTGTCCTCTTTATGCCTTTAGATATTCATCATCCATGGACATACAACAAAACACTGGTCCAATCAGCAGCTATTAAGTACAACAAGAAAACACCAAATGCACAGACGTATCGAGACATGGTCACTTCTAATCAGCTTTCTTACATGATCTTACTTTGGCTGCCTTGCCATTTTGTTCAATGTGTTTCTGTATTCTACCCTGCAGGAGACAGGGAAGTGGTCACTTGGTGCTAGTAAACACAGAGCTTTTGTTTGTGGGAATTGGCCTCAGGTGCAGTTGACCTCTGACTTGTAAGCCTGCAGGTTGAACAAAGGGCCATTAGAGAGAGCTGGGCAGACTGACTGAGACAGAGTGGTTTACAGGGAGTGCACAAAGGTTCAGGGCTTCTGAAAGAGGAAGACATAACTTTGGAATTTACTTCTGAGATTTTAAAAAACAACACACTAAACGTTTTAAGCCCTAATGTCATAAGTCACTGTTATCACTGAATGAATTAAATAAATCAAATGATGGGGTCATACCAAACACATTTGTCTTTTCAATGTGGTCTTTAAGGGACAGCCACCCATCAAACAAGTGCAGACAGCTGCTATCAACACTTGTGAATCCAGACCAGGTCACTTCATCATCATCTGATCACTAAAACAAGGTTTTCTTGGAAGTATCCCTTGTCCTCTTATCACTGTTATAGAAAAGTAGAGATAGGGACTTTATCCTTTGGGCCATAACTGGTGAAAGGTAAGTCAGAACCAGGAGCTGCGCACAATGCCTTCAGTCACTTTCAAGGGAACAATGGGGTCACTCAGTCAGAAAAAAGGGTTTGTTTGGGGGGGGGTGGGGGGGGGGGGGGGGGGGGGGTGCAGCCTGTTGCTGACTGCCTTTACACCTGAAACTGACAGGTGGGTAATAGCTGGACAGAACTCTAAACAACAGAAATCTGGACTAAATTCTCTAAATAGATTTGTTTTCATATGTGGCTACATGTCTGTAATACTTCTATTTATCATTTTACTCCAACCATTAGAGGACATACTGTACTATAGGAGCATGAAGCCCCAGTTCAGCCCTCCTCTCATCTCCTCTCGCCTCCATCTTTCACTCCACTCTGGCTCAACACTGCCACCCAGTGATCCCAGATGGTGAAATAACATTACCCCCTCAGACATCAGGCTTCAGTCCTGAGGCCTGCGGTTAGGTAGACAACATGACCTCACTGCCAGGGAAATACATAGGACAGACTGGGATTTTCCACTGCACCCTGAAGGGGAATACATCCAGACCCCAATCAGTCCTCACATGATGAGCTAACAAAGGCAAGTGCTTGACGTAGCCCCAAAAAAAAGCATGCTGTGGTCATCTTGTGTATGTATTTCTGTAAATGTCATTTATGGTTCAGAGTTGCTCTCAGCATTGAGACTTTCTCCAGCACTGTTACGTTTGTTAAAATGGTCATTTTGGTTCCTTAATTCCTAAACGTACAGTGTGTGGAATGCAGTGACACCAAGCAGCACAAATCGCTAATCAAACACAACTGAATATCTCGTGCCTACGATGACTGCAAAAAACATAATCATATGAAAAGCCTCTGGAGTTATTCTTTAGTTTTACCCTTCTGGGCAACTGTGGTAACATGAAGATACAAGAAGGAAGAGGCGTAAGGATGCAAAACCTCTGGATATAATTTGCTCTCTCTTAGGTAATGAAAACACAATTATTCTTACTTTCACACTAATCTTCACCAATGTTATCCTAGTTATGAATATTACACTGCATTTCTCCAAGCAGATCTTTCAAAATGCTACATGCTGGAACTTTGGAACATTTGACACAACAATAGTTCACCGTAATCTGTGTCAGCACCACAGCGAGACAGGCATTTGTGTTCTTAATATGGATCCAAAAATAAATCTCTCCGACGTAGCAAAACCTCAGGCACGCGTAAAAGTGACTGTGTTTCCTTAAATGTGGTCAGTTGATCAAATGACACTGACTCAATATAATAATCACAGCAAAATGTATAACATCTTCTGGTTTTATTCTACAAAGGCAGGTATTAACAGGTAATGACAGGTAATAATGGGTTGTATCACTGGCTGCCCTCATTTGTGGACAGGCAAGTAAACTAGCTTAGAAATGAGTCATTTGGGAGGTATTAACTAAATGCTTCTGCTTAATAGAGGACACTTCATTAGTGGTTCTTCTAAGAGGAAGGGGAACGCCGTCAAGATGTAGATGTAATTAGGGAGGTGGAGGAAACAGGAGCTGAGGGAGGCCATCATTCCTCGAGGAGATCTGAGATACGGCAGGTAAACATGGTTGAATAATTAAAAGTTTGAGAACACGGCTGCTGTGATCCCAAACTTTAGTTGAATCGTATTTTATACTGACACAGACAAAATGCACTGTCCAAAAATTATCCTTCATGATAAGAGTCATATTCTTTACGGAAGCAATGATCAGTATTTTTGTAATGGACCAAATGATTAATGTACAAGTGAGTGCACTCATAATGTAGTAACGAAAGGTTTATACAGTTTTATCATTTTAAAAAAGATTACATTTTAGATATCTTGCAGCTTTGCTGTTCGGAGCCTTTTCTCTGCCTCCATATTGTTGTTTTAGCTTGCAGCAGGTACAACGCCGAGTAGAAAAAAAAAAAAATATATATATATATATATATATGACACAAAACTATTAGGTGAACATTCTGGCTTCTTAATACTTACCTCGTACATTTTTTGGAATTTTCTTTTATTTCTTATCAGACTAAGCGCAGGAAATAATCATGGAAGCACTTAATTGTGAGGAAAAATACATAGATTCATAAAAAAAAGAAAGAAAGAAAATCGCAGTTGCACCTGTTCTGGTTTTTATGAGAACTTGAATTCTTTCACAGGTTCAATCACTCTTCAGAGTGTGGGGATTTGATCATTTCTGCCAGGAGTTGCAGGCTATCCCCTGATAACCTCTGAAAATCTACTCTACCTGTTAGTTCTTTTTTGCTACTTTTAAAACTAAATCATAAGTAGTGTATATTATCAAGTTCTATGCGAAATATATATTTAAAAACGTGATATTTTTATGTATTTCACTTTTTTTTCTTTTTGCTCATTAACTTCTTTGACCTTTTTTTCCCACCAGCACTACCTTGTGTACTTACAAACCCTCCACTTAACTGCAGACCTTCACACACACATGACTTTGCATGTGCCTGAACCCTTTCAAACAACACTTTTTGTTCTGATCCTCTGCTGTTCTACACCTTGTAGGGATTACAGGTGTTGGTTTTCTTTCCACTGTGCAAGAGGAACCGAGATCCTGCTACTAGCTGCCTGAGCATTTGAATGTATGCAAGAACACTGGAAACCTGATCATATTCAATAATTCATGACAACCCTGAAACCCCTTCGCCTCCATCCATTAGTTCCTTTAAGACCTTTGGCCTAACACTACTTTGTAACTTCTTGAAAACAAGAGAGCATGTCTCTCCATCACCTCCACTAATGCATGCCGCTGCTCTTTGCATTGACAGTGGCTTTTAATGCACCCCAGCTCTGAGGCTAACTGATCACCGTACCTTCGTGCACATGACAATTTTTTCTAACTGTGTAAGCTGTGTAAGCTGTAACTGTGTCATTTAATTTCCCTCTGGGATAAATAAAGTATTTTTGAATTGAATTGAATTGAAGCATAGGAAATAAGGAGAATGGTATTAAGCAGGTGTTAGTCTGGCCACACTTTGTCTCCATCCATCCATCCATTTTCTATACCGCTGAATCCGTCGGTCGGGTCGCGGGGGGGCTGGAGCCTATCCCAGCAGTCAATGGGCGAGAGGCGGTACACCCTGGACAGGCCGCCAGTCACTTTGTCTCCATTTACTTAATTAATGCGTTCTTCTCTCTTCTGCCATCCACACCAGGGGTATACATCCTTGCTGGCTATGCAGTGGTGGTGGGGTTGGAAGTGACAAGCGAGCCTGCTGATAAATAATGCACACAGCACACCTCAGAGTGTGACTAATCCAAACCTCTTGACACAAGATGCCCCAGGTTTAGTGGTGATATTAGCTCTGACATTTCCAACGCTCTTGCACCTCTCGGCCGTGGAGGTGCTTGTGTTTGTGTTACAGTGTGAATCGACGCATATGCTATGATCGCGGCGCAAATCAAATATTCCATATCAAATAGTTTGTCCATCTAGAATAACAAGCTGGCAGCACAACAAAGAATAAATCCAAATGGAAACATGCCTCGAGCACCGGGTGAACTTAGGACTTAGGTTCATTTGAGGTTAATATGCTTACATTGTGTCAGTGAGCCAGAGTGCCGCCCTGTTCTCTGTCAGTGATGACAATAGCATTGTTAGAAAGAGAATTTGACAGTCATCACACCCAAAACAAATCAAACAACTCTCAATCCACTGTCCTGACCTTACATTTGAAGATAGCTGCTGTTTTAATTTAAAGAGTAACAACACAGGCTGTGAGAGTTGTTAGGCCTGCAGCCCTGAATGTCCTCTTAATAGCTCCAGATCTCAAAGCAGAGAAAATATAACTGTTCTATTCTAATCACGAATAAAACCTCAAGAAAGAATGAAATAATAATACTGTATCTTTCCTCATAAACAAAGCAGGCTACTTCTCAGTTTGTATTTCATGCTTGCAGCGCTGCTTCAAACTACCTGGCACCCCAGACTGCCTGTGCCTGACACTGTTAGAGAAAGCGTTTGTGTGTATCAGAAAGCAGAGGAGGTGTAGATGTGCTTCACCTGCAAGCCGAGGTTGGTGAAGATGAGGGATCTTTATCCGGCCAGTCTTCCTCGTGGTTCTGAAAAGTTTTATAACAAGGTACAAATGACTATTTAAAATAGACCTAATCTCACATGCGGAAAATTCTTAAATCGCAGAGGATGAAAAGAAAAATAAACAGCAAATAAAAAAAACAACTAAATAAAATAGACAATGAAATAATGATCTAGGGTATAATAGGATATAAAGTTATAATATAGTTTGAAATACAAGCTGTGCAAGCTGAATAAAAGGCAGAAGTTGAGCTATTAGAGCAGAAGTCATCACGACCAAAACTTACTGTAAGGCACACGTGTTGTGTTAAAATATTTTGGTAAGTCTGAGCACATATAAAAGCAATCAATACATAATGTGCTTTTTTTCTATGATGATGGCTTATCATCAGGCCAAAAAATTCCTAATTTTGAGACGGACTGGAGTGACAAGAGAAAGGAGGAAAAAAGAGATGAAGAAGAGCATCAGATAAATGAGACGGAAAAGGTGGACAGATGAAGTGCAAGTTAGCACAAAGTTCCAAAGCAACCCATGCAACTCAGAGAGAGGTGAGTGGCTTAGGTATGTGTTGGTAAATTGAACAAAGCTTTTACAAAGTACCTCGCCTGCTGCTAACAATGAAAATGACAACAAAGTTGAACGAGACCTCACTTTGCACTAATTTTGTTTTTGTTTCATGTTGCCAAAGAACAACTAATCTTATTTTCATTTCACTCATAAATAACTTGGAAATAATGCAACTGTCATATGAAAATCCCCAGACTTCTTGGTTGGGCCAAGACCCCAGTGTCTCATGTTGCTAGCAACACCCCTGCTTCAGGCAAAAACATTGAATTTTTCAATTCTTGACACTTGAGATTTGTGACTTTTCTGCTTCCATTGGACCTTTAAGAAGAATGGGAAGAAATGCACATTTTTGTGTTTATTTGACTAAATTCTAACCAATCTAGCAGAAATTATCATAGCATATTCAGTGAGGAAAATGCCTCCCTGGTAAAATGAAGCATGAAAATTAATGCAGGCGAGTACCATGGAGTTATTAGTTTAAGAATAATTGTTAATTGTTCATATCTAAAATGGTACTGCTGACCTAAAAAGTAGTTTAATATGAAAAATGTTTGGAAATGGGAAATTCTTATTTTCACTTTAATTATCCGAGCAGGAAGTCACTGCTTGAGTAACGCTGACACACATGGAACTTACTTTTATTTCTACACGCAATCTGAAGGTTTTTGCCTAATTCACGGCACAGTTTATTCCTCAAAGCATTGTTATTTTTAAAAAAAGAAATAAACTAAACTTGCAAAGCAAAAAAAACAACCAAAAACAGTTAACCACAGTTATTTATAGTTCTTATTGGTGCAGATAATTGGCAGTTAATGGAGCAAGTAATGCCATAACACTCAGCAGGTCTCAGTACACTTTACCTCCTGCAGGAATGCAGGTTTCCCTTGATAATTGGGGCAATTAGAGATTCCCCTGCTGCACTATCTCTGGTCATGGAGGAACCCTGCTATTACTATTACACAACTCCACCAGGAAGACAACGAGCTTATCTTAAACATCATATCAACTTCCCTTGGTTAGGCTTTTGCCTGAGCCAATATACGAGAAGGAGCGCTAATGCAAATTATTGACAATAGGCAATAGGTCAATTACAGCAGAGTCACTGTTATTATGAGACCTTATCTGCAAGTAAATACGCAAAGCTACTGTTTAATTTTGACTCAGCACAAATATAACACAAATAAGGAGATACATTTGCAAACACTTCATGATTGACAAAGAATGCAGTGTTGTCACTGTAGCTAACAAAGGCAATAACTGACATCCAACAGTCAGCCAAGTTTTCAGGCTTTAGGATGTGACATGGACACTGCAACAGTATGAGTTACTCTTTCCCTTTCTCTTGAAGAACTGTTTCATCTTGTGCCTCATGACAGATGATGGCAATCATTTGCTTTTGTTTACCAGGTAATGCCGGCTGTCACTCGAAGACCCCACAAATTCTCCCACACGAGGCTTTTTTCTCTGTGTGAAGGCCCCTCTTTTGTCTTCAAACCAACAAAGAGAGATTAATGCTCCACACACACCTCTACCTCACATTTCTGCTTTGGGTTGGGAACAGAGAATAGACTGGAGGATGACATGGGAGAGGAAAAAATACAAGAGGAATATTGTAAGTGAGACAGTATCGTTTCAACATGACCAAAAACCAAAAACAAACATGGGATATGTAACAAAAAGCTCAGGCCTAGCTAGCAGCGCAGGGGTACCCCTCAGATCCAGTATCTCAACCAAAGCTCTTGTTTTCCAGTACACAGTGACGGAGACAGCAGACACAGTAGGTAAGTGTTTGTGTCGGGCTAGGCTAAGCCCCTTAGACTCTGTTAGTCCCTTGACGTCTTCTCAGGTTCCTCAGGTTCTCAGGGTTGGACTTACATTCTGTTCCCTGAGCGCTATCATGACACTGGCCCTCAATGGCCACAAACACAAACAGTAATTGTGATACACTCACACAAACAGGCCTACAAGCACAATTGTACACACACACTCAGTGTAACACCCCTCCCTTTGCACAGCGAGCATCCCAGTGGAATGTAGTGGTGTGTGTGTCTGACGCCACGCTAAGCCACCTCAGTCCTGCTGAGGAGTCTACTTTTGCAAGCCCTGTCGTCTGCGTCTGGCCATCACAATCATGAGAAAATCACTAGGTGCCTGCAGGGCACATCTCCCAGGTTACAGGTATGCCTGTTGACACATGCCAAATCCCCCTCTTTCTCCTAGGTTGGTGATGAACACGCTGGAACGCCCTGTCTAAACCGCAGACATCACATAGGCCGCCAGGCAGGGCAGGACATGTTGGGTCACGTGATGAAACCGCTGCCTACGTCGATGCCTCGTAAACATGCATGACTGCAAACCCAAGCGCTGTGCTCTACCTGCACACCGAACACACGCACACACTCGTGCATTCTGGCCGATTACCAACGTAAGGTACCGCTGCCCTCAGGGCTCCCTACGGCCTGCAGTGAGCTACGGCTAGGCCCGATCACGTCAAGCTGGTGATGGATGGGAGCGCTGGCACATTCCTCTGACAGGTGATGGGAGCAGCTCCTATTTGATCTGCTCCAAGTGCAGAGAGAAGAGGAAGGACCACAGAAAACAGCACTGCCCTACATATGTCTGTGCTGACAAACATGTGAGGTTGTAACATGTAGCTCCTGATGAAGATGTTGATATGAGGTGAAGAATATTTCAAATAAAGGTGACAGAAGGTGAAGAAGTACAAAGTGCATTCATTTATACTCCCACTACCTTACACTTCAGAGGAAAAATTTGTGTTTTCATGTTTGGAATTGATTCAATAATTGAGTTAAATTGTTGATGATCTTATTACATCCTCCGAAGTCCTCCATTATAAGTTTGAAAACTCAATGTAAACCTATATCTATGTAAAATGACATAAAAACGTTTTAAAAATGTTTCAGAATCAGAAAATGTTGGGATAATGTTGGGAAAAAGCCCTGATTTTACAGGGACTTTTCCTTCATTGCAGAGAGAATGAATCTATAATCTTTCATGTTTTTTCTTGTCAACTTGACTTATCATTTTATCTCATTTTAGGGGCGCAAAATTCCAAAAAAAAGTTGGAAGAGAAAAGCCTTTGCTCCTCTACAAATTTGCCATTTATTCTAACAACACATAGAAACAATTTGGCTTTGAGGACACCAAGTCATGGAGAGTTTTAGTCATTACTTTGTCCCATTTTTCTTGCAAACACGTCTTAAGGCATGCAACATTGTCTTTTTGACAAATGCAAGGAAACCTGGAAAAGATGTCTTGAAGGCAGCATATGTTGCTCTAAGGGTTGTATCAGTGCCAAGAGCACTGATACAACCCTGTATCATCACACACCCTGACCCTAATGATGAATGATGGTTCTTGGTATAGATCAGAGATCACATGTGTCCAACTTTGACTTTCATCCTTGCCCTTTGCACACTGCCATTCCTGACGATTCCTTGAATGGTTTGATGATACAGTATTATGCAGTGTAGAGGGAGAAAAATGGGCCAATTCCGTCAAATCTTTATTTGATAAACATTGTTTTCAAAGAGTTCAAAGATTTTCTCACACATTTACTGACAAACTGGAGATTCTCTGCTCATCTTTAATCCTCAAAAAATTCAGCCCGTCATGAATTAATATTTTCCTACCAAACCATGAAAAGTCGCCTGTTGACATCATCTGTGTGAATTTATGTTATTGTTATGATATACCTAATTAGCCCTGAATTATCCCTGCCACAAATTGTCTGTCTTTTTACTGTATCACTGTGTTCTCATTGTAAATTTTCACAATGAAACAAAAGTAAATGTAAGAATCACTGCTTTTTATTTTTTCATTTCCCAGAGCAACTCTTTCTAAACTGGGGTTTGTTTTAAAAGTAAAATTACTGGTCTGGTCCCTCTGGATGATATATAATCACATATGACATCATTACAACTTCAATATTTGAGCACCAGGGTGCAAGCAGAACATTACTGTTGTAGATGTTGAAGGTGAACCCAGTTTAATTCAGTTTATGTTCAGTTTTATTCACAGAAATACTATTTACATCCATGGGGTCTTCAAATAGTAAAAGGAAAGGGGAAAAAAACAAAAAACTTATGCACCAATTCATTTGTTTTGGGGAGATATTGGATCATTTTAACATTCATAGATATGAAATGTTGTGAGAAGTTATGAGAGAAAGACCACGGTTTGGTTGAGCTGTTAACAACTCACTGCTTTCTATATGATGTCTGAAGCCAGAAAGTTTGGAAACCATTGGTTAAATCTTTAACTATTGAGCTTGTTACATTATCCATTGCATATCTTTATCTTAACAGCAAATAAAACAGCTAAATAAATGCAGTCAAGCATAAAGTATGATATTTACCTGTTAAATGCAGTATGATAGAAGTTTAAAGTAGGAGAAGTGCTATAATTACATACAAATACCTCATAATTGTACTTAAGCAAAGCATTTCAGTGGATATATTTTATAATAACAATTTAGGCTGCTTTTAACACTGAGAGGCTACTAACATGTTAATGCATCTGTAACACTAAAAAGGCAAAATAACACTGATTCTCTACAGCTCGCACATTTTGTTGCTGTTGCTTATCTACTTTTTCATTTTAAAAGTCTGATTACTGGACATAAATGCTTTAAAGTGTTAAAACGAAACCAACAATCTTGTCACTGTGAAAACATGTCCTTAGACATGGTGATATGGTTACTGTCAGCTCATATTACAGAAAGTCCTTTACCAGCTCAGCCAGCAGCATCCTTACTGTTCACATGTGACATCACAAAATTCTCCTATTCACTGTAAGTTAGGCTTGAAACCACAGTGTGTACATCCCCATTCTACCTAAGTCTGCCAACCACAAACACGAGCAATGCCACAGAACATTCTGTGCACCTTAATGCTCTATTGTCTCCACTCATCCACCATGATATCCTTTAATATCGGCAGAAAATGCAGGTTTTGTGATTGAAATGCTGCTGTTAATGCAAGTACTTGTTTTGCCGCCATAGTGACTAAATCCAGGCGTAGGAGGAACAAGACCGAGCATGGAAATAGGAACAAGGAGATTCACATGATCAGTTCGTCATTATTTAAACAAACATATGTGTATCTGAAAGCAAAAAAAAAACTCAAAATAGACTGAAATGGTTATCGCTAAGAAAGAAAGAACACGGCCCACACTGTATGTGTATCTATTAGCACCAGCTATGCTTGTTTGTTTTCACCTTGCAGGTATCTGTCATTCTAGCGCAGTGACACAACAAGCTCACTCACACCCCTGAAGATGTATTATATTTCAAAGCCAGCCATGTCATGTAGACAGGCAAGAGCATGTCTGAAGCAATATAAAGTTCAGTGGTGAGAGGAAAGAAAAACATTAATAAAAGTCTGTATCCTCATCAAACGAACTACCTGATGTGTTTGCTGCAGACTATGAAGGAGGTGTTTAATTAATTTCACTCTCTTGTGGCTCCAGCTTTTCTGATGTGTGTAGCGGCTGCATCATGTAAACAAAGCAGACTTATATTTGCTGCTCCCTGCCTGGCACGCCATCTTTCTGGATCCTCTGTTCTGAAAAGCGTGAAAGGAAAGGGAAGGAGTTGAAGTACTTTGTGTATATGTGTGTGTGTGTGTGTGTGTGTGTGTGTGTGTGTGTGTGTGTGTGTTCACTTGTACGTGTGTTTGGGGAGTGGGATGGACTGCGGAGGGAAGGTGGTTCAGCCACCGCCCTGACTGACTTCCAGGCTCCCCGGCAGAACCGCAAAACCCGCTTCCCCCCCTCTGCTCACCCCTGCAGGGGCCAACGCCAGATTCAACACAGCATCCACGAAACAAATACAAACTCCCACTGTACTCCTCTACGTGGCTTGCAGTGGTTGTGCAAGACGTTTGGTAGAAAATCCTTGTTTATATCGCAACCATAATACAGTAGAGGTACAAAGAGAATCTCCAGCCCACGCCAGAGCCACTCAAAACATTACTGACCAACTTCTAAACACTGAAATTGAGCCTCGCTGCAATGTAAAAGTTTGGGGCTAAAGAGGTTTGGATCTGCCTGAAAAAATTCTGTTCATACTTTTGAATGAGTATTAACCAATTTACTTTACATCTTAAAGTTTGTTTGTAAATCTAAGTCTTGTCCTCAATATTTAGGTATGAGTCATATTTCTGCATGAAATGATGGTATTTGAGTTTGTACGTCAGGTTGTATGAGGGCCTGGAGGGCTGGTCCCTTCATGTCCCCGCTCGCTCATGTCCCCCTCCATAAACCTCCAGCACGCCTCCCAGTCTAAGCATTGCCACTCTGTAATTGTGGGGAAACCACAGCACACAGCCCCATATATAAATACTCTATTCTCCCAGCCTTGTCAAAATAAAGGTTGTGTGGGGAGCAAGAAAAAGGGCTTTTTTGGTGGCCCTCTCCCCCACTTTGGAGCTATTTTGGTGCAAACTAACTCCTTACCTTTGGGCAAAGCTGCATAGAATGAGTATAATACACAAAGACACGTTTGAGGAGGTTCCTTTCTTTCAAAGGATTTTTAAGCATTTTTAAGCTAGGCATCAAGACAGCTAAATATAATTAATTTGTGAAATTTCCACAACTGAAAAAGTTACCACATTCAAATATGTTGACACAGATACTGAAACTTTTTTTTTTTGACATGGCGCCTTTGTTACAACTTACAGATGAACTGACGTGACTGGGTTCCAAAGGCACGAAGCTTTTGACACATCGGCAAAGACAGACACGGAGATCTGCAAAGCACTGTCTGAACTATGTACACAAGGCAGCCTGTTGACATGCAGACTGCTTTGATCTGTGTTTTCAGTGAGCGGAGACTTCCTCATTGCCTTTGCAGCCCACTCACCTGTCTGTGTCTACAGCAGAACGCGTCCGCTCTCTCCGCTCTTCAAAGCAAAAACTTCTCTAAAATTCTTTTGCCACCTGCTGAGTACAGCTTCTGTACAGGCTTCTGAAGACTGAAACCTCATCAGTGAACTTCCACTAAAAGAAGCCGCTCAACAACTTGGGGCCAAACTCTTAGGCAGAATAATGTTGTAAGCAATATCCCCTCTTGTCAATCATTGTGAAACACAAGCAGCTCAGTTCAGATAGAGACCAAATCAAATACAAGGAAAACACAGTGGAATGGTAATAGATGAATCCCAGTTGTAATTTAGGAAGAAGTACAGAATTCTAGAGAGAGAGAGAGAAAATATTCCAAAAAGACTTTTGGACAATTGGACATGGCCAGAAGAGTATTGGCTGGAAATCCACATCAAAACCCAACAACCTGGACTTGTGGACGAGGTAGCACTGATTTTCTCTTTCAAACAGCACAATCAGGATAAAACAACAAGACTGCAGCAAGGAAGAAAACGGGTAAGAGTCCAGATAAATGCATAAAAGACCAAAGATGTAACATTATGGACCAAAAAAAAGGACATCCTCCTCTCATTTCATCAAAGCTCATGTCACATCTGAGATATGCATTAAGTGTCCTTTGGTGTTGGTGCCCTATTACACAAGACCCACGCATATTAGACAATGAAAGCACAGGGATCAATGTCACTCCAGAGCATTCAGTTATGAACGAATGAGTGCTCATTAGGAAGGTGGAGTGGAGGTGGCAGTAAGTTAAAAGACTGAGTTAAGCATAATTGTTTTTCATTTCCTTGTATGCTGATTCCTTCTCACTTGCTGTTAGTTTCACTGACTGTTTGGTTCAGTGAAAGCATTGAGAAAGCGCTTGGGATATGGACAAAAAAACTGGACACCGAGAGAAATTCCCTTACTTAGAAATTCACTTACAGTTTGTAAGAGGAAGGTTTTATGAGAGGTTTTATCAGAGCTGATAAAGAAATAGAGACAGGCTGTACACAGTTAACTTAGAGTGCTTTATGCACCACAAAGAAAGAAGCAGATCGGTAAAAGGTAGATTTTAAAACTAAGTTTAAATTTAATTGAATTATGCTTTCGCCCCCCTAATAGTAAGTTATAATGTTGCATTATCCATAACAAATGATAGTAATTAGTCATGATAAACAGTCATTGTGTGGGGATAGTGCCATGGGCAGGAAAAACTACCACTTTCCTCTACTGTTCGGTGGAGCTGAAGAAGCCATTGACTGAACACACGCTGTTGTTGCCTTACTTATTTTACATGTTTGTTCCACTTTTTTTGTGTCACTGGTTCTGATGCTGCTGCCCCGTCAGATGACTGAGAAGAAAGCTGCACTTTCTACCACAGACCTTTAGAAGATATGCAACAGCCTGCTGCAAATGTGAAAGTCTGGTTTCTGACCTTAGGCCTCAGAGTCCATCCGATCCATTCAACCGATTTATCCAACATCGTCACATGTAACAGCGTTTTTTAGGTTGAAAAACAATTAGTCAAATTATTTCAGTAGGGGGATTGATGAATATCAGATTAGAAAAGTCACTGGCGGGACAAACAGTACAGCCAAGCTGCTGTTGAGCTTTGTAAAGCTGGGTGCTGCATCATGAATGGTTCAAACAGATGGTGTTTCCATTTTTTGGGGACTCAAGAGGCACAGCTACTGAACCAGAGGAACACACTGAACTCTTTTTACTTTGCTTCAACCTATTCCCAAAACCCTGGTATGCTGGCTGCATCGTGGACTTAAAATGACAATACATTCAGAGGGTACAATGTGATTTGTTACGAAAAGTTACTTTACTTTCAAAATGAAGCAAATGCTCTCCTCAGTTCTCTGTCATTTTAACAACATGCAGAGCTGTCCTAAGACAAGGTGAACCAACAGTGTCGAACATTCTTCGGTTCCAGCTTTTTTTAAATGTGTGGTTGACATCAAATTGAAATGATCATCCTAATGTTTTTAAGAAAACAAAACAATATTTTCAGAGATAACATTTCATAGTTTGTCATTTGCAGTTAAATGAATGGTTTAAATATTTGCAAACTATATTATTATATTCAATTTCATTTTCAATTTACATTTTACTCAATTTCACAATTTTTTTGGGGGGGGGTTGTTGTGCCTTTGGCTCAGATATTGATGCTGGTGCCCCCTTTTAAGCCGGATGTGCTATTATTACAATCCAAATGTGAAACATGCACACATCCTGTATTCATATCCTTATGAACATGAACACACATAGCATCTTTCACACATTTCCTTTCCTTGCACTTGGTCTCATACACATACAGGCAGGCAGCCATGGGAGGAGGGAATGTGAGGAATGCTCCAAACCCCGGGCTGGTGTTCTGACTCGTCCCAGACTTCATGCCGTCACCGCCGGGGTCTGTGGCCAGACCTCCCTGTGCCAGACCCACTGGCTCCAACACCCGCCCAAGCCAGCCGAGCAGCAGCTCGCGACCCATAATTAACCAGCAAGCCGCACTGCAGAGCACATCCCTCCCCCTCCCCAAGCTAGTACTGCAGGGGCCCCTTGGAAACTTAGAGGAAGAATATATGGCCACATACAGCAGCTTGTAGATGAGGATGCTCTGGAAGATTCTATCCAGCTTTACATGTCAAGACTCCATCACGTGTCTTCCAATGTTGCAAACTCCCTGGCTACAATTTGACATGTTTAACTCTATCTACAGCCAGTGAACTTGATGAGAATAAAAGTCAAAGCTGAATGGTTTGCCAATGTAAACTTGAAAAAACAAGACTTTTTTTGACTGCGTATTAGAAGTAATGCAAGGGTACCTGTAATTCTTCCAGACTGGCATAATTATGTTTGAGACGTCTGGAGGTACACTTCAGGAGTAAGCAATGATCATCTTCATTCTTCAAAAGGCTGCTCTCTTGTTCAGGCAGGAAAGACCTTTATTGAAGGTGAGGCTTCTTTAGATCAGCCAGAGGGAATCTTACACCAACCGAGTTTGGCATGCATGAGCATTAGCATTAAACCGTGACAGAAGTGCCCAAGGTGTCTCATTTATCACTTTGTTTTCTTTTGAATGCTAGATCAAAAACAAACACCTTTGATAACCTGCACCAAACAGCCCTCGGATTAATTGACACAATACAGCAAGCTGACTCCATTAAGCACTGGACATAAAGTCATAAACCTCAATCCATCCCTCCTCTTCCCTGTCAGAGGAGTCTCCTTCCCGCTGATGTGGGGTCATGGCTTGTAAATTTAACAGGGCTTCCTCAAGGAATACCTCATCCTTTGAAAGAGAAACAGGAAAATTACATGCTACACAGCCCACTTGGTTTTTCACCCCCTCTCTTGCACTGTAATTTGCTTCTGCAGCGGGTCGGCCTAAAATAACCTTAACCTAATATTCACAACATAAGGAGACTTTGAGTGATGCTGGAGGTCTCCCCTTGGGTGGTGGTGGACTGTCCTCTCCCTGTGGGCGTTAAGAGATTGTTTAGTTGCTTACCTCTCTTAAATACATCAAAATTATGCATGCAAGGTATTCATTTGAGTTCCTGCACATGAAACGGACAACAAGTCACACTTTTTTGCCATATGCATGATGAGTTTTACTGTGAATATAATCAAGGTCCTCTGCATCTTGGTGAATGGATCCACAGCTCTGTTTCAGCATCATCCCCCATTTCTACCATAAAACCACTAAACCCAAGTGATGGGCATCAAAAGAGAATGCCCATGATCTCACTCGAACCGAAGTTTCCTACAGTCAGGTCTTTCATACAGGCTCTGAGGCTCCGCTCTTCACCATATCCTCATCATATTTCCAAGATCAGCAGTCATGACGCGCTAGATGTTTATACAGGCTAGGTTAGAAAATGATTGGCTCCCTATCTGCTCAAGTATGACCTCTTTAAGTACTGTATCCATAAATTTGACAGTGATTTATGGTTGATAATGTGTGGAATATGCTCTTGTGGTTCCTAATATGCATTTCATATGTGGCATCTGACAAGTGAATCAGTGGAGTGTGTTGTAAAGTGTTGTTGCTAATTGCTTCAGGTTATAACCAAAGTGTAAAGTGGGTAGTTCCTGTTAAAAGAATATAACAGGCTTCAATGAAACTTTAAGTATTCACAAATTTGTATGCCAGGACACACTACAAGTGCCTGCAGACTTAAATGTAAAGCCAGAATTTTCTCATAAATTCACTTGCATTCACATACACAGACACACAGTAACTTACCCCACCACCCCCATTCCCTCTCTGCAACCCCCAATACTCACATACACCACAGGCACCACACGCACACTGGTTCTCATATGGAATATCGTGGGTGGTGCTGGACCGGTAGAGGGCTCTGTAAATAGCTCGGGAGCAACCCCTCCATTTGAGCGACCCAAATTTCCTTTTCTGAGGTCGGCTGCCTGGGTTGAAAGTGCTGTGCAGCAAGCCTCCAGTCGCCACGGGAGACCGCAACGGCCACGCTGACAGCACTTCACAGGGACCATGGCATGGCAGGAGTGACCAGATGGCCCTCCACACACATCCCATGACATTGGCAGCCTGAGCCCTCACACATACACAAACACATGCCTTGTGCACACACTGCATGCTCTGGTGCATTTAGCCATGTATGCATGCACTTCCACATGTGAATAAGGCATGCCCACAAACCGTGTAGCTACATTCTCACTCACACAGGTCAAGATGGGAAACAGTGGGTGGGAAGATGGAAGGATGTGCATGTTTGTCTGTTTGGTTTGTATCTGTGTGTAGGAGGGGATTTGTTTTGCATGTGTGACATCGTCCTGCATTCTATACATATGTATGTTTGTTAGGAAGTGAAAAGTCCACAGATAAGAAATGGAAAGACACTGAAATGGAAGACGTCTTTGACACCACCACCATTTAAAGTTCACAAATCATATATACTGTACATTAACTAAACTGACACTCAGTCAGATTACTGGCACTGTAAAATTTAAGTTGCTGCAACTTTCATGAGTTAAAGGGATAGTTCTCCTCTTTGGACATGAAGCTGTATGACAACCCATACTAGCAATATTATTTATGAACATTTTCTTACCCCCCGCTGCGTACTGTGAGCCGAGTTCCAGCCTCGTTTTAGAGTTGACGAAGGTAGTCCGGCTGGTTGGCTGGGGCCACAAAAATAAAGCGTTTTGCTTCTCAAAACAATATGCGTTCAAAAGAGTAATACATTTGCATCACAAAATCGTTATGTAGGAAAAAGTTAGACCTCACAATCGCTTGGCGCTATTTTCTCTCCCTTGTATCACTCCGTGATTGCCACCGGCCAACAGCCACGCCTGTTACGGTGTTTACTGCTCGGTCTGCACTTCGGTCTGCACAGTTTACACAGCACACAGTCATACAAGGTAGAGAGAAAATAGCGCCAAGCGATTGTGAGGGCTGACTTTTTCCTGCACAACGATTTTGTGATGCAAATGTATTACTCTTTTGAACACATATTGTTTTGAGAAGCAAAACGCTTTATTTTTGTGGCCCCAGCCAACTAGCCGGACTACCTTCGTCAACACCAAAACGAGGCCGGAACTCTGCTCACAGGACGCAGCGGTAGGTAAGAAAATGTTCATAAATAATATTACTAGTATGGGATGTCATACAGCCAGACATCCCAAGTCTCCCGGAAGGTCCGGGAGTCTCCCTGATATTGATAGTTAATCACGGATGCCCACGAGTCGGATAAAATATCCCGGATTTTAGACTATTCGAGGGAGTTTTTTTTTTTTTTTTTTTCAATGCGAGTGAGAGCGTGCAGGCAATAAAATAACTCGTGCAACTTGCGCGTTTCGACTGCGCAGGCACGAGAAAGAGAGTGTGTGGGGAGAGGTTGCTTGTGAAACCTGTCTGTCCAAAGCGACGCTCTGTTCAACGAGCGTCCAGGGCGACTGCTTATCAGAGGGCGGCGGCGGCGGCGGCGGGGGGTGGGTGGGGTTGGGGGGTGGAGTGGAGAGGAGAGGAGAGGAGAGGAGAGGAGAGGAGACTGAGTCATCTCCCTGAAATGAGTTTTTGGAACTTGGGATGTCTGTACAGCTTCATGTCAAAAGAGGCGAACTATCCCTTTAAATATGCTCTGATTCATCTATATAGCAAATCAGCACCATCTCACCTGCCTTAGCGCACCTACAGTTAGTCTCTACTCTTCTTCTGCTCATGCTGGGAAAGTAGGATTGATCGAAGCACATATTCATCCGTTTATGTTGCTCTCGGCCCATCTGGAATGAAGAATCATTGGTTTGCAAATAATGCAAAGAGGCCTGAATGCAGCCCTCCAAAAACGTTTACAGCGTGTAGTTCTTTGGGATGGTCAAATGCTGATTGGGTGAGAGTTACCATCAGGGCCGGTTCTTCCTACAGGCCACCAAGGCGGCTGCCTAGGGTGCCAAATTGGCAGGGGGCGTCCCCTTTTTTTTTTTTTTTTTTTAATTTTTTTTTTAAGGCTTTTTATGCCTTTCATACAGTGGCCGACACGTGCAAACGAAAATGGCCCAACCCATATTTCGAATGAAAATGTAATATTATATTACATAAAATATGTGCATGGGTGTCCTCATGACGATGCAGTTGCAAGTCACAGCCACACTGGAACTAGATCACGCTAACGGTCGCTGAAGGTCAACTAGCGACATGAAAAGGACCAAACTGTCTGGTGCACCAGGGCGAAAACGAAAAAAAGATGAGGAGGAGAAGAAAGCCCAGCATAGAGGTATGTATTTTCATCTCAGACATTAGTTCTAAAGTTTAATCAAAATTGTGTTTTCTGTCACTGTTCATGGTTGACGTTTCATTGTAGAAGCTAGCTATCACCACAGCCATTATAACGAACAGCCTTGCCACTTACTATTAAGCCCCATTGTACCGGCTTTTTGGCTGCAGTTCCATCAGAATTCCACTGGGCGCGTCGGTGGAGACCAGAATGAATTGGGCCCAATAGAGCTAGATGCTACAAATGGTCAGTTTCACCTAAGTCTCCTCAAGAGCGCTCAGATTTGAATGTAGTTTCTGAGAGCTCAACATGGGTTTCAAGTCAAAAATCTACTGAACGAGTAGGCTACATATATCCCTTTGATTTCTTACAGGTTGGGTTCTTCTTGTCCACAACGCGCTAGCATTGTGCTAATGACAGCTGTTCAACCGGCGAAAGAATGAATTACGACCAGAGGGACCGCTTGACGGCTGGCTCCATACCAAGCGACAACAGAATTAAGATGGACTTTTTCCGCTTATGTTACCACAGATTCTCTCTTACTACAGCTCTTTCTTGAAAACGCTGCTGCCTTTGAGACCAACCACAGATTCTATAATACTAGATAGGCTGTGGACCAACAACAAGCAGGATTGTTGCCGTAAAGCGGCATCTCCGGTCGTAAGCTATGTATGACGTCATATACACTTAAAATCCTTTTTTTAAGCAAATGAGTGGCTCTAAAAATCTAAAACTCAGCCATGGATATTTTCTAAACATCCTCTTTCGAACACAACATTCAAATTACTAGAGAAAAAATTATATCTTGAGATAAGGGCACGCTAGGGCGTATAGCTCCATAGGACTCCATTCATTCTGGTCTCCAAAATTGAGCGCCCCACGTGGAAAGAGGGTGGAACTGCAACCAAAGTCGCCTCGTTGGAAACCGGAAATGCACCGTGAGTTGCGAATCTGTAGTATTATAGAATCTGTGCTATCACTGCATAACGTTACTCCGCTAGCATTAGCTATTTCTAGAAAGCTTGTGGGCTATCGATTAGCCTGCTAGCTTAATCCACAAGCTGTCTTTCACAGGCAACAAAATCGTTTTTTTTAAAGGAAACTAAAAACCTAGAGTTAGTCTTGTAAGCCAAACTACTTTAAGAAATAGCCTAGCTAGTTTTCTTTTGTTTTATCATTTAACATTTGTCGAGCCTTCCAGCTAGGTAAACATTCAAAGTAATCAGATAAATGAGTTAATTTGCTTGGAAATCTTATGGAAAAATGGCTTATGTAGAATCTGCTACGGTCATGTAAATTGTAGATACATGTGAGTACACAATTGTAATAAATGTGATTGTGTTGGTGAGTGGTGTGTTATGCTCCTATTATTTTATATTTTAAAATGTCATGGTGCACTCCAGAGATTTTTGCAGAGACCCTCACCTGAAGAAAGCTCAGCTGATCTCCCAGGTTCACCTCTCTCTGAATCTTGTAAGTTTATTTATTATAGTTTTTGGTAGTAATAGCATTCGTTTTAGTAGTAGTGGGCTATACATAATAAAGCTATAATCATCTGTTATAGGAGTATGTTAATACAGTCAAAATATGAACTCACACTTCCAGTCATTGTAAAACTATAAAACTGTAAAATTCCCTGATTTGTCAAAAGCTAGCATGACCACTATTGATCTTCTAACTTTCTTATACGAGAAGAAATTAGGAGAAATCTTTCCAAACATGTGGGTCGCCCTCAGAGTTGCTGCTACCCTTCCAGTAACAGTAACTTCTGCAGAGACAAGCTTTTCCAAGTTAAAGTTGATAAAAACATACCTGAGGTCAACAATGAGCCAAGAACGTCTCAATGGGCTTGCTCTTATAAGTATAAACCAAGACGTGTCAAGCCAGATATCATTCGATGACACCATTGATGAATTTGCGATTAGGAAGGCTAGGCGTGTTTCATTGTGAGCAGTTGCTTGTAAAAGTTCCAAAGTTTCTAAAAATAAAAATGTTCTGAGACCATTACCTTGCTTGTAGTTCATGTATCAAATATAAATGTACAGCATAATACATATAACATAGTGTATCTATATCAGAATGATTACATGTATTTTCTCTTTTGCTTTTTCCCTTTTTCATTTTCATAATTGTACTTTTACGTTTGTGTGTTTTGTTGGCTTATCCCTTTAAGGGTAGGGGGTGGGATTGCTGCTCAAAAGAAAAATTGCAAAATGTAACACTGAATATATGTGTGCTGAATGGCTTTCTTTTGAGAAATAAAAACAAACTTAAAAAAAAAAAAGAATGTGGTTGTGGTTCGTTCAAACAGGATTCAAATGGGGGGGGGGGGGGGGGGCGCAAAATCACAATCTCACCTAGGGCAGCCAATGGGCAAGAACCGGCCCTGGTTACCATATTCAGAAGGAACCAGTAACAACAGATTCCATCAAAAAGAGGATATTTCACCACTATGGCAGCAGAAAGGAGAACTAGCAAAACAAAACATCAGATTGATCCACATACTGTATATTGAGATGGCCCCCAAGTGGCAGCAACACGCTACAACAGGAGCATATGCATTTGCAAAGTTGTTAAAAGAACCAATACAGGGCAGACAGTGACCGTTGCAGCAACACTAAACTCACCGCAGCACCTCACAAGTTCCCCTGCAACACAGAGTGAGAGACACATCACTGGCCAGAATTGATAAAGTGTGTGATGGGTTAGGATGGACTGGAAAGACAGTGCTCAAATTGTAAATCAGGAGGTCCAGGAACACAGACAGGGTTCCTCTTTGACAGATCAGGATAAAGAAAAAGCAATTACCCACACGTTCAGTGCTAAAAATGAACGACACTGTCATGACAACGGAGGCACTTTGACAGAATAAAACTTACTCTGAAGCTTTTATTGCACTAATAGTAATGTGATGAGTGAGCCTGTGTAACTTCATCTCCACTTCAACTGTCTCTTGTATATTCTGCTGTGTGTGTGTGTCTCTGTCCTGTAATAACAACCACAACTGATCCATAAGACTAACTAAGTTTTTCCATTCTTGTTTTTAATTCAAATTTAGAAGATATGAGTAAGAGAATGAAAAGAGTTCAAATCAAAAAAACTTATGCTGATGCACAAACATATAAACTTGAGGTAGATTTTGCCAGTTTTGCATTCGGGGCAATGGAAACGACTCACCTGGTAAATCAGTGTTTTCCAACATATCATATAACATCCCAGATTTTGCCTGAGAAGTAAGTAATTCCTGAAGAAGAGTTTTTTTTCATGTTCACAAATGCATGCAATGTATCATCACGTTTCCAACATACTGTATTATTGATCTTCATGTGCACAGTTTTAGAGATATATTCCTCATTCTGTCTGCTGACAACATTTATATTAGATGCTGGTTCCAGTTCATTTGAAGCTGCAAGTATGGCAGCAAAGTGTCAATAAATATTTGGAAATATCATTCTTAGAGTTTATTACTGCAAATCATGTAAAGTATCTCGACCAAAGCACATACCAGAAGCGCAGATGAACTGTGAGAAACAGTAAAACACAAGAGTCTTGGCAGCAAGGGCAGCAAAAACAGCCCTGACTACCTCACGTCTGTCCTTCAAAGGCCTTTTGTTTGTAGTGGAGGAGCTGAATGTTGCCACTCACGTCCAAAATTTTAGCCCGAGACAATATTTTATAAGCCCTTCAGAGAGAACCTTTTTGCTTCCTTTTCCTGTGGTTTGGCCAAGGCTGAGCTGTCGGGCAAGGGGAACAGCCAAACCCAAATGTAGATGCTCAACTTGGCTGGCTTTCCACAGAGTGTCCTGACCAGACAAAAGCAGGGAGAGAAATACAGCCATTTATTTATATTCACTGTGGTTTTGCGTGTTGCGTACTAGACTTCCAGACCCCGAGTGGATATTCCGACTGAGGAAGAAGACAGATGGATAGCTTTCCATTGACATACTTAAGGGAACGTTCGGGATTAATATTTGATCCGTACGTGTTAATCGAGTGTGAGTGTTTGATGTGTGGATGTCTGTGAATATTCCCTTCTTTTTTTTTTCAAAAATCGAATGCTGTAGGTCTGTCCTTTTGAAGATGTTGTTGTTGAAGACAGACTATTGTCTTGTAAAGATCTGAAATGTTTTTATGATGGTCTATAATGACAGCACTAGAAATCTGATCAGTTCTTTTTCTACATGGATGACCTCACCACTGTCAGCCAAAGCATGGAACAAATTTAAAGGAGCTCCCCCGAATTGCTTGTGTGTTCAGATTTGTCAAAATCCAGTACAGCTGGGCCAACTTTCACTTCAGTTACATGAATACTTTACTATTGCAGAGACTATGTGTATGGATTGGGGATTACACTGAAAACTGAAAATTATTCTAACAGAAACTGAGCTCAAGCATCACACCCAGGTGCTGTGTCTATGTGGGAGAGCCCATAAATGAGTCAACCATAGCTGTTTCTACATAAGCTTAAAGGCTGGAGGGGGTGGGGGGTGGGTTAAATATGTTCGTACACAAATGCACACGCACACACTCACTGGCTGTGGCAAGCTAGACCTCTCTGGTCAGGAGTGGATGCCAAGAGCAAGCCCAGCAGTGGAACACTGGGAGTCTTGTGCCTGATTTTGGAGCCTCTGGCTCTCTCCCGACCTTGCTTCAAAATACACTGCGGCTTCGAGGAACAGCACTCTCAGCAGTTGAGAGGCCAGGCATGGAAAATTTAGACCCAACAAGAAAGAAGGGGAGAAAAAGAAAAGAGGCAGCGAAATTTATGTGCTCATTCACATTTGCAGCAGTGAGCATTTTCCTAATGCTTCTAACACACTTTCTGTAAAGGGAAGAGCTTGAAGGGAAAATTCCAAATTTGAAAGTGAAAGAAAAAAAACTGCACTGTAACAGTAGTTTGGGACTATCCAAACCATTTAAGGATGATACATGGGACGCAACAAGAGGAGACGTTACCCAACCGGGCATTTTGAAATATCTTACATAAAAAGCCCAAATGTGGCACTCCATAAAAATCTCGACTCGTCAACAATAACAATAACAAAAATCACATGATCATCCGTTCGGAAAAGATTAATATAGTTGCCTCTTTGTTAATGTGTTTGTATTTCTTACTTGTTAGTGTATAAGCCTGCTGATCCAGCAATTGTAAGCATGACACAGACAAGTTGCTCTGACATCTTACCTGACAACAGAGGAATAATAACACCTTGTCTAACTAATAGTGTGTGTTAGTGCTGCTGTACCCTGTAATCTGTTCCCTCTCTGACGCTGGTAATGACTTGAAATATCAAACTGGCCTGCAGTGATACAATCCATACGAGCACAAATAGTATGTCATACAGTGACATAAACACACATGATGTTTCAGCATCAAGTGAGCTCACTGAAGCAAGAAAAGGCCACTTAATCTGGTCAACAAGCGACAGCTTTTTTTGTTTTTGTCCACTGTCCACGGAGACATTATTCCAGCAATGTTATTTTCAGTCTGCGTGTCCAGAAACACTAATTTCAATTTGGGTGTGTAAGCACAAGTCTGGAAATGAATACCAGTGCAAAAGGCTTAAATATGTCATTTTAATCAGTGTGAAAACTTGCAAGTATGCTTCAAGAGGTTGAAAAAGACTCCTCACTTTGGCCTCAGATATACCTCAACTGGACGTCTTTATATGGGTAAAATCTGCTCACAGCTCTGATTTGCACATGCACAAAACGCTGGTTCACAAAGTCTTTGTAATTCTGACTGATACACTGTTAGTGTGTTCTGTACGTACACCTTCAATTAGTTCTTTCTTATCGTGGTATTTTCCTATGACAGATCCTGTTTTGTTTTTGATGATCTGAAAGTATAAAACCTGACCAAATATTAGACTAAGCGAGGACAAAATTAGAAATAGTTTTATGGTATATCTGGTATATCTTAAATGTCTTCTTTGACAAGTACCCATCCTAAAAGTCCTTATCTGTTGTCGAAGATACTTTGTGTAACTTCTGTGTTACAACTAGGAAAGAACACAGGTGAAAAGGCAGCCACATGAGAGCAGGCCGGTGCCGCTGAAATACCATCACAAGCCCATATCAAAGTCAGTGGAAACTTTTTATTATCCACAGCGAAGGCTTTTATTGTACTTTCATCATTTTATTAGCTTGACGATTAAAATCACAGGGAGCATCTCGTGTTTTTTCTGTGAAACAAACAAAGCATGTTTGATCATTTCTGTGGGGCCCCATCGTGTCTACCTCGTTGCTAATCCCACCGTTCCCATACTCAAATCGTTACACAAGCCCAGAATTCCTCTGGTAGGAATATACACAAATAAAACACCTGGAGGACCTGATTTTATTAGGTCCATGTTTTATCTGACTGCATGCCTCTCTCTGTAGAGCAATTCAGACAGAGAGATATGTAACATTAAAGGATTCATCATTCTGTTAAAGCGCTGGTATCCTATTATTCAGACACTGGTCACTGTTGTGTCAAAATTTCTTAGGCTTCATTCAGACATGCCCATGACATGAACTCATTTTAGTGTTACGAGTTTGCATAGGATATTGCATATGATGCATGTATGTGAAAACCTGAGGTCTGGACCGTACAGCAAAATTTTCTACATTTTGTGATTTTTTTCTTTTAGACTGTCCTCTGCCCAAATACATTTCCACAGGGCATTTGTTCATACAGGGCGAAATTACTTGTACTGAAATTTGAAGGATATGCATCCTCTTGTGGTTATGAGAGCAACTGCATTCCAGAAAAATTGTGTCCATTAAAATTGTATCTGTCTTGTCATAAAAAAAGAAGGCATTTTCATCCTATGCATGATCAATCCCTAACCTTAACCAAATAGTTTTGATTTCTAACCATTACCAAAAAAAGATCAATCCAACCAGGAAGTGACAAAGTTTCACCATAAAGTGTTGTATGTACAGGTAACCAAGGCAACCAGCAAAATGCCACCCATGAGGGTGACGGTGATGCTCTGAAAAGAATATATTTTAGCCCTTGCCATGCTTACAGAAGATATTTGTACCATAGATGAATTGTACTAAGGTGTTCCCTACTTAACACACACTGTTCGACAAACCTGTTCTCTCCTTTGGAATCAAATACAACAGCTCTGCAAAAAAGTATTTCTGCCATAAGAAAATTGCACAAAGATTTAAACATTTTAAATGTTATGTAATGGAGTGGACTTTAACCAAGTACTGTAAGTATTTGGAGTGGAGCTTATGCATCTTGAAGAGTTCAATTTGTTTCACTTTTTTTGAAGAAAATCCATGAACTGAGAGGGTTTTGTAAGATAGCATGACTGACTGAGTGACTATATAATGTCCATATGTATGGAAAAAATAGTTCTGCTTTTCTCTTTTGCACAAAAGGATGAGTAATGCCTGAGGATCCAAAATCAAGCATGTTTTGTCTGCTGCTCACTCACAGTTTACACCTCAACACACCTCAACACACCTCAGCACACTTCAACACCAAGTGAGTTATGATGCACAGGCACGCCTGTGGGTAAGGGAGGTACAAAGGCTGAAAGAAGAAGGGCAAAAAAAAGCAGTTTGTGAAATTCACACAACAGTAACTGTGGGCCCAAAGAAGGGAGAGAAGCAGCGAGAGGACTTAAAGGTGGGATATGGAAGAGGAAAAGAGGGTGGTGGTAGTTGGGGGGGGGGGGGGGGGGGGGGCATGAGAAGTGAGTGAGTGAAGAGCCAAAGAAGGGCAGAAGGGGATGAATGGAGGAAGGAAGGGGGGAGGGTTGCTTCCTGTCGCCATTCCTGCCTGCCCACATAGACAGCCGGAGAAAGAGAGGCAGCATGAGAGTATCTGGGCGGACTGCAGGCCACATGACATTCTCTCTGGGTCCCTTGCTTTTCCTCCGCGCCGAGTGATGTGCTCTCTCCCTCCCTCCCGTTCCCTCCCCCCTCTCCCTCCCTTCCCCTGCCCTTCAAAGCTTCAACATGTCATCTTCCACCACAAAAACAGAGGTGGGAAGACTTGCTGGCGCTACTGCTGCCTCAGGGTGTCTGGCACTAAAGCTGACTGCAAATACAGCAGGGAGAGGAGGAGGAGTAGGAGGAGTGAAGAGACAGACAGAGAAAGACATAAAGGAGGGAGGGAAGGAGGAAGAAGAAGATGGAGACAGAAAACTCAAAAGAGAGACCGAGATAGAAGGAGCAAGCAGGACAGTGCGCATTAAACAAGACTCGTAAAGCCCTGGGCGTCAAAGTGTTTGTGTACGTGTGTGTGGGTCTATGTGTGTGTGTGTGTGTGTGTGTGTGTGTGTGTGTGAGAAGAGGAGTTGTTATTAAGGTGGAGAGACAAAGATGAGTCTTATCAATCCTACCGAATTGGCTTTATATGAACTAGACCAATTTGGAATCGAATGAAATAGAATTGATTTGGATTATGATTGAGTCACAATTAATTGGATTGCAATTGGCTTGGATTGGGCTGTATCCTTGAAGTGTCTTGAGATGGCATTTGCTGTGATAAGTTGGGCATGATATAAATAAAACTGGATTGAATTGAATTGTCTGTTTTTTAAAGTGACACTACTGCGAACGGGCTGTCTGCCTGCTCAGTCCATTTTACACATTAACTTGCAGCAGCTGACTGGAGTTTATGAGAAGGGATTGAGGGGAAAATCGGAATTATGGGGTGAAGCCTCTAAAGAGGCAAAATTGGGATCCTTTTCTGGCTCTGTGGCCTGTCCCACAAGCAGAACCACAAGAACACAATGATACCCATAAAGGTTGTACAAATGGCATGAATTGTACTAAAGCTAATGTAAAATGTATGTAAAACTACAAGCATATAATTGAATGTATCTTCCCTAATTCACATGTAATTTTTTCCAGGACACTGTTAAATTTTCTGTGAATCTAAATACATACCATGGGCAGCTTTTCTTTATGAATAAACAATTCCAGGCCAACTGTTTGCAACTCGGATACCACGAAATTTGCAGATTGATTTAAGGAGCAATTATGCACTTGGCTTTTGAACCTCTGAGGCTTCGGGAATGAATTGGTGATTGGCTCCTCGACAAAGTAAGCACGTCTGACCAAAAGAGGCCTTGCCATAAGCAGAGAGTGTCGAAGAAGCCACAAGAACCCAGCAAACAAGAACATCAGAAACAGGGCTAATTATGGGCCTCAGGGGACCCGTGGGCTCTGACCTAAGAACCAACAGATGAACACTGTAGAGACTGGGAAAAGACAACAAACAATCATATTGAGGCAGTGGGATCCAACATAGTAATGACCCTTAACACTTAACAGGTAAGGTTTTGACATTTTGAGAAAAGTCTAAATGTTTCATGTCTATATTCCTACCACTCTGATGTTGTGTTCACATCATGTCAGAGTTACCATAATTGCCAGTTTTCCACTTGCAAATAGCATTCATGTCATGATTCATATTGTAATTATGACTGAGAAAGTTGAAATTTTTCTGAAAGCTCCAATATATCTGGAATGGTAGTGAAAAAAAAAATCATGGATGTGCTCCCAAATTTTTTTTTTGCAGATTTTGCAGTTTACAGCTAAACAACTATTAACTGTTTCACCTTACTAAATACAAAGAGTCTTTTTTTTCCTTGGTAAACAGAATGACAGCTGGAATTTCATCCATAATAAATGAGAAGCAGCTGCACAGAAATACTGCTGGCCACTCTCTTGAGCTGTGTGTTAATGTGAAACATGGAAATATTTCAAATCTCTACCTTGCATATGACGTGATGCAACATGATGAAGGAAAACATTTCCATATTTATCACTGCTGGTTTAGTAGTGGGTTGAAGGCGAAGTAAGTCCTCCTCCATGTTGGAAATTTAAAGAAAATATTCCATCATCACTGAGATTAGTAGATGGATAGCTTATCACTCCTAACAATGGTGTAGGGTCCTGCAAGAATCATGATCAGGTAACCATTGGTGGTTCAGCCATGAGAACAACCTGCACACCGTGTTTCAGGTTATACTGACACCGTAGGATTACTATGATTTTGCATGGCATCGTCTATCCACTTCCCTGGGTAGGCAGGAGATCAGTTTTGCTCACCTAAGACTCCACTGACAAAAGAAGTTCTTTCATTTCACAGAATAAAGAAGTTGATTGTCTCACACTGCCTCGGTTGTTAGTTTCTGTAATTGTCCGATATTGGAACACGTTAATATCTTAGTGTGGATACAAAATGAGTTTTAAAACACAAAAGCCTAGGCAGCATACAAAGACAAGCAACTCTTGAATAAAACAAGAAATATCTTCTTGCCATCTCCCACGAATTCTTTGCATACTTTAAAAAACATCTATTAAGGTGTTGGTGTTTGCACCTTCAACAAGAAGATGGATAGTTTACAAGGAATATGTGAGTAATGCACTCAGCTCACTTTGCTAGTTTGGCTCTTTCTGAAGTTTAATGAAAAAAAAGACTTGCCTGGCAGCTGTGTGTGCATGAAAAACAGATATAATAAGCAAAAAAATCTCAGCTTTAGGTTCTAATGGGACGTATTTGTTGACTTCAGAAAGAGCCAAATTAAATGTTACTGTCATCTCAGTTTATGCTAAGCTAAGTTAGCTTGCTGAAAGCTAAATCTTTGAAGCTGGCATGTACACATCAAAGTGGTATAAATTCTTTAACATTTAGGTTTGCTCAAACACAGTAAAAAAAAATAAACAGACTGAATGTTCTTCAAGCCCAAACAAACATCACACTGCAGTGCATGTCTGCAAAACCTACTCATAACATTTCATTAATTTGTTGGAGAGTTGCATAAATGAAACGAATGAAAAGTTAAGCCGGTGTGTTAAATCTGCATTCTGTCTTACTTATCATTACGTTTTTCGCCGTGATGGAAAAAAGGGAAAAAAAAATTAGGTGTTTTTGCAGTCATATCTAACAAATCTCTTTTGTCAAAAGCTGTTTTCACACTTGAACACCAGAGATGTACAGGAGAAAGTGGAGGCAGCACGTGATGCAAATATTATGCTGTGGAACCCTTGCTGGGTTTTTTTTCTTTTCTTTTAAAGAACACATTAAGAATAACAAATGATGCTCCTCATTGTGTTAATATGAGTGCTGCGTGCATTTGCACATACCCAGCAGCATACAGGTCAGCAGAAAAGAAAAAAAAACTCTCATCAGCAAACACACTCCCTTGCACAACGGCCGCAAATATTTGCCGACACATTTGTCTCACCCAGTGATGTTTCAGGGATTTTAAAAGGGGTCTTGGTGGAAAATCTCCACTGAAAGTCCAGCTCAAATGTTGAGGACATTTGTGTTCTCACATGCCACTCCTCTGGAACATCTCTGAAACACGTCAGGCCTCTGGTGTGTGTGTGTGTGTGTGTGTGTGTGTGTGTGTGTGTGTGTGTGTGTGTGTGTGTGTGTGTGTGTGTGTGTGTGTGTGAAAACAGCTTTGCAGATTGAAAAAAGTTTACTGGGAAAAGTCAATACTGTACAATGCTATGATACACAGAAAAGAGTTATGAATATCTGGAAGTGTACAGTAAATTTATTTGTGTGGCAACATGTTATATGCAGTGCCCACAAAATATATTCCCTTTGATCTTTATTGTAAAAGTAGATACAGTAAATAGAAAAAAAATGCCACAAAATGGCTAATAAAAAAAAATTAAAAAAAGAAAGAAAGTCAGAAAGCAGCAATGATATAAAAACCTGTGAGGAAATAAATTGTGATATTTGTGGTGAACATCCTGTCACTCTTGTTGGTTTCCATTAGCATCACATCTGATGTTATCCCTTCTGACGCACTGGGGGGAGTTATCTTGTGTACGCACAGTCTCTCCCTACAACCTGTAATGTCCTTAAACACAGCATGCATTGCATCTAACAGAGATATCTGAAAGGATATCTCTGTACCTTACCTTCATGTTAAAAATAATTATTTTGGAATCAGGGATGGAAGAGTAGGTGGAAGGCACTGCTGTTGTCCTTTTGTGCAAAGCAAATCATGGTGGTTCGTTGCAGCCGCCATTTTCCTACACAAAAAACATCATCGGGCATGGTGTGCCAAACCGTGACTCATTACTGTGTCCAGTAACACTGTGACCACATCTCCTGCATTTGACTAGACTGAACCCTCTATCATTTGCAAAAACAAGAATGAGGGCTGTTTACTGTACTACACATCACAAACATAGTCATATCTATATACGTATATATATATATATATATATGTGTGTGACTATGTTATATGTGACTATGCACATGGTTATACTCTCAACTCTATGAGACTTTTTTAAAGAAACAGTATATAACTGGAGATAGAAAGCATCTTAAATGCCATCCAACCACTACCTACGTCTCAGCAAGTTGCAACTCTATTGGTAGGCCAAATTACCTGTGAAAGTATTGACAAGAAACTTCGGCATCACTCCAAAAAAAACTCCTTTGTTCCTTATCAACAGTTTACATCTGGGACAAGCCATGACAAAGTTTTTGTCTCGTTTAAATGAATTCAACCGTCTAAAATTTTCTTTACACCTTCATGACAAGTTCACATGCGGTTGTCTGCTCTTGCATTGTTTCATAAGCAAGGTGCTCCATTTCTAAAATGTGTATCCTCAAACGTCTCACAAAACAGCATTTAATGATAACAACAGATAGTAAAGTGCTGTTTGTATAGCTCTTTACCAGAGTTTATAAGAGCAGATAAGGGCATGGTCAGATAAATGTCGCATATTGATACGATTGATATGATTAAATGAGTTTAAAATGAATTTAGACACTGCTAAAGGCTTTTCACTAAGAGGAGGATTTTAAGGAGTGGCTGTGATCTGTGAGTTTTATTGACATGTACAGCTGAGTGTCACCAGCATGAAAAAGGTAATGTACATTAGGACTTAAATAAGTTAGCCATTTATAGATTGGAGAACAGAAGGGGATCAAGAACTGAGCCCTGGGACACGCCACAAGTCAAAGGGACATAAAATGTTATTTTGAAGAAGTATAAGGCTAATATATATATGAAAAGCTAAGTCCCTATTTTGTCCCACTGAAAAAACGACGTAGAAGGATATTTTCATCGACATTATAAAGGCAGCACTCAATCTAAAAGACCTAAAATCAGACTGTCTCCTATTTCTGCACTCAACAGTAAGTAATTGGTAATCATAACATTTACGGCTAAAGACTTCTCCATTTTTCTTCCTTGTCACATTTTGAACATAACTCTTTTTCTACGTACATTTTGTAGTGGTAATATGGATGCTCTCCTGTGCAGCGATACCTGCAGTGCTAAAAAAAATAAATATATAGGGTTCATTCTAAGGTAATAAAACATGACACTTCATCTAGCAAAGCAATGAGATAATCAAAACATTGTTTTTCAATGATATATATCCAATTTTGTTTCTCGTAGATGTTTTGTTATTTGTGTAAGAATCAGCTGGTTCTAACAGGCCTCTCGGGGAGCATCTGCTGCTGTTTGAGGAATCTCCAGTGAATCACCAGACATCACCTCCAAAATAGCGCAACCAGTATGATAAAACACACAACCTGCTGATGTAAGAGTGCACAGGTGGTGGAATGCCTGTATCACTTTCTAATGCGTTTCTCTGGAGCCTGATCCAGTTGAAAGTTCTGTCGAAAGCAGCCAGTAAGCAACTGTGTTTTCTCAAAAAAAAAAAAGAGTTGGAGCGGCACAGCTCTGATGCTCGTTGGGGTGGTAGAGAAAAAAAAACACGCAACATTTCATGTTCCTACTGATTGAGCAAATCCAATGACACCAGCCAATATCCCAGATGCATAGAGACGGAACCGTCACAGCACCAGCCTGAAGCCCCAGTCTGAGCATGCAAGGGCAGACAGTGGTATTTAATTCTCGGGAAGGCTTGAAGAGAAAATTTATGTCTCTCTCTGGAGAAGCCACAATAAAGTGCCATAGGGCACTAAACGGGAAAAACAACTGGAAGAACAAGAGAAGAGAATTTCAAGCGAACTTCTAACATTATTTATAGTTATATGGACACTAGGTTGTACCTCCCACCATTGTATGGATGGAATCTATCATAAGATTGTCCTTAAGATCTATATCAGCCCTTTCTCACAGCAGTTTGTGGGAAAGAAAAGTCACAGAATATTAATTTGTTGTCCCTGTTGGTGCAAACACAATACAGATAACAGAACACTCAATTCATATTACTCCACGGTGGACTGTGTGATCTGATATATTATGATATATCCCATGCAGATACGATGCATTCATGCAGAGAAAGAGCTATCTCTGTGGAGACGTGAAATTATGAGGAAGAGAACATGCTTTTCTTGTGAAGGCTGTGTTGAAGATATTGTTACTATTTCAAAAGTGTTTTAAGTGTGATTTGCATTCATCTACTGTGGTCTACACTGTGGTTTTGCTAATCTAGCATTTTGCCACAACCATGTTTTCAGCTTCTAATAGATGTAATTTAATGCGAGTCCAACAACAAATAGACACATTTGTTTGAGGTTGTTTAACATTGCATGCTGGGACTAGAAAAATGAACAAAAGTGGACTGCAAAAAAATGAAGGACAATCTGTAACATGTGTCACTTTGCCACTGATGAAAACAATACTCGCACATGCTTTCATTTTGAGTATGTCAGTCAAACAGACCAAACAAGCCCAACAAGAGGAGCACAAAATCCGTCAAGTCACAAGAGTCTGCCAGTGGTGTCACCAGTTTGGCGGTTGCAACATTCGCTGCAAGCTGTAATTCTATGCGTTAGGCAACACTGCCTCCTCCTGGATGTCACGTCCGGAAAGATGAATCAGTTTATTGGTTACACCATCTGCAGTTTGATACAACAGTCCTGCAAATAAATCCTGCTATCATGAGGAAAACAACTCTGCTTGTAGTTTAAACTGTTTGAGTCTTTAACTTCATGGCCATTCTTTGGGGATAAGCTGCTTCACACATTGTTTAATGACATGACAGTTCATCTACCAGCCTTTATTCACTTTATTCCTTGGAGCAAGTCAGAGAAATCTAATCGACTCATCCTTTCAATTTGCATCGATTGTATTTGATTCTATTTTTCTTTCTTATGTTACTTGAATAATTGTCTTCTTGTGTTGTCTTGCATTTTGAGCTATAATTGGAAATACATGGTTTCCACACTACAGCTACAAGCAGTTGAATTTGAACTCAAGCCACTGGTTTACATTTCTGTACATTATTTTTGTAGCACAGCGGTTATCCTTTGTGACATTTTTTTCTGTGCTCACCAGACTAAGCAGCTCCAATAAAACCCCACTCAGTCCCGCAAATTGACTAATTTGTCAGCATTAAGATGGATCAGGATTGTGTGGTTATGTTAAAACTACCAGCTTTAAGGCCACTCTGATCGTATCAGTCCTGACTTATCTGATAACGTGTTATCTGTCAACAGGGGATTATGGCCCTCAGCTCCAAAATGTGTCGTCAGCTGGTTTCGTCAGGTTGCACCATCTGAATGTAGCGCTGGCTTCAATCATTTTAAAACTAAGCACAGCTGTCTGCGAGAAGCAGTAGCCATGATAAATAGACAATATGGTAGCTTTTTTTTTTTTTACATGATATGTACACAGTGATGTAAAAGACTCAACAGAGAAGATTATGGTTTCTATTAGATTCCCCTTCTGAGACAAATTATGGACAGATGCTTCACATTGTATCTGTCATGTACAATTTCCCTGTCTGACAGCGATTGGTGAAATATAGTACAGTATTTACAGTAGGCTGTGTTACAGTGGTAATATAAGGAACAGTCACAAAGCGGAATTAGTCTGCGAATGAGAGAGAAGCCGACGGGGGAGGAAAGCTTACGAACTACAGTTCTGAAACTAATGAAAAGATGTTTTGGCGCGATAAATCTTTGGGATCTCCGGGAAAATACTGAACCCACCAGTTATGGTATAAACTTGAAATCGGAGAAGAAAGCTTCAACTACAGACAGTAAACAACATTTACTCAAATAGACACTAGATACTTCATCAATCAACTGATCTGTAACACTGAAAAACTAAATACAACCCAGACATATGTCACACTTTTAATTCCCTAAAATAGAATCATGGCTTCCAAGTTGAATCCGTAATAATTCAAATTTCATTTTGACATCAAGGACCTGCTTCTCTTCTTACGTCTCCATTTATACATCCTCAATTCCTCTCGTCACCTGCTTACCTCACAATTTGGACCCTACCCCCTGAGATGAGAGCAAAGGACATAAGAGGGAAACACAGGGAGAGAGGAGTCAAGGCAGAAGGAGTCTAATGAAATGAGACATCCTTGCCACACAGAATCATTTCACAACCAAAGTTGTGAAAAGTTCTGGACAGACAAAGACCAAAAGCAGTTCTTATTAAGCATCATTTGATCATCAACGAGATAATGATTCCCTGCACGAGAGAATCCGCTATATAATGGCCCTAAAAGAAGAAATGGAAGGATCATGAAATGGCCAGGCGAAAGGCTGGATTTGAAACATACTGGAGATGTAGGAAAACTCCGACACCTTGCAAGAGACATGTTCATGCACTGAGGAAAGGTCAAACCTTTCAGCAAGCTGATGTCAGACATGGTGGGAAATGATGCGAACCCAGAGGCCCTGTTTAAGGTGTACGGTGTAGTTACTTCTTCAGCACGAGTACATGACATCCATTAATGATTTTTGTTCTATAAATTATTGAAAAAAGCCAGTTTTCTTTGTGGTGTTATTCAAATTACACCACTTTCATCTGCAGGCATCGATTCAAAGAAGATTGAATGTTGCCGTGTCCAGATATTAAAAAGAAAAAAAAGCCAATCACCATCAGTGAGCAGTCCTGATCCTGAAATGATGCACCCTGCGTCACATGAAAATGCAGCGCTCTGTCATTACAGGAGCTCTTTGTGACTCAACCCATTTCATATGTAGATGCTGTGCCTCTGATTTCTTTTGATTCGGCTCTCCACGTTAGCATTGGGTTAGACTATGTGTACATGAGGGCTGTTGAGGTGTAATTGCCTTTCAGGCCTAATTGTCTAGAGCTTTTCTTGTTTTTGGAAGCACCTGCGCGAGGATCAAAGCATTTGGTGTGCGTGTCAGCTTTGTTTAAAGAGGGTGTCCTTACAGAACAGATTGTCAAGTAATTGCCTCTTTAGAAATTTCTATGGCCACAGTGTTGGAGAAAGAGCTCACTTTTCATTAAAACTGAGCATTTAAATGGCTAAGTAAGTAAAGATCATGAAAAGGTTTAATAACGCTGTAATTATCTTAGGAGACAGAAAATAGATTACCACACTGACATGACGCAAAAGCTAAAGATACTGACATGAATTCTTATTTCTGTATACATCAGGTCATGATGTGCAACATATGTCATACATGTGTTATTCCACTTGAAATTTCCCTCATCCATCTGAGCTCTTTCCCATTACTCTGTTTGACTTCTAACCATCGCCAATGCAGCTTAACATGCAGACCTCTGCTTATCTGTTAATCCGTTACATCTTTATATGCCAGCGCACTATTCCGTCCAATCAATTCTACCTTAGAGATCACACGAGAGTTGTCCTGTTTTATAGATTCAGAACCAGCAGCTCACCAAGTTAACAGACAAACCAATAAAATCTTCAAAGTAGGGGGTTATATTTGCAAAGCATCGCTCAAAGACCAGGCGCCCGTCCGCCCTGTCCACCTCGCGGTGATTTCAAAGAAGTGTGCACACATCACAAGGTGCCAAATGAGCAGAAGGAGAATATTATTAGACCAGCAGCAATCCAGATGTCTAATGAAAATGGAAATGAACTGCGCCATTCTCAAATGTAAATATTAGATCTAACATGTTTTTCTTTCCCTATATGCCCCCGGTAATAAACCTTTGGATGACATTTCAGTTACAGCTAATAAGCAAGTATTGAATTTCCTATTGAAAACATTTGTTTTATTTAGTGGGGAAGTACAGATTTTCCGTGTGTAACAGTCACAAAACATATATGGTTAAAACCTCTCTACAAATGTCGCATCGTGGCAAATAGGGAACTTTTTAAAGGGAGGCAAGTGAATCCTAATTAGAGGGGAGGGTTCTTGTGTAGCAGGGGGTTTAGGGGTATAAATACAGCCTGGGTTCAGCTGAGAGAGACAGTCAAATCCTGAACTCCATTTTGCCTAGATCAAGAAATGGATAACTGGAAGATCCAGCTGGTTTTTGTGACCTTTTGTGCACTGGTGCAGACTTATCATGGACTATCTTTTAGGGCCGAGGAGGAAAGAGGGCTATCCAAAGACTGGCAGGTGAGATGTGGATTTATTCATATTAATCTTAAAGGATTAGATCGAACTTTGTGAATAATTCCAAAATGAAATCTGAGAATCCAGACAAGCAATGAGGTATGAATAAAAACAATCACACCTTTTTTCTTGACAGAATGAGTCAGTGGACTCAGGTCTGACCGACCCAGTAGACGGTCTGATGAAAAGATCTAAGGCCCTTCGCTTCTATGGACTCATGGGGAAACGCGCAGGTAGCCTTTAAACACATCCCTGCTGGTGAAGCGCATGCATGTTGTTGCACGAGTGTGTACGGTTTGTCAATGAAGACCACTTCATGTGTGAAGACGTGCGATGACAGATGACTGTTTTATTCCCTCACAGGTACGAGGAAACCGTTCAAAGTAAACAGACGTGAGTAACTCGTCTTCACTTTCAAACAGTAAAATGCCACAGAAATGCTCTTCTTACCGCAGCCGTCGTGAAAATTAGTGACGCAATTTAGCCTCATTCACAGCTGCATCTTAGGGCTACTTTGTAAATATCCTCATAATGCTTATGTTATGTGCAGGAAATAAAGGAGAGGCATTCGTGGGCTTGATGGGAAGAAGCATTTCCAGTGGAGGTGAGCAACAATGCCAAAAACAAACTCTTTCGAAAATATCAAGCCAGCTTTATTGATATTGAAATATGAAACTGCTCACACACACTTAAAAGCTTTTATCAAAGAAGGCAAAGACAGTGCCACTGAATTGTTTTTTCTGTTTATTACAGAATCATTAAGCAGAGCGATGTCACCTGCAACAACCACTGAGATCCATGTTTCCGAGAAACCATACAAGCAAGGTACGATTGTATCAGTACAAAAACCTGAGGTCGAGTTATCTCCATGTGCACCCTTACAGTGGTATTGTCATTTTCTTTTCTAGTCTAAGCAAATTAAAAATCTCTGAGCTTATTTTTCAATTATTTGGCAGGTTCACCAAAGGAATGGGTACAAATGCTGTACTAATGGACCTACAAAAAAGATCTATACAACTTTACATCAACCAAAGACGACATTACCACAAATATTTTTTTTTCTTCTAAAAAATATATATATATGTATAGATATATATATATATATATTTGTGTATGTATATACCCTGGTCAGTTACAGTTCATGCCAACAACTGTGGTATTCATCTAAGGAACAACCACCACCTTCAGAATGCACAATCGCTTGAAGGAAATAAAAATGACCTGTAACTGCAGCCAAATGTAGGTACGCACTTAATGCAACGGCAAAGCAAAAAACATTCAAATGGACTGTTTTTAGCATTTAACATTCAGAGCCAAGCAGGCGTAGGCAGTTTTAAAACTAAACAGATTATTTACCTTTGAGTGTTTGACAATGAGTCAAGGATCACTCGACCTAGAACGCATGATGCTAAAAATATGACTGAAAGTAAAAAAAAAAGAAAAGAAAAAAAATTCATGACAAAAGGTATGCAGAAATTAACTGGATAAAAATGCAAAAAATACAAAAACACTGGTCTTTATTGACAGCTCATTGGTCTAGGCTACTTGTGGCTTGTGAGGCTGGAGGTGATGTTTTTTTTCAGTAGCCTGAGGATCTTTAGTGCTTATGTCCCTTTGGGAGGGGTCCATTTTAGCGAGCTCGGGTCTATGGTTTTGTTGCTATTACCCCGTTTGATCTCCTTCGCTTTCCACTCATTAATCAGGTCCTAGGATGGAGAAAAGAGCAGCACGCACGGTTGTTTAAAAACAAGGGTCGGTGAAATCCTACTACTTTTATTCACATATACACATGAATAAATGAAACCACAGCATTATATTGAAATCCAAATTGTAATATCTGACTTGAATGAAGGATTTAATTTGGTTAAATGACCGGAAGAAAATGCTTGTTTTTCCCTCATATTAACAGATTTTTTAAAACTACACATTTAACTACATTGATAATGTATTTAAACAGCGAGCTTAAGGGTTTTTCAAAGGAACACATGAAAAAATAAAAATAAAAACTAAGAGAACAGACTACAGTCCACCCGACCACCGTCTTACCTGTCGCTTCAGTACTAAGTGCTTTCCCTTCCAATATTTCAGCATCTGCAGAGACTGCAGGGTGCTCACAATGTCCACCGGATTGACTGCAGTTTCCTGACTGATCTCTGTACATCAAGCAAACGTCCAAAACAGTGATATTGTTGAAAGTGTCTAATGTCTTGAATAAATGGAAATTAAATATCAGACACGGTGTTAAGTCTCTTCATCCCGACACCAAACCACCATTATTTTTTTTAAATTTTATTTATTTTTTTTATTTTTTTTAAAAACATAGTTTGAAGGGAAGTGTGCTCTCAATTTACCTTTGATGGAGATCTCTTTGCCTTGAAAGTTGCACATGTATCTGAGTAACACTTCCTTCCAGTAGCTCCGGTAGCTGATGAGGCCCAGATCAGACAGAGGTCTCTCAGGCGAACCCACCTTCTCTTCTACTTTGGACAGCAGATAACCTAAGGAAAAGAAAAAATATTAGGAATATTTTGTGTGGCCTGAAGAGAAAAGTTTCTGTCCTTAAGGGAAAAAACAAAAAAAACAGAAGACACATTACATAATCAACTAAATACAGGACAACTAAAAATATGCTTTGCTGATCATTTCTTCCGTTGGAACACTACATGTCAAGAACAAATCAGAAAACATATACATACTAAAGTCAATGAGCATCTTGCCAAAGCCCTGTCTCATGTACTGCGGCATTGTCAGGATACAGGATACATTGTAGTTCAGGAAGGAATTCTTCTCCTTGATGTATTGAAGAGAAGACATCATTTAAATGCCTTTGTGAAGAAAATGGACATTTACAGAAAAATGGGCCGTTTTAAATGGACATTTATGTCAAGAAAGTTTGCCCCTCGTACCTTGGAAAAATATCCCACTAAATGACAGCCAGTGTTGTCGGCCTCAGTCATGACGTAGAAGAGGAAAGGCTCCACGTCGTAGTAAAGTGTTTTGTGGTCCAGGAAAAGCTTGGCAAGTAAACACAAATTCTGGCAATAGATCTGGAGACAAAAATGACACCACCTTATGAAAGTGACTGTAAGGTAGGCCAAGTTAAACGTGGCTACCAAAATATGGGGAGTAATTATTACTACCTTGTTCTTTTTGCCATCGACTTCAAACACGGATATAGAGCTCTTTCTGTACACCTCATCTCCTGGGGGATGCTTCCACACGCACTTGGCCTTAAAGAGGTAAATAAAGAACAAATCCAAAGAAATAAATATGAAAAAATGTGTTAAATGCATTTATTTGAGAGACCATCACGTAGTTGTAGGCTTTGTCATATGACTATTATGGTATTTGACAAAGTAGTTGTCAAACGAAATTCCGATCGAAAAGTCTCACCATGTGTCGCCTGAGGATGGTCTGGCTCTTCATGTACTTGAGGCAGAACTCGCACACATACAGGCGACCGAGTCGTGCGTACTCCTCAGGATACGGTGAGTGGTACCAGGTGTCCAGCTCATAGCGGCCAAACACAATGGTCTTGATCATATTGCTGCCCTCAGTGATCTGACCCTGGATACGCAGCTTCTCCTGCAAGAGGGAAGACACAATGGAACTGAAGTGTTACTGCTACTGCTGTGGATGTCTTTATTAGGTGATCAAGCAAAACTGGGGGGGGGGGGGGCTACAACACTGTGACAACTGAATGGTGAAACAGTACGATTACATAACTGTAAGAAAAGAGAGATATTAAAAATTGTTGGAAATTGGAAATCCCCTGAACCACCCAAAGTGTCTGTCTGGCTCACTGAATTAATGTTTTTCTTGAAATTAGAGAAAATTAAATACTTTTCTAGAGGCTCAACAAGACAATTTCACAAGATGTGGGACTCTCTAATTGAGTACTTTAAAAATCTCAAGACCCTTCCATAAGCCTATGGAGCCCTGAGATATACATTTGATCTTGCCTAATTATTGACATGTACTTGAATATGTAATACCCCCATTGTCTGTTATTATTATCATTTTTATTATTATTGTTTATTTATTCATTTATTTTTCTCAATTTTCTCTTCACTGTATGGACACTTTAATTCTTACTAGCATTACTACTATCATTACTGTTTTTCCCTTTATTTATTTAATTTATTGCATTGTTCATTTATTTAACTTTGCTATCTATGCTTATATGTGTTTTTTTTCCCTTTACAGCAGTATATGGGTGTTGTGGGTGGGTGGGTTCTGTTTATTCAAAAGAAAACAAATCCAATTCAAGATATTGTATTTAAATGAATCTTACTTTGTGCTTTCTTGAATAAAAAATATACTTAAAAAAGAGTATTGTTTACCAAGTCTTCAGATGCACGGGCTTGAGCTTTCCTGAACAACTCCAGGTCATATTCACTCGTGATGTTCTCAAGCAGAGGCTCCCTGGTGTTGCCATGTGCCTGTCGATGCTCCTGTGAAGCAGACGTGACGACAAACAAGAGGTGAGACAGCATACCAGCCTCGTCACAGAGTACCACAAGCAATTCTAAAACACAGAGACAACAATGGGACAATGGCACAAGAAGGTGTGCTGATGTTGTACCATGTGCTTTTCTTTCTGCTCCTTCTGCAGGCCAGAGTTTCTTCCCTTCCTCATCTCCACCACCTGCTCCTTGTATCTGCTCTGTTTAGGTGTCAGTGTCTAGAAATGAATACGAAAATTTACATGTTGCTTTCTTAATGGCGTAAGAGCAGGTGCAGCAGTACTCAGGCTATACAACAGACAAAGCAAACAAACAAACCTTATTTTTTTACATGTCAGCTAATGGAATAAACGACAAACTGGATGCAATCACTGTCAGCGCATACCTGGTGACGAGTGGCATGCCGTGCGTTGCTTTCTTCCTGTGCCTTCACTTCCTCCTCTTGCTTCTCACGGCTGATGGCTTTCACCTGATGAATAAAATCTTAACTTATTTCTCTCTCGGTGTCATATATCATTGATAGGAAGCTCAAACTAACTAAATTTACGTTGGTAATTAGCCCCTAAATAATCAAGAATCCCCACTGGGTTTTCCCTTACTGACCTTGCACTCATCCGCAGACAGGTTGTGGTAAAGAGGGCACCCTGATACTGCAAAGTGACGTTCGTGTTTTCCCGTGAGATGGCCTGAACAATTGACAAAAGCACTATTACAATGGCACAGGAAGTGATTGAAGACAAATCTAATTCCACGTCCAAACAAGTCAAGATCCGAACCAAAATGACCTTTATAATTTGTAAAAATGGAGGGAAAAAAGGGGGAATTTTACCAAGAGAATTACAGCCAGGAGTTGGGCATTTCATGTTGAAATTGTAGGTTTCGTGACAGCGACGGCGTTTGGGTCTATGGGACAGGTCTTTGTCTGAGTCTCTGCTGGCCTGATCTTTAGCCTGGCTCTCATCATGAGAGGCATTGGGGCTGGAGATGTCCAGCTCAGATTCAGAGGAAGGTGCATTCCCTGTGGGTGTCAGTGGCGGAGACTCGTCGTGATCCGCTGCTCGCTTTAAGTCTGGTGTGTCTGGTGGAAAAGTAGTGAAATCACCATTTTCATTATGTAGCTGAATTCAACCTGAGTCTGAATTCTAAATGCTTTGTTGGGATAAGCTGACCTACCCTGAGAGCTCTGGCTAAGGCGAGTAGAAGCTCTGGTCAGGCGCTGTCTCTTTGACATGTTCCCATCACTCTCTGAACTGTTGGTCTGCTCTCTTTCAGCAGAGGAGTCCGAGTCTTCGGTTCCATCTGAGCCACTTCCTGCCATAGGTCTCTATCAAGATGAAAATAAATCAATTGAAAATAACCTAAACAAAAAATGTAGACATACAGTGCAAAGAATGTTGAGGTTGGTGTGTAATAGCAAGTACCAGTGATGTAAAGTAAGCATGACCACAATAAAAGCGTGACTTCCTTTGCACGATAATTTAGCTAAGGGACTTGATTAACAGGGTGTTAATTTTGAAGGAACTGTTTGCGTGATTTTTCCTATTTTTTCCTATCAAATTAACTTCTTTCAGAGAGGCACAGTCAGCTGATGGCTTGCGGTTTGTTTGTTTTTTTTAAAAAAGAGACAGCTGTTGCTAACGTTTGCGCCACACCAACTGGCCTAAACATTTACCTAAAACAGTTATAATTTAGTGCAAAAAGTCTAATATTGTTTCTTTGGAAGCAAAAGTAGCGTAAAGGACAAAGGAGCTAGCTAGCCTCGTTAGCTCCTCAACGTGTAATTATTGTTAGTTACACGTTGTCTAAGCTGCTCCCGTCTGTGAAGACAGACTGCACTAACAAATTACGGATTTCGAGAAATATTAGTTCCCGACTGACTCGCCACTACTGCATATCTAAACGAGACTGAGCATACCCAATTATCCTAGTCTTATGATAAATCCGGCATACATTTAATGTACTATGCTTGGCTACACTTTTATAACGACACAGCAACATTTAAGATGTTATTAACCTGCTAACAGACGCCCACCAATGTATCGTTTGAAAGCGTTGCCCAAAGCAAGAGGTGACAATATGTCTGAAAATCAACAGGATGCTTAAATGCTGCTGAGTGAGGAGCTACATGAGGTGCAACATTTTTTTGCAAGCCAAATGGTTGGATTACTGAAGGGAATACTGTGGAACCTTCTAGCTAACCATCCAGAGGATGGCTCACATCGGTGCTAACTTGGCTAAAGCTACCCTCTTGTGCGACCTACATTTGCTCTCACCTGTCGTCTACGAGGCATTTCCTTCTTGATATCAGCTACTTCATGCGAGTCTGGAGTAGCAAAAAGCAAAAGCTGGTAAACTTAAAACAATAATCCCCGAAACGCACTACTTATTGATTTTTTTTCATGAATTTGTTTGTATGTACACAGGTTTGCCGGGGTGTCTCGCGCCACATTCCTTGCACCGACAGAGACGGGAATTGCATTTCCGGTTAAATGCACCTCCAGACCAGCAGGAGGTTTCAAACGCCCTCTGACCCTCTTCAAGCTCACAGTAAAAAAGAAGTTGTTAGCATATTTAATTTTTCTAATTTTGCTTTTGTTCCCAGTGTTGAATGGAAATGTGATTAACGATATTATTTGCAGAGTAATAGATCTTTTTACATCCACAATGCGTCACCTTTGTTGATACTGGAGTCGAAACGCATTGAAAAGGTGCAAAGAAAAGTACAAGAAAAAATACAAGTTGGAGCATTTCACAAAACAAAACAACGCTGCCAAAACTTTAACATTTCAGAAAACACTGCAAAACAGAAAAGATGACAGAAAACTTAAAAGAGTGTAATAAAAACCTAAGGCCCAATACAAGTTCAGTTAGTGGACATGAGAAAAATGCAGCAAAAACAAATGTGTACATTTTTGTGCAAATTGAGAAAACCCACTAATTGCCCAAATTGTGTTCAATGGTAAGCAGATCAATGATTACAACAAAAATGTTCGGCATAAAAGTAGTTACTCTGTGATTAATTGCTAAAACAATAGCCTCCAAATTTGGCTGCCTTTTGTTTTTGTCTTGCTGTTATCTGTCTTGAAGCTCCCCACCCCCAGAGCCGTTTCTGCCCACCCCCACCCACTCAAGCACCCAATGAGTGGGGTGGCTAGATGTATGGCAGAACACAGAAGATGCATCTCTTTTCCAGAGTGTTCCCCTGACAGCCTATAAAGGGCAGGGAAGGGGCTGTGACAGGCAAAAACCTACAGCAGCTGAAACTAACTGCTCTATATATAGCTTTCTGGGCCCTGGCCATAGCTTTGGAGCACGCAGCTGAACACAAAAGCCCCACACTTCTTGCTTTCCTGTGTTGACTCGGAAAAGAAAAGCGACTTCTCTTTGAATTTGGTCAAAGAATCGGAATGAACAAACCCAAAATTGTCAGACCAGAGGAGAGGTGAGTGTTGCCTGCCGTGGTCTTTGGGTGATGTTGGTAACCTCTCTCATGCAAGCTCTTTGCTAAAGCATTTAGGCTTCACACTTCAAAATGATCACACTGGTGATTCCTTAATGTGTGTCTCGACAGCCAGCCAGCACACGCGCTGTGGTATGACAGAAAGAAATATGTCACTGTCAACTTCATGGTTCAAAGACCTAAAGATGTCCAGGTTGACATCCAGCAAGACAAAATGATTTTATGGTATGTAAGTTTGGAGAAATCTCCCTTGATTTAATCTCTGCTTGACGTAATATACATATTTGCTCTTTGACTTTGACAACACTTTTTTTTTTTGTGAGACAGCTGCAAAAACGACACAGATGACGTCTTCTACAATGAGCTGTACTTCTTTGAAAAAGTCGACTTCAACGTAAGCATCTGTTGTTTTTTTGGGGGGGGGGACTTGATTACTTGTGCCATGTGACAAATTTGACATGTTGCATACTAAATGGTATAGCTACATTATCACGTTGTAACATATATCTTTTAAACTTGTCATGACTTTCAAGGACTCCAGAGAAAGAGTCTTTGACCGCACCATCAACGTCTTGCTGAGGAAGATTAAACCTGATTATGCATGGCCCCGTCTCCAGAAGGATCAAGCAAAGGTAAGTGCGCTATAATAGGTGTGCTATATTTATATATATTCATATATGTGTGTTGTGTTTATGTTGATCAGTCACAGGTTAATCTACATTACCAAACATTGACTCAGATTTACTCAGTCACGTTAGTGGATTCAGTTCTGCATCGCGTTATTCTTCTCTCTGCAGCCCAGTTGGATCGCTGTGGACTTTGATAACTGGAGGGACTGGGAGCATGAAGAAGACGAGGGAAAGGAAGAGTATGACAGATACATGGATGTGAGTGGTCATTGTGCTCAGTCGTGACATCATCTGAATCCTGTTTCACGTCTTGGTGCTTGTTCTTTGCAGTAAATGTCCAGCTATTTTTCTGTGTGTTTGGATTTACATCAGATAAGCTACACACACCTGGTTTTGATTTTTCAGATGATCCAGGAAATGGCCACCAGTAACAAAGGAAATACGCCGGATATGGGTGATCTAAGTGATGTAAGTGCAGAGTTCTGGGAGTTGAGGGGCTCTCTTTTAAAAGATAATGAATCCCCAAAATCAAATGGAGTTCATGCCAGTTTCAAGTGCGTCAGGCATGTATTTCATGTTGTGAGGTTGAATGAAAAGCACATTAACTGACTGATTATGTAAATGTGGATACTGACTTTTCATCTGTCCATTTGCTTCCTTTACAGTCTGACTGATACAGCACTTTATCACCTGTGTTTGGAGGCGGATATAACCTAATGGCTCGGGATGTTGAATACAGTGCTGATGCTTACATTATTTGCTTAGAAATGAATGTGTTGTGGTCCAAATCCTGTTTTTACATACATGATATTTTCTGTGTTTATTTATTGATGTATTGCAAATTACATGTCCAGTTTTAATTTAAAAAAAATGTAAAAAAGAAAAGAAAAAACAAGTTTTATCAATATAATTTAGACTGATGTCATGACGTTGGCGTGATATCATATACACTGGATTCCTAGATTTTATACAGATAGTCTAAAGAACACATACATACAAGCAGGTTTTTTTTGTTAAGACTCATGTAAATTGAATCTCTTTGAAATTAAATGCTCATTGGTCGTTGTCGATGGTTAACCATCTTGAATATATCAGCTGCTTATAGAAAATGATGCTTTAAACACTGATTATTGTTTTGGATAGCGGTGTTTTGGCCAGATGTGGTTCAAATGGATTTAAATCAGATGTTTCGCTTAATTAATCTGAATGGGTAATAGTTTATTGAGAGAGTTTATTTAAGCAGAAAATTGAGTATCAAAAACTCTCCTTCAATTAGTGCTGTTTGGACAGAGAAAATAATGGCAGAAGTTGTAAAAGAAAATAAAAAGTTATGAACGCTTTTCGAATTGGTGCAACTTATTTGATGAAATGTTCTGATCAGTTTCAACTCTGCCTTTCAGTTGGAGAACGCATTCAGTCTGTTGTATCTTAAGCTGACACTTACTGCTGTCAAACAAGTTTTAGGCTGTAAGAATAAGCTCATCTGACGTCTGTGTCTTTCAGATTTTACTGTCAGAGTGAACTGGATACTAATGTCAAGTTTATATACATTTTATTTGAACCTAATCTATGTTCAAAACTTACGTTTTATATGTTCAGCCTTAATTTTCATCCTTGCTGTCACGTTTAAAACGTGTTTCAAAGCGAAATTATGAAGGTAACACTGACAGTCCTGCCATGTCAGTGCTCAAAGACTGTTGGGAATATTATAAAGAAGGAAAGGGATTTGGTTGGACCATTGAAGAGGCTGCAAGCGTGTTTGGTTTAAAAAGCCTTAAATTTAACTCTGCATTGGCTATGAGTAATGTACCCCCATGGATCCTTTCTGCCCCAGATGTTAACACAGAGCTACTGAAAGTGAAGAAAGACCACCCTGATGATAATGGATTTGCAATACATTGTAAAACTTATTTGAATTCTGCATTTTATGGGTACATACAGATATTTACGGATGGCTCAAAAAACCCTCTTAACTGGCCAATGTAGTATTGGAATCTATATACCTGAATTCCAAAAGACGTATGGATACCGACTGAATAACTTCTTATCCATATACTCAGTAGAACTAACTGCTATAATCACTGCATTGAGATGGATTGAAGAAGTCAAGCCTTTTAAATCAGTCATCTGCACAGATTCACTCTCAGTATTGCAAAGCTTTATCGCTGCAAATGCAGTGAGAGATGACTTGGTTATCGAAACGAGGCAGCTTTTAGCCCAACTCAGTAATCTGGGGCTCATTGTCCAATTTTGCTGGGTGCCAGCTCATAAGGGCCTCAAGGGTAACGAAACTGCAGATAAAGCTGCCAAGGGACGCATTAGGTCTCCACTGTATCTTAATCCATGTTCCACTAGGAAAAGGGGAAGCTAAATCTTATATTAAGGCAGAAATTATGAATAGGTGGCAGGATGAATGGGAGTCAGACCCAAAAGGCAGGACATACTTTAATGTGCAACAGCAGGTTGGGGGGAGAATAATCATATCAGTGGGGCTTGGAAGAAGGGAGGAAGTGGTATACACAAGGCTGAGATTGGGGCATGCTGGCATCAATGCCACATTACATGTGTTGGGTAAAACTGATGGGCTTTGCACTGAATGCCAGGTCAAAGAAGATCTAGAGCACATTCTTTTTCAATGCAGGAAACACACTGACCACAGGTCACACTGGAGAGAACAGGGAGATATACAAAACATCTTGAAGGAAGAGGGAATGCAGGGCAATAGAATTGAAGGTCTTATGATGTACCTAAATAATGCAGAATTGATGAGCAGAATATAGGCTGTGTCACATTTCTTTCTTTATTTCTTTATTTTATTTTCTATTTTCATTTTATTTTTTCTTGCCATGCCATGACTTGACCTGATCACATCACACACTCCTGTGCAGTAGGTGGCGATATACAAGTCTAAATTGTGAACCGCCAAGAAGAAGAAGAAGAAATTATGAAGAAGAAAAAAAGTCGAGGCCGTTAGGTTTGGACTATGTTGCTACCCGTTAAAGGCTGACAGCTGCGAGCCAGTTTCTTTCATTTTATTCTATCTCGTGTTGCAGGTTGGCACGGATTTTTCAACTACAACGCCCCGAAATGGCTTTTCAGTGTCAGCGAGACTGCTATATGAAAGAGGTATGACTCTGTTATGAAGCATGCGAAAAGATATTTCCAGAAATGTAACCCTAATTTTTGCAGGAAATATTAGCATGGCTGCTACGCCGTGCTCCAGCTACAGTATCACTTGAGCTGACTTCACGTTCATTTTAGGAAGTTGAAAATATGGTTTTCAGAGAGGTTCGGACTGTGTATTACCATTTTAACAGTGCTATAATTACTTGTGTTGCCTCCGGCAGTTTCAATGTAACACACTTCCCCGAAATACAGTAGAAATGAACGACTTAATTGGCTTTTGATTCGGCCGGGAGAGGAAAAACTGCATTAAAACTGCATTTGTTTACTTTGTTTTTTTTTTTTGCATTAATCAAAGCCTTTTAAATGAAGTACGGCTGTTGTTAACAGATATAACCAGAAGGCGGCGATAATGCAGCTAAAAGGATTTTAACTCCCGTAAAACTTGTAAGAAGAAGCAGAAGGATTGTTTTGTTTGGTTTCTTTTTGGCACCTTTTTCACTTTAAATCTCGTCCGGTTAAAAAATGTTAACATAACACTTAAACAGGTCAAATCTCTGTGAAAGAGCAATTTTACATGGTACTTTTTTGGACCATATTCGATCCGATTTATATTAAAATCCGCATTACTTAGTAAAGATAGTAAAGACTCTTCAAAACACAGCTTGTGACTCGTGAAGCCTTTATTAGTGATAAAGTTAACAATTCCTCCACTCCATGTCAGTCTTTATTTGCAAGAAAAGCTCATTTTCTCTTCTATAGTATTATTATTATTATTAATAATAATAATGATGAAATATCATCAAGATGTTTCTATTTCTTCATTGTTCTGTTGTTCTCACCTTTTGTTTTTTCCAAATCTTTAAGTAGACCTGGTCTAAGGTGGTCTACATGGCTAACAAAAAATTTAAATGAATAAATAAATAAAATCATTTTTCATCTGTAGAAGAGTCTATTCCAGATTTGACCAGTCTGAGTATTATAATTATTTTAACTTGACTGGGTCAGAGGTGGCCCAGTTTTATTCATTTTCAAAATCAGGCACAAGTTAGGTTTCTTATGAGAATGAAATCCTTCACCCACTTGAGCTGCTTCCATGTGTGAGCGTGAGTTAAAATTGTCCTTTCTTTTGTTTCACTGTAGTTTGTGACCTCCGTGGTATCCTGTTGCCCCGCCGAACTAAAGCAAGAGGTGAATGGAAAAAAAGAAACTCTCAAAGGCTTCAACGTCAAGCTTCAAGACACCATTTTATTTCCTGAAGGAGGTGGCCAAGTAAGCTGGTTTTTCTCACTCTGCTGTCTAGCGTCCACATCAAGCATGTCCCGTCAGTAAGCCAGTATGTGTAACATATTTTGTGGAACTCTCCCTAAGCCAGACGACCATGGACTGATCGGAGGGGTCCCAGTTTTGAGGGTGACAAGGCAAGGACCAGATGCTTTACACTTTGCGACCTCTCCTCTGGATGTGGGTCAGGAGGTGCACGTGAAGGTGGACTGGGAGAGGAGGTTTGATCATATGCAGCAACACTCGGGTAAAAAGTAGTGACTCCTCCATTTTCACCTATGGATGCATGCTGTCGTCACACGGTTATTGCTCTAAGCTGTGGTTGGCTTGCCTCTTGCCTCTTAGGTCAGCATCTGATCACGGCTTTGGCAGACTCGATGTTTGGATACAAGACCACATCCTGGTACTTCACCGCCGCACACGTCGCTTTCCCCGTTTCACATCGAGATTCGGGAGTTTACCTCCTCTCCTCTTTCGGGTTCCTTTCAGGGATCTGGGGCGTCAGAGAAGCACCATTGAACTGGACACTCCGGGTGTGAAACCAGCGCAGCTTAAAGAACTGGAGGAAGCCATAAATGAGAGGATCAGAGCTCACATTCCCGTTAATGTTCAACTTCTCTCTATCGATGACCCTGCGGTGGAAAAGGTTTCCATGCATATGATAAACTTACTACGGCTTATCATCACGTGTTGCCAGTTTATGCTCACTAGAATAAAATGAGATCAGCGTAAACTGTTTAAAGCGTTGCGTGATTTGTGTCTGTGCATAAACCAGGTGAGGAGTCGGGGGCTGCCAGATGACCACGCTGGACCGATTCGGATCATTGATATGGAGGGCATTGATGCCAACATGTGCTGTGGAACCCATGTGTCTAACCTCAGTCACTTGCAGGTACTACTTTACACCCAAAATTCAGACGCATAAATCATTTTAAGCCCTTTATAGTAATTCAAAGTCAATATATACATTTTTTTATCATTAAGGGCATCTCAGATGATTCTAAGAAATTAGTCAAGTGTTTCCATTGGTTCCTTTTTCCTGAACTTTAGGTTATAAAGCTGCTGGGAACCGAGAAAGGAAAGAAAAACAAAACCAACCTCATCTTCTTGTCTGGAAACAGGGTTTTGAAGTACGCAGAGAGAAGCTACAGCACAGAGCGTTCGCTGGTGTCAGTTCTGAAGTCAGTTCAAAATGTATACGAGTTGCCAATATATCATCAGTGCGAGTTAAACTGGTTCACAAACCCAGTAGGGGAAACACTGTTTGTCATGGTTCCACAGGACAGGACCAGATGAGCACGTTGAGGCTGTTGATAAGCTGCAGAAATCTGTAAAGCTTCTACAGAAGGTGAGTGAATTTGACAATTTGTTTTTTTCTTGGTGCAACTTAAAACTTCAGACCCTCCAACCACTGTAAAACTCTCCTGACCAGACTAACCTGAGCTTGCTTCGGGATATGGCCGTCCTCATCGCTCAGAACTTTAAGAGCGACCCTCAAAGGGGAAACTTCTTCAGCTTGCACAAGTAAGAAATTTGAATTGAGTCCAAATGTCATGTGAGTGTGGAATTCTGACATTGTCTGATCTGATCCAGACCTCGATCGAGACACCATCAGGTTAGAAGTAGAAGTATGTAACACTGAAAATGGTTTGTTTTCTCCTCCTTCAGAAAAGAGGGAGATAATGAGTTCATGAATATCATAGCCAATGAAATAAACACAGAGGTAAGATCACAAACTGACTGCTTCCCTTTAGGTATTAGCATGTCTATGCTTGCTTGAAGCACTGTTTCATTTGCTCTTAGGAAACTTTGGTTTTCCTCACTGTTGGAGAGGAGAAGGGACCTGGTTTGTTTCTCCTGGCAGGACCAAGTGGACCAGTGACTGAGATGGGACCACGGTAGGAGACCCCTGCCCGCATATGTTGGTAGCTTCGGTTACAAAAAAAACTCAACTGTCTCTTAAAACTGTCTCTCTGTGCTCTCCAGGGTTTTAGAGTTGCTCCAAGGAAAGGGGGCGGGGAAGAACGGGCGTTTCCAAGGCAAAGCCAACAGCCTGGCACAGAGAGGGGAGGTGGAGGCTTTACTGAGGCAGCACTGCAAACATCGCAGCTCTGAGGAAGAATAAACCCAGCAATTACTCAGTGGAAGAAAATGTTTTTATTTCCTGAGATGAAACAACACAAGCCTAAAAGTCTTCAAGTTGTATTTTATTGTAACAAAATGCCGTGTTAAAGGGCACATACAAAGAATTTGATCTTTAAAAATGTATATAGTTTGGACTTCTGCACAGTATGTGCTGTACACATCTAAATATTAAATGTAAAGTTGAAGTCATTCATAACCCTGATCTGTCATCTTTGTCTTGCTTGATCATAGTATACATACTGATCTCCAAAGGCACTTTTATTGACAATTTACACACGCACATTAAAAATAAGTTTGATATATTTCATTTAAAATATCTGAAACTGGAATATTGCACGTGTGGGTTCTCTCCGGGTACTCCGGCTTCCCCCCAACGTCCAAAAAAATGCACGTTAGGTCAATTGGCCTAGGAGAGAGTGTGAGCGTGCCTGGTTATTTGTCTCAATTGCCTCAGTGTGGCCCTGTGATGGACTGACCTGTCCATGCAGTACCCTGCCTCTTTCCCAATGGCAGCTGGGATAGGCTCCAGCCCCCCCGCAACCCTGAACTGGATTAGGCGTGTATAGAAAATAGATGGATGAAAATAGAAAATACAAAAAAACAGACACTTGACTAAATGAGCTTCTCCTGTGGTTGCATTTGGCACAGTAGTGTTTACATTTTCTGAGCATTCTGTATGTGATTATATATAAAAAAAGCAATGACTTGATAACAAAGCACATATCGTAAGGACTGTGAGAGAATCACATGTTTGTCACAGTAATGTTGTATGGACAAAGTGTTCTTATGTTAGTGCAAATGTGCAAACACCCCATCCCATTGATAAAACTCAAAAAAAGAATAAAAAAATACAAGCAATACAAAAATACACTAGCACTACTTAGGTCCATTTGGTGTGATAATGTGGATCATTTGAAAACTTGTCCATGTGCTGATTCAGCTGCTCCTCCATTCCAGGGTTAACTCAGTGGCTTCACAATCTTCATTGAGATGTAGTTCTGGAAACAAAAAAAAAATATATCAAAAGATCTGTCAAGTTTCTGCTCGCCTATAGTCCGTACAAATAACCTAAAGCATACAGGATGTGGCCCACAGATTCCAGAACATATGATTAATCTTATTCAGGGGTTTCCCTCTTGCCTGCTCTTACCGGTAAAGAGTATAACAGGATAGCCAGGAAGAGAACCACGATGGTGAGGATGATGAGTCCAATAAAGAGGCACCTGAACCTTCTCCACACAATGAACTTCATGGTCTTGCATGGATTGGTGAACCAGAAGAAGGATGTTTCTGGGCGGCTGGAACACAGAAACAGTATTTGTCAGACATTAAAGCTTGTGTTACACTAATATACACCCCTCAATATCCATCCCAGATAGAATTCCACGGTATGGTTGGTTTCAGTTATTTGACAGTAGTCTCTTACTTGGGAAGGTCCAGTTTTGGATTCATGTTGGGTTCATCCCTGCCTTTTCCTGCAGGTCTCTCTTCTGCATCTGCTTCGCTTACAATCTCCAGTGTCATCTCCACTTTGCCCTGCGAACACAAGGCAAGACACCAGACTTTGAACTGATGTTTTCTAAACACAATTCTTTTAAAAAGTTGGGTCAGTGAAACTTCGTAACTTTTCTGAAAAATACTTTTTTTTTAAGAAGATTTATTCTATACTGGGGGTACTTTATTTTTTTAACTTACACCCAGGACCTTCTTCCCATTCTGTTCGATATAGCAGGGCCACCAGCCTCTGACTGACTGCTGAGCAAACAAAGACTTTGCCCTCTCCAGCTTGTGTGGCACCATTTCCAGATCATCCATCATCTTCAGAGAGCACTTCTCTGGGGTCTTTGCAGGAGCAACCAGTTTACGCAAATCCAGCTCCAATGTGCCTGGGATCACAGCGCATTAAGCTCTGTTTTTGTCATTTGGATCTTGTAGATACAGAAAATCTCCGTTTAACATAAAGTACGGTTTCTTACCGAGGTAATCATCCAGTGAGAACTTGTCATTATCCCATATCTGAACAATCAGCTTGGGGGGAATCCTGAACTCTGTTTTGTCAAGACTCCAAAAGTGTTCCTGTTGATTAAAAGAACACATGGAAACGTGCTTTAGATGAATAATTCAAACACACCAGGTCTTACTTTTCAAATGATCCAGATAGAAACAAGCCTTACTTTCTTGGATACAAGGCAGAGTTGTTCAGCTGGCAGGTAGTCGAAGCCAAAGACATACCGCCAGTTGAAGTTACCATCTCCATCCAGAGACCTGTAGTGGACATCAGTCTTCTGCTTGTCCTCCTCCATACCTGGCATCCAGCTGGCACCAAAACACAACACGTACGGTAATTCGATGGCCAGTTCATGGTAATTTCTTTTACATTTTTTTTCTCTTAAACACTTAAATGCTTAAACAACTAAAGAGTATTTTAAAAAGGGTTGTGAAATGAGAGATTCAAAATATACCCTTTGACGTAGATGTCACTCATGTCTTCTCCAGTGATGCTGGTCTCATCCAAAGTCACATCTGTTGTGTTCCAGATGATAGCGCGCAGGAAATACCTGAACATTTGAACATTGTGAATGTTAGCTCAGCGGCGTCTAATGTGACCGGTCATTTAGTGTTGAAGAAACGGCGCTTACCTCTTAGGCTTGCGTGGTGTGATGTCAAAGGGAGGTCCAGGAAGTCCGATACTCTTTGGGAAAACATCCACCCACATCTGAAGCCTTCCCTTAATTGATTGACAAAACATAGAAGTTTTACAAAACAGCTGCATCTGTCAGTGGGTCAGTGTGCGTAGTGAACAGGTACAGTATGTTTCATCAAACCTGAGACAGATTTGGCTGGAAGCTGCTGTAAAGGGTCCTGGTCTCCACATGTTCGGGGACAAGTCCTTGTGTTCTGAGCACGTGCAGACAGAGTCGTTCACTGGGTGGACCCAAGTGTTGATGAATTTCTTTGTTGTCCTCTTTATGCAAAAACACATTGTACCTCAGTTATACTCAGGCTGTATACTGTTAGTGTTGTTGTCTTTTGTGTAATAGCTAATAATTCAGTCATATGATTTTCCATATATTTAATATATTTTATATTTAAAATTATTTAAAACTGCCATTTATTATGACAGCCGGGTGAAAAGGCTGAAAGTAAAAACCTCTGTCAGCTGTAAAAATCAAGCATCAACTGCTGCATTCACATCAATGTAGTTTACACGTATTTCTAAGAAATAAAAAGCCAAATTAAGACAACTTTAATAATGTAAGTTGTTGTAAAAGGTTTAAAACCATTACCAAACTGTGCCAGTGTGTAATCTTTTCCATTGAAGGTAAGTGAGTTGCCGTTGTCTTCAGTCCTGGGTTTGGAAAGTCCTTTTAGCCGGGCCACATTCTCAAGGATCTGAGATGGCTTCAGCTGATCCCTCCACTGGTTGATGCCAGAACTTAGATGACACAAGAAGGGGTTTATTTTCTATTATAAGTCTGCGTTTTCATAAGACAGTTTCAGATTTTCGTTGTCCCATTTTCCCCTAAGACTCAAACCCTGCGCTCAGGTGTTTCCTTACATGCAGTAGGTTTGTGGAAGGCCACAGTATGAGTTGTATCGAGACAAGAAGCGGTTCTCTAGGTCAATCACTGTCTCTCCAACCTTCTCGTCGCGAGTCAGCAGATCAAAGTCATAGACTGCGATTTTCAGGTCCTTGTCTTGGGGCAGGAAGCCCGTCATCTCAAACATCCTAAACAACAGCAGGGGGTGTTTGGGAACTGTTAGGGTACAGTGAATTTCCAGAATTGACTTTAAGGATATAATTTTTGACAAGATAGGTTCAGTTGTTTGAAATTAGTTCTTAAGCTTTACCTTCCAAACACAGGGCCTGTTGTGTTGGGTAAGTAATTGTCTCTGTCTTCAATTGTATTTCTTCCCAATGAGATCTTTATGTATGGATCACACTGATAACACGAAAGAAAGTTCAAGCCAAAGGTGCTGACTAAGCCAAGAATGTCAAAATATTTGCCTTCTATTATTGCTGGTAAAACGGATTTTATTCTCACTCTGCCGTTATTGTCTTTAGGCTGCAGGTCTACTGCACGGACCACGTATATCCTGACTAGACACTCCTGAGGTCCACTTTCTGGCAGTTCTTTGAACTGACGGGGAGGGGAAGCAACACCTGGATCATCTGACAAGGGGTACACCTTGAAAGCACCCTGCAGGTAAAATACAATAAACTACACTTAACTGTGGAAATAAAGTACATTTCACAAGCTTTACTGTTGTCATTTCTTTGATAGGTTAAAGTTTACATTATGTGATCAAGCGTTAGCATTCCAAAATGATGTCAAACCACCTTAAACTCTCCAACCACAGTGGGGTCATCGTCCCCATTTTCATTCTTGCCGCGCTCCAGTTTGAAAGTGTTGCAGAAATCTGTCAACCCTTTGAACTCTGGGACATTCTCCAGTTCGCCGTCATAAACCTGAAAATTCACACACGCATTCAAGTCATCTGCAGCCACAGAAGAGGAGATTTTTTTTTTTTTAACTTTTTGAGATACAATCAGCTTCAATAGAAATCGATAAAGTCTGCTCACTGTGAGGGTATCATATCCTTTCCTGAGGTAAGGGCCGCATTTTTCCCGGTCTCCAACTGAGGCGTAGAATTTGCTCCACCAATCGACCGTCTCTTTCTCCTAAAAAATTAAATTGTATTCCATCGTGACTGACATATTGATTGGCATGGATCAACAAATCACTTCATTAAATCTCACGTGTTTTTTTTTCTCTCACCTTCTCAGCATGCTTTGGAGAAAGATGTGTGACAAAAAAACAAAACAGAAAAGGAGTCACAAATACATGAAGATACAACGATGACATCGGTGTTCAAAGGCATACAAGAAGCATGCACTCTGTAATAGGTTTCAAATGTTGACAGGAAAGTGAAACTCAGCTGTGGTGAAGGAAAGGTCAATAAAGCGATCCCAGTTGCAATTTTATGATTCAAAGCAATTCTGGGAAACAAGGGCGCAACAATGGACTTTATCTTTTTTTCACAGCAGAAATATTGCATATGTAGCAAGAGAGGAATGTGCATTACCAATGGCAGCATTCTATTTAGAAGTTACTGTGCATGCTGCTCTGCTGTAAAGGCCCTCTTCACACCTGATAATTGCATCCCAAGTATTTAATACCAAGTAAACAGCTGTAAGTACAAGTGTGAATACGTTCAGATCCCATTACATCTGAGGCAATCAGGGACACCTATGGCCACATTTTAGCAGTGTATACATGCACAGGCTCTGATCCACACTGAAGGACCACTGCTAAATTGACGTTTTCTCTGTAAGCACAATAACTCATGTTTGGTTCTCAAATCACATAAGCTGACTTTGTCCACAGCATGAAAAAAAAAGACCAAAAAGCAAATAATAAATTAGCCAAATTCTCTGGCATTACTTTAAAAATAACATATGTAGTCTAAGCAAACTAAAACAATGTATTTTGCCTGGCAGGTCTGATCCAGGCATGTGAAGGTATATTCTCATGCCATTTAAGACTTGGTATCTGCACAGTTGTTTATTTGCAAAAGTATCAACCAAGATTTAATACCAGGTGTGAAAAAGTCCCACATTTCTGCTGTGAAAAAGGCTAAATGTGTAGCTACACTGAGGCATTCCCTGACACTATGAGTTCCTTAAAGGTTGGGTAGGAGATCCTGGATTTTGAGTCCAGCGAAGCTGCATTTTCCCCCCGAAGGCACGCCTCTAGAGTACATGAACGCGCACGAGCACGAAGGTGCACGAGCGCTGTTCTGACAGCAAGCATTGATCGTTGCCGTATTTAGTATTTAGTATATGCTAACTATACGTTTAATAATGCCAGGTGCTAGCTAAGCTGGCTCTAGTTTAGCTTCCTGCCAAGCTTCTGGACACGTAATTTGTTCACGGAGCAGGGTACGCGCACAGGGGGAAGGAGGGGGAGGGAGGAGCAGATTGCAGTTTGATAGACGGCATCAGTATCCAATCATTGTGAACGGTCCGTTCACAATGATTGGATACTGTTTTTCCTAGATTGTACGATCTAGAGGCCACTAAAACTTTTCATATTTGTGTCAAAACTTTTAATTAATTGGTTGCAATGGGGGTGTGAAGAGTATTTCAAGCAATATGTAAAAAAATGTTCCAGAAAAAGTTCCCCTACCCAACCTTTAATCTGCAACATACCTCTCAGTGCTGCATCCTCTCAGCAAAGGAAGCACAGGTATATTATAAATGAAAACCTGTTGAGCCATGTGTTTATGATGCCACTGCAGTTAAGAGATGCAGAAAATGTACAAATGTTTTAATGATTCTTTCTCATTTGCTGCCAAGTCCATATTTAAGTTCAAATAACACTGATAAGAAAACTCATTTATCTAGTTTAATCTACTGTATGTCAAAATTTAAATTCTTACTTCTGGAAACCTCATGATAATGACCCTTTAACAGCTAAATTGGTGTAATGTGACTTGGATGCCTGGGTGTAAATGACTCATTTATGTGTTACGCCCTTGCTGTGATCAAAATGATTAAATGTGCTCATTAAAAAAGTTCCAGTTAAATTAAGTGAAATCACAGTCATTGAGATGAATCCCCTGTAGATTAATCGGGTAGTGACAACATAACGAGGCTGCAGCACTGTGGAATGAGTGATTATCAGCTTTCAAGTGTAATTGGTGCCCGGCCTTGTGAACTAAAAAGCTTTAATAAGTAATCATACATACAAAATAGGAAGTAGGGGAAGCCATTTTGTTGACAGCAGCTGACATGCTGTGAACAAACTGAAAGCCAGGATAATGAAGTTTGTCAAATTTGACTTGAAAGTCAAATTTTGTTTTTAATAGATTAGAGGAAACTTCATGTGCGTCAGTAACGACAGAAGGTGTTTGCGTTTACCTGAGCTTCTAGCAGCGGTCTTGCTTCTTCCATTGAAATTGAGACATCTTTGCGAGGTGAAGCCATCATCAGAGACACTGTTAAACAAGACAACATTAATGTAAGGAATTTTGTCTCTTTACTGTGGAATTAGAAAAATCTCAGTATTGCTCCTTACTTTTGGAGGCCCTGGCTCCCTCGGAAATGATGACATAGGGGTCACATCTGAACTCTTCCAGAGATGTGACGGTGCACTGACCTACGACAGGCTTCCTACCAAACGGACGATGGTCGATCACCTTCAGCACAATGGGAGGTGTGTACATCTCATCTTTTGGGAGGAGCTGGATGAGAGTAAGTGACAAAAATAATATATCTGGTCATATTTGGAGGTTTGACTCAGTTTTCATGAAGCATTTTTTTACATGTTTGGCATTACTTATGATGCCAAATTCTAGCGAATCAGTGCATCATATTCGCAATTTTTTTCTAATTCCAACTCAATAAATTTAAGTTGGTTATACTTTTCTTACTGATGGATATGTGTCTGCTTAAAGGATAAGACCGGTTTTTTGACATTGGGCCCTTGATTTCACATTATAACATGATGTTCTACTCACCCCTGCTTGTTGTTGGTCATTTGGAGCTGTTCCGAAGATATTCGCGAGGCGTCTGGCTGCTCTCTTGAGATATTCGGCCATGAAACGGTTTCCTATGGGCAAGCTTATACAGGCACAAACTATGCTGTTTATAATTTATTAATTACTCTACACTAGCACTGATAACGTGGAGGTGCGTCGCTTACTTAAAAAAATCCGGGTTACTAATTTTGAATTTTAGCCGAATGAATAAATAGGCAGCAGGTCTGTGGGCTGTCTGTGGCAGTAGCACGACAATGAAGTCAGTTACACCCACTTTACGACGAAAAAATCAAAATTACAATAACCCGGATTTTTTTAAGTAAGCGACGCACCTCCACGTTATCAGTGCTAGTGTACAGTAATTAATAAATTATAAACAGCATAGTTTGTGCCTGTATAAGCTTGCCCATAGGAAACCGTTTCATGGCCGAATATCTCAAGAGAGCAGCCAGACGCCTCTCGAATATCTTCGGAACAGCTCCAAATGACCAACAACAAGCAGGGGTGAGTAGAACATCATGTTATAATGTGAAATCAAGGGCCCAATGTCAAAAAACCGATCTTATCCTTTAATCTAATCCACTTGTGCAACACTGTCATTACCACTTTGATGAAGAGGACAGAGCCGGGAAAGTTAGGGCTCTTCTTCATGTTCTTGATGACAGCTGTCTCCACCCTCTGCCCCCCACACTCCACCACAAGGCTGGGTGAAGACACTGAGGCCAGCTGATAGGACTTCATGTTCCTCAGACCCCATGCAAGAATCTAAAAACACACATAGCAGAGATGGTATTTAGAGACAGGACGTACATCCGTTCAGAGGGCTGGTCGTGCCGAAGGTCGTGCATTACCTCCACAGCAGTGAGCTGCACCACGGGGCGGACACCCTGAGGAACCATGTAGAGGTTCTCAGCTCGCTTTGGGGGAACCAGGGGAAGATCTGAGTCACCCGACTACAAGAACAGAGACACATGTTAAATAAACAAGTGAGTGTGTAACATGAGTATGACATAATCTAACACTTGTTTCAATAAAAGTCAACATTATTCTCAATATTGCATGTAGTGTATGGAAATCAGGAGATATAATTTAAAATATATGAATAATTACAAACATTGATTTTCTACATGTCATAAATGTATGACAGTCTGGTCGTTAGGCAGGTAATACGTTACATAAGATGACTCAATCTTAATGTCACAGAACTTCAGGTTTAAAGAATGCACAGAAATAATGTTTCACATACTGTAAACATCCCATTAGGTATTATATTTACGCATACCTTGTCTTTAAGAATGAGCTCAGCAGCCACCAGTGCCTCCCCTGCCTTCTGCCCCTTCTGGATGATGGGATGCCATAGCAGCCTGGGTGTCTGATTCATGCCAGGATTCAGCTTCACCAGTGGGGTGCAAACACTGCGGCCAAGCATCTCATCCTTCCCCTACGCAGAAGAACACAAGCTACACTTTCATATTTGCTTAGCTAAAATTTCCAAGATGATGCCACTAATGAGGTCAACATTGTATGAAGACAATTTAGACAGGATGAAAGAGAAAACAGAGATTTTTAAAAAAAGACATTCAGCATAAGTTAGATGAGGAGAGGCACAGCTGACAGGTGGAGTCAGGCGTAGATGGTTGTTTTTTCCTCTTCAAATTTCCAAATAACATTGTTTAAAAGAATAAAACTAAGCCAGGAAATATCCAAGGTTTCTTAAGGACAATTCATGGTGGCAAAGTCAACTTTGTCTCAGTTTCCTGCTCAGAAAATTGATCCAGATGTTTAATATTGCTCACACTTGCCTTCCTGTTATTAGATGGAATTTACACACTTCCTGCCCAAAGGTTGACACATATATGCGTCCAGAGCATGGCAAAAATAAGGAAATAAATTTGATAAAGACTAGCAGAGCTGGGTCTCTGCTGAGAAAAACACCAACACACACTTCTGCTGGGTCCTAAGACGTGATTGAGAGAAATTACTTCTCAAAAACCTCTTCTTTTTATTTGACTTTTTAAGGAGTGTTTCGCTACAAATGCTTTCTGTACATACAGCTTTCATAGCCTACCACTTGGTCATTGTCGAAGAACTCCAGCACCACGTCAGGAGGACAGTGAGCAATGTTCTGGGGGTCTCCATAAATCTCGACATCACTGAAAATCAGAGTTTGATCCCAGGTCGGGTTCAGCGTTGCTTTGAGTTTCTCTGTTGTCTTACTAACATGCAGGAAGGAGACGTGTGCATAAGGATCTGTAATGTAAAAAAGATGTGGTTCAGTGTTCATGTTTAACTTTTGCAAAGGTGGTTTATGGACTTTGACCAACAAGTAACATCTTACCAGAAAAACTATCTTTGTCCATAGATGTCAGGTTCCTTGCCTGATAGATGTAGACACGGAGGTGGTACATGAATGACCCTACAGAGGGGAAAAAAGGTCAAATGGAACAATTATTACATGTGTATTGTATGTTGTTTTATCTACGTCTTGGCACTGTGTCACTCACTGTCAAAGGAACAGGACACAGTGGGAGTGTTGGCACCAAACAGCTTGGTAGCATCGGCTTTGGAGTCTTTTTCTTTTTCCTCTGTATCAACACCCTGTAGAGCAAACCAGTCCAGTATCTTAGATCTACATGTTCATGCGTCACATATTCCAAAAAAAAACCCACGCCAATGGACAGTAGATTTGTTTAATTGACAGCCAAATATTTGGAAGTACTTAGTGACTCATTGTGCTCAGAGTCAGTTCCTGCTTTATGGCTTCCTTTCCTCTCCAAGTTAAACAAAGGATGCTTCGCTGCTCGAATTCCGGCTCACAAAGTAAGTTTCACTCCTTGCGAAAGCAAATTAGTCAACATAAGAAGTTTGTCATTTTTCCTTTCCTTACCAATGCACCCTCCAGCTTAAAGATGGCACAGGCGCCTAGGCGATCTTCTGGTGCCATCTTACGCCTCCAGCGCCTTCGACGAAACGTGTCTGATGAGCGCTCCTTTGTGTGGAATTTCCAGCCAATCAGGGAGGAGAATTCCCAGCCCTCAGGGTCACCTTGATCTCGCCTCTGTGTGTAAAAGGAAACCTGTAGCTCAAATGTTTTTATATGAAATACTATTTTTTTTAATATTTCAACTATAGAAAGGTCGAGTCACAATAATACAAGAAGCAGAGAGCGGACGAGAGAAAACGAACTTTGGTTTCGAGATCACAAAGTGATCACGGTGAGCATTAAAATGACTTCTTACACCTAATTTCATAGTATATTCTAATAATATGGTATAGTTAGGGAGGATCTCTAACGTTAAGTAAAGGCATAAATGTGTAACTCTGTTTGCTGCACTGGGTTTAGTAAATATCTCCTCTTGAGCACAGACGGTGGTGCATGTGGGCATAGATAAGAGTGTAACCACTTCTGTGACACTCCAGTCGCTGGCCTTCAGGTGAACCCACTGATTGTGGTGATGAGAACGCAAACTTTTCTTGCCAAAAGTAAAACAATATATCCACCCATTATCTTGAGATAAAAAGCCTATCGATCTCAACAAAACGATACACTATACATGTATCCATCATCAAGACAACAGATTTCTTGTCCTCTTGAGACATAATCAACCACAAAATGATCTTTGTCATCTCGAAATAAAGAGAAAATTCAATTGTGATCTTGTAAACAAATTAAATTCAAGGATGGGCACTCTTGGCCTCTGTAATAATGCAATCTATAAAGTATCATTCTCAAATCAAACTAAACTTGAGCCGCAGACAATAGTCTACAACACTACTGTCTTGTGCTCACCTCCAGCGCTGCTCCTGCAGGGAGTGCAGCTCTCTTGCGGGGTCGAACCAGCCTCCTCCTGCGGTGGACATAGTAGACCTTCTCTGCAGGGACCCAGGACCGAGGCTTGTCATCTGGGGGAATGGTCACCCCATACTCCCAGCCTTTAGGGTGCACACGGGCACATAAGAACATGGGCACAGCTATCTTTAAACAAGTTTACTTGGTCATTTTGACTACTAAATCATCACTATAAACCACTCAGAATTTAATTAACTACCTTTGTTTGCAGGTAAACTGTTTTAAAAGAAGAAAAAATAAAAGATACAATCTCGCTTTCAGCTAATGGGGGAATTTTTGCACCTTGATCATCCACAGCTCTGTTGTCATCAACAGTCCAATTATCCTCCCACGTCCAACCTGGGGGACAGTCAAACTCTCCTGGGTTTCGGCTCTTCTCCCCATTCTGTACAACACAAAAACTCTGTTAGCAACACACATGCACTCAGATGGATAACGCAGGTGACAGTGATTAGGAAGAGTCAATGAGCAACTAAAAAGTGCTTAACGTGTAGGTCTAGTTACTGATCTTACATGTAAATTCATGAGTACAATCCCTGACTAGAAAAGAGAAGAAAAGAGAAAGATTGTATCTGCATGTCATTTGCAGCTGCACTGCTCATTATTTCCATGCCAGGTTTGCTCGTCTCACCACATCCGTGTATGGCTCAGAGGCAGCGCTCCACTCTCCACCGGGGAAGCGGGTGTCATTCTGGAAAACCTCATCCATGAATTCAGTGTGTCCTGCATCTGCCTCTGTTAGCAGACTGAAACAAAGTCATACATTTGTAGCATCTGTGCGTATATTATCAAAGGATTAAACTTTCTGCAGCCACTTTGGTGTTCCCCTTATGGCAGCATCAAAAAGCACATTACAGCAAAAATCCCAACACACAGCCACTTTTGTAAGGTGTTGTAAGTTCGAAGTAACCCAACAGATAGCATAACTACATGAACTCTGCATGGACTTGAATGTACTTTATCATACTATTACTACTACTATATACTACTACTATACTACTGCCTATTTGTCTTTACTATTTCCCTGCTGGACAAGGCATGTGTACAGCAGTTGCTGCTTGAGTCACATATCTATTGATGATGTTGGCACAGAAAACCAAACAATGATGTATGTGGAACTGGAGGGAAAGTAATGACTGCTCTTGAGATGAAGGAGGTAGATTGAGGCGTAAACAGGAAACAGTAAATCCCAGCTCACTGGCACAGCCTGGTACTATCATTAAATCTGGGCCCACTCCATAAAAGGAATGTAAACAGCTGTAGCCCATTCCCACAAAGTTTACAGAGGTGTATTCAGTTACAAAGAAAATAAAAAGCTACACATACCACCACAATCGTGATCTGAAGTGCAGTCTGAACCCTAAAAGCTAGTCTTTTTCATCAAACGTGTTATATTCCAGAAGGAGAAAAACACCAAATAATCAATCGTTTCCAAGCATACTCACGCTTTTTCTGGATCAATGAACCAGTCAGACTCCCACTGCCATCCCCTTGGTGGAACGAAGTACTCTTGTTTCAGCTTCAGTTTGCCCGTTAGGTCTGAGAATTTGTGGCGCCCCACCAGTCCTGTGGTCCCCCACTTCCCAAAGACTTGAGCCTGGTTTTCGTACTATAATGAAACACAGGACCAGTTAACTTCATTGTTCTGGTTTGACAATAGACAGGAATAACTGCATAGTGCACGTTTTTTCATAATAAACTTCCAGAAATTGGAAAATATCTAAAACATTTCCAAAATTATATTGTGAATACAGGCTGGTTGGTCAATAGTTTGCCCTCTTTAAGGGAAGGTTAATAAAACTCAGAATAAGTTGTGTTTTTGGAGTAGCGTACCAGCTCAGCAAACACGCTGAATGTTCCCTCGGAGAATGAGTTGAACTTTTTCTCATGTGCAGACAGGCCCAGCCACATGTTGACTCTAATCTGAACAGGTACTTTCAAGCCTTTGGTCTTGTCCATGGGGTACTGCAGGAATAAAAAAAGAAGGAAGTCACAGAAACTGCCATGTAGATCAATCTGATTCACCTGATTCCTATATAACGTTCCAGCCCATGCTCTTCTCTTACTTTTTAAAGAATTAACAAGTACCTGTAAAAAGATGGTCTGAGTTTTGCCACAGTGTTGTCCACAGGACTGCTCGCTGTATGTTGAATACAGGATTTGGTGAGCTGGAATACGACTGTAGGCCACCCTCTTCTCACCTCGCAGCATCCAAATGATCACATCAGGCATGCTGTTCTGGGGCTGGAAGCAGTGAGAATAACACCATGTAAACCCATGCAGTATTAAGGATACAAAGTGCATCAATTAGAGCACGTATTTCCCCAAATTTAGATAGAAATCTTTCATTGTTTGAAATTTCATTGCATAGTTTGAACTAATTTTGTAAGTGAAGCAATTTTGCAAGAAACATTGTGAGCAATGAAATATTTCCGGAATGTACTTTTCTGTGCAACAGATGATAACCAGGACAACACATGAGCCCTATTTTATCAATAATTCCCTTTTCCTTTATTTGTCATATATGGGGATGAACAATTTTTCAACCACTAAGTTTTCCATAATTCTAATTTCTGCTAAAGTACTATGCAAAAGCCTTTAGCTAGCATTCATTTCTTTATCTAATTCCAGGAAAACATGATATAGATGCAGTGAGTTATTGAAACACGTGCAAATATAAATAGAAATACAATATATAAAACAAGAACAAAGTTTGCACCATTCCAACAAACTTGAAAAGTCATGATTTGGTTTGACCACCTTTGTTCGTCACAGCCTGAACCCTCTTAGACTAGCTTTCTTGTCATTTCTTTAAGTCGTCTTCAGGAACAATTCTCCAGGCTTCTTGAAGGATATTTCAAAGCTCTTCTTTGGATGTTGACTGCCTTTTGTTCCGTTCTCTTTCAAGATGATCCCACACTGCTACAATAATGTTGAGCTCTGGGGAGGATTCATCCCTCCATAAGACCTGTTGCCACTGATTTTCAGTCCAGTTTTTGTGTATTTAATTTTTTTTTTACATACAAAGTCAATTTCATCTCCATAAGAGTCTTTGAGGGTCCAAAAAAAAGCGCTATATAAGTTTGATGTTTATTATTATTATTATTATTATAAAAATCACATCCATAAAAATAGAATTTTTGTATTTTTTTTAAGTACCTATTTTAAAAAGAATAGTTAAATTTTTCAAAATTCTATTACATGTTTGTCAAACTATTATATATATTTGACATTTTTCATACATGCAACTATAGAAATGGGAACAAAATGATGTGTCTTTGCAAAGCTGCTACTAACCAATTGAACATTGGTTCTTTGCTGATTGTCTGTTATGTGTAGACAGAACTCTGTTGCATTCTTTGAGGTAGGTGCTGTTTTATACAAAAATGAGGGGTGGCTCCATGTTTTTTTCACAGTACTGTATAGTCAGCACCAAAAAATCCAAACGTATTCAAATTGATAAGATTGGCTGTATTTGTACCTCCTCGGCCAACAATTTGAGTTTGTCCACCCAGGCCTCTAACTCAGACAGAGTGTCACGGATCTCTGAGGCCTCCTCTCTCATGCGTCTTGCCGCTTCCTTGATGGTGGCCAAGGAGCTGTCTCGCAGCTTCTTGATTTGGATGTCCAGAGATGTCAGGTTAGAGCGGCCCTCCATGTCAGGTGTTGGGAAGCTTAAGGAGAGCAGAAAAGCTGATACTTAATTCAGTGTTATAAACCAATATATAAGTAAGTACTTAGATGATATCAAATCTCTGAAATCTATTTGGTTTTATGGCAAATTTTGCTTAATTTGTTTTCTTGGTTGACTAATTTTCCTTTCTTTTTATTTGACTTATACATTTTTATATTTAAAGGTGGGGTGTGAGATGTTTTCTGGAGCATTTTTTATCATATTGTCTGAAAACCTTCTCACGACCCCATTGCACCCACTAAAATAGAATGTTTGGGAAAAAAATTAATATTTTAGTCCATTGTAGAGGGTGTAGCAAGAGGAAATGTCTGACCAATACAAGTAATGATGAGAGTTACTTCTATTGGATTCTGACACGCCAATCAACCGTCAGCCCCCCTCCCCCCTCCCCCCTGCATGTTCACAGACTCGTGATTCGTTCATGTGTTTTCAAGGCGTGGTTTCGAGGGGTGGGCTGAAGGAGAGGCAAGGTTGTGTATTTTCAAAAATATAGCTTGCAGGAACCATTTTTCCAAGATCTCATACCCCACCTTTAACTGACTTGTATGTTTTTCAAATAAGAAGCACAGAAATGATCCCATTGTATCCCATTGTATCCCACAGCAACCCTTCCTCTCCCTTACCTCTCCAGGTCTTCAATTAGCTGGTCGAGCAACTTCAGCCACACCTCTACCAGCTTGTTGTCAGAGACTTTAGCCAACATGGCAGTTTTGAATGCCTCCAGGTTGGATTGCTGCAAGAACAACCAAATAGGTGTGATGATTATCCAAACATCTCAACCATCTATAGCTGCACAAGTACTCACATGTACCAAATACAGTATTAGCAGCTTATAATGGAAAGCTATTGTGAAACTTCAGACAGTAAATCATGAAGTCTACTTCAAAAAGAAAGGGTAACAGTGCAATCTTACCAGGCGGTGAGTAATGTATAGGATAATGTTGACAGAGTCCAGGCGGTGGCTGATGTCCTCCCAGAAAGATGTAACCACAACCACTGGCTTTGTGTTTGCCCAGGGCAGGTAGTAGTAATGGTTCCCTAGAAAAAGATTACACAGCACTTAAAGTGATTCTGTAAATGTGTTTAGAGTGAACGACCCTGTATTAGATGAATGTTCTTTATCCAAAACAGATTTCATTACTCACCATCAAATACAGCACAGCTGTACTGAGTGGTGGAGGCCAGTGGTTTGCAGGTGGTGTCCAATTTGTTCCCATAGTTACCGATGCTGACCTCAAACTGGATTGGCTCTCCTGGTTCCTGAATCATGGCGGCGCTGTGGAAGACTGCACACAGACAGTATTTTCTCCTCTTCTGGTACTTCTGATCAGTTAAAGGACACAAATAGAGAGACAGAAAACTTAATTAACCTCTAAGAATCCATCTAGTATAAATCCATTTTTTTTGTTAATGATAACCAAATGTCTATTCGTTACCACCAACATACTTTCTGCCATAAATTCTTCTATGATTATATCTTAAGCCTGGTAAATGGTTACAGTACCTGTACCACGAGGATATCATCACTGTGGAGACTGTCTACTGTTTTGTCTGCTTTCCCCTCGAGCTTTGTGGACAGCTCCACCAGAATCCTACCCCTGTAAGCTACTCCGTCTCCCTGTACAGACACAAAGCATCGGTATGAACATTTAAAAAGCCAAAAATAAAAAAATATAAAATTCTCAAGAGGGTTATCATGCCCACTCTACTACCTTGCCAAAATTGAGATCCTCGTAGGGATCTGGCAGGCCAGTGAATTCTCTGGGGCTTCCATACAGGTTGATATAGCAGGGCCCAAACACAGGTAGGAAACCCACCTCAGATTCCCCTGAGTGAGCTGCAGAGATGGCAACAGAATTAACATATTTATGAATGTTCTCAAGCAAAGCTTTAATGTTAGAAGGTCACTTAAACAGTGTTTAGGCAGCGATGGTGAATGCTAGGAAAGCAGCTGGCAGCAACTACTGTGGCCAAGTGGTGCGTGATGGATATTCAAGTCTTATTGCGTATTAACAACATCAAAACAGAGCAAAGCATAGTTGTAATAGCAATGTGCAAAAACAGAACTGCGCTTTTAGCATTCATAACATGCTCGATGCATTAAACTGCAAGCAACACAGAGCAAAAAGGAGCGCAGGTAAACCTTCATATGACGGTATTTCCACATTTCCCGCATGTTCCTCTATTCCAGAAGAAAAAAAAGGACAATTCAAGTACCATTTAGAAGTCAATACAATCAGACCACACTAAAACATCTTATATCTACACGAGACACAAAAACAATACATGTCTGACATTGTGCTCCAGAGTTTGAGCAGAATGTCCAAAATTGCAATGCATTTCATTTCGAGCCATCATTTCATAGTACAAATAATACCTTCTATTTCTCCACCAGAGGAGGCTATCTTGGCCAGGTTCAGGTATGTGGTGCCAATAGCATCATTTCCTGTCATGCGATCCCTGAAATCACACATAACTTTCGATTACACACATATCCCTGCACTCATGTGAATAACTACAATAACCTGCCAATCTATCAATCTCAGTGAAGTGGTATGCTCAGCATTTTCACTACCTCACTGAGGGAAGTCCATGAAACAAAGAACAAATTCCTTTATTGTTGATTTTGGTCTAAAAGCTTTCAACAGGGAATAAATTTTGCTCTCAGATTTGAGTGCGCCATCAACACCTACTTAGGGACACACCATTTTTTCTGACCTTTTCCTCTTGCACTTATTTCCCTACAGGAACTGGAACTGAGGTATCTGACCGGTCATTCGCTCAGAAACAAACAGTGAAGAAAATTAGCTGGCAGTGCCAACAGAACATGTTATTGAGGGAAAGGGAGGGGCTGCCACAGTCTGAGTCACAGCACTGCATTATTTTCATGTGGTTGGGCCATGAAGACACACACACACACACAAATAGAATGCAGCTGACCATACTGCAGAGGCATTGTGGTACAATTTCTAAACACAAAGTATGTCCAAGAGAACAACATAGTGCTGCCTCTTAATACTCCTCACTTATATTTACATAAATTTGTGATCTTGTCTGACTTACCAATCAAACACTGTCAGTTTGACACGCTCGCACATGGATGGGAACTACAGCAAAAACAAGACACATGTCAAACAGAGAAAGACACTTGTAACTGATTTCCATGTGATTTTGTGCTCATCATCAGGACTAATTACCTTGACTTGAAGGTTCAGAACCTGGTTCCACTCTGGGTTTGCATTTCTCTCAATCACCTTAGTACACAACTGAAGAGAGAGAAAAAAAACCCAACATCAGCTTTCTGTCTGTACGACAACAATTTGTATCTAATTTGCTTAATCTAGCACTGCAACCAAACCTGAAAAAAATATTTTAACCTTTTTGCCAGCAAAGCGAGCCTCTAGGAAAGGATCTACTAGATTCTTCTTGTTTTCATTTCCTCCAAAAATTCCTTTTAAAGTCTGGACAAAAGCATCATCCACTGAAAAGACCAATAACGAATTAATTGACCTCAGTTTATAAAAATGACAATATTCTGATAATAACACAATGAGAATCAGATTCGAACTAGCAAAAACATTACTTGTCTTTTATGCATGAAGTAGTTGAGTGCTTTTTGTTTAAAATCATTTAGACTGTTTCAACTATTGAATAACGTCTGATGTAGAACTCATCTTACTCTGGGGAATGTCCTCAGCTCTGAACACCTTCAGTGACAGGGTGGCCCATCTCAGAGTTACACCAGCTGGCAGCAGCAGGTTATTTTCTATGTCATCCTGGTCATCATTCGACTCCCTCTTCTCCACCTAAAGTGGACAGAACAGAAAAGACTCCCTTCAGAAAAAAATTAGAGGCAAAAGCAGCAGATGAAAGCTGCGGGTCTGTCTGTCATACCGGAGGCTCATCTCCACATCCAACTACGAAGAGGCTGACTTTGAGGTAACCTTTAGCCCCAGAGCTGGAGTCATCTGGGTCATTTAACAGAAGCCACTTCCTCATGACACAGTGGGCTGCAATAAGAACACACATTTATAATTTTCCCACAAAGGACACACATAGTGCATAGTGGAGCATGAAGAAGATTCGATAAAGCAACAAAATCAAGGTTTAAAAAAAAAAGTCAACGAGAAAAATGTTGAAAATGATAAAAAGAAAAAGTGTGACTTTCAGGCCAAGTTTTTGTTTTATACAAGCATTAAATGGAGCCTAATGTTAGTTAAGGAAGTCACAAGTTATAGCTCATTTGTCACAAGTCTCATCGTCCAGTAGCTTAGCTAATTCCCCCTAATTAGCATTCATTATAAAAGAAGCATTCTTCATCCATCCTTCCTGCTTTGTGCTTATCGTACAGTATCAATGGATATGTCTGTGTCATGCTGAGTGGATCATCTGAGAGCATCACAAGGGTCACAAATGCAAGCCAAACTGCTCAGCCTGAAATTATTTGTAGCCAATTGTACAACTGATTAACAAGTTGTAAACACTGACCTCAATTTTAAATTGTAACTTGTTAGCTAATGTCACCCGTTTCTTTGTTACACATATAGCAGACACAGAGAAAACGAAACACTCCGAGAATCAGGCTTCCTGTTCCTTTGCGACTTTATTCAAAGTCTCCTTTTCGTTTGTTTTTTTGGTCTCCACCAACTCCTGAGAAAAATGTGTGAATCTGTAGCTTCTAACTTATATGTTAGACTATTTTACTAGGTGGTAGTCATCTTTGTGTGTTCTCTGCTATTAAACAGGTACCATGCAGTCAGTTTCAGAGCTTTCTCACCGAGAAGCTCTGCTTGCTGCAGATAATATACACTAAGTGGGGTAAAAGTGAACCAAATCAGTAAAGTTGAGGGAAAGAAATACAAACCAAATTTGCTAAAAGGCTCCATGGGGTTTTCCCCATGTTTTTAGTTTTGTGTTTTATCATGTGTTAGTTTATGTCACGTCTTAGTTTTTAAGTTCATGTTTAGTAAGTTTTGCCATTTTTTTTCCCTCAGTCCCCATGTTCTGGTCATAAGTTTCATTCACTTCACCATACGCTGTTTTCACCATACGCTGTTTTCACCATACGCTGTTTTCACCATACGCTGTTTTCACCATACGCTGTTTTCACCATACGCTGTTTTCACCATATGCTGTTTTCACCATATGCTGTTTTCACCATACGCTGTTTTCACCATATGCTGTTTTCACCATATGCTGTTTTCGCCATACGCTGTTTTCTCCACGCCACGCCACGCCATGCCATGCCACGCCACATTATTCCAAGTCATGTCAAGCTAAGTTATTTAATGTTATTCCAAGTCAAGTCAAGTCATGTCAAGTCTTTTGTTTTTTGTCACGTTCATACTCGTGTTTTGTTTCCACAGTTAGGGGAGTCAAACTGGTCCATGAAAGGGCCGTGTGGGTGTGACAGCATAGCTGACTTGTTTCATTCAATCAACTGAACTGTCTGCACTGAAGGTCTTACCAGTTTAGTTGATTGAAGGAAACAAGTCAGCTGTACTGTCGCAGGGTTGGAACAAAAACCTGCACCCACACGGCCCTTTCATGGACCAGTTTGACACCCCTGAGTCATCTGGCTCAGCCGCGCCTTTGTTTTGACTCTTGTTGTTTTTTTAAATTTTTTTTTAAATATAACCAGTTTGCTTTTACTCCTCTGAAGTCCGCATCCATGTCCTGCCAACCCCTTCCCTGACAGAATAAAGCTGATGGTAACCCCAGATTCATTAGCTCTGAGCAGAACCTCTCACGCACAAGCAGCATATGCCACCCATTGATAATAAGAAAATATAAATGATTTGCTGCTCTGACAACAAATTGTAGCAATTCTTTAAAAATCTATCATAGGTAACTTTAATCTTCCATTTTCACAAGCAGAGGTTTGTGCTTTACCTGGTTCATCATAAACATAGCCGACGTCCAGCTGTGTGAGAGAACAGTGAGAGAGTCCAGAGTGAACATTAACCACACTTTTCATGAACGCATCAACAATTCTGTGTGGGTGATAATACACGGCGTACCTTGAATTCTCCCATAAGACTGTCAGCCCTCAGTGAATAGGAATCATACACCTGAAAAAAGGAGTGCAGCAAGTCCCAGTTTATAAACTGTAGCTTATATACACACTTGTAATGACAGAGGACCTCAACATTTACACACACTGACCCGAAAACTGAACTGCTGCTCAAACAGGTCTGATGGTAGCATGTGAACGTTGTAGAAGAACATCTGCAAACAGACAAAATCAATATTCCTTTTAGATTCGAATGAAGTTTAAATTCAGAAAGAGCAAACAAGACTTTAGTTTTTGACGGCTCAAACCTGGTTTAATTCACAAGTTTTAGACATAATCAAAAAGTAACACATTTTTAGATGAAACTTGTGTAGCCTGTTGTCTGTAAATGGACAGTACCTCATCAAAGAAAGGATTATTTCCCCTTTTGATCCTTGTCCTGTGAGTCTCTCCACACACGTGAACCTTCACCACTGGTTTGATATTATTGCCAGACAACTGACGGGCTTCAATGATGCGAACGCGGATCTGAAAGACACAACACTGCATTGTAAGGGTGGATGACTTGAATCAGATTGTATCTGATTCAGATTCTCACTAAGATAACCTTTATGCTGCCTGCATGAACAAAAAAATAAATAAATCAAGATTTAAGTAAAAATGAAGACATCTTACGGTGTTAAATAGCTTGCAAAGTTCTCCTCTGACTTCTGACGCTGTTGCTGGTTGTTTCTAATTTCTGACTTTTAAAACAGCCTGACCGAGTGTATCAAAAGGATTACTCAGAATGAAAGCAGCTTTTTCAAAGGAACTTACATGATGTACAGTCATGTGAAAAACTGAGCAAAATTGTTCTGTTTCTGTCGTCACTTGTGGGACGAATTTTTAAGCTGTGAACACTGACCTGCAGTCCCCATCTGTGTATTCGTATTTGTCCAGAACACAATTATGCTATATGTCAGTTTTTGTCCTGATAAGAATATCACACCTATTGGAAGCTAAATAAATGCTTGATGAAGCTGTTTCCTTGTTGGGTTGTTCAAGTAAGCCATTTTTGTCTAGACTAAGTTTCTACAAAGAGTATTACTTGCTGTCTTGTTCAGATGTGTTGAAAAAGATCATACATTTCCATGGAACGCACTTATTTGACTGCACATGACTTACATTATTTTGTACGAAATGAGGATCATGGTCACTCATGATCATCTTATCCTTAACTATAGGCATATCCATCTACTCCCTCCAGGAACATGAGGGCAAAGGATACTTTAACCAAATAAAAAAACATACACATTCTGTAACAGTGCTTTAGATAAAAAAAAGAAAGCATAATCTCTTATGGTCTAGCACATAAAAAACTTGCAGGAGCTAATGAGACTGTTTAGGAGTAGCTAAGCGAACAAAACCACCATCAAACTGACCTGGAAGTCCTGGGGTTTATTTATGAGTTTGTGGCGACTCTGTCCCCTGGTGAGTCTCTGGCGAAGATTAGCTCGCTGACCCGAGGATGACGAGACTCCTGCTGAGCCACTCTGGCCCCCATCTGGAAGAGTCTTGCCACCCCCATCACTATCACCACCGTCGCCCCCTAAACATCAAGAAGACAAGACGATCAGATGACCCGGCACGCCTGTAATTAATTGCGATCAATGAATATCGTCACTAGGGAAAAAAAATGCACCAGCGTCCACTGTCGCATCTCCATCTTGAGGGTCATTGGGGTTTGGTGGAGCATTGGCTGGAGGGTCATAGGCAACCACAAGGTTGATTGTTGCCTGGAAGGAAATGATTGGTTGATCAATTTTTTTAAACCTTTTTTTTTCATATTTCTTTCTGAATTCATTTTGGCATAATGAGACTTACACCAATATTCTGCCCATTTTCATCAACCAGAGGAACGTTTTTAGACGGCAGAGATCTCGCTTGACCTGAAGCAAGGTCTCTCAAGGAGATTTTGGTTGACCCGAGAAATCTGAAAAAAGCGGGAGAGGATCATTACAGACAGGCAGATTTGAATGCACTGTCATGTGCTTATTAGATTGAATTAGGGGACATTCTGTGCTGAATTGCTAATAAAATCCAGCACATGGTGTAGCTCTAGTCAGACAAAACATTAGTAGCTAGATAAAACTGCAAAACTGCAGTGCTGTGCGTGTGCACATATTACGTTCCATTCACAAAGGGTTCTTAGAGAAGGTGAACACCCAGAGCTAACAAACCCTACCTGCTGAGACAAACAAAACACAACCTGTGACCCTGCACACACATCATTACACGCTGCAGAATCTGTCTGTTACTGATCACTGAGGACTTCCTGCTCAGAGACTTTAAATAAACAAACTACTGTATTTATTCCCATTTAGGAGACATTTCAAAAACACCATCTGAACAACAGAGCAAAGGTGCAACGCGAGCTGTTCAAATTGGACTGTGTGACAGAACAACATCAATATAAATGCAGTTAATGTGGAAAGCCTTTGACAAACACAGTCACCAGGTAAAATCGTCAGTAAAGCCGCTTGAATCATCCTGATACTCTCTGCACCATTCTCTGTGTAAACTGAGTCATGCTTTACATCAACTTTTTTTGCCTTAGTGACTGAATAAAGCATTTACTTTACAGAATGTTTATCACTATATTTCTTGGAAAGATTACATGCTAAGTAGCTATGTAGACTTTGAGGTTAAAAAATTATTCAAAGACAAATATTAAATCAAACAATACACAGGGATGCGTGGGATGTGCCAAAATAACAAGACTGTGCTTTAACTGTAAGGCAGCACAATTGAATCAGTTACTGTCGTGTTGTAATGTTGTGTCATCTTTGGTATTCATACATTACTGCCATTCAACTACAAAGGGAGTACAAAGAAATATGAAAGTAACCATACACAATCTGGCACAGCTGTGGCCACAAATTAGATATTTGTGAAATTGATATTATGTGGCACATTGGGTAATGTGCGACACCAAATCTCTAGTGAAACTATTTCCTGATCTAAAATAACTAGGTCACAAGAACTTTAATGATGGGATTAGCATGGAAGTCATGTGACTAAAAATGTCGCAGAAAGATTTTGGGCATTTGTCAATCAGAAACCTCTCCTCAGAATAACATAACAAAGTTAGAGAGAAGATGTTTTAACAATGTTTGGGATACTGATAACAATAAACAACTAAGAAAATGACGACAGAGGTAGATGACATCATCAAATCAAGGCATGTTTTTTTCTTCTTTTGACAAAAAGAACACAAAAAGATGCAATATGTCTTGTCTGGGGCTATGTGATGGACCGGTGCACCCTGCCTCTTACCCTGTGGCAGCTGGGATCAGCTCCAGCCACCCCCCAACCCTGAATTGGATAAAGCGCAAAATGGAAAATGGATGGAGGGATGATGGATAGATAATGGCGTGAGGGGTACAAAGCAAGAGTTTGCATAAAGCATTTATTTAACTAACAGCTAACATCCAAGTATAAATAGGATATGATGCAATAGTTGTGCAGTACTTTAAAAACAGTAAAGAAAGACTAAAGACTAGAGACAAAAATCTCTGTACTATAGAAGTTTTGGAGGTTACCAAAACACTAATAATCAAGAGACATTTATTGGTAGCAGGAGATGAAAAGTTATTGGGTTGGCAGCACTCAGAGGTCTGCATTAGGACATATGTGGACGAAGGGATTCCTCTGAGACTCAGTGACTCTATAAACCTGGTATGCAGCCTCAAACTGGGCGGAATGTCTTCTTATCCTTGTGTATTTGTAAGATGGAATCTGAACAATAATGTTACTTGCACAGCTCTGCCAAATATCTGCTGTCAACAAACCGTTCAGGAGAAAGCTAAGAAAAGTCCTGCTGCAAACACAAGGCACAAGGCTGTCCCTGGATTGTGGGAATTTTTTTTGCTTCTTATCTTCCATCTCTGCGGTTTTCAGCTTGTCTCCATCTTGACAACAGATTTTGTGACCACTGTCAGCCTCTGGTGAGCCACAGAAAAAGAAATCTTGCTCATCTTAAGTATGACACCATCACTGAATGCAAATAGTTGTCAAACTTTAATAAGATGCTTGTTCTTGTTGAATAACAAACACCGGAGGATTTTGTCATCGCTGTTGTTGACACGTCAGTCTGCAACTCATAAAGTAAACCAGGTTTGGGGCAGAGCCGTCACCAAGTAAAATGTGAGCTTCGGCTGATTTGTGAAATGTTGTCCATTTGTACCATCTGAGTTTAAATTGTGTCTTTTTCCAGTTGTTCTTCCTCCTCTGAAATGCCGAAGTTGTACTTAATCTCCAATCATTAATCATAATCAGAGACTTTTGAACACAAGCAGTTCTCCAGTGAAACTTGGCAGGGTTTTTAATTCAGAACCTAGCAGCCTCCCGCTGTCAGTATTTATTTTCACACAACTGTTAGGAGGAGTGAACACGAAGGCTGAACTCTCATATTAGTGATAGGGGTGACTCAGTTTATAAGAATACTAGAAGAATTTCTCCAGCTATATTTCATCCTATCCAAACATTTCTGCATTCCGGATACACGGTGACCTTTAGCTGAATGTAAATCCTCAGCCCTGTTTTAAACAAAAACAAAGTTCTTGAAAGTTATACATGGAAAGCAGGTGTAAGGACGGCAGCTCAGACTGCAGGCTTTCACAAAGGTTCTCTTTTAACCATTAACTGTCCTTAATCCTTCGATTCCCCTCGTACTTTTGGCTGTGCCGTATTAATTTGTAACCACAGTAGAGGCGTGGCTTCAATGATGTTGAATGTTATTTGTCCACCACTTTTTCTATCAGGCTGTCATATTTCAACAAGCTTAAAAAAATGCCGGACATTTCATCCTTCAGGGTGGCATCTGCAGATTGTACTGAAATATCTAAACAATCTAAAGACCGAAACTGTCTGACTTTTCCTCTGTGGAAAAACAGCCTCAACGTCTATGAAATTAAAAGGTAACAAAAATGCAGCCGCCGCTCCAGCAATGTCTCAGAGTTTAGAGAGCCCCTGAGAGGAAATGAGACGTTTTACCCATATTTACACTCAAAACTCAGGGCCTGAAATATGAGCCTCAGTTCTTATGTAATGATTGAGATCACGCTGCTATATTGACAGGCTTTGGTCCACATATTCCTTCCCAAAAATTAAATCAATTGCAAAGATGTGTTACTTTGTTCCGTCTTGTTGCCATGACAACAGGAAATTACCCATAACAGCAGCTGGAAAACTATTTAAGAGAGCGAGTCCTCTTCTACCCCCACTGTTCTAAATCTTTGGGGAGTGTGTCAGCCAGACCAGCCCAGTGGAAAACTTTACTCCATTTCATGGTCTCATGTGCTGGATACGCACATTTAAAAAGCACCTCCCTCAGTATGACTGCCCCATGCACAAGGGAAACCTCTACTCAGCAAAGCATATGCAATGAAAAATTCATATTTTCACGGCGTATTTCATAAAAAACAACCACTTTTATGCCACATGTCTTCTTACAAACGACAAGCCTTTGGTCCTCGCAATAAGTGATGTCAAGGAAACATACAGCATCCTGTGGTTGAGCTACATTGGTTCCATGTGTGGTTTCAGCAGGAAGTGACTGACAGTGTTCTGAATCCCAGAGAGAAATAGAAGACAAACAGCAATTCATCCATCCAGTGTTACCCAATCAGAATCAGTCATCCCACACTGTCCCTGCAAGTCTCAGCATGGCAAGCAGGGTGTGAGGGGGTAGAAACAGTCAGCTAAATAACTCAAACAAGGGATCACTATCAATCTATCTGACTTGCATTACTTGTGTGCAAGTGTGTGAATGTTGGCAGTAATGTGTAACAAGCAGCAGGAGGTACACTATAGGCAAATAATAAGTAGCAGCCAGAGTTAAAGTTTAGACGGTGCACTGTCTAAAAAAAAGACACCATGCCTGAGTCATTGTTCAGCTAACCTGTCGCAGTTATTTCCTAGAACATCTTCGTTAAGAAAAGACCATGTTTTATTTGTGAATCAGAAAGGGGAGGCTCTTTCAACACCATGATCCCTCTGTTGCACAAAACTAACAGGGAGCTCTAGGGCTTTATTGCACTTACTTATCTTTCCCAATTGTCTCATAGTCTTTCACAACCACGTCTAGGTGGGAGCTGGAGTCCAGCGGAATGCCCTTTAGGTCAAACTCAAGCACCTGCAAGAGAAGATGTCCAGCTGGTCAACTACGGTCACGTCCCGCCGAACAGTAAATACAGTAAATGCAGTAAATGAAGACGTGCCACTTCAGTTGGTACAAAACATCTGAACAAACTCCTAAAAACAAGATTAATTCTATCGCAATCTATACTATGGACAATCATGTGATGATTATATATTTGCTGTGTGTGTTGATGAGCACAGCATCGCTGTAACGTCGCATTCTTGTGATAACATATCAAAGTTTAAGAGAGAAGTAGAGATATATGTATATTTGCCTTGATTGTGTGTTTGTGTAACATAGATTACCTCATTCCACACAGGATTCACTTCACTGTCAATTGATTTGGTTTTCTTCTTCTCATCTGTAAGAAACGAATATAATGTCAACGACACATCTCTTCTGATTAGCCTATTCAACATAAAGGCACTGTCAAAAAGCTGCCAGAGACAGAGTCAAACATTTTATACTCCCGTATGCTTTAATCTGTCTTTGAAATAAGGAGAAGATAAAAAAGTAGCTGATGGGGGCAACAGGACAAAAAGCTGATGAGATCAACTCGAGCTAACAGGCAGGATTGATATTCTGTTTCTGACATTCTATTCCGGAGGCTTAAAGCTACCATGCTTACATTTCCAGCTTGTCGTTCTCTTTTATCCCAGCCATCTCTGTGTCTGATCCCATGTCTCATATCCAAACACAGCCACTCCCCTGCAATATTAGCTTATAGAAAGGCTGTGACTGCAGATAATACCTTAAACTATTCTGATTCAACCAAACGTTTTAAAGCCTAAACCTTTCCATGTCCCATGTTATCAACTGGGCATCCGTTTTAATGGGATGATCCTTCATTTACTAGTAGCATCTGTTATCATCATTATTAATGATTAAATACATGCTTTTATATTATTCCCCCAACATCCTTACCACGTCCACAAATAAGAATAGTTACACACTTGACCATAAAAAATGACTGAATGTTTCCAAATACACTATAAATATTGACCCACGAGCTATTCTTACATCAAATTTGAAATGTGTAACTTTAGAAAGACCTTACCTTTAAAAATCACAAAGGTAATTGGATCTGGAGTTCCAAGTCTCTTTTTAGGGAGGCTCTTAGCCGACTCTACCACAACCCTCAACATGGTTGCAAACGGGCATAAAAGAGAGAGACAGAAAAAAGTAAAGTGATTTGAAAGCGAGAACTTAATATAAGAAGGCTTCACAAGTTTTGCCGAGCTTTGGCATCCTCACCGCCCCATCACTGACAAGAGACTGGGCAGGACTGAGCAATAGCTGCGCGAGACGTCGGTGAGTCGGTGAGAGCGGGTTGGGTCACGGGTGTCTAATTAAGAGCCCTGAGCTGAGACTCGTTAGCTGCCAATCTGAGACTCCGCGAGGAGACGGCAAAGCTAGCGGAGTCGACGTATTGCGTTTGTGAATTAGAGGACACATGCAAAACAGCATTTTTTCTGTTTGTTTTTTTTCATTGAGGAATCAGTTTCACGAGTGAATGGAGTAAAATAAAAAATGAACCGGTTCACTGTTACTCCGAGAAATACTGATAATTTATGCTGCTTTGGCTACATCTAGTGGCCGTACTGGGCAGCGCTTCTTGTCCTCGGGAAGATGAAGAGGAGAGTACTGTTTAATCTCAGTGTAAAGCTCCCAAATAGGCTTGCTCGATATGGACATATATATACACATGCACAAGTGAAATATCAACAAAAAGAAATAAATACTACCAAAAATAAGTCTCATGATTATCTCATATTATTCATTTTAGTTTTCTTGTAGTGATACAACATTCCTGCTACACTTTCCACCGCCAAGGCATTTAACAAATTGTTTATACGTATCTGGAAGTCCTGGTGACTAAAAATGGTAGGAGGACACAATTTACAGGAACTTTGAATGACTCACCAATCACACTGCAGCTGTAAATCAGTTATTATTCCTTTGAACTCCAACTGTCTACCAAGAGGAATTTTGTCTGAAAAAGACGGCATGAGAAATTAAATGAAGCAGGTCTTCAGCTCATAAATCATTGTGCTGATGGCTATATCATCAAGATGTGGATTGCATCGATATTTCCAGCCCAACTATTTGATTTGGTGTTTTTTCTAATAAAGTTAATCTTCCAGTCTTCTCAGAGCTACAGTATTGGCTTCTGCAACATTTTAATTTCCCTTTTTCTGGACAGTAACGGGTGTAAACAATTTGCATCGGTTGGAACACAGAAACCACATCATTGGTTTCATCTGGGGTTTTTCAAAGATGACAAAGAGAAATGTATCGTGGAACAAAGTAAATGAATGATCTAATATAACTGTGGATTGGTATATTGTGTTGTCAGTTTTGAATGATTTTTGTCCTGTGTCAGTCCAATTTAAATAGTCTTCCAACCAGTCACCTGTGCTGAACAGCAGACCGGACTCCACTGGGACTTGGGTACCGTCATCAAACCTCATGGGAGTCTACTCTCGAGAGCTCATTCTCATTGAAATTGTAATCAAACCTTCTGTATGTCTCTTTGAAAAAACTAAAACCACATAAGTGAGAGAACTGAATGACTAAGAGAACATGACAAAGTACCCCTACTTGTTTCTTTTGCTTTTTTTTACCCCTAATACTATGATATAGTTAATCTAAACGACTTCCTGCGAGGATATCTGAACAGCACTTATCATGTTCGACCAGCTTGACTATTACATGTGTTTCGATTTTTATTAAAGTTACCAATCTCAACTCCTTTGGCTTCTGACTAACTTGGCTTCTTTAAATGATTAACCCGCTGAGGGTTTGTCTGCGACTCTTTTACCCCCAACAGACTTGCAGTTATTTTGGAAACCTTCAGTCAGAGGTGTTGACTTTACTTTCTCGATGTGGTCAAACACTGGTAACGAATAGCTTTTTGATCTGTGTCTGTGGACATTCCTTTTTCTGTCTGGAGCTTTGTTTGAGGTTTGCATGACAAGACAGAGGATGGGAGGGAAACAAAGGCTTTGCAGGGCTAGGACTGGAGAGCGCTGAGGATCTCACTCTGGCCTCAACTCTTAGAGCGGAGCGGGGTGCTACATTTCTCTTCTATGCCTTTTCGGATATTAACCTGAAGAGCATACAATACGGATGGTAGAATTTGGAAAAAAGGACACCAGCTTCAGGTCATCAGTATGAATACTTTGAGAAACAACAAGAACCTGTGGAGGCTTTATGAGACGGAGGTGCCACACAGCAGGTTTTGGTGAGTTTTTATTGCAGTGTGAAAAGTCTGTTGTTTTTATTTTTCTCTCCAATTAGCTGACATTTTAAAGGAAGCACCTCAAAGGATTTTTGATGATTATCATCACTGGATGTGAATCGATACTGTGTGGTATCTTGCCAACTCAAGTATTCTTCCATTTCTTCCCATTATATATAAAAACAAAAATATACAGGTTTAGATTTTGTTGTCTCTCCATGAGGTCCATTCTTCCATTTACCAAAAACATTGAGAAACTCAAAGTTGGGAGATATCTTAAATTAGTATACTGTGCATTAGCATCAGACTTTCCCAAGGCATTTGGCAAAAACACATTTTTTCTTCATTAACTGCTCCATCCACCTGCCATTACTTTTCTCAAACTCTTTCAGATGCAACCGCCCCTCTCTCACAAACTGTGGTGCATTTATTACTTAATTACTTTACGGTTCTTCTGGTTGATTGCGAGAAATGATGTAAAGGACTGCTCATGCGTGCCCCGATGGACCTGGGAAAAGAGCTCACAATGCAGAGACATGTGACTCATTGTTCATGTCTAGTTTCCCTGAGCAACAGGCCCACACAGAAGCTGCTGGTGCCAAAGAGCACTTTTACTTTGCTGAAACACGACCCCCACCCATTTCTCAATCCTTCATTACTTATTCCTTTAAAAGAAAAAGAAAAAACAACTAACTTTTGCAATCCAGAACAAAATTGTACTGTGTCTGAAGTGTATTGTGGCATTGTAGCCACATGGGAGTGCTACATTCAATCTACTGGCAGCCATTTACCACCTCAGACACTGAGTTGATAATCAAATGTTAAAACTGACGATAACTACATTTACTAAGTATTTCTCAGGTACTAAATTGCACCTGATGAGTCTTTTCGCTTCAGTCCTACTTTGACGAGGAATGTTGACATCCTCCATGTTTTAGTCCAGATGATCTGCACAATCAATCCAGCTGTCTTAGACAGGCCAATGGGGTGTTGCCATATAACTAAGACTTTCTCTGAAAGGACAAAAATCTAATTGTACAAAATAACTCATTGCATGTAAGAGTAGCATCTGCTGCTAAATTGCTGAAGAAGCTCACCAGAATATGGTGGATGTCTACTCTGTAGAAGTGATTTCTACTTGACAAACTGTTTAGTTTTTGCTAACAATAGTATTTTTCTATCCATGCTGTGGTGCCATCATGTTAGTGATCCAGCTTGTGGTGCTAGTCCAGCAGAAAAGCTCAACCCAGAGCACCTGTATCTCTTGAGAAATGCATTCACCAGCCCAAAAGCCGGGCTTCAGACACAGGCGAATAGGCTGAAGGGAAGGCATAGGAGTGGGGGTGAAGAGCCTGGAATAAAGCTTCAAGAATTTCGGGAGGTACTGAGGACTGTGGTTGGTCCAAGTATCGAGGACTCGTGGGTTGACAGATTCTTCAGTGAGGTATGGAGCTTTGTCTTTAAAAGTGTTAATGAAGTGAGTTACATTGCACTCGATGAAGAAACAGAAAAATGCTGGCATAAGGTCTGTGACTCTGTCTCCACGTGTAGGTAGATATCAGCTGTACAGGGCAAGTAAAGTGGCAGCAACTGTGCTCCTACCTGCTTCTGGAGTACACTGACAGACAACGGGCCTCCATTCCTACAGCTGCTCTGCTGGACGCCCAGCCTCAGTTCAGACACTGCTCTTACAACAAGGTACATTTTATGGAATGAAATTGTCAGCTGTTGCAGTGACCGAAAAATTGGGTCAAAAGTGGGTCAAAAGTTAGGTCAACGAGTAGAAATGAAATGCGTCCACGATAAAGGATATTAAGGAAATAAAAAATTGGAATTTTCAAATTTGAACTGGGATTTATATAGCTTTCAAAATCAGAGGGCAAAAGCATGGTTGGAGAGATATGATCCAAGCAGCAAAATCACTAGGATGAATGGAGGTATTTAAAGTCCCAATCTGGGTAGTTATCCTACAGAAAACGAAGCCACCACACTGATGGCTGATTGTGTGCATAATATCGCTTGTAATACAAAGAGATGCCTAAGGACGTATTAATAATGTTAAAAACTTGATTTTCTGGTTTCAATCAACTTGAGAGGGACTTCAGATGAAATACAGAATGAATTAAGACTGATAACCGGATACAAGATTTCATACAGAATTTCAATCAGGGACTTATAACCACAGTAATGTCACAATAAACATACCTGTATGGTTCTTCACAGATGAATCCAATATAGCATTTTACAGACAAAATACATAATCTTGACCGAAGCCTTTTACCCTAATTTAAGATTAGATTAGTTTTATAATAATGAATTAGATTACATTAGAACAACATCAAATCTGAAATACAGTATCCTATATTAAATTAAATATCCAAATAGAGCCTTTAAATTGAAAACAATCATAGTTCCAAAAATCTGTGTGGCACCAAACACAAACAGGGTTTACAACTATAGATAGCTGGGGAATTAAACCTACATTTTTAAATGTTATGTATTTTATTGGAATAACATTTTATGGTTGGCTGGGAACATGAGTAAGTGTTCACATTTGCTGGCGCATACCGGAGCTGGAGCACTGGTTGCCATGGTGGCCAGGTCAATGTCTGTTAGCTTGTTAGCTTAGCTTAAAGAGCTCCTCTGTTGTCAGACAGAGTGTAAGTTTTCAGTTTCCTTTTTGTGTGTGTGTGTGTGTGTGTGTGTGTGTGTGTGTGCGTGTATGTATGTGTGCGCATGTGTGGGCGTGTGTGTGCGTGTTAAAACAAAACAATCTTTTGAGTGGTCATATCAAAGGCACAGGTGTGACTAGTAGTAGTAATTCAAGCCTCTCAGTAACCCAAAATCAAGCAATATGAAACTCAGCTGTCCATTGTTCTCTGTCAGCCCTTGTGAGTTTGGTGGGGCTTGGGGCATGGGAAAGGACACTGTTACCTGTTTGACAATTTTTCTAGTACCTCCAGGATTCATAACAGTATCAGATCCTACACAAAGGGGCTTATCATATTCAGGTATAAAAGTATGTAAGAAGAAACTCTGTTCCTACCAAAAATAATTCATCTTTAGTGTTGCAATAGAGGAGAGATGAGGCAGCTTGACACTAATTTCCTCAAAGGCCCTGCAACATCATGCAAGAATTAACACATGCCCTTCCTTTTTTTCAGTACATTAGAGATTATTTTCTACTATTAAGTCCTACCTTTTAAAAGAAAACGATCATTCTTGCCTCGTACTTATTGCTCTGCAGCGGGAGCCGACAGTTCGTGTTGTTGCCGTTTCCTATCCACCTCCACTTCGCTATATTAGTGTTAGTAAGGGTGGTCAGATCACTGTCTGGAGCAGCAGCCTACACACCCTGAAAACCTTTGTGGTAAGTGACGTTATGTTACTAGTTTCATATTCCCAAAAATATTCCCAAAAACTCACACTTTTCTATATATACCAGCTTGCTGGAGATCCAACTGAGGAAATTGCCAACACGAGGAGGTTCAGAGGCTGGACCACTGATGCTGTGTATATGGAGAGAGTCCACAGGGTTGCCATAGCAACTGACAGCAGGGATTTACACTTTGTCAGTGTCAATCAAACCAGTGTATTTGAGGATATCCATCTGTTTGGTAGTTTGTTAACCATTTTAAATTGTTCAAATTGAGCTGATTACAAAGGAAAACAAGTCAGTGCGTTTAAATTGTTCCCTCTTTGTCTCGTAGGGTTTCGTAGTGTCCCAACTGCTCTTTGCTACTGGCATGATGTACAGGTAGAATTATTGTTTATTTGAGATGGTTTATCTGGACCATTTTGCTAAGAAATGTATTGAAATCGGGTTTCTTGTTTCTCTTTAAGTGTCCAGAGCAACCTCCACTGCTTCTCATGGGAGACGAAAAAGGAGGAGTCCACCTGATGTGGTTTCTGAACCCATCAAAAGGTCTTTTTAAGAATCAATCCAAGAAAGACCGTGAGCCACGGAGAATATTTTTCCCAGTAGGTTCGATCTCTTGCTCATCAAATACAAGTACTGTTTGTTGGAGTGAATGTGTCTTTTTGAAAGGGAATGTGTTTTTGAATAAGGAGTGAAGAAAGAAGGATTGAGATAGAGCTGTTGATTAGACTCTTTTTCCAAAAACAACATTTGAACACACTTGTTCTATCTTTTCTGCCATGTTCTGGAAAGGACCTTTGTGAGCATGGCAACATGTTGTCCTACCGTCACATTCCCAAAATCCACCAGGAACCAATCAACAGAGTGATGTTTGAACCCAGTGGTAATGTCATCATGACTTCATCAGAAAGTGACACCACGTCTGTGGTCTTTATCAACGTGTCACTGAAGCAAGAGCCTTACATTTGGAAATTTAAGCAGGTAACTTACATCCCAAGCTACACTTGACATGGGACAGTTGCTATTATGTTAAAAACAATCATGACTAAGCAATTTTGATTTAGCATTTCGTGTTTTTCTCCATTTGTGGTCTAAAATCACAGCTTTACATATTGTGCCCGTTAATGAATGAACTCTATTACAGAAATATAGGTCTATCTGTAGACATTTGTCTTAAATACTGTCATTGTGCAAGCTACTGACTTTTGTTTGACACATGTAGGTCAGTGTGGCCTGGGTGACACTGACCTAAAAGGTCAGGTGTGAGTTTGAAAATGGACTCACATCTGCAGTTAAAGAAAAATCATTTATACAGCCTTGAGTGATCTTGCATGTCGACGCTATATTGCATAACTCGCCAGTTTTATCTACAAAAACAAATGTGAGTCACGTTAATCATTATTAAAGTTGAGTCGCTCCCGGCATGAAGTGGCAAATAGAGTCACTGTAAAGCTGATGGAACAAAGCTGATGCTCAAAACATTTTTAAACTGGGTGTGGGTGTTTTTAAAATGAGCGCACCGAGTTTATGACCCAGTTAACTGTCTGAACATTTTAACATTGTTTCCATCCTTAAAAATCCCCCCGTGCAAACAGAGAGACTGGCTGAGATGGCTGGTATTGTTAAAAGTGGTTTTAAAGGCCAAACCCATTTAAACAACCTCCCGTGCGTGCTCATCCACGCAAGCCAGCATCTTCTCTATTTTGGTCTTTTTGTGTAATTTCAGGGAGCTAAATGCTTTGACTACAATTCAGCTCTGCAGTTGTTGGTCACAGGGGGCTGTGACCAAACAGTCAGGCTGTGGACACGATACGTGACCTCAAGTCCTGTAGCTACACTTCGGGGTCACCATGCCACCGTTTTAGATGTTGCCATCTACCAACCTGTTGGGCAGATCTTCAGCTACTCCAGAGATTCTGTGAGTCTGGTACAATGGGTCTAACACATACCAATTCACTTTTGACACTTATTGTTCATGACACAGAATATGATGTGAACTTTTCTGTGAATTTGTCAACGAAGCTTGATTTGATGTTTGTTCTCTTTTCAGGAACTGAGGTTTTGGGACATTTCTACTTATCACTGTCTGAAGACCGTCCGCCTACAGTTTCCCTGCTTGCAGCCAGGTCGCATCGCAGAACACGGCAACTTTCCATTTCTGTTGAGCCCCCCTCTTCCTGAGGATACACGGCCTCATTTAGTGGTGGGCTGCAAAGACTACCTGTCATACCTCAAGCTGGCTGAAACAAGAAGAGGAGGGGGTGGTTGGTTAACAGATGAAGGAAGGGAATTTGGAACAGAAATTCAAAGTCCACCGTCCATCTCCTGTGCTCTCTACAACCCCACCCTGCAACAGGTGGTAACTGGACATGTCGACTCATCTGTGTCTCTGTGGAATGTTGAAACAGGGAGGAGGCATCTTCAAATTTTAAATGCTCATGGAGAGGAGGGAATCACCTGCATGGAACTGGACTCCTCTCACAGAAGACTGATCACTGGGGCTCGTAATGGCACTATTAAGGTTAAATACCCCATCCTTTAAACTGCCAGTATCCACAGGAATTTCCTGAATTTAATAAATCATTTGGCCTTATAACACATTCTTTTGAAATGCACGAAATAGTTGATTTTGGAGCTTTAATCAAAGGATCTTTGTGCTTTCCACCTTCAAACAGGTGTGGAATTTACTGAATGGCCTTAATTTACACAAATTGGAGCCTGTTACCAGCTCAGAAGTCACTGGGCTGACTTGTCTCCTAGACAATCAGCTGCTGGCTGTAGGGTGGAGCCAGCAGGTCATTCAGTACAACATTGCAGGAGCCAAGGTAAAATCAAAGACATTTTCATGAGTAAACCACGGCCCTTCCACATACATTCATTTTTTCTTTAAATAGTGATTTAGCATCACAGAGCAGAACTAGTTTCTAGATATGTCTGCTACACCTCCAGTGTAGTTTGAAGTTACCTGGAGCTTGCTATAGTGCACCCGTTGTCACACTAACAAGGGATGTAACTGGTAGTATATTTGTTTATTGCTGAAGCACAATGAAAAGGGACCCGGCAGTTAACATGCAAAAAAGGTTTACAGGGAGATATTTCTGTTTTTCTACTATAAATTTGACCTGTTATTCCAAGTCTTACTTTTTATCAATCCATTCCTAATGCCTCTATACATATATATCACATTCTGTTCAGGGTGTGAATCCCGTTAAAGCTGCGACATTGGAACAGGTTGGGTACACCCTGAACCGGCCTTGAATATGTCAGTGGGGCGGCTAGGGCCATGTACAAACTGTACACTCCTTCACTAAATACCACACTATGTAGTGATGAAGTCATTTTGTAGTGTTTTAATTGAAACTTCTCATTCATTATATAGTGTACCACATTTTTGTCACACAGTACATTAAAAGTAGTGCGCGGAAAATATAAAAATATACACTGTGTGGGTTGAAATAGATCATCTTGCTTCATCTTGAGCCAGGAGCTAACAAAGTGTTCAAACGCTATCGACTGCTTGCAACTTAGTATTGTTGTTGTACTATCCATTTAGAATGTCTGGTGAACAAATGATACTCCTCAGACATCACAACCGTCAAGCGGTTAGTGTCTTTTTCTGCCTGAGACACGAAACTTGAGAAATTATTAGTAATGTAAACAGGAACCATGTCTGAAACTTGAGCTGTTCAGTCTAAGCAGTAAACAAATTAGGTATATGTTGTAATCATAGGCTAAAAAGGGGTTGCTTGCTTTTTAAATATCCCCAACAGCAATTAAGTATGTCAGAACATATTCCGACTTATTTGAATGCTCTTTTTGGGTAATATTAATTCAATATTAGTACACTGACGACGATTATATAGTTACAGCTGTTGTCAGTGCTTGCAAAGATTGATACAGTGGAATTAAAGAAACGAGTGTTCATACTGACTTTATGTCATAAAGTTTTATGTCAGTGTCGTGAAGAGTAATGATCACATCTTCTCAATAAAAAAAGCAACCTTCTGATGTCCAAACCTCAAATAGGTACAAGTCCTGTCAGCGTTTGTTTATGCCACAAGTTAATGAGAATATCCAGTGCGTACTGGAGCACTGCTACATTCATATACTTCCACCCACCTGTGAGTCTTCTGTGTAGTGAGCACTTATTAGCGCGTGAGTGAGCAGTGGTGCGAGGGTGGACAGAAAGTGGACAGTTGGAACGCAGCCGTGGGTTTGACTATTAAAATTCTTTTGATATAACGATTATCGTTAATACCAGTACATCTCACCACCCCTCGTCAAGATGCCATAAGAATAATTTTCTGCCGAAAGTCTTGATAGTTTTACTTCTCTTCAAGTTCTTTTCCACATGTCGATATGGGGATAATAAGTCCCATACAAACAGCTGTCACCACATGCACTAATCTCTTACAGACTTGAAGTGCAGTGTTTTCCTTAAGAACGCTCACAACAGCTTAGGCTTAAGAGGGAATTTATTTACTCTGACAGTTAAGCTAAACTTATCGCATTATATCCAATCTATTGACAACTTTAAGTCAGACTTAATGCCTTTATGGTTCTCTTGACACAAGCACACATTTCTTTTTGCGAGCAGATGCCGATATGATTATATAAAAGTCTGGGACCACTGTCTGTATTTTCAGAGCTCAGATTCTTATGTATGTATGTTTTATCATCCAAACTGCATACACAATCTGCCTCGTTGCTTGAATCATTCCTTAAAGACGACAGTAGAAGGAATCGGTATTTTGTGCTCCTCCACCACATTCTTACTCCCCACCCCTACCCCCAGGAACGACCTGATAAAAGCTTGTGGTATTAATTAGAGATTTACGCATGTAGCGGGTGAGATCAAAGACATTTGCAACAGTATATTAACATCCACCTGCTGTGCTTCCAGATGGTCCATCATAGAGAACGTTCCATAGTATGGAAGCCCAGAGGTCTAAACAAAAGCAGAGGAGGAAATCGAGCTTCTTTCTACGAGGCAACGCAAACGATTACATGTTATATCAGACCATATGTCAGAGGGAAGCACAAAACGTTTCACAACACAAAACTACCACAACTAAATCAAATCAAATTAAATCAAATCAAATCAAATCAAATTTATTTGTATAGCACATTTCATGTACAAAACAATTCAAAGTGCTTTACATAAAATAAAAGCATTGCAGCAGGGAGTGGAAGAAGCATTAAAAATACATAAAAGAAGATAAAGAGAAACAAAGAAAAAATCATTTAAATGAATTTAAAAACAAGCAACAGTCCAGATAAATTAAAAGATATCGTGCAGATTTCATGCATAGACACATGAGAAAAGAAATGTTTTTAACCTGGATTTAAAAATGTCTCCATTTGGTGAAAGTTTAATCTCCACTGCCAGTTTGTTCCACTTGTTTGCAGCATAACAGCTAAATGCTGCTTCTCCGTGTTTAGTCTAAGTGAAATGTTTGTCTAACCTGCATAATCAACATCACAAATATGCTTTAATATTTACATCTACGTATATACTGTGCGTGTAGGACCTGAAAGTGAGGGCGGACATGTCTTGGAAGTCAGGCGGTGTTCACAAATCAAACATCTTGGCCATGTGTCAGTGCACTTCTCTGGGGGTTGTTGCCACAGCAAGTTATGATGGAGAGGTAGTTATCTGGAGATTGGAGACGCAAGGGCCATCGCTCCAACTACGAAGGGAGACACAAGAGCGGTAAGAGAACCCTATCGAGCATATATCATCTGTAAATCAGAAGTATTGCTGTTCAAGTTCTTTATATCAGGAAGCCAAATATTGGCCCTTCATTCTAGGCTTTTCATACATTAGTCATTGATGATTCTGAACAGATTTGATTTAATGTGTCTCACATGTAAGTATTGACATTATAAATACATATTTTAACAGCAGATTACAATTACTTTCAGTACGTGAGTGTGTGAATCTGTTTAATCAGTTATTAGACATAAATTATCATGGTCATAAATCAGAAAATGCAGATAATGCAGATAATTTCATGAAATTGAGGACTAACAATATTTTAATGTCTTTAATGCAAAGTCATTTAATTTTTTCCGACAAAAAGCCATGACAAGACCAAACAAAAAAGGTGCTAAAAACTGAGTGCAAGTCTAAAATCATTTAAAGAAAACAGATCAAAAGGCTTTATTAAAAAAAAAAAATCAAATAACTGCTTCAGCTCTGCTTCGTCTGCTTTGGAGGAGGTATGTTTCCATCAAGGTTTGTTCGTGTGTGAGAGTCTGGTTTGGTAAGATTACATAAAAAGATGAATTTCCTGGAACAAGGTGTAAGGATGAAGAATGAGCAAAAAAAAAACTTAATGAAGATCTGGAACACACTCCTTGAAATTGTGAGGAAAAAAATGTCCAGGGGAGCTAATATCATTAACAGTATGATTAGGTGTTCAAGCAAAGTAACAGGTTTTATGAGAATGCCACAACCTTTTTGTACATATTAGCCTTATTTCTGGCACCTGGGAACCTAAAAGTTAGATAACCATGTTGTTGCTGAACCTCCGCGAGCACAATTTTGCAATTCCAGCTGAAATGCGGTCACCAATTTTATCAGGAAGACAGGATCCTTTGTGGGTAAAAAAAAAAAAAAAAAAAACATTTATAGTTTTCTTTCTTTTTTTCTCTCTCGCTCTTTGCTCATGTGCATCCAGAATGGCACTCCCTGTGGACAACCTTTTGTTCCTCCAGCATCGAGCTGCAAGCAAAAAGTTAAGAAACAGGGGTGTCCTAGTGTCATCGCAGGCTGGCTGTCTGTGCTTCTGGAGCATCACTGGAGAGAAACATGCTTATGGTGAGTGGGACACTCGCGTTAGTTCATTTAAAAAAAAAAAAAAAAAAAATGGTTGCAGCACAAAAATGTATTTCACATTCTAACTTTACCGTAAAACCAGTTGACAAGCGGCTGTCAGTTGATCCTGCCCATGTAAGATGGATTAACATACAGCACAAGCGCTTGCAGTAAGGTTGAACTGTCGACTTGGCTTCCCGCCGGTACCATTCTTGGCAGGCCACAACTATGTCTCTTTCCAGATCCCATCTGTGTTTAGTGGTGTGGGATTCGAGCACTGTGACCGCTGCATATGTGTACGAGCTTGCATGGGTGTGTTTATGCATGTGTAAGTGAACCAATACTGCGTGTCTATATGGGTCTGACTGTGTATATATTTTTTTAAGCAGATTGGAATTTCAGATCATGACATAACAGAAAGATAGGTGACATAACAAATTGTAGTTGAGTGTAGAAGCTTGTCTTTTTTCGTGATTTTCGTGATTCTTCACTTCAGTGCAAAATTCCAACATATATTGCTTGCATGCAACTTTAAGAGCCGTTTTACAACCAGAGTTCTCCAGACTGTACTTCACAGTAAGCTTGAACAACTGCATGAGCTCAGTTGAGTGGTTTTTTCCTTTCATTTCCAGGTCATTTCTATGCCCCAGGGCAGCCAGGTCAATGTGTGCTCAGCCTAGGCTCAGATCAGACTGAAAACAACATCCTGATCTCAGGTGACACAACAGGCTGCCTTCAGATGTGGGACATTTCTTCCTACGCACTGGACATCCAACATGGGGTGGGACAGTAAATGGAGATAAAACCACATTATATACTACACCGTACATCCCCAAGTGCTTGATGTGTTCTGTTCCCGTGCAGTCAGCTCGTGAGCGACCTCCCCTGCTGCAGTGTTGGAGGGCTCATGCAAGGCCGCTTGTATGTGTAGAAGTTCTGGAGGAAGCCGACAGACTGTTTGTCCTCACAGCATCGGCTGATGGTTCAGCTGGACTGTGGACAAAGGACGGCGATCGTGTGGGTTATTTTGGACAGGAGGTGATGTGGAATATCACAGATCCAGCTACTTACAGCAGGTGAGAGAAATTGGTTGGTTTCCATTGTAGTAAATCTCAACGGTTTACCTCCGAGTAGCATCAAATCATCACGACACTGTTAGGCAAGTCATTTCCAAACAAGAAGTAAGTAAGTAGGAAGCATTGATGAGCAATATGATACCCTGATATGGACAAAGAGCACTGGTTTATGTGTCCAAGAAAGAAGGAAAGAAGGAGAGAGAAAAAATGGCCTCATTCCTCCACAAACAAAGTCTTTCATAGAAACTTCAATCTGGATAAAGGTCATAAATCTTTGGCTTGGCCCAGGTCTTTACTGTCTGCTTCATGGTATTTCTGTCACGTGTAGAAAGAAAACTGTCAGGAGCGGTTCAATTTAATGGGGTGAGAAAGTGCAGTTAACATAAAAGGAACCTAATTGTGGAGCGAAATGTCTACCTGTCAGAATCGGCTGGAATTATCCTAATTTGTCTGATTGCACCTTGGTGTCTGTATGTTTCATATAAAGACCGACATAGAAAAAGTAAAAAAATGTGTTGACCTCAGACCTGTCTAGTTTCACAGCTTGACATGAGCAAAGCTGTGGAAACCTGTTTTACACGACACAGCTTCGTGTTTGTACAGGTGGAATTCACTTCTTCAAAAGTGACTGTCCTTTGGTTCTGTTGCCCTCAGGCAGAAGCAGAGCAACCTGAGAGTGGACGGTGTGGAGAAGAATGAACGTGAAAAACTAGGACACAGCGAGGCCAAAAGTCAAATATCCGAGCTCACAGAGCAGGGTCAAACTTCACAGCGGGCATGCTGTTCTGAAGGTAACCATTCGGTTGTTTTCATTAGCTGCACACACTCTCTCACAGATGCCCTCCTTCTGACACCAGTCAGTGCGCGTCACACGGATGTGCACGAGAAATGTCCCTTTTTCCTTTAAAAAAAAAAAAAGGGTTAAAGGCAGCAGGTAAGGACCACTTTCCAAGCCAATCGAACCTGATATTCTGATTCCGTCAAAACCAACAACACCTCTTTATAAAGAGACGTGTCAGAGCATTCCTCGCATTCTCCTCTTCTGAAGTTTGGAGCACAGCTCTGGAACATTTGGGCAATGTTCTGCCTCAGATGTGCAGGTCAGGTTTTTGGAAGTGCACAAATCTGCAAGACATTTCCAGCACGCTCCTCTCGCTCTCTACTTAAATAAAAACTAAATCACCAACTTGCCAAAATAAGCTGTACTTTCTCCGTCACCACACCCGGGCAGACACACATATGGACACATTCATCCACTTGACTTTGTCCTCTTTTATCCACTTCAGCTTCAACCTCCAGCCTAACAGCGGACACCCATGAGCAACCTCAGCAGCCCATGGTAACTCGCAAACACAAAACCAGCAGCCGATAAGTCTGGGGACTGATAATTGTCATCTTCCTCTCGTGTTTCATTCCCTCTATCACCCATCTGTCACCTGTGTGTGTTAGTATCTGTGTGAGGACATTGGCCAGACTGAAGCTGCGCGTTATGAGAGGTTGCGGCTCTTAAACAACATCAACCGCAGCGACATCTGTTGATCATCTGTTTTTGTCTCATCAGCCTCAGCGGGTCCTACAGGTAAATTTACACTCAGTAGTTTAACCAGATTCTATTTCTATAAGGACTGGAAATATGGTAAAAAAAAATTTAATAAAAGTCACAAACTAACAAACTATTTTGATTACTTCTGAAATTTGAATTCATTCATAAAACAGATGGGAAAACTTCACGCACTCTTACAATCAAATAACATGCACAGCAGTATTCCAGCATCAACCAGACATTACTTTGAAGAAGACACAATCACTTTAACTTGAGGGTCATATTCAAACAGTAATCAATGTAAGCTATGTGGAGTATAGCAATCCTATTCGCATGGTGTAGACATGTACTTACTACACCACTGTTACACCCAACCACAGTTTTTGCTCTTTACAAGCAGCCCTTGTCTGGCTTGTTTTCATAAATTTGGTTGCTTATCTGTGCCAAGATCACCGGCTCCGTTGTAGTTCAGTACAGAAGTGACAGACTGCAGTAAAAAGAAGACATGATGTTTTGGTTTGAGGGAGACGCTCAGTAGGCTAATGTGTTTATGGATATATGTGTTCCTGTTTAGATGAAGGTTGATAGTTAGAATATTGCTGCGTGTGTACACATTGCCAGTGTTTCCAGACAAGCTTTCAGTGATTAGACAGGTTCTTCTTTGAATCTGTCTCATATGAACCTCTGACATCTTGGACCTGGTGCTGTCTTTGCTGTTGAGATTTTGTGCTGTCATCATGCAGAGTAAAATCAATCATTCTGCCGTCAAGAAGAATTTCTTTCAAGAAAAGCAGATTTCAAATAACAGCCAGTTTGTCCGAGACAAAGACTCTGTGTAGCAGTTTGATGCTAAAAGAAGTCCTCAGAAACCTCTCATTTCGATCATGAGATCTGTGGGTAACGGTAGCAGCTGTTGGGATCAGAGTGAATGCATTTAAACTGCCTTGTAGTGTAATGCGTTGAAATCAGATGCAAGTACCATGGAGACAATGACAATTCAGTGAGATCCACTGTGGTGGGGCAACAAAATTCTGGATTTTAGGGAAGGAGGGAATGTGTTGATGCAGCAACTGCAATACTTATGATGTATAAACACAGGTGCAGTAGCTCATTGCTGCGTCGCACCTTTGCTGTTTTGTTTTGTGCTTTTAAAAGACACCATTTTACACCTACAGATCCTGGTTTTTGCCGGCCTCGTGCGTGGAAGCTCGCCACCCTGGTAACCAGTGGAGGAGAGGTTGTTGCTCTGCGTGGCGACATTGAGCAACAGTTATTTCTCCATCATATCAAAGAGGCCGCTGAAGGCGCTGTTGGCCATCCTCTCAGAAGCTTAAACTGAGCTGAAAGTGCACCTTTCGACAGAATGATGATGCTCAGTGCACTAACGAATCCAGGAAAGAATGGCTCTACAAGGAGAGATGGAGGGTTTGAATGGCCAAACCAAAGCCCGCATTTGGATCCTTTTTAAACTTCTAGTGGTGGGGGATTGAAACTGTGTTTATATCATAGAAGAGTTGTCCAACATGGTTTTGTGGTGAATAATGTGGGCAAACCTGAAATAGAAATTGTTGTGTAACTGACATTTGATTGCTAGTTTGCTAAGCTTTCGCTTCTTGTGCTACAACCCAGTTATATTTGACTATTTTCATTTCTGCTGTTATCTTGTTATTGGGAAGTGGTTATTGATCGGATTGGGCTGTTATAGATTCTCATCACTTCAGGGATTTTTCAAGGAAAACTCTGGTCTAGGTTTTTTTGCGAACGTCCGTTCATGGCTCCCATAAAAATACTGGCCAGCATGTGACATTGGGCCACGTGAAGCTCAATCACTGCTGAAAGAATGCAATGGAGCTGCTCCACTTCCTCATTTCCAAAGCTCTGACTGCAGCCAAAGCTGTCTAAAAAAAATTTAAAATTGTGATTGATGGGAAGGGATAATGAGAGAGAGATAAAAAAGAGAAAGAAATGCTGCTGTTTCCGATACATCTGATGAAAAAAATCAGTTTTTTATGCTTGCATGTCTGAACCGATTCCCCAATCACATGTTCCGTCTTTACTTCCATAGATCTTTTCGTCTTGATATCTCTCATCGTTGTGTTCCTTCCTTCCTCTCTTCTCTCAACCGCCTCCCTTTATAATGTGTGTTTACTGTCGCAGTGTGCAGTTTGCGGACTAGGCCTTTCCCGAAGCTGCCAATTCACGTGGACTGAGCACTCGGAGCTCACAGTAGCTAAAAAGGCTTTCGCATAGTTCTTGAAAAGTCTGTTTATTTTTTTCGTTCCTCTCCCTTAAAAACATGTGTTCATTCTCCAGGAGGGTTTATTCAGAATCCACTGGGTGTGGTATCAGAATCTGACTGGCAGCACAAAGCTCAGCACACAGCATCTGGAAGGAAAAGTGAATTTCCACTTGGATGTAGACGAAGATACCCCCGTGAACTTTGTTCCTCTGCATTCTTTTTATTTTCTGAAGTCATCCGCAAAATGCAAATTGAAAATGTCTCTTTGTATGTGTCATATTGATGTCATGTTGGGTAGATTCCCACTTCAAATCTTTATGTGATATACCGTGAACAGCATGTATTCTAAATTTTCTACCTAGTTTTTCCTCTTGCAGTCATCTCAGTGTATTATTTTTTTTTTTTCCAGCTCTACCTATAGTGTTGACATTTTGGGAGATCCACTAATACTTTAGAGGAGTGGTTGGTTATCTTAGCTTAGCATAATAACTGGAATTATGGAACTATGGCTTGCCTGGTTCTCTGGTTAAAAAGCTGCGGGGATCTACCAGTAAAGCTCACATTTAATTGTGCTTTTTTTTTTTTACCCTTACAATAAATCAGTTCTAAAAACAAATTCATAGTGGTGTTACAAACAGTCATTTTTATGACTTAGAGCAGGGCAGACATTGGTCTATGGCGGTGTGACACATAATCGTGATATTTGAAAGAATAAATAATCATTATTGTGTGGATGATACACATATGATGATATTGTGATGTGACCTAATAAAATAAAATCAAAATATCCCCAATTTAAGATAGTCTTTTGTGCATTTTGGAAAGTTTGATGAGGACAGCGGTGATTTAAAACCAACCCGACAGCACTTTCAGTCAGCTGCAGCGCAGGTCTGTCACTGGGAGAAACTGTTCCAAAGGTGAAAACCAACCCAACAAACTTTTCTTTTTCACCTCACCTTTACTTTGCAAAGTTGGTCAATGACAAATAAAAATGGGAGGGGGTCACAGAAGTTGAAATATATTCTTGTCACAGATGAAACTTGACAATACTCATCCTCCTGTCTTCACAATTACTGTACTTACGGGATCCCAATAAGTATTTCCCCTCATTAAAGATGGTCTTTCTAGCGTGTCCTCTGCTAAAGGAGCTGAGAAAGGAAGGACCAAAACTCCTTTTCTTAGCAACCAGAGCAGCTCCTATCATGTCTACCAGATATAGATGCTTCCATTTCATGTCTCTGCTGGGATCCCTCTGTCACAAAAAACAATATTTTCCCTTATGTTTCCAGTCTTATGCTAAGCTAAGGTGTGGTTATATCCAAAATATAAAAAAAAAGAAAAAAAAAGCTCCAATGAAATAAATAGTAGCTTTTATCTGATTTTCTTTTGCGAGAAGGCAATTTGATACTCCCTGACATAAAAGTTGCCACGAACAGGCATTCTCCCCCATTCTCCCCCTTTCATCTAAACAAAAGCCAGCCTGTACTTATCACCACAGCTCGGCAAAGCTGCACAAACAGTTGACGCAGGACTCAGTGCCCTACTTTTGTAGATTGTCTTTACATATTTGATTTTGAAACTTTTTGCATGCGCTTCCTCAACCTTAAAAATTGGGTTGGGGGGGGCTTGGAGTTCTTTATTTTGTTCGTGTCTCAGGGATAAATACAAACAGACACAGCTGGAGCAGACAGAGTAAGTCTTCTCGACAGCTTTTTGCCCCCTAAAGGATCATTAAGGCACCGAAGCATTTAAACCCCATCAAATATATTGTGTTGTCAGAGCTACCTTGAGTCTAGTGCAAATAGTTTGACATTAAGCATTTAAATTCAACCAAGAGTTGGTGTCTTTTCTTTGAAAAAACTGAAGCTGTAGAAATATTTAATGGAGGATTGGGGTTGTTGTGAAACATGTGGCCTCCGCCAGTCCATTTGAGACGTATGCATGTTGTAAAAAAATAAATATATTCATACTGACAATAGCTGTTTTTTTTTAAGTTATCCTCTTCAAAAAAAAAAAAAAAAACTTGTCGAGGGCAGTCACCCAGTGTGCCAGTGGGTGTGGAGGAAAATCAGAGGCTCTGCTACTCCAGACTAAATGGCAGGTTGAAGCTTCCTTTCACTAATTTCCATCATCAACAACAGCTTCAGTCAGCCTGCCGTCTCTTTAGAAAGAGTAAAACATCCTGCAGAGCTACTCCCATACACACGTAATTCTTACAAACCCACACACACACACACAAGCACGCGACAGATGTTCCAAAATACCACAATAAAAACAACGCAGATGCAGACTATGAAATGGTCATTGCGTCACTATAGAGCTACGCAGAACTCTTAAAAGAAGACATGGGCAACATGGAGTGATCATGATTTAAGCACTGTATGATTTACGAGTATCAGGTAAGAACATACTAAAGAGGAAGTAGCCTGAAAATGCTGGGGAGTGTTATTTTTGGCCGTGTTTTCTCATTTGGAGTAGGGCAAGAACTATTTTTTTGTTCCAGCGCTGCCTTTTCTGAACGTGTGCTTTCTTCCTAGATCAGTGTGACAGGGGAGAAAAGCGAGGGATTCATGTGTGGGAACTGCAGCAGGAAGGAAAGTGCAGCTGGGAATTTTTTGCCTGGAGCGAGACCGACTGGAGATCCGTGGCGAAAAGTAAGTGAGGCAAAAAGGGAAAAAGAAAGAAGGGGAGAAAGCAGTGGGAGGGAGAGAAAAGATGAGAAAGGAGCAAAGAGGATGAAAGTTTAATGCGGGGATGATAGGTGGCACGGAGTGGGAGCAGGGGGGAGAACAAGATTTGATGAGCTGAAGGAGAAGTTAAAGTGGACTAACGCAGGAGGAACAGGAAGGAGATGAGAAGATGACAGGGGTAAAGGAATCTAGTCAGGACAGACAGGATGTCAAGGCAAGGCAGGCGCCCGTGCCAGCTTAACAGGTTTCCGCACAAACACCGTCAATTTAAATATGCATACTTGCAATCTTGCTGCCAGAGAACACAGAGGAAGGCAGCCAACTTGCACATATGATAATGAGAACTGGGCTTGATCACACATGCATTGCATCAGAGTTGATACGCCGCCTGGACGAGTTTCCTTCAGATCTGCTGTGATAAGAGGAAGTCAATTGTGTCCACTTCTTTCTGCTCTCAGCACTTCTTCTTCAACTCTCCAAAAGGGTGTGAGTGTCTCTTCACCCTTATTGCACTCTCTGTCGCAATCTGCTAACCTGTGATTTGACGTCTGTGTACAAGCTTGCGCACACACACCCATGATGTACACTAGACACGCACGCTCACACACTCGCCCCTCCTTGGAGCAGCAGGTCCCTGGAAGTAGCCAAACTGTCACTGTCTGCTGCTAACACATGCTCACTCTCAGCTCAGCGCTTTCTTCGGTTTCTGTGAAGGGAGGAGGAGAAGAAGGAGGAGGAGGAGGAGGAGGAGGAGGAAAAGTGAAGCTGGAGGGAACAAACTGAGAAACACAGATTGAATAAAGGAATTGGGAGACTTGAACAAACCTGTGACTGCTTGGATCTGCCTGGCTTGATGTGTGGCAGACTGGATGATACCTACAAGTAATGCCTCACACACTCTGGAGCAGCTCATAGTCAGGGCTTTGTTTACCCCTCTTGTTTTTTATTTCCATTCTCTTGCTATAATTCCCACTCTATTTCCATGATGAGAAGAGACCGTTTCCTCCTAGCGGCAACCCTCACAGCTGTCTTCTCTGCTGACCTGTACTTCATCCTCCTGCCAAAGCTGCGGAGCATGAGACAAACATGGGGACACTCGTGCACATGTGGTTCCAACAACCTCAGCCTCCCCAGGCTGGAGGGTCTTGCCACACCGCAGCTCTCCAACTGGACTTACGTGCCGCTCCTGGATGGCACTGCTGCATACGAACCTGCTGATGGAGGTGCGAAGCTGGAGAAGTTGTTCGCTCATCCTTTGTACAACATCCAGACTCCGGTGCTGGGGCCGGAGGGGAGGCTGCTGCAGACGGAGCAGCTGATTGAGTACTACAGGAAGAAGGTGTCACGCTGGGAAAGGTCAGTACCTGGTTTTTGCATTTACTTTGCAGTATCGTTCCATTTGACTTGTCAGCGTTTATTGTGAAAGAAGAGCATGCTCGTGTTGGCTGAAAGCTTCCACTGAGAGCACGTGTCGAGGCTCGCTGTGCAGGGGCAGGGTCAGTGACACAACGGTCAAGCCCATCAGAGGCACGTAGGAACACCAAAACATAACTGCACTTTGTCCACGGTGAGAGATATACACTCACAAGCAGACATCAAGATGTGTAGACGAGTGAGTGCGTCACAAAACAGCGTAGTGGAGTGTCAAATGAGGCAGGGTAGAAAATCCTCACAAACATGTCACTTTGACAGCTTGTGCCTGGAACACACTTTTGGGGCGAACAAGAGCTTAAAACTCCTAAAGCCCATCTTAATCTTTAGGAGCTGGAGCTGTTTTGGCTTGTGGGGCTGTCTGCCTATCCCAGTATACTCCCTGAGAGATACAGAGTTTGGGCTCTTATGGTGGAAAATAGGAAGAAATATGACCAATGGATCTCCCTTCTCTGCTGCCTTAATACATGCACAAAAACAATTGCTTAAAGTCTTGCTGTTGCAAAATATTGCACCAGTATCTCGACACAAACAGTGGCTTTTCTAAGGAACGGTAAAAGGCATTCTATTTGAATACATGCTGTTTCCCCCTTCTACTCTTTGGTCTGCACTTGTAGAGTACCCTGATTACCGAGATTGGTCAGTTGAGGTTGCTAAGTAACCAAGTTGTTGGACTGACCGAGAAACAAACTTTTATTTTTAGCCCTTTGCTCCATTATCTCAGCTTGTTAACCAGCCTGTGATTGAGTTTGTTTGACCGTCCCACTCAGTGTGGTCAGCTTTAACCATGAGCTGCCCTCCTTACCGCAGACTTATTTCTGCTGAGAATCCGATTACTCTTGCCTCGAGCTCATACTGGAGAGGAGCGGACAAGAGGCTACAACTGCATTAAAAAAAAAAGAAAGAAAAACAGAAATCCCAAAAGGAATAACAGCTATAAAGTGGGAGATAAAAACAAGCAGTAAAATGCTGAGTAGTACATTCCATAGAAGTTTATACGTTAACTTAAAAGATGCTAAAAATAGGAAAAAGCATGCGGAAAGGGGTTTCTTTTCTTTTCTTTCTCTGAAGTTTCTTTGCAAGATGAAGCACTTTTGACTGACGGTGTCATACACTCTGCAGACAGCGGTCAGATTTCTCTCATTTTGGAGAATTAGGGAGAATTTCTGATGGTGAGCTAAGCTAACAGCCACTAAGAAGGCAGCATACATGAGTGGATTTCCACCATCTAAAACAACTTAAACTCCCAAACATTTCTGGTGGTTTTAGTTAACATTGTTTGTAGTGATTTTTACACTTCATCACGTTTGCTAGAAGTATGTATATTCTTTGTAACGATTTTCTTTCACTGCGTATCCTGCCACTGATCAGCTGTGTCTAATCCTCAAAACGCCAACTACAGGACGGTAAAAAATTATCGAAAAGCCTGGAAAAGGACAAGTTCTTACAATCTGTTAAAGCTGCAAGCTGTTCAACCAATCTGACGCAACTCCTGATGATTAGCATCAGAGTGTGCTGGGCGGCCACCATGCATGCAGTGATGCAGAGTAACACAGATGTTCTCCAATTAGAAAAATAGTGACAAAGTAAGCAACAGTCTGAAGCTGAAGTGAGGTAGTGCAAAATTCAGTTTGCCCAAACCACTGCTAAATTTTTTTACGGTTTGACTTGTTTTAGATGGAGAATATTCGCCTCTCTGAGGCCTCCTTCTGAGTACCTGATAGCTCAGCTTTTATGTCAGAATTCCTCACTTATTTTTGAAAACTGAGAGTGCTCTGTCTGTTTTGCGGCTGCAAAGTTCTCCACGGGGTTGCTTTGAACACCTGCATCCTAATCTACAATACCCCAACATAACCCACAGTCACTTGGGTCAAGTCAAAACTTAGCTTAGAGATTGTTTCCAAACCTTCGTGAAAATCTCGTTAGACCTGGTTTTCTGCTTAAGTAGTAGCTAAGCTGAAAATCTATCATGGGTGAGTTTTATACATTTGCTGCTTCGTGGGTTCAGTTGCATGGCGTTACAGAGGAACTCTGTGAAGTATGTAAATGTATGGCTCTGCGTCTCACCCCTCAGGCATATGAAGCTCTACGACGAGGCAGCGGCTGTGGCCAACATCACTGTGAGGAAGCACGAAATGATCTATGACCCCGACGCCAGCTGGCTGAAGTTCCACTTGGGAATAAATCGCTTTGCTCTCTACTCCCGGGATGATCTTTCTATCGTCCAACTTCTCAAAGACATGCAGAACATGACAATTGTCAGCGCAGGTAAGGGAAAGATGGGCTTTAGAACATCTGTATGCAAATGATCACTCCCTCTCTTGCAAGTGATTTTGCTTCATTATTTTTCATGCTTAATTATGAGCTCAAAAGCTTGTTCTCTTACAGATTACACTCAGGATGAGAAAGCCCTAAAAGGAGCATGTGATTGCACTCAAGGTATGGTCAGCTCATCACTGCCTTTAATTAGACTTTTATCCTGCAACACTTTCAGGGAGTGTGGGCCTTTCTTTTCTTTATCGCCTGGTGTGCAGCTCTGCTTTTCATGCGCATCGTGACAGCGTGAGCCTGATTTCTGACAAGCCTCTTTGTTCCTCTTTTTGTCTCCCTTCCTCTCCCTCTTTGCTGCTTGGCAGTACCATCAGAGAAAAACACACTACTGCCATTGTGAGAGTGTGGATATTTTGCTTTTCATGTAGCACAAGAATGCAGATTTGTATTTTTTGTGCGAGACACTGCGCTGGGCCATAAATGCCATGCAGAGCTCTTAATTAAATGCTTGATGTCTGCATGCTCTGAGGGAAGCTTTCACACACCAGCCACCACCTACGCTGCCATCTCTGAACAGCATGCAAGCTAAAAGCTGCAAATGTACGGATGGATGAAGCTTACGGACATGGCAAACGATTGATGTTTTAATTGTGCTGCTGGACAGAGTTGCGCTTCTTCTAGCTGATGGATGAGCACTTTAAGCACGTTAAAAAGGCATTCAAAATCGCAAGAATACCTGAGAAGGCTGTTGAGCACCGATCAGCTTGACAAATGAACATTACAAAAGGAATCTTGGTTCTTTTTTTTTTCTTGTGCACATACTGTGTTTTTGTCCTGTTTGTGCCTCACCAGTGAAGTGGGTGACCACACAAACATCGCTCACTGCCAAGAAGAAAAAAGCACCAAAACAACCTGTTTAAATTTAACCTTAAAAGGCTCTTTATTTTTTTAGAATTGTTTTAGTTCCAACGTTCACCGGCCAGCAGCTGGGTTCCCTTTGATCCGTTTCCAGAAATGTTTTGATTGTAAACTATGTATGATTCTTTGCTATTAATAAACTGGAGTTTCAGGGGGCTCAATAGTGGCAGACAAGCATGCGGTTAGCTCGGCCTTCTGTCGTGACATTATATACAGCCAGACAGATGCTGAGAGAGTACAAGCTGTTCATCTGACCCGGTTACTTTATCATATAGAACTGGCAAACTTGGAGCATATTGCATACTTGGAATTGGCCTCGAAGGTCTTCAGCAAGAATAACTGAAAACACCCACCATGTAGCTTGTTTTTTTTTTTTTTCATAAGTAATGTAAAGAAGATGTTGATATAAGGTTCCTTCAGTATACACCACACGTCTTCTCTGTGTCTCTCCCCTGCAGTGGTGAAACCCAGCGGACATCACCTGAAGCTGGCCCTGAAAATGCGCAACTTTGCTAAAGTCATGTTTAAACCAATGAGGTGATAAGTAAAACCTCCTTTAATTGGTAACTTTGTCTTTATTCAAGAACAAATAATGTTTTTTATGTCAGTGACCAGTTTAGGAAACATATCTCTTAGGGCATACATTTTGAACACTGATTGGCTTTTCACGAAATCCAGCAAAACATGACATGCCACATTTGCTCATCTCAGATTAGATTGCAGTAAAGACGCTATGTTTTTGTACATTGCATTTGTCTGTGAAGATGTCTAGTTGATTATAAACTACAGACTACTGTTACTAACATCTTTGCTGGTGTGTGTGTGTGTCTCAGGCAGCAGAGGGACGAAGAAACTCCAGAGGACTTCTTCTATTTTGTTGACTTCCAAAGACACAACGCAGAGATTGCTGCTTTTCACCTTGACAGGTGCAGCCTCACCATCCCTTCACTGCTTCGCTGTCTGCGCAGCGTCTTGATGTCTGCTCAGGGACGTTGTATGACGGCGGTGCATGACGGCGGTGCATGACATCTGAGTTTGCGTTGCACATCTGTCATTTTATTGCTGCCAGTTATAGTCAGAGGAATCCTGGTGGATATACAGAAGCTTTGTGTGCAGGGGTTTGAATGCGACCAGCTGAGGAAAACGCAGCGTTATCACCTGTTGTTAAATCACACCCGCAGGAGCAGGGCTGTAGTGGTCAAATTAGAGGTGGGTAAACTATGAATTTTTTGATCAGACAGACCGTGACGCGACGCGACGCAACGCAACGCGACGCGACACAGCACAAAGCAACGCAAGGTGTCGCGAATCTGTATGGCTGTCCTGGCCATATTCCATGACGTTATCAGTTAAAGTCATATTAAATCAATGACAGTCAACAAACGTGTTTGTAGTTTGTAGTTTATTAAATTTCAAATTTCAACAGTAAAGAAAAGTATGTGTAGAGTAAGAACTATCTACAGTAGATATGGTGTGTGTGTGTGTGTGTGTGTGTGTGTGTGTGTGTGTGTGTGTGTGTTAGTATGCATGCTTTTTAAAGTAGTGCCCAGAGGGCCTCCTTGTCCGCTACGTCAGGTTCTGCCTTGCAGGGGCGTGTTCTGGGGTCCATGGCTCCCCTGTGCTTCACCAGCCAGGACTTCATTTCCAGGACACCAAATTTATTTTGGATTACAGTGAACCCTCGTTTTTCGCGGGGGTTACGTTCCAAAAAGAACCCGTGATAGGCGAAATCCGTGAAGTAGAAACCTTTTTTTTTTTTTTTTACAATTATTATACAATGAAATACTGCATAATGCATTGAAACCAAAGAACAAAGCCGTTTTACAGGCCCAAGCATTTGTTTAACAAATAAAAGTACTGTATAAACGTTTTTTTTTGTTTTTTTTTTACAAATAACTACTGTAGCCTACTGTAAAATAATCATTTTCATCATCAATACGAACTGAAGGCTTCAAATTGTGGAGATCAGCGCCGCCCCACCGCGACCCGAGTCATTGGATTAGAACGGGAGAAAATGAAAAATGATTTTGAAAAAAAATACAAAGTACAGTGGGACAAATAGTGACTCACGTGTATTTCACTGCTCTTCTGACTGAGCCGCTGCATCCTGACTCCGCTCTGTAGCGTTTTTTTCTTCTAAAGCCCGCGGTGCAGGTGTGTTTTTTTCGAGAGAAGAACATAGATCGGTAGTTGTTGTCGCTCTTTTTTCTTCTGGGCAAAAATATTTATATATACCGACATGCCACCATCGATTATGTTTGAGAACTGTAATGAACGTGTACGTGTACATATTAAACCACAACGTTATTGACACACAGGTAGAGAAGAAGCGGAGAGACTGTTTAGCCAATCAGAATGCAGAACACAATGCACGATGCAAATCCGTGAAGCAGCGAGACCGTGAAAGGTGAACAGCGTTATAGCGAGGGTTCACTGTATTCCAACGGCAGATCACAAGGCGCAGGGAACTTTGACGTGCGTAATTGCCATTAAGAGCTGCGTAAACGCTATTTAGAGGTGGGTAAACGCTATTTAGAGGTGGGTAAACGCTATTTCCTAAATTCCAGAGGTGCGTAAACGGCGTTTACGTGCGTTTACCCTCCACTACAGCCCTGCGCAGGAGGTACTATTTCACCTAACTGTGTCATTCGATAAAATGTAGAGTTTGGAGCTGGATACCGAATGTTGGCATGCTAACTATTATGGCATACCTCTAGATAATTCCCTATCTGCACCATGAATTAATAATTCGTCCCCACGCTCCAACTCTTATCCGAGTTTGATGAAATCCAGCCTGGTAGTTTTTCATAAGCTCTTGCCGCCAGCGACCTATTTTCAAATTTATAGTGTTTACATGTTTGAGATTAGAAAGAAGATCATCTGTGGAGTTTATTTTGTAAATGTGTGATAAGGATTAGGTGTGAGACTTAGGTTGTCAGACCTCCAGTAGTCCAGTATTACTGTCCTTAGAATTTAAAAGCTAAAACTCAATGAAATGAATCAAATTATACATTGCATCCTATAGGAGCAGTGATGAGATTAGTACTCAGAGACACAGAGCTATTTGGAGGGGGGGGGGGGTGTCAAAAAGTCAAAACCTAAAAATCCCAAATGGTCTCCAGCCAAAAGGTTTGAAAAAATAAGTCTCTTGCTGGTAATAAATGTTTCAGTTTACAAAAAGATTGCAACATTTTAGCACGGCTCAAGATTTCCCAACTTGCTGATCAGTCTAAACTACAGAGTTTGGACACAGACTTGACAAACACATCTTTAAGCAACAGCACTCTAAGCTGAGGTGAGGTGATTCATTCTGAATTACAGTCATCTGAGCAAGACAGTATCATTAAGAAGCCACACACAGTGATAAGTCATCGCTCCACCGCACGAGACAGAAAACAACAGGAGTGTCGTGTCTAATACTGAAACGGTTGCTTGAAGTGCGTCAGATCTGCTCAAAATATAGCAATGTTCGCCTTTTGAGTGTTAGAACGTTTTCGGCTTTCCCCTCCGTTTGATTTGTCGTGTTTTCAATCCATGGCGGAGCATCCTCGCTTTCTGTTGTGTCTGACTTGGCTGCCAGAAGCCCTCATCATTATCACTTGCAATCAGGGGTTGGGAATGTCAGCAATTTTAGAAACAGCAATTCAGCTTCACACACTGATCGTTTGATTACTGTTTGTGAAGCACGACTGAAAGCTGGCTCTTGGGGAAGTATAAACTCTTGATGATCTTGCACAGTGTGGAGGCTCCTGCGATTCTCCATTTGTGATAATGATCAGTCAAAGTGAAGCTACAGAGGAGAAAAAACTCCCATCATATTCGTGTTATTATAAAGAGATCACTTTTCTTTATCCTGGAAGAACTCTTCCCTTAATTCTGTAGCTTTTTTTCTACTAAATCTCATCAACCTTTTCGGCAGGATCCTGGACTTCCGGAGGGTTCCACCAGTGGCTGGTAGGCGAGTTAATATCACAGGAGAAGTTTTCCAAGTAGCCCACAGTGAAGACCTACGAGCCGTGTTCTTCACCTCACCAGGTACCAGCCGGGGGACCTAACATTATTTTCAATTTCCACCATCATTTACTCGATCGGAATGAGATCCTGACTGTTTGGTGGGCATTTCGTTGAGTTGCCATGTCTTTGAACAGAAGCTTGAATCCACTTTTAGTCTGTGGAGAGATTATCATCCCGAAACATGACTTCACTGTCAGCATACATTTGACTGATGGAACAAGAAGTGTCCAAAATGTCCCATGTGTGCATTTACAGTAGCGGTTGTTCCATATTTTTTTGGGTTATACAAAGAGGATCTCTTACCTCATTTGATGCTTCTTATGAATGATGTTCAGTTAACTGAAATTTTAACTGGCACCTATATCCTACATCCAAGAGTGGATCTCAGAGCAAAAATGTTTACTACACCATCCGTTATGTCCCATAAAAGAGGTTGTCAGTTTTTTTTTTGTGACAGCTCATGGTTGAGCGTCTATCTCGTCTGGAAATAAAGGAAATGAATGATGATCAGAAAACAGTGTGAGGCAGAGCTGTGAAGCAGCCCATCTTTCAGGATCACATAGTAGATCCCAGCTGGTCATTTTTATCTTTTTTTTAAATTATTATTTGTTCATCAAATCCGTCCAAAAGGGATCCCAACCATGCCTTTTTACCGCTAATTCTTTATGCAGTTACGGCGTTTTTCTTTACGACTTCTGTCTCTTCGTTTCTTTTTTTTCCCACTTCAATTTTTTTGTGGCCGACAACTAGTTATCATCTTAGTCTTGACCACGTTAAAGGGATAGTTCGCCTCTTTTGACATGAAGCTGTGTGACATCCCATTTTAGCAATATCATTTATGAACATTGACTTACCCCCTGCTGCGTCCTGTGAGCCGAGTTCCAGCTGAGTTTTGGCGTTGACGAAGGTAGTCCGGCTAGTTTGCTGGGGTTTAAAAAATAAAGCGTCTTGCTTCTCAAAACAATATGTGTTCAAAAGAGTAATACATTTGCATCACAAAATCGTTCATCCAGAAAAAGTCAGACCTCACAATCGCTTGGCGCCATTTTTGCCTCCCTTCATATCAATGCGTTCAGCCACCTGCCGATAGCTGCACCTGTTACAGTGTTTGCTGCTCGGAAGCAGGGGACTGCTCGGTCTGCACTTCGGTCTGCACGGTTTACACAGCCCGCAGTCATACAAGGTAGAGAGAAATAGCGCCAAGCGATTGTGAGGTCTGACTTTTTCTGGATGGACGATTTTGTGATGCAAATGTATTACTCTTTTGAATGCATATTGTTTTGAGAAGCAAGACGCTTTATTTTCGGGACCCTAGCAATCTAGCCGGACTACCTTCGTCAACGCCAAAACTCAGCTGGAACTCTGCTCACAGGACGCAGCGGGGGGTAAGTCAATGTTCATAAATGATGTTGCTAGTATGGGATGTCATACAGCTTCATGTCAAAAGAGGCAAACTATCCCTTTAAGAGCTGGTTCAGCTCAAAATGACCTTTTTTTTTGTCGTCTTCCCCCCCCCCATCTTTGCATACAAGCGTATCAGGGTAAGCCTTGACTAATGCACGAGTTATTTTGCTTGTGAACTCACTGCCTTTCCTTCCAGCTGGATGCCACAAGAGAAGCAGGGCTGATCAAACAGCATGTAATTTCACGTGACCACTAAACTCATTTTACATTTCACCATGTTGCTCTGCTTTCCCTACAGCAAACAACACGTGTTTCTTTGCCAAGTGCCTGTATGTTTGTAAGACAGAGTATGCGGTGTGCGGCAGCCCCGACTTACTGGAGGGCTCGCTTTCCGCATACCTGCCGGGCCTCAGCATCTCTCCCCGCCTCTCCATCCCCAATCCCTGGACACGCTCCTACACCTTCGCTGGACGCGAGGAGTAAGAATTCCACCGCTGCACACTTTATTTTAGTGTATCATTAGGTTTTATGTCTCTCAGTGGGACAGCCGGGTGGCATTTACACAGAAAGGACTTTATCTGTAGGTGACACTGGGAACACCCACAGTGATGCTGAACATCTTTTAAAACAACTCTGCGTAAACACGACGAAAACTCAGAGAGTTCTGAAAGTAGACAGTGAACACTGTTAAGTGAGAGAGAAATTGTATAACTGGCCATTTTTTATTGTGTGTGTGTGTGTGGGGGGGGGGGGGGGGGGGGGGGGGGGGGGATTATCCAATTGAACATAACTCTGGTTGATGAGTATGCAAATCTCTTGTGGCAGTTCATTTGACAATCAGGTTTATGTCGGTGGGGGGGGGACTCTTATTCAAACAGCAGGAACTTTCCTACAAATCCTGTTGATGTCAAATCAGACTGCATGTTCGTCTCTTTAGTCCCTGAAGGGAAACTCTTTTCGCCTGAGTTATTCTTTCACAGTTTCTTTGCAACGCCATCGATTATTTGTGTAATCGTGAAGATCGCTTTGAGCCAGACAACAGAAATCCCTTTACTGTTTTGAGTCCTAAAAATAAAAAAAAAAGATTTGCTCGGACCGTAGAAGCTACACAGCACCTTTCACCAAATGGTTAAAGAAAGCACCATGTGCCGACTTTCTTACACTTTTGTTCCCTTTCCTCGTGTGTGTGTTTTTGTCTTTAAAGGTGGGAAGTGAACCCGTTCTACTGCGACACAATAAAGCAGCTGTATCCATATAACTCGGGCAACAGGCTGCTCAACATCATAGACATGTCTATCTTCGACTTTCTGATAGGTATCTCTTTCCTCTACATGAGCACTGGATATTTAACTCCTTTTTTTGTGGACATCCTCTTCAAAGTTTTTCTCCCTTCTCCCCCACAGGGAACATGGACAGGCACCACTATGAGATTTTTACTAAATTTGGGGATGAAGGATTTCTTCTCCACTTGGACAATGCCAGAGGGTGAGCTGGTCGTTCAGCATCAAATTATTGTGAAATGATGTCTTTTGTTGTCATTTCTTTAACACATCTGGCACCAAATCTTATCTTCAGGTTTGGGAAGCACACTAGAGATGAGATGTCCATCCTGGCTCCACTATCTCAGTGCTGCATGTGAGTAGTGCAGTTTATATTGGACCGGTTTCCCCACAGCTGTTTCTCTATGCCTGAAAATCTAACAATGTCTAAAGCAAAGCAAAACAAAACAAAACCCCAAAAAATCTGCCTCCTGTTCATCGTGTTGTCGCTCCAACCATGTTGTCTTCTGTTGTCAGGATAAAGCGCTCCACCCTGCTCAGACTACAGCTCCTGGCCCAATCAGAGTTCAGGCTGAGCGATGTGATGAGGGAGTCCCTCAAGGGAGACCCGTTATGGCCGGTCCTGACCGAGCCCCACCTCTTGGCGCTTGACCGCAGGTTACAAAAGGTCCTCCGAGTGGTCCAGCGCTGCGTCCGGAGGCTAGGCGACGATGAGGTGGTCACTAAGGACTTTGTTAAACCCACAGCGAGACCTCAGACTGCCACAGAGAAGAAAAAGGTCAGGTAGCGGAGGATGAAACCGTCGTCCCTCGACTTCCTAGCTTACTTCAGGAGACTTCATGAAGTCTGGCAACCTTTTTGAGCCACGAAGGCTCAGACTTTATTTAACAGAGCAGGCTCTTAATCGATGATCCTAATCAAAACCTTCAGATGTTGTCAGAAAAGGGGTGAATCTCATTGTTGAGGGTCCGAACAAGAGCCCCCACAGGACCACAGAGAGAACTGTACCTTTAAATCTACAAATGAGCAGAAATTTCCCCTGCAAGCTAATTATTTATATCAACCAGAAATAAAAGAAACTTACTGATAAATTAAGCCACTGTCAGCAATGCAACTAGCATTCATAGGGTTGTCATGCACTGGATCAACTTCTCTGATTCATCCTGGTGTACGCCGCGACTGCAGAGAGAAATTGTGAAATAAAGTTATTTTGTGTGATAATGGGTGTTTTGAAGAGATTCTCCCCCCCCCCCCCCCCCTAAAAATAATATCAGTGTGAGTGCATGCAGAACTATGCATGTAATAAAATGTCTCCTGTTCAAGAGCCTCTTTGGTTCACTCCACCCCGTTTTAAAACTTGTAATCCTCCGTTTCATCAGTGTTTAAACAGCGTTACGACATTTCTGTCAAGACAGGGTGAGACAGAGCAACAGAAAAACTTTAGCAATCACCATGCTTTGAGTCATACAAATGTAAACTTGGTTTGGTTAATCATATTAAATGCAGCAGACTGGGTGGCTGGAGAGCACTAAGCTGTCTCTCTCTCTCAAGCACTGAAATGGTGTGTTTTCAGTCAAAGTTACCCACAGATGGGGTGGTCGGTGGCGTAGTGGGTTAAGCAGCTGCCCCATGTACAGGGGCTACAGTTCTCGCTGCATCTGGACCCGGTTCGAGTCCCGCACCGGACGGCCCTTTGCTGCATGTCTTCCCCCTCTCTCTGCCCCCTGCTTCCTGTCTCTCTCCAACTGTCTTATCATTAAAGGCATAAAAAGCCCCCCCAAAAAAAATTTACCCACATATATATATATATATATATATATATATATATATGAAAACAGCATTCTGTAACTCGTGCTGTCATTAACTGGCCAAAGCGTGCTTTGAAATCACTTCATAAATGAGAATTTTTCTTAATTATTGTATAGAAAATTAAAAATGTCGCAGCGCTGCACTGCAACAAGAGAAGCTTAAGGTCTCCCCCTGGTGGGTACAGATGGTACAGCACCCATCCAGATGGGCCAGAGGGTTCTCCTTCTACACCCAATATTAACAAGATTAGAGCGGATACTATTATTACTTCATGAACTAACTTGCAGAATGATGGAAACTGCTTTTCTGGTTGGACACGGCAAATTGGATGATGAGAAACTGAATGAATCTAGTATAAGTTTTCAATTAAGAAGAGGAAGCAGACACAACGCCGAATGATTTTTTACTTTTTTTTATTGCTTAAACTGCCATCTGGAACAATCTATACCAAAAGGATAAACATCTTTGCACATACAGGAGGTCAAACTAAATACAGGGTAGAATAGAAAAAGAATGGTCCTCTGATGGCTTGCAGCTTCCTGTGCTGCACGCCGAACAAACTCACTGAAGGTCGGGCTAGCAGGAGTGGCTGACTACTACTGTAAGCCCAGGTTAGGTAAGCTAAGGCAAACCGGGACGATTGCAGTGTGACTAAAAACGTCTTGGACTAAAACCCATGATGCAGCTATCAGCAAGAAAAACGATGCTCGAACAAAGTGAATCCCTCCCCGCTAACGGAGCCTATTCCTGTGGATCAGGATAAACGGGACGTGTTGTCAATGGACACAAATCTACATGTAACCACATCCACAAGGACAACCTGAGGGTTAAGGAGAACAGATGATCAGCTTAAGTGTAACAGAAAAAAAAAAAAAAAACTCAAATCCATTCGCAGAAAACCTCCCACCAACCGGACGACCCTGCAATCGGCACCAAATCAAACGCACATCTCGACTTTTAAGTGCACACGAGTGCTCTTGATGAGACAAAACAGAGACATAACTCATTATAGATGTATTCCAGTAAGAGACAGTGAGGCAGGAATTAAAAGTTAAGCCTATAGTCCAAAAAAGTCAACGTTGTGTTATTTGGTAAATATCTTTAAAAAAAAAAAAGCAAGAAAGAAAAAAAGAAAGAAAAAAAAAGTGAACGAGAAGAAGAAGCAGTTAAGCAAGGGAGTAACAAACCAAATATTTGACAAATTTCCTGCTTCTACATGAAGCTGCAGGACATGTTTTTTTTGTTTGTTTGTTTGTTTTGTTTTTTTAATACACGCCTCCATTCACACCAGATCACCGGATGCCTAAAACATCATGCCAAGTAAGCATAGAAAACAGGTCACAAGCTACTCTGATGAAAAGACAGCCACCTTATCAAATAGGCAATAAGCAATGACACTAGTTTTAAATAAATATCTGCTCGCGCTGCCCGTCAGCCCCCCTGCGTGAGGCTGCCATCCATAAATACTTCAGATGTCCTGAAAAGTCCATAAACTGTACCCCCCACCCCCCATCAAGACTTCACTTCAATAAACCTGTAATTAGCCTTTTTGATGCATCTTTAAAAGTTTTCCCCATGACATTTTACACAATACAATTACATACTGTTATGTCAGTCGACAAGAAGCATTTATTTACTTTGTGGCACCGAACACCTAAAATAGAATTTATGGAAAAATAAGTGTTTACAAAAGACAGTTAAACATATACTTTTTAAAGATCACCGCCACTCCAAACCAGAAGTTTTATCATTTAGTCAATGATAATAATATAACTATGATCATTTTAACTATACTAAGATAACATTTTGATTACAAACCATAGCAGAAGAGTGATTTGGTATATACTAAATAAACTGAATACTGAAATTCACTTAATACTCTGTTTTTTTTTGTCTCCCCGTTCTATTTCTGTAGATTTTTTATTTTTTTTCCCCCCCTCAAGAGAATTCAAGGCAGTTCTTGTATGGTCGTTCTATCGATTAAGAGGACAATAAGGGTGTAACTACTTCCTGCTGGAGCTCCAGGCAACAGAACACGCACTGCTTCTCTTTGCGCTGTGACAATAATCAACATTTGGCACGAGCCTGGTAGCTGTACAATTAAAAAAAAAAAAGAAGCTTAATTTGCACAAGCTCTCTTAAACTAAGCCAAACCGACACGACTCGTCTCTTTTCACCAATTGTAAGGTAACCAAAAATCAACCAATGGCGCATCGTGTTACAGCTCAAATTTTGTTTAAAAAAAAGAAAGAAGAAAAGCTGACAATTTTATGCAATCATATTCTTCCTGCTTTCTGTAATTTCTCAGCTCTGCTCTGTATATCTAATCAAGCTAAATGATGTCTAAAAGGAAGCTCTTAGAGAGCGGATAAGCAGTCTTCACCTTAATCTGCAAAATAAATCGGACAAATCACCAAAAGCGCCTTGTAAGGTCTGATTGTCTGTCTCATCAGTCTGAGACCCTGAAGTCTTTCAGATCTCCTGCTTTGAGTTAAAACCCAAAAAAAAAAAGTGTAATCAGCAAATACATAATCATATATAAAAACATAAGTAACATGTGATGGAACTGTGCCTACAAGGTAGCGTTCAGCGGCTGGTACAAGCGCTGGTGAGTGGCTAAAAGTCACCTCTGTGTGACGGGTGGTAACAGCAAAATGACCTGTGTGTGTGTGGAAAACAAACAGGGGATAAAAAGCCAAAAGGAAATAGGAGGAGAGTGACACAAAGAAAGAAAAAAAAGAAAGAAAAGCAAATTGCATTGCTGGACCCTGGGTCTGAAAGGAAAGAAGAGGGTGAGGGGTGTGGGCAGAGAGGGGAAGAGGAGAGCCGCTCCCTCAGACAGAGAGCGACACGAAGCTGTTGTACTGTTGGATGTTGCGTTTGAGTATGTCCGAACAGGGGCCCAGCACGCGCTCGAAGCGAGGCCTGTCGAGCTTGACGCACTTCAGGGGGCCGCGGGCGACCACGGTGGCAGCGCGAGGACGGTTCATCAGCAGGGCGATCTCACCTGGGGATAAAAATAAATAAATAAAATAAACAATCTCAGTTTACAATAATCGTATTTAATGGGATTTTCTATAACTTGTCGGTCATAAAGATCCCCTTTTGTGCCAACAGTAACCTCCCTTCATTACTGAAAACATAGTAAATCTAATGATCATGCTTCAGGTCTTACCAAAGTAGTCGGATGGTCCTAATCTTCCCACTTCAACAAACTCCTCGTTCTCTGAGCGACGCTGCAAAACAGCTGCAGAACCCTGGTGAGCACAAACATCCTCCCTTCAGTCACATGAACCAGTTCTCTCTCACAGAAGGAAAAAACTTTCACATAATTTGTGTATTTGAACGCTTCAAATGAGCTACATGACATTGATGCAAGTGTCCATGCCAGCTGAGTTTTTACATCATTGTGTTCCTCTCTGCTCCACTGGATTTAAATCAGGTGACTGGCTTGGCCATTCGAGAACGGATTTTCCTTCTTTTTTTTTTGTTAGCTCTGAGAAACTCTGGTGTTGCCTTAGCGGGATATTTGGGATCAGTATTTTGTTGCGGGACGAAAGGCCGTTCAATGAGTTTGGAGGCATTTACCGGGAACGTGAGCAGATCAGATGTGTCTATCCAGCTCAGAATGCATTGTGCAGCTGCCGTCAGCGGTTACATTATCAATGAAGATTCGTGTGCCGGTAACTAAGGCAGCCATAACACCCCCACCACCACGTTTTAACAAAGGAGCTGCTATGCTTTGGATCTCAGGCAGTTCCTTTAGTTCTCCACACTTTCTTCTTGCCATCACTCGGGTCCATCTTGGTCTCATCTTTCCGGAACACCTTTTTTTTTTTCAGAACTCTGCAGCTCCTTTAATCGACTTTTTGGCAAACTGCAATCCGTCCTTGCTGTATTTTTGGTGGCTAACTAGTGGCTAGCATCTTGCAGTGTAGCCTCTGTATTTCTGTTCATGAAGTCTTCTGTGGACGGTAGCCTCCGATAGAAACACACCTGCCTTCTGAAGACTGTCACTGATCTGCTGGACAGGTGTTTGAAGGGTTTTCTTCATCACAGCGAGGATTCATCTGTCATCAGCAGAGGATGATGACTTCTTTTTGATGATGACCCTTTGCGATTACAGAGCTAACAAGTGCTTTCTTTCCTCTTAATGATATTCCAGTCAGTTGATTTTATGTATTCAAAGTAGGGCTGTGACTCGATTAAAATTTTTAATCGCGTTAACTACAGGCTTTGAAATTAATTAATCGAAATTAATCGCATTTTAAATCGCATATACTTTATCCTTTAAAAAATTAACATTTTCAACAATGTTGCTAGTCAAAACAGCACACACCCCCCCCGCGCGCATTAACGCAACAACGTTACTGACCCATTACATTACTCCACCGTCTGCATGCAGCCTTGCATAGTGTAATGTAGCCTTGCATACTGTAAACTTTAAGTTATCAGCGGAGCTTACTGCTCACAAGCAGACAGATGTCGCACTGTGCGTTGTGGCGGAACAGCTGCATAGAAGGTCCAGGGGCAAGACAGCCCCAGCCCGTGTACGCAACCACACACAGGCATGCCTGTCCATCTCATTCATTCATAGCCCGTTCACTAAGGATAAAATAGCCAATCCACAAAGGCTACTTTGCCCACTGTGTTCCTCAAATAAGTTTTGATCAACTTCATCTTGGAAAAAAAAGAGCTGGGAGTGAATGAGCTACAATGCGGACGTTCTATTTCATCTCATCTGACGCACAACAGTTGTAGGCGACAACTTTCAAGAGATAGTTCTACCCGGCGGGCTTCAGTGCTAAATCACACAGGCACAACATTACGTTCAAACTTGTTGCTCACACCAGTCTGTCCGCTGCCACAGCGGACACATAGCCTACTCAAGCCAATCTACTCGCATCACATTATGGCAGAGGAAGCACGCTGGCAACCTAACATAAAGTAAAAAGTGTGTCCGTTATTTTCAAAAGATGGTGCTAACTGCACTGACACTAGGCTACTTAGCAAGTAGCTCTAGATAGACTGCAAGCACCTAGAGTCGACTTGGTTTGTCGCCAAACCAAGTCACAAGAAGACTATTTGATAATAGTGTTTCGGCGAGCATATGAAAAACAACTGGGATTTCCTACCTTATTTGTGTTACTTGAAGAAGGACATTCTCAAAATCGCCAAATATCCATTTAGAATTGCAGTTTAGCTATGTTATGAGTGAATGGGTGCTAAAATGAGAGGAAAACTGTAACATATGACTATTCAAAAACTTAATTAAACTGAGAATACAATTAAATAGGGTTTCTATTTATCTCAGAAATCTGCTTTATGGAAATATTATTTTAGACCTCCGATTTCCCCGGGTAATTTAGAACAGACGTGATTGGCTGACTGTAGAATGACATCACCACAGCTACTGTAGATCTAGGAACAATGTACCAATGAACCAATGAAAGCCGTTTCACCAGTAAAGCTGGTGTTTTATACCTTTCCATATGTATATTTATCAGCTAAAGAACAGAAAACGGGGATAGGCTACCACGCAGCAACATACTTGATTATTTACTTCTTAATATTGTTGTTGTTGTTGCACTGCACTTCTGTTCTTTGTGAGCAGTAAACCTGCCTCTAGCCCCAAAGTTGGGGTAGCTATGGGGTTGCTGAGCATTCTTGGGGTTGCTATAGCAACCGCAAGCAACCCCTTAGCGCCGCCTCTGGGCTTGATACGCTAAGGTGATACGCGAATTCCTTGTTGCACAATCTGCACACAACCACGCTCTTGTCGACGCTTCCATCCGTCTGTATTTAAAAAAAAAATTAAAAAAAATAAATTATAGTGTGCGATTAAAATGCGTTTTTTTTTTTAACGCGCTAATATGTGTGTAGTTAATTAATCGAAATTAACGCGCTAAAGTCCCAGCCCTAATTCAAAGTATTTTCTACACGGTTCAACTGAGATGTATGAAAATTACTTTAAATTAAAAGTTTGGTATGCGCACTTTTACTTTTACTCTGAGGAACAGAGGGGGAACTCGAAGAAAAATGTGACTTCGTAACATAGATTTTCCTCCCGTTAAGTGCAGTACTTCAGCATTTTCTCAGAGCTTGAGCCTAAAACGTTGAGCCTAGCCTAACAACTACAAGCTGCAGTGTCTCCTCCTCGTAGTCAAGCACGCGCATGGCTGTAAGCGCAAAAAGAAAAAACCTCAAAAGTGCTTGGGGAAACTAAGCAGAATTGGCATTGGGCATTATACATACTCACATGATTTGTTGTCTAATCTTGAGTGAAAGCCAAATCCTAGTAATGTGGCTTTCTGTCTAAATGAATCCATGAGGTACGTTAACCTGAACGTGGCAAATAACTAAATGTAGGAACACTTTAGGATAGCTTGGCACAGTATTATTAATGGAACAAGTGGGTTGCATGTCTGAAAAAAAAACCAGCATTAATTCACATGAAGATCTAAGATCGTGTAGAAAAGTGATAAACCAGAAAACGATAGATCTGATTCAATGTTACCACGAACGATCGTGGACGCATTAAATAAAAATTAAAACTCTGAAGCTAATAAAAGCTGATGAAGATGAGAAATTCCGGCCTTTACTTGCCTGCGAGGACGTGTGTGTTTCTGTGAAAGACAGAGAACTATTGAACTATGATGCGGATACCTCCAAGATGATGAAGAACTCATCTCCGGGCTCTCCCTGCACAACGATCTTTTGTCCATCCTCGAACTGGACGGGCTCCAAGGCATCGGCAACCGTCAGACGCTCCCATTTGTCAAGAGACTCTGAGGATGGAGAACACAGGAAAGTTTTCAGCTGAACTGACAAATGACGCTGGGAAAACAAAATGTATTTGAAAAAAAAAAAAAATAAAAAAAAAAATCTCCTTCAAGGGTTGAACCTATTACTGGGAGAGATATTTTTACATGCGCTTTCATGTCATTTTTATCTCCGTGCCAAACACAAGTAACGTGGCTCTCTGTGTCTATTTTTAAAGATTGAAATGAAAGGCAACCCACCTAAAATGGACACTTTCCTAAGGAACTCCTCGTACATCTTCCTCTTCCTCAAAGTGCTTCCCTAAAGAAGACGTTTGCATTAGTGAAACCACATCAAAATGATACCAAACATGCTTACAAAATTGTTTTGTGAAAGCAAGCCTTCACACTGGTGCTTTTAGGAATTAAAGCATGCTTCTTCACCATAAGTATTCTCCTGTAGCTGTCTCTGTCAATGCCCCACAGTTTCACATTGGTCTTGGCTCTGACTGTAGCCGCCCTCGGGGTGCCGTAGATCAGGGCCAGCTCTCCGAAACTGCCTCCTTCCCCAATACTGGTCACCCATTCATTGTTCACGTACACCTGTCGGATCGGAGGGCGAGACCACATATTGTATTGCAAAAGTGCCCAAACAAGAAGGTCATCGCTCTCTATAAGAATTCTTGATGAGCACATACTCACATCCATCTCCCCTTGGTCAATAACATAGAAATTGTCACCTTCGTCACCTGAGAGTAAACAACAACAAAGTCAGTGTAACACATACGTGTGCTATGCTTTTTGATCACCATTTGTTCAGCTTAACTCTGCAAATATGTACTCCTACCTTGCAGAATAACGGTTTCTCCAGCAATATAGGTGACTGGAAACATTGCATCAAATATGTCGCTGGGGAAAAAGCAAAACAGATTGGTGAGTGGATCAGCTAAACAGATGGTCTAACAGCCAAACATCATGACAAAATAGTGTTTAAAAACAGGTACCTTCTCTCATTGTCATCCAAGTGTGAGAAGAGCACATTCTTTTCAATAGCTTTAGCCAAAGCAGCCATTGTTTTGTAGTCTTTTGGAATGACCTGTAAAAAAAAGGAGGAAAACAAGAGGTTAGGAGGTTTTCACTTAGCTAACAGTCTAAGACACATTCACCAGTGCGGCTTGCGCCATATTTTCGGTCGCTGTTATGCGTTTGCGTCTACCTTTCTGACATATGAGGCGGCATCCTCCTCCGTGTAAACCTCTGCGCTGAAGGCTCCTCTCCGCCGGCGGCCTTTTACCACCGGATTCATGGGTGGAGACACCTCCTCATCACGCGAGTCTGAGCGGGAACTGCTGGCCTTCTGCTGGTTCTGAATCTGCTTGGTCTCCTCCTGCAGGAGAGGGAAAGGATGGAGTCAAAGAGGGAAAGGAAAAGTGTTTCCGTGCAAGATTTAAACAGTTTGTTCATAATTGGACAACTTCTTCTTTTTTTTTTTTTTTTTGTTCTTGATGAAAAATAATGGATACATTTGCAGACAATAATATAGCCAAATTAAATTGGTTTCTATTAACATACAAAGTACTCGATGGAACAAAAAAAAATTAATCACAAGACAATACCCAAAGAAGTAAAAACTTTTGGAAAATAAATCCTTTGCAGTCGGTGCCTGCCTCAAGCGTCTGACATCAGCTTTGCTTTTTGTCTCTGCCATCTGTCTTCGGCGAGCGGAATGCAGCTCCACTGAACTGAGATCAGGAGACCAACGTGGCTGATAGGTTTTGATGCATTTGGCTGAATCCAAGGAAACATAAGACTCCCGAAAAACCTCTGCATTCTTCCTGTTGCTCCTGTCAGCACTCACATCATCAGTAAATCCCACATGCTGGCCTTTGGGATGTGAGGCCTTACCAAGGGTTGGCATGCTATAGTTAATAATAGGCGGTTCTGAAGGCCATGAAGTTTTTTCTTCATCACTGACAAGAAAATCTGAGAAAAAAACATCTTGGCTTGCTTTGTAGTTATAAAGGAAAAAAAAATTCCATCATGGAGAACATTTATCATTGAACATACTGGCGCCCACCATAATTTAACCACTTTTCTGTAGTTTTCTAGAAAATGTTTTATGAGAACATTAATGACCCTATCTCAATCATTTCTAAACCACAAGTGAGCAGTTTTGTTAAAAAAAACAACACAAAAAAAATATATAAAACACTGGAATGACACGGCTGAAAGGATTTCCCGTCTTCAGTTACTTTTAAACCCATTGTGCAACGTGTCTTTTAATAACTTTATCTCACACGCAACTCTATTAATACTAAGGAAAACCTTCTAAAATTGAGGCTGAGAATGAACTTGGTACTAATTTTAATTCCAGACTGGACTTGCTGAAGCACAGGGCCAAAAGAACTATAATAATAATAATAATAATAATAATAATAATAATGACGTTTTAGAAAGTCCAAGCCCTTTAATTTTGGACTGAAGGTGCATAAAAACAGGACAAAAAAAAAAAAAAGTTGCTCATCGTGATTTAATTTTAGTGGCTCTAGATTACACAGTGAATGTGTTCAACTGACGAACTGATTTGATATTAATATTTTGTAACGGATTAAAGCAAATGCAGAAATTTTAAATAAATCCAATTTATGACGGCAAATGTTTGGTAGCGTATAAGACGGTGATTGCATGGTGTGACGTAACGCTACGTAATGCTCAAATGACTTGGTTTCTGTCATCCTACCAATGATAAAACCCAAAATGCACACAAACCTTCTCCAGCCTCTCGAAGTACTCCCTGAGAAAGGCCATGGGCCTGTCCGGCCTGGAGGTGCACAGCTGGACAATGCAGTCCTTCAGCAGCTGCTGAATGTTGTGTTTCTGCACGTACTGCTCACACTCCCTGAGGCTCCGCTCCTCCTCGCTGCTCGTACTTCCAGATGCCATGACGACAAACCGCAACCCTGCACTGTGACCTCTAACCTTTGTGCTGAAGTGGAGAAAGAGCTTAATGTCAGATCATCACCGTACAAAACGGATTCACTGGCCTAACTGAGAGTGATACCAAGTAAAAGTGTTTGTGAGTGTGTCAAAGATGAGAAACGGACACACAGAAAAACATGAGAATGTGAGAAAAATAGAGCCAGGGTGAGAGAGAGCGCAGAGAGATGGGGCGTTGTTCTGTCACTATGGAGCCTGAGTGCTCCTGAGGAGTGAAAACTGGTCATATGATGTGATCACACGTCTGACTGAAAAAATAAAAAATAAAAATAAGACAGGCACTCCATCTGTTCTGGGTTTACTTATACAAAATAGTTCAAGTTATTCATCTGTCTCAATGAAACACTATTAGACACATAATTGCCTGTGCGTGATTGTTTATACTCGGAGCCTGAGTTTCGACAAAATGGACATATGAAGGCAAGCCAATCGACTGTGTAACAGGTCAAACCAAGCATGTGCACGTGGTTAAGTTTTCAACAGTTCAGATCACAATATTCCTTTAGAGAAAAACAGCCCGACACATCCTAGATCATCTGATCAGTCCCTGTGATAGGAGTTTTTGCAGTCATCTCCAGGGCGAAATCTAACTGTGTAGTCTAAAACATGAATGCCCCCTAAAGCACTGCTCTAATCAATGTGTGCATTTTAGAGAAGTAAATGAGGGAACAACGAGTCCTGTGGAACAAAGAGAACAATCCATTTTGTGCCTGTAAGTGTATCGTCCATGTGCATGTGCATAATAGGATTCAGATCATTTCTAATCTGACAAGGCCCAAGGGAGATTACTAGCCCTGTTATCAAAGATGAGTCTGGCAAACCCTTTATGTAACTAACTACAGTCGTGTTGGAAACCTTGGCAGGCTTGTTTAAATCCAAACCGACCACAGGAGTAAGCATGTGGTAGATTATACTTAGGTCCAGGTAGTATAAATTAAGAGTCACTGGCACCACTTACGAGCAGGGCCTACGTAATAAGCAAGTCTAATTCAATCTGAAATGTCTGGAGTGTTTAAAGATACAATAAACACGGTAATTCCTTGATACAGTTGTCGTGCTGTAGCATTCCCTCTGCTGTCTATCAAAAAACGAACCTCAATTAATTTAGAAAAAACACTATCATGCACAATGACCTTGCTTTGAGAGTAGACAGTAGGATATGTTGGAGGGTGGATGATAAATATGCATCCTCTGAACTAAAAAAAATTCTGAAAATATATTCGCCTTTAGAGAGAGCATAAAGAAAATGCCTTGTCTGTAGCACCGTCTAGGTCAGGAAGGCTCCACCAAAAAAACAGACGGCTGCAGTCACCTCACTTACACCAGGAAGATTAATGCCCAAGTACGAGCTACCCACATTTTTAACCATTAAACACATGCTCTGATGAATAATAAAGATTGTTTACTCTAGCTTAACTATATTTGGCCAACGCTGCGAGACAACAAGCGCTTCTAGTCTGATGCCTAGCTGGCTAGCTCCGTGCAAAGGCAAAGCTCTCCTCCAATGACGCCATCTTGAGTTCTATCATAAACAAACGAGAGACGGAGGAAACAAATTTCACCTATACAAAGGTCATACGTTCCACGAGCCGAAGGAACAGATATACTCACAAGAAACTGTAAAATCCTGCCGAGCCTTTCGATAGAGACTCGGAATGTATGATATTTCACAAAGCGCACCGTTAACAGATCCTCCTCCTCGCTTCGATTTTTTTTCCCGAGCTCTGGACCGCTGCCCCACCGGATACGGCTGAGGACCAATCAACAGCCGTCACTGACGTCAATCCTCCCCGTTCTGACATGTGAGCCCGTAACCCGTAGTAACCTTAAAGGAGACTGCACGGAAACCGTGACGTCAAGGAAGTGGTTGAGGAATAAAAAAAAAAATCGATTCATATCTGGCTTAAGACAAAAAAGGAGCTAGAAAGAATATATTTGCGTCGTTTTTAGTTTTAAACACAGGAAATAATAAAAGTCGGATGTGCACAAGTATCTTATGGTCTTCATAGGAGCACTAACATAAGATACTGACAGAGTTTTTTTTTTCTCTCTTTCTGAAAGTTCATAAACTTGCATGAGTAAATGTAGTAAACTAGTCATCGACAGACCATGGACAGGTTAGTAGTCTTACCACCACGTGTCCAGGGGACGGAAGGAGTCAAGGGCACCTGGTTATATTAAAGAAATACTTTAAATATCAGGAAGAAAGAAAAACAATCACAGTATACTGTGAAACAGACCAATATGGGGCACAAAGTACCCATTAGGAGACGCAAAATTAAATGAACTCAAATTACATGAACAATGAACAATCTGAGACAGAATATAAGACACAAAGTAACCATAATGAAAAAAAAGGACAAAAAGGACAGAAAATGGTCATATGAACACGGCACAAGTAGCCAAAAATAGATGCAATTGACAAACAAGTCAAAACTGCCTAAACTAATCAAACTGCCACAAACTGACAAGGAAATATAGAAAAGGAAACGTAATTTCGCGGGCACTTCTAAATGTTGCTTAAATAGTACAAAAAATCAAGAAAACCTGCCTAGAATCAAAATTACTCCCACTGTTCCCAGTGAGTTCTACATACTTTACTAATGTAATGCCATCATTAATGTGTAAATATGTAAGACAACAGAAAGAGGAGTAATCATAACATCTGTCAAATGACTACAATGGAGTGTTGTATAAATCTAAAATTCATACATGTATTTTCTTTTTCTTATCAAAAGAAGAGGAAAAGAAAACTTGCTCAAATATTACGCAAATATCTTTTTCAAACACCTGAACCTACCCCCCGAGCTTGTTGATGTGTCCACGCGTTTCATCCAATGAAATCACCAAAACAAATCCTCGTGACACGACTGAAAGTACAACTGGCCAATCAGCAGTTTTTCCTTCTAGATAGGCGGATCTTATTTTGATTGACAGTTGTTTGTCAAATTGTACGCAGGCTTTGATCGACTCAGCCAATAGACATTAGAGAAAGGCGGGTCTGACATGTTGCCACCAGCCAATCGTGATGCACCTCAGACTTAAAGGTCCTCCCATCAGCTGTTTTTGTTTTGCTGTGGATATTGGAAGTTAATAACATAATTATAACAGTGTATCCCGTCTGGAGTGAAAAAGCTGATTGATGAGGGGCTGTCGTTGATCTGTTTTTGCCATTCAGATCTGGTGTAGCGCACTCGGTTGGGGATGTGTGCTGTCTGAGCCAGCCTGCCCGGACATTCCTCTCCCAGAAGAGTGCGAGCGTGGCGCTTGGAGTCAGAGAGCAAAGGAGGGGAAGCGGGTTCCGGCGGGGTTCGACCCGAGCCCAAGGCCTCCGACCTCAGGTAGCGCGAGGAGACCGAATTAAACGGCTCGGATGGAGTCCCCGGACTTGTTAGACGGCCCTGGAGCACGTCGAAGCTTCATCTGCGCCTCGTTCAACCAGGACACCACGTAAGCGACCTGCGGACCGGGCCCAGCATGAACTCAATCTCCTTGATGCACCTGACTGTTGCATAATTATTTTCAGACCTATTTGCAAACAGTGATTTCATTTCTCACACTTACTTGCGGCGCTCACGACAATGAGGAGTTTAGTGAGAGCGACCGAAATTAATCCGCAAGCTTCTGTAGGCGACATGAAAACTTATAGGTGAGCTGAAAGTGAATTAGGCCATGTTAATCTTCATGGCCTGTTGCACGTTAAAGTCGTCAGTTAGCAACTTCGCCAAACTTCTCATCGATGTTTGATTAAAAAAAAAAACGCAGCTTATGGAAAAGTACACCTTCGTGTCTCTTCCCTACAGCTCCCTTGAGCCATGACACAAGTGAGCACACATTATATTTCATGTTAATGATTAACATGTTAAAAGTAAAAAGAAAAACAAAAGTGGTGTTGTCTCCCTGTCTCAATTCGGTGATTAACATACGAATTGCCACACAAATTCAGAAGTTTTCATGGACTTCTTCAGCTCCAGTTGTGCCATCTGTCATAAACATCTGCCTTGGCTCTGACTGTACAACAAAGCAGGTGGCTTAAATGTCAATCTTATCTCTGTGGCATCATATTCTTTTTATATATCTCCAGCTACGATCACACGTGGGAGGCATCTTCAGGGAAATTACAGTTTGTTTGTTTTTTTTCTTTTTTAGCCAACCTCTGTTACAGCTGTGTCGCCTAAACAAGAAAGGACAGCTTGAAGAAATCATGTTGACCAGCCCAATTTACAAAATAATCTGTGATGGAAATGTTAAACACGCACAGAAAAGCGATGATTTGGAAATAAACTAAAACCATACGTAGAGGAACGTAGTTTAAAAACAACACCTCGGAGACATTTAATTGTGATTTTGTAATTGTATTTTTTTTAATTTATTTATGATTCTGTGTAGAAATGACTGCATGGGCTCAGGAGCTCTTCTAGAAAGTACACTGTCGGTGAACACAGTCCTATAGTGCATCCATTTATATTAGTTAAATGATAGTCAGGGGATGGACTGTCCATACACTGTTTCGCTTGATATAACATTTATTTCATAGATTTTTATCCTTTTTTTTAACAATACAAAAGCATGTTCACGTTGACTGATTTAAGGGGCATCATAGCTGTAATTATGAATTGTAATCACCAAGTTATTTATCTTAACAATATTGTGTATATAGCTGGTAAAAAGCTGTGTTTTTGTGTATGTTTTTACTATAGTTCTCTGTCTGTGGGCACTAAGACCGGCTACCGGCTGTTCTCCGTAACAGCTGTTGACAAACTCGACTGCATCCATGAGGGAGGTACGTTTTGACCCTGTGCAAAAATCACACTCTCGACGCAGAATGCGCTCGCTTTTGCTTTCCTGTGAGAAATCCAGTCGTAGCAAGTGCATTGTGAAACATTTGCATGTTCTGCTAATTGCAGAGGGACGGCAGGCCGCACGGTATTGTTTGAGTTGTGGTCAAGTTCATGTGTTCCGTGTAGTGACTCTACATGTGCCGCAACATGACGGTTCTGCAGTGTAAGACAGTTGAACGCAATATCACAGACATAAAAGAACATTTCATTCAGTCTGAAAAAAAACCTGGATTGTCACAAACGTGATAGCATTAAAGCCCTTCTCCTAGTACATGAGTCAGCATGTAGGGCATTGCACAGCAATTTTCGTCTCAATTGTCATTGTGAATGTGGACTGTTCATATGAGGTCAGATCAAAACCTCCATCTGCAATCCAATTCCCGATTTCTTCTCTCTTCTTTGTCCTTTCCTAGTGGAATGTTCAGACGTTTACATAGTGGAGCGACTGTTCTCCAGCAGTCTGGTAGTTGTGGTTAGTCTGTCCATGCCCCAGCGGATGAACGTCTACCACTTTAAGAAGGGTACAGAAATTTGTAACTACAGCTACTCCAACAACATCCTCTCCGTGAGGCTCAACAGACAGGTAAGAACAGGAAGCAGATCTTTGTGTACCTGTAATCCCTCTGGTTTCAGTGTGTTGTTGTGCTGACCTCCCTGTCTGTTGCTGGCACTTCTCGTATCAACGTCAGCGTCTTGTGGTGTGCCTCGAAGAGTCGATCTACATCCACAATATCAGAGACATGAAACTCCTCAAGACCCTGCTCAACACACCCATCAACCCAACAGGTATACCGACACTGCAGGAACAATGGAAAGCTTTACTGCCTGAAACATGGTGGAAACTATTGTCTCAGCTGCTAAAGAAACTGGTGGACCTAATGCCCAGATTATTTCAGGGAGTTATGTAAGCTAAAAGATAACAAATGAAATACTAAACCTTTATAAATGGGACTTTAGCGAAACCGCTATTGGGTTTTGTCTTCATTTAGCACTGAATATCTTTCGGTAACATTTACTAAATAAAGGATTCTACAGCTACAAATTACATTTATAAGACAGTAATGAAAGCTAAACAGCAGCATTAGTGCAGAAGGGTCATAGAGTCGGACAGTTTACCCGTTATTGACATTTTACAAACAGCGGTCACCAGGAGCTGATGGTCATTGTGGGTCAATCTGTCCTCCACTCGTAGTAACAACATGTAGTGTATTGAATTGACCAAGAGTGGTTTTTACTTGCTTAGAACTTCAACTTTGTGTGTTACTTGAAAAACATGTTTCGTCTTCTTTCAGAACTTAAATGTTTTGCTTTGCCAGGTTGTACGATAACACTATGTTGTAGTTTAGTGAGACGTATAGTCTCCCACTAAGTACTTAATTACACAGACACAGGGAAAGACAAAGGGGATGACCACTGATTTTTAGGAGGGCCAAGATCCATCCTGGGAGAAGGGGTGGAGGTGGTGGAAGACTACAAATATCTGCGTGACAACAGTCCAACCTGGAATCGCACCACAGACGTCGTCTGCAGGAAGGGACAGAGCAGACTCTTCTTTTGGAGGAAGCTTAGGTCCTTCAGTGTCTGCACCATGATAGTACATGTCTTCTATAAGTCTGTGGTGGAGAGGGGAATTTGCTTGGTAGCCATGTGTTGGAGCAGCAGCCTTAGAGTCAATGACTCAAATGAACTTAATAAACTGATAAAGAGGGCTGGCTGTGCGCTGGGGACTGCCCTGGAGCCCTCAGAGCTAATTGTGTAAAGAAGAAGAACGTTGAGATAGCTGTACAAGTACAACATAATGGAAAACGCTGCTAACACTGTATAGTACATAACAGTAGTTAAACAAAGGAGTCTGTTCAGTCAGAGGCTTCTTCTGCTCTGCTTCATAAAAACACATTAGAGGTCATTCCATCCCACAGCAATAAGTCTGCACAATGAGTTTTATTCATTTATTTATTTATTGTTTTTACTAATGGCTAATAACTGTTTTGATTCTTTATGCTGCAAAAAGCATTGTCCATTTTGGGATTTGTAAAGTGTTATTCAGTGCAGTTCAACCAGCCCATATGTGAAGTATATTCATTCTGGGCTGTTCTCATTGTATAAAGTAAAATGCATGTTTAGTGGGTATTGTCTTATTTTTCACAATCTTACTTGTCCGTCCATCCATCCAATTTCTACCTGGGCCCAGATTGTGGGGATCTTGGCAGAGATCTCCTGTTCTCAGCCACCTCTTTCAACTTTTCTGGGGAGACAGTGACTCATTCCTAAGCCAGCTAGTTCAGGGCAATACTCCACAGTCTGCCCTGAGGCGTCCTACTGGTGGGGCATGTCCGAAACACCTCTCCTGTGAGGTGTCCAAACGGCATCCTGACCAGATGCCTGAACCACCCAGGAGTAGTGACTCCACTCTGAGCCCCATCCAACATGACTGGGTTACTCATCCTGTCCCTGAGATTTAGTCTTGATACACTCGAGAGGAAGCTTCTTTTGCCCGCTTGTGTTTGCGGTGTCTATTGGACACCGCCCAAAGCTAATGACCACAGGTAAGAGTTAAAACGGAGATCAACTGGTAAATCAGCGGCTTCGCCTTTCGGCTCCGAGCAAGTCTCCAAGATACTCAAACTCCTCCACTCAAGGCGGCAACTCACTCCCAACCAGAAATGGCCAATCCATTGTTTTTCAGTTGGCTTCATTGCAAGTTTGATCGATCGGGGGTGAAACGAAAAAGAAAACATTCCTAAAAACTTTCCTAAAGAAAATAATATTTATTCTCCTACCTTACAGGTCTGTGCGCACTCTCTATTAACCACAGCAACTCCTACCTGGCGTACCCCGGCAGTGCCACCATTGGAGAGATCACAGTCTATGATGCAAACAACCTGGTGAGGCTGCACAGGAAAAAAAAAAATTGTAGCTGTTTGTCATGTTATTTGAAACGTTATAGGTGAAAACCTCAGCATTGCTGCTGATGTCATTAGAAAACACTTGTTTCCCCCCTTTAGAGCACCGTGACACTGATCCAGGCCCACGACAGTCCCCTGGCAGCCCTCACATTCAATGCCTCTGGCACAAAACTGGCCAGCGCATCAGAGAAGGTGGCGACTTGACCCCCTTTTTTATCCCTCTTCCTGTTTTATTACTCATCAGTCTGTCTGACCAAGTTCTTCTTCTCAGGGCACCGTTATCAGAGTTTTCAGCATACCCGAAGGTCAGAGGATGTTTGAATTCCGGCGAGGGATGAAGAGGTTAGCTCTCTTGCAGTTCAGTCATAAAGCGTTAACAGGCAGACCCTGGACCTGGACATAGTTTACGTCAGAGGTTAAACAAAGTTTTTGTGACAGGATGACTCCTAATTCTCCTAAATGACCCTCCTATTCCTCAACACTTAGGTGTGTTGGTGAGTAAGACATTCTATTCCCCCTAGTGAGTAGATAACGAGAAATGGCTGTGACTGTGCAGTGACTCCTCTAGTGGCAACAATTACTGTATCAGTAATGTGAGTAGTTGAGGTGTGAAAAAAACAATAGGCTGAGAGACAGTGAAAACACTGCAGCACACAGAATTTTAGTGTTTTAGTGTCTTGGAAAGACCATCAAAAAATATTTTAATCTTTATATTAGCTAATTATTTTGAAAGAATAAGTGTTTTTGGTGTTTGTGTGTTTCAGATACGTCAGCATCAGTTCACTGTCCTTCAGTGCAGACACTCAGTTCCTGTGTGCCTCCAGCAACACCGAGACAGTCCATATTTTTAAACTGGAGCAACACAGCCCCAGGTAAACTTTGTTTTAACCTATAATCAAGTGACTAAACAATTTAGACAACATGTGTCTCCCATCCATGGTAACTTTTTTTTGTCAGTAAAATGGTAAACACGCTTACATAGATTGCGAAATAATATGCAGTAATGCTCTAAATAAAGTGAGACTGTGATGAGTTGTGTCCTGCTGTTTCCATTGTCGAAGGTAGTTTGATCCAGATCAAAGAAGCTTAAAAGATCTGTAAGGTTACGCAGTCCACACCAAAAGACACTGCTCCTAAGTAGCTTGACATAGTTCATCTGCATTCCAGCGTTTATTTCTTTTCTTAAAGATATCTCCATGTACAAATATACACTTGCACTGTTTGTCTAGTGGCTAGTTTGACATTGCATCTCAAACAAAAAAACAAACAGAAGTTTTACACTATCAGCCAACAGTCATAGTAGGCTGGACTTTTGGGGAAGGGATCCTTAAAGAGACAGAAACTAAAACTGAGCATCTCAAAAGGTGCTGCAGGAATGTGCGGTATGACAAAAAAGAAAAAAGTGTTTTGAAAATGAAAGCATGGAAACCCTCTGCAGCAGACCTCGGGGACCTGTAAATGAACACAAAATGGGCTATTTTAAGCTATAGCAAAACATTTTTCTCTCGAGGATAAACATATTGAATTCAATATGTTTACGTAAGAAATTATTGCGTCAGTCTGACTAAAAGTGGACTTTTAAAATAGATGTAAACATGTAGGTCCTACTAAAGTTAGCTAAACTGAACTAACACACCCAGAGGATGCGGTAAAGAGTCCAGTCCCTCCTGCATGAAGACATTCTGTTGGACCCTTACCTGGCCTCGGTGCTCAGCACAAGCTCCACAGCTCCTGCCTGGAGCATGACTGGACCTGTAAAACAACAGATAACAGAATAAACGTACAATGCTTTAAATCAGTCCAATTCTCAGCTCGACGCGGTGCTAATTTGCCGGCAGTTAAATTGTTTGTCATTTGTTTTGATCCCAGCACCGGTGCTTTCATACAGCAGTAGTCCAGTGTCGTGACCCAATTGAACTGTATCCATAGCTCAACTTAACTGCATGCATGGAAACATACTGATTAATTGGGAAGATTGTTCTGTCTGAAGTTACTCACAAAAAGAAAGAATTACCTATTGTCACTTTATGTTATGAAGCCGCAATTTTCTTCATTCTTATTGCTCCAGTTAGAAATGGTAAACAGACTGCCTCTACATAGGGCTTCTCTCATCAAAGCAATTGACACAACAGCCCATACTTCTTTTTCACTTTGACACAAGTGTTGTTGAGATATTCCCTTCTTCTGACGACTGTGCTTCTGATTTTAATGAACTCCAACGAGATACGTGGACTGTCAACAGTTATATAAATTGCTTAATTAAATCCAGTCTGGTTAAAAAAAAAGAAGAAGAAAAAAAAAGTTGCCTAATTAGGGTACTTTGAACTTAGCTTGATCCAAAGAACTCAGCAGTGGTCAAAACTGCATGTGTGGATCAAAAGCTGAACAAAACTTTGAACCTGTGGTGATGCTACAGTGTTCGAGGAGCATAAAATAAAACTTTCCCAAAGTTCTTCCTTCGGCCATGCTAAACCCCTTTGAGAAGTTGGTTAATTGATGTAAATGTATGCCTCCACTAGTGATTTAATGGTGTAGAATGTTGTCTTTGCATATTTAACTACGACCCATCTTGTTTCCTTCAAGTCAAGAGGAAGAGTCTCCCACATGGTCCACATATGTGGGCAAAATGTTCACTGCAGCCAGCACTTACTTGCCCGCCCACGTGTCCGACATGATGCACCAGGACAGAGCCTTCGCCACTGTACGACTCAACATGATTGGCTTGAAGAACATCTGTGCCCTGGCCACGTAAGGCAGCGCATGAGATCAACAGAACAGGGATTGTTTTCCTTTTTTAAGGAGTGCATCTATGCAGGTTTACTTGCCTCATGTATGACTTTGTTCATCAGGATTCAGAAGCTTCCTCGCCTGCTCATGGCGTCCTCAGACGGGTATCTCTACATCTATAATGTGGATCCTCAGGATGGAGGCGAGTGTGTCCTTGTTCAAAAACACAGGTGTGTGCATATATAAAGGGCAGTATTTGCGCTGCAACAACAGTTAGAATTACAAGTGTTAGAATTACACCCGTTAAGCTGCCTTCAATAAAACATTTGCATTGAATTGTTGGACTACAATTCTTTAAGATTCAAAAATACAGGTCATCTACACCCTGCACTGCCTAAGTGACGCGTCGTTTTGTATTTAAACCTTTAAAATGACCTGGTTTTTGCTAATATTGACACTGGAGTTGGGTGTGGTGATGCTGTTGATGATGTCTCTCTCTCCTCTGTTCCAACAGACTGTTTGATTCCATTGAGGAGCAGGAGGAACAGAAGGAAGAGGAGAATCCAGAGGATGTTCCCCCACAACCAGCCAGCCAATCATACGCTGCCACTGTGGCTCTCTCTTCGACCCCGCCCTCCTCCACCACTCTCTTTGGTAATGCATTCCTTTTCACAAGCTGAAGAAAAACCTATTGTTGATTTTGCGAACGCCATCCTGAGTATATGGGTGGTTTAATTTGTCTAGCTTCTATAAAGTTTATTCAAAGTTTAAACTATTAATGTTGAGGAAGTGACAGCTTTACTCTAAGTGTAAAATGTTTATGGATACAAGGGGGCATGTGTGTGCTACAATAAACAACATTATTAACACCAAACACAATGACAGTAGGAACAGTAATCATTAACCCTGTTAGTGTTTAAAACAAAATACCGGTGATTAATAAGTCACTGGTATTCCAACTAACATACCCATTACACATGGACCACTGCCATCAAAATGCACTTAGATAATAACAATCACATACCTGGGAACCCTAATCATTATTTCAGCCAGTTGTCACATCTTTTAAAAGTTTGGTTTTTGTTTGAGTGTAATCAGCAGCATTACCTCCGAATCTCTACAACCTTTGATAAACGTTGGCAAATATATTCAGGTTTTTTTTTTATTTAGAGAGAAATGACTTGCAGTTTTTTTTCTCTCTGAAATTTTCATGTATCAAAAACTCTTATTTTCATCTTTCACATCCAGTCATTGCTGAGGTGAGTACACAACCACACATCCTTTCAAGCAAGGCAGCAAGCACACAAAAGAGTTCTCACTGTGCAAGATTGGGGACTGGGGACTGGAATTGGTATAAGGACTAGCAAACCCCTTCGAACTGACCTTTCTTTTCTTCCCAGGCTACTCTGAAGAGGGTGGAGCCCAGAGAGGTGAGGTCATCCCCGAGCACGAATTTGCTGAGGGCCCCGTTTGCCTGGATGATGAGGATGAATTTCCTCCAGTCGGCAGTCAGAGTAACTAACCGAACCCTACTGCGTCCCACGAATCCCAAGTGCCCCTGCATAGAAATCAGACTTGCAATACTTGTTTCAGGCAGGGACGATGGACAAAAATATTCCAATGTGTTGAAACATTGTGGCTTTTCTTTGCTGACTCTGGGTCAAACCCTCCGAGAACATACGACTTGGTGTTTCTATGTTCCGTGGCCCCTCTCTTTCTGTAAGGAATATTGAAGAAAGAAAACACTAAAACAGCGTGGAAGATCCGCTCGTAGAAAAACAAACAAAAAAAACGCCTATAGAGCATTTACTCTTTACTTGAACGGCTTTAAAAGCCGTCTCGAGGGTCCTACAGTTAACTCCGAGTTAATGCCATCACTGACAGTGTTAGACATCTATAACAACTGCACACAGCAAGCATCCCCGACACACCACATTCACATTATTGCTGAAGATATGTTGTCGTTGGAAAACACATACAGAGGAGCTTACAGATTTGTGAACCCTTTTGTATTGTCATAGTCTATATTTCTGCTTTTTTCTTTTTTAATCACATAAAGGAGACTGCCTTTTTAATTTGATTGAAAAATGGTCCTTAAATTCAGGTTGATCTTTAGTTTTCATTCCAAACATTGTAAGATTTTAACAAGTCATATAAGTATAGAAACCTATTTCAATAAGTTACCCCAGCCCTGTTATTCTATTTTTTTATTGAGGAAAATGATCCAATTTTATATGAGCTGAAAAGTACTCGGACCTTTACTTTAGGCAACTGGTGGAACCCTTTTGTGCAGCAATAACCACAAGGGAACCGCTTATAAGTTCTGCACATCATCCTGGAGGTATTTTAGTCCATTCCTCTGCACAGAACAGCAACAACTCTGGGATGTTGGTGCGTTTGCTCGCATGGACTTTTGGACATAGATCAACTTTGGGCCACTTTTTCTGTTTTGTGAAATATTATTTGGTTAAATTATTTGTACACTCAGGGTTGCTGTCTTGCTAAATGACCCACTTTCTCAAGAGAAAGTAGACTCAGTACACGGATATTGCTGTGCAATATTCCAACTATTCACAGGACAACACAGCCAGGGTTGTTGAGTGTTGTCCTGATGGTAGACTCAGGATGTAATTATTATCTAATGCGACAGAGGCTTAAAGTTGGATTGGTGGAGTGCAACCTCTTTAAAGATGGTTTCGTAACCAGATTCCACTATCTTTTCTCTTTAAATAACACATTCTATCAACTGCTTGATATCCACTTTCTAGAAAACAGCTAAAATGGACCTTCAAAGTAACTGAAAATACTAGATGTTCACATACTTTAGCCACTCGTTGATATATTGGATAATATCCTCAATAAATAAATGATCAAAATTACTATTTTTCTCTTAAGCTTTTTAAACGGGTCGTCTTCTCTTTGTCTGCGTTTAGAACCTCGGAATCTGATGTTTGTGCAGAGTTAAAAGGAAAATACTAAAGGGTTCACAGAATGTTTAAGCACGACTGCATGTTCAAATATATATGATCATGGTCGAAACTCAATGATCAAATTCTATTATAAGCAGACTGACAATACCTGATGGTAGAGAATACAACAGGGATGCCAGGCCTAGTGCTTTTTATCAAGGGGTCAGATGCACAAAGAGGCTCAAAAAGGTGTCATTTTAGAAGATTCTCATCAATCCAAATGCAATGTAACAATTCCCCGATGAAGTTGCTCTAAAATGTGAAGCACAATTAATTTTCTGTCACTTACAAGTCAAGACAACCAACGGTGGCTCATCATAGCCTGTTTGTGCATCAGACCCGAGGATTTGTGGAGCTTATCAATGGGCATTAAATGTGTCATCATACCTCAAAAGAGAGAAGCAGCAGCTTGCTGGAGAAGTAAACTATATTGTGTAATACACTATTTAAATCGCGACACATGCCGTACGTATCACATGACTTGCAGATGCAGCTTTGATACTAATTATGGTAGCAATGTAGGAGACTAGGAACCTGCAGTCACAAACGTAACCTGATAATATGTTTGGAGGAGTCGACTGTGTGTGAGGAGCAGTCAGCAGCTACATGTGAAAGGCTTGGTGACGAGCTGCACATGGCAAAGTTACAAGTCCTTGAATTTCAGTGATATTCTGAAGACCTTTTTACTTACTATATGATGCTGAGTATGTTAACTTGTAAGTCAGTTATTTTTACACTGATGTGTTAAGAATTGTTTTGCAAAATATTTCAAGTATTTCACATCAACGCATACGTACAGTAAATATGTATCAAGGTTTTTTTTTTCCTGTATGTATGATGTACGGTACATACATATATGTATGTACATATAAAAACCTAGTAATGCCACGTGTTTTGCCAAAAGATGGCGCTATTAGGACACCTTTAAGTTACATTGAGCTGTTCTGTACTGGACAATTACACCAGAGACCCATTAAACCTGGAAAGTGATTCAATCGTTGTCATGAGTGGTTTTCATTTTCAAAACTAGTATATATACACACACATATATATATATATTTAAATTTTTAATTCCATCATCATTGTCATCATCATCAAATATCCATCACAATAACAAAGCTCCATTCAGAATTTTTTATTTTTATTTTTTTTTAATACTAATACTACTCCTTTATTTACACAGCAAAAAAAGGAAGAAAAAGCCTTGTAAAATGTAGCAAAGCTGACAGTTTGATTTACATTCTTCTCCAACTATTGACCTCATAGAGAATTGCGTCAACTTGCTGCTCAAACAACTGACCAAAGTTCGGCCACGCACTTCTCTTTGCTCCTCGTGTTTGCACATCTGCATCTGGACATTGGACCTTCCAAACAACAAATGTGGCACACGTCCAGATGCGATGTTTGTCTCCACATCTGTTTGCCAACATCTGTCTTCTGTGTGAGTGTCTACGTGCGCACATACGTGTCTTCCCCCACACTCAGACCAGTGTGCGGCATCGACATACAGCCTGCCTTTGATCACAGCATGGTGCCGCTGATTTGTCTGTGCTGTAGTCTGTCGTGGACACTGACTTGTCAGTGGCGATGTCCCATAAAAGCTCCTCCCTCCTGCGGGCAATCCTCTTCGCTGCCGCCTGGTATTCCGGTGTGTCAACCTGCAGGGGTCTTTCCTCGGCCTCCTCGCGCTCCACATCAAATATCAGTGGTGGGTCATGGAGTTGCTGCTGTCCTGCTCCACCACCACACGCCTCTGCTCCACCTTCAAGGAAACAAGCATGTGTGCAGCCTTTATGGTTTCACATTTTCTCGCCTTTTTTTTTTACACAAAAATGAGCGTGAATACAGAATAAATGAAGTGTGATGCATGCTGCGTGTTGGACTTTTTTAGATGGAAACCACAAAGAGTGGAATGCTTCATGATACACGACACTACTGAGTTGTATTGCATAACAACAACCACCATACAAACCATACAACAAAAATAGGTTCAAAACCACGTCATCACGGCTGGAGAGATTAGCTTCATCACACCGTTGCAATTACAGTAATAACATTACAAACTCTAATGCAGTTGCTTGTGCACTTTGGATACATATGACCTGCATTTCACCAGCACCTGTGATGTAGAAAGCTTTGTGCCTTCCAGCTCGAACTGTCTGCAGGTCCCCAAACTCCCCTGCAGCACCACTGTTAGGGTGGAAGAGAAACTACAAGAAAGAAGAAACAACTCGATGATCCCAGCTGGGAGCACAATGACAAATGAACACTTTAATTTACTATTACAAGTTAGAGTAATTTGTACCTCATGGCCAGTTAGCTCACGATCCAGCAGGATAGCTTTGGCATCAATGCCATCATAACGTCTGTCTGAGGGGGGTGTTACCCCTGCCAGGGACAGAAGAGTTGGGAAGATGTCCATACCACTGTAGAACAGAAGAATAGAAAAATACTTTATTTATCCCCCAATGGGGGAAATTCAAATTAGTCAAGTAGCTCAAAAAAATTATAAATATTTACAATGATTGTATATTAACAACAACAATAATATGTATAAGGAGAACATCAAACATCATGCCTTTTGGAGATCATTGCACTATACATTCGACTGAGTTTGACTATAAAAGTATTTGAAGTCATTTAAAAAAGTCTAGACGCGCTGGTAAAGTCTACATGCCTGAGCAGGGCTGAGCTGGTGGTGTTTGCAAGGATCCGCCCTGGCCAATAAACCACTGTGGGAACCCTGTGACCTCCTTCCCAGGTGGTCCGCTTGGCTGAACCTCCCCCTAACACAGATTAAAAAAAAAATGAAAAGAAATAATACATACAGAGGCTCCAACCGGTACCACATAAATGAACAATCCTCTCTTTAGTGGGTGAACTAGTTTTTTGTACCTTGGTCGGTCTGCCATTTTCCTGTGAAAGGGCCAACACTTCCTGCATACTGGCACTTCTGGTCCCACGGACCGTTGTCGCCTAAAGCATTACACACAGGTAGAACTGCGTTTATCACACGCAGCATTCTAAGACATAACTCATCCAGCTTGACTAACCAGTGAACCAGATGAGAGTGTTGTCTTTATCTGCGTCGTCCGAGGCAGCCTTCACTGCCCCAACCAGAGCGTCCATCTCTTGCAGACTGGCAGCGTACACTCCATCACCTGGGTGGTGAGCGGCGGAACGGGCATCTGGAGAGAGCGGAGGGGCCAATGGCACGTGCATGTGAGCCAATGCTATGTAGAGCAGATATGGCTGACCCCGCGCCCTGAAAACGCACGGCAAGACTGTCAGAGAACATATGATGCTCAAAATCATCATTTGCTCAAGACAAAAGCCGAGTTTTCAAATAGACTGCCACATGAGCTCTCTGGTGCAGAAACAGTTAATATTTCAATCATGGAAACACGTCATGTGGTTACAGTCACATGACTCAAACAACTCTGTGTGACAGTCATGTTTCCCTCCTAAAAGTCTATTTTGCTGTTTCCTTTTCTTTGAAGGAATGCTGCTTTTACAGCTGGAACACAACACGAGTCGCTTCAATTTACTCTGCTGACTGAAAGCCTGCATAGTGTTGAGTGTTGACAGCACATAACTGATAACTTCTGCGCTCGTTCACATGACCTCGTCGTATACTATGAGGACATGTTGCCTATTATGCACAGCTGCAAACAGCAGGGTCCACTGCCCTCCCTCTGAACCTCAAACACACATACACGCAAACACACTCCAATACTTTTCGTTCAGTACAACTCCTGAACAAATTCTCTGTAAAACTTATATTCAATATGTTTGTATCTGAATATAATGTTTTCAAAACAAGTTTAATCCCATAAAATACAACAGAATCAAGTCTTTTCTCACACACTCGTAAGAAAACTTTCAGTTAAACTTTCACGAAGGCATACTATAACAGTACTATGTGCCAAAGAACCTCACTGTTTCACTATAAACACATTTAAGAACCATCTCAGCACATTTAGATGAAATGACTTCCTCATAATAAACATGGAATCCATACAGATTGGCGACGAAACTCTTGTAACTTCTGTATATGCCTTTGTGTGCACAGCAGCACTTCCTCCATCCCCATGCTACAGTCCTGTGAGTTCCTTTCAAAAGCAATGAACTGCAGATGATTACAAGTGTTAGCACCAACTGCTGATTTACTTGAACTGAACCCTGCATGTTTGAGGGGTTGGTACAAGCATGTCCCCGGGTAACAATCTCCACTTTGAAACACTGGGCAGATCAGTCTGATGATAACGGCTCCAAATAACAGCAGAACAAAACAAAGTTTCAAACTGTGTCAAACTGAAGGGATGAGACTCAGAGGTCTGACTCCTCAGACACGCTGACAGTAACATTATTGTTCTCTAATAATGAAGTATGTATATCCAATCGAAATATATCATTTTAGTTTTCATGTTTCATCCATGTTAGCGACACGCTGAAGAGACCAGATCTGGTTGGCAGCTGAACCAGTGGTCCAAATACTACCACGAAAGAGGCTCTCATAAGGACTAAGTATAAACCTAAAGTCTTTTCATTTCGGGTACTATTACATCAAATTATACCAAAAAGTGAATGCTTTTGTGACTCTGAAATTGGATACGGTTGTGAAGTCGAACCAGGAAAAATAAATGTTTACCGACGCTTTTCAAATAAACTAGTTTTTAATCCTTTGCCTTGGTCTAAGGCAGGGTCTAAGCCTATCATTTCCTTTCTTGGATGTGTACAGGATTATATTCGTGTTGTTTAATCCTATAAACACTTAAAAAATGAGCCAAGAAAACTGCTGTTGGATGTATCCAGACAAAATGTACAAAACAAATGATTTGTTCTAAAATACTTATCTTTTGGCAACATTTTTCACAGAACTACTTTATTTGAGCTCCTCAATCGCATAACTAACCTTTAAGTATTTATTTTCTTAACTATTGTAATATTTTCCTTACTTACATTCACTGTTGTGCCCCTGAGGGGGTCCGCTTCACACTTTGAAAACCTCTGGTCTAAGGTGCAGCTGTACTGTATTTTTAAATCCAGGTTAAAACCATTTCTTTTCTCATGTGTCTATGCATGAAATATGCACGATATCTTTTAATTTATCTTAACTGTTGCTTGTTTTTAAATTCATTTATTTGATTTGTTTCTCTTTATATACTTTTATGTATTTTTAATGCTTCTTACACTCCCTGCTGCAATGTTCTTATTTTATGTGAAGCACTTTGAATTGTTTTGTACATGAAATGTGCTATACAAAGAAATTTGATTTGATTTTGATTTGATTTGATACTGTACCTTGCATTGTGTATAATCCTGAGGGCAGCAGATTTGTATTGTTCTGTTAGTGTCCAAAGGTCAAGTGGCTGCTCTACTATGCTGCTGTTTTCAATCAGAGGAAGACCCACCTTGGAGTAACAGCCTCCGTGCCCACTCCTTATCAGCCTAGAGAACAATAGAACGTTGTAAGTTATAAGTGGGAATGTTGAGCCGTTACAGGATTTGGGATTGGTTTGGACATTGTAGGGAAGTAGAGTGAGATAGGCACTGTGGCAGAATCCCTTTTCTTTTGGTAAGTCATAAACTGCCACAGCCTTTGCAGACACAAGACCGCTACACATAGATTCCCCATTTAACTTCAAGATATCAAACTTAGTGTTAGCTTTCAGGTTTGCATGATGTTTGCATGATGAAGTCAATAAATTGGCGAAACACCATATCTATCAATTTCTTGTAAAACATAAAAGAAAGCATCGGGATTGAGAGGCGTTAACAGACCAAATGTTTGAATGATTATCAGCTATGTTTTACTGCATCTATTTAGACTAGTTTCAACTGTCACTTTGCATATTTCCTCTGACAACCACGTACTTCCAAATTTCATTGGCCCAAGTGCATCTCACATGTTAGAGTAGGAACAAAGAGCCACACCTGATCACTTGAGGTTCAGATGAGACACAAGGGAGGCACGGGGGCAGATTATATCCTGGTGTGTCAGTACAGCCCATGTCATTACTGTAGGGAATACCTAAGTAATAGTCAAAACCTGTGCGGGAAACAAGGAAAATGTAGCATACATTTGATGATTAGAGATACAACAGGCGAGCTCACATGTATTATCAATCATTTAGGACATCTAAAGCTGCACTGCATGAATGAAAACTTTCACACGCATCTGCACAACCTTTGAGTTCCTACGAATTTTGCCACTTTGAGTTTGTGAACAAAGTCTTTAGGGCTCTTTTTTATTTTGCAACACCTCCTCTCTGTCAGGGGTAATGCTAGTAGGGGATGGGGTTGGGGTCATGCTGTGTCAGTGAGTGTGTCGTCTCACAAGAGCTGGTAAAAGTTCATGATTAGTGACCCTGTTTAGGCTCTTTCCTGCAGTGAGACCGATGGAGAGGCCTAGAAAGTCTGACTGGCAAGTTTAAGTGGAAAGATGCAGTGTTGTGCAATAGAAAAGCGTTTGTGTGAAGAAATAATCTTAACAGAAAACTACTGCTTGATTTTTAGAATTCACAAACCTTGCCCAAGCTGATATGCGGCTGTAAAGTTCAGTTGCAGGTCTTAACAGATGCAGGACGAAAATGAAAAGGTCCAACTTACCTCTGTTAGTTGGACTGTATGGTCCATTGTGCCCGAGATGCCATTTCCCAATCATGGCGGTGTAATAACCCGCCTTCTGCAGCAGCTCTGACAGGGTTACTTCAGACAGAGGCAAACCAGCCACAGAATTCACTCCAAAGTTATGGGTGACCCCATTTCTAAGGCCATAACGGCCCGTCAGGATAGCAGCTCGGGATGGGGAGCATGTCGAGGCGGGGGAGTGGAAATCCGTCAGTCTGGAAACAGACCATCATTAAGCTCATACATGACCTTTACCGTGCAATCTGACTTCAAAATGTCTAATGGAAGACCAACATCTTTTGCCACTTTGACATTGAATGCAATTAAGTGGCAAAAGTCTTTTCAAATTCATAAATTCCCCACCGTAGTCCTTGCTGGGCCATCAGGTTGAGGTAAGGGGTATTGTTTGTCTTCCCCTCAGGTTGGTTAGCGTCTATGTCACCCCATCCTATATCATCAGCCAGTATGATGATAAAATTAGGCTTCTTTCTGAACTCAACCGCGGCTTCTTGACGGGACACGGTGTGGAGCAGCAGCCCACACAGCAGCATCCCAGGCAGGACCAGCAGAGTTAAGGCCTCCACCATCTCGGGTCAAAATCTACAAAGGGGTCGCACATCTCACTTAAAGCATGGCGTTTTACAGAGAAGAAACTTAAAAGGTGGGAATAGGGAGTGAATGCAACCTGCGACAAACACGTTAAATGTGACCTTTGTTGAAGTGTCGATAAGCTACAGGTTTTTATTACAACCCAAATCCTAAAAAGGTGGGACGCTGCATGAAATAGGAATAAAAACAGAGTGCAATGCGTTGGAAGTTTCATAAAAACAATATTTTATTCGCAATCGAAACACAGAAAATATGTGAAATTCTGAAAGTGAGAGATTTTCTGTTTCATGAAAAATGTGAGCTTGGATCTTGAATTTTGATGGCAGCAGCACGTCTCAAAAAAAGTTGGGAAGGGGGGCAACAAAAAGGCTGAAAAGGTAAGTAGTGCTAAAAAGAAAAAAGATGGAGGAACATCCATTTGTGTATTCTCTATACCCAGCTGCCATTGGGGGAGAGGCAGGGCGCATCCAGAATGGGTCGCCAGTCCATTGAGCAACAATCCACGCACACTCCTAGGGTCAATTTAGGATGATCAATTAACCAAAACCATTCAAAGTTTTTGGATGGTGGGAAGAAGCTGGAGTACCTGAAGAGAACCCTTGTATGCACGACTCGAAAGAAAGGCCCCAAGCTGGGATTTGAACAGGAACCCTCTTGCTATGAGGTGACAGTGCTAACCACCACACCATGGAGGAACATGTTGTAACTTATTAGGTTAAGTGGCAGCAGGACAGTAACATAATTCGGGATAAAAAGAGCACCTTCGAGAGGCAGATTCTCTCAGAATCTGGGACATGGCCCAAAACAATCTGTTTTAGATGCCTGTGGTCTTCGGGCCCTCAGGCAGCACTGCATCAAAAACAAGGATGATTCTGTCATGGAGACCACTCCAGAGATCACCGTCTGTGGTTAAAGCGCTCGCACGTGGGTATATGTCAAATGTGGACACAATGTCTTAGTTTCGACATTTGGTACGCTTTCTATATTCTATTGTGGGAAATTATTCTTTTGTGAGATTTGAAAATCGCGGTCTTCTATTTTCATTAAAAATTTTACACAGCGCCTCAACGCTTGGGGAATTGGTGTTGTACGTGAACTTAAAACACGGACGACGACTTCCAGCATCTGTGGCTGCAACACAGCAGATCCTACTGGGTCGTGTGAGCTGAGCTATAAACAGAGAATAATTTACAAAGCTTTGAGTGAACTACTTTCTGTAAAGAAGAATCACAGGCTTAAATTTCAAGTCAGGATTAAAATGACAACGACCTTATTCAGCTAACTTAGTAACTCGCATGCATGCACCGTTTAGATAGAATCAGTTTTCAACCATCCAGCTGGTGACCGTCTTTCCTCCTCATCATACCAGTATATCCTGATGAACTTGGTTTTTTTCACACATAGGCTACACGAAAATATGTAGAAGAAATAACAAAGGTGTGCATCCTGCTGCAGTCCAAACAGTCCAACAGGTCTAAATTAAAAAAAAAAAAAAAGAGGTAATGTCAGCATTTTCAGTTAATTATTAAACAACGGATCAACGGAACAAGTTGATATTTTACAGGTAATATCAGGCGATCCCATCAGTGTGCCATCAGAGAGGCGGCAGTGACTCAGTGGTGGAATGTTAAGGTGTGGGGCGGAAACGGTTGGTAGGAGGATCGTCCCTGACAGAGCAAATATGAAACCATTCCATATCAGGCGCTCACGTTACGAGTTTGGGAAATTATCTCTTCTAAAAAACGTGAAAGCATCTTGTAAACAAGACTGATTTGGATCATCGGCGGAAACAAAACGAAAAAACCGACGCCTAATGATGGTGGCACGTATTCCAAAAGAAATAAAGTGACTTCTTGTAAAAAAAAATATATTACAATTATATTTTTTTTACTTATAAGTGCGTAATGGCCAACAGGTTTGGACACATTTAAGACTGCAGCTACAAACAAACTCTCAAATTGAGAAAAAAGGGGGGATTATGTGTCAACAGGAGTGGGGTCTTTCTACAGTTCAGATCTGGCTGCGACAGATTCCTTTTAACCCTTCCTCTCCCCCTCGCGAATGCAAGCCAGAGTCAGACAGTGTGCGCGTGCGTGTCCAAGTATGTTTGAGTACAAATCCCGGTGAGAGTATGTGCCTTACGTAGCCTACTGTAGAGTTTAGTCTTTTAATGCAGCGCGCGGAACATGTAGGCGTTTACAGCGGCAGTACGCGAGCGAAGAAGGGACTATTTCTGAAAGAAATTAGCTTCTCAAAGGTGAGGCAGAAAACTTAAATACAAGTAATTAAATAAAAGGTGTGTTTCCTTGAATTGACGCGGCAACTCTTTAAATGAATACATGGTCCAAATACTTACAAACCGCGTGTACGTGACTGGGCAGTTAGGAACAGTGTGCACCGATAGGCAGCACGAGGGGCTGCCGCCGCCGTCGGAACGAGGACATTGCGTCAGCCGCACGAGGACGCATTGTACGACTCACGTCGAGTCAACACTACCATCCTCACACACTCAACAGTTTTCTGTTCGACGCAAAATTATTGTTAAAAGGGTGTTTATTAGGACAGCCAAGACAAAACAAGACAAGTGTCTCTCAACGGAAACGAGTAAAATACTTGGACGGAAGTGTTTTTTTCCGGCAATCCCACAACAATGACAGACACAAGGATGTATGTGTAAGCAGCTGGTTTTAATGAAGTTATTGTTGTTGGCTACACAAAAGAAGTACTGAAAATAGTAAAGGAAAGCTTTCCAACTGGATTGTGGGTTGGCTGTGTTTCCTCCCGTCTCCCCCTCCTCTCAGCTTAAACTCTTACAATCCCACAATGCCCTGTTGGTTGGATTGTTTTGACCATCTAAAAAGACAGCACTAAATGCTGATTCATTTGATTGTGTTTTAAGTTCCGGAATAAAGTAGTAAACACTGCACAGAGTGTTTGAAAAAAATATATCTAAAATCCCCATATCAACACACTGCTGAGACTGTTCATTCTATACACTGGTAATAGTGGTTTGACATAATGGTAGAGACTAAGTAAATATTTGTAATTTACATTTTAAGATCCACTCGTGTCATACATTTAAAGAAATGTGTTTCTTACACCTCTGAGGAGTGAATTTTATTTTTATATTGATAAGAAATGAACACTTTAGTCATGTACCAATGTCTTTTTGTGACTCAGATATTTTTATTTGATGTTTTCAAGCGAGATTTTTGCAAAAATGAGTAGTCAGTGCCATCTTATCCTATTAATGTCTCATTGTCAATGAGCCTTTGTCTGCCACCTTGTATGTGCTTGCATTAACAAAGGTGTGCCTGATGACACCCAATCTGCATAATAAAGTGCTCAACAATGGCAAAATACCTCACAGACTAATTGTGTTCATTTAAACATTTCAGCAGGTGCCTGGCTGTTTAAACCCCCAGCGCATTTGATGTGACGTGGTAAATGATTTGCTTGAAAGGTGGATTTGCACCACCGTGTACTTAACATGCCAGTACAGCTTACAAAAGCTGCCTCCTGTCTGGAGATTGAACAAAAAAACCTGGAGATGCGGAATTGCACAACATGTTTTTGCTTTTTTTCTCTCGTGCTGGAAAAACTGGGGTTCAGGAGGGAGTGCAAACAATGTCAAAGATGTCTTGTCACCATGACTCAGATGCATTTGTTATAGTAGGACACAACATAAAAAGTTAAGTCATTGTTTTGCTGCTCGTTGAAGAAACATGCCATCTTATGATGTTTAAGTGGGCAAAACGAAGACAAAGTTGAGTCAAAAAAGGGTAGTAGTTTGTAAAGACAAAGACTAAAGCGCTGACAGAGACAAAGTGAACATATTGAAAGTAAACTTGTGTATCATTTACTCCTATAAGAGTCCATATATCCAACTTTAAAGCAGCGGATAGAGGCCAAAGGGTCAGTTAATGTGTCATAGATCTCCTCCTATAACTGTGTTTGCCAGTAATGTACAAAACACTACAAACATTTAATTTCACCCAGTTCTGCCCCCAACTGCTTTAATATTTGATTAGGCCCAGCCTTGTGCTGAATAAGGCTGAACTATAGGTTTTTGTTTCTTTGTTTGTTTTGTTTTGTTTTTTTACTCCTTACCATCTATGGCTACAGCACTGACGGTGTTTGTACATTAAACAGTAGTTTGTAAGGACGCATAGAGCGACTTCACTTAAAAGACGAGCAGCTAAAGAAAGAGGGGCAACAAGGACGGAGTGACGTATACTCGCACAACATCTACAACGCTGCTGGTAAGGCGGGGGTCATCATCATCATCATCATCATCATCATCATGTTATAATTTCATTTGTGTAAAACCGGGGTGAAGGAACAGCTTTACCAACTTTAAACTAACCCGTCAATGGTGAGAACAACAGCGGCTCGGCGTAAAGTGTGTCCTCTCCATAACTCAGAAAAATACTGGGGTGAAACCTGACCGGTGTGCAGGTGTCATGACCAGTTCCGACCCCATGCAGAATGTAGCCCCATTTTATGCACGAGCTCGGGCAGTGAGTGGAGTCCCTCGCTCTACTCAGCACTGACCAGTATTTGGGGGGAGGAGGATTCGGCACCACGCTCGAAGTCTAAACGGGACGTCGCAGCATTATGTTTTCGGCTATATTTGACCCGAACTGCCATTCTTTTCTTTAAAAATTGTCCGTGGAAGTGACTCAATCACAGCGTTAATGCGTCGGTGTAGTTGCTATAATTTGCCTGTGTAAATGAAACTGGGAGCCATATAGCCACATCTTGCGATGTGAATTTAGGGGGTAAAAAAAAAAAAAAAAGTACTTTTTGAAATTGACAATCGGGCAGTTACTAAGTCTGTTGTCTCTTTTACAGGACATGGAACTGTGCAGAGCAAAGATAACACAATTCCTGGGACCCAATGTCTACTCAGAGGCCCCTGATGGAGGCTGGGGATGGGTGATCGCCGTTGCCTTTTTTCTAGTGGAAGTTTTCACCTACGGCACCATTAAGAGTTTTGGCATCTTCCTCCAGGACCTGATGGAAGAGTTTGGGGAGACCACCAGTCGGGTCTCCTGGATTGTTTCTATCTGCGTCTTTGTCATGACCTTCAATGGTAAGTACATATATTGTGGTTATGTGGCTTTACAGCTGTAGAACCCAGATTAAACTACACATTGCAAACGTATTAATCTATTACGAATAACAGACCGTTCACTGTGGGTCCGCAGGTCCTCTCTCCTCTGTGTTGACAAACCGCTTCGGTTTCCAAGTTGTTGTAATGATCGGAGGATTACTTATTTCCTCTGGTACCATTGCCACCAGCTTTACTGGCTCCATCAATCAAATATACATCACCTATGGCTTAGTTACAGGTAGCAATTTGTGTTAATTTTCTACAACTTTAAACTTCAAATGATGCCATCATTGTCAATGTCTCCGGGTAAAATACCGAATGTCTATGTGTTTTCCTCTGTGCAGGCCTGGGCTACTGTCTGACCTTCCTGCCCACTGTGACCATCCTTTCGCAGTATTTTAACCATCGGCGGTCTCTGGTCACAGCTGTAGCTTCCACCGGGGAGTCCTTGTCAATGTTTGCCCTGGCACCAGGTAAGAGGAAGAGTTGCAACTGATGCCTTGTCCCGCAGATGGACAACACCACTGTGAGACACAGGTTTAGGGAATGGCTCGCACTGAAAATCTCTCCTTTCCTTTTAGCATTTTCTGCACTGAGAGACAATATTGGCTGGCGACATACCATGGTAGTGATTGGGGCTCTGCAAAGCATCATCATCATCTGTGGTGTGCTGCTTCGGCCGATCATTATCAAAGCCAGGCCGTCACCAAAAGAGCTAGAGCCCCTGAGGACGCAAGAGAAGCCAGAGGACACAAACCTCGAGGACTCTGTAGGAACTGGAGACGCAGGTGTCCAGTCTCTGAGAGAAAACAGTAAGGTAGAGGAGAATGGTTTATTGCATAAAGAAGACAGGTTAGAGACAGAGCATATGTCAGTAGGAATAAGTAAGGTGGAGATTAAAGAGTCAGAAACAGAGAAAATAAACAGAGATGCAGAGAAACAGCTGATGAGTGATGAAGAAACTAAATCAGGCAATGAACAGCTACCGGCAAAGAATTCTAGACTCATAGACTTCTCCATCCTCAGAGAGTGTAGCTTCATTTTATATTCTCTGTTTGGGCTTTGTGCCACTTTGGGCTTTTTTGCCCCTCCGCTCTACATCATCGAGCTGAGTGTGAGTCGCGGTGTCGAACGGGACAAAGCCGCCTACATGCTCTCCACCATAGCCGTGGCGGAAATCTTGGGCCGATTCTCCATTGGCTGGATCCTAACGCGGAAGCAGTTCGTGACGAGGAAGCTTCTGGTGCTCCTTGCCTGTGTCATCACAATGGCCGCCGATCTTTTGGGATTCACTTTGGTGACAGAGTTCTATGGCCTGGTTGTGTGTTGTGCTTTGTATGGGTTCTTCATGGGAACCCTGGCATGCACCCACATACCCATGCTGGCTGAAGACGAAGTGGTGGGCATAGAGAGAATGTCTTCAGCTGCTGGTGTCTATGTGTTCATTCAAAGTTTTGCCGGGCTGGCTGGACCACCACTTGGAGGTAAGGAGGGTGTTTCTCGTAAACATCAATGTGTCAGTCCGAATCTCCATTCGATGTACAAAGTAGGAAAAAGTGAATGTCTTGTTTTGTCTCCCTGTACACACAGGTGTGCTTGTGGATGCGACTCAGAACTACGGTGCAGCTTTCTACTCCTGCGCGATCGGCATGGCCCTGAGTGCTGTGTTCCTGGGTTTGGTAAAACCTGCAAAGAGAGGATTGTTCTGTAGGAGGACAAGCTCCAAACCCTCCGAAGACGAATGTGAAAGGACAGAGAGCAGGGGACAGAGTGGGGGGCAGAAACCAGACCAAAGAACTAACATCACGAACAACTGCTCCGAGTCACATGGCAAACTGTACGTAGACCAGACGGGAGCCACAGAGGACGTCGAGGAGGGTACACCTTGTTCTTGAGCGGATAAAGCATATGTGCAATGAGAAAAGTCAAGCAATAGAAGGGTGTGAGGAAAATACTGCTGGAGGCAAACGCCGTGGTGACAATAACAGAGAGACCAACACTAAGTCCATAGGACCTGCTAGATATAGATCTGGTGACTGAGAGCAATCTCAAACTTTTAGATCACAATATGCATCTAGCCGTTATGCCTTAAATACACGATTTACCAAAAAGTGATTTTATGCCAGTCATTACTCCAAATGTTAAAATGACTCTATTTTGTGTCTGTTACCAAGTTACAGTCTTGCTTTAATGGACAGTGGCATGAGACGTGTCAGAAAGGTATACTCGTAATGAGCCAGGATGATGCAGGGTGAATGGAGGTGCTGTGGTTTCAGATGTTACACAGAGGAAGTCCAATGCTGCAACTTTACGAGCCACCGGCTGATGATCAGTACCGTGACGTTAGCTGGAAAAACTGAATCAAAGGAGGCGGCAAAAACAATAAGCTGTACAGATGCTGTAACACTTGCTCTAACAAAAATGACAAGACTCAGGAGTATGTGATCAAAAGTAATCGTTTTTAATAAAAACTGTAAATGTACTCTTACCTAATAAGATACGTCAGACTTTTTAGATGTTTTTGGACGAAAAATGTGTTCGATCACAATAAAGAAATGGGGTAATTGATGTGTTTTTGCTCCTTTGTGTCATGAAGTAAATGCTCACATGTGTGTCATGTCATCCATTGTAAACTATGCTAAATAACCTCAGAGCATGTAGAAATATCAACAGAAGGCTAACATGTGAGGTTCTCTGGCTGAATAGTGGTGATCTTGGAAACATCTTGACATAACATTTATATAGTACAGCATATACTGCAGAGGGAGTACAAGTTGAATCACCAACCTGTGAGGATGAGGTTTACATCCACATCGGATCAGAACTCACATATGTAGGCTAATGTGAAATATGTTAAGACTTAAACACTATAAGTCTATAAATGTCAAGCAAAAGTCCCATCACATCATCAATAAATCATATAACTATTCACAATCTCTCAAGTTGTAATTTATCTTGCCAGGGTTGTATTTACAATCAGTTTTTCAGAGTCGGGATGCAATTTTAGAAGTTTTGGGAATACTATGGCTCCTCAAATACTCACCCAACAATCACCAACTCTGGCCTCTACAAAGAAGCTGCTCAGCACTGTCTAAATGGAGTAAGTAATGACGACAGAGAAAATGCTAAAGGAAGCTAGTAAAGCATTTTCAGGCAGCCAAACCTGTTGGTGCAGTTAACTGAGCTTTCCAAAGCACCAACAAGGCTTGATAAGACCTAAAATCAAGATGAGTTGAAGAGGAGACGTTTAGGATGCAGAGCAAGAACAAAACTGAGAATAAGATGCAAGAAGTCTAAACCATTTCCTCCCTTGATCATCATGGGAAGTGTGAGACCATTGGCAGATAAAATAGACAAGCTTGGAGCTCTGATGCAGGAATATCAGGAAACCAATGTTATTTTTTTTTCATTGAGACATGGCTGCAACAACTCTCTACTCATCTTTCAGACTATATGGTCAGACAGAGATAGCAGACAGAGCAGTAACAGTAAAGAAGGAGGATTACAGTGCTTGTCAGCAACAGATGCTGTACTCCTGGACATGTCACTGAGAAGGAGCGTCTCTGCACCCCAGATGTTGAACTCTTGGCTGGGAGTTCCTGTCCATGCCATCTACAGAGTTCATATGTTACCTGCCGACATTGTCTGTGCTCCTCAGCTAAGTTGTTGCCAGGCTAGAAAAACAACAACTAACAGCCACCTCTGAAGATTTCTACCACACCTTCCCCTCTGCTACACTTCACCTTTCTCCATGGTTGTCAACTGATTTATGTTTATTTTATCATCTATCGATTAAAACAGTATATATCTTTAATAATAATTAGGGCTGGGCAAGTTAACTCGTTATTATCACGTTAACTCGTTAATTATTTAACGCCGAAAAATATTTTATTGCACATTAACGCATTTTTTAAAAATTATTATATATTTTTTAATTATTTTTGGGGGCTTTTGTGCCTTTAACGGATAGGAAAGTTCAGAGAGACAGGAAGCAGGGGGCAGAGAGAGGGGGAACGACACGCAGCACAGGGCCATCCGATGTGGGACTCGAACGGGGGCCAGCTGCAGCGAGGACTGTAGCCTCTTGTACATGGGGCGCCTGCTCAACCCACTACGTCACGGACCACCCCTATTTTATAACTTATTTTATTATTGTAAAAGTCTGTTGCTCACAGGCTTTTATTTTGTAAAAGTCTGTTGCTGTCTGCTGCGGAACCGGAAAAGAAAGTAATTGGCGGATCCACCAAAGGCAAGACAAGGCAAGGCAAGTTTATTTGTATAGCACAATTCAACTACAAGGCAATTCAAAGTGCTTTACAGATACATTAAAATAGTAGAAATAAAAAGCAAGATTTAAGTTTTAAACAAAAAAGAAAGAAATAAGAACAATAGATAGAATCAGATAAAATCAGTAGTTAAAATGTGATTAAGTTTTGAAACTCAAGCTTCAGATTTGGAGCTTTATTCAAATGCAGCTGAAAATAGGTGTGTCTTCAACCTGACTTAAATACACCAAGTGTTTCAGCTGATCTGAGGCTTTCTGGGAGTTTGTTCCAGACATGTGGAGCATAGAAGCTGAATGCAGCTGACTCTGGGAACTGATAAAAGACCAAATCCAGATGACCTGAGGGGTCTGGAAGGTTCATACTGGGTCAGGAGGTCACTGATGTATTTTGTGTCCTAGACCAGAGGTCTTCAACAGGGAGTCCGCAGAGGTACTGCAGGGGGGTCGCGAAATCTTTGGTTGATTAGACGATTTTTAATATTTCTTTTTTTTTCTCACAAATTGTGTGCAAACGTGTGCCATCCACAGATGGTTTGAGAATTCATTTTCCCATCTACATGCATGTTTAAAGTTAAAATCTGTGGATTATTTGAATAGCTCAGTGTTGTATGCAAGATGGTTGTTTATAAATGGCAGTGGCACGGCCACCCTGTACCTTGCACATATTTAAAATACAAACATGAATATATTAACCTGTGTATTATTTGAATAGCTTAGTATTGAATGTACAATAACAGAGTAGCTATGTTTATACACGGCACTAGGCCCCGTTAAATATAAAACACAATTGTATGCCATATAAATAGTAGGGGGGTCCCTGCTCCAACTCTCCATCAGTTTGGGGGTCCCTGGCCTGAAAAACGTTGAAGACCCCTGTCCTAGACCATTCAGAGCTTTATAGAGCAGCATCAGAACTTTAAAGTCTATCCTCTGATGGACAGGCAGCCAGTGTAAAGACCTCAGAGCTGGACTGATGTGGTCTTGGTGACGACTCGAGCAGCAGAGTTCTGAATAAGCTGCAGTTGTCGAACTGACTTTTTAGGTAAAGATGCTGTTACAGTAATCAAGCCTACTAAAGATGAATGCATGGACTAGTTTTTACAGGTCCTGCTGACACATCAGATCCTTTAACCTTGATATGTTCTATATATTCAGCTGTTTTTAGTGGCTCTGGAAACACACCTGACATTAAAGACAAGTTCACGATCAGTAACAGGTCTGACTCCAAAATCTTTGAGACCCTTTTGAAAAAAGCTGTTGGCAGGATGTCTAAACAGCAAGAGGAGGAGTTCAGCTGACGTAAGATGTCCTCCAGATCTTTGCTGTTAATGGGTTGGAACTGTGTCATGGTGTTTAAACTGGTTTTCGGTGGAGACGGTACATATGTTGAACCTGCTGCTGATGTACTGCTTGTCTAATATTTTGGATTTTGTCTGAAGAATTTGTCAAAGTCACTGCAGGCCAAGGTGGAATGAAATTCAGTTGCCACTAACACAGGAGGGTTTGTTAGCCTGTCAACTGTAGCAAATAAGGCCCGAGCATTATGACTATTTTTGGTAATGATGTCAGAGAAGTAGGACTTTCTTGCATTCCTCAGTTGTAAATTATAAGAGTGAAGTTTCTCTTTATTGATGTTATAATGAACTTGGATATTTGTTTTTCTCCATCTGCGCTCAGCTCACCAAACATGGAGAAGGGAACGGAACTTTTACTCGGCCATTTTCATTTTAAAGTTCTTCCAGACGGCAGAGTCGACAGAACCAAAGTCATCTGTAAACACTGCCAAATTGAATTGTCTTATCACCGTAGTAGTTCCAGCCTAAAATATGAACATATGGCAGTACAGTTAAAATAAAACTAAATGCTAAAAGCTATACACTACTTTTGAATTCATTGGATTTTGCGTATAAATGCGATTAATCAGGTAAATCATGTGATTAATTAGATTAAAAATTCTAATCGTTGCCCAGCCCTAATAATAATTAATACTGCAGCAATATAAATTCTCTTCAGGGATAAATAAAGTATTATTGAATTGAATTTAAGATGAAGACAAGATGGCTTATACAACAGGATAATGATGAACACTCCTCGACATTCACAATAATTGGCCTAAAAAGGGAAAAAAAGTGAGCATCTTGACAACCCATTTTTTTCTAGAGCTATAGTTCAGTATTTTCAAGTTTTTCCAAACACCTACGAAGCCACAGTTTGGATGATTGAAAGGCCTCAGTGGGCTTGGGAAAGTGGAGTGCAGCATGACATGCAGATGCCCCCACGGGTAGTGATGTTGGACTCTGATCTTCCTCCATACAATCCAGTAAAGCCTGTTAAACACAGATAAACAGTGACTTACAAAAAGACCCAAACAACTGAAGGTGTCGGTGAACTGATCTGTTGGTATGACGAGAGTACAGGTCCACATGTTGTTATTCTATTTAGTTACGTCACAATGAATTCCAAGCACCCAAATCTTGGCTATTTTGTTCTTTTTTTTTCGGGGGGGTGCGTAAGTACACTTCACTATAGAGTTAGGGTTACAATTCAGTATCTACCCGCTCAGCACATTGAAGTTAAAATTCAATGTCAGTCAGCCAACCTGAGAACTCAGGCATGTCGGTCCTATTAAAAGATTCCTAGTGCAAGGACAGATGTTACAAAAAAAAAGAGTTAAAGCAATCAGACTTAGCTTCTATGTGTGGTATTTGACATGAACTCATAAGACAGCAGGTCTGAGTGAGCACCCATGACGACTAAATCAGTGTACCTGATTACATCTCCTTTCCTTTCAAGTCCTGAGTGCAGTCTGTAAATGAGAATCAGCTTATATTTGCTTTTCTAACAATTCTCTGCTGAACATTTCCCATTAAATGTCTTGGCCTGGGTGGTCTTAATTACATATTGATGGACATTTTTCACAGCAGACATTTTAACTTGTCAAAGTGGGGCCAGATTTAATTTATAGTATAACAATTAGGGCTGTTTTCTGTTTAAAAGAGCAAGGTCAAGGTTTTTAGTACTGTACATGTTGGCGAACAGAAGAGACTTAATGGAGCTTTACCTTGTATCTTTCAGCGAGTCTGAAGCCAACTGAGATGTGCAGTTTGTGAAGACAGACAGGACAGAAATCCAAAGGCCTCAGATCAGACTCCTCGAGGTGGTTAGAGCCCTGCATGACACAGTGCATCCACTGGCAATGCCTTATTCCAAACATATGGCCAATCTCATGGGTCATGGTCTGAAAAGGGAAATCTAATATTATGGCACATACTGAAAACAAGAATAGATGAGGGTTTCTTTCTTTTGGCAGTAACAAGTCTTTGATTTCAGCCGCACTATAGAAACTGTTTTTGAATTATTGACCTATGTTAAGCTCACTTTAAAGGTTCATAGCACTGAAATTGAGCAATTGGAGAAGTTTCTTAATAACCTTGCAGGATCGAAGTAGGAGAGTGCTGGTTATAGGCGGAGTGTAATATCCCTCAAACACAGAATAGTCTCCCTGCCTTGGCTTCAGTTGTTTCTTCAGTCTGCCAGCGTAACCTTTAGTGTAGAAGTTGTCATCATACCTGGCAAAGCTGAAAACACCCATTCCTGTGTACATTTAGCATGAAACAAATTTAGTACTGTACAGCAATACACGTCTTTTAGCACCATCTAGTGGCTAACCTTTCACATTACACCATGTATTCGTGTATGTGCCACTTTGACAAAATATTCCTCTACTTAAAGGCATGGTAGGTAATCCTGTTCAGAAACACATTTTGTAATACTGGGTGAAATGGTCCGTCTATCCTGAGAGAAATCTACACAAGATGTATTTAGAAAAAGGGACGAAAATAATCAGACCTCTGTGGCAGCTGCAGGACTGAGAAAAAGCTGACCAATCCGAGATCAGCGGGACGCTGATCTCGGATTGGTCGCCTACAAAAAACCAATCAGATGCCTCTGCTTTCTGCCTACGCCCCCCTCTGCCGGCTCCCTGCTCCATGTGCGCATGCGGTTCCACCGGCTTTGGATGAAGCACTGACGGAATGGGGAGGGGGGGGTGGAGCTTAGAGGAGTGGACACTTTCGAATCTTGCTAGCTCTCTTGCTAGCTCTCTAGGATTACCTACCATAGCTTTAACTGATTATTTTTCCTGCTTTTAATACATGTCTATATATATGTATATAGACATGTATTATTTTCTCCTCCTCATTAATCACAAACTTGTGTTTTCATTTCATTATTTCAGGACTTTTTCTGAAAAACCTCACCCTCACTGAGAGAGGCCTGTCCAAAGACAAAGTTCCAGGAGTCTTTGGGGTAGAGGTCAATCATTGTGATTCCAACAATGCAGAAAGCCTCTTTTGGTTTCCTCTTCCCTAGAAACCGCAGAAGGTCCCCTTAATTTTGAGAGAAAATAACAAGAACAAAGCAAACCTTCATTTTACCCACAATGTTTTTGCATGTCTACATGGCAATTTTTTGAAAAACAGGTACAGCACAATGCTGGCAAGAACTAACTGGAAGACTAAAAAACAACACATTTCCTGAGTTACCTGTGAGGATCTGAAGATTGTGTAAGCTACTGTTCACTCTGAAAGAGCATCCTGTTTCAGACACAGTAACTGATGGAAGCAGCTTGACCGAAAGCCCGTAGAAAAAGGCCTGGCAGTAGTCTCTGAGCCACTCAACATACTGCTCTGTCTGAGGTCCCACTTCTCCAAATGAACCTACAAAAAAACCAATGTGTAGATTTAAGGCAAAGCCTCTGTGTGGCACGGGGTACTCAGTAGCCCACAAACCCCTGCATGTCATGGTGGACATGACTCAACCATCAGTGCAGCCTTCTTTTTTTTTTAAAGTCAAGCTAGACACAAACACTCTCACCTATGGTTTGAATATAAATCGTATTGTGGGCCGTATCGGGTGTCTTGCGATAAGGGTCCCGGTAGAAGCTCTCGAAGTTTTGTGGTTCCTCAGGATGAGCGAGAATCCAGTCTGAGTCAGAGTGCACAGTGATGGGCTGGAAAAGGGAACCTAGCTTCCCTGGGTGGAATCCTTCCTCCAGGAGACCCCTTTCTTCTTTTGTGTACTCATTGTAAAGTGTAGCTACATCCTGCGACTTAGAGACCAAAGCCGTGCGAAGCGTCTCTGCAGAGTGCTGGATCACTTTCATCTGCATCAGAGACATACATGGCGTGTAGGCGTCAACATCATGAAGTCAATGGGAACTTTGCTCAATTATGTTGCACATTTTAACCCAAACATGATACCAAAAGGTAATGAGACACTGTGCTAAAATGAAAATACACAGATATTGCAATGATTTGTTAGTCGTTCAAAACATTTAACTGAAAGTTGTACAAATCCATTATAACAAATGTTGAACGTGGGAGATCATATTGAGATGGAAGTAGAGAGAGGTACATGATTTTCCTTTTCTAGACTGGCAGGTTTCAGTGGCTCAACATCCTCTTTGGACATTTTCTTTGTTTCCTCATTCTTAACATGTTTTCAGAAGGTGACAGGTCTGGACTGCGCACCCAGACACTTTTAATATGGAGAAATGCTGTTTGTTGGGGCAATTTTTGTTTTAATGTGGTTTGGCAATGGGGGCTAACTTTTGATACTTTACCAAAATACAATTTACAATTAAACATGGTGTCGAAATCCTTCATTAAATTGTTGTTTAAACTCTATTTTACTCTGTCAATACAACGTTTTTTTGAGACAGGCTTGTATTTACATCCTGTCATGTGAATGAACAACTAATCTGTGTTGTCCACGCTACAAGACAGGAAAATCAATTCCCACCACGTCCACTGTAGATATTTACCATAATGTTAGCTTAATACTAACGAATTGCTCCATTTTGTCTAGAACAAAGTCTACATGAATTCGGAAAAATTTCAAATCCTATTTTAGCTTACCAACAAAAAAATCAACTTTTTAATTCATGAAAAATATCGAAAATTAACTATAACCAAAACAGCTCACCAGAACGTTAACACCGGAAGTCGATTTTGATGACGTCGTGTAAACATAGGGGCGGAGCTCCGAGCTTTAAGCAAAGAGACTCTCGCTGTACATCAAATTACTCTGGAATGACACTTAACTTACATCGGAAGAACTTTTACCTGCTTTCTCTTTAACTTGCCCGTTTAGTCGTTTTCGTCCGACTGATGTCAAATATAGGCACCAACTCAGCACGATTAACGGCAGGTGGGCGGAATACGAAAGCGGAAGAACTTCTAGTGAGCTGAGCTCAGAAGTAGTTAGCTTGACAAGCATCTGTAGCACGGCTGCTTGTGGAACGGTAGCAGTTAGCAGGCTAGTTTGCGCCTCCTGTTTTAATTTCTGGAGTTTTCCTGACATAATACTGTTTGAACGATAATACCCAGCGGGTAGCTTTCAAGTTTTCCGATATCCAGCAACGGTTTGTTAACCGTCGAGACGTTGGCAGGAAGGGCTACTTTTGGAGCAGTGGCAGAAGTGAACAAACCCGCAGCAGAGGTTGGTGCTGTCCTGCGGCGAGCTGTTTCTCAGCCGGCTGGAAATAGCTCACTTACAAACACCGGACTGCTCCGTGGATGACGGGGAGCTCGCCATACTGAGTTTCTACGAAATGGTCGTGGAGCCAAGATACCGCCAGGGTTTCTAAAGAAGACATCTCAACCCGGCTCATCACGAGCTTCAATCTTTTTTTTTTTTTTTTTTTTTTTTTTTGCCAAAAATCTTGCTGCAGAAATGCTGACTGAAAACAGGTAACCATTTTCAGCGTCATCATTGCATGCCAAATTTCACTGTACCTCTCTGCAACTCAGGATTGTGCCTCAATCACATATTGCAGTTGTTCAAATCCAAGATAGACTGCTAGAATCATTGTAACAAATCAACTTTAATGCCATGCTAATAATGGGAGTGCCTCAAGACTGGTCATGTAACTGCCTGAGTGTGTGCGTCTATTTTTGGTTCCTCTCCATGTTTCCTTTTCCCGATTCTCTGCCTCTCTCCGGCCGATCTCCCTTCCCCTCCCTGCATAATGTTTGTCACACACTCTGTTCCTCCCATTTCTGTTTTGACCAGGAAACGACACCATAGCTGTGAAAGCGAGGAAGACCAACAGCTGAGACCTCAGGCTAAGAGGTCAGGGGTGGGTCCCTGCCTGCTCGTGTCAGATCTGGACTCGGAGGTGAGACTGAAATCATCTTTGCGCTCATCTTTAAACCCTCACACAGACGGAACTTTGCTGTGCGCTAATCTGATTTTTAAACAATGCAATATATCTCTCTCCTGGTGTTTCCTTACAATGTCAAAAGCTGTTGACATGTACAGATCGAGCAAGCATATACAGTGTATTCATGTGACTCACTCTCATTCATGAAGCCTTCCTCTGTTCTGCATTTGCAGTCTTCCAGCAGCGACAGTAGTAATGGGACCAGTAGTCCAGAAAGCGCAATAGAGGCCAGCACCAGGCCGTGCATACATAGCCAGAGCAACTGCACCAGCCCAAAGCCGGAAGACTCTGCCAGCCCCTTCAGGCACGGTCTCCATGGCGACGGGCGAAGTGACTCCTATGACTTCATCAACAGAGTCCTGAGAGAGGCGCACTTCAGCAGTCTTCTGACCAGAGGACGTCCAGGCTCGACATGACCGTGACCCGCGAGCCCTCTCCCGACCTTTTGTACATCATGCATCAGTGCTGACACCACCAGCGCGATCGCTCCTCCCTGGAAGCCTCAAGCGACACCATCGGGGTCAGGTGTAAGGCGGAGGCGACGACGATGATGATGTGTGGGGAGGTTTACAGATTTTGGGCACAATGGCTCATCCCCACCTCGCCGTGTACCATTTGTTGAGACCATAAGCACATTCGCCTTTCCATGGCCCAGCCACTGTGGTTTTCTGTGCAGTATTTATGTGTCTGTGTGTGTGTGCACGCACTCTGTGCACTTTATCGGGAGATATCATTCTCTTTAAATGCGTGCGTTGATGCGTGGACATTTTCATTGGTGCTAACGACAAGAAAAGTGTGATGATGATGATCCCAAGTGCTTGCAGATTTAAATAAAGTTAAGCACTTTACTCGTTAATTCCTTCCTGCCTGGAGTCGTCTGTTGCATGTTTTTATTTCTAAAGTGGGAGCTGCTCTGATCCCCTTCAAAAGTTCATTAAGGTGAGGCTAACAAATTCATTCCTAACTAAAAGTTTATAAAATCCAAACCCTTATTTGTTTTCTTCTAACCAAAGTTGTACAGATATCCCTTACTGCTTAGCAGTTATTTTCATATAAATGAATGCTTAAGCTATGGAATAGGTTATGCCACTGGGTTGAGTGTAATGGAACATATTGTTCACAGACCTTCTTTCAAGATCCAGCCCTGGATTAGACTCCAGGATAATTATAGACTTGTGTCAGGCAGTCCTGCCGCAGCTCAGGCAGCAGCATACCCAGCGCTGGAAAAAAAAAGAAAAAAAAAAAAAGGCTCAAATTTAATCCAAATCCAGGTGTATAAATCTTTTATATTTTACACATTGTTGCATCAGTGAGCCCGTTTAGCATATTTATTCATGGTTGGTTTATTGTGACCAGTACACTGTAATTCATGTTGCGTAACCTTCAAAATAATTTGAAATGTAGTGTTGCTTAAATCTTCTAAAAACAACACACACACACATATATCCAGAGTCATGTAGCTGTTAGTGCTGTAACAAAAATACAGCATGTTTTATTGAAGTTGAGCATGTTCAACAGCATGGCTTGTGTTCACGGAAACAGAGTACAGCACTTTTGCTCGTTATAGTATTACCGTTTGGTTATGTCGGTGTACTACATGGTAGTAAACACTGCATTATTATATATATTAACTAAAAAAAAAACCTGGTGAAGTAGTGACAGTACTGTCATTAGACGACGTTGTTCATTATGTCAGATGTAATTCCAACAAACAGAATTTCAACCATTAATTATGCACACAGAACATCTCTAATCCCTTCATTAGTCCTCCTTAGCTTTGAATCGTGTACTACAACCTTCCCGATGAGTGCGTCAAACGGCAGACATAAATAATTTGTAAACTAACATTAAAAAAAATAAAATAAAATCACTCCAACATTACAGCTTAAGACCAAAAAAAAACCCATGGAAGACAAACGTGTAGGTTTAAGTTAACAAAGGAAATGTAGTGCAAATTACAAACGGAGGGCTGCTCCATCAGAGGTGTAAGTTGTGAAAAGAAATCCTGAGATAAAGGAAGCGTCTGCATCGCCTTGTTGTCGAACTTAGAATCAGTCTCATGAAGCTGGTTGACAAACGTGACTTCAGGTTACGCGTCTCTTAGCAGAAAAGCAGCAGCTGGTTCTCACGATTTGACCGAAACTGAAGTGATTTCATTTGATTGAGCTTCTTAAAGAAAAATCATGTTTTTCTGAGTGTCGATTGCGTTTTCCTTCGCCCTCGTTAATTTCTAACAGAACTAGAATTGTTTTCTAGGATCTCCAAAGTCAGTGGTGATTCATAATGGTATGAACGGGGCAAGATGCAACGCTAAAGTAAAAAAAAAAAAGAAAAAAAAAGCCACATCACAGTATCAGAGAATAGTTGTTTAGTTGCTGTTGCACAACGCAACCGTTTCCTCAGCTCTACTGTTCTCAGGCTCTGTAAGGCAGCTTAGTTTGCCTTTATTCAAGACAACCACACGTGTTAATGTGTTTGAGGAAGAAAAAAGAAAAAAAAAGAAACTCAGGCATCAAAGCTCCCATAACTATCCTTGGCAGGATAGTGGGGCATCTCATACGGACTGCTAATTGCACTCGTGTAGTTTTTAGCGACTACACTTATGAGTCCTAAATCTCTGGTTTTCGGCCCAGTTTGCTGCTTAATGACAGCTCCCGAGGAGGCACACGGATAAAAGAAAAAGAAGAAACTCCAATCAAATCTGCTATCTACGCACTGTATAGTTACAAGCCAACGGGTCAGATCTTGGTTTGTAAAATCCCATTTAAAAAAAAAAAAAAAAAAAAAAAGATATACATCATTGTGTAAAGTGTAACGGCTCCATCTCTAGAAAGGTGATCCGCCGTCAAGAGTTGAGAAACGAGAAAGCTGATACCGACTGGCCTCTATCTGCTGCAGCACGACTGCAAGTCGCGGCGACGTCACCGGTTTCCATGTAAGTCGTAGATGCGTTCACCGGACAGTCCGGGTTATGCCGGGTTTGATTCTCACTATAACTGCCGTTTGTTCTGTCCGACTCGGCACGGGACGCTCCCCTTTCACACAGCGGCCTCCCTTTAGTCACCAGCTCCATGCCACTGAATAGAGACAGTCTGCTCGGATGGACCAGCCCGCTCTGGGGTTCGGGTGAAAGAGGGGGGCTTCTGTCTCTGATGAGCTCTGGACTTTCTGATGGTTTTATCTCTTCAGTCCTGACTGGCCCCCCCTGATTTCCCACAGATTCTTGCCAAATGGAGTCTAGTTTTCCCTCATCACCATCATTCAGCAGCTCCTCTGTCGAGCATGTCAGAGTCAGCTCCAGACTAGAAGGGGATGATGGGCAGTTTGAAGGCAGGGTTACGCCCACCGGCTGATTAAGTTTGAGGTCTGTGTTTTCGGCAGAGTATGTTGGTAGCAAACTGCCTGAGCATATTGACGTGTGATGCTGATTAGCGGTTGCCTCGTGGCTGCTGTTAACAGTATCCTGGTTAGTAGCATGTGGGGATCCACCCATTAGAGCCTCAAACTGTCGCAGGATCTGGAAGCAGAAGATAAGCACACAAATGCAATCTAATTTTGAGCAGTTTCGTCCTATCGGTTCTAAAAATGTGTAACCCCCCCCCCACCCCTTATCTCCCTTACCTTGGTTGCTTTGTTTGCCACTGGCCCCGGAGGCCCCTTGCTCAGCTGGTGAAGTCTGCGTTGAGTAGCTCCAAACATTTGCTCCAGAGAGAGGAGGTCAGAGGTCATGAGGCACGCGACTGCACACAGAGCTCGCTGCAGGATTTAAGAAACAACTTTACAGCAGGGGAAAAATGACCATGAATAAAGCTTAGGAGTGAAGCATTGTCGTTGTTACCATTTTAACGGTGTAAGAGGGATCTTGAAGCTTGCTCGAGAGCAACTCCACCACAACCTCGCAGTTAAGAATGAAACACCTGACAGATGAATGAAAACAGAAATCAGGCCACAGCTTACAAAATATACCAAGTCAAATAAACCACTTCACAAGGGATGAGGGGCTGACTCTTTGATGAAGAGTTGACTCTCCTCTCTCGTGAGGAACACTCTGGAGCCTTCAGTCAGTCTGTTGATGAGTGCCATCTCCTGGCCACAGTCCCCCAGCTGCAAGGCTTCAACCCTGGAGACACACGCTGCACTTTAGCCTACATTGTTAATACGGCCTGCAATAACGTGGTCTGAAGTATGTCAACGTTTAGAGATGCACCTAACATCTTTAAGATGTTACACTGCGCTGAAACAAACAACAGTGGTTTAACAGTGCAACTTTGCCACTCACCGGTCCGACAGGTCCCCGCTGCTCTCTCTGCTCGCCCCCGATTGGCTCCCGGTACCAGCCGACTTGCTGCCCACAGACGCCCTGCTGTTGGCAGCCATGTCCTGAGAAGAGTTGTGAGAGGAGCTGTTGCCGCTGTCGGTCTCCTCCCAGCCGCCTCCTACCTGCCCGGGGCATCTCTGGGTCACTGTTGTGATGAGGACATATGAAAGCGTTGTGTTGTTACCGTCTCTTCGCTTAAAGAGGCTGAACGTAATTTGCCCGAGTTCAGTCCCATCTAGAATCTCGTATTGCCATCACAACAAAAGCGTCCGACCTTTTGGTTTGCCAGCAGGCAGGTTATAGGCACAGGCCGGCACGGCCACCTCTATGGGTGCAGACGGCGCCACCACTGCACGGTAATTGTTGTCATGGAGACGGATGCCCTGGTGCTCCGTCGGGGGAAGGACAGCGCTGGCCACCACCTCAGCAGCTTTCTGGATCTTATCCAGCAGTGAATCGCTGGCTGCTGAAAAGCAAAGGTGAAGACATGATCGCACAGAAATGAAAAAACAGAACAACTGGATTTGTACTTACTGGTCAGTGCGAGTAACTCACCTGTCCCCTGCTTCCCCGGATTGTATCCGAAACCCTGCAATCCCGACCTGTGGGGAGTTGCTGATCCCATACCTGAGCAGAAAGAAACCTCTAGTACTCTTGACAAAACACTGCTCAAAGATGGAGAATATCCTTCTGACAAACAGACATGCTTTTCGTTGTATGGTGATCTATCAGTGAATGCATTTTGTATAGTATTCATTTTCACATACTACATACAGGACAGTAAATCGGTAATAAATCCCTCGAACACTCCTGGAAGTTGATACATTAGCTCATTATCGGTATCGGATGATAAAGCTTTTAAAATAAAATACTAGCATATTAGATAATGGCAAATTTACAGTAGCCTATCCAGTGTTTAACATGTCACCTTGGAACGTTTTACATGCTTGTTGAATTCTTATATTTATCATTATTTTTAATTTTACAGCATCTATGCGCTGGCCATCATGGGTGTGATGATATGAAAATTCAGTCTAAGAGAAACTTGGCGTTCAAGTGTTAACGTGGAACTCTGCCCAAGCCAGATTTCTGCTTTAGCCACGTCCCAATTCAATTTGAGAGGTCTAATGAACCAGAAGAGGTCAAATCAAGTGGAGGTCGAATCTTAAAGTCAATCAACCTAAACAGACTTTGTTGAACATGTTGTTTCAGTAAAGGTATAGAATTAATAAAACGTAATGTAAAGTAGGAGAGTAGATTTCACGAATGCATTTCAGCACCAAAGATTTATGCAAATGATCACAGCGGTCAGGTCAGGCATTAACTGACCTTTCCACAGTCAGCTTTGCAGTACAAAGTCTATGTGATGTCTGACTGAGCCCTTGAGACTGTGACAGAGCAGTAATTGTCGATACGGTTCCTGTCACATAACTGTCTTGAAACTTGAACCCCCCCCCACCAAAAAACAAACAAAAAACACCACTGACACCACCCCTTGCCAAAACCACAGAACAATTAGCAAGTGTCTAACACGGCCATTGTGTGCTACTAAGGTGAAACAAAAACTCAAGTGGACATTGGGACTTGATTCTACACACATTTTCTAGAGTTCATGTGTGAAAATGGTTGATGACTGTGTAATTTAATGATGGCTGAGTGTGAGCACAGTAAATTAGTTTTTGCCATCACTCACCCATCGTTGGAGGGGCAACGCTGTGTGGTGGGATGCTGCTTTTTGTGGAAACTGCATCTGTGAAAAGTAATCGGGCCACATCCTAAAAAAAAAACAAAAAAAAAACAAAAAAAAAAAACAGCTGTAAAAAAATGGGAAATTGCCCGTCGTTGAAACCTAATTATGTTTCTAACAATCAGTCCTGCCGTGTGACTTACCTGTGCTGTATGCCTCACTTTCTGGTACAGCGCTGAGCCGTGGATGGGATCAGGAGGGCCACTGTAAACTAAAATACCCAGCGGCAAACCAGATTAATATTCACCTTATCAATCATCCACGCATGGAGCTGAATTTACAGTTTCAAACCTGATGCTTGCTGAATGAAGGTGGAGTTCCTTCTGAGTTCTGTGAGGAAATTATTTGAGCCATGACCACAGAGATGGACAAATATCTTCAGCACCTGACACACCAGAGGTAAGACCATAAAACTGAGTTGCTCGCAGACTGGAATGAAAGCAAAAATGTTGCACAACACCGAGAAGGCCATTTGTCGCTCTCACCTTAAGTTTGACATGACAGGATTCCACCTGCAGCCTCTCCAGAAGGTATTCCAGCAAACACTGACCACATCCTAAAGACTCATGGGAGATTTCTACAGGGTGACGACGGTTAAGGTTATAACACTTCAATACAGAATGACAACGGCACGTCTGAAATGGGCAAAATGATTTAAATAAACCAATTGTGAACAGATTAAAAAAGAAAAAAAATCTTCAAAAAGGTGGTAGATCTTTCTTAAATAGCGTTTTACCTCATTTAATTAAATAAAATCCTGCTTTTGTGTTATAAAACATATTTCTTTACAAGAAAAATGACATGTCAACAAGCTTTACTGTCTCAAATCTTACCATAAGTGGATCTCAGCTTATATAACTATAACTTTTAAAGTTATACATTTATCAAGCTTTGAACATGCATACAAATCTCTTCTACCTTCTTCTAGAAGCTATCAATCAAAATTAAGTTACACATGTGATATGAACCCATACAGTATTGGCAGCTTTGGAGAGGCTAGCAGGGATAGTATTGCTTACGAAGGATACTTCCAATCTCTTGGAAAAGGTAGCCAGGACAGGGGTTTTCATCATCTGCAGTAGCCTTCATCAGGGTGGGAACCTTGAGTTGGAGGAAGAAATGATCGACAGCCTGTATCACACAGTCTAAAATCCGTTCTGCCAAGTCCTATTTCCCATTACAAGTGCATTACCCATTAAGCGTATAAGCTTGACAAACAGCTAAACAGTAGTAATAGACATAAGGACTGTTTTTGACCTAAACATAGAATCTGACTTTGACAGATTCTCCAGTTTGACAGAATAAGCAATTATCCATGTTGTTAGCTAAGAGGCTAGTAGCAAGCTAAGGTTTCTCCTAACTTAGCAGTTTAATACAGACACGTCCGCGTTGTGTCATTCTCTCCACGCTCTTGCCACCTGTTAATTGCTTTGTCAAGAAGTAACGGCTTTGAACTTCCCTTACTTTCTGAAGAAAGGCTAATCGTTCCATAAATGATGCCATGATTTAGCAGTCCTAGCTGCGGGTTACTCATCTTCCTACTAAGGCAAAATGGTGAAGGCGGGGCTCCAAATGACAGCCAGCCAATCATAAAACAATAAGGAGCACCCCCTTACGTCTATTGGCTTTCAAGTAACTCGGTCAGACAATTGCGAATCATATTCCCACATTTTTGATTGACAGGAAGATGAGCGAATCATACTTCCAAATATTCTGCGTGACGCTTTAATGTTGACAGGGTCATCAATATGGCGCTGTCCGTTGTTTACAAGAATGCCCCGCCGACTTGATGAGGTGTATTGTTCCTTTAAAAATGTGTTGGGTTTTTTCGTGGATTTAAAAAACTAACTTGCAGCCATTTGCCTTGGAATTACCCCTTCCTTTCTATCGTCGATTGAAAATCCAAAGAACATCCGCTGATACCTGGACAGCACCATGTCGGGGTCAAATGCGTGGGGTCGTAGTCGGGAGAAATTGAGACTTTTCCCTGAAATCTTTGCACAGTGTGGAGATGAGGTAAGCAGCGACAGATGAAAGATGAGGGGATATTGCCGTGTCTTTGCAAAGTGATCTTGCTGCGGAAGTCCTTAACTGGTAATCGGTCCTTTCACAACACTTTTTGTTTGAATATTCTTAATCGAGCTATTGCGCTCAGGATTGTCTTGCTGCATGGCCCACTTTCTGAAAAGATTAAATCAACAGACAGATGTCCCGAGAGTTCCCTTAGAGTCCATGGGTATGAATAAAAACTCTTATTCCATCTGTAAAACAAAATCCTGGCCAAGATGCGGTAAAACAGGCCCAAACCATGACACTACCATCGCCATGTTTCACGGGGGATCCAAGTTGGTCAACCCCTCCTAGGAGGTGGTCGACCTCCTATTTGTTTCCATTGGTACAGTCTGTGGATTGTTGTGGCCAAGGTTCTTTTGGAATGGTTTTCTAACCATTTCCAGTGAAAATCAGGCTTTGATAGATCCCTGTCCTTTAATTAAAACAAACTGCTAATGGCCATCCCAGTGACTGAAAACACCCGATTCCAATTAGAATTTAAGTGCAAATTGACTGCTAATCAAAAAGGTTTGTTCTTTTTGCCACCCACAGATATCTAATACTGTATAGTTTGCTTAAAGGGATAGTTCGCCTCTTTTGACATGAAGCTGTATGACATCCCATACTAGCAATATCGTTTATGAACATTGACTTACCCCCCACTGCGTTCTGTGAGCCGAGTTCCGGCCTCGTTTTGGCATTGATGAAGGTAGTCCGGCTAGTTGGCTGGGGTTTAAAAAATAAAGCGTTTTGCTTCTCAAAAACAATATGCGTTCAAAAGAGTGATACATTTTCATCACAAAATCATTGTCCAGGAAAAAGTCAGACCTCACAATCGCTTGGCGCTATTTTCTCTCTTTCGTATCACTGCATGCTGTGTAGACCGTGCAGACCCCTGCTTTCGAGCAGTAAACACTGTAACAGGCGCGGCTGTACGGCAGCACGAAGTGATACGAAGGGAGAGAAAATAGCGCCAAGCGATTGTGAGGTCTGACTTTTTCCTGGACAACGATTTTGTGATGAAAATGTATCACTCTTTTGAACGCATATTGTTTTTGAGAAGCAAAACGCTTTATTTTTTAAACCCCAGCCAACTAGCCGGACTACTTTCGTCAACCCCAAAACGAGGCCGGAACTCGGCTCACAGTACGCAGTAGGGGGTAAGAAAATGTTCAGAAACAATATTGCTAGTATGGGATGTCATACAGCTTCATGTAAAAAGAGGCGAACTATCCCTTTAAGGGTCTACCATTTTTCCTTTTGCACAATATAACTAAAACACAATATCACATTAGGACGAGGAGTGAATGTTTTGGATCGTGTTATTCTTAATTATGAACCCACTTTTTCATTCAGGCAGCAGTGTACGGAAAATGTGTAGCAGCCACAACAATAGGCAGACAGGAGCTGAGGAAGGACCTGTGTGCTAGAGAGTTTGAAGCGCTGAAGAGCTGCTTTGTAAATGCAGTAAGTGAAGCGGTCAGTAATCCACGTATCGGTGTTGATGGGCATGGCTGTGGCTGATGGTCATTTCCTCTGTTATGTTTTTTAACAGGCCAGGAAAAGAGCCAAATGATTTCTTGCCTTTGTTGGAGCACCGAGTTCAACGGACCAACCTCGAAAGCTTCCATATTCATCTCTCGGAGAAGACGACAGTCTCAGAATGAACTGATAATTAACTGCTGGAGGAATCATTTCTGGTTACAACTGAGATAAACCACAATGTACTGCTATGATCTTTAACTGATACAGTTATGTAATATAGAAAAGGAAATAAACTATTCCATATCGGTTTAAACAGCACAGCGGCCAATGTAGAGTTTTTATTTATTTATTCTTATCAGCAAGATGTACAGAAATACATTGCACATAGAAAAATACTCTCTCGTACAAAGGTCCAAGATGTTGAATTACTAACCGATGAAGGAATTTTCAGAGGAGCTGCACTGCCAAGAAACGCCGAGCTTTCCTTCCACCGTCCTCAGCGTAATTTTGTCACCACTACTGATTAAAACGAGAGGTTTTGGAGAAGAAAGGACCACAAAGTACAGCAGCATATGGATTGAAAGGCACTTATAAACGGACAAGGTGAAATCATTTGTAACTAGTCATGAATCCAGATAAGCTGCTTTGTTTGTCGAGGTTTATCAAACAGTAAGGCTACACTACGCACCACTTTGCTCTAGCGCGAGGTTAAATTCAGTTACCTTCAACTGAAATTGGAGTCAAATGAGTTATCAAGGGACGTCCACCCACATTACATGTGATCTGTGGTCACTGTAAGTTCAAAGCAACCCCACATTACAAACAGATGTACAATATCTACATCAAAGTAACACATTTAAACTTCACAAAAAAAAGAATAAAACGCATACGGATGGTACAGAGGCAGACTCCATAAGCAGCTCGATGCAAAACAAATTAAAGTGACACAAATACAAACACAGTATTCGCCCAGTCAATATGCTCCATAGATATGATTTGCATAGATGTATTTACATGTCAACAGTGACAATTCTCTGCTGCAAAGACAAAAATAAGTTAATATTTACACACACTCTTTTCTCTTTACAAAAGACTTTGGGTTATCTCCAGAGTTGCACAGCATCAGCAAACAGAAAATGTTCTGGTCCATAACATCTTAGAAGGCAAGAGAATGTAAGGCAGCTAAATAAATCATGGTCCACAGTATTAGGAAGTTCTGCATGTGTACGTGTGCTGTCAAGCCTTTGAATAGGAATGTGTACGTGTGTTATTTTGCCCCATCATCCTCTGAGGCCTGTTTAATCTGCCGTGAGTGCACCATGGCCCCGGCCAGCAGCTGCTGCTCCAGCGCTGCGTGCAGGTCTGAGCCCCCCAGCTCCAGCAGGGGCTCCAGCCCACGAACCCCCCTGGACACTCCGGAGTCCTCCAGGGCACCTGCAGCCTCTTTGGGTCCCAGTGCTCTGCGCCTCCGCCTCAGATCCGTCTCTCCCTGGTCCCTCACCTTCTCATGGGAGCCCTGGAGGTTAGGCAAGGCTCTGTCTTCCACCCTCTCTCTGGAGTCTGCCCGAGCAGCAACGTTTTCTTTGAGGTCTCGTCCGCCGTTCTTCAAAGCTTCACCATCCCCTTGTGCAGCTTCCTCAGCTGCTTTGGCTTCTATGGCTCGCTGCAGCTGGGCCAGCCTCTCTCGAGCCTCCTCCACCTGCTGCTCTTTCTTCGCTCTCTCGACTATTTCATTGTCTTCTCTGTGCAGCTCCTGCTGGACCCCGTCTTGAGTATCTTTATCCTGTTCAAGTTTCTTTTTGTCCAGCTTCTGTTCTCCGACCAACTGCTCTTTTTTCTCCCTTTCCTGTCGTTCAATATCCACTCTTGCTTGAACTTCTTTCTCTATTCTTTCCTTCTCAGCCCTCTCCTTCTCTAACTGCTTTTGTATTGCCAATTTTTCCTGTCTATCCTTTTCCAGGCGCTCTTTTTCCAGTCTTGCCTGCACTTCTTTCTCTATCCTTTCCTTCTCTAGCTCCTTGTCTCTAGCGATTGTATCCTTTATAATCCTATCAAGTTCTTCCTTCTCCAGTTTTGCCTTAACTTCTTCCTCCAGCCTTTCTTTTTGAAGATTTTCAAAGGTCTCCTTTTCTTTATCAAGGCTTTTGTCATCTTTTAGATGTGCAGCGTGATCGTTTTTTTCAGGCTCAGGCTGATGGTCATCTGGTTTCTTCTTTCCTAGCGGTACACCCCTCGCCCCGAGCTCACTCTGCTTATGAGAGTCTCCTGCAGGTGCAACGACATCCTCCTTATAAGCTACTGGAACAGCCCCGACTTGACCACCCGCATCCCCAGCTGGAGCCTGATTCTGGGCGACAGCGGGAGCCGCATCGCCTCCAACCTGCGGAGCTCCAGCTAACTTCAGGTCTGCTGCCAGGCCAGCCTCCTTGGGTTTCGCTACTCCACCTTCCATCACATCCAAGTGACCCTGGACACCTTTTTCCACCTCGCCATCAGCAGCACCTCCTTTAAATTATTAAAACAAAAACATTTGTCACATTTAAATTTAATGCCGACTGATTTCTGCCACCTGTTATGGCGGGAAAACAGTTACTTTTATACACATTTTCTAAGTTCAAACCATTTCAACTTGACAGCTTGTTAGATTTAATGTATAAGGGTCAGGTTATTGCGTAATAAGAAACGATGTGGCCTCAAGCGATGGGGATATTACTGAATACTGGGGTGTTTATCGCGATTAAATAGCTTTATTACCTCAGGTAAAAATGGACAACGGTCTTGAAACGGCTAAACTAATGAGATGTGACTAATCTTTTGTCAGGAAAAGTCAAAAGCATTTTGGGGAAAAAAAATCCAAAGAAAAGGTTCGGTTTATAGTGTTAAAGTTGTTGTTGCTGCCAGAAACCCATTATCCTCCGGTGCCACCGCTTTTCAGAACTGCAACCTCCCTGCAGTGTACACAAGTAAGAGGTGTTAAGTGCTAAGGGATGGCAGCAAAGGTAAAGAAGGCTTTCTTCAAAGGTTTTATGGAGAGTTTAAATGAGAGGGACTCTTGATGCAGCAGATGGGCGGACCCGTGCTCGATCACTAATGGACAGAGGGCACCACTTTGTGCCAGGAGGCAACAAGGTGGAGGAGCAGTGGTGTGGGCATCTAATCATTCAGCTTGACCTAGCTGGACCTTTTCAGGTTAAAGATTGACTAAAAATCCACTCCTCAACCTGCTGCCAGTTTGTGCCACTCTTTGAATAAAGTATCTTTCCACAGAGTGTTCAGAAAGAAATGCTTTATTACATGCATCCAAGATGACAGGAAAATTACCAGCCCCTATTCCCCTACTGGACTTAAATCCTTCCTCTGCGAGCCATCCAAAACATGGACTTAATCATGACCACATCAGTAAACTGACACATGAATGAAAGGCTAACGGGACACATGAAAAGGAAGACTGTCCAAAAACTGTCATTTCATGTTATTCATTCTGAAAGGGTTCATCTGAAATGACTGAGAGCATTGTATATCTGCTCTTACTGAGCAACACAAGACGCCTAAAAACTATTCACACGGCGTATATACGCACCAGCGGGCTGTTTCTGGTGGATTTCCTTGTGTTGCTCTTCTATGACAGCCAGTAGTTTTTCCTGTTGGTCCAGAAGTCTCTTCTGTTGCTCTTGTTGCTCCTTGATCACCTGCAGCAACACCGCATGGTCGAGCTGGCCCTCTGTAGAGACAAACAATACATCTAATCAAAGCCTTCAAGCTAAGTAGCAACCTTCTCATAGAACAATGCAATGGTTAGGAAGCCTCTGGGTGGGAAGTGGAAGACAGGAAACAGACAATGTTCCACTAAAGATGGATCTAAACTGTAGCCTTAAATCTGAACTGGAGTAGGTAGTCATGGGCAGCAGTGGACAAACACAAACTATGTTAGAGGGCAAAATGAAAAGAAGGGGGGGTGTTACAATAGCACATGCTGAATTCACATCCATCTTAGTAACATGACTATATGTACTGCATGTACAGGGAATAATCAATTAAAAAAAAAAACATTGTCCGCAGTGTAAATTTTGGAGGGACAGACTGTGATAAAGAGAAGAGAAGACAAGACAAGGCAAGAGGGAATTCATACCTGCGACCAGCTTTTTTATCACTGTGATTCGAGTCCGGCAAAGACAAAGAAAAAAAAAAGAAAAAAGAAAAGAAAAACAGATTGAGAAGAAGAGAAAGAGGGGAAAAAAGTAAACAACACAATATCGAAGTCAACAAGCCATACAAAGACTGCGCAGAGCATCGAGAGCCAGGAGATGAAAGGAGGCCGACGCTCCCGCCTTTCACACCTTCATAAACGAGCCGTAATAAGCGAGAGCAGGCGACCAGGACGTGATCGCGTCAGATAAAACAAGCATAAGTGAGACGAGGGAAAGACCTCAGAAGCATCCAGCAGACCAGAGAAACACCACTGAAAGCCTTTTTTTTCCTTTTTAAAACCAATTCAAGGAGAAAATGCTTTTTACTAATCAATCCACAATGACTACTGAATTTTGATGAGCTTATTCCAAATTAGACACTGTTATTCATTCATTTTTGCAATCCTTTCTCCAATCCGTTCCAATCTCCGTGTTCAGATTCCTGCTTTGGGAAAAACTTCTTCGTACTACAGGGCTTTCTGTCGTGTGCACAAAGGAGGGAAATGCAGGGCAATAATTCCCATCACAGCTTGTTTACTTACTTTAAGTGGATTTGATTCCTTCTGTGAAGAGCTCTTGCAGCACTTGTAGTGTGTGTGTGTGTGTGTGTGTGTATATATATATATATATATATATATATATATATAGTAAACACATATTCAAAATCTTTTTAAAACTTACTGGAGCCAGGGTTCATACACTTTTTCACCAACTTTTTTCCATGACTTTTCCAAAACCTTTTACTGAATTTCCATGACCAAAAGACCAATCGCGTGCGCGCGTATTATATACATAGCCTATATTATACATAATATATATATATATATATATATATATATATATATATATTTACGTATACTATAGGCTATGCTTTACTATAGGCTATACGCTGCCGTTATACTATGTTATACTACATTAATTATATTCACTTTTTTATTTATATTATTCACTTGCCTGGTGTAGGCCTTGAGTCAGAGATGAAAATGAATAGGCCTATAGGAAATTAGGTCGTGAAATCATCATAAAGACAAATTTGTATTTATATCAACATACGTATATTGTGGAGATAAATATAAACAGGGTTCATACATTATTTCATCTGTTTTTTTTCTCCATTGGCACTATGGCTCTTCAAATGAGGGGCAATCCCAAATGTACACACATACGGACACTTCCTCTCTCCACAGCTGAATCTCCTAGCAATCTCGCTGTCGGGGAACATAGCGGCGAACAGCTTGCTTGTGTCTTCTGACGATTTGTATTTTTTTTCGTTTCGATTTAGTTTTTTGACTCGTGGATCGTCGTTTGCCTTATTGAAGAACCCGCGGCACTACTGGATGGCGGCTTGTCTGTTGCCGGTGTTCTCACGAAAGCCGTTATTGCTAGGCTGCTAGTAGTAGCTGAGGCGATTGCCTTGTGTTTCTTACCACTCAGGTGGCTAACAAGGGCCGCTTCGCCCATATTTGAAACATCGAACGTTTTTTGTGACAACTTGCATCGGGCACGATTCTGGTCGTCGTCCCTGGCAAGCCATTGCCGGTAACTTTCTTTTGACAGCCACAGATTATTAAAGCTACACTTCCCCGGCATACTGTAACATCGCCCAGCATCACGCTAGAGTGCGCTTGAAAACATTTCCACCCAAGACAACTCGTGACAATTTACATTTTATTACGGCGCATCAATTTTATTAAGATAATCGATTAAACACTAGATATATACCATTACTTTTCCAAAACTTCTCAACAAAATATTTTTTTCCATAACTTTTCCAGGGCCTGGAAATTTATTTTTAAAATTTCAAAACTTTTCCAGGTTTTTCATGACCGTACGAACCCTGTGGAGCTCTGACCTCTTAAGACTCTTCCCCTCTCCACCCACCATGGAACTGGGGAACGTTGTGCAAGAAACTCTTAGACCACGAATGGTTTTCCACAGCATGTCGCAGGATTTGTTTGTGATAATGTCAGCGACTTAAAGACTTTCATTACTCAGCTTTCGATCAAAGGTTTGTCATCTACTTACCGTCCATCTTCTCGTCTGCCGCATCTTTGCCGTCTGCGGCTGGAGCCTCGTCTGCCGCGAGATGACGCTCTTCTTCGGGAAGTGGAGCTAAAAAAAAAAAGAAAAAAGAAGAAAGAATCACCAAAAATCTCTAGTTCAGCGTCGCACATTTCAAGAGGCGTCTTTTTTCATATTGTTGCCTCAAACCAGTTTCAAAGAATCACCTTTTCCTGCAGAATCCTGAGGTTTACCCACTTTATCGGCCGATGCTACTGCAGCCTGATTGGCTGCTACTGCCGCAATCCCTGCAAGAGGATCTTTAACAGGGTTGAGCTTCTCCACCTCCTTTAGAGGAGCCACATCTGGCTCTGCAACTGGCTTGTCCTGCACCTCATTGGCCAAGACCTTGCCACCCTGTTCCGCTTCCTCTTTCCTCACGGCCGCTTCTGCAGGTTTCTCATCTGTCTTGTCGTCTTTTCTGTCCTCTGCCCTCTGAGCAGGACCTTGCTCCACAACTCTTTTGACTTCTCCCTGAACACCTCCTGCCGGAGGGACAGGCTGCTTCTTGTCCTCCTCGAGCTCTGCGTTGTTCTTTCTTGAGTCTACCTGGACCTCGTCGTGGGGATTGGGCGGTTCGTGGCGATGGGCCTCTGCCTCTGGCATGGCGATACCTTTGGGAACAGACGGCACTGACTCGACACAGCTCAAGATCCGGTCGATGTTCCAATTTTGGTGCAAGTTTTCTTACCAGCGCCAGGACGGTCCAACTGCACCACTTCCTCCTTCTTCCGCTCGGGCACTTCAACTGGTCCTTTGATCTGGGGCGGCTCCTCGTTGTCCCTCGGCGCAGGCTGCGCCACTTCTACAGGTGGAAGGTCGGGCTTTTGTACCTCCTCTGGCCTCTTAATTGGGGAATTGTCTGAATGCAAACAAAACACAAGCTATTATAAAAAGCGATTACTGCCACTGGATAGGGCTTTGCTATGAGGACATAATTCCTTTTGCTAGATTGTGTCCCCCCTTCATAGAAAGACAACTAAATTTGTGAATCTTTTAGAGCTCCGACACTAGAATATTTTTTACTCGTGTTAAGTATTGTTGCTGGTTAACTTTTTCCTCAAACTACAGTCTAAAAAGAATAGGAGACATTACAGAACCTAAATTACAAAAGAATGCCTGGGAAAGTGGAATTTCTTGATTGCTTTGAATAATATTTATCATTAGTTGTTCTTTTATACATTAATTGCTGCCATTAAATAAAATGGGACATTTAACTACAGGCATGTATGCTGACAGAGTGGGCTTTTAGCCGTTTTCTAGCTTTTGATTTCTATTTCACAAAGATCCACTAGGTGGCAGCAAATGCCACAAATGGTAGGGCTGGCGTGGTCGATACCAAACTGAAACTGACGAACAGGAAACAGGTGCAGAAATGGGGCCCATGTGGGCTTCATTTGGAACAACAAAGGGGTGAAAACATGAAAACAGAAGAAATAATGCTGGAGGGAGACGTTTCCTGACATCCGTGCACAGGTTAAAACAAAAAGAACCATGGTGTAAGAGGGGGGAGGCAGTGAAAGGTGAGAACGGGGAGCCGTCAGGATTCCCTCCATACCTTTCTCGTTTCACCCAAAATCTGGAAACAATAACTTAAAAGGTTTCCTCCGATGTCTCGTCCACATGCGTTTCATCCTTCCCCAAACCCACATCACCCCCTGCTCCTTTATTCAGCCACAGCTTGCAGACATTTTATGGCTGCCACAGGAGATACGGGAGTAGAAGGAGGTGAAGACAATGTATTTTAAAGGGGAGGGTGGATGGCAGAAGAAATGAACAGAGACAGATAGGAGGAGAGAAATTGCTGGAGTTTGAAGGGCATCAATCTAGCTTCATCAATGTCAAGCGCATAGCGATGCTCTCAGATATTATCAAGAGGTTATCTCCTCACCCTGCCTGTCTGTCTATCAGTCACTCTGTTTGTCTCCATCTTTTCTTCTCAGAGAGATAACAGAAACCCTTTCTTGTGCAGTGGCTTTGTGTCTTTGTTTTAGTCTCGCTGGCCCTTTGCTTCGGGTTCACATTCTCTTCACGCTGCTCATTTAGGGTGCTGCGGCAGTCCGTGACTTTGAAAATAAAACAAGAAATAAACGCGCCTCTTGTACTGCCGGTGCATTTTACATGAAATGATTACATGCGGCACCGCTGTCCAATCTCACACACTGCAGACAACCCCCGACTCAGGTAAATGTTTCTATGGCTCATTAGTAAACCACTTTCATTTACAGTCCATCAACTGGGTAAGTGTCTGCCAGCCATTAGAGAGAGTCATGATCTTTACCGTGTAGTTCAGGAAGGTCTGGTAGCAGCAGGCTGCTCTTGCCAGGTGCCGGGGGAGGAGCTCGGACCTTGTAGTTGGGGCTACTGGCCGATATTGATAGGGTGGTAAAGGTGCTGACCAGCAGGATTCCAAGGCCAACAAAAAGCACCAGCTGCAGGGGAGATGCACAACAGGTCAGAAACGATAACTGGGCATAATTTTATATAATACATAATTTTGATAGCACAGTAGCGCAGTAGGCTTTGAGGCACCTGAGAGATGAAGCCATTCTTCTGGATCCTTCTATAGATGAGAGCCGGACATATGAAGCATATGAGGCTGCCCATGGTGGCTCCAGTCAGACCAAGGATGGTCTCCACTGTTGAGCGAAAAACACAGCAATAAGCACTGATTCCAAATGAGTCGTTTCTACCTCAGCGTATAGCTCTGCAGATGTCGTGTGTTAGGAATGAGTTATCTGTTCAAATAATTATACCAAACATTATAAGCCATTATCTGCCTCTCCAGCTGTTGGGGTTATGATGCAAACTCGACCGGACAAAACTAAACATGGATAAGCATCCAATCTGCCGAAACTCGGGAATCTGCGTCCATCTGAGATACTGTTCAACACTTCTACAGAAAGTCTTCCCCAGGTCCAAGCTCCTTATTGCGAGCTGCATTCGAACCAGCCAACCAGCCTGTGGCATGCACAGCTGGCACCATCCATAGCATGCTGCTCCTGGCACTGAGCCGCGGGCCCTGGCCCCACCCATGCGTCTGTGGACCGGCCTGCTGGGCGTCGAGCCCGGAAACCCATCGTTCAACCAGAGGACGGACACCATATTGTTTCCCTCAGATTTAGTGTCCACTCTCCCAGGGGTGCACACTTCCTTTCTCTTCAGTCTATTAGTCTGATTAGATACACAAAGACACAAACAACGCACTGCGTGCGTGTCTGTGGGAGTGTGCGCCTGTGTTGCCCCATTCAATCTTCAAAAGTTTGTCAAACAGCCACCAAATTACACATTGAATGAAATGTAAAATAATGCTAAAATAATGAAGAAACGTTTGCACAAGGGCCACCAACTTAAAGAACCTCACAGAGGTTGTGTGTGAGAGAGAGAGAGAGAGAGAGAGAGAGAGAGAGAGAGAGAGAGAGAGAGAGAGAGAGAGAGAGAGAGAGAGAGAGAGACTGGAAGAATAATAGCCCCATCTACCTGTCAGCCCATCTAAAAGGAGATAAAAGTTAGGGCCCTGATTTAGGGACTGTGTTAGAGTGTGACAGTCACTGACTCGTAAAGTCACATTCACACACATCGTAAAGCTCCCCAGCTACCCCGCCCACATAAAGGAGCACATGCACCTTAAAGACCTCCTGTGAGCTGCACACACACGTATAATTTCAGTCCATGCCCAATCGTTCACAAGCACACATGCACGCAGGTCGTACCGTTGGGGATGAGAATGCCTCCCAGCATGGTGCCAAAAACAATGCAGAGGGTGATCATCTTGAAGCGCAGAGGAGGCATGTAACCCCCGGCAGCAAACGTTCCATCCTTCTGCTGTAAAAGAGAAGGGAGAAAAGGGAAATAAGAACAAAAAAATAAATCAACATCGACTTTAACCAATCTCCAATTTGTTATCGACTGAAGTATGCCCAACATGGACCGTGTCAGAAAACTTTAAGACATTCTGCCGCTTTCATCTTCCCCTGGAGGAGATGGTCGTACATACAAGCATAGCAGAGATTACCGCACAGATGTTGTCTTCAAGTCACCCGAATGGTGACTTTGTCAGATGATCAGAGCGGATGATGATGAGCAGAGCGACAGAATGAAAATGTGACTGCAAGTTAACTCGTAGTCTTAAAGGGGGGAGGTTCAGTCACAATTTCTGACGTGTCTATCTGTCTGACACAATTTAACAGAAAAAAAGATGTGAATGAGCACTATTTGGTCTGTATTAACATACACTTATAATGGACTGTTTTTGGTGTTACTGGCTGCCTCTGCTGTGGGCTGAACAGAAACTGCGAAGCATGCGCTGGATGCTCGGGCCCATTTGAGTCTAATGTCCGGCTTTGAGAAGCACGATTTTTGCTTGCCGTTGCTGTGTTTCCATATTACTTTGCTTACGTGCAATGCTACTGTGAACCATAACATGTTGAACGTACTGGGATGCAATCGCGCTCATAATGCTCATATAATAACCAGTATTCTACCATTTGCAAATAACTGGAAGTTCTTAGGTGTTCTCTCCTTTTCATGACTCTGCCACTCTGTGTATAGATTCAGTCTGTTCAATGTTTTTGCCATCCCCTATTAAATTTTCCGTGTTTTATGTGTTAAAGCTTATTTCAGAAAAACGAAACTGACGTCGAACATCTATTCGCTCGCTGTGTAAGCAGATTTACTGTCTTCGGTTTGTATCATTCGATGCAGCGTCACAATAGCCCCTGCTGCCACCTCGTGCAGCACCGCGAGCTCTGCACTGATGCACGGGGCCGCAAGCAAACCATGTCTCGCTTTATTTCCCCCTCTCTCTAACTGAGTGTTGATACTGGCTATTACAACTCACATTCGCAACCATTAACTCTGTGGATCACAGCCGCACAGTAAAAAAAAAATATATAAAAAAGCGAAAGAGGGACAGGCCAACAAGAAAATAAAACAACGCAAAGCCAGATTTTAAAAAGCCAATAACAATACCTCCAAGGTGCGGAGTCAATAAGCAATATTGCCAAGGGTAACAGCATGTTTGAAATCTTGAAAACGGCAACTGTGAGAGTGGCTGTTACTGTAACATCAAGGACAGCCTGAATGTGGACATATGAGCTAGCCTCAAACTTTGTATCCCAACCTTCATCGTTCCAATATCGGCACGATTTGGACACAAGAGCCATTTTCGAGCATAGATTTCTCTCTGATGGGAGACATGTAAACAGTCTAGAGTATGGCAACCCAACCGAAGCCCGATGGGCCCTGTTGGAACCCGACGGGCCGGGCCGGACTCGGACAAAAAAATAGAATGTCTTGTTGGACTCGGGTCGGGCTCGAAAGCAAGCAGACATCGTGAAAATTATAAACAGCCAGAGGACAGGTTTCAGTTCATTGCAAACGTCAGTTTTTGTGGTAAACATAAATAATTGAATATGCATAAATGAAAATGTTGGTAGGCTATTCGTGCCTCATGCCGTGCAGCATGCATCTGTGTGCATCTGTGGTCTGTGCATGCTCGGTGCGCACGCACGCATATCGAACATTCGAACAACTTTACATTAAACACGTGCGATCAGTGCAGCCGAGCTCAGTTGGCTGGAAGCGCTATGGAGGACATTAAAAGAAAAATAGCTTCTGGAGAACTGAAAGTCGTGGAAAATGAGAGGGGGAAATCCACTGTGTGGAAACGCTTTAAGCTATAATGGATTATGGTGGATAATGGTGCGCTGTCACCAATGTGTATTTACTGATTAGGGTGCGCCGTTTTGCGTTGGTCACTGGTCTCGGGCTTCCGGCGGGCTCGGACACAAATATTTTAATTAATCTCGGGCTCGGGTCGGATTTGAGAACATTTCTGTCGGTTGAGGGCCGGGCTCGGACAGAAAAATCCGGCCCGAGCCAGGCTCTAAAACAGTCCTCGTGCTGTTTATGCGTGGTACAAACAGGAAGTGTGTGAGTGGTCTTTGAGCCCACCTGCTGCTCAAAAAGCATGGTGTTGATAGCCTGCCGGCATGGCAAGATCATCATTGGGAATCCAACGGCCACGGACATCATGAAGCCCACTCGGATCATTTCTGTCACCAGGTTGGACGGGAAGTTCATCAGCACGTTGCCTGCAATGTTCTCTGTGAAGCTGACGTAGCCAAAGAAGCCCACCTGGTCGGCAGAGGGGAAGGGGACACAAAAGAGAAGAAAAAAACGACACAGAAGGAATGATGGAGGACAGCAAGTTCCCAAATAATAAACCTCATTTTTCTCATTTTCGTTTTTCCAAATGAAATGTAAAGGTGCAAAAAAGCAGCGGCTGCTGTGCGTAGAGGTGCGACTCCACTCACAGTGATGTAGAAGATAGTGACCACGTTGAGGGCCGAGGTGAAGATGGTGCTCATGCGTTTGACAGATGGCTCATCCAGACTGTCGTATGTCGGCAGCACCTGCCTGTGAGAGACAAGCAGCCCTAAACACCACACTCGGCGTGCCCACACACTGATACTGTTGTATATATCATGCACCGTCTGCATTATCACACATAGCTACAAAACTCTCCGCCAGAAGGACGCACTCTACCATCCCGATTTAGCCCGGAGGTCAAGGAGTGTAGTCCTGCAGATGTTCGGCAAATTGAGTTGTTCTAGTTCTGCACCAACAGCTGACTAAATGACAGGCTTCACGGCCACTTACTTCAAATATGGTTTAGGAAACCACTCTGTAGAGCTCTTTAATGAGCAGCCATATGTGGGCCCATTTGTGCTGCTCAGTAATCAAATGATGCATCCCTTTCTTCATCTCCTAGTCACCAACAAACTCACACCACTGATTTGTTTTCCTTCTTTTTTTCTTTTAATTCCATGACAGTTTTAACACCGTCACTTTAACATTTCAAACGGCAATTTCTATTGTCTACTACTCTGTAGTCCGGCATGTTCTTTCATTGACTGCGAGTGTATTCACGACAGTGCCCTGCCAGCTTTGGCAAACATGTCCAGCCCCAACTCATCAACCTTTTTTTTTTTGTTTTGATGTCATACAGTACTACATTGACTCTGAGCCACTGTTTGCTTTGTCTCTCAATTGCATTACCCGATATACTTAGAGTCTGTTTTACCATTTTGCACTTAATACAGCAATCGATTAGATCAGAGATTTTCAACTGGCCTCTCAGAGGAGCTGCAAACAGTTTCAGAGCAAGCTCAGTGAATGGAGGTGAAGAAAGATTACATATGTTGCAAAATCAGTCGGGAGACATTTTACAGTTTCCGGACTTAAAAAAATTGATTATGACAGACCTTCTCCATACACGTGAGGGGTGGAGCATCTTCTTTTTTTTTATTTTTATTTTTACTTTAGTGCATAACTGATTGCAAAAGTAGGCTCCCAAAAACCCAAACATCCACAAATAGTGTAGTTTAGATGCACTGCGCAGCAGGTGCGTTAACATAGCGGTTGTGTGACGGGCGGAACATGCGTGAAATGTAATGGCAGTGGGGGAGGATGTGCGTTCAAAGTGGGTGCACTTCTTGCATGTGTGTGACTCGGAGTGGGTGACAGTAGTCAAGGCTGGCTGAGGCTGAGCGTGAGATTGCATGGGTACGGTCGAACACTTCCTCCCGTTAACTTTTTTTCCCTAAGCTCTTTTCCTCGGCCTCCATGAGAAAGTCACGGAGTTGAGGAAAGACCGTAGGAGAAATTTCCAAGGCAACGAGAATCCGACCGCACTTACACTGAGCTGATAAATATTCAACAAAAAAGGCCTGAAATGCATCCTCAAATGCAATGTTACCGTGTTGTTACACGGAGGCCGTCTTACATATCTACATGAAAAGACATCGTATAAATACTAACGTGGTTTACAAAGGCACAAAAGTTCAATATATTGCTGTCACAGGCTTCTCACTCTCACCCTCCATTCCAAATATCTATTAACACTAATTACAATTAGTACGAGAGGATGAAAATAATCAAGTGTAGCATTGAAAGTTGCAAGTCGCAGGGAATTGTCGGAAGTAATCGTCTCCTTTCTTCCAGAAAGGACAGTCCAGGGTTTCTTGCTCAAAGGAGATAATAACGGGAGCACCCGAGCTCCGTTTCCTTTGAGCAGCTCTCAGCGTGGCTGCTACTTATGACACTTCTGGAGTCATTTCATTCAGTTAGGAACCTTCGTAAGCAGAAAGGACTACATGACCGGGCCCCATTGTCTGTCCGTTAAGCCAGATGTCTGCCCCCCCTCCATCATTTCCTCCTCCGTGCCAGAGGTCCATCGGCGCATTAACCAGTAAATTTACAGGCTTCATATATATAACAGCGAGTGCCTGACAGGTTTTAGAGCATTATAAACTTTCTTGGCAGAGTCTTTTTGCTCGCCTTCTTCCTCTCGTACAAAGGAGGAGCCACAGAGACGAGATGAGAGAGGGAGCAAGGAGCCGTAACTTTCTCTGGCCCTTGTTCTCCCTCCGCATGTCTCACTTTCACACACTCTGGTTTTACTAGCGAGCAGTGTCCCATGATGCTATTCCCTGACGCTTGTTTAATCCACGAACCGGTAAATCTTATGGCCAAGGTTAAATAAAACGATGTATGGTTAATGCGGAGCCAAAGCTTCTAATGGTCACCCAACAATCCTGACTCAGAGGCTAATGTCCTCGCTACTTAAAGGGATAGTTCGCCTCTTTTGACATGAAGCTGTATGACATCCAATATTAGCAAAATCGTTTATGAACATTTTCTTATCCCCCACTGCGTGCTGTGAGCCGAGTTCCAGCCTCGTTTTGGCGCCTGCCGCGCCTGTTACTGTGTTTACTGCTCGGTCTGCACTTCGGTCTACACAGCACGCAGTGATACGAAGCGAGAGAAAATAGCGCCAAGCGATTGTGAGGTCTGATTTTTTTCCTGCAAAACGATTTTGTGATGCAAATATATTACTCTTTTGAACGCATATTGTTTTGAGAAGCAAAACGCTTTATTTTTTAAACCCCAGCCAACTAGCTGGACTACCTTCGTCAACGCCAAAACGAAGCTGGAACTCGGCTCACAGCACGCAGTAGGGGGTAAGTCAATTTTCATGCACGATATTGCCAATATTGGATGTCATACAGCTTCATGTCAAAAGAGGCGAACTATCCCTTTAACAACAGGAGATGCGATGGAGAACGTCTTCCAAGTAGAGGAGGGAAATGCTCACGGGTGGGCGGCATATCAGGTCAGCAACTTGAAAATACAGTGGCATGCAAAAGTCTGGCCATCGCTCTCTAAGTCGGTGCGTCTGAAAACGGCTGCAAGATGCCGAGGCCACGCACCAATTTGCAAATCTCAAAACGATATTCGATTTTCCACGGAGCCTAAAACAATACGGAACCGTTTGGAGACGGGCTGCCGCCCTTAAATTCAAGATGAGCTGAAATTTTCCACAGAACAGAAAAATGTTTCACTTTCATGAACTGATTGTCTTTCTAAAGTTCTGTTGTAGCAAGTGATCTTGGTTTGGGTGATATTCTAATCCTTGCATCCCACTTTTGAACTGATGGAGGAAGTAGCAATCTTAAAACACTTTGCAATCCCTTTATAGGCTTTTCCTCTTAGGTGGACAGCAGTTTCTGTATTTGTCAGTGCCACTGCTTAGAGGAGACCACGGCTGTTAATCATTGGGAAAAGGTTAAAGAGTCAGACAACTTATCGAGCTTTGAAATGTGTCCTGTGGGCCTTCACTGATGATGTCTGGGAAATCTGAAGCCAAAGCCTTCACAAATTAAGCCTCGACACCTTTGAGGAAGTCCCTTCACCGCACTTATTCCTTTTCCATCTCTAACACTGTGCCTTCTGGAGATCGCCTCCCTTTTTAACGATTCATATTGACGCCGTTTCAGTCAATACCGGGGTGCTCAGACTTTTGAGTGCCACCGTATCCTGACTGTGGCATTAGGGAAGAACATTCTCGCTGCACACGTTTCTACTACATCCCTCTGCTATGAGCCAACTGCTCCAGCTCTATTCAAACGTTCAACCCCCCCCCCCAAAAAAAACAACAGAGCCAGCTCCCATTTCGTCATAATGGTGATGTTAAGTAATGCTTTAACTGAAAGTAAACACATTTCATGAATGTAATAAAAATTCAATGTGCTGAGAGCTGTTTAATCAGCCTGTGAATACATCAGTGTGTCTGTAAGATGGCCGCATTCCAATGTGTTGATTAGTGGTTTGGCTTAAGCTGCCTGCCGCCTAACGGAGCGCTTGCCTCGCTCAGCCTGACCACAGGCCAAGAAATCACCCAGCCAAATATCACTTAGCACAACTAGTGGGAACTGACGCACAAAACACACAAGTACAACAAGCATGTACTTTCTTCATTTTGGGCGACATGCACATGCCCAAAACGCCACGATGTTTTATTGGCTTTGGCTGTTTACATTAATTAAAGTCTATTCTCTAACTCCGGACTACAGTCACCCAACAAACGCCACCACCACTACCACCACCCAAACGTCTGGCGACCTCGCCATAACAACTCTTTCCTCACACAGCATTCTAATCAAAGATGAACTTCATCCACCAAGATTCCAGCTGACACTTCATGCTAACCACAACCCAAGAGCAAACTCAGAGCAAGCGCTAAATCACAGAGGACAGGACAAAAAAAAGGGGGGTGATCGAGCATGCAGAGGGATGAATGTGAAAACAATGAGAGGAAAATCATAATAAAGAGAAGCGGTGATTAGTGCAATTTCTGCACACACAGCGGGGAAAGTCAACGGAATGCAAAGGCAGGGTTTCATCAGCAGGTCTTCATCCAAGAATAAGAATTTAGCAGATTTTAATATTCGTTTAGTCATTGAAGAAACTGTCCATGTCATGGGGAATTATTTTTGTGATATAAAGATTAAATCAGTTATTAGTCATTGTTTAAAAAAAAAGAAAGAGAAAAAAAAAAGAAAAGGGATTTGTGTAGAGTTAATCCAATGGGCAAGAATGAATGCAACAGTGGAGCTGAAGAAGCCTCTGACTGAACACACTTTGTTGTTTATTGTTTATGCTATGGAGAGGATTTGCAGTATTGTTAATTATGTTGAGCAGCTTTAGCAACACTCTTTGCATAGTCGACTCCAGGGGCTGAAAAGCAGTCCCCAGCACAGAGCCGGCCTCCTTTATCGGTTCGTTTAGAACTCAGATTTCAGCTTTTGAGATGGGTTTCATTTCAGGCGTCTGCTCGTCTCAAACAGCCAGATTATGCTATATTCCCCAGCAGTGCAGGGAGAAAAAAAAAAAGAAAAAGAAACGAGGAGTTGAGCGGACGAACAGAAGTTGAAGTTTCGGGTTCATTCTAGAGAAGGCCGACCCCATGATGGAGCAGAGATTGATGAGCAAACCATGAAAAACATTTGAGCCAAACAGGTCGCTTCTCTTTGCAACAAGTTATGACTTATCATGCCATCTCCTCATCAAAGCAGTGCTTCTCTTTACATGACAAACTCACCTCAAACCCTTCACTTTGGCTTCAAGGAATGCTGTGAGTATACATGTACTTATTGTGATATTTGCTCAGTTTCTATTTGCAGCAGTGAAAGGTCTTATTCACAGAATCACTGAGTGGATACGACTGGGAATTACTCAGCACATACTTTAAGGACTACTGTCAAGACTGTATAAAATCAATGAGCGCCTAGCTTAAAAAATTAAAAAATTTCATAGCCTTTTTTCACATGATTTTCATTACATGATCCTGAGCGAGTGGAAGGGCGTGAGGAGTACTTACGACTGACAGGCGAAGGCCATCCCACAGATGGGGAGACAGCGAAACATACCCTCCCAGCGCACCACATTGACCTGCCCTAGCCACCAGCCACTGAGCAGCCCGTGTTTGAACGAGGACAGCACCACCTGAGGGGAAGGAGGCGGGGAGGGAGGGGGGTGGGGATTATAGCCCAAACCAAATGAATACAATTGGAGGGAGAACATGAAGATGGAGCTAAACCCATGTTGATAGCTCACAGAAAGATGATGAAAGCACTGAATGAAGAGTGAAAAATCTGGGAAAATGAAGAGAGGGAAATGACAGGAAACCCATAGTGGATGAAAAACCTGTATAGCTGGGGGAAAAAACAAAAAACAAAAAAAAAAAACTCAGTGATGAAGGTGAAACAAAATGGATAAAATCAAAACTCTAATGGAAAAATAAGAGCCATATGGGTTATATAGACAACGTCACAGGTTTTTCACCAGCATGTGTTTCCTATGTCTTGCTCCTTTCATTGCCTGGAAAAAAATCCAAAACCCTCCAACCTGCCCCGCGCACACCCAGGCTCCTCAGTCTAGGTGTGGGGCAATGGTCAGAAGGCAGCCAAGATTAAACTTTCACTTCAGCAAGTTATACCCCTCTGCCTTATTACTACTGCCACCAAAGACACACACACACACATACATATAAAGAAAGTCACAGAGCTCAAACAGCTCAAACCAAACCAGAATTAAGGGATGGGGATGAGTGGAAGAGGAATGGGCAGAAGGTTCAGGTAGGTTGGAGGAAGGCTTAAGGAGCATGTCGTTGCACGGCAAACACTGGGCTTCCTTCACTCTCCGCCCCTCCCCCACTGCCCTGACAGTGCTGTTATTTTGGGGGTGGTTTCCATGGTTTACTTACGGGTGACAGCAGAAGGTTGTGGCGATTATGGGCAGGCACTGAATGACGCCCTTGAAGCACCACAGGTGAACCCGCTCCACCCAGGAGCCTGAGATTATGCCGTAGCGCAGAGATGACAACACTATCTACGGCACCAGAAGCAGAAAAAGCGGCGGGAGGGAGAAAGGTTCGCATACGTGGGGTGAGAGAGGGTAGTAAAGGAGAGTGGAAAGGGGAGAAGGACAAGAGTGGAAAAAGACGAGGAGAACCAGGGAAGTTACAATGAAGAGAGAGTAAAGAGGAGAACAATTAAGGGTAGGATGAAAGAGGGAGGGAAGGAGATACATCACTGTTAGAGGGTCAGGGGTCTGGGCTGGGCCAGGGGCGGGCCTGGATCTAAAGCTGGACACGCCACAACACTGTTCTAGGTTAACAGCATGCTAAACATGTACATGTCACATCACACAGAGAGGATATCAGCAGCAGTTTGAAGACTGTTTAAGCAGAACTGCTGTTCTGTAAAACAAAGCTGTACACACAAAGTCTGTGTGCACATTTAAAGAGTAAATAAGCCAAATCCCATGAGGCGGAAAACTGCTGCTCGACTGTCTCAGGATCCACCTAATTACAACAAGCTAAATACAACAAGCAGTCACTCCTTTATTGGGCTACTTAGCTGGCATATGACTGCATTGTTGTGTGCCTTCTTCGAGTCACCGTTACCTTGGTGGGGGCGAGTGTTTTAATATACGTGTATTAGCACAAAATGTGCTCCATGCAGAGTATGCACAAACAGATAGAGAAATCAACAAGTTTTTTTTCCTTATGGAGCTATGTCCAAGTAATCATCAGGGTTATTAACCTAAGAGATAGTTCAGCAGCCATCTGTGATAGTGATGTTTCAGTCAGTGCCAACCCATAAAGGTAGGTAGAAACAGGAAACTCATTCTGACTGTAGAAAAGACTACAATACTCACTGTTCTAATGAAAAGAAGAGAATTAAAATATAAATATATTTGACAAACGCTGCATTTCAAAATGAGAAAAATTAGTCAGTAGGAAGTCTGTAACAAGTGAGGAAGATAGACAATTTCTTTCGTTGTTACCGGCCACCTGAATTCTATTTGCTTTGCACTTACTGTGCGTAAAACGTCTCTAGTGGCCATTTCCAAGTGGCGTTTCCGCAGATAATAGCCCATATCTCAGTCCATAAAGCACAGCAACTGTTTTCTGCCTGATATGATTTAGTGCGGATTTGCTCTTTAAAAGGAGGAGCAAGACAATATTGTGTAGGTAAGGAAAACATAGTTTCTTGTACAATGGAGCAAATAAGGAAGAATCCACATGTGGTGCGACAAAGTAACACTTGTCCAAACAAGAAGTTGAGAGAGAGCAAGACAAAGCTAAACTGTAAGTTGTACAATAATCTGTAATATATATATATATATATGTATATATAAATATGTCTTCAAGGAACACATAACTGACAAAAACTGAGAAATTCTAAAAAAAAAGTTTTTAATAAACATATTTCTTGTTCAAAAAGCTCTTAAGTGTTGAATGCTGCGTGAATATGTTACTGATAACTTACCACAAAATCTGTCAGTGGGTGGCACCAGCAAAGATTAGTTTAAACTGGTTTCAAAACTGGTATGAAATGATGAAAGCCAAAAGCAACAGTTCTCTTCAAACCTCAGTTTAGTTTGTACTCTGTATTGAATTAGCTTGGCTGTAATACTCAGAAATTTTAACCCCTAGAATCCCTGCCTTTGGATGGTTTGGTCCATCCAACTGTCTCCTGAACTGCGAGCAGAGCGTCTATAGCCGTATCAGAGGTAAACTTAGATTTAGATCTGATCAGCATTCTTTTGATTTTTTTTGTGACAATACGGCCTCATACTCAAGAGACTGACAGGTTTCTTGGTGTGATGCGCAGAGTGTAGCTGTCTGTCTGTCTGACAGCGGGCTCACCGTGAACATGAAAAGGGTGTAGAAGATGAGTGCCATGGCTGAGAAGGACTGGATGGACGACATCATGTTCCTCTGCAGGCTCAGAGGGAGCACGATGAACAGCGACACGGCGACCAGCAGCAGCGCACGGAAACTGCCCGTCACCTTAACAGGACGAAGGTGATAAAAAAAAACACAGTTTCTGTACATTTGCTGCGTGGTGTGAACTGTTTTTGATGATGCAAGAGTAAAATCAAAACAAGGTAGAGGAAAGTCAAATGAAACCCAAACATCTTGATCATATCAATGTAATAAATATGCAGGTACAGAAGTGAATTATATGAATACTGATTCCAAACCTGTAAACCCAACAGCTGAGCGAAGAAATTTGAGCCCAAATCAGCAATGACAACATAAAAGGCTATACAGGTCCCCAACATCAAACCGATCATACTGCAGGGAAAGAGAGAGAGAGTGACAGACGCATCCGTTATCTCCGGCTAACATTTCAGGAGCAAATGCCCCGACCCTCCTTTCAACTCTTTCATCTTTACTGTATTTACCTTCTACCTACAATGGAAACCCAAAGAAAACAAAGCTCAATAAATGTTCCAGTATTCTCAGACCTAGATCATTCATCTGCAGAAAATACGAAACACAAGAACACGGGGTGTGCTGTGAAAAGAACAGGGACACTTGCCTCATCTCCACCAGTGTTTTTCCTGGTTTCCCATAAGCATGGAAAGCTGCAGAGAGAGAGAGAGGAGTTACATCAGCGTTAACAACGCCAAGACACCAGATCAAAACAGCGTCACTACTTATCCAGCTTTCATTCCATTTGTCTATTTTGCCAAAGCGATTCCGGCTGCTAAGCACAAACTCCCCTCTCTAAACTGAGTAACTGTAAAGACATAATTGCTGGCCCATTCCATCACGCAAAATAAGGACATTTAGCAGTTATTTACACTAGTCGATATTTTTTTACCCACCCAGTCCGGCGTAGGTTCTTCGTTTGGTGTTGCTGGCCGTGTGGACCAGGAACATGCAAGACTTGTGGGTCATCCATGAGCAGGAAAACAACAGGAGGGTTCCCAGCACAATGCCACACTGTGAGCGGAGAGACGGAGAGTTAACACTCAAAATGTTGTGTCAAGGTCCCCTGGCTAGTTCGAAGAGATAACACTTCAAATTGATTCTGTTTTTGATGGCAAAACTCATTTCTGCTTCTGAAGGGAGGCATGCCGGAAAAGGGCTGAGAAATCTTTGCATTACCTTCACATGCTGGGCAGGGGAATATTATTTTTCATGTGTTTATTGATCGGAAAAGGGCCAAACTTTTTTAGAGGAAGCACACGTCGCATTTAACCCCATTGCTTATCTTTCAAATAAACAAGACGGAGCTACTGTTAGGAAGGAAGTGACATGCTTCAGAGGAAACAGGTTCCTGAAATCACAATGAGATGACAACGATCTGAAGTCCTCTCCATTCTCTATCACGCTATTCTACACAAAGGGGTCCTACGTTATCTTGCCAAAGGGTACTTCAGAAATGCTTTTGCAGACAAACACCAACAAAAGAATGTTAGCTTTTGTGCCAAAACTTCTTTGACAACGTCCTAAGAGCCTGCTAATGCAGAATCAGACCAGATGACAGATTGAGGTTTATGATTAGTAAAGCATTCACAGATTTAATGAGGAAGATGCCAAAATATAAAGGAACACAGACAGTCATTAAACACATTTTCCTTCATGCTAATGTCCTTATTTGCTTGAGTACACAAAACACACAACTTGCTGCAAGTTACAGTTCAGTTGCTGTGGAAAGATGTTAGTTGATGCACATATACATACATTATATACATATCTGTTAGCATGTATATAACATCTTTCATCTGATCATTTAACAAGCTATCATGTGTTTAATTTAGGTTTTAGAGGATATGAACAGCTACATGCAGAGTGCCTACTAGGAAGCTGAAATGGAATAAAATAAGGGCAAACAGTTAAAGACTTGTGTTTCTGAAACAACTACTAGCCTACTGTCAATACTGCAAGTTTAGCGTTTAAAAATAAAGTAGTGTTTTACAAATAAACGGCCCCATAGTGAATATCATTGAAAAATTTGTACTTGAGTTTTCACGGTTGTCTTTAGACTATTTGTGTCTTAAATGCTTCCTCCGACAAAATGTGTCGAGAAATGTGGTCGAGTTTCGAGGGGGAGGATTTTGCGAGCAGCACCTGCACCTCCGCGGGCGCGCGCACAGCTGACCCACCTGTTTGAAGCAGAAAGGCATGGTGAGTACACTGACTCCGACGATGCTGTTCACCACGTTCATGATAAGGCCCCAGTTGGACGCCGTCATTTTGAACTACTACTTGATTGTTTAAAAAAAAAAAAGAAAGAATAATCCAAAAAAAAAAAGAATAAGTAGGCTAATTAAGACAAAAACAGCGCTGAGACAGGGGCACTTTGAATACCGCCGGTGAGTTGTGACGGTCTAATCTTTGGTCCACACCAGGAACTCGGTGGCTTTTTTTTGTTCCCCAACTCCTCCGTCGTTCAATGACGTGGCGCCAGGCGCACTGGAAGCAAACAGAGATAACCCAGTCAGACACACTTTCACCTTTCTTAGCTTAGTAAAATACCAACTGACACAACACATACACAGCGTCAACTACAACGTAAAAATAAGTGCATACCGACAAATAATACGAGTGTTATAGTTACTGGCGCGTAACCGTCGGTGGTTTCATTAACCTACCTTTCTCTCCGCCCTCCGCCTCGCTGTCCTGTTTCACGTTATCATCGATAAGCTCGAGACGTCGATCACTGGTCGTTAATAAGTTACTTATTCCTGTGTGAATACGTTACAGGTTAGTAGAAACCCTGTAAGATAATAACAAACTCAAGCTGACTGTTTTTTTTTTCCGAACGAGTATCCAGGAAGTACAGATTACAGTCGAGGAGGACAGAGAAGACAACGCAGTCCGCTGTTTTCAGGAGCGGTGAAACCCTTGGGCGCCTGCTAGTGGTAACGAGAGGGTAGTTTGAAATCCACTTCTCCACCTCACTTGCCTCTGTTTTATTGTTATAATTTTTTTGTAAATATGAGTCAAGGTATTGCTGGGAAACAACCTCCTTGGACAGAGGGGTAACGATGTACATCTCCCTAAATAACATTTCTAGATATTCAGTTGGTGTCTGGATCAAGGTAACTAGTTCTTTACATTATTCTTCCACTAAAATGATGAGAATTAACTTCCACTGACGATCATTTCCCAATGCAGATTTGTCTGATGGTTTCCTTTAACCGCTTAAAGCTCAAATAGTTTACATGGTTTTGTTATCGCCAGAAAAAAATGGAAACGTATATATATTTGAAAGAGCGTGCAGCATTTATGGACCGTCTCCTTCACCTTCTCATAACCCACGGGTGCATTATCAAATAAAATGCCTGTGACAAGGCGTGTGAACTCATCTGTACTCATCACACACTCACAACCCCAAACCATCCTAAAAAAAAAAATACTTTTTGCATCTGATTGAGTTTATTGTCATTTCATTTAGTTCTTGTGTGTGTGTGTGTGTGTGTGTGTGTGTGTGTGTGTGTGTGTGTGTGTGTCTCTTTACAGTAGCTTTATGTTGCGTCTTTTTTTTTTAAACTCTTTGTGGATGTTTTGCCGAACAGTTTAGTCTTGATATATCTTTGCAGCAACCGTTTTGTCTCCTCATGGTCACGATATATCTATTTCTAATTGTTCATTTTATCTTCGTTTTTTGGTGATATCAAATGTCAGTGTTTTTGTTCATTTTGATCATCTTCCATCCTCTATATATGTGTGGTGTCTGTCGTCATTTTCTTTGTAGTTGCTTTGGGTCTCAGGGTTGTGATTTTTATGGTTAATTTAATGAAGTTGTTTTTTTGTCTTACCCCCCCCCTCCACTCGTTTTGTTTGGGGGCACATATATTATATTTCTGACATAACACCAGGGGGTCTATAACTCCTTTAGCATCTGGAACCACTGGTCTCGTAACTGAAATCTAAATGTATTTTTCCAAGTAGTCCGGTGATGCATCGGTGCCAATCTGTTAATTCCTTGTATGGTATTACATCAGTCACATGGGATATTTTATGCAGCATAATTGCTTTGACGGTTGAATCTTTGAGAACATTTCTTGACGTTGTTTTTGTTCCTTTTCCCCTCGGGGACCTTTAGGTGTAAGTGAATATTTTTGAATGGCTATATTTGCCTAACTAAAGGACTAACAGACATGCTTAAATCCTGTTTTTCCAGAGGCCTCATATATTCCTTTCAGGAAAAGGAAACAAGCAACAAAAGACTAAAACGGAGCAGACCAAACGTGGATGACGTCGGAGAAAATACTCAGCCTTGCACCTGAAATGTTGCTGGCAGTGGCCTGGTATATTTCCGTTAGCTAAAGTGCCTGCCTGGTGCCCTTTCTGATACATGACTATTGTGTTGTTTGACCAGGAAAGAGAAAAAGGAGCCTGGGGTTGGACAGAGGGGGGGTTGACCTGAGAGCTTTCCCCCAGCCGGGTGTGTTTTCCCCCAGGGATGAAGGATTTTCAGAAGCAGGGATGTGATGAAGCTTTCAGAGGCAAAGAAGGGGAATTTTGAATTGCAGAGAGAGGTGTGTGTGTGTGTGTGTGTGTGCGCGCGCGCATCTAAGCAATTTTTGCTTTTAGTATCTGCTTCAATAGCTGCTGAAAACCCTCTTTTACTTGTGCGAGTGGCCTATTAATTTAATCCTACATGTTTTGTGGAGTTTTCTAATTTAACACCACAGATTTATTTTTTTTTCCACAGCGCTATTTTTACTATCCATTGTTTATTCTTTGTGATTTTTTTTTTTTCTCCCCCAAAAAGCACGTTTGTCTGCCTTTGTTTTTCATACAAATCGTTTAAATAATGTTTATTGCTTCATCTGTGCGTGCGTGCGTGCGTGCGTGCGTGCGTGTGTGTGTGTGTGCATATGTGTATGATCAGAGAGGTTAAGACAGGAAAACCCTGGCCATTGTGCACCAGTGACCCCTCAAAATCAATGTGACAGACCGGTTGATTGGCTGGAGGGTCCTGTCTCTCTGCACATAATCCCTCAAGGTAGACTTTCGGCCAGGCCTGCTGCGCCTGTAAGTGTGTGTGTGCGTGCTTGCACGTATGTATATGGATGTATTTGCGCTTGTATGCGTGTCTCTCTGCACCTAATCCCTCAAGATTGACCAACGGCCATGGGATGGGGTATTAGAGCAGTTACAGGGGGTCAAGCCTGCTTGTGTGTGTGCATGAGAGAGAGTGGGAGAGGGCTCGAGTGTGAGCACTCCTCCACAGTGGTCCAATTAGACTGCAGAGTGCTCATGTATTTCTATGGGACTATGTTATGTATAGAGGCAGTAGTCGTTTTAAGGGGCTACGGGAGGGGCAAATTTTAGGGCAGATTTGGATGGATAACCTAGTTGGGGTGAAATTAGACGCAGGCATCTGGATTTGACCTCAGGCCCTCAGCGTGACCCCGGGTCACTCGGGGGTCACGGGGCACAAAGCAAAGCGCTGACCCTGCACAGGTCAAGCATGCGGGCGGCTGAAAGGACGCCTTTGTGGGGTCTGGCATGCTCACTATTTCCCATGAGCACCAGGGGACTGTGTCTGCCCAGGAAACTGAACCGGAGAGTGGGCCAGACAAGGTGTGGACGTGCGTTACTGTGTGCGGATGGAAACCATAATTGATTTTTGTTTATATTTCAAGGTTTTTTTGGGGTTTTTTTTTGCCTCCTGGTTATCACTGAATGAAGGATTCTCCTGACTTTTATTCATCGCCACATGACTTGGTATGTGTTTATTTGATTTAGCTAATTTTGGGAAGACTTCGGTGGCCTACAGAATGTCAGCTTAAAACTTTGCGACTCCAATCCATCTTCCAAATTCCAGTTGAGGGATTATTTGGGGGCGGGGGGTGAATGATACCCTCTGGCTCCTTCCCTTGAATATTCTGTCCAGCTTTTCTCAGTGTCTAAATATTTGACATTTTAGAGATACACCATTTTTTACTTCTATTTGTGTTTGTGTCAGAGGAAAAGAGGGATGGTTCAGATTTTTGGATATGCCGGTGGTTGTTGCCTGTGTTCATCTGTTAGCGCCTCCTTAATGAGTGCATGCACGCTGCCTCCAGTCCTGTGTGTGGCCCTGAGAGAGGGAGACCGAAGCCCTCTGCTCCAGTAATCACATTTAATTACGCAGCAGCATTAGACGGCCTATGAATAGGGTTTTTAGGCAGGCCTCTCATACAGAAATTGGCTGCATCCAGCTGAACATTGCCCACCTTTGTACTGCCCGTCCCACTATATTCTATTAAGACTTTGTCATTTGACCATCATCAAAGCCCTGCGGTCCAGCACTAACAACTGCCGGGCTAATGCTACACATTAAAAACGGGAAGGTAAAGGGAACAATAAGCATTTCCTTGGGTGAATGGGTTGCGTCTGCCCCATTAATGAAGCAAATGGACCACACATTACAATCCATCCACAATTACATAGCACCTAGAGCTGCAGAAAAAGGAGGCATAGTCTCAAGAAAATCCTCCACGTCAGGCTGTCTGAGATTGAAGCAAACAAATCTGTGGGTGCTTCTTTTTTCCGATAGTAGAAGAGGAATTTACTTTGTTAATCTCCGGGGGGGGTTCTTGCACTGTGAAATCAATTTAGAGAAGAGCATTTTTAAGATGATAGGGGATTTTGTGTGGCAGAGAGGAAGATGCCAAGTCACCATCTGCACCGCTCAGCTCTGCATGGGTGCATGTTCGATGTGTGTTTACGTGTTGATACCGACATTAATCTTTGTGTTTACATGCGCCAAGGATTTTCAGACAACCTGGTTTCTGGGAAGTGCATGTAAAATCACACGGTTTACACCTGCAAACGCAACATGTTAATTGAAGCAGTCACAAAGCAGTCTGGGCACCATTTTGTTTGATTCAGTTTTTTTCCGTGTTATCTGTTGCTAAACATGAAATACTCTTATTGCTATTACTGAGTGGAAATCTTGGATATAATTTACGATATAATCATGATCTGAGAGGAAAAACCCGGGTGGTAAAATAGCTCATACAAAAGTTAAGTATTGCTTACAGCTACACAGCAGAAAAATCACACCCGTAACCTGAGAGCACCCTTAAAAAAGGTTGCCATCATATTGTAATGCTGAAGTAACGTGCAGCGCTGCTAAACATCTTGTCACTCTCAATGTTTGCTTTTAACTCACTTCATTTGACAGCAAACAAGACCACTTTTCTACTTTAGACTGACACACACACACTGAAATAGTGCCCAAACTGACCATAAATCCAGAGTACTTTTAAAAGACCAGATTCATAAAGAGAAGAGGTGATAGAGCAGCACTGATGGGTCAATATGGCCCCTGTCCCACCACACACACACACACACACACGCGACTCCAAACGCTCAGTTGTCACCACAGTAAGTACATCCATACACAGTCCGCAGTCACATGAGAACACTCTCAGTCAGACTCATACATGCATATTGAAGACATTTCAAACCAGCCACACGTATGGTGCATACAGAAGCACATAATGTGCAGTATGTGCACTCCTGCATGTGTGTATTAACACACACACACACACCCACACACACACAGAGCCGGAGTGTTGTGAATGGTGTGTTTGGCTTGAACAGAATGACTGTGGGGATTCATGCTGGGTTTCCTCTATTAAAGTCTGCAATAAGGCTCACTGTGTATGAGAGTGCTGACGTCTCTGCCCACCTCGATGATCTACAGCCTGCTTGTTCACGCTAAATTCTCTACCTGTTCCCGATGATCTATAGCTCCAGGGGATTTTTTTTATATGCCATATACGAGCATTTGTGTGCATTTGTGTGCGTTTAAATCAATGTTTGCGAGGGAGCGTATCCACGTGGACGTGCAGCTGCATGCTCCACAGCCTCAGTTCGCAAAGGTTTGGGGTTTGGCACACAGAGGGAGGGAATTCCTTCAGTTTCGGTCGGAGACAGAGGAGGGTCTCACTGATGACTCCGAACTGCTGCAAACTTTGGATGGGGGGGTGGGTGGGTGGGTTATAATTTACAGTCTGAGCGGGCCGCAACTGAGGGGGACAACTGGTGGAAACGGGCCTGCCTGTATATCTCCCAGTAATTGACGGCGTTTAAGCCCAGTGCAGGGTTCTCCTCAGGTTCCTCTGCTGCTCTTTTCTCTCCGGGAATTTGCAGCTTCTCGGCCAGAAATGGGCTTGTCTCTTGAAATGCTGCTTTATGTGGCTCCCAGGTGCCAGCAGTATCATTAGGACTTTAAGAGTGGTACTTAGCACATGAGCAGCCAGGTCCTTACTCCACGAATTTTAGGATTATTCCTGTTTTTTGGGTATTCCCCCCCCCCCCCCTTTTTTTTTTTTTTATTGCTTTGCTGATTTATTACTTTCAGAGACAGAGTAGATTGGAGCCAGAGCGTCCTTGACAAATGTAGAAGAAGTAAAAAATTTGAACTGAGCGTAATGTGCTAAAAGAGGCTGGGGTGGAGAGTTCTTCTGTTTTGCATTCAACTTGTCATGAACATTTCCAAATCACACAAAGGAGTATCTTTCGCGTAGAGGAGCAGAATACCGCGGGGTTCAGCAAAAGCAAGAGCTGTTGGATGAGCAGAAATGACACAATAATCTTCAAAATTAGCAATGGCGTTTTAACCCCTTATCACAAGCACAAGGAAAGAACAAAGTAAATCAATATTTAGGTAGGCAAGCGAAAGAGACACAGAAAATAATCTGAATGAAGACAACAGCTGTTCCTGGTCGATTTGAACAATGAGATTTTGCTTGTTTTTACACTTAAAATAATACATAGATCAAATATACAAGTGTGTGAATTCGGAGAGGTAGATTATCCATCTGTTTTCATGAAATACATTAAATTCAGTCCTGCTGGCCACGTTAGAATAAGGGCAGAAATCTCAGGTGGAACCAAAATGCACCACAGTTTATTTTCCCCTTCGTGAGGATGAACGCGTTATTTTCTAGTTCCACCTCTGGGATGTTGACGCTTCACAACGAAAAACATGAGCCAGGATCATAGTTTACACTGAGGCCCACAACTTTGAATACATGTCAACATCAACACCCATAACATCGTGCCACGGCAGGAAAAAAAAAAAAACAGCTGCTGTTATTGCTCCTGTCTGTCTCTTTCTATTTTCTCATCTTTCTTAACTCTGTGTATGTGTTTGGATGCAGACCCCTACCCCATAAACAGGAAATATTTCTTAAATCCATAGCAAATAAGACATGGACACAGGCATCCAGTTATCAGCACAAATGATGGGCTGGGTTTCACAGTTTGGGATGTTAAATCAGTCCAACAGACACCTAAAAACTACACCCATGGAGATTCACTTCTCAGTGACTCAAGTCTGGAGATTATTTTTCAAGGAATAGTTAAACTTGCTGTTTTCTGCATAGTTTCCCACATTCCTCCCATTTCTATTTTTCCTTGAAGGATATGCTATCCTCCTTCCCTCTCCCCCTTTTTCACATGCCTTCCCCGCCTCTGCTTGTTCTCCCTTCCTCTTCCTTTTCTTCTGCTCTCATCGAAATTCAGCTGTGTAATTCCCTCTCCGAGGACACCATTGATCTCTCCCTTCCTGCGTGTTTGAGAAGCACTGGGCGGGCAAAGCTCGGATTTTGACGTTGGAGAGGAGCGGCCTGGAGACAGTGCGAGGAGAAGGAGGAAGAGGAGAGGGAAGACAGAAGTGAACTGGAGAGAAGGAAAATGTCCAAAAGGGGGAAATATGAGGGGAAAAAAATAGAGAGAGAAGGAACAGGAGGCAGAAGAGATGAGCCTGACCCACCCCCCCTCTCTCTCTATAGTTACTGGAGAAGAAAAGACACGGGCTTTCCTCGTGATCACATCTTCCGCCCCTCTTTTTGAAGCATGGAGAGACAAGAGAGCAGCTATTTACTGGAGCCCACACATAATGGCCACTTTTATTTACTTTCATCCATTTAGCCTCTGCCAAGGACTCTCCAGTATGGGCCAAAAACAGAAACCCTAGGTCTTTTACAAAGTACCAAACACCCCTCCTCCTCCTTTTCCTCCTTCTCTCTCTCTCTCTCTCTCTCTCTCTCTCTCTCTCTCTCTCTCTCTCTCTCTCTCTCTCTCTCTCTCTATATATATATATCTATATAGATATAGATATATATATAAAAATACATGCATGTGTATGTATATTTATGTGCGTATATGTGCAAATGTCTGCGTTCTGTCTATATTTGCAGATATTTAAACCCAATCTTCCACAAAACAAAGAATCTAAAGCAGAGAGGTGATCTGCTTGACATGTGGGCACATTTATATCTGACCTGCCTTCAGTCCTCCTCCAGGCCAGGCCACATCTACACACGCACACACACACGCACACACACAGACCCCGCTCTGACATCAGAAAGGTCACCAATACCATCCAAGCAGTGACAGAGCTGACCCTGTATCCTGAGGCGGGCCTGACGACCAGCGAGTCTTGAGTTCACCGCTGACCTTTAAGGGAGTTTCATTGCTGCCAGACTTAAAACTACAGCTCACCAGGAAAATTAGGCCATCTTAACAGAACCACTTCTGTTGTTTACAAAATTTCCCACATAGAACTAGTAAATGTAAAAGAAAAAAAAAAAAAAAAATTCTAAGTCTTTTGGTTGAAGCTTCCGGAAGCTATTTTTCTCTCAAAATTGAAAACATTTCTTTTTTCAAGCAAATTTAGAAAAATACAGATGTTTGTCCAATATAACTTAAAGGAGGAGCATGTAAAATGCTAGTGTTGCTGCTTCAGCTTCTTTTTCTGAAATATGTTTTTGTATCTATGAACGGGATAAGGCAGGTATAGAAAATTAATGGATGTTTTTGGATTATTAGTTTAAGTGTGAAGTTCATTTTGCAGTCACACTTCAGTTTAAAGTTAGTTTCCAACAATGGGTGTTAAAAAAAATAATAATAATAAAAAAATAAAATCAACTGCGTGAATTTCATGAGCCTAAAATCAGCAGTTTAATGCCAGCCTTTTTATTTTATTTTTTAAGATAATTTATGTTAAGTAGATTTAATTAAAGGATAAATTTAAATGGTTGAATTAAATTATTTAAAACTGTGTCCTCAGAATTTCTTTTGCTTGACCAGCGAACAAAATCATTTCAGCAAAATGCTGTTAGAATCGATTGATTGAACTGGATTCAATTCACTTTTTCTGTTGTATTTTCCTCCTTAAAATCTGAATATAAGTTGGAATGCAAAATGTTCATCGAAAAGTAATTTTTTAAACTTTTGTCCTGAACATAAAACACCATTTTGGTTCAGGATCCAGTTGTAATGATATCGTAGTATTTAGTTGGTTGGGTTGATGACCGCCCTCGGCTTTTAAAATAACTTTAGTTTGAGCGACAGTCCACTTCTACTGTTTATCTTTTTTGCAACGCGTTGCCCACCGTGTAGCTAATCCTGACACTCTTTGTCTTTTATATACAGGCGCAAAGACAAAGTCAAAGAAAAAACCTAAACCTGGTCATTTAGAGGCCAAAACAGTCACTCTTCTCTCTTGATGTAACATAAGACTTTCTGCAGCTTTTGGAGTACCGAGCCACAACTTCACTTCCCTGTATCTCACTTCTCATCGGCTCGTCGGACTCTTCACCGTGTAAAACTGCATCTGCTGTGTGACTGATCGTCCCGCTCTTGTGCCACACTTGTTTTCCTTCTGCAAAAAGAGAAGCCATTTTCTCTCAAATGAAACTCACAAGGGGCCGATCACAAGACAGAGCAGCGTGTGTGTGTTTCTCTCTCTTCCCTTTCCTGTCTCGTTGTTCTGCCTGTGTGTGTGTGCTGACAGTACAGTGACAGATGCCCCTCTTGCCCCGTGCTTGATGCCTTTAGTTAGGGGGGCCTCCTGCATTTAAAAACAAACAAGCTGCCAGTTAAAGATCATCCCTTATTTCTTCTCAAGTCACTCAGTGACACACAAGCACGCGAACATACCCAGCGTCTTTTAAAAGAAAGCCCTGCTCTCTATATTGTATTTGCTAACCAAGCACATACTGCACACACATACACACACACACACACACACACACACTCGCAGGCACGCACCAGAGGCTAACATCTGTAAGGGATTTGTACAGTGAGATGATAGCCAATAATAAGTAATGTGAACATTTGAAACTCATTTCAATCTCACTCTGTGTGACCCTGAACCAGGTCAGAGGAAAATGCGTGTGTATTTGTGTGCGTGTGTTTTGCAGGAGGAAGGAAGAGCCTCCATGCGTGTTTACACAGCTCCAGTGTATTATTCATACATGGTTGCAATATGACAAATCCCAGAATCCCACAGGTGTTCCCAATTCCCGCTCACTGTGATGGCCTCACCTCAGTGTCCCCTCTCTCACCCCTCACCATTTCCCCTCAAAGAATAAAACACACATTCAATCAAATCTCACCCGCTCATTCAGATGCATTAATTGGTTTAGTTAATGAGGCTCCTTTGATAATTCAGTGTGGTTTAGTGTGTGTCCAGTAGGGGAGGCTGTGGCACATCTTTTAAGATTCTATTCCTTGCATCTCATAACACCAAACCAGCTGATCTGGCTGGTCAGAGGTCGGCAGACAGCCTCTGAGAAACACCAGGCATTCCAGTTGAGCTGATTCAGAATTCAACGGACAAAAACCTGGAGAAGGGCGGAGATGGCAGGAGGAGAGTGTGAAGTCGGCGTGGCGGATGAAGTTTACACTGACGGAGGATGTGACTCCTCATCTGTCCGCCTCCTTCTCTGACCTCTGACCTCCAGCTCCTCCTCCTCCTCCACTTCTTTTTTTTAAGGGCGGCCAGTTGCATATTTCGCCATTGTCATGGCAACCGCGGTTTGTTTGAGACCTTGACGAGATCATCTCTTATGTCACCTGACCTCACTCTGAACCCACGCACACATTTCTGGCGTGATGTCATCTCAAACGGGACCACCTGTAAATGAAGCTCCATTTTGTGCTGCGCGGATGCGTGCCGTTCGGCTTTATGGGTGTGTGTTGAACTTACGTGTGATTTTTGTGCCCTATAGAGGAATGTAGAGGTAGAAAGTGTACGTGCATTCTGTGTGTGTCCAGTGACATGTAGGTGAGGCTGGGGGAGAACAGGAGAGAGAGGCAGCAGAGGTGGCATGTGACATGTATGTCAGCAAGGGGTGCAGGAAGGTGGGGAATGAATCTGACCCTGTCACACACCTCCCCACATAAACACACACACACACACACACACAGTGGTAAATGCACACACGTTCACATCTGGTTTGGTCATCGGTCCACCTCTCAGTGGACGCGCCCCTCCTCCAACACACACATTAATTCCCCCTGTAGTGCTGCTCCTCACCCCTTTCTCTGTCACTGGCAGAGTAAACCCACCATGTGAGAATGATGAATGGGCTATTCTGCACCGGAAGCACACGTTGCAAGCCTCCCCTGCCACCGTGGCCCTGCTTCACACACACACCTGCACACACACACACACCCACACATGCTCCCTCCCTTGATTTCCCTCACCCTCTTCAGTCTGTTATCCTCTCCCCTCCTTTTCTCCCCTGCTGACCTCACAGGCCTCCTTCCTTCCTGATCGCCACTTCTCCTCTCCACGCACACACTCACGAACAGTGTGTGTGTGTGTGTATAAGAGAGAGACTACAGAGAGCGTCTTGTCAATAGCGCCCAGTGTTGCACACACACCTGCAGGTCATGCTTGTGTTTATTGTGTGCTTTGATGCCTCTAAATTCAGTGTGTGTGTGTGTGTGTGAGAGAGGTTATGTGTTCCACTAAGAAAAGTCAAAAACTAAAATTTTCCCCTTTTAATCCTTTATTTAACTAAAATAAGCACAACATAGACTTTTTCTCTTAATACAGGAAAAACAACATGCAATTCATGCAACATTACATCAGTTTAGCATTGCAAATGACACATTTCATCTGTCTTTTCTTTAGCTATCGACAACACATGTGTAGTTGATCTGCGGGAGTCTAAAATCAGCCAGGGGAAATGTTGAAGCTCCAGGTGGCCCACAACCAATTAAATAAAGCATCACTGTGCTTCTTTTTGAGATGCGCACACACACCACACACACACACACAATGAAGCCCTCTAGACGCAGAGACGGAGGAAAAAAATAGAATTATCTTTTTTTTTTTTTTTTTTTACCCCCACCCAAAAAAAAAAACACGGCCTAATGTTGGAGGAGGAAAAAGGAGAAAGAAACAGTTTCATTTGCTGTCGAAACATTTGTAGTGGAATTAAACATATGGATGCCACAGGCAACGTGAAGGCTGGAATATATTAGAGCCGCACAACGTTACACTAACCCTCCAGTATCTTACACGGCTCCGAGAGATTAATGGAATAAAGAGGAGAGAGAAGGGGGGTGGAGGGGAGGAGGAGAAGGAGTGAGTGAGTGCTCTTCTGTGTTGCTCAGGCCACTGCAAAAATCAATATTTCCCCATGATACACAGCTCTCGCTTTTGGCCGCAGATTTACTTCCAGATACACTGATCAAAAGCTAAATATTAGGTGTCCTGCACTGCAGTCCGGCTTAAAAGTTAATCAGAAATGTCCGTTTGAAATTGTAGTATTTAATTTGTTTATGAGGTCGTTTATTTGACGTTTCCCCCGTTTTCTAATGAACCCAAACTGTCATTGTCTCTGGAGCCTTTTTTTTTTTTTTTCACACACTCCTGCATTGTGGAAGTGGGTCGTCATTACACACTTTGCAAGGAATAGTGCGCACCTACTTCCAACACTTTGGTCTTTCCATATTAACATCATGTTTGAGGGGGGGAGAAAAAAAAAGTAAAGGAGAAACAAAAGGCAAAACATGATGGGAGTGATTTTTATGATGTATGAAATGAATGTGTTTTGGCACGGCAAGGTAATTTCAGCGGGACAGAAGGAGAAAAAGGAATGTGCAAATACATTCACAAATGAATAGTGGGCTTGTTGTTTTATGCCCTCAGAGAGCAGAGAATTGAACTATGCGTTGTATGTCTCAGGGGGGAATAGAGGCTGATGGGAGGAGTAACCCACCAGTCACGTCTCTAGTTTAAAGCCTAAAGTTTGCATGAATATGGATCGGCTGCGAGATAGCTTCTGGAAAGAAGAAGAAGCTGTTGACATTACCAAAAATATATCGGCTTTTCAAAAGTCACCGCGCCTTCCACCTCTCCTCCAGGGGAGTCAGACTCTCATATGGGTGTGATAGCACTAAGTGGGATATTTGCAGTGAATATGAGTCATAAAGAGTTTCGTTTGATTCGCAGTGTATTTACACACCAGGTGAATTTTACAAAAGAATCTCTCAGAAGAAATGAATGCGCGCGGTTTCATAAGCTGGTGACAGTCTAAATAGACACTACATTTCTAACACGAAAGATCTGATTAGTACTCATTCTTTTGGGTTTGGTTATGAGCAAGATCTGAGTAACATTTAGGCTGCCAGTGAGTGCTGAAATTTTAATTTGAGATTTTATCTGACTGAGTGAAGCTGAGGAATAATTCATTGATTAAGCTTGGAACATAAATAACACAGTACTCAGACTGAGCAGTCGGATGATAATTCACCGCTAGAAGATTTATACACAAAATTGTACATTTATTTATGATTTTTAACCCACTATATTGTCCCATAGTCGCTTTGCTTAGATATAGAGGCTCATATCTCACGGGTTTCCTTAGCTGTAAATTTTTCTCAAAGTCACATGCTCTTACAAATTTGTTTATCTTGTCACATAAAATGCAAATGTTCAGTAGATGCCCACGTTTTACAAGACTTGGGTGTTGCGTCCAAACCGTCAAAAATGAGACCTGAAAAACTGTTTTCACACACACAACGCTCTCCTCCTTCCTCACTTCCAACCCTCATGCAACAAACTTTATTTGAGACTTTTTGGGGGGATTTTTTTTGTCTGCGTATGCAACAAAAACAAAAAAAAAAGTAAGTAAAACCGACTTTTTGGGTACAAAAAAAACATCCGTTTAGAGAATGTTTAGGATGAATTCTTGTTTAGGGTGTAGCTCCCTTTTCCTCCTCGTCCTCCTTTTGACTGGGCTTCTTTCTGTGTTTTCTAATTATTGTTTGCACTATTTACAGCTAAACAATCTTTTTTTTTTTTTTTTTTTTTTTTTTTGGAGTGTACTAATTTCACGCTTCACAGCCACAAAATTATTCAGCATTCTCTCTATATGTGACAGTCGTGGAAGCGTTTTGATTTTTGCAGTGGGTCATCCTCTCTCTGGGTAATAACGTAGCAGTTTGACCTTAAACACACGCTTTTAGAGACGAGCCTGGTTATTTTAGCAGGAATTTCCTAACAAAGGCACAGCAGACGGTTGCTCCTCCTACATTAAATTTGGTAAATGTGTGCCCATGCATATTTTACATAACGATTCTGCCTATTATTGCAATTTCAGAGATCCTACAGTGTGAGAACGACTGCCAATTTATCATTCATTGCCGTAAATCACAGCGGAGACTGCATTTAATTGAGTTTGTATTGTATTTCGTAGCTGGGTTCCTTCTTGCTATGGGTGGGAGGGGTGGAGGACTGGGGGGTGTTCTGTCTCGGGCCATCCCAGTGCTGTGGGGGCTGACAGGGGGGGTGAGTGGAGTGGAAAGGAGAAAGGGGGAGGGGGGGCACCAGCAACTCACCCCTCCTCCTCTCAGCTCCGCCTCTGTCTTACAAAACAATCAACTGGTAGTGAAAATGGGCATCTCTCATGTAAAGTGGAGCAACGACAGACTGCATATTTAAAAAAAGAAAAAAAAGGCTACATTTTTATGTAAAGCCATTTACTGGTCCGGCTTCAATGATCGTAGAGAGTAGGTAAACAAATGTGCTCCTTTGTGATGTAAATCAACAGGCGCTGCAAAGTTACCTCCATGTATGACGAATTTATCCAAAGCCAATCTGGGCTCTTATTAACAGACACATGTGCACAAGGCTATTGAACGTGCCTCGTACCTGATTCTGCTGTACTCCACTTGGGCATGCACCTCTTTGTTCATTTGCGTCTTAATTGTCTACGACGCAATTATGGAGCTATGGATGGATGGTCTGCATGACGCCCATCAGTGCTGCAGGAGGACCACGCAGGCCACTAAATCAACTCCTTAATACCCCCCCACTCCTCCAAAAAAAATAAAAAATCTCCGGTTTGTGGCCCGGAGTGGCTGTTAAAAGCGCCTCCACGAGCCAGCACACCCCAGCATGCCCCGCCGCTGTGGCCCATCGCAGCCCTCTCTACCCCGCTGACCGAGCGTTTAAAGCCTGCATTTGCACCACATTCAATCAGCAGCAGCAACGTCGTGCTCCCAGGTTTGCATTTACGCATACACACACACACACACACACACACACACACACACACACACACAGACAGACAGAGAGAGTCAGGCAAACACATACGAAGCTGTGATGTTTGACTTGCAAATGTTTTAAATAAATCAGGCAGACCTTAAACAATTACAAACGCACGCACAGAGGACACATGCACGCAAAGGAATCGCTACAGGCACATGTAGAAAAAAAAAAAAGCCTTTGGTTATTAGACGCGTTACGACACGAAGACACACTCTAAATGAGTCAGCAGTACCGAGGGGACTTATTCTGTTTCTAAATGTGTGACACAACTCTTAGAAATACCCAGCCATCATGGCTGTGGGATATTCTGGTTGAAAAGAAATAATCAATTTGAATGAATAAGTAAACAAATACATAAATGTTATGTGTGTTTTAGTATTCAAACCACAGCGCTTACATGGGTTTAAAAAAAATCCAAACATTCAAAAAGTAAAGTTTTGTCGTTTTCCTCTTCTACTGGTTTTTAATTTGAATTATTTATATTAAATGTGTTGTTAATTGTCATTACTGTTCCATTATTGGAACTGAAATTGCAAACTGTGAAGCACCGTATAGGCTCAAGCATCAAACACACACACACACGTAAATAAATAACAGAACTAATGTTTCCTGCTCCTGAGTTCGTCCTCCACCTTCATCCTTTCTCTGTGACCGTTCTGTTATTTTGTAAATGTTTTGGGGGATTTTTTGTTTATTTTTATCGTTGTTGTTTTTTTTTTTGCCACAGAAGAACCGTCCGTCCTCCCGCAGTCACTTTGAATTAACTTCATCCTCGCGGAAACTCTCCACTCAACCTAACACCGCACAGACCACACTGGTTGATTTCGTACGCGCAAAGTCTCGAGATTCTTCTTTTTTTTTTTTTTTGCCAAACGCACCTCGGCGTGGACGCGTTTTTGAATTCGTTCCTGCTCGCGAGGGAGGGGTGGGTTATAGAACCAAAGCAAACCGAGCACCGGTTGTGTTGACGGTGGTGGAGAAAAAAAAGAAGCGAGGAAAGAAAACAGAAATCCGCTTTTTGTCAAAAATGTTCGAAGCGCACGACGAAAACTGCGAATAACATAATAAGGATAATATGTCCGCGTTTTAATGAGTTGCTCTTTTACACGCTGCGATGATTAGTAGAACTAAAAGCGTGTTCTTCAAAGTGAGCAGACCGGTCCACTGTGTGTAATTATGTAAAGCGGCTCTGCTCCTGCAGCCGGTCTGTAATTTCAGATGCTTCCAAAGCCTCGTCAGTCCAAAATACAACACGAGATCACACAAGCGGCAACAGTCCGCTATAGGCAGCTAAATCTTCTCGGTGTGGAAAAGAAAAAACCCACGACGAAATCACTGAGTATAAAACATTTTTAAAACACACACACACACACACACACACACACACTGCCACTGGTGTCACACTGCCAGGTTAGTGTGTGAATCCTGTTCTGTTTAACTCTGTTCAGGTGACGCATCGTCACAATAACACAAAAAATAAAAATAGCCTACACTTTGAATATTTGTGAATTCATGGCGTGTGTTAGGTTTATATTTGGGATTTAGCCAAATAAAGATAATCGCAATAGGATATTTAGACACCGTCTCTCTCTCACACACACACATACACACGCACACAAAGAATCTCAACATGGCGAATATTAAATGACACTATAATGATCGACATGCGTTCTGTTTTTTAACTGCGACCATGAAATGTTTCATGCAGAGTAGCTAAGAATCCTGCAAAGTTCAGCCGATATTCTACACGACATCCATCTGTTCGTTAAAGCTGTTCGATTTTCGGTGTCGACTTACTGTTTTCAACCTTGTTAAATGATACAACTCTAAGAGGCGTGTATGGGTGCAGTTTGCTCTGTGAGGTAAACACCATTTCGATTGTTTTTCCACTCTACACGGGATAGTCTGAATGAGGCCTCCAAGCATCCAAACGATTCCTGAAAAATGATCAAAAGTTCATCTTAAAAGGTCTCACCTTTGCAACCAAATCGTTTACTACGTAAAAAAAAAAAAAAAGAGGAATATACGTGTTGATGGTTCCCTCCAAACTTCTCGTTTTCCTTAGTCCATACTCGTCTTGGGTTGATATGTGTGTAACATGAGAAGGCAGGACGGGCTGCAGCCAAATACATCTCGTATGCAAAAAAAGTTAAAAAAAAAAAAAAAAAAAAAAAAAAAGCTTTTGAAAATGGCGCCTCAGCAAACGCCTCCCTGTCAGTGTGGAGCGGGAGGAATCGACGGGGAGGAGGGGAAGAGGGGAGTGCCATGTGTGTCGTGTACGCGCAACCAAAACTGTAGCCTCTGCTCCCTCGCCGGTTGTAGAATGTGGGTATAAAACCGTCCCCGGTATTTGCCGACAGAGCCTCGCACGTTAACCCACCTCACTCCTCTTGCAGCCACCGGTCGGGCCGCGTCGCGTTTTTACGCACCAAATAAAAAACCTCTCAGTCATCCGTGGCTCTCCGAGCTTTTCCCATCCCCCTCTTCCCTACCTCTCCTCAAAAAATAAATAAATCACAGAGCAGCTTCCCCGTTTCTTTCCGCGATTTTTCACCGGCAAAGACGAGCTCCGGCGTGCACACCCGAACCCTCCTTCTCCCCGTCTTTACCTCCGCAACTTCGCTCCGTGACCGCTTCGCGTAAAAAGAGAAATAAATAAAAACAAAAAATAAAAAAACGAATCCGTCCACACGTGCTCGTCCCGGTGAGCAGTTAGGCAGGCTGCCCATGTAACCGCTCAGTCTATCCAGCAGCAGAGGCTTCCAGGGGAGAGTCGTGAAGAGGGATCTCTCTCTTCCCTCCTTCCCTTCCTTCCCTCAACGACGGAGCGGCGGCGAGGGAGAAGAAAGGGGGAGGAGGGAGAAGGAGGGGGAAGCCCACGCTGATAGCTGGAGGAAGCCCTAGCGCGTTCAGCCTGTGTATGTGTGACTCTCCCTGTATGTGTGCGTGACGTGAACGCGCGTGAATCGTCGTTGCAAGGAAATCCTTTCTGTGTGAGGGGGGGACCTACGATAAGAAGGCAGCTGCAGTTAAGGAGAAAAAACACATGCAAAATAAAATAAACGTTTAATCTCTTTCTAAAATAGATTTCAGTCTAAGAAAAAAAAATAAAAATACAAGGTATGGGTGGAGAGTGGGGGTGTGCACATAAGTGTTTGCAGGCGTACGTGTAAGTGTGCGTCAGTCCTCACACTCTGGAGTGAAATGGGCTGCTTCATCCATAGTAAAGGAATTGTTTCAGTGTTAAAAGTGTGTGTGTGGGGGGTTACTGGTGGTATTTTCAGATAAATCACTCTCGGCCTGCAGAACAGTCAGTCCTCACCTATGTAAACGCACCCCTGAGGGCAACAGATTTATCTGCAAGAAGACGGTTTACCACAAACACGCGCGCGCCCGCACACACACACACACACACACACACTCTCTCCCTCCCCCTACCCGCTTCTCTCCCTCTGTTACCCCCTTCCCCTCAGCATGGAGATGGATGGCCCACGTCCCTTTTGTCTAGATGCAAATGGACTTTAACCCCCGAATTAATGGACAACTCCCCAGAAAGGCCTAATAATGCTGCGCTCACATGACATACACGCACACACGTTCACTGGCAGCCACGACCGACCTCTTTTATACATGTTGAGAATGTCTGTAAAACATTTGCACTGCGTGCGTCGTGTTTACGAGCAGGAGCATCTGTCTGTGAAACGGCAGAGATATCGGAGAAAAATGGAAGTTTAGGCAGTTGCGCATTAACATCAATTAATCGCCAAACTGGTGGCGTTTTTTTTTTGTTCTTTTGTTTGTTTGTTTTCGTTTTTATTTTTCTCTCCACGGAGAATGCTTTTTAAATTAAAGCGAGGCCGCCCGGAAGAGAGAGAGAGAGGGGGGGGGGGGGGGGATTTCAGCAACCACTGTGACCAAGGTCCTCTCCACAACAGTGAAACAAATCCTGCAAAGCTCGCCTGCTGACTGTTTTTCTGCCACCCTTCTTTTATAACCCCCCCTCCCACACTTAAATATCACATTGTTGAAATTCTATTTTCGTTTTATGTGCTGACATTTGAACTTTCAGGCCCGTTATATCCCGTGCCAAATGCACGAGATGATGACAGACGCTGGGGGGGTTAACGTCGAGTTGGGTGCAGGAATAGGGGTGTAGATATGATCCCCCCATTAGCTGCGGCGCCATGCTGCTCCGCAACATTACCACGGCACTAAAATTTTATTTTAGTAGCCCGCTCGCTCAAGTTGATCAAGAGGAAAGCCTCACAGCGGCTGTGTTGTGTATTTAGGATTGAGCATGTGCAAGCAGTTGTTACACATAAATATATACATTATTTTTTTGCGAATAATAAACCCGCCTCCTCCGTTGTATACCTGTCACCCCTGAGCATAATCAGTGAAACACAACCGCTCGCTTCGTGTTAAGAGAAGACTGGATTACCGCAGAAAAAAAACACGTGAGTAAGAGGCCACTTGTTGCTGGATATGACGATAGCTTTCCGGGGATAAGGAAAAGGGAGATGTATAAGGAGGAGGAGTGACAGATGGAGAATAATTTCATGTAAATGAGACGGAGGTTTTTTTGACGCATCGACTGTTACATGTAAAGTCTGTCCTCCAACATGCCACATAAACCTATATGTGCGGCAGGGAAATGGGGAAGATTTGTCAGCTGTGCAGAAAGAGGTGGTGGCGGAGAGCGTCTGCAGCAGCGAACCACGGTTGTATGAGACTGGGCTGCGCGTTGATCGACTCAATGAAATCAAAAGAGTTTTAGTACAACCGGCGGGTGGAAAGTTAGATAGGCCTACGTTAACAAAACTGCTTTAAACAAGCACAAACTGGACTTAATTATACTTTTCTGGTCATGGCCCCTCTCTGCTGTCCCACTCCCCTTCTCACAGGGAAATTCACCACTTTCCAAAAAGATCTCTCCACACGAAACAGAGCAAAGAACACATGTTTAGTTTTGTTATTAAGTTAAGTAACGCTCATTAAAAGCCTCAGTGATGCGTCAATAAATCAGTCGGTTTACTGGCAGAAATTGGACCAAGTGGGTTTCTGTAGTGAAGACATTTGCTTTGTGAAGGTTGAATCTGCAGGATTTTTTTTTTTTTTGATAAACTAAACGATCTATTGTTTTGTGTAAAGAATGATCAGAACATCGCAGCTTGGTGAAACTGATCCATGATTTTAGATTCTCCCCAAAAAACAAAACAAAAGGAGCACCCACATAAAGCAACAGCAGAATCTTACTTTTACACTATTCCACAGACATTATTGCATGATAGTCAGTGGGAGTGTTTTTCTTCATTATTTACTTTAAAAGGATTTATTATTATTATTTGAATTTTTTGTCATACGCACTTTTTGTAAATTTCCCCTTGAAACCATCTTAAACTCAGGCCTTGCACCCAACAAAATTAACTGAACTCTTCCTCCACTGGTGCTTAACACATAATTTCATTGGATAAAAGAAAATCATAATCTAGTAACCATGAACCAAGACACATAAATTAGCCAATTTCTCCAAATGATGCCCACTTCCCTCTCAGTAAATCCAGCCTGATCTAATGAAATAATGTCTGAATAACATGTCGAGTCATGTGGTGCGTTATACTGTGCACTTTTGTTTTTGCATGTATAGCCCTTTACTGTCCGGGGATGGCACTCTTGCCCTGAAATTTTTACCCTGCCCCTAACCATTTTGGCTTGTCCCTTACCATCATAAAATGACACATAAAAAGCTTAAAGATTGTGGAAATTACATGCAAATCGCGCCGTAAGTAGCATGCTATTTATATGCAATGGCTGGAGATCACATCAGCAGTTAACTGCTCTGAACTTTTCACTCATTCCTCTGCCTCTGGTATCGCCACATTCACTCGATCTCATGATCAACACAGGGTGGATAGACACGCTATTGTTGCTGAGAAGGATTGCAGCAGCAGCAGCAGATGAGGCACTGTGTCAGTGGCCTCAAATATGCCCCATCCTTCCTCATGCTACACCTGTAGCCTCAGTTTACAGCTGCCAGAGTGCAGCGACCACACCTGTGCCAACGTGAGCCATACTGAGTGAGGTCGATCCTTCTGTTGACCATAAAACCTGCATTGACACGCCAGGCGAAAAATTCAAATCTGCATGAGCGCCACATTCACCGTAGTTGATTAAGTTTAAACGGCAATCTAAAACTGAGAGTTCGACCATCAGACCATTTGTATTTTTTTATGACCGCAAAAGCAAGCGAGTAGATTTGATTGAAACCGTACATCTGTTCAAGCCAAAATCCCAAAATGGCAGTATGAACAAAGTGCTGTGTTGTCTCGGAGCTTTCTCGCTGAACAGTTTTATCCTTCGCTAATTTCACACTTATGAGGCATGACGCCTTTGCCCTTTCTGACATTTTACGAGTAAATGTACAGAATGAGGTATCTATTCCCTGAACAGCCAATGTCCGGCTCTGGAACATGTTCCGGTGAAGGGTCTGATATCCTGGCGATGTTGAATTTTTAGTAACCGCATCTTTAACCACAGCCAGCCCGAGGCTTTGAAGGGGGGACATTTGGGTCAGACAAGAGGCCAAAAAGCAAAGAAGACAGGGCCAATGGCATTAGATACGACAAAAAGAAGGGAAGTGCAGCGTAAAAGTGAGTCGGCCCTTGTGTTGCTTGAACTGATTGGATCAGCGTTGAGTTGACCTCTGACCTCCCAGCTGGACCAAAAATGGCTTTCGACACACACTTCCCTTTTCTTCTCTGAGGCAACAGCCACTACAAAGATCACATGACTCTCCAGGCCGGCCATGCAAGGCCGCGTGATGCTGCTGCAGATGTGAGGAGAAGGGGGGGAATTATAAAAGGAAGAAAAGAAGTTTTTAGTGAAAGATTGGAAGGGGAACAAGGGCTCGAGGATGACATGGAGAACAAGCAAACACGTCAGCAGACAGCGAGGAGGGGGTGGGGGGGGGGCACAAAGCTAGCTTTGTTTCTGTTCTGGCTGCTACATTAGCAGCTGCAATAAAAAAAGCTTAGAGAAGAGGATGGATGGACAGTGGAATGGAGGGGTGAACGGCCTGGCATGACGTTTAAGAGATGTCTCTGTTTGTCACTTGAACACACTGTGTTATAATGCTGCTTCATATGCATACAGGCCATAACTCGTATAGAGAAATTAAGACCTACATGGCAGATCTGAGATAAAGGGACCACTGTGCATCCAGTGATGTAACACTCTTTTATGGCTGATATGCATTACAATATGAGGGCAAACGATGAAAGAGTTTAGAGCTTTGGCACAAAGTCATATCCCAGGATTCGTTGCTGTCTTAGCTCACCCGTTTGTGGCCGTCTCAGTTATCCAGCCAGGCTCACCTCTGGGGTCACTCGTCCTCTATAAACTTGGGGGGAGAGTGTTCTTTCCGTACAGCCCTGTGTGTGTGTGTGTTGTGAAATGGCCTCGGGGCCAAACTTCTTCCATTCTCCGAAAATCGCATGTTAACTGTAGAAACCGGCACCATCTTTAGATCCGGTGGCACCTAGAAGTGTTTTTCATTTGCCGAAGACGAATCGGCTGCAAATTGGAACCAGACACAGGTTTAACATCTCATTTTTAACCTATCGCAGCTGTGTCGCACACACAAACACAGGGGTCACCACACATGTGCAGGCGAGCTGTCTCCGAGCGGGGTTAAGAATGAGCAACTGTATTACACCACAGCAAATGAGAAGCATCACATCTCGAGGGTAAATCTCAAACATTTGTTCACGTTTATCAATACTGTCATATGTCTACAACATCATGATCGGCTTATGTTGGGAGGACACATGCCAAATGTTGTAAAGGGCAAGTATTGTCTTTTCTGCAGCTGCTGGATTTAGTAATGAGCATTGCAGATGTTTCCTGTCGAAATCTGTTTACCACAAAGTGACACGCGGGGAGACATTTTATAAATAACTGAAGATACAACCTTGTTGTGAATACTGCTCAGCAAACAAAGACGGTGGGATGCCACGAGGAAAAACCCTCCGCCAACAGGTGTTAACGCTCTGCATGTGAAGGAATCTGTAAGTGAAAGCCACCTGACACCTCTGATAGTATCTTATGAGGAATGTTTACCCAACACAAAGCAGAGTGTGGAGCAGAAAGGGCCCGGACCGGTCAGGAGTTAGGCCACGAACTGGCCTTGTTTGGGATTGTTCTAATTATGAGGTAACGTTTGCGTTTCAGGCCACAGGCGTTGGCTCAAATGGGACAGAGCACTCCCTGGCCAGAGTCAAGATGGATGAATGGACGCACATTTAACTGGCTGGCCTGGATTCAGCTCGAACGTGCCCTTCTGTAACAGCTGAAACGGTGGTTCAAAGACGAAAACCCAGGGCGTCTCAGCTACGACAGGAAATAAGTAACAGAGTGTCCGTCACGTCCTGTGGAAGACCCGAGACCACTTCCAGATTATGAATGTTGTTGTGCGAGAGATACACCAGCAAAAAAATCACAAAAGAGTGCGGTATTGTGCCCCATGCTTGTTGTAGTCTTCAAATATACCAAACCATCAAAACTCACCATGCTCACTGTTGGCACACGTTCAGAAAACCCACCCAAAAAACTTGAGTTCCCCTCTAGTTTCAGGAATTAAATGAAATGCACATAAAAGAGTGACGTCATTTGGTAAAACATGCCACTCGTGTACGTAAAGTTCTGCAGTAGTTATGAATCTTGAACAAAATGGGTCGTAATTTAAATGGCAATAAGACATCAACACATCAGTCATAAATAGAGGATCCGTTCTCACTCCGATCTAAACGTAAATATAAAATGTTTTGAGTTTAAAGACAAACTGACACACAACGGTTGGCCGTAAACACTCAAGGTGACTTTCCTTGGTGGGTGGGGTGTGCTGTGACCCCACCCACTTCCCCTGTCCATAAATCCCTTTACAGGCAAAGCCAAAACCAAACTGGAAGGATTTATGTCTGCATTGTTGCTTTTGGTCTTGAGAACAGTTTCTATTTTTCAGCAGGGCAGCTGCGGTTTGGAAAAGTCAGAATAGAATGACTTAGCTTGAACTTCTAGTTTGTTTAAGTTCCAGCTGGAGCTGGTAAAACATTTTGGTATTTGTTGGATGGAAATGTCTGATGTCAGATTGTCAAAGATCCTCAATTTAGTCCACCAACACCCAAAACTCTGTCCAGATGCCATGTACTCCGTTAACCTGCCGTGTCTTCAGGTTGTTTTGTATTTATAGCCTCTCACTACATTACTTCACATTTAGGTTTGTTGTTCTCATTACAGAAATCTTCAAAAGACGAATAAGCCGATGCAGACTGATGACAGTTGCTACGCTGGCCTGCAGTAAGATGAGCGAGTTGAAATAAATGAAAAGAAACCTGTTCCTCATTTTTTTTTTTTTTTTTTTTACTGAGGACTCTCCGGACCCGCCCTTTGCGGCGCCCGGGGGTCCCCGCACCCCAGTTTGAGAATCCCCTCCTCCTCTTATCCTGCACAATTATCCCAGGCTCGGTGATGCAGGGGTTAACGTGGTGACGTGGTGCTCCTGAAGCGGTGACCCGCGGGGCAGCCAGTGGGGGCTTCAGGGGGAGAAGAAGATAAAGCCGAGGCTGAGACCCTGCTTGAAAAAAGGAGGGCAGGGGACTCAAGAAAACCCCAACGCAGTTATTACTCTGCCATTATTGCCAAGCTTCAGCTCGTAGAGTTCGCTTCTTCCGCATTCATCCCCAACCTGCACATTAGGCGTCCGCTTGATCAGGGAAAGGGGGGGGGGCACTGCTGCTGTTGTTAGCCTGTTTTCGCTGTTTCTGTTGGTTGAAGCCGTCTCTTTGTCTCGCTTGTCCACAGCGACACACCGAAGGCACACCGAGCTTCCTTTCTGTGGAGGTAAATTCACTTTTACGCGCAAACTTGTCTGGACCGTTTGGACTCGATCAAAGGCTGCGGGGCGAGCGCGCAGAAACGCGGCGGACTCTTTAACGCTTGTGCTAAATGTTTATAGCGCTCTTTTAATTGAAACCGTGTGTGCGCGCCGCTGCTTCCGTCCGCCGGTCGATTCGTGCTCAGGACACAGTGTCTCTGAAACTCTGGAAAGGAGCTACGTATATTGCACACATAGTATGCATTGATGAGGCGGTGATGAAATCAGAAAGGTGGATAAACCGTGACCTCCAGGTGGTAATAAGGCCTATCGTTTACCAAACAACCGTCTCCACAAACGGATATCAGTTAGATATCCAGAGAAGGGCTGATTGCACCTTTTCATAGAAGCCGTTTCCCAAAACCTATAGCTCACTTTGGTAAAAGTGGAGGGAGGAGGCAGTTTGAGAGATCTGAGCCTGAATCTGCGGCGAATATCCGAGAGATGCCTGTGGAAGGAGTGACTGGCCTGCTCTCCTCCTGCTGCTCCACCTTCATGCATAGATCCGGTTCAGCACAATCACAAATGAAAACAACTGGTCGGGGGGGGAAAAAAAGAAAAAAAAGAAAGTCTGTTACGTTGTGTGTGAGTGGAGTGAATGTTGGCCTGCACCTTTGTTGGCTACACTTTTTGGGAGAGGGTGTATTCCTGATGCGTTACCATAAGCATGCTTAATGATGTCCCTTTTGCCCCCTCCCCTGATGAAAAGAGAGAAGAAAAAAAAACAGAAACAGAAAATGCAAGAAGCCTCTAGTCTCTGAGTCGACGGCGCATGGGAAAGAGGGAGACGGGCAGAGGGAGGAAAAGGGAGAGTTTCTCCATCAATTTTCTGTTTAATGTCAGCGCCTCGGTTCCATTGTGACACAGAGAAGACGCGTCACTCAGACATAAATTTGCTATTATACAGCTACACTGAGACTCATATCCAGAGGATCCGGCGCTTGTTGGCGAAAATCCCTCGGCGGATACTTTCAACAAGGAGTTACCGTGTAAGTAAACGAAGCGTTGTCTTAAGTCCACACAAGCGCGTTGGCTTAACACTTATTTTTTTCTAACCTTTTTTACGCGCGTTCTTAAGTTTTAAGAGGAAGGAAAACTCTTCCTCGGTTGTTTGTTTTTCGGGTTAGTGCCTTTAACTTTAAGCTATATGGAGACACACTTTTATCGTTGTGTTCGTGGTCGGTGGGATTTACTCTGAGGGTGTGTTTTTCTAACACAAATGAAGATTTAATTTCTGATATTATGAATGGAGTTTTTCAACAAAGTCTCGATTTTTTTTATTTTTTAGTTTGGGCCTCAACATCTCTGAAACAGCCTTCAGCCATCCATGGATCCAGTTCCAGCATGTGCCCCTGGAGTGATTTATCCAAATGGCCTTTATGTGTTTTATAGAAAGCGATGGCTTGATTTGTTTTCTTTCACTTATGACTAAAACACGCAGAAGCTTTTACGCCATCGGTGTTGTTGGCCACAGGCTTCCAACAAATGTGGACATTTTGCTCTCTGACAGAAGACGAATAGCCCGTAGATGGATGCGTGTTTTGGTGACTTCTACGAGTGTCCGTAGACCAATACAGTTCATATAAGAAATTTGGTCAGATGGGGCCTCTTGTTGGGGGAATATTGTGCGCGCACGGCGACTGAATAATGTGCGAATCCTTTTAGCTGAGCTGAGTTGGTGTTACAGTTTATCAAACTTACTTTTAAGTTACAAACTGTGTAAGTTTAGGCAGACTGGGCTGCTGTTTATTTGCTCCTCCGGCTCTGTCTTTAACTCTGTCTCACACACACGCACACACACACACACACACACACACACACACACACACACACACACACACACACACACACACACACACACACACACACCGAGAGCTTCGGCAACACGTTGGCAGAAGCTCTGATTTCTGACAGTCAGTTTTGATAAAGTGGAAGTAAAGACAAAGGTATAGTTAACTGATTGTGGATTTAGATCTTAATGCGGGGATTCCTGTTTCTTGTTCTTGTTCTTCCCCCACAGCACCTTATCCATTACTTTGTTTTTACAAAAGTATCTGGAGGCTGTTTATTTATGGAGATGAGACGTAAAGAAGGAGCATAGAATTTGCAATCCAATTAATGAATAATTGCTAAAAGTCAAGACGACAGCAAAGTTTCCCGATTTTGCATTTGATTCTACACATTTACACTTTATAGCTGTGGAGAAGGAAAAAGACCAACAAAAATCTTCAGCTTCGGAGGGAAAGTCTCCATTAAAAATCTCCTCTCGTTCTCATCGCTTAGGCGCACACGTTTTATTCTGTATTTTATTTTACTTTGTTGAATTTACTTTCTTTATTGAATTTATTTATTTATTTTTCATTATTCTATTTATTGAGACAGCAGATTCTAAGTAAATATAAAATAAAGAAGAAGAAAAAAAGCCCTAAAATTATACAATAAATTCCACGGGAGATGGGATTTACAGTGTATACAGTACAGTTTTATAGCCTATAGATTCCACGAGCAATTAAATAGTCCCCAGTTTGGACAGGCTGCGGGATACACAAGTGGACGTTTTGGCCACGTTTTAATTTATTCATTTATCTATTTAAAGTTTCTGCAGTCAAACTTTACAACCATCTTTTACGTTTAAGCAGGTTAAGGAGATTTTTCTTTTTTTGTTAAATTGTTAAATTGGTTTGAGCTCATTTTTCTATAAAGAGGTGCGAGCTGGTGCTTTATGTGATCCTTAATCATCAGATACAGTCTTGTGACCCAACACACTGAGCAACACACTCACAGAAGACTTGAGGACTGTATATATTGGATATTTGTGTCAATGCTAAACGTTTCCAGAGACTTTCCCTCTCAAAAAGTTCCTCCCTGTCTCCATGAGGCACAATCTATTTTCTACTAGTCCCCCCCCACCCCCCCCTCTCTCTCTCTCTCTCTCTCTCTCTCTCTCTCTCTCTTTTTGTCGGACGAGTCGTCTGCTTAAAAACGCTGAATGATCAGCAGCAGGAGGTCAGGTGGCCCAGTGACCCCCCGGCTCAGTTGTGCGCGGCTTTGCGTTTACACTCCTCTCGGACTCGCGGTTCCTTAAAGATCCTCGGTTTGAACAGGACGCGTTTTTTGATCTCCATGCTCAGCTACAAAAACACAAAGATCGCTTTCATTTCCAACGTCCCGTGAGTGTGCAAGTGTATGCATGTCGGCGGAGCAGGAAGTGTTTGTAGAAATTCTGGAAGACAAACACACAAATTGAGGCAGCACCAGACTGACGCGGTGCGGAGCACGTCAGGCACTCGATAGATTTAATCCTATTATTTGCGAGTATAATGTCAACATTTCGCATGCTGTTAAGACTCGGGCCTCCTCCCTGTCTGAATATAAGCTACACACAAGCTTACAGTGCAAAGAGCGCAGAGACACGGCAGGAAGGTATGCCATGGCCATGTTGAATGTAATGATAATTAAAGCCTCCACCTGCGTGTTTTGATGGTCCATAAATGGATGGTGGCGAGAGGGATACATGGTTGTTGTGGGGCAGGTACTAATTTGGTGCCAAAACTATTCCCTCTGTCACCATCATCATCTTCCTCTTCTCCACTTATCAACGTCTCCATCTAAAGGGGTATCTTCTTTAGTCATACGTCGCAGTGGGTTTCCTTTGGCAATATCAGGCTCTTTAAAGGATTTTTCTTTTTTTTTTGGGGGGGGAGGGGGGGGGGGGGTACTTTAGTCGTTTTATTTTTAATGGACAAACATTTCATAGCCTATATCCTGACCCGTTGTGAATCTCACTGTCAGGATGATCCGAAATAGCAGCATTTGCCCCGCGCGCAAAGAGAAGGAAAGGTCATGTTGTTTTTGCGTCCAGTCACCCTCTGACTTCATCGCGTGTTCTTCTGTGGTCGGGAACGATATTGTTGTTTGTCGAGGTTGATGTTTGCATTGTGTTGGGCACCCAAAAAGGGAAGGAGTGAAAAGAAAGAGAGAGAGGAAAGTAGTCTGAACGCTGTGCCCACATCACCGCTGATACACGCCCAGAGCGCACAGAGCAGTCTTGTTTTTCACAAGCTTGGCAGCGCCGCTACATTTCTTTTCTTCTCTATCACGGATCTGTCTCATGGGGTTGCACCACCTTTAGATAGTCTGGGCGTGTCCCTGATGAGCAGCCCTGTTTGGAAATTCTCATCATTAAACGGCAATCAGAAAGTATCTGGTGCGAATAGGATGGTTGCCCTGTATGGACGGCCTCCCGCGGAGACCGCTCTCCGTTTGGACCCAGTCTCGCCAATGTGTTTCCCGTTGACTGTGAATTGTGCTTTTTCTAAAAACGTGGTCCCACAGACTCTCAAAAGTTTATTCAGATCATTTTTGGAGGGTGTGGTTGGAGACGATTCGAACCCACTGACAATGTCCAACGAGCGTAAAACCGCTGTTCACCCTATTTTATGCAACTCCTCAAGAGATGAAACTGGATTTGGTTTCTTTTTCTTTAAAAGGGGGGGGGAAACAGTACTAAACTTGTACATATCATTTTACACCAAATTATGGTCATATAGCATCGCAAAAAAAGCATGAAAGTTCGAAAATATCCCATAAATAAATGCCCCAAAGACTTTGCGTTCCACAGCCTGAGCTGGGGAGAAAACTGCCTCTGCTGGCCGGGCTGGGCGCCTGAAATGCGGCCGCGATCGAGAGTCTCTTGCGCTGGGCTTGTGAGAGAGGAAGAGAGAGCAAAGGGGGAAGCGATGGGAGAAGGAAGCGAAGAAGGGAAGGTGGGAAGTGTCAGTCAGGAACGCTTCATTGCTCGAGGACAATCCGCGCGCAGGACCGGTCTGTTTCAAGAGCAATCAGTCAATCCGCATTAATTACCCCTCCTCCTCCTCCTTCCCCCACTGTATAGCTCGCGCTGGCACACGGACTTGAGGAGGCTTTGGAAGGGGGGGTGAGGAGTGCGTTGTGTTATGCTTTCTCTCCCATCCACACACCCAGCCCCCACCCCTTTTTAAGTGAAAAAGAACCAATAAAAATCAAGCAATAAAAGGCTTTTCCTTGTCACTAAATAAATTAAATGCAGATTTCTGTTTTAAGTGGCGGCCCCCTTTTGTGAGCTGCGGAACAGAATTCTTTATTGTCCCCCTGTCATTAGTGCAGTGGACAACACTGTCAGGAGAGAGAAGGTGGAAACCGAGTCATTTTATAATAAATACCCTACAGTTCGCCCTAGGAATGGGGCAGGCCTGCCGACGTTTCCTGCCCTGGCTCCGACAGGTCCAGTTGGAATCAAGGAAAAAAGTTTTTTTTTTCTCCTCTTTTTAACACTTCGTGCAAAAGTCCTGAATATAAATCTGATTCTAACATCACGTGACTGCAGTTTTACGTGAAATTTCAAACCTGTTGGTGAGATGAAAACGTCCCATTTGTGTCTAATCTCCATGATTGAGTCCCTCCCCCCCCCCCCCCCCCCCCCCCCCCCTAAAAGTTAATTATTCTAATTTCCTCCTATAGAGGGTGTTCAAACAAATATGCAGCTAATTTTCATGGAAGAACGGCACTATCTGTCACAAGGTGATGTTTAGGCTACCCGTGTCACTCAAATGCATTCAGGTGGGTCCCACCGGGCCCCCGGTAAGAACACATTTGGACTTTATGAGAATATCGACTCTGGACAACAAAGTTTTATACTCGCCCTGAGTGTGTGCACTTGGTAGCTGAGACCCATCTCGAGGCTTGGGCATGCAGACTTTCATGTAAGACTGCAACGATTATCTGATCATAAATCTGCTCTCTTTGAAGTTATATGATTTGAATCGAATATGTATAAATTAATTCCCCATGTAGATGAAAGTGTCGTTTAGTTCCGTGGATGTAATTCAATAAGTTATCAATCGGCTCTGTCTCTCTCTCTTTTTCTTTTTGTATGTGTTGTGTTTGGAGCTGGACCGAAGCGCTTGGGAGTCTGTGTTTTAATGTAAAGGGACATCACTTGGAGCAGCCTGTGTATACTTTATGAGGTGCGTGCTCACTGTTGTCAGCTCTGGACAAGTTCAGCTAAAAACCAGGCTGCAGGATTTGCTTTCTACTGCTAAATGGTTCCCCCCCGCGCGCGTTGTAGCTCTGTTGTTGTTTTTACAGGAATAATATTTAAAAAACACATAAGGTGACGTGTCTCAGTTTTTAAAATTACATTTGTGCTCATGAGGGGTTTTTTTTCTTTATTCTTTAGTCATTTTTTGCATTTTATTTCAACACGGCATTATTTGCTAGGCTACCTATTGGGTATCAACAATTAAATAAATAAATAAATAAAATAATTTATTGTTACTCTGACGTACCATTGAAGCTCCCGTGTAAACTCGGAAATGTCCACTTAATTATAGAAAGGTTGGCAGTGAGAAGTTTTAGTCAACATTTTACGCGCAGCCGTGCGTTGAGGGAGAGGTAGAGAGGATCGAACATTTTCGCTGACAGTTAAGTGAGAAATATCTTACAATTCTGTCTCTTAACAGACCTATGGCTCTCTCTGCCGTCTCCTTTGTGGACAAAAAACTTTTCACCCTCCATATTTGTGGGGAAAAAAGAGCTCTCTCGGCAGCGCAATAGCTGTTTTCCTGTTTTTGTTGCCGTCCTCTCCTCCATTTTCGAAACACAAAGTTGTTTTTGCAGCAATCCGCGAATCTAACCCCTACATTTAATACAACGTGTAATTTCCCCCCTTTTTTGCCGTATTCCCTTTGATTTAGTCACTCTTGACTCTCCTTTTGCTCTGGGGCCAACGGGGTTCGCCGTGGGGGTGCCTTAAAACCGCCCCTCCTTATCTCCTTTCATCGTTCAGCGCGGGGCCGCCTTGAAACCGTAGGGGCAGTAATTGCTTTTTTCAGGCAGCCCAGTGCGGACTGGCCAGCAGCCAATCAGAGCCTTGTTTACACTCGATGATTGACAGCACTCTGGCTGCTTGCCAACCAATCAGGAGCTTCGCAGGACCGAAGCCCTCGGATTTAACCCTTTACTTCCACATATAAACAAACCTGCACGGGAATATTAGCCTATAGCAGCTCATATGTTTCGACATGGAAACACACAAGCCCATATCCTTCCACTTTTAATTGACTAAATTAGTGAACCATGCGCAGGGCTAACCCCGAGGATAGTAACGCTTTCAAATTATGCAGTGATTCAATTTGTCAGTGTGTGTGTGTGTGAGACTGTGTGTGAGGGGGGTAGAATTGGAGACAGGTACAGACATATGAAGTATAAATGATTGAATATACGAAGCCTTGTTTATTTACATGTAACCCCTCTAAGCCTGCCAACAAACGACAGCTTCATTTAAAGTTTTGTGATGTATCCCTTTACATATAAAAACACTGACGTGGGCTGACAGAGGACTCATCTCATACAATAAAACGATTACTACGAGTTTTAGCCGCATGTGTGAGGCAATGAAACAGCTGGATTTGCTCCCAGAGGAGAAATGACACATATCAAAAGGCACGTATACCTGCAGACCCGTTTATTGTCTCTTCAGATTGTCTTGTGCTGTATAAAAAGAGGTTGTGTTGGATGTAAAAAAAAATGCCCCACAATGCAAAAAAGACTCTACATGCCCACTAAAGCAGACACAGATTCTACTAATAAGGATGAACACGTCCAGCGGGGGCAAAAGTGTAAAAGCAGATTTCCCTGAAGGAGCATCAATAAAACTATCACATCAGCGCTGACACACAGCAAAATAAACGACACAGCGCGCTCAGAACACACGCAGCATCTGAGCTCCACTGCAGCAGGATCACACGGAATTGGCTAGATGCTGTTTGCTCTCCACCCGCGATCACACGGTGCAGGCAGAGCCAGCTCCTCTCCTCTCTCCACACTGAGGCGAGCCGAGCCGAGCCGTGCCGCGCCGCCTGTCTCCTCGCATTTGCGCGCGCACGCAGACCGCAGAGGGTTGCAAATCAAACGCCCGCCGTTTCGCTCCTCGGCTCCGGCGGCTCACCCATTGGCTCGTAGCAGCAGCCAATAGCAGCTTGTGTTTACCGTCGAAGGAGAGGGTGGTAGTGGTTGTGTGTGCGCGCGCACGCGCGCGTGTGTATGTGTGTGTGGACGAGTAGGGTGCGGTGGTGGGGGAGCGCCTCACGGGCACGCTTTCACATTGTAGTTCTCAAACCAATAGGCCTGCGCGTCCACCCCTCCCCGCGCACACACCCCTTCAACCTCAACCTCCTCCACCTCCTCCCCCTTCTCCTCCTCCTCCCGGCGTGTCTGAGTCTCCGGCTGCATGAACGAGCCTCGATTCACTACAAGCCTGAACTTCTACGATGCGTCTCTCCCATACCTCAAGTGACTGCACAGCACAGTTTGCAGCAGCATAGGATGTAATCAATCCCACATGTTTCATCTTTGCGACTCGGGGATTTTCACTTTGAATCATTTTTGTACTTTTTCTTTCATTATACCCTGCTCGCCACGCAGTGGATCTAACTTGCCAGTAAGTCGCAAATGATTTTACAGCTTTCTTTGGTATTAGTCGGCGTTCGCGTTGGATGAGGCTTTTAGTTCGTCTTTTTAATGCAAGGGAGGATTTTTGCGTTTTATTAAAATTGAGATTTACCCGATTGAGAAAAAAACAACAACAACGACAACAAAAAAAAAAACCCCAACAACAACTCGTGTTCACTGTCATGTAGTTTACCTTTGGAGAAAAGAGATTAAAATGTAGGGTGGTCTGGGTACTCTTTAAAGCGTACGGATTAATAATCTGTGGGCATTCTTCATTCATTAACTGCGTTAAAGTGGCGGATCTCACGGGTTCGCAGTATTTTGAAGGTCTTATTTCATGATTCTTCTGTGTGCTGAGCTGTGAGTGTGTCACTTTTTGTTTTGACCTCTCCCCGAAGCCGAAATACTTATGTGTTCTCAAAATTAATTTATCCTAAAAAAAGAACTCCTGCTTGTCATTGCGGCTCGTGCTGTATAAACTTGTTCTAAATTGTAGATTTTGGCTTTGCCAGTTTCCTGTAGTGCGAGTGTGTTCGAGAGCTAGAGGCACACGGGAAGGTTTATTGCAGTCTGCGGTGCTCCCTCCTTATGAAGGCTGTACAGACGCCGGGCTGTCTTCGGCTGAGCCGGGCTTGTCTCTCCTCTTTACTCGGCCTCTGAATGTCTGGATTTAGTGCGCCTGTTATGCTCTGTGACTTTATTTTATTGCAAAATTGCTGAGGGTAACGCGTTGGCCTCTGGACCCGAGACACTTTGCAGTAAACGCTTTTTTTGTAAAATTCCTTTTATCTGTTTATATATTTATTTATTTGTTTGTCCAGAGCTCCACGCATTTATGATTGAATAGATTTCTGCTCAAAGAGCACAAAAGGCGCTTTTTTTGCTTGAAACCTCAATTACATGAGATGTGAGTAATACAATTCTTTGCGGATTTGCTGGCTTTTGTGGAAAGTTCATGTAATGTCGTCTTGACCAACAGTGGTTACTTTTGTAGGGGGATTTTCGTCTGACGATAGTTTGACCCTTTCCAGGGCACTGAGGTGTGTGTGTGTGTGTGTGTGTGTGCGCGTGTGTGTGTTTGCGTGCTTGGGTTAGGTGTGTATGAGGTTTGGGGGAGTCTTGACTGGAAGGATGTCTGAACGCCTTCCACGTTGCCTGTGCACGGACGCACACACGCCCACACTCACACACTATTGCAGATCCAAAATGATCATTTTCCCCAACTGTTACGCGCGATCTGTTCACGTCGTTTCGTTTGCGTGGCGTGCGATAACACGGAATTTAGATTCAGGTTGTTAAATGTAGCTTGAGTGGCTCTCCGTTGACGTGGAATGTAAACACCCAGGACGCGTGTTTACGGCCTGAAAATTTTAAAACGTATAGACAAATGTCAGACGAGAGTGGTGTGTGATTGATGTCCCGTAGAGAAGGGCCATTGTTTCTCACAGCCTAGGGGACAGGAGAGAGCCCATTTTGCCTTCCCTGTGCGCATGCAGCCTGCGTTTCTCGCCCCCCTTTCTTTCTTTCTTTCTTTCTTTTTTTTTTACCCTCATTTCTCCCATCGTCGTCCACCACATATGCTCCAAATAGATAACGTGGTGCTTGCAAACAAAAAGGAAATTTAATAATTCAAATGCACTCGCAGTTTGGCAAAAAAAAAAAATGTAAGGGTGTGTATAGACGCAACACACACACACACACACACACACATATATAGGCCTATATATATATATATATTTACGAACACTGAGTCTGTCAGAGCTGTGGAAGTTTGGAGATTTTTCTTCCTAAAAGGAGAAAAAAAAATCTTGAAAGTTGGAGTGTTTGAGCAGCGCGCCTGTGTGTGTGTGTGTATATGTGCAAGACCGTGTGTCCAAAGAAGACTTAAAGAATACCCGAGCTCGTGTAGGCACTATTCTCTGCACTTTATAAGCTCCTGGTCCACCAGAGCATTTGATATTTTCTTTGTTCCTTTATCGTTGGTTCCTGAAAGTTGCTATCTGCATCAACAGAGCGTTAGGTGGACGTGCCACGCATTGGAAAGCCCAATAGATGGACTGCTGAGGTGTGTTTGGTGAAAACATGCACCCACATCTCCCCATCGTGTCTCAGGGAGCCCTATTTGAGTAAATGACCAAAGCTATGAGGGACATAAAATCCCAGTCTATTTCCCTGTTTACTGCCCCACTCCCCTCGCGCTGTGGCGTAAAGGTGATTTGATTTGTGGTTGTGATCACAGTGCAGCCTATATGAATATATATGTATACAGTGTAGCAGACCTGCGTGGTGTTTTTGCCATTGTCAGGAGGCGAGCGGGCCACTGCTGTTGACACCGTAGGAGTTGATCGAAATAGCTGCTTCGTTGCAGTGTTCGTTAATAAGCCATAACACAAATAACGATCCTGATTACGGTGGGAGAAACTATAAAAAGTCCAATCGTGATATATTCCTGGGAGCAAAGACGAAGGGCATATTTAGCTCATTCAAGCACCCAACAGAACCAAGGCAGTGCTGCTGTTGGATCCTCCGGACGCCTCTCTTTTTTAAAAGAAAATCAAGAATTGAAGTGACAGCGTCTTACACGTAAAGACAGATTTATTGACAAATAAGTGAAGAAGTGAACATAACTCAATTCATATAAATAGCCAACAATATTCCTTTCAGTTTGGAACTCTACAGGCTGGGGAATAGCTTGAAGTCCCCATAAGGATAAAAACCGAATTTGTGCAGATGGTTTTCTTAACGTTTTAGTGCAAAAGCCCCGAGGTCCGGCTTGTTTATGACCAGTCCTTGTTGAATCTAGACTTATAACATCTCCCTCATCGAGAGAGTCTTTTTTAGCCCGCTGCTGTATTGTACGTGGGAATTAACTGTTTGTACTTGGGCCAGATCTCCCTTTTCCCTTCTTTTTCGCTGGTAAAGATAGCTCCTTTGCGCGTTATTTTTTATCGTGTCTGGTCGTCGAGTGAGGAGTGGTGTGTGTGTATTTGGGGGCAGGGGGGGGGGGGTTCCACTGTTGGGGCAGGCGATATAGTGCAGGACAAATCTGCATGCACTCACCTTGGTGTTTAGAACAGATTTTGCTCACCTTCTATCGTGGCACAATTCACCGTCGAAAAATTGCCGGGGCAGAAAATGCGCAAACGTGCCTTTTGAAGCGTCATGTGGAACTTGTGTAGCCTAGTCTACTGAATACTGCTTGTTTGTTTAAACTTGAGCAGGGACTGTCTCTCAGCCTTTTCTTCAGCGCCACATCCTTGCTTGCCTCATTATTGTCAGCGCTGACTTGTCTCCTGCTCTCTCTTTTGTAGGACATGACGGGGACTCCGTTTCTACCCTACAACGCCAAAACTCCGCTCAGTGCGAGGGGAGCCCGAAGTTCATAAAAAGGGATTATTTGCATCTGGGTGCATAAAACCTTCGGTGCCCCCGGATTTTACTTTGGATTTGGGATTTATCGGTTCTCATCGGGATGGAAAGCCGAGATTTCGCTCCGCCGCACCACCTCCTGACAGAGCGGAGCGCCTTGGTTCACAGCGCCGCGTCTCGGATGGCGCCAGGCGGCCACGGCTCCGTGCAGCACCCCGCACACTTCCAGCCCGGGAAATACTACTCATCGCCCCTCTCCATGGGTCCGCACTCAGGTCAGTTTGCGATCAGTTTTTTTTCTTTTTCTTTTTTTTTTTTGCACTGTATCCATGACAAGTACGACTTTGAAACAAGAATCTACTCTCCTTTATATGTGGCATATGTTTTCCATATTGCAAACTTGGGGGAAACTCTTTAGTGACGAACCAGAATTATCTCACGTGGATGCGTGGGAGGAAACCAACTTTGTGAGAGTTTAGACATGAGAAATGAGAATAGAGGCGCAGACATTTTCAAGACTTTGATGTTTTTGCCTTCTTTCGCGAACTATTTATGGCCCAGCTGCTTGCTGTAGTGATACAAGAAAATATACGTAAAGTTCAAGCTCATATAAAAGCAACGTACTGAACGGAACCCAAAAGAAACAGTACCTGCGTTTGCAAATGAATATAACTTTAAATTTACGATATGGCTCCCTCTTTACGTTACGCTTTCAACCTTTAAAGCATTCGAAAATATTGCAGAATTCTTTGGTTTTACCAAACACGGATTATGAGACGTATCTAGTGGTATCTAAGTCAAGTAATCGTTTCCTTTTGATGTAATTAATTCCAGTTGGGTTATTGCATCGTTTATGTTTCCCATTAAACAATGAATGAAAGGTATATTGGAGCCACGTTTCTATGGCCTCTTCTCCTTTTAAAATGTTCCATAACAATGGTGATTTGGTGCCGATAAATTCGGCGCACATGCGGTTTTGTACTGGTCCCAAAGTGGTGGTTGCAGTGGTGGGGAGTGAAGAGGTGCGGGTAATACTAGAAAATCCGGTTTCTATATTGAGCGGGGACGTGACGGGGTGCGAATGGGTTGACAGTGCATGCATTAGATTTAACAAGTAGCTTTGGTATCCTGTCTCAAAAGGGTGTGTGCGCTTATGCGTGTGTGTTCAGGGAGAGTGATAGGCTGTGCATGAAATCATTAATTGTATATACCTATTTATAGCAACATTAACTGGAATATGAATGTAGGATAAGAAACACCCTTAAATGATCATTTTCAAATGCAGCTGGTTCTTCTACAGACAGTCTGTCTGCTGTGTGGAACATCATCTTGATCCACCCTTTTATGTTCTGAAGTGGTTCACAAAAGTAAGCCTGCCATTAATGGATGTGTACAAAATACGTGCCACTTTATTTATTATTTTCAAAATATATTTTTCTTTCTGGGTATGGGACAGTTGAATTATATACAGTTGAATTATATACGTTTTAATATCTATCTATCTATCCATACATATATATATGTATATATATATATATATATATACGTGTGTGTGTGTTCACACTAATATTGCAGCTTTTATAATTTTTATTACTTTATCAGTTCAACATATTTCACGTACTGCACGTCATATGAAATTCTTCTTGTAAATTCTAGCTTCTAAAATAAATTTAAAAAACCTATTGGTCTGCGCTGTATGTCTCCTTTTTTTCTTGCGTTTTACCTGCGGGGTCATCCACATCGTTGGCGATCTGCATTGTACTTTATTTCAGTGTGGCACGAAATGATCGTCCCGCCATAATTTATGTTGATAATACATTTTGGATATTTTCTAAGGGAGTCAGCTTCCTGTGTCTCTTAAATCTAACTGAAATTATTCAGCCAAAAATATCCGTGTCATTTTTGGCAATAAACACTCATCTGTCTTGCATAACAATTCAAAAACCACTTTGACTGATATTGCTCCTCGCTGATATGCATTACAGCCCAATTTAAAAGTGATTCTGTAATGTTGAAAGGGGGAATAAGCATAGTAATGCGGGGTGATAATGCTATTGAAATATATTCAAGAGGGCCTCTCACTGGGTCTCAAGGTGCATGACACTGTATTGAGATCCCAGGTATCCAGGCTCTCCATGCATGTCCCTTATGGGGTTTTGACTGACATGATGGGCATGAAGGATTGTTGTTTTGGGGTGGGGGTTGCAGTACGGGTGTGTGTGTGTGTGTGTGTGTGTGTGTGTGTGTGTGTGTGTTTGGTGGGAGGTTAGGATGGAGAGGGTGGGGGGTTACCTTTGTCCTTGCACCCTTAGAGATTCAGAAAGCTGTATGCTCTGCCCTAGGCTTCGGCACAGGGGGTAGATATGATGTGGAGTTGGCCAGCAGAGTAGGAGGGGGGTTATGACAGGGGTTCATTTTAGATCTTTGTACGGAGACACACACCCACACACACACACACATCGACTCTTTTTACAGTCTCATTCTACCAGACCGTGTGTATCGCTTACAGAAATACAAAGTAAGAAAAAAAATAAAAAAGACTTCCCTTATTCTGCTGTTTCTTCATATCCCAGAAAAACCAGCAATCCATCAATTTGCCGAAGCCTCTTATTTAGATCAGCATGGTGTCTGCTTGAATATGGTCGCTCTTGACAAAATGATGGAATGACAGGCGCATACCAGCGCCATAAGACTCGGCCTCCATTTGATAAAACCCCTAAATTATATTACACAGACGTTTAGATTACTGATAGGAGCAGTGGGAAAGCCTTTGTCTGTCTGTCTGTTTGTCTTTCTCTTCCCATTTTCACTTCTTTGCTCTTATTCCCACCTCTCCTTCTTTTTTTTTTTTAATGTTAAGTGATGTTAGCCCCTGGGCAGAAGTTGTGCAAGTGTGTGTGCGTGTGTGTGTGTGTGATTAGGGTTAGATTTAGCCTGCAGTAGCACAGGTGTGCAGCATTGCGGAGGGCGTGGCAGCGCTTGTCATTGAACAGGTGTGTTACTTCCCAGACAGCAGACGGTTTTTGTTTACACGATTGCGTATGTGAGAGTGTCCGCTTGTGTGATTGTAATACAGACAGAAAGAGTTTACATTCACCTTATGTGTGCTCACATGCACAGCGGCACACACACGCTCATTCACAAACTTCGAAGGGTCTCCATCCTCAGCTGCTCATGTCTTACGCTCTGAGAGATGTAATGAAAACATACTCTTTTGGTTAGACTAGATATCCTCTCTTTCCTTTCTGTGAGTCCTTCCTCTTTGGCTCTTTTCTTCCTGACCTTCCTCTTCCTCTCGCCCCTCTGTTCTTCTCCCTTCTCCTCGTGTTCAGTCTTGTTAGGGAAGCACAAGATCCTGCGGTTAAATTCTGCATATCTCGGCTGTAACTGTATGTAGCTGAATATGTGCGTTACATGCAGCGTCCCAGTCCATTCATCATGATCCTGCCAAGAAAATCTCTCTTGGAAGTTTCTCGCCTTTGATCGTCATGGCAGCATTGATGACACACCCCTTCACCCTCCTACCCGCACACACCTTCACACACAAACGGCAGTGCACAGCGTTGAAAGAGAGGACGACGTATTTTTGAGCATGCACGAGTTTTGATTCTGAGTACATGCTTGTGGAATGTGAGATACAAAGATCTTCGGTTAATATAGATGGAGTGGTGTGTGTGTGTGTGTGTGTGTGTGTGTGGTTATGTTAAAAGACAAGGGTGAAGTATAGCCCTGTAGAGATAAAGAAAGAAAAGAAAAGCAATGATAGAGCAGAGGAGGAGGAGGGGAGTAGGAATGGGGCTGTGGGGGTGGAGGGAGTAGATTGGCTGAATGTTTCCACCTGGTTGGTAATCCAGTCAGATTACCACCGCCTGACAGCACCCACTGCCGTCATCCCCGACTCCCCAGCCTAGCGTCTCTTCTGCCTCTCAAGAGTGTGAGTGAGTGAAAGCAAGACAGAGGAGACGCTTGGCTCTGTGTGTGTCTGTGGGGGTGGGGGGGTGGATGTGTGTATGGTTGTGTGAGAGAGAGATATGAGTCAGCAGTGGATGAGACCCAGTCAGACCCCCCCCCCCCTTCACCTAACCAACTACCCAGGTTACAAGGGGCACATCTTGGGTGCAGCGTGCAAGACGACCCCCTGCTTGGAGGAGACAGCTGGCGAAGGCTGCAGCCAGCCGAGCTGAGACTGGAAGGAGAAGAGTGTAAACTGTCAATTCAGTTCAATTCAAGAAAGAAAGGGGAAAAAAAATTTACTCTGAATCAAATTGGATCAATATTGGACCATGCAATACAGGGGCATTGCATGAGTAGAAGACTCTTAAAGACAACGGACGTTTTAAGTCTGCACTTAAGTCTGCTTAAAGAATCTCACAATTTTTTTTCAACGAAATGAATTGTATGTTTTTCAAACAAGCAACTGATCATTTGGGATGGATTTAAGGTTCAACCGTTTTGTTGCCTTGAACAAGCCCAAGTAAGAACTCAAGATCATAATAAAATAACATTAAATGTGTCAAAACAAGCCCTTCCTTCCATGTAAAAAAAAGATAAATCTGCATCAAATTAAAGTGAGTGGAAGGATTTTTTTTATGTAGATACATTAGAGACAATGACATGATTTAAAGGGCATGTTACCCACAAAAACGTACCTCTTTCTTTTTAAAACGGCCTTTTACATACACAGTCTATTATTGGTTTGAAACCCACATAAGTACTGCCCCTATCTATTTTTTAAATAAAATATGCAGCAAGGCCAAAGAAATCAGTTAAATGCATCCAACTGTTTGAATTTGTTGACACAGTAAAAGCATTAAGTCATTGAATAAGGCCAGTGGAATCGTAAAAAGGCATTTCCATTACAAATTAGTCTCTGGTCTTTGCTTTCATATTTCAAGCAAACCATTGCACATCGTTTGAATATGTTCCTGAGTGTTTCACTGCAGCTAATCAAATTGACCTCAGAGTAACTGTGACCAAGATTGGAGCTGTCTAAAAGGTCACATCAATACAAAGATAAAAAGTTGAACGTATTAAGCAAAAACCCCTTTGATGTTGGAGTTTTGAGCAAAGCTTGCATTTGTTCTGAAGCACATTTGCCACTCTGACAGAAAGACTTATGTCTCGCCTCCAACTCTCATCCAACACAAGAACAGCTGCTTATTGTCGGTAGCAGTGATTTGAAGGGAGTGGGGTGCGTTTGGTTGCGACATCTCCGGGGTGTGAACACACACCACCATCTGATGACTTGGCATGTGAATGGAAAGCACCAGACTTCCTGTGTCCATGTGTTCTTTTCTCTCTCCCTCACTCTTGCTCCTCTTCCCCCTTTTCTTCTTCCTCTTCTTTCCCTCTTTGGCCAGACCTTCATTTCTTCCTCGCTCCTCCCCTCTTCCTTCTTCTGCTTTCCTATTTCACTTCCCCTCGAGGAGTGCATTTGTTCCTCTCGGCTTTTTCGAGTGGTGCTCCAGCCCTCCTTCCTCCTTCTCCACATCCATGTCCCCCACCCCCCCCACACTCGTCTTTGCTCTCTTCTCTCTTTTCAATCGATCCCCACACCTCTTATATCCATCTCCCGTCTCTGTCTAACTCCACACACACCCATCGCCTTCTTGCGTTGTTAGCAGGCCAGGCTCTCTCACCACTCCTCCTATTTCTGTCTCAATTTCAGCCTGCTTCCTCTGCTTTTCCACATTGCCTTGTTTGTTTCTCTCTGGTCTTTTCTTGCACCCCCACAGCCACTCCCCCTCACACCCCTCTCCACCACACGGCCGGTTGTTAACGGGCCTGTCCCGGTGCTACTCGGCCCATGGCCAACTCACTAAATCAGAAACGTTTGGAGGATTTGGCAAGAGGGAGTGAGAGCTCAGCGAGGCGCTTTTGAAGTCAGAGCAACGAGAGAAAAATGACATTTTAAACAGCCCGCAAAACACAAGGCTAAAACAGCGTCTTGGAGGAGGAGAAGGGGGGGGGGGGGGCCTCAATGTGTGTGCGTTTGTGTGTTTTCATTTACAAGTGCAGTACAAGGTGTTTGAATTTGTTGCTGCTGTGGCTATTATTCATGATATTAATGCATGAAGGCCTGATATGTGAAAAGAAAGTGTGTGTGCAGACACTGTAATTGCTTGCTTTTTTATGGCTTTCCTCCTCTTCAGAGGGGTCAAGGCAATTCCATGTTTACGCTACGTGACAGAGAGGTGACATCACTTAGACATGATGTCACAGTCTCGGCAGATTCACAGTTCTGCACACCCTGAAAATGCACACCGCCAAGACAGACGGTGCAACCACGGCAACCTTTATCGCAGCGGCAGCCGACACCTGAGAGGCCTGCTTTTTCTCCGTCTCAGGGTCACATTTATGCCTGACTCATCGTCACTCGACCTGACTTATTTGACTCAGCCGGGGCCCTTTTCTTCGCTGCTGTGTTTTGGTTCTCTATTTGATTCATTTCAGCTCTGTTTGGCTCATTCATATTGTAATGGGCTTCATTCAGGCTGGTTTATGTCCAGTTTGTTTTGCTGTCAGGGGCTTAGATGGATGGCGGGGGCTGTAGGTTCATCTGGAGGTGAGGTTAAAGAAGGCAGAGTGGTCAGACTGCCTCCTGAATGCGGGACCCTTCAGTTTTCATGAGTCACACTGCTGCTGGGGCTCAGACTGAACAGATTTAGCATTTGGTATGAAAGACTGCTAATGTGATCTTAAATAGGAAATAGGTACATATTTGCGTGTGTGTGTGTAAGGTGGAGTAAAAGGGTAAGAAAAAGAGAGAAGCAGCTGTGTGGAACAGCATGGATCGTTACACAGTGACACACATGAAAGCATTAAGTATATTCAGGAGCCTTTGTTGAATATACATGGAGCTCCGTGCAGCATTGTGTACATGGATGTGTGTGTGTGTTTGTGTTTGTGTGTGTGTGTGTGTGCATCCTCTGCCATGCTCTTGCCCGAGCTGAGAGTTGTGAGAAGGAAAACAAGAAAAGAGAGCAAGAGAGGGAGTAAAAAAAACAAAAAAAAACAAAGATCCGTCATCAGTCATTCATGGCTAATCAGTCTCGTGGGACGTTCACACTCCACACAAACACACACTCACACACAGCACCAAGGTCCTAATCCTACAGGGACTCCTCGCGCCTCTGTGTGTGCCTGTCTAAATTTTGGATCCAGGCTGATTAGAAGCAAACTCCCTCTCCTCTACCTCTACTTCTCCCTCTATCTCTTTTCCTCTGCATCTTTGATTGCTGGTAAAGTGTCTCCTCTCCTTCTCTCTGTTTTTCTCTCTTGTCTCTTTAATAACCACCTACTGTCTTTTCTGCCCATTTTGATGTGTGTTTTTGTAATTTATTGGAAGCATGTGCACATGCATAATATAGGGACTTCTTTGCAGTGTGAATGTGCACCTACATATGCTCTTTTCTTCTTTTCGCCCATGTGCACTCAGTCCCTTCTATATGCACAAGTCTCTGTGAAAGTGTATCCCTGCTTCATCATCAGTGTTATCTGTGTTTTATCCGCTTCTTCACTTGTGTCTTTTTTCATGTAAAATGAGGTTGATAGAAATTGTTGTTGGTTATGTTCATAGCTAAATGATACAATACTGAATACAATATACTCACATGAGAGACAAAAAATAATCAATTACAAGAAGACAGATGTCTTAAACAATATGATCCTATAGATATAACAGATATTAGAACAAAGGAGCCGCTCTGTGGTCTTTCTCTTCACTTGTGGTTTATTTTTGCAGCTACGCAGCTTGTGCTTTGCTGATATGCCAGGATGTTCACCACTATTTTTCTGACAGGGGATTTCTCTACACACAACCTGATACTGCTATCTATTTTTAAAGAAAAAAAAGTATTCTTTTAAGTCGTATTGGTGCGTTTGGTGAAGAAGTGAAGCTCCATTACAGCACAGCGTAGCACTGAAAACACAGCACGATATGCAACTCATCTGCCATTGGGCTTAGGAGTCTCCATCCCCACATGAGGAGGGATAGAACAGGATAAAATGTCCAGCATACTTTAAAAAAATAAATGTTATTTACACATCACAACTAATTAGGTCTTTATTTAATTTGATTGGCATTCTTTTAATAAGCAGCGCTATCACAATTATATCACAACACACGATAATATTGACATAGAACTTTATGGAAAGATTAATTTCATCATAATTTCGCTGTCAGTAAAAAAAAAATAAAAAAAAAAAAATGGTCATGAGTCGCCTAAAGCCAGGGGGGGGGACCAAGCCCAAGAACATTTGGTTTATAATTTACTTAGATAACACGAAGCATCAGTTCCTGACAATTAATTACCTGGAACTTCTCTATTTTTGCTAAAGGAAAAAAACAACAACACAAAAGTAAAAAATGAACCAATATGGCGTGTTTCGCTTCTTTAAAGAATTATTGCGCAGCCTGATTCAGCCTGTGTTGATGGCCAGAGTAAATATACTAAATCTTTTTTTTACTATCGCTGTTTTTATCAGGTTTTTATTTGCTATTGTAGACAGCGCTGTTGTAAAGCTATGAGCCTATATAGCTTTACCATTTCTGTACCTTGGTCAAGGTCTTCAGTTGACTTCAAGGAATTTTTCTTTCTTGTGCTTAATCTGATATTCCTTTGAGGAAAAGCTGAAATAATTTGAAACACCATTTCAAAATTGGGATTTTTAAGCGATACGCCAAACATCTGAAGATTTAACTCAAGAAGACATGTAGTTGTTTCCCTTTCGTTTTGTACTTTTCACATAATAAATCTAGAAAATATCTGCCAGACTGAATTGTTAATTAAAATAATCATTCGCTGCAACTCTACGAGATTCATTTGTCCTCACTCCATCAGCCTGTTTCTCTCATCTATCCTTTTGTTTATTTTCCTTTTCCATTCTTTTCATTTTATTCTCTGCGGATCGCTCCAATAAACTTTTATTCCTGTGTAAATATTACAGTAATGAGGGACTATAAAGAATGGAAAAGCCATGCTGAAATAAGGTCAGACTGGGTTATTCTCACCTGCTTTCTCTCTGTGCGTCTCACTCCTCTGCGTCCCCCTCCCTCCCTCGCTGCCTCTCCCTCGTGTTCGCTGTCTGCTGATCTCGCTCTTCTCTCTTGTTCAGTCTCTTCTCCCTCTCACACAGAGGCGCACATTCACTTTCTGACGCCCACACATTCAGTCTACTTGCAGACACAAGCGTACACACACTGGCGCAGGCATACACATATACACACAGTGACACCTGCATGCCGAGTCGTTGAGGGTCTAATTTAGGTAAAGTGCTTCTCTAGGAACCACAACCCCTCAACTCACGATGATGGAGGATGATGCAGTGCGAAGGGGTTGAACATACACACACACAGACACACGCAGAGTTATACATAGACGCACACACACATCTTCCTCCAGTGATGCTGAGATATGATTCTCCTTGGTGTAGGACTGAGGAAGTCTCTGTAGATGGCTTGCAAGTAGCATGTTGCAATAATAATGTGATATTTGATCCCTGCAGGGAAATTCACAGTCTCCTTGCTGCTGGCAGACCCAACCGTATGGTCAGTTCAAGCAGTGACAGTTGTGCTGGCAACTGAATGTTTTTCTAAAAGGATACTTCAGTGGAGTAGATGGTAGTTGTCTTGGATGTGGTTAAATCTGGATCTCAAAGGATGTTGTTTCCTTCGCTGTAACCGCCCTCCTGCTTTGCTGCTGCTGTGTAGGTGTGTTTGTTTCCACTGGCGTTTGAGCTAACTATAGCTGAAGCGGGACTGTGCTGCACTGTTGCTGCAAATCTTTTGCTGCAGTCACAAAAATAGCTTTTAAGTGTTTTGTTTTTTGTCATTTCTGTCCAAAATATATATATATATATATATATATATTTTTTTTTTTATATATATATAAAAAAGAAAATTTTTCTGTCAGTTTTGCCATTCATACAAATAATTTTGGGGGACTTTTTTCTTTTTGGTCAACCTTTGCTGGTTTGCAAACTTCTAGCTTAGCAATATTTTATATTTCTCAGTTTTTCCATGCTTTTCTTTTTCCGGCAACTTCATCACAAGTTGAACACAAGTTCTAATGCCCCCCCCCCCCCAACCAGAGGCTGCCCATGAACCTCTCAGTCCAGCCCTTGACATCCTCAAACCTTGGATATACTACTTTGTCTGTCTTTGACAATTAATCATGAGGATGAAAACAATCTCTTGTGCTATTTTTTGCAAAAAGTGATTTCTACATTTAGACATTTAGGCCAAGACAGGCCCAGTCTCCACCAGTGCCGGCTTAGTAAGGTCAGAAACAGACTAAGGCTGAGTGCTTCAAAAATGGGAAATGTTGACTCCAAATATTGTGACATTATCAAGAGCTGGCATGAATGCATTTAGTTGACAATTGTTGGCTAAAAAGAGAAATGATTGATATGCCAAAAGAATATTGCACTTTTCAATTAAGCATGCTACCTAGGCTACAATCTTGCCACTGCAGGAAAAAGGGGAAAACAAACAAAAAAAACAGACAACAAACAAAACAACCTTCCACTAATAAGCAAAAACTGTTTCTATGGTCACTAGTGGTGACTTATGGCTGTTCGGAAAGAGTCTTGATTCACGATTAGGGGAAAATACAAACAACTTTGTGAATTGTGACTCACCAGCTGTTTCCGGTCTGAACCGGTACACAATAAAGTCACTTGGCTGACCGGATATTGTCCCAGATATTACCAGAGATTAAAGTTATTCCTGAAGGGTAGCTGTCTCTACATTGCTCTTGTAGATGTCCACCACAGTTGTTGTATTTTCCTTCTCTCAATTTGTTTCTACGACAAGTACCTGAATCTGAATTACAACAACTAGCAATGTAGTCTATACCATCACCCTATGGTGACACTTTGTGGCCTAGTTTGTTTGCCCCATAGGCCCATATTTAATTTCTGTTGTCAAATGTATGGCGCTTTGATTACTTTATGTACATCAGTACGGCCATATGAAAGAGATGTTGCCCACCTTTGTGCAAAAAGTTGCCTACTTAACTTAAAAGCTTGGAAACCCCCCACCCCAAAAAAGCTCAAAGATGCTTAGTTGTTTGTATCACAACAGGACGCCTCATTTTCTAAGCAGCACTTTTGATTTATAAGTAGTTTGCAAATCCACTCTTGACAAAGGGCACCACTTTGTACTTGTTCCACATTCTTCTTACTCAGGGATAATCATTCCCACCTTTTCCCAACATATAAGGAAATATACAGATTACAAATATATATATATCTATATATACATGTATGTTTATATACCTTGATCATCTTTTTCATTAGTCTAAATTTTTGTCTTTACAATACTGAACCATTGTATCATAGTCTTTATGTTGTTAACATCTACTCTGTTTTGACTCAAGACTGTAATCAGGAATAGTGTTAATGTGTAACTGAGTCACTTATGGCAGCACTAAAGATCATGTGTTAAGTAGCTAATATATCATACATAGCAACCAAAAGGTTGTATATTTTGTTAAGCGGACTTCAGATGTCTTTGAACTTCAATAGCTCATGAGATTAACTGAGAAACACAACTCCCTGTCTTCACTTTGCTCTCAGATCAGTGACGTCTTTTCTGTTCGACTCATTTCTTCCTGGATTCTTGACCCCCAGATGTATTTTATTCAACAGCCGGCAAATGCAGCTTCAAATCATTAGTGTGTGTGTGTGTGTGTGTGTGTGTGTGTGTCTGTCTGTGTGTGTGTGTGCGTGTGTGCGTGCGTGCGTGCGTGCGCATGTGTGTTGTTGTGTTTTGCTGAGGCTGGAGAATGAATGGACCACAGAGGCATGGCACAGGCCTGTCAGACAGGATGAAGACCATAACTCCCGAAACATGCTTCTTCACTCTGCACACACACACAAGTCAGACAGAATTGCATTATTGACCCTCACCGCAGGCTTTCCTGAAATATCAGCAACCTTATGCTTTTAATTAGCGTGTCTGAGTGTGTGCGTATGTGCGCCTGCACATTTGTGTCTCATTCTGCCCCAGCTGCCAGAACCAGTCTCGTGTGACCCCCTTTTCCTCAAAATCCCTTGTCTTCTTTGGTAAAACATGGAAAAACTTACTTTGACACCACTCCTACCCCCCCTTACAGCTTCCTAAGAATCACTCCTGTTGTTAGTTCCTGCTCTCTGCGACCATATATGGCCCTTCCTCCTGTCGTGGGTGGGTGGGTCTGTGGCGTCCAAAAACTCTGTGGTCAAAAGCAGGAACATTTTCCTCCTCACTCGCCATTTACTGGAGCCTTTTGTGGGCTGCTGGAAAACTCTGAGCAACACCGGAGCTCTTTTCTTTTTTTTTTTTCTTCTCTTTTTTTGGGAGCTTTTCAAGCAGTGGGACACAAGGTGCAATGTTGCACGTTTTCTTCATCTTTGTTCCTTTAATTCCCCCTGCTTTTATTTCCTGTAATTCGCGTGAAGTCACCGCCAACAGATGATGTGCCTTTTAGCATCCTTACTTGCTTTTGATGTTGTAAATGCACACATGTATGTGCTGTGAGATAGAGCTGTTACTACAGTAGTCGTAGGAATGCACAGAGATGGTAGTAGACAGAACTTGTGTGTGTGTGTGTGTGTGTGTGTGTGTGTGTGTGTGTGTGTGTGTGTGTGTGTAGACCGTGATGCTCTGGTCTGCAGCCTGGGAGTCAGGCTTTGAGCAGTGCTGTTCATAGTCTGCTGATTTATGCGACTCACAGGGAAATCTCTCATTTGTAGCTCTTTCATCTCATTTTTCCCCTCCACTCCTTTTTTCCCTCTCTGTTTCTCTGTCCTTTCTCTTCTTCCCACCGTAATGTGATTCAGCACGGCTGCTTGTCCCAGGCGACGTGCCATGCTTTGCTTGCACACCCTTCTCTCTCTAACATGAATGAGTCAAGAGGAATCGTTGATGAATAATAAGATAGAGCAGAAGGAAAATGCTATCTGGATCAAGTCGAGCAAAAGAACTCTTTTTTTTTTTTTTTTCTTTTTCTTTTTTTTTTCCCTGAACGTATTCTTTGTAAGCACCGCTCGGGCGCTTACTCACACATTGAATGTGTTTGCGTCCCCAGTGCCACAATGCTTTTATGGACTTCTGTGTGTGTGTGTGTGTGTGTGTGTGTGTGTGTCTAAGCGCCTTCCACGACTGCCTTGTTTGAGTAGCCCTGTCACTTGTGCAATTCCTTGGTGTCAAAACAGATCAGAAAGGTTTGGCTTGACTCCTGCCCCTGAATACACACACATACACACATGCAGGCACACTCAATAACACGCACACACACACAGACTGAAGGCTCGGTGCCAGGGCCCTTGGTGGTTGGAGGCTTATGAAAGGGTCGGACTGACGAGAGGTTGCCAAGTGTACGGCAATAAGCGTAACAGCCAAGCTAACGAGAGTCAAAACCTCTGACATAAACACACACACACACACACACGGACACACAGAACGTACTTTCAGGCTCTTAAGCGTTCTCTACTAGTGACAGAATGTGTGTGTGTGTGTGTGTGTGTGTGTGTGTGTCTATGAGAGAGTTTAGTATATCAATGCGAGCACAGAGGCTTTTGTTAATTGGCAAATGTGACAATACAACACAAGAGGATATTGATCTTCAATCGGATGGAGATTGATTAAACTCATCATCCTTCCAGGTGTTTGTGCGTGTGGGGGTGTTTGTGTGCGTGCGTGTGTGTGTGTGTGTGTGTGTGTGTGTATTGATCAGCAGCAGTCCATTCAGTGAGATGCAGCAAAGGAAATCACTTCACTGCTTTATCTGTGTTTGCTTCTTTCTCTATGTGACATTGGTTTATCACCACTAACAACCCTCCCTTTGGTGTCTTTATTTTCTCCTCTCATGTTTGCCTCATCCTCATCCTCTTCCTCCTTTAGAATAGTGAGAAACCTTGGGACCGGATGTTGTGTTTCACTGTTGATTTCATCAAGCACTCTTCAGCCGCTGTCGAGACAAAGACACAAAAGAAAGTGCAGGGTTGTTTTTTCTTTTTCTTTTTTTTTTTATTCTGGTCATTTGTACTTGGACACATGCATCAACCAGCATATAGTTTACATTAACTGGTGTGACAAATCCAAGACCAGAGCTTTTATGATGAAGAAAAAGCCTTTTGCCTTTTCTGTTTTTTTTTTTTTTTTTTCAAAAAATCTTTTACAATGTTACTGCTTCTAAAAACATGACCTCTGGGATTCTTTGGTGTGCTTGATTGATTGATCCTAAAGCAGAGCTGACGATGTGTGTGAAATGTGTAAGATTAGTTCAAATTATTAAAAATATATATATATAAAATAAGCTATTTTTTGCATAGGCTGAACAAAGAATCTGAAGATGTTCTAGTCTCAAATGATCCCACACTACTATATTTTAGGTGTTGTTCCAATCAGCCTGTCGCAGCAGCAATGATATGATGAAGAATTTATTTATCTTTCTTTTTCCTTTTGTGGAGGCAGGAGTGTAAAATGGCATGTTGTATTCCACCGCTATTAAATTCTGAAGATTTGACACCAAATCCTACCAAATCTTTAGATTCTTTTTTTTTTTTTTTTTTTTTTTTTTTTTTTTTGCTATCAAACTCTGTTGTGGCTTCACTAGAAGAAGGATCCCCAATGGCCCCAATTTTTGTGGGCCATAAGAATACATTTAAAAAAAAAGGTGCCATGAAGCAACAAAACCTGCTCAAAAAAGGGAGACACATGTCCAGGATTTCTTTTCCTTAGACAGTTTTGAAGTGGTTTTAAGTAGATTTTCCCCTCAGCAAATCACATTAAAGTCAATCATAAATAAATTAAAGCAGATTCTACTCTCTGCAAGTACAGATGACTGTGTTAGTGTTAACAGAAACTCATAATTCTGGTTTTTATTACCTTGGATTGTCAACATTGGAGGATTCACTGCCTGCATGTTGACACACTTTTCCAAGTTATGATGCCAACTGGGAAAATGGGAAGCTTACAAACACTTTTTCAGTCTTAATTACCATTACAGAGACTGAATATAGCTGTCTCCTCAGAACGCAGCTTGTATTTATAATAAATAACATATGTGGATAGAGAAACATGGAAAAAAAAGTGGTGGGGGTTTGAATGGATGGATATTTGTAACTGATCATAGACTCAAAACCAATGGTTGTGCGTTTCCCCATCAGATGTGGCTAATTTATTGTATTTGCATTCATAATTTGATGTGTTTGCATGGACAAACAGGAAACTACAAGAGAATGCAGTGGTGACAGATGGAGAGGGAATGTGTGGCTCAGGATAAAACAAAGATGGAAACAGAGGCCAGGAAGAGAAGAAGGGGAGGTGGAGGAAAAAAGAAACCATGGACAGAAATGAGGTTTACGTTAGTGGCTGGCCTCTGAGATGATTTTCCATATCAGCAGGCTAGAGGGAGTGGGCAAATATGATTTTCTCCCCAACTTGCCAACAGAAAACAGACAGAGAGGGTATGGAGTCCGGTGACGGGGGGAGAGAAGGGAGAAGGGGAAAGAGATGAGTAAATGGAAAAAGATGGGGGAATGGGTGGAGATCTGATAGGCTCAGAGATTAAAGGACAGCTGTGGGAAGAAAGTCAACAAGGGATGGACCATTATTTACACCACTGAAGGCGCTAATCAGTTTAGAATCAGTGCAACAAGTTTTTAAGTGTCATCTTTAACACAAGTTTACTTATATGGAAGAGGTGGGCCTCACTTCAAGATGCTTATCGGCACTCATCTAAAAACTGTCCCATCGACAGTTGCAGCACATTAGCTGCGCGGAGCACTGTGTTTGTGTGCCACTCTTTATTTGATGTGTGTGACTGTATATGTTTGTGTGAGCGCCTGCATTGCCAGGAGGGCTTGTGAAACCGGCCTTATACGAGCTGTGTTTTATGATGACTGGCTGGAAGTCTACTGATCTACAGTTGTACAAAAAAAAGGATTTGGAGGGGGAAAAAAAAAAAAACTGAAAAAATATCCTCTCAGTAAGATTGAGAACAAAACTGAGAAAATAAATGTCTAGATGGGTCTTTTTCTTTTTCTCTAAAATGTATTATGACTACAAAGAGTGAAAATATCAAGAACAGAAGATGGGGGGGGGGGGTTCTACTTCTAAACTGTGTGGTGTGTGTTTCAATGCTGGGGATCCAGCTGTATAAATAGATACACGCACACCCAGATTTGTTTCTTAACACATGCCGCTGCTCCATCTTGTTCATGATTTATCCCATGCCCTCCCTCTTGTGTGTGTGTGTGGTAGTAGGTGCACATGTGTGCATTATGTGTGCGTTTGTTAGAAAGAGATTGGCAGACAGCTGAAGGCACTTGCGGTTGTGGTTGTCAGGGCGTCGGGACGTCGTTGAGGTGAGGGTACTGTACGTGTGAGTGTGAGTGTGAGTGTGTAGCCTGAATGCGGACTGTTGTGGTTGTGGTAATTGCCTCTGATGCAACACAGCATTTATGGGTAACGACCTAGCCCACCACCTCTCTCCCTTACTCCATCCAGTGACTAATTACCTGATTCCCTGTGGATTTGTTTCCTCTTCCCCTACAACAACTGTTCAGTTTGTTCCACTAAATGAGAGCATGCTGATGAGTGGAGATGCATTTAAAACAAAGGAAAACTGGACTCTTAGGGATCACTCAGTTTTAAGAGACTCAAATTGTCCTCTAGGGGTCTAGATTAGGAGATTAAACTTGATATGTATTTTCAATTTGAACCTGTAATAACCTAACTAATTCCAAGTTTAGGCACAGATAAAGAGCTCCTCTTCCTCTAGTTTTATTGATGTATCCTATGGAAAAGTTGATGGTAGCAACTGTTGGGAGGCATGACGGCATATTTTTCAAGGGATATTCTGTGGCACATCAATGTTTCAGTACAGGAGGCTTTCCAGCCATGTTTTTAGTCATCAGTCTCAAAGAGACAGAGGAGAAAACATTATTTTTATCAATACAGCTGTTTACACATAGCCTGAGAACCAGACGAACTGACAGCTCGTGTTTCATTTGCTCTGGCAGAATTTATCTGGCCTCACTCCCCTTCAAACAGATTTTCAACCAGCCCTGCTCAGGCCAATTGCAATTGGTTATTTCTAATGGGGTGGGTTTTGATACAATTAGACAGCACAGCAGAAAGCCACTGAGGCACTCTGCTCGGTGCCGTGTCACATGTTTTATTGCTCTATAAGTCTATGCAACTGCACCCATTAGCATTTTGTTCTGTGGCCATTGATAACAGTCCACTGACATTGAAAATTTAACTGAGAGGTTCATGATCATTTGCATTTACACATTTGTCTGGTGATATGAAGTTCAGTTTACACAAGCCATGCTTTGCTGGTGCTACAGAACAATTGGTGCACCTAATTTACACTCCATCCTTTTATTATTGTGGCAGTGACTCGCTGCTAAAACACTGGCGACGCAAACAGCCTAGTACTGTGATAATGCGAGGTTCATGTTACACATCCACAGCAGACAAATTGTAAAGCGGAAATTGTGCTTCTGCATGTAGGCCGCTCTTTCAAAGGTGCCACTCTTGACGTTTGTGTGGTTCCCATGCTCTTGTGCGCGGGTCACAGATAAAGCGATTCCTAGAATGGATGCACTCCAGTAACAGTGACATTTTTCCATTCTGACCAGACCACATTACAACAATGTGTGTGTTTATCGCGTGACAAAAAGTGGCCAAAAAGTGTTTTACACAATCTTTGTAAATCAGGACTTTCAAATGAAGATATGAGTTTCTTAGAAGCTCAAACCAGAGAATATAAACAATTTTGTCCAGTGACATTTGTAACATTTCAAAGGGCCGTATAAACTGTTTCATTCGTGTGCAAAGACCCACTAAGAGGGTAGACGGCTATGTAAACCATGGTTGTCTTAATATGAACAGGTTTAGAGCCAGGATGGGCTACAGAAAAAAAAAACTGGTATGGCTAATGAATAGATTTTTAGTTGGACGGAAGCAGCTACAGCACACAAATTTAAAGATTACACTATCCATCTATATAAGGGCCTGCTGTCTGAGTTATACCAGTTTCATCATCAGAAGGGGAACACAAGACCCTGTACAGACATCTGTGTTCCCTCTAATTTGTTATGACCAACAATACAAAGGTAAAACAACACGCTCACCAGAAAAGCAAAATGGAGACCGAGTTTGAAGAGAGTTTCATCGGTGCCCACATCTGTGCCTTTAAATACATACATGTGCAATAAAGTGAGGATGGAAACTTTATTAAAAGGATATGTCATCCTCTAAACACTACTATAATACAAGTGTGGAACAACTCCTTCGCGTAACCTTTAAAGTAGTATGCTTAGACTAGCTCTGCATCGATGGTATCATGTTCTGTCCACGAGAAGTATACCCACTGCCGATGTCCGACTGAAAATAGTCTTTAACTAACAAAAATTTTGTGCTGCAATGCAGGAGCTGCATTGAGAGCAATAGATTCACGAGGGCAGAAGCTTTTTCAGGTGCTAAAACAACGTGGATTTTAACTGAACAGCTGGCATAGCAGAAATATAATTTTTCATTGTTATCATTATCTACAGTTGTAATAAAAATTATGAGCTGACATATTTTTCATGGGAGGTCATTTTTTGTCTGAAAATATCCTAAATGTAAAAGACATTTTGTCTCCATCAAACCAAAGCAAAAGCCCTTCAGTTTTGTACTCTTTTGTTTCAAGTTTTCTTTTGTCACTGTGACATATTAGATGCACTTGAAGAATTACAGCTAAAACCCTTTCCAAGTGACCTTCAACATTCAGTTGTCATTTGATGCTTATGCTAATTAGACGTGGCACCAAAGTAATAAAGATCCTGTCAGTGAAAAATATCAGCCGTGGCAAAGACTAGCCTATTCAAATACAAGTTACAGGTCTGATACACACCTCGGACCTCAGTTTCCACCTATTTGGATCATAAACCAAAAAACAAAATGCCTCCCCGAAGCTTTTCTGACTTCGGAGAAAAAAATCTGGATCAGACCTGCAACACCTCCAGTAGCAGTGTGCTCAAGAGGAGCAAATTTTCTGGTTCAGCTCACGAAATTTAGGCATTTTAAACTAGTTGTAGACTGTAGAAATAGCCATTTAATGATAGCATTGAATATATAATTTACTTTTTTCTTCTGTAGTCTTTGGGGAAGTTTGAGCACCCTTGTTCTTTTTCCCAGTTTCAAAGCCATTTTGAACAGAGAAGCTTCTCTTCCTCTGTAATGCTGCTTTATCGTTGTCACCCCAGAGGACCTTCCCCCCTTTAAAGAGCCTGATTTAATCCGCGATGAGCCCTCTAACCCTCTCTCTTTGTCACTTAGGTGCTTCCTTCATGGGCTCCTTTCTGGCCAGGAGTCTGGGGTCCCCACCTTCACATCCTTCTCACCCCTCTGGACCTGCTGCCTCCCCCTCCTCCCCCTCCTACAGAGCTGGACCCCACTCAAGCGCTTCCCCTATCTGGTTCCACCACTCACATGAAGGTAAGACACACTTACTGTACACGCACAAGCAGAAAGGGAGCAGCTCGGGTCTCTGCCTAATCCATGGTCTTGGTTTGGGATTAGATTGGGATGAAGCCATTAAGTGGTTTAACCAACACCGAGCTGAGGCCAAACACGTGCAGCAGTGATGCCTCAGATGATGCTTCTTTTAGCAGCACACACATACAACTTTCTTCTCGGTCTGTTTGTCAGCAAGCATGTGGTTTCGTGTTTGTGGTTGTTTTCTAGTACAGAAGTTGAGCACCATGACTGAAGCTTGACTGAAACCCTCTTTTTCCTTCTCGCCTCAACCCACGAATAAGCACATCTATGTTTTTCTATGAAGAAAAACACATCTCGATGCATCTTACAAATGAACCTTAACTTGCAATAGTTCAACAATGCCCTCCAGCCTTCTGCCTCCCTACATTGTATCTCCTACTTTCATCCAATAGTATTTCAATAAAGCTTTTAGGGATATGTTCCTCACCCACATGCAGACATACACTGAAACTCACCCCCATTTCCACTATTCACACTCTCATCATAGCCCCCTCCTTCTCTGACCGCAGCCCCACCCTCAGGGCCCCCTCTGTGCTAACCGACCTCCAACGGCCCCCTTCCTGATCTAACACACACATTCACAGAAAAAAACACTGGCGCATCCACATGCGTCATGTCCTCTTTTGACTGTTAACCGTTTGTGGTGAAAGACCAAGCTTGACATAGTTATCTGTCCCTTTCAGGTGTGTGTGTACGTGTGTGTGCGAATGTGTGTATGAGTGAGATGGGTCTAAAGAGATAACATCTAAAGAAACTTCAACAGAAAGACAGTTTCCGGCACAGGCTGGATTTCTCAACTAACTGAAAACGGACTCAAGTCTGTAACATCGCCATTGGAATTAGATAAGAAATTAACTTTCACCACATCACACAAGGCAGTGCTCTTAAACCAGCTGTCTCACAATGTACTAACAGTATCTTTCACTTCATTTTGACACACTATGGCAGGAACGCACAGATGCAATCAATAAGAAAAACAATGCAGCATTCCACTCAGGTGAATCACTTTCAGCGTTCTGGTGTTGTACATGCAGGGACACTTTAATCAAGCTGGCCTGTTGCTGATATTATTTATTAGACTTGCACCTTTCCTGTCATGACAAGTAAAATGTTTGCCATGAGAAGGGGCTGCTCTGATTTGTTTCACCTGCCAGTGTCGCCACAAACCACTTGTCCAAACAATAGCAAGTTCACATATTTGGCACTTTAAGTGACTTGTAACCTTAATCTTTAATGGCTTTGAGCCCAAGATGTTGAGGAAGCCAAAGGGCTTGAGTAAAATTGCTGTTCATTTCCCTCCCATGAGTTTTAATTTGTTACATCCTGCTGACGATGAAGTGTACAAATGCTAAAATTTGATTTGGGCAAATAAACCAAACACACTGCCTCTCTTACCCATGAAGACTGCACATGTTACCACTGTGCCTCAAGTTTTTTGATTTAGGCACCAAACAATCTCACGAGAGCCATTCTACACAGAAATCTCTCCTGGTGCCACTCTGAAGGGTTTTGTTTGTACGGCTGTCTCATTTGCAGCAATTAAGCTCTAAAAATGAGCACTAATGTTTTCTGGAGTGACCATCTCAACCCGGATTCATAGAAAGAGTCGGAGACAAGGCTTCAGCCTGAATGCAGAAGAGAGTGAAAGGGAGTAAGAATGTGTGTGTGAAAGGGAAAATGTGTGTCCGCCTATCAGACAGATTTTACGTCTGCGTGCCTCAGCTTTGATGTTCAAACGCATACACGTGTGTGTACACATTTGTAGTACGCACACACACACACACACACACACACACATACTACAAATGATTGTTTTTAAGAATTCAAGCCAGGGAGCTCCAGTAGGCGATGTGCCAGCTGGCCACAGTCCAGATAGTGGAGCGTAGCCAGCACAGAGAGAAGAAACCTGCCCAATACACACACATTGTTGCAGATATTACCTCACACATGAAAAACTTTTCGCTCTCTCTCCCTCACGGACACACAACTGTACAGTCACTTACCCTCTCTTCCACATCTGTCCTTGTTTTTGTCTCTTTCTCGTGCACTTTTCCTTATCTTCTTACCTCCCTTTCCCGTATCCTCTCATCTCCACCATCTCAAAGCTCTCCCCTTCCCTTTTACTTCTTCCGTCATCTTCCATCATTCCCCCTCAGCAGCACACATGCCCCTCTCCTCTCTCCATATACCTCGCAGAGCCCCCAGAGTGGGGGCTCTTTATTTTTTCCTTCTTCTGTCTCCACATTTATTCGATCACTAAACTCCTCCATCCATTCCTTCTTTCCTTTTCGTCCCTTATTTAATTTCCTTCCACATCTTTGTCGCCGTGCGCCTCTGTTCCATCTTTGTCCCCTCTTCTTGTTTTTGTCATCTCCCCTCCATCTCCCAGTTTTATCACTCATCATTACCCGGGGGATTGGCCTTAGATGGCTGATAGAGCCTTTTGGCTAATTGTCACCATTTAAATTCAGTGGTTGTTAACCAGGCAGAGTAATCACACGTACACACACACAAACTAAAGTGAATGCATTCATGCATTTACACTGCAGCAGGAACACGCAGAGCCCCCCACCCCGCCCCGCCCCCCTCCACACACTGACACTCTCATGCTGGAAGCAGCGAGGGGGTGTTGGTGGTTTTGCAGTGTGACTGTGGAATGCGTAGGATGAGTTTTTATGGAGTGCTGTTTACTTTGGCCACTACCGTTAAACTTTTAACGGCTGCCAATTAACGGGCCGCCAAGGACACTCTGTGGGGCATGAAACCAACTGCTGGATAACACACACTTGCACCTGAATGCACAGACAAAGTCAAAGCTTTTTTTTTTTTTTTTTTGCTTCATAATGTAGGAATGTTTGTTTTCGGTGTTATGTTCGTGTTTGTGTGCTAATATATGAGTTAGTTTGGTTGTGAGTTCACCCAATCAACACAAAAACTAAGACCTCCTCTATCCCAAGATGCAGTTCAATGTCCTTGAAGACAAAGAACAGAGTGAAACGACCATTTACCTCCCAGTGACCTCCTGGGAAGAGTCAGTGTGTGTACTGTATGTGTGTGTTAAGAGGCTGCAATGTTTCATACTATTTGTCTTTGGTTTGAGGAAAAATGTGTTTTGTAGAAGAGCAAATTCCATCCAGTTAAATGCTGCAAACACTTGGCAGTAGCTGTCGGCTGTGGTTTTTGTCACCACTTTGTCCACTGTAAATAATGTCAACTCATCTGGCATGTTTGTGCAAAAGTGCATTTATGGTGAAAGTAGCACTAACTGGCCATAGTTTTTCTGTGTTTTCCAAGATGGCCCCATTACATGATAGATTGTGGAGATAAACTGTTTGTTTAGAGGGCTGCTGAATGTCAACGCTGGACAGAAACATCAATTCCCTCTAACTCTGCCTCCCACTGACAGGGTACCCCAGCTATACAGGAAGTCTTGCTTCTCCTTTTCTCCCTATGAGTCCCTTGGATCACCATAGCAACAGTCTCTATGGACAGCACCGCTTCTATGAAACTCAAAAAGGTAGGTGTTAGAATGTGCAAGTGAATGTTACAGAGTGGAAAAAATAGCTTTCTTAAATAGACTGTCTCCATGAATTGCTTATTCAGCATCAAAAAGGAATAAGAACAGCTGGTAACTCAGAGTCAAGTTATTCAAGTTGGCAGTTTATGATTTCTTTCAAGACATCATCATATAACGTATATCGCTCGTTTTAATGAAACTTAACTTTTGCAACCAATTTACACTAGATTTCTTGAAATGTTCACCTTTTGACATCCATCTTCTCTTTTCCTTTAAGATCACTTCTACCTGAGAGGCCTTCCTCCCCAGCCTCCACTGCTCTCCACCAATCACAGCCTTCCTCCACTGTCCAGGACAGCCCCAGGCCACCCACTCGGCTCTTGCAGCAGAGAGATAGACAATGGGGGAGGAGGTGGGAAGAGCACCAAGGATGTGAGTGACAAAGGGGGCTTGTCAAAGGAGAGGGAGAGATCAAGCAGCAAGGAGCGGCACCAGGAGAGCAAAGACAAACAACAGCTTCATCATCATCATCATCATCATCAGCCTCATCAGACGAACCCTGCCACCACTCCCTCTGGCCTTCACCATCAAGCTTACCCCCACCCTCACCCTGCCCTTCTTTCTCATCTTGCACTCCAGGGCCGGGAAGAAGACCACAGACACTCTCTGGAGCGACACAAGGATTACAGAGACAGTGACTCGGGCAGTCAGGGAATGAAACATATGAGTGCCTGTAAACTGTCCAGTGGCTCGGGGGCAGAGGCTGGCTGCGGAGGTAAGGGTGGAGCCCTAAGCAGCTGCAGTGGTGGTGGAGTGGGGCGACCTCCATCAGGAGGCACTAGGCGGGGCTCAAAAGATTCACCCATAAATGGGGAAATGAGGATCAGTGAATCCTCAGCTTCATCACCTGAATGTATGAGACGAGGGGCAGCGGCAGTAACAGCCATCTTGGCACCTCCAACTCCTCACTCTGTGGCCTCTTACTCCATGCCTCCACCTCCTGCTCCACCACCTCCTCCTCATGCCTTGCACATGGGCTCCACAGTAACTGGAGGATGGCTACCCCACACACATCGGCATCCTCATCCTGAGTTTTACTGTCCTCATCCCCCTCTGACTCTCACATCCTCTAAAGATACAGTGTGCTCCCCTGTGGGGTCCAGCAGGGAGGCAAAGGTCACTGGCCCCACTTATGTGCCTTCAGTTGGGCCACAGGGTGACTTGGCGGCCCCTGACTGTCGTGGAGCAGGAGGAGCTGGGAGAAAGGCAGATGATAAAAGTGGAGAGGGATCTTATGAAAGTCCTTCTCAACACCACAACCGCCTTAGTAGCTGTCAGAAAAAAAACAAATCTCAGCCACATCAACAGCAGATCGGATATGACAAAGCTGACAAGCCTCCTGACTGGAGCCACCAGACACATCACTTCCACAAACCTAGCTCCAACATGAGCTCTCAACCTGAACTACGGTCCTGCAACATGGAGTCATCTTCATCCTTTAGGGATGTTGAAGTTGTGGACGAGGTTTCCCGTCCCTCAAATCCTTCAGATACCCAGGACACACATTCTGGTGCTGGACAGGGTACTTCCAGGAATGGTCACGATACCGGCACGTCTCCCTTCAGGGATTGTTCTCTTTCAGGTCCTGATAGTAAGGTGGGATTGGGGCCAGCAGCTCAAAGGGAGGGGCAAAAGGTTGCAAGAGTACGGCACCAGCAGCACAGCAGCCAGGCAGCAAGTACAGAAGAGAAGGGAAGAGATGGAAATCAAACAGGACCTTCATGGGGCGTTCGAGGAGGCCCCCAAGAGGACCATAGAAAAGGTAGCCATCATGTTGGTAAAGGGGCCCATTCTCAACACCCTCCACCACTATCCCGTTCCTCATCTCACACTGACAGTGAGGGTAGTGCAATGAAGAACCTTATGAACTACAGCTCCCAGCAACCCCTGATGTTACCACAGCGAAGCCCCTTTGGAGGTCTGGGCTGCCTCAACAAGGGAGGAGAGAGATCAGAGAAGGGGGACAGAGGAGGAGCTAAAAGCAACACCTCTCATCAAGAACCTACCAAACAGTCTCTCCCTCCTCGTCGGGGCTCCACAAATGAAGGGGAGAGAAGTGACAGAGGGGCAAAGGAAGCAGGGGAAGCCGGAGAGGGGGAGGTCCGACAGCCTCCAGTAGGTATTGCGGTCGCAGTAGCCAGGCCGCCCCATCGTTCCCCAGACAGCACCCCTGGGCACAGCAGACAGGGAAGGGTTCTGTCCAGCATAAAAGGTCAGACATTTTGGCTCATACAGTATTTCATGGTCCTTTTTGACTGTCACTCTAGATTTGTATTGCTTGCCTAAAGAAGACAACTTTGTAGAGCTTTAAACATATTCAATATTTAGAATCACAGAAATCAACAGTAATCTTGCCCTCAGGTTTAGGAAAAGGTAGAATTTCTGACCAATAATGAACACCACAATTTGACAGTATGTTAAAAAAAATAACAACACTCGTGTAGTGCTGGGTAAGTCTTAGCATGGTTGTCCCGTCGTATTTGTGATTCAGGGGTGTCGCGCCCCGTGTATCCCCTTGGTCGGGAGGCAGAGGAGCGGAAGAGGATGACAGAAGACCAGATGAGTCTTCATCACCTTGACAGAGACAGAGAGATGATCATTAGGTAATATCACAAACACTAACACCTACACACACGCACGGAGAAGCATCTATTCAGTTTTCATCATATCTGATAAGCTGCAACTCTTTTATTCTCTCGGTTTCTTTCTCCCAGTCTGAGGCTCTGCTTCGCTTTTCTTTCAACCCCTCACTCCATTTACTCCTCTCACCCTTTGATGTGGTTTTTCTGTACCTCCTCACTCTTTTGCTTCCCATCTCTCTCTCTCTCTCTTTCTCCTTAAGATGAGATGTGGTGCATTAATGTTACAGGAACTAATACGGATGTCTCTGAAGTATCAGGCTCTTATTATGTAGTTATATTAGGGGAAGAAAACATATAATGAGAACTCACAGACCGGGCACAAGATGATGGCTGTTCCTTTTGCCCTCACATTTCCTTCTCTTGATGATTATAATGGTAGTAGTGGTAATGAAGATGACATGGATGAAAATAATCATCATAATGATGATGATGACAATAAGAGGGATTATCAACGTAATGACAAAGTTCACCTCATTTAATGTCACAACAGGGAAAACAAGGATTGCATGGAGTTCGCCAGGAGTCACCCTTCTAGTAGTTGCCACGGTGACCTGACCTCTCACCTCCTGGTCCCTGGAGGAACAAGTCAGTTGGGGACAGACCACGCTGCGCACGCTCACCCAGCTCACCACCACTGGATGCAGAGAACAGGAAGTCCCTCCCTCTGGATGGGGCATTCATACGGTGAATAGAGAGACAATTTTGTCAAACAGTCTATGCAATATATCATGGGTTTTTCTGTTGAGTTTCAAACTAATCAATGTTTTTCATCTCATTTTTTAAACTATTTTGTTTCTATTAAGAACTAGCACACACCTCTATATTCTTGGATAGTAGGAGTAGATATTTGATTGTTTCTTCCATTGAATGTATGTTGCATGTCCATCTTTTTTCTAGGTCTAAGCCATGTAGGAATGAGCCCTGGCTTCCCGCCAGGTCTGCCCAGCCCCTTGCAGCCCGTTTTGGGGTCGCTTACCCAAGACCACAACTCCCCACTTGTGGTTCTTCCTACAGAAGCCGGGCCTCACCATCCACTTGGTATGATAAGAATCCTCTTGCAGCAACAATGGGACGCACACACCCAACAGAATCTATAGACATTGAGTTATTTACCCACACTTACAGCCTCAATTCCCCCCCCCCCCCACACACACACACACACACTTTCTGCCCATTTGTACTATGAAAGCAGAGTTTTAGTATCTTTGGCTAATCATAATATAATGCTCAACTAAATCCCTCTGTCAGTGGGATGATGTTTTATAGCTTCGTTAACGGGAGCAGCCATTCCATTGCCTCCCTCTGCATGTGCCCAGCATTATACAAACCATTTGAACCGGTGTTTCATCTCTCTGGTGGCGGGGCACTGATGTGTTTGGAGTGGACTTTTTTTCCTTCTGTGTATGTGCGCGTGCGTGCCTTCATGTGTGTGCGGATATCTAAAGTTCTGTTCATGTCTGAAACAATGTATGTTTAAGGTTTTGTTGGACATCTCAGATTGCTGGAAAAAAAATAATGTGTTTCTGTGTGTGTGTGTGCGTGGGTGTGTGTGTGTGTGTGCGTGCGTGCGCGCGTGCGCCAACGCTGCTTTGCAAACAGGCTGTGAAATTTAATTATCTCCCGCCTCCCTTGACTCGCTCCGTGAGAGTTCCTGCAGAGAGGGGAAGTGCATCCACTGAACCCTTCCCCAGGGAAACATTAGCCCACTCAGGCTAATCTCACAGAACAAAGGTTCCCAGCGACAAGGCAGCCAAGAAGGGGATATGTGTACGCGCGCATGTGTATTTAGATGTGTGTGTATGAGCATATGTGTGTATTTGGATTCATCTGTGCCTAAGTGTGGTGCCCTGACAAAAATGTGTTTCTCTACTCAGAAGGATAACAAACTGTAGAAAAAGAAAATTAAAGTGTGTAATTGTAGATTAATTCAAGCATCAGTTGCTGAGTTATCAGTTACAATGGAATTTCAGGGGGCAGTTATTATTTCTTAATTCTGTACCAATGTATTGGTTTAATTGTTGAAAAAGCAAATTAGTCAATTCCGTACTTTCTTCTTTCCGATCCATTTTTATATAATTTCTATAATCCTTTTTTTTCTGATTTCTCCTCCAGATGTTCTGGAACAGTCGGGTCTGTGGTCCCCTGTGTACGGAGCCAGAGGCCATCCCCATCACCTGCAGCACCACCCAGTCTACTCCCGCTCCTCATTCCTACGGCAGGGTGTACAGGAGCTGTACGCCCTGCAGCAGCAGCAACGTGCCATGGAACACATGCAGCGCCACCCCTTAGGACAAGTAAGGCTGATGCTGGAACAACCCAGAAACACTTGGAAACAGGCTTATGTCTAAAATCCGTGACCTGCTTTATACATTTAAGGAAAAACTTTGAGATGAAAACAATTAGGACATGCTGACATTTTGTAAACTTGTGCAAAGTGTTACCTTCCTCTTTAGAGCTGTCAGGAGTAGAATAAGTGACTTCAAGTAATTCTTTGTAGATCTTTGTGCAAGGATATCCTTATTTCTAAACCCAAAAAAATATTGCAAAACCATACTCAGAAATGCTTATTTAGGACAATGACTTCCTATTTTTCAGAAAATGTTTTTGATGATAAAGAGACATTGGTGTGGAGTTTTTTACACCCTCACTTCATCAGATCATTTTGCAATCAAACAGTGTGAGCCATGTGAGTCACAGCTGGAGATCATAACTAACCGTGTAGAATTACGTATTGCTTCAACATTGCAAAATTTTGTCCCTATGCCACTGATCTTTTTCTCTTCATTTCCTCTTTCAAAGAGAAAACATGAAGAGCAAACCATCACCATAGAAGACTCTCATAATGAGAACTCAGCTTCCAGAACTCCCTCTTCTTCCTCCTTTTCTTCATCCACTGCCTCCTCCCATGCAGCCAAACCCTTCTCTCACACCCCTTCTCCACCCAAGACCTCAACACCATCTCCGGGATTGTGTCCCAGCAGCCGCCAGTCACCCTGCTACCACTCCCCTTCCACACGTCTGCACCCCCCAAATCCTCTGACCCCAACACCAAGCCCGGCCGCAGCAGCTCCACGCTCACCAGCACTCAGCCCTGCTCCGTCGCATCTCTCTAAAGGCCTGGAAAGGGGCAACGACAGAGGAGAAGGGCAACCACCTCAGGACTACCCACAATCGTTAGAGCCAGGTGTGTGTAGAGAAGCCTATAGGTTTGTAAATGAACGCCGAGTCTGAATTGAAAGAACTGTACCAGCAGGTTGAACTCTCTGATAACGGAAAATACAAAGACAGCAGGCGAGGCAGAGAGATGGAGAGAGATAATGTTAGAGAAAAAAGGGGCAGAGATGGAGGCTGCTGCTGCTGCTGCTGAAATGTGGCACAGGTCTTTGAAGCGTGGTATTCTTTTGATTTTGCAGAAATTGTTTGAAGCAGGGCTGATCCCCTACCCTGTGTGTCCTTGAGTGTATGTGTGCACTTTTTTCTGAGAAAGCTAAAGAGGGACAGCGGGCAGGCCAGCCATTAAGGTCAGGGAAAGCATATGGGCACTCTTTGTGTGTATGTGTGTGACCTGCCAGTGCGCATATGTGTGTCACAAGAGGAAGGTCAGTGGTATCTTAAGACAGAGCCTCCTTATCCTTCAGTGGTCCTTGGAAAGAACAGGCGGAAGGATACACATTCATCTGGCTGTGTTGTCGGGGGCGGAAAGGTTATCATCAATAATAAGAGAGCAAGGGTGACAGGGCTGCTGCAGCATCATAGGAAAACAGCAGGGTGTCATCAATATCCCATATAGATCTATATACTCACACTTCTACACACAAAAGTTCACATACGCACATTCTGTATACATACTATACACTTGTGTACACAAACACACTGTGTTGTTAATGTATTATGTCAACTGTAATCACATGCTTCATCCTGTCTGTGTGAGCAGAATGCCAATTAATTTAAAACACAAACAACAACAGAGTTTCTCTTCTCTTTTTTAATTATTTTCTATTTATGAATTTTTACCAGTATACAGACTGTTTGTCAGTTTTATGTCAGAATTTGACCTCTCTCCTCTTTCCGCCAGACTTGCCACCTGTTTACACCTTCTCTCCAATCTGTATGGGTTACAAGGCCGGGCCCTCGCCTCCTGAAGCGCGACTGGCTGAACAACCTATGGTGGAGGAAGAGCCAGCAGAGCCTGAATCCAAGTCCCTCCCACACCTATGTCACATCCAGCCTCTCACTGTTGAAGAAGAGATGAGGAAAGCTGAGAATGGGAGAGACTGCAAAGTTGCAGAATCCCAGAAAGGAGTCACAGAAGAGGCGAGCAAGGAAACAAACGAATGCTCTGTCTCAGAGCCCCAGAGCATAATTTCTGGATTTCAGCCATGCCCTCACCCAACTCCAGTCACAGATCCAGCCTGCCCAGCAGGCATAACCCTCAAAGTGGATCTCTCTCTGGGTTGCTCGGGCCAGAAGGTAGGCCTGGAAGAGCCCCAACTATCCAAAGAGCAGGAGAGGGGTGGGGAGCATGAAAAAGAGAACACGGAAGAAGATGAGAGACAGAAAATAGAGCCTGAATCAGCTGAATGTACTGTGTCTGTGCCTGCAGAGACTGTGGAAGAGGAGGTGGAGAGGGATGGGTGCAAAAATGGAAAGAACATAGAGGTGGTTGAGGAGAAGGAGAAGGAGGAGGGTGGGATGAGTCCAGGTGGAGATTTGGTGGAATTGACATGTAGTTCTCCTGCACCTTCCCCATCTGCTGACCCAAACCTTCCTCCCACAGCGAGTACAACAGCCCAGCTTGAAGGGGCTTATATGTGGAGCTTGGAGCTATTGATTGCTGCAGCTCTGTGTGCAACCAGAGATGCCTTGTACCCACCTGCACCTGTTGAACAGACTCCATGCCCTTCTTCCCACCATGGAATGGAAATGCTGGGGGAACTGGCTGAACTAGAGATCAAGCAGAGGAGCAGGGAGGGTAAAGAAGACACTGAAGGTGAGAATAAGAATAAGAATCTGTTTACACAAGCAGAGTTGAATTGATTTTTTTTTTTGTTGTTATAAAAGATCAAAATGCCCAGAAAAGGAGGAGGAAAAAAAAAATTCAACCCAACTATTTTCTTGCCCAGACAAACAGACTGACCCTTACAACGCAGTAAAAAAAAAAAAATGGCAAGGGAGATGGGTGAAATCCAGATGTGTATATTGTCACACATGAATACACACACATGCATGTCTGGTTCATATTGCCCATGGGGAGTGTCCATTGACTCAATACATTTCCAAGGCCCCTATTCTAGATTTAACCATCACAGCTGAATGCCTAAACCTAAACATAACCTAACTCTTACCCTGCCCAAGTTTTGATCCTCAAAAATCCATTGAAACATGTTAGACCCAACGTTTGGTTTCCACAAAACACGCTGGACCCAGCAAGTAGAGTGGATTCCTCGTTTTTGGACCTCACAAATGTAGAAAAACAAGTACAAACACACTCCCACACACAAAATCCCACACTGTCCCATTTCCTTCCTTTGCTGTGACTCTGTTCTTGCCCATAGACTGAGTTTTAACTCTGGAGAGTGTGTATGGGTTGAATTGTGGGTGTTTTGAGTGAACACAGAGATGGACAAGCAAGCTAAGCTCCAGACTCAAGCCAGGACACACACGCACACATTCTCTGCCCAGTGTGTCCCCCAGGCTCTGGCATCTTGCTTTGCTAATTAGACCCTTTCCTTTAAAACACTTCTCCTGTAAGCGCTCCTATTTTCCTCTCGTCCCTCTGAGAGAAAGTGTTTTTATTTATGCCAGCATCTGCGTGTGTATGTTTTGTGCGTGGTGTGCGCGTTGGTGTGTGTGGCTAAGCTGTTAAGTAATCCCAGATGAATCCCTGCTCTTCTCCATCAGAGTATGTGTCTCTCCACCAGGCTGCCTGTTCCCTGCCTGCGCCTCCTCTCGCCTCTCCTCCTCCCTCTTTGTTACCCCCCCCACACACTTCTTTTTTTTTCTCTCTTTTTTTTTATTAAACCAATGTAATCTTGTGTGTAAATCCTGCCTCCGCAAGCCATGTTGACGGAATTAATAAGTGTAAAAATCATAAGTCGCTCAGCTGCTGTTTGTGCATGTGTGTGACAAAGATAGAGTGTGTGAGTGTGCATTTGTTTACATGTGCGCGCACGTGCTTAGCATGTGTAATAGGTGTGAAATCAATAAGTCCTGTCGTGGTGTGGAAAACGTTCTCCAAATTGCAACACATTTATTTAAAACCAGCTCTGGCCTCGTCGCAGAGAATGTTATTAATACAGCTGATGTTTTTTTTTGTCATTGTGAATGTGTTTGGGAGATGAAACCGATCCCAGACAGATGGATTTATGCTGTTCCTTGATGCAGACAGATATCCCAACTGCTGGAAACTTGAAATCACAATTACAGGTTGAAGAATCAAGATATGCTCTCCCCTCCTGTCCATATGAAATAGCATTGCTTTTATTTAGACAGAGCAGCTGTAGTCTTGTTTGGTCCATCACATTTCCTTTGTATTGAAATTTCATCCAGATAAACTTCCCGAATGGCTTGTAATGAGGACATATCAACTCTAATGGTTTTTAATTTTCCTCCACTGTTTTTGTTTCTTTCCTTGGAATCCCCTGTGCCGCCTCTTATTACACCCTTCACCCCTGTTAGAGACACAGTATGGTGTTATTTCTGGGCAATGAGGAGTGTGGAGACAGCATACCCCTCTCACAGGGGTATGCTGTGGGCGGAAGCTATGTATCGATTGTGGCCATCCTCCAGAATACTACACTAGGCGTGGTGATGTCAGTGGTGATGTCATTCTGTCAGGGTAATCGGAGTGTGCCATTGGCTCACAGGGCTGACAGATGAGATGGCATTGACCTCTGCGAGCTAGGACAGGACAAAGCCACATCCCTTAACTCCTTCCCGCGCTCTCCGTCACTCTCTGAGGAGTTACCTATCATTCTCGCATCCGTTTGCTCTTTCATGCACGCTCTCATTTTTCTGCACACAGACCAAGACTTGCGTCCTTCCTGCCCTCTTCTCCCTCCTCTGTTTACCACATTTCTGTCTCCATATCCCACTCACGCACGCAGGTTTTAATAACGTCAGATTTCAGCGAGTAGGCCTTGGAGCTCCAGTGCGCAGAGTGTGAGTGATCCAGTGAAACCTCTCCTCTTCTCCTCATCTTCTCTCCTCGTCTTCTCCTCGAAGGGGAAATTGGATTCTGTCCATGTCCATAATGAGGAGATGTAGGAGAATAAATAGATAGCTCAATAAACACTTTGCCTCTTATTGCTTCTCCTCCCCTTTACTCCCCACCCCCTACCTCCCTTCTTCTTACAGCATTGCAGTCCTCCTCCTCCCACCGCCCGCTGTTCTCCTTCTCTCCAGTTCTCCCCCACATACTCTCACACAGTTTGCCCATGTCTGCGAATCTCAGCGAAAATGTTGTACGTGCCTGTGTGTATTCAGAATGTGTGTGTTTTATTTGCATAGGTTTGTGTGTGTGTTTGTGTGTGGACCGTCTCATGAATATTCTCTTTCATCTGCTGGTGCTGTGACAATGACAGAGTTAATGACAGTGACAGATGTAGAGATCCTTCTCCCCCTCGCATGTTTGTCTGTGTGTACGATTAGGCATGAACACAAGTATACATCAAATAAACTGCACAGCTAATATCATAAATATATCCACTTTCCAAGGCTTGGTTTCACTGCTCCCAAAAATAAATCTGTTCAGCACGCAACATGTTTTCCAGCACACTGTCAGCCGCTATGCAATGTACCAATCTAACCTGAAACAATCCGTCTCCCGTGCAGGTGAGGAAATGCTGGCCTTTGACCTCCACAGCCTGGCAACACTGGCGGCAGCCCGAGCCTTAGAGATGGGGGGAGGGTCTGTGGATGCAGGGGCTGACCAGCAGTGTCCAATCAGGAAGAGGCTTAACCTGCGCAGGAAGTGTAGTTGGACTCCTCGGCATGAGCCGGTGAGGCTTCAGTCCCTGTGTTCCGTGTACATGTATTCAATCCAGAACCATTTATGCTAAAATGTAGGTTGCTGAAGTGTTCAACATATCAAGTGTTCAACGGATCCACAGTGCATCTCAGTTCAGCGGAACATGTAAATATCATATATCAATGAATATCACAGTCATTAAATCATAGGACAGTACAAATGGACATAGAAATCAATAAATTGACTCTTAGTATCTTGCTAAATCAAAGGTATAACAAAATACCAAATACCTTCAAATTATTGGGAGCTTAGATTTTAAAACAGTGGAGTGGTTTCATATAAGAATCAGAACCGGAAACTACCAGAAAAAGGCAAGATACAATTTTAGAAAATTAAATAGATACATTTCAATTACATGATTTCCGAGCCTGGTTTTTCTTGCTTTTTCTAACATGGCGTTTGCAAATGTTTTTTTCTCGGAAGCAGAGCCAGAAATCTACATTTCAGAGTAGACGTTGTTGGTTAACAAAGAAAAAAATCAGCTGTTTTAAGGATCAAACTCGCAAGCTTTGGCTTTCAGGAAAGTCATCAACAAGCTGGCCAAGCACTAGCTGGTTACATATTCAGTGGCTGTTCAAGTGAAGTTTGTGTTCCGCATTTAAATTCCTCTGCTTTGTGCGTGTTTGTGTGCCTGTCAGGTGTGCCCAGTGAAGGCCTCCATGGAGACGATGGGAGGGGAGGAGCTGGCCATGCGTGTCCAGCTGGCTGAGCTACAGCGCCGCTACAAAGAGAAACAGAGAGAGCTGGCCAAACTACAGAGGAAACACGACCACCAGTGAGCAGATTGACACACAAACACACACTTGCACAGACACTTTTTGTCTATACTAAATTGTGCATTCCAGCATTCACAATTCTGCTTTAATGCTGCATTCCCCTGATTTATCGGGACCTGCTACCTGCTCATAGTTAATGCAGTTTGACCTGTAGCCGATACAACCCCCTTCCTGATTTCCCCCTGCTGTCCTGACTGCATCTTTAATCTCTCTCTTCATCCTCCTTTTCCTTTTTGTCTTCCTCTCTGCAGGAAAGACGAGACGTCTCGCAGCCCTGCTCGCCGGGGGCCTGGCCGCCCCCGCAAGCGCAAGTCCACCCCCGGCCCAGCTGCTGCAGAGAGCTCCAAAAGACTCAGGTCAGTGCTCTGATACTGCGTCAGTATAATCAGTGTGATTGGCAAGCCCAGCTCATTCATCCTGATTTCTGTTTGTGTTTTTACTGAAAGGCACAGTTGATTTTCAAGAAGTTCTTCTTCAGCTGAATTGATTCAAATGCTCTATAGCTGATGATTTGCTTGATTGGGCTCTGGAAAGAGCTGTTCACACACACGCACGTGGACAAACACATGCACACATGCCCACACACGCGCACACACAATAGGATATGCGATTGGAGCCCTAAGATGGGTGTGATTTTTAATGAGAGAAGGTAATGGAGATGAGGGCTTCATTAATCACCATTAATCACTTTTAATCATATTTATCACTTGTATTGATTATGTCCTGATTCCATGTGAACCTCTAGCATATATTAACACATCTGGACATGGTCCTGATGTACAGTTATTACAGTGATGAATGACCTAACCTCCCCCACACGCTGCAACACACACCCACTCATTATTTAGCACCTTGGACATGCAAACTTTCACGCTGGCACACATGTGCACAAGCTTAAACCTCACACAATCGCACACAGCGAGCATTCAGCACTCACGGTGATAGATGTGTTTTCTCATGATGCCCCACCTCTGTTAGGACGTGCACCCCTTGCCTTGATAAAATGATTAGACAAACTCAAGGTTTGTCACGGTTACCATGATTAGAAAGCGCTAATGAAAATGACAATGAAAGCCTTTAGTCATAACACGCCGGTGCACATACACACACGCACGCACACACACGCACGCACACACACGCACGCACACACACCCACCCACACACACAGAACTTGTTTAATTAGTGGAGTTGGTCTCTACGTGCCTGAGCAGCATTACTGTTGTTATTAACAAGCGGCGTATCATTTGTTTTTGCTTTCATCTTCTCGCGAGGGTTGGAGGTGAAATACAGCGGCAAAATAGTAAGAGATGAAGAGCAACATCTTTTGGAGTAATCTCACAAACCCTGTGCACTATTTTTCTTGATACAAACATAAGCCATGTATGGCCAAACGTAGGCTGAACACCTGAGCATTTATATCACGACAAGCTAAATATATCAGCATCCACTCCTTTAGGGCAGGCTTTCCTCAAAATGCCAGCTTCAAAGTTTTTCCCCCCATTCAGCCACAGGATAACTGAAGTCAAGCGATCTGAAGAAAAAGTGTAGTAACACATTAATGCAAGGCAAAAAGACTGCCATCATCCTGAATAAGTGAAATGACAATCTTTCAATTAAGGCTAACCATGGAAATGGCATAGTCTCCCTCAAGGCATTCATGGTGTTGCAGTCATAGTTGAAACCTTGTTTCAACTTGCTTGTTTACTCATTAATTTATGAAGAGACCGGTTTGGCAAATTATGAAAACGGATCGATGTACAGTTATAACAGCCCTCACTTTTTCAACATGAGAAATACGCAGATAGAGGTGGTAGAATCTAGAAAACGACAGTTTCATTCATCATCATGAGAAAAGCTTGACTTGAAGTTGGCATTTCAATTCAGTGAAAGTGGGTGTCCTGCAGCCAAGTCAAGTTTTAACATAACAAACTGAAATTGATGCCGAATCATACTGAAACAATCTTTTGTGACAAAGTTAGGAGTATCCTTTTCTGGTCAATAAAACAAGAAACACTATGATGTAGCAGCAATATTCTCTTTAATTTGAACAAGAACCTAATACCTAGAGGCCAAAAGTATGAAATGTTTGACAACATACATACTTAGTTTAGAATGTACACTTTACAGTAAAACGAGGTAGATTTGGGGAGTTTTAAAGCTCAGAATCTCCTCTCCATTTGTGCCACTGTGAGTGGCGGTAGTGGATGTGCGAGTGGCGTGGGTTCAGGATTTTGCTTCGGTGATCTTCACTTGTATTTTAGATTTTTCTCTAACTGGATGATCCGCGGTGTTGTCTGTGCTCCCTAAAAAAGGAGATCTGGCTTTATTAAAGAACTGAAGGCCCTTTGACCTTCTCTGTACAGATTATGAAATATTGTCCAGAGCTTTATCTAATAGACTAAAGGACTTTTTGGAAACATCATATATACTGATCAGTGCTATTGTGTACTGGACAGAACAATTATGGACAATATTTTCCTGTTAAGAGATGTGATTGATATTTGTGGTCATTACAATGTAAATGTGGGTGTTGTTTCCTTAGACCAAGAGAAAGCTTTTTATCTGTTTTCTGAACTTCTGGCATTTGGTTTTGGTGAGGGGTTTGTGTCTTGGCTTAGTTTATTGTACCATGATGCACAGTGCTTAGTAAAAATGGTGGTGGGGCTGAGCCGACCTATCCATTTGTGATGGGGGATTAGACAGGGCTGTCCCATCTCCGGTCAATTATATAGTTTAGTCACTGAACCTTTACTGTGTAGGTTGAGGGGTCGGCTTAGTAGGCCGTCCCTGACAAGGTTCTGCAGCATTGATCACTCCCCTGCAGTCTCTGCTTACGCAGATGATGCCAGTGTTTTCATCTCTAGTCAGACAGATGTTCAATGTTTGCAGGACACCCTGTCCCTGCAGGAGAGGGTGACGTCTGCACAGGTGAACTGCTGGGGCAGAGCGGTACCCAGTCTGCCTCGAGGACTTGTGTCGGGGAGGGAGGGAGAAGGAAACACTGGGAGGGTTTAAAGGAGAAAGTGTGTGCTCGGTTGTCTAAATGGAAATGGCTGCTACCGCAGTTGCTACCGCAGAGAGAGCTGCGGCTGCTACCGCAGTTGCTACCGCAGAGAGAGGATTTTGGTTGCTAATAACTTGGTTGCCGCAACTCTCTGGTACAAGCTTGTTGCTCTGTGTCCACCAAATGGTATTATAAAGGACAGAAGGTCATCCTGGACTTTTTCCGGTCTGGCCATCACTTGGTTCAGGCATACTCAAACCCTGCCGTCTGCTAGCGTGTGGGCCAGCCTAAGGAAGGCTGACTGCACTGTACCAGCCACCTGCTAAGAAAAAAGCGGTACATTGCCTGTTGAACTTTATACAGTATCTGGTTCTGCAGAATTGGCCTTATGGCTAACCAGAAAGAATCAAGATCAGAGTTCTGGTAGCATAGAGCCAGGACTTGTAAAGGCTAGACTGAGGGTTGAATATGCCTATTTTCACATAATGGACAATCTTTAGTCCTTCAGTCGTGTGTGTATTGTGGGAGGGGGAGCTGGTTATGAACTTTTAAAATTTGCCTTTTTTGTTGTTGTCGTTGTTGGTGTTGTACTTCTGGATTTGGGGAAGTTTTCTTTTGTTTTATCTTTGAACTGTGACTGATGTGTTTTCTACAGCCAATGGTTAAGACTTTTTAAAACTCAAACCCAAACCCTTTCCTCTCCTCTCCTCTCCTCTCCTCTCCTCCTGGGAACAGAGATGCTGAAAGCCATCCTTCCCTCTGTGGGAATATAGAATTCACCTGCCTCAGACACCAGCTGCTAACGTCATGTGTGTGTGAATGTGTGCGTGTGCGCAGGGTGCCTGTGGTGTAAGAGTCTATGCAGGCAGTGCAGAAAGCACTGAGAAAAAGAGAGCGAAGGAGGAGTAGTGTTCGATAGAGGTTAGTGTTTATCGATTGAGCCCTGAAGCTCCGGTCAACGGACAGACTCCCCCGAGACTGCTTCATCTCTCTCAGTTTCTTTCCCTTCCCCCACAGCGCTCTCTCCCTTCCTGTGTCTCTCTCTTCTCCAGTGGAGCTTCTTCACACCCGATAATTCTTACCCTTTTAAGTGATGATTCAGCTGAGTTTCATATTCACACAGCCTCTTAATATTTCTGTGTTTGCCATCAAGCTGCGTGGACAGTCGTCAAAACCTGTCTTGTACCTCATCAAAGTGATGAGACAGAGAAGGAGTAGGAGGAAGTGAAACAAGAGAGGAAAGAGAAAGTGGGGAGAGTTATAATAATATCCTCGAAAGAGATGAAGTGAGTGATCAGGCTGAGTCTGTGATGTGTTTTCTGTATAAATTCTTACTAAGAGAATCTCTGCTTTGTTTCAATATTCTCCAGGGCTGGGCTGAATTTAATAGAAGAGAAGGACAGGAATTCAGTGTCCAATCACAACTTCAACAGCCTTAGCGCTGCACAGGTCTGTCCTGCTGCCGACTCTCCCGGTTCATCCTCAAACACACACACACACACACACACACACACACACACACACTGACAACCACTACTTGCTGTTTTTTTTCCTTTCCTGGATATTTCAATTAGCAAAAAGAAATGAGTCAATAATTAGTTGTTTTCCTATTTGTTTACAGATGAAAGCTTGCTGTAAGCACAGAGGTCGGCCGAGCACCCTGAGCTCGAGGCTGGCCAGGAGGGTGACCCAGCTGAAGCAGAACGCTGCAGCCCAGCATGATGCACCGTCAACAGGCATGCTCCACAGCAGTGAGGAAGACCCCTCCAAAAGTCACCGCAGACAAGGAGGAAAAGGTGGGGATAAAAGAAGCACATAAACACACACATGTTTTTCATCATTAGGTAGAATTCCAAAACTAACTCACCTGCTGCTGTTGATCTGTCAGACCTGCAACAGGACCGGGCAGCCAGTCAGACAGAAAAGAGGAAGAGGGGTCGAAAGCCCAAAATACTGATGGGCATCAACCCTAACAGAGCTCATCACAAGGACAGCCGGGCGTCCGAGAAACATGATGTACGGGAAGAACAGAGCGACAGCGAGACCTCAGAGCATGGTAAGTTACGGCATGGGTCACACACCTGGTATTTCATAGTTAGTCCTCTCTGTTCTTGTAAAAATCAGCCTAACGTGAATTAACAAAAAAATTAAGTATACAACTGGAAAGAATTTTTTAGCAACTGGAAAACAAAATTTGCAGTTAAGTGCACAACGTGGCCTCTATGTCAAACTGCAAGCATGGTAGCATTCACAGGCAGTTAATCAAATGAGTCAAGCAGTGCTAATTTAGCTGATGGGTTGATGAACATTGGCCATTCAGTGTGAGATTTCGCTATGAGAGTGTGTCTGTGTGTGCAAGAGTGAGATGTCATCAGGGAGCTCCTCTCACTTCCCTGCTCGTCTGTCACACTGTTAAAACCGTTAACGACTTGCCTCAGGCATGCAGCACAGCCGCCCCCTGCCCTCATCCTTGCCCGGTAATGCGAGCCCTCTCCGGCCCCTTCCAGAATGTCACACCCAATCCTCCCCTCTCTTCTTCCTATGTCCGACCTCATGAAAATGCCCTCATTGGAGGCCTTTAGCTAAGGAGACACAATCACATTGTTGGTGACATTTAACTTGTCACAGGAGAGTCTGATATCGAATAAAACAAAACTTCAGGAAAACTGTAGAATCTGATCTACCGTGTGGCCTTGGTGGCACGGGAAGGCAATGGTTGAATGTGTGTGCGTCCGAGGCAAAGTGTTGACGAGAATGCCATGTAAGTGACAAGTGTGTCAGAGATGTGTTGACACCCGACTCGACCCCCGCAGTCAGCGACACACAGCTGCCAATAATAATCTGTTTGTGTGTGCATGCAGCGCATATGTATGCCAGCATTGGCTTCTGCAGTTCCGAAATAAGCTGCAAACAATTCTGTAGCCACGAAAGCAGGTTTCCTCCACAGGTGTTAATGTGCAACAAATTGTCCCACATTTTAAACTGTCCTAGAAATTTTTCTTTCTTGGTTGTCATCATGATGCAAGTTTAGCCACAGGCTTGTAAGATGTTCAACAGAAGCAAAGGAATCTTGATAGCTTGCTGTCAATACATCTCAACAAGTGAGCCTTGGCTGTTAAGAGTGTTTACATATAAATCAATTAAAGCACTCTAATGAATCATACTGATGTTGGGATTTCACAGAAGAGGAGGACAGCAGCTGTGACAGCGAAGACGGAGCGGGTGATAACAAGATGAGCTTATCCTCTAAAGAAGTTCCTGCAAACTTTGCTGGGACTTTGCCTTTTTTATCACAGTCCTCCAAGGTCCAAGCGAACCACAAAGTCAGGAGTAAAAGACCAGGACCTCCAGGTGAGAAAATTTATGCAAAATTTTAAGTTACTGTAGTTATGCTAACATTGTAATGTCATCTAGAATGTAGATATTCAGTCCTTTTAATCTCCTTCTACTCTTTTATCTTGTCCGTATATATTTGCCTTCCTGACAATTAAATAAAATCTCTAACTATGGCTTTACTTTTATGATATTTCCTCTTTATCCTCAGGCCTGGGGCGCTTGCCTTATACAGAGGACAGGAGAGCACCCAGAAGGCCAAACCTCACCAGCATTGAAAGGGGACGTCCAGACCACCTGGGGTCCAACAGAGCTTCTCTGCCCAGCTGGGGTGTGTTGCCAGTAGGCTGTAGCTTTGTGGACAGCTTCGGAAACCACAGAGCTCTGACACGAACTGGCAAAGACAACGCAAAGAAGACATCTGCAGGACAGGGTTTACGAGGAAAGGTGAGACATTGCAATGTTAGTGAAACAGCAATATTTAGGGTTAATATTGTCAGAAAGCAGTCTAACCACTCATCCAATCAGAAACATAATTTTAAGGGAGACCGATCATTCTCACAGACATGCAATCGAGAGTGAAAGTTAAGACACAATTGCCTCTTTAACGGAAGGTTACATAATGAGTATCACCATAAACTGCTGCTGTCACAGAGTGGTGAGCATGGTAATTGCAGTACTTTTGAAATGAGTTAATGAGCAAACGGTAGCATGCCTTTTTTGTTTGCTACAAAGCCAACACCGGCAGTGGTTAGGCTCTGATACAGACTGACTGAAACTATGAGAGATCCCGAAAAAAGCCCCCTCATAACTGCCTAGTTCCTTTCAACTTCCACTGGTAAGGGGGAGAAACATGGAGGAATTTGGAAAAGCCCTCAATTCAAACTCACTCCTTGCTTGTTGAAGTGAGCCACACCCTGCCAGAAGGTTTGACAATCCTGCAAATCAACACTGACAGCACCCACCAGGAACAACTTCTCCCTTATGTGGAGATGCTTAACAGATCAACAGTATATCAGTCACTTTGTCAAATTTACTCTTGTCATAGGAGTATGTTTGTATGCGTACCGGCTGTTGTAACAGACAACAGGCTCGCTTTATCTGAGCAAGCAGCCGCTGGTGAGACACACATCTATTCAAATGTGAAATGCCCCCAAATTGCCTAAGTCTTTGAGTCATCATGAGGGAATGTTCAAAAACACATAACTCCAAATCAAACAGAGGAATATTAAGATACCCAGCACGCAGTCACACATGCCTTTACACACGCACTCACCAGTACTAACAGGAAATAATCATCCGTGCCCTCTGGTGATGAAACTTCTGTCACTAAAATATATGTTTCCTTGATGTGGAAAACTTCAAGAGAAACGCACACGTACACACACACACACACACATGCACACACACCATCTTTCATGCATTGATTATTATGATTTCTGTGGAAAGCCAAATACAAGCAGGAACCTGTTGGGTTAGCTAACTTTCCATCATCACTCATCTGTCATGTTTGGAAAGACTAGCTTAAACCGGTCTGGAGATGGGTTGTATCGGGTGTGTGTGTGTGTGTGTGTGTGTGTGTGTGTGAAAGAGAGAGAGAGAGAGAGAGAATGTCCCCCTGAAGTGAAGCATCCTTCAACAATAAGCTGAAATCCAGTCAGTTCAAGGGGCTGCAGTTATTACTGACTGTGACCTCTAACCTTCAAGTGAACAGTGGCGAGTGAGAAAAAAATCCTCCAGGCTTAATTGAAGTATCATTTTACGGGAGCTGTTGGTGCCTGTGGTAGCATATCACGGATGTATTCACCATATTAGTCAATTCAAATAGAAACAAATTTGATTCAGTTACTTGCAGGCTGTGTTTACTGTTGATTCATTTGGGAATATTGTAAAGCGATATCATATCCCGCTTGCTGCCTATTGATGTCACTTCCTGTTTCCCTTTCAGGAAAAGGGCCACGGTGTGAGCCGACTCCTGCAGAGCTTTGCAGCAGATGACGGCTTCTGCTTGGATGAAGACAGCAGCTTCTCTGAAGGAGAGGAGGAGGAAGAGGAGGAGGGGGAGGGAGCGACAGATAAGTCGTTGACACATCTTCCTCCCAACATGCCGTGCAGAATACCTGGTGGGCATAAACAGTGACACGTCATTCATTATTACGCACACACAAGCAGGTTTAAAAGCATTCTTTTCACAGATGCATATGCACCTCTGTTCATACATTACTGGCCCTGTTTCTTACATCACATTGCAATTATTCAGCACTCTCACAAATGATCTATATCTCGCCTTTTATCTGCTCCATCCATCCATCTTTCAACCCTGCCCTCTGTCCTCAGCTCTCCCAAATTGTGTGCTGAGTAAAGAGATGTTGGTAGACGGGCTGAAGATCCTTATCTCCAAGGAGGATGAGCTGCTGTACGCTGCCTGTGTTCAAACTCTGGACCTGCCTGACATGTAGGGCCCTGCTCTCCTGTTACACCTGCACAGCACAGACCTAAAATCCTATGACAGGGAGATATCACATGTACTTAATTATTTTATGAAGAAAACTGAATCTGTATCGGTGTCTTTGGGAAACTCTTGAGTTTAGACTTTTTAATGACATTTTGCAGCAAGACTTTGTGAGAGTTACAAAATACTGGCATAAGTTGAATGTCTGGTTGTCTTGACAAATAGGAAGTCTAGACAACTATAAAGCCAAGAAACCCATCAGCGGCAGCCAAAAACATCTGCTGATTGATAATGAAAAAACAGTCTTTTTTTATTTGAAAATGAAGCAATTCTTTTTTTTCCTATCAGATTTAGTGTCGTCATTGAAGGGGAACGGGGAAATCGCCCCAGGATTTACTCACTGGAACAACTACTACAAGAAGCTGTAAGTGAAGCCATATTGCCTTCATCTCAGTTTGCAGATTTGTTGTATATTCACGCTGTCTTAAACCATAAACGTGACCTTTTTTGTTCCAGGTGTTAGACGTGCGACCCCAGACCGAGGCCATACTGACTGAAGGGACGCGAGTTTGTGCCTACTGGAGCGAGCGCTCTCGCTGCCTTTACCCTGGATACGTCCACCGTGGTGAGCTACCACCGACAACCTCACTCTACACTCATGTACGCATTCTTCCCCTGCAACTAATTTCCTCTATCCTGTGTTGTGCCTTAGGAGGTCCAGGTGAAGAGGAGAAAGAGGGCAGTGTTATGGTGGAGTTTGATGATGGAGACAGAGGAAGGATCTCCCTCGTTAGCATCAGACTTCTACCCCCAGGATACCAAATCTGCTGTGAGTTTGGCTTTGTGAAGAGTCACCAGAGAAGAGAGTAGTGAAAAAAATGAATGCCATAACCGAATAACTCCTTTATTATCAGGTGCCGAACCGTCTCCGGCTCTCCTGATCTCTTCAGGTCGTCGAGGTCGGCGAAACGTCAGCCTGGAGAAGAAGGACACCCTCACAGAGAAACAAGCCACTGAGGAGGCACGAGGGAGACCCCAGGAAAAAAGGCCAGGTAGGCAGAAGGTAGCACATGGAGTGCTCTGTCTTATCGTCATCGCTCCTCATATTTAAAGTTTTGTCACTGTAACAAAACGTGCTGACAAGCACATCTGGAAGCTCTTTAGTTCTGAGGGAAAAAAATACTCATCATCTACCAGCCAACAGATATTGTCTGAGACGTGCCGGTCCAACTCCAACATGCATTCATGCATACGAACAAATAGCCCCCCAGGCAATACTAGAAGTCCCAAAACAACGGTTTCAACGGTTTTGTTGTATCTACAGTCGCAATAGCCAGGCACTTATCAGATGTCTTTAGATGAACAGCTATATAAACCAAAAGACTCATGAATAAAGATCACTTGTCTTCCTCATATTCTAACCCTCCATACAGGCACATTAATCATGATTTTATGGAGTGTCATCAGTGTGCTTTGTAAAGTTGAGCAACATACATGTAGCTCATCTCAAACTCAGAGTGACAATAAAGCTGGTGAGAGAGACAGGTTTACCAGGTTGTTTTTTTGTTTGAGTAATGGATATGTTGAAACTAGGTGAAGATCAGGGAGATAAAGATTAAGTTTCACAAAAGCTCTTAGTTTCGCAATTAATCACAGTTAAAACCTGTCATTTTAATATTGATTTAACCCCCACTCTCCTTTTGGCTCTTTTTTTTAGTTGGCAGACCGAAGAAAATACACTTGGTGCCAAAAACAGCGAGCTTGTCGACTTCAGTAACAGACACTGTAACAAAAGTCAACAATTCCTTGCTGAACTGGTCTGTACCCAGGAAGAGGCCGCCAGTTGACTTTTTCCTCTTTAATGGGACATCCCGTAAGACCCAGAAGAAGATGCGAGAGCAAGACTTGGGGTTGTTTCATCGTCCTGCTTCGCATCCTCTAGCACCACCAACCCCTATTAAAAGCATTTTTGGCTCGCCTTTTGAGGTTGACTCATTCAGTAGCATCGCTAATGGCTACTCCACCTTTGCGAGTAGTGGAGCCTCCGGAGCTGGGAGGCCAGTTACCAGCATAGTTTCTATGGGCCACCGGGACTCCTCTTGTTCCTCATCTGTCACCATGGCAGCTGGTAGCCGTAAGCCCGTGAGTGAGCGTGACAGGAAGCACTTCTTAGTGAAGCTTGACCACGAAGGAGTGACCTCTCCTAAAACAAAGAATGGCAAAGCTTTGCTTCGACTTGGAGGGGCTGGAGTGAGAGGACTTAAAAACATTTCTTCTGCAGGGGCGCCGCTGCGATACATCCAGCCTTCTCTGCTGGTGAAAGACGGCAAGAGGGGAGGAGGGGAAAGAGATGCTGGAGCTCGGCCTGAGTCTCTTCTAAAGGGCGTTCCACCTCCGAGAAAGGATCTTCTCTCTGCTGGTCTTGGAGTACAGGGAGGGGATTACAGTTTGGACTACGTCAGTGACTGCCCTAGCTCCTACTCGGAGCTGGATGAGGATGACGAGGATGATGGCCAAGAAGCTAATGGACAAAGAAGAGCAGCTGTCACTTCCCATCGTGGCAGTCGTTTTCTGTCTCGTCCATCCATCTGCTTCTCGTCCTCGTCCTCCTCCTCCTCTTCTTCTGGCTCCATTTCCTCCTCATCCCTCTGTTCATCAGACAACGACTCGTCCTACTCTTCTGATGAAGAGTCCTCTTCTGTGCTGCTGCGGCGTGCACTTCTCCAGCAGGACAAACACAAAAACAGGCAGAGTGTGAACTCTGACCTCCGGAGCCCTGACCCTACCACCTCCAACTCCTCTTCAGTCCCAGCTCACGGCTATGTGGCCAAAACTGGCATGGCTGTTGGGGGGTCAAAGGTGAGGGCTGACAGAGCAGAAGACAGAAAGGAGTACATGTCCAAAGGAACTATGATGGCTTATAGCTGCACAGCGAAGACGCAGCTGAAGAGGAAAGAAAGCGCTACTAACAGCCACCATCAAAATCAAAGCAGTCCTGTGGGCCAGCAGCTGAAATCGTCCTCCAAGGACCTGGCAACGGCTAAGAAGCAGAGGATGTCTTCGCCTGAGCCTCTTCCCAACATGGCTCCCATGCTGCCTGGGCGCCAGCTGTGGAAATGGTCTGGCAACCCCACACAGGTAGGACACTTTGGGTTGTATTTGACCATTTTCTGTACCCAATTTGATGTTAAAGAGATGTATTCTAGTTTGATCAATTCAAGAGAATCATTGATTGTTGCTGCTGTTTCTGCTGCATCATGGCACAGCTCGTTCTTTTGAACACTTGGCAGACATTGGTAATCAAGCTTGCTCTGTGTGTTTCTTGTCTGGAATTGTTATCCTGTTCATTAAGTCGCACTCCTGAGACAACAGACCCAAACTGTAAGCAGCTGCCAACACTCTCAGCCTCAATTCCGCCACGGTGTTTATTTTGTCAACATGAATACATCTGCCAACTGAGATGTGCAGCTTTAAAAGATGTTGAGAAGTTATTCGTACCTGCAAATCAAACACACTGAATATATAATGTTTATGGAATGTTTGAGTGGCCACTCCAGCACTGCCTCCAATATAATCAATGAAACTGGCTTCAGCAGGTGTGAAAGCATTGGGGAAGTGGTGCATTTGGGCCATGGGGATATGCTCTGCATTTGTAAAAGATATGCCAGTCTTCTGCTTCTATTTTTATTTTTACACCATTTATGTACAGCTTTTCTTCTTGTTTTTCTTCCTTTTTTTTTACACAGAAAGGGCTTGTTTAATTCCTGTATTGTTTTAAACGACCAGTATGCAGGAAATGTCTAAAGCATCTGTATTTATTTTGCCAGCATCCGCTGGTGATTGCTTTAGTAACCTTATCCCTTAAATAGTTCCCTGTAGTCTGTAGATGTTAACTTACCAGAATTAAAACGTTCTGATCAACAGTTCCACAATGATGTTGAGTCCAACAACTGAAGACGAGCCCAAATAATGAAGAAACATTCTGTGGAGAAAAGTAAATTTTTGTTCAATAATAACATAGTGTGATACATTTCACTGTGATTCAGAGATTCAAAATGAAGTGATCATTCACTAACACTGCAGCTGGTCCAGGGAACTGTTGTAAACCTAAGCGGAAGAAGCATTTAAAAATGCTGACAGTAGCTTCACGTATCCTTTCTAGCATAGACAATAAGGTCAGCAAAGCCTGTAATCTTTCATCCATGTGAAATTAGTCAGGTGGGTCAAGGTTGGCACCTTTGATATCTCCTGGAAAAGGGACACGTGATAATCAAGATGTATTGGGGAAGGAGTTGCAGTGACTGATGAGATCCAATCACAAAGACAGTGTTGGTATCTGCGTTATCTGTATCTTCCTGGCCAGATTAAAACACCATCTCAGAGTTTTCCTGCAAAAAACTGGGTCTGCAGAATTTCCAAAAGGTGTCCACTTCGGGGATCCTAAAATGACAGACCAGTTTGGATGTATTAGTGTGTATGTGTCCAAAGGCACAGAAAATGGCCTCCCAAAACACTAAGCTTGTTCTTATTCTGTCCAAAAAACAAAACATGAAGTCTGTGTTTAGGATTGGAAAAAGTCATTACATCTGATTATATTCTGGGTTAAGCAAAGCAATCAAAAACTCAAGCGTATTCTAAAATAAATCAAGAAGTGAAATAACACCTCTGTGCTGAATAAACCCAGTGAGTGCTATTTTTTCTATTTGCGACAGAGGAGAGGTCTGAAGGGTAAAGCCCGTAAGCTTTTCTACAAGGCCATTGTCCGGGGCAAGGAGACGGTGCATGTCGGAGACTGTGCTGTGTTCCTGTCACCTGGCCGGCCCCAGCTGCCCTACGTGGGCAGAGTGGAGAGCCTCTGGGAGTCGTGGAGCTCCAGCATGGTGGTCAGGGTCAAGTGGTTTTACCACCCTGAGGAGACTCGCCTGGGGAAGCGGCACAGAGATGGCAAGGTAAAGACCAGAAAGTGCAAGGATGATTTCTAAACGGGACTGGTAACAAGAACCAAGTCTGTGACATTTTCATCTAAATATAGTGTCTCTTTGCTGTCTTTTGTTCCTTATTCCCATCTGATATGAATGACTGAACTTCCCCTTACACTGTAACATTTGTATTTCTAAACACTCAGTCTGAGGTGTTATAAGGGTCTTTCCTTGGAAAAATCCCCACTGCACAGGAAGTCATGTATTTTACATCACTGTGAACAGAGAGAGCGGTTTGTTTGGAGTAAATAGAAAAAACCTGAGCATTGTATACTGACAGCCACCTCCACCATGAGCAAAATGATTCAAAGAAACAGGTGTGGGAGTGAAAACAGAACTAAAAATGCTGCCATACAAAAAACCCAACCCTGTTGTTGAATATATTTATGAACAGCTCTTCCTGTCCTCTCTCCACTAGAATGCCTTGTATCAGTCGAGCCACGAGGATGAGAATGACGTGCAGACCATCTCCAATCGCTGCCAGGTGCTCAGTAAGGCTGAATATGACCACCTGATGCGAGAACAGAAGCCAGGCAGCACGGCCAATGACCTCTTCTACTTGGCTGGAACCTACGAACCCACCACAGGCCAGCTGATCAGCGCAGACGGCATGGTCATCATGTCCTAGCGTCACCAGCTAGAGAGAAACCCAAATATTGTCCTGTTCCCTTGAGTTCTAGGATGGTCCCTCAACAGAGAGCAGGAGTCGAAGGCGAATCGAGGCAAGGAATTTTGACTCCGTGCTCCTCACTGGGGAAGGAGCTAACCCACTGGATAAAGCCTGACAATACTGGCACTTACAGGAGTCCTGTTTGTTATGAGGAAAAGTCTGATACTTGCCAGATTTAACCTCTTGAGCAGATATGGACTGAGGCTCCTTGTCGCACTGAGAGCTTTCAGCCTTCCCTATGGCTGTCTCATAACTGCGACATGAAGGTACAGAAACCAATGACATGAGCACTTTGGAGTGTAATAGTTTGGGTGTGTTATGGAGGGAGGGCAACACGCTTGGCTTTCTGAAACAAAGACTCAGAGAGCGGGAGATACTGTATGGTTAGGAGAGACTTTCTGTAAACCACACTGGTTTGGATGTTTTTTTTAATGGTCTTATACTGGTAGTCTGACTACGGCGACACCGACTGAGAGATCCCCAACAGGACCAATAAACACTGTAGTTTGGACTGCGTTTAAATGCCTATGTGTATGTTTGCAGAGTGGCTGCAATGACCTTGTTCAGCATTTAATGAGCTCTAAGTAAATAGTGCTTTAACATGTGTGTGTGTTTGTACAGTATGTGTGTGATCATGCACGTGTGCGCCCCGCGCTCAGTGAGCAAAGACGTCGGCGTCATGATGCGGCATGGGTATGTCTCTGACACTCTCCTATTAATCAATCCAATACTTAACGTGTAGATCTTAGTCCTTGTGACTGAAACGCAGAACAATGTTTTTCTCCTTTCAAGCCATACACATCAATACCTCTCTCTCGTATTCTGCTGTCCGGATGCGAAGACACATGTACAGGCAGTGGGATTGTTTATTTGACCTGCGTGTGCGGATGTGAGCATGGGCGAGCGTGCGCGCTTTGTACAGCCTTCTGTGTAGAAAAAACACAGTGTAAATAGTATACATATATATTTGTTCTTGTTTCTTGTTTCTTTTGCAGAGAAGATTATTTTATTTAGATTTTTTTAGGGAGGGAGGGTGGGCGGGTCGGGGGCTATAGCAGAGGTAGGAAGTGGTGTTATGTTTCCTTCTCTCTCAATGCACTGAACATGACAGGAGATTTTGGATTTGGGGTCAATGTGACGACTTTGTGGTTGTAACCGTTGCTTTAGGCAAAAGGTGAATATGTAGAAACGGTATTTGGGATATGTTGTTTTTTTATAAGGAAATATGAAAAAAAGCTCTTTTTACATGTGTCCAGTTCTTTCTTTTTTCTTTTTCTTTTTTTCCTTTTTGTTGTACTTTTGTCGTCTTTAGAATGTATATTTCCTGTTTTTTAACAAATACTGGAAAAGCGAGTTGAGTTTCTGCTGTTCTCTGATCCTAGTTTCTCTATTTTAGCCTGTATTCCTATAGAAAATGTAGATATTTATCTGGCAGCAAAAAGAAACATACCAAAGCACCTGTTAGTCTACGCTTCATCATGTAAGATGAAAACAATTTTATGAAAGACGTTCAATCAAATCTGAATCCGGGACCCCTGCAATCACAGAGGTATTTCATAGAGTTCCTCTTGTTGTCCACTCGTGTTCAGCCGGCGTTGCTATGACGGCCTCCTAGACAGGTTCCAGTGACATTGTCTACATGCTACCCAGCTGATGCACTTGAGATTTCTATGGCAACCAGAATGGCATCACGTGACTGTGAAGGACAATCAGAGCCAATCAATGGGACAATGTTGAGAGACTAAAAAAGAATAATAATGAAAAAATAACAAGATAAAGGATCAAATCATAAATTATGCTTCTTGTCACTTTTATTCCTGCTTTGCCAAAAATGTCTGTGTGTTTTAATGTTTTTATGTTTATCATCGTCTTGTTTTTGCAAGCCTGAGACGACTGTTTGTCGTCACTATAATGGATGTACATGGGGAAGAACATGAATGCCTTTTTTCGACTTTGACTGACTTACACTGCAAAGCAAAAGCTTTAAATGAAACCTAATGTGAAACTCAATTTTGAAAAATGATCTTTATGGGTCTTTAATTGATTTTTTTTTTGTTTAAGAAACACTGGATTCAGTTCTTAACATCACATTTCGACAGAGGCAACATCATTGTGTTTTCTTTTTGTTTGTTTTCTTTTTTAGACCCACTGGAACCTGCTTTGTATGGTTGAGAACGCCTCCTAAAGTATATTATGTAATTTCAGTCTTTGGAAATATAACTTAATTTCCTCATGTACAAAAAGAAAAAGTATTTATCTTAATTTTATTGCCTTTTTGTGTTTCATTAAAAAAAAAAAGATTCTTACAAAATAAAGCATAACAGTTGTTTTTGTTTTTCCTTTTGCGTTGGCTGTGAGCTCTCTGAATGCCGCCTTGTGTGCATTAATGCCGATCATTTGTCAGATGAAAGAATATGAACCACAGAAGAAAGAAGGAATGGAGAGGCGGGGGCCGGGCGGGGGGGCACACGAGAGGAGGAAGCAATTTGAAACTGTAGCTGCGGCCAATAGAAAGGGAAGAATGGAGAGAGAAAGGGAAACTGTATCTTACGGTGTTCCATGAGAGGAGACTGGGATAGGATAAAGTCTCCTCGGGCTCTTCAGGTGGGTCGGGTATTCAGAATAATAAAAACGGAACAGGACCATTAAAAGAACAAAGCGAGGGTATCTGCTTTCAGTCTGCAAAGATTTAAAATCCTCGCTTAGTTTGCGAGTGAATACTTAAATGCAGTTTACATGTGTTCCTCAGACAAAATGTACAGAATATACGGTTGTGGAAAAAGTACACCCACTTCAAATCTAAGGTTTTACGTATCTTGAAATCGTAAAAAAAAAGTCCTCATCAGATGAACAAGACATGACATTTTACACAGTGTCATTATTCAATGAACAAGAGGTAAGCCAAGAGGAAGCAGAAGCAGTGTGAGAGAAGTAAATGCATCTTTTTAGCTTCTTCCATAGGAATTAAAAGGATAAGTGGCAGCCAGGTACTGCTGCTCAAATACACCCGATGAACTGAACACCAGCAAGTGTGAGTACCTCTGTAAAAGCAGTAGAAAGATATTAGCAATGATCTCAGAGAAGCAATTGTCCATCATTCTACAGTGACTCTACATTTAAGACACTTGCAAATCTTTTCAGAAGTGGGCGTTCTATTCACTCCAAGATTAAACTGTACAATGCTCAGAAAAATGGAAACAAAGCCCTAGAGCTACATAAATGTTGAAACTCGTAACAGTACAGTTAGATAAAGAATGATTTTACATCCTGTTTATGTGTGCTGCTACCTGTTGGCAGCTTTAGCTTAATTAGCTGTTTGACAGGCACCTGTAGATAGGTAGGTCTCCAGGTAATGTCTCTGTCTCTCTCCCTCCATCCAGCAGCTGTAACAGCACCACCACCACCTTTGGATTCTTAGTATATCCTTTTTTATTCAATTGCTCATCTTTATTTGTAAATATTTTTGAGTGATCACCTTAAACCTTGGTGTGGTGTCCATTGTTACGCTTGGTGCTTGAGCTGGCTCTAACATAATAATGGGGACTCGTGCATTCATCCCAAGGTATCAACCTAGTTGGTCTGAGAGTAGTGAGATCATTTGTGTGTTGTCGCATGAGCTAGTTTTTGGCTTTTCCCAGTTGAGATAACCGGTGGATGCTGGAGACACCTGCATCACTTTATTATTTGGGTAACCCAGTGGTAGCATGCCCAGGAATGCCAAAGAAGACATACAGGCTAAATAAGAAAGCAGTCGGCAAGTGAACCAGGAAAGTCCAGATCAGAAATATAGTAATGTCATTACCAACATGTGGGTAGCATATCATGGCCTGTTGAGCCTGCTTTGTGTGTGTTTAGTGGGAGGTTTTGGAGTTTAGTGTTGTAGATTCAGTTGTAGATTGTTGTGCTTGTGTGAGTTTTTCACACCTCGCAGTGGCCAAAGGATTATTGAACCTTACTGTTACAGTGTGTTCTAGTGGGCAAAGCTCAGGAGGCATTTTCTGCACTAACACTTAAGGAAAGCACTGACTATGATGTTATTAAGACCACTATTCTGCATGCTTATTAGCTAGTGCCGAAAGCTTACAGACAGCACTTTCGTGGCTACTATAAGCATGAGAAGTAAACCTATGTGGAATTTTCTTGAGAGAAGTAGTTTCTATTCAATTGTTGGTGTATGTCTCTAAAAGTGAAAACTAAAGAGCAGCTCCGTCAGCTGGTTCTTATGGAGGAGTTGAAAAACTGTTCCAGAGGCAGTTTCGACTTATTTGAGTGAACAGATGAAACTGTGGAAGAAGCTGCTATCTTAGCTGATGACTATCTTCTGTCCCACAAAGTCATGTTTTGTACTAAAGTTCACTCTGGCGCTAAAGACGAATTTATGTATATTTCTTCTTCTGCTTCAAGTGGCAAAACTGGCAATTCTGGTAATGGAGTCCACAGGCTTTTAACATTTATTTTAGATGGTTATGTAGCTATGTTAGGGTCCGACAATGCTATAATTATTTGCATTTTTGTGTAACACAGGTTCTTCAAAGTCCATACTGTTCCGAGAACTTTGCCTCTTTCAGATGAGACTTTTTTTCGGTGATGATGCCTTAATGATGGGAAGTGAAATGTCTCCTAAGAGCATCCCTTCATACAGTGTATTTGAAGTGTGGGTTGGTCAAAGATTTTGTGTCGATGGGATAGCATCCTCGCATTCGTATTGAAGGAGTCTCATTTTGGTCAATGACCTTGCTGGTAAAAAAGTTTGTTGTGACAGACAATCCCATGCCTTCTGACCCAAATAACCTGCATGATTTGGGTCCTGTTGTGTCTCCTGTTTGTGTTGTGACTTGTGCTCTGTTCTCGAAAGGCTATTCTGATACTTTCATGGCTGAACCTCTTGAAATGGCTATGTCAGACCTAATGGATGTCTTTACAGGAAAGTTTGAAAACTCAAGTAGCAAGAGGGCGGCGAGTGAGTCATCTGTTTTACTTAAGGTTGAGTTGAACTTGTACAACCCTATAGTTTCTGCTAAGACACCACTAACTAGATAAGGAGGAGCTAGCGGCGTCCCAGAAGCTGATCATTCCTAAGCAAAATGTTTTACAGCTGTTGCATCTGAAGAGGCTCTGGCGACAGCTGATGTTGGCTTCTATTTGGAAGGTGACCTTATGCGCAAGAGGTCTGCCTCTCCTTATGGTTCTTAGTGGGCTTCCACTTACCAAATGGTTTCTCCTTCTGATTATTACTCACAGATACTGAATTTGGAAGACGTACAACCAAATACTTAAACACTTCTTCTGGCCTGGTTTGAAATCAGATATTGCGAAATATTGCCATACTTTTCATGTATGTCAGTTTGCGGGAAAACCAAACGAGGTGATTCCTCCTGCACCTCTACCTCTACAGCCAATTCCTGTTGTGGGCGGAGCCATTTGAGAGGCTTACTGTAGACTTTGTAGGCTCTCGATTCCTGTCATAATTTGGTCATCAATACCTCTTAACTCCTAAGTGTACCAACACTCGATTCCCTGATAAAATAGCTTTCCATTCCCTTAAAGCTAAATCAGTTGTAAGAGAATTGGTGAAGTTGTACTACTTTCACGTTACCAAAGGTTATTCAAACATCTTAAGGAACTAACTTTATGCTCTGTGTATTCAAGCTTTGAGGTTTTGGCTGTAAAACACAAGGTTTCCAGTGTTTATCACCCTGAAAGCCAAGGAGCTCTGGAAAGATTCCACCAAAACTATGCTGCATACATGCTGTCTTGAGTTTGGTCCTGACTGTGATGAAGGTATATCTGTCCTGCTGTTTGCGATTCTGGAAATAGTGCATGAGTCATTGGGGTTCAATCCTGTTGAGTCTGGCCACAAAGTTTGAGGTCCCCATAAACTGCTGCGTGAGCAGCTAGTGGCAGATTCTCATCCCAATGTAAATGTTCTTGATTATGTAGGTTCCTTTCGAGAGCAGGTGCATCATGTCTATGAAGTATGGTGAACTGACCCAACGGTGAAGCAGTAGTTTGACAAAAATGTAGTGCAGCACCGTTTCTTGCCTGGAGATTCTGTATTGGCTCTTTAGCCAATATCAGGATCAGCATTACATGACAAGTTATGTGATTAAGAAGAAACTGAGTGACGCAGATTATGTCATTTATACCCCTGATATGGAACACGAGTGCTGTGTTTGTCACGTTATAATGTTTAAGTCATGTGCTCCCAGGTCTAGTGAGGAGATAAAAGCTTGAGAAGAAGTGAGTTGTGTTGCTACAGTTTCTTTGGTGACCTGCCCAAACAAGATACACATGTTCTGGAAGCTTGTCTGAAAAACTCAAGCGTTCGCAGATTTGGGGAATAATTTGTTCCATCTTCCTGCCTCTCAAAAAGATTATGTTCTTGGGCTGATATGCAGTCATCTTGATTTGTTTTCAGATGTGCCTACATTCAGCATGATATTGATGTTGGTGATCATTAGCCGATCAAACAGCATCCATACCGTGTGAGCCACTGGTTGTGATGCAGAAGGAGGTTGAGTACTTGCTGAAAAATTGGTCCTGCAGTTCCGAGCACTAGATCATGGAGCTCCCCCTATTTGTTGGATCCAAAAGCTGACTTATCACCTCCTTTCTGTGCCGACTTCAGGAGGGTGAATGTCACCAAGCCTGATTCCTTCCCTCTTTCTTATGTTGAGGATTGTATTGACAGGGTAAGTGCTATCTCTTGTGACTAATTATGAAGCTTATTTGGATGAAGCCACAGAACCTGGACAACTTGAAGTCACTGAGTTGACCATGAACTGCATATCCAAACTTGCTTTCAAATGTGAGGCTATCCGTCCGACAGATAAAGCTTGATTGAAAATGGGTCAACAGACCATAGATCCCAAACAAAGCAGCCATTCTACAGCAGGGTGTCACGATGATGATCACGATGTTGCAATTACCCAGTCAAAGTCCAGACCTCAACCTGATATTGTGGCTGGACCATAAGAGTTTAATAAACTGAAGCAACATTGTAAAGAAAAGGGGGGCAAAATTCCATCGCAACAATGACAGACTGATAGCATCATAACGAAAACGATAACTTCAAGTTACTGCTGCCAAAGGGGGTTCTACAAGCTACTTAATCATTGGGTGTACTTGGTTTTCACACACATTTTTTGTTGAATAAAAGTGTAATAATTCACGTGTTGTTGTACTACTGCAGTTTAATTTAACTCGTTGTAAGACCCGGTAAGGAACAGATGATATTTTATTATGTCTTGATATATAAAACCTTAGAACTGAATAAGGGTGTACTTTCTTTTTCACTTTACTGTGGGTTTCTGCTTGGCTTTATTGTGTATATATACATACTAACTTTTATACAAGACTTTCAGCAACACATTCACACCTTCTTATTGCACTGTCACAACAGACTTTGTGATACAGCTAATCGCAAACTTCTCGTCTCCATGGAGCATATACCTTTGACCTCAAAGCACCATCGAATTGCCTCGTGGCACAGCTCAGAGGGAGCTTGATTGCGGCATCCCCTTGAAAATCAGTCATAAACTTTATTTTACTCTGACCAGGGTTTCTAATGGCAGCCCGTCCTTTGCCCTCATTTTTCCATTCTCTTCTCGCCCGGTGCCTGTTTTACTTGTCAATACAGGAAATTAACTCGCCTTTTTTTTTCCTGAGTAACTCAACTAATGGTCCTTGACCATAGTTTAAAACCACACACACATTCACGAAAATACAACTTCTTTGTCCACCGGTATGTGTTTGCTTTTCTTTTGTCTTCTGCTTTTAGCTGTTTCGGCAGTTTGGCTTGTTATTGCAAAGATATGAAACCATATTCCTGACACGCACACACACACACACACACACACACACGCCCCTATTCTGCTCACTGTTGGTCTTTTACATCCTCTTCATCGGCTCCTCAATCAACCGACGCCTTCAAAACACACAGACATTAAGTGCTGTCTTTGACTCCTTATCAGTAGGTTTGCATTGGGCTTATCTGCTTGACATTGTTAAACTACTTTACCCAGAATGCCGCTGGAGATAGGGGCACAATGGCAGGTTGGGGGTGCCCTCAGGGTTAATGAGAGAGGCTTTTACGTTGTATGAGCAAACATGCTGCAAGCTGATTTGAGTGTGTGAATGTATGTGTAAAGGGTCAAGGTGTCACCGAAAGGTGTGGCGACTTTTATTGCAGTTTCTTTTTTTTCGGTTTCAGCTAAAGGCTGGTGGACAAAGAGGAGACATCTGAAGCATGTCACTCTTGGAAAAGGAGCCCAAGCTATCCGTTGTTTGTAGTTGTTTTGTTTTATTACATGGTTATGGAAGAGAAGCTGAGAAAAAATGGAGTTGGTGAGCAAAAAACAAGTAAAAACTAACAAGTAGTGCATGTGGTGGTAGTGCACAGGGGGTAGGCTCTCCAATCCTATGAAAGCCTCCCCCCCATTTAGATATATCCTGAGCATGTCACTGAAGTGAATGAATGGCTGTCAGCTGCTGCGGGATGCTGCATGTGTGTGCGTACTGGGGTGTATTCAGGTCAGAGTGAGAGTAAGGAGATCAGCGGTCTTGTCTGCATCACCTCATCCATCGTTCACATGAGCCTCTGCAAGCTCGCTACTGGTATCCATTTTACTGTGTGCATGTGTGACATTATAGATGTCCCTATAGCCAGTCTGACCCGTTGGTAGTTATGCAACATATTCTGTGGCAACAGATGGCAGACTTACATCAATCATGGATTCTTGGCAGTGTCGAAGTCATATCCATGTTCTCCCACATTTCAACACCAACAAACCTCCACTGTTCTTTTTTTTCCAATTCTGTGACGGGTTTAACTTTCAGGCCCATTGCACAGTGAATCCAAAGGAAACATCTTGGTGATGTACATTTCTCTCTCTGCTCACATATAAACAGCCAAGAGTAGATGATAGGGGTATGTCTTCAGCTTACAAGACGGAGCAGAAAATTTGCAAGCGGTTCAGTGTCACTTCCGCAAAGAACCAAGCATTCTTATTTTTAACAACTGCTGTCGTGCATTGCTGTTTTACAATCATTACACACTGAGTATGTACAATGCATATGAGAGTTTAAAAATAGAAACTGTATGAATGATATGCTGAATGAAGCTGCATGTTTTTATGATATCGATTGAATGTAATTTAATGTACACACTTTCAAGGATTACACCTTTACATTTCTTACCACACTCCAATATACAAGTTTTTTTTTTTCAATGCCATAAAATAAGCAGGAATGACTCAAGAAATGTGACTTAAGTGCCATACATATATTGCTAAATAATATATATTTGCACTCCCATAAGATCACCTCAACCACTGGTGAATTATCTCTGCATGAAGCTAAACTCTGACAATGTCTCCCACTACTTTTTTTTTTTTATTTCAACTGTATCTGGAATGCAGAGCAGAACAGTCATTAGGAAATTTATTATTTCATTTAGGATAGACCTTTTATTCGTTTCTTTTCAAACTGCTGGTTTTAGTTGGACATCAAAGAATAGTGTGTTTGCCTTTTTCCGTTGTTCATTTGTGTGTGCTTTTTAAAAACTTTCTTATACGCACAATATGATAAATTTGATGTACTTGATGTACTGTAATTTACATCATGAACGGGATACAGAGTAAGTTTTTAAACTGACTCTGTATCTCAATTAACTTGAATACTACCCAATGTGGGAATTGTAATAATCAAAATAAGCTAATTGCTCAGATATTGAATCTCAAAACAAAAGTTGTTGGAATTCCAAACAAACTTTACAAATTAGTAATTTGCCAATTTTTTTTTTGTTCCTGACCTGGTCTGAGTCATTTAAGTTTGAGTATGTATCAGCACAAAGTCTCAGTTTCCTCCTTTCCACATAAGCGAGACAACTGGAGTCTCTTGATTTGTATGGAAATCAAGCAAACGGGCTAAACTATCCGCTTCACTGATAACCTCGTGGGAAGCTGTGTTACCATACCATACCATACCAACTTTATTTATAAAGCACTTAAAACACCCACAGGATCAAAGTGCTATACACAATCATAAAATAAAAGGGTCAAATATAAAAGCAGTACTAATGTAATTAAAATGTAAACACAATAAAACGAAGTCAAACATCTCAGATTGTGCCAAAAGCCAAAGAAAAAAGATGGGTCTTAAGTTGGGATTTAAAAACAACAAGTGAAGAGGCCTGTCTTATGTCCAAAGGAAGGTCATTCCATAGCTTGGGAGCTGCCACAGAAAAAGCACGGTCCCCTCTGAGCTTGCGCTTTGTCTTTGGGACCCTGAGAAACAACTGGTCAGCTGACCTGAGAGAAGGGGAGGGTGTGTAGGAATGTAGCAGCTCAGACAGGTAAGGAGGGGCAAGGCCATTAAGAGCTTTAAAAGCAAATAAAAGGATTTTAAAATGAATCCTAAAATATACTGGCAACCAGTGTAAAGAAACTAAAACAGGGGAAATATGGTCAGATTTTCGTGTACCTGTTAAAAGTCGTGCAGCAGCATTCTGAACCCTCTGAAGCTGGGAAATGCATGAATCACTGACGCCTTTATATAGTGCATTACAGTAATCCAGCCGTGAGGTCACAAATGCATGGATTGCTGTTTCAAAGTGCTGTCTAGGAAGAATGGGTTTAACTTTGGCTAGCTGCCTTAAGTGAAAAAAGCTGGATTTTACAACAGCTCTAATATGAGCTTCCAGCTTAAGACCAGCATCCATCTTGACCCCTAAATTTGTAACAACCGGCTTGACATACTGAGCCAAGGAGCAAGCATCGGACAGAGAGTCTTCATTGGAACTGCCAAAAATCACTACCTCTGTCTTATCTTCATTAAGTTTCAAGAAATTTAGGGCCATCCAGGCCTTCAAATCTTCCAGACATAAGAACAGAGAACGAAGGGAGGTGGAGTCTGCTTTCTTAAATGGTACATAAATCTGTGTGTCATCCACATAACAATGAAAAGCAATCCCATATTTCTTAAAAACAGAACCAAGAGGAAGGAGGTACAACAAGAAGAGAAGAGGGCCTAGAACTGAGCCCTGTGGGACACCACACGACAGTGGAGCAGAGGAGGACCTATGGCCATCAAGACAGACACAAAAAGTACGCTTGGCCAAATAAGATTTAAACCAATCTAAATCTACAAATAAAGTGAATGCATAGAAGTTCATACATCTTTTAACTTTTTCACAAAAATGACTATCAGAAAAACCAGCATATTTTAACTTGCAGCTCCCCGTGTATTATTAGTGTTGTTCTCCTGCAATAATTGCATGCACATATTTTGGACAACTGGATGGGTTAGCTGCCAACACTACCCTCTTCAAATGCTCAAGTGAAGTTCATCCATTTGAAAAGTGAAAAAAAGAAATAAAACTGCACTACCTGCGCAACAGGTTGGTTGAGAAAGTTTTGTGCCAAACAAAAATTGAAGGCCAAACTGAAGCCCTGTAAAAATGCAGTTTGCTAGAACCATTCCAAGTTTATGAGGTTTGTGTGGTTTTAGATGCAGATATTGCTCTTCTCTTGTGTGTTTTGTTAGCTTGGCTAACCATCCCTTCCTTGCTGTTTCCCCAAACTGAGAGCCATCTGTTCACTGTCTACAGCAGGCGATACACTTACTACTTAAGATTGACAGTTGGGCTGCTCTTGTTTCCCAGTTTCAAATATTTCAAAACAGATTACATGTTAACACAACTCTTTAGGGAAACTGTATTACAGTCTGACATAAAACAACAAACATCAGAGGATGAGGAGTACCTAATGAACTTGATACCGATCAATCAAAAAAGGCCTTAGTTGGGACCCCAATCTGGTCTCAAATATCGACATCCCTTGCACAAACATTACGTAAAGTTATTTAGACATAATACAAATGGCAAAATTGTCACTGATTGGTGCCAAATCTGAGCTACAAGCAAACAAAAGCAAAACCACATGTCAACAGAAAACAAATAAAACGAGACAGAACTAGTTCAAATCTGGGCCACAGATAACATTTTTTTCTGGCCTTGACTCCAGACTCAGCCCACATCGCACACTTTAACTGGAATTGATTAAAAAGAGGCACAGCAGTGAAGAGTAGAACATGTCTAGCTGGTGTTATCTAATCAAACTGCTTCCACAGCCTCTTAAACTAAATTCTAGCTGTAGAAAATAAAATTAAAAAATGGTTTCTTTTTCTTAATCCAGGCAAGACAGACTTCGCTCAGAACCCATGAGGTTGCACATTACACAGAGCAGTTCCAGTGGTTATCCCTGAAGCTGGTATTTAATATTTGGAAAAGTAGAAGAGCTTTTGGCCAACTGGCAGCTGCCTGCCCTGACCATCAGAACAGGTCAAACATCCCGTAAAAGTCATAGTGGACACAGCAACCTGAGCCAGAGATACCTGGTAGCAGTTTTGAGGGAATGTGTGTGTGAAATTAATGATATGATCTTGATTTACAAGTATGTGTGTGTGAAAGAGAGACACTTGATGGCTAAGGTTGCCAACTTCAAACCAGCGACAGCAGGGGAAATGATACATGCAGTGTATTTATATAAAACAACCTTTCAGACCCCCACCCCCCACCCCCCACGCACACACTCACAAACACATACAGGGCTCTATCTTTCCTCTTGATGTGCTGTCAGCTGCTCTGCAGGGGTAATCAAAATACCTGTAACATTACACCTTATTGGATGCAATACGTACAGTAAATTAAAGTGAAACCTGAACAGTGAGACAGTGTTTGATGATTTGCCGCCACTCTATCGCTCTATCGCCACTTTAAATGTGAACTGATGCAAAAATCGTGATGCTAATACACAGAAACCAAAGCTGCATTTCCTTAGTTCATCAGATTTTCTCCAACAAGATTCCACTTTGAAATGGATATAGCAGCACAAACTGTATTGGAGTATTTTAGACAAAACTCATCCATAAAAACACGTTTTTATATATACTGACAAAGCAAAGTCTTTTAAAGTTCTCATAAAATGTGCCCCCTCCCATGCCTAACAATGATCTGGTCCACTGCTACCCCTCACCCACACATACATTCTCAAGCTTGCTGTTCACCCAGTAGTGAATCAAATGTGAAACAATTTTGTTGAAATGTTACTTTATATCCAATATGCATCCATTAATTGGCTTGAAGTGAATAAGCTCGACTGTGTGGTGTCGCCAGCTGATGGCTGTGAGGTCCAAGTAGTTGCGAACCGAAAAAACAAAATTGTCAGAAAAAACTAATGAAACCCGTCGCCTCCACAAAAAGGAGAGAAAAAGAAGAAATTTGAAAATTTCTTTTCAACTGTTGTGTTAATTCTTTCATATACTTTGAGAGGAAATTTAAGAATCTGTTCCGTTCTTTCATTAAAAGTGTTCAATTAAAAAAAACAAAACCCATGTGCAGCATTTATCATTAAATTTTTAAAAACTGTTTCCAGCAAATGGCACAATGTGAGATACCATTATACCATTAACAAAAATTAAGTTTGTCATTGTTTGACCAGATACTGGTGTGTAAGTTATTTAAAGAACAAGACGAATATAAAAATATGTGACGTCAGTGTAAAAAAAAAAGAGACATGTTTCATGTGTTAGACAAAGGCTGTTTAAAACAATGTTGTCAAAAACAAAGTCTGAGAACAACAATGTATTGAACTGAGTTGTGGAAGTAGGCCGTTAAACAGTTCCAACACAGACTAAGAATTTAAGCCGAGCAAAGCCTAACACTGTAATGTTATAAATAGGCATGCCACAAAGCATTAGCATCAGCCTAGCCAATTATCCCTTCCAAATGTCTGACACCGACCTAACTGTTTGCCTTTAACACAGAAATACCTGGATGGATGCATTGGGATTATCATTGTAAAAAAAAAGAAAAAAAAGTTAAAACATGGTTTTGCAAATCTAAATAGGAAACACACCTGCTTGCTGAACCAGAGTTAGCTAAGCTAACAATCTCGCGCTGCAGTTGTTAAGGGACTGTGCTGTATGTGCATGTACAGAAAACTTACACACCTACTCAGTAAACATTAATTAAAAGTTATAGGAGTTACTACACTCTGTGTTGGTTTTCTGCAGAGCTTAGGATCATAACATCTGATAACATCTGCTTGGTCAACAGTGATCATTTTTCATCTGGTAGTTTTTCAAACTCTCCTCAGGGACAGCTGTGACTAATGCACAAACTGCTACAACTCAGCTCTTTCTTCAATTTTTTTGCTCTTAATCGACACAAGCCTCTCATCTGTTGTTGCATCAATGGCAGGACAATGTCAGCCACAGATCAGCTGGAAAATGACGGAAATACTTTATTTGCAATGTGTGTTCGTGGTTTCACCACTGAGAAGTTGGGTTCGGCTTAGAGCAGTTTTATACTGTCTTGGAGGTATCCATATGCGTTGCTCTCAGCTTTCACAGATGGACATTTTTTCAGCACAGAGGAACAGATGTGTAATTCACCAAAAGGTTAGAGAAGAAGAAAGCATGGACATCCATAAATAGCAAAGAAGCACAGGTGAAAAACAGTGACAACATCTGCACTGGTCTCTGGTCTCTTTTTCACTCCACCACAAAGCAGATCTTTTTCCACCTTTTTCCTGACTTCATTCTTTTCCACAGCAGTGCAAAGCTAAAGGACCAACAACGGCAGCAACATAACTAACTCATTCATGATTCACACATGACAAAAACAGACTCGGCTCCGCTTGCATAGATCAAGCCAACATCTCGGAACCATCTGAGTGGCAACAACCTTGTTGATCACAGTGGCGTGTTCTGTGATGCCAGCTTGCCCATTTTGCCTCTGTGACTTGTGTTTATAAGTGAGGTTTGGAAGTGTTGGAATGTAATTCTTCCAATTATTGGACTGCTGTTGGAAAGCTGTTTGACCATGATTCCAATTGTTATACTTGCTCAAGCTTATGGTTGCCTGGCTTCAGCATTAAGATGCACTTATAACAGCAGTAGCAGTGTATTTATCTGACTCTCAAAAGCAAAGCCCCTGTTTCCCAAAAATATTTTCTTAAGTACTTACCTGAAAACAATATCTTCAGGTTTGCCTCAGATTTATCTAAATGAATTGTCTGTTTTCTGCTGTAATCTTGCACAAAAGACAGACATGGGGATAAACTCTCTTTGCAGGTGGCTCTCCATGCTGAGCTGCTTGATAAGCATCCTGCAGTTTGTAATGACATTAAATCAATTCGCTCTTCTGGGTCCAGAAAAGAAAGAGAAAACACATTTGGAAAAAAAAACAGAAATCTACGTTTTTTTTAAAAAAAACTCACATTCCCAAGACGCACAGCTAGTTTACCTGATGATCTCTGCTTTTGTTAAAAACTGAAAGGCAATTTGTGGAGAACTTCCTTACTTCACAGTTGATACACATGGCAGATTCATGAGTAATTATGAACACAGATGACCTCTGCAATTACTGCAAATCACAAGACGAGCACAGGTAATGATGATAATTGCCCGATTCAAACAGAGCTAATGCCAAGACATTTTTACCATGGCGATAATTGGTAGAGAATTAATAAACAATTTAGAACATAATTGGTAAATGTAGTCTTGGGTATGGGAATCAGCCTCATAAGACCTGTTCATCTAAAAACTAGACTGTGAAAATTTGAAACCAGCCTACAACACACAGAGAGAAAAAAATCAGAAATGAAATGACTGCGTTGATACAAAGTCTGTGGTACATTCTCTGTATAAACTTCTCTGCTTGCAGTCACCAAAGCTGAAGCCTGCTCTGCTCTGACTGACAATTCATCACCTTGCAGCAATCCTGAGAGATTAAGACGCCTCGCTGAGTGAGGAGAGCTGAACCACCAGGAATGTACTGTGCAAAATCAATGGAACAGTTAAGCTTCCCATATATCAGTCAATGAAAATCAAGACAGGCGGGGGACATCCTTGTTATATTTTGGTCTTTTTTTAATACACATTTGACTCAGCAAAGTCTGTGTTAGCGCGACAAAAGGAAGACGGAGGACGAGGCGGGGGATTATGTGTGAATTATGTGTGTGTGTTAGGAAGCTGTGTTGAGAATTTGTGGCTGCGTTCTTGTGGTAGTGAAAGTACAAGATAGGCGTGTGAACAAGGCTGCAGGTTTTTGAGTTTGAAATTGTGTGTGTGTGTTGGTGAGCGCACCCCTGGCAGCTGTTTGCCCTGCCCATAGTGGTCTTGGCAGAGTTTCTTTACTGTAACTGCTCCCACATGTTGGCACAGTGCAGCAAAGCCAGGGCACTCTCTTCAGGTGCCAGGGGTCTGTGTGTGTGTGTGTGTGTGTGTGTGTGTGTGTGTGTGTGTGTGAAAGTGCGGCAGGAAGGGAGCCAAAGGCTGCTTCTATCCGTTGTTTTAGTACATTTGTGTGTGCATAATTATAATCTTTGTGTGTGTGAGTTTGATATGTTGGCATAAATCTGTTTACACACTCACATTACGGGGACCTGACTTCCTTTTCCTTTTGCGACAAAAAGAAAGTCCCATTAAAATAAATCATGTGGTATGAGGGAGTGGACTTTAAGGTTAGGCTAAGGTTGGGCTTATGGGGGTTAGCCTGGGGACAGACTGGGGGTGGGAGTCTTAGGTTAGATTAAGGTGAGAGTAAGATAATGCTAGACTGCGTTTGGAGTAATGGGTGAGTAAACTAAAAAGTATATTGGGTACAGAAATGTGTCACCACTAGTTTCTGTGCGATTTCTGTTTCAGTGTTTTCACCATTTGCAGCCATGTGAAAAAGTAAGTACATCCTTTTCTTGTTCTAAGGTTTTATGTAACACGACGTAATAAAAAATGATCCAGTCCTTACCGGGTCTCAAATGAACAACAGCTCATGAGATTTTACATTGTGTTGTCATGCATTTAAGAAAAACTAAGCTAAAATGCAAATAAAGTCGTGTGTGTGAAAAACTCAATATACGTTTCAAAAGCTTGAAGAACCACCTTCAGCAGCAATAACTTGACATTATTGTTTTCTGTATGATGTTATCAGTATTTCACATTATTGTGTGGTAATTTTGCCCCACTCTTTATTGCAATGTTGCTTCAGTTGATTGAGGTTTTTGGGCAATCGGCAGTCCCACCACAGCATTTCAACTGAGTAAAGGTCTGGACTTTCACGGGACATTATTGAATTCTTTTCCTTATTTTATTTTAAAGCTTTTCTGTTGCTGCTAAATTTGGGACCGTGGCCCTGTTGCATGACCTAATTTCAACCAAGCTCTGGCTGTTGGACAGATGACCTCTCTTTTGACTCTTTTGAGAAGTTCATGGTCAATTCATAGTGTCCAGGTCCTGTGGCTGTATAACAAGACCAAAGTATGACAAACACATCACACAGTGGGTTCAGTGACAAAGCATTCAAGATATTCTGCTGCTTTCAACTTTTTTGTGGGCGATCTTCGAATTGGTAATTGTAGCCAAAATTCCCTGCACAGACGCCATTTTTAAGTTACCTGAATGGTGATCTGTCGGATGACGCTGCAGTTTTAAAATCAGGATTTTAATCAGAGCTGCAGCAGCACTCTGGAAATGCTTTAAGTGAGCGCAAGTTGGCATTCAGTCCTGATAGGATGATTTACAGTCACAATTTCTGAGCCATTTGACAACAAAAACAGAAAGATATGTGAAAGAGAGCAGCTTTGTTGGGAATTCAGCTGTATCAATATACTATATTATTTTTAACATAGTGTTTTAAACATTCGTTTAAAGGTGCATTATGAGGAAATGGCCTCATAACTGCTCTCAGATTGATGGGCGGCAACAATTGCTTTTCTAAGATCATTGCTGATGTCTTTCCTCCAAGACATTGTGTTAAAACACACCTGAGTGTATGTGTATGTAAATTTGTCTCTACATATTTGTTAGAGAACATGTAGATGGTGTTGCAGCCTCCTCTGTGCTATTCATGTCACGTTTCTGTTGACTTGAAGAAAACGTTTCATCTGTAAACATCCCTTCATCTTCCTTGGTGGTGTGTCTTTATGAGTTTTTGCATAATGTGTCTTATGGTTCTGTTAGTCTCTGTGTCTCCTTAACTATGCATTCATTCACATGTGTTGCCTTAGTGAGTCCTTAGTCACAGGCTTTGTCTGTGTGTGTGTGTGTGTGTGTGTGTGTGTGTGTGTCGATGAGTGGGTGTGTTTGCGTTCGGGTGGCTCTTCTCCCTTTCATCTCATCAAGTGTTCATCACTCCGTCCCTCATCAATCACACCATACGGCAGATCACTCATCAACCAAGGGACCCGTTTTAAAATGATAAGATCTTGTTGTCCACAGACTCTCTCTGTCTGTACATGCACGCACACTGTCACGCACACACCCATACGCACACACACATGACGTGGCATGTGATCAGAGTGAGTTTTGAAAGTATTCTCGCTAACGCTGTGGGAGGCCCTCCGTGTAGCACCTACACATTATTCCCCTTCCTAATCACACACACACCCCTCCAGCTCAATGTTGGTCATCAGTGCACATACACACACAGGCATACACACACAGTTTCCATGGCGACCAATAGGCAGCCATGCAGAATGAGTGCATAGTCTCTTGGGACATCTCCTTTGTCCATCTTTCCATCGCTCTCCTTTAGTGATGACAAGATGTCTCCTCTCTGTCTCTGTTTTTTTCCCCTCCGGTCTCTGTTCATTATGCATAATGCATGTGTTTCGATTCATAAGCTTCTCTTCATATGGCCCATCCAGATAGTTGCAGCAGGCAGTCTTTGTTCTCAAACTCTTTCCTCCAGATTTGCCCACTGTATTGCTCAAAACTCTGTTTCAACAAATGCAACTGAGACAATAATCCCAGCTGAGCTAGCTTGTTCTGGAGCCTCAACGGTGTTGCAATAAGTGCAGCTGGAGGCAGTTTGAGTGGCAGCTTCTCATTATGAGTAAATAAGGCATGGATGGGAGGAGGAAGGGTAGGACTGTTGTTCTGTCAGAGATTGTGAAAAAAAAAAGGCCCCGGTTGACTGGTTGTGACAAATGTTAAAGATCATCCCTTAATTTCCTGTGAGTCACCGTCATCTGCTTGTTGAGGCTTCGCTGAACAGAAGGGTTGTCCTCACAACAATACTAAAAATGTAGGTAACAGGCATACCTACTGTATATCAGGACCTCAATCAACTGTCTTTAGAAAGTGAGGAAACCAGAGGCCGGTGTTCTCTTCCATCAGAAAGAAACCCCATATAAAATCCTCCTGGTTTAACGTCATCCCCAAAGGTATGATCAGACTGCAAGAAAATTAGATTTATCTGTCAAATCAAATCTCACGTACAGTGTGTCCAAACTGTATCCGACTGGTCTGTTGAGACATCATCGACCTATCTGCTTGAGTTGCTGTGGTAACGCCATTGTCCTCGATAACAACATAGCTATGTTGGTGATGCTGCTCTCCTGCAGGGGCAGTTCCTCCCAGATTTTTATGTATCCAAAAACCTTCTGGGAAGCATTTGCAGTCAGTCGATTTTGGTGTAAATCCGAAGACTGTTGTACTCCATTGTATCGTCCACAGCAGTAGCATCGCTCTGGACAACACCAGTAAAAATCCAGTCTGAATCACATTGGTAACCATCGCCAAATATGGTTTGGATCTGATTTGCCAAATTTTCATTTGTTGTTCAGGAGTTCAACAATGAATCTGGATATATGTATGTGTGGGTGTATGTATGTATGTATGTATATGTTACACGTATTACATATTGTATCCAGATCATTTTTGTGGTTTCTCTTCATGACAACACGAATGTCTCTTTCTCTACCACCTCCTGCTCAATATGTAGACTTTCTGTCTCTGTCACTCACTCTTATCTCTCTATATATAAGACTGGTTATAAAAAATAGATAGAATAAAAAAATTAGCACTGCTTGTTCAATAAGCTATTTTGTTAAACCCTGTTTTACATTAAACCTGTATGTGGGAGCTACAACAAAGTGCCTCCACAGTAGCCATGTTTTCAGTGACTTCCTCGTTCTGTTTCATGAGTGCAGCACCTTCAGGCCAGTTAATATTTCTGCGTCAACATGTTTACGAGGGTCCTAATGGGGCTTTGTGTTTTATAGTCCAAGACAATCATTATTTCTCTGAAATTCAATTTGTAAATCTTTTTTAGGAAACTTTTAAAATGCATTTAGAATTGATTGGTACATGACTCCACATCAACTTCCTCATTAAGTAAATAAGGAGGATATGCTAATCTTGTCCCAGCCACGTCTGTGCCCACCAGCAGCTGGCACTAGCCTCCCCAGTCTCTGCTAAGCAATTACCAATTGCAATTCTAATATTGGTGCAAGTTAGCCATGTATTCATTCATCCATTGTGTTATATATTCAACAAAGTCTTTTTACGAATAAAGATCAGCCGTACACCTTTAAAAGAGGAAGAGGTTCATAAGAAAGCCAAAGTAAGTATGCAAGGTCTTATGCACGTGGAGGTATCATAATGATGCTATATTAACAAGTTCTGCTAGTATCAGGAGCCAGGCTAACTTAGAACTACCAGCAAGTGTGGTACCCCAAAGATATACCCCCCCCCCCCCACACACACACACACCAATGTGCAGATTGCCATACATTTGCTCATCTGTATCTATACGGTGCCAATCAGCAAGGGCACACGGAAAACCTTGAAATGGCCTTAAGAGCTAGAATTAGAGCATTTCATGGCCACGTGAATTTTGTAGTTTGTCACGTACCCTGGTTAGCCCAATGTTAGTGTTAATTCAAAACAGCATGATTCGTTTAAGAGGTGGGCGCAATGTATTCCCTGATATGTAAATATATATCAGAGATAGCTAAATTATGTTTCTTGGTTGAATCAGCTCAACCAGAAGAGAGTGCAGTGGAAAAAGTCATTTAAACAAGCTCCATTTTGTGAGAACCTCAAAATTTAGAGGTGAAATGCATATCAATATCATAAACTAATATAAATCAGGATGATTTAGTCTGTGAATTAATAATTTTGTGGATTCAGTCTTTATCTTTCAGGTCAGCTAGATTCTTGCAGGACATGTCAGATTATGCAAGATTTCGCAATAAATTATCAGCAGGTCAGGCAGGTCCACCCAGTCAGCACTATGTTGCCACAAAGATATCACAAAAGTAGTGATTAATTTGAATCTAGATGCAATTTTTCTACTTTTTTTTCCCATAACCCAAAACTTGTTCTAATTCCAGCAATAAAAAAGATTTCATGCTGAAAAAACAGGTCAGAAATGGTGAAATCAGATAATCAGCCCATTTGTACCACAGGTCAGCTACAAGCATTTCCAGACTGTTGCTCTGCTCGACTTGTTTTTTTTAACTGCGCCATCATCTGACAAAATAATCTTCCATGTAACTTAAAAATACTTTGGCTTTAATTACATGCACGATGATTTTCCACAGAGAAAGTGAGAAGCAGCAGAATGTCTCAAAATTTTTCTCACACAGTTCAGTGTTGCTGCATTCGGTCAATAACTCAATTCCATAACTGTACATGACTACTGGGACAAGGATGGTGGTCCAGTTGAAAGTAAAGCCGTAACTAGCGAGACTCAAATGTGGATGTAACCATGTTGCGTGGAGATAAATTAATCAGGGCTTCTTTTACTCTGTGATGTTTGAAGAAATGGAGGCACTACAAGACTCTTACACACAACAGCTAGCTGATCCTCACCCACACCAGAGAGACTGTGTAACTGTGGGACCGTCATATCTGAGTGAAATATTTTGCTTCTTTTTTTTTCTTTGACACCTGAGCTCTTCATGCACATTTCACATTCTAATAATTACGAGGGAAGGGATGATGGTGAATTGTGAATATTTGGCCAGTTGCTGGCCAAGTTGCTTTGACACACTACATTTTTGAACATATTGTTACCCAAGGCTAAGATGTTAATTGCCTTTTTTTGTGCACAATATGTAAAGTGCACGGGGGGGTAAATGTAAGCAATTGTTGCTTGCATGAGTAACTTTTTATCTATGAGCAGTTATAGAAGTAATAGATGTATATTGTGGTACTGTTAGCCCCATAGCTGACTTTTGACTTCTTGTACTGTATTCATGATGTTTGCACTAAAATGCATTCATACGCCTAATCCCAACACAACGCAGACATTTGAAACGCTTTCACTCACCGGATGAAGTTCAGACTCGAGCTCTTTTAGTTTTGAAATAGCCTCAACTTTTAACTTCAGTCTCTCCACAAAGAAAGTGTCATACTGGGCCTGATTCATTAAACAGTGGTCTGTGAAATGTAGCCAACAAATCCAAACATATTCCCAACTGCTTTGCTGGTGAGGAAAAACAAACTGCATCCACTGATCCAAAATTACCACATTTTTGTTAATTGTTTTCAGCTTCCCTAAAAAACAATTTAAGGTTAAAGGTTAAAACTCCCATCCACACCTTGTGGTGGTGTTACATGCCAGCAGAATTAATCTTCCATGGACAATCAATAATGCTTCCCTGCAGTGACACAAAATGATCTTAAATGAAAAGCGTGCATATGGTCATAACACAAGGCTCACATTAGTTAGAGTTTAACACCATGGAGTCAGACAGTCATGACAGACATTCCAGCTTTTACTCTTGTGGAAGTTGCCTTGTGGTTTAGGACTTAATTTACAAGGACCAGGGTTCCTTGGTCACACTTGGTTGTCTGAGGCAACGCTAGAATGGATCTTCCTCCGCCTCGCGGAAACTTTCTTTATGGAGTGTAACATGTTCATCTGCTGGTGACATCCACAGCGGTGATCTTTTACGCAATGATCTATGATACCATCCCTTACGAGCACTGGTTTATGGGTTACAACATAAAATGGAGACTGACACAGAGTTTTGAAAAATGTGAACAAAAAGGGAATATATGTAAAATATGAGGGATGAAATGCAAACGCAGTAATCAAGATGGAGGAATGGTTCCAAGGTAAGTATGGTTTCATGCTCCAGTTTTACCCTTGTACAGTACAAGCACCGCACCTATAACAATTGCGCATTGTTGTACCTTCTTCGCTTTACCTTTGGAAGAACAACTTCCCACCTTCCAGTGACAAGACATTGACATTAATGTTCCATTACAGATATGTACCATGCAGTGGAAACGACCATCAGACGCACAGTCAGTTCAGAATCACCAGTTCAGAATCACCAGTTCAGAATCACCAGTTCATCTAACGTATGTGAATTGGACTGTGAGACTGTGAGAAACTGAAGAAATCACAGACAGCAGAAGAACATGCAAACGGACAGACAGCAGGGCCACAGCCGGAGTTGGACAAAGCAGCCTCTTGTTGCAAGGTGACAGTACAAACTACGAGCTGGAATTATATACCCTTAGTTACCAGTAATGCTCTGAACCTTTAGAATTAAACAAATGTCCACAGTATATATCTGAAGGACTATTTCTGCATTTGACGGGGTAGTTTTCTGAAAACTGTATCTCTTGGTATGGAAACAAAACCCTTATTTGACTGTGTTTATGCATCACTTTTTCAAAATGTTTTCTATTCAAAAGCCTTGAATGAAAGCTGTGTGTGTTCTCTGTCTTTATCTTAATAGTGTATGAGTCCCGAATGGATTCATTGAAGGTCAGCAGTGTTCATTCAATATCCGTTTTGAAAATGCCGTGCGTTTTTTGATTGTATGCATTCATGTGAGGTTCAAAACCAACTTCATGAAGATTTCCCCTCTGATATCTGCTATGGAACTGACAAACCGCACACATATGCATGTTTCTGCTGTTACATTGTCTACTGACAACATTTATACGTTCAGCCTGGCAAGCTACATCTACATTAGATTGTCTGAACATGTCATTTTCTACTCCTTTAGGACAATAATATATCCTGAAACAAAATGCAACAACACAAAAGGTTGCATCACATGCTCACAAATGCCGTGCTGAGAGTGGATTATGAATTAGAGTCAACTGGAAGTAGAAGACTACATGAAGGAAAAAACATAAACGGACCACAGGTGGATGCGTGAGGGGGTTGATGACCAGTGCTGCAGCAATCCTGCACAGAGTTCAGAGCTTATGTAACTTAAATCAACATCAGAAAAGCAGTTTTCCCCCATTTGGGACATCTAAGTGCCATTTTCTATTGTGCAAGCAAAGCTATGTCTCTTTTATTCATTTTGCTGATATTAATCATGAACAAGCTTCAATACTGAACCTTGAACTCACTTGCAGCACGCACAGTTTCAGTAGGAGCCAACCGGGTGATGTGGCTACCAGTGTGATGAGTATAACAGGCTCGCAGTCCCATACAGGGAAATGTTGAAAGTCTGATTACCGTTGGGAGATGTTGGATGTAATCAGTGGAAATGTGAAGAAAACATCCTCCGGTTCTCGGCTGCCTTACCACCCAGTGACTGTTCACCCACACTACAGGACCTCTAATAAATAGGACTACAACTCTGCCCTTCACTTTTATTGTGCATGCGACTGCGTGTATCTGTGTGTGAGTGTGTGTGTGACCTCTGCTGTCCTTTGGCATGTGGAACATTTTGCACTGCTGTTTTTACAAGCCGAGCGTTAAGCTGTCCATCAACTGCCAGGAAAATACCTTGGATCCCTTCCCTCCATATCGCACTCACACACACACATCGATTCCCCAGAAACCACAGTCACAGTAGCGGTATCCGCTCCTCTGCCAAGCTCTTAAACACACTGAAACCAACCTCTCCACTCTTTACGACCTCTTTTACACATGAGCCTTCTCTCTTTACATCTCTTCCTCATTCATCCATCCTGCCTGCCACCCATCATTTATCTCTTTCTATATCTACTCCCTAAATATCCTTTCTGCTTAGATACAGGCCATGTTATAAGGCGAGCAACTGCTGACTAGATGGGCTGTGATACAGCCAGCCTCATCTGGCGGTACCACCTTAGATTGGCTTGTTGGGAGATGTGCTTGTAAATGTAAAATACAGCTTGTCATAGTGCATGGCTCTCTATTACGGCTGTTTTTTACAGTCACAGGAAAGGGTGCAAAGGTTGTGTGTGCCTGTAAGTGTGTGTGTTCCTTCTTTATTACAGGTAAGCCAATATGTACCAATGAAATTATCTTTATTAAATACTGAGTATTGCAGGAAGCTTGAAGGTTACACCTAATTCACTGCAGTCACCTGTTTTACTGTTAATTAATTCTCACATCAGAGCTACATTGTGTCTTAGTTTAAGTACTACAGAGCAATTTTAGTCATATTAAGAGGATCAGGCATCTTTCGATGTGTCTCTGTTCCACGATGACCTACTATAAGTCATGATTTAGAGGTTTTAGCACGTAAAAGAAATGATAACGTGACAGGCAGCAAGAGTTCATTTAAGGCCTCAGCAGGGCCCAAGATGCAGCCCACAGGCAATCTATTCTGTATGAATGTACACGTTGTCCAGGTGTAACAGGGTTATGTGAAAAAGAAAGTACACCTTTCAATTCTGAGGTTTTACCTTTTAAGACATAATGCCTTACATCACGTCATTATTTATCAAATAAAAAGTGAGCCAAAATACAGTGTGTGAGAAGCAAATTATGCCCTATGATTTAATAGCTATAGTTTTCTTTATGGCATTATCAGTTTTGCACATCATTGTGGAATAATTTTAGTCATTTTTTTTCCACAATGTGGCTTCAGTCCACCCCATAATTCATTGGCTCGTAGAACAACTTTAAGCAGGCATAATTCGAAGTAATCATTTCTAAATGATTATTTTGGCCCACTCGTCTTTTAAATGTTGCTTCGGTTCTTTGAGGTTCTCTGTCATTAGTTTATTCACAGCTCTCTTAAGGTCCCACCACAGTGTCGCAATCAGGTTGAGTTCTGGACTTTGCCCGGACCATTGAAACCTCTTGATTCTTTTTCAGACATTCTGTTGTTTGTTGCTGTGCTTTGGATCATTGTCCTGTTACTTGACTTAACATGAGCCAAGCATGAGCTGTCAGACAGATGGCCTCTCATTTGACCCTACTTTGGTATACGGAGGAGTTCATGGTGGACTCAGTGACTACAAACTCCCCAGGTGCTGTGGTTGCAAAGAAATCCAAATCATCAGCCTTCCACAACTGTTTTGAAGATAAGATAATAAGGCAAAGCTACAACAAATCCATTTCTCATAACATGATTACTTCTACTTCTTCTTAATAAAAAATGTTAAGAATCAGTGATTACTTTTAAATTTGATCAATACTAGGAAATCAACTTCAATTGCTTCACATGGAAGTTGTTATTCAAATTTTGGACAAAGATATCTGCTTGGTAAAGGTAGCTCATTTGTCTCTACATTCATCAAAAACCTCCTGTAGCATTTCTCCCTTGTATGCTATTACTGACTCTTTCACACTGTATACGATTTTTTTTTTCTCAGCATGTTTAATCTTTATCATTTTCTCACATATAGACATGTTGAGTATACTAGTCATTGGCAATCTAAGAACAAAAATCAGTACAAGCCTTTAAAAACTGTGTTAAACCAATGGTCTATCTGTGTGCATGAGGCAGCCTGTACCTGGGGAGAAAACACTGCAGAGAGCCTTTGACGAATAAAAGGTAGGAGACAAAGGGGAAAGCTAAAAGGAGAAAAAGCATCACAGGGGCCACGATGGAGGGAAAAACATCAATACCATGTGCATTTAGAGGAAGTGGGTGAGAAAGCGAGAATAAGACAGAGCCATGGGAGAGAGGCAGGGAGCTCCGCTGAGAGAAGGAGGCTTGAAATCAAGAGAGGAAGTCTAAATGAGATTATCTGAAAGAAGTCGAAGACAATGAAAGAAGCATTTTTGAGAAATGGACAAAGAGAAGAGTGGAAGGCTTTCTATGAACCGAACTGGAGTAAGAAACCAGGCCTTGCTCATGCTGTGAATTCTGCTCAAGCAGATCTTCAGTTCTGCTTTCAGCAGCAGCAGAAAGACCTTTAGTGTCCATCAGTGTGTACACAATTATTGACATTCTCATCATCATGTTTGCTGCATATGTGCATTAAATATCCAACGGGGGGGATATGACTATGACTAGGGCTGAATGACTATTGAAAAAAGCTTGAACAAAAAAAGAAACCAGAGGAAAAGCAAATGCACCAAAGCTATATTAACGTGCATCAGTCAAGGAGAGAAAAAAATGATCAAATTCAACCCCTGCATCTGAAAAACATTAAAAAATGAAAAAAAATACATGTGACAGAATGTGAGGAAGTTACTACATACCTTACTTATGACATTAAGGTGGACAAAGGTGGACTAATGTGTTTTCCATAAATAGATAAATAAAAGTCGACAACAACTATATCCCTGAGATATCCTGTCCATGGAGAATGACATTCTTTGTTGGGCCTTCTTTGATAGATAAACTCCTGCAAGTGTGTTATAAGACTTCACTCATCAATTTCATTACATTCCAATTTGTTGCTGTTTTTTATGGTTCAGAATGTGATGTGTGAGCAAGAGTCACCAAAGCCTAACATCGAGTCAAGTAACAATAAGCAAAACCTAAACTGCTAGCTCTCAGCCTTTTGGCCAATGGTTGGACACTTAAAAATTTTGATTCCAGAAAATGTAGGCATGTAACTATAAACCTGTTTGTGCGTCACCGCTTCCTGGTCATTTGGAAGCATTATATTTCTCTGCACTCTGGGACAAGGCAGGTGTTAATGTGGAAAATGACATCCACACTAAAGCATGTCTGACTGCCACCCTGTATTGCGATCATCCAAGTGTGTTCTTTGACTTATGTCTTTGGCTGTTACTTGTGATTGGTCAAGTTTAGGTAATAAAAAATACATGTTCAGGGTATATATATTTTGAAAAAATATGGTTGGGTTTGCAATCGTGTCGCAATCGCGTCACTTGAATCTGGCCTTAAACAATAGAATGGGCAACATAAAGTGTTGACCTTTGACAATTATGGAGCCTTTTTTGTTTTGTTTTTTGGGGCTTTTTATGCCTTTATTGGACAGGACAATGGAGAGAGACAGGAAGCAGAGAGAGGGGGAACAACACGCAGCAAAGGGCCGTCTGATGCGGGACTAGAACCGGGGCCAGCTGCAGTGAGGACTATAGCCTCTTGTACATGGGGCGCCTGCTCAACCCACTACACCACAGACCTCCCCTTGGAGCCTTTTTTGTGACACCACTACAGTTTCTTACTGCATTACACTATGTAGCTGGGCTGTACAGCCAAGAAGTTTTAGAGTCGGACCACATTTGGCTGTTATCTCACTTTATACCACTAGATGGGACAATGACTCATCACACTGTCTTGTCTGCCCTGGAGACAACAGAAGAAGAAGTGCAAACAGTAGTCACACTGGCAGTGGCAAATGAACAAGCTGCTGGGTAAGGCTTGGTTTATGTTTGCTGTTCTCACTCTTGTACATTCTAAAATGAATAGTTGGCGCTCCAGGTGTCATTTCGACTGGTTGTACACCTCTCAATTTTTGTGACCTGGTATGCGCTACGGTTAGGGTAGATTTGAAAAACAGAAATAGCTGCAAGGAGAAGAGTCCCTCTCTACAGGCATCTGTACAACACATCAAAACCCAAGAGGGTACGACTTTGTAAAAATTACACAACCACGAAAAACAGTGGAAAGTGAAACAGAGAATTTGAAACTATACAGTTATGTCTGTTTATGCATATTGTATTTTCTAAACTGAAATCTTATGGTGTGGGGCCCCCATTCTCTCAGGGGCCACACCTACTTTTTAGGAAGAAAACTGCAGTGCGTCCAGTGCACCTGAAGCATTTGTATCAATAGATACGTGTGAAATTACAGTCTGTTCATGCAATGACCAATGCAGTGAGCATAATCGCAGTTTAAGATAGGCACTAAAGGACTGAAGAGAGAGCTTGCAACTTTTCTTCTGGGCTGGTAAGTGAAAAGCATTTACTGTTAAGATTGTGAAGTTATAACTTTGCTCATATGATTCCGTGTCAGCTTGCTGTATATATATTTTGTGCGGTGCTGTTTGGTTTGTGTGAATTGCCAAAGTCATTTAGGAAGAATCCATATGTGAAAAGGGCTGCAGTATTATTATTACTACCATGTTTGTGCTAAGAACTAAGCTAAGAACTAAATGTATATAGTCAACTGTACATGTGTAAAGATAGTTGTGTTATGGAGTCAGGTCCACACACCACTAACAGTTAGATATAAAATTGCATGTACTCATCTAATTGTTAGTTGTTAGTTGGCTATTTTCTTGATGGTTTTTCAGTTTGAATTAAAATGATCCAGTAGTAACAGGCAAAAGATAAAGAGGTTATTTTTTCAAAAACTCTCATTGTCACGCAGTTGGCTGGAAAGAAAGGCTTCTATATAAAAAACGATTGTTTGAAATAGGAATGGAAACGTACACCTCATCTGGTAAAATTCTGCCCCCTTTTGGCGATCATTTTTGAAGACCAAAGGTAGAAGATCCAACTTTAACCAGGTTAATATCTATAATTACTCTAGACTAACGTTTTGGATACAGGGACGCAAGCCACAAATATACCACTAATGATAATAATGATACTTTTTGACACCAAGTTACTATCTGATGAGCTAACATGCAAATACATAACTGACTAAAAGTCTGTCTCTGGGGTGGCTTCCCATAAATGTGTGTGTGTGTGAGTGTTTGGAAGGTTTTAGTTGGGTCACATCACCAGACAGTCAGCGATATAATTGCACCTCATTAGTTGTACAGATTGGCGGCTTACACTCCCCCTTCATTTCCTTGCTCTGGACGACCCCATAGGATGGCTGCCACTCAATAGAAAGCCATTATCCAATCACAGCGTGGCATTTGTCACTACGGGAAAAATAATGATAATCGTAATCCTTAGGATCTCCCTGATAACTCATTTATTTCATTTAAAAGCCAAATTACAGTGCTTAAATGTAGCGGAGGCCACTGTGGCACTCAAACAGAGCGTCAGAGATGGCTGAGCGACGTGTCGTGTCTTCATTAACTGTGTAAGAGGGAACCAAAGACTCTGCACGCAATTAATGCAACATCACAGTGCCAATGCTTATCACTTGCTTGCCCCCATAGAAATACACACACACACACACACTCATACAAAGTCATACTGAGTGGCATAGACACAACAGTGCACTGCTCATTACTCCTGTGCAGGTCTGGTCTCCATGGTCGAGGTGATGTGATGTGGGCTGTGGGAGCAGCCTCCCAGTTGTCTAACACAGACACACCGACACATAACCTGCTATGGGGGATCAGGATAGAGGAAACCTCTGATTTACCGCTTTTTATCTCAGGCACAGAGGCACACACACTCACTCTGTCTGTCTGTCTCTTTTACACACACACACACACACACACACACACACACACACGCAGGCAGGCAGTGGAGTCATATCTTGATTAGGCGGCTTAGGTGGTCCCGGGGAAATACACTCATCTCTGTCTGTCTCTCTGCCTCCCCCTCTCTGGCATGTTGTTATCTCCAGGGTCCAAATGTTTGGAGATATCTTCACACACACCTGATGGCAAACAACCTCAGTTGTCTCCCCAGCCTGTCCCTTCTCCAACAGGCTCCTGCAGCCTTGACCGGACGCACAGCCTGTTTACAAAGGCTTGGCCCCAACATCTATTTAGCCTAGTTTGTCAAAAGGGACAAAGAGTAAGGCATATGCAAAGGCTGGGAGGCTTACACTTCCAAAATCCGTCTGTGGAAAATTGGATTCCACAGCAGCCAGGGAAGTTCATCCACATTTTGTTCAAATAATAATCTGATTGTATTCGAATACTTTATACCTTGCTGATATGTGAAATTCATTTGAATCAATAGTTTCTTTTTTGGGTAATTATTCTTTTCTCATGGATGGATTTTTATTTATAAAGGAGAAATTTTGGCTTACTCATGTTCTTTGACTGGAAGGCCAGCAATTGTGCCTGTATAAAATTCATAAAGCGTATACTTGATTAAATGCCTCAAAAAATTGTAAATGTTACAGCAGGGGAATAACGCAAAACAACTGGAAAGGCTTTGAGATCAGTTCCTTCGCAGTACCATCAAACTTCAAAGGCAGAGCATCATAAAACTGTCACAGTAATGTCACCATCTCTCTTCTGCTCCTATCATTGCACTTGCTTTTGTCCTTCTTTGTGCTTATCAAAAACAACTAGAAAATTTGCTCACTTTCATTGGTGCCCTATTGAATACATCCATTGTACTGCTAGTGAGATAAACACACTCAAAAACTGGAAAGAGAAGTTCCTTGGCAGTTATGGAGATAGTAAAATAAGTTATAAATCAACTTATCTACACAGTATGCAAAGCAGACAGAGCAGGTTCATTGGAAGACTGATATATGTGTTAAAGATAACATTGTGCTCTTGAAAGGAGAGGCCCTTTCACGAGTAAAAGTATGTCAGTTCTCCTCAGGGTTTGACTTTCAAAGGAGAAAATCAGTCATTTTAGTCAAGGCTTGGCTTGTGATGTCTACTGGTCCTGCAGCAGCACACCATCCACTGGTGATCCCCCAACCTGTGACCCAGAAATCGATCTCAGCAAAATATTTAGAGGGATGTCTCAATTCCTAAAATATACCTGGAGGAGAGAGAATCAAGCAGAGCGTAGGCATGCTGGAGGAACTGTAAGCGAGGATAAACCAGCGTTTTCTTTTCGGCATCCGCCATACCAAAGGGGGGGCATGACAGGTTAATTCCACATTGTAAATTGAATTAGACATAAATACATATAGTGTCATAAACCAATCTAATCCTCATCTGACAGAAATAATGAAATTCAGCTGTGTGCTGCAACAAAACGACAGTTAGATGATGCAGTTGTGTCACATGTCATATTTAATTGACATCAGTGTAAAATGACATCTTCGAAACAAGGACATCTCAATTTCGGTGTGTGCCTGTTACCTTGACTCCTCTCATCACGCGTTTGTCCTCCGCTCGCGTCTCTGTGGGAGGGACTACAATGTGAGGAGAAGAGTAATTGACTATGTGTAAATTTGGAAAACAGGATAAGATGGTGAAAGTATCAGTGTATCAAGTTATTGTTAGAAATTGATTAAAAAAGACCAGGCGCTCTCAGAAATACTTGAGATCTATGCAGGTTTCAACCGGTGGGACCAATGCAATGGAGCTGGATGGGAAATCAACCTGCTTCTCTAGAGTTCAAACACATCAGTTTTTTTCATAACTGATTAGTATTGGTACTAATCTCTTTAGGAGCTGCCATTTTTGTCACACCTAAACCCCGCCTAAAGCTGCCACAGGAAGCTTTGATGGTCTTTCCCTACTTTTCTGACTATACTCCTCTGTCCCTACCAAAAAAAAACAGCCAACCAGTCAACACAATTTTCCATGATGAGCACAGTTTTCATCTTTGTTCAGTAGTTACACATTAGAAATGAAGGAAAAGCTCAGGACCATGATGGTAATTCACTATAAGTTTTATAGCTATACAGTGCAGTATAACTAGCCTTTTAATATTCAAATAGACCAGTTCAGTCTGTTATTGCTTGAAGTTTTAGTTTCAAGTATTGGGTGTTATATGCTTTAAAAAATGCAATGGATATGCTGAATATAAAAGATGAAGCAAGCAACAGATTAAAGTTTTGGGGGGCGGGGGTCATACTATTTCCAAAGAAATCTTAATAAAAACTACGCTGGTGTTGTTTGATTCCATTTGATTAACCTTGGACCTCTTTGCTATTTACACAAATACAGCAGAGAAAATAGATTTTTATTACCTCGACTTTGAAGCAGTACTTCAACACAGACAAAAGAGGAACTGCAACAGAATAACACTCATTCCATATTATTATGATTCATAATTAATTTATTTGGTTTTTCAGCCCTGTTGTCAACAATAATGTAGCACTGACTTGTTTTTCTTCAACTTTCACTAATGAAGTCAGAGTTTCTGTAGATGGCTCCCTTGTATTTTTCAGTCTTGTCATGGCTGTTGTCATTATTCTCAGTAACTACTTATTATCACAATACCTGTAACCCATTCCAGGGGCCGCATATCAGGCTTGAAATGTCGACAGTGCATCACATGCAGTTCACAAGGCCTGTCCTTTTGCAAATAATTCTTATTATCTTTAAACTGAAAGCTATCTCTTCAGTGACTCGTTCACGGAATCCATAAAAGACTGTGAATGACTTGTTTTTAATGAGCCAGTTTTCAGATTTTATTTTAAAAAAAATTTTTGGTGGGGGGGTGTCCATGTAAATCAAATGGAAATAGGGCCAATTTTTTTTTTAATAATGAGCTACAGTGCCCATGAGGTGCAAAAAACAATTCATAGCAAGAAAAAAACAAGATCCTAGATTGCAAAGAAGAAGAACTCAACAATTAAGGAAAAGTAACAATAACATTTGTGTTTTGTGATGTTTTGTGTTTTCTGTTTGATTGTTATGTTTTCCAAAATATCAATGTCAATACCAAGTATCAAGCGGTATCGATTTGTTGTCTTGTAAGTAGAGGAGGCCAAAGCGTTGTTTTACAGAGCGACAAAAATAAATTTGGATCTGGCTCTTATGATTTTATCTGTGATAAGTACACATGAAAATCCACATAAATATATAACAACTGTAGATTGTATTTCGGTCATGTATCTATCATTGGCGTTGCTAAGAGGGTTTTGTGTTGCCAGATCTTGCGAGAGTGTGACCTCAAAGTACCTCAAAACAATTTGCTGGACTGAAAAAAAAAACCCAGTTCCATGTGAAATTTTTCCAGAAGTTGTATGGCTTTTATAAAATGCCCCTAATATTTCAATTAGAGACTGTGGGTCGCAAGTATAGATCAGAATTTGTGTTCATTGGATTCAATATATTCAGGATCTGCTGCTGGTTTCCTAAAGAGGTCTGTCATTGGTGGAGACCATGTGATGCAGATACAGGAAATGACAGTAGTGGGGCATCCTGTTTCCGAAACAATCTCTGGGTTTGTGAAATAGTGGCCTGTTTACTTCTTTTGATGCGTTTGGCACCTCTGGACCACTGTAATGAACAGCCTGACTGTGCTTTAGGCTGATGCCATCATTCACACACAAAATGACAGCATCTGTTATAGATGAATACTTGCCCAGTTTATCACTGTTATGCTGTGTTTATTTAGTTAATCGCACCCTTTCAACACATCCATAAATAACTGCAGAACTCAAGAATATGTGGCTTTCACCTGCTTGTCCAGAGGTATTTGGTGCACACACAGGCACCATTCAGGGCTATACAGGAGTCAGTATACACAGCTTTTAATTTCACAAGACACAGGAATTAACCTTGAGAATGCGCCCATAATCCTCACTGTAGTCACACATGCAACTTTGTGTGACAGTAAGTAAACCGTGGTTGAAGAACTACTCGCTGTGCAACACCAACAGCAAGACTGGAAGATGATAGACATAAGAGCGCGCTAACATGTGCACTCAAAAACACATTCTCTTGTTTCGGTGTTTCACACACACACGCACCTCTAACTCGGATCCGGTTGAGTGGGCTTCGCTCAGCAAGTAATGACTGTGCTATGTGCTTTTTATTTTTCTTACTCCCGTACAGTTGACTCACGCTCCGCTGCCTGGTGCGTGTGTGTTGAAACGCTAACAGAGTTTGCGCTTCTCATATGCATAATAACTGATGATGTGGTGTGATCAGTGACTGTGTCCAAAACTATTGCAGACGTGTTTCAAAATGAGTTTGAGGAGGTGCTGTTCAATTTTTCAACTGACTGGCCGTTGAAAGCCTGAGTTGCTTGTATGAATACATGCAAACACACTCGCATGTACATGCAGGCTCAGACATCCAGTTACGTACACACACAAACACACACACACACACACACACACACACACACACACACAGCCTTAAAGCAAAATAAGCAACTGATGAAAAAAAAAGGCAACATAAAGATAATTCATGCTACTTTATACTCAATCTTTGTTGAGCAGAACAAAGTCATTTTATCTGTTTTGCTCACATGTCCACATAATTGTGTGACAACACGCACAGACACGTGCACAGGCACAGGTATATCATGCATTCTGGGCCTACAGTGCCGAGGCGTTCAGTAATTGAAAACAGGGCTGAATAATCTGAGAGAATGACAGCTCTGAAAGATTATGTGAACTCAAACATTAAGACAATTAAGTGTGTGAGCACTGGAGTATGTCGCAACATTAGACACTGTCTTAATAGTCCCCCAGCAGGAAGACAGAGGAATGCTCATGTATATGTGTGAGAGTGCATGCATGACACCCTATACCACCACGGTGTGATGAAGAGAAAAAACAGAGTCGAAGCAGTGTCTGTTTATAAAGCACCAAATGTTGCATATCAAAGACATATGCTGTTATTTTAACGTGTTATCAGTTTGATTACAAAAGCAGAAATCCAACCAGACCCCTCCTAAATCCCGTGAAAGGAGGAGCGCAGTGATAACGAATCGTCTTGTTTTTTATAGCAGTGATCCGCTTGTTAAAGACAGAAGCTTTATCAGACAGTGAGCAAATGATTCAATTGTCTCCTGGTGATTCCACGCCTTAGCAACAGCCGCCGGGTCGGCGCGGCGACGGCCCAGTTCTGATTTATCTAGCGGGCTGCTCTCAGGTGCTGTTTTGTTAACAGGATTGCAGCCATTTATAACTGTGTTTCATTACTGTACTAAGAGCCGATAAGATGATCACTCACGCACACACACACATTCGCACACACAGAGGCGCTAATTCAATCCACTGACAGGGAAACACGGCAAACAACATCCATTATGGCCTCAGAGCTAATTGGTTATATAGGGAGGAGGTGGGGAAAGAGGGTGGAAGGGAAGAAGGAGGAGGGCCGGGGAAAGGAAGCTGGAGGATTTGGTAGGGGATTTCTACAATGAGGTGTACCTCTGTGGAATTTACAAAATTTTTTGCCACCTATTGTTTGCAATTATTCGTCACATCTCTATCTCCCACTCTCACTATTTATCCCTTCCTTTCTTTTTGTGCTTTTCTTTCTTGTCATGGGGTGAAGTAGAGATGAAAATACCTGTCAATAAAGCATGCACATCCGTCTGACTAGCAGCAAGCATTGTGCCCAAAACAAAGATGGCATTGGGGCCCTGGTGGCATCAAACCGATGGTGACATTTATTAATTCCCTCTCTCCTGCTAACTCCACTCCTCCCTCGTCCTCGATCACCTGACTCACTAGTACTTTTAAAGATAAATATTTTCCTGTATGTGGAAGAAACCAAAAGGGAGAGAGAGGGTAGTGATGAATTAATTTCATTCATGCAAAGACCAGATCTTTAAGGATTCCTGGCTTTGGTTCTGTTTATTTACTTCCCCCATCACACCACATCAGCAACAGAGTGATGGTGGATGAATGGCTGAGAGGCAGGCAGATCATCAGACAGATGGAGCTGCAGGGAGAAATAAATAATGTCAACAGAGGTGTTTGGGGAGAGGAGCAGAAAAGGGGGGATCAATTGTAATAAAAGGAGAGAAGTGGGAAGAAAAGGGTTTGAGGGACAAAGAAAGTGAGACGGATAAACTGATCGGGGCGAGTAGAGACAGAAATGAATGAGCAGATTTCCAGGGTAAGAGATGGAAGAGAAAAAAGCATGAAGCAGAGAGGGGAGGAGGGATGGCTACAGTGTTCAAAGTGTACAATGTTTACATGCACCGATATGTTGTTGAACATGTCTGCTTACTTATATCATTAGCTGGAGCACACACACACACACACACAGAGGGTGAAGACATGTTGGTAAAACACATGTGAGGGTTTTAGCTTTTAGCGCGTTGGCAGATCGTAATCCTGTTTAAAGATGTGTGTTACTGTACTTATTTTTCTATATTTGTGGTACCCAAACATAGAGGCCCTTTGTGTCAATTTTTCAAAACAGGCCTGCACTATTGCACAATAATGATAACAAAAGTATATTCAGGTTTGAATTGTCAATAGTCTTATTTAAAGTAGAATATTTCCAACAAGTATTTTCCTCATTCTTTATTCTCCACCACTTTGAGGTTTTTTTTTTTAATCACCCAAAAACTTAAAAAATCATTCTATCACAGTTTGCTTATGTCCCATAGTAACTCACATCAGCAACTCGTGTCAGTTAAACATCACATCAACTTCACAAACAGTCTTGCTGTGCACACCTGGCCCACTGGCCTAAGGTTGGTCGTACCAGATTGCAGGGCTAAAAAAAAAAAATTCCAGAGACTTGATAAGGATGTTGAACTTGATTCAAAACAAAGCTGTTGGACAAGAAAAAAACAAAACAGTCCAATTACCTATTTGTAAAAATTATACTTTTGAAATAAAGCTATACTCAATTCAGTTTGTGAATGTTTTACTAGTATACATAGTACTATCTGAAAGTGTTATTGAACATCCAAAAATACGAGGAGGACAGACTTAAATGAACAAACTGAAAACATTTTTATCTATATATAGAAAAGCAAAAATCTCATCAGAAGTGTCACAGATGTCCCAGATGTTTTCAATGTTTTGTAATACTCAGTTTGAGAAACTACTCTCTACTGTAAGTTGCAGAAAAGAAATAACGACTTCCATCCTGACATATCTGCAGAAGACTGACATTTTGTCCTAATCATGATCTCTTGTCATCTGCCACAATTATTAGGTTGAAATTTTTTGTCTTTTAGAATTTGGCTGATAAACATGAACGTGGGATTAGGTGTACTTGTGGTTTTTGTAAACTGGCAAATATTAGCACGCTAAAATGCAAAGCTGAAATATGCTAGCTGATAAATACCATCATCAGCGTTCATTTAAGGCTAACTTCTTAACTAGTTTGAGCATTTCACTTGCCAATTTCTTTTTGCTTTAAAATATGAGTTTTGCATCTCTTATCTCGGCAGTCTGGTAGAATTGTTAGTTATACCATATGTTGTAGGTGTGGGACTGCTTAACAACATGCTCTGTATCATTTTTGTTTATAAGATGAAAATTCCAAAATAAAGTCCATCCATTATCTGCCGCTTGTCCGGGGATCGGGTCGCGGGGGCAGCAGCTTGAGCAGAGAAACCCAGACGTCCCTGTCCCCGGCCACTTCCTCCAGCTCTTCTGGGGGGACCCCGAGGCGTTCCCAGGCCAGCCGAGAAACATAGTCTCTCCAACATGTCCTGGGTCTTCCCCGGGGCCTCCTCCCAGTGGGACGGGCCCGGAACACCTCACCAGGGAGGCGTCCAGGAGGCATCCTAACCAGATGCCCGAGCCACCTCATCTGACTCCTCTCGATGCGGAGGAGCAGCGGTTCTACTCCGAGCCCCTCCCGGATGACCAAGCTTCTCACCCTATCTCTAAGGGAGAGCCCAGACACCCTGCGGAGGAAACTCATTTCGGCCGCTTCACACTCGGCTGCGAACCGCTCCAGTGAGAGCTGAAGGTCACGGCCCGACGACGCCAACAGAACCGCATCGTCCGCAAAAAGCAGAGACCCGATTCTGAGGTCGCCAAAACGGACCCCCTCAACGCCCTGGCTGCGCCTAGAAATTCTGTCCATATAAATTATGAACAAAATCGGTGACAAAGGGCAGCCCTGACGGAGTCCAACCCTCACAGGAAACATGTCCGACTTATTGCCGGCAATGCGGACCAAACTCTGACACCGGTCATACAGAGACCGAACAGCCCATATCAAGGAGTCCGGCACTCCATACTCCCGGAGCACCCCCCACAAGAGTCCCCGAGGGACACGGTCGAACGCCTTCTCCAAGTCCACAAAACACATGTAGACCGGTTGGGCGAACTCCCATGCACCCTCCAGGATCCTGCCGAGGGTATAGAGCTGGTCCACTGTTCCACGGCCAGGACGAAAACCACACTGCACCTCCTGAATCCAAGATTCGACTATCCGGTGGATCCCCCCTCCAGTACCCCTGAATAGACCTTACCAGGGAGGCTGAGGAGTGTGATCCACCTATAGTTGGAACACACCCTCCGGTCCCCCTTTTTAAAGAGGGGGACCACCACCCCGATCTGCCAGTCCAGAGGCACTGCCCCCGATGTCCACGCGATGCTGCAGAGGCGTGTCAACCAAGACAGCCCTACAACATCCAGAGCCTTGAGGAACTCAGGACGGACCTCATCCACCCCCGGGGCCTTGCCACCGAGGAGTTTTTTGACCACCTCGGCAACCTCAGCCCCAGAAATGGGAGGCCCCATGTCCGAGCTCCCCAACTCTGCTTCCTCATCGGAAGGCATGTCGGTAGGATTGAGGAGGCCCTCGAAGTATTCCCCCCACCGACTCACGACGTCCCTAGTTGAGGTCAGCAGAGCCCCGTCCTCACCATACACGGTGTTGACGGTGCACCACTTCCCCCCCCTGAGCCGCCGGATGGTGGACCAGAAACTCCTCGAGGCCGTCCGGAAGTCGTTCTCCATGGCCTCCCCAAACTCCTCCCAAGCCCGAGTTTTTGCCTCAGCAACCGCCGAGGCTGCGTTCCGCTTGGCCTGTCGGTACCCATCAGCTGCTTCCAGAGTCCCACTGGCCAAAAAGGCCCGATAGGACTCCTTCTTCAGCTTGACGGCTTCCCTCACCACTGGCGTCCACCAGCGGGTTCGAGGGTTGCAGCCACGACAGGCACCGACCACCTTACGGCCACAGCTCCGGTCGGCCGCCTCAACAATGGAGGCACGGAACATGGCCCATTCGGGCTCAATGTCCCCCACCTCCCCCGGGACATGGTTGAAGCTCTGCCGGAGGTGGGAGTTGAAACTCCTCCTCACAGGGGATTCCGCCACTAGCGGAGCCAACTCACCACCAGGTGGTGATTAGTTGACAGCTCCGCCCCTCTCTTCACCCGAGTGTCCAGGACATACGGCCGCAAGTCCGACGATACGACCACAAAGTCGATCATCGAGCTGCGGCCTAGGGTGTCCTGGTGCCAAGTGCACATATGGACACCCTTATGCCTGAACATGGTGTTCGTTATGGACAGTCCGTGACGAGCACAGAAGTCCAATAACAGAACACCACTCTGATTCAAATCGGGGGGGCCGTTCCTCCCAATCACGCCCCTCCAGGTCTCACTGTCATTGCCCACGTGAGCATTGAAGTCCCCCAGCAGGACGAGGGAGTCTCCCGGAGGAGCACTCTCCAGTGCCTCCTCCAGGGACTCCAAAAAGGGTGGATACTCTGAACTGCTGTTTGGTGTGTGGCAGCCGAGCAGACTAAGTTAAGCTCAAATGGTTTTCGGTGTGATCCAACAACGCCACTCCAGGAATTTCACCCAGAGAATTATTAAGTTTAGGTTCAAGGACACGCAGGTTCAATATACAAGGAATGAGAAGACGTAGTTCAATGTTTATACAAAAAGATATAGTTTTTATTATAATCGTTGTCTTTTTATAATATGATTTAAAAACATTCATACAGAAAAATGAAAAACCTAAACAGTGCTGAGCGTGACTGGGGAAACAGGGGCTAGTGAGAAGGGGGGCAGAATCCTAACTAAAATATATAAAGAAACAACAAACCAACTTAAAGGCACCAAAATGTGAGAACTCAAATCCCAAAGGAACACAGCAAAAAGAAAGGGGGGAGACCACCACCCGGACCACCAGCACCCAGCCACCAGACGCCAGCACTGAGAAGGAGATAAACAAATCTTAGTAATGGTCAATTTAGTAACTGAAAAAGAAATAAACAAAACCAAAATACAAATGTACTCCAAAAGAAAACAATATACAAATTATCTTAAAGTAGCTAACGGAAACTAACAGAGAAAACAAAACAGAAACTAAGGGAGTGTAACCTCAAAATCAATTAAAACTGCCAGAGACCCTCCGTGCGTCAGGCACAGCGCTCAGACCGCCGTCCGTCGGCGTCGGGCGCAGCCGTTAAGGCTGAAGCACTAGACAATTACAACATTAAAACAGGGAATCCCAAGCAAGACCTTGTTCAGGCAATACTTATCGGCGATAGATAAAAACCCCAAGCAGGTTGGACGAACTGTCAGTCAGTAAAGCAGGGTCAGAAGCTCCGTGCAGAGCAGCAGGATAAAAGCTCCGTGCAGAGCAGCAGTGTCTCCAGCCTACCGGTCAGTGCGACCAGAATTACAACGGCATCTTATGATGACACGCACCGACACACGCTCCGGAGGAGGAGAGGACAACCCAGGCGGCAGTCCACCTGTTAACTGAGCATACTAGCGTTACCCCTAAAATGTAGCATATATACAGAGACACAGAGAGAGATCAAACACTCACCACCGCGAGGGGAGACAGCACCCCGAGAGCCACTGGAGCCAGGGATGCATAACGGCCACAACTGCAGCAACAACAAATAATCAGCACACCGGAGAGACCAAAAGGTGAACATGCCGCGAGAGCAGCAGACATACCTTGTCGAGAAAATGACCCCTAACCCGGTAGCAGACAATTCAATGGAAGCAGACAGGGAAAGCATGAGGGAGGGCTCCTTTTATACTACCACTCCTCTGATTGAATAATTGACAGCATGCCTACAGGCAGGTGAGGGAACTGGTCATGCATCTATGCTGCTACAGGTGCATAAGCACAAACAACAGTCAGGACCCGTCTCCCCACCCTAAGGCGGAGGGAGGCTACCCTCTCGTCTACTGGGGTAAACCCCAATGTACAGGCGCACAGCCGGGGGGCAATAAGTATGCCCACACCTGTTCCACGCCTCTCACCTCGGGCAACTCCAGAGTGGAAGAGAGTCCAACCCCTCTCGAGGAGACTGGTTCCGGAGCCCAAGCCATGCGTTGAGGTGAGTGCGACTATATCTAGCCAGAACCGCTCAGCCTTGCGCAGCAGCTCAGGCTCCTTCCCCAGCAGAGAGGTGACGTTCCACGTCCCAAGAGCCAGCTTCAGTAGCCGAGGATCAGACCGCCAAGGTCTCTGCCTTCGGCTGCCGCCCAGCTCACACTGCACCCGACCCCCATGGCCCCTCCCACGGGTGGTGAGCCCGTCAGAAGGGGGACCCATGTAGTTTCTTCGGGCTGTGCCCGACCGAGCCCCACAGGCACAGACCCTCCCCCCTGGGCCTGGCTCCAGGGGGGAGGCCCCGATAACCCACGTCCGGGCAAGGGTACACGGTGTCCAAAAATATTTATCATCATAGGGGTGAATAAAGTGTTAAAAAAACAAAAAGAGTTTTGCATCAAAAGTAATCTTTTACATTTTCAAATGAAGCAATCCGTTAATTTAAAAATAGTATTTTTTTATGCGTTTCATTACTATAAAACAAGCTAACACATGTTCTGTATCTCTTTCGCAGGTAGCCAATTCTGCACTGGTCTCTGTGCATGTGTTGTGCGCTTTGCTCATGGAGATAGCAGAGAGTGTTGTCAGGAGCAAAAAAAAGAAAACTGTCATCTGTTCAGATTTAAGTTTTCAGGCTGGTGCAAGCTCTCATATACGGCTTCATCTGTCAAGAAGCATCTTACTGTGTCCAGTAGGGATGGGAATTGATAAGATTTTTATGATTCCAATTCCATTTTCGATTCTGCTTAGCGATTCGGTTCTTTATCGGTTCCCTTATCGATTCTCATTTGGAGAAAAAGGACAACAAACCGGTCGATTAGCATCAACTTTGTTTAGTTTAGAAGTAAAACGAGTCATGACCTTACAAACCCAACAACGGTGAGGTCCACATTCGTCTATCATGGCCTGGGTAATTTAACTCTTCCCTGCTCTGGTGAAAGGAGAAGCTGGAGGTAGACGTGAACTGGAGGTAGACGTGAACTGGGGGTAGTACCACCAGCCTCTGGCTCTGAGCCAGTCAGGCTCTGTCTCTCATGATTTCATCTAATTGTAATGCATGAGAAGGCATTCATTTAACCTTAACCGTTACTAATAGCAGGTTTTACAATGAGTCAAATGGCGCTAACATGATAGGCAGTGTTTGTTAGTTCGTTAGTTACCTGCAGTGTTAGCCGAGGACATGCTAACGTTGCTAACGTTGCTACTGCTGCTGGGTTCAGATTCACCAACGTTAGTCCGGAACAGATCGAAAACGCGACATTCATTCATAGTTATTGCATGTTGGTAGTATTTCCTCCCTTTGGTGAAATATTCCCTTTGCAAGTTGCCCTGTTGTCGTCTTTTTTAGGGATGTGTAACCAAACTTTCGAGCGTTTGTACCGCTTGGGAGCCATGTTTACTGTTGACTGCTGGCTGCACTGGAATCGCCACGCAATGTTGCGTGGTGACTAGGGTTGCCACGGTAGGGTTGTCAGACTAGTGTCTGACAAAAATCCTGGAAATTTTGATCATCCGATCGACCTTTTTGTTTGTAAGCAACGGCACCTTTCGCACATCTAACCCAAGATAAAAACCGTCATTCTAAGCGGCAATTGTATAGCTAAAATTAGTAAAAATGACAATTTCTAGTTCTTTGTTTAGTTAATTGCTTTATTTAATAGCAGACCTTTATTATTTTGTTATATTTTCAACAGTTTTTAGTTGTGGACACCTGGGGGCAGTATTGAGAAAAAAGGGGGAATACATAATTAGGTTCTGCTTGTTTGCTTACGTAGAATAAAAACAAATAATGTATTTTTTCAGTCTGTAAGAATAACCAAATGTAGCAATGTAAGGTGTAGTGTCAAACAGCTTACCTGATCGCTTAGAGTGTGGTGTGTGCTTTGCTTGTGCTTGGCTGAGCCTGTGCCTCTGCTGCTTTCTGCTCTTGGCTAAACAAATACATAGGAGGACATGTAACTGATATAACTGGTGCATACAGTACATACAGGATGGATAAGACTCTCCGTCTCCTCCACCTCACCATTTCTAATGAACCTCCACGGTGCGTCTGCGTGCCTCCACCAACACCACCCATATAATGAGCAGTTATGCTACGTCATTTTTGTAGAGCCAATAAGGCTTTGCATACGTTTGTGGACGTAGGCACGCTTCAATCTTATTAGACGGCGCTTCAATTAAACTGAAATACGCATTTTGCGCATCATGTACAAAAATCCGGGACATTCGGTGTCCCGGATTTTTTGATTTTTTTTCAGGGACAGACCATGAAAATCCGGGACAATCAGGAAAATCCGGGACAGGTGGCAACCCTAGTGGTGACATCATTCGCGCCCACTGGAATCGATAAGGGAATCGTTTGCAAAATCGCCAAACGATTCCAAGGAATTGAAACACTGGGAACTGGTTCTCAACAAGAAACGGTTTTCGATTCCCATCCCTAGTGTCCAGTGTTTAATATTCGTGAGACATGGAGTTGATATCCATAGTCATGTAGGTGTACCTGCTGGAGTCGGGAGTCCCAGGAACAGAAAAAGCTGATCTTCTCCTCTTCTTCCTCTCTGCTTTGAAGAGTAATATAGCCACCAATATTGTAATACTCCATCCAAAGCAAACACTTGCTGAAACCATTGTTGAGAGAGCAGACAAGCTTTTGCCTTTGGGTGTCTTTGGAGTCGGCACACTGTCCTTCTTTGGTCTGCCATTGGGGATTTCAGGTGTGGTCATTTTGTCTTTGGGTCCGCTCTGGACTCTGAGACTGACAACAAATAGGCGAAGATGTTTGTAGCCAATCAAGGCCCATCCATAGCTTCCTGAATCCTTCATACTGACAGGGTACAAGAACAGGAAGGGTGAGTTTACTTTGCTCTCATTTATTTGCACTCTGTTCTTGTACCAGATGTAGCCTTGGATGGTGCTAAGCTTTGCAGCACAAGTGGGGACACAAGTCAACCTTATACTCTCACCTTCTCTCAATGCACTGTCTGTAGCAGGCACTTTCCGTCTCTCTACAATCTTCTCTACAAAGATGCTTAGGGGAGATGCAACAATATGGAGTCTCACTCCAAGAACACCATTACATGTTGCGGTATCACCAGTTGCAAATTTGAATTTGTACCTGAAATAGTAATGGACGCATCATTTTCTGTTAAGTTTCTGAGCCTCATTGTGCAGTCATTTCCACGGTTGTTTCCAAGAAATTCCGTTTTTTTCCAAGAGCTTGGACTTTGATGTGGGATCCAGTTCTCTGGACCACCCTTGCACCGAAATGACCTCGGCACCACTGGGATAGGTGCAGGAAAACTCTACTGATGAACCCTTTAAGCCACATGTTTGTCTGTGTTTGTCGTTTACACACACTGCTGAAGACGTTTGTGCTGAAATTTGAGAAAAACCCAACAAGAAAATAAAGTGAGTGCGCTTTGATTAAAGCAGCATCCTTAAGACAATTCGGAGACTGTCCAATTTTTTTTAATAATAATGTGGCATCATCTCAAGTAAGTTCAAGGGACCTTGTGCTATATAAATACACTGAACTAAAATTGAATTTGTGTGACTGTACAAGCCAGCAGGAACAGTAACAGGAAGAATGTCCAAAATACGCGTCCTGCTGCCTTGGCCTCCATTTGCACTTGAAACGCACTGCATCAAAAATAAAAACAGATTCGAAAGGGGAAAGCCAGGAGCAGTCCAAAGTAACTTTGATTGCAGCTCGTAGATGTATGTCTCGTGCCCAGAGATTATAAATGAAACATCCAGATAATTGAGCCCCGTTTCCAAAAAGAACTGAGTGATCCACAAATTATTTCAGATCTGTAATTAATTGAAAATAGTTCAAACTGACAAATTTGACTTTTTCTTCTCTTTTGGAAAATACTTGCACAGCTTAAAATTTCAGACCATCAACCTGTTGTAAAAAACTCAGGACAACTACGTTACTGCACTTCTTCCTTTAACAACATTCTGAGAAAACCAATGGCTGTAGTTTTGATGCTGAAATGTCTCTCCATTAATGCTTAATATAGGATTTCAGGATTTTTTGGTAGCTTTAATTTTTGGGGCCTTCGTTGTTGGTTTTATTTATTTATTTTTTCATGTATGTTGGTCCTCCTCTTTAGCCAGGAGGTTGTATTGCCCATGATTTCCTCACAGGATAATTGGTTTTTCATTCGTCAGACCCTCGAACAAATTTCCATTTCTCAGTGGAGCTTGAGCCCAAATGCGGTGGCAGCGTTTCTTGACCTGGTGTGTTGTTTGTGAAATTCGTTTTGTTCTTTATACAGTGTATTTTTAACCTCGCCTTACCTATGTTAACTCGACTTACCTGTGTTATCAAGCAACGAGAAAATGGGGTAGAAGCAATTTATTGAAAACAGCAATACAAGCACCAGAAAAGCTAACAAACATTTAGCTTAAATAACTGCTATGAAATTATATTTTTTTTCTAATGGTTTTCTTCATATGAATAATGATTTAAAGATTCAATTCAGATTTGGACAAGTCATGTTACTAGCTGAAAAAATAGATAATGTACATAAAAACACTTACAGGTCTGAGAGAAGTACAGGCTGGTCAGGGTGCATAGAAACAGATAAAGTGTTGTTGTGACTTGTTTAGATAAGTGCCAGATGTGGAAACTCCCCTTTGACACCAACACCTCCAGGCACAATAAACATTACCTCACCAAGTTTTTAGAAATACAATCACCAACAGAACAGCCTTGAAAAAAAAGCCTTAAACTCCCAAATTTGTGTTATCAAACAATGCTTAAAAACCTCTAACTTACAGTGTATTTTTGTTGTGTATATATATATATGGCACATCTCTACGATGGAGTATTGCATTCACTCAAAAATAAAAAAATTCCCAGGTTATCTTGTAATTACGAGATACTTATCTCATAATTATGAGATACTATCTCGTAATTTTGAGATCTTATCTCGTAATTATGAGATAATTATCTCGTAATTATGAGATAACGTGGTGAATTTTTTATTATTAAGTGAATGCAATGGTCGTGGTCTTTGAGATCTTGAAACGTGTTCATCCAGAACTGTGCATGGTGCATTCTAAGAAATCCCCACCATTGTTCAATTCTTTGATTGTGGTTACTTGATCCAGTTATGAAGCATCGGCTAGAAAACTCATCATGATGAGTATCTCTTAGAAACAGCTGCATTTGCTCCAGTACACAATTCTCGGTGCCCAAATCTGACCGGATACGAGAAGGAGTGCCACCTCTTCTGTCAACCTCATCAATGAAATACCCAGCAATGACTTTAGGGTTTCTACTGGTGGAGTATGCGTGAAGCCATATGACCACACGCGAAAATCCATCCACTGCTCCATTGATGCATATACCGTAAGGTTTCAGCTTGTCATAGGAGTCTACATGCCACAAGAAGTTCGGGCCTGGGTTTCTGTACAGACGTCGCCGTAGACGTCGTCTTGACCGCAGCTGTACTCCTTGGGGGTCGAGAATCTTCAGTAGAACCCGACCAGTGTACTGACTAACTACTAAGCCAGCCTGGATGCATTTCAAATGCATGAATCTGTAGCCATGCAACACACCATATTGGTTTAGTTGCTCTTGCACGAAGAGCGCAACTTCCAGCAGGTCCGATTGGGCTTTCCTCCTGTACAACCCCAACGATTCCAGTCGCCTTCGTAGCGTTGACATGCTTATTTTAATCCCATCCATCCTGAGAAATGCTAATATTTCCCAATGCCTCTTGCCAAGAAGGAAATAAAAACAAATTCCACGAGAGACGTCCATTATTGTCTTGCAAATCAGTCAGACACTAGTCGAACTAAAACTGCTGAGTCTATTAGCGGACATATCATCTCATGCAGACAGTTATCTCATAATTATGAGATACTATCTCGTAATTTTGAGATCTTATCTCGTAATTATGAGATAATTATCTCGTAATTTTGAGATCTTATCTTGTAATTATGAGATAGTGATCTCGTAATTATGAGATAACGTGATGAATTTTTTATTATTAAGTGAATGCAATACTCCATCGTACATCTCCTGATATATGCTATGTATAACAACTCTCCTGAGCAACCTGACTTAAATCTTTAAGAGTACACTAATTGAAAAAGACTTATTATACATCATCTTCCATGTTGAACCACTGTGAAAGCTTGTAGAATATCTTGGAAATGGTTGTTAGACTTTTATAACTTGAGCTGAATGTTAATTACCTTGAGGCAGCAGGTTTCTCATGTGATTTGCAAGATGACAATCTTAAGAGAATGGCAGTTCTTAAAGCAGTTGGTGCAGATGCTGCTAAAGCACGAGCTGAGGACTTTTCTTTGTGTAAGAGGAAAAATGTTTTTGCTACTCTCCTAACTGGTTTCAGCAAGAGTGACTCACTAATCTGATCGGTTGATGGTCACTCGTTAAAGATATCCGGTTCTGTGGTAAGGTGACACGTAAGAATGAAAAGAACAAGGCATCACACTGGCTTGAGTGAGCAGAGAAAACAGGATGGCATTTACTTTCAAACTTCCGAGGCGATCAGCATCCTCCAAAATGACAAAATAGTGTGGGGAACAAATTCTGTACATTAAACCTTTTACATAGAGCTGTGCTTCCTCCAAGCAGGGCCAACCCTATTGTTTAGCAGTATGCATATATAGAGCACAGGAGCATGGGCCTTCTGAGTTCAAATTGGCCAATCAGGTTAAACATCTAGACAAATGAATCAACAAAATTATTGTCAAATCCATTACATTGATACATTTCCAACTCCATTTCTTCATCTCCTACACCCACAATTAAGACAACGTTCAGAACTACTAATTTCTATCTTTCTCAGCTTTTGTATGATATAATAATTTGATCACACTCATTATCCAATCAAAGCTGAGAACACGCACACTCACTTCCTATAAAAGAGCTCCTGTTGAGGCGGGCTTCCTTTTGAAACAGAAGGACAAGATGGCCTCCTCAAGGAGCACACTCTGAAAGGTGAGGTATTACAAAAAATGCTTTTTTACTGAAAATTCTTCCTTTTAGAAAGAGTATAATCCACACTTTAAATGAAAGTAAAAAGGAGATTTGAATTTGTGAGTGTTCTTGATATCCACTTTGGTAGAGTTTCCTCCAATGGCATCCTGAGAAACCAACAAGTCTTACGTGTCAGGTTTGGACTCTAACATGTATCTAGTATGCGGAGTATACTGAACTGCTGAGCTGTATCAAAATGGAAAAAGTCATTCTGTTTTCGAATAAATTCTCACTGCATATACAAATGTGGACGTCTATCGGGTTTGCAGACGTGAGGTTCAAGACTGTGCTCCACCCAAATATGTCCCCATAGGGCTTTTGTCAATGCAGGCTAAAACTGTCGATAATTATACTTGTATAATATGAAACCTCCCGTTGTTGTGAGAGCATCTGAAGTGATAATGACTTCAAAAATTAACCCATGAAAATGAATATAATACAGTCCCAAACGCAGTTTTTTTAACATAGACCAAGTGAGGCTAAACCTAACCACTAATTGATAAAAGTGTCTTTGATAAAGTGTTGTGTTAGTAGCTAAACCTTAGTCAGAGGTGAAAAGGCTGTTATTATATGTTGGTCTTGATCTTGACTCTTGATTTTGGGGCTTCCTAAAAGAAAAACACATCAGAAGGACTTCAGCTCCTATCTGGAAATGTTTATATGAGTTTTCCCTCAAGCCACTTGTTATGGGACTACTTTACAACTCGCTGTTATGGTTCATATTTAAGGGTATGAACAAACAAACTATATGGTCGTATCAGTTGTTGCCTGAACATAACTAAATACAGAAAATCAATTGAGCCACGTCATTTGTGTGTCCACCTTAAAGGAGCCACTAAAGCCCTTTTCAAATTGGTAAAAAAAAAAAAAAAACTCACCAACACTAGCTAACATCTGGCTTTAGAACCCAGCGGGGAAGTGTTTAATTGGCATTCAGTCCCACGTCAAATGACTCAGCGATAGTCACACGTTTTTATCGGCTTCCGCTCTGATACGCATTAACAGGAACACAGCAACCAGGTGCGCACGTTAATTTTCAGGGAGGGGGCTGCGCTCCGGGCTATAATCATGAGCACAGCTCACATTTTATTTACAGAAACACCCGTTATCAACCATAACATTATAGATGGAAACTTACAATCTGCCACAATCTATGGACAATATGACAAAAAACTGATCAATGTCTCCTGACTCCAAAACAGAAGGCAGCTCACTCTCAGTCCATCTTTGTAAGGCTGATTTCCGTTGTCCAGTCAAAATATGAAAAATTAGTCTAATTACCGTATCTCAGAATATCATGCTTTTTAGGAGCTACGGTCCAACACAGCCTACTGTATACTGTGTAATGCCATCCCTTCCTGTCGTGAAAGTAACAGGCTTGGCCCGTGGGAGGCTGTGGTTGTTATGAAACCGGCTATGGATACACTGTGGCCCCCAGAGCACTGAGGGAACTACTGACAATGGGAAAGCATTTAATAGGCTTATTTCACCACATGCTGTGTTTTAAAAAAAAAAAAAAAAAAAAGCAGCTGATAAACACGCTATTTTTGGTGTAAAAATGGCACAACTGACTTTCCATTCGCACTGTTCTGATGGTGCTAGCTCATAATTGCAGCACATTATTAGTGACCATTTCATGATGCTCTGTTAGAGGGCTTGAAAAGCATCTCTTAAAGAGAATTCTATTATAATCCAACCTGTCACATTTCACAATAATGTTTCTATTGTGGCTCCATGGGTCATGGTGACTTTGGATTATGTACTTATGTTGTACAATTTCATGTCAGGTGGTACTAAGAGACCAAGAGTTGTTTTTTTTTCCGAATTCATTCCCATGGGAATCACCTGCTGGCGTAATTTGATAACACAGTTTTTTCAGATCAAGACTGCAGGATTAGAAAAACTCACAAACATACACCGAAAACTGAAAATGTGAAGCCTTACAAATGTTGCGCAGAACCATTTGGTAATTATCATTTCAACTCATGAAGCAACAGCTCACTGCTGTGAAAACTGCTCATTACAATAGTTATGCTCAAATGCCTGCATGCCCAGGCAAAAAGGTCGATCACGAGCTAGAGCATGAATATCATACCTGCTGGCAGATTAGTGGCATGTGAGTAACAACTCAAACAGTTACGAGGAGAGTCACTACAGGGCATCTATCGCAAAGAATATAGATTGAGTACAATGAATCGGACCAATGTGTATCATTAACATACATCAAATATGATTGTTTTATAAAAATAAAAAAAATGGGAGAGTGGAACTCATACCGTAGACAATGAATGAGAATTGGGCAGGATTGCCAAAGAATAACACCACATGATACTATTACCAACATCCAACCTATTTAATACATTTTAGATGTGCTTCATGCTTCATTTGAAACCATTTCCTTTTTTTCATTATTTCATTTGAAAAGAAGTTATCTGGACATAATAATGACCAAAAAAAAATGTTACTTCCAGTTTAATGGAGAGAAAAACCTGGCAGAGATGGACAAAAAGATAAACTAAAAAATCAGTTATACTTTCAATACCGAAGTAGAACAGTATGTTTTCGATTGAAAGATGTTATCAAAGATACTTCTAATGTAACTTGTAATTGTCTAATATATTTTGGGTAAAAATTGGAGAACAGGTTGGTAAGCAGCAAAAAGATGAGGGAAGCTAAGAGGCTGCATTCCAACTGATATCTACATTTTATCATTTTCCTCAGTCCTTATTCTAGTGCTCTGTATAGTTTGATTTAGATAGGCCTGTTTTTGAAGATGCAGAAACATCCAACAACCAGTGATGAAAAAAAAGAGAAAAGAAACAAGACCTGATTTTGCATCGCTTTCATGTGTGGTCAACCGTTGTTTGAAACTGATGGAAAAATGTTAGACACCACACTTTTAATTTTCTGTGAAGACATTATCGTCTCTTAAGGTGAGGAAGTCACATACATCATTGGCCTCCTATTGTTTAGCTCTTATGGAGCCATATAAAGGAGCCATTGAACCGAGCAGACGCTGATGACATCTCTAAGAGAAACACGAAGACAGCCCATTAGATCACATCGCTCCTGTCCAATGCTTAGTGCTCTTGGGTTTGTGCCTCTTGCACCAACATCATCTTTGTGGCTTTGGCCTTGGCAGTGGGCTCTTTGTGAATGGCAAGCATGAATATCAGCTTTGTGATGCTTATACAGTGCAGTGTTGGTTGACACTGTGTCACTCAGTGTGAATGGAAGGTTGATTCAAATTTGTGGTGAATTTTGGCACAGTATTTACACAAAATTCAGCAGCTTACAGTAAATGTTTGTCTCTGTCTTCGGCTGAGCATAGACCTGAAACCTCTTGAATCCTTAGCCCTTTCATCCCTCAAATTAATGCATGAAAGACGTTTTACTGCAGAGAAACAGAAAACGAGGATGCAGTTGCACATTTTGAGAAACGGTAAAAGCAAAACAGCTTTCCCTTACGAAAAAAAGACAGACACGAGCTTCCAAAAAAACATAAAAAGGGACTTGCACACAAATCTGATGGAGCAAGCTGATTCATAATCTAAAAATATACCTGAAGTTATAGACACTGAGAGACTGATGATCTGAGTGGAAGCAGGTGAGTTGACAGGAGAGAGGGGTCAAGTCTACACTACTGGCTGAAAAGAGAAGACAGGTAGGAGTGGCACTGTTTGTAATGAAAACAGTTAGAGCAAGGACACAGACATATAAGCTGAATGAAAGAGTCGGTGAATGAAAAAGCCCACAGCTCTGCTATGCATATGGAGTTTGGACTGAATAAACAATGAGCAATTCAGAAACTTACAGATCAACAAAGACCAAATATCTTATGCACATTTTGTTCAATTGGTCTTAGAAACAAAAGTGACAATGACAATGTTGCAGCATATATGTTTTTTAAAAATATAAATTTTTTCAGTCTTTGTATTCAAGTCAATCATGCAAAAAAAAAGTTTTTTAAGTTTGGAAGATTATGTTCTCCCTCGCCTATGTTTCAATAGTTTGGTCCACTGCCCACCATCTCTGCCTTCTCCCAACCGATGTTAAATGAATGTTAAACATGAGCTTAGCTTCAATAATGAGCTCTTATGCTAAGTTTAAGCTAAAAAAAAAAATAGATATCAGAGATGGGTTTTTTTTCTTTAACTTTCGCATCACAATAAAATAAAACAGACTTATGAGGCAAACCTGTTGACCAATGCATGTACTTTATGTCCACTGTCAAAATAGGTCTGTACACAATCAGAATAATCATAACTTGCTGAATTCTAAACTGATGTAAAAGCACTGTAGTGTTAACAAATGTACCAAATATGAAAACTAATTTAAAGATTATGCTCATGCTCATGACTTGAAGCTCATGAATCTGATAAACATGTTTGAGATATTGATGGAGGTGACGGGTCATCGTTGTCTCCATGATGAATAATGAAGTGGATAGTAGATGTTTGTGGATGTTTTTCTCTTCTTCCCTTCTTTATCTGTTTGCTTGAATAAATAAAAATATCACAAAAAAAACACATAAAACTAAAACAGCAAATTAATGCATCTTCGTCCATGACCCGTTGTCCAGGTCTTATTAAAGGAGAAGTTCGTTTTTTTTAAACCTGGACTTTATTTCTGGCATAAAATACGTTCATCTACTCACCAAAAACAGTTTGGTGAAAGTCGCCGTCCTTCGAAAGATATTTAGATTACTTAGACCTTATTAAATAAGGTCCAGGTTTAAAAAAAAAAACTTACCCTTTACATCCTCAGTTCAATGGTACATCAAGTTTGTTGGTGGCGTGAGCATTTATCTTGTTTCAGTAGAAAACTAAGCCTACAGTTTTTTGGCTCACCAGCCGAAAATTAATGTCAGAAATCACAGACTATGATTGTTTTTGAGGCTTTTTTTTCAGTATTCTTTAAACCAGGAAGTACTCACCACTGACGGCAACAATAGATGCTCTAGTGCACGAAGCTACTGTACGTTTAGCAACAATGAAGATTTGCTGTTAAAGATTTGTTCACATTCATGGACGCCTTCAGTAAGTGGACATACCCATGGCTTCCTGCATGTTATAAGATCCAATTTTATACAGATTTCCAGTCATCATTGAGCCATTATCCCACATTAGCTAACTGGCCAGAAAACAAATGTTCCTCAGAAAACACACAAAACCACATTGAACCATGGAATTTATTTATTCTTCGGCCAATGTCAGAGTCAAGCCCATGAAAACACACCAAACACCAACCGTGATTCAGAGCAGAAGCAAAGCCTTGTGGTTTGAGTTTATAGATCTTTGTGCATTTCATTTGTGCTGTAGTTCATCGAGTACTGGGTAAACACATTTTGATAGAAAAAGAGGAAAGAGAAAGAAGAAGATCAGGAGACAGGTAATGGACATAGTAGCATTCCTACTTTTCATTCTCTCTTTTTTTTGCTTTTCCTCCTCCTCTCTCTCAGATGGTATGTTGATGGATGCAGCACACTCAGCAATATTTCAAGGAATGATAGGGGTACAAAAAAAACCTTTCATGGCAAAACAAACAGGCTTCGAGCAGCTTAGGCATGTGTTGACAAATGGAGAAGGAGCATTAAGTACAGTCAGAAATGGCAACATGAATCCCCTGAAGGATAGAAAGAAAAAAATCTGACTACTTGGTTGGACCATAACCATAACTATACGGCTGTGTAAGTCTCACACTGACACACACACACACATTCAAGCAGTCCTTTGAGGAGCCCGATGCCTAGAGGGAATATTGGTTAGCAACCTGAAAAATGCCCTCATAACGAAAGGCCTTGGACAGTAATAAATGAAATAGTGGAGCCAAACACATTAATCCGTGCTGGTGCTTCTGTAAGAGTGAGTGTGTGCTACATGGTATGTGTGTGAATTCCTACGTGAGTGTTTGTCTGCATATTGTTGCTTGTATCTGTGTTTTTGTGTCCAGACATTCATATATAAAAACAATGTGTGTGTGTGTGTGTGTGTGTGTGTGTGTGCGTGCGTGCGTGTGTGCGTGTGTGTGTGTGTATGTGTGTGTGTGTGCGTGTATGTTTGTGTGAAAAGGATACAGCTGAAGAGTCTGTGAGATCGCTGCAGTATAGGACTGAGAGGTACAACACTGCCAGTGTAAATACCCTCACTATCTCTCTATGTAAATATTCATATAATTGTGTAAACAATGTGTTTTACATAGTAGCACCTGAGTTTGCAAAGGCTTCATCTAAATTATATCTTCAAAAAGTTGACCAACAAATTTTCCATAAAAACAGATTATTGACCTGTATCAAACCTGCTCTCACAAGTAGCTGAAACAACCTCCACTGTGTTTATCTGACCTCAAGGATCAGACTGAAGTCCATCATCGACAAAGACAGAGGTAGTAAGATTAATAAACTGTATGGTGCCTCGAAATTTCTGAGACATGTTCAAGAGGAGCTTCATCGGAGAATGTCCACACTATTCGCTCGAGATTACCGAGCCAGGTCAGTTTCCCCAGAAAAATGTGATACATGTCCACTTGTGCGATATGTAGCAGTGTGAGTAACCTCTCACCATCCAACTCCACCCGCATTTTAGTCATTTATCATGTTTCTTTAAAAGCCATGCCTGCTAGCACCAAACCAACGTGACCAGTTGAAATAACTTGTCAGATGGTTTGGGTTGGGTTAAAGCCCAGGGCGAGGTGTGTCCCGCTCACTGTACAAAGCGCAAAAAATGACAAAAGGATGTGTATTTAATTAACATGACTTGACTTTGCATATTAGAACTAGGATTACACCTTTTTTTTTCAGCATCATTCAAGTTTCAACCTCTCTCATTTTCTGGAGGCCCAATGTTGCCATGTTGTCAAAGTCCCTGCTGTCTTACACACAGACAAGGGGTTCTCTACCTTGAAAAACTGCTTCAGCAGTAATAGACACGAAACAAATGCATCAAACTGATTTTTGTGTTAAAAGTGTTCACCAAAGACCAAGCAACAAAACCCTCATAAGGTGGTTGAAGAGGTGGAGGAGTCACAAACATGAGACGCATTGGTTTGAGATCTCCTTGGGACAGCTAATGTCTCACTATCTTGTTTTAATTTTGCTTGCCATTAAGGTTAGGTTTAGGTATTACAACTAATTAGGTTTAAGCAACTTAATATCCTTCTTAGCATTAGGCACTAAAACTGGGTTAGGGTTAGGGTTAGAGGGATGTTGTGTAAAACATAAATAAATAAAAAAGTGCAATTATTTGCTAATGTCATTTACTAGTATTTTACTCAGTATAGAACATAGAAAATGTATCAAATGTTGAAAGTGAGACAATTACATAAGAATGATCAGTTCATCTTGAATCTGATGGCAGCAACATGTCTGAAAAGTTGGGAGGTTGGTAACAAAAGGCTGAAAAAGCCATTTGTACTAAAAAGAAACAGCTGCATGAAAATGTCACAACTAAATAGATCAATTGGTAACAGGTCCGTAACATCACTGTGTATAAAAAGAGCACTTTAGAGAGGCAGAGTCTCTCAAAAGTAAAGAGGGGCAGAGGTTCAGCAATCGGCAAAAACAACTGCAGCTACAAATTGTGGAGCATTTTCAGAATAATGTTCCTCAATGTAAAATTGAAAAGACTTTGAATATTCTGTCATCTACAGCACACAATATCATCAAAAGATTCAGCAAATGTGGATCTGGACAACTCTTTGTGCACAAGGGACACAGCCGAGGTGCCACTGCATTAAAAATAGATATGATTCTGTCATGGAAATCACTGCACTGGTGGTACTAAATGCAGGTTAAAGCTCTGTCAAGCAGAGAAGAAACCATATGTGAACATCATCCAGAAATGATTCCTTTTATAAGGAATATTTTAGTAACTCAAGGCCAAACCACATACTGTATCTATTACAACAGCATGACTCTGTAGCTCAATAGCTGGTGCTGGACTGACCTGCCTGCTGTTCAGACCTTTCACCAACTGTAAATGTTTGGAACATCATAAAAGGGAAAATATCACAAAGAAGACTTGACTTGAGCGGCCAGAATCCTATATCGGACAGGATTGGGACAGCAGTTTCCTCTCAAAGGTCCAGCAGCTGATCTACTCAGTTCCCAGATGAATACAGATTGTTGTTAAAAGATGAAGGAATGTTACAAAGTTGTAAACTCTTGCTGCCTTCGAATTTATGATGAGGGAATCATTTAATGAAATAGTAAAATGTCTCACTTTAAACATTTGATTTTTTTTGTGTGTGTGTTCTATTATAAACAAAATATCGGTTTATGAGGTTTGTAAATCATGACTTTGAAGTCACATTTTACACAGCATCCCAACTTTGGTGGTGGCTGGGGTTATAAGTTGAGCTCATTTTGCTGTGTTTACCTGGCATGCAGAAAACTGAGGCTCCAGGCTGTGCAAAGCTGGAGTTTCCAGCAAAACTGCAAATTAAAACTCATCCAATAATCCATTTGGTTGGATGTCTAATACCAAAATGAATTATATAACTTTTTATGTTACTCATACCCTGAATTGTATTGATTTATTGCTTCACACTCTCATCAAACATTTCTGTAACTTGACTTTGTCACGCCATGGGACTTATGTTTTTAGTTATCATGTTTTAGGTTACATTTTGTTTTTTAGTCATGTCATGTGTTAGGTTTTGCCATTGTTTTTCCCCTCACTTACCTCACTCAGCTAATTAGTTCATTCACTGCACCTGTTCGTTCCCCACCAGCTGCACCCAGTCACCTATCACTCAGTGCCTATTTAGTTTGCAGTTTCCCCTGTCTTGTCGCCAGTTCTTTGTTTGTTACTCATGCCCTGTTTGTTAAACCAAGCCTTGCCATCGATCTTACCTGTTTTTCCCATGTTCCTCGTTCCCCAAGCTAAGTAGTTATTTATTCTATGCCATGCTAAGTTTTTTGTTTGTCACAGTTACGTTTTTGAATCCGGCTCAGCCGCGCTTTCTGTTGGTACTTTGTTTATTGTGAATAAACCCAGTTTTCTTTTTTTAAGTCCGCATCCGTGTCCTACCTTCACCTTCCCAACCCCAACCTGACAGACTTTTATGTAGGGCCAGATACCAGTGAATACATGAGGTTTAAAAACACCTAAGCCTGAAATTTAACTGTTGGCGATTTTAAACCCAGCCTTCTTTGTGTTGACACTCTCTCTCTCTCTCTCGACCCTCACCCCCACTTATGCCTGATTTTACATTCAACCTCCCACTTTTACATCCACTCCTTGTTTCATCACTATAGCTCTCTAAAGTGTGCACATTTGTCTCCCTTTTTTTCCAAACTGTGTATTTTTTTGTCAGCATTTGCTCTCACCTCTTTCCTCCCCTTGCTCCATTTGCCCATTGCTCGTTCTTTCTCTCTCTCCTAACTGTATATTTGGGTCCGTCTTTGGGGAGTCAGGGGTCATTATTAATCTTGCTGGCTCTCCTGCCTTCAGGCATAACAGCATGGCAGCATCTCTGTGTGTCTGTGTGTGTGTGCAAGTGAGAGTGAAAGGAGTGGTTGGGAATGAGTCAGTTATGCTGTTCAAGTAAAGGTGTGGGAGTGCACTATTAATGCCATTCAGGTGTATGCCAGTGTTTGCATGGTGCACAGTTGTGCGTGTGTGTGTGTGTGTGTGTGTGTGTGAAGGAGACTAAGTGTATTTTGCCATGACGGATCATGAGAGAACCACATTCCTAATGCACACTCGCACAAGACAGACACCCATGAGAAATGAAGGGGAGAAGGAGAGAAAGAGGGAGCAGAGAGGGGGTGATGACGGGGAAACGGACTGAGACAGAATAACAGAGGAAGAGGAGAGAGGGAGAGCATGGAGAGTCCCTGTTCCTCCTGAACTCATTAACCGTTGTCCTCTCCGCCCTCCTTCCTGCACTCCCACAATGCCGAGCAGCGGCATGCATCAATAACACTGGTGACAGCACGAGGGGGACGGGTCAGACAAGCAACCGCCATCTCCCTGGCAACCACCACTGTGGCCACCATCACCACGACAACAATTGCCGAGCACACACAGGGAGGGCATCCCCCTTCCCCGTCGGCCCAGCTCCCCTCCTGCAGCCTTTGCACAGCGAGGTCCGACGCGCCTGCTGCTGCTGGATCAGAAGCGAGCTAAATCCTCAGCACGGCTCCGGCACAGGATGAGGCAAGAAAAAGCTGACTGATCTCGATTCTGAGGTGAACTGAATGGACAGGAGATTCAGTCTGGGCTGAGGTTAGCAGCATTGTTCAACATTTCAAGAGAAGGACGAAGGGATGTGATGGAGAAAGAAAAAGAATCACTGTAGCTGGAGTGTGAGGCCCACCGAGTACTGCTGGTCAAATGGAAAGCACAAAGAGTTGCACTTCATTGTCCGGTGCAAGTGTGCATGTCCATACAATATATTCAGGTACAGGATGCAGCAATAAAAGTTTACCATCATTTGAATAATTGTTGCTTTGCAAATAAGATGCATTTAGTGGTTTCGCTGCCTCTCAATTTTTTCTGTATCAGTAAAAAAAGTAATCCCAATTTCTGCAGCTCTTACAGAGGATTTTATTTAGGCTCTGCTGACCACAGTTTACTACATCAGCTCCGCTTGTCTTGCAAAAATGCTTCAACATACCTACTACATGCTGTCTGCCTTAAACCAAGCATCTGAGCTCAGGAGTTGAGAACACAGAAATACCAGCAAAGCGCTGATGAAGGTGGTTATGCTGCAAAATGTGGCCGGCAGTTAATCCATTAACATGTGGCCCTCCCTTTCTGTTTGGATATCTGTCCCCTCATAGCAAAAAAAATGTTGTACCTTTTATTTAATACTAACTTACAGATGAACAACCCGCTGCTGGTGAACTTCACTTCCACTTCACTCCTTCCACTCTATTTCACAATGGAGGATTTTAACTTACTTTCTTGAAATGTGAAACACTGATGGGGCCCGGTCTCAAAGCCGACTAAGAGGTAAAATCGGAATACCTAATCAACTGAATCAAACCGTAGGAACAATTATTTGTTAATATTCAACTCCTATTAGTTTTTGACAGCATGCCAATGTCAGAGTGTTAACACTTTGAGAAGCAAACACACTGCACATTTTTGGAAGCACCATTTTGTAATTCGGTTTGAGGTTAAAGTGTTAAATGGAAGCATCTAATGTTCCCAGAGAGCCTCATATTGCAAGCCCATACATTGACTGATTGATCAAGCTATTTTTAGCTATTTTCTTTTTGATGAATGTGTTTAAATTTCAGCTAATTGAGTTAGTATCGTGCAAGTATAGTTATAGTTATAAGTTCAAGATAGCCCAAATGGGTTCAACAAGTAAGATTAGTTTGGCAGTTTTAACCTGAAATGGATATTTAGTTGTTCCCCTCTTTAACTATCCATAGCTGTTTGACTTTGTTCCTGGCCAATCACCGACATACTTCCTAGATCAAGGTCAAATGCAAACTTACCAACTAGGCATTTTAACAGACTGCAGTCATTAATTTGATGATCACAAATAAGGCGCAAATTTTGTGCACCTACCTTACATCCTGCAGATTCATATAAAACACAGTTTGAATCTTTGTGCACAAGTTCTAGGCCCTTCTGGCATATGAAAGGTAATTCTAGCGTCTGTCAGACAATTAAGATATATTATGTCTATTTATGTGTCAGTATATTTTGCCATACATACAGTAGCTACTTTTAACAGAACAAGCTATAACTTTGCATATCTACAGTGATAGACAGACAGACAATAGAACGCCCAACACACACAAAAAAATATCTAAGTCCCTTGGCTGCTAATATGATTAATTCATAAGAATGTAATGGCCCTGTCACTGGAAAACAACACATATTAACATGGTCAAGTGTGTTTTGCGTGCTATGGTGGATCTCCAGTTAAGCGGGAGAGCGCACCGACTCGCTGCTTTGAGGACACAATGTGGGAACAGGGAGGCACAGAGCAGCGTCTCGGAGAAACTGGGGATAAAGCGGAGTTAAAACCCAGAGAAACTCCTCGACCTGGAATGTCGACGCAGAGCTAAATATTGTTTAAGGCCATGCATTTCTTGTAATTGCGGCACAGATACGCGGAATGTCTGAAATGTGTTTGCGCGACGGCAGCGGCAGCGCGACTGTCCGCGCGAGCCCATGGAGCTCGCGAGAGAGGGATATTTCCTTTCCTCTCGGACGGAAAAACAAGGCGCGGAGAGGCGGGGGAGGGAGAGGTGAGGAAGGGGGAGGGCTTTGTTGAGATAGGCTGGCCAATGACAGAGCGAGTCTCTCCTTGGGCGGGGGTTGACGGTGCAGTTTAAGCCAATGAAAATTAAAATAATGGTACTTGCCCCCACGTGGGTGTTGAGTTCTAAATGACAACCAGTGGGCTGTAGGCCAATCATGGCCCCGCAAGGTGTTAATCTTGACGCGGATTGGCTCGCTGTTTGTCACAGACTCCCCTCACTCATCACGTTTAGCCCATCTGTATTAACTCTTTCCTACCACACATGAAGAAGCCGCTCTACCCATAAAGCACAAACCCGCACTGTAATAGCCAAATGTGAATTAATGAATGATTCAGAGGCGGTTTGTTTTTAGAAACGCGATACATCAGTTAATCCGGACTGTTTCAAAGCCTCGTTTCAGACACATTTAAAGAAAAGCGACAGTAATATACTAGAATACACTATACTGGAGCACATGAGGCGACCAGAGAAGCGCTGCAGCCTTTTATGCGCGCGTGTTGCCCTGATTATAATCAAATCAGCATGCAAGAAAACCAATGAGATTAAAAGCACATGAGAAGTGCATGCTTAGCAGTGAGGTATAACCCACATTCACACATTCAGACACCAAAATTATGGGTCAAAGCCGCTGCTCCTGCTGCCACGTGCATCCTACATTGTACAACAGAGGAATAGAGTCAGGTAGGCTAGGGTGAGTGGAAATAATTGAAACAAGGGAAACAATTCCCTGCATCCCGCCCCCATCGTTTTAATTGCACTGATGTTTTATAGTTGATAACGCCTCATGTGTTGTTGACGCCTTTCAGTTTCTTCAAAGCCCCCCCCCCAAAAAAGCAAGAAACATTAAAAGGAGCCATTTTAAATAGCACTACAGTCCTTCCCTCCTACGCTATGCAGTCACGCAGGCACCAACACTGACAAACCAAGCATCAATCTTCTCTTTCGTTTTTTTTTTTTTTTTTTTTTTTGCGACCTCCAAAAAATATATAGGCAACGTTCTCATGGAGGAAGCAAAGAAGAAGGCTGACACCGCCGCTCAGCGGTGGCTTTGGGTATTTAAATTCCACATATGCTAGGAGCTATGATCATGAAACGATCTGATTATGGAAGTGGTCAAAACCTGTATTGGATAGTTGTGATTAGCTCGGTTCAGTAGCAGGTTTGAGGGGTGGCACTAATTTAAAAACTGCATTTCATTTCCAATGGCAGCGTGGACAACAAAAAATGACATGTCAAGTTGCTTTTGACATCAGGTTTTTTTATTAAAAGGATGCCCTCTTACGGATGCCATAGATTTTTTTTCATTAAAGCAAAGAGGGGGATACAGCTGAGACCTGATCTTTAATTCAGCTCATCCTGTAACAGTAGCAAGAGGAGGGAAGCACTAAGAAAAGCAAGGAAATACAAATTGATGGTGAAGAGGGGAGGAAAGCAAAGAGAGAGGTCTGACATGAGGCAGTATGGAGGGTGAAAGGCTCAACTGGACACGGAGGGCAGGTTTCACATATACAAACCCCCTGTAACTTCACAGCTGAAGCATTTCACATCGGCTTATTCATCCTTGAACAACATCCTGTTTTCTTGACTCTGACATTGTCACAGCCACTGCACGTGAATTCTCAGAACTATCTTGACACGAAACAAATAAACAGGTTTTACCATTCTGATGAATTAGCCAGTCATTTCTCAGAATTGTTAGAGAGAGCTATACCACTGCAAGAAAAGGTGTGGCATCCCAAAAAAGATCTAAATATAAGAGCCACTTGTGTCAGTTACGCTCCATTTTCAGTTTTCTCATTCTTGCTTGTGTTTGGGCAAAGATTTCTTTCTTATAGCCAAAGTTCTTATAGACAATATTTTTTCCAAAAAGCTGGACTTTAGTCATGTTAAAATAAGTAACACCCTCTTCTTTTGTGAATATTCCCATTGTTAGAAACAAAATGATGTCCTGATAACAAGTAGATTTTCACTCAAAGTGATTCCTAATGTGCCTGGGAAGTGTACAGGAAACAGACAAAGAAGTGAACAAAGCACAGCAGCATCCAAAAAAAGCACCCTTACAGCTTCTTTCGGAATGCTTTTTTCGAGAGGCCAAGGACAACCAGTGGACTCAAAAATTGATCCACCAGATCTCTCTTTCATTCAGTTCACAACCTCTGGAAATGAACTGAACACTAGACCAAAAGGAGACGGGGAGGCAGACTTACAGGGGAGGAAAAAAAGAGGAGATGAGGATGGCTGGAGGAGGAGACTGAGGAAGAGTTTGGACCGGGTGGGCATATGTGTGTCTGTGTAGGAGGGGGTGTCTGTGAGAGGCACTGTGGGGTACGAGGCAGCACCCCGCAGTCCCGAGTAATGGCAGAATAGAACTTAATAGGGTAGAAAAAAGGCTGGAGGCTGTTAACTCGGAAACGGTCATTTTAAATTCCCCATTCTCCATCACTCCTTTCCATCTCCTTCATCTTTCCATGCACCTTGTATGTCTTTAACTCTCCCCATCCATGTCTGCCTGTGTAATTTGCAGATTCTCCCTCTGTCTCCTTGCACCCTGAACCCCTCTCCCACCATCCCTTTCCTCCCTTTCGCCCCTTTTTCTTTATCTGCTCCTCTGGCATTTATTTCCTTCCCTCCAATCTTTTGCCTCCCTGCCTCCTTCCTTCCCTTCTCACCTCTCCCCTTCCCTCCTCCCCCTCTCTGTGTCTCCTTGGAGGAGGTGTAATGATAGCTATTTGAGTGTCATCAGAGGATCGCTGTAATGGCTTCTAAAGCACCATCCCACGGTTGCCACGGTGAACCTGGCACAGCCGCTGTCCCAGAAGAAGGGGTGAAAAAAGAAAAGAAAACATAACATCTGGTTGGCCATCGACAGGCGTCAGTGTGCCGACAGCGGCAGCAGCAGGAGCAGCGGCACATCAGCAGACGATGACGCAGCCCCCAGGGGCCACAGAGAGTGAGCTAATGATGCGTGGGATAGGATACATATGAGGGGGAAGTACAGTAATAGTGATAATAGAGATAGTAATGAAAATAATAGCACTGATAACAATAACAGTAAATGACCTTTTTGATTTGTTATCAGTGTCTGCCCCTCCCTGCGATCTCCTCTTCACCAAAGTCTTTATGTCTATTTGTCAGTGAGGATGAGGAGTCTGTGATTACAATTAAAAGTTAAGATCTGATTTACATTTTAACCCACTTATATTGAATTGGGGGGGGGCTTAGTTTTCAGGTGTGGAAATGCAGATTTAAAGGTTTCAGACTTGTGCTGGAGCTCCCGTGCAGAACAGGGATGCCCTCTGTAGGCTAAGTGGCAGATAAGTTCAGTATTTATAACAACAGTGTATGTAATTGTTTTCAGCTCATCACGATCCTTATTGGTACTGTTGGCATCTTTATTGTACTGGCATGCAATAAAGTGTAATGTTATTAGATTGTACTGAAATGTTTTAATACAGCATTTAATGAAAGGGAAATTAAACACCTCGGAAACCTTCCTTTACTCTGATCATATCAGAGAGGGGAAAGAGGAAAGAAACTGGCAGATAAGCGACTGGATGGAAATGTGTTGAGAGGGAAGCGAGGAAAACATTTACAGAGAAATTAAGAGAGACGCAAAATTAAACAGTTTCCAAAAACAAAAACCTCTTCCACCACTCACTTTGGATATAGATTGCAAAGCACATGCATCTTTGGTTCATTCACACTGAAAAAGTATTTTTCTTGCTTTGACATTCAAGTATGATAGCAATTACAGTTTGTTGCTGAAGCTCTTATGAGTGACTTATCAGATTATTCACACCTACTCCCACCCTAGTTCTTGTCAGGAATAACACGTGTCTGCAAGATTGGTTACTCTGATTTGTTAGTTCATCCTTTCTCATCTTTTTTCAGTGCAATACAAACAGTTTTAATCACTCGCTTGAAGTCAAATGAAATGTTCACAGATGTCTATGACACTGATATGAATGCAGTAGATATATTATCCACTACGGCTTTTTACAAAGTTTCAAACTCATTTGGCAGTTATTAAATATATAACATTTAAGATCAATTTCAATTTTTGTCTCTATTTTGATTCATTCTGTTGTAATATTAACGTTTGATTTTACTCATTAGTTTCTTACCTATATGGAGGTTTTTATAGTCAGTCTATCATTTAATAATGATCCTAAAAAATTGCATTTTGTAATGAAAGAAAATGTTGGTAATGCAGATTTGAAAAATGTATACAATTTGTATTTATGCAACATGTAATGAAACAAGTTGGAGAAATATTATCAATTAGAGGAACAAAGGGTTAGAATATCAGTTTTAGAGAATATTTTAAAAGAACATGAAAAAAGATCCAGCACCACATTATTAAAGGGACCAATGGAATGAAAGGATTATTTAACACTTTTTCAGTCTAAACCACTCAAATTACCAGCCTTCTACCTCTATTTTGTATGGCTTAATGACCACTACTTCTTGAAATAAAAAAACGGGCACCTTCCATACATGCAAGACTGGAAAATGGAGGGGTAGGGCCAAGGGGAAGAATTAGGTTGGGGCCTTTTCACTACTCCACATTCACCCATTCCTTTCCCACCCATATAGGGCATCTGTTTTTGCACTGCAAATCAATGTAAATTGATATATTTAATGTAAGATTTTAACCCAGAGAAACTCCTCGACCTGGAATGTCGACTAAATATTGTTTAAGGCCATGCATTTCTTGTAATTTCGGTACAGACACGCGGAATGTAATGTAATCAAATCAATGTAAATTGATATATTTAATGTAAGATTTTAACCTTTTACCCTGCTGGATTAAATTTGTGAAGCGGTGTATTGTAAACCAACAATCCTTTCCTAAACCTCGCCATGAAAATCGTGTTACTTGAACATAAGCAACTGTCTGTGATGCTTAAACCCAACCACACAGCAAGTAAAACAAAAAATTAATACAGTGGAAAAGAAATGGAATTAAACCAATTGCCCCAAAATGGTCTTAAACGTATGTCTTTAATTGTTCGGTCAATTCCTTAAACCTAACCAGAAAAGTTATTTGCCTAGACCTAAACAATAGTTGTCTAGGGCTAACCAAACAACTCGGCCCTCAGTTGGCTTGTTGCCCTTAAGAGGATGTTTATTAATATTGTGTCAGCCAGCATGTCAGGGCACCAACACCAAAGAGGAACCTCGTGTGTATCTCAGAGCTTGCTGCCCAGCAAATGAGAAAAGGCTGCTTTTTTTATCAGGGAAACACTCAGTTGTGGAAGGGAGGTGCATGGCAACTGGAGACGGATGAGATAAAGCCACTGACTTTTTGATTGGTGCCAGACTTGCACAACCTCCTGAGCCACAGCTTCCACGCTGCACAATATGGATATTTCTAGTTGTGTTTTCCATCTTTGGTGCTCTTTCTCGATGCTGTTGCCACTGTATCAAAGGGTAACATCTGCACCACCCGTGTCCTTCTTCAGTGTCTGAATATGTGTGGGACATTCATTGTTCAATACATTTTGCACAGCAAGTTCAAGTCCCGGTCAGGAGGAGTAAATCTTTGGGTGGCTGGTGTTTATTGAGAACCCTGAGAGTCTCCTCTGACCTTTGTGTGTGTGTGGTGATGACATGTATGTTTCTGTGGGTCAGTGAGTCTATGTATATGTTTATAGCAATTGACAAGCAGAAGAGGGTGTGTGTGTGTGTGTGTGTGTGTGTGTGTGTGTGTGTGTGTGTGTGTGTGTGTGTGTGTGTGTGTGTGTTTGTAGGTGTGTTTGAGGAATGGGGAAGGGTGGTTGCAGTAGCTTAGCCAGGTTTGGATGATTGGGTTGAGGATTAGATGGATTCAGAGGCAGACACGTCTGTTTACTCCTCAAAGAAGGCTTATAATAGGCTGATTGGCAAGGTTGATTACACTCACTCACACACGTTCATTCAAACCCCCATATGTTGATTAGCTTGTTTCCTTTGTAATACCCACCATCTCCTTTGCTAAATTCAGATGTAAAGTCCGCCTCCCTCTGCCGCTCAAACACAGCTCCCATTAGGACTCAGAGAGCTTGCAATCAGAGAAGGTGTGTAACTAAACCCCAGCACAGGCAGGTAAGGGGAGCCGCACTCAGGCAGGTACGCCAAAAGCACAGGGAGTGCTCTGGTTACCCGGCGCTGTTTATGGGAGCATTGTTTCTATTACTTCTATTTAAGTGTGACAAAAAAAGTTGAAGCGCAGATCTCAGAATAAGGTGTAGAGGAAGAGAAAGGCAGGATTACTCAAATGGCAGGTTAGAGAAAGGCAGTGAGAGAGAAGGAGAGAATGGGAGGAAAAAGCGACAGAGAGAGGCTTAAGATAACAAAGGCAAGCACCTTTTGTTGCTGGGTTCAGTTGTGGTGGACGGCTTACGTTTGAAGAAAGAGTGAAGGAGTCCTTCAGTGCACAGCCATGAAAATTTCTAGGACCACTGAGAATGTTCTTCTTCGCTGATCAAACCTGCATCTGACAAACGAGGAACCTGAACTTCGAGGAAGGTGAACAGGAGGGTCAAGGTATTTGATGTGATTGATCCAAACAGGCAAAGGAGCAGGCAAAGGAGGGGCAAACACAAAACCCACGAGGAGTATAGTCTGTGGGGAAACAAGTGATTGAGCCTTCAGGGTGAATAACAAGTCATGCAAGAACAGGGGTGAAGCTGTTCAACAGAAGAGAAAGAGGGAGAGGGCAGGCTGCAGAAGCGGGTCTGAGCAGTCCAGAGCAAAATTAGTCTACAGTGAAACAGGGGCTGACACCAGACTGAACAGAGATCAAGGCTGACTCAAGTCTTTGCTGCCTCTAACCTGATTAGGGAGAACAGTTGCTGTATTGGAGGTGAGCTGGGAGACACGATCAGCAGAGAGTAAGAGCCAGCTAGAGTGGAAGAAAAAGAGAAAGAATTACAAGAGGACGCCTGGTGAAAGAAGCCTCTTAAATCTGGGAGCTGGAATTAGAGCCGCAGGAACTGCATAGGGGAAGCCACAAAACCGCAGTAAGTAAATTAGGAGCCTGTGGCTGGAAAAATGTATAATGAAGCCATGGGCGGGGGATGGAATTTGTGGTTTTGAGAGTGCTTTAAATACTGTAACTAAATGAATTGATTTCCTGCTTTTACAACTTGTGCATTTCATCTATTGCCATGACATCACCTCTTACCTTAGTCCCCTTTATTTAATCATACCCCTAACATCTGCTTTCCATGTCACCCCTGTATCTCCCCCAATCCTTGCTTCTTGTTCTCCTGTCAATCCATCTTTCCAAATCCTCAGGTAAAGATGCCTGCTAATGGAAACAGTCCCTTGAAGTTGCAGTTTGGTTTAATCAATCGTGAGGGTCGCTACCTCACTGCTGAGTCCTTTGGTTTCAAGGTACAAAAATCTTGCTGTGGTTCTACACTGCCTATGGACCTGTATATGGTCACAAAACTTTAAACAAAGGGCATGACATGACATGACAATTCAAGCCAAGTTATACGTTGTGCAAAATATATTTGAGTGACACCCTTCTTGTTTCTCAGGTGAATGCATCAGCTCCCAGCCTAAAGAAGAAGCAGATATGGACTCTAGAGCAGGACTCCCAAGACACCCAGGTGGTGTATTTTCGCAGTCACCTTGGACGCTACCTGGCCTCTGATAAGGATGGCAAAGTCACCTGTGAGGCTGATGGTCGCAATTCAGACTGCCGCTTTCTTATTGTGGCTCAGTCAGATGGCCGCTGGGCCCTGCAATCTGAGCAGTACCTCCGTTTCTTCGGTGGCTCTCGGGACTACCTGTCCTGCTTCGCTCAGATAATCACAGATGCTGAGCTGTGGGCGGTGCATCTGGCTCTGCATCCGCAGGCCAACCTGCTGTCCGTGGCCCGTAAGCGTTATGCCCACCTCTCCATGGAGGATGGGGAGATCGCTGTGGATCTGAACATTCCCTGGGGTGTGGCAGCACTCCTGACCCTTGTCTACCTGGATGGGAAGTACTGCCTGAAAACCTGCGACAGCCGCTTTCTCAGCAACGATGGAAAGCTGTTGACGCAGAGTGGGAGGACCACGGCGTACACGCTTGAGCTGAAGTGTGGGAAGCTTGCCTTTAAAGATTGTGAGGGGAAATATTTGTCTCCCATGGGGCCTACAGGGACACTTAGGTCTGGACGGTGCTCCAAGCCAGGCAAAGATGAACTGTTTGACTTGGAGGAAAGCCACCCGCAGGTGGTCCTGATAGCAGCTAATGGCCGCTATGTCTCCATAAGACAAGGTAAGGAAACAAAGACACGTCAGCAGAATATTTTACACTCAGAAATCAGATTTCTATTTATTAAATCTTTGCATGCATGGACAAGCTGTTCCTCTGGTAGTTTTCTAGTCTCCCTAAAACCTTCCACAGAATCCCAAACAGCTGATTAAATGGATAGAGGTTGACCTTAAGTGCCAATGAGGGTGGTCACATGAGATTTTGCTGACAGAGGCTGACCTGCTCACATACATAATGAAGCAGAAATTGACAGCTGATAAGGGGTGCATAGTAATTACGGGTATTGTAGTCTGCACATCAGCATGCATTTACATCCCAGTGAACTGTTGCTTCTTCCCAGGAAAACAAGATAGATGAGGCTGAAACAGGAGAGCATCAGCCTCATCTGGGACACCAGAGAGGAATGTTGTGTTTAAGGGCTGTGACTGATTTAGATGCTGTGTTAAGTTACACTCAAATTAAACTCAAATAACATTTATTTTTCATCCATATTGGCAAAAACTACAAAGTGCAATTAGTTTCAGTGAATATGCTTTCATTTGTTTGTCAAATAAAGTGTAATTTAAACTGGAAAAGATAACGATATTGAATAAGAAAGGTTCAGAAAATGTGCATTTTTTCATTTTCTGTAACCTAACATGGCGATCTTTCTAAAAAAAAACTTTCATTCCTTCTCAAAAGCACCTCTTGGCATTGTTGGGTAATGGTTTTAATCCTGTCTATTACTGACCCATAAGCTTACTGAGACAGCTGCTTGGAACCAATATGCTGTAAAGTAATGTTCTGTTGTGCTATATTATGCATTTACTCCTCAGTCTTGTGATGGGGCGGTTACGTGGGGTTATTTGATCAGCACGCAGGCATGACATCACAGTGCAGGATGATGGACTTCTCAGTAATTTCCTCTCCCTGACCCTAACTAGGCTGAATTTCTTTGATCAGTGCAAAAACTAGACCAGTCCTATCTGTCAGAGTCATATTACATCTAACCAGAGGTGCAGTGGAGGGACTTATGTTGCATTTCAGTTGCTGATGGTGAAACGGGCCTGCTGGTCTGATTTAAAACTGGATTTGGGATAGATTAGCACACACCAACGGTGCTTGTCAGCATACTAGGTCATGACAGCCATCCAGAGGCTGCAGATTCTTGTCTGCAGGCTTGAGTTACTTCAACCCTGGGTGCTGTAACTGAACCTCTCTCAGCTCATTGTTCCTGGTCAGCAGTGGGGGCTGCATTCAGGAATCAAACTTTCGGGAGCACATTAAACTGATTGGTTGAAGGGGAAACAAGCAATTAGTTGGACTATAAAGTATACATACATATACTAGAATACTATATAAGGTTGCACATGTGCATTTGTCCTCACACACTGACAAATATTTGCAGCATACTGCCTTTCATCCTGTTTTTCTCTTCATACACTTTCTCAGCACAAACAAAAGCTTTATCCTCCTCCTCGAAGATCACAACCACACCGTCCTGCTGTGGTGAGTGGTGAGTTGTGTTGAATTATTGATGAAGTTGGCCCCTGTTCCTGGAGGGTTTGGGGGAGTCTGCTTTCAGAAACCCAAGCTGCCTCTTACCTGCAGCCAAAACTTCTGCCCCACCAGGTCCAGCTCTAAAACAACGAATCTAAGCCGCTATTCTAAGCCACAGTCAGTGTTGTGTGCTACTAAAAATTGAGAAAACACAGAGAAATTTAGTAACATGTGTGACTGGGATGCAGCTGTAGAGGATACAGCTCCCAAAAGACTATAGGACAATAGGAGTATGTGTAGATGCAGGTGGGTTCTTTGTCTTCATGTGTGTCCTCATAAATTAGCGTCTTTGTTTAGGCTCCATTTGTTGCAGAGCAGCACTGCAGTAAAAGACTCAGCGATAGAAGAGAGTCAAACCACAAACTTAGGTGTGAAAGAGTAAAATGTACTGAAATGCAGTATTTCTGTCCACTCAGAATTGTTCTTTATTGAATGTGGTGTGAAAGTGTGTGTGTAATAGCATGCCACGTTGGTGTATAATTATGTATCTCATCTCTGTGCTCTAAGGGTCTACATGGTCCACTCTGCACTGAATGTGAAGATGAGATAATTGTCCTATGAAACAAACTGTCTTTTAACGCATGAATACATAAGTGGAAAAAATGAATTACCTTTTTTTTTTTTTTTTAAAAAACGCTTAAAATGCAGATGTAAAGGATTTAGGATTGGGAGAAACAGGAAAATAAGCGGCAGAGGAATAGTGGCATCAGCTTACTATCAATAATTGATGTCAGAGCCATTTATCATTGATGGATTACATAGGCCTGCCCCGCTTGAAGACCTGTTGGTAGGACAATGCCAGGAAGTAGAGCTTGATCCGGGATTTGATCTAAATTAGGTACTGTTGTAGCTATGTGTGTGTCGTCCAGAAGCACTAAGATGTGTACAGATACATTTAATGTGCTCATAGTTTACCAGTGATAATGGAGTGATGATGCCATCTTGTTTCTTTTGCTTGACCTACGAACGTGTCGCAGTTGTTCGTCAACAATGCTGTTGATATCAACAGATTGCCAGCTTGGATTTCGGCATGTCCAATCTCTTTGTCCTGTTTTCCATTTCCTCCTTTTCCTCCATCCATCTCTCCTCCTTCTGTCTCTTCTTTTTTCATCTATCAGATAGCGACTGTGAGGTCCCAGCTGAGCTCTGTCTGAGGATCATTTCTGGGTTGAATTAGTGTGAAATGGACACATGGAATAGGCAGACAAAGCATGACATTGAGAGAGAATGAGAGTGATAGCCCCCCCCCTCCAGCATAGCTGTAGAGCTGAGGAGCTTAAATGTATGCTTCAGATGCACTTAAGATCAATGATAATTTAACCAGCTGTAAGACCTCATGATACCTAGTTTATCGGGTGTGAATAAAATGTGATTAAAGCATCCAAGTAGCTCAGTAAGCATGACATCTTTGTTGCGTATCATCCCCTTTATTTTTTACCTCCAATTTATCTCTGCAGGAAGCAAAATGCCCAATAACAACGTTAAAACAGATGGGATTAACAGTCATGTCCATGAGCTGAATGCTGAACAACGTGCATTAAAATCTGTGTTATTTTTTTTCTTTTTAATTGAAAAACAACAAACAAAATTACTGTCTTTTCTTCAGGCACTTCAGACTGGCATGTTCATGTGCACTTGCATTATGCAGATATAATTCATACGCATGTATCCATCAGTAATCGTAGGCTGGATTTATTTTTGCCTAATGCTGTATTTTCATGCATGTGATACCTTGCGATTAGAGTATCTATTCTGCATATATTCAGAAATAAACATTAAGTCTGCAAGACACAAAGCACCAATGAAGGGGCAGTGTAAGGTAAGTAAAGAGTAATAAAGCAGAGTAACAGCAAACTGCTCTACTGACTAGCTCCCTGTGTGTTGTTCGGTGGAAAAATCAGCTGGCAAACCTATGAGTCATGCAAACCAGAAAAAAAAATCAACCAACAAAGCATCATGGCTAGATCTGAATAATACTGAGTAAGTTTACATGACATGTGAGAAAAAAATTAATCATTGCAAAAGGTCAGAAAAATACAGAACTTTTACAATGAAATGGATGTAGAAAATGGATGGATGTTAGTCCGACCCAAGTCGTTCGAAATCTAACCTCTCAAGGCTGTACTAACACTCGCAAATAATGTAGTTGGGCATCAACCCAGTCTGTATGTATGCATGTCCTATACAAAGATGCTCTGATTTACATATTTTTGTTTGTTTTTCTTGTTAGATAGCTAAATGAGTCAGATATTGTGACTGAAAAGAAGCCCTTTACGACTAGGTGTCAACTCGCTAAAACTTAAAGCATGTTCGAACCGTTGCTCCAATAAAATCCTGATTTTATTATAAAGAAGCAGAATGTCTTAAATGTTTCCTCATACAGTCCACAGCTATGCATTTATTTGGAAAATTAGGTGTTAAAGATTCCTTTTAACATGGACACCCCTCGGCATAATTTCAAATGGCTGAATGAAGCGTTAGGGTAGCTCGTCTCGTCTGGTCTTTGACTTTTTCTTCAGCTCGGTGAGCACAGTTTAAGGGGAAACCATTTTCCACAATCTTTCTTTACCTTTCAAATCACTTGCACAGTTCTGCTGACACTTCAAAATGACCACTACTCAGATTTCACTCTTTTTTTACATTTCTGCTTGAAAGCACTGTATGTCCACAAGAGTTTGGGTGTTTGTCCAAGAAGTAAATGAAAGGAGGATCTTTTATGTAAATTGAGGCTACTCTGAGTTCTATGATATGTCTCGATCTATATAGCCAGTTGATACCGTGTAGTACCATTGTAGTCCTGTTCGATCGTTCATTGTTCCTTTAGCTTAAGATTTGAGAGGAATTGATAATTATCCGCACATCCTGCTAAGCGTGGCCCATGAAATCCTCTGGTTGTTTCCTGTTTTTTCTTTATTCTTTTATTGAGGAGATTGAGGGATTGGACGGGTAGTACTTGAAAGCGGATTATATCAGAGCCTAGCTGTGAAGAGGGCAGATAGATAGGGCTGAGGGTTGAGTAATGGTGTGGGTTGGGGTTTTAAGGGCATCTGGGGTATGGAGGGAGATGTGGGGGAGGGGAAAAGGTAACATGGCTGTCCAGAGAAAAGAGCAGAAAGAGATAAAAGACACAGAGATTAGTGTTGCTAAAGGATTAAGGAAATGTATTGAGGATATTTAGAGAAGCATCTAATTAAGGATTTGGCCATCTGCAGTCTGTGTTTTCATTGTGTGGCAGACAAGCGTTTTTTCCATCTGCAGTTATGACAGTGCTCGGACCTGTTGACAATAATATAGTGGTTTGTCTCGTTGCCTGTAAAACAAAAATAAGAAAACTGTAAAACAAAAAATAAAAAGGAAACAATCTAAACGAAATTGGTAAAGCCCTGAGAAAAAGATCATTAGTAAGGCTGACTGTTTGTTTCTAAAGCAGGATATCACACCATCTAACTAAGCATACACAGAGGGGGGTCAGTGTTTGTTTGCTGATGTGAGAATGTGATTCTCGCGTGTATGCTTCTCACAAGTGGTCCAGCTTCATGCACAAGCAACAGAAATGCTAAGATAACTGCTTTCTGGAGGTTTCAGGAAAATATTTGTCAAAATCAGGTGTGATTTATGTTTAGGTGTTGAGTGGTGACAGCGGAAGTGACACAAAGCTTGTTAGCGAGAGCGGTGTCTTGTGTATTAATGATTACACAATGATAAAGTTTCAGTTCATGTCTACCCTTTTTTTAGGCTGCGTGGTGGTGTGCAGGCAAGAAGGTGCCTGGGTGGAGAGGTTCTTTGTGGCATTTGCATGTTCTCTCAGAGCATGCGTGGGTTCACTTCTGGTGCTTCACCATCCTCCCAAAGTCCCAAAACACCCCTGCCGGATTAATAAGTGATTCTGAATTAACCATAGAAGTGTGAATGTGTTTTTTATCTGTGGTTTGGCCCTGTGAAGGACTGGCGACCCGTCTAGGGTGTAAACTGCCTCTCGCCTAATGGCAGCTGGGATAGGCGGGTCTGTTTAAAGCGCACAGGAGTCAGAACATGATGCATAAATTACAACTGGTAATCAATGTTTTCTTTATAACACATTAAGAGTAGTGGATTTGGTTCCTTGTTGTGTTGATATCGGCAGTGCATGTATCTGTATGTATCCAATTAGTGAGGAGTGAACGGAAAGCATCAAACAGGTCAGGGGAACGTACAAGAGGCATCAGCTCACCAGCACACACCCCCACTCTCACACAGGCAGTAAATGCTCTGGAAGATTTGCTGCTACGTTTTAAACATCTCAAAATTATCTCAGGACTTCAGTTCATCTGTAAAAATCGGGTCTTGTTTGCAGTCCAGAGCCATCTCTGCTTTACTTATCGGCATTACTTACGAGACACATTTCCATGGGGCCTACCTAGTGGCTTGTTTGGCTAGTAGTGGTAACCCACTCAGAACTAAGGCATCGTTTAAAAAGTACACTTAAGCTGCCTGAAATCTGAGTTTTCTTAAAAACTCGCCAACGTCCACAGAAACATACCTTTCTCAGCCTCTGAAGATACGATAAAGATTTTCTAAAAACTGTAAAATGTTTGATGTAAACTACTGAGTGCACCCTCATGTTCATCACTGTTGAAAATAATCTTGGAAATGATGTCAATGACGTGAACAGTGACAAGCCTTACATCAGACTTGGATAATGAAATCTCAGACGTGTCACTGCAGGTCTGAAAGGGAGATAAATGCAAACCAGTTAATTAACATGTTCTTTCCATGCCCCTCTCAGGCGTGAGCCTGGCTGCCAATCAGGAGGATGAGACTGACATGGAGACGTTTCAGATGGAGATTGACAAGGAAACAAAGAAGTGCACATTTCGCACGAGCCAAGGGAACTACTGGGCTCTGGTGGCTCATGGAGGCATCCAGAGCACTGCCACAGAAGTGTGAGTGAATTTTGACACGTGTGCATTCAACACGTGATCGCAATATCTCCTGGAACAACAAAGGGATAAGAAAGTCTCAACTTTTCTCTACTACAGATCAGCAAACACCATGTTTTCAGTGGAGTGGCTCGACCACAAGGTGGCACTAAAAGCTAACAATGGCAAATATGTCTGCACCAAGAAGAATGGCCAGTTACTTGCAATAAGTGATTCTGTGGGTAAGTCTTTCCCTTTTTTTTGCTTCATCCAAACTCTTCAGTCCCAGGTCTCATCTGTTCAGACCCAGACTCTGATCTGCCTTGTGTTGACTCTGGTGATTTCCATCATTTTGCTGTTGTCAGGTGAGGATGAGCAGCTCACCTTGAAACTAATCAACCGACCAATGCTGATCCTGAGAGGGGAGAATGGATTTATCTGCCACCACAAGAACTCTAACACGCTGGACGCGAGCAGATCAGTCTACGACATTTTCACACTGCAATTCAGCAACGGGGCTTACAACATTAAAGGTCAGGATGCACCCGCTCAAACAGACTAATGGAAGGTTTCCATAAGAAAACCACCAAAAGTTGATGAGTTTCTTGCTCCGTCTTTGTTTTCTCCTCACTGGTTTGTCTTTTACGGCACAGGTGTTGACGGCCGGTTCTGGTATGTGAACAGTGCCGGGCTAGTGTGTTCAGATGGTGAGGCCCCGGAGGATTTCACTTTGGAGCTCCTTGAGCATGGCCGCCTCGCAATTCGTGGTAAAAACGGCAGATATTTGCGTGGAGACCAGGGAGGCACGCTCAAAGGAGATGCACTCAGCCTGAGCAGCTCTGCCCTCTGGGAGTATTAACACAAACCAACATTGGTTCAAACCTGAGACTTAACTCTTCGGATTGTTGAGGTGCTCCACCACTAATCATCATTCCAACATTGATGAGTAATCAGTTTAATGGCACTGTTCCCTCTCTGCCCTTCCTTCTGCTGCAAAAAGGACTGACATGTCAAGAGACCTCTTGATGAAGTGAACAGTATTCTGAGTTAGATCTCAAACCGTGAGATTAGTGAGAGTTTTGTGTTGTTCCTTTCGATTTTTGTTCAATAGACATCTGGTGCAAGCATGAGTTAGAAATAAAGGCATGCAGTCCAACATGTATTGATTTACACAAGTGATCACTGTTATGATACAAGTTGTTTTATTGTTTCATTACATCCTCTTTGTTCTTATCCGTGTCTTCGTTGTGTTTTCAGCTGTCCTTGCAGGTATTAACATGAGAGACAGCGAACCAGCGAAGTGGTAACAAGGGTGTGTAATGGTGCTTGTCACTTATCAGGTCGAGTACTCTACAGTAACTCAAGGTGCCATTTGAGATGAGTGTGGTCACAATTACAAGTGATGTCACCTTTGAAGTCATATTTCAGACTGAGGATGCTTATTAGCTGGATATGACAGGGTTTCAGGTGGAAACAGCAGAAGACTGTAACCACGACTCAGGCACACAGCAGCAACACTAATGGCATCACTGCAAGCTGATTTGAGTGGGATTTCATTTTGCTTTCATTTCTTTGGTGCACATAGAACCAAAAGAATCTATGTTTCCCTGTGTTGTATTTGAACAAGATCATATTTCTACCAGGATTATGGGAACCAAGGGCGGCAACCTTAAAAAAGAAAAATACGTAATAATTATTTCCCTGGTCCTGATGAAGTTATCAGAACTACATAGTATGGGAGTGCTATACAGATCAAGAATTGATCAATTTCAAAGGGTTGCTCTTTTAATTCAAAACGCCTAAAACATGTGAAACGCTATTTTCCAACATGACAATAAGGTTAGCATCCCCATACAAAGCATGCTAAGTAAGTATTTAAGTGAGGCTGCAAAGTAGAACTACTGAAGTTAAGTACTATTATGCACATTTGGTCAGTACTACCCAACAATAATACTAAACACTAGAGATATCAAGTGAAGTCATAGTGAGTCCTCTAAGTGAACATGATACCTGTGATTATTATCTGTGGGGTTCCTCCCACTCGACCCCAAAATTGGATTAAGCAGGTATATAAAATGGATGGATGGTTTGTGGGGTTAAGCTGATAATAAAGTAAGTAAACTAAGTAAATAATTTGGGGTTGTTTCACTTGGGCTGGTCTACGCTCAGCAATATTATGCATCCAAACAATGAGGTCTGCTGACTACATGACTGACCAGATGTTTCAGTCTATACTTTTACTTCCCTGATGGCGTAGACAAATTCCAAGATGACTATGCTAAGATTCACCAGGTACAAAGTCCAAAAGAGTGATTCAAGGAGCATGGAGATTTGCAATCAGAGTCCAGAACTTTAATCCATTTAAATTCTTTGAGATTCGCCAGAGAAGACCTTACACAGCGATCCAACTGTCATATAATCAGTACAAGATCAAATCATGTAACTCTGGACCAATATAAATGCAGTGACACTGCATTAGCCTATTCAAACAATGCCCCAGCAAATACATGCAGTAATTAAAGCTAAAGGTGCAACGAAACATCTGAAAAATAAAGTGCTCTTTTTCATTTTTGGCCATGCAGTGCGTGTTCAGAAAGAAACTGCACGATGTCAGGGTCACACATGTATGCATGAAAGTATTGCTGAACAGGACCACAGGCTCAGGGGTCCAAAGAGTCAAAGGGGTCCTGGTCCGGGGTTGATGTTTAAGGTGGCTGTTGATTTTCAATCAAACCTACTAGGAGAAAAAAAAACAACGGAAGGGATCCAGACCAGGTTCAAAATGCAAAGCTTTTGTTTAACAGGAAGTGGAAGCCTTTTATGACTTTATATCCAGAGGCCCTTTGTCTCTCATGAAGCAATCATCCACCTGCAGGACAGCTCTCCACTTTAGACCGTAAACGTATTTATTTTTACACCACTCCAGTTGTAGAATCTATACAATATTAACATAATGGAAATAATAAATGGCATAAGAATAAGCATTAAGAGAACATAGGTCACATAAAATAAAGCCAGTCTTGAAGTGTAGTATATTTTAAATAATCAAATTATGCTTCTTTTATTTTTTTAAATCAGGAAATGAAGAGCAACCTCAAAGCCAAGCCTAATGTTCATCTCAGTGTAAAATATGACACGACAGCAGGCATTTACAGCGTGACGGAAAAATATATTTATTGTGGCAGTAATTATGCACCATGAATAGATATTATTTTTCACGCAGCTGCAAAGTCCGGTTGGAGAACACCAAACAAGGCTGAAGGGAACAGTGTGGGCGTTAAATCACGAGGAGAGAATTGTCTCGGAGTTCTCGGTAAACACGGAGAAGAAATCGATTCATCTGCCCTGAGGACATGCCCATGCTGAAGGCTTCTGAGATGCGACTCTGCTGGATCTATTGACACGAGGGAAGGAAAGATACCATGATTCCAACACAGTTACAGACACTTCGGCTTCTTTGCCCCAAAAATGTCTCGGGTTTAATGAGTTGAAAAACATGGGGGCTGAGAGAATTATTCAAAGGCTGACGCTCATCGAGTAATCAATCAACAGAAAATGCATTGATTTATATAGCTGCCCTTCGGCCATTTTGCACCACCATGTTACTACGGCAGCCCAAAAATGGACAAACCAAACCAAATACAGACTCTCAAGTGGTCTTGATAACCATGGCTTGTACTTAAGATAGGGGGTAGTTCTTTGATTGCAATTTGTATTGCTATATATCAATACATCCAACCCACTGTACCATCAGTGTTGGTGATTTAAGAATAAATACACTAAAAAAAGAATATTTTATGAACAATATACAGTATGACGGTCTTACCTCAGCCTGCTGCATTGCCCGTCTCAAACCTGAAATCTGGACCCCCTTCGTGGGGGCAGATTTCTCTGGAGCCATTTGCAACAGAGTCTGTGAGAGGGAGCAGAGCACTTTATCAAAAGGAAGGCAAAATGTTCATCTACAATAAAGACGAAAACATTATTCTGAAGCCTGATGAGGTCAAACTGAGTCTAGGAAATAAAAGGGCAATAAAGACATCAAAGTACAGCTATAGTTATGAAAAAATAAGCTCTTCAACAGCAACAAACCAGAAGAACGGGAGATTTAAATCACCAAATAGCTTGGCGTTGCACAAGAGTATGAAGGAGCAAAAGAAATACATATTTGTTTAGCTCCATTATAATTTCCATATCATAATTATAATGGAACATTTTTTTAATCTCCTGCATTAGCAGGTCTCCATAGGTTATTAAAAACATTTTTTCTTCTTCCTGCAAATACAAACATCTGCATAAAATGCCTCTTGGAATCCATCTTCCTTGTAAGAGTGTGGAATATATCAGAAGATTATTGGCTGCAGGCTATGTATCGACTATATTTGAAAATCCGGCGTTATATTCTAGCCCTTTACTTTGGCAGCTTTACAAAACGAGCTATGCGGCGGCGCCCCCAGTAACATTAAAGGGTGCTTGGAGATTGCAGTCCACCACCAGAGGTCAACTGTCGGTCGTGCAGTTTTTAAAATCGGCAACCCAAAACATCGGCCAAAGTTTTTGGGTACTTGTTTTGGCCGCGATCCATCCAACTCACCATGCAAGTTTCATGACATTCGGAGTTGCAGTTTTTGTATTATTTGTATTATTGACAGCAAACAGACGAATGGTATAAAATCGTACTTACTGCCATAGCTTTCTGTCCTAGCCGATAAATTTGCAAACGATAGACAAAAGTCACTAAACGGTAAGCTTCTCCGAGGATGCCATGAAGTTTCGCAGTGTAGCTGTCTGTACCTGTATCCGGCGCAGCACAGCATGGTGCAGGCCACACACTGCTGCCACAGATGAGCTCTCAATCTGAACTTCAATGTGGGCCACCGCCTCCTCCTTCCCCAAGCTCTCCTCCCCACTTATCTGGAGACCAAAGGAGCAATTCTAAAATGATACGAGGTCAACTCTGCGGGCGTGAATGCCATTAACACATTAAATAATAATGACTCACCTCCTTTGCGGTCAGTTTAACTGTGGCTTCATTTGGACCACGGGCATGGACCACTGTGCTGCTCGTGTCAATCCTACCTCCTTTCTGTAACATCTTCACTCCCCCACACCCTTCAGACAACAGCCAGTCGAGCAGAGAGAAGCAGAGGTTTTGAGGGGCCAACATTGGTCCCTTTGGGTCCAAATTGAAGCTTTTCCGCTTTAGGGTATCCTTCAGTAACTCTGAAGACACTCGCACACTTGCACAATACCTCTCAGGCTCTCCCCCTCTGTCCGCCCCTCTGCTCCACCTGGTCCGGCGTGGGCTTAAAAAAGCTCGGATGCCGTCTGCTGTGGTGCTGCTGGATTGAGATGTGGCCACTTTGTGTGTGGCAGTGGGACCGATCAGGTGCAGGGCGTGCAACCAGTCCACAGTCAGTGTGTTTAAGGGCAAACTGAAACAACTATTTTCCAAGCCAGGACAACTTGCCGCCTGCTCTTCTCCCAGGAGATCTGAGAATGAGAAGACAAGTGAGCAGTTCAGCGTCACGGGGAAGGACGCGTCGCCTGCAGCAGCGACTGGTAGTGACACCTCTAATGTTTCCCCGGGACAGAGACTGTGGAACGGAAAAGAAAAGTTTGTGGAAAAGGTTTCCTCTCTCTCGGTGGAAGGAAAGGACAGAGGAAAGACGGCGACGCAGAGTGTCCAACCTTGTTCCAGGGCGTAAGGACTCGAATTGTCCAGGACACACGTAAGATTCAAGGAGTCCTTTTGAAGCAGTCTGCTCCAGCTGGCCACAGCGTGACATCTGATTGACTTCTCTCTTGTGAGACGATGCTCCTCAGTGTTTGTAGAGGCTGTCAGCAGGAAACTGATGTTGACCACCTGATTCAGCTGCTTTAGAAGTTGGTTTTTAGTTTTGATGGTTGCTTCCAGTACTGACGCTCTAAAAGAAAAACAAAGAAATCACATACATAGTTAGGTATGGAAATATTCGAGCAAAGGCACAAATGTTGCCATTTTAGCCATTTCCTAAGACAAATTCAAGCTACATACTGAATATGGCCTTAAATAGAAGATTCTAGGTTTAGCTTTAATATCGAGCTTTAATTTGAGGGTATTTGCATCCAAATTGGAGGAAGAGTTTAGGAATTACAGTTCTTTAATTCATAGGACTCTCTTTTTAAGGGTCTCATTGTAATTTGGACAAATTAACATAACCATGAATAAAATTTTCATTTTTAATACTTTTGCCATGAATCCTTTGCAAGCAATAACGGCCTTAAGTCTGGAACCCAAAGACATCAACATAAAATGGGTTTCCTGCATTTAATTTAGTCTTCAGCAGTGTGTCAAGAGACCTCTGCTGTATTCAATTCGAGTGTTGTCTTTTTCATTGGCATAAGAGCACGACAGTTTAATGAAACTGCAGTTGACTCAGTGTACCTGTCACAAACATCCCCAATGGCAGACAGGAGGTCCTTTACACTGCGGCCAATCTGTGAGGAAGGAAGCCTGGACAATCCCACATCCTCTCTTCTCACAGGTAAGCTAATCCTCTGAAGCTGCCCTCGGACAGATAGTCCAAGCAGCTGAACTTCCCCTGGTATTTAGGAGCAAATTCAAAGTTAGAAAAAACAGTTTCTAGAGGACTCAAGAGGAAAAAAGGAAGACAAATGAAATGGTACACAACACAGCTCCGGCTTCACTTGAGGAGCATCGTGAGTACAGGATGATGAGTGCCTGACTCATTAAGTTAACAGTGATAACATTCTAAGAGCAAATACTCTCATTTGCCTCATATCTCATTTTTGACAGCGTTAACTTTGCCATTTGATGACTGTTATCAATCTTAAACTAATTTAGGAAGAAAGTTTAGAAAACAAAAACAGCACAGCAGCTGACGAAGTAGCAACCAGTGCTGCAAAGAAAGATTTTTCATTTTTTGCGTCCTGACCTCAAGGAAAACTGCTGCTGTCAGCTGCTTTTTGGGTAGTCAATCAATCATTATCACCTTAATTCAGCAGGTGAGTGACATGGATTGACATGGATGAATTTTATCTGCCTTAAAGCCTGCTCTTAAACAGTCTGTTGACGTCTAAAGTCAACACTTCTCATCTCACCTGCAGCGTTGCATGAAGGCTCAGCCAAAGCGACGACTCTGCACACATTTAAACTGCTGGGACTTTGGAGGGCAGCAGCCGTTATCCTGGACGCCTCTTCATCCTTATCTTTGCTCTCTCTACCAAGTGACCCCTTTGACAGATTCAGCGTGAGTAAGTCTGAACCAGTGCTGTAGTAAAGACAGCTTTTATCCACACAGCCACACTCCACAGGCCCTGATACACAGAACTCAGTAAAACTAGCCATTCTGCATCCTCTCTCTGGCCCACCCTTGTCAGTCTTGATCAGGACCGCTCTGCCCTGTTCACCCACTGCAACCAAGCACTGTCCTCGTCCTGGATCTGTTTCCTTGGCAACCAGTGCTCCGACAAACACGACCGGTTGCTCAAGGCTGTGGAGAACTCGAAGCCGTGATCCTGGGAGACGGAGAGGGAGGAAGCAGATGCGTCCATCTGGCAGGCCACAAAGAATAACTGGTGACACGCTCAGAGCAGCTTCAACCCCAAACAACAATTTGAAGAGGACAGGCTCGAGGGAGAGGTAGGCATGAGCTGAAGTTGCATCTGGAGAGGGTTGTGTTTTATCAGCAGAATGGACACAAATCAGCACAGGCCTCCTTGTCAGTCCTGTTTTTGACTCAGTGCCGCCCTGTAAAACAGGTGCCACCATTGGCAGACTGAATGAACTGAGCACCTCATAGGCACTGGAATGTGTCTGTTGGGGTGTTTTATACAAAGTCAACAGCCAGGACGCATCTCTGTGGCAAAGGGTCAGGAGCACAGAGCCAACAAGAAGCAGAGCCAACACTCCATCTGCGCCGACAACAAGACACTCAGAGGAGATTTTCAGCTCAGCTGGACGGGGGGACGCATCTTCTGATAGACTTTGAGCTCTGCAGAGGGGAGAGACATTTGACAAATGGGTACTTTTTATGTTTCTGACTGATAATAAGCCAACATAAATTTAAAAAAATGCAATACCTGTGTAGCAGAGATTGTAAGTTGACACAATAAACCCCATTCCTACATGCTACAAAGAGGAGCTGCCTGTCATGGCTCTCCACCACATCACTCACAGGACCAGGTAGCTGGAGGACAGCCTGCAACACAACAGCTTAGCACACTAAATAACACAAACTATGGATAATCAGCTATGGTTATCACGATTGTAATCAATAAACACAAACTAAACAAGTTACTTGCCGTAAGTTTTTTCTCGTGAGCACTGAAAACATACACTTCGTCGCTACCAGTGCAGATGAAAACATCTGTCCCAAAACCAAACGTGACCTTCGGCGTGCTTGACTTTCCCAAAAACCCTAACACAGTCCAAGTCTCAACAGCGCACCGTCCTTCCATGATCACAAATCTGAAGACTAGAGGTGCACCACTCAGGGTGCATTTGTAGCGTTTTATTAAACAACTACACCGGTAAACTAAATGCGGGATAATGAGGTAAAAGATAAAGTAATGCCGAACCGGTAGTTGTGACATGAAGAAGACGGCAAAAGTTCCGCGCGTCACCTTTTCGACCAATAACATTTATGAACTACATTACCCATGAAAAGTGCACGGAAATTGCAAAGCAGAACGGCGATATGTGGTTTTCGCACTCAATTTTCTTTTTTACTGACGTCCACAGGCTGTAGAAAAAAATACAAAAACGTGCTGTTATTTTTCTTGTAATAAAATTAAGTAACATTTAATCGTAGAGTGTGTATATTTCGCGGCGTTTCTGCACTCTGCCGCAAACACTGGGTGGCGTTCTAGTCATTGTGAACGTTCGTAATATTCCATCCTCCCACGAAGAAGAAGTTAGACGACTGTCGTAGTCTCCAACCGCCAATCAAAACAGTCGAAGTGCACATCCGCCGAAATTTGAAAACGCCCTCTAACTCAATAGCCTTCGAAGGTGACACGGGTTTGGAACGAGATAAATCGCATCTCTTTCAATATAAAACACAATGGACCCGTTCAATGAAGAGGATATCAAAATGTATTTTTTTGAGAACAGACTAAAAACTTTCGCAGGGTGGCCTTTTGACGAAGACTGCTCGTGCACCCCCGAGAACGTGAGTGAACGTTGTAATCCTTTTGTATCCTTGAGCGATGCCTCCCCGCTCGACAGTTAAAGGAAGGCCAGCTGCCAATAAAAACACCTCTGTTCGGTTGTCTTACCTGAGATTAACTGCAGGTTTAAATACTTTATAGGTTGTTGAAGTTGGAGGTTATGCACCTTTACAGTTGCTCTAGATATTGTGTAAAGTACTACTCTTGCACCCTTAAGATAAAACACATGAGCTACAGTTTGCTACCAGTGGTTGTATTTTGCCAGTGTGACTGGGGCTGTCGAAAATAATGCTATACAGTATCCGCAAAAGCGAAATGTTGCCAAAGTATAAAAGTTTAGCTAGTTTTTTCTGGAACATTTTTTTATTTACGTACCAGTGTGTTAGCAGCATATGACCCTGACTTCACTTTTTTTTTTTAAGTTTTTTTTTTTTTTTAAGTTTTGCTGTATAATGCGTCATGTGACAGTTTGGAGTCATCCAAAGTTAAAGCTGTACATAAATGTACCATCAACTGGATTAATTCACGGAATACTTACTAAAGAATCTGCGTACAAGTATGCATTGGCATACTTCAGTATGTCTTTCTTTCTTTTTTTTTCTGTTTGTTTTTCATTTGTCAATTAATTTCGTCCTGTAGATGGCTAAAGCCGGCTTCATCCACGCCCCTTCAGAGAACAGCCCAGACATCGCGATGTGTTTCTTCTGCCTCAAAGAGCTGGAGGGCTGGGAGCCTGAGGATGACCCTGAGTAAGAATGAAACGCAACCAAAACAGAAGCAAAGAGCTCACTATTTACACTTACACACGAAATACCCTTAAATAGTTAGGTTCTGAAGTCAGATGTATTATAGGTGTGTACATAAAGCACTTTAAAAAAAAAAGAAAAAAAGTGCTCCAGTATTTTAAAGTTATTAATAGAAAAGTGTTCTTTTTCTTTTTTTAAGATCTTTCAAAATGATTTTATCAGTTTGGGAGACAGACTGTCACTTATTGTCGTCAGGATGTCATCAGTGTTGTTTTCTCCGCATTTAAAGGCAGCTGAATACATGCTTTCATGTCTGTCTTGTGATAGGGACATTTTTCCCTTTTTGGCCGACAAACCCTTCCTGTGTTAGATATTTGGGATCTCTAATACGAGGCAGGTTCAACATATCCCGGGTATATTTAGAATATTTGGTTTAAGTAACGCTAACAATGCAGATCTCACTAAGTGGCATCACAACGCTGCTTATTCACCCAGTAAGTCAATCCAGGTTATCTGACTCTGGAGCGAAGATGGCATCAGATGACCAGTCGCACATTTGGATCTGGATATTTCTAGTAAAAAGGACAAACTGTAAATGTTTTATACGCTCTTTTCAGCAAATAAAGATCAAACGTAAAGAACATTACATCCACTCGGTGGTCTTTACCGTAAACGTCATCTAGGCTCTAAACCGTTGACTAAAAATGGTTTCAGTTGTGCAGTGATTTCAAGTTTTTAAAGCATTCTATTGAGCTGAATACAGAGAGACAAGTAAGATATCCTTTGTATTTATATACTTCTGCACACGAGAAAATGGCGAGACAAGTTTTTATGAAGGACATTTGTTAAAGTCGAATCAAACGAGCTTTAGAGTCATCGTCCATGTTGTCTTTCTGCATTAGTCCAGAAGACGGAGAAGAGAAGAGACTCGCTGTCCATTCACCGGCGTCTTTTTATTTATGCTTTTTTTCTGAGAGAAATGATTGATCGGGCAGAGCGCTGACAAGTGGCGATTTGATCTCGAAACCCAAAACTCCTGAGCAGCCGAGGGTGCATTCAAAAAACCGCTTGTTCATTTCAGATTTGTTTATACTTTGCTTATCTTAATGATGACAGCAGCAGAAGTTCCTCACTAAGCCACCAATCCTGCACCAGATAAAACAACCAAGGGTATGATTTAGAAAATCACCCAAAAGTTACTTCTGTTAAAGGGATAGTTCGCCTCTTTTAACATGAAGCTGTATGACATCCCATATTAGCAATATCATTTATGAACATTGACTTACCCCCCGCTGCGTCCTGTGAGCTGAGTTCCAGCTGAGTTTTGGCGTTGACGAAGGTACTCCGGCTAGTTTGCTGGGGTCCCGAAAATAAAGTGTCTTGCTTCTCAAAACAATATGCGTTCAAAAGAGTAATATATTTGCATCACTACATCGTCCATCCAGAAAAAGTCAGACCTCACAATCGCTTGGCGCTATTTTTGCCTCCCTTCATATCAATGCGTTCAGCCACCTGCCGATAGCTGCACCTGTTACAGTGTTTGCTGCTCAGAAGCAGGGGACTGCTCGGTCTGCACTTCGGTCTGCACGGTTTACACAGCCCGCAGTCATACAAGGTAGAGAGAAATAGCGCCAAGCGATTGTGAGGTCTGACTTTTTCTGGATGGATGATTTTGTGATGCAAATGTATTACTCTTTTGAACGCATATTGTTTTGAGAAGCAAGACGCTTTATTTTCGGGACCCTAGCAATCTAGCCGGACTACCTTCGTCAACGCCAAAACTCAGCTGGAACTCGGCTCACAGGACGCAGCGGGAGGTAAGTCAATGTTCATAAATGATGTTGCTAGTATGGGATGTCATACAGCTTCATGTCAAAAGAGGCGAACTATCCCTTGAAGTTTTGATGCAGTGTAAAAAAAATAATAATAATTTGAAAAAGCTTCTTTGAAGTGCATTTCCCTCACATGTCTATCTCTTGCTGTGTGAGAGTTTACATGTGTCACTATCCTTTTCGTTTTGTCAGGAAAGAGCACAGATCTCATTCGTCCTCCTGTCAATTCATGGCCTTGAAGAAAAAAGTGGAAGAGCTGACTGTGGAAGAATTCTTCAAACTACAGAAGGAGAGGCACAAGATCATCATCGTAGGTTCTTTTGAGACAATTAACTTCTTAGTTATTAGATTTTATTGTGCTAACCGTTCACGATGCTTATAAGGATGCTGACAACATTTTTAATCGATTCATTAATCTACATTTAATCCCTTTCGTCAATTTAAAAACAAAATGTCCTGACAAGTGAATTAACAGTACAAGACTGATGCCTCCAAAGTGCTCCTTGGAGAAAACGATGGACCTCAGCTCTGATACTGATCCAGACTTCATTTCCTTTTGTGCACAGAACAAAACTGGTAATGATGCCATATCCAAATTTGAGGAGGCAGCCAAACTGAGAAGAGCAGGTATCGTCAAGACAGCCATGGGAGAGGAGTGACGCCAGAAAAGCTGCAGATGAATGAGATGTGTGTGTGTGTGTGTGTGTGGGAGGAAAGCTGTCAAGAGACTGTGGTTTTCTCAATAAACTAAAAACTATTTTCTTCATCTGCCTTCATACCCTCTTTGTCATGCTGTATTTTTGTTGTCTTCAATGCTTTCTGTGTTTCTTCATTAAATATCGTTCTGTTTTAACTTTTATTGATGGGGTTTTATTGACTATACATGAATTCGTCATAAGACAAAGCCGTAAAACCCATTCACTTAAGTGTTTGTTTTAATATTCAGAATGAAGTAACCGCTTGCAGACGGTAATTGCTTGTCTGAATCAGCGCAATTACGTTTTTCAGATGAAAGTGTTCCGTGTAGCGCGCTCACAAACGCAGCTTGATATTGGCAACATGCGTTGAATTGCATCGTCTCGTTTTTATCAAAGCGCGAATGACTACAGCTTCTTCCCAAAGCGTGCCTTGCGTAAACGCGCGCGCCTCCCGAAGTCGGAGTCCCTCCCTGAACGACGCTGCCGAGGCAAACTGTTATCCGTGCAGCTCTGTGACTCCATTTAGCTCAGGTTTAGTTGATGTCCACCTCTGACGATTTTTTAATCACGCGACAGGAAAGTTTTCCTGGGAAATCTCAAATTTCTTTCTTTTTTTCTTTTGTAAATGTCAGAATATTTCCCCGCTTCATAAACGTTTTAAAGGTTGGACCAACACCAGAGACCCCGCGTTACGCGCGAGTGAACACCTTCACCTGTGCAGGATGAAGCTCAACTTTGGCGCTCTGGTGATCACGGCCGGAATCTGCGGGATTCTCAGCTTCGGATTCCTGGCTGCTTCCCTCGGAACCGATTATTGGTACATTATAGAAATGAATCCTACGAATATGACTGACTTTGAGGACATGAGCTCCCACTCGGGATTATGGAGCACCATTGAAGGTAGGCAACGTGTCTTCCTTAACTTTGTCACACAGTAAGAACCAATATTCTACTGACATGGAAGTAATGGATTGCTGTATAATGTAGACAGTCTGGTGATTTATTTATTTATTTTTAATTTTTTCCTCTTTGTTTCAATCAGGAGGGAAGATTTACGCAAACTCTATTGACCCCTTTACTGCTAATTGCTCCAAGTACTCGGAGACTGAGCTGCGCTTGCTGAGTGAGTCTCTCCTGTAGCTTTGATTAAACCGTCTGTTTATGGTCCCACACTGCCAATAAAGCTTCAGTGTCAGGACAGTCATAACTCCGCTGATGCTCCATAACCCATCTGTTCATATCCCAGACATGCACGCCGCAATAGTGGTGGTGCTTCCCCTCAGCCTGGTTCTGTTGCTGTTTGGTGGCATCTATGGGCTGGTCAGTTCCCTTGCTCGGAGCCCAGTTCTCCTCACCGGCACAGCCTCCTTCTTCTTCATCTGCAGTAAGTTGAGATTCAGTTCCTGCACTCGGGTCACTTTGTAATCCGTCCTCTGATGCACTGTGAGGGAAAGATCAGGTCCACCTGAGGTAACCTCTTCTGTTACTCACTCAAGTCAAATCGATTATAACAAAACAAAACAAACGAAGAAAAAAAATATTGTGTTAGTGCTACTGGCAAAAAGGTAACAGGGAGTCAACATCTGCACTGTGTCTGCAGAGGACGGTGTGTCTTCTATCACGCTTAAAGGTTCAGTGGCTGTGGTAAAAACATTGAAATAACACATTGCTGCTGTTAAGTTGTAGGAGAGATATTATCAATAAAAACACCCAGACTCCATCATCGCCAGTAAGAGGCAAGGCGGCTCTGCTCTGCATCATTTTCCTCGGTGTTCAATGAAGCACGAACTGGTTAAGGGCTACAAATGAGAGAAGACTCAATTTCCTGACACATGGGAATTAGTTTGTGGCTGTGAGGACCTCAGAAATGTGCGATCTTCTCACTCTTGCACTGCGAACCACAATTTTTCTGCTGGCGCGAGATTTGAGCCATCAGGTAAACAGACCCCAGAGAGCTTATTTGTGCTTTGACTTGTTCATAATCGTTATTTAGGGGAGTGAAACAATGTGGTACAAACTTCAATGATTCACAGTTCCTCAGACTCATTGAATCTTGTCCCAACAACCTGCCACTATGGAAATCTCTACGCAGCAGTTACAAAGCAGGAAAAAAAAGCCAACACAAGATAGTAAATGGATGTAAATGCAATTGTTGTAGACCTTAACGTTTTCTGATAACACTGAGAGGAACCCCTTTTGTGTCCTCTCTACAAAATTCAAACTTAGAAACGTGCACATGAACCTCCAAACAACCTGAATCCTGCATTTCATGAAAAGAACACCCCTCCAACTGTTAAGCACGGGGTTGGATGCGTCATTCTCTGGGCTTGTGGACATATAAGGTATATTTGATTGGGAGATGGAAGAATGGATTCAATTAAATGTCACCAAATTCCAGAGACGTTATACAGCCAGAAGAAAGGCTGCACATGGAAAGAGGATGCACGAGGATGAAGAAAAAAAAAATATCAAAAATCCACTGCAGACCGCCTCAAGAGGAGTGAGCCACAGGTTTTCCCATTTAGAGTCTTATTTATTTATTTTAAATCATTAGATAGACCTAAAATATGCAAGCAAGAGAGCTAAGGATTTCACAGATGTAGAAGAAGCTTTTTAAAGAAAGTTCAGGTGGAAATCCCCCAAACAATATCTCAAAGGCTCTTGGCTGCTACAATGACTGTTTACAAGCTTTGATATTTGCCAGAGAGTGTTACCAAATGCGAACTCAGCAGAGCTCAGATGTTTCCATGCACAGATTTCCTACAACAACAAAAAAGCATCTGAGAGAAGAAGCCAGGCCAATGGGAATATTCGCAGATCTGAAAATACCGAATGCATCAATGTGGAGACTGGTATCAAATGAATAGGTAGATGCGATGATTGCTGCATCTTTCTAGGTTAAAACACTGAGACAGTCTTAAACGATCAGATAGCCTCACCTGGCAGGACGATGAACATCGGCACACTGGGAACAAAAACAAAAAACTTTATTGGCATAATTAATCAAAAAGACTGACACAGGAAATTGATTGCATATCCCTTCCTTAATAAACAACACAAAAATATATGGATCCAAAGAATCAAACTCTAATGAAAAGCCCTGCTCCAGGAACTATTCATATATATATATATATACATTTTTTTTCCATCTTTCAAAATGGATTTATTTGTAAACCAACAAGTAAATATTTGTAGTTTTATGAGTCAAATATCTGTATACATCTGTATTCTTTTCACTTCTTCAAAATTATCCTTAAAGTTGAATCTTAATATCAGTCTTTGTATCGAATGCATAGATGAAGGAACTTCTTTGTCTTTTAACATTATTTCCACGCCTTTGCTGTCAGGATGCAGCAATCCTTAAGAGAATTAAGCTAACTCTGTCCTCAGCAGCACCGCCTTAAACAGCGGAGGACGTAAAGATACGATGGACCGAGCGCACGGGTCGAGGGAGTAAACGGTCGTAGCACAGGGGCTCTGTGTTTTGACTTAGGGAAAGATGCCAGGGAAAAGTCATTTGTAAAATATGCAAAGAGACTTAGGTGAACATGACTTGGAGCTTAGTATCTGGTAACCAAGGTACCCAGCTCACATGTATGGATAGATTCTTTTGCTTCAAGGAGAATATCCATATTTGGATCTCCATTGAGTCTTGTATGACTTTAAATGTGTTTTATTGTCACATAAGCTTTAGCTTAAAATGTCTTATTTTACTAAAACGTTTCCCATCATCAGTTAACCAACTCCCAGGATTTTCATCAAGTTCCCACAAGCTGGTCATCAAGAGCCGTTTACATTGAAAAGATGCCTGATTGAACCGGCACTTTTTAAGATGCCCCGAATGTGAAAGAACTGACAGAAAGCTGCTGAACCGTTACAGTGGTTTACAGAGCCAAAAGCAAGATGAGGAGGATATTTCAAATACTGCAGCTGCTCGCTACCTGACCTGAATTAAAATCACAATAAGAGTAGTTATGATTCAGAGTTACCACACTGAGCAGCCTCTAGGATTAAACCAGCTTGTTTAATGTGGGGAAAATGGAAAAGTGTAATAATGAAAGCATTCATATCATCACTGAATTGGCATGTAGCTGACATATAGCAGACATCCAACTTGAGTCTCTAACAAATTATATAAATTTTGTTTATTGGCAGCATTGGATTAATGTTAACCATTTTAGGGCTATTATGTTAATCTGGGTATTTACAGTAATCAAGTTACGCTTCTGCTCATAAACCTTGCGCCTGGGCATCTGGCACACTCCCAACCCCCCGATCTCTTGGTCGCTCACCCACCAGCGCCTTATGACCTCCGTACAGAGGACCTTGTGATAGAAAAACACTTCCTTAAAAAGACTCTTTATAGTCTCCCCTTAATAAGCAGCACATGGTAATGAGCGGAATGGGATAAAGGCTTGAATTAGATTGCAGTTGCCTTGTGAACTTGTTGACTGTCCGACTTTTAAAATAACCCAGCCAGCCTCAAAGCCAAAGGTCATTACTGTATTTGTTGCTCAGCTTTGCTGCTCTTTATTTGATTACATTCTTGAGAGAATATTTGATTAACACTCTCTACCTGAACAGTGTCAGAGTGCGCCCTATGTCTTGTTTTATGTTGATAAGACCCTGACACAAATGTGAAATTTGTATCACAAGTATGCAGTATCACAAACGGGATGAGCACAAAAGATTGTGCATCATTATGAGATGAAGTGCTTGACTGAAGGAGAACCAGAGAACAGCAAGGGAAAGCTTCACCAAATTTTCATTCGAATGTCTATTGCTTCTTCCTAATCATTCCTCAGCCGCTCTATCTGTATGCTTACGACCATTGTCAAGTTACAAGGTCCAGTGCTGCCCAAGGCCAAGTTCTTCTGCCCCCTACCTGATGGATTCCTGCAGAGTCCTAATGTAGACATCCTGATCAATCTTTGCAATTATGGACTCAGCAGCAGATGCTGCACAAAGCTGGTCTCCATGGACAGCCCGCTTAGTCAAAACAGTCGCACAGAAGCTATTCTGGCATCTGCAAAGCTGAACTCGCCCAAAGATTAAGGTTATTGGTAACCACTTCTGTTGAATGAGACAAAAAGTATCAAACTGTCTCAATAGCTTAACTACTTCGGCTTGTGCCACTGACACAAAGTGTTTTTACTGAAGAGACGATGAAAGTGAAGCGGACACAAATAATGTCGAGGTTAAGGAATGCTTTGGTCCAGCACACAAGATCACGAAAGGAGAGAATTACATTAAGATTCAGGAAGGAAACATCTGCAGAAAAATGTGGCCTTATACAGCATAGGCCCTTTCCAACAAGAGAAGTATTACAAACAAAACAAAACATTTTCAACTCATCCCATTGAGATTGGTTGCAGGAAAAGAAAGCATGGCGATAGCTGCGAGGCCTTCCTGCAGGTGAACGCAGATGAAAGGTGTGGCTAAAAATCCCAGCGGAGATGGGAAGCTTGCCAGTTTCATAAGAATTTATTTGCTTGTTGTAATTGCAAATAAAGGATTTGCCAGTAACTACTGAATCATTTTGGGCATAGCGTTTTCTTCTAAATGCGAAAAATAGAAATAGAAATAAATATATATATATATATATATATATATTATATATATATTTTTTTTTTTTCTGTATTGCAGACCATCGTCTTACTGTGAATGGTCACTTGTTTCACTTGCCAAAAGAGACTGATTGGTGAGGGAAATGTTCAATGCAGATCAAAACTGGGCATGGCTGTAGATTATTATTGGCTTCGCTGTATGCGTATACTGTAATGTTATAATATTAACGTTTGGGCCAATGAGTATGTCATTTGTTTTCAGGGTACTGAGTCATAAACCAAATGTAGTGGACAGATTGAAAGTTTTGCTTGACAGTGTTACTGGATGAAAAGTCATTTGGTATTTGGTGAGTGTCGGCTCAAGGTTTCATATCGGTTTAGTCACTGGTTGAGAAACTTCATTAATGCTTTTAAGCTGGCTGAAAATGTCCAATAGAGTTTCCGAGAACCAAGGTAGACCTCGACTGACCAGAAAATGTTCAAACGCCAACCTTAATGTTGACATTTTTCACAGATCAAAAAAAGCAGCTAATTAATCGAGAACAGAGATGGGGATCCTTCCTGTCTTCTCTGCCATTTCCCAGTTGCCTCTCTGTTGCTCTGATCGTTGCGGTGAAGTGCGTAAAAAAGAGACACGCGATGCAGTTTTCTCATCATATTCCCGGTTCATGGCACCTTGGGGGGGTAATTGTAATAAGATCTTTATTAGTCCCATCCCAAGTAGCTCAGTTTGCATCCCATAAAAGCCAGGAGCAAGCTGTCAAATTTAAAAGCGTCTCCAATGGCAACACTGACAAACAATGGATTTCCTGCCTTTCCTTTGTTTTAACAACTTGATTTTGCATGTTAATGTTAATCGGCTCTCACTGCTTCGAATTCCTGCTTCATAACCGGTGTTTGCGCCTGAAATTTGTTTGAAACGAATAGATGGCCTTGCTAGTACCGCTCTACTTCCATTCTTTACACATTAGAGAAATAACAAACAGCAGTTGTGGACTTGACAAGATAACAAGTAAAGACAGAAGTCTGTGTTGCCTCAGAATTGTTTATCTTCACGGTTTCTCCACAAACTATATTCCAGTGTCCATGAATTCAGCAAATCAGAAATGTATGCTCAGCTGAGTTTGAATTTTTTTTTTCCCTGTATGTTTGTAATTCATCAATCTTCAGGTCAGTTGACTCTGTGTGGTGCAAGCCTTTACATCATCTACTCGAACGAGGCCCTGGTTGAGACAGAGAGGCTGGTTGGGCAGGATGGTCTGGCCTACATCCACACCTCCTTCGGCTGGTCTCTGGGTCTGGCCTGGCTCTCCTACAGCCTGGAGCTCCTCACCGGAGCGCTGCTGCTTATTGCCGCACAAATGGTCAAGCTGCAGCGGAGCAGACCCAGAATGGCCTGACATGACGTTCACGAATGGAACCGAACTGTGAGTAAACTCAGGAGAAAGAACGGTCGGGTATGCTGCTGCCACGTGGTGCTGCCTTAAAACGAGTTAACTCGCAGCAGCTGAGCGTTGCAAGGATTTGACAGAAAATAGAGGTTGAACTGTGGTTGCATGCCAATTTTACAAGGGTGTTTTGTAAGTTTTATGTCCTAGATTTGCCACTGATTGAAGATGTAGATTCGAGCAAGTAAAGAGGTGACTTTGTGATGCGAGTTAAGTTTGACCAATTCTGCCCCCTTGTGGTGTGAAAGGAAACTATTTCTCATATGAAGAGTCGGAGCACTGGATCATGCTGATTACGTACTGCTGTAGGTATCATATGGGAGAATTCAGTGTTACTTTTAAGCTATGGACACATCTTTACTCTTCTACTAATCTTTAACATTGTTGCTACTTCTATCATGCAGATTAAAATGGTGTGAATTGTGTTATTTTTCTTTTTGTTTAACACTGTTGTGTAGCATCGTGCCATGCCAGTAACATGTTTTTGTACCGAAAATTTGTAATAATTTTCTCTTCCCGTGTAACTACAGCTTACAAATGTAAAACGTATGCATGACTGTATTATATGAGCTCTTTGATGTTTCCACTCATTTCTGATCAGCTTCTCGCGTCCCTGAAGCTCTGTGGGTATGTAGACAGCTTACACTGTTTTCCATTTGATTCTATTCAAAGCTCACTTGGTCATATTGTTGGGAGAAAAAAAAGAAAATCACTTTGCTATATTACATTCACAGAAAAAAGAAGAATGTACAATTAGATTTAAAAGAGCTCTAAAAATAACCGCAGTGGCTAACAGAGAGTGGCATTTGACCTTTAATACAACTGAATTCCTGATTTTACTCTGCAAAAAATGCAACACACACATTGCTAAATACTTTCAAAGATAAGATAACTTAAACATCCAATGTTCCCATGAAGGCAAGGGATGCAAATGTGAGATTCTGCAGCAGACATGCTGTGCCTGGCAACAAATCACGTCAGCGGTGAAAGCATTAGCAGAAAACCAAGCCTCGTCTTGGCCATCAGAAGAACTTGATGTAACTCCAAAATGCCATGTTTAGACAGACAGAGAAGCAGGTTTCGTCCTTCTGGCTCCGAATTCACACAGTGTTAAGATGGAAAAATAAATTAGAATGAGACAAAAGATATTTCAGGGAGTAGTTTTAATGAGATGACATCTTCCATGCTCAATCACAATCATCACATTGCTTTTGCAACCCCAATTCCAAAGAAGTTGGGGCGCTGTGTAGAATGTAAATAACAGAATCCTGCAAATCTCGTAAACCAAAATTTTATTCGAAACAGAATATAGAAAACATGTAAAACATTGAAACTTAGAAAATATCCATGAAAAATCGTTTAAAATTGATGGCAACAAGACGTCTAAAACAAAAAATGTTTGGACGAGGGAAACGAGGAGCTGGAAAGGAAGGTGGTATTCAAAAGAAAAAGCAGGGAGAACATGTTGAAACTATTTAGGTCAATTGGAAACAGGTCAGTAACTTGATTGGCTGTGAGAAAAAAAGAGCACCGTAGAGAGGCAAAGTTAAAGGTCAAAGGTCAACATGGTTCAGAAATCAATAATGGATGCCTGTGATTTTCAGGGCCTCACGTTGCGCTGCGTTAGACACGGGCATGAATCTGTTACGGAAATCACAGCGTGGGATCAGGACCACTTCCAGAAATCACTGTCCATGAACAGGGTTCACTTTGCCATCCACACATGCAGACTAAAGCTCTGTCGTGCGAAGAAGAGGCCACATATTGACATGATCCGGAAATGTAGAATAAAGCGTTATCATGCAAAAGGTCAAACTGGATTCAAACAGACTGGGACAAGGTTTTGTGGTCAGATGAATAGAAATGTCCCATTCTTTTAGGAAATCTCCTCGCCGTGAACACCCGGCTTGTGTCGGCGCTCACTCCTACAGCTTGCATGTCTGATGATGTGAGGGTGCAGTAGTGACTATGCGGCGGCCTTGTATATCTCAGCCATACAATGCTAAACTGCATTCTGCATCTAACATCATGGCTTTATAATAGAAGAGCCCATGTGCTGGACTGGCCTGCCTTTTCTGCGTTCTATCGTGAAAGAAATCTTAGTTTATCAGATTTGCCAATCATTGCATTCTGTTTTTATTTACATTTTACAAAGTGTCTCCACCTTTTTGGAATTAGGGTTATAGATGGTTACACTGTCCCTTCATGTGTACAGGCATGCAAAAGCCCAAGTATATATATAAAAAAACAAAAAAACAATCATAAGCTCAGTCTGTTTGAGCCTTATGGTGCTCAAACAGGACAGAAATGTTCCAAAAGGCGAATAATACATTCACTATATCAATAAAATTACCAAAGCTTGTAACAGAGAGGCCACAGTAGGTTCATCCTGCTGCTGATTTATTCTGTCGAATATTAACCAACACTTAACAGCTCAGAGTCACAGCTCCTCTTCCTGCCCCGCCAGCATCCACGTAGCATCTTTTAAGCTAAATGTATTCATACAGCCAGAGTTTTTTTTTTTAATTGATCACATGACACTCATCCCCTCTCAGCTCAAAACGCAACAATATTGTTTTTATCGTTAAAAACAGATCTTTAAGGCAAACGTGAAACACCTCTCACACTGAAGGCGGGGAAACTTTGTGAAAGACTTCAAAATGAACATTTACAAACAATAAAACTGAACAATGAAATAAATATAATGTGCAAAGAAACTGAACTTTATTGTATATATTACATATAGTTCCTTTTTGAAGTGGCCCGTGTCGTATTGGAGACCGTCTCAGGAGGGACACAAGAGTCTAATCAATTATGACGCTGATCGTCCCAAAACCTTATGAGTGGGTTATTCTTAAGGCCTCCTTGAAAGTCTTGATAATTCAGTGTCGTTCTCTTTGTCCATCTCGTCACTTGCCTCTACCTTTCGGCATCACTTAAAAAGCTCCAAACGGAAATCCGCGCGGCAGTGTCTCTTCAAAGCCTCTAAAACGGAAGCGTGTGTCAGCCTGGCAAGCATACCTTCCCAGCAAACAGCAGTCCCACTATGGTGAAGAATATGGACAGTATGAAGAGCACATAGGAGGAGCCCACCATCGTGTTGTTGGGCAGCTTATATGGCTGTCCTCCAACCTCGCTGATGTAGAAGCCCATTGGGAATATGAGAGCAGCCATACAGAACAGGACCACTGTGGCGGGAAAGAACAAGAGAGAGAGAGAGAGTATTAAGTATTAAGTATCAACGCCCCCTTCTGGAACAATGATGGCCAACCAGCACTTTTTGTCTGAAGCTCTGGTGTGTGGAAAGATTCTGGAGAAGCTCAGCGAATGAGGAAAAAAAAAATGCAAATTATGATCTGGATTTAAAAAGAACAGACAGAGTGATTTTTCGGGATACTAAAGTTAGGAAAACAATTTGCAACAGTGAAGTTCAGCAGTTCTCACCCCCCTGTTTAACAAGACGTAGTAACATGCTTCCCCCAGTGAGAGTGAGACCTAACTCCTGCTTCAACACTCCCCTCTACAGACCAATTGTGCCACTTTTTTTTCTGAAAGAAAGAAAAACTGTCGTCTTCCGTCAGACCTCTCCAGCACCTCGTCAGGCCGTTCATTGACATCAGAGCTTCCCTAAAATGGCACGAAATCCCATGTTAAGCTAGGATCAGAATGTCGTTCTTTTACTCTTTGTTAACTATAACTGGGCTGACATTGCACTTAATGCTAAAAGTTTCAGCTGAACTTGAAAGCGACCCTGAAATTTGAATATATGGATTGTTTTTCTTGAGTCACTGGCCAAAAGACATTTATGTCGTCCTGTCGATGTCGATGGCGCTTCAAACCAAAAGAAAATTATGCAAATGATCTGCTCAAAGGCTTTTAGAAACTAGTCTGCTCGATGGGGATGTTGCTCTGATTCCAGTTCATTGGGTTATATGACGTGTACTCCACCGTCCATGCAGCTGTGGGTTCACTTACATCTGCGTAATTATGATTTCATTGAATCTTTAAGTGGTGTAATGACAGATTCAATGAAGTTTGACAAAAAAATAAATAAAACTTATGCCTTGTGTTTAACAATACATATGTTTCAAAAAGCATTGTTTATGCATTGATGAGATGCTTGCACCTCATCAGGCTTGAAAGATAAAAGGCACTCATGGGTTAAGTTTAATCAAAATGATAGATTTGCAAGTGGCCTTAAAATCGTAAATTTCCCCCACCGTCTGTAAAACTGGCGGTCGACGGATAAATAATTAACCCTACCCGCCCGGCTGACAGGACATCCTAAATACTTCCCTTTCATGAAACAGAAGAAGAGAGCTGTGAATAAAAAATGATGGTGGCAGTGAATACCTACTTCCTGTAAAGGCGATCCATCGGGCATAGCGAGTGGCCTCTTGGTGCCAGTGTGACATCACCAGCAGCCCGCAAGTGATGGTAAGAGAGATGATACCCAAGACGATGAAAAACAGCGTGGTGATCCACTCTCGGGGCAGCTGCGGGGGGATGCAGGTCCGGTGTCGGCCGTGGATGGTCTGGCACTGCCGGATCAGACCCACGGTCAGAGAGCCTGTGTGAAGAGCCAGAAAAACATTCCTTTTAGATCCTCTGAGCTGTCAGCTCCGCACACAAACCAGGAAAGCCAGCTTTTTTTTTTTTGTCAACACACTATGGTTATTACGGAACACACAGATTATTTATTGCTTTTAGGTGACTCACCGCTACTAAGCTGTGAAGTCTCAGGGGCTTTAAACATCATACAGAAAGAGTAACAATGTGCATTAGAGTAATGCACAAACAGCTTATAGCCTCCCTGTAGCTTAGACTTTGCACGCTTAATACGACTCCATAATTCCCAACAAAACATCATTTTTCTAATTGTTAACTGGCTGTAAAGCATGATGACCTCCCATGAGTCTGCCCGACAGTGACTGGAGGCCAAAGAAACCGGTTGGTATGGAAACATGGAGAGGAAAAGATTAATAAGTGACGTCAAACAGGTTCAGGGTTCTGGCATTAACCAACGGAGCATCGCGCACAGAGAGAAGCAGAAATGGTCTCCTGTCTCGTAAAGCCTTGTGGGTGCAGTGATGTCAGGTAGGAGGACCTCTGCCAGCAACAGACACAAACACCCGGAGCCCAGCAGAGACTGCATCTGCCCAACTCTGCATCCAGCTCGAGAACACAGCACTCGGGAACAATGCACCTCACGTAATGAGAATGGAAAAACCGCATAATGAAATCCTCCCACATGGTCATTTATTCATTTGTCTGTTTTCTTTTTCCCCCCCAGAATTATCTTCAGAAAGCAGTTAGTGCACAGCGAGAAGACGCAGGAGAGAAGCTTTTATACATTTTATGCTTTTATAAATTCAATCGGGGCAATTTAAACCCGCTGAGTGCAGGATTAACATAATTGTCACGTTGGCCAAAATTACAAGTAACCAATATCACAAAGAGTGCGAGAAAAAGATCTTCTCTTTTGGCTCTGAATTAAATAAAGCAAACTGTGTTTGAATAAAAACACAGCAATTAATAGCCCTCAGTTTGCATTTTGACTATTTGTTGTTTACAAACCAGATAATGTGGAAAAAAAAGAAGAGGACAAAGACCATTAAGTAACTACAAAAACATTCAGTTTCTATTTTCCACTAAACAGGAACAGAAAAAGTTGCTTGTACATCGTTATCTGCCTAATCATAATTATGCCTTAAATATCCTCCACCCGTCCCTACGCGTTTCTTCCCTTGTAGCAGACCATGGAAACATAATAAGCCTTTTATCTACACGTCTCATTTTTGAGCGACCATGAACACAGCAGATGGGTATGATAACCCCCGACCAGGCAGAAGGGAACATGAAGCCCAAACCACATCCTCTTGCAGGCAGACTTATTCCATCTCATACACAGGATATCCTGTTTCTCCTGAACACATCTCTTCATACCACAGGGTGGGGGGGGATAATGTAAAGAGTGCATTCATTTCCCTTCGAATTCCACACCGGACACCCAATGTGTCGATGGCTCTTGCCGTTTTGGAAAGTTGCCTTTGTTCTGTATGAAAATATGACGGAGAGGATGCCTTTCTCTGTTCAGATCAGTTCACTCATGTAGCACCACCTCGCAAAAAAAATGTCCACGCTGTTTAAAGAGAGGTAAACAAAGTCAGTACAAGCCCAATTGGATACATATCAGTTAAACCCAATGAATCGCGACTGATGAAACTTAAGGTGGCATAAACGTAAAAGGCAGTGGGATTTATAAAAACTGGATTTGTTTTCATTATAACAGTGTGGCGAAGGGTCGGGAAATTGCCTTAATGACTTCAGCATATTTAAGTGCACTCATCTAGAGGGGTTTCATCAAGAGTGCCTGATCATTTGCACGGAGCGCTGAACTCGGCTTGTGGCAGACACACTGTCGCACAATGACCCCAACTCTGATCTGCTGTGCCTCAAGGCACAGTTAACTGCCTTTTCCTCGTGGCCCACTTTGATCACAGCCCGTTCAAGTCACCTACTGCAATAAACCATCCACAGTTAGGCGAGAGGAAGAACAAAGGAGAAAGAATTTTCCTGAGAAATGGTTTGCCTTTGAAACAGCTTCTTTTTTGTTGTTGTTGTTGTTTTGTCTGTGATCTTAAAACGTAACAAGTAAAACATCAATTTAATATTGAGATTGCATAATGGATAAACTCCCATAATCCCTTTAGAAATAGATATACAGTTGTATCTGACGGTGCCTGCCTGGGGATTCTGGCTCCAGTATTTATTTGTCTACCTAATTGAAGCCACCAGCTTTGGCATCAGAAGCTACCCGTGGCCACATTGCATATATCAGAGGAGTTTGTTTCCCTTCATTTGCAGCGGCTGAACGTGGTAAAGCACGACACCACAAAAAAAAAAAAAAAAAAACATTAAAAAAAACACTAAACCCTTCTTACTTGCTTGTGAAATTGTAAGAGAACATCTTAAGAAACGCCACTCGGAATCATCAACATGAACTTTAACGCGACTACGAAAAAAATAAAGTGTACAGTGGATATCTAATGATTACTAATAAGAACTTATCAGAGTAAATCATATAGATTTTTTTTGGTTTTGTTTTGCTTCCAAGATTTACCTCTTGTAATTGTTTAAGAACTATCACAAGAAACTGTGCATGCGGAGCTTCAATTCTCCAGGTGGAAGGCATTACTCTCCCAGGAGGCCTAATTAAAAGTCACATGTTTTCAGTCCCAAACAACACTTCCTGCCTTCAGGTAATTACTCCTTGCCTAATGAGACCTAAACAACAGGCTTTTAGTGCCGTCATTTAACACCATCATTTATGACGAGGAACGGGAGGCAAAAAAAAGTTTCTTTTGTTCTTTTTTTAAAACTCCTTGTTAGGTGCATGCACAACAAAATATATCCAGAAATCATCTCTCAGCACAGCTGATACGTTCTTATCTCTGCTCCACTGCTGCGTTCAGACAGTTGGTGGAGAAGAACATCAGGGGAGCTGTGCATACTACACAGTATGGCCGTTTGTCTGTTGCATCAGTCTTAGTCAATGTTTAGCTTTGGACTTTGCATCTGAATATTACTTTACTGTACTAACAAGGGAAGCGGTGTCGTGTATATGTGGCATTCAGTCAGCACCTGTCTTAAAAACATAAACGTTGGCCTCCCACGGATGATAATTATAGGCTGCAGCATGATCTTAGTAGCGGAAACGTTTAATTTATGACGATCGATGCCGAAACGCTAACAAGTGTGTTCATAAAACATGTTCAAATCAAACGCTGCTTGGTTTAATGCAACACTACTGTTGTAGATTTGATCAGAAAACAATACAATTGCTCTTTTTCCTTCTTCCTTTTCTTTTTTGGCCATCGCTCTAGGCTCAATAATAAATAAGGGCAGGGTGAACACATGTCTTAGAGATTTTAGCAAGTTCATCAAAAAATTACACCTGAAACCTTTCATGTAAAAAAAAAAGTGCTAAGGACCATACACTGTGTACAAAAAAAATAATCAAACCAGGCGGCTTCAAGCTGCCTCCTTTCTAATGACCAGCAGGGGCCGACTCCTTTGCCAAGTGTGGGCTATAATGTGAGTATTTCATATTTTATAGAAAGGATGAACCCTCTGTGGCATCACCCACTGATAAGGGTTTTAAAGCTCTGAGTTAGGCATTTGGCCTTTGCTACGTTGGTCTCTCTGAAGCCAGTAGTATCCGTATAATTTAATGAATGAATGATTTGTTTTTTAATGGAAGTCTGTTGGAGCCAGAGCTTTGTTGGAGCCAGCACTTCGTGAATCTGTTGGAATTGCACTTAAAGGCATTGGTGTGTCTTCATGTCTGACAGCTGATGAATTGAAGTCTATAGAGAAATGAACCAACAACAATGACTCCAGCAAACACTTTCTTAATAAATCTATGCTCTCATTTGCCAGTTTCAATACTTCTTCAATACAGTATGTTGTGGTTCTTCTTCTTCTTCTTCTGTGAAACCTTGGGGCCTGGCATATGTGCACGACGTTACTTAGACTCACACTCCCCATGCGCTACCATGCAAGAACTGCTCAGTAACGTTTTGAGGAACAAAACAGAGCTGTCCAATCTTGCACTCTCCCCAGATCCCAATATGATCAAGCATCCATAGGATGCGAGAGATCAAGCCTGATTCAGGTAGGCCCCAAAGGAGAAATATTTATCAGTAAATAAATTCTAATTGATGGGGAATTTTAAATTTGAAGACCAAGGACTTCTCCTTTAGACATATATAATAATAACGTGGCCAATCGGTGTGACAATATAAAATCATTTGTAAGGTTTTGAGTGCTGCCATGTGGCCTCGATAACTGAAATTGAAGGACTACCCACTGGAACTCTTCAATGACCTAACGTATTAAACAAAAAGACAGGTCCTTGGTCGTGGCCTGACCATGGATCAGGATCTAGGGGTTACCAACCATGTTTAAAGCGTCTGAAGAGACAGAAGAACATGCCAAAGGACTAATCTGGGTAACACAGTCCCTGCAGTGAGGCGTGGTGGTGGCAGTATCATGTTATGGGCCCCTCGGCTCATCTAAAGTAATGAACTAACAAATGAAGTACTTAACAACAAGCACACTTTCACAACAACACGTTTTCGAACTTCTGGCTCGGTTGACTGCAAATGTTTTCACAAAATGTACTTGTCCTCCCGGTGCCATCTAACTTGTGGCGAAGCTACAACGGGACAAAGTGTCATCACCCTACCAGCTGATTCTCCAGTGTTGATCCAGTCCGAGTTGACGATGCTGGCGATGGCAAAGATGTCTGCAGCGAGGAAGAGACATCCTGATATCACGGTGAGTTTATCCATGTCGGTGGACACAGGCTTGGTGTCAAGAGTTTTGAGACTCGGTCTCACATCTTTACATAAGGTAGACGAGACATGTAGAAGATTCCCGCATGTGGACCCATCCTGTCGGCCAGTGATGCCCCGACCTGCTGGATCTTCTCCAGCTTCGGAGGAGCGCCTCTCTGGCTACATGGATTACCTAATTCTGCCACATCCCAGTTGTATTCAAGAGGGGACAAAGACAGAAAATTCCACTAGGAATTGAGTTTGTATACTTAATTCTATGTTTAATCATCCAGCGATGTAAACATCTTCGGGCATGCATTCGACTTATTTCCTGAGTTTGCATGAATCCTCCGAGCTCTCTCCCCCATATGGAAACGTTTTCTTTCCTCCAGACCAGCGCAGACGGGAAACGCCGCCCCTTCTTACATAAAAAAGCGCTTTTTTGTCGAGATTAAAATCTCCACGCACAACAGCTCAATCCCCGTTTCTTAACCGCGGGAATGCAACTCTATTCTCTACCGAGCCGCGCTGTCCTCTCGCAGTGTGCGAAAGTAAAATCCAGTCAGTTTTCGTCTCCATGCCTGTATAATGGGAAACTCTCGCGAGAAAATACGCAAATACCAGGTTTCCCCGTACCTTTTGCATCAGCATAGTATGTGCAGAAGGAATTCGCTCCGGTTTCCAATCACAGCGAAGTTACACACTCCCTCGTGCATGATCAGCAGTTTCAAGACTGACGTGCTTGTATGGACCGGGTCGTTTTTTGCAAGTCTTCATCAATGCATCACGCCTCCTCAGATTCTTGGAAAAGTAGATACTTTACCTTTCATTGTTTTTGTGCATTTCTGTGTTGTTGGCTTGATTCTTACTTCTTCAGATTTGGTTAAAAGTTCCAGACAAAGGGAGTTAGAAGACCCTCGGGTCAAGCTAAACTAATTTTTAGTATCCAAGACACAACACACCAGAAACTCTGTTAAGGTAGATAGAATTTATTCCTTATTTTACATCAGCTATACAGTTAATGTGGACAGATGAGTGAAGTGCAGTACTGACCTGAACATATGCTGTTGCAACACCTATAAATACCCAGTGGTGTCATGACATATTTCTCAGAGCAGCAGCATTGCAAAAAACAACGATCTGTTTATGTTCATATGTCGAGGAAACAAATTGAGCTTTGCCATTAATCAAGGTACAATACGAGGTGGGTGGGGGGGGGGTTTAGATCTCGTCCACAAAGGGTGTGTTGACGAGGTTGCCGCTGGATGCCATGGTCTTCTTACCAGTCACGAATTTCTTGGCAGCCTGGAAGTGGCGGGAACAGAAAAGAAAAAGTGCAAACATTAAAAGCAAATCGTAGAGAAGTGTTCGATCTTTCCCAGCTGTGTACCGATTAAACCAAAAGTCTTACATTGGCAACATCAGTCAAAGAGACGTTGTCAATGTTTTTGGAGATTTCTTCAGGAGAGTGGTAAGATCCACTGGCCAGAGCCTGAGTGCCCATGGCCTCCAGCAAACCCTCCGAGGTTTCCAGAGACATCAGGAACTGACCCTTTAACTGGTTCCTGTAGAAAAGAGACAAGCTCGTCACCAGCCGCAAATTCTAACGGGGGAAACCATTCAACTTGATGAGATTTGGTGGTCAGTTTATCACTTCTAGGAGAGGATGAAACACTCTGCAGCTCTGATGTGCAATTCTGCTAAAACTGTGTGAAAAGAAGCATCTTTTCACCGCAGGCTGTGTGCAGGGCTATTTTTAAACCAACACCTTGCTGGGGTCAAATCACACATTCAGTGTACGGATGCATGAGTAATCTCAAGTCTTATTGTACGTTCAAGTAAGAATTAATTCTAAAAAAAAAAGACTGAGCTCTTTCTTTAACTGCCTCTCAACATGAACATAAATTTAGTGGAGCCCAGAGAGAGAGCGTGGCCTTTCCCAGATAGCAGTGTCAGTGTATATATTCAATTGAAAATCCTGTATTTGTCGGCCTCCTAATTTCTAACATTTCATTTCTCGGTGCACTGTGTTTCTGTGTCTCTTACTTGGCTCGAGTGAGGTCAGCAGCTGTGACTCCACCATCAGCAACAGCCTTCACCTGAGCCAGAGCAGCCTTAATGACCTAAAGAGACCGAAAGTGGAGTCGTCACCTCAGAGAGATTTGTCAAGTTTTTGTGACGCTTTGGTTACTTTGTTAGGATAAGATAACAAACTGTCTGTCGCAACTATATCATACTCACATCACCAGCTGCTGCAACCTGCGAAATGGTGTAGACCCCAAACAGACCAGAGTCTGAGTAGCTTACATTGAAAGCGCTCGCCTGTTAAGAAAAGAAAGAAAAAATAAATGTGTTTTGATAGTTTACATTAAGTTCTTCAATAGCTGTGTAAACTATTTTATAGATTATATTACAAACTGACTGCCACTCACATCAAAAGGGTCAGCAGTTGCCTTGGCAACCCCCTGGATCAGTTTGTTGTTGACACCCAACCCCCTCTTGATGTGGGGACCAGCTCCCAGTAGGTGCTGCAGAACACTGAAGGCCAGAGCTTCGCTGCTGCCCGCTGCTGCCGACTGGCTCACCACGGCTGAATGGACCAGTCTGTTGGTGTTGAGCTCACGGACCTCACCTGGAGACGAGACAGGGAAATGACCAGGTTTAGAGTTCTGAATCTCATGCTGGCGCTAAAAGTTTTTTTTCCATTTTTAATCTGTCAGCTCAGCTCAGCTCAGCTCACCTCCACGATACTGAGCTTTGGCCCCTGTTGTTCCTGTTCCACTGCGGATGTTGAGGAATTGCTCGCCCACTTGCTTCAGCACAGCATGATTAACCCCTTGAGCAAAGATGAACATCGGAATTACAACTGAAGCTTTGACCACTTACGATAAACCTGGGCATGTCGCTGAGGCGTTAATGCCGTCATAAGGCCACATCGTGGGTGGTTACATCTTAAAGTGATACTCCGGAGTAGATTCAACCTGGGGTCATTTGAACCGTGACATCCAGCCAAGTAGCCCACCCGCAGTTTTTCCGATATTGGCTGAACATCAGCTGAGTTACTGAGTTATCCCGAATAGCTTAGTACAAGCGCTAATGGAACCTGTTCCGTATCTCCAAAATTACCACACTAAAATCACACGCCATGACACCAAACTTCTACAGTAGTACAAATATGGTCTGTACTCACAAAACAATGCATTTGGAAGTTTGAAAATAGTCCAGGAGTTTATTATTATCAACACAAGCCTGATAGCTTTTCTGCTGCTAAAGCTGCATCGACATCACTTCTGGGAGCTGGGAGCTTCAAAGTAAGATGAGGGTTGATCTACTACTGTAGACAACAAAGTATATGCTATATTCTACATGTTTTTTTATGAAATTTTATATTGTAGAGTTGTGAAATTATTTTATCAATGGAGAAATGAGCAGCCTTGCTTTGTTGTCTACAGTAGTAGATCAACCCTCATCTTACTTTGAAGCTCCCAGCTCCCTGAAGTGACGTCGACACAGCTTTAGCAGCAGAGAAGCTATCAGGCTTGTGTTGATAATAATAAACTCCTGGACTATTTTCAAACTTTCAAATGCATCGCTTTGTGAGTACAGACCATATTTGTACTCCTGTAGAAGTTTGGTGTCATGGCATGTGATTTTAGTGTGGTAATTTTGGAGATACGGACCAGGATCCATTAACCCTTGTACGAAGCTATTCGGGATAACTCAGTAACTCAGCTGATGTTCAGCCAATATCGAAAAAACTGCGGGTGGGCTACTTGGCTGGATATCACGGTTCAAATGACCCCAGGTTGAATCTACTCCGGAATATCGCTTTAAAAAAGATGCTATTTTCTCCAAATACAATAACCTCTCTTACCTATTCCAACGAGAGCCATTCTTGCACTCGTGAAGTGGTTTTGGACAAACTGGTGAAGCTGAAAATGAATTACAAGCATCACAGAAACAGTTTAAATGGATACAGTACAGTATATTATGACTACCAAGTCTTAAAATACTCACATGTTCCGACTCGATGTAGTCAACCATGTGGTCGGGGCAGTACAGTGAGTTACACAGGGCGTTCTTGTAGGCTGCTTGATGTAGACCCTCAATCACACCTGGAAAAAGAGAAGGATTTCACTGGGAACTCCACCACAGTGGTGGTGAAAGTAAAAAAAAATGTTCTTTGTCATACAGAAAATAATTATTATTTGGTGTACCTGCCTGACACCTGCTAATGTAAATTATAGACACATTCTGGCACCGACTTTGCATACGAGCAAGGTTTTAATGAACAACACTTTGCCTTTTGGACAGCCCTTTCTGATATACTCCTGTGAGAAAATGATCCTCCATCTACACTTAATTAAACAGCAAAGTGGCATCACTGATCACAAGAGTGGGGATGCAAATGATCAAGTTTTATCCTCATTCTTATTTTCAGTGGAAATTTGATTTTTTTTATTTATCTTTCTTTAAATCCTACCTATCTGGGGACTCAGTTTAGCCTGTGCTTTGTCCAGCTTTACTCTCGGCGCGAGGTCTGACACCTCCCACGGACGAAACTCTGGGGCCGTTGTCACGTTGATCAAGAACTCCATCACTGTATCACTGCGGAGGGGGGGGGGTTGTGATTATACAGAAATCACAGTTTCACCTCATTAAAGAGGACATGATATTGATATCAATGCAAGCTGAAAACAAATACATTTCTTTCTTTAAATACTAATATTTAAAACATGTCTAGTCCTAGAACTACAAACATGGCGGACACACTCACACGTCATCTCTCAAGCAGTCGACGGTGTACGTCATATTCTCTCGGGATGAAGTCACGCTGCACAGAAGCATGCAAATGTAAAGATCAGAATACTGAACAGTTGTAACAACCGCCGTCCCTTCCAGGTAAAAACTTTTCATGGGAGACTACCGACCTCAGGCTGCCACCGACTGCCTCAACACCACGGCAGATCTTAAACGCCGACGCACCTTTGGTTGTCTGAGAAGTTGAGAATCCAAGTCAATATCAAGCTGAGACAGAAATGAACATTTACACTGACTAATAATTCTCTTGAATACACTCAGGATGTGCTGGATGTAAGTCCTTTGTCGGTGGTTTAGAAGGTGATTAAATGACCTATTAAATTACTCTAGCGCTGATGAAGACAATACTGATTGCAACAGGGGGCAACAGGCTGCGTTGAAGTTTCATACCAGATTGGAGGCCAGTCTGACAAGGTGGGTAACCCCCTGGTTCTCCAGGGTCTCATAACGACAGCCTGCCTTGACAAAGACGCCGATCTTGGAGGCTGGGGAATAGTTCTCCAGGGAGGCGATCACCAGTCCACTGGGCAGTTTGCTTACCTGGACAGAAGGACACATGCAGCGTTGTCCTTTAATTTCGTTCCATGTAGAGGAAATAAACAATCTGCTAAACCATGTAAGCCAGTGACATTTAGTTTAAAAATCTAACATAATCAGCACAGAGACAATGGCAAAAGCCTCAAAAGAAATTATAATAAATCCATTCTCAATCCAAAAGTCACACTGCCTGTCTGCCCCAGCACAGCAGTTCTTGACACCAAACCTACATGGACATCCTGGTAGGAGTGCGTAGCCCCAGGAGAGAGCTTGAGGCCAGCCAGCGGCTGGTCAAGGGACTGGCCTTTTCTGGTAGCTGCATAGAACCGTTTCTGTGGAGAAGAAAGACAAGTCAACAACCACTAACCTGCACATCCTGAGGCTGAAACCCAGTGACTTCCACCTTACGGGCAGCCTGGGCTGCGTAAAGCCTTGTCTGGAAAAACAGAGAACATGGGAAGGCAGGACATTACAGCTAATGTGTTGCTGGCTCATTGGCTGACGCCAGGACAGTGTGAGAAGTATCACCTCAAATTAGAGGCCCCAAGATTTTTAGCCAGTGACCTTTACTGGGAAATATTCCAGTAGGTAAGGATTCAAGGATTATTTATTGTCATTTCGACACGTTAAAAAAAAAAAAAAGGGTCAAACGAAATTAGTTACTCTAAGCATTGGACACGATGCTACCATATACTTCCCACAGTGCAATGCAGCTGAGACTAAGCTCGGCTGATATATTATTACCTTTTCAAATTAAATATAAATGAAAAGTTTCACTTAACTAGACATGACATAATCTTATAAATTGGTTTGTAATTTTTGTCACATCAGTTTAAGAAGACAATGTGGTGACGGGTTACCACAGTAACTCCAATTGGCAGGTAGGCTCTAAGTGTGACCAAAAACATACATACATACAGTAACGAATATTGGACACGCCACCCATCTTTACATCTGACTACACAGTGGGTCTGCTCCTTTTCCTAGAGGAAAAACAATTCCTGGCAGGAGGAGAAGTCACCTTAAAACAGCCAAGATCTGTCAGAACAGTCAAGACAACAGTGTCAGAGTGGGAAAATGACCGGCAATCATTTGCTGGTTAATGTACAGGGTAGACTGAAACATATTCAGTCGAGTCAATGGCGATTTATCCATTTAAGAGCACACAGTTGCTTGGCAGTCAAAAAAACCCTGCCATGTTTGTATCAGTCGTGTGATCAAGATTGTTGTTTATGCCGTCTGTGCCAGTGAATCTGAGAAGGGCATGTTGCGTATGCGATAGCTCATGTGCTATTTAACAAGTGCGTGGACTACGTCTACTTTGTGCACCACCGGCTTAAAAATGGTGAAGTCACAATGACAATCCAATCATAAGCCAAACTGTCCGATCAGATAGTAGATGGCCTGTTGTCCTGATCTTCACTGCTGACCCCAAAAGTAAAGTAGATTTTCAAGATGGACAATGGTGCAGGTGTTTCTGCGAGTGAGGTGGGTTATATTTGAGGACGCTATGGAAAACAATGCTAACTATTTCATGTGCTGTGTAAATATGAAGCACGCAGGAGCTTTTCTGGCATTCTGAGGTAACAGTGATTGATATGCACATCCTTAATTTCAAGGAAACCTTTTCATTTGGCCCAAATTTATTGTTAATGTAGTGTTTTATGGATGTGTACATGTAAGCAGCATCGTGAACTTCAAACTATACATATGTACAAATACGGTATATTACCTTTGAGCAACAGTAAAATAAGCGCACATTTAATGCATATAGAGTACAATAAAAGGTAACCATTATACTCAATAACATAATCAAAAATTCGTACTTGTAACTCAGACTTACACATCGGATGGGAGCGTTGAGTTTGAATGAGTTTAGTTTTTCCTTTGTGTCCGCACATGGGTGTTCAGATAGGCTTCTCTGTTTTGTGTTTTCACAGTGTTTTTGTACGACTTCAAAACGTTTTGTTCAAATTAAAATGATTTTCTACACATTCGCAGATATTACATTAATTTAACAGACGCTTTTATCCAAAAGAGACTTACAAGTAAGGCACACATTAGGGGACTATTTGGGGTTCAGTCCTTTGTCCAAAGATACTCCAACCTGTAGACTGAGTGGTTGAGCAATGAACCAGAAATCCTCTGACTGAATCACTCCTGAGCTACAGCTGCCCCTCTCTCATGGAGATGTATTTTACAGGGGGATGGAGCTTGATTACCAACTAGAAATATTGGAAATATTTGCAACATTATTATTAACATTAACAATAACTAACTAAAGGATCTGAGAGGCACAGAAGACTTTTAAACGAAGGAATCCCTGATGCTGTTATACTGCTCTTGTAGACTATATAGAAAATTGATATTATAATATTTCACTTTGGGTGAAATAATAATAATAACCCCACAACAAGATCTATTTAACCTCTATTTTGAAGGTTTCAATTAAATGTGCTGATGTGGTTTACCCAACATGGATGAGGAGATCTTTCAGAGCTCACTAAAATGTTGTCTAGAAATATAAATGATCTTCTGATTATATCATGTCTGCTTTAAAGCTGAGGCTGGGATTGGGCATTAAATATAGTCAGAAATCTCATGGTTGGGCTTTATTCTGCTTGTTCAGTCTTGGGATTCGATAGGGTCTCAACTATTACACACAAAAATGACACGAATTAACAAATTTACAGAAGAGAAGTAGGAAGCAACCAACACAAGTGTCAGCTGTTTAGTTGGGAAGCTGTATCTTGTCTACATACGCGAGAAGCTAGCGGCTAGCTGTCAACTCAAATGTAAAGTAGCCAGAGCTGTCGCTGCCTGTGTTAAGTGACTGTAGTTTTATGGTTGCCAAACGACGTGTTCAACGACTCGATATGTATGAGTGTTCATGATGTAACCTTCTCAGGTGGTTCAACTCAGGTTAAGCGTCATGCCAAGCTTTAGCAGCCTGCTTCCTCGTCTGCTCCCCATCACAACTTCTCCGGAGACGACCCATCTTTTTTCCTTTATTTTTTTTATCTCGTCCGACAAATAACCCAATGAGCGACGCCGCCAGCTTGAGTGAGTACGAGAGTGGTCCGACCACAAATAGGCAGCGTACATCAACAGAGTTCTTACCGATAGCTTACTGATTCCTCGGATCCCCTTCATCTCCCCTCTCTCCTTCAGCCAGGACGACGAACCAATATGGCTGACTTGAAAGTGCCCTACCCAGAATGCACAGCGCGTTCCTCGCTCGCATCGGAAAAGAAGCAAATGAGTGCGCGCGCGCCCCCTTTAGTCTCAGGGGCGAAGGGACTGCGCGACTATCTGTAGTGCAAACTTTCGAGTGGATTTAGGTATTTATACTCCTATGAAAAGTATAACAGGTGTTTTGTCCTCATTGTCCATTTTCGAATTAGTTTATGTCTCATTTATGTTTCTTTATATCTTATTTGAGTAATTTGTTTTTCTTCATAACAGGTTTCTTTTGGTCGATCATCTGGTTCATTTTGCGACTTTGTCATTTTGCATGTCACTGTGGCCTTTTTATGTGTCTAGATTAGATTGTTTAGATTGTTTTACATCTTTCTGTGGTAGTTTAGTCTGTTTCTGTGCATTATGTTTATTTGTGTGTGTTTCCTTTTCATATTTCAATTTCTGGGATTTGGGGATAAAACAAGGGGCCACTGTCTTATCCCGGAGCATAAAGAGATCTTTATCTTCATGTATTTTTCCATTGCATACTTTAAATTTTCCTATCATATTTCTCTTATAAAACCAGTGGCCCACTTCAAACTGAGATTAATTTTAATAATCTGTCCAATAATAACCTGTTACCACATTTCTTTTTTTAAAATTCAAATGTCATACAATTGTTTTTATTTTGAAGAATTTCTCAAATATAACTTGCATTAAAGTAACATAACATCCATCTATGTCCTATGTATTACAAATTCCTTATGTATTTAATCTGTTATGCACACTCTGACCAGAGGAAGAAAAGCATTTCCTGTCATTTCATTTGAGGTGCCCAATGCGCATGAGCAAAACCACAACCACACACGTGGGGTGAACATTTGAACTCGCTGCATGCAGGATAGCTTACCGAGTTTGTAGCTCTAAAAAATACATTTAAAAGCAATATATCTCGAGTCTTGTTGCCCTTTTACAGCCAAGTGAAAGAAAAATATTCCTCCGTGAAGCTTTTCGCCGAGAGGGCCGGAAAAACAACCCAAAATGGTGAGTTTTGTACTCTGTGACGAGCAAGCTAAAAGACCAGCTAACTGTTAGCAAGCGTGTTAAACTACTGAGCGCGGTAATCTTACACTCAAGAAAATATGCGTTTATTTGTCTTTCAAGTGGCTTTAACTCGGCTTATTTGGTGTTACGTTTTATGTTTGTGCTATGACCAGACTGAAGCCGATGTGAACCCGAAGGCCTACCCGCTGGCCGACGCCACTCTGACCAAAACCATCCTTGACCTGGTACAGCAAGCCTCCAACTACAAACAGCTGAGGAAGGGGGCCAATGAAGGTGAGAAAACTACACAATATTATTTAAGTTCGTGTGATAAGATACTGGTAGGTAGCTCAAACGTTTAGAGGCGATGTGTTCTTAACAAAGGCTATGGGGAGTGACGTACTATAACCATCTGCAGTACACAAAGCTATACATCAGGGCTACCCAAATCCGGTCCTCGAGGGCCGACGTTCTGCAGGTTTCAGATGTTTCCCTGCTTCAACACAGCTGATTCAGATGAAATGGAGCTCTTCAAAAGGTTGTTAAACCAGCTGATGAAGCATCGATCTGAATCAGGTGTGATGGAGCAGGGAAACATCCAAAACCTGCAGGACGTCGGCCCTCCAGGACCGGATTTGGGTAGCCCTGCTATACATCAACTGATGTAACATCTTGAATGTTTGCAAAACCATCGGAAATACGGTGACCAAAAAAAAAAGAGCTTCTGCTTGTTTAGATAATATATATTTTGTGTGTTTACCGTACTCTACTTCTTTTCCAGCCACTAAAACCCTGAACAGAGGCATTGCAGAGTTTATCGTTATGGCTGCCGATGCTGAACCACTCGAGATCATCCTCCACCTGCCACTGCTCTGCGAGGACAAGAACGTCCCGTATGTGTTTGTCCGCTCCAAGCAGGCGCTGGGCCGGGCCTGTGGGGTGTCGCGCCCCGTCATCGCTACCTCAGTCACGATAAAGGAGGGGTCTCAGCTCAAGCCGCAGATTCAGTCTGTTCAGCTGGCTATTGAGAGACTGCTGGTGTGATTGCTGGTGTGTTGTGTTATTGTGACTAAATCTCAAGAAAACGGATGGATCTCTTATTTGGGTTGTCTTATGGTTGATTTAAAGAAATTGTGTTTTGCACAGCAAAATTCAGATGTTTTTCTTTTTTTTAAGGCTTGTGGTTCCATTTCTGTGTATCGCAATGTCGAACCAAAACTTGTTTCCTATTAAACAATTTTTTTTTTATTAAAACCATGTAATTTCTTATTTATTCTTATCATTTTACATGTAAGAAGTCTTTTGTAATAAATTGAGAGAAGTAGAACATTTATTATCTAAATTATGTGCATTTAAGAACCGTTTCCACATTCATGGCAGTGAGTTTTACCTTGAGGCACTCAGTGTTTTTTTTTTTTTTTTGCAGTTCAGCTCTTTTTATGTTTTTTCTGACAGAGTTGAGACGATAGCAATGGATACAGTGAACATCTTTATGGCAGCCATGATTTGTTAAAGGGTGTGTGGCATGTTATCTAAATTAATGTAAGCAGAATTAAAATTCCAGGAACACTTACTGCTCATCAAATAGAAATAGTAGAAACAGGAGTTTACAGCTGTCTCAATGCTTGGTTTAAGTGTGATATAAGCTGGAGAATCGAGAAAGACTTGGATATGGGGTAATTGCATTTTATGTAATTCCCCAAAATGACAGCTCAGATATAACACTATATATATATATATATATATAATTTTCTGTCGAAGCAAACAAAAAAAAAAACTTGTAGACATTGATTTACTAAACTCGTTATTTCTAATTCTGACTTCCGTTTCCCGAGGTACATTGAACGCAACGTTAGAACAGACCTTTCCCGTTTCCCCTCAACCTACCGCAGTGTTTACAAAACTTTGCAGCGGCTCTTGAATGCCTCTCAAATTCTGCTTAATTGGGACTGTAGCTCGAACTTTGTACCAAACACACCAGTTCACTCGTCTGACGCTGAGAAGCGGAAGCAATGGCCGAACCTCCTGTAATCATATGGGAGCATGAAGTGGGGCGCCTGCTGCAGTACAGAGACCTGATCCCTCGTCTGGAGGACGCTTTGGGGAAATTCTCCAAACGGGACAGTGCAGAGGTGATCCAGCCTGTGCGCACCGCCGTGCCAATGCAGAAACACAACGGGTAGGCCTGCATTCTGCTTCAAAAAGTAGCTCATTAAACATTAACACAACTGACAGACTTGTGTTCAGATGGTTAAATAGCGTTGTTGCTCATGCGTAATGTGGATACGTTCTGGCTCTGTGAGAGTGCATGAGTACGCGCATGAGCGTGTTATATTTCACTATGTTCATCTCATTGGGCACGCAGTGTCTGTGTGTGTGTGTTGTGTTTTTTTGAGAACACAAAGTGTGCTTTTGTATTACTTTGTTATTGATTTATTTGAGAGCACGTCACGTGTGCGAATGTTTAGACCTGAGGTCCGTTTCACGAAGCAGGTTTAGTGAAAACTCTGAGTTGGTTAACCCTGAAATGAGGGAAACTCTGAGTTTTCCGTTTCACAAAGGGAGGTAACTCAACCCCGAGAAAGAGGGGTAACTCTAGCCTGTTTCACAAAGAGAGGTAACTTAACCTCTGGTCAGTTACCGTAGTAACAGACTCTGAACCTAACCTGGTGGGGACCAGGTTTTCCTCAAGAAACCTTGAGTTTCTTTCTGTCTCCGCCCTCTTTCAGCCACACACGCCATTTGTTTCTGGAACCGAAAACTCAGGGTTTTCTATCTCAGAGTAGATCAACTCAGAGATCAGGAATAGACTCAGAGTTGGTTGAACCTGCTTTGTGAAACGGACCCCTGCTGTGAACTACTGTTGACTATTACTGATGAGAACGCACACAACCTGTGGATATGTTTTGTGTTAATAATGTTGTATTCGAGAGATACGTTCTTTTGAATGTTTGTGGAGGTGTAACACTGTTGAAAATAAATTTGGCACACCCAATGTCTTTTTTTCTGGCTTCACCAGTGCATAAACAGACTGTGATTGGATGATACTCTGTTACCTTTCAGCTTCATGGGGCTGATGCCCACATACATGGAAAATGATGGCGTCTTGACCACAAAGTTTGTGTGTTTCTACAAGAGGGAGCATGGTTCCAGTTTGCCAGCTGTTCAAGCCACGGTGGTGCTGCTGGACCCAGAGTATGGAAATGTCAAGGCTGTGAGTTAAACTGGTGCATGCACCAATAGCTAACGACCAATGACACAGACCACCACTACCGTTCAGCTCCAGAGGAAGCTGTTCGAGTGAAACATGCACGTCCCTCAGTTTTACACTGACATGTTTCCACCCTGCAGGTCATGGATGGGGAGGTCATCACAGCCATGAGGACCGCTGCAGTCTCAGCCATCTCTGCTAAGGCACTTCTGTTGTTGACATTTTGAACAATGAGTTTTTTTTTAAAAATCTTGCACCATTGTTTTAACATGGAATTCTGGTTCTGTCTCTGTGTACTACGCAGCTGCTGATGCGTCCGGGCGCAGAGGTTCTGGCCATCTTGGGGACTGGCAAACAGGCCCTAAGTCATTATAATGTCTTCACTGAAATGTTTTCATTTAAAGAGGTATATGTAGGAAAAATATGGACGATATTACCTGATATTACCTAAGCCTGTCAATTTCTAGATTACATTTTCATTCCGATTTTTAGTTGGGTCAATTCTTCACTCTGTCTGTACAATGTTGGAAAGCTTAACACATCAGGTGAGGTTGTGGTGGAAGGACTCAATGGATACACAGATGATGCCACACTTGTTTGAATGCTGCATAAAGTAAAAAAAAGAAAGTTTCTCGGTATGGGCCTCATTTTGTAGGAGTTTTCAAACTCACACTTTTGTCCAGAATCTCAACTTTCCCACCGGTTACTTCCGATTCTTTGATACGCATGGCCGTCTTGAACCTCAGGTGCGGGTGTGGAGCCGCACAAGACAGGGAGTGGAGAAGTTTCTCCACTCAGTCGGAGGCTTTGCGAAGGGATGTGGTTCGGTGGAGGAGGCGGTGAGGGGAGCAGACGTCATAGTGACAGTAACTGGGTCTACTGAGCCGGTGCTCTGTGGTCAGTGGGTGAAACCAGGAGCTCACGTGGCAGGTAAGAAGAAATCCTGTACCCACAGAAACAAAATCAAAACTGGAATTCTGTTAAGATTGAGACTTTAGGTTGGGAAGGCGGACGTTTTCACCGCCGCTCTACTTTTGCGGAGCAGCAGTGGGAGCATGCAGGCCAGACTGGCGGGAGCTGGACAACGTGCTGATGAGGGAGGCTGTCGTTTACGCCGACAGCAGGGAGGGGGCGATGGCCGAGTCTGGTGACATCATCCTCTCTGGGGTCCGTCTCTTTGTTCTGACCAGCTATCTGGAAGACTGAGCTTTGTGTGACTGACTCATTTGCAGAGTATGTGGAGAAGGTATGAGTGTGCATCTCTGGTTTTCAGGCTGAGGTGTTTGCAGAGCTGGGAGATGTCATCAATGGGACAAAAGCTGCTCACAGAGAGAAAACAACAGTGTTCAAGTCCCTCGGTAAGTCCAGCAGCTCACGGTTTGGTATGAGGTTTATTCTTAAAACTCAGCGTATTAAACAAGCTTTCAAGACGATCAGTGACTTCGACTTGTTTTGTCTATCTACAACGACAGGGATGGGAGTTGAAGATGCAGTGTCTGCTAAACTGGTATTTGACCAATGGACGGCCCAAGCCCACAAACTGTGAGGAGGCCTTGTTCTCGCTTCCTGACATCTTAGATATTCCTTCATATCACACAAAGTGATAAAGAAATAACATCCCTCAGTCTTAACAGACCGAGTTGTCAAACACTGGATGTAACAGTCCACAGAACTTTCTGTATAGAGCTGAAATGAAAAGTTGCATAAACACAAGTCAGAGTTTACCTGTGAGCCTCAGTACAGATGAGTTTGATTGGAAAAGGTTTTTTTTAGTCCGATATTGGGTAGTCTGATTGAAAATGCTAACTAAAAGGCTGAGTTTGATGTTTGATGTGAGCAGGCTGTGGAATAAAGAAACTATTCACAAGAAAGTATGAACCGAATGTGTCAAGCACAGGAAATATACAGTACCGCAACATTTTCTTTTTCTTAAATGAATTTATTTGCTTTAAAAAAAAAAAACAACAATCATATTACTATATGAAAATTAAACCACATTTAGTAAGAAAGCAAATCAAAGCTTACACTTCCTTTGTGCCTCGAAACGCTGACAAAATATTGAGTCCAGATTTAGTGGTTTCTTTTTGAAGCACGCTTTCGAGTTGATCGACGCTCGCTTCAAAATAAACTGCTCAACTTCATATCGTACAACATGTTCAGATGAGTTCCGGCCTTCAAATATTACTCCGCCGGCTCAAAGACTTCATAAAACACAGTGATGAATGGGGTCCAATTGAAACGGTGGCGCGCCTTCGTGTCAACATGATCATCGTATAAAAGTCTTCGTGCTCGGAAATGGTGTTCCGAGCACGAATTTGGTGAAAACTAGACGTGATGGGTACAACTAAAGAGGTCAAGACTGAGTGAGCACGGCTAATGCTGGCTGCACATGTACCTTCATGTGTCAAGTTATAAAAATACTGTGCGAGTTCAAGGGACTTAAGTGTGGACGACGCATCAATATAGAAAACTTTTAGGAACAAGGTAATTAGCTGATGAATATATAGCAGAAATGATTTACATCCTGCTCACTGCACTCCAGGAATTACACTGTCTCAATTCCTGCTACAATTCCTATTAGTCCTTAAAGGATTAAGCTGGTTACTAGTGACTGCATGACATCTTGTACAGGTTCAAACAAATACAAAGGGAGGAGAAACAACCTTTTAGTGTTGATACAGGGACAAGAAGAATGTGACCGTTGACTGAGTTTTGGCATCACTTCAGTCGAGTCGGATGACACGTGTAAACAAAACGGTCCGTCAATCACAGCTGGCTAGAAACAGACAATGATAAAAGGAAAGCGTCTTTTTTTTTTTTTTTTTTTAATAGAAAATATACATTTGTCGATCAAAGTGAAATTTTGTCAAGGCAGCAGGAATCTCTTAGTGTTTAGGGGAAAGAGTGCAGTGCAATACTTCTCTCTATAGCTACATCTTTAGTTACTTCATGACGAATTTGTGTTTCAAGTAGTGTTTCTTCACCGCGTCGCAAGGAAAATGACATCAACGTTTTATCGGAAAAGCCTCCCACTCACTCCTTAGTTAACCCCAGATAGCGAATCACATCTCCCACCCTCGCACTCCCCAAGGCTTTCGCAAAATTGGTGTTATTTCACACGGCCTGAAGGGACCGAACAGATGTGAGCAACCAGAAACGCATCCGACTAAAACGTTTAAAAAAAAAAGTAAAATTAAAAACAATCTTAAATCTGTAAATTCCTTTCAGATGGATATTTGATCTACCATAGCTTCTATGTGAGCAAGGACACAGGGTGAAAAGATATTTGTGGGAACCCAGCCATCATCTCCTCCCCTCCGAGTGGGCGAGTTCAGACTGCAACCGGATTTTCGAACTTCTTGCGGATCTCCATTACAGTACTGTGCACTTCCTCCTCCTCTTCTTGACAGGCGGGGGGCACAGAACCGCCCTGATGGCTTCATCAAACACTGTCTTAAGGCCACGCTGAGTCAAAGCTGAGCACTCCAGGTATTTCACTGCACCTGGTTGCGATTAAAAAAAAAGAGCAAGTTAGCAAACCAGCTGGATGACGCCATGCAACGTCATCATGCAGGACAAATAAAACTGCCGCTGAAAGTTTCTTCCATCAAAACGACAAATATGGATTCATGTACCGAACAAACAACTAAAACAAGCTAACAGAACAGACCCTGAAAGGGAAATCTAAGAAATAAAATGAAAATGGGACATATTTTCCCTGGATAAATGACTGCTGGACTGCATTCAAATGTTGGAATCAAATCCAGGGACATTCTTTCTACTGCTACCTTTCTTAGGTCCTGTTTATATTGCAGACAGTTAATGGCATTTCACTTCAGAGCAGCCATGCAAATACTGCAGCATGTTGAGGGCATCCAACTTAAAAAAAAACCCGATAACAGTCATATGAAACAAATTAGGCTTCCTATTGTCTCAATAATTTCAGAGTCTCATTATCCGAACCAACCCATCGTTAAGAGTCTGCAGGTTCCCTGCTATAAAACTGATCCCGGCTCTTTTTAGAAAGTAGAGTTTCTTTAGAAGTACGAAAAAGAAAAAAGGTTTAGTGCATCTTTGGAGCTACAACTGACTTATTTCCTTAGCCATGGCCAAGCCCTGAGGGTAGATGATGGGAGAGAGTTTCTTCTCCTTGAGCTTTTCGATTGTGTCCTTGTCGTCTCTCAGGTCCAGCTTTGTGCCCACCAGTATAATAGGCGTGTTGGGACAGTGGTGTCTCACCTCAGGGTACCACTGCAGGAGAAGGACAGAGGCTGAGACTTGTAGTATGGACGGTATAAGAGCCGTGCTGCCTTCACGGCTTTATCGTTATATTCAGCAGAAACACAGATGCCTTCTGTACAACGGTACATTGTTTACTTTGATTTATATACTGCCAGTCTTAGGGGAATATCATTACCACAACTAAACCTGAGCATTTCTTAAAAGCTATAATTACAGTCGTGTCAATGGTAGTAATACTTATTTAACCAGTGCCATGTTACACTCTCACAAATGATCAAGCCAGGCTGATCTGAAAAGTTCATTTAGTTTCATAGAGCGGGCTGTTCTCACCTTGGCACGGACGTTTTCAAAAGAAGCTGGACTGACAAGTGAAAAGCAAATCAGGAACACATCCTGGGGGAGAATGACAAACACAAAGAAATACAGAAACATTTAAAACTAAAAACATGAAAAGAATGTGGATAAGTCTATATAGTGGACACATCTTTGTGGTATAAAAGCGATTACAAAAGGGGCCTAAAAGTCACAGTGTCTATACAGTACAACAATGTGAAAGTTGATGCTTTTAATAGCCCCTACAGAACATACACTACTGACCGACTCAATACAGATTCACTACTCCAGACAAATCTAGACCGGCCCTGTTGGTTAAATGCAGAGTGACTCGCGCTTTCAGCTCTCTGAGTCTTTGGCACAGAGGCCAGATTGTTTTTCGAAGACAAAGAGGGCAAACACGAGCTGCTTTTCACTTCCCTCGGCCCTCCTCCAGACAGTGTATAGGTACTGTCGATACAAGGCTCGACTCTGCTGAGAGCGAGACTCTGTCTTGAGCATTAGAGCCCAGAGAATAACTCCAAGTCAGCGCTGGCAAAGTGAAGACAGTCTTCACGCCAAAATTATCTGTTTTGACACTCGTCCGCAAAGGGACACTGGACGGAGAAGAGCAGTTATCACTGGTGTGTGTACACATGCAGTGCAGATGTATACATACTGTCTGTGGGTAAGACAGTGGCCTGAGCCTGTCGTAGTCCTCCTGTCCTGCTGTGTCCCACAGACCTAGGTTCACTGGTTTCCCATCAACCATCACGTTGGCAGAGTAGTTGTCGAAGCTGAAGGCAGGGAGGCGAACATTAGGTTACAAAGCAAACAAATTGGCTTAATGCACAACACGATAAAGAGGCAAACTTCCAGTCGTATACGGCGTTTACCCCACATGTGTCGTAGCACAGCTGGTTATTGGGTCGTGCTGTGTGAGACTTACACTGTGGGTATGTACTCTCCAGGGAAGGCATTGGTGGTGTAGCTGATGAGCAGGCATGTTTTACCCACAGCCCTGGAAGAAGAGGAGGGAATAGTGAGAACGAGACTTGATTTACACTTTGTTCCCACTTGTTGCACCATGGCAATATGTTCTCAAGATAAATTGCAAATCAAGTCTCTTAAGTGCTTTTCATTGTGTGTATAGTAGGTGTAACCCTTCTTGCCCGGGAAGGTCAACATGGGAAGTCAAACGGGTTTTGTGTCACCTTAGCACCGCTCACAATGAATGCAAGGTCTCCAATACAGTGTGTCAGCAGCTTTTTTTTTTATAGTTTTTTTATTCATCAAATATAATTTGAAAGGCTCCATTTTGTATTTCGCTGATGCACTAAGGGGAAGATGTAGAAAACACAAAGAGCATCAACTTAAAACGGATTACAAGTCCAACTACATGCGACCAGTTATGATACCTACCGGGAAATGTATCCGTTCATTTATTTAAAAAAAAAGAAAAAAGGATGAAACTGACACAATAATCGTGTTTTCAAGCCTATTTCCACCCCGTTTTTCACTGCCATGTGCAAATATGACAACCTAAATTTTACCCCAGTAAAACTTGTCTCTCTTAGGGGTTGGCTCCTTGCTATAATTCACAGCTTTAAAGCAGGCTGCAAGAAATCTGGAGAGGCAGTGTCGTTCCTCTAATTTGGAAAAGTCTCAATTAGTCTGGAAAGATAGTTTAATAACGTATAAGAAAGTCCTTCTTAAAGCTTTAACTGCTTATTATTCATTATTGATAGAAGTGAATGAGCACTGTGGCCAGGCTGACAAAGAGTCCGAGCTCTGTTGAGCCGGGTATTCCTACTTTCAGCAGTGATGATTTCATGAGCTTCTTTTAAAATTGTTTCTATCAGAGAGAAGATTGATGGAGTCCTTCCCACTATTATCAGTGATGTATCATCAAGTACAGCAGCTTTAGAAGTATCTTTAGAACCTGATTTGTCTCTCTGAGCTAACTGCATCGATTGTCTCTACTAAACCATCAACTTGTATTTTAGACCCAATCCCAACCAGACTGTTCAAGGAGGTTTTTCCCTTTATCAACACTTCCATATTGGATTTGATCAATCTGTTTTTGTTGACAGGATATATGCCTCAGCCTTTTATGGTTGTTGTAATTAAACCTTTACTTCAAAATCAAATCAAATTTATTTACATAGCACATTTCATGTACAAAACAATTCAAAGTGCTTTACTTAAAAAACAACCCTGGATTCAGAAGTGTTAGCTAATTATCGACATATATCCAATCTCCCTTTTATGTCTACAGTTTTTTAAAAGAATAGTTGCAGCTCAACTTTGTGATCATTTACACAGAAATAATCTGTTTGAAGAGTTTCAGTCAGGATTCAGAGTGCATCATAGCACAGAAACAGAACTGGTGAAAATTGCCAATGATCTCCTCTTAGCCTCTGATAGCAGACTTGTGTCTGTGCTTGTCCTGTTGATCACAGTATTTTATAAAAGAGACTTGAACATGTTTTGGGGATTAAAGGATCTGCATTAGGCTGGTTTAAGTCATATTTATCTGAAAGATTTCAGTTTGTTCTTGTAAATGAACAATCTTCCTCACACACCAAAGTAAGTCATGGAGTTCCTCAGGGTTCTGTGCTTGGACCAATTCTTTTCACTTTATACATGCTTCCATTAGGTAACATTATTAGACAGCATGGCATACATCTCCATTGCTATGCTGATGATGCTCAGCTGTACTTATCTATGAAACTAGATGAACCCAATAGGTTGGTCAGATTATAAGCATGTCTTGAAGACATAAATAACTGGATTAATCAGAACTGTTTGATTCTAAACTCAGAAAAAGAAAACCTGAAGTTGTTATCTTTGGACCCGAGCGCTTCAGGGAGAAACTACTCCTAGAAATTGAAACTAGTTATATAGATACTTTAGATGATATTTTCTTGGCTTCTCATACTACAGTGAGGAACCTTGGGAGTTATTTTTGACCAGAATTTATTATTAGACTCGCATATAAAACAGGTTTCTAGGACTGCCTTCTTTCACCTTCGTAATATTGTTAAAATCAGGAACATCCTGTCTCAGAGTGATGAAGAAAAACTAATCCATGCATTTGTTACTTCAAGATTGGACTACTGTAATTCTTTATTATTGGGCTGCCCCACATATTCTCTGAAAAGCCTTCAGCTGTTCCAAAATGCTGCAACCAGAGTTCTGATGAGAACTAACAGGAGAGATCATATTTCTCCAGTTTTAGCTTCTCTTCATTGGCTCCCTGTTAAATTCAGAAGAGAATTTAAGATTCTTCTCCTTACATATAAAGCTCTTAATGACCAAGCTCCATCATATCTTAAAGATCTCATTGTAAGATATTTTCCTAACAGAGCACTTCGTTCCCAAACTGCAGGTTTACTTGAGGTTCCCAGAGTTTCTAAAAGTAGAATGGGAGGCAGAGCCTTCAGTTATCAGGCCCCTCTCTTGTGGAATAAGCTGCCAGTAAATGTCCGGGAAGCAGACACCCTTTCCACTTTTAAGACCAGGCTTAAAACTTTCCTTTTTGATAAAGCTTATAGTTAGGGATGGCTCAGGTGATCCTGAAACATCCCATAGTTAAGCTGCTATAGGCCTGGACTGCTGGGGGGGCTCATCTGTCACACCTTTCCTCACTAATTCTAGTAAGAAACTCAACTGAATTAGTGTGAATATATTAACCACTTGAAACAGCCTGAGCACATGTAATACCCAACGAGAGAGGCTTCTTATAGAGTTATGTGTGCTTTAATGCATTCGTTTGGCACGATGAGTAACAATATAAAACGTTTTTAAGGAGTTAAATGTGACGGTTTGGTTTATTTTTCTTTCCTATTAGGATTACAGGAGCTGTGCTTGTAAAACGTACTTTGAATTTTATCAGTTACCAAGTTTCGATGAGATGTATTAGTCCTTTTGATGCCTCAAAGGACACAACACAATCAGTAAGTTGTTTCGAGGCGTAAGAGGAGTTTGTGGTTTATGAAACGCATGACAGGCTATTCATTCAATTTTCGTGACATCAGTACGAGAGCTTCAGGTCACAAAACCTCGAGGTATCGAGCAGAAACTTGCCAACACGTCCCGCCTGCGTCATTTCTAACAAATACCAAGCTGTGACCCCTTCAGTCTCACCAAACTAGAGCATGTGGATAAATCTGTGACCCAGCTGGACCGACAGCAGGCACAACAACAGCTGTCGCTCTGCTGGCATGTTATCTGAGGCTTGTTAGCCGCTAGCCAACTGTTGCTAATTGGGTCAACCTAAACGGCCGCGTTAGCTTTTAGTCGTACAATACGGGTCAAAGTGTGAAAACATACAGGTTAAAGTGAGACTTCACGTAAACTTTAACTCACCCGTCCCCCACCACCACACACTTAATGGCCTGCATCGGACGGCTCGGTCTTAGTTAGCTCGGCAAGCTAACGGCAACTAAAATACACCGGCGCTGCCTGAAAAGTTCAGCGGACACTGAGTGAACAAGCGTCGACCGCGGCCAGAAAACGTGTTAGGGGAAAAAAAAAAATCACAGCAGGATTTATCCGACTTTCCCTTCCTTGTCAGCAGCAACACCCCGGTGAAACTCCAAAGTTGTAAACCACACAGGCAACACCCAGAAAAAAATAAGCTGGTGCCAAGATTGAGGGGGGAGAAGAAAAAAAAAGAAAACGCCCCCAACAAGCTGAGATCCTTGAGAGCCACATCCGGTCAGAACAAAGTGGTCAAAACCCGACATCTACTGGCTATAACAAACAGTGTGCCATCCAGTCCCAGTCACAGGTGTACTTTCAGGTGGATACTGCTAAACTGCATCAGTTTCAGCGGCGTGGAAATAAGCCGCCAACTGTGTGTTGAAGAGTGAGGAAGCCTCGTGTGAAATGTGCAGTAAAACAATGGGGAAAAAATACAAAAAATGCATTCAAGTCTGAATATAAGAAGCACGGGTAGTTTGGGAATTTGCCATTTGTGGAGGAGGTCAGGCCAGTGGATTATCTTTTTGACTAATAAAAGATAGATTGACTGAGTTTTGTAGAGGCAAAAACTAACAGGCAAGTAAAAATACTGAAGTTTGCATAATATGACAGAACAAGAGAGCTTCATGTGAGTCTGAGCTGAGGGATTTGCTCTCCTGATGTTTATTGTGGAAAAGAATGAGATTATAAAACCATCAAACCTCAGAAAGACAGCAGTCGCTCCCTCTTACAGCTGCACAATAAGGAGGTACCTCCCAAGGTACTGGGATTTATTTCCCCCCTCAACTCTGTTCAAGACATTTCATAGGCAAATGTTTTCCAGCTTTCAATAGATGGATGAATGGGTGGATTTAGCTTAACTTGTTTCGTATGTTATCAAATCTGTGACACTAAAGACGTAGACATAGAAGGGCCTAATGATGTTCAGGAATGAAAAAACTAGACAGTACATAAGCTTAGTGTCACGTGGACTATTTGCACTACTTATGTATGATAAGGTAGTGCAAATTATGGCAGACTTCAATATCTTAAAGCTCTGAAAGAAGGCACTTTGCAGAAAGAATATTCTTTACTTTGGACTCTATTAAACCGGTAATACCCATGCATGCTTATAATGGTACATTCTCTGTTTGCAGGACTTGACTCAAATTTGTGTTACCAGGAAATAAATTTATTTTCTTCTCCTGAATTCTCCACAGTACACCTGCAATATGGCAGTAGAACACTTGAGGGCAGTATTGTACCTTTTTTTTCTTTCTTTTTTTTTTACAGTTTCATGCAGGGCAAAAACGATGCAGAATCTTTAACGTGAAACTAACATTTTTTAGGTATATATTGCCTCTTCACTTTCTGTCTCCGTAGTTTTCACACCTGTCAACTCAGCTCTGGACAAAATGTATTTTTTTTTCCAGCAAACAACACATCAATGGGATGATCATTAGTGTTACTCAGGGGGGGCAGAAACAGGGGAGAGAGTTATTATTATTGAAGGATAAGCAGAACTGGGACATATCAGGGAGGCTGTGAAACACAGTAGAGGGTGTAACACTGCGGGATCTCTGTATGTCTAACGGAGAAAAGACACTGAATTAGAAATCAAATCTCTGAGGCAGCATTGACACATCCTAAAGTTGAAAAAAAAAAAAAATATTGGGATATTACAAGGTGTCGATATATTAAGCTACCTGCATTTTGCTGTGCTTAATCTTAACGAAAGTCTCTTTTTAGAGCACTATGTTTGAGTTTGGTATTTATTGTCTTTATTTTTATGTTACAATACCTGTTTGTCCTCAGATGATTTAGCTTCTTTGGGCCGCTATTACAGAGATATGGATGTTATTTGTGCTTAAGTCGTATCAGTCCCTCTCTTTCCAATCTTGCAGTTGGTCATATATTTAGTTCTAATCTTGAAACCTGACATTAGTATTGATTTTCTTGAACAGCTCTTGAAAAAAAGTGGATCACCATATTTTTCCCACAGGCGAACCATTAATTTCTTTGACGCTGCGTTGACAAAGTTTATTTTCCCTTCTTGTGTATGTTATGGGGACTTAAATCTGGGATAGGGATAAGTCAGTAAATCAGTTGAAAGATAAAGTGAATTCAGTTTGTGAGTCTTTGCTGTGCAAACACTCGGCTCTCTTGTCACCATCAGTCCACATGCATCTCCCCAACAAACTGCAGTTCAGAGGCACATTTTATCGGATCATTACGTTCGATCATTAGATCTCTAATAAGCACTAAGATGTAATGGCCCCCGTCATGGCGCTCTCATTTGCATGGGACTCAGAGTGACAGGCTGCAGGCGGTCATCAGTTAAATGCCCGAATGTGCTTTGTAATGGTAGCACAACAGGATACACAGAATCTCTGCTGTCACATAATTTGGTGAAATTCAACTCTTTTTTTTTTTTGTTATGGAACTAAAGCTAAATGAGCACATAAAGCAGATGGCTGAACCCTGCTGAGGCTCTGGCATTTGTGCTGCTGTTATCTTCCAACATGATCGATATAAGTATATATACAATACATATGTATATATAGATATATATATCTATATATACATATAGATATATATATATATATTTATGCTGCAGCGAGAAGAGATAACAGCGACACGTGATAGGCCATGCAAGAATTCATCTGTAAGAATTGAGCCTGATCACATCCATGCAAATTTGCAGTTATGATCTGATAATGGACTTTCATAACTGACTTTTTACATCGAAACAACTTCGAGGTTTTGCCACGTTTGAAGGTAAAACTCGTCCGCTCACAGCCACATATGCACATGGAGTATGTATGCACAGAAATGCTCCCTATTTTCTGATAATAAATCTGCGCAACACGCCCAATTCCTTTGAAATACCTCAACAACAGCAACAAATCCCCTCTCATTCTTTGAAAGCCGCCTCAAGCCGCTTCCTGAGGGCTTCCTTAAACATCTTGTTGTGACAGCAGGATTTGCTTTATGTTTACGTCCTGGTTGGTTTTAGGCTGTGCTGTGCAGCTTGTATATTACTCAGCAGACAGCAGATGGGAAGCTCCCTAAAAATAAGCTGCACCGTTCAAGAAGTTCTCCCTCCGCGCCAACAATGACCAGCAGCCAGTGGTGGCACCCACAAAAAAATAGATAACTTACCTATGAAAAGCTTAACGAGATCAAAGGGGATTTCCACTCAACTGCTTGTCTCTACTGCAGAGATATTTGTTTCTGATGGCATTCTAATGATCTACCATGAGTTATTTTTTGATATAATCAGATGTGTGGGTGAGTAGCATGTTGCTGTGGTCAATATGATGTGAGGTTTCCAGCCTCTGAGTTAAAGAACAGGAGCATTGAAGTGCTTTGCTCTCAGTTGGAACGGTGTACCGCATGTTTCCTTCGTCCTCCCTCTCACTCTGCATGTGGGTGTTTTCTTTCTCCAGCCTTTCCTCCGATCTTCACCAACACTGCCTGCTTCACTCTTTCGAGCACTGTGAGGCAGGAAGTGTGTCACATTACTTGTGCGTGTTTGCAATAGCAGGAATGTGTGGGGGACTTTTCACAAGATGCAGGCACTCTTCAGATGCTCACCAGGCTCAAACCAAAACGATATGACCTCTGGAGTCCAGTTTAGACTAAGATAAGGTGGTTATTGCATCTTATCATATTTTCAAAACAACACTTGATTTGTTGCACAGGTATTGCGTGTGGTGGACTGAAATGCAAGAGATGATACATCTGGCTTTCTGTAGAAATATTGCCCCAAGCTGAAAGCCCAGAATTGAAATTTATGCCCAACATGAATAACAAAGGGCTGAGCAGACATTCAATAATCAGCATATTTCCAGCAAACAAATGACACGAGCTGTACACAGCTTAATTGTCCAGCCTCATTATAACAGTATGGGTCATGAAGCAGGCTGCTGCATGAGGGCACCCAAGAGAGGATGATTTAAGTTTTGAATGAAACAAAAGTTCAGGGCAAAAGTTTTTTTGGCTGAGCCCCTTTTGGACTGAAAATGAAAGTCTGACTGCCGCACTAATGAGGCAACGAGCAGAAATCTTCCGCACGGACGTGGGAGTGCCTGGAGAATAACATGCTTCCAGTGAATTGTGGAGTGAGTGCATCCATGTAAAAGCTTTTCTTTCTGCTGGCTTGTAGACCACTGACATGATGATAGGCTTTGCGGGTCAAAAGTTAATCACGATAAGTCTCGGCTGACCTTTACTTTCTTTTGTTTAATCCTCAGTTTATTGAAGAGGAGCCATCCTCAGTTTGACTCACAAGAAGTGTAAGTTTGACACGTCAGAAGTTTAATGTTTCAATCATTTAAGGTGTATTGCGTGGCGAGAGCTTTTTTCTGGACTCCACCCTTCGGTTTCCACTGATTTGGAAACTGGAAATGTGCGCCTTCCTGGACTGGTCCACACATTCAACACAGGAGGATTCCCAAAACTTACAGCCTTCTGTCGCTTGGTACAACACCCCACTATGAGGTGAAATGCAGCCAGGAACACTTCTGACAGAGACAGACAATGATGATGATGATGATGATGAAGTTACAATGAACTTCCTCTCTCAGATTCCTTTTCAAAACTTTACATGAAACCGACTGTGGTGTCTTCCTGCAGGCTGGCCTCTGAGGGGGTAGAGGAGGAATTTACTGAAACATGCTGCAATGCAGTGGAGGGGATGTTTGTTTACGCCTGGAGCTTTTGAGGGGAAAAACAAGACAGACCATTCATTTTCTATTTTAGGATATTTCATTTGACACTGTGTTGCATTAGCAGTTGGAAGGAAATGAGAGAGAAATAAGGAAATCCAGGACTCAACTCTTTATATTAGGTCTTGTACCTAAGACATACAAAGTGATCCGCCCATAATTCCTGGACTTGTCCAGCAAAATGTTCACTGATCGGAATTATATGTTTGTTTGCATTGTTTGTTTCCTGGTGTATGAAATAATGGACATTTGCATCATTTATATCAGACAAGCTCTATTGGCAGCAAGAGGACTTTCAATGGAGGGTCGCACTTTGGTTGTGACACAAAAGAGAAATCAGGGATTTGAGGTTTTTCAAATCCGTTGCATAAGTGCAGAATCTGATTCTCACTGCTGGGAAGAAAAGGCAAGTCTAAATTGTGAGTTTGTGTCTCAAAAATAAGAAACAAAGTCAGAATTTGGAGATACAAAGTCTGAATTTAACAATACAGATTTACAGATGGATTTCAAATTACAGGACAGCGACATCCATTTTATACACCTGCTTACCCGCTTCATCCTATTTAGAGTCACAGGTGGGAAGGTTGGAGCCTATCCTCGCAGCCACTGGGCAAGAAAGAGGGTACGCCCAGGACAGGCCTCCAGTCTATTGCACGGCCAACCCAGCGAGCACTCACACTCACTCAGACAGTTATTTCAAAATCAACAGTTAATATACAGTAACAGGCATGTTTCTGAACTGTGGGAGAAAGCCAGAGTACCTCTACAAAACCCACAGATGCACAGAAAGAACTGCAAACGGTGAACTGAAAGGCCCTGCTGAAAATCAAACCAAGAACCTTCTTGCTGTGAGGAAACAGTGCCAACCGCCACGCCACCATGCAGCCCAGGACAGTGTCATGTAAAAGGAAACTATACATTTCAGTTTCAGCCGTCCGGAGAAACTTTAGACCAGATACACTTGTAAAAGAAATCAACCTTTAATGCATGTCCTGTGCTCATAGTTGGTGCTTCAATGTTAACTGGAAACCAAAGAATAACATACAGAGACTCCTAATGTTTCCATTGGCCTTAAAAACTTTACAAATGAATGTGTTCCACTAAGCTCCTCAGCTCCTGAATCAATATCTGCTTGACAAGTTTTTCAAATCCTTTCAAAAGTCTTAATTTTTGCATAAGTATGAGCAAAAATGGAGATATGACCCCCCCCCGCCAAAAAAACAAAACAAAAAAAAAACCTCTTGTATACAAACCAGATGAATACACACAGAATCATTTTATGGCTTTGCAAATTTTTAGCATCACTGGTGCTGCTTGGAATTGAAATGCAATTTCAACCAAACTTCTGTCATTTCAGATTATTCTAAGCCATCGTCATGTATATTTCCAAATTAAACCGGATAGCAAGGAGGGCTTGGCCCGAACTCGACCCACATGATCTTCAATGATGTCACTGACTCAGTGCGAGTGTAGCTGCCTAAACTCAGCTACATATTCATCAAAAATGTCCTTAATCTGTTTTTTCTTTGGGACTTTGGGACACATCTGGCCTATACAACACACACCATAACTCAAGTTTGGCCCACCTTAAAGAAACTGAGTTATAAGTGCCAAAAGTAGCCCAGATTAGGGCCAAACATGTCTGTTCTCTGCTAAATGAGTATGCCATCTGCTGTGGACACATAACAGAGGTTAACAGTACATGTAAGTTGAGAATAGATTACACCCATACAGTAAAAAAAAAAAAAAAAACAGTCATGGAATACAGAGGAAAGCTTACAGTGGAGTCATTAAACCCCTTCTAGTGCCACAAGTCAGATTTTATAATATTGCGAGGGTGGAGGAGAACTGACATCACATTGCTTCCTGTTCTGTAACTTTCTTCCATTGTGCCCCTGCAGTGCTGCACAATGTGTCCCCAGCACAACTCCCTTCCTGAACTCGGGATGCTGAGTCTTGCCTTCATGTTCCTCCCTGCAGAAGGACAGATGCTGGTGTGACCGGGATCTTTGCTGGAAAAGCCTCATGAGTCACGCGCTCACATGGGAAGGGACAGACAGGAAGTCGGATTCCTTTGGCTGAGAGCCCTCAAAGGTGTCGTCACCAATAACAGGGATGATGCGTGAGGTCAGGGGCCCCACCAAAAAGGGATATTTATTAACATACATCCTCAGGAAAGTTCGTTGGGGCGGTACTGATATAAAAAAAAAAGATAAATCTCTCTTCAACCAACTGTTGTTTCACATCAAAAACTAAAAAAAACATTAATTTGAACCCGTTTAATAATTCATTTTCAAAACTTACAAATATCATATCCCGAACAGATGTTCTTCTTGTGCTTTAGGCCCTAATTCCTATTCATGACACCATGATGAGTTTTAATGGGACAGAAATACGAACAGTGTCTGACGTGTGCTTTTTTTTTTTTTTTTTGGAAACCCCAATTTTAAAGTTTTTGGAACATCTTGACACAGATTTTGATGAAACTCCATTCCTGATGGAACATGGAGCTAACTGAGTTGTAAAGACCCACTTGTTTATCGACAGTGGGGAGAAGTCGGCCTACTTGTTGTGACAGGCCCTCTTTTCACAGCCAGGAGTGCTTCATCCTAACTAAATTCTTCTCAGCTTGTAAACACACAACTTATCAGATCAATTTATTAAGAGTTTCTGAGGTTACTGAGGTTACTTTTACGTTTGTCCTGGATAAAAAATGAATTAATTCTAAAAATAACAGAAAGATTACTAGGTTTAACCAATAATAGAAATAGTCCTTAGTTGGAGGCTTAAATTAATATTGGTTTTCGAAACTGAGCTCAACCAACAACATTAAATTGCGCGAGGAGGAGGAGTACATTTAGTACTGTTTAGTGGTCATACTTGGGAATAAAGAATCCTCCTCTACCCTTGTTCACACTTTTTGGCTAAAAAGCCGTTTTAACGCGCGCGTGTGTAGGTGTGGGGGGGTTGTTGTTATCGGGGGCGGGGCTTGATGACGCAGCCCTGGTTACAGCGTAGCTAATGTGAACGCAGGCGGAGCAGCTGAGGATGGAGCAGGGGGACAGCGGAGCAGCCGTGTCAGATCTCATCTTTGAGATATCACCTCTGCTCAGCCACCGTTAATGAACGCTCAGACTGCGGCTGCCTCTTTCCTTCTTTTTGTACCAATCTGCTGACATCTGGGCGCCTTGTCTTCACCCATCTGGTGGTGAACGCACCACCGGCTTCTCCTGTATGTGCCAGTGGAAGGAAAGAAGATCCTGTTAAAAACCACTCAGAGAAATTCATTTCCCGCGAGCTCTCACACCTTCTGCTGGACTGCCGGGCTACCCTTACAATCGAAATGGATGAAGACAATCATGGTAAGGGCTGTTCTTCTTTGCTCACGTTGGTTCCCCTCATCCCGTGTGCGGGGGGGGTGGATGGATGGATGGATGGATTGATGGACATATGTGAGTCAGGGCACACGGATGCGCGAAGACGTCTGGTGGTCTTGTGGTTTTCACAGACATAACGAGAAAAACAACCAGAGTGGGTTGTCATCAAACCTGATTGAGAAAAACAGACATTAAAGGGAGCCTGTTGTTTTAATGCTCTCAATTTCTTGCGCGCGAGAAGCTGCTCCCATACAGGCAAACAGAAACGCCGAAATCATGAAAAAAAAGCAGAGAAAAAAAAAATCCATGCATGCACCTTTTCCATCCGTTTGATGTCTTGCTGTAGGGCTTTGAAGTGCCTCACTATCTTGTGGCACCATGCAAAGCCACCTAAACTGGTGGGAATTGATAAGATATCTGACTGGCAGTCATCCATAGGGAGGATATACCTGGCAGGATCTAAAGCACCCAACAAAAACTGTAAAAACAAGGATAAAATGAAGTTACTTGTGTAATCTGTGATGCCACAGGAAATACGTCCAGTGCAAATGTTTTTATGAACTGGCGACTGATTCAAACCCCACATTAAACTGAAAACAGATGCAAATTTGAAAATCTGGAAATGTATTGTTTTTGAAAAAGTATATATGCTACTTTTGAATTTAGATTCACCTTTGTCTCATTATACAAATGCAAATAATTTGTCAATATAATAATTAGTGGTACATAATGTTATTAAAAGATAACAGAGCACCTGGATGAATCAGTACTTGACACTTATTTGGGGAAATCATGGACACTGAGTCCTGCAAGCTAAAGAGGGGAGGAATCATGCTGCTTCTTATCAGCACACATTTAGAAAAGCCATCCATGATGGCATAGGGGTTAGTGCACATGGCATGGTTCACTTGCACAACTGTGAAAGCTGAATGATGCATATCGGTTTTTCAAGCAACATACGTTGCCATCCAGATGATGTCTTTTTCGGGATAGTCTTTGCTCATTCCAGCAAGACAATCTCAAGCCCCACTTTGCATGTATAAGAGCAGCACAGCGCCGTTTTCATGTGAACAAAAAGGAAGCCTCAAACTGATAACCAGCTGAAATCTGTCATCAGAAATGATCTATCAAGTTAGTCATTTCCTTTTTAAAACTACAGCAAGTGGTCTTATCAGTGTCCAAATGCATGCAGAGTGACGGTCAAAGAAGAGTAGAGGCAACACATACCCTGTCTAAACTTTTTTTTTTTAAATATATACCTCTGACATCTAATCAGAAAAGGACCATTTAGTTAAAAAAAAAAACTTTACACATTATAAATGTTGTTTCTGTTTATTTAGATGCAAATGATCCCGAAATCATTACATTCCCTTTTGAAAATGGACATTTAAGACTGTGCCCTATCTTTTTAAATATGGGATTATGAAATTGAAATAAGTTGCAGCGAAAAATAACCTAAAATCAGTTCAAACACATTGATTAAGTTTAAACTGCTATTTCTTAATTCGTTTGTTGCCACAATATCCTGGGGATGAATCACTGAGCAACATTTCAAAAGGGAGCTGGAGAATTCATTGAAGTTCATTAAGGTCACTGAAATAATTGGGTTTACAGGATAGAAATGAGTGATTTTTTTAATATGGAGATTAAAGATGACACAACAACGCTCTTTGCATACTAGATGGTATTGGTGGTCATCAGGGCATGGAGCTGTACAGTCTTGACGGGGGGATTTAATGATAAAGCTGAATTCAACCTGTGCAGCTGCATATGACCCAGATTGCTGCTCGGACACGGCTGCTGTCAGTTGTTGTATGATGTTGTAAAAGTACACACATGCAGCATGTTTCTGAGCTGATAATCCAAACCGTCTTGTGGGCTGAGGGGTGTGAGGGTAGTGTAGTGTAAACAAACAGCTGTAGTCTTGTAACAGTCGGCCAGTTGAACCGAGAGATTAGCAGTGTCAGGAGAGACGCTTATCTGAACTTCTCCTTTTCTACAAATATTCTTACCCCCCCCCCCTCCATGAATATGAATAGAAGTGGTAATGACCCACTCATTGTGCCTCTGACATCAAACTCTTTAATTAGGGTATGTTTTCAACATAATTTAGTGGATTTGCCATAAGTTTGCTGTGCATGGTCATTGTCCCCAGTGGATGGACCTCAAAGCTTTTTGCCTCTCATTTCCTCTAGTGCCAGTTAGACACATTGAACATCGTAGTCTGATGTGCGTAACTGAAGAACGGTCTACTTTGCAATGGCAACATCACATGCGCTACAAGCAGGCCGGTGAGAAGGATGACGGCCATTGAATCATGTGGCAGGAAGTCAGAGAGCACAGAGGCATGTTGTCCTTGCCGAGTCGGTTACTAACATAACTTACCATAAATGTTAAAACGAATTAAGAGCTCTCAACTGCTTACTCACACTCTCGCTGCCCCTCGCTGACTTTCACACATCACTTAACATTGTTCCCATCACACTTTGATATGCTGGTATCGCAGGCACAGACACTCGATGCTAAATTGGTCTCTGACACGCACGTACAGCAGCTGAAAGTTTAATCAGGAGCTGCTTGTCAAGCCAGAAAATCAGCAGATAGATGCTGTGCAACCTATATAGAGGCAGAGGTTATCTTGGTTGACTGTAAAATATATGTTAAATAAGGTTAACATATATTTATAGAAATTCTTTCAAGGTGCATCGGGTCAACCAGGTCTACAAACATTCTGTTTAATGTAGAAACACATCAGACTACTGGCAAAGCCTATTGTGTCACAACCATTTTCCAGGAGCCTTCAGTCGTTCTTCGTTGCTCTGAGGGGCTGTTTTGCACCATCACATGTGCATATTATGCTCCCACAATGCCATGCACAGCGTGCATGAGCAACACACGTTCAAAGCTGAGACTTAAACCTGTTCTGCAGCGGTGAACGCACTTGACAACAATGGAGGAAAGAGCCAACAGATGCCGTCATATTCCATAGGATTAAGAATATACAAACAGCTAAGGCTCCAAATGCTACTTCTCAGACTACCAAAGCAGTGTTATGAGGAGCTTCGGTTGACCCCAAACTGACAGAGAAGAAGAGAAGAGTGTCTAGACAACCGAATACGAATAATATGAATAAGGTTACTTATGGTGGAGCAGTGTTTTCAGAAATAATCTGCCAAACTAATTTGCCTGAAAATGGATATCATATGAACCAAACATGATCCAGTGGGTGTGTGGATAATATCATAAAATTCATAATGTAAAGGAACAGCAACTGCGAGCGTAGTCCATAAGGTCAGCAAAGCCTGTCATTGGTTATCCATGTCGAATGAACCGCTGCTTCACTTTCTTCAGGGAAAGGATCAGGTGACGGGGGTCTAATGAAGCAGGGAGGGACACATGACTGACAAAGACTCAACAGGATGCAGTCTTGGCATGTATCCGTTATGTGCTCCAAAATTTGCCATCACTGAGGTCACATACTCGCTAATTGGCCTCTTTTTAAAAGACATAACTTTGGTTGCAAGCTGCCAACCCAGTTTCCGTTTGAAAACTTCCCGCATTGTTCTAGTCCTGAAGGGCTAGAATGGAGACTTGTGGAGGTCATGATAAAGAGACTTCATGTCGTTTGCAAAACAGTAAGTTTAAGATATTAAACCTAATCCTACAAGCCTTTTGTATGGATACTCCTTCTCAACTGCCATGACTTGTTCTGGCCATCGATAACGCTCTCGATACAATGATAAAACGATGCTCCCAAACTAGCTGCTGTAATCAAATTTTACTTTAAATAAAGGTTCCCCTCATCATCATTCATGCAACTGGACTTCTGGGTTTACTTGTACCTGTTGCTACTCTCCCATCAGTTAAGCAACTAACCCCACACTTCTTGTTTGCACTGGCATATATTTGCCAACTGGAAGCGAAAGGTCATGCAGTATTTGTTTGGCTTGTTACTACCCGCAGGGAGAAATGCTTCATTTGAGTACTTCAAAGATTGTGTAAAAGATCCACCCTAAGTTTTAGAAAACTAAAAATTCAGCAGTGTTTCCAAAAGTCTCGGGCTTAGGTTGTCCCGAAACACTCATGCATGGTTGCATGTAGAGTTTAGTTGAACTACGGTTACAGCTCGACCTGGCCACCGGACCTACATCCTTGTCCCTGACTGTATACATACATAGGAGCGGAATTGAGTTATTGACCAAAGTACTTCTAATGCCGCAACACTGGACTGTGCGAGAAAGTGCTGAAGATTTTCTGTGTCAAAATTTCTCAGTGGGAGATCGTTCATGTAAGTACTGCTGAATTTACCGCGCAGACGTAGTCTTAAAGTTACTTGAAATGAGACTTTTGTCTAATCATGCTACAATTCTATAAACAGGATTTAATTGCAGCAGAGCAACCATTGGACACGCTTGAAGTGGCTGTGAGTAGACATGCAGTCTAAATGTGCGGATTTCTCGTTACAATCTAACACGTTTAGCCATTCGACAGAGGAGGCTTTCTTGGGAATTTGGCTGTATACACTTTCACTTCACTTTATGCTTTTGAGAAGCTAGATTTTGGACTATTTCCGTCGGAACTTAAATGTTTACATGCGTTAGTTGGTTTTCTCGCGCCAAGTAATCGTGCTTACTGGCATAAAAAAGTAGCAAAGGTGGTGTTCTTGAAACAAACAAAAAAAAGGAGTTGAAAGGACTTCAGATGTTCCTTAATCTCTTTTAAAAGTAAGCCTCTGTTTTTAGCAATGATCTCCCCAATAAAGGGCGGCTGTGGCTCAGGTGGTGGAGTAGGTTACTCCCTATTTGCAAGATTAGCAGTACAATCCCAAGGCCTTTCACATGTGCTTTGATGAGACACTGGGTACGTTTATATGTATGGCAGCGTTCTGATATTAATCTGAGTAAGACATTACTTTATGAAACACTAGCAAATAAACAGCATTTTCTGATCATCTTCATAAGATAATAATTGGGATAAACAGTAATTGATGTAAGCTATGTGTAGTAAGCTGATCTTAGTCGCATTATGTAGACATGTATGCACTTTTATTGCTACATTAGACCCTGTCTGTATATTAATATCTATTACTATATGTATGTATAATAGTTTTAATGGATTCGGATGTAATTAAGCCATTGAATGTGGATATAATGTGGGCATGTTTTATTAATCAGACTATGCTTTATAACATGTTAATAAGAATATGAATGAAATATCTAGTGGTGGGCCGTTATCGCCATTAACGTGCTGCGATAATTTGAGAGTCTTATCGGGCGATATAAAAAATATCGCCGTTAATCTATTCTCAAAGTTGGGTTGGGAACTGGGTCAAAATAGGTAGCCTAAGCAAACTGTGATGACTTTTACCTTGATATTTTAGGTCGGGTGTGGGCTGATGTACTTTGTCTGCCGTTAGGTGTGATTAAAACAGAAGAACGCCACTTTGCAGAAGCCTGTGCTAGGCAGTTTATGGAGGTTGCTAATCTGTGGGGGATAGTTGACAAAATCTGCTCTGTTGGAACAGACAGCGCTCCTAATATGGTGGCCGCAGGGAGGATACTGCGCGTGTGGCGCAACAGAGACGCACTGCACACAACGCTATCTCAACAGCAGCACCACCTGGCCCTCCCAACAAGTGCTGAATATGAGAAGTTGGCGAAGCTAGAGAAACTGCTGGAGCCATGCATGTGAATAAGCTGGTCTGCCCCAATGCTGCGTGTTCACCAAGAGCGACCTCGCTGGAGAAGCTTCGCTTGAGAATTTGCTTTGGTAGCTTTGGTAGCTCGTGACGTCACATTTAGAATGTTCAATTCTTAAAGGCCCCGCGGCTGTGCAGCACCCCCGCGGAAAAAAACATGAGGAAAGTGAGGGCAGGGACACGAATAAACGTTTTGTTATTTACAATTTGTTATACAAGATATACATCACGTTACAAATGATGTAAAACTACATTAGGTACTCCTGAGAAGAGCAGGAATAGCAGAGGCAGCTGTGAAAAAGAAACTAAATTCGAAATAAAATCCGAAATAAATCCGAAATAAAACTTAATTGCAGTGAGAAAGGTATGCGTGGGGTTACTACACTATTGTATTGAAGCACTCGACACGGCAATTGCAACAGTCTCAGGATTAAACGACTATTGTTTGGATAGGAACTAAAGTTTACACGTCTGTTTCCGCGAATCCCGCGGATTGTCGGACCCCTGAATGAGCCATTTTAATCTAGATTAATCTAGATTAATTTCAAGATTTCAGTGAGATTAATCTAGATTAAAAAAATTAATCTATGCCCACCACTAGAAATATCCTATCTGCAACTCATCCTAACTGGAATGTTGTCTCATTTAGAATAAGGGCAATAGTTAGAATTTTGCTGCCGAGCCATTTTAGAGAATGACTTTATTGGTGACAGTGTTGTTGGAACAAGTGAGCCACTCTATCTGCACGTAGAACCTGAATATCTTTCTACACACTTATCTACAAACTGAATGAAGCTATAAACTGCGCCACTGTGGATTGTTTGTGGAACTCGGCTGTAGCGTGGGACTCATTTGTTCATGTTTACTGCATTCACTAATCAGAGTTGGCGCTTCTCTGCTCAGTTTGCATGCTGCAGAGCAGACAGGGCCTGGCCTCAAAAAGGATGAAATCAGCAACAGGCTTGAAAGTGTTTTTTATTACTAATGTCCCTATTTTTAGCAAACATTGTATAGCTGGAGTGAGAAGTGGAAAGAACGCAGAATTGCAGGAATTGGCTGGGAAGCATTGCACTGGATGGTTGTTTTGAAGCCATGGAGTTAAACCGTTTGCTCTCGGTTTTTTTACTCCTTCGCAGCAGTTCTGTGGTACTTCTGTCAAGGAATGATATGGTGCTATGTTTAGGGTTTAAAGATGGTTAACGAGCAGAGTGAGTCTTTTAAAAACTATAAAAGCTTAAATGGTATTGCTCTTGATGACTGTGTGCCTTGTGTTTTTGTGGAAAAATGAGAAAATGTGCTAATATGTTTGTATTTGGCACACTGCTGGGCTTTCCTGACTATATATCCTGTTTGGGGGTCAATCAGCACTCTTCTTTCCATCTGACTGTGGGAAAAGTTGGATGAGAAAGGCCTTTCCTTCAATTCTCCTGCTTTCTTTGGACTGGGGACGTGAGTGAGTGCTGAAATAACAATTCGTATCTGACTGCAGTGTTACTGTTTTTTGTCTTTAAGGACCTGTTAATGGTGCACATATGACAGTCTGTTCAGGATCTCAAAAAATACAGCCACCCTTTATGATTAATCTCTTATTGGAATTGAATAGTTCCATTAATAAGACACCTTTCTTCTATATATATATATATATATATATATATATATATATAGGGCTTTTGGGAAACCTGAATCACCACACCGTATATGTGATTTATTCACACGTAGCACTGCGGTAAGAAGAGAAAGTTGGTGGCTGTAGGGTGAGTGTGTGGGAGGACATTAGGCTGTTACTTGGGAATAGCAGTGGTTGATTTCTTTCGTGGGAGGCTGGCTGGCTTTAAGTAAGTGCTGAGTGGAGAATGGCTTGTCAGTGGCCAAACAGAGCTCAGACATCTGTTTCTTTCTACATTTGTGCCCTAGGTGTGCCTCATGTAGAATCTGCTCACAAGGAGTCTGCATCTGAGCTTAAATGACCAGTCTATTGATCATTAATGTCTAATCAATGACTCGAGTAGAATCTTTGTATGCAGCAGTTTGGCAAATTGAAGGCCAGTGAAACTGTTTAGGCACAGAGCATATAAAAAAAAATCTACATCTTCTTCCTCACTTTCCCAAAAATTGACAGATTTTTTTTTCTCAACCGCAGCCCACAGGGGCGGACCAAGATGGATTTTTTTTTCTCATCCACGACTGTCATGTAATCCTTGTGTATAATCCCTGGTGAGCTGTTACACTTCACAAGATCTACATAACTTTTATTTGCAGCTTCGTTGACCGCTGACTCTGCGTGACATGCAGCAATTCCAAAGCATATCCACTTTATCGTTATTCATAAAGCTTACTGAGATAGTAAACTTACTAGGATGCATTAGTTACAAATTACATCCAGATATCTGAAAAATTGGACCTGTTCACTTTCTTTTAGCAGTCTTGCTAAAAAAAGTAAGCTAAAGCCACAATAAGGTTAACTGACTGTAAACCAAGAGAAACATCTGGACCTACTAATAACACGAGTTAGTAAAATGTTATTTTAAAAGGGATTAACTATCACATCCAAACTAAAATACGCTATCTGTTTTCTGCTTCTGTAAATTTAGCTAACTGGCTGCGAGTGGTAGTTTTCCATATATACTCCACAGACATGCCTTTATGAAAACGTTCAAGTGTATCTCCCAAACTATTAAACTTTTCGTTGAAACTGATAGCTAACGCGCTTTGCCTTTTAAGTGCCTCTATAGCCTTTGCTTTCATTTGAACAGATTTCATATCTGTTTTTGTTCGACTGGGTGCAAAAGAAATTTCACATTTGGTATAAAAACATGGAGCTAGAAAAAAACCCACCCCAGCAGCCTGCCATAAATGTCTGCTTTGGTTCAGGCAAATGTGTCTCGCGCATGTGCAGAGGCGCTAAAATGTGCAAAATAATACTCTTTACAATCTCACTGGTTGACCCAGAATGTGGGCTGTGTTGTTGAAAGGGTTAAGGGTTGATTTGGAAAGAAAAGAAATTCATTTTCACTGCCAAGATTATGTGTTTTGTGGTGTAACATGAGAAGAATAAACATATAAAACACGATATAACATGCAGCAAGACAAACACACAAGCAGACAGACAGTGGTGGTGCATAATGTGCTGGGATTGAACCGACGCTTGTAACAAACTGCGCTATTTATGTGCTGAGAGAAGACTACATATGGAGCTGATTAGAAGAGAGACCTTGGAGGCTTCCCTATGTGTTCCCATCTCCATGGCAGTGTGCGCGTGTGTGTGTGTGGGAGACGAGACACTGTAGCTGTTTGTCAGTGAGGCAACATTTCTGCTGTTGTGAACAGATAAAGCTTCGCTTAAAATTATTACTTGGAGCTGTAAGAAGGAGGGGAAGCTCCTTAAGTGTGAGATGGAGAGCAGAGGGAAGCATGGCGAATTAAATGAGCAGGAGTTTGGGAGTTTGGGGAGCAGAGATGCACTGTGTTTGAGTAATCTACACCGAATTTCAATAGAAGAGGAGTTACGGGAAGACAGGGTCCAGCTGACCAGGACAGGACTGTAGGGAGGGGTTGGGAGGCTGCGGGGCTGATGTGTTTTTCTTGGCTTCTGGCTTAATGGAAATGGAAAACGCCCAGCCTGCTCTCACCCTCACTCTCAGATGCAAGTGTCGTATTCAACGACTTTTACGTGCCTCGGGTCAGTATCTAACCTACGCTTGTGTAAGGTGGGTAAACAGACTAAAAAGACATGTTATTAGTAACAGCAATAACAGTCATATGAAAATGTAATGATGGCGTAAATTACCTTTTTAAAACTCAGTTACATTTGCAGAGCTGTCATTTCTGAGTTAACTCTCTGAATCCGAATTGTGAGATTTTCACAATGTATTTGAGTCAATAACATGAGGAAAATGAACGACTTAAATTCGTAAGTTGGTCATACGTTTCTAAATATACCACATGGAGTTTCACCGAAAGTGCTGGGGATTTCTCCTTTTCATTTCCTGCACTTCTTTTCCCGATCAAGTGTATGTTTTGACCTCTGTCTCGACTGGAATTGGATGAGAACAGTCTTTGATCCAGCAGGTGGTCACTGGATATGTTATTTAGCATAATCCATCTACTGTACCGAACTCAGAGTCAATTTCAAGGGAGTAGGAATTACCTCGATACTGTGGGTGGTTTCTAAATCATTGTTTTAGTCAAAGATTGTTCTGGTCTCATTGTAACTATCACCAGGGTGGTCCACTGTTTTTGCAGGCAGGCACACAACCATCACAGGAACGTCCTCCAAGGCTGAAGGCTGACAGAAGTCTGTGCCAGTCATCCAGGTTGACCTTCTGTCTCCCTGCTGGTGTCTGCACATACTCTATAGCGGCTTTCATATTGCTCCCAGGCAAGATATCTGTCACAATAGCGGAAGTTAACATGCTTGCATCTGATAAGAATTGCATTAATTCTGCCTCCGTCAGTCACCTGATTCTCATAGGAAGAAACAGCTGCGCCTTTCAGGAAATCATCTTGTGAAATATGTTTTGCTTGCCAGAGCGCATTATTATACAAATGTTCAAGACTGGGATGACACAAGAAATAGGTTAATCCCCTTGAACATTGAATTTTGCAATTATCAAATTAAGAAAATAATAGAACGGTAATAATAAACCCTTAAAGGACTCAGCCATGTAGCAGCTCTATTTGGTCGTATTTAGGTGCAGCAACGCTTTGGAGTTAAATTCAAGCATCAGCTTGTTTAGCAGAAATAATATTTACCCTCTTAGTTGAGCTTTTTACTGTTGCATACCAACATTTAATACACTGTGTGAACTATATTTACTTGTTTAGTCCTGAAGTCTTAAAGGCGGGGTAGGGGATCTTTTTCTGGAACATTTTTTTACATATTGCTTGAAATACTCTTCACACCCCCATTGCAACCAATTAATTAAAAGTTTTGACACAAATATGAAAAGTTTTAGTGGCCTCTAGAACGTACAATCTAGGAAAAACAGTATCCAATCATTGTGAACGGACCGTTCACAATGATTGGATTCTGATGCCGTCTATCAAACTGCAATCTGCTCCTCCCTCCCCCTTCTTCCCCCTGTGCGCGTACCCTGCTCCGTGAACGAATTACGCGTCCAGAAGCTTGGCAGGAAGCTAAACTAGAGCCAACTTGGCTAGCACCTAGCATTATTAAACGTATAGTTAGCATATACTAAATACTAAATACGGCAACGATCGATGCTTGCTGTCAGAACAGCGCTCGTGCACCTTCGTGCTCGTGCGCGTTCATGTACTCTAGAGGCGTGGCTTTGGGGGGAAAGTGAAGAAAAGGGTTGGGACTTTTTACCTGTGTATTTTCAAAATGCAGCTTCGTTGGACTCAAAATCCAGGATCTCCTACCCTACCTTTAATGAGGCAGTGTTGTCTCAAATTGTAGGAAATGACTTTAATGGATATACAACTGCAACTTACATATAAAGGAATAGCAGCATCCTTGCTTGGATTTCAGCTATATTTACAGGTACAATGATGACCCAGAAAAGAAAGTTGGAAGTGACAGAATGTCCCAAACGTTGTTTTCACACAGTCCACAGCGTTTTATCCATCCATCCGTCCATCCATTCAGGGTCGCAGTGGGGCTGTAGCCTACAGGGTACACCCTGGACTGGTCGCCAGTCTATCACAGGGCTACGCACAGAAAAACAACCACGCACGCTCACAGTCACTCCTAGGGACAACTTAGAATAACCAATAATCCTAACATGCACATTTTTGAATGGTGGGAGGAAGCTGGAGTACGCAGAGGGAACCTACGCATGCACGGGGAGAACATGTTCCACACAGAAAGGCCCCAGTCGGGATTCGAACCAAAGAGAGGATTCCCTGCGGTGGGAGAGAAACCGTGCTCTTGTGAGGCAGTACTGAGAATATTTGTTCGTATAGCTGATACGTAGATTTGTTGCTAGGCCCTTTAGAAAAACATTGCCAAGGGGGTTTGAACGTTTGCAGCTAAATCTATTGGCAAAACTGCCTGAAATGCAACACAGTCAGCTAACTGTCGTTATTATTACTATTTGTGCTAATGACATGTCCTTTTCTCCTTGGGCTGATGACTGTCGGGTTGGTCCTTTTGACAAGGAAAAAAAAATGTTGGTTTACAATCTAAAATTGGTTTGCAGGAAACGAAAGAACACTTTGCTGTATTACAATTATCCATCCAATAAGGACATGGACAAACAGGTTCACAATTCCTTCCCCAAGCTATTTTGGGTGCCAAAAGAAACAGCATCCATCTCATTCATTCTCAGGCCCATCAGATCATCAGATTATGGTTACTTTGGCCAGCAGCATATACAAGCCCCCTGGATTCATCTAATCAAATATTGACATAGTGCTGATGCTAGCAGATGTGTGATATAAGGAACATCATGTACAGACCACCTCCTCTGCAACTGCACACTCTCACAAATGCACTCACAGCAGGAGGTCCCCCCCCCAAAAAACTGCGGATTAACCAAAGCAGTCAGTGCTTTTTCTGCTTGTGACCCCAGAGGTAGCTAAAAACCAGAGGCCACATTAGCTCCCACGAAATCTCTCTTCTCACGTAAAGCCTGGAGCTGAATTATTAGTCGATAATCTGCATGAAAGTGTACTGTGATAACGCAAAAGATGCCTAAACGCAGTTAAATCATTATGAGTAAAATCCTTTGCATGCAGTAACTGCAAGGAGCGGAGCTGAATCAGGGAGCTGATCAGTTAGTTCCTTCTCACAAAATCATTTTTTAAAGCAAACGTGACAAACGTTTTTTTTTCAGATTTTGTTAACTTTATCAATTAACCAGCGAAGATAGTAAGCGGCCTCTTCAGTTGCATGTTTTAAGCTGCAACAAAGCCGAACTTTGATGCCACATAGCAGTATGCTTCATGCGTGCTTCTAGACTCCTGTGATCATGACCCTTATCACTCTGTGTCATAACCCCTTTCACCTCGCATTGGCCCTTGACAATGGCGACGTGCCGGCATTCCTGCTTTATGACTCTTCAAATAGCTACACTAGACTATCTACTGCTGCTTAGACTGCCGCTTTTTTTTCATCCAGCATCACCAAGGCAAAAGGAGGTTAAAGTCAAGTAGCGGCTGCTCGGTGAGAACATCTGTACGTGTTCAGTTGTACACATCCCACTTCCGCTCTGACAAACTGGGTTTAAAGAAGGTCGGGGAGGGTGAGCGTGTGGGATTAGTGCCAGCTGGCCGTTTTTTTGCTCATGTGCGGATCCTGCCACATGTCCGTGTGACTGTGTGTACGAACGGAGCTGTAATGCAGAGCATGTCTTTGTCCACACTAAGACGGATTGAGGACAGCAGGCTTCAGATTAGGGTCTGGATCCAAAGGAAGTTTCCCTGTCATTCCCGCTTCCTTGCATGTGACACAGCGAGCTGCAGGGCCAAGTCAAGTTAACAGGGTTATCTTTTTCAAAAGCTCATCCACTTTAAAAGACATTGCAGTGGGTTAAAGTCACATGTTCAAAGCTAGTGTCAGTATGACTGGGACCACAGCCAGTGTTAAGCGAGCGTGGGATTCTCACTCAGATGGTGTAAATTCCGGTTTTATGGAAGTCCTTGAATTATAGCCTGGCAATAAAAAAAATGTTTTTTTCTTTTCTGTCTGCGTGCACCAACGAATTACTTGAATATGCATAGATATGTGACCAAAGTAAACATTATAAAAGTTATTAAACTGGCGGGAGTGGGCTGGTGGCATTTCCTGCATTAGTTGAAACACCCTTAAAGCCTCTGGTTTCAGTGGGTGGTCGGGGACAGTTGTTAGTTTTGGGTGTGAAGGGCAGCAGGGGATTTATTCTTAAGAGAAGACTTTGAGGGATTTTGTTTTTAGGGGAAAATTAAAGGAGGCTCTTTTTCTTTTTTTTGAGGGGGGGGACGCATGTTGAAGTTTAAACCCTTTGGAGTGTCACACCATACAGTTGATTTCTACCACCAACTGCAGCCATTCAGCTATCTGACCACCTCTAAGGTTTTCAATGACTCACACCATAATTGATTTTAGTTGATTATCATTCAAGCCTGGCCATGTTTGCTTTGAGCCAGTAAGATGGTAGTGACCAGTTTTATCCCCACAACTCCCTCTATGCTTGCTGAAGACATTAACTAATTTTCTGAGTAGCTCATAGTGGGTCATGGGAATGAAGTGCGTTATGGATATAATTGGTGGACCACCAGTGTAGAAGAAAAAACGTCTTGAACAGAAACATTGGTAGTTGGGCCTCCTTTGTAATCAAATGTGTGCCTTGAAAGACATTAAAGTGGATGTGGTCAGAAAGACCTTGATTGAAGGATAATGATAATCCTTTGCCATTAATGGTGGCAGGGTCTTGTTGAAGTGAGCTCCCTCTTCTTTTCATTAGATTTGTAATGAATCAAGATTGTAATCATGATGGTGCAAGCTGGATATCTCCATTACCTAATGCACAGCGTTGAGCTAATGGAAAACAAGGGGCTCTATGCTGCTTGCATTTCATCTACCTCTGGGGAAATTATTGAAAAGACAAAGACAGCCTCTAATGTATGGCCTGCAACAACAGATTTTGAATCCTTATTGGTTTATTTTTTCAATATTTCCTTCATTAGCATTTAAAAGCATTACATCTTATTCATGGAGCACTTTTCAGGATGCTTTCGATATGCTTGAAGTTATTTAAGAATTGAAAAAAAAAACCTTTTGATTATTCTAAAAATGTGACTCTCTTCTGGACATGGACATATCCGTGAAAGGCTTGGAAAGATTTTCAGAGGAAGGCGGAAGCTTTAAGAAGAAAAATCTCTATTCTAGACAGAAGCTTGGCATCAGGCGAGCTGAGGTTTGGGGGAATAAGTGTGTGTTTGTGTGTGTGTGGCGAGGTGTCTAATTATGGAGGCTTATTGAAGGAGGAGGACTTGGAGTAGGAACTGGAAGTCGGCAAAGCCTCTTACAAACAGAGGTGATGTGGTCATGGGAACGGGAGTCATCAAGCAGATGCGCTGGTGTGTTGGTGATCAGCGATAAAGAATGCTACTGCAAAAGTTGTGATGAAACGGGGATCAAAGGTTCATCAGCGGGAAAAAGATATTAATGAGTAGATGGAGAAAGGCCTCTATTTCAAGACAAAAAAGCCATTTTAAAATCAGCTAATGACACAAAATTGTTTAGAGCTCTGGTTTCCTACATGGGTGCATTTAAAGTGTTGTGAGTGTTGTGTGAATGGAGATGTATCTACATGACACTTGAAAAATTGAAAATGTCTCTTCGAAAATGCTCTTTTCAAGCTAGCAAAATGTCCCAGAGTGATTTCAGAACAGAGCTCTCAGAAGCAAACGGAGAGTATTATCATAACTTTGGACAATCGCTTTGAAGTCTTAACTGGTAAAAACCACCAGAGTGTCACATGTTTTCCCAAATTAACTGTTGCTGTGTTTGAGTTATCCTGAAGGACCGAGAGACACAAGCTCCTCTAATGTATGTAGGCTAAAACCTTAGAAAACATTGCTCTAGTAAAACATTAAAGAGTTTGGTGAGACAGCCTTGAAACTTTTTGCGAGCGCTAATTGGCTTGAAAGCCACATTCAGTTTGCTCGAACTTAAGTTACATAAGTGTTGAGAGGCAGCCGGAGGTTAGCAACGCTAATTAACATCTTTATTTTCATACTGTCAGCCATTGTTCACTCAAACCCCCCCCCCCTGCTGTCTACTAAAAACCTGGCGAACAAAGGAAACCCTTCAGCCCTTTCTGCTGTATACCTGCCCTTCGTCACAGTGCTTCAGGATTACATAACAACGTTAGGAAACACACAACACTTGGCTGCCCTGAACGTAACTCTTAAACTGAATGCTTCTTCCTCTTGAGCCCACTGACCTTGAAGATGGAAAAAACTGATTTGTAGAGTTTGCATTGGGGTAAATAAAACAAAATTTAAAAAAAAGAAGGGAGAAATGAGAGTGGGATGAAGGAATGAAAAGCAAGACTGAGAAAGAAAGACGAGAGCAAGCCATTCTCTCCTCTCGCTCATGTTTGGCCGGAGCTGTAAAACTCTCATGGCTGCGAAATCGGGGTCGTGGGCTGTGTTAAATTGCCAAATTCACATTTAATGAAAGAAAACTTAATCCGAATTAGTTTTATTAATAGCATTTTCCCCTGAGCTAAATAGAGAAGGAAGGATGGAGAAAAACACTTTCAAGTGGAATAATTAAGGCTCTTCGCCTCCTCTCTATCCTCAGTTAATTAAGACGAGCACACAGACTCTTGATACTTATGATGATGTTGGAGCTGAACGAGGTAAAACAGCAGCAGCAGCAGCAGCAGCACTCTTTCACTTCACTGTACGGGGCTGATGAATCTTCAAGCTGATTTATTTTATTTTTTTCAATTTCTGCTGTGAGCTCAACACTTTGTTGATACTAGACTGGTTTCAGGGCTCACTTTTGTTTTTCTCATTTCGCAGCTTTGTTACTTGATCTAGTATATTTGATTTTTTTTGCGTAATAGCATGCAATGAAAATAGAGCTGTGTACAAATGAGAGTTAAAGTCCGCCGTGTTTTTCCCATCATGTGTTTCAGTTCCCGAGGATCTTTGCCTAGAGGAGAGGGATGAGCTGTCCAACATCCGACGGAGGAAGAGAGAGCTGCTCGATGATATTGAGGTGTGTGTATGTGTGTGTGTGTGTGTGTGTGTGTGTGTATGTACTGACAATATATACAGTGTACTGCATGTACTGGATACACTGAGCTTCATGTCAGTTGCTTGGATTGTTTGTCAGCAGAGCATTTTATAAACCAAATATAATGCAGTGGTTCAGTCAAAATGTCTGTGATTGTGAAAAAACAAAGCAAGAAAAAAGCAGCCTGATTTCAAAAAGGCACAAGAGAAAAGAATAAAACATTTCCGTAAAAAAAAAAAAAGGACTTAATGCTAAAGTTGGGGCACCCAAAATAATCTGTGCGAAACACCCGCTGCGACTACCTTTCAAGATACTCCATTGGAATCGATTTCCTGCTGTGGAGGCCATCTTCAGCTTTTTACAGATGGCGTGATGTTCATCTCCAGATGTTTGCTTGTATTTCAAAGGATTCACTCCTCTCTATACAAGTGAAATAGTGCCCATGATCGATCCATCCCAAGCTTTACAGTTAAGCAGGTTTTCTTTTCTTAAAACTCTTATTCCTCTCGAATCACATCATGCCCGTCATGGTCAAAAAGTTCTATTTAACTTAGTTAGTCCTTCAGACTTTTTTTCCGTTATTGATCAGGTTTGTGTAGATGGTCAGTTGCAAACCTCTGACACAGAATGTTTGTGGTGAAAACTCGAGATCAAGTCTAATTTGCATGCCAGGCAGCTGCTTGGAGGACAAGCTGAGACCAACGTTTCATCTTTATCATGAAGTCTTTTGGAGATCAGCCCTTTTTTTTTTTTTTGTGAGAAATTGTGACCGGTGGTGTCCAAAGCTTTACATTGACAGGAGATCATTTCATGGTGCAATTCGAGAAAAGAAATGAGCGTGCCCGTAGTCACATTTCTAACATTCTATTTACAATCATTTGCTTTTTAACTCTGCTGCCCATCTACTGCAGCACTATTTGCATGCTGTAAGTAATGCAAATAGACCCGCTGAGCATCTTTGCACACATCCAGTTTGCTCATTAAAAAGTGTTGCACTTTCCTTTGCAGACAGTTCAGTCACTGTCCCATCTCTAATATGGTTCATATAAAGAAAGAAAACAACTGTGGGATGCTTTTCTTTCTGTCTTTTAGAGGTTGAAGTTTGAGATAGCAGAAGTCATGACCGAGATTGAGCAACTCACATGTGTTGGGGAAAGGTAAGTCATGATTCTTTGCTTGTATTACTGTTGTTTGCGTGTATGATGCCAGCCTATATCATAAATTTGTTATAGCTCCTGTATTTCTTACCTTGTTGGGCCAACTCAGTGCGGAATGTTTTTTTTATTTTCCTGTGTCTAATTGACCTGGAAACATTAAAACCCAAGTGCTAAAGTCACAAATGTTAAAAAAAAATGTTTTTGATTTAATCTTTAACTAGATGTGTTCAAATCCTATTTATAATTCTAGCTGTTAAACTCTAATACAGTTAATGAAAGGAATGTGCCCCAAAGTTTCTGTGGTCTAAAGGTGAGCTAACCTGGAGAGGACTCCTTTGCATAGTGGCACCGATAAATGTACAGTGAGGACTTGCTTAGTGCCTCTTCTGTTCGAAGGGAATTGTTCCATTTTTGGAATTCCTTTTGTGAAGTGGCTTCAGATGGTTTTATGTAGCAAAATGTTGTTTGAATTGCTCTCTCTTGGCTTACATTAAGTTTATGAAATAAGTTATGGAGAATTGCTACCTGCCTTTAGAAAATAGATGCCATTTTTAGAATGTGAATTTTTCCTCAAGTTATGAAAGTACAGAGAATATGACTTGTGCAGCTTCTAAAGCTATTGATAACAGTTGTATTGTCTTTTACCTTCAGTGGAAAATGGTCACATCTAGCATCGTCTCCCACCTGAGTCACTGTCTCCATCTTAGTTGAGTGTAAGATTTGCTTGTTTTGGCGAGAGACGTGAAAGACTCGTGAAATACAAAGTTGCTTTTTGTATTGAATTATGGGGGAAAGGAGGCATACTTTGACAGGATGTGGCTTTATTTGGGAGTGGCATTGTTATATCAACCATCAATGTTTAAGCGTTGTTAATATGGGAATTAATCAAGTCTCCGTTTTCATGTTTGCGCTCCAGTAAAACGTCCCAGAGAAACAAACAGATCGCTATGGGCAGGAAGAAATTCAACATGGACCCCAAAAAGGTACTCTGCCCTTTTCGTTTTCTGTTTTTCAGCTCTGTAAAATCTTGATGCTTTCATCACAACCTCCAGTGTCTCACCCGATTTAAAGTGAACGACTCTCTGGGATGAGCGGCGATCCTCTCTCAGCTGTGAAATCCTGTCATTTTCCATCATCCGTCCGTGACTGAGTTGTATAGCCATCCTGTTTTCTTCTCCTTCTCCCCAGGGCATCCAGTTCCTGCTGGAGAATGATCTTCTCCAGCACACTCCCGAAGATATCGCCCAGTTCCTCTACAAAGGCGAGGGGCTCAACAAGACCGCCATCGGAGACTACTTAGGAGAGCGGTAAGTCGGAGTGTCTGTCGTGCTGAGGGAGAAAGTCGTGAGATTTACACCCCCCTCTGTGATTAAAGAAGGAAATTATGCCCTGGATTTGCTGATTAAAAGAGACTTGAGCCCCCTCTAGCATGAATCTTTGCGGCATCGTGGGTGTCTTGTCATAGTGAGTCCACCCTTTTGGACTTATTGCTGGTAATAAAACGACCATCCAGCTCCTCATGTGTCAGACCAGACTGCTGGGTGGTGAAAGAAGGAGAAAGCCCTGCCGTTGTACTCCAGCAACTATCTAAGACAGCTGGAGGACTTCTTAGATGGATGGAGAGGAGATAGTTTTATTCTTAAACTATGTGACAAAGTGCACTAGCACATAGTAGCAGTTTCTTCAGGGATCTTTAATTAAGTTAGTTAATGCAAAGGTTACCACTATAGAAGAGCAGACCTTCTGACAGAGTGGAATGAAGACCAGGGTTTATAAGCCAGAAGTTGATTGAGAGTGAATATGGATCAGGTGCACCAATCATCCCAACTGGCTGCACTCCGCCTCTGCTAATGAAACACACACACACACACACACACACACATACACAAAATAGACGGGGGGAGGAGACACAACAGGGAGGCCGGAGCAAACAGAGATAACAAGAGACACAGGGAAAAAACTAAGTCATAGCAGAGTGTTGACAGTAATACTGGATTCAGTATTTCACTATAGTACTTTTTACACAGCAGGTTATTTTAGATTCATTTTATAAAGCTGAAAATGTATCTTTAGGTTTATACTCCATTGAAACACCAGTTCTGCATGGGAGCTTGACATATTTGTCCCACATGTAATTCTTATTTTTAATTAAATATGGATTACAGGTTATTTTCTGCCCAGCTGAAACTCGGGTGGCCTGAAAACTACACACATACACAAGTTTTCTATTAAGTAGAATTAATATCCGTTGGATTACGTTGATGGATTTTGACTTGTTTGCTGAAAGGTTTTCAGTATTACCAAACAGTGTCTCCGAACCCCCCAAAAATTGCCCCTGTAATTTTTCACATTTCAACATCACATAGATTCATCTTCGAATGGAGAAAAAAAGGAAGTTTTAGATCAAAGGCTTGAGTTTGGAATGTTTTATGAATTTGGTTGAACTGACATGGAAAAGCCTAAGACAAAAGCAAAGGAAGGAATCATCGACACGGTTCAGCATTTCTGCCTTAAACAACCACTCCACATTTGTAGGGTGAGACCTGCCAAAGCCGGTTTTCTGGAGCAGGATTTATCCCACATTAGCAACACATTATATGTGATGCTGATAACATAGTAAATCAGTCTAAAGGGAGAGGAGATGGAGGCGGGGCTAATTTACATCACGTTAATACAGTAGACCGTTTTAAATGACGCAAAGGTGACATCTGAGCCATTTTAAAGGCTGAAGGGATTATTTTTATGAGATACAACTCCTAGGTGTGTAATTAATATGATCATAGAAATGTCTTTAGGGCTTCAACAATGCGGGAGGGAATTTGACTGCCAAATTTAGCTACCTACGGTAACAAACTGTTATTGTAAAACTCGTTCACCTTCATTTTTACGCAGAATATACAAGAGAGAAAAAGGAAAAAGATATCTTATTGTAGAGCATGACAAAACGGTCCGGGGAATATCAGTGCTGCATGGGCTTCAGCAGACAGTAGTCAGACAATAGCTGATTCAGTGGAACACACACACACACAAACACACACACGCACACTGACAGAGGCTGGCGACCCAGGGGAAAGAGGACTGCAAGGACTTCTTGCGTTGCCAGTAGACTTTAAACACGGATAATCATCAAAGAGGCCACCTACCCACTGGAAATCACACTAAACACAGGCTGAGGGTTTACACTCAGTAATTATCACTAATTAAGCTTATGCTGGAGACAGGAACCTATCATTACACGCTGAGCAGAGACGGAGATGAGGAGAGGGACACGGGAGGGCAAGATCGTGGAGGAGAAAAATCCCTTTTTTAAGTTTTACAGTATGCTCCCTCTTGTCATACTGAAACGTGTGCATTAGCATCATTCAATTTCAGCTTTATGAACAGCAGGCCACCGTCAATCTTATTGCGTCTAGACATAACGTTATGCGCAGCCCTCAGAGGCTGCGGTACAGGGTACAATATGGCCACTGACACTTGTGGTCTCATGAATACAAATAAACATGAAGAGAAATCCCCGAGTCTTCCTCAAAATAAATCTCAACATGTTATTGCAATGTGAGTTTGTTATTAGTTTCTTGTGAGCCAACGTTTTCAGCCTCTCCGCAGAATCGTGCCACATAAAACACAAAAACGTCAAGACAGAAAAGTCCCGGCTTGACTTGAACAATACACAGAGAAGAGTTGATACAGGCTGAGGATCATGGACTCGGGGTACAATGAACATGATCAGAGGAGCTGTGACCGCAGTCTGAGAGCTGCTGTTGACTTTTTCTCTGAAAACCCTCCAACAGTCAAACAAACCTCTGACAAAAAGGAGCCTGTGTGCGTTTAGTCTTTTTGCTGTTTTTCCATCAGTCAAACGCACCGCCCCCACCGTCTCCTCAATATCAGCCAGCTGTTTAAATTGTTTCCAGACGTGCCGCGAGCGTCTGATGTGAATAAGGGAACAAATATGACAAGAATGCAAAGAAAAATGGCTTTATATTGTTTCCTCCACCCTGTCTTCAGAGGTCTCCTGGATGGCTCTTCTTATTTTGTGAGAATAGATGGACTGATGTTGGATACTACTAGAAACCTTGATTTTTTTCTTGTTTTTTTCTCTTCAAGGGATGACTTCAACATTAAGGTTCTTCAGGCTTTTGTGGAGCTGCACGAGTTTGCAGACCTGAACCTCGTTCAAGCGCTACGGTCAGAAGAGTTTTTCATTACTATGTTGGGGAAAAAAGATAAATAGATAAATGTGATTACGAGAGATCCATTTTTGCCCAACCTGACATTCTCTGTTGTAGGCAGTTCCTCTGGAGTTTCCGCTTGCCGGGTGAAGCCCAGAAGATTGACCGTATGATGGAGGCGTTCGCTTCGCGCTACTGCCAGTGCAACCCTGGAGTCTTCCAGTCAACAGGTCTGTAACGTAAACCAGATTTCCCTCTGCATTTTTACACTCAGACACACCCTCACAGGCCTGTCAGGTGAGCTCCGGTGCCCCTTCATCCCCATCTGTCTTCTCTCCACAAAGACAATGCAGAGGCAGAGAAATGTGCTAGCCTCCGCTTGCTTTGTTTCCAAACATGGCAGAGAGGTGGGGCTGAATTTTGGCGAGGGCCGACAACCTGAATTTGAGAAAAAAGATCAGCATAGTTGGATCAGCTTGATAAAGTTTGCATTTCTCTTACCACCATTTGAAGAATGGTAGTTTAGATTTGAGCCATGTATTCATTACATTTACAACCTGTTTTTTTCCATTACTTATGGGTGCTTTCCTAAAAATAATACAAGGCTATACAGTAATTCACAAGTAATTAACTTGCGTTATCGAGCTTCACTACTTATTTGCTTTAATTTTTTTCCCACTTGGTCTACTTACACTTTTAATCACCACAGTTTTCAATCATCCCAACTCTCTGCGTATCTCATGGAAACTGAAAGGCTCCTACCCTCAGGGGCACAACCCGGTTGAGATTCAGTGTGTTGTCTATATCTGTGAGAGCAAAGTGTGCAATCCAATATGTTGGACGAGGTCATCTCTGAAAAGCAGCCTACTCTAGTGTGACAACAGAAATACCGTCTGAGGGGTCTCGAATAGGAAAAGTTTTTTTTTTTTTTTTTTTTTCCCTTTTTGAAGTGCTTTTCAATCATTAAGCCGTAAGAGTTACTGGAACTAAAGCTCGTTGTGGATTCACCAGATTGAAGTAACCACAGGCTCCAGTTGGTCGCAGCTACAGAGTAAACAACCAGCAACAAACAAGGGTCATTCATTATTCAGAAAGAGCCAACCTGGCTGAGTGATACGTGGTCTTGTTGTAAACAAAGCCTACAGCTACACCTGTCAGTGAATAATTAAAGAGGTCTGAGAGCGGTCGACCTTCTGTGCACAGTGCTGTCGCAGGTGTATGTGGTCCCATGGCGGCAGCATACTCCAAATCCTGGTGAGCTTCGGGTTAATGCATCGCCGGATTAGGTGCAGCTGAGCAAATACTAAAAAATCTAGATGTTTGGTAACGTACAGGATAGAACCCTCCAAAATGTTTTTTTGTTTTTTTTACTCGTATTTTTTAAATTCTTTCTTCAGTAGCCCCATCTGCACATAGGCAGGCATGAATATTCATGTGTGTGTGTGTGAGACAATCAGTGTGGGTGCAGGGCAGAGCATCAGCATGGGGCCTTGTCTGTAGCAGTAATCACGCACTGAGCCCACAAAACAACGACATGATGGCAGACCTTTAATTAACCACAAGCATACAAGCGACTTGTCTCATCCCTCTCATCGGTTTTCTATTTTTTTTTTTTCGGCTACACTGACATTCTTCTTGCACAGCACCGTATTGTGTACAGCACTCCTTTTTTTTTTTTCTTCTGACGGGTAGACAGACAATAGGCGGCAGAGGACCAAAGTGTGTCAGTCAGAGTAGACAGACCGAGGGGAATGAATGATTCATTTACGAGCAGCCACTGGCCTGTGTGAGTCTGGGCACTGACACGCAGCGGAGAGACTGTAAACCCATCTTCCCTAAATACACACACTCTCAGTGGATTCTGGCGGCTGCAGCAGAGTATGAAGCACAAAGTTCTGGATCCAAATAAGCTGGCGTGAACCACTCTTCTTTGCTCAATTTTAAGAACCAAGTGCTCAAAGGGTTAAACGATATAAACAGAAATGTCTTTGCTTTACCATAATTCCTTCAAATCCACTTTATTTCAGAGCAAAATGTACTATATTAGGCTCCAGCCCACATGTGATCCTGAATAGGATAAAGTGGGTATGGGAAATGAATGAAAATATATTCTAAAATATATTCTTTACCTTGCTGCATTACCTGACAGCTATAGGTACGAGTTGCTTTTTACTTTACATGAAGAAAATAAAGAGATCATGAGATATTGCGAAATTTGGTGAAAACTGAAACTCAGAGCAGGAGAGTTCTTCATCGGTTAGAGACTTAATGATTCAAAGATAATGTACATCACAGTAACATTTGCTGACAGCGAGGACACTGTTGAAATCTGCTGTGTATCGCAGTGATCTCTCCTGTTTGAATGCGTGGAATACAATCAGTCGTCAATCATTCATGAACCCGCATGGTCGCGCATGATAGCTTCCTGATGGGGAAGCTATCATGAAGTCTTTGTATATGTTAAAACCAAACTGGGAAAAACTTATGCAACAGCATCAAGAGATGTACCCGTTATTTCTGCGTCAATTTCTTTTCCTGATCAGTCACAGATAAAATGGCTTTGAATTATTTGATTTAGCTTATTGCAATTACAATTACAATTACTATTAGAGACAATTATAAGTCAGCATGGCAGTGGCAGTGTAGCACAAAGTTACACAAGGAGCACAAAGTCTCACTATATGCTGATGACGCCCTGTTTTATATTCTGGGAAAATGTTACACTGCACTTGTTATTTTAGCCCGTTGGTCATCAGATGTTTTCTACACAATCTTCCTCCATACACAAGTGCTGCGTGTAGATAGGTGCTTATTCAACATGGTTTGGAAAGCAGATATTGTTGCGGTTTGATTGATGCAAAGCATTTTGCAATACAGTGAGCACAGCAGATACAATCAACACCAGAAATGATAAAAAGAAAAAAATGGAGGCAACTCACTCAAATGCTCTTTGGTAACCCACAAAATAAATGTTTTTTTTTTGTTTTTTTTTTACTTTTAGACTAAAAAAAAATCATTTCTTCAGTGCATTCCCACAGATTGCTTTAGCATCATCACGTAGCCTCATCCTTTTCACACATTCTCTTGTTTGAATACTGAGATTTCCAAATTAAGCCCAATAGGTTAGGATTTGATTGATGCCTAACTTGAGGAAGGAAAACAAAAAAAACCCAAAAACAACTGCAACTAATAACATTTTAAGTGATCTTGACTGTTTAAGGGAAGAAAATGAGGGTGAGAAGAAAGAGACAAAAATTAAGCATCCACTTAATCTGATTCTAGGATAGCTCTCAATTTAATTTGGGCACTTTGGGCACATTTTCCAGGAAAGGAATAGGGTTTAACTAAATGTCTAACCCAGAAAGTTTTAAATGAAAGGAACAAAATGGCCTCTTATTTCATTGTCTGTTTCTGTTCTTTTATTCAAATATGTACAGATAGACGCTGTGTGAACATGTTCTCTTTAACAGAATGGCTTAGTAAACCATGTGATTCCCCTCCTGTTGCAGATACCTGCTATGTGCTGTCGTTTGCTATCATCATGCTGAACACCAGTCTACACAACCCTAACGTCAGAGACAAGCCTCCCGTGGAGCGCTTTATCTCCATGAACAGGGGCATCAATGAAGGAGGGGATCTGCCAGAGGAACTTCTCAGGGTGAGGATTTGTCTGAGTGGATGTGATTGATTATCTGTGATGCATCCTTCACACGTACTCCACACAAATGAGGCATGTCCTCCCCTGTTTCCCAGTTGGATTAATAGATTCCCTCCCCTTGTCGGCAGAACCTGTACGACAGCATCAAAAACGAGCCCTTCAAAATCCCAGAGGATGATGGGAACGACCTGACGCACACATTCTTCAACCCAGACAGAGAGGGCTGGCTCCTAAAGCTCGGTATGTGCATTCAGCGACTCAAATCTAACCCAGATGATGTCGATTTATGTCAGCAGAGCCTCAGCGTCACTTCTAGGAGAGTTGTTTTCCATTTTTCTGCTGAACTAAGCTGTGCTTTCAGGTGACCATGGTGGAGGTTGATAACTCCTGAGCGACAGGGTCTGACAATATACTAATGCAAGGTATATGGTGTTGTAAAGATCTTTAAAGAGTTGATGCTATGTGAGTTTCACTCATAGAATTTTAGATTTAAAGGCCTGGTTACACCAGCATTTAAAAGAGAGCATTCAGCACCTGTGTCACATCACCCAACTTTACACATCCCTGCACTAACCTGACATCTGGGCGATGCATAAATAAAATGTGTCATAATTTCAGATTCACTTAAGGTCGTAAGTTTACGTTCTTTCACCATGGAGATGGCAGTGATGTGCTTTCAGTGATTCAGTGGGGTTTTTTTTTCTGGAAACTATTTGGTGCACAGATTTTGATCTATTTTTGGTTCTCTAAAAGCAACAATGATTTAATACAGCACGCCTAATACTTGGTTACATACTGCTTAGTAAGTTGCACCTTGACAAGATGCTTTTGGTGGCTGTTAACAAACTTCTGGCGGAATTTAGGTTGGATATTTGACCACCCAACTTTGCACAATTCACTGAGTTCAGTTAAATGAGTTGGTTTCCACGAATGGACCTGACTTTCAAGCTCAGTTCACATATTTCTCATTGGGCTCTTATTTCGTGACTTTGGTAAAGCCGTACCAAAAGCTTTATGTTTGACAGTTTTTATTCGTTTAAAAACTAGCTTTAATTTCCGATTGGTCACGCCATATCGGCACATAAAGACATCCTTGTTGAGACGTTACCCCATCCACTTTTTGTGATCTACCACTTTTTCCGGTGTAAAACAGTCCCGGAGCATGATGCTACCACCACCATGCTTAACACCTGCTACAGTGCTCTTGGGATTGAACTCTTTCAAACACACCATGTTGGCCAAATTACTCAAAGGCTTCTTTTCTTGGACTGCAGCTTCTCAAACTGTGGTGACGTTAAAATGGTGATGGTAAAACTCCCTTGATTGTAGACAGGGACACTTCCAGTTTCCATCAGTTGTGTGCATTGGTGGTCCCAGGGTTGTTCCTGACCACCCAAACAGGTTTCCTTAAAGATGAGGGTCACAGCTGTCAGCTGTGGTCAGTCATTCTCATTAACAGGAAACTAACAGGAAGTTTAGAGACCTAACCTTGTCAAGTTAAAGGACACTTTGGGACATAAAGTGACACCGATTTAATAATTTTAATGGGTGTATTTATAATTTCGACCCAGAGTTGATTTTTGAAGTCCCACAATAGATTAAACTTTGACACAAGATTTTTCTTTTCCTATCAAAGATGGATGTTGTACAATTACACGGTCATGGTAATCATGTCCATGAGGAGTTTTTATGAACTTTAGAATGGATCTCCAAATAGTCATTTAACTTTCACCACCACTTAGTTGAAATAATGCGGACAAGAAGCTTAATCTTGATTTTTTTTAATTTCTATTGCCTGCTGCATGCTACCATTGTCGTTGTGAGCATGTTGTGATCCCAATATCAGCAATGATCTCAAAGCACTGTGGTGCTTCAGCATGGCTGTAGACTTTGCTCATATTCAGCTTGTGCTCTCTTACAAATATGTGGCGCTGTTCTATCCAATTCAAATCCTCCGCTCTTGTAATGTCCGGAGTAACATTCAAAACAAACATTAGCTCTTGTTTTCCGGCCTGGCATCCCTATTTGCCCAGATGACTGTCCACCTCTATCATGGTTACTTGAAGATCTGTGATTTATGACAACTGCAACGTGCCTCTGTACCTCCATCATTTTGTGACCTCTGCTCTTTGTTTTGTCTCCTCACATTCTAAGCTACTAGCAAGGTCTCTCTGAACCTCTCTGTCGTGTCGATCTTTGTGCTCACTGTCTTTTTCGAATCTGTCAGCGTTTTTTTTTTGGTTTGTTTCTCACTTCCTCTCTCTCACCCTTTTCTGTGTTGTTTCATTTTGTTCTGTGATGGCTGTTCCCTCTTAAATCTTTGTATTAGGAGGTAGGTAACGCTTCGTCCTCATCCATCCTCTCTGTTCACCACAGAGCGCCCCCGCACCGGCATTGGCTGCCATTATCTCGTCAGTGCACTGGGCCCCTGAACATGCTAGCCACTGCATATAGTTGGCTTGTTGTATCAGAGCTATAAGAGGACAGATATGTTCCTTAGCACTTTGAGGTGATGGGTTATCTCTTTGATAGGCAAGATGAGTTAGAGGTCATTGATCTTAACGAGGATTGGCCGCATTCCTCTTGTGGCTCTGGAAAGGGTTCGATGACGTACGGGACTCGTCTCAGTTGGTGTAACAAACACAGAGCGTTAATCTGCATCCGTAGGAGGCCTAGCATCTCTCTTTTTTTTTTGTAATTAAAATTTTAAAAAAGAAGAATTAATATGTGTTCGAGCCCAGAAGAAATTAGCATAGTATTTTTTTTCCTTTCTTCTGTTTTTTTGTATTTTTTTTTTTAACAAGGAGAGCCCATTCTGTTATTCTTTAAAGCTTTTTTCCAGTCTTTGCGCTAAGCTAACCTCACTGCCAGATGTGACGCTGCGTTCCATTTGCCTTGGAAGTTTGAACTTGGTGCTGAGAATGGCGCCACATCTGAGTTAGCTGTGTTCCGGCTGGAAGTCAGAAAACCAGTTCGATTGTTGGGCTCACCGAGTGAGGCTCTTTGCGAGTCCGAAATCACATTTTTGGGGGTGTTCCAGTATATATTTCCAACTGGGAACTCTAAGACTTCAACTTCCTAGCTCAAGAACATAACATCTGTCTCAAGCTAAGTGCAAAAGCAGAAAGGCTATTTATCCTTTTTGGGAAACCTCTGCAAGTGAGCGGAAATGTATGTTTTCCAACGTGTCCTATACTTAAAATGTGATAACCACTATAACTTTAGAAAGTCAACTATATGTCTCTAAACAAAAATGGCCTCAGGCTTCGGTGTTGCTATCTAACGTGTTTCTTTTTTTTTTTTAAATTTGCGGAGACAAACCGCTCTGTACCACCGGAGACTACCCTGCACGTCATACAGCTCCTTTGTCGCTAGAATGCACAGCAATGCTCCAGCTTCAGTGAATGGGCCGCTTGAGTTTGTGCTGTGGGAATGCTCACCTCCTGCTGTGTAACTGGTCATGCAGTGAAATAAAGAAGACCCTTGCCCCTTTTCATTTGTCTTCCTGTGCTCCTCTCACTGCACCGTCATTGATTCCTCTCTCTCTTCCTGTTTTGCTCGCCATGAAACCAGCTGCGCTTGCCAGGTTATTGTTTTTTTTTCACACAAGCAAATTTCCCTCTAATCCCCCTCTCTAAAAGAGCAGCCTCTAATATTAAAAAATTAGGGACATTTTCTTATTTTTTTGTTAATCATTTCTCCCATTGTGTCGAGGGATTCAGTATGATGTGCTGCACTGCTCTGCTGCTGTGAAATCCATGTATGCGCTCTCATAACTATGCTGTTAACAAGGACCGAGCCTGCTGCCATGCCTGAACCCATTATCATCAAATTTGGACAGCATGTCATAAAAATGTTGTTATGTAGACACTTTAAGAGTATATTTCAGAAGGTGGCAGGGTCACAGAGACATTGGGTACCTCTGTCAGTCAAATCATGGCTGTGCTCTTGAGGTACTTCAGTATTTTTATTTTCTGCTGCTTTGTTCTTCCTCTCCTTTGCGCCACAGAGATCTCTTGCTACATCATTACTTTGACACCTTGAATTACTTTTAAGATGTAGGTTTTACAAAAGCATGATAAAACAAGCTTATAGAATAGCACTTATTAAACAATAAACCAGTGGCCTTCGATCTTCTTGAAGTCTGACATCTCAGAAAAAGCAGCGAGCAGTTGGGGTTACATTTTTAGATTTTTATTTTTTTTTGCAAACACAAATAACAAAATCTGACAATATTTCAGGCTTTCTCTCTCTGGAAAAAAATAGATAAAAGAAGAAGAAATTTTGTATTTTAGGGAAGACATCAAACATGTGGCTGAGAGGAGATTATCAGCTGTCCAAACAGGCTCATGCTTCAACCATAGCAGAGTGAAACTTTAGTAACCAAAAAACGGCGGATGTACCTTTTAAATCAAGTAAAATATCCTCGTAGATGTCTGGATGTCTTTCTAGTTAGAGTACAGGATGAAAATCCAGGTCATCTTAACATTACATATTGATTACATCAGTAACGGCTGCTTTGTGCACATTCCACACAGTCAGCAAACATGTTAATATGGTGCACATGTTGCATTGAATACATAGGTAAATTGCAGATTGAATCATCGGTGCTGTAATTAACAGAAAATCCACTAATCCCAATAATCTAGTTTTATCTGATGACAGGGGCAGATGGAGTGATTGTCCCTCTTTTAATTCTTCTTCCTGATATCATTCATACGTTCAGATGCTTAATTGTGATGTAAACAAGGAAAAGGCTTTGATTCAAACAGCGTTGGACTTTTTGTGTCAAATTCCAAAAACTTTGCAACAATCATGAGCCATTACAAGTCGAGCATAACGCATACCGGTTAGACCAGGAGTGCTCCTTGCTACTTTAGCTCCCCTCATGTGTCTGGGATTTCTCCATGAAGGTAACGCAGGGTTCAACGGTCTTCACAACCCTCCCCCCACCCTTCTTTTTCGTTCGCCTGTTGGCATTAATCTCAAGGGACATGGGGGCAGGGCGCTGGATGTACATCCAAGCCTTATGTTGCAGGGAGACGGTGATCAGAACCAGATGTGGCACGTGGAACTGGGGTCTCCTGCAGGTTAGCGTCTACATGCACAAACAATGTCAACTCTTCAGTCGCAGCTCAAATGTTGTGCGTTTCTCCCCGACAGGTGGCCGAGTGAAGACGTGGAAGAGAAGGTGGTTCATTCTGACCGACAACTGCCTCTATTACTTTGAATACACAACAGTAAGTTGGTGAATTTGTGTGTGCTTATGTGCAGACTGTCTTAATGCACGCGACAGCTAGTTTGACACTGTCGTTTTTTTTCTTTGTCAGAATTCACATCTCACACTCAGATGTAGTGACTCTTAACAGGAGTTAACACAGCATGACAGCAAAAATCTGTTTTTCCTGCTGTTTGGCTTGGTGGCAAAACTGGTAGCGCTCATTCTTGCTGTGTTCCCCAGTTGCTTGGCAACCTTAAAATGAAGGTAATTGTTACTGTTGCCAAAGAAGATGCAGAGCAGCATAAAACATCGCAGCGAAGAAAAAATTAAAATGGGAATGACTTTGTATTCATGATTTCATCTAACATTAAGTCAAACTAAGATGTGGAATTCGGTAGTTTTGGTTTGTGTGCTCAGTATTGAAACCAGTGAGCCCAAAGGCAGAGAGGAAACGTTAGTGGATTTGAAATGAATCCATTTAGTCCATGTTTCTCTTTCACCCACTCACACAAAACAACAGAGGCACAGGTCTTTGCTCCACAGCTTTATTATTTAACAGACGTAGCACCTTTGACTGAAATGAGCCACACTCCAGCAATTCCCGTGCAGCATCATAGGAAACATCTGAAAAGTCCACAGCAACCCATCTGGCCCTGCTAAGCTGTAAGCCAAGCACCCACCCCACCCCAAAAACCCCACAGCCAGAAATCCCTCTGCACACTCGCAGCGCCTGCTGTGGCAGCGGGGGGACGCGGAACACACTTAGCCAGCTGTGAGCAGCTGTCCCAGGGCATTTCCTCCTCCCGCTGTGCCCCCTCATTAGAAGGAAGATGACAAGCAGGACACGGGGCTGTTCCTCAAGGTCCCCCACCCCCTTCAACACTCCCACACACCCCTCGCATCTGGGCTTCTCTGGTGCACTACACTCTTGGGTGCATGTTTGGAGAGTGCGGGGTTACGTCTCCCTCGAGTGCCGTGCCTTACGTGACCAGGATGAATGAAAGCCTTCCGTGTGCTTTACCTACACCTCGATTTTATTTTTTTATTTAACCAAATGGTGCCGAGCTCAGGCGCTGTGGAAATTAAAAGTGATACAGCGAGAGATATTGCCCCATCTTTTTTTTTTTTTTTTTGACGTGGTTAAGTTTGTTTTGTAATTTGTAGCTGTTACAGTTACGGTGTGAAATTGCCTCGATCGAAAACCAGCACCTCTGTGTTGATCTTTAATCTGAGCCAAAATCAAACTGCGCAACAAATCAGTTACAATACTGAAACGATATTTGAGTTTGGCATGATGTCTGGTGAAAAATTTGGGGAATTCTTCACTTCCTCCCCCTTAGACATTTTCATTTCTCTTTTTAATATCTAATCCAGGAAGACAGGGGTGAGCAAAAAAAGAATGAAATAGATATATATAAACAAAAAATACATAGATAGTGGAATGAAGACAGATAAAAAAACCTAAAAGCTAAATAACAAGCATTCTTATTTATGTGCATAGAATATGCAAGTTAAAATACGTTTTAATTTTTCATGGGAATTATTCATTTATTTCCTGTTGGTATCATTTTTTTATCTGTTCAGATAAGCTTGTTATTTCCCCCCCGTTCTTTATTTTTTTTCTCCTTATAATTTTAAATATTTACATATTGCTGTTACCAATGATCTCTGAACCCCCCCCCCCCGTTCAGAGATCATTGGTCCCATTCACAGATTGTTGTTAGTGTGAGGCCAGATGTTGGCATTTCCTTGATGTCTGACAAGGAAATTCCAAAAGCTCTTGGGAGATGGGGGGGAAAAGCCATAGCAGACGGCAAAAGAATAAGGATTTAAAAAAAAGCAGTTAAATTGAATAAATGATTCATCAAATTGACTGATTTTGAATAGATATTTATTTTGAATATGTAAACATACCCAGAAATAAATGTATGTCCGACTAATTATTTGATTTCTCTTTATATTCCCACATTTGCTGAATTACTTCCTTAATTTATTCCTCTCTATCTGTCCTCACTGATGTTCTTTCGCTTTCACAGATTTATCATTTCCCCTGTATTTAATTCTCTTCAATGCAGACGAGTTTCAACTATAATATAAAATTCAAATATAATAGCGATAGCAGGAGCAGTTGTTGTGGAATGTTTAAGTATTTGCCCCCTCTTTGCACTCAAGAATTTGACCTTGTCCTGCTCTTAGATGGCAAATGCATGCGCCGAATGAGAGACGTGTTGACGCTTGTTTTATTTGTATCCTCAGGATAAAGAGCCTCGCGGGATTATTCCTCTAGAAAACCTCAGTATCAGAGAGGTGGATGAGCCAAGAAAACCTGTAAGGATCAAACCTAGCATCTCCCATGCCCCCCTCATTCGAGTTTAAACACCTTTGTATAAAACACAACAGATATGTTCTGAATTTGACTTCTTTCCTTTTCAACGATGTCCTCCCAGAACTGTTTTGAGCTCTACAACCCCAACCACAAAGGTCAGGTTATCAAGGCCTGCAAGACAGAAGCGGACGGGCGGGTCGTCGAGGGCAACCACGTAGTGTACAGGATATCGGCCCCGACCCCGGAGGAGAAGGAGGAGTGGATCAAATCCATCAAGTAAGAGACGCCGTCTTAGTGGGGCTCCATTTACACTTAGAGGGCACTTAGCCAACGCCCGCCTTCTCCCATGTGGGACTTTCTCATGCCTGACCTTGACACTGTGAGAAACCAACACACACACACACAGATGTGAGCGTAATCAAGAATGTGCACACACGGACTGGTGACTAAATGGGACTCCATTTCTCACACTTCCATGGAGATAACACTCAGATGTGATTCCTGCTCTGCTGGATAAGGTCACTTCCTTTTGCTTAGAGCTCAATGAGCAAGAGAAACACACACACACACACACACACCCCCTCGGGCTCTTTATAGTGCTTTGGCAGCATTTACACGTTACATCAGAATGCTGTCTCGTTATCCAGCGGGGAGAGCAGAGGTGCTGCTGTAAATTGGACTCGTGGGTTATTGATCAGCTCAGTGGTTATTATCTACTTAACTTCAGCCTCACTGGTAAATATGATCAATGTCTTGAGCAGAAGATTATATTACAAAATCCCTCCATGCTCTAACGATGTTTAAAAAAAAACCTTTTAGCATTGACAGATGTGTATCTGTTAAAGGAAGGTGGTGTGACTTGGAGTGAGTTCCTGAAATTTAGTCGGGGAGAGGAGGAGGAAAGCGGTGCTCATTATTTCTTGGTTGTGGAAGATTTTGAGTCAGTGGGCCTTCTAATGTTGCACCGCAGGTACTCAATCTGTTGGCTTACAAATACAACAGTAAGATTTTTTTTTTTTTTAAATTGTGCGCCAAATCATGTAAAGGCTGTCCTGCTGTCACTGCTGGAATGCTAATGATCACAGACTGGACAGGGTTGTTTGCTGCAATCACACTTTCACTTGACTGGACGATGAGGCAGCGGACTGTCCCGTGATCAGCAGATTCCACAGCGTCCCAACTGATTCATCTGCAAAGTTAGAGACCGGTGTGGACGTAAACAGAGGACATGTCAGCACCTCAACCCTTAGCTGCCGGGAAAGCATCTAGTTACTCAGCGGTTTTCTCATCTTTGGTGTGTGACACTGACAAAACATCCCAGTATGAGACTGTCACTCTTGTAAAAGGGAAACGAGCTCACGTGGAGCTGAATTAACACTCCGTGTTACGTAGCTGGATTTACCCAACTCCGCCTGTCCTCTCGATGTGGCTTCTTTCTGCTTACTCTCTTGGTTCTATGTGACCCCTCATAGCACTGATTTTTGTTAAGCAGGATGCTGGTTTCAAGTTTAAAAACCTGATGTACACAGAATGTTAAAGTTAGCAATAAGCTAATTGAGAGCCTAACGATGGGAAAAGCACACAAAATATTAACATATCTGTACACTGACACTGAGTGCATGCAAATAGCTTTATTTCCATGAGTAGTGTAAACGGGCGACTGTAAACAGGATTACATGGCACTAGAAAGAAATATGTATATATTGTGTTAGTCCAACCAAAACCAAATTCGGCAGTACATGCATGTATGATGATCTCCCGCAAAGAAAGTTAGGAGACAGAATGTCTTGAACGTTTTCTCACACAGTCCGCAGCATTTTTTTTCCAAATTCTAAATAAAAGGTCTAGAGTGGGATTTAGTGACATCTACTGGCGAAATTATAGACTGCAACCAAATTAATACCTCCCACCAACCCATCCTACCAGATTCACCAAAAGGTATGCATTTTGGCAGACTTTATTGGGAACTAGTATCCTTTATTTGAAGTGGGCAAAGAGAGATGGGATGACATGTAGCAAAGGGTCTGGGACTTGAACCCGGGCCGACTGTGACGAGGACCTTTAACTTCCATTAATTAAATACACGCCCAGGTGTTCGCTGATAGAGCGGGCCCCCACAATGTATTTGGTTTCTTAAAACATCAACGATGAGGCGCTGAAATAAAACTGAAAAACTACTCAGAACTGAGGCTTGGTTATCTATTTCTGACTTTCACCACCAGAATGCAGTGTAAACACAAGGCAGGATGCAGTTTTGCTGACATTTAAAATACATGTTCACAATACTGACAAAATTAGCCCTTGTTGTGAGCAGTTGGACACCCTCATTAATCTGTTCCTTCCTGTCTTTCACAGAGCGAGCATCAGCAAGGATCCTTTCTATGACATGCTGGCCACCAGGAAGAGGAGGATAGCCAATAAGAAATGAGGACCACCTGACTTCAACTACATGTGTCAGCAGCACTTCTGAAACTGGGAGGCCTGGTGTGCGTGCGTGCGTGTGTGTGTGTTGTTGTTTCAGGGCTGGAGGACAAGCAGCAAATGCAAGTGGGACTCTATTGATCGTACACATTTCTGACAGAAGACTGTCTGCACCTCAGTTCTTGTCCAACATGAATCCAGAGATTACATTTAGTCTGGCAGAGACATTGAATACGGACGTGAAACAGCAAAGAAGGGACTGGGAGTGAAATCCTCACCAAATTGGATCATAATGAAGAACAGCAGAGGAGACGACAGAGGCTCTGATCACAGGATGTTTTCTCACAAGGCTTATTAATAGATTGCCCTCTGCTGGACACATAAGGAATGACATCAACTGCACTGACAATGCAGTGAGAATTTAAAAACCTCGGTATCCATCGCCAGATACTGGAGCAATCCTGTCGTTCAGAGAGACTTTTCCAGCAAGTCCTTCACCTCCTTTGGCAACTGCCAACATCAACAATATTGTGTAGCAACTTATGAAAGCCTCAAGCTCACCAGTCAGCTGGTCTGACTGGGAACTCTCTGTATCTGTATATGCAAACATTTGGGTTTATTCTAGAAAATCAAGCTCATTTACTTAAGTTACAGTTCTCCCAAATATTTCATCTTTGGTTGCGACGTACTGGAAACATGTTTGAGGATAATGCTCAACATTCATTATAGTTTAGACACTTTAAGTGATCGCGGTCTTAAAAAAAATAATAATCATTCGAATACTAATTCTGTAAACGATCACCTGAAAGTATTTTTATGTATTGAAGATCCATCTTTGTGATAAAGTTAATTTCTTTTGTATTTATTATCTTGTTTCACCCCACCTTACATTTAGCATTTATAGTATAAAATGTACATACTTTTTTTTTGTCGTTTTCTTTTTCCTGGTGTCCATGTAGAGTGAGTCACGGCTGAGGCCTTTTACCCGTTCATCTTATTAGTTTGACATTAGCAGCCTGTAATAGTGGAAGAGAAACTTTGTGCAGCTCCCAGGGGAGCAGTGAAACCTCAAAAAGTCATTGCTGAGGAGCAGATAATGACAAAACGCTGCGTCACAGGACATAAACACTTCACAAAGGTGAAACACACGACTTGTTGGATCTTTCAGAACTCCACTCGTGTGACTGTTGACTGGAATCCGAGCGGCTCCACAGCCAAAACTTTACTTCAAGGATTTTTACATGAACACGGTTTTATCTTTGTTTGGGAAAACTTTGATGTACAATCTGAATAATAATAATAAAAGAAAAAAAATCTTGCTAATTACAGATAAGTTTCTGCTTTCATGTGAATCCACCAAGAAATTGACCGTGCCAAACTTCCTGGGTCTTTGGTTATTTCAAATATGGACACAGTGTGAAGGATACATTTTCCAGTTGAGCCGCAATCAGCTAAAACTACGTGTGTGTGTGTGTGTGTGTGTGTGTGTGTTTAACAAAACCTTAATACAAAGAAGTGTGGTCGGTTAACGATCTACATTATAATTTAACTGCTGAAGAAAGTTTGTTCAACAAGAGGCTCAAATACAATCAATCAATTCTATATAATACAAAGGCAGATAACAAACAAACAAAAACAAAACAACCCCCAACATCTCAATCAGCATTTTCCATTCATTTTGATGCAGCTTGTAAACAAAGTCCAAGATCAAGAACATATTACAATTTCTGACATTAAATGTATTTTAAGGCTTTTACCTTATACAATGTATAAATTCAGACATGCTAAACTTAAAAAAAAAAAAAAAAAAAAGTATAACAGCAGTTTTTTTCTCAGCTTCTTTTTCCAAAGTTTGAAAAAGAAAGAAAAAAAGTTCAAAGCAAACCATACCCGGAGAATATGGTCAAAAAAAACAAACAAAAAAAAAACACGAGCTCTTCTAAAAACAAAAGCGAAATGACGAGACAAGATGAGAAGAATCCTGATGCAGGATTGTTACATAGAAAAATAACTGATAGTACAGTTCAAAATCAAATTCACAGTATTATTCATGATGCTAAAAGACAAACAAGGTGTATTTTTCATTAAAAAGCTAACAAAAATGGTCCACAGCCATGATGATAAAAACAAAACAAAGATGCTTTTTTCTTTTTGAATACTTAAAGAGAAAAGACGAGAGGGGCATGATCCAGAGAAAACCTTGTGAAGAAGTCTTAAAATGACGAATCTTAGGCTTCAGAGGGAAATGGAAACGGCTGCAACAAAAAAAAAAAAAAAAAAAAAAAAAAAAAGGAAAAGAGCTGAGAAATGTTCTCAAGTGTGTCCAGGGTTAACATGGAGGTATCAGTCTGCAAAGCCTTGTTCCCACCACTGCATTCATCCTTCTCTGAGTTTATCTGACCGCACCCAGTGGGATCAAAGACCCCTACCGCCCCCCCCACCCCCAAAAAAAAGAGAAACTAAAAAAAAAAAAACAACATTGCAGCTCTGCAGGTATGGTGACATCTCCAACAAACATGATGCCTTGCAGTCATCCTCCCTTTTGTTTTTAGTCTTATTTGAAGCAGATGGATAACTGATTGATGTTATAACAAGTTTTTCGTGTCCTGAGATCCACAGAGCAGCAGTTGACATGTTTAAGCTCCAGGCTTTTGTATAGAAACAAGTATATATTACTATTTTTCATCATAAATGTTCAAAAGGTGACAGTTTTTGACCATTATAAGGAGAGTTACGGCAAATAAATCAACACCGTTTAAAAAAAAAAAAAAAAAAAAAAAGTACATTTGCACATTTAAAAACACTTTAGTTGTGGTAAAAATTCTGTATATTCCCTGTGAAGAAGCACCACGTCAAAAACTTATTGATATCATTCCTCTGCTGTTGTCAAAATGTTGCAGATGAGGCTGGAACGAGAAAGAGAGAAGAGGCCTCTTTAAAAGCTGTTAGCTAAATGATGCTCCCAAGACATTTAAACCCGTATTGTGACCAACTACAAGGTTAGAATCATTAATGAGGACGGTCACTCACAGAGTCAACGTTTCAGGCCACCGGAGGATCAGTGGGAGTTGCCATTGGGTTGGCTGTAACCGTTTCCTGCAAAACAGGATCAGCGTTAGAAGTCAGCCACCACTACACAGCGCTGCAGAGTTCCACCAATTAGGTCACACACACAAACAACTTTTTACCCTGGGTTACACTCGTGTGTCCAGCATTTAGAGGCCCCTGCAGAACAGGGTGACGAGTGCTGCTCCCCCCTGAGGGGAGGTGGGATCCAACTGTCTGCTGTGTGTGAGCTTTGCACATCTACTCATCTAGATCTATCAATCGATAGGTTGACTGAAGATTACAAAATTCTAACCATTAAAATGTGTTATTAGCATAAAATAAAGATAAAAGTGTATCTAAATTTTAAATTTAAAAAATGTTAAAATACAGCAACATCCCTCTCAATAATAGTTTGATTTAGAAGTTTAAGTCTGTATGTAAAAAGCCTGCAATACCTGCGTAACCATTGTGATGGCGGTGAGTTGAACCGTTTGAGGGTGGGGTATGACGTGAGGCGTGTAAATGGTCCCTGCTGCCATCACTGTAGTCTGTGTGGCGACGTTTTTCCTGCGAGAAGCCGTTGTCATGGTCAGAGTCTTTATTGTCAGAGTGACGGCGTTTGCGACTCTCTCCTTCTTCGCTGCTTCCGTTCCTGTGGCTGCGAGCTGCATCTGGGCTTCGCTGCTCACTGTCGCTGTCCCTGTGCCTCCTCCTCTTCTTCTTTTTCTTTCTGGTTTCAGTAGCTCTGTCCGAGTCCATGTCTGAGCTTCTAGGGGAGGACAGGAAACACAATGAACACCATCAATACACAGGGCTATCCAAGAAGAAGTACAGGTGTGCACAGGGAGCTGCGACACATTCTCAACCATGACCATCTGTTTCAGATTCGACCGTAGAATAGATTAGTTAATATGCCAAAGCATAGAAGAGATAGTTTTCTACTGATAACTACTATCATAATATTTCATACTTGCCTAATACGGTTTTAACTGAACAGTCCAAACATTTTTAAGTTTGGTAGCAGGAGATAAAATTTTGCATCGGCTTGATAGAGCAACGAGAAACGTTTTTCAAAAGGTCTCCAAATGAATGACAAGAACACGGGTGTGATAAAACTTCGCAGCCATCGAGAGACAAAAGCAAAAAGCATCGGCGACTTAAATGGCAAAAGCGGGTCAGTTGCCCTTGAAATGATACCACCAGATGGATGCCATTCATGAGTGAGTTGAGGGAGGGAAGCAACGTGGATTCAGCAACATCTTTGTCCATGATGGAAGATGGAAGGTTTTGGTGCTAAACTGAATGTGTCATCCTTGACAACAAGGTTTGTTTAATCAGCCATTGTAAACTCCCACTTCACATTACAGAACTTATTAATATTTCACCTTGTGTGAAATTAAATGAAATGGCCACGACTTTGTGCTGCTGAGCCAACTACGAGAGCTTGTAATTAATTAAGGTGCTATGGTTCTGCTGCTGCATGCCGTTTAATTAAGGGATAGTCTGTATACATTTTAGGTTTCAGACTCAAAAACAGTGTATCGAGGTGAGACCCTCACTTTTTTCCCCCCACCGTTTTCCCGCCGATTTTGTAAAAGAATTGACTGGTCGGGACACGATGAATTTACACGAGTTGGTTTCTTATCTCGAACGCAACCTGCTCTCGAACAGCTTAGTTTAATAGCATAAGTTGCCATGTTGGTACACCCTACACAGTGTGAAACATGTGAAAACAACTCTCTACTTTCAGATTCTGAATGCATATCATCCTGTACAAGTGAAGCTCAAACATCTGAGTGATGTTAACAGATTTGAGTGAAACAGCACTTTCAGTCAGCGTGAAGTCAAAAATGTCGATCACCTACCCGCTTTCGTGGTGCTTGTCTTTGTCTTTCGACTTCTTCTTTTTCTTGCTTTTTTTGTGTTTTTTAGATCGGTGGGCCTCAGAGCTGTCATCTCTCTCGTTTCTCAAACGATCAGTAGTCCTCTTGGGACTATGATCATCTCTTTTAGGAGCAGAGTCAACATTGGAATCCTTCGGCTTGCTTTTTTCTGAGACTGCAGCAGGGGAAGAACTCCTCTCATTTGAGTGGTAATAATCCCTCTCCCAAGCGTTCCTTTTGTCCTTCATCATCCGGGGTTCTCGACTGTCCTGACGCCACCTCCAACGGCTGTGAGACTCCTCATGGTGGGGGGAATTGTGCCTCCTCCGCTCGTGATCCAGATGAGTACGTTGGTGATAGTGACTGTAATAGTAGGAGCGCCTGTCACGGTCGTGCTCCCTGGGATGCATAAAAGGTCGCTCCCGGCGATGCTCAGGCTCCCAGTCCCTGTAGTTACGTTCAGGAGCAGGCAAACGATCCTTGTATGAGCGATGGTGATCTCTGTAGTCTTGTCTGTACCGATGACGCTCACTGTAACTTTCTCGCAGTGGACTCCTGTCCCTGTAGTGTCTCTCCCGGTCTCTGCTATGGTCAGAGTACAGTCCGTCTCTCTCCCTGTCTCGGGAGGATTGTCTTTCATTGCCTCTTGAATTAGGCTTGGACTTGTTCTGCTCCTTATTTTCTAAACGTCCTTCAGTCCCTGCTGATGGACCGTCAGCTTGTGGGGAATCCTTGGTTTCGTTTACACTTTTGCAAACCGTCTGAGCCGCTGCAGATATCCCATCACTGCTTTGAGAGCAGTTTGGCTCCGAGGTTAAGGCCGCAATGTTGCCATGCTGTTCAGAAGGAGCAGATTCTCTGGATGCAACGGAGTGGGTCTTTGTAGCAGTAGCTGAAGGTAAAGAGGTAACAGCAGAGAGGGATGCTTGATGAGATGGGGGTTCAGACAGCGTTTTAGCCCTTGTGTCAGCAGTGGTGAGGTGCTGGCTTTCATTAGCAGCAGGATGAATGTTCTGAGATGAAGGGGCCTGGGATGAGGCAGAACCATAGTTCTCTTTGCTGCAAACACAAAGAATACAAGCGAATGATCAAAACTTTATGCTGAACTAACATGTTTATAGTGTCAGAAGAAGACAAATCATGGTCATTTCTTTTCACCTAAAAGACTTTCTTCAACTGCGTAACGTAGATGAAACAGCAGTGACAGAAATGTTCTTTCTAAACTGAATATTAAACTTACTCTGGTAGACTGTGGTCAGTGTCTTGTCCATTAGCAGCAGCAGTCACAGAGGAAGAACTGCCGTGATTACTGCTGGAGATCTGAGGAACGCAGATATTTAAATATTCATAGATCATTAAACTTCTGTGAAAGCAAAATATTTGCACATTATTGAGAAACTATATGAAATTGACCTTTTCAGGGTTGTTGAGTCCATTCACTTTGCGGTGTCCACAATAGTGTCCATTTTTGTTTGATGTGGCGACTCCAGAGGTTGGTCCATTTAATTCATTGCCGTTATGGTGCACTCCCGACTCTCCGTTGGTGGTTTTAGGAGAAGTAACACAGAAATTAACTGTGACATTACTTCCCTTATTCTGGGCCTTGGATAAACGACCGTTATCCAGAGTGCCGCCGTTATCCTGGTCGGATTCTTCTGAAGACTCCTGGCTGTACGGCACCAGGAAGGATGCCCCATTCCCGCTTGTGGCGTGATCGCCATTACTGCAAGACTTGCCATTAATATGGTTAAGCTGACGAGGAACAAAGCGAACGTCTGAATGGATGTCTGAGGTAGACTGTGAGGAGGATAAAGAACTGGAGGAGGAGCTGCTTGCAGAGGACGGCTGGCTGTATGAGGATGGTCGGTTCTGTTTGCCTTGTCCAATAAAAAACGAAAGCTTCTGTCGTTTGTCTTGCTCTGGGATCATTGTGGGTCGACTGACTGAGTGGGAGATGGAGGAGGAAGCCAGTCCATGGCCAGGTTTTCCCACCGCACTGCTGCTGCTAGTGCTGGCCTTGGAGCTGATGGGATAGTCCCTAAGAGATCCATTCCCATTAACATGCAGAGTGCTCTGAGAACACAAAAAAAGGCACAAGAACATTTGTTGACTATCTAATCAAAAACCGGTCAAGTGCTTGAATCCCTAATAGAAAAATGTATCGAAAAAAACCCCAAAAAGATTTTATTTTACCTTGGTCGTGTGTGGTGGCAGCTGGGGACCTATGAAGCCGATGTTGTTGTGGTGGACGGTGGTGCTGATGCGGGGTGTCACCACCGGCCGAGGGGATGACTGCCCAGAGATTCCCGGGTTATGGCTCAAGTTGCTGTAGTCCCCAGTTTTTTTCACCTCAGAGGATCTAGTGATACAGCGGCAGTGGGCATAAATAAACAGAAACATTTAAATGCCCAAAGTTCATTTAGGGGAGATTCATTAAGCGTTCATTAAGAGTTCATTAAGCTGCAGATAGCTCCCTCCCAGATTTCTCAATTTCAACTTGTAACATATTTTTTTTATGTCTTTAAACCACTAAATATATTTTCATTTACATTATACACAGTACCACAGCTTTTGGAAAGGGGGTCTTATCAATAAGACATATATAGGGATGTCCCGATCGGGTCGATCACGTGGTTTCAGACTCGATCGGAATCGGACGTTGCATCCCGATAAGGGATCGGATATATATCTATTTATGTATATTTATTCCCATTATTTATTTAATTATTTTAAATCAGAACTATAATATTTTATTTTACTAAAATATAATAATTGTTTCTTCGCTGTTATTCATTTTTTTAATGTACTGTAGAAGTATCGGATCGGGACTCAGTATCGGCAGATACTCAAAATCAAATGACATTTAAAAAAATGTTTCTGCTCAATTATCGACAGTCGAAGCTGCTGAACTAAGATTCACTCACTTGATGTAGAAAAGAACATAGGCCTGTTGGTTGAGGACAGATCGGATGTCGCTCACAGACACAGAAGAGTCATTCATTTGATACCATTGACCGTTGCTGGCCTGTTAAGACACAACAAGAGATAACAGCTTTAATATTATACGATCAGTTTCTTAAATGGATATGAGGAGGTAAATACCAGAACAACTATCAGAAGTTAAGCACAAACAACACCATATTTAAATTTGTTCAAATGATTGTCATAGATACATAACCAAATGTCACATTCATGAACATGTTCCCAAGTTTTTATAAGCACATATATTGATGGCTCTGTAGTTTTCAGATAAGACCTCAGTGTGTTAAGGCCACTATATGAAGGAATTCTCCATTAATCTCTGCTGAAGTAAGTTCTTGGTGGAGTGTGTGTATGAGGCAACAGCAGTGTTCCGATTGAATAGAATAATAGTTTGTTGTATTATCGGTACCTTAATATAGCAAAAGTAGTGTCCAGCGTGACAGCTGAATCCAGAGTGAACCAGTACAGCGTACAGCCCGTAAATCTGGGGCTCTCCTTGAGACTGAGACAAGAAGGGCCTCAGATCCAGAAACTCTGGATACTTCACATCCTGGTCAACACCAAAAAAAAAAAAAAAAAGCTGGTTCATTTCAAAATACCAATGAAATATGCGTGGTTAAAAATAGCCACAGTGTTAATGAATATCATTACATGTGCATGTCACAGTACCTTTGTGATTTTTCCTCCAGTAAAGTTTGCAAACCGTTTGAGTGAGAGTGTGAGCACATTGGGGCTGCGGTGGATAGTGAATCTCTTTGTGGCTGTGACCATTTTTTTGCACCTGAAGAACACAAATGATCAGTTATCTTATTAGCAAAGTGATATATAAAGAAAAAAAAAAAAAAAGGAACGAATGAAAAATAACAGATTTATTCACACCCCTTCGCTAAATAAAGATCTGGTGGAACCAATTACCTTAAGAAGTCATAAGCAGGAAAATGTGTGCAATCTAAAGCCTCTTCCCCACTTGCCTTTTCAAGTTGAGACTGTGCATCGTGTCATGTGTGGAAGTACATTCTACGGGAAGTTTAAGGTCCGCCACTGTTGCGCCTCTGAGCGGGCGATGGAGGTAGCAATATTGGGGAAGTGTGTGTGCTAACACACGTCAAGTCGGCATTGTGCAATATACCGCTCTAACCAACTGCGCCGTCCACATTTAGCTGATTCCTAAATGCCGGCTTAATGTGTGAAATAACAGCGACTGATTCTCCCCTGTTTGGCATGTGTGAGTTAAAAAAAAAGAATAAGTACGTCTTCTTTTTCCATCTATAAAGCACAACAGATATGTGAAAGAGGCATAAAAGTCACATGATGTTTTTCCCCCCCATCGGCAGGGACTGGGAAACAGGTCAGAATTAAGGAAAAGATGGATGGTATGAACATGGAAATTCTTGAGTGAAAACCTATTTCGGGCTTCCAGATATTTGAGGGTGGGATGCACGTTTATTTTTCAGTGAACTAATGGCCCTAAACATACTGCTGAAGCAGCACTCAGGTGGTTTAAAGGGAAAAGGTGAAATGTGCTGGAATAGAATATTCAAATCTAATTGACAATCTGTGGCACGACTTATGCATAGTTTATAGTCACCGTTCTCACCCTCATGCCAAAATTGACATTACAACAGCTGGCACTTGGGCGCCTCATTCAAGCCAACCGTGCACCTTTAGATTTTTGTAACCTAGCACGCATTGCATGAGGGGCGTGTTTCAATAAAAGGAAGAGTTGAAGGGAAGATAGTACAATCAGGTCTGTGTCTACAAGCATCTGTACGAACAATCAAACCGAGAGAAGCTTCAGTGAAGCTTGCAGACCTGCAGCCATAATTGCTGGAAAAGCTGGCGCAACAAAGTACTGCACACTCAATAACAAATATTTTTTATCCTCGGGGTTTTTTGGCATGTTGTGTTAGTCAAATGACAAATATCTGTTTAAATTACAGGTTGCAAGATGGCTTCATATATGTAGGCTGACTTACTTGGTGCATTTGTAGGCATTTTCACCATCCAACTGTTCTGGCTTGACAAACTGCTCCAGAGCTTTGGGAACACTGGGAGCCGTCTGCATGGAGGGAAAGACGAAGAAAAAAACATTTTAATGTTTGATACCGTTTTCACAAAATGTTAGGAATTTATCCATCTGCAGAAATACAAAACAAGTCCGAGTCAGGTCTTATTACCTTAATTTCCAGAGTAATATCCAGAAAAGGGTCAAAAGTATCCGATACTGCTTTGCAGTTTAAACATTTTACTGCAAATGACAAAACAAACAAACAAAAAAAAAAAACACTAAGATTTCAATTCACAAATACGAAACATAAAAAACCAAAAACAAACCAACATTACAAACTTACCTCGGGACCGAAGGTACCCGCCAAACACTTGATGGATGAAAGTGGTTGCCTGCGTTTGCCTGTCCAATCTGTTACAAAGTAAGATGAGGATGAAAATCAGTTCATCAGGTTTGTAATGCAATTCACTGTTTCAGTTCAATTCAAGATCCAAACATTATCTGGTTATATTGGTGAGGATAAAAAGGAGGGCGACTTCAGTATTTTGAACTGACAAGTTAGAAAATAAAACTGTTAAAGTTTAAGGAAACATAAATGGAGGAATAAGTAATCACTTAGTTTGGGCGTTAACAGCTGCTGCTACTCACAACATAAGAATCAACTTGATTCCTTAAAACACTTCACACATCAACACCAGAAAAACAGTCTCCAGTCGCTGTTCACACAAGCCCAGAACAACGGGAAGCGTTCGACTGGAGATGCGCTATCCCGGCTGGAAATGGAAGGGACAGGGTGCAGGCCAATGGGTGTCTTTAGCATTCAGGAGGCAGCACATGATAAAGAAATTCTGGTTATGTGAATCTAAAGCAGTAAACTACAGTATAAGACAATCATGTGCTCAGAAAAGACATGTGCATATGACTACACAAAGTACCAGTTTGGACACGGCTACTTATCTGTTTTGAATGAGCAGTTGAGTTCAAAATATTGACTGATACTGTATGCAGCGCATCAGCTTTTTTTTCCTTGTAATTTTAATGCATTCTTTCTGCCTGTGGATTGAAAAACTATTCTGAGTGAAGTTGTTTTGACATGACACCACTGACCTGAGAAGAGGGTTGCGTCCTCGATGATGCCCTGCCTACTTTTCCTGAGCTTGTAAGTACTGATTTTTTTTTCCAGATGTAGCAAATATCTTTTTCTAACAACCCTGTTAAACCCCCTCCAGTCTTTTTTGAGGCTGCTGTAAGGATACTTTCCATTGTAAACTTACTTTCTAAAAACTTACTTATTTAGGATTGCTTTAAATACCCAGTAGTATGATGGCACTTTTATCTTAATCGATTTTGTTATATTTTATTGCTTTCACTGTTCTTTTATTGTTTTTACTTATTCTTCTCTTTATTTATTACCTGTTGTAAAGCACTTTGGTACACCATAAGGATTGTCTGTAAAGGGCTGTATAAATAAAGTACATTTACATTTTGGAGAAAAATCGACAGAGCTACTGTGGATGTGACCCTACTGAGGTTTGCCTCATGTGTATTCTGTGTTATCAGTCCTGGTAAAATGGTTTAAAAAAAAAAAACAACTGTATTCCTGAATATAGTCTCACCACCTATGCCTTCGATACTTAAGAGACAGTAATAGACATTTGCCCTTTCTGAAACACAGGATACAGCATTAATCCCATAAGTCTTTGGCTTCACTTCTCTACCTAAACGACTATTGGAGAAGTAATGCGCTAATAGGGTTAACAGTTACACTCACTTGGTTCCAGGTAAGCAGGACTTTTGCATAGCATCCACTGTGTACCGCAGGAACTCATGCGCATCCTCTTGGCTTCCATAGCGGAAGTGCTTTGCAATTCCTGCGGAGAGAGAGAGAGAGAGAGAGAGATAGAGAGAGAGAGGGGGGGGGGTAATGTGTCAAAAAAGCAAGAGGATGCATTAGCATGATTAAAGTTATAACAAGTCTAAGTTCTTTGAACATCAATACACAAATTCCAAAAATAAAAATTTCCCTCCAAAAATAAAAAAGTAAACAGTCACACAGCGCCTCCTATCTTTCATTACAGGTAGGCCTTTTTCGCAGGACACAGCTTACACATTTTAGCTTTGAAAGCATTTACTTACTTTTGAGCTCATTGAGAACACCGATGGGCTTAATGACATTGCCAGAGTTGGCAAAAACCTGAATCATGTGGTTTTGCATGGTGCACATCATACAGAACCCTGGCTCATGACCTACAGCAGGAGCAAATGTACATAGGATTGATCAGTCTGATTGACACAAGAAAGCAGCTAAAATATACTGCTAAACAATCCAAGAATGACATGGAAATGTACCGTGTGGCTGTACCATTACATGAAATTGTCGTTGTGACAATATAGTACCACAAAACACTAACTTACAAGTTTTGGAGTGCTCCCGTGTCAGCATGTAGTTGGCCAGTGGAGGAGTGTAGGTGAGACACTGCAGGGCTGAGTTGAGGAAGCAGGTGTTCCCCATGTTTTGCAGGCCAGCACCAATACGGTGAACCTGGGACCACTTTAGGCTGAGCCGCTCAGGAGGGAACAGGACCTTCTGGGGCAAATCTATTCCATCACCACCACTTATAACTGGAAACACAGATACTTAAAATGAGATTCAATCATTTTGACTAATATATATATATATATATATATATATATATATATATATTTCAATGTACATACATGCTGGTAGATAGTAAAAATAGAATTGGACCTTATGTCACACTAAACAGTTTTATCATTAGTTTTACCTGAGAAGACAAATGGCTTTCTTTTCTATTGTTTCTGACAAGGTTGCTTGCTTCACAAAACATCAACTGTGTCACAAGTTATAGTGACTGATCATACTCTTGATTTTAAACTGTCAGGGTTATGCAACAGGATGAATGAAAGAATGGAGGCAGAAACACAACCCCCACAAAACAACTGTTTCATACTCCTCCCATGCAAAAAAAATGCAGCAAAAAAGATTAGCAATATTAGCGCAGCATTGAATATTGAACTGTTTACTATGAGAACGGTTCTCAATTTAATTTTAAAAGTAAATAATTTAAATCAAATACACAGCCTGACCCAAAAAAAAAAGCCACCATCTCGGCAAGTAAGTACGAGCCTCCCACTGGAAAAGTACTGCAGTGATTAGTGTTTTTCGGCAGGCAACAAGGTATTTAACCCTTACTGATGCAGTGAATAGCCTCTTATTTCTGAAACAAACACATCAAAGACATGTGCTGTGGTTGTGGAAAAGATGTTAAACTGTATCAAGAAAGCACAACAACTAATGAGATTGCTGAAATGACTAAAAATATGAAATAAGCTTAAGAGCCATCCAATTTATTAAAACTTCAAAGTTGTGAACCATCCTCTTTGAGGAAGAATTGGGGTCATGAGAATTTCTTGAGTAATTGGTATCAGTGACCTCTTAAACATTTGGTGAAATCAATTGTGAATTCGCAGCAATGTTTAATAGTGAAAGTAAAAACATGTGCACAATGCAAAGAGAACTGCAGTTGACGCTGCAAGGGAAGCATAAACACTGGACTGTGCTGTAATGGAAAAAAAAGTCAGGTGGTCCAGCGAGTCCGCATTCACTCTGATCCACTGTGAGGGGGGGTATATCAGGATAAGAAGAGCAGCTGATCAAGGTCGCATCCATCATGCCTAGAGCCAACTTTAAAAGTCTATGAGGGAAGCCTTATGATCCAGGGGTCGTTTCCAAAAAAAGAAAGACAGCTGACTACCTGAGCAATGGCATGAGGCATATTTCAAGATGGCAATGCCAGGTTTTCACAGGCCCAAAGAGACTCTTTGGGATGTGCTCGAGAAGACTTTATGCAGCAGTCCCACTCTCCCATCACCAGCACAAGTTAATGCAACTCTGGACATAAATGAATGTTGTATTATTGCATAAGCAAATCGAAAAGACGCTACGGTGACTGCAAGTCATAATCAAAGCTGAATCCGGTCCAACATAATACGATAATCAGTTTGAAACTTCTTGCCAAATGGTGTACAAACATTTCTGACACAAAAAAGCTATATAGTTTGCTTTGTCATAAATAGCTGTTTATTAGGAGAAACAACTTAATTATCTCAAGATATGCATTTCTAAAAAAAAATAAATAAATACTTGTTTCCGATCTCCACTTGAGAAATAAACAATGTACATCAATATGTGCGGGTAAAAACTATACTATCGGCCAAGGCTGCATATGTAGTTACACTGTTTGACAACATGGGTTGTGTAGCTCTGTGTTAGTGATATGTGGAGAGTTAGAAAGAAGGCATTAATCGACTGAACCCAGATCTGTAAACAATTAAATCTCCCAGCTTTCAAGACACATAGAACAAAATGCAGCTGATAAAAGGCCCAAGTCATACCTTGGTCCTTGGGCCAGTCCACAGATGACGGCGTACTGTTGTAGACAGCAGCACCGGGGGTCGGACCCAGGCAGCCTCCTGGAGACTTGAGCCGTGGTGAGTCACTGGGCATTGTGGGACCCACTGCCCAACTGCTGGAACAACTGTTGTCCATCCCCACGTCTCCACTGGTGAAGGAGGATCGGTTGAATCCGACTGACTCGTGGTCAGATTTTTCTGAAGATCTGTCAACTATTGTCATTGTTCATAGCTGCATTAGAGACAGAGACACAGCTTTAGGAGATGAAGAAAAGACAGGCAAGTCCCAGGTTTAATTTAGCCTAATTTAAGTAGGCAAACAGTGTAACACATAAAGGAACTTGAAACAGACAAATTATAACCGACCGCTACTTTAGAATAATTGAAAACATGTTTAGGAACAGCAAGTTAATGCCTTTGCTGGAAGATAACGATATCACTTCAGGTTAATGTATGGTCATACATTATCCAATTTTCCACTGCTCAATTATCTGTTCATTCGATTCGATTAACATTACGTCTTTGGACGACTTATTTTTAGAACTGAAAAATAAAACAAATTAAAATAAACCTTTAAAGAGTTACAACCATATATTGCATTGACTTTTTATCTTTTGATAACAGCTATTTGTGGATGTAAGACAAAATACCGCCTAAAATATCAAAAACCAGAGAACACAGCGACTCTTAGGATCTATTCAAAATAAGGGCGAAAAATTATTAAAGCTACTACTAAAAGTATTTGGTTGTGCAATAGCTTCCAAACAAACCCTGCAAATTAAAGAACAACACAGGGTAAATTTACTTGTCGGAAACACGTTTCCAACAGCAGCTGTTTCCTCCCACCTGCTCCAACAGACTCACTTACACTGGCTAACAGACGGTAGCTAGGCCTTAAACACGCAACGCCTCTACATTTCAAGAAAACATGCAGTCAAGCAGGTTTGAACTGAGAAACGGATTATGTACAAAATACTTATATTTGTTTTCGGCCACTGGAAAACGATGAGTAATGATAAACAATTGTTTCGCAAAGCCACCAACGTAAAGGAAGCGGAGAATGGAACACATAGCTACAGAGAGAAGCTAACATTACGGGCTGTAGTGCTCGTGCGGCGGTAGTCTTGCTAAGGCGGCTAGCAAGTAAGCTAGTTAGCATGCACAATGGACAGTGATTGACATGGTGGAGAGACACATAGCTACAAACTAACATATTGGAAAGGTGTTGTTGGGTGATACTTCGACATGTACTGTATGTTAAATATATGAGCCTGAGTGTGAGGACGTCTATCCACAAGAAAGGAGGGGCTCGACACCGGTGGCTGTTTGCTCACTGCGCTGCTCTCCGACATGACATACAGAACCGGTGTAAGGCTACTACAGCGAATCCCAGCAATTCAAAACTACTAAATTATCTCAGTTGCATACTTATTATTACATTCGTTCATATAGGCAACGCAGCACTCACCTGGAATCTGTTATGAATACGTTAATACCGGTTTTAAATCCATTCCTAATTTCCAGCGGGTGTCCGGCGGTGAACAATGACGTAGCTAATTGCCCCACGGGTACATCCGGGTACCTACCATGAAACGACGTTTCTGATAGGTCCTTTCCACCATATCCGTGAGGAACGTGTTTCGAGAAGATCCGTCGCATGTAACTTTGACCTTAGTGTGCATGGTGTACAACCCATAAAACGCTTTAAACCAACATAATTAAATGTAATTAGTTCTATGACAATTATTATAGCTTGTCTTTGATAAATTCTCTTTTCTGAAAATGTTAGCATACACAGCATTTACAACAAAATAGATGACATTCCTTGTGGGGATATAATCAAATCCATCAGACACAGTCTAGTGAACAAAGTCTGAACATTTTTTATTTTATTTTATTTTACTAGGCAATTGACTGACAGATAGGTGCAACTTAGATTGCAGACTTTTCCCAGTTTTTTATCCATGTGGCATGTTTCGGAAGAAACATCTCAAATTATCAGTTGTCACAAACTTCTTCTCAATACCATCAGTAGATTCGAAATAGGTTTTATTGAACAGCTGAAAAAAATAATATAATGATAATTGCACCCCCATATCAAGGTGTTCAAGACACACTGAAATGTTCACACACACACGCAGCCACTTGTAGTACAACAGTGGCTGAGTAAATCAAGTTTTGACAGTCTGTTGAGATTTTTTTTTTTTAAGGCTCAAGTCTTGTCCAACTCAGAAAAACTAACTGTGACTTGTGAGTTCCGAAGCTGACTGATCTGCATCCTCAGCTGCATGATTTCTTCCTCCTGCTCCTCAACCCTTCTTTGCAAACCATGGATTACCTGAAAGAAGAAGAAGGAAAAATAAAAACACTCTTAAAACCATTCTTCTTGTTTAAAGACCCTTCGCAGCAGGTTAAGTGTAATAAAACTTTTATGGGACTGAAAGAAAGTACTCTCTAACGAGTTAAAAGGAGTTAATCTGTTCATCTCAAAATACCATATCTTTATTGAAGAAAAGTTCACTCTGTAGGAGCTGGCGGGCTGTTGGCCGAGTACTTGGCTCTTTACTCGTCAGCTTCTTGATGTAATTAGTCAGAACTGGCCATCTGTGGCAGAATGAGTCTGGAATCTTCCCTTCTCTCAGGCCCTCAAGGGTCCGGACCCGCTCCATCTCCGTCCCAAAAGGCTCAAACAGCTCAACAGCCAGAACTCCGATGCTGTACATGTCTGACTGCGAAAGCAAGATTGACACGCTTGTTCAGGAGGTTTTTAAATATCACAAACAAGCAAAAAGAACACGGATGAATCCTAACAACAAAAGCATCTTGATGAAACAATTAATACGGCTATAAATCATGATGCGTTCAAATGGTGAATTAATTCATCATAGTTAAGCAGTTAACCTGATTACCTTTGAATCATAATGGGATCCTTTAAGTTGTTCTGGTGCAGCATACACGAACGTGCCAACACCTGAAGTATGGCTGGAATCTGCAAAATGCATATCAAATACCACTTAGAAGATAAAGGGTGCCACCTACTGGTGATCTGGAGGCATGTCGTGTTTTAAAAATGTTACAGTTACCACTGCCAGGAGAGGCGACACTTTTATTGCCTTCTACGATTATATCCCTACAGGCCAAACCAAAGTCTCCAATCCGGACATGACAGTCCTGACCATGAAGGAAAATGTTCCTTGGCTGTGGGAAGAAAGAAAAAAAATAAAAACATGCGCACGTGCGTTTCACATGACATAAAGGAAGGGGAAAAAAATAAAATAAAAATCAAACATTAAACTATAAAAGGATGCTACGTGACTGTTATGCACGTCCTAGACGAAGCCATTAAAAAGGGAATGTGATTTAGAAAAAAAAATGAATCTTTCAAAGTACACCACAATCTCCCTCCTCTGTGAAAATACTGTACTTCATTCCATGCGTTAAAAAAGTAAGAACTGCCCTCCACAAAGTGAAGTGAAACAAACACCGGAGCAACCCAGTTTACTGCTGCAAAAGCGTGTCACAATTCCCCGTCATTGGCCCCCGAATGCAGCCAGAGGTTATCAGCTGTCACAGAAAGGTGGTACATCAAAGTTAGACAGATGCAACACCTCTTAAGCCTCGATGACGTAACCGGGCTCAGAAGACCAAAAACAGGAAGCAGAAGTAGCTGATGAGCATTTAGATTGTTCATCTTCCAAGCAAACCACTTGGCAATCGAGCAAACTAGCAGCAAGTCGGCAACACGCAGCCATGCTGGAGCTGCGCAAGGAACATCCTGGTAAGAGAGGTAACATCAACTTTTACAACAATGAATTCTACACTGCGATTATGGATCAAGACTTGGAACGCATTGAAGACATGTCAAACAAGTATGGGAGCAACTGTCGAATTGAGATACAAGGCGGTGCACCTGGAGAAGTTTTCTGGAAGGTAAATTCAACAATGCAACCATCTTTCTGAATGTCAAGTAAGATTTAAAGCGTGTCAAACTTAAATCTCACCTCAAAGAAAATAACATGGATGGAAAACACCTTATGCAATATCACCACACACAAATGAAAAAGCATAACCACAGCGAGACGTGCTCAGGCGTGTTCCCCAACATTTCAACATTTGTGCATGTCTTCACACCTAAGGGCTTCGCCACCCTCCCCCTTCATCTGGCTGCATCTCACAGAAGACTACACAGCATGCAGAGTCTGCTGTCAGCAGGAGCCGACACTGAAATGAGGTGCGGAAAAACACGGCACGGATTTGGGTGTGCACACCGACACCTCTTTCCCACGAAGAAAGAGACGTGAAACTGTTGTGTTAAGAAAAAGACAACAGCAACTAAAAATGGACCGATATCATAACTGTTATTTTGAGGTAATATTCTGTGAAACAAAGAAGTATACAAGTACACGATAAAAGTTGTGATAATCTTTGGCAACTTGAACTTCCGGTGAAACCAAGTGCAAAGATGCAGGTGTAGCTGGTTCCTTTTTTCACAAAAAAGCTGTCAGCTCTCCATTGGCACCGCGCTCACCGACACCGTCTCTGTCTCTGTCTCAGGGACCAGCTCGGTCGAACCCCGCTACACTTGGTGATAACTGGCTGGCCGAGTATCCGGGCTGCCTCGTCTAAACCCGACTCCAAGTTCGGGAGGGCTGTGGTTGGTGCACGTAGGCAGGCAGAGGCCTGCTTACGACTCCTCTGCGAGCACGGTGCTAACATCAACGCACAGGTGATGAGGTTTTTCTACTTAGCAAATCAACGTCTTGCGTTGACTTGACAGTACTTGAGTTTGTTAAATTCCCAGGTAGAACATCCATATTTCAATGATTAAATCTTTGTAATAAAAATTTCTCTGGAAATGTACTCTCTATATGTTGAGCTTTGTTATGGTTCCTCTCTAGGTGGAGGGAAGTGGTCACCAGGCAGCTCTCCACATATCAGTGCAATACAAGGCACTGTCTGCCGTCCCAATTCTGATCAGCTATGGTGCTGATGTTGACGCTGTGTGCAGCAATGGGATGACACCCCTGCATATGGCTGCAGGGATCCTCCATAAGGATATCATAGTCAGCTTGATCAGGCAGGGAGCAGATATCAACATGGTTTGTATTGTCCCTTTGTTGAGGATGCTTAAGCCAAGTAAATTTGTGTTGCTGTACCACATAAATTATTTTTCAATCTATGGGAAATAAAAGCAACAGCAGAATGAATTTAAAATTTGTACCTCATGTCCTATATTAAATAAATAGAATTCTTTTCCAAGGGGAAGCGGCAGTCTGGGAACACTCCTCTGCATTTAGCTGTCATGGCAATGGCTACAAATACAGCTAAAACCTTGGATGATGATCTTAGCTGCATCTCTGAGCTGCTTGAGCAGGGAGCAAATCCCGACATTGCGACCAAGACCGGAATGACACCTCTACATGAGGCATGCAGAATGGGCATCGAGGAGCTGGTGGACCTGCTTCTGAGGTACGGAGCCCACATCAATAAGCTGAGCAAAGCCGGGGAGAACTGTCTGTTCCTGTTCCTGAACCACAGGCGCAATGTAAAGAACCGCCCTCTGCTGATCAAACTCCTCAGCCTGACCTCCCCGCTCACAGTCTTCGGCCAGAACGACCGCTTGCCTGCGGCCTTGACAGAGCCACGTCTCTTTAAACAGAGAGACCAACTTCTTCGACTCCTCCAGCAGCCGAGGAGACTTCAGGATATTTGCAAGAGGGACATTTATTTGAAATGTGTTGGAGGAAGGAAAGAGGAACTGAAACAAGTGCTGCCTGAAAGGTTGTATGACTTTGTCTTCCACTACTGGGAGATTCAACACATCTCATTCGAGACAGATTGTTAACAGGACTTTTTGAAATAATGTATCCGATGGCTGCAACTCTTTCATTAAGCTCCGTAAACATCTTGAAATCGCACACTCTAAGCTTAAAAACATTTGGGTGAAATAAAAATCCATAAACCTTACCTTTAGGTCTCTGTGCATGATTCCCCTGGAATGAATGTACTCCACTCCTTCAAGTATGTGTCTCAGCAAACAGAGTGTTTGTTCTGTATTCACACAGCTATATGGACCTGAGGATACAACCGTGCATTACATCCAATTATAAAAAAAAAATCTTTTGTATCTTATTAAACTGGTTATCAGCATGAAAAACGTGGCATTATGGTGGGAGTCATTTGCAAATTGTGAGAAAATGATAGCCAAATGTAAGTTAAATCTGGAGTCTTTGGTAAATATGATCTACAATGGAACAAAATCAAGTGGAAAACAATTACAAGCTGGGGTTTGCTGCTCTCTGAGCCTGGCGTTTCTCTCAGAGACCCAGTCCTTGAGCGAGCGCTCGCACAGCTGCATCTGGATGTAGAGCATCAGGTGGAACTGTACCTGCACATAAAGAGGAATCACGAAGGGAAATGTTACCTTCTTCATGTCAAGGCAAGACTTTTCTTTAAAAAAGAAAACCCAAAACATCCTACTTAATTCCAGTACGCATTAAAACATCGCAATATTCATCCTTTTACAAACTACTTAAATCCCTGAAAGTTTCTTTGAGCACCAACCTCTTTAGAGGGCCTTCTTGTACGTTTGTCTGTCCATTGCTGACACTCCTTATCGATGTGAGAGTTGTTGTTGAGTTCAATGCTACTCCTGCTCGACTCCTCTAAGAGTGCAGAAGTGTCCCAGTCCGTGGCAGGACATTTGGAGTTTTTCATGTCTCCTTGCTGTCCCAGAAACACACAAGGGACGTAGTTCTCTGGGATGCGACGCATCGTCTTTGGACAGACGATGTGTCCCTCTTGGGCTGAAACTAAGGCTCTCGTGGGCTGGGTATCCGATGGGGGCTCTTTGGCACTTGAAGCAGCATCTACCGGTGCTTGACTGTGGCTTTGGAAAACTATGGAGGAGCCGGTGCTACTGTTGTCACGGTTGTCACAACTGTGGGTGAAAGAGTGGAGACGGATTGCAAACACACCACAGCTTATTTAAACACTGTTGCAGAATAAGCACAGACTAAGGAAAATGGCACCAGTGACGCTACTCTCACCTTTCTTGCTGTCCGGGAGATTCCAGAGCTGGAAGCAGTGACTCGGTATCTGCAACGAAGACAGTTTACAGAAGGTATAACTATCATTCACAAATCTTTCTTTTCAATCCAGCAGCAAAATACTCACATGCCGCGGGCTGAACGTGTTCCATCCATGCGGTGTGATAGCCTACGATGTTTACATGCTGCAAGCTGGACAACACTTTTACTTCCCTAAGGACCTAAAACATGTAAAATGACCCAATTAGTTAGAGTGGGTCTCTGTATTCAGGCGTAATGATGGAATAATATTCAATAAAACTGGTTCACCTTCATGCAGTCTTCTTTAGAGACTTGCTTGATGAGAATTTTCTTCACCGCATAATATTGTCCATCCAGCTTGTTTAAAACCTACAGTTATATCAAAGACGTCACTATTATGCTGGGGGAGCTTCGAAAGAATGAAGATAAGTTAGCTCAATGCAGGAAATAGCTCAATACCTTACAAACGTTTCCATATGATCCTTTCCCGAGCCTACAGATTTCTTCAAACTCACTAAGATACCGTGACGTCTGCGCTTGAAACAATCCCTCCGTTGCTCTGTGGGAAAGGCAGAGATTTGTTTTTGCTTTTTTTCCTTCAATAATCTTCTTAAAAGATCTGTGAAAGCAAAAAGGCATGAAAAACTACTGCAACAAAAACACTCTACCTTACAGCGGGATTATGTGCGTTTGTGGTGAGACGCTGGCCCTGCAAAAGCAAAACGAGGAGCGTTTAAGACCGTGATCATAACAACCAAATCAAAGAAGCAGGATCAATTCATTCGGAAAAGCACGTCCCACTTTATATCCCTGCACCTGTAAAAAGAACATCAAAATTGACGGCTTGTCCATTACTGCAATAAGCACCTTGTGTAGTGAGCAAAGTGGTGAGATGTGCGGCTACCTGCGGGTACAATGAGGAACTTGCAGCGTTAAGCAGCTCAGTGAAGGCCCTGTTGTGCTGGAGTCGAACTGTGCTGAATTCATCACTTATTGCCAAGGGTGAGAGGAGGTTCAAGGAGGCCAAACGCTGGCCAATGACTGTGAGGGGAGGAAAAAAGTAGCGCAAATTTATCACGGGGACAGAACGCTTGACATAAGTCGTATCTAAACATCTTCAAAGCGGCGCCACTTCTGAGTCGATACCTTTAAACAGCAAACGCGAGCGTGCCGGGTTGCTCTCGTAGACGCAGCACAAGTGCTCGAGTAGAGAGCCGAGGAGAAGGTGGTTGGGGATAGATGATGCAAACTCTTGGATGGATGGATAATGCCGACCAGCCATCAACACCTCGCGCTTATCATCCGAGTCAGAAGCTGAACAAACAAAGAGGGAAAAATTTAGCATTCTACAAGAAAAAAAAAAAAAAAAAGGACCCTACTGTTCTGGAATACTTCTTTGATTCAGTATCAAAGTCTTAAAAAGGTACAAAGCGACTACTCATTCATGAGAATGGTGCGTAGTAAGTTTGACAACCTATGGCTTACCTTCTTCAATTACTTTTGCTATCATTTCGGCAATGTTTTTCTCTCCTAGGTCCATTTTTTCAGTGCGACTACCCGTTCGATGCAATAATATCCTCTACAAGCAATACCAATGATCCCCCCCCCCTCAACTCAAAGACATAAAATGAGCTCATCTTGCTTATACATAAAGGGGTGTGCACAGCAGCAGTGCTTATCTGCCACGCACAGCGGAGACCTGCCCCTCCAACTACCGCACACACGACCAAGCTGAGAAAAAACGCACACCGTGCCAAAAAAACAGGAAAGAGTTGTCACTCTTCACTCTCATGTCCCCATATTGCAGGATGTGTGGAGGTGCGTGGCGCAGCACACTATAAAATGTCCATATAACATTTACATGTAAATACCCTCTAGAAACGGAGAACAGAGAGTCGATACTGTTAATGAAATAACGTAAAGATGATTCATCTCTGCGTAAACTAAACTGCTTATTTCCGTCTCTCAGTCGGTAGAGACTGCAACTCAAGGAGTCTCTACCAAGTTTCAGAGTCAAATAAAAATAGCGACGAGACCAAACATGTACAAGCAATGGCACATGTAATGTAATAAATAGACTCGAGCACATCATTTATCAGACTGAAACAGCTATATATTAATATTACTAAAACAAAACTATCAACAAAGCTATACTAGCTGTCAACCTTTTTTTCTTTTACCCTGAGACACTATTTCAAACTGTTTCTGCACTCTAGGACATTACTTACATGCTCGTAACTCCTCAACAAACACCTCACATTATAAAAAAGGAATCTAAAGTTTGCTTAGTTTAAGCGACCTCAAGCTCGTTTTTCCGTGAATAGTTTTCTTTGAATTGCGGCTAATAAAGCCTTGCTACTACAGTGTAGTTGCCTGTTTCCAGTTGCTCTCTGTACAAGTCCTGTGTCTCTTCATCTTATGTGACTATCGCACAGATTTCAAGTCTGTCCACCCATTACAGGGTCCATCAACCGCTCTTACCTTCTACCCCATCCTGATGCACACAAGTGACAATAAACTAGAAAAAAATTCCAGGTAAGCTTCTTTAGCGGCTTCACTGACAGTGCCAGATAACAAGTGGAATTATCACAGAACAATTAAAACAGAGCACATCGTGCAGATCTTGTTACAAAAAAAATGAAAAACCCATTAAAGAAACAATGTTCTCATCAATGAAGCCTACATTAACCAAGGTGGCCAGTCACATTATCTTTGTAAACATCTTTCATTTTGCCTTTGTTTTGCACACTAGGCTGGTAAAGTCATTCAGTCATTCTCTCATTCATTCATTAACAGTTGGCTTTGTTACAACTTAAATTCAAAAGACTTTAGAGAAGTGTCAGCTCACAAGTTAAAAGAATATCATTTTTAAATAGCTGCATATGAAATGCAGCATCCATATCTCAGTTTATTATGCACAGTCTAATCCAATTGTCCTGCAGTATATGTGAACAGGTACTGCAATTCAACTAGAAGATAATTCTGCAAGGTGAATGTGCAAAGGTTAATTGTCCCATCTTCACAAATTTAAACGTAGTGGTAAAAAAAATAATAATAATACAGGACCACAATCTACAACCGCAAGAGTACTTAGCTGAATTCACGGCTCTCTGTATTAGTTCAAACAAAAACGAGACAGTGCCATCTATGAAGTTAAGATTTGTGGTGGGACTGACGCATTAATGTAGCTAATAATCTGGTAATGACTGATGTCCATGCCCCCCGTTTCTGGTTTCTCTCGCGAGATCTGGCATCTGTACCCATCGACATTTTAACGTATTAATGTGCCACATAATGTGTGATAACCACCACGAATGGGTTGACAAGTATACATTTGTCTATGTTGACAGAAGAAAGCTACTTACTGTCAAACTGTACGTCCCCGTCTTCCTCGCTTGCCAAACTAAACAAGCTAGAGTTACTCTCAATCTCCTGTATATTCACAGGTTTAAGGTTGCGGCGGAGCAACAGGTTGCTACTGCTCCCAGAACATTCCTCCGAGCGCATGATCCCGTTGTTAGATGTTGAACTGTACATTTTGTATGAAAATATAGACTTGGTAAAACAAACTAACAGCTACCCCATGTCTGCTGTGAGGTGAGCTAGGCTACTCGATAACCCTAGCTTGTCATATTGGCATGACGATAATCAGTCACAGAAGAAAGCTCAGAAAACTCTCTCAAGCTCCGCCATGCTAACGGCCGGCCATGATTCAGGAATAGACGATAAGCAGGGACCGTCATACGTGTTTGCTGCTAAATGAGAAATGAATGGCGTGGCAAAAATGTCTTTCCACAAAAACACAATTCCAAAAAAATCAACACAGATGTGGTATTTCAACGAAGACAAACTACATGGCGTCAAAACATTTAGAATAATGGTGCTGGCAAAAAAAACTTTTATTCGTTTTTTTGCAGCGTGAGGTACTTGCGCAGGCGCCCTAACAACCGCTAGGTTTGGTGATGAAATTCTACATAGTTGTTTGCAACACATTTTGTAACACTTGTGATAATATCTATTTTGTTTCATATCCATATTTTCTACCCGTTATATGTGTTTATTTGTTTATTTATTTCTTTTTACAAATTTTGAATTTGAAATGTTCAATATTTCAAAACAGTATGCGTATTTTCGCGCATTTGTAACCCTCGCGAGCAAAGTGTGCATCCGCGCGGGACATCCTCACGTCTGTGTTTACAAGGATATGTCGTGTAAAGAGTCAGTGAAAATAATAAAGCTTAATTTGACTATGGGGACTCGTTAGCAGGGGTCCCCTACTGTTTCAGAAAGGGTTGAACATTAAGCTGCCAGGACACCGGTCACCCTTCGAGGATGTCAGATGTTTGGTAAGCTAACCGCTATAACATGCAACATGTCTTAAGGTAGTATTGAACTTGCACCATGCAAATCAGCTATGTTGAAAATTTGTGATGTCATAAACTCTCATTGGATTCATATTCATCTGAGCCTGAAGTCCACTTTGCTTGGGTAAATAAAAAACAATCTGCAGTTTCATGCATAGCGTTTTCAGATTTTTCTTCAGGCCCCTTAACTATTGCAGATCTCCATTCCATTTTGCCACAGAAAAACACGTTTTAACCATAGATAAACATGAAGTTAAGCTTATCAGTTGAATGTTTGATTCACTCTAACTTAAGGTAGTTTATATGTGCTAGATTTTTAACTGTAAAAATGACATGTTTAAAACATGCAGTATAACTTGTGCAGTATAACTGAGTAGAACTGTTTTCTTGTCAGCAGCTCTGAGCCTGCCGGAGCCATCAAGGCTATAGACAAGCACTCAGTGCATCAAATCTGTTCAGGACAAGTGGTGCTGACTTTGGCCACTGCTGTCAAAGAGCTGGTGGAGAACAGCATTGATGCAGGAGCCACCAATATTGGTAAGCAAAGACACACCAAAAATATATTTCCATCATATTCAGTCTTTTTGGAGGGTCTCACAAGCTTTTGTTGTAAGACTCATTAAGATCCTCCAGTGCTGTTTACCCTTTATTCTCAGCAAGGTTTTACCTGAACTGTAGAGTTTTCCATCTGCAAAATACATTAATGCCCTTTCTTTTTTTTTTTGTGCTCCAGATGTCAAGCTAAAGGAGTGTGGAACTGAACAAGTGGAAGTGTCAGACAATGGCAAAGGTGTTGAGGAGGCTAACTTTGAAGGACTGAGTAAGTATCATCTTTGTACTTCCGGTTATAATAGATGAGGCTTATCTAAACTTAAAGGACATTTGATGTATTTGTATCACAGCGCTCAAGCATCACACATCAAAGTTAAGGGATTTCTCCGATCTCATCCACGTGGAGACATTTGGTTTCCGAGGTGAAGCTCTGAGCTCTTTATGTGCTCTGAGGTAAACGCTTCACTGGCAGCATTTATTCTGCCGACAAGGCTGAATTATTTGTCTGATCATCAGCCAAGTTTTCCTCTGACTTCTTGTTGCAGTGAACTGAGTGTTATTACATGCCACGAGTCCAGCCAGGTGGGCACCAGGCTTGTGTTTGACCACAAAGGCCACCTTGTGCAGCAGTCACCTCATCCCCGGCAGCAAGGCACCACAGTCGTCCTGCAGCAGCTCTTCTACACCCTGCCCGTTCGACACAAGGAGTTCCAACGCAATATTAAAAAGGTCGGAGAGAAAAATATCTAAACGGTTCATTTGTATTTGTACAATGCCCTTGCCCACTCTTAGCAGCACATTAGCACACCGTTTGGTAGACTATTGTAAAATGTCTATTTGAAAAGGTTACGTAATGATGAATTTGATATGATATTTAATATGTCACATATAAGGTAGTGTTGTTTTTTCTTTTTTAATTTTGAAAAGCCAAGTACTTTATATCTGCAATTTGCCCGTCGACTGTCACAATAAAAAGTCAGCATATTAACAGCATATTCATTTTTATCTCTGGAGAGACTTAGCTGTTGGGTGGAAAAATATCCAGAAATATCCATTATCTCGACTCCCTGCCTTGGTTAACTAGATCATTTGTCCCACTATGATTGTAACCCAGTTCACAAATGTGATACACTGTAATACACCAGTAAGAACACAGAGCACACAGATGAAGTGAATGTGTCTCTGTGCAGTATTATTAAATACTAAAAGTACTGAGAATTGTAATACATCTGTTAGTGCACCTTCAGTTACTTGTTAGACCGTATTTTGGTATATCTCCCAGCATCCATGTTGCCATATCACCACACTCTCACCCCCATGCTTCACTGCCAGGATAAGTCCATTGCTTTGCTGTGCTCTTGTAGTTTGCAGTAAAAATAATTAAAATTGTTCAACTTCTCAAGCAGAAGTGGAAGCGCCTAACCAATCACTTAACTGGTCACTTGTCTTGTGACTGCCGTTAGTGTATTTTTAAAAAAATCAATTTTTCCCTAATCACTAATCAGGTTTGCTGCCTGATTGGTGCCACACGTATGCTTCCACAGGCTTTTAGTTGCTATCCAACTCAAATAATTTTCTCTGGTAATTCTTTTTCATTTGGAGCCATGATGCAGACATGCAGAGAAAGTTTAGAAAGAAACCTTAGCTGGTGTTTACATGGCCTTTTTAAATTTTTTTATTTAACTAATTAGAAGTCACAAGCGTGCTCAATTTTGCTTCAATGACCGCTGGTTTTCTATCTTTAGTTCTGTGTCATAATCGCAGGTCTATTCACTTTTGTTGCACTGAGTTTGTACTTCTGGGCCTGTATTTTGAACTGTGCACCACTTTTATAAACGGGGAGTAAAAGTGACATATTCAACCTCAATTTTCTACAAGCTGTCTAGCTTGTAGTGCTTCTGGACACTATAAAAAAAAAAATATATATATATATATATATATATATATATATGTTTTCCCTTTTTTTTTATGCCATTTCTTTGAATTTCACTTAGTTATCAAAAGCTTAATAAACTGTCATTGTCATTTGTATTTGATTCCAAATACTTCACCGTTCCGTGTTTTCAGGAGTATGCCAAAATGATACACGTCCTGCAGGCCTACTGTATCATCTCTACAGGAGTGCGCATTACCTGCTCTAACCAAAATGGGAAGGGAAAACGCAGCACAGTCCTCAGCACCAGTGGCAGCCGGAGCATGAGAGACAACATTGGCGCCATTTTTGGACCAAAGCAGGTTGAAACATTGGTTTCTTATCTTTCTCGATCCTACAGGGTGGCTTTTTTTCCCCCGAGTTCTGATTTTAGCCTGACGTAACAGGAGAATAACAGAACGTCCCTGAATGAATAAAATCTGTTGTCACCGCCTATGACTTTGTCTGTGTCCTGCAGCTCCAGAGTCTTCTACCTTTTCAGCAGATGTCTCCTGCAGAAAACATAATTGAGGAATATGCACTCCAAGATGTAGACCTACCCAAGCAGCTTTTCTCGTGAGTGCCACCATTTAATGGACGTCCTTGTGTGCCCCCTTTTCTAATCGGAGGATCTGTTGTTGAACAAAAAGTGTTTTTCCAGCGTCACAGGGTTTGTCTCGAGGGGGGACCACGGTGTTGGGCGAAGTGCCACAGACAGGCAGTTCTTCTTCATCAACAGCAGGCCATGTGACCCCATTAAGGTAACTCACGTTGAGTTGAAAAAATGTCAGCGCTGGTATTTTGCCCCTGACCTCTTGATTCTTCACGCTGCAGGTTACCAAACTTGTGAATGAAGTTTACCACACGTATAACAGACATCAGTATCCATTTGTTGCCTTGAACATAACCGTGGCCTCAGGTGAGAAATTTGCCAACAGTCAAACTTGTGTTATTTCTGGACAACTATTGACTTTCTATGCTATGAGAGTGTTTATGTTCTATTTTCAGAGTGTGTGGATGTTAATGTAACCCCAGACAAACGACAGATTTTCCTTCAGGAGGAGAAACTCTTGTTGGCTGTTTTAAAGAGCTCTCTCATCACGATGTATGAGGCGGGAGTCAATAAAATCAGCCTGAACTATACACCTACAGCCAGTAAGAACACATCTCTGCAATAGTTATAGATGTGTATTTTTTTTATTAATACTATTGTAACACCTTTATGCCAACTGGCTTTGTATTTGTCTCCAGATGCATCATCAGCATCTGGACCAGTCGTCTTGTCTAACGAGAACACTGCAGAATCTGGAGAGGACATCCAAACAGTGAGTCCGAGCCCAAAATCGTCCATAAACCTGTCCGGCCTCAAAGCTGCCTTTTCAAATCATAACAGCACCACCTCTGGCAACAAATCAAGTACAGAAAAGGCTTCCAACAGGGGCCCGGCACAGAAAACGCTGCCGTGTTTTTTTAAAGACTCTGTAAAACCCTCTGCCTGGAGCCCAAGTGGGAAGTCTCCTTCAAAGCTCACAAGAGAGATTTCTAAATGCTCCCCTGTCGGAACGTCCGTGCTCGATGGGTTTAGGTATGGAAGGATGTCATGCAGCGATAATGACTCTGAGAAACACAGTGCTGTGTCCAGTTGTGACCTCAGAACAGCAACACCAGATATACGATGTTCTGGTCCAGAGTTCAACTCTCCTAAAACGGTTACTGACAGCACCAGCGTAGAAGATGCATCACACACTGAAACGCTACACACCAATGACCCTGTTCCTGAGCACTCAGAGTTACAGACTGAAACGTGCTCATCTAATGAGGACGCTGCTGTGAGCCCAGAGGCTAAAAGAGCCAGGGTAGAGAAAGCGCATTTTCCTGATGAGCGATTATCTGAAACTCTTTCAAGCTCTTTTGAAAAATCCTCCTCGATGGTGGACGCCCCAGTCCGCCTGCAGAGGAGGACGTCGCATCTCCAGTTCTCTCTACAAGAGCTGGCTGGGAACATAAGGAGGCTGAAGGAGCGGCACAGACAAAGGGCTGGTGAGGAGCTGCAATACAGACGCTTCAGGGCCAAGATCAACCCCGGAGAGAACCAAAGTGCAGAGGACGAGCTCAAGAAAGAGATCAGGTTGGCATTTTACTTTTGTTACTATGGCTGACTAAACCAATTAATTGCCACAACAGTAAACAATCTCTCTCCCATCCCTCCAGTAAAGAAATGTTTAAAGAAATGGAGATCATCGGTCAATTTAACTTGGGCTTCATCATCACCAAACTGAACTCGGACATCTTCATGATAGACCAGCATGCCACGGATGAGAAGTACAACTTTGAGATGCTACAGCAGCACACTGTGCTCCAAGGACAGAAACTTATTGCGTATGAAAGTGGATCTGTTGATTTTTAAAAAAAAAAAAAAAAAAAAAAACTTTATGTGCAGAGCGTGCTTGCTTCTCTGATCTACGTGTGTTTTTCTCCCTTCATGTTTGCAGCCCACAGAAACTTCACCTCACAGCAGTTAGTGAGAATGTGCTCATGGAGAACCTCGAGATTTTCCGAAAGAATGGCTTTGAATTTCTGGTTGATGAGGAGGGTATGACCATTTAAAAAACACTGAAAACAAGAGATCAAATCCAGGCCGATTTATCTTTCATCTGAAAATCATTTTCCATGCTGATTATATGAATAACATTTATTTTTTTCCTTTGTTTCTGCAGCTCAGGTAATGGAGCGAGTCAAGCTTCTTTCATTGCCTACCAGTAAAAACTGGACCTTTGGCCCAGCCGACATCGAGGAGCTGATCTTCATGTTAAGTGACAGCCCGGGTGTCATGTGCCGCCCATCAAGAGTCAGGCAGATGTTCGCCTCCAGAGCTTGTCGAAAATCTGTGAGTTCATATCAGTATAATAATCAAGTTGAGAGTTAACATGAGTCGTTGTGTTTGGACAATTTTCTATGCATCACATTACTGCAAACTATCTTATAAGGCATAAAGGATACCTTGTACAATGAAAATAACCCATAAACTCCTTGTGCATTTTACTATAATCAATTGTTTTTTGTGTGCTTTTGTGTGAGAAAACCTCACATTTCGGTGGTAATGTATGGTTTTAGTCATTTGTAATCTTATAAGTAAAGGCATTCTGATGATACATGGAATATCATATATTCCTTCATTTATTTTCCATTAAAGGAGACATATTATTCCCTTTTTTTTTTTTTTTAACAATGTGTCACGTGTCTCAGGTCTCATTGAGATGTATGACACAGGCTTTGGTCAAAAATACCTGTTGGTTTCACACTTTTTCCTATATTCAGGGGTCACCGGCTATGAAATGTGTTCATTTCTATATTTTTTACAAGATGGCTTCTGGAATTCATTTCTATTGTTTTGGCTGGTGTCCACTTTCAGGTGATGATTGGCACTGCTCTGAGTGCAAGTGAGATGAAGAAGCTTGTGGTTCACATGGGGGAAATCCAGCATCCATGGAACTGTCCTCATGGCAGGCCAACCATGAGACATCTCGCCAGCCTGGACATCATCTCACAAGATTGACGCTGTAAAGGAGGGATCTGTCAGAGACATTCACTGGACACTGGCTTGATGTCATTTGAATGTACCTTCATTCCAGTTCACCTTTATCAGACATTACCTCAATGACATCTGTGTGGCTGACGCGCTCGATATTCAGTTTTTGTTGGATTTGTGTGGTTTTATTCAAATTTTGCACAACATGTGTTTTTATTTTTATATCCTTATAAATGGATAAATAAACAGCGTAAAAAAATAGCACATCTCATATTTTTTCACGTGGGCAAAAAGTTGCATTTAAGGTGATTATTTTACTTCAATCTAGCAAATGGTTATTAATGCAGCTAGCTCATAATTATTGGATCATGCTTAACGTATTCAGACTTTAAGAAAACACTTCACATAAAACACAAATAAATCTACTGGCTTAAGTGAAATATTTTACAGTGAAAATATGGAATTTTACATTACTTTTAGAAGCGATTTAATCAAAATCATTTGTGCTTCGAGCCCTGAGAGAAATCTCTTTAATAACACCATGCAATCTTATTCCATCACGTTTTCAAATATTCTGTTGGTTTTACCGAACGTTTTTATTGAATTGTTTTATTCGTGTTCTGAATTTTTCTTTGCGGAACGGAATGTACTTCTTTTTTTAATATATATAAATGTCCAAATTTACCTCTACAAATAATAATATGTCAACAAAGTGAGGTAAAGATTTCTGCTGTAGTTAAGAGAAGAAATGTAAAACTTGTAAAACTCACGACCTGTACTGACGCGTTCATTTAAACTAGCTGAAGAATGTGGTAGTGATGTGCAATTTTGAACTTATTGACTTAACAAGGACACCGTAGTTCTAAGCGCCCTTCTCCGTTACCTTGGAGACGTTTCTACTTCTGTCATGTAAGGGAGATACTTAACAGCAAAATGAAAGAGGTGAAAAGAAACACCACGACTCTGAAAAGCAATGGCAGCCAAGACAACGGGGAAGCGTACGGAATAGAGAGGCCACACTTAGCAGAAGACAGAGAAATTACAAAGTTGGCGAGGTGGTCTGGAAATTTAAATTTAGCACATGTACACGAAACCAACTTGGAGCAGCCCGAAGTTGATGGTACCTATGAACTCCCCGCACTTGTTTTCCTGAGTATAAAGAGGTAATTAATCTCCGATAACGTTAATGAGCTCGACAATCTTTTGAGCAAAGAAAGGAATTGTTTGAAGTGTCCGTTTCCAGACGCCTGTCTGTGGCTGAGCTGTGTATGCTGGTTTGTCACTGGTGACAGATACGAGGGGGAAACCTGTGGAGGGCAGTTTGACGGAGAGGGAGTTGCTTCTTTTGAAGAAGGACATACATACAAGGTGCAACTGTCATGAGCTCCAGTTTGTCAGAGTTGAGAGGACGTGTGGAAATGAAATCAAACTCACTTGTGTATTAAAAAACGGACTTAAAAGTATTCAAACTTATTCAAATGTTGGTTATTTCAGTGGCCAATTATGTTGAAAGTGCATGTAACTATGGAAAATATGTTTCCCTCTGTCCAAAGTTTTTAATGAAATTGATTATAATAAAGAGGCTAATTTTTTTTTTTTTTTCTAGGGAATATTTTCCAAAGGACTTATGGATGGATTTGGTGTTATCACACTGGCAACTGGACTGAAATATGAGGTAGGGTTTGATATGATATATTGTGGTAACGTCAGTGAGCCTAAATGTAAGTGAGCTTTGCAAAGGGCTTTATAGTACAATAACCAATGTGGGCTAGTAGCAGCTCTCAACATGTAACTCATGTACCCACGGGTAAAACAGACGGTTTTCTAGTAATAAATGTCTCAACAAAAGTCAAAGTTAGTATAAGTTTCTTTTCCAACAGGGAGAATTTGTGAGTAATATGCCAATGGGCCGGGGCACCTATACCTGGCCGGATGGCAGCACCTACACGGGGGAAGTCTACAATGGTGTACGACACGGGATGGGAACCTACAAGTGTGCCAAAAACAGCTTGTCATATACAGGGCAGTGGGATAAGGGCAAATGGCATGGAAAGGTAGGATCCACAATTTTTTTTTATCAGGTAGCCTATAATACTGGTAAAGTCTTTAAAGATTTTGAAATTATTCGTTTTTTATTGGTCTTGTCTGTGTTAGGGTACTGCCTATTATAATGAGGATAAGACCTCTTGGTACATAGGGGACTGGGTGATGAACAACAGAGAGGGATGGGGAGAGAGGTGGTATGTATGAAGTATGTACAACTTCTGAGTTGTAGCCTTTGTTGCCTTTGAACAGCTCAGAGATAACATCTGTTTTAAAAACAGCTACCCGTCTGGTAACATTTACTCCGGTGAGTGGAAGAACAACACGAGACATGGAGAGGGCGCGATGAGGTGGCAGAGAATGGAACAGCAGTATGTTGGGAAATGGCAGGATGGAGTTCAGGTAGGTACACCATTTAGTCCCACACACACACTATTAACATCGACATACATATCTAACGTTTTTTTAAATTCACATTAAGCCAGATTTGTGCTGTTTTTGATCTCACGAGCTCTCCTTTGCTGACAGCATGGTCGAGGCACACACGTCTGGATCTCGGTGCGAACGGATGGGTCGCAGTATTCCCAGAACAATCAGTACAAAGGGGACTTTTTTCAGGGTCAAAGGCACGGAGAGGGAACCTTTCACTACGCCGGTGGATCGGTCTACAAAGGAGGGTGGAAGAACAATAAAAAACACGGGCAGGTTAATGAGTCACACAGCATCATCTCTCACTATTAGTTTGGGAAAATATGACACATAAATAAAATGCTTGAAATGCAGTAAGAACGCATTAAAAAATGCTTCGAGTGCCCTTTTCCATCATTGTTGAGGAGCTGGGTTTGAGAGGACAACAAACACGCCTTGTAAAGTTTTTTAGTGTGAACTCGTCTTTGTTACTTTAAGAGTTGACAGACCTAAACAGATTGTAACTGTGATGCAAATGTTAATACTCATATTTTAGGGTACGTAATTAACGTGACATGTTATGAATGTGTGCACAATGCTGTTTTAGGGCAAATTCACTTTCCAGGATGGTCGTGTATTTGAAGGAGAGTTTGTGGATGATCAGATGAAGATACCCAACTTGAATGGAAACAGAGCTCCTACTCCTTTTGGTAAAAAAAATAAATAAATAAATAAAATTATTTGTAGGTGAATCCAAAATCTGATTAACAACGTTAAAGTTTGAAACTATCTCGTTGCAGGTGGATCCCCTTTGTCAGGTGGCGACTCATTTAAACTGGGACCTGACATGGCTCTGAGCATTGAATGTCTTCTGGAGAAAATCCCAAAGGAAAAGCGTGACACTGAGCGCAAACAGGTCAGCTCCTGCCTCCAAGTGCAAAATGATCAACACAAGGTCTTATCGCTAACGTCTTTATACCCCACCACGCCCCTGCCCGGATGCTCCGGCTAACAGGTGGAGTTTGTGTTGCTACAGCAAGTCATGGAGCTGAGGTCTATCTATAGTTTCTACAGCAGACTTGGCCATTCCCACTCCCCAGACAACACGTTCCTGCTGTCCCGCCTGCAGTTTTGGCGCCTGCTCAAAGACTGCAACATCCATCATCACGGCGTTACTCTAACACAGATAGACCATTTTATCAGAGGTAAAAGACACTATCATTCAGCAACCCCACCAGTTAATCAATGTCTCATACACAAGACAGAGCAAAGATTATAGTTTGATAGGTGAATTTTTCTCTTTGTATTTTAGAGGAGGCAGGTTTAGCAGAGATTCACTCTCCTTTCACGCCCATCCTGCATCACAAGCTCCTCAGCAGTCTGGTGATCGTGGCCCACCGTATCTACAGTAAAGATATGATGTAAGGAGCAGCCAACAGACAATCAGAGAATACCTGGACAACATTTGTTGTTTAACTTTCGTCGATCTTGGTTTGAGCAGAGAAATAGAATTTCATCTCTATTTACAGGTCACAAAATAATCTTCTGTCTGCCTGCTTATCCAAACTGATAACAGATGCCATTCTGCCAAATGCTAAGGAAGTGAAAGGTACTGACTTTGTATTACTGCTGCATTGGTAAGTATGAAAAACACAGTGTAAACAAGGAAATAAGACTGTGGGAAAATTGATCAAAGAATGCACAAATCTTCATGATTTAAATATTGAACAAATCATGAAACATAAAATTACATTTAGAACTATCTCCATTGGTCTCAGATTGTTTTATCCAACCATGGTCAGATCGGCTTTCCTGCCCGTGCTGAGGAACCAGCTGATTCACTCATGCCACTTAAAAAAAGAAAAACAAATGCACTAGAGGGATGGGGATAAAATTTAGATTTAGAAAATGTCTGTAAAAAAATAACAAAAAAAAAAACAGAAATGAAAGAATACATAAAAGTGACAAGAATTATTTGTAAAGTACAAATATATGTTATATGTGTGAGTATCCATATTTTCCTATAGTTTTACAGCTGTATTCTCTTTAATGGAACTTTTTTGTTAAGACCTAAAGGTGAAAAACTAAAACGCAGTAAAACACTGAATGAAAATAACTGCTGTACATACGCCAGTACATCAGGCCAACAGCTGGTTCCTCGCTTGTCGTGTTTTGCCACTTCAAACTGATTCTTCAGGACATTCGCATCCTTGCTGAACTCCGTTGATGCAGAGCTGCACTCAGTAACTACAACTGTGCTGTCCAGGCTTCCTGTTTAAGCAGCCAGACTTTGCAGTGGTGGCTATGAAGCACATGAAGCAGTGCTGGGAGGTGTACGAGGCTTTCTGCAGGGTCAACGTGACCATGACCTACCGGCACCTACTGTGGATGTTCAAGGTGTAACACGCTGCCCACTCAGAACAACGTACAAATCAACGACTTCTCGTTCATTTTTTTCTGCTACATATTCCTAAATCACAACCAGAAAGCCAGCCATTCAGGAATGATGTTGAATTACTGATACTGTTACAAACTATTGACCAGATCCAGTTTGCATCAAAGCTACCCATGATCTGTGTGAATTCAAAAGATGGATGGAGGAATTAGCTAAGAAAGGTTTTGGTTTAAAAGGCTATCCGAGTCAGATATGCTTAGAACAAGGTTGTTCACTTCACAACCATTACAGACTGACAACTGACATATCACAGAAACAGGTCTGAGACATTGTGAGGATGAATGCATTGATACCCTTGACAGGATCTCCGTCTGTTGGACCATAAGTTGACCACAGCGAGGTTATTGGAGATCATCACTGCTGAGAGTCAGGACCGCAACAACTTGTCTTCTTCTCTGGATCTGGAGGTCTGCCCATGTTTACACCAGTCATTTATCAATGCCAGACGAAGGATTAGAACTCCTCCAATTAGACCTTTTTTTTTTTTAAAATGCATTTCTTCTGCTTACTGTCACCATTGTTGCTGTGCTCTGTCTCTCTGTCGCAGATCACATTCCTGGAGTTTTTTGAGGTACTTGCGGGCTGTGCCGAGGTGAAACTTCAGCAGGTTTCTGATGTCCTGGAGGAGGACCGGGCTCTGCTCAGGCCTGACAGTCAGGCCAGAAGTGATCTACCCGCAATGGAGGTAAATGAGAAAAAGACCCTGCACAACAATATACGTTTCTAACAGGTAGTTCAACAAGCAAAACAAAGAAATGGAAACTTAAAGTAGCTCCCTCCCTAAGGGATCATTTGATCTTTAGAAAATGTCCTCTGTCCGTCTTCGCCTGAAAAGATGAAAATGACATCTCTGTATCCAGTGTTGCTGATAAATAATGAGCTTTTTATTGACGTCTTATGATAGACGGGAAGTTCCACCGGGCAGGAGGTTGAGAGTCAACACGTCAGAACTGAAGACCACAAGATGCCTGATTCTACAGGTTCCATTTATTGTTTCAAATGTATTGTTTGAACGTGTTTTCTGAACACATCTCATGAAGGTGTGAATTGTAAAATTAAACATTCGTTATAGATTGAAGTCATATCTAATGAGTATGCATATACTGCGTACGCTGACCAGTTCACTTTTAGGTGGCAGTCAAGATCTGAGACATTTCGAGTGTTTACAAATGATAAATCCACTCATTTTTGGCCCAACATAATAAATATCTATATATATATATTTTTTTTAGAGGACACTGTGGAGAACAGACACAAAGGAAAGGAGGTGCAAACCAGTGACGTGAAAGACCACAAACTCAATCTTAGGATCCAAACATTTCATCAATTTCTGAACCGCACTTTCTTCCCTGCATATGAACATCACCAGCTGGTGACCAGAGAGATGGAGACGTTCGCCCAGGAGGCTCAAAGACGCAAAGAGGCATGAACGCGTGCTTATATAAGCTCCCAGCTGTGGTATATTCATTTTTGTTCGGTCAGATTTGAATATGATGACAAGTGGAGAAATAAAAACGTTAGAAGGGTAAATGTTCACTCCCTTGTATTATTTCATGTTTCAGGAGAGCTATTGACAAAAAAATACCACTCATAACTTCTCACCAGTGTGGAATCACATGAAAATAATTTTTTTTGGCACTTTAGAACAGATATTCGTATCTACAAATGTTCGGAGTCCTCTTCTGTTAAGTCTGCCATGGTGCGCCACCATGTTTTTGTTTGTTTGAATTTTTTTTTAGGCCTTGTGTTATTGGGCCCACTGTAAATCTTTTAAGTCAGATGTCACTAAATCCTATACAACTCGCTTTTTATATAGAATTAAAGCCATACATAGCAGTCACACCACGTAGTGGATATACACTGTATGACAAATGATCATGAACAGGATAAAAGCTTTTGTTCAGTACCTGAACCATCCAGTCTCGAAGAAAAAGTGCTGTTTGTAAAGGAAGACGCACGCCATTTCCTGCTCGGAAAAAGAACTTTAATTTTAAAGGCCTTTATGGAAAATAAAACTATTTTCTGCTAATCGAAAACAAGACTTCAAAGTATTCGAATGTTAAAATGGATCATTTTGAAAAACGATCTGTTGCTAAATGTCAGGAGGGGTGAAGACCATCAGGTCATTTGGACAGACAGATTGGCGTATCCTGTCCTTCAGGTCCGGGGTGAACAGAAGCAGGGCGGAGTCCGCCGTCTGGACCTAAAAATGACGAAAATGTATTCAGTGTCCAGGTGCCATTAAAGAAAGCAGCTATCATCAAAACCCCAGTAATCTGTGCATTTTAAGTAGATATCTACATGTAAAGCAATGAAAAGTGGAAAAACTTTAACCTGTGCTGACTGAAGAGTGAACAGGGCTGACAGTGCTGTGGTGACAGGGTAAGCGTGAGAGTGAGAAAACAGGATGGTTATTGAAAAGAACTCTGGAAAACACACCATCTTATTAAAATAAATAAATAAAAAATGTAACATTCAGTAATTTAAAAGGTCCAAAATAACCTCACTATAAACTCTAGTTGTGATCACTTCAAATGATAGAATCTTGCCTACTGCAGTTTTAACGGCAACACGTGTTGCTGAAGTACAAAACCCAAGTGAACATTGGGAGCATGCGATGTGCCTGCGGGGGTTCGGTAATACCTGGCTCTTGCTGGGTGAGCAGTTCTTCAGGTTGACTTCTGGGACTTTCCATCTCTACATCTTCTGCCATGGGCAACAAAGTCTCTCCAGCAACGGTCTCCCTGGGTGACAGGCTGCCTCTCTGTGAAGGCTGGAGGTAACGCTCAAAGTCCAACCCAGGAATTTCCTAAAGTCATGAGAATAATATAACGATAATCATTGCAAAGCCCGAGCAAATCAGTCATCACCTACCAGGTGAGAATTATTTTTTTTTCTTAAATCATACAGAAACCAAATGAATAAAATGAAAGAAATGGTTAACCTCTATGACTGAGATTTCAGGTGTGTGACACGCAGATTGTTGGGTCTCCACAGGGACCGTCGCAGCAGGAGAGGAGATGGGAGGCAGGCCAGGAGTTATACAAGGTGACAGCATGAAACTCAGTGCGGCTGAAGGCTCAGGAGCCTGGACCCGAGGAGGTGTTTCGCACGGAGAGAAGGAGAGCCTTGGGGTGGCAGGGAGGCCATTGTTAACGGCTTCAGCTGGCGTTTCTTGCTCCTGTTCTACAGACACGGTCGGGAGCATTTGTACTGGTGTGCCCAATGCAGGAAGAGAAGCGGCGTCTTCTTGTGTAGAGACGCTTTCTGACTGTTGTGAGGAATCGCTCTCGGACTGGGCCTCACCCGAAAGCCCTTCCTTCACGGGTGAGAAACAAAGAGAGCTATTAACAGTGCCCGCTCTGTTCCGGGACAGCTGAGGAGTGCCTCGCTGAGACGTTGGTGCTGGCGTTTGCTCGAGGGTGAGGCGTAGTTGCACTGGAGTGTGGACAGGTTGAGCGGGTGAAGCGCGTGCATAAACAGGAGTCTGGGCCAACGCAAGGGATCGTCGGGTGACTCTTCTAGGTGAGAGATATGTGGAGCAAGGAGAGGCCTGAGGCAGCATAGCAGCACTCAGGCGGCTAGATCGTCTGACTGAAAATACAGAAAACAACAATATGTTCGACTTTGTTATCAGAACAAATCTTACAGCTCAAACAGCAGGCTAAAAAAAAAAAAAAAAAAAAAAAAAAAGTAGTATTTTTTTTCTCTTTTACCTGGTGGTTTGGCTGGGCTCTCAACCCGGAAGAAACCTCCATTGAAAACCACTGTTTCCAGGGTTTGGGCCCCTGTTTGGGGTGGAGGCTCCTGAGCGCTTGGGTCACTGTCAGTGCTACCAGCATCCTTGGCCTCCCTCTCTGCCTCGGCTGCCTGCTGTCTGGCTTTCATGGCTGCTTTTACAGCAGCCAGGCGAGACTTTGCTGCTGCTTTGGGTCCTGCTGGCTTGGCAGGTGCAGCTGATGGTTTCTGTCAAGAAGGAAAGACAGATATGATGTGCGTATCAACCGGGGAAACAAAAAGAAAACCAGAAAGCCAGTTCTTCAACAAAGAAGCTTTTTGTTGGTCAATTCTGGTCTGTTCTCAAACATACACACAACAGTACAATTCTGTTTTTGCAAACAAAGAAACCGCAGATGTGCAAAAATGTTAATGAAGCCAAGTTTGATCTTCACCTTCACCACTTTCCTTTGCCGTGGTGGGGGTTTGTGCTCCTCCACCCAGCCTCGGTCTTCCGCTGCTTTGAGAGCCTCAAACTTCTTTTTGACGTCTTCCACCTGACAGCCCGCGTAAACAAGATAAATCTGGTTATCTTCATGCGTTTTCAGTCTATCTTCAGGCTGACTTCGACTCGCTGCTGTGGGGCACTCACCTGGTAATAAACCATGTCCCAGAATCCCTGCAAGTCAGTGCAGGTGGTGATCTTCTCCCCTCGGCCCAGCTCACAGTCGTCCACTAGACCACCGAATTGGTTAAAGCGCTCCTTCATCAGCAGCCGTGCTTGACCAATAGCTGTACGCATGCGGTCTCTCACTATCAGACAAGAGAGAGAACAGCACTGGCTGAAAACAGCTCAGTCGATGAATTATGCCATTTCCCCCGGTTAGTCCAATAATCCTAATGAAAGCCAACTCTAATCTATTGAGATACTTAAAACGTAAGGAGATGCCCTCACTTTCTTCTGGGATAGATTCATCCTCCACTTTAGATTCCCAGTGGAGAGACAGAGTTGTGAGTCTCTCTGTCTCATTGACAATTTCCGATCTGGAAAAAAAAAAAAAAAAAAAGTGTCAAAACACCATAAATGGCATTTTACAATGGATGGAACAAAAAGAAAAAAGAAAAAAGGTGAACCACCTGAAGTAGGGAACATCATGCTTTAGCTCCAGGGGGGTGCCTGGAATTGGAGGGGCTACTGTGGAGGATTTAGGAGGTGGAGAGCAGTGAGGTGTTTTGGGGGGCGAGGGTTTGCTTGGCTCAGCTTCAGGCTCAACAGTGAATGCTGGGGCTGGCGGAAAATTGAAGGTGGGGCTGTGGGAAAAAAAACAACAAAAAACAATGACATCATGGCATTTAGATTAAAAAAAAATAAAAAAAATTCAAATTTTAATCAGGTGTTCTAAAGCAACGAGGCATAGTAGTGTTTTTAAATATCTTCAACAAACACTACAAATAGAACAAAGGGGAAAATCAGACCTTGGTGTGAGAAAGGCGTTTGCTGAGCGAGGAGTGAGAGGGTCAAACTTGAACAATGACAAGCCAACAGGAGCCTCGAAGACAAACCCCTCAGGAGCAAATGAGGGTAAAGCAGCATCCACGGCAGGATCCGATCCCTCGGGAGCCTGGTCCACCATCATGTCTTCCTCCGTAGAACAGGATGACGGGCTGGAAGGACAAAGTGGTTTCTCCGATTGCTGCACCTGACGCTCCTTCAGCTCAGGCTCCTGTACAAAACAGTAACAGCAAACTCGCTGATCTCAAAAGTTTCCCAAAAACCTCATATCCAACTTTTAACATGTTGCGTGGGACACTCACTGAAGTGCTCATCTTGGCAATAGCAGGGTGGGTTGTGTTGCTCACAGCTGCTGTATATTAAAGGAGCAGAGCGAAAGGTGAGCAATTGAAACCACTCATGCTCACAAGAAAAAGGCAACACTGTTCAACTGGGCGGCTCTTTGTCAGTACATTTAAAAAAACAAACAAAACAAACAAAAAAAACACCTTTGCAGTCTCCTCGTCCACCTGATGGGGGGGCCACAGTGTTAACAACAGCTCGGGTCCTTGTGGCTCTTACATCTGAAGGCAAAGAGAAACATTTAACATGCGCAGTTTTCTATAAGTGTCTTACTCATTTCATCTCAAATCAAATTTGGACACAAAATTAAGAAAATAAAACAAGTTCAAAGACTGCTCAAAAACCCAGTCTTTGTGCAGTGTGTACCTGCAACCCTGTCCTTGGGTTTATCCTTCACCACAGGAGCTTTTGTAACAGGAGGCCTGTTGGCTGATCTGGTTGATGAAGCTTGTACGACGGGCCCCGTAACGGTAGTTTGGCCTAACACAGAGACACAGATTGAGATGCGAATACAGAAACACAATATAGTGACACCAACACAGTGGCCGGGCTTGTCCTCTTATTAGTTACCTGCACAAACTCTGGTCTTGGTGGCAGTTGGCGCTGGCTTGACAGGAGCTACACGGGTCCTGGTTGATCTTTCCACAGCGGGTCGTACTAAGGGAAGAATGAGAAGTCACACCTAACGCACAAGGCTACGGCCGATTGGATGCTTTATGCTCAGTAAAGGGACATCCAGTTCACTTACCTGTCTGTGCCCCAATATTTGTATCCTGCATTTTCAGGGGCTGTGCGGATATTGGCAAAAGAAAAACAACGGGGCAAATTGTATATTAGTTTGTATGTAATAGGTTAAGATCTAAGGTCTATGGGGTTGAGAGGGAAACATCAGAACAACGCCTAGGATCAAAGCGAAGAGCATCACCTTTGGTGCTTCATGCTGCTGCTGTTTCATCGAACGGGTGACTCTGGAGCTCTGGGTAGGAGCTAGGTTCACCTTTTTCTAAAAAAAAAAAAAAAAAACAAACAAACAAAAAAACAACAAAATTACATGTTGATCACTGTGTACAATGATCTTTTTAATAAAGAATCATCCCTCTGTTGTCACTTATGTCATCACATCGTAAAGAACAAATAAAAACTAATGGGAAGAGGTGAAATACAGACATGCTCGCAGTGAATAGTCCTCACCTGCTTAGGTCTAGTCGTGGCAGTTAGGACAACAGGCAGCGAGACAACAGTAAGGTCGTCCTTTGGTTGATAAACTCCAGTCTTAAATATCTGTTTATGCTCCCTTTCTCTCTTTTCCTTCTCAAGAGCCTTCCGTTCCTTCCAGCGCTCAAGCTGCTTCACCCTCTCTTGTGCTTTAGCTGTGGGGAACCATGCGTAATAAAGCATTAATAAGCTAGAACGAATAAACACAACACTAGAACACAATAAAAAAGGCAAATTAAAAATTGATTTAGGTGTCTTCTTGTACTGTGTGCAGGACAGCTTGAGTTATCAGTCTGATGGATATCAAAGCCATACTTTTAACAGGTGGATCGTTTTGGGTCTCCTGAATGGTTGACATGTTGGCCGCTGCGATGGAGGCATCCAGGCAAGACATTTCCAGCTCTTGGAGCTTATGCAGCTGCCTGCGCGTGTTCACAGACCGCTCTCGATTCTCCTTTAGGGACTGAGACTTTCTGCGAGACATTTTCACCCTCAGCATTGACACACTGGTGTCCCGCTGCCGCAGGTGAGCAAATCGAGACTCCATGTTCAGGTATCTGGAATAGTTAGGGATTGGAATAAGATTATGAATTAAAATGTACACCGCATTTGAGAGAAATAACAACAACAACAAATGAGCAGTTGGAAAACAAATACATATTTTTTTTGTACTGTGATGACTTCAGTCCCACCTGGTGGGTAAAAATGAGACCAAACCCCCGATGTCAAGTTTTCCCCCCACATTGCTTCATCGGTAAGAAGAAACAGAGTATGATTTGTTGATATGATGGCTATAATTTCGCTTCCGTTTACAGTTGCACTTGGAATAAAAAACAGCCCTTCCTGGCAGTCAAGCATGGAAGTGGAAAAGATAGATCATAACAACCCGTCAAGTAAAGAATAAAAAAAGTTGAGGGCTGAGTCTTTCATCAGATATAAAGCTGAACAACTTAAAACACCGGAATTTCACTGATGAAACAGGTCCTTAGTTTTGTTGCATTCAGTTCCATGGGGCCTGTATTTAGTAAGAAATCTAATCAGTTGGATATTAATTGGTCATAATAGCAAAAATGCAGTTTTAAACAGTTTAGCAATCACGATAAAGTGACAGTTTAAAATTATTTGGCGTTTGTGTAGCGCTAAGGGAAATCAGAATCGTAGAGGATTTTAGTGTTACGCTAATCACACACCTAAAAAAAAAAGGAGCAAAAATAGACCTTGACGCGAGTCACTACACATTTCTCATCACATTGAAATTAGGAATACTTTCAAAAAAAAAAAAAAGAAAAGGAACGTTTTACTTAAGGTTCATTACGTAAAGGGTTTCTAACAAGTGCATATCAAGGGCCATATAATAATACAACATTAACTCTGGAATACTGACCTTAAAATAGCAATTTAATCTAGTTAAGGGTAACAGTGGAATAAGTAAGTGGAATAAGTGCGAAATATACATTTTACATGAGAGCAACCATACGATTAAACTGAAGCTAGTTCAATAGCTAACTCCACACAGTGTGTTCAGGGCAACCAAGAGCAAAGCTGTTACTTTAGCAACCAACGACCTCCAATAGATAGAGAATATATTCAACCATATCTTACCTCGTTTAATTTCCAAAAATGTCACGTCTAACAACACGCTTTTTTAAACTAGCTTCTAAAAACCGTATTCAACAACGAGCACGGTTAATGCTATCTAAAAAATACAAACACAACCGCTTCCACACACCAATCGTGGCGGGTGAGTGTTTAAAATTGGTCTGAGCTGAAGCTGATTGGCTGTTTTTCGGGAATGTGATGTCCGATTGGTTGTTCATCTTCTTCTTCGGATAGTGTTATTGTAGTCTCAACTCAATATTTCAACTCATTCCTCCGAAGGAATGAGAAGAACAAACAGAGAAAAAGCTTCAAAATGACGAATTCTGTGACATTTATAACACCGTTCCTTGTAAGTGCTTAAATAGAGTGCAACGGGACGTCTTTTCTTGTTTTTTGAAAGCATTCCGCCACTCATCAGGAAGGACTCAGTTCTAAACTGGCGGGTGGGAGTTTGAATTTTTTTAAGCTGCTGTGAGGACATTTAGGTCACATGTCACCACCAATCTCGGGCTTGTTTGGATCGTTGTGAGTTGTATCAAGGTGGAAATGTTAGACGTTTTGCTTGTATGGTTCAAGGTTTTAATGGTGGGGAAGTGTATCACGGCTGCATTTATATATGTAAAAAATGAATAAATTGTTGACCAACTAACATGAAGGTAGGTCACAGGAGTGGAGTCTGTACTCTTTTACAATGTTCCAATGATTCCCAAATGGCTCAGGAACAGCAGATATCAGTTTCAGCATAGGTTAACCATGAGTTTTTTTGGGGTTCTTTTGTCTTGTCAACATGTAAACAAAAAAAATGTTCATGTTGTTGATGATATGATATGAAGACATAGCTAAAATAATCCCTACATACTGTAAAGATCCATTCAGCATACAGAGCAAAATGACTTCTTAATTTATTTAAAGTTAATGCATTTGTTTACACACCACAATCATTTTGACATGATGCCATCTTAAAACTGCCACTGTTCATCAAATGAAACTATAGTAAACTGGTGCATTAGAGTTTTTAAATAAATTGCCATGATGTAGGCATAAGAACAAAAAATAGAATAAAACAAGCAAAAAGTAATGTGGAGAAATCAATTAAGCAGTTAACAAAATCCTAGTTATGTACAAAGAAAAGAAGACACACACATACAGTCAAAATCTGGATTTCTTACACTTAATTACAAGAAAAAAAAAAACTTGGTGAGAAAGCTTTTATTATTATCGTTTATTTTACAATGCAATTATTGCATTACGCTGATGCTGTCATCGATACCCTGCAACGCTGACAGTTTTTAGTGTGGTCCAACAGTCTCCATCCATTTGCTCAGTCCAAGAAAAATATGTTGTTGAACTGCGTCGCACAAAGTCTCTTCACTTCCTCTGCAGCGGGGGAAAAGAAAGAAAAAAGAAAAACAGACACAGGCACATTGAGAATGAGGCGAAGATCAAAATATATTAGGTTTTAGAGGTGGGGCTGTGTGAAGTACTTTGACAAAGTCAAAGTGCTCTCAAGTTTGGAGAATCGGAAACAAATCCTGACGGGGGGCCTAAATTAATAGCTAATCCGAAGGTGGCCGTGAGATTCAAATCTCAAAAAGTTTAAAAGAAATTCAAGTGAGAGTAATATTGTGTATTCTTACTCCGTTTCAATTCTGCATCCGATAGTTATTTATATTGTCAGAGCACTAAAAAAAAAAAACTCAACGGCTAAACATCTCTATGGCAACACGGTCTGCATTCTGTTCCAGTCTGTGTTGGACAACTGGAAAGGATCCAGTCCATGTTATGGTCTGTTGCAGAACTGACACAGAAAAATAAATAAATAAAAAAGGATAAAGATTAAAGACGGCATTCGCACGGACAGCTTTGAGCGTATCTAACCCTCCGATTCTCCACACTGAGAGCACGTTGACTGCTGTCTCCTACAGGTAAGACACCGACTTATCCTCAATACTTCACACAAACCCACTTAAAAGAAAAAGAAAAATACAGTGACTTTCAAAATCATTCACTCTCCTCACTTTTCCCTTATTTTTATTTACTGTCCAGCCTGTAATTTAAATGGATTTTTTTGGGGGGGAGGGCTTGTGTAAAAAAATAAAATAAATAAAAGGTTCTTATAAATAAAATCTACAAAAGAATTGGTTAGGTCAAACTGAAAAGAAACAATATATTCTTTTAAATTACAAAAGAAATATAATACTGAAAAGTGGTGCATGAATATGCATCCACCCATCTTAAGATCTGGTGCTACAAATTACATTTAAATGTCGCAAAATCAATTAAACGAGGTCCACCTGTGTGCAATCTTAAGTGTCACGTGATCTCTGTAAATATGCGTCGGCCCCAAGTAAGAGGCACCTAAAAAACGACGACACCATAAAGACCAACAAGGTCTCCAAACGGGTCAAGAGCAAAGTTGCGGAGAATTAAAAATCAGGTTTGGGTTGTATAGGAAAAAAACAAAACATATCTGAAACTTGATGAAAATGCCACGGAGCACCATTAAATCCATCATCAGATAATGGAAAGAATACGTCACCACAACAACTAACCTGCCAAGATTGGCTCATCCACCAAAAACAAGCAGACCGGGTAAGAAGCGACTTAATCAGCAAGGCAGCGAAGAGGTCAAAGTTAACTTTCACTGAACTGCCTGATAAAACACTGACATGCCGGTGGGTGAAGAATTTTGCAAGTTACTGCCTCTTAAAGTGCAAAGGCATTCAGCTACATATAAACACGCTGCATACACACATATGTACCAGCACACCTTAACAAATGCAATGTAACAGTTTGAAGGCAGCGTGTTGATTCTGCTTGAGATGACACAATTGTTCTAACTTCCCAGTGCTGGACACCTACCGTTTACTTCGATCAGATTGGCGTTCTTTTGATTCAGGATCACGTACAGCTCTCTCTGGTCTGACTTCTTGCCGACTACCCAGTAGTCTGTCATAGCTTTTACGATGATTTCCTCATCTTCATCAACCCTGGGAGACAGATTGGAAGAGCGAAGCTCCATCAAATAAAAGGCAGCCATTACTTATACAGCAGGCTCGACCTCACTTACTGCAAACACCGTAACAGCAGCACATATATATATGAACATATGTATACACTTAAAAAGAAAAAGTACCACCAATCAGGTCTTTAGGGTCTCAGTAACTGTGTCTATGTGTCAGGGCAACAGACTACAAAAAATTAACCACATTAACAACAACAAGCCATCCACAAGTGCTGAGAGTTACGATGAGGCGAAGCCACAATGACGACATAAGATTTTGAGGTTGACGTTTTAGGAAAATACCAAAAACAGTGGTTTGTGCGAGTACTTTTAGTATGACAGGAAGACATGCAGCACCGGCACTACACCTGCACAAAAGGAGGAACCGATATTGAAATGTATGCATGGTTTTGTCCCTCTCTGACATGGAGATTAAAGGTTGTGTTTCTCTGACTGAAATCTAATCAATTCGATCGACATGGAGCTTCAGCCGAGAACACAAGCAATGCCAGGAAAATCATTCGTGCCAATTCTTTAAGCAATGTTGAATGTTGAATTTAACCAGTGTTAAGAGAGTCGCAGGTTCACAATCCGGCGTCCTCTGCCGTACCTTGCAAAGTCACAGTTGATGTCTCCCAGGATCTTCATGAGGTCAGGGTGGACGGAGGTAAGGCAAACACTGGCCGTCTTCCTCATATGGATGGTGCTCTTCTCCGCCAAGTTCATGTGGTTAAAGTAGATGAACTTAAACTGGGGCTCTTTCTCTGGCCTGAAGGGAACGAAAAACAAAAAAGAAAAAACACATAGTGAGAAAGAAATGTGAACATAGTGAGCAAAAATGTACACTTTCGGGGCTCTCATTTTACACGAGACTACTGAGAAACAGGGATTTGGGGTCTTTAAGCGACCCCCGTGGGCTCTATTTATGTCCTTTAAAGCAACAGAAGATGTTGCAGCTTCAGTGCATTTGAATTAAGCTCGAGACACCGTCCACCTACATCCAGGCAAGACGAGGACACGCGGTTTGCATGGCAGCTTGCCTCGTGAACGCTACCTTGAATGCATCTCTGAATAGGTCTGTGAACGTCTTCAAACAGGCCACAAAAACAGATTTCGTCGATGACATGTGAAATGACTTGACCAATGAGGAATGTAGAACTTCATTATTTATTCAGTGGATTCTTCACTAATTTGATTACATTGAGCCCATCTAGATGCCAGGGCCAGTCTTGAATTACAGGCCGGGACTTATCTGGAGCTAACTGCTGGGGTTAAAGAAGCGCTGACCAGGATGCCTGTCCTTAATACGGCACTGCTTGAATTACACCTAAGCCGGGCCATCGTGGTCTCCAGTAATATTAAGAGTCTCATCTATCACTGCCAGCTACGCAGAGTTGATACTAACTAATGATGACTGGCGATATGATTACTCCAATCACCAAGGATACGCAGCTCTGTTTTATAAAAGAGCAGACAGTTTCTGACAAACACCCTAATAGTTTAGATTTATTCCAGGGATAACCAACTTGATTTAGAACTAATTTTGTCAAATAAGTTGCTATGGGGGTGCAAAGTACTGGGGTGTAGCTGTTGTACAGAATGCACCTCACACTGCAAAGGCCCTCGAGATGCTTACAGTAAGTCAGAAAAATCAAGGTAGTGCCGACTAAAGCTGCTACATACCACCTTCACTGGGTAGCAAGTTTTAATTTAAGAGAGTGGTGGATTCTCTACTGACCCAGATATCCTGCGGTTAATGGTGAACTGTTCACATATATCGGATGCCAACAAAGTAAGCTGAGGGCCCACCAAGCTGTCCAGTTGCTCACAGAACTCCCTTGTCAGTTCCACAGAGGCTGGAACGAGATGGGGAGAAAAAGAAAGTCTTCCGTTATGAAAGGTGACTTGAAGAAAACATTTAAGATTTTAGCTGTATATGAGCAGTAAACTGAACAAAATACGAAACGACATCAAAACAAAGTCAATTCTATGCTGCGAACCAGGAAGAGGGAATTGAAGGTTGACTCCATCTTATTAGTGGAAAGACTTGAACTTACCATTGATCATAAAGCAAGCTGCAGCGCTCATCGCCTACAAAAGAGCAAAAGAGCAGATCAGTGCAGGTTACGGGAAGAATCTAGGTCGCAAAGGTTAGAAATCACATTAATGTGATGATAAGCATTGTGGAAAGTGCTCCCTCATTTTAGTATTGGGCCATCTAATCCAAAGGTCCATCGATAGAGCAGCGGAATATGTCATCCGAGATCTATTTTTAATAAAAGTCAAATCCTACCATCTTAGATGATGAAAATCATCCTGAAAATGAGAATTCTCTCCTTACTCTAACATATATATTCAAAAATCCCTGTGATCAAACGAATGCACCGAGAGAAGTGAAACATTTCTGTCACGGCACAGCGGCAGATCCAACCGACTTCACCTTGTAAACGATCAGATGCAGCTCCTCGTGGCCATCCTCTGTCGTGACAAATATTTTTGGAAATCGGAATTTGGCCTCTGGGTCTTTGAGATTGGTGGGTCCTGTCAAAAATCTGCGAGAAACAGAAAAAGGCACGGTCAATGGGAGGGGAAATAAGTGACAGCAAAAACTGCTGGCACAGTGAGTCATTACATATCAAAAGACAATACCTAGTTAACTAAATGTCCAAGGGAATGAAAAGCCTCGATGTGTGCCTTATCCTCTCTTCTTGGCAAGTAGAGGAGAAAGTTTGTCACTACAGTCAAACCAAGACTTTTCTTTTAAGAGTGACCCGCAGGTCATTTATTAGTGCCGTTACATTTAAAGTTGAGCTGACCTGTGGTTCTAGGTCGATCTAGATCTCAGTTATTGTGTCCGACAACATGCTGTGGACTGCGTTTCTCTGTGGGAGATCATCGTACACGTTAGTACAGCTGTATTCCCTGCACAGACGTTGGCTTTAAGCGACCTGTGTGGTGATTTTGTTAGAAGACGCAGCAGCTATAAATAAAATTCAGGGTTTCATTAAAGCAGGGCAACAGCCTGGAGATGCTTTAGGTGCCCCCAAGTCCTCAGACATCCTTCTCTCTCCTGAGGGTGCCTTTTGGGAGCTGAGACTTCCTTTAAAGTATTTCACTGAGACTCATTTGGATGTCACAGGCAGGAGGAGGGAGGAGACGAGGAGGCGCAAATTAGAGACATGAGAGGAGTCCTGTGCTTTTCAATGAGACCCTTCCTGTGTAGTTTTGCCACCAACACGAGTTTTTCAAAATCTGAGACAAACCTTTAGAGCTTTAAAGTTTAGAGAAAAAGAAAAACATCACACGTACTCCATACTTATGTTTGCAAAATTCCTTGAGGACTACAGGATTTTTCCACCATGTTGTTTGATTTCAACAAACAGGGGGAGGCCCTCCTCACTCTGTAAAAGAAACAAACAAACCCTGGCCTACAAAGATTTCTAAGTGTTTGCAACCCTCTTTAATTTAATTCAACTCTTTTTCTTTAAAGCAATCTCATTTTTTTTTTTTTAAAGTTATCCTGTCACATGACTTCCAGCATTTTCCCATTATTCTCATGCAGGAGTCAGACATAAATGCTGTCAGCCGTCCAACACCAAAGCAAACCATCTTTAGTTACAGCGAAACAGAATATAGTGCCTTTCAGTGATACTCAACGTCTAGACGAACACCACAATGTGTTGACCAAGGGAGTTGCCTCCTTATCTAATTTACTTGTCAGTTGGTGGAAATCACATGAGATCAGCTCACAGACACAGACAAGCATTTAGTGTATGCTTTTTGATGTGTCCGGGACACGGTGGCATTTCAAGGACATTCCCCCACAGACTGCTTCTGCAGATGCTCGGATTAAAAAAATGACAAGGGAGGCACACAGATGGGATTGGGGATTTACCTCCCATAGTGCAACAAATTTCCTGCAACTTCTGGCCTCAGCGGTGAGTCCCGGCCAGCCAACTGAGATGAGAAAACACAGACAATAAGAGAGAGGGTTAGAGTGAAAATATGTGGGATTACTACACCGTAAGTTCATGCATGTAAACGCATGAAAAAATATGGGACCAGGAATAGAGGAATAAGTGTTCCACCCAGTAAACTACAATTCATTTGTTGAATCGACTCTCCAATAAAAGAAAGAAGCTTTGCATTAGCAGCACTCATTTACGATGCTAAGTTGGCCATTTTGTCAAAAGAAGCTAAATACTATGCAATAGCTTTTCTTAAAGCAGAGGGCAGCAGTGGCCCTCTTTTCCCCACCGTATACACCAACCAACATATTTTCTTTGCTCTTTCCTTGAGTTTCCCGGTTTTTCTTTTAACTGATTAATCTCTCTTGCCTCATTCAGCTCCTGATTTCACCCTCAAACCACCCACCTACCTCCGGCTCAGAGTGCCTGGGGAACAGCGAGGTGGTCAGGTACTTGTACAGGATCCTCATGTCATCTTGTTCAAGCCCGCTCCTGCACACAGATGGCAGCATTTGTTTATTTGTTTGTTTGTACATACTAATGTTAGGATTTTACCATTGTACTTTATGTGGCTGTGAATAAGAATGGGATAGCGTATGGCTGTGGGAGGGTGGATTAGAGAGACAAGTGCGCACACAGTGTTAACAAGTGTTCAATATGTACCAAATAAGCTGATCATTGTAGAGGAAGGCTGTGTATTTGATCAGGCTGAGACTCTCCTCCACTCTGTTAACAAAAGACTGGATCTTCAGGTAGGTCATTTTGTCCAGAGGGAAGAAGCTGATTCCCCCAAACACATCCAGCAGGTCGCACGACTGCAAGTGGAGAGTCTGCAGATACTGGAAACCACAGAGTGAGAGCACATACAGACACACACACACACACACACACACAAAAAGGAGAAGCAAAGGAGACAGGGGTTAGTTTACCTGCCTACAAGTGCTTGTTTACAGTCCAATAAAGAAGGTGGAATAAGAAACTCTTTGACTGGCGCTCTATAGAGACGCTTGCATTACTGCGGGGATGAGACATTTAACCTCTGATAAGGCTCGGCCCAACCTCTCTCTTTCTCTCTGTCCTTAGGTTACATATTGGAAAGGAAACGAGTGTCAATTTAAGAGGGGTATTCCCTAATTAGAAATGAATTTTTCAAACTCTGGCATGAGTGTTTTCGGCTGAGAGTTGGGCTATTCCTGAGAAGTGTCAGAGACAGATGAATTCTGCATGACCGCAAACATCTCCCAGCTTTCCAAGTTTAATGTGAATATTTACATAGAAACAAAGACAGTCACTGGACTGTATGTCCAAATATCATGAGCGAGGAGCCCAGCCCTTGTGATAATACTTGTTGTCAGGCTCTAGAGACTTTTCATAAATAACAGTGCAAGCACTGTTATTGACTCACTGTCAAAGACAGCACATCGCCTTTTTAATTGACAAAAAAACAAACAAACAAAAAAAAAAACATATCCACCTAGCAACAAAGACTTTGTGGGTAAATGTGAATGCTTTTTACCCTGTAGAAGAACTTCTCAAGCTTCTGAGTGAGCAGCTCCACTCCTCCAACTTCCATAGCTCTACCGAACGGACCATTGAAGAGCTAAAGCGTAGGGAAAGCAAACGTTGTAACAAGAAGGTTATTTTTTTTGCATTGTATCAAGGCTTTTGAGTGGTAGTGTGTGGTACTGGAAGGGTATCAATATTTGTATTCAAGTAAACGGGCTCCTCATGCAGTTAAACTGACTGATCCTAAAACATACTGAAACTCACCTTGTACATACTGTAGCACTGCCTCATCACTGCAACGTACACAGTATCCTACAAGAAGCAACGATAGTAAATTGTATAAACACACAATATTCCATGTAAAATATATAGAAATCTAGAGGTACCCGTATCTCTCATAACTTACAAGTATTTCCTCTTCTTGATACTCTATTGTGGGAGGTTTACCATCTTTGTTTGGCTTCTCTATCATTGGGTTTCGAACCACCTGAGGATTGCATGCAACAACAGACAAAGGAATTCAAGAAGCAAAGCTGACTTATACTCCAAAGAAATATAATGGAGCCCGGACACGAAGCGCAAACAATGAAACTGCTATGTACCATGACTATCCAGAAATGATCTTCAGGCTCAAAGAAAAACTGCCGGTTCTTCTGTGTGTGCAGCGATTTGGCTGGTTTCGTTGGACAGAAAGTCCTGCAACAAAGAATAGGTGGTGGTGAGGAAACAGGGCACGTCTATACCAGGCGATCAGCTCATCATTGTGGACTTTTACTTCCATCCTATATGTATTAGCACGTATCTACCCACTCGAACACAAGACTAAACGACCCCCAATACAGCCATGCTGAACCCGTGTTTTACCTGGTGAACTGTACAATGGCTTCACAAAGTCCCACATTTCGGATCTTCTCATTCTTCTCAACATCACTTGGGTGGTAAAACAAAATCTTCTTCTCTTCCTGTGAACAGAAAAATCTTGGTGTCAGCAGTTTAATCACCCAGTGCAAGCCTTTTCCAAACGGGTAGAAAAAACAAAAGTGAAGCGGAGTGAGTGGATTTAGTTGTAAAAACATGTGCATAAGAGGTCATGTTCACCTCGCCTTCCCGTGGTCCGAATGTGGGGTTATAAACGAAAAAACTGAGCAGAGACGGTGTGTACTGTTTCTCTTGCATTCCTGAGGCCATTTTGGGACTGGAACAGACACAAAGACAAAGCTGCAAAACAGATAAATGATTTAATTCAGGTGACACCATCGTCAGCCTCGAATCATTCTTACCTTACCATCAGCATTAGTGTAACTTGTATCTGGACTTCCTTTGCTCAAGCGACAGTTTGATTAGCATTCCGTGTGCCTGCAGAATGTGGACAAGCATGATCACACAGTTCATGCATGACCCATCTAGAAGTAATCATAAACTTGTGACTGGTGGCCCCACACATGCAGCTCAAACTGACAAAGTCAGAGGGCATCTATAGCAAAAACACACCAATGTGATACTGGATGGGCGTCTCACTTTCATATTTACAGCTGCAAGAAGAAGTTTGTGAACCCTTTGGAATTCATTTCTACCTCCATGATAATTCATAGCCATGATGAGGAATTTGTTGCAGTACTTGCAACTTTATTCCTCTAAAACAAAACATCGCATTTTTGATTTTCTCTGAAATGTTCAAGCACATTTATGTTGCAAACTTAAGCCTTGCCCTAATGTTCCTTTTCATTCTTTTTTTTTAGAGGTTATTCATTGTGTGGCATCTTTTCCATCCATACAACTGCAGCTTTGTTCTTTTTTTTTAATTAGAAGTCCTTTTTAATGGCTCCCTTTATTTTCCTATAATTTCGTAATTTTCACATAAAGCAATGAATACTGCAAAAATAGTAAAATGTTGCTATATCAATTTTAACTACGCACTAGTCCTAGCCACTAGTCCATTATAAAGACCTAAATGAAGATCAGATAACATTATACAAATCAGTGCAGCAATCCTGATTATTCCAAACGGTTTATAAACGTGTTCTTGCATGTAGATAAATCAGACTATCAATATCATCAAAGTTTACAGCGACTGCATCTAAACAAATCAAATAATTACAATGTTCATAATCTGAACTTTCCTCTGAACATTAGCAGCCGATTGACAAATGCACTAGAGGAAAGTTCATGGTGATTATTTGTACATCGGGACTAAAATAAAAAGCGGCTCTTTGACACCGTGGACGTCTTCATTTTAGGGTAAATGTGGTAAATTTGCGAGCTATCCGTCTGAGCCCCTGCCACAGGCGGGCACCTTTACTCCGTCCTGCCGGTGAAGTCTCGCGAGCTGAGCTACAACTCGGAGAGGAGAACCCCTCTACATCTTTACACTCTGGCTGTTACTCCAAATAACAGCAACAACAACAAAATAATTAAAACTCGCAAAGTAACGTCGGTTACTTTGCAGCTTAACAAGTATCGCTACTTAACATTAAGTGTTACACGGTCAGCATCAAACCGACGCCAACTCAGTCAGAGCAGCTAGCTGGCTAGCTGGGCTCTGCTCGCAGTAGACCTGCATTTATACCGAAAACCTCAGAGAAAAATGCCGATAACACTCACCTTAGAGACCATACACACAACACATTTAAGTGCTCGCTGTTATGATGTGTGTTATGAAAATAAAAAGTATGGAAATGAAATCAATGAGAGGAGATGCCGCTAGCATAATACTTCACATTCTTAACTTCCTGCTTTTGACAGCGCTGTGTCGCATGCTACATTGGTCGGGTAGCAGCGCCTTCGAACTAATTAGAGGTTCCACGTATTTCATGTGAGCACTAGACACTGAAAGGTATTTTAACACATAAACGCTGGATGTGTTAAGTGACCAACAACCCATTTTACTGAGTGGGCATACTTCTAACAATGGACTGAGCAATAATACGTCCGTGCGATTTGGTTTGAGTTTTAATTAGTGGTGGATATAGCTAAAGTCTTAAAATACATTTATTTGACATATGTAGGTCTTTGTCCTTTCATCTTTGTTCAAGAGCACATATTTTTTTCTTCTTCTCTTACTTGTAATCCCCCCCCCCCCCCCCCCCCCGAAAAAGCTAAAAGACTCAGTGTATTTAAATCCAGGTTGAAGACACACCTATTTTCAGCTGCATTTGAATAAAGCTCCAAATCTGAAGCTTGAGTTTCAAAACTTAATCACATTTTAACTACTGATTTTATCTATTGTTCTTATTTCTTTCTTTTTTGTTTACAATTTAAATCGTGCTTTTTATTTTTACTGTTTTAATGTATCTGTAAAGCACTTTGAATCACCTTGTTGTTGAATTGTGATATACAAATAAACTTGCCTTGCCTTGCCTATATTTAGGTTTTAGCTATATCATATCAATATATGCAACACGGCATAATTAGAGAAACGGTTCAGTCTTCCAGAATGATTGTGTGATAATTCAAAGCAACTTTATCGATTCAAAGTTATCCCCTGAAATCTTCCCCTAAAATATGGAGCATAGGAAAGGGTATACACAGTGAAGAAACACTATCAAATTATCATGAGATATTTGTAAACTCTGTTACCCTGTATGCTGTTAACTGTACACTCTTGAGGAATTTAAAGCAAACGTTCTGTTCACAAATGCATGTTTTCCTCTTTTATTGATTTTTATTGATTTTCAGACATGGGATTTGCACAGACAAGAAAAACGTGGGCCATCTGAAAAGACACCTCAAAAGCTCCTGTCTTTGAAATGACATAAGGTGAAGTGAAAACAATTAGTGCACACAGAATTGAAAAGAAGCAAAGCCCTGGATGCTGGGAAGCTGGGATCTGAAGACTCCAGAGGAGTGGAAATGACTGTAGACCTCTTGTCGCTTGTAAAACTCAGGGCAAGACCATAGCCTGGAATTCTGGAGAAAAGTAAAAAAAGTTCACTTGTCCATCAATCAAATGTTACTGTCAACACATATATCTGTCTACTCCACTGCCACTTTATAAGATCAAAGAAGGCTTCCTGTCAGGCAGCCCTCTTTGCTGGTAAATGAACAAGGTGCAAAACTGGGTTAATATGAATCAACATCATTGGACCATGAAGCTTATATTATTGCATATGGGTTCTATGTGTATACACCTCATGCAATGAATTTTAATGAGGACAATAAATTACATCAAATATGATTAAGCATTGTCACAATATCTAATCCGAGTCTGCATTGATGGAGTTTATTGCATTATGTACCTGATGTCATAGATAGGTTCATTTCACAGACATAACATTGGTATAAAACACCACCTTCTCTTGCACATGAAGGAGTACAAATACTTAAGTGCTCCAAGCTGAGTTTCCATATTAAATATAACTCTTTGCCTCATTGTGAGTTCTCTCAAAAAGATGGTCAAGCTAAAAATCTTTTTTAAGACATTAAAAGAGGTGTAAGCTGTTAAAACAAAATGACCAAGTTTTAATTTCTCAACGCAGCCTTTGTTTACTTCCACCCAGTGAAGTTTAATCTGATCAGTTATATAATTTCTGCCTCCATTGGGACTTTCATACCTACACAATTTGAGAAATCAGATACTGACCGTCTATTCCAATTCGGCCGTCACTGTTATCATCAGCTGCTGAGATGAAGGTCTTGGTTTCTGCTTCAGTCAGGGTTCGTGCCCCAGGGACGAACCGCTGCAGGAAGAACCTAAATGAACACACACACACACACACATGTGATAAAAATGATTTGCATATGCATAAATTGAGCTGATGACTGATACATTATTTACAAGAGCACTGACACACCAAGTTAAACCCTGAGCTCTCATCACACAAGGTGAATTATATAACACAAATGCAATAATAACAGTTTACTCAGGATGAGATTTGGAGGCAGCATGACCCAGTCGTACAATACTATTTTGTTGTTAATTGGACTGAAACCTCATTTTCTTTCTGCCAGGGAAAATCACAGGTACGCAACTGTGATACTGTTAAGCTCTGGAACTTACTATGAATATTCTAGCAGATTCGTAAGAAGACTGTTGGTTTATTGCTTCCAGTGTATATGAGTGGCATGCGATATTTGGCATTTTAGTGATAGCACTTTACTGATGGCATTCATTTGTAAGTTAACTGTATCCACGCAGTAAAGAAGTCAAACAATTTGTAGGTTGGGAGTGTGACGTTTTGCCTGCATTTTGTCTCTCTTTGAGCCAGAAGTAAATACAGTTTACATCTGAGCCATCAATTCACACACTTGAGCTCAGATTCCTCGATGTAGCCACTGCTGTCCTCATCAATGATCTGGAAGACATCTCTGACCTCCTTTGGTGTTTTTGAGGACAGGCCACAAAGCTGGAAGAACTTCTTGTAGCAAAACGAGTCGGGAGCTGTAAACACGCACAAGGACACATGCATACACATACAAATGTTAAAAAACAGAAGGGACAGTATAGAGTCTGAGCTCAGCCTGAGGGTTACCAGCTTAGGGGCTGATGTGGAGATTAAAACAGCATGTGGCTTCAGTCCTGTTATTCATCTTTTAGTGCCAGCAGGCACATGCCTTCAAACACACACACGCAGTGATTAAAAACCTTTTCAAATTCAGTTTTAAAGCTGCATGTGACTTTAGAAGAGAGGATATTGAAAATAATGCAGTTGTGGGGATGATCATACACCTATATGAAGAGGAGTGCTTTGAAGATCTAAATGTGACTGAAGCAATACAGATTATGAATCAGTCAATTTATGTCGTGGATTAGGATTACTGTGCATTTTATCTTAATTAAGGTGTGAATTTGTGTGAGTAAGAGCTTTGAGAGAGGGAATTTAAGATGAAAACACAAATAAATGAGCAATGTACTGTGAAATATTTGTCTGTCGTGATTTAATTTTCCAATCATTAGCAGCAAATATTTTGAGTGCAGCGTCTGCACTACCTTGACAGTCCTTGACAGCATTTTCAATGGCCTCAGCTGAAAGAATTGAGGTGAGCGACATGTTGGTCCTGTAAGGTACAAAAGAGGCGTTATTATTAACACACGCAAACACGGGCAAACACACTTACACACAGAACTTTCTCTCTTATCTTTACCCCCTCATGCTTTTGCTATTTGCTCTCCATCTGTTTTTGTGTCATGATGGATTAACTTTTTTTTCAACATTTGCAGCTGTTTCTAGGTGACTATCATGATCGCATAGAAAACTCCGGTAATGACTGTTTCTCAAAGATATAGAATTTAAGCGTATTTAAGAAACAGAGACAACCAGAAGATACATCTATGCTGGGGGAAAAAACAGAAACAGTTATTTGATCTATTCTTTTTAAAAAAAAACACACGCACACACAATCATTTTGTCAGGACTTGTTCATTGTGATGTTTAAACAGATTTCCCCTGGCAGCTTGTTAATCACTGAAGCTATTTACCTCCATTGGACTGCTTAATTGGATGGGCTGCACACATGGGGACTGTATGCAAATTATATGAGGAAGAGAGGGAAGGAGTTGGAAAAATTTGATTTTTTAATCTGGAAAAAATAATAATAAGATTTTTGGACAATATCACTCCAATGCATCCTCTTAGCTCTAAACACACAATGTCTTTAATGAGTGCAGCCACCTCTGATTGATACACTCTTTTAGTTCTACTTCTTGTTGTTATTTATTTTGTCCTTGTTCTTGCTCTAATTCTTATTTTCTTCTTTTTCTTACAAAAAAAAACAATAGTTTTAGTGACTTCAATCCTGAGCATATTTAATTTAGTCACGCATCCCTCAATTTGGTCAGTAGTTTGGTGGATTTTGTGAAAAAAGAATCTTGTCATTAGGCTTGACAAAGAGATTCCTTGAAGGATAAATGTGCATTAGGTTCTATAAGCTCCAGCTAAAGCCAAAGAGATATGTAGAAAACACTTGTTCAGAGGATTTCCTTGTGCAGCTGTGTGTAGGACTCACCTCTGTTGACTCCTCTCCTTCCAGATCCAAAGCAGCAAGCAGCAGATTAGGCTCTGTGGTGTGGTGACTGCTGACTGTTGTGTTATATACTCCTGACAGGATGCGCAGAAGGATGCTTGAGTTTCCAACCTGTCCGGGGATCAAATTCTCCTGCAGCCTACTTCTCGTATTCCTCACCTGCTCACCTGTCTTATTAACTTTCACTGTTTATATCCGCTAGACACCGCTGTCTCTTCCCATTCCTTCCTTTAATATCGCTGTGTGATTTTCATCCAATCAACATTTTGTGTTAAACTGCTCCCGCCCCTCCCTTCCATTTTCCCCACCCTCCCTCTGTGGAGGTGAAAGCTTACACGCATCTCATATTTAATCGGGCTCCTTTACTCTCTGGTTTTAGTGAATAATCTCTAAATGTAGATAGCCATGGAGAGCATCAAGGCACAAATGAGGTTTTACATCAACAGTTGCCTAATCTTACATAATGTAGCACACTGATGCTTTTACATTTGACCCAAGTAGCCAAAACCATATAGTTTCTTGAGGGTGTGCTTTCATTTACCCAGTAACCTGTTCCATAATTTAACATGAGAATTTCTTTGGGAGAAGGATTATTACTAGAATTCAAAAGTAATACCCAGCAAACAATATGCAGGGCTAATAAAGTCCCATTTGTTAATTTCTCTCAGATTGAAGTTTTTTTTTTTTACTTATAAAGGAAATAATCAAACGTGAAAAATATTATATAAATATACGATTTTACTAAAGTAAATTTTACTACAGTAAAATTGGACTGATTCAGCAAGTAAAGCACAGCAGGTTTTCTGCTACTTTCTCAAACATCTTCTTAATTAAAGTTGAAGGAAAAATGTACCAAAGTTAAGTTCATAAAAGGTTAATGAAGCACATTAATATTTGAGTCATATCATTTGTTTATTCACCATTGCAAAACTGCCTGTTTTTAGCCAGCGTGTAAGTGGAGATACTCAACTCACTCGCATGTGCTTTCATGTGGCTGAGAATACAGTAACTTGTGGCAGTCACTCCTTCACCTGAGTGACTAGTCCAAGGTGAAGAGCTGAGTGGGGGCCCAGGATGTTTTCAAAAAGGGCTGTGTACTTGGTCGCCACTTTAAACTGATGAGTTTGTTGCAGCCTGTCAAACCACCTGACACAGCAGCGTCTCTGGTGAATCCAGTCAGCACAAATGGCTTTCCCAGAGAGGAGAGAGATGCTTTTTGTAATGAGAATCGAGGGAATAAATCTCATCTTTTTTTTTTTTTTTTTTTGAAGCTCTAACTTAACATATTTTGGACGTGAGCATTCTTCTATGACTCTCAGCTACATGTTGGACAAATGTCATCTGTCATCTGCCTTATGGTTTTCAGTATAAAACTGAACACCATCTGATGTTGTTATGTTTTATTGGTGCCACCTTGTGGCTGCTTCTTATAAACACAGAACCAACTGAAAGTGACGCAAGAATAATGTAAAAAATATACTATGTAGCCCCATTCTAGCCACTTTTCCTTAGACACGGAAACAAGACTATAAAGTCATTACTGTATAGTACACATGCTATGTAACATTTGATGGCCTTCTTTGATGTTCCTAGTCGCTTTATTCAAACATGCCCACATTGACAGGGAGATACTGTGCTTCCCACGCAGTCTCCAACAACCTTAACAGCGTCAGCTGTATGACCGTCATCTCATTCACAAAACATAATAACAACAGAATGCAAATAAAAGAGAAAAGTGAAGCCAAAGCAAAGTTTTTTATACCTGCTTTCTTTCTAATGTCCAGCAGTGGGAGACACCACGGGATGCAAATAGATTCATTTGTGTCTAGGAGAGAATTACCCTACTACTCTCTCGATTTATTACTTCAGTAAATTTTTAACCATAAGTATATGCTGTCAATTGCTAGTTTCAAGACTTCATCAATTCAGTGTTGCATTTGGTCTTAACTAGCAAAATTGGATTTTTATGGAAAAATGACCAGAATCCTTCCCCAGACATGCAAGTGACATGGATGAGTGCGTGAGTAAAAGGGATTTAAGAGTCGGATTAAGTGGAGCAGGAGTCAGGTGTGCAGAATGTGTCAAAAGTCTCTGAACGACATGTCTTTCAATCTTATTTTGTTGTCTCTTGTGGGTGGAATAGGTTGTAGATGTATCCACAGACACTTCTGCATGGCTTCTCTGTATGCTGCACATAGCCTACAGTTCTTGTACCTCATTTGTCTCCTCTTGGCAGCACAAAGAATAAAAGTCATAGACACTACAAAGAAAGTATTTGAAGTTGTGTGCAGGCTCTATCCTATCTTCTTTGATGCATCCTGCTAACAAAGTTAGCACTATTGTTAGCTGATAATTTAAAGCTCCTTCCTCATGCCCAAATATGGTCCCTTCTGGCTTAAACTCCCACAGAATGGCTACAACTATTTGAAAAAGTCAAGGCTTGAAAATGGAGCTTTTCGTACGAATGAGTGATGTCACAGTGGCTAAGTCTATCTTTTATATTTATATCGATCTTTATGAAGGCTTTTTTTCCGACTCAGTGATTGGGCATTATCCGTCCACTTTCCTGACTTTATGATTTTTCTAAATAGGTTTAATACTTAAGCCAAATCGTTATTGATTACTTTAAAAGTCTTATTGCCTCTCATGTGCTGATGTAGAGGAGAGATCTAAATTAATTTTTCGATCTTCATCTTAGAGTTACTTTTCCAAGATGCACTTTTTCTTTAGGGTTGATGCCAGTTCCTGCACTGTTACCTTAAATGAAATCTGTTTCAACTCTTTCCTCCTTGATTTCTAAGAGGGTTAGTCATGCACAGCCGAGAACTGAAGACCAGGGTCAGACTTGTGTTACTGAAAAAGAACCTTTATTTTTTTTTTCTCATCGTCCGTCCGTTTCCCATAAAAGTGCACCATTGCTGATCTCACAGCACGCAAATCTCACACAGTAAAACGACGACAGAAGTGAGTGAGAGAGAGAGAGGGAGAAAGAGAGAGACAAGTCAACCACGCCATACACTTAGTCAGGTACATTCATGGTGGATAGCACTGGGGTGAGCACGGCCTGAGTGAGAGAAAGTTTGTCTGTGGTCGGGGGTGTGTGGAGGGGGGGGGGGGGGGTGTCAAAGGTCAAATGTATAAAAGTGGTGCGGAGAGTTGACTAGAGAGAGAGAGTGAGTGGGAATAGGAGAAAAAGAGAGGAAGAGTATGTCTTGGCTCAAGTTGTTCCTTTAGAGTAGTCAGATGTTGGTCAGTTTGTCCATTTAAGCCTTGACCATGGCAGCGAACTCTGCACAGGGAAAGAGAAAGAAAGACAGCGTTATTCCAACTTCTTTGGACTGCGTTTCATTCTTTGCATTTCAATGCATTGAGACCAGATGCGACAGATATATATATATATCCCTTTCAGGCCTGGAGTGAGCAAGTGTCGCATCTGATTTGTCATCATTTTTTGAAAAGAAATATGTTGGGCAAAGTGAATATTTAAAAAAAAAGTTTTATATCTACTTTACTTTATTAGTTACTTTATTGGATAAGAGATAAGTCAACAGGGCAGTAACAATTCAGAGAACTATCAGCTTTCAATGAATGATAATGTTTTTTTTAACCCTTTTTTTTTATTAAAGGGATCCTTAGGTCTGAATGAGTACAACTGTAATTTCCTCACCATCAACTCCAATCATGCCGTCGCCATCAGAGTCACCGGCCTTAAGGAAGGCCTTTGTCTCAGCGTCGGTAAGAGCTCTGGCACTGGCAGAGAAGTTCTGCAGGAACAGCCTGAAGAGGGCGATTAAAGAGACATGTATTTTCAGACCAAAGATAGTTTTTCTTATTAAACTGATTTTGATTAAGATCTGTGGCGCTCATCTATTAGAAAAGCTCAAATGCCTGTAAATGATTATTCACTTTATGTTTCTTTACTGTATTTCTATCTCTGTCTTTAGTATATAAAAAAAATTGAGAGAGCATTTGATTTCTCCCAGTAATTCAAGCCAGTCATTTCCCCCACTGCTAGGTGAGACCCTACAATATGAGATACCGCAGCAGAGAGCTGGCATCAAGTTACTGCCAAAGCTTCTTGGATGCTTTGAGGCTGTTACATCATTCTGAATTAATTCTCGCCCTAAGAAAGGCGATCCACTGCACAACATGAGCTTTGAGAAGCTTGAGGTGAAATCTAAGAGATGATGCCTACTTCAGCTCGTCCTCCTCAATGAAGCCACTCTTGTCCTGGTCAATGACGGCGAAGGCTTGTTTGATGACATCAGGAGTCTTGGCAGCCAGGCCGACCTTGGCAAAGAATTCCTTGTGCTTGAAAGAGTCGGCAGCTGTAAGAAGATATAGAGGGAATCACATCAGACACTGAAGATGTGCCACAAACAAGCTGAAGTGTTTTTGCTGGTGCACTAGTTTTTGCTTGCAAGGGCTTACAGCTGCTTGCTAAGAAGCCAACATTTCAGCTTTTTACTTTAGCTTGTAGGGGTTGTCCTATCTGCTTAGACTCACTGCAATTATAGCAAAACTTGGCAAGCTTGCCACACCTTACATCTAGATAAAATATGTGCTCTCGTGTGCTGAATCTTCGGCTCCATCGAGTAATTGAGAATTTAAGTCTCTCTCTTGTAAAGCAGACCTGACTTTACTGCACATGTAACTAAAATGCAGTCTTTCTCTTCTCAAGAAATGCATGTCATGGTAGTTCCATTGCTGGGTTTACCTTGGCAAGCTGCAAGGGCTGCAGTGATGTCAGCATCATTCAGAATTCCAGCGAATGCCATTTTTAACTGAGGGAGGAGAGCAGAGAACAAGACATCAGTTTATCAATTCAGCTGCAGCCAAATCAGACAGGATGAAACAGTTTAAGTCTCAAGTCTAAGCATATATCACTGCACTATAGAATACATCATGCTTATATTTCATATAGTCCCTTTCTGTGAATATTCCAAGGCACAGATTATCAGAAAAGGTATTCCAATTTTGCCAAAACCAAGACAAAAGATCAAATCTCCTTTGCAGCTCCTTTGCAACTCGACAAGTTTTTTTTCCCCCCATTTGGTTCCTTAGTTAGTCCAAAGCCAAAATATGGGCTTCTGATGCTCGGAATCTGGACTTCTGTGGCCCTTTGAGTGATTTAAATCCTGCTGCATGAAGAAAGACCCTTTAAGTCACGGAGTAGACTTTGCCTACAGGTCTGCAGCTCTTCAGTGGGACTCACCTTGGAGTTATCTCTAAGACTAGAGTGGATTCGCTCAGATGAATCTGCCGACTGCAGTGAAGCCGCTCAGTGTTTCTCACAAGCTTATATACAGTTCACTCGACCGAAATATGATGCATAGGCTATGTAATGGATACTCTGTGCAAAGAAGTTGGTTGAAAAATGTGTCCAGTAGACAGAGCTGGTCTATTTATATGTACATAAATGAAGATGCTTAAATGGTAGGCCAAGTGTAGCCCTATGCAAAAGTGCTTGATATTGCACAAGGCTAATAATACACGCTGCTGATTTGGGTGAAACACACTTAGCATGCAGCCAATTGGTCTGTGCAGGGCGCCACAGAGGGAAGACTGAGGTAAACTTTTATATTGTTCTTGGCAAATTATCAGACAGCTCAAGCAGGTTTGCAGTTTAGATTGTTAGCTTTGCTTAAACACCTTATTTTCTGTGGGATTTTGCATGGTGACTATGCCAAAGTGAAGGTGGGTTAAACCGTGATATCTAACTTTTAAAATGTGGCATGTCTGTAAAATAAGTTCTGTATAAGAGCCTTTGAAAAGGCAAGTTACGTTCTCATCCTTGCCAAACAACTGGTTCTTTCAAATTCCTGTAAATAGCTTTCCCTACTAAAGAAATGACTAACAAACAAAATAAACTGTTAGTTTTGCTGATTATATAATGCAAATGGCATGTGCGTAGTTAGCATGCAGAAAATGTCTGCAATGACAATGCTGGCATTCCAATGTCAGGGAGGTCTTGTTGTGATGATTTATTTTTGCTGGCAGTGGTGTTATGCTTGAAAATGAGGAACTAAGTCATCCAAAACACATGTAACAGTCCTTTCTTTATGTGTTCAGATTTGGAAATCTCTATGCACTTCTTAAATCTGACAAAGTTATTGCATTCTGGACTCTTAACTCCATCCATTTTCTATACCTGCTTAATCCAACTGTCAGGTCGCAGGGGGGCTAGAGCCTATCCCGATCATTGGGCAAGAGGTGGGGTACACCCTGGACAGGCCACAAGTCCATCACAGGACCACACAGAGACAAACAACCACACACACACACACTCCCTCCTAAGGACAATTTAGAAACACTAATTAACCTAACATGTATGCTGTTGGATGGTGGGAGGAAGCCAGAGTACCCACTCATACACAGGGAGAACATGCAAACTCCACATAGAAAGGCCCCAGCTGGGAGTTGAACCTAGAACCCTCTCACTGTGAGGCAACAGTGCAAACCACCTCACCACTGTGCAACTCTTACCTCTAATAGAAAATAAAAACCAGAATTACACTGGGAAAAAAAATCTAAAAACTGCTGAAAGTGGGCGTGTGGGTTTGCTACAACACTAAAGAAATGAAACAATATTCTAAAATACAATAGACCTAAAAGAACAAAAAACAGAGATAAGATGATTACAGTAAAAAACACACTCTGAGCAATAGCAGGTCAGAGGGGAGCCACAGGGATTAGCAGAAATGTCTCAATTTAACAGTACATCATCATTTACTTACAGGCAGCTAACGTGTGCCTGCCAAGTCTTATTTTTGGACTTGTTACACATATTCAGACCATTCCTACTTATGGAGATGAAACTATTTGTGGGGCTGTTTTGGGAAACTCTGAAAGTTGATACCACTCAGTCTCATCATCATAGTAATAGCCATTATCATCATCAACATCGTCTTGACACTCCAACACAGAACTGTGTTGTTGCATAATGAGCTCACCCATCATATCACAACAATGAAATTAAATTAGGGGATAGTTCAGGGGTCTTTCCTTGTCATATTTGCTCTCAGGACTTGAGCAGGCTGTTGTGAGTCTATAACACATCAGGGGGCAGTATTGAGATGGTCCTGTGACTGGTGAGATAAAGATTTGATATCATCACATTTTGATAGCGTCATCATAAAACCGGCCATGTGCTCAAACATTCACTTTTCTAACTCGCAGGCAAAAGATAATTCAAGTTTAACTTTTGTGATCTGATCTCAGCTTTGTAACTTCACATCAGACATACTTACAATTCATATGGAAATGTTTGTCGAATTTTCCTCTGCTTGTATCTTTGGAGCTTTATATCTTAAAAGCTCCGCAAACGTAATGTTTGGCCTTTAACATTTGCTATGGTCAAATGAGGTCTCTCACCTCAAACGACTCAGCCATAGATACTGTAACTATTCCTGCCCTTCTTCAATATCATGCTTGGATTACAAATATCTCACAGCAGGGTTGAAACCCTTCATGCAAGGCTATCAAAGTCTGTCATTTGAAACAGCAAAGGAACATTCCCCATCATATGTTGGAATTTATATTTGAAATATTGATTTGTGAGACCTATATCAAGCTACATGTCAATATACTGCTTTAACAAGTAACTTATTTAGGGCTGGAAAAGAGGGTAAAAGCATTAAACATATATATATATATATATATATATATATACATTAGGACATAAGCAATCAAGAATGATTAACTTTAGGTGTAGTTGAGGTTGCAGCTGATCTTAAACACCTTTTTTAATAACAAATTACTTGTTCAAATGTCCAGCTGGAAACAGCCATTTGTTCAGTCATGTTGCAGCAGAAATAGAAGTGACCCACATTCACCCTCACCACCTGAGAGAAAGTTGAAAAATAAATGTGCCTCTCTGACACAAGTCCTGTAAATGTGCTAGCCCCGAAACTCTATCCCGCCCCAGCCCTTTTCTGGGTCACTGCAAATACTCAGCCTCCTCGGACCGAGGCTGCTGAAGCTCTGCCAGACACACGGTACTTCCATCCACAGAGATCGGCTGACTTTGATCCAACTAGATTCCTGTCTGGGCGTTCATGCTCACACTAATGAATGTTACCTGTCTTGAGGGGTTGAGACCAAGGTGTGAAAAAACTACACCATGTCAGGTACAGATCCAGGGAGTTCTCTCATTATCGAAGTTGCAACCAAACATCTTCAAAAGAACAAATGTTTGGTGGGATTCTTTTTTCCTTTTCAGTCAATTATTCCTTTTTCTGCTAATGTATACCACTACTTATCTGTATCCCTGAAGGAATCATTGGTTTGGGGTTACTACATTCATCTAACTTCTGACAATATCAAGAAGCAGATAGAACGAACTACTTTCACTTCAGTTGATTGAAAGATTGAAAGAAGCCTCATATACAGTATTACTGTAACTTTACCAAAACAAATGTGTAGTTGAGCTTTTTACTTTAAATTGAAAATAAAGGACAGGATTCAAGCTTAGATTTTGTCATTAGGAAATTAACATCTCTTCAACTATCAAAGCATCCCAAGGAAAATAGGCTACATTTTGTGTACAGTTCACACCATTTACGAGCCCCGTGGTGTCAAACTGAGTTTGTGAGAATGGCGCACACTTGTTGCACAGCGGAAAATTGCCCATGCTGTTTATTGGAGAAACCAAAGCTTGCTGGCATCCCCACCCCAATGCAGGCGGAACATCTCCCAGTGTTCAGTATAACGTCAGCATGTGAGACGGCACTCTAAACTGCAAAATGACCGTAATGTAACTCTGTTGACAACATCTCTCTGGAAATAAGCCGGGGAAATAAAAAAATATCACAATATCACATGCAGAAATATATCTATAAACTGATTTGGCAGGGAAAGGCACATAGCAGGGTGGCAACATTTGACGTGGGATTGCTTTTATTAGTTTCTATTAAAAGTAAAACATATATTTTCATTCCAAGCACATTAGATCCCTGCTGAGTCAAAGCTGCTGTGGCTAGCAGCCACAATTTATACGTTGGTTTAAAGAGATTTAAAAAGAAAAGATAATCTCAAAAAAAGAAGAAAAAAACCCAACAAAAATCGACCACAGTTACAATTATGGCCATTGTTTATGTGACATGCTTAAGTAAAACCCTTCTCATTTTTAATTCAAGATTCTGTCTAAATTCTTTTGAATTGTAATGACTGATTCTGATCAGAACATTTTCCAAAATGTATAGATAGATAGATGCGATGTTTCACCATTTCTGAGACTTCTAAAACACCTGGCTTTAGGAGAGACCCAAAAGGCTTGTTCATGCTGCCTTAGTAGCACATTTTAATTTACTGCTGCTTTATTGTTACTTTCAAATGCACAGGACGGTGATTCCACAGTTCATGCTGGAGAAGGACAAACTACTACACACTAAGTCAAAACTCGGAGGTTTAGAAGGCTGGCTGAGGAATGTAACTCAGGGCTTTCGAAGGTCTGTTTGGCCATGCTTAGACATGACTTGGTTAGGTTTAGGAAGACATGTTTTCACTTAAATAAATTGCTGTAAATCTATTGCGTGTTTACAACAGCATCTTACTACTTTTTTCATAATGATGGTAAATCGTAGTTGAATATCAATCCCTCACTTGTGAGCTAACAGTCAGTGTAGTTGGATAGCCACTAAAAGCAGACAACAAATTTATTAACTTCAAAATCATATCTTATGTCAACACCTCCAAGCATCTGTCAAGCATCTCGTGTCATGTTACATTAGCAAATCTCTGACACTGTGAGTTCAACGTGGTCCAGGATTGATTACAACCGCAATGAGGGAGCAGATGAGTAAAGATAGTCACCCTAGTGGCATTATTCAGGTTGAAAGGTATGTCTGAATCACTCTTGGACTATAATTTTGAATTTAAGATTTAGTAGGTGGCAACAGACCTTTTCATTCATTATTTAGTTTGTTATTTATTTCGTTCTCATCGGGGATTCAAAAGGACAAATAATCTACATAAAAGCTTCTTGAACACTGTATCTTTTCAACATTGTATCTTGGTTTTTGTTTTTTCATCTGTCGTCTTAACTTTTTATGTTGTAAACACATTTGGTTGCAGATAACTTAAAAGTTTAACTGATGCTGCAAATGGTTATGTATACATTCATGAAAAGAACCTTTTAAAATACCTACGTTTATTTAAATTTTTCATAGTACCTTTTTAAAAGTGTAGGGACCACCCCCCCCCCCCCAAAAAAAAAAGAAGAAACAATTTCTTCATGTAAGTTGTTTGCTTAAGTATGAATAATTATGAAATCCCTGGAAAGATACTCTTAAAAAGTTATCCTTATCCTCTCTGTGTGTGGGTCAAAGCAGCTTTTAAACCAGTCTCATTCTTTACTGAAGAAAGAATGTTGTCAGCATCACTCCTGGGAGTCTAACAAGAATCGGCCCTCTAAGTGTCTGGGAAATGCTGAATCAAATACAAGAGGTGCATGGAAAATAAAATAAAAAGGTTGACCTCAGACCTTCCTACCTTCCTGCCACCATCCAAGTCTCCAGGAAGAAAGCTCTGGTCTCAGCTTAAATCAGGGGGCTTCTGCAGGACCAGTTGGATGGACAGTGACGGAAGAAGGACAGAAGTGAATGAAATGGATAAACACATCAAAAATATTCTGTGAGGGGCGTTCTGTGGTGTAGTGGGTACAGCAGACGCCCTATGTACAGAAGCTATAGTTCTCCTGCATCTGGCCCCGGTTCGAATCCCGCATCGGACGGCCCTTTGCTGCGTGTTATTCCCCCTCTCTCTGCTTCCTGTCTCTCTTCACTGTCCTATATAATAAAGGCATAAAAAGCCCAAAATAATAAAAAAAAGAATTCTGTGTCATTCTCCCTGAAAGTATATTTCAGATTGTGTATGCATTTGTCAGTAGGATGTCTGCTGTGTATGCTTTTGATATATGACTGTGATACATCTGTGTCTTGTGGGAGCGTTGGTCCCAGTCTAAAATTTCTTGGATAAACCTAAATCTTCACAAGAAAGGAACCCCTCAGTGCCTTGCAAAAGTATTCACCCCCCTTGGCAATTTTCATGTTTTGTTGCCTCACAAACTGGAATTAAAATGGATTGTTTGAGAGTTTGCACCATTTCATTTACAGACCATGCTTACAACTTTGAAGATGTTTTTTTTTTTTTATTGTGAAGCAAACAACAAATAGGACAAAATAAGAGAAAACTGCAGCGTGCATAACTGTTCACACATTTAAAAGTTTCCCATTCGCCACTCGAGTCTTGCTTCAGCAGTATGCTGTGTTGGGTTTTGCGCCAGACGTAGCGTTTTCCTTGGTGGCCGAAAAGTTCCAATTTTGTCTCATCTGACCAGAGCACCTTCCTCCATACATTTGGGGAGTCGCCCACATGCTTTTTGGCAAACTTATTATCTCTAAGTAATGGCTTTTTTTTGGCCACTCTTCCATAAAGCCCAGCTCTATGGAGTGTACAGCTTATTGTGGTCCTGTGGACAGATACTCCAGTCTTCAGCTCCTTCAGGGTTACCTTTGGTGCCTCTCTAATTAATGCCCTCGTCTCTGAGTTTTGATTGGCGGCCCTCTCTTGGCAGGTTTGTTGTGGTACCATGTTCTTTCCATTTGAAGATGATGGATTTGATGGTGCTCCGGGGATCATAAAAGATTTGGATCATTTTTTATAACCCAATCCTGGCTTACCAACATACTTCTCAACAACTTTGTCCCTGACTTGTTTGGAGAGCTCATTGGTCTTCATGGTGTGATGCCTCTTGCTTTGTGGTGTTGCAGTCTCTGGGGCCTTTCAGAAAAGGTGGGTTTACACTGACAGATCATGTGACACTTGACTTTTAAAGGTAATTGGTTGTACCAGAATGTTTTAGGGGCTTCATAGCAAAGGGGGTGGATACAAATACACGTGCCAATTTTCAGTTTTTTATTTCTTTTCATTATTTTTTTTCATATATATTTTTCTCATTTCATTTCACCAACTTAGACTTTTTTGGGCAAATCCATCACACAACATAAGATTGAAAAACATTTCAATTACAGGTTGGAATGTAACAAAGTCGGTAAAAAGCCAAGGGGGTTGAATACTTTTGCACTGTATGTTGTTGGATAAAACTTTATCAGATCCATGCAATGACAGCTCGACACCCTGTCCTTCAAAGTACATTCAAGCCACTGTCAGATAAGTGAAGTCCTCGTCTCCCATAACAATTTTTAGTCTAGAAGCTGAATTTATGACAAAGTTGGTGAGCCATAATGATGCGTTTGATGTGGCACTCCGATGCAATATGTGATCACCAATGGGAAGAAGGAGACTGCTGACTGCTGATAGTGAACAGACCTCATCCCCCAGTGTCAGAAAGCACCAGTGTTTTCCTGTCTGCTGTCATCTGCAGCCAACCCCTTCAAACATTTACACAGCTGTCTTTTCTAGCTGATTTTCTCCCCGGGTCAGAGGTCAGTGTGCACTTACATCCACCGAATCATACTCAGGCCAGGTAGTGTCTGTGTGTAAACAAAACAGCAGTCAGTAGGGTTATATTTGGTATATCTGCAGGGAACCTGGCTGGCCTGCATTTCCTCTTTGCCCGTGTTTCCAAACCGCAGTTGCTGCCTGCTCGTGGTCGCCCCTGGCAGCGTTTCCGCAGGCAGTAAACATCCTGTTATTATGGCCTCTGTCACTGTCAGGCTGCTCTCCAAGGAACGGTCTCCACTCACAATCACCTTGTTCCCACATTCTACCTTTAACTCTGTTCACTGACTTTGGGATTATAGTTAATATCAATATGCGGGATTTTTCGAATGAGGCATGACTTTTATCGATATGTGCACACCTATGCCATGAGCCCTTATGTATCCTCATACCTTAATGGATCCTGAATTTTGGACTGTGAGAGCATAGGAAACTGGATGGTTCTGCAGGATCTGCTTTTAAGCATCAGAACGGCTTTTCATTCATCCCATTCCATTCTGTGGTGAATCACTGCAAGTCTTTTGTTGCCTCTGTCCTGGATGTTTCTATTCTGAAAACGTCAAAATGAGTACCAAGTTGAAAAAAACAATAATCAGTTTCAACACTTTGTATCATCTTCAATTAGATACAGGAGGATTTCAGATGTCTGCGTTATGTTATTACCAGTGTGTCATGCAGCATCCTCTTTTGGAAACAAAGAACTCTAAAAAAAAAATAAATCTATAAATCACTCAGTGGCAGTCTGTGGAAAACCACATGCTGATCAAATCTCACACTTGCAGGTGGGTTGGAAGTTTGCAGTAGTTACATACAGGATGTGGAGTGTGGTTAGTTGGCAAAGTCATAGACTTTTGTTCTGGCAAAGCAGTGGTCCTCGTCATGGTATTTCTGTTCTTCCCCACTATACAACTCAATGCAGTCCAGGTGATTTTTTAAACTCGGAACGTTTCGAAAAGTGGTTTTTGTTCACATGTGGTCTTTAAGCGCCCATGTGTTAGGGCCCGATGCAGTGCTGCGTCACACCGGCCCTACGAGACAGCACGTGCGGGCTCAAGGTTTAGCCAGAGTGACGTGAGACTGGCTTCCTCAGGATGAACTACAGCGAGGCCTGCAGCAACCAGAGAGGCAGGGGAATGACAAAAACATCCTCTGCTCTCCCTCACGTACAAGCCCCCCTCTGCCTTGTGACTTTACATGCTCTGAGACTTGTTTTCAGGAAGGCCAGACTTCCTGCATGATGGAGAGGTGAATGAAAGGAGGAAGAGGGGTATGGGACATTGAGGAAGAGACAGACACAGAGAGAGATGGATAAGGATGGGATATCAGTCCACTGCACGTTGTGATGTGGGGTTTTTTGGGGATGTTTGTTGGGTTAGTTGTTTTCTTAACATATAGGTGCAGCTGTAAGGGAGTGTGTGACGTGAACTGGGAAATTACAATACAGATCTTCTGCACAGATAGAAAACTTTGACTTTTTGTCTCCTGCACCTGTGAAAAGTTAACAGGGAGTGGCCTGATGTGCAACTGTGATACGTTGTAAAGAAACGATGCCTTCGGTGAGTACATACAAGTCAGCTTTTGAACTTAACCTGATCTTGGATCGTTGTACTTTCATTTAACTGAAATGCAATATTTTGTTTATGTTTTTCAATTTGCGCTGGAAAGTACTAAATCTAAATACTAATGGGACAGCCCGCAAAGAGCTGGAAACCAGCAGAGGTAAGTTTCAGATGAACAGATGGTGGGTTATATTTCACACAAATGTAATGAAATACAGAAGCCAGCCTCTGTATTTAACAAGCTGCCTTTGTGTGCATGTCTATTGATAGATAGGTGGATGCGATGTTTATTCAAAGTGATGATGGAGTAACTTGCTCAAATGTCCCTTTTTATAAACTGACTTGTGGGGTAATTTAGTAGGAGATTTGGCGAACAGGGCAGTTTTTCATCTCCAATATGACATGTCATAAATAGATAAATAGAAAATAATCGCTTCTTCTATTAGATTTAAAAAGCCTTTATCTGAAGGTTTTCTCATTTTCAAAAAGAAAGTCGAGATTACAGTGGGATTCGTGGTTTTGTGTTGTGTTGATGAGCAGATAACTGTTACTGTCTGACTGTGTCAACAACTGAAGGTGTTTTTCTCCTTTCTTCTTGGCCTCTCTTTGCACAGCAGCCCTGTCTGATTCCACTCCACAATTCTCTTTATCACAGTTTGAGTGACTTTACCTGACTACACTGCAATATTATGGTTCAAATCAAAGTTGCACGCTCAACTAAGTGTACGAGGTTGGGCACCAATTGCCTGCATGCACAGATATCCCCTGACCAGGATATTTCTGAGCAGACCAGCATCTTAACAGCTCTAAAGAAATCAGTTTATGCTTTCTTCTATTTTGTGAATTTTTTTTCATTCTCTGTCTATCTATCATAAAAAGACAAAATAAAAACTGTTATGGAATAAGAACATAAGGAAAAAAAGAGGATGGGAAATGCTGCTAAATGCATTTTTCGCAGACTTCCTGAACTTCACTGTACTGATGCGGATACTGTGTAATACAGGCTCTGTACAAAACAGGCATTGATGCAGTGTCATGAAATTTGATACTAAAGCTTCTTGAAAACAGGTACATCAGAATTACAGCGTGTGCGGTTTAATTGAAATACAGTAACTGAAATCGGTGCTTAGTTTAGTTTACTTTGATCAGACAGCGATCGTCTCATGGCCTGCAAGGTACTGATATAAACTTTTGCACACAACATAGAGCCTCAACATTCCCAAAATCTGAGTACAATTTACTACCAGTTTTCCTTAAAATACCACATTATCATTCCCTTGTTCCCTGTCCCTTATAATTTATTTATTTATTTGTTTTTTGCCAATTTGAATATTCAAAAAAGTTATTAATTCAGCAAATATGTCAGACAGGCTGCAACATACAGGGTTGTCCCGACCTATTATCAGGGTAACATATATCAAATATCAGGCAGTCCCATCTGTGCTCTACCTCAGCAACAATTTTTCTTGGAGGGCTTTTTAATTTAGATAAATGATTATGTCATCACTTTAGACTTATGCCCTGCACTGGATGCTAAACTAAATCTTTTAAGTCCCATGCTAACGTCTGAAATGTTTGGCCCCCTTGGACAGAGAAAAAAACAGGACAGACTGAGGCAGATGAAGAGAAGCACCCTGCTCATCCTTCCACTCATCCCTGAGGAAACTGGCTGCTTCTCCTTTTTCCTGGGCTCAGTTACTTCCTCAGCTATTTCTATCTGACCAGCTGTGGTGTGGGACTGCCAGGGACGCTCTCAAATTCAGCCGAGACACCCTCCCCAGTGGCCCTTGAGCTCCACCCATCTCCGCATGCCTTGTCTAACAGTTTTGTCTCCTCATTCCTCTGTGGTGGCACCAGTGTTTCACGCTTAAATACGTCGTAGTCTGTGGCACGCACATGCATGTTTACGTGTTCCCGTCTCCACTCTACTGTGTTTTGGCACTAATCCCGTACAGTTTTTCGTGATTAAAGTCAGACCTCTTACCATTCTTCATTTTCTTCTGTCAGTCTGTCTAAAACTATAGGGGATGGAAAAAGTGTGAAATGGACACAACTGTCGCGTTGAAATGGGCAGTGTAAACCGCGTGAGTTAATATGTTACTCAGCATAAGTAAAAGCTCACTGTAAAATGATCTGTAAATAATAATCTCTAAAAACATAGTTAAAGCTTCTTGAAGCATGTAGCCTATCTTGGATGAGCATTGGCTTTATCAAGCAGCAAATATGTCTAAATTTGCAGGTTATTTTTTGCTTAGTTTTTATTTTGGACCCTATGTGAGACATGAGTTTTTGTTTCTTTTTTAAACTGTCACTCCTCCTCACTCTTTTCGTAGGTTTATACACCCAAACTTTTGTTTAGGTTTAGGATGAAAGGCATTGTGATTTGGAGGAGGGGGTGAGGATAAGTACGGTGGACTCATCTTGTACAAGACTCGTCTTGAAATAGCAAGCTTTCGCTTGAGAGAGTCCACAAATTGAGCAGGATCCTCAGAGTGGGGTTCTCAGTGCAATCGTCTCAGCTGGTGATTCAAAATATTGGGGAGAACAGGCAGAGAATTAGCCCATGCTATTTATTTATAGATCGGTTTCACTTGTTTTGGAAAAGGAATTTTCTAGTATTTTCTCCTTAGCGAGATAGATTCACGGAAAAAATGATCAGCCATTTCCATGTTCCTAAACCACTCTATTTCTCATCTGTTTGAGCCGTAACTAAGGGCTATCCCTGACTCATTACATTTCTGACTTAAATGTGGTTGCTGCTGTGCAACTGGATCAGGGCCTTATGAATGCCAGTCAGCTTAGGATGCAAGTGATAGGATCTGCGCTGAGACAGGCCAGGGTGAGAAAGGTGGTGGGTTTGGGAGGGGGGAATGAGGAACTCCCTCCAGCCTCTCTGAGAAGAGATAGGGGGGTAGTTGCATAATAGATAGAGGAACAATAGGTGCTGATAGACACGCAAAATCATTTCAAAATACAGCCCTTTTTGCCTTTTGTTACTTAGTCCATGTTACAGTTGCTGAGATCTACAAGCGAAAAACAAGTTTCAAGTTTGACTTGAAAGCAGAGTCCTGTTCACTGGTGCTATAGTGTAAGAGGCCGTGGCAAATTCCGGGGCAGTGCCCGGTTCCCACATAAAGATATTTATGTGCATTCTAAGACCCGAGGCCCCTGAAACCCTTATCACTTTTAAGATTAGCCACTGAGATAGATCTTCTCTTATCTGCTCTAGGCTGTGCGTGTGTGCGTGCGTGTGTGTGTGTGTGTGTGTGTGTGTGTGTGTGTGTGTGTGTGTGTGTGTGTGTGTGTGTGTGTGTGTGTGTGTGTGTGTGTGCAAATCTAAGCTCTGTCAATGAACATTCAAACTCGGCCCCTCTATAAACACTTCAAACCACTTGAGGTGTCCCACAGCTGTCTCAGTTTGTGCATGTTTAAATGTACGTTTGTACAGGTCGTAGGTCACGGTCATGCTTTTCAACGCTGACTTTGGCTTGCCAGCCATCCAAACATAGTTGTACAGTTTGTACGAGGGTTATATTATCCTGCTTTGCTGCTCCCTTAGCTGTGGTGCGTTTTCAGAACAGGGTGAGGTAAGTGTTTACATTCACATGTGTGGGAACAGAACAGAAATGGGCCCTCGTGCAGTGACAGACAAGCGCAGGCCTTTCATCGCCGATTTCAGTACCAGGCTGTCATAATGGTTTAAAATGAAAGGCTGTTGTTCTGTGTGTTCAGATACACAAACATGTTCACTGTGAAGCTTGCACACAGAGAGCAAAAAAAGAAAAAAAAGAAAAGCTTATGTCACCACACATTCAGTGGTGGTGATTGGTATTATTGGGAAATCCTTGGCCTTGTTAACCTGAATGAAGAAAATATATAAACACTGCTGCCATCTAGTGGTTGAATGCAGTGACAATACAAGGTGCAGAAAAAGTCCATCCATCCATCCATTTTCTATACCCGCTTATTCTATCGGTCGGGTCGCGGGGGGGCTGGAGCCTATCCCAGCAGTCATCGGGCGAGAGGCAGGGTACACCCTGAACAGGTCGCCAGTCCATCACAGGGCCACACAGAGACAAACGAGACGAACAACCACACACACGCTCACATTAGCTCCTAAGGACAATTTTTTGAGAAACCAATGAACCTATCATGCATGTTTTTGGAGAGTGAGAGGAAGCCGGAGTACCCGGAGAGAACCCACGCATACACGGGGAGAACATGCAAACTCCACACAGAAAGGCCCCAGCTTGGAGTTGAACCTGGAACCCTCTCGCTGTGAGGCGACGGTGCAAACCACTGCAGAAAAAGTCATACCACAATTTTAGGGTTTTCCCCTGAGGTCTACAATACTGTGTATATTGGAGAATATAAGCCTGCTGAAGGGTCTGCTTTAGAATATAAACACTGTGAAACAATCAGCAATTTACATTTTACTGCTTTGATTTCACTGCTTTTCTTGTCACAGATGGAGCTATTCCTCTCCGGTCATTCAGAAGCTTGAAATGCAGTCTGTCTTCGCCTCTGGTTAAATCAGGTATGAATGTCTGAACATCTCTTGGCACGTTTGGGTTTAACAGTAACAACTATTGCTGCTGTACAACTTAATGCACAGATTTAATTCAATATGCCACAAAGTTCTCCTAAACAGCAGGGAAGGAGGATGCGTTGGTGTGGGTACATGCAACGCATTGTTCAGTAAAATCTGAAGCACTTGTGTGTTTCTAACTGTTGCAGCAGGCAGAGGTGGAGTTGATTGCAGGTTTGTGTCCTGTGGACTCCAACCTATGGGCCTGCCAGTCGTTGACTTGAAGCGGTGGAGAAGCAGGCCCCAAAACACAGGAATGACATCTGAAAGACCAGCAGGTGAGAAGAAACATACTTTATTAAAAGAAACGAAGGACTAGACTAAAAAAAAAAGCCAGGTAATTAGGATACCAGCGATCAAATTAATGACAGAAGGTAAACCAGAACGAGGCATACAAAAGCAAGAAAGCAAAAGACAAAGTCAAAACCGGAACACAAACACTCGGAAATCAGAACAATGGCTCAGTTGGTACCAGAATAAATATGTGGTGTTATCAGTGTATCATGTATAAATAAGAAAGACACCTGTATTCTACTGTAATAAGTCCCTCCAGCTGTCACAGATACATCTTAATCTACACAAAAAACAAGCTAATTGAACACAGCAACAAGGGCACATTTGAACTTTTCTCTTTACTTTTAAGTGCAGGGTCCTGTTCTACCTGGTCACTCACAGTCTGGATAAACAACATATTTATTTCTTCCTCTGTCAGGTAGTGGATCCTATCTGGTGACTGATGGAGTAATAGATGATGATCCACCTTCTTACAGCACCAGGAAATGAGCAAATATAGACCCCCTCCCACAGCTCTGCCTGATCCTATATCTGTCTGTCTACACTTTTTGATTCAAATTGACACCCACCAGTCTCCAAATAAGGCAGTGACCTTGGCAGCAGTGGTACTTCTTCACACAGGCAGTGTTCCCAGGTTGGGACTGGTGAAGAGCAGGTGTACTGCTGTCAACAGAGGCTCAGAGATACTTGACCAGTGATTTGAGATGGATTACGCATTTATGTCAGCAAACACTTCTAGGTCCCCATAATCTCCTGCCTAAGACTTTTCTCTATCCAAAGAGAGTGTGAGACAGTTTGCGGTGCAACGCATCAGTACAACACATTTGTTATTATGACCACAAACAGGCAGTGCTGGATGATAGTTTCTGCCTGCAAACAAAGTTTCACATGCTTACAAAAACAAGAAGCTGCAGATTTATTACAGATGAAGCCACACACCTTAAACCAACACAGTGACATACTGTATTTACTACTTTATATGCTGTTATTTTAGTGTTGAATTTCACTCCCTCCCAGCCTTTCTCCACTGCAGCTGTGAGACTCTTCCGTGCCCAAATAAAGGCTGCAAATAGCACTGCCAGTGCCCTGACTGGATGCTGCATCTTCCCATATTACCCACAGTGCTTTGCCCCATTCCACATGCTTCAGACGGGTGACTTTAGAGACTGGAGCTCTATTCCGCTTCAGGCCCTCAGCATGGTATATTCAACATGCTCGGAATAAGCCCCGTGATCTCCAATTACCCTCCTCTCACGGATTGTTTGGTGTCACTTGCCGTCTGGATATGATGATTCTGCGCCTGCAGTGTAAATGGATACAGTAGCGTGCATGTTACAACTCAATTGGAGCAGCGAGCTGCAGTGACCCTGAGAGAGTTACTTATAAGTTAAAGCTGTTTGCCCAAAGCATATGCTAGTTCTCACCATCTAAGATACATCAAAATAGCATACTTCATTCTGGTTCACATGCAGATGCCCATGCAGTGAGGGTTCTATGATGCAGAGAGAAATGGGATGGAGCTGCTTCTCTGTAAATATGACGAGAGTTGGTTAGTATATAAATAAATTCCTGCGGATGATAAAAGGTGTCGAACAAAATGGTGTCCAACAGTTATCCTGAAGGACTGAAACCAAATATGCGTCTCTCATTCATCTGACATTTGGATCCAGAATTTGTCGCCATATGAGATTATGAGAGCCTCAGTCCGGACACATCCATCATAGCTCTAATATGAAAATAGATTGTGAAATAAACTGGAACAAGCTTGCATTTTGTGCCAGTGAGAAGGCTTTCAGCTCCACGACTGTCACATCCTCATATGTCCAGCTAGGTTCACTGGAAAAAAGTTGACTATAGTGAAACACTGTACTGTAAGCGCTCATGCTCTGGCTGACCAGATATGGGTCCACGGATACACCCATGATGACGACTGTACACGGATGAAAAGAGTAAGCTGAGGAGGGGACTTCTGAATGAATGGAAACACCATCTGTCCATCTCTTTGTCTCATTTAGCTTCACCCTCTCCTTTCTTTCATTCGACCCTCTTGAGAGCCAGAGATGGACTGAATGGGGACGATGTTGCCTCCTGGAAACAACATCCTGATGCTGTCTGGGTGTGCAAAGCAAAACTCCAGCATCAGTGATTTTGTTGCCAGGGGGAGCACTAAATCAGCAGGAAAATCTTTGTAAATGTCAGAGTTTGGAAGCTGTTTGTGAGTGTGAAAAAGTCCAATAAGTAGCACAAGTATGAAAGCAAGTGAGGACTTGCTGTTGCTGCAGAAATCTTCCAGCAGCAGCATTTAATATCATTTCTATATCACTATATAAGAGTTGATAAAGCTTACAGCAGCAGTCGTAGTAAAATGTCCACAAAGCAGCCAATGAATATCATGATCATGTGCTATATCATTTTTTCAGTTGTCTTAGTTTACCTGTTATTCTGTTTTGAACCTCTGGAGAGAGCTAATAGTCATTGTTCTGGCAACGGCTCAAATACAGATAAAATACTACGAGATATGATGTACATACTCTTGCAACACAAACTCACCACTTTGGGCAAAGTATTTTTTTTTTCAAGTGTCTTAAATGTTTTAAATCCAACATATTCTCCCTAGTTCATTAAAATCTCAACTCCTCCACTCAGGTGAAGGTACATAACATAAATCGACTTGATACAGTTTGAATAATTGAACTAATCCAGTAATATCTACTTTTTTTACTTAGTTAATTACTTACTGACACAATACTTGCTATATATGCCATTATATGCCAGTATCTTCATCTGCTTCTTCTTCTTCTTTTAAAAACTATTTTGGTAATGTGTTCTCACTCTTACAAGTCCGAAGTCTAGTAAAATCACATGGATAAAAATTTGACAAGATAACGGCTCTCCTCAAACCGTGTAAGCAGGGGGGTGGATTGCTCACACTTTGTTCTTGTGCTGCAGCTGGTGGCACAGAGAAGACTTTATTGGTAGAGGGGAAATGGAATCAATATCAGCAAATTCTGCAAGGAAAGTCATATTATCTGGGAAAAAAAGCTGAAAATGAAAACAGAAAGTCTTCTTCTGCAGGATAATGAGACTGAATTTTCTTCACATTTTTGTTCCTCAGTAGCATCTGTCATTAGGCCTTCCTGGCCCCCTAAATGTATTTTGAACTAAGCGATTACAGTTGTATCAAGATCAAAGTGTTTGCTTTTGATGCATCCTCTCATTCTCTCATGTGTACTGACCTGACGTCAGGTAAAATAGATAGACCATGCTAATGAATTAGCTAATGATTATGCCTCCATTCTGCAGCAGGTCTCCGTAGTCTTAAAACAGCTTTACCTCTTTAGAAAAAGGTGCTTTGGTTACAGATGGCCTCTCCTGTTCAGCAGCAGAGGTCATCCCTGTTGAAATGTTCAATTTAAACACCCGGGTCTGCAGGGTAGAGTTCACAGGCAGTGTTTTCAACCATTTGAAGCACCATCAGCACGTAACAGCCTATTTCTGGAGGCCTCAAACACACTAAAGTTGCAGCAAGATGAACCAGAAAAAATGAAAACCCGACTGTCGTTACACTGTGTTTTATTTGGTCACTCCAACGAAAGTGCAGAAAGATGAACATGTTTGTTTTATTTCCTTTTCAGCAAAGTCTTCTGAAATGAATGAGCAACACTTCTGTGTTTCCTCTCTGTAAGGTTCATCCAGCTGGATGGCTCTCAGTCTCATCAACATCTGCAATAACTCATTTTTTTTCCACAGAATTTAGAGTGAGACTTCCGGTCTCTGAGCAGAACGAATTATAATGTTTGACTCTTATGAGAACAATCTGAGTCTGTCAGTAGCAGAAATCAGCAACAGTTTTCCTCTTGATCACACAGCAGCTGTTTTAAAAGTCATGGTTAAAAGTCAAAAGTCCATTAAAAGTCAATTTTCACTCATTTTCAGTCCAGTCTATTTATTTGACCATTTTCAAAGGATTTTTTTTATTTTCTATTATGAATTATTCAAGTATATAAAAAAAGACAACTATATGAAGGATTGAACCAGTGTTCAATAGGCATTTTTCTACTAGAAGCCAGTCACAAAGACAAATAACTTGTTCCCATTTCTTTAGTTGCATCTATAAAAGAATACAAAGATAACACACTTTGATAGGAATGTGATAGTATTTTATACAAGCCGATTCCTAAATAACCGTTGGTATGATGCATGATGCATGATGCACAGAGCAGAGATGGGACCAAGTCACACATGTGTAAGTCTCAAGTAAGTCTCAAGTCTTAGCTTTCAAGTCTCAAGTAAGTCCCAAGGATTTTTTTCTTGGGCAAGTCAAGTCAAGTCAAGTCAAGTCAAGTCAAGTCAAGTCAAGTCAAGTCAAGTCCTGTAATAGGTCAAGTCAAGTCAAAGTCAAGTCCTGTAATAGGTCAAGTCAAGTCAAAGTCAAGTCAAGTCAAGTCAAGTCAAGTCCTGTAATAGGTCAAGTCAAGTCAAAGTCAAGTCACCTTATTATTGCAATTTCACCTGCAGAATCTGATCTTAATAAAGTGAAAACACAAGATATAAGTAACTGTCAGTAAACATCATTGGCCAATGTGTCCAACCTGTCCACCCCGTATCATATCAAGCTAACGTTAGCTAACTACCGACTAGGCTAACAGGATAATATAAGCTAATTTGACAAGCACTTACTGGTCAGAATGGATCTTCAAATGACGAACAAAGTTCAAAGTTATGCTAGATGCTTAACACTCAAGTCATTCAAGTCATCATGTCTCAAGTCAAGTCAAGTGCCGAGTCTTTAACTTCCAAGTCCGAGTCGAGTCTCAAGTCTTATTTTTTGTCAAGTCAAGTCACAAGTCATCAAAACAGCAACTCGAGTCGACTTGAGTCCAAGTCACAGTGACTTGAGTCCCCATCTCTGGCACAGAGTGTCCTTAAAACTATGGAAACTGGACAAGTGGATGAGAAAAGAGGAAGTAGCAGGTCAAAAGAAAAATCATGTATATATATACACATATACATATACAGCAGATTAACAGTGTCTGAGAGTGATATCTTTAAGAAATGGTGAAAGAAAACAGCAAAGACCCAGGAGATGCATCTGGCCCTTCCATCGATCCATCTACTGTTCACTAAAGCCTCATCAGAAATGGTCTCCATGGGAGGATGGCTGTCAAGAAGCCATTCTTAAGGAAGGGAAACAGGGCTCAAAAGGCTTAGATTTGCCAGTGACAGTAGAACTGGACTGAAAATCAATAGCAGCAAGTCTTGTGGAGTGATGAATCCCCCTCAGAGCCCAGACATCAACATTATTGTCGAGATTAATGTTGAGCTTAAGGTAAAGGACCCAAATGCAGGACTACCAGATGAAGAGGTGAATATTGGGGGTAGATGAACAAAAGTTTGATTAAAACTACACAAAAAGCGCTTCTGGTGCAGGATAGAAAACCCAAAGACAGAAAGTAACAGAACCCACGCACAGAACAAACAGACTGACTACAGAACCATAGGATAACAACTACAATGCTCTGGGAAATGACTGAGACAGGAGAGCTAATGCTAGGAGGGTTTATGAGTGGAGTGACAACAGGTGAGTGATTTCCAGGAGAGAGGTGTGAGCTGGACAAGACCAAGACAACTGAGGACATCTAGGGGTAATAAGAAGAAACAGAATCTAACTAAGGACTGAAAACAGACCACAAGGAATAAAAGCTCAAACTACCAAACCCAAACACAGACTAAACAAAGGCATTAACAAATAACTAAATTAAAGTAAAGAAAACCAAAACACACACACCACAAAGAAACCATGGATCATGGCAAGTATTGAGACAGTGTGAGATCATCGGGACAGGGAACAAAACAACAGGCAGCCAACATCCAAAGAAAAGATTTGGAATGTCCTTCAAGAAGCCTGGAGAACTATTCCTGAAGACTACTTAAAGAAATGACAACAACGCTAGCATAAGAGGGTTCAGGTGGTCATTCTAATGATCAACTTTCAAGCTCGTTAGAATTGTACAAACTCCGTTCCTGCTTTATGTACGGTATCCTATGCTAACTTGCTTTCAATAATTTATGTTTAAATGTAGCCTACATGCTGTATGAATACCACACGAATAGTAAGTATAGTTTTAGAAATCACATCTAGGATAGCAATAATATGTTAATCATTTTGTGCAGAATACTGTAACTGTATCCTGTCAAGTTATGGGTTTGGCAGCTGTGTAACATTAGAGCTAAAGATATCGATTGTATCTGGCACTCTGCTGCAGAGGGCCGGAAGCCTCCTGGGAGTGAGCTGTATATGTGAGCTCTTCGTCCTTTGCTTTGCCCTCACATCCTGTTCATCCCTGCTTCACCATCCACTCTTCCTCCAACCCTCCCCACGCCCCAAACTTTCTAACTCTCGCCTCCCTCTTTACTCCCCACATTCCATTGTCTGTACATCTCCCTGTCTTTCTGCATGTTTAGCTTGTCTTTGTCTGTGAGCTCAATGAGCTCTCGATCGTGCGGCCATAGCTGTGGAGTGACCGGGGCTCACAGAATGCAAGGTAGGAAAAGAAATGTGCCGCTGCAGTTCTGTGCTGCAGTGCCTATAGCGTTGTCATGATGCAGCAAGATTTAGAAGCAAGATGGAGCAGTTGAGAAGCTTGTTCTCTATTTTTACAGGGCGGAACTACTTCAGGGGGGGAGCAACACTGGTGATTTCAGTGAACGAGTTAAATTGGCAATTTAAAACGAGATGCAGTGGCAGAGGAGTAAAACAAAGGTATTTATATACTTACTACATGTGCTATGACTGTCTGTATGAAGGCACTGGGGCTATCTGTTTATGGACTGGCTTTTGTAAAAGTCTTATAACCTGTCTTCCTCCCGAGCCCCTACACCTGTTACACAATGAGGTGTTAATTTACCCAAACAGGGCAGATTACAGGCTTTACGGCCTGCTGCATGCATGTGTTTGTGTGTGTGTGTGTGCTCTTTTAAATCCTTTACGTCACAGCTGGTGTGAGTCAGCTCCTCTCTTCCTTTCCTGAGTCACTCATCCAGTGGTTGCTTGGTTACAGCAGAGCGGTGAAAGTTTCCTATTGCGTCTTTGTGTCTGCAGATGGACAGGCTCTGATATTTATTCAGGATCAGCAGTGAGTGGCCAAACAATGTATGTGTTTGTGTGTATGGGTGCATTTGTGTGCGCTGTTCCATCCAAAATGGGCAAAGACTGACAAATCTGTTTCAGTGCATTCTGTTATTAACAGACACTTGGGGAGTAATCTTTTCAGGAAATCCCATTTGGACAAAGCCTGTGTGTCATTTTAGGTCAAAGTGCCCCAACTTCAGCTTCATCATATTGTGAGACGTAAGCAGCTTCGTGATGCAGAGGCAATATCTTAAATCAACAGTGCTGCATCTCCACACAACCCATTATGCATTATGAACAATCAATTACTCTTTGGTTCTCAACTGGTAGTAACCAGTAACTGGTTGTCTGTCATATAGAGCAATGTGAGTCCCTGTATGTACAGATTAATATCTGAATTTATCCCCTATTGTCAATTTTGAATCCTTTTGTCATATCCACGTAATGCTGATTATAATTAATGAATTTGGGAGATCTTCTCAGGCCCTCACACATTTTCTATAAAAGGTGGATACTGTATGCATTCTATGCATGCATTTTGCAGGGATGTATGATTTAGCTGAACTAAAACTAAATGAGAGTCACATCTGGAACTTGTCTGTCCATTGGGAGATATTCATATGGCCGTGTTTTCTTTTGTTCATAATTTGACCTGACAAAGATCCCAGCTGGATCTAGATACTGTCAATTAATAAATCATTTTGGCCGTACAAATATAGGCATTTCTTAATTGTAATGAGATTCTTTTAAAGCCTGGACTTTGATCTATGAGGCTTGCATGTGACGACGTCCTCTTTTTCAGCATCCAAACAAAAATATTCATGATAGGTAGGGTGAATGCTTCTAGAGTCACTGCATATTAATTGTCACCGTTTTGAAGAAATGAACCGTGTGCAGCTTAGTTCCGGTTTATTACAGCTTGGATCTTAATTTAAAGGTCTAATTGCTGATCTGTGAACACGTCAGTCATTGCGTTGAGCCGCCCTTTACAGTATGAATGTCAGTGTGGGCGTGGAAATTTACCTGTCATTTACCAGATCCACTACTTTCACCAAAATTAGACTCACCTGGAGTTTTGCAAATAAATTCTCATTGCATGTTGTAAATAAACCTTTTAACAATCTTTCTGTTGTTGGTCTTTCTCCTTGTGCCCTCCACTTCTGCCATGTAACAGTGATTAAAATCCTAATCATAAAAAATTATTATAAATTATATAAATCGTATTTAATTTTAGTTATACAGTTAAAACTGTATGGTTTGAATTTAGGTAACGATTGCAAGGAAACCATGCGAGTGCACAGCTATGGCACCGGCAGAGGGTCAAAGTAAAACCAGACTAAGTGTTGACATTTTACACTAACCTTAACCATATTCATTTAATGCCTAATTTTAATTCGGTCATTTCCATTTCAAACATCAAGAAAGTACTTTTAATGTTTCCTGAAAATTTACTGTAGTTGAGCAGGGTAATGAGGAGTGGAAGTAAAAATAAGTAGTGAAAAAGGTTTGTTGTAGTATAGTTCTAGTCACCCTACCTCCTTACACAACTCATGTTGTGTACATCCCTGCACCCATAATTTATATTTTCTTGTTGCCATTTACTTTTGGCACACCTCTCCCTGCAGAAGGATTATTGACAATGTGAAGCTGTTGTGCATTTCCCTTGTGTGTCAGAAAATGGTAGATAAAGGAGCATCCTGTGCATTTAATGATGGCTGCATTCCACTTAGGGGAAGGTCCTGTTGTTGTGCATGTTGCTTCATTGTCACAGTTTACCAGCGCATCGTCAATGTCAGTCATTGGTTCATACTGCAAGAAATCAAAGTGTCTCAGTGAAAAAAACAATTGTACATTACACAGATTTGATGTGTCTCAGGGAGTTATTGTGAATCATTCACACAGGGATGAGAACCTCCATATGTCGATGACCCCCCGTCAGATGATACAGACTGATGAGAGGCAACAGCCGGTCACCTGCTTCTGTATCCTTGACCAAAAAGGAATTGCAACTCTGAGGTCAAGGAGAAACGCTGATGGTGGATCAAACTCGCAGATAAAATCTTCATCCTTCTCTTTCTCTCCTCAACACTGTCGTTCTCTAAACGACAACATCAAACAATCAACTTTTACTTTTCTAGATCCCACTGTCAAGGATTTCCTTGAGACAAAAACTTGGACAGGTCCTCCATCACATATAAGGGACATTTTCAGTTTGATTACAAGCAATCTGAATGTGGTGACACAACAGGACAGCATCACAATGGATACCATCTATAGGTTTATCATTTGCTTTGAGGATTGTATACCTGCACAACTGTTCAGTGACACTTACCCCAGTCAGCATTGGAAGACGTTTAACGGGCATACTGATAACAAAAATATGTCAATTATAAAGCACACCACCACCCAAAGGCCCTTTGAATCCATCCCCAGCTCTGAGGATGTTGGGAGCGAAACTTCAAATACACAGAACCTTGGAAACCATCTGAAATCCCACCAAAACAACAATCCAAAAGAGGCCCTGGGCAAAGACGGGAATGTGAAAATGAGGAAGAGCGTGTCCTTCGATGAAGATGTCCTAGTCTACCTGTTTGATCAGGTACTAATCTCCAGTTATTCTCCATTTTGGTGAGCCTTAGATGTATTTTTCTAGGGAAAGTCAGGGAAGTAACCTACGTTTCCAGCTCATATTCATTCACTGTGACCTGTTAATTCGCAGGAGAGTCCCACTGTGGAGCTGCACTCTGAGCACTGCATACTTTCGCCGTGCAGCTGCTCCGGCACCCCGCCGGAGGTCCCATCAGAAGACGCTGGTAATGTTTGGAGGACTCGTACTGCTACCATTTACGTGTGTTTTATTCCATCTACCAAAAATGACCATATTCAAAAATTGAAAATGATCCTAAATAAGGGGAGCGGAGTGTTTTTTTTAATTCCACGAGAACACTCGATCACTAGATTACAGTCAAGTTGAGTACTCACTATCATCAAAACAAGTTAAACAGCATTTTCTGAACAAAAGGAGAAAAAACATCTTCATTTTTACTGGCGAACATTTGTTGGCTCTCAAGTTTCTTTGCAACAAAACATTTCTTTGAAGAGACAGGAACTGGAAAACACTGAGTTATAAAAGATTATGCAACATGCTTATTAGCTCCACTTCCCTCAGCTTCAAAAGTAAAGTGGCAAAAAGGTGTCACCTGACTCACAACTCTGCTCGCACGTAACGTGGACTGCACAGTGGACCATAATTTCATCCATCTTTACAGTTTTCTTCAAAAAAGTTTGAATAGGATAAATGAATTTGTCCCCTTGATATTGTTACATATTCCTCTTTTAAAGCATGACCATACATCGAGATTTGTTAAAAGCTTTTCGGCTTTGCTTCCTGAGTTTTCCCTGACTTACAAGTGAGGTACGTATAAATGTCGGGAAACTCAATTAGTTAATGTCCGTGGTTCATAGATTCTTTGGTAGGTCACAAAGATTCCAGTGCTGAAAAACTAATCATTTATGATGATGTTCACTTGTTATACTCCAATTCCAACAACTAGTAAGGAAGGCATGTTGAGAACAGGAATGTACCCTTTACTGATCACTGTTTTGGGCACAATCTTGTAGTGAGTCATGTGTTGAACAGACACAGATTGTTAAAACACAGTAACACAATTACACAGATAGGAACACACAGCATACGGGATTTATTAAACAGTAGTTCCACCACAAATTCTTCTTCATAACATAGTTTCTTATTACATGGTCAAAAGCTTGTATCGAGCCATGCTTCCGTGATTTCCCAAGTTACGAAAAAGTCTGCACAACCCTTTTTTTTACATTTACAGCTTGTCACACATCAAACAATACTTGTACTTTACAACAGACAAAAAAATACATAGTAAAATAAGTACTTCTACCTTTAAAGAATAAACTTAGAGATTAATTGTGTAAGATTAAAATGCAAGCAACATATTTTAACTATGTATTTACAGAGTAAGAATTTGTACTTGATTGGCTCTTACAGTCTTAATTCCTCTGTCACGTAACAGCCTCTCAAACCCTGGGCTACTGTTACCCAAGGTTTGTGTTTCTAATGGTACGGTACGGAGTATTTGTTGACAAATTGCAAATCCAAATTTCCAGAAGAACAACATTAATTACAAGTCAGATTTCCTGGTCCGGACATAAAACATTAAACAAACCACAGATGGAGCATCATTAGCTCTTTTCTTTCCTAAGTCAAGTTAGCCATGAGGTGCTGATGAGAATCTGGAGTCAGAAGCAAAAAGCAAAGGGAAAAATGTTTGATTGTCCCAAAACTGTGGTACAGCAAATGAAGCGAGATTTGAACTTAAAGTTGGGAGGGGATAAAGATGAAGAGGCTGGACAAGAATACTCTGAGCTGTGAGTGTGACATACCTTTCCCCTGCATAATTATGCACTTTTTGCTCTTGAAGTGTGTTACTGTCATATGTCCCTTATAAAGTTTGCAATTCCTACTAAACCCAGGCATTGCACATTATTACAAGTCACTAATTGCGATGTGGATTTTTTTCCCTGCAGGCCTGCAGTGGGAAGACGACTTCTGGGCATTGGACAACAATACCAGCCATTTTCAGTATGGCAGACACTCTCACACCCTTTCTTTGCCAACATGGGGCTGGTCTGCACTGTCCAGGCCAGAGCGTTGGTCTCTCTCCCAAACCTGCCTGTTCCTCACCTATGTCACCGAGTCAGACCTTGAGCTGTGAGATAAAGGGTGAGTGACACACACGCACACACACACACACACACACACACACACATACTGAGCTGCTTGTGGGGATTTTTATGACACAGCGGTGGTCAAAGCAGCCTCTCTATCACAACGTCAGCCTTCGGCCAAAAGGCCATCTCGCTGTCACCATGGCCTAATGTGACATCCACACTTGTTTTTCTTTCAGTCGGCCAGCCTTGGTCTAATGGAAAAACTGACTAATCGTCCAGATCTCGTCCTCTTCACTTCAAACTCATCTCCCCACCTCCCTCCACTTTTATGAGTCATGGATTTTAACGGTTGTTTTCCCCTCTCTCTGCTCCAAATGGATTCAAAGCACTTCATGTTCATGACATCACAGCCAAGCAGCACTGTGTGTGACACTGCATTCAGCTTTCACAGCCAGTGGCATGACATTGTCGGCAATGATGTGATTAGAGAAAAAAAAAAAAAAAGAAGCCAGTTGCGTAACAGCGCTGGTACCTTTCCAACTGAAAAACCAGACATTTTGACCAAACTTTTAAAGTTACTCTATTTGAGAATCTTTAGTGTGACGGCTGCACAACAAATTCCAGGTCGATTTCAGTGATGTTAAGCGTTTGTTTTGCTCAAAAAGAGCCTGCTTTGTGGAGACCCCATTTGCTTGACTCATTACTGAGGCAAATTCAGCCCAGAATTTATCAGCAGCTGTGGCAAAATAAACACAGCAGGCCTTTAGAGCCGATGCAGGCAGAAACTGAGCAAACTGAATGTAAAAGATAGTGTTTCCATAGACCAGCATCGGCCTGGTGCGGTTGATTAGATACAGTGTACCTGGGGAGAGATGGAAAACTGGCAGCACAGGCCTGTGTTCATAAAAAACACCCACTCTTACTTTTCCATCTCTTTAGAAGACATTACATGGATTTGCATTCATTTCTATGGGGACTTAGCTCAAGCTAGAATCAAGTCTTCACCTGAATTGGCAACTTGCAGTCGGTGCAGTGGGTCACCACAAAGTGACTGTGTAAACACATTTATGTTCCCACAACAGGAATAGTCCACGTGCACTCACCTACACCTCCCTCCACTCACACGCGCACACCCACGCGTACACACAGGCCGTTCAAGGACAGCAAAACCAAAAGTTTGAGGCATTTGCTTCGGAGAGCTGGAAGCGAGACACCTGTACGATAGTGTGCTTGTGAAATGCCAAAACAGTTAGGATTACTCTCGTTTTACTCTACTCCATTCAAACTTTTTTTTTCTTTCTTACTGTGTGCTGCTATAAAGTTTGTTTTTATCACCGCCTGAATAATCCCTCAGTTTTCAGGTGTGTTTGGTTTCCTTTTAAGCCAACTCCTCCTCGACCGGTGAACTTGGGAGAGAATATTCAATGCTTCTGATCGAGTGTAAAACCAGTTACATTTGCTACAGTTTCTGAGAATATATTTCCCTGTGTTATTTTTATACCTTGAAGAGACTGTGAGGTCTTTTCTTATTACCACTTGACATAACAAAGCATTATTTAAAGTAAAGCAGGCTCAGTGTATCTCACTGAAAATGACACTTCACTATGTGTACTTCACTATCTACAACAGTAGAAGGAGGCCAATAATCCCAACTGCCAACAGCTGCAGGCAGGTGCAACAGCCACTGTGGGATTAGTGCAGATCGCACAGCCATGCAGAGCAGGGGTGTGATGGTGAATACAACGAGGGGGTAATTATTTTAGTGATGTTTTACCACTTTGTCTGGTATGTTTGTTCAGTTCTCTAGTGGTTTGAGGGTGTACACCAGTTTGTATTGCTCTCTCAATACAGAAGTGACAGAGCGCAAGTTTAGAAAATATTTGTCTGGCTAAAAGCAAATGTTGTGTCATAGTTTAAACAAGATCAGCTCCTGTAACGTCCTCTGCAGCCGTCTCGACTGTATTCAAATGAAAGGGTGGAATGTGATAAAGCACAATGGAAATGTTGCTATCTGTTTTGACTTACCACCAGCCCCGCTGCTCACACGTGGCCAGAAAAGTTCAGGTCATCTGCTTGAAAGGGTTCCCTGACACACTGCTGCGGAATTTGACAACACAACGGTTAACATTTGGGAAATGTTAAGCATCATCATCTAATATGATGAACGTCTGTAATGTTAGCAACAAATGGAAGCGTTTTTTTTTTCTTGATTACTGTGGGAAAGAATCAGACGCTGAAAAAAAAGCATCATCCACCTGCTGTTTGGAAAGGTGCAAACACGTAAATAATTCCATACAAAACTGAAACTACTACAGTTTCTACGACCTTTAATTGTGTGCCAACTTTCATTGATGTTACCCTAGGATCAGTAGGGAATGCTAAGATTCATATTTAGGGATTATAGTGTCTTTCTTTCCACAAGCAACACACAAACATCAGCTGTCATTCATCGATAGATCATCGAGGTATCTGTACCATCTTATGAGGGTGTAAGAGCTTGTCATTCCACTGCCTGAATCTAATGGCTGTATTTGGGGGGGGGTTGAATACAAAGCATTTGATCAGTCTAAATCATAGACCACATATATAATTTCAATAATACACTGTAATGCTTATGTGAAGCATCCCTGATGGTGGAAATGATGCTTTTTACACTTTACACTTTATGTAGATCAATACTTCTGTACTTGCACAGCACATTTTGAATGGAGAACTTTTGATCTCAGTCAACTATTTTTTGGAGGCACCTTGTGTTGCTGTGACACCGGGCAGCAGCAGCAGCAGCCTGTCTTTTTTTTGCTGAGGGGCAGAGCAGGGCTGAGTGGGCTGCCTCTCTGATTGGCTGAGCAGCGCGACGTGTACATCAGTTACTTAGCCACAGGTAGCGGCACATGTGACAGATATCTGCGTGTGTCCGCCGCTCAGTGACGCTCCGCCGCTTCACTCTGCTCTCTAATTGACTTTACGGCGTTTATGATGACCGGATGCGTTTCGCTGTAAACGCCTGTTAAACTTCCACGGTAAGTCCTCTCTGTGCTGTTTCATCCACTTCTGGGGCTGCTTTGTGTGTCACCAACTGCACTGAATGAGCTACAACGCTGCCGCTGGGATGATAGAAGTAAGGTTAGGGAAATAAAGATGGGGGGGTCCCTTCTCTAATCTATGTAAAACTGCTCTATCTTGACAATTTTAATGTTGGCATACTTGGTGATATACTACAAAAACTTTTCCATTCTGTCTCAGGTAAAGTAGCTGCTGTCTGAGTAAGTTTCTGTGAAAATGATTCCCATTAAACGAGGCCAGGTCAGAAGAAAAAAAAAATGATAGGGCAGTGGTGTTGCTGCGTGCTGGCTTCTCTCTGTGTTTTTGTGAGTGTAACCTTGAAGTGGACATTATCTCAATAGTGACTGGATAAGAGAGGCGTAGATTAACAGAGCAACATCATGAAGTTTTCACACTGCAAGAGTCCGATTAGATAGGCTGCAGCAGGGTGCAAAGCTGTTTGAACTGGAGAGGAGCTTTTTTTCTTCTCCTTCCTGTAATTGGGGGGTTACTGTCTGACTGAGAGGCAGCCGTCTAAATGACAGGTTTCAGTAACACAACTTCGGCTGTTTCTCTTCCATCTTAACGGTCATTTCTCGCCCTCCAGGACTACTGAAGGTGTGACATCTGAAGGGAGGGCCAAGGGATGAAGTCTAAAGGAAAGGCTGCTAAACCCTCCAGGAGACCCTGGTCTGACCCGGAGCCAGAACTCGAACCAGACACGGAACCGGGCTCCAGTGAGCAGGAGGGCTCAGAGGCATCGGTCCGGATCGGGGGCTCCTGGAGGGGTTCTCTGAGGAGCGGGACCGGGAGGCGGCAGGGGGGAGTGGGCGGAGGCCGACGGCGCAGAGTGCATGGCTCCGGCACCAAAGAGCGCAGCACGCGGCGCCTCGAGAGCAACGAGCGGGAGCGCCAGCGCATGCACAAACTCAACAACGCCTTCCAAGCGTTGCGCGAGGCCATCCCGCACGTGAAGACAGACAAGAAGCTGTCCAAGATCGAGACTCTGACCCTGGCAAAGAATTATATCAAAGCTTTGACCACAATCGTCCTGGACATGTCAGGGGCCTGCCTGCCCGCAGGGGAGGTCCCCTCAGAGGCCAGCGCTGCCAGGCTGCTCCAGTGCTACCAACAGCACCTGCAGGAGGAGGGGGAGGACGATCTCGCCCAGTACCTCACCCAAATGCAGAGCTTAAGCCAGGAGAGCTAACACTGACACTACTGTGGTTTGGATGTCCAGAGGAACCATCAGGGAGAGCGTTGGGATGCCCTGGGATCTGTTCTCTGCTGCAGGACCTGGATTGTCTAACCCACGTTTGAACATAATGACAGGCAGGCTTTAAGAAACTTGCCCTTTTTTTGGTTTTGTTTGTTTTTTATGTTGCAAACTACAGTGATTTGATGAGCATTCATGAAGCAGACATAAAGACTGCAGTGCTAACCGTGGGGACCATGCTTAAGTGAAGTGTAATTAGAAAAGAAGGGCTCATCTTTTGCAAAACTGGCTTTTTGTTTCTCTGTTGTGCCGTGGTCAAAGCCAGGGAAGGACATTGTTCTGTTTTGTGTTATCTTGTCATCTTTTTGTGTGTCATCTGTTGGGAAACCTGCTGAGTGCAGCCTCTAGTCATAACTGCCGCACCTAGGAACCAGAGAAAGCCAAGCAGAGGGCCTATATAGTGAAATGTTGCAAGAGATCATGATGACTCATGATGATGATGATCCACCGTTAAGCTGAGAACACATATTACTTTCCTCCTTTCTGCATCCTGAGCTGAGGTATGGTGAAAAGAGAAAATATTTGAAGCGCTGTTACCAATAAACGCATTTATTTATTGACATGGACTTCTTTGTTGTATTTTGTTTGTTTATTACCATGCACAAATAGACCAGTATGTAATTACAGTAGCACTGCTGTGTTGCACAATACATTAGACAGCGCAACGTCCATTATTCACAGATAACACACAAAGAAGTCTGTACATGTTCCACATTTGCAAATGTTTGAGCAGACTGAGGCAGTAGCTCGTTACACATGTTTCATTAAACCACCATTTAAAATAAGCCAATGTCTGAAAAGATCCAAGTCACCCGGAAAACTTTCCTTCGAGTAAACTGCTGCAAGTCAAAAGTAAAAATGCTTTTCCATCTTAATACAGGATCAGTTTTAACAACAGTACCAGGTATATATATATATATTACTAATATCTTAAAAGATTTCTAACAAAAATATATATTTTTTTGTTTTTTCCTCACTGCTCAGTCATTCTGTCACCATCTGGCCAAAGGAAGTAGACAGCATGCAAATGAGAAAGCTCCCCTGAGAAAGAGGAAGGTTCAATTTAAGCACTTCAACCACAAGACTTTTACAAGCGATCCCTTCTTTTCCTCCATTTACAATGCTAATAATTGCACATGTGAAAACATACACTAGCCTAAACATATTTAAAGGGCAAAAAAAAAAAAAAAAAAAAAAAAAAAAAAAAAAATCGGAATCTTTATGGAAATTGAAGTCAAATGCTCTTATAAGCAGCCACGAGAAGAGAGAGCTGACATGAGACCTGTTCCAGCTCTAAATCCATTAAAATCATTGGCTGAACCTCAAAATTCCCTCCAGTTTGTAGATTTAATTTTCAGCTGAAGTCTCAGCTATTTGAATTTGACTCATCAGGACAGTTTAAATTTTTTAAATTTTATTTCTGGTGCTGTTTATGTTCTTAAAAAGTTCTGGATCTGTAATTGTAGGGTTGTATCCTCATTTTTTTGTCTTCTCTGAAGTGAAGTAATAGTGAGTTGGATCAGCAGACACCAGAAGCAGGTGGGAAAACATGGATAAAACCTTTACTCTGTTCTAAAGTTTTACCCTGCTGCATGCAAGTTTAACATGGTACATCATTTCCCTTTTTTATTGAATACCAGTCCTGAAGCTGGTAGTTCAGCAGAAACACAACAAAAATTCAAGTACACTTATATATTTTCCCTTGCAAAAAATAAATAATCTTGATAAAACTCTTTTACCCTCACCATGATCTGTTACATGTGGGGTTCTATACACAGAAACAACACAAAAGAAAAAAAAGCATTTAGATGAATAAATAATAAAAAGTTGCAATGAGCCCATGAAGTACAGTGTGAGTGACAAAAAGAGAAACAGCACTAGCAAAAGATAACTCAGAAATGCCCGTCCAAAGGAGATAAATGAATAGTAAAATGACAGATTCAGATAAGCCTTTAAGTGAGAAGAGATTGCTCTAACTGTAAAAAAGTTACATTGATCTGCTACAATGGCTAGGCTTACGGTAAGACGACGACCTGCCCTTAAACTGTTAAAAGTAAAAGTGGTTTTAGACCCAAAAAAAAAAAATCACTAGAAATGCAGTCCAGTTTTGGATGGCTTTGTACGGTAAATGTACACAAATGTGCGCATCTAGCTGCCCACAGCGCTGCCGTTGACCTCCGTGTTCCTGACTGAGAGCTGAGGGCTGCGAGGAGACGGAGCTGACGGGCCTGTTAAAGAGGGAAGGTGGAGGCGGGTCGGCTCCATGGAGTTTCCTCTCACTGTGATGTGGTCCCATCCACCCTAAAGAGTGGCGACACAGAGACGGGAGGGGAGGCAGCTACATTAACTTCGGTCTGTTTGGGAGTAAACTTATTTACAATGTGGCTTTTAAGCACTTAAACTCAGTTAAGCTCTTGCTCTCACAATGAAACACGCCTTCTTGTTGTTACAGTGCACAATAGGAACGAGTACACCCTAGTTCATCATCACTTCAATGATTCAAAATGGCTCCATCTCGCAGTAATTGCATCATAATTTGACTAGTAGATTATTTTCTCTTGTGATCAATCAGAAACAAATTAGTTGTGGGTGAAACTTATTCAAATAATACAAGCCCCCATTACATCAGTGAACGCTGACACTTAAGTTGAATACATCTGTGATCTCCAAAGAGCCAAACTGCACAAACAAGTTGAACCCCCCCAGAAAATGATACATATAAAAAAATCACATATGCCCACGTAGTTCATTACAAAGTTTAACATTCAGTCCAACAATAGTTAAATGTAAGGGTTTGGGTGAGACAAGTTCAATAAGACAGACAGCTTCTTTGCAGTCTTACCCCAATGCCATAGTCCCATGACTGTCCCTTTGGTTCCATGGGTTGGACTCCGAGTCGATGGCACACCGTCCCACAGCTCAGACTGTGGCTGCCCTGAACCTTGTCTGCAATGATCCACACCTAAATGCCCATTATAACGACACATTCATCATGAAAAAATACGTTACATATTTCGGTTGAAAAAAAACCAACAAACAAAAACCTCTAAAGTTGTATAAAATCATTAAATGTCTACAGGATGCTCAAGTTGTACCAAAATGGCAATAAAATAAAAGCCTTCAAATGTGACCTGCATGCTGCAGGACTAACATCCTGCTGCCTACCTGATCAAGGGGCCCAACAGAAACTCTGCGCACATTGTTGGAAATGTGTTCCCAGTAGGAGCCCTGAGGGTAGCTGGGGGTCACGCCCTGTCGGTACCACAGGTTACCTGGACAGGGAATGGCCACATCAGACACCTGATCAGAGATACTCTACCAAGAAACATCTGTAAGAGTCACTTATTAGCACCGATTCGAATGTAGATGTTTGTAAAGTTTAGATGTCGACTCGAATGCGGCGGTCTTACCGTTTTCATCAACAGTATAGACTGATGTCCTCCCAACAGACACCTGCTTCAGCTTCTGCTTAGCTGGAGAAGGGATGTGGTACCAACTGTCTCCTGCAGAGGGAGACACAGCTCACATAACAATGTAGAGGTAAAAGTCCTGTCTATATATATATATATTATATGTATATATGAAGCAGACATGCTTTATTTTTTATGAATTGAAAGGACGTTTTTTTTTTGTCTTTGACTGAGAGCTGACGTAATTAATAGTATACTGTGTTTTGCAGACTATCAAAGTTTCTCCTGCAGACCTGCTGGACTCTGTGGGGAGACAGATCCCCTGTAGAAGGCGGAACCGTCCCTGGCAATGGCCCAAACCTGGCTGGCAGCTCCGATAGAGATGGACTTAAAAGGCTGGTCTGTTCCTACGTGGAGCCACGAGGATCCCTGAGACATGAACAAGAAGATGTTACAACAGTTAAGTCTCTGATAGGATAAGGTTTTTCCACGTGTTTCCAGATCGCCAAAACGTAACGCTTCTCATTTCTGTTCTGTTCTCATCTGTTGACTAAACATTTTTCCAGCACCGTTTCAGATTGCCCTCGTGATCTTCGACAAACTGGCGGGCAGCAGCTTTTTCTTTAGAGACAACTGGTTTTGTCTTTGTATCCCTGGCATGAGCATCATTGTTGTTCAGTGTTCCCCTGATTAACTGTTCGTTCCAAGCATTCAACATATTTTTACCACTCACATATGTACAATCTTTGAACATATTCCTAAATATATCAAATGAATTGTTTTTCATCAACATTGAGGACTTTTTCTTAGGATTTCTGTGTGAAAATCTGATTTTGTACCGTCACATTTTTGCAATTCATTACCTACTTTGTGAGCATCTATAGAGGTCTTGATTCTGTAAATTTAATTAGTCATTAAGCTCCGGGGAACTCCTGGTCAAACAAGGTTTGTGCAATTAAATATGTTGTGCAATATGCAATACGCTGTGACTCCTCTGGGGGTCCAATCTTTGATTCTTTTGTCAAGACCGCTGGACCACATTTAACTTTTTTTAAATTAATATTCTTTCGCGAAAAAAAAAAAAAAAAAGGAAAACAACAGTGAAGCGCTTATGGCTGGCGCGAGAAAAAACATTCAGGGGTGTCAGCTTGCATATTATTGATGACTCACAGCAGGCGTTAGTGTGGTGACTCCCAGACGGCAGAGCACATCCCCCTTGCTGCTGATCGCCCACAGAGGAACCGTGTCCACGCTGCTCTGAGCTGCGCACGGCAGGATGGTCACATCACTCAGAGGGATGGGTGGAATTTCTTGCCATGGTCCCGTTGTGGTCAATTTACATTTCCTGTGCAACAGGACAAAAAAAAAAAAAAAAAAAAAGAGTCATCAGGAACATCTGTCATTTAGGATGCTGCAGCAAATGACCCTGATTCCACCCTAAGATATTTCACATTAGCCACATATTCACAGACATTTATTCTATCTATATCTACTGCCTACTGCATAAAAAAAAACAAAAACATCAAACTCTCATGCCCCTATTTACTGGATAACACATCCAAAGAAAAACGACAAATGTCAAGTGTTTTCTCCGGGTACTCCGGCTTCCTCCCACCGCCCAAAAACACGCCTTTAAGGTTGATTGGTGACTCTAAATTGTCCCTAGGAGTGAGTGTGAGCGTGGATGTTGTGCGTCTCGTCTTGTCTCTGTGTGGCCCTGTAATGGACTGGCAACCTGTCCAGAGTGTACCCCGCCCATCGCCCAATGACAGCTGGGATAGGCTCCAGCCCCCTTTTCAATAGTACCTGGCCCATCGCCTGCGGCGCACAAAGTCCTTCATCGTTTTGTAGCTGTGATACGACCTGCGTGGAGACATGAGGAGTTGAAAGAATGAATAAAAGGAAAAAAGAAAGAAATAAAGGGCGCAACTGAGATCATAGCGTCAGAGCCAGAGGGTTTCGAGGAATGGCAAATACGACCTACGCTGGGAAATCTGCAGCATATTGCCAGCCTTCTCTGTCAGTCCCCCCAGAGACGCTGTAGTCGACAGCCCAGTCGGACACCTGGAAACAGCAAAAACATGGAAAATGGAAGAGTAGGGATTCATTTAGAAAAAAAATGGAGCTGGTGTCAGATCACTATTCTCCCACCGTGCATGTGTGTGTGTGTGTGTGGAGCTTACCCATGTCCACTGAGGAGAAGGAGGTTTTGTATTTGTCCTTGTGCATTCATGTAATCCTGATGCATCACTCCACATATAGCGGTCTGTGGGAAGACCTCTAAAACAAAGCAGGATGGATTGAAATGAGCAACAAAGGACTCCTGCTGTACACTACTGAAAACTACACGAATACAATACACATCCCACAAAAACCAAGTGGGAGAGCAAAAAAAAAAAAAAAAAAAAAAAACAGCTTTTCAATAGTACCTGCTGGTATAGCCGGTGACGGGGTTCCATCTCTGGTTCTCATAAATGTGAACACTCTTGACATCTGTCTGGGTGTAAATGTTATCTGTGCTGTTGACCAGTCCCTGGAAGAAGCCTCCTCCGTAGCCACCGGTGCAGATCCAGGCAGTGTGGTCGTAGCCAATCCCCCACACTATCCCAACACTGTTACACTCCACTACACGTAGGTGGCCTCCGACCTGCCGCCAGAACCTGCAGAAAGAAATAAATTACAGAAAGCTAAAGTAGGGAAATACTCGTGATTTTACATCCTCCTCTATCAGACTGCTAAGAGTTTTTCTCTTTCATGTGTAGTCCAATTATGTGACGGTTATTCTTACATCTGGTCACAAGGTGTGGGGTAGGGCATGGCCTCTAGGGCAGGAGAGGGCTCACTGACAAAGATGTCCCCTTTACAGGTGATGGACCACATGGCCTGTTTGGAGGGAGGACCCTGGATTCCCCTGGAGTCACAGCATGCCATACTCAGCAATGCCAGCTGGAGAGTAAGAGAATAGAGTTAGAAAGGAAGGGAGAGACATATGAGAACTCATGTTAACAAAAGGTACATGGCAGGGAGAGTGAAATAGAACCACGCAGGCTTTTCATCAGTTGGAACAAAATAATGACAATAAAACACTGTTTCTCTTCCTATTAAAAGAACGTCTTTATGAGAGTTATTTACATCAGTAAAGGTGTAAAACTACAGACACACGACTGATACAAACGGGCTGGTGGCAAAAGATCGGTGAGCTTGATTAGTTTTGTTCTTGCATATTAGAAAACATACAAACAAAAAAGGAAAAGAAAAAAATGTCATGATAGGTCAAAATTATCACAAGGCATTGATTTGTCAAATGCTCTTTGTCCTGCTTTGCTTCTCTTTCCATACACACCCAGTCATGCATTTCCAGCTCCGTGGCAGCAGCCAATCTCATTGGCCACCTCTGTTTGGTGCGCTCAGGGGTGTAGACGGCAAAAGTGTGTTTGGAGTCGTTCAGCACAGGAACGAGGATTGTCACTTCGTTGATGAAGGCATGCAGGTACTGGTATGAGTGAAAGAAAAAAAAAGATGCAAAGAAGGGTTAGATATATAAATAAATATTCTGCTTTGGGGTTATCCGTCTGTTAGTGACACAGGTAGCATCGCAACGACAGAGAGAAGGATAGATTCTGCCGAGTTCCTGCAGAATCCTGAGAATTAAAGAAATGCACGTTAATGAACTTAAAAATCACGTTTGAAAATTTGTGAGTAGTAAGTAACTCGAAGAAGTGGGCATTTTCTTAATGTGTGATGTACATATTTTTAAGAATACTTCTTCCTCACCTTCTTCTCCTCATAGTGATTGTAGTAGATGAACAGGATGCCATCTTTGTTGCCCTCTGGTCCTGAGAACTGCTCCAGGGCAAAGTGAACATCGATCCACTTGTGCGGCTTCCAGTCTCTCCACCACTGCATGGTCCCCTTCTTCACCCACACAGACTGCCGTCGGAGGAAGAGTTCAAGTACAGGAAGTGAGTGGATACACTAATGAATGGAAACAGGGGGAAAGACGTGCGGCGTGATACTGCTTGTACCTGTTCTATGGCTTGCTCATAATGTCTGAAATTTTCCATCTCTCTTTTAGACCTTTCACTGAGTTGCTCGAAGATTTGTCTCCTCCAAGCTGCCGTTTGGGCCGGGGTGACTGACAGGCTCATAGACTGGACGGACTGGATCAAAGCTGGAAGAGGACAGGTAGAAAAACACAAGGTTTAGGTCTTCTACTGTAAAGCTTAGGTGTTTGGACATCACTAAACACCATTTTGTGCACGGACTTTGGATAAAAAAGCATCTGCAAAAATGACCGTAAATGACTGTAATGACTGTAGTTTGAGTCTAACAGCTGACACTGAACTCACATAAAGTGTTCATGGAGCTGTTAAACCAGTTGAGCTGGGAGTGACTGTCCACAGAGCAACCTCCTCCGCTGACCCAGGCCCACAGAGGGTGCTCATCTGCCCCATACGGGTCCTCCATGGCGAGGGTGTAGGTGGCTACCGATGACAAGCTGCAGGTGTCAGCTGAGTCGGGCACTGCTCCAGTATGAGCCTGCTGGATATGAGCCTGCTGGATATTTGCCTCTTCCAGGTCTACATTACTCCACTGGGGGTCAGGAGCACCACCAGACTGGCTGGGGGAAAGAGAAGCACCAGCACAGAGAACTGTGACCTCTCCTTCGCTGGCGATAACCTCCTCCTCCAAGACGGCAGGAGCTGCTGATCCAAAGTCTTTTGAGGTCTTTCCCAGTTCTCGATCTGAGACGAGCTCAGAAATGAAGCTGTCGCTTGTGACCTTGGGGATGCGGGGTTTAGGGGCGTCAACGGGCGGGTCAGAAGAGAGATCTGTGGGGGCATCGGCAAAGGTCTCCGGGGAGGTAGATGTGATGCAGCTGGCTCCATCTGCAGATCCTTTCTCAACGTCTGAGTCCACATCACTCACTACTGATTGAGCACGCACCTCGCCTGAGAAAAAACATCCCGCGCTGTGGAACCGAGGGGCAGAAAGAAGAACTTCATCAATTTGTTTGTATTCTGCAAGAAAACTTTTGAATAATTGCCTAAATCCTGACAAGTGTACGTCTGCATTTTCAGAGCATGCTCATATGTGTGTGTGTGTGTGTGTGTGTGTCCACTGGAGCCAAGCACCTCTGCAGGCTGGTTGCACTGGCGCTGGAGTGGGATCTGTCTCCATCTCGGGGAACACAGATGGCCTTCCAGGTTTTACCACTCAGTTCGCTGGAGGTCACACCCTGTCTGAAGTACACGCCTCGGTCCTCGCAGCTAATAGCCCACACCTTAACACAACAGCAAGGACTTAATGTGACTGAGTATGTGCAAAAAAACGAACAAACAAAAAAAAAATAGCAAAAACCATGATGCGAAAAAGGCCTTTTGAAGTTTTCCTTTCCCATACATGTATTTATGTTGAGTCAAGTAGCCATAAATCACCTGGTCATTTAGTCCGACGTTGATCATGATCATTTCTCCAACCATGCTAATCCAGCCGGAACCACAGGGATTGTGAGAATTTACGCCGCGCCTGAACCACACCTGGTACAGCGGGAGAGTAGACGACAGATTACCCGTTGTCATAGCTGGAAACACGACATCTCTGCAGATTTCCTTTTGCGTACATCAATAAACTGTTTTTAGCTTCACCAGCTCAAACGCTACCCCTAATACTAATTTAACAGAAGTTGACCATAGTAGTTTCTTCCTTCGTTTTTTTTTTTGCATCGTGGAATCTCCCTAGGGATGTTTATGCAACAATGCTGTTAACTCTTTGAAAGGGGTCTATTTTAAGCCAAACCACTGTCTTTTCCTTAATGTTACAAAGTAGTTGATGGTGCGTAAACCTGAGCTGTTGCCCAAGTCAACTAAGGCAATCAATGGAAGAGTGTAACATATGGGGTTTTGGTTTGAAACAGGATTCACAATTCATCTCCCAGTGCAAGACTTAAGTCTCTCTTTGTGGGTTACATTTCCAATAGCATGATAACTGAGCCAAGAAGAGGTGCAGAAGAGTGGATTTTTGGTTAGACGTGGAGAATCATGATATGCAGATTGATCTATGTGGAATTTGTGTCCTGTGATGCTAAAATAAGACCGTCTACTCAATCTGTAAGTCTTCAGTGCAGCAGATAAAACACTTTAGTTCAGACACAAAAGAATAACAATTGGTCTTCTTCATCATTGTGCTTCATCGTATCCTTTTATTTTGACCGTTATCTGCATGATAGCGTTGGTTAGTTGCAAAAAGGCTTTTAAATGACAGTGTCCCATCTGAGTTTTTGTTTATCTGTTTAATACATTGACAGACAAATACATATGTGTACTTCCATCACTGCCCCATAGCCCCTGACATTTTCTTACTTTACTGTCCTTGGTCACAGCCCAGACAACATTGGTTCCCACAGCTACATGTATGACCCCCACGTCAGGGCTCGGAGAGTCCACCACTGCCCAGGAAGTACCTGGATCGGAGGAAACATTATTCTCGAACAAAAAAAAAACAACAAAAAAAACCCCCACAATTTCCCACACACACGCAACATCCTCCTTTCACTCGTGGGGCTGCGTGTACCTTTAGGGCAGTCTCGGCTGATGCCCTCCCTAACAATGAGCTGGCCCTCCCAAAGCGCCGCCCAGACCAGGTCCCCCGGGCCACAAGTGATCTGAACCACCTCTCCAGGCAGAGAAACGTCCTCCCACAAAGAGCCCTCAGGGTTGTGGTGGCAGATTCCCTCTCTGAACCAAACCTGAATGGACATAAATACTACCAAGTGACCAAATAACATGTGAGGAGTTGTTTGCCGGATGCAACTGTGTGTGACTCTCTTTGTGTGATATTGCCATGGAAATTAAGAGGAAAACAATGCGACATCACACTTGACACAGTTATTAAAGGTTTTGCTATACAAAGGAGGAAATGTTTCATGAGCTTCATGCAGCAAATGTCAAGTTGGAACTGCATCATATGCCTGCTTACTATTGTTCTGTCGTGCGATTACTTCTTCTTTTACAGTGTGCACAAAAGGCCAGTAAAATACAGTTTATTCTACTTCATTTGTGCAAATAAGGTAGCCAAGACCTGGAATACATTGCCATGGATACCTGGAACAAGGTAGGTATTGAATGAGAGTGTGTGTGCCTGTGAGAGAGCTATACCTTGCCCTGAAGGGACACAGCCCACAGGGACAGCCGGCCCCTTGGCTCCTCACTGATCTCCCAACCTCCGCAGCTGATGTCGCTGAAGGGATCTGGTAGAGTCGTCTTTTGTGAGGGGATCTGTCAACACACAAAGATTAATGCAGAGGATACAAGGCGAGATTAACAGCTCGGTAAACTGTGTTGAGCTAAAACGGCTGAGGAAGGTTTCCTTCAACCTGGTTAGATCACCACCGTGACTTAGGCTGAACTCAGAGCCTGCTCAGCAGCATATATTATATTCAAAAGTTAAGATTAATTTGCCTGAAAAAAACAAACAAGATTAACAATGTAGATTGTCTGCTGAAGGAATGGACCATCTTAAACACCCTAACCTGTTGAGCCCGACACATTGAGCCACTAAAGATGCTCAGATGCTTACAGTATAACTAAATATAGGTTGTGCATCGTGTTATCATGGCAACCAGGATTTCAGTTGAAGATGCTAAATATAGTGTTCATATCTTAAGAGGTCCCCTCTCTGTTGATATCAGATCTAACAGATGTTAGAAAATGAGCTTAGTCCTATATATTGGAGAATATTCAATTAATAAAATGTTTGGTTTGAATTTGGTCAACAAGCACCAGTGTTTTTCTGTAAGGATCTTAATATTCCTCACATTTCTGCATTCATACAACCAGCTCTTCTGATGAATGAAGTGCCATGTGATCAATGCATTTTGTGTGCAAGAAGCATCAAATGTCAAAAATGTCAAAAAACAGTCCTCTTTATGTGTGCGTGCAGAGCGCCATGGAGAAGAAGAACGTCTGATTTAACAAAGAAAGACCAAAAACACAATCCCTGAGAAGGGATTTAGGTTTAGTTGAGCCACAGTTGCCTGTGTTGAATTTGCTTTGTTCGCTCTTTAACACGGCCTGTAGGAATGATGTAACACACACCTTAGCCCAGGTGTCCATGGCTTTGTACCTCCTGTAGCGGAGCCATCGCCTGCGACGGACGCAGGAGTTCCACTTCTTGTCTTTGGTGTAGAAGGCAGGGAAATCGATGGCGTAAGTCCACCCCTGCCAGTACAAACATCTAAATCATTAAATACAAGACAAGGAGAGTAGCACGGAAGCTGATGCTGAGGTCGGGAGGGTGCATGCATGAGAAAAACAAAACAAAACAAAAAACAAACATCAAACACTCACCCATTTCTCAGTGGGCTCCCCCTCAAAGTTTTCATCAATATACCAGTCGCCCTCCCACTCCCAGCTGCTGGAGGGGAGCTGGAAGCTGTCCAGAGGTTGGTGTTGCAGACCTGTGACATCACTCCACTGCCAGCGGTCGCTCGGCAGCAGGCGCTCCGAGAAACCGTCAACAGGATTCCAACGCTGGCACAAAAACAGGAAGATAGGGTCAACAAATTTTAGTTCCAAGTCGTCTGCCTCGATGGTAAATAAATAACACGCTGTCTTGGACTGGTCCTGGTAAGATTCTGCATCAGCTTTGCAAACAGATCTGTTCCATACATGGCTGCCTATTGGGGGCAGTGTCAAAAATACGAGCCACAATCTGAGATGTGGGCTGCTCTTGTTTGTGTTGAATCAAATCAAATCAAATTTATTTGTACAGCACATTTCATGTACAAAACAATTTAAAGTGCTTAAGACAAAATAAAAGCATTGCAGCAGGGAGTGGAAGAAGCATTAAAAATACATAAAAGAATATAAAGTAAAATAAAATGATTTGAATGAATTTAAAAACAAGCAACAGTCCAGATAAATTAAAAGATATCGTGCAGATTTCATGCATAGACACATGAGAAAAGAAATGTTTTAGCAATCTGCAAAAACAGATTGCTAAATAGAATTAATGAGTACAACAAAAAGTGGTCCCATTATTTTTCATATGTGGGTTAAATGGCATCTCCAGCTCAAACTTAATTTGATGATCTGAATATACTGTAATGCTATAATTATTTAAATGTTTCTGTGGGTAGGGCATTTTTTAAGTTAATTTATATACGTAGATTTTTGGTTAGTGGTAGTTGATGTTATTGTCTTTTATTTTATTTAGTTATTATTATTATTTTTTTTTTTTCCTCTTTTTATTTTTATTAAGTAATTTTCTTTCTATTAAGTAATCTTAATTATCGTATTGGCACATGTTATGGAGAGTCCAGAAGATTTTCCAATGCCAAAGTTTGTGTTATGTTAATCTGGAACTGTTGTGTATTTTTCTTTATGGAAAACTAATAGTCATAAAAAGTCATAAAAAAAAAAAGAAATGTTTTTAACCTGGATTTAAAAATGTCTACATTTGGTGAAAGTTTAATCTCCACTGGCAGTTTGTTCCACTTATTTGCAGCATAACAGCTAAATGCTGCTTGTCCATGTTTAGTCTGGACTCTGGACTGGACCAGCTGACCTGAGTCCTTGGATCTAAGAGCTCTGCTGGGTTTATATTCTCTGAACATATCACAGATGTATTTTGGGCCTAAACCGTTGTGGGATTTGTAAACCATCAGCAGGCTTTTAAAATCTATTCTGTGACTGAAGCGGAGGTTGGTCGTTTAACCTGCAGTGTAAAAGACAGAAGTAATATCAGAGAAAGATCTGCGATGTGGTGGAGAGAAAATAATCGTAAAACACAATTTAAATGTTTTTTCCCCCCCCCATTATTCTTGGTTCTTTGTGGTCGTTGACGCCCTTTTCATCCACAGTCAAAATCTGTTGCCTTCATCCCCTTTTCAGCTCGAAATAACTTTCAAACCACTCGGCGTTTAACTTATTTGTATCATCATCTCTGAGGGCTACTGACTGTTAGCTTTTTTAGGACTGTACACAAGCCAGTCTGTGCTTGTTGAATGCTCATAATCTGCGTGGCGTGAGAGCAATACAAAAGATTATAAACGACACCAATCTAAATGCTCCTTTTTTCCCAAAATTTACAGTCATCGAAGCTATGCTTCAACAGAGCTCTTTTTGTGTGACGTTTCCTGGGAAAGAAGTCACAAATAGAGACACTACAAATTATTGTCCAAATGCGCATAAGGTGAGATACATGCAGCAAAGTCCTTGAAAGACTGACACTTGAATCATGCACTAAGACAATAAATTTAAAAAGATGTATTTCTATTGCCGTTTAAGTTCCCAAAGACAGAAACTTTACACTATTTTTAAAAAGGGTTAGGGTGCTTCTGGTGTTTGTTAGTAAATGGCACACAGCTGGGCGGGTTAGCAACTGAGAACAGACTAAATGGGATAAAAATGTATTCTAAACTTGCTTACGGGGGAGAAAACATTGGCTTCTTCGTTTGCTTGCATAATTTGTAGCCTTAACTTAACGAGACTTATTCTATTCAAGAACGGAACACGACCGGGAAAAGAGACCCACTTGGTTCTCGTAGGTCTCCTCTTTATAGCGGACGGGCAGATCGGAGGCGTGGAGATTCAGGTAGATGCTGTTGTCACAAGCGATGCCCCAGCAGCACTGCTGAGCCGCAGTCACCCGCTTGAATTCCATCTGGGCATCCCGGCACTGCTCCCACTGCTGTCCCACTGTGGACAGGCTGTAGACCCGCCCGTACACATCCACCGCCCACAGCAGGGACACAGGCATGGCTATAACGGGAACCTGAGAAGAAAGAGGGAAGAAGAAGTCGCTTTGAAATTGGATTTTTTTTTTTGTCCCCCAAATGAATGATGATATGAGGTATATAAAGGTTAAGAACCCACAAACGTTCAGTACAACATGGCCACTAAATGGCAAAAGAATTAATTGGCACACATTCTGATAAATCTTTTCTCGGAGCAGCTGTATCAAAAAATACTTTATCACACATCCACTGTAAATTACACTGAATTACAGTGAATTCATGAGATCGCAAGGACATATAGCCAGGGTTGAGATTCTCAAAATGTGTGTTGTGTCCAAATTTGACCTACCTGAGGACAACAGTGCCGAGTTTGTCTAGAAAAAGTCAGGAGGAACGCAAATAGTAGCACCTTATGTTTATGTTTATGCATTTGGCAGACGCTTTTATCCAAAGCGACTTACAAATGAGGGTATAACATTACAGCTTACATCAAAGCTAACAATAAGCTACGTAGAAGGAAACCACGAGTCAGACTCTGTCAGAGGTGACAGTGTAGAGATAGAGTGCAGTTATAGAGGGAAGTACAGGGTAAGTGCCAGGACACTTACAGGGACAGGGACGCCCCTGTTCTGGTAGCGCTCAGCAGGTCATTCCACCATCGTGGAACGCCACACGGAAAGAGTCTGGATTGTCTTGAGCGTGCTGTAGGCACAGCTAGACGACAGTCCTTTGACGACCGGAGTGACCGAGTCGTCAAAGCCTTTGCGAGAGCACCTTATGATGGAAAACGTCAAATATGTACAGTCATACGAAAGTTTTACGTATCGGTACATCAAATCAGGACATTCAATGAATGCAATGTTTGTGCTGATGGGCTGTATCTGTTTTCACGCTAACCCCTAACCCCTCCAAATGTGATGCTGTGCATTACTCCACTTAGGTCCCTTCTGAACAAAGGACAATGTTCCAGGAGTCTTGCGGTCTGTCCAGGTGCAAACCTAAATGTTGTTTTTAGAGACAAGAGGCTTTCTCCTGGCAGTTCTTCGAAACAAGAATGGGACAACTCTGGAAATATTTTGTTCCAGCAACAGTAAGACTCTAGAACTGATACTGATCAAGGCTAGAATTATGCCTGAGTATCAAGTTATTGTACTTTCTCTGTTATGTGAAGTCTGTGCCGTCTCCCCTGCAGGGATTAATAAAGCTCTCTTATCTTATCGGAGACACCAGGCTGAGCCTGGCAGAGCTTAAGGTGGGCAAGCGTTCATCTTTCTAGTGAAAGAGTGAGCGGATCAGAAGTTCCTCACTTTAAAAAAGTACTTCTCGACATCATCTTCAGCGCATAAGAATTACTAAAAAGGTTCAAATAATCTAGAGAGACCTCTGTATGCAATGGACAATTTAGTGTAAAGACCAGTTTGGACATATTACACAAATTAGTTAAGGCAACAGTGCAACAACGAATAGAGTGTGTGCAAAGACAAATCTCAGAGCAGAGCTGTACGCATTAATCGGGGTCATGTGTTGGTCCCTGTTCACTGTTGTTTGTTTGCACCGCTTTTTGCTTTGACCCAAATTGCCCCAAATGAACTGACCTCCATTCTACACGCTGGACGCATAGCCTTCACAATAAATTAGCCTGTATCAGTACACATGGCAGCACGTCCTTGTTGTAATGCTCGTCGTAAGAGATGCACTTCACACGAACCAGATGGGACATTTTTGCTACTAAGGCACCCAGAGAGGCATACTGTACATCCACCCCATGCATTACCGATAATGAAATCAAAAGTCTCAGAGCTCTACATATACCTTGATAGTGATGACAATATGACGTCGATACGACAAAATTGCCACCTGTTTGTTTACGTGTGACCTTTGTTACTGTGTAACAAGCTCGCCGAATATTAACACCGTGTCAACGAAGCTTTCATGAGGAGCCAAGCTGTAATACTTCAAACAGCGATAGATAGACTGTACGATAAAACCAGCTTCAGGCTTTTGCGACACCAGGCTTGTTTTTGGTACAGGCTTACAGGCTTAGCTCTCTAGAAATAGCAGAAATAACACAGTTCAAACACACCAACCTTCAGGTTCCTCTCATATAGCGTTTACTGGTGCAGGTGGTACGTTAGACAAGTGGAAACGAATGGTCAGCTTTCTAAATCATAATGCCCACAGTGCCTGCTGATATGCACATCCCACTTCTCCCCTCCCTGAATGAAACAGGAAGTGATAAGACTTCTCCATTCCCATTGGCTGTTCCCGTAGCGGCAGACGCACAGATCTCCAACAGATGGCGCTAAAGTCACAGGCTGCACCATAAAATCAGACATTAAATAAGAAATTTGATTTAGAAATTTGTTTTTAGAAATATCTTCTGCATAGATTAGACATCCACGAAAAGATACTTACAAAGTAATTGTTTTAATTATTTATAGCCTGCATGTTGTAATGGATTTTGTTTACCATCCATATGAATACATTTACTTGAAAAATGTGTAAAATCTTAAATTTTTGAGTGTCACAACATTTTAGCCTTTTTTTTCTGTAAACATATTTTAAAATATACATTCAGTTAAAACATTTTTACACATGTGAAGAAATTACACCCTCATTTATTTTCAAACTTCTATGCAACAGGATATATTTTTTTCAATCATGCGGTCCTCGGCAGCTCTTAAATTTTGATAATAAGAACCTCAGGTGTTCAATATTTACTGAACAAAGACTAAACCAAAATGCATAAGCAGTGTTTGAAAATCTAAGTATATCATATCATCAATGCGTCTTCTATAGGAAGTAGAAGGTAAGTAACAAACATACGCTGCTAATCAAACACATCTGATTAAGTGATCATGTGAGCACCTCTATAAAAGCAGTTTTAGGCAGTTTGCATGTTTGGAGCGTTTAGGTGTACAATGCAAAGAAGGAAAGGACATAGAGAAGCAATTGTTGCAGCCCATTAATCTGGGAAGGGTGAAGAGGTCATTTCCAAACTATTTGGGTCCATCATGCAGTAAGAAACATTATTCGATTGTTGAGGAAGCTGCCAATCATCCTGTGGAGTGGACATTCCAGCGAGTTCTTCACAAAGTCAAACTGTGCTGCTGAGTTACATCTCAGACGATAGGCACAGTTGGCCAGGAAAGTTGTCAGGGTTAGGATTAGGGGTTATAAAGACTCTTCATCTCTTCAGCACAACTTAGGTTTACAAAGTATATTTGCATCTAAACAACCTACAAGACTTGGACATCTTGGAGGTACTGAGTTGACCATGAACTCCTCTGTATATCAGAATATTCGAGAGTAATTCTGTCTGAAAGCTGCAGCTTAGCTGAAATCATGTCATGCAACAGGACAATTATAAAAAATAAATAAAAGGGTCAAATAAAAATCCTCCATGAAGCCAACTTTCAGATTGGTGGGAGGAAACCAGAGAAAAGACCCCATGCAAGCACGGGGAAAACATACAAACTCCTCACAGAAAGGCCTCGGCGGAGATCTGAAACAGGGATCTTCTTGCTGTGAGATGACCAACCACCACACCACTGTGCAGCCCTTAATGTTTCATTTTGACCATATTTCACAGCTGAACGTGTCTGTTTTGGAGAGCTCAAAGTGACAAAATTGAGACTGAGACTTCACTTTGGGGTAAACTGTTGTGAAAAAATGCCATGTAGCTACACCCAAATTTGTATTACTGTGATATGCTAAGAGATACTGAAGGTACCCTGTCTACAAAATATGCAGTAAATCAATAGATTTTATTATTATTATTTTATTATTTAGCAATATAAGTATTTTGGCAAAACTACAAATTAAAAGTTCTTTAAGATGTGATGAGTTTAATTTGAGCTTAATTTAATCTTCATTGGCCACAGGACATACTTATGACGACCTGTTTGAAGAGCATGTGATTATCAGAAAAACAGGAAAAAAACTTTTCAAAATCTTCACAATTTTTTTTTATTATATTATTTTTTTATTATTATTATACTATGCTTATAGTTCATAAAAGCACAAGAAACTGACGTTTTTGAGCCTGTGAGTTTTTAGTCACTTAAACGTATTTGGAAAAATATACACAATTTAATGATCGTTTGACACACATGTGAATAAATTATATTTCTCTCCGACTTCATTTGATAAAACACTTTCAAGAACAGGTTTCCGAATTAGAATTTGGAGAATAAAACCATGGCTTCCAGAACGCGTTCTGTAGCTCTGTGTCATTGTGACGTTGGCTTCTCAAGCCGACCGTGTCATCACTCATTCTTCTCTTGAGTTCCACATTAGATGCAAGCAGTTCATTTGTGCTACTCCTTTCGTACAAACTTCACTTTACTTCCTGATTTCTTGAAAATTTCGCGGTACTGCGTGTTAAAGAGAAACTCCCGTCTGTCAGCCAGTGTAAGTGATTCTGTTGGAGCGGGTGGGAAGAAACAGCTGCTGTTTCTGACGAGAAAACCTGCCCTGCTTGCTAAATTAACCTGGGGATTTTTGTTTCCATCATTAAGTACTTTTAGTGATGAACGTTATGGAAAATAATCACATTTCATAATATGGTAGTTGAGAACAAGTGGTAACTTTTTTTTTCTTATGTTTGATACTTTTAAGTAAATCATAAGATACCAACAAGCATCTGTCAGCAAATGAGAAGATCATTTAGTATTTAAATCCAAGCTTTTAACTGTGAAGTGTTGATCACTTTTCTTTTAAAAGTTAATCATTTGATGCAACATTGTATTTGTGACCTTATGGAAATTTAAATATAGATGGTGTGAAACTGGCAAATCTATATACTATAATGCATGCAACTGAATTGATGAAGTTAGTTGCTGTAATCCAACATAATTTTATGTTATCGAAATGAGTGATGGGTCAGATTTTTTTGTCTGAAATTCTATTGTATATTTGTATAGCTTATTTCAAAGTGATATTGGGCAAATTAGACCTTGTAATTGTCTTTCTTTTCATAAAGTTGTGCATTGCTGTGTCTCTGTCCATAACGCAGTTGAACAATGGCCGTAACTGACAGAGCTTCAGAAAAGTCTGACCACGAGTCGGTCGGATTTAATCGATCTTCCTTCACCTATGGAGACGTGGGGATGGACAGTAGTATTTCCAGCAGTCGGACAGAAGATAACCGTCTCACCCTAAAGTGGCCCCAGGTTCACCCCATTGGTGCTGGCCTGCAAAACATGGGGAACACCTGCTTCCTCAACTCAGCCCTGCAGTGTCTCACCTACACTCCTCCACTGGCCAACTACATGCTGGCACGGATGCACTCCAAAACGTGTAAGTTTGTGTTTTGTGGTGCATTTTTTATAGCAACAAGGAGGGTCTCATTTAATGATACAATCATGAAGTAATTATCAAATCATTCAGCTATAATTTAGCATTATATCTGAGCCGCTTTCTTGCCTGAATCTAGTTTTATTTATTAATCTTATGTTCATTTGTTCCTGCTGCAGGCCATGAACCAAGTATTTGTATAATGTGCTCCATGGAAAACCACATCAATCAAGTTTTTGCTAACTCTGGAAATGTAATTTTCCCCATGGATATTCTTACCAATCTCACAAGTAAGTAGATATCTTCATGTCTACAAATCTGAAGCTGTGCCCTGTACAGAGGGTCTACTTGAAATGAGAGACAGGAGGTGCTGTGTGACTGTTTACCTTGTTATTTTCAGAGGGAAGTTTTCTTTATGGAGTTTGTATTTCGTTGTGAAAAGAAGCATATATATATATATATGTATATATATATATATATTGGTTTTCCCACACAGTTATTGCGGAGCACTTCAGCTATGGAAGCCAAGAAGATGCTCATGAGTTCCTGCGGTACACAGTGGAAGCTATGCAAAGGTCCTGTTTACCTGAAATCACGTGAGTGTGATTTTAATTTGTCAGAGGTGGTTTAACAGGGTTGTTCAAAGCAAACATCTTCCACACCTGGATAAAATCTGTACTAGCTGGTGTGGGAAAGGGTGAAGGGTATCAGTAGGGACACAATCCTCTCAGGTCGAAAGTATTGGACTGAAGGAGAGTTTTCATCCACAAACATTAAGAATTACTGCCTGTGACACAATAACTTTTGTCTTTGCCCCAATGAGTTGATTTTCATCCTCTTCTATGCTGGTGACAGAATGGACAGGCAAACCCAGAGGACCACTTTCATTGATCAAGTATTTGGCGGGTGCCTCAGGTCCCGAGGTAAGTATTCAGTAAATCCTTTTTTTGTGTGTGTGAAGTCCCATTTTAATATTTCCAGCTTTCCTGCACTAAGAACTTAACATTTTCTCATCTTTTCTAGTGAAATGTTCAAACTGTAAAGCAGTCTCCGATACATTTGAGCCTTTTCTGGATCTTGCTCTGGACGTTACGGTAATTACACCTCATCCATTCGTGGAGCTAACATGTTCTGTATTTCTGTTGCTGTAAAAGCATAAGATTTGGTCAGAGCTCCTAAAAACAACACATTAAACTTCTGAATTGATTTTTCTCTCCGTGCAGGAAGCTTCCAGTGTCTCCAAGGCCCTGAAACACTTTGTCAAGTCAGAAAAGCTGGGTGGTGAAAATTCCTACAAATGCTCAAAGTAATTTCTAAAGATGAAGTCTTTTTTTTTTTCCTTTTCATATTTCCTTTGTCATGTATCACTTTTCTAACTAATTAAGCGATCTTTGCCTCAGGTGTAATACAATGGTCACAGCCAAAAAGGGATTTAAAATCCACCGCAGCCCCAATGTGCTCACCCTCTCACTTAAACGATTCACAAACTTCTCTAACAGAAAAATCACAAAGGTACCGTGACACCCATATTTTGATATTTACTGTATAGGAACAATTATAGGAACAATTCACATGCGTTTGAATTATCAACCACATATATTTGAATGGTATTTTGAAATCAATCCTCTCTTCTGTGTTGACCAGGATGTGAAGTATCCAGAGTTCCTGGACCTGCAGCGCTACATGTCTCAGTCTGAAGGGGAGCCCCAGATCTACGGGCTGTACGCTGTACTGGTTCACTCTGGAGCCCACTGTCACTCTGGACACTACTTCTGCTACACTAAGGTACTGATTATCCCACAAATAACGATTTCAATGTATCAGAACTCTGCCTCATACACTCACACATACACATTTTCCTCAACACTTCACCAAGAACTCACTTCAGCAGAGATTAATGGAGAACTCCTTCATATAGTGGTCTTAACAGACTGAGGTCTTAACTGAAAAGTACAATCAATAAATGTACTAAATGAAACTCAGGAAGGTACATGAACACAACATTATTCAGAAATGGAATCTATGACAGCACATGTATATGATGTTGTTTGTACTTACCTTTAAGCAGGTTTTATTGTATTTAAGACTTTAAATCCATTTCAGAAACTAAATCTACAGAGTGAAACCTAACAAATCTCTTGTTGCGTCTCACAGGCCAGCGACGGACAGTGGTACAAGATGAATGATTCTACTGTGTCTGTGAGCGACATCCATACGGTCCTCAAAGAAGAAGCTTATCTTCTTTTCTACATCAAGTAAGAAAAACATCATGCAGGGAGTCAGAACGTTGACAATTCCACAGAAAAAGAGTAGTAACACGACTGTCTTTCAAAAAAAAAACAGTTGGAATGCTCTTTGAAATGGAAACACAATGCATGAATGTAATCATTTCCAGATCATTAAAAACTGTTTTATTTAGGGTAATGATTGTATACCAGGGTAAAGGTTCATGAAATTTTGCCAAAATCTCTACTTTTTGTTGTTGTTGTTGGAAAAACTACTTTAAGTAGTTAAACCCAATAATTTCACCGTACATTTGCTTCTGGCAATAAAATGTTTCAGTTTGCTGATGTCATTTGTCATCACATTGTTAGATCCCCGGATATGACAGAAGTTGGGGACTATAGCCCAGGAAACTCCGGTCAGTTGTCTCCACAGCCGGCGGCGACGCCTCAAATCAGCACCACCCTCCACAAATACAACAATGGCTACATAGATCCCCAGCTGACACCAAACACGACAAAGGTGATGCTCAGTCTTTTCACATTAGGGATCCTTTTTCTAGTGTACTATAATTTGCTTTGACGGAAGTTTGATGATCTCATTGAGACATATTTTAATGTCTGTGTTCCTCAGATCTCCAGCACTAATCACGGCAGTTCTTCCTCTGTGACTGCTGCTGCTAATGGACAAGACACTGACCACAGTCTACCAAAGTAAGTTTAATATTCAGTTTAGAAAGAACATTTCTGCCATTGCTGTTTCATCCAAATCTTCTTTTGGGTATGAAAATGACTATAATTTATGCACATCTACTTTGTTGTATTGATATTTGCATTATTTTTTTCTTCTGACACTCTATAAACGTGTTACTTCAGCATAAAGTTTTGATCAGTCGCTTGTATTCTTTGTGTTTGCAGCAAAGTGTACCGTGGTTCCTCTGCTGTTACCTCTTTACCTTCAGCTACTGCTACAAAACGGGAGAGTCAGGGTCACAAAAGGACTGCTGATCATCTGAGAAAGGAGAGTGACAGCTCAGAGTTCCAGCACTTTAAAAGATTTAAACAAAGCTCGACAATGCACCACAAGAACAGGTTAGTATTGGTGTCTTTGACTTTGTGCTGACTGAAAGTCCTGCCTCTACTCAGAAATGTGTTCACATAAATGTTAGATCACTTAGATGTTTGAACTTCACAGCACAGACAGATGTACATTCTTACTTTAAGATCTGTACCTGCCAGCAGGGTATGCATCACTGCAACTTATTTAGAAGTCTTTTAGAAATCTGGAGGCATGTACCCTGAAGCAGCTTTAGTGGCTCATTGAGGTAACTTCAGCTCCAGGTTTGCAGAGGTTCCTGCTCTTGAGCAGGTTAGGTTTGTGATATGAGAGCAATACATGTCAACACCTTACACTCAATCAATGGCCATAGAAAAAATACAAAACTGTGAGAGGGTCTCCTCTGTCCAAGACTCAGACTGACTCATAGTAGCACTTTAGATGATCAGGCTAAACAAGAAATGGATCAAATAAGAAAACAGATACGAGATATGAGTACACAAGAAATACAAAACAAGTTGACATTTCTAAAACAGCGCTATTACGAGGTAGGGGGGAAAGCAACAAAACTTTTAGCATATAAACTAAGGAAGCAGCAGGCAGAGAATACTATACACAAGATACGATATCCAGAGTTGGGAACAATAGACCATGGATTAAAGAACATTCAAGAACATTTTGAAAACTATTACAGAACCCTCTACTCTCAACCACAAATTGATAATACATTAGAAATTGAGACATTCCCCGCTTCATTGCATTTACTCTCAGTGTCAGAAGAAGAAAATAAAACTTTAACATCCGAAATAACAATTGAAGAACTGAACTCTGCTATCTCCAAACTGAAGGCCACTAAGTCACCAGGCACAGATGGATTTACTGCTGAGTGGTATAAAACACTACGTGAACAACTAGCCCCAATACTACTTAGGACTTACAATTGGATCTTACAGAAAAACAAATTCCACCCTCCTGGAGAGAAGCGATAATTTCCCTGATTCCTAAAGAAGGAAAAGATAAACTTGAATGTAGCAATTATCGCCCCATCAGTATTCTTAATATAGATTATAAATTGTTCACATCAATATTGACACGTAGGATAGACAAGATTTTGCCTAGACTTATCCATACAGACCAGACAGGCTTTATCAAACAGAGACAGACACACGACAATTTGAGAAGAACCCTACATATTGTTAACCTTATTACTCAACAGAATACAGAAGCAATTCTCATTAGCCTAGACGCCGAGAAAGCGTTAGATTCGGTGAGATTATCCTTTCTATATAGGGTGCTAGCAAAATTTGGCTTCCAAAAATCTCTCATAGCAATATTCCAAACCCTCAATGATTTGTCCCACAGCAAGAATTAAAGTAAATGGTGCCTTATTTAGACCCATTACTCTGGAACGAGGGACAAGACAAGGATGCCCTGCCTCCCCTCTCCTTTTCGCCCTGTTTATTGAACCACTGAGTCAGTGGATTAGGCAAAATGGCAATATTAAAGGGATAAGAATGGATGATGACGAACATAAGCTTGCACTATTCGCAGACGATGTCTTAGTCTATTTATCACAACCCACATCAACATTCCCCAAATTGATGGACACACTACACAGATACGGGACATTTTCAGGATATAAACTAAATGTGCAAAAAACCCAAGTGCTCACCTTTAACTATACCCCACCTGACCATTTATTAAGGAAGTATTACCTGAGATGGGACGCAGATTACATATAATACTTGGGAGTTAATATTCCTAAGGACATTAGAAAATTGGTTGATCTGAATTATACTCATTTAAACACCAACATTAGAGCAGACCTGCAAAGATGGACACTCATCCCTTTCCTAAGTTTAAATTCTAAAGTTGAATCCATTGGAATGAACATACTTCCAAGATTATTGTACCTTTTTCAAGAACTTCCAATTGAGGTGCCTACGAATCAGTTTATTGAATGGGATAAGTTAATTTCAAGGTTTCTGTGGCAAGGCAAGAAACCTAGGACTAGATATAAAACTTTGCAGTTAGACAAGGGAAAAGGAGGTCTAAACCTTCCCTGCCTGCGTGACTACTTTTACGCAGCCCAGTTAAGACCCTTGGTGTGCTGGTTCAGCCCCTTTTATTCAGCCAGGTGGAAGGATATTGAAAATGCTATCTCTGGTGAGATGCCTCTAGCAGCAATAATTGCGGATGGTGAATTACGGAAGAACATGCTAAATCAAAACAACCCCTGGATAAACACAGGCTTGAAGACTTGGCAGAAGATAATAAAATTTTGTAACGTTGAAAAGCCACTCAGAAAGCTGAAATGGTGCGTATATGCCAGATTTAAAATGTGGAATGAAAAGGGCTTAACAACTTATACCACCTTTGCACCGAGAGGGAATCTGAAAAGTTTTGAAGCAATGCAGAATGACCATGGCCTGCAGCGTCAAGACTTTTATAGATACCTCCAGGTCAGACATCATTACAACCAAAATATAGCTGGAACTTTAGAGGCTGGGGAAAAGGGGGTATTAGAAGTGTTTGAGAAAGCAATTAGCTCACAAATGTGTTTGAAAGTCGTTTCTACTTTTTGTTGTTGTTGTTGGAAAAAGTACTTTCAGTAGTTAAACCCAACAACTTCCCCATACATTTGCTTCTGGCAATGAAATGTTTCAGTTTGCTGATGTCATTTTTCACCACATTGTTAGATCCCCGGATATGACAGAAGTTGGGGACTATAGCCCAGGAAACTCCGGTCAGTTGTCTCCACAGCCGGCGGCGACGCCTCAAATCAGCACCACCCTCCACAAATACAACGATGGCTTCATAGATCCCCAGCTGACACCAAACACGACAAAGGTGATGCTCAATCTTTTCACATTAGGGATCCTTTTTCTAGTGTACTATAATTTGTTTTGACGGAAGTTTGATGATCTCATTGAGACATATTTTAATGTCTGTGTTCCTCAGATTTCCAGCAGTAATCACGGCAGTTCTTCCTCTGTGACTGCTGCTGCTAATGGACAAGACACTGACCACAGTCTACCAAAGTAAGTTTAATATTCAGTTTAGAAAGAACATTTCTGCCATTGCTGTTCCATCCAAATCTTCTTTTGGGTATGAAAATGACTATAATGTATGCACATCTACTTTGTTGTATTGACATTTGCATTATTTTTTTCTTTTGACACTCTATAAACGTGTTACTTCAGCATAAAGTTTTGATCAGTCGCTTGTATTCTTTGTGTTTGCAGCAAAGTGTACCGTGGTTCCTCTGCTGTTACCTCTTTACCTTCAGCTACTGCTACAAAACGGGAGAGTCAGGGTCACAAAAGGACTGCTGATCATCTGAGAAAGGAGAGTGACAGCTCAGAGTTCCAGCACTTTAAAAGATTTAAACAAAGCTTGACAATGCACCACAAGAACAGGTTAGTATTGGTGTCTTTGACTTTGTGCTGACTGAAAGTCCTGCCTCTACTCAGAAATGTGTTCACATTAATGTTAGATCACTTAGATGTTTGAACTTCACAGCACAGACAGATGTACATTCTTACTTTAAGATCTGTACCTGCCAGCAGGGTATGCATCACTGCAACTTATTTAGAAGTCTTTTAGAAATCTGGAGGCATGTACCCTGAAGCAGCTTTAGTGGCTCATTGTGAATCGAGTTTTTCAGTGTTTATTGACATGTTCTGATGGTTAATCTCATGTTCAGTTTTGGAATTGATGGTGTTCACGGTGTTTTCTGTCCATCCCTTGAAGCTCTAACATGGACTCAGACGGATTCACGGATCCAAGAACATTAAAGAAGAGGAAGCGCACGGACATGGACCCTGAACAGTATACAAGCAGAGAAGAAAGGCAGAGCTGTAAACGATGTTACTTGGACAGTAAAGACAATCTACAACTGAGTGTGCGCCAGCCGGTCGAGGCAGATGGCCGTCCGTCCTGAGTCTGGTTCTGCTGGAGGTTTCTTCCTGTTAAAAGGAAGTTTTCCTCTCCACTGTCGCCTCGTGCATGCTCAGGATGGGGGATTGAATTGAAGACGATTTTCAATGAGATCCGTTGGTTTTCTTAGGAAGGCAACTTTTATTTTTTATTTGGCATTGTATGAATTGGAACACCTCTGTCTACGTCAATTTTATCGACTTTGAAAAGGCATTTGACAGTGTAGACCGTAAGCTGTTATGGAGTTTAATGGCACACTATGGAATACCCACTAAATACATAAACATCATCAAGAGCTCATATCAGGACATGCAGTGCCAAGTGCTCCACCAGGGACAAACACAGAAAACATTCACCGTGCTCACTGGAGTGAAACAGGGATGCTTACTTTCTCCTTTCCTATTCCTCCTATGCATTGACTGGATCATGAAACAAACAACCCACAATAAAAAGACAGGCATCCAATGGAGTCTGACAGAACAACTAGAAGACCTGGATTTCGCCGATGACATTGCTCTACTCTCACACAATCACCAACAGATGCAGGAGAAAACCCAACTGCTTGAAAAGAACGCAGCAGGACTGGGGCTCAAAATAAATGGAGGGAAAACCAAAATAATGCGAGTAAACAACAAAAGCACAAGTCCCATAAACATCAGGGACAGCCCTTTAGAAGAGGTAGACAAATTCACATACCTAGGAAGTGTAATTGCAGTGGATGGTGGAACAGAAGAAGATGTGAAATCAAGAATAGGGAAGGCAAGAACAGCATTCAACATATTAAATAAGATCTGGAAAGCCAAAAACATTTCACTCAACACCAAGCTCAAAATCTTCAACTCCAACGTCAAAACAGTGCTGCTATATGGATCAGAAACCTGGAGGACCACCAAACAAATCACCAATAAGCTGCAGACCTTCACCAACCACTGCCTAAGACGCATCCCCAGGATCTTCTGGCCCAACTGCATCAGCAACACCAGCCTGTGGGAACGCACCAAGCAGGAAAAAATAGAGGCACAGCTCATGAGGAGGAAGTGGAGCTGGATTGGACATACCCTGCGAAAAAACAACACAGCTATAACCAAACAGGCATTAACATGGAACCCACAAGGCAAAAGAAGCAGAGGGAGACCCAAGAACAACTGGAGAAGGAGCACAGAGATGGATGTAAAGAAGAGGGGACTGTCGTGGAAACAGCTGGAGAAAATGGCACAAGACAGACGAGGGTGGAAAGTCATCATTAATGACCTATGTTCCGAAAGGAATATAAAGGCCTAAGAAGAAGAAGAAGAAGATGAATTGGACTTGACTGCTGGGATAGGCTCCAGCCCGCCCACGACCCAATTGACGGATTCAACGGTATAGAAAATGGATGGATGAATTGGACTTATTTAGTTTGAATGAATTTGATTTAATTGGATTACAATGAATAGGATTTTAATTGGCTTAATCTGGACTGTATCTTTTGAATTCCCACAAGATGATATTTATTACTCTTATTTCTACGGAGAAATCCTCCATCCAGATTCTCATGTGTTTTGTTGTTTTTGCTTTATAGTTAGGGGTGTGCAAAATAATCGTCATGACGATGCATCATGATTCTAATTTTCGCGATCTACTGCATCGATTCTTTAGCCTGGCGACGCCATCCTACGTACTTCCGCCCAAAGATTTTGGCTCCGCACATAGTCTGGCCAAATCCCCCTACCTCGGTTCGCTCAGTGTTTTGCCAATCAGCAAACAGTTGCGAGTGGTGACGCAGAACTCACGCGCGGAGTCCATTGTAGTCCATATAATTGTAGTTCAACCGCAGCGGAAATAAACATGGCGACGGAAGAACGCTAGAAGCTATCCATGAAGTTGTCTCAACTCTGGAGAGCATTACACAATTAAAACAAGAGCAAGAGGAATGCCTCGTCAATTTTGTTAGTGGCAAGGATGTCGAAGCTCTCCTTCCAACTGGCTTTGGGAAAAGTTTGATTTATCAAATGGTACCGGTATAATGAAAGCGGATGTGGGAAGCGTGATTCGCGAGCTAGAGCCTCGCGAGAGTAAGCATGAACCTCGGCGCATAACCAACGTCATTTCTAAACATTATGATTGGTTAAGGGAACTCCGTTACTCCAATGAATTTAAGTTGCTGGGTAAGGTCAGTTGGAATGCTCTTTGAAATGGAAACACAATGCATGAATGTAATCATTTCCAGATCATTAAAAACTGTTTTATTTAGGGTAATGATTGTATACCAGGGTAAAGGTTCATGAAATTTTGCCAAAATCTCTACTTTATTATGTTGTTGTTGGAAAAACTACTTTAAGTAGTTAAACCCAATAATTTCACCGTACATTTGCTTCTGGCAATAAAATGTTTCAGTTTGCTGATGTCATTTTTCATCACATTGTTAGATCCCCGGATATGACAGAAGTTGGGGACTATAGCCCAGGAAACTCCGGTCAGTTGTCTCCACAGCCGGCGGCGACGCCTCAAATCAGCACCACCCTCCACAAATACAACAATGGCTTCATAGATCCCCAGCTGACACCAAACACGACAAAGGTGATGCTCAGTCTTTTCACATTAGGGATCCTTTTTCTAGTGTACTATAATTTGCTTTGACGGAAGTTTGATGATCTCATTGAGACATATTTTAATGTCTGTGTTCCTCAGATTTCCAGCAGTAATCACGGCAGTTCTTCCTCTGTGACTGCTGCTGCTAATGGACAAGACACTGACCACAGTCTACCAAAGTAAGTTTAATATTCAGTTTAGAAAGAACATTTCTGCCATTGCTGTTTCATCCAAATCTTCTTTTGGGTATGAAAATGACTATAATTTATGCACATCTACTTTGTTGTATTGATATTTGCATTATTTTTTTCTTCTGACACTCTATAAACGTGTTACTTCAGCATAAAGTTTTGATCAGTCGCTTGTATTCTTTGTGTTTGCAGCAAAGTGTACCGTGGTTCCTCTGCTGTTACCTCTTTACCTTCAGCTACTGCTACAAAACGGGAGAGTCAGGGTCACAAAAGGACTGCTGATCATCTGAGAAAGGAGAGAGGTCACAGCTCAGAGTTCCAGCACTTTAAAAGATTTAAACAAAGCTCGACAATGCACCACAAGAACAGGTTAGTATTGGTGTCTTTGACTTTGTGCTGACTGAAAGTCCTGCCTCTACTCAGAAATGTGTTCACATAAATGTTAGATCACTTAGATGTTTGAACTTCACAGCACAGACAGATGTACATTCTTACTTTAAGATCTGTACCTGCCAGCAGGGCATGCATCACTGCAACTTATTTAGAAGTCTTTTAGAAATCTGGAGGCATGTACCCTGAAGCAGCTTTAGTGGCTCATTGTGAATCGAGTTTTTCAGTGTTTATTGACATGTTCTGATGGTTAATCTCATGTTCAGTTTTGGAATTGATGGTGTTCACGGTGTTTTCTGTCCATCCCTTGAAGCTCTAACATGGACTCAGACGGATTCACGGATCCAAGAACATTAAAGAAGAGGAAGCGCACGGACATGGACCCTGAACAGTATACAAGCAGAGAAGAAAGGCAGAGCTGTAAACGATGTTACTTGGACAGTAAAGACAATCTACAACTGAGTGCGCGCCAGCCGGTCGAGGCAGATGGCCGTCCGTCCTGAGTCTGGTTCTGCTGGAGGTTTCTTCCTGTTAAAAGGAAGTTTTCCTCTCCACTGTCGCCTCGTGCATGCTCAGGATGGGGGATTGAATTGAAGACGATTTTCAATGAGATCCGTTGGTTTTCTTAGCTAGGCAACTTTTATTTTTTATTTGGCATTGTATGAATTGGAACACCTCTGTCTACGTCAATTTTATCGACTTTGAAAAGGCATTTGACAGTGTAGACCGTAAGCTGTTATGGAGTTTAATGGCACACTATGGAATACCCACTAAATACATAAACATCATCAAGAGCTCATATCAGGACATGCAGTGCCAAGTGCTCCACCAGGGACAAACACAGAAAACATTCACCGTGCTCACTGGAGTGAAACAGGGATGCTTACTTTCTCCTTTCCTATTCCTCCTATGCATTGACTGGATCATGAAACAAACAACCCACAATAAAAAGACAGGCATCCAATGGAGTCTGACAGAACAACTAGAAGACCTGGATTTCGCCGATGACATTGCTCTACTCTCACACAATCACCAACAGATGCAGGAGAAAACCCAACTGCTTGAAAAGAACGCAGCAGGACTGGGGCTCAAAATAAATGGAGGGAAAACCAAAATAATGCGAGTAAACAACAAAAGCACAAGTCCCATAAACATCAGGGACAGCCCTTTAGAAGAGGTCGACAAATTCACATACCGAGGAAGTGTAATTGCAGTGGATGGTGGAACAGAAGAAGATGTGAAATCAAGAATAGGGAAGGCAAGAACAGCATTCAACATATTAAATAAGATCTGGAAAGCCAAAAACATTTCACTCAACACCAAGCTCAAAATCTTCAACTCCAACGTCAAAACAGTGCTGCTATATGGATCAGAAACCTGGAGGACCACCAAACAAATCACCAATAAGCTGCAGACCTTCACCAACCACTGCCTAAGACGCATCCCCAGGATCTTCTGGCCCAACTGCATCAGCAACACCAGCCTGTGGGAACGCACCAAGCAGGAAAAAATAGAGGCACAGCTCATGAGGAGGAAGTGGAGCTGGATTGGACATACCCTGCGAAAAAACAACACAGCTATAACCAAACAGGCATTAACATGGAACCCACAAGGCAAAAGAAGCAGAGGGAGACCCAAGAACAACTGGAGAAGGAGCACAGAGATGGATGTAAAGAAGAGGGGACTGTCGTGGAAACAGCTGGAGAAAATGGCACAAGACAGACGAGGGTGGAAAGTCATCATTAATGACCTATGTACCGAAAGGAATATAAAGGCCTAAGAAGAAGAAGAAGAAGATGAATTGGACTTGGCTGCTGGGATAGGCTCCAGCCCGCCCACGACCCAATCGACGGATTCAACGGTATAGATAATGGATGGATGAATTGGACTTATTTAGTTTGAATGAATTTGATTTAATTGGATTACAATGAATAGGATTTTAATTGGCTTAATCTGGACTGTATCTTTTGAATTCCCACAAGATGATATTTATTACTCTTATTTCTACGGAGAAATCCTCCATCCAGATTCTCATGTGTTTTGTTGTTTTTGCTTTATAGTTAGGGGTGTGCAAAATAATCGTCATGACGATGCATCATGATTCTAATTTTCGCGATCTACTGCATCGATTCTTTAGCCTGGCGACGCCATCCTACGTACTTCCGCCCAAAGATTTTGGCTCCGCACATAGTCTGGCCAAATCCCCCTACCTCGGTTCGCTCAGTGTTTTGCCAATCAGCAAACAGTTGCGAGTGGTGACGCAGAACTCACGCGCGGAGTCTATTGTAGTCTATATAATTGTAGTTCAACCGCAGCGGAAATAAACATGGCGACGGAAGAACGCTAGAAGCTATCCATGAAGTTGTCTCAACTCTGGAGAGCATTACACAATTAAAACAAGAGCAAGAGGAATGCCTCGTCAATTTTGTTAGTGGCAAGGATGTCGAAGCTCTCCTTCCAACTGGCTTTGGGAAAAGTTTGATTTATCAAATGGTACCGGTATAATGAAAGCGGATGTGGGAAGCGTGATTCGCGAGCTAGAGCCTCGCGAGAGTAAGCATGAACCTCGGCGCATAACCAACGTCATTTCTAAACATTATGATTGGTTAAGGGAACTCCGTTACTCCAATGAATTTAAGTTGCTGGGTAAGGTCAGTTGGAATGCTCTTTGAAATGGAAACACAATGCATAAATGTAATCATTTCCAGATCATTAAAAACTGTTTTATTTAGGGTAATGATTGTATACCAGGGTAAAGGTTCATGAAATTTTGCCAAAATCTCTACTTTATTATGTTGTTGTTGGAAAAACTACTTTAAGTAGTTAAACCCAATAATTTCACCGTACATTTGCTTCTGGCAATAAAATGTTTCAGTTTGCTGATGTCATTTTTCATCACATTGTTAGATCCCCGGATATGACAGAAGTTGGGGACTATAGCCCAGGAAACTCCGGTCAGTTGTCTCCACAGCCGGCGGCGACGCCTCAAATCAGCACCACCCTCCACAAATACAACAATGGCTTCATAGATCCCCAGCTGACACCAAACACAACAAAGGTGATGCTCAATCTTTTCACATTAGGGATCCTTTTTCTAGTGTACTATAATTTGTTTTGACGGAAGTTTGATGATCTCATTGAGACATATTTTAATGTCTGTGTTCCTCAGATCTCCAGCAGTAATCACAGCAGTTCTTCCTCTGTGACTGCTGCTGCTAATGGACAAGACACTGACCACAGTCTACCAAAGTAAGTTTAATATTCAGTTTAGAAAGAACATTTCTGCCATTGCTGTTTCATCCAAATCTTCTTTTGGGTATGAAAATGACTATAATTTATGCACATCTACTTTGTTGTATTGATATTTGCATTATTTTTTTCTTCTGACACTCTATAAACGTGTTACTTCAGCATAAAGTTTTGATCAGTCGCTTGTATTCTTTATGTTTGCAGCAAAGTGTACCGTGGTTCCTCTGCTGTTACCTCTTTACCTTCAGCTACTGCTACAAAACGGGAGAGTCAGGGTCACAAAAGGACTGCTGATCATCTGAGAAAGGAGAGTGACAGCTCAGAGTTCCAGCACTTTAAAAGATTTAAACAAAGCTCGACAATGCACCACAAGAACAGGTTAGTATTGGTGTCTTTGACTTTGTGCTGACTGAAAGTCCTGCCTCTACTCAGAAATGTGTTCACATAAATGTTAGATCACTTAGATGTTTGAACTTCACAGCACAGACAGATGTACATTCTTACTTTAAGATCTGTACCTGCCAGCAGGGCATGCATCACTGCAACTTATTTAGAAGTCTTTTAGAAATCTGGAGGCATGTACCCTGAAGCAGCTTTAGTGGCTCATTGTGAATCGAGTTTATCAGTGTTTATTGACATGTTCTGATGGTTAATCTCATGTTCAGTTTTGGAATTGATGGTGTTCACGGTGTTTTCTGTCCATCCCTTGAAGCTCTAACATGGACTCAGACGGATTCACGGATCCAAGAACATTAAAGAAGAGGAAGCGCACGGACATGGACCCTGAACAGTATACAAGCAGAGAAGAAAGGCAGAGCTGTAAACGATGTTACTTGGACAGTAAAGACAATCTACAACTGAGTGCGCGCCAGCCGGTCGAGGCAGATGGCCGTCCGTCCTGAGTCTGGTTCTGCTGGAGGTTTCTTCCTGTTAAAAGGGAGTTTTCCTCTCCACTGTCGCCTCGTGCATGCTCAGGATGGGGGATTGAATTGAAGACGATTTTCAGTGAGATCCGTTGGTTTTCTTAGCTAGGCAACTTTTATTTTTTATTTGGCATTGTATGAATTGGAACACCTCTGTCTACGTCAATTTTATCGACTTTGAAAAGGCATTTGACAGTGTAGACCGTAAGCTGTTATGGAGTTTAATGGCACACTATGGAATACCCACTAAATACATAAACATCATCAAGAGCTCATATCAGGACATGCAGTGCCAAGTGCTCCACCAGGGACAAACACAGAAAACATTCACCGTGCTCACTGGAGTGAAACAGGGATGCTTACTTTCTCCTTTCCTATTCCTCCTATGCATTGACTGGATCATGAAACAAACAACCCACAATAAAAAGACAGGCATCCAATGGAGTCTGACAGAACAACTAGAAGACCTGGATTTCGCCGATGACATTGCTCTACTCTCACACAATCACCAACAGATGCAGGAGAAAACCCAACTGCTTGAAAAGAACGCAGCAGGACTGGGGCTCAAAATAAATGGAGGGAAAACCAAAATAATGCGAGTAAACAACAAAAGCACAAGTCCCATAAACATCAGGGACAGCCCTTTAGAAGAGGTCGACAAATTCACATACCTAGGAAGTGTAATTGCAGTGGATGGTGGAACAGAAGAAGATGTGAAATCAAGAATAGGGAAGGCAAGAACAGCATTCAACATATTAAATAAGATCTGGAAAGCCAAAAACATTTCACTCAACACCAAGCTCAAAATCTTTAACTCCAACGTCAAAACAGTGCTGCTATATGGATCAGAAACCTGGAGGACCACCAAACAAATCATCAATAAGCTGCAGACCTTCACCAACCACTGCCTAAGACGCATCCCCAGGATCTTCTGGCCCAACTGCATCAGCAACACCAGCCTGTGGGAACGCACCAAGCAGGAAACAATAGAGGCACAGCTCATGAGGACGAAGTGCAGCTGGATTGGACATACCCTGCGAAAAAACAACACAGCTATAACCAAACAGGCATTAACATGGAACCCACAAGGCAAAAGAAGCAGAGGGAGACCCAAGAACAACTGGAGAAGGAGCACAGAGATGGATGTAAAGAAGAGGGGACTGTCGTGGAAACAGCTGGAGAAAATGGCACAAGACAGACGAGGGTGGAAAGTCATCATTAATGACCTATGTTCCGAAAGGAATATAAAGGGCTAAGAAGAAGAAGAAGAAGATGAATTGGACTTGACTGCTGGGATAGGCTCCAGCCCGCCCACGACCCAATCGACGGATTCAACGGTATAGATAATGGATGGATGAATTGGACTTATTTAGTTTGAATGAATTTGATTTAATTGGATTACAATGAATAGGATTTTAATTGGCTTAATCTGGACTGTATCTTTTGAATTCCCACAAGATGATATTTATTACTCTTATTTCTACGGAGAAATCCTCCATCCAGATTCTCATGTGTTTTGTTGTTTTTGCTTTATAGTTAGGGGTGTGCAAAATAATCGTCATGACGATGCATCATGATTCTAATTTTCGCGATCTACTGCATCGATTCTTTAGCCTGGCGACGCCATCCTACGTACTTCCGCCCAAAGATTTTGGCTCCACACATAGTCTGGCCAAATCCCCCTACCTCGGTTCGCTCAGTGTTTTGCCAATCAGCAAACAGTTGCGAGTGGTGACGCAGAACTCACGCGCGGAGTCCATTGTAGTCCATATAATTGTAGTTCAACCGCAGCGGAAATAAACATGGCGACGGAAGAACGCTAGAAGCTATCCATGAAGTTGTCTCAACTCTGGAGAGCATTACACAATTAAAACAAGAGCAAGAGGAATGCCTCGTCAATTTTGTTAGTGGCAAGGATGTCGAAGCTCTCCTTCCAACTGGCTTTGGGAAAAGTTTGATTTATCAAATGGTACCGGTATAATGAAAGCGGATGTGGGAAGCGTGATTCGCGAGCTAGAGCCTCGCGAGAGTAAGCATGAACCTCGGCGCATAACCAACGTCATTTCTAAACATTATGATTGGTTAAGGGAACTCCGTTACTCCAATGAATTTAAGTTGCTGGGTAAGGTCAGTTGGAATGCTCTTTGAAATGGAAACACAATGCATAAATGTAATCATTTCCAGATCATTAAAAACTGTTTTATTTAGGGTAATGATTGTATACCAGGGTAAAGGTTCATGAAATTTTGCCAAAATCTCTACTTTATTATGTTGTTGTTGGAAAAACTACTTTAAGTAGTTAAACCCAATAATTTCACCGTACATTTGCTTCTGGCAATAAAATGTTTCAGTTTGCTGATGTCATTTTTCATCACATTGTTAGATCCCCGGATATGACAGAAGTTGGGGACTATAGCCCAGGAAACTCCGGTCAGTTGTCTCCACAGCCGGCGGCGACGCCTCAAATCAGCACCACCCTCCACAAATACAACAATGGCTTCATAGATCCCCAGCTGACACCAAACACGACAAAGGTGATGCTCAATCTTTTCACATTAGGGATCCTTTTTCTAGTGTACTATAATTTGCTTTGACGGAAGTTTGATGATCTCATTGAGACATATTTTAATGTCTGTGTTCCTCAGATCTCCAGCAGTAATCACAGCAGTTCTTCCTCTGTGACTGCTGCTGCTAATGGACAAGACACTGACCACAGTCTACCAAAGTAAGTTTAATATTCAGTTTAGAAAGAACATTTCTGCCATTGCTGTTTCATCCAAATCTTCTTTTGGGTATGAAAATGACTATAATTTATGCACATCTACTTTGTTGTATTGATATTTGCATTATTTTTTTCTTCTGACACTCTATAAACGTGTTACTTCAGCATAAAGTTTTGATCAGTCGCTTGTATTCTTTATGTTTGCAGCAAAGTGTACCGTGGTTCCTCTGCTGTTACCTCTTTACCTTCAGCTACTGCTACAAAACGGGAGAGTCAGGGTCACAAAAGGACTGCTGATCATCTGAGAAAGGAGAGTGACAGCTCAGAGTTCCAGCACTTTAAAAGATTTAAACAAAGCTCGACAATGCACCACAAGAACAGGTTAGTATTGGTGTCTTTGACTTTGTGCTGACTGAAAGTCCTGCCTCTACTCAGAAATGTGTTCACATAAATGTTAGATCACTTAGATGTTTGAACTTCACAGCACAGACAGATGTACATTCTTACTTTAAGATCTGTACCTGCCAGCAGGGCATGCATCACTGCAACTTATTTAGAAGTCTTTTAGAAATCTGGAGGCATGTACCCTGAAGCAGCTTTAGTGGCTCATTGTGAATCGAGTTTTTCAGTGTTTATTGACATGTTCTGATGGTTAATCTCATGTTCAGTTTTGGAATTGATGGTGTTCACGGTGTTTTCTGTCCATCCCTTGAAGCTCTAACATGGACTCAGACGGATTCACGGATCCAAGAACATTAAAGAAGAGGAAGCGCACGGACATGGACCCTGAACAGTATACAAGCAGAGAAGAAAGGCAGAGCTGTAAACGATGTTACTTGGACAGTAAAGACAATCTACAACTGAGTGCGCGCCAGCCGGTCGAGGCAGATGGCCGTCCGTCCTGAGTCTGGTTCTGCTGGAGGTTTCTTCCTGTTAAAAGGGAGTTCTCCTCTCCACTGTCGCCTCGTGCATGCTCAGGATGGGGGATTGAATTGAAGACGATTTTCAATGAGATCCGTTGGTTTTCTTAGCTAGGCAACTTTTATTTTTTATTTGGCATTGTATGAATTGGAACACCTCTGTCTACGTCAATTTTATCGACTTTGAAAAGGCATTTGACAGTGTAGACCGTAAGCTGTTATGGAGTTTAATGGCACACTATGGAATACCCACTAAATACATAAACATCATCAAGAGCTCATATCAGGACATGCAGTGCCAAGTGCTCCACCAGGGACAAACACAGAAAACATTCACCGTGCTCACTGGAGTGAAACAGGGATGCTTACTTTCTCCTTTCCTATTCCTCCTATGCATTGACTGGATCATGAAACAAACAACCCACAATAAAAAGACAGGCATCCAATGGAGTCTGACAGAACAACTAGAAGACCTGGATTTCGCCGATGACATTGCTCTACTCTCACACAATCACCAACAGATGCAGGAGAAAACCCAACTGCTTGAAAAGAACGCAGCAGGACTGGGGCTCAAAATAAATGGAGGGAAAACCAAAATAATGCGAGTAAACAACAAAAGCACAAGTCCCATAAACATCAGGGACAGCCCTTTAGAAGAGGTCGACAAATTCACATACCTAGGAAGTGTAATTGCAGTGGATGGTGGAACAGAAGAAGATGTGAAATCAAGAATAGGGAAGGCAAGAACAGCATTCAACATATTAAATAAGATCTGGAAAGCCAAAAACATTTCACTCAACACCAAGCTCAAAATCTTTAACTCCAACGTCAAAACAGTGCTGCTATATGGATCAGAAACCTGGAGGACCACCAAACAAATCATCAATAAGCTGCAGACCTTCACCAACCACTGCCTAAGACGCATCCCCAGGATCTTCTGGCCCAACTGCATCAGCAACACCAGCCTGTGGGAACGCACCAAGCAGGAAACAATAGAGGCACAGCTCATGAGGACGAAGTGCAGCTGGATTGGACATACCCTGCGAAAAAACAACACAGCTATAACCAAACAGGCATTAACATGGAACCCACAAGGCAAAAGAAGCAGAGGGAGACCCAAGAACAACTGGAGAAGGAGCACAGAGATGGATGTAAAGAAGAGGGGACTGTCGTGGAAACAGCTGGAGAAAATGGCACAAGACAGACGAGGGTGGAAAGTCATCATTAATGACCTATGTTCCGAAAGGAATATAAAGGGCTAAGAAGAAGAAGAAGAAGATGAATTGGACTTGACTGCTGGGATAGGCTCCAGCCCGCCCACGACCCAATCGACGGATTCAACGGTATAGATAATGGATGGATGAATTGGACTTATTTAGTTTGAATGAATTTGATTTAATTGGATTACAATGAATAGGATTTTAATTGGCTTAATCTGGACTGTATCTTTTGAATTCCCACAAGATGATATTTATTACTCTTATTTCTACGGAGAAATCCTCCATCCAGATTCTCATGTGTTTTGTTGTTTTTGCTTTATAGTTAGGGGTGTGCAAAATAATCGTCATGACGATGCATCATGATTCTAATTTTCGCGATCTACTGCATCGATTCTTTAGCCTGGCGACGCCATCCTACGTACTTCCGCCCAAAGATTTTGGCTCCACACATAGTCTGGCCAAATCCCCCTACCTCGGTTCGCTCAGTGTTTTGCCAATCAGCAAACAGTTGCGAGTGGTGACGCAGAACTCACGCGCGGAGTCCATTGTAGTCCATATAATTGTAGTTCAACCGCAGCGGAAATAAACATGGCGACGGAAGAACGCTAGAAGCTATCCATGAAGTTGTCTCAACTCTGGAGAGCATTACACAATTAAAACAAGAGCAAGAGGAATGCCTCGTCAATTTTGTTAGTGGCAAGGATGTCGAAGCTCTCCTTCCAACTGGCTTTGGGAAAAGTTTGATTTATCAAATGGTACCGGTATAATGAAAGCGGATGTGGGAAGCGTGATTCGCGAGCTAGAGCCTCGCGAGAGTAAGCATGAACCTCGGCGCATAACCAACGTCATTTCTAAACATTATGATTGGTTAAGGGAACTCCGTTACTCCAATGAATTTAAGTTGCTGGGTAAGGTCAGTTGGAATGCTCTTTGAAATGGAAACACAATGCATAAATGTAATCATTTCCAGATCATTAAAAACTGTTTTATTTAGGGTAATGATTGTATACCAGGGTAAAGGTTCATGAAATTTTGCCAAAATCTCTACTTTATTATGTTGTTGTTGGAAAAACTACTTTAAGTAGTTAAACCCAATAATTTCACCGTACATTTGCTTCTGGCAATAAAATGTTTCAGTTTGCTGATGTCATTTTTCATCACATTGTTAGATCCCCGGATATGACAGAAGTTGGGGACTATAGCCCAGGAAACTCCGGTCAGTTGTCTCCACAGCCGGCGGCGACGCCTCAAATCAGCACCACCCTCCACAAATACAACAATGGCTTCATAGATCCCCAGCTGACACCAAACACGACAAAGGTGATGCTCAATCTTTTCACATTAGGGATCCTTTTTCTAGTGTACTATAATTTGCTTTGACGGAAGTTTGATGATCTCATTGAGACATATTTTAATGTCTGTGTTCCTCAGATCTCCAGCAGTAATCACAGCAGTTCTTCCTCTGTGACTGCTGCTGCTAATGGACAAGACACTGACCACAGTCTACCAAAGTAAGTTTAATATTCAGTTTAGAAAGAACATTTCTGCCATTGCTGTTTCATCCAAATCTTCTTTTGGGTATGAAAATGACTATAATTTATGCACATCTACTTTGTTGTATTGATATTTGCATTATTTTTTTCTTCTGACACTCTATAAACGTGTTACTTCAGCATAAAGTTTTGATCAGTCGCTTGTATTCTTTATGTTTGCAGCAAAGTGTACCGTGGTTCCTCTGCTGTTACCTCTTTACCTTCAGCTACTGCTACAAAACGGGAGAGTCAGGGTCACAAAAGGACTGCTGATCATCTGAGAAAGGAGAGTGACAGCTCAGAGTTCCAGCACTTTAAAAGATTTAAACAAAGCTCGACAATGCACCACAAGAACAGGTTAGTATTGGTGTCTTTGACTTTGTGCTGACTGAAAGTCCTGCCTCTACTCAGAAATGTGTTCACATAAATGTTAGATCACTTAGATGTTTGAACTTCACAGCACAGACAGATGTACATTCTTACTTTAAGATCTGTACCTGCCAGCAGGGCATGCATCACTGCAACTTATTTAGAAGTCTTTTAGAAATCTGGAGGCATGTACCCTGAAGCAGCTTTAGTGGCTCATTGTGAATCGAGTTTTTCAGTGTTTATTGACATGTTCTGATGGTTAATCTCATGTTCAGTTTTGGAATTGATGGTGTTCACGGTGTTTTCTGTCCATCCCTTGAAGCTCTAACATGGACTCAGACGGATTCACGGATCCAAGAACATTAAAGAAGAGGAAGCGCACGGACATGGACCCTGAACAGTATACAAGCAGAGAAGAAAGGCAGAGCTGTAAACGATGTTACTTGGACAGTAAAGACAATCTACAACTGAGTGCGCGCCAGCCGGTCGAGGCAGATGGCCGTCCGTCCTGAGTCTGGTTCTGCTGGAGGTTTCTTCCTGTTAAAAGGGAGTTCTCCTCTCCACTGTCGCCTCGTGCATGCTCAGGATGGGGGATTGAATTGAAGACGATTTTCAATGAGATCCGTTGGTTTTCTTAGCTAGGCAACTTTTATTTTTTATTTGGCATTGTATGAATTGGAACACCTCTGTCTACGTCAATTTTATCGACTTTGAAAAGGCATTTGACAGTGTAGACCGTAAGCTGTTATGGAGTTTAATGGCACACTATGGAATACCCACTAAATACATAAACATCATCAAGAGCTCATATCAGGACATGCAGTGCCAAGTGCTCCACCAGGGACAAACACAGAAAACATTCACCGTGCTCACTGGAGTGAAACAGGGATGCTTACTTTCTCCTTTCCTATTCCTCCTATGCATTGACTGGATCATGAAACAAACAACCCACAATAAAAAGACAGGCATCCAATGGAGTCTGACAGAACAACTAGAAGACCTGGATTTCGCCGATGACATTGCTCTACTCTCACACAATCACCAACAGATGCAGGAGAAAACCCAACTGCTTGAAAAGAACGCAGCAGGACTGGGGCTCAAAATAAATGGAGGGAAAACCAAAATAATGCGAGTAAACAACAAAAGCACAAGTCCCATAAACATCAGGGACAGCCCTTTAGAAGAGGTCGACAAATTCACATACCTAGGAAGTGTAATTGCAGTGGATGGTGGAACAGAAGAAGATGTGAAATCAAGAATAGGGAAGGCAAGAACAGCATTCAACATATTAAATAAGATCTGGAAAGCCAAAAACATTTCACTCAACACCAAGCTCAAAATCTTTAACTCCAACGTCAAAACAGTGCTGCTATATGGATCAGAAACCTGGAGGACCACCAAACAAATCATCAATAAGCTGCAGACCTTCACCAACCACTGCCTAAGACGCATCCCCAGGATCTTCTGGCCCAACTGCATCAGCAACACCAGCCTGTGGGAACGCACCAAGCAGGAAACAATAGAGGCACAGCTCATGAGGACGAAGTGCAGCTGGATTGGACATACCCTGCGAAAAAACAACACAGCTATAACCAAACAGGCATTAACATGGAACCCACAAGGCAAAAGAAGCAGAGGGAGACCCAAGAACAACTGGAGAAGGAGCACAGAGATGGATGTAAAGAAGAGGGGACTGTCGTGGAAACAGCTGGAGAAAATGGCACAAGACAGACGAGGGTGGAAAGTCATCATTAATGACCTATGTTCCGAAAGGAATATAAAGGGCTAAGAAGAAGAAGAAGAAGATGAATTGGACTTGACTGCTGGGATAGGCTCCAGCCCGCCCACGACCCAATCGACGGATTCAACGGTATAGATAATGGATGGATGAATTGGACTTATTTAGTTTGAATGAATTTGATTTAATTGGATTACAATGAATAGGATTTTAATTGGCTTAATCTGGACTGTATCTTTTGAATTCCCACAAGATGATATTTATTACTCTTATTTCTACGGAGAAATCCTCCATCCAGATTCTCATGTGTTTTGTTGTTTTTGCTTTATAGTTAGGGGTGTGCAAAATAATCGTCATGACGATGCATCATGATTCTAATTTTCGCGATCTACTGCATCGATTCTTTAGCCTGGCGACGCCATCCTACGTACTTCCGCCCAAAGATTTTGGCTCCACACATAGTCTGGCCAAATCCCCCTACCTCGGTTCGCTCAGTGTTTTGCCAATCAGCAAACAGTTGCGAGTGGTGACGCAGAACTCACGCGCGGAGTCCATTGTAGTCCATATAATTGTAGTTCAACCGCAGCGGAAATAAACATGGCGACGGAAGAACGCTAGAAGCTATCCATGAAGTTGTCTCAACTCTGGAGAGCATTACACAATTAAAACAAGAGCAAGAGGAATGCCTCGTCAATTTTGTTAGTGGCAAGGATGTCGAAGCTCTCCTTCCAACTGGCTTTGGGAAAAGTTTGATTTATCAAATGGTACCGGTATAATGAAAGCGGATGTGGGAAGCGTGATTCGCGAGCTAGAGCCTCGCGAGAGTAAGCATGAACCTCGGCGCATAACCAACGTCATTTCTAAACATTATGATTGGTTAAGGGAACTCCGTTACTCCAATGAATTTAAGTTGCTGGGTAAGGTCAGTTGGAATGCTCTTTGAAATGGAAACACAATGCATAAATGTAATCATTTCCAGATCATTAAAAACTGTTTTATTTAGGGTAATGATTGTATACCAGGGTAAAGGTTCATGAAATTTTGCCAAAATCTCTACTTTATTATGTTGTTGTTGGAAAAACTACTTTAAGTAGTTAAACCCAATAATTTCACCGTACATTTGCTTCTGGCAATAAAATGTTTCAGTTTGCTGATGTCATTTTTCATCACATTGTTAGATCCCCGGATATGACAGAAGTTGGGGACTATAGCCCAGGAAACTCCGGTCAGTTGTCTCCACAGCCGGCGGCGACGCCTCAAATCAGCACCACCCTCCACAAATACAACAATGGCTTCATAGATCCCCAGCTGACACCAAACACGACAAAGGTGATGCTCAATCTTTTCACATTAGGGATCCTTTTTCTAGTGTACTATAATTTGCTTTGACGGAAGTTTGATGATCTCATTGAGACATATTTTAATGTCTGTGTTCCTCAGATCTCCAGCAGTAATCACAGCAGTTCTTCCTCTGTGACTGCTGCTGCTAATGGACAAGACACTGACCACAGTCTACCAAAGTAAGTTTAATATTCAGTTTAGAAAGAACATTTCTGCCATTGCTGTTTCATCCAAATCTTCTTTTGGGTATGAAAATGACTATAATTTATGCACATCTACTTTGTTGTATTGATATTTGCATTATTTTTTTCTTCTGACACTCTATAAACGTGTTACTTCAGCATAAAGTTTTGATCAGTCGCTTGTATTCTTTATGTTTGCAGCAAAGTGTACCGTGGTTCCTCTGCTGTTACCTCTTTACCTTCAGCTACTGCTACAAAACGGGAGAGTCAGGGTCACAAAAGGACTGCTGATCATCTGAGAAAGGAGAGTGACAGCTCAGAGTTCCAGCACTTTAAAAGATTTAAACAAAGCTCGACAATGCACCACAAGAACAGGTTAGTATTGGTGTCTTTGACTTTGTGCTGACTGAAAGTCCTGCCTCTACTCAGAAATGTGTTCACATAAATGTTAGATCACTTAGATGTTTGAACTTCACAGCACAGACAGATGTACATTCTTACTTTAAGATCTGTACCTGCCAGCAGGGCATGCATCACTGCAACTTATTTAGAAGTCTTTTAGAAATCTGGAGGCATGTACCCTGAAGCAGCTTTAGTGGCTCATTGTGAATCGAGTTTTTCAGTGTTTATTGACATGTTCTGATGGTTAATCTCATGTTCAGTTTTGGAATTGATGGTGTTCACGGTGTTTTCTGTCCATCCCTTGAAGCTCTAACATGGACTCAGACGGATTCACGGATCCAAGAACATTAAAGAAGAGGAAGCGCACGGACATGGACCCTGAACAGTATACAAGCAGAGAAGAAAGGCAGAGCTGTAAACGATGTTACTTGGACAGTAAAGACAATCTACAACTGAGTGCGCGCCAGCCGGTCGAGGCAGATGGCCGTCCGTCCTGAGTCTGGTTCTGCTGGAGGTTTCTTCCTGTTAAAAGGGAGTTCTCCTCTCCACTGTCGCCTCGTGCATGCTCAGGATGGGGGATTGAATTGAAGACGATTTTCAATGAGATCCGTTGGTTTTCTTAGCTAGGCAACTTTTATTTTTTATTTGGCATTGTATGAATTGGACTTGACTGCTGGGATAGGCTCCAGCCCGCCCACGACCCAATCGACGGATTCAGCGGTATAGATAATGGATGGATGAATTGGACTTATTTAGTTTGAATGAATTTGATTTAATTGGATTACAATGAATAGGATTTTAATTGGCTTAATCTGGACTGTATCTTTTGAATTCCCACAAGATGATATTTATTACTCTTATTTCTACGGAGAAATCCTCCATCCAGATTCTCATGTGTTTTGTTGTTTTTGCTTTATAGTTAGGGGTGTGCAAAATAATCGTCATGACGATGCATCATGATTCTAATTTTCGCGATCTACTGCATCGATTCTTGACGCCAAGTATTGATTATTATTATTATTTTTTTTTTTTATGCCTTTAATGATAGGACACATGCAATTGATGCATTTCGCTGCAATTGATGTTTGCAATATATATATATTTAATAGTTTATAAAGCCTATGCACTTTTTTTTGTCTGTACTGATCATCCCTATTTTGTTATTTTAAGTTCTTTAAATCCTATGCACTTTTTGTGATGAGTGTGTCCAGTAATAGTAATATTTGTGTCTAGTAATATTTGTTCTAATGGCAATACCTCCAAAAGTTGTTTCAATAAATTAGGGGTGTGCAAAATAATCGTCATGACGATGCATCGCGATTCTAATTTTCGTGATCTACTGCATCGATTCTTGACACCAAGTATCGATTATTATTCTTTTTTTTATGCCTTTACTGATAGGACACATGCAATTGATGCATTTCGCTGCAAGGGATGTTTGCAATATATATATATATTTTTAATAGTTTCATAACGCCTATGCACTTTTTTTTTGTCTGTACTGATCATACCTATTTTGTTATTTTAAGTTTTATAAATCCTATGCACTTATTTTTGTCTGTACTGATCATCCCTATTTTGTTATTTTAAGTTTTATAAATCCTATGCACTTTTTGTGATCAGTGTGTCCAGTAATATTTGTTTTAATGGCAATACCTCCAAAAGTTGTTTCAATAAATTAGGGGTGTGCAAAATAATCGTCATGACGATGCATCGCGATTCTAATTTTCGCGATCTACTGCATCGATTCTTGACACCAAGTATCGATTATTATTATTATTTTTTTATGTCTTTAATGATAGGACACATGCAATTGATGCATTTCGCTGCAAGGGATGTTTGCAATATATATATATTTTTTTAATAGTTTCATAACGCCTATGCACTTTTTTTTTGTCTGTACTGATCATACCTATTTTGTTATTTTAAGTTTTATAAATCCTATGCACTTATTTTTGTCTGTACTGATCATCCCTATTTTGTTATTTTAAGTTTTATAAATCCTATGCACTTTTTGTGATCAGTGTGTCCAGTAATATTTGTTTTAATGGCAATACCTCCAAAAGTTGATTCAATAAATACCGTTATGAATTGATTTGCTTTGAGTTATGTATCAATTGAAGACACTATCCAGATCATACACAGCCAGTCAGCCACTGGTATTAGCTGTATTTTGTTTTTTTAAGTATGTTCAGGGAAAATATCGCAATGCATCGCGATGCATCCCAATAATTCAAGTATCGTGATGCATCGTGATAGTATCGCATCGTGGCATGTGAATCGTGATTCGAATCGAGTCGTGACTTCTTTGCCAATACCCATCCCTATTTATAGTATAGGTCACTTTGAGGCACCAAAAAAAAAAAAACAGCATGTGCATTTAATATGATACATGCTCACTTTAGGCTTGGTGGTTCCTCTTCTGTGAATTCAATATAAACACAAGAAACTTGTGCTAAAGAAATAAAAAATAAAATAAAATAAAATAAAGGACCAGACTCAGTGAATAATTTCCTACACTCCGTATTATATGGATCAATGAGCAGTGCTGACCAACATATCATTGGGGTCATCAGGTGGAAACCTCCTTTCATCAGTGTTTCATCTAGTTGGGCCCACGACACCTCCAGGAGGCTAGACAATGACCACTGGCGTCCCAGAGTCACCCCCCTAATGCCAGCCAACACTGCCCCTCACACCACAACAACCATAATCTACCTCAGCTTCTCACCAACTGCACACCAGTTACAGCGGGGTGGGGATGCAAACCCTTGTTCGGGTAGGGGTAATGAAAATATAGAGGGTGCCAGAGGTGGAGGAAGGACAAGACACACTAGCAGATTCAGCAGACAAACTCACCTAAACAATCCTATATTCACTAACAATGCCAGCAAAAACAAATCCATACAACTCACTCCAAGCCAACTCACCCAAAATGGCCGCCTGGTTTCAAAAGGATCACATGTGCCAAACCCTCCACTTAAATAGCTTGAACTTCTTCTTTACTTTTTCAAAAGTCTGTTTACCCTAAGTGCCCCCCCCCCTGCTGGGCCCCCAGCTGCTATTGCATCTTCTAATCCAAATCCACCGGCTGGATTTTACTGCTTTATCTGAAACCTCCTGCACTATTTTTCTCGCACTCTGTCCACTTACACCCAGCTCCCTCAACAATGAGACAACAGACTTTGCAACAAATCCTCTACATCCTACTTCCACTGGACAGATTCTAACCTTCCATCCTCGCTGCTCTGCTTCTGCCCCCAACTCCACATATCTAAGCTTTTTCCTTTCATATGCTTCCTCTACTAATTCCTCCCAAGGAACAGTCAGCTCTATGAAATAGACTCTCATTCTACTCCTAGACCACAAGACTATATCAGGCCTTAGGTTTGTAGAGGCTATTTCCTGGGGAACAACAAGCTTATTTCCTAAATCTACCTGCATCTCCCAATCACAAGCATCCTCCAAGCTGCCGTGCCTCCTTATCGTCTTTTTAACTTTCTCCCCCTCTTGAACAAACTGAATTGCAACTCTCTGTACCTTGGACCCTCCTAAGTTTACCTGCCTTCGTTTATCTTCAATACCTGCTGCTAAACTTCTTAATACTTGGTCTTGTCGCCATACCGGCCTTGTGACAGACTAACCTTACAACCTGACAAAATATGCCTTAGAGTTGCAGTACCTGAACATAACGAACATAACGGGTCTCCATTTACCCAGAGTTTTAGGTTCTGGGGAGTTGGCAATACATCATATGTTGCCCCTATCAAAAATCTAATACTCCTTTCCTCCATACTCCACAGTTCTTTCCAACTAAGCTTTTTCTTTTCTACACCTTCCCAATTCACCCACCGTCCCTGCTTAGCCTGAGCCACTGCTTTTGCACCCCTTAACATTTCCTCCTGTCTACGAATCTGCTCAACAACTAGCTTTCTCTTCTCCTTGGGACCTGCTCTACTCCACACTGGTTTGCCGGGGCCAAGCCCCAAGCCTCCCCGGCCTATTTGCACATTACCCACAATCTCTGTGTGTCTCAGAGTTGCTTCTGCCTCCTGAGCTGCCAATCTTGGTTTCCACTTACTCCCCTTGGTTGGGTTTGGAACCACCTTACTGAAAATATATTTATAAAAAGAAAATCCTGAAAATTGTCAACATTAGGGTCATAAAGTGGTATCCAGCAGAGGGCGATGTATGTTAAAATAAATACATTCAAAGATTACAGATATGAATTACTTTTTCATCATAAATGTCAACTCTTTTATGATTTTCATGTGAGTGGTCTTAGAGCTGAACACTCATCCTTTAATCTTGTCTAATTTACAAAAGCTGACAAATCAGCTCAGCTCAGTGAAGTAAAGTGAACAACAACAGTCCTTAAAACGATAACAGTAATAAAGGTGAATGAACATCCAATGCAGAAGTTACTCTGTTTTATTGAGAAAAAAGAATGAATACACTGGTCAACACAATGACAAGCTACTCTGAAGAAAGCTTGTGGCAATAACTATGTTCCGCATGATGGGTGTGCTTACATCAGTAAGTCTTTAGTGGATCAACAGGCTGCTTGATTAATCCGGTCTTTACTCATAAAGTTATGTTCATTAGAGCAAACACAAAGCAAAAAGTCACTTTCAAATAATGAGCCAACATTATTCTGATACAGCAATGCACACTTAATTCTGCCATTGTGTATTGTGCACACGTTACATATAACAGTGAAACTACACGGAGTGAAATAATAAAAGGTGATTTTACCCATTTAAACTACATACAAGCAGTGCAATCTAAATCGGGGTGGGGTCCGTGGCTCAGGCCGAACACGGTGGGTGTTTTATTCAAAGGGCAAAACTAATGAGAGCCTTATTCTGTATATATATTTATTTAAATACTCCATACAAACCTCCTGAATATAAATATCCTTGTCTTTTAAAACTGCACTCACAAGACAAATCCCTTTCCAAACAGGTCACTCTTCCTTCATTCTCACCACCTGTTTATAACGATGTTTCTAATAAGACAAATATAATTAGAATAAAAATAGAAGATTTTTTTTTTTGTCCTTTTTTGGCAAGTCAGGAAGGCAGCCTGGGTGCTGGTCTGTTTCATCCGTATCATCTCACGATCGTGTCTACCTGCATTTGTTTAGTCCGTATAAAAACATGAGCGTGGTATGAGCATCCTTTACTCTTACAAGTTCTCAAAGGCACAGCTCACTCCAAAGGCTGGATGCAGGTCTTTGGCAGGTCCTCTGCAGTTGTCAATACACACAAGAAAAGTATTGTAGAAATGTGCTGAAATTTTGATTAGAAGCCAATTCTTGCTTTGGATTTTATTCCTAATGTACCTGTACTTTTTGGAAAATATGGCCCGTCAACACATCTATTCTGTAATTACATTCATATACATGGTTGGATTTTACTGTTCATGAGCAGATCTCAGATGACTATTCCCTTATTTATGCAAGGAATTCACAGGAAATGATGCAAGCATGTTATCCAGTGCTTTTCCCCCTCTACTACATACATAGTATATCACACGTTGGCTTTTATTGCATGACAGTCAAAGAAACTTTCCATGTCGCGATTAGATCATTACACAGAGGGGATAAAACAAAGCCCAAACTGTCATTTTTGGAGTGAGTTACTTAAAACACAAAATCAAACTGATCCAATCCCCATATAGTGTCTTGGTACTTAGAAGCTTTTCCCAATTCTTTCTTCTCCGTTTGTGGATTGTGCAGTGTTTCCCTATTTTGGCTTATGTCAAATGCACACTGGCCGTAGCACACACTAACATGCAGGCTGGTGAAATGTCAGGTTGAGGGGGGATTTTCGGAGTGTCGCAAAGGTTCCATGTTGTATGATTCCCCCTCAAAGGCAAAATAATGGTGAAAAAAACTCTTCGCTCTGTGTTAGATGATTGGCGCTGATCTGTCATTTGTGACAGTTGGCCTCAGCTTGACTGTGGCAAATGGATTCCCTCCTCTGCAGGAAGGAAAAAAAGGACACATTTACACACCCGATGTAACAACCAACTGGATATCCACCAAACTTTGATTGTTCTTAGAAATTTTTGAAAACTTTGAGTTTATGTTGCTCACCCAAGAAAGGGGACTTTCCCAATCCCATTCACTAAAGACACCTGTCAAAGAAATAAAACAGACATGTGAGGATCCAGAGGACAAAAAGAAATAACACAAACACAAAGACAAAGACTCGTTCCTGTGGATAAGTCAAAGTTGCCAGACTAGTTTGCAAAGATTTCTCATCAGCTGCCCCTCCACCCCTCCCTCCTTTCCAATCACTGCAGCTGAGCTGTGACACGTAGTTTTACAAGTAACTCAAACCGCAGAGTCAGGAATCTAGAAAATCTCGAAAAGCTGGCAACGGGCACGCACTCATCTCTGTCATTTACCCGAGGAGATGTTAACCTTACTGCTAAGAGAACGTAGGGGACTATCATAAGGAAGAACCTTGATTAAACACCTGATCTTTGCACCCGGTGGTATATTAAGGCCATATAAAATGATAAAATAAAACACAACACAGCTGTAAAGATAGTTTTGGAGCACTAGATCTTCTACTTTGCACATCAGAAGAAATCTTGATAAACTACATTTGTTTTTTTTAGTTTTTTTTTAGTGTATGTACATGTTGTTTTAATTTTTGATCAGATCAGATCCACTTAAACTAAGAGACACTCAATTTACTCTGCAGGTATGCCTGATAAAGGATAAAGAGCTGATAAAGAATGGCTACAGTATCTTCAGATGATCTGATAATGATCTGATAATGTGTTTACACTAAGTAACCAGAGAACAAGCATTACTCTACTCTTCCACTAGAGAGCAGACAACACACAGATACACATACAGTTACCAAACGTTGCAGGTGTATTCAACCAAATTGTGACGGTGCAGACTGTTGTCTGTACGATGTAAGCATCGTAGTGGTGTCACATTGAGTTCTGATACTCTTTCTTAATTTACAAGCAATCTTCCTTAAATGTGAGTACAGTGACCTGCTGAAAGCTTCAGTCAATACACAACTAAAACAAGCCCTGAGCCTAGCTGTCATGCAACATTTCCAAATACTTAGAGCATAATCAGCTGCCCTCAAGCAACCGATCTTTGCTAAGCTGAGTATCCCTCCGGTGAATGAAATCCAACACAACCTTGGCAGAAAATCACTCACAGCAACTACAGCACAACCCTAAAGGTTAACTTAAAGGTTAAAATTTGATCACTAACTTCACGTATTTGGTAAGCAGACAGATCTGCTTTGTGATATTTGTAACATAATGAAGGTAGTCAAATGCAGCCGTTGTCATTGCTTTTAACCCGTGCTTCTTTGCTATTTATGGTTTTTGGTGTTTTGTTCTTTTCTTGTTTTGTTATGAAGCCAGTTATTGTCGGCCCTTCCTGGCTCCAGCTAACTTTCCATCAATCAGCATTTGATCATTGTGTGGTGTTATCTCCGGGGGATATGCACTGTGCACAATTTTTGGAGGACTGCATGTCTGTGCGTCTGTGTTGACAACCTCAGAGAAGGTATTTAACAGCCCTTAGAGTGAAGGATTTAAATTTGAATGATGTCAAAGAGGCTGAACTCTGGGAACTCAAGTCCCCAGAGCAATAGTAACAAAGTTCACCCTTGCACCACAGTCACAACAACAAACAGAGAGCAAAGTCAGCCTCCTGTAGTTTCCTGGAAAAATTGTCTTGGAAATCAAACCACTCATTATTACTGTTTAATCCAAGTTGGATTACTTTCTCAAAAAAAGAGTGTAAAACTGTGAGAGTATTGGGATGGGAGGTGTATCTGGAAGGTAAATCCCCCACTGAAGTTTCCTGGAGAAACCCTGAGGCAGCAGATACAGAGGACAGTGCGGACAGTACAGTAAGAAGTGTGCCCAGGCTTGTCTGCTGGCTGGACTGATAATTCACCAGATGACACCGCTTAACGATAAAGGGAATTTGTGTCTGTACCCTCTTGTCCTTAACGCCTCCCTCTGTAACTCTGCTTATACTCTAGTCTTTCCATTTTTCGAACTAAATCTACCAGGGGGACATTTTTTCAAACTCTTCTGAAAAACGTAGGACTGAAAACTCTCTTCTGCTGTTTGTCTTGATATTGTAATTTGTGTCTGCGTAAGTAACAACTGCAGGCGCTTCTGTGGATATAATCACTTCGAAAAATGATACAGGGACTGAGGAGTGTTCCTGGCTGAGCTGTATTTCAAGGGTGTGGAAGGGTGACTATGTATCTAAGAGCTGTTGATAAGAAATAATTAGTCAGACTTAAAGTTCAACCTGTGTGATGAAATTTCGTGGTGTGGGCGTGCCGCATGTGACAACTCAGCTCATGCACACATTTCATCACGATACATGGGACCTTTCCTATTCTAGAACATGCGATGGCCATCCTCACAGGCAGCCAGACAGCGTATCTTCCCAGCATAGCTACCGTCCTGTGCTATTGCTCACAACTGCAACCAGGGCGCAAGCGCCGAGCCTTGGAACACATCCAGAGTTGACTCTATAAAGTTAGCTTTGATAGAAGAAACTTAACTCCACAGATGATAGTAAATAAGACATCATGCGTGAGATAAGTGGCCACAGTTAGCTCTGTATCTGTGATAACAACAGGACAAAGAGAAACACCAACATTCAGACAGCTAATGATCTAATCAATTTAGAACACAGCTGAACTGTATGAAAATGGACAAAACATGTATCCTGGAGGAGAGGCTAACGAGAGCTCAATGTCACGACTTGTGGTTTTTGTGTCAACCAGCACCTCTTACTTTGGTTTATAACCAAATATAGGCAAAATAAATCACTTCCCTATCACCATCAGCTTCACTTTGTGCAGGTGCTTATTGATGAATGCCAGCACCACACAGAAATCATCAGGCATACATCACTTACTAAACCAAATGTTTTTTGCAAAGTCCAAAATGTTGGGTTAACTACATTCACATCTTCTGCACAATAAAGGATCTTGTAACAGTAATTTGTACAATTTGAGCACGTCGGCATATGTCACAGGCCCAAACCCTCAGCCTGAAGCCCGTCTTTTACTTAGCTTTTTTTTAATTTGTCCTGATTATTCTCACTAAGGCACACATTTGCGAATGTGGGTTAGAAATTTACGCGACATATTGACCACTATACTTACAATTCCTGTGAATGAAAAAAGAAACCTTACTGTCATTTACAACAGTAAGAAATACCACCTGGTTGTTCAGGTTGCCATAAATCTGTGTGGTTCAACCCATCTTAAGCCAAACCCTCAATACTGACCGTGTTCTGTGATGAAGGTGTTAACGGTACGACTGGACTAGAGGGGGCGTCGTCGCTGTAGTCTGGCGGTGGCAGCAACACAGGCTCCTGCTCGTCCTGCTCCGGCAGACTGCCCACACTCCGTCTCCGCACTGGCGTGCTCAGATTGCTGCTGAAACACATGAAAATGGAGCCTTGGCTATCAAACGCTAGTTGCGAAACAACTCCATAGATTCAGCCTCTGATGTGATGTGAGGTCATGTTTTCTTACCTATTTGATATCGCTGAGTCAGAGTAAGGTCTGCAGTAAGATGAGGGAAACCAGCCCCGTCTGATCATAGAAGCAGACACCACAACATCAGGCACGTCAGGCAACAATTTCACGTAAGGGGTTCTATCATCTTTTTTTGTTGTCCACAGAAAAATGACTAATTCTTGTTACCGAGGGACTAACAACTCTTTCAGGGGTCTATTTTGAATATATAAAATGTGCACAGATTGATCAGTAAAACGTAAAAAATAGAAACAAAGTAAATAATCCAATAATTCCATTGTCTAAAGTAATATAGCTCTCCATCTTTAATAGATTATGTACATCAATATGTCCTTTGATAGTAATAAAAAGTCGAAAGTCTATTCTACTAATAAGGCAATGGTTTTTTTTGAGCTTTTGAGAGAGCGAATGATTTATTTTTTCAGTATTTGTGAACTATAATGGTTGAAAAATCCCTGCTGCTCACAAAACACTTAAATGAGACGCACATATCAGTAACAAAATATATGAAAGAGACATTTTGTTAACACAGACTCAGAAAACGTCTCCAGGTCACATACAGAGGAAAACATGGGTTATGAGAGCAGTGCATTGGATGTGTTGCTTGGTAACAGAATGTACTGCGATTTATCCAAATATGTCTTCTTCAAGAAAAATCCTCCACTCACTACTGAGGTACAAAAAGCCACTTAATGACACTCACAGAGAGCAATCAAGGCTTTTGTTCATTTCTTTCAACGTAGGAATGACACAAGGAGCGTGATGCATTGAGTCTGATTTAGCAAGGAGCTGAAGATGATTAGTTACACAACTTGAAGGCTACCTTAGGGATCTATGCTGCTGAAGCCACATGTTAAAAAAAATACAATAAGCTATTAGTAAACATTTTCAAAGCTGTGTAAATATGACCCAGAAAGATGAAAAGGTGCTTTTTTTTTCTTGTAAAGGAGAATATTTAGCAAGGAAGAATCTGAATTAGTGCATATTAGTTTCCCTTCATGTTCATTTCAGTGAGTGAAAAACAAAGCACCAGATGTCCCCTGTTTGCGTGCATGCACCTGGATTTCCTGCATATGTGTGTGTGGTGTTTCTGAGAGGGAGCGATCGAGCTTTACGACCGTCGTGTTGAACATACCTGGCATACTCCGTGTTCCTAAGCATGATGCATTAGCGCAGCGGAACATAAAATAAAAAGGCAGAAACTTGTTCTGCCACTTGAGTTATGCGAACAACGTCTGCAAGTTAATACAACTGCATACTTATTGGAAGGAAAGTTCTTTTCCATAATGGTGGGTGTGCAAACCCTTGTGCTGTTGTAAAATTTTTGGAATTATCAGGAACTCTGAACACATTGATTGCATGATAACTTGTCCTGAGCTTCAGGTAACACATTGCTGCCCTTACATACTCCTGTAAAATATCATGAAACTGGTTCGAAACGATTGTTCCTGCAGCGTTTGCTGGAGGGAGCACCATGGTTTGATCCTTCATGGTTTGATGCTCCCTCCACCGTGCTTCGCAGTTCACAGAAGAAACCCTGTGTGTGTGTGTGTGTGTGCGTCGGTGTCTTTCTTCCCCCAATTTCGAATTTTGAAAAAAATATCTTCAGGATTACTTATTTTTTCAAGCCTGGACTGTGAGTGAGTACACTTTGTATGAATGAATGAAAACACATACACTAATTAAGACTATGACAACGCAGTTGTTCTTGCAACTGTGCTTAGGTCAAAATTATGCAAATGTGCTGGATGGATTTCACTGTAACTAATTTTGCATGTTTAAATACACAACTTCTCCTGTAAGCCTTAAAAAGCACTCAATAAATACAAAAAAAAAAGGAACTAAATAGTAAACACTTACTGCTGAGTCTTCTCCAGCTCTCCGTACAGCCAACCGTCTTTCTCCTCCTGGATGAGCAGACTGATGATGTCACCGTCATCAAAGCTGAGGAGTGTGTCGTTGTTGCCCGCGGTGTGGGGGAAGATGGTCCTGACCTTGGACTTCCTGCCCACATTGAGACCAGATGACTGGGATGTGGATCTGGACAAACTCCCCTCTCCAAGACTGCCCTGATCTGGAGGCAGATGAGGTTCACAAAACAGAGATCATGTGATTATGTCGGTTACCTGTCAAGGCTTAAAAATGGAGGAATAAGTTAGCATTTGAAGAAACAAGTATATGTATTTTTCCTTTTCGAACTGTTAACGTGAAATCAAACACAGCAACTGGCAACGACGCTGCCCCTGTCAGAAAGATGTCTGCGTCACTCTTTCAGTTTTGCTGAACCATGGATGGGTTATACATCGCATGAAAAAGGCCCCAATCATTTGTGGGAGCCTATAACTCATTCATGTATTTCAGAAAAAAGCCACCAGTACCTGAGTTGCGATCTGAGGAGGTCAGCGGAAACCTGGGCTCAGGGTTAAACATATTGGCCAGCGGACTGATCTGAGCCTTTAGTTGTGGTGCTGGAGGAGGCACCGAAGACCTCACGTTGTTCTGAGGAATAGGGGGCGTGGGTCAGCAGGTGCACAAGCATGACAATATGAGCTGTCGAAATCTGAATGTTATCAAGCAATTTGGATGAATAAAATAATATGAAAGAAGGAAATCATGACGGTAAATTAAACTTCCTCCTCCACAGCAATAGTGGACTTTGACACATTGTGACAACAACAGCACATGCAGGATTTCCTGTGGCTGGTAGCCAGGTAATAATGCCCTATGACTTCATCTGGTACAACAGATATCAGGATTATAGGTAGATAAAGTACAAGTGTCAACAAGGCAAGATAAAACTTGTTTTTTTTTCAACATGCTTTCTTCTAGTCATGTACTACTCAGTTTCCGTCATCCATAGATCTTTTCTAAAGATTCTCACAAGAGTCAAAAAATAAACCATCCTGAAGTCTTTGCCTTTCACACACAAGTCATTATGATGCCACTTTTACTCTTCAGTTAATCCAAATCTAACCAAACAAACTCACCCTGTTGTGGTGTTCAACCAGCGGTGATTGTTCCGGAGTGGTGGACAGGCCGTCTATCATGGACGCCACCGTGTCCGGCACTTTGGTGATGTCGCTGCATTTTTCCTGCCAGGTGGGCAGCTTAGCAGACAGAATCTCTTTGGCCTGAAAAACACCAGAGGGTTATGAGAGCCTGGTTTGAAAAGACAGCGCACATGAGAGGGTTGTGGCTGTGCCGTCTCCGGCCTTGCTCACCTTCTCGTAGAAGTTGCTAAATTGGTAAGAGAACATGCAGTGTTTGTCTGCCAGGAAACAGAAGCGTCTCTTTTCTTCGAATAAGGCCTCTCTGCAGCCGTCGGCGATGAACTTCTGCATGTCCATCTGGCGGCATGAGATGGTCTCCAAATACTACAGACAGAGGTAAGAGGACAGCAAAAATGCCACAGAAATATTACTCATTCAATTATTAACAATACCAGTATCATGAGTGATGGATTGTACTGCAATGCATTTAGTTTAGTTTCAACAAGTATACGCCAACAGCACCAAAATAAGCATGGTTGTGACTGCTCTAGTCAGAGCGAGGTGATTTAATCTGTGTTCCATCAGGCTCATTTAAAAGTACAAAAGGGAACCTTTTTAAAACGCTGTTATTATTTTTTTCTTTTCCCAATGCTGGGTTTACTTCCTCTTTTCAATAATCTTCTTGTCCAATGTATTTTCATCAGTTTTTCTCTATTCCACTTTTGATGATGAATTTGTTTTATCTTATTTAGTTCCTTCTGGTTGACAACCAGTTGCACACACCTGTTTAAGTCAACAACTTGGACATAAACGGTTGCCCTGGTGTATTTAGTGCAAGGCTTTGGCTTAACGTTGAGATGTTATCAGCCTCCATGAAAAGAAATGTTTTAAAATCCTTGCTCTTTGATTTTACTGGGTACTTCCGCAAACATGAGGTATTCTATTGCTCTTGTGAGTGTATTTTCCGCTGAGGGATTGTGCTTCTTTCCCATGCTGACCAACCTGAGAGAGGTGAAAACAGGCTCTTGAAGGCTCCCTCTGAGTAAAAACAAACTCAGTGGGGTACAACCTAATATCTACCTATGTGCTCAGGCCAAATTCACAAATCAAGGCACTGATGAGCTTTGTAATCAGAGTCTCTACGCTTAAGTTTGTTTGGGTTTCCTGCTGCTCCTGAATCAATCTTTGCCCAGTGGGAGACCAAATCAGACGGCAGAAAGATGCATCTTAGCCACTGAGAAAAATTGCATTCTGCAGATGAGCAAGTGAACCTGACATAAGGAGTCCCAAATCTTTTAAAATTACTTCTAAATCTTCCCTTTATTAATTTTTTTTTCTCTGTGTCCACCCTGCGATCTCTCTCATTTTCCCCAGGTTGTCATGGTGATGGGAAAGCAGCCTGTCTCTAGGGGATCCATAAAAGCCCCTTTCCAACTGTCTGGTCTCATTTTCTCAGACGCTGAATCAAGTCTCTTCATTTTCCATTTTCACCACAAACAATTGCCCAGACTCTTAGTGAGAGGTGGAAGACGAGACAGACCGTGCTCATTACTGGCAGCTTACTCATGCCCTACTCTTGATTATTAGAAAGCAGGCATCTTGTAGTCCATTGGTGTCATTTTGATCAGATAATGAAAAAGTGGGGCCCCCAGTTTCAGCTCAGCTTGAGAAACAGGATCCGGCTATCAGACTCCACCCAGAGAGGACTACTTATTATGAAAGTGTTATTCACAAGGTGCCATTCAGCTGCAAAGATAAATAGAAGGCTAACACTTAACACACATGGGATTCTTAGTCTAAACACCAATATCCCAACACACTTTTCGACAGTTCAATTAAAGGATTTGTATAATTCTCTATAAACAAGCCAGGCTTACACACCATTCATCAACAGTGAGGCTGTGAAAACAGTCAATAAATTAAAAGACAGGAGTCATTACTCAGGCCTTGCAGTCCTTCCTTTATCTCACCAAACTGATTTACAAAGCAAATCTCTGTTTCAAATGTTAAGACTGCTCGTCAGGAGAGGACAGCACGACGTAAACAGCAAACAATGTGTGAGATTTTACTTTAACCAATATATACAGAGGGCCACTGAACAGCATGAAACAACCCCACTCATGCGTGGCAATGTAAGCACACACGAGTGCAACTTCAAAGTTTGTGTACCTTTGCTCTCAGAGCAGCGACGCAGCTATGTTTACGATGCGATTTCTGAGATTACTTCCTGTGAGGGGCACACTGCAGCTCACCCGCAGCTGCTTGTAAATAGCTGTTATGCTTGTGCTATGTCTTGTGGATAATTGCCAGAAAGCGCACGGTGTTGCAGCAAAAGAACATTCGAATCCCACATCAGCTCAGTGGATGCATTCTTTTATCTGCTTTGTCTTTCCTTTATCAGTTTGCAGCTTAGTTTTCAGTCACAGAAAACACCTTTTCTAATCCACCATAATACACAAATCAACACACGTTTAAAGCAGTATTTTCGCTGCGTCTAAGGGCTCAATGTATAACAAGACTTGAAACAAGTTCTGCGGGGTCACTGTGTGACGTTTATTCTCAAAATGCAGGATGTTTTCTTTTTTTTTTTCTTTTTTAAAAAGACAGAAACTTAGTTAAAAGATGGTTGTCTTGAGGTACACCGCAGATTTCACTGAAATGCTTCTTCGTTTGTTTTATTTTCTCTACAGTCCACATTGTTGCAACAACAGGCATACTTCAGTCAGTAACCCAATTCTGCTCCTGAGCATGTATACCGTTACAAGGACCGTGGTCCAAATAACTGGCCAAGTGGAGCTGGAACTAACCCAATTCAAATGTGCATGACCCCTAGCAGGCTAACCCTAACCCTGACCCTAACCCATACTCTTCCCAAGCATTAGAACATATACATTTAACAGCTTCGTGCTTTGGAAACCCATCCAAAATAATTTTGCTGGTAAGGAAAGGCACAGCAGTCGGTTTGGTTTCAATCTCACCTCATTCTCTTTGATGTCATACTTGGATGAGTGTTTTGCATGGCTTTTCCTCCTGAGCTTCTTCAGATCTGTCTGAGAACGCTCCAGGACGTCCTGTTTCACTTTGTGCTCTGACTGATAGCGCTTGAAGGTGACCTACAGACAGACATTTGGCAAGATGACGCATGAGACAGAGAAGAGTGCTGTTTTCAACGAGAAAAAAGTTCCTCAGATACGAAGATGCTGAATTATTGTCAATGTTTGAAACCATATATGGGGACACTTACGTTCATGTACTTAACATCCATCTCTGTCTTCTTCTCCAGCTCTAGAATAACATCTCTGTGAAATATCTTAAACTGCAGGGGGGGAAATATTCACGTTACATTCATTGCAACACACGCAATCTCACATGTGTTTTGCTCCAAGCACAATGTAAAGTTCAGTCACATAAAAGAGTGCAGTGACCTTGTAGAATATATGGTAATGGCTTTCTGATAGGATGACACTGACACCCTAGGGCTTTCTTATCAGCTTATTAGTGTTAAAGATTTACAAGTTTCAGCTTTTTCAAAGATCGTGATTTAACAATCAGACTGATGTGAAATGCTTTGAATGAATACAGCATGTCTATGACATTTTTACCCAAACATTCTTACATGAGACTGATTGTTGCGTTTGAGATGTTGCCATTTTCAAAACGGCGACGCTTGAATTCAACTAAGTTTTTGAAGTGCTGCAGGGCCAGGAATGATGATGGGGCTTTTCTACTCCTGTAAACTTTCTTTCGCCACTTGTTACAATGACGTCAACCTAAAATGAACGGATTGAGCTAGAAAGGTTGTAGAGGTGACATGTCCTTAAAATGACAGTGCTACAAATGGCCACTCTCTTTGTGTTTTGTAAAGATAAGTTGAGCATTCGTGGCCACAAAACAAGTTTTACAAATGTCAGTTGTTCACTCCAAGAAGGTCGATCATCAAGCTCGTGTTGTATCTCACATCCAGCAGAGCAAGCAGCATATCCAACAACCTCGATCATATGATTCATCCAAACATGACTGTTTGGATGCCACACAAAACAGTAGCATATAATGAACAAATTAAGTCAGTGAGTCTTCTGAATATGGTCTATTTCAGGCTGTGTATTAAGCAAAAAAATTATTGCTGATGAAAAAAAAAAGGAAAAAAAAAAGTTTTCCCTGTGATACACTTATCTTGTCAAAGATTATTGACACAATAAATCTTGATGGCTCTCACAGACCATGGTTGTTTTAAAGTTAACACCTTCTCGAGTCTGGAAACACATTTCCCTCCATTTAAGAGTCCATTTAACTCCTCTCTGACTGCTTGTCATCACTTCTCCTCGGCTCATACATCAGCAAAGAGAAAACTGCAGCTGTGTAGTGTTGCTTTTTGCTTTCCCTATAAATTGCTGTTTAGAGGGAAGACTTCTGTGCTGACAGTTTATCCATCCAACGACCAATGCATCAGAAATGACTGCAGCTTTACAATTCCAATCATAGCGGAAACAGACTCAATAAACAGTGTCAGCATTGCAGTTAGGGTTACAGCTATGACATAGAGTATCTTATTACTCTTTAAAGCTACTTACGTTCTGTTCCAGTTCATTATGGACCTTCCGCTGGGCTTCTGAAATCTCCATCAGAACAACACCTGCAAGATACCAGGAACAACCTTTTAGTATTTTGGAAAAAAATATGGATTGAATGTGTTTTATGGTGACATAATAAAACACATGTACACCATGCTGGTGGACATGTTTTTGTTTGTTGTTTTGAGAGCCTGATAGCTGATAGCCAGATAGCTGTTCCTCCCTGTTTCCAGTCTTTAAACCTGGCTGAGCTGCTTGTTGTGGCTTCATATTTATATTTATGACAATGGTGTCCGTTCTTATATGGAAGCTAAACAACTAAAAGCATTAGAAAACCTGAAAGCACAGACTTCACCATGGGTAACAAAAAATGCAAATTATTTTCGTGAAAGGGACCCATAAACAATTCCCATAGAATCAAGCTTTGCATATACTTTTGCAGCCCATATTTTCCAGATGACTTATCTCCTTTAAATATTTGAACAGCTGTCAATAAGTAATCTCTATGAAACGTTCAGGTATTGTGCAGTCGGATACAGAACAGTCTCCATTCACAGACAGGCTACAGCATAGACAGAGCAGCATATGACATGAAACAATAGAAGTGAGTCAATACTGTAAACACAAGTGGGCAGTCATAGCTAAGCAGATTATAGTGCAATCACTATCACAATGGGGCAAAATCTAGACTCATGGCTGACTATAGGACACAATGTTCTGGTGAAACCTGAAAGCTTTTCTTTTTTTCTTTTTAATTCTGAACATTAAATCTGTCACACGTGACAGTGTCAGTGTTTATGGAAAAGAGCAAAAGTTAAAGAGCCACATGTTTCACCCCCATAAAGGTAAAAAAGCAAAAAAAAAAAAAAAAAAGCACAGATGTCATTTACACTTTGTGAATTTATGCGAGTTGCCCTTGCAGGCACACCCCATCTAAGCATTTATGCACACTCGACCCAAAACCTCACATTCCTCCGCGCACGCCTTCATCTAGAGCAAACAAATGTAATGAACCACTGATACGAGGCTGTAATTCTGTGATGCAGCAGGCAGCACCCAGCTATAACAACATTGCCCTCTGAAGGTCACCAGAACGTACTGGTAAAGGCTGCCTTTGTGTTTGAATGTGGGGGTGGCACTGGACCTAGAGCTGTTTGTACAGCCTCGACAACAGACTGACCGGGGTGGAAGGGGAAAGCTGAGAAAGGCTGGGTGGGGGGTTCAAAGAGGCCATTGTACACCTGCAGGTTTCACCTTTGGGGCGTACAAGGTGTGAAAACCTACCCGAGGGAGGGTAAAGGCTACAGAAACTCATCACAAGATGCACAGATCTGTGACCAACTGAGAGGTGTATTGGAGTTGAGAAAGACACAGTTGAACGTTGCTTCTGCTTTTTCTCACAAAGACTAAGTTGTTTTTTTTTGTTTTTTTCAAAAGATACTATTCAAGTTCAACACCCTAAAAAGGAAGCTATTTATCTTCTAATCTCTGTCTTATCTCTAATCTCTGCCTTTCTGTGCCCCCCCCCCCTCACCTTTTGCAGATTTTAAGCAGCATGACGATCACGTCTCCCTTCAGCGATTTCAGATCAACGATATGCTCACACATTTACTTTTAACACAGGTTGACACAAGTTTGAGAAAAGACCATTGTGGAAAACTACACCATCCGTGATTCACATTTGTGGCTAGTGATTCAGTATTATGACTACTCCTTCAGTTTGTATGCCACCTATCCCACTCTCCAAAAATTTACACTGCACTTTCTATTGCAAAAGTTGCACAAACCAACTATATAACAATAACTCTGACCTTTCAATTAAACGCCTGCGCTTGCTAGTGTAAATGTAAAGCTCAGAGGATATGAAGATAAGGGTGATGTCACTTCCTGTCCCCTCCTCACTTCAGGGAGATGGCAGCACTCCCTAAGTCTGATTTTGCCTGAAAAAAGGTTTTTCTTTCTTCACACTGTCGCCAAGTGCTTTTGCTGTTATGTGGCGTAATACAAATACAGTTGAACTGAATCTGATCGTTGTCGGGCACGGCTCAAAGAAAAGGCTGTAACTTACAGATAAAAATACATTTCTTTGAGTGGTGTAATAGCAAAGTTGGGAGTTCAAAACTGGTCCTGTCAAGATCATTTGTTTCCATGTTCTTTGTTGTCTCGAATGCATCTTTTACAAGACTTTTATAAGACAAAGAGCCTGCCTTTTACATTTTCAACAGATGATGTGTTTTATGAGGCAGAAACACCTTGTGCCAACACAAATCCCACCTGTTTGCCGTTAGATTAGGAAAGTGTAAAGTGGCTGGCACAGTTTCCCTTCCGTTCTACCCCTTTGTGTGCCACCCCTTTTCTTTCAACTAATCTTGAACTTGACCATAGTTATCATCTGGTAACACAATTACCTCATTGGGATGCATTGTCGATTATTCATCACGCAGGCCTGCAGTGTCTGTGATAAAACATGGCCACCTCCTACGTGAGTCAGGATCAAATAGAATCTCGATTGTACTCATCCCTGCGTCGTTGGGGAAAAAACTGTTTGGCTATTACCACAGATGAGCTACTCCCTTCGTGTTATCATTATGACGCCACTGTCATCAATGACTGTCACTAACCTCCCTTTGGACCTTCTTATGGCAGATATTGCTCAAAAAGGATTAAGAGCTTAATTACATCTATGTCATCGATTGCGAGGAGAGAAAAAGATCTGGTCTGAAATATCAGTGCCAATGTTAAAACTTAAGTTCTTCACTCTTAAGGTACTAACGGTAGAAAGAGGTAACCACATTTGTGAATCATTGCATAGATTACGATATGAATGAAAGCTGTTAATAAACAGAGCTTGAGGTGAGATCCCCTGACACAACAGATGGCTGGTTTAGCAGATCCATCTGGAAAGTCCTCCTTTAAAAACAGTCCGGAAAGGGTCTGAATCTTACAATAAATATTCTGCTTAGAAAGTGATTGGATAGGGCATTTATCCACTGAAATCACTGCCTTTAACCAGTCAAATGAGCCATGCAGAGCTATATTGAACCTGTCAGTGAATAGGAGCGACCGTTGTTGATTGTCATCACAATTCTGAAGCCATCACTATAGAAGGCTTAATGGTCCAAACATTTGTGTTTTGGCCTCAAATGGATAGCTTGGAGCCTGCCAAGAAGGATTCTCTCATGACTGCGATCGTGTGAATCTCGCATGAATCCAGCTGCTTCCAAAAAGGAGAGAATGTTTAGTATTTAAGTTAAAAAAAAAAAGTCTCATATTGACAAAGAAAATATGGTAGCTTTGCAAACTGCATTTGCTGATGAAGATCTTGTAACATGATCCAAAGAACAACTAATAAAAATGGACGCTGAGGTTAAATTGCTCAGTCAACAAGCACCACCTGAACTGAAACACATACTGTAAAGTTGACTTTTTCGATATAGTCATAGTCTTGCAAATTGCACTGGCTGCAATTTACAGTTTGTACCGATAAAAATCACTACATCCTACACACTGGACTGTTAATGGAGATATGCCATATTTAGAAAGTTCAGCAAGGGAGATCTGATCCAATAAGTTTATTCTTTCTTGCCTCTTGGGCTTTTCCACTGCATTCCTGTTACTTCCTTCTTTCCCACACTGTCAAACCGTCCACTTTCTGGTCCAATGGTCTTCCTGCCTCCTTTCTCACCCAGACAATCGGCCCCTTTTTTCGTTCTTTTTTTAAATCTCATTTTTTCCCATCGTTCTCCTTCAAGACCCTGCATTGCGCATTCCACCACCTCCCCAACTCAATCTTCTCCAGCTGCCGAAGATGACGCGTCAACAGATGCCCAGCACCAGTGTCGGGACTCTGGGCCTTTCTCACCATCTATCGTGTCACGTTCTGCCTCGATGCAGCATCGAGTCTGAACACCAAACTTTATTCCAATTTTTTGTACACCAAACTTTCCCTGATTATTGTGCACCAATGAATCTGCGTCAATCTTTCATTTGATCTCTCCTTATTAAAATGCTCCAAGCCCCTTTGCTCGCACTCTGTAGTCATAACTACCAATTACAAATGCCAATCTTGACAAATGGTCATCAGTTTGTTCCACTAAAGATGAACAAAAGCCACATTTTCGGGGTGGTGCAATCTAATGCTCTTTAGTTTTTCAGAGCACGTTGTCTTTCAGCATATCAACTGTGTTTGGCTGTGACAGTGGCCTTACGACAGAGTAATGGCCTGCTATAATAAACAGCACATAACATAATATAATGTCCAAACACACACAACAAGCTGCAACCCTGAGCATCACTTAAATGTCACTACATATAATGCAGGATGGGTCTCCAATAGCTTTGAGGTCTTTAGAGGAGAGGCTCAGATGAGCTGGTTGCCATCTTGTAAGAAGATGGTCTTAATGTGTGTATTCAGCAAATAGGGCTTCTTGCTGTATATAATAAGGAGTAAAGCTGATACCATTTCAGGATCAGAACAATGTTGCTTTTTGGATCCTTTTTACCACTTTTTAACCACTTTTCTGTATGTTTGGTTAGCTTAGAAAAATACAATGCTCAGAAGAAAAAAACTAGGGAAGCATTATGCTGATATTCAACCTATTCTTCGGAGTGAAAAGTAAGCATTTCAAGTTTCCGCAAAGCCCAGATTCGAATCATTTGAACAGTTCTTCACCTCTGAGATAGGAATACGACATTATTTGGTTTTCAGTGACCTGCAGCAATATTTGACATTGACAGAAAAAGCTAAGACGACGTGCCTAAGACCCACAGCATATTGTACATTAGGAAGGCTTGAAAATATCTGGTTAAGCTTGGGGAAAAAAGTCATGCTCTAGTTAAAAACAACAGTAAACTCGGGATTTGTTTCTTTACAATTATTAGCAGGGATTAGCAGGAATGTAAAATGCCATCATTTTGACAAACTGTGACTTTAGAGATATGGCTGTCAGGAAAGACAGTTTGCCTATCATAAATATGCTGATGGAATAGGGAATACTGTGTATTCCACCCCAGTTCTGTCAGATAGCTGTAATCCAGTTATTTGAAATTACATCTAGCCTTATCAATCATAACATAAATCTGTCCACAGAAAATCAGTTACAAAAGCTATCAGCGGGAAACACTCAGCAGTCTTTCTATTCTCCTGAGAGTAAAAAATCACTCTGGTTGACATTACCTCTTTTTCTTTTTCTTTTTCTTTTTTTTTTAGTAGACAGTGTACTTAAATTTTTCAAACAACAACTTCAGCTGAGGCTTAACAAACAGTGCAGAGAAAAGGTGGAAGGGGTGCGGTTCATGCTATTCATTCCCTACTAACATTTTCAGGCCTTCAGTAACTGCTGCACTGCAAAGTGGAAGAGCAACTCCTTGAGGAGTTTACAAATTCTAAATACACAAGGTCACAAGGTTTTACTTGTGTGAAAAAAGAATTAATGAAACATTTGTCTGTGGCCTCTTTTCAAAGGTAAAGCCGTAAAGTTAGCAAACCATCTGCAAACGGGAAAGCTGCACATATCTTTGTTATGATAGCATACATTAGCCGCCGTGAGACTCGGTTTTTCACTTTTAACTTGTTCCAATAATCGAAACTAAACTAAATGAATTCTCTTGTATCAGTTAAACAAAATACATTTTCAGACCAGCTGACAGTGGAAAAGTGCACTGGTGATCACACAGGAAGGAGGTTTGGGACGTGGGAGACAGTCTCATTCTGGGGGATGGTCCTTATCTAACTTACCTAACTTATCCACATTATCCCTCTGATAAAGTAAATGACCTGGGAATAATAGCACTGCTTTTTCTGACGTTGATAAAAGTGACTAAGTAGCAAACCAAACACAGACACACCTTATGTGCATTAGCTCATCTGTGTGTAGTACTTAGCTTTGCTTAAGGCAACTGAAAAAAGGTATTTTCCCATTACTGGTATACTTCCATTTCAATCATGGCAACAATCTTAAATAAAAAGGATCTGAGTCTAAGTAAACGCCTCAGGTAGCTTTCCGCAAGTAGACTACCTGCCAACCTTTGTGACGCTAGTGCTTTTGCGCCACACCATTCGTGGAGAGAGAGAAAGAAAAACAATCTGTCACTTTAGAGAAAAATCTTTACAGCTGTCTGTAGCAGAAAACTGCACAGTCATACAACCGGTTTGTCATTTCTGAAAGTTTTAAGCAGATTTAAGGAGGCTCTATTAAACTGTGCACCTTAATTAAATATTCTACTATCAGAGATGGTTAAACTGTCACTCGAGGCCACGATTAACCATCACAAATTGAGTAAAAGTCGCTGCTTTCCTGTTTTCCTGAGATTGGACAGGCAGACAGATGATCAGAGAATGGGTGGATCAGTGGGAAGACAGACTCTTCTGTCTATCTGTTTGTTCAGCGTGTTTGCAAGTTTGTACGCAGCACTGGGTGAGAGAATTCACACTGTCTTGTCGTCTGTTCTGGGCGGGCAAGGAATAACTACGGAGCCTTGAGTTCAAGACTTCACATGCCCCTTGATATTGTGACAGGTGTTCAAGACTGGTGTCAAATAAGGTTTCCAAATGAGAAAAAGATTCACACATGCAGATACATTAGCACTTGCTGAACAGAGGAGAGCACAGGGTCCAGTCTAAAAGACATGCTGCAAGTGATAACAAATTTCCAACACGCGTAGGTCACGCATTACCTACTGTGGGAATGTAATGTCTTTCAATTTTAAGCAACAACTTCCTTCACTGTCTTGACTGTAGGAGTGACAAGACCCTATGTCGGACTTGTCTAGTTTTAATAAGCCAAACTAGATGCGCATTGACAAAACTGCTGCTGATGACGACGTCCAACATGCTCGGAAAAAAATGCAAAGACAACACATATCATTTAATGAAGCGATGAAATGCTGCTTGTTCACTGATGGGTGCGGCTAAACAAACTTGATTGAGGTTTCATAACAGCACAGGACGGAATGTCTCTCATCACACTGAAAGTTTTAATGCCAGACAAATACTGAGAGTCAAATCTCGATGTGAAAATAAAGTTTTTTTTTGTTGTTTGTTTTAACTACATTGCAGCTAAATTGATCTCCTACCTAATATGGTGTTGAACATAATTCTAAGTAAGTTTTTCTTCAATGAAATCAAATATACCTGTATTGTTCTGTGATACTTTGCTATGTGCTTTTAGAATTATGAGATTTTCAGACACTGCACTGATCGGTCATGCTGTCCTGGTGCTTTGTTGCCCTCCTCACTGCTTTGTTTAGATTTTAACAGAACGTGACAGGCAACAAAATCCCTTCGTCTAACATTTCGGGAAGTTTTTTCAGATAAAACATAATGGTATTATTTTCCCCTTTTGAGCTGACCTGCTCTTCTTTCCTGCCTGTTTACATATAGCTCAGCTTACAAGAGTCCAATTAGTAAAACCCATGCATTAGGAGTGATGCAGCAGAATCCAGAAAGCAGCGTGATGAACGGTAATAGTGCATAATTATGAACCCCTAAAAACAGTAGGCCTGCTCTGAATTTTAGCTCAGATAGAATAATTGGAGATGACTCACAGGACGAGTCAAACACAGAAGCAGCTTCTGAGAGGAGACAGAGGAAGCACTTCAATCAGGGTTAGCAAAATGATAATTCATTTTTACTGCTACTGTGCCTTGAGAGCTTAATTATTGTTTGTTTTTCCCCCCAGATGTCTGAGTAATTGATTTGCTTTCGGGAGGTGAAATACGTCACAATGTTGAGGTTGGATGAAAGCAGCACTTTGACTGTGCCCAGCTTTCATTATCACTGGATATTTTGGTGAAAGAAAGCAGCTAATTTCAGTAAAACTGCTAATTTGATTTATTTTTTTTGAGAGCTCTGTCATTAAGCATACCCTCTGTTATCATCTATTTTACTCTAAACAGGACAGTAATTTACTGAACTAACATAAGGCTGTATTTAAGAAGACCTCGTGAGAAAAATGTTTACTGACATAGTCAGACTTCTTTTTGCAACCAGAGGGGCTACTGCCTGCTGACCATTAGAAGGACTGCAGGTTCAGTGATGCCAGTGAGGAAGAACCTTGAAAAGATTACATCCATCTTTTATATACCCTGCTATGGCAGTGCATTAACATGTATACACAGACATGACCGTATGCAAAGAGAAAAAGGGAAATTCCCATTATATCAAATGACTCTTTCATGCATATTTAAGCATAGGTGTAAGTTAGAGGTTATTGTTTCTTTTAAAGCTCTACCCTCTCGCAGCATTGGCATTTTGGCATAGTTATCAGCAAGACCCCCCTTGAGATTTTGCTCACTGCAGGTAAACTGAAACTGGATTTGCATGAAACTCACCAAGCTCTCTGGAGACCGGAGACACAAAAGCACTTTCTCCAATCTTCGACACCGCATCAAAGTAGGCTTTTCCAGCAAGAGTCATTGCTGGGGAGCAAAAGAAAGAGACAAACATCCCTGAGTTTAAGAAGACTCCCGGGATCATTTGCATTTCTGGTTAAGTATGTGAAGTGGTACTACTGTAATGCCAAGTATGTGAGCCACTTTTAGCATTGAGGTGCTGCAAAAATAACTATATGTAGCCTCCTCTTTTAACTAGGGTGAAGGTGAAAACTGTGTTTACCTGTGACTGATTTTTCATAGCTCTTCCCGAGGTTGACTAGGTTCCTCAGACCTGGGTTTAACTGCTCCATCACATTCTGGAACAAAGAGAAGAGAGATATGACTGGAGAAGAGCGCAAGAAAAACAACCATACAATCTCCCAGTTCTTTCCACTTTTGGTTACGAACAAACCTGCAATTTTATTAAAGAACAGCGAGACCTTGCCACGCATAATAAAACTCGAGGCTATTTTAGTTGGCGTGGGAGGAGAAAACATGAAAGCAAGTGTAAGTGTTTGCACTGTTGCTCTATAAATATGACCACATGAGAACAATAAAAACTTTCAATCTTTAACTTGACCTCTCACGTATGCAGTGCAACTCCCTAAAAAGAGCGAAGTCCCACACAAAGTCGGAGCTATTTGCAGCCTGTACCACATCACTCCCCAGCCACCTCCTTCTCACTTTATTGAAAAGTCTCAACAATCCAGTGCTGCCCCCCCCCCCCCTCCCATATACACTTCCATTCCCCTGGCACACCCTCAATAGAACAATGAAGGGGGCAGGTATGAAAAAAGAAAAAGAAAAAACAGAGGGGAGGGAAACAGGTTCCTTGATTTCTTTTTCTCTTCCTCCCAGCTGAAACTGACAGATTGCAACCCCACAGGTGTGACTCTGAGACGCTGACGTTGTATCTCTACCCCTGAGAGGACATTCCACTGGCAGAAGAGAGAAAGTTGAACTAGAACCCTACCATCCATCCAGTAAAATAACCTTCTAACCATTATCAGTCACTTTACATCCATGTTTTGAATAATGTGACACTCTCTCGCCGAAATGACAAGCACAGGCACACAGCTTATCGCATGTGAGAGGCAGAGGTGTAAAATTGATTAGATTAATTCCCATGACAAAGCAAAGATTACCCTAATGATCAAACGACTGGTTAGATGACTTAAAGTGTGTTGATGAACAAGAGCAGGTTGACCGACAGGCTGGGACAACTTGCCTTTCCCTCATCCCATCACAGACACCGAGTGGCTTTAAAAACATTTATGTATAATAAAAAAAAAAAACAGGGTGTTGCCTTGATGTTGGTTTTGATTTCGCACCCATCTGAACTACAGTTTCAGCCGTCCCTGTTAAACATGTTTTTACAAGCAAACTATGGGATCCTGTGTTCAGAAGAGTCCAAAACTTCGATAAAATGCGACACTTTACCATCAAATTAAAAGCACACGCAAGGCAACTTTTACCTCCAGAGATTGTCACTGAGCTCTGATCCCCAAACACGCTTAACTGCAAATAATTCTATCCCCTTCTCACGCTTCATTTCTTTCTAACAATATCACAAATGTCATTGATTTCTTTACTTTCCAGATGTATGACTCACCTTGTATGTACTTTCAGTCAGCCTGCTCACACCATCGGGAGTCCGAGACATGATGGCAGGTTGTTTCTCAAGACCAGATAGTTGCGGGGGTGAAAAAAGAAAAGAAAATATATATCAAAATGATGTCTGGAAATCCAGATTTTTTTACTCCACAAGCCAAAAAATAAATCCAAAAGTCGGTTGTGGTCCCTGTCTGCACCTGGACCCCGTGCATGTGGGCAGAGAGACGCTCAGATGCCGTGTGCGGCGGACTCGCTCACTGGGACTCAGAGACGCTTCCCAGTGCGTTTAGGGTCGGGAGCGCGCGGGTGAGGGGAGGGCGCTGTGTGACGTAACGAAAGGTGTGACACAAAGTAAAGTTATCAACAGAACTCCATGAAATGCTCGTGAGACGGCAACTCTTGTGAAAAGAAACAAAAAAAGCCCGACTGACTTACGAAGCCTGGACGCGTTTTCACGGCAGGCTTCTCTCCGGCGCTCAGGCAGAATACTCCCACCGGCCAAGAGGAGGCGCTACAACACCACTATTCGCGCAGCTACGTATGCGGTGGTGAAACTTGCATCTAAAAGTATAGTTACAAGTGAGAGGGATGCATTCAAAGTTTCGCATTGTTTGCAAGTAAATGTTAGAAAATGAATTCCCAAGGGGAACAGCCCCATTATAAGTGTGAAGATAAAGGATTGTTATTCCTGATTGAAGGATTAACATAGCAGCCTATGAACTTATTACACCCCACATATACGATGCATTGTATAAAAAAAATCCGTCAAACACTCTAGAGCGCATAGCAACGGATTACATCTAAAGGAGACGATAGATTAGATTATACACTTGTTACACTGTCACTGATAAGGCTTTTTAATTTAAAATGCATCTGTAAACGTCTCACCCAGCATGTTTTTGTGACGTTCATTTATTTGACAGTGTGACAATGTGAAAATGGTGCTGATGTTGTTGATGCTGAGTGACTTCAATAATCCTTGTTTCTATCTAATGATGATGATTCATTGATAATGGAGTTTGCATTCTTTTGTTATAATGTGGCCTCAATGTATCTGGGCTTTGATTGAGACGAGACGCGACAAAAAACTTGCATCCTACATGTTGAAGAATACACATCAGGTTTGTACCAATATATGCCTTACAGCATCTCACACTACATTTTCTTTACAACCTAATGAATGCAGTTTATGTGCAGTAACTGAATAGATTTCAGAGAAATCTGAGGCATTACCCTCTGAAATTTCAGTGAAACGGGGGAACAAAGTGTTTTATTAGGAAATTTGAATGAAAGTCTAAGAACCTTAAAGCTATAACTTAAATTAATGTGCTATCCAAAACTGCGTGCATGGTGAAGCAAAGCTTTAAGTGGCTACACTTTGCTGCTTTAACACTGCCTGAAAGAATATATCCAGGCTAGAGTAAAATGTCCCATTTTTCAATTAAGGCGGATCATTTTTGTAACTCGTCCAAGCTTTAAAATGTTTTTGTCCATGGCCTGATGGGGGCAGTCTAGCCCAGCAGCTGGTATGATATATGCAGAGTGAGCTGAAGTTCTGTCCTTGCATTTTCTATCCCTGCTTCATGAGGAGCTGTGACCTGTGGGGCATCCTGAGACAAATGAGACTAACAAGCATGCATGCTCACACTCATATCTATTGTAAATTTGAATTCACAAATTAACCTGATATTTCTGTTTAGAAATGGGATTTGATTAACTTTTCATTTATCATTGATTTGGAAGGGAGTCGGGTTACCCGGGTAAAACCTACAGTGCCACGGGGAGAGCATTCAAAGTCATCACAGAGCAACTGGCCCTAGTGGAGACAGGAACAGTGAGGCAACAGGGCTAAAATCTATACCACTGTGCTGCCTTGGGCCAGGTTCACACTCTCACTGTGAAAGTAAAAAAAAAAAAGTATTCTCCTGTTGTGTACATTTCACATATCAGCATAACCTGGTACCATGTACAGCCAGCACCATGCAGAGATGTTTATGCAGCCATGGCTGGATTGACTCAGTTGGGGCACTTGGAAAAATAAAAAATAGAAGAAGTGATCCCCACTGATACACTTTTCTATTGCATATACATGCCTACAGAATATATTTTTTTCAAATTTACATTTTAGCACTGTATATTTACTCACTCAAGGACATGCTGAACAACCACAAGACGGCAAGTTAATTCTAGCGAAAGAGTCATGGTGTAGCTTAGCAATACACATTTGCAAATACATTTTGGCACCCTCACGGATGATATACTTTGTTTTTAACATGTCCTTCCAATTTTTGGCATTGTGTGGGTTTTAAGTGCATCATTTGCAACCTTAGGAAAAGACTCTTAAGCGCATGAGTAACAGCAGGATCAAAGCAAAAGAGTCAAATCTGCTTAGGTTCACAGGTCTGAGTGGTCACTGCTCACCATTCCTCAGGAGGTTTGCTGGTGTCTTTGACTGAATTCATTACGAAGTGGGGGATGTAGAGCAAAAAAAAGCATTTTATCCCAATCAAAACTAACAAACAACCCAAGCAGAGGATGAGTCATCAACATTTTGCTATCCTTTTACAGGAGATGGCAGGCTCTGAGATAAGATCTATATATGGATTTTTCTTTTGTCATTTTTGCACAGATCTCGGTGTATAAAGTAGATGATGTATTGTGCAAGACATATGAAAACCCTTAAAATGACATAGTTTCAAAACGCACCATAACTTTTCATTTCATCAAGACTTTAGAGTGTCTTTACTTGTATGTTTTCACTGGATTTTGTTTGGTCAGCTCAACACAAGTTAACAAGTTTTTCATAAACAAAATTATTAGAAATTTTACCATAAAAAGTCCATTTGGATAACCAACTAGTTGAGTCATTCTTTGGGTCGTTAGTGATATGTAGACTGACCTCATCAAATTAGCATTTAGGTGACATTTCTCTTTAAAAGAAATAGATGAGATAAATCCGTCAACCTCTGACAGTGTATCTCCCACCATGGACAGGAATGTGACCCATGACAGAGCCTCCTACGTTGTTGTTCCTCAGCCACATGACTGAAACTCATGGTGGCGATTTCAAGCCTTTACGGCTCACATTTGCATGCCCTGAATCCCCCAGGCCAGAGGGAAGCACATTACCTCCTTCCTCCCTCATATTCGTCTACTCCGAATTAGTTTCTACTTGAAGTCCATGAGGGAGAGGACTAGCAGATATGGACAGGTAAATCAAACATCTGGCATATTCACGACATCTGGCATTTAGAAAGGTATTCTTAAAAATTTGTGTTTACAGAAAAAATCTGGCATGGACATTGGTGTTTCTTCTTCTGGTTTTCTCGGCTGTGGCATGGGCCACAGGCCCTTTGACGGATTTGGGTATGTCATCCAGCATCCAGGTGATACTTTCCTTCCAGCTGTCTTGGCTTTATAACTAAGTATTTTGTATCTCCACACCAGAAAATATTGCCGGGAAGCTAGTTTTCTATCAAATGGAGGGAAATGCCACCTATGTGAGAGACACAGGAGAACTGGCGTCGGACGTTCCCACTGAGACAATGTTTGAGCTCTTTGATCCCCAAAAGAACTTCAGCACCGCAAAGTTCACTTATACCTGGGACCTCGGGAATGGGTATAAGTCTTTACAATGTTTGAACATTTCAGAAAAGGTATAGGAATGCGTTTCCCTGTCTGACGCTGTTTTTTTTTGCTTTTGTCTTTTTTTTATATCTTTGATGCAGAGAAGTGATCCAGGGGACTGAGCCGGTTGTCCGCTATCATTACTCAGAGTCAGGAAACTACACACTGCAACTGAAAGTCGGAGTGAATGTGGCCAAATACACACCTCCAATTACTGGGGTCTACTCTATGGAGGTTCAAGTACTTGGTTTGTAGTTTCAAATCAACACATACGCTACCTGCATTGTGTTTGGTCTTTTGCTTATTCTAGTCTTGAAACTGCTTTGTTTCCTTGAAAGAATTGAAAGTGATCAGATGTTTAACTTTCGATAATGTGTCCGGTTTACAATAGTTTTTACGATGCTAAGAAAGCTCCCTCAAAAATGTCATATTTGAGTGTGAGAAATAATCTGTAGGTTACTGTTGTTTGGTGTTCAGTGTTAAATTAATTCTTAAACCTGGGAAGCTTTATGTGGTGTGTGAATGCTTATGAACCCTTTTGGATTTTCTACATTTCTGCCCAAATATGGCTGAAAATATAAGGTTTTATCATTAAAAGTTTGTAAAGAAAAAACACAATAAAACAGTGGAGATTAAAATGTGATACTGATGATTTATCAGTGGAAATGATCCAATATCATGTATCTTTGAGAGTCAGAAGTGAATGAAACCTTGCAGCAGGAACTGCAGCTAAACAGTTCCAGTAGTGGTTGATTGGTCTCGAAGAACAGCTTTGGGGAATTTTTGCCCCACTAGTGTGTTTAATCGTAGCTTTAACTCAGATTAGCCCTGGTGGTTTTCAGGTGCTCCTCTAAAATATCTCTGTGACTTGGCTTTTCCAATACATTAACTCTATTCTTCTTTGGCTTTTCTTTGGTTGAATAACTTCTTTGCTTAGGGCTGTTGTCTTGCTCCATGACCTGCTTTCTCTTGTGATTCAGTTCACAGACATTCTGTCATCTTCCTTGAGAATTGATTAGCATAACTGTGAATTCATTGTTCCACGAATTTTATGCACACCATTGTTGTTGGGTATCCTTATGATGGACTCATTGATTTAATTTGCAGATGCCATCAAAAGCATCGAACTAAAGGGGCCATCAGACTACAAGGTGTCCCAGAACACCAGTTTGGCTTTTCATGTTGATGGAAGGTAAGCTGCGTGTGATTTTAGAAGTTCACTGAAGAGAGGAAAAAGTTACATATTGTAATCGAAATGTGACATATTTGATTAGTGTAAGTGAGCTGCGGTATGGGTGAAAACAAATTCCATCCCATTTTTCTTAATTTTGAGATCAATTTCAGCCTGCTTGACCCACTGCAGCCGAGAAAAGAACATCAAAAATCAATGCTCTGCTCGCCATGTTGTCTTTAGTCCTCCAATGTGGGTGTGCTGGCGTTTCCTCACAAACTGTGTGCCTGACACGAAGGGAGGCTGCACGCTGACCATGCTTTATGAAAACACACTGCGGCTGAACCACACCTTCACCTCTGCTGGCGTCCACTGTCTGGACATCACCATTCGCAATGACATAAGCAAGCTCCAGACCTCCTTCAGCCTCTACGTCAGGAATAGCTGTGAGTTACCACCTCCCCAAACACATCCAAACATTTGCGGGCTAACGCGTTTATTCACAAAGGCTATACTAAAGGTGATGGGAAGAGATTCAATTTTCTTTCTCTTTAAGAAAACAGTCAAATAAATATGTTTTTAATTTCATTTATTCGAATCATTGTTTGAGTCTGTTGAAATTTGTAAATTCCCATGAAATACATATATTTATCTTTTTGGTAGCTTTTGAATCATCTTTATGAAAGGTTCTCTTGGCTCTCCACAGTCACAGAGTAAAGCTTCTGCTTTGATGAAATTTAAACGATTAACAGTTTATCAAGATGAACATGAATCTGTGACCTTCCAGAGGACAGGAAGGTATGGATCTAGCTTCTTAGAGCTTTGGTTGCCTTCAAACAAAATGGTTTTCGAAACCAAGAGAAGTTGTGCTGTGTCACACGGTTTTCCACATAAAATTGACCATGTGCCATCTGGCCACATTAGTTAGTTCCACAGACACAGCCGAGAGCCCAAGCAATTCAGCGAGGAGCGATCTTGACTGGTCCTCACATGTCTACTGTGCTCAATTGATTTGCTATCGCTGTGATCCATTTGATGTTGTGGTCCCACTGAGGCTGAAAATAAACAGCTTTTAATGCTCATTCCTTACTTGCTGAGAGGTAGATGAAGAGTTTGAGTTGTGCTCCTGAGAGCCTGGTGTCCCTCGATCAGGAGCTGAGTCGGACCTGCAGATCAAACAGTTTCTTTCATCATGTCACCCAGACACTAAATGACAGGCTCGTTTACGTGATGCATGTCACCGTAGACCGTCCTCGCTCTGTAACATGTTTTGTGTGTGTTACCTGCAGATAATACCCACTTGTTCTTCATCCTGTCGTGCGCTGCCATCCTCGTAGCGACTTTCTCCTTTATTATAGTCATCGCCTGTCGCCCTCGTCACCACAGCAGATCACAGGTACTGTATGTAGGGCTGTGCGTGTTGCTTATTGTCTTACAGGGAACCATATGTGTAACTCCCACTCACAAATGGGAAGTTTTACTCTGACAAATGATTTTGCATTAAGCTTTGCTCTGATAAGATAGAGGCCTGCACATACAGCAAACATTGATGATATAGAATGTTATTGTCTGGTACGGAATAGAATGGCAAAGAATGGCATGGTAAAGTATAGTCTGAGCTGGGCTCAGCCTTTTAGTGATGATTAAAATGTGCTCCAGATATTGGACTGACTTTCACTGTCTACAAAACTGCATTTCATCTGAAAGCTACTCTGAATCATGCACACGCATGTACTGACTGGTAATTGTCATATTTCAGTTTGCCACGTCCAGCAACGCCATATTTCTCAAAGACCAAGAGTCCGAGGGTCAAAGCAAAATCCTTTTTAAGTTCTCCGCTGGAGAGAGAGAAGAGAGAGAGCCGCTCATCTTGCAGCACGGGACCCAGTACAGCTCCTAATCAAACTGTGGCTAAGCATATGTGTGTGTGTGTATTTGTCTGAAGAAAATGCACAAGTAATAAAGATGGTCAACTTGCATGTCTTTCTTATGCTTTTCTAGACGTGTAAACTTGAACCTAATCTGTGCCCAACTGCTGCTGACCTGTGCCTGCGTGTATCTTTGATGTTTTTGTCACCACCGCTCAGCCAACAAAGAGACTACACTCTGTATTTCCTATGAAATAATGACGACAATGATCTATCCAAGAGTTGCACCGCTCAGGTTGACATTCAAATAGGCTCATGATAAATTCACAGCTCAAGTGAAGGTCATGTTTAAACAATGAGAGTTCATTTATGCATGCTGTGAATGGACCGAACCGTTCATCTATTTATGCTTTTGTTTTTTCAAATTGATGTGGGACTTGCTTGGTTTTTGCCTTCCAGAAAAGAATAAACAACCCAATCTCACAATGGAATGTGTGGTTTCTTCCCTCCGTGCAGTTTTTCTTACTTTATTCCCTACAGAGAAAACTTGTGTTTCCTACATTGCCATGTAAATTGCGAGGAAGAGGGGGGTGGGTGGCAGAAGGCTCTAATGTGGAAACTTTTGTGCAAGAGGTAAAGTTTTATAGTTAGATTTAGACATAAATATATATATAGACCGAATATACATACACATTATTGCATGTTTCTGGGGGGACTGAGCTGATATAAAACATATTTTCCTAAATATATATAAATATATCTATATGTACATTCCCCCAATATACTCCCAATTGAAACATCCTTCTAGGAACTACCACCTTGAAATGTGTCTATTAAGGGTGACAAGATCATCAACAAGTTGCAAACTTGCTCGCTATGCTCTCTTCCACTGCCTCCCCTCCTCTGTAGTCAGGCTTTCTTTCCTGTGTGTTTGTTAAGTACAGAAATGTGATGGTTGTGTAGGTGTCAGGCTGTCAGCTGCTTCCTATCACCACAATGTTCTGTTACATTACCGACTGTATGCTCCCCAAATTATAGGCAAATTTTTTCTGTTTGTCAAGTTTCTAAGAGCCAGTCTATCTTAAATTCAACATTTCTGTTCGATCAGGATCCTCCAGGTTGTCACTGCGTCTATCATGTCCACCAAAAACACTCATCCCTTTGTTTGGTTCTGTTCAGTTGTTTACGCCGATATATGTTCTGAAGCTTGACTAAACTACTTGGCCACATCTTCCATTTGATCTTTGATTGCTGGTCTCCTGCTTATGGATCTCTGAACCAGTTTTACAACAATGCTGAACGGTAGGAGTCTAAAGACTTTTCAGGTGTTACCCAACAGGTTGGAATCTACTGCTTACAATGGCAATGCCAACATGACGAGGCTTAGAAAGTAGTAGAGTCCTTATGTTCATGATGCAATGGCAACAGCTGACAGGCCACAGCAGTTCACCATAGCACTAGTTCAGGCAGGCAGTATAGTCATCAGCAGATTTTATCTCTCGTACAGCACGCTCTTTTAAAACTTCCCTGGCCTGACTACCTTGGCCGCTTCCCCCGCAAGCTGCTTTGCGAACCGCCCACATAATCGGTGTCTCTCTGTCACTGATGCTTTTTCTGGGATTGAAAGGTAAGCCTTAGACAGATGTCAGACTAAAAAAAAGTCTTAAGGGGCCGTTATGCTCGTCCAACCCAAATGCAAAGCAGATCATTTCTTTAATATGTCAGTGATTTACCAGAGATCAAAGATGTGTTGAAACAAAGACGCAAGTTTGTGTCAACACACCGCAGCTTGCAATTTATTGTGCTGTAATCTATAAATTTTTGTCTGTGAATTACAGTCCATGTGAGGACAACATGCTAAATGAGCACAACATGTTCAGACCAATATTATGTATAAGCATGCAGTCACACATACTTGTACAAAGCTTGCACAAATATCTATGCTATGAAAATGGATTGCTGGCTCACAGAATCTATCTGCTGGTGGATTTATTAGAATATCTGAAATCAGGGATCTGTGTGATCTGAATTTCCGTCTACTGAAACAATCTAATAGTGTGGCTAAATTTGCCCCCCCCCTAAAAAATCTAAATGACTTGAAACTGAAACCAAAAACATTATCATGTGTATATACTATTGATATTATCATAATAAACTATAACATACAATAATAAATTATTATTATTGAACATTTCTAATTATTATTAGTCATATATATTATTACATATTATTTTTGTGGAAGAAAATAATTCCACAAAATAATTTTCACTCAAAACAAAATCCTTGAATATTTCTCGACTACACTGATGTTTGTCAGTCTATTTCTTTGTTGTTTAATACCTGGATTGTATTCAATGATAGCTTGCAATGCTGCGGCACCTTTGTTAGAGGTGTCACAGCTGATGAATCCTTGTTGTTAAAGAGGCCGAGGGGAGCTTCAGTTGCTAAAAATACCATCACTTTCATCAGGAGCTAAGATAAGACTGCTGTGGTAGAAATCTGCCGCTGTTTTCAGTGACATGTCAATTAACACGTACCGATGCTCTATGATTTTTTTCCCTGCTCTGAATTAAGCTCTGAAACACTCTTTGTTAACTTATGAGGTTATGGTATGAAACGGTTAAAAAAAATAAAAATCCAGCACATGCAGCACATCGATATGTCTTTGTTTGATCGATGGTGACGTTCATTTCGTTCTGTGCCTCTTTCAATCATTTTGAATAGATACCTCACATTGAAATTTTGACTCAAATGAACCAACTAATAACCGACCAACGTTGCCTTTTCCCACATTTCTACGGCTTGTTGGATCAAAGCATACATTCTGGAATACATAAAAGATGTGGACTTGTCTGAGTTTCTTTTATGTTCACTTTCTCATCATCAGTTTACTTATTGCACTTGTTCCACTCCTCCGTTTCCTCAAGCCACGGATTGTGACAGGATTGGCCCTGTGCATTTAAAAAAAAACAATGCTGATAGTCTCAATCTGGCTCAGAACAGAGCTAATGAAAGCCTAAAACATACAGAAGAATTAGTGTTTTCAGAAAAATTGCACGTCGTGCATGAAGAAAAATGAGCACTTTACGGTATGACGTGAGCATTCTTTGCTCCTACAGTTGATGGAAAAGGTAGCCTGGGTCATTAATCATCAATAAAGGGCACAGTGAGAAAGATGTTACAACATCTTTATAACATCTTTTCAGGAATATACAGTATATATGATATAGGGATCTTTGAAGGCAGGAATATACAGTATACATATATATATATATGTATATATATATACATATACATATATATATATATATATATATATATATATAGATCCCAAAAGATCCCAAAGATCCGTACATCCCAAAGATCCCTACAGACTCTGTGATGGTCACGCCGGTGACACCAAATCTTCAGTCATGTGAAATAAAAATTTTGATAGCTTGATAATAGCTGTTATACCATTTCTAGTTGTTTTTTTTATTGTATAGGCTTCTTTGTTGTTGATATTGCTACAGAATCAAAATAATTTTTAAAAAGTTGCTCTGTAGCCTTACAAAAAGCAGGTATTTTAGGTCCTGTTTGCTTCTAAAGCAGTGAGTATTTGAAGGAGAGTTTGACGTCACCTCTGACCTTTTAGCCTCTCTCATCTGTTAAGCTTCGCTAATGCCACACCTGTTGTTGTTGCTTGACTCCGGCCAGTGGAGTCTACGATCACGCTCAGCCGGTGTTATGAACTACTCATGTCACTCCCGTTTCACCGGCTTAACAGATTCTAAAGGAAAGGTGATTCTGAACTGGCGTGGAACAGTCATTATCCTTAAACAAAGTCTACCCGATATAGACCAAATGATCCGAGATGACCCTGAGTCACACCACTGACCTATTAGTAACCGATGTACAAAGAAAAATAAAGCTGAGAAATAAACACAGTAAGAAATCAATTTAGCAACAGTTGTTTTCTTTATTTTTCTTTAATTTTTCATACATCAACAAAGCAAATCGTTTTCAGCACTTTAAAAAAAAAAAACGCATTTACTGGCACTTAAGCGTTTATAAGAAGGCCTCAGAACAAGGTGGACTATGCCTCAAACACACATTGAACTTAAAAACACAATAAAAACACATTTCCACTGGACAAGGGCAGCGAAAATTCGAAAATCATACAATGAAATCATTTCCGTTCAAAACAGTTGTTTCATGGGTTTTTACGGGGCTACTCCTATGTTTACTGAGCACTTGATGAGACAACGCACAGACATCAATATCACAAATCACTCAGTAAAAATATTTCACAACATCGAAGCTATGAATATATTTTCAAAAGGATTTATCATTTCGACAGTTTTGGTTCGCAAGAAAAAGGCCAGACAAAAAAAGCACTGTGATGGACTAAATAGTATGTATGTATGTACAGTGTGTATGTATGCATGTATACGAGCTGTCACACTAAATCAGCAGAATTTCCAAAACATAATAAGGTGTATTGCACATGTGATCCTAAGTCACTTTCACACAATATCAGAGCCTATATTTTTTCCATCATGATCCCTTTAAAAGGACTGAGCATGTCAGATATTCGATTGACAGTCAAGGATAAGATTTTACATTCGTCAGACCTTTAATCTTTACCATTGACCTTCACACTGCATGCAACACGTGTCAATGGTGAAGCCAGTCTAATGTCTGTGTTGGAGGAGAATAACAACTGTGCGTTTGCGCAGGACCACAGTTCACGACTTCAGAGTTTAATTGTACAGACAGTGACTCATGGGGATGGGTTTGTATCTTACTTCTAATCCCTGTTTGGGGCACTATGGCTGGTGTACTGAACTTAAAAATTCCTCTCTGGCAATTTGCACTTTGGTGTGTTCAAACCAGCCCGGTCTCACTAGAAAACGTGTAATACGTACACTGTCCACCTATCTATAACACTGTATTCTCGCAGTCCATGGTTGTGAATTGTGAGATGGCAACAAATCCCTAGGCTGCTGTTTTCTGTTGGGCAGCGTTCACACTACATGACAGGAGTCGCGACACATTAATATATAAAAATCCGTTAGTCATGACTTCTCAGGTGATTGTAATTATCTCACCATGTCTTTTATAACATGTAAACTTAATTATGAACAATAATTCTAAACCTAACCATCTTTAGCACCTAACCCTAACGTTTTCCTTGAGAGGGCGCCGATGAGAAGCAAAGAGTCGGCAGTTGGGAGTAGAAAGAAGCGAAGTAGAAAAGAATCATGTATGGGAGACGTACGACGTTGGCGTGCAGAAAAATCAAAACTCAAGGACAGTTTGGGTTGTTTTTTTTTAAGTGCAGTTGAATGACATATCAATGAGTTGAGGAATTTTGTTTAGACCGTTCTTTACTTAGTCACTATTTTCTTAATCAAACAATGTGACTCACAGTTCTGTCAGTCTAACCAAAACAACCACAACGAGACAGTAAAATGAGTGATTATGAAAGCAAAGACGGCAACATGGGTCTGTGCGAGCCAGGCGAAGAACTGCTGAGAAGAGATGAAGAACAGTCAATCAGAGCAGAGGTGATGCCCAGGAGGAAGATATCAAATAAGTCTGACACAACTCGTGACACGACTTACCTGCAGGTAAGGTACAAACTACTCATAAACACTTCACACAACCCCACTTTGAAAAATCCAAACTATCACTTTAAGCTGTATCTGTATGCAGAACACAGTAAGGAAAACATGGTGTTAGTACATTTTTAGTGTCTTTATAGTGAAACTGCAATGTTTTAAGCTCTGGATGTGAGCATTTCACCATCTGTCATGAGATTAGGTTTGTTCCAACATGTAATACTCCACCTGGGTTACAAATCCCAGAGACAAAAACACACAGACAAAAAAAAACCTTGTCACACATCTCTTCATAAAAGGAAGCCCACAAAGCTCCTTGCAGTAGCCTTTTTTTGCAGGAAAACATTTCGAATACTGGACAGATGGAAACACAAACTAACAAAATGAGAGGTGCACATGTTAGTTTTATGCGTTGGACAGCCGCTCCAGACACATCTCCAGAGGCCGTTTGAACGCTCCCCTCCCAAAAACTTCAACATTGCTCGCTAGCCAGGGGATCACATTCCCGGGGGTGTAAGAACTGCAGTTTGCCATTGACTGGATCTCGACCGGCTTCAGAATACGGTCCCAAATGTTCACCTGACTCAGTTCGCCCACGAAAGCCTGTCCAGCATCAAAGCGCCCACCTACCACATCCTGTGAGGGCAGTAAAAAGCAGCAGGTAAATATAAAAATCATCAGCAGCAACAGTATCCAAAGTAATTAGCTCTCTGAAGCGGAGGAGGCAGTCAGTGGGAATAAGGAAGTCATTCGACTTCCAGACTTTCTTCATGTGCGTCATTGCCTTGTTATAGTCGTGTAAGAGAATATTCAACACAGTTATGCTGCAGATTGTGAAGCTGTCACGAAATGGAATCTATTGACTTGTATCTCCCACTTTGCAGGTTTATATACATTAAAACAACAACGATCTCATAGGCAGTCTCAGCTATTTGGTGAAACAGTCAAAAAAGGAGTGTTTACTTTTGTTTACAGGTTAAAGAGTCCTTGTTGGTAGGCAGGAGGGTGTGATGCCGCCATCACACACATCACTGCCAACCTAAATGAAACAATCCAACTCAGTACATATAACGTTTTATTTAGTTTTGAACTTCAATTTTGTTTTCGCTCTCTGCTCACTTTCACTTGTACTCACTGACTATTTAAGTTTATACATGAAAACCTTCATGGCCTGGGGCAGGGAAGCATCATGGCTGGTCCTGAAACAAACCCGGTCACAAAGTTCTGAAAGCTCTACTTAGCAGGTGATAATTCCTGCCCAGTTTGCAAAAGACACAAATGTCCTTCTGCGTGTCACAAAAAAAGAGCTCATTCCCCTAGAGCTGCACAAACAAGATGTCCGTTTCATGTTTTGTGTTTATTTCTTGATATACCAACAGGCAGGGCTGAACCATCACCTAGAATTCTTAAACCAGTTCCTTATAATAATGCATGTTTAGTATTAACTTGATAAGAAACAAACAAAAGAAACACTGAGTGTATAAAACAGCTGGATAATAACTGTGACATCACCCATTGATTGTAGACCACTCTGTGTCTAGAACAGACACTGTGTGCGATTGGTGGATCTTACTAGGAACCCATCATAATTCAGACAATTTTGACAATAATTTGAGGAAATTATAATAGCAACGTCATGTTGAGTTGAACTTGAAACTAGCGATGAGATCATAAAGTCGTTCGGAGAACTAAAGCGTCTGATCCAATGCTAAGCTGGGTGCTCTTTTCATGGACTTCTTTACAATCTGACTTCTTTTTTTTTTTTTTTTTTTGTTAACACAGGTGTCACCTCCTGATAGGTGTGAAAAATAATCTAATGCACTAGTATCAGCCAATCTTTCACATACAGTGAGAGAAATGATTTGATAGACCACTATAACACAAAACTGGCACAAAAATAGATGGTGAATTGAACAATCAAAAGAAATTTAAGTCTATCCCTGCTCATCGTTAAAGGAGAACTGCGGTATTTTCAACATTAAGCCTCTTTTCTGAGTCGTCTGCAATGTTTTAGAACCCCCCTCACCGCTATTTTGAATTTTACTGCTGTCTCCGGTATTTGCCTAATTTTGATTCATCTCAACCTACTTCAGAATGGCAAGTCATATGCATGTCCAAAAAGGTCCGTAAAAGCACCATAAACGTCCGTTTTCAAAATCATCAACTCACCGGAGTGGTTACTGGTGTGCACTGGTAATCCATATCAAATTTCGTGGCGAAAAGTTGCTTCTGTCGTGTTTTATTTGACATTTTGTACTGGATGTTCGTTGATATTACTCCGCCACCGCTAAGAAAATAGTCCGAGCATGAACGAGCTGCCAAATAAAACACGACAGAAGCAACTTTTCGCAACGAAATTTGAAATGGATTACCAGTGCACACCAGTAACCACTCCGGTGAGTTGATGATTTTGAAAACGGACGTTTATGGTGCTTTTACGGACCTTTTAGGACATGCACATGACTTGCCATTCTGAAGCAGGTTGAGATGAATCAAAATTAGGCAAATACAGCCTACAGCAGTAAAATTCAAAAAAGCGGTGAGGGGGGTTCTAAAAATTGCAGACGACTCAGAAAAGAGGCTTAATGTTGAAAATACCCCAGTTCTCCTTTAAAGACACCTCAAGAGATTTTACCACGCAGCAGTCGCCCTGACCTGTGACCACACATAACCCATTAAGACAGGATACAGCACATGTTTGTATATCCCTCTCAGACCTGGATGTTTGCATGCTTCTCTCTTTCAAGCCTGATGCAACGTGAGGGAGTGTTATCGTGCATACAGCAACATTTAAGAAAGCTGAGTCTCAAACGCTGCATTGGCCATGCTTCAATCTGCCTTTGAAAATGAGACATAAAGGCTAAAAGTGAAAATTTGATCAGGTTTGTCAGAAAACCCTGGTAAAACTGCTTTGAATTCTTAATTCAAGAGCACCTCGGGTCTTAATAGTTACATGCGCTATTAACACACAGCATGCATACTACCTCCTATTGACAACAGGACATCCGGACAGGAAATCAGGACTTTTAAAGGAATTATCTAAGGATCTCAAAATTTTTGCTAATTTTCCTCAACAAACAGGATTCTACAACCATGGCTGCTGCTGTTGAGCTTTGAGCTAAACGCCAACTTTAATCTTCTAACATGCTTACAAGGATATGCCTCTGTCAGTGTGATGCCGACCTTCTTTGCCGTGGATTAATTGAGCTTTATGGCATGCTAGCACCCGCAACTTACAGTCAAATAGGACAGGAGAGGTATTTGTTTGGTAGCCTCTTGACCTGGTTATGAAAGACAAGCAAATCCCCAGAGTTTCAGTTCATCGTTATGAGGGCATGACTGCCTGTGCCAAAATTCATTGCACTCAAAGCCGTTGTTGTGGAGATATTTCAGTCTGGACCAAGGTGGTGGACCAACCATTGAGGCATAAAACATCAAATCAGTAATGCAATCGCTTGAACCATATGCTGCCTAAACAAAACATTGGGGTTTAACTTTGGTTAGAACTTTTCTTTCACACGCAAACCGTGTGATACATCTTACTCCTGCATTGTGGAGACCTCAGTGACAGTTGTTTTGCTGTTTTGTCATGGCAACACACCTGTGCCTCATTTCTGCTGCTATCAAACTGGTTTACTTGGGATAATGTGAACATGATGCACTGGATAGCTGATGATACAATGTTACCAATGCGGAAGTCATTATCAGTGTAACTCCCTCTAAAGCTGCCTCTTCTTTTGGTAATGACAAAAAAAGCTGGAGTCGTGACTAATACCAGGAAAACACTGACGTTCATCGAGGGTTTTATTGCATGTCCTTACCTGTTCCTGCCCCAGGATGATGACTCCACCAGGTTTGATGGGGTGCCACGCTGCGAGGTTCTCACCAGCTCCCAGCTTCTGCCCATCTTGGTAAGCCTCCCACTGGCCATCCCGTGTGGTCCAGGAGATGCAGATGTGGTGCCACTTACCATCACGTACCTCTAGGGGCAGCTGGGCAACCTTAAGTCAAAGGACACTGTACCTTAGGAATTGTACACTTTATTTTTCAATTAATTTTCATCAAAGAATCACAACAGTCGAATGGCTTGCCTTATCATTAATGAGTAGCTCAATTGGATTATTGCCCCACTCAATCAGCACGATCTCATTTGCTTGGCCTGGCACACCGTAAGAGAAAGGTGTCCCAATGCCAGGGCTGGCGCTGGACTTAATCCACATGCAGATTGTAAAGGCGTACATCTCTGGCAGGCTCTTGGTGAAGCGACCGTACAGGTAGTTGGTCCGCTGCGGAAGGGACAGCTTAAACTGCTCTGGGGACTTGAAGTCTCCTCCCCCTGATATGAGAAAGGTGGAAAAGAATGAGAGGAGATGGGTGCAGAGAAGGAGAGGTGACCCATGAGGCTTCTTTCTTAAACTTGTGACCTCAGGGAAACACCAACATCTTCTCTATTCATGTTTTATACATACAGAGAGATCTGCAGGTCTTTTTAATGTGATGCCCATTACTGTGTCACCCTCTTCCACCCTTGCTGATTCATCCTTGCTCAGGAACACTGTAACTCTTCAGAGTCTTCTGAAATCTTCTGGCATATTCTCTGCTTTAGTGTCGTATAGAAGCCAGCATGTACATGTACTTGAATCGATTTTTTTTCTGTGCTGTACTATATTTCTCCTATTTGCCAACTAATCACACTTATATTGCTGCATACTTTAAACACATCCACCAGTCATCTAAAAAATGTCTCATCTTTACTTTATCTGTACAGCTAAAGTAATGAATATCTGCCAGCATCTCCAGATGAGATGCTTGCTTTCCAATACCTTTCTCCAGCTCACTGATCCTCTCCACCAGTGCATTTAGAGTGCTCTCTGTCTTCAACCTGTAGGCAGCTGTGGCATTGGACAGCATGCTCTTTTCTTCCTCCAAGTTGCTGACTTTCTTTAGGAGCTGTTTCTCCAGCTCCCCCAGCCGACGCTGCAGCAGGTCGCGGAGCTCACTGGGGAACGAGGCGCCAGAAATGTTGGCCCTCATTTGCTGTTGCTACGGAAGGATGAGCAAGAGATCATGAACAGGAAGTTAATCATGGGCACTGAGCATCCTGAGGGCTGAAAGTGATGCCTTACATCACCGTGAAACAGTGACCCTTATGTATGCCATGACAGGCTTATAAAAGCTTATGAATTTACCTCTAAATTTACTTCCATGAGAAACTGGAGCATCTTATTATTAGTGTTGACAGTTGTATTGTACAGTATAGAAGCAAAATGGGGTTAGAAAGATAAAAGCGACTGACTATTTACATTTTTCAAAGCAGTTTTTGTTTAAGCCTGGTAGGAAGAATCGAGAAAATCTTTTTAATGCAAAAACAAAATAAACACCTAACACCTAATCGGTGATATGTACTCAGATCATTCTAGTGGATCTCTACTACTGGATTTTTTAAAGTTCTGTGCAGTGTCTCCACAGTTTGCCTCAATCCTATAAAGCCATTCTGTGAATCAAACTATAATTTTACGCATGGCGTTGCGCATTGGCTCTGCTTTGGTGGCACCTTACCTCCAGGTTCTCCAGACGGTCCTTGAGCCCTTGCATCGTTTTCCCAAGACTGTCAATGGAATCATTTGGATCTCTGGGGACATCTCCCATTGTATTCTGCTTGTCTTTACCCCATGAACTCCCTTTGTCGTACTTCCTATCGGTGGTGGCTGAGGCGCAGAGGGACAGCTTTGTGGTTAACTCGTTGATGGTGCCCAGTTGCTTGGAAATCGTTTCTTTCTGCTGCAAAATTGTCTCTCGTAGCTGCATAACAGTGTTTCTGAGCTCCTCTTCTTGACCCCCGACGTTAAGATCGGGTAATAATGTCACAGGGCAACTGGAATCGCCGCTGATAGCTATCGCCCGGCAGATGTACCGCTTTCCATCGTCCGCCTGGCCGCTGGTGAGTTGCCCACAACACAGCGCATAAAAGCATAGCAAAATGTACAAGAGTGAAAACATACCTGTAGCCTTATCGATTAGGACAAGCAACGAAAAAGCGACCATTAACCTTTTAATTTACTCCAATTAACTCTGGAGTTTGGCGCGTAAAAGTATAATGCGTATATCCAAACGACGCAGGTCTTACTATTTCAACAAAGTAGTGCCATGACCAAGAAGCAAAATAAAGAAAATCCAATCAAGTGTGAGTCTGTCACTGTAAGCCTGTTAATGTTGCTTGTGCTAACAGGACTATTTCTGGCACGGAGAGACCGCACAGTGTGGTGCCGATCAGACAACTCCTCTCACGAAAGCGGATTACCAAAAAAGGTGTCTAAGAAAGCACCTTGATTGGGTGTAGTTGGCTGACGTCACAGACGTCATTTGATTATTTGTAAAGTTGATTAATAAATGAAGACTCGGGTACCCACAGTTATTCCCATTTATGATAAATCTTTTTCCCCCTCCTCTGGTTTAATATGTCTTTACTTCCTTATTGCGCGCGTGATTGCTGTATGAGACATGAGCGATGACTCTGTGCTTGCTTTTGTATTTTTATACAGTCCGTTAACACCATAGGAGTCTGAGCAAGTAACTGCTTTATGCTTGTATGAACACATGTCTAAAACGTAAACCCAGATAAGGACGTCATTTGAGGCCAGAATAGGAACCGTCAAAAACATGACAATTTTCAAATGCAGGTGATAATCCTCAATAAAACAAGCAGTGACAAAACAGGATGTGGTGGTAAACAATTAGCAACTGTTGCCTGCCTTGCTGTAAAAGGTCAATAAAGCCTGGTGTGCAGACTGGAAGACATACCACTGTGCTCGGCACATGCGGCGCCATGCACTAAACCAGAAAGGCAGTCAGTTTTTTTTCTTTCTTTTTTTTTTTTCCTTAAAAAGGCAACACACCTGGTGATAGTAAAGTCAGCACAGTACATTAACTTTTCCACAATGTTTTGACACTCATTACTGTCAAAACATTTCCAAAAATATCTAAGCAGTGTGTTGAAAATCCATTTTTTCCTGTGATTAGAAGACATACAGTTGTCCTGCCTGGATCCAACATGTAGGCTCCAATAATTAAAGCATGAAAAATCCCTGCATGAGAAACCTTCCGCTGCTGCCAGTGGTTGAGATAAATCTCTTTAGTTACTGTGCTTAAAGGGCTTGAAGTTCCCAACCAAATAGCCCTTCCGTCCAGAAAGTTATTCAAGTGAACCTGTTGGAAGGAGTTGGTGGGGAAAAAGAAAGCTCTTTCACATATGGTCATTTGCTTGGACTCTTTTATTTAAGGCTAAATGACGGATGCTTTTACGATCCTACAAAAGATTGTTTTTTTTCTCAAAAATATGACAATTTCGTTGAGAAAGTGTTTTAAATTCAACATTTTTTCAAGGGGTTAAAGGCCAAAAAGTATGCAACGATTGCTTTAATTTGTTGCGTTGTACTGCATAAGCTTATCATAGTTTTTTATGTATTAAAAATGAAAAAGGAAGTTAAAAAATGGAAGGAGGCAGGATTGATTGAGATTGACGGTCAGTACTTTGGGATGGCCGTGCATAGGGTTTTGGAGCTTTGCCTGTGAAGCCTGTGACAGTGTTTGCCTGTAGTTAATGCAGAATATCATACCATGACATCACACTTATTTTCTGGCCACTACAGGACACAGACCAAAGCAGCGTGCCAGCAACTGCTCATGGAAATGGAAATCTCAACGCTGATTATAAGGGTGGCAACATTATAAAGTTGTGAATTTCAGTATCAGCCATTTTCACCTTTGATAAAAAATGTTTACCTGAGTCAAAGATAACATGTTCTCCCTCTCTCTCTCTTTTTTAAATTTTTTTTTTTTTTTTTTTTTTTACAGATTTTGGGATTGCATGTGAGTTGAAGAGTGTGAACGTAGACGAGGCCTTTAGATCCAAAAACAGAAAGCGTGGTATTGTTGACGAGTCTGACTCAGTCTCAAGGAAAGTGCAATTCTTTCTGTAGATGTAATAATTCAGAGGCGATCCGGCCTCGTCATAGCGGCATCCGCAGGAGCGGCAGGGCATGGACAAAACACAAATCTAATGGACAGATGAGTGGTTTTGGAAAGCTGCAGAATGAGTGTGTCATCCACTTTGTCCTCTCAGGATAAAGCCCCCATCAGAAAATAAAAAATTAAATAAATTAAACTAACAGGACAGTGCAATAAGCCAGAGACAAACATCTTATAGCAGATCATTATTACTTAGGGAACAGAGGGTGGGCAAGAGAATGAGAAAGTCACATTATATGTCAAATTATCACTTACATCATATGTGACATTCACTGAAAAGAATATCTCATTTGCAGTCTTTTTTATTATTATTATTTTGCCACTGGGCTCGCTCTATGGAAGGCTGTGAAGTGGAGAACTGTGAATGAAAACCCATTAGCAAAGCTTGTGGGTAGGAGAAGGGCTTGATGGATTAGGTAAGATAAAAACAAAAAAAAAAAAGTCTGTCTTTCAGCCAAGCTTTATTATTTCCAAGGCTATTAAAACAAGCATTATGAAAAGAAAAAACATGTCCTGTTGCCCTGTTTGTACTCTGAGAGGCGGGTATGAAAGCGGCTTGATATGGTCACAATGAAACTTGGAAAGCAAACTGAAGCAGGGCTATGAAAGGTGATCTGCAATGATCTCAGATAACAGATGTTTTTCTCATAGGACTGATAAATTTGACATAATTTTATCAGCCCCTACCCCCCCCCCCCCCCAAAAAAAAAGTGATGATCAGTGAAAACAATGAAAGCCATTGTAAATAAGAAGCTTCAGGTTCTTGAATCAGCTTTCCTCTGCCATTAAAGATGAGCCACTTTAAAAAAAAAATGGAAAAAAGAAAACGATGTACAAAATAACGTAATGTAATTTGACTGTGCAAAATTGACCCCAAAGCTGGTTTTCCTCCAAATTTGGGATTTTTCCTGTAGCCTCTTTGAACAATAACTGATAATTGTTTGTGAAAAACAATATAACTCATGGCATAGACACATTAATTGTGTCTAAAACTTGCTAATTTAATGGAAGACTAGATTGATTTAGAAAAATCTGTCCTAAACATCCCTTTTTCTTTTCTTTCTTATTCCCCTCAGCAGTTAAACTCACACATGGTGCCATGTAAGAGAATGTTCTGAACAGATTATATGCCCTATTTGATATACTCCATGCATACTTTTCAGACTTTCAGAGCAGTTGCATGACCCATTTTGACTCAATACAAAAGTCAGAATGTTTTTTCTTTTATTGACCCCCAATTAAAAAAAACCAAAAACTGCATTCCCATGTGTTTTATAACTGGTAAAATGCTGGAATCATATTTATCTTATTGCACTGATGGTGGCAAAACATTTTGCACTCACAGGTGCATTCAGTGGACTGCCATCTAGTGGTTAAAACAGACCACAAAAATGATACGAGGTGTAGACATAAATTAAAATATCTCCAAGATCTGTTTAATCGTATCGCAGAATTATAATCTATGTACATAGGTTACTACTTTTTTTTTCGAAACGTACCATTGTGGCTTGCAGGTGGAAATTACACGTCTTGTTGCATTGCGCCAAATATTGTTTTGTGAAGATTACTGAATAAACTAAAATAGGAGTTATTTGTTGGAACTTTTACCTTTCACTCATTGAAACAGTGTGGCCTAAAATTTAGTATCTCGATGATGATACAATTCCAGGCTGTATTATACATTTTTCTTCAATTGTGGGAAAAAGTTAGGAAGGCAAAGTTGCCTATATAACCTAATCGTCTGTATATTCATTGTGTTAACAATTATCTGTTATTCTAATTAGGAAGAAACTGTACGTATTTTAGTCAGAGTCTTATCACCGGCAGCAGCGACAAGCCATCTACTTTCTTCGCTATTAAGCGCGATCTAGGGAGGCAGAAGACCATCGAAAACGATGGTCTTATGATCACCCTTTTCAGTATATATCCTTCCGCTGGGACTAGGAGGAAACATTTGGACCAGTAGGATATTTTTTAATTATACAACGTCAACTATATCCCTTTTACGAATAGAAAAAAATGTTGATAAAATATTGATTTTCTGTATTTGTCCTTTTATATGACGTGTGATAAATAAAAACTCGCGGAGGTATATTACACATATGCTTCGGCGAACACAGCAGCGCGAGCGCGGTTGATACAGAGGTCTGACGGTTTCCTGTTGGCGGCGCAGGGTAAGTACACGGGCTTCGTTTTGTCTTTTAAACTTTTGGGGAAATGTTGGGTGTTTTTCGTTGCTTCTTGTTTGCAAGTTATTTTTGAATAGGTTATTAGCAGAGCTAATGTGGTTTCTCCCTCTGGCTAACATTCATTTTCTCTGAAAATAGAGATTATTGTAGGTGGATTCGCGAGCGCTTTCAGTCTTTAAGATGGCTAGCTTATTTGCTAACCGTTCCTAGTGTGTTCTACAAAATTAATTTGTTTAACTTTTGTTGCTTTATTGTGCGAATTAATAAGCGGTCAAGACGTCTTAACACTTGCACGATTTATATTTTACCCTTAAAACGTTATTTTTAATGTTCAAATACTGTTGGAGTCCACAGAAATTGTGCTAGGTGATGCTTGTAATGATGTCATCAATGTGCGCCTGTTAAGATGCATGTATTTGGATCTGTTACCTGTTAGTGGAAAAAGTGTCGCCTATGTAACAAACAAACGCAGCATTTTCTTTTGTTTTTGTTAATGTGTGATTAAAGATTACATTATTTTCACTACCAGTGTTTCAGGTGTCTTATCTTCTCTCATTTCTACAGCACATGAGAATATAGTGTCCACACAGATCTGTGCAGGCTACTGCCCAGTCTGTCCCTGCTGCCACCATGGCCTTTGTACCCGCGCCCAGCCCCACTGTGGTCGACCAGACCACACTCATGAAGAAATACCTGCAATTTGTGGCAGCGCTCACAGATGCGAATACACGTAAGTTTAACCCCAATTTGCTTTGTGAGTGTCAGTTAAAGTGCATCAAGACTGTCCCAAAATTGTGTAATTTCCAGAACTGTCTTGTAAGACTGATTGTAAAAAAAACAAACAAAAAAAAAAAAGTGTTGCTCTGTAAAATGTAAAAAAGACATGGAATGCAATGATTTTCAGAGGGTTTAAAATTATATTTGATCTGAAAAAGGTGCAAACGCAACACTTTCAGCGTGTGCTGGCACCATTCAAAAAAATGAGCCCAGCACACAAGAAAAATATGTCAGTATTTGTTATGTTGTCTGTTAACTATGTGAAATGACAAAGGGTTTAAAGGATAGGCAGATTATTTTTACAGTTTGCAACAGGGCTCCACCTATTTTAAAAACTGGATTGTATTTGAATAATTAAGTTGCCATCTAAGCCATTAAAAGTTGTGGTATCTATCTAGCTGTAAGGCAGTAGTCCATGCATGCGTTTCCATGAACTGTTAAGTCGAGCTACCGTCGTGATTTGGCTGAACCATCTTTGCCAAGTTCAAAAGTTGTGTGGGATTGTAAGTGCAGTAAAAATGAATGAAGCAAAAGACGTGAAGCTTAAATTTTATGATAGTAATACAATTAAATAATAATACATTTCTCATACATGGTAGTTATGAGACACCATTTTATTCAATTGAAAGTTCTCACCTTAATGTTGGCCAAATGAACCATGAGGCACCTGTGCTTAGCGTGGGCGATGTGATGAGAGCGATATGCTTTAGTCCAGTCAAAGGTGCGAGTGTGTGAGAGAGTGCTTGTTTGCGTGATTGAGTGTTTGAGTGCGTTTCTTGATGTACCTTTTGATTAAGCTGGACGCTGAAAGTAAAACTGATAAGATCTGAAAGCCTCTGCTAAGCACACGGAGTCAGCCCTGTGAAAGTTTTGATTGCATCCTTAGCCCCTTTGATATTAATGGCAGCACTCTGTCTTTTAACTTCCAGCTGATGAAACGAAGCTTAAGATGATGCAGGAGGTCAGCGAGAACTTTGAGGTGAGTTTGATGAATCTTTTCAGTGGGTGATGGAGTGGATTGGGGGGGGGCTCTTTGAACATAAGAAAATACTGCGTGTTGCACTTGAGTTTCTTTTCTTCATCACATGAAACATCTTGGACTTGTATATTTCAGAATGTAACGTCTTCACCTCAGTACTCCACCTTCTTGGAACACATCATCCCTCGTTTCCTTACGTTTCTTCAGGATGGAGAGGTGCAGTTTCTTCAAGAAAAACCTACACAGGTTTGTGGCTAAGGACAAGTACCAGACCTTTTGTTATTTTTAAAGTTCAAAGTTGGAATACTAATTAAAAAAAAAAAAAAAATGTTCTCCACCTGTTCAGCAATTGAGAAAGTTGGTACTGGAAATCATCCATCGTATCCCAGCAAATGAGCACCTTCGTCCACACACCAAGAACATCTTGTCTGTGATGTTTCGCTTCCTGGAGGTACGGTTCCCGTTCTCCCACAACTCAACATTTTCACATCTGATGGTTTTGTTGTTGGGAAATTATTGATATAACAGTAGGGAGTCATTGGTGTGGCCCAAAATATATTTTGAATGTTAATAACTGGCATTTACCACTGACTAAGGATACATTCTACATATTCTACCCGTTTTTCCATCATTTTATTTCTCAGATTGAAAGTGAGGAAAATGTGCTGATTTGCCTTCGCATCATTATTGAACTTCACAAGCAGTTCCGCCCTCCAATCTCTCAGGAGGTGAGCATCGCAGCCATTTAACTATTTTCTCGAGTTCTGAAAATTTGGTGAAAGTGTTAAGGATGTGGTTGTCCTCAAGCTAACCTCTGATAGCTGACTTTGTTGCTGTGCTGATGAATGCAGATGGATCATTTAATGCTGTAGTTCTGACTTAAGAGAAAAGCATTTTTCTAAATATTCCTCAGATGCAATTACTGTTCTATTTTAATAGTTAATTACTTATTCCATCTCTCCATTGTACTGTTAATAAAACATGTTTTAGTTGTGCATGTCTTAAGGAAGAATTGGTATTCCCTTAATTATGAAAAAAAGATTGAACATTTAAACCGTTTTCAACATGTGATCCATTATCCTTTCTTCTCAGATTCACCACTTTCTGGACTTTGTTAAGCAGATTTACAAAGATCTTCCCAAAGTTGTTGTGAGTACAACCAAAGAGTGTGTGTGGCTTTTCCAACCGTGAAAGTGTTTGTCAATATGTGGGTATTTTATGCTAGAAGCACCTATTACCTTACCATCATCCTCTCCCCACTGCCTCTCTTCCTTTCTGCTTTTCTTTGTCCTGATATCTGTGAACCCATTCATTTTCCTCAACCATGTTTTGTGTTTTTTTTTTTTCCCCAGGCCAGATACTTTGAGAATCCACAGGTCATAGCGGAAAACACTGTTCCCTCACCAGAAATGGTGGGGATGATCACATCTGTGTTGGTTAAGACTGCGCCAGAGAGAGAAGACAGCGAAACACGAACAGTAAGTTCCTGATTAGTTTGGTGCTACATATCTATTTTTTACAGTACTGTCTATAACCACTGGGGGGTAGGAGTGTACTGTGTTGGTTAAACAGGGGAGATGATGAATCTGCATATATACTGTATCTAAATGGACGATGCACAGAAACATACAATGCTCTTTTCCTATTATAACTATAAACATCTATCCGGCAGGGAAAACTAGATGTTTAACAAAGTGCTCTTAACCTGCTGAAACACACTGTTGTCGAAAGTGTGCAAGAAATAGGAGTACTTGTAGTTTGAATTGTTCTTGTCGTGGCAGTTTATTATTTTCTGTAATCGTTTTTTTAAGTTCAGCAGTTATTTCATTTCATTCTTCTGTTGTCAATTTCTCCTTTTCAATTTCCTCAAAGCACACCATCATCCCTCGGGGGTCATTATCTCTCAAGGTGCTGGCAGAGCTGCCCATCATAGTGGTGCTGATGTATCAAGTGAGTGAAATACTTTTGGACTCCTCTAAAGATACCCATCATTTCACCCAAAACTGTGGATCAACATGGGACATCTGCCTTTTTTTGCCTTTAGAATTTCAAATGTTATTGTAGAGTACTCCTTTTTTTTTTCTTCTTTAAAGTAAAAACGTACGAGCCTTTTTATTCGTACTGAATTCAAATTCCCTCCTTCAGCTATGATCATTTCCTAACTGATTTTTTTTTTTTTTTTCTCTGTTTTTATCTAAGCTGTATAAGCTGAATATTCACAATGTGGTGTCAGAGTTTGTACCCCTCATCATGAACACCATCATGCTGCAGGTGTCTCCGCAGGCCAGGTAAAATGCATCTCTTTATCCGTTCACACTTATGTTTTGAGCTGTGCAGATGTGTCTCAGAATGGATTTTCAATGTGCCTTTTAAAAAAAAAAAATCATTTTCAATTTCAAAGGTTTTAAATGGGTTTGGGTGTGTTAAAGAGAATTGACCTTTCTTTTTCTCTTTTGCACTCAATGTGTTAAAAGCACCGCTTGGTACTGTTTTTGGCGAAAGCCCGTGTTAAAATTCATGTGGGGGAGTTTAAATTGTAGAAATTGGCTTAGCAGGGTTGTGTTAAGCATTTAATCAGGAAGGAAATGGAGTAGAGTTCGTTTGAAAAAAATAAAATAAAATAAAAATCGGATCTGCTCCTGCCAGGTGCAGCTTTTCTTTTCTGTAATAACTGAGGCATAAACGAACAGGTCAGCCATGTAGAATTGACTCGTACACGGAGACCCTAACTTTCAACCTTTCTAATCGACAGTAATGGCAGTATCCAACTTTTTTTTTTTTTTTTTTTTTTTTTTTTTTTTTTTTTTCAAATGTCATTTGCTTTCTTTTTAGGCAGCACAAACTTTATAACAAGGAGCTGTACGCTGATTTCATTGCTGCCCAAATCAAGACTCTGTCATTTCTGGCCTACATCATCCGAATCTACCAGGTACATCTCATTGAAGCTTAATCTCTTGTCAGTGAATTGGTTCAGTGAGTTATGTCGCCTCACAGAAAAATAGTTGTAATTTAAAGCAGTTTTGCTTGGATTGTTGTAGTTTCTTTAGTAAATCAAATGCACCTATTTCAAAGGATCATTTTCTTGGAGATGGTTTCTGCCTGTGGCGATGAGCAAGTAGCAGTGTAATATCAGATGCTTTATAATTTAGCTTAAAGTAATTTTAAAAAAAGAATTCAGAATCATGTTTTTTTTTTCTTTTTTCTTTTCTTTGTACACCTGTCAGGACCTGGTCGGAAAATACTCTCAACAGATGGTAAAGGGCATGCTGCAGCTGCTGTCCAACTGCCCCCCTGAAACTGCTCATCTCCGCAAGGAGCTGCTCATTGCAGCAAAGCACATCCTCACAACTGACCTGCGCAGCCGTACGTACACGCGCACAATATATACGATAATGAAAAGGCTAGTTACGTTTAGTCTTTTTTTTTTTTTTTTTTTCCTTTTCTTTGTTCATGATCACTGAAAAGTCCAGAAACCTTGAGGCCATTTATAGTTTACTTTGCCGTTATTGGTCACATAACAGCCTGGATTCTTGCCGAGCTTTAGATTTCACATTTCAGTTCTGAAAGAACTCTTTTGTTAGCTGTCGCACCAGGGCTGTGGAACGTCCCTTTTGTTTGCTGGTTGAGAGGTGAGATTGAATGAAATGGAATAAAAGCTCAGCCATTTATCAGCGAAGTCTTGAGAGAGCAGTGCATTTTTATTATTTTTTAAAAGCCACCTGACGGTGTGGCTGCAGAAAGCTGATGGAAATCTACCTCTTGCTGGCAAAGCAGAAACGCCAAGAGCTACAATTATTCTTTCTTTTCTCGTTTATTATAATAAAGTTTAGAATTTCAAACTTTAAACACTTACTTTCCACAAATGCATGGACGCACTTTTCCCCCCTATTTTTCCTTCCATCTATCAACTTGTTTTTATCTCTCTCTCCACACCTAACCTATTTGACTCATACCATTCATTTTCGCTGTGTTTCAGAGTTCATACCGTGTATGGATAAACTTTTTGATGAATCCATCCTAATCGGCTCTGGTTACACTGCTCGGGAGACTCTCAGGTAAGTTTTCTGTATTTGTGTGCACCACCGGTTGCAACTCTGTGGTGTCGGCACAGGCTCACTCTCATGGGGATTTCTCAACCAGGTGCATAAGGTGTTAAGTGTCTTATCCTGTTAATTAGGAGCTTCTCACTATTGCAGAAATTCTCAGGGAAGCTGAGTGCAACACTGCAGCGCATATCGCACTGTCAAGTTCTCATGTACACCTGCGTCTCCAGAGGGCAGGCTTCTCGCACGTCCTCTCTTAGTTTGATTTCAAAACCTCCTTGACCCCTCCCAGTTGCCAAAGTAGCTCACCTCATCAACAAAATAGCTGTCATTTCCCATTAGTACTAGAAAGGAAACGGGGCAGTTGGATGAGAGCTGGCTGGACCATCAGTATCACTCATTAGTTCACCTTCTCTCTTCCTTTCTTCCTCATCCCTCAGGTTCTTTCTATAACTGTGAAACTTCAGCCTGCTTAATTCGTACTTTCTCTGCCTTGAGAAAAACTTCAGATCACCCGAACATATCTTCTACATTTTTAACTAATATTTAGGATTGACACATGATTGTAATTCTGTCCCACTTTGCATGTCTCTCTTTCTCTCCAGGCCCTTGGCCTACAGCACTCTCGCAGACCTGGTGCACCATGTTCGTCAGAACTTGCCCCTGACAGATTTATCCCTAGCCGTGCAGCTCTTCGCCAAGAACATTGATGACGAGTCGCTTCCCAGTAACATCCAGACCATGTCCTGCAAGCTGCTTCTCAACCTTGTGGACTGTATCCGCTCAAAGTCGGAGCAGGAAAACGGAAACGGGCGGGACATTCTGATGAGGATGCTGGAGGTAAGTTTGACCTTTTTTTCTATGAAGTGATATCATTGAAGAAATGCTGACTTACTTTTCCCGCTTTTCCTTTTCTTATAAAACAGGTGTTTGTACTCAAATTTCACACCATTGCACGCTACCAGCTGGTATCCATCTTCAAGAAATGTAAACCTCAGTCGGAAATGGGTGTGGTTGACCCAGGGGCATTACCTGGGGTACCAGCCACGCCCACGCCCTCCACCACCCCTGCCATTCCACCACCCGCTCCGCCAACACCTGTTGCTGCGGCACCGGCACCACCAGCAACGCCCTTTGACCGACCTGGAGAGAAGGAAGACAAACAGACGTTTCAGGTGTCGGACTGCCGCAGTTTAGTCAAGACCCTGGTATGCGGAGTGAAGACAATTACTTGGGGCATCACCTCTTGCAAGGCTCCAGGAGGTGAGGGGAACAGCAGACATTTTTGTTCTTTGTTCAATGCATAAGGAAGAGTTGTTGACATTAAATCATGCAATCATTTCAATACCTTGAAATGCTTAAAGCACATATACCATTGATTTGTCTCCTTAAGTGGAGCTTTTACCGTGATTGTTTTGTTCTTGTAACGCAATGTTTAATTTCCTACTTTCTTCTCAGAGGCGCAATTCATTCCGAACAAACAACTCCAACCAAAAGAGACCCAAATCTACATTAAACTGGTCAAATATGCCATGCAGGCCTTGGACATCTACCAGGTACAACCAAAGATTAAACAGATTGCGGCTCTTGGAACGTATTTTGCATTTAAAATTGTTGTTTTTAACGTTTGTCATTTTTCCAAGTTGTGCAGTTGTTAGGGAATTCTAAATTGATCTGGAATTGATGCATATGATGGAGAAGTTTCCTTGAGTTTAACATAATGGTCTCTACTAATACAGGTGCAGGTTGCCAATAACCAGCAGACGTACGTCAGAGTAGCCAATTGCCAGACCGTCCGCATGAAGGAGGAGAAAGAGGTTCTGGAGCACTTTGCAGGGGTCTTCACCATGATGAACCCTCTCACGTTCAAGGAGATTTTTCAGACCACTGTGCCATATATGGTGGAGAGGATCTCCAAGAACTATGCATTGCAGGTACATACTGTCTCACATATAAAGATAAATCTGTTAAGTTTTGATTCTGGGCTAATCTATTTTCTCTCACAAATGCACATAAAAATACAGAATGGTTCTCTGTTGTTTTCCAGATCGTAGCAAATTCCTTCTTGGCCAACTTGTCGACATCAGCTCTGTTTGCCACCATCCTAGTAGAGTATCTTCTTGAGAGGCTACCAGAAATGGGCTCAAACGTTGAACTCTCAAACCTCTACCTCAAGCTCTTCAAATTAGTCTTTGGCTCGGTATCGTTGTTTGCTGCTGAGAATGAGCAGATGCTAAAGGTAACTGGGTGCTTAGCAATGGAACAACAAAAAAAGGAGCCTCTAGAAAGTCTTTTACTAATAAGACTTTTCCCTCTTTCCTCAGCCACACCTCCACAAGATAGTGAACAGCTCAATGGAGCTGGCTCAGTCCGCTAAGGAACCGTACAACTACTTCCTACTTCTTCGCGCCCTCTTTCGCTCTATCGGTGGAGGCAGCCATGACCTTCTGTACCAGGAGTTCTTGCCCCTTCTACCCAACTTGTTGCAAGGTAAAACCTCCCCTTCACCGTTACTCTTTTCTTGAGAATTTCTTATGTTTGACAAATGTGGAAAAGTGGATGCCAATGCTTTTATTCTTCTCAAATTTCCAACATCCCCCTTCCAATTCCATTAGGTCTAAACATGCTGCAGAGCGGTCTTCACAAGCAGCACATGAAGGACCTATTTGTGGAGTTGTGTCTGACAGTGCCAGTGCGCCTGAGCTCCTTGCTGCCCTACTTACCCATGCTAATGGACCCACTGGTGTCTGCACTCAACGGTTCACAGACCCTAGTTAGCCAGGGCCTTCGTACCTTGGAGCTGTGTGTGGACAATCTACAGCCTGACTTCCTCTACGACCACATTCAGCCTGTCAGGGCTGAACTCATGCAGGTGGGGTTTTTTTCTCGACATGGTGATGATTTTTAAAAAATTTTTTTATTTAAGGTCAATTGCAGTGTCGTCTGTGCAAACATAGAATTTTAATCAGATGAAGGTTTTGGTTGCAAAGTATGTTATAACTCCCTCTAATTAGTGCAATTAATTCAGTCATTGTTGCTTAACGTATCTGCCATCTTGTGGTGAACTTGGTGCAATGCAGACAAGTCAATGAACAAGGATTAAGGACCCAGCATGGTTGCCGCGATGGCTCGTGCGAGCATGGTTGATGACGTCACGGTTTCGTGTCGGCCATTTAGTGGCGCAGGGGTAGATGCGGCAGTAGCTGCAATTTTCTCCGTCACAGAGGTGTCGCTGCTACGTAAAGGTTACCGCTAACCACTCTACAGCGACTAAAGTGGAGAAGAAAACACCTGTCATCAATGATACTGCTGCAGTATCTGGAAGATGAAATGCTGCTTAGAACCTTGTTGGCAAAAAGGCGACGAAAGAGAAAGATTACTTGCATAATAGCTGGTGAGACTGCGGAAGTCGAAATTTCAATAGGTGTGTTATCACCATTATAGTCTGATATAGTACTTAGTTCAGTGAATTTAGCTCTGTAAATTTCTTGCCAGCCGCCCCAACTTTTTACTGATGACACTCACCAGTGCAACTGGGCCTTATTTCATTTTGATTGAATTTTGATCCAAAACAAAAAGTTTTAAGTTCTTTCCATCCTGTTCTCCAGGCCTTGTGGCGTACCCTCCGTAATCCAGCTGAAAGCATCTCCCATGTGGCTTACCGGGTGCTGGGAAAGTTTGGAGGCAGCAACAGAAAGATGCTGAAGGAGTCTCAAAGACTACATTATGTGGTGACTGAGGTCCAGGGGCCTAGCATCAAGGCTGAATTCACCGACTGCAAAGCATCCATACAACTTCCTATGGAGAAGGTAAGATGATGATGTGGATAGATGACCTTTGCTTTATCCAATTGTTCACTGAAGAGAAAAGTTTCGTGGTGATTTCTCTTAACAGCATCTGACGCTACTTTCAAGGCCCTTTCTCCCCCTTTTGCCGTTGCATTTGGGCCATCGACAAAAGACTTAAACCTAAAAGAGCTTGATATTCCTCATTATTGTTCTCCACTGAGAGCAATATATCTTTGTCACAAGTTTGTTTGTGTGAGAGACAAAGTAAGTGAGGAGATGTGTGTGTGTGTGTGTGTCTGTGTGTGTCCTCCAGGTAATTAAATTCATGTCTTGTTCCTCCTCCTCATCCCCCAGTCAGTAATCATCAATCTACTGTGGGCCACCATGACGGCATTATTTACTCTCTCTAATGGCTGCTGCCTCTTCTTGGTTATCAGTCTGTGTGTTCGGCATCATCGTGGGCGTAGGCAACTCGCACACAAAGCTTAACATGCAGCACAGGCTGAAGGCATGTGTCTCACTAAGCAGCCATATGGTTAGTTGGGAAAGACGGCTTAAAGTGCTGCACGTTGGACCAATGGATCAGATAATAATGATATCTTGGACAATAATACAGCAAGGATAAACACTGACTTGTTGTTTTAACTGCACACCTTTTGATTTTTATTTTTTGTTTTTCTGCATCCTTTGCCTTTCAAGCTCTTTTCCAGTTTTCTGTGATCTGTTGTATTTTATTGTTTGTAGCGACTATTTTATTATCATTTTTTTTTTTTTTTTTATCCACACCAAGGATGAAGCAGTGTTTTCATTGAATACTGGATTCAAAATGTATTTTCTATTCTACTATTTGATATTTAATTATTGGTATCACAGTGTTTGACAAAGTCCCAGTTCTGACAGAAACACTCTACAATTAGAGTCTACTATTATATCATGCTATACTCTCATCCACCCTTAATTCTCTGGCTTCTCCTCATCCTTGCTCTATCCTCTGAGTGGCATTAATTAGTTCATTTTCTCCCTTTTAAGTGCCTAGCTGCTGTGGCTTGACAGCCCATAATGTAAAAATGATAATGACCTTTACTCTGCCAGATGGTGCTCTGTTCCTTCATGCAGTTAATCATATATATGGACTATACAGTTTATTTCCCATATTAATAATTTACCAGTATTGGCATTTTGCGTAAACAACTGCCATTTCAGACAGGTGAAGATGTAGTAAACTGTTCATGCTCTGTTTCTCCAAGGCAATAGAAACTGCTCTTGACTGCCTGAAGAGTGCCAACACAGAGCCTTACTACAGACGCCAGGCCTGGGAGGTCATTAAATGTTTCTTGGTGGCCATGACGAGCCTGGATGACAATAAACATGCCCTCTACCAACTTCTGTCTCATCCCAAGTGAGTAAACACTCTGGCTTTAATTTGACTGTGGTGTATGCTTCCATATTGGGGTTGTTGTGGCACAGTAACTACATACAGTTGATTATCAACTGATTTGTAATGCGCTGGCTTTTGTCCATTACACGGTTTGCCTCGGTATGTGTGTTAGGACTTTTGTTTTCCAGTTCAGTCCCCAGCTCTTACTACATCAACGTAGGTGGGATATTTTTCTGACCGTAATAGCGGCGCCACCGGCAACTTCTTACATGTCATCTTGACACAACACGAACAACGCAGCAATGGAGGGCTGTGGACGGATGCTATTTTTCACTCTCAGTATGTGGTTGTTTGCTACAGTGAGTAGAAAAACTCAGAAATGAAAGACGGCAGCAACTGACCAGAAGAGTCTGGGAGCTTTCACACCAAATCGCAGCCGAAAAAACAAAATCACTCTGTTCCCTCTAAGATGATGCAAGAAGGTTTAGCCAACCTGAAAGCTAGTTTGCTAACAGCTGATTTTCAGTGACTGTAGCTGAACTTTAAAAAACATATGATTGACTTTAGAGACTACTGTCAGTCACATACTAAATATAATATGCTGTCTGTGTGTCAGATCTGTTGCTGTGACGAGTCTTTATCCAAACAGTTGTCCGTAGTGTCTATACATCACTTTTTATTATGGATTCAGCTTGCTTGGAACCAGAAATGGGACCAAAAAGTATCTGTGTCACTTACATGGAACTACCTTTAATGAATTCACACTGTTCAGAGTAAAGGAGAAATGGCACTGCAGTAAATCTAGATTCTAGATACTGTATATACAGGTGGTGCAAATATTGCTGAACTTTTTTACAAGCGAATGACGCACCTTAAAGATACCTTTTTCCTTCAGAAACCCATTCACATTGACATCTATCCTTGCCCACTGCTGACTTAACCTTTCTTTTCTGCCCATCTTTCTCTCCCCAGCCACACCAGGCCTCTATGCATCCCCATTACTCCCAACTGTCTTCCTACCCGCTGACTTACACTGCTCTCTGTCTTCTTTGCCATGTTTTTATTACATTTTGCTATAAACGCCACCTCTAAAGCGGGTATTACTGATTATGCATTTGTAGGCCATCCACCTTCTGTCAGGCCTCACTGCAGAGCACAAACGAACACATGAACAAACAAACAGAAATGAGGGTGTTTGTTGGGCGGGTTAGTCACATTACCATCATTGATCCCCAAGCAGGGGCTAATTGACTTTCCCCTTTCTGTTTATGCTACATTATGCCTCTTACTCTCTCCTGTCATTATGCAGTAACATACACACTTGCACTCAAATATGTTTTTGTGCACATGGGTATAATGAGGTGTGCCAGTTATAATGGGGGGGGCTGTGTGCCTTCTCAGACGTCTTGATTTGCAGTGTTCTTTCTATCTTGAAAGATTTGTCTGCTTTCTTGCTCTCTCTCTGCCTCCCTTGCATCCCTTTTTGCCCCAAAAAATGTTGTCACTCTGAAAATATAAAAAGATGTAACACACACACAGAGCTGTTCTTGAAATGCCAAATTGGCTGAGCTGAGTAATGTTGGAATGACCAGTCCCCGAATGAGTGAGGAGAAATTGATCTGATGCTCTGTCGACTATCCCACCAACCACTTTCTCCCCCCCCAAACAGTCCACCTCCCCATCACTTCACACCTCTTCCTCCAAAGAACTTTTTTTTTTTCAAATGGCACTAATAAAATGAAGCGGTCCATCAGGTCTGCTCCTGGCGTGTGGCATTATAAAACACAAGCTCAAGCATGGAGAAAACAGCTGCTCAATCACAGCACAGCCCAGTTGCCTTCAGCAGCTGTAAATAATAAAACATGCCAACACAGGGGAAAAAGGAAGGCAGAGGAAACAAAGAGGAAACTGAAAATGTAAAAACGTAGAGAATTGGAAGCAGTGGACATGTGTTATTACTTTTTCAAATATTGTGTCATGGCACAATAGACTACTTTTTGGGCTTTTAAGGGAAGGTTTCTGACACTGTTACATGTTTTTCTTGTCTATAGGTGATCGTCTCATTATTCATTTTGTGTTTTGTTTTTTTTCCGCCCATTAGCTTTGCTGAGAAGTGGATTCCTAATGTCATCATCTCTCACCGCTACAAGGCACAAGACACACCTGCCCGCAGAACTTTTGAACAGGCTTTAACTGGGGCATTCATGTCTGCTGTGATAAAGGACCTGAGGCCCAGTGCGCTGCCTTTTGTAGCCAGTCTGATTCGGCATTACACCATGGTGGCTGTGGCTCAGCAGTGTGGTGAGGAACCAGTGCTCTTCATACTTCAGAGGAACTAAAAATTAGTTTTCTGTTTTGCCCTTGCATTGACATTAATCCCCCTCAGCACAATAGAGTAACTCTCTTTCCAGTTTCTTTTTTTTCTTCTTTACATTCCCAGTCAGACTTTTTTTTTTATTTTGCAGTTGACGCATGTAATATTCAAAGATGATATTTTATTAAAAAGAAAATCTAAAATTGAATGTCCCCTAAGTCAAAGTGGTGGTAGCGTAGCGATCATATCTTTCTCTCGTCCTCCTACCTCCTGCCAGGTCCTTTCCTGCTGCCTTGCTACCAGCTTGGAAGCCAGCCAAGCACAGCCATGTTCCACAGTGAGGAGAATGGTTCAAAGGGCATGGATCCACTGGTTCTCATCGATGCCATAGCTATCTGCATGGCTTATGAGGAGAAGGAGCTTTGTAAGATTGGAGAAGTGGCTCTGGCTGTCATCTTTGATGTGGCCAGCATCATCCTTGGCTCCAAAGAGAGGGTAAATCACATCAAACGATCAAATGTTGTAGGGTTCCCATGAATCTGAAAGCAGCACATAAGCTTGTTCTGCATTATTTGGTGAACATAAAGACTGTTAAGGCAGTTATTTCACTCTCATTCTCGTGAAAGAGCAACCCCTCAGACATTATTTATTTACACACTGAGCTTAAAACTGTGTAGCCAACCCTTGACCGAATTCAATTGTTTCTCGTGCACAAGGTATTATTCGGAACAACTGACTTATTAGTTGACATGTGTGTTGTCTTTTGATGGAAAACGCCCTTAATAACGCTGGCTTTCGTGTCCCCAGGCATGCCAGCTGCCTTTGTTCTCCTACATCGTTGAGCGTTTGTGCGCATGCTGTTATGAGCAGGCCTGGTACGCTAAACTTGGTGGTGTGGTGTCCATCAAATTTCTGATGGAGAGGCTGCCTCTCATCTGGGTGCTGCAGAACCAGCTCACGTTTCTCAAAGCCCTGCTCTTTGTCATGATGGACCTCACAGGAGAGGTGAGAGTGCACACTCGGCTCGTAATTTTCCATTTGTCTCAGACCAGCATTTCTCTACTGTAAGGACTCTGTATTTATGAGCTCAGTTATATTCACACAGGTGTCAAACGGGGCAGTGGCCATGGCAAAGACTACCCTGGAGCAGTTGCTAGTGCGCTGTGCCACTCCACTGAAGGACGAGGAAAAGACTGAGGAACTGCTGGCGGCCCAAGACAAATCTTTTCACATGGTCACCCATGACCTGGTCCGAGAAGTCACCTCCCCCAACTCCACTGTCAGAAAGCAGGCCATGCACTCCCTGCAGGTGCTGGCTCAAGTCACCGGCAAGAGTGTTACAGTCATCATGGAACCGCACAAAGAGGTGAAACCAAAGACTGTAAACCTTTTTTAGTGTATCGTGGTTAGATAGTGTGATGGACCTTTTTGTTAAATGCACATGGTTCATGAGCCTAAAAGACGAAACTGGCTTGAATTAAAAGGTGCATCTCGTTGCCCAAGAGTAAAACCCATTGAAATTTTCTTGATTTTCATATTGAGAGTTATAATGGTTATTTAAAAATATTTTTGTGATGCATTTCTTCCAAACTGATAAATGATAATTGCATATATTTTTTTTATTTTTTTTCTAAGCACTGGCAGTGTGCTGGTAAAGAGTGCCTGCTGAATGCCGTGTATTCATGTAAACCACTTCTTGATGGATTTATTCTCTTTAGGTTTTACAAGATATGGTTCCTCCCAAGAAACACCTGCTGCGTCACCAGCCCGCCAACGCCCAAATCGGCCTGATGGAGGGTAACACCTTCTGCACCACCCTGCAGCCCCGCCTCTTCACCATGGACCTCAATGTAATGGAGCACAAGGTCTTCTACACAGAGGTATGCATTGCAGATACGCTATCAAGTGCTTTTAGAATGTATTCCCAGTTTGATTCTCCTCTTCTTTTGTATTGGCACACAAACGTTAATTTGTCCGTCGTCTCAAAGTGGCACGTAGGCTTAGAATTTACCTGAATTAATCATTCACCTGTTGTATTATTTGAATTGACTTCTGCATTGTTCTCTTTCCCTGTCTAGCTGTTGAACCTATGCGAGGCAGAGGATGCTGCTTTGATGAAACTTCCATGTTATAAGAGCCTTCCCTCCCTGGTTCCTCTCCGTATTGCAGCCCTCAGTAAGTCGGCCCAGTTGTATCGCAATGTTAACAGTATGGAAATGAGGCTCACTCTTCTTTTGAGTCCATTTGCTAGACAGATTTTCTAAGACACAAACTATTAACATTGTGTTTGTTGAAATTGAGTGGATCATTATTTTTGACTGTATTGTCTCACTTTCTCTGTTTTATCTGTATGTGTGTATTGAATTAGTACCTATTCAGAAATGTTTAGATGTTTTGTCTTCTCAGAGAGCCTATTAAATCTTTTATATTTTGTAACTTGATTAGATGCCCTGGCTGCATGTAACTACCTGCCACAGTCCAGAGAAAAGATCATTGCTGCTCTGTTCAAAGCGCTCAACTCCACCAACAATGAACTGCAGGAAGCAGGCGAGGCATGCATGAGGAAGGTCAGTGTGACATCTCTCATCCCCCCCCTTATCTCTTTTCTTTTTTTAAATCGCTACACTAATTCATGATGCTCTTAAATCTATCAACTTTAGCAAAGATAGTACGTCTGTTTTTGTTGAAGACTGAATCATTCCTAAGATTTGATTTACAAAAATCTAAATCTTGCAAAGCAATCTTTGTTTAACGTCTCTCTTTATATGGTTTGAAGATTTTTAACTGAAATCTTGAATTATAATGGGTTTAATTCCACTCGGATGGAAAGCTCATTCTTGTTACATCACCTAATCCAACTGCAACCTATTTTGAACTAAAACACAGCCTTAGACCCGCAGACTTAACCTTTGTAAATATGGATTGGTCTGTTCCCTCAAGGTATAAAGTAAAATACGCAAGAAATTTGGTTGTGCCCTTTAAATTTTTTCCAAAGTGGCATTTTCTTCTCTCTATGAAATGGCCTTCTGTTTTGTCACCCCAGGCTTGAACCTCTTAATTTCTCTACAAGTGCGTTCTCTCATTATGTTATTTTCAGTTGTTCTTTGCCATTTTCCGTCTTCTTTGTTATTCCTCCCCTCTTACTGTTTTCCCTCCCACTTATCTTCATCTGAGGTTTATCTCACACTCCCTGAGCCAGTTCTCCCACTATTTATCAACGTATCCATACAATCTTAGATTCTATCCATCTACTCTATGCTTTTCATCCTTATTTTTCTCTACTACTGTCACTCCTCTTCACATCCTGTGATTTTCTTTTTTTTTTCTTTCCATTTTCTGTTCTCTCCATTCTTTCATCTCTGCCCTGCTAGCTCTAATGAGCGTTGCCATGGCTAGATCGATACAGGATGGAGTGCTTGTTCTTAGCGCTGAGAGGAAAATGAATGTGGCTGCCATGCATCGCCCCCCTTCCCCCACTCCCGTGTCTCTGTGAGACTGTGCGTCATCAGTGTTCGCTTGGCGTGTGTGTTTGTTCACAGCTTACCATTTCCTTATTTGAGTGGCCTTAGCTCTTCAGTCGTGACATGAGGAGCAGTAAGCAGTCCAAAAGGGTGGATATCGTGTTGAGGGGGGACTGTTAAAAGCAAGCTAGAATGATAGAATTTAAATCGTATGCTTTTTGTTTTTTGTACAATATTCATTTTGGGAATTCTGGCAAGATTTCATAATCATTCTATGTTTTAAATGATTTACTCTTGTTTGTTACTCTATGTAGTTCCTGGAGGGGGCCACTATTGAGGTAGACCAGATCCACACTCACATGCGGCCTTTGTTGATGATGCTGGGCGACTACCGCAGCCTGACACTCAATGTTGTGAACCGCCTGACTTCTGTCACGCGTCTTTTCCCCAACTCCTTCAACGACAAATTCTGCGATCAGATGATGGTAAGAAGCGCCAACATCCGATGTTGTTCGCCTCCTCTTTCTCCTGTCATTCAACACCCAACGGCTCAGCATAAATCATGGCCTCAGCTGCCAGTTATGTGGTAAAGTGGTGCTGCTAAGTGGCCTGTAGCTTTTGACTAACTAAGTTTTAGAGTATTTGACAATTTTGTTATTTATTCTGCAGATAAAGCAACAAGATTTATGTTGCATACACACACACACACACACACACAGTATAACTGACGCTACTTACAATGATCAGATACCGCTTTGACTGGTACCGAATATTTGGAGTTTGTCTTTGTGGCATATAACAAGCATTGAAACGTCTGTGCGACAGGCAGATATGATTCCTGTAGATAACTGTCTTAGGCTGACACTATTGAAGAAACAAAGCCATCAAGGCTTAAGAGAATGATGAAGTAAGTTGTTATCTTTGTCTGCTTTATGATAGCTTCACAGTTCAGTAAAATTTTGTCATTGTTTACCTATTATATGGATCCATTTGTTTCATATTCATGGCACATTGTACATGGTGAGCTAAACAAACCCACACGGCATACACACACACACACACACACACACACAATCTCTGTTATCTCTGTGTCCGTCTTCCTCAGCAACACTTGCGGAAATGGATGGAAGTGGTTGTAATAACGCACAAAGGAGGCCAGCGCAGTGATGGCAGTGTAAGTAAACGCATTTCTATACTTTCACTTTACAGAACTGACGGAACCGATGCAAATGTTAACACTTTTATCACTCAGACCTACGCAAGCGTGAAGCGTCCTGTTTTATTTGAATCTTTTTTAACTCCTCCAAGCAAAACTGAAGCATTCATCGCCAGTAGATGCAGGTCAACATGCTTGTCTACTGGCAAAGCCTTTGTTCAGATGATCGCTTTTGCAAATAACACTTGCTGAGGAGGGAGAGAAATGGCTTCTTTCTCTCACAAAGCCATTCTCGCATGTAGTCAACACCCTCTTTGTATTGCCTCTTCCCAGACGAGTTGTGAGTGCCCGTATTTCAATCAATGATTAATTAGGCTCCACGCAGGCGGTGGTGGGCCCAGCACTGCGCCTCCTCATTATCTCCCCGACAGATAACCTTGTAAAGGCAGAGAAAAGGTGACGGAGAGGGGGAAATAGAGCTGCCTTTCCCTCATCGGCAATTTCTTTGCTCATGTCTCTTTATATGAGTTCATCCTTGAGTCGTCTCAAAATGGTGTGTTTAATTAGATGCAAATTGGCCTTTTGTCTTTCCTGCCCTCCAAATTTGTGGTCTTTGTTCCTGTTGACAGGAAGGCCGACAGTGACAGTTGAGCCAGGGTCAGTGAGGCAATTAGCTTATCCTGATGAAGACAAAAACCGGAAGGAGGGGTGGAGCTAGGTTGAGGTGAAGAGACTATGTAGGCATTAGAGGAGTTTGACAGTGAGGAAAAGAATATGTGTATGTGTATGAATATGAGTGCTGGTAGGAGCAGGATAAAAAGAGTTTGTGAAAGGATATAAAACTATTTTCATTTTGGTGAGAGAGTTTATCCACCATTCCAAAGGTGTCACTTTTTGTTGTCTTGATTTGGAATCGGTCAGACAAGTGTCTCTCCTTCATACGCCTTGGTTTCTGTGTTACCTGAAGAACATTCCAATATGAATTCTGCCTTTATATGCACTCAGCTTGTCTCGATGGGCATTTGTAGGTTGTTTCTCCCTGTCCCTTAGTAGTGACCCTGTCTTATCTGCTCACCTTCCACATTGTACAAAGTTAGACAACACGCAGCCACACAAATAACACACATTTTGTTCTGCTGACTCTAATCATTGTCTCCCATTCTGGTACAGCCTGCGATGGAGGGTGTTGAGGTGAGATGTAACCCAGTGTTGCGCCCTCTTGTTAGTGACTTTCTATCAGTGATATGAAACTTTGAACTAATGTCGTGGTAGTGGTGGACTTGCCCTGTATTTCTGTCCATGTGTCTGTGGTCTTGTTCAGGAATGTGAATGTCATCTCAGGTTTACTCTAACCACTCATTCTTCTTGACTTTTGCACTTTGGAGACATTGGTAACTGGAGGTTAATGAAAATGACCATGCATACTGTTCTATATTTGTTTGTACTGTGTTCAGATTTAAGTTCTAGGGCTCATGTGAGCCCTGCACTGTGCGATTGGGAAGTTAACCAACTTAACATAACATTAAATACTCGTCTTTCTACAGTGGCTGTCCATCAAGGCTATCCGTCAAACATTATATCTCTTTTTAGCTCATCTGTCCAAGAATTTAATCTATTTGCGCTGTTGTCTTTTCTTTGATTCTTTCCATAGGAGATGAAGATCTGTTCTGCCATCATTAACCTTTTCCACCTGATTCCTGCTGCACCTCAGACTTTAGTTAAACCTCTTTTGGAGGTGGTCATGAAGACAGAAAGGGCTATGCTCATTGAGGTAGGGCCACAATCCCACTTTTAAGATGAATTTGAATCCAAAACATCATAGTGAAACAGACAAAAGCTCCGGCGAGATTTGCAAGGACAATGTAAAGCACCACCCAAAGAGCAATAGAAGAAAGAGAAGAATTTAGATTTTATTTTTTATTGACATAATGCTTCAAGTTTACTCAGAAATGAGACCTGTGCTGTTCTATTGACCTTGTTTCAGTGTTAGTTGAGCAGCTTTATGTTGTGTGCATTGGGCTGAATGAGGCATAAATAAAGAGGTTGGTGTTAATTAACTAGCAAGCTTGAAGAGATGAGCCAATGGCTTGATGATTAAAAATAGCCATACTTTAAACAACGTTACAGCTCATAGCTCCTGTTTTTCTGCTTGATTCATTTGCTAATTTACTTCTCCTCCCTCACTCAATTTGCCCTGCACCAGGCTGGCAGTCCATTCAGGGAGCCTTTGATCAAGTTCTTAACACGTCACCCATCCCAGACGGTGGAGCTGTTCATGATGGAGGCGACGCTCAATGATCCCCAGTGGAGCCGAATGTTCATGGTCAGGCAACAGTTGCTTTAAACAGCAGTCCTTTCAGTCTTTGCATTGATGTATTCGTCATAAAAAAATAATTTTGCTTTCTGGCCGCCGGTGTAATGGCCTGTAATCAGGAATTTATTTGGTGTTCTGAGGCTCATTTGTACTTTTGAGACCCAATTGAGATGGATCGCGCATATTAATTTACACATTTTTCTTTTTCAATATGCTGTGCACAGTTGTTTAAATACAGATGATACTGTGCTCTAGTTTTTTTAGAAAGTATTTCTTGTACTAATTACAGTATGCGTGTGTGTTCACGTGCAGAGTTTTCTGAAACACAAAGATGCCAAGCCACTCAGAGACGTTTTGGCCTCCAATCCTAACCGCTTCGTTCCCCTGCTGGTTCCTGCTGGGACTGCAGCTACTGTTCGGCCTGGATCTCCCTCCACCACCACAGTTAGATTGGACCTGCAGTTTCAAGCCATTAAAGTATGCACTATCTCTTTACAGTTGTGGAACACTGACATTTATAGTTATGCCTACGCATGTCATTGTCTGTTGAATCTATGAGAAGCACTCGGGGTAGCCTAAAAATGTTTCTTGATCCCAATTTTGATCATGCTCCATTGTTTGTAATTCCACTTTTAAAATCTACTAAACTACATGTTTTTTTGTTTTTTTTTCTCCCCATCCTCCCGTCTGTTCAGATTATTAGCATCATAGTTAAGAACGATGAGGGTTGGCTGGCAGGGCAGCACTCTCTAGTCAGCCAGCTGAGGCGAGTCTGGGTCAGTGAGGCTTTCCAGGAAAGACATCGCAAAGACAACATGGCTGCCACCAACTGGAAAGAGCCCAAGCTGCTGGCCTATTGCTTGCTAAGCTACTGCAAGTATGTTCACCTACTCAAATTGTTAGGGGGAAAATGGACATTAGAAATGAAAATGTGGTTTGTGGACGAATGAGAAATCCTATACTCGGCCTAAAATAATAATGAAGTATTGTTTTTATGTTTCTAACTTTAACGTTATAACATTCCAGTCATAGAAGACCTCAGATAACCTCTTTCTCTGATCACACTTCTCACACTAGGCACTTTGCAGATGTTTGCTTCAGACCTTGCCATTAACCCCTGAACAATGTGTTTAGTCAACTTTCTCTCTCCAAACAAAGTTCTGTGTAGAAAAAGTAGAAAAGTTACTTATCAGCAGATTAACACTTACGGCTATCGAAGATTATTTGAAACTTTCGTCTCTCGGTCTTCTCAACAGGCGTAACTACTCAGAGATTGAGCTGCTTTTCCAGCTGCTGCGTGCTTTTACGGGTCGCTTCCTTTGCAACATGACCTTCTTGAAGGATTATATGGAAGAGGATATTCCAAGGAACTATTCCATTGCCCAGAAACGTGCCCTGTTCTTCCGCTTTGTCGAGTTCAATGACCCCCACTTCAACGATGAGCTGAAAGCAAAGGTATGTACAGAGGCAATCTGAGCAGAAATGCTGGTGTATGACTACATGCATGTTTTGCAACTGTCATTTGGAACGGACAATGGAATGATGTCTGGGGACGTAATTAGGTTTTGCCTCTTATTAATTACAGAGAAAATAACAAAGAAAAAGTGTAAAGCAGAGCAGTCTTGTAATAAGCTGGATTTTCTTCTGAAACACTCCCACACCGAATAATGTTTTTTTTTTTTTTTAAATTAAATGATATATTTTTTTATTCAGCCTCTCCTCCTCTTACTTACTTTTCTCCCCCAGTTGAGGGAAACGCTGCATTTAGGGACCTGATCCGAGTGACTTTAACGGTTGGTATGTTTTGCTCCAGAACTACTCTGATGGAGTCCGGAAGGTCATTGAGTCTGTTCTGACCCTCAGAGGCTCACAGATGAATGCCTCTGTCCTCTCTACCTGACCTGCTGCTGCAAGAATCGGAGTCATTGGGGTTGCTTTTTTTTTTTTTTAATTAAGCTCACTCTCCCAAACGCAGCCACTCAGGCAAACACAGACGGAGGGGCGCTCGCGCACATTTTGCACAGCTGTAACGGGCACATAACACGGCTCAGAGGAGCAACAGCAATGCTGTTAAGTACAAAACGGGTCAGCGGGGAAGGCCTGCTCTGGCACACAACAGCACATTGCCAAATGTCTGTGTGGCAAGAGCACACGACCACACACACACACACACACACACACACACACACACACACACACACACACACACAAAAGAAGCTGGCGTGTGCACTCAGGCCCCCAAATCCAAGGACATGCAGCTTGGCATATGGCGGAATATGAACAATGAAAATAAAGACGGATGGAGAGAATACAGCCAACTTTCCGTTTTGTATATTTCTTGATGGAAATGCAGAACAGAGTTGAGTTTTAAAAAAAATATATATATATATATATTTTAACCAAAGGAGTTACAGCATTACCCCACTCCCAATCAGACCATATTCCTATTTTTTTTCCTTTGGCCTTAATTGTCCTCGACTGGTGTGCAGCAGATGCCAGCTGTGACACGGATTGACAGAAGATGTGTCTCTCTGAGAATATGTTTGTGTTTGTGCATGAGTCATACGCATGCGAATGGGTGTGGGTGTTACCTCCACTGTAATTTAAATAATTGCCTGTAACATTTTTTTCCGGAAGCATATTATCACTGGAAAGCGTGTGTACACATTCTCAGTTTGCCAGGGAGTTGGATAGAAAACCGGGTTCTTCTATGTCATCACAAGGAACTTGGAGGACATTTCACTTCTAGCGAGCACAGAGAATTGCACGTGGGAGAGAAAGAAGGCGAGAAACAGCAACAGAGAGTCATCGACGTAATCCCAGACTGACCTCATTATGCTGCTGTGTAGCTTCCATGGCTTTCTAGAAACAGTTGTTACAGAAAACAACTTTTGTGTTGCTTCCTCTGTTTAAAAATGCAATCCAGTGTTCATGGAGTAGCTTTCGAGGAGATAAACAACTATCGAAAACGTGTAGCGCAGCGGGTTGTATTATGTATGCTACCATCATCTCCTAAAATCAAGCTTTATTGTTAGGTTGAAACAACAAATGTATACTTTTGCTCTTGTACTTTTTATATATGTATATATATATATGTGCGCAAAAACAAGTCAAAATAAGTGCAAAAATTTCAAATTATGGCCAAATACCTTTCCACGAAAATCTGAATGCCTGAGATGAAAATATGAAGAATTATCAGTTAACATTGCAAAGTTGTTATCAAGACTGCTTATGGTCTCAAAGTCGACGTATCCAAACAATCATATCAAAACAAATGACTAAAATACTTCCATGGAAACACCTTATTAAAACATTAATGGCATTACAGAAATATAACAAATACAACCTTGTCCTGCAGTGATTGATGTAAGAGAAGCTCAGAATGGAGAGGAAGAGACGAGACTGAAGAACAGGGCGGCTCTCATTGCTTTTTTTTGCGTCCTCAGTTGGAAGTGTGTTACTTTGTGTGTTTCTGCTTGTGTGCGAGTCGCTCATCATGTTCATTGCGCAGAGTGTGCGTGAATAATGTGCTAATGGAGAAGTTGGAGCATATGCTACCACAGCTCATTTTCCACTGAGCGATGCCCTGTCTCCCCAATGATGGATTGAATAGGGGTGTTCATTAATAGATAGCAGCTTCTTTAATAAATGCAGTCGTTAGCCGTATTGTGGTTGGGTTATTCTCCATTTTACAAGCTAATCAGACCTTCATTTACAACCCATGCAGGTTTGAGAATAGATGTAAGTAAATGGGATTTTTTTATTTATTTATTTTTTTCTCCAATCTCCCCTTAGTGAAGCCTTGGATTTGTGTTTTTGCTTTAAATTCTGAGATTAGTTGTTATGGTTATATAAGACTTTTTAGAGTTCTGTTCTGTTGATTTTAGGAAAGCTTTTTCAAGTATCATCATTTAAGATGTATCCTACGAAGAGCTGAGAATGCGCTGGTTTTTTCTTTTACGTAGCTTTTGGAAAGACCATACCAGGTCATTTCAATAATTGGTTTCTTCTATCTTAAAGGTGTGCTATCAAGGAAATCATCCATTATAATATTGGCAAAGAAGGGTGAAGACTGTAAATCTCCTTGTGGACAATTTAATGGGGGAAAAAGGCTTGTGGAGTTTCTTTTTTGTAAAAGTATTTGAAATAGGGATGCAAATTATCGATTAATTCATTAATCATTAGTTGACTGATCTTATCGATCGACTTACGATTAATTAATAAGCGGCGTTTTTCACCTGAATGTCAGTGTTTCAATAGGGCCTTTAAAAATATCAGCTAGTTAAAACACTGAATTCAAAAAGTATATATTATATTATGATAATTATATTGTATTATATTATATTACATATTCCTCAAGTAATTATGCATTAGGAAAAGAAAGCAGACATGTTTTTTTATGGTATAACAAAATACATTCTTTAATAAAAAATGTTTTTAAAAAAAGAAATAAATTAAGGACTGGCTCAGTTCGTAGCGAGCCTCGAGGCGGGAGGTTATTGATGGCCTCGAAGGGATATTGTAGCCTGGCTCTAGGATCGCAATGAGATCCTGAAATCCTGCACCGTCAACTGTGTTGATTGGCATCAAATCTCTCTCGATCATGCTGCATATGCTCTCTGTAATGCCCTCCGCCCTTCTCTCACACGTGTTATCACACGCTCGCCTTCCCAGTGTAGCTTTGATTGTAGGTTGACCAGGTGCACGGGTGCCATGCAGGACAGCTCCATGCACGGTGTTCAAATGATAACTGAGTGAGTTAGTTGAACTGTTGTATTTCAATACCGCATGACACAGCGAACATTTGACTTCTTTGCCTGCATTAATAATGTTGAAATGGTCCCACACAGCACTTCTTTTCGCCCGCTTCATTTTGTCTTCAACCCTGGTCCCTCGCGAGATGTGTTCACTGAACACATCTCGCGAGGGATCACTGTTCACCTCTCGTTCTCACGCTCTGTTCAAGTTACTACAGACAGTAGCGCCCTCTAGCGATTAATCGTGATTAATAAATTTTGTTTGAGCAACCTCTTGATCGACAATTAATCTAAAATCGATTAATCATTTGCATCCCTAATTTGAAAGTTTTTTTTTTTTTTTACTCTCCTCATAGGTACTGCAGCACATCTTGAACCCCGCCTTCCTGTATAGCTTTGAGAAGGGTGAAGGTGAGCAGCTGCTCGGACCACCCAACCCTGAAGGAGACAATCCTGAGAGCATTACCAGTGTCTTCATCACCAAGGTACACATGCACGCGTATATGCATTTCTCCAGACCTTCAGTCAGTTGATTCTCCCTCCTTTTATTACATAATGGCTCTGTGTCTATCCATTTCTCTGATTTCATTACCTGCCCTTTCTCTTCTCATAACGTCTTATCAGTCCATCATCTCTCGATACTCAGTCATCATCAACTACATTCCCACTTAGTCCCATTCTTCGACGCTCATGGCCTGCAAATAATATGCAATCGCATAATTGCTCTCATCTTATCTATCCCGTCTTCCTTTCAGTCTCCTTCATCCGTCTTTGTTTGTCTTTCTTCCTCCCACCATCCCATTGGTCTCTCTTTCCATTACATTTCATTCATCAGGCCAGACAATAATTTCTGGTGTAAATGTCACAGTGTGACTGCTAAAGGTCAGCATGTTTGTTTGTGCGGTGGCAGGTCTCATCACTGACTAACAGCAGTCCTAATGGCTGCTAATGGCCCCTCTCCGGTCTGGTTAAAGCTCATTTCCTCCCTTACCTCTCTCCCTCTCTCTATACACTGTCCTCTCTTCTGTTCCTCTCCAGGGAATTCAGATGGTAATTGATATTTTGTTGGGAAGATGACTTTTTCACTTGACGTAAAAAGCAAATTATGTTGTAGACTTATGCAGTTCAGAGAAAACGAAGACGTTCCTCTTATGTACACAAGCCCATTAAGTGATCAACATCAAGTGTTGGGTCATTTTGTTTTCTTCTACACAGACCACGTCTCACCATCGAGGCTGATTTGTTTTTTAAATGATCATTTACTACCTACAGAGCCACGGTTTTCAATCTGTGTTTTATGCACCAGTAACTGCAACGTCAACCATTTTTAATGCCATATCCTCTTGGCCCTCCTCCAAGGTTCTAGACCCCGAGAAGCAGGCTGACCTGTTGGACTCGCTGCGAATCTGCCTTCTACAGTTCTCCACCCTTCTAGTGGAGCACGCGCCTCACCACATTCATGACAACAACAAGTCACGCAACAGCAAGCTGCGCCGCCTGATGACCTTCGCATGGCCGTGCCTTTTGCCCAAAGCCTGCGTAGACCCCGCCTGTAAATACAGCGGCCACTTGCTGCTGGCCCACATAATTGCAAAGTTTGCTATTCACAAGAAGATTGTACTGCAGGTGAGGGAAATGTGAAAACTGAAACGAGAAATTCTATAAAACCGTAGCAAAAAAACTAAGAATGGTGAGAAAAACTTAAGGGTTATGTTCTAAAAACCTACCTATTTAGCTGTCGATGTCGATGCAGAGTAAAACAAGTTGGTAATCATAATTACTAAATTGCAGAATTTACTTGAAGTTGAATTAAACTAATTGAATTTACCACATAAAACATGGTACTTACAACAGAAAATGTGAAGCTATTTAGAGTACTAAGCCCCAACACTTCTGTGATTTAAGTGGACATGAATGTTGGTTACATTCTTGTGAAAACATAAATCCACATAATATTTCTGTGTTCCGTTCTGAATTTTGTTCCCGGTTTAAGCAGCTATTGTACCACGAACTCCACTTTTTTTTTTTTTTTTAATTCCTGTCACTGGCTTCTCGGTAATAAGAAAAACTTTCACATTCAAAAGATATTTAGGTAAACTGGTAGATGCAATGTTAGTCTTGAATGATCTTGGAATCCCCCATTATGCTTTCTTTTGGGTAAAATAAGTAAAGACAAAATAGTAAATAAGAGAATCCAATAAACACCATTGGGGGAATTAGTTGAGTGTGAATGAGTCTAGAAGAAAAAGTCTAGAAATGTTCCTGAATATGATTTTGATGATGAAGTTATGCCTGCTCCGTACAGGTCTTCCACAGCCTGTTGAAGGCCCACACAATGGAGGCCCGGGCCATTGTTCGCCAGGCCATGGCCATCCTAACCCCAGCTGTGCCTGCCCGTATGGAGGATGGCCACCAGATGTTGACCCACTGGACTCGCAAAATCATTGTGGAGGAAGGACACACTGTACCGCAGCTGGTTCACATACTGCATCTTATTGTGCAGCACTTCAGGGTGAGCAGATAAGAAAGACTACACGCAGAGGTCAAACTACTAGTGTGCTTCCCTCTGTCAGACCCTACCCGCTGAATGTATCCATCTGGGCTGGGTGGGGCAGTCAGATGTCAAAAATGTCTGAATTCAGCGTTTCTCACTTAAAGTAGTGGAATTAGTATCGTCTTGACAGATGTCTGAGTGCTTTTGGTTAGTTTATGATGTGTGCTGTTGATCCCATTTAAGATATTTGAAGGCAAGGCTTTTCTGAGGACAACTAAAGCCCAATTCGCACGGGATAAGTATTACCTATGGACCCCCCATAATTCGGAATAATTGCGGAGAATGTCTGAGTTCTTAGTCCTGTGCGAATGCGCCATGTCCGTGATTTGTGGGGTAATAATTCCGCCGCGAATTACCTACTGTATTTCGGCGAAACACAGACGTCCTGTGGTAATTTAAGTCCCGTCTGAACGCACACCTGTGTGTTCAACATATGTGTACAACCAGGTACAAATGGGCAAAACAGGAAGTTACGACAATTACGGAATATCCTCTCATGATGTCTGTGATTTCAGTAAATTACAGACTTTTGCTTGTCCCGTCCGAATGTTGCGAATTACCAGTGATCCATAGGTAATACTTATCCCGTGCGAATTGGGCTTAAGATGCTAGGTATTGAATATGAGCGTCTGTCTCAAAGGAACTTTAAGGTTGACTCCCACCAGAAACAATGAGAGGACAATTGCCGCATAGTGTGCATATACAGCTATCGGTTGCTGCTGGTAGCTTTGCTGCTGAGAATGCACGAGGGGGAGAACAATTGAGGAACTAATTACACTGATTGTTTGAGTGCCCGGAATTACGAGAGACCTCTTTAGGAGTCCCAGTGGGGAAAGTTTTATATTAGCCACAACACGGTGCTGTGCTCTATTCTCTTCTTTGAAGAAGCGAGATTCTTCTCAATCCGTGAATGTTCTCTGCTTTGCCCCTTGTATTTACTTTGAAACAGATGCACTCTCAAACACACACCTTTTGAATTTGTGATCTGCAGGGTCAAAGAGCATCTCAACAAGAGATGATCATTTGCCTTGATCTTCTCCCTGCTTCTTAAACTTAAGACCCTTTTACCCCCCCTCTTCTTCAGCAGATCTTCTCTGGCTTCTAAGTCAGAGAGCGACGGTCTTTTAGCAGAAGACTGACATTTCCCTCAGTTACCCTCTCTATCTCTCTGACAGGCTGCTCTCACTGGGCCAGATGACTAATCTAATGTAATCACATCAGCATAATTACACTAGGGATGAGATAATGACAGACAGATGAGACTTTGTGTGTGTGTGTCTTTGATAAAGTAATAGAGAGATTGTGTGTGTGTTTGCCTGTGCGCACATGATGGACAGGGCTTAGCCACTCTGTCATTAAGGGGCTGCGAAGTCCTGCTCTATCAACTATAATTACCCTCAGAGTGAGAAGCTTTAATATTCTTTGACACTGACAAAACCCTTCAGATAGACATCTCATCCCTGGCTCTTTTTTTTCTGTCCGTGTGTTATAGAGTCCCAGTTCAGTTTTCAGAAGCTAAGTGACTCTTGAGTGTGACACTTGAGTGTGTGAATGCTCAGGGCTGAGTATGTGTCATCATGTCCTTGAGGCTAAGTGAGAATATGATATATTAGTTTGCCTATTCTCACTCAAAGTCTCAAAGTGATTGAACAACCCATTTGATGGCGCATGTTATCACTCCATAATCTGGAGCAGAGGTTTTGCATTGAGAGGGGGAAGAAAAAAAAAGAGAAAAAAAAAGCTTTTTCTCTGAATAAATTTACTTTGTCATTGTCATTAAACTTATGTTTATCAGCCTTCACAATTTTGATGCTGTGTGAGCAGGCCGAGCAGATCTCTCGCAGCTAGATGAAGCTGAGTTGACTGGAAGTGTTGGTTTCTCAGGATTATCAGGATGCAGCGCATTGCCCATTTTTAAATCATTTTTTTTTTCATTAGGTTTGGCGCTCAGGCAGTTTAATATATGCGTGCTGATACTGAGAGAACAGACTATTGAGCATAGCCTTTTAAAAGGTAGACGGGTAGAGAGCTGCATCATCTGAAGTCGATCATATATAACAAGTTAACTACATCAGGAACGGGCTTTGGTAAGGGTGCAAAACTCATCAAGTTTTTTTTGGGTTGTCTGAAGTTCACCGAGTGGAGTAACTGCCTTTTCTTTTTTTCTTTTTTTTTTGGTGCTTTGGGACAGGAAAACACATTTTCAGACCAACCTCAAAGTCTGTGCTTCAAATGCCAATTATGAGAGATTTAATTTCACTCGGTTCTCTTTTTGTTTCCTAGGTGTACTACCCCGTCCGCCACCACCTGGTCCAGCACATGATCAGTGCGATGCAACGCCTGGGCTTCACGCCCAGTGTAACCATAGAGCAAAGGAAACTGGCTGTGGACCTGGCTGAAGTGGTCATTAAGTGGGAGTTACAGAGGATCAAAGACCAGCAGGTGAATGCTCAGTGTTTACTGACTTAAATCAATGTCAGCTGTACCTTTATGTGTCCACCAAAACCAGGATGTGTTGTCAAGTCTTTCAATTCTTAAAACATTCTGTTTTACTGCAGACCGAATATGTTTCTTTCTCACAGTAAAGCTTTTTTCCCATTGTGATTCAAATATTTCTTAGTCATACTGCAGCACGTGTATACATACGGTACATATTCAGTGCAGTTTTAACATGCGTCTCCCTCCTCCACCCTTCTATGCCCTCTCGGCAGCCCGATTCCGAGGCTGAAGTTGTGGCCGGTGAAGGGACAAGCGGAGGAGCTGTGAAAAGAGGACTGTCTCTCGAATCTGCTGGTGCTGGACAGGATGTCAAGAGATTCCGTACAGCAACGAGCGCTGCTTCCACAGTGAGCTCAATCAGCAGTTAATCAAATGCCAAATTAATGCAGCACTGACTGACATTTCCCCCATGCCCAGACAACCGCGTCCTCTCACCCTCAAACCTCTTGCACGGTGTCCTTGTGTAACCTTTTTTTTTGTTTGTTTGAATGCCTGCTGCATTGTTTAAATCAGGGGTGTCCAACTCAAATACACAGTGGGCCAAAATTGGAAACTTGGACAAAGTCGTAGGGCCAGCCTTGGTATTTATTGTAAAAACATCTACAATGAAGGATGTTTTTTCTTCTCTTCAGATATAGCGACGAACCCTTTTCATATGGAAACAAACTTAAGTTTTGCTTAAACATTGAATCTGGATCAAGCAAAGCTTAATACCGATGTGACTGGTAGCAAGAGGTAGCTAATGAATGTCAACAGAGCGTCCTGACTTGTGCACTTTTTGTGCAATTTTTAGGTCTCTAGTTATTTTTTTATGTTAAAATCGACTCCCATTCACAAGGATTGTATGATTATCACTTTATTTACCCGTTGTCATGGGGAAATAATGTATGCAGTGTTTTGTTATGTTGTACGTATTTCTTGATTACTTTCTTTTCTTAACTAAAATTTGAAAACATTTGTGACTCCTGTAATTATTTTGTTGCATTTTGTCAGGTGTTTGGACGCAGCCAGTCCATGCCAGGGACCGAGACCATTCTCACCAAGCCTGTTGAGAAACAGCATACAGATACTGTGGTCAACTTCCTCATTAGGATTGCCTGCCAGGTATGATTTCCCCCTATAACTGCCAACCGCTCATATACCAACTTAAATGCGTGCATGCACATCTTTGTGAAGATCTTAATAACGTGATCCACTCCTTTGCCCCTTATTCTAACCATGACTATCACTACTTATTGTCTTAGCTCTAAGCTAAACTTAATTCTAACTTCTACCCTTAAACCAAGTCATAATGGTAAATCGCACCTTTAAAAAGGTGTGAGAAATTGAAACCTAGCCGAAAGGTTCTCATATTTCCCGAATGTCTACACCTCACAGTGGTCTTGAATTTAAAGTGGTCATCATTAGAGCCATTTTCACACGTGCCCTGCTGCCCTGAAATGTTTCAGAGGTGTTACGGCGGGACGGCAGATGATGACGGGAAAGTCGTCGGCATGTGCTCTGGACTCTTGCAGGCCTTTTATTCTTAAAATGTTTAGAGGATTAGCAGCTGAGACATTACGTGACTTTAGCCGCAAATCTTTTGCTGTAAAGAAAACTGTGATTTGCCCCTACGCATTTCATGCTGTGACAGTGCATCTTCAGCAGAAAGTCTCCCGCTGTGAGGCGCTTGTGTGAACGGCGTGGAAAAAGTCCAGACCAAACTGTCTGCATATTTTCCTGAACAGCTTTGGTATTCTTGTGAGAAATAGACATAGTTAGCTAGAGGAAGATAGCTGGACAGGCACACACACACACACACACACACACACACACACACACACACACACACACACACACACACACACACACACACAAAGTCCTTTATGTGTCTCCTCACACGGCTGTCCCTTGGTCTAGTGGCAGCTATGACCTTGGGTACAAGCCTGAAATAGACTGCTGAGATTTCACTCACCTTCATTTTGCCTGTTCATCCAACCATCTCTGAATCTAAGTTTCTGTTACCGCTGGGGATCACTCACTGCTCACAGAGCAGTCTATAGAAACATAATCTTCTCTTTGTGCTCCACTTGATAACAGTGTATTGCGATACTAAATTGATCTCTGTAGAAAAATATGTTTTCAGTGGCCCAAGGGATTAACATCGGCCGAAGGACGGCACACCTAGAGCTGATAGGGATTCAGTGTCTTGGTTATAGATCTGCATGCAATGTGGATGATTGTCGCTCCGAGAGATTGTGCAGAGGCTCGTTATTTTTGCCACATTTGAAGTCTCTCTCTCTCTAATAATACAGAATATGGAGGCAGTCGTATCCTCTCGTTGCCTTGTGTGATTTCTTCCGTCTTCAGGACACCAATGTGATATTGAAGAAAAGTCATTGTCTTTGATATTGCAAATGAATTCCAGTCTTCCTCTTCTTCTTTTTCTCTCTAGGTGAACGACAGCACCAATGTGGCTGGCTCTCCAGGTGAATTGCTGTCCCGCCGCTGTGTTAGCCTGATGAAGACTGCCCTGAGGCCTGACATGTGGCCCCGCGCAGAGCTCAAACTACAGTGGTTTGACAAACTGCTAATGACAGTGGTAAGATGTCTTCAAAGTGATTGCTATGATACATATTACTAGACTGGCCCTATGTGCTCTCTTGCCACATTCATGCTTTGGTTGGTGAAATTTATTTGATGTAAAACTTAGCATTGCTCCTTGTTTCTGCATAGTATTTCATCTTGTTTTACTTGCGTTCCTGTTTTTGAATAATTATAGAATAAGTCCAAAGAACGGCAGTTCTCTCTGTGAACTCGTCACAAATTATTTGAAGTTTATTTACTACGTCATCAACAATAATTTAGGCAAACAACTTTAAATCAAATTCTAAATATTCAAGCCTACTGTTGTTGTTGTTTTTGTTGTTATGGTGCCAATAGCGATAGTGATCAGCAAAGGACAACTAATGCCTTCCGAGAGAAGTTTCCTGCTTAAGCTCTTAAGTCTTAACACCTCAGAGTTCTTTGTCTGTTATCAGTGTTACACAAAGTGAGGGGCCAACAGCAGTAATGACATTGGTGAGATAGCGGGAGTCTACCCGGGTTGGCCTGTGCCTTCTCATTCAACCTCGTCTCCATCCTAACTTCCTCATCCTTGCTCTCGGTATCTCCCCGCTGTGCCTCCCTTACATATCTCCTCGCATTCTCCCTTGGTCTTTAACCACTTCCTCCTCTCATCTCTTCTTTTCTATCCAAGCTCTTATCACAGGCTGTTTTCTCTCCCCCGGTTTTTATCCGCATTTCTTCTTTGGCATCACTTTTCAGACAAGGTTATCGCTACGTGCTGGTAGTCCTCTCGCATGTTGCTTTGTCTCTTTCAGGGATCACTTCATCAACCACACCTTTTTGTCTGCTCACACACACACACACACACACACACACACACACACACACACACACAGAGTCAGCCCCTCCAGATCCCACTGGGTATGGTCTGACAAACAAGCCTTTTTGTGGTTCTTGTGGAGATGCACACAAGCCCTCCTCCCTTGGGAGCATGCTCTACCTGCTCAGCTGTCTTACTCAAACTAATGAACATTGCTCTAAATCGGATTACCTTTTATCATCTCATTGTACTGGCAGCGCAGTGATTAAGAGTCAGGGGGAGTGGCATAGGAGGTCAAATGAGGAGTGTAAGGGGAGATGCACACAAATCATGCACACAATCACACTCTTATTCACATCCTTGTATCTGCTCTGTCTGCTTGGCTCCAGAGACAAGTTCCCATTCAGTTAATACGGTGCCAAATCAATATGGCCCTTCTATCTACCAGGAGCCTTATCACAAAATTCACCTTGTTCATTAGACAAGATTAGTCCCATGTCTTGGCCCAAGATTATCCTCTTGGCCTTGCCTTTGTAAACCCTGATTGCAATTTAGACAGAAATTACGCCATTGATCTTTGATTTAGCGACCATTGTGATGACTTGTCTTTTTTTTTTGTGTGTGTGAGAAATATCGCTGTCCATGTAATATTATTTATAAGTTGCCCGGTATTTGTCTGGAATTTAAAAAAACAAAAAAACAAAAGAAAAACTTTGACTTTAATCCATTATATTTACTAAGAATAAACTTTATAATATAGTTTGTTATTAATCAGGATTATATATTGTGAAAACATTTCTAACCCAGGTCATCATTTGGTTTCACCACCTTCCTCTTTGACTCCTCAGGAACAGCCAGCTCAAGCTAACATCTCCAACATCTGCACGGGACTGGAGATTCTGTGCTTCCTATTGACAGTGTTGCAGTCTCCAGCCATTCTGGCCCACTTCAAGCCTCTCCAGCGCGGCATCGCTGCATGTATGACCTGCGGCAATACGAAGGTCTTGCGAGCTGTCCACTCCCTCCTTTCTCGCCTCATGAGCATCTTCCCCACTGAGCCAAGTAAGCTGCAAATACTTAATGCATAGATTCTTATCGGTACATAGACAGGCTGACCCAAAACCTTAGGAAAGTGTGTCCAAGTTCAATTCCTGCTGATTTGCTAAAATAATTGGACTATTGTTTTGTGGATTCTTATGTCGCGCCGTTAATTTTTGTCTTGATATGATCTAAAAGCAAGGTATTCATTTAGATTTTTGGCTATTCTTTGAAGCAAATTCTGTGACTTTTCCTCAGGCACATCAACTGTGGCATCTAAATATGAGGAACTGGAGTCTTTGTATGCGGCGGTGGGCAAAGTCATCTATGAGGGACTTACCAACTATGAAAAAGCCACAAGCAGCACTAACCCCACACAACTCTTTGGTAAGACCAGTTCTCCTTTTTTCCCCCTCCCATTTATCATTTTCAACCTCCTTGTTCTCTAATTCTCCTGTTGACTGATTATAAACCCTGTCATTATAAAAGGGAAAAAAATAAAATAAAATCACACTCCCCACTCTTCTCCCTACAAAACCAAGCGGCCTCTCGGCCACTTTTAGCAATTAAGCCAGTGAGTGGGTTGTTAAAATGCAAGCCGACAGGCCCTGCTGCTGAGGCAAACATCTGGCCTGTTTAAACTGAGGCCACAGGCCAGCGGTTTGGGAAAGATTGTCTTGGGAAGGATTGCTGCTTTCGGCCACCCTCCCTGTTCGAACATTACGGTTTCCACCCAGATGTCAGCAGGTATTTATAGAAAAAGCTTACACTAAAGTTTCTGTCAAGGAGACGGCTATTGGACTATTTTGATGTAGAGTCCCTTTTTTAGATATAGAGTGCCAAAGGTGATGTAGGGATTGTAGAACAGCGTAAAGATAATCTCACTTTAGTTTTCCAAAATTACACAAAAGTTTTTTTTTTGTAACTTTCTGTTGCCATAGGGTAGTGTCGATGTGATGCATCTGGCCAGCTATGGGGGTGACATTTAACATTTGTTTTCCCTTTAGAGGGCAGCAGCTGAGAAGGGGTAATACTCATTCTTCTTCCTGCCACTGTTGCACTCAAAAAGGAAAAAAAAGCTAATACTTTGTCATGTGACATGAATGAGCAAAATGGGGCTGCAGCTGTGAATTTCTGTTAACTCACCCTGAAGGGTGAGGCTCTTGTCAGATTCTTGTGTTTCCAGTTTTTTTTTTTTTTTTGTGCCCCCTTCATCCTCCCTTCTCCCCCCTCATTTGTCTTATAGGAACGTTGATGATCCTGAAGTCGGCCTGCAGCTATAATGCCAGCTACATTGACCGCCTCATCTCTGTGTTCATGCGCTCGCTACACAAGATGGTTCGGGAACACCTGAGTCCTCAGCAGGCTAATCCAGGGGTCACTGAAACCAGCACAGGTACACATATTTTCATGAATTTGGTGGATAGATTTGAGGATGCTACTTAGCATCCTGACATTGTTTTCCAGTTCCTTGAATGGAATTATTTGTGGCATTAAATTAACATGAAACTAATTCAGGTGATGAATGGCTACATTGGTTGAAGTTAATTCCTGGTTTCTAATTCTACTTAAATATATAAATAAACATTGTGGTTGACATTAAGAGTAAAGATTCATTCAAGAGTCATTCAAGCTAGTGAGCTTTGCCGTGATTATGATAAAATTTGTCAGGATTTCCTGTTCAGTTTCCTCTCCAAGCCTGACTTGAGGTTTGTAGCAGTCCAGCAGTACACTGTTGTTACTCATATGGGAGGTAATGGCTGTAAGATGCTATCGGTTCTTTTCAATGGGTCCCTAATGACTGTATCGGGAAGCACAGACATCAACCCTCCACTATGAGCAGTTACAGTCACTAAGACCAAAGGCTGTCTGACCAGTGAGGCCTTTGCCTCTAAAGATTCTTCAGGTTTCACTAATCAATAAGCTTAAACTCAAGTGGTTGCACTCTGATTGTACAGATTGTTTTTTTTTTTTCTTTTGCTGCTCCTGCCACATATTGGAAAAATGTTGATATGAGTATGTGATGGGTTTAGGGCCAGCTTGACTATTTATAAAAGGGAAACAAGATTAAACTGTTACAGATCTTAGAGTTTAAACGAGGAAAGCAAAACATTTGATATGTCGTTCTGTATTGTCACTTATTCATTAAAAAAAACACCAGTTTAAATGTTTAAATTGTGATCATTTAAGACCATGTTTTGGGGTTTGTCTTTTACACTTTTGTCATATCCGTTTCCATAGTGACCAGTGAACTGGTAATGCTCAGTCTTGACCTGGTTAAGACTCGATTGTCTGTCATGAGCATGGACATGAGGAAGAACTTTATCCAAGTCATCCTCACCTCTCTGATTGAAAAGTCGCCTGACCCCAAAATCCTCCGTGCCGTTGTCAAGATTGTTGAAGAGTGGGTGAAGAATAATTCTCCCATGGCGGCCAACCAGGTAAGAAGAAGTCTCTGTGAGACACCTGATGGGGCTCAAGTCTGAGTTTGTAACTTGGCCAAAAATCATGTGCACGAATAGAGAAGCATGATTCATCGGGCTGTGGCATCATTTATTTGGTAACAGCAGCACATATGAATTAATGACCGACTCAGCCGAGCTTCAAAAGATTCAAAACATTTCGACAAACAAGTGAGGCACATTTTCCAAATCTAGTGATGCTAATATAAAAACCCACAGAGGAGGTGTACTGTGTTCATTATCCTCTGAGCTGTGAAAGAACAATCAGTACAGGTCTGAGCAGAACAGAATGGTGCAGGTAAAGGGAATATTCCGAATCCAATATTTATGCTTTTTGTTGTTTTCCCTCCTCGTGACCCTTCATGTTGTCACTACCTTTTCCTGTACTTTTCCACCCTGACATAATTAAATTTTTAATTTCCTCTCAGATGCCAAACCTGCGTGAGAAGTCCATTTTACTGGTGAAGATGATGACCTACATCGAGAAGCGTTTTCCTGATGAACTTGAGTTAAATGCCCAGTTCCTGGACCTCGTTAATTATGTCTACAGGTAATTACCACCATTCATCACATGGCCAAATGGCCAAGGCACCGACGACAGACTGTCCTTGCATCCATTTTAACGCGAGCGATCAAGGTCGGAAGGTTGAGGCAGGGAAAAACGTGAGGTTGGGGAGGGTACCCGATGAAAAATAAAGATCAAGTGGAAGACATTTGAAGCAGTGTGCTGTTTAACTTTGGAAAAAAAGACTTGCGTAAAGACATGAGAGAATATATCGTTGAACACAGGGAGGTTTAGAATCGGTTGATGTTTTATAGGAGCTGGGGAGCATTAGTAGATGGAAATGGGGAAAATGGAGAAGCATGGATCGGAAAGTGTAAGTACTTGTTTAGATGGATTTGCCAGGTCCTTCCACGGGGTTACAGTGGCACCAGCTGACATCCAACTGGTGACAGCACACGCAGTAGGTGGCGGTCAGAGGTCACGGACTGTCTTTCTGTCCTTTATTTATCAAAATATGACTCCCGGTCTTTCCATCCCACACACATACACCTACTACACAGCCCAATAACCTATATCCCCAACCCCATCATGCAGTCCTGTCAGAAGATTTAAGCAGTAAAGCCATGATGGACAACTAGTAATGATAATGGAATGATAAAGCAGCTGAGCCAGTTTTATTAGAAAAAGGGCACAAATGTGGACAGTATGAGGCTGCCATAGCCTCGCCTTTGCTCTTCCCTTTCTATCCCTCCTTTGTTCTCCTTCTGTTTGGTGAATTGTTTCCACAAAGACCATTCACTGCACATTTAATCACATTTATTGTTTAAATGCTATGTTCGTCAGTATGTTGCTGTGAGAGCAATCTCTGTAGCAAAGATGCAGGCTTCTGCCTGATGTTTAATGTTAAGTGCTATTACTTTAGGCACGACACAGCTGCTGAGTCATGCTAGCTTCTGAACGATGCTGTGAGATTATTCTTTGTACTTTTAATAGATTTTGACGATTAAGAGATGGTCTTTTAATGTGAAGGCTAAATTGGCTTCAATTAATCATAAGTAAAGATGATTCTGTCTACAGTTACACAAATAAACCAAGTTGAACTGAATTCGTGTTACTATTCCTTTGGCTCTTTTAACAGTTGATCAACTGTTCAGTTTATTTGAATATTTGTTAAAGATTTCACCGTTAAAGAGAAACTGCACCTTTGCTCTTCGCTATGAAAATGACAAGATAAAAAAAAAGAGAAAAAAGATCCACTTCCTAAAATGATTGATTTATAAAAGATTAAAAAAAAAAAAAAAGAAATGAGAGCAGTGTGTTATATGAACACTCCAACTAATGCGGCTTATTATTTGGTGCTCTCCACTCCATCATGTGTAAGTGTTTTCAGCATAAAAACGCATAAACAAAACAAACAAACATATTGTTAAAGTGAAACATTGGAAATTATTTATATTATTTTTTTTTATTTTTTTTAAATGGGTTCAAATTTCTGTCATCTGTTCATAATTGATCCTCTAAAGAGATGCTGATGAGTTTGTGCACACACAATCTTCAATAGTTTTATTCATATAAGGCATGGTGCAATTTTACGGCCAATAAAACTTAGTTTAAAGTGATACATTTTCCTAGTACTGTACATTCAGTGTGAAAATAGACAAGTTCATATCACGGCAACAAAAGTAAATGTTTCACAAAAGTAAATTGTAATTTAAGCCTCGTTAATTTGCTGCAGGGTAGTTTCAGTAAAATTGTTCAGTCAGGGAGTTTTTTTTTTTGTTTGTTTGTTTTTTTGTGAGTGAGTGAGTGACTTAGGCTCTGTTTACATTAATTCATTTCACCATTTCTTCGTGTCGGCGTCTTGCAAACTATTTACATTTACACACAAACGGGGATCGGCTGATTCGCTAGTCACATGACTAATCAGCCATCACATCACATGATCGCCCTTGCTTTATTATTTATTCTTCGGCGACAACAACTTGGTCCACGAAATTGTCCCACCATGCGCTGCTTCTTCCCGGTCTAACCCAAAAGCGGCGCTCCGTACGGCTTGCGTTGCTGCAGTGGCTGGGTTCTCATCATAAAAGCTTGTTGAATCTGGCGCTTCCTTGCCACCTATTGTTGTGCACAGCGTACTACCAGCAGTAGGACATGGAGCAGGCTCCCATGCTGATCGTGGTTGTCCATGATTTCCATATTCTTCTCTGACACGAATAGAAAGGAAGTGTGTAACTGAAGTGAAGCATGCCTGTTTGTTTATAGTTTCCCAGCACTCAAGTCACATGACCAACGATACCAGCCTAGCGAATCAGGGAGCAGTACGTCCGCAGTATAGAGCTCAGCACTGCGGATCCCCGTTTCTCACCGTTTACGACTGCTAAAATCAGCATCGTATGCGAATGCTTACGTGGGCTCCGGCGTATTTGAATCCTTCCACCTATGAAGTCGCATTCCAGTATTTTAATGTAAATGGCCAGTGCATCCGCGATAGAAACGATATAGAAACAGATTAGTATAAACGGACCCTTAAACAGCCATAATCTAACAGTTGTTTTGTCCATCTCACTTTCAGGGATGAGAGCCTTTCAGGAAGTGACATCACATCCAAGTTGGAGCCAGCCTTCCTCTCAGGGCTTCGCTGCACTCAGCCATTAATCAGGGCCAAGTTTTTCGAGGTGTTTGATGCCTCTATGAAGCGGCGTGTCTACGAGAGGCTACTCTACATCTGCTGTTCTCAGAACTGGGAGGCGATGGGCAGCCACTTTTGGATCAAACAGTGCATAGAGGTAAATGTTTTCACGGCGTTTCAAGCCTTTTGTCCTGGATTAAACAGAATGTGTTGTTGACACCTAGAGCGAGTTGTGTATTATTTTTTTCTTTGAGTTTGTCATACGTCTCATTTATCATGTGCTTTTGTTTCGTAGTTGTTGCTGGCTGTTTGTGAACGAAACACCATCATCGGCACCAGCTGCCAGGGTTCCATGCTTCCCTCTATCACCAACGTCATCAACCTGGCTGACAGCCATGACCGTGCCGCCTTTGCCATGGCAACTCATGTCAAGCAGGAGCCACGTGAGAGGGAAAACAGCGAGACAAAGGAGGAGGTGGGACACAATAGACACCAACACATGTTTTGTCAAATGATTCTATTAGAAATGTTTCATACTGTGAAACTGAGGAAAGGACTAAATGTTTTCTCCTCTGCTCTTTTTCCCTGATAGGATGTGGAGATTGACATAGAATTAGCACCAGGAGACCAGACTGCTATTCCCAAAACGAAGGAGCAGGCAGAGAGAGACACTGGCAACCAACTGCACATGCTCACCAACCGTCACGACAAGTTTCTTGATTCATTACGAGAGGTCAAGGTACGTTTCCTCAATAAGCCTGTACAATGCTTAAAATTTGTTTGATTTATTGAATTTGTTGTATGTTTAAAAATATATCCCAAGTTGGCACTGGCATTCTCAGCGCTACTTAGAAGTCCTGAACGCAAGGCAAACAAATGACTGCTTTGCTAAGTAATAGATTTCAACGTTTCTCTACTTTTCATCAGACGGGGGCTCTCCTGAACGCCCTGGTCCAGCTCTGTCACATCTCCACGCCTCTGGCTGAAAAGACCTGGGTGCAGCTTTTCCCTCGCCTCTGGAAAATCCTGTCAGACCGACAGCAGCACGTGAGTATGATTTACTGGCACATGTCACATTGCTCCCACCACAGAGAAGTTCTCTCAGCAGAGAGGTTATATTCTCAAATGTTGTGAATCTTCAATGAGAGAAAGGAACTCATGTTGCTTTGTTACTTGACTGAGTTTACTTTTCTCCCCAGTCGTATTATTATCCAGAATAAACGGCTTTTTCCATAGTCATGTTTTAACCCTTATTTGATTATTTAAAATGACAAGACACACGTTGTCTTCTCCCTATACCCAATATTGTCACACTTTGACTTTCCCTTTTTGTGTTTAACGTACACAAGCTCATCTTTTTCTGTATCTTCTCAACAACATTACCAAGCAGGCAGTATCCCAGGCCATCTCATTTCTGTAGGTCTGCTTAATGATTACAGATTCATTCGTGCTAAATATGGAAAGAAAGCTGCGGAAATTAAGCTGCAATGAGTTGAACAAACCAGATGCACGTTGAGTATTTTGAAGCTCATTCGTGAGCCCTTCATCTAAAGTGATTGAACTCTTGAACATCTGACAGATGCTGCCACCAGCAAGATGCTCAATAATATTTCTTTCCTATGACCGACCTGAGATCAAAAATATGTTGCATATGTTTATTCTTTCGACTGTTTTAGCTCTTGATTCTAATCTACCATTGCTTCAATGTATGGTGAAAATGGTTAGCACACCACCTAAGGCTTCATATCCCTGGGTTAACTGATACGGGGGAATGATGGAAAGGCATGTTCTGAGTTTACTGGCATACCGCTGTCACCACTTCCAGTCTAATTAAAGTGACTATCAAGGCATGAGGAACTCACTGCTGTCAGCAGGCAGTGGGAATTATATTAATTACTGATACACCAGTGTATGTCAGTCATAATTTTCATTGCCCTAATCCAGCGATGATGCTTAAAATCTATTCTGTAAACGTGCGGCTGTTCTGAGAGGGTCCGATTGGGTTGAAGTAGTATATAAAACACATATATATATATATATATATATATATATATATATATATATATATATATATATATATATAGTATTCTTCACTGAATTTGTATTGCTCTTACATGTTCAAATGCAACAAGTTGCATTCATTAAGAGCTAAGCAAAATGGGTCAATTAATATTACAATATTAATATCTTTATGGTCATATTGCTGTTTTTGTTTTTGTTTAAGACATTGATGGATCACGAGTCACTTGTTCGTCATGTTTCTTGTGGTCTACACACGCAGGAAGGCTTCAAATAATGTGTCATTTTTCCCTTTCCCGTCTTCTCACTTATCTTCTACGGCTTTTTTTTTTTTTTTTTTTCAGTTTCACAGTTCTCTTACTGGAAAATGGCATCGTGTTGCATCCCGTACATGCAACAAAATGCCTTTATCAATATGCCATATCATTGCACTGCTCAAGTAAACATAGGTGGTTGATGATCTCTCTCTCTCTCTCTCTCTCTCTCTCCTTCTCTCCTTCTCTCCTCTTCAGGCTTTGTCTGGTGAGATGAGTCCTTTCCTGTGCAGTGGCAGTCACCAGGCTCAAAGGGACTGCCAGCCCAGTGCCCTGAACTGCTTTGTGGAGGCCATGTCCCAGTGCGTGCCTCCCATTCCCATCCGCCCCTGCGTCCTCAAGTACCTGGGCAAGACGCACAACCTGTGGCTGCGCTCCACTCTCATGCTGGAGCAGCAGGCCTTCGAGAAGGGTCTCAGCCTGCACAGTAAACCAAAGCAGAGCACCGAGTTCTATGAACAGGAGAGCATCACGCCACCTCAGCAGGCAATTTGTTTTAGTTTTTTTTCTGTTCAGTCGTTCAATGAGCTGAGCTTATGTATATTTTCCCTCTCAGTTTTAAGTACAGAGATTGATTTTTTATTTATTTATTTATTTATTTTTAATTTTTGCTGCAGCCTCATGATTTAAGTTGGATATTTTGCTTCCTACTCTGTTTGAACCATATTTATTAGCAAATTGGTCTCAGTGGGTTTACAGCCTATTTTCCAGTTTGCTCTGCCTCCATCCTCACATGTTTTCCATCCATACAGGAGATTTTGGACTCTCTGGCAGAGCTCTACTCCCTGCTCCAAGAGGAGGACATGTGGGCGGGCTTATGGCAGAAGAGGTGCAAGTTCCCAGAGACTGCAACCGCCATCGCCTACGAGCAACATGGCTTCTTTGAACAGGTGAGGAAAAAGCTTTGAGTAGATCCCCCAGTCAACTTGAAATGGATTGTATATTAGTGTTTACCAACTACATATCCTCTTTGTTCATCTTTCTGGTCATTTTAAAGGATTTAGTTTGTGCTGCTGTGAGAGCATCGTGTGTGATGGCAAAGTGTTTGTAAAGTTTTTTGAATACACAGCTACCCATGAGAGCAATTTCACACCATGTCTCTTCAGGCCCAGGAAAGTTATGAGAAAGCGATGGAGAAGGCAAGAAAAGAGCACGAGAGGAGCAACATCTCCCCGGCCATTTTTCCTGAGTACCAGCTGTGGGAGGACCACTGGATACGGTACGATTTCAGGAACAGAAATATAAAACTACAATAAGTGCAGAGTGGCTGCAAAAAGACTGATATTAATGATGATGCACTGTAACCGTGCCTCATAAAAGGTTCACATCAATGTTTTTTTTTTTTTGTTGTTAAAACACATTTAAAGGCATAAACTATTCAAGGTTTTCTAAAATTCTTACCTCTTTTGTCTTCATCCCCAGCTGCTCCAAAGAGCTGAACCAGTGGGAACCATTGACTGAATACGGCCAGTCGAAAGGCCACTCAAACCCTTATCTGGTGCTTGAATGTGCTTGGAGAGTTTCCAATTGGGCTGCCATGAAGGAGGCTCTGGTACAGGTGAGGAGAGCGCAGTTTTTCCATGTAAAAATGCAGAAATGTATGCTTTTCTACACACATTCACAAAAATGCCTTCTTGCCACTTGAAGGCTAAAATCGCCCCAAGAATACGCCAGAAAATAATGGAATATTGTGATTATAGTTTCTAACACAATCGCTGATGCAGTGCTGCCTTTTTTCATTGCATCCCTTGTATCCAGTACAGCAGTGTCTTTACAGCCCAGGCCCTGTGTTGATGTAAAGTATAGTAATTTGATAGTTGTTAGTGTCCAGCCCCTCCGTAACCCGACACCTCTTGGGAGAATGAGAGAGAAGGCTGTAAAGCTGTGGAAATGCCGTCCATCTGTTTGGTCTGTGAATTTACTAGCCTCATGTATCCAGAAACAGATTGTGGATGGGTGGTGAGTGTGTGATAGGACCTGACATATAACAAATACTCCTGCTTTGCTCTTTCAAGGAGACTTGGAACCAATCCATCGAGTCGCTCTGTCTTAAGGTGACATCTAATTAAATTGTCTGGATGGCAACACCAGTGCTACTATATCCCTTCCTCCTTGTTTCAGTCCTTCCTTCCTCTGTCTTTTGAACCTCCCTTGCCTCTCTTTTTTTTTTTTACTTGGTCTTCTTTCTGGTATTACTCCCCTCTATACTTTCACTTTGCCCTCCATCTCTCTGTCCCTTGCTCCACACCTTGGGCTGTAACGGCTAATATTTATGACAGCTGAGTGCATGAATAATTACCTCAGCATCTGCTGCAGGGTGATTTGTTTTTATGGTGGAGGAGAAGAGCGAGGCTTTCAGTTGCCTGCCTGGCCACAGCTAACCAGCTCAGAGGCGAAGTCCAAATGTCTCTGCTTTCAATTAAAGCCTGCTCTGGATAAGGGCGGCTCTGTCTCCGGGATATTCATCTTGCGTCACCCCTGATAAGTGCGCTTTGACCGATCACTGTAATTTTCTCCAGCATCGGAAGAGCTGAGACAAATCCATCCTTGTTCTTTGTCTCTTTCTTGCTCTTTTCACTCTTCTCGTTTCTGGCCATCTCTCATTCTGTGTCGCTCTCACTGACTTACGAAAATGTAAACGGCGGACCACAGGTGTGATGTAGGAGGCTCCCCGCAGCTATTATTTGATTAGTGTGAATGCACTCAGCATTTTCATCAATAACAGGACCTTTTCTGCCCCTCCGCCTCTTTGCCAGACTCATCAGGTTTATTAGTCACTCGCAAAAAAGTCAAGCTGAAACCGCTTGCAAAATAAACCACAAACAATTGTGTGTTTATCTAAGAAGCAAATTATGCAACGAAAATGGCACGGGGGACCCCTTCCCCCACGGATGTTTACATTTAATTAAAGCTGCCACATCACAGTGCGGTGAAGAGTGTGCCCAATTCAGCTTGACAACCACTCACTACTAACGCCAACTGTGTCCGTTTCTGGTGAATACGCCACTAATTCTGAATGCATCAACGTGATCTGTTTCACCTGCAAGTGACGGCTTCCCCTGGGCTGCGTCACAAGTATCTGACGATAATTGATGCATCACTGAAACTCTCGTACTAGTGAATTGTGATGGCACATGAGTAGAGTAGTTTTTTTTTAATTAGTTTTTTTTATATATATATCTCTGAAGTTACAAAGATCTGTAAAAAAAAAAAAAATAAATAATTCTGCAGTATTTTATATGTCAAGTCATGTAAGTCAATTTTACATGGACTCATCTTTCTCTTTTGTCTAAAGGGACACAGAAAATTCAAATGGAAATAGAATCTGCACGCTCGCCTTAAAGAAAAGTTTTGTTGGGCAACATTTTATCCCCATCTTTTCTGTCGGGCTTCATGGAGAGATTTTGCACGAGAGCCGTAGATTTCTTGAAAATATTTGAAGAAAGCAGATTGCAGAGAAAAAAAAAGACTGATGGAAAACGCGTATTACATTTAAATCTCTTCAGATGAGTAAAGAGCAAAGCTGCCTGTACAACACTGTGAATGATATTTATGTTATAGTAATATATATATATATATATATATATATATATATATGTATATATGTATGTTTAAAGTCGGCTGCTGGCTTGCAGCTGAAGTGGAATATTCAAATGAATGGTAAAGATTGCCTTCTTATTCTCCAGTTAAAACGATCCCATAATTACATTGAGTCGTTGGTATCTATATTGTGTAGCCACTCCTCTGTTATTATTTAAATGTTGAAACTAACATACTATGGGAAATTCCAGGTGGAGCTCAGCTGTCCCAAGGAGATGACTTGGAAGGTGAACATGCACCGTGGCTATCTGGCTATCTGCAACCCAGAGGAGCAGCAGCTCAACTTCATAGAGCGTCTGGTAGAGCTGGCCTCTAGCCTGGCCATTCGGGAGTGGAGGAGGCTGCCTCACATTGTGTCACATGTGCACACGCCACTACTGCAGGTCAGCATTCGAAATGCACGAGTTTCACTGTTAAAAGGCTGACTTTTGATTTGTTGTTAAAGCCAAGAAGATTAGTAAAGGGGAAGTCAGTTTATTGTGATAAGTACTTGAAGAGATGCATGTCAAGAGATCACCCGCAGCTTTGAGCCATTGTGCTGTTGAGCAACTCTGATAACGGGCCCCCTATCTGCTTCTCGCACTCCATTTTGTAAAATTGAGATAGATGATTGAAGGGGAAAAAAAAAAATCAAAAACCTTTTAAGCTTCTTTGATTCTACCATAAGAGATTACAATGGATAGGGCAAAGATGGAAAAAGAATAAAACATTTTTTTTCTCTTTTTTAAAAAAGGCACACTTTGGTCCTGATAATTGAAAAAGGTAGAGAGGGAACAGATGGGGGGGGGGGGGGGGCATGCAGGGAGAAGAAGAAAGAGAGGTAGTTTAGAATTTCTGTAATTACTTTCCAGCCATCAGATAGTATTTGATTAAATACCTGCGGCCGAATTGCATTTACATGATGAATGGGATGGTCTGAATGAAGTTTGGAAATGGGCCATCAGCTGATATTAGTGGATAATTGTGAAAAATATTGTAGTGTAGGGCTGCCACAAACTATTATTTTGATAGTCGACTAATCACCGATTTATTTTATTTTTTAAAATTTATTTATTTATTTATTTTTTCGATTAGTCGACTAATCGGATCATACATAAATTGAATGTAAAACATACAGCTTATCGCAGCAGCACGCAGCTGCTGTTGTATAAACATCATTAGCTTTCAGTTTGAAGTGTTTGAGGTATATGCTAACTAAAAACATAGACAATTAAGATGATAGTTCATTAAACGTTTAATGAAATATGCAGCTTGTAGAAACAAACAATCCTTTAACTGTGCAGCATAAAGTGCAAACAGCTGAGTAAAGTAAGGATAAGGCACTGGCCCTAAACCATACAAAAGTAAATACGTTAGGTTTTTTAGGTTTTTCTTTCCTTCATTTGTCTCTGGCATCAAACATAGCTACGTTTAAATCAAATGAGATAGGCACCTGAAACTTAAGTCGAAGTGGGTATTTGAATGGTGTGACTATTTTCTTTGTTATTGTGTGAAAGTATACATGTCCGTGTGTGTTTGCATATGTGCAGTCCAATTATTTACCCCAGGCAAGGGAAAACAAGCCATTTCTTCCTCTGCCCAGCCAAGCGATTTGTTGTAAATCTCCATTCCAAACTCTATATTTCAACTTCGAGACTCCACGAGCCATGGAGACTGATAAGCCCAGACTCTGCAAATACTTTGGGCTTCAGATACCATTTGAATCGAGTTATCATCAAATCCCGGCCCTCAGCAGTAACTGACGATCGATGGATTATCACCCTCACTATCGATTACGGGGCTTGGCATTAATATTGATTGATGAGTAGTTATAATGGAATGATTGATTATATGTTCACAATCCTGCTCTGGGCCAATCAATGAGGCTTCTTTTCAGAGAATGAGATAGAAGCCCTCGCTTATCGTTTTCACATTTTCCCACCTCCTTTACTTTTTTTTTTTGGCAACGCATCACAGCAGATTAGCTATTGAAGTAATGTAGGAAGACAAAATGATGTGCCCTGCAAAATGATTCTGATGGCACAGAAACTCAAGGAGCTCTGACTTTCCAACATAAAAGATGTGTGCGATATTCAATTTGCCACAAAAAAGTTGATAATCCAACGATGTTCTGTTCCACGGTAGGTTATGTGCTTTGAGGTGGTGATTGCTTTTGTGTGTTTTTTTGTTTTTTTTGTTTGGAGGTAAATGTATGTCTACTTTAATCGGTTTGTGGTGACTTTCAACCCCTGGAATAGTTGAGTATAAGTCTTAAGTAAGGAGGAGGGAACCTTTATCGTTATCTTTGTCTACTGTAGCAGTTCTTTTTCTCCTGCCAATTTAGTTTCCATTTTTACCGCATTATTATCCTTATTGTGTCCGCATAGTTTTGCATCATTTTTTGGCCATTAACATAGTCTTTAAGTTTTTTTTTTTTATTCTTTCCACCAGTCTCCTGATTTACATTTTCCATGTAATTAATCACCTCATATCCACTTTACAACTATATAACTTCTCATACAACCTACACCTGTTTTTTTTTGGTTTTTTTTGTAATAAATGTGAACCAAAGGCTTTCGATTGCATGACAGAAAACATCCTGAATCAAGCCTGAATCATCCTTAAAAGGTTTTCAGTTACGGACCAAAAAAGCAGAACGTAAACAAACAATTTTTTAAATGTAAGATAAATATCCAGACACGGATGTTGAGCAGATGGATGCAGTGTGTTAATAGCAGCTTGCACTTGTTTGTACTCAAACTCAGCTAAGCGAATGTCTAAAGTGGAGTGTTGAGCAGGTGCGAGGCAACAATGGTTTAACTCGCAGTGCTTATGCAGTAGGAGAGGTACAAAAAAAGACGGGAGGAGTCTCTTAAAGATCTTCTCTCCCCAGGCAGCACAGCAGATCATTGAACTGCAAGAGGCGGCCCAGATTAATGCAGGGCTCCAGCCCACAAACCTGGGCCGCAACACCAGTCTCCATGACATGAAGACTGTGGTGAAAACCTGGAGGAATCGACTGCCCATTGTTTCTGATGACTTGTCCCACTGGAGCAGCATATTCATGTGGCGCCAACACCACTACCAAGGTATGGCATACTCTCTTACAGCCCTGCCTCCTAATGCGACACCAGTAATTATAGTAACATGCTCTTTTTTTTAGGCATTGTGCATGTGTTGCAGGAAGCCACACTCATACAGACACACTCTCAGGTTGCTGCTTTGGTTTCCATCAGTTCCTGGAAGGGGTCTTCTTTCAAAGGCCACTTTTTCAGAACCCCCCTCAGGGTGTCTGTGCATATCCAAATGTCACCTCTCTAAAGCACGCTCTTTCTCTACAGGATATAACACACACACACACACACACACACACACACACACACACATGTTTACCTTGCTCTCTGCTAAGCTCTCTCCAGCGGTGACTTTGAATCCATTCAGAGGCAGCCACTGCAAAATGTGATGTCTCAAGCAACTTGAGCTCCAACTTGCCCTGTGAGGGCTGAAATAATGATAGCGCCGTTCGGCTGCGCCCTGCCAATAAAATCCACTTCATTTATACACGACAGCCTTCAAATGCAAAGTGAAATGGAATTTTCTTGATGAAATTCATCGCCATGCCTCATTTACTGTTCAATATGTTTGGTGTCCCCAGTGCCCTCCTCTGCCTTATGACAGCAGAGCTTTCAGAGCGCTAGAAGATCCCATCTTTGTCAACAATAACACCTGTGTATAAAAAAAAAAAAAAAATCAAGATGTTCCCCGTTTTTCTTTGTCTACAGCCATAGTGACGGCGTACGAGACGAACACGCAACATGATCCGAACAACAACAATGCCATGTTGGGAGTTCACGCCTCCGCCTCTGCCATCATTCAGTATGGCAAAATAGGTCGCAAACAGGTAATGGTTCAGGCTGATACCGTAGGCCTGTTTCAGTTAAAAACAAATCAGGCTCTGTAATTCTTAAGTTTCTTCTTTTTTTTGTGGTATTTATGAAACCATGTCACTCTGTTACCCCAGGGGTTGGTGAACGTGGCTCTGGATATCCTCAGTCGTATCCACACCATCCCTACAGTGCCCATTGTTGACTGCTTCCAAAAGATTAGGCAGCAGGTCAAGTGCTATTTGCAGCTGGCCGGAGTCATGGGCAAGAATGAATGCATGCAGGTGAGATTGAAGCTCGCGGTTTTCTGCTCGGCTAAATTTGGAATCGCCGAATCTATTCCTTCCTAATGTGTTTTCTATTTTTTTTATTTGTGCACATGACACTTATTTACCCCTTTTTCATTTAAACACATTTGATGCCCTTAGATAAAAGTCTTCCGACGGGGGTTACTTTGTGTGGAAAGTAGAAAGAATGGTTTGGCCCGGCTGAATGTGACGGGTTATAGTAGTGAGACTTATAAGAGACTGTAACTCAGGAGCTTGCTCTTCAGCCCACAGAGTTCTCTGATTAATTGAAGCTGTTCCGCACACCACAAGTCATTAAAAGTGCCAGTGGACACTCTGCTTTCTTCCTCTCTGTCTCCCTCTTCTTTCTGCCTCATCTCTCGTTCTCTCAGTCTCTTCCTCCTGCTACACATCGTTTGTCACAGCAGTACATAGGAGACACCTAATCAGAGACTCACCGTAATGGAAGTTTAGTTCCCGTAACACTTTTTTTTCTTACCTCTTAATGACCAGTGAGCACTTTGTTTGTGTTTGTCTGTTATTATGGAACTGTCTAAAACAAAAGGCTGGGGTATCTCATGTGCTGCATAGTTGCTTTTTCTTTTTTTTTGCTGTTTGTTTGAAATGCTCCTCTCGTCTCAATTTCTTAGGGTTTAGAGGTGATCGAATCGACCAACCTGAAGTACTTTACCAAGGAGATGACGGCAGAGTTCTACGCTCTTAAAGGCATGTTCTTGGCACAAATCAACAAGTATGTACCTCCTTCCCAGCTTTGCCTAACCACTTTCACTTTACTTTTTTTTTTTTTTTTTAATTTCCTGTGATTAACACAATCATCTTTTTATTTGATTTTGGATAGTCCTTACACTGTTGTCATGGTCTCTTCAAATCTGTGAGGGTTTCTGAACCTGCCAGTACCCTACAGTCAAATATTTGTCCCTTTGTAACATTGTGACCCAATGTGATGTGGCTTAGATGTAGTCTTTGTCATGCGGTGGCGACGGTGTCAGTTTTTGGCCACAGAGTTTGCCCATCGAGCATGCAGCTGCTGCCCCACGGCTCTGCAGGGCCGCGTGTTCCCAAAGCCACGCTCTGCAACACCCATTCCTCTTTTCGCACATCATCTTTGACACAACACGGTGTCCTTAGGGGCGAAAGACAAATTGAGGGAATGCTTATTAAATGTATATGCAGCTCAATAATTAACTCAAGGCAATTTGCAGGAAATCTCTGGGATCAGCAGAACTTGCCTCCACCTCAGCAGGGTTTATTACAATCATTAAGTTTCCCTCACACCGGGGGAGAATTAACGGCATAGTGGAGGTTAGGGGTTCAGAGTTTCTTGTGCGCTTGTGTGTGTGTGTGTGTGTGTGTGTGTGTGTGTGTGTGTGTGTGTGTGTGTGCGTGTGTGTGTGTGTGTGTGCGCGCAAGCACACGTGTTAAGGATTTTGGGATCATTCAATTAAATGGGTGTCAGAGATTTGACAGTCTGCTGGGTGCCTGTGCTCCTGTTGAGCCGAGTAGTAGAAACTGTTAATGTACTTTAACACTTGCAGAGCGACTGAGGAAACCCCATCAAGTATTACTGGAGGGTCTTTGGCTCCGACTCCCTTAGCAATCAAGCTCCCATTTTTTAATCACATGCCAAAATGCCTTCCATAATAACACTTTTTAATTGATTGGTATGGGAGACATTTCACTGTTAGTAAGTGGGAGAGTAGTTTGGAAGCGCTCTTAAAATGGAGGACCATTTACCATCTGCAGCGCGGTAAAACTTCTCTATTCTGTCTCTGACAGGCCTGTCTCCTTGTTTTGACTGGAGGAAATGCATCTTGGGATGCCTCTTATATTTTCTTTATTAATTAGATGCTGAAAGGTGTATGAAAATGATTCCAACTGTGTGCCAGCCAGTAGTTAGAAAGCTGCTCGGCGTTGTGAAAGTAGCTGATGATTCAGAATTGGAACCTCTGTCAGCGTAAGCGGTGCAGTCAAAACATGGTTCCGCTGCCAAATTTCACCTGTCTGTTTCTTTGCCAGCTAAGTTTGTTTTTAAAATCAAGTGAATATGTGTGTGACTTCTGGGTCACAATCCAAGATAAAAACCTTGAAGCCAATCCTCCAACATATTTCTCTTAGCTTTCGAGTATTTAATTTTTTTAAATTATTTTTTTTAAATCTTTCTAATGAAGAAAACATATAAACAGAAGAGAAAAAATAGAAAAACATTTGGTCACCGAGGTATAATACTAAGTAATCTGTTGATGAAGATGCAGTTCATATTTCACTTGTTTTCCATGTGACAATATAAAACACATTCCATTATGCCCGTTGATTATCAATCAGCAAAATTAAGCAACATGTCATATTCTCTCCCTACTTTTCTCCTCCATAACTAGATTTATCTAGTTTGTCTTTGCTGGAGGGTTGGCCTGCAGTCAGTTTTGTGTTACAGGCTTCCGATAGGCTGCCCACATAGTCTTTAGGAGATAATTGTCACGTTATCTCCCGCCAATAAAGCTGAGGCAACTCCAAAAATAAAGAAAATTATCTGCCCGTTGCGTTTCCTCCAGTGTATACCGTGTTTCTTCTCACAGCTCTGTGTAATGTTTGGGCTGATAAGATATCTGACCAGTTTCTGCCTGCACAAATATTTCCAAAGACGTGAGCTGGTGGAGGCGGTTTGGCTTGTGCGGAGTTCAGTTTCAGCTCTTCTTCTTTTGGGGAAAAAAGAAAAAAAAGAAGTTTCCTGTTGTTTTCTAGTTTTCATGAATATCAATAAGAATTTGAACTCAGCCAGTATCTTATTTAATCAATTGTTCAATGGCTAGTCATACAGATTTCTACTCTCAAAGACAGATTTTGATGGTATGTCTAACAGTGATGTTTCCAAATCTTTCCTCTATATTACAACAGAATACCAATGATTTTAATTGAGCTGCTTTGTATTAATCTGGTAGGGGTGGCAGTGACCTACCCCCTTTCTCTTTGGCTATTTGCTCTCTTTTGTGTTGGACTCTGGGCTTTTTATCCCCTTATATCAATCTCAAAATCCATTTATCTCATTTATTAAACTGTTTTAGAGTTACTTCAATAGGGATGGATTGGAAATAGTTATGCCTATCCAGTAATAATGTGGGTGTACCTGTCAACGTCCTGCTTTGTGTTTTGACATAAAGAGCCAACGTTTGTATCGTATATCTTAGAAATGTCTCAAGGTATTTGAATTCAGCTTTCTTCAGTTAATCTTTCTGATTGGATCAATTATGATTTAAAATGAGTGTCTTTTGAAAAAGTAATTTGTATCCAGAGTAAGTTTAAAATGTTTTTAGAGATCACTTCTGTCTCTCATACTGATTTCAACTGTTGTAATGTGTAGCAACATTTTCAGAAGAATAGAGCTTTTATGCTTGGTTTCTTTTCTGTCGCTCTGTATTAAACGGACCGATCTGGGCAATATGATAGTTTGGTTCATCTGATGTAACTTTCTCACAAAATCAGATCCCGGCAGCACGAACTCGCAAAGCTTTAATCATATTTCTAAGATGAAAGATATTAAAGTACATTTGATGTTTATTGATGTGCAGTGCTTTATTTGATCAATTTTTCCTGCTTTATTTGTCTGTATGTCAGCAAAATAATTCAAAAACACTCGCAAAACTTGCTTGAGATGTGACGCTCGGATATCATTGGCAGAGAATACTGCACTTTGAGTGTTCTCCTTTTTCAGGAGATATAATCATCATAATCTGTTCCTTGCAGATGCTTCTTCCATGCTTTTTCTCTCCAGTGTTCCTCCTTATTTTATTGTATTTTGTTTGCCTTTCATTCAAAACTTATTTCCTCTCCTGTCCCTTGCTTACCTCCCTTAGCTTGCATTTGTTATAACATTGTGTTACCGATAGTCTCTCTCTCTCTTTCTCTCTCTCCCTCGGAACACTCCTCACCTCTTCTCCCTCCTTTCCTAGGTCAGAGGAGGCCAACAAGGCCTTTTCGGCAGCGGTGCAGATGCATGACGTCCTTGTGAAGGCGTGGGCCATGTGGGGAGACTACCTGGAAAACATCTTTGTCAAAGACCGGCAGCTCCACTTGGGAGTCTCTGCCATTACCTGCTACCTCCATGCATGTCGCCACCAGAATGAGAGCAAGTCCCGCAAGTACCTGGCAAAGGTGATGAGGGAACTGGGAAGGAGGGATGTTTTGTGTGGTCGGCGAAAAGTGAAGACTCAAATTCTGAGGAGCTGATAATGGAAGCCTAAACGCTGGTGTTTGCATATTTTTGTCCTTTTTTTTCTCTTTCCTCGCTCTGAAACCAGCAGCCCTCCTGCAACTAACCCAACAGCCTCAATCAGGCCTTTTTGCAGAGAGGGTCACTTATTCAATGCTCTTGTTTCGTGAACTCTGGTAACCTATACATTATTGATGCTGGTGAGATTCTGCCACAGTTGGAAGCAGAGACTTGTAATTGGATCAATTATTGTCTAGCAATTGACGGGGCAGATGAGTTCCCATAATAGATCGATGGTGAAGTGAAAGCCATCCTCTGGCACTGGGGTTAACAGACTAATGGCCTCCCCCGACGCTACAAACTCAAGCACCCCCAACATGTTTCTGCCTTCTAACGGTGTTCTCTAGTGTTTATGCCTTCCATAGCTGTCAGTAAGCCCTGTATGGGAGGTAAATAGATGGAATCCTCACTAACAAGCTCACAACTCCCTTGAGCACACGCATGAAACCAGAACCCTCTTGGTCGGACTTAATAACTAAGCACATTCTTGCCACGCTCAGTTTTAGCTTCATGCTTCAACCGACCACTGTCTGCTCCAAAGGCTGTTTACTAGTTTCCCATTCATATTGGATGTTTTTCTGGCGATCCCACACCCAAGTGTTGTGGTGCCAGACTGGGGGGCAGTACTAAGCCCTGATGGATGAAAGGAGATGACCAGTCATTATCAGTAATTATACCCAATCTGTGCTCAGGTTTGCTTACTAAAGAGCACTTTGGGAGGAAAATGGGGTTAATGTCTTCATTGCAATTTAAATGCGCACAGAGGCACGCCGGGGGAGTAGAGATCACCTCCACATTGGCTCAGCTTTGATCATAATGGTTTCCAAGATGCACTCATAAAGCTGCTCTCCAGCCCCTGTCCTGCTGTTAACAGAGGCAAAGAGGCCGCAGGAGTCTGATTAATAGTTGAGACCTTAACCCTTTCCACTTGGTTTCTTACTGTAGTTAGTTTATTTTGAGATACATGGAATATTTTTAATGTGATCGCTTTGCCAGAGGGAAAAAAAAAAAGTGATCCTTTAAAGCTGTGTTCTTGTTTGCCCTCCCACTTGTCTGAATTGTCACATTTACATTTATTTTATTTTGTTTTTGCACCTTTAGGTCTTGTGGCTGCTCAGCTTTGATGATAAGAACACACTGGCAGATGCCGTTGACAAATACTGTATCGGAGTACCGCCCATCCAGTGGTTGGCATGGATACCCCAGCTCCTAACATGCTTGGTTGGGTCAGAGGGCAAACCCCTGCTCAACCTTATCAGCCAGGTGAGATATTTTTGCAAACGTCTGTCAAAGAATGTAGTCAAACAGTTTCTACATCTTCAGTTTCGTGCCTGGATGTCTGTTGCACTCATTAATCATTCCTTGGCTTTCTTCATCTGTTTGGGGCGGCGCATCTGGCAGGTGTGTTAGCACTAGTCCTCATGCGCATCTTTCTAATCAAGATAAATGAACTGCACTCACCCCAAAGAGGTCTCTCCCCTGATTTTTCTAGTTACCAAATTAAGCATTCAGATTTGTTCAGTGTCCCTTTTTTTGTTTGTTTGTTCTGTTACAGCAATTTATAGGCTTTCACAAGTCTCTGGTGAATTGGTTTTTAAATTATTTGTTCAGAAAATGATTATAAAGTTAATATTGTACGCATCCGCACTGCGGGAACAGAGCTGGTAATTAAATCGAGGCCTAATTTGCTTTGCTTAATGGAGTATTATTTCCGCACAATTTGAAGAGGGTGATCTTCAAAGAGTAGTGCGCTCTAACAAACAGCCGTCCTCTCAGCAGAGCGGGAATATTCATAAAGGATATTAGAAGAGAGTATTAAGGAGGATCTGTAGAACAAAGTGAAAAGACGAGTAGAGTGTGCGTAGGAAAGATGTAGTGAGTCCTTTCAGAGGGTGATTTGATGCATATTAACTGTTAACTGTCAGAACAGCTGTCGGAACATATCGTGTATATATTGTGTGGTTTGTAATTTTAGTAAAACCCCGCTTGTGTTTTGCCGTCTTTTATTCACATGTACTTTTTGCACGTACATGAATTGGAAGTTGGCTGATACGGGTTTTAAAGGAGCGGGGCATCCAGTGGCCGTTCTGTTTGCGTCCGATAAAACAAAACGGCTTTTCGATGATAACAAATGAGGCTAAACTTAGATTTCTGCTATGGTCTCTGCTTGCGGAAGATGCGATAATCAGCCCTCTATTACAGTAAACATAAAATCTAAACAAACAGCCACTCAAAGACTAAACTTTGTAATGCAAATGTTATAAATGTAGCTTTTCATGCACTTAATAGCCTCTGTGCTGGTTTCCAAGAGGAAGAACAAACATTGGTAGGCTCACACAAACGGAGCACTTTTCCACAGCAGCCACACTGACGAGGCTCCCAGCACTGCAGTGTGCCTGCATTTACTTCTTGTTTAACAGCCTCATGAAACAATCAGCAAAACAATAGCTTGAAGTAATAGGTCGATGCAGATTATCTCAAAATGGCATTTAAGCAGCTTGATTGCGATCTAATTTACTAATGTATCACTGATTCAAATGGATGTTGGGTGTCTGGCAGATTTTCCCTTCTATGGATCCTGTCTTTGGTCTGCCTCCTCACCCTGTAACAAGTGAAGGGTAAAAGGTTGACACCTTTTTCATCATTGCCTATTTTATGTAAAGAATAAAATGCATTCTAATGCATTCTACATTCTTTATCTCTGCTGCTTGCCTGAATAATTTAGAGTTTCTCTGCGGCGGGGTGTTTAAAAAAACTTCTGTTGAAATATTGATGAAGGTGAGGAGAGGAGCGCCTGGGGGCAGACGGGAAGATGAATCGGAAGTTAACTGAGAATCTCGGCATCTCTTCCCGCATGCACTCCCCCCGCGTTGCCTCCACCTTGTCTACCATGCGTTCTCTCCCCCCCCGTTGCCTCCACCTTGTCTACCATGCGTTCTCTCCCCCCCCGGCCCACCTCAGCTTCCTCCAAAATAAGACATTTCTGATCTACCCCTTAATGTGATGATCACAGGTTCCTCCTCTTCCTCTCTGCCTTCCTTCCTCTTTCATCATTAATGCAGCGGTTAGCTGCCGCTCTGAACTCCTCCTTCTCCCTACTCCTGCGTTCTCCTCTCGTCTTACGGTTTGAAACTTTTATACAGTGGAATTTACTATGCTCGCAAGTGTGTAAGACTTCCAAAAGATATGCTTCTCCGTTTCTGATATTTGTTAAAGTTTAGATACTTTAACCATGGGTCAGAATCCCTCTTAGGATGTCAGAGAAATGTGGATCAAGCCAAAGAAAGCTGAGAAGTTCCAAAATTCAGTTCAGCCTTCGGCTAAACTCTTAAAAAGACTTCTTCTCAGATGCCACCCATCCGTGATCCACCTCTAATCATGTTTAGTTTATTTTTTTTCTTGTTGAGGTGTAGTAAAGTCCCTTTCCTGCCCTGCAGGTATATAAAAGGGTACAGTAAGGATCAAGTAGCCATGTAATTGAAGCTTATAAAATTCTGCCCCGAGACCTTAGAGAACCCTATACTTCGGTATTTGACCAAAATTCATTTGGATTATTTCAAGAAAAAAATGTGCCCTCCTTTTTTCTTTCTTTTCTTTCTTTTCTTTTCTTTTCTTTTTTTTACATAGTAATTATTTGTCTACTTTAATCGTTTTTTAATGACATTACACGTCAGCGGTAAAGAGTACGAGTAAGGAGTAAAAGTTGTTTAAATCTATTCAGATGTGAATGACTTTTACATTTCTAGCCCAATATGGCATCATTTTAACGACGGACGAGCAACAAATTGCCAATACAAATATCATAGTAACAAAGATTTACAAAAAAAAAAAAAAAACTCTGGTTGGGAATGGTTTTGATGTGATGTTTCTAGTAGAGGCTCTGTAATGAATCCTTTTTGAGGACAGTTTTCCAGAAAATCTTTCAGGTTTTAAAGGGCTTTTTGAAATCTTAAGTCAAAATTGGTTTATTATTTATTTATTTATTTTTTTAAAGTTTAAAGTTTTTGCTAATGGCAGAGTTCTATTCCCGTTGTTGTACACACGATGATGTGGAAAATATATTAGCTTAGAGTTCAACTTTTTATGAAAATGAAATGAAATTAATTGTTCTTGTTAATTTCTTTTAATTTTTCATTTGATTTATACCAAAGGGAAATTGTAGCTCAAATTTTTTTTTCTAAGAAATCCTTAGCTGCTGGCAGGGAGGACCTCCTGCAACAGTATGGGCTTAAACGTACTCAAAGTACTGGAGAAATCAAAGAACGTGATCCTTACCACGCCGCCTGCTTTGTCCTGATGAGAGTTAGCTCGCTTGAAGCAGGTAGATGGTGGCATCCTCAACACCAACCCCGGGACCATAAGCAAACTGTAGTGGGTCCTGAAAGGTTTTCACTTGCTTATTTAGGTGAGTCTCTCCAGAACATTTATAACATGAGATGTTAGAACAAATGGTCTGTAGTCACTGGGGCAACTCATCACAACACATGTCAAAAAGTGTCAAAAAGACGAGGAAAATCCACTAATTTCCACCTTTTCCACCGAACATTTTTTGTACCAGTACAGCTCTACACGGTACGACTCTACCCTGATTGGGAGCTTTTCCATCGCGGGTTGAAGGTGGGACCCGTTAAGATTTTTAGCACCAGCTAGTACCTGCTTCAGAGGTGGGTCTAGTCGGTACTAGCCGAAACTAAAACGCCACGTGATCAGTGCTGTCCACTGATTGGTCAGGTGAAATTACGTCATACACACCACGAAGCTCGGTGAGCTTTAAATAATCACCCGCCATGTATGAAAACACACCTGCGAGAGCAACAGAGAGTAAACAGAACTACGAATATGGAAGACCAGAGAAGGAAAGCCAACCCATGGACAGTGAGCGAAATGCAGGTATTGCCAAAGTTTCCTTTCTTTTTCAAGTCCATTTCGTCTCGCCTCTTCTTCTCTTCGCCTGAAACCGACGTCACGTTAGTGGTGAACGGGCCGACTCCGCCCACTTCCAGGTCACGGTTTGGGTGGAAAAGGAAATGGTACTGGTGCCGTGTCATGTCGTGTAGTGTCGCGCTATATCGAACTGAGTAGAGTAGGGCTAGGTTGGCGGTGAAAAAGGGGCATAATGCAGCACAGCTTCCAAACCAGTGACGAAAAGTGCCTCAGAAATCACTTTGGTGGAAAAAAAAAAGAATTGCGCAGTATAATTCACAACAATAAATAGAAAACACACACACACACACACACACACACACACACACACACAAAACTAGTGAACTGTCTGCAAGTTGCCGCGCCTTCTGGAAGATGTCCTGGATGTATGAATATTTTGATTCCTTTATAGTGTCGCCCTCCTATCTATTCCAGTCTCATTTCATCACAGATGTGGAATTTGAATTCATGGAGCGAATATCTGGATTTTCCATCAAAACTTTTGCTTTACATGCCTGTAACTTTAAAGGACTTCAAGGTCAAATTGTGCTCTCTGGTCTTTTTGAGTTAGACAGCTTTTTGTTCTCTTGAATCAAGAGACTTTTCGTGAGTTGCTTGAAGTATCTCGTTTATAGTCCTTGCTTTCATTGCGTTACTGAACTACATCACTGTGAAACATGTTTGCCTAACACCTCCATAGTGGTTTGTTTTTTTCTTTTTAACGTTGAAGACTTTTTTACGCAAACCCACAAAATATAATGATGACCTTTAAAGGCGAATACTGTTTTCAAACTTGAAACTTCTTCTGCTCCTACTTTACCCTCCAAATCTCCCAGTGTTTTCAGTTACTAAAGTCTTGGAGACAGTTACTTTTGTAATTCATCCATGACATGTTTTTAACTTCCCCAACTCCCCTGACTCGAAGCTTCAAACGTTCTCTCTGTTCGCTGAGGTCTTCGGCTGTATCGGTGTGATCTCTCTCACTTTGACACAGATATGCGTACAGTATCTCCCCGCGCCTCCTTCCATCTGCATCGCTTCACCCCTGTCTGCCTTCTCTCTCTTCTTTGGAATACTGACAGAGTGTCTTTGAAATCTAATCTGTGACCCTCTTTTATCTCTAGGTGGGACGAGTGTACCCTCAGGCTGTCTACTTCCCAATCCGCACCCTTTACCTGACTCTCAAGATTGAGCAGAGGGAGCGCTACAAAAGTGGTAAGGAAACATGTCTGGCTAGGGCATCTTGCCACCTAACTTTTTCAAAAGTTCATGCATCTTTTCCCACTGCAAGTCGGTGCTTCTCTGCTCTTCTGAATTATTCGTACACCCTTCTGTTCAATTTATATTTCCACTGTGCCCGTCAGATGCATCTGGTCAGCAGCAACCCAGTTCAGTGGGGGCCCAGCCTCACTCTGGGGCCTCCGATCCAGGGCCCATCCGGGCCACTGCCCCAATGTGGCGTTGCAGCCGGATCATGCACATGCAGCGGGAGCTGCACCCGACTCTGCTCTCCTCCCTGGAAGGCATCGTTGACCAGATGGTGTGGTTCCGAGAGAACTGGCATGAGGAGGTGAGAGGAACAAAGGTTTTGGTTTTATGAATGGCTGAATGTGTCACTTTGTTTGTGTGTGTGTGTGTGTGTGTGTGTGTGTGTGTGTGTGTGTGTGTGTGTGTGTGTGTGTGTGTGTGTGTGTGTGTGTGTGTGTGTGTGCAGGGCATCAAATGGTGAGAATGTTTTTGAGTAAAAGCAAGTTGAAATGAACAGCTTGTGAATATCTGTGACATGACTTGGTTAAACAGATAGTGGCAGGTTCTTTGTGTGGAATATAGTCATGGGCAGGAGTGATTGACAGACTACAATATTACTGTAAGACGGCATTAGGGCTGCAGCAAACGGTTATCTAGGTAATTGGTTATGCTATTGATTGTGGTATTATTGATGATGGTACTAAAGAACAAGCAACTGAATTCCAAATAAAGTCTGTTATTTACAGTTTTATGTTTCCGTTATCAGACACCGCAGTGAAAGAGAACGAGAGACTGAAATAACACTGATTAAAACTGCACCTCAGCCAGCAGTCTCTGTCTTTTTCTAATGCAACGTTTTGCTATGTTTGTGTTTTGATTTTGTTTCTGCCGTCATTTGAAATGACTGAGAATATTAGTTCACATTAACAGCTCATAAGCTGGCGCTGCTCTGATGTTCAGAGTGAGATGAGGAAACGACAGTGGAATGCTTGGCCGAGTGGGCCATTTCTGGAGCCCAGAACAAGTAAACTTTAAAATGCCATTAAGCGTTACTTTGTTCCACTCTGTGGACTGGATGTTTAAACTGGGTGCCTTCTGCTGAGAAGGCATGTATCATTGCTACTGTGGTGAGCTAATCCGGCTTTAAAATGGACAGGCTGTACAGTGTTTTCACTTCTCTATTCCAAATGTTTGAAATGTTTCCAAACGTATAACATTCTTCATCTTTTTTATCTGATTTTGCTCCTCGTTGTTTGCTCCAGTTTCCTCCATTGCGGCATCATATCCTGGCTGTTAGAGGCTTAATGGAGCACTCGAGTATCTTGTGTGACCGTTATAAGTTGTCCATGTGAAACACTGCGACCACCAAGTAGTTATCAAGGATTGTTTTGTAATAATTATTCATTATTCGAGGAATCATTTGAGCTTTAGATGACATTCGCGAAAGGATTGGCAGTAAATAGTAAATTCCTTTTTTTTTTTTTTTTTTTTTTTAAATCTGATTGTCAGTCTCCTGCCAGCTTTTAATCACTAAGCCCATTGTGCATTTGTCAGTCCAGAGAAATTTGGTGAAACAAAAATTTTGAAGTTGCTGTAACCCTGCTTGGCAGCACCCAAACTCTGGCTGCGTGGTTCAGGAGAGATCTTCTAGGAGGAGAAAAGACTGAGACAAATGATGGATGGGTGCGGTGAGCATGTAGGATTGGACGGGGGATTTAGGGCCGGAAGTTTGTTGATGTGTGTGTGCATCTGTGTGATTAGCTGTGATGATTTGGGGGCACTTGGCAGCAGCTGCAGGCTCTATGCTTCATTCCACTGGGTAAGGTATGAAGGGGAAAGGTACACGAGGGTGTCAATTCCTTTCTTCTCTCTTCCTTTGGTCTGGATGACCTCACTTTGTGGCATTTCTGTTTCTTAAATGTTTATTTATCTGGCGGGTGGGGGATATATTTAATGGATAAATACTCATTTGTTGTATTATAATGTCCTGATTCAGATTAAACAAAAACATTAGGACATATCCAAAAAAAGTTTTATTTCAGTATTTCTCTATTTGAACTTCTTCACCTTATCCCCTGCAGGTTTTAAGGCAGCTCCAGCAGGGTCTGGCTAAATGCTACTCTGTGGCCTTTGAGAAGAGCGGTGCGGTGTCTGATGCCAAGATCACACCACACACACTAAACTTTGTCAAGAAACTGGTTAGCACCTTTGGTGTGGGCTTGGAGAATGTCTCCAATGTTTCCACCATGTTCTCCAGTGCCGCCTCTGAGTCGCTAGCCCGCCGGGCCCAGGCCACAGCCCAGGACCCCGTTTTCCAAAAGATGAAGGGACAGTTCACAACAGGTTGGTTTGCTTTTGAAATGTACTCAAATCTGATGTTGTATACATAAGGAATACAGGACAGGAGCCTGTTCTTCTCTCTCTTGTCTCCACTGAGAAGCATGCGTTCTTAGGCAACCGAAAACACTGTTTTGCCAGTTTGTGACAAGGTTTGACAAATGCCCAGGTAACAGAACCCCCATCACCTCAAAGCATCTCTCCTTGAAACCCCTCAAAATGGATGTAGAGAACATCATCAGTATTTGAGCCATGAACGCAACTCTACTGTTGTTTACACTTAATATAGTTAATGGCTTGGAAAGGCTGCTTGCTCTGAAACATCCTCCAGCTTTATTTGATCCTAGACCTCCATTATCACACTAGAAATGGCACACTGATATCAAATATTATTCCATAATTTGGTGATCCATCGAGAGTGTTAATGTTAAACAATGTTCAAAGGCTATTTTTAAATTCCCAACACACAAATCAAATACGTATGCTCCAATCGGTCCGTTGAGGTTTTCTTTAGTAAATTCACATTTAAGATTGAAAGTGGACACGTTTTCTATAGTGGGTGTCAGTTCTCTGATAGAGCCCCGATTTGAATCAACACTCTTCAAAGGACCGTTGCTGTGATATTTATGAGCGTATTTGTTTAAGAGGAGTGAGACCTCCAGTTATTTCGGCTTGTATGTTGAGTTTCATGTACAGGCTGTTGAATCTAACAGGGCAGGTGCAGTTTCAGTCCAGCCAAGGCCCCCTGTGAGATCTTTTTTTTTTTTCTTTCCTCAAAACAATCATCCCCCTGTTTTTGGAGGCCATGTGTTTTTCTACATTGCATAAGGCAGTTGAAACGCGGATCATTGGGCCCTGTTTACACGGGGACGGTCTACAGCTCCCCAAAGTTCCAAATTTAAAAAAAAACAAACAAAAAAACATTTTTGCTCATTTGTTTTCACTTTTTCTAACTGACTGCTGAAATAGAATAATTTTTAACCATGTGGGCCGAACATTTTGTTTTGGTTGCATCTCCTACGTCCTTCCTTTATCTCCACCGTTCATTCCTAGTCAGTCTCTATTATGCTCCTTTCACTCGTACTGAGAGTGCCCGGTGGGCCTAAAGCTGTTGGCCCTGAGTAAGAGCAAAGACGTGTGATGGGCTGCTTGATTAAAATCAGAAAATAAGGGTGAGCAATCAACAAATTAGCATAGAAAATTACTAAAAGGAGCATAACGATAAAATATAAAACAAGAATGAGAGACCGGGTTTAAAGAGCGGTGTGGTGGCTTTCGTATCCAAAAGCTACACTACACATAAACTGAGTAAACAAGTGTGCTTTGCTGATGAATCCTATCGGATGTTGCAATGCCAGCTGTGCTCACGTAGCCAGGCGTCAACGGGGCTTCTGCCTCACAGGGTGCCTGCCGACCATCACTGCACAGCTGTCCCCATGGCGGTGCAGGAGCAGGGCCGACAGAGACCCAAACCACACAAGCCTTCCCGGGCGGAACAAACAGGGTTTACAGAGCTGCAGAGCAGCCAAGCTCCCATTCCCCGCACCGCGTTAGTGGCTCACTCGCTTTCACAGGGTTTGTGGGCTGGAAAATATGGGTTTATGTGTGCACATATAACATTTGGCAGCAGGGAGGCATTCAAATCCAATTACAGAGAATGCTATTTGCATGAGTTACTGTTTTAGCAGTAGTGCAAATAAGGGTTCCAGACATTTGTAAGAATTTAAGTTTTATGGAAAAAATTGACAAATTTCCTGGCTTTTTTTTTTTTTTTTTTTAAATTATGTGCCCGATGAATAGTCATTTGACGCACTCAAATTACATTTAAGATAATTAATATAATTCTAACCTTCGCTCCTTCAGTTTGTGGTCAGACGGAAGCTTTAAATGTGAACTTTCACTGCCATGAAACTCACAATGCCCCTCCATGCTGCTGTGGTGACCTCTGGGACTCACCTTCAGACTTCAGCTCACCAATCAGCCATAATAAAGTTGAATCAACTCTACACACACACACACACACACACACACACATACTTACTTTCCCACACTGAGTCAAGAGTATGGCAGGACATAAGGGAATGATGGTTCTATATACAGAGGCGGCCCACCTCCTAAGACTGGTTCCATAATTTGGTGCAGCAGTGCAGATCTTCTGCTGTCTGTCATGCAGGCCAGATAGGGCAGAACACCAGCCCTGTTTTTTTTCCCCCACACAGGTCAGGGAGCAGCCCGGCTATTTTCCACACTGCACTCTTTCTATCATCATCCTAGTCCCCCTGAGCCGGGGTCAAAGATGAGTTCACGGAGACTGAAAATAGCTCTCTTGTGCTTTTATCTGCCGTTTTCTTTTTGGCACACATTTACCAAGCAGAACGAGCTACCACAAGTTATGTTTTTACAAGATCTATATTAATAGTTCTATTGTAGTTTAATTATTCACTGTTATAAATGCCTTGATTGCTCATGTTCGCACACGTTACTTTAGACATTCATAAATTTCTTTTTCTTTTTTTTTTTAAAGTAGAATGTTCTTATAATCTTGGTATGACATTATATTTCCCCTTAGCTTTGAGAGAGTGCAGCATTTTCTTGTGTTTTCTATTTGTGAGCATTATATACTTTTAACGGTTGTCCAGCTGCAATTTCACAGGACCGTTTCAATTTTACCTTCGCTATCGAGGCAGGTGAATTGCAGAAGGACGGGTGGCGAAATAGGGCCACTCCGAAAAGAACATTGGCTGTTTTAAAGGGCTTATTTAAAGTATTAGGAGGTCTCACTCTGGCAGAGATTGCAGATGTTTGAAATGGCAAGGCCTTGCAGCTTCGTGGATTCATTATAAAAGGCTGCACTACAGAGTTTACTGAAATAGGAGAGGCAGGTGTGTGTGTGTGTGTGTGTGTGTGTGTGTTCATTTTACAGAAATGTCCAGGGGACTTTGCTCTAAAATGGAAAACCTGCTTGGCTCACTTTCCTTTATTCCGTTGTTATTGCTACAGCTCATCACAATATGTTATGTGCAATATGAGTTGTAACGTGAAACAGGAATTTAATACTCTTAAGACTCTCACTTTTATTGCTCTAATTTAATCAGCTTCGGCCTCCACTGGCAGTTTAAGTTGATGGAAATGCTTGTGCTTCCAGCCTGTCGTGACTTACTTATCTTTTGAGCTCCCTTTAGCAAGGCATTACATCTCACAGCTGGAGTGGATTGGTCACCAATGCAGCGCAATATTTGTATTGGACATTTTAGACATTTAAACGTATGTTCCCCTCCGTCTTAACTGTGAAAAGTGTTTTAGTCCATAGTAGTGAATAGAAAACAGTTAAATGAGTACTCAGATCTTGGTCTAATTGATTTTATTGTTTAGAATGGACTGTGCAAAGTGCTTTTTAGTTACATTTGATTTAGCTTTGAGTATCTTCTCTGGTGTGGCTGATGCTGGTATTTGTTTTATTCTGTATAGTATTTTACATTTACTTAGAAACAAGTATGTCTGTGTGTGTGGAAGGTAAAATGTTTCACAAGCATGCCTTGGAGCTGCCTGCCACAGTGTTTAATTGTTTGGGTTTTTTTGTTTCTCTTTTTTTTTCTCCTCCACATAAAGACTTTGACTTCAGTGTGCCAGGCTCCATGAAGCTCCACAATCTGATCTCGAAGCTGAAGAAGTGGATCAAGATCCTGGAGGCGAAGACCAAACAGCTGCCCAAGTTCTTCCTTATTGAGGAGAAATGCCGCTTCCTCAGCAATTTCTCTGCACAAACCGCTGAAGTGGAGATCCCCGGGGAATTCCTGATGCCCAAACCTACACACTACTACATCAAGATTGCCAGGTAAAGGGCTCTCCTACACAAAAACACCTCACTTGTAAGGTCCAATTGTGGAATTTATGCCATTTGTTATTTGTAATTTTTTTTTTTTAAATTGCTGATGAAAGTTATACAAATTGCCTGCATGTACAAAGTGAGACAGAAACAGTTGAACTCCTGCAATCTATAGATTCTGTATAAATTCTAAACCTAATAAACTGGAGTTGTATGAAATACTTATCGTATTCTTATCGTATAGTCGGCGTCTTACCTGAAAGCAACAGCGGTCAGAGAGCTTTCCTGAGGGATTTCCTAAAGGGAAATAAAAAAAGAAATGCCCCTTTAAGAGCATTACTTTACTTCTGTCTGTTGTGCACCCTTCTCCAGGTTCATGCCCAGAGTGGAAATTGTGCAGAAACACAACACTGCGGCACGCCGTCTTTATATCCGCGGCCACAACGGCAAGATCTACCCCTACCTGGTGATGAACGATGCCTGTCTGACTGAGTCGCGTCGAGAGGAGAGGGTCCTGCAGCTTCTCCGCCTCCTCAACCCTTGTCTGGAAAAGAGAAAGGAAACCACCAAGAGGCACCTCTTCTTCACTGGTAAGACTAGGATGGAATATCTTTTCATCATTTCCTCCTCTTTTATCCCCATATTTTTACCTTCTTTGACCCTGCTGAGTATCCCAGTTGTAGGCTTAGATCTGCACTGGAAAAAGATAAAAGTGATCTTGAAATTAGCTTAAAAACCTCTTCAAATGTAAAAAAAAAAAAGCTTGTTTCATATGAAATCCGACTCCAAACAATTTGTTTTCAAGACTTTTTCATTTAATGAGATATTCCAGATGTATTGTCTTCAAACAAGTCTCTATATCTGGCGGAAATAGTACTTGTTAGGCAGTTGTGTCTTATTTTAAAGGATAACTGCGGTATTTTCAACATTAAGCCTCTTTTCTGAGTCGTCTGCAATGTTTTAGAACCCCCCTCACCGCTTTTTTGATGTGTACTGCTGTCTCCGGTATTTGCCTAATTTTGATTCATCTCAACCTGCTTCAGAATGGCAAGTTATGTGCATGTCCAAAAAGGTCCGTAAAAGCACCATAAACGTCCGTTTTCAAAATCATCAACTCACCGGAGTGGTTACTGGTGTGCACTGGTAATCCATATCAAATTTCGTTGCGAAAAGTTGCTTCTGTCGGGTTTTATTTGACATTTTGTAAATCCCATTGAGTTCTATTGAAGACTGGATGTTCATTGATATTACTCCGTCACCGAAACCATCAAGTGGTGTGGAGTATAGCAAGTCGGATTCAACTGCTGAGCGGAAGTTTATCCACGGCTGTGAGGTGGCTAAGAAAATAGTTGGAGCATGAACGAGCTGCCAAATAAAACCCGACAGAAGCAACTTTTCGCAACGAAATTTGATATGGATTACCAGTGCACACCAGTAACCACTCCGGTGAGTTGATGATTTTGAAAACGGACGTTTATGGTGCTTTTACGGACCTTTTTGGACATGCAGATGACTTGCCATTCTGAAGCAGGTTGAGATGAATCAAAATTAGGCAAATACCGGAGACAGCAGTAAACATCAAAAAAGCGGTGACTCAGAAAAGAGGCTTAATGTTGAAAATACCGCAGTTATCCATTAAGTGTAATGAGATATTTTGACTAAAAATGAGACAAATATACTTGGTAAGACTTTGATTTTTTCCAGTGTGTTGTTTACTTTGTGGTCAAACATAGTTTATTTGCCAGCAAGTGCAGGTAAATATTTCCGCTTTCCTTATCACTGACGTCGTTGGTCTCACTATGCTCTCTCTCTCTCTCTTTTTATTCTCTTGGGCTCCACTCGATTCCATCCTCCTCTGTCCTTGTCTCTTTCTGACTTTTTCCCTTGTCCTCCCTCTATGTCTCCAGTTCCCCGAGTGGTGGCAGTGTCACCCCAGATGCGGCTCGTGGAGGACAACCCTTCGTCTCTGTCACTGGTGGAAATCTACAAACAGCGCTGTGCCAAGAAGGGCATCGAGCATGACAACCCCATCTCTCGATATTATGATCGTCTGGCTACCGTGCAGGCTCGGGGCACACAGGCCAGCCACCAGGTATGGGAACAATGATCAAGCAGATCTGCAATCTGTGCATACTTACAGCTGCTCTAAACCAGTTGCATTTGATTTAAAAACCCAGCCGCATTCCCTCATCGCGCCATCAACTTCCTGTAAATGTTTTCAAAAACTACACGAGAACATTGACGTCATGGGATGCACTGCGTGACCTGGCTCTGAGTAGTTCTTCTATCCACTCCTAGCATTGACATTTTAGCACTCTGTTACGTGTTAGTAAGTCACAGAGACTTAAGGAAACATATGCATGTTTATAAAAAAAAAAAAGAAGCTGGACCCTCCGCTTAACCTCTTCTCCCTCCTCTGGTCTCCTCCCAGGTCCTGAGAGACATCCTGAAAGAGGTGCAGGGCAACATGGTTCCTCGCAGCATGCTGAAGGAGTGGGCCCTCCACACGTTCCCCAATGCCACAGATTACTGGACCTTCCGGAAGATGTTCACCATCCAGCTGGCCCTCATTGGTCTGGCTGAGTTCATGCTTCACCTCAACAGGCTCAACCCAGAGATGTTGCAAATAGCACAGGTAGGAAACACAACACGCACACAAGCAGATTCTCTGTATGTTGGACTTCCTGTCAAGGGCAAGAAGGATCCATTTGACAGGAGCTAATTTAATAGATATGCACACTCAAAAGATGCATTAAGAGATCACCATTACTCTCTTCATATCGGCCTGTATGAATTACAATTCTCCCCCATGACATTCACGCTGAGCCTATCAGTCAGTCAGCCGCTGTCAATGCTAAGGCTGTTTTGACAGAATGTTATATTCTGTCCCTCTGCTCAGTTATCAAAGACGTTTCAATTTGAAGAGCCTGTGTTTGTGTGTTTGCACATCGCCCTCTCAGTCGACACACATCTGTCTGCTCCTCGGGCTCTGAGCACAGCTTTCTCAAAGTCATTATTAAAGATGATTCTGTCGGTTGCCACCCCTCCCCTCTGATCCTAATCGGCCTTTGCTGACAGGCGTTCCTGTGGGCAGCTAAGCGCTGGTATTAAGCCCCCTCTCTGCCTGTTCCACTCCACAGATCCCATTAGACACAGGAGGATTACGGTGTGGAGAGTCTACGCACATAGAAACAAACACTCACACTCACACACACACACACACTCACACACACACACACACACACACACATATAAAGAGAGTGCAAGGACAGGACATCACAGCCGAAACGGTGTGCTTGACCCTGTCTAGCAGAGACCTTATGTTCCTTCGGGCTAGCCGTACAGCGCTCAGTGATGCTGTGAGACGTCCACAAAAAGTCACTGTGGTGTTCATCTGGCCTTAATTCAGTTAAAAAGCCCAATTTAACAGCACAACACGCAGTGCAAAGCAGAAGGTCTTCAGGGCATCGACTGTCAGGGCATTTCCACTGATGTTTAATGCAAACTGGAGGGTTTGTGTTTAATGAATTTACTCATGTGCAGCTTTTATTGCTCTAAAGCAACTGTGCCGATCACAGCGACACATCGACAGCCCAATAAATGAAAATAGGCCTCTCTTGTCAATTATGTTGTTGTCTGGGTGGTGCAAAGTGGAACAACATGAACAAACAACATCTGAAATATGCAGCCAGAGGCAGATTGTGTGGGTTTTTATTGAATTTGTGCAATGATTATAGGAATAATGTTTAGGGGAGGCCTTTCTATCCAACACTTCTAAGTACACAGCAGGAAACCGAGTTGTAACAGAAAGTCAATCGTGTCACAAGCGGGTCTTTGACCCTCTTGGCCATTATGGAATCCTTTAGTTACCTTTAACAACTCACATGATGGCTGGGTGGCTCAGTGACCCACATGTGATTTTATTGACTCGGGTTACTAACGATCCCACAAGAGGTTAAATGCCTGTGGCTTCCCACCAGTCAGAGCCAAAGAAGCCTTTTGGATGAAAGGTGAAACGACTTAAAGAAGCTAAAGGCAGTCCAGAAATCTTCCTTTAGCTGTCGGATACAGTTTGCAGAATATAATGCACAATGACACTGTGCTCTGGTACTGCGTCAAAACAGAAGCTGGGGAATATATATATATTTTCTCAACATATGCTTGTTTTCCCTCCGATGGCAGATGGATGTTTTTTTTTGTTTTTTTTTAAATTGTAGTTTGGATCACAGTTACTCCAAGAATCAGTTATACCGCTATGTAGATCAATTAACTACCTCCATTTGTGATTCAGGCATCAGTTTTACGCTAGGCTGCATAGATCTTATAGGAATGGGAAATAAAATAATAAACTGTTCAAATATAGAGCAGCGTGCATTCATTTCTTAGTTACATGGGCTCATGCTGTTGAAATACAAAAGTGGATGAAGGGATGAAGTAGAACGCATCCTGTTCTTGCTTACTTTATTTCAGTCCAAAGTATGTTTGAGCTCATCATTGCTCCACCAAGAAAATGGGATCCACACAGTTATTCTATTCTGTCCTTAGAAGACATCGGGCCTCATGCAACATCCGTTCGTACGCACAGATTTGTTCTTAAGTCGTGCGTACGAGTGTTTTAAGAGAATTTGCGCATTTGCCAATTTTTTTCAGATTTTACGTTTTCTTTCTTATACGAACAGAATTTACGAGTGATCCAGACCTGTTCTAAGAGTTTCGTAAAATAGTCCGCTGTTATTTCGAATCAAGTTTGCTTGACTAATGGATTGTATATTTAATTATTTTGAAGCAAACATAAATAAATATATACATAACGTATATAATGTACATAACAAGGTCAATGGGAAGCGTAACCAGCGGCTGACTTGCTACTTTTGGATGCCTTAGCGCGTCAGGCTCTTGGAAGAGAGCGTGTAGATGTCCTTGCGGAGACAGACGAATGGCTGACATCACGATTTAGATCGCCAAGGACTGTGCGGCTGTCACAACTCCAGAGAGAAACACGCCGATCAAACCCAATTCCACCCAGCAATAGACTGCACACGTATACGCATCAAAGCACCCGTGCTGTTGTGGAGCGCAGCATTGGTGAGCTGAAGGACAGGTGGGTGTGTCTCAATACAGCGGGGGGCAAACAGCTCTATAGCCCAGAAACATCTGGCATGCTGTGCTTTGCACAATATTCCCTTCTACCTGAACCAGCCCGGGCAGACCAGAAGGTGTGGTGCCAGAAGTCCCCCTCATGGACCGCCCCATCAAAGTGCCATCATGATGAGGCAACAACTGATTGCACAGCTTTAGTTGCAGTCATCGAGCGCATTTTTAATCCATTTTCATATCAAACCATTTCTTCTTTATTTCGGTGACATTACGAACTACGAACTACACCCACCTGATGACCCCAATGACAAGTTGGTCAGCACTGCTCACTGATCTATATTATAGGGAGTATAGGGAATTGGATGTTCGACAGATATTCACAATAAGGAAATATGGTGTCTTTTTTTTTCAAACCAATATCAAACCAACTTCACCACGGTCTTAAGCGGCAGCTGCAGCAGACACATTTCCGGAAAGGTACTGGCTTGATTAAATTCATTCTGGACTCTATCCGACCACATGGAGCTGTAGAAGAGGTATAAAAATAGCGTTTTGTAGCGGCGATACTCGATGCCCTCATCACTTCCAGGCTAACGACTTTTGGCTAAAAACGGTCAAATCGAAATTCTCAAAAAACATCCGAATGACATGATTTTGATGTCAACTCTCAACGTATGTACTCCCAACATCCCGTAAATTGATCTAAAGTGCATTTTACGCCGGATTATCCCTTTAAATACGCACAGGTGGGATTCATCATTTATGCAGGTCGTTTACACACTTTTTCCGAAGTTAAGAGCGCTTGTTGAATCTGATGTGGCGTGTTCGTACGAGACCTTCGTACGAAAAAAGTGAGAGAAATTTAGAATAAAAATACGAAAATGTTCTTGCATGAGGCCCTTTGTGTCATGTCCTTAAAGATGAGGGAACAAAAAATATATATATTCTAACATTCAATGTAAAAACGGCTCAGTGTCTGTTTTCTCACACAAGGCATCTTTCATTCACACCGGCCTCCAAATAAAGTAATCACTGGCCTCTAGTGTGTCGATTTAGCATTCTGAGTGCCGTCTCCTCAGCCCACTTTCTGCAGGCTTATCTGAGTCTCCTGGGGCTGCCGGTGTCTCAGCCCACTGCCTCGAGGCCCTCTGCAGGGGCCTGGAGGAGCAAATGACAGTAGGTGAGGGAGAGGGGAGTTAAGGAGAAAGAGGGAGGAGGCGAGCACAGGCTGGAATGAAATGCTCTGCTATAAAGCTGTCACAGCTACTCACTTTTTTATATAAGGGAGCTTATCTTTCCTGGAATGGCTGCTTGTATAGTGGCCCTCTCGCACACAAATGCAAGCTTAAAAGACGAAAACCTAGCTGTCAACAGCTATAGTCAACAGGGAGCAACAGGAGGATGGGGAGTGGGAGTGAATTGAGGATTATTGATGCTCCGCTGAAGACAGTTTGACATTTTACTGCGTCTGGGTCACAGAGATCAATAATGGCGGCCATTTTGTTGGCGCAAGCTTACTGAAGACGAGTTGTTTTCTCGGGCTAATTTTGTTCAAACACTGCAGAGAGGAATCTATTCAGTTCATCTTTTTATGGGGGGTGTCCTTCAAAGCCATGCGTCATGTATGCGCTCTTCTTTTTTCAGTGTAAGATGTACTTCCCCGGTTTAAAAGAGGGCGAACGGTCACCTTAAACTTACCTTTTGTTCTATTCTTCTTTTTTTTTTTTTCTCACAGGACACAGGCAAGCTCAACGTCTCTTACTTCCGCTTCGACATCAACGACGCCACAGGCGACCTGGACGCCAATCGCCCCGTTCCGTTCCGCCTGACGCCAAACATCTCTGAGTTCCTGACCACCATCGGTGTGTCCGGCCCCCTAACGGCCTCCATGATTGCAGTGGCACGATGCTTCGCACAGCCGAACTTTAAGGTCATTCATGTACCATAGCAATGGGAACGATGTGTTTTACAAATGAATAAAATGAGAGGCTTTTTTTTTTAATATATATATAATTATCGGGAAAATATTTCCCTGCGTTTATGAAATTTGCTTCCCCTTATTTTTAATTTCCAATTATACGCTCAAGTTAGAATCCGGCTTATGTAAAAAGATGGTAAGAAATCACCACCACAGGACTGTGTGTAAAGAGTCACTTTTGGGGACAAACCCTCAGAGGATTATCACTCGGTTATAGTTCTCGCCTCTCTTCTCTGTATTGTATAAGAAGCACAGCTGTTTGAATACTTGACAAAGCTTTGGTCAGAAAATAGTTTGTCGTTAAAGTTAAATGTTGTAATTTACATTTAAATTTAAAATGCGCCTTCTCAACACGACCCAAATGACTAACGTGGGACGAGGCGCAAAACTGTTAAAGTTCTTGGGAAGTATTTTTGAAGAACTCTCAAAGTCTCAGTCATAAGGACACTGCGGTCTGTTACCAACTTTAATCTACCCCTGAGCTCGCCAGATATTGCTTGGCACCTAAACTTAGATAAAACCCAGAGGAGGAGCCCCGAAGCACAACAAGAAACAATGCAGTGAGAAAAGGAGCAGTCAGACGGTTGTATAATATGTGTTGGGCAGTAATGACAGCCGTGTGGTGTCTATGAATAAGTCTGGCTCCTACTCGGCCTGACAGATGTGGAGGATGCACAAGTGCTTGAGATGCAGATAAACAAAAGCACAGTGATGTGTGCTCGTTAAGGCTCGGTTCCAGAGGGCTGTGCCTCTGGGTTGAAGAAAAACAATGTTACGAGGGTTAACAGGATAGAATAACAAGCGTAAGAACCTGCCACTCAGATAAAAATGAAGCTGTACACCAGATAAACAATCTAGTGTTTCCTGACTCCATATGAAGGCAGGAGGTAAGGGGAGAGCACAGAGCGCATGTTGTTTGCTGGTGATTGCCAGAGTTGTGGCCTGGATGGTTATGCATTTCATTTCCATATCACCATAATGAGCTGCTAACAGCAGAGAGATCTTCACGAGGATGTTTGATGAGCCTCTGAGCTACTATGGTGAATTTAGGCAGTTGGTCAAAAGGAAAATGGCTGCGTGGCTGTCTAAGAGCAACAACACTTTGTTCTGTGAGTTTGAACACTTTTAATTCTGTCTCTCACAGGTGGATGGCATCCTAAAGGCAGTCCTTCGCGATGAGATTATAGCATGGCACAAGAAGACTCAGGAGGACACGTCCATTCCCCTGTCCCCGGCCGGACAGCCCGAGAACATGGACTCCCAGCAGTTGGTCTCACTGGTCCAAAAGGCTGTTACAGCCATCATGACCCGCCTCCATAACCTGGCTCAGTTTGAGGGAGGGGAGAGTAAGGTCAACACCCTGGTGGCTGCAGCAAACAGCCTGGACAATCTGTGTCGCATGGATCCTGCCTGGCACCCCTGGCTCTGAGAGCAGAAGGGGGGGGGGCGGCAGCGGCAGAGATGACACACATCGGACTTCATGGAGTAGGGCAAACGTGGGTTTTATTACACATCTGACCAACACTGACGAGGGTTCTGAGTTGTGCGCACGCTGCTCGTCACTGTATCTGAAGCCCGATGGACTGAGGGTTTATTTCTTGGTTGAAACACACTGAATAGGAAAAAAAATGAAAATGAACTGAACTGAAAAAAAGTGGAATCAAGTGGAAACGAAAGCCCCGATTGTCACATTGTTTGTTTCAACAGAGCTCGCCATTATGCTTCATACCTCTGTTGTTGTTTTTTTCTTTCTTTTTTTTTTTTTTTTTAAATGTAAACTATTTTTTTTCCAGTTTGTATTTATTTTTCTAACAAAAAAATGGGAAACCTGCACGTGTACGGCCTCGTGCACAGATTTGAGCCAGTCACACAAACTTGTGGGAGTTTATTTAAGAGCTTATTCCACTCAAATTCATTTTTTCAGAAAGTCTTATAAAATGAGTATTTTTACTGTATTTTTAACTGTAGCTTCCTCTGTCCCTGGTAGATGAGGAATATTGATGTGATTAACAAAGGATGCTCTGTTTTTTTTTGTTTTGTTTTTTTTTTAATCCTCTGCTTGAACATTTCTAAGATGTTTCTGTTCCAAAAGCCATGTTACTTCACATTTGTTTGGTCTTCTTTATGCCAACTGACCCGGTGATAAGCTAAAATAGCGGTAATTCAAAAAAATGTCATTCCCCAGCTGGCTGTGTTTTCATGTTCCTTCCCATTTTGTAAAGGTATTTCTGCCTTTTCCAACAGAAGTATTGTCTCTTGCTTTGTAAATAAGCATTTTGTTGTAATAAAATGCTCTTTTTTTTTAAAATTATTTAGAAGCATCGTTTGGGCTTTTCTCCGTCTAATCTGCTGTAGTCTTTCTTTTCATTCCAAAGAAACTAATGCATCTCACACAAAGAAGCTTCAACTCTGCTCTCAATAACCATCAAGCTAAACTCACAGTTAGTTTTATTCCCGGGTAGTTGTTTTTCAGCTGTTGTAAAACAGCGGTAATCCCCAATCTGCAGCTCGCATCCACTGCATCACTGTCACAGCCGTAATCACCCTGAGCAACACACTCTGGGATATTATTGCGGTAATAACTCATGCTGTGAAATGACTCCAAATGAACTGGACCCTGATGCTGAAAAGTCTATTGCCATCGTCTTCATGGTTGGTAGTTAGGAGACATTAAGGGGGGAGGCATCTCAGAGCGGCGGTCTTGAATCGGAGTGTCTGTCTGGCGCAGATACAGTAACCTTGTGGTCATTCTCTCTCCCTGGTAAGAACGTCCTCCAGCGGTGTGTGTGTGTGTGCGTGTGTGCGTGTGTGTCTGTCCACCCCACCCCAACCTGACGGTGCCTGATTAATGTGTGCCAGCAGATCTCCGAGTGGGCCGGCCTCACTTGACTTATACACACTGTCAGCGAGCCCGCCTGTACCCATAAACAAAGGTTGTATCTCTGTTTGCCTCTGTACAATCCAGACAGTCTTTGCCTCTCCACGCAGGCCTCTAACATCTCTCCTCCTCTGGCTCGCACGAGAAGGACGACACTGTTTGGCCTGTAAGCCTCGGCGGCCACGAACACCCTCTCTGTTTGCCATTTCATTAGGCGTTCGCTGGTGTTTTCCGAGAGGCCTCACTGAAGCGCTTAACTGGGCTGCATTCAGAAAGTCCCCGCGATGGTTTATAGAAATGCTTGACGGGTTGTTTTCTCCTTCGTCCCACACTTCTCTAAGCTTCAAAACGCTCCGTGGAAATGTTTGCGCATGGTTTTGTGATGTTTATTTTCACCGGGTCTCGTTTCCAGGCGAGGGGAGTCGCGTCATCTGCAAAATATTGTTTTGGATGTCTTGCTTTCCATGTTATGACTTTGTCCTCATAAGACACTCCTTCATGCGCAAACCCTCCCTTGAAAGAAAAACTGAACGAGTGTCTCCATATCTAAACAGCCAAAGTTATTTTTGGCTTAACATTAAAGGTAATTGGCAACAAATCCCAGTAGGTGCAAATGAGACCAACGGTCAGCATGATTAAAGGACTTTCCCTTTGTAGACCTATTAGATCATCACGCCACTTTCTCCTCAGTGTATCAGAAACATCACAAATGTATCATTTTGAATAACATCCAATGTCCTGAAAGCACATGTGCTAGTCATAAATCCAAATCAAAGCTTTTCTAAGATCTCCCTTATCTGTGTGTCCGAAGGGTTCGGCTCCACCACACGAAGCTCCTGGTAGGGTGTAGGGTCTCTCTGGATGCGCGTCAAAGATGGCTGAGCGCCAGTGAGTGGCCGTTCTGCAAAGGTCGGTGTGAAATGAAAAATGTGCCAGGCCTTTTTTTTTTTTTCTTCCAGCAGCTAATAAAGAAAAATCAACCCCCACACAGATATTTCAAGCTAAATTGCAGTTTGTTCCCTCCATTACCTCACAGTTGGTAGAGGGCAGCAGCCGCATCTCCTAATGGTCTATCCGCAATTAAAGTTCTAATCATTTTTAAGCTGATTTACCAGCATCTTAGTCTGTTATAAATGGGAAATACATGGGGTCCCACTACTGGCTATAAATAAATAAATAAGCGAGCCAATCAGAAACCAGACGAGGGCATCATATTGCAGTTTTTTTGCTAATAGACAATGCTCTCCCAGGAACAGCCCTAAGAATTAATTAATAATTTGACCTTCTACACTGATGATGTCATGCCTCCCCACAATAAACAACAATGTAGCAGCAGTTTTTGTTTCCCTCCCTTTTTGCAGATTTTTTTTTATAGGTCTGCAGCCACTGTAGATTCATTAATCACAAAAACTGCTGCAGAATTGTTGAGATCAGATGAAATGATTAATTCTCTGGAGACGATGAATTCAAAGTGGAATTCTCAAAGTGGTCGACAAGCAGATGGAAACAGTCTAAAATAGAATACATTTGGGTCGAGAATTTTTTTTTTCCCCGGAGGGGGATCTGCTGTTCAGAGGCTGATTTAGGCCCAATCCCAGTTGCTTTACTGTTTGCCCCTTACCCCTTCTTCCTTTATCTGCAAATCATATCTTCACAACAGCTCATTTACATTACTTCCTGGGTCCGTTTGAGCGCGCAAACATAAGCACAGTCAGACTCCCATTCAGCTCACTTAGTTGGATCCCATCCGAATCACTGTGCTTGAAGTTCTGTGTACCAACTTTTGGGACAGGCATCCATTTCACGTTTCAGGTGTCTGCTCCTATTTGGGAGAGATGAGGATACGAATATTAACTCCGCAGCAGCAGAGCAAAAATGAAACACGTCATCTCCCACAGATGTGTCCAACATGCCTCCTGGATTCTTCCCGAGACAGCAACCACATCTCCGTTCCCCTTCTCTATGGCCTGGTACTAATAAAGTGGGGCGGGGGGGGGGAGGAGTAGTTCACCACAACCCCACCCCCCATCACCCAACATCTCCCCTGGGGTTAGAAGAGCGGTGCTGATTTAAGTGCTCCTGCGGGAGTGCAGGTGTAGAGCCTGGATCATCAGTGCTGGCTGGCACAGCGCAGAGATCTCAGAGGACACACCACAGCAGGAATAGATTGTGGAAGGACCAGGTGATGAAATCTTCCCCCTCCACTGAACCTCAACCCCGCCGAGGATGGCTTGAGGAGGAGTGGGAAGATCTTTAGGGAGGAGATGAAAAGAAAGCATTTTTCAGCAACTAAGCTGTCATAACACCATCTAAGCGACTCCCTTGGATACCGAGTGATAAAAATATACAGTCGAGGTTAAGCCTGGGTGAAGCTGTTCTTTAGTATTAAGAAGACAGAGGTGATAAATGCTTTTCCGACACTTTAATCCACCTCTCTCCTCCTCTCATAATTCATCATTCAAGATCCAACCCACTCTTCTTTTTTCCACAGCCAGCATCTAATTATATATCACATTGTATCGCACTTGTAGCACTGTAGGGGGAAAGGACTCTTTGTATTTTCATGTAAACAAACATTATTAATCAAAAAGCAATTGTGTGTTGATCTGGAGTCAGGGAAGCAGCACAGCTCATATCCAACAGCTGAGGATTTGTTTTGTTACTCAGAGAATGAGTCCCATTAGGACTTCTTAATGGCATTTCCACTCAGAGGAGTTGAGCTCATTAGTTGTGTGTCTAAAATCTGCCATTATGATTTTAATTGCCCAAGCTGCACACACAGCGGCAGAATAGTGTTGCAATCAAAGTCACTTTCGCTGCTTTGGTGACAGTGATGCAGCAGGCCATCAACAACTCGTTTGGCGAATTAAACCTATTTTGACATTCTTTGTACATGACGACAGGCGAGAGGTTTAGAGCGGCAGACCTTCAAGCAACGGAGCTAGTTTTGCTACACAAAAGAAAAAAAGGGAGAGCCACTGCTCCCTGGCACAACAGCACATAATGGGAACTTGAAAACATTTTCCCCAGCTTTTTATTCCCTATATAACATGGTTTGAGGTTAAGGGCTGGGTAGTAAAAGCAGTCTCAATTACTCACTTTGCTTTATCTGTTATCTGGAAAGTTGAACTGGGTGGCCAAAGGCAATGCAGTGGCAGGCACACATCATCAGCAGCTCTCCAGTCCCATATTATCCACTTAGGGTTGACACGAACACACAACAGAAGGGTGGATGTGTGTTACATTGTTATATTATGGGTTTGCCGGCTCGACATATTCTTGCCTTGCTCAGAGCTCTTTTTCTCCTCAGATGATTGTCTTATATACAGTTATACTTTTTTTTTTTTTAAAAAGGCAGCATAACATTAAGTGGGAACATCGGTGCATGTTGATGTACCTTACTGTACGGAGTGGGTGTAACTCAAGGACTTGAAAACTCGCAGACATATACTATTGGCAAAGCTGAGAGCCTTTTTAAAATTTATTTATTTTTATCTTGAAATTGGGCTACCGAGACCGTGAACTTTTCCAAGAAAGACTAATAGATAAAACAAAAGTAACAACAGCGATAAACTAATCCAACTAGCCACTGACATTAGTTCGTATTTACTTTACAGATCAATCACGTCATTGAGCCTTCTGCTAGAATTTGAATAAGCACAATATTCCTCTGGTATATTGGCTACATCTTTGCAAGCATGCTAATATTGCTACTGCATTATATCACCCGACCCTGATGTTGCCAACACTCAACATGCAGTTTGAAAGCTGAACATTTATTCCATTTTTTTTATAACAGTTTAATGGTGAATGTTCTCATTAACTGTTTTTTTCTCAAAAGAATACATGGTGAAACTGTTGTTTCTACAAAGTCTCACACTGGTGACCCTAACATAGACTTAGAAGATTGTTAAGCTACGTCAAACACATTCAAGTGTTTCTATATGAAGTTGCATTTGTTGAAAGAATAAAAAGAAATGGCCCTACAGATTGGGAGAAAAACCCAATGAGCTGAGTATGTTATCACATGCTCAATCGGGACTATAGTGTCATGTCTGTGACATCTTGCCATGTCTTTAGTTTGTGTTTGGTTCTTAGTTTTTATCATGTCTTTGTTTTAAGTCCAGGTTGTCATTTTAGTTCTGCCTTGCCATGCCATCAGCCTCACTTCCCTCACCTGTGTTTTCCCCATCAGCTGCACTCAATCCCTAATCACCCTCCACAGTATTTAATTTCCAGGTTCCCTTTCAGTTTTTGTGAGATCCTTGTACCAGTCAACAACACCTGCCACGCCACGCCACGCCACGCCACGCCACGCCACGCCACGCCACGCCACGCCACGCCACGCCACGCCACGCCACGCCACGCCACGCCACGCCCAAGATAAGTTTTCTTTCTCCACGCTATGCCAAGTGTTTTGTTTTGTTCAATAATCATTCCACAGTTTAGGTTTTTTCTGAATCCGGCTCAGCCGCGCTTTTTGTTTGAACTTTGTGCTTTTTGTTTATAAATCCAGTTTTCCTTTCAAAAAAGTCCGCATCCGTGTCCTTCTCCCTACACCTCCCTGACATATAGATTAAAACAATGAAACCAAAACAGCGTCAATCTCTTCATTGTTGTTTATGGCCAGTTGGCAACATCACTTCTATTGGAGTGTAGAGCAACAAAGCATGATTAATTATGAAGTAGCCTGTCCTTGGCACTGATTGCCACTCTGAAGTGCTATTAGTATAAGTGAGCATGAATACTTGGTTAAGGTATTTTCATACACATTTTCAGGCACAGCATATACGCAGTAAATTTGCAGGGTTTTGTTGGCATTTGTCATGTCATTTAGTCTCAGATAAGCCTTGCTCATGCACTATAGTAAACTAACCCTTCCTGCTTCGATGTATCCTTTACTCTGCATAGAAAACCTAGATGCTTCTTTGACTACTGATGCAGATCTTCACAACAAATATGGTCTAAAGGAAAACCTAAATGAAGATTAGTTTAAATAGATAAATTAAAAGACTAAACTGGTTAACTGATTTTCATTAAATTTTGTTTGTGACATTGTGATGTGATATTGGATACAATCATCACACAATCATACCTATTACTGTTTGAGAATAAATTACTACTAATTCAGTGAGTTCTTCCAAACATATAAGGTTTTGTAACATTTGATTGCTCGATATTTAGACTTTGCTAAAGAGGGGAACACTTTTTCTGAGCACCTCAAACACCTATAATAATCCTACTTCCCTGGGCTGGACTGATGCTATTAGCCTACACAAACAGGGTCACAAATCTCATCCATCCATTTTCTATACCTGTTTAATCCAATTTGGGCAAGAGGCAGGGCACACCCTGGACAGGTCGCCAGTCCTTCACAGGGCCATGCACGCTCACTCTCACTCCTATAGGGACAATTTAGAGTCACCAGTTAACCTAACATTTATTTTTTTTTAAGTATTTTTTGGGGCTTTTTATGCCTTTATTGGATAGGACAGTGGAGAGAGACAGTAAGCAGGGGGCAGAGAGAGGGGGAACAACATGCAGCAAAGGGCCGTCCGGTGTGGGACTCGAACCAGGGCCAGCAGCAGCGAGGACTATAGCCTCTCATACATGGGGCGCCTGCTCAACCCACTACGCCACAGACCACCCGAACATGCATGTTTTTGTACGGTGGGAGACGTACCCAGAAAGAACCCACGCATACACGGGGAGAACATGCAAACTGTCACAAATCTCAAATATTCTATTTTCATCTTAAGTTGCTGAGGCGCTAAAAAGGATCAATCTTAGCATATAGGTGATTACAAATGCTGATAGCTACCAAATATAATACAAATATGTAAACAACGTCTTGATTTTATAGATCTACACCAACCCCCTCTTTTTGCACATGCCTGCCTTAACAACCGCAAAACTCCCAATATTCCCTTTTTAGTCATCTTCACTTCCTCCGTCCTGTATGTGAGCTGATGACTAACTGGCATAATGCTGGATGGATTAGTCTGAACCACTACAGCTGCATTTCAGTCTACAGTGTACATAAACGGCACTCCCTTCCCACCTCTTCTCTGCTCAGGGTATGGCAGATAGCAGATACTGGTGCTAAATGTAGTCATTTTAGCACCAGAAGTTATCAGTTCCACAGCTAAGCTAGCCTAAACAAGGTTAGCTTGCCAATTTCAATATCCATCTCACAGAGAAGTATTGGGCAATCAGGACACAACCTTTGTGAATTTGAATGAGAGGCCTTTATTTGAAAGTTGCTTGACAGGAAATGGGGAAGAGAAATGCAGCAAAGGGTCCCAAGCCGGGACGTCAGTGTCAAGGAGTTTAAGCCTCTATATATGGGACGCCTGCACAACCCATTGAGCTAACTGGCGCAGATATGTAGCCTAGCAAGCCAGACCCGTACAGCAAAAAGCTGTACAGGGGTCTAGTGACCAGTGTTGCCAAAAAAAAATCACAAGAAGTCGCTATTGGCTCTCTGAAAAGTCGCTAGATTGCGTCATGACGTCATAAGTGACGTAACCACGCCCATATTATATATTTTCGCTCCTACCCGAGCCGAAATCAGCCGGCCTGAAGCTGATTTCAGCTCTAAACTCTGTAAACTTTAGCAACATTTGAAACTTTTCAGGCCAGAAAGTTGTCGTTTAGATCCCCAATGTGTTAAAAACCTGCCAAAATACCGGCTATTTACAATTTTGTTCCAACGAATTCGGCGCTACTAAAGCTAGCCGCAGTGGGCAACGCACTTCCGGTTATTTTGACAAAATAAAATACCCGTTGCCTTTTATCATAGGGAAAGCCATTACGATAAAAAGGTGCTTTTGTTTTGAAAACAGGAAGTGAACCTACCCTCGTTGTAGCTAGCTTGAAACTGCCGTTTTGACAGAAAATGACGGTATGCCAGGTTGCCGCCGTCCTGCAGTGCTTCTGTCTCGGCTTGTATGGTGTCGAGGGGCAACTGATTTGTCACTCACAAAACAAGTTAAATTGTCGCTAGATTCAGCCAGATTGAGCCCGAAAGTCGCTAAGTCGCTAGATTATTTTTTTTGTCGCCAGAGATGACCAAAAGTCGCTAAATCTAGCGACAAAGTCGCTAAATTGGCAACACTGCTAGTGACGCTGGATAGCAGTGTGGGCGGGATAAACGGCTGTCTGTCAAGTTTAACGCCACGCAATAGGATGGCGCAACAACCAATCAGAGCGATGAAGAAGTTTTATGTAGTCAACGCGACGGAATGTACATCGTGGTTTGTAGTCTATGGCCTGAAAAGCTGATTACTCTTAAGCTATAAACTCTGTAAATATATAACTTTAGCAACATTTGAAACATTTTCAGGCGAGAAAGTAGTCATTTAGACCCCCAAGGTGTTGAAAATCTGACAAAATACCAGCTATTTACAATTTTGTTCCCACGAATTTGTCGCTACTAAAGCTAGCCGCAGTGAGCAACGCACTTCCGGTTTTGCCGTTCGGCCCGCCGTCTTCGGTACATCATGCTCGCAATTGACTGGGGATTGCTCTCAGATGTAAGTTTACTTCGTTTCCCTATAAATCTAAAGAGAGCTAGCTAATGGAAGGCAATATAGCTGTTATATAAGCCTGTTCGCCGGGCGCAGCCATTGTTTACCTCTTTTTTTTTTTTTTTTTTTTTTTTTACCTCTCTCTAGAACTACACACTGAAACGTCGCACCTCTGTCGTCACTAGGTAGCCCGGTCTCTGACCCCGCTCCTCACGATTTGATTGGCTCGATTAAGTTTTGATTTGGAACCTCGCAAAACGACCACAAGTGACTAGACTAGCCCTGGAGCAAATTCCATTTGCGGCCGCTAGGGGCGTCGAGATTTCTAGGCTAGCAGATATGTACAACATATCTAATACAAAACTGACAGCTTGCATAGTATGAGTGATAGCCACTGAATTGGACAGAGTGTCCCTGCCTTAGAGTGACCTGTTCACCTTTACCGAGCAAGCCTTTAATTTCCATGATTAGAAAGGCTTTTTCTTGCTTCAATCAAAGACTAATCACGGGTGGCTGGCTGAGTGGTGTTCACACGTTTCTTGATGCTGGACACTGTTTATCCCATCAAATGATTCACAAATCAATTTGTGGGCTGTAGGGCTCGGCGCTCTGCTCACATATAGATTTAGTGCTATAAAGCTAGAAATGTGCTGGCTGTTGGCAGTAGGCTACTCCATGAAGGGTACATGAAGGCTTTTCAAACACCACGATGAGTTCCACTGATTGATTTTGAATTTGAATGAACCTGGGAACCTGTCTGAAGTTGAAAGTGTTACAAATGAACTGACTCACCATAGGACCACTGTAAACTCGTCTTACCAGTATAATGCATATGATATCACAATGTAAAGTAAATCCCTATAATACTCATGTGCTGCAAACAAAGATGACTTAAAATAGCTGCATTAACAAGTCAATTCTAGAACCTTTTTGCGTTTTTACAATTACGAATACCTAAGTGTCATCTATCTATCTATTTAGCTTTCCATTATGTTTTATGAAAATGAGCAATGTTCTAAAATCTGTTATTTCCTTATAAGTACATCAAGAAGACTCAGCGACGATAGCCACCGAGTTATGACTGGTATACACCAATAAGGTGTTCTTCATCCCAAGCAAAAAGACTTTTCACTTAGTATGTCCCTACAAGTGCTGCTTCTGTCTTTCCACACTCTTGAGTGACATACAACTGCTAATACCCTTCAGGAATATACTTCAGTCTTGACATCTGAACCCCAGCTTAACCCTTATCACACTTGGAAAAAGTCCTTATCAATAAGTAGTTTAAGGACGAAAGTGGGTATTTTTCAGATAGGAGCTGTACATTGCTCTTGACAATCCTGCCTGTTTTCCAGCTTCAGTTATTTAACAAGTTAAGAGCCTTCACCTGGTGTTTCTAATCTAATTATTTTCTTATTTGAACAGTCAAATAAACAGCAACAGGACTGGAACAAAAAAGCGCTGCTCCAGTCAACTCAGAGTGCCAGGGGAGAAACTGACAGCTCTGTTTTTTAATGGAGTTTTTGGTTTAGATGTAATAATGATTAAAAAAAAACTTTGAATTACTCATAAATTGAATGTCCAGTAACTGCTCTGTTTCAGTCATGCAAGCACCTCTATGATATTTTCAAAGGCTTAGTTCTAAGCAAGAATGTGTCATGGTTGACCACCGGGTACCAACTCCAAGAATCACCCATTGGTTCAAAAATGTATTTTCAAAGAAAAATTGTTAAGAACTTTTAGTCTCTCCACATCTACGGTGCATCATTTTATGACAAGATTCAGGGAGTCTGGAAAAATAATATTATGTAAAGGGCAAGGATGGAAACCACCGTTGGATGCAGGTGACCTTTGAGTTCTCAGGCAGCATTGCATGACAAACCATCATGCCACATGGGCTCAGGAGTCCTTTGAAAATCCCTTTTCACGCAACACAGTCCCTTATACATGTGCAAAGGCCACAGTTTGTGATGGTATGGGGGCGCACCAGTGTTCATGGCATTGATGACCTGTATATTTTTGAGGGTACAATTGATGCAGCAGCTTATATTGGAATTTAGGAGAGACGTGCTCCTGTCAACGAGTACTCCCGTCTTTTCATTGGAGGTCTATGGTTACTTTAACGCAACAACATCAGAACCCATCCTGCATGACTTACAACATCATAGCTTCATAGATCTGCCTTCAGTTCACTTCTATCGCTGAAAATGTACGATGCAACATGTCTGAAAAACTCTGGCACCGACAACCAGGGACTGTTGAACAGCTGAATTATTGTAGTCACGAAGAATGGACACAGATTCCTGAGAACCTGGTATCCTCAGTTCCCAAATGATTAAAAAGTGTAATCAAAAACATAAAGATAAATGTGCCTTCAATCAAACTTTGAGTATGTTGCTAGCAGAAAATTCTGAATACGCTTACACTTTCTAAATACAATGAAGTTGGTCAGTGAAGACGCTGAAAGGTAATCGCTTTGTAATAAGGACATGCATTTCCTTTGTGGCTGTGTGTTAAATGAGGGTTCTAACAAAATCACAAATTACAGCTTAAAGTAAACAAAATGTCCCAGCGTTCCTGGAATTGGGTTTTTGTGTGTTAATTAATTTTTTTAAATAACTTCCTTTTGTGTTTCATCAAGAAGCAAAGTTTCCTCTGATCAACCAAATCCAAACCTCAGCTTTGCTCTCAGAAAATGCTGACACACTAAGATGATGAAGCTAATAAACACGCCTAAATATCCGCAGTATTATAACATTGTCATTTTCAGCATCCGAGCATGGCGGAAGACCGAAATTGTCAAGTTATCTATGATCTAATCATGAAAAGAGGAAGAACAGATTAGCCAAACACAAAGGCATGCCCACAAATAGAAAGATTTATCACCAAGTTCAGATAGATGGGAGAGATTCTTTGCTCACATTCTCCTCCTGTGGCTGCTTAATCTTCGATAAGGCCGGTAATTGTCGGCCACGCGGTTTTGTCATGAGCGCAGCCAGCAGCACAGCAGTCAAGCTGTCTAACCCCGGTGCTGTCCTTCATCCCGAGCAAATTAACGATTCCACTCCTCGGATGCCCTGATCAGACCAAGCAGAAAGCTGCTCAGCTTGGTTGACAACTGCCCCCCACCACATCCCTGCATCCTCAGCACTCTCTCTCTCCTCTGCGGCCAACTGCGTGATTTAATTTGTTAGGTAATATCAGGATTGGCATGTTCAGCACAGCTTCACTCTAAAGTGAAATTGGACAAGGGCATTGGAGCTTCACCATGTAAAACTGCCTCACCTTGACAGCTGCTTGAGTGGGCAGCGGATTGCTGGAGAGTGGAGGCGGGCGAAGAAGCTGGAGTGGTGAAAGATGTACCTGAAAGGAAGAAAGACACCAATTCAGTTCACCCTTTTCTACAAGGGAGTTCTGTGTCGGGAAGTGAGACAGCTTTGAGAGAAGAATGTGGAGACAAAGCACCAGGTGCTACAGGGGAGCAATCTGCTCCACAACAATGTGCTGGAGCTCATCCAATCGGTCCAACCAGCCTCTAAAGACACTCTGGCAAGACAGCTCATGTAATATGTAATGGAACTCGTGGTATTGTGTCCCATTTATTCAGTTGAACCACATTTTCTTGACTGTAAAGATAACAGAAATATGCACAAGGGAAGCCATTTGTTTGGTCCAGATTTTCTAAATCTCCTAAATTGGAAATGGCAACTAGTTGATCTTCAAAGAGATAGTTTTGTAATGCAGCCATCTTTTGTAGCTTCATTTTCTGTGAGAGACCACATCATATATGCATACCATATTTGAATTTCCCCCATTGGGGGATGAATAAAGTATTTTTCCATTTCTATATGTATACGTACATATATATATATATATATATATGCGCTTAACCAACAATGCTTAACTATGCAAATTTACAGTTTAACGAGAAAACATTAAAGCCAAAGGAAATCTTAAGTCTTTCTGCAGCAGAGTTTGACAAAGCTTTTCTGCGGTTTAATTATAGTTGTATATGGAAAACTCCACAAAGGCAGGAAATTATATTGTAATGTATAATGCATTATAATGTTTGTGACTATTCTCTGGATAATTCAAATTTTGGTTATTCTTTCGCATGTAGCCTTTGTTCACTGCTTTGACATCTGCGTCATTTTTGAGCAATTCCCTCCAAGTTGACTCAACCTAACACAGCAATTTTCCTGCGATGGCTTTAATAAAAAAAAAAGTGCAGAGACTGGGAGGGGAAGCTGTATGTGTCTGTGATAGCTCAACAACTTTCCAGACAGACAAGACAGTCGATAAACCTTATTACATGTATATGTGGAAAGTCCAGATCCATGTCTCTGCGTCTCCTACTCTCAATCAAACAGTAAAAGCTCCTGGACCAAAAATATGCTGAGGCAGCGAGGAGAGATGGTAATAAGATTAGTTTTCCCAAACCTTCAATGCAAGGCAGATCATTGCCATCATTTGTGACTGTGTCACTCTGTCAAGGCCTCTGTTGATCCTGAGAAGCAAAGGCAGCTTGAAGGACAGTGATGAAAAGCAGGAAAAATGGGAGTCCCTTGATGTATAGCTGAGTCTGCTGCTTCAGTACATTCGATCACTCAGAGAAAGAATCAAATGTAATATGATCCGGTAAAATTGTGTTGCAGTTGATCCTGTGGACTCTTGGAAAGTTGAGGCTTTGGCCCACACGCACACCCACAGACACACATATTCACTGTTTGCATTGGTCACGTCAAAGAAAGTGAGATGGCCTAGATATGCAGACGGGGAGACAAGCAGGGTGTTATAGGGAGCAGAAAGAAGTGGGGAGCTGAGGCCAGATTCATTTCCACCTCCAGTGGAGGGAGACCACCTATTTAGCCTGTCTGTGAGAAGCCAGGCCACAGGGACGATAACAGATCACAGCCCGCCATAATCCATCGGAGTTCAGATCCTGGAGAAGGGAACTCATAACCGAATTCCCCAAACTTGCGATTTCAATTTCCATACCATTAAGTCTGTCTGCATTCGAACGTTTTACTATTTTTTTCCCCACATTAATCCCCTGCAGTGCACTACGAATGATTGTCAAAACTCCAACAGTATCGGGGTTTGTCTTGTTTTTACAAAAACTGCGTGTCTCTTACTCACTTCGGCACATTTTGTCCATCATCACATCAGCATGCAACGTTGCTCCTTAAGGGACATTAGGGAACATCTTGATGTGTGTCCGCAGCACACCAAAATTGAGGGAACGAGAGGAGGAGGGGCCCCAATCTCCTGTCTTCCCAGCTCATTACCCGCACCTGGATGGGACTGTGGGGGATCCTGATTTAAGTCACTCGTTAGCAATGTCCTAATGCATTCTGACAGCAACAAGACAATGGGATGGAGGGAGGGTGAAGACGGATTGAGAGAGAAAGAGGGTGAGGAAAATGCAGAACTGTCATGACAGAGACAACTGAGGGACTTGCATGAGGGGAGGCATCTGTGTGTTCCAAGAACTATTCTTATTTTTCGCTTTAATTTCCATAAAATGAGCATCATCCTAAATCATCTGAGCCCTCCGCTGTTGGCCTTGTATGCATAAACCATTAGATTCCTCTCCTAATGCACATAAACTAATGAGCACAATATTGTTTTCCACAACTGTATGCCGCAACGCAACAGGAAATAAAATAAAGCCTCTTTACCAAATAAATTCTTCTGCGCCTGTTAGGTCTGCCTCTGGTTGATTGTATGTTTTGCAGCAGACACAGTTTCACAGCAGCTCCAAACATCGGCGTGCTGTGTAATGGATCGGTAGAAATTATCTGGGGAGTAGGGGTAAATTTGACTTCTGTGAGTGAAGCGTGGTGAATTTACACCTCCAAATGGGTTTGGAACAAGGTCGGAAAGATTTTTCAGTGAAAGCAAATCCCTCAGTCCGCCCAAGATGTGGAAGGATATATCGTCCATTACCTTACAATTGCTATAACCAATGTTCACGTCGAGAACAAATCCCATTTCTCTGTCCCCAGAGAAACGTTTTACAAGATTTTGACATTAGGCCAGTCACAGCCAACATTTAGTAATTGAAAGTCAATGATGCCTTTTCCACATGACTGCTTTTAAAAGACAATCAAGGGCTTCATTTGATGGGGAATGGTGTAGGTCTTTATAAAGTTTGGGCAGAACGGGCTAAGGTGCTTGACGGCTGACCTTATTTTTCATGCAATAAAGATGAAAGAAGTAACACATGAGGCCAAGGTTGGACCCAGGATGTGAAAGCCAAGTTGGGTCGTTTCTACACAAATGTGTCACGATATTAAAAGTCTAAAGTTCTGCTGACAGTTAGCACTGCCCCAAATCCTTCAAAAAACTTGAAATAACAAACCGAATAAGTGGGAGGGTTGGTGAAGCAGGGGAACAGCAGGTTCATCTGGATAAATATGAGAAAATGTTTCAAACCCTCTCATTAGTCTTGACCCAGAGTATAATTCTGGCTCGGCTGTCTGTCGAAGCAGAAAGATTGGGAGGAAACACACAGGGAAAGAGGACACCTGGTGACAATATTTTACAGGTTGGCATTTTGCAGATGAAGAGAGCTTCTAATTCCAATTGCCCTGAAAGATGAGAGTGAGATGAAAAAAAAAGGAATTACTGAAACGTTTTGAAGCGGTGCACTTCCCTTCCTGTGTCTTTAAGAGATCAACTGACACAGAATTTGGAGCTCTCTCACAGGGGAGGCTGTAGCTCAGGAGGGAGAGAGGCCGTCTGCCAATCAGAAGTGTCTGCCGAAGAAGTGCTGTATGAATGTGTGCGAGAGTGGATGAATGTTTTGTAAAAGTGCTTTGAGTGGTCAACTAGACTAGAGAGGCGCAATGTACTGTAAATGCAAACCATTTGCCTTTTACAGCTCTAGGGCTCTCCATCTTGGGAAGGTCAGACTAATCTGAATTCTGCCTCTTTATAGAGGGCCTTTAAAGCATTAATACAGTTGTTTTCTTTTTGCAGTTAATTCATCTGTTTTTGTCATCCATCAGAACAGTCTACGTGATAATAACTTGATTGGAAACAGTGTGTTTACGAAATTAAAACAAATCCAGAAATTGATGCCACCAACACAGAAAGGTTAGAAAAGTAAGTTTATGAGAAAAGTTTATATATTAGACAAGTAACACCAATCTGAAAAAAATCTACAATGATCAGATTAATTGATGACAGGTGAGGGTGTCAGGGTCGGCTATAAAGGGAGCAGCCATCAAGGGTTTAGTCTTTCCAAAGAAGGACAGGCCATGTCTCACCGCTGTGCTTGTTGATCAGTTTTAAAGAAAATCCTTAAAGTAAAATTGTAAAGAACTTTGTTCTTTTTTAGCATCTGCAGAACAAAGCGTTGTGACAACATTCAGGGAGTCGAAGGAAATCTCAGTGTGTAAAGGCAAAGGCCGGACGCCATTGTTGGATGGCGTTTGAGCCCTGAGGTGGTACTGCATGAAAAACCATCACGCCACCTGGATCAACGTAGCCACACAGGCTCTGCTTACCTTGGAAAACCATTTTCACTCAACACAGCCTCCAGAGAGTCTCACCTGAAACTGTATGACGTACGTCAGGTCTGCATAGCAATGCTGTGCCGAGACAGAGAGGCAGTGGACACTTGTGGTCAGATGAGTCCACGTTTCAGCTGTTTTTGGGGAAAAGGTGAGTTGAGAAAGAATGTCCAGCTGGTTATCCATCAAAGGTGCAAAAGCAGCTGTGATGGTGCATATGTGTGAAGGTACAAGTGATGCAGAAAGTGTATATTGGAATTTTGGAGAGACATATGCCACCATGAAGGGACTGTCTTTTTCTGGAAGCTGAGTGGTTATTTCACCAGGAGAAAGCTACACCTTGTCCTGCATGACTTTGACAGTTTCAGACTGATTGTGCTTGCCTGGCCTGCTTGCAGTCCGGACCCGTCTCATATTGAAACTGTATGGTGCATCATGACATGGAGAATCAGACAACAACAACAGACTCTGGCAGAAATCTTGTATTCTCACAAAAATACTGTCTTAAGTTGATTAAAAAAAACAAAAAAAACAGTGTCATTAACAGGAAGGATGATGTAAGACAGTGGTAAACATGCTTCTATCACAACTTTTTATCACTGTGTTGCTGGTGTAAAATTAAAGAGCTGTAGAATCCTGTATAAATGATAATAACGGAAGCAGCGGCAAATCACATATTTTTATTTGCTTTTAATGCTCACTCATGAGATGATTGTAAAACTCAATGAAACTTTTTTTTTTTCCTGTTCCGACAGCAATATATTCTTAGTGCTGATGAATATATATTTTTTTAAATTTCTGGACTTGATAATAATTGCTCCTGCACAGACAGCGTGCATTGCAGCGAGTGAGGCAAATATGAATATGTGGTATCAACTGCTCAATTAATAGTTAATCTTGTCTTCAATGTAACTTTCAGTGCTGGTAATGCAGTCTCACCAATCACAAAAATTACAAATCACTCCTCACACATTGCACAGTAATCCTCTCCCTGATTGGAAATAATATTGGGAAGCCTGGAGCACAAAGATATGAGTTTTAATTTTCTTTGCTGATGCATTTTGAGGGATAAACACATAGATAGTGATGCGATCTTTGACGGGAAGAGATGAATTCATTCAACACTTTTTCATCTCTTGCCTCTGTTTGTGTAGCATGCAGTATCACATTTGAAATGAGATTTTTAAGCTGAAATACATTTAAACATTGTATTCTGTATATTTAGATGTGTGGGAGAAGGTTTCAGCTAAATACATCCACGATGTCATCAGTCACTGAGAGATAGTGTTATGTTTGACAACCTTTTCAGCCAGCAGTAACAAATGTTAGCTGAATCGTCCGATGGTGTCAGCTGTCATGTCAGCCCACTCTTTATGTGTTTGATTAAGCCACCAAATGGCATTGGTGAACTTGTGATTGAGTCGTGTATATGGAATGTGTTGCATACAAAGTGCGATTCTGTGCTGTTAGATTGGATAAGCTCTGCTGTTCGACCCCGACCCTCGCCTCACACAGCAGGCGCCCCATTGAGCAAAACTAACCAATTAAGCAAACTAAGAAGCTGGAATATAATGAAGCGATGAAATGATGAGATGACTCGGTCAGGCGTGGAAACATTTTTTTTTGAGGAAACTCAACCACTGATCCAACGATCCGAAAAAGTGCAAAAATCTGAGAGAGACGAGGCAGCACCTAAACTTCCTAATGATTGTGTTCTGTTTCCTGTTTTCACTTTTGAGCACAAACCAATGCGAACTTGGTGCGAGTAACCAGCTCTGCTCACTCATGTGGAACAGCTGAAGATTGGCATAGTGCGATAAAAGCATGAGACCTTGGTCCGTCTATAGTTAGTGGCAGATTTTCTTGAAAATGATATTGAAAATGATTTCTGTGAGAAAAAGAACCATATACCTGCTGCCTCATCTGGTTTAGCTTTGCTCTCCTGCACAGCTGACCCCAAGCATCGTCCCCTTGTCCTGACAACCATCCCAGCTCTCTAACCTTTTCCCCAGCACCCAGTCACTCCTTGGTCCTTCAGTCTTGCTGATGGAATCATGTCTCTGCAGCCTGCGTTTGGCTCCCCAGCAAGATTATTAGTTAGACCTGCTTATGTACCATCAGAAAGGTATAGCAGCGGTGATCTGTCACGTTCATGGGGTTTTCCCCATGTTTTTGGTTTTGTGTTTTTATCATGCGCTGTCATGTCTTAGTTTAAGTCCATGTTTAGTTAAGTTTTGCCATTTGCTTTTCCCTCACTTCCCATGCCAGGTCATTAGTTTCACTCCCGTCACCTGTTTTCATTGTCCCCAGCTTCACACGCCGCGCCACGCCGAGCCGCCATGCCACGCCGAGCCGCCATGCCACGCCGTCAAAACTAAGTGCTTTTGTTCATGCCATGTCTACGTTTTTGTTTTTTCTGGTCACAGTCATATTCATGTTTTTGTCCCCACAGTCTAGTTTTTTCATCTGGCTCAGCCGCGCCTTTTGTTAACCTTGTTTTTTTTTTTGTGAATAAACCAAGTTTTGCTTCTCACCTCTGGAGTCCGTGTCCTGCCTGCCTAAAAAACAGAGTGCTCAGTGTTAGCCCACTTGATTTCCCTTTAAATTCAAACCTGTGGGCAGTAACTGTGTCACTTTGCTTTGATGCTGTTCAGCCCCTAATTTGCGTTTGTCCACTGTCCAGAAAAAAACCACAAGCTGTTGCAAAGGCACTGACGTGAGCCATATTCTGCTTTGTCCTTGTCCAGCACAGCCGAGCATGTTTCCAGCCAAATGACCTCTGCTGCTGCTTAGAAGGCACCTTCCAGCTATTAGACTAATTAGTTCTGGGCTCCTGCAGTCCTGCAAAAGAAGCTATGGAAAGGTTTCACAGTGCAGTATTTCTTCACAGCAGAGTTGCAGTTAACACAGATTGAAACGCTGTGCCTTGTGTGGTCCTGGGCATCATGGCCGATACCTTACATTATAAACAGTGCGCAATCATCCAAACATGTATTTGCAGCTTTAAACTCAAAACAAACAGTTGAATAGTTGACTTTGATTCTAGGTTTTACAAGGGGGCAAGTAACCTTTTAATCTTTTTATGAATGTAAAACAATTCGAAAGGGGTCAGCTGTTGACCATCTCCACCTTTAAGATCAAATCAGTATAATTGAGTGTGTGTGGCCTCTGAGTGTGCATTTGTGTGAGTATGGAATTATACGAGTGTGACTAAAGCAATAAATCTGTAAAAGAGTAGGAAAATAAATGAGGAAATATAAAGCTGGATCCATGAAAGAATTATGTGGACAGAGAAAAATGGGAAAACTTAAAGGGAGATAAAAAATATGTAAAAGTGGATGCATTTACTTTTCTAGTTTTATAAAATTAAATGGATTCATTTCTACCATTTTATTTGTAAAAAAGTGTAAAAAAAAGGGAAAAAGGAATTATGCAAATGATGTGAAAAATACTCACTTTTATTCTTTCATAATTCCTTAAATGTATTCATTCCTCTTTATATAGCCTTATTACTTTTCTTATTCTTTAACATTTCTTTTTGTGGCACTCCTATCATTCCATACATGAGTACCTTCCTGTAAGGCAGGTCAGTGTCACCGGATCACGGTAATGGTCTTCTTATCCGTGTGTCGTTGCTGCTCCATTTGGCCTGAAGGACACTTGTCAAATTAATCAAACTATAAGGAGCTCCGCCACAACAAATAACCCTGTTACCTTTGTGGGAGGATTGAGAGATGACTCTTCTGTACTCTTCCCGACTAATAATTAAAATCACGGATGCCGTTGTCACTTTACATAAATCATATTTAACAGCGCTGTGATGGAGGGCTTGTGTGCAGAGTTCATTTTTATGTTTGTGCGTACGAGTTGAAAGGTGGAAACTGCACAGGACATGACTTACAGCGAGACCCTAGCTGTGTGATGATGGGTTGCAGAGTTGTTTAATAAATATTAACAACGTCAATGATGAAATTTAAAACAAACAAACAACGGAGAGCTTCTGACAATCATACCTGGATTCTGTCAGTGCTCCACTCACTGAGCAAAATGAATCAGTGGATAAAACAATAAAAAAGTTTAATTGGTTTTTATGGTAATGTTGCATAACGCACGAGAAGTGAGACGTTTGCAAAATGAAAACGAACGGAATGGGGGAAAAACAGGATATTTATAGAAACCAATTTGCTGCCCAGTTCATAAACAGTTGCGTAAATGAGCGGTTGCGGCTGCCTCTGGGTGTGTGTTTGTGTCTAAAGAGCCAAAGAAAACCTTCCTCGACGCACTCGGTGTTATCACGAAGGGCAGCGAGGTAATGTACTGTCACGCTGACAACTGCGTGTCTCTGAGGCTCCATGCATGTGTGCAACAGCTGGCACACGTGTGTCATAGGGAGTGTAGTCATGTTCGGTCATATCTGGCCTCTGCTCAGCAGCCCCTTGTTGACAGTCTGTAGTAATAACTGATCTGCGCTCTGATAGCTTTGGCCACCAAGTCCGGAGAGGGGAGATAAGACAGGAGATAGTTTTCAATCTGTCAGTTTGCCGTACTTACATATGCACATTATAAAGAGACCATCCCGTCTGATCAGCAGAGAAATGAGCACAAACAAATTGATATTCGTCTGTTTTTTTTTCCCGGAAGGCAATTTCCAAACTCTTTCCCTTGGCTGTGACTTTTAACTTTGCTTTCCAATTTCTCTTCTTCTGTGAGTCACATCCCTTTGACAAAGATATAATGGTGCAGAGATGAAAATAGCTGAAAATAATAAATTCACCGAGCGCATTCTCACTTGAGGCCTCAGTGTGCCTGATGACATTTAGATAGTATTTGTGCTTCTCTGTGGGTGACCTGTGCCAAAGAGCAAACATCTTCTTTTCATCTCACTGAATCTCTAATTACAGTGCAGTGAATCATGTTATTTCCTGCCATTGATATCTTCTCACTAACTCATATGCAGAATCGTTCAGTTGCAGGAAATCAAGTAAATTGTCTATAACTGATGTTTGGGACATGAAGCCTTTCTTGTAGCATCTGTTTTCATTATAAGCCTTCATGTTTTTGTTTGGTTTTTTTATACAGTGGCTATTTCACCAGATTGTCTTGCTAGCAAGCTCACATAATAGAAAATGATCCTCTCTAATGCTGTTGGGGAGGGGGGGCTTTTATGAGGCAGTTTCTCTGTAGCTTACATGTGAGGGCTCTGACTCCATCTATACAAATTAGTTTTCAACACACCCGATTTTGCTGCTTTTTAAAAAATTCCTTCATAACTTTATCTTTCTGCGCCTTGGTGACGCATTGCCAAGATGATGCTGAATCACAAAGACATAACCTTTCAGCTCGGATTGAAGTGAAATGGAAGGAGGTGAACTGGCTGTGATCACCGTTTCACCCGCCTTCTGGATGAAAATGTTATTCGTAAGAGAATTTGCGGCAAAAAAGAAGAATACAGGGATTCGATTTGGGCCTTTTTTGGATGGAGAAACGCCATCTGTGGCAAATGAAAGGTCTGAAGACAGTTAAATAACAGATAAGATGAAGATAAAATATCCAATTTAATAATCTATGAAATTACAATTTATTACTGTCACATCAAGGCTTGATCTTGTCAAAAAAAATCTTTGATTTTTATCAAAAAAACTTACTCATTATGACACTAACCCTGAGAAGGATTTCCTTTACATTAACAGATGAATAAATTAACTAGATTAGATTAGAAATTTCTACTGAAATCAGAATTTTGATCAGTTTGTGTTATATGAGTTACATTCATTCAAATGATATAGTGCATGCTTTCAACGCTTTCTGTTTTTTCCCTCTTTTTTTCAAACAGCATTTTCCCAACCGGCCTTTGAATTTGAGGATTTGAATTTGAACACCAGTTTTGCACACTGTGGCTCTTTCAAATGCCGACGCAACATTTGTAACTAATCAGCTTGCACTCGGTTCGTCGGGACAGGTTTTAAGCCATCGTTTTGAGTAAAGACATTTAATGGCAAAAACAAAGCAAAAAATATAGTGAATGAAACAAAATAGAACTAAATGATAGTGTTTCTCGTGAATTACGTCTGAAAAATGTTTTAAAAAGTCAGTGAATGGGACGTTTGGAACACTTTCCATCGAATCTCTAGAAACTCCAGTTCTGTTCCTTGTTAACAAATTCAATTAAGACAGTTAACATGTACGAGTTAACGCTGTATGATTCTTGCGATCAGAGATTCAGCTTTAGTTCATCTCCTCATCCTCTCTGTTCATTATACATATCTCATCTCACTGAATAAACCCTTCCTAAAAACAAAGTGGAGGAAGCCAACATGAGCAATAATGTAAAACTAACTGAACAACACAAAACAACCTGGTAAAACAGATCATCTGAAACATTTCAGCTCAACGCCAATACAGTCATCTGCAACAAACATGGAACTTTACTCGACACGCCAATTAGGACAGTATAAATGCGGTAGATACATATTTATTTTTCGGTTAGAGTGATTTTTACATTAAGAATAATTTGCATTTTCATTATAAAGTTGATAAAAATCTGAAAGTTTGCTTACTCTGGGCAGTCCAGGAAGAGCTTAAATGTAAATGAATCTAAGAATGAACGGGCTGCCACAACACAGAATTAATGAGGATGATTGGACCAAAGAGGAAAAGAGACTGCACTCTGTCTAGTAAGAATTTCATTAAACAGCTATATTTTTCACATGGCAAATAATTGCCTACTGCTGCAACAAGGTTCAGAATATTCTTCTGAATATTGAGCCTTTGAATAAGTCCCTTTGCTGTGAACTTTGGGCTTCGCAAGTCCAAGCAAAAAAAACTGCAAGACCCACTGAAAACAGGGGAGAACTCCAAAAGAAAATTATATGAGTTCTTATAAGAAACGGGAAAACAGTAATTAATTGTATTCCGGTGAAGCTGATAGATATTCATGGGGACATATATATTCTTTCTCCTGCTTACGAGCTAGTTCTTGCTCATGCATTTGTGCTGATTCGCACATCTCTCTCAGTTCTCCTTCGGCCTCCACGACTCCTTAGAAAAATATTTTGCTTATTAATGAGCTGCTTTTTCACCAGCTGGCTGGTGACTTAGACTGTCTGTCGTCAGAGCTTTTCTCACATAGGCAGCTGCCGTGCTGTGACAGGAGGCAACGCTGATGAGCATGGTGAGACAGAATCAAAACAGGCTGCAAGAAATATGCCATAAGACAAAAACACTGAGCTTAGAGATGTTAAAATTCCCTCAGAGATCTGAGAAAAGTTGCCAAATGGTAATTAGTAGGCATTGAACATGCTAATTTCTTCATCACCACTCACTATTTACCTTTATTGCCTGCACTGATTGGAGCATCTGTCAGACTACTTTTTAAAGAAAAGACATTTGAATATTTTTATTCAGGATATTTCCCAAAATAATTAGGTTTTGATCAAACTCTGTATCATCCTTGTCCAAATCAGTTGTCTTTTAATCAACCATGCACTCATTTGTCAAAACAATTTCAAATTTCAGAGCTATTTTTTTCCAGTTTAGCCCCCACTCTTTGAGACCGACTATTATTGGCCAAGAAGTCTGTTGTCTGAGATCATGTTGGCTGAGTTTCCACCTTCTCTGCAGGAAATGAACGGACCTCTCTTTCACTCTTTGTTCCCGTTGTTCACAGCAGGAACATATGGTAACACGGTAAAAAACACGCATTAACATAATCTGACTCACAAAGGTCGCCGCGTTTCGCACTTACACAGATTTCCGAATGTTTTTTTTTCTCATGCCAGTTGTGCTGTGGCAGAATACAGCATTTTCTAACAGTTCACATGTGCACTGTGTGTCACTTAGACTTTTCAATCAATTCTTTGCTTGTACCACACCCAAGCAAAGAATCCGCAACTCCGCTTTAAATTCATGGTCCTAATTAGACAGTTAACATCAGGTCATGTATTGATTAACAAGCTGATTATCACACTACTGGTAAGAAGTGATCGTTTACAGCAGTTTTTGAGCTCATTACCCAAAAGCACCGTGAGCCTTCGATTAAATAAGAAGGAATCTCTATATATTTGTGATATCATCGAAATAACACTGATGATAACACTATTTACTTCATGATTACAGCTTGTAAGGTGACCTTTTCACCTCACAGAACTGTTTCCTCAGGCAATGAAATGTTAATGTTGAAGCCCCCCCCCCCCCCCGGCATTATGAACATTTCTCTACTTTACTTTGTATTCCTGCCCCACTGCTACACCCCCAAACTGCTTGTGAAACACAGGTGCTGTTGCACCATAGGTGTGGTCTCCAACAGACCTTTCAAAATATCCTCTCAGGTGAATATCACACCCCAGAGTGCCAAAGTAAGGAAATAAGTTCTTGTTAAGCTCTGGGGAAAGCGAACTTCTCACCAAAGTGGAAACAGGGAATGGATGCGGTTAATGTGGTGACAAAAGTTTGGACCGAGCTGTTTTAATTCTCCTGCAGATGGAACTTACTCTGCACAAACACTTCAGTGCTGATTGAGAGTGATGAATCGCATGATTTTTTTATTCCTCGTTCATCATCTAGAGTGTTATTCAAACAAGCCTTCCGGGATTTTTATCCTCTGTCCATCTGGTATTATTTGCCTCTCGTGTTCCTGAAAATTAGTTACCACAACACCCAGCAGTACCAGTTGTATTTTATATACGCGTATATTTGCAATGGGTACATTCCACAAAGAGTACTGAATCTGAACACAAACCTTAAAACTCTTGCCCACCATTGCACACTGTGTGCTCAGATTAGCTGGCCTGCTTTGTCCTCCTGTCGACTCATCCACTTGAAACATTTAAAAACCTTTTTAAGTGTATTAAGCAATAGTTCTCCAGGCTTTCTGAAGGCATTTAAAAGTTTTCTTTGAACGCTGTGTGTTGTTTTTTTTTTTGTTTTCTTTTGATTGTTAAGTCACTTATCACCGACCCTTGTATCATTCAAACCTAAAAGTTTCACATTTTCCGAACAAACTGTGTGAAAAAAATGAGGTGTGGCTCAGGACTTTTGCACATTATTGTACACCCTTCAAAGAATGTATGGGAAGTTTTCCTTTACACCAAAGGCTGAATTCATTTTTAGCTATCCCTAAACTGTATGCTAATGAGGGCATGAAGGTGTTTATTCATGCTGCTCCCTGTGCTTGGAAAGAGCTGATTAATAACCTGAACCTTGAAGCTGGTCTCACAAAATGCACCGAGGCAAATCATTCAAATATTAGAGGTAAATACATCTTGCTGTAAGAGTCATGATAGACCATCTTTCTTTCTTAGTTTTGACATTTATAATTATGATGTTTTTGGGGTTTATTCTAAAGGACTCGCATGTTTACTTTTGTGTGCCTTACTTGTGATCTGCTGGCTTTAGCTGCTGGGTGTCATGGCCGTGATCACTTGTGAAAGAAAAGTCTGACTTCAAAAGTCATATCTGGTTACACATGACTTAAATAAGTTCCGCAGAATAGATATGGTTTGGGCTTTTGCTAATTGGTGAATGAGGCTCTCCACTTCCAAGTGCTCACAAACGCCTTTATTTGCAGGGATTGCCACTCAACTGGTAGCCGCAAAGAGAATCAATAGGCCTACCACTAACCAGGTCACCGTACTCCACATGCATCATTCTGAAGATTTTCCAAGGTAAAATTTAACTTTAATTTGCCAGGCCTGAATGGTAAATGTGCCGGTAAGTTGTCATCACCCTAGACTCAACAATATTTTCTCACCCCTGGGTATTCATTAGGCAGTGTCAAAGAAGCCAGAGGGGGCCGGGGACTGAGCTCGCTTAATGCTGTTTGAAACAATGACGAAGAAAAGAAAGACCAGCATGTTTAAATTACTGGCCTACTTTATATGGCGCTGAGAATATGATGTCCTTTACAACTGCAAAAAAAAGTCTGTTTCATGAGTTTAACAACCTCATGAAGAGAGTTGCTTTAGAATATGCAAAAAACAAGATATTACTTCAGATTATGTTATATTGACTCTAGAGCCTGGTGGTTCTTTTGATTAATGGCTCACTTGTGTGCCTTTTCATTCCTCACAAGGTATTGAATATTCTTTTGAATTCAAATTAATTTTCAAGGCAAAAGGATAAAATGGGCAATAAAAGTTAAAGATGAAATTAGCGGATGGCAATAATTTTAAAGTGTTCCATGGATATCTCTGTGGCATTGTTATGGTAAATTTCTTTGGCCAGATACAATCAGACAGTGTTGCAGCCCTTTGTAAAGTCATGTGAAAAGAAGAATAGCTATACTGTTCTTATCTCAGAATGAGCCATTTATGTCTACAAGTGGTTCTCTCTTGTAGGGTTTATATTGGATTGCCAAATTTCTTCCGTAGCCCACAATGGACAAAGCTAACGGTGGCTCGAAGGAGGATTTTTAATGCTTTGAGGCCATCGTAGATTCTCCTGCACACTTGGAAGAGGATTAGGAGGTTTTTTGGTTGCAATTTGGAACTTCCCCACTAGAAGTCACTAGAGTCCTGCACAATGTACCTTTAACCCAGAACGGATGTGATTGATAAAGTGCTGTTTTTGGTTGATTTATGGCCTCATGGCCTCTGTTAACAACAGGTAATACAGGTCACAAGGAGGACAGAACTAAATGATAGATATCTGTATTGTAAATGATTGAATCTGTGCAGGAGAAACACATTCAAAATTCTTCTAAAATATAAATGTTGGTGGTAATGCAAAATCCTCATTAGACTTGAAAGATAAAACGGAAAGACATAGTTGTTCCAGTTCTGAAATGGAGAATCAGGGATCCATTGAATCAAATTTTAAGACTGACTCAAGGGATACTTAAATTGGTTGTTGAGGATGGGTTATTGGGACATTTTTTACACTGCTACAGTCCAGAAATGATCCAAAAACCTTAACGCGTGTTGATGACAGGGGAGGGGACATCTTGAGCTATAGGCAAGGAAGCATGATTGCAGCAAAAAAGAAAAAAGGCTGTGACTTGGCTTTTCCAAAAGGTTTAGGTAGGTTGAAAGTTTCAGAATTCTATCTTTGTAAAGGACAGGGTTTTCCACGCAGATCACTGTATTTCAGCAAAATGAGCAGAGTTAGTCTTTTTACTTGCAGGTGGTTTTATAGCTATGGTGTAGCTCTAGAACCCAATTGAGGTCTTTTTTTTTTATGTAAGATAGCTGTCATTTGGTCACATTGTATTGATCGATTTTGTTAATTTGTGGATTCTTTAAAACTAATTCTTAACTATCAATATAATTTGGTGATAAAATCTAAAAGTTGTGATAAAAGGAAAGGAAGCTAGATTCTGAACCTTCCAGTTGAACAGATTTATTGTCTCCTCAAGCAGCAGATGGATAATCAGTTAAAACAAAGTAACTTACACCCACATTGGCTTCATTTTGATTAAAAATGTTTTTTTAAATCAACAGTTACATCAGACTCCTGTAACAAGTTAATGGTTTTCTCACAATCCCTAATTAGTTGTTTGTGCATGATTTCAATGGCTTATTGACTTGCTTTTCCAATTTGTAACTAAAGTGGGAGGAACTACTATTATAAGCTCGGGGGATGAATTGAACCCTAATCTTTTATCAATATGTTGCCTGGAGGAATTATAGGTATTTATCAGGCACAATCAGGAGGAGAATGCATTGCACTGCCTCCACTTTGTTTCATTGTGACGGCGACCGCTGTGCTCAGTTCTAACATGGCAGATGAAGCGTAGATATTTCAGTGTTTCTTCTGTCTGTTCTAGGCTACGGCAGGTGCTGGCTGAGTAGTGATACAGTTCCCAATTAAATGTGGTGATTTAATCATTCTAACATGGCATAGTCAGTCGGCCAGTCCAACAGGCCTCTAATGATCTGAACAGTTTTTGTAGTCAAGACATTTCTCTTACTGTGTTCAAATTGTCTGCGTTGTGTGAAGCAAAATAGTCAGATAATTCAGATTTTAGTAACAACAACAAAATAATGATGATAATAATAATAATAATACCAGAATACTGAAGACAATAATAAAAAGAATGAAAAGAAGTTTCTGATTCATGGTCAGCAAGTGCCCTGAGGATTATAAAGACCTGTGTGTAGAATCTACATGATTCAATATAATAACTGCAGATGTCATATAGAATGTCCTTCGCATTAAGAAGGGCTATTTAAATAAATCCCATTATCAATATGCTGAGGCAGTTTTTAACATCACAGAGAAAAGAAGGGAGCGTGTGGAAAAAGAGGGAATGACAACGAGGAGACGGAGATGGAGAGAGAGTGAGATGTAAAACGGTGTCTAACAGAGATGGAAAACAAAGACGGAAGGGTGGATTGGGGTGAGGAGATATGATAATAGATTCACTACAGAGCCAAACCAATTTCCATTCTTAACCTCATCCAGACCAGCTGATGATTAACAACACAGCCAGGGTCACCTTGACGCTGCTCTCCTTTCTCCATCTCTCCAATTGGAGACACTTATAGATTCATGACATGCATAGAGTGGACTGAATTATTTGCCAATATATATAACAGGACGCTCTGCGTTAATAAGTGAGACTTGAAATGATAGCATATGTATGAGAGTATGCTAAGGAAGCATAATGATCTCCATCTTCACTGCATCTGGGAGGTCAGAGGTCACGGATGCACGTTAAGACAGGTTTAGGATGTCTTTAGGAGAGGCTCAAGATCACCTTTTTGAGACCGCAAAACTTCATCTTACTTCTGCATTTGATATATGGACTTCAAAAAGGCTCCTCAGCCATTAAACTTTTCTCTTTGCAAAAAGATTTTTTTTTGAGAGAAAGATTGTTTGAAACTATGAGAAAGTGAAGATGAGTTAACTTTCTCATACTTAGTATTTTTGGATTAGGTCAGTGGGCTTTGGAGGAACGGCTGATTAGCAGCGCCCTTTCACTTTATAAAAGTAACACCCAGTAGTGATCGATGTAGTCTGACATAACTCTTGAAAGACTCAGTTCTCAGCGGTAGGATACATTAAGAAGCATCCCTGACACTCTTTGTTTGAAAAAAAAAATGGTAACAAAATAAACAGAAACTTAATTACCTTATATTATATACATATTATATTAGACATATACATATTACACATTTACGCACGTCTGGATTCAGATTTGCTGAATATGCTGATTCATGTTGAAGAAATATCCACATAAAGTGGGTGTGTTATTTATTTTGCTGCACCTGAAGTACAAATGTTACATGATTTCCTTCAGAAAGCATTACATTACATTCTTTCACCAACATCCAATTTCCTTGCAGTGGCAGTGCAGGCTAACAGGTTAATAGGTTCAGCGGTAACCCTGTTGTAAATTGGTTGCTCTGCAGTGGTTAAGGGAGTAATCAAAGCGGCTGATTGCGGACCACTCGCCTGTCCTGATCCCAGAGGTGGGCGCCATCAAACCGACTGGTCACGCTGCTGCTGTTAGCCAGGCTAGCAGATGGCTAATTGAATGGGCCACGGCTTTCAGGAGAGAGATAGAGGAGATGGATAAAGGTGAGTGATGGTGGGTAAAGGGATAGACAGAGGGAGGAGTGAAAGAGGAGTAGCGGAATAAAGAGTGTAGAATTTTTACTTGAAGGTCAGCAGCAGATATTATGAGACCAACAGAATGACATGTCGCTGAAATAAAGCTTTTCATTCAAGCTTAATCCATGATAACCTGCCAGAACCACAAACTCCCTCAAGAGAAAAGGGAGAGATGTTATTAAGCTGACCCCAGAGGACGGATGTAGGTCAATAGGAAACAATAAGAGGAAAGAAAAGGCCTTGAGATCTGTAATCAAAAAGATGAGTACAGCAGGGAGGGATGGGTTTTAAAGGAGGCGGTAAGGGAGCCAGTAAAATAGAGGATACTCTTAAGTAGTATTTACGGAGGAAATGAGGCAGGCCAAAGGGTCATTCAGTCAACATGACCACATGTCAGTTTTTTGCAACACACCAGCAAAACCCTGTTTGAATAACCACTGCTTTCCTATTTTGCCCAGCATGACCCCTGGGCTGTGGGTCTGAATATTTATATAGACAACATGCAGAGGAAGAAGCTCTGCTGCACATTATCCCAGTGAGGAATTCATTGTGCTATTCCCCTCACTGCGGCTGCTCTACAAAGCATTTGTGTCCCAATAAAAAAAAAATAAAAAAAGATAATAATAATGATACGCCATGTGTAATTTTTTTCCACAGCAAGAGATTCATTTCAGCTCTCGCTGTGGTCCGTTCCTTTTGCTCTGATTATCACAGTGGCGCTGGGCTTTTGTCCTTGAATGTCCAGTCAAATCCGGAGTAAATCTGATGGGGAACCAAACTGACTTTGGGCAGAAGGACAAAAAGTATGGAAGCGGAGCACCGAGCATTTATTGTGCACGATCATTAACTAATTCTTATATTATTTACATGACTGACCAAATCAAAACCGCCAATAATAGTTTTTCCCCTCATTGCAATTTTCCTTTTACCTGATGGCAATGTGTGTGGTTCACGTCCTGGTTAGTAAGGGGATAAAATTGTTGAGATGAGCAAGTGGAAGAACAGACAGATGTGCGCACCTACTTCATACATACAGAGATTCTCTTTTAAAAATATCAATTATGTAAGAAAGTAGTGACAGGAGCATGGGAGCAAAGACATGTGAAGGGACTTCTCTAAAACTGAATGATGAAGTTAGATAATATTGCTTTTATTTTTCAGTTTCATGCTCAAGATTTTTTTGCCTTGACAGAAATCCAGGATGCAGTGGAGTTGTGCTTAAACATGACGCCATGTTTAACAGTTGATTGTAGAAATATTAAAGCACATTAGCTTTAAACATGCTAACTATGTAGATTGATGTATGCATCGATCATTGAGCTGGCTTGTCACCATCATCCCTAAAATACATTTTCCTGTCAGAACTAGTACAACAGATCTTGCTCCTTATTTGAAAATACTATACATCATAAGATTAAGGACATTTGGATTGATTTTGTGAAGCGCCAAGTCAAGAAACTTGAATCAAAGGTGTTAGAGTGCTGTGCAAATACTCATAAAAGATTGACGCAGATTGACTTTGTGAAAACCCAGAGTGATCGAGAGCTCAGGTTTACTGCCATCACTTTTATCTTCACTTTACAGTGAGCGTTTCACACCATGTATTTTTCTAATAATTTCAATTTAGACAGCTGGGATTAGCTGATAAACCAAGTATTTTGTATCTAGAGTGTGCATTTGTGACTTCAAAACCTGCTTTGGTTGATCTTAACTGGTGAGAGGGCTACATATTAAAGCCTTAAGCAGAAACTCTCCCAGCATTTCAGCGCAGACACTTCTCATTTATTTTCATTGTCCTGGAAACTAATTCTGTGTACTTACTGTTTTTAATCTATCAAATTTGGCAGAGTGAAGAGCATGTATTTTCCTGTGATGTGACAAATTAAAAACATAATTATTACTGTTTTACATAGACTTTAAGCCAGCAGCAGATGGAGTAACAGATCCCTATTGATGTCTTTTGGTGCAATCTTCTGCCAGTGCACATAAAAACCTTTGATGAAACAATTAGCAGCTAAACAAAGATGATACATTTGACTTTTAATGTAGCGACACAGCAAAGTCTAAGAGATCAGTTCTGTTTTCAGACAGAAGCTCAGAAAATGAACTCTTACGATAAAAGGGCAGTTACACTGGGCACTGTTACAGCCCGACAGGACCTGAACAAATGGGACTGACCGGAGGCAGTGGTGTGTCCAACTCCTACAGTAGAAAGGGTGCAAGTAAGTTAGAGTCTTCACATACACTGTCAGCCAGAAAGGCAACTGTAAGCCATGAAAGACTGAGGAAGGTTTGTCTTGGTTAGAGAATTTGCAAAGGTCTCCAATGGGGACAGCCTTGATTTTATCTGATGAGCCTGAATGAGCCTGAAGAACAAGCAATCTCACAAAACTACTGTTAGCTTGATTGTCTTGTTTAGTATATAAAGTACAGTAGAAAATACTTAAACACCTGGTGTGGAAGGTAATTCTGTTTGAGAATTATGTTATTAGGAAATGTTTTTCAGGTTCTGGTACTGGTTGGGACCTTTCTGTGTGGAGTTTGCACGTATGCGTTGGTAGTCTACGGGGTACTCTGGCTTCCTCCCACCGTCCAAAAAAAAATATGCACTTCAGGTTAAATGGTTAAACTCTAAATTGTCCCTAGGAGTCAGTGTGTGCATGGTTGTGTGTCTCGTTTGGCTCTGTGTGGCCCTGTGATGGACCGGCGACCTGTTCAGGGTGTACCATGCCTCTCATCCAATGGCAGCTGGGATAGGCTCCATCCTCCAAGTTCATGCACTATCAAGACCCTGCTTTCTCACTATGGGCTTTAATCTTAGAAAGCTAATTATAGAAATCTTAGAAAGCGAATCCTATTCTAACCATTCTTTATCATACAGAGACTTTTCAATTTTATACTAAGTTGAAGTGTTCAAATTCTGAGAGATTGACAAACAATTTGTCTGGTTTGAAAGGAAGTTAAACTTTTTACAACAGTGAAAACACACCTCACTTCCAATTTGTTTGTGAAGGTGTTTTGCTTGTTCACAGCTGCTAAGTGATGGAGACGGATATATTCCAACTGCTGCTCAGGTCAAAAGCCTTGTTTTGCTTCCGGGTGCAGCTCAATAACGCTTATAATGAGGGCTGTCAGAAAATTAATCTGAATTAAAATGGGCCAAAGCGAGCAAGCAAACTTGTCTTCATTAATAGGTCAGTGACAATATAACTTTTGTCGGGCACTCTTGCCAAGAGGCTCATGCAATGAGCTTTGAACAAGCTGCCATCCTGTGAGTTATTTCGTTGTTTTTGAGCATAATTAGCTGTTGATGAAGCTTTATTGGGGGGGGGGGGGGGGGGGGGGGCGCACGGTAGATGAGGGCAGGAGAGAGGAAGGGTAGGATAAAACTGCTGTAGCCTCTGGGCTTTGCTATTCTTTTAGTATAGGGACCAGGCTCTTCACGTTGTATATTAGGTTATACGAATTTAGAAAGCGGTGTCTTTTTGCAGGAAAGGAGGGGCCTCTCTTTCATGTGCTGCCCTCTGCGGTTTCCCCCAAACCATTTTTCATGTAGGTGCTCCACTCTGTATTGATTAGGTCTCATAAATTGTGAAAGAGTATAGGGGAGATGGAGAGGTCTAAAAGCTGTCCTAAATAGGTTAATGCTGGGGAGCAAGAGCCATCAGGGGAGGAGAGAGGCAATGAGAGCCTCATCTTAGAGCGGCTCAGTTAAAAGGCGCTACTGAGACCATATATAATCCCTTTATGAAATTAACTAAATGTGCAAGGAGCTCTTCATCCCTGTCTGTCTTTGTCTCGTAGCAATACAGACAGCACACTCTGCTGCTGAAAGTCAATCAGGATTTTTAACCTCATATTTCCTGCAGAGTGAAATTGTGAGATATCCTTACAATATCAAGCTTTTGTTAACATAAAGCAGCTACCACTGATAGCTTTCTTTGCTTTGGACACGCCCTTTCAATTAAATGATTACAGTGCTTACCGAGTGAAATGAGTTGTTGGTATAAAAAAAAAAGAAAAAACTGATTGAATCTGAGTGATGGCAAAGCCAGGATATTCTGGGCGGGTTAATTAGCTGTTAAACCTTGACCCTTAAGCTCCCAGTCTCCCAGTAACACTCAAGGGTGGCACCTCTTCATAAATTGTCATGAAATGTCAGTGATGCTTTTTGCAAAAAAAAAAACGATTTTGAATACGTATGTTTTCCTAACTTTAATCGAATAGTACAGTAGTAGACTAGTTGGACTCAAACACCAGTGTACTGCTTGGGAGTTTCCTCTCCTTTCACTTCCTTAAGCGGTCTGTGTTCAGTATTGATAATCCAGCACTACATCATACAGTTGGCGTTTACTTTCACAGTTCGTATGGAGAATGAATCGGTTCATGTCAAAAATCCACCAAACATTTTTCACCTAGCATTCTCTCAGTTGCCAGTTTATTAAGTGCACCCAACTAAAACTAATGCAGCATTTATTGAACAGCACTGCTTTAGTTAGAGATGTACTTGTTACTACATATATAAGAACCCATGTTGCACTTTTAAACACATTTATTTTAAGAATAAATATGCTTCTATCTTTTGTTTATTTTTTGTTTGTTTTTTCAACACTAGAGGCTTTTATTTGAAAGTCGCTTAACAGGAAATGCGGCAGAGAGAGGATGGACTTGCCCCGAGCCGGGACTCGAGCCGGGTACGGCTGCAGCAAGTAGCTTAAGCCTCTGTATATGGGACGCCTTCTCAACCCAAGCTCACCCTGGAAGATGCTTCCATCTTATCTTATCTTATCGTATTCTCACCCAGTACTTTGCTGCAAAACCTTTTGTCATTATTGGAAGCGCTTATTTTAAGCTCCTGTCTCTTTAAGACCCCCTTACTGAAAGCCAAAGGTTGTTCTCATTGTACTGCAATGGATGGATGGCAGAGCTGCTGATTTATGCTGAAGACATACCAAAACAGTGACTGGGAATTATGCAAAAGTGTTACATGGTGATGTAGATAAGTAACAGAATGAAAGACTGCCAACCAGACATCTCAGGGCAGTTCAGGTGCTGTAATTTTCTGCAGGAAAGAATAATTCCCTTTGCTTTTCGTTGAGCATATTAAATGCTGTTGCATGTGCATAAGATACGATTCATTTGCATGTTTTAGTTAGTTTGTGCACACAACACAGCATAACAGGCCAGACGTTTTCCCCCTGAAGCCACTGTGTGCACTTAGAGGGGAGCACAGTCATTCAATCAGTCATGCAATTTCACTGGCTGGCAGCAATGAAGAGTAATAAAAAGCATCTATGTCTTTCCAGACAGCTCTCCATGCCTTGTGGCACACTTTGTGCAGTTGTTACATATTCCTATTCTTGTTCATGTTTTTCACTCAGAGCTTACTGTGTGAATCAAGGGGTCCGAGAACAGAGTGAGCGTGCTGCTCTGGTTGGTCGAGGAAAATAAAGTCACAAATCCTGTTCTCTGGGGAAATCATGTTATTAATCAGAGCCAAGCTTCCTTTTGTGTGCACATAGGTTTTGGGATGAAATGCTGCTCTGTGTTTTGTTTGTTTTTTCCCCTTTTTTTGTGTATGAGGGCTCCACATATGATAGCTGGCGAAAGAAAATTGAAAAAAATCGAACATTACAATCTTTATGAAGGCAAGATTTATAATAGAACTGTTTTGTTGGACAACTAGTAATAAATGCAACAAATAAACTGGAGCTGGCTTCTCGTTTTTAGGAGAGGGAATAGCTGTTTCTATAATACAACCAATCTGTTATTTGGTCAAACCATTTCTATATCCTCAGAACTACTGTGGTGTTACTACATTTTAGTGAGATAGCTTTTGCCGACACCAGTGACACGAGTGTTATTCCTGCAGTTTTCAGCATCCCATTTACATTCTTGGATAGACTGATAGATTCAGTCATTCAAACAATCAAACAGAAGCAGCGATCTTGAAGTGAGTTGTGAGCAAAGCCTCAATTCCACTAATGCTCACATACAGGGTGGATCATCTGTGCTGCTGTGTACATTTTCTCATGTTTGCGTTGTATCTGTCAAACAGAATAAAAAACAGCACTCAAATCCCTCTGATTCTACTGAGACATGTCTGTGCCAGTTCCCTGAATTAGGACTACTTCTCTCTGTTTCCTGCAATCACAGCAGACTGCATGGCTGTCACTGCAACTCTACTGTAGAGGACAAAGGTGTTCTTGTGTTTGTCTATTACAGCGTTCACTGAATAACAGTGCGAGTTCTGTGTATTTCACCCGTCTTTGTGCGTGTGTTTGTGCATCCTCTATGTCATCATTTGCATGGATATAAGCTCTGAGTTGCAGCAGCATAGTTGAGAGCCACAGTCATCAGTCTTTGTTCAACACTGATGTCCTGGTATATATCAGAGGCAAAGATGAATGCAGTTAATAGACTGTGACACAGCCATTAACTACAGGTGTAATGGAAGTGTAATGGAATCAAACAGCCATTTCTCCCCTCAGCATAGGCAGGCACAGGTAAATGTTTAAAGAGGAGTCTGTGTTGAGGCAGCAGCCTCTTCCTTTTTCACTCTCTTTGTTAATGTTTCCCTTTTATCTCATCCACTCCCTGGCCTTTTCTGTCACATTTATACTCCCTCCATTCCCCTCCCCCAAACCCTCTCTTTTCCTTGTGCATTCTCCTCAAATACCCCACCCATCTCATGGCGTTGTAGGCGTCCTTGAACCTTCATCTGCCTCCTCACCAACATCAAAGCCAGCAGATAAAAGTGTCCAGTTGTCCGTTTTCCTCCTGATACTCGCTGCCGCCAGACGGATCCACTGATGTCTGCTTTTATCCAGCGAGTCTTGGGAATAAAAAGTGACATTTCTCCCTGCACTCCCGCCCATGTAACCCCATTTGTAGCTCCTCATATATTCCTGTATGAAATTACCGTATTGATTGGAGGAATTGTCGTTTATGGTTGAGCTCTTGAGTTTCAGGAGATAATGGAAGTTGTGTTATCCACCAACCTGGACAGAAAATCATTAGAAAAAAAAGGAGCAGTCAAATCTGCACGACGATAATGTTCCTGTATTCCTGGACAGCGTTCAGGATTCAGATTTTTCAGTAAAGCATATGCATCTTTAAAGCTCAGAATTGCCGAACATTATTCATATCTTGAGAAATAATTTTCTAGCGTCAGTATTTTTTCAACGCATTAGGACCTGCAGTGTCTTATACACTAACTGCCAAAACCTGTACGTCGCATCAGGTCTTAATGGGTTAATATAGTGTTCACAGCTGTTGTACAAAAAACTGAACTTTTGTAGCAGTGAAAAAATACAGTTAAAATGTGAGCTGAACCTTTGTTAATCTTTACTAAAATGTATTTGCTGAAATTTGACAACAGACAACTGTGTTTAAGCATGCTTAAAGGTTGAGGTACTCCAGGTCAGGTTTCAATTTCCCTCATTCATCTTTCAACTGGGATCCTGCTGCTCTTGTGGGACACCTCGAAGCTTTCTGAAGCAGTTTCTTGGAGTCTGTCCTTCACCCACTTATGTCCCCAAGGGGTGTTTGTTCATGCAGGTCAAAATGGTCTATAATTATTTTCGCAAAGCAACATCTCGTCTTAACAGCAGCAGTATTTGAAGTGCTGTTTAAAGAATGTATGACCGTACTAACTGGGATAGTTTTCCAATCCTAACCAAGTAAAATTATTGACGAAACCCAACAAGGAAGTGAATAAGTTTTGTTGTAATTTGAGGTGATGTAACTGAGGCAACCAGCCAAATGGCTTCCATGAAGGTTATGGTTGCACTGTAAAAAGAATGTATTGAAGCACAATCTTTTTCTAGCCCTATTCAATTCATCTCATTACCTAAACTGATCTAGGAAGTGACAGGTCACGTCTAAGTCTAATTAGCCAGTTTAAAACAGTCAAGCTTTTCCTCTAAACCATTATAGTTTGGCCAAGACTTTTACCTCAAACTACATTTTCTGTCACTGAGTAACATATTGTCTTGCATTTGTAAGTGATCTGATCTCATCATTCCTTTGATACATCCAGTAACTCCAGTAAAAGAAGTACCAACAGCTCCACAGCATGACAGAGCCTCCATCTTTAGGTCCAATGCCCTTTTCCTCATGGGCTTTATGTCATTGCCTTCAAAAACACTACCATCCAAAGAGTTCTGCTTTGGTTTCCACTGTTCATTGAACATTGGCCCAGAGAGATAGGGCTTCATCCCTAAATTTTTTGCATATGTATACTCTTTCCTTTTTCTGTTTTTTCTTTTTAACAGCTGTGTCCTTGTTGGCCTTTTCCAATGGAACCCTTACTTGGCTTCAACTGCTATGTTTGGTCTGAGCTGAAATCTCACTCCAAATTGCTCCAAGTCAATCTGAAGCTGTTTAAGTTGGTGTTTCTTTCTCCACAACCTGTACCAAAAAAATCACAGGCTTCTCTCAATGTGTTTGCTCTAAGAACCACATCCTGGAAGCAAGTTCACAGTTTTGCGAATGTGGAACTTCTTGATAACAAACTGTTGACTCTTTGCTATTCGGACCAGGACAGTGCTGTGCTTGAATGTGGTCTTTTGGTGTACAGTTTAGTTTCAGGATTGGCCAGATCTTACTTTCTCAATACACAAATGAATGAATGAATGAATGAATGAATGCATAAGTAAATAAATAAATTTAAGGGGCTTTTGAAAGTAAAATACTGCATGCAGAAAAAAAAAAACATTTACATTTAAGGCTAATTGCAGAACTGAAATAAATCCAAAGGATTTAACCTATGATGATTTTTCAAAAGAAATGATCAACAGGGAGAATGGCCTCAGGGTCTTTACTGTGAATGGCTTATGCAGGTACATTCCATTAGGCTGCTCCTTCCTGCAACTCTTGTCAGTGCTTGACAAATGCACACACACGCAAAGAAAAAACGTTAGTTTTTAGTGGTTTACTGCTTTGAATGACACACGATTATCAGAACTGTATGAATACACATTGTATGGAGGCTGCTTTGCATCTGACAAACACGAGTTGTTCATATTCACAATTTCTCACTGAGATTCGCTTTATGTATCTATAGGACCATATAAAAATGTTGAATGCATTTATTTTCTGAAATAACATTTGTAAATATACATCCATAGGATGTGCTACTTCTGATCTTATGACTCAGTCTGTATCTGTATTTTTTTTGTATCCATATATTGATGTATGGATAGACTCACAATGAATGCTGGAAGTAAACAGCATTTGTTAGGAATGATTCTGTCTCAAGCTTTTTCATCCATGAAGCAGTTTTCACTGTATCTCAAATGGTGCATGTCTTCGTTTATGCTTTCACGCCACAGCAATGTTGGCGCAATGCCACATTTCTTTAACGCCACCAGCTGCTGATGAGTTCAACAGTGTGAAAAAACAACAGCAGGGAAGTGTATGGAGTGCATCTGTATCCTTGCATACTCATACGATACAAACATAACAGGGGCCAACCTGTATAGACATTTTTCAATAGGCTTACAAAAGGTCAAGGACGCCACACTGGGAAATTAAACTCTACTGCCAGTGCCAACTGGGATTTGTGAGAGAAACCATATGTGCCAAGAAGAAGAAGATGCTTCGGTAATTACTGTAGAGCAGAGGCTTTCAAAGTGGGAGGAAGGCCTCCTCAGGGGGCTCCAAATAGTTTTAGGGCAGACTCAGTAAATGATGGTAAAGAAATGTATATATTTTATTGTATTAGTTAATAAAGAGAGATCACACAGGATGTCCTAAATGGATAAAGAGACAGTTCATGGATACATTTGTTTAGCTGGAATTTTACAGATTTTGCGAGGCACAAAAAAACTCCACAAACGGTCAAAACAACCACCAAGAAATCCCAAGCAAACACAAAGACCTACAAAATTACCACAAAAACAAACAAAACAACAACATCATGGAGTCAAAACAACTGCAAAGAAAAAAGATAAAAACACTGAGAGACTAAATGGCCGAGTTACCACATAGAAACACAAAATGACAACAAAGACACTCTAAATAACCACAAATATACACAAGATCAATGAAACAACAAAAGAGAAATAAGTAATGACAAAGTATGTCTTACAACCAACAAAAAAAACCTGAAATTGACCATTTAGTGATAAAACAGACATACGACACTCCAAATGACAACCAAGAACAAAAACACACAAACAAACACAAAATAAGTGGCTCAAAACAACCACATAGGGAATCAGAAGAGCTCGAATAAAGGCTACTGGACTTCTTCTTTCAAGATCCAAGAAGAAGTCCAGTTGCCCTTATTGAAACTCTTATGAGAACCATGGCCTGGATGACTGAGAATCTCCATCAACATAAAGCCACATAGGGACTTTAAAATGAATTAACCCACCGACTAACCATGTAGTGATAAGAAAAACCACAACTGAATTAAAATGGTGAGTCAAAGGCAACAAGAAAACGTCTTGAGACTTGATACGACTGCTTCTCACGAGCTAAATTGAGGGCATCTTATTCCTAGCTTTGTATGAAGGGTAGCCCACCATGCCTGACCTTGAAAACCCCTCATGGATTTACCTCAGTTTTTCATTGTTAGCATGTTTATGGCAAGATTACACACATAGCACATTTACAGGAGACATATGACGAGTTGTTGGGTTATCACTTTCATGATTCTGATCTGTGATGGGTGTCTGTCTGACACCCGGGTGCTGTTATATTCCCAACCTTCTCCACCAGACGATCTGAGTCTATTCATTTTATGACGTTAGCCTTGTGTGCCTGTGAGCGCACTTCTCCAATACAGCTGAAAATGAATCAGAAAACATGTCTGCTAAACATATTGATGTAACCGCTCCACTGAATATTACCTTAGTCCATGTCAGTTTATGGACAAACTGGGTAATATTTTCAACACGCCACTATTGACTCCCTATGAAGCTCTAAGAGACATGTCCTGTAAGAGGAAGCTGAGTCCGATACTCTAAATGTCTCATTGCAATAAATCGTTAAAGGAAATGTGATGTGAAAAGATCTTAAATTATATTCTTTTCAGTGCCACCGGCCTCGAGGAGTGTCAGTGACTTGTAAAGCAGTTGATGAGATTCTTCTCAGAATCAAGAAGCATGATGGGAAAATATCTCTGCACAACCATTAAACTCTTCCAAGAGATTTTCAGAAAGTCTAATGTTTGCATGGTGGCGGAGACATATTTCGGAAATGATCAAATCGAATGAGCTCCTTCCTGTCCAGCTGAGAACAATCATGATCTGATATATGAATTGTGTCTGCTCGCTGTTTACCAGAGATGTGAAGCTGCTTCCTCATTAATCAGACTCACCTGTTCTCTGCTCCGTCTGGAGCTGGACAAACTGCGCAGCGCATCATTTCCTGGACTGATTAGACCAGGATGCCACTGTGCTTGTCACCTGCTTCTTCTTCTTCTGCCCACCAAAACTGCATCATAGCTTCCCGCTGCTTCTTCATTTGCTGCCACTCGCTAGCTGTTTGGTCTCTGTGTCGTTCTTTCTTCATACGTCAACAGCTTGCAATAATTTTATTCACGTTTCTTTTTCCAAAATTGTGCTCCACACAAATGCAAAATAACCAGTGTTTGAATGTAAACAAGCCCACAGTATAAAGTGATGATGGATGTTAACATCTCAGCGGGCAGAGCCGCTCCTCTGAAAAGTAAATCAAGCACAGCTTGTCCTTCCACCTACTGTCCTCCCATCAGTGTTACGAGTCATTGCTCTCTTGTGCACAATCCACAATTGTGGCTGCTTTTTTGTGGCTGCCTGCTCAGGATTTACTAGACCGGTAAATGTTGTCATCTGTGGTACACACAAACACACTCAAGGCCCCTGTTGTTTGTTGCGTTTGACTGATGGAGAATTACAGCCCTGAAAACTGTCAGGATTCGGTAATGTATTCGATCCCAAATAATCAAAAGAGACTTTCTACTTGGTGAGATGTTATGATGTAAAAAATGACTGAGTGTGCAGAAATTAAAGAAATTAAACTAATCGATATAGAAATTTTAAAAGAGGAATTAAAACTACGGCATTCTGTCTCTCTTTACAGTTCCGGTCACAACTATTGGCACCCCCTGAATAAATAATAAAATCAGAAATGCCTAAACTCATGGCAGTGTAAGAGCAGCGGAATGTAGCCTCCAATGATTTGAAGAAAAGTTTTCAAGGCTGTCATTGTTGCCAATAGGTTTGCTGCCAATAGTTTACCTGGAATACATATTACATTATATTACGGGCATTTTGCAGACGCTTTTATCCAAAGCGACTTACAATAAGTGTGTTCCACATCAGTAGGCAAAAGAACTTCAGGTCACAAGAAATCATAAGTGCATTTCCTTCCAAAACCAAATAGCTAAGAGCATAACTACTGCTAGAGTAAGTGCGGTAAGTTAGATACATACATTAAATACATTTAGTGTTGTAATAAACGTGGACAATCAATGTAAATATTTCTATCTTACAAAGCTTGATCATTTAGATTTATAATTGAAGTTTTCTGTGCTAAAACTTCAGGTATGCCAATGATTTTGATCAGCACAGCCCTGCAGGCAGGGGGAGCTTTTACTCACCTGCGCAGAGTGCCTATGTCTCGCTGGGAAAAATGCCTCTTGAAGTGGAGCCCGCTGGCTCCAATTCACGCTGCTGACGTTCATACGCATACAAACTAACAAGAGATGGAAAATGATGAGGAGAATGAAAAGCAAGCAGGCATGCACCGACACACAAAGAGAGGAGCAGCGAGGAAGGCAGGCTCACCTTGCTGTGTACTTTGTGAATGAGATGTAAATGTGCTCCTCACCTTGCCACCGCGAGATCCTGCTGTGATCAAAGCCCTTTTAGAGACATGACTGCTCTGCTCGCTGTGAAAATCTGCTCAGAAGAATATCGCTGCAGGTGGAGACACGGGCATTTAAATTATGCTGTTTGTGTGCTCTCTGAGATACACGCACGCATGTGAATGGAGTCTTTTCTTTCTTTTTTTTTTTTTTTTTTTGTCCATACAAGTGTTCATTTTTTTTGTGCGTTTGCACTCTGCGGCTCTTTTTGTCTGTGTGGGTGTGTGTGTGCTGGCAGGCTGAAGTGTGACTCCAGGCTGGCAATGGTATCTCAAAAGGGGCAGGTGGATCTCTTCAAAACATCAGTGCTCACAAGCTCAGCCACCTGCTGTTTACATTCCAAGCCCCCGCATTATGAAGCATATCACACAGGGCTTTACGTCAGCATTTCCAACTATGTTTTAGACCCCTCAGAATGCAGTATTTTTGCCCTCTCTTACACATTCCGTGGTTCACCTTTGGCAGGCATGTAAGGTTGTGGAAAATGTACCTGGGTGGTAAAATCATATTAGCAACCTCGTAAATGGTTCATGACAGCAACTCAACAATTGTGTGTGACAGCCATGGCTGAGGGGGAGCCCAGCGAGAAGGAGAGGGAGAGAGAGATATGGCTGCCACAGAATTCAGAGGTGTCTCGAGGATGGTCAAACAATTTTCAAGACCAGCAACTTTCAAGTCTATAGAAATTGATCTGTTTGTCATGAGAGCAGACCCATTTGGGATTCCTCAAGCGTGAAATCTTTGCGAAATGGGTGTATCAATCAGAAAAACAGAGACATAGATTGAAAGATAATAGAGGGAAGGAGAGAACTGGGAACGAAAGAGCCAAGGAAGAGCCAGAGAGTGAGGGGAGAAAAGACAATATTGCTTTAATTTAGTCATTGTCCCAGCTCTCCTAAATCTTTTCAACATGAAAGGCAGTCTCCCTGTGTGCACGGAGTACAGAATACAGAATATCCCTGCAAAGCAATCTGCTTCTGTACATTTACAAGTGTATGATATCTTGTATCTTCTTTGTGTTTCTAATAATGTGGCGCTGCTGTCGGACAAATGCTTTGTATTCTGGAGTATTGTTGTGCACGTGCATGAATGGTAGAAACTGCAGCCTCAGCATCTACTGGGCTGATGCTTTTCTGTTGTCACTTTGCTTCACATTCAGTTGTTAACTAAAGCAGCTCAGCAAGCATATTTTATCTCCTTGAAGGCTTTTCAAGAGCTGTTGACGGATTCTTAGAGCTTCTGAGCTAATGTTTGACAACTGACAACTTGTCAAACAACCTGTTTGACGAATAAATCCAGCTATTCATGTTGTTGGGATGAATCAAGCTCACAGTTGAGGTTCAGTGCGGTTTCACATATGTAGTAGTAGTAGTGTTTGTGCAGGTTTATGACAAGTTCTCTCCCCTTTCATTTATATAAAGGCCCGGTCTTGTAAAGCCGAAAGAATTTGATAGATATTCTCTTGGCCGATCATAAAATGGATATTCTGGTCCATGGGAGAAATGTTTCACTTTAAAAATGAAGGCTGAAAAATAGCTACACTCCCCCCCCAGTTCCCTACTGTGATACAGTCCTGTTGTGCTACTGCTGACTTTTCCATTCCAAGGGGGAAGGAGGGCTTTATGGGTGGTTATAAACCCCTGTCCTTCAACTGAGAGAGTGCTGGTTGGAATCCTGGATAATCTTTTTCACATCTCTTTCACTTTTCTACTTCCTAGAATACCTACATTTCTGCTTTGCTCCCACATGCTAATGGTTCCTGTTAGAAGTTAAAAGTACTTGGTAGGGATTAGAATTACTGCACATGGTTAGGTTTAGAAAGGTCTTGGACATTCGGTTTGATACTCAATTCAATTCAATTCAATTCAATTCATTTTTATTTATATAGCGCCGAATACAACAAATGCCATCTCAAGGCACTTAAATAATAAAGTCCAATTCAAGCCAATTGGAATTCAATTCATTGTCATCATAATTATTTATAAAATAATTAAATTAATCCATATAGAAAACAATTTCCTAGCTAAGGAAACCAACAGATTGCACCGAAACTTGTCTTCAGTCCAATCTCTGATGCGACTGTAGAAAGGAACGACTCCCTTTTAACAGGAAGAAACCTCTGGCAGAACCAGACTCAGGAAGGGTGGCCATCCGCCTCCACCAGCTGGGGTTTCAGAAGACATAAAAGAGGGGAAAAAACCACCATTCAAAGGATATCTCTTGGAACAGGGAAACACGAGTTAATGACCACAATAATGTCACATGTACATAATATCATTTGAGAAATTAAACAGGGGAAAAAGAGAATAAAGTGAGGAAAGGTGTGACAGCCCCCCCAGCAGTCTTGGTCTATGATGTGTATGCCACATAAAATGTATTTCAAATGTATAAATGCCCTTTTTAGGCTACAAAATCCCCATGCAGGCATTCAAACATTCAGATTTACAGTCAATACAACATATGATATTCTCTGTGATGTGGAACTTCATACCGGTCCGTGCCATCTGAATACGGATCCACACACGTGAGAAAACCTGCATCCAGACCCAAACTGTTTGTGCTTCGCATCATTGAATAACATGCCCTGGTAGTTTGTCCTCACAATTCAATTCAATTCAATTCAATTCAATTCAATTCAATTCAATTCAATTCAATTCAATTCAATTCAATTCAATTCAAAAATACTTTATTTATCCCAGAGGGAAATTAAATGTTGATGTAGCTCAATTAAATCAAGGAGTTATTATAGATGCTGATGGCTGTGGGCAGGAATGATTTCCTGTAGCGGTCCGTTTTGCATCCAAACTGAAGAAGCCTTTTACTGAAGAGACTCTGTTTTCTGATAACAGTCTCATGGAGAGGATGTTCAGGGTTGTCCATAATTCTCTTGATTTTATACAAAATCACACTGATTTAAATAACTTAGCAATGCATATAAGGAAACAATGATAGTGAGTTCAGGTTTCATGAAGTGCATTTATTCTATTCCTTCTGACTTCCTTCTAAGGAGGAATGTTGTGTATCTTGCTTTACAGGTACAACACCACATGTATTCATACATGCAGAGAACACAGTTCTGCAAAATGCAGACGTCACTCCTCTCGAGTGATAATTTTACTTTCAGTTTACCCTCAACCTCAAATATCTACACACTGCATGTATGTGTAACTAGAAACCACAGAGACACTCAGTTACAGGGTCAACTGCGGAGTACAAAAGGTGCACAGGTCAACCAGAAAAAGATCCCACTCAGAAATCAGACATCACTTTAAAATGTAGCCATTAAGTCTGATTTTAGGAGTGAAGAAAAGCAGCGAAAAGCCCTAAAGATTGTCAGTACCTGTGGTCAGTGCAGACACCCCCCCCCCACACACACACACACCATAACATGTGCTCATTTGAAGCATGACCACCCACCATCTCACACACACACACACGCAGCATCAGCACCCGCAGCTCTGCACCTCTTGCTTCATTTGTCACCAGCCTGGGAGAAAAGAGAGAGGGAGAGAGAGTACCTGAAAATGAGTATGGCAGTAGAGATATAATTGCTTTCTTTTTCTTTTTTTTTGTCTTTTTCGGGTTCCTTCCCAAATGCAGGAGGCAGAGCTGTGAGTGACTGTGGTTATCTTCACCCTGCTATCTGCTGAAGAAGCACAATAATGAACAGTGCATTAAAAGTTTGAGTCTGTTCTGCACAAGAAAATAATAACTCCCTATCCTGCAACAACTGTTATTAAAAACCCATAAAAGCCACCATCCAGCCTTTAAAATAATAAAAAAAATAATAATAAAGGCCTTGAGGGACATATTTCTCATAATTTATTTTATTCATTGCAAAGAAAGAGAAACATTTGCCTATCTGTGGATGGTGCCTAATTGATTGATTTCACAGTTCTTCAATCATTTCCCGACTTCACTCGTTCCTTCACAAGCGAACATGCAGCCAGGTAAACACAAAGATTACCATAATGGAACACGGGCTTGAACAAATGAATTGAATCAAAGAGAGCTTCAGTGACCAGTTTGCATTCACGCAGGAAGGGAAAAAATGAAAAGATGTGGTGACAGAAACAGATATCAGAAAAACTACAGCTATGAATAATACAAATGGAACACCTGCTACGTATCTGCACCGTGACTCATCGGTAGAAACCGACTGGCTCCATGAACGAGAAACCCAATTACTGTAGTGTGAATGCTTGTTTAATTAGCCCCGTATGATCGGCTGCCCATCAATTATGCAGCTAATTGCCATCCTATCAGACCAAATAAAACGCGCTATCGCTCTTTGGAGTCTGCATCATTGCGCCAGATGATATAATTTCCCTGTGAATCTTCTGGATAACGAAAAGAGGAAGGTGACTGACATAACTGTAAAGAGGATTGTGACAGTGATGGACTGCTGCTAGAATCTCGAGCTATAACACAAAACCTTCAAGCTGGTTTGTCAAGGTCTCCCTAGCAACAGCAAGCGAGAAGTGTTCACCTGTCTTAATCCAGGATGAGTTGTGTTTTCAGTCAGTGTGTGGATGTTTGGACTTTGCTGGAGGTCCATTTTCTTCTTTCTAAGCTCCCCATGGAGCACACTGGTGGTCTGGATCTTATCTGAAGACGTATCTGCTCTGCCTACTTCATCTACTCTGCTGTCTATAGTCCTGCTAAATAAAGGAACTGAAATTTCCTTTTCATTCACTCTCATGTGGATCCATCCAAGCTAACGTGGCATCAGACCAGTGCACTTATTCAGAGATACAGCCCTCTGTATGCAATGCAGTCGCTTACTGCTATATTTGCTCCTTTTAGGGCCCTGCCACAGTGTATTCTCCTGATGGAATTGAACCAAAGAACCACTATAAGTAGATTTTCACATCGGCCGGCCCATGTGAAGGAGAAGAGACTGTCATTATGCTGTTCAGTGGAGCAGCAATATCTCTCGCTGCTTGGGGATATTGGGCGGCTGAGCGTACCCGACCTGCTCTCCTGCCTGTCTGCCTGCTTCTAACTTACCTGTCTGCCTGCCTTGCTGAGCACCTGTCTGCCAGTGTGTATCTCTCTGAGGTTACTTGTCAGTCTACGAGTCACGCTCACCTGGTTTGCAGTAGTGGGTTTACCTGGGCATCTGAGGGGAATAACAAGCTGTCCCCCTGGGACTGGGCTCTTTGGCTCCAGGACAGTGTTGCAGATAATAGGAGCTCCTCTGGAAGATTACTGGACCTTGTTTTCTTTCAACCAGCCCCTGTGTTAAACCTGACCAGTAATGCTGTCAAAGCAGTTAAAGCTCCTTCCTGTCACTATTCCTGTCACCTTCTTTATTTTCATTTTTCTTTTTGCACACTCTTTCTTCCTCTTACAGAAATTTTGCAGGTGCTGTATAAAGAGTTGAAAAGGTTTCTGAAGCCAGTCATACTGTTCTCTTTTCACACCTGCCTCCCTATCACCCATTGCTCTCTTCTCTGTGACCCTATCTTCTATGTAATGTAAGAGCAAGTTAGCTGTCCTAATAAAGAGACCTGCAGCTCCGACTGAAACAGATACAGATTCTATTCACTTCCATGGTGCACTTTGAGGCTTAGGTTTACTGTAGGAGACCTGACAAAGATAGATTACAACAAAGACAGATTGAGCTAATAATCAATGATCCTCAAACAATGGATCCCATTACTAATTGCACGTGAAAGGTGTGGCTCATATTGACGAACTTTCAGATTCATCATCCGTTGGTTCATCTCATGTTCATCTCATGCGTATAGTTTTCCTCTGAAGCTGTTAGCTGTTAAGTAGGTGGATGCTGTATCTGTGAGTCAATTCCAAACTGTCATCCCTGCTCTTTACTGTTGATCTATTTTCAAGTAAAGGCTTCTGAAACTAAGTGAGATATTTGTACAAAAGCAAATAAGCTCCAAAAGCCTACTATCCTGCAGACCATCTAACAGCATGGCTGTTAACAAATAGCTGAATAGCTCAGGAGGTAGAATGATTGTGTTTTAACTGGACAGTCGCTGGTTCCACACCCAACTTCTCCATTGCATTTGTCAAAGGGTCTTTGGCTAAGATACTGAACACAGCACTACACCCTCCCACTATGAGCTCCTAACTTGTACGGTGAGTCACTTTGGATAAAGCGTCTGTAAACTGCATCTAACAATACAACTTGAAAACTAAAGAAGATTAATGACAGTTGAGTGTAAAGGACTACAGTCATCTGGCCTCAACAGCCTGGAGATCTTTGGGGGATTTTGAGAACTGAGACGATCAAACATTCCTGACATTAAAAGTAGCTCTTTGGAAAACTGTTAGAGCGCGCTGGGATGTTTGTGGAACATACCAAACATTTCTGACGTTCACATTCATGCTGGAGAGATTCACCTTTGAGCTCAAATTGTTTAACAGATCTCATCATTTGTCATCAAATGTTAGAGCTGAAATTAGAAACAGAGTCAAACAAAACTGATTTGCCTATATTTTTTTTTTTGCTTTTCTTTGTGTAGTTCTAAATAGATTTTAAGTTGATTTTTCAAACGGAATGCTCTTTTAGTCAATCTCTTATTTGATATATGATTTAATACCAAAAATAACTAGCGCACACAACTGCTTGGTACTTTAAAACTTTGTAACTGATCAGCAAATTAGTCATTCAGAACAGTGGAATTAACACTTAAATGCATAGACCATGGCTTCAATAATCAGATTACATCATTCACCAAGAGCTGTCAGTTCACTTTATTATATATCAGAAACACTTAGTGAAATGAGGATTAACTAATGAAATCAAAATGGTGGAAAATGTGAGCCAGCGGCCTTCACAAATTCAATTGTTTATCCACGAGGGCTAAGATTACATTTAAACGGATGAAGCGGTTTAAATAGAGCTAATTAAGCTCACGTTTAGTGACATTTTAAAAAAGCCCTTATTAAAACAGCTTTTAATTCATAAGATTTTTTTCTCTCTGCCCTCCAACCCCAGTGCTAATCCAGGCCCAGTGGTCCTCATCCTGACAGCCAACGAAATCAAGCCTGGCACCCTCAGCCCTACATTATTAACAAATGCACAAGATCCTCTGTCTTTGCCTGCTGGGTCCATCTCTCCCTCCATCTTGCTTTCACTCAACAAGCCAGGGCTACAATTCCCTGTGACAGGTTTCCAGCCACATTATATGAGTGTGTGTGTGTGCGTGTGTGTGTGTGTGTCTGTGGAGAAGGGTCTGGGTGTCAAATGCGCCATGATATGCTGTAGAGCAGCTCCTTTGCTAATTGCAGCCATTAGGCCTCCAGTGACGGTTTCAGAATCTAGCATAGTTAACGAGGAGTGCACAGTGAGATAAATGAGATATTGTATATCTGATGTTGGAACAATGATTAAGTGGTATTGAATGGGCAGTTAAGGGGTGCTTGGTCCTGCTGGGTTCCTCGTGACCATTGTACCAACAGCACTGAGGAGGTCCCACTTACGAAGTGTCTTTGAATGGCGGGAATTAAGGTTATTAGTTCTTTGTCTTTTCTTTTCTTGGCGGGTGGTGCTGATTAGGTTGTTGTTCTGGATTGCTCAGAGGCTACAGCGATATACGCTTAGATTTTCAAGTCTACTTTTATCGTTGCTTGTCAGATGAGATGATTCTCTATCAAGCTAAGAAAGAACAACAGCATTGTGATCAATAAAAAGATGGTGGATGGGATCAGTTTATAACGCTGATATATGTTAAGAATGAGCTTTTAAACAGTTTTCTTTCATCATTAATTGTAATTCTCACGTAACACCGAATCATTTTGATCATAGAAATTATTTCATGTATGAATGAGATATTGGGCTTCCTGGAAATGTCTGTCAAGTTATTCTCTGGGGACCATCCTGTAGTTAGAACTAATATTAACACTGAGCAGCAGATGCTCTCACTAATGGTCTCAGTTATGATGATAGACACGTAGTGAGACATGCCACAGCCATTTATCCCTGTCTCAATTGTCAATCATAATGAGGTCATAATCTGCACTGTAACTGTGGAGGCTGGGTAACATCAAAGATCTCTTCCCTCTCAACTTCAGATGAGTGCATTCCTTTGTATCCATTTTCCTCCTTTTATTTCTTGGCAGTTCACCCTTCTAATCCGCTTCTCATTAAGGTTTAATTCTCTGCAATTCTGTTGCGGTGCTGAAGCTGCCATTTCTTCTCCAAAAACCCTAAATGGGTTTCAAATTTGTTGTTCAAATTCTTCTTTTCCATCAAAATTCCATGCCATTCCACTTTTTCAGTTTTTCAGACTGAACCAGTTGTCAGACATAGAGGGAGCTGAGAAGCCCACCACTGAAAGCAACAGACAAAACTCTATGTATCTCTTAATTGAGAGGTTAACAGGTGCTTTGTGGGTTTAATTTGTTTCTTTCTTTCTCTCTCTCTCTCTCTCTCTCTCTCTCTCTCTCTTTTTTTTAAAATTCTCTGGACAAACAAACAGATCAGTTTAAAGGCTAACTTGACAGACAGGTCTGCTGCTGATCAAAAGGCCTCATTAACATTTCAGTCTGCCACTGCCCAGATAAGACAACAACAGCCATTTTGAGATGGCTGCCATCTGTCAGATGTGCTGGGTGGCCAATAATGATGGTGATATTTCATGTATGTTATCGCAATCTCCATGCCTCTATCTTTTATATAACAGATGCCACAGGTTTAATGTGTCCGCTACCCATTTCAATGAAATTGGGTTTGGTGATTTTTTTTTTAAAAGTTTAAAAGATAGATTAGGCAATCACTCCCTTGAGGAGAAGGTGGAAACACAACATTAACAAGGTTCCACAATCTTTGAAATTCCTCCTTCTTTGTTTGTAGATTTGTCAAAGAAGAATTCATTTACCAGTGCATTTCTGCTCTCTGGATATGTTACTATCAGAGGATTTAGTATGGGTTTCTGTTGAGACATAGTTTCTTAAAGATATTCAGATTGTCATGTCTCCACTTGACTCTGACAAAAACCAGATCTTACAATTCAATTCAACTAAAGATAAGCTACAAATCACTGAATATGGCTACTGGTTTGTGCACTAAAGCTGTAAAGCAAATGTCATACATTACTATTTACCCAAGAGGAGTGTTTCTGTGCAGGGAGAAATATGTTGACAGCCAAATCATAATGAGTTATTGAGCCTTTTTCCCTTTCAAAACCAGATCACACCCTCATAATTATGGGGATGGATAGGAAACGTGCCAAAAATGGAAAATGGACAAGGGGTGGGGTGTGGAGGAAACAAACAGACAGGAAAATATGAGGCAAAGGCAAACCAGCATTGCCAGTAAAATAGCTATGATTTCATTCGAGTGTTAACAGATGGAAATATGACGACTCTTTTTGCTGCGGCGTGTTTGTGTTTGACTTGGCTTCTGTTTAACTAAAAAATGAACGCGAATGAGAATCTGAGTCTCCCTATGCAGAATAAGAGCAGGCTGAGGAGGACTGCAGGTCCACAAGGAGCTTAATAGTGCCTGAACGGGTTTCGACCGCTAAGCTTCACGATCCCTGCTCACAACACAGAGCAGGAAACTCTTGTGAAAATGAGCAAAGCATAGTAAAGCTTCGACTCCGGTGTAGTAGTGTCTTACTATTATGCCATTGTCATGGATGTTAATGTACCACCACCTAAGTAAACGTTTCACTTGGGTTTGAGCTCTGATCAGCTCACCCCTGCTTTGTCAATTTTGCTGCAGTTCATGCAAGTCCCAGATAAAGCTTGATGTCACTCTCGAGTTGGCTAATGAAAAGAAAGAGATCCAACAACAAACAAATATCAATAGCAAGCTGCACCATCATTTTTAGTCCACAGTTAGCTTGAATTCTGAAGTTGCTTCAGACCTCACTGAAGGAATTGTAGAAGACATGTAACAATATCGTGCACATTTCAATGTTCAGTGTTGCTGATTAAGTAATTATACTTTGGTATTTACGGGGGCACACAATTCATTTTTGAAAAACACTGGCCTTAAGTGACACCCTTGATGTTCCGGAAATGTTAATTCCCCTCAAAGATGTTTTGTTTCGTTTGATTTAATTGGTTTGCTTTATTTTATTAGAAAAAAAAAAATCTTGCTTTAACCAAACTCTAGTAAACACATCAAACCTGTGTTTACCTCTGCCCCTCCACTCCATTACCACCACTACCACATAATCAGTGAAATCAGTCCAATCAAGGCAGCATGCAGCGGTTAAGCAGGAAAGCCTGCACTTAGTGGGTTTTCACATTAGAATTATAGGCGCTGTTGTTACTGGCACTCAGGGTTTAGCAGTTGGAAGACTACGCCATTAAAGGCATTTAATATGGGGGTGGTGGGGGATATGGGGGTTAGATGCTAACAAGCACTCAAACTGTATCTTTCTAACCCTGCATTTCTCTATCCACCTGCTATAGTCTGGAAACAGATTCAGTGAGATGCTGTGACATCAACAGGCATTTCGACATGTGAGCTGTTTGTCCATCTTTGCAGTGTTGCATTACATGCCAGAGGCAGGTCTGAGTGTTAATATGTGTGTGTGTGCAGGGTAGCATGCAAACACGATAATAGACGGTAAACACAATAAACATCCTATCTAAACACAAGCATCTCAAAGGTATGTTCGGTTTCAAAGTGAGGTTGTGAGTCAGTCTTTAATCTGCAATAGACAGCAAAAGTTAGGTTTAAAAATTAAGTGTTGTAATTTGAACTGCTAATTTTTTTATAGGTTTGCGCTGTTTTGGATGGGGGAACAAAAAAAAAATCGTAATTCTGGTATTCCTATTCTAAACAGTTTATAAACCTGACAAGCTTATCAGGGAGGGCACTGGCTGCTCTCTGCTACAGGTAAGACAGTTACCACTCATATGTACTTCATACAACCTCTCTTCAAAAAGCAATGGAACATCCCTTTAACAGTGTCGATGAATGCTAGCATGTTGATTTGGGATGAGCCTTTGGAAAGCATAACAGAGCTACAAGCCGTGAGTGTGTGTTGAGTCCAGATGTTTTTATGAGTTTGTTGAACTAAAAAGTGATTGACTGATTTGATTGATCAAATAAATCAGCTCTTGTCATCCCATTTTGTCGGCCAGTTCCACTTTGGATACTGCAGATGCCTTTCAGATTTTTCCACCAGCTGGGAATCAATAGTGGGATTGAATGATAAATGTCTACAAGTCAAATTGACTTTTCCTCCCTTCTAACCAAAATCTGTTCAGAAGCCTGGGATTGTTTTCCTTTGCTTTCCCCTAATTCAATGTGGACTAAATGACATATAGAGACAGACACTATAAGACTCCGGGCTTGATTGTGATCACTGGCCACAGAGTATCTTTACGCTTGGTTTCCATTTGTCATTGAACTCAGACTTTGCTTTTCAGTGGAAGCGAGTGGGATCCATTTAAGTGAGTGCTGCTACTAATCAGCTGGCTCTCCCTCTGCATTTACCTTGGCACATCATCCATTGCTCTGAAATGCACTAGATGCAGTACAGGCCCCTCCTTTTGAACTCAAGCCTCCTTGAATGTCTGGGGTATGCAGCACAACAGGGCCCTGGCTTTATTGTGTATAACAAACAAGCAGCAAATATAAGCCCTGCTGAGAGACAGTCATTTCAACCTCATCCTTACATCTGGGAGGTTATAAGAGTGTCTGTACTGATTGTTCTCTGTGCCTATTGTTTTGTGCCAAATGTGATATTTAGACATACAGACAATCAGAGAGTTTTTGGTCTCATTTGGCTTCAAATGAAAACCTTGAATGTCTCAACCTTTGCATGGCACACACTTCAAGACCTTAGCGGTTCACAATAGTCTTTCCAAACCGCCTGCCACGCCATACCTTGTGTATATCCTCCTCCCTTTTAGTGTTCAAGTTGCATTTGGTCTGCAGAGGAGAAGGAAATTAAATGCAGCGGGACGCCTGCAAGAAAAGCTTTTACTGGTGTAAGATCAGCCACAGGTATTAAGCTTCTCTCAGGGCCCAATAAAGCTCCAGCAAAAAGCCCCAAGCAGGCAGGTGGGAGCCCGAACAATGAGGATTCAGATAAAGGGGAAATTATTGAGATATACTGGGGCTTGTAATCTGGGAGAACAGAAAGCTAAGTCTTTCATTTTTTGTGTGTGTGTGTGAGTCCAAAGGACCATTAGTGTTTGAACGTGAATGTGGTTTGTTTCTTCTTATGCTTCCTTTTATATCTCAGCTATATCAAGATCTATACCCAGTATGCACCCTTAATCCTTTCTCTGTCCCTCCCTGACTTCTTTAAATAGTGCACATGCTTAAGTATTTTTCCTTTTTTCCGGAAAACTGGTAGGAGACAGACCTTCTGCCTTTTAATTTTTCCTTTGGCATTTTCAGCTGGTCATCTGTCTGCTTTAACACAGGCCATTCACTTGTCCCGGTCCCATCAGGCCACCACCTATCACAACCAACCTCTCAATCTCTGTTCACAGAGGGACTGGGATGGGCAACTCATAAAACACAAATTCGAAAAGGAAAGAAAGTGATTCCACTACAAATTCGTGGAACCTTTATGTTGAACTAAGCGGGATATTGGAGAACAAAGAAAAATTAAATTGCTAGGGTTTCATTTCAGCTCTTCTAAGTGGCATTGTTGTGATGTGAAAACCCCTCGTATGCTTAAAATCAATTAAAGGATTACATAGTTGTTAAGGTTTAGAGATTTCAAAACCTTCCAGTGCATGTAATACATTCAAAGGGAAAATAACTCTAATCAAGCTGTAAAATTAGTATTTTTTGGACAATATGTCCTGGGGGCTGTAGTGTAAAGCAAAGAAAGCTAAAAGGGGAGTTTATTTGTATGTTCGTTTGTCTACAACTGTTGCAAAAAAGGCGCCTTTAGTCGCTGCAGTCTTAAGGGAAATAAGACAGGAATTGTTTTGTGTAAAGCCAAATCAATATGTCCTTCAGATGGCAAAAACACAGCTGAGATCTTGCAGGCGCTGCCCATTTAATGGTGTTAGCAGTTACAGAAGCTGATGTATAGCATATTCTATGAAGCTATAATACTTCAAGGTTTGTCATAGTTCACTCCGACTGATCATATCCTCCACTGTTTTTACTGCAGCACATGTCATAAAGTAAAATCCTCCAAACTGCAACATTAAATGATAAAGACGATAAAATTACGGATGCACAAAGAGAGGACATAAAACCATGCATGTGTTGTGGCTCATATATCCCAGTATTGCTGTATGGGGAACAAAATGGAACATCTCTGAGTGGCCTGTTCTGTTCCTAATGCATTTTCATGGTGAGAACTATTTTTGTGAACAACTAAGTAATCTGTTTGCTCTCCAAGATTGAGAAATGGGCGAGGGTCAGACTTTATCACGATTTCGTCTGACATTCGATAATGGAGGGTTGAGGAGAAACAGCTGCCTTTCTCTCACTCTCCGGTTTAATAAAGCTCCCATTGAGGAGAAAACAGCAGACACGTCTTTTCTTTTTACCCTGAGGGGAAAGTACCTCACATTGAGGCTATCACTGAAAGGTCAAGCTGCTCTGGATCTCATGGAAACCCCATTCAGGATACGAACTTTCCGGGCCCCGTCCAGCTATCATGTCTGTTACAATAACATTTCCACAGCGCGCCAGGGAAATATGAGCCCCAGCAGTGTGGAGAATGTCAGGACAACGTTCTGACCTTTTGATCGTCGTGAATACAGATGGGCATCTAACACTCTGTTGATGTCAGAAATGTGGCCTGTGTCTTTCGAATTTGCGGTGCCCTTTCACTCTGTCATTGCACCATAAGTGTCTTCTGTAAGTTGTCCATTTTCATTTCAATTTCTATTACTGCTTTCAAAACTGCAGTGAAGGCAAAGTTAGATGCAATATATGCCCCTACTGGTGCTCTTTTTTTTTTTAACCTTTTTTTTCTATATCACATTATCTCAAATTCAACACTAAAACTAAGTTAGACTCATTGTCTTGATGACGCTAATATTGGGAGTTTCAGCTAGTAAAGTGCTCTGTTCCTGGTCAGTCAGTCCACCATTCTGACCCTGACTCAAACATTAGGTTGATCCTCTGCAGATGATTCTCAAGGGCGTGGTTGATTTCACGCTGCTGACTTCTTCTCTCAACCATCATTGTATCGAACATTACATTTGTCCATTACTTTGACTTCAACTTTAAAAAGGAAAGATCAAAAGAAAGTTTTTTGGTTGGCAATTAGACTATGATGGATATCTTGATGGTGCAGTGACATAAACCAATGAATGGGATAAGACAGAACTTCTGGATTCTAGACTCTAGTGGTGGATCAAATCAAATCAAATCAAATTTATTTGTATAGCACATTTCATGTACAAAACAATTCAAAGTGCTTTACATAAAATAAAAGCATTGCAGCAGGGAGTGGAAGAAGCATTAAAGAATATAAAGAGAAACAAATAAAAATAATTTAAATGAATTTAAAAACAAGCAACAGTCCAGATAAATGAAAAGATATCGTGCAGATTTCATGCATAGACACATGAGAAAATAAATGTTTTTAACCTGGATTTAAAAATGTCTACATTTGGTGAAAGTTTAATCTCCACTGGCAGTTTGTTCCACTTGTTTGCAGCATAACAGCTAAATGCTGCTTCTCCATGTTTAGTCTGGACTCTGGACTGGACCAGCTGACCTGAGTCCTTGGATCTAAGAGCTCTGCTGGGTTTATATTCTCTGAACATATCACAGATGTATTTTGGGCCTAAACTGTTCAGGGATTTGTAAACCATCAGCAGGCTTTTAAAATCTATTCTGTGACTGACTGGAAGATTTTAAAACTGGTGTGATGTGTTCAGATCTCTTAGTTCGGGTTAAAACTCTAGCAGCAGCGTTCTGGAATTCTGTTGATGATGTGTGAAGGTGGCAGAGACCTTGATAAGGCTCCATGGGCATCAGGAATAAGTGGAGATGAGAAGGAAGAGGGTTACACAAAAGTCAGTCTTGAAGAATGACAGAACAGAAATGTAGCACCGCGTTAGTTCTGGCAGACCACGTTAGTCAACGCGCCCTTTGCCTATTGGCTGACGCCGACCCAACCCTTATGGCTGTCCACAACCAGCTGCGCTCAATGGGTAATCAGCTGCTGCTCGCAATTGGATGCTGGCATTTGGGGCACTTCATTTAAACTTGGTTTGCTGTCACTGCTCTTTTTTGCTTTCTGCTTGCACCCACCACCTCCCCTGCTCCACCGACTTCTCATTGCCAAACAATGTCATACTGTTGTTCATTGTTGCTTGCTCTGTTCTAGGGGGTTTGTTGCCTTTACAGCAAATGGAAGGCACTCCACCTGAGGATGCTGCGGTTCCCTGTCTTGGCTTCCATGGAGCTCATGGAAAAGTCGGGAACTTCCTCCGAACAGAGCCATACCGCCAAACACAATTGTATGCATTCAGAATAAGCTTCTGAAATTAATCTCTGTTTCCCGTCTCGTTTTGACGAGAGTGGTTCTGACAGAAAAGATATTGAAAGAACAGGGATGATGATCAAGAGGTAACAGGCAAGAGCTCAATTGGGATCGGAGTATTGCGAGAGGAGATCTTCCTCTTGGAACTTACCCAAAAACCTTCATTTCATGTTTAACGCTATGTAAATGTATTAGAACGTCTTCTAAAGAGCCTCTCAGGTGGATAGAAAAGCCAACCAACACAGAGAGGGTGAAGGCGCAAAAGTTGCTGTACATCACAGCTGCTTACTTCAAACGTGATTGAGAGAAGTACAATCTCTGCCTCCTTGCCCCTGCACCAAACAGGAGACAAGGATTTACGTCCTGAGAGGGACTATTATTTTTACGATTTGCTTCATTCTGTTGATGTTTTATTCTTTTTTTCAATCAGTGTTTGTTTGCTTTCATTCTTTGCAGGTTTGAGGACCAAAACTACTTGATGAGGTTTGGGAAAAGCTCATTGCTAAAACTGGTCAAAGTAAACCCACAACTCCTTTGTCTAGGTAACAATGTGGAGGAGTCCCACCAAATCTAAACATGTAACAAAACCGTGTGCAGATCATGCTGACAATTTGTGCCTTATGTACTTCTACACACAAACACAAAATAATTGATTTCATTTAGTGCCTGTTACATGAATTGCCATAAGGCTACTGCAGGGCATGAAAAAAAAAAACATCTACAAAATACACTTCATAAACCAAAATCCTTCTTAATGCAGATTTGTATCTCTACTGTGTAAGCCTAAAGCCATACTTGTACCTTAAGCAGAGCAATGGAGTATCCCTGTGACAGGCGGTCCTGAGAGCTCTCCATAGTTATACACACACACACACACACACACGCACATACACACACACACACACACACACACACATATGCACTGAAAAGCCAGTGAGACATTGCCAAACAAAGCCAGTTACCTCTTGAATTCTCCATGTTTAAACAAAGCTTTTTAATCGTATTTGCTGGTTGACAATGATGAGAATCGGGAATGGGACAGCGTAAGGTAAAAGCAAAAAGAGGACAAAAAATATTTTCAAGGATGAGAAGCGAGGAGAGCGAATGCAGGTCTGCAGAAGCATGTTATAATAAGGAGATGGAGGAGGGGAGGCACAAGTTGCACAGTCAGCAGCGAGGAGTCAGGTGTATGTGCATGAACTTTGAGTATAGAGCGATAGAGCAGGAAAGTTAGTGTGTACATTTGTGTGGGCTTTGTTCACAATCCACAATGAGAATAGATCAAGGATGGGATAGGTTCATATATCATGCTTCTAATGGTATTGGCCCTGAGTCAAATCTTTAAGTTATCTCTTTCTATCTCATTTTGACTTGATGACGAAGGGATCCGTCTCCATTTAGCACTATTTTTAGTTCCGCTGTCATAACAGTTTAGATTTACTGCAGAGTGATTCCTCTCCTCCTGCTGTATTTAGCAGCCCAAACATGTCTCTGCTGGGCAGACGGCAGGATTAATAGTGGGATTTCAATCTTTTCAAGCCATCAGTATGTTTATATCCTTTTCAGGGACCAATATGAGGCTTTGCTCACGCTGCACAGCCTCTGCTTGAGAAGGCCATCTGCGTTAAACTTGGAAAATGTTCCAATATAAATGTTGATTTTGGTGAGATGGCATCTGTTAAGGAGGTTGTGTAAAAGCATACAGAGAGCAAAAGATTTGTTTAGCTAAAAGAGCACACCATGAGATAAGAATGTTTTTCACTCAAATGGTGGTTACAGTCATCAATTCAAATCTCACCATGAAATTGAACATGTGAGCGCTTGAAAAAATAACGTTCGCAATGAAAGGTGCAGACACTGGAATGAGAGTAAAGTATTCTAAATGGGTCTGAAAATTTACCAAATCCCAGATAGTAAACACAGTCATAATGAATATTTACTGAAACTTTATATTGAATTTTAAAGTAAAATAGAACTGGCACAAAACTCAGCATCAGTAAAAGTAAAAAAACTTTTTATGGAGTGTATTATAAAATGTTTCTCACAGTTCTAAAATTTGATGCAGGCAACACTTTAAACTGAGGCAGTTTTCATTTCAATTTCCTTTTTCATTTTTTAAATTTGTGCTGGCAAGCTAGTATACAAATATAGACTATCTCACTGAAAGTACATAATAATGTTTAAAACAATTGTAAGGGGAAATTTACCATTAAATGTCAAAATTTAACCTTGCATCCTCAAACTGGTTGTTTTGTCTGACAAAATAGAGAATAAAATGCCATAAAACAAACAAACAAACAAAAAGAAACAAGGTCGCTGGAATCAGGAAATGTTGTAAATGCATAAATTATTAATTGAATATTGAACAAGATTTTGCAAGGTATTATTAAGACATTCTAGCTCAGCTAGACCTAGCTTAGCTTAAAATATGTAACTACAGTAAGATTTAGTGACATTTCGTGAGTGTGTCACTAGTCAAAGACTGCAGTCAAGAGACAGCGTCCCGCCTCCTCTTTTCTTCCAATTGGGTCAAACAGTCCCTATGAACAAGTTTTTTTACAGTAACTGCTTGCAATACCATTTTCATACCTATCTTTTCAAAGCAATACTATGTAACATTTCTACCTTAAAATAACAGCTTGAAAAAAATTGTGCGGCTAGAATGAGTTTTAATATTACGATTGGCCTGTCTCCTATGCCCTTCGGGGGTCTGAGTTGGAAAAACTGCGCTATGTAACTTTGCTGGACCGGCCCGGGAGCTGAGCGGAAGTACTTCGACTTGCTTTCTGGCACACCTACCGCAAAAAGAAAATAGACCCCTCTCAAGCTCCCAGGTACATTTGATTACTCTTACCTTCTCGGTCGACATAGCTTGCACCTTCTGACTCCTCGCCGGTTCGTCAACAAACGTGAAACGTAAAAGCGAAAGAGTGTTGTATTTACGACAGTGTAACCGTACATTACCTCCAAGCCTGTAGGGGGAGCTCCATAGTGGGCTTTTTGAGAAGTTACATTGTATTGCTTTAAGTCCCACTCTTTGGTTTGCATTTGTAAATCCTCTAATATTTTATTGGTATACCTCCAAATTGCATATTTGGAAGTTTTTGCTGGAAACAAACTCTCAAAATTGCTCTTTAAAATGGCTTGGGATATGAGTCTTTACCATCCTCCTCATTCAGTTAATGGGGAAGCAGCTGTACCTGTCTCTGCTAAGCCTTTATCAAGACTAATACTGGTGTAATTCAGCCATACATTCATATAGCCACTGTGTTATGTCTGTATATTCAAAAATTGTATAAAAAAGTCCAGCAATACATCTTTGACCCAGAGAGATTTTCAAAAAAGCGTAAGAAATTATATAATATCATATGCTTGTTGAAGTAACAAAAGTTACATATTCACTTTTTATGCAATCCTGGTGCATCTAGCTCCCGGAGCCAAGCTAACTCGGAGCTGCTAACAAACCCAGTGATTCCAGAGGTAATCCAGTTCCCTGGATTAGCCAGAGCCCTTGCCACGTCGACTGGAAGCTGCTAACTCTGTTCATGCTAGGCAACCCTAGGAGGCAGCAGAGTAAACTCTTGGGTGGGCTGCAAGCCATACAGAAGTTTCCTTGCTGTGCAAGCTGCAAGCTCCTAGAGTTCTCTGGCCAACATAACCTGTGCTTCCGGAGCTAATGGCTTCCGAAATGAGCTACCAGGAGCAAGCAAGCAAGCTTCTCACCACCTGCCACAGCTCACCAAGGGTTCTTGCTTGGTCTTGCTTCAGCTGTGCTCTCCCTCTTGCCTGGACTAACCTATCCTCAGGGTATTGGCTTCTCATTTAATCTGTTTGATCTGTTCCAAACAGGAACAACATTTTAAAGAAGACACAATCAAACCTAGTCCCCTAGTTGGGGATGAGCTCCTCTGGGATTCGTTTCAATTGTGACTATCTTTCTTTCATGTTCGCAGGCATCTTTTTTCTCTAAGGTTTTGCAGTTTCCACTAGTCCTCTCTGATATGCGACCTCAACATATGCATTTAAAATAATTCTGAAATTTAGCTTTTCGTAATGTAGCTTGTCCTGCCACCTTCTAACAGTCTGTAGCTGAGTTTATTCACTTCAAACCGGGTGATGAAATCATTTGCATTTGTTTAACATTTGGTTTTAAAAAACATTTAAAAAGTTGGCTTCAAAGCTGCTCAACAACCGACTGCTTTTAGAAATGTGGTTACCCTTGGTGATCAGTATTCTACCCAAATATCCAGTTAATTTGGCGAACAGGAAGCGTAAAAGTAAACAAACAAGTTTATCATGGAAAATTGTTTTTTTCATGAAGATTGTTAAGGCTGCTGAGGGTCACTGCTATATCTGGACCTGAGCAGTGAACCCATGCTGGGGAGGCCTGGCAGTCAAAAGAGCCCCACTCCAAAATAAACACATGGTTACACTGAAATGATCCAAACAGGAACACTAATCCATCCGAGCCAGCCTTCATTAAAGTGGTCCACCCAAGCTCTAATTATAGGATTAGAGGGCAGCCAGCGGGACACAGCAAAGGCCTCTGGTTGGATGCAGGAGCCCAAAAACACACTGATCACTGTACCTTGTGACCCAGGTATCCACCCATGAGCACGCACTCAACCATGCCTTAACCTAAAACACTCATTTACACAGAGCCCATTTTTGGGTCCCTCTCTACTGGATGTTATACACATTTCTCAAAGTCTGAACTCACACAAATCAAATAAGACACACACCTGGGTAAGTATAGTGCTGACCATGCGCCTCCTAAACAGACTTAAAAATAACCCTTAGGTGGAGCAGAAGGGAGAGTCAGCCACTCTGTCTGATAGCAGAGGCAGAACAGGGTCAGGGGAGTCTTCTCAATAACACCTTATTATAGACACAGACAGTCTGGGATTTTAAGATGTTGTAAGTGGTGACCCTGGAGCGGCTGCACCACCACGCAAAAGAGGAAAAGTGCCTCCTTCCTTTGCTCCTTTCTGGATTTTCGGTGAAGTCAGCTGGCGGAGCGCTGTTCCGTCTTGTTTTTCTGGTCACTCATTCACAGCGTTGAGGCTGCAAATGCAGACTTCACGTGAACAGTTCAAAGTTCAGCTCACACAGATTAAAATTGAATTAGTTCAGGTTCATAGGTCACCATTAAAAGTTCTGAAAAGGCAAATAGTTCACGTTCTTTTCTCACTTCTTTTATGAGCTCCTCTGAGCTGCTCTCTTTTTATGGCACATTGAGTTATGAATTTGGAACATGGGGCACCATGCCCACCTGAGCAGATACAAGCACATTTCTGCAAATATCTATTTTGTTACAAACTCAATGTCAAACTGCTAAAGAGCAGACTTTTTTTGTTCTTAACCTACTTTATATAAACGAGTTTAACACGATTGTGTATGTTAAACCTCACAGCAAGAGGGTCCCTGGTTTTGAATCTCAGCTGGGGCATTTCTGGGTGGAGTTTGCATGTTCATGTGCCGGCTCTCTCCTAGTGCTCTGGGTTCCTCTCATTGTCCAAAAATAAGCTTGTAAGGCTAGTTGGTCATTCTAAAGATGCTTTAGGAGTGAGTGTTAGCGTGGTTGTTTGTCTTGTTTTTTCTTTGTAATGGCTCTGTGGTGGACTGACGACCTCTGATGGACCCTTGCTTTTGTTTTGGTACTCCAGTTTTTCAGTTAAAAACCTAATTTTTTAAAAACTTTGCAGAAAAAATGAATGCCCCGTAAATGTACTTGTATTAATGCATGCATGTGAAAGACTGTTCATCCCTCAGTGCTTGGATGAGTAAATGAGCTTCAGGACGACTGATTTTACTTAAGTTGATTTCAATAGGTTGCAGAAGTAAAGACAAAACTTTCTTGAACTTTTAATTTGAGTAAGCATTGGGTATTTTTGGCCCACTGGTTGCATGAGAGTAGGGACGATTCAGTCAGTTGCTTCAACGCCCATTTAATGGATTGGCATACAATGTTTTTCATACAGTCGTAGTCCAAAGAGGATTTATCCTGAGGGCTTTTACTATGAACTTTGATGACCGTACATGGTACAGAAATTCAGCATGAATTATGATACTTATGGTGACTGATCCCTTTACTCCATCCTGTACCATCACCCAGTCCTTCATCAGATATCAGCTAAATACTTGACATTTTGATAAGCCTCAAGCTTCTAACTGTCCTACAGCTTTTAAAACTAAATATTATCGTGCAAATGTGTTTTGATGAACACACTGATTTGAACACTCAGTTTATTTTAGTCTATCAGTTTATGTAGGACACTTTAAATATATATATATATATGTATATGGAGCTAAATAAGATTTACATGGCACAGTACTGTACAAAAGTATTGAGCAACCCCTCAGGTCTTTATATAATTCCGGGTAAAACAGAAAAAAGGTGCAGTGATTTAATTAAACATGCAAATGTACAAGGAAATATAGTATATAAGATTAAAAAAAAAGGTTTATGCAGTTCTAATGAGCTTGAAAGTCAACATTTGGTAAGGTCTCTTTTATTCTTCAACACAGCCTGAACCCTCTTAGGCAAGCTGCCTTGTAATTTCTTTAAGTAGTCTTCAGGAATATTCAGGAAATTGGATATTGGCTGTCTTTTTTTCCGTTCTCAGTCAAGATGATCCCACACTGTTTCAATAATGTTGAGATCTGGGCTCTGGGGAGGATTCATCACTCCATAAGACCTGCTGCCACTGATTGTCGGTCCAGCTCTCGCACCATTTGGCATAGCTCAGCCTTTTCTCTCTGTTTCCCTTCCTTAAGAATGGCTCCTTGACAGCCGCCCTTCCACGGAGACCATTTCTGATGAGGCTTCAGTGAACAGTAGATGGATCAACTGAGAGCCAGATCCCCCAGGTCCTGTGTCAGGTCTTTGCTGTAGTTTTTCCCAATATCTTAAAGACATCACTCTAAGATACTGTTAATCTGTCATCTTTTCTTTTCTTTCTTCTTTTTCTGCACGTCCAATTTCCTTGAATTCTTAAAAGACACACTGTATCATGCGGAGATATACCAGGTTATGAGCTAATAGTTCTTTGGGAATAACCATGATGGTGCAAACAACTTATTCACGTCTGTCCAACTGTGTTATTTTTCATAGACGCAACAAAAGAAAAAGGAACAAATTATGTGTTTCTGCGACAGGCTGCTAGTTACAAAGAGCATATAGACACTATTTAAAAAGAGGCTTCTTGCAAAATTGTCTGTACGTGTAGACAAGACGCTGGTTCATTTAATGAGTTAAGTACCTTTTTTATGCTTGAATGATTCATAGGTCAGTGTTAAGTGGTTTAACAAACCAAAAAACATTTAAAAAAATAGTCATGCACAAGGGCTGCACTGGCAGCTGGTACTGGTAGCAATCTGGCACAGGATTTTCCTTTGGGATTAATAAAGTTTTATCTTATCTTATCTTAACTTATCTTACTGAAAACAAGTGAAAAAGCAGCCTATTTCCAAAAAAAAAACTCTGGAAGACCTTCAGAAAGCCTGGAGAATTATTACTATTACTATTATTACTATTACTATTACTAAAACCCCTTTGAAAAAGTACAAGATAGTCTGGTTGCTTGGAAGCAAAATATATAAAGATATGAAGCGTGGCTCAAGATTTCTTGCGTTGTACAGTTGTTACTTAAAATATGGGCTACAGATAGCTTTGGGTTTGAGTCCACTGATTGTTACTGATGAAAATGAAACAGTCCACTTTAATTTGTCATAATCATTTATCTCTGGAATTAGTTTTGCATTTTGTAGATACACTAAGACTCGTGTAGAGGTGCAGATTACTAAAAAGCTCCCAGGATGTGCTTTCTAAAGCCCTCAGGCATCATCTTAAAGAACAATGAATTCTCTCTGAATATTGCATTTTTTTTCCAAATGAGATGCCAATTCTTTTTTTTTTCCAGCAGTTTTCATCCCTCTGCAAGTCAGAACAAAGTGGTGAAGACAAAGAGAACACACATCTCTCTCATACATGCCTAATATGCAATCAAGCAGAATGTCAAGCTTGATTTGTGCTGACACCCATAAGTAATAGTTGTGTAAACAAAAGGCGCATCTTTCATTCAAATATCATAAGGAAATAGATTAAAATGAATAATAAAAGGGTACAAACAGTACCAATATCTGAAGTGTATTGAAAGTGAAAGAAGAGCCGCCCCGGGAGTGAGCTGTACAGAAAACTGTCTGATGAGGCCTCCTACAACTATGGATGTTTTTACAGAAGTGCTTATTATGCCAGTTTATATGTGTATGCCTTCACACATCTGGCTCCTAAACTGAACAGCTGTGGGTGGAGATAAGGAGGGGCTGTGAGGGGAAGAGAAGAGGAGAAGGTGGGTCGAGGAGAAGGAGGAGCAGCGAGAATAGCACCAGGCTTATTGGGGCCAACAGAGGGCATTGTTATCTGTAATATCCATTCAAATGTGCCGTATCAGATGCAGTGAGTGCGGCACTGTTCATGGATGGAAATTAGTCTTGTTCCCCACTCAGACCCGGTCACACCGAGGGCAGATTCAGACAAATGAATTTACGCAGGCAATGCACATGGAACACTGATGAAACAGAGGGCTGTATGAATGGCAGAAACACAGCAGAGAGATGTGTGTGTGTGTGTGTGTGTGTGTGTGTGTGTGTGTGTGTGTGTGAGGATGCCTCACTTTTGTCCTTATAACACTAAACAACAGTCAGCATTTTATTTGCAGACAGCTTCAGGGTGACTTTCACATTTCATTTGAACACGGCTCATTTCAAGCCTTTTATAGTTTGTGTAATGCTGCCATGGTTACACCTGACACAAAAATGAATGGTAACCATCGATTTAACAGCTGAAACTAATCCCAGCTGACTAGCTGTAGACTGCTCTTACAATACAGAATACAGACACAACCTCTAATGGCGCATTGGCCTTAATTTGATACACTTCGGCCGGCAACAGGAAGTTAGTGCGAGTCATAATCCAACAGGGTTTAAAAGCACTGAGCTGTCACAACAGAATAGATTAAAGTAGTTTAAAACACTATGAATTCAACCTAAATAACTAAAACAGAATTTTAAAAAAAATCTGTGAAATTAACAAGAACAGAAAAATAATTCAATGCAAACCTATATGGGATTGTCTTGATTTAAATTGCTGACATCACATTTATTAAACTTGAACCACCTCTCACCTTAATCTCTTTGGCAGGCTTTGTACAGTAGCCGAGCTCACCCTTCACTGTCACAGTGTGGTTGGAACTCGGATTGGGCTTGCTATCATCTGTACTATCTCTCTGTGAGAGTAGAGGACATAAATCTTGTGTATGTATGACCTGAGCTTAACTCAGCTATCTGTTAGGATTCCCCGTCCTCTAGCTCCTTCTGATCTTGTCAGTGGCAAAGTCCAGGTGCTTCTAATATTGTTGCTCAATCGCTCTGTGGCCTGTTGAAAAGGCTCGGTCATAGAAAGTACGAGTGTTCTGGGGGAAAGCTGAAATTTGACACTGGAAATCCCAGAGCCGGGCTCTTTTGTCTGTGGATTTGTTGTTTTTCTTGAGTTGTGCTTTGTAGTGATAGCTTCCATTTCAGCCCTGTAATAGAGCACAATCATTCGTTTACTGTCACAAATTGCAAATTTCAAAACGGTCCACTTCCATTTGCACAGCTGGTACACTAATAGCTCATGAAGGCACGTGAAATAAGTAAAACAATGTATTGGTATAATAGTCCTGAGACAATCAAACGGACCTCCTGATTCCTCCTGAAAGGCTCAGCTGCAATTGCACAAGACAGGCCTTGTAAGGAACCACTGACCCATCGACTGCTGTGATCCATGTCTGACTGACATCAATACACATTCATCTCTGCTTGTTTCACCTCAGGCTAGTAGGCCACAGGCTACAGTGGTTGGCATGAAATCTGGACCAACAACAGGCATCACTTTGTCTTCCACCCTCACGCTATCGCTGATATCAAACACCAGAGGTAGCGATCCGATGGACCTTTTGCTTTGTTGTGAATTAGTCACTGTTAAAGAGCCCTGAAATGTCAATGTTCAGTATGTGCTGTATGAACACCCTCCATTACCCACTAATTTAGGGGAAAAGGGGGATACTTTGAAATACTGTCCTTTTATCCTTTTATAGACAATGCAGTGGAACCTGTTTGATAAATCCATTACTCGACACCTGATTCCTCATAGTGTACACGCACTTAATCTAGTCTTAGATTAGAAAAGACCACTATGCTGATGTTTTAATTTAGCCTCTGTGGCAGTTTCATTAATACATTTGAGGCTAATGTTTCGTTCCACTGACTAAATCCCTCCACAAAAGCCATTTTAAACCATCGTCAATTTTATAAATCTGTATTAGTACAACACCAACTGCCATCTCCCACCTCCCTTCTTCTTCTCTTTTCAATTACTAAGGTAATCACAGGCAGCATTATCAGCCACTCCTACACCTATAGTGAACATACTGCCATGTGAAAAGAAAGTACACTGTCCTTAGAGAAGGTTTTACGTATCAGGACATAATAAAAAGTCATCTGGTCCTTCGGAGGTCTTAAAATTAGGTAAGAAGAACAATAACACATGACTTATTACTCTGTGTCATTACTTATTTAATAAAACTAAGCCAAAATACAGAAGCAGTGTGTGGAAAAACTAATTACACTTCATGACTCAATAGGTTGTAGAACCACCTTCAGCAGCAACACCTTGAAGAAATAATTTCTCTTCTTTACAGCAGTTCTTTGAGGTTTGTACACAGCAAGGTTTTTTTTTCACAACTGCATAAAATACGAGTGGTTTTATGACACTATCTATTCTGTTTATTTACAACCTCTATGAGGCATGGATGCACCCATAATGCTCTGCCACTTAGTCGTGAAAAAGAAATATTCGTCTGCTGAGTGGAAATGGGAGTTCCACAAGACTCTCCGTGCTGTTTATTTAGCAAATGTATATTGAAATTCTGAATTCAGATTATTACTCCACGCTGCTTAAGTCACGTCTGCCTTCAGAAAGCAGCGCTGAAAGGTGCTTTGTGGTTTTCATTTCATGCAGCCTTTGAACATTATTGAAGATGCGATTGCTGCTGAGTGGCAGCAACGCAGGATGGAACTGGATCCTCAGACTGATGAGCGGTCTAATAGGCCTGTCTAATGTATCATCGATGGATTGAGTGCCAACTCGGAGGAGACATTTCAGAGGGATTCCAGCAGATGGATTTCATGGGGGGCGCTTAGTTGCTGCGTCTGAGCCAGAGTGGATATTGGCCAGTAGAAAGACGCCCTCTTCTTGCGCTGCCGGGATGTGCAAGAATGATTCATTCCGAGAGGAACACAGACAAGCAGTTATGCGCTCCACTATCCCTCTCTCTCACTCTCCTCAGCCAATCTGCGCACGGTGACGCTGCGCAAAAGGCAGGATCTAGTCTTGGCTTCATCATCATATTTAACACACCCACCCAGATTCTCACATGCTACAAGGGGTTCATTCTCTTATCCAGCTGTACTCCCTGAGGTTGGCCGGCACTGCTACCTGTGCAAATTGCTCAGTTGGCACATCTTCGGTGATTTATCAGGACCCGATGTGACAAAGTAACTCGTCCTGGATCGCTGTGGTGTGTGTTTGAACAAATACTTCCTCCTGGGGACTTTCCCTAAAAACACTGAAATGTGACGAGCTGCACTTCTCGTGTATTTTTCTCGAGCCGACGTCTTGGCTGACGCGCACGGGATCGAGCCTGGACGGCGCTGGCAGATCTCTTAACGCGCGTCAGGAGGATCGTATTCTTGTATCACAGCTGCTCCTGGGTCATACTCACTTCTCTGTTGGTCCCTGCGCCTTCAGAAATATTTGGCGGCCGAGAGGAAAGGGCCAGTGTGAGGAGGATGAAGCTTGCGCAAGTCACCCGTTGGTCTGAACCGACTCGACCTGTTTTACCTGGACTCTTGCGGAAGACTTTGCGCCCCTGAAATCTCACCTTAAAAACACTCGCGACTCACGCAGCACTCTGATGTTGAAAACACTAAGGTTGAACGCTGAATCCTTTACTCAAGACGGCAAGTGAGGATGGCTCCTACTTGTTTAATGTATATTTCATTAGATTGGCGTCCAGTCTAATAAACATCATCAGCGATGTAGTCAGCTTGTTCATCTGCGTGCTCATAATTTGCAGTAAATACTCACATCTGCTCAAAAGGGAGACCATGAAGATGATCCTCTTGCGCAAATTTCGGGTTCTGATCCTCATGGTGTTCCTCGTTGCATGCTCGATGCACATAATGATAGACTTGCTGCCCAAGCTGGAGAGGCACGGCAACAGCGGCTGCTCCTGCTCCCACACACCGAGCGAGGAGCCTCAGAGCTGGGGGAAGCAGGGCTGGCCTAACAAGCACACTCTGCGGATCCTCCAGGACTTCAGCAACGAGCCCAGCTCAAATGTGTCCTCCCACTCTCTGGAAAGGATCCCGGTCCCAGGCGACAAAACGCAGGCTCTCCGGAGGCTTGAGCATCAACGTGCCGACAGGAAGAGGCAGTTTATGCAGGACGCCACAGTGACGAAGAAGATGCCGGTTAAGGGTTCAAAGCTGTCGGCTCTCTTTGACCATCCCTTATATAAAAGATCCCTGCCGCCTCTGACGGACGAGGACACCCTGTTCAACGTAAACACGGACATCAGATTTGACCCCAAAGCAGCTGAGGATCAGGCATGGTAAAGTGTTTTGCTGTAGTGAAAGCAAACCTGAGGCAAATGTCACAGTCAGCCTCAGATTCTAGTTTCTCATGTGCAATCATCTTAATGTCATCCTTCATCTGTTGCCCTGTCTTTGTTGAGCAACACCTGTCGATCCCCCAAACCTGAAATTCCTTTCTCTCCCTCTCCTTTCTCCCTCTTCATCCTCTCATCCAGGACAGGGGAGGGCAACGTGGGTGAGTTCAGCCCGACAGGGATGCTGACGGCCGATTCCTACCCCAACTGGCTCCGCTTTCACATTGGGATTAATCGATACGAGCTGTTCTCCAGACACAACCCAGTCATCGATGCTCTCCTGAAGGACCTGCTGACCCAGAGGATCACCAGCGTCGGTGAGTCATAAAAATCGACACAGCGGGATAACTTGATGGCAACCCAGTCCGAGGTCTTCAGCGCACAGATGGAGGATCAGAAAATGCACTCTGCTCTGAGGAGCTGCACTTATTTTGGGCTGACTCAAGTCACCATTTTGGCTTGTTTTGATTTGTAACAATGATCAAAATTCAGCACATGTATAAAAATGTAAATGTAATCAGAAAAGCCCCCAAAACATTGTCAGAGTGCTCAACAGCAAACATAAGCTTTCATAAGGCTCCTATCACTGCATAACTAAATGAAAAATCAGCCTTTCTTTTTTAACTGAATTTACATTTGTTTTCCGTTTCTGCAGGTTGAGCCTTTATACTGTGAGGTGAAAGGGCTGACTGGGCTCTATCGCAAATGTTTAATCAGTTGGACTAACCAGAATTCATCACACAAAGCTGCCTAAATGATCACAAGTAGCCCAATTTGGTAACGCTGACTGTCAGTGTATCGTAATCCAAAGCTGAATGTTTCCCTCAACATTCTTCACAGGATCTGTTGGTTAAGAGTCAGAGGAGGGGCGGCTAACCAACTGACAAGTGTGCTGTGCGCTGACGCACCCTCACACGAACACACAAGTATGTGTGAAGATTGAAGTAAGCTGCATCGTGCAACTCCATCTGATCAGCCTGCACACTCCTGCCTTTACAAGGCCGGCTGGATGATAAAACATCCCAATCCTCCCTCACGCATTTCCACAAAGCGTCACAGAGGGACGCATCAAGCCCCAGAGAACACCTGGCCTCGATGCAAATCACATAGCTACCTTGCACTATAATTCAAATCAAGTGCTGTGGCTTTTTAAGCACTATAAATTTGGCTTTCTACAGAGAACCATAAAGACTTTTCTGAGAATGCAAGCACATGCAGGTGGTGACCCATGCTCGCATGGGCTGTTAAACTGAATCAATTTCTGCTTTTAAAAAAAAAGGGGAAAAAAAGGGATTGTCTTCCCTTTTGGCTGTGTCCAGCTGACACATTCCAAAAGTGCTTGTCAACTCAAGGTCGCCCGTATTGGGCTTGCTGTAGACAAGGATTCCAGATTTCAGAGGTTATCTACCTGTGACAAAACTGCAGCTGGCCTATAGCAGAGAATAAATGCTTGTCTAAGAGTAGGATTGTCTGTTTAAAATTGAATATACCTGCTTGTTTAACAGTGGAAAAATATACTTTTTTCTCTTTCTAGTCAAGGAGTTGACTTATATTCTAAGATTTTCTCCCTCTTCCTTTCTGCCTGTCAGCCTGGGTGGATAGGGAAAGGAGTTCTCAGCATCTCTTGCCAGCTAACTACATGGTGGCTCAGTAATTACAGAGTCTTAACACAGGCCTGGGGCAGAATACCAATAGAAGCCAGCAGCAGTTGTCTATTATCTAAACTTAAGGATAGGAATGCTAGGATGTATTACAGATTAAAACCTCATCTCAGCGCCCTTCGTGAGTGTAGACATGGCGTGCAAAAGCAGCAGATATGATAAATGTTGTTGTAGGTGACTGGAACAATCTGTGACTTTGACAGTGAGAGTGCACAACTCCAAGCAGAGCCTGAGGTAATAGCTTCTGCAACAACAAGTCACAATGAATATGGGTAGTTTACTGTATGTGGGCTAGAATAAAACGTTATCATCATGGCCCCTGCATGCACAAGTTCCCAACAATTACAGTTGAAGTTGCCTTTATTTAAAAGGTCTCAAACCTCTACATGAACATGCAAAACTTTGCTCAGCAGCATGTGAGGCCAGACGGACATTGATCTGTTCACGCCTTGTTTTTTTTTTCAACCTGTACACAGTTTGCTTTTTTTCCGTGTGGGTTCCCATATGTAAAAATAATTGAAAACATTGATTGAGAAGTCTGTTCCCTGTCAAAATGCCACCAAAACACAGCAGCCAATCGATCAGCACAGAGGCAACGTGCACAGTGGCTGTTTTTTTTCTTCCTGCGAAATTCAGCCTTTCGCCCCAGCACCCAGCCCAGTCCCAGGAGTGCCTTTAGACTGCATTATCATGTTGAAAAAGGGAGAAAACATGAAGGATAGAGGGATGTATAAAAAACAAAAAAAGACAGACACAGAGAAAAAAAGAGATAGGCCCTCCAGAGAAAACAGGGAGAAAGTAAACAGCAGAGGAACAGAGAGCGAGCACTGGCTGTCCTTCACCGAACCCTCACTATCATTTCTCATCAAACAAACACCGTGGCATCAGATCTCAGTCTTTTCAGAGCTCAAGCACATATAATTGCACGCCACTGCACAAATGGAGGCTTGCATATACAACAGTGTATGTCACTAATATGAGAGGAAATTGTTGTTGGATGTGCCATGATTTATTTGTTGAATTGCAGTCAAATCAGTGTTTATGAGACCGTAATACATAAACTGAAAAACCCGAATGTTGTGAAAAAAAGAAGCAGATTTCCTGTTTAACTTGTGAAAAAAATGTATGTTTGTGCTAGTATGTGTTGATTAATTAGACAATCAATTAAAGAATAACTGAACGTGGATTTGTCAATGTAAAGAGATGCCTTTCATGATAATGACAATGTTCTGTAACAGTCAGGAGTGTAGTTAACATAACAAGCTAAATATGAGTCCACGGACATAAAACCTACTCACAGCTGCTGCACAGTCAAATGTGCTGAGCTGCAAACTTGGGTGGGCAAAAATGGGAAGAGAGAATTAATTATTTTTTTCACTATTTGATTTCAGTTTTGGAGTATTCTTAAACACTGACCTCCATGAAAATCAAGGTTTTAACCGTGTTAGAATGTCCATCACAAGCAATGAATACTCTGGGTAAACATTTAGCCTTTAACCTGCAGCTTACTAATGACGGTCTCAAAATCAGACATTCATACATCCAGGGTTTCGTTCACTGGAAACCGAAAGAAACTAATTCTGTCAATATGTGCGGCTGTTGCTGACTTGTTAGAGCTTGTTCTGGGAACAAGCTTTTATTTAACGTTAGCATTTAGCAGCACACTGTAGCTGTGTGTAATGGCTCATTTCATTGATCTGATAATAATTTGTGATGTTTACTTAGACTTTGGGAGAAACCTTAAACGTAAATCTATGAAAAATAAATTCTTTATTCAGGGCCTCTTTGCTGCATTTCATACCGTTGACAACAACATAATCCTCTGCAGACTAGCAAACTGGGTGGGACTTTTGCCACAACACTTTTTGTATTTAGAAGACAGAGACTTCTTTGTGTTAATAGGTAATCACTCATGCGAGTGGACAAAAATACCATGGGGAGTTGGTTAGAATCTGGGGATTGTTCTATTCAACATCTATTTATTAAAAAACTAATGTTTCGAGAGTGATTAAGAAAAGCTGGTCCACGCACACATCTTTTATAAACTGAATCCCTGTATTTACTGGTCTGCCCATAACATTGGTCAGACAATTGCAGCTGATTCAGAACACTGCTGCTTGAGCCCTCACTAAGACCAAACAACTGAATCCCATCATACCAAGTTTGACGTCAATAAACTGGCTTCATGTCTGTAAACAGTTGGAGGCCAAAATTCCCTTCAGATCTTCTGATATGTTATGAACCTTCCAGGCATTTTAGGTCAAATGGAACAGGTTTTTTTTCTGTAATTAGAGTGGGGAAGCTTCTTTCAGATTTTATGCACCATATACTGTAATTATAACTTCTGTCAGCTTATGTAAAGTTCATTGTGGTGTTTTCTGTTTGATTCCAACAGCAATGAAGTCTGGAGGCACCCAGCTGAAGCTCATCATGACTTTTCAGAACTATGGCCAGGCACTGTTCAAACCCATGAAGTAAGTTGTTCTGCTTTTCAGCACAAATGCATTTTGTGTGTAGTGTGCTGAAATACAGTTCTCGCGAACCCTACTTTTACTCCATTTAAATACACATCTCTCCCCTGCTCTACCATGCAGGAAGTTCAGTGTCAAGTCCATTCTCTTTAAGAAAAGCCATTCTTGAGTGCCATGTCAGCGTAAAACACCAACTAAGCAGCTTTCTACCTTGACCGACTTCCTTTTTTTTTTTTGCATCTCACCACCCACTCATTCTCTTCACAACATCAATCTCATTTCCTCCTTCGCTTCTCTGGCAATATCAAATTGCTTTCATTTCAGCACAACCTTGATATTTGATTGAAGGCCGACATCATTCCGCTGTGTCATAGCCAAATGTTAAATCGGCATTTCACCCCATGGGGCTTTCAGGTGACACATCGTATTCTTTTGTGGCTATGTTAGAGGTCCTTTTCCCTCAGGCGTCACTGGTTTTGTCATTTTATTACTGATTTATCAGAGAAGTTTTGTTCTTTGATAATGTCACACAATCTTGTCAGCTATGACGTCTTTTTCTGATGCTGATATGTTTAGCAATTTTATTGAATGTTAGCTGCTTGTCTGTAACACAGTCATTAACTTTAAGCTTGGCTTACAGCACAGCTCTAGGAATGGCAATGATGGCTGGATATCTCTTTTGGTGTAGGATTAGAGTTAGAGGATGAGGAGAATGAGCTGGAGGATGTTAAGGATACAGATATCTATGGGACCCAGAGGTTGAATACTAATGACATAAGTGATCCATGGACTTATCATACAGTGCCAACAGCATGTCAAAATGTTCATTTATTCATTGAAATATCTTAACACATTCTAAATGACTTAGAACATTCACAGTGCCCATAGGAGAAATCCCAATGATTTGGTTGATTACATGACTTTCCCGCCAGTGGACATTCATAGTTAAGTATTGGATGGATTGCTATGAATTTTCCACAGATATTCATGTCCCTTTAAAGATGAATTTCCTTCACTTTAGTACTTTTAGTTCCTTTTTTAGATAGATCCCATTACGCTGGTATCAGCATGTTAATGCTTAAATAACTGAACAAAACTTCTTTGTGTTATCAATTTAAGTTCTGAGTTTCAAGTATTAATATAATTAATATAATAATATAATGTAACAGCCACAATGGTTTGTGGACTGCCATCAAGCTGGGATTTTGGCCATTGCGATCGTGTTTTTTTGGACCAAGAAGTGACTATATTTAGCAAGAAGAGCAAAGTTTTTTGCTAATGGTAGCCCTTACTAATTAATGTGTTTAGCAAAGCCGATAATTCTCAATTATTTATGTCAATTGGCAGGGCTCTCAAGCTTTGACTTCAACTTGGCACGAGAGTTTTACACTGTACCTTCATGGCCATGTTTTTGGTGCAGAAAGACACTTATACAATCTTCCAAAAAAGCTGACAATACACTGTGCATTGATCGATTGCTAATTGGTTGAAAATTAGCTCAAGCTAGCTAGATCTGTCAGATGTTGATTGATTACATAACAAACAGGACCAAGTGCAAAACATGATAAATGGCAAAGAAGCTCAGGTTAAAAGTACATCAGACGGGGAGGTCGGTGGCGTAGTGGGTTAAGCAGCCGCCCCATGTACAGAGGCTTAGTCCTCGATGCAGCTGGCCCCGATTCGACTCCCGCACCGAGCGGCCCTTTGCTGTGTGTCTTCCCCATTTCTCTGCCCCCTGCTTCCTGTCTCTCTCACACTGTCCTATCATTAAAGGCATAAAAAGCCCAAAAAAAAAAGTACATCAGACAATCTTTATTATCTTAACACTTATTTTCGCACCATCACAAAGTAGATCTTTGTTCACTTTGACTTCTGTCTTTTCCACAGCAGAGTAAATCTAAAGGACCAACAACAGCACTAACATAACTAAGAGCTAAGAGAGAGGCAGAGTTACTAAGAGTAGAGGCAGGGTGAGATTTTTGTCACTAGTTGCTGTTTGCAAAAAAAGTTCCTGAAGGGCTCTGAAAAAAAAAACGAAAGTGTGGCGTGAGACCACGTGAAATGTGTGAATTTTGAGACGCTCACGCTCAGTGCGTGAGATCGGAGAGCCCTGTTATCTGAGATAATTGTCTCCCCTTCTCTGGTTGAAATGCAAAAAAAAAACATACACGACAAAGAATTTGCTAGAAAATGAAAGAGTAGAAATCAGGGTAGAAAAAAAATAAACTATGATGGAAAAAGCTTCTCACTCAGGTAGTCAACTGGCCTCATATTTTGGTCACATGATGTTGCTGAACCCCTACAGTTTTTTACAGTAGGTCATACACATAATGGGTGCCACACTTCATCTGCAAATCCAGTTTGTTGCCAGCTGAAATATTAACCAGTGTAGTATTTTTCCCGTGGGAGGCTTTTACCTAGCCTGGGTGCCAGCCGAACTTAGCCCCGCCCATAAAAGTTTTGGTCGGGAAGTTCGGTCTGGCTCTGCTCAGTTGGGAAATCATTATGCCCGACCAAGAATTGGTCGGACCAATCAGATTGCCAGGGCGGGCTTTATACGATGATGGACAGATGATCAACAGGGACATTATCGACTACGTCACTAAAGAGCTGAACACGGCTGCCGCTGGAGAGCTAGGGCGTGTAGATTCTGCCATCGAGTCTGTTCTACAGGATCTCCACATTGCATTCATTTTGAAAGACGAACAGAGGAACGCGATAAAGGCTTTTATCGATAGAAAAGATGTTTTTGCCGTCGTTCCTACAACAAGTGTGTGTCGCTTAAGCTACGTCACATACTACGTTGCTCTGATTGGTTATAGGTCTATCCAATTGAGCGAAGAGGCATTTTTTCTCCTGGTTCGGTTGAAACACGCCCCATACTCAAATCTCTATTGAGCGGTATCAGACTCACATTCTGACTAGAATCGTGAGTATGACGTAGTCAGGCTAGCTTTTACCTATTTGTCTGGTTAAATCCAGGTGGTGACTTTTTTTTTGGCCAGGCCGTCTATTTGGTCATTATTTTTTCCTTGGCTATCATCTACAGTGGTGGAAGAAATAATTCAGGGAGCTTTAGGATTCAACTCCAAAGCCCAAATTCCTTGCCTCATCTCCTCCTAATCCTGCTCCAGTTGAGAACCAGTGAATGACAGCACAACATATCATTAATGTCACACACAGAAAAGAGGAGAACAGTGACAGTGAAAGAACACCCTAGGATTACCTCCACACTCCCTGTAATACACCTTGGCTTAAGGATATTAGTCTACCCGCTGGTAAAATTGCTCCACTGCTGCATTCTGTGAACTACTTGATTAATTCACATTTCTTTTGTCCGTGCTGTCATATTTAGACAATAACGCAACTCAAGAGAAGTGTTCTTTGCTCCTAATCCCACCTTGATTGGTGGATTTAAATGTCACCCGTCCTTTGCTATGGTGATTGTAATTTAATTGTGGGTTAATGGTTCTTTACACAGGCTGTTTTCTATCCCCTGCAAGTCAGCATGTAGAGTGGGGTTAAGCCTGTGGATGATAGGTAGGAGGGAGGGCGGAGAAGCTGTTCAGAGACTTAGTAATTACTGTTTCAATCATACCACACTAAGTCAGGCCAGACGCAACAAGCCTGAAATCATCCTGACAGGCCGGGAAGAGCTGAGATGAGAATGAGGTGAGAGGAGGGAAGGGGTGGGAGAGAGGAGAGGAAAGGGGGGAGGATTGCGAAAGGCAGGGGTTAAGGAAGAGAGACAGATGAGGAGACGTGGGCAGATAGTGTTGTAAATGCAAGCACAGAATCCAGATTATCACTGCCTCAGATGTTGAACCAAGGCCGAAATGTGAGATGACATTTTCCAAGAAAAGCACGGGGCTGCGGTTTCGTTTTGGTGTTTTGGTTGTCAGAGCTGCCATGGTGTTTGATAATCCTGAAAAAAATTGGCAAGAGCTAGAATCCAATTGACTTAAAGAAGAAGGACAACCCTCGCTGACATATGTGAGCGTGCTTGTATCTGCGTCTGTGAGCTCATTTTGACAGCAGTTAAGGTCTCGACAGATTTGGATTTGTGCGTTTTCAGTACATACATCTTTTTCCTTGCAAGACCCACACATACCAACATTCACTCAAACCCACATCCACTTAACACCCAACATGATCTCCTTGTTCCCAAATCTGCTGGTGTGTTTCCACATAGTGCATCAAAGAGACAGAGGCTTTCAGATCAAAGACTTCTCTGCCTGTACACTTCTGTTCAGCTCCTCTCGAGTCTAATGCAAATGTGCGCCAGGCAATCAGGCTGCGAAGACGGGCAGGCATGCATGCCGTGTCTCTGTAACGATCAACCCTCCAACCATCCACAGCCATGCAAACCTGCGCTCTCGCTGCCCCTCTCAGTTAGATTATCGGCTCCTCTGTCTTTTTCTCATTCTTGGTATTCTCCATCATTCCTCTTTTACAGGCTTTCAGTATTGATCCTTTGATCATTCTTTTCTTTTTTTTTATTCCCTAAGAGAGAAAGAAAACGATCAGATGCTATAGCCAGTACTTCTGCTTTGTGGTGGCAGAGTTATTCTCTCTTTTGGGCAAGCAAAATGCACCTTGGTATGATTTCACTGCAAATGTGACAGAGTTTTTACTGAAATCCACAAAATGGCCTACAGTGCCTGCCCACTGTGATGTAACAGAGAAGAATCACATCAGTTTGGTCCATTATTCCAGACATGAAATGAATCCAGTCTTAGACACTGAGGCAGTCTAACTTATTTAATCCCATAGGCTTGATCTGAAGTATATGTAAAGACTGCAGACTTACCTTGTAGGATTTGAGAGGCTTTATGGGATGGAAATGAAAATCCCAGCTGATGCCCTGCCCTATGTTGCTTCACAGATGAAAATATATTTTCACAACGGCTGCATTATAACCTGAATTGATGACTAAGCTCAGTTATTATTATCATCACCATCCTCTGCGCCCTGTTGTACGTGTGGTCAGGAATGAAATAACCCTGAATTACAGCATTACCATAATGTCTGCCTTTGTCTCTATGCGTAAACATTTTATGCCTTGAATTTTGAGCCAATAAGCCTTTAGAATAAAAAGTGCAGAGACAGAGAACGCTAAATGCCCAAAGTGTAAGGGTTTAGCACCACTAGAACTAAAGCTAAAAAGTCTTAGATGTACAAATATTTCACATTGTGTTTCATTGACCTTGAACTGGGAATGCCGTCACACCTGAAGTGACTGTGCAACACAACTTAAAATGAGTGTGTAGTGAATTCTAACCAGGCATGTCCGCAACACCAGCTAATAAGAAACACGTGACTGTATTTTGCTAAGATAAATGACGACAACAATATGTTCACACACAGAAGTTGGATAGATTTGTGTATGAAACTAATTCATTGACAAATAGACACGTGTACGTACACACTGTAAATCAATGTAGCCTTTGCCACTGTGCACAAGACAGTGACTAGTGACAGTGATTAGATACTGGGGTTGGAGTTATTGCGGTTCCTCCAATATTCCAGAGGGGTTAAGTCCCCCAGGGTGCATTCCATTTAAATTCCATTTGAATGGAACGCACCGTTGCTTTTCTGGAGAGGCTATAATGCTGATGGCTGAAACAAATATGTGCAGAAGGAATTATTCAATTTTTTGCTATTTATCCCTCTAGTCTGAAATCATACCTTCATTTGCGGGTTCTTTAAACAAATAGGCAAACAAAAATACAGACCGCGACTTTAAGAACTTTGGAAATTCAAATCTGATACAAGAAGAAAGGTGGCCCTAATTTTATTGTTCACAACAAAAGTTACAGCAGAGAGCTGTCCATCAACACTAAATATGTTAAGGAACTTCATGCACTCTCTGCTTCTTTCCCTTTAAAATCAGAAGGAAGCGTAGCTCCTCTTTTCATGGAAAAAAAATTGCTAATCTTCTTCTGTGACAGTGGTCATCTCTTTCCTTCAGTCCTTGTAAATATGTTGGACCAGTGTGGACATGATCCCCACCAGTCGCACGGTTGTCTGTAAAATAAAGCTAACTTTACAGTCCCCACTGGGAAATTAGTCTAAGGCGGCGTATTGCAGTTCATTGCTCAGTATAAAAGCCTACAAACACCATCATAAAAACACGAAGACCTATTAGATTATGAATAACAAAAAGACTTACATGAAAACCTAAAAGAAACATAAAAATATGCAGAGACACTAGACTACACATAAAAAACATAAAAGAAATCTCATAAAAGCACGGAGGGACTAGACTCAGGGAAACTAAGGTTCTGCTTAAGTGCGTATGTTTTACACATTACTGTATAATGCTCTAATCTTTAGCACTGGAGTTCAGCAGCTTAATGGAGCTGGAAACAAACCATATATGTGGGAAATAGGTTGTTTTGCTCTTGCTGTTTTGCCCACATGTTCTTCCTGGTGGCAGCAGGTCATATTCAGACGTTAGCAGATGTTGTGTCCCCAATTGTTTTTGTTGCGTCTTTTACAACTTTCCACTAACAGTCTCTGTATGGTTCATATTGTAATCACTAGTTACCTAACTATGCTGCACTTTTTACATGAAATGATCCTTTTATGGTTACTCTCTGCAGACAACCTCAGTGGTCTTAGAAAGTGAATGTCTCTGCTGCCAGTGTGTGTTATATAGTAATGGTTGTGGACAGCTAAGTAAGTACACGAGGACATCTGAGCCATTATTCGGTTTTTGATAACAGCTGGTTCATGGTCAATCTTTTGCAGAGGGTCAAAGACCATTTCCTGTGACATTTAGTATGAGATGGTTTCTGTCACACCACTTGATGAAGGTGTTTCTCAGAGTGGCACACAGACGGGTCTATTTCTGTGTGGAGAAGGCTCGGATTCACAGCATCAAGGGTCAGCAATTACATTTGTTCTAGTCAGAAACTGAAAATGACTACAGTTTGAAGCTGGAATGGTAGCCTCTGGCAGCCAAAACAACAACAACAACAACAACAAAAACTCCTATAGGGAGGACCAGTCCATAACAAAACACTAAATGCCTTTTAAGCCTTTTAACTCTCCATGTGCCCTCTACAATAAAAACATATGCAGGGTATACCATAAGGACCACAGGGGACCTTTGTAACAAGTACCTGTGTGTCATGTGTATAGAAATAAACATGTGCTTTATGGTGTGTTTGGGTCCCAGCTGTAGGGTTGTTATTTATGGTGCCTCGAAGCTGAGTGGCAGCATTTTAAAAACAAACCTCTTCTCTCTCTGTCTCTGTCTCCTGTTTTTCACTCTTTCTGCCATTACGACTTTGTGCTGGTTTGAACTGCAGAGGCATGATTGTAATATTTACAGAAGTATCAGTTTGAGAGCACACAAAAGCAATTTGATGATGAGCGCAAATGCTTGAAGAAGGGAGGCGTGGGAAGGACTGGTGATTGATATAATGATGGTCTTCCGCTGCTCCTTGCTTCAGCTTAATTGTATCGCTTGTCAGTCAGTCAGACCGTTTGCTCAGTGACACTCAGTGAAATCAATTTTAGCGTTCCTAGAAGCGATATCTGCTTTGTCCGCTGCCCCTCCTCACTGCACGATCCATATCTCTGCTGAGTCGGTCTGTGAGTCATTTTTGACTGACATGTTGGGCAGACATGAGACGAGAGCCACAAAATGTCACCTCGTTTGTGTCTATAACATATTGACAGTGGCACACACCACAGCCTGGGGGAAATGTCTGTGTTAAATGTGAAATATTAGTGGGAGATTGGCCGCATGTGAGAGCTGATGTAAGATCACCCAGCTGCATCTATCGTGGGAGGTGACAAGAACAAGACTGAAAGAGCTTTGTCTGAAGAAGGTGTGGACACGTCTGAAATAAAATCTCTTATTATTCTCAGCTGAAGGTGCCCAAATTTATCATCTGAGGAATCTGAGGAAAAAATAGCAGGACAGTTCAGCATCTTGTGTATCTGGATTATTAAAACAAAACAGGGCTCCGAACCGGTTCAAGGAACGAAAACGAAAATCGAAAACGAACGGAATTTTATGAGGAACGGAAACGGAAACGAAAACGAAATGGTCTTCAACTGTTCCGGAACAGAAACGTTATTCTGAAATCCACAAAACCGGTTAATAACGTTTTTTTTCGTTCTCTATATATTTTATAAAATTTCACAAAAGCGTAGCCTTTGTCAGGGGAAAAAAAAGACTACTTCCGGTTGTGCGTTCACTTCGCTGCCCGCTAGGCTCAATGCAGGCAGCTGTCACGAATCACTTCCTTATCCACTACTTAGTCTAGTTATCCACTAGTTATCCACTAGTTAAAGTTATGGTTCGGAGTAGATTCACCCTAGGGTCATTTGAACCGTGACATCCAGCCAAGTAGCCCACCCCGAAGTTTTTCCGATATTGGCCGAACATCAGCCGAGTTACTGAGTTATCCCGAATAGCTTAGTACAAGCGCTAACGGACCCTGGCAGTATCTCCAAAATTACCACACTAAAATCACATGCCATGACACCAAACTTCTACAGTAGTACAAATATGGTCTGTACTCACAAAACGATGCATTTGGAAGTTTGTACATAGTCCAGGAGTTTATTATTATCACCAACACAAGCCTGATAGCTTCTCTGCTGCGAAAGCTGCGTCGACGTCACTTCCTTGATCTGGGAGCTTCAAAGTAAGATGAGGGTTGATCTACTACTGTAGACAACAAAGCAAGGCTGCTCAATTTCTCCATTGATAAAATAAATTCACAACTCTACAACATAAAAATTCATAAAAATTCATGTAGAATATAGCATATACTTTGTTGTCTACAGTTAGTAAATCAACCCTCATCTTACATTGAAGCTCCCAGATCAAGGAAGTGACGTCGACGCAGCTTTAGCCCATCTGAATGTTTTTGGATGCTGCCGGTGATTTATTATTTTTGGGCATAGAGCTACGGTGTAAATCAAGGCCAAATACTAATGAGTACGTCTATTCTAAGGTAAAGTCCACACACGTAGACTTGATAGGCCCGCCAAACACTGCCGGAACGATAAGAACGAACGACATTTTACGTTCCGAACCGGTTCAGGAACGATATGTTGGTGGCGGAACGCAAGAACGAAAACGTTAAACATGCTTGAACCGTTCGGAACGGAACGATTGAAAAGTAATTTCGTTTTCAAGCCCTGAAACAAAATGTAACACCTCTGAGAAATAGGCTCGGTTTTTACACCCCTTTTAAAAGATGTATTTCGTTGTTTTTGCTTTTTCTCTGTAAATGTGTGCATTTGATCTCGTTGACTGTGCGACACTATATTCACAAGGTCTCCTGTGCCTCTGCTTTGACTTTGAGTGAGGAAATAAAGGGATGAACCGCCTCAGGACAAGTCAATGAGAGCACACAAAGATGAGTGCGGCTCTGTTTGGAAATAAAGGAAATTCAGAGCAGCACAGTGGCAACACTAGAGCTGGGGATATAAAGCACCACATTAACCCCCAAACTGCTGGCCCACTTATCTGGGAGTGGTGTAAAAGAGACTTTGGTGCATGCAATGAACCATGACATAAAGCATTTAAACACTACCATAAAAATTGGACATATACCGTCCATAATTGAACCGAAATCTGTATGTTTCCAGCATACAGAAGGTAGCAAATCAATAAAAGCCCCTGTGAATGTATTTCCATGCTTTTGATTTAGGTAAAGGTTATTTCCTATAAAAACTTTGATTATATGAGATTACAACTCTCCTTTAGGCTCAAATTTACACTTATCTGAAGACAATGCAAAATAATTGCCACACATTGAAGAAATTACCTTCCAAATTTTTGCATTTCAGTGATTTTTAGAACAAAAGCCAACCCAGCCTGTGAATGCAACACATTCACATGGCAAATAACAGAAAATCATGATAACTTGTAAATACATTGCTTGACGACACAAAATATCTGACTTCTATTGATTTGTGTTGCACATTCAGTTCTGTTTGATCACTGAATAATTCCTCTAAAATTATATCCACTGCGAGATTGTGTGATTTAGCAGCACATAAGGCTTTTAACTGCTCTTTGTCTAATGTTTTCCTAATGTTGTATTTGTTTGACCGGGGTATCATTGTTCACTCTGCAGCTTTGGCTGAAGCAGAAATGAAAGTGTGTGTGGAGGAACAGCAAATATGTGTACAAGTGCTCACTTTGGAGACATACTCACAGCAGCAAATTAAGTACAACACAGAGACCCACCAGTGTGAATATGTGCCGAGCATTCCCTGAGTGCAGTGGACGGATACATATGATCAAATGGAGCCTTCGGGCTAAGAAATCTGACCCCCTTACTGCCTTCCCCGCAGAGACGGTGACACAACGATGGCAATAGTTTTACCAGGATCCCGCAGAGCACAGCTTCAATGCATTTTTCTCTGTATGTGACAGCTTGTCTGTTATCACATGTGGAGAGATGGAGAAAATCCGAGAGAGCTAGAATGTTAAAATCCTCCAATGATACCTGACACTGCGAACCCAGTTTACTCACCTGTATTCGTCCCTGATAAATGGATACATTTTTTCGTGTAACAGAAAATCATGCTGAAAATTGTTTTGAAAAAGATAAACACACTCTCTGAGATAAGGTACACAAAGCTAACATTTTTCCAAGCTTGTGTATTTCAAAACGCTATGTAAAATATTTAACCGGCTCTCTTGTTTTCTCTTGAATTTTGCTTGGTAGCGCTACAGGGCATTGATGCGCGCTGTGTAATACTTAATACTGTTTGGCTTTTCTTCTATTCTTACTCAAACAGTAGAACCCCCAAAAACTGGGTTATGGAGTTTTCTTAAATAGTGTTGTTTTGTTTTTTTCCTGACATGCAAATATAAATGTTATGTTTTCAAGCGCATATCAGTCAAAAAGTTACTTTCTTAGAAGGTGGCTCATGAGGACCACAAAATGAACAAATGACAATTCAAATGTCGTATTTTTCCATTTCAACGATACCTGTTGACCAAGCAGATGCAACAGCTGAATACCCAGTAATTAAAACTGAAACCAGTCTGATATTCATCTCTTAAAATGAGGCAGACGCTGTCATAGCGTAATGGACAGTAAGCACTGCAGACTTATGGTTTGCTGCACAATAGAAAATCATGCCATGAGCATCCAGTAGCAGAAGCTTATGCAACTAATCTATGGTCTAGTGGGGATGGAGGAAGCTGTCCATATCCCACTGTAATAATCTGTTAATGTACTGCTGGCATTCTGCCATCTACAGTAATCAGCCATCATGATTTATGTAGTGCGTAGATATTAGTAAGCCAGTGATGTTTTCTTCTGTAATATATTCTAGCGTGGGGTGCCACTTTTAATTAGTGTGGCTGATTAACATAATCGTTAAGTTTGACATGTCTGGTAGACGTCAGCTTTCACTTTTTTTCCCTCGCTTCATGCACTTTCTGAAAGCTGAACGTCAGTGTTCATTCCTCCGCACAACTTTGTCGGTCTTTCGCTGCAACTGAAATCACAGCGTGTGTCTCTTAAGTGTGCGCACATGTGTGTGAGTGTCAAAACATTGCTGCCACCTCTGATTATTTTGGACAAGCAGTGTCCTAGCTGTCACTGTAGTCATACTTTAGTTGCCCGGGAGATGAGGAGGAGGAGGAGGAGGAGGAGGAGAGAGTGGTCATATTTCTTTGTGTTATTGTGTTGATGTGTGTGTGTGTGTGTGTGTTTGTTCTCATATGTGTGTCTGCACCTACCACGTGGGCATCACTCTGCAGTGATACAGTTGCGGCAAATTCCACACAGCTCTTGTTAATGCCTTGCAGGAGCAGCAATGTCTTGACGATAAGATCAGTCAACCGCCCCCTTCAGGTAAATGTTATCAGCTCAAATGTTGTGCCGAAGGAACGATAACGCAGAGTTGCAGCCAGCAGAAATGACAAGCAAGCATCCAATCTGCATATCAAAGCGTCGGCCAAATTCCTCTGCCATCTGTGTGCCCGCACATATGTGTGAGTATGTTCACACAAAAAACACGTCTGCAATTTGATGTGTTGCCAACTCTCTGCCGTCCCAGACGCTAGCTCATCCTCGACAAACTCATTGTTTCTTAGAACTCATAAGGTGAAGCTTAATTGCCCACCCATAAAGATTTCAGAAAACCTGATCCGGCTCTATGCTTCGGTTGGAATGCAGGCTTCGATACCGTCTGTCATCTTGTCATTTTGCTTTGAAGGGGCTGCCTCTGCTCTGTGTCTGTCTGGACACAGTACACCTCAACAGCTGATGCGACAAAAGCAGCAGACACTGATTCATCCGGCCCGAGCCCGGCCCGCAGTGGTATCCTCACTGTGGACGAGGTGCCAGAATCAGAGGTGCAGAGGGCGTTTCCTGACTGGAAATGAGCCTTTAATGTCTTCCCAGAGTCTCCAAACAAAGGGGGAGAGTGACAGTGTCATGTCCTTAGCATTCTGGACACCAGCACATTTACATACTCAGACTGCAAAGAGGCTAAAAGGGAAGCTTTAGAAGAACTGGGGGCACACACAATAAACTTTTTAGTGCCAGCACATGCTAACTGTATTACCTTTTATAAGTGGTTCTTTCACTCTCACGATACCAGATATAATCCAGTAGACAAAGTCTTACTGACTCACAACACATTCGTTTACTGGACAGAGTTTTGGAAAACTGTCATCTTGTGAAGTTAATACTTCTGGCTGCAGGGTGAATCTGAATAAATCTAACTTCAGTTCCTTTAACTCGAGCCAAGTATCATGTTCTCGTTTACTCTCTGTGCTGTATCTAACAGTTTAGGAGCATGTGAAGAAATCTGTGAGTCAAACCATCAGTCTTGACTGCAGTTTGTTTTGCTTGGCTGCCAGTAATCACATGTCTACACCCATTTGTGTGTGCGTTTCAAAAACTCGCAATTTTGGGTTGATTTCAGCTGTTGGCCTCGATACCTTGATCCTAAGAAACAGCTCCACATTTCTCTATTCGTGAAGCATATTCACCTGTCTCTGTGCTCTCGTTTGTGCTCAAACTGACCTGTTTATGTTGCCAGAGTTTGACGTGAAGTGTGGTGATGATGATGCACGAAGGTCAACAACACTGTAAAAAAATCCCAGCAACAAATCCAAAAACACAACAGCACTTCAGACAGCACTTTTGTGTCATTTTTGTGGTCTTTTTGGTTATCTTGTTTGATTTGTCTTTGGTCGACACGTTTTCCCTAGTGCCGCTGTGTTTTGCATCTCAGAGCCACCATAGTTTAACGTAAAAGTGTTATTAGATGCATTAATAACAAAGGGTAATGCACTTTAACTAAGGATTTAAACTTGACATATTCTGAATGTCAAAGAAAACTCCCCATATCGGTTTTCTTGTCACAGTAAGCAACATTTTTCAGTGTTCTGGAGCCTCAGTCTGGCTTGTAACAGAGCTTTAGGTTTCTCCTGTGATCTCCCTTTTTTCTCTTTGACTTTTCCTTCACTAGACATTAAAACTCCCTGTCTCTTCACATTGTCCTGGCGGTAGAAACTGATCTCTTTTATAAGCTGTAGTTAGTGTCAGGGAAAACACCTTAGGGGGATCATTAGACTGTAATGAAGCAGGAGGTAAAATACCATGTTCACCCGTCACTCTCCAACATTCCTGACTGCCAGATTTAATTACAGCACTGCATTTATCTCATTTCTGCAACCTACCCTCTGTTGCAGTAGATGTAAACTTGGGGATAAGGGGAATCTTTCTCTCACCATTTATGAAAAGTTGACCTCTGAGGAAAGAGTTCAGCAACATGGCATTAGGAGAACATGTTGTCATACCTAATTAGCAAAAGGCAGAGAGGTGACTAAGGTCAAACTGGGTAAGAGGTCGTGTGAACCACATCTGTCAGCGCCCTGCCTATAGTACAGATGCAGATTAAACATCTGTTCCACACTGCTGCATGTACAGTATGAGCCTGATTAAAGCAGAAAGTTGCACTCCTACAAATCATTCTCTGCAAACACCCCCCACCCCCCCACCCACTCTCCACATCAAGCCATACCACTGATGTCTTCTTTGAAGAAAAAGAAGGAGTCAAAACAAGTGAGGCAACCATCTTGTGATCGGAAGATTAAGAAACCCCACATCACACCCAGGTCTCAACATGAGTTGCTCGCACATGAAATAGGATGAAAAAAGATGTCTCTGTTCACTTAAATAGCACTGCTTGCCTCAGAAACAAACATAATTTCAAAGTCATGACAGCGTGTAATTTGTTTCACTTGGGATGTGCTGACAAAGTGGCACAATAACATTCCCATATGGGTTTGCATATTTTTTATTGCCACATGTTATTTTTAACTTGGCCAAACACTTCAGTTTCATCAGTCTATAGATCCTTTATTGCCACATTGGCACACCCTGTTGAAACATGCAAGCGTTAGATATTATAGCTCAATTAAACACAAATGAAAATACAAAACCTAACATAACATGGCCTGTGCACATTCCTTGTCAAAGAAAGCCCTGTCTACTTGTGGTCGTTAATGTGAGCGCCTGGGGCAACACACCGACAAATCGTCTTATAACTAACATGCAAGCAGGACGTTAGCCTACATATTGCAGACATGGAGAACTATTAGCTTTCAATTAGAGAAAAACATTTTTGGTCATCTATAGTCTTGATTTTTGACAACTTTACATTTGTGAATTAGTCTGGAACTTTCATGTTTGTTTTTCCATGAGGTGTTGTTTTGAGATGCAGACTAAGTTGCCTCAGGACAAACAGTCATAGCAACTATACCTATCGCTGAGCAGTGTACTGTATTAAACAAGGCTCAAATTAGATTACCTCTTGTGTAAAGCCTAGCCTGAGTCAAACAAGAGCTCTAAGATCACCCCTCTGCTCAAGCAAGGCTACCCAATTAAAGTCAGATATTCAGTCACTCTAGAAAACATGTAATAGGTAAATTTGTCCATATCTCCTAAAGGTACCACCTGTGTTTTTAAATTGTGAGATGGTAACATATCATATGTTGTTGTTTTCTGTCATGACATGACAGGAACTGTGACCTATGCGTTGTACAGCATGTAAGCCCTCACCACATTTAGTGGCATCTTAATCTAACAATGTATACTTTGCTACGGGTCCACTTATGCTTGCACGGAGACATCTATCTTCATCAGCCGCTCCAGAGTGAGGGATTTTTGATGTTCTATCAATGCAGACAGACTTTTGAGCGGTCCTCCAAAAGCTAAGAATGCCCCATTGGAAATGAATGATTGCCAAAAAGCACAAGTATAAAAGCAAAACAGCTAATCTGAACAATCTTAATGTATAATTGCTTAGTTTTACTCCATCACAAAGCAGTACACTTTGATTTCTGTCTTTTCCAATTAAGGGGAAAGCTAAAGGACCAACAACTGTCACACCGTGGTGAGGTTAAGTTGGGTTTTTGTCTTGTCTCGTCATTTCCTGTTTTATTTTGAAAGACTAACTTCCCTCTCGTTCCAGGTCACTTGCTCTTCCTCTCGTGTTCCAGTCTGATTGTCGTATGAGTGATTCCACCTGTTTCCCATTACCCCCGTGTGCTTAAGAGTCTGCGTCTCCCCCTGTCTTGTGCCAGTGTGTTGTATCTGTCCCCGTATAGTGCATCATCCTCGCGTACCTTCCAAACCTGTTTCCTTAGCCTGTTTCCGAGTTCCTGGTTCCCAGTGGTAATTATCCTCGTGAGAGTGATTTTCTTTTTCCTAGAATAAGTTTTATATTATAGATCCTGTAAGAAATACATAGTTAAGTTTGCTTATAGTCTTTTTGTTTTCCCTCCTGGGTGGAGTGGTCCTTTTGTTTGGTAAATACGTTCATAGTTTATTTCCTCCAATTTTTAGGAGAGGTTTTTCTTTTCCTCCTTAGTAGGAGAGACTTATAGTTAATTATAAAAGTTTCATAGTCTTTTGTTTTTCCTCCACTAGTGGAGTGATTTTGCGTTTGATCATTTTTATATAATCTTAGAATAATATTTCATAGCCTTCCTTAGCTTCTCTCACGAGGGACTGGTCGCTCTGCTGCCTCAAAATAAAAGTCTTGGATTTAAACCTCCTGCATCTGCGTCCTCCATTCTCTGGGCCTGACAACAACAGCACGAATACAACTAAGAATAGTGCTCAACTCAGATTGTTACACATATTTCGGAGACTGACCTCAAGTGGCAGCAAAATTTCCATAACATGTAGACATGTGTTTGCGAAGCCACAACATGGAGAAATTGTAGAAATTACCCTAACTATGTATTCTGTCACATGTAAAACACAGCCACATGTCTTTATTCTAACGCTATATTTCCAACGTCTAACCCAAACTATTTTTAAGAAAGGACTTGTCTAGAGAAGTGGAAAATATTGTGCAAGGTGGGTCTTGAAGTTATAATCTCTTGCATGGAAATACATCCACAACGTATGTCCTTTGGCCCCTTTTATACATCATAGCAGACATACAGCATAAACATCATCATGACTCAAGACATACAGTATATACTGTAGATGATGGAATTGATTTATGAGACAGGAGCTTCGTCTCTGTGGGGAACTGAATAAGAAAAATGTTGTCCTGTAATTTTTTATCCTTCGTTGTGAAACTGCAATGCTTTTGCTGTGAACCATTGTAGCTATCACATTCCTGTTGTGTGACGGGGTCGGCAGTTATCTGTCTCTTTAGCTGCTAAATGCTAAACTACGTTCCACAGTTGGCAAAACTCTGCTCCGTTACTTGTGTTGGATCAGAATGCGGATCAGTTTGTGCTACAGCTTTAAATTGAAAGCAACTGCTTGCATGTAGTATCTTTTTCTTTTGCAATGGCATATCAGTTTATCAGTTTTGTCTGGGATGTCTGCTTCACCAAAAGAGGAAAGAAAAAAGGACAGTATGAATATTTGAATGTTGGGAATGTTTTTTTGGCCCACCATCTGCCCTGTCCTGCAGATTATTAATGTCAGTGGGTTGTGGATAAAGAAAGGATAAAGAAAAGACCATATGGTTGGGCTCACATAAGGATTATAATTTGTCGTTGTTTGCACAAAAATAAAAAGGCGAAAGGGAGGAAAAGTGACTTCAATATTGTTGGGCCCTGCGAGGAGAAAGCAGCTTGGCAAAACAGCATGGATTAGTGTGCTGCGAGGGAGCTTCCCTACCAACTGTGATGCTGTGTGCTCGTTGGGAGGAGGGGGGCATTCAGTGGAGGTGGGGGGCATTTATCATGTTTGCACAGCGCTTACTCAAATATGAGCTTTGGAGTCTCCGTTCTTGATGAAGTAGAGCTGACTTCAGAGGGGGCGTGGCATTCGCATCGCTCAGAGCAACGATCTGTTAAAATCATACCCTGGAGAGAAATGCAGGGTAGGGTTTTGACCTTTACTTCCACATGTCATCCCCCAATTTACTGTCCATGAACAGAGCAAGCCGCCAGTCCGCTTAAACATGCAGCAGACTCAACCCAAAGCGCTTCCTCTGCTAAATAGAGGAGTACAACTCATAATTTATTAGTCAAAAAAAAATAAGAGGCTTTCAAGTCCTGTCATAAGAAACATTAAAATCAGTTTGTTGGAGCTCTCAGCCAGAACTATCTGCTTCTTTTTTTAGCAGTACAGTAATGGAAAAGCTACTGTCAACTTTAACAGACTTTAAAAGAAAAGGCTTGACATTAAATATGCAAATTTACACAGATCCTCTTTTATTCCTGTGCATTTTTTACCATGTGAATTAAATGTGCATGCTTCTTTCATGGTGTGCACATCATTAGTTACTGTTGCTATCTGCATTTTAAGCCAGTGACTTCTCTAGACAGAGAAATTTGGCATGTAACATGAAGATTTACTGCTTTGGTTTCTTGTTGGAAAAAAGCATGACAGCGCAGATGGAACAAAGCGTCAGTTTATGTCTTTATATTGCCAGTTGGCCACCGCACTTTTCTGCCTCTTTGCTTCTACAGTCTTCTCTAATGTAGGCACACAATTGATCGCATGCAAATGATATCCTGTGTTCACGACGCTGACAAAACTGGTAAACATTTGTGCTCTAAAAAAATGTCTGTTTCCCCGTTTTGTTTAAATGATAGGTTCACATTTTCTGAAGTCAGTTTCAGGTCCATGTGTATAATTTTTGGTCGCCGTACTCATTCCTCCTGTCCATACTGGCCATGAGGCGATCCTTTACTAATAGGATTCCAGTGAAAGAGATGGAGGACGAAATGCACAGCCCTCCTTCTGTGCAAGATGCCTTCCAGGGTTCAGCCAGAGCTAGTATGAGACTTGAATTTGAGCCGTAACGTTACAGCCTGGCAGCAATGCTTGTGGTTTTTCTGTGGGGATGGCATGGTCAGGCATTGTTGGAATCCCCTGGCACTACCTGTAGCACCGCTAGCATTCAGTTATTTCTTGTGGTTTAGTATTAGTTAGCAGAGTTATTTCATAGGTTACAGTACATATGCACATAAAGTTATTGTTTTAAAACCCACGCGATTACATGGTTAAGCATCTTTTGTGCGGTTAACCTGTGTTTATGATCTTATATCTCCCAATGACACTGAAATCTAATCAATGCCTACACTCCTTTGCGTCTCATCTTCATTTTTCTTCCATCGTTTTATCGTTTTGTTTCCTCGTTCACCTCTCTGCCTCTTTTGTAACCCTCCCAAGGCTATTTCCTGTTTTTCTCAGTCCCTTTTCTCTCCCCGTCACTTCTTTTAACCATCACTCTGTTTTCCTCCAGCTCCACCCATCAATCTCTGGTCTTTGGAGAATTGAAATTGAGAGGGGAGCCTGTCTCGCCCCTCTTGCAACGACACCTTCGTCCTCTCATTTTTTCTTGATATAATGTGAGTAATTCAGCAAGGAGAAAGAGGCACACGTGTGCAGCATGCTTTGGTATTCCTCCTCTCATGTAAGGTTCGTGCCTCTCGTAGCTCTTGCATCCCTCACAGCTCTGGAAAATCTGAATCGGTTGTTTATTGTTCCCCCTCTCGCAAAACTTGTTTTCCTTTGCTCATAAAGCCTCTAAGACACTCCTTATAAATGCTTAACAAGGTCAGTTTTGTATTTTTCTTTCCAGCAGCTTCCATCCGATTGGTTTCCTCTCGTATTTGTGAGGGTTACAATGGTACAACAATAAAAAAAGAGGTTAGTTCCTCTGAGGTTGAAGACGTAAGATGCAGTCTTTCCCTTTGTTTACTGCCCTTATGTAATAGAAAAACTGATTTTGTGATGTTACAAAGATCCCAACATAGTTTTTTCTTGTATATTCAAATGTTGAAGTGCCAGGAAAATTTTGTCATTCCATCTAATGTGTACAATGTAATATTTTTGCAATTCCTTAACTCTCACTGCACCACTGCCACCTAGTCCCATGGCTCCAGGCTCTTCCTATGTGCGCTTAATATGTATTTATAGGCACTGAGCTCTGTTTTTCTCTGCTTATCAACAACCACCATGTACTCCACCCACCAATTTACCAGACACACAGCCCAGAGACTTCAGGACACCACAGGCCCTCTGTACAGTCTCTAGGACCTTGATCTCTGTCCTCCCTGTCTCTCATCCACTGCTTTTTACAAAAGTGCTTCTAAATCCTAGACTTTTCTCTCTTTGACCATTCCTCCCAGCTAACCCACTTTTTTTGGCTCTCTCTCTCTGTCTGTCGTTCTCTTTTCTTCTTCTGTTCTCTCAGACTCTGTATCCCTGGCTGCCCCTCACTGTTCTCCTTCTAAAAGGAACAGAACTCACTCAAAAGCCTCTCTATTCCTCTCTTGTATGTGTATTCCTGTAGCTCTGATTTGTGTGTTGCCTTGTGCAGACATTTGTGTGCAATGAATTAGACATTTCAGACAGGCATCTAATGTGTTGCCGGATCACAGCCGTGCACATTTTTACAAAATTTTTCTGATTTTGTGATAACATATCAGTCAAATTTGGAGAAATACGGAAGCCTGTTAACTCTTAACAAGGCAGCAACCAGTGTAATTAGGCTAATTGTCTGAGCAATAAATTTCAATCCAGACATGAAAGAATTTGGAGAGGTTGCAATACTAATTACTCACACAGTTTGCAGCCCACGTTCAGAGCAGCAGGACAAAGACATTGGTTTAATGCCGGGGAGTGGCACAGTGTTGGATGGTGGGTAATTCTAAGATAGAATTGATTAAAGAAACTCACAAGTTAAGGCACAGTTAAATTAAATTGCTCACAGCAGGCACAAGATAAAAAAAAAAAAAAGTCTCCTTGGTTGTTTGTAGTGCACTGTCTGATTTAGAAATAGGAAGAGACAGATAGAGAGGGCGAGAGCTTGGGAGGCAGACTGGATGAATGGTTCTTTCTGCGCATGTCGAATTTAGCTTCACATTGTCTTGCCTGTCAGTCATTTTTGAATGAGGCAAGGAGCCACAGGTGAGCAGCAGGGAAAAAAAAAACTCATCACACCCTAATGACATTTGTGTTAGATATAGTCACAGGCTAGTATTACATTCAAAGTTCTGGAATTTTTCACCAGAGAACACTTTGCGGCTGTATGGTAGAAGCAGCATTCTCCAACACAGTGGTGACATTTTTCAGTCCATAATTACACAGCTGGTGTTACATCACACATACAAAAAATGTACACTAAATTGTGGAAAATGTTATTATTCTCTTCCATAGAGTTACATGAGGAAATGTAAGCTTTTCGCAAGTGTGAATGCTAAACATGAGGCTAGATCTAGGGGGGTGATTAGCGTGACTCTGAGAATAAAAGGAGGAGGAAACACTGACTAAAAAGTTGTAGCAAACCAAAATGTGATCTCAGATTGTGGTTTTACAGTCAGTCATGCAGTGTAGCTTCTACTATATTTCCTCATAAAAACTGACGGTCAGTTAAAAGCAGGATCTAGATAATTGTGGAAGATGTAGTTGACCCATGTTATGTATAAAAGCTATGGCTGGTGCCTTTCATATAATGTCTATATCAATGTAATCCTCACAGATTCCAATAAATGCGCTTGGCAGATTTCACAGGGATGAAACTGGTACTGATGCTGGCATTCGATTAATTTATTACTGTCCAGCTTTTATACAATTAACACATTTCCACCCACAGAGTCAAAGGTAGGCTTTTAATTGTAAACAGTTCAAGGAAGTGTCGAGTTATGCAGCAAATTTCACTTTAATTTGGGATCTCATTTACAATGGTTTAACATTTGCTACCGCAGAAATTGGCAATATTTTTTTGACTTCCTGCACAGTGCTTCCAAAATTAGAAGGGCTGGAATTCTATTGTTTAATTTCAGATTGATTTGAAAAAGTAAAAGAATAAATGAAATAATGAATCATCCTCATATGATGGCCATTTATGTCAATTTTATGTCAAATATGTCAATTCAATGTCCATTTTAGCCCCAGGTCACTCAGGTTATCAGGCAGGTGCAAGTCTAATAGCAGAGTAGAATCCAAGCCCGGTGAGGATACTTTTAGATACTGTGGTCAAGCTCTCAGGAATACATTTTTACATATTTGATTTATTTAGCCTAGCTTACTAAACTATAGTAATCCCTAACATTGACATCATTGAATAACAAGATATATTTTCAATGTAAAGAGCAGAAATACGACATGAAATCCAGCTGTATTTCCATATTTTATTTTTTCATATTTTAGTATCTGAAAAAGGCTTCCAATATGAAAACCAGTCTGCTATCTCTTAATTTGCACTCTTAATATATCACTGCTCTTACCACCACTAACATCAGAGATTTTTTTTTTTTTTCTTTCAAGTCCAAAGCCACAGGAAATGAGGAAAATCCATTAGCTGGGTGGTTTCAGCCATTTCTTCCCCCCCTCCTCTCTCCAGCCAAGTGGAAGCACAGTCTTGCCCTGTGGGGCTGCATGACAAGGGCAGAGGAAATGGCCAGGCATTAATGGCAGCTTTGATTACTCTCCTGTCACTAATGCAGCCAACATGAAAGACAAGGAGAGGAGAGGGATGACTTCAGCCTCAATCAGAGGCAATATGACGGCATCTACATGTAGCTGAGCCACACTTGCGGTGCCATTGGGAGCACATGCACAGGCTCTGGGGGGTATACATACGGTTTTAGTTCACCGCATATATCTGAGCCCACCCCTCCTCGTGAGTATCTAAATAATGACCGAATAGGTTTGTGATTAGGAAGCTTTCACGATCTTCACTCTTCATATCTCTACACTCTCAGCCTTTGATACTTAGACAGCTACTGCTGTTTGCTGAAATGTTGCCACCGATGGGACCACAGTGGTTGTTTGAGCTGCACAGATTCATGATGCGGTGCTGACACACTGGGAGTGCCAGCAAGTCATACAACCTGATCTGAGACATGGTGGAATGTTGTGTTTAGTCTGCCAATAGAAAGAGGAAATCATGTTTGATTTTGTGGGCGTGTGTGTGTGTGTTCACTCTTGAGCGAGTTGCTATGGTCCATATGCGTTACACAAAAACTATGTATTGAGCAAATAACCAAAGAAACACGTGACTTTTAATGTGAGGATTTGCCTCTGTGCAATACAAGTTGTATCATTTTGTGCTTTAGATATCTACTGTTTTCTTTTGTTTCCTGATATAACGAAAGAAGAAAAATGATCACTGCTTCAAATTTGTAATTTCTGCTTTTTTGACTTCTTGTCGCTGGTGTCATTTATCAGCTTGACAAATGTGGCACTTTGATTCTGCCCACTGGCCCTGAGCCAATGAAATTAGCTCTGCCTCTCTCAGAGGCTCTGGCTCCTTGAAATATTTAGATAACCAAATTTCCAATTTTCCATATGCATGTCCCCGAGGTGTGCTGTAAAAAAAACCTGATCACGTGCACAAAGCGCAGACTTGTTGTTATCTGTCCTGTTCACAATTGCAGCAGGTGTTCTTAGAGCCATTTGAGTATCAGATACAGTGATTTAAGAGCAGCGCGGTTACCTCTACCTGCACAGGCACAGGGATGTATGGAGACTATACTGCAATGTTTAAGAAAAACATCCCACAAGTTTTATGTGAAAATCTAACAACAAATCACATCTGCAGTCGAGAAGAGCTTGTTGTCCCCTTCTTTTTGAGATGGGGCATTTTGCCGTATTTGCCTAAATTATTGATGCTTGCAGAAAATCTTCTCAGCACACATGATGGATGAAAACTCAAGACCAAATCAAAGAGATGACTTTAAAACAGCAACCAGGAGGAATCCTGTGGAGAGCAAAGATGTTTGATCTTCCTGTGAGGACAATTTTTATTCCTTTTTCAATTTGAGTCTGTAAGTTTGCAAAAATATAAAATGTTAATTCAATTTTTTCGTTAAGCATCGGATGGCTCAAAAACACGCACATTAAGCACTATAAGTTCTCAAACTGTGTTTCAAATGACTTCTTGCACTTTATTACAAAGTCAATAACATGAGACGATCCCAAGTGCATTATGAGCAATTAAACCACATTGTGTCACGCTGCTGATCTGATTCGCTTCAGTGTGAAGCTCTCTGCTGTGTTCTGGGTGTTGATTTGCCATGTCCAGCTGTTTCCGGAGCGTCACACTGCTCTGGCCTCAGAACTTCTCCTGGGGAAGCACACGCTTTTCATTTGCATCACCGCACCTTTTTTACAGGATGAAGATGTTTGTGTGCAGGAGACAGCAGCTCCTGTACGACTTGAAACTCAGCTTTTCCACCTGCTCACTCGGCATCAAACCTGACTGGAAATAGCACTGACTGCAGTTCTCTTCCTCTTTGTCTCCGTTGCCTGCTGTCCAATTAGAGACTGAATCCTCTGGGTGCTTTTACTCTGTGCCTGACAGTTCATTCAGTATCAGCCATGGCCTTGTTGACTGGAGCCTGTACAATGACTATAACATATGTCCAAGAGAGCCTTGCCGCCTTTGGAAAACGATTCTTCCCTCAACTGAAACATCTCCACCATTCTCCTCCTCATTCATTTCCTCCACATAATTCTATTAATGAAATTCTATTAATCCCATTCAGGAATGGCCCGATAAGTCCTCAATACAATGAATGGCGTGATGAAGAGGTTCTTTGGGGCTTTGGATGTCACCAGCTTGTGTGATGTTGCATAGAGCCGTGGCATTGTTCTGGATACTGTAGCCTTCAGCAGCAGCTACTGCTGCTCCTGTAAGCTCCAGTCTATCAGCTCTGAGAGGCGCTTGATGAGCTTACGCAAGGCCCATGTCTTTGCTGGGCTTTCATGCTCTATTTCTGATGCCACAAATGGCACAATTTATAATGTATTGTGTGCGTATGTGTCACTGAAATACGACTGCTTTCACATAGATGAACAAATCTAGAGACTTACAGTGTATGCAAATGCAAAACCACGCACACTCTGTGACACACTTAATCACCCTGACTCGTCTCTGCTGCCGCAGGGAATATGTGCTTGTGCATGCTTTTACGCGTGTGTGTTTGTGCGACTGGGCTATTCTCTCGAAGGAAGATTAATATTGGCCGAGCCAGTCTGCAGTGTGTGTTTGCTCCATTAAGCTGTGTCAAACAAGAAAGCCATAATCTGGAATGAGCAGTCTCTGGTGTGAAGACATACTGACTAGGTCAACATTAATGCGTCTGGGTTTAGAAAAGTGACCTCGCAACATATGTATCATGGAGGCATGCGTATGCTTTTTTTGTGGGCAGTCAGTCACAGTCATTAGGAAGGGACAGAAACAGGGAGACTACTGTATTGAGGATTTGATAGAGGAACTGAAAGTCAGAGGGAAAGAAAAGCCAGAACAGGCTCAGGTCAATGAGGTGAGCCGTGAGAACACAAGCTGGTATTCCTGTTAATGCAAAACAAAGCTTCAGTGGCACCTTATAACATAACTTCAACACAACTGTGACTTTTGTTGAAGGCACAGATACACAAATACAAACTGTCTGGTTTCCTGTCCTCCTCTAATGAGTGTTGCTGTTATGTGTCTCCACCGTCTGAGTATTCATCCCCTTGTTTTTCCTTTCTCCTCCTTCTCTTTTCTCTGCATTGGATCCATCAGGATGCAAGCGTGATAACACCAAGCCATCTTGATAATTCCTTTTTTTAAAGAAACATTGCACGCTGCGAGAGCAAAAGTGCGGATGAGGGGATTCAGGGAGGAAGATGGGAAACTGAGTTCAGAAAGAGTACCGGCATGAAAAATGGAAAGCACTGGAGCATGCGCCGTCCCATCAGGCATAGCGACACCCCTGTTTCCCCTCTGTGCTGTTTTGGTTACAGGCTTGCACAGAGTGAGAGGAATGGCCTGAGAAGTGAACGGATGGATCTGTGCTACGTGCCTTGGGTGCTGAGGGCAGAAACAGAGGAGAGCGGAGGAGCTGATAATCAGCAGTAATTGTTGTTCAGGAAGGACGAAGACAGGCCAATGGCTTGGGTTTCTGCTATTCTCTGCTGCTTTTGTTGTGAGTAGTTTCATACAGTATTTCATATGATTCAAGCGTCACAAGGAAATTCAAGTTCTGATCAGAAGTACATAATGTTGAATGTCTTCACAAACAAATCCAAACTGAACAATTTTGCAGAAGATTTGAATAAAATGTCAACATCAACAAGAAAGAATCTCTCTGGACACAGTTATTGGCAACCTTCACTACTTTGGCAACAATAACAGTCTACAGTAATATTTCTACAAGCTTCTTGCACCTGGCTGCTCCTGCATTGCTATGCATTAAAAGCAACCCACTTAAAACTGCTGTTCTTTTCCATTTCGTTACTTCCTTTTTTTCTTATTCTTTCATTTTTTTACGGTTGTATTTGTGCTTTGGGTCGTTGTCATACTAAAATACCATCAAATCAAATCTAGTTTTTCTGACAGGAAGTGAGAGATTTCACTTTTAAATGCCTCTGTAATCTTTTTTTATTTTATTTTTATTCAGTCTCTACAGCACTAGAAATAGCAAGACAGACTGAATGAAAGAACCTCCATCATATTTTATTGTGTTCTTTTTGTAATTAGTTTCAATTTGCCAGAAGAAAATCTTAGAAAATCTTCTGGATTAAGCCTGTGATGTATAGATGCCAGTTTTTGACTGGGATTGTATTAGGTGTGCAACTGTTCCTTGTATTTCTAATTTGTTAATCAGCCGGTTGTTCTCTTAAATGGCCAATCATAAAGATAAAATATCAAGAGGAGCTAAATGTCCTGGCGTTCCCTAGAGCACATGGCAGACATCCAAAATATTTGAAGAACACTTAACAAACCGCCTGCAATGAGCAGCTCACCAATAACTGTGGTCTAATAAAGATTTGCATTTGAATTTGAATTTTAGATTTAGTTAGATTGACATAAGCAAAGCAGCTCTTGAGAACACACAGCACAGAAGGAAATAAAGCCACCACACTAAAAGGAGGCACAGAGCTGTGGCTGTGACACATTTGCACTGTAAACACAGAGCTGTAAAAGCAGGCTTTCCCCGGCACACTTGACCAGCTTGGAAAGGGGTGAAATGCAGGCATTAAACACGGTGGAAAGCGCAGCCACGACTGAGCTGTAAAGGAGCAGCTCTGTGTGTAGTTACATAGAAGTCGAGGCCCTAAGCGTTTGTTGCTGCACGCTGGAGAGGAAGGCTCAGTGTACGTGAGGGAGCTTATAGACGATGGAGAAACTGCAGAGGAGTGTTGAGCAGACAGGATCACTGACACAGAGTCCGAGCTGCTTGCAGAAACACTTGATACTTAAGAGAATGATTCCTGTTCTTTTGCGATTATACGCTCTTCGGTCCCTCCTCTGTTATTCATAACCCTTTTTGTCAGATGCAAGCAGCGGCTCTTGTCTTTATGAGTATTGTGATGTCCTCTGTAACTATCCCTTATCCCCCAGGCAACAACCTGCATCTCATTACATTAGACGGCAGCAGTGGTTTTTCTAGGCCTAGCTACTGAGCTGCACAGTTACATGGATGAGCTGCTCAATTTCAATTACACAGCGTTGATTGCATCGCTGTCACAAAAGCCTACAAAGGCTGCTCAATGGCACACCCGCAGCCGCTGGAGAGCAAAACTGGCCGGCTATTGTTGACGCAAGGAGAATTCAGAGAGGCTGCATCAATCTTGTCATCAAGAATCAACATGTTTGTTAGTCTGTGTCTGCGTGTTTATGTGTGTGTTTGGTTGTGCCGGTGAATGTGTGTGTGTGTGGCTGTTATTGTGTTCACGGGTGTGTGATTCACCTTTTGGTCCGAGCGAGGTTTTACTGGATCGGGGGTCGATAGATCAATGCTGAGTGGAAGGCACACACTCAGCAGAGCCAGAATAGCTCTTGAAAGGCCACAGCAATCAGTCTCAGTCAAGTCATGTCCACCCTAATCAACCAAAAGAGATTTTTATTGTGAATGGAGGGGACTTTTTCGTTTTTTTCTTCCAAACTGGCACTTGAGCACTGAAATTAAATATGCAGTCATCACAGATATGAATAATTGAAATTGATTCACAATCAATTTTAAGCTGTTACCATGCATGGTGTTTGATAATTTCCTCTTCAAAGTTTAAAACGTGTTATTGTTATAGCAGCTGGTAATTCTTTAAGTTAATCCAACGATACTCAGTGGTGGAGAGCAGCAGATGTAATTTCACTGCTTTAAAGTGTGCTACATGTGCTTCATCTCCTTCACTGAGGTCGGACTCAGTTAATCAAATTGTTTCTGCCCCTGAGAAAAGCTTGCTTTTAACCAAAGATCTGCATAACAGAAATGTCTTTATGCACCCTCATTTTCATCTGCGGTAAAAGCAAGTTACCTGCAGTTGTTCCCATAGCAGCTGTGGCTGCTTTGTGTTTTCATTTAGGAGCAGTTAAGAGGCACTGGTTGTTAGTTACTGTTCATTAAGTCAAGATTGGTTCATTTTGTTCAAATGTCTCATTCTGTAGGTCTTTTGGCCGAGCTTGCTGCATAACTGCATGTTAGTGTCACACTGTTTGTTGGATGTGTTGGTCAACTTGTCCACCGCTTTGTTGGATTCTGGTGTTAATAATTCTACTTATTGATAATAGGGAAAATGAAACAAAATGTTTCTGCATGAGGCTGATTAGCATGAACTTGCGAATGTTTGCTGAACAGATTCTCAGTTAAATTTGACATGAAATTTAACCGTCACAGTAATAAATCGTGAGGTCTGTCAGTTCTCCAGTTTCTATGCTCCCGTGGGCTTATGGTGTCAGGATCTTATGTTCCTTGGTTCCATACTCTGTCAACACTTTTTACGCCTCCTTTTGTGTTCAGGTTAAAACAAACCCTAACTCGAGTCATATTAAAAAACGTACAGACCTCGGCAACACATTTTCCAGTTGTTTTGGGGAACCTTGAATCCTGGGAGAGGACATGCTGTAGGACTGAGGGGCCATGTTCCCAGTGGCCACCTTTCTGCTGCGAGAATTTGAGTGGTGAACGTACAATGAGTGGTGCGAACATTTTACAGCTCTCCGTCTTTTCAGACTGTCCACTTTCATGATCGAACATATCAATTTTTTGCGGCAGTTTTGACTGTAACGTCAAAAACAACACAATTTCACATAAGTCAGTATATCTTGTTGAATGTAACGGTGGATGTGTGAGACCAAAAAATTGCTTTTTGTTGATTTTGCCATAGGAAATGAATCATGGGACAGCTGTTTTCTGTCTTTCCTCTGATGCTGCAGTTTGCAGGTCTTTTGGAAAGATTTTTGTTTTGTCAACCAGTCAGCATTTCATCAAATCATTTTTTGAGGGTTGCTGAAAAGCACCTGCGGTAAGTCTATCCCCCCCCCCCCACACACACACACTCAGAAAGCAGACTTGAGGGTCCCACAGGGGCTTTCCCTGCAGTCACAACACTTACAAAGGTGCCAGCTAAATATGTGCCATATAAATCTTGGATACATCCCTGGGAACATTAGTTAGTTAAACACCCCATAGACTTGTTTCAATCTCCTTGAGATACAAGCAAGAAATAACAGCTCTTTTATTCAATGACTCATTTATTAAAAGCCTTGACATGCAAAATCAAAGTGAAAATCACAGATTTATTCAAACTGCAGAAACCACAAGGTAAAGATATCCTTAAAAGTTATACCCTTGCTGTAAAACGCTACTTTTAAAGGTCACCAATCAACTAGCTGTACATTTTAGTCTGTGCGACTGGACACTGAAAAATGATTGTTTGATCAAAACCCTGCTGTGCATGCTGCTCATCCATGCAGCTCTCACTGGGCTGACTGATGGTGGCAGCGCTTCTCTGATGTTTGTCCATTCTACTGCTGAATGAATGGTGCAGATTAAGGATAATCTTTTATGCCGTTGCAGTAAATTCATCATCTCTCCTTCCCACTTACAGAGACACACACGTTTGTAATCCAACACTGCCTTAGAAAGAGAGATCAGAAAACACTTTAGCTGTCCTCTTATGTGGCTTCTATGGGAATTCACCGGTGCATGTTTGCACTTCTGTGAGGAGATTTCGGTTTAGATCTTCTGCACAATGCCCTCTTGTTTTATTTCTTGGATCGGTGCATGAAGAGCAAAATTTCATCTATCTATCTCTCGGTCCAACTGTCCATCTCTGTCACAAAGCCACTTCACGCTCAAGGTGGAGGGAATGCGCCTTTTTTGCAATACATAATTGTATTTCTAAGCTCCACTTTTAATCAGTCATTTTAATTAAACTTTGAGCCTTTCCTGATATCCTGTCGGCTTTGGTACACTTGAAACGAAATAAGAAATTACTTTATGTTTCCCAGGAATACACCAGCGCTGCAGGGAAGACTCCTGTTGTTTCTCCTGGTTTTCTCTCAAAAGCTTCAGGGCTCTGTGACCAGTCATAGCTCATACAGTACTTTTCAAAGACATACATCCAGTTGCTGACAAGTAGCGATAGAAAGGTTGTTAGGCTCCTGTTTTGTTTTGTCTTTTCCCCAATGCAGACAGACTTACAGAGACAGGCAGAAGATAGAGGTGCCGAGATAAGAAGAGGTGCTGTATTGGGATGTGTTCTGTTTGAAGGAGTCGACCTGCGCAGATAAGGACATGCAGTCTGCTGTCGGAAGCAAAAGTATATCTGTCTCAGATTGTGTTGAGATGACGGCTTCATCTTTATGGTTGGTTTATCTGTCCAGGATATTTGCAGGGTGACATGACAGCAGCTCACGCAGCAGGAGAGGAAGAGGAGGCATGGTCGCCGCGGGGACATCCCCGTGTGCTCTGCCTTTGTGTGTCTACATGCTTAGTATTAATGCAAAGATAATGACAATTAAAATCCTTAAACTCATGGTGCACACATTTTGTACTATGTCTCTTGTCACACTTTAAAAGGCCTCTCAATGCCACTCCAGTTGGTCATCCTTCCTCCAGCATCTCCCCTCTCCTCCTCCTCCTCCTCCTCCTCCTCCTTCTCTCACAGCTAACACTCTCAACTGTGTCTAAATCTCTAATAGCTGGGTTTTGCTCAGTGATTTTCATTTAGGACGACTCTTTTTGCAGAGGCACAGACCTCTTTGAAGGGGCTCCAGGTTTGGGGAAAAAGCAGTCCGTTGTGTTCTGAAGGAGTTGGTTATTTGTTCAGGGTGGCTGTATTTACATGATGTTGCAGCCCTCAGGCCACACAAGCTAAACATAAAAATAGGTTGCAGTTTCTTTTCAAATCATCTCTGTTGCATAATTCATGATGGTGACATTATCTTTATTCATACACATTGTGATGTATGCAAGTCACGGTAATGGCTATGAATTGGTCTCAAAAGGAGGGTTCATTTAATGTGAACTCATCGCTGTTTTCTATGGAGAGTATCTCCTTTTTAGACAGCAGTAACAGGCTGTACCAGTGGTTTTTACATTTTTGGAATGTGTGTGTTAGTATGCTACCTCGACATGTTCAACTCTTGCCAATTTGTGTGTGATTGTGTTCCTTTTCCTGTTCTGCCTATATTGGCCTTTCTTTGTCTGTCTCGATTGTTTTGCATGTCAATCTTAATGCGCCTCTCTCAAATGTGTGTGTACGCCCTAAACTATGCGTGTGTGTGTGTTAATGTGTCATAGAGAGAGAGAGAGAGAAGGAAGTAGTGTGAGCTTTGCTAAAAGGAAGCAGCTGTCATTCTGTACGTCAGGCTCAGGATCTGACGGCATGATGAAGAGCACTGCAGAGCCCTCAGAGCCATGACAGTCATCACACAAACGGCAACACACGTAACCACACAAACACACACCTGGGTCACAGTGTGAAGGTTATTTAGAGAGCCTTTGGGTGTTTGTGGTGTGCCAGTTAAAAAAACCTCGGGGGAAATTTTTACAACTTGACTCATTATGCCTGCTCACACTACACTTTGAATCCATGGGGTACTGACGGCAGATGTTGATGCTTTCAAGCTGAAATCAGTTTGTGTGTTTATATTTGAATGTTTTCAAGTTTTCACGGTTGTGAAGAAAAAAAAAGAGAAAATTGAAAAGCCAGGCATTTAACAGCACTTATCCAGCAAGCGCATCAGCCTGTGGTTTTTTTAAGACTTAACTGACTAACACACAAAGCAATGTCCATTAATGTTTGGGGAACTGAAAACTCTAAAAATTCTCTTAGAGTTGCACTACGCTCCATATAAAGCATTCCTAATTTGTTGTATTTGTGAAGACGACAGTAAGAAACTGTTCCTGGAATGTTGTATAGAGGTTGAAGGTTTAAATGTTGGACCAACAAAATAACATTCAAAACAGTTTGGTTGCAGAGGGAACACACATGTGACTGGACTTGGGTTATGCTCACTTTTAGCTACTGAGTGGCAAAAAGACAGTTGGCTTAATGGTAGTGGACTGTTTGACTGCCAGGGAAAATGTTTAAAATAGTGCAGAGATGTCATATGTCTTCCAAATAGTGTAAATCGAGGGGGTAGCAAGAAAAAATCTTTATCGAAACAACGATAAATTGTCTCATTAATCTGCTCACATGTAACATGGACTGCAGAGTGGATTCTATACTATAATTTCATCTGTGCTTACAGTTTTCTTTATGAAAGTTTGAATAAAATCAAATTTGTCAGCACAAACCTATATTAATGGCTATTACTATGGCACTGAAATCATAACACAATTTTATATCTGTTAGCATTTAAACGTCAGTCGGTAAAACTCGAGTATAGAGCTATATTCAGGCCTTCTGTGTGCACCAAAGTTTGGAAACCTAGTGTCTGCTGCCACGTGCGCACACACCCCCATATACATATATGAAATAATTAGGACCTGGCAATGATTAAAATTTTTTATCTAATTAATCACATGATTTCCTTAATTAATCACGATTAATCGCATACGCAAAGTCCAAAAATGAATTCAAAAGTAGTGTATAGCTTTTAGCATTTAGTTTTATTTTAAATGTACTGGCATACAAATGAAAGTGCCATAACATTTGTTGTGCAAACACACTTTTAACATAATTTTTATTATTTTTTAACATTTTTATGTAGTTTTTATTTAGAAGCCTCACTCCACTGTCTGTTTCCTTGAAAGACTTGCTGGTATCAGTTGTATGTTTTGCCTTTAAGTGATATTTTAGACTGGAACTACTACGGTGATAAGACAATTCAACTTGGCAGTCTTTACAGATGACTTTGGTTCTGTCGACTCTGCCGTCTGGAAGAACTTTAAAATGAAAATGGCCGAGTAAAAGTTCCGTACCCTTCTCCATGTTTGGTGGATCCGCCAACTACTTTCTTTTCCGGTTCCGCAGCAGACAGCAACAGACTTTTACAAAATAAAAGCCTGTGAGCGACAGACTTTTACAATAATAAAATAAATAAGAACAGGGGTGGTTGTAGTGGGTTGAGCAGGCGCCCCATGTGCAAGAGGCTATAGTCCTCGCTGCAGCTGGCCCAGTTCGAGTCCCGCATCAGACGGCCCTGTGCTGCGTGTCGTTCCCCCTCTCTCTGCCCCCTGCTTCCTGTCTCTCTGAACTTTCCTATCCATTAAAGGCACAAGAGCCCCCCAAATTTCTTTTTTTAAACCTTTTTTAAAAATAAATAATTAAATAAAACCTGCGTTAATGCGCGATAAAATATTCATTATTCGTTAAATAATTAACAAGTTAATGTGATAATAACGAGTGAACTTGCCCAGCCCTACAAATAATTCATTCATTCATTCATTTTGTAATCAAACAAACTATTTATTCCATCGCTAAAGTTGCCTGATCATTTATCAATGCTGTAAAATCTGATTGCTCCGACTGTGACGGCAACATATAAACATAACTTTTTAAGAGCCTAACTGTAACGTCATCATAAGGTTTTCCAAAGGTGGATTGTAATGAAAAGTTGGGGGCGTTAACACAACCAAACATGAACATTCTTAACAGGTTGCTCAAAGGATCCCACATTACAGACGTTGGAAGAACAGTCTGGAAACGTCAGGGTAGCCGCACGACAACCAAAGCAAACATTTGGGGAACGTTCTTGCAACCAAATAACAATGTAAACTCTCTGCTGCACTCCGGGTTGTAGGAAAAAATATATTATGATATCAAATGTATATTTGAGGAAGAAACAGATGGAATGTATTAATATAGTGCTATCGATGTTGTCAGGGAGGAGCCTCCATTATATTGACAATAGCTTTTTTTTTCTGTCTTCCTTTGCTTCATTAGTTTGCTTTCATTCTTTCTTTCTATCTTTCTTTTTCCTTGTCTGCACATTCTCCCATCGCATACACAAATTGTTACTTCCATGTACCACCTACACAGCACTTACTCATCCAAAATAACCTGTCTCAGCCTCCCATTTGGCCTCCCAATCCTCATCGCAGACATGAGATTACAGCGCCGGGTTATAGCAGCAGAGGCCAGTTAACTGTAACACATATTACTCCGTGCGAACAGGCAGGTACGCCTGTGTCATATGCTGATGAAAGGCTTTTTTCTCAATTTATCAAATGTCATTGCTTGAAAGGTCAGCTTCGCCACTTGTTGTGTTTGAGATAAAACTGCGCACCGCCTCCTCTCATCTTCATCTCCAGGCTCCCTGTTATTGTGAGGTTTTTTTTTATTGACCCATAAATGGGATTTGCTGTCTTACCCTCTCATGCATTTAAAACTTACCTGATGCCTTGAAGCTCAACATCTCTTTTTGAGCTTTAGAAACACTCTTTTAAGCTGTTACGTCTTGCCTGCATGTATGAATGTATGTATGCATTCGGTATGTTTCAGAGTGTGTAGATTTTGTGTGCACACGACCACGCACTCACTTTGCTATGCCCGTGGGTTTGATGGATGATGTGTGACAAGTATGTGGAGTCAGCCCTTTGGTGGGAACCCACTGGGGCTGGAGGGTGCCCTTGTCCTTTTAGATTTTACAGCATCTTTTTCTTCCTTTGCTCTGCAGATCTGCTGTGTCTGGGCCAACGATCATAGCTGAAGACTCATGGTGATCGATTGGCTGTTTGACTTTGAAACTACATAAAACATCCTCTCTGAGCTGTACCCAAATTTACCGTGACACTTGGATAAGATATTCCCTTTTATTGGGAAGTGAAATGAAACAACGTTTTGATGATGTTTTGTTTCCATAATTCAGCCAAGCTCCAGATGAAACGGAATTCTGGAACGTGAGCAAGGGTTTGTTCAAAAGTGAGCGCTTGGACCACGGAAAAAAAAAAAAAAAATTGGAGCAAGGATAATGACTTGTGTGGATGGAATTCACTGTGAAAGGCTTTGTGCATAAATGTCACGAGTTTTGAATACTCCTTCATAATGAAAGACTTTATACTGTTGGGGTGTTATGCTGAAGTGGGAAATGCGGATTTGGACCGTGAGCTCTTCTGAAGGAACATTTTCAGAGATGACACATTTTGTATATTGTGGGAATTAAGTTAGATATTTCCATGAAAAACTTAAAAAGGTGAAAGTGAAAGCATAGCCTATCAGCAATTTTTGTTACTTTCTTAGGCATGGGCCTGTATGAGGTTCTGATAGCATGATAACCTTCACCAAAAACATCATGGTTTCACGCTATTGAGGTATTGAGGTTTTTTCCACTGAATTTCAAAGAAAATGTACACACTCTGAAGTAAAGTTTGGAGGGTAGCTAGCAGATGTTAGCCAGTTAATTAGCCATGTTATCTGCCTCAGTAGCAAGACTTGTACACTATTTATTTCACCAACACTAGATGTGCTAATTCTTGTAGCTGGTTGCAAATGTTGCACTTCAAGATGGCATCCTGAATTATCAAAGGATGACGGGGTGGTGCTCCCATCGGAGTTACTTGTGAAATCATATCCAAAGTGTCCTCTGGCAGCCACTCTAACGTAGCACATCTTGCATGTTGGATTTTCAGATTAGCTTCCTCAGTCTTCCTTGTCATAGTTGTATGTTTTTTTTGGGGGGGGGAAACTGAAATAATCCCAAACAGGCAACAAAAATTTGAGGCGTTCACTTCCTTCAGACATCATTCACAGCTCTCACACCAATCGCTCGGGGAGGGGGAATATTAAACTTCACTGCAGATGACTTGATGGATTCCTGCACTTTCTCTCTTTGACAACTCGTAAAAAACAGCTCACGCAGCAGGAGCGGTATAATGGAAACATTTAGTGGTTTTGAAACCATGGCTTTTTAAAACCAGGGTATATTTTGAAACCAGAAACAGGCCCATGCCCATTGTTAGTAGTGGAAGTATTTTGGCAAGCAGGCAGAGGAAGAGGTCAACGACTCTCACATTAAATTCAGTTTACTTATTATGAGGAGCACTACAGGAGTACTGAAGTGATATTAAAATAGTTAAATCCTCTCTGATGCTCTAAGCCTGTATTAGAAACTGGGTCATAGAGTTTAAAAAGCTATGGGTGTTTACCAGGCAGAGGACATAAGCAAAAAACAAACTATTGGATAGTTGGAAATGTAGGTTAAGATGTTTCCTGACCACTCAAACTCATCAGGACAAGAAAACTAATATTTGGATTTCTCCGTGGTCAACTATTCCACCTTGTCTACATGTGCTTTTTAGCATTAACTGATCACTGTAATCAGTACAACAGCAAGATAGTACATTTGATGTGTTTTTCTACTCTTGCACCTCTGACTTGATGTCAGTAACAGGAAAAACAGGAAATGTCTTCCTCGGTCATGCTCTTTTCAATATTCCTGCTGGTTTTGTTGGAGTCAGCTGGCTACTGTTTGTACAGGTAGATTTTCCAGATGTAGCTCACCTCTATTTTTTTCCCCACTGCTGTGAGTTTGCTATAAACCTTTGCTGCCCCGGTGGCAGCCGAGGGCCCCTCAGAGCGGAGAGAGAAGCCAAGAAACTGTCTGGCCACACAGTGTAAACTATGTGTTCACAGCATGGCCAGGGTCACACTGGACATGCTCAGCTCACCTGCTTCGATGATAAAGGAGGTGATGTCTGTGTAGACAGGCAGCCATAGAGGCCACTTCCAAATCCCAATCCTGCCTCGCTGAGGAGGAAGAGAAATGAAGGCTTCTTCTTGCAGCTTTGTGCGAGATTTCTACCTCTCATTCACCATAGGTTCGCTGTGGATTTGTAAATATTTTAAAGGATAAGCTCAACCTAGCAGTCCAAAGCGATAGGGACGAGTAGCTGCCCGCGCCCTCCTCCTTGGCTTCTCTTAGCTTAGTGCATACTGTGTATTCAAACATTTATAGACTTTATTATGCGGTCATGCATTTATGTATGTTTTTTCTACGCTGCGTAACAGCGTGACCAAATGGCTGGCTTGATTAAAACGTGCTCAGATACGCCAGAACACAGGTGCTTCTGTTTGAGGATTGAAACATAATGTTACATAAAGCATTACAGCTGCATATTTGTTAGTTCGGAGAACACTGTGAGACGTATACACTGTAGTTTGCCCTTAGCTCTGGCCTGGTTAAGCTGCCCATTTACCCTCACAGCCCTTTTTGTCAGTTTATTCAGTCTTCTTCCAACACTTATTCCTCTCTTCACTCTTTTTTTTTTTTGTTCTCTCCTAGTTAGTGGGGGCACAATGCCATGCTCTAAACAAGTTTATTGACATTTGAATTGGCTGAGGATGGTGGTAATTATTCAGTCTTCCTGCTTCCTGGCTGGTACTCGCTGAGAGGAGAGCAACGGTGCAGGCTCATGTCGAGCTGGTCCACAGGCGGAGAAATTAGTTTTGAATGTAAATTCATGCTTGCGTTTCTCAGGACATCTTCTCATATTATCATTCACAATCTCTTAGAAAAGCAGTGTTTACCTAGCACATATCAGTCACATGGTTTGTGGCACATGAAACAGCTTGCATTCGTATATCCCCCCTATACACAGAGAGCAATGTAGTAGGCATATGTGAAGTATTCTTGTAGGCTTCTTTAGGGCTGAGTGACCATGAATCATTGCACTCGAATGTTTGCTCACCCTTATCCTGCATGAAAATCTCCATGACTACACTTCTGCATGAACTGCAAGGTCATGAAATACTGGCTAGTAAGAACTTATCAAGCACTATCAGACATCTTGTCAGTGAGACTGCATTTTTGCTCCCATTAACACAAATTATCTTTATTTTACTGCATAAGGTCATAGCCAACTTGCGCTGCATATCATTTACTTCATTTCACAATGGATATTTTATCAAATGTTATGTCATATTGCTTTTGTGCTGGGCAAAAATGGGCAACAGCTCAACATGTTAAAAGCAAATATTCTATATATTCTGTCACTTTAAGTTGCATTTTGGTTTGGCAAAATTGGTCCCTTAGATACTGAGGCCACTTACTGACACAACATTATTTACACCAATTGTGGGTTTAAGAGCAGAAGACACTGCTGCAACACTAAAGTTATCCAGAAATGAACTTGCTTGATAGATAAGCTTGCTATGGAGACTATGGGTACTACACAGCAGGGTCGATATCTGATGTAACTAACTCTAACAACTGAGATTGCACGAAGTGGTATCAAAACACTGGTTACTAACTTGGTAAGTCAACCCATGTTTTCCAAGTCTGAGCTGCAAAACAGAAAACACAGGAGCAAAATTAATATGAAAATGAATGGACACAATATTTCAATACATTTGAAAAAAAAAAAAAACCTCAGCTCTGATCCATTTAGCTCTTTGATGTGTGGAAGCTCTTTGACATTCTGCATCAGCTGTGCTTAAATTCCAAATTCATCAGAAGTTTAATTGGGTGCAAAAGTACCTGCCTCTTGGTGCAGGATGAATCATCAACATTTTTTAATAGGTTTTTGCAGGAAATCACAAACTGTAGAATAACGTGTGAAATAGCTCTTTTTTTTCGTTCTTTTTGGCATTGTTAGTATCGATGCTGCTCATACATTGATGCACGACGCAAGACTCCTGAATATTGAATTTGATTTCACGGGGATTTTAAACATGAATTTTACATATTGCACCTTTACACAGGAAGCGCAGCCAGCTGTGTGTTAGCTTTAAGGAGCTCCGGTTTTATCATTGAAAAAGTGACTGCTCTTGTAAATCTGCTGTCTACTTGTGTGAGCTCAATTTTTTACATGATCATATCATATCATAAAAAATGTTTATAGGACTTAAACAATTTTTAGGCTACTTGAACAACCCATTCTGTTGTTTGACCTTCATCTGCATCCTGATCTCTTGATGTAGATAGTGGAAGTGGAATCAATAATAAATCTGTTCTTCTGCAGTAACTGACAGTGTTTTGAGCAAATTCATAAAAGCTTTCTGGGGGTTTTTTTCTTTCAGTTTCTTAGAAAATGTGATGTCTTATAGAGTGCTTTAACATTGTTGGTAGTTAAGTGTGTCCCCTTTGGACACAGCAGGGCTTCTTGGTTCTCCTTTTCCTTTTTATTATCTATTGATTTTGTTTAGCACTTTTCCTTTGAGCTCTTATTCACCGTCATTACCTCCAAATGTTTATCCTTTACTTCATATATTAGTCTTCTGTGATTTATTCACCCTCTGATAGAGTAGCCGCAGAGCTTCGCGTGTTAGTATAAATTATATTATCCTGTTGCTGGGCTTTGCAGCATTGGTGTAAATAGACACTGTTCTCTGCTTTCAAAGTCAGTAACATCTCTTCTCCTTGACGGAACGAGAGCTATGTCCCTGAAACAAAGCTATCCAGAGGAGGAGAGTGATACAATCAACAGACAGCTCTAGGCCTTTAATGGCTGAGCCTCAGTAAAACAAAACTGAGAGTGAGGAAAGGGAAGAGAAAGAATATGTTACTGTGTCATACTTTTGTTCAATTTTGAAGCTCCTCATACAAGTCAACGCCAAAAAAAAAAAAAACGGGGCTAAAGAAAAACTATGCTCCAAGCTATTTAAATCCCAAATTTATCATCAAACTTTTCTGCTTACTTTGCCCAAACTTGGCCACCCATCTGCTTCAGGATGCCTGTCAAATGTTTGCTGAGAGACTGAGGATGCTGAAAGATTGGGGAAAAAAACAGAGGAAGAAGGATAAGAAAAAAAAAAGAGGAAATTGGGGAGTTTTAGTGGATGAGTGAGTTTCTGGGCTGCATGTTGGCTTAGTTAATGACTGGTGCATATGTCAGAGACGCAGCTGTGGAGTTACAATCAGCCAGCCAGCTGAGGAAAAGGAGTGACGGATGGAACAGAGAGAGAGAGAGAAAAAAGAGGGAGATGAAGAGAGATTTGAAGTATTAAGCCCTGGATGCACACACAAGAAATATAAAGAATAAAAGAATAAAAAAAATTGGGATACAGTTCTTTGTGAGGGAGAGCAGTGAAGCAGAGGAGGTGAGAAAGAGGATTTGGAGTGAAATAAACAGAGAGAGAGCGGCACCCAGAAGGAATAGAAAGAGAAAGAGAATTTGCCAAGATAGTTTCCATTCTTCTCATCCTCCCTCAGTGAGCTGAAGTAGAAATGGCAGAGGCTGCAGTCCAAATCATTACACTCAGCTGCCTTCCTGGAAAGTATTTACTGTTGTCAATAAAAGCATAGAGAGAAAGCAGTGGGTAAAAAAAGGAAAAATAGCTAATATATGTAACTGCTCTGTAAGAGGACGTTGATGATGAACGTCCATCATACTGTATATTTTCTTTACCCTTTACATGTCTTTTCACCTCTACTTACTTTGACTTTGCCTGTCCATCCTGCGCAGTCCTGGCCCGTGTTCCATCAGCTCAGGGGCTTTAAGCCTTTAAGAACCTCTTTTCCCTCCAATAAGAGCTTTAAGGAAGAATGTGTGGAAAGCAGTTTTTTGGAGAAGGATCACTACTGCACAGAAATAGGTTCAGAGTACGAAGTAGTAATAAGTCTTGTCCACCTCATTCTGGTGCCCATCAAAACAACTAGAGGAACTCTTATGAGGCTTTTTTTGTGAGGCAAGGGCACCAGTTTATTGTGTCTCGGCCATTTCACACAAATGCTATTCACAGTATTAGGCACACAGGTGTAAAGTTAGAGTGTTTAACCACTGACTTGGCAGCTTTGGAGTGAGACATGGGCTGATTTGTGCATCCTAAAGTTATGTTGACCATTCATTTTGCACACCTGCTCTGGGATTTGCGAATTCCACCATCTGATGTATGAATCATTTTTGTGAAATTTGATCACATCTTCAGCTTAATGTTAAATATTCTGCCCATTGCTAAGTGTCAAACCCTTCCAGGTTGCTGAGGGGCTCTCCGCGAATGTCATACCTCACCTCTTGGATAACCGAACACCTTCTCTGTCCCCCTGCAGGCAGACTCGGGAGCAGGAAACCCCACCAGACTTCTTCTATTTCTCTGACTTTGAGAGACACAACGCTGAGATTGCAGCCTTTCATCTGGACAAGTAGGTGAAATCCACTCTGGCACAACTTTCAGAGGCTTTTGTGTGTGCGCGTTTGGAACATAGCATTCTTACATTGTTCTCTTTGCATTGCCATTTCATACGCAAGGAGTTTCATTGTTGTCAACCGCAAATCTATTTGTCTTTTGATGTCTAGTTTAAAGTTGAAAGTAAAAGTTCTAAAAGTGTTCAAACATCTTTTCAACTACAACAAAGACGTTTTCTGAAATAAACCATCTTATTGTCATAGGGGTTGAAGGGTAGAAGGGCAGATTTGATCTCTGTTGCTCTGTGAGAAGCATCACCCAGGCCTCACAGGCTTAAACAGAGGATTGAGCATTAAAATGTTCACAAATGTTAATGTTATAAGTCCAGAGCCAAAAAACAGTGAAACGGCAATCGGAAACTTTGTTACTGTTTGCGCTTTAAAGATATGACAAGTGTGTAATTCTTGCATCCCACCTCTTCTTTCTATTATGATATACTGCAGTGAAGTGGACTTGTAGGGTGCTTAAAAAAAAACACACTCTTTCAATGAAATCGCTGTGCTCACAATAGACCAACATTAGTGAGGTGCAGGCTGAGATGTTGCCTTTTGTCAGTCCGAAGATTCAGAGACATTTCGTTTAATTTAACTTTATTGTTATCTCACACAAGTGGCGAGACAATTAAGTGGTTTGGCACATAACTATGAATGCACAAAAATGACAACATTTTAAACTACTGTGTATGATTAAAGAAAAAGAAAAAATGATTGGAAAAAAATCAAAGTAAATGCTAATAGAAAACAAAACGCAACCATTTTGCAGTCTGCACTACCTTGTCTGCATCATGGTGAAGGTGCCCATTTGATGGTAATGGGCTGCTCGTTGTTTGTTTGATTCAAGCCAAACTAGCAACTCAATAGTTTTTTATGCAACTTTGTTTCATGGTGATGAAGCTAGGTAACAGAAGGAAAGCCAGCAAACTGCCAGCTACCATTTTAGGCAGTTCAGGAGCAGTTTCCTTTGCAGGAGAGCACAACTCATTTTGATATGGACTCGATTAAGTAACTTGTAACTGCATATAGCACAGTAAAGGAAAGAGGAAAACTAAAAATCTCTCAAAGCAGGAGGAGACGCCAAAGACATTTCATTTATATAGCAGCAAACTATCCAGATTTAGCCCTGTTTCTGCAAACAATTTTAACTCAAATAGCGAAAAAAAACTGGTGTGCTTGAATCTGCCCAAATGTTTCAAACTTTTTTTTTTCACCCGTGAGGGCCAACGTCCTGCAGGCTTTGGTTCCAATGTGATTGCAAATTTGCTTGTCCCTGCGACGGCTCATTAACCACCTGGAAGGATCACAGATTGTAAAGTGAACCTCAAAGCGGGTTACTACTGTGTTGCAAGAATTCTTAAAGATGTGTCGTGATTGATGTTGTCCGTATCTCATGTGAAGTGTTGCTGGTTTATGCATGAATACTCTTCGATAATTGCCCATGTAGAATTTCAGAGGATGAAAAGATTTATAGGTTGTCGTTTACCCGTTTTTCAAGGTTAGAATGCAAAAACAAAATGTCATAGTTTGGGGTCACAGGTCGGCGTTTGGATTAGTTACCGCGCCCGCAGGTGCAGCAATTGTGAATGAGTGTCTACAGCCATACCTATTTCCTACTACGCATGAACATCATACATGTTCTTATTTGTGCATTTGCGTCTCCCTTTCACCAATTTCCAGCCACAAAAGCTTATCTTTTTTTCAGCGAGTGGTGTTTGTGCAGCCTGTGTAGTAAAGGCTGTGAGCTTCATGTGGCCATGAGTCACAGAGAATGAATGCCGCCTTCCCGCAGATAGCATCTGACTGAGCAATGAATGCAGCTCTGCTTAGCTAACCACCACGCTCTCTGACTTTGCTGCCTTTACAAGGCTAACACTTTATGGCCCGCCTGCCTGCCTGCTGGAGAGACTTTAATGAAAAGAGAAATCCTCACGAGGCTCTCTGAGCGACGAGAGCGGGCAGTGGGTTTGGAGTCAGTGTTACTATTATTGTCAGGCTTATGTCACTGTGGCTGTGTGTTATTATGAGCAGAGGGGTTGTGTTGTGGATGCGGGTGTTTCTCTGTCCTGACACGAGATGATACGGGAGGTCACTCACTCTCTCACACACACGCATAGACACAATAGAGGGTAGTGATGATGCTGAATCTGCTTTCCCTTCAGGCACAATGACACAGTTCATCTGTAGTTGCCTTTTGCAGTGGCGTTCTTCACCAATCTGGTACACATCTGGTCTTCCTCTGTACACACACACACACACACACACACACACACATACTTCAGCGTGTGTGTGGGTTAAGAGGAAGAGGAGGAAACCAAAGGCATGAAAGGCCCTGTGCCCATACTAAATATAAGCTAGGCAGGGTTTGCCAAAAGCAGCGCTTTATTTTTTTTTCCTTATTTTGTCTGTTCTAAATTAGAGCCTGTCCAGAGAGCCGCTGCTGCTGGTGGTGCAGAAGCTTGAGGCTGCACTGCCTCCCAGGGGGCCCGCAGACACACAGAGGCTCTTTTGAAGCAGCCGTGTGCACACACACACACACACACACACACAGATGCCCTCTCCCCCTATGGAGGCTACACTTTTTTAAGCATCATTAATTATGTGATTGGATTAAACTGGGCGGAGCTCTTGGTACCGCTGCATTAGGCAGTCAGAAGATGTGAAGACACACAAGGCCTGATATCACCTCCGAATGTTAAACAATTTATCTCACGATTCATGAGAACCACTAGTGTTTTGTACATTTTTCAGATGGGACTATGTGAAAAGTCTGCTGTTGGTCAATGCACAGCTGACAGCATTCATTTTAATCCCGTGTAACACAAGTTTAAGCAGCCACTGTTGGATTTAGCCATTTATCAAAGGGGCAAAAACTGAAGAAAAAGCAAGATCTGTCTGACAGTGAACTTACCTGCCTCACTACTCCTGTCAACAAAATCACAGTCTGTATTCCTGCGTCTCCCTGCCTCAGCCATTAGGTGTTGTCAGTGGTATCAATTTTTAAAGAGCCCGTGCTGATGTTGAAGTTGGGTAATATTAAGGGCAGAGGCTGCACATGAATAAAACAGGCAAGGTACCACGCTATCTCTCACAAAGAGACAGCTACATTTAATCTTTCCCCAAGCCTTTCATGCATACATATCACAGCTGGTGCTAGTTTTCAGTCAAATGATTCAGAGACACAAAATCACAGTGGCCTCACAAAACTGAATCTGAGAGATATACGTTCCTGCAATGTACGGGAAACCTTTATCTCAGAATATAAAGTAGAAGCAGAAAGCAGCGCAGAAGTTTAAAAAAATGTGTGATGTAGAATCACAGCCACATCAAAACCACAGGGAGGTTAACCACCATGTGGTTGGACTCTCTGGTTCTTACCGATGCCACAGTGCCCCCTTCTGGCTGTGACTCTAACTTACACGTGGCCTTACTATGACAGTGAAGTTGTCTGATTCGGGGTTGAGGGTTCTCCCATCCATCCATTTTCTATACCCACTCAATCCAATAATATAGGGTTCCGGGGGGACTGGAGCCTAGAGTCCAATCAACCTGACATGCATGTTTTTGGATGGTGCCCGGAGAGAACCCACACAGAACACGGAGAATGTGCAAACTCCACACAGAAAGGCCCCAGCAGGGATTTGAACCAGGAACCCTCTTGCTGTGAGGTGACAGTGCTACCCACCACATCACCGTGCTGCCCCTATTCAGCTAAAATGGTGGATTTTTAGAGTACATCTATTCTTTAAAAAAATGGTTGCATACATTGTCTCATTTTAAATCGCAAAGTCCACAGCATAAATTCTCTGCATCATAGAAATATACATATCTGGTCTGTGTGGTCAGATTAATACCTAATGAAGGTCAGTGAAAGCTGTATTCTTGAAACAAATTGCAGGAAGTGGGATCTTTAATGGCCTTCATGAGCTGTTAGTTGTAGCCACTCAGTGGGGTTACATGGCACTGAAAGGATCGGATAATTGGCTAAATTACAATAAGATTGAGTTATTAAGTGCATGTAGACACCTTAATCTGACAAGAAATTGGATCGGATCGGATTATCAAATCCTGGCAGGACAGAGGAGCAGCTGCAGTGAGAGGCTCATCTCTCTGCGCTGCAGACAATATTATTATTGTTGTTGTTAATACAATCATTGTAAATATTTAAAAAAAAAATTTGAGCTACTTGACTAATTTGAATTTCCCCCATTGGGGGATGAATAAAGTATTTTTCTATTCTTCTATTTAGATTACTCGCGATCGGATTAAGACCCCGAGATAACTCGGTTGAAAGTCAAATTAAAGGTGTTTGCAGACGGTGAAGCACGTGGTGAATTAGACTTTGCGTTCTGCGCATGCTTGAGATTTTTTCCCGGAGTCGTGAACAGCAAGTCGGAAGAGACGATATTACAATTGTTATCGCCGTCAGAAACAAACAAACAACGCGATGGAGAATGTGCCGTTGTGCATTGCGTTTGTGCAATAAGCAGCTCATCACAAAAAAATATAGAGGGACGTACCTTCATCTTGCTCTTCATTTGCCATTTTCTCGAATGCCTGAGTTTGATTCGATTCATTCACCGCCATATATCCAAGGATAATTACCCTTGCTCAACTCATTCTTATTGTAATTTAGCCAATTATCCTTTCAGTGCCATGTAACCCCACTGACTGTTCAGCAGGCTAAACTACAATGATTGACCTCCCATTGTTCTTTAAACATATGCAGATGAAACAGTGTGAAGGGGTGTGCCTCAGAATTTAAACACCTAATCTATACCCAGAATACTGAACCTGACCCCTCAGTATTTGTCTCTGTCCAACAGGATACTGGACTTTCGTCGTGTTCCCCCTGTTGCTGGCAGGCTGGTCAATATGACAAAGGAGATCCGAGATGTCACCCGAGACAAAAAACTCTGGAGGACCTTCTTTATTTCTCCAGGTACACGGTGAAATCAGACAGAGTTCCTGAAAAACGCGGATAAGATTAGTCTCATTCTGCCGCAGCTGGGGAAGAGATATGCTGGCAAAATAGGTCTTTATTTTTTGGTATCTCTTGACAAAAAGCACAGTCACACATTGGATTTTTGTGCCAATCTCAGAGAGAAAACTCAGCCTAGTCTTTAAACGTGAAACCCTATTTACAGTTTGCTTTTTTTATAATGCGGAGCAAAGCTTGTTGTCTGAGGCACTTGGAAACTCATTTGCATGAGATTACTACTATCAGGGGACTTTACCTTGTGCAAGCACAACATTTAATTAGCAGTGCAACGTCACCTTATATATCATACACGTAGAGAATTCTCCCGTGATTAAAATTACTGGCATCTCAGCAATTATTACAGGTCAGTGAATGTCCCCAGGTAATTTAAATAGTGCGCAATGTGGGCTTTAAATTTATGTGGAGTGGATGACAAGGGTAAAATAAGTGCAACTGCAAGGTGGCATTGTAACTAAAGGAACCTTTTTTCTGTCCTTAACGAATGTGTAACAAAGCATTAACAACATTTGTCCCTTTTCTGACTTTTAGCCAACAATGTGTGTTTCTATGGAGAGTGTTCGTACTACTGTTCCACTGAGCACGCTCTGTGTGGGAAACCAGACCAGATAGAAGGATCCCTAGCTGCCTTCCTCCCAGACCTGGCTCTCGCCAAACGCAAGACCTGGAGGAACCCATGGAGACGCTCCTACCACAAGCGCAAGAAGGCAGAGTAAGAGATCGATCCTGCTCTAACACAGTGCTGCATTCACTGATGTAGGCCCCCGCTGTCACACTCACTGTCAGCTGGCAGTGGCTGGAATTCATGAGCGCCCGAGAAGAAAGAAATACATTGTAGGGTATTCTGCATGATATGAGAGTAGATGGATATATATTCTAATTAAAAGTGCGAAACTTTTCAGATGGGAGGTGGACCCCGACTACTGTGAAGAGGTGAAGCAGACGCCGCCATACGACAGTGGCACACGACTGCTGGACATCATGGACATGACCATTTTCGACTTCCTCATGGGTGAGTTCAGCATGTGTGACATGTTTTCTTCCGCCACTGAATAAGTAGACTGTTTGATGCGCTCTGCTGTGTTTTGCTACAGTTGCTCGTTCCAACAAGCATTGCCATCCGAGACCTCTCGTACATTGGTGTCACCAACATAGTAGTAAATACACACCGTGTGATATAATAACAAGGTTCTTTGTCTTTTATTCTTTTGCCTCTGTCTCTCCCCTTCCTGAACTGTTGGCCCCACTCCCTTACAGGAAACATGGATCGGCACCATTATGAGACTTTTGAAAAGTTTGGGAATGAGACCTTCATCATCCATCTGGACAATGGCAGAGGGTAAGCAGAGAGATCAGCACATTAGTTGGCATTTGTGACCTCATTACATAATCAAGTTCAAACGCAAAATGGGACATTACAGAGAATGAACAACATACACACGACATAAATCAGCCTCACACATTTTTTTTTTTTTAAAGAGTCTGAGCAGCACTGACTCCTGAGGCCACAAACAATTCACTTGCACTGTCCCATCTCATTCTATTCAGTAGTATTGTAATGATATATATTCTCGTTATGGCACCTTGACGCCTCCGTTGGCAGGCTTTTCTGTCATGTGTGCAGTATGCAAAACTGGGTGTAAAACATGCCCTAAACAAAGAAATCTTCAATCCAACTATACATGCACAAACGTCTGTATAAGGGAACGTTTGCTTGTGTATTGATCGGAGTAGCTCTGACTTTAAAATCTGTGCTGTTGTCCATCTGAGGTTTTATTTACCTCCTAAACCTGGTGAGGACCACCCGACTTACATCCTGATATGTGAAACCTTAGAACTCGAAAAAGACTGTGATATCATATTCCACCCCACACACAGACCCTACAAATTATAGCAAATAGCTCCACTAATGAATACTTAATGTGCAGATATAATGAGCATAATGTGCAAAACATCAGCACCAACATGCTTCTGTTTTTTTTTTTTTCCCCAGCTTTGGAAAGCACTCCCATGATGAGCTGTCCATTTTGGTGCCACTGAGTCAGTGTTGCAGGTAAAGCCTTCCTTCTGGTGTCATTGTGTTGGCTGATAGGAGACGTGCGATAGCTAGATTAATGGTTAAGGAGAAAAAAAAAATGTCTAGAAAAGGTCGGCTTTGTCAAACAGATTCACAGATGCAACATACCACGTGAGGCCAAACTGACTTCCCCTTTTCCTTGACCGCTCTCTTATCGCAGGGTAAGGAAATCAACCCACTTGCGTCTGCAGCTGCTGGCCAAGGAGGAATACAAATTATCCACGCTGATGGCAGAATCCCTGGTGAGGGATCGGCTCGCTCCCATCCTCATCCAGCCCCACCTAGACGCCATGGACCGACGACTGCGCCAGGTCTGTGCGTCACACTGAGCGCTTGTCTTGTCTCTTGGTGTTAAGTTTCTAGATTCCTTAAGTTGAATCTGTGGTGGGTTCAAACCTAGAAAGGGCAAAAAAAGAAAAAAAAAACAGAACTTAAAAGACAACCCTTCTCCTACTACTTCTCCCTTCTGCCCTCTTTTACTTAAGCCCCTCCCACCAGACAAGTATGCACTATTAGCATGGTTTTATACGAATTATTGTACTAGTTTAGTTTAGTGGACGACCTACCACTGCAGCACTTTTAGTTTTCTTTTACAAAGTTTGCTTTGGTTAGGTCATCCTTTCCCCACGAATCGTGACATTAATATCTCTAAATACTAACTATTAGTTTGGTAAAACAGTCCTTTTGAAACATGAACTGGTATTAAGAAACTCGAATGACTGATTAATCTGGAAAATAGCTGCATGTTTATTGATAATGAAAACTAAAGCAGCATCCCAGAACGCAATCTTCAGCCAAGTATAACTCCCTTTCTCACAATCTCAAGGAAATTGATGACGATCCAGGTTTTTTTGGATAAACTTGCCGACAAACAAACACTGTGGCTCTCATCTTAGTGGAGTGTGGATAGTGGAGTAATTCAACATTTTTGATTCGACATCAATACTGCTTCTGAGCCAGCTGATGTGCGATCCAAGACTGGATTCTGGACTTCATCCACTACATTGCTCTCTGTTTCTAGATCAAGTGAAGCCGTCTGCTGGCTTCAGATTTACAGCTGAGCCATGACATCCTCATTCTCGTAGAATTAGGTTTCAACCAATAAAAAAAAAAAAGAAAAGAAAACTGCTATACAGTATGACTTTGGAAATAGTTCCTTTGACCTCTAACTCAACAATGTTTGTTTGTTTTTCCTTGCTCTCTCTAGGTGCTAAAGGTCCTGTCTGAATGCATTGAAAAGGAGGGTTACAGCTATGTGGTGGAAGATGACCTCCAGGGAGACCAAGGAACGGACCACGTCGACATTGGCCCAAGACAGAGGTAGCTGTCTGTGGGTGTTGCTGGCTGGAGTGGACTGCCTCCCAGGAAATAAGACACTGGACTGAGCTGATGCAGTCTTTTTTCTTAAACTGAACTAGCGTCCGGTCATGCAGATGAGCTCGGTCTGTGCTGAATTCCTCTGAATGTCCAGGGAAACCCTCCTGCCTGGGGTGAGTTAAGTTGTGCAGAGGTGGAAGGCCTGCTGGATAGGACTGTACTCTGATGAACCTTGCAAGGACTTTTGCTGTGCTGATGCTTCAGCAACAGGTGTTTGACTGGATGGATCTGAATCTGGACGCAGCTGAACCACCACATATCACCTAGACTCCTTAAAATGTACAACCCTGACTGTAGTGTAGGATAGTATCACCACAGGGGACCTAAACATCTTTCGACCCACCGCAGCAACCAAACTGTTAAAGACTTGCAAGAGACAGCTTCTCTGTCTGCTCAAGGACCCTTTTTTGAATTCAGTGAATTCTGGGGGCCTTATAAAGAGTCGCTCCATGCTTCCCCGACTTAATTACCTGAATCTACTTATCGTTAGCAATGCAAGTGTTTTGGGTGAACATTCACGGCGAAATCATCGGAGAAGCTGGAGTTGGATTATTATGATTTTTTTATTGATTTTCTGCTAAACTTTCTTTTGCATTTTAGTGTCTTTTTTAACTTTTTTTTTTTTTTGGCTGAGCTGTTTCAGCACCTTATCATTGGTAATCAAAATGGAGACACTTGATTGGAGTGCAGGTTTACTCCTGGATAATGATTCCCAAAACTGTTGCGTGTCCTTCGAGGGAGTATTTATTGAAATACATATTTATTGTTTGAAATGAGTGCTGATAAGTAACACGACTTCAGTCTTCGGGGAAAGCAAGCAAATCAGTTTACGTCACAATGGTGTAATTCCGTGTTTGTCCACGAGATGGCAACCTGAGCATGTGCAAAAGTGTCAGTCCATTACAACAAATACAACCTGGTAGAGATTGGTTTATATCCACCATAAATCTTTACCTGTGTTTACGACATGTAATCAGTTCCCAGCTGCTGTTTTTATTTCCTTCGGTACAGCAGATATGAGGTCAAATTTATGCTACCAAAAGCCAAATGTGACATTCATACTTTTCTATTATTGTTCCTTTGTAATGTATGTGATGTCCAGATGTTGCTGTTGTGGAGAGATTATTTTTCAGGATGTATATTTCATTCATCACCAACAGCCGATCGCTTATACTGTTGGTGTCAATGACTCAGTCACTGGCTGAAAGTTAATATATACAGTAGGAAAATCTAGTGCCTGTGCAATGATAGAAATACTTGAATGTCTGGTTTCATTAGCGGGAAAGGTACGAGCTATAGATAAGATGCAGAGGTCTTCATACGTGTACGTGCTGACTCCATCTGTTTCATAATGGTTTTATTATCAATTTTGAGTTTCCATAGTCCTGTCAGTGTCAGGGCGTTACAGTGTGCGTGGATGTATGGGTGGATCCATGGAGAACCTTAGATGGTGTCCCTGAAGTGAAAATACTTCTTTCTTTTTTTTAACTTCAACTCATTGTTTCTGTGGATTCATTTTATTTTTCTTTGCATCATGGTAACAGTGCAATAAAACAAAATAAGCATAATATAAAGGTGTGCCTGAGCTCTTCATTAAAACAGATAAGCTACTGTAGGTGCGGGGGCAAGATCTTCAGCTGGGTATTAATGTAGGTGTTAGCCACTCTGATATATGCCCAGTAGAAAACGGAATTCCAAAGGGGAGTGTGTGCAGTTCAGTGCAATCTTAGCATAATGGTTAATGACGTATTTGAAAAAGGCAGAATAAGCAAACAATAAGAAAGTTGCTTTATGCTGATGGTGGGTGGGGCTGTCTGAATGCGGAGAACTTCAACAAAAAAAAAGTATGTTCCTCCATATAAACTTTCTGTTAAAAGGTCTGAGGTGGTATGCTTCTGGAGGTTCCATAATCCAGTATTCCTGAATTTATATGCACATATGCTTAAGCAGGTCATATAGGAGAGATTTCTTGAAGTCACATTTTAGCAAAATCCTACCTTGAAACAGCAGTCCTGTGCTTTGGCTGTACATCAAAGGCAAAGCAACAAACCCAAACCTTTGAGACCTGTAGTGGAAATTTCAAAACAGTGACAATTAAAACAAGGAATCAGTGGAGTCAAATGATGGCATGTTGGGTTCATTATGGGGACACAGTGGATCACATCTCACAATCATTATCCTGCAATGAGGCCTGGGAACACAATAAATTAAATTACAATACTCTCAATACACATCTTCACGGTATCTCGACCTAAAACATGATCTCAGTCCTAATATCAGATAAACCTCTAAAGAGATATCATGCCAAAAAAAGGATAGCTGCTCTCTCCCTTCTTATAGACACCTCCAGTGTTGCATTTCCATTTCGTGCTTTTGTCCAGGTGATTACCCAGATATCTGTAGTCCTCCACCTCTTCTTCAAGGATGGAAATAGAGTTTGACTTCTTCTCCTGGAATCCAAAATCATCTCTTTTGTCTTGTTCACTTTCCGGGTGAGGTGGTCGTTCCCAGACCATGGCACAAAGCAGTTCTCTGTACTCAGCCTCTTGTCCATCACTGATACACCAAGTGACTGCAGTCATCTGAGTATTTCTGGACATGACAGGACTCTAGAGTCGCACTTGAAGTTTGAGGTGTACAGAGTGAAGTAAAACAAAGGGAATCCAGTCCACTGTGGTGCTGCTTAGTTGTTGGAATTGAAAGACATTTTTGTTAGTTCAACTAATAAATAGTTAGTTAATTTATTGATTTAACTGTTCAATGAAAACCTTTGCGTCCCATTTCGGGTTTATTACCCCATTTCGGTTTACTAATACAAATATAACTTCTCCATAAAAGATTTGATGACTATAATTGTGCACAATTGTTCACATTTGTTTTTGTTTAGGCTTAACTTTTAATTGTCATAAGGAAGCTTAGCTCCTTTAGTGTCTGTAGGTGGAGAGAATTGTCTTTGCAGCCATCTGTTGGGGTGGCAGCATCAGAGGTAGGGACTCATAAAAAATGAGCAAACTGATAAAGAAGGCTGGCTCTGGAGCTGAAAATGGAGCGTCTTCAGTGTCCTCTCTGCTGCAACAACGACTGCTGTAGAAAGTCCTTTCTGCCCACTCCAAAAAGATTGAACTTTTTCTTTGGGTACATAATACACTGCTACAATTTAATTTCCCTTTGGAGCACTTTCAAATTAATTTCAGTTCGCACTAAAGTGGGTGGAGGATAACAACCACAATCCATTCAGTGCTATCTTTCTTTCAGCACTTTCAAGTACTGAATTTGCAAAGTAATGCAAACAGGATATTTGCTGTGAAAGCATTTCATTTTTCTACACCAACTGCAAAATACACATTTTCCCTGGATTCCATGCAGGTGCTGAAGGCTGAAAAGATGAAAAATAAGCACAGCATCGCACAGAAACTGTCAAAGACGGTAGTTGTTGTTGTATCTTTTAATTTACTATCCCAAAAGTCACCCAAGCAGGTGGTGGTAATGCCTCTGGTTGCTAACCACCAAAAAAAAAAAAAAAAAAAAACTTAAACAAGAAGAAGAAAATGGCAACCTGGCAACTTTTTCAACAAACTAGTTAAAGTGTAAAGATATCCACTGTTTGCAATGTTAATCAGTTATTTTTTTCATTACAATGCGCCAATTTCATTAGCAACATAACTTATAAAGCAATTATTCATATACATTATTCCAGGTAGGAATACAATTACTGGTATGAAGTCAAAATTACTGGTATGCTTCTTTATTGTGCCTATTTGACCTCAAGCTGCAGCTGGAAGCACTGCAAAGGCTTCCTTCCTTCCTTCTTTTTCATTGCAACCCACAATATCCCATCCATACGTAGTCACGTCCAGAAATTGATCAACATCGACATAGTGGTCAAACTCAAATCTATAAACTGCTGTGACATGACAAATAGGAACCAGTGCACAGTGTGCCAAGCGCAGCTTAAAACAGCATGGCTCCATCTAGAGTTCAGAAACATACCAACAGATACTTCGGAACGACATCTCACTGCATGTGAGATTCATGACAGTATTGTGTCAGTATACTCAGAGAACATTTCCCAAAAAATCTACTCAAAAGTGATGAGGAATGAAAAAAAAAAGTTCTGATCCAAATTCTTTGCATAACCTCAAAGGATGGACAAGTTTTTCAACAGACCATAATTCTGTAGTTGATCATCAGTGCTTCTTTTTGTATTCGTGACACTTTTGTCTTTGTAATAAATCAACTCAGAATGAATACCCAACATGTTTTAGCTGCAAAGCTGAGCCCAAAAGCAAAACCCAGTGTCAGCATATGGGCTGAGTATTCATGGAAACACAGGCGTCTTCTGGAAGTCTTATCTTTAGAACTGTACATAACCCGGTGCAATTTGACAGTGTATAGTGGCGGCAAGGATGGCTGCACAGTACAGTGCAAAGGAAAATGGCCCTCAGCCCCAGATCTGTACATAAGCATGTTTACCATTCTCGATGCTTTGTTGTGTTTTGATAACCTTTCCTCACAGAACAGCCCCCGGAAAAGCTCCTCGGCTGGTTTACATAAATGCATGCACAAACACGCATACTTGGAGAGGCAGACAGAGCAATGGATGGAGGAAGCGGTGTCTGAGACAACCATCTGAGGGACAGAGAGTGACCAGAGGAGAACTAAGGGCTGTAATCGCTGTGGCCGGCCGCAGACGGGACTCCAGAGGAAGCCTCGTCATGGGAGCGAGCCACGAGGGGCTTATCAGATCTCAGTTCATACCAACCTGATACCGTGACCTCTTCTTCTGCTCCGCACAGCTTCCTCTCTGCTTCCCCTGTTTGCAGCTTTGCATGAATTGCTGTGTTTTTTTTTTTGCGGGGGGGGGTTGTGGAGACTGGCAATCTACCTGAATGAGCTCAAACTATTCATGCAAAAACATCAAGAGGGAACATTGTGTTGATGTTAGGCAAATGTGAAAGCTACTACTGGGCATTTTCGTGTGGACTGGTTGGCAGAAAACACACTGAAGTACATACATTTCTGAGCATGTAAAATGTATCTGGGGGGAAAAAAAGGAAAAGCATCCACTTGGTTAATGCAGTGAGTTCATTTTCCAGAAAAAAAAAAGTGGAATCACAGTAATCTTATAAAGGCATGTGATGATTTGATGTCACTCTCAAGCTGCTTTCACATCCAGCAATGTTGTTTCCATTAAGTCAGTTAAGCAAACCCATGGTTTCCTTATATAACTGTCAAAGAGTCAAGGCTTTTTTCCACTTTTTTTACTAATTGTGAAATGAACAGGTTCACTGCACGGTTTTAGTGGTGCAATGTGAACATCTACTGATATCATCTAATATCATCAGCCAGTTTTGTTGAGCTGCTCGTAAAGAGGTCAAAGTGAGTTTTTGGAGGCTTTATTCTCTGCAGTGCACACTGCTCTTGATGTCAGACCACTGGGACACAGAGCTGAAAATGTTGTGCCCTTACAGGTAAATCAGGTCCTTCTTCTGGACTATTTCAAAAGCAGATATACAGTATAGTCTAAACTAAGCTAGAACCAACCTATAAAGCCTACACACCTACAGAAAAAAGGGAGATGGATCAGTAACTAAGAAGGAGCCATTTCCCTGTTACCTGGTCACCCTCAGGGCATATCATCGGACATCAGTTTGCTTTTCATGCGTCGCCTCTTCTTATGAAGCCCTTCAGAAATTCTGGCCCCGTAACCAAAACTGGACACAGGTCGACGTATGTTGTGCACGCACAGATTTTACAGCAGGTCCCATAGGTGACTCCGGCACCAGCCGGGCCACACACAGAGGACCCGGCAGACCTCAGGCTGTTTTTCCCGGCCTCTGCGGCCCCACGGGAGACTTCCAATTGCCCCGTTAAGAGCCCTTGAAAATACACATCCCCCTATTTTATAGACACGGAAACAATTAGTGGCCATTATAGAGCATTATAGATAGCATCTACAAAACTTCCCGTTGTTGACTAAACGTCTGCCAGAGTGGACACGCACACACACCCCAAAGAGTTAAGGGAGAGAAAAAGAAAACAAAGATGCAAAGGATTTTGTTTGTTGATTCAGAGTTAGCTGTTTCAAGTACAGTTAGGCGAGATTAGGCTATAAAAAGAACCAAAATAAAACATGAAGGCAGCCTATGAGCCCATTGGACCACCCAGAATCCTGCTGGATGGAGGTGGGGCAGGGAAGCTTTCCGTCCAGTACACTTGATGTGGGCAGAGATGAGCAACCTACTACAGTGAGACAGCCTAAACTGCACGTTTATTTACCAGTCACAGTGTTGCTCTGTGTCTCTATAGGAAGCTTTGTCAAGTCTGAGACAGTCGAGATAAGTAGTAACAGAGACACGATAAAGAAGCCATTTCATCTGTTTTTTCCCCATCACTGTGAGCAGAGTTTCTTTTTACCTGATCGGCAATAATCAGATCACCTTAATGCTTGAGATCAGTACCTTTTTGCCTTTGGTTCCCGTACTTTTCTTCATCATCATGAAACACATTTGCACAATGTGGCCAATGTGTTTGGGGTAAAGTTTTGTGTGCCCACTCTTTATTCCTTCGCGGGCACACAAGGAGGGAGTAGTTCATTGCTTAAACGGAGGACAGTAAGCTTGCCAGTATCCTTGTAAAACAACCATGATGTGTCAGAGCAATCAAGGTTTAGTGTGTCATCAGTAGTTAACACGATGAATGCGCCACAGAGAAGAAAAAAGACCCGCAATCATTGCTGGTTAATGTACAGTCTGGAATGAAAGAGTATTTAGGGTCAATGGCTTTATTCATCCATTTAATAACCACTTGCTGTTTTGGATCCAAATAACTCTGCTGGGTTTGTATCACCCATATGATCGAGGTGGGTGTGTATGCCCCTTGTGCTGCTGGATCTGTGCAGGGAATCTGGCAGCATGTTAATGGTGTGGAACCAGTCCTTCAGGGTACCTCAACAGCAGCCTCCTTGCTTTCCATGGTTCTCAGTTCAGGGGCCTTAAAACGCAAACTCTGCATATCTATTATGTCTATATGGTTTTAACATATTTGAAAAAAATCCCGTTAAGTGTCTGGAATGGGTCGTAAAGTGTTAGTGGTGAGGAAAACATGGCAAATATTACTCAAAATGTACTCCAAAATACAGTACATCAGAGAGGTAAAGGAAGGTAAGGAAGTCCATGGTGACTGTGTGGGCAACGAGCTCCGCCTTCTCTCATCAGCTGTTCGAGGTAGGGTATTGTAACAACCATAGACTGTTCATAAATGAATGAAATAGCCCTTTGTAAAGTCACCGAGCGGTTTGTGATGTGCTCTTCTGATCCCTAATGAAGCTTCTGTCATGTTGGCCTTTCTGGGGCCAGAAGAGACCATATTTGGACAAGAGGATGGAGCTGGAGAGTGAGCCTTGAAAGCTGATTGGAGAAGACTGCATTTCTTTGAAGACTCAGAGGAAGTAAATCTAGCTTGAAGTTTATTTGTTTCATATGGCTGTATGTCAAACAAAAGCTGCGCTGCACTTGCTGCTTCGATGTCAATTCCACAGCGGATGGCTTCATTTATCATTTAAACAGTCTATTGTAATGACACAAGGTGCAGTCTCTTTGACATTTTTGGGCTGATAAACACAAATGCTCATGGGACCAAATCAGTAACTGCTGGTCAACAAAAGTTGAAACCTTATCATCATTCAACATCAGTAACCCAGGATGTTTTGCACACGTGATGTAATGGTGGCCTCCTTAGAGAGAAATATGTAAATGTTCTAAAATTATAATAATACAAAGAAATTCCATGTGTTTCGAGCAAGGTATCTATCAGGAGAGGGTTATTACAACATATTAAGGCTGATGAGTCTTAGTCAAGGCTCCTTTTAAAAAGACAGGACGGGAAATTAAAACTAAGAGTTTCAGATAAAGACTGAAAAATGCTCCATATCAAAAAAAATTTATATCAATTTTTTTTTTTTTTTACATTAAATCATATAACCCTATTGAAGCACACCCCAAAACAGAGTTATAAACTCATAAAAGAGCATCACAGGGCCTTTTTAACTTAACTTTGTCACTCAGAGTACCTGGTAGATGAGGGTTTTCATGCAGTATTATCTCTCCGAGTAAGATGTAGTCCTGAAAACCACCAGAACAAATGTATACTTTTTCTCTCTTCTCATTCAATATTAAATTACTTTCATGGATTTTTAGTACTGAACTCTATTTTCACCCCATAATGTTTGCAAAATAGGTGGAAAATGTTCTTTGTATTTTTTTTATCTTTTTTTTTTAACTTTAGTTAAAAATGAATAGAGAAAGAGAAAAGGAATGGCTATCACTTCATAGTGAAAGTTTTGAATATTTAAAAAAATAATGCCATAACACATTTGTACTGTTTGCATTACATATCTTAGCAGACGAGAAGAGATGGCTCAGGCAAGCTTACTTCCAAAGATCTTTCAGAAGAAACTGTGATGCCACGGAAGAATTTGCTCTGACAAACGTCAGATCGGGACATTAAAGAGTTAAATGACTGAGGTGCCACATAAAGAGTTGTCTTGGGCTGGGTGACAGACCTCTGGTGGGGAGTTTGTAAGGTATGTTTGTTTGTTTGTTTGTCAGGAAAATATGATCTAATGAAATATGTTATTAAAACACATGATAAAAAACGAGGTAGATTTGGGTGTTTTTGGGTAATCGGTCATTTTGAGTCTGGTTGTCTCAGCTACATCAGAATGGATCATCGAATTTCTCTTGAAGACTGATTATTTGGCAAGTTGACCAACGTAATTAATTTTCAAGACTTGGACCCAGTTCTTATTCAAGATTAAAAAAAACTGTGGTAAGGACTTCGGGTACCATATGTATCCAGAAAAAGGAAAATTAACTGTTTAAAATTTACAAAATGTGTGTTAAAAAAAGAGATGAGAAATTAAAAAAAAAAAAAAAATTTAAGGCTTTGTATTAATACAGTTACAATACAAGATATCTTACAAAAGAAAAATATCAGCTCTGGGTTGTTGTGTGCAGCCTAAAACAGCTTCAAGGTGGTGTAGACAGACACAGGACTGAAACTTGACAGAGAGATGTTTCTTGGTGTAAGTTTGAGTTTACATTAAGTGTAACTGGGTAGCTTCCCCACCATTTGAATTATATGTAATAATGGGTTCTTTACCATGATGAGATGTTTGATTGGCCTCAGTTTTTCCATTCAAAACAGGTCCCGACCGACATAATGCTGCGAAAAAGCATACAAACAAAAAATAATCCAGCTGGAAAAACACACCTAGATTCAAGATATATGATTTAAACTGGGTGGATGAACACTAACGACGTGGGAAGAGTTCAAAGACCTCAGAGAAGAGTCTTGATGCCTGCATCTGTTCGTCGAAAGCAGCTGGGACGAGGAGGGGAGAGGGGGGCGCTGGAGGCAGCCGTTATCACAGAAAGCTTGGAGTGAGTGTCAGCTGGCTGAGCAGAGCATGGTGGCAGAGCAGAGCAGAGCAGAAGGACGGGGTGTTGCTGCTGGGCTTTGGTCGGGACTCTCAGAGGAGCCAAACAGTTTGGATCGCACATCTCTGACTCCTCAAAGTGCAGAAATGTTTGACAACTCTCACTACCCTTTCAACTGTTTCAACTACGACGGGGACGGATATCCTTCCTCGAGCACTGATGAGGAGAAAAAGATTTGCAGACCCGCTTACAGGTATGCTTGATCTGATCTTAATTATTCATTCATGTTTTGTCTTTCTTTTTCTTTCACATAAGTTTTACATTATTTGATTTGCTGGCCATTGTAGTCGAGAAAAAAAACAAACACATAAATCTTAACCGAGTTAAGTTGGACACTTTGTTCTCTCATATTAAAGTGTGGACTTTTGTATGAAAAAAAAAAAAAAAGCTCATAAAACCCAGTAACAATCACAAAATGTTGTGCTTTAAGAATTCTATCATTCTTAGAATTTATTTTCTAAATTTCAAGGGATTTAAAACAAAGAAAAGAAAAGAAAATGTGAATCTTACACAGAACCTTATTGAATTTTTTCCGTTGGGAAAGCTTTTTTCTTTATTTTGTTTTTTTTTGTATGAAACCTACATGAATATAGTCTTCAGAAGCTTTAAAACTCAGATCTAAAGAAATAATTTCATCCAGGAAATACTTTGTACAAATAGTGTCTTTTAAAGCAAATATCTGCCGCTGGAATGTTATAACAAAGGTTTAACGGGGAGTTATAGACTTTTGAATAACCCAGAACATTTCTACTTATTTGATATCTGGAGATGTTATGAAATTAAAACTAGAAAAAAAACATATGAATCATATGAAACACTTACAGAAACAAGAGTGCTAACACAAAATAGTTATTTTCAAGAAACTCTTTTTTCCATCTAGTCCCACTTTGTCACCTGATCAAAGTCTGTGTGCCTTTGCATGTCAGCTACATAGCTCTGATAGCCATGGCCATCCAGCAGAGTCCCGAGCAGCGGGTCACTTTGTCGGGCATCTATGAGTTCATCATGAAGCGGTTCCCTTATTACCGGTCCAACCAGAGAGCCTGGCAGAACTCTATCAGACACAACCTGTCTCTCAACAGCTGCTTCATTAAGGTAAATACAGGACTCAGAATATGTGAATGCAATGTAATGGTTACATTTTTTTTGTGTGCTTTTTAAAAAATGAATGAAACAGTTTTTTTGTTTTGTTTATAAGTATTTTATTATAGTTAGCATCCTCTCTAATTTCTAAGGACAAGATAAACAGAAGCATTAGTATAAGTTGTTTGATTTTTCCTTTGCCAAAGTTCTATTGATTCTGGTAGTTTTATCATCAAGTACATAAGCATATATGTTTTGTTTTTTTCTCACTTCAAACAGGTTCCCCGAACAGAGGGCAATGAGAAGGGAAAGGGAAACTACTGGACTTTTGCCACTGGTTGTGAATCCATGCTCGATCTATTTGAAAATGGCAACTTTCGGCGTCGCAGACGCCGGAGGAACATGAAAATTGGCCTGCGTGATTCAAGAGAGACCTCTCTCCATCGCATGGAGAGCCACAGCAATCAGCATGGACCCTCCGTTCGGCGCCCTGAACTCGACTCCACCCTCTGCCCTTTGAACCCCGAGAGGGTGAGACCTGGCCCCCAGCAAAATCACCTCATTCCTAACCCCGCCCAGCAGGGGAAACCGGAGTCAGAGATCAAGTTTAGCATTGACTACATCCTTTCCACTCCGGATCCACCCCTGCCTGGTTCAAGGTCCGCTCAGGGCCCTGTGCATATAGTGCCAACAGGCCCACCTGTTCATGTTCTGGATCCCCAACACCTGAACCTGCACTTCTGGACTCTTTGAGAAGACAGAGAAGCACAGAATGAACTTATTCCTTCACAGTGGTCTGAGTCCAAAACTGGGAACTACGTGGACGTCCAAAGATAAGAATTCCACCGGAGTAATTCTACTTAACTTGAAAATGTAGATGAGGAAACCAAGAGGTACAGTATGGTGTGTTGGATTTGAGATGAAAAAAGCGACTTAAAGTAAGCATCTGTAAATTCATCTGAAACATAAACTGTGACCAAAACGCAAAAACTCAGTAAAGAATCCATATGTTGTTATACTGTTTGTGCAGTGTCTAGTGCTGACATAGACTACATTTAAAGTACCTCTGTATGTATTTACACAGAAACTGTGAGCACAGCTGTGATATTCACTTCAATTCAATTTGTGATGTTTAAATAGATTTAATAATTAGTCAAAACAAAGCAAATGTTGGTGAGAATTACTACAAATTCTTTATGTTGGAGTCATTTCCTCATAAAGTATAAAATGATTCAGAATTCTATGCCTTTCCTTTGATTTTTTTTATAATTCTTTCACCCCCCCAAAAAATTGACGGTTAATGGGATATGGTTGACAATGGCCCAGTCAGTTCAACCTCAATTAAGAATCCCAATTCTGCGTGTAGAAAAATAATATATGATAAAACAAATTATGTTTCTTGACACAACTTCATAATTCATTTATAATTCTTCATTCATCTTTTTTAACTTCCCCATCATAAAGGTGTCAAAGGTGTATTTTCTGATCATGCTCCTTGCCGTCCTCACTTGGCAAGGACAAGGGAAACATAAGCATGTTAGCATGCTAATGTTTAGCTGGAACAGAACCACTAAGCCCCACTGATTTTGGGAGCTGATTTCAGTTTGTCAGAGGTCTATGGAAGTTTTTCTGTGCCATCAGAGTTTGAATACGAATTTCTAATATTGAATTTTTACAGCATCAAAATCAGACTTTGAATTTGAAAAACCAACAGTGTGAAAAAAAGTTTTTTGAAGTTGAATTTGTTTCCACTGAATTTTTTTTTTTTTTACACTGTTGGTTTTTCAAATTCAAAGTCTGATTTTGATGCTGTAAAAATTCAATATTAGAAATTCGTATTCAAACTCTGATGGCACAGAAAAACTTCCATAGAGGTCCCTTTTTAAATTCAGTAGCACTAACAATATTAGCAAACAGCTGTGCTTTGCCCGTGTGATAAAAGATCGCTGTGAACCCGGCCTCTTCGGTTCAGAATCAATTGTTTTCAATCCAATTTCAGTCTGCCTTTTGCTCATTTTTATTCAGTGACCTTTTGAAATCCTGATTGACTGACACTTAAATTCTAATCCAGTCACTCATTATTACAGAATATTATATTCATTCACTTAAAAGAGAACCAATAAAACAGAGGTCTGGCTAACATTTTTTTTTCCTGTACTCAGGATATCAATCATAGCGTGTTGCCGCTGAAGGGACATTTTTCAATTTAACCTTTATATTACATCTTGACTATATCAGAGGAGTCTTAGCAGACTTAACATGAGTGGCATTTAATATAGCATAACACTTGCAAGGTGAGGCCTGGAAGTGACCCTATTTAAATACCGAGGCCCCTTTCTCAAGCTTAAACTGCGACACCTCCCCCAGCAACGCGCGCACACCCACAAACCCCTGACGCAGTTCTAATTAAACACACCTTATGCTTCCTTTGCAAATGCCCCTCATCGATCTGCAGGTTTGTAACATTCACATGTGAGCTGCCCCCCAGCAAACGTCTGCGGTGGCACAAACGTTCATGGATCAGCAAGTTTCCATTAACAAAGTTGTTGATGTTGAGGAGCGAGGGCTGATGCTGCCATGATGCCGTGGATATATTTGGGTAAATTAACTTAGCATAAAGTGCTGCAAGGCTACAGGAGTGTTTGGAGGCGGTTAAAGAGAAAGCAGGGCACCAGTCAGGCCCGAAAAGTCAATGCACATATTACCTTGCCAGTGAATATATAAAAGTGTAGCTACTGGGAGTGTGTCCTAATGAATGGCCTCTATTAAATAACTTTTTCGAAATTCACCCCTTTTCTCTCATTCCTACTTGATTCTTGAACATTTTTAGCCGGTTGTTTATAATTATTTCCATAGTTTTTCGCATCCAGAAATATGTGAACAATTTTTTTTGTTTGAGACCTCATTACGTGCATGCTGCCAGGTAAAATTAGCAGCTGAGGGCAAGAAACTCAGGAACCACAGGTAGGCTACAGGAAATTGGGAAACTACTGATGTGCAACATTAATAACAAGTACATCATGAACACAAATACTGTAGGTCATTTAATCTGGAGTGTTTGTTTTGCAATTCGATTTATCTGAAGCCGTGGTGAGGAACATGGAAGCATATAAATAGTAGCATTCCGTTTTGATCTAATGAGAACGTATCTGTTTAATGTTATGCCTCCACGCTGGAGTGTTTTCTGGAGCTTGGGTTGACGATAGTGTACAAAAATGAATGAACTGTGGCTACACTGGAGAGATTAGCTACCAGCTAATGAAGATCTGGAAATAGCCTGAAGTCATACACACATCTCTGAACCTTTGCCATTTCATGGCATGTGCATGGCTGCTGGAGGTACGGCCGGTGCTGTCGTTTAAAGCTGGAATATGCTATTATTTTCAAATGGCTTCAAGTGAGTGTGTGTCCGTGATGAGAAAACCACAAAAGCTTGTCAGTCAGTGGCTGTTGAAAGACGTGTTTACATTTCAACTCTTAAGAAGGATGTCCCTGCTAGGAATACTGCAAAGGTAGTTGACCAGAGGTCACCAAAAGGTTTTTCTTATTGTGTAAAGGAAATTGGAGGGGGAGGGGGCTCGATTTGATAAAGAAAAGGGCTTGACATTCAAATGAAATTGTAACTCAGACATCTGCCAGAAATCTGTTTAAATTTTTCAGTTCTCGCGTTGTAAACATGCCAACTTTAGTGAAGTTTCTTGACAGGTGTTAAAGGTTTAGTTGGAAGCACAAATAGGCAATAACACAAACAGATTATGTACAGTACGGCGGCACGAACGTGTCTGGTTACACTTCCGTTTCTGTGAATAGATGAACCAATCTTCCAAAGGTAGAAAGTTCAAATGTAAACCTTTCTTTTGATCATTTTAAGCAAGAGTTGCATTTTAGTTTTGCTTTGCACAATTTTGCAGTAGAAAAGAAAAATAGGTAGAGGATTTGGACATCTCAAAAAATTTCAAACTCTGATATTATTCATTTATTTATTTATTTATTCTTATTCTAAGCTTCTTAAAATAGCCCGAGTCTTCTCACCTTGTCCTGGCAATCAGCAGGCTCCTCTAAAAAGCTTTGAGGTCCTCGGAACGAGGCTATACGAAGATAGCAAAGACTTTTCTCTTGCACTGCAACTAACTGCTGTAGATTTTACAGTCAAAATAAATCCAAGCTACAATTCATTTACATTTTTCACTTACAAATGAACAATTAATATTCTGCACAGAAAAATAACAGGTGATAATTGTAGTCTCGGCGCACATGACAGCAAAGCAGCACATGCTGATTGGTATGTGTGAGAAAAAGCTCTGGTTTGAATGCCATATTCTGTAATCCAAAATACAATAATATTCTCTAAAAATGAAATAAACAAAACAAGTTTCTTCCCTTTCTAGCAAAAGAGATTTTTTTTTTTTTCATTTTTACGTGTTTATGTGTAATCTTTGTGAGTACTCAGACAGAGCGTGCTGAGCTTTGGAGAAGTGGATGGCCTCCTGAAGTGTGAGCTGAAGCTGAAAGCCACTCAGAACAAAGACCTCCAAGAGAGCAGATGTTTCGCAATCTTAAACAACTCAAACCTCAAATGTTTCCTAGAAGTTCAAGCAAAAGGGATATTGTGGACTCTTTCCACCGGGTCACTTCTGCACCAGAAAGTTGCTTACTTTGTCTCTACACTTCACAGCCACAGAATGTCCATGAAGCAACACGCTCCACGGTCTGTTACAAAACAACCCACGTTGCAGCACTTTGTAACAACATGGACCGTCTTACTTAGACCCAGTCAGGGTAACTGAAGTGAAATGGATTACAGGTCCAAAGCATAGAATTTGCTTTGGGTTTGAGTTGTTTTATACTCATCAAAAGGGGTATTATTTGGTACTGACCATGCAGGGGGCCTAAACTTTTACTCTGGAGCATTAATGAGAAATCAAAGAGAAAATGTATACTTGTTTGAAATATTTATGACATGTGTCATCTTTTACTCTCTTAACCCTTGTGCGGTCTTAACATTGTGTTTACACCCCTTGTCCTATGGGTCAAAAATGACCCGCACTACCAAAGCCCCAAAATAAAGCAACTTAATTGAATTTAAAATGTTGTATGATGAAACCACCTGTTATTTATCTATTTAACTCAATTCAATAAATTTTTTATCATGTATTTGTTGTTACACAATACAAAAAGACAATCACCAGTTTTCAGGATTAGACTTTTTTTTTTTTTTTTTTACCACAAACCAACTGTCAGTTGGACCAACGGTTTTCTTGTTTTCTCAGTTTTCTTTTACATAATAAAGGTTTATTATTGCCATTATATAAATGTGAAGTCATTACTTCTGAATGAATTATATTGAAAGGGAAAAAAACAGTGAACTTTTTTCTGGTGTTTAAATGTTTTTATAATTCACGGGTCAAAAATGACCCATAAGACAATCTTTGTACCCTAGTGGTGTACAGCCCACATGGAAACATAAACAAAAATATAGTATGACTTTTTCTAATGATGGTCATAACATTTCAAGTTGGAAAAAGATAGTTCAAGGTATTTTTTCTACAGCTAAACATGGTAGTGGGTCACTTTTGACCCGCAAGACAACAGGAGGGTTAACTATACAAAATAACCCAAAATTTAAATGTGGGCTGTTTAAAATTTTGTGTGCAGTACAGTGTCGTCCAATAAGAGCATAGTCTGTTACTATGGTTATTTATATTGCAATGCTATAGGTTCTTTCCAAAACAGAAAAAAATTAGCAGGTTCTAAGTGGATTTATAACTATCTGTTATCTAAAAGTCATTTGAAAACACAAGTTTGTGCATTCTCTTGTATTAATCCCGCAGCTGTCCACCACAAGCCACAACTTTCATCCCAGTGCTGGTCAGCCGAGTGCACGACTCATGTAAAATGCTTGTTCAACGAGTATTCATGCTTTCTTCTCAGGGTTGAGTCGTCTTTAGACCAAGTTCTGTGCTGCAGAGCAGATCCATTGCACTGTGTCGGCATAACATACAATGCAACCACAATGCACTACAGCTCTGGTCTCAAATACTTGATACACCTGGTCAGACGATGAAGCCAGGGAGGCTGTCTTCTTGCAGCTGTATGGCAGATACATCTGTCTGTTTCTGTCACAGTCTTACTGAAGCGTTGAGGTTTCCTTTTCACCCGAGTTGACCTCTGACATGTGTGCCATCAGGCTCCACAGTGCAGCCACCAGGGTGTGCTAAGTGCATGAGGAGAGAGAGGGGGGGCGGGGCGGGGTGTTTGAGTCCAAGGAAATGTGGAGTCTACTTTTTTGCTCCTTCTTGAGCGATCCAACAGTTTCCCCCATTAGGCATCTGTAAAATGTTAAAACAGCAAAGTGAATTCCATGCCTAATGTGCAATCTGTTTCTGAAGGAGACATTAGTCTTAGTTTACTGTAACGTAATAGTGGCATCCCTCTGTAAGCAGCACATGGTGGTTTTGCACCATGGTATTGCCAAAACCTATTGATTTGCATTCACAACTCACAGTTTTTCTCCTGCTAAGTAATATAGATTCTATCACAAAGAACTCTTTTCTGCATAGTCATAGTATTTCATACAAAATCTTCTGTGATCTAACGGAAAATACAGAAGCGTCCGTTTACCTCTCAGGGATAAATCCAGCAGCAGCTCTCTTATATTAGTATAGGAAACAGAACAAAAAAGTCAGCATCTAGAAATGCCACACCGACTCACAGGGCTTCTGTGTATCCCAATGCACCGTCTGACAGACACCGGGAAACCGCTCCAGCCACTAAAGCAGAATACAAGGGGGCATGTTGTGGGAATGAGGTGATTCCTGACGACCAATGGGGGAAGCCCCTGTTGTGGGGCCCACAGAGCCTCCAGGGAGAGGTGGGGTGAGGCAAATGAAAAGGGTTTACTGCAGGTCAACTCCAACCATTACCACGAGAGGAGCGAGGCCAAGTTGGCTCGCCACGGAGAGAACATGAGTGGTGGCAGCGTGTTGCGAGACGACAAAATAAAGACAAAAGCCACGGATGCGGATCACACACTGCTAATTTTTATTGAGAGATCATGCATAAGTCCAACAACACAAAGAGAAATGAGAGATGAGGCAACTCAGGAATCAGCAGTCATACAGCACAGCCGCCCTCTTACAGCATCTTTTGTTGTTTTTTTGTTCCAATCCACAGACGTACAAAGAATTGTCCTGCAAAAAAACGTCCGACGTTGACTCTGCAAAGTTCTCTGTACCAAACAAGGTATTAATGAGCTTTCTTAAGAAGCCCATTTGGAGGCTTCTTCACCACTCCACCCAAACAAGACATTTCTGCATTACAGAACAACCACACATTTACCACCAAAACAAGAAGACGGAAGGAGAAACGGCATTTCCCTTTCAAAATGTGCAATGATGATTCTCTGTCAAAAGTGGCCCCCCGACTAAGTTACATAGGTCGGGGCATGTTAACGTGCTGGTCAACTTAAAAAAGTTCCAAATGGGAGAATCTATTAAAATGTGAATCCTTCATGAGACAAATGAGAACACTAGTGTCAGTCTTTCACAGCGAGAGATGGACTTCCCTTAGAAACCGTCTGCAGGTTTACCGTTTGCACATGATATCCACAAAACCAATAAACAGGCATAAGGACCAAGATGCATTACCAGCAGCAATGTGTAAAAAAAAAAAAAAAAAAAAAAAAAAGGAAAATCTGAACCATCATAAACAAAAGCCAAAAATACTAAAACACACGCACACACACACACATTATGACAATTTCTCATTTTGTTCATAAACAGTTCATTTTCCCATCGTTGTCTTGCGAAGTAAAGCAGTTTAAAATGCTGATAAAAAAAAAAAAAATTTTAAAATAGTGCTGAATAAATTACCTCCAAGCCTCCGCTTAAGCGGTTCGACTCATTAATTACAGCTGGTTAAGTGTTAGCTGACTTTAAAGGTACTGCGGCCGTCAAAGTGCACGCTTGTTTGGAGCTTGTTGTGATTGTGCGACGTGTTGAATTTACTGTTGTCAAGAGCGAAATGTCTCATTTGTAGCACTACGTCTGCGGCGAGCTCATTTCCGAAAAACAAATGTCACGCCGAAAGGTCGGGCCTTTAAGATGTCAGCGGGGAAGAAGAAAAAAAAAAAAAAAAGAACAACAACAAAACAACTAATGCACAAAATATTGGGAAAACGGCTTCTGTAGTGCGATGCTGAATTGTTATGACACATCCAGAGAACAGAGCTGGGAATTTTCCAATCAAAGACACGTGTCGACAAACAAATTACGCAAAATTGCCCTTTCATATCCAGAAATAAAACGCATTTGGTCCTCTAAGCTCAATTTTAGAACAAAACATACGGCACCGTCTACTCAGAGACATTAAAACCCTTCACCGAGTTAAGACTCACAAATAACAGCATGTGTCTGTTCGGCTACTAAAAGCGCCCCCGACAGCGATTCTGAACACCCGCCCTACGAGCGCGACTCATCTGGCACCCATGTATTCGAAGCTCGGCATAAACACAATTACATAAATGAGAATAACTACGCAGCATTGCTCAGATGATAGAATCCAGCGATAGCAGCTAAATAATCTCAATGAATCCGTCGCAAGCAGCAAACCATCAAACACTGCACTTGGTTTGTCAAAGATCTTTCGACGAGGCAGATCAAGCTGATGGCAAAAATACCACAGCCGGTAAAAGAGTGTTTGATGACAATCACAAAAAACTAAATTCCCTTTTTGTGTTCGTTTAATTCTTTTTCCCTTTAAACATCTTTCTATGGTAGCGTTCCCCAGTGAGGTACATCCCTTCTGTCAAAGCAAGTGGAACATAAACTCTCCAAAAAAATCTTAATTAAATTACCGTCTCTCTCGTATATGCAGCTTAAATATACACACAACTAATAAACTTGACATTTGCCATTTACAGATTTACAAATCAACTCAAGACAGGTTTGCAAAAAAGAGACTCAAACACCAAGACAAGACCCTTGCAGGTATGATCAGTGCTTCTGCTGATAACGAGCATAATATGCACAAAGAAAAAGAAGATTTCCTTAAGAGTTGTATTTAATAATAAAAACTAAAATTAGAAGAATAATAATAAACCTTTTGTTAATTTGAGGAATTCTTGATATCGACTCCTTCTTTTTCAAATGAAACTACTTGCTCGGATCAGAATCGGCTGCAACATGAAGCTCTGCATTCCACAACAGGTCGAATGGGATTCTTTACCCATAAACAAGCAAAGCAGGCTGCCTCGTTGTAGAAGACGAGAGCCGTCATCTGCCAGCATAATTAAACAAGCCATCTGTTTGGTTTTCCCATTCTAGTAAGACGTTAATCATACTCTTTTTTTTTTTTTGTCGAATAAGGAGCGCATGTACAAAACTCTGTAATGTAGTGTTGCGGTGAGTTAGAGTGCCGGTGGATGTATATCCGAGTCCAGTCAGTCTGTCCTCGGATGGTGCTGCTCAGCTGGTCAGGTCTAAGGCTGGGGATCGAGAGGTCAAAGGTGACAGGTCTACATGGCAAACAAAGTGTCCTCCGGTCTCTCTGGTTTCTTCTTGCTGGGGGTTGCCTGCGTCGTGCCCGGGTTGCCACTCGGGGGCGACGGCAGGCCGGGGACCATCTCGGCAGCTTTGGCTCTCTCCTCGAGGAATTTGTCGAACTCTAGATGAATTCGGGAGAAGGCAAAAAAAAAAAAAATGTAAGATATAAAAAAATCTCAAGATGTGGTTGGAGACAACAGGGCAAACTGGGGAACAGCAGATTTATCTGATCTGACCTTCACTGGTGACTCCTTCCTCGCCTTCATCTCCTTTCTATTGAAGAAAAAAAAAAAAAAAAGTTAAATGTATGATCTGATTACCTGATACCCATTGCAAACCACCAGAAACCAAATTTTGATCCATTCTATTTGCCCAAAACCAGCAATTTGAACAAACTTTTCCACAAACATGCACCAGTTGAACAATATCACACATTAAGAAGCCACTTACCCGTCATGATGAGACACCTAAAGTAGGAACTGTAAATTTGGAAGCAGTTTCCCTACTAATATAGAAGATATCGCTACTCACTGATCCAAAATTTGCACAAAATGAGCATGAAGTCTTGGGATATTTTAGGGCTCATGGATGGACCTTTTTCCCTTCAATTACAATAAAAACTCAGCTGTAGGATACCTCAGGCAAGCCAAATGTTTTGGTTTAATCCAACCCCCATCCAAAAACAGCCTGATGCACAAATGGACATACAACATCAGATTTGTCATTGAAGACCTCATACTCATTTTGAACAGCCATGTTCCCAACAAAACTGTTAGTAGATTTGGATTGAGCCAGGGTTGTAACGTGTGATTAATCACAGAGTGAGGAAATGTGACACGATGTTATTCTCAAGCTTCGAAATTCAGTCAGAGAGAGATGAGGGGGGGATACAAAGAGAGGGATAAAGGAAAGAAGAGCAAGCAGAGATTAAAAAATAAAAAATAAAATCATGATCGGCTCACCACATCAGTACATAGCCACTCCTCTATGTCATCCATGACAGAGGGCTGACGTCCGGCACCATTAGGGGCAGCGTCAAGAGCGCCACAGGTGGCCACAAAACAAAACGAAACGAAACCCGCCCCAAACACAACAGAAAAAATGACTTCAATGAACTTCAGGGTTAACTCGAATGCAACTCAAAGAATGTATTAAGTAAATCAAACAGATGGTAAAAATAAAACAATAGCAAACTATTTTTGGTCGATGATGTGGCACACCTATGAGTGACTTCTGAGCAGGCTACAAGGGTTCCAAGTCGCCTAAAAACAAATTCCACACACCGGCAAACATGCAGATGGTGCTGGGGATGCGATGTAATGCCGGTGAAGATGAGTGCAAGAGGAATCATAACTGCCACCACAGAGGCAAACCAAACAGCTTCATTCACTGACCCCAAGCAGTTCACCAACAGAAATGAATATGCCACTCTGACCATCAGAGCAGGCAATGTTTATCATGCAGCACGGGGACTATGTTAAATCCCACAAATCCCTACATGACGAGTCTTGTTAGTCTCGTATTATCCTCAAACGTTGGAATAAACAGTCTGGATATTTAAACTGTTCTCATAAAACTGTAGAGCCTTAAAAACAAAGACGAGACAGATTTATTTCTAAATTTGTTAGGAGATTAGTGGCATCCAGCAGGACTAACGCACACATGTCAAGATATCAGCTTTTTTTTTTTTTTTTTTTTTTTAAATGGCTTGCCACACAGCACCCACACATGTAAAGTGGTAATGACGGTTAAAAAAAAAATAAAAATCACAGCTCGACTTTCCATAGAGACTCACCCCTCCTGCAGGGCCACTGGTGGCGTGGCTGTCTTCTGCTGCAGTGCTGAGACAAGACACAGACAGTTTGGAGCATGTTTGTCTTGCTCTACTTGTTTGTTCAGACAAAAAAAGAAAGAAAAAAACAACAGTTCTCCGTCACATTCTTACGTTTTTTGCGGTTCCGACACGGCTCCGGTCCTGGTTTGAGCGAACACATCAAAGTCGTCCTGGGCAGGTGGAGGCTTACAGCTGGAGAGAGAGCTCAGGGTACTGCTCACACTGTCTGCACCCATGTCTGTAGGGCAGAAACACACACGGATTTCAAATGACAGCGTTTTCACACGGATGAATTAAGAGTATGGTTTGGATTCAAACGCCGGTCAGATTTAGGATGGACATCCACATATATCAGGCGCAGAAAGCCGCTCAATTTTAGATCAGCGGGAGTCATTTGCAATGAATTCGGTTTAAAAAAATAAAATAAATAAATCGACAGGCTGGGCCATTTTGTTACAGCTACGAGCTCACCTCATGCCAGCACCTGAGCTCTGGAAGAATTGAACATTTCTGAGGATGCTTTACTGGATTAAAATGTTACATGTTGAGCAGCTGTCTGTATTTTGTGGTGGGTGGGAATCAGGATAGGATGACATCAGAACCAACAGGTGGAGACAAAAAAAAAAAAAAAAGAAGACAGTATAAAATGCTGCTTTTTCTTCTGCCTACATTAACACGGTCACACAAAGCAGCTCTGCTGTGTGATGTTTTGGCAAAACAATCTTATCACAAGTCCAACCGCTAAGTCAAGCTTGAAATTAGGTTTTGTGAACCAGCCTTAAGAACAAGCATAGCTGAGAATGTGTTTTTTTAATGGAAGTTGTTGATATTGAACATAAGTTGCATGGAGAGAGAAATTTGTATTTTTACAATATCAAGCTTGCATACCTAGACCAGCCAGGCGGGAGGCCAAGGTGGCTGGGGAGGATGGCCCTCCTGAGGGGGGTACAAGGGTGGGGGGCAAGGTGGTGGGAGCTGCGTTTGGCATGTTACTGACCACCGCTGGGGAGCCTGGGCCGAGGTCTATGAGGTTGTCCTCTGTGGCTTCACTGAGGACCTGATGAGTGAAAAATAACGACACGATAATGCTCTTAGCAAAGAGAGCAAAGAGAAGGATTCAGAGTTGCTGCAAAACAAATCCTTATGTGGGAGGCTAGGGAAAGGCAGGGTAATACAGTGTGCAATTCCTTGATTATGTTCAAAAGAACATGAAAGGAAAAAAAAAATAAAAAGATTTATTTATGCGGTAGAAAGAACAAAAAAAAAAAAAAAAACATGATGGGGTGGGAAGGTGTGGTGCATCACAAGCGAAAAGCAGGACAGCATGGCAAAGTCTGTGACAGGATTGCAGGACACCAACTCCCTTTCTGTGACGGGGTTTCTTAAGGGGGTCCCAGAGGACTGTTTCATTAAAGAGACGCATTTACTGAAGGTTAAATCACAGGAAACGGACAAATTCTCGACGTGTTGCGAGTTATGGGAGATTACTCCCTTAGTGTTGGTTCCCCATAAACACAAAGCAATCCCCTTAAGAAGGCAGAAACTGCAGGAGGAGGAGGAGGGGGAGACCAAATCTTTGGGATAATGCAACAGCAACGTGACAGAGACTCAAGGCACATGTTCCCTTTAGAGCCTTCTTAAGCGTCTGTCACCGCCGTCTGCTTCGAGTTCTTCATATCAGTGACTATTGGGGGGCTGCAGAGTCAAAACATGCCATTTAGGGTGATAATATCTGTGGGAGAATGAGCCCATACCACTTAGCCATGTTTCAACAATCGCTATGGGGTGACGCTGCTCATTTAGGGAGGCTGACAAGATTTCCATACTTGCCTGTCTCAGCTAGCCACAGCAACAGAAGAACAGAAAAGAACAGAAAAGAGGAGACAGTGAATACCATTAACATGCCAGTGCAGAGACACAGTGTAATGGCATGAGAATTATGGATGATATACCATGCCTAAAAAAAAAAAAGCTGGAAACCCAATGAGGAAGTGGGGATGTTCCAACTTATCACTGCTTTTTAAAATCTGTAATAAAGGTGGAAGCAACAGAAGACTGACAAAAACATGAAGCGAGAGAGAGCTTTACCCTCCGCAGCTGCAGCACAATGAAACGTTAAAGCAGCGGCAACAAGCACATAGGTGGCAGCGTTCACGAGTAAATGCATTTTCTATTCAGCTCTTGAAAAGCACAACAACTGGAAGCGGTCTTAAAAAAAAAAAAAAAAAAAAAAAAAAAAAAAAAAAGTATGCCAAGATGACGATTCCCTGCCGTCACGTATTTAAACCAATGATTACTACAACATCCTTTTTGAGCAAACATGACACGCTTCTAAACTCAGAGAGGCCTGTGAATGTCTTCGAGTATGGAATGGATAACACAAGTACATTAGCCCCCCCCCCCTAAATAAAGAGAGTGTACTTTATAACCACAATCAATTTGAACTGGAGGAAACGAACCTCTTTCACTGAATTGTAAAAAAATATAAATTTACGTCACAATGCAGCCAAAAGAGATGAGAAGCAAATGTCACAGTCGATGATGAAATTAAACCCATGTCTTGGTTGGGTTTCCATTTAATTAGGCCTGTACATCTGGCAAACAGCCGAGAGCCAATTAACATACAGTAGAAAGACGCTGTAATGACCGGCAATGTAACGTGCGAGAACATAACAGACGATGGAACCAGAGGATATGATAACATAGGCAGAAAAAAAAAAACAAAGACACAGAAAAAAAAACAAAGATGCACAGGATTAGAGCTGACAAGATTCCAAGATAATCAAGGAATTTTTTAGTGGGATGCAAGAAATGGGTATTTCACCACTCAAAGTATTAAATGTTGACTCACCCCATTGTTGACAGTCTGAGCTGAGGACCTCCCAGACCTAAACCGCTCATACCTGAAGCAACAAAGCCATGACATGAAAAAAAGCACACAAAAACTCCTTAATCTTTGCAAACACACGCCGCCCTCATCGTCCAGACGCGTGTACTCCTGCCCACCAAAAATAAGCCAGGGTGTAAATTTTGCATTTATATCACAAGTGTATTTGGATACGTCTGCAATATTGAGGAAGAGGGGAAGCTAAATAAATATATGTAAAAAATTAAATTTAAAAAAAGTAAACAACTAGTAGACTGTGGATTCTGTGGATAACTGAAATGCTTGCACTCATTAGGACACCATCCACTTTTATTACTAAATGAAGTCTGTCTGTCGGATGCAGTCGTTTGTGAGGTCAATGGCAGGTTTGGCAGATAATGTTTACAAAATGTATTTTCTAACCTGTCGTAACGGAGGAAAATGTTGTTGAGGTCGTCGTTGACATGCAGCAACTCCTCAGTCACCGCCTCAGTGGAAACACAGGAGATGAGCTCCATTATCCTCTGCTGCATGGCTCTGCAGGTCCTGTTCAGCTCCTAAGCAACACAAATGCCCACATTACATACGGATTTACTGGCAGTTTTAAAAAAAAAAAAAAAAAAAAAAAAAAAAAAAAAAGAGGAAAAACACCAGCCGTTGCATTGTGTTTTACAGATTTGGACAGCATGTTTCTTGCCTGTAGCAACTCGTAGTCTGAAGCGTCCTCCTGACCTGGCACCATCTCAGTCAACATCTCTGACATCACCTTAGAGTTCCCACGAACAATGTCCAACTCACTGCGTAGCCGGCTAACCTGGAGGACATAAAAGTAAATTAATCTTCAAGGTATTTCGCCGATTAGGAAAGTGGAACGGCCAAGCGGTGGTGCGGATAAAGTAGAAACAAAAATAACTGAACAATAATTACTTGTCTTTTTTTTTTTTTTGCCCCTTTGAATAATTGCCACTGCTTTCTGCTGTAGTTGATTTCTCATGGAAATTAAAAGTCCAGTTGATTTAGACGTGTCAAGAACAGACAATATAAACTGACAGCATGTCACACACTTCTTGTAACTTTTAATATTGGAAAAATAAACAGCGCCTAGTTAAAGTACACTTATCTCACCAATTCCTATAGCAATAAAGACCTCTAGATAGCCGTGCACATAACAAACTAAGCTAAAAATTAACCGTGGTATATACACATCACTTAACCCATTGAGGCCGGGAAAGCATTGCCGCATTTCTATCTTTAAAACCGGGGGCGCTGTTGCGTTATTCTACCTTTAAGGCCGGGAAAGCGTACACGTCTTTTTTTATGTATACGGTTGTTTTGCACCAATTATTGACCTCTGCGCCAATTAAATTATAAATAGACACGTGAGAGTGTCGTCATGTTCCTCGTGTCATTGTTTTGAAGTTAAGTTACATCGAACAAGATATTTCAGATGGTAGCGATTGTGAGGAGTTTCTTGGCTTTGATGATGCTGATGAACGTGCTGACCCAATTGATCGAGATTTATGGCTAGCACATATGCTTGAGGATGACGATAACGACGAGGATGATTTTGAAGGGTCTGAATGTGAGTGGAAGACTGACAATTACCACCGTAATCGACGGAGAGATTTCAACCGCACACCAGGGGTGAAAGTCGATTTACCTGCAGATGCCACACCGTTGCAGGCATTTAATCATATTTTTACTGAGGAGCTTTGGCGCATCTCGTTTCCGAAACAGATAGATACAGTGACCAGGTACTTCAGACTCCAGCTCGAGCAAAGATGGCAAGGTGGTCACACGTAACTGTGCCGGAGATGAAAACGTTTATTGGAATGTGTATGGGCATGGGACTCCTTGTGCTGCCAGTACGAAGAGATTACTATTGATAAAATAAATAGATAAATAAATAATTTAAATGTAAAATTAAATTTTATTACTGTTTTCTAATTGAAAATAGTGCTGTTCCTGCACTGTACATTTTCGTGAAGGTGTATGTAAATAAACTCAATTTCCAAAGAAAACCACAGGTGTAAGCTCTCAAATACTTTTTGAATTTTGTTTATATCTGCTACAGAGGCTGAGAAATCAATCATTTAGTAGGCGTTGACACAATTGCTGAATTTCCAGAAAAACTTCAGGTGTCAGGGGGTCTTTCTGAAATCGCCCATAGGTTTTACAGGCATTCTTTTCCAGGCGTTTTAGGCATAAATGGGTTAAGCGTGAGAAGTAGCAGAGGCTGGTTCGGCTCCGTTCTGGCTTTGAGTTTTGTTGCGCTCCGTTTGTTAGTTTCCTCACATCCGATTGACATTTTCTTCCATAGGAATTCTGCAGGAAACAGACTTGCTCCAACACTAACTTGTTAATTAGCAGCTCTTGCACAGGTCATTAGATTAGGTCATGTGAGCAGGGGTGGTGCATTCGAGGCAGTAACTCAGCCCCAGTGTGTCCAGTTTATCTTGCTTAGTTTGTCCAAATATTGTTCCTTCGTAGGAACAAATTCAATTGCTCCCAGTGGTCCCTCTCCATCATTTCCCTTTTCCATAAGACTTGAGAGTTCATTCTTAGCCAAACTTAACAAAATGTCACCGGGTGACCACAGTGGCAGGCCAGGAGAGCAAAGAGACACGCCCTTTACCGCCCTTCCAGTCTGTCATGGAAAAACATTTCTACTCACATTCTTCCGTTCAGCTCTTAACATCAATTCGCAATTGAAGAGAGGAAGCCTCCCGCAAGTGAGCTCAAAAGTCTTATGGTCCAGTGGGAACATTCCACGTGCAGCATGCGTTAACCCCAATTCAAAATCTCATCCTGTCAAGGATATGTCTGTCATCACTCGCAGAGCTCCCCATCCAACCAGGCAAGGTTGTTCTTAAGACATAACAGAGCCAAACAAGCTCTTACATCTTTACAGCCTTGGCTGAAGGACACAATGCACCACTACTTTCTGCAACATGCCCAATGTGACACCTCTGGCTCCAAAGAGAACAGAACACCTCTAGAGTTATGCTGCGTGTACACCAAGAGCAACCTACGCTACCTGAGCGCCGGAAATCATTATTTTCTTATGAAGGGTGAGCGAACTGGGCGACCAGAGGGGATTCCAGCGATTAAACTCAAGCTAATATTATGGTAATGAGCTATGACGCGGTTCGGCGAAAACCAATGACAATTCACAGATTGTAGGGGTCCGACAATCCGCGGGGTTCGCGGAAACAGACGTGTAAACTTTGGTTCCTAGTTCCTACGTCCTTTAAACATGGCTACTGAAAAATGAATCGCCGCGGTGTCCGCCCACCACTACTATGTTATCTTATCATTAGTACTATCTGTACGAATTATGCATTATGACAAATTATATACAGCAAACCCGCACCTGCTAAAGTTGTGCTTGTGAAGAACTGCATCGGTTGCGCTCCTGTGAAGATCTGAAAGGTTATTTTATGGCTAATGACATGGAAGTACGGAATATGCCTTCAATGCATTTGGTGGCTCTGAAAAGAGCCGTTGTGTGGCTCTTAAAAGTGCCGTTGTGGTGCCGGGTGTCAAGGCTGCCAGGTGACCGCACCCTCATTGGTGAAGTAGGCCATGAACGTCTCCCTCACCCGAATGGCCTCATGAGTGGCGTTGTTGCTGCCTACTCTGGAAACGGGCTGGAGGCCAGCTGCATCGCTGTCTGCATCCGTGGGTAAAGCCGTCATCAGTGCCAGGTCGTGAGGGGCGGTGCGCCGCAGATAATTGTGCAGCACACAGGTTGCTTTAACGCAGTAGCGGGGCCTTTAAAAATTGAACATTCTAAATGTGACGTCACGAGCGAACAAAGCTACCAAAGAGAATTCTCAAGCGAAGCTTCTCCAGCTACCTCCGCTACCAGGCAGCGTAGGTCGCCCTTGGTGTACACGCAGCATTAGGCGGGGAATAAATAACTAAACCACGTGTGTTTGTGTTTGTATCATTGTACCTGCTCAGGTGTAGGATTGATGGATCCTGAGGCATGAATGTTTGGGACCTGAGTGGTGGCGTAGGCAGGTGGAATGGGTTGTGGCTTGGGTTGAGTGGTGCTGCTGTACTTATGTAGGGTAGAGTCGCCCTCTGGAGCAGATGCCGCCTAAACGCAACACACAAGGATGGGATAAACCTTATGGGCCAAATTACTGAAGAGAATGATCATATTCTGCTCGGTTCTTTACACAGAAACTTTAGCCAAACATTGGACCGTCAAGCACGATGCCTCCTACCTGCTGAGGTGTGTGTATAGGCGAGAGGGTCTCCAACTCTGACATGGGGAACTCGATGCCTTTTCTCTTTAGCTCTTCATAGATTTGAACCACACCCGTGAGGTCAGGGCTGCTCCTGAATGCATCAGCCCATGCCTGAAGAATGCAGAGTAAGTAATTGGTTAAAAAGAACAGCAGGATGAAAATGGAAGGGTAAAGAGAAAAAAAAAAAAAAAGATAATAGGTAAAAGGGAGGGCCGCCACAGCAAACAAAGAAAGTGATTTGAGAGCATTGAAAAGAGCCTGTTCTCTGAGCAGTTCTGTTTGTCTACCATGAATACATTCAGTCAGACAACCGCAAGCCATTTCAACTGTTCAAGCACATGGTAAAATGGAAGATAAAACACAACTTGACGAGGCTTTTGAAAGAGGCGTGATAATACTCATCCCCCCCCCCAGTTCACAACAGTTAACTTTCTCTGGTTGTATTATGGCTAATAGCAACACATAGCCTACGACAACCCTACAATCCTAAATCTACATGTTCTGAGGTCTTTGTGGATAAGCCCAAAACACATGTGAACATCTAAGAGATAAGACAGGTGGTAAAAGAGTTGCTCAATCCAACCCGTCCGTTTCCTTACCGGGTTTTTTGCATCGAACTAAAAATGTCAAAAACACTGTTTGCTGTGTGATGGGGAAGGGGTTGCACCATCACAAATATTCACACGGCGTTCTCCCAGCTGACACTCATGTCACAAACCTGTTTGTCTAATGGCTAGATAAATTAAAAACAATTAAGACTCTCTCTCTGTCCCTCGCAGCTAAGACACACCCCTCCTGACAGCATGCTGTGTGCTGGCCTCACACCGCGTCTCTGGTGGAAACAATAGCTGCCCGTGTGAATGTTGCAGGGTAACCTGAGCTGGGAACAGGTAACTAGAACTGCTGCCGACTGAAGCCTTGGAGACACTGTGGTTTACCTGAGGCTCAGCCTGGGGAAGATGGGCCAACTCCTTAACTGCTACACCACCACACATACTGTGATAAACACCGATGCCACCCAGACTGACTCAGTGAGAAATGCCTGTGCTCTCTTACATTGAGATGCATCATTAAAAGAGAAAACACATAAATCCATGGCAGTGCTCCATCAAGCTTTATGCTATGATATGATATGATATGATATGATATGACTGTGCACGCACCATGACCTGGGCAGCATTGTGTTGTATCGTTACCTTACCTGAATCAGGGCAAGCACTTTATCTTGAACGATGGTTGGCGGGTTGTTTTTAGGGGAGATAATCTTAACGAGCACGCCATCTACAAAGTCCCTGCTCGTCACTAAAGCGTGAAAACGATGGCCGCAGTTCTTCACACATGTCTCAAGAACCTGAAAGATGCAGAGATGAAATGGCTTTCAGAACATGCAAATCCCCAGAAAACAGTGAAACAAATTCCCTTACAGACATGGTAACAGTTTGGTGCTGAAAAATGCAAATACAAATTATGTAAAGACCATTAAGCGTCCCTTAGTTATTTGCTCTTGATACGACAATATCAATAGAGAAACATTAGAAAAAATATACTTCATTTCACGTTTGATTTCTAATACTATAACATGAACAGCTGCACTCATGCTTCCCATTTTGACTCACCGTTAAAGTCAGCATCACTTCCCTGTAGTTCCTGTTGCCATTTAGTTTCTTCTTGACTGCTCTAATGGCATCTTTGGGTCTACACACCAATACAGACGCATAAAACACACAAGGATGGAAAAATGCAGTATGATTATGTTTTCTTTTTTTTAAGCAGTTATGGGACAACAAATAGAAACATAATTATCAAGGAGATAACAACTGATGGCCTTAAGTAGCATTCTCAGCGGCATCGGCAATCCGTCAGACACAACAGCGCGAATTGGTAAGTTGAATACATAAGCCATATGTTAATGATTCTTTGACTTTTCACAATCTTGTCATCGTGGGGTGATTGTTTTTCCAAGCGGCAGAAATAACTAACTCTCTTTGACAACTTTTAGCAGATTCCATCTGAAACAGTGGGTGTCTGGCACCCCTCGCATTCTCCACAGACAAGAAACAAGACTACTGATTTAAAGTACGACATGCTAGACAGGCCCCGCCTAAGCCAGTTTACAACCTACTAATCAAACAAGACCTGGACTTCACACACCAGCTTTAGCCATACACCACAAGGTTATAGGAGCAATGAGATAAGCAGTGGGGCCTTGCCTGTATCCACCTCAAAGAACCAGTACCACATTAGGTCTTTTACTAGGGCACCGATCAGAAACTATGGGAAATTAATTAAACTCTAATTTACCTTAATCTTGCAGGAATTCCTAATGTAAACACAACATTAATGGCTGAATTACACCACTACACATACAGGATATGGGCACTGACTGATTTGGGTACTCACCCATCCTCTGTTTCATTGATGATGTCACATATTTCCATGTTGAGGGTCCAGTCTTCGCTTTGCAGGGAGCCATCAGTGGCTCTTTCTGAAACACGCGCAGCAGTGATTTCTTTAAAATTACGACATCTTGAAGCTTAAAACCAAGTGTCTGACGATAACTGGCGGCTAACTAACTGCTAGCTAACAAAGCTATTAAGTATGCCTAAAAGATAGAAGTAGTTATATTCGTCAATGTTTTTAACAACAACCTTGGGCCTGAGTGACAAAAAGTACACTTTTCATTTTTTAACAGCATTGCTAGCGCAGTGATAGAAAATATCAACGTATCAGCTAGTTAGCTAGGCGGCTAACGGCGACTCTACAGCTGCAGAGAACTCATTCAGGGACGTTAGCATGCTAAAGTAGCAAACCCGTACAGGACTGTCACACAAAATGGACACAATTCCAAGACATGTACGCTTAAACATCCATGTTGCGGTTCCCAAAATATTTAATTACTCACCAATGCAATGCCCCACCGGAGTAGTGAAAGGATTTCCCAAAAGGAACTCCATCTTGCCCGACAATAAACAAGTCAGTCCATGGGATGATGATGCTGATAGTGATACGAGAGGAAACGTCCATTAAGTCCCGCCCCCACTGAAACAAGATTGGCGAAGAAATCCTGCCCTTTGCTGCGATTGGACGGCTTTAACATCGATCATAAGAGCTGATCCATCGTAAATAGAGGGAAGCAAAGGTTGCACCAATAAAATTGGTGTTATAACTGTGGCACTCATCTCGGTATTTGATTATGTAGTCGTAAAAGATTATATTGATATCTGAGAAAAAATATTACTTGCGTTTTATTTTACAATAAACTGCTGACATACAGAAGTGTCAGGGTATTGGTGAACAGAGGCAGGTAAAGACATTATTTTATTACTTGGAACCATGTCAAATAGCATCAAAACCCTAGGGTTTGTGTATGTTAATAAATACTGGATGAAGATGCAGTCCACTTTTCTACTAATAAGGATTTTTTTCTGGAGCCTGTGCTGTGCAGAATATAATGTAGATAAACAGCTTTCAGTTTCACACCAAAAGAAAATATTGGTACATACAACATGGATGTTTAATTTCAGAAAAGTACCCTGACTGCAGAATGGTCTTCATTTAATGAATATATCTCACACAGCCTTTACCAAATACTCCACACAGCCCATCTAGAATCGGATCGTGTGCTGTCCTAACAGCACACACAGTCTGCAAAATCCAAATGTTTCCTACAGAAAATGCAGGCATGGAAATAAAATTCCACCACCAAACGGACAACATCATCATTCACTCTCTTGAGGCCCTGTGCCAGTGTCCAGAATGTCACAGGTGGTTGGGAACTGACTGGAAACTATGTGGAGAGTCACACTTGGCAGCTGCCACATATAAACACTGAAAAAAAAAAAAAGAGAGCCACTGTGATTTACTGGAGTGAGATGACTCTCTAACAGCTCACCAACAAAACCGATGTCACTACTAAACAGAGCGATGTGGACATGTGGTGTTGTATATGGCTGGATAAAGAAACAATGATAAAAATCAGATGTTGGGTTGGGATGTTGCAGGGTACATTTGCTGTATGATTTTCTAGGACTGAGGTGTTGACCTATGAGCTAACTGGTGATCCCAGCCCTCCTCAGTCCTGCATAAGTTTGCGTTTGACAGTTGAAGTCTCTGATGAGAGGTGAACAAAAAGAGCCCCCGCAGCAGTCCGTGCCCTCAACTCATACATATCGTAGTCGTGAGCCCATTCCACGTTTCCCCAGTGTTCAATCTGTGGAAGAGTAGCAGCATGTTAGAAGAATAAATAAAGAATAGCTCTACACTTCCTTCAATACAGCCAAAACAAGCAATGAAGAAGCAAGGAGTCACCGTGCAGAGCGAAGCATTAGAAAATGACAAACTAAAACAAAAGTTGCTGGGAAATTCTGGGTATTCTCTGGCAGGTCATACCTGGTACTCCTCCTCTAATCTGGAGAGCAGCACAGCCTTCTCCACACTCAGATATCTGTCAATCATCCCCAGTGAGAGCACAACAGACTTTAGCTGGTTGATCACAAACTCAAGCCCTGCAAGGGAGCAACCACACGTACAATATGTGAAACTCGGTGTAATACTACTGTAGCCTGGAACAATGCTGACTACTGTTAAAGTAAGAGATGTTTTACCTGTCAGGGACCAGAGGTTGTATGAAAGGAGGTGTTGTCTTAATGCGTCCTTGGTTGCCTCTGGAATATCAGGGCCCAAAATACTGGAGGAGGATCCAATGGTGACATCATATCTGCAATTCAGATGTGCGAGATAAACATAGGGAGAATCATTCGATGCGGTATCTTCGGTGACACTGTTTACGTATCTAATAGCAGCCGTTGTGCTTTGACTACAACAAAAGCTAATGCAGGTATTACCTATTTTCAATCCAGTGCAACACAGGGTCCCACTCATTCTTCTGCAGCTTAACCAAACCAGGGGGGTCCTCCACTCTGTAACTGTCGAAAGCAAAAACACTGCAATATTAGAACACGACTCTGCTAGCAGCTGTTCAAATTTTTATTTTACCAACATGAGAAAAAGAAAAAATGTCTTCAAATAACCAGAAAAATATTTTTTTTAAACATTGATCAATGGATTATCAAGAGGCTGCATAACTCAGTGATACAGGCCCGTACTTTATTTATTGTTATTGATTGTACTCGCCACAGTCAGCTGGTCAGCCGAAAGAATCTTAATTTCCAACAGTATGAGGCATGTGCATCCACATACACTCAGCACCTGTGTGCACGGCAAAGTTGGGAAGAAAACTGCTGACCACCCACGGGAGAGGGTCAGCATTTCAGGTGTTTGCAGTTGCAGTGTGTGTGTGTGTGTGTGTGTCAGAGGTGCGCTGATAAGCTCTGCAACATCATAAATCACTGGTTTCGTGCTCCTTTACTTCTAATATTACTCACAAATAATTGTTAATTGTCATTAATTCCACAATAAATGTGACTCTGAGACATGTTCGTGTCTGAATGATCATGTTAAGTTACTGAATCTATGAGATTCGGCCGAAACATCGGTGGACCTGCTGACGTCGTGTTTGTCCTGAGTCCAGCTTTGAGTGTGTGACGTAGGCAATGTGTTCATTCGTATACAGAGCAGGAAAGCTGAGATCCGATCACACATCCAGCGGGCTTATTCGTCAAAGTCTGCAAATCTTCTCAGAAATTACGGATGGTGCTAAACTGATGGACCAGATGATTTGTTTCACAGAACCAACTGGGGGCGTCCTTTCGGAAAAAAGGCAGCAGTGAATTTAAAATACAAACAAATAATTGAGGGGATTGGAAGAAGCATCTGTCTACAGAAGTCACAAGTGCACTTCAACTCATCAGATGAAAGAGGTTTGCACGTGCAACAAGTTAAGTGATCACAAATCGCCCTGCATAAAACCCACCTGTAGCTCCCAGTGCAGGATGCTAATTGGTCTGAACATTTGTGTTGCGGCCCCATATCGATAAGTTGGAGCTAGGGGTGGGCGATATGTATCGTTTGCGAAATTATTGTGAATGTTGTTTTGACAATGAGTAATTTTGCAATATCGCAATATATATATATTTTTTTTTAAATCGCCAAAAATCAATAAAGTGCGGCGCCAGTGGTCCTCTGCCCTTACCACGGCGCCACGCCCTGCTTTGAACGCTCTAATTTTTTCAAAGTAAACGCTTCGGACCCCGCGGGACACTCAGCTAAGAGCATCGAGGGGGCGCCGAGAGGCAGGGGCTGGGACAGCGAGAGGCAGGGGCTGGGACAGCGAGAGGCCGGGGCTGGGACAGCGAGAGGCCGGGGCTGGGACAGCGAGAGGCCGGGGCTGGGACAGCGAGAGGCAGGGGCTGGGACAGCGAGAGGCCGGGGCTGGCACAGCGAGAGGCCGGGGCTGGGACAGACGGCAGCTCGCCTCGCGGCGGACCGTCGGCTCGATCCCGAGATCCAACTACGAGCTTTTTAACTGCAGCAACTTTAAGATACGCTATTGGAGCTGGAATTACCGCGGCTGCTGGCACCAGACTTGCCCTTCAATTGATCCTCGTTAAAGGATTTAAAGTGTCCTGTATTGTTATTTTTCGTCACTACCTCCCCGAGTGGGTAATTTGCGCGCCTGCTGCCTTCCTTGGATGTGGTAGCCGTTTCTCAGGCTCCCTCTCCGGAGGGAGAAGTAGCCTGAGAAATGGCTTGAGGTTATCAGTCACCAAAGCGGCCGGGGTACCCCGAGAGGCACCCCGCATGGGTTTTTGGTCTGATAAATGCACGCATCCCCGAAGGTCAGCGCTCGTTTTGCATGTATTAGCTCTAGAATTGCCACAGATATCCAAGTAACGGTAGAGCGATCAAAGGAACCATAACTGATTTAATGAGCCATTCGCAGTTTCACTGTACCGGCCGTGTGTGCTAGACTTGCATGCTTGTGTTCATTTTATTGTGATCTTAACGCAAGTTTTAATTTTTTTTTTTAAATATCGTCAAAATATCTTTATCGTGAAAATCCTAAAAAATATCGAGATATTTTTTTTTGCCCATATCGCCCACCCCTAGTTGGAGCCCAGCAAAATGGACCCTCGCATGATCGTGATCTCACAGCTCTTATTAGAAAAGAGCTGCCTCAAAAGATAAAATAATGTTGCACCCTCCACACTAAAGAGTTTCTTATGAGCATACAGGAATTAAAATGGATCTCTGATAGTATGGTGGGGCATCAGTGCACACGGCATATGTCACTTGTAGATCTGTGAAAACGCCAATAATGTTGAAAGACATATACAGGTTTTGGAAACACATTTGCTGCCTCAAAGATGCTGCTTTTTGAGGGAATTTCTTAGTTACTTCCGCAAGATAACGTCAAACCATCTTTCTGCGCATATTGCAAAAGTCCAGATGCTAAACTGGCCTGCTTGCATTCGGACCCATCATCTACTGAACAGATCTGGTGCAATTTGCAAGTAAAAACCTGAGAGGGGTGGCCCTCTCATTGAAAGAAGGGCTTCGACAGGTTTTTACTGAAAGGGTCTCACTACAGTGACATGCACATTTAAAATGCATGCGGTTTAATTTCTAACCGTTAATTATTAGGAAGCCAATCTAAATGAGAGGTATACCAGATGGTGTCAGTCTCCAGAAACTTCAGAGCAGCACTGATCATTTGGTCCTTGTTGCGCTCCGTGGGATTGTCCAGAGCCGTGTTGCACAGAGTGGTCTGCAGGAAGAGTTAAACAACATCATCAGTTCTCTCAGCTCAGTTATTAGTTCACCCCCTTTACCTTCACCTGAAACAACTACAAACATGACTACAGTCTATTCACAGAGGGTTCTGGAGTAAACTTCTGTCTGTTAATGGATGATCAGAACTTTTTAGAATGACAGATTTGTTTTCTGGCATATGGGATGCTGCTGGTTTCTAGCACATAGGATACTTTGATTTGATCCATCTGTATCTGAAAATGCATCAAAGCTCATGAATGGTAGCTTGAGAAATCTACACGGAACTCTAAATGTGTTCGGGCGTCTAGGAGGACAGAGCTTGGAAAACTGTTAGGCCATACCAGGTGCATGGTGTAGAACTTGAGTGTGTCTCTTTGAGCATCCCACTCGGTTGCCACGGCGATGGCCAGGGCTTCATTTGGCACTGTGAACAGCTTCCCTCCTGGAGTCTTCAGTTTCCTTCGGTCGAGGTTTATCTCGTACAAACCACCTACATCGAAAAACATTTTGGACAATAAGGACAGTGATCAAGCAGAAGAACGGCACGAGTATGGAAAAAGGAACATTTGTAGTAACATCTAAAAAAAAAAAAAGGAAAAAGAATCTGACAGTTTCTACACTACATTTGATAACTAGTTACACTGTATTTCACGCTTACCTTCGCCTTGAGATATGCTGACATCTTGATAGAATTTCTTCCTCTCTGGTTAACAGCAAAAAAAATAAAATAAAATCAGATAGTCGACAACGGGGTTCAACTCAACACACAAATCATTTTCAGAGACTCAGGTTTGTTATTGCAGTGACATGATTTATCTTACCTGCTAACGCAGTGGAGTATTTCAGCGTACACCTGGCGTGCTGAAGTCTTGGGCACACTTTACAAAGAGAAAAGACATTTCCAAACCGACTCTGGAGACTAACGATACTTCTAAACATAGCGCAAACTGGGTGAAGATGCTATGTTTGTAGGCTACGCTACTGTAGCGGAAAATAGAAACGACAGCGAGACTACCGGTTTCTGACAATTGCTCACCAAACACGGTGTAACATAGTACAAGTGGAAGTTTGTTTTCACTAAACTGCCTAAATCTATTAAGTGGCTACGTCTCTGTTTGATGCCTTTTCATTAGCTTTCCATCTATTGCACAGAAGCTCCTGCGTTCTAAACCATGCGTGTGACCTTCGATACTGTACGGCATTGTAATTGCTCTTAGATTTGGGAAATGTAGTTTCCTAATTGTGTCTACACACCCTTACACAACAGTGAAAAAACTACATACAAATGTTCAAATAAAATCTTCCGCATATTGAGCCAATAAGGTTTTAGAATGTTTGTAACGTCAGCTCATTAGACCAATGAGACAGCCGGATGCTGCTGGTCACAGCGTAGCGTCGAAGTCCACTTACTTCTCTAGGAGCTTGGTGCTCGGTAAACTGAACTGTAGCGGAATTAAGTGGAATTTGGGTGTTGGTGAACTTCTTCTGTACTTCTTAAGCGGTTCCTAGAAGCCAACAGAGCCCCTCGCCTGCACGGCCATTGACCGCGGTTGGTGCCTAGCCAGCGAAGCGGGAGCCATGCCTGTCCCCGCTGGATACCTCAGCGACTCCCCCGCCGCGGCCTTTGCATCCTCGGCCTCACTTATCCCGCCACCACCGATAAATACTCATCAGCCCGGTGTTGTCACCTCCCTCTTGTATAGTGGCTCCAAGTTTAGGGGCCACCAGAAAAGCAAAGGGAACTCTTACGATGTGGAAGTTGTGTTGCAGGTGGGGCTTTGAAGCGGATATTTCATTATTCAGTCAAGGTGTCAGAGGTTTTGGTGATGTGTCAAACTGGCGGTGCGATGACTGACAGCCGAAAAATCTGTCCTGGCCTGTCCTGGAGTGACTAGCTTTAGGTGTAGCAGTGCGACTATACATAGACAACGCCCACTAACTACGAGAGGACTATGCTGTTTAAGTTTTTAAATGGTATTCATCTAATGTAGTGTCAATAAATGCTGCTTTGAATGTTGAATGATTCGTAGCTTAAGCACTTGTGTGACGACGAACACAAACGAGCACGTTTAAAAATATGTTCACAGGTTTCACAGATATGTAACTTTAGCTTTATGAACCATGCCACATGATCCACCCTGGTTGTCATTTGAGTGCATTAGGAAACGCTTAGTATAGATTTGAAGGGATTGACAAAATTCTCTTTTCCTGTTAAAAGCATGTCACAATGGAGGATTCCTACTTGTGTGGCTACCTGAAGATCAAAGGACTAACAGAGGTGAGTTATAATTTCCTTTATCAAACCATGTAGTTCTCTTACTAAATATTTAACCTCTCTTCTTGGACAGGCCAAAATATTTACATGTGCTGCCTGTTTTAACCCTCACCTGAAACCTATTTCATAATTTCATTTTCATTATTCATCACCATTAAATTTCCACTACCGTGCTAAACAGTTCATGTGAAGTTCTCATGAAACGTTATTTTTCTCTGCCAAACTTGTCTGCCGTAACTGTAGACGGATATCTATGTCTTTGCTCAAACATTCTGTTAAAATCTTGTCTTACTGACATGTTCAACGATGCGCTGTGCTTGTAGTCTTGCTGTTCAAAACCATGTTAGCGTGTTTTTACAATATAGATATAGTGGTGGAGAAGATACTAAATCTTACTGCACAGGTTACCATATTCAAAGTGTTTTAGAATGAAAACGTTACCTTTTATAATGAGCGAACATTGACCTGAGAGACGTACTGGCTTCACAAAGTGCAGAAAAAATGTTGAAAGAAAAGCCAAACAACGTGTCTTTTGTTGGCAGACAATCACGAAACCCCGCTTGCTTGTTGTTCTAGGAATATCCAACGCTGACCACGTTCTTTGCCGGAGAAATCATCAGCAGGAAGCGGCCATTTCTCACTCGGAAGTGGGATGCAGATGAGGATGTGGATCGCAAGCACTGGGTAAGGTGAAACCTTTTTCACAATATGCAAAAGTCCTTCAATCCAGACCGGCTTAGTCACATTATCTCTTTACCTGTTACGTCAAGGGCAAGTTCAACGCCTTCTACCAGTACGCAAAGACATTCAACTCTGACGAGTTTGACTATGAGGATCTGAAGAACTCTGACTATATTTTCATGCGGTGGAAGGTAAGATGCTACCTGACTTTCGCTGGGCACAACAGGTTTAATAAGCTTAGTATGTTTACCTTTAACCTGCTGCTTCTGTTCTTTCTCCCGCCTTAGGAGCAGTTTTTGGTCCCTGACCACACGATCAAAGACATCAGCGGCGCTTCCTTTGCTGGATTCTACTACATCTGCTTCCAAAAATCCACAGCAACAATTGAAGGCTACTATTACCACAGGAGCTCTGAATGGTAACGCAGCACAACTGAAATTACTTGTGTGTGTGGCTAAGCTTTTTCAGGATTATTAACAAGCAGGCTCCCCGCTAAAAGGTTTCTGGATCTAAACCCAGAGCGGCTGTAGAATCTGGGTGGGTAAACTCATTAAAAGACACAAGGTTCAGCTTTCCGATGCTTCATTCCTACATGCAATTCCACTAACAATTAATTGTTGAGTGGACTTTTAAAAAGACTTCAGCTGGACGTGAATAAAGCAGAAAGCTCCCAAACGCACAGTTTGTTGCATTTGGTTTAGATTGTCTTGCCGCGAGATTAAAGGAAAACGAGGCTTGCTCATACTCTCATCTTTAGTGTTTTCATTTTTATTTGACATTCTTTGGCATTAATTTCAGCTCTCGCTGACATAAGCTGTTGTTTTTGCAGTTTGCTATTTCCTCCCTTTACCAAAGACTTGGAAGCAGCTTCTGCTGCTTTCTCCGACCACCGAATGCCTTTTGCACGACGCCACTTTTTGCTCAATTTGCGCAATGATAGCCAGTTTGTCATATTAAGACATTTGCATTTAGGCCATTTGTAAAGAGTGAAGCATTATTGACAACAACCAAAAAACGTTGTGACTGGAAACCTAGAAGCAGATTGTCGCAGCAGCTAAAGCGCTCACACAACATTACAAAAAGCTATTGTGTCACTGAAATGGATGAACAATTAAAAGCCTTGTGATTATAAAACCAGATGCATGTTCACAAAGCTGAAAATGGAGATTGTTTTTCACATCCTAAGGAAAACTGGTGTTTTGGAGATCTTGTCTCAGTGTTTGAGGCAAATATTCCAACACATTATGTGCACACAGTTTAGTCTCTACCAAGCTAATGTCGCTGTGAGTAGGGATGGGAATCGAGAACCGGTTCTCAAAGAGACCCAGCTCCCAGTAGTTAGATTCCGTGGAATCGTTAATCCGCCTGCCTAACGATCCCGGTTCTAGGTTCTGCTAACGTCTGACGCATTTGCGCGATGACGTCATGTGCATGCTTCGTATTTTGAGGACAATACTAGGGTCAGTTGCAACACGTGCAGAGCTTTGATCACATCAAAGGGGGGGAAATGCCTCCAACATGCTGAAATATTTGACCACACAGCATGCAATTACTTTGTACGAATGTAAAGTCTTTCACACGCTGCTAAGCGATGGCGGCAACTCCCGCGGTGGGAGCTTGTGGCACAGCCTCCGTCTCAAAAGTCCCAGGTGAAGCAGGACTCTCAAGTCACACGCATTGAGCGTGACGGTCACGCCGTCCCGCCACACATTGTATTTCTCACGCTGAAAAAAAATTCTAATATAAATTTCTCTGGCGCGCCACTATCGCTATGGAAACGGCAGGAAACAAGCACGTCTCCCATGAGTCTGAGCAGAGCAGTTATTGATAACAACAACCCTAATAAAGCCCTGTAACGAAAATAGATCAAATGTTGGTGCATACTTGACATTAAAGTGTTACTGCAATCAAAGCCATTTGTACCATATATAACTGGATGAGAATCGATAGGCGATATCGATAATGGAACCGGAATTGCTAAATTCTTAACAATTCCCATCCCTAGCTGGGAGTGTTTCCACTCGGGTAAACTACCTGCTCAACAGCTAACGAAGCACTACAGACACTACAGAAAAGCATGTCAAAAAGTCTGTCTCATCACCCTCATTCCTTAGCTGTTTCTGATGTGTATTCTGTTGTTGCACTTCAGGTACCAGTCTTTAAACCTCACCCACGTCCCCGAGCACAGTGCGGCCATCTACGAGTTCCGGTGACCCCCGCCAGCATCGCAGATCCGTTCTTTTGTTGGACAATGACTTGAGGCAAAGCAGAGGCGTGCAAATGCTACTGAGAAGGAGAATGACACCAACTTGGAATGAGAATTTGAACAAACTCTTAACATTCTCTCAAAAAGTGGACGTACAGCTGAAGAAGAGCACACGGGATGTCGGACAAATGAATGTATGCATGGATGAGGCGAAAGCCGAAAGGAGGAAAGCACAGTCGTGCTCCCTGGATGGCGTTTCTAGAGTTTGAACAGGCAGCAGAGACTGGGTGTGGTTCTTATAGAGTTCCCCTTTCTTCGTTTGGTTTAACCTTTGGTTTTAAAAACGCTTGGCACAGTATATCAGGTCACTTTATAAGCCTTTTTGGGAATTCCCTTTTTTGGTTTTGCAAATAGGAAAGTGTCCGGCTTTTATCCAATCAGTACAAAATTAGCAGCATGAACACATTGAACTGCTGTTGGACAAGGATTCCTCTGAGGAGTCTGCTTTTATAAACACAACCTCTGAGGGAGTAAATCGCCAAGTGTGTTAGGAGGAAAAAAAGCAAGAGAGAAGTTTTTAGAGCCCCTCGGGTTCGAAGAGGGGAGCTGTAATGAGCCCAAGAGCTAGAAAGACAGTATTTTTAAGCTAAGATGATTCCTTGTTTGCCTGTTGAGAGTATATTTTCTTATTATACTCTTAAGAGATGGACAGCGAGCGGCACTTTTTAAAGGTTACAATCTGTGATACACATGAAACAAGCCCCCCCCCCCCCCCACACACACACACACACACACACCCCGTATGTTCGTAAAACTGCTTTGAAGATTACTTTTACATAGGATTGCTGTGGATTTTCCTCTGTTGCGTTACATTTGCACAAAGACAGACTATGTTATTAAAATGCTTGCGGAAAGGAAATGACACACATCACAGTTCTTAAGCTGCAAGGTGGCAGAGCAAGCAGTTTTGAGTAGGTTTATTGTTTGGAGCATTTACAGCCAAACAATCCCATGAAAGTATTAAACAGAGTATTTCTACCCCTGCATTAAACGAAGCTTCTTTTTTTCTTTCTTTTCTTTCTTTTTTTTTTTTTTTTTTACTTCCTTTGTGTCATTTTCAGTTGAGATTCCCGCAACCCTACGTTTACGTCACCTCGACTATGCAACACTTTAGAGATAGCACTCTCCAAACATACGATCTTGAGGTTTCAGGCGCAGAATTTTATTCTATTCTCATAATACATATATATATATATTAAATACATATATATATATATATATATATATATAAATAAAAAAGATCTATCTTCATGACAGAAAATATTTTTGTTGAATTGTCTATAACACTCTTCCCCGATCATGTTTCTCTTCCATGTGATTGTGCCATCTTTTTAAAGTTTGACAGAGTTGTACAATAACAGATCCGAAGTGTGTTTGTGAATAAGCCTGGAATTGATCAGTGGTGTGACTGTAAAGAGTGGATTTAAAAGGAAAAAAAAAAAGCCAAAACATTGTTCGCTGTGTCTCGCTTCTTACTCGCCGGAGCACCTTACAATGTTATGCACCTGTGAAAAAACGTGTCGAGACTGACTATTTCCTGCAATGATTGCCAAAAAACTAGACGGAGAGTTGTCCTGCACTGCCATCTAGTGGAGTTTTATTCACTGCACTGAACATGCGGTGACGGTTTAAAGGCTGACAAGGGATGATGTTCAAATTGAACACATTCACATGGATGGGGTCTTACCGCAGACCTGCACTGTCAGGACCCTGTTGCAGACCGTCACCTGCATTGTGATGACCGGAAGTTGATTCGAAGCCTTTCAAAATAAAAGCGTGTGTATCGGAAGCACGTATTTTAAAACTTTTTTAAACGCTATATTTTTCAAGAGGTGCTGGCTGCAGACATCCACTGTAAGGTCCCCATCTCCACTGTCAGGCCCGGAAATGCACGGCGCACATTTCAAAATAAAATCGCAAATGAACTTCCGGTTTAATCGTTTTCCTCACAAATGAATTAATTAGTTAGCGGTACGACAAAAAATCTATCAATTCCCGGTCTATTGTATATTGTTTTTATTTGTATTGTAAACTTTTGTTTGGTCAGTGCACACATTTTCTCTTAGGCTCATATTCATAAGCCAACATCTCACAAGATGCCATAGGCCTATACTGTACATTGTATTGTGTACTAGAGTAAGCAGGGCCGTAGCCAGGATTTTGGAATAGGCGAGGTCCATGATGCGCGAAATTTTTACAATATATAAATATGTATATTAAATTATATAGTTTTTAATATATAGCAGTGTTGCACATTGAGGCTAGTAGCAAAATAAACCATTATAATGTAACAAGAACCCATAGCTAAAAAGAACCTGATTATGATAAGTTTTAATATTAAAAACACAAGCTATAAAAAAAAAAAAAAAGAAAAAGAGTGAAGATCCCATCATTGCCCTCCTCTAACAGGTCTACCTAGAACAACAACAACAAAAAACAACCTTACACTATGTCATAATAAATGTTTTGTTGTTGTAATGTTGAGCTTACTTTGATTGCATGAATCAACTTACAACAGAAAAGTCATAGGGAGCATCCAGTGTGGTGTAAAGGGTATTCTAGGAATAAAGCACAATCATTTTAATTTAATGCTGAAATCTTTAATGCACACAGAATTACACAAATAATTAATATATAACAAATGATGTCTACTACCATCAGCATGAAGATGCCCCAGTCAATCCCATATGGTTGTCGTGGAAAACCCTAGATAGCAGAAAGAAGTCAGTTATGTAATTATTATTTCACAGTATTAAAGTACTCAACTATTAATATGAATACATGCATTATACATACTTTACACTCTTACCTGAATTTGTAGTCCAGTTTTCTCTGTCCAGTTGCCAGGATTTAGTGACTGGGATAGGTTTCTAAAAGACAGAAAGTGAGGTGTCAGATGTTCTTCACTGCAACCTACATTCCCTTCATTTTCCTTTTACCCTTTAACAAACCAAACCACAACCTGCCAGAAGTTAGTAGTGTTGGCTAATACTTATGAGTACAAACAAACAGACAAATACATTATGCTTACCTTTAAATAAAATGCCACCTTTTTTATGTGCCTCTAAGTGGCTCTGCAGCTTGGACAATTTTGCTGGTTTAAATTGTAGGCACAGAGGGCAGTGAAACAGTTTGCAACATGACGTGCAGCGTTCGATTTTGGGCGTAGTGCCGGCGGTTGTTATAAAAATATGCATCTGTAGAGACAAATAATGTCGTAATAACTAAAACAAAATTATATATATATATATATATATATATATATATATATATAAATGGCGCAGTGAGCACTATTGATACGACAACAACGCTAAAGACTAGCCAAAAGTTAAAAAAAACCTGATTCTTTAAAATTAATATAACTTTACAGTATATAGTTATTGAAATATGCATCTGTGAGAGACAAATAATGTCGTAATAAGTCAAACAAAATGATACAAGTGAGCACTATCGATACGAAAAATGGCACGTTTAAGTGAGCACTATCGATACGATAACAACGCTGAAGACTAACCAAAAGTTTAAAAAAAACCCTGATTCTTTAAAATTAATATAACTTTAGAGTATATAGTGTGCAACGTAACGTCCCAGTGAATAAAGACTGTTTCTGTTTCTTCGTATGAAAAAAAAGTTGTTTTCACTCGACTGTCTCCACAGTTCAAATGGGGAACGTAAAATACGTGCTCCTCGCTTGTCGCTTCCGGTCCTCACAGTGCAGGTGACGTCACAGGGCATGTCTGCAACGAAGGGTCCTGACAGTGCAGGTCATGGGTCCTGATAGGTGGTGGGCTGGACCCCTGAATTGTGAATTTCATAATTACCGTCCACGAGTGAAACCCATTTTTTAAGGATGGCATTATAAAAATCCGTCAAACTGTATTTGCTTTGTTTATACCCTTGTTTCGCGCACATTTGGCCAAAATATCGTTGTAAAGTCTCTCTTTTTTGATCGGGCGAATATGTAGGGCAACCGTGCGTTTCCATGACAACAACACGTAAACAACCTCGGGTGTGGCTGTCTAGACAATTCATTCTCGCTGAACCTCGGCAATACCCGAGAGATTATAAAAGTATAATCAGGGGTCGAGTAGTGATTTTAAATGTGGGGGTGTTCCAGGGGGGCACATGAGTGCCACATCAAGCCCAGAGACACGACGCGGAAGTTGGCATCCGATTCGCGAAATAAATAGATCGGCATAAAGGGCCATTTCACTGCATTTTTGCATTTTGATCACCCTAAACTAGATCCTGTATGGAAACTACAATAGTAACACTGCTCAAATCTGGATAGAATTATGCTAAAGAGGCTATAGATTTATTAAAACCTTGTTTGGGATTTGTGAAACCTTTTTCTGATTTGTGAAAATGCAGAACAGGGCCATTTTAATGCTTTTTTTTTGTATTCTCATCACCCTAAACTAGATCCTGTATGGAAACTACAACTGTTACATCTTTGTGTTTCCAATAATTTTGTATGGTTAAAAAGTCGTAATAACTTTTTTCTTTTTTTTAAAGCATGATAATACAATAAATAAATTCCATTTTGTCAAGGGAATTTTGTGTGCTTGTCTTTCTATCAATACATTAAAGGTGAACTCCGGGGCATTTGAAGCGCGTTTCCATTGCTAGAGGTTGTCAAATACTGATAGTAGGACACAGAGAGGTGCAAATCTGCGCTCCCTGTGTGGAGATCGCGCTGTTCGCACAGCATGTCATGCGAGGCTAATACGTGGTGGCTAAGGGGCAACTGCTAACCCTTCCACGTAAAACAACAACTTGCACACTGCAGAAACGTCACACCACTTTATAAACCATCCGACATTAAAGTCACAAGCCTTACCATCAAACCCATATGCATGGTTCTCACATTACTGGCATGGGGACGTTACAAAACAACTTTATGAACAGCATGTAACTCACCGGATAGTTGTAGGCTCGCGCATGTGAAAGCCCAAAAGAGTCGATGGAGGATAATCCCATATACAAAACAATTATCTTTTCTAGAAAAACTGCGTTCAAGTATTTAAAACATTACAACAATACATGCCCAGTAATATTGCAGATTTGCACCTCTCTGTGTCCTACTGTCAGTATTTGACAACCTCTAGCAATGGAAACGCGCTTCAAATGCCCCGGAGTTCCCCTTTAAGTGGGTTCTGGTCTGAACTATATGCCTGGTCTGACATGGTGGGTGGTCCTATCCCATAAACAATGTAACAACATGAATTCATAACATGTAGGTAGGTACACGTGGGCATGCTAGCAGTAGCAAAATGTGGAAAAATGAAATGTTGTTTGCATTTAGTGCCTGGGGGAAAAACACCTGTCATACCATTTTCCAATGCAAGTTGGTCAAAGTTCCTGCAGTGTGCCCACTCATGGCTGAACCTGCAACCCTGCAGAGAGAGGGAAGTGGCTAGACATGCCCTAGAGGATTTAAATCTGGAAGAAGACCAGGAATTGCCAGCTAATAGGCCTATGCCTATAGGATACCACCGCAAATGCTACATGCTCTTCACTAATGAGGCACACATTAACAGAGCACGGAAGAAGAAAGAGAAGGCAACCAAGGACAGTGAAGGTTTGTAACCAGTGTATGATTTCCTTTTCGCCTGTATTAGATGAGGTCTGTGTACCCAATAGGATTTGAGCAAGTAACACAAAACAATTATCTTCTCTAGAAAAACTGCGTTCAAGTATTTAAAACATTACAACAATACATGCCTAGTAATATTGTTGTAATGTTTTAAATACTTGAATGCAGTTTTTCTAGAGAAGATAATTGTTTTGTTTATGAGATTATCGTCCATCGACTCTTTTGGGCTTTCACATGCGCGAGCCTACCAACAAGAGGTAAGTGACATGCTGTTTATAAAGTTGTTTTGTAACGTCCCCATGCCAGTAATGTGAGAACCATGCATATGGTTTTGATGGTAAGGCTTGTGACTTTATTGTCGGATGGTTTATAAAGTGGTGTGACGTTTCTGCAGTGTGCAAGTTGTTGTTTTACGTGGAAGGGTTAGCTCTTGCCCCTTAGCCACCACGTATTAGCCTCGCATGACAGGGTGTCCGAACAGCGCAATCTCCACACAGGGAGCGCAGATTTGCACCTCTCTGTGTCATACTGTCAGTATTTGACAACCTCTAGCAATGGAAACTCGCTTCAAATGCCCCGGAGTTCCCCTTTAATAGAAGTGACCCCTGAATAAAGCAAGGCACGGACAGTGCTGAATGTTATTGATTTTTATTCAGATAATTTCCAAGACACAATAAATGAACATTATTATAAAGAAACATGTGGGTGGTGTCGGTGCTCCTGTGGGTGGTGTCGGCTTCATCATCGTGGTGACAGAGAGCGTCGGTCTCTTTGGTCACAGTTTGGTCCCAGAGTCCATGGCACTGCAGAAAAAGAGTTATCAGCTGGTCTTTATATCTATAAGTTATTATCAGCTGGTCTTTATATCTTCTATAAGTTATTATCAGCAGGTCTTTATATCAATAAGTTATTATCAGCTGGTCTTTATATCTATAAGTTATTATCAGCAGGTCTTTATATCTTCTATAAGTTATTATCAGCTGGTCTTTATATCTTCAATAAGTTATTATCAGCTGGTCTTTATATCAATAAGTTATTATCAGCTGGTCTTTATATCAATAAGTTATTATCAGCTGGTCTTTATATCTATAAGTTATTATCAGCTGGTCTTTATATCTATAAGTTATTATCAGCTGGTCTTTATATCTATAAGTTATTATCAGCAGGTCTTTATATCTTCTATAAGTTATTATCAGCTGGTCTTTATATCTTCTATAAGTTATTATCAGCTGGTCTTTATATCTTCTATAAGTTATTATCAGCTGGTCTTTATATCTATAAGTTATTATCAGCTGGTCTTTATATCTTCTATAAGTTATTATCAGCTGGTCTTTATATCTTCTATAAGTTATTATCAGCTGGTCTTTATATCTATAGGTTATTATCAGCTGGTCCATTAAAACTGAATGGCAATGATGGACTTGTTTGTCCATACTCTGTAGCCTACGTACTAGCTGTCTCACACCCACCCTCATCAATGGCAGAGAAAACGAGCTGTAGCGTTAAACAGATGGCAAACACAATAAATGATACTCGTATGTCAAAATGTGTTGTCATTATGAAACATTATGAAGTCTTACCTGAAAGTTGTTCCACGGAGATTTCAAGCCAACACCAGCACGAGAGTGTTTACTTCCTTGAGTGACGTAGATTCGCCGATTCGCCGAAGAACACAATTGGTGAATCCAGCTCAACTAGCGTTTTGATTGGACCACACCCCGGAATACGTTGGTATTAATTTTCGCCAATTTAATCTCAAAATACTCCTAAACATGCGAGCTTTTGCCTAGGAAACAACCGGCAATGGTTATCTAAACGTTTTATACAATTCCTGTTAAAAACTGGGCTTCTCACGTTCAGGGTAATTATCAACTCGAGAACTAAGCAAGATAGACGGTCTCATCCCACTGCCTATGAGAGTGCAGGTCTGCAGCCAGACGCCTCTCTGGTTTTGTGCTCACCTTTATTTCCCCAAAAGTCAGAGCAAGAATAGAATTAGACATCCATCCATCCATCCATTATCTTCCGCTGGTCCGTGGATCGGGTCGCGGGGCAGCAGCTTGAGTAAAGAGACCCAGACGTCCCTGTCCCCGGCCACTTTCTCCAGCTCTTCTGGGGGGACCCCGAGGCGTTCCCAGGCCAGCCGAGAGACATAGTCTTACCAACGTGTCCTGGGTCTTCCCCGGGGCCTCCTCCCAGTGGGACGGGCCTGGAACACCTCACCAGGGAGGCGTCCAGGAGGCATTCTCACCAGATGCCCGAGCCACCTCATCTGACTCCTCTCGATGCGGAGGAGCAGCGGTTCTACTCCGAGCCCCTCCCGGATGACCGAGCTTCTCACCCTATCTCTAAGGGAGAGCCCAGACACCCTGTGGAGGAAACTCATTTCGGCCGCTTGTATTCGCGATCTCGTTCTTTCAGTCACTACCCACAGCTCGTGACCATAGGTGAGGGTAGGAACATAGATTGACCGGTAAATCGAGAGCTTCGCCTTCTGGCTCAGCTCCTTCTTCACCACGACGGGCCGGTGCAGAGCCTGCATCACTGCAGACGCCGCACCGATCCGCCTGTCAATCTCCTGTTCCATTCGTCCCTCACTCGTGAACAAGACCCCGAGATACTTGAACTCCTCGAATTAGACAAAGTTTGATTAAACTATATGAAGTGAAATTTATGCCGTGTCAGTTCTGTGACAAGGGGACAGCTGTTCCCCTTGTCACTATTTTCTCTGCCAAGAAATTTTCACGTATGTGCCTTCCGCCACTGATCAGCTTTGGCTCAATATTTTCTTGCACTATTATCTAGGCCGATATGCGGTTATACAACGCACTGTTACCAAAGAGTTTCTCCGAAACAAAACCATCCTGAAAACAAAGAAGATTGCCATCAGGTTGGGTTTGGAACTTGGGAAACTGGTTTGGTATTTTCAGATCCTCGTCAAGCGTGCTGAAGTGCAGCCTGGCTCAAAGATTGCATTCGCTGAATTTGCAAATTCTACAAAGACTATGACATTTCATTTCAATATAAACACAAGAAACTTGTGCTAAAGAAAATAAAAAATAAAATAAAATAAAATAAAATAAAGGACCAGACTCAGTGAATAATTCCCTACACTCCGTATTATATAGATCAATGAGCAGTGCTGACCAACATATCATTGGGGTCATCAGGTGGGAACCTCCTTTCATCAGTGTTTCGTCTAGTTGGGCCCACGACACTTCCAGGAGGCTAGACAATGACCACTGGCGTCCCAGAGTCACCCCCCTAATGCCAGCCAACACTGCCCCTCACACCACAACAACCATAATCTACCTCAGCCTCTCACCAACTGCACACCAGTTACAGCGGGGTGGGGATGCAAACCCTGGTTCGGGTAGGGGAAGAAATAAAAGAGGTAAGAAAAGCAGGAATGGGATTCAAACCCTGGTTCGGGTAGGGGTAATGAAAGTATAGAGGGTGCCAGAGGTGGAGGCAGGACAAGACACACTAGCAGATTCAGCAGACAAACTCACCTAAATAGTCCTAAAATCACTAAAATACCAGCAAAAACAAAGCCATACAACTCACTCTCACCAACTGCACACCAGTCACAGCGGGGTGGGGATGCAAACCCTGGTTCGGGTAGGGGAAGAAATAAAAGAGGTAAGAAAAGCAGGAATGGGATTCAAACCCTGGTTCGGGTAGGGGTAATGAAAATTAGTGATGTGGCGTTTGAAGCGAGGCCTCGGAGCATGTGTCGAGCAAAAAGGGGCGAGCCAGATGAAGCGTTGGTTCGAGGCTTGTATCGTTTCCATAAAAATCACGTGACTGATGACAAACGAGGCCTCGGATTCAGTGTACACGTCACTGATTCATTTTGAGCGTCACTACCGCATAAAAAGGGTTTGAACCTTGCGGCACTTCGAGGGTTTTGAGTTGGCGTTTGGTATTGGTGAGAGGTAGAGTGTGCGTTGGTTGTATCAGAGTTAGTGGTTAAGTTCAGTTATTACATCAGTCATATCATCTATTATTATTAGAATAGTGTTAGAATAGTTATATAGGATATGAACCCTCGTTTTTCGCGGGAGTTACGTTCCAAAAAGAACCCGTGATAGGCGAAATCCGTGAAGTAGTAACCTTTATTTTTTTTTTACAAATAACTACTGTACTGTAAAATAATCATTTTAATCATCAATACGAACTGAAGGCTTCAAATTGCGGAGATCAGCACCGCGACCCGAGTCATTGAATTAGAACGGGAGAAAATGAAAAATGATTATGAAAAAAAATACAAAGTACAGTAGGACAAATAGTGACTCACGTGTATTTCACTGCTCTTCTGACTGAGCCGCTGCATCCTGACTCCGCTCTGTAGCGGGTTTTTTTCTTCTAAAGCCCGCGGTGCAGGTGTGTTTTTTCGAGAGAAGAACATAGTTATCGGTAGTTGTTGTCGCTCTTTTTTCTTCTGGGCATATTAAACCGCAACGTTATTGACACACATTTCTTTAAATAAAAACCAATAACTTATATTTGTCTTGTTGCCCATACTGCTCGGTTGCAGTTTAGTCCTGACTCCCGGTCCCATAAGCACTGTAGTCAGTGTACATCATTGATATATTTCATTTGAGTGATCAACACCATAGCACTCAATAATACTTCCATATATGCAGTTTTCACACGTTTATTTTCATTGAGACACAGTGACAACAATTGTTTATTTTATATTGCAGGATGCTCTAACTCAGGGTTAATTTAGTCTGTCATATATTCCTTTTGCACAGCAGGTGTCACTAGAGAGACCGTTTCAATGAGGCTTCGGGTAATGAACCTTTTGGCGAACCTTTGGGCTGGAAAGCCTCATTGGTTCATGAAGCCTCGTTTTGCCATCATTAATGAAAATATAGAGGGTGCCAGAGGTGGAGGAAGGACAAGACACACTAGCAGATTCAGCTGACAAACTCACCTAAACAATCCTATAATCACTAACAATGCCAGCAAAAACAAATCCATACAACTCACTCCAAGCCAACTCACCCAAAATGGCCACCTGGTTTCAAAAGGATCACATGTGCCAAAACCTCCACTTAAATAGCTTGAACTTCTTCTTTGCTTTTTAAAAAGTCTGTTTACCCTAAGTGCCCCCCCTGCTGGGCCCCCAGCTGCTATTGCATCTTCTAATCCAAATCCACTGGCTGGATTTTACTGCTTTATCTGAAACCTCCTGCACTATTTTCCTCACACTCTGTCCACTTACACCCAGCTCCCTCAACAATGAGACAACAGACTTTGCAACAAATCCTCTACATCCTACTTCCACTGGACAGATTCTAACCTTCCATCCTCGCTGCTCTGCTTCTGCCCCCAACTCCACATATCTAAGCTTTTTCCTTTCATATGCTTCCTCTACTAATTCCTCCCAAGGAACAGTCAGCTCTATGAAATAGACTCTCATTCTACTCCTAGACCACAAGACTATATCAGGCCTTAGGTTTGTAGAGGCTATTTCCTGGGGAACAACAAGCTTATTTCCTAAATCTACCTGCATCTCCCAATCACAAGCATCCTCCAAGCTGCCGTGCCTCCTTATCGTCTTTTTAACTTTCTCCCCCTCTTGAACAAACTGAATTGCAACTCTCTGTACCTTGGACCCTCCTAAGTTAAACTAAATCTCACAAACAGGCTTGTGTGGTCTCTCTTTTAGGATGGCTCAGACTTAAGTGAGGAGCAGGTGCATCTAAACAAGATGGTAGACATTAACTCTTGCAACTGAATGACTGCCGTTAGTTGCCAGTCCTGTATTAAAGCTGAATGATTAGATTAACTAGACATGTGGCGCAAATTCCATCTTGTCAGGTGACACACCATCTCTATCAATCTTGTTACAGTTGGCACAGAGAGTTCTGCTTCCTTGTCGGTGTCACTAACAACAGACAAAGATGAAAACAAAGACATTGGGCATCATGCAAGAACCTAGCCTGGGCGAAAGCCGACTGTTGACTCCGTCAAACAGTCTGGAAAAACCCAAGAGGAATCCGTTTCCATGGAGGGTGGGACCTTACTTAGCAACTTAAATTCATTGGAGTTCCCTTAACCAATCAGTAATGTTTAGAAAGGACGTAGGTTATGCGCCGAGGTTCATGCTTACTCTCGTGAGGCTCTAGCTCGTGAATCACGCTTCCCACATCCGCTTTCATTATACCGATACCATTTGATAAATCAAACTTTTCCCAAAGCCAGTTGGAAGGAGAGCTACGACATCCTTGCCACGAACAAAATTGACGAGGCATTCCTCTTGCTCTTGTTTTAATTGTGTAATGCTCTCCAGAGTTGAGACAACTTCATGGATAGCTTCTAGCGTTCTTCCGTCACCATGTTTATTTCCGCTGCGGTTTAACTACAATTATATGGACTACAATGGACTCCGCGCGTGAGTTCTGCGTCACCACTCGCAACTGTTTGCTGATTGGCAAAACACTGAACGAACCGAGGTAGGGGGATTTGGCCAGACCATGTGCGGAGCCAAAATCTTTGGGCGGAAGTACGTAGGATGGCGTCGCCAGGCTAGCAAGAACCGTTCGTACGCACAGATTTGTTCTTAAATCGTCCGTACGAGTGATTTAAGAGAATTTGCGTATTCACCAATCTTTTCGTATTTTACGTTTTCTTTCAGGTACGAACAGAATTTACGAGTGATCCAGACCTGTCGTAGGAGTTTTCGTAAAATAGTCCGCTATTATTCAAATCAAGTTTGCTTGACTAATGGATTGTATATTTAATTACTTTGAAGAAAACATAAATAAATATACATTATACCCCATAATTATGCTGACATTATTCTGTTTGACTTAAATTACGCACTAATTGAAGGTTCATTTGAAACTAGTTCAATGAGAAGTGTAACCAGCGGCTGACTTGCTACTTTTGGATGCCTTAGCGCGCGCGTCAGGCTCTTGGAAGAGACCGTGTGGAGACAGACGATCGGCTGAAATCGCGATTTAGATTGCTAAGGACTGTGCTGCTACAAATATGCAGCTTGCTAGAGCCACGACTCCAGGGAAAAACACGCCGATCAAACCCAATTCCACCACATGTCCAGGTCCTCACCACCCTTGGATTTTTGGCCACTGGAACCTTTCAGAGGGAGATTGGAGAATGGAGACAGATCGGGGGTGCCCAGTCCTATGTGAGTCGTGCGCTCCCTTTGGTCATCAAAGCTCTCATCAGTTTATCACCCATGGTACATCAAATTCCCATACACCGCTGTCCAATAAGTATAAATTAAGAGGGGCTTTCATGCCGTGGCTGGACTGCCAATCATAATTGGAGCACGAGACACATATACGCATCAAAGCACCCGTGCTGTCGTGGAGCGCACTGAGCAGCTGGCTAGGGTGGGTGTGTCTCGATATCTCGTTCATGGAGCAATATTGCCATGAACGAGGGTCTCCACCTGAACCAGCCCAGGCAGACCAGAAGGTGTGGTGCCAGAAGACCCCCCTCATGGACCACCCCATCAAAGTGCCATCATGATGAGGCAACAACTGATCGCACGGCTTTAGTTGCAGTCATCGATCGCCTGCCCAGGGCGAGACGTTTTTTTTTTTAAGTCATTTTTATATCAAACCATTTCTTTTTTTATTTCGGTGACATGGTATTATCAGCACTCCTAATTGCTTCCCATTTCTTCGCTTTAGCAGGTTCTGTAATTCCACTGCTGACACTGCTAAAAATGATAGATTTTCCTTTTTGGATCTCTGAAAGCAGAACTTCAATCTCAGAGCCCCTAAAGTTGTTCTTTTTGCACCTTAATGCCATTCTCATGACTCAACACTTCCTGGGACAGGAGAGAGGAAGTGTACCCTTATATGGTATAATTTAGGGCGTGGAGTATGCAAATCTACTATCCTCGTGCACGTGAACTTAGATACGCACAGGTGGGATTCATCATTTACGCAGATCGTTTACACACTTTTTCCGATGTTAAGAGCGCTTGTTGAATCTAACGTGGCGTGTTCGTACGAGACCTTCTTACGAAAAAAGTGAGAGAAATTTAGAATAAAAATAAAATGAAAATGTTCTTGCATGAGGCCCAATGAGCTTGTTGTCAAAAGAATTTATCTCTGGAATGCTATAGAGTTTGGAAAATGATGGTGAATTAATCCACATTGTCAGTTAGATGTCAGTATCTACACATGGAAAGAAAAAAAACAATGGTTTCTGACCCTCTCAATACTGGAAATCATCTGGTACTTTGGGCTACCATTTGGATGATAGTATGTTGGAGTCAGTTACTGTTGGAGTCAGTTACTGAAATTCAATCTGGTTTGGCTCGTCGCGTGAGCTTTCACATGAGAGAGTTTCTCATATTCTGTGTCACGGAGCTTGGACTTAAACACACCTATTGTATTTCGAACAGGTGAGGTGTATTCGAGCTACCACGCCTAGTCGGGTCACAGTTGTATAAGAAGTATCAGGCTGAATTGACGTGATGTAATTTCAAAAGTTCGTGAGTTGGAGAAATTGAAAGCCTTTATCGGTGAAATATAACAGAGTCAAAGGTTAAAGGTTGCAGAGTTAAAGGTTGCAGGCGTCCTTTTTGCCACGTCAGACTTCCGCTCTCACCAAAAAGTTTCAGTGGAATTCAAATGAGGAGTGATAGCTGGCCAGTTCCACACAGTCCAACTTTTGTGCCGCTGGATGTGTGCCTTGAGTCATTCTACCTTAAACCTTGTTTTCTGCCACCGGGGCATGCAGCAGCAAAGCAGCCCCACAACATGATAGAACCTCCACCGTGTTTTAATGTAGGCGGGGTGTTCTTTTCCTTATGGGGCTCATTTCATCAGCTAGAGACAAAGCAATGCACTGACTTCCCAAAGAACTCTACTTTAGTTTCCTCTGTCCTCTGTTTTCTCCGTCAAAGAAAGAATGCGACTGAATGGCTTTTAAATGTCAGTTTTAATCTTTGTGGCTTTTTTTTTTTAAAGTGGTGCGCTGCGTGGACTTTTTTTAAAGAATAGTATATGCAGCTGCAGGGGCTGAAATCGCCACTCAGACCCCTCTGGGTTGGTCAGAAGTTCTACAGATGGGTTGCATGGTGTTTTGTTCTCCATCATCACCAGTCACCAATCTTCACTGATTTCTCCTATTGATTAAAACGATTTCAAACACAACAAGCTTTAAATTGGCTTTAAAGCGATACAATGTAACTTCTCAAAAATCCCACTCTAGAGCTCCCCCTACAGGCTTGGAGGTAATGTACGGTTACACTGTCGTAAATACAACACCCTTTCACTTTCACGTTTGTTGACGAACCGGCGATGAGTCAGAAGGTGCAAGCTATGTCGACCGAGAAGGTAAGAGTAATCAAATGTACCTGGGAGCGTGAGCGGGGTCTATTTGTTTTTGCGGTAGGTGTGCCAGAAAGCAAGTCGAAGTACTTCCGCTCAGCTCCCGGGCCGGTCCAGCAAAGTTACATAGCGCAGTTTTTCCAACTCAGACCCCCGAAGAGCATAGAAGAAAGGCCAATCGTAATATTAAAACTCATTCTAGCCGCACAATTTTTTCAAGCTGTTATTTTAAGGTAGAAATGTTACATAGTATTACTTTAAATCCGAAACTTCTTCATAACATTATGAACTGTTTTGAAATCTTAGCAAAGTCCTTGGAATTATGTCTTCTGATAAGTACAGTATCTTGATTGTCGAGTATCTTGTTGTCTTCAGCGTGTCTTTCATTCATTCTCTCCTTGAGTTTTTTGGAGGAAAAAATCCTGCCAATGTGTTCCAAAAGTTGTGTCCAGCTTACAAATTACATTTATGTTTTTAATTTCACATCATAAAATGTGCCATTGCTAATTCAGTATCTTATGGCATTTTAGTCAAATATACTGATCAAATGCAATCTACAATACACACTGTTACCATACTGTTGCCAGGAAACCATCCTGAAAATAAAGAAGACGGTCATCAGGCTGGGTTGGAACTTGGGAAAGATAGCCTTAGCAGAAATTGCAAATTTTAAAAAGACTATGACATTTCAAATTAAATCTAACAGGCAAGCTCTGCTTGTGTGGTTTCTCTTTTAGGATGGCTCAGGCTTCAGTGAGGAGCAGGTCCATGCGGGAGTAATCTAAACAAGATGGCAGACATGAACTGTTACAACTGACTTAGTTGCAGTCAGGCAGTACAAAACAAAGACTTTTCTTGTGAGTGATTGTTGTGAGTTGCCAGTCCAAGGTTAAAGCTGAAGGAGTAGATCAACTAGACATTTGGCACAAATTGTCAGGTGACACTCCATCTCTTATCAATCTTGTTACAGTTGGCACAGAGATTTCTGCTTCCTTGTCGGAAGTATCACTAACAATAGACAGGCAATGCAGGCAAAAACTGTTCAATTTTCCACATTTATCTTTAACAAAAAACAAACTGGACAGAACATCTCATGATATCACACCTAAACGACTTACAGCTTGTTAATTAAATGCTTGCCTTAGTTGTTCAATAAACCCTGCATGTCCTCAAAGAGAAAACGTGTTTGTATCTTTTATAGCTTCCCAGAGGAGCTCATCTTTTTAAAGCAGTGGCTGGATATGAGCTACTTTTCCCCCGAAAAAAGGTCTTTGATTTGATTGATCTTTGAAACTGATTTCAAGAAGATGTTCTCGTTTGTCCAATTAAAAGTCAGTGCCTAAGAAGTAGTAAAAGGTCAATCAAAGCCTGCAAAGATGGGGAGGGACTTTTGTCAGTGGATTGTCAAACCAAATTAAAGGAGCCTATCTCATCTGTCATTGTCGCCAGTCCATCACAGGCGATGGCATCAAGTATGATACATTTAAATCAACTTTACCTTGGGTGTTGTGTACGTGTGTGTATTATCTGATTTCCTGGTTTTATTTATTACTTTGGAACTTCCATCTACTTGGGAAACGTTTCTGTGGAAGCTCTTAACCACCGACTCCTCCTGTGAGTCATCAACCTCTGGACAATCCCACATGTTTTTCTGGAATGTAGTTTAGTCTTTATTTACTGAACAATTTCCTGCAAATGCCATAAGTTAGCAATGTTCCCATTACTCAGTTTGGCATTGAGCTTTCATCGCCAACTTCCTTGTACAGTGTTTCATAATGACAGAAATCCCAGCTGTTGGTTAAACACATTTCTGACTTAAATAATATTTCAAATGACCCAACACACTGATTCTATTTGGAGAACCGACGTGTCTGCATAAAGGTTAATTTTGACTCAGACCGAATTATGCGTTTTTGTTTGTTTTTAATTGATTTATTTCCTGAGGTTTTCCAAAAATTAAACCAGGGATTATGGAAGCCCACTACATGACACAATCTGTCATATTTGACCTTTTAACATTCTCACACTTTTTCATCAGTGTCTTTACACACTGAAGAAATGTTTTGTTGTGGATTTACTACCAGTCATAACCTGTGCCAAAGGACACGTACTCACTTGTGCATCTTCTTGTAAGACACATCCTCCTTTTTCCTAATCTAGATGTAGTAAATGCCTTCATAAAAATGAGGTTACTTAAATGATCCTGTATATGATTACACAAACAACAAATGATTTCATTCCTCATTACTACAGCTGTAGCAGTGAAGACATTTTGCTTCCTTCCCTTTTTAAAAAGTTTTTGAAAGAAACCTCTTTCTCGCGATTCAAAAAGACAAAGTTACAGAATTCCTAACCTGCAATATCTGACTGTGAGGTGAGGGAATCTGTCAAAAGTAAAGCTTTATTTCCAGCTACCAACTTTCACAGGAACAGATGTATTCCTGTAAGTGTGAAGGAGAATGAAAGCTAACAGCCATGCACCTGGACAGTTTATCTGTCATTTCCAGTGTTAGTTTTGTGAATACTCGAACAAAGAGGTGATTGTGAGGCCAATCAAAACATTTAAAACGAGGCTGTGTGGCATAATGTGGAAAGCTCTGGTGAGGTGGTGCAGACAGCTATGAAGTGATGATGGCAGGGCGATATTCTAACTTTTTACCTATTCTCATGAAATTCAATAAAAAATGATCATCATGAATCCTCTATGGTCAGGTCCTGTGTTTTATTTTAGAGGTCGGAAACAAAGTAACAAGTCCTCCAACCCATACAGCCTTATAGGATGTGTGGTCATTTCGTTGAATGTGGCCTGTAGGAATATCCTCTAAACAAGCACTAAACAGGCAGTTGGAGATATTATCTCACAGCAATTCCAAATGACAGGAAAGTCATTGGAAAATTGTTATCTGTGACGAGCATAACAAGTCTTCGTTATGATGAAGGAAGGGGATCAAATGGTGACGGACGCTCTAGTCACAAGGTTTCATTCGCTGGTTATACAACACGATTATATGGTTAAGGTAAGGTGACACAATTTCCAGTTCAGGCAGTAAAACAACTTGGTCAGATTTAAAAAACAAAACACCTGGATAAAGTTATGAAAAGGCCATTGTTTGTGCTAATACGCATTCGTTCACAACTCTATTTGTTACGTTACAGAGTATTATTTTTGTGATGGCCAAAGGTGATGTGTCAACAGGAGATTTCACAAGCTTTTTTGTTGCACAACTTTGAAAGGTCCCGGTTTTTTAAAAAAAAGGTATAGATATAAGTTTTAATTCCTGCATTAACAAACTACCCATGGTGTCGTTATGGTTGGAGGACATTCAAGAACAAAGGCTACCTGGATTTTTCAACATGACTCACAAGAACGGCCTTGTGGTTGCTTTGTTCATAACTCATTCTAATGGGAAATCGATCATATCAGCTCTTAACCTGTCATCATAGATTTTCTTTTATGACACTGTGCCAGAAATTGACTCAACCCAAGTGTGCGTACGTGAAAAGACAGGACTGTTAAAATCACATTTTTAAAGTTGCTCACTTTACGCTTAGCTGATGATCTCTTCATTGCCTCAACGGAAACTCAGTAGTCTCAAAGCACCAAGTACAAACTATCATTAATTTAATTAATAGTAATCACGACGAATACTACATATTAAATCTGTACTCATTGCACCACAATAGTACTTCTTAGGGCAATAGTTCAGCTTTTTTTATTTTCTTGCCAAGAGTGTGTAGAGGAAACTTAGAAGCCTCTCGTATATGTGTGCTAAAAACCACAGCTGACAGCCTCCTGGCATAAAGGCTTGAAATAGCCTACATGGCTTTGAACAAAAGGGAATTAAATCCACCTGCCAACGCCCATGTACCTCAGTGATTAACATGCCAAGTCTTGTTTGCTTAAGCAATCTTTTAATCCAACTTTTAACCTGAGAGAAAATGATGTATTCCTGTATATTTAGCCGGTCAGCCATTTTCTGGTGTTTGAAATTCCAACTATATCTTTTCATGCTTTGTATAGTGCACAACAAACTCCTCGTGAGGTAGACAAAAAGTGGTGTAAAGATGCTGCAAATTTCATTGGTCAATATGGACCATCTTGCACTGCAGACTTAAGCCATATTGAAGATTGTTACATAGAACACAGCCGCATAAACTGCTTGTCTAGATGGACACCAATCTTACACAGAGGGTTTTATTCCAGTCTTTTGGAGAGAGAAGTAGGCCTAAATTACAATAGGTTTTCAACCAAAAACAGCTAAAGATGCTGTCCATCACCATGTAGCTATCCTTCTGCTGGCATTGGTTTGTCCATCGGTATTTAGGAAAATCCTGCATATTATCACAAAGCACTGCTATATGTATTGTCTGCAGTGCAACAGCAGCTGTCTGTCCCGAACACCTAGTGAGTCCAGTGTCGTTTTTAGGTCATTTGAAGGAACATCATGAAAAGCATAAAGAGCTCCTCAAATGTTTGAATGAACTCCAAACAATCGGTGTGTTGCTTTTGTTTTGTTCAATTTTAGAGGAGAAATGTTTCGATGATGAAAAAAAGGTCTGGCAGTCATTTAAGTAAGTGATGCCTTCAAAACAGACACAATCTGTAAGAATTCGGAACAGTGTTTTTCAAGTAGGCCTACGTGTTTCCTCAGTTTGTCATATAATTAAGAAATTGTCATGAACACAAAAGGAGAAAAACTCAGGAAAAAAAAGGCCCAAAAGATCTCTACGAAGAGAAAAAGAAAACGTCTGTTTCCCTGCAAAAGGAGGCCTTTCAGGAGGATTTGGCACAATCCGGAGAGATGTTGCATTGTTCTGCTGTGCGGCCACACCTTTTCAAATATGACCTACTTAGAAAAGTCATGGGAACACAACCTTTTCCTTATTTTCGGCTCCGAATTCACCATCAGAAGTTTAGAAAAAAACATCTACAGAAGCCCGATGCATCTTGGAAACAAATCCCGAGGACCTCCTGCACACTGGAAATAGAAGTGCAGAATTTCATGGAACAAACGCCTCTTCGCCTGTTAAGCACGGGGGTGGCTCAATCATCCTTTCAAACACTGTCACGTGGATCATTTATTCATGATCAAATTCTGGAGGCAAACATCCAGCCATCTGTAAAATAGTTGCGTCTGAAATCATTAACTATATGCTTTTCGGAAGTCAGATAATCTTGTTTCAATGTAATTTTTTTACAGAACACCCCAAGCTTTTGCACGTCACTTTATGTGTCAACATACATTAATATACTGCACGTGATCAGGTCATGGATTTCGATTTGGTAGTCATTTCCATTGAACTAATTTAATCTTTCCAGAATGCTGGATAGTACTGACATTTTGCATCGTAGCACGTGCCGTGTGTTGTGTGTGTGTACCGATTATATGTCTGTGCTAGTGTGCTTGATAAAACACTGCCATTACTTCATAGGGGCACTCAACACGTATTTTCTGATAAGTAGTTGGGATAACCCCCTCAGACTTTGGCCCTTTCATTCAGTCCTCACTTTGAAGAAACACCTGTTCCACACACACACACACACACACACACACACACACACACACACACACACACACACCCTAAACTGTTTGGTCAGTCTCAACACACACACGCACACACACACATACACACACACACCCTAAACTGTTTGGTCAGTCTCAACCACACACACACACACACACACGCACACACACACACACACACACACACACACACACACACACACACACACACACCCCAAACTGTTTGGTCAGTCTCAACCACACACACACACACACACACACACACACACACACACACACATAGACACAGAGCTCTCTCTGCTCCTCTTCCTGATAAGTGAATACTGGGAACAGATGAAAAGCGTGTAGTGATTGAATGCACGTGCAAATATTTTTTAATTAGGGCAGTTGAGGATGCAGGAGATTCCGGGAAGACATGAGGCATAAAAAGAGTGGAGCGGATGATAGGATAATAAAACACTGATAAATTCTTGCGTCGGGGGTCAAAACGACAACAACAAACAAACAAAAAAACAGAAAACTGCACAGCAGCCCACCATTTCCTAAACTATCAACTTGTTTATTTGTTGTTGTTTGTTTTTAAGGAGAGCAAATTCCGAGATTTTATAACTGAGAATGAAGCAGATTTCCTTACACTTGCGGCTGTAAATGACGGATTATCCAACAGATCATGTCATAGAATTGTCACATAAATAAAGGTATCGCATTCAATAACACGGGGTTTTATTTTTTTTCTTTTGTTTAGGGGGACAGATGATCTGTTTCCATAACAAGTGTTACTTTCAAGTTTTACTGCATTATTTCCCGTAATTCCTGTGACGTTCACGGATTGAGAGCGTTGATGCTCCCCACGCCCAAGGCTGCGGTCACCCCCTCTCCTCCCCTTCTCTCTGCACTCAGGTGCGTCAGACTCCGCCCCCTTTTCTATATAAATTCTCCTTCGCTCTTGAGTCTGTAGAGCAGTAAGGAGAGCGCAGCGAAGTTATAGAACCAGCCACTCATCCCGCGATCTGAGTCCCAAATCAGAGAATCATGACCGCAGATCAGCGCTTCTTGATCAGTTCCCGCATTGTCGGTGGCGTCCGCAAGGACAAGCCCAAACTCAAAGTAAGTTTACACCTCGAGCCAGATTTCATTTTTCTTCATATCACATTGCGATGTTATTATAGAGCCGTTGGAACTGTATTTGACTCAGTGTTTTCTTACCCCGACAGATGTTCATGGTATCTGTGTTGTGGTCTGATGAGGCTGAACTGATCATCTACAGGTCCTTCCAGGATTTCAAGAAATTTCATGTATGTCCAAATGCATTAATATATATATCAATAGGTGTTTTTTTTGTAAAAAGTTATGGGGTGGATCACTGTCTTTGTATGTTCAGTCCTAATCTGTAGCCTGTCATCTTTCATTTTTCCAACAGAGGCAGCTAAAAAAGAAGTTCCCTAATTTGAAAACTTTGAGGAAAAGCGACAGAGTGATCCCTAAATTTAGTGGTAAGATTATTTGAACTGTTTGTGACGTGTGTGTATGTGTGACAGGTGTTTATTCTTATGATTTTAATCATACCATAAATGTCTATTAAAATGTGAAAAGGGATGGCCAGGAGTAGCAGCATCCAGCAGAAAGGCTCCAAGAAGTTTGTCAGGCAGATGAAGTTCCTGGAGAGCTACTGCAACAAACTGCTCAACTGCGAGCAAACTGTGACCCAGAGCACCGATGTTTTGCGGTTCTTCGCCCCCAAAGACCACGACCTGCAGCCAGACTTCACCAGAAACACGTAGGTTCTCAGTTCAGCAGAAAGTTATGAGGAGCCGGTCAGAGTTTCTGGCTGTCAGCTAATCCAATTTGTCTCTGACACACAGCGTCATGATTCTGATGTCTGATGATATACCGGATGGTGGGGGAGGGGAGGGTGCTGCCCGCCAGCATGCAGGCAGTGTCACCCACCCATTTCTCACCCAGACTTACCGTTGCGTGGAAGCTTATGAGACAAAGGACACCAAGAACCGCCCATTCAAGGTCACAGTGGACGAGAAGCTGGATGTCCTGATCAAAGACCCTGCAGGTCAGAGCCTGAGCTATAATGCATCTTATTCCTTCCTCTCAAGAATTTTCAGCCGCCTTCATGCTAACTCCTCTTCTTTCCTCGGCAGGCTGGTGGCTGGTGGAGAATGAGGCTAAGCGCCTGGCTTGGTTTCCTGCTCCCTACCTGGAGTTGCTGGATGGAGAAGATGATGATGATGAAGCTGGATTGCTGGAAGGTATGATATTTACTTATGGTCACAGTTAAATTGAACTTTATGAAATGCAAATTATTCAATATGAGGTAGAAAACACTGACCTGAACCGGGCATTGGAGTTACATTTTACTGTAAAGTCTTGTTGTTATAATAACAGCCAACAACAGGAAGCTGTCTTTGTCCAGTTCATCAAAACTGTAGAAGTGCTGTCATTGCATTTAAAGCATCTTATCTTGCATGCAGGCAACCTCTACTGTGCTGTGAGGAGTTACTCATCCGAGAAGGCTGATGAGGTGTCTGTGTCCCTCGGCTCTGTGGTAGAAGTGCTTAGGAAGTCTGACGATGGCTGGTGGTTCATCAGGTATTTTAATATTCCTCTGCACATTGTCATAGACGTTGATAAACCCAAAAGTTATTTACTTTGTATACAGTTTGTTAATGTTTAACCGTTTTAAACTTAAATCTTCTCTTCAGATTCAATGGCAGGGCTGGTTACATCCCCTCTATGTACCTGCAGCCATACAACAACCCACGGGCTGGCCTTTATGGCCTGCACAGAAAGCTGCATAGCTCCTCTCTGAACCTGGCAACCAACAGGGATTCTCAGGCTTCTTATACACCCAGAGTCAGCGAAGAAAACAGAAATGTGCCCAGCATCCCTGCACGTCTTCACAAGGCCCGGTCCCTGGATGTTCTCTCTGAGCCCTGGGTGCCGACGCAGACTGGGATGGATGCCTCAACCTCAGACCACACGGGCTGTACCAGCACACTGAGCCGTACCAGCACAGAGTCAGTCTTCTCTGCCCTCTCCTCCAGCAGTGACTCCTCCTCAGGCTTGAGAGAGGAGGCACAGATCAACACAGGCTACCCTGCCACTCCCCATCCGCGCGACGTCACCGACAGTTCGGGTGGCAGCCTTGATCTGAGCCTCTCCGATCGCCGCAGCTCCAACACCGGCTCTGAGAGCTCTGGATCCATCGGCCCCATGAGCAGCGAGACCGCCTCAGTCACTCCCAGGGTACCTCCCAGACCCAAGACCGAGGAGATCCTGACCCGCTGCACCACCATGACACGCAAGGCGGCCCTGGCCACCAAGACCCGGCTTCACATTCAACCAGAGCCCATTCACAGCCGCTAGGAAAACGAGAAATAATGCTTTGACACCCGAACTGAGTTCAATTCTTACTTACTTACTCTCACATATGTACGTGCAATATAAGGTAAAATGTTAAATGGGGTTTGTGCTGCATTGTTTATTGATTTACTTTAAAGTTAGAGTAGATAAGCAACCTGGACAGGACAGATATATGCAGATCGCCCTAAAGTGATGTCTGGAAATGTTTTGTTTTTTAAACAGAGCCAGACATCTTAAGTTTGACAGCTGACAATGTAGCTTCAGTGAAGCATGAGCAAGGAAATGCAAGTGACATCTAGTCATATCTCAGCAAAAGGAAACACATTCTTTTCTAGCTTTGAAGTTGTTTAACAGTAAATTGAAGTGGATTGTTGGACTTGGTAGATGGAAATCTGAACCAATATCTCTGATTTGTCATTTACAGAAGCATTTATGATATAATGTGTATTAGAGCCCTGCACTACCGCGGGAGTCCCGCGGGACTCGCGGGACCCAACGCAAAGCAGTGCGGCGCGGTGAAAAGCTGCAGTCCCGCTAACTAAAAACGTGAGGCACAACGACGAGGGACAGGGCATGGTTAACCTACTTAAATAATAATTGGATTACATGTTACATTTTCAACATTCTGGGTTTAGAAAAGGTATAGCAATTAATAACACATATTGTTTTCATTCCACTTGTTTACATTTAAATCAATGTAAAGTGAGCTGTAGGCTTAGATATGTATGCTCAAATCCACTCAAAGTAGGGGGCGGGGCTCCATCACGCTGTGTTTAAAATCATATTAACTAAAAATATATACTTTTACTTCCAAGAATGGAAATGTGAGGAGTGGCATAGGCTATAACATAGGCTATGTACAATGTATTATTCTTAATATTCACGGTAGATTTTGGTAGGTATGTTGGTAGACTTATTGCTGTAAAGCCTCAGCTGCTTGTGCCATCTGATGCGCTCCTGCACTATGTGCCCCATGAAGGATCGGACAGTGGTGTGCGCAGCTAAGATCATGTTTCTTTCCTCAAGCCAATGACAAGAACTTCCGTGAGATGTAGCCTAACGCGAACGTCTGAATCATGTGGGAATTGCGGGCGGGAGCGGGACTAAAAATCCTATCTTTTTGCGGGAGCGGGCGGGAGCGGGCGGGAGCGGGAGTGCACAGTGCGGGAGCGGGCGGGCGCGGGACTGTAAATTCTGTGCCGCGCAGGCCTCTAATGTGTATGTTGTGTTTAAACAGAATTTCGTGATACATAAACATGGATTATGCATGGACACCAGCAGGGCAGAATGTTGTAAAGCTGAAGCAGCTGCAAACAGAACCAACATCAAAAGAAAAGCAAGGAGTGAAACATCAGTCAGCTGGCTTGGTGCCAAGTTAAGACACTAAAATCTGATAAATGTCATAAACAAGTCTCCAGCAGAGAGATAAGTCACAGGCATCCCTCTGGAACGCATTCCTATTTCATTCTATTTCTCTCCTTGAATGTATTCATGTATTTATGTATGTTGTATCCTTTTTGATTGTTTCTTGCATTGCATCTTGGAATATTTCCCAATCTGGTTTCATGTGAAACAGATGAATAAAGTCTTGATTTTGCCGAAGTGTTTGACGAGTGGGTTTATTTTTGGTAGCGCATCACATCTCAGGTAAAACGAAGGTGAGATAGAGACGGGCAGTTTTTTAAATGGTATTGTTTTTTTTATTTGGGCGTCAACATGACAATGCTTCAAAGGATGTATGAGCACTGGTGATAAAAAGCCTAGCATTTGTATACAAGGTCTAGACGTCTGCCTGTGGTAGGTTCTGAAATCGGACATAAAAAGTTTCTCTTGTCTAACTTTAGGAGAAATATCTTCCATAATCAGCGTCCTCCTCCCTTTGTAGACATGTACCATAATATTTTGTGTCCAGAGAGTGAGGTAATGAGAGGATTGTGCCAGAATGGGGCAAAACAATATGTTTCTTCACTGTCATGGTGAAACTGAAGCACGCGTATCTCATTTCTTCTTTGTCTTTATTTTCTTTAGCTGTGGTTTTTGTTACAATGCAATTCTGTGTTAATTCTGGATCAAAACTTTATCATTAGTATAATTGCAGTGTTTACAAGGAATTCATCGAAGTACTGCTGTCATAAATATATGATCCTCTGTTAAAGTTTGTTCTCAAGGATTATGGAGTTTTTACCCGGGCTTAAAAGCGGCATATTGTGAAAGAAACAATATATTCTGTGCTTGAAAAAGTAGTATATATTTGGGTATATGAAGCTCAACAGGATGAGGAGTCTGCCCATTGAATGGTCAGCGGTTTGATGCCCAGCTTCCCCTGACCATTGTCTCCAGTGCGTCCTTCAGTGTCTGGATGCGTCTGTAGTAAAAAAAAACACTAAGAAAAAACTACAAACCATTTACAACTGTTAATAGTACTCATACAGTCAGTTTACAGGTTTGTGTTAACTATGCCACACGTCCATTTTCTCACGCAGTAAAAACTGATGACACTGCAGCGCAAAAAGAGGGAACAGCACGTGTACAAGGAGGACAGAGTAGCACTGCCCAGCGGAAGCAAGGTTTTCAGAACAGTCAGGACTAAAGTGAGACAAATCCACTTAAAGCAAGTGATGGATTGTTTTTAAACCAGTTTTTCTTTTGCTTGCCTTCTCTGCCTGTGTGCCTTTCCAGGGCAATGCTACTTGTGTCTGTAAGTAGTTTAAAACAGAAGCAACAGATTATTTCAGTTTTTACAAGCAATCATAAACTTTGATTGTCTGTCTACATGCTTAACAAACACGATGCTCTGTAATAAATGTGTACGGACAAACACACGAGACTCAAGTGGGCTTTGATATGCCTGTTTTCATCTGCTGCACTTTGAAGTAGAAGGAAGTAGGCAAAAGGCTAATTGTCTTGAACAAGAATCAGAGGACTCCTCTTACTAGGAGGGTTAGTAATCTCCAAAGGGCTTCCCGCATTTACCGTAAAAGATGAGGAAAAATGAAGTGAATGATTAGTCAGGAGTGTGTTGTTGACAGGAAGATATGTCCCGCTGACGCACGTCTATCCCTGCTCAGAAACTTTCTCAGCTTTTCCATTTCATTGGTAAAAATGAAAGGCCTTTCCTTGTATTTGTTAGACTACGAAAATTACCTAGTGAGTATTGACAAGAGCTATTCTTAGGTGTAACAGTTTGGCTGTGGAGGAAGAACATAAAGGCTGTGATTTATGAATGACCGTGTTTCCATTTGAGGTTTATGTGAAAAGTTTCTAAGCAAAGTTAAACGTATGGCTGTGAGGAAAGTGCAGATTTAAGTCCTTCAACATCTTCTGGGTTTCTGTGCAGGCGTAGTTTTCATTTATCAAGAGAGATATCTTGACATAAGCACACTGCATATCCACAACATCTGATACTGACTTTCCTGGTTTCCAGGGGATATATCCTAATGGCACTGTCAACCTGCAGATTGCTGGGCTTCCACTGTTAGCTAGATTCCACACAAACCTATGAACACGGTAATCAACAACTTCACGAAATACGGGATAGTGACGAAGTCACAACAGAGGTTTCAAAATCTGCTTTGAAATACGTCAATATCTCCCTTAATAATTATTCTAATTTGTGTAACTAGGATATGATATCAAAATCAAATCAAATCAAATTTATTTGTATAGCAAATTTCATGTACAAAACAATTCAAAGTGTTTTCCGTAAAATAAAAGCATTGCAGCAGGGAGTGGAAAAAGCATAAATACTTAAAAGAATATAAAGAGAAACAAATAAAATAATTAAATTCATTTAAAAACAAGCAACAGTCTAGATAAATTAAAAGATATCGTGCAGATTTCATGCATATACACATGAGAAAAGAAATGTCTTTAACCTGGATTTAAAAATGTCTACATTTGGTGAAAGTTTAATCTCCACTGGCAGTTTGTTCCACTTGTTTGCAGCATAACAGCAAAATGCTGCTTCTCCATGTTTAGTCTGGACACTGGACTGGACCAGCTGACCTGAGTCCTTGGATCTAAGAGCTCTGCTAGGTTTATATTCTCTGAACATCACAGATGTATTTTGGGCCTAAACCGTTTTGGGATTTGCAAACCATCAGCAGACTTTTAAAATCTATTCTGTGACTGACTGGAAGCCAGTGTAAAGATTTTAAAACTGCTGTAATGTGTTCAGATCTCTTAGTCTGAGTTAAATGTCCTTTGGCACATGAAGGCTCCACAGCCTGCACTATAATAGGAGCTATAATAGAGTCAATAAATTCCTCATTGTTACGAATTTCTTGCAGCGTTTCAATCCTCTTCTCGAGCTGTGTTATCCTAACAAAGAGTTGCTCACACTGTGTGCAGCTCACTGATACTGCAGGGTTGGGAGACATTGTTCTGTCCGATTCTCTTTGTAAACAGGAGGGCTAATACCGTTTACAAATATACAATTAAAAGAAAAAGAAAAGAATAAAATTATATCCAAGACTTGTGGAAAGAAGTAGAATGATTTAAAAGTGAATAAAGCAGTAAGCAGCAGGAGGAAGCAGCAGGAAAGCAGAGACACGTCTGCACTCTTCAGAAGCAGGAAGCAGATATATTTGTGCAGTTGCTTGATTACTCAGGTTAACGAGTATTAGGTTAATGATCAAACAATGAATAAAAAGCCTTTCCACCAAGGCATTACAGTAAGGAGTTTAATAGAATAGAATAGAAAAATACTTTATTCATCCCCCAATGAGGGAAATTCAAATTAGTCAAGTAGCTCAACATTTTTTTTAAATATTTACAATGATTGTATTAACAACACCAATAATAATACCAATTCTAGAAAAAAATACTACTACTAACTAATAATAATAATAAATGTCTAAATAAACAAAACAATCAATTTTGTCACACAGAACGGAGGACGCAGATGCAGGAGATGTAATTCCAAGAGCTTTATTAATGAGGGCAGCAGATACACCAAGTTCCTCTTCAGAGAAACTAAACAGGCTATGAAATGTTATTCTAATAATATACTTTTCCAAAATGGAGAAGTATATCTATATAAATTATCAAACTCAAAATCACTCCTCTAACGGAGGAAAAAACAAAGATCTATGAAAAGTTAATATTAAAATATAGCTGCAAGCAGCAATATGGGGTCCTAGCAGAATGGCACAATAGGGAAGGCTTGGGCTGCTCAGGAAGGCGTCACGAGTCCATGCACCAAGTTTGGCATCGATACATCAATGCATCGCAGAGATACGGCCAAATGTCCTGTTTGCGCGTCAGCGTAGAGTTTGATTGGCTGCCGCGGTTAAACGGAAGTGTAATTAAAAAATCCACATGATAACTTATGTGCGGCTTGGTCTGAAGATTCTATGTGCCAAGTCCTGTGATGATTAAGCCATCTGCGTTTCCTGAAATGCTTTTTTAAGGTTTTTGATTAAATTAAAAATGGCAGAAAATCCAAGATGGCGCTGATGACGTCATGAGGTGCGTTACCTCGTCTATATCAACGGATTACAATGATACCTCATTTGTTATATTTGGACCAAGGTGTCCAAAGATATGAGCAAAAATACATTTTTGCTACTTATAGCGCCACCTATTGGCCGAACATCACCAAACTTCTTGGGCCACTTCCCTATGTCGTCTTGAGTATGTGTTAGATGTTTGACGTCATAACATCAAATTGTTGCCAAGATATGCCCACACTTCCGGTTTGGTGGCGTTAACCTCGAGTTTGATTGGCTTTTATGGAAAAACGGAAGCCTAATTAAAGATTCCACACGATAACTTTTGTGCGGCTTGGTCTTAAGATTCATTGTGCCAAGTTTCGTGACAATTGGACAATCTCTGTGACCTGAAATGCTTTTTTAAGCTTTTTGATTAAATTCAAAATGGCGGAAAATCTAAGTATATGTAAATTGCCGTCATAGGGTGCGTTGGACTCGTCATGGTCCAAGGATTCCAACGATGCCTCACTTGTGAAATTTGGACCAAGTAGTCCAAAGTTAATAGGCTTAATGCACTTTGAACTTTGACGTGTTGGTGGCACCAGAGAGTAAGCTCTTGGGGCATGAAATTTCTTGTTTTAATTTGGCACTTGGCTGATTACGTGTGCCAAATTTCACAACTTTTTACCATAGCGTTCATGGAGCTGCCATAGACTTCCATTGCAGCGGAAACGGATTAATAATAGGAAAAGCTACTAATCCAATGGGTTCCTGCAGCTTCGCTGCTAGGACCCCCAATAAATATCACTCCTGCTGCCGAGGAAAAACCAAAACACCTCTCCTAAAAACGGAGGAACTATACTATAGAATATTACAACTGAAAATCACTCCAACCGGAGGAAAAAACAAGAGGGCTATAAACATAAACTATCTCTGTAACTCTTACTGGATCAATTATCAAAGATTAACAGGAAAACAAAAAACACTCTTATGAGGATAATACCAACTGGTAGACTTGGGATACACGAGACTTAGATCAGGCTTGGTTCAAAGGCGAGAGTGAGGTACGTCAACCGGACAGATACACAACACACTGGCACAAGACAGGGGGAGACGCAGACTCTTAAGCACACCGGGGTAATGGGAAACAGGTGGATTCATTCATATGACAATCAGACTGGAGCACGAGAGGAAGGGCAAGTGACCTGAAACGAGAGGGAAGTTTTCAAAATAAAACAGGAAATGACGAAACAATACATGAAACGAGACAAAAACCTAACTTAATCTCACCGCGGTGTGACAAATTTGAGAAGAACTCAGCAGTCACTGTTAAAAAGCCTTATGGCTGTAGGAACAAAGGACCTTCTGAACCTCTCAGTCCTGCAGCGCAGAGAGATGAGCCTCTCACTGCAGCTGCTCCTGTGTCCTGCCAGGATGCTGTGGAGAGGATGTTTGTTATTCTCCAAAAGAGAATACAATTTCCTCCTCATCCGTTTCTCAACCACAGCACCGAGAGGGTCCAGCCTTCTGCCTACAACAGAACCAGCCTTTTTCACCAGTTTGTCCAGGCGCCTACAGTTTGTGTCTGTAGTGCAATTCCCCCAGCAGACAACAGCATAGAACAGTGCACTCTCAATGATAGTGTGATAAAACATGCACATCATATCACTGCAGACATTGAAGGACCTGAGCCGTCTCAGGAAAAAGAGACGGCTCTGGCCCCTCCTGTACACTGCTTCTATGTTGGCAGACCACTCCAGTTAATTATCCAGCACCACCCCCATGTATTTGCAGATGTGAACAGTCTCTATCTCCCCTAAAACAGAAGCAACAGATTATTTCAGTTTTTACAAGCAATCATAAACTTTGATTGTCTGTCTGCATGCTTAACAAACACGATGCTCTGCAGTAAATGTGTACGGACAAACACACGAGACTCAAGTGGTCTTTGATATGCCTGTTTTCATCTGCTGCACTTAGAAGGAAGTAGGCAAAAGGCTAATTGGCTTGAACAAGAATCAGAGGACTCCTCTTACTTTAGGAGGGTTAGTTATCTTCAAAGGGCTTCTCGCATTTACCGTAAAAGATGAGGAAAAATGAGGTGAACGATTAGTCAGGAGTGTGTCGTTGACAGGAAGATATGTCCGGCTGACGCACGTTTTCTTTTTACGATCAGATCAGTTTTTTTGAATAAGCTTTTGTGTGCATGTGGGTATGTGGCGTATTGTATTTACTGTAACCTCACACCTTGGGAAGTGGCACAAATTTTATTCTAAATAAATGCTCTAGAGAAAACAGAGATTATCCTGTACATTACCTTCACTGTTACATGTAGTTTTATAGCCCAGTGAAAACCTTTCATAATTCATATTTGGTGCACAGGGGAGATTGTTCTGGTCTGTGAATGACTAATACAGAAAAACTGCATCTAAATGGGTGTTCATTTGCATACAAAAGGAAAGTATGTTGGGTTATACAAGAGACGCCACTCCCTCGTTATGTTGTAGAATGGGTATCAAAAAGTTAAATGTGTTGTGATGTTAAATGCCAAAAGTATTTATGATCTGGTAAAGCGTTTCCTTACTTGAACCTTGTTATTCACACTTCCTTGAAGGAACTCTAGCAACAAGCTCAGGTTGGTGAGGAGGAGAGATCTTGTTTCAGCTAGTCACACTCCGTGGTTCTGAGAAGTCTGCGATTTTTTTTTTTTCACAAAGGAATTTGGCTGTGTTGGACTGGCAACCAGCCCAGGGTATACATGGATGGATGAAGTTAGACAGTCATCCTTTATTTCAGGGCGTTGGGAGTGGTCAGTCATGGAGATCCAAGTAGTCTGCAATGCAGATTTCTATTTCCTGTAATGAATCTTTTCAGATGATATCACTTTGCTTCACTTCTACCTGAAACCAAAATTATGTAACAAGCTCATAGTCATTATCTAAGGTTGCCCATTAAAGTTAAAATCCCATTCATAAGATTAGATCTCATTAACTGAATGTGCCACCTCTTCATTATTTATACGTATGAATTCTTTCGAATTGTGGTTGGATTCAATCTCATACAAATGCCGTACTCTGACTTGCTTGTATGCAACTACATCGATATTCATTATGTACGTACAACACAGCTGTTGATTTAAGGATGAGATCCACTTTTTTAAACAATTCTGACAAGATTATGCAACACAAATTCCCAAGAACCCAAGGACTCTGTGTAAAATGAGAATAAAAACAGAATGCAACCATTTGGAAATCTGATAAATCTGATAAACTAGTATTCGGTTCACCACAGAAGACAGAAAACAAATCAGGTGCCAAACGTGAGACTGCTTCATGACACAAAAGTCTCATAACCTACCGGGCTCTTCCTTCTTTTTTTATTTGCAGCTACGTGCAGCAATGCATGCCCAGGGCGTACCATGGGGCGCTGTGCAAGAATAGAAAAAACAGTGGAATTATCTCTGCCCTTAACAAATACATAACAGTGGCCTCCTACAAATCCATTCCACTTGACAATGTGTGGATAAAGGACATTAATTGCCCCTTAGATTTAGACTGGCATTCCATTTGGATTAATATAACTCTGTCATCTAGAAATTTAAACAACGAGATGATACATTACAATTTTACCCATAGACCTTATTTCAGACCTCAAAGACTGTATGAGATTAAGTTTAGAGATGATTCGTTCTGTGGTTTTTGTTCGAAAAATAAATAGGGTACCTATATTCATATGGTTTGGCAGTGCCCGGTGTAGGTACCGGTTGACAGATTGTGGTTAAATAGTTCAAGCATCCTGTCTAATCTTTTGGATAGAGCTGTCTATCACTCACAGCACTTGCTCCTTCTCAACGATACTTCATCGTTGAAGCTTCCTGTAAAAGAAAAAATGACTTTTGTCAGCCGGACTCACAGCTGCAAAAAAATGTATTGCCTGTCACTGGAAATCGCCACATATGCTGTCAGTGAGGGAATGGCTCTTGAACTATAAGGAGATCGCTCGAACGGAGTTGTCTACAGCACGACTACGCCATGCCAAGGCACAAAATGTCTCCTGCTGGTCAAGGCTTCTACAAAGGATATGTGTCCTATTGTAGCAGTATGCATTTGTATTTGGAATGACGTTTATGCTGAGATCACCAGTGGGATCCCTGGGAGGGGAGGGGTAAGGGTTATGAGTTTGTGAGTGAATGAGTGAGTGAATCAGTTTTGTTTATGTAAGATGTTCTACATGTTTTTTTTTGTTTTGCTTTACTATATATATATCACAACATTTTGTGATGCAAATTACTCTTTTGAACAGATATTTTTTTGAGAAGCAAAACGCTTTATTTTTTTGACCCCAGCCAACTAGCCGGACTGCCTTCGTGGACCCCAAAACTCAGCTGGAATTCAGCTCACAGGACGCAGCGGGGGGTAAGTCAATGTTCATAAATGATATTGCTAATATGGGATTTCATACAACTCTCCGGGTACTCCGGCTTCCTCCCACTGTCCAAAAAAATCATGCATGTTAGGTTGATTGGCATCTCTAAATTGTCCTTAGGAGTGAGTGTGAGCGTGCATGGTTGTTTGTCTCGTATGTCTCTATGTGGCCCTGCGATGGACTGGCGGCCTGTCCAGGGTGTACTCCGCCTCTCGCCCATTGACTGCTGGGATAGGCTCCAGCCCACCCGCGACCCGATCGACGGATTCAGCGGTATAGATAATGGATGGATGGATGGGATTTCATACAGCTTCATGTCAAAAGAGGCGAACTATTCCTTTAAGAGCGTTTGTTGAATCTGACGTGGCGTATTCATACGAGTCCTTCATACGAAAAAAGTGAGAGAAATTTAGAATAAAAATACGAAAATGTTCTTGCATGAGGCCCAATGTCTGTTACCATGGTTCACCTTGCCATCCAACAAATGCAGGTTGAAGCTTTATCAAGCGCAAAAGAATGCTTTTAAACTATTTGCTCGGTAAAGTGCTGTATTGGCTTGTGAGTGCTTACATAACCCTTACATAATCACTGAAAAGAACTTTCCAGACAATGAAAGTTTACACACAGATTTACTGTGAAAAACCCTGACGGATATCTTTTATCTCCTGAGTTTTGACGCTGTCTGGTGGTCAGAAAAGGTTTTGCAGATCATCAGTCACACTGAACCTGACCTTTAAATTCTAATCACATCATCTGCCCGTCTCACCACCATGGGGAGCAGAGCATTCAGCCGCTCTGCCCCTCGCCTCTGGAACTCTCTACCACCCCTACTTAGAAACACTGACTCACTCCCCCATTTCAAATCACAACTAAAAACCCATCTGTTCAAAATTACTTATTCTGTTTGATATCAACTTCCTTGTCCCAGCCTTTGTTTGTAACAACCCATATTCTGTCTATTTGTGATATTGTAATGTTTTTTGTTTTTTACTACTTGTGATATTGATGTGTTTTTATCTACTTTATGTACGGTGACCTTGAGTGTCCAGAAAGGCGCCTTCTAAATTAAATGTATTATTATTATTATTTAAACCAAAATATAATGCCTGCTCCCGGAGTGGAAGCCTAAAAATAACAGGCTCTCTTTCAAGGCTCTCATGAGAGTCTTCAAAGAACAACAGATGCTTGTCTTTGAGGGTGCTCAGGCAGCTGGGACAGTGTTTTGATCTTTAAAATCTGCAAGAGTTTCACAGTTTCAATTATGCCAAGATTCTCCTTGATTTAGATCAAACTCATCAATCTAAACTCCCTTTTTAATGGATGTGGCTCTGATGTTAAATGTCAAAACAGGTCAAATCTTATCTGACCAGTGTGTAGTTGTGAAGGATAAATAGATGGTAAACTGACTTAAGCTTGTGTCAGGTGTTTCGTGTTCTTCAGTGCTTCCTGCTAAATAATGAACAAGTGCTGCCCTCTAGTGTCTGCTTCCTCTTCATGAGCCATGATGGAGTACAGTTTCACGTCTTGCACCCACTGAGCAGTTCAGCATGACTAGTGTTCTTTAAAATCTGATCTGCGTTTATTAAGTTCTGCACTCCCGGCTAACTGTTGTTATCCATGGTAGAGAAGATTATACCCAAATGCAGACAGACCAGAGGCAAACTGATTGTGAATCAAAGAAGTCTTTATCTAGTCAAACCAAGCTTGCAAATAAGAAATTCCAAAAACAGAAAGTCTAAAAGAAAAAAAAAGCAAAGCACAAAGAAAACACAGAGCTGGAGGCCCATGGGGTGAGAACAACAACAAAAGTGGAGAGCCATACATACAAGGAGAGTTGATGGGTAGAGTGACAGCAGGTGAGTGATTAACGGGAAACAGGTGGAGACCTAGAGACAAGACCTAGACAACTGAGGACATCTAGATACAATGACAAGAAAAAAGGCAGAAACTAAATTAAACCAGACTGAAAACAACTAGAAAATAAACAAAAAGTACAAATTCAAGTGAGATATGAATGTGAAAAGGAATAAAAACAGTAGTAAACATGACTACACTGAACTATGGAGTGTGAAACAAAGCTAGAAACTAAACAGTACACAAAAAGAATTAAAACTCTTACAACATAATCTAACAAAGAGGACTGAAAACTAAAAAAAAAAAAAGAATAAAGCTCTTACAAAATACTAGGAACAGGAACTGAACCAAATCACAGAACTAAACAAATACACGAGACATAACTAAACCAGAGCATAGAACAAATCAAAGCAATAATCACAGTAAAGCTCAAGGTCCCCTAACCTTTACACTGTCAACATTTGGAATCCCTTTTGCCAACACTACATAAAGAATTGTCATGCAGCTATCACACATTAGGAATATTTTAGATATCTTTGTATTTTCCCAAAATAAAATACAGCATAATCAATTAGGAGTGTCATGTAAAGAGTGCACTGCATCTCTAAGAGAACGTTGGAGTTTTTGTACACCTATATAACAGTGTGCAAAGTCTTAAGATTTGTGGTTCTTGTCGGTTTAGCCTCAGAGTCACAATGTCTGGATCCACTCATCGCAGCTTCTTCAGGATGGCGATCTCTTGTTTGGCCTGTCGCTTAGTCTGTGTCGCTTAATAGGGTGGGTGAGCTACACGCGCAGCAGTGCGAACAGGAAGAGTTTGGACTATTTATGGAAGAGGGAGGAGTGGCTCCCGCATGTGTCTTGGAGGACACTTGTCTTCAGTTTCCACTCATTTACAACTATGACGCTTGTGAAAGCAGAATGTAACTTTTTGGAAGTTTACTTCACTGTATACCAGCTTTTTAAAACTGTGGTTTCAATATGTTATTTTTCAGTCCTCAGTCCATTTAAGAGGTTTTGAATAATATGGGTGTTGTATGACCATCTGTTTTTTACTTTACACGTGACAGTGAGGATAGATGAGTTTTGATTCATCAACATAAGGAATGGTGCCGTTCTGAAAAGGTTTTATTTTCATTTAGGAAAATTTACTTCATACGCCACTTCATGTGTCCCAAAAGTTACAAGCACACACCTCTGTGAGACATATACACATCAACACATGGGAGAATACGGGCAGCATTGTTGCGTAAAAAGCTATCCCAGCAGAGGAGCATTGCTGCTGCGCGTGCGCGTGTTGAAAGCAAAAAGGGAGAATAAATGGACACCCTTTCATCAAACTCATTTTGACAGGTAGGAGGGGAGGGACTTCCGCCTTTCAACACTTCCGCCTGCGCCTATCATTTCGCTTGAGGGTTCCATTACCAGGGGACAGGAGTTAGAATCAAGCCAGCTACATACACCTAGCCTGGGTGCCAGCCGAATTTAGCCCCGCCCATAAAAGTTTTGGTCGGGAAGTTCGGTCTGGCTCTGCTCAGTTGGGAAATCATTATGCCCGACCAAGAATTGGTCGGACCAATCAGATTGCCAGGGCGGGCTTTATACGATGATGGACAGATGATCAACAGGGACATTATCGACTACGTCACTAAAGAGCTGAACACGGCTGCCGCTGGAGAGCTAGGGCGTGTAGATTCTGGCATCGAGTCTGTTCTACAGGATCTCCACATTGCATTCATTTTGAAAGACGAACAGAGGAACGCGATAAAGGCTTTTATCGATAGAAAAGATGTTTTTGCCGTCCTTCCTACAACAAGTGTGTGTCGCTTAAGCTACGTCACATACTACGTTGCTCTGATTGGTTGTAGGTCTATCCAATTGAGCGAAGAGGCATTTTTTCTCCTGGTTCGGTTGAAACACGCCCCATACCCAAATCTCTATTGAGCGGTATCAGACTCACATTCTGACTAGAATCGTGAGTATGACGTAGTCAGGCTAACATACACCAGCCCGCATTATTCTTTCTCCCCCGATCTCCGCCGCTCAACTGACCGACCAGGGGTTTCACCGCCGGGGAAGTTGAGACAGGACCACAAGCTGAAAGTTGACCGCCCAGCAGCGCTGTCTTGGCCAGGTTAATCCTGCTCTCCAACCCGGCGGAAAGCTCCGCTCGTGGGGAAGAAATTGAAGAAACTGAAAGAACCGCGGACATCGGACAGGAAAACCTAACAACCGAACCCATCGATAACCAGCCCGATGTGCAGCGTAAGTTGAAACTTATTATTCTATAAGCTTTCTTTAGCTGTAGAAGTTTACATCCGCGGTTAAAACGTTTGAATGAAAAATAGAGCTGTAACAAAATCCGGGTTATCCGGTTTTCAACCCAGATAAATACGTCACCCGGGCAGACCGGATGGTGGCATGCATTTGATCCGCCTTAAAAAAAAAAATTAAAAAAAAGATTAAACCGGAATATATATATATATATATGTGTGTGTGTGTTCCCTCTTTAGTTGCCTACTAGGCTACGGTCTTTCTCAAGCATGGTGTTCAGTCACGAACACAGTCACAGACACACTGAGTGAAACGAAACCTAACTCCCGCCCCGTTTGTCACGAGCCGGTTAAGTGAACCATGCCCCCTACTGATCCGTCCGGACTTGCGATCCGTCCGGACGGGACGAATCCCCACTGACTCGTAACTGCTCGAACGGCTCACTCTGCTCGCGCTCGGCTCTATCTCTCTGCTCGCTCGCAACTCTTAGTTGTATAAATGAGCCACACCACCACTTATGTTCCAACTTCGTAGCGTTGCATTTTTTTCTCTAGTTAAGCCAGCGCCACTTCATGACGGATCCTTGCTCGGTCAGATCGTATATTGAGTTGTTTCTGTGTGGAAGCGGGTGCCTGAGTCTGGCGAATCATGCCGGCTCTGGGTGACTCACGGCCAGACGAGTCACGCGGCAGAATCGAAACTTAAAATGATCCGAGTTGGCACGGATCCGCTACTTGCCCGTCTGACCCGCTGAGTCACCCAGAGCCCGCGATTCAGCGGTCAGACGGGCAAGTAGCGGATCCATGCCAACTCGGATCTTTTTAAGTTTCGATTCTGCCGGCAGCAAGGATTGTCGACTCGTCAACCCATCTGACTGCTGAAGCCTCTGTAGCTCGCTACAGGCTCGGTTAGCGTGGCTTCATGCATCTTGTACAGCCGTTGAAAAAGAATCATTTAGTGATATAGGGAGGGCAAGATCATTCCATGTTGTTTACTTGTAGGTCTAAACTCAGCATTGCCTCACCTAATGCTACCACATTTGTCGCTGTGTAAATGCACACACTAGCTGTTGTGTCTGGCTTTCAGATAAAATGGCATTGAATTATTACTTGACAAAAATAAATGAATGAACTTGTAGCCGTAGGCTGCTCTTTGATTTATCAAAATGAATTGATAAATGGGACAAAAAAAAAAAGGCGAGGCGCATAGCCACTAAACGGCAGAAAGGTGTTTTGTTTTTTTTTGTTTTTTTTAATACGTGACTCAAGTGATTCAAGTGATCCGTATAACTCGAATCCCCTCCTCGAAATGATCCGATCAGCCCGGATCGCCCAAAAGATTCGAGTTAAGCATCTCTAATGAAAAAGCGGATTTCCCGTGTGTGCATACTGGTGACGTGTCACTCCAGGCATAGACATATAAAGAATAGACGCCGCATCGACCGCTACTGCCTAATGGCGCTGACGAGCCGTTGGGCCGCCATCTTGGACCGGTCAATGAAGTGTCGCGTAATTTATAATGATTTTTGTGAAGCGGTATAGAGCTTGAAAGTCCCGCCCCCTTTTTTGCTTCTTCTTCCTACTTCCGTCGTCCCCATGGGACCTCATGCCTGGATCTATTAACATGGGCAGGATGATGTCTTCTGTTCCCAGTCATTATATGCCTTTTTACAGTACACGCATGATGTTCTGGGGTTAAATATGGATGAGTTCATGCAAAAACATTGGCGATTTGTCGTAGGAGTGCCTGGTTAAACGTTGTAAAAAAAAGTTAGGGTAAAAAGACTACATTGCGTCGCATATGCTACGTCACTGATCCCACATTAACTGTATACCGGCGGTCTCGCTGGCTGGCATAGACGAAGCCAGACATATCACCACCAGCATAGCAGAAGCTCTCCACGTGCCCCGACTGGTAGTGGTTCTCTCCTCGGCTCACAAGTTTTCGTTCGCCCTCGAAAAACTGAGTGAAACTGGCCAACGACAGCACCATTCTTCCACTCCTCCGCGCGCCCAAACGTGATGACGTTTATTTTCCGTGCCAAACGCTACATGCTGTAGTTCGAGAAATGCTCAGAAAAATAACTTAACAATGAAGCACTTATGCCCGCTAAACTGTTACACTACTGGTATGAAAAAATATTAAAAAATGTCCTACACAACATATGTGAAATGCAAGACTCAATTCCATCAAGCGCAAAAAATAGTTTTATTCCGTCTTGGCTCCGTCATTGACTTGAATTGCAAATTATTACACTTCCGTGGTCCCGAGGGGAGGAAGTTGAATGACGTCAAGGAGGTGGGACTTTCAAGCTCTATATCGTGTGTTGATGACGTTGGTGGTGACGTTCGAGGTCTCGTAAACAACCGTATCACGTGACCGGTTCACGCAGCCTTCACGGCTTCGCGCATATTTCCAAATATAAGTGCCAGAAAAACGCAATAGATCTACACTCACATTGTGTAGATTTAGAACCTTATGGTGCGAACTTATTGTTCATACCTTTTTTTTTTCATGGAGACGGCAAGAAAGAGGAGACTTCTCCTTCTCTGGGAGCATTTTGAGCTGATACTCTCCAAGTAAGGGAGGAACACAATAATAATTGTGTGAAGCAGAATAGAAATACTTTATTCATCCCATAGGGAAGCGACACAGAATAAATAACATGTATTAAATATTATAAATATAATTATATTAATTATAATTATTATGGTGGACGACATAGTGAAGCCACTTGACATTTCAATCACCACCTGCTGCACCACCACATGTCTGAAGGAAAAAAAGAGGGGAAACAGGTTGAACTGTAACAGACTCCACGTTGCTCTGGTCATTACTAACTTTTGAAACCTATCTTCTTGCTATTAAAGTATGTTTCATTCTACTTCAGAGAATTTAAGGCTGCAGCTCCTGTGAGGTCTGTGGTAACAAATCATCGGGTCAACAGAGTACACTCAAGAGCTTCACACGTTAAAGGATTAATCCGAGGTACGCTTTCTTTTTTTTTTCTTTTTCTTTTTCCCTTTCCTTTTACTTTCTTATGTTCACAACCTGAAATATTTAAAATACTTTATTTATTTTTTCCCTTCTTCCACAGAGACGGTGCTGATGGTAGATCGGATACGTCCTAGAATCCCACCAGATCCACAGCGGAGAAACAGAATTGCTACCCTCTGTGAAAGACCGTCTTAAGAAATCAAGAGCCATCATGTTTATGCAAACAAGCCAGGTCTTGTTACACATCCTGTCCCATGACATGAAGGTAATTCTGAAGTGAACTAAATGTGGCATTTTTTTTTTTTTTTTTAAATTAGATTTTTCTCTTAATCATTTTTAATCACCTGTAATCATGGATTACTAGGCAATGAGAGTTGTTCTAAATTAATTGGAAATTGGAGAGATCCCCATTTCAGTCCATATATCAGACTAATGAAATGGCTGAAAATAGGCAAGATGATTTCTTACTCTCACAAGAACAAGCACACCAGGATTTAAATAGACCTCTGTCTCCCACCAATACCCGACAAAATGAGTCAAATATTGCCTCACAAAATCCTACTTCCCGCCCAGCATCGCCTGCAGCAGCAGAGGAGTCTCCAAATAATGCTCGACAAAATCCTACTTCTCACCCGTCATCACCTGCAGCAGATCAAGCTCAGCAGCACGGAGGGAATTTGAATCAGGAGACTGTAGCCAGCCCTGGTCAGAATCAAAGAGATTCACCTCTAACGGTTGAACGTGAACGCTTCAACAATTTAGAAATAAGGCGTTCTTTCACTGTTACACCTCCGTGCCCCGGTAATGTGCCTGATATTGCTGCATTCCATAGAGAAGTCATGCACAACCTTCACGAACTGGCTGAATCGGTAAGATCGCTGGCCAGACGTAATGACGTCATACAACTAGAAGTAGTGGGTGAAAATATCTCTCGTCACATCACTGTTTCTATCACTGATGAGGATAATGGAATTCTGCCTGCATTTGAAAAATTCCTAGACGAGTTGGTTCAATCTAACGCTGAGATACCTTCAGGCAGTAACATAGAGTTAATCCTTCAGGTAGTAAGAAACCCCACAGGGGGTTCCAAACGTAAGGCTATGAAAACCTTAGACTGTGAGCTGATCAATAAGAAAAAGCGTCACTTGTACATTGTAGATAATTGTGACAATCAGCTCTGCTTCGCCATCAGCCTCGCTCACGTCTTTGACCCTAACCTTACTGATATTCAGGCCTTGGAACAAGGGAGAGAGTGGCAGCGTCTCACTGGTCTTACTGATCAGACGCCTGTGACTTTCAGCGACGTTGAAAAATTTGAAAACATCCTAAAGAGAAAAATCGTGGTGTTTCACAGAACAAATGACAGAGCTCTGTGTAAATTTGAGACTGATTTCAGAGATCGATCAAGCCCTCTCTTTCTGTTATTATTCCAAAAACATTACTATGGAATAAAAAATCTCAAAGGCTTTATCGGATCAAGATACATCTGTGAATACTGCTACAGTAGCTACAATCATCCCCACTCACATCAATGTCAAGGTCACTGCTCTGTCTGCAAAAGCCCCTCTTGTCCTCGCCAGGAGTACAACCCTGAACTCTGTGGCGACTGTAATAGGATCTGTCTTAACTCGTCATGCTTCACCAGACACAAAGAACCTCGGAAAAGACCTAATGCCAAAATGCTTGTGAGTGATTGCGATTTGATTAAAAAATGTCCAACATGTAAACAATTCTATTATGTTGCGATGAGAGAAGAGAAAACTCCACACGTGTGTAAAAAAGTAAAATGCACTATTTGTGGTGAGAAACTACCTCCCGGTTCAGATGTAACTCTCGGTGAACATCAGTGTTACATTCAACCTTGCGCCCCTGATAAAAAAAAAAAACAACTTGATGAGAAACTGGTTTTCTATGATTTTGAATGCTTTGTCAATCAGAGCAACATCCATGTCCCCTTTCTGGTCTGTACAAAAACGCTGGAAGGTGCGGAGTGGTTTGCCTATGGTTTGGATTGTGTCAAAAAATTTCTCCTCCGTTTCAGGACACCTAAGTACAGAGGATATACCTTCATAGCGCACAACGGGCGAGGATATGACAGCTATCTGATCCTCAGTGTTATGGTCGAGCTAGGCATTAAACCCTCTCTCATCGTGCAAGGAAGCAAAATTCTCTGTTTTACAGACTGTGATTTCGCTTTGAAATTCATCGATAGCCTGTCATTCCTGGCCATGAAACTGAGCATGATGCCAAAAGCATTGGGCTTCAGTGATCATACCAAGGGTGTTTTCCCCCACAGATTCTCCTCAGAACAGAACTTGACATATGAAGGGCCCTTTCCTTCATCAAGCTGCTACTCGGTAGAACTCATGAGTCCCCATGAGCAGGGAGAGTTCTACAACTGGTACAGAGAAGTGAGCAAGGGTACCTTTAACTTTAAGAAAGAGGCTCTTCGTTATTGTAAAAATGATGTTGATATTCTTTATCATGGTTGCATCAAATTCAGGGACCAGTTCTTTAACGAGACGCATGTGGACCCTCTCAAATGCATCACAATTGCATCGGCCTGTATGAAGGTTTTTGTTACCAAGTTTTTGCGGCCTAAAACCTTAGCTATACCTTCACCCGTCGACTACAGGCGTCAGTGTAAAACATTCTCAAATGCATCCATCCAGTGGCTGGAGTGGGTAGCGAGTACCAGAAACATAAACATCTGCCATGCACTAAACACGGGGGAAAAGAAAATTGGGCCCTATCATGTACTGGCTATGCAGAAGTTGATGGCGTCAGACTGGCGTTTGAGTTTTACGGCTGTCTCTTTCACGGGTGTCCCACCTGCTACTTGCCTCAGGACAAATGTCCGTTGAGGAAGGCTTCTTTTAAACACTTCTATGAAGCAACCCTCGAGAGAAAGCAGATGTTGCAGTCTGTGCATGGCCTTCGCTTGGAGGTCATGTGGGAGCACGAGTGGATGGAGATGAAAAAATCGGATTCAGAGGTCATCAGATTTCTTGAGAAATTGAACGCCCCCGACCCTCTCTCTCCCCGACAAGCTCTGTACGGTGGTCGGACCTGTGCACTCAGGCTGAGACACACTGCAGGGGTAGATGAAACTGTGCACTATGTAGACTTTACATCCCTGTACCCCTACGTGAACTGCAGCTTTCCTTACCCCCTCGGTCACCCCACCATCATTTGCAAAGATTTTGATGACCCCCACAACTACTTTGGTTTCATTAGAGCCGTTGTTTACCCCCCGCGTGGTCTCTTTTTCCCCGTTTTACCTTACAAGACATCTCAAGGTAAACTAGTGTTCACTCTCTGTCGCACCTGTGCTGAAATTAATAACCAGACAGGTCCCTGCAGCCACAGCGATGAGGAGAGAGCTCTAACGGGTGTGTGGGTGAGTGTGGAGTTTAGCAAGGCATTGCAGTGCGGTTATCGCCTTGCTAAAATCACAGAGGTGTGGCACTTTGACAGAAGCAGCAGCTCCATCTTTGAAGGGTACATACACACCTTTCTGAAGGGTAAGCAGGAGGCTTCAGGCTACCCATCTGACGCAGTCACTGAGGAGAGCAGGTTAAGATATGTCAGAGACTACAAGCTCCATCAGGGTATCCAGTTAGATATCGACAAAATAGAGGTGAACCCTGCTAAAAGACAGGTGGCTAAACTGTGTCTGAACAGCTTCTGGGGAAAATTTGCGCAACGAAATGATCTGTCTCAGACCAGCATCATCAGCGACCCGGATGAATTTTTCAATTTCATGTTCTCGGGTAAATACAGGATCAACTACTTCCACTTCCTCAACCCTGATGTGTGTATTGTGCAGTGGAGTTACAACAAACGCTGCATCTCTCCTCCCAACAAGGTGAACAATGTATTCATTGCTGCATTTACCACCGCTTATGCACGTTTAAAACTGTATAGTTGTCTGGAACAAATGCAAGAGAAAATTCTCTATATAGACACAGACAGTTTGATCTATGTGGTGAAAGAGGGTGAGACTCCCCTGAAACTTGGAAACTATCTGGGGGATTTGACTGATGAGCTGGGGGGTGATACAATTCAGGAATTTGTTGCAGCAGGACCCAAGAGTTACGCCTACCAGACCAAAAAACATAAAAAAGTTGTGATGCGCGTTAAAGGCATCACTCAGACTCATGAATGCAGTGAGAAGGTTAACTTTGACAGCATCAGAGAGTTGGTGGAAGGTTACTTAGGTGACTCCAGAGACGGTGTGATTGAGACCCCTCAGCGTACCATCAGGAGGGATAAAAAGAGGTTTTTGTTAAAAAACGCGACATTCCTTAAAAAGTTCCGGGTGGTGTACGACAAGAGACGTCTTTTACCTGACGGAACAACTTTGCCTTTTGGGTATTAGGGTAATTAAGAGAAAAAAAAAAATGTCACACCTGACTGATGTGAAGGAAACTGATTTTGATCTTGGACTCGAGACTCCTTTTTGTCTGATTGTGGGACCCAGTGGATGTGGGAAATCTCATTTTGTAAAGTGTTTTGCAGAATTGTAACCATATGATGGATGTTATACCTGAGAATATTGTGTCGATTTACACCCTTTTCCAGCCCATGTATGCTGAACTGCAGAAAATGAATAAAAAGATTAAATTTGTGGAGACTGCCTCATTCTTTTGAAGATGAAAACCTGTTTCTGATGTTATTATTCAGGCCTCTGACCATCCTGAAATGGTTAAAATTTTTCACACAGTATAGACATTACAGAAATACAAGCATCATGATGTTGACTCAAAATGTATTTCATCAAGGAAATAATTAATAACACAGTAATTATCTGGCCGGTTGTCTACGTTCCCAAAACAAAGTAAGTCATCATGCCTGCCTGTATAAAAAGGGGTGCTCCCTTACTCAGAGTTCTGTACCACGCCACACCTCAGAAACATAAAGACATTCTCGCCCACTGTTCACCAGACTTTCTTCAAGCTTTAATGCATCTTTGGAAAAGTTGACCAGAGTCTCAATCGTGGCTCTATAAGGATGGATGGTGCTAGACTGTGAAATGAATCTATCCCCCAGAGTAACATCACATTGATGTAACGCCTTTTGTCGCATATATGCTACAAACCGTAGACGGAGTAACCGTTGACTCCAAATTGGATGCCTGTTGTCACAAATTTGCAACATACCAAAAATTCTATTTATTTTTTGTGCAAAAGTGAAATGAATAATCTCCGCATTATTTACCATCTACTTAAAGGCTAAAACACACACAAAACATTTTTTTTTTTTATATACAGCTATATAAATTCAGGCGTAAAGGGGTTAAAATTGTATTGAGCGTGTAATTGATGAGACCCACGGGTGCGTCGTTCACCAGGTTAGTGCCATCACCATTGGTGATCTTCACAGGAAGATGCAACAGGGTATCGTTCAGATCCAGATACTTTTCAAAACTCAATTGGACCAGTCAAAGTAATGGCAGACAGTGGTAAGATTTCCGTGTAGACCTTATCCTCAAAATTAGTCCAGCTCAGCCAAGGTGCACTCAGGGGATTTATGATACAAAAGAGCCATATTTTATTTATTCTCTTTCTCTCTATTTAAGATTCACTTAAATAGATACCTGCTCTGAGCAGACCTCCTCCCTTTAGGCTTGCTTCTTTTTACGCACCCCCTGTATTTGTGACCCCATCCTAACCCTAACAGTGCGTCACTTTAATATCTTTTCCACTGGATACATCTTGTCTTTATTCAGTTGAACTTTTTGGAGCTCCTCAGCATAAAAGGAACCTTCAATAGGCTCTTCATCAAAATCTTTGAGTTTGTATACAAAAGGATAATCGAGGAATCCACTCATTCACTGTAAACACTTCATCTGTAAAACTTTAAACCTTATCTTCGAGTCCCTGCACCGTCAACCGGAAGTTTTGCAATACAGATTTTGAAACACTTGAAAGGTATTTTTTTAAGTCACTTCCATGGGCATCATTTTAATACTCGAGTGGTAACTGTGGTTGTAATTTCTCACTAGCTCCTGCAGGACATCAAGGTATCGACACGTGTTAGTAACTGTAAAATATTTCCACATCCTGCTTTTTAATGTGCGATTAAACCTCTCAATCACAGAGACATTTACTTCGCTAGACGTAGCAAAATGCTCAATGTCGTGGTTCTCTATTGAAACCTAAAAATTCTCATCAGTTTGAAGCTTTTTAGGCATCTCACTCTCTATAAAAACAGATTCAAAAGCCTTTACTGCCACAGTAAACTGAGTTTATTGAGGTCAAGGGTTATTTTTGTCCTGTCTCCATGTCGTGTCTTGTCATTTCCTGTTTAATTTTTAAAGATTAACTCTCCTCTCGTTTCAGTTCACTTGCCCTTCCTCTTGTGTCTCGGTCTGATTGTCGAATGAATGATTCCACCCGTTCCCTGTTAACCCTGTGTATAAGAGTCTGCGTCTCCCATTGTCTTGTGCCAGTGTGTTGTATTCGTCAGTCTCAACGTGCATTCACTCTAGCCATTCCAAGTCTTGTCAAAACATTCACTCTAGCCATTCCAAGTCTTGTCACAGCCTGTGTGGTTTGTCGGTTTCTCTTTAAGAGAGTTTTTGGTTTTGTAACTTTTGTACCATAGATTGGTTAAGCGATAGATTACGTTTCATAGCTCTTTTGTTTTCCTCTTAGTGGAGTGATTCTTTGTTTTCTTAATATCTTCCACAGCCTAGTGCCTCTGCTTTTCAGGAGTGATTTTCAATTTATCACTTATCGTAGTGTTCTTGTTTTTTTCCTCCGTAGCAGGAGTGACTTTGCGTTTAGGATAACCTTTGATAGTCTTTTGTGTTTTTCCTCCTTGTAGTGGAGCAATTATTATTTTGATCAATTTTATAGCTATACTTCTTCCATTGCTGGGAGAAGTATATTTAGATAATTCTATAGCCTGTGTTTTTTTCTTGGAGAATTGATCCTCTGCTTCTCAATGAAGCTCGCATTGGAAAATCTTATCGCTGCATCTGCGTCCTGCATTCCTGGGCCATTCGGATCAAAGAGTATATTTATTGGCAAAGAATAAACGACCAAAACAAGATATATTGACATTGTAGTCTGCCATAGTGGTCGAACAAAAACAAAACAAAACAAAAGCCGAAAAACTGGACTTGCAGGACTAGCACGGTAAGTATTTCATCGTGGGGTATGACCATCTATTTTTTACTTTACACGTGACAGTGAGGATAGATGAGTTTTGATTCATCAACATTGTTTTTCATTTAGGAAAATGTATTTCATACAGAGGAGCATTCCTGCTGCGCGTGCATGTGTGGAAAGTAAAATTTATTTCATACGCTACTTCATGTGTCCCAAAAGTTACAAGCACACGCCTCTGTGAGACATATACACATGGGAGAATACGGGGCAGCATTGTTGCGTAAAAAATGTGTGACATTCATATCACTTATATGAATTTATGAATTTATTGATATGACAAATTCATATCAATGCGTGCTGCTGACAGCTGCGCCTGTTATGGTGTTTACTGCTCGGAAGCAGGGGAATGCTCGGTCTGCACTTCGGTCTGCACGGTCTACACAGCCCGTAGTGATACAAGGTAGAGAGAAAATAGCGCCAAGCGATTGTGAGGTCTGACTTTTTCCTGGACAACGATTTTGTGATGCAAATGTATTACTCTTTTGAACGCATATTGTTTTGAGAAGCAAAACGCTTTATTTTTTTACACCCCAGCCAACTAGCCGGACTACCTTCGTCAACACAAAAACGAGGCTGGAACTCGGCTACAAATACGCAGCGGGGGGTAAGAAAATGTTCATAAATAATATTGCTAGTGTGGGATGTCATACAACTTCATGTCAAAAGAGGCGAACTATCCCTTTAAGTTGATGAGCTACAAACACAGCACTAAGAATATGAAGAGTTTGGACTCTTTTTTTTTTTTGGAGAGTTACGGGTGACTACCCCGCGAGTCTTCGTGGATACTTGTGTTCAGCTTCCACTTGTTTACAACTATGACGCTTGTGAAAGCAGAATGGAACTTTTTGGAAGTTTTCTTCAGTGTATAGCAGTTTTTTAAAACAGTGGTTTCAAAATGTTATTATTTTTCAGTCCTCATTCCTGTTAAGAGGTTTTGAATAGTAAAGGTGTTTTTTTTTATGTGTATTCATTCATTTTTATTTGCAATATTATTCTTTTTGCACCCCAACCCCCCTCACCACCACAACCATCCGGCTGAATCTCAACTTAATCAAGGCAAAAGTTTGCAGTCACACCAGAGCCATTCAGATCAAAAAATACATTTATTGGAAAAGGAAACGACCAAAACACAATACATTGACATCGTAGTCTGCCATAGTGGTCGAACAAAAAGAAAAGAAAAGTAAGGAAAAGCCACAAAAATGGACTTGCAGGACCAGCAATGTAAGAATTTCATCGTGGAGTATGACCATCTGTTTTTTAATTGACACGTGACAGTGAGGATAGATGAGTTTTGATTCATCAACATAAGTAATGGTGCCGTTCTGAAAAGTTATCTTTTTTTCATATAGGAAAATTTATTTCATACGCCACTTCATGTGTCCCAAAAGTTACAAGCACACACCTCTGTGAGACATGTACACATGGGAGAATACGGGGCAGCATTGTTGCGTAAAAAGCTATCCCAGCAGAGGAGCATTGCTGCTACGCGTGCACGTGTGGAAAGCAAAAGGGAAAATCTCTTCGAGCTGCACAGCTACTAGAAGCGTAAGGCGTCGGGGATTTCTCTGACGAGGCGCCTAAACCAGCCGGTCGGTTGCAGGTCAAGATCGGTCTCAATCTGGATGCGCTCCTCTCCTCTGCCCTTCGGTGAAGCAGGCAGGGGTTGGCACGGTGCTCGGAACTTCGTTGGAGTGCTCCGTGGCGCTGCAGTCAGCCCGTGTGGAGGCAGCTGACTGACTGCAGTTTTCTCCGCTGCGTTGGGCCCCGGTGAGTTGAGCACATCCGCGTGGGAGCTCCGAGGCAGGCGGGAAACGAAGAAGGGATGCTGCAGAACCTTTTGGGGTTTGACGCGCTGATCTGCGTCCAGGTCCAGCATCCCTTTGATTAAGTTCAGCAAGAGATGCTGGTCAGAGTTGTCAGGTCCTGTGCTCGTCCTCATATGGCGCTCAAGGTCCTGGAGAGACCTGAGCCTCAGGCGTCTCGTTTCTCGGGGCGTGAGCCTTGTCTCATGCCGGAACTCCTCCGGGGACTTAAATCTCCAGTGCTGCTGACTGTGCTCTTCATAGCAGAAATAGAGCCTTGTCTCAAACCCGCGGTCCAGGACGTAGTCAGCTGGCTGGCCCTGAGTTTCTACGATAAACCTGAGGACATCGTAGTTCATGCTCCCAGGGTAGAGGGGGTACCCTGTAGCCAACTCTACAGCCGTGAGGCCCAGAGACCACATATCAATGGCCTCGTTAAAGGGCATGCGCAGCATCACCTCCGGTGCCCTGTACCACCTGGTACCACCGTGTACTACCCCGGAGAGGCCAGGGACAGCTGCCCCCACGTGGAGAGCCAGGCCGAAGTCAATTATTTTTACTCTGAGTGGCCGCTGACGTCGGTCTGCGACCATGACATTTTCCGGTTTGAGGTCCGCGTGCACTATTCCCAAGGACCCCAGCTGGATCAAGGCTGAGGCGAGCTGATGTAAGATCGGCCTGAGCTCTGTGACTGGAAGGGCGGCAAAGCACCTGTCCTTCATGTAGTGGTGGAGGCTTTGGTCGAGGAGTTCAAAGCTCAAACAGACCAGCTCATAGTGGAGGAAATAGCCGTTCCATCTCACTATGTTGGAGGTGTCTGGATCCAGTCGTCGCAGCTTCTTCAGGATGTGGATCTCTTGTTTGGCCTGTCGTTTAGTCTGAGGGTGGCTCTTGTTAACCTTGATGGCCTCTGTCCTGTCGGTAACCACATGACGGCACAGGGCTACGAGTCCAAAGCCGCCCTCCCCGAGGAGATCCTCCACTTTGCGGCAGCAGCCCAGTGTGCTCCCGTGAAAGATCCCAAGATCCAGTGGGTTGGTGTCCAACATCATTTTGGGGTGTGTTTTTCAAGGAATCTTTGAAGGTGTATGACGGGCCGCGCTGTGACGGAGGCAGTTTCAAATGGTCTGGCAGAGTCAGCGACGTAGGCTGTGAGAGACTGTAGACCTTCCATATTGTTAGATTGGCGGACATGGTTAATACTTTAAATTTGCGGGCTCGGAGCAGGATGCGTAAATAATTCCGAGGATTGGCCTGAGAGTGAGGTGGCCGTGTGAAATTTGCCAAGAGAAAGAATCGGACCCGTGAGCTTGTGCTTGTCAGGCATGTGCTTAAGTGGGTGAGCTACACACACAAAACACTGAGAGGCAGAAGATTTTGGAGTATTTATGGAGAGGACGGGTGGCTATCGCGCGTGTCTTGGTAGATGCTTGTGTTGAGTTTCCACTCGTTTACAACTATGACGCTTGTGAAAGCAGAATGGAACTTTTTGGAAGTTTTCTTCAGTGTTTAGCAGTTTTTTAAAACAGTGGTTTCAAAATGTTATTATTTTTCAGTCCTTATTCCTGTTAAGAGGTTTTGAATAGTCAAGGTGTTTTTTTTTTATGTGCATTCATTCATCTTTATTTGCAATATTTTTCTTTTTGCACCCCACCCCACCTCACCCCCAACCCCCCTCACCACCACAACCATCCGGCTGAATCTCAACTTAATCAAGGCAAAAGTTTGCAGTCACACCAGAGCCATTCAGATCAAAAAATACATTTATTGGAAAAGGAAACGACCAAAACACAATACATTGACATCGTAGTCTGCCATAGTGGTCGAACAAAAAGAAAAGAAAAGTAAGGAAAAGCCACAAAAATGGACTTGCAGGACCAGCAATGTAAGAATTTCATCGTGGAGTATGACCATCTGTTTTTTAATTGACACGTGACAGTGAGGATAGATGAGTTTTGATTCATCAACATAAGTAATGGTGCCGTTCTGAAAAGTTATCTTTTTTTCATATAGGAAAATTTATTTCATACGCCACTTCATGTGTCCCAAAAGTTACAAGCACACACCTCTGTGAGACATGTACACATGGGAGAATACGGGGCAGCATTGTTGCGTAAAAAGCTATCCCAGCAGAGGAGCATTGCTGCTACGCGTGCACGTGTGGAAAGCAAAAGGGAAAATCTCTTCGAGCTGCACAGCTACTAGAAGCGTAAGGCGTCGGGGATTTCTCTGACGAGGCGCCTAAACCAGCCGGTCGGTTGCAGGTCAAGATCGGTCTCAATCTGGATGCGCTCCTCTCCTCTGCCCTTCGGTGAAGCAGGCAGGGGTTGGCACGGCGCTCGGAACTTCGTTGGAGTGCTCCGTGGCGCTGCAGTCAGCCCGTGTGGAGGCAGCTGACTGACTGCAGTTTTCTCCGCTGCGTTGGGCCCCGGTGAGTTGAGCACATCCGCGTGGGAGCTCCGAGGCAGGCGGGAAACGAAGAAGGGATGCTGCAGAACCTCTTGGGGTTTGACGCGCTGATCTGCGTCCAGGTCCAGCATCCCTTTGATTAAGTTCAGCAAGAGATGCTGGTCAGAGTTGTCAGGTCCTGTGCTCGTCCTCATATGGCGCTCAAGGTCCTGGAGAGACCTGAGCCTCAGGCGTCTCGTTTCTCGGGGCGTGAGCCTTGTCTCATGCCGGAACTCCTCCGGGGACTTAAATCTCCAGTGCTGCTGACTGTGCTCTTCATAGCAGAAATAGAGCCTTGTCTCAATCCCGCGGTCCAGGACGTAGTCAGCTGGCTGGCCCTGAGTTTCTACGATAAACCTGAGGACATCGTAGTTCATGCTCCCAGGGTAGAGGGGGTACCCTGTAGCCAACTCTACAGCCGTGAGGCCCAGAGACCACATATCAATGGCCTCGTTAAAGGGCATGCGCAGCATCACCTCCGGTGCCCTGTACCACCTGGTACCACCGTGTACTACCCCGGAGAGGCCAGGGACAGCTGCCCCCACGTGGAGAGCCAGGCCGAAGTCAATTATTTTTACTCTGAGTGGCCGCTGACGTCGGTCTGCGACCATGACATTTTCCGGTTTGAGGTCCGCGTGCACTATTCCCAAGGACCCCAGCTGGATCAAGGCTGAGGCGAGCTGATGTAAGATCGGCCTGAGCTCTGTGACTGGAAGGGCGGCAAAGCACCTGTCCTTCATGTAGTGGTGGAGGCTTTGGTCGAGGAGTTCAAAGCTCAAACAGACCAGCTCATAGTGGAGGAAATAGCCGTTCCATCTCACTATGTTGGAGGTGTCTGGATCCAGTCGTCGCAGCTTCTTCAGGATGTGGATCTCTTGTTTGGCCTGTCGTTTAGTCTGAGGGTGGCTCTTGTTAACCTTGATGGCCTCTGTCCTGTCGGTAACCACATGACGGCACAGGGCTACGAGTCCAAAGCCGCCCTCCCCGAGGAGATCCTCCACTTTGCGGCAGCAGCCCAGTGTGCTCCCGTGAAAGATCCCAAGATCCAGTGGGTTGGTGTCCAACATCATTTTGGGGTGTGTTTTTCAAGGAATCTTTGAAGGTGTATGACGGGCCGCGCTGTGACGGAGGCAGTTTCAAATGGTCTGGCAGAGTCAGCGACGTAGGCTGTGAGAGACTGTAGACCTTCCATATTGTTAGATTGGCGGACATGGTTAATACTTTAAATTTGCGGGCTCGGAGCAGGATGCGTAAATAATTCCGAGGATTGGCCTGAGAGTGAGGTGGCCGTGTGAAATTTGCCAAGAGAAAGAATCGGACCCGTGAGCTTGTGCTTGTCAGGCATGTGCTTAAGTGGGTGAGCTACACACACAAAACACTGAGAGGCAGAAGATTTTGGAGTATTTATGGAGAGGACGGGTGGCTATCGCGCGTGTCTTGGTAGATGCTTGTGTTGAGTTTCCACTCGTTTACAACTATGACGCTTGTGAAAGCAGAATGGAACTTTTTGGAAGTTTTCTTCAGTGTTTAGCAGTTTTTTAAAACAGTGGTTTCAAAATGTTATTATTTTTCAGTCCTTATTCCTGTTAAGAGGTTTTGAATAGTCAAGGTGTTTTTTTTTTATGTGCATTCATTCATCTTTATTTGCAATATTTTTCTTTTTGCACCCCACCCCACCTCACCCCCAACCCCCCTCACCACCACAACCATCCGGCTGAATCTCAACTTAATCAAGGCAAAAGTTTGCAGTCACACCAGAGCCATTCAGATCAAAAAATACATTTATTGGAAAAGGAAACGACCAAAACACAATACATTGACATCGTAGTCTGCCATAGTGGTCGAACAAAAAGAAAAGAAAAGTAAGGAAAAGCCACAAAAATGGACTTGCAGGACCAGCAATGTAAGAATTTCATCGTGGAGTATGACCATCTGTTTTTTAATTGACACGTGACAGTGAGGATAGATGAGTTTTGATTCATCAACATAAGTAATGGTGCCGTTCTGAAAAGTTATCTTTTTTTCATATAGGAAAATTTATTTCATACGCCACTTCATGTGTCCCAAAAGTTACAAGCACACACCTCTGTGAGACATGTACACATGGGAGAATACGGGGCAGCATTGTTGCGTAAAAAGCTATCCCAGCAGAGGAGCATTGCTGCTACGCGTGCACGTGTGGAAAGCAAAAGGGAAAATCTCTTCGAGCTGCACAGCTACTAGAAGCGTAAGGCGTCGGGGATTTCTCTGACGAGGCGCCTAAACCAGCCGGTCGGTTGCAGGTCAAGATCGGTCTCAATCTGGATGCGCTCCTCTCCTCTGCCCTTCGGTGAAGCAGGCAGGGGTTGGCACGGCGCTCGGAACTTCGTTGGAGTGCTCCGTGGCGCTGCAGTCAGCCCGTGTGGAGGCAGCTGACTGACTGCAGTTTTCTCCGCTGCGTTGGGCCCCGGTGAGTTGAGCACATCCGCGTGGGAGCTCCGAGGCAGGCGGGAAACGAAGAAGGGATGCTGCAGAACCTCTTGGGGTTTGACGCGCTGATCTGCGTCCAGGTCCAGCATCCCTTTGATTAAGTTCAGCAAGAGATGCTGGTCAGAGTTGTCAGGTCCTGTGCTCGTCCTCATATGGCGCTCAAGGTCCTGGAGAGACCTGAGCCTCAGGCGTCTCGTTTCTCGGGGCGTGAGCCTTGTCTCATGCCGGAACTCCTCCGGGGACTTAAATCTCCAGTGCTGCTGACTGTGCTCTTCATAGCAGAAATAGAGCCTTGTCTCAATCCCGCGGTCCAGGACGTAGTCAGCTGGCTGGCCCTGAGTTTCTACGATAAACCTGAGGACATCGTAGTTCATGCTCCCAGGGTAGAGGGGGTACCCTGTAGCCAACTCTACAGCCGTGAGGCCCAGAGACCACATATCAATGGCCTCGTTAAAGGGCATGCGCAGCATCACCTCCGGTGCCCTGTACCACCTGGTACCACCGTGTACTACCCCGGAGAGGCCAGGGACAGCTGCCCCCACGTGGAGAGCCAGGCCGAAGTCAATTATTTTTACTCTGAGTGGCCGCTGACGTCGGTCTGCGACCATGACATTTTCCGGTTTGAGGTCCGCGTGCACTATTCCCAAGGACCCCAGCTGGATCAAGGCTGAGGCGAGCTGATGTAAGATCGGCCTGAGCTCTGTGACTGGAAGGGCGGCAAAGCACCTGTCCTTCATGTAGTGGTGGAGGCTTTGGTCGAGGAGTTCAAAGCTCAAACAGACCAGCTCATAGTGGAGGAAATAGCCGTTCCATCTCACTATGTTGGAGGTGTCTGGATCCAGTCGTCGCAGCTTCTTCAGGATGTGGATCTCTTGTTTGGCCTGTCGTTTAGTCTGAGGGTGGCTCTTGTTAACCTTGATGGCCTCTGTCCTGTCGGTAACCACATGACGGCACAGGGCTACGAGTCCAAAGCCGCCCTCCCCGAGGAGATCCTCCACTTTGCGGCAGCAGCCCAGTGTGCTCCCGTGAAAGATCCCAAGATCCACTGGGTTGGTGTCCAACATCATTTTGGGGTGTGTTTTTCAAGGAATATTTGAAGGTGTATGACGGGCCGCGCTGTGACGGAGGCAGTTTCAAATGGTCTGGCAGAGTCAGCGACGTAGGCTGTGAGAGACTGTAGACCTTCCATATTGTTAGATTGGCGGACATGGTTAATATTTTAAATTTGCGGGCTCGGAGCAGGATGCGTAAATAATTCCGAGGATTGGCCTGAGAGTGAGGTGGCCGTGTGAAATTTGCCAAGAGAAAGAATCGGACCCGTGAGCTTGTGCTTGTCAGGCATGTGCTTAAGTGGGTGAGCTACACACACAAAACACTGAGAGGCAGAAGATTTTGGAGTATTTATGGAGAGGACGGGTGGCTATCGCGCGTGTCTTGGTAGATGCTTGTGTTGAGTTTCCACTCGTTTACAACTATGACGCTTGTGAAAGCAGAATGGAACTTTTTGGAAGTTTTCTTCAGTGTTTAGCAGTTTTTTAAAACAGTGATTTCAAAATGTTATTATTTTTCAGTCCTTATTCCTGTTAAGATGTTTTGAATTGTAAAGGTGTTTTTTTTTTATGTGCATTCATTCATCTTTATTTGCAATATTATTCTTTTTGCACCCCACCCCACCCCACCCCAACCCCCCTCACCACCACAACCATCCGGCTGAATCTCAACTTAATCAAGGCAAAAGTTTGCAGTCACACCAGAGCCATTCAGATCAAAAAATACATTTATTGGAAAAGGAAACGACCAAAACACAATACATTGACATCGTAGTCTGCCATAGTGGTCGAACAAAAAGAAAAGAAAAGTAAGGAAAAGCCACAAAAATGGACTTGCAGGACCAGCAATGTAAGAATTTCATCGTGGAGTATGACCATCTGTTTTTTAATTGACACGTGACAGTGAGCATAGATGAGTTTTGATTCATCAACATAAGTAATGGTGCCGTTCTGAAAAGTTATCTTTTTTTCATATAGGAAAATTTATTTCATACGCCACTTCATGTGTCCCAAAAGTTACAAGCACACACCTCTGTGAGACATGTACACATGGGAGAATACGGGGCAGCATTGTTGCGTAAAAAGCTATCCCAGCAGAGGAGCATTGCTGCTACGCGTGCACGTGTGGAAAGCAAAAGGGAAAATCTCTTCGAGCTGCACAGCTACTAGAAGCGTAAGGCGTCGGGGATTTCTCTGACGAGGCGCCTAAACCAGCCGGTCGGTTGCAGGTCAAGATCGGTCTCAATCTGGATGCGCTCCTCTCCTCTGCCCTTCGGTGAAGCAGGCAGGGGTTGGCACGGCGCTCGGAACTTCGTTGGAGTGCTCCGTGGCGCTGCAGTCAGCCCGTGTGGAGGCAGCTGACTGACTGCAGTTTTCTCCGCTGCGTTGGGCCCCGGTGAGTTGAGCACATCCGCGTGGGAGCTCCGAGGCAGGCGGGAAACGAAGAAGGGATGCTGCAGAACCTCTTGGGGTTTGACGCGCTGATCTGCGTCCAGGTCCAGCATCCCTTTGATTAAGTTCAGCAAGAGATGCTGGTCAGAGTTGTCAGGTCCTGTGCCCGTCCTCATATAGCGCTCAAGGTCCTGGAGAGACCTGAGCCTCAGGTGTCTCGTTTTTTGGGGCGTGAGCCTTGTCTCATGCCGGAACTCCTCCGGGGACTTAAATCTCCAGTGCTGCTGACTGTGCTCTTCATAGCAGAAATAGAGGCTTGTCTCAAACCCGCGGTCCAGGACGTAGTCAGGTGGCTGGCCCTGAGTTTCTACGATAAACCTGAGGACATCATAGTTCATGCTCCCAGGGTAGAGGGGGTACCCTGAAGCCAACTCTACAGCCGTGAGGCCCAGAGACCACATATCAATGGCCTCGTTAAAGGGCATGCGCAGCATCACCTCCGGTGCCCTGTACCACATGGTACCACCGTGTACTACCCCGGAGAGGCCAGGGACAGCTGCCCCCACGTGGAGAGCCAGGCCAAAGTCAATTATTTTTACTCTGAGTGGCCGCTGACGTCGGTCTGCGACCATGACATTTTCCGGTTTGAGGTCCGCGTGCACTATTCCCAAGGACCCCAGCTGGATCAAGGCTGAGGCGAGCTGATGTAAGATCGGCCTGAGCTCTGTGACTGGAAGGGCGGCAAAGCACCTGTCCTTCATGTAGTGGTGGAGGCTTTGGTCGAGGAGTTCAAAGCTCAAACAGACCAGCTCATAGTGGAGGAAATAGCCGTTCCATCTCACTATGTTGGAGGTGTCTGGATCCAGTCGTCGCAGCTTCTTCAGGATGTGGATCTCTTGTTTGGCCTGTCGTTTAGTCTGAGGGTGGCTCTTGTTAACCTTGATGGCCTCTGTCCTGTCGGTAACCACATGACGGCACAGGGCTACGAGTCCAAAGCCGCCCTCTCCGAGGAGATCCTCCACTTTGCGACAGCAGCCCAGTGTGCTCCCGGGAAAGATCCCAAGATCCAGTGGGTTGGTCTCCAACATCATTTTGGGGTGTGTTTTTCAAGGAATCTTTGAAGGTGTATGACGGGCCGCGCTGTGACGGAGGCAGTTTCAAATGGTCTGGCAGAGTCAGCGACGTAGGCTGTGAGAGACTGTAGACCTTCCATATTGTTAGATTGGCGGACATGGTTAATACTTTAAATGTGCGGGCTCGGAGCAGGATGCGTAAATAATTCCGCGGCTTGGCTCGAGAGTGAGGTGACTGTGTAAAATTTGCAAAGAGAAAGAATCGAACCCGTGTGCTTGTGCTTGTCAGGCATGAGCTTAAGTGGGTGAGCTACACACACAAAACACTTCAAATCTGATGATTTTGGAGTATTTATGGAGAGCACGGGTGGCTATCGCGCGTGTCTTGGTAGATGCTTGTGTTGAGTTTTCACTCGTTTACAACTATGACGCTTGTGAAAGCAGAATGGAACTTTTTGGAAGTTTTCTTCAGTGTTTAGCAGTTTTTTAAAACAGTGGTTTCAAAATGTTATTATTTTTCAGTCCTTATTCCTGTTAAGACGTTTTGAGTTGTAAAGGTGTTTTTTTTTTATGTGCATTCATTCATCTTTATTTGCAATATTATTCTTTTTGCACCCCACCCCACTCCACCCCACCCCACCTCACCCCCAACCCCCCTCACCACCACAACCATCCGGCTGAATCTCAACTTAATCAAGGCAAAAGTTTGCAGTCACACCAGAGCCATTCAGATCAAAAAATACATTTATTGGAAAAGGAAACGACCAAAACACAATACATTGACATCGTAGTCTGCCATAGTGGTCGAACAAAAAGAAAAGAAAAGTAAGGAAAAGCCACAAAAATGGACTTGCAGGACCAGCAATGTAAGAATTTCATCGTGGAGTATGACCATCTGTTTTTTAATTGACACGTGACAGTGAGGATAGATGAGTTTTGATTCATCAACAGAAGTAATGGTGCCGTTCTGAAAAGTTATCTTTTTTTCATTTAGGAAAATTTATTTCATACGCCACTTCATGTGTCCCAAAAGTTACAAGCACACACCTCTGTGAGACATGTACACATGGGAGAATACGGGGCAGCATTGTTGCGTAAAAAGCTATCCCAGCAGAGGAGTATTGCTGCTGCGCGTGCACGTGTGGAAAGCAAAAGGGAAAAAAATTTCGAGCTGCACAGCTACTAGAAGCGTAAGGCGTCGGGGATTTCTCTGACGAGGCGCCTAAACCAGCCGGTCGGTTGCAGGTCAAGATCGGTCTCAATCTGGATGCGCTCCTCTCCTCTGCCCTTCGGTGAAGCATTCAGGGGTTGGCACGGCGCTCGGAACTTCGTTGGAGTGCTCCGTGGCGCTGCAGTCAGCCCGTGTGGAGGCAGCTGACTGACTGCAGTTTTCTCCGCTGCGTTGGGCCCCGGTGAGTTGAGCACATCCGCGTGGGAGCTCCGAGGCAGGCGGGAAACGAAGAAGGGATGCTGCAGAACCTTTTGGGGTTTGACGCGCTGATCTGCGTCCAAGTCCAGCATCCCTTTGATTAAGTTCAGCAAGAGATGCTGGTCAGAGTTGTCAGGTCCTGTGCCCGTCCTCATATAGCGCTCAAGGTCCTGGAGAGACCTGAGCCTCAGGTGTCTCGTTTCTCGGGGCGTGAGCCTTGTCTCATGCCGGAACTCCTCCGGGGACTTAAATCTCCAGTGCTGCTGACTGTGCTCTTCATAGCAGAAATAGAGGCTTGTCTCAAACCCGCGGTCCAGGACGTAGTCAGCTGGCTGGCCCTGAGTTTCTACGATAAACCTGAGGACAGGGGTGGCCAACCCGCGGCTCCCGAGCCGCATGCGGCTCTTTGTCTGGTTTCATGCGGCTCTTACGTTCATACCAATTTTTTTTTTTTTTCCGCTTCGTTTGAGTTCAATACGGCAGCGGTCTCCAACCTTTTTTGCTCCATGGACCGGTTTAATGTCAGAAAATATTTTCACGGACCGGCCTTTCAGGTGTGGCGGATAAATACTACAAAATAAAATAATACAACTAACACTAGTGATGAGTCATGCGCACAAGCATCGGCTCTGAGAGCCGGCTCGCATCAAGTGAGAGCCGACTCCAAGTTTTTTTCCATTCGCTGCTTAGGTTTCACTTTCAGTGCTCAGTCCCAGCTCTGGTTACGACAGAGCTTTGTTATGATTGGCCAGCATGGCGACCAGCATGCGGTATTCATGTGAGAATTAAGGAGTTTGGTTCTGTTCTGTGGATTTGTTTGAAGTTTATTGTTAATTTGTGCAATAAAAAAGTTGAATTGAAATAAACAAATGTAAAAGTGGTTTTGTCACAGAATAAATGCAAAGAATTAGGCAATTATAAGGTCTCTCATAAAAACATTGAAAGCAAAAGGGTTTTCAACACATAAACCATGATTATTATTTTTTTTGCAAAGTTAAGGTAAAATATAGGCTACAAAAGATCCTAAATAAAGAGCCGAACTTCCCATCACTAACTAACACAGACTCTGTGGTATTTAGTAAATATAATAATAAACTTGAATCCACTGTGTACTTGTGTGTAAATTTATTAGCAGCGTCCTCCTGACATAACATCCTCTCTGCCTCCTAACGCTCTCTGGTCGCTATGGTAACGCTTAAACATGCCTTCAAAATGCAGCTTTCTTTTTCTTAGTGGTCACAGCCTCTTCTGTCTCCTCACTGGGAAGAAGCTTTCCAAACACGTCTGTTTTGACTCATTTTGCTCGGTTCATGGGTTTAATATCAGCGTTGATGCGTCACGTGACCGAGACGAGAGCGAGTGAAGAACAGACGGATGGAACGGAGAGCATTCAGTCATTTTTCAAAAAATGTGGCTCTTTGTGGTAACACAGTAAAAAATGCGGCTCTTAGTCTCTGACCGGTTGGCCACCCCTGTGCTAGATGCTTGTGTTGAGTTTTCACTCGTTTACAACTATGACGCTTGTGAAAGCAGAATGGAACTTTTTGGAAGTTTTCTTCAGTGTTTAGCAGTTTTTTAAAACAGTGGTTTCAAAATGTTATTATTTTTCAGTCCTTATTCCTGTTAAGACGTTTTGAATTGTAAAGGTGTTTTTTTTTTTATGTGCATTCATTCATCTTTATTTGCAATATTATTCTTTTTGCACCCCACCCCACCTCACCCCCAACCCCCCTCACCACCACAACCATCCGGCTGAATCTCAACTTAATCAAGGCAAAAGTTTGCAGTCACACCAGAGCCATTCAGATCAAAAAATACATTTATTGGAAAAGGAAACGACCAAAACACAATACATTGACATCGTAGTCTGCCATAGTGGTCGAACAAAAAGAAAAGAAAAGTAAGGAAAAGCCACAAAAATGGACTTGCAGGACCAGCAATGTAAGAATTTCATCGTGGAGTATGACCATCTGTTTTTTAATTGACACGTGACAGTGAGGATAGATGAGTTTTGATTCATCAACATAAGTAATGGTGCCGTTCTGAAAAGTTATCTTTTTTTCATATAGGAAAATTTATTTCATACGCCACTTCATGTGTCCCAAAAGTTACAAGCACACACCTCTGTGAGACATGTACACATGGGAGAATACGGGGCAGCATTGTTGCGTAAAAAGCTATCCCAGCAGAGGAGCATTGCTGCTACGCGTGCACGTGTGGAAAGCAAAAGGGAAAATCTCTTCGAGCTGCACAGCTACTAGAAGCGTAAGGCGTCGGGGATTTCTCTGACGAGGCGCCTAAACCAGCCGGTCGGTTGCAGGTCAAGATCGGTCTCAATCTGGATGCGCTCCTCTCCTCTGCCCTTCGGTGAAGCAGGCAGGGGTTGGCACGGTGCTCGGAACTTCGTTGGAGTGCTCCGTGGCGCTGCAGTCAGCCCGTGTGGAGGCAGCTGACTGACTGCAGTTTTCTCCGCTGCGTTGGGCCCCGGTGAGTTGAGCACATCCGCGTGGGAGCTCCGAGGCAGGCGGGAAACGAAGAAGGGATGCTGCAGAACCTTTTGGGGTTTGACGCGCTGATCTGCGTCCAGGTCCAGCATCCCTTTGATTAAGTTCAGCAAGAGATGCTGGTCAGAGTTGTCAGGTCCTGTGCTCGTCCTCATATGGCGCTCAAGGTCCTGGAGAGACCTGAGCCTCAGGCGTCTCGTTTCTCGGGGCGTGAGCCTTGTCTCATGCCGGAACTCCTCCGGGGACTTAAATCTCCAGTGCTGCTGACTGTGCTCTTCATAGCAGAAATAGAGCCTTGTCTCAAACCCGCGGTCCAGGACGTAGTCAGCTGGCTGGCCCTGAGTTTCTACGATAAACCTGAGGACATCGTAGTTCATGCTCCCAGGGTAGAGGGGGTACCCTGTAGCCAACTCTACAGCCGTGAGGCCCAGAGACCACATATCAATGGCCTCGTTAAAGGGCATGCGCAGCATCACCTCCGGTGCCCTGTACCACCTGGTACCACCGTGTACTACCCCGGAGAGGCCAGGGACAGCTGCCCCCACGTGGAGAGCCAGGCCGAAGTCAATTATTTTTACTCTGAGTGGCCGCTGACGTCGGTCTGCGACCATGACATTTTCCGGTTTGAGGTCCGCGTGCACTATTCCCAAGGACCCCAGCTGGATCAAGGCTGAGGCGAGCTGATGTAAGATCGGCCTGAGCTCTGTGACTGGAAGGGCGGCAAAGCACCTGTCCTTCATGTAGTGGTGGAGGCTTTGGTCGAGGAGTTCAAAGCTCAAACAGACCAGCTCATAGTGGAGGAAATAGCCGTTCCATCTCACTATGTTGGAGGTGTCTGGATCCAGTCGTCGCAGCTTCTTCAGGATGTGGATCTCTTGTTTGGCCTGTCGTTTAGTCTGAGGGTGGCTCTTGTTAACCTTGATGGCCTCTGTCCTGTCGGTAACCACATGACGGCACAGGGCTACGAGTCCAAAGCCGCCCTCCCCGAGGAGATCCTCCACTTTGCGGCAGCAGCCCAGTGTGCTCCCGTGAAAGATCCCAAGATCCAGTGGGTTGGTGTCCAACATCATTTTGGGGTGTGTTTTTCAAGGAATCTTTGAAGGTGTATGACGGGCCGCGCTGTGACGGAGGCAGTTTCAAATGGTCTGGCAGAGTCAGCGACGTAGGCTGTGAGAGACTGTAGACCTTCCATATTGTTAGATTGGCGGACATGGTTAATACTTTAAATTTGCGGGCTCGGAGCAGGATGCGTAAATAATTCCGAGGATTGGCCTGAGAGTGAGGTGGCCGTGTGAAATTTGCCAAGAGAAAGAATCGGACCCGTGAGCTTGTGCTTGTCAGGCATGTGCTTAAGTGGGTGAGCTACACACACAAAACACTGAGAGGCAGAAGATTTTGGAGTATTTATGGAGAGGACGGGTGGCTATCGCGCGTGTCTTGGTAGATGCTTGTGTTGAGTTTCCACTCGTTTACAACTATGACGCTTGTGAAAGCAGAATGGAACTTTTTGGAAGTTTTCTTCAGTGTTTAGCAGTTTTTTAAAACAGTGGTTTCAAAATGTTATTATTTTTCAGTCCTTATTCCTGTTAAGAGGTTTTGAATAGTCAAGGTGTTTTTTTTTTATGTGCATTCATTCATCTTTATTTGCAATATTTTTCTTTTTGCACCCCACCCCACCTCACCCCCAACCCCCCTCACCACCACAACCATCCGGCTGAATCTCAACTTAATCAAGGCAAAAGTTTGCAGTCACACCAGAGCCATTCAGATCAAAAAATACATTTATTGGAAAAGGAAACGACCAAAACACAATACATTGACATCGTAGTCTGCCATAGTGGTCGAACAAAAAGAAAAGAAAAGTAAGGAAAAGCCACAAAAATGGACTTGCAGGACCAGCAATGTAAGAATTTCATCGTGGAGTATGACCATCTGTTTTTTAATTGACACGTGACAGTGAGGATAGATGAGTTTTGATTCATCAACATAAGTAATGGTGCCGTTCTGAAAAGTTATCTTTTTTTCATATAGGAAAATTTATTTCATACGCCACTTCATGTGTCCCAAAAGTTACAAGCACACACCTCTGTGAGACATGTACACATGGGAGAATACGGGGCAGCATTGTTGCGTAAAAAGCTATCCCAGCAGAGGAGCATTGCTGCTACGCGTGCACGTGTGGAAAGCAAAAGGGAAAATCTCTTCGAGCTGCACAGCTACTAGAAGCGTAAGGCGTCGGGGATTTCTCTGACGAGGCGCCTAAACCAGCCGGTCGGTTGCAGGTCAAGATCGGTCTCAATCTGGATGCGCTCCTCTCCTCTGCCCTTCGGTGAAGCAGGCAGGGGTTGGCACGGCGCTCGGAACTTCGTTGGAGTGCTCCGTGGCGCTGCAGTCAGCCCGTGTGGAGGCAGCTGACTGACTGCAGTTTTCTCCGCTGCGTTGGGCCCCGGTGAGTTGAGCACATCCGCGTGGGAGCTCCGAGGCAGGCGGGAAACGAAGAAGGGATGCTGCAGAACCTCTTGGGGTTTGACGCGCTGATCTGCGTCCAGGTCCAGCATCCCTTTGATTAAGTTCAGCAAGAGATGCTGGTCAGAGTTGTCAGGTCCTGTGCTCGTCCTCATATGGCGCTCAAGGTCCTGGAGAGACCTGAGCCTCAGGCGTCTCGTTTCTCGGGGCGTGAGCCTTGTCTCATGCCGGAACTCCTCCGGGGACTTAAATCTCCAGTGCTGCTGACTGTGCTCTTCATAGCAGAAATAGAGCCTTGTCTCAATCCCGCGGTCCAGGACGTAGTCAGCTGGCTGGCCCTGAGTTTCTACGATAAACCTGAGGACATCGTAGTTCATGCTCCCAGGGTAGAGGGGGTACCCTGTAGCCAACTCTACAGCCGTGAGGCCCAGAGACCACATATCAATGGCCTCGTTAAAGGGCATGCGCAGCATCACCTCCGGTGCCCTGTACCACCTGGTACCACCGTGTACTACCCCGGAGAGGCCAGGGACAGCTGCCCCCACGTGGAGAGCCAGGCCGAAGTCAATTATTTTTACTCTGAGTGGCCGCTGACGTCGGTCTGCGACCATGACATTTTCCGGTTTGAGGTCCGCGTGCACTATTCCCAAGGACCCCAGCTGGATCAAGGCTGAGGCGAGCTGATGTAAGATCGGCCTGAGCTCTGTGACTGGAAGGGCGGCAAAGCACCTGTCCTTCATGTAGTGGTGGAGGCTTTGGTCGAGGAGTTCAAAGCTCAAACAGACCAGCTCATAGTGGAGGAAATAGCCGTTCCATCTCACTATGTTGGAGGTGTCTGGATCCAGTCGTCGCAGCTTCTTCAGGATGTGGATCTCTTGTTTGGCCTGTCGTTTAGTCTGAGGGTGGCTCTTGTTAACCTTGATGGCCTCTGTCCTGTCGGTAACCACATGACGGCACAGGGCTACGAGTCCAAAGCCGCCCTCCCCGAGGAGATCCTCCACTTTGCGGCAGCAGCCCAGTGTGCTCCCGTGAAAGATCCCAAGATCCACTGGGTTGGTGTCCAACATCATTTTGGGGTGTGTTTTTCAAGGAATATTTGAAGGTGTATGACGGGCCGCGCTGTGACGGAGGCAGTTTCAAATGGTCTGGCAGAGTCAGCGACGTAGGCTGTGAGAGACTGTAGACCTTCCATATTGTTAGATTGGCGGACATGGTTAATATTTTAAATTTGCGGGCTCGGAGCAGGATGCGTAAATAATTCCGAGGATTGGCCTGAGAGTGAGGTGGCCGTGTGAAATTTGCCAAGAGAAAGAATCGGACCCGTGAGCTTGTGCTTGTCAGGCATGTGCTTAAGTGGGTGAGCTACACACACAAAACACTGAGAGGCAGAAGATTTTGGAGTATTTATGGAGAGGACGGGTGGCTATCGCGCGTGTCTTGGTAGATGCTTGTGTTGAGTTTCCACTCGTTTACAACTATGACGCTTGTGAAAGCAGAATGGAACTTTTTGGAAGTTTTCTTCAGTGTTTAGCAGTTTTTTAAAACAGTGATTTCAAAATGTTATTATTTTTCAGTCCTTATTCCTGTTAAGATGTTTTGAATTGTAAAGGTGTTTTTTTTTTATGTGCATTCATTCATCTTTATTTGCAATATTATTCTTTTTGCACCCCACCCCACCCCACCCCAACCCCCCTCACCACCACAACCATCCGGCTGAATCTCAACTTAATCAAGGCAAAAGTTTGCAGTCACACCAGAGCCATTCAGATCAAAAAATACATTTATTGGAAAAGGAAACGACCAAAACACAATACATTGACATCGTAGTCTGCCATAGTGGTCGAACAAAAAGAAAAGAAAAGTAAGGAAAAGCCACAAAAATGGACTTGCAGGACCAGCAATGTAAGAATTTCATCGTGGAGTATGACCATCTGTTTTTTAATTGACACGTGACAGTGAGCATAGATGAGTTTTGATTCATCAACATAAGTAATGGTGCCGTTCTGAAAAGTTATCTTTTTTTCATATAGGAAAATTTATTTCATACGCCACTTCATGTGTCCCAAAAGTTACAAGCACACACCTCTGTGAGACATGTACACATGGGAGAATACGGGGCAGCATTGTTGCGTAAAAAGCTATCCCAGCAGAGGAGCATTGCTGCTACGCGTGCACGTGTGGAAAGCAAAAGGGAAAATCTCTTCGAGCTGCACAGCTACTAGAAGCGTAAGGCGTCGGGGATTTCTCTGACGAGGCGCCTAAACCAGCCGGTCGGTTGCAGGTCAAGATCGGTCTCAATCTGGATGCGCTCCTCTCCTCTGCCCTTCGGTGAAGCAGGCAGGGGTTGGCACGGCGCTCGGAACTTCGTTGGAGTGCTCCGTGGCGCTGCAGTCAGCCCGTGTGGAGGCAGCTGACTGACTGCAGTTTTCTCCGCTGCGTTGGGCCCCGGTGAGTTGAGCACATCCGCGTGGGAGCTCCGAGGCAGGCGGGAAACGAAGAAGGGATGCTGCAGAACCTCTTGGGGTTTGACGCGCTGATCTGCGTCCAGGTCCAGCATCCCTTTGATTAAGTTCAGCAAGAGATGCTGGTCAGAGTTGTCAGGTCCTGTGCCCGTCCTCATATAGCGCTCAAGGTCCTGGAGAGACCTGAGCCTCAGGTGTCTCGTTTTTTGGGGCGTGAGCCTTGTCTCATGCCGGAACTCCTCCGGGGACTTAAATCTCCAGTGCTGCTGACTGTGCTCTTCATAGCAGAAATAGAGGCTTGTCTCAAACCCGCGGTCCAGGACGTAGTCAGGTGGCTGGCCCTGAGTTTCTACGATAAACCTGAGGACATCATAGTTCATGCTCCCAGGGTAGAGGGGGTACCCTGAAGCCAACTCTACAGCCGTGAGGCCCAGAGACCACATATCAATGGCCTCGTTAAAGGGCATGCGCAGCATCACCTCCGGTGCCCTGTACCACATGGTACCACCGTGTACTACCCCGGAGAGGCCAGGGACAGCTGCCCCCACGTGGAGAGCCAGGCCAAAGTCAATTATTTTTACTCTGAGTGGCCGCTGACGTCGGTCTGCGACCATGACATTTTCCGGTTTGAGGTCCGCGTGCACTATTCCCAAGGACCCCAGCTGGATCAAGGCTGAGGCGAGCTGATGTAAGATCGGCCTGAGCTCTGTGACTGGAAGGGCGGCAAAGCACCTGTCCTTCATGTAGTGGTGGAGGCTTTGGTCGAGGAGTTCAAAGCTCAAACAGACCAGCTCATAGTGGAGGAAATAGCCGTTCCATCTCACTATGTTGGAGGTGTCTGGATCCAGTCGTCGCAGCTTCTTCAGGATGTGGATCTCTTGTTTGGCCTGTCGTTTAGTCTGAGGGTGGCTCTTGTTAACCTTGATGGCCTCTGTCCTGTCGGTAACCACATGACGGCACAGGGCTACGAGTCCAAAGCCGCCCTCTCCGAGGAGATCCTCCACTTTGCGACAGCAGCCCAGTGTGCTCCCGGGAAAGATCCCAAGATCCAGTGGGTTGGTCTCCAACATCATTTTGGGGTGTGTTTTTCAAGGAATCTTTGAAGGTGTATGACGGGCCGCGCTGTGACGGAGGCAGTTTCAAATGGTCTGGCAGAGTCAGCGACGTAGGCTGTGAGAGACTGTAGACCTTCCATATTGTTAGATTGGCGGACATGGTTAATACTTTAAATGTGCGGGCTCGGAGCAGGATGCGTAAATAATTCCGCGGCTTGGCTCGAGAGTGAGGTGACTGTGTAAAATTTGCAAAGAGAAAGAATCGAACCCGTGTGCTTGTGCTTGTCAGGCATGAGCTTAAGTGGGTGAGCTACACACACAAAACACTTCAAATCTGATGATTTTGGAGTATTTATGGAGAGCACGGGTGGCTATCGCGCGTGTCTTGGTAGATGCTTGTGTTGAGTTTTCACTCGTTTACAACTATGACGCTTGTGAAAGCAGAATGGAACTTTTTGGAAGTTTTCTTCAGTGTTTAGCAGTTTTTTAAAACAGTGGTTTCAAAATGTTATTATTTTTCAGTCCTTATTCCTGTTAAGACGTTTTGAGTTGTAAAGGTGTTTTTTTTTTATGTGCATTCATTCATCTTTATTTGCAATATTATTCTTTTTGCACCCCACCCCACTCCACCCCACCCCACCTCACCCCCAACCCCCCTCACCACCACAACCATCCGGCTGAATCTCAACTTAATCAAGGCAAAAGTTTGCAGTCACACCAGAGCCATTCAGATCAAAAAATACATTTATTGGAAAAGGAAACGACCAAAACACAATACATTGACATCGTAGTCTGCCATAGTGGTCGAACAAAAAGAAAAGAAAAGTAAGGAAAAGCCACAAAAATGGACTTGCAGGACCAGCAATGTAAGAATTTCATCGTGGAGTATGACCATCTGTTTTTTAATTGACACGTGACAGTGAGGATAGATGAGTTTTGATTCATCAACAGAAGTAATGGTGCCGTTCTGAAAAGTTATCTTTTTTTCATTTAGGAAAATTTATTTCATACGCCACTTCATGTGTCCCAAAAGTTACAAGCACACACCTCTGTGAGACATGTACACATGGGAGAATACGGGGCAGCATTGTTGCGTAAAAAGCTATCCCAGCAGAGGAGTATTGCTGCTGCGCGTGCACGTGTGGAAAGCAAAAGGGAAAAAAATTTCGAGCTGCACAGCTACTAGAAGCGTAAGGCGTCGGGGATTTCTCTGACGAGGCGCCTAAACCAGCCGGTCGGTTGCAGGTCAAGATCGGTCTCAATCTGGATGCGCTCCTCTCCTCTGCCCTTCGGTGAAGCATTCAGGGGTTGGCACGGCGCTCGGAACTTCGTTGGAGTGCTCCGTGGCGCTGCAGTCAGCCCGTGTGGAGGCAGCTGACTGACTGCAGTTTTCTCCGCTGCGTTGGGCCCCGGTGAGTTGAGCACATCCGCGTGGGAGCTCCGAGGCAGGCGGGAAACGAAGAAGGGATGCTGCAGAACCTTTTGGGGTTTGACGCGCTGATCTGCGTCCAAGTCCAGCATCCCTTTGATTAAGTTCAGCAAGAGATGCTGGTCAGAGTTGTCAGGTCCTGTGCCCGTCCTCATATAGCGCTCAAGGTCCTGGAGAGACCTGAGCCTCAGGTGTCTCGTTTCTCGGGGCGTGAGCCTTGTCTCATGCCGGAACTCCTCCGGGGACTTAAATCTCCAGTGCTGCTGACTGTGCTCTTCATAGCAGAAATAGAGGCTTGTCTCAAACCCGCGGTCCAGGACGTAGTCAGCTGGCTGGCCCTGAGTTTCTACGATAAACCTGAGGACAGGGGTGGCCAACCCGCGGCTCCCGAGCCGCATGCGGCTCTTTGTCTGGTTTCATGCGGCTCTTACGTTCATACCAATTTTTTTTTTTTTTCCGCTTCGTTTGAGTTCAATACGGCAGCGGTCTCCAACCTTTTTTGCTCCATGGACCGGTTTAATGTCAGAAAATATTTTCACGGACCGGCCTTTCAGGTGTGGCGGATAAATACTACAAAATAAAATAATACAACTAACACTAGTGATGAGTCATGCGCACAAGCATCGGCTCTGAGAGCCGGCTCGCATCAAGTGAGAGCCGACTCCAAGTTTTTTTCCATTCGCTGCTTAGGTTTCACTTTCAGTGCTCAGTCCCAGCTCTGGTTACGACAGAGCTTTGTTATGATTGGCCAGCATGGCGACCAGCATGCGGTATTCATGTGAGAATTAAGGAGTTTGGTTCTGTTCTGTGGATTTGTTTGAAGTTTATTGTTAATTTGTGCAATAAAAAAGTTGAATTGAAATAAACAAATGTAAAAGTGGTTTTGTCACAGAATAAATGCAAAGAATTAGGCAATTATAAGGTCTCTCATAAAAACATTGAAAGCAAAAGGGTTTTCAACACATAAACCATGATTATTATTTTTTTTGCAAAGTTAAGGTAAAATATAGGCTACAAAAGATCCTAAATAAAGAGCCGAACTTCCCATCACTAACTAACACAGACTCTGTGGTATTTAGTAAATATAATAATAAACTTGAATCCACTGTGTACTTGTGTGTAAATTTATTAGCAGCGTCCTCCTGACATAACATCCTCTCTGCCTCCTAACGCTCTCTGGTCGCTATGGTAACGCTTAAACATGCCTTCAAAATGCAGCTTTCTTTTTCTTAGTGGTCACAGCCTCTTCTGTCTCCTCACTGGGAAGAAGCTTTCCAAACACGTCTGTTTTGACTCATTTTGCTCGGTTCATGGGTTTAATATCAGCGTTGATGCGTCACGTGACCGAGACGAGAGCGAGTGAAGAACAGACGGATGGAACGGAGAGCATTCAGTCATTTTTCAAAAAATGTGGCTCTTTGTGGTAACACAGTAAAAAATGCGGCTCTTAGTCTCTGACCGGTTGGCCACCCCTGTGCTAGATGCTTGTGTTGAGTTTTCACTCGTTTACAACTATGACGCTTGTGAAAGCAGAATGGAACTTTTTGGAAGTTTTCTTCAGTGTTTAGCAGTTTTTTAAAACAGTGGTTTCAAAATGTTATTATTTTTCAGTCCTTATTCCTGTTAAGACGTTTTGAATTGTAAAGGTGTTTTTTTTTTTATGTGCATTCATTCATCTTTATTTGCAATATTATTCTTTTTGCACCCCACCCCACCTCACCCCCAACCCCCCTCACCACCACAACCATCCGGCTGAATCTCAACTTAATCAAGGCAAAAGTTTGCAGTCACACCAGAGCCATTCAGATCAAAAAATACATTTATTGGAAAAGGAAACGACCAAAACACAATACATTGACATCGTAGTCTGCCATAGTGGTCGAACAAAAAGAAAAGAAAAGTAAGGAAAAGCCACAAAAATGGACTTGCAGGACCAGCAATGTAAGAATTTCATCGTGGAGTATGACCATCTGTTTTTTAATTGACACGTGACAGTGAGGATAGATGAGTTTTGATTCATCAACATAAGTAATGGTGCCGTTCTGAAAAGTTATCTTTTTTTCATATAGGAAAATTTATTTCATACGCCACTTCATGTGTCCCAAAAGTTACAAGCACACACCTCTGTGAGACATGTACACATGGGAGAATACGGGGCAGCATTGTTGCGTAAAAAGCTATCCCAGCAGAGGAGCATTGCTGCTACGCGTGCACGTGTGGAAAGCAAAAGGGAAAATCTCTTCGAGCTGCACAGCTACTAGAAGCGTAAGGCGTCGGGGATTTCTCTGACGAGGCGCCTAAACCAGCCGGTCGGTTGCAGGTCAAGATCGGTCTCAATCTGGATGCGCTCCTCTCCTCTGCCCTTCGGTGAAGCAGGCAGGGGTTGGCACGGTGCTCGGAACTTCGTTGGAGTGCTCCGTGGCGCTGCAGTCAGCCCGTGTGGAGGCAGCTGACTGACTGCAGTTTTCTCCGCTGCGTTGGGCCCCGGTGAGTTGAGCACATCCGCGTGGGAGCTCCGAGGCAGGCGGGAAACGAAGAAGGGATGCTGCAGAACCTTTTGGGGTTTGACGCGCTGATCTGCGTCCAGGTCCAGCATCCCTTTGATTAAGTTCAGCAAGAGATGCTGGTCAGAGTTGTCAGGTCCTGTGCTCGTCCTCATATGGCGCTCAAGGTCCTGGAGAGACCTGAGCCTCAGGCGTCTCGTTTCTCGGGGCGTGAGCCTTGTCTCATGCCGGAACTCCTCCGGGGACTTAAATCTCCAGTGCTGCTGACTGTGCTCTTCATAGCAGAAATAGAGCCTTGTCTCAAACCCGCGGTCCAGGACGTAGTCAGCTGGCTGGCCCTGAGTTTCTACGATAAACCTGAGGACATCGTAGTTCATGCTCCCAGGGTAGAGGGGGTACCCTGTAGCCAACTCTACAGCCGTGAGGCCCAGAGACCACATATCAATGGCCTCGTTAAAGGGCATGCGCAGCATCACCTCCGGTGCCCTGTACCACCTGGTACCACCGTGTACTACCCCGGAGAGGCCAGGGACAGCTGCCCCCACGTGGAGAGCCAGGCCGAAGTCAATTATTTTTACTCTGAGTGGCCGCTGACGTCGGTCTGCGACCATGACATTTTCCGGTTTGAGGTCCGCGTGCACTATTCCCAAGGACCCCAGCTGGATCAAGGCTGAGGCGAGCTGATGTAAGATCGGCCTGAGCTCTGTGACTGGAAGGGCGGCAAAGCACCTGTCCTTCATGTAGTGGTGGAGGCTTTGGTCGAGGAGTTCAAAGCTCAAACAGACCAGCTCATAGTGGAGGAAATAGCCGTTCCATCTCACTATGTTGGAGGTGTCTGGATCCAGTCGTCGCAGCTTCTTCAGGATGTGGATCTCTTGTTTGGCCTGTCGTTTAGTCTGAGGGTGGCTCTTGTTAACCTTGATGGCCTCTGTCCTGTCGGTAACCACATGACGGCACAGGGCTACGAGTCCAAAGCCGCCCTCCCCGAGGAGATCCTCCACTTTGCGGCAGCAGCCCAGTGTGCTCCCGTGAAAGATCCCAAGATCCAGTGGGTTGGTGTCCAACATCATTTTGGGGTGTGTTTTTCAAGGAATCTTTGAAGGTGTATGACGGGCCGCGCTGTGACGGAGGCAGTTTCAAATGGTCTGGCAGAGTCAGCGACGTAGGCTGTGAGAGACTGTAGACCTTCCATATTGTTAGATTGGCGGACATGGTTAATACTTTAAATTTGCGGGCTCGGAGCAGGATGCGTAAATAATTCCGAGGATTGGCCTGAGAGTGAGGTGGCCGTGTGAAATTTGCCAAGAGAAAGAATCGGACCCGTGAGCTTGTGCTTGTCAGGCATGTGCTTAAGTGGGTGAGCTACACACACAAAACACTGAGAGGCAGAAGATTTTGGAGTATTTATGGAGAGGACGGGTGGCTATCGCGCGTGTCTTGGTAGATGCTTGTGTTGAGTTTCCACTCGTTTACAACTATGACGCTTGTGAAAGCAGAATGGAACTTTTTGGAAGTTTTCTTCAGTGTTTAGCAGTTTTTTAAAACAGTGGTTTCAAAATGTTATTATTTTTCAGTCCTTATTCCTGTTAAGAGGTTTTGAATAGTCAAGGTGTTTTTTTTTTATGTGCATTCATTCATCTTTATTTGCAATATTTTTCTTTTTGCACCCCACCCCACCTCACCCCCAACCCCCCTCACCACCACAACCATCCGGCTGAATCTCAACTTAATCAAGGCAAAAGTTTGCAGTCACACCAGAGCCATTCAGATCAAAAAATACATTTATTGGAAAAGGAAACGACCAAAACACAATACATTGACATCGTAGTCTGCCATAGTGGTCGAACAAAAAGAAAAGAAAAGTAAGGAAAAGCCACAAAAATGGACTTGCAGGACCAGCAATGTAAGAATTTCATCGTGGAGTATGACCATCTGTTTTTTAATTGACACGTGACAGTGAGGATAGATGAGTTTTGATTCATCAACATAAGTAATGGTGCCGTTCTGAAAAGTTATCTTTTTTTCATATAGGAAAATTTATTTCATACGCCACTTCATGTGTCCCAAAAGTTACAAGCACACACCTCTGTGAGACATGTACACATGGGAGAATACGGGGCAGCATTGTTGCGTAAAAAGCTATCCCAGCAGAGGAGCATTGCTGCTACGCGTGCACGTGTGGAAAGCAAAAGGGAAAATCTCTTCGAGCTGCACAGCTACTAGAAGCGTAAGGCGTCGGGGATTTCTCTGACGAGGCGCCTAAACCAGCCGGTCGGTTGCAGGTCAAGATCGGTCTCAATCTGGATGCGCTCCTCTCCTCTGCCCTTCGGTGAAGCAGGCAGGGGTTGGCACGGCGCTCGGAACTTCGTTGGAGTGCTCCGTGGCGCTGCAGTCAGCCCGTGTGGAGGCAGCTGACTGACTGCAGTTTTCTCCGCTGCGTTGGGCCCCGGTGAGTTGAGCACATCCGCGTGGGAGCTCCGAGGCAGGCGGGAAACGAAGAAGGGATGCTGCAGAACCTCTTGGGGTTTGACGCGCTGATCTGCGTCCAGGTCCAGCATCCCTTTGATTAAGTTCAGCAAGAGATGCTGGTCAGAGTTGTCAGGTCCTGTGCCCGTCCTCATATAGCGCTCAAGGTCCTGGAGAGACCTGAGCCTCAGGTGTCTCGTTTTTTGGGGCGTGAGCCTTGTCTCATGCCGGAACTCCTCCGGGGACTTAAATCTCCAGTGCTGCTGACTGTGCTCTTCATAGCAGAAATAGAGGCTTGTCTCAAACCCGCGGTCCAGGACGTAGTCAGGTGGCTGGCCCTGAGTTTCTACGATAAACCTGAGGACATCATAGTTCATGCTCCCAGGGTAGAGGGGGTACCCTGAAGCCAACTCTACAGCCGTGAGGCCCAGAGACCACATATCAATGGCCTCGTTAAAGGGCATGCGCAGCATCACCTCCGGTGCCCTGTACCACATGGTACCACCGTGTACTACCCCGGAGAGGCCAGGGACAGCTGCCCCCACGTGGAGAGCCAGGCCAAAGTCAATTATTTTTACTCTGAGTGGCCGCTGACGTCGGTCTGCGACCATGACATTTTCCGGTTTGAGGTCCGCGTGCACTATTCCCAAGGACCCCAGCTGGATCAAGGCTGAGGCGAGCTGATGTAAGATCGGCCTGAGCTCTGTGACTGGAAGGGCGGCAAAGCACCTGTCCTTCATGTAGTGGTGGAGGCTTTGGTCGAGGAGTTCAAAGCTCAAACAGACCAGCTCATAGTGGAGGAAATAGCCGTTCCATCTCACTATGTTGGAGGTGTCTGGATCCAGTCGTCGCAGCTTCTTCAGGATGTGGATCTCTTGTTTGGCCTGTCGTTTAGTCTGAGGGTGGCTCTTGTTAACCTTGATGGCCTCTGTCCTGTCGGTAACCACATGACGGCACAGGGCTACGAGTCCAAAGCCGCCCTCTCCGAGGAGATCCTCCACTTTGCGACAGCAGCCCAGTGTGCTCCCGGGAAAGATCCCAAGATCCAGTGGGTTGGTCTCCAACATCATTTTGGGGTGTGTTTTTCAAGGAATCTTTGAAGGTGTATGACGGGCCGCGCTGTGACGGAGGCAGTTTCAAATGGTCTGGCAGAGTCAGCGACGTAGGCTGTGAGAGACTGTAGACCTTCCATATTGTTAGATTGGCGGACATGGTTAATACTTTAAATGTGCGGGCTCGGAGCAGGATGCGTAAATAATTCCGCGGCTTGGCTCGAGAGTGAGGTGACTGTGTAAAATTTGCAAAGAGAAAGAATCGAACCCGTGTGCTTGTGCTTGTCAGGCATGAGCTTAAGTGGGTGAGCTACACACACAAAACACTTCAAATCTGATGATTTTGGAGTATTTATGGAGAGCACGGGTGGCTATCGCGCGTGTCTTGGTAGATGCTTGTGTTGAGTTTTCACTCGTTTACAACTATGACGCTTGTGAAAGCAGAATGGAACTTTTTGGAAGTTTTCTTCAGTGTTTAGCAGTTTTTTAAAACAGTGGTTTCAAAATGTTATTATTTTTCAGTCCTTATTCCTGTTAAGACGTTTTGAGTTGTAAAGGTGTTTTTTTTTTATGTGCATTCATTCATCTTTATTTGCAATATTATTCTTTTTGCACCCCACCCCACTCCACCCCACCCCACCTCACCCCCAACCCCCCTCACCACCACAACCATCCGGCTGAATCTCAACTTAATCAAGGCAAAAGTTTGCAGTCACACCAGAGCCATTCAGATCAAAAAATACATTTATTGGAAAAGGAAACGACCAAAACACAATACATTGACATCGTAGTCTGCCATAGTGGTCGAACAAAAAGAAAAGAAAAGTAAGGAAAAGCCACAAAAATGGACTTGCAGGACCAGCAATGTAAGAATTTCATCGTGGAGTATGACCATCTGTTTTTTAATTGACACGTGACAGTGAGGATAGATGAGTTTTGATTCATCAACAGAAGTAATGGTGCCGTTCTGAAAAGTTATCTTTTTTTCATTTAGGAAAATTTATTTCATACGCCACTTCATGTGTCCCAAAAGTTACAAGCACACACCTCTGTGAGACATGTACACATGGGAGAATACGGGGCAGCATTGTTGCGTAAAAAGCTATCCCAGCAGAGGAGTATTGCTGCTGCGCGTGCACGTGTGGAAAGCAAAAGGGAAAAAAATTTCGAGCTGCACAGCTACTAGAAGCGTAAGGCGTCGGGGATTTCTCTGACGAGGCGCCTAAACCAGCCGGTCGGTTGCAGGTCAAGATCGGTCTCAATCTGGATGCGCTCCTCTCCTCTGCCCTTCGGTGAAGCATTCAGGGGTTGGCACGGCGCTCGGAACTTCGTTGGAGTGCTCCGTGGCGCTGCAGTCAGCCCGTGTGGAGGCAGCTGACTGACTGCAGTTTTCTCCGCTGCGTTGGGCCCCGGTGAGTTGAGCACATCCGCGTGGGAGCTCCGAGGCAGGCGGGAAACGAAGAAGGGATGCTGCAGAACCTTTTGGGGTTTGACGCGCTGATCTGCGTCCAAGTCCAGCATCCCTTTGATTAAGTTCAGCAAGAGATGCTGGTCAGAGTTGTCAGGTCCTGTGCCCGTCCTCATATAGCGCTCAAGGTCCTGGAGAGACCTGAGCCTCAGGTGTCTCGTTTCTCGGGGCGTGAGCCTTGTCTCATGCCGGAACTCCTCCGGGGACTTAAATCTCCAGTGCTGCTGACTGTGCTCTTCATAGCAGAAATAGAGGCTTGTCTCAAACCCGCGGTCCAGGACGTAGTCAGCTGGCTGGCCCTGAGTTTCTACGATAAACCTGAGGACAGGGGTGGCCAACCCGCGGCTCCCGAGCCGCATGCGGCTCTTTGTCTGGTTTCATGCGGCTCTTACGTTCATACCAATTTTTTTTTTTTTTCCGCTTCGTTTGAGTTCAATACGGCAGCGGTCTCCAACCTTTTTTGCTCCATGGACCGGTTTAATGTCAGAAAATATTTTCACGGACCGGCCTTTCAGGTGTGGCGGATAAATACTACAAAATAAAATAATACAACTAACACTAGTGATGAGTCATGCGCACAAGCATCGGCTCTGAGAGCCGGCTCGCATCAAGTGAGAGCCGACTCCAAGTTTTTTTCCATTCGCTGCTTAGGTTTCACTTTCAGTGCTCAGTCCCAGCTCTGGTTACGACAGAGCTTTGTTATGATTGGCCAGCATGGCGACCAGCATGCGGTATTCATGTGAGAATTAAGGAGTTTGGTTCTGTTCTGTGGATTTGTTTGAAGTTTATTGTTAATTTGTGCAATAAAAAAGTTGAATTGAAATAAACAAATGTAAAAGTGGTTTTGTCACAGAATAAATGCAAAGAATTAGGCAATTATAAGGTCTCTCATAAAAACATTGAAAGCAAAAGGGTTTTCAACACATAAACCATGATTATTATTTTTTTTGCAAAGTTAAGGTAAAATATAGGCTACAAAAGATCCTAAATAAAGAGCCGAACTTCCCATCACTAACTAACACAGACTCTGTGGTATTTAGTAAATATAATAATAAACTTGAATCCACTGTGTACTTGTGTGTAAATTTATTAGCAGCGTCCTCCTGACATAACATCCTCTCTGCCTCCTAACGCTCTCTGGTCGCTATGGTAACGCTTAAACATGCCTTCAAAATGCAGCTTTCTTTTTCTTAGTGGTCACAGCCTCTTCTGTCTCCTCACTGGGAAGAAGCTTTCCAAACACGTCTGTTTTGACTCATTTTGCTCGGTTCATGGGTTTAATATCAGCGTTGATGCGTCACGTGACCGAGACGAGAGCGAGTGAAGAACAGACGGATGGAACGGAGAGCATTCAGTCATTTTTCAAAAAATGTGGCTCTTTGTGGTAACACAGTAAAAAATGCGGCTCTTAGTCTCTGACCGGTTGGCCACCCCTGTGCTAGATGCTTGTGTTGAGTTTTCACTCGTTTACAACTATGACGCTTGTGAAAGCAGAATGGAACTTTTTGGAAGTTTTCTTCAGTGTTTAGCAGTTTTTTAAAACAGTGGTTTCAAAATGTTATTATTTTTCAGTCCTTATTCCTGTTAAGACGTTTTGAATTGTAAAGGTGTTTTTTTTTTTATGTGCATTCATTCATCTTTATTTGCAATATTATTCTTTTTGCACCCCACCCCACCTCACCCCCAACCCCCCTCACCACCACAACCATCCGGCTGAATCTCAACTTAATCAAGGCAAAAGTTTGCAGTCACACCAGAGCCATTCAGATCAAAAAATACATTTATTGGAAAAGGAAACGACCAAAACACAATACATTGACATCGTAGTCTGCCATAGTGGTCGAACAAAAAGAAAAGAAAAGTAAGGAAAAGCCACAAAAATGGACTTGCAGGACCAGCAATGTAAGAATTTCATCGTGGAGTATGACCATCTGTTTTTTAATTGACACGTGACAGTGAGGATAGATGAGTTTTGATTCATCAACATAAGTAATGGTGCCGTTCTGAAAAGTTATCTTTTTTTCATATAGGAAAATTTATTTCATACGCCACTTCATGTGTCCCAAAAGTTACAAGCACACACCTCTGTGAGACATGTACACATGGGAGAATACGGGGCAGCATTGTTGCGTAAAAAGCTATCCCAGCAGAGGAGCATTGCTGCTACGCGTGCACGTGTGGAAAGCAAAAGGGAAAATCTCTTCGAGCTGCACAGCTACTAGAAGCGTAAGGCGTCGGGGATTTCTCTGACGAGGCGCCTAAACCAGCCGGTCGGTTGCAGGTCAAGATCGGTCTCAATCTGGATGCGCTCCTCTCCTCTGCCCTTCGGTGAAGCAGGCAGGGGTTGGCACGGTGCTCGGAACTTCGTTGGAGTGCTCCGTGGCGCTGCAGTCAGCCCGTGTGGAGGCAGCTGACTGACTGCAGTTTTCTCCGCTGCGTTGGGCCCCGGTGAGTTGAGCACATCCGCGTGGGAGCTCCGAGGCAGGCGGGAAACGAAGAAGGGATGCTGCAGAACCTTTTGGGGTTTGACGCGCTGATCTGCGTCCAGGTCCAGCATCCCTTTGATTAAGTTCAGCAAGAGATGCTGGTCAGAGTTGTCAGGTCCTGTGCTCGTCCTCATATGGCGCTCAAGGTCCTGGAGAGACCTGAGCCTCAGGCGTCTCGTTTCTCGGGGCGTGAGCCTTGTCTCATGCCGGAACTCCTCCGGGGACTTAAATCTCCAGTGCTGCTGACTGTGCTCTTCATAGCAGAAATAGAGCCTTGTCTCAAACCCGCGGTCCAGGACGTAGTCAGCTGGCTGGCCCTGAGTTTCTACGATAAACCTGAGGACATCGTAGTTCATGCTCCCAGGGTAGAGGGGGTACCCTGTAGCCAACTCTACAGCCGTGAGGCCCAGAGACCACATATCAATGGCCTCGTTAAAGGGCATGCGCAGCATCACCTCCGGTGCCCTGTACCACCTGGTACCACCGTGTACTACCCCGGAGAGGCCAGGGACAGCTGCCCCCACGTGGAGAGCCAGGCCGAAGTCAATTATTTTTACTCTGAGTGGCCGCTGACGTCGGTCTGCGACCATGACATTTTCCGGTTTGAGGTCCGCGTGCACTATTCCCAAGGACCCCAGCTGGATCAAGGCTGAGGCGAGCTGATGTAAGATCGGCCTGAGCTCTGTGACTGGAAGGGCGGCAAAGCACCTGTCCTTCATGTAGTGGTGGAGGCTTTGGTCGAGGAGTTCAAAGCTCAAACAGACCAGCTCATAGTGGAGGAAATAGCCGTTCCATCTCACTATGTTGGAGGTGTCTGGATCCAGTCGTCGCAGCTTCTTCAGGATGTGGATCTCTTGTTTGGCCTGTCGTTTAGTCTGAGGGTGGCTCTTGTTAACCTTGATGGCCTCTGTCCTGTCGGTAACCACATGACGGCACAGGGCTACGAGTCCAAAGCCGCCCTCCCCGAGGAGATCCTCCACTTTGCGGCAGCAGCCCAGTGTGCTCCCGTGAAAGATCCCAAGATCCAGTGGGTTGGTGTCCAACATCATTTTGGGGTGTGTTTTTCAAGGAATCTTTGAAGGTGTATGACGGGCCGCGCTGTGACGGAGGCAGTTTCAAATGGTCTGGCAGAGTCAGCGACGTAGGCTGTGAGAGACTGTAGACCTTCCATATTGTTAGATTGGCGGACATGGTTAATACTTTAAATTTGCGGGCTCGGAGCAGGATGCGTAAATAATTCCGAGGATTGGCCTGAGAGTGAGGTGGCCGTGTGAAATTTGCCAAGAGAAAGAATCGGACCCGTGAGCTTGTGCTTGTCAGGCATGTGCTTAAGTGGGTGAGCTACACACACAAAACACTGAGAGGCAGAAGATTTTGGAGTATTTATGGAGAGGACGGGTGGCTATCGCGCGTGTCTTGGTAGATGCTTGTGTTGAGTTTCCACTCGTTTACAACTATGACGCTTGTGAAAGCAGAATGGAACTTTTTGGAAGTTTTCTTCAGTGTTTAGCAGTTTTTTAAAACAGTGGTTTCAAAATGTTATTATTTTTCAGTCCTTATTCCTGTTAAGAGGTTTTGAATAGTCAAGGTGTTTTTTTTTTATGTGCATTCATTCATCTTTATTTGCAATATTTTTCTTTTTGCACCCCACCCCACCTCACCCCCAACCCCCCTCACCACCACAACCATCCGGCTGAATCTCAACTTAATCAAGGCAAAAGTTTGCAGTCACACCAGAGCCATTCAGATCAAAAAATACATTTATTGGAAAAGGAAACGACCAAAACACAATACATTGACATCGTAGTCTGCCATAGTGGTCGAACAAAAAGAAAAGAAAAGTAAGGAAAAGCCACAAAAATGGACTTGCAGGACCAGCAATGTAAGAATTTCATCGTGGAGTATGACCATCTGTTTTTTAATTGACACGTGACAGTGAGGATAGATGAGTTTTGATTCATCAACATAAGTAATGGTGCCGTTCTGAAAAGTTATCTTTTTTTCATATAGGAAAATTTATTTCATACGCCACTTCATGTGTCCCAAAAGTTACAAGCACACACCTCTGTGAGACATGTACACATGGGAGAATACGGGGCAGCATTGTTGCGTAAAAAGCTATCCCAGCAGAGGAGCATTGCTGCTACGCGTGCACGTGTGGAAAGCAAAAGGGAAAATCTCTTCGAGCTGCACAGCTACTAGAAGCGTAAGGCGTCGGGGATTTCTCTGACGAGGCGCCTAAACCAGCCGGTCGGTTGCAGGTCAAGATCGGTCTCAATCTGGATGCGCTCCTCTCCTCTGCCCTTCGGTGAAGCAGGCAGGGGTTGGCACGGCGCTCGGAACTTCGTTGGAGTGCTCCGTGGCGCTGCAGTCAGCCCGTGTGGAGGCAGCTGACTGACTGCAGTTTTCTCCGCTGCGTTGGGCCCCGGTGAGTTGAGCACATCCGCGTGGGAGCTCCGAGGCAGGCGGGAAACGAAGAAGGGATGCTGCAGAACCTCTTGGGGTTTGACGCGCTGATCTGCGTCCAGGTCCAGCATCCCTTTGATTAAGTTCAGCAAGAGATGCTGGTCAGAGTTGTCAGGTCCTGTGCTCGTCCTCATATGGCGCTCAAGGTCCTGGAGAGACCTGAGCCTCAGGCGTCTCGTTTCTCGGGGCGTGAGCCTTGTCTCATGCCGGAACTCCTCCGGGGACTTAAATCTCCAGTGCTGCTGACTGTGCTCTTCATAGCAGAAATAGAGCCTTGTCTCAATCCCGCGGTCCAGGACGTAGTCAGCTGGCTGGCCCTGAGTTTCTACGATAAACCTGAGGACATCGTAGTTCATGCTCCCAGGGTAGAGGGGGTACCCTGTAGCCAACTCTACAGCCGTGAGGCCCAGAGACCACATATCAATGGCCTCGTTAAAGGGCATGCGCAGCATCACCTCCGGTGCCCTGTACCACCTGGTACCACCGTGTACTACCCCGGAGAGGCCAGGGACAGCTGCCCCCACGTGGAGAGCCAGGCCGAAGTCAATTATTTTTACTCTGAGTGGCCGCTGACGTCGGTCTGCGACCATGACATTTTCCGGTTTGAGGTCCGCGTGCACTATTCCCAAGGACCCCAGCTGGATCAAGGCTGAGGCGAGCTGATGTAAGATCGGCCTGAGCTCTGTGACTGGAAGGGCGGCAAAGCACCTGTCCTTCATGTAGTGGTGGAGGCTTTGGTCGAGGAGTTCAAAGCTCAAACAGACCAGCTCATAGTGGAGGAAATAGCCGTTCCATCTCACTATGTTGGAGGTGTCTGGATCCAGTCGTCGCAGCTTCTTCAGGATGTGGATCTCTTGTTTGGCCTGTCGTTTAGTCTGAGGGTGGCTCTTGTTAACCTTGATGGCCTCTGTCCTGTCGGTAACCACATGACGGCACAGGGCTACGAGTCCAAAGCCGCCCTCCCCGAGGAGATCCTCCACTTTGCGGCAGCAGCCCAGTGTGCTCCCGTGAAAGATCCCAAGATCCACTGGGTTGGTGTCCAACATCATTTTGGGGTGTGTTTTTCAAGGAATATTTGAAGGTGTATGACGGGCCGCGCTGTGACGGAGGCAGTTTCAAATGGTCTGGCAGAGTCAGCGACGTAGGCTGTGAGAGACTGTAGACCTTCCATATTGTTAGATTGGCGGACATGGTTAATATTTTAAATTTGCGGGCTCGGAGCAGGATGCGTAAATAATTCCGAGGATTGGCCTGAGAGTGAGGTGGCCGTGTGAAATTTGCCAAGAGAAAGAATCGGACCCGTGAGCTTGTGCTTGTCAGGCATGTGCTTAAGTGGGTGAGCTACACACACAAAACACTGAGAGGCAGAAGATTTTGGAGTATTTATGGAGAGGACGGGTGGCTATCGCGCGTGTCTTGGTAGATGCTTGTGTTGAGTTTCCACTCGTTTACAACTATGACGCTTGTGAAAGCAGAATGGAACTTTTTGGAAGTTTTCTTCAGTGTTTAGCAGTTTTTTAAAACAGTGATTTCAAAATGTTATTATTTTTCAGTCCTTATTCCTGTTAAGATGTTTTGAATTGTAAAGGTGTTTTTTTTTTATGTGCATTCATTCATCTTTATTTGCAATATTATTCTTTTTGCACCCCACCCCACCCCACCCCAACCCCCCTCACCACCACAACCATCCGGCTGAATCTCAACTTAATCAAGGCAAAAGTTTGCAGTCACACCAGAGCCATTCAGATCAAAAAATACATTTATTGGAAAAGGAAACGACCAAAACACAATACATTGACATCGTAGTCTGCCATAGTGGTCGAACAAAAAGAAAAGAAAAGTAAGGAAAAGCCACAAAAATGGACTTGCAGGACCAGCAATGTAAGAATTTCATCGTGGAGTATGACCATCTGTTTTTTAATTGACACGTGACAGTGAGCATAGATGAGTTTTGATTCATCAACATAAGTAATGGTGCCGTTCTGAAAAGTTATCTTTTTTTCATATAGGAAAATTTATTTCATACGCCACTTCATGTGTCCCAAAAGTTACAAGCACACACCTCTGTGAGACATGTACACATGGGAGAATACGGGGCAGCATTGTTGCGTAAAAAGCTATCCCAGCAGAGGAGCATTGCTGCTACGCGTGCACGTGTGGAAAGCAAAAGGGAAAATCTCTTCGAGCTGCACAGCTACTAGAAGCGTAAGGCGTCGGGGATTTCTCTGACGAGGCGCCTAAACCAGCCGGTCGGTTGCAGGTCAAGATCGGTCTCAATCTGGATGCGCTCCTCTCCTCTGCCCTTCGGTGAAGCAGGCAGGGGTTGGCACGGCGCTCGGAACTTCGTTGGAGTGCTCCGTGGCGCTGCAGTCAGCCCGTGTGGAGGCAGCTGACTGACTGCAGTTTTCTCCGCTGCGTTGGGCCCCGGTGAGTTGAGCACATCCGCGTGGGAGCTCCGAGGCAGGCGGGAAACGAAGAAGGGATGCTGCAGAACCTCTTGGGGTTTGACGCGCTGATCTGCGTCCAGGTCCAGCATCCCTTTGATTAAGTTCAGCAAGAGATGCTGGTCAGAGTTGTCAGGTCCTGTGCCCGTCCTCATATAGCGCTCAAGGTCCTGGAGAGACCTGAGCCACAGGTGTCTCGTTTTTTGGGGCGTGAGCCTTGTCTCATGCCGGAACTCCTCCGGGGACTTAAATCTCCAGTGCTGCTGACTGTGCTCTTCATAGCAGAAATAGAGGCTTGTCTCAAACCCGCGGTCCAGGACGTAGTCAGGTGGCTGGCCCTGAGTTTCTACGATAAACCTGAGGACATCATAGTTCATGCTCCCAGGGTAGAGGGGGTACCCTGAAGCCAACTCTACAGCCGTGAGGCCCAGAGACCACATATCAATGGCCTCGTTAAAGGGCATGCGCAGCATCACCTCCGGTGCCCTGTACCACATGGTACCACCGTGTACTACCCCGGAGAGGCCAGGGACAGCTGCCCCCACGTGGAGAGCCAGGCCAAAGTCAATTATTTTTACTCTGAGTGGCCGCTGACGTCGGTCTGCGACCATGACATTTTCCGGTTTGAGGTCCGCGTGCACTATTCCCAAGGACCCCAGCTGGATCAAGGCTGAGGCGAGCTGATGTAAGATCGGCCTGAGCTCTGTGACTGGAAGGGCGGCAAAGCACCTGTCCTTCATGTAGTGGTGGAGGCTTTGGTCGAGGAGTTCAAAGCTCAAACAGACCAGCTCATAGTGGAGGAAATAGCCGTTCCATCTCACTATGTTGGAGGTGTCTGGATCCAGTCGTCGCAGCTTCTTCAGGATGTGGATCTCTTGTTTGGCCTGTCGTTTAGTCTGAGGGTGGCTCTTGTTAACCTTGATGGCCTCTGTCCTGTCGGTAACCACATGACGGCACAGGGCTACGAGTCCAAAGCCGCCCTCTCCGAGGAGATCCTCCACTTTGCGACAGCAGCCCAGTGTGCTCCCGGGAAAGATCCCAAGATCCAGTGGGTTGGTCTCCAACATCATTTTGGGGTGTGTTTTTCAAGGAATCTTTGAAGGTGTATGACGGGCCGCGCTGTGACGGAGGCAGTTTCAAATGGTCTGGCAGAGTCAGCGACGTAGGCTGTGAGAGACTGTAGACCTTCCATATTGTTAGATTGGCGGACATGGTTAATACTTTAAATGTGCGGGCTCGGAGCAGGATGCGTAAATAATTCCGCGGCTTGGCTCGAGAGTGAGGTGACTGTGTAAAATTTGCAAAGAGAAAGAATCGAACCCGTGTGCTTGTGCTTGTCAGGCATGAGCTTAAGTGGGTGAGCTACACACACAAAACACTTCAAATCTGATGATTTTGGAGTATTTATGGAGAGCACGGGTGGCTATCGCGCGTGTCTTGGTAGATGCTTGTGTTGAGTTTTCACTCGTTTACAACTATGACGCTTGTGAAAGCAGAATGGAACTTTTTGGAAGTTTTCTTCAGTGTTTAGCAGTTTTTTAAAACAGTGGTTTCAAAATGTTATTATTTTTCAGTCCTTATTCCTGTTAAGACGTTTTGAGTTGTAAAGGTGTTTTTTTTTTATGTGCATTCATTCATCTTTATTTGCAATATTATTCTTTTTGCACCCCACCCCACTCCACCCCACCCCACCTCACCCCCAACCCCCCTCACCACCACAACCATCCGGCTGAATCTCAACTTAATCAAGGCAAAAGTTTGCAGTCACACCAGAGCCATTCAGATCAAAAAATACATTTATTGGAAAAGGAAACGACCAAAACACAATACATTGACATCGTAGTCTGCCATAGTGGTCGAACAAAAAGAAAAGAAAAGTAAGGAAAAGCCACAAAAATGGACTTGCAGGACCAGCAATGTAAGAATTTCATCGTGGAGTATGACCATCTGTTTTTTAATTGACACGTGACAGTGAGGATAGATGAGTTTTGATTCATCAACAGAAGTAATGGTGCCGTTCTGAAAAGTTATCTTTTTTTCATTTAGGAAAATTTATTTCATACGCCACTTCATGTGTCCCAAAAGTTACAAGCACACACCTCTGTGAGACATGTACACATGGGAGAATACGGGGCAGCATTGTTGCGTAAAAAGCTATCCCAGCAGAGGAGTATTGCTGCTGCGCGTGCACGTGTGGAAAGCAAAAGGGAAAAAAATTTCGAGCTGCACAGCTACTAGAAGCGTAAGGCGTCGGGGATTTCTCTGACGAGGCGCCTAAACCAGCCGGTCGGTTGCAGGTCAAGATCGGTCTCAATCTGGATGCGCTCCTCTCCTCTGCCCTTCGGTGAAGCATTCAGGGGTTGGCACGGCGCTCGGAACTTCGTTGGAGTGCTCCGTGGCGCTGCAGTCAGCCCGTGTGGAGGCAGCTGACTGACTGCAGTTTTCTCCGCTGCGTTGGGCCCCGGTGAGTTGAGCACATCCGCGTGGGAGCTCCGAGGCAGGCGGGAAACGAAGAAGGGATGCTGCAGAACCTTTTGGGGTTTGACGCGCTGATCTGCGTCCAAGTCCAGCATCCCTTTGATTAAGTTCAGCAAGAGATGCTGGTCAGAGTTGTCAGGTCCTGTGCCCGTCCTCATATAGCGCTCAAGGTCCTGGAGAGACCTGAGCCTCAGGTGTCTCGTTTCTCGGGGCGTGAGCCTTGTCTCATGCCGGAACTCCTCCGGGGACTTAAATCTCCAGTGCTGCTGACTGTGCTCTTCATAGCAGAAATAGAGGCTTGTCTCAAACCCGCGGTCCAGGACGTAGTCAGCTGGCTGGCCCTGAGTTTCTACGATAAACCTGAGGACAGGGGTGGCCAACCCGCGGCTCCCGAGCCGCATGCGGCTCTTTGTCTGGTTTCATGCGGCTCTTACGTTCATACCAATTTTTTTTTTTTTTCCGCTTCGTTTGAGTTCAATACGGCAGCGGTCTCCAACCTTTTTTGCTCCATGGACCGGTTTAATGTCAGAAAATATTTTCACGGACCGGCCTTTCAGGTGTGGCGGATAAATACTACAAAATAAAATAATACAACTAACACTAGTGATGAGTCATGCGCACAAGCATCGGCTCTGAGAGCCGGCTCGCATCAAGTGAGAGCCGACTCCAAGTTTTTTTCCATTCGCTGCTTAGGTTTCACTTTCAGTGCTCAGTCCCAGCTCTGGTTACGACAGAGCTTTGTTATGATTGGCCAGCATGGCGACCAGCATGCGGTATTCATGTGAGAATTAAGGAGTTTGGTTCTGTTCTGTGGATTTGTTTGAAGTTTATTGTTAATTTGTGCAATAAAAAAGTTGAATTGAAATAAACAAATGTAAAAGTGGTTTTGTCACAGAATAAATGCAAAGAATTAGGCAATTATAAGGTCTCTCATAAAAACATTGAAAGCAAAAGGGTTTTCAACACATAAACCATGATTATTATTTTTTTTGCAAAGTTAAGGTAAAATATAGGCTACAAAAGATCCTAAATAAAGAGCCGAACTTCCCATCACTAACTAACACAGACTCTGTGGTATTTAGTAAATATAATAATAAACTTGAATCCACTGTGTACTTGTGTGTAAATTTATTAGCAGCGTCCTCCTGACATAACATCCTCTCTGCCTCCTAACGCTCTCTGGTCGCTATGGTAACGCTTAAACATGCCTTCAAAATGCAGCTTTCTTTTTCTTAGTGGTCACAGCCTCTTCTGTCTCCTCACTGGGAAGAAGCTTTCCAAACACGTCTGTTTTGACTCATTTTGCTCGGTTCATGGGTTTAATATCAGCGTTGATGCGTCACGTGACCGAGACGAGAGCGAGTGAAGAACAGACGGATGGAACGGAGAGCATTCAGTCATTTTTCAAAAAATGTGGCTCTTTGTGGTAACACAGTAAAAAATGCGGCTCTTAGTCTCTGACCGGTTGGCCACCCCTGTGCTAGATGCTTGTGTTGAGTTTTCACTCGTTTACAACTATGACGCTTGTGAAAGCAGAATGGAACTTTTTGGAAGTTTTCTTCAGTGTTTAGCAGTTTTTTAAAACAGTGGTTTCAAAATGTTATTATTTTTCAGTCCTTATTCCTGTTAAGACGTTTTGAATTGTAAAGGTGTTTTTTTTTTTATGTGCATTCATTCATCTTTATTTGCAATATTATTCTTTTTGCACCCCACCCCACCTCACCCCCAACCCCCCTCACCACCACAACCATCCGGCTGAATCTCAACTTAATCAAGGCAAAAGTTTGCAGTCACACCAGAGCCATTCAGATCAAAAAATACATTTATTGGAAAAGGAAACGACCAAAACACAATACATTGACATCGTAGTCTGCCATAGTGGTCGAACAAAAAGAAAAGAAAAGTAAGGAAAAGCCACAAAAATGGACTTGCAGGACCAGCAATGTAAGAATTTCATCGTGGAGTATGACCATCTGTTTTTTAATTGACACGTGACAGTGAGGATAGATGAGTTTTGATTCATCAACAGAAGTAATGGTGCCGTTCTGAAAAGTTATCTTTTTTTCATTTAGGAAAATTTATTTCATACGCCACTTCATGTGTCCCAAAAGTTACAAGCACACACCTCTGTGAGACATGTACACATGGGAGAATACGGGGCAGCATTGTTGCGTAAAAAGCTATCCCAGCAGAGGAGCATTGCTGCTACGCGTGCACGTGTGGAAAGCAAAAGGGAAAATCTCTTCGAGCTGCACAGCTACTAGAAGCGTAAGGCGTCGGGGATTTCTCTGACGAGGCGCCTAAACCAGCCGGTCGGTTGCAGGTCAAGATCGGTCTCAATCTGGATGCGCTCCTCTCCTCTGCCCTTCGGTGAAGCCGGCAGGGGTTGGCACGGCGCTCGGAACTTCGTTGGAGTGCTCCGTGGCGCTGCAGTCAGCCCGTGTGGAGGCAGCTGACTGACTGCAGTTTTCTCCGCTGCGTTGGGCCCCGGTGAGTTGAGCACATCCGCGTGGGAGCTCCGAGGCAGGCGGGAAACGAAGAAGGGATGCTGCAGAACCTTTTGGGGTTTGACGCGCTGATCTGCGTCCAAGTCCAGCATCCCTTTGATTAAGTTCAGCAAGAGATGCTGGTCAGAGTTGTCAGGTCCTGTGCCCGTCCTCATATAGCGCTCAAGGTCCTGGAGAGACCTGAGCCTCAGGTGTCTCGTTTCTTGGGGCGTGAGCCTTGTCTCATGCCGGAACTCCTCCGGGGACTTAAATCTCCAGTGCTGCTGACTGTGCTCTTCATAGCAGAAATAGAGGCTTGTCTCAAACCCGCGGTCCAGGACGTAGTCAGGTGGCTGGCCCTGAGTTTCTACGATAAACCTGAGGACATCTTAGTTCATGCTCCCAGGGTAGAGGGGGTACCCTGAAGCCAACTCTACAGCCGTGAGGCCCAGAGACCACATATCAATGGCCTCGTTAAAGGGCATGCGCAGCATCACCTCCGGTGCCCTGTACCACATGGTACCACCGTGTACTACCCCGGAGAGGCCAGGGACAGCTGCCCCCACGTGGAGAGCCAGGCCAAAGTCAATTATTTTTACTCTGAGTGGCCGCTGACGTCGGTCTGCGACCATGACATTTTCCGGTTTGAGGTCCGCGTGCACTATTCCCAAGGACCCCAGCTGGATCAAGGCTGAGGCGAGCTGATGTAAGATCGGCCTGAGCTCTGTGACTGGAAGGGCGGCAAAGCACCTGTCCTTCATGTAGTGGTGGAGGCTTTGGTCGAGGAGTTCAAAGCTCAAACAGACCAGCTCATAGTGGAGGAAATAGCCGTTCCATCTCACTATGTTGGAGGTGTCTGGATCCAGTCGTCGCAGCTTCTTCAGGATGTGGATCTCTTGTTTGGCCTGTCGTTTAGTCTGAGGGTGGCTCTTGTTAACCTTGATGGCCTCTGTCCTGTCGGTAACCACATGACGGCACAGGGCTACGAGTCCAAAGCCGCCCTCTCCGAGGAGATCCTCCACTTTGCGACAGCAGCCCAGTGTGCTCCCGGGAAAGATCCCAAGATCCAGTGGGTTGGTCTCCAACATCATTTTGGGGTGTGTTTTTCAAGGAATCTTTGAAGGTGTATGACGGGCCGCGCTGTGACGGAGGCAGTTTCAAATGGTCTGGCAGAGTCAGCGACGTAGGCTGTGAGAGACTGTAGACCTTCCATATTGTTAGATTGGCGGACATGGTTAATACTTTAAATGTGCGGGCTCGGAGCAGGATGCGTAAATAATTCCGCGGCTTGGCTCGAGAGTGAGGTGACTGTGTAAAATTTGCAAAGAGAAAGAATCGAACTCGTGAGCTTGTGCTTGTCAGGCATGTGCTTAAGTGGGTGAGCTACACACACAAAACACTTCAAAGCTGATGATTTTGGAGTATTTATGGAGAGGACAGGTGGCTATCGCGCGTGTCTTGGTAGATGCTTGTGTTGAGTTTTCACTCGTTTACAACTATGACGCTTGTGAAAGCAGAATGGAACTTTTTGGAAGTTTTCTTCAGTGTTTAGCAGTTTTTTAAAACAGTGGTTTCAAAATGTTATTATTTTTCAGTCCTTATTCCTGTTAAGACGTTTTGAGTTGTAAAGGTGTTTTTTTTTTATGTGCATTCATTCATCTTTATTTGCAATATTATTCTTTTTGCACCCCACCCCACTCCACCCCACCCCACCTCACCCCCAACCCCCCTCACCACCACAACCATCCGGCTGAATCTCAACTTAATCAAGGCAAAAGTTTGCAGTCACACCAGAGCCATTCAGATCAAAAAATACATTTATTGGAAAAGGAAACGACCAAAACACAATACATTGACATCGTAGTCTGCCATAGTGGTCGAACAAAAAGAAAAGAAAAGTAAGGAAAAGCCACAAAAATGGACTTGCAGGACCAGCAATGTAAGAATTTCATCGTGGAGTATGACCATCTGTTTTTTAATTGACACGTGACAGTGAGGATAGATGAGTTTTGATTCATCAACAGAAGTAATGGTGCCGTTCTGAAAAGTTATCTTTTTTTCATTTAGGAAAATTTATTTCATACGCCACTTCATGTGTCCCAAAAGTTACAAGCACACACCTCTGTGAGACATGTACACATGGGAGAATACGGGGCAGCATTGTTGCGTAAAAAGCTATCCCAGCAGAGGAGTATTGCTGCTGCGCGTGCACGTGTGGAAAGCAAAAGGGAAAAAAATTTCGAGCTGCACAGCTACTAGAAGCGTAAGGCGTCGGGGATTTCTCTGACGAGGCGCCTAAACCAGCCGGTCGGTTGCAGGTCAAGATCGGTCTCAATCTGGATGCGCTCCTCTCCTCTGCCCTTCGGTGAAGCATTCAGGGGTTGGCACGGCGCTCGGAACTTCGTTGGAGTGCTCCGTGGCGCTGCAGTCAGCCCGTGTGGAGGCAGCTGACTGACTGCAGTTTTCTCCGCTGCGTTGGGCCCCGGTGAGTTGAGCACATCCGCGTGGGAGCTCCGAGGCAGGCGGGAAACGAAGAAGGGATGCTGCAGAACCTTTTGGGGTTTGACGCGCTGATCTGCGTCCAAGTCCAGCATCCCTTTGATTAAGTTCAGCAAGAGATGCTGGTCAGAGTTGTCAGGTCCTGTGCCCGTCCTCATATAGCGCTCAAGGTCCTGGAGAGACCTGAGCCTCAGGTGTCTCGTTTCTCGGGGCGTGAGCCTTGTCTCATGCCGGAACTCCTCCGGGGACTTAAATCTCCAGTGCTGCTGACTGTGCTCTTCATAGCAGAAATAGAGGCTTGTCTCAAACCCGCGGTCCAGGACGTAGTCAGCTGGCTGGCCCTGAGTTTCTACGATAAACCTGAGGACAGGGGTGGCCAACCCGCGGCTCCCGAGCCGCATGCGGCTCTTTGTCTGGTTTCATGCGGCTCTTACGTTCATACCAATTTTTTTTTTTTTTCCGCTTCGTTTGAGTTCAATACGGCAGCGGTCTCCAACCTTTTTTGCTCCATGGACCGGTTTAATGTCAGAAAATATTTTCACGGACCGGCCTTTCAGGTGTGGCGGATAAATACTACAAAATAAAATAATACAACTAACACTAGTGATGAGTCATGCGCACAAGCATCGGCTCTGAGAGCCGGCTCGCATCAAGTGAGAGCCGACTCCAAGTTTTTTTCCATTCGCTGCTTAGGTTTCACTTTCAGTGCTCAGTCCCAGCTCTGGTTACGACAGAGCTTTGTTATGATTGGCCAGCATGGCGACCAGCATGCGGTATTCATGTGAGAATTAAGGAGTTTGGTTCTGTTCTGTGGATTTGTTTGAAGTTTATTGTTAATTTGTGCAATAAAAAAGTTGAATTGAAATAAACAAATGTAAAAGTGGTTTTGTCACAGAATAAATGCAAAGAATTAGGCAATTATAAGGTCTCTCATAAAAACATTGAAAGCAAAAGGGTTTTCAACACATAAACCATGATTATTATTTTTTTTGCAAAGTTAAGGTAAAATATAGGCTACAAAAGATCCTAAATAAAGAGCCGAACTTCCCATCACTAACTAACACAGACTCTGTGGTATTTAGTAAATATAATAATAAACTTGAATCCACTGTGTACTTGTGTGTAAATTTATTAGCAGCGTCCTCCTGACATAACATCCTCTCTGCCTCCTAACGCTCTCTGGTCGCTATGGTAACGCTTAAACATGCCTTCAAAATGCAGCTTTCTTTTTCTTAGTGGTCACAGCCTCTTCTGTCTCCTCACTGGGAAGAAGCTTTCCAAACACGTCTGTTTTGACTCATTTTGCTCGGTTCATGGGTTTAATATCAGCGTTGATGCGTCACGTGACCGAGACGAGAGCGAGTGAAGAACAGACGGATGGAACGGAGAGCATTCAGTCATTTTTCAAAAAATGTGGCTCTTTGTGGTAACACAGTAAAAAATGCGGCTCTTAGTCTCTGACCGGTTGGCCACCCCTGTGCTAGATGCTTGTGTTGAGTTTTCACTCGTTTACAACTATGACGCTTGTGAAAGCAGAATGGAACTTTTTGGAAGTTTTCTTCAGTGTTTAGCAGTTTTTTAAAACAGTGGTTTCAAAATGTTATTATTTTTCAGTCCTTATTCCTGTTAAGACGTTTTGAATTGTAAAGGTGTTTTTTTTTTTATGTGCATTCATTCATCTTTATTTGCAATATTATTCTTTTTGCACCCCACCCCACCTCACCCCCAACCCCCCTCACCACCACAACCATCCGGCTGAATCTCAACTTAATCAAGGCAAAAGTTTGCAGTCACACCAGAGCCATTCAGATCAAAAAATACATTTATTGGAAAAGGAAACGACCAAAACACAATACATTGACATCGTAGTCTGCCATAGTGGTCGAACAAAAAGAAAAGAAAAGTAAGGAAAAGCCACAAAAATGGACTTGCAGGACCAGCAATGTAAGAATTTCATCGTGGAGTATGACCATCTGTTTTTTAATTGACACGTGACAGTGAGGATAGATGAGTTTTGATTCATCAACAGAAGTAATGGTGCCGTTCTGAAAAGTTATCTTTTTTTCATTTAGGAAAATTTATTTCATACGCCACTTCATGTGTCCCAAAAGTTACAAGCACACACCTCTGTGAGACATGTACACATGGGAGAATACGGGGCAGCATTGTTGCGTAAAAAGCTATCCCAGCAGAGGAGCATTGCTGCTACGCGTGCACGTGTGGAAAGCAAAAGGGAAAATCTCTTCGAGCTGCACAGCTACTAGAAGCGTAAGGCGTCAGGGATTTCTCTGACGAGGCGCCTAAACCAGCCGGTCGGTTGCAGGTCAAGATCGGTCTCAATCTGGATGCGCTCCTCTCCTCTGCCCTTCGGTGAAGCAGGCAGGGGTTGGCACGGCGCTCGGAACTTCGTTGGAGTGCTCCGTGGCGCTGCAGTCAGCCCGTGTGGAGGCAGCTGACTGACTGCAGTTTTCTCCGCTGCGTTGGGCCCCGGTGAGTTGAGCACATCCGCGTGGGAGCTCCGAGGCAGGCGGGAAACGAAGAAGGGATGCTGCAGAACCTTTTGGGGTTTGACGCGCTGATCTGCGTCCAAGTCCAGCATCCCTTTGATTAAGTTCAGCAAGAGATGCTGGTCAGAGTTGTCAGGTCCTGTGCCCGTCCTCATATAGCGCTCAAGGTCCTGGAGAGACCTGAGCCTCGGGCGTCTCGTTTTTTGGGGCGTGAGCCTTGTCTCATGCCGGAACTCCTCCGGGGACTTAAATCTCCAGTGCTGCTGACTGTGCTCTTCATAGCAGAAATAGAGGCTTGTCTCAAACCCGCGGTCCAGGACGTAGTCAGGTGGCTGGCCCTGAGTTTCTACGATAAACCTGAGGACATCATAGTTCATGCTCCCAGGGTAGAGGGGGTACCCTGAAGCCAACTCTACAGCCGTGAGGCCCAGAGACCACATATCAATGGCCTCGTTAAAGGGCATGCGCAGCATCACCTCAGGTGCCCTGTACCACATGGTACCACCGTGTACCACCCCGGAGAGGCCAGGGACAGCTGCCCCCACGTGGAGAGCCAGGCCAAAGTCAATTATTTTTACTCTGAGTGGCCGCTGACGTCGGTCTGCGACCATGACATTTTCCGGTTTGAGGTCCGCGTGCACTATTCCCAAGGACCCCAGCTGGATCAAGGCTGAGGCGAGCTGATGTAAGATCGGCCTGAGCTCTGTGACTGGAAGGGCGGCAAAGCACCTGTCCTTCATGTAGTGGTGGAGGCTTTGGTCGAGGAGTTCAAAGCTCAAACAGACCAGCTCATAGTGGAGGAAATAGCCGTTCCATCTCACTATGTTGGAGGTGTCTGGATCCAGTCGTCGCAGCTTCTTCAGGATGTGGATCTCTTGTTTGGCCTGTCGTTTAGTCTGAGGGTGGCTCTTGTTAACCTTGATGGCCTCTGTCCTGTCGGTAACCACATGACGGCACTGGGCTACGAGTCCAAAGCCGCCCTCTCCGAGGAGATCCTCCACTTTGCGGCAGCAGCCCAGTGTGCTCCCGGGAAAGATCCCAAGATCCAGTGGGTTGGTCTCCAACATCATTTTGGGGTGTGTTTTTCAAGGAATCTTTGAAGGTGTATGACGGGCCGCGCTGTGACGGAGGCAGTTTCAAATGGTCTGGCAGAGTCAGCGACGTAGGCTGTGAGAGACTGTAGACCTTCCATATTGTTAGATTGGCGGACATGGTTAATACTTTAAATGTGCGGGCTCGGAGCAGGATGCGTAAATAATTCCGCGGCTTGGCTCGAGAGTGAGGTGACTGTGTAAAATTTGCAAAGAGAAAGAATCGAACCCGTGAGCTTGTGCTTGTCAGGCATGTGCTTAAGTGGGTGAGCTACACACACAAAACACTTCAAAACTGATGATTTTGGAGTATTTATGGAGAGGACGGGTGGCTATCGCGCGTGACTTGGTAGATGCTTGTGTTGAGTTTTCACTCGTTTACAACTATGACGCTTGTGAAAGCAGAATGGAACTTTTTGGAAGTTTTCTTCAGTGTTTAGCAGTTTTTTAAAACAGTGGTTTCAAAATGTTATTATTTTTCAGTCCTTATTCCTGTTAAGACGTTTTGAGTTGTAAAGGTGTTTTTTTTTTATGTGCATTCATTCATCTTTATTTGCAATATTATTCTTTTTGCACCCCACCCCACCCCAACCCCCCTCACCACCACAACCATCCGGCTGAATCTCAACTTAATCAAGGCAAAAGTTTGCAGTCACACCAGAGCCATTCAGATCAAAAAATACATTTATTGGAAAAGGAAACGACCAAAACACAATACATTGACATCGTAGTCTGCCATAGTGGTCGAACAAAAAGAAAAGAAAAGTAAGGAAAAGCCACAAAAATGGACTTGCAGGACCAGCAATGTAAGAATTTCATCGTGGAGTATGACCATCTGTTTTTTAATTGACACGTGACAGTGAGGATATATGAGTTTTGATTCATCAACAGAAGTAATGGTGCCGTTCTGAAAAGTTATCTTTTTTTCATTTAGGAAAATTTATTTCATACGCCACTTCATGTGTCCCAAAAGTTACAAGCACACACCTCTGTGAGACATGTACACATGGGAGAATACGGGGCAGCATTGTTGCGTAAAAAGCTATCCCAGCAGAGGAGTATTGCTGCTGCGCGTGCACGTGTGGAAAGCAAAAGGGAAAAAAATTTCGAGCTGCACAGCTACTAGAAGCGTAAGGCGTCGGGGATTTCTCTGACGAGGCGCCTAAACCAGCCGGTCGGTTGCAGGTCAAGATCGGTCTCAATCTGGATGCGCTCCTCTCCTCTGCCCTTCGGTGAAGCATTCAGGGGTTGGCACGGCGCTCGGAACTTCGTTGGAGTGCTCCGTGGCGCTGCAGTCAGCCCGTGTGGAGGCAGCTGACTGACTGCAGTTTTCTCCGCTGCGTTGGGCCCCGGTGAGTTGAGCACATCCGCGTGGGAGCTCCGAGGCAGGCGGGAAACGAAGAAGGGATGCTGCAGAACCTTTTGGGGTTTGACGCGCTGATCTGCGTCCAAGTCCAGCATCCCTTTGATTAAGTTCAGCAAGAGATGCTGGTCAGAGTTGTCAGGTCCTGTGCCCGTCCTCATATAGCGCTCAAGGTCCTGGAGAGACCTGAGCCTCAGGTGTCTCGTTTCTCGGGGCGTGAGCCTTGTCTCATGCCGGAACTCCTCCGGGGACTTAAATCTCCAGTGCTGCTGACTGTGCTCTTCATAGCAGAAATAGAGGCTTGTCTCAAACCCGCGGTCCAGGACGTAGTCAGCTGGCTGGCCCTGAGTTTCTACGATAAACCTGAGGACAGGGGTGGCCAACCCGCGGCTCCCGAGCCGCATGCGGCTCTTTGTCTGGTTTCATGCGGCTCTTACGTTCATACCAATTTTTTTTTTTTTTCCGCTTCGTTTGAGTTCAATACGGCAGCGGTCTCCAACCTTTTTTGCTCCATGGACCGGTTTAATGTCAGAAAATATTTTCACGGACCGGCCTTTCAGGTGTGGCGGATAAATACTACAAAATAAAATAATACAACTAACACTAGTGATGAGTCATGCGCACAAGCATCGGCTCTGAGAGCCGGCTCGCATCAAGTGAGAGCCGACTCCAAGTTTTTTTCCATTCGCTGCTTAGGTTTCACTTTCAGTGCTCAGTCCCAGCTCTGGTTACGACAGAGCTTTGTTATGATTGGCCAGCATGGCGACCAGCATGCGGTATTCATGTGAGAATTAAGGAGTTTGGTTCTGTTCTGTGGATTTGTTTGAAGTTTATTGTTAATTTGTGCAATAAAAAAGTTGAATTGAAATAAACAAATGTAAAAGTGGTTTTGTCACAGAATAAATGCAAAGAATTAGGCAATTATAAGGTCTCTCATAAAAACATTGAAAGCAAAAGGGTTTTCAACACATAAACCATGATTATTATTTTTTTTGCAAAGTTAAGGTAAAATATAGGCTACAAAAGATCCTAAATAAAGAGCCGAACTTCCCATCACTAACTAACACAGACTCTGTGGTATTTAGTAAATATAATAATAAACTTGAATCCACTGTGTACTTGTGTGTAAATTTATTAGCAGCGTCCTCCTGACATAACATCCTCTCTGCCTCCTAACGCTCTCTGGTCGCTATGGTAACGCTTAAACATGCCTTCAAAATGCAGCTTTCTTTTTCTTAGTGGTCACAGCCTCTTCTGTCTCCTCACTGGGAAGAAGCTTTCCAAACACGTCTGTTTTGACTCATTTTGCTCGGTTCATGGGTTTAATATCAGCGTTGATGCGTCACGTGACCGAGACGAGAGCGAGTGAAGAACAGACGGATGGAACGGAGAGCATTCAGTCATTTTTCAAAAAATGTGGCTCTTTGTGGTAACACAGTAAAAAATGCGGCTCTTAGTCTCTGACCGGTTGGCCACCCCTGTGCTAGATGCTTGTGTTGAGTTTTCACTCGTTTACAACTATGACGCTTGTGAAAGCAGAATGGAACTTTTTGGAAGTTTTCTTCAGTGTTTAGCAGTTTTTTAAAACAGTGGTTTCAAAATGTTATTATTTTTCAGTCCTTATTCCTGTTAAGACGTTTTGAATTGTAAAGGTGTTTTTTTTTTTATGTGCATTCATTCATCTTTATTTGCAATATTATTCTTTTTGCACCCCACCCCACCTCACCCCCAACCCCCCTCACCACCACAACCATCCGGCTGAATCTCAACTTAATCAAGGCAAAAGTTTGCAGTCACACCAGAGCCATTCAGATCAAAAAATACATTTATTGGAAAAGGAAACGACCAAAACACAATACATTGACATCGTAGTCTGCCATAGTGGTCGAACAAAAAGAAAAGAAAAGTAAGGAAAAGCCACAAAAATGGACTTGCAGGACCAGCAATGTAAGAATTTCATCGTGGAGTATGACCATCTGTTTTTTAATTGACACGTGACAGTGAGGATAGATGAGTTTTGATTCATCAACAGAAGTAATGGTGCCGTTCTGAAAAGTTATCTTTTTTTCATTTAGGAAAATTTATTTCATACGCCACTTCATGTGTCCCAAAAGTTACAAGCACACACCTCTGTGAGACATGTACACATGGGAGAATACGGGGCAGCATTGTTGCGTAAAAAGCTATCCCAGCAGAGGAGCATTGCTGCTACGCGTGCACGTGTGGAAAGCAAAAGGGAAAATCTCTTCGAGCTGCACAGCTACTAGAAGCGTAAGGCGTCGGGGATTTCTCTGACGAGGCGCCTAAACCAGCCGGTCGGTTGCAGGTCAAGATCGGTCTCAATCTGGATGCGCTCCTCTCCTCTGCCCTTCGGTGAAGCCGGCAGGGGTTGGCACGGCGCTCGGAACTTCGTTGGAGTGCTCCGTGGCGCTGCAGTCAGCCCGTGTGGAGGCAGCTGACTGACTGCAGTTTTCTCCGCTGCGTTGGGCCCCGGTGAGTTGAGCACATCCGCGTGGGAGCTCCGAGGCAGGCGGGAAACGAAGAAGGGATGCTGCAGAACCTTTTGGGGTTTGACGCGCTGATCTGCGTCCAAGTCCAGCATCCCTTTGATTAAGTTCAGCAAGAGATGCTGGTCAGAGTTGTCAGGTCCTGTGCCCGTCCTCATATAGCGCTCAAGGTCCTGGAGAGACCTGAGCCTCAGGTGTCTCGTTTCTTGGGGCGTGAGCCTTGTCTCATGCCGGAACTCCTCCGGGGACTTAAATCTCCAGTGCTGCTGACTGTGCTCTTCATAGCAGAAATAGAGGCTTGTCTCAAACCCGCGGTCCAGGACGTAGTCAGGTGGCTGGCCCTGAGTTTCTACGATAAACCTGAGGACATCTTAGTTCATGCTCCCAGGGTAGAGGGGGTACCCTGAAGCCAACTCTACAGCCGTGAGGCCCAGAGACCACATATCAATGGCCTCGTTAAAGGGCATGCGCAGCATCACCTCCGGTGCCCTGTACCACATGGTACCACCGTGTACTACCCCGGAGAGGCCAGGGACAGCTGCCCCCACGTGGAGAGCCAGGCCAAAGTCAATTATTTTTACTCTGAGTGGCCGCTGACGTCGGTCTGCGACCATGACATTTTCCGGTTTGAGGTCCGCGTGCACTATTCCCAAGGACCCCAGCTGGATCAAGGCTGAGGCGAGCTGATGTAAGATCGGCCTGAGCTCTGTGACTGGAAGGGCGGCAAAGCACCTGTCCTTCATGTAGTGGTGGAGGCTTTGGTCGAGGAGTTCAAAGCTCAAACAGACCAGCTCATAGTGGAGGAAATAGCCGTTCCATCTCACTATGTTGGAGGTGTCTGGATCCAGTCGTCGCAGCTTCTTCAGGATGTGGATCTCTTGTTTGGCCTGTCGTTTAGTCTGAGGGTGGCTCTTGTTAACCTTGATGGCCTCTGTCCTGTCGGTAACCACATGACGGCACAGGGCTACGAGTCCAAAGCCGCCCTCTCCGAGGAGATCCTCCACTTTGCGACAGCAGCCCAGTGTGCTCCCGGGAAAGATCCCAAGATCCAGTGGGTTGGTCTCCAACATCATTTTGGGGTGTGTTTTTCAAGGAATCTTTGAAGGTGTATGACGGGCCGCGCTGTGACGGAGGCAGTTTCAAATGGTCTGGCAGAGTCAGCGACGTAGGCTGTGAGAGACTGTAGACCTTCCATATTGTTAGATTGGCGGACATGGTTAATACTTTAAATGTGCGGGCTCGGAGCAGGATGCGTAAATAATTCCGCGGCTTGGCTCGAGAGTGAGGTGACTGTGTAAAATTTGCAAAGAGAAAGAATCGAACTCGTGAGCTTGTGCTTGTCAGGCATGTGCTTAAGTGGGTGAGCTACACACACAAAACACTTCAAAGCTGATGATTTTGGAGTATTTATGGAGAGGACAGGTGGCTATCGCGCGTGTCTTGGTAGATGCTTGTGTTGAGTTTTCACTCGTTTACAACTATGACGCTTGTGAAAGCAGAATGGAACTTTTTGGAAGTTTTCTTCAGTGTTTAGCAGTTTTTTAAAACAGTGGTTTCAAAATGTTATTATTTTTCAGTCCTTATTCCTGTTAAGACGTTTTGAGTTGTAAAGGTGTTTTTTTTTTATGTGCATTCATTCATCTTTATTTGCAATATTATTCTTTTTGCACCCCACCCCACCCCACCCCACTCCACCCCACCCCACCCCACCTCACCCCCAACCCCCCTCACCACCACAACCATCCGGCTGAATCTCAACTTAATCAAGGCAAAAGTTTGCAGTCACACCAGAGCCATTCAGATCAAAAAATACATTTATTGGAAAAGGAAACGACCAAAACACAATACATTGACATCGTAGTCTGCCATAGTGGTCGAACAAAAAGAAAAGAAAAGTAAGGAAAAGCCACAAAAATGGACTTGCAGGACCAGCAATGTAAGAATTTCATCGTGGAGTATGACCATCTGTTTTTTAATTGACACGTGACAGTGAGGATAGATGAGTTTTGATTCATCAACAGAAGTAATGGTGCCGTTCTGAAAAGTTATCTTTTTTTCATTTAGGAAAATTTATTTCATACGCCACTTCATGTGTCCCAAAAGTTACAAGCACACACCTCTGTGAGACATGTACACATGGGAGAATACGGGGCAGCATTGTTGCGTAAAAAGCTATCCCAGCAGAGGAGTATTGCTGCTGCGCGTGCACGTGTGGAAAGCAAAAGGGAAAAAAATTTCGAGCTGCACAGCTACTAGAAGCGTAAGGCGTTGGGGATTTCTCTGACGAGGCGCCTAAACCAGCCGGTCGGTTGCAGGTCAAGATCGGTCTCAATCTGGATGCGCTCCTCTCCTCTGCCCTTCGGTGAAGCAGGCAGGGGTTGGCACGGCGCTCGGAACTTCGTTGGAGTGCTCCGTGGCGCTGCAGTCAGCCCGTGTGGAGGCAGCTGACTGACTGCAGTTTTCTCCGCTGCGTTGGGCCCCGGTGAGTTGAGCACATCCGCGTGGGAGCTCCGAGGCAGGCGGGAAACGAAGAAGGGATGCTGCAGAACCTCTTGGGGTTTGACGCGCTGATCTGCGTCCAAGTCCAGCATCCCTTTGATTAAGTTCAGCAAGAGATGCTGGTCAGAGTTGTCAGGTCCTGTGCCCGTCCTCATATAGCGCTCAAGGTCCTGGAGAGACCTGAGCCTCAGGCATCTCGTTTCTTGGGGCGTGAGCCTTGTCTCATGCCGGAACTCCTCCGGGGACTTAAATCTCCAGTGCTGCTGACTGTGCTCTTCATAGCAGAAATAGAGGCTTGTCTCAAACCCGCGGTCCAGGACGTAGTCAGCTGGCTGGCCCTGAGTTTCTACGATAAACCTGAGGACATCGTAGTTCATGCTCCCAGGGTAGAGGGGGTACCCTGTAGCCAACTCTACAGCCGTGAGGCCCAGAGACCACATATCAATGGCCTCGTTAAAGGGCATGCGCAGCATCACCTCCGGTGCCCTGTACCCCATGGTACCACCGTGTCCTACCCCGGAGAGGCCAGGGACAGCTGCCCCCACGTGGAGAGCCAGGCCAAAGTCAATTATTTTTACTCTGAGTGGCCGCTGACGTCGGTCTGCGACCATGACATTTTCCGGTTTGAGGTCCGCGTGCACTATTCCCAAGGACCCCAGCTGGATCAAGGCTGAGGTGAGCTGATGTAAGACCGGCCTGAGCTGTGTGACTGGAAGGGCGGCAAAGCACCTGTCCTTCATGTAGTGGTGGAGGCTTTGGTCGAGGAGTTCAAAGCTCAAACAGACCAGCTCATAGTGGAGGAAATAGCCGTTCCATCTCACTATGTTGGAGGTGTCTGGATCCAGTCGACGCAGCTTCTTCAGGATGTGGATCTCTTGTTTGGCCTGTCGCTTAGTCTGAGGGTGGCTCTTGTTAACCTTGATGGCCTCTGTCCTGTCGGTAACCACATGACGGCACAGGGCTACGAATCCAAAGCCGCCCTCTCCGAGGAGATTCTCCACTTTGCGACAGCAGCCCAGTGTGCTCCCGGGAAAGATCCCAAGATCCAGTGGGTTGGTGTCCAACATCATTTTGGGGTGTGTTTTTCAAGGAATCTTTGAAGGTGTATGACGGGCCGCGCTGTGACGGAGGCAGTTTCAAATGGTCTGGCAGAGTCAGCGACGTAGGATGTGAGAGACTGTAGACCTTCCATATTGTTAGATTGGTGGACATGGTTAATACTTTAAATTTGCAGGCTCGGAGCAGAATTCTGAGGATTGGCTGGACCTGACGTTTTTCCTGAGACCTGACTCTGACGGCGTTTTTTCTGAGACCTGACTCTGACGCCGTTTTTTCTGAGACCTGACTCTGACGGCGTTTTTTCTGAGACCTGACTGACGGCGTTTTTCCTGAGACCTGACTCTGACGGCGTTTTTTCTGAGACCTGACTCTGACGGCGTTTTTCCTGAGACCTGACTCTGACGGCGTTTTTTCTGAGACCTGACTCTGACGGCGTTTTTCCTGAGACTTGACTCTGACGGCGTTTTTCCTGAGACTTGACTCTGACGGCGTTTTTCCTGAGACCTGACTCTGACGGCGTTTTTCCTGAGACCTGACTCTGACGGCGTTTTTCCTGAGAACTGACTCTGACGGCGTTTTTTTTGAGACCTGACTCTGACGGCGTTTCTTCTGAGACCTGACTCTGACGGCGTTTTTCCTGAGACCTGACGCTGACGGCGTTTTTCCTGAGACCTGACTCTGACGGCGTTTTTCCTGAGACCTGACTCTGACGGCGTTTTTCCTGAGACCTGACTCTGACGGCGTTTTTTCTGAGACCTGACTCTGACGGCGTTTTTCCTGAGACTTGACTCTGACGGCGTTTTTCCTGAGACTTGACTCTGACGGCGTTTTTCCTGAGACCTGACTCTGACGGCGTTTTTCCTGAGAACTGACTCTGACGGCGTTTTTCCTGAGAACTGACTCTGACGGCGTTTCTTCTGAGACCTGACTCTGACGGCGTTTTTCCTGAGACCTGACGCTGACAGCGTTTTTCCTGAGACCTGACTCTGACGGCGTTTTTCCTGAGAACTGACTCTGACGGCGTTTTTTCTGAGACATGACTCTGACGGCGTTTTTTCTGAGAACTGACTCTGACGGCGTTTTGTCTGAGACCTGACTGACGGCGTTTTTTCGGAGACCTGACTGACGGCGTTTTTCCTGAGACCTGACTCTGACGGCGTTTTTTCTGAGACCTGACTCTGACGGCGTTTTTCCTGAGACCTGACTCTGGATAAGATTGGTGGACATGCTTAATACTTTAAATTTGCGGGCTCGGAGCAGGATGCGTAAATAATTCTGAGGATTGGCTTGAGAGTGAGGTGGCCGTGTGAAATTTGCCAAGAGAAAGAATCGAACCCGTGAGCTTCTACTTGTTGGGCATGGGCTTAAGTGGGTGAGCTACACACACAAAGCACTTATAGCCAGAAGATTTTGTAGAATTTATGGAGAGCAACGGGTGGCTATCGCGCGTGTCTTGCTAGATGCTTGTGTTGAGTTTCCACTCGTCTACAACTATGATGCCTGTGAAAGCAGAATGGAACTTTTTGGAAGTTTTCTTCAGTGTTTAGCAGTTTTTTAAAACAGTGGTTTCAAAATGTTATTATTTTTCAGTCCTCATTCTTGTTAAGAGGTTTTGAAGAGTAAAGGTGTTTTTTTTATGTGCATTCATTCGTCTTTATTTGCAATATTATTCTTTTTGCACCCCACCCCACCCCACCCCACCCCACCTCACCCCCAACCCCCCTCACCACCACAACCATCCGGCTGAATCTCAACTTAATCAAGGCAAAAGTTTGCAGTCACACCAGAGCCATTCAGATCAAAAAATACATTTATTGGAAAAGGAAACGACCAAAACACAATACATTGACATCGTAGTCTGCCATAGTGGTCGAACAAAAAGAAAAGAAAAGTAAGGAAAAGCCACAAAAATGGACTTGCAGGACCAGCAATGTAAGAATTTCATCGTGGAGTATGACCATCTGTTTTTTAATTGACACGTGACAGTGAGGATAGATGAGTTTTGATTCATCAACATAAGTAATGGTGCCGTTCTGAAAAGTTATCTTTTTTTCATTTAGGAAAATTTATTTCATACACCACTTCATGTGTCCCAAAAGTTACAAGCACACACCTCTGTGAGACATGTACACATGGGAGAATACGGGGCAACATTGTTGCGTAAAAAGCTATCCCAGCAGAGGAGTATTGCTGCTACGCGTGCACGTGTGGAAAGCAAAAGGGAAAAAAATTTCGAGCTGCACAGCTACTAGAAGCGTAAGGCGTTGGGGATTTCTCTGACGAGGCGCCTAAACCAGCCGGTCGGTTGCAGGTCAAGATCGGTCTCAATCTGGATGCGCTCCTCTCCTCTGCCCTTCGGTGAAGCAGGCAGGGGTTGGCACGGCGCTCGGAACTTCGTTGGAGTGCTCCGTGGCGCTGCAGTCAGCCCGTGTGGAGGCAGCTGACTGACTGCAGTTTTCTCCGCTGCGTTGGGCCCCGGTGAGTTGAGCACATCCGCGTGGGAGCTCCGAGGCAGGCGGGAAACGAAGAAGGGATGCTGCAGAACCTCTTGGGGTTTGACGCGCTGATCTGCGTCCAAGTCCAGCATCCCTTTGATTAAGTTCAGCAAGAGATGCTGGTCAGAGTTGTCAGGTCCTGTGCCCGTCCTCATATAGCGCTCAAGGTCCTGGAGAGACCTGAGCCTCAGGCATCTCGTTTCTTGGGGCGTGAGCCTTGTCTCATGCCGGAACTCCTCCGGGGACTTAAATCTCCAGTGCTGCTGACTGTGCTCTTCATAGCAGAAATAGAGGCTTGTCTCAAACCCGCGGTCCAGGACGTAGTCAGCTGGCTGGCCCTGAGTTTCTACGATAAACCTGAGGACATCGTAGTTCATGCTCCCAGGGTAGAGGGGGTACCCTGTAGCCAACTCTACAGCCGTGAGGCCCAGAGACCACATATCAATGGCCTCGTTAAAGGGCATGCGCAGCATCACCTCCGGTGCCCTGTACCCCATGGTACCACCGTGTCCTACCCCGGAGAGGCCAGGGACAGCTGCCCCCACGTGGAGAGCCAGGCCAAAGTCAATTATTTTTACTCTGAGTGGCCGCTGACGTCGGTCTGCGACCATGACATTTTCCGGTTTGAGGTCCGCGTGCACTATTCCCAAGGACCCCAGCTGGATCAAGGCTGAGGCGAGCTGATGTAAGATCGGCCTGAGCTCTGTGACTGGAAGGGCGGCAAAGCACCTGTCCTTCATGTAGTGGTGGAGGCTTTGGTCGAGGAGTTCAAAGCTCAAACAGACCAGCTCATAGTGGAGGAAATAGCCGTTCCATCTCACTATGTTGGAGGTGTCTGGATCCAGTCGTCGCAGCTTCTTCAGGATGTGGATCTCTTGTTTGGCCTGTCGTTTAGTCTGAGGGTGGCTCTTGTTAACCTTGATGGCCTCTGTCCTGTCGGTAACCACATGACGGCACAGGGCTACGAGTCCAAAGCCGCCCTCTCCGAGGAGATCCTCCACTTTGCGACAGCAGCCCAGTGTGCTCCCGGGAAAGATCCCAAGATCCAGTGGGTTGGTGTCCAACATCATTTTGGGGTGTGTTTTTCAAGGAATCTTTGAAGGTGTATGACGGGCCGCGCTGTGACGGAGGCAGTTTCAAATGGTCTGGCAGAGTCAGCGACGTAGGCTGTGAGAGACTGTAGACCTTCCATATTGTTAGATTGGTGGACATGGTTAATACTTTAAATTTGCAGGCTCGGAGCAGAATTCTGAGGATTGGCTGGACCTGACGTTTTTCCTGAGACCTGACTCTGACGGCGTTTTTTCTGAGACCTGACTCTGACGCCGTTTTTTCTGAGACCTGACTCTGACGGCGTTTTTTCTGAGACCTGACTGACGGCGTTTTTCCTGAGACCTGACTCTGACGGCGTTTTTTCTGAGACCTGACTCTGACGGCGTTTTTCCTGAGACCTGACTCTGACGGCGTTTTTTCTGAGACCTGACTCTGACGGCGTTTTTCCTGAGACTTGACTCTGACGGCGTTTTTCCTGAGACTTGACTCTGACGGCGTTTTTCCTGAGACCTGACTCTGACGGCGTTTTTCCTGAGACCTGACTCTGACGGCGTTTTTCCTGAGAACTGACTCTGACGGCGTTTTTTCTGAGACCTGACGCTGACGGCGTTTTTCCTGAGACCTGACTCTGACGGCGTTTTTCCTGAGACCTGACTCTGACGGCGTTTTTTCTGAGACCTGACTCTGACGGCGTTTTTCCTGAGACTTGACTCTGACGGCGTTTTTCCTGAGACTTGACTCTGACGGCGTTTTTCCTGAGACCTGACTCTGACGGCGTTTTTCCTGAGACCTGACTCTGACGGCGTTTTTCCTGAGACCTGACTCTGACGGCGTTTTTCCTGAGAACTGACTCTGACGGCGTTTTTTTTGAGACCTGACTCTGACGGCGTTTCTTCTGAGACCTGACTCTGACGGCTTTTTTCCTGAGACCTGACGCTGACAGCGTTTTTCCTGAGACCTGACTCTGACGGCGTTTTTCCTGAGAACTGACTCTGACGGCGTTTTTTCTGAGACATGACTCTGACGGCGTTTTTTCTGAGAACTGACTCTGACGGCGTTTTGTCTGAGACCTGACTGACGGCGTTTTTTCGGAGACCTGACTGACGGCGTTTTTCCTGAGACCTGACTCTGACGGCGTTTTTTCTGAGACCTGACTCTGACGGCGTTTTTCCTGAGACCTGACTCTGGATAAGATTGGTGGACATGCTTAATACTTTAAATTTGCGGGCTCGGAGCAGGATGCGTAAATAATTCTGAGGATTGGCTTGAGAGTGAGGTGGCCGTGTGAAATTTGCCAAGAGAAAGAATCGAACCCGTGAGCTTCTACTTGTTGGGCATGGGCTTAAGTGGGTGAGCTACACACACAAAGCACTTATAGCCAGAAGATTTTGTAGAATTTATGGAGAGCAACGGGTGGCTATCGCGCGTGTCTTGCTAGATGCTTGTGTTGAGTTTCCACTCGTCTACAACTATGATGCCTGTGAAAGCAGAATGGAACTTTTTGGAAGTTTTCTTCAGTGTTTAGCAGTTTTTTAAAACAGTGGTTTCAAAATGTTATTATTTTTCAGTCCTCATTCTTGTTAAGAGGTTTTGAAGAGTAAAGGTGTTTTTTTTATGTGCATTCATTCGTCTTTATTTGCAATATTATTCTTTTTGCACCCCACCCCACCCCACCTCACCCCCAACCCCCCTCACCACCACAACCATCCGGCTGAATCTCAACTTAATCAAGGCAAAAGTTTGCAGTCACACCAGAGCCATTCAGATCAAAAAATACATTTATTGGAAAAGGAAACGACCAAAACACAATACATTGACATCGTAGTCTGCCATAGTGGTCGAACAAAAAGAAAAGAAAAGTAAGGAAAAGCCACAAAAATGGACTTGCAGGACCAGCAATGTAAGAATTTCATCGTGGAGTATGACCATCTGTTTTTTAATTGACACGTGACAGTGAGGATAGATGAGTTTTGATTCATCAACAGAAGTAATGGTGCCGTTCTGAAAAGTTATCTTTTTTTCATTTAGGAAAATTTATTTCATACGCCACTTCATGTGTCCCAAAAGTTACAAGCACACACCTCTGTGAGACATGTACACATGGGAGAATACGGGGCAGCATTGTTGCGTAAAAAGCTATCCCAGCAGAGGAGCATTGCTGCTACGCGTGCACGTGTGGAAAGCAAAAGGGAAAATCTCTTCGAGCTGCACAGCTACTAGAAGCGTAAGGCGTCGGGGATTTCTCTGACGAGGCGCCTAAACCAGCCGGTCGGTTGCAGGTCAAGATCGGTCTCAATCTGGATGCGCTCCTCTCCTCTGCCCTTCGGTGAAGCCGGCAGGGGTTGGCACGGCGCTCGGAACTTCGTTGGAGTGCTCCGTGGCGCTGCAGTCAGCCCGTGTGGAGGCAGCTGACTGACTGCAGTTTTCTCCGCTGCGTTGGGCCCCGGTGAGTTGAGCACATCCGCGTGGGAGCTCCGAGGCAGGCGGGAAACGAAGAAGGGATGCTGCAGAACCTTTTGGGGTTTGACGCGCTGATCTGCGTCCAAGTCCAGCATCCCTTTGATTAAGTTCAGCAAGAGATGCTGGTCAGAGTTGTCAGGTCCTGTGCCCGTCCTCATATAGCGCTCAAGGTCCTGGAGAGACCTGAGCCTCAGGTGTCTCGTTTCTTGGGGCGTGAGCCTTGTCTCATGCCGGAACTCCTCCGGGGACTTAAATCTCCAGTGCTGCTGACTGTGCTCTTCATAGCAGAAATAGAGGCTTGTCTCAAACCCGCGGTCCAGGACGTAGTCAGGTGGCTGGCCCTGAGTTTCTACGATAAACCTGACGACATCTTAGTTCATGCTCCCAGGGTAGAGGGGGTACCCTGAAGCCAACTCTACAGCCGTGAGGCCCAGAGACCACATATCAATGGCCTCGTTAAAGGGCATGCGCAGCATCACCTCCGGTGCCCTGTACCACATGGTACCACCGTGTACTACCCCGGAGAGGCCAGGGACAGCTGCCCCCACGTGGAGAGCCAGGCCAAAGTCAATTATTTTTACTCTGAGTGGCCGCTGACGTCGGTCTGCGACCATGACATTTTCCGGTTTGAGGTCCGCGTGCACTATTCCCAAGGACCCCAGCTGGATCAAGGCTGAGGCGAGCTGATGTAAGATCGGCCTGAGCTCTGTGACTGGAAGGGCGGCAAAGCACCTGTCCTTCATGTAGTGGTGGAGGCTTTGGTCGAGGAGTTCAAAGCTCAAACAGACCAGCTCATAGTGGAGGAAATAGCCGTTCCATCTCACTATGTTGGAGGTGTCTGGATCCAGTCGTCGCAGCTTCTTCAGGATGTGGATCTCTTGTTTGGCCTGTCGTTTAGTCTGAGGGTGGCTCTTGTTAACCTTGATGGCCTCTGTCCTGTCGGTAACCACATGACGGCACAGGGCTACGAGTCCAAAGCCGCCCTCTCCGAGGAGATCCTCCACTTTGCGACAGCAGCCCAGTGTGCTCCCGGGAAAGATCCCAAGATCCAGTGGGTTGGTCTCCAACATCATTTTGGGGTGTGTTTTTCAAGGAATCTTTGAAGGTGTATGACGGGCCGCGCTGTGACGGAGGCAGTTTCAAATGGTCTGGCAGAGTCAGCGACGTAGGCTGTGAGAGACTGTAGACCTTCCATATTGTTAGATTGGCGGACATGGTTAATACTTTAAATGTGCGGGCTCGGAGCAGGATGCGTAAATAATTCCGCGGCTTGGCTCGAGAGTGAGGTGACTGTGTAAAATTTGCAAAGAGAAAGAATCGAACTCGTGAGCTTGTGCTTGTCAGGCATGTGCTTAAGTGGGTGAGCTACACACACAAAACACTTCAAAGCTGATGATTTTGGAGTATTTATGGAGAGGACGGGTGGCTATCGCGCGTGTCTTGGTAGATGCTTGTGTTGAGTTTTCACTCGTTTACAACTATGACGCTTGTGAAAGCAGAATGGAACTTTTTGGAAGTTTTCTTCAGTGTTTAGCAGTTTTTTAAAACAGTGGTTTCAAAATGTTATTATTTTTCAGTCCTTATTCCTGTTAAGACGTTTTGAGTTGTAAAGGTGTTTTTTTTTTATGTGCATTCATTCATCTTTATTTGCAATATTATTCTTTTTGCACCCCACCCCACCCCACCCCACTCCACCCCACCCCACCCCACCTCACCCCCAACCCCCCTCACCACCACAACCATCCGGCTGAATCTCAACTTAATCAAGGCAAAAGTTTGCAGTCACACCAGAGCCATTCAGATCAAAAAATACATTTATTGGAAAAGGAAACGACCAAAACACAATACATTGACATCGTAGTCTGCCATAGTGGTCGAACAAAAAGAAAAGAAAAGTAAGGAAAAGCCACAAAAATGGACTTGCAGGACCAGCAATGTAAGAATTTCATCGTGGAGTATGACCATCTGTTTTTTAATTGACACGTGACAGTGAGGATAGATGAGTTTTGATTCATCAACAGAAGTAATGGTGCCGTTCTGAAAAGTTATCTTTTTTTCATTTAGGAAAATTTATTTCATACGCCACTTCATGTGTCCCAAAAGTTACAAGCACACACCTCTGTGAGACATGTACACATGGGAGAATACGGGGCAGCATTGTTGCGTAAAAAGCTATCCCAGCAGAGGAGTATTGCTGCTGCGCGTGCACGTGTGGAAAGCAAAAGGGAAAAAAATTTCGAGCTGCACAGCTACTAGAAGCGTAAGGCGTTGGGGATTTCTCTGACGAGGCGCCTAAACCAGCCGGTCGGTTGCAGGTCAAGATCGGTCTCAATCTGGATGCGCTCCTCTCCTCTGCCCTTCGGTGAAGCAGGCAGGGGTTGGCACGGCGCTCGGAACTTCGTTGGAGTGCTCCGTGGCGCTGCAGTCAGCCCGTGTGGAGGCAGCTGACTGACTGCAGTTTTCTCCGCTGCGTTGGGCCCCGGTGAGTTGAGCACATCCGCGTGGGAGCTCCGAGGCAGGCGGGAAACGAAGAAGGGATGCTGCAGAACCTCTTGGGGTTTGACGCGCTGATCTGCGTCCAAGTCCAGCATCCCTTTGATTAAGTTCAGCAAGAGATGCTGGTCAGAGTTGTCAGGTCCTGTGCCCGTCCTCATATAGCGCTCAAGGTCCTGGAGAGACCTGAGCCTCAGGCATCTCGTTTCTTGGGGCGTGAGCCTTGTCTCATGCCGGAACTCCTCCGGGGACTTAAATCTCCAGTGCTGCTGACTGTGCTCTTCATAGCAGAAATAGAGGCTTGTCTCAAACCCGCGGTCCAGGACGTAGTCAGCTGGCTGGCCCTGAGTTTCTACGATAAACCTGAGGACATCGTAGTTCATGCTCCCAGGGTAGAGGGGGTACCCTGTAGCCAACTCTACAGCCGTGAGGCCCAGAGACCACATATCAATGGCCTCGTTAAAGGGCATGCGCAGCATCACCTCCGGTGCCCTGTACCCCATGGTACCACCGTGTCCTACCCCGGAGAGGCCAGGGACAGCTGCCCCCACGTGGAGAGCCAGGCCAAAGTCAATTATTTTTACTCTGAGTGGCCGCTGACGTCGGTCTGCGACCATGACATTTTCCGGTTTGAGGTCCGCGTGCACTATTCCCAAGGACCCCAGCTGGATCAAGGCTGAGGTGAGCTGATGTAAGACCGGCCTGAGCTGTGTGACTGGAAGGGCGGCAAAGCACCTGTCCTTCATGTAGTGGTGGAGGCTTTGGTCGAGGAGTTCAAAGCTCAAACAGACCAGCTCATAGTGGAGGAAATAGCCGTTCCATCTCACTATGTTGGAGGTGTCTGGATCCAGTCGACGCAGCTTCTTCAGGATGTGGATCTCTTGTTTGGCCTGTCGCTTAGTCTGAGGGTGGCTCTTGTTAACCTTGATGGCCTCTGTCCTGTCGGTAACCACATGACGGCACAGGGCTACGAATCCAAAGCCGCCCTCTCCGAGGAGATTCTCCACTTTGCGACAGCAGCCCAGTGTGCTCCCGGGAAAGATCCCAAGATCCAGTGGGTTGGTGTCCAACATCATTTTGGGGTGTGTTTTTCAAGGAATCTTTGAAGGTGTATGACGGGCCGCGCTGTGACGGAGGCAGTTTCAAATGGTCTGGCAGAGTCAGCGACGTAGGATGTGAGAGACTGTAGACCTTCCATATTGTTAGATTGGTGGACATGGTTAATACTTTAAATTTGCAGGCTCGGAGCAGAATTCTGAGGATTGGCTGGACCTGACGTTTTTCCTGAGACCTGACTCTGACGGCGTTTTTTCTGAGACCTGACTCTGACGCCGTTTTTTCTGAGACCTGACTCTGACGGCGTTTTTTCTGAGACCTGACTGACGGCGTTTTTCCTGAGACCTGACTCTGACGGCGTTTTTTCTGAGACCTGACTCTGACGGCGTTTTTCCTGAGACCTGACTCTGACGGCGTTTTTTCTGAGACCTGACTCTGACGGCGTTTTTCCTGAGACTTGACTCTGACGGCGTTTTTCCTGAGACTTGACTCTGACGGCGTTTTTCCTGAGACCTGACTCTGACGGCGTTTTTCCTGAGACCTGACTCTGACGGCGTTTTTCCTGAGAACTGACTCTGACGGCGTTTTTTTTGAGACCTGACTCTGACGGCGTTTCTTCTGAGACCTGACTCTGACGGCGTTTTTCCTGAGACCTGACGCTGACGGCGTTTTTCCTGAGACCTGACTCTGACGGCGTTTTTCCTGAGACCTGACTCTGACGGCGTTTTTCCTGAGACCTGACTCTGACGGCGTTTTTTCTGAGACCTGACTCTGACGGCGTTTTTCCTGAGACTTGACTCTGACGGCGTTTTTCCTGAGACTTGACTCTGACGGCGTTTTTCCTGAGACCTGACTCTGACGGCGTTTTTCCTGAGACCTGACTCTGACGGCGTTTTTCCTGAGAACTGACTCTGACGGCGTTTTTTCTGAGACATGACTCTGACGGCGTTTTTTCTGAGAACTGACTCTGACGGCGTTTTGTCTGAGACCTGACTGACGGCGTTTTTTCGGAGACCTGACTGACGGCGTTTTTCCTGAGACCTGACTCTGACGGCGTTTTTTCTGAGACCTGACTCTGACGGCGTTTTTCCTGAGACCTGACTCTGGATAAGATTGGTGGACATGCTTAATACTTTAAATTTGCGGGCTCGGAGCAGGATGCGTAAATAATTCTGAGGATTGGCTTGAGAGTGAGGTGGCCGTGTGAAATTTGCCAAGAGAAAGAATCGAACCCGTGAGCTTCTACTTGTTGGGCATGGGCTTAAGTGGGTGAGCTACACACACAAAGCACTTATAGCCAGAAGATTTTGTAGAATTTATGGAGAGCAACGGGTGGCTATCGCGCGTGTCTTGCTAGATGCTTGTGTTGAGTTTCCACTCGTCTACAACTATGATGCCTGTGAAAGCAGAATGGAACTTTTTGGAAGTTTTCTTCAGTGTTTAGCAGTTTTTTAAAACAGTGGTTTCAAAATGTTATTATTTTTCAGTCCTCATTCTTGTTAAGAGGTTTTGAAGAGTAAAGGTGTTTTTTTTATGTGCATTCATTCGTCTTTATTTGCAATATTATTCTTTTTGCACCCCACCCCACCCCACCCCACCCCACCTCACCCCCAACCCCCCTCACCACCACAACCATCCGGCTGAATCTCAACTTAATCAAGGCAAAAGTTTGCAGTCACACCAGAGCCATTCAGATCAAAAAATACATTTATTGGAAAAGGAAACGACCAAAACACAATACATTGACATCGTAGTCTGCCATAGTGGTCGAACAAAAAGAAAAGAAAAGTAAGGAAAAGCCACAAAAATGGACTTGCAGGACCAGCAATGTAAGAATTTCATCGTGGAGTATGACCATCTGTTTTTTAATTGACACGTGACAGTGAGGATAGATGAGTTTTGATTCATCAACAGAAGTAATGGTGCCGTTCTGAAAAGTTATCTTTTTTTCATTTAGGAAAATTTATTTCATACGCCACTTCATGTGTCCCAAAAGTTACAAGCACACACCTCTGTGAGACATGTACACATGGGAGAATACGGGGCAGCATTGTTGCGTAAAAAGCTATCCCAGCAGAGGAGTATTGCTGCTGCGCGTGCACGTGTGGAAAGCAAAAGGGAAAAAAATTTCGAGCTGCACAGCTACTAGAAGCGTAAGGCGTTGGGGATTTCTCTGACGAGGCGCCTAAACCAGCCGGTCGGTTGCAGGTCAAGATCGGTCTCAATCTGGATGCGCTCCTCTCCTCTGCCCTTCGGTGAAGCAGGCAGGGGTTGGCACGGCGCTCGGAACTTCGTTGGAGTGCTCCGTGGCGCTGCAGTCAGCCCGTGTGGAGGCAGCTGACTGACTGCAGTTTTCTCCGCTGCGTTGGGCCCCGGTGAGTTGAGCACATCCGCGTGGGAGCTCCGAGGCAGGCGGGAAACGAAGAAGGGATGCTGCAGAACCTCTTGGGGTTTGACGCGCTGATCTGCGTCCAAGTCCAGCATCCCTTTGATTAAGTTCAGCAAGAGATGCTGGTCAGAGTTGTCAGGTCCTGTGCCCGTCCTCATATAGCGCTCAAGGTCCTGGAGAGACCTGAGCCTCAGGCATCTCGTTTCTTGGGGCGTGAGCCTTGTCTCATGCCGGAACTCCTCCGGGGACTTAAATCTCCAGTGCTGCTGACTGTGCTCTTCATAGCAGAAATAGAGGCTTGTCTCAAACCCGCGGTCCAGGACGTAGTCAGCTGGCTGGCCCTGAGTTTCTACGATAAACCTGAGGACATCGTAGTTCATGCTCCCAGGGTAGAGGGGGTACCCTGTAGCCAACTCTACAGCCGTGAGGCCCAGAGACCACATATCAATGGCCTCGTTAAAGGGCATGCGCAGCATCACCTCCGGTGCCCTGTACCCCATGGTACCACCGTGTCCTACCCCGGAGAGGCCAGGGACAGCTGCCCCCACGTGGAGAGCCAGGCCAAAGTCAATTATTTTTACTCTGAGTGGCCGCTGACGTCGGTCTGCGACCATGACATTTTCCGGTTTGAGGTCCGCGTGCACTATTCCCAAGGACCTCAGCTGGATCAAGGCTGAGGTGAGCTGATGTAAGACCGGCCTGAGCTGTGTGACTGGAAGGGCGGCAAAGCACCTGTCCTTCATGTAGTGGTGGAGGCTTTGGTCGAGGAGTTCAAAGCTCAAACAGACCAGCTCATAGTGGAGGAAATAGCCGTTCCATCTCACTATGTTGGAGGTGTCTGGATCCAGTCGACGCAGCTTCTTCAGGATGTGGATCTCTTGTTTGGCCTGTCGCTTAGTCTGAGGGTGGCTCTTGTTAACCTTGATGGCCTCTGTCCTGTCGGTAACCACATGACGGCACAGGGCTACGAATCCAAAGCCGCCCTCTCCGAGGAGATTCTCCACTTTGCGACAGCAGCCCAGTGTGCTCCCGGGAAAGATCCCAAGATCCAGTGGGTTGGTGTCCAACATCATTTTGGGGTGTGTTTTTCAAGGAATCTTTGAAGGTGTATGACGGGCCGCGCTGTGACGGAGGCAGTTTCAAATGGTCTGGCAGAGTCAGCGACGTAGGATGTGAGAGACTGTAGACCTTCCATATTGTTAGATTGGTGGACATGGTTAATACTTTAAATTTGCAGGCTCGGAGCAGAATTCTGAGGATTGGCTGGACCTGACGTTTTTCCTGAGACCTGACTCTGACGGCGTTTTTTCTGAGACCTGACTCTGACGCCGTTTTTTCTGAGACCTGACTCTGACGGCGTTTTTTCTGAGACCTGACTGACGGCGTTTTTCCTGAGACCTGACTCTGACGGCGTTTTTTCTGAGACCTGACTCTGACGGCGTTTTTCCTGAGACCTGACTCTGACGGCGTTTTTTCTGAGACCTGACTCTGACGGCGTTTTTCCTGAGACTTGACTCTGACGGCGTTTTTCCTGAGACTTGACTCTGACGGCGTTTTTCCTGAGACCTGACTCTGACGGCGTTTTTCCTGAGACCTGACTCTGACGGCGTTTTTCCTGAGAACTGACTCTGACGGCGTTTTTTTTGAGACCTGACTCTGACGGCGTTTCTTCTGAGACCTGACTCTGACGGCGTTTTTCCTGAGACCTGACGCTGACGGCGTTTTTCCTGAGACCTGACTCTGACGGCGTTTTTCCTGAGACCTGACTCTGACGGCGTTTTTCCTGAGACCTGACTCTGACGGCGTTTTTTCTGAGACCTGACTCTGACGGCGTTTTTCCTGAGACTTGACTCTGACGGCGTTTTTCCTGAGACTTGACTCTGACGGCGTTTTTCCTGAGACCTGACTCTGACGGCGTTTTTCCTGAGACCTGACTCTGACGGCGTTTTTCCTGAGAACTGACTCTGACGGCGTTTTTTTTGAGACCTGACTCTGACGGCGTTTCTTCTGAGACCTGACTCTGACGGCGTTTTTCCTGAGACCTGACGCTGACAGCGTTTTTCCTGAGACCTGACTCTGACGGCGTTTTTCCTGAGAACTGACTCTGACGGCGTTTTTTCTGAGACATGACTCTGACGGCGTTTTTTCTGAGAACTGACTCTGACGGCGTTTTGTCTGAGACCTGACTGACGGCGTTTTTTCGGAGACCTGACTGACGGCGTTTTTCCTGAGACCTGACTCTGACGGCGTTTTTTCTGAGACCTGACTCTGACGGCGTTTTTCCTGAGACCTGACTCTGGATAAGATTGGTGGACATGCTTAATACTTTAAATTTGCGGGCTCGGAGCAGGATGCGTAAATAATTCTGAGGATTGGCTTGAGAGTGAGGTGGCCGTGTGAAATTTGCCAAGAGAAAGAATCGAACCCGTGAGCTTCTACTTGTTGGGCATGGGCTTAAGTGGGTGAGCTACACACACAAAGCACTTATAGCCAGAAGATTTTGTAGAATTTATGGAGAGCAACGGGTGGCTATCGCGCGTGTCTTGCTAGATGCTTGTGTTGAGTTTCCACTCGTCTACAACTATGATGCCTGTGAAAGCAGAATGGAACTTTTTGGAAGTTTTCTTCAGTGTTTAGCAGTTTTTTAAAACAGTGGTTTCAAAATGTTATTATTTTTCAGTCCTCATTCTTGTTAAGAGGTTTTGAAGAGTAAAGGTGTTTTTTTTATGTGCATTCATTCGTCTTTATTTGCAATATTATTCTTTTTGCACCCCACCCCACCCCACCCCACCCCACCTCACCCCCAACCCCCCTCACCACCACAACCATCCGGCTGAATCTCAACTTAATCAAGGCAAAAGTTTGCAGTCACACCAGAGCCATTCAGATCAAAAAATACATTTATTGGAAAAGGAAACGACCAAAACACAATACATTGACATCGTAGTCTGCCATAGTGGTCGAACAAAAAGAAAAGAAAAGTAAGGAAAAGCCACAAAAATGGACTTGCAGGACCAGCAATGTAAGAATTTCATCGTGGAGTATGACCATCTGTTTTTTAATTGACACGTGACAGTGAGGATAGATGAGTTTTGATTCATCAACATAAGTAATGGTGCCGTTCTGAAAAGTTATCTTTTTTTCATTTAGGAAAATTTATTTCATACACCACTTCATGTGTCCCAAAAGTTACAAGCACACACCTCTGTGAGACATGTACACATGGGAGAATACGGGGCAACATTGTTGCGTAAAAAGCTATCCCAGCAGAGGAGTATTGCTGCTACGCGTGCACGTGTGGAAAGCAAAAGGGAAAAAAATTTCGAGCTGCACAGCTACTAGAAGCGTAAGGCGTTGGGGATTTCTCTGACGAGGCGCCTAAACCAGCCGGTCGGTTGCAGGTCAAGATCGGTCTCAATCTGGATGCGCTCCTCTCCTCTGCCCTTCGGTGAAGCAGGCAGGGGTTGGCACGGCGCTCGGAACTTCGTTGGAGTGCTCCGTGGCGCTGCAGTCAGCCCGTGTGGAGGCAGCTGACTGACTGCAGTTTTCTCCGCTGCGTTGGGCCCCGGTGAGTTGAGCACATCCGCGTGGGAGCTCCGAGGCAGGCGGGAAACGAAGAAGGGATGCTGCAGAACCTCTTGGGGTTTGACGCGCTGATCTGCGTCCAAGTCCAGCATCCCTTTGATTAAGTTCAGCAAGAGATGCTGGTCAGAGTTGTCAGGTCCTGTGCCCGTCCTCATATAGCGCTCAAGGTCCTGGAGAGACCTGAGCCTCAGGCATCTCGTTTCTTGGGGCGTGAGCCTTGTCTCATGCCGGAACTCCTCCGGGGACTTAAATCTCCAGTGCTGCTGACTGTGCTCTTCATAGCAGAAATAGAGGCTTGTCTCAAACCCGCGGTCCAGGACGTAGTCAGCTGGCTGGCCCTGAGTTTCTACGATAAACCTGAGGACATCGTAGTTCATGCTCCCAGGGTAGAGGGGGTACCCTGTAGCCAACTCTACAGCCGTGAGGCCCAGAGACCACATATCAATGGCCTCGTTAAAGGGCATGCGCAGCATCACCTCCGGTGCCCTGTACCCCATGGTACCACCGTGTCCTACCCCGGAGAGGCCAGGGACAGCTGCCCCCACGTGGAGAGCCAGGCCAAAGTCAATTATTTTTACTCTGAGTGGCCGCTGACGTCGGTCTGCGACCATGACATTTTCCGGTTTGAGGTCCGCGTGCACTATTCCCAAGGACCCCAGCTGGATCAAGGCTGAGGCGAGCTGATGTAAGATCGGCCTGAGCTCTGTGACTGGAAGGGCGGCAAAGCACCTGTCCTTCATGTAGTGGTGGAGGCTTTGGTCGAGGAGTTCAAAGCTCAAACAGACCAGCTCATAGTGGAGGAAATAGCCGTTCCATCTCACTATGTTGGAGGTGTCTGGATCCAGTCGTCGCAGCTTCTTCAGGATGTGGATCTCTTGTTTGGCCTGTCGTTTAGTCTGAGGGTGGCTCTTGTTAACCTTGATGGCCTCTGTCCTGTCGGTAACCACATGACGGCACAGGGCTACGAGTCCAAAGCCGCCCTCTCCGAGGAGATCCTCCACTTTGCGACAGCAGCCCAGTGTGCTCCCGGGAAAGATCCCAAGATCCAGTGGGTTGGTGTCCAACATCATTTTGGGGTGTGTTTTTCAAGGAATCTTTGAAGGTGTATGACGGGCCGCGCTGTGACGGAGGCAGTTTCAAATGGTCTGGCAGAGTCAGCGACGTAGGCTGTGAGAGACTGTAGACCTTCCATATTGTTAGATTGGTGGACATGGTTAATACTTTAAATTTGCAGGCTCGGAGCAGAATTCTGAGGATTGGCTGGACCTGACGTTTTTCCTGAGACCTGACTCTGACGGCGTTTTTTCTGAGACCTGACTCTGACGCCGTTTTTTCTGAGACCTGACTCTGACGGCGTTTTTTCTGAGACCTGACTGACGGCGTTTTTCCTGAGACCTGACTCTGACGGCGTTTTTTCTGAGACCTGACTCTGACGGCGTTTTTCCTGAGACCTGACTCTGACGGCGTTTTTTCTGAGACCTGACTCTGACGGCGTTTTTCCTGAGACTTGACTCTGACGGCGTTTTTCCTGAGACTTGACTCTGACGGCGTTTTTCCTGAGACCTGACTCTGACGGCGTTTTTCCTGAGACCTGACTCTGACGGCGTTTTTCCTGAGAACTGACTCTGACGGCGTTTTTTCTGAGACCTGACGCTGACGGCGTTTTTCCTGAGACCTGACTCTGACGGCGTTTTTCCTGAGACCTGACTCTGACGGCGTTTTTCCTGAGACCTGACTCTGACGGCGTTTTTTCTGAGACCTGACTCTGACGGCGTTTTTCCTGAGACCTGACTCTGACGGCGTTTTTTCTGAGACCTGACTCTGACGGCGTTTTTCCTGAGACTTGACTCTGACGGCGTTTTTCCTGAGACTTGACTCTGACGGCGTTTTTCCTGAGACTTGACTCTGACGGCGTTTTTCCTGAGACCTGACTCTGACGGCGTTTTTCCTGAGACCTGACTCTGACGGCGTTTTTCCTGAGAACTGACTCTGACGGCGTTTTTTCTGAGACCTGACTCTGACGGCGTTTTTCCTGAGACCTGACTCTGACGGCGTTTTTCCTGAGACCTGACTCTGACGGCGTTTTTCCTGAGACCTGACTCTGACGGCGTTTTTCCTGAGACCTGACTCTGACGGCGTTTTTCCTGAGAACTGACTCTGACGGCGTTTTTTTTGAGACCTGACTCTGACGGCGTTTCTTCTGAGACCTGACTCTGACGGCTTTTTTCCTGAGACCTGACGCTGACAGCGTTTTTCCTGAGACCTGACTCTGACGGCGTTTTTCCTGAGAACTGACTCTGACGGCGTTTTTTCTGAGACATGACTCTGACGGCGTTTTTTCTGAGAACTGACTCTGACGGCGTTTTGTCTGAGACCTGACTGACGGCGTTTTTTCGGAGACCTGACTGACGGCGTTTTTCCTGAGACCTGACTCTGACGGCGTTTTTTCTGAGACCTGACTCTGACGGCGTTTTTCCTGAGACCTGACTCTGGATAAGATTGGTGGACATGCTTAATACTTTAAATTTGCGGGCTCGGAGCAGGATGCGTAAATAATTCTGAGGATTGGCTTGAGAGTGAGGTGGCCGTGTGAAATTTGCCAAGAGAAAGAATCGAACCCGTGAGCTTCTACTTGTTGGGCATGGGCTTAAGTGGGTGAGCTACACACACAAAGCACTTATAGCCAGAAGATTTTGTAGAATTTATGGAGAGCAACGGGTGGCTATCGCGCGTGTCTTGGTAGATGCTTGTGTTGAGTTTTCACTCGTTTACAACTATGACGCTTGTGAAAGCAGAATGGAACTTTTTGGAAGTTTTCTTCAGTGTTTAGCAGTTTTTTAAAACAGTGGTTTCAAAATGTTATTATTTTTCAGTCCTCATTCTTGTTAAGAGGTTTTGAAGAGTAAAGGTGTTTTTTTTATGTGCATTCATTCGTCTTTATTTGCAATATTATTCTTTTTGCACCCCACCCCACCCCACCCCACCCCACCTCACCCCCAACCCCCCTCACCACCACAACCATCCGGCTGAATCTCAACTTAATCAAGGCAAAAGTTTGCAGTCACACCAGAGCCATTCAGATCAAAAAATACATTTATTGGAAAAGGAAACGACCAAAACACAATACATTGACATCGTAGTCTGCCATAGTGGTCGAACAAAAAGAAAAGAAAAGTAAGGAAAAGCCACAAAAATGGACTTGCAGGACCAGCAATGTAAGAATTTCATCGTGGAGTATGACCATCTGTTTTTTAATTGACACGTGACAGTGAGGATAGATGAGTTTTGATTCATCAACAGAAGTAATGGTGCCGTTCTGAAAAGTTATCTTTTTTTCATTTAGGAAAATTTATTTCATACGCCACTTCATGTGTCCCAAAAGTTACAAGCACACACCTCTGTGAGACATGTACACATGGGAGAATACGGGGCAGCATTGTTGCGTAAAAAGCTATCCCAGCAGAGGAGCATTGCTGCTACGCGTGCACGTGTGGAAAGCAAAAGGGAAAATCTCTTCGAGCTGCACAGCTACTAGAAGCGTAAGGCGTCGGGGATTTCTCTGACGAGGCGCCTAAACCAGCCGGTCGGTTGCAGGTCAAGATCGGTCTCAATCTGGATGCGCTCCTCTCCTCTGCCCTTCGGTGAAGCCGGCAGGGGTTGGCACGGCGCTCGGAACTTCGTTGGAGTGCTCCGTGGCGCTGCAGTCAGCCCGTGTGGAGGCAGCTGACTGACTGCAGTTTTCTCCGCTGCGTTGGGCCCCGGTGAGTTGAGCACATCCGCGTGGGAGCTCCGAGGCAGGCGGGAAACGAAGAAGGGATGCTGCAGAACCTTTTGGGGTTTGACGCGCTGATCTGCGTCCAAGTCCAGCATCCCTTTGATTAAGTTCAGCAAGAGATGCTGGTCAGAGTTGTCAGGTCCTGTGCCCGTCCTCATATAGCGCTCAAGGTCCTGGAGAGACCTGAGCCTCAGGTGTCTCGTTTCTTGGGGCGTGAGCCTTGTCTCATGCCGGAACTCCTCCGGGGACTTAAATCTCCAGTGCTGCTGACTGTGCTCTTCATAGCAGAAATAGAGGCTTGTCTCAAACCCGCGGTCCAGGACGTAGTCAGGTGGCTGGCCCTGAGTTTCTACGATAAACCTGAGGACATCTTAGTTCATGCTCCCAGGGTAGAGGGGGTACCCTGAAGCCAACTCTACAGCCGTGAGGCCCAGAGACCACATATCAATGGCCTCGTTAAAGGGCATGCGCAGCATCACCTCCGGTGCCCTGTACCACATGGTACCACCGTGTACTACCCCGGAGAGGCCAGGGACAGCTGCCCCCACGTGGAGAGCCAGGCCAAAGTCAATTATTTTTACTCTGAGTGGCCGCTGACGTCGGTCTGCGACCATGACATTTTCCGGTTTGAGGTCCGCGTGCACTATTCCCAAGGACCCCAGCTGGATCAAGGCTGAGGCGAGCTGATGTAAGATCGGCCTGAGCTCTGTGACTGGAAGGGCGGCAAAGCACCTGTCCTTCATGTAGTGGTGGAGGCTTTGGTCGAGGAGTTCAAAGCTCAAACAGACCAGCTCATAGTGGAGGAAATAGCCGTTCCATCTCACTATGTTGGAGGTGTCTGGATCCAGTCGTCGCAGCTTCTTCAGGATGTGGATCTCTTGTTTGGCCTGTCGTTTAGTCTGAGGGTGGCTCTTGTTAACCTTGATGGCCTCTGTCCTGTCGGTAACCACATGACGGCACAGGGCTACGAGTCCAAAGCCGCCCTCTCCGAGGAGATCCTCCACTTTGCGACAGCAGCCCAGTGTGCTCCCGGGAAAGATCCCAAGATCCAGTGGGTTGGTCTCCAACATCATTTTGGGGTGTGTTTTTCAAGGAATCTTTGAAGGTGTATGACGGGCCGCGCTGTGACGGAGGCAGTTTCAAATGGTCTGGCAGAGTCAGCGACGTAGGCTGTGAGAGACTGTAGACCTTCCATATTGTTAGATTGGCGGACATGGTTAATACTTTAAATGTGCGGGCTCGGAGCAGGATGCGTAAATAATTCCGCGGCTTGGCTCGAGAGTGAGGTGACTGTGTAAAATTTGCAAAGAGAAAGAATCGAACTCGTGAGCTTGTGCTTGTCAGGCATGTGCTTAAGTGGGTGAGCTACACACACAAAACACTTCAAAGCTGATGATTTTGGAGTATTTATGGAGAGGACGGGTGGCTATCGCGCGTGTCTTGGTAGATGCTTGTGTTGAGTTTTCACTCGTTTACAACTATGACGCTTGTGAAAGCAGAATGGAACTTTTTGGAAGTTTTCTTCAGTGTTTAGCAGTTTTTTAAAACAGTGGTTTCAAAATGTTATTATTTTTCAGTCCTTATTCCTGTTAAGACGTTTTGAGTTGTAAAGGTGTTTTTTTTTTATGTGCATTCATTCATCTTTATTTGCAATATTATTCTTTTTGCACCCCACCCCACCCCACCCCACTCCACCCCACCCCACCCCACCTCACCCCCAACCCCCCTCACCACCACAACCATCCGGCTGAATCTCAACTTAATCAAGGCAAAAGTTTGCAGTCACACCAGAGCCATTCAGATCAAAAAATACATTTATTGGAAAAGGAAACGACCAAAACACAATACATTGACATCGTAGTCTGCCATAGTGGTCGAACAAAAAGAAAAGAAAAGTAAGGAAAAGCCACAAAAATGGACTTGCAGGACCAGCAATGTAAGAATTTCATCGTGGAGTATGACCATCTGTTTTTTAATTGACACGTGACAGTGAGGATAGATGAGTTTTGATTCATCAACAGAAGTAATGGTGCCGTTCTGAAAAGTTATCTTTTTTTCATTTAGGAAAATTTATTTCATACGCCACTTCATGTGTCCCAAAAGTTACAAGCACACACCTCTGTGAGACATGTACACATGGGAGAATACGGGGCAGCATTGTTGCGTAAAAAGCTATCCCAGCAGAGGAGTATTGCTGCTGCGCGTGCACGTGTGGAAAGCAAAAGGGAAAAAAATTTCGAGCTGCACAGCTACTAGAAGCGTAAGGCGTTGGGGATTTCTCTGACGAGGCGCCTAAACCAGCCGGTCGGTTGCAGGTCAAGATCGGTCTCAATCTGGATGCGCTCCTCTCCTCTGCCCTTCGGTGAAGCAGGCAGGGGTTGGCACGGCGCTCGGAACTTCGTTGGAGTGCTCCGTGGCGCTGCAGTCAGCCCGTGTGGAGGCAGCTGACTGACTGCAGTTTTCTCCGCTGCGTTGGGCCCCGGTGAGTTGAGCACATCCGCGTGGGAGCTCCGAGGCAGGCGGGAAACGAAGAAGGGATGCTGCAGAACCTCTTGGGGTTTGACGCGCTGATCTGCGTCCAAGTCCAGCATCCCTTTGATTAAGTTCAGCAAGAGATGCTGGTCAGAGTTGTCAGGTCCTGTGCCCGTCCTCATATAGCGCTCAAGGTCCTGGAGAGACCTGAGCCTCAGGCATCTCGTTTCTTGGGGCGTGAGCCTTGTCTCATGCCGGAACTCCTCCGGGGACTTAAATCTCCAGTGCTGCTGACTGTGCTCTTCATAGCAGAAATAGAGGCTTGTCTCAAACCCGCGGTCCAGGACGTAGTCAGCTGGCTGGCCCTGAGTTTCTACGATAAACCTGAGGACATCGTAGTTCATGCTCCCAGGGTAGAGGGGGTACCCTGTAGCCAACTCTACAGCCGTGAGGCCCAGAGACCACATATCAATGGCCTCGTTAAAGGGCATGCGCAGCATCACCTCCGGTGCCCTGTACCCCATGGTACCACCGTGTCCTACCCCGGAGAGGCCAGGGACAGCTGCCCCCACGTGGAGAGCCAGGCCAAAGTCAATTATTTTTACTCTGAGTGGCCGCTGACGTCGGTCTGCGACCATGACATTTTCCGGTTTGAGGTCCGCGTGCACTATTCCCAAGGACCCCAGCTGGATCAAGGCTGAGGTGAGCTGATGTAAGACCGGCCTGAGCTGTGTGACTGGAAGGGCGGCAAAGCACCTGTCCTTCATGTAGTGGTGGAGGCTTTGGTCGAGGAGTTCAAAGCTCAAACAGACCAGCTCATAGTGGAGGAAATAGCCGTTCCATCTCACTATGTTGGAGGTGTCTGGATCCAGTCGACGCAGCTTCTTCAGGATGTGGATCTCTTGTTTGGCCTGTCGCTTAGTCTGAGGGTGGCTCTTGTTAACCTTGATGGCCTCTGTCCTGTCGGTAACCACATGACGGCACAGGGCTACGAATCCAAAGCCGCCCTCTCCGAGGAGATTCTCCACTTTGCGACAGCAGCCCAGTGTGCTCCCGGGAAAGATCCCAAGATCCAGTGGGTTGGTGTCCAACATCATTTTGGGGTGTGTTTTTCAAGGAATCTTTGAAGGTGTATGACGGGCCGCGCTGTGACGGAGGCAGTTTCAAATGGTCTGGCAGAGTCAGCGACGTAGGATGTGAGAGACTGTAGACCTTCCATATTGTTAGATTGGTGGACATGGTTAATACTTTAAATTTGCAGGCTCGGAGCAGAATTCTGAGGATTGGCTGGACCTGACGTTTTTCCTGAGACCTGACTCTGACGGCGTTTTTTCTGAGACCTGACTCTGACGCCGTTTTTTCTGAGACCTGACTCTGACGGCGTTTTTTCTGAGACCTGACTGACGGCGTTTTTCCTGAGACCTGACTCTGACGGCGTTTTTTCTGAGACCTGACTCTGACGGCGTTTTTCCTGAGACCTGACTCTGACGGCGTTTTTTCTGAGACCTGACTCTGACGGCGTTTTTCCTGAGACTTGACTCTGACGGCGTTTTTCCTGAGACTTGACTCTGACGGCGTTTTTCCTGAGACCTGACTCTGACGGCGTTTTTCCTGAGACCTGACTCTGACGGCGTTTTTCCTGAGAACTGACTCTGACGGCGTTTTTTTTGAGACCTGACTCTGACGGCGTTTCTTCTGAGACCTGACTCTGACGGCGTTTTTCCTGAGACCTGACGCTGACGGCGTTTTTCCTGAGACCTGACTCTGACGGCGTTTTTCCTGAGACCTGACTCTGACGGCGTTTTTCCTGAGACCTGACTCTGACGGCGTTTTTTCTGAGACCTGACTCTGACGGCGTTTTTCCTGAGACTTGACTCTGACGGCGTTTTTCCTGAGACTTGACTCTGACGGCGTTTTTCCTGAGACCTGACTCTGACGGCGTTTTTCCTGAGACCTGACTCTGACGGCGTTTTTCCTGAGAACTGACTCTGACGGCGTTTTTTTTGAGACCTGACTCTGACGGCGTTTCTTCTGAGACCTGACTCTGACGGCGTTTTTCCTGAGACCTGACGCTGACAGCGTTTTTCCTGAGACCTGACTCTGACGGCGTTTTTCCTGAGAACTGACTCTGACGGCGTTTTTTCTGAGACATGACTCTGACGGCGTTTTTTCTGAGAACTGACTCTGACGGCGTTTTGTCTGAGACCTGACTGACGGCGTTTTTTCGGAGACCTGACTGACGGCGTTTTTCCTGAGACCTGACTCTGACGGCGTTTTTTCTGAGACCTGACTCTGACGGCGTTTTTCCTGAGACCTGACTCTGGATAAGATTGGTGGACATGCTTAATACTTTAAATTTGCGGGCTCGGAGCAGGATGCGTAAATAATTCTGAGGATTGGCTTGAGAGTGAGGTGGCCGTGTGAAATTTGCCAAGAGAAAGAATCGAACCCGTGAGCTTCTACTTGTTGGGCATGGGCTTAAGTGGGTGAGCTACACACACAAAGCACTTATAGCCAGAAGATTTTGTAGAATTTATGGAGAGCAACGGGTGGCTATCGCGCGTGTCTTGCTAGATGCTTGTGTTGAGTTTCCACTCGTCTACAACTATGATGCCTGTGAAAGCAGAATGGAACTTTTTGGAAGTTTTCTTCAGTGTTTAGCAGTTTTTTAAAACAGTGGTTTCAAAATGTTATTATTTTTCAGTCCTCATTCTTGTTAAGAGGTTTTGAAGAGTAAAGGTGTTTTTTTTATGTGCATTCATTCGTCTTTATTTGCAATATTATTCTTTTTGCACCCCACCCCACCCCACCCCACCCCACCTCACCCCCAACCCCCCTCACCACCACAACCATCCGGCTGAATCTCAACTTAATCAAGGCAAAAGTTTGCAGTCACACCAGAGCCATTCAGATCAAAAAATACATTTATTGGAAAAGGAAACGACCAAAACACAATACATTGACATCGTAGTCTGCCATAGTGGTCGAACAAAAAGAAAAGAAAAGTAAGGAAAAGCCACAAAAATGGACTTGCAGGACCAGCAATGTAAGAATTTCATCGTGGAGTATGACCATCTGTTTTTTAATTGACACGTGACAGTGAGGATAGATGAGTTTTGATTCATCAACATAAGTAATGGTGCCGTTCTGAAAAGTTATCTTTTTTTCATTTAGGAAAATTTATTTCATACACCACTTCATGTGTCCCAAAAGTTACAAGCACACACCTCTGTGAGACATGTACACATGGGAGAATACGGGGCAACATTGTTGCGTAAAAAGCTATCCCAGCAGAGGAGTATTGCTGCTACGCGTGCACGTGTGGAAAGCAAAAGGGAAAAAAATTTCGAGCTGCACAGCTACTAGAAGCGTAAGGCGTTGGGGATTTCTCTGACGAGGCGCCTAAACCAGCCGGTCGGTTGCAGGTCAAGATCGGTCTCAATCTGGATGCGCTCCTCTCCTCTGCCCTTCGGTGAAGCAGGCAGGGGTTGGCACGGCGCTCGGAACTTCGTTGGAGTGCTCCGTGGCGCTGCAGTCAGCCCGTGTGGAGGCAGCTGACTGACTGCAGTTTTCTCCGCTGCGTTGGGCCCCGGTGAGTTGAGCACATCCGCGTGGGAGCTCCGAGGCAGGCGGGAAACGAAGAAGGGATGCTGCAGAACCTCTTGGGGTTTGACGCGCTGATCTGCGTCCAAGTCCAGCATCCCTTTGATTAAGTTCAGCAAGAGATGCTGGTCAGAGTTGTCAGGTCCTGTGCCCGTCCTCATATAGCGCTCAAGGTCCTGGAGAGACCTGAGCCTCAGGCATCTCGTTTCTTGGGGCGTGAGCCTTGTCTCATGCCGGAACTCCTCCGGGGACTTAAATCTCCAGTGCTGCTGACTGTGCTCTTCATAGCAGAAATAGAGGCTTGTCTCAAACCCGCGGTCCAGGACGTAGTCAGCTGGCTGGCCCTGAGTTTCTACGATAAACCTGAGGACATCGTAGTTCATGCTCCCAGGGTAGAGGGGGTACCCTGTAGCCAACTCTACAGCCGTGAGGCCCAGAGACCACATATCAATGGCCTCGTTAAAGGGCATGCGCAGCATCACCTCCGGTGCCCTGTACCCCATGGTACCACCGTGTCCTACCCCGGAGAGGCCAGGGACAGCTGCCCCCACGTGGAGAGCCAGGCCAAAGTCAATTATTTTTACTCTGAGTGGCCGCTGACGTCGGTCTGCGACCATGACATTTTCCGGTTTGAGGTCCGCGTGCACTATTCCCAAGGACCCCAGCTGGATCAAGGCTGAGGCGAGCTGATGTAAGATCGGCCTGAGCTCTGTGACTGGAAGGGCGGCAAAGCACCTGTCCTTCATGTAGTGGTGGAGGCTTTGGTCGAGGAGTTCAAAGCTCAAACAGACCAGCTCATAGTGGAGGAAATAGCCGTTCCATCTCACTATGTTGGAGGTGTCTGGATCCAGTCGTCGCAGCTTCTTCAGGATGTGGATCTCTTGTTTGGCCTGTCGTTTAGTCTGAGGGTGGCTCTTGTTAACCTTGATGGCCTCTGTCCTGTCGGTAACCACATGACGGCACAGGGCTACGAGTCCAAAGCCGCCCTCTCCGAGGAGATCCTCCACTTTGCGACAGCAGCCCAGTGTGCTCCCGGGAAAGATCCCAAGATCCAGTGGGTTGGTGTCCAACATCATTTTGGGGTGTGTTTTTCAAGGAATCTTTGAAGGTGTATGACGGGCCGCGCTGTGACGGAGGCAGTTTCAAATGGTCTGGCAGAGTCAGCGACGTAGGCTGTGAGAGACTGTAGACCTTCCATATTGTTAGATTGGTGGACATGGTTAATACTTTAAATTTGCAGGCTCGGAGCAGAATTCTGAGGATTGGCTGGACCTGACGTTTTTCCTGAGACCTGACTCTGACGGCGTTTTTTCTGAGACCTGACTCTGACGCCGTTTTTTCTGAGACCTGACTCTGACGGCGTTTTTTCTGAGACCTGACTGACGGCGTTTTTCCTGAGACCTGACTCTGACGGCGTTTTTTCTGAGACCTGACTCTGACGGCGTTTTTCCTGAGACCTGACTCTGACGGCGTTTTTTCTGAGACCTGACTCTGACGGCGTTTTTCCTGAGACTTGACTCTGACGGCGTTTTTCCTGAGACTTGACTCTGACGGCGTTTTTCCTGAGACCTGACTCTGACGGCGTTTTTCCTGAGACCTGACTCTGACGGCGTTTTTCCTGAGAACTGACTCTGACGGCGTTTTTTCTGAGACCTGACGCTGACGGCGTTTTTCCTGAGACCTGACTCTGACGGCGTTTTTCCTGAGACCTGACTCTGACGGCGTTTTTCCTGAGACCTGACTCTGACGGCGTTTTTTCTGAGACCTGACTCTGACGGCGTTTTTCCTGAGACCTGACTCTGACGGCGTTTTTTCTGAGACCTGACTCTGACGGCGTTTTTCCTGAGACTTGACTCTGACGGCGTTTTTCCTGAGACTTGACTCTGACGGCGTTTTTCCTGAGACTTGACTCTGACGGCGTTTTTCCTGAGACCTGACTCTGACGGCGTTTTTCCTGAGACCTGACTCTGACGGCGTTTTTCCTGAGAACTGACTCTGACGGCGTTTTTTCTGAGACCTGACTCTGACGGCGTTTTTCCTGAGACCTGACTCTGACGGCGTTTTTCCTGAGACCTGACTCTGACGGCGTTTTTCCTGAGACCTGACTCTGACGGCGTTTTTCCTGAGACCTGACTCTGACGGCGTTTTTCCTGAGAACTGACTCTGACGGCGTTTTTTTTGAGACCTGACTCTGACGGCGTTTCTTCTGAGACCTGACTCTGACGGCTTTTTTCCTGAGACCTGACGCTGACAGCGTTTTTCCTGAGACCTGACTCTGACGGCGTTTTTCCTGAGAACTGACTCTGACGGCGTTTTTTCTGAGACATGACTCTGACGGCGTTTTTTCTGAGAACTGACTCTGACGGCGTTTTGTCTGAGACCTGACTGACGGCGTTTTTTCGGAGACCTGACTGACGGCGTTTTTCCTGAGACCTGACTCTGACGGCGTTTTTTCTGAGACCTGACTCTGACGGCGTTTTTCCTGAGACCTGACTCTGGATAAGATTGGTGGACATGCTTAATACTTTAAATTTGCGGGCTCGGAGCAGGATGCGTAAATAATTCTGAGGATTGGCTTGAGAGTGAGGTGGCCGTGTGAAATTTGCCAAGAGAAAGAATCGAACCCGTGAGCTTCTACTTGTTGGGCATGGGCTTAAGTGGGTGAGCTACACACACAAAGCACTTATAGCCAGAAGATTTTGTAGAATTTATGGAGAGCAACGGGTGGCTATCGCGCGTGTCTTGGTAGATGCTTGTGTTGAGTTTTCACTCGTTTACAACTATGACGCTTGTGAAAGCAGAATGGAACTTTTTGGAAGTTTTCTTCAGTGTTTAGCAGTTTTTTAAAACAGTGGTTTCAAAATGTTATTATTTTTCAGTCCTCATTCTTGTTAAGAGGTTTTGAAGAGTAAAGGTGTTTTTTTTATGTGCATTCATTCGTCTTTATTTGCAATATTATTCTTTTTGCACCCCACCCCACCCCACCCCACCCCACCTCACCCCCAACCCCCCTCACCACCACAACCATCCGGCTGAATCTCAACTTAATCAAGGCAAAAGTTTGCAGTCACACCAGAGCCATTCAGATCAAAAAATACATTTATTGGAAAAGGAAACGACCAAAACACAATACATTGACATCGTAGTCTGCCATAGTGGTCGAACAAAAAGAAAAGAAAAGTAAGGAAAAGCCACAAAAATGGACTTGCAGGACCAGCAATGTAAGAATTTCATCGTGGAGTATGACCATCTGTTTTTTAATTGACACGTGACAGTGAGGATAGATGAGTTTTGATTCATCAACAGAAGTAATGGTGCCGTTCTGAAAAGTTATCTTTTTTTCATTTAGGAAAATTTATTTCATACGCCACTTCATGTGTCCCAAAAGTTACAAGCACACACCTCTGTGAGACATGTACACATGGGAGAATACGGGGCAGCATTGTTGCGTAAAAAGCTATCCCAGCAGAGGAGCATTGCTGCTACGCGTGCACGTGTGGAAAGCAAAAGGGAAAATCTCTTCGAGCTGCACAGCTACTAGAAGCGTAAGGCGTCGGGGATTTCTCTGACGAGGCGCCTAAACCAGCCGGTCGGTTGCAGGTCAAGATCGGTCTCAATCTGGATGCGCTCCTCTCCTCTGCCCTTCGGTGAAGCCGGCAGGGGTTGGCACGGCGCTCGGAACTTCGTTGGAGTGCTCCGTGGCGCTGCAGTCAGCCCGTGTGGAGGCAGCTGACTGACTGCAGTTTTCTCCGCTGCGTTGGGCCCCGGTGAGTTGAGCACATCCGCGTGGGAGCTCCGAGGCAGGCGGGAAACGAAGAAGGGATGCTGCAGAACCTTTTGGGGTTTGACGCGCTGATCTGCGTCCAAGTCCAGCATCCCTTTGATTAAGTTCAGCAAGAGATGCTGGTCAGAGTTGTCAGGTCCTGTGCCCGTCCTCATATAGCGCTCAAGGTCCTGGAGAGACCTGAGCCTCAGGTGTCTCGTTTCTTGGGGCGTGAGCCTTGTCTCATGCCGGAACTCCTCCGGGGACTTAAATCTCCAGTGCTGCTGACTGTGCTCTTCATAGCAGAAATAGAGGCTTGTCTCAAACCCGCGGTCCAGGACGTAGTCAGGTGGCTGGCCCTGAGTTTCTACGATAAACCTGAGGACATCTTAGTTCATGCTCCCAGGGTAGAGGGGGTACCCTGAAGCCAACTCTACAGCCGTGAGGCCCAGAGACCACATATCAATGGCCTCGTTAAAGGGCATGCGCAGCATCACCTCCGGTGCCCTGTACCACATGGTACCACCGTGTACTACCCCGGAGAGGCCAGGGACAGCTGCCCCCACGTGGAGAGCCAGGCCAAAGTCAATTATTTTTACTCTGAGTGGCCGCTGACGTCGGTCTGCGACCATGACATTTTCCGGTTTGAGGTCCGCGTGCACTATTCCCAAGGACCCCAGCTGGATCAAGGCTGAGGCGAGCTGATGTAAGATCGGCCTGAGCTCTGTGACTGGAAGGGCGGCAAAGCACCTGTCCTTCATGTAGTGGTGGAGGCTTTGGTCGAGGAGTTCAAAGCTCAAACAGACCAGCTCATAGTGGAGGAAATAGCCGTTCCATCTCACTATGTTGGAGGTGTCTGGATCCAGTCGTCGCAGCTTCTTCAGGATGTGGATCTCTTGTTTGGCCTGTCGTTTAGTCTGAGGGTGGCTCTTGTTAACCTTGATGGCCTCTGTCCTGTCGGTAACCACATGACGGCACAGGGCTACGAGTCCAAAGCCGCCCTCTCCGAGGAGATCCTCCACTTTGCGACAGCAGCCCAGTGTGCTCCCGGGAAAGATCCCAAGATCCAGTGGGTTGGTCTCCAACATCATTTTGGGGTGTGTTTTTCAAGGAATCTTTGAAGGTGTATGACGGGCCGCGCTGTGACGGAGGCAGTTTCAAATGGTCTGGCAGAGTCAGCGACGTAGGCTGTGAGAGACTGTAGACCTTCCATATTGTTAGATTGGCGGACATGGTTAATACTTTAAATGTGCGGGCTCGGAGCAGGATGCGTAAATAATTCCGCGGCTTGGCTCGAGAGTGAGGTGACTGTGTAAAATTTGCAAAGAGAAAGAATCGAACTCGTGAGCTTGTGCTTGTCAGGCATGTGCTTAAGTGGGTGAGCTACACACACAAAACACTTCAAAGCTGATGATTTTGGAGTATTTATGGAGAGGACGGGTGGCTATCGCGCGTGTCTTGGTAGATGCTTGTGTTGAGTTTTCACTCGTTTACAACTATGACGCTTGTGAAAGCAGAATGGAACTTTTTGGAAGTTTTCTTCAGTGTTTAGCAGTTTTTTAAAACAGTGGTTTCAAAATGTTATTATTTTTCAGTCCTTATTCCTGTTAAGACGTTTTGAGTTGTAAAGGTGTTTTTTTTTTATGTGCATTCATTCATCTTTATTTGCAATATTATTCTTTTTGCACCCCACCCCACCCCACCCCACTCCACCCCACCCCACCCCACCTCACCCCCAACCCCCCTCACCACCACAACCATCCGGCTGAATCTCAACTTAATCAAGGCAAAAGTTTGCAGTCACACCAGAGCCATTCAGATCAAAAAATACATTTATTGGAAAAGGAAACGACCAAAACACAATACATTGACATCGTAGTCTGCCATAGTGGTCGAACAAAAAGAAAAGAAAAGTAAGGAAAAGCCACAAAAATGGACTTGCAGGACCAGCAATGTAAGAATTTCATCGTGGAGTATGACCATCTGTTTTTTAATTGACACGTGACAGTGAGGATAGATGAGTTTTGATTCATCAACAGAAGTAATGGTGCCGTTCTGAAAAGTTATCTTTTTTTCATTTAGGAAAATTTATTTCATACGCCACTTCATGTGTCCCAAAAGTTACAAGCACACACCTCTGTGAGACATGTACACATGGGAGAATACGGGGCAGCATTGTTGCGTAAAAAGCTATCCCAGCAGAGGAGTATTGCTGCTGCGCGTGCACGTGTGGAAAGCAAAAGGGAAAAAAATTTCGAGCTGCACAGCTACTAGAAGCGTAAGGCGTTGGGGATTTCTCTGACGAGGCGCCTAAACCAGCCGGTCGGTTGCAGGTCAAGATCGGTCTCAATCTGGATGCGCTCCTCTCCTCTGCCCTTCGGTGAAGCAGGCAGGGGTTGGCACGGCGCTCGGAACTTCGTTGGAGTGCTCCGTGGCGCTGCAGTCAGCCCGTGTGGAGGCAGCTGACTGACTGCAGTTTTCTCCGCTGCGTTGGGCCCCGGTGAGTTGAGCACATCCGCGTGGGAGCTCCGAGGCAGGCGGGAAACGAAGAAGGGATGCTGCAGAACCTCTTGGGGTTTGACGCGCTGATCTGCGTCCAAGTCCAGCATCCCTTTGATTAAGTTCAGCAAGAGATGCTGGTCAGAGTTGTCAGGTCCTGTGCCCGTCCTCATATAGCGCTCAAGGTCCTGGAGAGACCTGAGCCTCAGGCATCTCGTTTCTTGGGGCGTGAGCCTTGTCTCATGCCGGAACTCCTCCGGGGACTTAAATCTCCAGTGCTGCTGACTGTGCTCTTCATAGCAGAAATAGAGGCTTGTCTCAAACCCGCGGTCCAGGACGTAGTCAGCTGGCTGGCCCTGAGTTTCTACGATAAACCTGAGGACATCGTAGTTCATGCTCCCAGGGTAGAGGGGGTACCCTGTAGCCAACTCTACAGCCGTGAGGCCCAGAGACCACATATCAATGGCCTCGTTAAAGGGCATGCGCAGCATCACCTCCGGTGCCCTGTACCCCATGGTACCACCGTGTCCTACCCCGGAGAGGCCAGGGACAGCTGCCCCCACGTGGAGAGCCAGGCCAAAGTCAATTATTTTTACTCTGAGTGGCCGCTGACGTCGGTCTGCGACCATGACATTTTCCGGTTTGAGGTCCGCGTGCACTATTCCCAAGGACCCCAGCTGGATCAAGGCTGAGGTGAGCTGATGTAAGACCGGCCTGAGCTGTGTGACTGGAAGGGCGGCAAAGCACCTGTCCTTCATGTAGTGGTGGAGGCTTTGGTCGAGGAGTTCAAAGCTCAAACAGACCAGCTCATAGTGGAGGAAATAGCCGTTCCATCTCACTATGTTGGAGGTGTCTGGATCCAGTCGACGCAGCTTCTTCAGGATGTGGATCTCTTGTTTGGCCTGTCGCTTAGTCTGAGGGTGGCTCTTGTTAACCTTGATGGCCTCTGTCCTGTCGGTAACCACATGACGGCACAGGGCTACGAATCCAAAGCCGCCCTCTCCGAGGAGATTCTCCACTTTGCGACAGCAGCCCAGTGTGCTCCCGGGAAAGATCCCAAGATCCAGTGGGTTGGTGTCCAACATCATTTTGGGGTGTGTTTTTCAAGGAATCTTTGAAGGTGTATGACGGGCCGCGCTGTGACGGAGGCAGTTTCAAATGGTCTGGCAGAGTCAGCGACGTAGGATGTGAGAGACTGTAGACCTTCCATATTGTTAGATTGGTGGACATGGTTAATACTTTAAATTTGCAGGCTCGGAGCAGAATTCTGAGGATTGGCTGGACCTGACGTTTTTCCTGAGACCTGACTCTGACGGCGTTTTTTCTGAGACCTGACTCTGACGCCGTTTTTTCTGAGACCTGACTCTGACGGCGTTTTTTCTGAGACCTGACTGACGGCGTTTTTCCTGAGACCTGACTCTGACGGCGTTTTTTCTGAGACCTGACTCTGACGGCGTTTTTCCTGAGACCTGACTCTGACGGCGTTTTTTCTGAGACCTGACTCTGACGGCGTTTTTCCTGAGACTTGACTCTGACGGCGTTTTTCCTGAGACTTGACTCTGACGGCGTTTTTCCTGAGACCTGACTCTGACGGCGTTTTTCCTGAGACCTGACTCTGACGGCGTTTTTCCTGAGAACTGACTCTGACGGCGTTTTTTTTGAGACCTGACTCTGACGGCGTTTCTTCTGAGACCTGACTCTGACGGCGTTTTTCCTGAGACCTGACGCTGACGGCGTTTTTCCTGAGACCTGACTCTGACGGCGTTTTTCCTGAGACCTGACTCTGACGGCGTTTTTCCTGAGACCTGACTCTGACGGCGTTTTTTCTGAGACCTGACTCTGACGGCGTTTTTCCTGAGACTTGACTCTGACGGCGTTTTTCCTGAGACTTGACTCTGACGGCGTTTTTCCTGAGACCTGACTCTGACGGCGTTTTTCCTGAGACCTGACTCTGACGGCGTTTTTCCTGAGAACTGACTCTGACGGCGTTTTTTTTGAGACCTGACTCTGACGGCGTTTCTTCTGAGACCTGACTCTGACGGCGTTTTTCCTGAGACCTGACGCTGACAGCGTTTTTCCTGAGACCTGACTCTGACGGCGTTTTTCCTGAGAACTGACTCTGACGGCGTTTTTTCTGAGACATGACTCTGACGGCGTTTTTTCTGAGAACTGACTCTGACGGCGTTTTGTCTGAGACCTGACTGACGGCGTTTTTTCGGAGACCTGACTGACGGCGTTTTTCCTGAGACCTGACTCTGACGGCGTTTTTTCTGAGACCTGACTCTGACGGCGTTTTTCCTGAGACCTGACTCTGGATAAGATTGGTGGACATGCTTAATACTTTAAATTTGCGGGCTCGGAGCAGGATGCGTAAATAATTCTGAGGATTGGCTTGAGAGTGAGGTGGCCGTGTGAAATTTGCCAAGAGAAAGAATCGAACCCGTGAGCTTCTACTTGTTGGGCATGGGCTTAAGTGGGTGAGCTACACACACAAAGCACTTATAGCCAGAAGATTTTGTAGAATTTATGGAGAGCAACGGGTGGCTATCGCGCGTGTCTTGCTAGATGCTTGTGTTGAGTTTCCACTCGTCTACAACTATGATGCCTGTGAAAGCAGAATGGAACTTTTTGGAAGTTTTCTTCAGTGTTTAGCAGTTTTTTAAAACAGTGGTTTCAAAATGTTATTATTTTTCAGTCCTCATTCTTGTTAAGAGGTTTTGAAGAGTAAAGGTGTTTTTTTTATGTGCATTCATTCGTCTTTATTTGCAATATTATTCTTTTTGCACCCCACCCCACCCCACCCCACCCCACCTCACCCCCAACCCCCCTCACCACCACAACCATCCGGCTGAATCTCAACTTAATCAAGGCAAAAGTTTGCAGTCACACCAGAGCCATTCAGATCAAAAAATACATTTATTGGAAAAGGAAACGACCAAAACACAATACATTGACATCGTAGTCTGCCATAGTGGTCGAACAAAAAGAAAAGAAAAGTAAGGAAAAGCCACAAAAATGGACTTGCAGGACCAGCAATGTAAGAATTTCATCGTGGAGTATGACCATCTGTTTTTTAATTGACACGTGACAGTGAGGATAGATGAGTTTTGATTCATCAACATAAGTAATGGTGCCGTTCTGAAAAGTTATCTTTTTTTCATTTAGGAAAATTTATTTCATACACCACTTCATGTGTCCCAAAAGTTACAAGCACACACCTCTGTGAGACATGTACACATGGGAGAATACGGGGCAACATTGTTGCGTAAAAAGCTATCCCAGCAGAGGAGTATTGCTGCTACGCGTGCACGTGTGGAAAGCAAAAGGGAAAAAAATTTCGAGCTGCACAGCTACTAGAAGCGTAAGGCGTTGGGGATTTCTCTGACGAGGCGCCTAAACCAGCCGGTCGGTTGCAGGTCAAGATCGGTCTCAATCTGGATGCGCTCCTCTCCTCTGCCCTTCGGTGAAGCAGGCAGGGGTTGGCACGGCGCTCGGAACTTCGTTGGAGTGCTCCGTGGCGCTGCAGTCAGCCCGTGTGGAGGCAGCTGACTGACTGCAGTTTTCTCCGCTGCGTTGGGCCCCGGTGAGTTGAGCACATCCGCGTGGGAGCTCCGAGGCAGGCGGGAAACGAAGAAGGGATGCTGCAGAACCTCTTGGGGTTTGACGCGCTGATCTGCGTCCAAGTCCAGCATCCCTTTGATTAAGTTCAGCAAGAGATGCTGGTCAGAGTTGTCAGGTCCTGTGCCCGTCCTCATATAGCGCTCAAGGTCCTGGAGAGACCTGAGCCTCAGGCATCTCGTTTCTTGGGGCGTGAGCCTTGTCTCATGCCGGAACTCCTCCGGGGACTTAAATCTCCAGTGCTGCTGACTGTGCTCTTCATAGCAGAAATAGAGGCTTGTCTCAAACCCGCGGTCCAGGACGTAGTCAGCTGGCTGGCCCTGAGTTTCTACGATAAACCTGAGGACATCGTAGTTCATGCTCCCAGGGTAGAGGGGGTACCCTGTAGCCAACTCTACAGCCGTGAGGCCCAGAGACCACATATCAATGGCCTCGTTAAAGGGCATGCGCAGCATCACCTCCGGTGCCCTGTACCCCATGGTACCACCGTGTCCTACCCCGGAGAGGCCAGGGACAGCTGCCCCCACGTGGAGAGCCAGGCCAAAGTCAATTATTTTTACTCTGAGTGGCCGCTGACGTCGGTCTGCGACCATGACATTTTCCGGTTTGAGGTCCGCGTGCACTATTCCCAAGGACCCCAGCTGGATCAAGGCTGAGGCGAGCTGATGTAAGATCGGCCTGAGCTCTGTGACTGGAAGGGCGGCAAAGCACCTGTCCTTCATGTAGTGGTGGAGGCTTTGGTCGAGGAGTTCAAAGCTCAAACAGACCAGCTCATAGTGGAGGAAATAGCCGTTCCATCTCACTATGTTGGAGGTGTCTGGATCCAGTCGTCGCAGCTTCTTCAGGATGTGGATCTCTTGTTTGGCCTGTCGTTTAGTCTGAGGGTGGCTCTTGTTAACCTTGATGGCCTCTGTCCTGTCGGTAACCACATGACGGCACAGGGCTACGAGTCCAAAGCCGCCCTCTCCGAGGAGATCCTCCACTTTGCGACAGCAGCCCAGTGTGCTCCCGGGAAAGATCCCAAGATCCAGTGGGTTGGTGTCCAACATCATTTTGGGGTGTGTTTTTCAAGGAATCTTTGAAGGTGTATGACGGGCCGCGCTGTGACGGAGGCAGTTTCAAATGGTCTGGCAGAGTCAGCGACGTAGGCTGTGAGAGACTGTAGACCTTCCATATTGTTAGATTGGTGGACATGGTTAATACTTTAAATTTGCAGGCTCGGAGCAGAATTCTGAGGATTGGCTGGACCTGACGTTTTTCCTGAGACCTGACTCTGACGGCGTTTTTTCTGAGACCTGACTCTGACGCCGTTTTTTCTGAGACCTGACTCTGACGGCGTTTTTTCTGAGACCTGACTGACGGCGTTTTTCCTGAGACCTGACTCTGACGGCGTTTTTTCTGAGACCTGACTCTGACGGCGTTTTTCCTGAGACCTGACTCTGACGGCGTTTTTTCTGAGACCTGACTCTGACGGCGTTTTTCCTGAGACTTGACTCTGACGGCGTTTTTCCTGAGACTTGACTCTGACGGCGTTTTTCCTGAGACCTGACTCTGACGGCGTTTTTCCTGAGACCTGACTCTGACGGCGTTTTTCCTGAGAACTGACTCTGACGGCGTTTTTTCTGAGACCTGACGCTGACGGCGTTTTTCCTGAGACCTGACTCTGACGGCGTTTTTCCTGAGACCTGACTCTGACGGCGTTTTTCCTGAGACCTGACTCTGACGGCGTTTTTTCTGAGACCTGACTCTGACGGCGTTTTTCCTGAGACCTGACTCTGACGGCGTTTTTTCTGAGACCTGACTCTGACGGCGTTTTTCCTGAGACTTGACTCTGACGGCGTTTTTCCTGAGACTTGACTCTGACGGCGTTTTTCCTGAGACCTGACTCTGACGGCGTTTTTCCTGAGACCTGACTCTGACGGCGTTTTTCCTGAGAACTGACTCTGACGGCGTTTTTTTTGAGACCTGACTCTGACGGCGTTTCTTCTGAGACCTGACTCTGACGGCGTTTTTCCTGAGACCTGACGCTGACAGCGTTTTTCCTGAGACCTGACTCTGACGGCGTTTTTCCTGAGAACTGACTCTGACGGCGTTTTTTCTGAGACATGACTCTGACGGCGTTTTTTCTGAGAACTGACTCTGACGGCGTTTTGTCTGAGACCTGACTGACGGCGTTTTTTCGGAGACCTGACTGACGGCGTTTTTCCTGAGACCTGACTCTGACGGCGTTTTTTCTGAGACCTGACTCTGACGGCGTTTTTCCTGAGACCTGACTCTGGATAAGATTGGTGGACATGCTTAATACTTTAAATTTGCGGGCTCGGAGCAGGATGCGTAAATAATTCTGAGGATTGGCTTGAGAGTGAGGTGGCCGTGTGAAATTTGCCAAGAGAAAGAATCGAACCCGTGAGCTTCTACTTGTTGGGCATGGGCTTAAGTGGGTGAGCTACACACACAAAGCACTTATAGCCAGAAGATTTTGTAGAATTTATGGAGAGCAACGGGTGGCTATCGCGCGTGTCTTGCTAGATGCTTGTGTTGAGTTTCCACTCGTCTACAACTATGATGCCTGTGAAAGCAGAATGGAACTTTTTGGAAGTTTTCTTCAGTGTTTAGCAGTTTTTTAAAACAGTGGTTTCAAAATGTTATTATTTTTCAGTCCTCATTCTTGTTAAGAGGTTTTGAAGAGTAAAGGTGTTTTTTTTATGTGCATTCATTCGTCTTTATTTGCAATATTATTCTTTTTGCACCCCACCCCACCCCACCCCACCCCACCCCACCTCACCCCCAACCCCCCTCACCACCACAACCATCCGGCTGAATCTCAACTTAATCAAGGCAAAAGTTTGCAGTCACACCAGAGCCATTCAGATCAAAAAATACATTTATTGGAAAAGGAAACGACCAAAACACAATACATTGACATCGTAGTCTGCCATAGTGGTCGAACAAAAAGAAAAGAAAAGTAAGGAAAAGCCACAAAAATGGACTTGCAGGACCAGCAATGTAAGAATTTCATCGTGGAGTATGACCATCTGTTTTTTAATTGACACGTGACAGTGAGGATAGATGAGTTTTGATTCATCAACATAAGTAATGGTGCCGTTCTGAAAAGTTATCTTTTTTTCATTTAGGAAAATTTATTTCATACACCACTTCATGTGTCCCAAAAGTTACAAGCACACACCTCTGTGAGACATGTACACATGGGAGAATACGGGGCAACATTGTTGCGTAAAAAGCTATCCCAGCAGAGGAGTATTGCTGCTACGCGTGCACGTGTGGAAAGCAAAAGGGAAAAAAATTTCGAGCTGCACAGCTACTAGAAGCGTAAGGCGTTGGGGATTTCTCTGACGAGGCGCCTAAACCAGCCGGTCGGTTGCAGGTCAAGATCGGTCTCAATCTGGATGCGCTCCTCTCCTCTGCCCTTCGGTGAAGCAGGCAGGGGTTGGCACGGCGCTCGGAACTTCGTTGGAGTGCTCCGTGGCGCTGCAGTCAGCCCGTGTGGAGGCAGCTGACTGACTGCAGTTTTCTCCGCTGCGTTGGGCCCCGGTGAGTTGAGCACATCCGCGTGGGAGCTCCGAGGCAGGCGGGAAACGAAGAAGGGATGCTGCAGAACCTCTTGGGGTTTGACGCGCTGATCTGCGTCCAAGTCCAGCATCCCTTTGATTAAGTTCAGCAAGAGATGCTGGTCAGAGTTGTCAGGTCCTGTGCCCGTCCTCATATAGCGCTCAAGGTCCTGGAGAGACCTGAGCCTCAGGCATCTCGTTTCTTGGGGCGTGAGCCTTGTCTCATGCCGGAACTCCTCCGGGGACTTAAATCTCCAGTGCTGCTGACTGTGCTCTTCATAGCAGAAATAGAGGCTTGTCTCAAACCCGCGGTCCAGGACGTAGTCAGCTGGCTGGCCCTGAGTTTCTACGATAAACCTGAGGACATCGTAGTTCATGCTCCCAGGGTAGAGGGGGTACCCTGTAGCCAACTCTACAGCCGTGAGGCCCAGAGACCACATATCAATGGCCTCGTTAAAGGGCATGCGCAGCATCACCTCCGGTGCCCTGTACCCCATGGTACCACCGTGTCCTACCCCGGAGAGGCCAGGGACAGCTGCCCCCACGTGGAGAGCCAGGCCAAAGTCAATTATTTTTACTCTGAGTGGCCGCTGACGTCGGTCTGCGACCATGACATTTTCCGGTTTGAGGTCCGCGTGCACTATTCCCAAGGACCCCAGCTGGATCAAGGCTGAGGCGAGCTGATGTAAGATCGGCCTGAGCTCTGTGACTGGAAGGGCGGCAAAGCACCTGTCCTTCATGTAGTGGTGGAGGCTTTGGTCGAGGAGTTCAAAGCTCAAACAGACCAGCTCATAGTGGAGGAAATAGCCGTTCCATCTCACTATGTTGGAGGTGTCTGGATCCAGTCGTCGCAGCTTCTTCAGGATGTGGATCTCTTGTTTGGCCTGTCGTTTAGTCTGAGGGTGGCTCTTGTTAACCTTGATGGCCTCTGTCCTGTCGGTAACCACATGACGGCACAGGGCTACGAGTCCAAAGCCGCCCTCTCCGAGGAGATCCTCCACTTTGCGACAGCAGCCCAGTGTGCTCCCGGGAAAGATCCCAAGATCCAGTGGGTTGGTGTCCAACATCATTTTGGGGTGTGTTTTTCAAGGAATCTTTGAAGGTGTATGACGGGCCGCGCTGTGACGGAGGCAGTTTCAAATGGTCTGGCAGAGTCAGCGACGTAGGCTGTGAGAGACTGTAGACCTTCCATATTGTTAGATTGGTGGACATGGTTAATACTTTAAATTTGCAGGCTCGGAGCAGAATTCTGAGGATTGGCTGGACCTGACGTTTTTCCTGAGACCTGACTCTGACGGCGTTTTTTCTGAGACCTGACTCTGACGCCGTTTTTTCTGAGACCTGACTCTGACGGCGTTTTTTCTGAGACCTGACTGACGGCGTTTTTCCTGAGACCTGACTCTGACGGCGTTTTTTCTGAGACCTGACTCTGACGGCGTTTTTCCTGAGACCTGACTCTGACGGCGTTTTTTCTGAGACCTGACTCTGACGGCGTTTTTCCTGAGACTTGACTCTGACGGCGTTTTTCCTGAGACTTGACTCTGACGGCGTTTTTCCTGAGACCTGACTCTGACGGCGTTTTTCCTGAGACCTGACTCTGACGGCGTTTTTCCTGAGAACTGACTCTGACGGCGTTTTTTCTGAGACCTGACTCTGACGGCGTTTTTCCTGAGACCTGACTCTGACGGCGTTTTTCCTGAGACCTGACTCTGACGGCGTTTTTCCTGAGACCTGACTCTGACGGCGTTTTTTCTGAGACCTGACTCTGACGGCGTTTTTCCTGAGACTTGACTCTGACGGCGTTTTTCCTGAGACTTGACTCTGACGGCGTTTTTCCTGAGACCTGACTCTGACGGCGTTTTTCCTGAGACCTGACTCTGACGGCGTTTTTCCTGAGACCTGACTCTGACGGCGTTTTTCCTGAGAACTGACTCTGACGGCGTTTTTTTTGAGACCTGACTCTGACGGCGTTTCTTCTGAGACCTGACTCTGACGGCGTTTTTCCTGAGACCTGACGCTGACAGCGTTTTTCCTGAGACCTGACTCTGACGGCGTTTTTCCTGAGAACTGACTCTGACGGCGTTTTTTCTGAGACATGACTCTGACGGCGTTTTTTCTGAGAACTGACTCTGACGGCGTTTTGTCTGAGACCTGACTGACGGCGTTTTTTCGGAGACCTGACTGACGGCGTTTTTCCTGAGACCTGACTCTGACGGCGTTTTTTCTGAGACCTGACTCTGACGGCGTTTTTCCTGAGACCTGACTCTGGATAAGATTGGTGGACATGCTTAATACTTTAAATTTGCGGGCTCGGAGCAGGATGCGTAAATAATTCTGAGGATTGGCTTGAGAGTGAGGTGGCCGTGTGAAATTTGCCAAGAGAAAGAATCGAACCCGTGAGCTTCTACTTGTTGGGCATGGGCTTAAGTGGGTGAGCTACACACACAAAGCACTTATAGCCAGAAGATTTTGTAGAATTTATGGAGAGCAACGGGTGGCTATCGCGCGTGTCTTGCTAGATGCTTGTGTTGAGTTTCCACTCGTCTACAACTATGATGCCTGTGAAAGCAGAATGGAACTTTTTGGAAGTTTTCTTCAGTGTTTAGCAGTTTTTTAAAACAGTGGTTTCAAAATGTTATTATTTTTCAGTCCTCATTCTTGTTAAGAGGTTTTGAAGAGTAAAGGTGTTTTTTTTATGTGCATTCATTCGTCTTTATTTGCAATATTATTCTTTTTGCACCCCACCCCACCCCACCCCACCCCACCTCACCCCCAACCCCCCTCACCACCACAACCATCCGGCTGAATCTCAACTTAATCAAGGCAAAAGTTTGCAGTCACACCAGAGCCATTCAGATCAAAAAATACATTTATTGGAAAAGGAAACGACCAAAACACAATACATTGACATCGTAGTCTGCCATAGTGGTCGAACAAAAAGAAAAGAAAAGTAAGGAAAAGCCACAAAAATGGACTTGCAGGACCAGCAATGTAAGAATTTCATCGTGGAGTATGACCATCTGTTTTTTAATTGACACGTGACAGTGAGGATAGATGAGTTTTGATTCATCAACATAAGTAATGGTGCCGTTCTGAAAAGTTATCTTTTTTTCATTTAGGAAAATTTATTTCATACGCCACTTCATGTGTCCCAAAAGTTACAAGCACACACCTCTGTGAGACATGTACACATGGGAGAATACGGGGCAGCATTGTTGCGTAAAAAGCTATCCCAGCAGAGGAGCATTGCTGCTACGCGTGCACGTGTGGAAAGCAAAAGGGAAAATCTCTTCGAGCTGCACAGCTACTAGAAGCGTAAGGCGTCGGGGATTTCTCTGACGAGGCGCCTAAACCAGCCGGTCGGTTGCAGGTCAAGATCGGTCTCAATCTGGATGCGCTCCTCTCCTCTGCCCTTCGGTGAAGCCGGCAGGGGTTGGCACGGCGCTCGGAACTTCGTTGGAGTGCTCCGTGGCGCTGCAGTCAGCCCGTGTGGAGGCAGCTGACTGACTGCAGTTTTCTCCGCTGCGTTGGGCCCCGGTGAGTTGAGCACATCCGCGTGGGAGCTCCGAGGCAGGCGGGAAACGAAGAAGGGATGCTGCAGAACCTTTTGGGGTTTGACGCGCTGATCTGCGTCCAAGTCCAGCATCCCTTTGATTAAGTTCAGCAAGAGATGCTGGTCAGAGTTGTCAGGTCCTGTGCCCGTCCTCATATAGCGCTCAAGGTCCTGGAGAGACCTGAGCCTCAGGTGTCTCGTTTCTTGGGGCGTGAGCCTTGTCTCATGCCGGAACTCCTCCGGGGACTTAAATCTCCAGTGCTGCTGACTGTGCTCTTCATAGCAGAAATAGAGGCTTGTCTCAAACCCGCGGTCCAGGACGTAGTCAGGTGGCTGGCCCTGAGTTTCTACGATAAACCTGAGGACATCTTAGTTCATGCTCCCAGGGTAGAGGGGGTACCCTGAAGCCAACTCTACAGCCGTGAGGCCCAGAGACCACATATCAATGGCCTCGTTAAAGGGCATGCGCAGCATCACCTCCGGTGCCCTGTACCACATGGTACCACCGTGTACTACCCCGGAGAGGCCAGGGACAGCTGCCCCCACGTGGAGAGCCAGGCCAAAGTCAATTATTTTTACTCTGAGTGGCCGCTGACGTCGGTCTGCGACCATGACATTTTCCGGTTTGAGGTCCGCGTGCACTATTCCCAAGGACCCCAGCTGGATCAAGGCTGAGGCGAGCTGATGTAAGATCGGCCTGAGCTCTGTGACTGGAAGGGCGGCAAAGCACCTGTCCTTCATGTAGTGGTGGAGGCTTTGGTCGAGGAGTTCAAAGCTCAAACAGACCAGCTCATAGTGGAGGAAATAGCCGTTCCATCTCACTATGTTGGAGGTGTCTGGATCCAGTCGTCGCAGCTTCTTCAGGATGTGGATCTCTTGTTTGGCCTGTCGTTTAGTCTGAGGGTGGCTCTTGTTAACCTTGATGGCCTCTGTCCTGTCGGTAACCACATGACGGCACAGGGCTACGAGTCCAAAGCCGCCCTCTCCGAGGAGATCCTCCACTTTGCGACAGCAGCCCAGTGTGCTCCCGGGAAAGATCCCAAGATCCAGTGGGTTGGTCTCCAACATCATTTTGGGGTGTGTTTTTCAAGGAATCTTTGAAGGTGTATGACGGGCCGCGCTGTGACGGAGGCAGTTTCAAATGGTCTGGCAGAGTCAGCGACGTAGGCTGTGAGAGACTGTAGACCTTCCATATTGTTAGATTGGCGGACATGGTTAATACTTTAAATGTGCGGGCTCGGAGCAGGATGCGTAAATAATTCCGCGGCTTGGCTCGAGAGTGAGGTGACTGTGTAAAATTTGCAAAGAGAAAGAATCGAACTCGTGAGCTTGTGCTTGTCAGGCATGTGCTTAAGTGGGTGAGCTACACACACAAAACACTTCAAAGCTGATGATTTTGGAGTATTTATGGAGAGGACGGGTGGCTATCGCGCGTGTCTTGGTAGATGCTTGTGTTGAGTTTTCACTCGTTTACAACTATGACGCTTGTGAAAGCAGAATGGAACTTTTTGGAAGTTTTCTTCAGTGTTTAGCAGTTTTTTAAAACAGTGGTTTCAAAATGTTATTATTTTTCAGTCCTTATTCCTGTTAAGACGTTTTGAGTTGTAAAGGTGTTTTTTTTTTATGTGCATTCATTCATCTTTATTTGCAATATTATTCTTTTTGCACCCCACCCCACCCCACCCCACTCCACCCCACCCCACCCCACCTCACCCCCAACCCCCCTCACCACCACAACCATCCGGCTGAATCTCAACTTAATCAAGGCAAAAGTTTGCAGTCACACCAGAGCCATTCAGATCAAAAAATACATTTATTGGAAAAGGAAACGACCAAAACACAATACATTGACATCGTAGTCTGCCATAGTGGTCGAACAAAAAGAAAAGAAAAGTAAGGAAAAGCCACAAAAATGGACTTGCAGGACCAGCAATGTAAGAATTTCATCGTGGAGTATGACCATCTGTTTTTTAATTGACACGTGACAGTGAGGATAGATGAGTTTTGATTCATCAACAGAAGTAATGGTGCCGTTCTGAAAAGTTATCTTTTTTTCATTTAGGAAAATTTATTTCATACGCCACTTCATGTGTCCCAAAAGTTACAAGCACACACCTCTGTGAGACATGTACACATGGGAGAATACGGGGCAGCATTGTTGCGTAAAAAGCTATCCCAGCAGAGGAGTATTGCTGCTGCGCGTGCACGTGTGGAAAGCAAAAGGGAAAAAAATTTCGAGCTGCACAGCTACTAGAAGCGTAAGGCGTTGGGGATTTCTCTGACGAGGCGCCTAAACCAGCCGGTCGGTTGCAGGTCAAGATCGGTCTCAATCTGGATGCGCTCCTCTCCTCTGCCCTTCGGTGAAGCAGGCAGGGGTTGGCACGGCGCTCGGAACTTCGTTGGAGTGCTCCGTGGCGCTGCAGTCAGCCCGTGTGGAGGCAGCTGACTGACTGCAGTTTTCTCCGCTGCGTTGGGCCCCGGTGAGTTGAGCACATCCGCGTGGGAGCTCCGAGGCAGGCGGGAAACGAAGAAGGGATGCTGCAGAACCTCTTGGGGTTTGACGCGCTGATCTGCGTCCAAGTCCAGCATCCCTTTGATTAAGTTCAGCAAGAGATGCTGGTCAGAGTTGTCAGGTCCTGTGCCCGTCCTCATATAGCGCTCAAGGTCCTGGAGAGACCTGAGCCTCAGGCATCTCGTTTCTTGGGGCGTGAGCCTTGTCTCATGCCGGAACTCCTCCGGGGACTTAAATCTCCAGTGCTGCTGACTGTGCTCTTCATAGCAGAAATAGAGGCTTGTCTCAAACCCGCGGTCCAGGACGTAGTCAGCTGGCTGGCCCTGAGTTTCTACGATAAACCTGAGGACATCGTAGTTCATGCTCCCAGGGTAGAGGGGGTACCCTGTAGCCAACTCTACAGCCGTGAGGCCCAGAGACCACATATCAATGGCCTCGTTAAAGGGCATGCGCAGCATCACCTCCGGTGCCCTGTACCCCATGGTACCACCGTGTCCTACCCCGGAGAGGCCAGGGACAGCTGCCCCCACGTGGAGAGCCAGGCCAAAGTCAATTATTTTTACTCTGAGTGGCCGCTGACGTCGGTCTGCGACCATGACATTTTCCGGTTTGAGGTCCGCGTGCACTATTCCCAAGGACCCCAGCTGGATCAAGGCTGAGGTGAGCTGATGTAAGACCGGCCTGAGCTGTGTGACTGGAAGGGCGGCAAAGCACCTGTCCTTCATGTAGTGGTGGAGGCTTTGGTCGAGGAGTTCAAAGCTCAAACAGACCAGCTCATAGTGGAGGAAATAGCCGTTCCATCTCACTATGTTGGAGGTGTCTGGATCCAGTCGACGCAGCTTCTTCAGGATGTGGATCTCTTGTTTGGCCTGTCGCTTAGTCTGAGGGTGGCTCTTGTTAACCTTGATGGCCTCTGTCCTGTCGGTAACCACATGACGGCACAGGGCTACGAATCCAAAGCCGCCCTCTCCGAGGAGATTCTCCACTTTGCGACAGCAGCCCAGTGTGCTCCCGGGAAAGATCCCAAGATCCAGTGGGTTGGTGTCCAACATCATTTTGGGGTGTGTTTTTCAAGGAATCTTTGAAGGTGTATGACGGGCCGCGCTGTGACGGAGGCAGTTTCAAATGGTCTGGCAGAGTCAGCGACGTAGGATGTGAGAGACTGTAGACCTTCCATATTGTTAGATTGGTGGACATGGTTAATACTTTAAATTTGCAGGCTCGGAGCAGAATTCTGAGGATTGGCTGGACCTGACGTTTTTCCTGAGACCTGACTCTGACGGCGTTTTTTCTGAGACCTGACTCTGACGCCGTTTTTTCTGAGACCTGACTCTGACGGCGTTTTTTCTGAGACCTGACTGACGGCGTTTTTCCTGAGACCTGACTCTGACGGCGTTTTTTCTGAGACCTGACTCTGACGGCGTTTTTCCTGAGACCTGACTCTGACGGCGTTTTTTCTGAGACCTGACTCTGACGGCGTTTTTCCTGAGACTTGACTCTGACGGCGTTTTTCCTGAGACTTGACTCTGACGGCGTTTTTCCTGAGACCTGACTCTGACGGCGTTTTTCCTGAGACCTGACTCTGACGGCGTTTTTCCTGAGAACTGACTCTGACGGCGTTTTTTTTGAGACCTGACTCTGACGGCGTTTCTTCTGAGACCTGACTCTGACGGCGTTTTTCCTGAGACCTGACGCTGACGGCGTTTTTCCTGAGACCTGACTCTGACGGCGTTTTTCCTGAGACCTGACTCTGACGGCGTTTTTCCTGAGACCTGACTCTGACGGCGTTTTTTCTGAGACCTGACTCTGACGGCGTTTTTCCTGAGACTTGACTCTGACGGCGTTTTTCCTGAGACTTGACTCTGACGGCGTTTTTCCTGAGACCTGACTCTGACGGCGTTTTTCCTGAGACCTGACTCTGACGGCGTTTTTCCTGAGAACTGACTCTGACGGCGTTTTTTTTGAGACCTGACTCTGACGGCGTTTCTTCTGAGACCTGACTCTGACGGCGTTTTTCCTGAGACCTGACGCTGACAGCGTTTTTCCTGAGACCTGACTCTGACGGCGTTTTTCCTGAGAACTGACTCTGACGGCGTTTTTTCTGAGACATGACTCTGACGGCGTTTTTTCTGAGAACTGACTCTGACGGCGTTTTGTCTGAGACCTGACTGACGGCGTTTTTTCGGAGACCTGACTGACGGCGTTTTTCCTGAGACCTGACTCTGACGGCGTTTTTTCTGAGACCTGACTCTGACGGCGTTTTTCCTGAGACCTGACTCTGGATAAGATTGGTGGACATGCTTAATACTTTAAATTTGCGGGCTCGGAGCAGGATGCGTAAATAATTCTGAGGATTGGCTTGAGAGTGAGGTGGCCGTGTGAAATTTGCCAAGAGAAAGAATCGAACCCGTGAGCTTCTACTTGTTGGGCATGGGCTTAAGTGGGTGAGCTACACACACAAAGCACTTATAGCCAGAAGATTTTGTAGAATTTATGGAGAGCAACGGGTGGCTATCGCGCGTGTCTTGCTAGATGCTTGTGTTGAGTTTCCACTCGTCTACAACTATGATGCCTGTGAAAGCAGAATGGAACTTTTTGGAAGTTTTCTTCAGTGTTTAGCAGTTTTTTAAAACAGTGGTTTCAAAATGTTATTATTTTTCAGTCCTCATTCTTGTTAAGAGGTTTTGAAGAGTAAAGGTGTTTTTTTTATGTGCATTCATTCGTCTTTATTTGCAATATTATTCTTTTTGCACCCCACCCCACCCCACCCCACCCCACCTCACCCCCAACCCCCCTCACCACCACAACCATCCGGCTGAATCTCAACTTAATCAAGGCAAAAGTTTGCAGTCACACCAGAGCCATTCAGATCAAAAAATACATTTATTGGAAAAGGAAACGACCAAAACACAATACATTGACATCGTAGTCTGCCATAGTGGTCGAACAAAAAGAAAAGAAAAGTAAGGAAAAGCCACAAAAATGGACTTGCAGGACCAGCAATGTAAGAATTTCATCGTGGAGTATGACCATCTGTTTTTTAATTGACACGTGACAGTGAGGATAGATGAGTTTTGATTCATCAACATAAGTAATGGTGCCGTTCTGAAAAGTTATCTTTTTTTCATTTAGGAAAATTTATTTCATACACCACTTCATGTGTCCCAAAAGTTACAAGCACACACCTCTGTGAGACATGTACACATGGGAGAATACGGGGCAACATTGTTGCGTAAAAAGCTATCCCAGCAGAGGAGTATTGCTGCTACGCGTGCACGTGTGGAAAGCAAAAGGGAAAAAAATTTCGAGCTGCACAGCTACTAGAAGCGTAAGGCGTTGGGGATTTCTCTGACGAGGCGCCTAAACCAGCCGGTCGGTTGCAGGTCAAGATCGGTCTCAATCTGGATGCGCTCCTCTCCTCTGCCCTTCGGTGAAGCAGGCAGGGGTTGGCACGGCGCTCGGAACTTCGTTGGAGTGCTCCGTGGCGCTGCAGTCAGCCCGTGTGGAGGCAGCTGACTGACTGCAGTTTTCTCCGCTGCGTTGGGCCCCGGTGAGTTGAGCACATCCGCGTGGGAGCTCCGAGGCAGGCGGGAAACGAAGAAGGGATGCTGCAGAACCTCTTGGGGTTTGATGCGCTGATCTGCGTCCAAGTCCAGCATCCCTTTGATTAAGTTCAGCAAGAGATGCTGGTCAGAGTTGTCAGGTCCTGTGCCCGTCCTCATATAGCGCTCAAGGTCCTGGAGAGACCTGAGCCTCAGGCATCTCGTTTCTTGGGGCGTGAGCCTTGTCTCATGCCGGAACTCCTCCGGGGACTTAAATCTCCAGTGCTGCTGACTGTGCTCTTCATAGCAGAAATAGAGGCTTGTCTCAAACCCGCGGTCCAGGACGTAGTCAGCTGGCTGGCCCTGAGTTTCTACGATAAACCTGAGGACATCGTAGTTCATGCTCCCAGGGTAGAGGGGGTACCCTGTAGCCAACTCTACAGCCGTGAGGCCCAGAGACCACATATCAATGGCCTCGTTAAAGGGCATGCGCAGCATCACCTCCGGTGCCCTGTACCCCATGGTACCACCGTGTCCTACCCCGGAGAGGCCAGGGACAGCTGCCCCCACGTGGAGAGCCAGGCCAAAGTCAATTATTTTTACTCTGAGTGGCCGCTGACGTCGGTCTGCGACCATGACATTTTCCGGTTTGAGGTCCGCGTGCACTATTCCCAAGGACCCCAGCTGGATCAAGGCTGAGGTGAGCTGATGTAAGACCGGCCTGAGCTGTGTGACTGGAAGGGCGGCAAAGCACCTGTCCTTCATGTAGTGGTGGAGGCTTTGGTCGAGGAGTTCAAAGCTCAAACAGACCAGCTCATAGTGGAGGAAATAGCCGTTCCATCTCACTATGTTGGAGGTGTCTGGATCCAGTCGACGCAGCTTCTTCAGGATGTGGATCTCTTGTTTGGCCTGTCGCTTAGTCTGAGGGTGGCTCTTGTTAACCTTGATGGCCTCTGTCCTGTCGGTAACCACATGACGGCACAGGGCTACGAATCCAAAGCCGCCCTCTCCGAGGAGATTCTCCACTTTGCGACAGCAGCCCAGTGTGCTCCCGGGAAAGATCCCAAGATCCAGTGGGTTGGTGTCCAACATCATTTTGGGGTGTGTTTTTCAAGGAATCTTTGAAGGTGTATGACGGGCCGCGCTGTGACGGAGGCAGTTTCAAATGGTCTGGCAGAGTCAGCGACGTAGGATGTGAGAGACTGTAGACCTTCCATATTGTTAGATTGGTGGACATGGTTAATACTTTAAATTTGCAGGCTCGGAGCAGAATTCTGAGGATTGGCTGGACCTGACGTTTTTCCTGAGACCTGACTCTGACGGCGTTTTTTCTGAGACCTGACTCTGACGCCGTTTTTTCTGAGACCTGACTCTGACGGCGTTTTTTCTGAGACCTGACTGACGGCGTTTTTCCTGAGACCTGACTCTGACGGCGTTTTTTCTGAGACCTGACTCTGACGGCGTTTTTCCTGAGACCTGACTCTGACGGCGTTTTTTCTGAGACCTGACTCTGACGGCGTTTTTCCTGAGACTTGACTCTGACGGCGTTTTTCCTGAGACTTGACTCTGACGGCGTTTTTCCTGAGACCTGACTCTGACGGCGTTTTTCCTGAGACCTGACTCTGACGGCGTTTTTCCTGAGAACTGACTCTGACGGCGTTTTTTTTGAGACCTGACTCTGACGGCGTTTCTTCTGAGACCTGACTCTGACGGCGTTTTTCCTGAGACCTGACGCTGACGGCGTTTTTCCTGAGACCTGACTCTGACGGCGTTTTTCCTGAGACCTGACTCTGACGGCGTTTTTCCTGAGACCTGACTCTGACGGCGTTTTTTCTGAGACCTGACTCTGACGGCGTTTTTTCTGAGACCTGACTCTGACGGCGTTTTTCCTGAGACTTGACTCTGACGGCGTTTTTCCTGAGACTTGACTCTGACGGCGTTTTTCCTGAGACCTGACTCTGACGGCGTTTTTCCTGAGACCTGACTCTGACGGCGTTTTTCCTGAGAACTGACTCTGACGGCGTTTTTTTTGAGACCTGACTCTGACGGCGTTTCTTCTGAGACCTGACTCTGACGGCGTTTTTCCTGAGACCTGACGCTGACAGCGTTTTTCCTGAGACCTGACTCTGACGGCGTTTTTCCTGAGAACTGACTCTGACGGCGTTTTTTCTGAGACATGACTCTGACGGCGTTTTTTCTGAGAACTGACTCTGACGGCGTTTTGTCTGAGACCTGACTGACGGCGTTTTTTCGGAGACCTGACTGACGGCGTTTTTCCTGAGACCTGACTCTGACGGCGTTTTTTCTGAGACCTGACTCTGACGGCGTTTTTCCTGAGACCTGACTCTGGATAAGATTGGTGGACATGCTTAATACTTTAAATTTGCGGGCTCGGAGCAGGATGCGTAAATAATTCTGAGGATTGGCTTGAGAGTGAGGTGGCCGTGTGAAATTTGCCAAGAGAAAGAATCGAACCCGTGAGCTTCTACTTGTTGGGCATGGGCTTAAGTGGGTGAGCTACACACACAAAGCACTTATAGCCAGAAGATTTTGTAGAATTTATGGAGAGCAACGGGTGGCTATCGCGCGTGTCTTGCTAGATGCTTGTGTTGAGTTTCCACTCGTCTACAACTATGATGCCTGTGAAAGCAGAATGGAACTTTTTGGAAGTTTTCTTCAGTGTTTAGCAGTTTTTTAAAACAGTGGTTTCAAAATGTTATTATTTTTCAGTCCTCATTCTTGTTAAGAGGTTTTGAAGAGTAAAGGTGTTTTTTTTATGTGCATTCATTCGTCTTTATTTGCAATATTATTCTTTTTGCACCCCACCCCACCCCACCCCACCCCACCCCACCCCACCTCACCCCCAACCCCCCTCACCACCACAACCATCCGGCTGAATCTCAACTTAATCAAGGCAAAAGTTTGCAGTCACACCAGAGCCATTCAGATCAAAAAATACATTTATTGGAAAAGGAAACGACCAAAACACAATACATTGACATCGTAGTCTGCCATAGTGGTCGAACAAAAAGAAAAGAAAAGTAAGGAAAAGCCACAAAAATGGACTTGCAGGACCAGCAATGTAAGAATTTCATCGTGGAGTATGACCATCTGTTTTTTAATTGACACGTGACAGTGAGGATAGATGAGTTTTGATTCATCAACATAAGTAATGGTGCCGTTCTGAAAAGTTATCTTTTTTTCATTTAGGAAAATTTATTTCATACACCACTTCATGTGTCCCAAAAGTTACAAGCACACACCTCTGTGAGACATGTACACATGGGAGAATACGGGGCAACATTGTTGCGTAAAAAGCTATCCCAGCAGAGGAGTATTGCTGCTACGCGTGCACGTGTGGAAAGCAAAAGGGAAAAAAATTTCGAGCTGCACAGCTACTAGAAGCGTAAGGCGTTGGGGATTTCTCTGACGAGGCGCCTAAACCAGCCGGTCGGTTGCAGGTCAAGATCGGTCTCAATCTGGATGCGCTCCTCTCCTCTGCCCTTCGGTGAAGCAGGCAGGGGTTGGCACGGCGCTCGGAACTTCGTTGGAGTGCTCCGTGGCGCTGCAGTCAGCCCGTGTGGAGGCAGCTGACTGACTGCAGTTTTCTCCGCTGCGTTGGGCCCCGGTGAGTTGAGCACATCCGCGTGGGAGCTCCGAGGCAGGCGGGAAACGAAGAAGGGATGCTGCAGAACCTCTTGGGGTTTGATGCGCTGATCTGCGTCCAAGTCCAGCATCCCTTTGATTAAGTTCAGCAAGAGATGCTGGTCAGAGTTGTCAGGTCCTGTGCCCGTCCTCATATAGCGCTCAAGGTCCTGGAGAGACCTGAGCCTCAGGCATCTCGTTTCTTGGGGCGTGAGCCTTGTCTCATGCCGGAACTCCTCCGGGGACTTAAATCTCCAGTGCTGCTGACTGTGCTCTTCATAGCAGAAATAGAGGCTTGTCTCAAACCCGCGGTCCAGGACGTAGTCAGCTGGCTGGCCCTGAGTTTCTACGATAAACCTGAGGACATCGTAGTTCATGCTCCCAGGGTAGAGGGGGTACCCTGTAGCCAACTCTACAGCCGTGAGGCCCAGAGACCACATATCAATGGCCTCGTTAAAGGGCATGCGCAGCATCACCTCCGGTGCCCTGTACCCCATGGTACCACCGTGTCCTACCCCGGAGAGGCCAGGGACAGCTGCCCCCACGTGGAGAGCCAGGCCAAAGTCAATTATTTTTACTCTGAGTGGCCGCTGACGTCGGTCTGCGACCATGACATTTTCCGGTTTGAGGTCCGCGTGCACTATTCCCAAGGACCCCAGCTGGATCAAGGCTGAGGCGAGCTGATGTAAGATCGGCCTGAGCTCTGTGACTGGAAGGGCGGCAAAGCACCTGTCCTTCATGTAGTGGTGGAGGCTTTGGTCGAGGAGTTCAAAGCTCAAACAGACCAGCTCATAGTGGAGGAAATAGCCGTTCCATCTCACTATGTTGGAGGTGTCTGGATCCAGTCGTCGCAGCTTCTTCAGGATGTGGATCTCTTGTTTGGCCTGTCGTTTAGTCTGAGGGTGGCTCTTGTTAACCTTGATGGCCTCTGTCCTGTCGGTAACCACATGACGGCACAGGGCTACGAGTCCAAAGCCGCCCTCTCCGAGGAGATCCTCCACTTTGCGACAGCAGCCCAGTGTGCTCCCGGGAAAGATCCCAAGATCCAGTGGGTTGGTGTCCAACATCATTTTGGGGTGTGTTTTTCAAGGAATCTTTGAAGGTGTATGACGGGCCGCGCTGTGACGGAGGCAGTTTCAAATGGTCTGGCAGAGTCAGCGACGTAGGCTGTGAGAGACTGTAGACCTTCCATATTGTTAGATTGGTGGACATGGTTAATACTTTAAATTTGCAGGCTCGGAGCAGAATTCTGAGGATTGGCTGGACCTGACGTTTTTCCTGAGACCTGACTCTGACGGCGTTTTTTCTGAGACCTGACTCTGACGCCGTTTTTTCTGAGACCTGACTCTGACGGCGTTTTTTCTGAGACCTGACTGACGGCGTTTTTCCTGAGACCTGACTCTGACGGCGTTTTTTCTGAGACCTGACTCTGACGGCGTTTTTCCTGAGACCTGACTCTGACGGCGTTTTTTCTGAGACCTGACTCTGACGGCGTTTTTCCTGAGACTTGACTCTGACGGCGTTTTTCCTGAGACTTGACTCTGACGGCGTTTTTCCTGAGACCTGACTCTGACGGCGTTTTTCCTGAGACCTGACTCTGACGGCGTTTTTCCTGAGAACTGACTCTGACGGCGTTTTTTCTGAGACCTGACGCTGACGGCGTTTTTCCTGAGACCTGACTCTGACGGCGTTTTTCCTGAGACCTGACTCTGACGGCGTTTTTCCTGAGACCTGACTCTGACGGCGTTTTTTCTGAGACCTGACTCTGACGGCGTTTTTCCTGAGACCTGACTCTGACGGCGTTTTTTCTGAGACCTGACTCTGACGGCGTTTTTCCTGAGACTTGACTCTGACGGCGTTTTTCCTGAGACTTGACTCTGACGGCGTTTTTCCTGAGACCTGACTCTGACGGCGTTTTTCCTGAGACCTGACTCTGACGGCGTTTTTCCTGAGACCTGACTCTGACGGCGTTTTTTTTGAGACCTGACTCTGACGGCGTTTCTTCTGAGACCTGACTCTGACGGCGTTTCTTCTGAGACCTGACTCTGACGGCGTTTTTCCTGAGACCTGACGCTGACAGCGTTTTTCCTGAGACCTGACTCTGACGGCGTTTTTCCTGAGAACTGACTCTGACGGCGTTTTTTCTGAGACATGACTCTGACGGCGTTTTTTCTGAGAACTGACTCTGACGGCGTTTTGTCTGAGACCTGACTGACGGCGTTTTTTCGGAGACCTGACTGACGGCGTTTTTCCTGAGACCTGACTCTGACGGCGTTTTTTCTGAGACCTGACTCTGACGGCGTTTTTCCTGAGACCTGACTCTGGATAAGATTGGTGGACATGCTTAATACTTTAAATTTGCGGGCTCGGAGCAGGATGCGTAAATAATTCTGAGGATTGGCTTGAGAGTGAGGTGGCCGTGTGAAATTTGCCAAGAGAAAGAATCGAACCCGTGAGCTTCTACTTGTTGGGCATGGGCTTAAGTGGGTGAGCTACACACACAAAGCACTTATAGCCAGAAGATTTTGTAGAATTTATGGAGAGCAACGGGTGGCTATCGCGCGTGTCTTGCTAGATGCTTGTGTTGAGTTTCCACTCGTCTACAACTATGATGCCTGTGAAAGCAGAATGGAACTTTTTGGAAGTTTTCTTCAGTGTTTAGCAGTTTTTTAAAACAGTGGTTTCAAAATGTTATTATTTTTCAGTCCTCATTCTTGTTAAGAGGTTTTGAAGAGTAAAGGTGTTTTTTTTATGTGCATTCATTCGTCTTTATTTGCAATATTATTCTTTTTGCACCCCACCCCACCCCACCCCACCCCACCCCACCCCACCCCACCTCACCCCCAACCCCCCTCACCACCACAACCATCCGGCTGAATCTCAACTTAATCAAGGCAAAAGTTTGCAGTCACACCAGAGCCATTCAGATCAAAAAATACATTTATTGGAAAAGGAAACGACCAAAACACAATACATTGACATCGTAGTCTGCCATAGTGGTCGAACAAAAAGAAAAGAAAAGTAAGGAAAAGCCACAAAAATGGACTTGCAGGACCAGCAATGTAAGAATTTCATCGTGGAGTATGACCATCTGTTTTTTAATTGACACGTGACAGTGAGCATAGATGAGTTTTGATTCATCAACATAAGTAATGGTGCCGTTCTGAAAAGTTATCTTTTTTTCATTTAGGAAAATTTATTTCATACACCACTTCATGTGTCCCAAAAGTTACAAGCACACACCTCTGTGAGACATGTACACATGGGAGAATACGGGGCAACATTGTTGCGTAAAAAGCTATCCCAGCAGAGGAGTATTGCTGCTACGCGTGCACGTGTGGAAAGCAAAAGGGAAAAAAATTTCGAGCTGCACAGCTACTAGAAGCGTAAGGCGTTGGGGATTTCTCTGACGAGGCGCCTAAACCAGCCGGTCGGTTGCAGGTCAAGATCGGTCTCAATCTGGATGCGCTCCTCTCCTCTGCCCTTCGGTGAAGCAGGCAGGGGTTGGCACGGCGCTCGGAACTTCGTTGGAGTGCTCCGTGGCGCTGCAGTCAGCCCGTGTGGAGGCAGCTGACTGACTGCAGTTTTCTCCGCTGCGTTGGGCCCCGGTGAGTTGAGCACATCCGCGTGGGAGCTCCGAGGCAGGCGGGAAACGAAGAAGGGATGCTGCAGAACCTTTTGGGGTTTGACGCGCTGATCTGCGTCCAAGTCCAGCATCCCTTTGATTAAGTTCAGCAAGAGATGCTGGTCAGAGTTGTCAGGTCCTGTGCCCGTCCTCATATAGCGCTCAAGGTCCTGGAGAGACCTGAGCCTCAGGTGTCTCGTTTCTCGGGGCGTGAGCCTTGTCTCATGCCGGAACTCCTCCGGGGACTTAAATCTCCAGTGCTGCTGACTGTGCTCTTCATAGCAGAAATAGAGGCTTGTCTCAAACCCGCGGTCCAGGACGTAGTCAGCTGGCTGGCCCTGAGTTTCTACGATAAACCTGAGGACAGGGGTGGCCAACCCGCGGCTCCCGAGCCGCATGCGGCTCTTTGTCTGGTTTCATGCGGCTCTTACGTTCATACCAATTTTTTTTTTTTTTCCGCTTCGTTTGAGTTCAATACGGCAGCGGTCTCCAACCTTTTTTGCTCCATGGACCGGTTTAATGTCAGAAAATATTTTCACGGACCGGCCTTTCAGGTGTGGCGGATAAATACTACAAAATAAAATAATACAACTAACACTAGTGATGAGTCATGCGCACAAGCATCGGCTCTGAGAGCCGGCTCGCATCAAGTGAGAGCCGACTCCAAGTTTTTTTCCATTCGCTGCTTAGGTTTCACTTTCAGTGCTCAGTCCCAGCTCTGGTTACGACAGAGCTTTGTTATGATTGGCCAGCATGGCGACCAGCATGCGGTATTCATGTGAGAATTAAGGAGTTTGGTTCTGTTCTGTGGATTTGTTTGAAGTTTATTGTTAATTTGTGCAATAAAAAAGTTGAATTGAAATAAACAAATGTAAAAGTGGTTTTGTCACAGAATAAATGCAAAGAATTAGGCAATTATAAGGTCTCTCATAAAAACATTGAAAGCAAAAGGGTTTTCAACACATAAACCATGATTATTATTTTTTTTGCAAAGTTAAGGTAAAATATAGGCTACAAAAGATCCTAAATAAAGAGCCGAACTTCCCATCACTAACTAACACAGACTCTGTGGTATTTAGTAAATATAATAATAAACTTGAATCCACTGTGTACTTGTGTGTAAATTTATTAGCAGCGTCCTCCTGACATAACATCCTCTCTGCCTCCTAACGCTCTCTGGTCGCTATGGTAACGCTTAAACATGCCTTCAAAATGCAGCTTTCTTTTTCTTAGTGGTCACAGCCTCTTCTGTCTCCTCACTGGGAAGAAGCTTTCCAAACACGTCTGTTTTGACTCATTTTGCTCGGTTCATGGGTTTAATATCAGCGTTGATGCGTCACGTGACCGAGACGAGAGCGAGTGAAGAACAGACGGATGGAACGGAGAGCATTCAGTCATTTTTCAAAAAATGTGGCTCTTTGTGGTAACACAGTAAAAAATGCGGCTCTTAGTCTCTGACCGGTTGGCCACCCCTGTGCTAGATGCTTGTGTTGAGTTTTCACTCGTTTACAACTATGACGCTTGTGAAAGCAGAATGGAACTTTTTGGAAGTTTTCTTCAGTGTTTAGCAGTTTTTTAAAACAGTGGTTTCAAAATGTTATTATTTTTCAGTCCTTATTCCTGTTAAGACGTTTTGAATTGTAAAGGTGTTTTTTTTTTTATGTGCATTCATTCATCTTTATTTGCAATATTATTCTTTTTGCACCCCACCCCACCTCACCCCCAACCCCCCTCACCACCACAACCATCCGGCTGAATCTCAACTTAATCAAGGCAAAAGTTTGCAGTCACACCAGAGCCATTCAGATCAAAAAATACATTTATTGGAAAAGGAAACGACCAAAACACAATACATTGACATCGTAGTCTGCCATAGTGGTCGAACAAAAAGAAAAGAAAAGTAAGGAAAAGCCACAAAAATGGACTTGCAGGACCAGCAATGTAAGAATTTCATCGTGGAGTATGACCATCTGTTTTTTAATTGACACGTGACAGTGAGGATAGATGAGTTTTGATTCATCAACAGAAGTAATGGTGCCGTTCTGAAAAGTTATCTTTTTTTCATTTAGGAAAATTTATTTCATACGCCACTTCATGTGTCCCAAAAGTTACAAGCACACACCTCTGTGAGACATGTACACATGGGAGAATACGGGGCAGCATTGTTGCGTAAAAAGCTATCCCAGCAGAGGAGCATTGCTGCTACGCGTGCACGTGTGGAAAGCAAAAGGGAAAATCTCTTCGAGCTGCACAGCTACTAGAAGCGTAAGGCGTCGGGGATTTCTCTGACGAGGCGCCTAAACCAGCCGGTCGGTTGCAGGTCAAGATCGGTCTCAATCTGGATGCGCTCCTCTCCTCTGCCCTTCGGTGAAGCCGGCAGGGGTTGGCACGGCGCTCGGAACTTCGTTGGAGTGCTCCGTGGCGCTGCAGTCAGCCCGTGTGGAGGCAGCTGACTGACTGCAGTTTTCTCCGCTGCGTTGGGCCCCGGTGAGTTGAGCACATCCGCGTGGGAGCTCCGAGGCAGGCGGGAAACGAAGAAGGGATGCTGCAGAACCTTTTGGGGTTTGACGCGCTGATCTGCGTCCAAGTCCAGCATCCCTTTGATTAAGTTCAGCAAGAGATGCTGGTCAGAGTTGTCAGGTCCTGTGCCCGTCCTCATATAGCGCTCAAGGTCCTGGAGAGACCTGAGCCTCAGGTGTCTCGTTTCTTGGGGCGTGAGCCTTGTCTCATGCCGGAACTCCTCCGGGGACTTAAATCTCCAGTGCTGCTGACTGTGCTCTTCATAGCAGAAATAGAGGCTTGTCTCAAACCCGCGGTCCAGGACGTAGTCAGGTGGCTGGCCCTGAGTTTCTACGATAAACCTGAGGACATCATAGTTCATGCTCCCAGGGTAGAGGGGGTACCCTGAAGCCAACTCTACAGCCGTGAGGCCCAGAGACCACATATCAATGGCCTCGTTAAAGGGCATGCGCAGCATCACCTCCGGTGCCCTGTACCACATGGTACCACCGTGTACTACCCCGGAGAGGCCAGGGACAGCTGCCCCCACGTGGAGAGCCAGGCCAAAGTCAATTATTTTTACTCTGAGTGGCCGCTGACGTCGGTCTGCGACCATGACATTTTCCGGTTTGAGGTCCGCGTGCACTATTCCCAAGGACCCCAGCTGGATCAAGGCTGAGGCGAGCTGATGTAAGATCGGCCTGAGCTCTGTGACTGGAAGGGCGGCAAAGCACCTGTCCTTCATGTAGTGGTGGAGGCTTTGGTCGAGGAGTTCAAAGCTCAAACAGACCAGCTCATAGTGGAGGAAATAGCCGTTCCATCTCACTATGTTGGAGGTGTCTGGATCCAGTCGTCGCAGCTTCTTCAGGATGTGGATCTCTTGTTTGGCCTGTCGTTTAGTCTGAGGGTGGCTCTTGTTAACCTTGATGGCCTCTGTCCTGTCGGTAACCACATGACGGCACAGGGCTACGAGTCCAAAGCCGCCCTCTCCGAGGAGATCCTCCACTTTGCGGCAGCAGCCCAGTGTGCTCCCGGGAAAGATCCCAAGATCCAGTGGGTTGGTCTCCAACATCATTTTGGGGTGTGTTTTTCAAGGAATCTTTGAAGGTGTATGACGGGCCGCGCTGTGACGGAGGCAGTTTCAAATGGTCTGGCAGAGTCAGCGACGTAGGCTGTGAGAGACTGTAGACCTTCCATATTGTTAGATTGGCGGACATGGTTAATACTTTAAATTTGCGGGCTCGGAGCAGGATGCGTAAATAATTCCGAGGATTGGCCTGAGAGTGAGGTGGCCGTGTGAAATTTGCCAAGAGAAAGAATCCAACCCGTGAGCTTGTGCTTGTCAGGCATGTGCTTGTCAGGCATGTGCTTAAGTGGGTGAGCTACACACACAAAACACTGAGAGGCAGAAGATTTTGGAGTACTTATGGAGAGGAACGGGTGGCTATCGCGCGTGTCTTGGTAGATGCTTGTGTTGACTTTCCACTCGTTTACAACTATGACGCTTGTGAAAGCAGAATGGAACTTTTTGGAAGTTTTCTTCAGTGTTTAGCAGTTTTTTAAAACAGTGGTTTCAAAATGTTATTATTTTTCAGTCCTTATTCCTGTTAAGACGTTTTGAATTGTAAAGGTGTTTTTTTTTAATGTGCATTCATTCATCTTTATTTGCAATATTATTCTTTTTGCACCCCACCCCACCCCACCCCACCTCACCCCCAACCCCCCTCACCACCACAACCATCCGGCTGAATCTCAACTTAATCAAGGCAAAAGTTTGCAGTCACACCAGAGCCATTCAGATCAAAAAATACATTTATTGGAAAAGGAAACGACCAAAACACAATACATTGACATCGTGGTCTGCCATAGTGGTCGAACAAAAAGAAAAGAAAAGTAAGGAAAAGCCACAAAAATGGACTTGCAGGACCAGCAATGTAAGAATTTCATCGTGGAGTATGACCATCTGTTTTTTAATTGTCACGTGACAGTGAGGATAGATGAGTTTTGATTCATCAACATAAGTAATGGTGCCGTTCTGAAAAGTTATCTTTTTTTCATTTAGGAAAATTTATTTCATACGCCACTTCATGTGTCCCAAAAGTTACAAGCACACACCTCTGTGAGACATGTACACATGGGAGAATACGGGGCAGCATTGTTGCGTAAAAAGCTATCCCAGCAGAGGAGCATTGCTGCTACGCGTGCACGTGTGGAACGCAAAAGGGAAAATCTCTTCGAGCTGCACAGCTACTAGAAGCGTAAGGCGTCGGGGATTTCTCTGACGAGGCGCCTAAACCAGCCGGTCGGTTGCAGGTCAAGATCGGTCTCAATCTGGATGCGCTCCTCTCCTCTGCCCTTCGGTGAAGCAGGCAGGGGTTGGCACGGTGCTCGGAACTTCATTGGAGTGCTCCGTGGCGCTGCAGTCAGCCCGTGTGGAGGCAGCTGACTGACTGCAGTTTTCTCCGCTGCGTTGGGCCCCGGTGAGTTGAGCACATCCGCGTGGGAGCTCCGAGGCAGGCGGGAAACGAAGAAGGGATGCTGCAGAACCTTTTGGGGTTTGACGCGCTGATCTGCGTCCAGGTCCAGCATCCCTTTGATTAAGTTCAGCAAGAGATGCTGGTCAGAGTTGTCAGGTCCTGTGCTCGTCCTCATATGGCGCTCAAGGTCCTGGAGAGACCTGAGCCTCAGGCGTCTCGTTTCTCGGGGCGTGAGCCTTGTCTCATGCCGGAACTCCTCCGGGGACTTAAATCTCCAGTGCTGCTGACTGTGCTCTTCATAGCAGAAATAGAGGCTTGTCTCAAACCCGCGGTCCAGGACGTAGTCAGCTGGCTGGCCCTGAGTTTCTACGATAAACCTGAGGACATCGTAGTTCATGCTCCCAGGGTAGAGGGGGTACCCTGTAGCCAACTCTACAGCCGTGAGGCCCAGAGACCACATATCAATGGCCTCGTTAAAGGGCATGTGCAGCATCACCTCCGGTGCCATGTACCACCTGGTACAAGCCACAGGGTGAGCAGCAACACGCGCAGCCGTGTTACGACGACCCCACCCACGTCGAGGAGGCACGAAGTGTATTGGAAACACAACCAAACCGAGCTGTGGCGAGCTGTGCCGAGCCAGTGGAAAAGCGCCATAAGATCCCTTGAGAATTGGAGCACACCCTCCGACTCCCTCCCTTGTAAAGGGGAATCACCACTGCACTTTATCACTCAAAAAGCACAATTCCTGATGTCCATGTGACATTAAAAAAAAGTGTGTTAACCAGGACAGACCAACAATAGTCGAAGTCTTAAGCGTACCTCAGGGCAAATCACACCCACACCTGGCACCTTGCTGGTACTGAGGAAGCAAAATAAACACATGTGTTTGGCCGGCTTTCATTTCTCAACATCTGTCGTTTTATTCTCCAAAGTGACACTGAGCTGTAAACATCAAATTGTTTAATTAATAAAATTTCTTAGTGATGATTCACACGTAAACATTTGCAAAAGGTATGACTTATAGCTGTTTGACAGCTTTCACTCTGACTAAACAAACATTTTCTCTTTCAGATGATAAAAACAAACATCTAAATATCTACAGTGTTAAACATCAGACTTTTAGACTCCTGGTCCAGACACGAAAATTTGGAAGTCTGCCTAAGAGCTACTACACTCTATAGAGAAAAATATAACGAGACGTAATTAAACACTTTGTATTGAACCTATTTTGCACTTTTGCTTTCCACTGCTCATCAACACTAGGCACTAATCGCATCCTGCTCCGGTGATCTCGGTCAGGATCCTCTCTATGGATTCGGTGGAGGAGCTTCGGGACCGCTGAGACTCGTAGGCTTGTGGACTGTCCACACCAGAGCACATCAGGGGTAAATAGATGTCATCCATGTTTGGCAGCACAAACACTTTCTGGTGAGGAAAATAAAAGCTAAGAGGGCAGAATTTGCTTTTATGATTAAAGATTGATGAAAGAAGATATTTTTTTCTTTACCTGGAACTCATCCTTTAGTTTTTTCTCAATCCACTCAGTTACATGGCAGAAAGTCACTTCCCGCTCCCCTAGTTTTGGACGTACATGCAGATCCAGTTTGGGTGGCACACAGAAGCTGTACCTACAGAGGCAATTGAAATAGAAAGTTTCATGTTCATTGTTTGAGATCAAACTGGCTACATTTTCATCACGTCACAGACAGTGACATTTAATTTAATTTAATTTGGTCCAGCACCCCCTCAGTGCTGGACTAAATTAACTTGGTGAAAAAGTGTTCTTTTGGCAAGAGATAAAGTGAGAAAAGTGACTCACATAACAGAAAGTCACTAGCGCAAGATGATGCCGATTTAATTTTGAGCATGAACATGAGCGAAGTCAAAGCCATCTTCAACGTGACAGCACAACTCATCAAGCAGAGAAGGCAACTGAATTCCATTCCATTTTCAATATCTATGTTCACCGAACAGCCGCAACATTAAATTCACCTGCCTATCATTGTGTAGCTACCCTTCAAGCAGCTAAAATAGCTTCGACCTGTCAAAGAATTGAGTCCACGTGACCTTTCAAAGTTGATCCACTGCTGATGTGCCTCTGAGCTGGTGGGGTAGGGAGTCACAGAAGCACAAGAGTCTTTAGCTTTTTTCTTTTTCAAATATCGATGAATGTACTTGTTAATTTGTTTTTCCTCTTTGGTAATTCACACATAGCAAACAGAGTGGCTCAGTCCTATATCAGAGCGTGCTTACACACATCAGCTGTCGGTTAGAGCAGTGTGTTCCACGGTGCCAACTTGCTTTGCCTCTGTTACCACATCCTTTCCCGGCTCACAGGAGTATAAGCGGAGGCCTCAACTTTGGCTCTGTACTTTTACACATGACACTGATGCTGAGCAAAGGCACATCGGTAGTGGCCTGAAATTCAAATGTCAAAAGGCCTCATGTACGTAAGGGAGAGCTAGCCTTACACCTCATCTTGACTGAAAGCGAGCGAGCGAAACTGACGCGATACGGCGACGAAATTTCGCGAGGGTGTCCTGATATGCAGCGTGACTAATATGTCGGGAGTGATTCTAGTGGATCAGAAAGTACTCACTTGAAACACCTAGTTCTCTGGCGATTACCGCCCATGCGGCCTCCCTTCGGTTCAGATCTTTGTGGTACGGGTGTTTGGGGTCATGGGTGCTGTTCCACGGTAAAGATCAGCTTCTCCTCGTCCATTATTCCCTGAGTGATGCTGACCTGTTGCTAACTAGCTTGTCAACAGGAAGCAGCGTGTTCATTTCAACCAATAAGAACGGGACGCCGCCGTGAAATGTCGTCCAAATAGAGACCATTTCAGCAAGATTTAGGGACTTGTTTTAATACAATACATCTTGAATATCTTGTTACGTGAAAAAGTCTTGAAAACATCTTGTTTTGAGTCATATTTCACATGAAACAAGCTTTTTTTTTATTTGAAGAGGTTTTTAAGGCTAATTTCAAGATCACTTTTAACTCAAAAGTCCTAAAAATCACATTTTATTTCAAGAAATCTTGACAAGCCGATTTTCACTAGTTCCATTGGCAGATTTTTTTGCTTATTTCAAGCAAAAACATCTTGTATTTGTTGTATTTTTACTTATTTTTGGAGGGGCATTTTTTCCAGTGAACGCATTCTAATCACTTTTTATCAATCGCTCGCTCACGTTCAGTCAGGATGAGGTGTTACAGTACATGCTGCTACAACCAATGAGTGGATGTGCGAAAACACATCAACTCCATATGTCAACTCATATGTCTGTGGGACGTATATGAGTCGTAAAAGCTCAATCCTCTCTAATCTTTAACCTGGCTATTGAATAAACTTCAGCGACTGATCTGCTTACACAGCCACTTCAGCATGTTTGTCAAGGACTTCTTAATTTTGGTATGAGCATCGTAGAAGCTTATCATCTAAGTCACTACTACAGCTCTGACCCTGCCTCACTTTTCTTCTTAGTCAATGTGTTGCTGCCCTTTATCAATGTGTATGTTCATACCATATCCTGTCTGTAGGGGGCGGTGGGATATTGACAACCAGAGTCCCTGACAACTCTTGAACCTCCACAGTGAGCAGCAGGGGCGTGTTGGACATCTCCTCAAACTTCTTCTTAATGAACTCATTCTCTGTTGCCTTTTGGAAGTACTTTGATTTAGCGATTTTGTCCACAAATCTTAAAATCTTCCTTCCAGTCTTTCCTCCCCCAGCCCTGTAAGAGAGGATTAGAGGAGAGAAGCGTGTTAGAGTGATCCTACATTTGGCAGCAGGTTTAGTGTTCCAATGCTGAAGTTAAAAAAATCTGAGGAGAAATGCGGGTCTGACATGCAAATGAAAGCAAGAACCATCTGGAGTGCAATGTGGGCACAGTTTACTTTTTTTTGCTTTTGGAAAATGAGCATTCACAAAACAGAAGGGTAGAAGTGACACTTCATGCAGCAACTTACAGAAATGTTTCCTTTTTAGTAGAAGTTTTTGTTAATTACATCGTGAGACTAAAGCTAAATCATACATTTTTATTTAGTGTAATCAAGAAAAATGTGTTTCAGCTGTAGGACTTACAACTGAACAAACATACAAACATAAGCAGTACTTTCTTATTTAAGTTGTAAATAACCAAAAATGCCCTGCATTTACCCATCAGCTGCTGGTGTGGAGCCTTTTTCCCCAGTGGAACCCGGAGGCTCTGAGAGAAGCAGCTCCTCTTCATCAGATGAACCAGCACTAGAGGACTCCTCATCACTGTCTGCCAACACACTGAGAATAGGCCTGGAGCTGGGAGGGTGCACATGGGGACAAGTTAACGGGTGGAGATACAGGTGTTGACAGAAGCATCGATATAAGTATTTGAGATTCATTTTTTACTTAATTTATTCTTCCACTTATGTGTGAGAAGGCACATTTATAAAAGAAAATACGCGAGTGCGTGAAGAATGTGACAAAGCATCAGATTGTTTATAAAAAAAAAATGGATGTAGCCACTGTGACACCACTCATTGGTTTGTTCTGAAGCCTTGAGATCGTCATCATGTTTCATCATCATATATGAACTATGCTTTACAGATGAGGAGAATACAGAGAGGTTTCCTTTGTTTTCAAGGAACCTTCTGTAGATGTGATACCTTAGCTCTCGCTAGCTTAAACTTACCGAACTTAGACATTGAGTATGTCAGCTAACCTACTCTACATATTTCACTTTGAGCAACTGCGACGGCTCAGCCTCAGGATTGCGTAGCCTCTACCGGATGCATACTGTGGATGCTGCCAACTGAAGCAAATCCCCTCTTCAATGTTGGATGGAATCATAAAGTCTGGATCCATTAGTTGTTTAATTAAAGTTACATAGAGTTTCCTACACCAGGAACATGATTTGACAACAGTGAAACTTACTTGAGCATAAAAAAGTACGAATACAAACAGGATAGTAAGAAAGGAGGACATGTTGTTTTATTTGTCCAATCTCCTCTACATCTAAAGAAGTTAGACAGTGTTGGGCATAAAACCCTTAGGATGAGACTCTGGTCCTGACTACAGTATCAATCCATTGGCATACAGTCACCACAGGTCCTTGTATTAATTTACAGCTTCAGCAGCAAAAAATAGATCAAAACAGTGTAGGATATAATTGTATATTCAGGAAATTACATGTAGTGTTAGTTTAAAGATTGAGTGTCTTTGAGTGCAACACTGACCGTGGGCTCCCAGTTTCACTCAAACAATGTGCCATGTCCTGACCACCCTCTTTACCCAGCTTTGACAAGTTGAACTTGGTCTGCAGGGTCATCTGCAGGTTACCGGTGTAGACCATCTGCAGCTCCATCCACAGGCCTGCAGGGGGCACCATAAAGAGGTCAAGGCCAGACTGCCAAAGAAGAAGGCAAAGCTCCCACACGCAGCCTAATCTGGACATGCACTGCTCAGTGGGCAGATTAAACAGCTTTCACTGAGATGATCAGGACTTGAAATTACATTTATGATAAATTACGGTGGATTATAAATCCCCTTTAGGAGCTGACATATGTGAGTTGTGAAGGAAAAATGAAGGAAAAAAACTGACAAACAGGATGTTTTCGTTGACCTTAGGTTGTGTAACATCAAAGTGGGCGGAGAAAATCGCGAGTAGGTCGCACACCTACATTTATCCTGACAATCTTGAACTCCTCTCATCATCAGGACTAGGGTTGGGTTGGGTCATCAGAGGTTGCCTGATTTTTAAGAACACGTAACCAAATTTGCACTAAAAATGTTAGAGGCCGTGGCCTCCTAATGGCTGCCCTGTTCTGTGAGATTACGATGGGATAACGGTCGGATCCGATGCTCTGCGGTGCTCTGCTGTAATAACATTAGTAAGAGGTCATCTCCTCACTCATCTCTTGCTGCTACATGTGTTTGCATATTGGTTTGCCTGCGTTTTTTTTTTTTATGGCAAGTCAATACTCACCTCTGTGGTTAACCTCTGGCCGGGAGGCAGCAGTAATTTTTGGCATAGAGCAGCCCATATCCAACTCAGTCAGAGTCAGTTCATTCATAAAGTAAGGCAACTGTTGAAAATATTAAAGAGTACATTTTAAAATGTAGTATATTTATAGCTAACCTTTTTATGACTTAGTAGCTTTCACTAAAACTGCTCTCACTCTGATTTTGCTGAGCTTCTTTTGAATCTTGTGGGAGACAGCGTCAGCCCAGAACTTCTCTCGCAGAAAATCCCAGAAGATTCGACCAATTAGTACATTAGCCCATGCAGTTAGGCTTTTTCCAGGGTACTCCACTAGATCGCAGGTACACTGAAAAATGAAGCAAGGACAAGGAAAGCAGGTAATAAGTTCAACTGAAAAATCTCTAAAGTGTTGTGTCTTGTTGCTGTAAACATGAATCAATTCAGCATGTGAATAAATACACTATGTGCAGCATAGTGGAATATCCCTGCAGCTTTGCCTCTTGGAACTGAACTGAATTTGATGGGAAAGGGGAATAACTTTGGAGCACCAATATTCAATAACAGATGTTAGTCATCAGTAACATGTCGATGGAAAAAAGTCATGCAGAGTCATTGCAGTGAGTAGGAATGATCTTGGGTCTTGTTCTTTGTTGCAGACTTATGAAGTTATGTTTATTCAATCTGCAAGCATGTCTTACATTTCCTCTGATGGTGGGGCTTGCCTCTGTGCTGCTGGCACCAGGACTGGAGAGGGGAGTCAACTCCTCTGCAGCCAGGAGTTGAGCCATGTAGCTGGTGTAGTTGAGCGCAGGAAGTGCCCTGGTGCCACCGGAGGGAGCTGCAGAGATGCAAGGTGCTGGAGGTGTGGAGGGGATTTCATCCTCGATGCTGCCCACTCTGCTTGGACCTTTGCTGCTTGAGGCATGAACGCTCTGCGCTGGGTCAACTGAAGGAGGACAGAAAACATTTACCTGGCAGGTTGATAGTTCAGAGATCATTTCCAGAAAAGAAGTAACCATTCAAATGATTTTGTCATGTGTTCTGAAAAACAAAAGTAATCATTTGAAAATGATTAATTACAACATGATTCATTTTTCCATCTCAATAGGAGCTAAATGAGGGAACTAGTTCCGTTAGGATTTTGATGGGATAGATACAGTTACACCCTGCAGGTAATTAGCTTAGCTTAGCACAAAGACTGGACTCAGTGGGATGGCCAACCTGGTATTGTGCGAAGCAAAAGATACTCACAAGGACATTTTTAGCGCTTTGGCTTGTGTGCATACTTTTGTCTGTGGTTTGATTTTAAGTAAATAGGTAGATACTGTTCCTGTGGTCAAATTTGTAAATAAATGTGTAAAATTACACTGAAAATGAATGAGTGACAATGAGATAAAGTGGGAACCCTTTAATCTAAACTTTTTATCACATATTATGTGACTGGGTTATGAATGATGCAAATGCTAGCGCACGAACAATGTCTGTCCACAAATCAAGAGATCTGCCAAAGTGCTTTAAATATTTGTGGTAGTTCCTGCTACACTTTGTGTTTCTATGACTCCATTTAGTCATTTTTATACACACAGAGATAAAGACAAAGTGAAAACAGTGCCAGGTTTGCTGTTGTGCTAGATAATTATTTTAGCAAAGGAGAAGATTCAAAACAATTAATGTCATATATTTTGGGAGTCAGTTGCCTCACTACTGTTTTTGCTCAGGTTTATCTGCGTAATTTCAAAAATTTTCCAAGCATACATGTGACACATTTCTTTTTTTTTCACACAGATCTAGCACTGCTAATGAAAACTGTCTCTCCTTGCACACAGTGGTGATGAATTAACCAAATCGTATGACGTAACTGACATTTAAAGCTGTCTTCATGCTCATGATGTACACGACTCAAGATGACTCAAGATGACTCAAGATGTACACAGGAAGGACATATGCAGACTGGTGTCTCTCCTGTCAGAAAACACTGTTCTTCAAAAAAAGAAAAAAAAAACACCAGAATAATCCCCAGCCTTATCCAAAAGTGTGACCGAGAAGCAGCGAAACACTTAATAAATAAAAGTTTTGTTTAATTAACACTTTTGTTTTATGAACTAAAAAGCAAGTTTGCTCTTAATGCTCAGTAGTGGCCTTGTTGCCCCAAAACAAAGCTGGTCTCTGAATAGTTTTAATGCTTTTGAACCATAAAATTGTGAATTCCCTTGACAGGGATCGGCTTTAGAATGCAAAGAATTGGAGCATGTAATCCATAATCCGTACACAAATATAAAGTATTTGTATGGATGCCTTATCTAGAGGCCTTCCTCTTCCCTAATGCACTATTATCGTTTCTCATACCTGACTGGGACACACATCTACCAGCTCTCTGTCTGTCCCTCTCCTTTTCACTCTCTGTATCCATGGATGCAAGCAGGAGATGACGAAACCACTCTTCTTTCTCTCTTGCTGTGCGGCCGAAGAGGTATAGTGTAGTAGGAGAGTCCTGGGTTTGCTGGGAAGAGCATAGATTCGGGCTGGCTCCCGGTTCGGCTCCTGGCATCTCTTCCAAGTTCTCCACAGAACCTCCTTTTGATTGTGACTCGCTGGCCAGATGAATGCAGATGGGATACTTTGGGTTCCACACCCTCTTCCGAGCCAACACAGATGGCAGCAGGAATATCTTTATGTGTCAAAGCAAAAAAATAAAAAAGAAGAAGAAGAAATAAGCTGTCAAATGAGCAATACTTTTAGACATCACATTTATAATAGTTAGCTTTTCAAATAGCCTGTAATTCAAAAAAGCATTTCACACCCGTGGTTGTTTTCTGTGAGCAATTGCTTGTACTTTGAGGCAGTGTACTAAAATATCACTGTAAATGTCACTCCATGATCCAGCCATCAATTATTCAAAATATTTATCCATTCATGTATTCGTTAATTTGACACTGAAGACTATATATGAAGGTCCTGCATGCTGTTTTACTCTTCATCTCTTTTTCGCTCTGCCGGAACAGGAGCTTTAGAGATTTAACTGTAACAGTGACTTCCTGAGTCAGATTTTTAACAATCAAATGAATTTTCCGCTTGTGCAACACAAAGCTGACATTTGAGGTGCCGAGTACATGTCTCATTAACTGATACAGACCTGCAAATACATTACATTATTAAAATATGTATGACCTTTCATCTACTAATTGCATAGTAAAATATAGCATGTCTCATTTCCCGACTCCCAGTTAAAAGATACAACAATCTCAGATACAGCACAAAGATTCCCTTCACAAAGCTCCTGATGGAGTCATCTTACTTTGCTCTTTGTAAGCTGAAAGCAGCGTGACTTGATAAAGGTGGCTTCGTGGATTCTCTCGTCATACGCGGCCCTGCGGCGGATGTTATTGCGTGGGTAGTCCAGACGGAGACAGGAGCCCTCCAGGGTGGCAAAGACGGAATGAGTCAGAGCTGGATGGCAGGTTTCTGGGTCATAATCATAGATCTCATTCATCCAGCCCTGAAAAAAGCCAAACAGAATGCATTGATTTTAATAAAGTGAGAAATAAACACTTCATCTGGAATTGTTCCAGTGGTAAAAACCATTGGGTTATGTTTGCAATCAGCCTGGAAGGGTTTAAGCAAAAAGCAAATGTGTTGATTTTACAGTTTTTTTCCCATGCGAGTTCCACCTCTCGGTTTCAGTTAAGGTAGTTTGGTGAATTATTCTAGCCTCCAAGTTAAGGGTTATGGTCGCAGTCACACATAACAATTTTAAAACTAAAGAATGTGCATGAAATAGGGACACTGGGGCCCACATCTGGCTCGCCAAGCAATATGTCTTTCCAGACTGTGGGCTGCTGTCCACAAACTCTACCTATTCAAAGCTTCTGGGTACAGTTGGTAGAGTTGATACATGTTGAGGGTGCAGGACTCAGAGCAGGGATACCATATAGGTCGCAGAAAATCAGATTTACAATTCTGTTTGTGTTTTAAAAGCAGCCCACTTATGTTACTTTTTATCATGACGAAAACTTTGTTCACCGAGGTTTGCTTGAGCTTTCTCACTTTCACTTCTCTGCCTTCAGACTGAAAGTATGCTGCTAATGATTAGACAAGGGTATGATCTCGATACTAAGACAGCAAACTATTTTTTTTCCACCACTTTCCTCCCCCAATCTGTCTAGTTTGCTGACAAATTACAGCTCATTCCTGCTATTCCCTGCTAATTGCCTGTGGAACTGACAGTGTTTGACTGGTGGCTCCTCTCTTCAGTAGCCCCGTGTCAGGCTCAAGCAGAAGGAGAGCAGTAATTACTGTACCACCACTGCTCCCGCAGTTTTCGTTATTGGAGGTTTTCATTGTGCTCCTGGCTCCTCATGTACTGGAGTTGCGTGCTTTTTTCAGGAGCTTTCATTTTCAGTGAAAACAGTCAACAGAGTTGCTGATGTGACCTGCCTTGGTTTAGAACAAATTAGCACATGGGAAAACTAATGCACAATGTTGTTACGGATTGGAAAACTTAAAAAAAAAAAAAAAAAAGATTTTGTCACTTTCATGATTTATAAATCAGATTTTTGTAATAGAATATTTACGCTGCAAATCAGACAAGTCTGCTATTATTCTGTCAGAGCAGTTTTCTTGTATTCTACATCCTTGTGCCAGTTGTGTGGTTATCAATTAACTGGAATTACAAAAGTCAGCATTTGGTATGACGACCTTTACTCTTTAACACAGCCTGAACCGTCTGACACAATCTTTCTTGTTATTCATTTGAGTCGTCTTCAGGAAGAGTTCTCCAGGCTTCCTGAAGGACTTTGTAAAGCTCTTCTTTGGACGTTGGCTGCCTGTTGTTCCGTGCACAGTCAAGATGGTCCCAACCTGCTTCATATCTATTACTCCTTAAGACCTGTAGCTACTGATTTTCAGTCTAGTTCTTGTATGATTTGGCATACCTCAGCCATTTCTCCCTGTTTCCCTTCCCTAAGAATGGCTTCCTGACAGCCACCCATCAGAGACCATCTCTGATGAGGCTTCAGTGAACCGTGAATGAATCAGCTGAAGGGCCAGATGTATCTCTCAGGTTCTAAGCCAAGAATTTGCTGGATTTTTTTTCCTGTTTCATAACGCAATTACTTACAGATACTGTTGATCTGAGGTAAATAGTATTGTAGGCCTTTTTTCCCCCCTCCACCTGTCCAGTTTGGTCAGGTTTTAATATTACTACAATATGTTTGTCATTCACCTGTGCCAACAGTGCTTTGTTTTTCTAAATATGGGTCTCTTTTCTCCATAAGGAACATACTCATATACCTATGAGTACATCAGGGGCCATGTGAGGTTCAGTGTCTTGCCCATGGACACTTTAAGTGGTGGAAGATTTGGGATTTGCACTGGAAACCTGAGCCATGACCGCCTGATGGTGTTCCAATAAAAGCAAAATGCAAAAACAGCGCAACATCTAGCATGTTGCCAGCTTTCTGCCCACTGTATGGAAGAAAATATCACTTTGTTAAACTGAGAAGGACGATGTAACCTTCTAAAGATGAAATCAGTGCAGTATTTCCTCTGCAGGTGCAGACACGTTGGAGCAATGTGGAGAAAATCTGCTCTATGGCATGTGTCTTCAGAGCAGTTCGTCTGTTTTTGTGAACACAAAAGTTGCCAAACTGAATTTTATGAAACTTTCTTTAAAATTGTGAAATGAGACAGTTGTCTTGTTGATCTAACTTTAGATTTAATCCCACCCAAATGGAGGCTTTGCACCACCGGCTGGTTAGCTTGATGCATTCCAAAACCAATATAACACATACAGTCATGAACGTTTTCTGCAGTTTTGTAAATATTAAGAAGAAAATCCCTCTGGTTCTCTTGGCAAGGGTAAGATGAGATGAATGGTAACTATCTTCTGTATAAAGATATACATGGCTTAGCTCATTGCATTCATCCATCCATCCATTTCTAAACCGGCTTACTCCAATTCAGGGACATTTTCAGAGCTGCCATGGTGAGAGATGGAGTACACCCTGGACGGGTTGCCAGTCCGTCACAGGGCCAACACAGAGACAAATGAGACAAACCGTCATGCTTGCTCCTAGGGTCATTTCAGAAACAGCAATAAACCTAACATGCATGTTTTTAAATGGTAGGAGGAAGTACTGGAGAGAACCCACACAAAGAAAACTTGCTTACTCCACACAGAAAGGCCCCAAGTTCTAAGTCTTTTTGAATTTGTGGAAATAGCTCGGGAAATAAGTGGCTGTTGGCAGTAGGCTAATATCTAAACCTACTTTTACTTGAGACCGAGTGGAACAAAAATGAAATTCAATATCTGATCATTCATTCTGGCATAGTTCTCACTTCACATGTTTAAATGGAAGACATGCTGAGAATGTATGAGTGGTGTTAAGGAAGTTAAATGGCTGAGAAAAATGAGGTGACATTTTCCACCTTTATGACTCTTTACCTTGAGGGCGTCAGGCTCGGTTCTCACAAAGCTACCTGTCAGAATCCCTCCTCCATACAGCGTCTCTGCTGATGTGTGAGTAGAGGCTGCGCAGGTAGACCTGGAGGAACCCGTACGAATGAGAAACAGCCCCAGCAAAAAGCCGAGTGCTAATCCCAGAGCCAGGCCGGAGAAGTATGGACTGAGAGGTAGAATAAAGTAGCCATAGGACAGCGCTGCCACACAGAATAAGCTCATACACGGCAGAGGATGTGGGGGCTGAGGGACAGGAGATATCCTAGCAGGGGGTGCAACTAGAAGCTGAGAACTAGGTGACACCCTTGCCTGCCCGTGACTCTCGATGGCGAACACTTGCATCGTGTCACCATCTGTACATATTTCCAGTTCCTCGTCCTTGTCATGCTGTCTGTGGGGATGCACAGGGCAGGGGCTGTGCTGAATTCTTGTGAGATGTCTTATAGAAGGCCACTCAAACACGGGCAGAACATCAGCGTCCGTTTTTCTGGCATTTGTTACAGGAGACTCTGAAAGAACAGTGTCCGTGCTACCCTCCCGCCCCAAACTTCTGCAGCTGCTCTGGTGAGCCATCTGGGGCTTACACTGGTGTTTGGGGCTGCCTCCGCTTTCCTCTCTCATGATCTTGCTGAACATGCTGCTCAGAGGTTCGTGCATAGCCTCCGAGAGCTTCCTTTTTGTGTCCTCTAGCTCCATTTTGAAGAAGCCCCCCTTTGGACCCTCCCCGCTTGGGGAGAGTGAACTCGGGGATGGCGGAGCAGTACGAGAGTCCCCATTGCTGCGGGTTCTTGTTTGAGTCAGCTGCTTCCACAGATGGAGGTTGAGGCGGGAGTCCGATTTTGACTGTGACACCTCAGGTTCTGAACGGGAGAGCTCTGTGGAGATCGACTTCACGAGGCTGAGAAAAGGCTTGGGTCGGAGAGTAGAACCCTCTTTCAGCTCAAGCTCTGTAGATAGTGATTTGACCAGGCTTGCCAAGGGCCGGTGGGTGGGTGAGGAAGGGCCTGGAGAGAGAAAGCTAGGGGGCCCGATGGAGCAGTTCCCCAGTGAACCAGGGGATGAAGGAGAAAGAGGAACATGAAAAGTTTGGGACTTCAACCCTCCATCATCTTCAACGGAAAGCCGCCTCTCCTTAGAGAGTGATATAGAAGGGTAGTCCTCATCGTGGTCAAGGGAGAAAATAAGCTCACTTTCATCCAAGCTGTCCCACTGCCCCTCTGTCCCAGTCAATTGGATCACAATCCCTCTGGGGAGATGTCTCTTTGTCCCAAGGGATGAGGCAACAACTGGGCAGAGGCTGCTGGGCTCTTGCTGAGGCCTGCCAGTTCCTCTTGCTTCATCCTCGCTTCCTCTTTCCCCATTTTTTCCACTCTCTGCCATTTCTTGACTTTACATCTCCAAGCCAAGGCACCTGTGTGTCACTAGAGAATAAATAAAGAACACAGTCAGCTACATTTGTAAGCTTGAGGGTAGAACATAGAAACGCAGACAGAGTAAGTTGCAAAGAGAGAGGAAGGGCATACTTGTGTGCCTCATTTTCACATTAACTGCTTATTGGCACCAACTGTGCAATTCTGTGTGACTGTTGTCTAGCTTTGAAGAAATGTAGAGCTCTACATTAATGTGAGAGCTAGTGAGCCTGAATCACAGCCAAGCAAACACCTCTCCCATAGCTGCTGCTCCACATAATGAGGGCGTTTAGAGGCATGCGGAAAATAGATGAGACAGACTTTCTCCCCAAAATGTTGCACAAACTGGGGCACATTGGGCTCAGCTCTAATGTATTTTGGGGTTGATTGGATGTCCAGATGAAATTCAGGGACAAATCTGTGTCCAAGTCATGAAAAGAAAGGGGCTTAATTTAAAGATGAATTTACTATTTTGCTAGAACAAGAAGAGACTTTTTTTTCCTGAACAGTAGTCTAAAATGACTTCATGTTTTCATTTAAAAGGGAATTACCAGACTCACTCTCTGAAGTGGTATTCAGTATGTCATCTCCCCGAGGAAACAGTGACTTCCAGCCTCATCCCCTAAAGAGCCTACAGTCAGCTGTGAAAACACAGAGCCACAATGTTCCCTCTGATGTCTCCTCGAGCTGCTTACAGAGTCCCTTATGTAACCCGGAGATGAATGGTGTGAGGAGTTCAAAGATGCTCTCTGTCATACTTCTTCTGTGATTTTTTTTTTTGTGTCAGTAACATTGCACGTTTCCACATAACATACAGCCAGCACCGTTTGAACTGTTAACGAGCTCAGAGCAAGCCCAACACAGACCGTAGCTGTAAAAAAAAAAAAAAAAAATTTTATTTTTTTTTGCATCGCAGAAAACAAAGTGGAAACCATCACAAAGACCAGACAGGAACCCTTACCTCTTATTTGTTATCCCGTTTAAGTTAAAACCTACTTTTGACTGGACATATTTACGTAACTGTATTAGAGCATTGTGTGGCACAATTTCAACCAATTCCGCAGCAGCTGGTAGATTCAAACTAATCTGCTGTCGCTCAAAATGGGTGGTGGGGAGATAAACTGACAATCACACAGACAGCCGGGCAGCAGCCTGACTCCGATTTTCACAGGGTCGGAAGACAAGCTGCAAGGTGCCATATGCACTCACACACATTAGAAAGACTAAACTACTATTAAGGTGACGTTTTTCCCAAGCTGATTGTGGAGTTCTGCCACCATATTGTTACTATCATGTGTGTTTGGAAAAGCTGCATATGGACTGGTGCTGCTATACGTTTTTTTAACTAAGCCAAATGTTATATTTATCTGTCCAGTTATAATTCGGCTTTTCCATAACCTCAAAGTAAAAGGAGATGAAATAGATATTTCTGTGAGTGAAAGGATCAGATTAAGAGCTTACGGTACATATTTTAGTTGAGTAGTTCGATGTTCATCATAGAAAGGGCTTTAGGGCTTTTAATTTAGTTTAGTTTTGGGGGTTTTTTGTATTGTAGAATTCTGTCTGGGTCAAAGTTTTGGCCAAAACTATACAGCTTATAAGAGGCAGACTAACCCTCTTTCATGTCACCCATTATATTTGTGTACTGATGTTTCAAAGCCTTGAGTTTAACATGTTGACTGTTAATATCTTAGTATTTTATAAGACAGAAGTGACCATATGATCAAAAGGGTAGAGTTGAGGAAAAGCAAGGCGGATTTGACTAAGAACTATAGATTGTTTACATGGTTTACACCCGTTATTCATCCAGTAGATGCAAGCACCTTTAGGATCATGCACTTCACATGGGAAGAAATTACATCTCGTTCTTGTCAAATGATGAATAAAAAAATGTGACTTCGGAAGCGATGCAGTATCCTGAGCTGTACAGGCCATTAACATTTACAGGCACATCATTTGGAGGGTAACAGCTTGGGAGGCCTTGGGAGAGAGATGCTCCAAATCAGCCCCCTAAGATACTGTACAAAATGTTGCACAAGGCCTACGTCTTACTTTGGGTAAGTCTTTGCTCTGGTGCCCTGATCCACGCCCCATATTATTGAGCTGGGCACAATGGAGAAAAGAAACTGAACCATCTCTGTAACAACCAAATTTCTTGTCAAAAGTAAGACTGCAGTGAGTTCAGTGCATCTGAAAACTCAATTGCTGTTACCATTCAGTTTGTTAAGAAGGCATCTTACAATTAATTAGGAATGTCGAATTATATCTGAAATATGTAGCTGACAGTTTACGAAAACCAATGAACACCATAACGCCCCTCTATATTGGATGTTTATAAGATAAAGAAACCAAGCAAGTAAGCACAACTAATCTGACCAAACATCTTGCTGAAAGACTGGGATTTGCACAAAGAGTGAAACAGGTTAGCAAATGTACCTCTGATGAATTTTGTTTAAACCAGTTTGCCGCATTGGATTACAAAGACAAATCAAAGCAATCCCAGGTGGCGGTTTTTTCAACCAGAGTCTGAGGAAGCAAGAAATGTTTTTGAGCTGGCTTCTAGTGGTCGGCGGTGGTATTGCACGTCAAGGAACTTCTGCATCAAATTCAAGAATGCCTGAAAATCCATCCATCCATTTTCTATAGCTGCTTAATCCAACTCAGGGTTGCAGGGATTTCTTTCTTTAGCACTTTCAATACAACTTTTTTAACAACAGTCACTTAATGTGTATATGTAATAAAATCTTGGTCATGTTGTGGAGTCGTTGTGTGATCTCTTTGAACTCCTCTGACCTTTGCCCTCTCAATCTCAAAAGCTACAGAAAGCTGTGCAATGACTGTAGGCATGTGGATTTTCTTTTTCTCAATGTTATCCGCATGCTTTAGCACTCCTGAGGTCGGTCACCTTTCTGGGCTCCCTTTTGTTGTAGCAACCTATTATTTCAGCTTCCTCGCCAGCAGCATGTGATGCTTTACTCATTAAAACCTCAGGCACCCTATACACACAAAGTGTAGGAGTTTCTACATAATAGAATACAGCTAACTACACTTTCACATGGCTGCGTGTAGAAATATTGAGTACTCATCTGTAACAGGAAACCTGTAACACACGTACTCTGTGACGGAAGCAAAGAGTTTAATCAATTGTACAGCCTCACTGAGGGAGAGTATGCAGCATGTGTGAGTCTATAGCTTTGTTCCTGTGGGTGTATGGGTTTGTGTGTCTTTGTGACGCTCTCTGATCAGACACAAACCGTAACAATCTCAGATTAACATTAATGCAGGGCTTTACTGTGAAATCTGACAAATCACACAGCCGGATTATGAGCTAAACCAACATTTGGTGGGGTGTGTTTCCAAGCTAGCTCATCTTCATGACCCAGTGTCGATTGTGGTTATTAGCAACTTTACAATCCCCCAGAGACCGTTTGCCAGCGGTGGGTTTAAAGTCAAACACAGATGAGCGACAAAGGGAAGAGGGCTGAAAGCTGCATGACTCAAATCCTGAGCAGTCTCCAGATGGAACACTTATGGGAGATTCTGGTTTGAACTGATACAGTTCTGCAGGCTGAAAGAGACCCAAAGCCATAAGATACTTGATCTACTGTGTGTTTGTTGATTTTCCACATGTTGCCTATTTGCCAGAGAAAGCATCCAGACAGCAGTTTACTTGAGATCCTTTCAAATCCCTGAAAGGTGAAATATTCCCCAAATGAATCAATTTGAACGCTCTCAACTGAGGTCACTGTGAAGAATCTCAGGTTTTTGCTTCTAATGTGCGCCTAAAGTTGATACAATTAGTTGATTAGGCTGATCCATTGGTTATTAAAGCCCTTTAGTGACTATCAATGTCTTGTTGAAACTAAACCCACCGATCATTTGCACATTATTGGTTTCCCCGATTAGAGAATTATTGCGTTAATGCGAATCGTAGGAGGAAACTTAGCTTCTTGCTGATAATTTACAGATCAGATTATTTAATGATAGAGATTGTGGCAGAAAAAATAAAAATAACTGTCGGCTGTTTCAATGCGATTTCCACAAACACTTGTGACGTATTGTAAACTATAACAGTAAGCATTTACAGCATGCAGGCATCGCTTCCACCCCAGCCATCACACGGCAGTGAAAGTGGAAGTTAGAGTGACATTTGGGTAAAGTGCGCACAGCATCACTTTCAACTAACGCTGCATTGGCTATGTCTGTTGATATTTTGCAGAGGGAAATAAAGCGAGCAAAACGGGGCGTGTTTACTTACCCGAAAGATTCTCTTTTCTTTTCTTTCTTTTTTTAAATTTTGCGTGGAAACGCGTCTAAAGCAGCTGGTCAGTGCTGGTTTGCTGCCAGCTCCCGCTCCAGTCGTGCGCGAAAGGTCCGAGGCACGAGTCCGTCTCCTTCTCCGCGTCTCTCTTTAGGCTCACACACACCTCCCCTTCACCGCCCGCGTCCAGATGTGTCACGCTGCTTCCGCGAATCACAGCGAGCTACCCACACTGATTACGGGAAGCATGGCCTCCGCTGCATGATAATCCAGATTAAGAATCGTACAGCCCCAACAGACGCACACACAAACTCAGCAACAACAAATATGCGCGCATTGCTGACTATGAATTGTGTACACTTGCTCTCCACAGGGACACTGCTCATGTTCAGTTTGAGGTTGAATAGTAGGTACTGTACAGCCTACTACATTACGGACTAAACTCACAATCAAATGTAGCTTCATCCTGACGCCCATGTAGATCAAACTGGTGCTGATGTGTCTCCCTTTTTTTATTGCATTACAGTTCCCACTGACAAGAAAGCGGTGACTAAAAATATTCTATGCAGAGTAAAAGAACAGGATATACGTATAATCTGCCCTTCTTTCTCCCTTTCCCATCCCCTCCACCACATTGGCCTACATAACTGGAAGACCTAGAAATGACAGTTTGAGCAACTGGGCAACCTCGTCTGCAGTCCGCAGCCAGAGTAACCCATCCATCACTTACTGGAGGAGGAGACTCACCCATGTCATGCTCATTTACTAAACTGTACTTTTATCAAGGTTGTTTACTTGAATAGGTTTACACACTTTAATGTACAAGAAAATCTTTTATTTTCCTCATGCTGCACATTACTACAGGAACTTGTGACTTTCTGCCAAAAATGTTAACTCTTGTCTCTATAAGAGCTGATTTATACAATCACTGATGTATCCGTCTGTGTTACTGTCAGTCTTACCAGAAGGCCATTTTTTAAATATAGATGACAGATGTGCAATCTCTCTCAATTAGCCAACAATGCACAGGTTCTGGAGATCAGGCAGAGTGCGGACTGAATGCTGACTTGTTAAAGGTTAGTTTGAGACAATTTCCCAACAAGGAAGCACCAAAAACCACATAGATAGCAAAGAAACACAGGTGAAAAGCTCAAACAACAGCTTTCTTGGACAATATCATTATGGTAACGCTTTTTGTTTTCACTCCATCACAAAGCAGATATTTGTGCACAGCAAAGCAAAGCTAAAAGGACCAACAACAGCACTAACACAGCTAAGAGTAGCCCACAGTTCAAATTGTTCCGCATTTTTGATGCGACCGCCCCAAGTAGCAGCAAAACACTACAACATAAAGGCGTGCTTTGAAGAGGTTGTCATCTTCTTCAGCTTGGATCGGCAACAGTATGAACAAGAGAACTGTTTGCCACGTATGCTATGATTGGTGAAACAAGAATGAGCGGGCTGACGTTTTCTTGTTCATGTACATGTTTACCGACCAGAGTGTCTCACATGGAGGCTCCCAAACATCATACCATCAACCAATGGATATAAGAATGCATTGCCTAAGTCTGCAAAATGGCTGGAAACTTAGTATGCTGCTTCTCAGCACCCCATGCTCTTGTGAAACTGTCTATAACAATCAAGCAGAAAGCCATTATTTCCTGTTTTGGTAGACTGCAGGGTTGTCACTGTGATGACTGGAATACTGGAATGTGGGTACCAGAGCATGAAGAATCACCTCCTTGTTACCGCCTTGTTGTAGTGGGTATGATTGTGCTGTACTTGGGCACTTTCATCAAGTTTGGTGTAAAATAGATATAAGTAACACACTGAGGGCAAGCCACACGAGCTTAATACATCCCTTTTTAATCAGTTTCACTTGCGTTTTATTCTCCAAACCGCTTACTTTTTCATTATCATACTGCATGTTCCCTGAGCATGGGATGCTGACGTATCCATATTCTTTTTAGTTTGATTTCTCTGTGTATGCAGCATAAGTGTAGTCAACATAAACTTAGCTCTGAGAAAAATGGTGGAAGGGCCTTCAGATACGTCCACATAGTTGGAATAGTCATAAAGCTGTTGAGATATTTCAGATTGTCAAGTAAAGAAATTAATAGACCCTTTATTGCTAAATGATGAATAAAACCTACAGCTGCACATATTTACTTGTTGATTAATTCACAATTTAAGCAATAAAAGTCGATGGGATCGAGCTGTACCTCTGTATGTATGCAGAGGCACAGCACTAAGTGTGGGGCATCCACGTTCTTGCCCAGCCAGTAATCATAGATTTGAGGGCAAAGCGCCTTGAAGCTTTGCTTTTTCCACGGCAGAGGAGAAGGTGCAAGGTGAGCACATTAGAAAAGTGACTGCAGCCTCACAAGTTGTCTTTATGCTGAATCTGGTTCAAAATAAAATTATCTTTAAATCATTACCACTCTTCCCCCAAAGATAAACATTACAGGGTTGTTAAACTACTTCCCTTTTAGGAAACCCTCAACTTTCATGTGATTTTAAACTACTTTTATTGGAAGAAGTTTGAAATGCTCTTCTCTGCTATAGTATATCACAGTGGTGAAAACATATATACAGTAGTTCATCTGGCATAGAGCTCCTTTAGATCATTTAGTAATGTGCAAAAGTCTTGAGCCAGCATTCTAAAATGTATTAATAAATATACCGTTGCAGTATTTGTATGTGACCACTTTCAAAGGAATGTGTTTTTTGTTTACCACTTATCACTAATCTATGAATCATTCAAGCATCAAAAAGGTAACGAATTCAAAAGAGACATCATTTGTTCCCATTTCTTTAGTCACGAAAGATCCCACAGAAAACTAGGTTTGACAGGCATGAAATAGTATTTTTCTACCAACAAGGTGATTCCCAAAGAGAGAAAAAAAAACTGTGGGTTTCTCCACACTCTGGACAAGTGGAGAACGAAAGAAGAAGCGACGGACCAAAGAAAGCTATCTAACGCAGATCAACAGTATTTGAAACCGTTACTGAGGCAAAGACCTGACACAGGACCTGTGAGATGCATCTGGACCTTCAGTTGATCCATCTACTGTTCACTGAAGCCTCATCAGAGATGGTGTCTATGCAAGGGTGACTGTCAAGCAGACATTTTCAAGGAAGGGAAACAGAGAGAAAAAGGCTGAGCTATGCCAAATGACACAAGAAGTGGAGTGAAAATCAGTGGCAACAGGTCTTATGGAAGGATGAGTCCTCCCAAGAGCCAGGACCTTAACATTATTGAGGCAGTGTGGGATCATCTTGACGGAGAACGGAACAAAGGGCAGCCAACATCCAAAGAAGAGCTTTGGAATGTCCTTCAAGAAACTGGAGAACTATTCCTGAAGACGACTCAAAGAAATGACAAGAAAGCCAATTTAAGAGGCTTCAGGCTGTGTTGAAGAATAAATGTAATCAGACCAAGTGTTGACTTCCAAGCTTGTTAGAATTGTACAGACTCAGCTTTTGCCCTATGTACTATTTTTTGGACATGTTTGAATAAATCGCTGCACCCATTTGCCATTTTCCAGGCGAAATATAAATGAAATTCAAATGAAATTCAAATTCAATTCAAAAATACTTTATTTATCCCAGAGGGAAATTAAATGTTGATGTAACTCAATGTAACTCAATTAAATCAAGGAGTTATTATAGATGCTGATGGCTGTGGGCAGGAAAGATTTCCTGTAGCGGTCCGTTTTGCATCCCAACTGAAGAAGCCTTTGACTGAAGAGACTCTGTTTTCCGATAACAGTCTCATGGAGAGAATGTTCAGGGTTGTCCATAATTCTCTTGATTTTATGCAAAATCCTTCTTTGTATTATTGTCTCCAGAGATTCCACAGTCGTCCCCAGAACAGAACCAGCCTTCCTTATCAGGTTGTTGAGTCTTTTTAGGTCCCTGGTTCTGATGCTGCTGCCTCTGCACATAATACCATATGATTTACAGTCTGACCTCCAAGTTTGATCTTTCAATTCTCTTTCTGATCTATGGATTATGTATCATTTAGCTCTGAAAACTCTCAGGTAAAGTACCAAGGTACAAGTAAAAGGCTGTTGCTCCAGTCATGTGTGGTGTGTGTTGTGTAAAATTACTGCTCACTAAAGTGGGCTCCATTTTATGAGGAAGCAATTAATTCTAAAGCAAACGGCATAATAGGAAGTCATCATAAAAAGTCATTAGCGTGTAGCAAGCGTGGTTTTATGCAGCAGCTGATGGTGCATATCACATTTACTACCTCACCTCTCATCTGTAAAATGAAAATGTTTTATTTCACGACATAGTCTTTCAATCATGAAGAGGAACCTGAGTAGAATGTATTGTAGAAATAACAAATTGCATCAAATGACAACTTTTGTATGACCAATGAGAGCGACTGAATTCAAATATGGACACAAAAAAAAACATGAAAAGTTTAGGCTTGAACTTATTTGTATCGTCAATCAGCCGTAAGTGGCTGGGATCTAAATGCATGGTTATACGTGATGTATGTAAAAATCATCCAAACACTGTCTTCCTGTTTGAATAAAATGCCTCCCCATATTCTTGTAATGTATTCTTGCTTTCATGATGATGATGAAAATCCAGACTGTATGTGCATGGGTATATTTAGAATGTGACTGTGAAAGGTCCACAGTTTACCATATTTCCCTGGCATATGGTGTCATGATAATTATGCGGCTTTTACTCCCGCACGTGAAATGAGCATCACGGCTCAGGGGGCTTCATTGTTCCAATGAACCTAAACTGAATCTCGCTGCATGTGTTGTGTGTGTGAGTGACTGGGGGCGTGTGAGTGTTAGCCACCCCCCGTAACACACTCACTCACATATCTTGCCATCTGTTGACATATGCAGTTGTTCAAAAATAGCCCTGCACCAGAAGCTTCTCTAAGTGGCCAACAGACAGGCAGATCAGGACTAAACTGTGTTTGCGCTAGTTGTTTTGCCTCTACAATGACCACGTGTTGGCCAACAGTAGGTGGAGTCGTTGCTTAATTTGAGACCTTCTGTAATACTTTTTGGATTTTTTTACAGCTATCCAACTTCAGATTTAGTTTTGTTTCCTGAACCAGAGTGTTTCAGTAGTTCCAAACAAATCTGAAAATGGAGCCCTCTTTGGACCAATACATGGAATTTCACCACATCCATGGTACTAATGTCAGACTTGACCACTCGGGAACTCAGGCCACTCGAGTAGAGAGCTTTGCTAACGGAGTTTGTTTCAGCAAACAACCTCTGAAGCCTGGGGAGATTTTTCTCATAGAGATTGAGGATAAGGAATTGGGCTGGTGTGGCCACCTACGGGTCGGCCTGACAGCCAAGGACCCCAACAACTTAAATGTGGTACCTGAATACTCCATCCCGGACTTAACTGACTTGGGGGACAGCTGGGTGTTTGCCATTACTCGCAACCATAATAAGATAATCGAGGAGCCTGAGGTCCCAGGAGCTGGAGAGGGAGGACTTGCTGGGGGGCAGAGGCTTGGACGAGGAGAAGCAGAAGATGGAGCTGAAGCTCAGGGAGATGGAGGTGGTGGGAACAACATGAAGCCAAAGACTTTCTTCACTGACACCCACTTGCACATTGACAATATTCGAATCCCCAGAGACAAGCTTGTCGGTCGTAGCCGACCTGGACGCTACAGTCACATCTTGGATGACCTGTATAAGACCAACGCCCTGCCTCCCACAGCCAGGCGCAGCAGAATAGGAGTTCTTTACGTGGCTAAAGGCCAAAACCAGGGTGATATGCACATTGTAATCAATGGTGAGGATATGGGAGCTTCTGCCAAGGGAATACCTACAAGCCACCCTATCTATGCTGTGGTGGATGTTTTCGCTGCAACAAAGTGTGTCCGAATTGTCCAGGTGGAATATGGCTGTGAGTTTCACAATGATACTTTTAAACATCAATGGACTATATAATGTCTCTATCGTATATTAACCAAAACTTTCAGACTTAGAGACGCTTTGCATATGTTATGCATATGTTTGCGGTTATTTTCCGCTTATTTGCAATTGTTTTGTGTCTGTTGTAAAGTCTAAATCTGGTCTTTTTTATATTGATTTGTAGTTATTTGTTGCATCTTTGTAATCTAAGGGATATTTTTACAAAATGTTGTGTCTCTGTAACTATCTGTTTCTTTGTGGGTTTGTGGGGGGCTTTTTGTTGGCATTTTCTTAAAATGTGTCACAAAGGGTTTTGTGCGTTTTTATTATGTTTTTTAGTCATTTTCACTGCAATAGTCACTTTGTTGCTAGAGTTTTTTTTATGTTGTAATTTTCAGATCATTTTTCTACTACCTTTATCAAGATAATCTGTTAATTTTTTTTCTTTTCTTTCTGTTGCTCTAGTCTCATCCTTGCAGACGTTGTGCAGGAAGGCCATTCAGAAGCACATTGTCCACAGGATGGCCATTGACTGGCTGGAGTTGCCTGAGGCACTAAAGCACTACTGCAAGTATGAATGAAGGATGTAGACCTGGAGTGAAAAGAAGCATTGTGAGCTTTCTCCCAATAAATCTGAATCTATTTTATTAACTGACCTCTTATAGTATGTGTTTCATTCTTGAAATAAAGCATAAAAATGGTACCAACCAAATAAAAGGCATCGTTTCTCTGTGACGGTGCCTTTGAACTACAATAGACTTTCTGTGTTTTATGCCTTATTTGTATCGTCACATCGCCTGCGTGAATTATCTAAATTGTAGTGGACATGTCACATGGCGTGCAGCAGTGTTGGCCTGTGTCATTGTTACATAATTGAGGAAGAATTTGAACATGTACAATAAGTCCTTGGTCTATTTTTATTATCTTTTTTTTTTTAATATTCTGTGAATGCTTAGCTTCAGCAGCTTAGAGGTCCCAGTTGTCAGAAAGCAATATGTATAAGTTACAACAAACCCCAAAGCAGAGTTGACAGTATTTTTTTTTTGTTCTTAACTTCAGTAGAGCAAGTCGCTTCTCGAGGCTAAAATTAGACAGACTGTGGTGATGTGAGTTTGAAGACACACCTTGATGCTGCTTTGAGAACAATGAGTAATATAACTACTGAGACAAAACGATGGTGTGCTTATTGATACTGACTACAGAAAATTCTTTAGTTATTCTTGGCAAAACCACTCAATTGGTCACTGAGTGCTGTGACAATTTGAATTTTAATATTCCATTACATTTCTCTCTGTTGATGTTATTTCCCACTTTGCAATCCAATTAGAAATGACATCTAAATCTGTTTTAGTTCAGTCATTTTATGGGGGTTCGTAATTTAAAAAAAAAAAAAAGTCAGTGTCGTCAGACCTCCCGCACGCCTGCTGTTAGACACTGACACCTAGTGGCGGGGCTGATTACTGCAGTGGGAGGAGCTCCTCCCTTGAAATCTCTATCAACCCGGATCATCTCACACGTGAGGAAGCATTATTGAGGCTGTGTGTGAACGCCGCTTGCAAAAACACTGCGGAGCCAGATTAAGACTTGTTTTGCCTTAAGCCAACCTGCAGAGATATGTCTTTCTGTCAGTTTTTAGGCGGTGAGATCTACAAGGATCATTTCAAACCAGGTGAGCGGACGGTGGAGAGTGAACAGTAATGTGATGTAACCTCTGTTCTACGGGATTATGGAGGCCGAAATTAACCTTTCATTTTAATTCTTTTGAGCCTATTTCTCATTGCTATATGGGTGTTTCTATTTGGCTGTATAATCAAGCATTCGAGCAGTAGTAAACGATCAGACGCTGTGCAACACCCCAACGTGGCAGGAGGTAGGGACACTGGATGGGACCAATTCTGGAGATCAACTGTAGCTAAACGATAAACGGCAGTTGATAGTGCACCTTTCTTTATTGTATAAATTAGTGATGTCGACAACAGCAATAATAATAAGCGATTAAGAACTAGTGAATGATTGTGTTAAAACCAAAGCTCGTCTAAAGTTGCACAGTCAATTCACATTTTCACCTTTAACTATATTGTTTAAAAACTTCCCATGTAAATATTGCATCATTTCTAATGGCTCAAAATGAGGAAGAGGCTTACAGCATTAAATGCAATCTGCATGCATTTCGACCTGGGGACAGTGGCTGCAGCAAAAGTTATCAGAAATATTTTTGGCTCGTGTCCATCCACAGTGTACTCTCTTCAGCTGTTTAACTCGAGTTACTTTTACAGGCAAGTAGACAAGGACGGTAACAAATGTCAACTTTCCCCTGCAGGGATGTATGTGTGCTCCAAGTGTAACCACCCTCTGTTCTCCAGTCGGTCAAAGTTTGCTCACTCGTCTCCCTGGCCGGCGTTTACAGACACCATCAGAGAGGACAGCGTCACAAAGATGATGGAGACTCTCACTGCCTTCAAGGTGAGTTCCATCTAATAGAGTGTTGTCACGGAGGGAAGAAATCACTGAAGTGTAGATGAGACGGGGGAAAAAAGGTGGCCAACTTTTGGTGTTGTATATTCACAGGTTTTGTGTGGAAAGTGTGGCAACGGACTGGGCCACGAGTTTGTCAATGATGGTCCAGGGGAGGGAAAGTCAAGATTCTGAATCTTCAGCCACTCGCTCAAGTTTGTCCCCAACAAAGGTAACCACATACCCAAATTCCAGTCGGAGTTCATGCATCAGTGTAATGACAGGATGTGGTTTTCAGTGACTTCCTTGAACCGTTCTTTTAGTGAATGTATTTCCCTCAGGATGTCGTACCTTGTCCAGTCACTTTTGGGAGACATCGCAGATTTTCCTCCTTTGCTTCAAACTCAAATAGAATTGAACTTACATCCAGCAGTGTCTTCGCAGCAATGTAGTGGCCACGAACCTGCATGCAGAAACAAGTTAATTTACAGCAAAAACTGTTTGACAAAATTTTTTGGGTCAACTAACAATGCTTTGTCGCCACACTACACTTATCAGACATTTCCTCGTCTAATTTTCCTCATCTACTTTCTTATTTACTTCCGCCTCTGCTCCAGGCAAGGACAAGCAGTAAAGAGCGAGTGAGAGGGTTTACACTCCAGCTGCTGTATTTGCTGCTCGGCCCAGGTCCTGCGAGCAGGTCGGGTCAGCCGGTGACGTGGACGGGGGGAAAGGCCTGAGAGGGACTCCCTGCCCACTGAAGAATCTTTGACCAGCCTGGACCACATATCTGCAACTATTCCTTTACAAAACTTTGTTGCATTCCTTAAATACCTCATGTTCAAACACACTAGCTCCATCACTGTTTATATAAAGTCACTCTTGATAGTAGTGCAATCCATTGTAGCAACAATTTGATATATAAGCCTGCAACAAGAGCTTAAAAAGTCTTAAGTAGGCGGGCACTCGACACTTATTGCTGGTACAAAAATGTAATTTATTGTTTATTTTATCGTGCTGTACTGAAACCGACGGAGCTGAATATGGACACTACTTAGATTAGTCTTTAACTTTCGACAGAGTACTGTATATTTAACCATATTATCTATGCACTGAAGCACAGCTGGTCTATCCACTGTGTATTAAAATTTATTTAAGATCCTCCTAAAGTGAACAATGCATGTCAATCATCTATATTTTATTCCTGTTTGCCGTGTACTTTAATAACTGTTGTACCATCACTTTGCATTTTTGACACAGCGGAGGGACAAATGCAGCATTTTGATTTATCTTCTCTTGTCAGTGTTTGGATGCTGGTATGAAAGACAAAAGAATACATTAAAACAGATGGATTTCTCACATGCCTGTCATGGTTTAATTGTCATGCAAACGTAATACAATTTTAGGATGCTTCTCTTTGAGTATTTGAGGTTTACTCGACAGAACCCGATTCTGAAGAGGATGTAATGCTTTCTAGTTTTCATACGGAACGTACACTGGCAGCACATTTATGTTGATGAATCACATAATGCTTTTGTTGGAAATTGAGTTCAACTCGAAGTTAAATCATCAAATTCAGATTAATTGATGTTATGTTAAATAATGTTATTTACTTGATAGGTATTTACTAGGCAAGGCAAGTTTATTTGTATAGCACCCTTGTTATACTCCAAAAACGTGCAATACGAATTATACATAAGGTTGGATATATTGATCACACAAATACCTTATTTTTGCAGTCTAAGCTGCTAAAATTTTCAGATTTAGTTGACTTCTATAATGCGCAACTTCTATTCAAAGCTTATAAAAGTATATTACCTAGTAATATTCAGAAGATTTTCACACAGAAAGAAAGGGGTTATAATTTGAGGGGGTGTGGTAACTTTTATGTCCGGAAAGTACGAACCACAAGGGAAAGTATGTGTGTGTCTGTATGTGGCGTTAAACTGTGGAATCGACTGGGGTTAGAATACAAACAGTGTCCAAATATTTATCAATTCAAAACAAAATACAAGGAAATGATTTTGTGACGGTATGGGAATGAAGACAGGGGCGTTTGACTGTTACTTGGTGTTCGCAGGTACCATCATTATTTTTGTTTTGCTTTTTGAGGATAATAATTGGTAAATAATGATGAGTATGGGGTGATGGTGATGATGACCGATGGGGTGATCACGTGTGTATAGTATTTATGTGTGATATATAATAGGTGTAGGTAATGGCTATGTGTTGCAGTAATGTATAGTATAGGTAAACATATGAATACTGTTGTATGTATGTGTGATATATAAAATAGGTGTATGTTATGGCTATATGTTGCAGTGATGTATATTATATGTAAACTTATGAATTCTGTTGATGCAGTTGACTACGGATTATAGTGGGAATTGAAAACATGTAAACTATTGCGGATTGGATGGGGGTGGGAGTAAATAAGCTTGTCTTCATCCCACTTCTTTTCAAGCTGGTATTCTGTTGTTTAATTTATCAATTGTTGTTTTATATGCCCAGTGGGCATAAGTGACTGTTATTTATAAATATATATATATTTTTTTAATTTATTTTTTTAAATTCTGGCTTGAAATAAATAAACAAATACAAATACAATACAGTTCAACTACAAGGCAATTCAAAGTGCTTTACAGATACATTAAAACAGTAGAAATTAAAAGCATGATTTAAATTTTAAATGAAAAAGAAAGAAATAAGAACAATAGATAGAATCAGATAACATCAGTAGTTAAAATGTAATAAAGTTTTGAAACTCAAGCTTCAGATTTGGAGCTTTATTCAAACGCAGCTGAAAATAGGTGTTTCTTCAACCTGGATTTAAATACACCGAGTGTTTCAGCTGATCTGAGGCTTTCTGGGAGTTTGTTCCAGACATGTGGAGCATAAAAGCTGAATGCAGCTTCTCCATGTCTGGTTCTGACTCTGGGAACTGATAAAAGACCGGATCCAGATAACCTGAGGGGTCTGGAAGGTTCATACTGGGTCAGGAGGTCACTGATGTATTCTGGTCCTAGACCATTCAGAACTTTATAGACCAGCATCAGAACTTTAAAGTCTATCCTCTGATGGACAGGCAGCCAGTGTAAAGACCTCAGAGCTGGACTGATGTAGTCCACTTTTTTGGTCTTAGTGAGGACTCGAGCAGCAGAGTTCTGAATAAGCTGCAGTTGTCTAACTGACTTTTTAGGTAGACCTGTAAATATGCTGTTACAGTAATCAAGCCTACTAAAGATGAATGCATGGGGTAAATTACGATATGCTTTGGTCACGATTCAATTTGTATCACGATTCTAAGGTGCTGATTCGATTTGTATCACGATTCTTGATAATTGCGATTCTACAAGTATTGCGATTCGATATAATCAGTAATTGCAATTTTCTTCCTCAAAAAACAAACAAGTTGAATCATACACTTTTAGAATGAATGTCGTTCCCATAAACAATGCACATCAGTCTGTGTCAGTCAGTGGGGTTACATGGCACTGAAAGGATCAGATAATTGGCTAAATTACAATAAGATTGAGTTATTCAGTGCATGTAGACACCTTAATCTGACAAGAAATTAAGACCCCGAGATAACTCGGTTGAAAGTCAAAATAAACGTGCTTGCAGACGGGTGAAGCACGTGGTGAATTAGACTTTGCGTTCTGCGCATGCTCGAGAAATTATTTTCCCGGGGTCGGGAACCGGAAGTTGGAAGAGACGATATTACTGTTGTTGTCGCTGTCGGAAAGAAAAACACAGCGATGGAGAATTTAGCCAATTATCTGATCCTTTCAGTGCCATGTAACCCCACTGACTGTTCAGCAGCTGACATTTATTTCAACTGAGACAAAAAGAGGTACTTAACATGTACGGCATTTTTTTAAAGTTCACAGTTACAAAATTAATTGAAATGTCCACACGGCACAAATGTGGCCTAGTTTTAACATAACTCAATGTAATGAATTGATGAAGTTTTTCTGGACTCGGATATGATGTAATATAATCGATGCAGGGGAGAAAAATCGATTTTTTTTTTTCGCCCACCCCTAGTATTTCACTAGAATGTGAAATGGTAAAATGTCTCATTTTCAAGGCTCCATATACCTTTTCATTGAAATTGAGATGAAGGCACAAAATGATGATGGTCCCTAGATCGACCTCTAGATGGAGACATCATCCTTCTAGGTCACATTTACATGCTTTCCACAAGTGAAGCTTCTCTACTTTTGCTATTTAGTTAATTGTCTAATGTATACAGTATATGACAGAGTCTGGTGTGCCGCACAACCTGTATGTTTTAATTAATGACATGAGAGCCTGTATGTGCTTGTTGCCTGGCATTAATTATGGAGATTGGTTGCTTCAGTAGCAAACAGTAGATCAGGCGTTCTCTGTGGCCCAGCTGCAGGCCATATTCTCTGTGATCCGGGGGTTGGCAAAGATCCTGAGGTTAAGAGGAGTAGCCTGGCCGCCTGGTGAGAGACTGAAGGCTATCATTACAAAGGAAGTAAACACACACACATGCATTCATGTGTGCTTGCAGACAGAGAAAGCCAGAAAAATGTATGCCAAGCGTCACACTCTTCTTAGACATCACAAACATGCACCACTACTCCAAGCCGATCCCCTTTCCAATGTTATCTTAATGTTATCACGTGCAATGACGACTCAAACCCCTCTTTCACATGTAATATACACATGCAGAAGTCGGAGAACACACACTATTCTCCATTTTATTGTTCTCACCACAAACAAGTTAAGTTTGAAGCATATTTTCTTTCCAAACATCACCTCTTGTAGTGTGCAATTACCAGAGGTCATCATAACATTGGTAGCTGTCAAACTATCGGCATCAACAGTTTGAGTAATCCAGAACGTCACTCAATGCAGTTTCCCATGCTGCCAAAGGTATTTAAAAGAATCTCAACCCTCAGTGTGGTGGACAGGCATGACCTTGTATTGTGGTTGTTAAGGCTGAGTAAATTTTCGATGTGTTGTCTTGGCATGCCTATGCTCAACAGCATATTTCAACATACCGTAGTTTATATGGTGGATGTTTTTACCCAAGCAGCTTGACTGCATTTCTTGAATAGGTGCTACCACTAGTAATCAAACCCACAAGCTTGGCTGAGTTGTGATCTGCCAGTCATACTGTACAGGAGTGGCTGTGTCGGGATAGAGCAAAGCAAATTCAGGGAGGAGTGTGAGCGCTACATCAGAAAACTGAGAGGATGTCTGTAATTTAAGATAAATGCAGTCTGACATATAAACTACATTCCTGTGTAAATTTACATCGATTATGTACTAATTGTAACTTGTCATTTATATTATATTGACTTTTGCTCATCTTCCTAAAATGGCTTTCCCCAAACCCTCAGACTTATTCCAATTTGATCCTTGCTCTCTTCTCTGTATTTTTTTCTTTTGTATCTTCAGCTACTTAAGATGCTTGTCATTCTTTAAAAAAGAAAGCAAAAACAAAAGGGCTTCTTTGAATCTGTGCTTGTCATTCAGAGCCACAACACGCTTTGAGTTATTTACTAAATTCAACAAAATAACATGACAAGTCAATGCTGATGGTTTACCATTATCACAATCTTAAGTTTTCATGTAGACCAACATTTGCAAATTGCAGCTCATGAAAAATGACAAATTTTACCTCTGTATTCCAGCACAGAACAAAATAAATTTTCACCTCATGACATTGGTTTGTGTGGCCTTTATTTGCTTAAAAACATCCAACGTAGCAGTAGAGATGTTAGTCATTAGCTAGCTTTGAACCATTACTACCACAGCTTTTTGTGTGGACCAACATTAGCGTGTTAGCAGCTCATGAAAAGTGCATTAACCAATTTTACTAGGGTGTTCAAATACAAATCAGAACAATTTTTTTTACCTCATGGTGTTCTTAAAACAAAAACTGACTCCCATAGATTATGTGTCTTTATTTATTTGCCCAAAATAGCCAATGTAGCAGTGCTGTTAACCATTAGCTAATTAACAATGTAAGCATGTGTTGTCAGGAGCTCCAATTTTGCAATTTGTTTTCTCAGTCTGTACTTTATTGAAGTAATTAAATACACTGATGATACTTCTAATCATGTTATCTATTTTTCCCCATTTTCTCTTTTTTAAATGTTTTTTCTTTTTTCCTTATCTACACTGTATGTATTATCTTCCCCTAGACTAAACTAGTGCCTTCCACCCCACACATTTTTTTAAGCTTGCATTTTAGTCTCATAGATCGGGTCACAGATTTGTTGTCTGAATCTAATCAAGTAGTTTAGTTACCCATGTAGTTACTCAATAACTAGCTTAGTTACCTAGAGCTAAACAAAATATATTTTTTTATATGACACAATAAGGGGAGCTTTTGAGATGTGGTGTATATTTTCTGCATTGAAAGGAAACCAGTTGCATTCAAACGGACACCAGAGTCTCCTGACCACTACTGCATGTGATAAGTTTGGGGTGAGAGTGTGTTAAAACATCCCAGTTTCATCTTCAAGAAAAAATGGAATACATTATGAAGAATTCTTCCTTTAAATGTTTATTTGGGTAAATGATAACAACTTCCCCATCACTGCTCTATGGTGCCATTTCCAAGGAAAGCAAAATGGTTTTGACTATTAAAAAAAAAAGGAGCATCAGTCTGGACCACAAATACCTTAGAAGACCTGCCCTACTGATTTGAACAATACTGTGGTTTTTATAATGCTTCCTCTTGGCATTTTGTGCTTTGCTACCAGACATTAACAGCCATTTTTCTTCTCACCACTGTCATTACCCTCTGTGTTACTTATATCCATCAAGCACCATCATGGGTTTATTATTAGGTTTTGAAATTATGAAACGAAAGGGGCCCTTGAAAAAAAAAGTACTTTCACAAGACACTGTGTGACCTCATAGCATCTTTTTCACCACAGAACATCAGGTTAATGGGCAATATACTCAGAGTGCAGACAGTATGCTATTTTATTGCACAAGCACTGCATTAACCTGGCTGCTCTGATACATTTTAAGAACTGGGCTAAAGTTCGATTTTGGAAGAGAAAAATTAATTGGCATGAAAGAGCTCATTTATATGTTACCTGTTTAATGTCACAAAAGGAAAGGGTTCTCAGAGGGCTGCTGCTGAATTTTTATTCAGTGTTCCATTTCCTTTCCTGGCTGTACAGGAGAATTTTAAGCGAAAGTTGAACAATTTGGATAGACATCTCATACCACAACCAAAAAGAAAGGATGAATTAAACCAAATTAGAGTATTTTATGAAGGAAAGTTTCTTAGTCCACAAAGCAAACCCTTCAGACGTTCTTAACATTATGTTAGTGAAACTGAGTGGAAAGCATTTGTTCTCCCATTTTCCCCCAAAGCAGACAATTCCCTGGAATATATTGGAATAGAAGATTTTTCAGATTTATGTTTTTTTTCTCCGAGTTCTAGCTCATGAGCTCCAGATCAGATAAAAGATGATTATCCAAAATTGACCCATCCGTCTTCGATGTGAAAAAGCTGAGCTGAAAACACAGGTAGATGACATCATGGTTATTAGGCCATAGTAGAGAGGCTTGCCGAGCCAAAACCCACACAAACACGAACACGCTGTATGGGAAAGTGAAGCTCTATTGTCTCGGCCTAGATCAAGAGTTAGATTTAACTGTTGAACATTCAAACACAATGTTTGTGCTGGTAGGGGCAGCTGCTTCACATGGAAGGATCTATAGCACCCGCATCATAGTTTGGGGTATTCTGCCTAACAGGAAAGCTTTCCAGCTTCCTTTTCATGGGTGTTATACAAAGTTTTTACATGATTAAACATCAGTGACTGGAATTTGTGTCTTTCACCTACTTCCTTTGAGTCTCGGCTTTTGTGTCTCTGTACTGCCTCTGAGTCAAAGTTGAAGGTGAAATTCTGAAAAATGCTGCATTCTATGGCCTTCTGGATAAGCATACTCTTCATCTAATAAAACATTAGACAACCTACCCAAGTCATATTAATCTACTGTTAAGTAAATCAGATGCCTGTCTCTTGTTTACATGAAAACAAAAAAGAAGATCTAATACTGCAAAACAGTGATATTGCAAAATTATCGGAAGACTATGGAGAATGTATAATGAATGTCAATTTAGCACTAGTCTTCCATAAGTGGACTCATGCTTCCATAAGTGTGTTTAAAAGAAACAGTTCAAATTAAAGCAGAGGGGTAAGATGCTCTGACATGAGTCAGAGTCAGAGTCAATGAGTCCAGTCCAAAATAAGTGGATTGCTTCATTCTTGTAATGCATATCCATGGCATCATTGTAGGTATTACTGAGATGGGAAATAACCATGTCCTCCAATCCCAACACTAGAAGTTTGCAACTCAAGCTTTCAGATTAAATTCAACGTATCACACCAACTCTGTGGAGATTGTAGAGACCCAAAACGAGCCCTTAAATTGTAAAGTCCTGTAGGCAGATGCGGGCTCAGACGCAGGCAGATGTCATGAGAGCAAATGCATGTGCAGTAGAAGAATCTTAGCATACTTCGACAAGCTTTGGGCCATGGGACTTTGCAAACTCTGGTATACGTGTTATTGTGTTTTGCTGCCCCTTCTGGGCAATATCAGATACACGTGAACCAATCTGAGCTGTGGGCCGTTGGATGTGTTGCTGCTGCTGTTGATGCCTCGCTGTGGAAAACACAGAAGTCAGAATATGCTTTATGGTGGAGTGGAAATAAGTGTCGGATAATGAAGACAGTGAAAAGCAGTTGTTCTCTGTGCTTTTACTTGTGCTTCTTTGCAATTTGTCATTTTTGATGCTTCGTCCTGTTTGGAATGAAATTGGCTGTTCTCTGCCCCTTCTGGCTCGGGCTAAATTTTAGCCGATCAACCTTTGATCAACGCAAAGCTTCATCTCTGATGTCTATGCGTTGTTACCTTTTTTGAAGGACTGAACGTCTGTCCGTCTGCACTGAAAAAATGACATGTTTGTAAGGGCTGAGAGCAATACCAATGGAAACCTCTGTGCAAGTATAAACTGGCCTTAAGAATGGCACCCATGAGGGTGACGGTTGCGTTTTAAAATGTATATCATAGTATGAATTTTAAGTGGTTTTCTTTTTTAAAAAGTAGGCCTGTTAGCAAAAGCCATAAATTCGTCTGAAAATGTAAAGCTATCTGAGTGAGTGTTCTATGACCTTTTCTTGCTGGGTGAATAATGTGCACTGGGAAGTTAAATCATACACAGGCTGCAAACAGCATCAACTCACAGGCAGCTAACCAGTCACTCAGTGGAACAAGAGCCACCCGGCATCTGGGCTAAATTATGCTCCATCCTCTGCACACGGAGCAAATCTCCACCATCCATCTTTATGACTTGACACACAGCGCCTGTCGACTGCAATGCCCAACTCACCAGGCCTGCTGTGTGTCCCCGGTTTCAGCAGCATCTCTCAGCTCCCTGTGGACTCCACACATGTATCCCCATACATCATGCTCGGAGATCCAGAGCATTGAACCGCTGCTCAATAAGTCAGAAGACAGACAGCTCAGAAAAAAGGTATTGGCACCTTTTAGTTTCAGATTGGATTTGAATTCAAAATTGAACACGAGGCTCTTCTGACTCTTTACGTTTCTTTCAAGAAGTGTTTGTCCGGCTATAATGTCCGGGTATGCACTACCCTGCCTCAGTGTTTCAGATGTACATCAAATCTATGTTTTGCAGGAGTAATACTCAGTCCAGACAATTAAAGCTCACTGCAGTTTAAAATGCATGGTTGACTACTTCGCGTAATGTGTCATCCAGTCGCATCTAAACTAAAGGTATAATTACGAGTGTTTCAAAAGGCCAGATGGAAAGCCTGCCATCACAGAGGAGGGAAGCAGATCAAATGGGGATTAAGGTGCACACTCTCCTCCTGTCTTTCCTCAAAGGGTTTCATGGCATTTTTTATTTTTTTTGCATATAAATTTGGAAGAAGTAGTTATGTACAAAATGAGAAAAGTACTCGGGCAGGAAGCCGAAACCTTTCCTTCTTTTTCACATGGACATCCCGTTCAAACTGACAAAAGCAAAGAGGGTTCTGGCAGTAGTGACAATCAAGCACTGTAGCAGCAGAGGATTATTGCATTTTCTCTTCTTGTGTATTATCTGTAGTGATCCGTTCATGATTTCCAGAAAGATTTTCGAAATACCATTTTTCTCGGTATTGATCGGTAAGAGCATTTCAAATGGGAAAAGGGGGAAAGTTCTGCACTGACCGCGTCACTGTAAGGCCAGAAGTCTGTTCATATGCAAATCCGGAGACACTTCTATCTGTGTAGATATGTGTAGGCATGAAAGTAAAATGTTTTATTTGTAATTTGGTGAGCCGACCCCTCTACACACGTCCAATAAAAGGCAGGAGTGGATATGCGTCGATACAAACTTTAAATGCGAGTGCTCTGTGGCATGTTTGGCAGTAGCACGTTTCAAGACCCATCGGTCCAACGATCAGCGTCTGATTTGCCTGCTCGACTGCATTTCTCCTGCGTGTACAACTCTGACTGTTTGTAAACATATTCTCTGAGCGTGCCTAAGTTTATCTTCAGTCCAAAAAAAGTAGATAACGGAGAAACTCAGCCGCTGGCTTCAAAGCAGCTGAGCTCCCTGAACCGCAGCGGCATACGCTCCAAAACTATTTAATCAAGTGCTTTTCTCCTGGCCTCTGTTACAAACCTGGATTGGGATGTACTTTGTTCTTTTCTCTGTGTGGGTGTGTGTGTGTGTGTGTGGTGGTAGTGGTTAAGGAGGTCATGTTTGTTTAGGCTTTGTGTCCCTTTCAGTGGGTCAGGCTCGGGCTCACAGAGGTATAATTCTGTGGTGAATCTGCCGGGGAAGGTTTCCTGAGGCCCCTTGTACTACAGCCCACCGATTTCTGCTGCTTGAAAAAATAATCAAATAAAAGCTTATGAGATATCGCAACATAGCCCTGAAAAGCTGCTGCATTCAAAAATGGTCATTTTCATTTTGTCCCTTGGTATTGCTGGTGCCCGGCAGATGATGTCTACCAGTGTGGTGCTTCTCTGAATTTACCGTCGTGTCGAGCCTCTGATATATCATCGTCCACTGTGGAATTTCATGGCAGAGGAGAGAAGAAGTGACCAGAATGATTATAGGCCAGTTTTTATTGCATGAATGACATCATGACTGTAGATCATGGAATTGTATGGTTTTGGAAATCCTTTCTACACTCTGCAGTAAATTGCACTGTAGCTGTAGCATGCAGTCCAAAATCCTAAACTAAATGTTTGGATTTGATGCAGAGGAAAGACGAAGGTCAGCAAAGGGATGCCGGCATGCTAAAATAACTCACAGACACGCACATAAAATGGACTCACGTAACCTGTGAGTTGAGAGGAGTGGCTCTCCTGTAGCCCTAATCAGCCCATTTACAGGGAGGTCTTATTACTTTCAGTCCAACCTGTCAGATAACATATCAGAGAATGTGTCTGCTTGCTGCTGCTGCGTGAAGCGCTGATCGGATCAGCTGACTGCTTTCTTTTTACTAATAATACCTGACGTCATACGTTACATAAGTCTCTTCTCTACTGTTCTATCAAGTTGTTTTTCTCCAGTAGGCCCAATGTTGTTTTCATGCTGAGAAATTAACTCAGAACCTCCACATTGCTCTCGCTGTTGTGAATATAAAGAGTTGGCTTAGCATAGCTTAGCAAGAAAGCACATTGTCTGAAGTTCTCTGAGCAACTTGCAGGACAGAAAATCGGGAAATCTGCTTATTTGCTCTTTTACCAAATGTCCAGTGAAAAAAAAAAAAGACATGCTCTTCCAAGTCTCTGACTTTTTCTTTCATGTCGTCCAGTTCACGATCAGCAGTCTGAGGCAGCCTACCAGTAATACAACCCATCATTTTTGACAGTTTCTACGAAGGTGTTTTTAGTCTAAAATAAGCTTTGTCTTTCACGTGCTAAGCAAAGCAAAAAGTCCAGCAACAACACAAACCTGAACAAGAGCAATGTTTCTGATTGTTCCCTAGATTCAGAAAATGGCCCTAAGTGGCTGCAGTCAAGCTGAAAAGGTAAACAAACATTTGCAAAGCTGTGTAAAAATGCTTGATTGCATTAAATGTATCTTGAACCCAGCTACTTATATGACCAAAGACAGTCTTTTCCTTTGCCTGGTCCAAAGATTTGGACGAACAGCTAATTGGAAACCTATCTATCTCTCTAGCTATCTTTTTCAATGTAGAAATAACTCATTTCTAAATGGCTGCATCTGACTTTATTCCAGCAAGTTTTTTTCTTTTTTTTTTTTTGCTCTCTATCATGTAACAGGAGAATGTCCGATGTAAAGAGGCAAGATGTTTGCTCTTTTTTTTCTTGGCTTGTTTTGTCTGAATGTCACAGCGTGGCACACCTGAAGCCTTATCTCATCCTGTGTTGATACTTCACATGGGTCTGAATGGGCTGAAATTGCAGGGAGCGTACAATCGCTCAACATGCTGTCAGCATAGCTCAACAGATCATTGTGGATTTTCCCCAATCCTATTACGCACAGAGTACATTTATAAAGACCAAATGAGAGTCAAAATATTTGCCTTAGTGTAAAACCAGAATGTTTCCACTTAGCAGAATCCATCTGAAGTTCATTTGCTCCCCTTAGTTTGTGTTTAGTTTAGAGGCTTTTTCTTTTTTCTTTCTTTTTTTTTTTTTTTTTTCACAATTTATTCAATGCTGATGTTGGTTCATACGCTTGTAATATATATATATATTTTTTATTTCAGGCAACATTCTCTCCTTAATTCCAATGTAGTGCAATAAAATCTAAATCCGAAAGGGCATCTGGTTGAGTGTCATTGCTGCTCACGGCCTTCATGACTCAGCTCTAAACTGGTAAACAGCTTTTATTATTGCCCTTTGATTTCCCCATGTCACACAGTGAGGTAACAATCATGTGCAGGCATGTCCGGCACTTTACGTGCCTTCTTTACTTCTCCGCTGAAAACATTTTGCAAGCAGCCAGCTCATAGCCACACCCATGCGATAATGTACAGTGCTGCCATGCCCTATACTTACCCAGCTCGCCGCAGAACTCTGCCCTGCAGTTAAAGCTGAGAATATGGCCCTGCAACTGGCTTTCGCACAACACTCAGACTCCCTGTGCACAAGCGCAGAGACTAAACAGATGACTGGCTGGTATATGCACTTTGTTTGTGTGTAAAAGTTTTCTTGGTGACATCTATGGTGCCTTGGGCAAGTTCTTGCAGTGTTTTGTCTGTGGTGAATGAAAGTGACCGTCATTCAACTGTTGCTCGCTGTAGCCATTTTTTCCCCAGGATGTTTTGATGATGGGGTAAGGGTGCTGCGTCCAGTTAATTTCTCAGCTGTCTCGCGAAACCAAACAGTAGCGACAGGGGAAAAGCACATATATGTTAGGACAGCCTGATACCACCAGCAGATCAGCAGGGGTGTCATTTTACAGTAAGAATGCCCCCCCCCCCCACCCAGGCCCTATATGAATAAAACATTTGTTAGACCATAATCAGTGTTCCTGGTCCCAGTGGATGAATTCCAACGATGCCAGTGAACCTCTGACGTTTCATCCAGTGCCATGATAAAGCTAATGACTAGATTACATGTCGAAAAAGAATTAAAAACATTATACATGAATGCCCTACAAAGAGAACACAGGCACAGTAATAAATTGTAATACCTATAATACTAAAAACTATTGTGATTAAATCTCCAGATCTAGCACAATGTCAACATTTAGACACTAATAATCTTAATTAAAAGTAATGAATACTTGGTTATGGCACTTATTGTTTATAAGAAGTGGGCACAATCCCAGTAATGTTTCCCATTGGTCTGTTTAATGCCACTGTGATTTCAGAACTGGAACTGGAGTGATACATCAAACCCGATGGGTCAAAAGGCCTAATATCTATTGAGCTATGGAATCAGTCACAGAAAAATCACCAAGACTCAGGAGAATTTAATCTAGAGACACCGTAATGAACCGTGGGAAAAATGTATTGACTTTGGCTGGCTTCGCACCACTGCCGGGTGTGTGCAATATGTGTGTGGAATGTCACGATTTTCATTTCAGCTCCCGTGTAACCAGATTAGAACATGCACACCGACTGCCTGATAACATCAGCAGTTGCGTGCCAGCTAGAGTTTCATTGTTTTGTCAGTTTTTGACACATGAGCTAAGCATCAAAGACATAGCTCTCCGCAAATTAACAGGTAAAACATCTGTTGGTCATCATATTGATCTCATATCAGCGACAATAAACCTTTCACTATGATTTTGTTGTATAAGCAATATGTCAGAGACACTGAAAATGTAGCTTACGGGTTGGGATGATGGATTTCTCCTAATATTCTTTTCATTTTGGCAGTTGTATGTAACTGGTCAACATCATGCCTGCAACGCATGCTTGTGTGGTGGGAACACACGCTCACAGCTGAGATTCAGCAGTTGAGAATGCCCATGAAATGCATTCGCCACACATCTGGTGTGAAGCCATCCTCAGTAGTTCATGATATTTGCAATTTTTACAAATATGCAGATAACTGAAGCTGAACTTCCACTTGTCAAGTGTAGCTAAAATATATTTGGAATGGCAAAAATTGCAACAGGGCCTCCATTCAGTCTGGTCTGCCACAATGATGCAAATAAAGAAATTAAGCACTTTGTTCTCACTTTAAAATTACTGATAAAGGCCATAATCGATAGTGAAAGGAGCTCTGGCATCTGTCAGTACACGGTGTGAGTCACTGCCCAATTGGATGACTTATTAATTGTGGTCTCTCCCCATTATTCAAGCAGGCTGTTGCGTGTTGACTGTATCTGTTGCGTACAGATACAGTCCTCAGACCAACAACAGAGCAACCTGCAAATGTAACAGAGGCTGTCAATGAGCAAATCTGTATGAAATGTATACATACATGTATATATTAGGGCTGGGCAACGATTAAAATTTTTAATCTAATTAATCACATGATTTCCCTGATTAATCACGATTAATCGCATTTGTACGCAAATCCAAAAAATAATTCAAAAGGATTGTATAGCCTTTAGCATTTAGTTTTATTTTAAATGTGCTGCCATATGAATGCAAGTGCCATAACATTTCTTGTGCAAACACACTTTTAACATCAGCCTTTTTATGCAGTTTTTATGTAGAAGCCTCGCTCCACTGCCTGTTTCGTAGCCTGGAAAACCAGCGCCAACTGCTGGACGGCAAAATGTTTTGCCTGCGGTTGGGTCTGGCTTCGAACCACTTTTCATTTTGAAAATACTGCCCTGAATCTGGCAGATGGCAACTAAACCAATCACAACGCAGAGATGTGTTTTGAATCAACGCGGGCGGGGCAGAGGGTCAGAGCGTTGGCCTATAGGCACAGACACGGTTTGAAAGACAACGGGTTGTGCTCATCAACAATGTTCCGTTGTATCCATTCATCGGAGCCAGACTAAATTAGACATCCAATCCATTTAGGCTGGTTTATCAGGCTACCTGTTTCGTTGAATGACTTGCTGGTATCAATTGTGTGTTTTGCCTTTAAGTGATATTTTAGACTGGAACTACTACGGTGAGAAGACGATTCAACTTGGCAGTGTTTACAGATGACTTTGGTTCGGTCGACTCCACCGTCTGGAAGAACTTTAAAATGAAAATGGTAGACTAAAAGTTCTGTACCCTTCTCCATGTTTGGTGGATCCGCCAATTACTTTCTTTTCCGGTTCCACAGCAGACAGCAACAGACTTTTACAAAATAATAGAACCTGCGTTAATGCGCGATAAAATATTTATCGGCGTTAAATAATTAACACGTTAACGCGATAAAAACGAGTTAACTCGCCCAGCCCTAGTAAATATATATATATATAGACGATAGTCTGTTTTGGTGATTCCTTTGAATTGGCGCTACATCGCTACAATTTCCCACGTCCTGCTTTCTCATGCTGTTAGTAAAGATACAGAATCTTACTCGTGGTTTATGTAGTGTTCCTCCAGTTCTCCTGTGAAATAATCAGCAGTGACTTGGACCAGTTCCAGCAACTGTCCTCAAACTGAGAAAGACTCCTATAGGGTAGTGACTCACTTCAGGTAGTGATAACATCTTTTTATTGGTTCCACAAGCAGAATACCTTAAGCTATAAAGATGACAATCAGCTGACAGATTATCTACAACAGCTCCCCAGCTCAGCTGTTTTGCTTGGATGGAGAGTTGTGATAACTCTTATTTTTGTGACAGTTACTTAGCTGAAGCTGTAATGATTTAGGATGAATATAGACTGTATATAAAAAGGGGAAGTAGTCAACATGGTGCCTCCCATCGGTTTGTGAACTACTGTTTTGAAGCCTTTAGTTTGTCATTTGGTGCTCTTTTGGAGACTGTTGAAGTGGACAGGAGGGCAGAGCCAGTGGGTGATTCTTGAAATCTGATGGGAGAAAAATACTAGTTTTGAGGTCTAATGATATGATAATTATTATGTTGGCAATGTATTTCAGAAGAACAATTTATGCTTTTTATTGGGAGTCTGGATTAAGAGGTTTTATGGAGCCAGCTGGTCATCAGTCGTATTGCAGTTTAAGGCACTACTGCATTGGGCTTTATTTTTCATACGCAAGCGGCCACTTACATCTAGATATTAGAGTTAAGGTAGGTTTATAAACAATTCTGTTGAGGCTCCATGCCATGCAGCTGGCTTTGTCATTCTCTTCCTTTCCTGAAGCATTGAGAGCAATGTTTTATTAAAGCCTTAAAATATTAGGTAACCAAACAAATGGTTCAAGGAATAAGGGAATTGTGGGCTTCATTGAGTGACCTGTATGAGATAGAATGTTTTATAGTCCCTTTATTAAGTTCCTTAAGACCTTAAGTATGTGTCTTAAATTCTTACATTAAAGTGTTGTTTCTTGAAGTTTTAGTGGAATCATTCTGACTAAAAAAAAATCCCCTTGAATGTAACTTTCATGTTTCAAAGTTTTCCGTGTGTGTGTATGTCTTTGGGTTTTTTTTCTGTGTGTTTATCCCAGACTAGACACATTCCATCCAGGTGAGATTAACAAGCCATTTGAAGAAGAGCTCTTCAGTTGCTTGTCTGATGCATTGTATCCTCAGTAAAGCAGCACAATAGCGGTATAATGATCTCTATTCTCCTGGGACACAATGACTACAACGCCCTGCTGGACAGTTTGAGGTTTTGGTGAACTCGCTTTGAAATCAAACACAGAAATTATTTGCGATTGTCAGTAACACAAAAACAGACAAGTATATAGAGGAAAAGAAGCAGCAATGTTTTATTAAAGCCTTAAAATATTAGGTAACCAAACAAATGGTTCGAGGAATAAACTGATTTAAAACATTGTAACGTCTTAAGGAAATTTCTGCTATCCCAATGCTAAAAGAGATGATACATACACTGATTTGTGATACAAAGATTTAGTAAAAGAGCACATTTGTTGTCTTACAGAAGCAAAATTCTATTTAATTTGATAAAAAATTGTTTAGTCAGATATGCAGTATGATACCTTTTGGTCTCATAATGATCAAAAGTCTCGGGAGCAGAAACAGAGCACTTGAAATATATCCTGTCTTTGGAGCGGCCCCCACAGGTCATCGTAGGGACGTTGTACAGCTGTCTGCCTTCTCACGTACAAAGACCTTACAGGGATGGTTAGGAAGTCAACACAGAAGGTGTCACGCACAGACACAGGTGTGTGTGAAGGAGAAAGACAACTTCCCCGTACAGTCAGGCATTCCCCTGTAGGCTGTCTTAGCAGACAAAGTTCCCATGACGTGCTGTCACGCTGACACATTACACGAGGCTCATACACACAGTACAGCTAACAATGCCAGAATGATAGTGTGTGTTTGTGGGATTTTAGTTGATTTGTGATGATTAACTCATATCTTAGTGTCAACTGGCACATTGTCCCAGCTCTTGAAATGGGGCATACTAGCAAACAAATCAGGGACAAACACAACTTTTTCAATTGAAAATGTTCTAATTCAAAGCAGGCTAAACTACTATAACCGCTTCCTGATTGTCATATGACCTGTTGTTACTGCTCGCTATTCTTGGGCACTCCTGGGGCACGGCTATTGAACTTCAAGCATTGGAACGTAATGAGCTGCTTTTACTTTGCTCCACTCCTTAAACTACAGCAAAACAGGTATGTCAACATGGCTCAGTATTTGCATAAACTAAAAATCCCATTGAAATTCTTGTGTTGGCGTCTAATGACTGGCGAAGAAAAAACATGCACCTTCTCACAAGGAAATTGATCAGACAATGTCAGACCGAAACTGCAAACTGTGTGACACAGGATGTAACAAGTGACACGCCCATAGTTTACCTTTAAAAATCCACATTTCTAAAACCTAGTAACTATTCTGAGGAGTATCCCCACTCTGTATGACAAACATAAACAGCACAAAGCAACCCCACATTATTGATCACTTTGACAGCAAAGTGGCATGTCTTTGATTGCTTTTCAGCATCACAACAGATCAATAACAAGGAGTGCTGGAAGAGTGCCGAAAGGTAAATGATGTCTTCTCAGTTTGGAGACTCTTGGAAATTGACATACTGCCACGTTGGAGGAGGCCTGGGTCGATGGGTTTTGTTATTTCTTTCAGATTCATCATCCTTATGGATGTGCTGCCATGTAAAACCTCACTTATATTTCAGCGTATAAGGTGAAGGTGCCAATACATTGTGATTTATACCATAACACATAATGTCAAAAAGTCTTTTTGGAAAAAGGGTTGCATCCAGCCATTTCAAGGCGTTTGCTAACGCAGGATGGTCACACATTGTTCAGTATTTGGAATAAACCTCGGCGCATGTCAGCTCAGTACTGAGTCTTATTAGAAATGTGTAGATCAAGAATAATGTAAAACAATCAACATTTTCTATCAAAGAACAAGGAGCATGCAGGTAAGAATCATAAGAAGTTGTTGTTAAAGTTATGAGGCATAATACCACCTATGTAAACCAGTTAAGCTGCTGTTTCTTAAAGGATAAGACCGGTTTTTTGACATTGGGCCCTTGATTTCACATTATAACATGATGTTCTACTCACCCCTGCTTGTTGTTGAACATTTGGAGCTGTTCCGAAGATATTCGCGAGGCGTCTGGCTGCTCTCTTGAGATATTCGGCCATGAAACGGTTTCCTATGGGCAAGCTTATACAGGTACAAACTATGCTGTTTATAATTTATTAATTACTCTACACCAGCACTGATAACGTGGAGGTGCGTCGCTTACTTAAAAAAATCCGGGTTACTAATTTTGAATTTTAGCCGAATGAATAAACAGGCAGCAGGTCTGTGGGCTGTCTGTGGCAGTAGCACGACGATGACGTCAGTAACACCCACTTTACAACAAAAAAATAAAAATTACAATAACCCGGATTTTTTTAAGTAAGCGACGCACCTCCGCGTTATCAGTGCTAGTGTAGAGTAATTAATAAATTATAAACAGCATAGTTTGTGCCTGTATAAGCTTGCCCATAGGAAACCGTTTCATGGCCGAATATCTCAAGAGAGGAGCCAGACGCCTCTCGAATATCTTCGGAACAGCTCCAAATGACAAACAACAAGCAGGGGTGAGTAGAACATCATGCTATAATGTGAAATCAAGGCCCCAATGTCAAAAAACCGGTCTTATCCTTTAAGGTTTCTCTGGCTTTTGGACATGTTTTTGGTAAGTTTGAACTTTTCATTCTGAGTATGTCGTAAAAGCATTCATGATTGAAATATAAAAAGAACATAAAAAGGTCACTGCATGATCACTCCCAGCTGATTATATAATGAAGCTTAGAACTAATAAATGGATTCCGCATCTGCTCGTGCGTGAGGCCTGTTTGACGTATATTTAGTCATTTTCACCAGTGCATGAGAGTTCTCCGGGTCTCTCTGTGGCTGACCCGGGGCAGTTTACAAATTAGTGGCTGAACTGTGCATGCACGCACATCGCTCTCCCATTCAGAAAAAAGCACACCGGAAACACAATGCTAATGCACGTTTTATGAATAGACTACAGGAGAATCGGCTGTTATCCACAACTCTACAATGTGTTGCGGGCCGACAACATCGCTGTGTATAGGAAGCTTTAGGACAGCTGATCCAAACTCTAGTATGACAAGTGTGTGCACATCTGAAGAGTCCTGATTGGTTTTCATGCACATGGACCTGAAAACTGTGAATTCTGCATTTGTAAAGAGACTTTGATGTGATATTGTGATTTCTGATACTTGGACCTAGGTTTGAGTCATGCGATTGAAATTGTTGGGTGTTTTTTTTTTCTAACAAAACTTATTGGTTAACTTTACTGAAACATGTTGGTTTGGGTTAAGGCCTCGGTATGCTACTTCGTCGCTATCCGTCAATCCGACTCCGTGGTCACGCAGAGGCTATTAAGCCTTTCGAAGTTCTCTGTCGGGATGTCGGATACGCAAGGCAATTCACCTCCCGATCAGAAGGCATTGCTACGCTTGAAGACCCAATCTCGGGACATCTATCGTGAAAGTTGATCAATTGTTTGCCTTCCGACTCCGTTCCACTCCTTACAGTGAACGATGGCGACCGAGAGAAAAAGACCGTTGTTGGAGTTGGAGCTTATTGATATTGAAATGCAAATAATTTTGATCAAATGTTGACCGGCACACAGTAAACTCTTTCAAAAATGGCGGTGTTGTTGTTCTGAGAGGAAGGAGCTAAACCGGAAATGATGTCGTTAGCCGACCAATCACAACCCTTGCGGTCTCTGCGAGTCTTCGCCGCCTCAACGGATAGAGAGGAATTTTGGCCGACGGCCTGACGCACGCAAGAGATGGAGAGCGTCTCTGAGAGGGTCTCCGTCGACGGAGAGGGCTCTCCGTAGCCTTTCCCGGACGACTATAAATCAGGCTTTAGCATTCCCACTTTTTCTTGCTTAGGTTTAGGTAAAAGCACGCGGTTAAGTTTGGTTGATAGAATTAATTTGTTAGGTTTATGCAACAAAACCTCTTATTTAGAATTTGTCTAAAAAAAAGGATGCTACGTTTACACAAGACTACTTGTTTAGGTTTAGGCATCAACATTTCTTTGTTTAGGCTTCAGCAAGGGTTCGTGGTTAGATTTAGATAATACCACGGTTTGGTGTAGAATACGTCCATTTATAATGATATCTAAATGGATGTGTGTGGACAAGCTTCTCCTCCATTTTTGGGTGATCATAGTGACAAGTTTCGCAACAGTGACAACTTGTGGACATTTGGCTACGGTCTGTGCATTTTCAATCACCCTGTCCCCAGCAGTGAGTCCTGCACCAAGGCCTCCTCCCGCTGGAACATGTCTGAAAAACATCCCTTGGCAGATGTTTAGGTCGTATCCTCACAAGATGCCACAGTCACCTCTGCGACTCTACCCTGAGCCTCTCCCAGATGACTGAGCTCCTCACCCCATCCCTAAGGGTGAGACCAGCCACTCTTTGACGATATAACATTCACATCGCTGCACACTCTGCCCCAACCCACCAGTCAATCTATTGCTCTGTCCTACCCTCGGTGGAGAACAAGACCTAAAGATTACCTGCACGCTGAACACTCATCAATGGGACACCCTTGTGCCAATAGATTTTGACATCTGGATGAGGCTAATTGGTTGGGAGAATGCAAGACTGAATTTAAAAGTTATTTCAAGCAGCACCTAATGTTCAAACTAAATGTAACATCAACATGGTTCTTTCATCAGTGTTATGGCAGTTTAATGACAACTAGTTGACCTTTAGAAGCTTGTGTGATAATCTAACAGTGTTCAAACTAAAAAATAAAGTGAATACTGACACATCTGTTTTCATTTTAGATTTAGGAATAACAACTTCTGGGAGCATATTCCCTGTGTAGGAAAAAAGTTAAGCCCTCCAAGAAAACATTATAGCTAGCTTTAAACTGGTCCAAACAGCCCAAACTGCGAGTTCGCTGTTTGGTGCTGAGAGATCATGAGGATTAGAGATAGACATTTAGACTTGAAGGTGAAGTCATGCTGAATATAAGAACTGGTGGCAAATAAACTGTATGGCCAAAATTTGAAAGTAAATAATGTCGTATTGGACAGACCCAGAGAACTATAGTGCTGAAGTTTCCAACCAAATAGCAAAAGTAACAGAGCAGCCATAAATCTGATATATAGTACTCAGAATATAGGTGTTTCTATAGTTTTGATTGCAAAAAAATCATTTGTCAATATCCTGAGGTCAGAAAAATGAAGCAAAACTGCTTTTAGACTTTTTAGCATAACAGTTCCAGTTGAAAATGTAATCTATTTGCTTTGGCCTTCTTGGCATGATTCAAGTACAAATTGATCAACTTCCAGGGGACGTATGATTTCTGACCCATAACTAAGGAAAAAGACATTTTTATTCAATAAAGCAAGACATTGCAGCCACTTTATATGTGACTTCTCTTTACTTTTCTATGAGTAATTCCATAACTTTACTGATCTATTATGTCTTTAAATTTTTACAGCTACGGGGAAAGTGGATAATGGGACAAATTTATTGTTGGTCTGGATTACGACACAATTACCAAATCTGGGCTCACATAGACACTTGAAGGATGAAAAGAAAAAGCGGAAGCGTACACCTGCCTACACAAGTTGGAAAATGTACGGCAGGGTTGAACCTATGTGTCATGTTGGCACCAAGGAGACGTGTGGTCAGGCTGGCCGGCAGACAGAAGCTGGTCACTACCGGCTCATAGAGAGCTGCTGCAACCTGTGTGCTGAGAAAGGGTTCTGAGGAAAAAGGAAGTTTAAGAGTGCATGCGGTGAAGTAAATGAAGAGAAATTGCACTTTTCCTCTACAGGCAAAAACTAAGACCCCTTCTAAAAGTTTTCACTCACTCCAAATATAATTACACTAACGACCATTTTTTTAAATTCAATTTCACCTGATAAAAATGCAATATGTGTGTGTTTCTCTCTCTCCCTCTCTCTCTCTCTCTCTCTCTCTCTCTCTCTCTCTCTCTCTCTCTCTCAACTTGGCAAGAGTGAGCTGCTCAGGTTAATAGTTTTCTCTGTTATTTTAGTGTGGCGCGAGCAGGCGAGGGAGGGGGCGTGTGTTTGATAAACAGGGCGTGGATTTGGCAGACAGACTGGAAGAGCTGTTGAGGGTTTCCTACAGAGCCGCTGCCAGGGAGCCAGGGACGCGTACAGACAGACGGAACGGAGCGCAGCACGACATACATTTACTGGCTGGTTGGGACTGTGCTGGAGTCATCGAAGAAATCGACATGCTGTCTTTATTGCTTTGGATCAGGACACAGCACACTTAAAGAAAAACAGGCCAAACCGACAGACATGAGGAGCTTTTTGACGCATTGTGGGCAAGCTCTGCGCCACTTGTTGTGGCACAAATATACAAAGTGAACTCAGTTACTGTCCTAGTAACTGTTAAAGACCGTTGTACGAGGTCACTTGGTATGCCATGTTCCGTGTGTTGTGTCCCCGTGCTCATGATTGCGACCCATGGGATGTAGTAAATGGAGAGCTGCGTTCAACTTTGGACACCTGAAGGCGCAGTCCAAGCTGTCCGTCTTCTTTACCATGATCATTCTCTTCACTTACCTATTTTACTGCCTCAACGGATTTTGCGAGTCCCTACCCAGACCCGTGTATGACCGTCAAATTAATCTTCAAAATAAAATTATCCTACATGATGAGCAAGACACTGAGCAGGTCGGCGCGTATAACGCGTCCCCGGTCTCGCTCGTCCGGGAACAGCTGTCGGACTTGAAAACCGGTGCTCCATCCAACAATATTTCTATTGCTAATAATTTCGGCAGCAAAAAGTTCCCTCAGGCCATCATCATCGGCGTGAAGAAAGGTGGCACTCGGGCTCTGCTGGAGTTCCTGCGCATCCATCCGGACGTTAGAGCCGTAGGCTCAGAGCCGCACTTCTTTGACCGCTTCTACGACAGGGGACTGGAATGGTACAGGTAAGACACTTTTATTTATTTACTTGTCGAATTTGATAGAAGAATGCTGCTCCTTAATGTGAAAAAAAAAATGCCTTGAATGATAATGAACTCTATGGGCGAAAGTTGAAATCAGACGACATGGACTTAGAGGTCCATTCTCCTGTCAAAGATTAGCAAAAAGGCAATTAAGGTTTTTATCCTTAGTTTACAACACAGTCTTATGGAAGACTTATGAAATTAGAATTATATGAGTTTGGAAACTTTATGCAGTGATACTCATTACATAAGGTTTAGTGTTATATTAAAAATAATCTATAGGTTGGAGTGTCAACAGCTCATTTTTGGCCTGCTTGTAAATGTGGTCGACCGTGGATATTTAATATTGCTGTTCAGTAGCAGCAGTTTCAGAACAGCTTGTCTGTCCATTCTGATGTGCCAGAGAACCTGTCTGATGTGTGTGCAAAAAAAAAGAGCTACTTTTAATTATTTATGTTCTGCTGCACCTCAAACTGCAAAGTGTGCTTAAATAAGTATAAACATTATACAGTATCAATAACTGATGTGCATTGAGGACTTGAAATTGAGATGTGCCAACCTTTGGAATCCTTTCAAATTTGAAGAACTTTAAGATCCAGCTGGGTTTTTCTTCTAAGATCAAGGCGAATGTCCTGTTTTACAAGGTCCTCCGTGCATTTTCTGGTTCTTATATTATAGTAAATGGTGGAACTAAATGAGGATGGTGTAACAATCATTTCAGCAAACTGAAATACACTTTTCCCCTGTCGGCGCACATGAGGGCTGTTTTTCTACAAGCAAAATCAGGCGCAGACTGATTTGATCAGTTTCTCTCTTCTCCTCTCCTCTAGTCTCCTCTCTTCATTAATATCTCTCAGCACCAATAAGATGCTCTGCTGATAGCTTCCAAGGATGGCAGTGTGTTATCAGTCCCCTGCCAATAAATTGCTGTTTATTGAGCTGACACACAGCTTCCCTAAGTGTCCGTGTTAGTCTCCTGAGAGCCTCCATCACTATCACAGAGGGAGGATGGGTTATTCTGGGTGGTGATGCTGTGGATGACCCTGTGCTTTCAGGTGGCTAAGGTTGATATATATACCTCTGGAACCTGGATAAACTTAAAGGTTTCACATTTCAAAGGAAATGAAAATTTTAAAATAGACAGTCATCACCATCTCGTGTCTGATGATGAGATAAAAAAAAATAATGGTTACAGGAAGAAGGTGGATCAGCAGATAAATTTACACAGAGGAAATTCTGAAGGTGTAGAAAGAATGAAACATGTAGAAAAAAAACAAAACAGAAAGGGACACGTGGCAAGTTACTTACAGTCAGGTAATGATTAGTTAAGAGCAAAGCTCAGGTGGAATGGCTGTAAGAGAGATCAAAGCGGGTGTGCAGAACGGCTGTTCGCTTTCTCGGTACTTAGCATACATTGTTCAGGAAGAGGAAGAGGCTGGGGCTTTCCTGCTGCATGCTGACCACATAAAAAAAAGACTTGCATTTATGACAGTGGCATCATGTGATCAGAAGCTTCTTGAATCGGAAAGCTGCACTTTCCTGTCTTTAAAACTAAAACCTTCAAGTACTTTTGACACAGGCATCAAATTCAACTGGTTGTAAAACCTGTAAAATGGTGGTTTACTGTCAGATTCAAGAAGTAGAATTTAAATAAACCTACTGTAAGTCCAAACTGTGTGAAAGAGCCGATGAGAAGGACAATCTTGCACTCGAGTCTTGCAAAGTCATCGCTCTTCAGTCTGGAGGAAGTTGACTCTGCACTTGATAAGTTGATTGGTGGTGACACCCTCACATTGAAAGTGTTATGTCTATAGCTTTAAAGATCACTCAGTTTGCTCTCGAGTGGTACAAACAAAAGCTGCCTCTCTTGTTTGATCAGATTTTTCATTTTTAAATTATAAACAAAATGACCCGATTAATGAAAAAGTTTGATTTTTTTTTTTGTTTATTCATTACTTGATTCTGATGCAAAAAGTAAAGCTATATAATAAAAATATTCCTGCTCACTTCTTTGAGCTTTCGGGGGCCGTATACACAAAGCCAACGGTCATTTGTCAGGAACCTCTGGAGCATCTCTGAAAGTTGGTCTCTGTTGTCTTCTTGGTGTTTTACACACCGTCTTACTGTCGGACCGCAATGAATGTTATTTCTTAGCCATTCCAGCATGTTGAATCCTCATGGGGTTTGTCTGTGACAGATATTTTCTTATTGGCTACTCAGCGAATCAAGAAAATCCATATTTTTATCCACTTGTTGATGTTTCTCCTTATTTTTTTTTCTGTCTCTGCCTCTTCCTATTTTCTTCTACTACCAGCAGGTAGTGCATTGCCAATGCCACTTCCCCAACTAAAGTCTCACTAACCATATCCTCAATTTGGAGACAAACTTCTATGGTGTGGCAAACAATAGTGTGACAGTCAGCAAACACTGCTTTATTTCTGTTTTCATATAGCGGTCTTCTGGTTTCCCATGTTAAATACTGTAAACAAATTGGTAGCCTGTACAATAACAACAAAAAAAGCCTGATAATGTCACCGTAGACCGGTTCATTTGGGCTAACAGGATGTTGAAACAGGAAGCCTGACATACAAAAGCATAGAGTTGAAAAGAAGAGAGTATTAGAAAAAAAAAAGCTGGTTTGATGAATGATCCTACTCAACTGCAATTTGGAAATTACAGGTCACCCTGCCGGACCTTTTCAAGAAAAAAAAGTACCCTTTTAAACTGGATTGCTGTTTGCCGATGCTTGGTGATTAATTCCTTGCAGGTTTGGCTTTATTGGAACTTCTCTGTTAGTTCAAAGTCTTTTTAAATGTCCATTTCAAGGCAAGAATTTCCAGACATATGGGGGGGAGTGAGAATGTGAAGCTTAAGGTCTTCTGTACCCGAATAATGAACTGAATAAGATTAAAGGTGAGAGAACCAGTGACCTTTTAATGTTCCCTCTACTGCTTTCGGTTGATAATACCATGACCTTACCTCGTTTCTTTTTAAAACAGACATGCCATAAAACACTTCTCTTGTTTCTCTTTCTCTTCTTATTTCTTTTGAAGGCTTAATGAAAAGTGTGTTTTTGCCACATCCTAATCTGTTGACAGCTCATGTCAACACTGTGTGAATTGGACCGGTGTAATGACAGGTCAGACATTAACACGGACAGCTCAGGGACATACGGAGGGGCTGAGATGGATTAGGTCCCTCGCTGCGGTTAAACAAAGCCTTATGAAGCCTTCGTCAACACCCCCTCACTCACCTCGTAACGCTGGTCCTTGATGAGTGCTTGAGTCTTCATATACCTCCACCGTTAGTTCAGCAGAGAAGGTTTATTGCACCCGGGGGCTATGTACTTCACTTACAAAAAACAAGTATTATTGGGAAGTATTTCATTCTTCATGGAAAAGATTCATGTTTGATGAACTAGAGATTTAAGAGATCTCTCGTTTGAATCCTCATTTGAAGAACATATGGAGAGCCAGTAATGGCATACTTTTTGCCAAATAATGTTTCAAATGTATTCGAAGAATTGCTTGCTTATGTCACAATTCTTCAAACTTGATTTTGGAAAAAGTGACAGCCCTGGTGAATACATTTCATAGTATTTTTATTTATTGTTTTTTTTTTTTGTCATGGAGACACAGAAAACACTTGCCCCTCGGCTGCTACAGTGAATGTTTTTTAGTCAACTCCGTCATGATAGATATTTTCTGACGTGGAGTCAATAGCTGGGCACCTGTCTTATGGATATGTGCATATCATGTTATTTACAGTTACTGGCTAAACAAACATGGGACATGGGGAGCTGCTGTTTGCAATAACTGGTGATATTAAAAGTGAAGGGTAAAATATGTGGTTTAAAGAAAGAAAAAAAGGCTTCATCAGCTTTCCATATAAAAGTACTTCTGTAGTTAAAGGGGCACACGGTGAAGCCATGGAGTAGTTACATTAATTTGAAGGTCAAAATACAAATTAGGGTAATAAATATGTTAAAGAGTTTTGTTGGTTTATTAGTAGTCCGTGTGTAATAAAGAGAAATATTTTCCAAAAGTTAGTTGATAAATAGGCTCATTGAAGTTAGAATATCTGAAAGTAATAATTAAAGGTTTGAAAAAAACAGCTAAAGCTAACGGACAAGAATATTTTTCTGTTTATTTGTGCGACATCAAAGGGAAACTTTAGCTGAAGCAGATACGTTTTTTTTTTAGTAGGAATGTTAGCTAAAAGTTGTTTATTTAGTCAAAAGAAACTAAATAAACTAAATACTAATATATGGTTAAATAGACTGCTAAAACTAACTGATAAAAGACTTTGAAATATTCTCTTTAGTTTTATCTATATACCACTAATTCAGAAGAAAACGTCATCTCAGGCTACCCGACATAAAGAGAAAATAGGCCATTTCCTTTGGTTAAGCAATTGACAACAGTGGGGAGACAAAAAACAGCTCTCAAAAGTACGAAATAGGTAACAGTGGGCAGCTGTCTCGTGGTACAATTATCTGAAAGTAGTGGATAATGTTTTTAAAAAAAAAAAAAAAAGCTAAACATAATAACTGATAAATTATTAAGGAGGAACCCTTATTGGATAAATAGCTAAAAAGTCTGGCCAGTCCAAATAGTTGGTCATTAGCATGAGAGCAAACAAAATAGAAACATTGTTCCACCAAGTTCAGCTGAGAAAATGTTACACACTTTGTCAACTTATTTATGACTTCTTTTAAACTATGCTTGAACTGCTACTTTTTCTTGTAACAGTTTCTGATACTCTCCCACACTATTCACTTTGAATATAATCCCAGAAATATTAGACATATTTAGTTTGATAATAAAAGTATTGATTTACTTATCTCAGCCTCATTTGTCTCCCTGTTTGCTCCTCTGTGGCCTGTATGAATAATAACTTCTGACTTTCACGTTTGACTTTCTTGTCCTTTCGTTCTCCGTTGTCGGCTTTCTTCCCTATTCTTCAAAAAAACATTATTAATTTAGCACAATTACATACCAAGGACCCTGGTAATTCACATATATCAATTTTAAACTGAACTGTACTATGTGATGCCAACAAAATCATCTGAAAGTGGGCTGGAAAGTATCACTTAAACATTTATCCTCTGACAGAGCTCTTCATTTCCAAGTGCTGTCTGTGTCTTTGAGAGAAAGAGGCTTGGCCCCTGTCTTCAGCCGCTAACCAAGTAAAACATATGGACATCCTTAAAGGAAGCATTTGGCAAATTGCAAATTGAGAAAAATGCTTATATGTGGAAAAGCCTTGGCTTCGCATCTACTGGAAACGATGGTGTGGTTTTGTTGTGAAGAATGAAGGTTCAGACAGCCATGGTGTGCAAGAGTGCGTGAGCATGTGCGTGAGCTCGGATTCATTCACAGTGCTGTAACCGTCCACTCTCCTCTTTGTCCCAGCACCGCTCTCCCTCTTCTGGACACCACAAAGATCCCACAGATATAAATGTCATTTCTTGATATCGATCTCCCAAAATAGATTCTCTCTATTGATTTCCTTATCTGTGCCTTTAACCTGCCGTTGCTTCAGAAAATGAATTAACTTCTGAATATTCAATCTTGTTGACAAGAGGCTGTTACTCCCATCCACCGCTGACATTTAAGTCTCCCAGTCTGAGTCGTGCTTGAGTGGATTTATTGGCTTGTTCGGGTCACTCAAATTGTGTCATAAAGCCACTGGATGCAGTTTTGCATGGGACACCCTCGTTCCCTTTATGCCTCCTTAGAGTCGTTTTTTCTGTTTCCTTATCTGGTCATTTCTTTTTCTCATTGTTTCACTGAGGAAACACATCGTATAAGAGCTGGATGTGCTACCTAGACAGGAATGTCCGGGTTTTTATTTCCTGTCAGACTTGTCTACCAATCACAGGGGATTCTCTCGTGGAATTCTTCTCTGCTCACATTCCTGGAGGCTGCATGTTGTGGTGAGTGTTTTTCAGGCTGACAAAGGGTTTAGGGTAGAGGAAAGTTTTCAGTGAGGAATTTGGAAAAAAATAGGAAAATGTATAGATCTTGCTGGAAGAAAGAGGGCTTTGTGCAGAATACAAGGTTCAGTGCTTCGTGAGTATAACTGAAGTCCGTCACATCCATAAACAAGAGCAACAATACCCAACGTGTCTGTCAGAAGTAATATACACACCGTGACATGTACTGGCATTTAAATGTAAAGTTTTTTTTTTTTTTGTCAGAATGAATACAACATGTGAATAAAGCTGGAAAACCTATTTAGGAATAATCATAGATGACTTGATTGATTGTAGTCAAATGGGAATGGATTTGAACTCTGAGAAAAAAAATAAAGGCCCGATGCTACTCAGTCATCGGATTTTTGACAGCTCGTCACTTGTCGACCTCTCCCCACCCAGCATGCTGCGTCTCATGCAGTCAGAAATAAGAGAATGAGATGACTGATGAGAAGTGAACAATGAGTGTGCAAAGAATCGAAGTCACCGCATTTCATTCACAGTAACAGAAACAGAGCGCTTGCGTTGTTCATCGCAGCCGTTCCACTCTTCTGGGTTTTTTGATACCAGACAGTCAGACTGAGAATGTGCATTTTAGGTGAAGGACTCAAGGGATACGCTTACTTTTCATCAACCGCAAATTCATTTAAATCTGCACCTCCTCAGCAGACAGGACGGATAGTGGGGCTGAGACAAATCATGACTGATGAGCTGCCATGTCTAATGGACGACAACATAATAATCCCATTTCGACATCCTTCTCTTCCTTTTCTCCTAATCATTTGCCTTTCCTTCCACACAGCCTCTTGTTTTGTTCTTTGCCCTTTGCCACCCACCATTAGTCATTTGTATTCGATGAGTGGGCTCAAAATGGAAAAAAGGAAGGAGAATTGGGAAAGATTCAAATAAGTGCAAGTGTTGCAAGTGTGGCTGTTTGCCATATATGAAAAGGAGGAAGTGAAGAAAAAAAAAAGAAAAGCTGGTGATTCAATAATGTGTTTCCAGTAATATGTAGTTCTGACATGCTGGTGCCATTTTAGGTTAGTTTGATTTTGAAAAAGCCTGTCGAATCGAATCCATAGATCCTCTCCAAATTCATACACACTGTTCTTTCAGGAGAAGCAGGTAAATATTGACAATGTGCAGGCTTTTCTGTGCGTGGCCATTAATGTCTCATTGGTGTCCAGCTCTGTTTGATGTCTGACTCCCTGATTAGTCCTGAGAGGACCAACTTTTTACAACCCCAAATCAGAAAAAGTTGGAGCAAAAATGCTGAATGATAACAATATTTAAAAAAGAAGAACACAGTGAGTCTTACAGTGACTTTTACTTTAGTTTCATCGTAGACTGCATGGACCATGTAAGCTGTCTTTAATTGGTTAGCACACATTCTTTTTTGCATATGAGGCCTGCAGAACCGAACAACATTATCACTTAGTAATGTTGCTTCTCAAAACACTCCTCAAAGGCATTGAAAAATATCAAGCAATGAAGCCTTTCAGATGTTATATGTCCCCTTTTATTCTGCTTTTTGTTTGTTTGTTTCATTTCTACACAGGTATTGTATGTTGCTCTAAAATGCCAAAAAAAAAAACAAAAAAAAAAACCTTTTTGCTTCAGTGCTGCCATCACAGAAGTGTAAATTAGCTTTACCAAGAGCACAGATGTAACCCCGTGCCGTCACACATTGGACTTGTTGCTGATAGCAGTCTGGATGGCCCCTTCCTTTTTTGGTCAGGAGCGAGCAGTGTCAATTTCTTCCAATAAAAGATCCAGAATACTGATTGGTCTGACCGCAAAACCCATTTCCACTGCGTGATGTCCCGTCCAGTATTCCACTGGACTGGTCAGAAAAGTGGACGCTGCTGACAAGGTTTGACAAGATTTTGGGTTGTTTTTTTCTAAACAGAAAAGTTTTGAGTGGCACTTTTTTTTACCTTATTACTCACCCTGAAATTGCCACAGTCCCAACCTTCTATTGAATGTGTTGCTGGCCTGAAATTTAGGAATGGATGTATGTTAACAAATTGAATAAACTCGCCAAGACAAAACATAAATTATCTTTGGTTTATACTGTCTGAAAAGAACAAAAAGTCAAGGCAAATCAAAGAAACCCAGCATTTCTTTTCTAGTTGGCATTTTCACAAGTTTTTTCTTGTTTTTGGGATGTATAACAGACAAAATGTCCTAAGATTTTCCAAGAAAACGCCCATCAAGTTGACTTAACCTCATCAGAATAACTGGTCTATTGTTAATGATGTCTGTGCCAGCTTTGAGAGAAAAATAGGTTAATTATGCCTCAAACTCTGGCTCACAAAGTTATAGCTGAATTTGAGTACAAGCAAAACATCTGACAAGACATAGTGATGGCTGGAAATCTGGATACCACCACCAGCTCCTTCCTCATGTTCATCCAAACTCTGCTGTGTGTGGGCGTGTGTTTGATGTGCGCATTAATGTAGCCAAGTCATGAGTCCACCCTGAGGAGCCTGATAGATGGCACTCATAGCAGACCACCAAAAGAACTGTTTCCAATTTCAAAAGCTGGGCCTCAACCAGCAGGGATTTCCGTTTTTCAGCTTAAGACGCTGCTAACAATCAGCTGAAAAATCACAGTGATGAAGGCTGAAACTTATGGGAAGTGGTTTTCATCAGACAGTTCTCATTGGTCGGGATCGAGTAGATGGACAAATGAGATAGTGTTGCTGAGCTGTGATATTCCGACATGTTTCAGATTCAGACAATCCTTTTAATTAGAGGAAACATTTGTGTTCTCTGTTCCTGTGGAAAATCAAAGAGGAGGGTATCTATCTATCTATCTATCTATCTATCTAATTAATTAATCAATCAATTGTTCAATCCAAAAAACTATGAAAAATGATGGGCAAAATAATGTGCATGGAAAACCAAATTGCACCAAGATGTTTTTTTCAAGCTCAACAGCTCTTCAATCAAATAGAATTACCACTTACAGCGCCCTCTTTAATCGCATGATGCTGATTGCATGATAAATCTTCCAATTCCAAAGTATGTACATTAATAGGGCAATGTTTTGTGATACCAAGGTATTGTTTCAGCACGATCCAACGAGTACAGACAAGTCGGGCAGAGAAAACCCTCTGTCAAAAGGTTATTGGATAATCTGTAAAAAACAGGTATTGATCAAATTTATGTAAAATAGAAAATCCACATGTAAAAAGCAGAGATACCCGATTTACACATTTGTACAAATAACTCCTTGAGACAAGAAAAAGTCCAATGAAGTCCCTGTCTACAGTTTTGCTGTCATCGGGCACAGAGTATTTATTCAACAAGTGCAATGAAGTTGGTAAAAATCCAGAATATAATCCACAAGACAAGGCTTAAATGACTAATTATTATTCATCTTAAATGCGTCCCTTCCTTTAGAAGGTGATTATTGTTTTTTTAAAAAAGAAGAAAATAAATTCTCTCCAGTTTGTCTGTATTCATGCACATAACACATTCATGCAATCATACTTCTCTTCCTAATTATGTAACTGTGGAATGGACATCATGACATCACTTAGGCTGCAGAAAAACGGATGTGTCCCTATGTAATCTGTCCGTTTCTCCACCCAGTCTATGTCCGTTCCTCACTCAATCCTGAGTTCAGAAGATAGGATGAAGGCAGGGTGTGGCCCCCGAGGCCCCCGAGGCCCCCGAGGCCCCTGGCAGCTCAGAGATAAAGCCACACAAGAAGGCCACTTTGGGCTCAACAGGAACACAGCTGCAGATTTTCCCATTTGATAACTCAGTAGGGGTGGGAGTAATCAGTGTTAGTGACAAACACACACACACACATACACACACAGTTACTTACACTCACTCATAAGGACACATACATTCAGACACACATTTAAAGGCTTTGCCTTTATTTTCATCATGTGTCATTACAGGCTGTTATGCTGTCTGAATGATATTATGATTACATCCTTTCCTATTCTTCATTTACTCTGGATCATGGTTTCGTCCGCATTTTGGTCAAGTTCTCCATTTGTTTTAGATTTTTTTTTCCTTTTTAAAAGTCAAAATAGAGGGAAAAGGAGATGATTCATGTATTTGGTTAAGTTCTAATGGTTTAAGGCGTGGATTGATGACATGCTCAAGTTTGTAGAGTGAATAGAAGGCTACAGCTAGCAGCCAGCTAGCTTTGTTAGGAAGTTAGCCACTCTGAAGAGGCTCAAAGATGATAGTAAAGCACTGTGATTTAAGTTGTCTTATCAGAAGAAGAACATATAACCCCTGATAAAGTAGAGAGTTGTCTCTTTTACACTGGCTTTTGTGTATAGAATATGATAATTAGCTTTAGATGGCAATATTGTTATTGTGCTTCCTACTATTTGGCATATAGATTTGCATAGTTTAATCTAAATGCTAGCTTAACTTAATATAAGTTTTGTTACCAGCACACATAGAGTACAACTTGAGTATGTTATTTTTGTGCCACGTGCACATTCACATTGGCATAGACTTTAGGTAATCACCAGCTCGATCCTCTCTTTGTGTGTGCAATTGCTGCTACACTGAGGTTGACACCAGTGCAATTTCAGCAACTCCAATGGTAGCAATAGAAGTAGTAAGGCTAGTTAAAGGTTAGTGGCTTTGTTGAAAGTCACACAAGCATTCACACAAGAAAGCTTCTAATTCTTCCTCAGTCAAACTGACAGATCTGCCTCTGTAATCAGGGCTGTCCTGGTTTTTCAGAGGAAACTCTGACTGACCTCTCCTCACCCACCCACCACCCTCAGTCCTTGAGATGTGTCTATTAAGTGTTACACCTCTACTTTTCCTCACAGCTAGGCGCATTTTTCCACTCTTTCCTACCGACCTACCTCAGTGATGCAAACCTCCTTGGTAAAAATACTTGTCACCACCCTGGTGCGTCTGCCAGACTGTAACCTTCAGAGTGTGTAATAGCTTGCCACACACATACTGATGTGAGCTTCAGAAACACGAGCTGGAAACCAAATGGATTTATGTCACAAGAGGGTTTCACTGACAATGCAGTGCAGGTCCTGGAAAGTACTGAAAGGCTCAGAAATCAGGTCCATCAATAAGAACTTAGAAGCTAGTAAAAAAACGCTTGTTCATTCGCCACATTTTTTCAGGGGTTGTTTTTTTTAGTGTTTCATTGTGTGTCCAGCAGCTCACCAACAATTGATAGCAATGTAGAAAGATTAATGTGCTTGATGAATGAATGTTCGTCTTACTATCAGACTAATATTTGACAATGAAAAACTGGTTAAGTTGAATTTTTATGTGTTATCAAACAGTCGGTCATAGTATTTATATCTATATTTAAATTCAAGTTGGACTGACTTAAATTTAGATTTGCATCTTCCAGTTTGTTTTTTGTTTTTTTCCTTTTTTATTGTCTTTACAGTCACAGCATCGAGCACTGTCGTTACTAATAATTCACTTCTCTTGTCCTAAAATTAGTGTTTGGGAGCATTATCATAAAGAAAGTGGGAAATGGACATTCTATACTTTTACATGGCACTGGGTACATTGAATACAATTCTAAACTGTGGCTAGACAACATCACCCATCTAATGCAGCGACCCAACTCCAACAGGCACAGAGAGAAGCATTACTTTACTTCCCCTTTTATTGAACTGCATGCACTCCCTGCTGACTTGTAATCAGTCCACAGAAACTCCTCTGCCCTGTATTTGCAGACAGTAATGACAAACCTTTCCCTCCCCGCAGCATTTTCTTTTGCAGAGCTTTGAAAATGCGCAGGCAAACTGTATATGTCTTCATATGTCGCTCTGTAGTGGTTCAAGGATGTCAGTGTGTTTTAAAAATCCTTCACACATGTCAGACACGTTCAAAACATTCTCACTCTGAAGGATACAGCAGGGGCTGCGTGGCTTTGAAGTAGCATGAGAAAGATCAGGAGTCAGTTGGAAAAGTGAAGAAAAGAGAGGAGGCGAGGCGAGTCGAGGAGAAATGGAAAGATAGAGAAAGGAAACAAAACATGTATGGAAGAGAAATCTGCACATGATGACATGTTGCATGACATGATCCCTGTGATCCCCGATGGTCTCACCCCCTGAATCACAACCATCTGCAGCTGACCTTCAGGGTGGAAGAGTCCATTTCCGTACAGGGCAGCCTGATGGGGATTAAGAGGGTCCGGGGGTCTGGCCTCGGGCCCAGCAGAGCCGGCATGGATCACGGCTTTTAGAGCTCCAAAAACTCGGAACCAGAGGGAAACTTCCTAACACAGAAAGATTTCCCTCATCCCCGCCATACACACACACACACACACACACACACACAGATTAACATGCACGCACAAGCTAAGAACTTCATTGCTCCCAGATGTGGATCCATCCTGCAGAGGGCAAGTTCAACTGGTTACTGTGTGCACATGTGTGCATGGTGTTTATGTGTGTGTCATAGGAGATTGCAAAGAGAGTAAAATGGTTTGGGCTCAAACAGACAAGGAAATGGCTGGTCTATGTGTTTTCCACTAGAAAAGGGAAGAAAGATCCTGTGTTTACAGTAGACCTGCAGGTGCCTGTTTTTACTTTCAAATCTGAAAACACTTCATCCAGAAACCAGCTAACACAAAAAACAGGGAAACTGCTTCGGGCTGCAAAGAAGTGGAGGGAAAATTGCAGCGTCTAATGTGTCTGTTTAGCCTTTTCCTTCTTCTGAATCGCAACCCGTTTTCCAAAGAAGTCGGTGCTCATGCTAATGGGGAATTGCTTGCAGTGGGTTTCAAGAAATTTGGGACAGGATCAAGAAAAGAAAAGACTGGAAAGGTTATGCAAAGCTAAACATGGAAGTCTATGGTGGAACATCCCTCAACTAATTAGGTAAATAAGCGACAGGTCAGTAAGATGACTGTGTATGTAAGGAGTATCCCAGAGACGTCTTTCAGAAGTTAAGAAGTTTTTGTTCCTGATTATAATGGCATCACCATGACAAACCAAACAGGCTTGTTGACTCCAATTTCCTTTTTTTTCTCTAAATTTGATTTACCAAGAGTGGATTTAGCTTCTTTATTTTTTTTAAAGTAGTCATTACTAACATGCGTTCATATTGACTTTTATATTTTAGAGTTACAAAAGTAAGCAAGTTGTAGACAAAGTAACTAAATATATCTTCAGCTAAGTGGCACACTCAGATTTACCAAGCCAGAGGGCAGATCTTTAGCTCTGTTTTGTCGTTACTCCAAATTCCGAATCATGCTCTCTGGAAATTCTACACTTCTGTTGAATAATCAACTTTTCGGCAGTAAAAATGTCAGATACTGGTCTTAACTCAATTATGACTAAATAGGTAGTTAAGTGAAGTTGGCCTGGAGAGCCGGGATGGAAAATACTATTCCAATCAAATGTTCGTCTACCACTTCCACACAGAGCAGCTCTGCTCCCTTTTAATGTCAGCACGCTCTGCTCACACCTCATTTTTTAGTGATTAACAGTAGCCCTTGAGCCTGCAGTCCTTGAGTCCGTTTACCAGGTCGTATTAAACCTCAGCCCACCCACACACTACTACAACTAAATGTGCGTGTAAGAACGCCTGGCCTGAACACATTTGTACGCACAGATAAACGCACATCTGTGCACTGTCTAACCCACTGGCATTCCTGCTCCAGATGCAAATGGTAAAGGTGTGACGAAAACAAACATCAGGTTGCTAGGTTCCCCTATAAACACACTACAAATGCTGTCAGATACAAAAGATCAGATACTGGGGGTTTTATCTTTAACAGATTAGACGCTTCTAAATCCCATTTCAAAGTAAACGAGCAAATTCTGTGCTGTCTCAACTTGCTGCTGCTTTTATGTTTTTTACCTCTCCTCCCAAAACCCCCATTTGTGCCCACTCTTCTCCCTCTCCTCTCCCATCTTCACTCTGTTGTAACCCCCCCCTTTCGTCTGTTCTCCACTGCTGTGTGGCTTAAGATTACAGCGGAGTCCAAAATGTAAGCATCATGTCAATGGAAGCCCCTCTAAGCCTCGAGTGGGACACCATGGCTTCCATTAGGCCAACTGCATGGAATTAAACATCCATTTAGTGCGTCAGGCACACTCACAAAATTGCCTGCAGGCCCAGAAAAATGCACTTTTTTTTTTTTTTTTTTAAAAAGGACCTTGCGTGCACATGTGATGCACACTTTGCTCTGTTATTTTTAGCTGGGTTCCTCTTTGCATTCCATGAGAATAGAAATTGCAAAAGAATTTAGGGTTTTCTCCGTGTCACTGAAATACTTTTTTAAAAGAGGAAGATTTTGAAGGCAATTTGACTCCCGCGAGAGTAATATTAAACGATCCAAAGGCATTGCGGACAAAATATGTTAATTGAAGGATGCAACTCTCTCGTCTTCTTTTCTGGCAACACTTAATTGCTCAGGCATATTCCGTGATGGGATTTTGATAGTCATTCTGGGGAATGTAAGAAACAAAAGTAGACATGTAGTAGGAGCACCAAAACAAGATTTTTAAAACATTCTTTTTTAACCACAAAATATCTTCCAGATTGATGACACATTTGACTGTCCAAAGGCGGAATTGAATGCCAAAGGCACAGTTATTAAAGTCTCCTTGGTTACAAAAACAACATGTAGCTTCTTTCTTCTACGATCAAGATCCATAAAAACTATCCTGCCCCTCACATCATGTGGTGACCACAAATAAGCAGCCTGTGACCCATGTCTAAAAAAATCAGGTTATGATGCAGTTTGTAGTTTTTCGCCTTTGCTTAAAATTCTCCCGGTAAAACATCCCAACAAAAAAAAAATGCCATAAGAACTGCATTGTTTTTCAAAACCGTTCCTCCTTTAGCATTTGCTCGATATCTCCTAAGTATGTTTGGCTCCTTCACTGTAAAAGAGCTGAGAGATTTCTTATGAATACCAGAAGTTGAGAATTTGGTGTTACCCTTGTAGCTGCATGCCAGGGGACACGCAGGACTTGGAGCTAAGTGTGGTAGTTGGATGAGAGAGACAGAGAAGTTGAGTCGGCTCCATCGCCACACACAAGAGCTTCACAAAAGCCCTCAACTTACAGACCAACCACGAAGTCTATGACCCAACCACCACCACATGACTGCTGAGGAGGGATGGGGACGCATGGAAATTAGCTGAGGGATCTTTCAAAGTTGCTGCACTGGCATTCTTCACTGCTAAGAATTGTATAACTCCAACCGAGCCTTTGATTTCAATCTACTCTTTTAACTCCGTGGAAGGAGCTGTATTTTTTGGGGGGGTTTTTTGTTTTTTTTTTAGAACAAGGCAGATTAGATACCTTTTAAGGGTTATGGTAGTATTTGAATAAGTAAGTAAAATGGGACAAATAGGTTTTCCTTTCCCTACTATTTCCTTCAAGTTATCTACATTCTGCTTTGGCACATTATTAGGACTCCCAGCTGAATACAGGTTTTTGAGTTACGATGGCTCTATTTCTCTACTTCAGTTTCTGAACCCTCTACGAGGAAGGAAGAGGTCAACCACAAAATATGTATATATATCTACATATATATGTAGACATAAATATGTATATATATCTACATATATATGTACAAATCAGAAAAATGTATCATTCAGTGGGAAATAACATACTCGTCTTTTTTAAGTAGACTTCATTGGTTTAAAGAAACACATTTGTAATATCACCTAATTATGGTGTAAAAAGGGCATTACTAACATTTTGTTTGTGCTAGCTTGGAGCAGAAGCCAGATATATCGTACAGAGAGGCAGATGATCCCTCTTTTAAATGCAGCCTCTGTCAACTGTTGAGAATTCAATAGTGTGATTACTTCTTCAGTGAGTAATATATAATGAGAAGCTTTTACCACAGCTTGTCCTTCACTATATAATTTGACAAGAATTAGATTAAGTTCACTCGGAAGGGGTGAACAAGGGATAAAATTTCTAGTGGCAGTGACAGTAATCCAACCCTGCTGTAAGATTACAAGCGCTAGTAGTATGACTGCAATGTGGCTTTTATTTCAGTCCAGCAGGACTATGTCCCAGCATAAAGGAACTCAACAAAGAACAAGAGCAGCAGTTATGAGCTTGTTTAGGAGGAAGCAGCAGATGAGAGGAAATTACTTTCTTGAGGTCAACAAAGCCGTGTGGTTGTTTTTTTTTTTTTGCTGTGGCTGTTCACAGACTCTCTCCCCGTCTGCACTGACATGGTCTCTCCATCAGTGCCAGCTGTTAAGACCATGTTTATCTCCCTGTAATCACAGATTTAGTCTTCTAATTACAGAGTAAAATCAAAAATCCTTCAAAGCAAGAGAGGCAACATCAAAGGAATGAGCAAAGAATATTTGAAGAATGTATGTTTAAATTACAGATTTATTCTTAACTGTTTCTTATCTTCTTCTTTTTATAAAGGAACTTGATGCCTCGGACTCTGGAGGGTCAGATCACGATGGAGAAGACCCCAAGTTATTTCATCACCAAAGAAGCGCCTCGGCGTGTCCTCTCCATGAGCCGCCACACCAAACTCATCGTGGTGGTGCGAGATCCTGTGACACGGGCTATTTCTGATTACACCCAGACTCTGACCAAATCCCCAGGGCTCCCATCCTTCCAGAACCTGGCCTTCCGCAATGCCACACAGAGCCTCATTGACACATCTTGGAGTGCCATACGCATCGGCATCTATGCTAAGCATCTCGAGAACTGGCTGCGCTACTTTCCACTCTCACGTTTCCTTTTCGTTAGCGGGGAACGCCTCGTGACTGACCCAGCGGGCGAGATGGGCCGAGTCCAAGACTTTCTGGGGCTCAAACGTGTGGTCACAGACAAACACTTCTACTTCAACCAGACCAAAGGTTTCCCCTGCCTAAAGAAGCCTGAGGGGAGCAGCAGACCGCGCTGCCTGGGGAAATCAAAGGGCAGACCCCATCCTCAGATACCGTCTGAGGTCCTGCTCAGACTCAGAGACTTTTACAGACCCTTTAATCTCAAGTTCTACCAAATGACTGGTCAGGATTTTGGCTGGAACTGAATGGCTATTCACCAAAGTTTTTTTCAAATCTGTCAATATCACTCTTACTGTGTGTAGCGTTTACTATGGAAAATATGCCTTTCCTTCATTTCCAAAGTGAAGATAACCGAACGACAACATATATGTCTGCCTTACAAAAGCCATGTTAATACAGTTTTTCACAGCTTCAATCTCGTGAGCCAGTTAGCGAGAAATCAAAAGAAATCAAAAACAAAAGCTCATGAGAACTTCTACATTGAGACAAGCACAAGACAAACTGATAATAGTTGGTTATTGGCCTCGAGTTTGACTTCTACCGTCTGGCACCTTAAGGGCTAAATAAGATAAGATCTACATATTGAAGCCAATGCTGCAAATCAATGAACCATAGTACAACTGGATTAGAAAAAGCTGAGAAACTTTGTCAAATACAATAAACCAAGAGAATTATTTTGAATTATGCACAGTGGTACAATCACAATAAATGGGTGCTGTTGACATATAAGATTCATCAAGAGTCAGATCAATTGTGCAAGCATTGCTCATTTATACTCTGCAGAAATGAGAAGAAGTATTTACACAATGTAAACAGTTTTAGGAAGTTCTTGTTCAGCATTTTTTTCAGTGTAAGATCATTTCATATCCTGTCTTTTTTTCCCCCTATTTTCTTAAGATATAACATGGATGTAATACCAGACACATGTACAAAATGATACCAGACAGGCTGATATCATTGTCCTCTACATGCTGTAAATTTGCTCTTATTTATGTCCACAATGCAATGCTTTACATATTTACAATCCAGAGAAGAACATTTACAACTGTTTTTTATGTTTGATTTAATAGACTCACCTCCACAAATGGTACTTACATGCAACTGTGTGTTCTTGAAAGCCTAATTTATTCGAAGAGAAAGTGTTGCAGAGATGTTTTCTCCGGGAATTTTGTATTTGAAATTCTGCTCAAAATTCTGACTAAATCTTTTACTCGGAAACATGTCTTTGGGTTATTTATGCGCTGCCTTTCTGGAAGAGTGTTCCCCTCATCCTCTTTGTGTTCATTCCAAACAAGTACATGTTGCTGCTGCCAAGAGCTTGACATACATCTGTTGGGCAGATGATTTCTTCCTGGAAGAGAACTACCACACAGGGAATGATCAAAATATAGAATGTAATCAATCACTTTTGTAGAATTTCATGACTTAGTAGGGAAGCTCACGTTTATTTACAGCATACTGAAATGCCTCTACCATCGGGTGTTGAGCTCTTAAAAAGAGCAAAAAAATTGCTTTGATATGTGGTCAGTCAGTCTTTTAATGGATAAAGGATTTAAAGGAGAAGTCGCAGGCCTCTGATCCATTAGCTTCTGTATTCTAATGCAATCTCTCATTCAGCATGAGATGGCTTTCTGAAAAATGTAAGTGTGTTTCATGGGCTCACTGTCTGTGATGTAAGGCCTATCGCCTTTCACAACTGCATTTGCTATATGAAATTTAAACCTTTACAATTTTAATGACGTTAAACAAAACTGCGCAGACAAAAAAAAAACTTCTGATGCCGATGAAAAAACTTTTCAAAGCTTCCGGTTGTCTCTTTTTCTGCTCATATTACACAGTTACTCCTTCTTCAGCTTTTGCTGAGCTTTGATGTTTTGACCTGCAAAAATATTACATGGAAAATATTGTTTGTTAATGGCCGCTAGATTGTCGTTTTGTAACACTTGAATATCTAATGGAAAGCATAATTGGGTTGCTGCACTGCAGATAATGGAGGGGCAATGTACCAGCTAAGAGAATCAAGTTTATGCTAAATGGACTATTCCACACTTGCTTGGGGACAGTAATGCACGTGCTTACTTGGTTACACAATGTGGATTCATTTTATGAGGTTACTAAAGCTAAAGAATTAGCTGAAGTCATTGGGCGCCCAGTGGATTGTGCAAAGCCACTGTGATACAGATTTGAGGATAACTGCCAACACCCGCCTCAAAACGTGAAATGGTTTAATCGTTTCACAAGGAGTGGATGTTACTTCCTCCTCTTGGCCTTTATGTTGTGTTAAACTGAATCAAGTGATGGGAGTAGGAGATGGTCTTGGTGATTCAAGAGGGGTCACGTGGCTGAAGGCATCTGGGGGCTAAATTTCAACTTAGCAATCAATTCACTAGGGTGATTGGGGAATCTCTGACCTCTCCGCTCCCCCCTGACCTGTGATCCAGGTCACCATAAACTGCTGATCGCTACGGCCGTGCTGGTTAATGGAGTCGCCCTGCATGAGATTTGAGTGTGGATGCATACTCTCACACGCTCGCGCACACTCACACAAATAATCACGCACAGAGCCTAGCGACAACTCTCCTCCTGATCCATTAATATTGCATTCTCAACCTATGGGACCTCCAGTGAGGGGAGACGGTAGGAATCAATAACTGTCTGTTTAGTTTATAGGTGTCAGGGATATGTGCTTATATGTGCCGTGTTCCACTGTCATTTTGATTTAACGTTGGGGTCAAGCATAGGTCACTATTTTATATTTGTAAAATATTATCTAACTCCTAATTCTTCCATACCTCTGTAATCGATGCAAGACCTGAACACAAATACAGAGCCAGGTTATACATTCATGTTGAACCAGGTTACGACATTCCAGAGCTACACACTCAGACTGGTGCTTCTGGGATATTCATCTAAGCTCTAATCAAATTTCAGATCAAATCAGAAGTGTATTAATATCATCCAATTTCCAACAAATTAAGCATCAGTGATACATATATTTGCATTTAGTAAACCAACATTGACTATCAGCAATGTCAAGACAATCACCCTTTTATCATTTTGATTCACATTCACTGTTCTCACCAGTGTCAAAGCAAATATGCCCCTGAACACTGTATGTGCCACCTGTATAGCACTGAGCAGTAAGAAAAGACTTATGCGAGCTGGTAAGCATATGACTTAAGTTCAAGATTAAATTATATATAATTATGTTTTTCTCAGATGAGAGCAAACTCTGGGCTAAAGGAGGACTGCACTGCATTTGCCTGGTGTCCAGAAACACAAGTCTAAATTAATGATAATGTTACTCTGCCTTCCAACTGGTTTCAGATCAAGATATTTAGTTTTTTAATCGAAAACTCTGCAACACCTTTTTAGCAGCTATTCAGTTGTAATTGACTGTAGATGGTGTTCTGTTATCTGAGCAAGTTTTACAGCACCAGATCTTATAAATAAGAAATCTGCAATGATTTCCAAATCATATATACCAAAACTGTAATTCTATTAGACAGTGAAACACATGAAACGTTTTGCTATTTAATGAAAGATATTATCACATCTTCAATTTGATGGCAGCGACATGTCTCAAAAAAGTTGGGACGGGGGCCGTGTTTACCACTGTGTGGCATCCCCTCTTCTTTCAGATTCCTTTTCCCTTTTCAGCATCCCCTCTTCTTCCCCTCTGAACAGTCCATAAGTGTCTGGAACTGAGGAGACCCGTTGCTGGAACTTTTGAAGAGAGAAGTTGTCGAATTTTTGTCTGATGTAAGATTCTAGCCGCTCAACAGTCCTGGGTCTTTGTCACATTTTGCATTTCACGACCTGCAAATTGTTTTCAGTTGGTGACAGGTCTCGACTGCAGGCCGCCCAGTTCAGCACCCTGACTCTAGTACTGTGAAGCCATGGTGTTGTTATGGTTTCACTATGTAGTTTAACATTGCCTTGCTGAAATATGCAAGGTCTTCCATATAAAGGATGTCATCCGGATGGGAGCATATGCCGCTTTAAAGGGATAGTTTGCCTCTTTTGACATGAAGCTGTATGACATCCCATATTAGCAATATCATTTATGAACATTTTCTTACCCCCCGCTGCGTCCTGTGAGCCGAGTTCCTGCCTCGTTTTGGCGTTGACGAAGGTAGTCCGGCTAGTTGGCTGGGGTTGCAAAAATAAAGCGTTTTGCTTCTCAAAATAATATGTGTTCAAAAGAGTAATACATTTGCATCACAAAATCGTTGTGCAGGAAAAAGTTAGACGCCACAATCGCTTGGCGCCATTTTCTCTCCCTTCGTATCACTGCGTGCTGTATAGAGCATCCAGACCGAAGTGCAGACCGAGCAGTCCCCTGCTTCTGAGCAGCAAACACCGTAACAGGTGTGGCTATCGGCAGGTGGCAGCACAATGTATGGCTGTCATGCTATCAATACCTTCAGGCCTGAAGGTATTGATATGCAAAAAAAGATGGTTCAGCTACAGGTTTGCAAAGGAGGCCTTCATCCAAAAAGCCCTGGCTCTGTTCCTAATACATTTCTCTGTCACTTACATAATAGCCCCTCCTGTCAATGGTCTGTGTGAGCTTCTGGCTATCCACACCGGTTTTATGGGTTACACAAAGCATAGATACTGGGGTAAATATGCAAACATCACCCCTTCAGATCTCTACCGCTCTAATGAAAGTGACTGATGACCGACCTTTATTGAGGAGGTCAAGTGCCCCTCTTACAAATGGAGGGGAAATTACTGCTTGAAGACTTCCTGTCTGCACATGGGTTCAGCCAGGCATGGAAAAGGGAACATTTTTAAAATCACAGAAATAAATGGAGAAAGATCTGTTTTAACACGGTACAGGAGAACTAATTAACTTACCCACAAGCTCATCTGAGGAATACACACTACAAAATTATATTTTATCTCATACAGGAATGCAAAGTCTTGTTTTTTACCAATTGACACACCTTCAGAACCGTGTTCAGTTTACACTTTGTGTTGCTTCTTTTCTAATGTTTTGTTGTCGTGTCTTTCATGTAAAACATAATGATTTTATGTGCCATGAAATGTGCTGTACAAATAAAGTATTACCAGTATCCTACTTTATCAACTTAGCATTGCAAAATGTATTCGTTTACATTCAGGTCTATGTCAGTGCCAATGAATCTGTAAAAAAGGAAAACATTAACTTCCGTGTGAGAAAATATCCCCAAAGTCAATATAAATCCTCTTTTAAGTCCCATGACATGGATTTTTTTATTGGAATCAAATCAGAAAGTGGAATTGGGAATCGAATTTGTGAGTAAGGCAAGTATAAGGGAAATAAAAAGGATTGGTCTTGTTGTTTATGCTCATGACAAGTGAAAAAACAAAAAACAAAACTCGGAAAAATCAATGGAGTGTTCCGTCACTTTGATTCCTGGAAACAAACTCACAGAACAGTCACACACTCTAAGCATGTACTATCCATATGTCCCTTTAAGGATCCAAGCAAGTTGCTCCTAAAGTGACTTGAGCAACTGGTTACCACGCTGCTCCACACCAACCTTTTCTATGTGGAGGCCACTCTCTGGCCTGCCCGAGGGTCACAGTTCAAAGTGCATTCCACCTCCAGGGTCACTTCTGGTCGTTTGACGCCACTCCGCCATAGGCAGAGGGTTATTCTCAGACTGATGTGTAGAAAGTGATTAATCTGTTACAGTCTTCGAGTAATGAACTCGTTTAATGGGAGTTCTAATTGGTCCGAATTGGTCATTATAGCTCAGGGAGAAACCCTTCATATGACACCATTAGATATAATCCTTTATGACTGGCCAGAGTGTGGACGAAACCGACAATTATGATATCACCTTAAAAGAAGAGATGTAATCAAACAACTGCCTGTCTGAGGGATTTTTCTTTGTGGTGTGTGTGTGCACTGGGAGTCATTCGATAGAGGAGTCATCTGTTGCCCTTTGACCTCAGAAGAAGGAAGCGTTAGGAAGAGGGAGAGTCTGCTGTCAGCCAGACATACCAAAGTCTGACACCTTAACTCCATTGCTCTCAACACGAAGACTCTATGAAATGTTCCACGTGTGTTTGATACTTTTGGTTTCAACTTCCGTGATAACTATCCCCGATCAATCTATCGATTTATCGAAACCAGACAATGAAAGTCTCAACTACTGGTTTGGGCCTAATATCTCATATTGGAGGACAAACATTGTAAGAGTCAATGATGCACAGAGCAACGGACTGTTTGTTTCGTTTCATGGAAGAATGACCACATTTCTAAACTGTGCTGTCTGGCACGCCATCTAAAAAAAAAAAATAATCAAACACTCTTCTGAAGGGACTGAACTGGCCCAGTTTGTAAGGAAGAAAATTCTGTAGAATTTGGAGACTTGGTTGGCTTGAAAGGAAGCTGGAATTAAATTCTTGAACTTCTAAAACATGTCCTTCAACATCTTTACTCATGCTGTTTTGTGTTTGTCATAAGTGCCTGCATGGATGCCAAATCATACAGCCTGTGATTGCTTTAATATGAGGCCTTTCCCACTTTGAGGAGCAAGCTTCAAATTAGGAGCAAACGCTTGGTTTCTGGCTGCAAAAGCTGCATTCTGTCAGCAAAGCAGAGAAAACTTGCACCTATGTTTTGTCTGTAATTAGAAGATCAAGGGAAGAACAAAGACGTGTCCCATACACTGATTACAAATCACTGGGAATGAATCCAAGTTCCTGCATTACATGCTTGTGTGCACAATTTTTCATTCGAATGCCCTCGGTGTGACGGTTTGTTTGGCGAATGGAACCTCTCTTTGATTCCACCATATGTTCGGCAGAGCCCGTTCGCCGAAGTTTTGTGTTCCTGGAGATCTACGAAGCCAGCAAAACAGCTTGGTCATCAGTTTGAACCGGCTGTGTTTAATTTGACATGTTTATCAAGTTAGGGAGCAAGTTGCATTTCAACATGGAAAGATGTGTTTAGAAAAAAACTACGGAAAGCAAAACAGAGAACCTCCTCTGGGAGGATCATTTACACCAAATGTAGCTGACCCCACATTGGGTATCTATGGACAACCTTTGACCCTTAAAGTGCATGTCAAGCTCCCGAAACAGGCAAATTCTTTGAGACACGTTAGCTGTCCTTCTGGGGGATATGCAGTTGTGATAATGAACTGAGGCCATTAATTGTTAAGAGTTTATACTACTTAAACCTGTAGAGTAGATATAATTGCTACTAAATTGTGAAAAGTGCCATTTGAGATTAAGGAGGTACTTTGAGTCTCACCTCGATGATGACTCACACCCTGCGGGGTTTTGTAATAGGCTTATTCTCCACATGCATTCCCATTCAACAGTACAATACAAAAAGAACATTTTACAAATGTTCAGGTTGGCCAAGAGAAAAAATAGATGACAAAAAAAGGATAAAAGATTCCTCGAACTGAAGTGCTGGCATAAAGAGAAAAAAGTACTGATTTGTAATGATCTAAATTTTGGAAAAATTCTGTTTTGTACATGTTATCGGACATTATCATAACTGCTAATTTAATGCGACATGCCATTTACATAAGAACTCTGAGCTCTCCCACTCATCCTCTGCTCACTGTTCCTCTTTTCTCAGTTTGTCAGTGTCGCTTAGCCTGCTGTGCCGGTGCGTAACTTTGTGCGAGCAACCCGCCATTACACATCTGTTTCTGGCTCTGTTGCCTTGCCCTCAGAAAATCCAGCACTCTGCTTGCTTTGAATTTCTAATTTTTCTTTTTTTGTTTTTGGCCTACATCTTCGAACAGCAAGTGGAAACAACATGCTCTAATTAAGATATTTTAAGTCACCAAAAGAGCACATTTGAATAGCCACTCAATCAAAAAGTCACAGGTTGGACAGAACTAACGAACTGTAGCACACTGACACACATACAGACCTCCCATTCCCAAACCTAATTCTCTACTTCCCCTCCACGTCCCTCCCGTCCTTTGTTTTTTCCTCTGCTCTAAGAGGTAAATTAGATGCCATTCCACATAACAGATGTCTGGGGAGTCAAGTCTCCTCTTGTACACTAAAGTCTCTCTCTGAAGGCTCTCTCAGGTCAGATGGAGTTTCTTCTCAGTCCCACCGAGGAGATGGAGAATGTCTTCGGGGACCTGATCATCTTTCAGTGACTTGGGGGACAATGCAGAAGGGAAGCAGAAAGGCATGTGGCCATGTGGAAACGAAGCAAAGTACTTGATTGTACTATTGCTGCTGTTGCTGGGATCATTAAGTAAATGTGTATTAAAATAATAACTAAAAACCTGGTATTCTTAATATGCAATATAATCCAACAAACATGCTTAATGCTTTTTTTGGCGCTTCTGGTTTGATAAAATCAACTTTTATTCTTTTTAATGAATTATTTAAGTCTTTATTTATTGATTCATTTAATTCTTGTTTACTTTTTTTTTAAGGAATCCCTTTTTTGTTGTATTTACATGTGTTGATGTTTCCCTACTTAAAAAAAAACTTAAAAAGCAATTTTCATTATATTATTTAAATTTTTTTAGCTACCTTTTTCAGGTTAGGAGGTATTGTTATATTAAAAAAGCTATATTATAAAGCCTAGAAAGTGTATGAAAATATATCTAACTGATAAGTAAATTATATTAGTTTAGTAAAACAGTGTAAACAGAAAATTTTAATCTTTCTGCTTTCCTTTTAAAGAGGAGCTGTTATACTTTTCATATTTAAAGTGCAAGAGCAATACTGGATTAATCACGGACAGAGTTTCAAATAATGAGGGAAACATGTGCAAAAGTAATTCTTGTCAGCCAAAAGTTCCGGCTTCAGACACACTAAATGCAGTTTCCAACTGTATTTCTTTCTTATTTTTTCTTGTATTCTGAGGCCAGGATGACATCGGTCTGTCGGTTTTCTTTACATGGTGATCTCCTCCAGGCACAGAACAGTCATCTTGGTAAATTTATGTACACATTTTTGCAAAACAGTCTGCTGAGTAGTATCGCAGGCATTTAATGTACTCAAGTATACTAGCAACAGACGGCAAAGGGCAAAAGCATTTTACCAGCTACATTATCTCAGGGGACTTGATTCACTTGACTTGCAGTTTTAGTGCATTCCCACACATAGCTATACCTATACCATAAAGAAATGTACTCATATACAGTATGGCTTGTGATTAAAAAAAAAGTTTTAAAAACTAAATCCACAATTAATCAATAAGTAATTTATGTGTGAAACAGAAACATTGACCAGATTTTGACCTTTCCAAACATGAAGAAGATGTTAAGTCAAAAGGTTAACAGTTTGCTTTTGGAAAGTCTGCAAAAGCAGGAGCAAACTGAGGTTTCCACGGAGCCTGGGGGGTTGACTGTAGAGAGACAGGAGGCAAAACTTCTTCTTTCAGACAACAAGATGAACTCAGCGGCTGCATAAAGAGCCAGCATATCAGCCCAGCCTGATGTAACAATCACGAAGCAAAAACACTTTGTATTCGTGCCGATGAACGCATAGGTCGTCTTATTTTTCACAATTTCTATAGCGATGTGTGTCGGTAGAACATCTGGTTCGTGTGTATAGCTGCTGGGGTTGGATCAGTAATCCAGGAAAAGGATATTTTGATGCTGATGTTAATACAGTGTCTGTTGTAATGCAAGCCATGTTGTTTTCCTAAACTTGATCAAACCTCGTTTCTAAAAACCTAACCACAATAAAAAATACTTTGCAAAGCACCTAAGTACTTTGCGTCAAACTGCAACGAAACAGCAACAATTCAAAATTCCTGTCAGGCATCAGTGGCTGGATCAGGACTCAAACTTTGTTGTTTGGCTTGACAATTGTGTTGCTCCATCCCCAAAACCCTCCTACCTGATGTGGGCATTGCCACCTGTTAAAAGTGATGATGCAACAGTCGATTTGTGATGATTTCAGAAAATACAATGACAAAAAAAAAAAAAAAAAAAAAACAGCAAAAATCGTATCCGTGGCCCAAAAGCTGTATATTCAGTTTTTGTTACTGGTTGCAATATTTTCAAATACACAAATCACATGTGGGACAATTAGAAAAAAAAATAATCGAAGTATTTTCCAATAAAGATCCCAGGCTGGCGCATCAATAAATATATTAATAGATAAATATATATATGAATAAATGATAGATTTAAAAATCTGATTGATAAATGATAAAAGTCCGTATAGTGTAAGAACTTTCATTTCAAACACATTTCAAGCATCCAAAGTGTTCATAATAGCAGAGCCTACACAAATATTATCTGACCATATGGCAAATGATAATCTAGGTTTGTCATCTCCAGTGATTTCCTACAAATTGGAAACTATGTCCTCTTCTTCTGTGCTGCTAGGAGCTGAACTACACTTAATTCCCACTTTGGAGGCAGAGATGGGAACAATATTACATCTCCTCCCCGGAGGGTCTGACAGAAAACCAGATCACCTCCCCAACTCTCAGTATTTAATATCAGAGTGCCTCCCTCGGAGACTACAAACAGATAAGAGATTTATGCTCAGCGTTCAATAAGAAGCTTGTCGCACGGTGGAGAAAAGACAAATGCAGAGACACACCAGCGTGGGATTTACACACGCACGGAGTGAAACGTTGCAAAGATATGGAAGTAGATTGAATGATAGGTCAGAACAGACCGACGGTAAATGATAATGGGGATAGAGAGCCAGATCACAGAGATTTGAGTTGGATACAAGATGGACAACAAGGAAATAAGTCCAGTGTCCAGGTCAAGACTTCAACACTAGTACCAAAGAAAAATAGAAATCATTGGCCACACACGTTTGCCATCTCTTCTTTCCTCCCTTAAACACAGCAGCTGTGATAAAAGATCAGCAATTAACAGATGTGGTTACCATTACCAACTGAAATCATCAGTAAGAACTACATTATATAAATGCACTGACAAAAAAGTCATAATTAGTCTTCATCAAGGCTGATTTAACATATCAGTTTTCCAACCATAATGAGCCTATACTTTACAGCAGCTTTGTCATTTCTGTCACTCAAAATGACTCAGGCAGACAATCAGAGAAAATGTTGATTTGCGGAATAAGACTAACCAGAAATTGACAAAATGAGAAATGACAGATTATTTTCACTCTTAATTCCAGTGACGTTAAGCAGCACTCCGAGAAGGCGGAGGGAAAGACAAACATTACCATGGAAATCTTTATTTCTTTAATCATTTTGAATTACTTTTGGTTGTGCCTCATAGCTAAAACAGACTCTGTCTAGATAGCCATTAGAATAGGCATGATTTAGGTAGGCCACCCCTGCTAATGTTCCATAATAAATGTATATACATGATAGCAAATTATAGACGTTAAACTGCTCAGAGGTGAACCTTTCACTTTAAAAAATATGGGACAGAAAGACAAGTACAGACTGAAATAACAGACTTTTTTTTTAAAAATGTATCGTAATTGCAAATAGCTTATTTGCAGACATAAAATAGGTTAGGATGTTACTTAATCTCAGTCATCATGTGAAAAGAAACTGTGTCAGTAGGCGAGAGAGTTATCTTAGTTTTTGGAATTTCATCTGTTGAGTCACGTTTTAGTGAAAAAGTTCAGATATTAGCTGACTGCAATGGCAGTTTTAAAAGGACAGTCCATCACCATGAGAAAGAAAAATGCATGTGCGCAATCTTTTAAAGTAAAAAAAAAAAGAAATTTATAAACATTACACATATAAAAGTTAGTGTACTAACATGTTTTTGTTAGCATCATTACAGTTTGGACATGCCAATCTTGGCTTTGAGCTCAAAGCACAGTGCGGCCAGAGGCCTGCTAGCATGTTTATAGATTGTTGATGTAAAAACTCCACGATACCGTTTCCTTCACGGGTTTGTGAAATTCTTGTTATTTAGCGTGACAGTACATTTGACAATGATTACGCTAAAAATGCTGATAAATGTAGATGTAGCTGACGTTTTACTACCAACGAGCCTTTTTGTTAAGACCAATTTGAAATACACTAAATGTTAGAATTGAACACCATCATTATTTACAAGCCCATCCCATTTACTATTAGCCTTGAGAAATCCATACTGTTTAAAACCTAAGCCATACATCCAATCCAGGTCACCATAACAAGCTCCATATGCCATAAAGTGTCTGCCTAAGACAGAGGCACTTCACATTCCCAGAGATCAATGGACAAGCCGTAATCCTCTCTCCCCTCAACCCTACTGTGATGCATAGTCAGCCCCACCTCCGCCAGAAAGGCTGACACTAACACTCAGGTAATAGAGCACATCGTAACCTGTGCACGAACAGCCGCTGCAGGCTTGATCAATAGGCAGTGAAAAGAACAGGTAATATGATATTGATGAACTTGCAATTATAAGGACGTTGAGCAGATATATTTGATTTTACGTCTGTGTGAGTGTGTGCGTACATGGCTTCCCCCTCTACTTCTCATGTATGCATACTAGGAGCCTGAGTTAATATATCTTTTTACAACAAAAATGTATCTTTTGCCAGTTTGACACGCCTTTGCATTTGCAACAGCCCCTACCTAGGCTGCAGCTTGGTGGAGTAATCACGAGGAAAGGAAATCAATTACACTGTGACTATGTTGTTAATATCATGACCGCAATAGAATTTATTCCTGAAGCTACACATCTATCACATCTTATTGAATAATAAACAAGCAAGAAAAACACCTTTCTCATACCCTCATGCAACTAATCTTGCTCTGTAGCTTTCTTTTTTTTTTTTTTTTAATCAAAGCCGTACGCATTATTGGCCAGTTCAGTGGACAGAAACATTCATCAGAGAGGCTTTTTAGAGATGATCCCTCTGGATTAGATCATTCTTACATATAATGAACGCGACCCCACGCCAGAGTGGAATACCAGAAGTCCAACACTGGTGGTCCAAAGTATGCAATCGCTGACTGTGAAGGGGAAAACAACTTAGAGGTCAAAATAAATGTCTGAAAAGAAATAGTGAGAGAGTAGATCAGGCCAGCTGGTGTTGTGTGATCCAAATATAACAGACACGTGTGCAGGTTCCATAAAACAAAACAGTTTTAAGGACAGGCAGAACTGTGAGCTGGCATGGAGGTCAGTATCAGGTGATCAAGTAGTAAAACAGAGAAGGAGACAGTAGCAAAACTGTGGAATTTAAGCCCCAGAGTAGACTAAGGCCCACACAGTCACTGGACAAATATGAGGCAGCTGGCTGCCTTCACAGACTCAATCACAGGCTGACATGCAGGTCAGATTTAGTGGATGAAATATAACATAGCAGAATGTGCATTTGTCCTGATGGAGTCATTAAGATTCCCTCCATGATGTAGGTCTGAGCTTACCAGTCGCCTCCTGCACTGTCAGCTAATCTAAGGACAGACATGTCACTGCATACAGAGACAAGGGTTAGGACCAGGTCTGCCCACCCATGAAGTAAAAGCACCCACTTTTCTTGCCAGCTGCTCAGCTCTTGTCTTCATCTGCTCGGTAAAGTCTCTCAGTCAAGCTTGATTGACTTTTCACATGTACAAAAACAGAGAAGGTGATCACTTCGGGCAGCCTTCAAAGAAGGAGCTAAAATTCATATCAGAGGAGGAATTACAAGATGAGGGCATTACAAAATGTAATGTGCTGTATAAAATGTCAGTTAAAAAAATATATTTTTATCAGAGGATGAAGGAAGCAATATATGTCAAAGACGTGGCCAGGTTTTTGCTGTAAAGTAAGATTATTTTGGTTCAAGTTGGGTGATTGCCCCAATCAACATCTGTACATCTTCAATATGAATATTATTTTATTACTATAAATGAGATTTATGGCCATTTTTTATGGCTAGTTGGTTTTCTGTTATTTTGGCCACGTTAGTTGAGCAACCAACATAACACACAGAATGTAAATCTGAATTTCTCTTCAGATGTCACAGAGAATTATTGTCATTCACAAGCAGGCACCCATAACTGTTCTTTATGCATTTTTACTTTTATTAAAGAAATAGCCTACTTACAGATGAGACACGAGGAACACACACTTAGAGAGGCAGGGGGCCAGTCGTGTATGTGTGTGTGTGTGTGTGTTAGTTTGAGCTGTTGTTATTGATTTAATAAAAACTAAATTTCTAGGAGATTTGTCAGTGCTTGTCCTACTTATCATAAAACGTGGGAATATGTGTATTTCTGTCCAGTTGTGTGAGTGTGTGTAGATGGATTTAAGGCTGCCATTAATTGAATCAAAATTAAATTGTTAGAGGAAGTTTGTGAGAGTTCACCCTGCTTATAAGTGAATTTAGAAGAATTTGTGCTGGTTCACAACAATGTATTTCCATTTTTAAAAAGCACCCTGTTGAGTTTTTTTTTTTTTTTTACCAATAACACGGCAGATGTAGAAACTCAGAGAATTTAAATCCACTTTAACACAAGGCACTGCAGAGCAAGGAATCCCAAAGACGATGGATCCTTGATGAAAATATAATCCAAACAGTTGATGAAACAGATGTAACAGGAACTAACTGGGAGGGAAAATAACAGAGACAGAAGCAACACACAATGATCTGGCACTGAACAAACAAAACCTGGAGGATATATACAGATGGAGGTGGTAAAAATACAGGGATCAGGTGTGACAATCAGTAACTGAAAACCAGAAGTGACACGGTATGTAAGCTCACCAATGAATGCTCTTTAAAACAAGAAAGGATTCCAGTTAACTAAGGGGAGGGAAAAAATACTGAAGAGAACAAGGGAAACCAGAACAAAACACAAAAACCTGTGGATCATGACACTGACATTCCTTTGATTTTTCCCTGGGGATGGTTTAAACTTTCTTCTCCATGCTCTCCACTTTGGTTCTGCACTACATCTGTGACGTCTCCTCTTCAACTTTTCTGGATTTGGGATCTTATGTTAGTTATCACTCAGGCATTGGGAAGCTCCTTCAGCTGCTCCTGCATATAACGAACTTTCCCCTTAAAATAGTTACTCATCACGACAAATGTTAAAGCATGCCAGAAGTAACAGCAGAAATATGATGATATGATAAATTGCTTGTTCATTGCCCTCAGTACGGCTCATAACAGTGTTCTGTAAAGGAAAGTTCTGTTTTTTTTACCCCTCACATGTACAATCACTAGAGGTTGCATATTCCTTAAAACATGCATATCATCTGCCTGTAAGAACAAACGTCACATGGGAAATCTGTCACATTGTAGCTACAAATTAGTGGAGAATCCCCTAAAAATACTAAGAAAGACAAAATATGACCAGACCTGCAGCTACAGATTCCCACCAGTGCAGTGCTCCGTAACACAGAAACATGCCAACAAGACAACTGAAGCAAGCATGTAAGCATTCAGGATTTGAAAAGAAAATATTTTGTTCAACCTTCGTCAAACTGCAGCTGATGTCCCATTACTGTACTGCTAACAGACTCCGTTCCTGTGCTGCCCACACATGTACCCACTCTCTGTGTGTTCCTTCTCAGTACCACACCACTGAACCCCATTTTCCCCTCCCTGTCTCTGCTTGTCTGAGCTGGCTGCTGAGGCCATGCTTATGAGCTGCCGTACATGATGGCCCTGACTAGGATGGAGCCATAATTCGTTCCATTCCTTTTTATTAAACCCACAGCCACGCTGTTATTAGTGCCTGCTGAGGAGAGCTGCTCTGTAACAGCATGATGTCTTCCATATGTGATGGTACTACCATCCCAGGAAGAGGGGACTGAAAGAGACAGATGAGGCAAAGTCTTTTCCCTCTAATAGGAGAGTTTGGTTTGAAGAGGGCCTAAATGACATCCAATTGGATATGGGATCAGAGCAGCATGGTTTGCTTTCACAGGCGTCTAATGCATCACGGCAATGGCCATCTCTGCTGAATCACACTGTAAAAGCCCAGCTTCAATGCATTTCTTTAAATCTCAGTTATTCAGTTTGCACTTTTACTCACACGTTCCATCCAAGCAATAGCGACAGGGCTGCAGTATTTCTCAGATGCTATGGCAGAATTTCGTGATGCATCTAGGTGGCTTTAAAATGCTTTTTGGGTTTTATCTAACCTGGCTCTGGACCAAAATAGAATAAAAAAGCTGCATTCTGCCAAAATGTTAACCTAGCTTAGCATATATATGTATAAATGAATGCATCCGGATAGGTTATGACAGATAATGGAGCTAACAGATTGTAGGCTACTCAGGGTTGAAGCGACATCAATTTCTTTGTGTTGTAAAGCCTCTGTGTGGATGTCCATGTAAACTGTCATTTGTTGTGACCACACGGACTTGTTCTCTGCTCTGCACATCTGCCTCAGCAATGTAAAACCAAAATGGACACTGAATTCAAAGAGAGGCTGCGTGAAGACATTTGTTGCTATCTACGTGTGTAACCTCTGTCTTTAAATGGACATAAAGACAAACTGATGTGCAATAGTCTGTGAAAGGAATTTGCACACAGACTTGGGGGGAAAAAGTAGAAGGTGTGTGTGAGCAGACACTGATCTACTGCATACATATGGAACATGTCAAAAGCGAGGTTCCCTGTCCTTCTCCATTTCCGACAATGCCAGCAAGCACATCGCAAAGCGTGAACTCAGTGCTCTCAGTGCTCTCAGTAAAAAAGAATTCCACTTCTGTACAAAAAGAGGCACGACCCCATTATCGAGGCCAACACAGCAGCATCTTTATCACCTGCTACCAAAATCAAATGTGTCTCAAACTTTTCCTAACTTTTTTGAGATAGTAAAAAGAAAAAAAGATCATAGCCGTGATAAGTTCCCACAAAAGAACAAAGAAAAAGCCGACACACACAACACAACTAGATTTGACATGGCTGTTTTGGGTTGAAATTCTACACATATTGCATTCCATTATGAGAGCAATCTGTCGACATATGTTGACACCATGTAGACGACGCTTTACACAGAACATCAGTCCCACGTGTTTCAAAATCAGCACCTAATCAAAGCAACGCTCAAATCACTTCACAGTTGGCCCATAAATGGCGTTATTGTAATACAGCACCCAAACTGCGTCCTGCTTTGGGCCCTTTTTTAGGGGCGACGCTCCAGAGTATAATGATTTCATTGTTCGGTGGAACATGTGTGGCAAAGAAATGAAAGCTTCTGTTCTACATATCACTCAGTGATAATTGAAGAAATGTGTCTCTGACCTCATGTTAGGAACAAAAAAAAAAAATACTTCAAAGATTTTTCTTCCTTTTCCTTTTTTCTTTGTTTTAAATAAAGGCATTTGAGGTCAAATCCAGAGCTAGATATATCTGTCAGAGCTTGTCAGAGGGAACCTACCTAAAAACTGGATGCTGTGAAGACATTTGTGATAGACTGGGACGGCGGGCTTTGATGTTGCTAAAATACAGCTCAGAGTCTTTCCAGAGTTAAAATGGTGAATGGATAAAAATCTCCCAGGGTAACTTTAAATTGACGGTGGCAGTATATCAGACGGGATTTTTTGTCCCCGTGGATAAGCAGTTTGAGCCCGAGTGATGCCCTTTGACTTGATTAACACTCTGGCATACACACAGAAATATACACATACCATTTGGGTAAGACACACTCTACGTCTACAAATCACACAACTCGCATCCAGTCACTCTGGTGTTCATGCTAAAATATTTCATCCCTGACATCTTGTTTCCTCCTGATTCAGATAGGCGTGTGGCGATTTATGGGGGATGTGTGTGCTTGTAGAGCACATTACACATGTGGAAAAAGTTTTAGCCAAGCACATGCTCTCGACATGGCAGCGATGGCCGGTTTGTTGTTTTGTCAGTGAGCTACTTAATATCTCAACAGCCACTGGAGTCGATTGACAACCACCAGCAGTCACTGTCGTATGAGGATAAATCGAAATTATCATTTTATCTAAGTAGGAAGAGGCCGAGATGGCTTAATCGGGTTTATTTCAACGAGTTTTTAATGAGAGGTTGCGATTAAATTGTGCTCTACCAAACAGTACAGCAAAAAGGGTTAACGTGGTTTGATATTTGTTTGGGGAAACTCCTTCTGTACACTTTAATCTATGATATGAATAAGGATATTTCCTACATTTTTACAACGGTTTTTGTTTATTTTAAACATGTGGTTAAAACCCCAGCAGCTAAAACAGTGTGCATGTGCAGCTAACAGAGCCTAGATACAAAGAAGTATGGTCAGTTAATTCTGATTTTAACTACAGAAGGAAGTTTGCTCCACAAAAGGCTTGAAAGAAAAAATCAATCAACTCTACAAAATACAAGTGGCAAAAGTGAGATGCAGCGTTCCATTAATTTAAGCTTTTAAACAAAATCTACAATAAATGACAAATTTTGACATGAAATGTATTTTAAGGCTCTTACTTTAAAAAAAAAAAAAAAATTAATAAATATGTAAATCCTGATACAGGATTTTTGAATATGAAAAAACTGGTACAGTTCAGAAATAATTTCACAGTATTTCCATGATGCTGGAGGACACAAATTGTGTTTTACATTAAAAAGCTAACAAAAATGCTCTTAGTGAAATGGAAAAAAATAAATTAAAAAAAGCTGGGGAACGTTCTCAAGTGTGTGCAGGGTTACCATGGAGGTTAGTAGTCAGCGAAGCCTTGTTCCCACCACTGCTTTAATCTTTCTTATTCATGGATATCTTCCCTGTCTGTCTGACCGCACCCGGTGGGATAAAAAAAAAAAAAAAAAATTAAAAACACTGCAGCTCTGTAACCATGGCGACGTCCCAAACAAACAGTTATTCTCTCCTTTGCTTCATTCGTATTTGAAGCAGGTGGATAACTGAGTGATGTTAAAATTTTTTCATGTGCTGAGATCCACTGAGCAGGAGCTGAGAAGTTTAAGATCCAGGCTTTGTTTCTACATGCCTGCATTGGTGATGTAGTGGTGCCAAGTACCTCTGTAGTTGCTTAGCAGTCGACAACTGCCCGGATTCAATCCCCCATCCTGAGCATGCACGAGGCGACAGTGGAGAGGAAAGCTCTCCTTTAACAGGAAGAAACCTCAGTTGTAGGCTTTAGGCTCACAAAGTCCCGTTTAGTCCTAAAGTGCACTCTGGTGCAAAAAGACAAGTTCTTTTTCATGTGTTCTCACTTTTTCAAGTCCTGTCCGAGTAACGTCGTTTACAGCTCTCCCTTTCTTCACTGCTTGTTCACTGTTCAGGGTCCATGTCCGTGCGCTTCCTCTTCTTTAGCTTTCTTGCATCAGTGAATCTGTCTGAGTCCATGTTTGAGCTTCAAGGGATGGAGAGAAAACACCTTGAACACCATCAAATCAGATCATCGTGCTAAGAACATGTCAATAAATACTGAAAAACTCGATTCACAATTTCACAGAAAGACGAGTACAGTTATGTTCCTGTATTAAAGTCCAAACACCTTCAGGTGACTGAAGCACTTTTCAGAGTTGGGATGGTTAATTAATGGCTTCATCGATCAGTTAAAGTGACAACATTCTATCATTTGGACGTCGGACGATTGATTGGAAGGCATGTATTGCTCTTTTATCACAAACCTAACCTGCAAACCTGCCTCTAAAGCTGCTTCAGGGTACATGCCTCCAGATTTCAAAAAGACTTCTAAATAAGTTGCAGTGATGCATGCCCTGCTGGCAGGTACAGCTCTTAAAGTAAGAATGTACATCTGTCTGTGCTGTGAAGTTCAAACATCTAAGTGATCTAACATTTATGTGAACACATTTCTGAGTAGAGGCAGGACTTTCAGTCAGCACAAAGTCAAAGACACCAATACTAACCTGTTCTTGTGGTGCATTGTCAAGCTTATTTTTAAATCTTTTAAAGTGCTGGAACTCTGAGCTGTGACCTCTCTCCTTTCTCAGATGATCAGCAGTCCTTTTGTGACCCTGACTCTCCCGTTTTGAAGGCGGATACAAAATAGAGATGGAAGCCCGCAAGGAGCAGCCTGACTTGTTTTTTGTGAGAACTGCAACAGGAGAAGAACTCAAATAGTTTGAGCGGTCCTTCCTCCAAATATTCCTCATGTCATTCACTATCCGGGATTGTTGACTGTCCTGATGCCACCTCCAACAACTGTGAAACTCTTCACGGTGGGGGGGATTTCTACCTCCTCTGCTCCCTCCACCCTCTTGGGGTGATAGTGTCCGTTTTTGTTTGATGTGGAGACTCCAGAGGTTGGTCCATTTAATTCATTGCCGTTATGGTGCACTCCCGACTCTCCGTTGGTGGATTTAGAAGAAGTAGCACAGAAATTAACTGTGACATTACTTCCCTTATTCTGGGCCTTGGATAAACGGCCGTTATCCAGAGTGCCGCCGTTGTCCTGGTCGGATTCTTCTGAAGACTCCTGGCTATACGGCACCAGGAAGGATGCCCCATTCCCGCTTGTGGCGTGATCAACACTACAGCAAGACATGCCAATAATGGATGAGGGTGAGGAGGATGGAAGTTTGTCTTCATTGTGGATTGACTGGTTGAGTGGGAGATGGAGGGGGACACCAGTCCATGATCAAGTTTTCCCACTGCACTGCTGCTGGTGCTGGTTTTGGAGCTGGTGAAATAGTCCCTTATTAATCCATTCCCATCAACATGGAAAGAAAACAGCAGAAGGACATACAATGAGTATCAAAATCAACAACTGGTCACATACTTGAATTTTCAATGTCAATAAAAAGCCTTTGATAACTAATGTTAAAAGAATAAACGTTACCCTTGTTGTGTTTGGTGTCAGCTGGGGATCTACGAAGCCACCGTCGTACTGGTGGACGGTGGTGCTGATGTGAGGCGTCACCACCGGCTGTGGAGACGACTGACCAGAGATTCCTGGGTTATAGCTCAAGTTGCTGACGTCTCCAGTTTCTGTCATATCCGAGGATCTAATGACGCAACAGGAATGGACATCAGCAAATAAAAGCGTTTCGTTGGCAAACAATATTTAAAGTAATGATTATTGTTTTTTAAAAACTCTCAGTCTGTGAGAGACTCAAAGTAGGAAATATGGCTTTCATGAAACTTTAATGAAACAGTATTTTATAACAAACCTCTTTTTCTGTTAAGCTGTCAAAGTTCTTACTTGATGTAGAAAAGAAGATAAGCTTCTTCTTTGAGGACCGTATGGATGTCGCTCACAGACACAGTAGAGTCATTCATCTTGTACCACTGTCCGTCGCTGGCCTGTGAGACGCAACAAGAGATTTGTTAGGTTTCACTCTGTAGATTTAGTTTCTGAAATGGATTTAGTCTTAAATACAATAAAACCTGCTTAAAGGTAAGTACAAACAACATCATATATATGTGCTGTCATAGATTCCATTTCTGAATAATGTTGTGTTCATGTACCTTCCTGAGTTTCATTTAGTACATTTATTGATTGTACTTTTCAGTTAAGACCTCAGTCTGTTAAGACCACTATATGAAGGAGTTCTCCATTAATCTCTGCTGAAGTGAGTTCTTGGTGAAGTGTTGAGGAAAATGTGTATGTGTGAGTGTATGAGGCAGAGTTCTGATACATTGAAATCGTTATTTGTGGGATAATCAGTACCTTAGTGTAGCAGAAGTAGTGTCCAGAGTGACAATGGGCTCCAGAGTGAACCAGTACAGCGTACAGCCCATAGATCTGGGGCTCCCCTTCAGACTGAGACATGTAGCGCTGCAGGTCCAGGAGCTCTGGATACTTCACATCCTGGTCAACACAGAAGAGAGGATTGATTTCAAAATACCATTCAAATATATGTGGTTGATAATTCAAACGCATGTTAATTGTTCCTATAATTGTTCCTATACAGTAAATATGAAAATATGGGTGTCACGGTATGTCACGGAAGCTGCCTGCACGGAGAGAAAAATCAATTCAGAAGTTTAATGTGTTGTTTTTAGGAGCTCTGACCAAATCTTATGCTTTTACAGCAACAGAAATACAGAACATGTCAGCTCCACGAATGGATGAGGTGTAATTACCGTAACGTCCAGAGCAAGATCCAGAAAAGGCTCAACTGTATCGGAGACTGCTTTGCAGTTTGAACATTTCACTGGAAAAGATGAGAAAATGTTAAGTTCTTAGTGCAGGAAAGCTGTGAAATATTAAAATGGGACTTCACACACAAAAAAAAAGGATTTACTGAAAACTTACCTCGGGACCTGAGGCACCCGCCAAATACTTGATCGATGAAAGTGGTCCTCTGGGTTTGCCTGTCCATTCTGTCACCAGCATAGAAGAGGATGAAAATCAACTCATTGGGGCAAAGACAAAAGTTATTGTGTCACAGGCAGTAATTCTTAATGTTTGTGGATGAAAACTCTCCTTCAGTCCAATACTTTCGACCTGAGAGGATTGTGTCCCTACTGATACCCTTCACCCTTTCCCACACCAGCTAGTACAGATTTTATCCAGGTGTGGAAGATGTTTGCTTTGAACAACCCTGTTAAACCACCTCTGACAAATTAAAATCACACTCACGTGGTTTCAGGTAAACAGGACCTTTGCATAGCTTCCACTGTGTACCGCAGGAACTCATGAGCGTCTTCTTGGCTTCCATGGCTGAAGAGCCTGTGTGGGAAAAAAAAATCAAAGATGAAGAAGAAACGTCAGCGTGATTAAGTATATTGCAGTTATATATATATATATATATATATATATATATATATTTAAGCTTCTTTTCACAGCTAAATACAAACTCCAAAAAGAAAACTTCCCTCTGAAAATAACAAGGTAAACAGTCACACTGCACCTCCTGTCTCTCATTTCAAGTAGACCCTCTGTACAGGGCACAGCTTCAGATTTGTAGACATGAAGATATCTACTTGAGAATATCCATGGGATAAATTACCTTTCCAGTTAGTAAAAACCTGAATGATGTGCTTTTCCATGGAGCGCATCATAACGACACTTGTTCAAGGCCTGCAGCAAGAACAATTGAACATAACATTAATAAATAAAACTAGATATAGGCAAGGAAGCGGCTCAGATATACTGCTAAATTATACCTGAATGATTTGATAATTACTGCATGATTGTATCATTAAATGAGACCCTCCTTGTTGCTATAAAAAATGCACCACAAAACACAAACTTACACGTTTTGGAGTGCATCCGTGCCAGCATGTAGTTGGCCAGTGGAGGAGTGTAGGTGAGACACTGCAGGGCTGAGTTGAGGAAGCAGGTGTTCCCCATGTTTTGCCGGCCAGCACCAATGGGGTGAACCTGGGGCCACTTTAGGGTGAGACGGTTATCTTCTGTCCGACTGCTGGAAATACTATTGTCCATCCCCACGTCTCCATAGGTGAAGGAAGATCGATTAAATCCGACCGACTCGTGGTCAGACTTTTCTGAAGCTCTGTCAGTTACAGCCATTGTTCAACTGCGTTATGGACAGAGACCCAGCAATGCATAACTTTATGAAAAGGAAGACAATTGCAAGGTCTAATTTGCCCAATATCACTTTGAAATAAGTTATACAAGTATACAAAAGAAATTCAAACAAAATAAATAGAATACAAATAGAATACAAAGCTACAGCATGCAGCTCACATTCTATGGTTACTTCCTTGTATGATAGAGCTTCAATTTATATTTGTGGATGGCAACTGTGTGAAGAGACAAAGATTTCTGAAAGTGTTCCTGAGGCCACGCAGTGATAGCAATGATAGAATGTTATTAACGCAGTAATTTATTTATTTTTTTTGAAGATTGATGAACCTCAGCCCACCTTTACTTCTGAGACTCTGCCTCTCTAAGGTGCTCTTTTTATACCCAAACATGTTACTGACGTTCTGCCAACTGAACTGACTGCTTGCAACATGTTCATCAAGCTGTTTCTTACTCTGTTCCATCTTTTCTTAAAATATGCTACAGCCATCACATCCAAAATAAGCCAGCATTTTCAGTCAAATAGCAAGAAGTTTTACTTTTAACGTTTGATAGTCTTTCTATATTCGGTTGTGAATAAAATATAGATGTATGAGATTTGAAAAATTGATTGCAATATGTTATCATTTACATTTTACACAGTGCTGCAACTTTTTGTGGAATTGGAGCTGCAGAAGACTTCAAAAGCACTGCCTAAAAGAGCCTTTAGAACCACTGTGAGCCCTTAGTCTTGTCAAACAGTTTTAGTGAATGCTTTGTGTCATGTTTGCAAAGCCATTTCTACACTCAGCCTCCCTGATGGGACCAGCTACGATTCCTGAGGGACCAAATTTCTCCACCCGTACCCCATCGAAATCTGACTTTAGAACACTGTAAATGTGGTTTAGCACCATAACTGTGGAAGTCATTCAGCAGGCATGGAAAACATGCCTGAGCTGGGTGTGTCAGTGGCAGTACCTGTTTTATGTAAAGAGTGACATACGGTTCTTCAGCTATACCAATAATCTATAGTAACAACATGGAAACTTGGTGCTCTGAATCAGAAATGACCTCTCCTTTTTCCCTCATTGAATTTTCATTTTTGTGTCATGTAATTTCATGTTTCCTGTCTAACTAAGGTGCCACAAAGTTTAACCCGCAAAACAAGAGGACTAAATCAGTTAACACTACGTTAAAAAGGCAGTCAAAGCAATAACATGACAAACGCCGCAGTGTTCCTCCTATTACCTCATTACGGCGGTATAATGATTGGAGCTGACATCATGCATGCAAGCCACTCACTCCTTTCTTCTTGCTACTTTTCAACAGCATATTATTAACATCATTTAAAGTTTCCTCCAGTCACATACCCCCATGTCACTGGGCATGTGGAGTAGAGACAGAGTGCATTGTTCTACCAGAGCCCAGCTGGATTCAATGACTATGTGCAGGCGCAGTGCAGTGTAGACAGGCACACAGGTGGCAGGGAAATTACAGTGTACACATACTTGTAGTTTGGACGTCTTCCACGTGTGGAAGCCAATAAAGCCTGCATAGATTCCTGCCAAGAACTGCAAAAGCTATAGTTGGATGTGGAAGTCTGGGCAATGCCAGGATATTGCTCACCATGCACAGGACAATATGTTTTAATGGTCGGATTCAATAAAATAATGAGGATTGGTTTCATTAGATCCTTACAGAAGTCAGAAGCTGGTGCACTGAAACTGGCTTGATCTTTAACAATAGCCCTATTGTCTTTGCATGTGTGCACTCATACGTGTGTGCGTGCTCGCATGAGGACTAAAACCACCTAAATACTGCGGCTTGACTACCCGCTGCCTGCACAGCAAATCACAACACAACGCAGGATTTTTAAAAATGCATCTATTTATTCATTTGTCTATTTATTGCTGTACCACATGCTGTATAGATACAGCTTTAACAGCAGCTCTTAAGCCTGATAATTGCACTGGTCATTTATCCATAGAATCTCTGTTTTTAGGCAGAGAAAACTCTAAAACAAGCATGTAGCTATCAAATCCTTTCAGCTCCCGTAACTTTTCAAGCACTCAGGCTCGATTTTGTGTTGCCATGTCTCTAAGCAGTCTTCCCCATCCCTCTCTGCTCTCATGTTTTATACAGGATGTGCAGTTTAACCATAAATCCCCTGTCTGGTGCCATCGCGGAGGTCCAGTGGACTGCTGCTAAATAAGGACAGTGGTGGAGGAAGAATTTGGACCTTTCACTTCATTCTGAGCACCATATAAAAATACTAAAACTAGAAAGCATGATCATAAAAAAAAGTACTGAAGGTCTGGTGCCTGAGACAGAATGGTCCTACCACTGGCATGAAAGTTGACCTCAGATTGTCAGGTTATTGAGTAGAATATTCACTACTGATGACTTAACACAGGAGCAGGAAGTGTCCCAACTAGTATTTGTATCTGGACGGTAAAACCACACACAATGACAGATATGCTCTCTCAGTAATTACTGTGGTAAACAATGTCATTGGCACTTCATTTCTATGCCACAGATGCAATCAAGAGCACCACTTTGTGTTGAGAAGCCATGAGGACATTTAGGCGAAAGCTTTCCTCAAAACAGTCTTCTGCACATGTGATTTTAGGCATGTAAAGAAAAATCAGTATGAGGTCAGAAAGGCTAATTATAGTGGGGGTAAAAAAAATCTGTAAATGTGCATTAAAAGTGTCAATACTGGGAAAATACTCACACCTACACACGTATTCATGCCGCATATTTTATTTTCGATCAAATACATTCAAGTGTGTATGGAAAAGGAGCATTTCAGTGTACAAGGATACTTTTTTTAAGTGTTGATTTTTTGACGGGGCAATATTAAGAATAATGTTGTTGAGTTCTGATTATGAATGTGTTGGGAAAAGAAAATACTTTCATAGTTTCAGTGCTGTTGAAAAGACTTTCTTCATTGCCAGGAAAACAGGAAAAAGACACAGGGATTTATTGATACATAAAATGCTGTATATAAGGCAAAAGCTGAGTTTGCACAATTCTAGCGAGATTGACAATCTATTTTTATTATGAACACCTTTATTCTTCAACACAGCCTGAACCCTCTCAGACAGTCTTTCTGTTATTTCTTTAAGTAGTCTTCAGGAATAGCTTCTCGAAAGACATCCCATTCTTTGGATGTTGGCTGCCTTTTTTGTTTTGTCCTCTATCAAGATGATCCCACACCGTTTCAGTTAATGTTTAGGTTTTGGCTCCGGAGAGGATTCATCACTTCATGAGACCTCTTGCCACTGATTTTCAGTCCACTTCATGTTTCATTTGGCATGCTCAGCCTTTTCTCCCTGTTTCCCTTCCACAAAGACCATCTCTGGTGGCTCACCTGAAGGGCCAGATGCATCTCACCAGGTCCTCTGTCAGGTCTTTTTTTTTATCTTTTTTTGAAGCACATCACCTACAAATACAAACACTGTTCATCTGCCATAGAGACTTTTTAAGACCTCACTTCTTCTATTGTCCTCCATATGCTCCATCTTTTTTAAATTTTTACGGACACACTGCTCACCCTGCTGAGGTGTGCCAAGTTTTTGGTTAAACTTCCATCCAACAAGCCAAATCTTTGAAGATCAACTTGCTGCTGCTAGAGTACTGTTTTATGGCTGGCAAACTGTGTTGACTTTGGCATTGGTCTTATGTTTCATAAGATATGATGGAGATATGATTTATTTTACTTTCTCACTATTGCCATCATTTTTGCCTTATTGTTGGTTGCGTGTAGGCACAATATGCTTTCATTTGAGCACCATCTTTCGCCCATTCGAACAGACTTGGATCGATTGCGCCTTTGTGACAAAGTAAAACGAAAGCAAACACCCAACACATAGCTTCACTGTGTGCACGTGGGACATCTACAGAACATGTGAGCTTAGGCACGCACATACATAGCTTGATGAATAGTTGAGGAGGTAGGACGGCTTAAGGCTCTCCAGGGAGCTGACCTTAGGCAGAGAGGGCACCTGATCACATTCCTGCAACAACTGTTTCCGCCCATGTGGATATGACACTCTACACATACAGTGCTTCTTCTTTGGTTCTGAATAAAGTTGTGCTGTCAAAGGTGACGGGCCGGAGCTAACCCGAGCGCTTGCAATATATTTACAAACTGTAGTGTATTCAAATCACTTGGAAAGAAGCAGCTGGGTCAAAGTGTGATTGATGAGACTGGTAAGAGCTATGAATTCATTATGAATAAATCATTGAGCCAAAAGTAAGTTTCACTTGATTTATCTGATGATGCTGGAGTGTGATGCTGTGATTAATGGACTCCCAAACGGTGGTCAGAAAGACCTAATGAAATTAGAATTTGAAATTTGGTTGCATTAGAATAAAATGCTGCAAAAAGCAAATGAATTCTTCCGCTTAGAAAAATTTGTCAACGTATCCAATCTTTTCACATTCGTATGACACAGCTCTGAACAAAGCCCATCAATACACTGATGGGAGCGTTACTAACCAGGCTGTTTGCTGAGAAATAATCTCCCCACGTTGATTTTCTGTTACTGTGCCATAAAACACAACTGCTACTGCCTCTATTTTGAGAACGGGGAAAAAAGAAGCTTCATCAGCGATTAGGAACATATTGACCATGGAATCACATCTACAGTTATACTGCTGCCTTAGAATCAACATTAGTCACAGGGGTGGGATATCTGATTCAAAAGTCAGATTCAAAAGAGGATTAAGTGCCATAGAAGATGAAAAATGTTGTGCGAAGCTGAATGAGGGTTTACTGTTACACCATTTGATTCCTGCCAAGCTGCGAGAGACAGTAACACATCTCAAATACAGCTTTGTGCTATCCAAACAAACCAGAAAGCTGTCAAAGTCATCTCAGTATAGGTGTCTGAGAGCAAATCCCCAGCTGTGAATGATGGCTGATATTGATCGCCAAGGTAATGTCAAAGTCTGAGGTGCAGGCGCACTTTTCACTTTGGAGAATTATAAAAGACTTGACCGGTGTACAAATAAAATGTGTGCAAGCGTGTCAGTGGTTGAGAGTAGGTTGATTTGCTGATAGCGGCTGTTTTGTTTCATTTCACTGCATGTTGGCTCAGCTGTATAGATATTTACAAAGTGCAACATCTGGTGAAATTGTGGATTTAATCAGAGCCAACATTGAGTTTATATCAAAAGAGTAAAATGTTATATGAGTGCCTGAACAATATTCACTATTATTGTTATTATCTTTTTTAGTAGTAGTAGTATTGTTGTGTTATTATCATGATTATCATTATTGTTGCTGTTAATCGATTAATCGATTAATTGCATTTATCTGTTAATTTACGTATTCATTCGTTTATCTATCAAGACTCTGCCACATCAAAATTTCTGTTAACTGTGCATTTAGCTATTTTCTAAAAGTCCCCCCCCCCCCCTTCACCTCACCCCTTTGTCACTTATGGTGGAAAGCACAGCACGTGCACATAAACCCCTTTCTGCCTTTGATAGAGAAATAGAAACTAATGAGTAGTTCATAAACATTTTAAACCTCGAGGAAATGCGCAAATGTCTTATTTCATGACGAAGTACTGATTTCATTAGAGGCCTATTTTTTTGTGGATGTTGCTTCCTTTAATACATGCTATGATAACAGCACAGCTACACATATTGGACTTTTTTTTCCCCCTTCTCCCTTCCTCTCTCTGTTAGACAACCCTTGTTTCTATGCCTCTAAACCTAATATTTCCGATATTTACGTGAAGGCAGCATGTTGGTTCTGGAGATTCAGTCTCGTGCATACTTTTACCGCGAAAATTAAAAAAAAAAGAAAAACTGTAATAAGAAGACGTAGGCAGGTAAAAACAATAGATAGACCGGAATTAGGTACAACAGTGTTGTGTATTACGGTAGATTTAACTGACAATATAATGTTCTTATTTAATTTGGCTAAAAATAAAATGTAACTACTGGCTAACTACTGTTCGTTAGTTTTAGCATAGGGCCTACTGGGTTTGCTAATTTTAGAAAACAGGAAAGGGCTTGAAGGTTTTCTAATTCATGTTCAATGAAGCTGCTCTGTTGACTTCAACCCCTGTTTATTTCACGTTGCTTTACAGAGACTATAAGTGCAACAAAAAAAAACAAAAAAAAACTGAACGGGACTAACATAATGAAATGGCTGCTCAGGACTGTATTGCCATCTCTGAGCTGCATCCCAACTTTTCTCATCCGGTAAGTTCACATCATTTTCAGCTCACCGCTGAGTCGGTGTTTAACTGCCTGGAATACTTTGTCGCAGTTATACACTGAGGAAACAGGGTGTAGTTTCAGGATTTTCTTTTTGTACATTACACCTCATATCCAGTGCCACACGCTGTCAATGTCTGAATGTTTTTCAGAAGGTGGTAGGCATCATCATCGGAAAAACTGATGTGAAAAGCTTCCCCGACAGAAAGAGTTAGTACCATTTTCTTCCTTTGTGTTGAAGCTTGATAGAAGAACTCTTACAGCAGCTCAGATTAGTGTCTGGTACACCAGCGTCCTCTCCTGGTGATTGTGTCCTAGTCTTCTCGGTTTTACCATTGAGCCACATCACGATCCAAACCTTCCCTTTGGCTTGAATTTCAGATTTTGAGATAGACCGATTCACCTTCGGCTTCACCATAAAGGACTCACCGGACTTCTTCATTAATGTAACAGCCTGGGGAAGTGATGGATATATCAACAGGATTGCCAACAGCTTCAGCATTGGTGACTGTGGTGAGTCAGTCTTTTTTTTTTTTAGTTCCCACAAGGGAAAAGGGACCCAGAATGTTTGGATTTGAGGTGAAAATCGATCTCATGCACTACAAAAGTATTGTTCAATCAATACATGATGTCTGGTTTATTAAGACAAAGCTCACTTTTAGCTTTGATAGATTTGTCTTTTGATTGTTGACTGTCATCAAAAGTTTTTGAATGTAATCAATTTACGTTAAAAAAATATGTATATATGTAAATAGTGTTTACTAACTTTAAAATTTGCCCCAACAAATCTCCTTTTCTCTCTTCATCTCTTTTCTTTTTTTTTTAACCGTTCAGTCACAGTTGAGAATCCTTTAGTTTCCAGCAAAGACCCAGAGAAAGGAGACAAGTTCTGCCCTACAACGCCGAGGTAATTCAGCCATTTATGCCTCGTATGGCTCAGTCATAGTCACCCGACTGTGATGTCGTGAGAAACATGGTGTAACCACGTGCAATGTGTCAGGGGTTTCTGAAGCCTGTGTCTGCTGTCTCAGCCACTACAGACTGCTGGTGACGGAGGCTCATTCCCAGGTGTGTCCGTGCGCAGACATGGACACCATTGACAGGCTGCTGCCACTGATTCACCTGCCTGTTAAGGACTCCAGCGATTTCTACTCTCTGGGAGACATAATGGCCAACGGACAAAAGTTGGACGGCACCGTGATCAATATTCTGGCTGCAGTTAGACTGGTAGGAAACATCGACGCTGCAGTTTCTAAATTTGACAAAAGTTACAAGTTAACTTGTCCTCTGTGTGCGTCTCGAGCTTTTGCGTACCAGTCACAAGGCTTTGATTTAGATGTATTACATCTGTCTCAGCTTAGTTTGGAGGTTTTCAGTGTTTCCTCGAATGCATTCCGCATGCAAGGGTGAGTGAGGAAACAAGGGGGATAATAGATGCAGTCGAATGCACTTTTGGCAGCTGAAGGCGCTCTGGAGCTTAACAAGAACTGTCAGCGGCGTTGGAGTAAAAAAAAAAAAAGGGTTAAGGTTAGCTAGCTTACAAAGAGTGGCCGCGATTTTGCAGGAGTACAGACTAAAAGAACTTCCTTGAGGACACCGTCAAATCGCATTGTAAGGGGAGAAAGTCATATGAAAGGATAAAAAGTATGGCCTCCAAAAGGCTTTACTTTCTGAACAAGTAACAGTACAGTAGAGTCTTGAAATAAACTGTTTCCCCAGCACTTCCTGATGGAAATGGCAAACCTTGGTGTTAGATTTGCATTGAAAATGAAAATGAAATTAAATGAAATGCTAAAGAAGACTTTAAAGAAGCCAGTCTGGGCATTTTTGATTAAATGTTTTAACATCTTGAGAAATACTCCTTTTCTTTTTTAAGCTAGCATTAGATTATAAAATCAGGATCATGTTTCTTTACCCAGCAGATGTTTTAGCGACCTAAAGACAAATGGACATCAACTCCCCATAGAAAGAAGTCTGAAGTTAAGCAACGTTGAATATAAAATATGTCACTTAGTTCATATCGCATGAGTGTCCTGATAGACTTTTTGAACATGTGCCCGGTTCTCGTGTGACCTGGAGGACACTGGCTTCGGCTTTGTTTTGTTTTCATTTAAGGGACACAATTCTGTTTCCGTTTTTCAGATCGGAGAGGCGAGGCAGTTCACCACTTCGGACGGACGCAAAGGACAGCGGCTGGAAGTGAAGCTCTTTGATGATTCTGTCCCTTCCTTCCCCCTCATCTGGTGCGTCACACTTATGTTTTAAGATCCAAAATGAGTACCGGTTTATTGCTTCTGCTGCTTTTGCACCATGTTTCATCTTTACTCCTTCTTGGAACCCCCGCTGTGTATCATTAAGTGACTTCAAATTAACTGCGGTAAAACAGTTCTTTGGATTAACTACTGAACCTCATGTGGGTTTGATTTGCCCCCCCACGACCTCTGCTTCACTCACAGCTGGGACAGGGAGGCCATTCAGCTCCTGCAAACGCTGGTAGCCAGGGAGACGGGTAGGTTAGCAGCTGCGGCTCATTCTCAGCCACAAAAAGAAATCTTTATTTAATTGTCTTTCCTTCAGTGTGACTGGATATGTGAGATGTGACCGCTTGTTCGTGTTTAAGATAACTTACTGTTGTTTTAACTCTCCTTTTCCTCTCAAAAGTGCTCTTCATAGCCGATGCAAAGATTAGCTTTGACAGCTTTCGCAGCTGCATGGTGGCAACCTTGAACTCGAAAAGCATCATTACTGTCAATCCCGGTAAGAGGACACAGCAGCGTTCACGAAAACAAAATGTCTCACAGAGCCCTCCTTTGTGGAGTTCATCGAAAAACAAGATTGAAATGCTGGTTTTGGATCTGACCAGCCGCCTGAACAAAAATATCACCCAAAATATCGCCCACCCGCTGTGAGAAGAGGACGTATTTAGCCAGAAATAAACGCCAATCGCAATTTGTTCTCAGACACCAGAGAGGCCAGCTTGCTGTTCAGCTACGCTAAAGAAGTGTCAGAGTCTGGAGCTCTGGATCAAGACGAGGCGCCCGAGGATCTGCCCGGTAGGTTTTGGGGAAGCATTCTCACTGAAATCAAGACTTACCGTATCTCTGCGTAAAAAGTCCCTTTGAATTTAGGCCCTTTTTTTAGTTCTTATTTCTCCTACTTTTACTTTTCTCTGTTAAAGGTAACACTGAATCATGGAGCAAACTGTATACTGTAATTACAAACATTAATATAAGTTAGAGTGTACCGGCCGACAGTAAGACCGCTTGGATAGGTTTTTTTTTCTCCTTTATGCTTCTAAAACATCGATGGGGGCTGTTTTTTTTTTTTTGGGGGGGGGGGGTCCTATAAGCCCCATAAAGTAGCTGTATTCTTGTGAGTGATTTTTATGAAATACATATTCTCAGAAGAATCAAAAGATGCTTGGAGACATAGCGACTCAGATATCTTTTAGGATTAGTCGACCATAAAACAGTACAAATCACATCATCATCATGTCACTCTATTCTTGCTCAGCCTGTTTTCTTTCTAAAGAAAAAAAAACACATGAACGCACGCGGCTGCTTTCTGTCCCCTGCAGTGGACTCCATCACTGACGTGTACACGGTGAGCCAGCTGAAGCAGAGGGCCAAAGAGCATCCAGAGGCTTTCTTTGGCATCACGTACAGCTTCATCTCCAGGCTCGACCTCGACTCGTCTGTTTCAAAAGTCATCAAGACCCGGTGGTGGGAAGAAATATTGAACTGTTACTTCACACATCACTGTGCACATCACTCCTGTTCTTAACTCCCTCCATTGGCTTCCTGTCCTTTATAGAACTGATTTTAAACTTTTAACGTTTGTTTTTAAAGCTCTTAACGGCCTCGCCCCATCATATTTATCTGAGCTTTTAACAGCCCGCAGTCCTGGTAGAGCTCTGAGGTCAACAAATCAATTTTTGCTGGAAGTGCCCAGGTCAGAATACAAACACTGGGGTGACCGAGCCTCTTCCGTCGCTGCCCCCAGGCTCTGGAATAAGCTGCGTCTTATCTCTGACCCGGGCCTCTTCAAATCTAGGCTAAAAACCTACTTATTTAGGATTGCTTTTAATAGCCAGTATGATGACACTTTTATCTTATTTTATCTTAATCGATTTTGTTGCATTTTATTGCTTTCACTGTTCTTTTATTTTTTTTACTTATTCTTCTCTTTATTTATTACCTGTTGTAAAGCACTTTGGTACACCGTAAGGATTGTCTGTAAAGGGCTGTATAAATAAAGTACATTTACATTTACACGTTGCGCTTTCCAGTCGCCCCTAACTCCAGTGAGCTTCTTTTTCTCTCTCTCTCTCTCTCTCTCTCTCTCTCTCTCTCTCTCTCTCTCTTCTTTCCTCCATCTCAGCTCGAGATGTAAATTCCAGGTGAGTGAGGACATGCAGAGCTGCGGCAGCCAGCTGTGTCCAGGGAGGGATCAGGCCTTTTCAGCCACCCGAGGCTTTGACTTACTGGTGGATTTCACAGACCACACCGGCACCCTGCAGGCCTGCAACCTCAGAGATCTTGTGGCAGAGCAGACTCTTGGCTGCACAGTCAGTACTTCCTCAAAGAACGATGATTACTCTTGGCGCTGAATGTAAAGTAGCTTCTGCATGCGGGGGGATGCGTACAGGAAACTCTACACTGCTGTGCCTCTGTGTGTCTTGAATGTCAGGAAATGTAGTTTTTACAGTGAGTCACGAATGTAACAATTTAGATGTTGTCATTTTGTATTTGATATTCAAAGAAAAGTACCAAAACATTAGAGTCATCGTGCCTGTGCCTCATCTGAGACGAGCAGTACTTTCTGTTTGCATCTGTTGCAGACAGAGGAGTTCCCAGGTCTGACCGACGCTCAGCGGACTGCGCTGAAGTGGAGATTTCTTTTGGAAAGATGCAAAATATACGTGAAGGTATTGCAGCCTTTGATTTTTCGCTTTAAAAGGCGGCTGAGAAAACAAATGAGATGTTAATAAGATCGTACGATGTGTCGAACAGATCCTCCCTTCTGCGAAGATGAGGAGTGGGTTCAGGGGGGTGATCCTGGGGTGCTCGCTGGCTGATCCAGGAGAGGTGAAGCATCACATGTCCGCCCTGCTCCAGCGACTGTGATCGGCAGGCTGCGCACGGAAGTGCATCAGTTGTTTGTTATATCTCTGTTTGGTACAAAGTGTTGTGACTGAGGCGTAAACTGGGACTATTTATACTGTACATGTAGGCTTTGACTTTGGTGGATAACTTATTTTCATCTGGATTATTTATTTAACTTATTTATCTTGTATTCAGAAACAAGTTTATGTTTCATTTGCTTAAGGCTGTGTTAAATAAACTATCTATAAAAGCAGAATCGTGTCAGTGTGTGTAACATGTCCATCGAAATGTATGATTTCAACAGATCGTTAATTTATTTGAACCTTAATTAAACCAGGGGGGCAAAGATTTCTTTTCACGACCAAGACAGCAGCATAGTTACAACTCAGCCTCGCATAGAGATGTTTAATAGATTTAGAGGAATTTTACAGTTTGCATGAGACTAAAGTCCCATGATCGATATCACAAGTGTGAAAGTATCTACCTCTAAGTTGCCTGAAATAGCTTATTTAAGCTGTTTTGAAGGTGATTCCATACAATGGGAGCAGCATATTTACTGTATATGCCCCCTTTTTCCTGGTTCAGTACCGTGGCACCGGGAGTAGACAGCAGGAATAATTCCTCAGTAAACGCTGGAAAGACAAACCTGCGGTAGCGCCGACATTTATGCATCTTAGCTAGATGCTTTTTTTAACACAATTTCGAGTACTTCGCTTCAACAATGTGACGTTGAGCACACATCTGTTACGTGTCTGATATAAAACCCTGAAGCAATCCTCTGTCTTGGGATTTCTTCACGGTTTGTGTGTTTGTGTTGTTATGACAAAAACTCACCAGCAGATGGCGGTCGTGCTCCAGGTATCAAAGCGGAACCTCTGAAACATTAATGTTGCTGAGGGACGTTTTACCGAGAGGTACTGACTTGTGAAGATCGACAACAGAGGGTAATGTAAACATAGCTTATTCATCTTGGTATTTCAATTTATCAGACGTAGAGCATTTTTTTTTGTTTATTTCTTTACAGCTTCAGACTGTGAGCTTTTGAAGCCGAGTCCTTAATGTCAGCTAGCGTCTCGCGCTAACGCTAGCCTGTTTCTGCTTAGTTAGGAGAGTTTTTGTCACATTTATATTAAAGGCGAAAACTGAGGCATATCTTCTGTCGTTTCCACATAGAGTCTGTCTCCCTGACAGCCAGCTGTACAACATGAATGTGAACCAAGGGACGGTGGGCAGCGACCCGGTCATTCTGGCCACGGCTGGATACGACCACACTGTCCGCTTCTGGCAGGCCCACAGCGGGATCTGCACCAGGACTGTCCAGCACCAGGACTCTGTATCCTTACTGTGGCTAAAAGATACGTTGCTAGATCATACTAAAACGTGGTGTACAAAGAAGTTAAATTAGCATGAATTGTGTCCAAACAGGTGGTTGTTATCGTTTCCACAGTTTGTGTCTCTGCTTTCAAGTACATAGTAATGAGCTGAGAAGTGATGCAGAGATGACAATTTGGTTTCCTTAACGTTCGCTTCTAGCAAGTCAATTCACTTGAAGTCACACCTGACAGGAGTATGATTGCAGCTGCAGGTTGGTTCACAATTTCCTGCAGACCTTTCTCTGCGTGTCTTACATTGTGGCTGTTAACACGCTGCTTTCTTTTAAGGCTATCAGCACATCCGCATGTACGACCTGAACTCCAACAACCCAAACCCTGTGATCAACTATGACGGAGTCAGCAAGAACATCACATCGGTGGGCTTCCACGAAGACGGACGCTGGATGTACACAGGAGGAGAGGACTGCATGGCTCGCATATGGGACCTGAGGTACTGCGAGGCAGGCTCTCTGTACTGAATACCTAGTGAGCAGTGAACTGAACAGTTATCCCTGCTCCTTGTTTAGGTCAAGAAATCTGCAGTGCCAGAGGATCTTTCAAGTAAATGCTCCAATCAACTGCGTGTGTCTGCACCCCAACCAGGTGAGACTTTTCCAGTGTGTGTGAGACAGTCTGCTGCTGGAATATGTTTTGTTTTTTTAAAAATCTTTTTATTGAGAAAAAGGAACAAGAATAGGGACAATGACTTATCGGTATGGTAACATAAGATTTATCTATTTTTAAACACACAGAACCCACCCCGACTGGACCAAAATAATAATTAGAATGATAAGAAGGTTTTAGTAACCGGTAATTATAGATAGATGCACACACCTGCATACAATTAAGACACAAATAAATTAATAGGATTTCAATGAGGGATAGCATGACTACAGAGCTCTGCATGCCGGGCCAAGTGTGCTGTAGTGCGGGCTCAAGCCACAAGACTCTAAAGACTACTGACATCTTCTAGCTTAGTCTATCAGTGTGTTGGAAGTTCTTGAAGATTACTAAAGTACGACAGAAGAGGTTCCCAGACTGACTGAAATTTGTCTGAGCCTCTTATTGCAAATTTAATCTTCTCCAAATGTAAAAATAACATAACATATTTTAGCCATTATGCTGCAGTGGGTGGGATATTGGATTTCCAATTAAATAATATTAGTCTTCGCGCAAGCAAAGGAACAAATGCTGTGATGTTGAGTTGCTTCTTAGTCAAGCTAATTTCCTCATTTGGTACACCGAACAATGCAATTATTGCACAATGTTGTAAAGTAACTCCAAGGACATTAGACAGTACATCAAATATGGCAGACCAGTACCCAGATAGCTTATGGCAAGACCAAAACACATGTGTCAGATCTGCCACACCAGCATGACATCTGATACAACCGCTATCGACATTTGGATAAAAGGAGGATATTTTCGCTCTACTCCAATGTAGGCGATGTACCACCTTAAACTGAATCAGACTCAGTCTTGCGCAAGAGAATTCACTCTATTCAAAACTGCAGTCCAAAGCTTTTCTGAGATTTCAGTTCCAAGTTCCTTCTCCCAGCCAGATCTGATCCTGTCCATCTTGGCATTATCCATTGACATGATCCTTGTGTAAGAAAGTGCTGTAAAACCCTTCAGCCAAAAGGGAACTTCCAAAATTAAATCTACAAGTGACTTCCTGGGAAGGTTAGGAAACTTTGGGCTATGGCTCTTAGCAAAGTGACGGGTTTGAAAGTAGCGAAATAGGTCCTTTTGTTGGTCATATTTGAGACGCAAATCATTAAAGCTAGAAAAGGTTCCATCTACATATAGATCACCAAACCTCTTGATCCCTTTACTTTGCCATGCTACAAAGGTTTGATCCAGTTTGGCCGGTAAGAAGTTGTGATTGTTACACAGCGGATTATGAATCAAAAGAGTTTCCCTCATGTTGTTCTGCCTCCTAAATTGAGACCATATCTTGAGAGTGGAGATGGCCACAGGGTTAGCTGTAAACTGTAAAGTCTTCATAGGAAGATTCGATGAAACCAGAGCATGGAGAGATGATGATATGCATGACATACCTTCCAGCTCCCACCAGTCTGTACCTGGAGATTGAATCCAGTATGATATTTTGTGTACATTTGCTGCCCAGTAATAGCCCCTAAAGTTTGGTCGAGCCTGCTGCTAGAATATGTTGTTGGTCTCATTCTTTCTTAGCACTTATTGTATTGAATGCCAGAAATCGTTGGTGCAGTTTCAGTTTTGTGGGTTTTCCAGGCTGAGCTGATTGTTGGAGACCAAAGTGGAGTGATCCACATCTGGGATCTGAAAACTGACCACAATGAGCAGCTGATTCCAGAGCCAGAGGTCTCGGTCAACTCCGTTCACATCGACCCAGATGCCAGCTACATGGCAGCCGTCAACAGTTCGGTCAGTAACTAAACAGAGAACGTGCGCCACGCGGGGCAATAAAACCCTGGAGTGTTAAACTCATTTGGTTCTTTTATGCTCTTCCAAAGGGAAACTGTTACGTGTGGAACCTTGCTGGAGGAATGGGAGATGAAGTGACTCAGCTCATTCCCAAGACTAAGATCCCAGCACACAAACGCTACTCCCTTCGCTGCAAGTTCAGCCCCGACTCCACGTAAGTGCACTTCCCTCTCTGCGTGTTAAAGATGGTTTCTGCCCGACATGCCATTTGGCATAAAAGATCTCTCGCCGGTGTGTGGAATTGACTTGGCATATGGGGAGACGTCGGTTTTCCTGCACTGATGTTTTTGCTTTTGTCCTTAACTTCAGACTACTGGCCACCTGCTCAGCAGACCAGACCTGTAAGATCTGGAGGACGTCCAACTTTTCGCTGATGACAGAGCTGAGCATCAAGAGCAACAACCCCGGAGAGACATCCAGGGGCTGGATGTGGGACTGCGCTTTCTCCGGAGACTCCCAGTATATTGTTACTGGTCTGTACATGAGCCGCGGGGAAAGGGGCGTCACGACAACCTATCGGCTCACTTAAGTTTTTTACCGTTCTATAGTGAGATCTAGTGATACGCTTTAGTTTTAGCAGTCAAAGCTGTTTCACCTCCTTTTCAGGGGGAAACAAGAGGATCTATTATTCATTCCAAACCGCATACTGTAATCTTATCATCCTGCTTAGTCACCATATAGGCCAGTTATATTGACTTTGTTGTAAGGGTCATGCTGCTGACCTTTCACTCAGACAATGAAAGCTTTGAGCCAAATTTTTGCAGCTAGGAAATGTAAGATAAGAAGGCGGCTTCATTGTTTCTTTATGTATCTTACGAAAGATGCCCCGAGGCAGGACAGGGTGTTCACACATAAGATGTTCAGTAAACACAGGGACTTAAATTGGCTAGAGTTAGGACTTTTAATCAAACACCGCTGTACAATTTAGTAGTTTTAGCCCTTTAGACCAGCTGGAAAAAAGCCTGAATCTATCTGCGTTTTTTTTTCTTCCCGTAGCATCTTCAGACAACCTGGCTCGCCTGTGGTGCGTCGAGACTGGCGAGATCAAGAGGGAATACAGCGGCCACCAAAAGGCCGTGGTGTGTCTGGCCTTCAACGACAGCGTGCTCGGCTGAGGAGGAAGCGGAGGGAGGCGATGTAAGCACAGGACGCCAACGGACTCTTTGGAGAGTGTGCCTACATTTCTGGCCTGGAGCACGGTCGCCTGCCTCATTGGGAATTATTTAAACGTTTCCCGGGAATGATGGGCTTGTGTTTGAACATTACAGTGTCTCTTGTCTCGCCAGAAGCTCGTAAGCATTCAGAGGAGAGCAACATGGCCGTGCTTTCAGTGCACAAAGTTAAAATTGACTTTAACCGTCAGCAGCCAAGGCAGAATTAACAGTTTCAGCGTCACTGTTTTTGAAGTACACTGCATTGATTGAATCAGAGGGACCACATAATTCACCCTAACTTTGCGTTTGAAAATGCAGCAGACTTGATCACTCTCATTCGTGCAACACATTATTCATGGTGCACTGTCCCTGATGATCCCATGCGGAGAAGGAAGTGTTGGGATTAAAAGATGTACAGGAAATTCTGAGCAGTCATTGCGAGTCTCCTTCCTTTTTCACACTAATGGGGGGGGGGGCAAAGAAAAAGGCAGCTAGAGGTACCCACAGTATGTGCTTTATTGTACAGATCTGAAGACTGCAACAGGACCGGTTACACATAATTACACCGCAGACAGGTCCCAAAATAATAAATCTTTCCTCTGCGATTTCTGAAGTGTGCCACCAGAGAGGGAATTATACATGAAGAGGGCGACGATGGGGATTTGGAGATAAGCATGACAGCCTGTCTCCATTTCTTCTCCCTCTCTCAGTCTCGGAAGGATGGAAGTGGACTGAAGGGGTTGGCCGCTTCACTGGTTTACTGGCGACAGTATGGCACAAAGGAAACAGTCAAAGCTGACTTCTGTTCTCTCTCTCTCTCCTTTTTTTTTTTTTTTTTCCTTTCATGTGAGGGAGGACAAAAAAGAAACCTTTGTTACATTGATCTTATTTGCTGGGAGGATACAGACAACACAGTCATTCGGGCAGGTAGTAGAAACACACAGACACACAGATGTTGCTGGGAAAGCAGATGTCGATGCAGAAGTAGACCAACCTCTGTTTGCCGGGACCTGAAACAGAGACCACAGTGATTCTTAAAAGATTGGGGAGGGGGTTAGTCTGAACAACTGAGAGCATTAGTCAAATTTGACCAAAAATCTCACTCTGTTGATGTGCGAGTCGACTAAGCGGTATATTTCGAAATGAACATTTTACTGCCAAGGTAAACGTGAAGGGATTTAATGAGTCACATCTAGTTTTTTATCAGTATCTAAAAAGGACTCCGTCTGTCATATTCCCGCTGCACACCCTGAGGGCTTCGGGGAGGGAGTATGCTGTGATGTAGATGGTTTCGTTTCAGCCTGTGGAAAAGGTCACGGTGAGTCGTAGATTAGAGTTGGGTTTCGGCCTGACATGTCGCTGCGTTATGAGGGTGCCTCTGGACTCCCTTGAAAAGCTCTCTTTGTCCAAGTTCTGGTGACCCCACCAACAAATGAATCCTTGAGTTCAATATGACTCTGCGCGACTGATCAGCACTGATTCCTTAGACTACATACAATTGAAATACAAGACGGTAGAATAAAGAAAAATTCCAGTAGAATGAGCAAACAATGAACATCACTTAGGCGAAGCTGAACAGATTTTGGGTAAATGATTATTTGGTTCTTAAAGGGCAGGGTAAATTATTTTTTTCTGTAAAAAAAAAAAAAAAACTATTGTAAGATCTCACAAGTTCAGCTTCTAAAACAAAGTTTTAAAATAGTTTCCCCTTACCTAAATGTCTGTTTGGCTTTGTTGTTTGGTTCTGTAGGCATGTAAAGCCCAGAGCAAACAATATCGTCTGTCTTGAGACATCTAATCTGAAAGTTATTCGGGGGAAACGTTTTGTGGCCGCGGGACACTCATCGACACGGCACAAACTGCGCTCCCTGTACTCGTATTTAGGGAAGCTCATCCGGCGTCTCCCATTTTCTGAACCCAGAGAGGCACCATTTATGCCCAAAGTAAGCGTTTTTTCCCTAAGACTTTGCTTTAACAGCACTAAAAGCTTTTTGTTATAGATGTCACGTTTATTGTCAGAGCAGGGCCCTCACCGTCAGCCCTCTGGGTCCAGTGGACGGACCCGTCCTGACATAGAGCCTGGAGAGGCTCCTCCAGCGAGGTCACGTCCACCTGACTGGATGCCAGCACTCCCAGGAACTCCATCTGCCTCTGCGTCTCATTTCCAGACAGCTGAAAGAGGCTCTGCTGAGGAGAGTATCACCATGTCAAAAATCTACAACAGACATAGATTCTTATCTGCAGAAAAAAATAGAAACTCCTCCACCGAATTTAGAAAGCGTGAGGAATCGTATTAAACTTGTAAAGCAGAAAACTCATACCGGTATTCGGTTGATATCTGATCTCTACCAACAAGGCCAATGTGGTTGCTCTCATTCATCACACAAAGACTGTGTGTAGTTGCATCACTTACACCTCTGATTGGACTGCAGACAAGTTTCGGTGCAATCTGATGGTTTCCTTAGCTGGGAAATTGTTTTTGAATTGGCTCTATATGAATGAATTTGATTATTTTATAAATATTAATTATGATTACAATGAATTGAATTCCAATTGGCTTGAATTGGACTTTATTATTTAAGTGCCTTGAGATAACATTTGTTGTATTTGGCGCTATATAAATAAAAATTAATTGAATTGATTGGCTCTGATAGTAAACCACTTAATGTACTCTTCCATTTCAGTATTAAAAAAAAAAGAAGACCATTGTGCCTCAAAGTATAATTACTATGATAGATTAAGTGACCACGACAGCAGCTAGGGTTGAATGCCGAGGAGCCGTATGAGATATGTGACACCAAGAAACAAACAGACACTCAACAGCAGCTTTTGATGAGTGGATATTAAGCATAGTACAAAAAGATAATGACAGAGCGGCCTCTCAGTTTACCTGCAAGGACTCCATTTAAGCACAAGCCGAGACCATTTTACGTCTCAGATTGTCAAATCACAATTAGGACTCAGATAGTCAAAGACAAATCGTATCCGAGGGTAACGGGGCTCAATTTAGAGCTGACAGAGTATTTAAGTCAATGTTAGTGATCTGGCTATTGGCCAACAAGCAGATACACACAGGGCGTTTGAATGCATCAGCCTGTATTTTAATCCCAAAAGAGGTGCCTTTAAAGCTAAAAGAGCCCTCACACAGAGTGGCCATTGTGCCCCGAGCAGGGCTCCGGCTCGCTGCTGTGACCTCATGTAAAAAGATCCTGAGCACGCCGAGGGGGCCGAAGGGATCAGATGTGCTGAGGAATTCAGCCGGGGAGGCGGGCGACGGACACTTCAGGGTCCTATACGCTTCACCCCACTCTTTGTGAGAGGGGTGCCAGGAAGTCACGCAAAACCCCCTTCAGGTCCTGGCTCAGTGATGCAGCCAGAATAAAGCTGGGACTCAAACGCCGGTTCACCCCTTAGTGGGGACACCTGGCTGAGCTCAAAAGGCAACTTTCTGATTCTGAAAGTACACCGCTGCGTTTTGTGACGTCTCACGTGGCGCAGCGAGGGAACCCCGGTCAGTACAACTGGACTGTTCTGCTCTGACGTGCAGAGGTGGCGCTGCCCGTTACCTCGTGTGCCGACTTGCGGAGCAGAGAGTTCACACCGTCATAGTCCGACTTCTCCATCGTTCGTAGGAAGCAGCTGTCCTGGTCAGCAGGTTTGTAACAGATCAAACCCTGCAACACAGCAGCACGTGTTTTCCATCACAACCTGAGGATCCTCTAACCCATAGCTAGTGGAAATTATCGCACAGTGCTAAAGAAATCCCACGCAGAACACCCGTACATACATGCTTCACATCAAAGAGCACGGTGGACGTCCGATTCGCCGGTGAGGTCACAGAAAACGTCACCAGGTCATTCTGCAGGTCCACGACTGCTGTCTGGTTGATCAGGGCGCCATGTTGATCGGGAGCAGCGATTCTCACAATCTGTAACGACTACAGAAGCTGATTCTGGTGCATCTTTGCAGATTTGAGGTCAGAAATACCAGAGCATGGGGTACGATGGAGAGTATGTGTCGTACCTGAGAGTGAGGCCGAGACAGCCCGAGGTGTCCCGTCAGTCCGAGAGCAACGATGACCAGGAGCAGAAGGGCTGAGAGGCTGACCCAGAACGCCTTGTGGGAGAAGTGGGACCAGGGAGACGCCACAGGGCTCCCATCCTGAAAGGATGTTTCCACACACGTGAACCAGCGACACGCTTCTTAAACACTACTTTCTGAATGGGGTTTAAAGCTGAGGTGCAAATGGTCCCTCAGGGGCTTACCGTGCACTGTTCTTCCTCCAAACGGGTGTCTGAACGCTTCCAGCACCTCACCATCCTGTGTCCCTTGGCGGCTCCTCGGTCTGTCTGCTCCCTTCTCGCAGCTACCACCACAGAGCTTGTGCTCATCACCAGCACTGAATGAGACTCGGTACACCTGGCTGATTCTTTTTGGTTCCCGCACCCCCTCCCCTCCCCTCCCGCACCCCCTCCCCCCCTCCTCTGGTCCTTCCGTTTTTCCTCCAACCCCTTTAACACACCTCACACCAAACTCCAAATCTGGCCAAACTTCATTTTGAAGTGTTGTCTTCCTATAATTTCCACTCTCACCCACCTCATCGTCTTATACATCGGCTTATTAATGGGTAATATGCCTCTTTAACTCGATCCACCTTTCCGTTGCTCAAACATAAGCTTACATGAGAGGAACTGGCTGCGCTCCCCGGTCCAGACAAAGGACAAAGAGGTGAGGCAGGCGCAGCATGGAAAGCCTCTCTCATCAGGTGAGAGGCGATACATGATTCTGACCAGCCGCTGCGTCCAGCCGACGACAGGCCAAGGTGACTTTAAGCACGGGACTTCCACGGGAAGCTCCCTTTAAAGTTGAAGCCACAGAGAGGAGAGGTTGGTGTTGTGAAAATACTTGATTTTTATTTATGTGAGCGAGGCTTTCATTAGATTCCGGGAGCACAAACTGTTCAATCACAAATATCTTTAAACATTGTTGCCTGAGCAAAATACACAAAAGACTCTGAAACAGATGCAAACCCAGACACATATCACCACACTGTTGACACTTCTTTTGTGTGCTCGTTTCCCTTTTTGAGTTTAACTTGTAGTTGCTTAAGGGAAAGATTGCGTCACAGACAGAATAAAGACCGGTAAAGCAGACTCAACTCTCGACTCCAAACACTTAAAAAGAAACAGAAACAATACTGAATATCATTGTTCTGATCTTATTTCAGGCTAAAATCAATAGCTTTGGTTAATAATAATTAAATCTGGATAATATCTCTTAGTTATCGTCTCCTCTGTCACAGCAGCGGCCATGTGACGTTGTTATAGAGATGATTTGAATTATATTAAATCATGATAAAAAAAATACTCCCTTTTATTACAGTGGACCCTGACATGCAAACAGCTAGAAATGTCAGTCAAGCTTACAGTAGCTGGGACATCATGCAGGGACATTTCTCTGCCTCATCCCTGCAGGGCCGGAAGGAGGTCTGCGATGCTCTCCACGTAATAATCCGGCACCATCCCCTGCCTCTCCACACACCCGCTACTCTGATGGCCCTCGGCTTCTGCCACGGTGCTGACCCCCGTCAGGGTGAGGAGGGTCTTCAGGCCACAGTTGGAGCCCAGCATGATGTCCGTGTCCAGACGGTCTCCGACCATCAGGCAGCGCTCCCGTTCCACGCCGAACTGAGAGGCCACGCAGTCGAACATGAAGTGGTTGGGTTTGCCCACCGTCTGGGCCTGACGCTGGGCTGCCGTCTCCACGGCCTGCAGCAGGCAGCCCGTACCTGAGGGGCAGCAGGTGAGGAGAGTTTTAGCTTTTATTTTACGCCAATGATTGGATCAGGTTTATAATACTGTATTAAAAAGGTTATTTCTTTTAAAGATTGACTAAACTCCTCCAGAGCCACAGAACACAGGGCTTAAGTAAATATTTTGCATGACAACAAGAGTAAAGGATTGGTGACATTTATACAGACACATTAACCTTATAATACTGACTCCTTTAATTTCTTGATCTGAAAAAGTCACATATAAGGTCTTTAGTTCAGTTTGCTGCAGTGTATTAACCAGCTTAAAGTGAAAGAATTGTACATCCTTGCCTGGGACAGCCTTTCCTCCCTCCAGAGGCAGCCTGGTGTCTCTGTTGGTTCCCACAAACAGACAGTCCTGCTGGATCATGTACTGCAAGGCTCGGTTCAGCTTCGTGTAACTGAAGTGTTCGTCGAAGCCGACCACCACCGCCTTCACCTCGGGATCCAGAGGGACGCTGGCCCAGTCGCTCTGCTTTCCGGATATGTGGTCAGGTCCCACCCCGGTCTGCTGGATCCCCACGGCCTCCAGCTCCTGCTTCATTGCGTTGCTTCCTATCAGGTACACTTTACCCTCCAGCTTGCAGACCGTCTTCAGGTACATGGCGGAGCAGTACGCGGTCCCGAACACCTCCTCCTCTGTCACGTTGAACCCCAACGCGGACATTTTGTCGGCATACATCTTCCTCGTCTTGCTGCTGTTGTTGGTGACGAAGAAGACATTTTTACCGTGCTTTTTGAGCAGGTTTATGACTTGGGCAGCGCCGGGGATGGCTTCGTCCCCTCGCCAAATGACCCCGTCGCAGTCAAACAGGATGCTGTCCACCGACTCCAGCAGCTGTTTCACCAGCGCCCCGCTCAGCCTTGTGCATTTTGACCCGGGCATCGGGGAGTTAAAAGAGATGTTGAGCGCTGTTTGGGTTTAAAACCTAAACCAAATTAAGCACCTGTAGCTGTCGTTACGGCGCTGCTCTCAGCACCCAAACGTTACGGTTAGCGTACCGCGAAGAGACGAGCTGTCAGGGCTTCGTGGCAGTTTAAAAACAGTTCAGACAACACTTTGGGGAGGGTATGAGTGGTGTTGAAACTCACCGGAGAGCCAACCTGACCTTCCACAGACTACTTCCGCACCGGCTTAAAGCGGCAGGAGCAACACAAAAGGGAAGTCCGGTTCACTTCCGGTGACGTAAGACGTAAACCACGTGAATTCGATAAACGGTTTTTGTTTTTGTTTATTTTTATTCAAATATGTCACAGACAGAACAATAGAATTCGATAAACGTAAACCGTTCAATTAAACGGGTTACGTTTTGCGTGACGCAATTGGAACGTCACCCACACAACTAACTTGTAGCTTAAATAGATATGGTTAAGGTCGCGGGTGCTCCAATTTTTTTACATTGTAGTGTAACAAATGGGAAAAGAAGATATATATTTTGGAATTTGCTATTATATTTTATTATTATTTATTTCACCAAAATCCGTCACATGATGTGTTTTAGTTTATTTGTACTTTAAATATGGACTTTTGTTAATACAATTCAAGTTTTTGTGGATTTATTTTTGTATTTCTTTTATTTTTACGAACACAAGCTTTTATTTTGAAAGTATGTGGATATGAGACGTGTAGCTTCCTTCCTCCTCAGTTTACGCAAGTGATGGGATACTGGAATCCTTTTACTGACTCGAGTTTGTATGAGTCACTCACTAAAGTGAATCGGGTTTTCGAGTCGAGTCACTTGAATCAATCACCCAGAGTGTCGCCACGGAATGTAAAAAAAAAAAAGTTCCAAACCACGTCCCAAATCATCGTGAAAAAGGCTAAAAATCTCCAAGGCGAAAAATTTATTTTTCTTTCTTTCTCTCTAAATAAATTCAAATAACCCAAACAGCCAATAAATTAACATTCAGTGCGGAACATTGCAAAAATATAATGAAATGTATGAAACTGTGCACAAATAGAACATTTAAATAACCTAAACAATAGTGCAATAATTATAATATTCTAACATTCAACACTGCACTATTAAAATAAAATAATTATGTACAGAATGAATGAACTCCCGCTTCCTTCAAAATAAAGCCGGGAGCGAGTGAGCTGTGAGTCAAATACAAATCATGAGGTCCTGAATCATGCAGAGCAGCGAGCTTTCTACGAGCTGGGAGGGAGAGCGAGGGAGCTGTGAACAGCGAGTCCTGAATCATGAGTCCTGAATCTGAAACTGAGCTGAGCTGGCGAGTTTCTCGTATGGGAGAGGCTCTATGAGCTGGGAGGGAGAGTGAGCTGTGAGCTCCGCTTCAGCCACAGAGCTAATACAGCAATTAGCTTTATACATTTACGCAATTGCAGTTAGAATAACAGTTGTGTGGCATATCTCCTTTTTACAGTTAGCTGGTACTAGCAGCGGTGAGTCAGTGAACGAGTTAATTCAGACAATAGCCCCTTTCACACTGCGACCCGCCACCTTAGCGGGTCCAAATTGCACCTTCGACCCGCGTCGAGCAATGTGAACGCTTGGCGTGTCAGAGCGACCCGTGTCGCCTGAAGCCGAGTTCAGGGGGCGTTGCCTAGTGGCAGAGCGTCACACGAAACACATAAAATGCTGGGCGTGTACAATGACGTAGGCACAAGCCATGCGTCGGAGGTAGGGTTAAATGCACCTGTCTGCATAAAATTTTTCAAACAAACGATGGCGGGACACCTTGAGATATCGTTTATGCAATTATATATGCAGTTCATGGAGATGTTATTTTACGGTGCGTGGGAAACCCATCTTTCTCGCCAACCCTTCCAGCAGAGGTCCATCTTTCACCGTCCCCGAAATGTGGCGGTAAATAACGTCCTCTGCTCGGAGGCTGAGGAGCTCACGGACCTCCTTATCTCCCCAGTTGGCCATATTAAAAAATGTCTCCAACTTGATGTAGGCTAAAACAGAGTAAAACTTGTCCTCACCTGTCGCTGTTGTTCTGAATCAGCTGTCCATTCTATCTTTTAAACTCCTCACGTCACGCCACGCCCACGTCCAACCCGCGTCGATTGCGTTCACACCAAACTCGGCTCGGCAAAAAGACTAGGGTCCGACGCAGTTCGAAAGGCGAGTCGAGTTGACGCGGTAGCCCGGGTCGGCAGTGTGAACGCAACAGCGGTCACGCTAAATTCGCGAATTAAACGCGTTTTATTCGGCAGTGTGAAAGGGGCTATAGACTCATAACTCCCTGGTCAGTAAAAAGAATCTTGGGTTTTGAACGATTGACTCACAAATCGCACATCTCTAGTTTGCGCTGTTGCTTATTGAAAGAGGTAAGTAGTTCGGCTCCGTAATTGAAAACAGGGCCGGTTTTTGCTATGGGCTATGTGGGCGACCCAGGGCGCACTCTAAAATTTAAAAAATAAATTAAAAAAATATATATATATTAAATAATCGCCAGTTTTCTAGACTATCACTCATTTCCATGTCAAGTTAGTGGCACCCTCATTATCACGTCAACTTGCTGCTGAGAGTCAAACAGGTTGTATGTGTCAGAAGAGGCAAGTACGGTGGCCGACACTTGCAAACGCGCTGCAAACGGCGAAACAAATCCAACAATAAAATGCTGCAAGAGAAAAATGCGGCAATAACAAAAACGACCGGAGCACACGCGCTGCAAACCCCAAAACACATGCAAGAGAGAAACGCTGCAAACTTCAAAACACATGCAAGAGAGAAACGCTGCAAACATCAAAAAACATGCAAGAGAGAAACGCTGCAAACATCAAAAACACAAAGTAAGTTCGCCAGGCCACTAGGGTGTCTCGGCCTACCATATTAATGAAAGAGAAGAAAGTAAAAAGGTACGTTGGTCGAGACCGCCTAGTGGCCTGGCGAACTTCCGTTGTGTTTTGAAGTTTACAGCGCATTTTTTGTCTTGCATGTGTTTTGAAGTTTGCAGCGTTTCTCTCTTGCATGTGTTTTGGGGTTTGCAGCGCGTTTTTTTTCTTGCATGTGTTTTGAAGTTTGCAGCGTTTCTCTCTTGCATCTGTTTTGGAGTTTGCAGCGCGTGTGCTCCGGTCGTTTTTGTGATTGCCGCATTTTTCTCTTGCAGCATTTTACTGTTGGATTTGTTTTGCCGTTTGCAGCGCGTTTGCACGTGTCGGCCACCGTAGTCAGCCACCGTAGAAAATTTAAAAAAATAAAAAATAACAATAACAATCTGTGCAGTCATCTACGTGAATTTGTTTACGTCACTTGACTCCGGTTGATTGACGGGTGAACGGACGGTGTTAATGGGAAAAGCAAAGGTAATAATGTTTAGTCATCATGGATCATCATCATGGTAAAAGACCAAAGACGCCACCAGGTGCCCAGTTTTGAAAGAGAAGAAAAGAAGAAGAGGAGGAACGGGCAAAAGATAAAGGTATGCAGATTTCTATGAGTGACGTTAGTGACGTAGACTATAGTCTATTCATTAGCTTCTTGCTAATATGTTGCTGTTAGCCATGACTGTATTTGATTTTTTAGTTTTGCTGAACTAGAATTAGAATTGAGGCATCATGTCATGCAACTAATTTCACCCATAGGCAACCTGGTCTAGTTTGTGTTTGCAACACAACAAGTGCAAATTCAAACAGAATTCCTGACAGTGGATTATTTTTATTGTTATAAGCTAGATGCTAAATTAAATAACTTCTAATATACATTGACATGGCATTTTGTAAGCTACATGTGGTATAGCTTTTTAACTAAATTGTAGTGTTATTCTTAGTTAATAGGATGTTAACAAATGTTAATAAAATGTGCATTATGGTCATTTTAATTGGGTAACTGATGCATGTGTGATGTAAGTGTGATCTAACTTACACAATAATGTGTCTTAATTGTAAATTCAGGGGCTAATATTTTGGAGCTGGAGCACCCACTGGCCAAAATGAGACAGACGCTTCCACAGCAGCCACGGACATGGTCCTGGAGTCTGATGAGGGGCCATCTACCTCTGCAGCCACACAGGCCTCTTCAGGGCCATCTACGTCAGCCTCAGCCTCAGCCTCAGCCTCAGCCTCAGCCTCATGTTCCTTGCAGGACTCCTACGTGTGTCTGTCTGTGTATGTGTGCGTTTTTGCATAATTCTTTACTTTAGTAAACGCTATAATGCTGTGAATAATATGTATACTAATGACAATTCTCTTTATTAGAAATGCCTCAACCAGAATTACCACCAAATCCTGTGCCTGAGGATGAGCTTCTGTCTACTGACCCTGCTAATTGGCCTTCAGTTCTGACTGACAGAATTCGGACACAGCTGGTGTGCAGAGGACCAAGTGAGGTACCTGCTGACTTTGTTTTCCCCAGGAATGAGTTGGATGGAAGGAGTTGCCATCACCAGTATTTCAAGAAGACATTGGTTAACGGTTATTTTTATGATTTTTAGGTTATTTAAAGATTTGTGATTAATAATTATATACTGTATTTCATTTATTTATCGTGTTTTTTCTCAGTTTTTTTTGTTGTACCCTTTTGTATTTAAGATTATATATAATAAAATAATACAAATAATATGTTGTGTTGATGGGTATGGTTTGCCCAGGGCGTAAATCAGGACCACCTCTGATTGAAAAGTTATTTTCAAGGTATACTTTCTGAGTTATTTTGCTAAGTTCATGAAAGAATGTTGGTGTACAAATGTTTGAAGATATGTTTATGCTGTTTTTCTGTCGAGTAGCATGTTTTAAGAGTAATTTTGAGCGAGAGAGAGAAGTTATTTTGGCGCAAATTTTCCCTTTGCGTGTGTACGTGAGCGAGTGTGTGTGTGTCCATGTCGTAGCCTACATGTTCAATGTATTCTATTTTTTTTGTGATAGGAATGATATGGAGAGGAAGTGACCATTTCATTCATTGTGTTTCATGTCACCGTCGTACAGGTATGTGTGTGGTTGCTCGGCCTCCATGTTAGAAATGTTAATTTGTGTGTTTAACGATGTGGAGAAATGTGATGGCATAAGTGGAGGAGTTTGCGCTGTTGCTTATTGAGAGAGGAATGATATGGAGAGGAGATGACCACTTCATTCATTGTGTTTCATGTCACCGTCATACAGAAATAAACCGGAAAGTGAGATCCACCCCGTGTCCCGTGTGATTGAACGCAGAGTACTCGAACAATCGGCGTAGTTGGGACCTAGCAGGCCCGTTCCGGCTACATTGGTGCCGTGACCCGGATTTCTTCTCCACAGATCATCGCCAGTGTGCTCACCGGTGGTTGTTTTAACAAGTAGGGACATTCCAGTGGATGTGACACCGTATTTAAAAAAAATAAAAATGTTTTTACCTTTGAGATACTGAGGGTTAATAATATTTTCATCTCCATAACTTGACTGGGTGAAGTTTTTTTTTTGTGTGTGTGTGTGTGTTTGTGTACATGCTAAGTATTACTTACCTGTCTGATATCCGTGAATGAAAGTTGAAGATATATGGCTGATGGTGAGAATATGAAGAGGGTACTTAGCTATGATGAGGGTGCTGTTGCAATGAGTTTTGGGAGAGGCATGTTTCTGGGAGGTTCAACTCCAGCTAAGGAAGATGGTATAGTCACTGAGCTTTATCTTCCACTCGCATGTCTTATGATATCGTTTCTCCAAAAAATGTGCTTAATCCAGCCGCTGGTTTAATCCAGGGGCTAGTGCAGTGCGCCCCCATACATCATCCTCCACTCATATGCACACTCGTACATGTTCTCCCATGCAACACAGGTCTGATGAAGGCATTAGTTTGCCAGACTTTGGGAACCTCATAACTCACTTAGCTCACCAAATTGGCGAGAGCATTGCAAACCAAATACAAAAGAGTACGGACAGTCACAATGACCAAAGTCGTCCCATGCCTAGTGCAAACAGAGGAGAGGGTCATTCTGAGTTAAATATGACAGGGGTAAAGTTTGTGATGCAGGCGGATGTCAAAGAGCCTCCACACTTCAGAGGTGATGGAACTGACAAACACACAGTTCATGAATGGGAAGAAGTCATGGAGGGCTATCTGAAGAAAAGGGGTATTCCACCACAGGAACATTCCCAGGAAATAATGTCAAAACTGATGGGAAAAGCTAGGGACATTGTCAAGGTCACTCTGCGCAGCATCCCGTCCTTAAAGCCTGCTGAGGACCCCAAGCTTGTTTTTGACATTCTTAAACAACATTTTAGTGAGGTAGCTTGTTCTTCAATGCCCCTAGCAGATTTTTACAACACCTTACCTCTGGCTGGGGAAACCAATGGACTATTGGATGCGCCTGAATAAAGCAGTGAGTGTTTAAAGAGGCAAGGAAAGAATATTGAGACCCCTGCTCATGAAGTCACAATGATGTTTGTAAAACATTGTCCTGACCCTGCACTTTCCAGTGTCCTGAAATGTAGAACAGCAGAGAAGTGGACATCGCATGAGCTACAGGAGCACCTCATTGAACATCAGAGAGAGGCCAAGACTAAAAAAATCAAGGTAAAAAATGTGTGGTACCCACAAAATAAGTATTTTTGTTGAGATACTTTTATTGTTTTATTTTCTCTGAGAGTCACTTTTTAGTTTATTGCCTTTGTATTATTTTATCATAGTCTGTCTAATTCAGCATAAGTAGCCAAGCAGAGTAACACACAAGGGCATGCTGTTGCATGAGATGGACACTAGTTGGCAGCACTTACTGGCAGCGTCACCTGGACTCTTTGCAAGGTACCGCGAAAGAGGGGCTCATAATCCAGATGAATGGAGAATGAGCAACAGTTGTCCTGCTTCGCTGATTTCTGTCTTATTTTCAGGTTAGTTACTCACCTTTTCTGTGACTTCAGCTGTTAATGAGCCAATATGAATCCCTGATTCCATAAGCCAAAAGTTCGTCAGGTGTGTAATTAAAGTGAAGTCACAGTACGTGACGATTGTAGCTGAGAAAATGGCGTCCGACGCCGTGTACTTTCATTCGTTTCTTTCGGCTCCTGGACATTTGCGGGTTATGACTGTGTGTGAAAATCAGTTGTGTGTGTGTGCGCAATACATTGGTCGAAGGTTGAAAGCTAATGCTAATGTGCAGTTTAAGATCGAGTTAAAGGGTTAAAGCGGCAAGCTATGAGCCAGCTATGTTTGTTTCAGTGTGTGTTCATATAGATTAAACGGGAAATAGTTTAACTGCAAAGGAGATTTATTCTGTTATACTAAGTGAGCACTTAATGTACGTAATGTATTATATATACAGTTATATGAAAAGAATACTCTTTCAATGAGAGAACAGAGATGATGTGTGTAAAGGTGAAGTGCATAGATGATTGATGATAGACAGATGACATGATAAAAAGGGAAAATGTTTATCTTTTGATTAATACAAATTTTGACAAGTTTATTTCTTGGAAATATGTAAAAATAGACATTTAATGTGAATGTTGTCTAAAATGGTTAATCCTAGCGCTTCAATGCAGACAAAATAATTCATGGTTGCAGGGAAAAAGTTAATGGAGAACTGCGGTATTTTCAACATTAAGCCTCATTTATGAGTCGTCTGCAATGTTTTAGAACCCCCCTCACCTTTTTTTAAATTTTACTGCTGTCTCCGGTATTTGCCTAATTTTGATTCTTCTCAACCTGCTTCAGAATGGCAAGCATGGTGCATGTCCTAAAAGGTCCGTAAAACCACCATAAATGTCCGTCTTCAAAATCATCAACTCACCGGAGTGGTTACTGGTGTGCACTGGTAATCCATATCAAATTTAGTTGCGAAAAGTTGCTTCTGTCGTGTTTTATTTGACATTTTGTAAATCCCATTGAGTTGTATTGAAGACTGGATGTTCGTTGATATTACTCCGCCACCGAACCCGAAAAGAGGAGATGTTTGTAGTTCTCTCGCACCGGAAATGCTGCTAGGTGTATTATCCTGGTTTGCATTTCCGGTGCAGACGACTCATAAATGAGGCTTCATGTTGAAAATACCGCAGTTCTCCTTTAAAATGAATGTGTGAATAAATATAAACCAGATGAATGGAGAATGAGCAACAGTTGTCCCTGCTTCGCTGATTTCTTTCTTATTTTCAGAAAAGGGAGAGTTATCTATACATCTGCCAGCGGTGACCAAGCCGGGACCCGCTACAAATGCCTCCCACCACAACACCGGCAGATTGGTGTTTATGTTCAGATTCCAACGCTGGAAGAGGTGGCTGCTGAGAATGTGAGGGAGCTGACCTGTGAGCAGAACATGACAGGGCCATCATCCACTCCACCGGTTGAGAGTGCTTGCATCCACTCACTCATCAGCCTGCTAGATTGTGTTTTGGAGCAGAAAGCTGCACAACCAAGCAGAGAGCAGGCAAATGTTTTCCAAGGGAGATGTAAAATCTGTCAGGCCACTGACCACTCCACCACGATGCACTGCAGGCAGGAGAATCTCTGCATGAGCTGTTTCCGACCAGGTCACTGGAGGAGAGACTGTCGACAACGTAGGTCGAGACATAATGCCCCGCCCCATCCCGTCCAATCTCAGTCTAGACAAGAACAAGGTGCGGCAACTTTAAACTAGATGGCTCACATTTGAAAAGGGGGCGTGTGGGCGTTAAAGAAATAACCCTTGAAGCTGAAGAAGATTTAAAAGAGGTATATGCTAATGTATGCAAATCAATGCCAGAAGATTGCACAGTAGTTATCCAGAACATCCACAGAGTTGAACCATTTGGTGAATTATTTCATGCTCCAGTGACAGTTAATGGTTCTGCTCAGCTGCAAGGAAGGACTACTCGACTCTGGATCCATGGCATGCACAATAAGTGAGGCAGCAGAACAGAGACTCTTATCAGAGAACATTCTGACACAACAGAAAGAGCAGACGCAGCGCATTATCCTGGTCGGCTGTGGAGGAGTACAGGTGACCCCCAAATGTATATAAAGATGGAATTGGAATTGTATGGTGTAAAGTGCATAGTTCCAGTCCTGGTAGTTGCTGGTCAGAATGATGAGATCATCATAGGCACCAATATGTTGAAGTATATCGTCCATCAGATGAAGAATGATGATAATTACTGGAAACTCATCTCATGCAGTGCAGTGTCTGAGGAGTGTGAGCAGTTTCTGGAGATGATGGCTAACCTCACGAGATGGAGAGGGATGGATGTACCAGACAAGGTGGGCACAGTTAAGCTGACTCAGGTGGTGACACTACAAACAGGAGTACCTATTGTGGGGCAGGTTGCCCAATAATGTTCCAATGTCACCTGGAAGCGCGGTGGTGGTGGAGCCCACCGTCCAAGTGCGTCCCCCGAGGCATCATGGTTGGAAGAGTTGTCACACCTTTGTGGGGAAATGGTTGGACTCCGATGAGAGTGACCAATGTCACTGAAAAGCCTCTCACTCTAAAAAGAAACTGCAAGTTAGCAGATGTCTCCCCCTGCATCGCGATCAAAGACTTCACATTGCTTCAGAGCTCCTGTCAGGAGGAGAGTGACACAGATAAGAAAACACATGACCGACACAGCACTGTCCATAATACTGACCTGAAACAGAGACTGAAGGACCTTGGCTTGGGAGAGGTCGACATCGATGGTTGCCAAGTAAGCCCCTCTACTAAGAATCAGCTGGTGGAAATGCTGGAAAAATATCAGGAAAAAAAAAAAATAACCCATCATCTTGACTGGAGAAGCCAAAGGTTTTGTGCACAGGATTCAGCTCACAGACAAACGCCCCTTCTGCCTCCCATATCGCAGAGTCCCTCCAGCTCACTATCAAAAACTGCGCCAGGTCCTTACTGAGATGGAGGAGTAAGAAATCATTCAAAAGTCAGTGAGTGAATTTGCTTCCCCCCTCGTGATGGTTTGGAAAAAGAATGGTGATCCCAGGATATGCATAGACTTCCGATGGCTGAATGCGAGCACCATTAAAGACGCTCACCCTCTGCCTCATCAGGCGGACTGTTTGGCTGCCCTCGGCGGGAACTCTGTTTTCAGTATCATGGATTTAACATCAGTGTTTTATAACCTGCCCATGGATGAAGAAGACAAAAAATATACCGCCTTCACAACACCACTGGGCTTACATGAATACAACAGATTGCCACAGGGCCTTTGTAATAGTCCTGCATCCTTTATGAGAATGATGCTTAGCATTTTTGGTGACCTTAACTTTAGCAGCCTGTTATGCTATTTAGATGACCTCCTGGTCTTTGCCCCATCAGAACAGGAAGCCTTAAAAAGGCTGGTTGTTTTTCAGAGGCTGAGAGAACATAATCTTAAATTAAGCCCAAAAAAGTGCCACCTGCTGCGACAGTCTGTGAAATTCCTCGGTCACATTATTGATGGTGATGGGGTTGCTGTTGACCCAGGAAAAGAAACTTAATGGAAGATGATGGCTGCACGCCTTCAGTTTGGAGAGTAAAGTAATTCCTTGGTATGATATTTTACTATCAACATTTCATACCGAACTACAGTACTCCTCAATTGCAAAGCCTTTGTTTGCCCTCACAGCAGGTCAAAACGGAGAGGGAGGGTATGAAAATCCAATCAGAAGCCAGGGGTCTTCAGAAAGCTCAAACCTACAGACTGGACTGCTGACTATAGCCCCTTTCACACTGAGGAATAACCCGCTTTAATTCGCGAATTTAGCGTGTCCGCTGTTCCTTTCACACTGACGACTCGGGCTGGCGTGTCAACTCGACTCGCCTTTCGACCCGCGTCGGACCCTAGTCTTTTTGCCGAGCCGAGTTTGGTGTGAACGCAATCGACGCGGGTCGGATGTGGGCGTGGCGTGACGTGAGGAGTTTAAAAGACAGAATGGACAGCTGATTCAGAACAACAGCGACAGGTGAGGACAAGTTTCACTCTGTTTTACATCAAGTTCGAGACATTTTTGAAGATGGCCAACTGGGGAGACAAGGAGGTCCGCGAGCTCCTCAGCCTCCGAGCAGAGGACGTTATTTACCGCCACATGTCGGGGACGGTGAAAGATGGACCTCTGCTGGAAGGGCTGGCGAGAAAGATGGGAGAGCGCGGTTTCCCATGCAGCAAGACGCAGTTAACTAACAAATTAAAGGCCATGAGGAAAAGTTCCATGCTGTTAATGACCACAACGGCAGGAGTGGCAGAGGGCGATTGGACTGGCCATATTTTGACATGTGCCACGCCATCTGGGGAGGAAGCCACTCTGTATTTAACCCTACCTCCGACGCATGGCTTGTGCCAACGTCATTCTACACGCCCAGCATTTTATGTGTTTCGTGTGACGCTCTGCCACTAGGCAACGCCCCCTGAACTCGGTTTCAGGCGACACGGGTCACCTAATACGCCAAGCTTTCACATTGCTCGACGCGGGTCGAAGTGGCAATTTGGACCCGCTAAGGTAGCGGGTCTCAGTGTGAAAGGGGCTTGTGATTCTTCCTTCCTCAGCCTCAAGAATAGGCTTTTGAACTGCGCAGTCCTCACTCACCCGGACTTGTCCAAACCGCTGATCCTGTCCATCGACGCTTCTCTCGACGGTATGAGGCAGTTTTGTCTCGGCTCCCAGAGGGTGAGGCCAAAGCTCGTCCAATCGCCTTTGCAAGCAAAACCCTCACTGGTTTGCAAAAAAGGTATCCTGTTCATCGTTTATAGTTTTTAGCGCTCAAGTGGAGTGTTTGTGAAAAATTCAGCCAATTGGTTAAAAGGCCAGTCTTTTACAGTATGGACTGATAATAATCCATTGACGTACATAATGACCAAACCGAAACTCGACACATTGTGAACAGCGGTGGGTTGCGAAACTATCTCCATACACATTTGACATCAAACACATCCCTGGGACGAAAAACATTGTGGCGGACGCCTTGAGCAGGGACCCCTTCACCAGGTCAGTGAGCCAAAGGCTGATGAGTGAGCGGTACATGGATCTTTTGGCAGAGGTTGAGGGGACAAAGGAGGAAGGAGTACAGGAGGTTTTTCGGTGCAAGGTTCAATGTCTTCAGATAAATGAGTCGGGCTCTGTGACCATGAGTGCTCCTGGTTGTAATCGAGCTGGCGTTCAGGGTTAGTCTGATGTTGAGTCTATCTGTGAAGCTCACACTGAGTGGGAAGTGGCTGCGGAGTAACGAGCAGTACAATTTCTCAAGGTTCTTCCTCAGATGGCGTCCTCACAACAAGACACACTCCCAGCCCTGTCTCTTGAGGAGCTTCGGCACAGTCAGGAGTCAGACTCAGACATCCAGCTATTGGTGGAACGGGGAAGACTGTCGTCAAGGAGGGAGAGAAACCGATTAGCCGCCAAAGCACAAGCATTCTGTAAGCAGTGGCATCGTCTGAAAGTTCAAGATGGAGTCCTCTATAGAATGTTAAGAGAGCCTTCTACTGCCTTGAGAGCCAAGGCCCTCTCTGGTGTGCATGACCTTGCGGGATATCAAGGACAGGCCAGGACCCTGTACCTTGCCAGGCATCGGTTTTTCTGGCCGCAAATGGAAAGAGACATTAAGGACTATGTGAAATGCTGCAAACGATGTATCCTAGCTAAAAGCCCTGAACCAGCTGCCCGGGCTCCCCTGGAGAGCATCTGCACCACTGCACCCATGGAGTTGGTGTGCATTGACTTTTGGAGTGCTGAGGATAACGAGCAGAGATCAGTGGATGTCTTGGTCATAACAGACCACTTTACAAAGTTGGCTCATGCTTTCCCCTGTGTAAACCAGACGTCAAAACAGGTCGCAAAAAAGCTGTGGGACAATGTATTTTGCATATATGGTTTTCCAGAGCGGATACGTTCAGATCAGGGAGCCAATTTTGAAAGCAAACTCATCTCAGAACTTCTCAGCCTCACAGGGGTAGCAAAGTCTCACACAACCGCATACCATCCTATTGGAAATGGGCAAACTGAGCGATTCAATAGGACGCTTTGCAGTATGCTACGCTCCTTACCACTGGCTGCTAAACAACATTGGGCACAACAGATACAAACACTAATTTTGTGCTGCTACAGTAGCAGCACAAAATTATTCACATTTCAGAAAAGATCTATTGGAAGAGCTTCGACATTTTGGAAAATTTTCTTCAAGAACGATATAACTAAGCAACCATATAAAACACTGCCACTCTCGTCCTGGATAAAAAAAAACAAGCACAGAGGAGCTGTGAACCAAGTTGTTGATTTCTTTCTTTCTCGAGCCTTCTCAGAATCAAATATGGAAACAAATGTACGAGAAATTCTCGACATCGAGGAACATTTGCTCCCAAGCGTTTGGGCTGAAGTGAAGGACCATGATTTTGATACATCCCTTAAAAGGATGACAAAACTTGGCCAAAATTTTTTTGAGAAGTTTTGCTCCAATAGGGGCTTTAAAAAAAAAAAAAAAAAAAAGGACACCTGTGGAAGACTTTGAACCCGATGAGCAGCCATCGAGGTAACACCTGTGGAAGACTTCGAACCAGGTGAGCAGCCCACACCTGAGAATTTTTTTTCATTCAATCAACCGCTGCCAGAAGATAACAAGACGATAATTGAGGAAACACTGAAAGCAGTGATAAGTCGAGCGGGTTTAAAAGCAAAACAGAAAATACCTCCTAAATTATTCGACAGCATCTATAGTCATTATTTTGATCAAATCTGGCCTCTCATTGAGGGAAAGGATTTTGACAAGTCCCCAGAAAAAATTATTAGACTCCATAAAAGCATTTTCACACGCTTTGCCTGGAAAGCTGGAGCGCCAGAGGAACGTGTTCTATTTAATACATTTACACTACCTAAAAGTAGACCGCTGGTTCATCTCCAGTTTCGTTCGGGGGAAGTTATGGAACCCTACATAAAACCAAGCCCAGTTCAAGCTTCTTTCAGGTGTATTGCAGTTTCAGTCGGCAAGTTTATCGACAATTTGAATGAGTAGAGGTATTAATATCCCATTTGTAATTTGTAAAAGTTACAGATTTGTCAAAGTTACAGAACAATTTGTATTCTTGCAGGAACAACTTGAGAATACAAAATGTTCAAAAAAATATTCAAAATAAATTACAACAAATAAATAAACAAAAAATAAATTCTATAAAAACTAATGAGTTGTGTTTCTGGTCTTCTTATAAATGTTTGTGAAAAACTCAATTCCCTTTGAAACCTCTAAAGTATCCACCAACTCCTCAGGGCACAACGTCTCCATCCAAATGTTATCTGCTATTATTTTGGTTCAAACTAGTTGCAGATGTTTCAGAAAATAAAAAAACACATCTTATCAAATGACACATTTTCATCTGCCAATGTGAACATATTGATAATGTCACAAACTCCAATATCAATCACATCAATAAACACTGGGTAATAAAATGACTAATATTAGATTTGATGTTTTAGTAGAAAAAAAAAGCTCTTTGCGTAATACACTTCATTATATCTACTTCAACTTGTGTCAAAAGAAAAAAAAGATTTAAAAAAAGAAAGCAACCACTGCAGATGAACAAATAACAATGGAATGAATATGTTGGTAAAAAGAGAATGTGGAAGGTGAGCAGTTCACTCTCAAACCGAATTAAAAATTCAATATTAAAAGGTGAAAACAAAAAAAAAATAAACAAAAAAGGAATTAAAAACACTTTTAAAATGACACAAAAAAAACACATAATAAAATACAGCTGCATTCGTGGATGATACAATATGAAGTTCATTATTTAGTTCCTGGGTAACAAATAAAAACCTGCTTCCTTGACTTTAGCATGACGTCCTCTGCAGATCTCAGGATTGATCTGTTCACATTGTGCGTTGAGATGAACAGAGCAGTTCTACGGAACGGTCCTCCTCGAATTTCGTTCTGATAACTGTCCTTCCCCAGCAGAACTGTTTCAGTTTGCATTTGCACATGAGTCGGGACCAGGTCGGGACTGATGCGACGCAACCGTCTGACAGTGAAGTGTTACTTTAGCGCCACATTCAACAACAAAACAAAACAAAACCCGGTAAAAGTAAGGAGAGAAGAAAAAAACGCCACAAAGAAGCTAATATGGAGAGCGGGGAGGCCACCATGTTCATGGTCTGCATGATGGTGATATTAAAAATGGACGATCACATCGGGGTCTAACATCGAGGCTGGAAGAGCACACAGAGAGAGTCAGGAGACGAAGGATGGAGCGCAGGCCATACTTCTTCGTTTCATGAAGGAAGGAGAGCAGAGTGCCGCAGACAAAGGAGACGACGTGTAAGTTTAACTTATTAAACACGCGCAGGTTGTGTCTGTGTCCTATGAGTAAACATTTCAGCCGTGACAGCATGACAAGGGGCGTACCTACCAACCACCAAACACCTCCGTCAGATGTGTCCCTATAGAACCCAGAACAGACCCAGCCTCGGAGAAGGAGCTAAAATGGTTATAGGAACTGAGGGCCATGGTCCCGAGTTCCTGTATGTCCGAATGCGGGAAAAAACGGCCCCGTTCCTTAAAAGGTTATAGGAACTGCCAAAGGTTCCTACAGTGCGAATTCGACTAATGTTGTTGAAATGAACTGATTTAACATCCTTTAGTGTACTGAATTTTTCTGCCACAAGATGGACCCAAAAGCCATCAACAAGCGCCATCTGAGAGAAGAGCGAGCGGCGACGCTCTCCGGTGGTGAACTCCAAGGGAGTAGGAATGAGTTTTACCATTGGGGGGGGCCTGACAGATATGTCAGAAATTAATGCGCAGAAATGCGCCCGTCTCCAACATTGGGGGGAACACGTCTCCCCCTCGTCCCCCCCCCAGTTCCTACACCTATGGTGAACTCGCAGGAAAAAGCCTCTGTGCTGGAATAGAGAAGTATGTTAAAACAAGATGCTTGACTTTTGCAGCTAACGTTCGATGTAATAAATCAAAGAGATATAGGTTTTGAAGCAGTAGCTCGATTCACCGCTGACACATGCTGAGAGACGGAATGCTGCAGTTCAACTGCATCGTTTGGTTTTCTGACCGTTTTTTGTACACGCGAGACATTTTGAGGAGTCCTAAACCCGACGCAATTATTCAGCAAACACACTGAAAAACAGTTTTATAATCTCTCCTTCCAACCCGTCTCCTCTGCACGACTGTTCTGTCAGATCAGCTCACTCAATATACTGTACGTAATGTCAGGGGCCACTTTTTGAAGCTGCTCCTGTGAAAACTGGTGCAAACGAGCTACGCACGCGGCATTCTGGATTCAGACAGTTGTCAGTTGACAGAGAGTTTGGTTTTAGCTCATGAGGGCTACAGGAGCTCCCTCCATGTTGATATAACCTCAGAAGAAATACATCCATATTGTTATTGATATATTCAAGAAATTTCATGTAAAAATCCTGCTCTCCAAGGCATTTAGCTGTCAGCTACCAGATGATTTAAAAATAAACTGGATGAAGTGGGCTAAGCTTGCAGCTCCTCGTCGGTGACCAGACACTAAGTGGACAGCTTGAAGAGCCTTTGAAAGTCGCGTTGCCTTATGAGAGACAATAACAAAACCCCATAAAGAAATCACAAGCCTTTATTTTCCCAGTAGTAGTGTATGGATGAATGTAACCGGATGATACAGAAAGCGGCAGCCGTTTTCAGCTGTCCTTCTTCCGAACAGTCCGTGGAGGGAAGAAAATCTCTCCCAGGTTTCGGAGTAGCCCTCGGCTGTAGTAGTGTCTTTTTGAGTGATCTGGGACGGGGCTGCAAAGGTGATCAGCCGTCGCAGTTGGGCGGCAGTGCTGACAAAAATAACCTCGACTTTTGTACCACTCGTTGGAAGTCTGGTTGACGAGCGCCAGGTAGGAATGAAACAGGGCGTAACCCGCCAGGAGGAAGAAGACAAAGATCAGGAAGCCCAGCATGAAAACAATTCGGGGAAATGTCAGAAACAGATGCTGCAGAGACATGGAGAGGGGAGAAGAGAAAAAAAAATGGTTTAAAATGATATAAATTTGGAGGGTAATACAGATGTAGAATATGTATATGAGATATGCAATGTCAAGAGTACCTGTACAACAAAAAGAGGCCCGGCTGTCTGCTGCTGGCCATACTCATCTATATAAGTGGCTCTTAAGAGGCCGGAGCGCAGCACAGCATGAAGCAGCATGTCCCCTGTCAGCAGGGCCATGTCGCCTGCCATGGCGCACACGCTGAAGAGGTACAGCAGGAAGTGACGCGTGTTCTGAGCGCCGATGCAGTTGTTCACCCAGACACAGTGGTGGTCGAAACGCTGGACGCACCTGTTGCAGACCCCTGAAGTGAGAAGTTTACAATCAGCACTGAGAGATATTTCTCATGCGTTTTTGTCCCGCACCCAAACGACCGGGACGCTGTGCAAAATGTCAACGAAAACAGAGCGCAGTGATTTTCAAATCTCATAAACCAATATTTCATTCGCAATAGGAAACCTATCAAATGCTGAAAGCGACACATGAAAAAAACGTGAGCTCGTACTTTGACGGCAATTGGGAAAGTAGCAATAAAAGGCCGAAAAGGTAAGCGGTTCCAAAAGGAAAATGCTGGGGGAACGCGTTGCAACCAGTTAGGTCAACTGGCCTGTAAGAGCACCTTAGAGAGGAAGGGTCTCTCAGAAGTAAAGACGAGCAAAGTTTTGGCAGTCTGCAAAAAGGGGAAAACAAACAAAAACAAAACAAAACTGTGTTTCAAAATAATGTTCTTCAAGAGAAAAACTGCAAAGTCTTTGAATATTCCATCATAATGAAATAGTAAACTGTCTTACTTTCAACAGCCCATATGTTTTCTATGTTTCTTTGTAAATAAAGGATTCATAAATGAGATTTGCAAATCATTGTTTTCGGTTTCCGTTTACATAATTTGCATTGTACAATGCAAGCTCAAGTTGTGCTAAATGAATGGACAGTAACAGTAGGAGAAGGAGATCTGACGCTAAAAGCAGTTGGGGCACGAACAATACCGGTGTGTTCAAGCTTCTGAGCAGTACTCACTGCAGTGTTTGGAGCGAGCCGGTTTGACGAGCTGGCAGGTTGGACAGGAAACCCCAGGGTGAAACAGTCTCCTGTCGTACGGATAAATGTGCAGCGGCCCAGAGACTTTGTTCTTTGTCACGGTGCCTGACGAGTTAACGAGTCAAGGAGAGAAAGTTGAGAAAATATGACAGCACAAACTACGACTCCATGTAATTTGTATTTTCTTGTTCAGAACCAACTTAAAAAAGGACTTTCAACTGTCTGCTACATACTACTTAAAAATCTATATAACTTAGCCCTAAAAACCAATGCAACGGTAGAGTACTCAGTTACTGTTAATACTCCTGTAAATAGAATGAACTGTGTATGATCCTCGGGAAAATAATAAGGTAAACTGTAAAACAATCACAGTCACACAAACAGCGTAAACCTAACAAAAAACACAATTATAATTGGACAAAATGGCTCAATTTCTAGTGAAAGAAGTCCTTATTACTGTATGTCTCCTCTCACCCATTCACCCGGTCTTAATGATCAGCTGAAACTAGAGTCAAATTAACCTGGGTCTGTCTTTATGCAGAGGTAGAAGAAGAAGGTCTTGATCACCAGCAGCACGTAAGGCACAGACAGGCTGGTCAGAGTGGTGTCCATCTCCCTACAGAAGCCAAACACCTCATAGGAGAACTCTGCATACACAGTGCCCTCCAACAGGATGTGCAGGTAAATGAACACGTTGTTCCTGCAATGAAAACGATTCAGGTTTAATGACACAACGTGACTGCTAAATTCACGGGACCGGGCATTCTGGGAGATTTTTAAATTACAAACCTTTGATGAAACAGCCTGTGCAAGACCCAGTGTGAAAACTTTTGGAGCCACTGTGGCGTAAACGGTGCGACCACCTGAGAAGAGAAAAGCTCGACTTGTAGTGCCTCTGCTGATTTTGAAAAAGCGGCGCAACAGCGCCACTCAGTGTTGCTTTGAGGAAGTGCAGTGAAACGAGTCTTACCTTTGAGACATGGTTAAGCAGTACATTAAAGGGGCTTTGCTGCTGGCCTGAATATTTACAGACTAGAAATATGCAGGTTAGCACTACAGCGACGTAGATAGTAAACAGAGTGAGGAAATCCATATCTCACCCGGCAGCATCGCACACACGGAAACAACAACAACAACAGGTGTTTGCTGCAAACTCAGCACGCGCAGCTAGCAAACGTAACGAGAAGGTACAGCTTTATTTCTGCTTGAGTTACGGAACACTTTTCCTATTTGAGGAAACCGTGGACTATCACACTTAAAATTCTAAGTCTGGTTATCTAAAGTGACTCATACCATCAACTTACGTTAGCATGCTAATCTTAAACCTATTCGAGCCGTTTCTACACTTTAAAAAAAAGAAAAGAAAAAAAAACTTTCTTAAGGAATTTGTCAGGTCGCCCCCCTCTTACCCTCTTTTGGGGTTACATTTAGCTGCCTTTCGGTTCTTTTTTTTCACGTCAACATTGTTGGCTTGGTTTTGGGTTGTGACTACCGCCTTCACTTCTGGTCCTTTCTCATCCTCTGCCACTTCCTTAGCATGGATGTAGCTTCATGCTAACAGCTGCTCGGCTCAGCTGTGTGCTACAGCGCCAAACTTTGCTGTGAGAAGGATGGAGGGAGAACGCTGCTCTAATGTTTAAACTTTCAAACTTCCTAGTTATTAAACCTAGTTTCCAAAAAAAGAAAAAGTGAAATGTCAATTAAAGAAAACTGAATGATTCGCTAACGATATGAAAATTATTTTAAGAAAGCATTTTTTTCTAGTTGTGTTTGGAATATTCTGCTTCTTTTGGAAAGAATGCCAGCACTTTTAATACATGTTGAGAAAGGGGGCTTGTACATTGGACCACCTGCCTTGAAAGCAAATGACTATTCTTGCTTTCTCTCTGATTATCTGTAGCTGCTCAGTAGTTTGAGGCATCCTGTGGCATTGTCTTGCAAAACTAAGCAAGGCCTTCTGTAGAGAAGGCTGAATTGCAGCTTAGGTTGCTTCAAAACCTGTGTGTTTCTCGCCATTAATGGTGCCTTCACTCTGATGTTGGCTTTTGTGCTCTGATAACAAGCTGACCGGCTCTTTAAGCTGAAAGAGACAGCATTCCACTTTACCTCCCTGCGCTTACGTGTAGTATTTCTTTATGCGGAAGAGTTTCAGTTTGCATCTGTGGATGCAGCACTAAACTGTGTTCCCTGATAATGGTTTTCCAAGGTGATCCCATTCAGTGACTTCTACGATAGATTTGACGATACTGATTTTCAGTCTTGTCCTTAGAATCTAGATATGTCTCCAGATTCTGATGAAATCTCAACATACTTTGCAGTTTTCCAACTCTTGAATTATTAAGCTCTTTGACCGTGCCTCTTTTCACCCCCCCCCCCCCCCCCCCTCCTTCTCTTTACATCTGAATCAGCTTCTCTTGGATGCTCTTTTTATACCCACTCATGTTACAAAATGAATGACTCACACAGTACCATTGCTGTTTTAAAGGTCCTGTGAGTCCTGAATGTTTTCAGGAGCTTGTCACACGTTTCTCTGTGGAAGTTATGATGCTTTTAAACCATCGCCTGATCCCAAGAACAGCCTTTTAACATCTAGGAACAGCTTTTAAAATTCTGTGCGTCTTCCCAGCGTCAAGATGAAAAGCCTAACTCAAGAGTCGGTGCTGCTTTCTGTCTGTCTCTGTCACCCAGTGCGCCACACAATGCTGCAAGCATCACAAGACACCTGTTGGATCTGGTTGCCGACATGGGGCAGCTCTCAAGTTACTGCTCTCAGTTCTGCAGAGGGCAGCATCACTCGGGAGCTGCGTGTGCGCGTCGATGGATGCCGTTCGAAAAGGTACTGGATGTGTGCTGGTGTTGCGCTGTTGTGTCGACAATTTTAGACTTTTTAGAAGGGTTTTACACCACAATGCTGCGGGTGTATACGCCGACACGATTGGGGTGCCACTAGTGTCTCGTTGGGTTGGTTTTTAAGGTCTGCTCGTCATATCAGTTTGGTGTTTGCTGTTGTTAACGGTTTTGTCTTCAGTCTAAGAAAAGACTTTGATTGAAGGGAACAATGTGTGTTTGGACATACAGCCAGTTATGCTAAATTATTCAGTGTGTACTGGAATCCCTGCTCCTTATTGTGTGTTTCGCCATTAACGACTGTTTACGCTCAAATCGGCCCACCTGAACTCTTCTCACATGCTTTCTCTTTTACTGTAAGGAATTCTTATTTTTACTCATTCTAGTGTAATTTCCTTATATGTGAACGTTGATTTGTCTATGTTGATCATCAATATTGAACTGTATTGTGAAATAAGATCTTTCCAGCTTTAATCTCGCATTCAAGAGTGGAAGTACCTAATTACATGTAACTTTTGTACTATTGTCTGTTTCAGTATGATTCTGTCTTATGGAAGTTCTATCCTGAAAGATTTTTGTCGGTCATACAAAAAGAAAAAAAACAGTTATTTTTCTGTAAAGGTTATTCTTTAAGGGCTGTGGTGGTTAGGACCGTCGCCTCACACGGTTCCCAGTTCGAATCATGATTGAGGCCTTTCTGTGTGCACGTTCTCCACGTGTATGCGTGGGTTCTCTCCGGGTACTCCGGCTTCCTCCCACCGACCTAAAACATGCATGTCAGGTTAATTGGTGATTCTAAATTTGTCCCTAGGAGTGAGTGTGAGCGTGTACGGTTGTTTATCTCTATGTGGACCTGTGATGGACTGGTGACCATCCGGGGTGTACCCTGCCTCTCACCCAATGACAGCTCCAGCCCTCCTGCAACCCTGAGTTGGATTAAGCGGGTATAGAAGATGGATGGATGGTTGTTCTTCACATTTTTTTTTTGTTAATAGCTTTTTGAGTTTGTTTTTAGAAAGCTGTCCTTTAGATTAATTAGACTTCTCCTTCGGTTGATCTTTTAATAAAATAACCTGCAAACATTTTGTCTTCCTAGTACATAGGTTTTAGTATTTAGCACCGATATGGCTCCCAGTCAGTTGTGATGTGACAGTATCCGCAACAGCGGGACCCTGAAATGGAAGCCAACAAAGGGAATTCAGCCATCATCAAGTTTATTTTCGCCGCTTACGCTTTTCTCACTGTGACGTGCCAGAATGACTGAAATGAAATGTGCCTTTTGAACAGCTTTTTTCGTGGCCAGTAGCTTAGGAGTTGCTTTTGGCTCTTGTTGAAGTTAATTGAAAAAGGGGCTGTACTTCCACACAGGTGTCGTCACTGATCCTCGCCGATTAACTAGACCTCCTGAAGTGGAAGTGGACCCACAATAGCAAGAACACAAATAAAGTACCATGGGGTCAAGGAGATGTCGGTCAAATACCGTAGACAGACTGCTAGCGCCATGTAGGGGTTCTGATCTGATGCTAATTGAGAGAGCTTCTTTTGCTTTTACTTAACTTAGCTAAACATGTAGCTCAATTAGCAGATATGAAACAGTTTTTTAGTGATAGCATTAATGTAGGTCAAGTATCATGTCTCCAAGATGCTTCATAATCTTTATCATCTCCTTAGAAATATCTGTGTTTTAGCCACCCCTGCTATGTGCTGTGGCTAATTGCTAACTCAGCTCGTTTAATTTCTTCGCTGTCGCTCTTTTCACATTACTCATTGTCTTTTCTGTTCTGTTATTCAACAGGATTGAAATACTGGTAAATTTTCATAAAAACGTTTTCTTTTCTTTTCTAGTGATGAGTGTCTAGCGTCAGTCCCTTGTTTCATGTCTTCCTCTGTACAGCATGATGTTAGTTTTGTGAATTATGGGGCCATTTGGAGTAGATCAGGGATTAAAGCAGGGAAAGTCTAAGGGGAGGGGTATTTTATAAACAGTTGGCCACTTCCTCCGAGATCACAACAACCAAAACATCAAACTCTGTGCTTTGGATATCCTGTGCGGGCTTTACAACTATGTCCTTTTGCCTCTTTACTATTATTTGTGCTTATTCTTCTGGGCAGTAGGCTGATAATATTGCTACAACTGGAGAATCGGTCTTAGGGATGTAAAATGAATGTGTTGAAGTAGCACTGACTACAAGTTAAAGTTTTAATTGAGAATCCTTGTGGTTTCAACCTTTTTACAGGTTTACATCTGTTTTGTGTCATCAGCCTATATTCTAAATGTGATGTCGAACAATTAATACCACAGCTCTTACGCTATGACAAGGTTCCACTAGAGTCACTTTACATATTCATCCAGGGAGGGGAACATGTGTTCCTTCTGTATTAATGACAGGGGGAGGAGAGCTAAAGATTCAGCTGCTAATCCTACTAATCCTCCAGGCTGAAGTCTTAAATTGCCCCCGTACCCTCTCGATGGGCCGAACATTTGAGAGCGCTTCCACGCACGGACACGCAGAATTCCAGGCAAGCAGATGCTCCAATTAGTACTCATCAGGCTTTCTTGCATCGACGCAGAGTGATTCTGGGCCAGGAGCAGTCCCTCGGAGAGCCACCTAGCCAAGAGAGGAGGAGGAGGAAAAAGACACATTGGTGTATTTATAGAAAAATGAGGCCTCACAATACCCTTTTTGGAGACAGAATTATTAAGGATACCGAGGTGCGCGGGTGCACGCGTCCCAGTTTTCTGATTAACAGTGTGCAAGCAGGCTAGCCCAAGGATGAATCAGGGATGAGACACAGGACTAACTCCTTGACACACTCACAGAGAGACTGCACTTGCTTTTTCATGCCCACTCACCCTTTGCTCATGAAGAAGCTGCCATGGTTCTAAGGTGGAGAAATGGGGCAAGATTTTAAGATTGTCACCTTCTCTGTTTGACTTTGGGGGTTGTGGGAGTTCTTTTTTTTTTTTTTTTTTTCCTCATTGTACTTGAGAGGACAGAGGGGATAATAGCGTGCTAGCAGGCCACCTGCTATTTGACAAGCAAGATGAAGAAGTTTTTGCAAAACAAAAAGGGCAGATACTCTTTTCGGCAGAGCAAACGGGGCCCTCGGTGTCCATCTAAAGATTTCTGTAAGTCTTTGATCATGCATTGTGTGAAATCTGCTGTGCTGTGGCTGTGGAGCATATCATTCACCTCCAGCTGAGTTAGAGGGTTTATAGCAGATTACATGTAGCCACAAGCAGCATCTACATATTTTGTCAAATCTGTCATATTGGAAATGATATGGAAAAAGTGGCTTTTAATGTTTCAGTCCAATTCAGCCCTCAAGTGACTTTTCTTGGTTGTAATTTAATCTATTCTTTATTTCAACTTCTTACCGGCTTAAGATTTGTCGGCACAGCCAGCGATGTGCTCTTTTTTTCCGTTACTGTGTGACTGCCATTCAACAGGAGAGACTTGAATGTGTGCTCACGGAGAGAAAAAAATAATTAGCTGGAGGAACTTCTGGCTTTCGAGCTAATTAAGGTCACAATCTCTGCAAAGCCTTTATTTGATTGGCTGTGACTGAGTTTATGAACCAGGTCAGGGACCGCTGAGCGTGTCATGGTTCAGGGTGGAGGGTTTCAGAGCTGCACTTGTACAACTAGAGACACAAGAGATAGCAGGAGCAAGGAGGCAGGGAGCAGCTGCATCAAACGGAATACTTTTACGTATGAAGTTATAACGTAGGGGCATTTATTACAATGGAGCTAGACTTGAATGCATGGGCTGCGAGGGGTAAGTGCATTTATTCTATATTGGTGTCTCATAACGCTTGGCATTAAACAAGACATTGCAGCACGAGACTGCAGTATATAAATTTCTTAGATTACTCTCCTAACTTGACAATTGACCTTTTCGTCCATCAAGTCCTCAGCATGCCGACGTCCAACCAGGGCTGGCCAGAGGATTTTGGCTTCCAGTTGGGTGGGAGTGGACCCTGTTACATCTTGTCTGTGGAGGAAGGCAGCAGCGCTCACCTGGCAGGCTTACAGGCAGGGGACCAGGTCCTGGAGATCGAGGGCCACAATGTATCGACACTGGCTCCACAAGCTGTCATCGCCATCGCTCAGACTCAGAAGAACATCCCTCCCAGCATTGGAGTGGTGTCTCGCATACAGCAGGTTCCACAACTCGTGAATCCATTACAGCTTTCTAATCGAGGCAAACTGTTGTATTTCATTGTTTTTTTCTTCTGCCTTGTACAGATGGATATCATACCAGGTCCAGATGGTCGTTTTGGGTTCACCATTGTGGGAGACTGCCCTCTGCTGGTGGAGGACTGCTCACCGTGTTCTCCAGCCGGACGCGCAGGTCTGAGGGCCGGGGATTATGTCATGGAGGTGAACGGTATCCCAGTCAGGCATCATGAGATGGCCGCTTCACTGATCAAAGCGTCCCAGGGGAGGACACTCCGTCTGGGGGTGTTGTGTCTCGGTTCGAGGCAGAAGCACAGCATCAGCATAGAGGACAGTCAGATGGGAGGAGAGGGGGCGAGACCGGACCGCAAGCACAAGGCTCTGGAGTTCAACAGGAAGGTACTTTTATATTCACAGACACGCTTGAGTCCAGCTGGGTTGGAGTGTTTACTTACTCAGTCAGCTTCTTGCTATGAAACATGCTGTGAACTCTGCTCAGCAGAAAGGTAAACTCCACATTTCCTGACAGATTTCAGAATTTTCTATTTGTTTTTGCCCTTCCCCACTGGTTTAAAGTGGATCTGGTTTATCCGGGGCGGAAAGGAAAGAGTACTTCCTAGCACAAATTAGCTGTTAGAATGCGGTTGTTACAGTTTGTGAATGTTCTGTATGTGATCTGAAACAACATCAGATTTACACAAGTCCTGCTGAGCCTAATTAAGCAAAAGAGACAAAAATATTACATTTGCTTATAGAAGAAAACATGACACAGTGAGTGGCAAACTTTGCTTGGAATCTTTGCTTGTTTCGCTACTTTCTTGTAGTATCTCCTCTAGCTAATGATCACTCCTGCAATGAGCTTCAACTCAGGGACGTCGGTGAGTTTTGAGTCTTTACATTTGCTGCTTGATTCAGGTTCTTCATTTTTCTTGAGGTAAGATCAGGTCTTTGATTTGGCCCCTAAACCCCGCAACTGCTTGTGCGCCTAAGGTTGTTGCTTCAGTGGATTCAGTTCATGAACAATGGTTTGACACGTTCCTTTAGTATTGGCAGGCAATTCAGAACGAACTGTTCTATCGGTTACAGTAATCCATTCTGGCCCTGATGCCGCTCGCCGCACCATGATACTACCACCGCCATGTTTTACGGTTCGCTTTTGGATAGATCTTGTCTGGCTAATCAGGTTGAACAGTACTACTGAATTTCTATGTGACTGCAAACTGATGAAGTCCAAACTGATAGCTGTGTAAAGTCTTCCTCCCCGATGAGCACCAAAAACAGCTTTTATGTGGTCCTTGGCAGTTTTTCCATACCTTGATACACTTCTGAAGGCATTTTGGGGAGATAAGGCATAAAAAGATCCCTATTCTGAAAGTGAATCGGGATGCCCACTCCTGATTACCTTCCATTGGATTGAAAACACCTCATTCTATTTTCACCTTCAAATGAATTGTTAATCCTTGACGTTTTAGGCTTTTGATGACTTTTGTGAAAACCTGTTGGTATTTTAGCTCACATTCATCCAAAAATAAGGAAAGCCTCCAGCACCGCCGTCCCTTATGTTTGTTAACTGTTAAACAGTGGAAATCAGTTCACACTGACACAGTCCTGATGAAGCAGATTAGCTAAAGTGTACCCTTGATTTGACATTTTCTGCCTTGCTGTTCGTTAGCTATACCAGCTTATCCTAAAGTAGTGGCCTTGAGACTACTCCAGCCCCCATTTGGCGGGGTTTTGGGGTACATCCTGGATGTGCGTTGCAGAACTAACAAAGAGAAACAGGAAAAAAAACATGCCGCTGCAATTGCTATGGTAGGGGCAGATCTTTCTTCATCCAAGCAAAGTACATGTGTACCAGTATGTTATAGCATTTATTCTCCCATGTTGTCCTCAAACCACTCCACAATCCTAATATCAGTTGTCTCCATCAGGTTGACCAGATTTTAGGCGACGAGCCCGAAGTGAAAGACAAACTCTTCGCTGTGCTGAAGCAGTACGCCGCAGAGAAGAGAGTTGAGTGGTTGGCGTCTGTGCTGCCAGAGATACTCACCACTGATGAGCATCGACAGCTCCTCTCCAGCATCAGGTAGGAGCCAGAGCTTTTTGCTTGCAGCCTGACGCGGTTGGGGGGGGTGGTGAAACATGACTATGCAACCTAAAGGCTCTGATTTTGTGTTCAGCTGCTGGACCGTCATTGCCTCCCACTTTGCTCTCTGTCTCTCCACCTGAAGCCTGAGCGACCTGAGACAGAATGATCAACTTGTTACGCTGTGTTTGCAGTCAGTCTGCCTGTTAGAAAAGAACTCAAATCTTGGAAGCCAGGCAAATCTAAAGCCGAAAGAAATAAATGCATCACACACGCTCCGCTTATTGTTTTAGGTCACTGCGACAGCTACAATAATCATGTTGCCTGCTCAGTTGCAGGGTGGATTAAAGAGGTCTGGTCCTCCTCCAGTCATTAGAGAGCTGCACTTTAGGTTCAGGTGGGGCCCATCTGCCACCTGAGGCAAAGCCACAGTAACCGTCCGAGTCGCTTAAAGTTTCTTCGACAGGAGTGAAACTGAAAGACTCTCACTGGCAGGAAGGAACTCAAGCTTAGAGTTTTTAGCAGGAAAAGGAAGGACTGGCAATGTGAACTGCATTCACAGCATGGAATCGTCTGTGATGATGAGCCACAGACAGATTTAGCTGAGCACTGGCTTCATGGAAACATCATTTCATACCGGTGGCCAATACTGTCTCGGCTGCCCCGTCAACATGATTAAATAAATAAATGAATAAACAAAACCTTGTTGTTGTGTGTGGCAGAATGTTCCCATGAGACGGAATCATGCCAAATGGCAAAGTATTGACAACTAGTCTCGTAGCCAGAGTTATTTGGTGATTTCTGTGCCAAAATGGTCATCATTTGTGCCTCTCTCTGGATCCCCAGACAATTGGCCCACAGATTGCACTTCTTCTACGATCTCAGCCAATCAGACCTTTCATTCTCTGTGCTGGTCTTCTCTTCCACTACTACTACTACTACTACTACTATTTTCTATTACTACACCGCTTTTGACTCTTTTTAGGTCTCTTTATATAGTGAAAGAAGGATTTCCATCAGTGCGAGCTGATGATCGAATCATCACTTCATTGGTTTTTGTGCAGTGTCAACACGCACAAGCACCAACATTAATGCAATCTCTATGAGGTCTTCCAGCCCCCACCTACCTCCCAACTCTCTTACCTCGCTCCCTCTCTCTCTCTCTCAGGGGGTTTCTGTTGTTTTTTCTCTCGCTCCGACGTATTTTTCCTCACATTATTCTGCTCAGAGCCTGGGCTGCTCTGTGCTCTCTCTGTTTACCCTTTCCACACGGTAAAGATTGGTCCCAGCATGTCATGAATCCACCTCAGAGGATGAGTCCACTGTTCTGATCACTTCTGTTTGGTTTGTTAGCGATGGGTCACAGCTAAAAGGATGAATTGTCTTGGGTGAGTATACCTTACCATTCTTGTTTTTTTTGTTGTTGTTGCTCTCAGTTAAATTTTGATTTTTGAGAACATTCATAAATTCTGTCAAGTTCTTTTAAGCCTGATTTACAAAGCACTGGTGCGCGTGTAATTACGTCTGTGGGACGGGAGGTGAGTGAATGTTCAAGACGATTACGATTGCCGCCGTCGAAGTTTGACATCCAATGTTTTTCTGTTCTCTAGTTGTTTTCTATGTGAGAGTCCCAAATGATTCAAATTGCCCCATTGACTTCAAATTTGTGCAGTTTGAAGTGATGTGACAGCTTTTGGGTGGATAGAAACAAACACTTGACCCTAAAGGATTAAAGTCACTGGGATGAGCAGTCCTTTCCACGTGTGCTCGCATGCTTTTGAGCATCACACTGACTTTCAGACTCTAATGATTTTTTTCCTCTTAAACTCTGTCTGCTTGTAATATACAGAGTGCCCCTGTGGCTGCACTATTAACATGTTTTAACGTAGTCTTGGAGATTTGTTCCAGTGTGGACACACTCATCCAGCAATGTTGAAATGAACTGCCAGATCAGTCATTGGCAACTCAAACAAGTAATCCCAACCACTTTACACCCCGTTTGTCTACTATATCTTGACAAAAGCTGTCGTCACTGCACTTTACTGTGTGTTTGCAGGGTTTCCCAAAAACATCCGGGCGCATCTCATGGAGCTTGTTGAAGCAGTGGAACGTGGGCAAATGAAGAACACGTGAACTGTTGGTGCCTTTAAAAGTGCAACTTAAGGTGTTGGCCTAGAACCCAAAATTGCCCCCGACATACTCACTGGTGTGGGATTATGTGATAATAGATAGAAATTGCTTTGTAGAACCTGGAATAAAAAAAAAAACAAAAACAAAAAAACCACGATGTAAATAAGCGCAATGTAGATCATTTATGGGGAGGAAATGCGAGCTAAACCCGGTTCCAGGTGTTTTTTTTCAGCCACAACACTACTGTTGCCATTTCCTTTTTAATCTTCGCTGCATGCTCTTCACAAAGCTCTTTTTTTCTTTTTTCTGTATTCTTGCTAATGGTGGTGTTCAATCTTGACCGCAGGGGTCGGTGGCGTTAGATGGTGTTATTCATCTATTGTTTTTTTTTTTTTTTATACAGTCGGCACAAATGAAGATTAGTAAGAGATGATTAACAAATGTTTGACGTTGTCACAGACAACTGACAAATGATCTACTTGTGTTTTGAACCGAGCACCAAGCTTCCAACAGCAGTCTGGTGACCGTGTTTGGACTTGAATCAGAAATCTGTTTTTTGTCGCATGACTCCAACACTGAAAGAAGGGCACGTGGCAACACCAACCCTGCTTTGAAATCCCAACTTTCCCAACCATTTGTGGATGCAAATGTTGCCTCCCAGAGCTGCCGTCGAGGTCACAAACGTTGATAACCCCCCGCCTTTCATTTAGTCTTTTTTCTTCTTCTTCAGCTTATTCCCATAGCAACCGAGGAAGAAGTGTTATACTGGTGTCTGTATGTGTCTTGTGCTGCATGAGAGTATGATCTGTCCGGCGTGAAAATGGTGGATCTTGGAAAGAAAGACACTTCTTTTCATGCTATGGAAACGACTTGCAGGGGTCATCTTTTTTTAATTTTTGTTTTTTTAAAGTGATCTCAATATATTCTTGAGCCGAAATCCAAACATTTCTCTTTAAAAGTGTTTCTGTTCCTCATGCAGAGCCGCCAGGCCAAATTTTTTATTTTTTTTTACCCGAGCAAAGTTTGCTCCGTGCTATGAATCATCCTTCAAATCGTTTCACAGCTCAGTTTGATGTTGAACAAACTAAGCAAACTGGATGGTGAACATGAAACATTTCGGGTCCAGAAAGCTACATGGGCTGATCGAAGATGTAATTGTCTTTTCCATGCCGCTATCGTAGCATAGGCTTATCGAGAATCAACGAATCGCATACTCTTGTGGTTAACTGTGGAAGACTCTAAGTCTTTGTCTTCCTATGAGAGCAAAGGTTTTTTATTTCAGTGTCAACTTGGAAGCTTTGTACCATCTTGCTGCTTTGGGAGCTCATTGGCAGTTTGAAACAAACGCATACTGTCATCATCGAACAATCCGACTTAGTTCTGATTAGCCCGGATTAAGGCCGGCTTTGCACCACTGTCACTACATTGATGTTATAAACAAATCTGGAAGAGTGAAAATACACACTGTGTTGAATAGTGTAACCAAATCAATTTTTACTTCACTTTTATACGTTGCAGTTTGGTTATGTCTTCCTAACCTTAGTTAAGTAATGTGGGCATGCCAGAACAGTGGGGTCGGTATATTTGACTGTTTACCCTGCAATGCTCAAAACAAATTTGCAACGATATGAATTTTAATGCCAGTGGCTTTATCCTGAAATCTGCGCCCCAGCCCTGTGAGAAACCCGCAGATAGTGAGCGACGGACTGAAACACTTTCTCAGACACACCCATCATTATTACTATCCTAAATGCTGCAAACTTCCTCTCTCGCGTTCGAGCCACAAACGAACACTTGAAATGAAATTAGGTCTGCTCTCTGCAGTTTTTTTTTGCTTGTCATTCCTCCCTTTTGAGAAATCTGTCCCTTCCTCCCAGCTTGCTTCCTCCTCCACAAACCTCCGTCAGACAATTATAGATCTCTGTTCTTTACAAATGAGGTCAAATCGGAGCACTCAATTAGCTTCCAAGAGTTGACGCCGAAAACTTTTTTTGTGATGAGGCGGCTGTTTCAACAGATGTCTGCGCGTTTGTTAGTGGATGTGCATCTGCTGTAACCGAAGGCAACCACACACACACCTCACACGGACAGGTGCCATATCTGCGTGCGAGACAGGGGCATGTTAGTGTTCTGACATGAATAAATGCCAAACAGCAGGGAGGCACAGATAGCAAACAGAGAGGGAACTGTGTGGGTTGCAACACTTACAGCACCAGAGAACATTTATTTATACCCTCAGAGTCTGCCTATTGTAGCCAGCAGACTGCGCTCAGGCAACGCTGTCTCAGGCTGCACACATGTGCACCTCAAAAGCCATCAAAACCTGCACTGCAGAGTCAGTGACAGCAGGCTAATAATATTCGGCCTATATCTTTAACTGGAGGCGTTTGTTCCCAAAAAAAGAAGATGGCTTTTAAAAATGACAGCTCCTATAAAACAAGTCATGGCAAAAAATAAAAAATAGGAAAATGCTGACTTGTCTTTAGTAATGCAGACAGTTGGGTGTGTTTTTTTTTCCGTATGTTATGACATTTTGAGAGATGACTAACTGGAACACCGGTAGATAGGCACCCCCATCTTGAGCTGCAGCTGCACCAGAGAAGAGGCCACACGTTGGGGAAATAAGTTGCGCTCTGATCTGGGTTTGGTTACAAATGGGTGCAGAGAGGAGATCTGACTGCAGCCAACCCCACCGACTGCTGATGGTGAAAGAAAAAAAAAAAAGAAGAAAGGTCAGTGTTGAAGCAGGAGAGACCTCAAACCAAAATCAGGGAAAAACCCGATTCGTCGGAGGTGTGCTCCACATCAAAGCTGACCTTGATAGTTGATATTTAAGTGAGTTGACCGTGTGAAAACTGATAGGCCTTTTTTTTATAAGCGTTGCTGTGGTGCTGATTGGAGAGCTCCTGCAAAGAAGACATAAGCATATGTGTGTGTGTGTGTGTGTATTTTTAAATTTTGCCACCAGGGGGCCACCATTTAGCAAGTACAGAATAATACTGTGTCCGTTCACCGCACATATATAGCAGTCACACACGTTTTGGCTCCGTGGAACTGTTTACTTGCCTCCATAACAGGCACTTCTCAGTTTGTTTTGACTGCAGATAACTGTCTATGAGGAGAATCTAAAACGCTGTATTCTTTATTTGCCGTTCATCACTGCTTTTCTCCCATAAGAGCAGACCATTTTATAACTTTATCAATCAAAATGCTTTACACCTGTATGCCGAATGGACAACAGTGTCTCATATCTGTGAACCGTATTATATGTACTCATGCAAGATACTAAACATTTCCGGAGAGATTTATCAAGCCTTAGAAATGCGTATTAGTGTCTTTGGAACGTGCTTATGAGGCATTGTAAACATGCTTTCATTGGCAGTGCTACCAGATTCATTGCTTTCAACAAAACAATGTTCTGTTTGACTCGTTGCAGTGTTATAACCCAAATCCTAAAACTATTAGACTGCTGTTATAAGCCCATGTGCTTGAGTGCTATCTGTGACGGCTTTTTTTTATCCAATAAAAGAGCTAGAGGTGGAAACTGTGAGTTCTTTACACAAAATAAGACTTTAGAACTTGCCATACTAGAAGAACAGAACAGGATTGAAAGTGAACCACTTTCATCTCACTAGCTTTTATTAAGGTCCTTAAAATGACTGTGGCTGATGAAATAATGAATAATGGCTAAAAGTCACATTTACTGTGGAGTTGCTGCTCTCTCTTTTTGCAGTGAGTGTGTCCTAATTGCTTAATTTAGCAGCAAAGCTGTTGATGTAGCTTAATTAGCTTCTTGTGGACGTACAGTGGCGGCTGTTGCTGTTGATCCTCGACTGGTGCTTTGTTTCATCAAACCCCGCAGCGTGTACGCTAATGGCTGATTCATCTGATCAGCTGCAAATCAACTCGTCAGAGGACAGCAGACTGGTGGAGGTGGGGATGGAAATGCTTGTTTGTGTAGGTCTGTGCTCGGGCTCAACTCTCAGTTGGATCGTCATCAGATCCAATTATTAACTTCTGGCTCATTTGAGGTGTCATTTATGAATTTTCTTTTGTTTTCATTCACACAGATCAGCGTGAATTCTCCTTAAAAAGACACAGTGTTAACACATGTGACATGAGCAGTGTTTGGATTAGAGTGGCTGCATCATTTATGGTGCCTATCGTGAACTTACAGTGAATTTAGGCATGCCTTAGAACAAATAATAAAGGTAACTCTGAAGGAGTTATTTTTTTGACCAGTGACTTGTATGCCTGTTGGGAGCAGTTTTTTTACTACTTGAATGTATTATTATTATTTTTTTCAGTTTCCATTTTTTCCATTTATGTGTATCTTCCCTTTTTTCACCTCATTGGAAAAATAAGTTATTATTCTCCCTAAAAACACACCTGTGTTCCTTCAGATTCATACATTTTGAAGTTTTTAATTTGGGGGGGTAGTAAAAGCGGACGATACCATTCCACCTATCACCAGAGCATATAATATGACAGGTGCATGTTTAAATGAGGGCTGCATTCCACATAGAGAAATATCTGCTTTTATGCCTGTTCTACAACCAACCAGCAAGCACAGTTGCAGAAGTGGAATGCACCCCTTGTGAATACCGTACACCTGACCTTAACCAGAGCTACACCACTCTGCCTCTGCCTGTCATTGACTCCCGTCCAAGTCGGCGCGTGCACGAAAGAAATTCGCGCCAGAGTGCTAGCTGTGTTACAATTAGCTGTAGATGAATGTAAGTAGCTATCTAACTAGTTTATTACACTTAAGTTTCTCAATTTCAGAGTTTCAGAATTATATTGTGTCAGGTGACTTCAGACAAAATGCTAACGTGCGTCTGTGGCTTTCCATATAAACGTAAAATGTCATCATCTGAATGTTAGCTTACATGTTAGCTTTGTGCCCTGTGCACGTCACTCTAGTAACCTGCAGGCGTGCACTGTGGTCAAGTTGTAAACAATGCATAAAGCGTGCTGCGTTTGACAATTGACCCCTTTTTACACCCTGGAGAAAATGTTGCCCCCCCCAATTCATATCAATGAATACGCTAATCTCTCTCTGCTCACATCTCATGCCATAAAAGGAGAAGCTAGTGCAAGCTACAAGAAGTCAGCCAGGGGCCAGCAGCCATTCGCTCAGCCTGGGGTCGAGTTCTGTCAGCGGCCGTTAAGTTTAGGGTTAGTATACAGCTCTCAATTGCCTGTATGGCTTTACTACAAGCTAAAGTGTATTCTGTGGCACTGCGTAGAGGAAAAAAAAAGTTGTGTACCTGTTCTTGTTTTTTAGTTAATTGGATGGTGGGCACACTGTCGCCTCACAGCAAGAAGGTTCCTTCTCCATATTTTGATGGGGGTCTCTGTGGAGTTGGCTGGTTCTTGTTATGTAAGGTAATTGGGGTTGCTCCTATCTGTCACGACCCTGAACAGGATGAAAGAAAAACCCTGAAAAAATGTTTTGGTGATGCTGTCATAATCTTGGTGTCAGCACATCATTACCTTTCAGAATGACCCTGTAGCCAACGCTCTGCTTCTTCATTAGATGGATGTGCGGTTGTAAATAATTACTCTGCTTCAACCTTTTCTGTGAACTAATGTGTTGGTGAGCTTTAGAGGTGCCAGCTGGTTGATTGAAGCTAAGCTAACCGGATAATGTCTGTAGCTTTTTGATATTTGACATTCTTTATGGTTTATTCAGTTGGGATGCGCATTTGTAGGATCCAGTAGCTTTCTGCATGTTGACTTATATAAGGGACATATTCTTAACTTTATGGGCACGATGCTATATCCAGAGTGTGCTTTGAATAGGGTGTTGAAATAACACGTAATGCAATAAGTTTTCTGTGTAGTGTTAGTGCTTTCTTATGCTTGTTCTTTGTGAAAATGACATTATAAGCATTTGCTATGGCAAGATAAAATTGCTTGGATTAAAAAAAGTTGATTTTGACATGCTTCAGTTTGCTTTGCCCATCAGCTTGTAAAGCCAAAACCCACTAAAAGTGTAACACTTTCGGATTCTTTGTCAATATGGGTGAACTGGATGAAGAGAGCTTCCTGTTCTGTGCTCACACTGACGGTGACACCGAGGTGAGCCGTGGACGGAAGTGTGGGAGAGAAAGAGAATCGAATGCTGTAGATGGAGAGAGAGAGAGATAGCGGAGGAGAAATCCCATGCCTTCTCACTCCCACACCTTTTTTTTTCCTGCTGTATACTGGCTCTGGTACCTCACGCTGCAGCAGTCGGACTCTACCAAGCACCGAATGACGCCACCAATTTCTCAGCATCTTTCTCCCCAGACACGAGATCTTTTCTTTCGAGCTTGAAATCCAGCTTCTTTTCTTCTCACTGGGGAGAACACTTACTTCAAGGGTGGAAGACCTTTTTTTTCTTCTTTTCTTTGAATCTGAGACATGGAAGGGGAAGCCTGTTGAGTTAAATCAGTGCTGACTTGGATAGTGAGAACTGTTTCACAAGTGTTTGATTGATCTCTGCTCACGTCGGCTGTTTTTTCATTCTTTTTTTTTTTTTTTACCAGAGAATTTTTATAGTAAACTGAATGTTTTCAAAATGGATTGAGGTGGATCGGTGATGTAGATCCATCCTCTTTATTACTTCTTTCTATTTCCAAATACCCCCACCCGCCCCCGCGAGCTAACCGCAAATTTTACCTGATTTATCTCTGACACATGCCACCATGTTTGCCAGAATCTTCATCCCTAAGAAGCACCGGCAGCGCTTCGACGACGCCGTCTCCCAGAACGTGATCAACCGGCTCTGCCGCAGCAAGAGCATCAGTGAGCCGCAGGGCAGAATCCGGCGCAGTCGGAGCGAGGATCATTCTGAGCGGCGCCATGGATCCAAACGGGCAAGCTCGGTGCCGAGGGATGGAGGAGAACCCGGGGGGAAAGGTGAGACGGAGAAAGACAGGGGGTTAAGGAAGTCTGTGTCTGGGATACCTGCACATCCCCCCATCGGACCAAATCAGAGGTGAGCCACCGAAGTTTGGCTTTGATGTGATGCTTTATGAATCCATTTGGCTCTATTTAAACTGTTGTTTACTGGGAATTCAGGCTGCCAACAAGTTAGTCTCGACACATTATAAAAACTGCCAAGAAGTTAGTTTTTGTTCTGCGGGCAAATCGGTATTCACTCTTTTTGTCTTATTCCCTGTGTTTTGTTGCTTCTTCCATCCTAAAACTCCAGCCCTCCTCAGTTCCATTACAAATAAAAGTTGCAAGTGTTTTCACTCGACAACATAAGACAGAATGTGCTTGGGTGCATTTCTTGTTTTTAACTAACAAGAACTAACAACACCACAACCGACTTAGTGAAGGATTACAAGAGTGGCTGTGATCTCCCACATAAGCTAACTAACTAAATCCCAATATATCGTATGTCTTCTTGTGTTAGAGAATGGAAAAAAAAAACCTTTGGCTGACTGTCGTAAGGGCCGGGCTCACAGCAGTAGGAGGCAAGCTGACTCTGTTAATTTGTGCTGCAAGTGCCTTCCCCCTCACTAAATAAATCCCAAGACTGTTGTGCAATGCTGTTGTGTCTCTGCAGCTTCTGGAAGGATGCACAGATAAAGAAAGAGATAGAAAGAGGGATAGAGACAGAGCGACAGAAACAGATAGATTTGATAGAGGGGAGAAAAAAAAGGAGAAAGATAAAGAGGTACAGTTGTGTGATGTAGCAAACATTTCATGAATGAATCTACCCCACAGATGTGTAGGCGTCATGCCACAAAATGATTAACAAAGAGTTGGAGCTTGAGTACAGTCTTCCAGTTTGTTGATATTCCAGTGTAATATCATCAAATGATCAAGTGGATTTCATTTGAAAGTGACTAATTGATTCGTTTTCGGGCGTGCGTTCCATGACTTCGATTGAGATCATATGAACATGTGAAATGCAGCTGGTGCAGACTGATGGGAACCGGGAGAGACCTGACAGTCACAAACACTTAGTTTATCAAGTGTGCTCGAGGCTGTTTCTGTGCACAGCCCGAAAGCCTCCTCACACCCGCTCACATAATAAAAACGCCCAGTGCGCCTCTCTGCATTTAGCTCACCTTACATAACAGCCTGTAACTGCAGCTATCAGAGAATAGATTTTTCTCTTTTATCTCCCTACTTAATCTTCTTTTTTTTATCCTTCTTGCCTTCATGTTTATATATCGAGGCAGTGTTGCCTTGAGTCATTTCCATGGCAACACGCTGTGGACATTCAGCTCAACACTCATCACTGATGTAAGGGGATGTTCCACCTTGTATTTATCTGCCGGCGGAAAATGTGAAAGGAGCACCACCAGTTGGGAGATTTCAAGGATGTTTCCTGTGTTGAATATGTCCAGATTCATATTCGAACACAAAAGGAAATGAAGCCCTCGGTGGTTAATGTTGTGAAAAAAGTTTGATGTCGGTAAATAGAACATCACGTTCCTACTTGTTTGGACTCCCTTTTTAGTGTGCAGGAAGTGACGAATCAAAACAAAGAAGAGGCACGAACGGGCTTGTAAACAACAGAGAGTGAGCGCTCACCCCAGAGACTGCTGGGCTGCCCGATCATTCAGTGAAAGCCTTTGAAGCGTCAGTGTGGAACTAAAGCAATTAACAGATTACTGGGGGGGGTTTGATTTAAAATTCTAAACATGCTCTAATTCCAGTTTCTTCTTTTTTCTTTGCACTGTTGGTTTTTACGACATGTTTAAGGGCGCCGGTGTGGCCGCAGGACAGTTCAGATTCCCACGTTGCCCTCGACGGATGATCGACAGATTAATTCATGCTAAAAAGAACCACGAGTCACACAGAAGCAGCATTTTACAGTTATAAAAGAAAAATACATATAAAAGAAGGGGCTGCTTTAAGGGCTTAGTAGAAATGTGTCGCACATAAACTCTTTCAAAGATAAATGTTGGGCAGTTTGTAGCCACTTGCAGAGATAAAGTTTTTTAAAAAGTGAGGTCTTTGAAGGTTGAAAGACTTAAAGTCTTGGGTCACTTTAAGATGATGCCGTGTCAAATGGGTTCTGCGGTCACAAATCATGTGAATATGCGTAGCACACAAAAAAGATATCGGCAAGTTTCAATTCACTGCTGTTACGCAGCCATCCATAAAGTAAGTCAGGCCTCGGTTAAATAAGCGTCTGTTGGTCTGATATTGAGGTTTTGATCTGGTTTCCTGCCTGCGTCTTTTCCTCAGGGTCATTCGTGTCTACCGGGGAAAGAAGAGCTTCGGCTTCACGCTGCGAGGTCACGCCCCCGTCTGCATCGACTCCGTTATCCCAGGTACTGCTTCTATTATTAAAAAAACAACGTACAGCACAGTCCTCATAGACGCCTCCTCTGATTGCGCAGAGGTTGCTGTTTTGTGTTGGCTGGCAAGGAGGGGGTAGATGCATATCAAGTGGGTGAGTCTGTTGTGGTGCCAGCCGGAGGGGGTTGAAGGTGACCAGGAGGTGTTTGTGCGCTTGCGAGACTGCGAGTGTACCAGGAAGTGGATTTGTCTGACTCACCGATTAAATGTTAAGAGGAAAAACACTCGGAACAGGCTGTGCGGTACAGTAACAGGCACTCACAGCAGTGGGTCAATGCCGCGCAGATGCATTCAGAGATTTTACTTGAACTTCTATTCATAGATGTTTGATGGTGTGTTACGGCTGAGGAGCTGTAAAATCAAATCGGGCTGAAGCACTCTGAATAACTCTATTTCCTAAAGATTTCTCAGAGACTTTAGTTGTAAGACTCACTACATTTTCTTTCTTTGTTGTGTGTGGCTGTTGACACATAATAAGGAGTCTTTAATGCTTTAATGTAAAGACGGAAGGGAAAGATCCACATTTCTCAATACACGACACTCTTTCTCTGTTACTGCAAGGTATTGAATATCTCCTTACTCTTATTTTAGACCGCTTGTGCCGCCTGTTATATAAGGGGACTCCTTCAGATCAGTTTTGAATCATTAAAGTTATTGTGTCTGCAGTTGGCCCACATGTTTTTACACTTGTGTAAAATATGACGAGCTGCCATTTGAAAGTGATCTGTTGAATATTTTTGATTGTTTTTCTCTTGCTCTTTATTTAACTGTTCTTGCTAAAATGTGAAGTGGACCTACCAATGAAGGAATTTTACAGATTCCTTGATGAGGAGGGAGGTTCATCTGTGTGTGTGTGTGTGTGTGTGTGTGTGTGTGTGTGTGTGTGTGTGTGTGTATATGTGTGTGTATGCAACGATGACGGCACTGTGCTCGCCCACCATCAACCCCCACCAACATGTGCTGAAGCGGCTTGAACGGGCTGACTCAGTGGGCCTTATGGAGGTTGAAATGGAGATAGCGGGGGTGGAAAGCATGTCTCTCATCGTGATCTGAGCACCAATCCTTTACTGATTACCAAGAGACAATAAAACTCTGCGATATACAGTCCAAAAGCCAAAATAAGAATAGCTAAACTTTGGGCGAGAACAGATGTCAATTCAGTGTGAGGCAGATTCAGCAGTGAGTTGACAGATGAGGAGGCGATGGGTATAGCGCAGTCTCTACCAGAACAGATTCCACCAGGGGTTGTTTTGACAGCACTGTTTCCTTACGTAATGCGATTTCGCACGGTGCTCATCTCGTTTGTTGATGGTCTTTGTTTGATGTCATGCAGAGACTGACAGCATCACATTAGTCACCATCTCTCCCATCTGCCCATCTGCTCTGTGCACATTGAAAATGGAACCTGGCACAACCTCTACAGCTAACAGTCTGTGATTGATGTTTGACATTCTGCCATCTTTGTTTCCCTCGCAGACAGTCCTGCCGAAGAATGTGGACTGAAACCAGGTGACCGCATCCTTTTCCTCAATGGACTGGACATGAGGTCGGTCTTTAATGGAAAGCAATTATATTAGCAGGAGTAGTAGTAAACCATAGTATTTTGCCCGTGCTTCACTGTCCAAGCTCTTGAACTTTGCAGTATATTTAGACACCAGGGCCTGTTTGTCCCCGGCAGAAGCCATCTGCTGCCATTTTATAATGACTCAGTACGAAAAACAGCCTTCACTGTGCCAAAAATGACACCACAAACATACAGTTTTTCAGTTTTCAACTGGAGAAATAGTTTGTGCGCTGTGCCAGTCGGTGTCAGTACAAGTTAATAATATTATTCATTTCTTCGAGCATGACAGGAGACCAACTTTAAAGATGCTGCATTGTGCTTCTCCCTAACTGTGTGAACTACAAGTATTGACAAAAATTGTTAAACCGGAAGAATGAAATAGTGATATTGTGTTGATAATACACACACAATAATGCTGATAAGATATAACATGATTGAATGCAGATGGATTTTTCCTTACCCTTTTGCCAAAAAAAAGAGGAACTAAACAACAAAATATTAATGTGTGTGTATATGTATATATATCAGGGCTGGGCAAGTTAACTCGTTATTATCGCGTTAACGCATTAATTATTTAACGCCGATAAATATTTTATCACGCATTAACGCATTTTTAAAAAAAAGTTGTTTTTTCTTGTTTTGTTTTGTTTTTATTAAAAAAAAAACATTTTGGGGGTTTTTGTGCCTTTTAATGGATAGGAAAATTAAGAGAGACAGGAAGCAGGGGCAGAGAGGGGGGAACGACACGCAGCACAGGGCTGTCTGATGCGGGACTCGGACCGGGGCCAGCTGCAGCGAGGACTATAGCCTCTTGTACATGGGGCGCCTGCTCAACCCACTACGCCACAAACCACCCCTGTTTTATTATTTATTTTATTATTGTAAAAGTCTGTTGCTCACAGGCTTTTATTTTGAAAAAGTCTGTTGCTGTCTGCTGCGGAACCGGAAAAGAAAGTAATTGGCGGATCCACCAAACATGGAGAAGGGTACGGAACTTTTACTCGGCCATTTTCATTTTAAAGTTCTTCCAGACGGCGCAGTCGACAGAACCAAAGTCATCTGTAAACACTGCCAAGTTGAATTGTCTTCTCACCGTAGTAGTTCCAGTCTAAAATATCACTTAAAGGCAAAACACACAACTGATAGCAGCAAATCTTTCAAAGGAAACAGACAGTGGTGCGAGGCTTCTAAATAAAAACTACAAAAAAATGCTGATGTCAAAAGTGTGTTTGCACAACAAATGTTATGTCACTTTCATTCATATGGCAGCACATTTAAAATAAAACTAAATGCTAAAAGCTAGACACTACTTTTGAATTCATTTTTGGATTTTGCGTACAAATGCGATTAATCAGGGAAATCATGTGATTAATTAGATTAAAAATTTTAATCGTTGCCCAGCCCTAATATATATTTCTATATGCTTTTGATCGATATTGCAATAACAGCTTTTTTGTGAATGCAGTTGGTTATCATGAAGTAAAAATCAGATGCCCATGATAGCCCTTATCTGCTTAGTGGCTCAGTTGGCTCACCTCAAACGAAGAATGAGCAGCTGCCTTCACTCAGCAGCCCAAGACCAAGGTTTCAGGCACTTCAGCACTGGCTTCACTTTTCAGATCCACATATACAGTGACCGCATAGTTTATTAGTTGTAAACCCAAATCTTGCATGCTGGCAGCAAACGTGCAGCATGAAACAAAGCTTAACTCACCCTGACACGTGTCCGTGCAGGTCCGGTATGCACGGGAAGATGCACATGATCTCAGCCTTTACATAAAGTGAACTTTTTTCTTGTAGGAGTCATAATAGTTCTTTTGTGGACGTTACAACTTTGTGATCTGCTGCCATTTCTGTGAGCGAGTGTGGGCGTGCGCATAAGAAATCAAGCCAGGATGAAACCGATTTGTGCCTATGTGAACTCTTATGTATCCGTCAGCTAATATAAATGCAAGTATTTCCAACGCAGTGTGAAGAAAGCGCATCACTCCTCCTGATAGTTATGTGAGGGGAGAATTGCAGAGGTGTTCTCACGGCTGCTTGATGTGCTGATTTGATTGGCGCCGTATAATTTCGCTGCTCCCTCTGATAACATGGTGCTGCAGCAGTAACAGGTGATAAGGGAAACAGTGGGTGCTGTTCACCAGAGAAGGAAAAAACACTATGTGGGAGATGTGCGAGTGAAACACATTGTGTAGAGCATTTGTAAAAAATGTGGACGATTGAATATTTTCGATATAGATGGAAACTGGCCTTGCAGTGCTCAGCACAAATGTACCTAAACTATTTTTTTCATGTCGTTTTTATATTATTAGAGAAAATGGTCGCTTTAAAACTCAGAATAGTTGAATTACACAAGGGGGGTGGGGGAGATATCAGAATCCAAACAATGTTACACAATTCCGTCTTTTTTGTACGACTTATATAGACCTTTTTCATAGCCGTCACTTTAACTTGTTACCTGCGGGAATAACACAGATTGAACGAGTCCAAGTTAACAGCAGTTCAGTTCTTTAGGGAGCAGAGAGCCAGCACAACTGTTGGTCCTCTCGCAACATATCAACTCCACTGTTTTGTTTCCCACCTTGTTGTAGGAACTGTTCCCATGAGAAGGTGGTGTCCATGCTGCAGGGCAGTGGGGCGATGCCCACTCTGGTGGTGGAGGACGGCCCGTCAGACTTCTCCTCCGACCAAACCGACCCGGAGCAAACGCCAAACCTGGCCCCCACCACATTGCCACGCTCTAGGTGAGTCGGCACAAACTCACATCAGAATCCCATATCGCGCATTTTTCCTTTTTGAATTAAGATCGCAGGGGAGGCATCACTTAGATATGAATGGGAAAAAAACAACAACGATGGTCTTTCTCTGTATCTGCTGAGCAGGTCTCCGGCCCTCAGTTCTCTGCAGTGGGTGGCGGAGATTCTTCCGCCGAGCATCAAAGTCCACGGGCGGACCTTCAGCCAGCAGCTGGAGCACCTGCTCACGATTCAGGAGAGATACGCTGTCTGCAAGTCCTTGGAGACATTCTTCCAGCACAGGTGAGCAGATGTAGGGACAAACGTAGAAGCACTGTAGTTTTCTGTTTTCTATAAGTTTTCTATCAACAGTAAGGGCAGGGGTGGAGGCATGCATGAGACATGTAGATGGACAGCTGAAAGATGGAGCTTATGGAGGACCTATTCATTTAATCTGGGATGTTGGAAAGCTAGACTTTGAGCTGTTGGCTTCTCAGAACAGTGCATTTCAGCACTGAGGTTTCTTGCAGAAAACACTGTAAAACCGCTCCAGTACAATTTCTAGATCTATTCAGATCTATCCTCAGAATCAATTATCTATGACATGAAGCTCCAAACAGCAGCAAAATAAAGTAGACATGAATGCAGCCTGAGGTTTTCAGCACGTCTCACTGTCTTTGTGGTGAGATAACTGGATAAACCCCAAAAAACAGTTGCCTGGGAAACTGTGTTTTCACCAGATTCCATATATGATGTTGCTAAGAATGTTTCAATGTGGGTGAAAGAGACAGACAATGTGGAGGGGAGCGAAGGGACAGATGTGCAGATAGATTCTGAGATGGATGGGGAATTAGCTGTGGATGTGATGCAGCAAAATCAAAAGCACAAAATACCGGTTGAATACTCTTGTACAAGCATGCAACATATGCACTACAGCCAAAGGCATAAATCCAACCATAACTGGCATTATCCTCCCACCTTTTTATAATCTATTTGTAGCCCACAGCTCATTTGTCGCTAAAAAGGCCACTACAGATGCAAAGAATGCCAATCTGAATCAAATCCTTTCACTGGATGGCAACCAATCCCCCGAGAGCAAACGGGGGAACGGTTATGTAAACACTATGTGTGGGGTTGTTGTGTTTGTGTTTGCAGAAACGTGGACACCCTGATAGTTGACGTGTTTCCAGTGCTGGACACGCCGGCCAAACAGCTGATCTGGCAGTTCATTTACCAGCTCCTGACCTATGACGAACAGGAGCGCTGCCAGAGCAAACTGTCGCGCTTCCTCGGTTTTAAGAGCAGCGGTGAGCCACAGCGCACAATATGTGGGGATTATCTGCATTCGAGAACACTCTCAAAAAAACCATGCATACTGTTAGTTTTGCCATAGATTTAAAAAAAAAAAAAAAAAAAAAACATCATGTATCTTACTGTTTAATTAAGATGGATTTCTGTCTTAAGAGGTGTTCTGATAATTAGAAACTAATCTCTTATTGTGCTTTTACTGAAAGATTTTCCTTTCTGCATGATTAGCATGCACCGTGATGATAAATCAAGTGATGCCTACTCTGTGTGCGTGTGCTTTGCAGCGGTGTTGGATCCTAACGGAGGCACGGAGCACCACCGGCGGAGCAGCTCCGTGCGTGTGACGGGGTCGTCGTACCGCAGCAGCGTCCGGGAAAGGAGCTCGGATGATTGCATCATCGGGACTCACTTGGGAATGGGTACGCTGCACGTAAAGAGAGCCCCAGTGAGACGTCACTAATGACTAAAAGGTTCTGTTGTCCTGCAGGCAAAATCCCTCCAATCAGGTGGAGGACGATTGGTTTTAAGCCAAGTTTTGTTCGGAAATACACGGAAAGTTTTAGTCTGTTTCGGCTTATTATTTTAAAGAAGGGGTTGTTTTTTTTCACAGCTTGGCTAAATAAATCTACTGTATGCTATTTACTGTATAGATATTTTTATTTCTTTTCTTTGGACAGAAAGTAGACACAGACGGGGAATGAGAAACACTCCTTTTACTGATTTTCCATTGAGCTCTGCATCTAACCTACTGCTGCTGCAGTTTAGCTGCCTAGAGATCTGTAATACTTGCACTGGCCAGCTCCCAGGCGAGCCTGTGAACAATAGCTGCAGACTGTTGCAGAGAAAGATGTGTGCAAAGCAAGATCTCTTAGTGCATCACCACTTCATGCATTAACTCCATATATCAGTTGCCTCTGCTTTTAACAAGCTCCCAGAGTTCTCAGTTTTGACAGCACCTTTGCAGAGTTTATTTCGATTCCAAGCAATTTCAGGGCCCCGACTATTACATTTATGGTTACCCCTGTTTCCCATTACCATTGCTAACTCCTGTTCCAAGAGCCAAGCTTTCGCCTTTTTGCTCCTCCCATGCTGTTCTGCTCTGCTTCATCGCCTCTCCTCGTGGCCGGAGGTGGACGGTTGGAGGAGGCTTACGTCCACGTGTCTCTATTCATGCTGTATTGTGCTTTAGGAATTCATATCGATGAATGTGGGAGCCCGGAGGAGAGGCAGTCAGGAGATGGAACCTCCTTCCCCGAGTCCCCTGACCTCAGTCATGTAGGTATAACTGCAGCTTTTCAGCGCCTAGCTCCTCAGCCACTGGCATTATCAATGCCACTTATGTTATCTCTGAACTCAGGTATCACATGATTTGAAGGTCTGCTTGCTTATATCATGCAATACGCAGCTGATATTATGTGTGATCATTAAATTTGGAGACTTGAAAAGCGGCAGACCTTCAAAGGAGACGCAACGCAGCAATTGTTTGCTAACCAGCTGATCATGCCTCCACCCATAGATAACAGGTGTGTACACGGAGCTGGAGAACATGTACGCAGGAAAGAGCGTGTCTCCGCTGCGGAGTGGCTCCCCCGCAGAGCCAGAGGTGCCGGGACAGACTGAGGCCTACGGCCGCTCTCTCTCCCCCCTCACACTGCCCCCTCTCACAGGTACTCTGGGGCCGACACACACGCTCAGACACAAGCTGCACGCACACACGCAGATGCATTTCCAAACGCATGCTTTCATCAGTGGTTTTAGGCCTTTAGCCACCGAGGCTCCACATTTTGATAGCAAATTGATGAAAAACCAGCAAATTTTTGGGCCTCGATGGCAGATGACTAATGCTGTGTTCACATCATGCCAGATTCACTGTAAATACAAGCTGTTCAGCAGGGTTATATCTGACAACAGCCAAAAGACTCTCCTTAAGAAAGGGAGTTGCTGTCTGATATGAACTCGGCTTTAAAACTGCTGATTTTTGAATGTGTTTGACTCAAAACTCATTCAAATCCGACAATCTTTTACGTGCACATAAGCCTGCGATTTATCCATTTGTTGCCAAGGTTACCTGTCAGAAAAAACTGGTCCTCACAGTGACAACACAAGGATGAATGCCACAGATAGTTTCTTCTAAAAATAGTGGAATCCTGCTGATAAAAAGATGCTCGTTGGCAAGTTGGCGTGTGCAGTGCGAAAAGCCTAAAAACGAGCACCAGCAGCAGCCACAGTCGATGTCCCCTTTTTTTTTCCAGGTAATCGTAAATCCGGTCTGTCCCTCTCCTGGAAGGAGCCCCTCCCCACTCCGGTGTATGAGATCCACCACCAGAGCAGCGTGGACTCCAACCCCTACGTCAGCCTGGAGAGTCCCCCCGCCTCCCCTCAACCCTTGGACAGCGGTCCCAACACTTTAACCCGCCGCAGGAAGCTGTTCACCTTCTCCCGTCCTCCTCGCAGCCGGGACACAGATAAGTTCCTGAACGCCCTGAGCGAGCAGCTGGGCCACCGGGTCACGCTGGTGGATGACTTTGTACCCGGGGAGAACGACTATGAGGAGGTAAGCAAAGAAGATAGAGCTGGTCCGTTGCTTTTCCTTTTGGCTTCTTTCAAATTATCTTTGTTTAGCTTATATTGGAAGCAGCACATAGAACACGTTTAATAAGTCATTATTTCTTATTTGTGGGACTGAGTAACTTTCAAGGATTCTGACGCTGAACCAACTTTGAATTAAATGTATATTTCTGGCATCCTTAATCAGAATAATACTTCTTCAGTCATCCACGCAGTAGTGGTCTTCATTAGAAGGTGGTGGTGGGGAACTGACTGCTGTATAATCCTCTTTCAGCTCATGAGATATTTCATCACTTCAGCATCTTGACTCAATAAACCCATAATAAAAGGTTAGGGTGGGGTTTATTTTTATAAAACCTCTATTGTTTGCAGTTTGAAATGGACTGAAATCATTGAACTCAAAAAACTGTTAAACTACATATCGGGTCTTGGAAAGTGACCTTTTAGACAAGGGCATGCCGTATTCAGTTCTCTATATACATCCAGGCTTCATCTCTTCCAGTTGTTGGTTCAGTGAAAGGAATAATAACAATTTGCTTTAACAAGCAGGCCCCCCATCAACAGAAGTAGTTACATTGTGGTGTCGCATGTTTACATTAGAGCAGCTCTAATGTACGCTGCAATGAACGCTTGTGTCACACGCACAGATATATCACGGTGGTTGTCATGGTTTCAGAAGAAGAGGTGTGCCTGTAAGTAAAACTTGATACTCAGTTATGCAGTAGAGTCTAAATATATATCTGCCTGCTTTTGGGGAGGAATCGAATCTGTTTCTGTGTGTCAGGAGTTTTGTTGTTTATACCAGAAATGTGCAGAGCAGCACATTTTACACATCCACAGCTTCTCATCGTTAAAGGGATAGTTCGCCTCTTTTGACATGAAGCTGTATGACATCCCATACTAGCAATATCGTTTCTGAACATTGACTTACCCCCCACTGCGTGCTGTGAGCCGAGTTCCAGCCTCGTTTTGGCGTTTATGAAGGTAGTCCGGCTAGTTGGCTGGGACCACAAAAATAAAGCGTTTTGCTTCTCAAAACAATATGCGTTCAAAAGAGTAATACATTTGCATCACAAAATCGTTCTCCAGGAAAAAGTCAGACCTCACAATCACTTGGCGCTATTTTCTCTCCCTTCGTATCGCTGCGTGCTGTGTAGACCGAAGTGCAGACCGAGCAGTCCCCTGCTTCCGAGCAGTAAACACCGTAACAGGCGCGGCTGTCGGCAGGCGGCAGCACGAAGTGATACGAAGGGAGAGAAAATAGCGCCAAGCGATTATGAGGTCTGACTTTTTCCTGCACAATGATTTTGTGATGCAAATGTATTACTCTTTTGAACACATATTGTTTTGAGAAGCAAAACGCTTTATTTTTGTGACCCCAGCCAACTAGCCGGACTACTTTCGTCAACGCCAAAACGAGGCTGGAAGTCGGCTCACAGTACGCAGCGGGGGATAAGAAAATGTTCAGAAACAATATTGCTAGTATGGGATGTCATACAGCTTCATGTCAAAAGAGGCGAACTATACCTTTAATCATTTGCTGTGGTTCATGAATAGATGGGGTGGAGTGCTTCAGATATTTAATTGCATGTATTTGAAACGCAAATCATTTGTCTTCCTTTCATAGCTTTTCTGTCCCAGAAGTAAATAGAAAGGCGGTACTGTGCAAAAGTCATGAGCTACCTCCTGAGCTGTTAGCTGAAAACGTGGCATATCTCAGCACAGCGTGCAGTGGAAACTGAGTGGAAAGTGAAGGGCAGGAGAAGAAGAAGTGGCAATGGGTCCTCTGGAGGAATGAATCTGTAGCTCCAAGAAGCCTGCAGAACTATCCTTGAAGACTACTTAAAGAAATGATCAGAAAGCTTGTCTAAGAGGGTTCAGGCTGCGTTGAAAAATGAAGATGGTCATACTAAATATCAACTTTTAAGCTCATTAAAATTGCACTAGCGCTTTTTCTCGCCTTATATACTGTATTTCCAATCACATTTGCACATGTTTCTATAAATCACTCCACCTATTTCCTGTTTTCCTGGAAAAAATACAAAGAAATGAGGGGTGGCTCAAGACTTTTGCACAATTCTGTATGTTTTTTTTTTCGTTGTTTTTTTTAAGAATTTTGCTCCTCATATATAACATTTACCATTGTAAAGTATACAACAATGTAAACAACAAATAGTGACAGCCTGAATAATCCTTAGAATGATGATAATAGTAAGTGTAAAAACTGTCTAAAACTAAGCTTTGCATTAGAGTGAAGGTGACACCTCTCCTCCCTCCAGATGAGTTTCCCAGAGGACCAGGACCTGGGTTTCATACACCGGCAGCTCAGCAGCGGCAGCAGCGAGGATCACAGTAGTGGCGACGAGGCCTCCTCTCCCACGTACTCCTCTGGATCTGAACCAATCCCACCACCCCCCGACCAGAGTCCTCCACCCCCCCCACCTTTCCAGGCTCTGATACCCCCTCCCGTCCAGTTCACCGACCCTCTCCCGCCCGTGCGCTTCTCTCCCGAGCACGTCCCTCGCAGCCGGATGCCCTTTCAGCCGCATCATCCCATCATCCCTCCCCCCCCGCCTCCCCCGAGGACCCTCTTGATGAGCCGCTCACCTGTGCACAAAGGGCTCCCCACCAGAGACGAAGCCGAGAAAACTCACCAGCGCTTCCAGCCCACCTCCACCAGGCTCCTGCACGGCCACGCCACCCTGGGCCCGGCTACTTTGCGCACCTCCCAAGCGTCACGCCCCAGCTACCTCCCCCGCCAGTTCAGCCAGCCCCAGCCCATCCACCAGCCCTCCCCCCAGCCCTCCCCTCAGCCACTGAGGCCGACCCAGCTGGTCCTTCAGAGGCACCACCAGCTCCACCACCAACACAGCTACCAGGGTCCGCTGCCGCCATCACTCCAGGAGCACAGCCCGGCCCAGTGTCAGAGCCAAGGCTCCTCGCTGCTCTCCCAGCCTCCAGCCTCTCACTCCTCCCTCCCAACTCACACCAAGACCTTTGAAACCCCACAACAAGAACAGCAGTCCCAACAGGTAACATCTGCATCTTTCTTGTGTGGATTTAGTTTTTTTTTTTGTACCTGAAATATCAACTAGAACAGGCCAGTTACAATATATGACAGCAGAGAGGTTTTCTTACCGCAGTGCCACAGCAACGAGCGCCTAGCAACAGAAGCGTTACATAGAAATAACACGAACAACGTCAAGCAATGTTCCCTCTAATTTTTCATGTGTCTGGGCATACACACAAGCTCCCTGAGCACACTGAGGACCACTGTGAGCAACATCAGATGTGCACGCTGTGGCCACACACCAGTATCACACCTGTTCAAAACCTTGGATCATAGTTACATGGCTAATTAAAAGAATCAAATCACAGCAGCAATTTCCATTAGTTTACTTTTAATATAAGTGATTTGGCCTACTTAAAATGAAAAAGACAAAAATCTTGTTGTTCATGAGATGTGCAGTATGTTATATGTGAGAGTCATGCTTGCAGCCTGCTTGCAGCCTGCTTGCAGCCTGCATGTAGCCTGCATGTTTTGCAGAGTAGACCTTTCTCACTCGAAAAAGAAAAAATCTCACCCAGTTTCACCCCTTATTCTTCTATTTGCACATACTCAGACAGCCATTCCATCCTAAAAGAATCGTATTTCTTTTTTACTTTGGCTTGTGTCGCTGGCGCTGCCCGTTCGTTTCGCCATGATAAGGGGCGTCTCTTAACTCCTAACTCCGCCGCACTGATGTTAGCTAGCTAACCTGCACGGCGCGTATGGGCAGGGCACATATGTAAGCACTATCAATGCTCTGATTGGCTGCATAGCGTAAGTAAACCGTATCGTGTCATTGGCTGAACACCTGTCACTCACTGCGTTACATTGAAAAATGGTACAGAAAAACACATTATTGGTCTAATTAATTAGATTAGATTAGGTCTAGTATTAGATATTAATTAATAAGTTTATGGTGAATTTTATTTTATGCGCTGCATAGATTTTCTTGTGCGCGGAGAATGTGCGAGCAGTGCGCGATTGCGCAGGCGCGCAGCTTAGAGGGAACATTGACGTCCAGATCTTCTGGTGCTTGGTGTCACACAGTATGTGCAAGCAAATGGCAGACCGTGAGATTGGACAGAAAGGAGACCTTTCGAACAAGAGCAAAAGTTCTCTTTTAAAAAAAAAAAAAAAACACAAAAAAAAGCAATTAGTTGTGAATTGTTGTGTGTGCTGGTCAAGAACACCATTTCTTACTTCTCTTTGATTTTCAAGGCTCCACCACCTCCACCTCCACCCTTGCCTCCACCCTGTGACCCACCCCCGCTGCCAAAGCCAGGCCAGCATGCCTCAGACGCCAACCACATGAGTGTAAAGAGGCTGCGCTGGGAGCAGGTGGAGAACTCGGAGGGAACAATATGGGGTCAGGTGAGCGGTGATCTTGTGTCCTCCTGCATTAGTCATTGGAAGGTGCTGAATATAGACGAAGGCGGCTCCGTCAGAAAAATCCTCCTGCGAATTTTCCCACTTTGGCTGTGAGCTTTCGCAACTCCTCCCACGTTTCTTAGGCCTTGTTTGGCTAAATCTCCCTATGTGTATCTGATGAGTCACAGCTGCATCAAAGCCACAATCTTGCTTTTGTAAACAAACTTTGTGTCAGATTTCATGGGTCCATAGCTATTAAGATGCTGGACTCTCTGATCCCAAATCACCACCCCAGTCTGATATCTGTGCCCGTGAAATGGTGTATTTCAGAGAGTACAGAGCGTGTCTTTGTCGTTCTTTTTTTTTTCAGCTGGGAGAGGATTCAGATTATGACAAGCTCAGCGACATGGTGAAGTACTTAGACCTCGACCTGCACTTTGGGACTCAACGCAGATCCAGTAAGTTATTCTATAACTTCAGTAATCCCTCATTATATGTCATCATCATCAATGGCATACCGTTTCTTTATGTAGAGCCTCTTTTTGGTCACTTTTAGGTGGAATTAAAGAACTCATTTGTAATGTCTGTTAATATATGTGTCTATTTACTGAAATCATCTGTTTTGTTTGTACCCTCACAGTCTTGATGTTGTCCATGTCCTGCTTTGGAGCTGCTCACCTCCACCTCAAATCCATTCTCCATAAGGCACCTTAATCCCCTCTTGTTTTCTGTCATGTCAGAGTTTAGTAATAACACAGATCTGCCGGGGGTGAGGCAACATTTCAGTAATTAAATTTTTTGACAATCCGGCCTCGAATGGCAGAACTGTGTTATTAACCCATCAGTCTGCCATATACAGGCTTTACAATTTAATTTCTATTTTGACCCCCCTGGTGCCGGGAGAACACAACCTTACATTCTTGTTAAAATGATCAGTCTCTCCTCCAGAGCCAGCCTTCACGCCAGAGAACTTTAAAAAGAAAGATGTGGTGGAGATTCTGTCCCATAAGAAAGCGTACAACGCCTGTGAGTACCAATTTTTTTTTTGTGAAAGTGATTCTGGTTAAAATACTGTATCTTCCTATCTTTTATCCTGCCTTGCATTTAGGTAAACTCGTGCCAGGTCAAAAAGCTAACTTTACCTAATAAGAATAAGGAAATTTGGTCTAGGGCCTATTGACCGCGCCACCCTTGGATCAGTACTTCAATCAGAACCAATTTTTAGCCAGTATGAGGAAAATTTGTTGTGAGCTAGCTCGGCTATGTCAGAGCTAGCTAGCAAGGTAGCAACACGCAGCAGATTTCGTTGTCAAGCATTGTCATTACATTCGGATTAGCTTACCTTTTTTTTTTTTAATGTATGGTCACACGCTCATTTGTATCTATATATTCACAAAACTCAGCAGCTTGCGGTCTTCAGTTTGAGACATTCTCTTGTCAAAATCCAAGCGCACTAGCAATTACACAGTGTGCACTATATATAACATGTAAGTGCACTACTTTTTCTAGTTGATTTGTTTGGCAGTTATTAAACAGCACAGTGCATCTTAACCATCAGCTGGAATGTAATGTGGATTAGGAATTTATTTATACATATATTAATATGCATTTATCGTGTCAAAATGAGATTGCTCAAAGACAGCATTACTGTGTTAACTTTGAGAAATCATAGATACTTTGAGTATCATATTCTGCCAAAGTATCCCCTTACATGTAGTCCCACATAGGCAGATGTACCTTAACATGTGGCAAACATGTAAGAATGTTCCCAGAAAGGATTTTATTTTATTTTTTATGATAAAAGAGGTCCTTTTCCGCATTGCTAGCTAACATGATTGCTAGCTCGTGAAGTTGTTGTTTCACAAAATGGAGTCTTTATTCTTTTAGTAAAAGGACGGGGAAAAAAATTAGCAGACTTATCCGGTGAGAAAGCCTGGCCTAAATCCTACACACTGGACCTTTTAGTAAGGTTGTTTTACCCTGGCAACAGCATGCTAGCCTGGATGAGTTGAGCTGCATTTGAAGGAGGCTGCCCAGGTGGGAGGCTTGCAAACTAACTAATCAAAAATCAAACTTTAGGGGCAGTCTGTGGCGTAGTGGGTACAGCGGACGCCACATGTACAGGAGGCTATGGTCCTCGCTGCAGCTGGTCCCGGTTCGAGTCCTGCATCGGACGGCCCTTTGCTGCGTGTTATTCCCCCTCTCTCTGCCCCCTGCTTCCTGTCTCTCTACACTGTCCTATATAATAAAGGCATAAAAAGCCCCCCCCCCAAAAAATTAAACTTTAACTACTATTTTAGTATGATCAGCTATTCTCTATGAGAAAAATATGAAAGTGTAAGTCTGGTGGAATATCATTCTCATCATTGGAAAATTAAAACCTTATATATTGGATCTCATTTCTGCTGCCATCAGACCCATATTGTGGATTTTATTTACATTCCTTGCTGTTGATTGTCAGATTTATGAGGGGATTTTGGGCTTCATAACCATATGCTACACCATATGAAACATTTTAAGAAGTGTGAATACAAGGCAGAGGTAGATGAAAGGTTTCTCGGCAGAGTAGGATCACAGGGATCCTCTACGTCATGTGAAAACAGAGCTAAATCCTCCATATGTTACCCCTCTCCACTCCCTCTCATCCTGCCTCCACCTTCTCCCTGCAGCCATCCTCATCGCACATCTGAAGCTCTCCCCCGCCGAGCTACGTCAGGTCCTGATGAACATGACCACCGACAGGCTGGAGCCGGCTCACATCAAGCAGCTGCAGCTCTACGCCCCCGACGACGAGGAGGTCAAGCAGTACCAGCGGTTTGACCAGGACCCAGCTAAACTGAGCGAGCCCGACCAGTTCATCTTCCAAGTACTTGCAGATTTAAAAAAAAAAAAAAAAAAAAAAAAAAAGGGACCAAAGTTGGACAAAAAAAGTAAGAAGGAACTGTTTGCATGAGTGTTTGTTTTCTGTTTCAGATGCTAATGGTACCCGAGTATAAGACTCGCCTCCGGAGCCTCCACTTCAAGACGACCCTCCAGGAAAGGACGGAGGAGATGAAGGTGGCATTTGATTACATCTACAAGGCCTCAGTGGAGCTGAAGAGCAGCAAGAAACTGGCCAAAATCCTGGAGGTGAGATTTTAGAGCAGGCGTATTGGTTGCTGTCAGTTTGTTTGGTAACGGCTGATATTATGTGTCTTTTTTTTTTTTTTTCCAACAGTTTGTTCTTGCAATGGGAAATTACCTGAACAACGGGCAGCCTAAAAGCAACAGGACAACCAGTTTTAAGATCAATTTCCTCACTGAGGTACATTACAGACGCTCGTACTTAGACCGCATTGCATTCAACTTGATTTGGATTGTTCAAAATTGGATTCATCCTTTCCTTCTGTCTTGCAGCTAAGCACAACCAAAACGGTGGACGGGAAATCCACCTTTCTACACATTCTAGCTAAGTCCTTGTACCAACACTTTCCCGAGCTGCTAAACTTTCCCAGAGACCTTACAACAGTGCCTCTGGCAGCTAAAGGTGCGACGGTGATACAGCATGCCTCATGTTACCACAGACTAACCCACTTATGGGAGATTTCTGGTGTTTCTATGAAATAATAACTCAACAAAATACAGTAGTTGGCGTATTTTTTTCTTGCAGAACTGTTGTGACTATTAAGTCACTTAAGATGTGTTAAAAAAGTGATGTTTTTTTTGTAATTTACGTATCTTTACATGTGGCCTGTACAGTCAACCAGAGGGCCATCACAACGGAGCTGAGCGACCTGCACTCCACCATTAAGGACATCAGGACGGCCTGTCAGAAGATCCCAGCAACCTCTGAGGACCATTTCACTTCAGTCATGAGCGTACGGTTCAGCCTTTTGATACATTATACGCAGGATAGACGTTTATCGGTTTTGTAATGAACCTTCTCCTATAAATGTTACATGAGAATATAGAACCTCCACTCTGGTGTCGGCACAGTTGATATGGTGCAACAGTACAGACTGTGAACAGTTAGCTTAGCTTAGTATGAAGACTGGAAACAAGGGGAAGCAGTAAGTATCCAAATCTGTTTACTACAGCCTGTATAGGCAAGACAAGGCATCTTTATTTATATAGCGCATTTCATACCACAGGCAACTCAATGTGCTTTATATAAAGACAAGGCATTTAAAAGAACAGCATAAAGCAGCATAAAAACAAGCAATTTAAAGAGAAAAAAATAGAATAAAAATTAAAACACAGTTAAAAGCAATCAAAGAAGAGGGGAAAAAGAAAAATATAAACTCAACCATAAGCACACCGAAAGAGAAATGTTTTTAACCTGGATTTAAAAGTGCTTACAGTTGGAGCTGATTTCAGTTCTGCTGGTAGTTTGTTCCAGTTGTGTGCAGCATAACAGTTAAAAGCTGCTTCACCGTGTCTATTTTGAACTCTGGGCTCCACTATCTGACCTGAGTCAGCAGATCTCAGAGCTCTACTGGGTTTATACTCTGCTAGCATGTCATTCATGTGTTCTGGACCTAAACCATTCTGTGATTTGTAGACGAGCAGCAGAACTTTAAAATCTATTCTGTATCTGACCGGGAGCCAATGTAAAGACTTGAGAACTGGGGTGATGTGATGTGATCTCTTTGTTCTGGTTAAAACTCGGGCTGCAGCGTTCTGAATGAGCTGCAGCTGTTTGAGACTCTTTTGGGGGAGTCCAGTCAGAAGACCGTTACAGTAGTCAAGTCTGTTGGAGATGAAAGCATGAATCAGCTTCTCCTGATCTGTTTGGGACATGAAACCCTTAATTCTGGATATGTTCTTAAGTTGATAAAAGGTTGATTTGGTGACTGATTTGATATGATTGTTGAAGGTCAGGTCTGAGTCTATCAGCACGCCGAGGTTCCGGACTTGGTCTTTATTTTCTAGAGACAATGACTCAAGGTGTTTACTGACAGCAAACCTCTTCTCTTTGTTGCCAAACACAATGACCTCAGTTTTTTCTTGATTTAACTGAAGGAAATTTTGGTTCATCCACTTTTTGACTTGCTCTAAGCAGTCGCACAATGACTCTATAGGACTGCAGTCATCTGGAGACAGTGCCAGATATATCTGTGTGTCATCTGCATAGCTGTGGTAGTTGACTTTAGAGTTCTTCAGAATTTGACCCAGAGGCAGCATGTATAGGGTGAACAGAAGGGGTCCAAGAACTGACCCCTGAGGAACTCAACATTTCATAGCCACTCAATCAGATTGATTACTTCCAATAGTCACAAAATAACTCCGCTCCTCCAAGTATATAAAAGATGGGCGTTAGAGTACGTCATCTTTATGTTTTTGGGAGTCAAGTGATGGATCTGAGTGGCAATCCTTGAAGGCATGCATCTGTTAGATTGCCATCACAGCCCTCGCCTGTGACCACAGCCCGTATTTATCATAACTTTATGCCCTAATACCATTAAATGGGTGAATTATGTGTATCCCAGATATGCTGGATGCTGCATTCCCCACAATGCAGTTCACAAGACGCTCTCATCATTAAAGCCCAAGCTAAGACAAACTTGATGTGATATAGAGCTAGCGGGGGTTGTTTTCCTCAGAAAGACGTTTTAGCCGTTCTGCGCAGGCTGACCAGTAAGCTGACTCTGCAGTTGTTCCGCCTACAGAGTTTTCTAGAAAACAGCCACCCTGCTATCCAGTCTCTGGAGTCTCTGCAGACCCGAGCGATGGAAGAGTTCTCCAAGGTGGCCTCCTACTTCGGAGAAGACAGCAAGTCCACCAACACGGAGGCTTTCTTCGGCATCTTTTCAGAGTTCATGTCCAAGTTTGAGGTGAGTTAACAACCCTCTGTCCTATTTGAATATGTCGCTGGAGCGAGCTGGTGCCAAATATGACTTGTTCCAGACAGTGAACAGCTCACAGTTTTTCATATGTTCAGCAAGTGTTTGACAGATTTAAACCTGCACAGCAGTGAGGGTTTCGACTGAGGCTCTCAAGCAGACCAACTTCCTGCTGATGTCAAGTGCTGCAGTCAGCATAATACACACATGTGCTCTCAATCTAAAAATGATGTGGTGAAATGAGAACAAATCAAATGAGACGATGGGTTTCATCTTTCAGAGAGCTATCAGCGAAACTCGGACTCCGGAAAACCCCAGAAGCCCCAGACTGTCTTCCCCCCTGGCCTGGTAGAAGCAAGAAATGCGGGCGGCTGTCGGGCCAGATCGAGAATATTTTTTCCCCTCTGCTCTCCCACAACCAAAGTGCCAAGATCACACAGAGAGACACTCAAAGCAGGAGGAACAGAGACGTTGTCATCTCTCTAAATACGATGGAAGCACACTGCATCTGCCTGTAGTCAGTCACAACATTTGATGGGTGCCCCGTGTGAAGCAGTGCTGTCACCCCAGGTGCCGGGAAGAGCAGGTATCCAGTCTCCACACACCAGTTTGACACTATTTACATCTCTTTTTAAATCAGTTAGTTGTTCAAGAAGCCATCTGGGTACTGTTGACTACTCCCCTTCATCTTAATGTTGAATCAAAGGGAGATTTAAGCAGCAACAGCTACCGATCTGGATGCATACAGATTAACCTGCTGTGTTTATTATGTGACTGTATAAAGTTTATATTTTCTATCAGATCATATTTGAGAATTGTAAAGATTAAGCCTAGATGTAGAGCGATGACAGATATCTGGAGTCGAGACAAATCCCAGGTGGAGTCTGTTGATGCATTCACTGCCTGCAGTACGGAAAAAAGGATCCACCGGAGTTGTGTCCACGCTGGTGTTTCCCATCTTGTTTATTGTGGACTGTAATGGACAGCTTGTTGTGGAGGTTTTTCACACAGGAGGATGATGTCATCCACACCCAGCTGTGGCGCGGCATCGCAGATGAAGATCATTTCATCATTGCTATGGAAACGGAGGAAAGCCAAGAAGATTTTGAGGGATTATGAGCGTTTTTTTTTTTTTTTTTTTTTTTGTCTTTCTCGCTGTTTAATTGATTAGCGTTTTGTAAATTCAGCTGCTGAATTAAAGCTAAATGAAAATGCCTTTTATGATCAAATGGTCCCCTTTTGGGCTTGAACATCTAAACCAAAACAATGCCCTTTGCTGAAACTGAATTTGTCAAAGTCGGTTACTGAAATTTGAATTGGACCATTTCGAATTTGAACATGGAACAAACGAGCGCCAACCAAACCATGTGGCCGTTATCCTTTCAGGTAATATCGTTAGTTATGGAACACAAGAAATGAGTATAGGGACTCACCTGAGTTTGCCTTGAAAAAGAAAGGGAAAAAAAACACTTTCAAGTGAGGAAATTCAAACTTCATCAATTCAGAAAGAAATCGTCCATCATTGGAGTGCTTATAATTTCAGCGTTATGTATCCACGTGCTTGTGAGGCTGTAATAGTTTTGGAGTGCTTCTGATCACTCTGAACATGACTAGCTTTAGAAAATATTACAGATTAGCAGCCAAGCCACCACCACAACCCCAAATTAGAGAAATATATTGTAATGGAAGAACTCCTGTCTTGTTTTATTGGATTTTTATCAACACCATGGCATACAGCATTAACTTTCCTACATCATTTCTGCCGTGAGGGTAAAGTTCAGTCCCAGTTCCTGCCCGTGGACCTAGCGCTACCTTATTTCTTTTGCAGAGGTAAGGCACCCTTTTTCTTCTAGGGATCACAGTGGTGGTCACCATTCAAATAGCCCCCCGGAGTCAGTGGTTGTCGTCTAAACGACCACTACTCATGATCCCAAAAGAAACGGGGCACCTTACTTAGGGATGGTCCTTTTAATCCAGAGCAAACAGTGTCCATTTGTTACAAAACGGTCTGGAATACTGGTTGGTCTGACCACAGTACACTTTTCTGCCGTGTGACTGATGATTGTTCATCCCAGATGCCTCAGAGCTCAGCGGAACGGCTCTTTTTTTGTTTTCGAAATGGCCTTTGTCAGTTTATACAACTCCATATTTCAACTCCTTGTTTATGGGATCATATCAGCTACTGATGAATGACAGTTCACGACTCAGTCTTTAATGGATGCTATTTTTGTACCAAATCACGACCCACCGGTTAACTTATCTAGAAGGTGTTTCAGGCATTTTTTTATTTTTACTTTGCATTTCCTTAGATTGGGTTGTACATCTTTTTCCTTTCTTTAATTTGCAAAACATCATTCAGAGCCTTCGAACAGTGTTTTTATAGTCTTTTACACCGACTCCGTCAGCACGTACTACGTCACCTGCTTCAGAAACGCGTGGGTGTTTAAGTAATTAGTGTCCTTTCTTTTTTCTGGCAGCGCACAGACAAAGCCCAGCTGTAATGTGAAAAGACTGAGCTGCGCGAACAGTTAATTTGTGTTGTGAAGCGTTTACGTCCTACTGTAAATGCTTTGGTCGTCATGGTGATGACACAGCCCATCCACGGTGCTGTGTACTTGTCGTATTTATGACGATGAACTTCCGCTGAGGTTGTAAATTCCATTTTGTTTCCTCTATGCACCGTTCATCATTCATTTGTACCGTAAGCTCGTGTGTCCTCCAAATTCTAGTTTGTTTTCTTATTTGAGGGAGTCTGCGGAAAATCGCCTCTATTTCTTCTTATCGCGCAGCTTAAGTTCGGCTTTCAAGGGGACCGTGATCTCGTAACGATGCAAGTGTAACTGTTTTTTATCGTCCCCGTCAATAGCATGTTGGTGCAGTTAGTGTGTTAAGGTGTGCCGCTGGTAGCATTTCCCCCTCCCTCAGCATTTAAGATTGGAAACAAAATACACTTCTGTTGCCGTTAGGTTTACGTGCCGCTTCCCTTTTCTAACTGTTTTATATGTTTTCATGGAAAGATGTTGCCGATGTTTTGTGATCACTGGACCCTTATGTCTGCTTAAAATAAAGAATGCGTTTATTTAATCTGACAAAGGATGTCTTTTGCTTCTGTTGTTGTTTTTTTTTCCTGCCGTCACGGACCTGTACATCACTCATCTTTGAAGCACGAGTTTGAATTTATTTCCGTACCACACGTGCTTAAAAATGCAAATATTCAATAAGCTCCGACGGCTTCGACCGCTTCTCTTGGACAAATTTGTTGTGTCTCGTGGTGCGGAACACACTTTAAAGTGAAGTCCACATATTTTGGAGAAAGCCCATTCCCAAATAAACAGCCGTTAGTTTGAGCTTGCGATAGGAAATTGTCAAGAAATACTCCCATCTCATGTATCCCAGCTGCTTTACATAATTTTCCAGTTAGGCTGGGAACAAATCTACCCCACAGCACGATTCTACCATCGCCGTGCCTCGTTGGGGCGGAATTGTGGTCCAACTCTGCACATTGTGGCCAAATAACTCAATCTTGGTCTCATCTGACATCACAGCGTTATGCTTCATCTTTGCCCGGTTGCCATAACATTTCTGCTTGCGAACATTGCATCCAGCAGTTACTTGGTCCCTGTGGATCAAACGTGTTTAAAAATAGAACATTAATCTTTTGTTTTGCCGAATTTGACCTTTTATTTCAAGTATCCAGACACGATCATACAGCGGTGAGAGCACTTTGAGTCGTCTGGAGCTTCAAAAATAAAACGCAAATAAAAATAAACAAAAAAAAAACACAAAGAGACGCAACTAATTTCTTCATATACTTTATTTTCTTTGGAAAGGGGGTATAACAAGCTTCATATTATGTGTTTTATTCCATATTCAAGCTCACCAGTCGGCATACATACAAAAACTTATAGAGCTTGAAAATGCAGCATCATTTCTAGTTTAATGGCATTTCTCTTGAAGAGCCTTGAGAACACCAAGCTCTCATGAAGCACGGGGATAAGGCAGCGAGGTACACGGGCAAAGAGAGAAAGGTGGGGATTCTTATGCTTCGACTGTCTCTGAAAAACAAAAAGGCAACTCGTTTTCAGGGCAACTGCAGCATTGCGACGCCTTCTCCATTGGTACCATTATAGGCTCAGTTCCCTTGGAACCAAACTCCGCTTCGTGTCCGAGGCCAAACAAAGCAAGGCTTACGAAGAAAATGCAAGAAAGCCATTTTATTTTATTCATTTTTTTAAAAGTCTTGACTGAGCTATATCTAACGCCACATCACAACTGAGAGTTCATAGCGGCGTATGCTCTCAGCTCAGTGGGAAAGACAGAAAAGAGAGAGAGAGAGAAAAAATAGACCCAATTAGTTCACTAGAAACCCTTTTTCACTGAATCTGGGCAAGTGCAACATCAGCCGTTTCTGCATCTTTCTGCTCGTGCTGAAGAGGCTGGTTAAAAAAAAAAAAACGTCCTTTCACTACATTCACTCACTCACACACCCCCGTGGTGCGTCTTGCCCCTGCAGACGCCGTAGAAAACACTGGGATAGATGGAGAAGCAGAAAGGCAAAAAATACTGACTTCTGTGTTCAGGCTGGGAGGGTAAGTTATCCCTGCTACTTCTGCTTGTGAAACCCAAAGACATCACCCAAGACATTTAAATACACAACCTTTGTGGAGCAATAAATGAACCATACACCATTTCTATTGCAGAGGGTTACACCTTTCTCGTGTCCCTGAAACACAACTGTTAACCGAGACAGCTTCTACATAACGCTTTTTTTCGTGGTTCCGGGAGGAACCGATAAGGCATGATTTACATTGAAAGACTGCATTAATTACGTCAAGCCACAGGGAATGTATGTTTCGCTTTCTTTTCTAATTGGTAAATAAATACAGTGAGGAAAAAAGGATGGGGCAGCCATAAGAAAAGTAAGGGGGGGCGAGTGTTTGAGATGACTGGAAACCTGCAGTCACCTGCTACACTTTAAGCAACTGATTTGGTTTCTACTTCACCTGCTGACTAATTCCCTTCCCCACCTCTGCTGTGGGAGTACATCTTTGTTTCCTGTTTTAAGGCCATTTTCAATGTTCAACAAAGACAAAACAAAAACAAAAAAAAAACAAAACACCTCAGACCAAATTTCAAAAGAAGTCCACGTTTTGTGGCTACCCGAGCGCGCTCGCCTCGGGGCCCAATCTGCCGTTTGTCGTTGATTGTCTGGTTCTTACGAGGTGGCAGCTCACGTGGGTGATTTGCAGCTTAATGCCTTTCTGTCACCAAACAAGCCTCATCTGACATCATCGTGGAGAAGAAGCTGTCGGTGGATGACTGAAACACGACAAACCTGAAGATGACAAATATACTACACGTCTAAAGCCGGATTATTGGATTATTTTGATCGCCTGCTCTTTTAAAATAGTGAGAAATGTCCCCTCAAATACTCTGAAGCATTCATTTTAAGTGCTGCAATCCATCTAGTTTGTCGTTCCAAGTGATCTTATGAGAGTGTAAAAGCTGCTGTACTTATGAGTATATGTATGCATGTTTGCTACTGATATACTTTGGTTTTGAAAGTTGCAAATCTTTGTGAGGCGTCTATTCCGTTGCCGTTGCAGACAAACAACTTTATCCTCCGTGACGGGAGCCAGAGGAGGCGGCAAGTCGCACAACGGTCCTTCATCCACGGTTAACGAAGAGAAGCAGAGAATTGTGTTTCAGACGAGGGCTGCGGTCACACAGGAGATGAGGAGGCGTGCGGGAGTACTGCACCAGACGGCTTCGCCTTCTTATAGGACAGTGCTCTCAGTGTCTAGGTCACAATCTTTGGGATGAAGCAGGGAGGATAAGGAGGAAGAAGAGGCCGCCACTGGCTGCTGGTCTACAGCAAACTCAGGGACCAAAGTTCGACTCAGCCCCTTGAATGACATCACCGGGTCTAGACAGCAAAACAGAGCACAGATATGAAGAGCGACTGTTAAGTTTGGGCCAAAAGGGCACAGATTCTTTAACATCATGTCATTACAAATGCTTTCCGTGCTCACACAAAACACTCCGTAAAGATCCGTAAACACTCGATGCACACATATGTGACCATAACAATACCATAATCACAAACATCTGCATCATTATCCTGCTGCGTGAGAACATTTAAAGCCGCTGCGGCGATTCCAGCCGCTCATATTTTCCACAGCTCGCAGAGCGGCACGGGCCCACAGCAGGAGCAGCCGTTCCCTCACATCAACAGCAGGGGGCGGCGTGCGCTCAGACACCGCGAGGACAAAGAGCATCGAGCAGTGAAAGCAGGTGGGGAAACGTGCAGGTCGGTTAATGTGAAGCGTACAAACAGAGCTGGAAATTCACAGTGTGCATTAAAGAGTGAACCGAGTGTTTATTACAGATGGGAGAGGCGGGCGGATGGCACACTCTGATTGTGTCAGAAAGACATCGACATGCTTCATGAAGGGACGCTGGCTTTAAAACTGCAACAATGCGTGACATAAGAAGCACGACACAGTGCTTCATGTTTCAGAAACGGAGCCGAGCTCGCCCGGCGGTTAAAGGTTAGGGAATGACCCAATGCGGGAGCTCGGCTCGGTATGTGAAAGCTGCATTTTCAAACAGTCACTGATCACATCGCAGTGAGTGAAGGCAGACGATGTGATAGATGACAGCTTTGATGCTAGACTGCTTATCCACTGTGAGCTTAACTTACCTTTAACCTTACTGGTTATACAGTTCTTTCATTTGACCCCTGCCTGAACACAGCGTATCGGTCGTTCATCGACTGGCATCGCTGAGTGTACTGGATGTCATCTACGCATGCAACACTGTCAAATATGCAACGTTTGAGTGTCAATCCGAAACGTTTCCCTCGCTCAAGCCACAGTGTGACAGTCCTGCATCAAAGCTAAAATAAGTGGCATCTTAAGGAGGCTGCAGGCAGAACAAAATGGCTGTCGTGGTGAAGAGGATTTGCAGAAGAAAAGGAAAAGTGCAGGTTCTATTAGTACAAGTGTCAGTTTTCAACCAACCTCTCACAAGTGCTTGTCTAACCTGTGGAGGCATCACAATGCAAGACTGTTAGACACGGGTCACATTAGTAATTAGCTGTTAATAAAAACGGAAGTTGAAGTGTTGGACATGCATTGTGTGAGAAATGATACCGACCCATCATCTTGTAAGCAGCGGCGCAGATCCCGTTGCTCTCGCTGCTCGGCACGGTGGGCTGGGGCGGGGGCGGGATGCTCGGCCTGCTCCGAGGTTTCGGGACAGGACGCGGCCGGGGCAGCGAACCCGACTGGTAGGGAGACGGGGATGGAGGAGCGACCGCTTCCTGGGTGCTATTGGAAGGCGGAGGGGTGTCTGGGGGGGTCGGGGTGTCTGGCGGCGATGGCTCTGCGCTCTGCTGGTCCCCACAGGGCTGGCCGAGCGGTGGAGGGGGGCTGGCCTGCGTCGGAGGCTCCGGAGGTGGATGGCTGGGGGCATGGATCGGGGGCTGGTTGCTGGAGTGGCGCCTGGGGGCGGCACATGGCTGTGCAGTGGGCGAGGTGGGCGAGTGGCTGGACAGGGGTCTGGGAGTGGGGCTGAGTGACTGGGATGAGCCGGAGGAAGTGGCGTGGTTTACCGAGTTACAAGGCTGGCTGGGAGGCGGGTTTGATGGTTTGGGAGGGGCAGGAGCCTGCTTCTTGGTACCTGAAAGGTCACAGTGATTTATTCATGGGATTAGAGTTGGAATAAAACTCAACCAGGTTTAAAAAAAAAAAAAAACAGTGACCAAGTCAAATGCGCACGCCCCGCCGAATACTAATCAAATCAAATCAAATTTATTTGTATCGCACATTTCAAGTACAAAACAGTTCAAAGTGCTTCACATAAAATAAAAGCATTGCAGCAGGGAGTGGAAGAAGCATTAAGAATACATAAAAGAACATAAAGAGAAACAAATAAAAACCTTTCAAATGAATTTAAAAACAAGCAACAGTCCAGATAAATTAAAAAAATACTAATTAAAATACTAGATTAGAAAGAAAAGTGTGCAGATTCTTACCTCGGCGAATCATATGTGGACTCGGCCCCATGGATCCGGCCCCGGAGGCCCCGGGCCCTGCAGCCTGGCCACCTCCTCCAGAGCCGTTCCTCTGAAGCACAGGGGTCGGGGCGGGGGTAGAGTCGCGGAGCTTCGGGTTGCTTTCAAAAGAAAAAAAAAAAGAAAGAAAAGTAAAGTTTAACATTCAAGTTTTGTTCAAAAAAACAGCTCGTGCAACAGCTTTCAGCACCGACTCCAATCTTTTGAAGGTTAGAGCCATTTCAGTAAACACAGCACGAGTTCAACCAGAAGACACTTTCCTCACAACTATCTTTTGGGACAGCAGTCTCATCTAAACGCACCTTTCCGAGTAATTCTGTAAGACCAAAAGAATGCTGAATAAAACTCAGTGTGTCTGACAGTGAATGTTGTCCTTTCACCAAACGGAATCAAAGACACCCTTCAGTGTGTGCATAACAGCCACTAATGTCCAGGCTTTGCAAAGCGGTTCGAGCCAGTTCGTGCGAACTTCCTGCTGATTCCTGTGATTTTTTTGGGGAGGAACGGAGAGGGATGGGAGGTTGAGAAGCCTCGAGGGTGACTGTTAGCCGAATGACAGAAGCTATTGTTGAGCCGTTTCCGTGGGCTGACTTCAGACACGTCTGCATAGCTGCAACTGTTGTGGTATTGATAGAGAAACAACAAGCCGGCCCCAAATGACCAAGAAAAGAGACGTTTTCTTGGTCAGTGTTTGAGATCCAACTGAAACTAGTGAAGTGACTTTTCTTTCTTTCTTAAAAGTGAACCTGAGAAACATCAGCTGTTTACAGAGACAAAGACAAACATGCCTGCCAACAGTATGAAGTCCGACAACGTGAAAGCATGCAGGTGTGTCTGTAAAGCATGCCGTGTCAGTCTCCACCAGCAGCAGAGACGCAGTGAAGCAGCTCTTACCTGAGCTCCTCTGTGTGCTGGGCTAGGAGCTGCTGAGCAGCAGCCAGAGCAGCCAGACCCTGTGCCAAGCTATGCTGGGGATTGTCAGGCCCCCAACCCCCTGGTGGAGTTTGTGGCTGGGGATCAGCCAAAGGCTGAGGGACCAGCCCGGCCCCATGTCCCAGCCCCTGAGCCTCCACAGGGGGTAAAGGAGGCTGGAAGGCAGGTGAAGTGTGCTGCTTTCTACCTAAGGTGTTACTGCCTCTACGGAGGGTGTGGTCCGAGTGCTTGTTAGAGGTGCTACACGAGACAGCAGGGAGACGTGAGGGAGAGAAACAGAAAAACACCACAGCTTTATCCAAAAGTCCCAGATTAGACCAGAATCACCAAACCCCAGAGCCACCACAGAGGAAGAAAACAGAGAATCACATTGTGAGGATTATATGGGCCGACATTTCCAAGCGGCAAAATAAGGGGAAAATACATCACAAGAACTTTATTGGAGTGAGCAAGCGAGGAATGTGATGTTAACCAAGAGGCTTTCGAGAATATGTGAAGCAACCCCCCCCGGTCGATTACTTGTCTTTGCGCGGAGCGTCATTCTCTGGTCCCACCATACTGCCGGGCCTCTTCCTCTCAATGGTGCTGCAGTCGTAATCCAAGTGATTGTTGTGGTTGGATGCAGGTGTGGGCATCACAAACATGCCGGACACATTGAACTCCACATCTGTAAGAACAATGAGTGACTTTTACTGGAAAGCAATAAGCAGGCCGACCCAGGCTTCCACTTGTTGAAGACATTTTACAGAAAAGCAGTTGCAGGAAGTTATGTAGCCCGCTGTTAGAAATTGGCTTTGTTCTTAGACTTTATGTATTCATATTCTGTAGTTCACTAAATAATCTATGTTCCTAGTTTGTACTTTTACACTCTGCTCATACAAACGCAATGTATGTCCAAGACTTTAAGATGACGTAGCGGGATAAAATAACTGGGTCAGATAAAGCGTCTCTATTAGGACAGATAGGTCTGGTACAGTAGATGCACGCCTGAAACAACACTCACACACACACACACACATCGCTTATCACATCCAAAGAACATGACGAAGACGGTGGATGGCCTGCTCATATCACTAGCAAATGTTCAATGATACGTTGTCGAGTGTAGGTACAACCTCTGTGAGATAAAGGTGAACATAAATATGAAATGTTTCCGGATATCGGGGCTCGGTCACTCAGAGTCCAGCGCTGCTATACTTCACATGTGACCACAATAAATACTTTATTTAACTTAAGATTTCTCCAGCTTGTTCTTGGGCTTCCAATGAAAGAATCGGGCTAACACCGCAAACATCGAAAACAAAAAAAACCCAAACAAATAACACATAAGAGATAAATGCTAACATGTTAAGTCACTAGTGTTCTTTTTACAGCCTTCCACAAGGACACCGTAGCTGATTACAGGGTAGTTGATGAGACATTCTCTTGAGGTTGAACTTGTGACATCGGGGTGAAAAACAACCAAGATCACGTGAGTTTTGGTCTTAATCCAAGCGAGCCAAAGTGTTGCATCATAAACTAGAAAGGGAGTGAAGTCGATCTCGTCCACTCGTACTCAACCTTTGCTCTAGCCTCGCTCTCAAGTGGCAGGAATACCACGCATACTTGCATGTGTCTTTATTTTTACAAGGATATCCTTAGTCTATAAGCAAACACCTCTGGTGCACATTCCTCCCTTCATGTGCACCAGAAATGATTCATTATTGCGGTGACAGCGCAGAAACTCCCTCTTGGAAAGTCAGAGAAGACTAAAGGAGGGTAGGCGGAGACGAATGTAAAAGACTCGGACTAAAGCATGATGTAATCAGCAGCCCCAGAAAAATGTAAAGAACCTAAGAAAACCACTGAACTGTAAAAGCCTTTTTTGAGAGATTTGGCAACAACAATCGTTATTTGTCCTCCACTTATAGGATTTTGTGTCTTCGGTTTAGCACATCACAAGCCACGTGAGTGATTGTTGCAGCCTTCAAGATGCCCTCTAAAATACAAACCACAGTTTGACTGTTCACAAACACAGCGATGCTTTTTATCTTGAGCCTTCGAAGCTTGATTAGAACCGATTTTCTGTGCTAGCGGGCATTTGATATCAGCTGCCTTCACGATGTAAGATAGGGCTGTTGACTACACATACAGGAGACGAGGTCAGAGTGAAAACAGCAGCTGGAGAGGAAAACTCAGGACCTACCCTCAGGAAAGAACCAGTCAGCATGCTGGATGATGGGCTCAACAATGGCCACCACGTGCACAGAAGTGGCTGCAGCCATCTCTGCCAGAGTCCTGGCGGAGAAAAGATGAGCAGAAGTTAGACGACAGCGAAGCGCCCGACTGGAGTAAGCTCAAATAACAGACTACGGTTTGTGGAAAAACCCTCAACTGCGACTGTTACATCTGTTACATGCTTAAAACATCTAACAACCGTAGATCCGGTTTTTCTTTTCCGTTCATGCTTCCTTCTTCTCTCACCCCTCAGTTTTGGCCCACAGCAGGTTGGGTCCCAGGACGATGGCGATGTTGCTCGGAGTCATTTTGTTCACCTCGCTGTCCTGAGCCAGTTTGGCCAAAAACTTCACCAGATACCTGCATGACGGTATAAAAAAAAAAAAAAGGCAGAGGTATAGAAAGACCCACAAGGATCAATGCTGTTCTTTTATAGGTTTAAGCAACAAACCTTAAGTTGGTTTTGTTGTTCTTTGGTAGTTTATCACACACGAGCCAGAGCGCCTGTAGCCGTTTGTCTGGGTCTGACACGCTAAAATGACAGAAAATAATACAGAAATAAAAAAAAATAAACTAAAAGGAGAGCGCATTATTAGTGGCTTATGTTTTTGTTTTCGTCCGTCTGTCTGTGATAATGTTGCGAGCCCTGCCTGGATGCTTGGATCCACTCGTCGTAAAGCTGGTAGGTCATTAGAGGCTCTGGCAGTTCCCTCAGGTAGGACTTCAGTGCTCCTAAAAGTCACACACGCAAAAGATATTACAGGACAAAACCTTCGTAGCAGCTTGATTCAAAATGTTTTACAGAAAACTAAGAATCAAAACTATTATGGTTTGGGACATACCGGCAACAGCGTGGGGGTCAGAATAGAACTCTTCTAGTTGGGAAGTGGAACAGTCCAGCGCCGCCTTCAGCTTCTTTAGCTTGGACGCCCCTGCTGCGATTCTGAAAAGGCCCTGAACACACACAAAAACAAACACACATTACACACACACACACACGAATAAACCACAGTCACATCTGCATCAAACAACAAAAGATGCATGCGGACATTAAATGTGCACAAAACCAAACATTCACTTTCCTTGCTCTGAATTACAGATAGACCCTCTATAAATCCACTCTATAAACTCCCTCTGCCAGCTGCACATAATGAAACCTTAAAGGAGGCAAACAAACACACCCTGCAGTCACAGCTCAGCCGGCTCTTTACTTTGACACACAAACAAAGGCTGTCTTCACACCATAATGACCCAGACCAGGGAACGAAAAGAGCAACAAATAACGTGCTTTGCAGTGAACACTTACGCTATCTCTACTCTGTCTTTTTTTTTTTTTTTTTCTTCCCCCAACACGAACACACGCAAAGAGTTCTGATTTATAGACAGGAAACAAGTACATTCTATTGTATTCCAAATTGGATTCAGGGAGGAGACATCAGAAAACATTTCATAAATCATCAGCAGCCATGTTTCTGGAAAAGCACTAAAGAAAACAAGGAGCTGCCCTGTTCACGGTTTGTTCATTTCCTTGACTCCTAATGTGTTCACACGAACAAACCGAGCAGCTATAAGATGCGGCGAAACATTTTCTGTGCATCTGACCAACAAACAGACTTTCCATTCCAGCTCTGCTCTGGCCTTCTAAGTTTAATATCTACTCCTCAAGAGGACAGGAAATCCGCAACTTACTTCTTTTGGACAATACTTTTTCCCCAAACTAATGCAAAAAGGATTATATCGACCATTTCACACCATGGACATAGTGTTAAGAACAAGTATACACTTAAAAAGAGCATGAGTATTCTAATTCTTGAGAATATTACACAACGGAAATGACAAATAGTGTCAATAGTTCATGGTGAAAACCAGACACAAGGACAGAAGCAACACAGCAAAACTTGCCTCAGATGCAGATTGTTTATGTAAAAGTAGACAAAACTCTGTTTTGAAGCCTTGAGTTTAGCATTTGTCATGTTGGGTCTCTCACCAGGGTATAAATATGGTTACCAGGGTAACCATATTTGGACAAGCGGGCGGAGCTGGGAAGTAATTCCCTACCTGCTGATTGGGCAAAAGTTTGTTTCTTTGCAGCCCAACCAAAATGATTACAACAGGACCATCAGCGCAACACTCAGAAGGAGTGTACACGGACCAGAAAGACTGATGGGAAAAATGTACTGATTAACCGAGCATCTCATGACAGAAGTTGCTTTTTTTTTTTTTTTTTTTTTTCCTTAAAATGGTGGTCTAAAGTACCGGTAGTCAGATTTGGATCCAGCACCTGGTGGTGGCATTCCACATTAAAGCATCTCCACAGTGCCATTATGCAATGTGACCAAGTCATGTGCCAATTGGTTCAAAGTGTGAACCAGAAAGGGGACGACCACAACAAAAGACACAACAGAGTCGCCACAAAGAGGAAGAAATGCAATAAGCAGATATGTTGAAAGGGATCACGGATGAGAAGCACAGACAACGACTGCACTGTACCATCTAATTATTTCCAACGCTCTCTTTCACGCCACCACAAAGCAGTGCTTTGTTCATTATAAGTTCCATCTCTCCAGCTGCTGGGTAAAGCTAAAAGACCAACAACAGCCCAAACACACAAGATTAGCTTACATTTCAGCCCCCCCCCCCCAACATTGCCTGCAACCAATAGGCGTTTGCATTTGCACCTTCAGAGATGTGCACAGCATCAACGCAGCACACGTCCGAAGCTTTACTCTTAAAAAGACCAGCGATCATTCCACTTCATCCTCAGTCTCTCACTGGAAACGTAGCTCCATGCTACCAACTGGGTTTTAAATGCCCGGCATTTTGATGTCTCCGCGTTTTCAGAGTAAATGCAACAGGGTGTTGCCAACAGGGCGGTTTTCTTAACTTTCTTACCTCTTCCTTCATGCCAGTCTCGAGAAGCATCATGACGCAGGCTTCTAATGGTAGAGCGATCTCCCTTCCACTTCTTTTCAGGTGATCATCCAACCCAGTCCCAAATGCAGGCTTTTCCATCCAGGAGTCTAAGCGCACAGAGGGCAATTAACGGTGAAATGAGAGGAGAAAGAGTATGTTTCTGTAAAGTGTTGGAATGGGAGCTACAGCAGAATTGTAGAAGGGGAAAAAAGTGCAAGAAAGGCCTGGTGTTGGTTTGCATGGCAGATTTCTGGGTCGAAAACTCTCCCCCTGGCCATTCTTTCCCCCCCCCCACCCCCAACTCCCCCTTCATGGTGCTGCCAAATAACAACCACATGCTCCCAGCCGGCAGAGTGACTCTGCAGCCATCTGAGCTTATGTGAGGCACAGAAGAGTGTGTGTGTGTGTGTGGTACAACAAATCCCAGGTGGGTGTGATGTGAGAAAGGGTGGGGGTGTGTGTGGAGTTGGTGAGTCATCGCCACATGCTGCGAGACCAGGCTTGTCTGGTTTTTAGACCACATGTGTTTAGCTCTAAGAAGAAAAGAAAAAAAAAGGTTTCTTGAACAAGACATAGCTGAAGAGGGGGAAGCAAGAGCTGAGTGGCAGGAGAGAGAGCGCGTGTTTGTAGAGTGGAAAATAATAGATTATTTTTGGAGAGGATAAAAAGTATATACATTCTTTTAGTAGGGCCCCATTTGTGGACTTAAACGTGTACAACTGTGGTAACTGCAGCTGGATTTCTGGAACTGGCAAAAGAACTTCATGTGGTGCGTTTCACGTGTGGGCTAAAGGACAGCTGGGCCGCTTTGGCTTACGTGCGTGTTGAAGGCATGTTTGCACACATCATTACCTTGCTGAGCCTGGATGGTTGGCAGGACACTCTCCAGAACAGTGAGAGACTTTCTGTGGTAATCAGCCTGAGCCTCTAAAAGCTACAGAGACACAGAGGGATGAAATGGGCTGAGCGGAATAAGACACGCAGTCGAGTACAGGACTCTGAATGTAAATATGATGGCCAGCCAGGTCTTTGTTCCCTTGTCACTCTGCACCTGTGAACATTCCCGCGTGAACTCAAGGGGAAACATGTTTTTTTGGTTGTTTTTTTAACCTGCCGACACAATGCACCCACCGTTATGAAGTAGTGGGCATAGTCGCCTTCTTTTGAGAAAAAGCTGTACATGTCTGCAGCAAGCTGATCCTGCAAGACAGAGAGAGACACAGAGAGTTGGTCATTTGGCGTCCAACTCAACAAATACGCTCACAGGATGCTAAACAAGAGAACATTCACAAGAGAAATAAATAGAGGAAGGGCAGCACTACTGCTGTAAACCCCCTATTAAACGCTTATCTCTGATTCAGAGTGTGATTCATGAAATTTTAAGATGCTTTTAGGTAGGCGTCAATGGTCAGCTCAGCTTTACGGGAGTCATGAGTCTTGTTGCGGTTTGCAAGACTAAAGGAGACTGCACCTGGACAAAAAACACATTGTGCAGCCCCTTCACACTGAAGCTCACCCACTGATGTAATAGATGTAAACACTGGCACACGGAGCTGACAGGGCATTTTTAGTCATTCGTGTGCGTCATCATTCTGCCTCATAGGGCCCAAGTGTCTCCAAATGTCCAGACGCTGCCGTAATGATTTTCTTCCCAGTTTAGTGTTCCAGCTTGTTTCACTCATATCACAGAGGCCATAAAAGCCGTTTAGCTTGCCAGGACACAGCCTAGTTTCGTCTGTCAAGCTATGAGACACCAGACGTGAACATAAAAAGCAGTAAGCACAGGCTTCGCCTACTGAAAGCTTGTGATCTGCATCTGATGACATCGGAGGAGTTTTACTACAACTGAGGCAGCATTTCTCAAAGATTCGGCTATAAACACGGTCAAAAAGAAGCAAAGAAGCAATATTTTCTCCCCATAGATGTTTGTGTGCTATTTGAAGTAATGGTGGTTACTTTGCAGAGCTCCACTTTGTTCATAGCTTCATCCATCTCCTCCTTGAGCAGGTCAGCCTTGGCCGTCAGTGCTTGAGTATTTGTTCCTGAGATTATTGATTTGGTTGCCTGCAACCACCTGCATCAACAAAGTTATTAACAGTTATTCTGTTAGCAAGGGGTAAACATTCAAGATTGAAGACTGAGCTGGAGACGAACCTCGCTCTGGCAGAATCGTAGTCCAGCACAAACTTGGCCAGCTGCTTCCTCTGCTTCAGGATGTTGGGAATTTCTACCTAAAATAATGATCCGATAGAAATTAAGCCTCACACGGCGTAGCAATTAAACACATCTGCTGGTGCTAAGTACACTGACATCTATTCACTGATTAGTTGCTGGTGAATTATACCAGAAAGACTTTTTACTGTTTGCAAGTTACTGTTTTTTTTTTTAAACAAACTCTTGTAGCATTTACTCTCATTTGACTTTGTGAGCACACCGACAACTCAGAGCACAAAATGACTAACGAACAACTTGTAAATGGAGATCCAGGTTCCTCTGAAAGCAAAGAGCAATGCAGCTTTGTAAAATAATGACCTTTAACTGCTGTAAATGATACAGACGCCCACCAGGAAACAGTTAATGATGTCTGAAAACCAAAGCCACAAGTGACGGGAGGAGATTTAAAAAAAAATTAAAATAAATTAAAAAAAAAAACTTCATGCTTTGTTAATCTTATTGAGGGCAGGAATCCTCATAACTTGGCCAGGTGATTTTTACTTAAAAGCTCTTGTTTAAATGTAACTGGGCAGCATGCACACAAAAGAAACATCATGTAATCTTTTCAGCTGCGGTTATGTCCGTAGAGGGAGTCTGACCTCTGCAAGCTGGCTGAGTGGATCCAGAACGTCCTTCTCTATCTGCAGCTCATGTTGCATCAGTTCGGTTGCCAGACGATTCTCTGCTTCTCCACACACTTCCATCATCTTCCTGTTAACACATGTAACACGGCGCAATTAGAAAAAGATGGGCGTCTGAGCCCAGACTGAGTCACTCGTGCCTCATTATCGAATCAGCATTATATTGCGATCCCACATCTTCTTGCCAAAGAGTGATTCAGCAACACAGACAGTCTGTGTAACCGGCTCGTCCTCTGAACCCAATCGATAGCTGAGAGCAAAATCAGGTCACTGCAATGTTATCATTTCTAGCTGCCAAAAAGCCAGGAGCACACGGTGGCCTGGTGACAGCTGATCTGTGATCATCAGTCGGGAGTAAAACCTCAAAGGCTTTAAGCAGATAATATTCTGACATACATGAATGCCTTACAACCGGCTGTACTTTCCCTTCCTTATTGTTTCCAGACAAACACATGACTGCAGGCTAGTTCTGGAGACATTCACTTTCTAGATCCTAAACTACTCCCATTCTGCGTGGTTGTCTCGTCCACATGAATGCAGTCCGACTCTTGAGGAGGGGGAACTGCTGAAAGTCCCTGACACAAAAAACAAAACTGGCCATAATGCATGGCCTCATATTTCTGTTCCATATAGAAAGTGCAACTGTTTGTCTAATTCAATCAAAAACTCACCCTATCAAAGAGTCGTCTCCCAATTGGTTTCCGCCTTCCACCATTGCTTGGGACAGTGCGGTCAGAGGAAGCTTTTTCTGTGGCACGTACGGGTAAGAACAGATGCAGACAGGGTTTAAGCTTAGAGCAACACATTAAATATGTAGGTCTTCAGCATTTCATGTTCGAGCCAATGGAAAATTCGTCGAGGGGTTTCCATTGAACAGGTCAACAGTAAATGCTGTCAGAAACAGGAAGAGAGCTTTCTGAGCAAAGGAGGGAAATGCAGATGGTAAATGGGTTTTAAGATGAGAGCTAAGGAAGTGAGACATCTATCAAATGACAAGGCCGGAGCTTTACGTGTGTGTGCTGGACAGCCCGTTTTTCTCCCAGAAGGCAAAAGTGTCATGCAAGGCGAATCAAGATGACAGACACTGAAATGGGAAATGGAAAAAGTTGTCCAAAGGACCGCAAGAGATTGAGTAAGTGTTTTTACCTGACCGTTTCCTGTATAGAGGCGTGGTACGGACTGTGGGGCATTTTTTGGGTGGTGTAGGGTAGGGGGAAAAAAAACAAAAGCAAAAAGAGAAATCATAGAACGCTCTGCCTGATGGCGACACATGTAAGCCATTTGGACTAACAACAGTTTGAACACAAACTTGTCTGGGAGTTGAAATCCAAACTTAATTCATCACACATCCCGGTCAGGTTAGATTAAAACAAAAGTTTCACTGTGACGAGGCTCGATGACTCACGTGTCTCTTCTCTGCCTCCGCACCGATGTGCCCCTGCAGACACGACACCATCTTTTTGTGCGTGTTGTGGGACACCACGCGCACCAGCTCCATGCGCCGTTCGATCTGTGCAAAAGACACGCGAGAAGAGACCTTTATACAGGCGTCGCACGACGGTAAAACTGCTTCTTAGTCGCATCCAACATAAACATTCTGCTCTACGTTTCAACTTTGACTGCATTCGTTTCAATCAAATGTCACAAAAAAGCAAGAAAACACAGATTTTTTTTTTTTTTTTTTTTTACTTACACATTATTACAGCTTGATTAACTTTTATTTGACGTTATTGGCATCACAACAGTGTGTCTGCACAGATTATGACCGATGTGGTCCAGCTCGGTGCAGTCACCCGATTTGTGGCGACCTTGTGGGAGACGGTGGTCAAAGTTCCAGCGTGATTGATAACGCTTGTCCCCACGGACCGATGCTGGAATGTTATCTGTGAAACACATGATTCGTCGGAAGCGTCTTCATAGCAGCAACGGTCACCGAGCTGTGGCCCGAGAGAGAGAGGGCTTCTTGGTTGAAAAAAATTCTTTTTTTCCTTTTTCTTTTTTATTTAAAAAAGAAGAAAAAAAAAAAAAAAGGCCTTTCAACTACACAGGCCATCTCCTGTCTACAGGCCCGACTACACAGATCCACTCTGTGCCTTTTAGGCTGACGAGATATAATACTGTCATTGACTGAAGTCAAAGCCATGCAGGCTGAAGGAGAGAGGCCAGCTGAAGCTCTGTAGGATGAGGATACACTGTCCTTGTCACGCCAGGTGTCAACGTTAGGCTAACTGTCCGTGAATAGAACTAATGACTACAGGTTTCTTTCAAGTCTACTTAAAAGTCTGGCCAACGTAGACTAAACAAAGACGGGCTTTACGTTGGCAACGCCAGTGAGAAAGTCTAAGCAGGCCGTATGTCATTTGTGCACCCATCACAAACAGAGCAGGTGCATCTTTCCCTTCAGTAATAATAATAATAATAATAACAACAACACACACAAAAAAGAAAACGAACACAAGAGAAGAGAGAAAGTAGGGGCGTATACGCGTCTAAAATTGATAAACATCTACTTATAAAACTGGAGAAAACAATGCTCCAAATATAAATGGGAACACTGAGGCCCAGAGGGAAACTTGAGAGAAATGGATGAAGACAAATGCAGAGGGAGGATCAACCAAATACCAGACAATTGTGTTCCAAAAACAGAATGCAGTCGGAACTCAGGAATTCCGCCTCCATACACCGCCCCCCTTTCTCCTTTCCCTCACTCTGTTCCCTCACTCTTACGTCATCCCTGACCCATCGTGGCCCCCCGGCATTCCCAAAAACAGCTGGGTTTTACACAAACTTGCCGAGCGTACTCTTAAACGTGCATAGACGCACATTTCATCCACAAGTCATAAAGCTGGGAGCAGTGCAAAGGCTCAGCGAGCGCCTGGCACGACACAATTCGGGGATTCCATTCTCTAACGGGGGGCTAAAGTTCCCGTGTGGGTGTGTGGAATATGTTTGGATCACATGACAGTGTTCTCCTTCCTTTTATTGTAATAAAGAAAGGGCTCAGACACACAACACCATACCCTCAAAGAATAACACGCAGAGGAGTGTGGAAACCTAGGCCAAAACCAGCAGGGTGTGTTTTTCCTCCTGCTGTGTGATGAGGTCAACACTTGGTCAATCTCATGACACGTCATAGGGAATCCCAATAATAAGTCGGGCTGATGGGGAGGAAAAAGACACAGGGTGGCGGAGGTTGTTTATTGGTTTCTAAGTGAAACATGTCTGGACAAGTCCTGAAAGGACAAAAATAACATAGCGTGACGCATTGATCTTTGAGTAACAAACTGAAGGCAAACAAAATATTCTTTGTTTGTGTTGGGGGGATGCAAGTATGAGCGAAGCAGTCGAACGGTTAGCCGTTATCTGATAAGATGACTAAACTTACAGCACTGAGCTACGAGGGAGCGGCCAAGCACGCAGCAAGGTATTTCTGGAGTATCTCTGGGGTGAGCCCATGTAGAGAGGCTGCTACTGTACACTGAGGAGCAGCAAAGAGTTGACAGCTGGCACAAGAATGTTGGAAGGCCCATACCGCCCGATTGGACCAAAGACAGAACGGGGTTCTGTCGAACAGGCTAAGAATAAGACGAATACAGGCTCACGCCTACAAGAACAATGTCAAAGCCACCTTGCAATTTTTCACTGTGGACACGCCGATGTCTGGCAGGAATTCTGTAGGGCGCAGAGGGCATGCCGGAATATCAACGGAACCGAGGAATTAACCAGCCATCATAAACAGCTCCATGTGCCTGGAGAATTTAGTTGTATTTTGACCAAGTTTTCAAGAAACTTAAAAGGTTCCTCCCAAACTAGTGTTGTCCACATTTGAACTACGCTCTAAACTTCAATCAAGGTTAAACAAATTGGTCCCATGATATGAGAATAGAAAATAGAAAAACTTTTCCTCATAGCTGCATGTCTGTGTGAGGGGTGGGTTTGGGCACCATTACAAAAGCAGAAGAAGTCAAACCACAGCAAAAAATTACCGCAGGCCTCACACCAAAAGTACTGGGAACTCCTAAGAGGACTGCAGTCAGACCAGGCCCATTTCGGAAGAACTCTGTTCGTCATGGCAATTATTTTCAATTAACAATTACAGATATTTCCTGCCTTCTTTAATCATCAACCACTAAGCAACTACAATATGTGAGGATGTATAGAACCTGATGGCTGTATCCAGATGTAATTTATGATCTGCATTATCAAGTGCTGCACCACAGTCTAATACCACCTTGAATATTAAGACTCCCCGCATTTCTTTTTATTTTGTAATGCTGTAAAAAATACCTGAAAGAAGTGAGCCGTTAACAACAAGCAACAAATGTGTTTCATAAAGGCTAAAAATGCTTTCAAAAAAGCTTCTAGGCTCAATGTCAAATGAGCAAATACACAATTCAAGACCAACTTACTCTGTATTTTTATTTTTAGTTTAAGTTAACAGATACTCATGGGGACAAGTTAATCTGTCAACGAAACCAAAGAACGCATGGGAATTATTAAGATTATCAGGGAGGTTACAGGAGAAATGGTACAGCCGAGCTCTGCCAAAAACGTGTCGACACAATTCCGGGAAGCAATAGAATACTTCTGACTATAGTAAAAGTGGGAAGTGATTACGGTACATAAAGAAGTGAGGCAAACTGAAAGTACATGCAAGACCAATTATATCACATGCCTTTTGCTAAATATCTCCTATAGCAAAGCCGCACCAAAGAAAGTGTGTTTGGAGATGAGAAACAAAGGAGTCGTGTAGAAATTAAGAGGTCAAGTGATTTCTATTTGGCCAAAACAGATTCCTGTTTCCTTTATCAGACAACAGTGTCCCTATGAACAGCCAAAACAGGCGACAGCTGACTCCCAGAGGCGGAACAACTGCATTTTTGAAGAACTGTCAAGTTCAGTCGACTGAATAAAGAAAACATCCTCTCCTCAGTGAACAGCGCCCAGAGCAGTTAGTCGCCGCTGTCAAACGTCCACACGCATCACAGCCAATCGAGCGGCTTCTAAATCTAACACTGACGTTTTAGCCGTCACGCCTTTTGCCCACGGGACCCATTTCGATTTCACTCCTATCTTTTGACAGAGGAATGTAAAATCTCTCAAAGCGGTTTGCCTAAAAACCCGTCAGCGACAATAGTAGGCGAGGAGAGGGAATAATAAGAATAGAGCACGTTGGACATTGTTGCTCTGTTCTCAAGGCAAAAGCAGCCGAGTTTGTTTGAACATTTATGATGCCTCCCGTTCGCACACAAAAGGCAATCTTCATTGCTGGAATGTCTTTGCTGAGCAGCCAACATTTTGTCCCGGCCCCACCTGCTGTCTGCCTCAGGCGACCCGAGGAGAGTTTTTCCCCGGGAAATCCCTGCACCCGCAGCTTTCACACGCACACGCTGCTGTATGGACGCATCCACAGTTACGCCGACCTTTAACGCTGTGTGAAACTGTTGAGGACAAACGGTTCAGAAGCACTACGCAGCCACTATAGAAGCGTTTGTCAGAAATTTTTTTAAAAACCTGTGAAAGCACAGATTCATGAACCATTAGTCATAGAAAAGGATCTCATCTGCGACATCAGCTTGGTGCTTTCCCAGCCTCAGCCAAACAAAGTTGTTACAGCTGTGGGTGGGTTATGGTAAACTGTGGTAAAACAGCAGGACAAGAGGACACAGGACGCTTTCTGGTTTCTGTCAGCTCTTTACACCCGTTGAGCTCACAAATACTGCATCTTAGTACGACCAAATGTCCGATGAAGCTGTTCTCATTCATAATTTTGCTCTCTTTGTTGCAGTGGTGAAACTAGCCTGAAACTAACCTGAAATTGTGACTGAAAAGCATCCCATTGAGACTGCATGCTAACCCACGGTCGAGATGAGAGGAATTACAGACCCCTGCCTCATCCACGTCTGGCAGACCACCATTAACAAGTTGAAGACGACACCTGTGCTGTGATTTTGACTACATTTACATTTCCACTGATTTCTATAATGATCACCCCGGGAGAAAGTTAGGAACGACAGAATCTCTTGAACGTCCACAGAGTCCACCCCTATTTTAGGGGGACAGCGGCCACCCTAATATTATATTGATGTCACTCAGCGATCGATTGAGCCACATTCTGCTAGCGACGCCTACGTGATGTATTGAAGTTTCACATTGCAAGCCCTGGCAGCCAAATCCATTGCATTCACTAATGTTCCACGTCCTCATTCTCGTCTTTCAATCAGACTGCAGCTGCACCTGAGTCCAACAACACCGCCATTTCTGAAGAAAAAAGCAAGTCATCACCCCTGCTGAAAAAAGCGATTAGCCAACTCTCCAGCTAATTACAGGAGAAGTTCGTCAAATGAATGAATGAACGTGTAACTATTGCACTGTTAGTTCAGAATTGACCGTGTAGTTGTTATTGTGGACTATCGGGACTATAGACTATGCGTCTACTTGGATGACGCCATTGCCGCACGCCGCTGAGCACAGCTTATTTACTCCGTGCTCTGTGACAGTCAGCTAACTTCACGCGGAGTATGCTGTTGCTAGTTTTGTGCAACACCGCAGGACATTTATCAGATTTTGACAACGTGGACAGCAACTTTGAGTACGATAGACGTCCTTACTGGAGTGAACGAGCCTGTTACGGCGTTTCCTGCTCAGAAGCAGGGGACTGCTCGGTCTGCACTTCGGTCTGCATGGTCTGCACAGCACGCAGTGATACGAAGGGAGAGAAAATAGCGCCTAACGATTGTGAGGTCTGACTTTTTCCTGCACAACGATTTTGTGATCTAAATGTATTACTCTTTTGAACGCATATTGTTTTGAGAAGCAAAACGCTTTATTTTTGCAACCCCAGCCAAATAGCCGGACTACCTTCGTCAACGCCAAAACGAGGCTGGAACTCGGCTCACAGGTCGCAGCAGGGGGTAAGAATATGTTCATAAATGATATTGCTAGTATGGGATGTCATACAGCTTCATGTCAAAAGAGGCAAACTATTCCTTTAAAGTATCGGTGAAATAAAGACCGATAATGCCTTATTTAGAGGCTGTATTGTCTCTGCCCTGCTCTCTGCCGTTTTATGGATATACGCAGATCTCAAGTGATCTAAATATCTTTCGAATGACACAGACTTTCACCAAACTATTATCGGAGAGTAGATGAACGTATTTTATCCCAGAAATAAGGTCCAGGTTTAAAAAAAACAAAACAATAAAAACTTCTCCTTTTACACCAAAGCGGCTCTCATTTTTGATAAACTAGGCGCTCCCTGTTTCGACAAATAAAACCAACCTCACTCTGTTTGTTCATTGGCTGGTATTTTCATCAATAAAAAACGATGAAGTTTAATAATTAGGGTTTCATTCTTCTTGTCATCTATATACACTGCTGAGGCAAAGCGGATTTGACAGCGGAATAGTTTAGGATACAGACAATTTAGAAATATTAAATATGATTTACTAAATTAGAATGGTTAAAGCACCAATGTTTCTACCAAATTATCTGAAACCCCCCCCTCCCCCCCCAAGTAGGGGATTTAGTACCATTTTCAAGTTATTTAAAGAGTTATTATGATGCTATAATTAGATTTTTTTTAATTTATTTCTCAAAACCTGCACTTTGACACTTAAATTAAAAGAAATAAGTTAGTCCTTTTCAATCATTCAGTGCGTTTGAATTTATTTCTTGTGGTAATTAGCTGACGTGTTCAAAAGAACATTGTAATCACATTTTTCACCGTAACAGAAATGGAGAAGAATGTCTCTTCCCCATCTAATCATTAACAGGTAAATCAGAATTGAATCGAATTACGAGACCAATAAAGATGTACACCTTTGCCAGTATGAGTGGCTGATTGGTTCAGACTCCTTCAGACGTGGGCAAGTGGCCACAAATGCACACAGGAAAAAAAAAATTCACGGGTTTGATTTTAACATTTAAAACTTAAACCTCTTTGATTCGTTGGTGTCAAAATTTGAACCTCAATGCGACAGCATCACTGACCTTAATAGGACGATTGCTCAGTTCACAGTATGTCATGGTTAGCATTACAAACTCATGCTACATGTAATACAAACTCATCTCAGTCAAAAGGGAGAGAAACTGGTCACTGCTGTGATAAGAGCTGGTCAGAGCCCTGTGGAAAGTGCTTAATGATTTACCTGTAGGAGGTCATCGCTGAGGACTTCTGTTTTCTCCGCTCTGTGGGTGAGAAAATACAACAGAGAGCGTATACATGAGCGCTGACAGAAGATGAGAGCAGATAAGTAGTTCAATGGACTTTGCATTTACTGTAAAAACTGCTGCCACTTCAGGGAGACTGGTTTTCACACTTAGCTCGGAAACTAGAACTGTGTCATGGGCATCTGTGGGAATCTTTCAAGGCTGGGTGGGTCTCTTTAGTTTGTTGCCATGGCTCAAACAACCAAGCAACAGGCTGGCGTGCTCAAACAAACCTTCACAGTTGAATATGAATGGATTCCTTATGCATCGTGTTTTTTTTGCTGTCAACCCAAGGAGGGTTGAAACCAATAGTTGAATGAGCTTTAATTTCCTTAAGCTGCTACTAGTCGAGCTTGTGGTGTTGTACAGTGAGGCCCAACACTCCTGCTACGCCTGAGCCTATTAATAGTAAACTAATAGCTGGACTTGAAGAGGTCAGACAGATTAGATTCACTTAAAAGGAGTAGGCTGGGAATCACAGGCTGAGCTCAGACTGCTTATCAACACCTTCACTTATGCCGGGGGCTTCTGATTCGAGTCAGGCTTACATGCAATTTACTTACAATTAGTTTGGCAGACTACTTGGGAATATAATTTGTGGCAATATAGTAAAAGGATGCTTAACAAAATGCTGTATTCTTTATTTCTTCTGATGCAAATACCAACACACTGCATCAGCGCTGTCATGCTTATATGATGTGTTATAGCAGGCTGTTCAGAGGATGCATATCAAGCTGGCTGAACACTGTGTGAACTACACAATACAACCAATGAAATGGAGCGAATTCACAGGCCCCCCGGTACTATGCCTCAGTTTCCTTTTTTTTGCTCCAAGTCCCTCCCTCTCATGCAAGTATAGTCAAACTTTCTGTCTCAGTACTGAGGACTGTGCAGATATTGTTGTTCCTAACGAATGTGCAAACTTTTCCAAGTGCGCCTCGAACAGACCTGTACACTGCTGCTTGACTGCATTTTGGGTACCGGAGCTCTAAATGAAGCCTGGGCCCTCTTCCAAAAACTGTTCTCTATGAACGACAGTAACCTCCTGGCAGCTGCTTTCAATTACAACACACAGGCAGTTAGCCGGGAGAAAAAGGAGAAAGACTGATAGACGGGGGTTCATAGTTTGAGACTCTGAGAGAAAGACGAACAAATAGTTTGATTTTGTGGGTTGGAGGTCGAGGAAGGGAAAAAAAAAAAAAAAAAAAAAAAAAAGAGCCAAATCAGTATAAATAAGCTAGAGGTTTGAGATGAAGGGAAAGGTTTTCCCTGGAAGAGATGCAGAGCCAAGCTCATGAGGTCACGTCTTGTAACCCACACAAATCTACAGATAAGACTTCCAGAGAGCTGTAGAGAACAGATGAGACGCAGCATGGAGTCCTTGTTCTGCTGCAGATTACAAGCTGAAAAGCTCGTATTGCGGTCCCAGTCAGAAAAACCACTGCATTCATCAAGTAGAGTTATTCCACCATGAACACACTCTTTTATACACTTGTGTAATTTGGTCATTGGCTAAGTTTGAATGCACGCAAACAATGCGACTATCCTTATTTGTTTGTCGACTTGATGTGATGACCTCTGAAGCTCATGACTGAACCGAACCAAAACAAAACATCAAATGAAGCCAGACTAAACTTTATGCATGCAAAGGGTGAAGCAAAAGCTGGACTGATAGCACGGCTAACTGAGCTCCTCTTACTGATGTCAATGTGAACAAGGACAGCTGGCGAGGTGTTTATATGATGTGCAAATATTGCTCTAACCGAGCTGTGACCGACTGATCGGAACACGCGTGAAAGACCTTCAGATAAGAAGCGCCGCTTGTGCATCCCAACTTTCAAAAAGCACTGTGTCACGGCGCTTCATCAGTGGACAAACAACAAACAAGACAACAATTGTTTTGCTAGCATCAGCTGACCTAGAGCGAGCGGTGTTGACCCTAACGTGCCTCACTGAAGCAGCAGCCTTTACAGAAAGTGTGTCGCTGTGCGCCGCATGTGACTTCTTCACAACAAGAGATCCTTGCGGCTCGGCTGTGGCCAATGGCTCAGAATGGTAACCATGACGACCTACTATGAAAGTAGAAAAGGGAGTAAGTGGATACTGAAGCCACGAGCACAATAGAGCGGCTGTTACCAGCTAGTCAACACAATCAGCAGGCCGACGAGGAGGAAGGGTATGCCTCTTACAGCTTCAGCAGTTGGCAGCTGAAGGTATAAGGTAATGGATACCGGCCCCAGCAGAAAGGAGCTGGAGGAATAATGGAGTGACTCAGCTCATACACTCTACCTTGTGTGGCTGATTGGTGGGCTGTTAAGCAAACATTAGACTTGGGAATGAGGGAGCATAGCGCTGGGATGAAGTGCGAGGGACTTCTACCCACTGTGCATAAAGATAAATCAAGATAAAGTTGACACGTGCAAGCTGATGACGAAGGATGAGTTCCTACTTACTGATTTATATTGGATTATTTATTTCCACATGTCAGAACAACAGACCAATAGGTTATCAAACAATAGTGCACTGTACAGAACTCTGTAGAGTGGCAGTGATTAGATTGTACTCAAGATGTTTTGTCAGCGAAATGTCCGCAAACACTGAAAAACTTGTTTTGTTCCCCTTCAAACTAAAATAACATGAGAGCCGTGTTGATATTCCAAGGAACCTTCGCTGTCAGATAAGTCAACTAAACAATGTCAGATAAGTAAAAATTTCCCAACAGTAAGTACTTCCCTGGAAGTGAGATGGGTAATTATCATAATTAAAAGATCCTCGCTCTGTCACGGAACATCCATTTTCCGACTCTCTAATTTACCATTTGGATTACAGCCGAAATCACAAAGCCAGCCAGCTTAAAACGTCTAGATCACCAGGTGCAGTACAGCACAGGCGTCCGATCTGACACACCTCATTGTGTCTGCGGCACTGGCCAAGTGAGACACGGGGAAACGCCCAGTGTCACCTATCCCTGTCAGTTCAGCACTTGGCATTGTGCTGAACTCTGTTGGGAAAGTATCTTTTCAGCTCGAGCCCTTCTCAAGTCCAACAAGGGCTTTCAAAGAAAATGAATCTAAAGAAATGGCACAACACTACAGTCTGTCATCAAAAAAGGATTACAGATGACTGCTGTTTACAATACCAGTGAATAATCGACAATAAACATTTGTTGTTTTTTTTGTTGTTTTTTTTCAAATTGTAAATGTTCTACAGATCAGGTCATCTTTAACTTCAAGCCATTCAAAGGTCAGGAATTACTGTAATTGTGACGATTATTTAATTGATTGGCAATTAGTCCTGTGTGGATGAGAGATCAAGCACTGGGACAGTTGAGTGGATCTTTTCTTATCTTGATAAGCACCAACACAGTGAGAGCTAACAGCACAGGTATGTCTTCAGTTCATTTCTAAACATCCGGGGCCCACGGACATGAGCTGGTGGCCTTCCACCTTCTAAAACATTTCTACTTGAGCTTACTGGCAGCCTCTGTAGTCCAAAGACAAGTTTATCAGCAATGATTGACCTAATCCTAAAATGTCCCCTTTGGACCAACTCCTCTGCTTTACGTATTTGCAGGTAGGGTAGGCACCCCTTGCTTTTTCAGTATCAAGAAGAAACAGTCATCAAGTCGTTTAAATGGCCCCTGATGCTCCAGCTAAAGGGCTCGGTGACCATTACCCCTTGATCCTAAAAAGAAAAGTGGGGCCCAAACCTTTCCAAAACACAATGATGGGGCCAAGGAAACGAACTGGGACTGGGCCCTTGAGTGGACCAAACTGTGAGGCAACAATCTGATTTCTTCCCGAAGCACTAACAAAATGTATCTAAGATGACTTCCTGAGAATCAGAGATGATGTCATCGCAAACGAAAACCAAACATTACGTGCACAATATAAGCTCGCTCTTCGTCTGCTGCATATAACTAATTATTTCTGTGCAGATAGCAGTTGTGGCCGTCTCCCGTAAAGGTATTACTACCAATCTGCTGCGAAACATTGATTCAGGTTCGCAGAGTTCACAGAGAGGAAACCACAGCCGCTTTCCAAAGACATATGAAAAAAAAAAAAAAAAAGTCCTCGCCATGTTCCCTAGTATGAATCACGCTGTTCTTTTCCACGCACCTCGATTTCACTCTCTTCCTCTACATCCATTTTCCCAGCTCTCCCTCTCTCCTGTCCTCTAGAAAGCATGTCTCTGGGAGGCCGCTTCCTGTTTGTAGAAGAAGGAGAGATTTCCTCAGAGCCGCTGCTCGCTGGACACAGTGTTCTGCCTTCGCACAATCACAGGAACCCAGGGGGCAGCGGAGAGAGGGCCTTTTGCACTCCAAACATTTTGCAGACGCAGATACGCAAGCAACCACAAACTTAATGGACAAAGCAGGGAATGCTTGCTTGCCCCAAAACCAAGCTCTAATGGACCACTCATTCAGATGGGCATATACATGAGGAGATTAAGCCCACTTGTGCATACAAAAGAGCAAGCAACTACTGCATGCACACACACGTCTGTTTTCTGCATTACACTCTCCAGGTCTAATTTACTGCTGGTGCTGTGCAGCGGGGGAAACTATGAGTATTCCAGCTGTCCGACTTCTCCTGGTCGTCAGTTTTGGCCAATAGAACGTTTCTCTTTGCAGACCTTGGTGGCAGGAGTGTCATCATCAAATAAACTGTGAATGGATGTCAACATGATAATTACTCCGTTTAGTAGTCCAAACCACTTTGTCTGCTTCTGTGCGAACTGCTGAAAAATTGGTCAATCTAAGCCTAAACCTGACCAGCGCTCAGAGGCCAAACTCATCTTGAGAAACATCTATTCCCTCCTGAAAAGTCAGGGCCGAAACGTAACTCAATTTAAAAAGTTGAAAGTAAAGACAGCAACTCTTGTCTTGTATAACAGTAGGGTTTCTTTTGGAGGTTACAAAGGATAGAAAGGGGGGGGGGGGGGGCGACTTCTACATGAGGATATGATGCCTTGGGTACCAGAGTACAGTGGGGCATATTACGGAAAAAGCCTAAATAGTGTGAGAGCACACATTTGGGTGTATGACATGACTGCCAATCCAAGAATAACCCTGTCACAAAGAGTAGAATAACCCAGCCTTCATATCTTCTCATTAACTTGCTTTCGCTGCACTTCAGAAGTGGGAACTTTTTTTTCCCCTTTATTTGTTCTTGCATTTTTTGCTTTGGCACACCCCCCGAGCAAGAAAGGAGTGGACTTGACAAGAAGTGCCTCACTCCACTCACTAAAAACCAGCTGCTATGCAAAGAGGAATAAAGATATGGTTGAGAAGAGTGCTGTTGTACTCTGCCCGCATGAAACAGTACGTCTCCTTTGACAAACTCGAATGGCAGTAAGCGTTTGCACACTGTGTCAAGGCACATTTGATTTTGATTGACAAGTGATGCCGAAACACAGCAAGCTTTAATGGGCTCTTCTTTTGTCACATACACCACCAAGATTAAAATAAATTTACTGCAGCAGTTTTGCTGACATAGACAGTTTGTAGAGCAACTTTCGCAAGTTAGTGGACTACGCTACGAATAACTGGTTGTTCCATTCCTTGAGTTGAGTGTTGCTTATTGAACCCATTAAAATGATTACTAAACCTCGAAATATCCCCCTACAAACCAGTTCTGCCGGTTTGTCTGAAGATGAACAACCCTTTCTTCCCAGCCTGTCAGTGGCTTTTTTTTTTCTTTTTTTTGGTACCATCCACTGCTCGATGCACCACCCTACTGCCTGAGGCGCCAAACGCTGTTGACATCTACATTTGTACACCGACAACCACAAAATACAGTCGTGCCTCCACACATCCTCATAAAAAAAAAGATCCCCTGACGTGTCTCACAATGAGACACTACTTTAGGTATACAGTTATACAGGGGACGCCATGTGTCGTCACATAATTGGCATAATGGCCCGAGCTAACAGTTCTACCCTCCCATTGAGCTTCAACACTGAAGCACATTTCAGATTGAAGATAAAAGTGATGCATGAACTGGAGACAGCAGCTCATTAATCTATGTTAGATGTATTAAGTTGGGAGCCTCTTTTTAAGCTGAGCATCTCGTGTTTCACAAATCTTCCTTGTGCTCAAGTATGAGCGCATCACTTTTGCTGTAACCCAGTATAAAGCGACTCATCCACTGATTTAGCACTGCAGGCGTGTCACACTCGGATCCTGTCTGAACTCAGCAGCACCAGGACACGTAAAAGCAGGTATGGCTCTGGCCAGCAAAGCCGCCCCTCACCACCACCCTCCATGTGTCACATAATACACGGTCAAGTTTGCACATTTCAGACTGCGAACTCAGCAGCAATGAAGTTAGCGTTCGATATCCATACTTTCATTCAAAAAATACGTGCCCTCAATCAGAGTAATAATGAGAACAAATGAGTCACGAGCCCTTCAACTTGGTTGTTAGCTAATGAAAGTCTGTCCAGCTTCTCAACCCAGCGACTACCGACAAGATTTTTTCTTCTTTTTTTTTTTTAAATGGTAGCTCATGTGATAACCAGTAAGAAAGTGTGTGTCTGTGAAGGGAATGGTTCAAAGTGAAATTATATCAATTTGTATTGGGCGAAAGACCCAAAGAAAAGCATGTTTGGTACCGTGACAAGCTCCAAAACAAGGCAGACGTCGGTACTTGCCTGCCAACTGTTTGATTGGCGAGTTGCTTCATCCGATTGAATTGCTTCTTCATTGTCGCTCCTTTGCCAGTAAAGTCTTGTGAGGTTACGCTTCGATACCAGGCTTTGGTTTGTCATTAAGTTCACTGCGCCTCTCCCAACTTCCCAAGCCGTCGCTATGACAAGGAAAAACAAGCGAGAGCCATTGAGCTGAAAGCCAATTAAAAATAGTTTGTAGCTTTGCTAGCTCCTGAGCTAGCCTTTCCCAAGTAGAAATTCAACAAAAAAGTTTCCCCCCTGAGGCGACAGCATGATAAACGAACCCCTTTTTGGGGGGAGGGGGGGTATCTACGTACATTAAAGTATTGAAGTAAGCCGCGACTAACTCTCACTAGGTCCGGCGGCTTTTCATGGCTCTCCACCTCGACTGCTGTCTTTACCGTTAGCCGACGAGCTAACGTCGCCGAGCAGGATAATCCGTCGGCGCGTTCTCCACAGAGCAGAGCGGAGAGCCGAGTGCACACACAGCAGCAGCAGCAGCAGCAGCTCACATCTGCCAATGCCAGCACGCACAGAGAGACGCAGGAAGTAACGTTGGAGCCCCGCAGCATCTACCAGCCAGGCAGCAACACCTCCCACTGGACACAAGCAGGAGAAAAACCCGACTCAGTCATGGAAAAACTTCATCACCAAATAAAGTTTAAGGCTTTAAAAAAAAAAAAAAAAAAAAGTATTTACCTGTATCAGTAGAGCTCGAACTAAAGAAAGCACCACCCTGTGTATTAACCAGTGGAAATGGTCGAAAGCTTTCCGCTCCAAGGTCATATTTCGATTGCAGCGACCATCACCTGTTCAGTTTAGTTTAAGCGAATAAAATACACACGTTTGTTCAGCCTATTTTAACATGACACGTGGATGAATAACTGCAATATCTGACTTTCTGATCTCCGAAGTCGGTGTTTTATGGGAAAGAAAAAAAAATGTCTAAATTGTTTGGACGTATTAAATGACAAAACAACTTCATAAAAAGGGTGGGAAAAGAATTTGTACGCTGCTTTACAGTGGCAAGAGGGGTTGATCTTTAGAATAAGTAAAGTCTTTGGGCAGATTGTTTTATGTGAGAAAAAAGAAAGCAAACAAACTCTTCAATCCAATATGAAACTTTTTTATTTTTCTAGGCCTTTCAATATTTGATTTGAATTGATTAATTTTACGGGAAGTATTTGCAGCTCTATGTCTGGGAATGGTGCCCACATGCTCTTTGCCTTGAGGCCATACATCAACCCTCCACGCCAATCAATTAAAGTAAGACACACCAGTAAAGTGGCCGAGAAAAGCTTCTGTGATGAACCAAGCACATTATGATTCTGTTTGACAGAGAGCATTGATCGGAGATAAAGTCGTGCAATTAAGCCGGTTGAGACCAGCTACTTTGATTCTTTGGACTATTACATTAAGTGCAGATGGGTTGTCTCAGTCCATGTGGCTGTTGTTGGTGTGAACATTCATGCATATGCATTAGGATTGTTGCTCTGTGATCAACTGGACGACACATAGCCTCACTGAGCTGAGATATAAAACTGTGCCACAGCTTCTGCAGTGCATATTTTTATTTCTCCTGTGTGGACCTAAAACGTTTCTGTTTCCTCCCCTAATACAAGGATTCAAGGATTTTTATTTGTCATTATATAATGACAAATAAAAATCCTAAAGTTTAAGTAGTAAACAGACTGACTGACTTATGTATATCCCTCATACCCGATTTAAAACACAACTTAATTTCTGAAAAGGGACATTTTTGTCCCCTTTTAAAACGACCTAAAAAAGTCATATGTTAATATTTTTTCCGCTTTTTTTCCCGTAGATCCTTTATTACACTTCAGTTCTGATCATAACTACCAAGTTTTCAATTATTTTCAAAAATGTAACCCTTTAAATACTGGTTTATATGATGTAAACGTAAATTTCTGTAAATAAAAAAAACAACCACAAAAACTGCTATATTTTCAATATATAGAATGCAAAGTGGAATTGTTGAGCGGGGATAATTATGGTCTGGGATATGTCAATGATAAGCAACAACATTGATTTTAAATTTTTTTGCTATGTCTGATTTAAAAAAAACCTCCTTAATTTCTGAAAAGGGACATTTTTGTCCCCTTTTAAAACAACCTAAAAACATCATATATTAATATTTTTTTTCACTTTTTTTCTCATAAATATTTGATTCCACTTCAGTTCTGATCATAACTACCAAGTTTTAAATTATTTTCAAAAATTAACCCTTTAGATGAGTATTTTCAAAATATGGAATGCAAAGTGGATTTATTGAGTAGGGATAATTATGGTCTGGGATATGTCAATAATTAGCAACAACATTGATTTTCGGGGATTTTTATTTTTTTTTGTTATGCCTGATTTAAAAAAAAAAACTCCTTAATTTCTGAAAAGGGCCATTTTTGTCCCCTTCTAAAATGATCCCCAAAATAAGTTAATATTTTTTCCACTTTTTTTTCAGAAATCTTTTCTTCCACTTCAGTTCAATTATTTAAAAAAAATTAACCCTTTAAATACTAGTGTATATGAGGTAAACACCAATTTCTGTTAAAAAAAACACACAAAAACTGCTTTATTTTCAATGTATGCAGTGCAAAGTGAAATATTCTATGGGGGATTATTAGGTCTGGGATATGTCATTGATGAACTACAACATCAGTTTTTACAGCTTTTTAGTTTTTCTGCAATGGTAGTTTACAGAAACGGCTCCCATAGACATCCATTATAATGAATAAAAATATAAATATTATTTTAAAGTATCTAGGGTTAGAGGGCGAGAGATACTTTTAAGTTGAAAAAAAACCCGGAAGTACTGAATGTTTACTTCCGGTCACAGTTACCCATGTATTTCTAGCTCATAGGAGCATGTTATTAGGCCTGGAAATATTATTCCCTTGTCATATATTCGTCCTTTTCTTTCAACTCGTAGTTTCCTCGCATTTCACAAGGCCTCCAGCAGCTCGGCTATGCTCACTGTTTTCCTGCCCCACGTCCCCGCTTGGTTAAATAAATCCACCTGTCATATCAACTAGCTAGCTTGTTAGCTTGCGGCAGCTAACCAGAGTGAAGCCGTTCCGAATTCAATGTTATTTACACGACGTTAAGACTTGGACAATTAATGGCAGCTCGGCAACCCTTTACAGACTCCGATACCGCGGATGAAGCAGTTCGGGCGACCTGTGACGATGCGTCCATCTGCAAAAGGTAAGGACAGAAAATGAATTGGGACTAGCTGCTTGCTTCCGTTGAGCTGCTTGCCAAATTAGTCCAAAATGAAAGAAAAGACGCAGTTTGAAGACTATTTGGTGATAATTGTACAGTCTCAATCCATATCATAAGATGAAGTTTAGTTTTCGAAGTGCCTAAATCTTTCCAATAGCTTCGAACAACTTCGCAGTTGGTGGGTGGTCAGCTGTTTTTGGTTTATTATTAGGTTGTTAGTGAGACATGTATGGATCCTGCAAAACCAAGAATGGAGCAAAAAACTACTGCACAGATCTTTCATTTTAATGTAGCATTTGTTTTTCAGCAAACACTTTATAATTCATGGAGGATTTTAAGCATATATGACACATCCATGACCAGTTTACTAATGTTTTTTTTTTATATAGGTTTGCTACCAGTAAAAGCTACTGGAAAGATCCACATATCCAGTACTTTGTGAGATCTGTAGGAGAGCGTAAAGCCCCTGAAATCAACCGAGGCAAGTTATCCCCATCTCCTTTATAAATCTTTAAAGCATTTTGCTCTTTCCTCTTAAACGGTGCTGGTTTAGCTCAGTGAGAGGAACCATATTTATAAGTCACAGGACTACAGGTAAATGAGTGCATGATTCATAGTGACTCGAATAGTTAAAGTAAAAACCAGTGTAGAATTACACCTAGACAATGTGGATGTTAACGGTTAGTTCTCACCTTTTTCCTCTTTTTGGGTTGGATCCATTCTATACATGTAAGTGAGCACAAAAAGTGAAAGTGTCTCATTAGAATGATGCAAAATTGAGTGGGATTGGATCTGTTAAGTGAGTTGGCTGAAGTGTATTACAACTGAAAGGTGTTTGTGTGCTCGTCTACTACTACCACGAGCAAAAAAATACTGCTTGTCTGAATAATTTTATTAGGAATCTGACAACTCTAGTCATGTTAGTCTCTTTCAGCCGACGTTTTGTATGTACACAGCGGTTGTAAATGAGCCCCCATTGTCTGTTAGCTTATCTTTCACTCCACCTATCGGATTTGACAGGATACTATGCCCGGGTTCAAGGGGTGAACCATCTCCTTGATGCGTTTATAAAGAAAACAGAATGCAACTGTCAAGTTATCAACTTGGGCGCAGGACTGGACTCAACGTTTTGGAGACTTAAGGTTCGCAAACTCGTGGCTCACACTGTCCTGCAAATAATGTGCACGTGCTTTGACTTTTGGTCACCTCTTAATAGACTGGATTACATCAAACTCAGTCTGTTCTGCCCTCAACAGAATAGAAAAAGAGACAATAGGGGATGGATCCTAAGTGTGTGTATGTGTGTATGTAACAGGATGAAAACCTCATGCCACGGAAGTTCTTCGAAGTTGACTTTCCAACTGTTGTCGCCAGAAAAATACACAATATAAAGTAAGAAATCTATGATTATTGGTTTATTTTCCTTTATTTTTTCTTCTTTAATGACGATGTTTCCTCCTCCAGTCCCCTGCCACATACCATTAATGAAACTGAGAGACAGCAAGTTCCTAATAGAGAAATGATCGGTCCATCCTATATGAAGTTGTCTATCTATGAAGAAAACACGAATTTTTGATAATATGCTATTTTCAAATTCATGACCACTAAAATAAAACTCAACTCCTCAGGGTCAAGTAATGACATAAAACACAGAGAGTGTGTCACGTTCTCATTGCCATCTTGCTTTAGAAGTGAAATGTGAGGCAAAGACCTGTAGGGGGAGTCAGAGCACTTTGTGGATCCACTTCTCATTATTACGGCCCATGTGACATACAGAAGAGACAGAAACATTGATGGTGGATTTTTTTAATTTCATATATGTATGCTATCATTATATGTTTGTATGGATGTATACTTTATATGTAGAACATGTGTATGATGTGAGAAATATGTGAAATGCTTCTTCTGCAGTTTTAATTGTGACTTGTAATTGGATTGTGTCCTTTGACCAGGACAAAACCCCCCCTGTCCAAACCCATCATCGAGACGCACTCAACAGACTCCTTACTGCTAGGTACTCACCAGAAGCTACTCCTTTTAACGATCGGCGCATTTGAACGCCAAGCGTTCCTCGTGAAATTACACACAGTCGTCTCAAACATGTCTTTGTTCCCTCAGATGGTCAAAGTCTCGACTCGGATCGTTACTGTATCATTGGAGCGGACCTCAGAGACGTCGCCAACTTGGATGAAAAACTGAAGAAGTTCCAGCTTAACCCCGAGTATGTGTGCTCTAGCATTGGCTTTTTCATTTTTTTGTCCTTAAAATTCCAAAGAATGTGGAAGTTACCTTGAAGTCCGTATTGCTTTTATGGAAGCCACCGGCTGTCAAATTGTTTTCTTTAAAAGTCCAAGAACTGCAGCTTATCTCTGTGTTTTTCCACCGTAAGTCGCTTCAGATAAGACTCACTGTGCAGAGGGCCTGAGTGACAGCAGTGCAGATGCAAAGTCTGCCATCTGGGGCTTGATTTGAGAGGATACCACACCCAGAATGTCTGTTTTGAGTCTGAAAGCCCTCTGAATATGCTCGGTCATGCTTTCGCTAAGGCATTGCCAAATATTTACCAATGTTCGGTGCAAATTTTCTTTCGAGGCTTTGAAAATTTGCCCCCCCGTTATGACATCGAGACGACGTGAAGAAGCAAAAGGCCTAAACCTCATTTTAGACTTCCGTTTCAGAGCGTTCCACACTTGTAAGGTCGCAGCCTCGCTTTTCCCATCGTGTACGTCACGACGGGTGTATTTTGAGCATTATTTTTGCTGTGGAAGGGGTTCTCGCCGAGTGCTTTCTTTTAATGCTGCGGTTCCATGTGCTTTTCTCACTCCAGGTTGCCAACTTTACTCTTGTCAGAGTGTGTGCTGGTCTACATGACGCCATTGCAGTCCTCCAACCTTGTTCACTGGGCAGCAGAGACCTTTCACACAGCCATGTTTATTAACTACGAACAGGTGCTTGTACACTCGATACGCTTAACGGGAAAGAAAGAAAAATCAGCCAAATGAGCATTTCTTACCGTATATACATTTAGAGAATGGAAGTGGTTTCAGTACAGCTTATATTGAAAAAAAGAAATTTGATTATCTGCAGGAAGGGTATTTGAACGTCTAGCACGTACACCTTTCGAGCTGTGTAATATTTTTTACATTTTATTTTTATCCAAACTTTATTTAACCAGGAAAACTCTTATTCAGATTAAAATTCTATTTTTCAAGAGTGTCCTGGTCAAGACGGGCAGCAGCAGCACGTTAAACAGTTTCACACAAACGCACACTAAACTAGATTTCAATACATTAAAATCACAGAATCAGGTCAAAATTCAAATTGCCCATGGGATAAAAGTCAAGTGCCATTTAGTGCATCAGCCAGTTACCAGTTAGTCAGTGTATCTGCAGCCAGATGTGTCCACCTCCAAGTCGCTCAACAACCTCTTAAAAGAGTCCAGCGAAACCAGATCTTGTAAGTTTCAGGTCTTTTTGTAGTTTATTCCAAGTAAATGAAGCCGCAAACCTGAAGGCCTTTTGTTCCTCCAGTTCAGTTCTGACTTTAGGAACAGACGGTAAAAAAAAAAAAAAAAAGGTCCTGAGAACAAAGATAACAGGCGCCTGTGCTCCTCTGACTGATGTAGGCCAGAAGGTAGGATAAATAAATTAGAATATGCCATTGATTAAGTCTCTACGAGCAGGCAAAGAAGACCATCCAACACGAGCATACAGCAAATTATGATGTGTAAGAGATTTAAGATTGGTGATGAACCTCGGAGCTCCATGATACACGGTATCCAGGGACTGTAAGCTCTGAGAGGAGGCGTGCATATACAAGACATCACTGTTGTCCAGCACAGACATGAATGTAGCAGAAACCGGTCGCTTTCTCCATACAAAAGAGTACAAAAGACATGGTAATGGTGTGATGGGTTTGTCTCGAAAGAGCAACATCCTGTGAATATGGTCTGTGCGTGCAGGTGAACATGAGTGATCGATTTGGCCAGGTGATGATCGAGAACCTGCAGCGGCGTCAGTGCACCCTGTCCGGAGCGGAGGCCTGCCAATCTCTCGACTCTCAGGTAACCTCAGCATTAGTTAAACGACACAACGCCTTCGCCGGCTTACAAAAATATGATCTGTGGGCTGCTGGCTTTAATTAAAAAGAAAAAGAATTAAGGATGAATTGAAGCTGCGTTGAACATTAAATCATCTACCGCGTGGTGTGTGCAGAGGGAGCGGTTCCTGAGGACCGGCTGGGAACATGCTAATGCTCTCGATATGATGACGGTCTACAGTATGCTCCCGCAGGACGATGTGGCAAGGTAATGCATGCTTAACATCAACAAGTACCGACTGTGTTAGAGCTCTTTAAAATGATTTATTAGTGCCCATATGTGCTCATGGCATGTGTAATTTAAACATATGTTAAGGTACCGTTAATGCTGAGTAATGTACAGGTTTGGGAGCCACATGTGTTGCCCTCCACCCAACATCTTTCTCAGGGAATCCCTTCCTTATTTCAGCAGACAGCAACAAACCACATTATGCATTTATTATAACAGCATGACTCGGTAGTCAGACAGAGAGTGCCTTGGGAGAATGTTCCAGGTGACATGACTGCAGTACTCGCTGGTTTTTAGTGTCTCCAGCTTGACACGGGACCAACGTGAACTCGCAGTCGGGTATACGCTCTCATTTCCGCAGAATGTTCTGCCATCAGGCCAACAGCTTGCGGCCAAAAAGAGACGAGGCGGCTCGATTTCACCAATTGTAAGGCCGCTCATTCTCAATCCCATTGTCTGGAGTCGGCATCTACATGGAAAATGAAAACATGATAGCCTAGCCGGACTGTCCCAGAAACTGCAGCAAGTTAGGAAGAGAATGACGCTACATGTACCACCCAGAGACTCTTTAACCACCACTGCAAGACAAGCAGGGGCAAGCCTGTTTCTTTATGAAGTGATTCCTGCTCAATTGGCCTCTCGGCGATGTGCAAGATCACGTTTTAAAATGAAATACCGAATCTCTTTCATGCCCTCCAGAATTGAGCGTTTGGAGTTCCTGGATGAGAGGGAACTGCTGCAGCAGCTTCTACAACACTACAGCATCTGCTGGGCCACCAAGGATAAACTCAATCTGGGTAACCATCCACGACATTATTACAGTTTCATGTAGGAAACGATCGCTATGGCACCCGTCCATTCCGGGACGCTCTGCAGCTACAGTGGCGCCACGTCGCCAACCCCTTTATTTGCTTTGTGTTACTCATACGTGTTAAATCTTTCAAATACCCACCCATCTGCACGGTTTGAGTGTCCGCTGCTGTCGTGAGCAAGAACAGGTCATGTTCTGTTTCCACAGGTCTGTCGCAGTTGGCTTTTTGAGCGTGAAACTTCTCCACCCTCGGACATGCTTCGCACAAGAGTTCGCCCAAAATCAACAGCAGGAGGAGATACGGGGAAGGAGACGGCAGGGAAAGAGGAAGCCATCATTCCTCCGCGGAGCTGTCATCTGGGAGCCGTTCCGGTGCGAAAAGCCCCGCCATCAGCAGAACGGGATTTCACGAGCATCCTTTGAAACGCAGTATGAGTTAATGATAAAAACATGATTTTTCACAACACTGGTGCGAGTTTCCAACTGTTAAATGAAACAAGTTACTTTTATGAGTTTGCTCACGGATGTGAGCTCATGTTTTGTCTGAGGCTAAACAACAGAAGTGTTATTTTAAAAAGAAAAAACGCTCGCCCGTGTTGGCAATTAAAGACCGCTTGAAGCTAAAAGGATGTCACGTGTAATGTTTTAGTGTTTTTTCTTGTTGTTGTTTATGTGCCATTTTGAATTAATTTATAGATCAGACTAATCCTCTTATAGAACATACATGCATACGATCACTAGTATCAAATTTCTTGAAGTGCACAACTTGTGTTAACCTGCTAATTCTATTTTTGACCCAAGCAGAGAGAACATGACATATTAGACTGTAATAGATTATGGTTGATGAATGCTGATCGGTGGAGTTGATTAAAAATGTTCTTTTGTGTAAGACCGTGTTGCAGTGTTCATTCATAAACTTAGTTTTGGAACTCGTAGGACAGAGACTCCCAGATCTTTATCTCTATGTGTTTTCTGACATCCACTAATGGTTTTATGAGCTTCTGATTGGTAACAGTCTTGGGAGTATAAACAATTGAAGGAAGGAGGGTAGATGGGGGGGGGGGCTCCTGTGAGAGATAAAATGTGGATGTGCGTAGGTCCTTTCTGCATCATCCTAAAAGTGGCTTAAATACTGTACCTCATTAGGTCGTTCCATGGCCTGCGCAGCTCGCGGTCCACCGGTCATTTGCACACAAGGCAGAGAGCTTCAGAGGCGGTATGTCAGAGGCAGACACTAAGACGGAGGTGCTCAGTGTGACCGAGATGGGAGGGCTGGCAGACAGCCGAGAAAGTGGCAGCAAGAAGGAGAAGAGATGCGTGTTCGAGCTTTACGTGCAGCCTTGCCTGGCTGAGCTGTTTGGGACGGGCCTGTTTGTGTTCGTTGGGTGCGCGTCTGTCATTGGGAACGCTGGAGCAGGCGGTCTCATCCAACCCGCTGTAGCACACGAACTGGCCCTCGGAGTCCTGATCACGGTGTTCGGACAAATTAGGTAATCGACGGTGACGTTCACTTTTCTTTTTAACATGTCATGTGGTTTATCTGACTCCAAAAGGTGTCGCTTTTGCAGTCTTTGAATATTCTGATTTAGGAGTTTTCTTCTTTTTTTTTTTTCTTCTTTGCACTCAACTTTCCCCACGAGTGGAGCAAAACACAACACAGATTTATGGGCTATTTTTAAAGTCATCTTTGTTTTGTGTCCACTGCAGTATAGATGGCTCTCAGGATAAAGAATAGGTCATGTCAACAAAGTTTCAAAGATTTTGTGATTCTTTTCTGTTACTTATTGCTCTGTTTATCCCGTGTCTGACGGTAGGTGCCGTTATCATTTCTTTATAGCCTCATTAGTGTGACACATAGTAAAGTCCATGATGTTTATTGCAGTGGGGGGCACTTTAACCCCGCGGTGTCTCTGAGCGTTTACCTGTGCGGAGGGATGGAGCTGCTTCTGCTGCTGCCTTACGTCCTGGCTCAGACGGCTGGGGGGATGGTTGGTGCTGGTTTGACCAAAGTAAGACACAAGCGCGGGTGTTGTTTCGTGCCCAAAAGCAAAATGAAAAAACCTCTAAGTTTTGGATCAAAGTGTTGGAATTTGAGTTTGGTCTTCATTGATTTAGCAGGTCCGTTTTTTTTTTTAACGTATCTTCTGATTTTCATCATGTAAACACAAAATGGCCCTAGTTAAAAGAAGGGCTTCAGTTGATGTTATCTTTACTCCAGATCTCTACTTACTTGTTTTGTGAATTAAATGGAATCCATTTTCTAACAAATTTGACCGCTTTTAACAGATTTTTTTTCCACGAATCCCTTTCAGAAATTTGACTCATCTCCTACTTTTCTCTAAGGAATGTCATTGTAAATGTTTGACTTCCACTCTCAACATTGTGACCTATCAATTCAAAACCCTGACTCAACAAAGAACAAAATCAAAACTGGACCTTCATGTGCCAGATCTGCTTAACTTGGTTAGGAGAAAATAGCAGGTCACAATTCCAGTCATTTATCACAGAAGTTTAAACTGTCTATTCTACCTGTTCTACTTTTAGGTAATGTACCCCTCTAATGTGTATGCTAGCTCTCTTGGAGGAGCCTTCGACGCAGTCACCATTGATGTTGGTAAAACAACCTTCGCAGAAGTGATGATGACCCTTATCCTCACCACTGTGGTGTGCATGGGGGCCGTCAACAGCCAAACCAGAACGGCGAGGGCTCCTTTCTGCATTGGCCTCACTGTCACGGCCAACATTTTTGCTGGGTGAGCGTTTCATCGGGGGACAAGTGGCGAGGCTTTAGAGTCCAAATATAACCACAATAATTTCATTGTCTTGTGGTCCTCTGAAAGTCCTTTTCATGTTTAACGTGCTTAGTTAGATTGTCTAATTATCCCGCTCAAATTACCCTTAATAAATGTAATCCTTGGGGCTATAAGCTCCCATTTTTTAAAAAATCATTTCCATTTTGTTTTATGCCTGAAAAGCTGCTTCCAGAATAACAAGTGAGCTGGTCACCTGCTTCAGCAGCTGTCATAAAGAGTTAATGTGCTGCTGGTTGTTTCAGATGTTAGATCCGATTCTTTATATTGGAAGCCCAAGAACCAGTTGGAGCAGTCGTAAGTTAAACAAAGTGTTTATTGGAGGTCACAGGTCAAGTATCAGCGCTGGACTCGGAGAGACAGAGTTCTCGCATGAAATCCGTCTGGCCAAGCCCCGAGATCCGGAAACATTTCATATTTATGTTCACCCTTATCACAGAGGTTGTACCTACACTTGACAACGTATCATTGAACACTTACTCATGCTGTGAGCAAGCCATCCACCTTCTTCGTCATGTTCTTTGGATGTGATAAGCGATGTGTGTGTGTGTGCGTGTTGTTTCAGGCGTGCATCTACTGTACCAGACCTATCTGTCCTAATAGAGACGCTTTATCTGACCCAGTTATTTTATCCCGCTACGTCATCTTAAAGTGTTGGACATACATTTGCGTTGTATGAGCAGAGTGTACCGTACAAACTAGGAAAATAGATTATCTAGAGAACTACAGAATATGAATACATAAAGTCTAAGAATAAAGCCAATTTATAACACAGAGGAGCGGTGTCTGGAGCCTGTATGAACCCTGCCAGAGCCTTTGGTCCAGCAGTAGCTGCCAACCACTGGAACCACCATTGGGTCTACTGGGTTGGACCCACCTGTGGTGCACTGCTCACTTTCAGCTTCGTCAGGTAGCATATATATTTCAGAAGGGCACAGCACTTAAAGGGATAGTTCGCCTCTTTTGACATGAAGCTGTATGACATCCCATATTAGCAAAATCATTTATGAACATTTTCTTACCCCCTGCTGCGTCCTGTGTTGACGAAAGTAGTCCGGCTAGTTGGCTGGGGCTTAAAAAATAAAGCGTTTTGCTTCTCAAAACAATACGCGTTCCAAAGAGTAATACATTTGCATCACAAAATCGTTCTCCAGGAAAAAGTCAGACCTCACAATCGCTTGGCTTTATTTTCTCTCTAGCTTTGTATCACTGCGTGCTGTGTAAACTGTGCAGCCCGAAGAGCAGACCGAGCAGTAAACACGTAACAGGCGCGGCTATCGCTAGGTGGCTGCACGCATTGATATGAATTGAGAGAAAAATAGCACCAAGCGATTGTGTGGTCTGACTTTTTCCTGGACAAAGATTTTGTGATGCAAATGTATTACTCTTTTGAACACATATTTTGAGAAGCAAAACGCTTTATTTTTTAAGCCCCAGCCAACTAGCCAAACGTTCCAGTTCGTCAACGCCAAAACTCGGCTGGAACTCGGCTCACAGGACGCAGCAGGGGGTAAGTCACTGTTCATAAATGATATTGCTAATATGAGATATCATATAGCTTCATGTCAAAAGAGGCGAACTATCCCTTTAAGAGATTCCATCTTTTATTTGAGGTGTGATAAAATGTTCAATTGTTCAAGTTGGATATGAGAAAGGAACTGGTGTTGAACCCCATATCGTACCTGTTAATAATTGTGGCTGCAAATGAGCAGTAATAATGTTGTAACGTGGTACTTTCACTTCCTGACAGTGGAATCAGATGGCAACTAAAGCCGAAGGCATGTCAGAGGAGAAAAAGAAATAATTAGGCAGAGCCAAAGAAGAAGAAATTTTCAGTAGAATAGCAGTGAAAACGCAAACAAATAATAGAGATTGCTTTTGTCAAATTCAGAAGACCCACATAATTCTGAAAGGTCAGTCATGTGGCTATCTTAAGCAGACAGACGTGCAAAGAGATAAGGGGCTGGCCTTAGAGTGTATAAAATGTTTGAAAAGTGTGGGGTCACCTCAGTGAAAAAAAAAAAAAAAGTTTTCAATGAGTTTATGGTTTCACTCACTAGTTTCGAGTTCTTCTCAATGCACCGAGATAACTAACGAGTAATTCATGATCCCGTTTAGAGCTAATCAGACAAAGGCCATCTCTAACAAGTATCTACCACTGCAACAACTCAATTTTGATAGAGGGAAACAGCACGATCTCGTGTCAAAGCGTTTAACTAGCACGCCACTCTGAGAACTTTTTGCTGGCCATTAATATGGATTTTAAGCTTTTTCCTTATCATTTTACGCAATTAAAATAGCATGCCAAATGGTAAGGGTACAGAACAAAGCAGGGTGGCATGAAACGACATCCAAAAATACAAAATCACTATTGCTCAGCTTTCAGTTGTTCTAAGAGTCAGCTTTTTTTGGGTTTTTTTACGACAAATACTTTGTGTTTTGAGCTTGTTTTTGTTCGCCAAAGTTAGCATGAGTTGCAAAACATTTTGCTAAACAAGCTAAGTCAGCAAGTCAAAATGTGGTTTGATAACCAAACCACATTTTCCTTTTTTTAAATTTTTTTCTCAGCATCAGATACTCCATTTTAGACAAAGTCACACTAGGTGACTCCTCCCTAAGAAACACACCAACTCAACAGGCCAAGGCAGCTTCAGATACTAAGTGTAAACTGACAAAGACAAAAGCAAAGTGTGCTTAAAATCAGATTGGATGGGTGTTGCAGGGCAAGTCGCATGAAACCAGCATTCTCACTAGTTATGTGCGGGAATATTGGTTTTATTTATTTGTTCATGTGTTTTTGCTTTGCTCTTGGTTAGGCCCTATATCTACTGAAGTGTTTTCGGAATGTTAACCCTACATGTCAAACAAATAACCTTCATCCTCATCAGTTCCTTCCACGTAGGTCACATTTCATAGCGCGCTCATTAATAGACACACATTTCCTTTTTAGATTCTCAGGTGTGAGACAGATTTTAAATTTAGTTTTAGATCAAGGTTAAGATTAGGATTAAACTCGAATTAAGATAATGGAATGCAGCTGTGTCACGTAGAGAAGTAGGTGTGTCATCTTCTAACAGGGGTGGATTGTGTGGTCTGTGTGACTGCAGATAGACTCTAGTAGCTCCACCCTCTTATCCAAACATAGACTTTCTTCACAGCTGACCCAATGTCAGCTGTGAAGAACACAAAGCAGGAGAAGCACAAATGAAAATAAGGACAGCTTAGTCCCAGTAAGTCACAATACTCGATCTCCATGGTTGCATCACAGGATCTCCCATGAGTGAAGCGTAGCCATAATTAAAACTTCTTAGCCGTGACAAAAATGTGTGCTCAATTCTTGTTCCAAAAAACAAGATGTTGGCAGCCAAAATGCAAAATGTCCAAACAATAGTCAACAAGCAAGTATCTATGTCCACAGACAGATCTTTTACGCAATTCATGAAGGTTGGCTCGATGCTTGCAACAAACGGGCAATATTTGGGTCTTTGAGTCTCTGTAGTCCTTCAGCTTTTTTTGTTTTTCTTTCCATCTAATTTTAATTGTAATGAGCTGCTGCTGAAGCCCAGGAAGGAACCCTTATGCCCATGCCAGTACCTTACTGTTCTCCTTGTTCTTAAAGAAATGTTGAATCTCGATGAGTGTTGTTGGGAAGGATGAGTAATGAGACATTATTGCTCTTTTGCAGGTTGTTGCTTGGTGACCAGAAGACTCGAGTGGTGCTTAAATGAAGGTTTCTTCTAAGGGTAGGACAAGAGAGAACATCCCTCCGAATGTGATCATTTTTTTTTACCATGGATGTGGATGTTTGCGCATCGGTTATGAAATGTGTACATTTCTTTGAAAAATTGGCCTCTGATGAGACATTGTGTTGCCTCTTTATCAATGGCATATTTGTATCTCTTAAAAGGATTTAGTAAATTACTTTATGACATGGCTGGGATTGAGTAACCATTCCTAACTTGGAGTTGTTACATGTTCAATGGCAGCTGGAAAAAGACAAAAGATCTTTTAGAATAAACTCTATATACACCATTACTAACAAATGATCACTGGCTGTGTTATTTTTCTCTCTACTAGTCTTTTGATGTGTAGACCATGAGAATTGAAAGAGGGTTTAGTTGCTTCTTACACCTCGTGGAACTGCAATCGAAAATACTATAATGGTGCCAAAAGGCTTCACATTTAAGTTAAAAAGTTTGTTCTGAAGAAGTTCTAATGATAGAAACAAAATGTAGTCCCGGAGGAGGAATTTCTTCAATTCTTCACTCGCGTAAAAGCCTTAAAATGTCAGTGTCAAAAGAATGTGAACCTCTTGGATGAGTTGTTATTCGAGGGGAAATTGGAGTCAGGTGTTTTCAGTCAGTGGTATGACGATCAGGTGTGAGCGATGTTTTACTTAATTAACAGAGATCTGGGAAAGTGAGCGTCACAGCAAATGATTTTTGGAAGTGTATCACGGCATGAACAAAAGAGATTCCAGAGGAGCTTTTTTTTTTTGCGATGCTCTTCAGGCTGGTAAAGGCCGTAAATCCGTCTCCAAAGAGTTCGGACTCCACCAAAACATGGTTCAAGGCCTCAGTCACCCGTCCCCGGTGGTTGACCAACTAAGATCACTTTAAACGGAAGGTGTGCGATAGTCTGCTGAATCACATGGGAACACAAAATAACTTCTGAGCAACTAGATGCCGCCCTCAATATTGGCAAATGTTAATGGTCCTTACTCCATCATTAGGATACTAAACAACAATGCAATGCATCTCAGTGCTGTGAAGAGAAAGCATCTGCTCTTTGAAAAGAAACATTTTCTGACCAGGCAAACTAATGTTAGCAAAACCAGCTGATAGCAATATAATGTAATATTTATAATATAAATATAATGCTCTGTTTTGCCTATACACGGATCACAATAAAGACCACAATGAAAAGTTCAAAGACAGATGTTGGACAGGACTACTACATGTGAGTGATCAATTTAAAGAGATGCAAACTGACTGAAGTGCCAATAAACAGTTTATTATAGATCTGTGTACTGTCAGAGGCTGATATTGAGCAAAGTGGAAGTACGAAATATACGTGTAAAGGTGTCTCAAAGTCATATTAAAGTACAAACTTTGCTAAATGCACCAATATGGTTTAGTTTACCATGTAAAAGAACACAGCATGAAATGATCTAAAGTTCACTGAAAAACCCTGACATGGCAGAATGCGCTAAGACACTGACCCCTGTGAAGTTTTGCTTCAGGTCTATCTTATCTATATAGGCTAACATCAGTTAGTTTTAGACTGGCCTCTGCAACAAAATAAAGCAGAGACGACGATTATTGGGAGTAAATAAGATTTTAACCCCTGGGGTGGATATCTGATCCCACTAACTGTGGTCGACCCTAAACTGCTTAAGCCCTGCCTTGAATTTTATCGCCCCTTTTTGAGAAAGGTAATGTTGAAGGGTCCTTCTTTGAAGACAAACAAAGTTGGACCAGTGTCAAATACCTTAAGATTAAGACACGTTGGGCGGAGATTGTTCACTATCCTTCACCTTTGTCACGCCCATGGACTCATTTTTTAGTTTTCATGTTCTAGGTTATGCTTTTGTTGTCAGTCCATGTTTAGTTTTGCCTTAGTTTCCCTTCACTCTGTTCCTTAAGTTCATTCACTTCACCTGTGTTTTTTCCTCAGCTGCACTCACTCCCCAATCACTCCCAGCCCTCTATTTAGTTTCCTGCCTCCCCTGTCGTTTTGTCGGATTGTTGTTTGTTACCTGTCTTGACCTGATTCCCTCTTCCCATGATTACCACGTTTTCCAAGTTAAGTATTTATTTATTCCTTGCCATGTCAAGTATTTTCGTTTGTTCCTTATAGCTACGTTTTTCTCCGGCTCAGCCGCGCCTTTGGTTTGCACTTTGTTTCTTTGTTTAATAAATCAACCCCTTTTTTGAAAGTCCGCACCCGTGTCCTCCCTTCCCTCCTGACCAAACCTGACAGAACAATCCGACCAATATGGACGCGGCGGACTCCGACCGGTTCTGGGACCTCTATACGGACCTGTGGCGAAGCATTGACCAGGACTCCGCGTTTGCCAGGCTGCGAGCGGCTGCGGAGCTCCTGGTCTTCCTTTCGGCGAAGCGGGGGCTCCGGGAGTGGAACCACCTCCTGGAGGGTGTATGGAACCACGCCGGGACCGTGCAGCGCGATGCCTCGCTGGACGTTTTTGGCTTGGAGCCGCACGAGGTAATTGAGCTGTACGGCGACTCTCCCTCCTCAGATTCCCAGGACCCGCACCCCCCGGACCCAGCAGCCACAGCCACAGTGTCCAGCAACCCACTAGTCCCAGAGCCGGCCCCGGCCGTTCCCGAGCTGGCCCCGGCCGTTCCCGAGCTGGCCCCGACCCCGGCCGTTCCAGAGCTGTCCCCGGCCCCGGCAGTTCCAGAGCTGTCCCCGGCCGTTCCAGGGCTGTCCCCGGCCCCGGCCGTTCCAGAGCTGTCCCCGGCCGTCCCAGAGCTGTCCCCGGCCGTCCCAGAGCTGGCCCCGGCCCCGGCCGTTCCAGAGCTGTCCCCGGCCGTTCCAGGGCTGTCCCAGGGCTGTCCCCGGCCGTCCCAGAGCTGCCCCCGGCCGTTCCAGAGCTGCCCCCGGCCGTTCCAGAGCTGCCCCCGGCCGTTCCAGAGCTGCCCCCGGCCGTTCCAGAGCTGGCCCCGGCCGTCCCAGAGCTGGCCCCGGCCCCGGCCGTCCCAGGGCTGTCCCCGGCCGTCCCAGAGCTGTCCCCGGCCCCGGCCATCCCAGGGCTGTCCCCGGCCGTCCCAGAGCTGTCCCCGGCCGTCCCAGAGCTGTCCCCGGCTGTTCCAGGGCTGTCCCCGGCCCCGGCTGTTCCAGAGCTGTCCCCAGCCGTTCCAGGGCTGTCCCCGGCCGTTCCAGAGCTGTCCCCGGCCGTTCCAGGGCTGTCCCCGGCCGTTCCAGAGCTGGCCCCGGCCCCGGCCGTTCCAGAGCTGTCCCCGGCCGTTCCAGGGCTGTCCCCGGCCCCGGCCGTTCCAGGGCTGTCCCCGGCCCCGGCCGTTCCAGAGCTGTCCCCGGCCCCGGCCGTTCCAGGGCTGGCCCCGGCCCCAGCCATTCCAGAGCTGGCCCCAGCTATAGAGGCCTCCGGGCCTGACCCCGAATCTGACCAAGAGGCTACAGGGGCCGACGAAGCCTCGGAGCCCATGGGACCCCGACCCATGGACTCGCCTCTTTGGGTCCCTCCCTCCCACCCCCAGACTTTGGGGATGTCTGGGATCCATCCCTTGAAGGGGGGGCTCCCCCCCCCGCCGGATGTCCGGCCGACCGATGGACAGTCCCCGGCTCCCCCTGCCGCCACGCAGATGGAAGTCTGGGTGCCAACCAGACCACCGCCTGCTGCCACGTCATCGGGGGTCCGGGCGTCCGCTGGGCGGTCTCCTGCCGCCACGCAGAGGGAAGTCTAGGTGCCAACCAGACCACCGCCTGCTGCCACCGCGCCAACGGAAGTCTGGGTGCCAACCAGACCACCGCCTGCTGCCACCGCGCCAACGGAAGTCTGTGGGCCAACCAGACCACCGCCGGTTCCTGCCTCGCCGTCTGCAGTCTGGGCGTCCGCCAGACCACCGCCTGTTCCTGCTATGCCGTCTGCGGTCTGGGCGTCCGCCAGACCACTGCCTGTTCCTGCTATGCCGTCTCAGGTCTGGGCGTCCGCCAGACCACTGCCTGTTCCTGCTATGCCGTCTCCGGTCTGGGCGTCCGCCAGACCACTGCCTGTTCCTGCTATGCCGTCTCCGGTCTGGGCGTCCGCCAGACCAGCGCCTCCTGCTGCCCAAAGCCGGTACCACATGGCCGTCTTTGGTCTCCCGCCTGGCCGGCTTCGAGCCCCGCCCTCCCACCCTTGGACTGTTGTGGGGTGTCTGGGATCCACCCCTTGAGGGGGGGGCTCTGTCACGCCCATGGACTCATTTTTTAGTTTTCATGTTCTAGGTTATGCTTTTGTTGTCAGTCCATGTTTAGTTTTGCCTTAGTTTCCCTTCACTCTGTTCCTTAAGTTCATTCACTTCACCTGTGTTTTTTCCTCAGCTGCACTCACTCCCAGCCCTCTATTTAGTTTCCTGCCTCCCCTGTCGTTTTCTCGGATTGTTGTTTGTTACCTGTCTTGACCTGATTCCCTCTTCCCATGATTACCACGTTTTCCAAGTTAAGTATTTATTTATTCCTTGCCATGTCAAGTATTTTCGTTTGTTCCTTATAGCTACGTTTTTCTCCGGCTCAGCCGCACCTTTGGTTTGCACTTTGTTTCTTTGTTTAATAAATCAACCCCTTTTTTGAAAGTCCGCACCCGTGTCCTCCCTTCCCTCCTGACCAAACCTGACAACCTTGAGTGTTTTATGAGCAGTGGGTTCAGTGTGCCAACAGTGACGATAAAAACCACAACACCTTGCAGTTCCCTTGACTCACTCAGCAGACTCATTCAGGTATACGTGCAGGAAGTGGAAGCATCGGAGGCTGAGTGACCTGCAGGCAAAAGTAAGACGAAAAAGTGGCAACCATGGGTGTAGAGAAAATGGAAATGGAAGACGTGGATTCTGCTCTTATGAAAAGGGGGGAGAAACCACCGATGTCCAAGCCTCGCAACAAATATGAGAGATTATACCAACCATGCCTGGCTGAAATTGTCGGGACCATGTTTTTTGTTTTCATTGGCTGCGTGTCAGTCATTGAGAACGTGCCAGCGGGTGGACGGCTGCAGCCAGCCCTGGTGCACGGGCTGGCTGTGGCAGTGATGGTGGCTGTCATGGACAACATTAGGTAACTGTTTTTGCTTTATGTGTTTTACATGCGTTTTAAGGAGTTAGGATTGAGAAATCAATCATATGCTCTTAACTTGTCTTTGCTGCTCCTTGAAGTGGTGCCCATTTCAACCCTCCCTTCACTATTGCCATCTACTTGTGTGGAGGCATAGAGCTGATGATGGTAGGTCCCTACCTTGTCAGCCAGCTGATTGGAGGAGTGCTTGGAGCTGGAATGGCCAAGGTCAGCTAAATCCAAGCAACCCAAACAATATATTCTAAGGGGATGGATGTTTGAGTTCTCTTATTCGCAGCAAAATCCGCAAGAGGAATAAAACTTTCCCACTTTACCCACCCACGTTTCACAGCTGATGACCCCTGTCGAACGCTACAACAACGCGACCGGAGCAGCATTTGATATCCTCAAGTCAGAGAGCCAGCTGTACAGGGCCATCTTCGGTGAGGTGGCCATGACCTGCCTGGTGACCATGGTGGTGCTGCTGGTGGCGGTCAACGACAAGACGAAAAACCCACTCGCCCCGTTTCTGGTGGGCTGCACCGTCATCATCAACATCTTGGCAGGGTGAGATAAAAGGCTGGTGATCATGGCAGGCAACGCAGCAGGCCACGTGTCAGCTGTTTATTGTGTACGATATCACCTGCGTTAAACATTTACACCAAATGTGACGTAGTTGTGGCTGCCTTACCATGACGCACATGGTAACAAAATACTTATCATAGAATGACAGATGGAATGTGGACACTTTAAAAGTACAGACAGTCGGATATAGGTAAAACCACAAGTTGATGAGGAAGTGTGAAGATATAGTTGTCTCTTTAAAACATCTACTGTCTTATGCCTCTTGCATTTTCCCTTGCAATGTGATTCATGGCTTTTCTGTGCTTGTAAAAGGAGTGTAACGTTACAAAAAGCCCAAAGTCCTCATCAGCCTGATACCTGATGACTTATGTCCCCACATAACACAGAAAAGGTGTATTTCAACAGGCAAGCAGTATATCCACCATCTCACAATGATAAAGTGTAGATTTCATAATCAATAGTGCACCAAAGTGTGGAGGACAGAGACTGCTGCCGTGATACCACTCACTGGTTTATGGTCCGCTGATTTGAAGCCCCGACTTTGACAGCAGTTAGTATTTACTGTGTGAGGAATTGTAGCTTTTTTGAATGAAAGTCAGAGGTCTTCAGAAGTGGTTTGGAGTCAGCCCCCCCCGGTAACTGTTATTCACTTGGATCTCTGTCCTTTCCACAGCAGAACAAAGCTAAAGGATAAACAACATGACCAACACAACCAAGAGCAGCCCATGGCTCACATATCTATGAGAATGGCTCAGACACTTTCACCTGCACAGCTAATAGCTGGACGAATAACAGCTAACCATCATAAAGGGATCAATTAATTTAATCCCTTTTTTATTTTATTTTTTTATATATATCTATAGTAAAAACCTTTTCCTTTTCTTTTTGTGGGTGCAGGGGGGACATCTCAGGGTGCTGTCTGAATCCTGCTCGGGCTTTCGGTCCGGCTGTGATGACCAACTACTGGACCTACCACTGGGTGTACTGGGTGGGGCCCATTGGAGGAGGTCTGCTGGCCGCTGCTTTGCTCAGGTAAGAGAATCCGTCCCATTGATTGGTTGGCACCAGTGACGATAACCTGTACTTGTCTCACTGCGGCTTTTTCCTGTTTCAGGCTCATCCTAGGAGATAATAAGTTACGAGTAGTTATGAGGTCGTAACAGCGTTTACTGTGAGTTTACCGTCATTGTAAAAAATAATTAAATAATTATAAGTAGCCTACATACTTTTGGATCTTATAATGATGTCTGTGTTCTGTCTGATGTATGTCAGCTTGTGTAATAGGAGGATTGTTTTCAATGTGAAATAAAAAAAAAAAGAAAAACTGCCAACTCTTCCCACCACATTCTTTCATCCTTTAAATACCATAAAGATGTATTATCACATATTATCACAGCCAACAGCAACAGAAAAAAAGACAATTGCACAATAGGTTTTGGGCAGCGTACAATTTTTATTTTTTTTTGTGCAAAATCTTTTATTTATTTATCCACGAATTAAAATGTGTCACACTGCCTCCCCCTCCACGGACCCCTCAGCGGTATCTCTCGGACAGAGCCAGAGCCACGGCGGCCAGGAATTTGTCGAAGGCCACATGGGCCTCTGGGGTGAAGTCTTTGGGGAACATGGAGGCGATCACCACCTGAATGCATTGCGCCAGGATCTGCGGACAGAGAGGACACGTTTATGGCTACAAGGTTTAGCACTGTCAAATAGACGATCTGAAAAGGGGAATCCAATATGGAAACCCCTTGCGCACAAATTAATCGACTACCACACCGTGATTTCTGTCTGCATCTGGCATCATAATGGGCACCAGTCCGTGACTCCTGTCTTACCTTAAAGTTGGCCGGGTCCACCCTCATCTGGAAGGCGTGCTTCTCACTGAGTTCCAGCAAGCCTTTAGTCAGGTCGTCAATCTTGGCCACGGCCTGAGCGACTCCTGTCATAATGACCTTGCCGTGTTTCTTCACGGGAGCAGAGCCGTAGCCAATTTCTGGCCAGTGGGCGAAGTAGGTCTTAGTTTGGGGGTAAACGACGATCATCCTGCGGAGAAGGAGAGGATGTTGGAATACCCGATTGTTGTGAGAGGCAGAAGGGGATTCTAAGTGAGCCACGAGCATACGTTTAAAGGGATAAAATAATGAACACCTTTAGATTGATATAATTTGACAAATTAGATTCTGTGAGAGAGGGTGTCCGGGCTCCAGTGGCGCAATCGGTCAGCGCGCGGTACTTATAAGACAGTGACCTGCAGAGCAATGCCGAGGTTGTGAGTTCAAGCCTCACCTGGAGCCCTGTGACGTTTTACAGTGTCACTTGGGCGTCTGAATAGAAATCTAATGGGATTGTCCTGTTTGTGTGGTCTCAAAAGAAAAAAAAAAAAAACAATTGAAATACGTTGCGATTTTCCATCATCAATGTTCACTCCGTTCCGGTGCCTAATAAGTTTACTTTCACCTTTTTTTTTTTTTTCTGGAAGCGATTTACTTTAATGTTCTTACGAACTGCCTAACAAATAAAGTTCGCTATCAAAGCAAAAAAGAAAGTAAGCAAACTCTCCAAATTGATGTAACGTGCTCAGACGGGAGCCGAGATTTGTGGACATCAGCAAGAGACCTCGCGTCTCATGAAACTGTCTCTGACGTTACTAATGTCAAATATGTGTAAACCCGACACTCACCTGCCCAGAGCATCCGCCCCAATAGCATCGGCTGACTTGGCGACCTTGGCCCAAAGCGCCTTGACCGCATCCCTGTCCTTCTCTGTCAAACTCATGTCTGCTCACTTCTGTCTCTTTCTCTACCTGAATCAGATGGTGATTCCAGGTTACTCTGGCGTCCTTCTTAAATTCAGTTGGCCCAAATGTCACACCCACGGGAACTTGTGCCAAGCCGCGTCCATTGACGCAGATAGGACCATTCGAACTCCCCTGATAGAAACTTCGGTGGCCTGATGCCAGCGCCAGAGACTCTATCGGCTGGCCACATCACGGGCGTCAGTTGGCACGAATATGACCATTTACATATCTAGGACGCATGAAGCCACACTCTGGCTCTCTGGAGGGCCACGAAGGGTTAAGGCAGAAGCTCTGGGTCCACCGATGGGCTCAAGGACACCCCATAGGTCACAGCAGGTCACAGGTGTAGAATCTATGGAGCAAGCGGGCGCAAATGGGTGCAGCATAACCTGCCAGAAGAAAGTGATCAAATTTTCAAGGAATTGATTACAAGCACATACACTGAAGTCAAACAAGTTTAAGACTTAATTTCAAACTATTCCGTTTTTTGTGACGTGCTCCCTTCATTATGTCTTCCTGGGACAGAAACTCACACTTTGTTTGGACTTTGTTATGGATTGTTATGGATTTTAAAAACTTTTTGTTGAAAATTGTTATGGATTTTAATGCTTGGACAGGTGCTGGTTGGCCTATACTACTGCCAAGATCTACATTTTCACACAATGCAGGTTGATCAGAGTTAGAATCTCGTGTTACTTTTGTTTGCAGTTTACAAAAAAAGTGTGTGTGTGTGTGTGTGAGGGGGCACGAACACATTATTTTATATTCGATAAAACAAATGCATTCCCCTTTTTATGTCATCATGAAAACAGAGATAATATGAGTCATCTAAGAAAAGCTGTGAAGAAGTAGTCATGTGTGCCAACAACTCTGAAATCCGTCTGCGATTTATCAGTGATTGCATTTTTTTAATTTGGCAATTATTTTTTGGCCGCCGTCATCATTTTATTTCCTATCAGGGGGAGAAAATAGCGCCGAAGGCCTTTATCGCGCAGCTCAAGTATTTGCTTAATCAAAACGCCTGTAGATTTGGGAGAGCTAGGGGAGGGGGGGCTCTGGGTGGAGGGGGCGCTGCTGCAGATAACACCAGTGTGGTTATGCAGATAACACTTTCGAGCTGCACGAAACACTCTCGAGCTACTTGGGAGAAATGCAAAACTATGTGCACTGGCCGATATTTCAAAACGAAGTGAAATGAGATTCAATAAAGATGGTTGTCTTCGGATTTATTCATTATAAAAAACATTTTTTTTAATTTTCACATTGTAACGCTTATTAAACTTAATAAGTTGAAAACGGGAAATGAGTTGTTTTTCACTTTTCAGATTTGGAAGTCGACCCGAAATGCACACAACCCGCGTCCATTTCTCTCAGGGTTTCTCCCTTTCATATCTTTATTTGTGGTATTAAGAAGTGGATTTGTGCCAGGTCTTCGCCAAATGACGCTTTATACGCTGTTAATTGACAGTAACGACAAACAAGCAACAGACTTCAGTTCTGCAGCTCAAGATCCTTTACTTGTCCTGCGCGCTGCAAAATGCCCTTTAAAGGCATGTTGACAGCAGCTTCAGCTTAAAGAAAAAAGAAAAAAAATATTTAAATGGCCACATCAACATTATCCGTCTACAATATTTGATAGGCTGCATTTAAATTAAGTGAAATTGGGGATTCGTTTCGCAAGAAAAAACACCCGAATATATATGTATTTATACACACACACACACACATATATATATATATATATATATATATATATATATATATATATATATATATATATATATATATAGCCTACAGTATATAATAGAAAAGAATATAATATACAGGTGCTGCATATATGTATAGCCTATAGGTTATATTCTATATATATGTATTTCATAAATATACATAGGCGCATATATGTTGTCATTGATATGTAAAACTATTACAACAATATTAAAACATGCCGTGGCAGCAACTTCTGGAGAAGTCCGCTGTTTATCTTGAGCGCATCATCTCCAGCCTATCATCTCCTTTCACCTTCAGGGCGTGGGGAACTGCGAGACATTTAAATAGACCGCGGTCACCGTGAAGCAGTATTCAGTCTTTTCTCTTTCAAGCCTGAACCAAAGAAAAACCTAAAGCCACCATGGTTGCCTGGTCTGAACAAGAGCGCAGCATCATCACCAGCATCTTCTCCAGCCTGGACTATGATGATGTAGGCCCCAAGGCTCTCTGCAGGTAACAGAACGCGGGCTGCGGGAGAGTCATCCGTCCTCCTCCCTCCAAACCTCCTTTCTGCTCATTCGCATCCCTCTTAACCATTCTTCTTCCCTCGCAGGTGTCTGATCGTTTACCCCTGGACTCAGAGGTATTTCGGCGGCTTCGGAAACCTCTACAATGCTGAGGCCATCAAGACCAACCCCAACATCGCGGCCCACGGAATCAAGGTGCTGCACGGTCTGGACCGCGCTGTGAAGAACATGGACGACATCAAGGGCACCTACGCCGAGCTCAGCGTCCTGCACTCCGAGAAGCTGCACGTGGACCCCGACAACTTCAAGGTATAGAATTATTCCTCCTTCACTTTGTGGTCACTTTGTGGTTAGTTTATAAAAAGACAAAGGCAAATGAAACGTATCTTTTCTTTCCTCCGCACAGCTGTTGGCTGACTGCCTGACCATCGTCATTGCCGCTAAGATGGGCGCTGGATTCAGCCCACAGATTCAGGCTACCTTCCAAAAGTTCCTGGCAGTGGTGGTGTCCGCTCTGGGAAGGCAGTACCACTAAACCCGGCAGCCTCTGCAGCTGGAGAGGACACAAAACGCCTCTTCACATGTGTTATGTGTCTCCTCTAAAAATGAATAAAGTCCCACCAAAGCAAAGTCCTGCTGTTGTCCCTATTTTTCGGTTTGTTTTTGCGTTTTTAAAAAGAAATGATTGTTTTTATTCCCTGCCTCCCAAAGAGCTATAATAGGCGGAGAGTTCAGTGACGATGGGGCAAAATGTCAAACCCTTGATAAGAGACCGATGCACTGAAAAGTGAACATTTTCAAGACAAACACACGATGCACTGAGTCAGCCGCAGCTGTCTGCTCTCTTAAGATCAAACGAGAACTAGGAGGTAGGTGAGACTTTTGAGCTCTTTTTTTAAATTTTTTTTTATATCTATACGACTCTTGAAAACACCTCTGTTATCTGGGACCGCAGCTCCAGAGACAGATAAGAGCCTCGAAGCCTCCGACAACTCGCTTTCACGAGAGACATTCAAAACCCACAAAGGAACAGCTGATTGCTGAAGGGAGCGAGAGGAAACAGCACTCACTCAGTGACATCATTTCAGGCCGAAAACAAAAACAAACCGAGAAACATAAACTGGGTCATCATCTACTGCAGATGCCCTTTTAAGAATAGATTTAATTCACCTCAGTTGAGGATATATCAGTAACTAACACATTATTTGGATGATCGGCCGTTATTTGGCAGCTCTCCTGGGATTGTTTTGCAAAGCAAAAGACCAGTAAAATATGTGGAATGAGTTGACTTGACTGGTGCTAAACAAACAAACAAACAAACAAAAAAAAAAAAATACTACTGAACAACAGCTGGGAGCAAAACACAGCTGCACTTGTTTTGACAAGAACACCCCACCCAGTTCACTCCAGCCACAACAGATGCAGGAGGCCTTTTCTCATTCATCTTCATACTCGGACGAGTTGAAAATGTGCAGCCGCCTGTCGAATCCAGCAGGTGCCCCCACTTTCATGTCTCACGAGACTCCTCCATGAGGTGTTTGTTTGTCTCGTTTGTCTTTGGCTGTCTGAGAAATGTGAAGGCAGTTTGATCCGCAGAGGAGCGTCTCATTCGGTCATGTCCATGATCGCTTCTGCATTCCAGTTTTTTTCACTTACATCGACTCGTGTCATGGTAAAAAAATCGCGTCATCGGGAAATTCAAACAAATCTGTGTTTTAAGGTCAAATTTACTCTTCAAACAATTCAAAACAGATCCAAACTTTTTTTGAGGAAGAGAAAAGCATTCCCCGGGACGCGTTTCAGGACCATGGAAAGCTCTTGATTTAGAACAAATGGGCTTTGGATTTGGGGTGATCACTCGCTTACCAAAGCATACTCCTTCAGAGACAGCTCAGAAATTCAGCACCACAGACAGCTCCACATTCAGTGCCGTTTGGACAGGACTATCGGCTCAACCCAGCATTTATTACAAATTAGGGTAATCCAGCACCGGGCAGGGCACTTCCTCAAGCAATCTTTATCACACTACAATCAGTTAAAGCAGACCTCATCTCTAAGAGTATAAGATTTAAAACATCAGGTGGCAATAGAAAAAATCCTGTCGTACCCACCGGAGCTCAAAAATAGATAAACCCCAACTCATCGTTGATTCAACAAAAAAAATAATAAGCCAACCTGCAGAAGCAGTGTGGGGAAAACAGAGACGCTATTTTCTCTCCCTTCGTATCTCTGCGGGCTGTGTAAACTGTGCAGACCGAAGTGCAAACCGAACAGTCCCCTGCTTCCGAGCAGTAAACACCAACAGGTGCAGCTATCGGTAGGTGGCAGCATATGAAGGGAGAGAAAATAGCGCCAAGCGATTGTGAGGTCTGACTTTTTCTGGATGAACGACTTTGTGATACTTTCATACAGCTTCCTGTCAAAAGAGGCGAACTATCCCTTTAACAGCGATGATCTTAGAAGCAGCTGTTGTTAAACATTAATCAAAAAGTTTCCATTATCTGTCCTATCACACTTTTACTGTGATTTCAGAAAAGGGCACATAACAATTACAGCAGCATTAAAAGTATTTAAACAATTTTAATGATGTTTTAGACAATAAGTAACATTGTGCAGCTCTTTTCGTTGTTCTTTCTAAGGCGTTTGACACAGTGGATCATGCAATATTAAAGCAAATTCAAATCAGTGTCAGAAGGTTTGAAAATTCGGGCAGAGCGTAGGAACCACTCCTATTTGTATATCAATAATTCAAATGCCGATTTGCTCTAGATACAGTCATGGGGCACTGAAGTTCATTACAAACCTCGATGTATGTTGTATCCCTGCATTGGATGATCTGCCTTGTTCTCATGTAGATTCAAACACTGGCACAATCTCGTTTTTAAAGCTACTAGGCCTTCGCCCATCCTACCCACAGACCTATGCCCTCCACAAAAAAAAATAAATAAATACTTGAAGCTATACACTCCACTCCCAAGATTAATTAGTTTTTATGGCTCATACTGAGTTTGGTAGAAATTACTCTAAAAATACTGCTCTCTGGGGTCAGCTGCTTCAAAACTGCTTGAATATTATATCTTTAATTCATTTAAACAAATTCTCAACATTCCAGATGGTGGAACATTTTGACCGTAAATGTTGTGATTGATCATTCCTGCTCCTTGCTATGACTGTTGCAATGACTTGATAAGCAATTAGTTTGATGCCTTTTTCGTTTAGTTTGAGATGTTAATTTTGATGGCTATGTTTCTCATTTCATATAAAGCGTAAATGGAAACAATCTTGTATTTGCATCCACATTGCTATAACTAGCCATAGCTGGTCAAAGCTACTGCTTGCCAACCCCAATATCAGGCCGCTGATATATGCTCAGAGACACTCCAGAAACACCCACAAGCTACATCTCAGACTCTATGGGCCTCAGTTAGCATGTTAAATGTTAGAGTTCATGACAGTACAATTAGAAAAAGACTGAACAAGTATGGCTTGTTTGGAAAGGTTGCAGGAGAAATCCTCCTCTCTCTAAAGAGAACATGATAGCACAGCTTAGGTTTATAAAGTTGCATCTGAAAAAAAACCAACAACAACCCACTTCTGACTTCTTGGACAGACGAGACCAAAGTGGAGAACTGTGGTCATAATGCGCAGGACCAGAATTAGTGAAACCCAAACACAGCTCATCAGCACAAACACCTCATACCAACTGTCAAACATGGTGGTGGAGGGCTGCTGATTTGGACTTGTTTTGCAACCAAAGGACCTGGGGTCCGTTTCACAAAGCAGGTTCAAGCAACTCTGAGTCTATTCCTGATCTCTGAGTTGATCTACTCTGAGATAGAAAACTCTGAGTTTTCGGTTCCAGAAACGCTGATTTGAGTGAGGTTAATCAACTCTGGTTCACCTTGAGTTTAGCGCGTGCACCACAACTTTAAAAAGCTAGCATTAATGGAGCCCCGATTCGACGAGTCACCTTGGCAACGGGGAAGAGGAGGGGCTACGTTTTTCACCAACCTCGAATTGGAAATATAATGCGCTCATACGGCGAGTTTCAATACGTTTTTAGAAATAAGTGCAACACCGTTGCAGCAACAAAAGTGTAAGTTTAAATGTAGTATTTTGCAATCACAATAATATTACAGGGAAACTGCTTGAATGGTAGCCCATTCATTTAGTTCATTTAGGTGCAATCCCGCAGGGGAGAAGCGCACTTAGCAGCAGTTTAAGATGAAATATAAAAACATTGTTCAAACAGGTGAGACCTCGGCATGGAGGTACCTCATTCTGATCATGTTTTACACTGTAAAGTAAATAGTAAGTGGCTATTTGACTGTGCAGTTATTTTATTCCCAACATAATGCTGTTTTCACACACATAAATGTCTTCTCATCTATATCATCCATCCATCCATTTTCTATACCGCTGAATCCGTCAGTCGGGTCGCGGGGGGGCTGGAGCCTATCCCAGCGGTCAATGGGCAAGAGGCGGGGTACACCCTGGAGAGGCCGACAGTCCATCACAGGGCCACATAGAGACAAACGAGACAAACAACCATACACACTCACAGTCACTCCGAAGGACAATTTAGAGTCATCATCAATATCATGTTCTGTTAAATAATTAAGCCTATTTAAACTAACACAGACTTCTACTCAGGCAACAGAAAGAAGGCAGATTCCCGTAAAACGGGTGGTGCCCAGCACCACCACCTCTAACGGGAGGGCAGTGGCAGCTGAGGGAATCCCCGGAGGGAATCCACCCCCAAGACACGAGTGCCTTTATAAAATATAATAGGCCTATATGTCTTTTTTTAAGCCTATTCATACAAATATTTATTTGTCTTTTATGTCTTTTTTTTTCTTTTGTCCCAACAGATTCTGATGGTGCCGCTCAAAAAGATAATTGTCTGTAAATGCAAAAATCTATGCGCGGTCTGATAACCATCTCCAACGAATATTTATTTCTCTGCGCAATAATGCTGCACCTTCATCCACGGGATCGTTGTCAAAAGGACATGTTCGTGAAAAAAGTCGCCTCCTACTGTGCCTAATGGACTTATAGAAGTAGAAGAACTCGTTCTGCTGACTGAATGAATGAGGAAATCAAATGGCGTGTGTGGCTGAAAGAGGGCGGAGACAGAAAGAAACTCGAGGTTTCTTGAATAAAACCTGGTCCCGACCAGGTTAGGTTCAGAGAGTCTGTTACTCCGGTAACTGACCGTGAGGTTAAGTTACCTCTCTTTGTGAAACAGGCTAGAGTTACCCCTCTTTCTCGGGGTTGAGTTACCTCCCTTTGTGAAACGGAAAACTCAGAGTTTCCCTCATTTCAGGGTTAACCAACTCAGAGTTTTCACTAAACCTGCTACGTGACCTCTGGTTATGGTTTATAATTATGATACCATGGCTTTATATCGGCTGTTCTGTGGCTCAACATGATGTGGCCTGTCATGTCATGGCGTCTCTATATGTGTGGACACATCAGGTGCTGTAGGTTTATGTCTCTTGAAGGATTTTGATATCACTTTTTAAGCGCAAATAAATTGGCAAGTTATGAAAATCTGTCTCACGCACACGTAGGCTACTTGCGTGCTTTCGTCTGGAAAAGCCATGGAAACAGAACGGAACGCGTTCCATCCTCTATAAAAGGCTGCTGAGTTCTTTACTTCCTTCTTTTTTACCTGGACTTGGACTGAACATCCACAAAGCTTTGGTAAAAAACCTGGTCAGCCTTTTATTGCTGAAAAAGTTGGTGAATCACACAAGGAAGAAGAAAAAACTCAACCAGAAATGATGCAAGCACTCGGAGAACACCTGGTCGGAACACTAAGTCCAACCGGTGAGCAAAATGAAATGAATGTTTTTTCCTGCATATCAATGATTTATTTTATTAGAAATAACTAATTCCCCCAAAATAGGAATATTGTCTGTTATGGCACTTATTTATAGGAGCCATCACTTTTGTGGATATAAAGGTCGTCGAGATAAAAAAAATTCCCAAGAGTTTAGCAACATCATTGGTTTACACTGTAAAGTTTTTGGATGTAGCATAAAGTTGGTCCGCGTTTATTTGAATTCCCGGGAAAAGTGAAGAATGTTATAGCCTAATGGCGGTTTAGTGATTTAAAAAGAATGTTATTTTTTAGTCGAGAGGATCTGTTTTGTCCAATTTTGTCTTGCAATTTTACAAAACAAAATGGCGACTTAGAGTTTTTTCATAAAATGCTCTGAATGCATTTTTTTGTTGTTGTTGGTCACTATGGAAACTATGGAACTATTAAAATAAGCTTTCTGAACAGACGTCAGAACGTCCCGGCGTCAACCAGCTGAGTTTACGTGATAAATTAAATTTCAATTTGTGGTCTGTTTTTATCAAAACACACAATAATTGCATCTGTTATAAGTGAGCAAACAGCTTTTTGTGCCTCCTCTACTCATTTTTGTACTGATGAAAGTCATTATATTTTTGTACATTCACCCGGTTGCCGTGTTTTTTTTTTTTTTAACTTCTGCCTTCCTTTAAACCTGTTTCATCTGGGCGTAATGTTGTTTTTCCCTCCAAAAAAAAAATGCTTTGGGTTGTTCAAAATGAAGTCCCCTATACTTATGCACTATGTATACTGTTTGTGTTGAACCAAATACGTTTTATTTCAAAGGTAAGGCAAATTGAAGTGTTTTAACTCTGAGGTGATGGTGCATGCAGTCCTCAATTTAATCTGCTTCAACCACATAAACATATACGCACACACACACTTCTGATAAAGCACTATTTACATGTGGTGTTTCAGCACATCCTTTAAAGAAAGTACTAAAATGTTTGCAATTCAACTTTCTTTCTCACAGGTCTTGGCAACATCGGAGAGCGTCCTGCAGCTGAGGGATTCCCCGAGCTACCCCGCATCATCGATGAAGATGACGGTAACAGTCTCGCTAGCTATGTCTCCTCAGATGATGAGAATGTGCTGAGAGGTCCTATTGGTGTAGTTTATAACGATGTTGACGTCCCTGACTTGGAAGTCGATTATTATGAGATTTGGGGTTTTGCTGATGAGCCAGAGGACTCTGATACAGATAGCTGTACCAGTGAGGGCACACTGTACTTGTACTCTGAGGGAGATGCTTGGTTTGATCTAGAGGAAAGCGATGTAGAGGATACAGATAGCTGTACCAGTGAGGAATCGGTGTACTCGTCCTCTGAGGGAAAAGCTTGTTGGTCTGATCCTGAGGAAAGCGATGCAGAGGACTCCGATTGTTCCGCTTCTGGCCCTCGCACCTCCAGTAAGAGGAGCAGGGAGGAAAGCGAAGAATCGCAGCCCGATGCCAAGAGGCCGAGGAAGAGTTGTGAGGAGAGCTTTGGAGAGGAGCAGTTCTCTCCAAAGCCACCTCCCTCAACCTCTGGCCTCAGCTTCCCACAGAGTCTGGGCTGGGATGTTAAGAGGGCGAGATGGGATGACAGCAGTGACTCAGACTAAAGTTGTCATACAAGGCCTTTCTTTACCGGTCGCTAAATTTTGTTTTCTTAAACTTTAGTAGGTAACATTTGAGTCTAGCTGGACTGATAATGCCTTAGGTAGCGTCTTGCACCAGGGTCTTTCTTTATCCGGTCGCTAGATTTTGGAATACAATATTTTAGAGCGGTGTTTTACATTGGGCAGGGCTGGCACAGCCTGCGGTAGCGTCTTGCATCAGGCCAATGTAATGCTGTAATACTAAATGTTATGAGAATGTCGTGTGTGTAGTAGGAAGAGGACTCAAATGCAGGGCACAGAAGGCAGGCATGGCAAACAAAGTGAGCTTTAACTATAACTGGTCTGAACTAATGAAGACGTCCAGGAATATATAAAAACCACAGGAGAGAGTCAAAGAGTGGCGTTCCAAATAAGTAACGTGGCAGGAAGATGAATGGACAGAGTAGCAAAGCACCAAAGGACAGGTGCAGACAAAAGAAGAAGACCCAAAACTGATAAGAAATATCATGTGTAGGTTGTTATTCAGGGGCTAACTTCATGTTTATTTATTCAAAAATGTCGAATTTCTGATACATATTGACCATTTACTGATAGCATTAGATTTATTTGACCCGTGGATCGGTTATCAAATGTTACGTTCACCTGTCGGTGGACCTCAAAGAGATAAATGACAGCTTGCGAGAGAGTGAGAGACGGGGTGGCAGTGTGTCAGGAGAAAGAGCGGGTCATCCACTAATCAAAGGGTTGGTAGTTTGATCCCCACATCCTCAAGTTCAGATGTTGAAGTGTCTTTGGGCAAGGCACCCAAACTCTGGTGTTGATGTTGGGTTAGAGTCAGACAACGCGTCAGGGGACGAGTGGAAATATTGAGGGATGTAGAAGATTACGTATGGTTTATAAAACTTGTGTTCTGTTATAAGGTGGAATCATCATAATACGTAACGGTGTCGTGGTCACCTGGTAGTTATCGGTTTGATTGAGTGGTTGCTGCATGTCAGAGAGAAAGAGGGGGACGCACTGAACTCACCTTTGGAATTTTTTTCAGGCAAAAGATAGCACTGTGAGCGAGTGTGTTGTGAAAGTTACAAACCGGTTTATCTGCAGGACTTGGCTTTGTAATTCATTTGCAAACTAGATATGATAGTAAGCATTCTCTTCACTGCTACCTGTGTCATGTCACAGTCATATAAGTACAGGAAGCTGGAACTGTCTTCACAGGCTACGTTTCAGGAGGGGGTCCCTCCTTCTGATCCAGGCCTGATTCAAATCAAAGTACTTTATTAATCCTGCGAGGGGAAGTTAAAGGATTCCCCCTCGCAGGATTAATAAAGTGTCCACCTCTGATGTTTCTCTTTTGTGTGAACACATGTCACGCTGGCCTGAGCCTCTGTGGGCTTCCTGCTGATGGAAGGACCAGCGGATGGCAAAGAAACAACAACTCTGACACCAACGGAGGACAAACTGGAACACCTGAGCTACCGCAGGTAACATATTGTGCAAAACAGGTGAGTGCATGATTCCGTCTGACTAATGAACGAAATCTACAGAAATCAATGTGTGCTAGCTCACACATGTTGAGTACTTGTGCAGTTTCTCCTTCCTTTTCCTGCTGTGTTTTACCGAGGTGATCATGGATGAGAGAAGACTCGAGCACAGATCCGAAAGAGAGAGACTGTGGACCCGACATTGCCCTTATGCACCCAGGGTTTCCGTGACGACGAGGAGCTCCCAGCCGGATGAGAGAAGCTGATGTTAAAAAAAAAAAAGCAATAAAGGAGGACTTGGGGTAGGTCCTTTTTAGTGTCACAAAGTCGTGATCAGTTAAAAGGCACATTATATACTGCATTTAGAGGATATTAGCTGATATTATAGAAAAAAGTAAAGAAACAAGCTGCTTTTTTAAAAACAAAAGATGACAAAATTGTCACAAAGTTATGCTTAAGCTTAAATCAGGACTTTCTTTCTGTCTCCCTTGTAGCACCTCACAGTGGACATCCACCAGTCCCAGGAAGCTCCAGCAGCACAGCCGTCCCCTGAACACACTCCAGCACCACATCTGCTCCCAGACACCGGACTATTGATCGGCCCCAGCTGAAACGATGAAAAGCATCCCACACCGAGCCGTACAGATGAAGCCGTCTCCGTGTGTGAAGCTCCTCGCAGACACACAGAGAAGAAGATCTGCTCACCTACACCTGCAGAAATAACACAGTCGAGACAAGACACAGACAATTGGGACTGAAAGACAACCAGTGGGACAGTGTTGTTCTTTAAAGACATTATTCGTAAATGGTGTGTTTAAAAAAATGTTTGCATTTACATTTTACATGCTGCTTTGGTGCTGGAATCAATAAAAATGAACAGTTTTTACACTTACCCTCTCCTCTGTTGAATGAAACACCAAACAATAACTTTGCCTCAGAGAACGACCACCTTCTGATGCAACACTCTTAAAAGCAGACACGACAAAGCTTTCTGCTGTCTGTGTCAGACACATAAGGAATATTTTACTCATCTGAATTCTAAATGATCAGCTATAACATTTGATTTAGTCTTTCTTCTTTGACTAATAGCCTCATTCCACAGATATGACAGAACAAACATGGGAGGCAGTTTACAGCAGCTGTTGGTAGAATGCCTTTAAAACTCAGAAGAAGCTTTTTTTCTACTAAAGTGCATCAAATTAAATTGTATCATCCAAGAGTCTGTAATTTAACAGGTTTTTCTTGAGGTTTCCTTAAAGGATAAGACCGTTTTTTTTACATTGGGCCCTTGATTTCACATTATAACATGATGTTCTACTCACCCCTGCTTGTTGTTGGTCATTTGGAGCTGTTCCGAAGATATTCGAGAGGCGTCTGGCTGCTCTCTTGAGATATTCGGCCATGAAACGGTTTCCTATGGGCAAGCTTATACAGGCACAAACTATGCTGTGTATAATTTATTAATTACTCTACACTAGCACTGATAACGTGGAGGTGCGTCGCTTACTTAAAAAAATCCGGGTTACTAATTTTGAATTTTAGCCGAATGAATAAATAGGCAGCAGGTCTGTGGGCTGTCTGTGGTAGTAGCACGACGATGACGTCAGTAACACCCACTTTACGACAAAAATTCAAAATTACAATAACCCGAAGTTTCAGATGTGTCTGCAGCGGCTGCTGCAGACACATCTGAAACTTCCAACAGAATACTCAATTTGTTACAGCTGGCTCTCTGGGCTCTCTGGGCTCTCTGGGCTCTCTGGCCTCTCTGGGCTCTCTGGGCTCTCTGGGCTCTCTGGGCTCTCTGGGCTCTCTGGCCTCTCTGGCCTCTCTGGCCTCTCTGGCCTCTCTGGCCTCTCTGGCCTCTCTGGGCTCTCTGGCCTCTCTGGCCTCTCTGGCCTCTGGCCTCTCTGGCCTCTCTGGCCTCTCTGGCCTCTCTGGGCTCTCTGGGCTCTCTGGGCTCTCTGGCCTCTCTGGCCTCTCTGGGCTCTGGGCTCTGGCCCTCTGGCCTCTCTGGCCTCTCTGGCCTCTCTGGCCTCTCTGGCCTCTGGGCTCTCTGGCCTCTCTGGGCTCTCTGGGCTCTCTGGGCTCTCTGGGCTCTCTGGCCTCTCTGGGCTCTCTGGCCTCTCTGGCCTCTCTGGCCTCTCTGGCCTCTCTGGCCTCTCTGGCCTCTCTGGGCTCTGGGCTCTGGCCCTCTGGCCTCTCTGGCCTCTCTGGCCTCTCTGGCCTCTCTGGCCTCTGGCCTCTCTGGCCTCTCTGGCCTCTGGCCTCTCTGGCCTCTCTGGCCTCTGGGCTCTCTGGCCTCTGGGCTCTCTGGGCTCTCTGGGCTCTCTGGCCTCTCTGGGCTCTCTGGGCTCTCTGGCCTCTCTGGCCTCTCTGGCCTCTCTGGGCTCTGGCCCTCTGGGCTCTGGCTCTCTGGGCTCTGGCTCTCTGGGCTCTCTGGGCTCTCTGGGCTCTCTGGGCTCTCTGGGCTCTCTAGGTTCTCTGGGCTCTCTGGGCTCTCTGGGCTCTCTGGGCTCTGGCCCTCTGGGCTCTGGCTCTCTGGGCTCTCTGGGCTCTGGCTCTCTGGGCTCTCAGGGCTCTGGCTCTCTGGGCTCTCAGGGCTCTGGCTCTCTGGGCTCTGGCTCTCAGGGCTCTGCCTGACGATGTAAGGATCTGACTAAGTGAATGAGGAAACCTGGAAACTAAATACTGACTGAGTGATAGGTGAGTGAGTGCAGCTGAGGGGAAAAACACAGGTGGTGTGAATGAAGATGACGGCAGAGCAACAGAAACTATGGGGAAAACATGGCAAAACTAAACAAGAACTAAAAACATGACGAAAACCTCATGGACGTGACAAACATTCTCTTCTGCTATATTGATGCTTTCTGTTTATTGCCTATCAGCAAATGTTAGCATGCACATATACACCGAACAAAGGGGTCGATAATAGAATATTCATAGAATTCAACATCTTAGCATTTAACCTCTCATGTCTAGATTATGTCACGTAGGTGTGGTGGGGAAGGTAGGACACGGATGCGGACTTCAAAGAAAAACTTGGTTTATTTACAAAAAGCAAAGTGCAAACAAAAGGCGCGGCAGAGCTCCTACAAGCATTTGTGACAAAGGTTGAAAAAAAACGTTGCATGTTGAATGCTAAACTTTAAATGACAGAAGTGGACATATTTTGCAAGACTGTAAATGCTGAACTCTGAATACAGCATTCAAAAATGCATCATATGGTTAATATTTAATACAAACAACATGAGTCTTGATTGAGTGCTTGGAGGATTTAGGACACTGTTTTAGTCAGCAGTTAAGTTGTACTGTGGCATATTGTGGAGATGCAAAGACAATGAGACAATGGTAAAGATCAGGTGTAAGTTCTGTGTTACAAATGTTAAATAAAAATTGGAACCTTTTTTGCATGTTCTTTATGTATGTTAGTGGATCTTTGGTAATTTAATTAAACAATGCTTACAGTGTAAGCATTATGTTATACTAATGTAAATGTTGTTGGATGAACTAATATAGGTTTTGTCTGTTATACTGTTTGTTGTTTTCACTGTTAGTGTACAAACAGTATAACAGACAAAACCTATATTAGTTCATCCAACAACATTTACATTAGTATTATGGACAAAACTTTAGTTCAGCCAACACGATTGAATTGTGTTGCACTAACTTAATTTACTTAAATCAGACTAACACAGTAAAGATAGACTGACTTAACATGATTTCTTTAGATGGAATATAGGTGGCAAGATACAATTCAAAGGATACCTGTTGTGACAGGGAAACACAAGTTAAAGACAACAATTATGCCAAATGTAAATAATGTTATATGAGGACATAAAAGAGGGGAAAAGAGAGCAAAGTGATGAAACGTGTGACATAAGAGGCCCCCCAGCTGTTTAGGCCGATAGCAGCTGGGATGTTTCACCCCTAACTATAAGCTTTATCAAAAAGGAAAGTTTTAAGCCTAATCTTAAAGTTAGAGAAGGTGTCTGCTTCCTGGACACATACTGACAGCTGGTTTCACAAGAGAGGTGTCTGATAACTGAAGGCTCTGTCTCCCATTCTACTTTTAGAAATCCTAGGAACCACAAGTAAACCTGCAGTTTGAGAGCAAAGTGCTCTGTTGGAAAAACAATTATATCTTTAAGATATGATGGAACTTGGTCATTAAGAGCTTTATATGTGAGGAGAAGAATCTTAAATTCTATTCTGAATTAAACAGGGAGCCAATGAAGAGAAGCTAAAACTGGAGAAATATGATATCTCCTGTTAGTTCTCATCAGACCTCTGGCTAGATAAGTATAGCTGAGTATCATCAGCATAGCAATGGGAATTTATGCCATGCTGTCTAATAATGTTACCTAATGGAAGCGTGTATAAAGTGAAAATAGTCAGTCCAAGCAAAGAACCCTGAGGAACTCCAGAGATCATTGGTAACTTTCAGCAGTGCAGTTTCTGTGCTATGATGCACTCTGAATCCTGACTGAAACTCTTCAAACAGATTATTTCTGTGTAAATGATCATAAAGTTGAGCTGCAACTATTTTTTCAAGAATTTTAGACAAAAAAGGGAGATTGGATATAGGTCTATAATTAGCTAACACTTCTGGACACCTTGCAGTCACCGAGTCCACTATCAATGTGTTTGTTTACCAGATTACTTCAGGTTATTGCAGCTCAAGGTACAAGCTATTGAATCCTGAAATGTACTGAGTTTTTCACACACTGCTTCTGCATTTTTGGCTAAGTTTTTGTTCAATGAATGACGACAAGTGTGTTATATCATGTGTTGCTTTTCATCGGAGGTTGTATTTACCCATTTTGAGACATGCCAAAGACCAGATTATTACTTTTTACTATGTTTTGACAAAAGCTTTTGAACTGAAAGAGGGTGCACTTCACAGGTCCAAGGAAATTGGCAGGAATTTAATTAGAAAACAGAAACAACAATAGCAAATTAGAAATGATTCCATAAACATATTCACAGAGATATTTCCTCATATCTAAAAAAATTCATAAAATAATAACACTACATCTCACCACGTATGATATGAACCTTTTTGATGTTTGTTGTCAAATTATTCTAATAAAATCAGCAAATAAGCAATAAGCAAACTCTTGCACTCATGTTTTCCTTTGCTTCTGTGTAACATATCAACATGTCTGGCACCCACTAACCCTCTCAAAAAAATGTGTGATAAGTAGCGCCTGTCCCTGTGGCCTATACTGTGGACAGCAAAACACAGCCAGATGTCCGATTGTCCAACAATTTTTCTTTATTCCGTTTCCTAAAAAAAACTCTCATACATTACTGCAAATAATCTCTCCTATTGATGATGGGAAAATGACCCCCTTTACGAAGCTTGAGCTCCCCCATGTTGAAAGTAGAGATAAAAATCACAAAAAGATGGCAGGATACAGGAAATGCCTGCAAACTTCACAGCTCGCTGTGGGAGAACACTAATTCACTTCACCTCTCCTGCTACCAGATTGATGACTCAACATTTCTTGCATGAGTCGTGAGACTTCAAAAAAAGAAAGAAAAGAAAGAAAAAAGCATCTTAGCACATATTACCCACATAATATATTGTCATTGGAGAAGCATCTCCACAGCAAGTTTCAGAGGACCCGCTCACTTCCATGTTATTTGTTGGCACATTGCTGCCACCTGCTGGACAGATGTGGAACATGTCAGCGAAAACACAAGTACTTATATTTGATTCATTGTATAATTGAGCTATTTCTTCTTTTAACGGCGGAATCCCACAATTTCACACAGTAAGACGTATACGGCAGCGTAAGCGAGCAGAAAACTGTAGATTCAGTGCTTCATGATTCAGTATCGCCTTAGCTTCTCACAGGGTTTGTGTAGGTTATCATAAACATGCTGCTTCCATGTTCCGGTCAGTCACAACCCCGGGAAATTTTTCTTCACAATCTCTCTCAATTTCAATGCCACAAACTTTCATTTTCACTTCCTTGTTAATGACTTTTTGACTTTCCAGAGCAAATAAAAAAGAAATACAAGAACATTACAGTCATCATTGATGTAAAGGGTAAACAGACCAATTACTGTTCCCTGTTGTCCACAGGAAACCTGCCTGAATAAGATGGGCACACATTGCTACTTTCCAAACAGCTTTTTTTTTTTCCAAACCACGAGTAAGTGAAAAGTAAGTTAAGTCTTACTTTTCTTAAGAGAAAGTTGGTCTTTCAAAAATATTTTTCACCTTTCCCCCCAAATGTATGTGAGCTATGGTATCATAATCCTTCTGTAAATCAATAGAAATACCAACAGAGCATGCGCCATCTTCAGCTGCCTTGTAATGTCAAGACGTTGTCAAGTCGACAAAAAAGCAAAGCCCATGTTGTAACTGATTTTTGTTTTCAAACATGTGATGATAATTTAATTTAATTTCTTTTAAATAATTGTTTATAAAAATGTAGAAAAACTTAAATGATTTGATTTGGGAATTAAATCTGTTCACTTAGATTTACTTTAATGTATTCTTTTGAGTGTTACATTTCTTATTGGGTCAAAACAAAATGGCATCCTTCCATCTTACCAGACGGTGGGGCTGTTGCCTTATTTTCTGTTGACTGGTTCTGCCCAGTAGGCGAAACTCAGGTCTGCAGCGACAAATCTCACCCTCGTGTGAGGTCTTTTTAAGTACTTAGGTAGCGAAAGATCATAATGTGCACTGATTTCCCACTTTGTGGGCAGGGTGTTCTTTCTTCCTCTGGATGATCTTCAAACTTATTTGGTGACTGCCATTTCATTTTGACATCAAAAGCAGCTCCAAACGTTTCCCAATTTCATTTCCCGTTATCATCAACATTGAACCTCAGAGCCATGGGCAGGGCCCCTGTTTGGTGACAATGAATGATGTCACACTGTATGGGGTCCATGCAGCTGTGAGTAAAACGAGATAACACATTCAAACAGCAAAACAGCAGCATAAAAGAACCTGTTGATTGCAGACTTTTATTATAACAAAACAATACATGATAACAACAATAACACATACATACAGAAATATATAACCCTACATTGCATCTTCAATGTTTGATATGTTCAGAAACAACGTGGTTGGGTCTCATCTGTACTTCTCGGCGAGCACAGCCGCGAAAGCCGACAGGAACTTGTCCATTGCTGCGTGTGCAACCGGGGTGAAGTCTTCGCCCAAGAAACAGGCCAGAGTGACAAGTACACAGTGTGAGAACAGCTGCAAGGGGAACAAAACATCTGTTACTGGGAGGTAAGAATCAGCATGTGCACTCATGCCTCCGTTTGCTGTGGACCATGAACCCGTTTACCGCCTTAACCGCGACTGGTTTGCACAATAACCCATCTGAGGTGAGGGATAACCATTCATTTCTAATGCAGCCCACCATGAAATGTTGAGTACACTGGTGTCATAAGACAGGAGGTTAGTATGGATCTTTGAGGAAATCAGCATACGTGTTAACGACATTTTGTAAGAAAGGGATTCAATTTGAACATAAGTACAATTCTATTAAAAGAAAAAAAAGATGGGATGATGTGCGAACTGTAAATAAAGACAGAAAGCAACAATTTGCCCTTTGGTTAAGCCCTCAATTTAGTTGGAAACAATACATCATCTTTTCATGTCAGCCATATTGTGGCACACATGGCTCCAAAATTAGATTATATCGTTCAACGCTAAAGGGGCTTTCACAGATGTGTTAAGATCTTATTGCTAATCATACAGCATTAATGGTCCAGTTGCGTGCCAATAACAACTTGGACATTCTATCTCCTCTTTAAAGTTTTCCCTAAGCCACAGGAGAGATTTCCACTCAAGTTTGTATTGATTGCAGTGTCAATTGAGGGATATCTCTGGATGATTGAAATCTTTCAATTATATTTTGTACCGTATATTCCTAAAATTCCTTCCATCTCTTCCATTAAGTATGTTCTACCCATCTTTGCTTCACTTCATTCTATTATTTTCTTTACATCTTCTGCAGTATCCTTATGGAACTCTATTGAAAGCAGGGTTGTAACGAGCCCTGTGTAATTCTGTGTATGGCAAAAACAAGCTCCTTCTGTCAGTGTTTTAGAATAAAGGCAAGTCTGTGGTTTCTTATCCTAAAGGGATATTTCATGTCTTTTTTATTTTTCATTTGTTTGTTTGTTTTCCAGTGGGGTTGTATGTGAAGTACCCTAAAGTAGTTGGTGTCTTACAGCAGTCAGAATTCTCTCCTTTTAGAGAATCTGCAGATATCCTACCGGCCAGCTAAAGCTAAAAACTACTCAGAAAGGGGATTTTTTTTTCTTCACCATCTAAAACAAATCAAACCTTTTGATTTCATGGTGTGGGGAAATGCTATATTGCGGATTTTTACACTGAGTCACCTTTGCATCAGTTTAATTGGCAACACGTAGCTCAGTCTGTGTTATCGCATGGTGTAGCGACCGATGTAAACAATATCGGATGCAGGTATAATGCGGTATAAAAATCCACAAAATAGCTCAAACCACTCAAAAGTTTTTCAAATTTGAGTTGTTTTGTATATGGTGAACAGTCAACTTTCCTTTTCCTTATTAGCCACCCCCAATAGCTTCAGTTTGCCCATCTGGAGACCTTCTGATTCTCCAAACTTAGGGCACTCCGATGGCTGTCTGAAGGTAAGACACAGACTGCCCACTTCCAAAAAAAGGGAAATATCCCTTCGGTGTTTGTCATTACATGTTGTTAGTGTTCTGGCTGTGGGTTGGTTTGTCCACTTTTGATGTGTAACAAAGAGAAATAAGGAAATGAACTTGGTGAATTGAAGACAATGTAAAGCCTGAGTTGTTAGACTTATTGACTTTGTTTTGTTTCCCAAAGCTAAAAAAAGAATAAAGAATTGTTTGCACTATGAAGCATATGCAGGGAATAAAGCCAAGGAACCTAACCTGCGCTTAACAACATATGTTTATGTGTATACTGAAAACATATAATGTATCTTGTCTGTTTTTTGGCAGATACATTTAATGAACCTGTGGAAAATGTGAGAGTTGTTCTTATAGAACGTGAAAAACACTAACCAGTACTTTCTGTATCAAACAGCCATTTCTTACCCAAAGTCTAATTTAAATATATGTGGAATTGTTATCTGATATATTAGATCTGAATATAGTGTGCAGAACATGTATGCTGCATAAACACTAACATTGGGGAGACTCTTCTGAGTAGTAAGCAGGTGCTCTTCATAACCTCACCTTGAAGTTGGTCGGGTCGATCCGGAGCTGGTACGCGTGCAGAGTCTGCAGCGGAGCCAGGGTGACGGTCAGCTGGCTGATGTCTTTGGCCCCCTCTGCTATGGCCAGGACAATCTTTTTCCCGTGAGAGAACAGGTGGGCGGAGCCAGGACTGATGTCTAGGTGGGAAAAGTATGTCTTGGTGCCTGGGTAAGAAGCAAACATCCTATGGGAGAAGGGGAAGTGGGGATTTGTTTAAGTGATTTTTTTTAAACATGATTATCCCAGTGAAGCACATATGTGACTGAGATACAAGAAGCCTCCCAACAACTGACACACGGAGACTGACTTTGGCTGCTCAGGTTGCTGCCGTCGCCCTCAACCTCCTAATTATCACTGCTGCAATTTAACGGACAACGGTTATTCTCTGCAGTAATGGTTAGTAAATTATTTACTGATGCAAACAGGGTTCTTATCTGTGACACATAAGCTCATCAATACAGAATCATTAAGTGTTCACATGTTAAAAAGTTAGTTGGTCCTCATGCACAAACCTTTATCAACATGATTATCAATACAGATTACCCTTTATCAATCACTTTTATCGATCAAGTAAGTTAATATTTTGGAATTATGTACGCTTTATGATGTGGACCTACCGAAGAAGTGCCTCAGCCCCAATGTTTTCGGCCACAGGAGTCAGTCTTTCCCATATTTCTTTAATCAGCACCTTCTCCTTCTTTGACAGCATCGCGGCCTACTTCATTTAACAACGAGGGGATAAACGGCAGGACTAACTGTCGACGAATATCCAGAGTTTGAGACGTCTTTACAGGCCGCAGAGATGTGCCCTAATCAACCATTTTATCACCGCACGAAACCGCCGTCGATGAAAATGCTGAAAAGAAGGACAAGTAAAACAGATGAAGTAATAATTCCTGCCGTCTGAAGGAAAAAAAGCACGTAATGGTTCATGTGTCTGCAGTCGAGATGTTTCCCTCCTCTGTGTTATCAGGCAGCAGCCAGGGCAGGGTGGGGGCTCCACGCTATCACGTGCGTCATATTGGACATTTAGCATGTCATCAATGTGGCCGATCCTAAGACACAACAAGTGTGAGGTTTTCCCAGTGATGACCCCTTAATTGCCTTTAGATTCTTTTTCTTTATAGAAACACAGGTCGTTTGAGCAGAATTGGGTGCTGTAACTGTCCCGGGGTCTCTTGATGCGGGTCAGTAATTGCTGACTAGTTACTCACATAAACCCTCAGAATGTTCTGACTTTGCAAACACTTTGCAGTTTTACTCAAGTATCAATCACTAAGCAATTTCCAAGCCATATGCCTAATAGAATATTTAACATTTGCTTTCAGATATTTACTTTTAGCAACATTGAAATGACTGAAGTAATTCATTGTAACACGTGGCTCAGAGGGCTCATGCAGTGAAGAAAATATTTTCAGACATGTAGAAGCCACGTCTACATAAATACTCTCAACTGCTGCTATCTCGAGCTCCATAAGTTGCTGGTCAGAGAAGAGTGGGTGTGCGGCATCTGATAACATTGTGAGGACCATTACACAGCACCACCCAGATGACTGTGCAATTGTTGTACACACAAAAATGATGTCTTGCAATACAGATAAGGCATCTGCGGCGTATGATTATACTATTAATAATAATAATAAGAATAATATACTGTACGATTAAACATCATCTGAAGGCCTTTATGGTTGAATATGAACAACAACCCACAAATTTAATTATTATTATATATTATATCTTATAATTTCATAAGATAACACAACTGAAAACACTTACTTTCATAAATCCCTCACCTGAAATGTATATTTCTGTTGGTGTTGCTTTTTCATTCTTTGCATTTTGCTGTTGTCTTGTTACTGTCTTTGTCATTGTGTTTTCGGTTTTCTTTTGTGTTTTCCTAAATGTTTTATTGTCTTCTTTGTTTTCGCGTTTTCTCAAAGGTTCTGTTTTTTTTTCTTCACTGTTGCGTTTTCTTAATAGTTGTGTTTTCTGTTTTGTTCTTGCTTAGCATTTTTCCCGTCATGGTTGGGTTTTCGTTTTTGTTGTTGTCTCTTGTTGTTGTGTTGCTACATTGTGGTGGTTGTGTGTGGTGTTTTGAGTGTTGTTATTTTTGGTTTTGCTGGTGTGTTTTGCACCCCAGGGCCACAATAGCAGTGGCTTATAAAGGTTACTAAATTCCTGCTTTATACCAACCTTAACAGGGTCTTCCTGATTATGCCACGCCTTTTCTCTTGGCTGTGGATTTGCTACGCAGCTGAGGGCATATGTGAACGGGAGGCACGTGGCAGCGAGGTTATCAAAAACCCGTCATGATGACCTTATGTGAACCCTCAACACCCGTGATGTTTTATTTCTGAGGGATTGTGATGTTTAATGCAGTTACTTATTAGTCCTCCTTGATGGATCCCTTGAATGTTTACACTGACTACGTAATATAACACAAGACGGAATAAAACAGGCTGATCTTTCCAGCTGTGGTTACTTCAGAAGTAAAATGTTACATTTAAACAACGAGATACATTCCATACATCAAATGCATGATTTTTCTTGATCTGACTGACACATCAACAGATCTCCTTGTTACCTGGTGAAGTGATGAGGGCTAACTCATCATAAAATCGCTCTCATGTGCTCTTATTATGCTTCTTAAAAATATGCACAGTCATGCTTTCTGCTTCAGCGCTGTAGCCTGGCCATGCTTTATCTTGGATCAGACAAACAGCTAACATAATATATGATTATGAGCAAGACTTAAACTTAAACTTAAACTTCTTTAATAATTTTGTAAAATGATGTCTTTTGGGAATTCACACATGTGAACGCGCTGTATGAGCTCAGGCTCACCTCCATTTAGGATCATCATCCTTAGGTAGATGTTGAGAATCCACAGAGCTCAGAATTTTGGAATATGGACGTTGGAAATTACTTCGAAATTGGAAACTAAGTGGTATCACTTCATTACATTACATAACTTATTTTTGCTGTGAGTTCTGAATTGAACAAATCTATATTGTATCATTTCTGTGTTAAGACATACAGCAAAGTGAAATATAGATTAAAAACTGACCTGACTTGCTGCGGATAAAACTGCTGTGCTCCAGGTGAGGATTGTACTCACAACCTCGGCATCACTCTGGAGGTAGCTGTCTTATAAGTACCACGCGCTGACCGATTGCGCCACTGGAGCTCTCTGAGGGGGATTGCTTGCCTGACTTTATGCTTTTTAAAGCTGATGAAAGACACTGGCACAGTCAATCATTCTCAGCAACAAACTAGTGATGAACATGACAAAAGCCTTGTGCAGTGGAGCTATTTTAAATCTTTCGTTGCAATTAAACCTTTTTATGCTCGTTGTGAGTGACACTGAATAACTCTGACCCATCAATTCAGAAGTTGTGAAAAGAAACTTATTACATTTGCTCAAGCAGTGTAATTAAGTACAAATTTGAGATATTTTACATTTACTTTAGGGCAATAAATATTTAGGGCATAATTTAGGGCAAAATGTATTTTACGACTTTAGTCTGTAGTGGTTTGAGAAATAAAGAGTTTGCACGTTCAATATTGAACAAGTTTCTGAAATATCACACATTGTGAAACAATGAACTACAGAGTCAGTTGGGGATGCATCTTTTCTCCAAATGTTCAGATAGTTTCTGTGAATGGTCAAATAATCCAATATCACACCAAAAAAAATCTTAAAAAAATAAAAAATTAGAGAAAAAGTCCAAAAGTTGAAAACAGCCTGACCCCTCCGATGGGCTGCCAACATTTGTGTACTTTTAGTTAAGCAGGGTTCTTGGTAAGAAGACCACAGCTTGTGAAATAGCATTTTCACAATACTGTACTTATATTACCACCTCACTAAAGAATCTGAATATTTTCGGCACCACTGCTGTTTTGGCTCTTTTGCTTTTGTTGCAGTGAAGCTGTTGTGGAAGTCAGTATCTGCTGCCACCTCTAGACACTCTTCAGGATTGTCCTGGTTCCTAGACTGACAAACACTTGAAGCGTTACAGTTGTGTATCAGGTGTATCAGTAAGTCTGCAATGACAGATTATTCTCATTCTAATGTCAAGTGGGATAGATTGTCATTCCTATTTAAATCAGTCTCCCATAAAATATTGATTCCCTCTCAAGTTTTATATTTCTCTACCTCATTACCCAGTATGCCACCATCATTTCAAACCATATCATTTTTGTCCGTTCAAATTTGTTACAGTGAAAAATGTGGAAAACAACTTTAATTCTCTCAATGCTACCAACTTCCTGTGCAACCACAAACCATCTCTTTCAAAATCTCTTTTTGTTCCGATTGATTATACTCTAAGCTTGTTTCATGTAGTTACGCATTGTAATCAGTTTCTGGAAAAAGGAAAGTATCTCTCTGTATGCCCTGCATGTAATGAGCCTCTTACTTTGTGCACAACGCAACACAGAGCGCTGCAGTACATAGAAAAGAGAAACAAGCCCTGGGCTGGCTGTGGGCAGACATATGCATGCTTTTATACCTGCACGGTGGTCTAAAAACTACAGCTGGCAAGAAAAACTGTAGTAAAAAACATCCCTCCAACAAGAAAGAAAAGAAAAGAACAGAAGAGGCCAGGAGTGGGGCATCTTGCCAGCTGTTTCCTGTCCTGCCACCAGCAGAATGAGTCTGGTAACCGAGCAACTCGCAACAAGTCAGCCACCAGGAAGAAGCGTGGCCTCTAATTCCAAGAAAATGCAAAGCTCATACAAGTTTCACACACCTGCTAAACCCACGTGTGACGCACACACTCAAAAGTTAAGAAGAGGCCCCAGTTGTGCTTCTTATCATGGACACTTGTGCAACTCTTGCCTCTAACAGTTGTGTAAATGTTCTACACATCTTTTTTAACCTAACGTCAGTGTTTCTCTTTTCTTCTTTCTTTTTTTTGACAACTACTTTCTAACTTTAGATAGAACATAAAAATTGTGAAACAATATGAATAAGCTATTTATGTAAGAAAACATGTTCACACAGGTTTTTAACAGTATGACACATGCAACATGCATATGAGTCGTATGTTGGAGGTTGTATTTAAGGCTACGAGCAGAAATGATTTAACTGTTCTGATTGAAGGAGTTGTTGGCCAAAACATAGTCTGCATGTATTACAGCGTCATGGCATTACATGTAAACACGAGCTGCTCTCGGGATACCTGTCTTTCATGACTTTTGTAGTTCATTTTCCCTTTTCAGGTAACAGGAGATGGTGGCCAGCTGAAACCATCAAAAGGCTGCAGCCTGCTGTTGGATAGGCGAGAACAGTAAGAGGATCCAGGAGGCTGAGGGAACAGGACACCCACCCACCCTGCAGGGGAGAATGTCACAGGTGGAAAGAATAAACATTGCAGTGCCACACAGATAAAAAAAAATAATTGCACAGAAATAATTGAGCACCAATAGATCAGCGTTCTCAGACATTTGTTTTTTAATTTAAGCAGGTTTGAACAGATTGAGTGTATAAGTTTTGAGACGTCTCCTTATATATTTGTTCATTCTAACACATTTTACTGATGTTTATATATATATATATATATATATATATATATATATATATATATATATATATATATATAGCCCTGCAGAGCTTTGCTATCCAGCTGGTCTGTTACATTTAAATAGTTAACATAGTTAATAAACTGCCAGTGTGCGGGAATTAAATCATTGCTTTATTTAAAAAAAAATAAAAACCCCACACAGCTTAGGTATTGCTATTTATTATCTTTGCCATAACGCTGTTATTTAAAGCCCTGATAATAAGTCGCGATCTTCCTCCTGCCTGCAGTTGCTCTGTGTCTCCGGTGGGCGGCGCTGTGGGCTCGCCCAGGGGAGCGGCACCCGACGTCCCGTCATCCAGCTGCGGCGACAGCTGCAGCGGCGTGGGAGGACCGGGTGAGACACTACAGTTAGACCGAAACTCCGAGGCGCTCAGACAGCTGTGGAGAGCCCGAGGAAAACAGAGGTTGCAATTAACATGCGTTTACTTTTTTTTTTTTCTCTCTTTAAAACAACGACCTCGTTAACATCTGGAGCTCGCGCTTGAAAGTGACTGCACCTCCTCGCCCACGCTTGACAAAGCAGGAATAACTTATGAAGTGACCGGCGTTCGCCATTCGCCGGTGGGACTGTCACGGCTGTACGGTGCGGCAAGAACTGGACCCGACTTGAAGGTAAGCGGGGAAACACTGCTCGTTCTATCTGAGCTTGTCGCTCAGGGAGCACACACTCCGCTGTTTAAACGGCAGGGAACACCGAGCCGCAGGTATGCTGTTTTCTTTTTCCTTTTTCTTTTATTACCGGAGCTGCTACTGCAGCATGGGGGTTTCGGGGAGGGGTCTTCATAGGCGCAAAGGGGTGACTGTGTAAGTCCATGCTTGCTGTGGGAGTTTTACACATCTGGGTTGTCCTCCAAGCCTTTGAAATCAAAATGCCACGCGTGTGGCTGGGCTGTCAGGGGTCAAGTGCGTCCGTCTGACACTCACACGCACACGGTTGGACTTCCATTAAACCCTCTCTTTTTCACCCCTTCCCATGATCCACCTCGTTTTATTGACGCCTTGCTCAGCTGTGGCTTGGAAGCCAAGACATGGGGCTCTTCATCAGCACTGATCTAATGAGGTGTGTGTGTGTGTGTGAGAGAGGGAAAATGAAAGAGAGGCCCAGGTGTTACCCACTGGCAACATCCTCTCAGTATTCTATAAGCTCAGGATGCTGTCAAAGCTGAATGCACACGTAGTTCAATATGGACACACACACACACGCAAACACACAGGCTTTAAGAGGGATTAATTGATTTCAAAGTGCTGCAGGCCCCGCCGCTTTTGAGAAGAAGGGGACACTTTGGGTCGCTGGCAGTGCAGAAATCCCACAGAGACAATTAAACTACTGACCCGTGTCTTCAAGGATTTGTTTTGGCTTCCTGTTTGGAAAGATGGAAGGAAGCAGAATCCTGGGCCAGATGGCAGGGAGCATGCACACACACACACACACACACACACACACCTGGACACCTGGAAAGTCTGCCCAATTTCCTTCCACCTTAGATAGAATGAAATGGGATTTCTCAGAATAACTGCAGCATCCAGAGTTTCCACTCTTTGAGGTGATGTGTTGCAGGTCAACGCTAATTTGCGCGTCTCCGTTGGACACGTGACGCTGGGATATTTCAAAACGCAGCTCCTGAAAAGAGTCGCCAAGTAAGTTGTTTTCTGGGCCAAAAAAAAAGAAGCGTGAAACCGTCTCCATCTAGCTTCGTTTCAACCGTCGTGTGAGAAGTGAAAACTTTGTTCCACAGAGAAACATTCTGACTTTGATGTGCTGGATTGTATTTCAGAAAGGCAAAAATAGAACTCTCATGCAGCTCTAAACAGGAACCCGTCGGCATCATGGAAGATGTCTCACTCGGTGTGGCTCATCTCTAAGAGTAAATATGGTGTGTGTGTGTGTGCGCGCGCGTGTGTGTGTGTGTGTGGGCACGGTGGCATTTTGCAGGTGTGTTTCCACCTCTTTCTCTTTCACCTGGCACGCTCAGCTCACGGCGTGTTTGAGCAGGTTTGAGGAAGAAAAAAACCCCCACAAAACCCAGCTGTGACTATAGCAGGTTTATTTCTGGGCCGCTTCTCTCACTATTGAAGCGCACATTCGTGTTGATACTGAGCTCTCCGCTCGGTGGTGTATGCGTGGAAAACTGGTTCGGTTTTCCTGGAGCCCTCCAGCATTTTCACACTGCATTTTTTTTTAAAAAAGGGCAGTGAACCTGTGAGCGGCGCTGCTCCTGCTACTTTCAGACAAACAGGGCTGTGAGGTCATTGTGCCATTATCTGATATCGGCTTTCATGTAGGGGTCACTTGTCAAGACTTTAGTTCGCCTCTTTTGACATGAAGCTGTATGACGTCCCATATCAGCAATAGCTATCATTTATGAACATTGACTTACCCCCTGCTGCGTTCTGTGAGCCGAGTTCCAGACTCGTTTTGGCGTTGAGAGTCCAGCTAGTTGGCTGGGGCCACAAAAATAAAGCGTTTTGCTTCTCAAAACAATATGCGTTCAAAAGAGTAATACATTTTCATCACAAAATCGTTCTCCAGGAAAAAGTCAGACCTCACAATCGCTTGGCGCTATTTTCTCTCCCTTCATACTGAGTGCTGTGCATGCAGACCGAAGTGCAGACCGAGCAGTCCCCTGCTTCCGAGCAGTAAACACCGTAACAGGCGCGGCTGTCGGCAGTTGACAGCACAGTGATAGGAAGGGAGAGAAAATAGCGCCGAGCGATTGTGAGGTCTAACTTTTTCCTGGAGAACGATTTTGTGATGAAAATGTATTACTCTTTTGAATGCATATTGTTTTGAGAAGCAAAACGCTTTATTTTTTAAACCTCAGCCAACTAGCCGGACTACTTTCGTCAACACCAAAACGAGGCTGGAACTCGGCTCACAGCAGCAGTCAATGTTCATAAACAATATTGCTAGTACGGGATGTCATACAGCGTCATGTCAAAAGAGGCGGACTATCCCTTTAAGATTTTGGTCATGGGCTGCAAGCTACTGCTTTTTGGGGACTTTTTTTTTTTTCATCAGTACTGATGATGCAGAGTGATGCCCATCAGACCGGAATGCCAAGATTTTCAGCTAAAATTAGTTTCAGACTGAAACTAACAACTTAACAACTCCTTGGGCGGACTGCAGCTGAGTCGCACACCGACACTGATGGTTGGCAGATAATGAATCTGACAGACTGTGCGAGCAGCTGGTTGACTCTTCTTCCAGCAATTTCTTTTAAAGCGAAGGCAGTGGACGTGGTCCACATCAGACCCAATAAACGTCTGCGTTTGAGCTCAGGAATCATGTGTACAAGGCAGCTAATTTTATGTGAAACCAGTGGAATGATGCTGGCTGTAGTTTTTTTTGTCGCTCCTTGTTAACTCGTCCAATTGGCAACAAAGCCAGCCCTTTATGATTTTGGCCAGGCTATAAGTGACAACACACAAAAGCAGTTTTGGAGTGCTTCTCTCGGGAAATTCAGTTGCGTGATCATACAAAAGAACTGAGAATTACATAACCTTGCAAAAAAATGCACCAAATCACCCAGCAAGCTTCTTTAATTTGAAAATGAATTGCTCTGTATTCCTCCTGCAACATGGCAGATAACAGAGGCTGCTGCTCTTTCTGGTGTTGTGCTTTTGTGCATGGTCCCTGTGCACTCACAGCGAACAGCAAACACAGAGACCAGTCCTACAGTTTGAGCTCCCAGGATGACCCTGTTCTGATGAAAATCAGCTGTGGCTTGTTGTCTGCATTGCTATGGTTAAAAGGAGGCGTTGTTTGTGTTTAAAGAATGTCTCACAAGTGTGATGCTTATACCCAGGAAGTCTGAATAGGAGAATATCCGTAAGCAGCAGTAGTTTACCATATGCTTTGGGTTGAAAGGTTGCTCTGTAGTACTTGAGTAATCATGTATGCAAATAGATCATGAACCTCGTGAGTTGCACAAATTCCTACTGCCCAAGTGTTGCTGTGATGTTGAAGTCTGTGTGTTTCTGTGCAGCGTTCCTGTCAATTTGACAGATTCTGACAAATCCGAGACTGATGTGGCTTTTAATGAATCCTTACAGCCACAACCTACACAGCTTCATCTGTGTTGGCTGGCTTGCCTTTGTCTTTGGGACTTAACACAAAATACTCCCAAACACCGATCGAAGCATTTTTCTGTATTTCTAAGCAGGCCTGCCTTTTGGGCTCCAGTTCCCAACACTCAACATCTGGAGAGAAAGGAAAGTGGGCAGAGTCAGGGATGGCATGCAGTAAATGATAACCACGGGTTGGGTCTCAATTTGGGGCCTGCTGTGACAAGGACTTGCGGATTTCTTTTCACGGGGTGCCTCCTCAACCAATTACCGGCCTTCTGTGTAATCAGGTCTCTATTCACAAACTGCGCAAATCTGAAACGATCTTTAGAAAAGCCACTTAGAAAAAAATGTAAATCAGACACATTTTCACTAGCGCTTCGAAGCTAATAAACTATACCGTGTAGTGTTGCCAGCGGGTGGCAGTATTGGGCAACATTGCTAGTTGCAATTCAGTAGAAGAAGCAGGTATCCTAACTGAATCTCAAGGAGGGAAAAAAAACAACAACAACTGTGGTGGACATCCAGAAGATGAAAAAGGGAGAGATTTTCTCAGAATCACTTTCAACTTTGGGATTATCCTGAATATGGGAAAGAAAATATCTAACACAAGCGCATAAACTTTCATCCGCATTAGTGAAAAGTTTTTTATTTTTTTTATTTTTACAGTTTTCACCCTCGTTTTCTTCAAATCATCTGAGTAGCAATCAGAAACACTAATGGAGACCCTTTTAATGTGTCATCACGGGCCCAACTGGCAGTTATGGGCCCAAACCATAACTGCCACTGGGGACTGGCCCCAGATGCGCACTACAATGCATAATCCTTATGATGCAGCTCCATAGCAGTCTTATATAAAGAGAATTGCTGGAGTTTCTGATGCTATGAAGAAAAAAAAAAAAAAGAAGAAATAAATCATACATTTGGCTTAGGTCCCCGAGCTTAGTGCACATCCACGCTAAGGTTTCTGAGTTTCTGAGCAATCTGGTTATGTAAAACCAAATCAATGAGCTTGCTCTCCACGGGTTTGGTTTAGATAGACAGTCGTTCGTACAGTGAGATTCTGCAGATGGAACGGGTACCTGCATCCTTCACAGCGCTGTCAGCACTAGAAATTCAGACTTCGAGCTGCTCCATAAAAGATTAGCAGTGTCAGGACTGCTTGCTCCCAGCTACACATTTCTCTGACCGAGCTCACTAATGGTTGCAGTTACTGAGGCTGTCGTGCAGCTTGTTTTTTATCCCGTGGTCCTCCTGAAAGACCAAATGATCAAGATTTGAGCTGATCCCCAGAGATCAGGGATTTCTTTAATCCTCTCTCTCTCTCTCTCTCTCTCGTTCAGTCTCTGTCACGTCTTTCAAAATTTATTTCCCCTACATCATGCATCCCTTTGTTTTGTATTTTTTATTCTTCTCATTTACCCACACTTCATGGAAACCGGGGTGACCTTATCAGACACACCTGCGCTTCAGAGGCGATTATGCAAGTGATCACGTGATGACAGAATGGAATATAAAGTGAGTTCAGACACGGCTGCTATATTCACTGTATGGAGCAAGGTTGATGAAAATGCCAAACCATAACTGACCGTGTTTATATGGCCACAGGGGTTACCATTTCATGTCTGAGCGCACTTCACTGTGAAGTAAATATATACATTTCCCGTTGTACTATTCCACTTCTTATCACCTGGTCTGACTTTCTTTTTGATATTTACTCTGAACTTCATTCAGGGAGTAATGACTCGTTGTATTAATTTGTTTTTTTTGCAGATGAGAAGAAAGGGACAGGAATTGGACAGCTGTTGGGATTGCTAGCCCATGAACTCATATATATATATATATATATATATATATATATATATATATATATATATATATATATATATATATATATATATATATATATATACTATCAGGCAGATTGCCAACTGTTGAAATGAAAGGATCAGTGAACATCAGTGTACAGTGGAATCAGGGGCATGTGGTTCACTGAGAGTTCACCAGTGGATAACTGTAATAATATGTGTGAGGAGGTTAAGCGTACAAATGTAGCTTTAAGTTCTGACTTTGTTACTAGCAGCAAAGGCGTGGCACAGAGCCCGAGGGATGCATCTCGCTCCTCAGTTGAAACATCAACTGTTCAATGATGCAGCATCAGAAATGGTCTCCACGGAAGGGTGGCTGTCAAGAAGCCATCGTTAAGGAGGGGAAACAGGGAGAAAAGACTCTGAGTTATTCCAAATGACACAAGAAGTGGACAGAAAACCAGTGGCAGCAGGTCATACGGAGGGATGAATCCTCCTGAGGAGTAAAGAAATTACAAGAAAACTTGGGATTAGGCCTTGTTCGAGAATTAAGGTGGTCATATTGAATATTGACTTTCAAGCTTGTTAAAACTTGTACTGCCGTCTGTCCTGTATTTCCATTTATGTTTGCACATGTTTCTATAAATGGCGGCACCTCCTTCCTGTTCCTCTTTGTTATATACAAAGAAATGAAAATATGTTTGCGCAGTACTGTTTTTTTTTTTTTTAACGGAAATTTTATTACTATTTGTAGGAGCCTCGGACGCTGCATTATCAACATTTTCTTCACCCAAACATTTCTCTTTAAATTTATATGGCTCATTTAACCCAGATGTCTACCATCTTCATATATCAGTAGTTTTCGTGTCCTTTTTAGCCCAGTTAAACATCATCGATAAACCAGACATTTATATTAACCCCTCATCTGTGCATTTAGTAAGCTGGTTGGACTGTTTAATCCCCTCTTTAAGGTAACCACTTTGTTTGCTTGGAATTACAGTGCTCAGTTAGAGGCAGTGATGGTACAGACAGATTAGCACTTTTACTGGTTTAGAAACTGTGGAATAACTTAGTTATACATTGAAGGGACTGTGCCAGGTGCCCTTCAGAATTAATTTTCATTTAGCCTGAAAACCTCAATGGAATTAGATCATCTTTATCCTGAAAATAGAAAAGAAAAGGCTGTATACAATCGTTCTCTGTCGAAAAGGAATTTTAATCGGGTTATTATGTGCATATTGGTTTCCGAATGGTTCTTCAATGTCCGTTTGATGACAATGCTGTCCCCCAGCCAGAGTTCTCCTGGGAGGCTTCAGACTCTTCTATGAAGATCCTGAATAACTTCTCTCTTGTCTCATTGAAAACCACAATCATGACCCCCCAATTTCCCCTCTGAATATTCTTTTCAGAGCCAATTCTCCAGTCCCCTACAATCTTATCCTAATGTGGCATCTGCGGGCAATTACCATTAACTTTTTCATAGAAATCCAGCCAACAGAGGAAGCTGTTGTATTGGCGGTCACAGCATGGGTTTTCTGGCTGCGTAGAGGGGCGGCAGGAAGGAGGGACGAATGGCTGCTGAGGAGGCCTATTCATGTATCCAGGCAAGGCCGCACTTGGCTCGACTCTTATTGTGACGGTGACCTTCCTGTAACCAAGCAGCTAACACAAAACAGCTTCACATGAGGGTCAGCTGAGTTGCTTTCTTTGTCTCCTGTCCTGCTGTCAACCCTTCACCATGTATCTCTTTCATTATGCTGTTATTCATCCAACAGGGGCAGTTATAGCCATTTCGGGTGCTGGCTTGAACCATTTATGTCGAACGCACCGCAACCCTGAACTTTCCTCGACGTCTCCTGGAGGAGCTGTGTGCGAGGACGCAAATATTTGAATCAGTCAGACTGGACATTGAACAGACTTTAATTAATGTTTTGATGAAGAATGCTGGGGGGGGGGTTGTTTCTTATGGCTCATTGGGAACAGATGTGGTCCACATGTGGAGTACTAAGTCCTCCTCTGTTATCTTTTCAGCACACGTCTGCAATGACTCCTTCTACTGGCTTTACTTTCAAGGTTTACTTTCATTGCTTACTTTTAACATGGCAGACAAACAGCATCCACACTGGATGTGTGCGATGGGTTTCCTGGCCACGGAACTTTGGATGTGGTCTTTATTTTTCAAGTTTCAGAGAAGCGACTGGCCAGCAAAATGCACAGTAAAACCACATGTTGCTTCGCCATATTGACCTCACATCAGCAACAGTACAGCTTTCCCAGTAGTTTCAGTTCAACTGTAGCCTACCTGTTACGTTAACGACGGATTTTCAATTCATTTCAGCAGTTGCATGTCGCTGCTCTTAACTTTCGTGCTTCCTCTTTTCGAGTCGTAACAGCCACAGGCTAAACAAAAGGGCCGGCATCCCTGCACCGAAGACAACTGTGCAGGAAGCCTCTGCACCGCAGCAGAGCTGCAGCAGGAAGTTTGTTGGTCTGAATACAAACATGTAGCTGCAACGCAGCAGTTCAACATTCGCCATGCACACACACAGGGCGTCCAGTGTGTCCATGACCTAACTCGATCCCTTACCACATCAGCCGTGATTTTGATTGGATTAGCGTATTTGCACACATTTTAAAAGTCCTCTTTTAATCGGACTAACACATTACCTTGTTTTTCTGCTTTTATCCCCCCTGTGTCTGGTAACTGTGCTTAATGTCTTTACCTTATAAACTGCTTGACTGATAAGTCTTTTTTCTCCATGTTTTGTCCTCTGTCTCTTTACTCTGGCTACTTTTCTCTTCTCCTTCGTCTCCTTCGTCTCCTTTCGTCTCCTTTCGTCTCCTTCGTCTCCTTTCGTCTCCTTCATCTCCTTATCGTTGCTCACGTCAGACTCCCGAGGCTTCTGTCACGATCTCCTACCTCCTAACAGACCTAATGTTGTTTTAGTTTTGTGGAGAAAACTTTGCTCAAGTCTAATACCTGGCACAGTAGCTGAGAAACCCTCTCAACCTCTCTCGTGGCAGTTTTGGCAGGCCAGTGTACTGTGAGATGTTGGAACATTTTAAGTGATGAATGACAGCGCTGGCTTTTCTTTAAGAGATTTTTTCCATTGTGTTGCTTCTGTTGTATTCCCTGCAGCTGCTGTTGATGTGTAAACTGACAGCGAGTTCATCCATTTTTTTTTCTGGACTGACTTCGCTAAAAACTCCTGAAATGTGTCATAAAGTGTACTTCAGTCACAGTAGTCATCGCTGTCACTGTCTTTTAGCCTTTTAGCTGTTGGTTAAGATCAGCACAGGCTACTAATAACAATATCATTTGTTTACAGTTTGCAGTGACCCGCCCAGAGAAATGTCTGAACTTTCAATGCTTCAAACCTAAACCTCGACTGAGCGGCATCGATAAGCCGATGCAGATGTTTAGCATAAAAGATAGACGGTCCTGAACATGGACACAGACACTCACCACATGCATAGCTAAGAAGCGGAATCATACACGTGTATCCACAGCCATATGTACATAGTCCTTATAGCAAACGATGCAAATGGCTGCCACATGTTGGTAAGGCATGTGAGAGGTAAATGGCTGCTTTTGATTTGAGGGAAAAATCAAGTCTGTTCCATCTCTATCTCCCCCAGTACACACAATCATGCTGTTTATTTTGATTTGATTTCAATCTTTTTTTTATCGCTCAGGTATCTCGGAACTTTTCTAGCTTTAATGCGAAGTTCTTCAAAGTTTTTGATACTTTGCTCTAACGCCCCTTGCATCAAACTATGACGCTTTAGGATGGCTGCAGCTGCCAGCGACTGTTACCTTGAGGTTTCATGTGGTTGCTCGCTCTGCAAAGATCACACCACTCTTTGACTTCACTTGTCTTCCTGTGCAGACTGCTTTGTTAGAAATGTGTGGGTGTGAAGCCAAGTGCAGTGGGTCGGGGGTTTGAATATGTGCTCGTCTTGATGCCTTTTTACTGCTTGTGAGACTCAAAAGCTGCTTCCCCGTTGGGCCACATGTCTATCTACTGTAGGAAAACATTCGACAGCAGTAGCCCATGCCAATCCTTTAATCTCTTAATGACTTTCATAGGAGACTTTTTCACTGTGACAAAGATCTAAAACTTTTGGATTATTCTAAACCAGCAGTGCAGGAAGTCTAGCTGTGGATTTTGACTCTCTGCCTTTCCACTGGTTTTGAGTTCCCAATTAAATGTTCCCCACATAGTTCGAGAGAGATGAGTCTGCTTAGAGGCAGGCAAGGCGCGTAGATCTGCCCTCCCTCTGCCACGCTCTGATTGTTTGTGCCTTCGTATATCTGTGTATCGTCGAGCAGCTTTTTTCAGCAGCTCCCTTATTTATTAAGGCTGAAGGACGCTTTACCAAAAAAAAAAACACCCCCTCGCCCCCAAAAAAACATCTTTGTTAAGCTCACGAGCTTATTCACATACATTTTGAAAAGTGTATTTTCAAGGCTGACGCAAACAATTTCTTGATTGCTTTGTGTGAAACATAACAGAAAATAATCAAAAGTGCTCCTCATAATCTGCCCCAGCCCAAAAAGGACGTCATCAAATGTCCCGGCAACAGTTTAAATCCCAGTGTTATTCACTTTGTCACACTGTAAGGCAAAGAGGGCTGGGAAGGGATTCGTTTGAGACGCTGAAATGTTTCCCGTTTTTCTCTTAGAAACTTGTTACAGAGTTCACAGTTTTCTGTTTTTCTGTGAGATCGCTATTCATTCAGTTCTGTTTTATTCAGTCACGTAAACCCTCTCAGTTCTAAGGTTTAACATATCAGGACATTACAAATCATCCGGTCCTCATCAGGTCTTAGAATCAGGTAAATACAATGGTATACAGAGGAGTTAATGGTCAACTCAATGTCTGCAAGGCGTCCAGCCCCAGTCATCAGCCCTCCACCACCGTGCTTGGCAGTTGGTCCGAGGTGTTTTTACTGATATGCTCCGTTCAGGATCATTGCTGATGTTGCAGAACTATCAAAAACTGTTTACAGAGGTGCTGAATTTATACATAGACTACACCAGTATCATGTAAAAAATAATGTTAAAAAATCCATAACCAGAGTTTTTAAATGTGTTAATAATAATCTATTCAGTTTAGGTTAATTAAAATGTGGTGAAGCTTTTTTGTGTTTTTTTGTGTGTTTGAATAGCTGCACCTGGCCGATACTTACCTTCTTAACTTCAGTGGAAGCGCGATGAGTGTGTTTTTGTTTTTTTTCAACACTTTGCTTCTGCATTTTGGCTTCATTTTTGTCAAAGAAATAATCACAAGGTCTAATATATCATGCGCTGTTGTTCATCTGAGGCTGCATTCACATAATTTTAAGATGTGGTTAGGACCAGGTGATTTCTTTATGACATTTTTATTGGTAAAAACCTTAGACCTTAGGAGTGTGTACTTTCTTTTCCCCGTGACTATAGATTTAGTGTCACACATGCTGTGGTTTAAAGCTTCCTGGCTTGTTTTTCTCATTTACTTCTTTTCCTTGTGAAAATTTGCGTAATGCCTTCAGTAAACTATGTTAATGTTGGTCCTGTTGTTATGGTGAAATGGTGGTAACAAGCTGTCTGTCTGTTGGGCCATGTTGATGCTGCTCAGAAAGATGATGAAGGATGACGAAAAGATCCAACATCCACAGCACATACTGTTCACGGTGTATGTGAATACAATATTTCATACTGTATTTAGTTCATTATTTACCAGCAGTTGTCCCAAAGAAAACAGAAAGTTGCCATGTCTGCCGACACTGCTGCAGGCAGAGAAGAAGAGGATGAGATGGGCTGAAATATACTTTTGCTGTTTTGCATAAGGAACGTGAGCTATTTCCTGGAGCACAGCACATCAGGAATCAGCGATCAAGCACATCGGCTCAGCTTTGTGCAATTTTCAAACAGAATTACATTTCAGGAGACAGAAAACATTGTTTCAGAAAGTGGAACAAAACCACAAAAAACACACACAAAGTAAAACCACACACACACACACACACACACACACACACACATACACACACAGAAGAACAGCACCACGAAAGCATAACGTGAGGGTTAAAAACAGTTAGTTTTCTGAAATGTGTTTTCGTTTTCGTTGTTCTGCAAACTGTTGCGTTTCACGTCGTGTTTTGGCGTTTTGGCGTTTTGGTTTCACGTTCTTTTGCTAATTTGGCCACGGTAATGTTTTCTGCCGTGCAGCTGTTGTATTTTCTCAAACGCTGTTCTTTTCGTGGTTGTGCTCTACGCAGTTTCATCGTGTTGGGTTTTCAAGTGTGACAGACGCTGACGTATTTTGCCATAGATTTAAACTCAAGGCAAAATATGTTTTGAAACGGAATATACAGATGATATTCTCAGTTAAAAGAATTCTAGAGTTCATTCGACAGATTACGCCATCACGTTTGAAAGAGCTGGAGTGCTCTATAGCACACACGGTTACAGAACAGGGTCAGGGCCCATAAATGGATTTGAAACTCTTGAAAATTCCGAAAAAATTGCAGATGGTGCTCAGATGGAAGAATTGAAGGAGAATTTTCTTTTCTGAAGCCCCTTTTTCTTTTATCAGGATAAAAGGGTTTAGGATGAAATGGTCTTCATTTTAATCATTACTGAGGTTTTGTATAAAAATGGAGCACATGTAATATTAAGTATGACCTTCCTGTGTGTGTGTGTGTGTGTGTGTGTGTGTGTGTGTGTGTGTGTGTGCGTTCCCTTTGTGTGGTTTTCGATGTGTGTGGGTTGGACAAGTGCCTGCTCCCTTGCACGCGAATTGATGTGGGTCGAGCAGTAGCAGCACAGCAGCTGACTGACTAACGGATTGCTCCCTCTCGCATAATCGGAGTTAACAAGATGAAAGAGAAACCCCCCCCCCCCGACGTGGTCGTAGCTGCTTTTAGACAGGCAGCCTCAACTCTTTTAGACTTTCAGTGTGCGTCTGTCAGTGCGTTTCCGAGCATCATCAAACACATACGAGGAGAATCTACAGGCACTTTTAAGTAGGAGCGGGCATCTTATCATATCATGCAGGCAGCAGCTCAGAATTTCCGAGGACGGTAACGTGGAGTCAGGGCAGCTTTTTAGGAGATGTAGAAGTCAGGAAGGTGGCCCAGAAAGAGAGAAATTCTCCTCTGTTTTATTTGTTTGGGCCATTTTTTGGTTTCCTATTGAGATGAATGAGATGCCGCCTCTTTTTCGGCAGATGTTTAATCACTTATTAGTGTTTGTTTGTATAGGTAGCGGCAGATTACAGAGGTGCACACACACACATTCAGCAGCATAATTGCTCAAGCAGAGAGGAAATGACCTACTGTGTTATTACGGTAACATCTGGCAGAGATCTGAGCCCGCAGCATACGTAGTTCCTTTGTGGTGGGCGTGGAGGGTAAGAGCAAACAGCACAATTCACTTTTAATCCATGTGACCTACTCCTGTTTGTTATGTCAGAGAAAGATTGAGATGTGCTGTTCGCAGAAGCGTCCAGAGGCAGGATTTTCATATGCAAAAGGATCTCTTGGAGCAGATGGATAGAACTCTTTCCCACGAGAGGATTTAGATGTACAGACATGTTCTCATTTGTAACCTCTCAGTCAAGCAGTATACAACATTAACTGATTCATTTGTTGGAGCAGCTGCTGAGAAGACAACGATTGGACACCAGTGCTGACCTGCATCTAAAAGATGCTTGAATCATGTGATCAGCTCAGATTTGTCTGCACTTGTTGCTGAAAGCAGGTGCAACGTTTTCTAAGGCGCCTGTCAGTGCTTTGCACCTTTGAAGCTCAAGACTTGAGCCCTGTCCCTAAGGAGACAATTTTGCAAGCTGCTGTCAATTAGTCAGCAGGGCCGTAAGACCGGCTGCAGGACCTATTACTGCAGAGCATTGCCAGCATTCTAAAGTTCAGACCTACCTGGACTGTAGGATTAAATTGCCACCAAGTTCCAAATCAATTTACGCGACAGCACCTTCCTCTTGATGCAGCAACATAATATTTATGGTTTATTAGGGCTGGGAATCTTAAGGTATGGCACCATTCAATTAGATTCCTATTCACAGAGCCATGATTTTGTTCAAAATTGATTCTCAATTTGGTAAAGAAAAAGTTTAGAATCTGTTTGAGACTGCTTTGTGCTAAGAAAGCAGATATAAGCTTGAAAGCATAGTAAAGTGTATATATACATTTATATAGTTATTATTTTCAAAAAGGTCTATGAAGATGTTTAAAAGGGCATCTGATTACCCTTCCAATGCTGTCTGATAAGTAAAATGAAGTATATTTGGGTAATCCTTCTGTGGCAATACAGGCTCTATTATCTGCATCAAACCTCTTAAGCCTACGATTCTGCTGCACAGGGGTAGATTTTGAGATGAGATAGGCAAGAATGATGCCGGTTTTCTCCATCAGTTCAGAATTCACTGGGAGTTTGGTAACTTAGTAAGTTGGTGCTGTGTTGGTCAGCAGCTGGACGTTTATGATGTTCAACTTTTTTCAACTCTGGGCGCTGGCAGATGATGTGAGCCAAGACATTTGCGGTGTTCCCAAAGTATTTGGCTTTCTTTTTGGAAACCTTTCATAATAAATGAGTCATGTCCAACTCCTTCCTCCCCTTGAACTTTGTAGAAGAAACCTAACACAAAGATCCGCCAACAGCGCCAACAGTCTCAGAATCCAGCGGTGGTCTTAGGCTTATTAGCAGCAACTAACTCGCGGCCCTTTTCTTCCTGAACAGCATTAAACAGCATCCGTATGGAAGATCAAAAAGACACTTAGCCATTTTTAATTGATTCTGAACGTTAGAAATGTTAGAAATACCTGATTAATATGCCAAATAAATTATGTATGTACATGAACCAGAGTGACCAGTCATTTGAATTATCCGGGCTAATGATTATCCAAGACCACCACTCTGATCTGATTTGACAAAACAGTTGTAGGCAGACCTACCTGTAAAAACTACTTTGCAACCCTCAGCCAACATCATCTCATCACAGTGGTAGTTTTAAAGGGATAGTTCGCCTCTTTTGACATGAAGCTGTATGACATCCCATACTAGCAATATTATTTATGAACATTTTCTTACCCCCCGCTGCGTCCTGTGAGCTGAGTTCCAGCCTCGTTTTGGCGTTGACGAAGGTAGTCCGGCTAGTTGGCTGGGGTGTAAAAAAGAAAGCGTTTGCTTCACAAAACAATATGCGTTCAAAAGAGTAATACATTTGCATCACAAAATCGTTGTGCAGGAAAAAGTTAGACCTCACAATCGCTTGGCGCTATATTCTCTCTTCGCCGCGCCTGTTACGGTGTTTACTGCTCGGAAGCAGGGGACTGCTCGGTCTGCACTTCGGTCAGCATGGTCTACACAGAACGTAGTGATACGAAGGTAGAGAGAAAATAGCGCAAAGCGATTGTGAGGTCTAACTTTTTCTGGATGAATGATTTTGTGATGCAAATGTATTACTCTTTTGAACGCACATTGTTTTGAGAAGCAAAACGCTTTATTTTTTGTGGCCCCAGCCAACTAGCCGGACTACCTTCATCAACTTCAAAACGAGTCTGGAACTCGGCTCACAGGACGCAGCAGGGGGTAAGTCAATGTTCATAAACGATATTGCAAGTATGGGATGTCATACAGCTTCATGTCAAAAGAGGCAAACTATACCTTTAAGCGTCAATCAAATGGAATTACTTTAAGTTTTAGATTTGTTTCCAGGGGCAAATCTTTTCATCTGCAACCTTAGTTTCACCGGCAAATTTACCAAACTGTTTGGACCGAGTTAACCTCTGAGGGAACGGAGCTGGGGAGTTTTAAATGGAGTCCGAACAATGCGATTGCAACAATGCAAAAGAAGCAGAGGGGAGAGACATAAGAGAAATGAGGTTTTTGAGCTGCTTTATGTGATCCGTTTAATGTAAAAGCCTCCCGACATGCAGCCACAGTCAGTTTATATGGAACTGCAACTGGTTTACATGGAACTCTTCTGCGTTATAGATCAGAATCAGGGTGTAGTGTCAGGACAAGACTTGCTTTGGTGCACAAATGGATACCTTTGTTTTATTCTGTCTCGGCATGTCAGGAAATGTCACCCGATCTTAATATGGATCCAATTATGCTGCCTCTCTGCAACAGTCTCTGTATGCACTACAAGCTGCTCTGAAACTTGTGTTTTCTGACAGTTATACTGATGTTATTAGTGGTATGAATGAGATAAGATCTATTCCAAAATTGGCTTGTTGGAGAAAAATCAACGAAACAATTCTTTCTTACATTTTCATGTGTCCTCCCAGCAAAGATTATTAAGTAATTTACACTTTTTCCACTCTGAGATTACATAGTTTGATATCAGTGCTCCCACTTCCTGCAGAGTGCTGATGACACCATCGGAGCGATATCTCCATCCAATCAGAGGCCGAAATGAGCCACAGTGACCCGACAGCAGGGCAATGTTATGTGGCATACAGCGCAAGGGATTATAGCCCATAATCTGCCTGTCATGAAAACCCAACTAGAGGAATAAAAAGAGATAGAGATCATGGTAGTGGAGAAACAAATGTCAGATGTGGGAAACAAGATGAAAAATGGACAGCACGGCGTCTTTAGCCTCGTGGAGCATTCCAAAAACATGAGACAGGAAACTGAAGCGACAGCCCTCAAGTGAGTGAGTTTCTATAATTCTATAATTCTGCTTCAGAGCGAGTGTGTGCATTTGTGGTGTATGCTCAGGCTTTGTGTTATAAGTTCACGTTTGAGTTATTGTGCACAAAGATGCAGCAAATCCCCACTGGATCATAAGCAAAGGATGTGGTTGTGGATTGGTCTCGTGAAAAGGTTTCTATTTGCAGGAGTTTGTTTATCCTCTGTGACCTTAAGAGAATGGGCAAACCTCTACCCGGGACCACAAAGAGACCAGAACATTGACACGGGCAGATGAGAGGCAAAAGGAAATCCAGCTTGTGCAAAAAACAACGCTGCTTTACAACCAAACACTGGGTCGATCCAAGTGCGGGTTGGATGTTCTTGATGCACATTACATGCACATATGTATGTCCTCAAAGCCAGGTCCGAATTCGCCTCACAAGGTATTTGCTCAGACCAGGTTAAGAACTGAAAGCCACTATTTGTGAACCTGAATAAGTAGCATCTATGGGAACCCCTCCAACACCAACATAACGTAGGAAGATTTTAACATTTGTCATGTTCACCATCTGCTTTACCTGATTTATATGCTATGGCATATAAATTATTGTTGATGTCGTTCCTACATCACACTGATATTGTAGGAACAAAATCATACTGATGTAGCTCCTGCAGGGTTATTGCAGCTGACCAGCCATGTTGTAACGTCCCGTCTAGCCCTTTCTCGAGTGTTACATAATGGCAGGGTTGCAGTAATTTAGGCTGACAGCAGTCATTTTGAAGTCTGTCTATCTATCTTGGCACCGACCGTTTAAACAGAGGCGCTAAACTTTGAAATTATTAGACGGACTGCATTTCAATAAGCGCCTGCGGTCATGTCATGGATTAAGTTACAAAGTCAAACTCTGCAGCATGGCTATGGGCACATTTTGGTTTGATGCCAAATGCCATAGGAGAGCGCAGTAACTACGAGGTAGCAGTTTATCCGATCTGCAGCAAAACAGAGGTGGTGGTCAAAGGCGTTAATGTAAAATTACCAGCGGCAAAAAAATGGGGCTGGTCTGTTACACTGGAGCAACATCGGAAATGATGGGTTACAAACAACACTGGCATAGATAACAACAACATCTGATCGTGTGTTGACGCTAAAGCAGTCTTTATAGTTGTCGAAACATAAAACATCTGAGAAGATGAGTACATAATGCAGCACGCCATGTAATCTCTTTCAGCTTTGTTGAACTGAATGGAAACACATGCTCAGCTCATGTTCTTGCGGTGCTACTAACATCTACAGCTGAGTAATCAAACTATTTGCCAAAGCAGCTGCCTCTTACAGAGAGCGAGTAGTTCACAGCTCTTCTGCAGGCACTGCAGCCTCGCCTGCTGCAGATGCTAGGAAGTTGAATGAAACCATTTTAGTATGTATCCACAGCTATAGTTACCTCCAGTTTAGGCTGCAACTGTGCGTGCGTTTTGTTCATGTGGCAACTCTTGGAAGCACTTTTCATCCTCGTGTTTATCAGTGAGTATTAAGAAGTCCCACAGCTGCCGTCCTTGACCGTCTTACAGCTCGTTAGGCTTTGCCAGAATCTGAACAGCCTGAATATCGGCTGCAGTAGCACGTACTCTATGACAGAGGAGATTATTGTTCAAATACTGTCTTTATGGCAAAAAAAGAAAAGAAAAAAGAGAGGGTCTTTAGTTTCCCTCACAGCTAGGAATCGCAGAATGATTCCCAGTTGAGACATAGGCAGCAGCTCCTCGTTGGTGGTCGCCCTTTCTTTCTGATCCGAGGCCTACACAGATGTTCTATTATGTAGCAGTGCGCCCTTCTCTCAATTCAATTCAATTCATTTTTATTTATATAGCGCCAAATACAAAATACATCATCTCAAGGCACTTAAATAATAAAGTCCAATTCAAGCCAATTGGAATTCAATTCATTGTAATCATAATTATTTATAAAATAATCCAGTTCATTTATATACAGCCAATTCAAAAACAATTTCCTAGCTAAGGAAACCAACAGATTGCACCGAAACTTGTCTTCAGTCCAATCTCTGATGCGTCTGTGGAAAGGAACGACTCCCTTTTAACAGGAAGAAACCTCTGGCAGAAGCAGACTCAGGAAGGGTGGCCATCCGCCTCCACCAGCTGGGGTTTCAGAAGACAGAAAAGAGGGGGAATAAAACACTGTAACACCATTCAAAGGATACCTGTTGGAACAGGGAAAGTTAAGTTAAGTTGACTTTATTGATACCCAAAGGTAGATTGGTCCTCTGCTTTTAACCCATCCAGGTTGGCACCTGTTGACACACACACAGGGTCACACACTCAGAGACAGATGCCAGCCTGGAGCAGTGGGCAGCCATGAAAGCACCCAGGGAGCATGGGGGTACAGTGCCTTGCTCAAGGGCACCTCAGCCATGACAAGGAGGTGGACTGACACCCCTCCAGCTATCAGTTCCACCAAGCAAGAGTGGGAATCGAACCGCCAACCTTCTGGTTGTTGGACGACTGACTCGAACCACTGAGCCACAGCCGAAATACGAGTTAATGACCACAATAATGTCAGATGTACATAATATCATTTGCGAAATTAAACAGGGGAAAAAGAGAGTAAAGTGAGGAAAGGTGTGACAGATGAGCTCCCCCAGCAGTCTAAGCCTATAGCAGCTTAACTATGGGATGTTTCAGGATCACCTGAGCCATCCCTAACTATAAGCTTTATCAAAAAGGAAAGTGTTAAGCCTGGTCTTAAAAGTGGAAAGGGTGTCTGCTTCCCGGACATTTGGCAGCTTATTCCACAAGAGAGGGGCCTGATAACTGAAGGCTCTGCCTCCTCTCCAGCACAATCACCACAGTTTAATGCAAGAGAATTGTTAATGCTTTCTAAAACTGAGTGCTTTGTTTTTTTTCCAGAGATAACATATCTGCGTTGTCGTGGTTTAGGAGCTCCCCAAATGGTTCACCAACTCTTACTACTAGATAATGCATTTTGTCGAGGCTCCAGTGGTTAAGTGTTAAGTGTGTGTGGTACTTACCGGTACATTTCAATAACCTGATGAATGCTAAGCTTGTGAGGTTGTTTAAGCCTTGAGCACTGAATTCTTTGATAGAAGAATAGAAAGCACTGATAGAAAGCACTGAATGCTTTCCATCAGTGCAGACTGAGGCATGATTGGGTCAAAATATACAGCAGAGTAACTCTACTTGTTTCACACTGAGTCCATATAAGTTTGGATATTTAAATTTGGCTAAACTGAATACGTTTTTTATTAATTTTGGATAGAATTACATTTGGAAAAAGAGCCAGTTAACTCACTGACCGAACATCATTGTTGGTGGGGCATTCATTTTTTTTTCTTTTGATGGATTTATATTGACATTTTATTCTTCTTACAGGTGCAGTTTAGAAGGTATAAGTACTGTGAATAACTTTGAACAAATATATACTGTGTACAGATGTAGTGTTGTAATGGCATCTCCCTTTAAGTGGGTTGAAATTGCCTGTTAAGTCTTACAGATCATGAAATGACTCACACTGCCAGTTGGGAGCAGTCTCATGGAGACTGATGGTTTCTGGTGCTTCTTCCTCTTTGTAATGGCGTCGGTTGCTGTTGGTCTCCTCCCTCAAGCTAACTTTCAATCGGTCAGCGTTCGATCAACTTGTAGTGTTATCTCAGGAGGAGCCTGCGTTTTTTTTGACGATTGCACGTCTGTGCGTCTGTGTTGAAAAAAGTCCTGTCCGGGGGGCCTGAGAGCGCCACATACGGATACATTTGTGACGTTTCAAAACATTTTTTGCATTGGTTCCACCACCATCGTCTAAAGGGGGATTTTTGTGGGTCATTACACTTCCTGGAGTGAGTGAGGGACTCTACGTCTAAACAACTACTTGGAATCATCTTGCACTGCCTTGTTGGAAGTTAAAGATCAAAGTTACTTAATGTATTGGGTGTCAAAAGGTTGGCTGTGGCTAAGGAGGAGGAGTGGTCGTTCTTCAGTTTGAAGATTGCTGTTTTGATCCCCAACTTCCCGATACTGATCCCCATATTGCTCCCAATGAGTTCCTCGTTCATCAGTTACCTTGGAGGCAGCTGTTTAGTTATGTGCATGTAAGTTATATCTTGTGAAGTCTTCAGCTTTCAGGTGGAAGGTTTTATTCCCCTACCAGAGGGATAAGACCGGAGACAGCTCTTTTATGACTTGAGAAAGCACCCCGAGTTAACTTTTGGTTTTGGTTCTCTTTGTTTCGTTGTGAGATGCTGGTGCTCACTCCTTGTTTTCACATCAAAATTCTTTTTCCAAGTGTTTGTTACTGAATATAAATGCCTGACGTCAGACATATGCCTGATTTGCAGTACTTGATGCAACACATTTTTGAAGAACATGTCGTTTAACACAGACCTGCTTTGTTCAAATACATTTCATCACTGGTCATGTTTCAGACGTTACTGTAACGAATAAAGACTCCAAGCTGCCATTAAAAAAACATTTTCTAATGCATCATGTGATACAGACTTTCATCATGGGATTACCTGTTAGGAAGCTGTACACCAGCTCTGTGCCTGCTAACGATAGCTCATGGCTGGACATGAGGAGATTGTTTATACCCAAACAGCTTTAGGTGATGCAGTTGAGCAGGGAACATTTCACTTTCCAAATGTTTTTGCCTGAAAAAAGAAGATAAGTGGAGACTTTGCATTGTTATTATGTGGCTTTTTTACTTGATTATCTGTGTCCCTTGTTGTATGTTCACAGATAGCCTGCCTACCTGTCTTTTTTCATTGACTCCATAGGTCTGTGTGTGTGTGTGTGTGTGTGTCTGTGTGTGTAAAATTTGCCTTCAAGAAGTTTAGTGCCATCTTGTGGCACTAAGGCATTGCTGCTGTAAATCCCTGTCAGGTCCCTAATTGAGCCGGTGCAGTCACCTGCTCAGGTTCCAGTGGCGCAATCGGTCAGCGCGTGGTACTTATAAGACAGTAACCGACAGAGTGATGACGAGGTTGTGAATTCAAGCCTCACCTGGAGCAGTGAAGTTTTAAATAGTTTGTGAGAAGTTAAAACCGATTTTGAGTGACTGAGAAGACTGCAGTCTGGCTCCCTCTTTGACAAGCTATAAGAAATTCCACCTGAGCTTATCATACGGCTGGCACATCAAAATGTGTCAAAATTATTGCAGATAATCCACAGGCAAACAAATTTAAATTTTTGGAGAAGATGCTTAGGGTTGCTGGTAACCTATCAGGCTTTTGCATTTCTTTTCAGGTGTTTGCCTTCACTTTTTATCTGCGGGGACACTGGATTAGTGTGGAACATATGCCCACTGTTACACAACAAATCTGGTCACTTTTGGTTTCCGGCTGTTGTCTGCTGAGAAATGTTTGTCGTCATGTGTCTGTGTAAAACGTCCTAAAACCCCTTTTTATGGTTTGCTTTGTCCAGCTGGCAGGCTTAGGGGGGAGATAACGAGCATGGATGAGACGGGCAGCAGGAACAGCAGCCTCCAGAGGAAGAAGCCGCCATGGCTCACACTGGACATCCCAACTATCCAGCTGACGCCAGACGACACGCCACCGGTCACCCAGGTAAGAAAATAATGTACAAAATGTTACAACTGTCAGCTCCCAAACACGAAGATGAGTGCCGTGGCATACGATGTGTTCTACTAGTATTCACTTGTTTTTCCTATCACTTTCAACATCCTCACACACTGAACAAATTCCATATTATAAGGAAGCCAGTGAGAAAAGCTTTAACGCTCGCTGATCACGTCTTTGTGTTTGTGTGTGTTGTAGCCGGTGAAGCGCATGCGCAGTGTCAGCATGCCGGGGGAAAATCCGCATACCCGCAGTGTCGCCTTGGAAAGTGTCGCCACTTCCAACAACTACCTCAAACCTCCTCTGGAGACACTGCCCTCCTTCACCCAGTCCATCAAGAAGTTAGTGACACACCCGCACACATGCAAACACAAACTGAGGCAGAATTTAGAAAAAAAGGTTCTCTTCTTTTTCTCCTTGCTGATTTTCTCCAGCTGCTAATTTCTCATGAATTCTGCTTGTATACTTTTTAACAGATCCTGCACACCTATACATCCTGAACAAAGCTATTTCAACCTGTAACCTACTTTCTGATTCAACACTAATTAACCTTGTGCTTTTTTTCTCTCTTGTCACCCCTCTTCTTTGATTTTGCCTTATTTAATACCTTCTCCCCCCCCCCGCGTCCTTGCCCACCTCTTATTCTGATGTGTGTGTTGTGAGAAAAGGGTGCACTTTGACCGCGTAAACACAGTTCCCCCAAAAGGCCAGAGGGGCCTAAGGAGGGTGTCAACCAGCCGAAGGCGGTCCTGTGTCCCCAAAATACTGTCCAGACGGCGTTCGTCTATACCCAAACAGATCATCAGGTACAGGGGGAGGTGGAAAGTTGACCTGTTTCAACTGCTTTCACCGCAATCTGGTGCTGTCACATTCTTTTACCACCTTGCGGACTAATGTTGTTTAGATTTAACAGCTGGTTAGCTAAAATGACTCAGATGTGAGTCAGTGGCCTCAAACGCAAAACATTTATAGCAGTTGATGTACAATATATATAAATAATGACAAAACATTTATTCATTTGACAAAGGACTCTAGTGTTTTTGCGTTCTACAGTAGACATCCGTAACACGTTGTCAGTCCGATGTTATGAATGTAATGTAAGCTGAATCTAAAGGGAACTTCCTTTTTTAGTGCAAATAATGTTTTCACCTGTGACATGGAACATATATACTGTGTGTGGGTGATTGTGTTCACATGCACACCCATAACTTCACATGATATTGATATGATATTTCAGTAGATGCGATAAAACTATGCGCGATAAAACTATTTCCTTAGAAGATAAATCGGGAGCTGCGCGGTGGTGTAGGGGTAAGCAAGAGGGTTCCTGGTTGGACCAGGTTCAGTTTCTGGTGAGGGGTCTTTCTGTGTGGAGTGCGCATGTACACGTGGGTTCTGTCCAGGTACTCTGGCTTCCTCAACGTCTAAAAGCACACATGCTAGATTTATTGGTGTCTCTAAATTGACCCTAGCAGTGAGTGTGACTGTGCATGGTTGTTTGTCTCTGTGTGGCCCTCTGATGGACTGGTGACCTGTCCCTGCCTCTTGTCCAGGGCCCCCCCCCCTGTCTGCGACCCCGAGTTAGATTAAGCGGGTGTAGAAAAAGGATGGATGGAAGTTAGAAAGGTCTTCTTTTCTTTCTGTTCGTTCTCAGACTTTTTCTGCTGCCATTTTCTTATGTTTCGGCAACAAAACCACAGGTTAGGTTTGGGAAAACACAATTGTTTTTGGGTTCAAATAGACCGTTATATTGCAGAAAGTTTCAAGGGTACCATTCTGGAGAAGTTTTTTGTTTGTTTGCACAAAATCCCTTTAACTCTATATATATCGTGTTTTTTTTTGTGTTTTTTTTTTCTTTACACCACAGCTGTGTAACTTTGTCTGTGACACATGAAGAATGCATTAAGTGTATCAGTGTCAGTCCAGGTGGCACGCAGGACTAAAAGGTCTGAGTTAGACAAAATAACACAATTACTCATACGGACGGTGTATGTGCCAAAGGCCACATCAAAGCAGCTCCCTGAATAGTGTTGAAGTGAATGTATATGTTTGAGTAAGGAGCCACAACTGGATCCTGGAGACACTCAAAACTAATGTTCCTACGTCTTAACTATCATTCTGAGGTTTATTACCTTTGCATGTGTGTTTGTTGGAGTATGTTTGATGTTTGTGACAGAATTAATAGGATCGAGAGAGTTTATGTGTATAGATGACTTATAGAGTTGAGCAAAGGTACCTTTTCCTCAAGAGAGAAATATCTCTGTGTGTGTGTGTATGATTTGCAGGGTATCTGGGAAATCTGGGAAAAACACGCTTTATGAGTCATTTTTTGTGGGACGGAGGCATTCATTTTGACAGATCGGGACAAATATTTAAAAGTATAATGATTTATCGTTAATGATAGGTGTTTGAAGCGCACAGGCTCAGTCTGATTTCTTTAACTGTTAGCAAGGTGGGGTTCGAAATATGAGCTTTGTGGCACTGCTACTCCAGAGCCTGTGTAAGTGTGTGCACATGTGTCATGTTCAGGCATGTCTGAGTGCTCTCCTCTAACTCAACACCCTCCCAATGGGTATGATGATCTTTCTTCTCATTCTAAACTCCTATTTCCTGTGGCGTGCCGGTCTCTTAGAGGTTAGAGTGTTTACACACAGTCCTGCAAAACAAGGCATAGAGACAGACAGACGGAGAGGAAAGGACCTCATTGATAGTGATCGTTGGTGCTCGAGATTAGGGGGGCGGTATTCAGTTTGACAAGGACCAGACCCTCAGTCTTCTTCACCCATCAGTACACATCCTTTTGCCTGAAATCTAGAGGAGGGACACTTGGAAACCTGCCAACTACTGACAAATTTCTCACACTCCCACACATATGCAGTCTTATGGAAACCTCTGTTGTGTGCTGGTGACAACAAGTTCAGGAAATGATCCTCCCGCTTGCTCACTGCAATGAGCAGGTCCAGCTGGAAGAAAACTTGAAGTCCCCCCGCGAATCTCATATTACATCAGGATGTTCACCGTGGAAATCAGATTCCTGCCTGACTGGGAAGATCAGCGCCGGCTTTAAAACTTTTGATTAACCAGGACCTCTCTAAGCAGGACAGGGCTGTGTAACAGAGTGCGGACATGTGTTGATCCTTCTCTCCTTTTGCGTAACAGCAAGGTACTGCTGGCCCACATATCAGGAAATCCCCTTATGGAACTCTGTATGTTTTAATTAGTGAAGGATCAGTTTGCATCCAGCAGGTCAGGGTAAGTGAGCTCACCGTTGTTAGTGATGCTAGTGATGGAGGTGACTCAGCTCCAAAGCCACATCCCTGGTCAGGTATGATCCAGACCCTGAACCCCTCCTGGAGCTCTCAGGACAGGTGAGTGTGCTGTGGCAAACCAGAACACAGCAAAAATGCTGTTTATGCATTCTTTCGCTTGGACTTATGTGAAATTTAATGTTTTGATCGATTTTAACCTTATATATTGAGCTTTATCATTAAAAACAGTTATTTGTATATCAAATATATCTAAGGATATCCATAAGGACTTTGGTTTTTCCGATCTCTTTGTTATTACAAAAATGTGCATCTGATATATGTGACACTGTTTTACATTTTGAAAGTTTTGGGAAAAAAACATATTACCACTGAGCCAGGAGATAAATATAAACAATGAAAATGGGACTAACTTGTTAACAGATACATTTAAAGAATTGGATAGCATAGATATGTCCAAAGGCTTTGTGCTGCTTATAAACTTTCATTGGCAGATTTAAATATAAAAGAATATGAAGTGACATACAAAGGTGCCGGTTGGAGGCTTTTGTTACCTTTGAACGTAAGCTCGCAGTTTCCACTCAGGAAAAATAATTTAATCTAAGCTCGGCTAACTGTCAGCGGCATGATTAGAAGACAAATCTTCATGACTGCGAGCCTGCAAGTCAGCGTATTTTCCAAGTAGCGCTACATTTGGCTGAAAGTAAAAGTGCTGCGTTTCAAATTTGACCAAAGTGAGAGTGTCAGAATGAGCCGCAAAATGCAATTAAACGTGAGCAAAGAAATCAAATCTGAAACGTGTGCAGCGGAATGGATCTTTTCGTTGATATTAAGATTATTGCAGATACTATAACTTGTTAGCATGCAGCTCAAAGTTGGAGCTGGACCTGCTTTATCTACTTAATATAAACTTTTAATAATTCGCGTGAATAAACTGCGTAAATGGTAAATATATTCCTGTGAAACTGAAAAACAAATAAGCCTTTAAAGTAGCATTAAATCTCAGGGGATACATCCAATCTGAAAATGTAACATTTACTAATAATGCTCATGTCTATCATTTTTTCTATGACCCTTTCTCTCTTTTTGTTCAGCGGTTGCTTTTGTTTAGAAAGTACAAAGCTTTGCCCCTGGGCCATGTCTCCGGTAATTACAGCACATCAGATTCCTGCTGCATGTGTACCTGCCTTACCTGGAGGATATGGAGTCTTGATTGATGCGGCTCACCACTCCTTTAATCTGTCATGTGGGATCACGTTAAACGCATGCTTTATTAATGTTGTGTGTGACCGTGAGTGCACATATGACTACACATCTGGACAAACAAACATCATCTGGACTGAATCAGGCTCATGGCTGTCTATAGCATTTGCTATATTTAAGAAGGCAAACATTTTTCAGCTATAAATAAAACGCCTCTTCCGTCTCCCGCTTATTTCCATCTCTCTCCTATCTGTTTACAATATATATTCCCTCCTCTCCTGCTTGAGAAGCCCAGTCTAAATCAGGCCTCTTTTTTTCTTTTCTTTTTTTTCTCAAACCTGTGTCCTCTTTCTGAAACATTCCTTTTTTGTGGAACAACAATCAGGCTCGCACCGCCCTCTCCCTGCCCCTGCTCAGCCTTAAAAGGCCTCTCCAGATGGCGTATTTCTTGATGATGAAGGCTGAGTGTTTATTACAGAGCGTTCTGCTCTCTAAACAGTCTCCCTGAGAGCGGCCTCCTCCGCCTGATAGGTGAACAGCCTTGCACAGCTTAACTGTTTGATGGAAAAAAGGGACTTGAGCGCACGTTTGCCGTTGGTTAAATGTAAAGAATCCGCTGCCATGACAGTTGATCTACGGTGGGAGTATGAGGGGAAAAGCTGCTGCTTTTCCTGCTGTCAGAGCGGAGGCAGCGAGTTGTGTAAGGAAGCATACGGTGTTCGTCAGCCAGACGCTAAGCTGGGTTACGATTGTCCATGTAATCAAACATGCACACATACAAAATTACAACGAACGAGGTGGATAAAGGAGAGAGGGAAAACACAAGAACTCTGACATGTTGCCATGTTGTACTGAGACCTTTGCTTAATCACATGACCTCCAACTACGCAATTTGTGACCCACGTGTAATCCTGAATCTCTGCTGTCAAATGACTTCCTCTCTAGTCAGAATTATTGCTGTGGTTAAAGGACCTTCTAGTATGATTTAGAGGCATCTAGTGATTAAGTTGCTGATCGGAGTTCAAACTGAATACTGCTCCCTCACAGGAACTTGGCAGCACGACAGTGGGAGACGATAAGAAGCATAGATTGGGACAAGCTAACAAAAACATGGTTTGTCCTTAGGGGTGATTATTTGCTCATGAAGATGGGATTAAATTATCATTACAGTATTTTATTTCAGTTAAAAAGCAAGTAGATTCCCCTTTATCCTGCACCCTGGTCCTTTCAGGTGAATATTTTTATGGCCTCCAGTCTCAACCAGTCTCAAAGTCAGCTATTAGCTGAATTCCAATCAGTGAGTTAACCTATCAATTAATGAGCATATTGTGCTAAATAAGATGGACACGGAGGTCAGTCTGTGAGAAATGCACTCCTCGGTCGTACATCAAAATGCTCTTTTTCACTAATCGGAGTCTGCCCTGTCCCCAGGGGTACAGCTGACTGGTTCGGAGTGAGCAAGGACAACGACAGCACCCAGCGATGGAGGAGAAGGAGCCTACAGCACTGCAGCCATCTCTACGGGGGTCTGAAGCCGCAGGTGATGAGGGAGATGGAGCTCCACAGCCAAGACAATCTCTCCCTGGCCAGCTCTGAGACCCCTCCACCCCTCTACCTCCCACCCCACCTCCCCAGTCACCACCATCACTATGACATGCAGAGGGTAGGCCAGCGCCACAGGGGCACAGTAGAAGGGTGGAAATGAAATTGGACAGTCATTCACCCCCCTCTCCATCTCATTTTTTTTCTCCCTCTGCCTTTCCCTTTGTTTCTCATTTCTTATCAGATTTTAGGCGCTTGCTTCACTCCTTCGCTTTGTCATCTCACCTGGGGTTAGATTGACGTCCTCTCGAAGACTAAAAGCTTAATCTATGTTTTTTTCGAAAAAGATGTCTTTGCATCTTAGATTTCAAAATTGGTCACGATGTATGTGATGAGGAACGATTACTATTCACAGAAAGTCATTGTTACAAGTTGTGAAGCACTGTTAGCATTGATAGAATCATGTCAAAGAACATGTTTGCAATATTATCAAAAAGCTTCAACTAAGTTCTCTCCTGCTGCATTTCTGATCACTATAACAAGTGTGTTTTACACTGTGTTTACAGTAACAATTTGGTCAAATAGTTTCCAAAAGTAGATTTTCATGGAAGCTTAGCTACCGGGCGCCTTAAACAAAGAGCAGCTGTTTTACTTTAGGCCATTTTTTACCAATGAGCTGAGCGAGCTAGGGATTTTGGAATGCTTCATTTTAGATTAGAGGGGCGTTAAAGAGCGAGGAGCTTAAATGGAACATCTCAGCAACGTACAGTAGGACAGTAAATCTTGTAACAACAACAATATAGAACCATGACCTTTTAATTGGATTTAATTCAGGCTTATTAAGTGCTTTTAAAACAGTCATACGTCCCAACAGCTGTTGCAAAATGAGTTTCATAGAGAAGAAATACCTGCTGAGTTGTGGCGCATATGATTTAGAATTCAACAAAAATGTTCACGGCACGATAAAAGCTTTTTAAAAAAGTTTTCACCTGCTAAATCCATCTAACCCTAGTTGGGTGCGCGTTTTCTCTGCTTTTGTTGTTGTTTACCGTTGTATCTGTCATGAAAGGAAAGTGTGTGTCTGTGTTTGTGTCTGTGCACAGATTGTAGACCCCCTGGCTCGGGGTCGAGCTTTCCGCACGGTGGAAGAGGTGGACGGGCTCAGTGCCCCGCAAACTCCCCTCACACCCGGCACCGCATCGCTCTGCTCATTTTCCAGCTCCCGCTCCGCCCTCAACAGGCTGCCAAGACGACGGAAGCGGGACTCTGTCGCAGTCATGAGTCTCAAAGCTGCAGCAGCCATATTGAAGGTGTTTTGTTTGGTTTTGTTTTGCTTTTTATGATTTATTGAATTAAGAAAAGAAATCAGTCTTCGACATTTTAGCCTTTGCAAACTGCACTTTTGAACTCAGTATGTGCAATAAAGCCCCTTTTATAGCTTCTAAGCCGCTGCCTGTCCAGATTTTTCTGCCATTAAATGTCCTTTTCTCCTCTGTATAATGTAGATGCAGATTAGTTCCTCAATTGTATTATCATAATCATTTGTATGAAAGACATTTAGAATCAGTTCTTGGAAATTGACCCATACACACTCTCTAATCCATGTTAACATGTGTGTACTCATATTTGCGCTGGCATTATATAGCTTGTCTTTCTGAGGATTAAACTATGGCAAAATATGTTACAGCAGAGCATGGACAACGCTCTCTATACTCAATGCCGATAAAGTATGACTAAAGGCATGTGTGTCGGTGTCTGTGTTGCCGGGTGGGGGTTACTGGGGGAGTTGTTGGTGGCAGATGGTCTGTGATAGTACACAGCGAATGCTCGGCTACGTTCTGGATTGAGGTCAGAGTATTCCAGAAGAGTGGAGCTAATCCACTAACACATAAAGGCCTCTGCTGCCGTGTAAACGCCACACACTATAATACAGAAATGCACTCTTGCCTGCTTGGCCGCCTCTCACCACTTCCGCAAGGTCACAGGTGTAAGCATAAGCTATTGGTGAAAATGGGTGTAATTGGTGAAAAATCATAACGATCGAGACAGAAAAGATCAGCGTTTTGAATGTATTTATTGAGGTTAATTATCCAATATTATTTATCTGTGAGTAGCACAACTTGAACCCCCATGTGCAGCAATAACGGCAACTTTACATTTCTACTAACTGCCGATCAGTTTTAGACATAAGAACGGACAAACTTAAAGGGATAGTTCGCCTCTTTTGACCTGAAGCCGTATGACATCCCATACTAGCAATATCATTTATGAACATTTTCTTACCCCCTGCTGCGTCCTGTGAGCAGAGTTCCAGCCTCGTTTTGGCGCTGACGAAGGTAGCAAACGTAAAAAACGTAGCTAGTTGGCTGGGGGCACAAAAATAAAGCGTTTTGCTTCTCAAAATAATATGTGTTCAAATAAGTAATACATTTGCATCACAAAATCGTTGTCCAGAAAAAAGTCAGACCTCACAATCGCTTGGCACTGACAGCCGCGCCTGTTACGGTGTTTGCTGCTCGGAAGCAGGGGACTGCTCAGTCTGCACTTCGTCTGCACGGTCTACACAGCCCGTAGTGATATATAAATGATATTGCTAATATGGGATGTCATACAGCTTCATGTCAAAAGAGGCAAACTATCCCTTTAAACGCATTCCTTTGTACAGAACAGCTTCATCACGGTGATGTCGGTGGTTAAAATGTAACTATTCCTTTATTTATCATGCTCTGGTTGAGCGGCATGTGCTTGATCGTGATCCTCGTTTTCTTGACATTCAGCTCACAAACAGATTCTCAGTTAGTACTTGCAATCATAATTCCAAATGAATTTTTCTAGTATTGAATTCTAAATGAGGCCCAAACCATGATACTATCACCATGGTGTTTCTCAGATGGGATGAGGAGCGCAGTGTTTTTTTTTCTTGTGCAAACATTATCCTTCTTCCTTAAACCGAAAAGTTGTAATTTTTGTATCATTTGTCAAGAAAACCCTTTTTCCAACAGCCAGCCGGCTTGTTAACAGCTTAGTTTTTTGAACGGCGGTGGCATTTACTCACTTATAGTCTAATTTCCCAGAGTTTCACACGTTTTTTTCCACTCACAGATAAATATATATATATATATTTTTAGTATTTTAAACATTCTTTTTTGATGAAAAACTGTAAATAAACAAAGATGTTTTTGGCTTATTTGTGCAGTCGGGTTATCTTTATAATGTCCTTAATAATAATGACTATATTATGAATGCGTGTGTTTGCCAGGGTCGAACTTTGGGTGAAAGCACTCCCGGGCAATGTCGCAGACGGAGTTTTGTGCCTACTAGTATCTTTGAAGATGACACGATGGATTTCCACGATGAGCTGGACACTTCCTTCTTCACCAGAGTGAGCAGCAGACACACTCCCACGCTCTTCCAGGATGACAGTTTAATCAGCCGTAAAGCTTTCTTATTATTCAGTCGCCCTAAAGCCTGCAGTCGTGGAGTATTTTTGAGGATTTCCAGTGTTCTACGTTTGCTTTTATGTTTGTGCTCAAAGCATTTTCCTATGGACTGAACTTAGATTTTTAGCTCTTGCTTTAGATTCCTATTTACATAGTTTTGGTGTTTGCAGGACGGCCTGCAGGATGAGTTGTCCAGCTATGCCGATGAGGTTTTTGAGACACCATCAGAGGCTGAACTCAAACAGCTGGATGAGAGTGTGCTCACAGGAAGTGCACTGGATAAGAATAAATTGGAGAGGAGTCATCTCATGCTGTGAGTTTATGTTTTAAATATATCGATTATATGACCAAAGAGCCAGTCTTATCACTTTTGCGTTACAGAAAATAATATCGGATTATATTTTTTACTGTACATAATTTGCCCAGACTGAACGACTTTCCGTCTCAATCATGATATGCGATTTTTTTCCCCTCTTGACTCTCCTCCCGCTCCTCTTTCCAGGCCTTTAGAGAGAGGATGGCGGAAGGCAAAAGACGGCTCTCTGGTCCAGCCTAAAGTACGTCTGAAACAGGAGGTGGTGAGTGTCAACAGCCACCAGCAGCGGGGACAAAGGATTGTGATTCCTGTTAAGAAGCTGTTTGCCCGAGAAAAGAGGCCGTATGGGTTGGGCATGGTCGGTCGTCTCACAAACCGGACATACCGCAAGCGCATTGACAGCTTTGTCAAGAGGCAGATTGAAGACATGGACGATCACAGGTAGGATCGCTGTTTGGATTTTTTTTGTTGAACAGGGCCAGATGTTCTTTTATGTAAAATCATGGATGGCATTCATGAAGCATCCTTTTAAATGAAGCTTCTGACTCCCCCCCTCTGCTCTTTAGGCCTTATTTTGCCTACTGGATCACATTTGTCCATTTGCTCATTACCATCCTGGCTGTCACTATTTACCATATTGCCCCCATAGGCTTCACGCAACATGAAACTGTGGACTCTGTAAGTATATTACACACTCTTTATAAAGGTTTATAATGCATAGGTTGCACTTTTCCCCAAAAATGATTTAATACCTTTTTTTCCCTTTTTTTATTTGAGGTTTTGAGGAATAAGGGAGTTTATGAAAATGTTAAGTTTGTGCAACAGCAGAACTTCTGGGTGGGTCCAAGCTCTGTAAGTATTTTTCACCTGAGAATCCTTTACCTTTAAACTACTGGGAATTTTATTTATTTTTATTTTTTTTATCACTGTGCTAAATTAGGATTAACATTACCAAGGAGCAGGATAATTGGTAAAAAAGATAGTTGAAAAGTAACAAACCTTAGTATCGTTAAAAAATGACTTACAAACAGTAAGAATAAATAAATATTAGTCATGAAAGGGACTATAGCTACCTAAAAACATTACATTTATAGTAATGCATAAAATTAATTTTAGTAAGGCATCCGCGTGAATTTTAGTTATTCATATTTTTAGCTAACTATTTGAATTTAAAATAGTTGGCTAAAAAGAGGCAATTTAAAAAAAAATGTTTAAAAAAAGAAATGGAAATATATAGTTTAACAATAAAAAGTTCAAATTCGAAGTTAGAAATACTTTGCTAAAATTAATAATTACATTTCTTTTTAAAAGTGTAGTTAAAATTGTTTAGCTAAAAAAAGCTAAAGTGTTTATAAATGTTTTGCTAAAATTGATTGATAAAAAGCAGAAATAGTTGAAATATGCATTTTAAATAATGGATCAATTGTTGACTAACTGGTTAGCCTGTTGAAGTGCTGTTGAAGTAGTCTGCTAAAAATAGATTTTTTTAAAGGAATGGGTACATTCTTTAAAAAGTAAGCTAAGATATTTAGTTACAATGAATAACTGACAAATTGGTAAATTGATTAGCTGAAAGTAACTAATGAAAAGCTGAAATAATGGATGATTAGTTAACTTGTTAGCCAAAGTACTGTTGCAACAGTATACAAGCCCAACAAATGGCTAAATTGTTAAAATACTTGCCAAAACTAATGGAAAATGTTTGAAGTTGTTAGCTAACTGACAGATAGTTAAACGATACTCTTCTCTTGTAAGATGGATACAAACTCGATCAGAATTAGCCTGGATATTGACTGTTTGACCATGGTGTAGTTTACACCATGGTCAAACCTTACATGGAACCTAGGTGGACAGTCCATTACAAATCAAGATATTATATACAGTATGATAGAATATATAATTAACAGTGTTAGGTCAATTAGAATATCTTTAAACCGATTCATAACAAAACTGACAATGTCGTTGGAGGGGAATGTGAGTTCATGTTGCTTGGTGTTGGGGGAAACATCTAGGTGAGAAACAAGTGGGCTAAAACATTTTTGCCAAGTTGTAATACTGTTCTCAATGTCCTCCAGGAGGTACTGATCCATCTAGGTGCCAAGTTTTCCCCTTGTATGCGTCAAGATGAAGAGATCCAAAAACTGATCCAGGAGAAGAAAGAAAAGGAGAGAGAATCTGGCTGCTGTGTGAGAAACGATCGCTCCGGCTGTCTGCAGACGTTGCAAGAGGAGTGTTCGGTCAGAGAAACCAAATTGTGATTTTTAAAGGGCTCAGACACCTGACTGAGATTTTGTTTTGTTTTTTTCGTTTGCTAAAACTCAAGTCATATGTAACATCATCCAAAATAATAATTCCAAGAATAGAATAATTAGGTAAAAGCTGCTAGCCACCTCAACCTTTAAGATTCTCAGCTTTCACTGAATAGAAATCTTACATCTTCTGGCATTTTCTTCTTGCTCAAACTGCAGAGTACCCTGGCAGTGTGGGTGAAGTGGCCTCAGCATCCCAGTGCTCCGTATTTAAACGGGAAATTACGCCAGCATGGTTCAGTCTGCCATCAGGACCCGAGGTAACATATAGCAGTTGTGTGCTTAACCAAAACACTTTGGTTTTTGTGTTTTTTGGGCTCAGACAGAGCAACAGCCTCTATACACGGTCAGGAGTTTGACATATCATTAGTTTACTGTGCAGTTTTCACAGTAACTTCTTTCTTGTCTTGAATTGTATTATTTTATTTTTTCTTACTTCTTCTTTTGATTGTTTTTTTTAGAATTTGTCAGGAGCCAGCCTCAGTCTCACCTCATGAGTGGGCAGACGACATCACACGGTGGCCAGTGAGTGAATTATTTGATATACCTGCAGTTAGATACTAACATCAGCAAAACTAAAATCAAAAGACAACATGGCATAAGCCGATGATGCGTTCCGCTTCGTCAGATGAAATGACTAAAAGCAGCATTGCCAGGATTGTTGAGTTAAAAGTGTGTGTTCTTAAAGCTGATTACAAAGGAGGATGATGCATTTAAAGGACTTTATTTGATGTTTACAGTCATCGGTTGGTTTTTCTCTGTTGTTAGATTAACCCTTTTTTACCCAAACCTTTCCTGTGGTTCTTATCTGTAGGTGTGCACAAGGTACAACTCTGGGAATCACACCAACCTTCCCCACATAGACTGCACAATCACGGGCCGGCCCTGCTGCATTGGGACCAAAGGACGGTAAGAATCAGTGGCGTTGCAGGAGTGATTCGCAGTGCTTTGATGGTGCTGCTTTGATTGAAAGCTAATTGCTCTGTATGCGTCTCATTCCACGAATGTTCTATTGCAGATGTGAAATCACTTCCAGAGAGTACTGTGAATTCATGCATGGCTACTTCCATGAGGAAGCCACTCTCTGCTCACAGGTAGGACTGCCCTCACACTTCCTTTTATTGTGCTTGAGATGAACCCAGTATCCATAGCATTTTAAATGCCACCGCTCCTCCACTGCTCCAGACGAGGCTCCAACTCACAAACCCAGCACTGCTGTGCGGGTCACTGCCTCATACACGCCGCACACCTCGCACATAAAAACTGGCAAAAGCTCTGAGGCTCCACACGGTGACAAGGCCAAACTAGTGACCGTGTGAAGTGATCAAATGTTTGCCACAGCAAGAGAAACATCAACTTCTCCAATGGTGCCTCTTTCGCAGGCAAAACTACAGTCATATACATCGAGTCATTAAGTTGTTAGATTGTCATTGGAGAGGTTTGAACTCATGACCTCAGCATGGCTCTGTAGGTCACTGTTTGATTAACACCAAACGCTAAACAATTGCACCACTGGAGACTGTTTAGTGCTGTGAAATAAGGGGACTATGGATGTCACACTGCTGTGTTCCTCCACAGGATGGCAGTAGAGCACTACTGACTCACAGCTCCCTAAGTCCTGACTGTTTTCCCCCCTGAGTGTCCCCTCCTTCTCCCCCAGGTGGCCTGTATGAATGATGTTTGCGGGTTGCTGCCTTTCCTCAACCCCGAGATCCCAGATCAGTTCTCCCGGCTGTGGCTGTCTCTATTTCTTCATGCCGGGTGAGTAAACTATTCCTTTTTTTTGGTCTGGGTATTTACAGCAACACTTCGTGTTTTTTTTTTTTTTTTAAATCAAGTGTGAAATCAAGAGGGAATTTTGGACAGTGACTCTGAGTCTCCTGTGTGTCTGCAGCATCCTGCACTGCCTGGTGTCCATGTTGTTCCAGATGACGGTGCTGAGGGATATAGAGAAGCTGGCTGGCTGGTTGAGGATCTCCATCATTTACATGCTAAGCGGCATCACTGGGAACTTGGCGTCTGCCATCTTCCTGCCCTACAGAGCAGAGGTACAAGTCGTCAATAAACAGGATGTTGTATTTTATAGACATCAAATTGTATATTATAAAAAAGTTATTACATTAGAAACGACGCATCGATTCAATGCTGTGATCCTGCATGCTGTTAAATAGTCTCACTTCCTCTATTATAACCTCATCCTCCAGGTGGGTCCTGCAGGCAGCCAGTTCGGCATCCTGGCCTGTCTGTTTGTGGAGCTGTTTCAGAGCTGGCCGATCCTCGAGCGACCATGGCGGGCGTTCGCTAAGCTGCTGGCCATCTCTGTCTTCTTCTTCTCTTTCGGTCTGCTCCCTTGGATCGACAACTTTGCTCACATCTGCGGTTTTGTGTCAGGATTCTTCCTGTCCTTCGCCTTCCTGCCATACATCAGGTATGTAACGAAAACAGATCCTACCGCTTGTTGCCCCTGGGTTGTAGCTGTGGGAATAATTAAGTGTACTTTTTACTTTTTTTTTGTTTTTGTTTTTGCCAGCTTTGGGCGCTCTGATATGTACCGAAAGCGGATCCAGATCTGCGTCTTCCTGCTGATCTTCTTGGGTCTGCTCTCCGCTCTGATCGTTCTCTTCTACGTCTACCCAGTCAAATGTGACTGGTGCGAGTACCTCACATGCATCCCGATCACGGACAAGTTCTGCGAGAAATACGACTTGAACGCACATCTCCTCTGAACATTGGAGTGAAGGCTGAAATTGTGTGGGATTGTGTTCGTTGCATAATGGAGGTAAAAACTGGACAAGGGATTACAAATTATGACTGAGCTGGAACATTTTCCTGGAAAGAGTTACGCTTTTTCAGGATTTTGTAGAAACCTTTTAATTCCACATTTATTGGAAATTCACAAGAGATGGCTTGATGAATAAAGGCCACACATGGAAAACTTTATGGAATTTGACTAGCAGAAGGATCAACATGAAGCTTACTAAATAAGGACTGTTTGTGAATATGTGCGATTGATCTCTTTCTGGGCTAATCGATGATCAGTCACATCGGAGGGCAGTTACATAAAGAGGCCTCCAATAAAACAGACGTAACAACACCACCTCGTGGCCAAAAGGAGCATTACAACCTCTGACCACTGTGATGGACGAGCAGAGGATTATTGCTTTGTCCTATTTTTTCAACTGATGTTCAAACTGGTTTTTCATTTGGCTGGATGTCTTTGGGGTTAAACTCACTATGTAATGAGGTTTTTAAATCCTCAAATTTGCCTTAATCACACAAACATCCACACGCACTTTGGCTCACGACACATGTGCCATCATGTCTGTACGAGCAGCTTCTCATATTCAACCTGTGAAAAATGTTCACAATCTGACAAAGCGAAGCTAAATGTGCTTTACTGCAGTATCAAGCGGCTGGACTGGGATTTTGGACTTTGTTAGTTCATTTGCTACTTTTTAAAACATTTCCGCCATAGCCTTTAATATGCTTCACCTTCAAATGGTTTGTCTTTTATATTCACGCTTTGTCACATCTACAAAGAAAAGAATTTCAGGTCAGTGTTGGTCAATGTGAATAACTGTGCTGTTTTATTAAAGGTGGTGGCGTTTTAGCTACCTTACTGCATATATAGAGTGTGTCTGCTTTCTACCTGTTCTCAGGTGAGGCTCAAACTCGCAAATTCAGCATTCCTCTCTAGGTCACTGTCTGTCAAACACTGCATGCCGACCAGTTAAACTTCATCAAATGATCCAGTTTTTCCTCTGCTAGAGTTTCTAATCCGTGGAAAACTTCTTACAAAGTTTTTAGTTAGCCCGCTGCAGTCAAATACTACTTTATTGTTCATGCATTCTCTTTTAACCTTTCTAGTGATGAAACTTTTGCAGAAAGCTAAACACACCTGCTCCAGGTGAGGCTCGAACTCACAACCTCGGCATTGCTCTGCAGGTCACTGTCTTATAAGTACCGCGCGCTGACCGATTGCGCCACTGGAGCCTGTTGGATGAGAGATCAGCCATCAGTGAGATACTCTACACAGTTACCAGGAAGCCACAGCAGTGACTGTGAATTGTTCACGTTGGTTGGAGCAAAGTGCTCCACGGGAGCTTTGACTTCACAACCTCTGCATTGCTTTGAGGGTCACTGCAAAGCAAAGCAGTCTTTTGTCCTTTAGTTCCTTTATTTTTCAAACTCACTGTCTCATGGGTACTGTGCGCTGACTGATTGCACCACAGAGCTCATGTAAGCAAAACTGGCCACAGTTGAGAGACTCCACATGGTACCAAAGAGGCACAAGCAGAGCTTAAAACTTAAGTCGGTGCAGAATACCAGAGGGATGCAGAAAAACTAGTGCATGCGTATCAGGGTGTCCTTTCGACTGGATCCATTCAAAGTTAAAGTTCACGATGAAATGAGGTTTGAAAACTGCCGTTAACGCCACCACACACATGTTGCCATCATATCTGTGTCACAGGCAAGACTCGATGACAGCCAAAGGAGCATGCTCCAGGTGAGGCTGGAAACCACAGCCTCAGCATTTCTCTGCAAGTCACTGTCCTATAAGCACTGCGGCGCTGCCTGTTTGCACCACTGAAGTGCTCACTCCAGAGACTTCATTTTCACTCTCCCTGCAAAGAATTGAACCGATATAATACTGAAAGTAGTAAAAACAACAATAATATTAATAATGAAAATAGCAGAGTGTATCTCAGCCCATCAGCACTGGACTAAATAAGGTACCAGGTGACCAGGAGGGCTCCCTGCAGGCTACAAGGGTGAAGTCATTTGACTGCCAAAGTCCAGCTGCTGGGGGTGAGCGGAAGGACAATAACTTGATGATGAGGTGGAGATTTTTGCCATTTTTATTGTAGATATTTTTTAATTTTCATAAGTAGTGAAACTTTTGCAGAAAGCCAAACTCTCCTGCTCCAGGTGAGGCTTGAACTCACAACCTCGGCATTGCTCTGCTGGTCACTGTCTTATAAGTACCGCGCGCTAACCGATTGCGCCACTGGAGCCTGTTGAAGGAGGGATCAGCCATCAGTGAGAGACTATACACAGTGACCAGGAAGCCACAGCAGTGACTGTGTGAATAGTTCACGTTTGTTGGAGCAAACAGTGAATTGTAGCATCAGTCTCAACATGACACAACAGCTGGGTTTAGGTTAAATTGTCAGTCAATGAGTGATTTTTTTTTTTTTCCAGAGGTCATGATGGTGTCATTGATCAAATTCCCTCTTTGCGACATTTCTCGTTCAGTCACATTGACATGCTTCATTTTCATCCTGTATCATTGTTTTAAACATGTGTTTTAACATATGAGTCACAAAGTTCATATTTGCTGAGAGCTAAATGAGCACTTTTATTGTTGAAGAGTTCCGATTTTTGGATACTTCTCATATCTTTTGTTCTGCATGTAGGCTGCCTATATATAACCCTATCCCTTACAGAAAGCCCTCTGACTTTGTGGATGGCTAACTCCATAAAGAAGTCGGTCTCTGCTAACAGCGAGGACGACACTCACACCTGTAGTTATTGTGCGGAAATAGTTTCATTCAGTCAAAGTGCTCCACGGGAGCTTTGAGTTGACTACCTCGGGATTGCTTTGAGGGTCACGGCAAAGCAAAGCAGTCTTTTGTCCTTTGGTTCATTTATTTTTCACACTCACTGTTTCATGGATACTTTTCATTATAAGTAATGAAACTTTTGCAGAATATTAAACTCATCTGCTCCAGGTGAGGCTGGAACTCACAACCTCAGCATCGCTCTGCAGGTCACTGTCTTATAAGTACCGTGTGCTGACCAATTGCGCCACTGGAGCTTATGCAAAACAGCCCAAGATTCTCAAAGCCCAAGGTTGCAAAAAGTAACATACAAAGAGAGCAGAACAGTGACTGTGTGGATTGATCAAATATTTGCTCCAACTGTGTACTATCTGCTCATAGATGATACTTAGAATATCAAAGAGCTGGTTCCAGGTGAAGGTCAAAGTTACAACCTCGTCATTGCTTTGCACATCACTGTCCTAAATAATATAAATACTAGTCCTATAAATACTGCCCTCTGTACGCTTGAGCCTCTCGAACACAGAAGGAAAGGAAAATGTTTTGATTTTTCCCGCCTCAGACCCAACAGGCCGAAATCTGCATCAATACAAGTTTGTCCTTTGACCGGATCAAAGGAGCACGCTTCAACTGAGCTCAAACTCCCAACATGAACACTGACCTGTTCATTTGGCTAAAGTTGTGGGATTCGACTTGAACAGATGGACACAAGCAACTTCATCGTGCGAAAGGAGTTTTTTAATCTTTGACATTTCAGGAGCCGACGAAAACCCTTCTTGGCACCATTCTAACAAATACTTACGCTGCACTCACAAACTGCTTCTTTTTCATATTCTGCGTATTGCGTCGCTCTGTCTTAGTATGAATAACTACTGCGTGCTGACCGGTTGTGTCACATACGCCAAAGTTTTTCAGTCTAGCGCTAAGACAGAAAGCAGAGGAAGATCATTAGAGGTCAGACCAGTCGCAGTGTCACACACCAAACATGTTTTTGAGATTATTTTCAGTCACAGACCAAAAGGCTCTTCAGTGTTTTTTCGTTTTTTTTTAATAAAAAAACAAGGAAGAATTTTCTACTAATCAAACAAGGGGAAAATTGTGCCATAACTCAACAGGCTGTACATAAAATATTAGGATACACTTTGAATAGAAAGAAAATACATTCATGGGCAGTTCTTGGGTGTCATTCAAACCTTTGTTATTATATATTACTGATGTCCAATGGCATTTACTGGTGTCATCTGCAGGATTTAGACTTAAACTGTAATTTGATTTAAACTCTTTCATTCCACCAAGACGTCCCTGAACTGTTAGGAATTGGAAATGGGAGTCCTTTGGCTTCATGTGGCTTTTGTGGTTAAACGATTGAACAGGTTTGTCATAGTCACCTTTTTGTGTGAAGCCTCTAGATGGCAGCCAAAGACCAATAACTGGCAAGTTATGTAATGTCAAGGTACCTGTCTGCTGCTTGTGGTATAAAACTTGAATTACAGCAACACGGTGAGGTCTTATTTGGGATTTGAATATCATTAATTCAAGCAGAGGGTTCACAAGCGTGCAGAACTCTTATTTGCTACACCTTCTTGTGTGTTCACTTTCCTGCCTTCTTATTTTGAGAGCTCACACACACACACAGACACAATATTTGCATACAGATGGTACACTCTGTGGACACTCGGTGATTGCTCTGACATTCATTAAATCTTATCTTCAAAAAAGAAGGGTGTACTTATGTCAGAGAGGACCCGAGAGGCCGGAGAGCTCAAACACAGATGTCACTAATCTGCAGAGAGAACACAGCAGAGGTTATTTTTGTACATATGCCAAGATATTTTGATGTTGCGGTAATCTTTCACTCAGTCTGACCTCTCTCTCATCTAAAAATGTATTATGTGAAGTTAAAGAACAAGTCTGAAAATGTGAAAATGGTCGCTAGTTCTTATAAAGATGTTGGACCTGTTTATTTCCAGTGGTTCGTATCAAATCGAGCTTTGGTTACATCTGGTTACATGAGCACAGCGCGTACTACCCTCTGGCTTTTGTGGTAAACTTTTCAGGTCTCGTTATTCATGTCCTGCAGGACCAAAACTCCATTAACCAACGTGACAAAGCAAAAATAGATTGAAGGAATATGACTCGAGCAGAGTTACCACAAATAGCTGTACTGTTGATACCACTCTCATGTCTGTAGAGCAAATAGCTAAGCTAAGTTGGTTAGCTAAGCTTAGCTTAGCACACAGACCTGAAAGAGGGGAAAAGACCTAGCACGGCTTTGTATGAATAAGGATAATGATGATAAAAAGTATAGGCAGGGACTTAATAAGTCTTCTCACCTTGAACTTACTTGGCACTTGCAAATTGTTGATGTGTTTTTTTAGTGCTACAGCCACACATATAACTTCATACAATAACACTGTCACAGCATTTTGTGAAATGATAATGCATTTACTATTGCATCACACCTTACGTTGAAATGATGGTTTTGCATTCAGTGTGTGTTTCCTTCATGTTTTACACATTACAAACAACCTGGTTATGGTTAGGCATTGAGCTGTGATGGTTAGCGCCAGGTTAAGGGGCTAGGGAATGCATTATGCCAATGGTAAATCCCCACAAATCTATCATAACAAGTTTGCAAAAACAATGTTCGTGCCTTTTAATGGCCTGATTTTGAATATTTTGCAAATAACGTCTCTAAATAAAAGGAAATCCCACACAGAGACATGTGGCAGACATTGTCAGGAGATCATCAGTGTAAGTTCCGGGCATATGTTCTGTATGCTGGACAGTTATTGGTATTGGTGTACAAGTAGGGTTGCCAACCGTCCCTTGAAAAACGGAATGTCCCGTATTTTTCTTTGTAATTTGTTTCTAAATACGGGATGATTCCATTTTTAAAGGGACGGTTGGCAACCCTATACACAAGTGACCAGCCAAGCCAATTAAGTGTCACTAAGTAGCTGTAGCTCAGGAGAAAGAGCGATCGTCTGCCTGTTTAAAGCTCAGTTATTTGATTCCTGGCTCCACTGGACCACATGTCAAAGTGTCCTTGGGCAAGACACTGAGCCCCACATTACCTCTAACATATCCATCGGTGTGTATGTAACAACAAATTGAAATTGTGTGGGTGTGTTTTTGGATGAATGATATACTTTATGTGTGAATCCTTCTTATGCGGTTCCTGTGGTGTAGCCGTGTCACTTGCTCAGTAGAAACACCCTCTGTTTAGGGAAAGACTTCGGAGAGTCCAGCGGGTAGAGTACTTTTTAAAAAATGGTTATGGCCCTTTGCTGATGTCATAATTTGATGACTGAAAGACCAATAGGTTGAGCATGAAAAGGACCATAGCTTTTCCAGTGGGTTGTTAAACTCAATCTGGTACTGAAACACATTACATGCCCCCGCCATGGAATAGGATTAGGTGAATATTAGGTGAGTCCCTATTTCTTCTATTTACTCTAACTATATAAACTGGTGGAGCAGCTAAAGGTTACAAATGAATGACCCCTCTCAAAAAAACTCTGAAAACAATCCCAGCACTCACCTTATTTTGTCATCTCCTGGCTGCTTGGCTGAATACAGGCAGCACCCAAAACCATTAAACCTCCTCTTCCCTCCACTCACTGTCACCCCCGTCCCCTGCAATACCCTGATCAAGAATTATCTCTCCCCCCGACTCCCACCTCTTCCAGTCCCAAAAAAATCCTCCTCACTTCTCCAGTCCATCTTCTCCTCCTTCTGTTCATTTCATGCTTCCCTATTTCCATCACTCACTCATCATTTGGTTTTACTAACTCCCTCCTCCCCCCCTCTGCCACACCCCCAGCTCACTGTCGAGGCTCCTATAGAGACGGTAATGGGACATGAAGAGGATGGTGTCCACAAGCCATTGATCAGCATCAAACGAGACACACTTAGATACTCACCAGACCTCTCCTTCCTCCTCCTTTTCGTCCTCCTCTTCCTCCTCTCTTCATCCGTTAACGGTTGGATGTTTTGGGGAGAAAATTAAACTCAGGTTTTGTATGTCAATGGCGCGTATTTACAGATGAGATAAGAAGTTGAGAGTAAAAGGAGAAAAAGCAATAAAAGATGGATGAAATGAAAAAAAAGTCCTAATAGCCAGCTGGCTAACTCACCTACATAGATAGATAGATAGATAGATAGATAGATAGATAGATAGATAGATAGATAGGTAGATGTTGAGTCTGCATGAACAGGCGAACCTGAAATGGGACCCTGACAGCTGGCCAACAGGTGGCCACTGACAGACCCTCTCTATTCATTGTGCCTGGAACTACAAACACACACTTACATACATGCATATGAACACGCATGTACACACACTCCTCAGACTCAGCACCCTGGCTGTCAGGTGAAGGAGGCCAGTCAATGGGAAGGGGGGTGGGTTTTGTTGTATTTATGTGCATGCATGACAGAGTGGGGGTAAGGCAGGTCTAGCGCACACCTGTCTGATGATCCCACCTATGGCAGAGTTGATGAAGAGTAATGTTATAGCAGCCCCCAACCTCCCCACCAATTTGGTCCTATACACCACCTGGACTGATTTTGACAAACCTCCTCCTGCCACTGTGTGCGTGCGTGCGTGTCTCTTTTCACCCAAGTGTTAAGCGTGAATTCTACCCTTGTGTTTTGCAGCTGCTTTCTTGGATCTAAAAATGTGCAGGTTAATCCCGTATTTCATCAAAATTTTTTCTGGCAGGCTGCTTTTGTGAAATCCCACTTTTTAAATGCAAATAGTGGGACTTCTAGTAACAAGATTTCTCATGAGCATCCTGTCAGACACTAGGAAATACACGAGTGAGCCTCTCCTCACGTCACACAAGTGGCTGGTTTTAATTGTTTGGAACACATCTCTTTGAGATCTTAAGAAAAAAGTTGTCTTGCCTTGAGTTTGCAGATTGTTTGACAAAAAGTGCTGCCACATGTAGTTGCACTCATCTCTTTGGATAGTGTGTCAACAAGGGGAAAGCCAGGGGAAATAGCAGGATCTTACATGGTGTTGTGCAATGACTTACTTCCTGAGTGCCGTCCTCCCTCCACACACACACTTCACTGTCATCTCCAGAGGACAGTCCCCTTCCTTGCCATGTGCCCTCCAGCTGTCCTAAAGATGAGCTCTCATCCTCCACCCACTGGCTCACAGTCACTAATGACACACACACACACACAGGTGCACCTCAATGCACACGCCTCATTAGTGATCACTCTAACAATACTCTCTCCCTAAATGCCCTCCTAGAATCTCTCTGATGGTTAGTAATTCTCTCTGTCTCCCTCCTACTCTGTGTATGTAAGTGCATACACCCCCGCCTCGCCTTGTCTCCTCCCTCAGTGAGTGGGCTGAGTCTCATTGGACTCATTTTCATGGAATTGTCAGATATTCACACCGCACTCGCAGGACGGCAAAGACAAGAACAGAGTGCAACCACAAACAGTATGCAAAAATTTACGATGAACTCTCCAGTGAATAAAATGTACAGTGGGTGTACCTCAAGGAACGACATTAGGTCTCGTGATATTTCATTATAGTGGTAATGATTCCCCATCACTGATAACAAATGGAAAGTTATGCTTACAGCCCTACTAACACTGTCTACCAACCTTGTTTCTTAGAAATGTGAACATAGCAAACACGGATTATTCCTAATTTTACAATAATTTGTAACCAATATGGCCTTGTAGGCTAATATCAATTTAACGTGACTCCAGCATTATTAAGCCTTTTAGTTTTATGTATAGGCACTTATACATGCCTAAAGTTAAGTAAAGATTGCATTTATTCAGTTTCTTACCAAAACTATTTTCTTACATAATTACAGGTAAGAATCTTAATGCAAACCCAGAACCCTGATCCAACCTGATCACTTCCTGCTGACTCCACCACAGTTGATAAAGGTGGAGCTTATTTATGAAGAAAAAATGGATTCAATCAATTTCAGTTGACTTAGATAATTGTTTATTAATCCTCAAGGCAAATCACATTGTTACAGCATAAATGATGAAAAAAAATAGTGAATACAAAGAGCCATTGTGTTATTCAAGTCAAAGTTTATTTACACTTTGGACAGCCTGCAAGTGGCAGCAACAATAGATCAAAACCAAAACACAAAGAATTGGAATAATCTAGACGAGAGGTAACAAAAGCACAAATTACTCTCTTAATAGAAGAGATTTTGGGCTTCACCTTACTGAGGAGTCTTAATTGGTGTTGGAATTACCTGGAACGGACTTGAAGAAACCTCTGGCTGAAGACGCTCCGTCGTTTAATCACAAAAAAAATGGAAACTGACAAATTGTGGAGGTATGACGTTTCTTCACAACAGTTATGCTTTTAAATGAATGATTGTTCTTCAAAGCCAGAGTACTGCCCTTAACACTGAAATCTGCCTCATCATTGAAAAGATAAAGTGACTGAAAGTCCTCATCTGCCTCACATTTTTAATGGCTCGGCGAATCCCTCTCAGTGCGGTAAATCTCCATGAACATCTGCTGCCACACAGCTTCATTTCCATTTTTTTTCAAAACTCTTGTCAGTTTGCAACTCAGCTGTGTAAGTTCTGTCCACCAATGCACCTTTGTTTTTATTGAAATCCATCACGGGACATGAAGCTAGGTCTGATACAGTGCATGAATAATAGCATTCATGTGTAGTGCTGTACATGTTCCATTTAATATGGTGAAATTGACCATTATTTAGCATAGCTAGCTGTCCTTTCCCACTAACCCATTAATTTTATGAATGAATTACTTTACCACGACTAGTTCAGAATGAACCACTAAATTAGCACAAAGTGCATTAACACACAGTACCAAAAATATAATCAATATCTTGTCTGACCACCCTTTTAAAACGACACCATCCCTTGTCTGTACACTTGGGCCGGCTGGTAGGTTGTTTCAAATATTTTGCAGAACTTTCCACAGCTTTTCCCTATGTCCATCCTTTGCCAATTGCCCATGTTTCCTTATATTCTCCCAGACTGATTCATCGATGCTGGGAGAGTGGCTCAGCGCAGACCACTCTCATGATTTTGTGACTTATACCATCTCCCCAGTGGATATCACTCTAAACCAGTCATGTGCCCAAATTGTACAAAACAACTGTATACTTATTGTAATTACAGCCATCTTCAACACCCTTCCACTTAGCATAAAGTAATTCAATACATTTGATCCCGCTGACTTGAGAGGTCTGTCACATTTCCAGCATTGTACAAAGTCATTACAATCATCAGCAGAATGTGGCTCTCCGACATTGCATCTCTTTTATTATTCTTGATGAAATGGTCTGGTTCCCCCTCTTTGTTTCACTGTGTTCCAATCGGTTAGTGATGGGTCAATAGGAGGGCACAGAGGAGCGGGGCCATTGTGTCCAGTGTAAGACAAGCAGGACTAATCATTGTACAAGGCAAGTCTGGGCCTGTCTGTGCCCGAAGAGGCCGCTGGCTGTTACTAGTCAGTTGGTATGGTGCGATGGGTCATTATGACTCAGCATGGCTGCATGTGAGGGAGATTCACTCGTAGTTATATCACATATTATGAGCAGCTGGTTTTCTGTGGTCCAACAAACTGTTTTTTTTTGGTTCCAAAGATATCCTGAGACCAAAACTAGGTGATTAATAACCTGTTAACCTGAGATTTGTGAGTCCACATGCCAGCAGAGACCACAAGACGAGACGGCAGTATACTAAGTTGCAAAAAATGAATGACAACAAACTCAGGGAACAAGTTTAATTTGCCTTTCTAGAAGCATTTAAGAAAATCACTTTAAATCGGATTGGCTATTATATGGAAATAAGGCCTTTGGGTCATAACATACCCCGTACAATATTGTTTATTGCTGTTTTGCACCAGGGATAAGAGGGAAACACTATTTCAATTCTGTGTATGTCCGGCACATATGGCAGCATTGACAATAAAGTTGACTTGACTTGACTTGACAATATTATGTTGGTGACAGAGGCCACCGTGTCTCACAGCAGGATATGGTGTTCCACTTCCTTAAGCGTGACCGTAGGACATTTCTGTTGGTCAATCATCCCTTTTTTTCTTGTAGAAGGACAACAATGATTCTGAAACTTCAGTTGGATATTGGTAACAAATTTATGCAAAGAGAAAGCATTAAAGCATTAATCCTTTCAGATCAGACAGCAAATCAACTTCAATCCCACATTTACCTCTTGGCATGTCTTATGAATCCCATCCTTCTCTGTCTTCGCCTCTACATGTTATTTCTCCAGGGCAACATTTCCTAGTTTCCCCTGTCAAATAATCTTCAAAACCATATAAAGGGCAATTGTTTCCCCTATTTTCCATTTCTGAAACACTAGAGGATTCTCAGATTGATGGGCTACAGTGCTGATTGGTGTCTTCCTTTGTAAAAAAGCCTTTTGAGCAGCAGTTTTAAACTGACCTTGAACTCCTGCAATCAGTTGATAATGGAGAGGACTGAAGTTTCAAACAGACTAGGGAAGAACTTTTCTACTCGCAATGGAAAATTCCACTTGCCACCTAATACCTCCAATAGATCATTACCACTGCAACAGCATCTGTCAATATGTTTAAAAGGATTAAGGCTAAATCAACAGCAGAATCCTTCCCCTCGTTGCTTATCTGTAGACATCTGTAAACTCCACTTTAGTTTATGGTTGCTGCATGTTTTATTGAAGATGTGCCTGTGTGAGGTAGAGGAAGAACACACACAAACACACACACTCAACCAATACTTGTCAGCTGTCCTGTCTTCAGTTCTACAAAATCTGTTTACTGCGGGTCACCTGCGTCAATAATGGTTGGATGCCACTCTTCCTTAAGATAAGCGCCTCCCCCATTGTTTCCATCGTGCCTCTCTCTGTCTACTGGAGAGATTAAACACCGATTTTTGTAACAAAGAAAAAGATGCCAATAAACATGGTGGGATCATATATCTCAGCCTTTGTGTAACGGCAGGATGTGTATTTGTTCTCATAAGAATTACTGCTGAATATCCTCTTCTGCTTGCTGACTGTGTGTTGCCATCATCTTTCATTTCAGGCAGGCTTTGTTGCATCGCTGGGGCAAGCTCAGGCTTGCTCAGCCAGCTCTCCCAAGGTCTTAGGCATGCACGCACGCACACACACACACACACACACACACACACACACACACACACACACACACACACATATACACAACTTCTCCAATCAAATGGAGACCTCATAAATGCTGCATAACTAAACAACTGATGTCGGAGAGAGAGGAAAGTAGCCCTGCAAATGAGGCCTGTTCTGAGTGGCTTCTTCTCAAGAGGCTGCAGTGTTGAGAAGAGCAAGGAACATTTTTGCTAAAGCATTTTTCAATTGTCAGTCATTTTATATCCGTGCAAACTGTGTGCTGACTAAGGCCAGGAATATACTTGCTTTTGATTACGAATACGTGTGTATATCATGGCTGCCTTGTGTTTCCTGCTTTTGTTTGGAGTCAGAAATTATCGCTACTATCGCCCATCGCTATTATCGCCAAGCTTTAGTATGTAGGTGACCAGTAGGGGCGGTGTATGGCCACATTTGACGTAGCATAGATTAGACAGCTGTAAAGATGTAAGTTGTAAAGACAGGCATGTCGCGAAATCCCGCAATTGCCTGTATCTTTACGATGTATCTTTGCCACAGCAAAGTGAAATGTGTCAAAATAGCTGGCGTGACCGAGTCATCTTAAGTGCCCCCTAGTGGAATGTTCTAGTAACAGAAACAGTTCACATGCAAGTATGTGAACAATTACTCCCATGATGGAGGAAGCTCCTAACGTGAATGTGAAAAGTGTAGTATATTAATGGCCTAAGAAGACGCATGAAGAAATAACTGAGAAAGAAGAATTGAGAATCAAGCAAAAACAACAACAACATTAAAAAAAGAGCCTCCAATACAAAGGTCCTTATCGTTTGGAATTTTCTGTCTGGTCCCAGAGGCTTCAAAACGCTGACGTGACTGCATGCAAGTTTTTTTTGCGGAAATGTAAAATCGTGACTTTTTTTTTTTCTTTCCCAACAACTGAGTTGGCTGTAAGACAGAATCCTGTCCACAATCATTATGTATGGTTGGTTGTGGAGTCATTCTTACGGTTATAACATCGTGGAACTCTTCATGCTAATTTCTGATCAGACAGTTAATTTAGTCTCCAGCTCAGATTTGAATTTACTCATGCTGTGAAGACATCTGACTCTATCCCTGAAGCTACAGCCTACATAGTTGTCAATCGTTTGAAAGCAGACAAAGCATTTCTGGAAATACAATTAATGACAAAACCAATTTTAGATTAATATTAAACCTCTAGTTGAACTGGTAGATTTCTTCTGGTCTGAAATAGCATAAACATTGGACGAACAACAGGACAATAGAGAACTTTATGATAAGTTTGTAATATTTCCATGTTTTTTTCCATGAGGGTTTTTTTTTCTGGCAAAGGGTTCTCATCTATCCCAGAAATCACAGTGTGGACTCTTCTAGGGACTATTTCTACGACTTTTTTGCCATCACTTCAAAATCAATTAACCATTTCTTTGTCACTTGGACTGTTGCTATATGTTTGAGAGTCTTGGTGGGTGTCCAGAGCCAGGTTTTTCTGCTGACAGCCTAATATTCTTTCATCAAGCTAACATTATTAGCAGTTACCTCAATAAATTACACAAGGTTCTTGTTACTGTTATTCATTAAGCGTTTCGTGTTTCTTCTATATTATCCATAACGGCAGGCTCCAGTTATGTCTTTTTTTTATGGTTCCAATTACAACGATGCCAAATTACTGCAGTAATGAGTCACCGTAATGAGTAGTGCTGTAACTTCAGCATGCTGATATCTGATCTCGAAACAATCTTGTCGCCCACTGTTCCCTTTGTTATTCCCCTTAATTTCACCAGTTTGTTCTGAGCAGTTTTCCCGTCCAGTCTGACTGACGCTCTATACCGTTGGATACATAAAACCAAACCACTCCTTTTTCTTCCCGAACAAAACTAAGTGCATAAACCCAAACAGCTCTGCCACATTGGTAGTATAGCAGGCAGACACAACAAGTGAAGTGTTGGCTGTTTACAGGGGGGCCTCGCCGATCCTGCCAGGCTCTTTATTGCCCGGGTGGTTTGCAGCAGTGAATGGGCCACTGCCAGTAGCCAGCGGTGTTCAGGCTATACATGGGAGCGGTTCTCGGCAGGCAGCTATTGTCATGGTAAACGGGGGGTTGAATGGAAGAGGATGGGTAGGACACACATATAAAACAGAGGAAAACATGAAGAGGAGAGGGCGGGGGGGGAGACAAACACTCCGACCACCTTAGAGATGGCACACATGTGAGCAGATACACCACACCTTTGAACTGTTCTTGTTGCTTCAAGGCTAAACTCGACTCACGTTCTGTCCCAAATAGAAACCTCTGTAAACCCCAAGATTCAAAATTTCACTATTAGCCGCTTTCGGACTGTAGGAACCTTTGGCAGTTCTAATAACCTTTTAATCCGCGGGGCCGTTTTCTCCCGTGTTCGGACATACAGGAACTCGGGGCTTTCTCCCTTAGTTCCTATAACTATTTAGCTCCTTCTCCGAGGTCGGGTCTTTTCATGGTTCTATAGAACGCATCTGACGTAGGTGTGTGGTGGTCGGTAGCTACGCCCCATGTCATGCTATCACGGTTGAAATGTTTCCTCATAGACACAGACACAACCGGCGGGTGTTTAATAAGTTAAACTTACACTGGTCTCATTTGTCTGCAGCGCTCTGCTCTCCTTTCTTCCTTCATGAAATGAAAAAGTATCGTCTCCTGCTCTGTGAGCTTTTCCAGCCTCGATATTAGACGCCTGATGTGATCGTCCATGATTAATATCACCATCATGCAGAACATGAACACGGTGGCCTCCCCGGTCTCCATATTAGCTTCTTGGTGGTGTTTTTTCTACTCTCCTTACTTTTACCGTTTTGTTTTGTGTTTGAATGTAGCGCTAAACGGCTAACACGTCACTGAAGCAGACGGCTGCGCGCAGCGCATCAGTCCCTATCAGGTCCCGACTCATGTGCGAATGCAGACTGAAACAGTTCCGCTGGGGAAGGATAGTTATCGGAACGAAATTCGAGGAGGGTAGTTCTGATAACTACTTTCTTAGAACGGTCTGTCCGAAAGCGGCTATTGTTTCAAGGAGTGAGGATCTTTGATCAAAAGCAGAGACCAAAGTATCGGAGAGGAAATGGAAAGTAAGGTACTGCTAGGAAGAAACAAGGATAAATGTTTGGGGATGCCATTTCACCACACAGGGCAAACATTTTAGGGTGGGGGGACAACATCAAACAAATACACAAATGGAAAGAAACACAACAAAAAAAAAAACAATGTATGGACAGATACTCCTATCAAGAATTAAGATTGAATTCAAGAACCGTGCAAAAAGAAATGTAATGAGATCATAGACTGAGTCATTTTACACTCAAAGAATAAACAGATTATTGAATAAAATTATTATATTTTTCATGGTGGAGCATAGAGGATGAATTCACAAGGGTCAAAGTGAGAGGAAAGAGCCGGGTTTTATCTTTTAGCGTCCTTTGGGATCAGACGCTTCACCTCACCGGTATCACTTTTGTGTTCAGTTTGTGATTTTAGGGCTGCTGTCCGGTTGAAGTTGTCATTAAAAGGTTCAAAGGAGGGGTTGTTTGCTTAAATTTTTCTCCTCCACTGACTTAGGCAAGTACCACCCACCATTCTGCATCAGCTCTGCTAAAATTTTAATTTTAATTTCAAAAAGTTGTTCATCCAAATTAAAACGATCGTTTCCCTTTTTTTTAGATTTCATACATCGAACACAAATTTAGATTTATACGTTAAAGCCACACCTTTTAGTCGGCATTGCATAAATTAATGCATACGTTTGAGAAACGCGAACAAACAATATTTCAAAATGGCTGCGTATTCACAAACCAGTTATTCGAGCTGTGACTGAAAGGTGACAGAGCCATGACACAGCTACATCAAGTGGACACTACAGATCCACTGTCTGGGTGCATTAGTTCACCTAACAGCTTTGTATTCATTTTGTTATTAGAGCTATAATTTTCTATTTCTATTTGGAGCAGGGGGAGCAGAAAAACAGTTAAAAAAAAAAAAGCACCTGGCTGCTTGACAATCCTCTACCGTTAAAAGCTCTCAAGAAAGACGTGGCGTGCGTGAGGTAATCAGTAAAAGATTCAAGTGGCCCAGAGAGTGTGTACACACACACACACACAGAGAGGAAGAGACATCTCCAAATGGACAAAAAGGGAGGGAAAAGGCCGAGCAGAGGAGGGAAGAAAAAGAGAATAAACACTCCTCCTCCTCTTTTCCTTTTCTGTTTGGTTCAGCTCATCTTTCCTCCTCTCCTTCCATTTCCCGCTCCCCGCTGTGTCAGTACAATGTGACAGAAACTTTCACTAGAAAGCCCTCTCAATAAACCAGACACACACATTCAGACCCGACGATTGGCCGATATGACCTTTTTCGCTCCCTCTCTGTCTCGTATTCCTGTTTTCCTCGCTCTCCCCTCTTTCTGCTGGTTTTGTCTGTTGTTGTCATCAAGCAGCAAGCAGCAAGACCACCTTGGGAGAGTCGGCGTTCTCTGTGCCCCAGTTTGCTCACACTGACCAGATTCTCAACTTCTTTTTTCTTTCTTCTTTTTTTACTTCATATCCGCCCTCTGTCGCCACCACCTTCCTTTGACCTGTGCCAGTACAGGATCACACAGAGGCAACACCACAGAGTAACTCTTCTGACAGGAAGGAGATATTCTGATCCCGTTTCTGGCCTTACAGATAGTGGGCTACTTAAATATTTCCCCCTAAATATACTCAGACCAATAAGTCTCTGGCCAATGATCTTCAGTTGCCCTCTGGGTTGTGGCACAAAATTCAGAATTTGGCATTTAGATGTTTAATTGACTGTCACTTATAATGGGATTGTGTTCACTCATCCAGAAGGCTAGAGGGGCAGCCCAGAGCCTATGAAACTGTGAGTGAAAGCAGGGAGTGAAGGACACAGCAGGGGAAACTGACCATGCTTCCTGCTGGGGTATATCCTATCGTTAGTGCATTAAAGTAATTCTTTTTGGAGTTTTGAAATGGTTTATTATCAGTTTAGTGTTTGTTTTAATTGTCATTCTCAAAATGACAGTGTTCTCCATAAGTGGTATCAGTTAATAAAACGAATAAATTGTGTTCAAAGAAACTTTCTTTTTGTTTCCACTGCAGACTGTGATCCGTGTGGAATCCACAGATCAGTGTGGATTCCTTAGGTGACTAGTCATAGCGGCACCACATGTAACATGGTTGGACCAATGAATGTGAAGGTGCATTAAGCTGTGTCGCACGGTTTTTTTTAAATTAAATTTTATGTCATTAAAAACTGTTTTTTTCTTTTTACTCGTGGAGGGCAGATATGTTTAACATTTAGTTCAGCGTTCATAGGGACCCGAATTTATCTAAAAAGGCCGACCCTACAGAGTGTGTAGAAAAAGACGATCCTGAAATCAGAATTAAGGGTCTGCGCGTACAAAAGACGACCTCAGAGCAAGCAGAAACCCATTATGGCGTACAAACAAACCTACACATGACATGCACTTCATATGCTCTGTATGGAGGTGGGGGTCATACAACTGAAGCTTGGACGTGCTGCAGATGTTTTCGGGGTGAGCGTGCCAGCTGTGTGGCCAAGTGCAGGTGTCGTTGCAGCTGCAGAAAAGTGTGGATAAAAGAAACTCAGCTAGTTTATAAATATACTTTAAAGCACCTTACAGATATAACTCGAGTCATATATTTACCAACATGTGCAAAGTCTTGCTTATGTTTAAGTCTGAAAATTACAGTGTCATATTTCTTTGTATTGTGACAAGGCCTGTCTTTCAGCACGCACACAGTTCGGTGCCCTCTGCCATGTGTAGGTAGTTAACCTCTTCCCCGCAGCCTCCCAGAGGAACACGGATATTAACTGGTATTGTTTTGGGGGGGGGGGGCACTGAGCCGAGCTGAAGGTGGCTTTTAACAGCTCATGATTACTCTGGAGAGGGGAGGCCATAATTACAACCACAAATGATTTCACGCCCCTCTCTCCCACGTGATGCGCTCTGAACCTAATCACAGGGAAGTAAAGAAGAGGTGTCAGGGAGAAACTGGAGCTTTGACAAAAGAGGTTTCCCTTTTGTTTGCTGAAAGGAGAAAATGAGATGTGCTACATTTTTGAAAAATGAGCACGCTGTAATGCTGGGTGGGAAAAGAGCTTCTCCATGTCTGCTGCATCTCCAACACTTTGCATAAACACACACTTTGCCAAGACTTTTCGTGAAACTGTCATAAAAAGTAGTCCACAGGTTTTCAATTTTCTTTATCTAGGCTGTTCCTGGACTGCAAGCTTTGTCAGGGAAAATGTCCAGGAAGAATTTGGCAGTGGTGTTCCAACAGCTAAGACTCTTATGCAGGTGATTGAAGTTATTCTCCTGAGAGGAGCGATAAAACTTTATTTGGTTTTGGATTTAATTTGTTTTCACTCACTCTTTGTTCAGGTACAGACCTGCATAACGTAATTAGGTTTAGATATTAAAAACCACTCGGTTGGAGTCAGGAAAGACATTAATTTAAATGTACTAAAGACATTCACTTAAAACCTGAAATCATAAATATTGTTGTGGAAAACTATAATGCTGTACATTCATATGTATGCGTGAAATTACAAAACATCATTTGTTTTTCCTAGATTCAGATAATAAAATAGATTTTTCTTTTAATTCAAAAGGAAGTCTGAGGTATGTATCAACGATGCATTCCTTATTCCAAAATCAGAGTATATACAATCTACGTCATGACTTTTTGCAGTGCTGCTTGCTCCTACAGGCCCGTGGTTCCCTGCCTTTTTCCTTATATCTACATGAATGTTGGCTTCCCCCTACCCTATCGCCAAGCATGTGCATGCATACATGCATTCACTTGAGAGCGCACATGTTAAAAGAATTATCTCTTAAACATTTTTGGCACCTCTTTCCAAGACATTCAGTCCCATTTCTCCTTCCATATAAAACTAAGGAACACCTTGAGCCTGCATACCTCTGCCCAGGGCGACGGCCTGTTGCAAACAGCTTTTGTTTTTATTGCAGTGTGCGGAAGTCTCTGACAGATCCGTAGTGCCAAATGGGAGGATGACCTAAATCTGTGTGTTTGACTGGTCTTGGTGAAATCCAGTGATTATCTTCCAGTAATAATCCAACATTTTGTATGCTCTATCCTAAAAATGTTTATTTGGCATGATTCGGTAAGTGTCAACTAGGGTAAAACGAGTCTCAATTTCCTTCCACACCCGGTTGCTATGTGGGGGGATAAGGGTGTGCAAATAGGTGTGCGTAAAAGTACACGCACTATGCCACCTGTTTTACCTGTGTAGCTCCCTTTATATATTTACTGCAGGAGTTTTTCTACAAGGTATGTTTTTTTTAATTGAAAATGCATCGGTGAACCGTGAGTAAAAAGAGCTGCAGATGCGCTTTTTCAGGAATTCCTTTATTTCCTGCAGTTCCATTAAACACAAAGGCATCTATCCACGTGACATTGATGGTAAGTCTGCTAGTAACAGCAGCGTTAGGTGCGCTCGATCCTCACACGGATTTCTTCAAATCCAGTAAAGCTGTTGTGATGCGCAAATCTAATTCGCACCTCTTCTGAGTGAACACCGCAAAGATCTCTCAAAGGCCGCAGGGGACTCCAGGCTGGAAACCACCACTGTAGGCGATTTAGGATTGATGGTATCACCAGAACATGTCAAAATTGGTCTCAGCAGCTGTGAATGCAGAACCCGGTGGTCTAAGGAACTCCATTAACATCAAAACAAAGAGGTAAAAGCCATTGGGTATCCAGTAACAGAGACGAGAATAGAGGTGAAATCAACACAAGCAGTAGTCATTTATTCTGTTATAATGTGGGTTTTTTTTCTCCCCTTTTACCACCGTCTCACTGCCAGAAAGGCGTGAGGAAAATAGTGAAGGAAGTGTCAGATGAGGCAGTAAAATCCAGTCAGTGGATTTGGATAAGAAGAAGCAATAGTAGCTAGGGGCCCAGCAGGGGGAGCACTTAGGGAAAACAGACTCTTTGAAGAAGCAAAGAAGAAATTCTGGATATTTAATTGGAGGGTGTGGCCCATGTGAGCCTTTTGAAACCAGGCGGCCATTTTAGGTGAGTTGGCTTGTATGGCTTTGTTTTTGCTGACATTTTTAGTGATTGTAGGACTGTTTAGGTGAGTTTTTCTGCTGAATCTGCTAGTGTGTCTTGGCCTGCCTCCACCTCTGGTACCCTCTATACTTTCATTGCCCCCTACCCGAACCAGGGTTTGAATCCCATTCCTACTTATCTTTACCTCTTCTATTTCTACCCCCTACCCGAACCAGGGTTTGTATCCCCACCCCGCTGTGACTGGTGTACAGTTTATGAGAGGCTGGGGTAGCTTGTGAAAAAAAAGATGGTTGTTGTGGTATGAGGAGCTGTGTTGGCTGGGGTGACTCTGGGACGCCAGTGATAATTGTCTAGCCTCCTGGAGGTGTCGTGGGCCCAACTATACAAAACACTGATGAAAGGTGGTTCCCACCCTATGACCCTAATGACATGTTGGTCAGCACTGCTCACTGATCTATATAGGCAGTATAGGTAATTATTCACTGAGTCTGGTCCATTTTTTCTTTAGCACAAGTTTCTTGTGTTTACCTTAAATCCTGTGAAAACACATATACAAAATAATCAAATGAAAAAGACTGTTGGCTTATTTGTTGCTTTGTACTTTGTCATTTTTTTTCTTTGAACGTGATGAAGTATGTATTAAGTTTAAGGTGTTGTTCACAGGCCAGAAGATACGAATACAGATTTGTTTTCAATTCACTATATACACAGCAATTTATTCTTTTTTTTTTAAATGTTCGATTCATTCTATGAACTGATTAATTGACTCAATAATGTTAGACGACCTCGATAAATTTGTACTACAGTGAAAAGGATGCATTAATATGAAAATCAAATGTTTGCGGTAATTTGTCATTTTAGAGGGATTTACTTCACAAAACTGATGAACAGCCACATAAAAAAAGAAAACTTGACTATAAATCAATTGACAATTAAAAATTGTTAAATGATGAAATGTGCTACAACCAATATCAGCAGGCTCCATATGTATCAGTTTATTCAATTTTGAATACAGGCAAATTTTTAAAAAACACAATCTTTGAAAAGCTCATTGTCACATTATAAATGTCTATTCATAGAGTCATTTTAAATGTTCTGTTCTTTGCATGCTCATATTCTTACATCTGCCTTTTAAAGACCCAATTAAAGACCATGGTTGCCTTAGTTTACAGTCGTAGCTTGTATGTGTGTTTAAAAAAGAAAAGTCTTTGATTTAGTGGTTTGGTCTTTTGTAACTCCCTCATTTTCAAAAACACGGCATTTTGGGCACAGGGTAGAGCAGGTGCACTTCCACACTGATCTCATATCATTTTTCAAGGAAAAAAATCTATTGTTATCAAGATTTTGACATTGGTGTCCTCCAACAAGGCAACAGTCTCCCACAGTTGCCGCGAATACACTTTCACATCCTTTGATACTACTGAACAATTAAAGAAGTTAGTATTCTGCCCACATGTCTCTTTTGCCAGCTAACCAGACACACAGGCACGGACTGGCCAAACTACATGTCTTTTATCGAGGTGCAAGACAAACAGAGGAATGCTGGAAACCGTACGTCTGGCCACATCAGGCAGCTTTCAAAAGAGATTGGCCAGGAACGCGTAAACTGGCCCAGCGAGAGTAAAACAGCAAAAAAGGGCTTCTCTTCATCGTCCTTTGACTGGGTGATTTAAGTGCGAGAACAAGAGTATGATTCATACCCAAAGTTTTACCATTTAAAACGCATTGAATTTACATTTTAGAGGCAGCCAGGAGGCGGCGGTAAAACTGGAGATTTCTTTATCACAAGGATCACTTTGGAGTCAAGGCCAGTGCTGAACGTCACCTCATTTCAACACACTCCCCTGCAGAATATGTTTAAGAATCCAGCAGCGTTTCGCTGAACCTGAAAAGATCCAGCGCCACATATCTGATGAAATTAAAGTCTTTGTCTCTCTCAATGTAACACATAAAACATGTCCTCTAGAATATTTCCCTTAATGATGCTCTCCAGCCTCAGCGTTGGAGGCGCCCCAGCTGTCTCCTTCAGTACAAGAGTAAACAAGCTGAGAGCTCTCTGCAGCCACAGACACAGATCAACGTGGCCTTTTACTCTCCCCACCACTAATTGACCATCGGCCAAAGGACAAACCTCACCCCTCCCTCCCCCGCTCCCTCTCATCCACCCTTTGTGCTCGTGTCCTCCTCACTGCTGCCTTCTTCATCTCTCCCACACTCCTGGCTTTCATCTGCTTTCCTTCGAACTGTGTCGTGAACTCCATCTCGGCCGTCTCTCCGCTCGTTTGTCTTCTCCCATTTTGTCCTCTCTTCTTTTGCTGTCCTTTTTGGCCAAAGCAGCCCTGCATAATTAGCTGGACCAAGCCGCTGTGGATCTGGTCCGAATCTGGCAGCGGCTCAGCCCGACTCATTACAGAGAATATGCCTCCTCCTCCCCCTCAACTGCTGCTTCTCTTTACTTTCCCGGTCTTTATGTGGTGAGTCTGTGGATTCCAACGGTAAAAAGACACAACCCAGACTCTCTGCCATCACAAAGACACTGCCAGTGTTGACAGCTAAACTGTCCCATCTATTAATTAACTATACCCTCTTTACTTATCGCCTACACATCTGTGTGTGTGTTCGTACGCAAGTCAACCGTCAGTTCATTTCGATGTGAATTCCCTTAATCTCTGTTACATGTATACAACTCATTACAACCTTCTGGCGTAAGCTTCAAGTTTGTTGAAATATTTTAACATTTTTTAACACAGCAGATTTCCAAGAGAGACCGAGCCTGCTTGCAAAGTAAGCAAACAGGCTAACAAACCAGCTTTGCAGTCCAACTACTACATTTTTAAAACATCATAAGTGAAAACTTCATAATTGTATTTAGAAAACATTGGTTTTCAACTAATTGGAAGGTGTGTAAAGAACGGGGGTTCACGCATAACGTCTTTAAATGATGTCTCACAAAACCAACGTCTTTTAACTTACCTATACATGTGTATCATTAGTGTTGTTTTGCCATTGTAATTTTATGTGCATGAGCCACAAAACTCGAAACACTAGCCTCTCCCGTCGATGAAGTGAAGTTTAATAGTCTGAAAGAAAAAGAAAAAAAAGAAGCATTTCCTTATGTTAAACACATAGTCCATGTATCGAATGGAATTATAGACCAGACACACACATATGTGTAAATGAGGCTGGAATTTCCGAATGCCCTCGCTTTAATAGGTTATCCATCCATCTATACCGCTGAATCCGTCGGTCGGGTCGCAGGGGGGGCTGGAGCCTATCCCAGCAGTCGCTTTAATAGGTTATTGAAGCTATTTTCTACATCTAATGTCTGAAAAGGCTTTAGTGTTTGTGGAAAAGAGGCCTTATTCTGCAGAGAGCCCGATATCAGGCAACACTGATCGGTCCCTAGTCCATCCTACGACTAACACTTGCTTGGAATAAACTAAACGAAACGAAACAGAAAAACAAGGGTGGCCCATCTTCTCGTTTAATTAGCCTAAAGTTAAGTTCTTGTAAGGGGTCACATACAACTTATGAGTTATCTGATATTACATGTAACTGTCACTCAGTCGCCCTGTGATGGACTGGCGGCCTATCCAGGGTGTACCCTGCCTCTCCCCCAATGACCGCTGGGATAGGCTCCAGCCCCCCCGCAACCCGACCGACGGATTCAGCGGGTATAGAAAATGGATGGATGGATGTCACTCAGTCAGTGTATGTAGACTCCAATGAACGCAATTGAATTTACAGCTATAAGTTCATCAAGTTATGTCAGGCTGTAGATTTTTACAGGATTTCTGGCAGTGTTTTTAGAGCAATAAAGAGTTAGAAGGGAGATTTTAGCCACCTGAAAACGAGAATCGGCAAAATTGCTGAAGGGGTGGGAAGTCTAAGAAAAAATGAATAGGGCTTTATTGTTCCAGGAGAATAAGTTCACCAGAGATATGACGCTGCTATACTGCTGTAAGATAACAAACAAAAAACAAACAAACATATAAAAACAACCTAAAATATAACACTCACAAATGCATATTGTGTACACAAACTGTCATTATTAATGAAAATAATCTACCCTTTTATTGGTCAGATTCACTCTGTTTAACACTAATGGCATTAAAAAGCTATCCAAATGCTCAAGGGATTATTAGCTAACTACATGATATTGCAAAGGGGTTACAGTTTATGGTGGAACAGAATGCAGTTTTCACGCTGCACGTGGGCTGGCTCTGATGCTGAACAGATATAACGGTTACTCAGCTGCTGTGTCCTGGTTTGTTGTACTTGACTATGACCACAATTTTTTAAGTTTAAGCAAGTGTAATCTAATCAAACATTGAACCAATGTTTTCATGCAATGGCCAGTGCTGTTGTGAATTTGTAGCTTTTCTTTTTGATATTGAGGCTCCAAAGATTTACACTTTGTTGCTTTTGTAACAGCCAAAACCAAGGAGTGATGAGCGTAATGGCCTGCGGATGTAGCTGAGGAGAAACCGGTAGTAAAAACACATTATTCCTCTGCGAGTTCTACTTTTGGTCCTGCATAAAACTTTTAATCATGCATGGAGGGCTTTGATAAAGGCTGAAAAACAACAGCTGTCTTTTTCATGGCATCCCGGCGGACTTTGTATGACTTCTGTGTCATGCTAAGGAGGCCTGTCTGGTGCATGGAGAACTTGTCTCTCTTTCCTCATTCACAACTGCTGACCCCTGACTGTCGGCATGTCGCTTTCAAATCCACTGTTGCAAGGCCACAGCTGAGAGGCTTAGAACGTGTGTGCTTTGCTTTGCTGTCTGTGTTTGCTGACATCATCCACTGTGTGTGTGTGTTTGTTCCTTTTGAAATGATAAAGGTGCAAAATTAAGAACAAAAATCCCAACGCAGTGAATCGTGTTTTAAAACCTTTCATTAAATCTTTAAAAGACTACGCTGGGAGCCAGTACTGACTGGCTGTGATCCTCTGAGTTTCAGGCACCCCATGTAATAAGGTGGGCATTCATGAAAATAATGACTTTTGCATACATTTGGGTGTCTGAGGCAACCACAAACTCAAAAACTCTGAGATTGAGCAACCCATTCCCTTTGTCTTGAGCCAAAATTGCTCGACACAGCTGAATGAGTGACAGTTGCATCAGAGGGAGACAAACAATCTCGCTCTCTGCTGATGCTTCATTTACAATGTTTGGGTCTGCCCATATACCAGATGAAGGTCAGCTTCATCTGGTATATGGGCTTATTAACTATGTATACTTATACACGTACACTGTAAACGTAAGAACACAAGAAGGAAACAGACCTAACATGTTAAGCAACAGGTCAGCTTGGTCACCGGTTCAGACCAAGCTAAAGAGTACATTCCACCATGAGGCATCCTGTTTACTCTCACCTCATTTTTCAGTCTGAAATCCCTCAATTTGAAAATTCTTTGAAAAAGGTGTCTTAATTTCAGTTGTGTCACACACACAGTTAAAGCCACAAATGTATTTTCATGATCAACATTATCATTATGCTTCACGTTCCTCTGTGTTATAACCTTATCTTTTCTAAATGAACTTAATCTATTATTTATCTATTCGAATACAAAATGTATTTGAGCACATCTCCCTTCCTTTCAGTGCAACCACCCATAACCTCTTCATCATTTCATCATTCACATCGTGCTCTAATTTTACCACCAGCTTTGTTCCCTTCAGTATCTCCCCCTCTGTAAGTGACCTCCTCTCCCTCTCTCATGTTCCCTGCTCTTATTGTCTCCAACTCATTTACAACTCTCAGTCGTGTGTGCACCTCACGACGCCGTCTCTCAGCCTCCTCCCCCTGTCATGTCCGTGCTGTTCTGTCCTCACCTCTCCCTCTATCCTCCATCTCAGTCACTCCGTGTCTTTCTCCACCTTCTATCATTTTTCTTTCCCCCCTTTTCCCCGAGGAGGTCCTGGATGGCTTTGTTCTCCAGTGGCTAATTTGACTGTTCTACTTGCCAACTTAGCAGTGGGAGCCCTGTGTGTGTGTGTGTGTGTGTGTGTGTGTGTGTTGCACTTCTCCCTTGCCAGCTTCTGTTACACAACACTTGTTCTCGCCTCTACATACAAACACCTCACTTGCCAGCAAATATACACACATACATGCATGCCCGCAGACGCAAAATGACAGCCTTTATCGCTGTTTCATTCATGCATTTGACTGTTAACGTGAATGTGTGCAGGCTTTCGCTCTACCAGCATTCATGTGAACTGGAATGATACTTGAACTGATGACACTTAACGCTGTGTTTGTAATCACTGGCAAAGATGATGATACGAGGTCCAAAATGAGGATTTGTCTCTCCCTCCAGCGTCTCTCTACGAGACAGACAGGTGTGACGTTAAAGCAAAGCAGCGATTGGTTCCAGTGAGCAGAGTCTAATCAGCCGTGAAGCCCGAGATCCTTAAGTGGCTCTGAAAAGACGGGACACACACACACACACACACACACACACAAATGCATTAACACAAAATGCAAATGCAGAGTTAAATACTGAAGGCCACACTCAAATGCATATGCATAAACCAACCAGCACTGACTCTCATACACGAGCCGCCGTGTTGCTCTAATGGGACGAGCATCAGAGCACACAATGTTCCATCGGCCTGAAGTGCTAAGCACATATACACACAGAGTCACACACACGCACAAATACACGCGGCTCATATGAGCCCGATACCTTACCTGTCAGAGGCAGGTGTGGTCTCCGGAGACCCAATCAGTTTTAATTAACCCCTGGCGGCTTAGAGGAGGTGGGGGAGGGGTGTGGGAGATAAGGGTGGACAGGGGAGAGCAGGAGTGGAGGGAGAGAAAAAAAAAACAAGAGAGGAGAGATGTTCCTCAATGCAGGAGTCTTGTAGGAGGGGGAAAAAAATAAGTAAATAGATGCAAACAGTCCTTTTTAAGAATAATATTCATAAGGTCATTTACGGTGCATCATAAATCAATTTTTGGCTGAAAGGGATTGCTTAAAGGGTCCTTTTGTTGCTTTCGAAAGTTTCGGGCACTAAAAATAAATTAAAAAAAAAAAAAAAAAAAAAAAAGCCGACGCTGATGGACTTTATCATAACTGGTTGTAGTCAGATACAGCAGGGGTTCTTCAGATTTTTTTTGTCCTTGGGCTTCATTTTGATCAATATAGATAATTAAATTTGACCTAACTTTACTCTTTGCCCCTCACCACTATTTGCCATTTTCACTTTTCCAAATTTGTATCCCTGTCCCTTCCTAACCATTAGCAACTTTAGAGAAGAATGTTCAAGCTTCAGAGCTTTAATCTCTCTTTAGGTTGTGCCATGCTGACAGATAGCTAACTTTCACCCCATACATCGAGCCCTGCTAGCAAAGTACCTAAAGGGGACCAGAACAGATTGCAATGGCAGTCACATCATGACAGTATTATGTAGAGGTTATGTTTCAGGACACAGCTGGAAAAAAAAGCTCCCAAACATGATTACATCTTACTATTAGTATTTTGGGAATTTTGTAACAGAAAAACAAAAGAGAACTGGATGGGCTCCAGCCCTGAAAAGGATGAAGCGGGTATTGAAAATGGACGTGTGTATTAATTATATTAATATACTGACTTGTTCTATCAATGGCAATCTTTATTGAGGGAGTGTTCAGCTCACTCACTCTCAGGGTTAATACACAGAGAAATTCCCTCTGACTGAAATTTTTCGAATTTCGAGATCAAATCATTTTGTCTGTTCGTCCACATCATATCGCATGATCTATGTCAGCAGATAGAGTCACCCCTTTCTCACGTGACAGTTTGATTCATGCATGATTCTCAAGATCGCAATTACAGCCGAATCCTGCTTGGTTGTTAATGGTTATTGTATTGCCCACAAGCAGCCTCTTGGGCCCAGATCTCCTCCCTTGCAGATCCCGATCTCACATGCAGATGTGTGTTTATAGAGATTACCTTCCAAACAGCTGGATGAAATGTCATAATTAATACTGGCCAGATTAAATGCCATCAGCGCATATTGTCGGCAAACTGTTGTGGCAGCTTGTGGTGACTGAAGCAGTTTACGCTGACCTGCTCTTTTCCTCTTATTTTTATTTTTATTTTTTTTTATTTTTTTGGCGAATGGAGAGCAGAGCAAAGTGAACAGAGCCTGCCAGTTACACAACGACAGCCTGTCATCTGTCTTTTTCACACACCTCGCAAAGACTACACTGACCCCCGCATCCATTATTGAAGGACTGATGGTTTGGCGGAGCTAAGACCAGGTGGATAGGGTGTCACTCCGCAGTCATTCTCATGTAATCAGAGGTCATTTTATGAGGTCATTGTCAGTAAAAAAAGACGCAGGTGAATTGACGGTAGAGAAAGCGTGTACAGTCGTGGCTTTGACCCCATCCCGTGTTTGTTTACATGTTTAGAGATCTTTCCTTTTTGTTGTTCGGAGGGAACAAATGTGTAATGTGATACAGCTGCCGCTACATAATGGCAGTTTTTTTGTTATAAAATTTGCTCATTGCCTCAGTGCACACATAGAGGAAGTAGACAAGGTTGGGGTAATGTGGATTCCCATCATACTTACTCGCGTGTATCTTGTATGTGTCAGTGTGTGTGTGTTTGACTGAAAACCCCCGCATGTGTCTGTCAAAGTGTGTGCTGTGTGTGCTGTGTGTGTGTGTGCTGTCTACAACTCCCCCGGTGAGCCAAATGCTCTACTGCTTCACAAAGCAAATCGCAGCTAATCAAATAAGAGCCCTCGGCGGCACACAGAGGCAGGGTGACGAATGGAGGAACTGTATGTGTGCGTCTGGAGGAGAGGTTGGTGGAGGCAGTGTAGTGGCTTTAAGAGACCCTGGATGGGGTGGAAGGACACACACACACTCCTCCACACAAACATAGAATGGATGCTCTTTGGTAGACAGAGCAGATAGGTAAATGAAGTCAACGTCTATGCAGCATCTTTTGTCTGTCTTGTGGGAGTTTCTTTGCTTTTTTACTTTATCTTAGCCTTCGTTTCCACATTAAGAGGTCCTTGTGGAAGAAAAGTAGAAATGCTGAAGGTGCATTAGTAAAAGACTTTTCACTGAATTCAAGATATAAACGACGGCTGACAGTGAAACTAATGTTGAGTTAACCCACCTTGGAATATATATGCAGTTTATGTTAAATCAGCTCATCTACATCATGTAAATTGATCTGATTGGCATGGAGGGGTGCATTAGACAAAGACAAATCATTTTCTTGGACAAGAAAATGTCCCACTTGACAGGACACTGCAAAATTCCTCTTGGCCACAAAAGCCGGAGTTCAACAATGATCTTACTCTGAGTTTTCTGGCTGCAAATGAGGCAGAGCAGCAGGCCAGATTGGGGAGGTTGGCCCAGGCTTGTTTTCTCTTCTGCTTCTTGGCGCAAAGTTTGACGCCCTTCAAGTGGCACGGCTCCAGTGCTGCCCCCAGCTCGTTTTTCACACTCTCGTCCGTCCTCACCCTCCTGACACGCTGCCCTCTGGCCTGCCCACTGTGTGTGGGCATGAGGGTTCATGCAGTTGTATCTGTGCCTGAGTAATCCGTGACAGGCCTAAGTATATATGCTGTGTGTGTGTGTGTGTGTGTGTGTGTGTGTGTGTGGGGTGGCAGCTGTGCACCCTCCTCCTGTCTGCCTGGGAGACAATCACCCGTTCCTTGCGACCACAGAGACCAAAGCCACGGAGCAAGAATTTCTTTTACTGACCAAATGCTGGATGCCAAGGCGCACACATGCAAGCCAGAAGACCTATATGTTGTTACAAAGAGATTGCTTCAATGATAGAATCTCCAGGCCAATGCTACTTCGCAGGCGTGCTTTCATAGCTAAATTAAAAACACTTTTTTTTTTTTTCACATCACTCGTGTCTGTTTCCCACATGAAGTTGAGATCTTGATAGTTTTCTTAAAAAGGGGAAAGAGGGAGCGGCAGCCAGGACAACACCTGTAATCTGTAGGTTACTTTTTAACAAGTCATTGATCATTTCATTTCTGTTTTAAAAAAAGACTTTGTAAAACATACCTTACAAAAAGATTGAAATTGTAGCTTTTTGTTTTGTTATTGTTTTTAGATGAAGCAGAAGATTTAATGGTGGATCAGAAACATCCCAGTTAGGACTTTCTCGCGTCTCCTCTGACTTTTAGGAGGGCTTGAATTCTTTGAGGGCTTCACTAGTTAGGAAAAATATTCTTCATGAATCTAGCTCTAGTTGCTTTGGATAGCATATGACAAATCGGCTTTGCAGGTTGGAGTGTTGTCATGGATACATTTTTTCAATTTGATTGTGATTCAGACTGTCTGCTGACCAGTTGATATGTCTAAAAAATGATCACAGCACCACTAAAGCTTTTGATTGATCGAAGGAGAAAAGCGTTTAAAAATTCAAAGTCCACCTGTGCATTTACTGTAGATTTAAAGACCTTTAACCATCTTTGGTCCTTTATTTAGCAGAGTAGTGATAATCATCCAATCGCCTACAGTCCATGACTGCGTCCCTTTAGCCCACTGTAATCTCGTTTTCTTCTGTTTATCCCTTAGTGATGGTTTAGGTTTGGTTAAAGTTCACTTTCTTACAGTTCAGCTCATTTATATTTAACTTTTATTGTCCAATTTCTATTTTCCGAACATGTCATTTTTGGGTTTTCTGTCCTGACATTCTGACGTCTTCCTCGGTTCGCCTGTATGTTCTCTTTTTTTCAGCCTTCCTAATTTAGTTGTACTTGCTCCAAATTTCAGCTGACTGGGAACAACCAACATCTTTCGCTACACTCTTAGCTTAATTACCTTCTTAAGGGAGTTTTATAATCCTTTCCATTGTTTCCACTGACAGCTCTCTTGTTGGGTCCATGTTTCCTGCCAGAAAGGCAGGTGCAAAGCGCTCCTTAAGTTCTGTAAGCGCTCACTTTCTTTTCTTTTTAGACTTGTGAGGGTAATTGTTTTAGAAATGCTAATTACGAGGTGATTCCATAATTCTTTCTTCACAATGGAGGGAATCAGTAATTTTTGCCTGGGGTTGTAATCCGTACAAAACCAAAAATGAGTACTCAGAGAAGACAGAGAATGGTAGTTGTCATTTTTCCGATGCAACTTTCTTCTATTTCCTGAATAATCAAAAAGTAATAGTTTATAAAGGGTTACACCTGTGTGCCGTCCTGTTGCTAAGACACGCAGTAGTTAGAAAATGTGTGATCAGTTGAACAAAATTGAGAAGGGCACCATTAGCCGCATGGTAACTCCTGATGAATAGCTTTGTTAGCATTCTGGATATTTAGTTGTTAAATATTGTCATTTTGTAGTGCACAATTAAGCATTTTGTGATGTGATGCCACCTCAGACAAGAAACAGATCACGAATCAAAGTTGTTCCCATTCCCCTGTCATGCATGTCAAGTGTAAATGTTTTTTCCTTTCACCTTTCACCTGTTTTAATACCTACTAAATGTGATTAAAAAATGGAAATGGAAAACCTATTTGCACAATCTGACTGCTGATAATTTTAGAAGAGGGCAGTGGCAAACAAATAACCATTTGGAAATTATTTGTTTGGAAATAAGTACATAATAATTAATAATAATATAATATAACTATATAAAAATAATAATTGCTAATCAAAGGAGTAAAAGAGTAGGACCCCTCGAGACCATTAACATACAGAGAACTCTCTGAATCTTATACCGAAGATAATGAAATGACCCCTAATGTTTCATTTCAAAGTTTACTCTATCAATTTTTAAATTGTTGAACTATTTGACGAAGTACAGTATCCTATCTTTTTTAGGAAACAGTGCTTTACAGTGGGGCAATTGAGAAAAGTATTAGCTGTAGAATTTAAAAAAAACACCACAAGTTCAAGTCCCTCAGGGGAAAAAACCACACCGATGCAATGGAAATAGTTCACAATGTTGCTGTACCATGTCGTTAAAATCCAGGCATGAGTCTCAGCGGAATTTTTGATGAGACAACAACAGAAACAAACCAAGAAAAGGAGCACAGCTAATTTTATGAATTTTCACTGACCAGCTCCTACAAAGGTAAAAAAAAAAACCTCTTTCGCCTCTATAACACGCTATATCTTTTCATAATTTCCACCTGTGTGTTGCAGTTGCGTTAGTCCTCATTTACACACCTGCATTTGTCTGCGTCGCATGCCCTGAATAAATAGAATTAGCACATCAAAACTCAAATGCAATCTAGAGGGTTTTTGTGTGGGTTCATGGAAATCGCAGATCCAGTCCTTTACATTTGCAGGACAATATCTCCTCTTTACCACTTCAAAATGAATTCTTTAAGTAATGATCCTGTTCTTGGTGCATGGAAGCATAACCGTGTGGAGTGATCCAATATGCAGTGGGTGAAACCTTAGTAATCTCTTTCAACAATGCCCCCCCCCCTGCACACACACACAAGTGTAGTACATCTCAGCCCTTTTATTCTAATTAATCATCCACAATTCCTTTCAAAATGGAACACACAATCTAAATGGAACCGCCATTTGCATTTCATACATAATCAGCAGCCTTTTGGAGAGCCTATTTAGGTGCATTTCCTGCCTAAGCCCCTCCTCTTGTGTCAGGCCTGTCTGGGGAGGGATTAATGGATGATCAGACCACTGACTATCATCCCATGTCTTTTCATCGTTATCAATATGTGATGAAGGCCTGGAAACCAGAGATGGATGACAATTTCCTGCCAGTTCAGTTCAGTGAGGGAGACTCCTACTAAATGTCCATTCAGATATATGTTTGAGTCTGCTTCTATGCACCAGTGTGGATTTTTCATTTATCAGTGTGAACTAAGCCTCATCTGAGCATGTAATCACTCATACTCGTGTTTTCCCAATGACACTTTTTGCTTTGTGCCACAGTGAGGGATCTAATTTGTGAGGGACCCCGTCATGTTCCCTCTATCTGCCACCCGCCAACAAAGAATAGCTCGGTTGCTTTCCCAAATAAATATGCAGGTGAACCTACTGACAGGGAGGGGCGTTTCTTTAGCAAATCTGGTTGACCCCGTTTATGCCCGACTCTAATCAGAAGCGGTTCAGAGGGTGCCACGATGGCAATAAAACACTGACTACACCCTCTTCTTGTCTCTGCTCCCGCCTCTGTCCTCTTCAGTATGATTCACAGGCACAACACAGGGGCATTTAGAGTGATGCAGAGCCTCCCAGAGGGGCACCAAAGAAGAGGTTATAAAGCATTATAAGCCAGGTTAGCCTACAGTGACAGCCTGGCTTGTTCCTCCTCCTTTCAGCAGGTCCGCATGCTGAGCAGCCCAAGCCTCTCATCTACCGCACTGAATAGAACCACAGGGCTCTGGCTCCTCAGAGATAGTGTTATCTGGGCCGCCACGGGGCTCCGATCACAACCGTGTACACACACTCTCAGCGGGCGGCACACACACCAGCATGAGTGCAGACAAAGAAACCTGTGGACCAACACAAACATTACGGGTGTGTAATGTAACCACCCGCAAGCACATGTGCACAGGGTTAAAGACAAACAGTGACAAATGTTAAAGTTCACACGCACACACACAGGTTTAAGCACAATGGATGCTGCTTTACACTTAGCATTTGACAGTGGTAGTGCCACTACAACTTCAGTTTTTAGTGACCAGCTCGTATTAAATCCCTTCATCTTCATCAGCTGAAATGATTTTCGAGATGCAGGGTGGTCATACACCTCAGCCTCAAATCTGGTTGCGGTTCCTGCTGCTTTAAGGAATCTGAGTTATTCCACCCATTCCTGGAGATCTCCACACATGACTCCTCGCCACCGGGTGCCGTGAGCCAGAGGGACGGGGATAAGCCGCATTTCGCTGCTTTATTTCTCAAACAATTTCAATTAAAAAGAGATTTGAGGTGGAAAAGCACATTTTCATACAGCGCATGCAAGTAGAATCCTGGAAAAGGCTGGGGTGACATGTGGTGGTAAGTTCTGAGGGCATTTTCTAACGGCTACCTAACATGTTTTTTGTTTTTTTTGCACGAATGCAAATGGGGTCCATACAGGGTGACCTGCTGTCCTGAGCAGGTAGATGCAGGGCCTTAAAATAGCTATTGTTAGTTACAGTACATATGACTGCATTATCTAATGTCACAGATTATCTTATTAACGTCAGTCTTTAAGCTCCAAAAATGTTCAACATAAATCTTAAAATTTACACACATAGTAACTTTAATAAATGTTTGGTATGAGTGTGTCTTCAATTTGTATTTTTAACCTACAGTACAGTGTATTGAAGTTCTGCAATTTAGAGTTGACAAAAGTGTTGATTAGGAGACTTTGTGTCTCCACATTAAAGTAAATGGACTGAAAACATGTGAACTTTGCTACAAAATTAAACATAATGATCATATTTTGTATGACATTCCTATGGAGAACCACGCTGAGGACAGTTACTTATATCTATTCTCTAATGCACTTTCGACCAAGAGACTATCCACCTTCCTCCATGTGGCATTTGTTCAACTGTAAGCTATAGGTAAAAATGGCTACCGCAATTATATATTTGCATCGTAAAAACAATGTTTTTTCAGTCCTTACGATGAGTGTTTTTTAACCCCACATAAGTAGTTTTGATTTTTAACCCTAATGAAGTGATGTCATCTCTCTAACGTCAACCATACAGACAAAATATTTTGTCGTAATGTGTTGAGTTTACATATGACCAAGGCCACTAGCAAGTGGCATACATGAGAGTGAAGGTAACCATTTAAAAAGAATGTAACTTAAACCTAACCACGATTGTGTTTCAACCCTACCGAAGTAATTCTATTGTCTGAGACTATGAAGTGACAAAAGTGTTGTTCTGTTACTGATAGAACGTATGTTTAGGTCTTTATCTCAAGTCCCACAAAGGTCCACGGCTAAAAGGGCATTCAATCATGAGCCTGCCTTTGACCTGAAACACCTAACATGACAAACTCTTCATCTTGGTTGTTGTAAAAAAAAAAAAAAAAAAAACTTCCAAAGACCTCAGGAGGAATCATTTTACCTGGACACAACATGGGTAAAATGTTGACTGGACAGAAAATCTTATCTATTTTTGCTTTGCTGAAAGCAGTGGAATTGCACAGCAGAGCAGCAATGAAATGGCATTAACAAGGTTTTTGGAACGAACTTTGTCAAATTCACAAATGTTTAAATGAAAATACATGCAATACATATGCATGTGTATGTTTAATTTTCTTGATTCTAGCCCTCTGTATGCTATCAGAGGAGCTATTGCTGAAACACCTAAGTGCATGTCTCTGGTATCACATTAAATAGTCATTTTAAGTATATTAGCAATAGCACAATGATGTTAGCATTTAGCTGAAGCATTAACAGTGCTCATTAGTGCAACCTTAGTCACGAGCTTGAGCACAGGTCTTATAGATCTTATTGGATGTTGGACATTGCAAAGCAAAAGTTAGCAATCTAACAAGTTAAATAAAGGTGATGAACAAACAATACTTGAGCTTGGCAAATGGAAATTAGTTGTTTGTGAGAAGTTTCACAAGGATGTTAGCATTTAGCTAAAAGCACTGTGCCTCCCAGTATTATCTTAATTTTATCTATATTTTTCCAATTAGATAATTTTATCTTTTTCAGTCTCATTTTAAACCACTGTGGCAGGTGCTCGGCAAGATATAAGTGCTTAACAAGCTATAATAAAGAACAACAACAAAAAATTCCTCATCCCTAAATCTAGAATTTTGCATTGTCATGTCTGCCTCATTTTACTGTACAAGTGTTTTTGCTATTATCTCCCCCCTGTATGTTTAACATACCAGGCGAGTCTAGGCCTGTCTGCACTGATTAATGATAAACCCTGATAGACCGTTTATCTCTTTATTACACTCACACACACACACACACACACACACACACGCACGCACACACACACACACACACACACACACACACACACACACAAATTTAAGCCAAACAGTACACCTGACCACTGTGCTATGCTGCTCTCCAACAGGTGTAGGTGTTCAGATCTTTGATATTTAAAGTGAAAGCTTGTTTTGACAGCTATTTCTTTAATTGACACCATTTATTGCATTCAGGCATGATTGCATTTTCAAACAGCTTTAAAAAAAAGAAGTACAAATGAATGTATCATGGTAGGGTTAAAGAGGCATCCAACAATAATCAATATGATACAACGCGAGTGTCTATAAAAGGAAAAGTTATATACCTCCCCAACCCCTGCACCCCTTCTGATTAATTTTATGAAAACAAACAGTACAAAAAAAAAGAAGACATACACAAATAATCAGTTATGAGAAAAGAAATATCCATCAAGCTCCTTTTCTCTTAGTAATCAACACAGAAACCCCAACAAACTGCATATTCCTTATCAACAAATTTGGCGCGGTATCATCAAAAAATGCCAACTGTTATTTGAACTATTTGAAAAGAAAGACTGAGAGCACTTGCCAGTTTGAATTATTGCAGTATTGACTTCAGTGTTCTAAAAGAGGCCGGTATGAACAGTAGTAGTATAATGTGCATTATTTCATTCTGATTAGTATAAACGTCTAAAAACATAAAGTTACAACCAAAATAAAACAAATAATCCTTATCAAATGCTGTCTTGCTTCTCTAAAACCACTGCCTATCAAAGTGCATAATGTTTGATTTCATGACTCACCGTCTGTCATCTATCTTTATCTGTCTGCTCCTCTTTTTGCTTCGCAATACATAAATGTAGATAAGTAGCAAATGATCTTGCCGAGCTTCGTGCTATACGCTTTAGTAAATATAAATATATATTAAATTGACTATAACAGAGTCATAAGTGACTGCTTTCTAATCTCTTGCTATGAATTTCAACTTTTTATGTCTCCATTTAGCTTTGAAAACTTCATCTTTTATCGTCACATAACACAGACAACTGGGATGAATGGCGGATTTCACTGCATGTTAGTAAAAAAAACAAAGACGTTCATGCTAACGTAGCACAATAGAAACCTGTATGTCCTCTCAGTCTCGTATTGATAGAGTTTTATTCTGTTGCGAGTGCTGTGACGGAGTGATGGTGGTGGGGTTTTCCTCGATTTTCCTTTCCACTGTCACTATCAAAACCCCCAGAGCAACAGGTAGCCACAGTCCAGTCCAGCTCCTAATATTTCAGCTTCAGAAACTCCACCTTAGTCTCAGTTTTATGGGCATAATCACTTCATCTTCATTTTACTCCTTCTGAAAAAGTCACTGAGAGCAAAAGAGGTCCATGTGAAGATTTAATTTGGTATATGTAAGTCTGTTCTGTTGTCATTCCACTCATTTAAATGATTTGATGTCAGTGTTGCCTCATGTAACGCACTTCTTTCTGACACCCACAAGAAAAAGTGGAAGTCCGCTTCAGGAAATAATCAAGATTAATTGTGATTCGGAACAGTATCTTCTTCAGGACAGGGTAGATTTCACGGGATCACGATCAAGTGATGGTTACTGTAAATAAAGGACAAATGCTGCAGTGTGCTTTGCAAAAATGACTGGAGGGAATAAGAGGTGACTGAAGCTCTAACTGTGTTATCCAGTCAGATAATGCAGAGATGGACCAGATCACAGAATGTAAATAATTTGGAGTCAGTCTACTTTCAAACGTCATTCCCATGGCTGCATCTCTGTGAAGAAGCCCTCATACAGACCAAAGCCCTGATCCAGAGTCAGAGGAATGGCCTGTGCCTCCTCTTTAATCTCCTCCCATGGTTGCAGCACTGCCTCTCCTGGCTGCTCCGGGAACAGTGCGGGAGGCTCATCGAAATGCTGCAGGTGGTGGTGGCTCAGGAGCAGCTGATCCTGGTCCAGCTGCTGCTGCCGATGCTGCTGCTGAGCCACGTGGAGCTCTCCCATGTTGACCATGCACTCCATAGAAGCAGCGCTTAGGTCCATATAGCCGTAGGACTGATGGTGGTTAGGGTGCTGGCTCTGAGGCATAACGTCCCCTCCTCCACACCACCTCCCCAGCCCTGCTGAGTGCTGCCTCTCCTGCATGGACACCTCCATCTCACAGCCCAGGGAGCTTAGTGCTGTGTTGATGTCCAAATCCTCAAAGGTGCTGCAGCTCCCGCTGAGAACGTCATCAAACACGGACGCCAGGTCAAAGTCCCCCCTCAGGATGTCTGCTTTGTTATTCTTTGTGGCTAACAGAGGGGACTCTGTGGCCCTCAGAAAGTTGTTGTTCTTCGAGGCCAGGTGCTTCCGTTTGCCATCAAACCCCTGGTGAGGGCAGGCATTTTGGGTGCTGTGATAACCCTGAGCCAGTTTGTTCTGTCTTTGTGTGCTACCGCTGCTGCTGTAGTGGTTAGCAGACATCCTCCTGCGTTTGAAGATGCCATTGACAAACATGTCGGCGTATTGAGGATCAATCTGCCAGAAGCCTCCCTTCCCCGGTTCATCTTTCTGTCTGGGGACCTTCTTGAAACACTTATTGAGGGACAGGTTGTGACGAATCGAGTTCTGTGACAAACACAAAGGGTGGGGATAAAAAAAGAAGACTTAACATGGACACAATGGCATATTTAATTCAGTCATGCGAAACTGAAAAAGCCACTTTGTCAGGGAGACAGGAGAGTGGGCGTTGGGTGTATTGTTGTTGTTTGTATAGAAAAGCAAATGCTCCTAATGAGGCTTTCTAGTAACAGACAGCTCTGTGCATTTCAAACATGTTCAGCTGTGCTTAGCTGCCATCTCTCTCAGGAGCCCTCATTAACACACATGTACTCTCTCTCTCACACACACACACACTGGAGTGCTTTCTCCACCTCATCATCATTACCTTCAGACAAAAAGCCTGTATAAGAATGGAAATAACAGACAGCCCACTCTCGGGTAAATAAACACTTGTTATCAGAAGCATAAATGAGACAGAAGAGGTTTAAAAATGTGTTGAGCATCTGTGTTGTGCTTTTGCCTGATGTTCTGTGGACTACAGATAAAGTGCGTAATGGTGACACACAGAGTCAATTGCGAAGCCCTCCCTTCCTCACCTCACCATTTGTCAGCCTCATAAATTATATAGGGAGAGTTATCCGGTCTCGGTTACCTGCCAGCTGGGCTCCGCGTGTCTGTAGTAGCAGAAATTCTCCGTTATCCAGTTATAGATGGTGGACAGAGTCACTTTGGGCTGTTTGCTCGCCTGCATAGCCATGCAGATGAGAGATGCGTAGGAATAGGGTGGTTTGACTTTGGGGTTGGTTTTGTAGTCCACCTCCACCGGAGCGCTTGCCTGAACCGGGATCTGCGCGTAGCCGGGTGAGGGGTGTGCGCAACTAGAAAACCGCGGGGCCGCCGTAGAGTCGCTGCCGGAGGTGACAGGGCTGCCTAAATACAGAGGCATCCCGGTGGCAGCGGTGTCCCCGGCCGGAGGGCTGGACGGAGAGTCGGTGCCAGCTCGGGGGAAGCCGAGGCGTTTGAGGAAAAGGTGCTGCTGGGAGGACGGACACCCGTTGGGTCGCTCCGGGTCTGCGCTGAGGATGGAGAAATTCTGGAGCCAATGGAGGCTGGTGAGGCTGTCGTCGAGGGGGGAGTCCCACCCGGTGACCTGATCCTCCGGGAACGCTGCCAGCCATTTCTCCTTAAACTTGTTGGCAATGTCGGGGCTAGTCAAGACTGGCATCCTTGGTTTTAAGCGCGCACGAGAGGCTAAAGATGATCAGAAGGTCTTTAAACTGGCATTTAAAGTTCAGTCTCCGCTTTAGGTGAAGGAAAAAAGAAAAAAGGAGGAAAAAAATAGTTGTTAAATTAATTTTCAAGAATCATTCACACCCAAGAGTGCAATAAATCACCAAAGACGGAATGTCTGCGCAAGATTATTCAAAATAATCAACATATTAATCCCACAGATTGTTAAATGATGCGTAAATTCCCTACCTCCGATGGCTTGCTGGAGGAGATGCTCTGTGTGCACCTGTTGCAGTCCGTCCCTGCCTTTCCTCTCCAAGGACTCAGCGGCGCATCTAAACTCTGCGCAACAAGTGCGGCGGGGGTAGGGCGAGAAGCATCCAGCTCATACAGAGGATAAGAGGGAAAAGAAAAAAAAGGAGACACTTAAGACTGATCCATGACGACTCGCGCAAACCGGGCTTTCCTGGAGTGTGTGTAGGAGCTCAAGAGGTGAGAATATGTGGAGGTTGTAAAATAAAGTCGCTCATAAAGCCCGAGAGACTGCCCACCATCCCTTTAAACGCCTGGGAGGATTTCTGATTGGTTGGCCACATGTTCTTGTCTATCCAGGTTTTATTAACATATACCCTCCCCACAACCACCACCTCCCAATCCAACCCCCCCAAGCCCTTCACTCTATAGAGCGAATGTTTAATGAGTGGACACGTATGGTTGCACATAAGCTGCAGCAAGAAGTGCTATTTTATCTTCTCTTTGTCACTCATTTTTGCCCCGGCCACGGAAGCGGGCTGAAATATGACCCCTGTGGCGCGCGTCACTGCCGCGCGGCTGGCGCTGTAATAGACGCGCCACAGGTCCCGCTCTGCCCTTGCAAAGAGAGCAGCTCACACAAACCTGTGTTTCTGAGTTCGTCTTTTAACGTTTTTTTTTTCAGGGCTGATACTGTGCTGACTTAAGACGTGGAAAGACAAACACACGATGTGCACATAGACTGGGAGTCATGGATCCTGTATCCTGGACCAGACAAAAATCTCCTGTGAATTATTTCCAGTGGTTGTTACTCTCTATCCATAACCACTGACACCCCCCCTCCCCCCTATTTCTTTTCTAGATCATTGTCCTTTCACTCCTTTGACTTGTTTTGTGAACATTTCTTTTGGTTTTCAGCTTTGGTTTATCAGTTTCAGTGTGGTTCTCTGAAAAATATGCTGTCTGGAACGTCATTGTGGTCACTCTTGTCACTCTGCACCTCAGGGCCACGTTGGAAATAAAGCAACAACCAAATGCTCATAAATATATATTTGAGGAACAACATTGGTTTTAGGCCAACACCAAGCTGCAGAATGACAGAAATCTCTGTAAACTATAGGGTCCTGTTGCTTTATGTTTGATGCAACACATCTATTTTTTTCATATCTATCTGCATTGTAAAGGCACATCAGATAAATGGTCAAATGGATAAAAAACATGAGTCTGTACTCTGTACAGTCCTGTGCAAGAATCTTGAGCCACACCAAATTTCTTTATATGTTACCAGGGAAAGGGAAATGCATGCAATTCATTGAAACAAGCAAACAAACTTTTTTTGGTCACTTCTTTTACCCTCCACTTGTTCCTTCAAATTTGTAAGCACACACTGCACACCAGGCTGAGATGGCACTTTGGGAATCACTTTATTGGTGCAAAAATCTAATTTTATGTGCATAATACTGAGTGATATTTGGCTCTTTCCTTTACTTTCTTTTTCTTCTCTTGTTTTTCTTTTTGTAGATGCAACTAAAGAAATAGGAACAAATTACATGCCTTACAGGTTGTTCTTAACAATTTGGAAATTACTTTCAGTGCTAAGTTGTGAGTATGACAACACTGATTCATCTCTTTAGTCAGGGGTCTTTCTTTAGGCTTGAATGATTCATACAGGCCAGTGTTAAGTATCTTAACAAGAAACCGCATTCTTCTGAAATGGGAAAAAAATTAACCAAAGTACATGGAGAAAAAAAGACCTTCAGAAAGCCCGAAGAACAATCGCTCAAGACCAGTTAAAAAATAAATACATGAAGGTCTCGATGCTTGAAAGCAGAATATGAAGAAATGTTGGGTGGCCCAAGGCTTGTGCACAGTGCTGTAAGCTTTTAAATAATTCAAACACATACACTAGAAATATTATAATGGTAAAAGCGTATAATGTCCCAATCTTTAGTGATACAAACTGCCAAATAACTGAAATATTATATAAGTGGACCAGTGTTCATCAGATCCCCAAGTCTTCATCAATCCAATTAATTGTGCAAACATTTCCAAACAATTTCTGTTTAAAAAAATATTTTATCCAGTGTTGTGTAGGGTGAAGAGTAAGTGCAGGAACACAACCCCTTTCATAAAATCTGAAAAAAAATGAAGAAGAAGAATAAATAAACACGGAATTTCCTTCAGTTTTAGCATTCAAAATGAACTGTATTTCTGTAAAGTCAAAGCAATTGTGCATTATGGGGAAACACTGCCACCGTGTGGACTGTTCAACGTAAACAATGCAATCTGATGAATTGGAGTAACTGGTGTCTTGATAGTTTATAGGAGTGTGAAGGAGATGGTCTGGGTTGGCATCCCAGTCTGAATTCCTTGCCTCTTAATTCAGATGACAAATGAACCCTGTAATAGACGTAATTTGAATCATTAGGTTGCTGTTTTTTGTTTGACTCTCTCATCTGAGATCCTGCCACATATGTTGTTAAAGGTGCGTACTGGCGAGCTAGTAATTACCCACGTTTATACTCTAATGCAAATTTAAAAAAAAGATTCCTGAGCGCACAAGAATCTTGCAACCACTTGAGCTGACATTTCTATGCCAAATAGGAAGCCGCACATTTTTTGTGACCTACAATCTGTAGATCTAATACTTCTGAAGGAGTCTTTACAACAACGCCTCGACTTTGTTGTCACTGCAAACGTCCAAAACTGACGCCAAGAAGGCGAAGCTGTTAACCAGCATGACCACATCAATGATCGGATGAGATAAGACATTTCTGTTGAGAAACCTCCGTTTTTATTTGTGGTGTCAAAACGTGATGATGTTCCAACGAATGTAATGTAAGGTTTATTTCGGTCAGTTCTTCCTTCCACCAGCAGGTGTCTCTGATTTCATTCTTTACCACCATCCTCAAACAGCGGCTTCTGCAACTACAATGTTTACAGTTTACAATTACCCATAATTCTGAGCGGTATGTGTGTATTGATATCACAGGGCTCATCTTACTCACAACTTGCACAATACAACTACTGATACAGAGGAATCTTGCCTCTCCTGCCCCTATTCCCTCAACATTAGTGAGAGTAAAAGCAAAGGATTTTTATGTTGTAGTTTTTTTTAATTTAACGGGAGCGTATTCTGATAAAAGGAACAAGACGGGCTCTGTTTTGATGAATTATTCGATGTTATATGCTCATTAACTTAATAAAGCTGGCATTATTGGATACTTAAGTGGTTCAATTGTGTCCACATGACCACCTGGCCAAGTCTAATATTTTCTTAAACCAGTGTCACCAACTTTCTAACCATCTTTAGGCAAACGAGAGGAGGGCTCGTCTCCATACGCTCCGTTATTAAAACAAAGGGTAGATAAATGGGGACACGAAAAAATGTAGTACCGCCGCAGTCCGCGCTGATATGTGCAGAAAAGCTGCTGCACTCATGCGCTACGCACAGATAGTGGTAATTCTGTTAGGAGACACGACTCTGTGCTCACCCCCGGCTATCGGCTGTACCCTGATTTAACTCCGAGCGATATAATTGGTGATGGTGGATTTGTTTACCTTATTTGGCAAGCTAGCGACACAGCGCGCGTGGGAATTGGACGAGAGGACCCGTCATTCATAAAAGGCAACCTCCTGGAGCTTTACAAACAAAGCGCGTGCTCACGGGATTTGTAGTCCAAAACAAACCCTTACCGAGACTCCTGTGACTGGTGTTTACCGCCTTTGCGGTGATTCCAAAACCAAAAATGTGTCATATTTGAAAACTCAATAGCTGCGATGTGCTGTTTTAGTGCGGTTTATGTTTAAGTATCAATAATCAGCCTGCACCAGACGGGGAAGCACAAACCGACTCGAGACCATTCGCTTGCAGCATACAAGTCCCACCGGCGATACCCTCACTTGATTGGCTGCGTCCTTCCGTCAATCACGCAGTGTTCCTTCCACTACCGCTCCTACAGTAAATATTTGTGTTTGCTCAACCGGCTGTAATGGTGGACGAGTGAGGCAGAGGGACGGAATACAACTAGAGAGAAGAAAGAGGAAAAACGGTCGAAAGTCTGCTTCAGAGCCAGCAGCCGCAAGTAGGACACGGGCTTCGTCGAAAATGGATGAACTCAAACATCAAGTCATGATTAACCAGTTCGTCCTGACGGCGGGTTGTGCGGCAGACCAAGCGAAGCAGCTATTGCAAGCGGCACATTGGCAGTTCGAGGTAAGGGTGAGAAGGAAGAAAAAAAAAAAAAGGAAATGATAAGGCTTCGGCGGTTAGCCACTCGGCTCATGTTTATGTCTGAACCAACGCTAGTTTAGCCTCGAGCGTCTGCCTCTCGACGCTTTTTAAACATATTATAATTCAACACAAAACAAAGCGTCACTGTTGGCTCAATGTTCAAGCCAGAACTTTTGTTGTGATTAAAGTGAATCTACTGGTTCTCTAGCCAAAGTAAATCAGTTTGGAGCTCAGTGTAACGCACTCGGGCACCGCATATCCAATTAGACTTCACTCCAGATTAAATACTATAATCCGACACATGACAGCAATGTACAGGCGAGGCCAGAGTACTATTACGCAATATAGATGACCGCCGTATTGTATTGACCAGCCTACAGATAAGTGGTTGGGTTCGTCATTGTTTAGTCTACAATGAGACGGTTACAGATTAAGCTGACACTTGGAATTTTTAAAAATATTTTATTATTCCCAGCAGGCTCCTTAGATTGTTTGCGCTCGATGCGGAATGCATCAGCACAGAAAAACGACCTCTTTAGCCATATTTGATGCCTTTGTCAGACATGAAATGATGCAATTTTTTGATCTGTGTTTCATTTTAGACTGCCCTCAGTGCCTTTTTTCAAGAAACAAATATTCCATATGGCCATCATCATCAAATGGTGAGTGGGAGATGAAATGCTTGTTACACTTCTCATGTTTCTATTCATCATATTCTATCAAACCTTTTATATAAAAATAATTAAATATATATATATATATATAAATATATATATTTAATTTTTTTTACAGCTGGGATCTCTTTAAGACTATCATGCAGTATGGGGTCCTGTGGTAGCTCTCATAGGCCGAAAGAGATGATGTTGTACTAACAATAACAAAGCACATGTCGGCCATGTTGTGAGCATCCAGAAATAAACACAGAGCCGGCATGCAGCGCCAGCAGCAGCCACAGAGAGGGAGGGAGAGAAAAAAGGGACTGTGTGTACATTCAGAGGTGTCAAGAGTGCAGATTATTTTACTCAAGTGAAAGTACTGTTACTATGGTAACGCAGTCCTCAAGTTGAAGTAAGGTAACCTGCATAGAATCCGCTCTATTAAAATTAAAGGATGACTGAGAGGTGCAGCATATTTACCCTGCCTGTTCTGAATCTCACACCACATTTAGGCCTTGTTGAACGGGAACAAAACATTGCAAAGATTAATTTTTACAGTTGCAATCTATTTATTTATTTTAAATGAATGCCCTGTAAACCAACATAAGCACAGCCAGCTGCTGTTAATGAGCCCCACACAACGGAGCCCGCTGGCTTTCTTGTACTTGGGGTCGAATTAGTCCTTCAGATGTGAGCAGGGATTTTCATTTTCTCCACGTCGAGCCTCAGATGAACGTGACTGAGATTCAGAAGATCAGGCCTCCTTGTAGGTGTTACTTTGTTACTTTTGGACCGTGGGTAGTGGTGTTAGAATGAGCAAAGGTGCTCGGTGTCTGAATCCGACTCTGGAACGCAATCGGCTGAAACTCTACTCAAGCAGAATTCCTTTTTAATGCAAATAAAGTGCAGTAATGCTTGAAATGTTTGCCTCGACTCACCCACGAGAATAAATGTAATTCATCACTTCTCTGTCTACGTATGGGGGGGAACAAGGAGCCAGAGAGATATTATTCCTGTCTTTTTTTTCCATTGTATCAGCTCAGGTTGATGGCGGAAGGCAGGGTCTCTCAGCTTCTGTGTAAGAGAGAAAAGAACGTCAGCTGCCTCTCACAAATAGACCCTCGTGCTGCTGCATTCGCTTTGTATAATTCTGCTTTTTGTTTTTTTTCCCTGATTGGGTTATTGCTACCCCTGACACAACGCACGCCGGGGACTTATAGGGGGCAATCCAATCAGATCAAAGCAACCTGCGATGCTTTAGCGTCGCAAGACACCCGCGCAGTGGTCGAACATTACGAAACGCTGGCACTATTTGATCCAGCTACAATCCTTTTGTTTGCAGCTGCATGCATGGTAGCATCCAGCAACAGCTGCCGGCTGGAAGAGCCTGACGTGGACGTGAGGGGATTTGGGCTGAAATTGTCCGTCGTTCGCTGGTGCTTTGTGTCAGAGCTCACTCTGGGTGCGTTTGACTCGCTGCTTGTGCGGCGCAGGCGGTCGTCAAACCGCTAAACATTTTCGCCGTGCCGTTTCTGAATGAGGGAGAGAGATGTTAGGACAAAGGAGGATGTCGTTTTCATCGCGCAAGCGTGTCCACATTTATTCCCCTCCGTGTAGTGCGATATTATTGCTGATCAGCACAGAAACTGAGCTCACACTGAGCCGACGCGTCTCTATCAGTGCTCCTGTAACAAAGAGAGGCAGGCAGGCCTCCTTCATCATTTTATCATCTCATCAGTAAATAAGAGCGTTGGGCTTCCATTTAGCTCATGAAATGTCTCACTTTAATTTAGAGGGCAAACAGTTGGCCAAGAGCTGCCCTGCTTCAACTGCCAAATAGGGCTGAGCTCGCTGCAGAGAGCCGATAATGTGTCAGAACACAGAGCATCTCTACCTGTGTTCTTGCATAATCACAAGTTCACCAGTATGTGAGTGTGTGTTTGCACATTTCACACACGCGTCTGTAGCCTGCGCACGTGTAACGTGGGTGTTTTGTAAACGGTACTACAGTAGGGCAGCGTTTCCAACCTCCCTGCAGCTTACCGGGCCTCGGTGCTCGTCGGTATACAAAACTAATCCACTTTGGTATCACTCTTAGCTCCCTTGAAGCAGTATTTCTGCAGCAAGTGCCGTTGCATCAATGTTTTGTGTCACAACACAAACTGAACTCATCCTTGAGATTGGTGTTTTGGCTGGAAGCCTCACCCCAGACCCAGTGGCCCCAACTGATACCCTGTGGACATGCAATTCTTGGCAGCATGGCAGCATTACGACACCATGTAGGTCAGTTGGTTTGTGGATACTGTTCAGAGGGACGGTTTATGCTTTTGTGTTCGAGGCCCAAAGATTGATTTGTGAGCCTGAGTTCAGTTTTGCAAATAGTCTTTCTGTCTATATTTGGCATCGTGGAGAAGAAATGATCTCAACTTCAAAGACACTATTTCTAGTCGGCTCTTGTTTACCTGTGCCTCAGTTTTCATCTTTAGCATCATTTATGTGTCACATTGACTGCGTCTAATATCAAGTAGTGCAGTTAGATGGTCCACTCACCACCACAGCCTGGTAAAATGCAGCAAATGCATGAGGACTCAACGGATTCTCATGTTAGTTTCTCTTTGAAACTCAAGGGAGTGCCTGTGTTTTGTATGGAAAGTAGCTACAAAGTTCTGCAAAGACACACATTTAAGACTTGTTTGTTTTTGCAACACGTAGACGTTGAGTGTGTTTCAGTTAGTCACACAGCCGCAGGCGGACAATGCGAGATAAATGGACGACGTGTCATGGGCAGATTGCGTGTTTATCTTTGTGCTTTTGCATGAAGTCGCTGAAGCTTGTTTCCACATCTCATGATAGACGTCCAAGCCTTAATCAAATCCCAACCTGCTTTATGTTTCATATGACCCAACCCAGTTAACTCCCAGTTTTTCCCCTCCACACACATTCATACACAGGCACACACACTCACAGACACTGTCTGCCCATACAAACACTGCAACCGCAACACATTCCGACAAGATGCAACGCTTGCACCGACTCAAAATGGACCCTTTCAGTGCAAAAGAGGGCAGCTGTAACTAGGACCGCGCCTCGCTTCTTTCCCCACATTATACATCATCTCCTCATACCTCCCTTCATCTCTCACTAACCCGCTTCTTTGTTTTTACACATGCAAGACATCAGGCTCTAGAATTCGAGTTACCACTCATGTTTTCTGTTAGAGTATTTTATTGCCGCGGCGGCATCCTTTAGTTTTAGCATCGTTCTCAAGGCAATTAGCTACCACAGTACAACATAGCTGCACGTTTGCTCACTTGGCAGCAAAATGTTTTGTCTCTTTGTCTTTGATGCTAATTCTTCTCATTAAACATCATCCACAGTTTCTGAGCCCCGGGCTGTTTAGTTTTCATCTGTAATTTAGTGGGATGGCAGGGAAATTTTCAAGGCATTTAAAAAAAAAAAAAAAGATTTATTGACGTTGGTGTGAACGACAGTATATCTGGTGCTTTGTCAATTATATCCTATCATACATCTGTTATGTCAGCTGTCAGAAATGCTCTTTCACTTATATATCACCGCCTTTTAAAATAGTACTTGACAGAAAGCTATTGGTAATTTGGGAGAACTACATGAGTGTGTTTTCTTGGGAAAGATTTCACGTAAACCGATACCTTTCTGAGCGCACAAGCAACTTTGGGAAGCCATCATCATCAATTCAGCCAGCGTGGTTTTTTTGACTAATCTCAGCTGGAAACCGCCCGTGTCCAAGTGCTTTGGACGGAAAAACACCGTTCACAGCAATATCAGTTTCCATGATTAATTATTCTCCATGTTGGTCACACATAGCCACAATAAAGTGAATGAATCCTCATGTGACCACAGAGGAGGAAGGAGCTCAGCTGGGCGACTCTTCCACTGCTGTCTGGGAACATGTGATTCTATCATGTGTCTAAGCTGCGAGGCAAGTGAACCAAACCACAAAGCTGGCTTGTCATGTGTGTAAATTCTGTCACGGCTTTGGCTGTTCTAACCGTTTAGAGATATTTAAAAAAAATAAAAATAACTAAAAGAAAATGGAGTCACTTGGCGACATATCTAGCTACCTTTTTAGACGAACTAAACCTAGTTCCCACGAAGGGGCGCCTTCGGTTCTACTCTGAGCGTCAAATCTTTGCTTTTCCACCGCACCCTCCGTCTGCTCTGCGAGTGTCGTCAGCGCGTCGAGTTGTGAGCTGCACCTTTTATGTGTAGGATTTTAGTCCAGTTGGGTCACAACTATGAAGTCGGCCGCTGGTTGATAATGGGATCTCAAGCGGCTGCGTTATGGTCAGCACTTCGTACGCAGCTTGTGCTCTTTTTCTGAGAAGTGAAAGGAAAACCGTAAATAAGAGGGACTGCATGGAAGCAACTTGTGTAAGCGCAGTCAGTGGGAGAGAGCCAAATGGACGACACTGAGTGTTACTTGGCAGAATAAGCGTAATCAATACCATATTAGAGTATTAAGATACTCTATTAGCATATTTATTGGACAACTCCAATTCCAAAAACGCAACCTCAGCACACTTGGAATCCTGACATGACTTGCTATGGCCTCAGACACTTTGTTATAACAAAACCGTTAAAGGACTTTGGTGCATTTCTGGACTATGACAAACGGCAGAACTTACAGACGTCCTTTATCCTGATCCAGTCCCGTGGATCTGGCCCACTCGAGCCACATTGTCTCTGTAAGCATAAACATTGAGCGTGCTGTTAAAACAAATCAGCAAGAAGCATTTAGAGAACTTAAGAGACTCCCACTTCTCATAAACACAATCCAATTAACCTATATGTTGTAACACTTAAAAAGTAAAGAAAAGGGACAAACAAAGCAAACGGCTTCTTTCTTTGAGTGATGACTTGTTTTATTGTGCTGCAACTGCCATTCATCACAAGCATCACTCAGATTGTGAACGAAACCGATATGATGGAGGGCAACGTTCAGCTCTGAGCCGGGCACGGTGTCGTCAAAGAAAAGTATATGGTACAGCTGGGTGGTGATAAAAGCAGGCAGGAGGTTTATAAAAGTCTGTTTCCTGGCAGTATGAACACCCAGGAGGAGAAAGGAGGAGGGTTCGGTCTCCACGTCTCTGTGTGTGCATGTTTGAGGGGGCGTTTTTTTGGTAACTGCAAACACTTGGGTTTTGGTGTCCGGGTGTGGCGTCGAAAAGGGATTTTTTAGAAATCCCGACTTCTCTCGCCAGCGTGCGCTCTCATCTCACTGAGAAAGGTGTGTGGTGTGTTCACACCGACGAGTGCGAGGCGTGAACCAAGCTTTGACAATAAGGATGACTCACTGCTTGCATTTCTCTCTGGTTTCTACCTTCATTACTTGATCATCGAGGGAGGCCAACTGGCCTCCGCTCCTGCTGTAGACATGACTTACTGAAGTTTATTTAGGGTAATAAGTGAAGTCTGGATTACCCCCCCCCCCCCCCCCCCCCCCCCCCCCATTGGGATTTTGTGCATGCATGTGGAATATAATTGGTGCACGAAGCGAGGTGTTTCAGATTTCAGACATAATTATGTCTAGATGTGTTGGAGTTGTTAATGGCTGTGCATGCAACTGTGCTGGATATCTGTGGGGCCTTTACGTGCGTGTCGTACTGCAACGCCAAGCATTTAACCACATCTGAAGAGGCTTGGCCTGCGCACTGCATGTTCCAGCATGTTGCTCTGCATGTTTCCAGGAGCACGGCTTCCCAGAACCCCAACCACACACACACACACACACACACACACTCACAAATGCTTGTGCATGGACAGACGGACAGAGGAACTTTGGCTCAAGGGACCTCAGGGAATTGGACTCAATGTGGGATGACTGCAAGGACCAGATGTGTTTATGAGTGGTGGAGTTGGATTGGGTTTCACGCTGACACTTAGAGTCACAGAGTACACTTACAGACGCACTCGATGGTTACTCGTACGGCTGCTGAAACACAAGCAGGACACGGGAACCTTGCGTGTTGCATAAAGGCAGTGTTGTCAGATTGGTCCCTGGCTTGTGCTCTCGGGTCAGCTTATTCTGTGCTCTGCCGCTGGTACTTAGTCCTATTCCTGCAACTGTCACCGCTCAATGTCTCGTCCATCCTCTCCTGCTTTTCTGACATTCATGACCTTCGACTCTGATCCTCTTCTGTCTAAGCCCTGCTCTTCAGTTCCTTAATTTGATCTGTCAGTTCACTTCAGAGATTTGCAGGTTGACACCTTTGGGACTTAAGTGTAAAAAAAAAAAAGAAAAAAAAAAAGAAAGAAAGAACAAACAACTTTTGTCCAAACATACATATGACACATGATGCACGTCTAAAGCCAACATCACAGCTTACTCTCTTAAAGGTTTCACTCCTCTTTCTAGATACGAGTGGCCACTGTTCACCATTGTGAGCAGTGTGTTGTGTTCATTCCCATTTCTCCTACCCCGTGCTGTCCTCTGGCCACTCACTCTTCTAGCCAATCATCCGCTGCGTTTCTCTTGAGCGGCATACATTCGTGCTAACAACATTAAGCGGCACGTGGAGATTCCTAAACTCCTGGGTGACGGGTCAGGGGTGAGGAGGGCTGGTGACGGTCTCTGGAAACGCACAGAGAGAGAAGCCTCTCTGTGCTTGCGACAACCAACTCCTACAGTTTGAAACATGACTTCTAACTGTCACTTCACTGTTTCTCAACTGTGCGATGAGATATGGAAACAAAGACGCAGGGAGTTGTTAGTCTGGTCTAAGTCGACCCGATTGTTTTGACGTCGTGTCACCACGTTGTTTAGTATCATTTTGCCAGCATCTGAGCGTTTGATGGTGGTGGGGGTATGCAGCAATTGTGGAGGTTTAAGCAATCCGTCTATCTGTGAAGTCAGAGGCTTCTTTTTGTTTGTGTTGTGCTCTCAGTGGTTTCATAAGACAGCTGTTTCCAAACGGTCCGATTTTCTGTTGAAACTGCGAGTTTTATTTGCTTTCATTCTTTTGATTCGGCACGAGGGAATGCGTTGAACCCAAAGTCGTTCAGTTTTTTTTCTCCTTCAATAAACACCGTCCTGGTGACAGTGCCACAATATGTCAAGCGGTTATAGTTGCATTAGGTTTAAATGCAGAACTGCAGCTTTGAAAGCAAAAAGCGATGCATTGCTACAGAACACGTCACAAGAACACCCCTTATTGAAACATTTAACAGGCCGGCAGAATCATGTGCTGTTAATGCTGCAGCCGTCTGTTCAGCACTCCGGGCTTCATTTTCCTCTCCTCGGCTTTTTCTTTGCATTGTGTTTTAGCTTCTCTTGCTGCAGTTATTTTTATCCCTGATCTTTCATCGAGTATTTCTAGATCCATTTGTGCTCAGTTCATAAATGGGGAAACTGTAGGCTTCCCCAGGGTGTATTGTTCATGGGTGAGCTGTCATTCATTGATTACTGGTTGGTTACAGGTTTGGGAAGCACAACTCTTCCAAGTCCAGACAACATCTGTACTCTGCCTGGAAATTCATCCTCTTAGGAAACTTTTTAATATCAAACTTTTATTCTTGCTAAGTATTCATTTATATTAAAGAGAAGAAAAAAAAGATTTCCCCGACGGTATTGTTTGATTGGGCAATGTCTATTTCTTTCACAAACAAACCAACGTGCAGGAATATGACCCCAAGTCCAGTCCACTAGACTTTTTTTTTTTTCTATTTTTTTTTTTTTAACCAGTCATCATATTTAGAGACGTTTGGCTACATGTTCTACTTCCTTACTGCTCTTTTACACCCCTCAACTTCCCCCTTAATTGTCCTTTACTGCGAGCTTTAGCAAGAGTTGAATCAAGGTTAAATGCTGTTTCTCATTATTGCGTGGGAGGACAGACAGGGAGTCCTGTCAGCGTTGAATGAGACGCTCCCAAAGGTATTATTTGTAGAATTGCAACATGGACTGTCATAAGTCATGGAAATGACTACAAAAATGGCAAAATGTGTGCAGCTAAAGACGGAAGCTGCGAGTCAAGGTTTCTTACTCATTTCTAATCATTTAAAAAAACAATGAGAAGTTCATTTCGGGACATACTTCTTTGGAAACTTGTGCAGTGAATGGGGACATCGTTTCAGACGAAACAAATTCTTTTTAGATTTTAAGTGGTTTGACCTGGCCAATAGATATATTTGTATGAAAGTTTTGAAGATAAACTGTTAGAAGGTGGCAGGAAGGTGTCTGAGAAATGTATACGAGAATGTGGCTACTGAAGATACGCCTGGACGTTCCCGCTGCCAGAAATGTATCCGTTCAGATTTATAGCGGGGATCATTTGACCCGTAAGGTAACATATCCTGCCCACGAACCTGTCTGGTTACTTTTGGCACACATTTTCCCCAGCGGCAAGTTAAAATGTCCTGATGGGCTGAGACAAGCATGGGCTTGAAGGAACGAGGCGAGAGCTTTCGCTGTGTTTCTTTGTCTCGCGGATCTTTCGGCACAGTTTGCTTCGGGAGCTGAGATGCAAGTGTGTGAACTCAGCTCAGCGAGTTGTAGACAGAAGGGAGGTGGAGGGGAAGACAGGAAGAGGGAAGTGAGAGAAAAGCTAGTGATGGGAGAGAAAACGGACACATTGCGAGTTCTCACTCGTGTTTGCTGTAGAGAGAACAAAAAGATGCTTGATTAACCTGATCGAACAAGCTGTAACAAAGCTTTTATGTCATTTTGCCTTGTTTATGTCTCCCTCGTAGCTCATTTATTCGTTGTTAAGGTTTGGAAGAGTGCGTGAAACAATGCCGAAAAGTAGCCAAAACAGCTTTTTTTCCGAGCAGTAACTCAGTAACTAATATAACTAAATTAAAGGAAAGTAGATCACATTTGACTCCTTGGAGAATTTGGTTTAAAATTATTCTGACAGTTGGAAGGGAAAAAATCCTGAGACTGAATAAGAGCGCGAGTTATGAGATGGAAGGTAAACATGGCATAGAGATGCTTATTTAGGTTTGCGAGATGTGACTGGACCCTCTCAACAACTCAACAAGAGGATGGAAAGCAGGCTGAACTTGAGCTCGTCCGTGTTTGTGAACAAACACACACAAACCTATGCATGTAAACAGTCAGGCTTAAAGATGTATGGAGACTCAGCCCTTGAATGCTTGTAGTGGTCGCCGCCAGTCAGCCTCGCGCTCCCCAAGCTGGGCTCGGCGAAAGCCCTAAAGAGAGGGTGGACGGAGCCAGGCCGCTGTGGCCACAGTCGGTCCTGCCTCGGCCCCGTCCCGTCAACAGGAGATCTGTACTGCTCCCCTGTAACAACCGTCCCCATGGCAACTGCTCTCTGTTGGCTGTGTTTTGAACACAAACTGCTCCTCGCTGTCTGTTATTCCCCCTGTCTCTCCATCTGCGTGTCTTCAGCAAATGGCTGGACCTCTGCACTTTTTGCTTACAACAAACCTACACACAGTGTCATTCTGAAAATCCTCTCTCTGATACAATGGTAACACCTGCTTGTCTTTTTTTCTATTCCACATTCGCATGTGTTTTGCAGTTAAAGTTTGTAAAGTGTGAGTGGATGTATTTTTCGTTTTGATTGTTAAACCAGCACACAAAGGATCCGTAACTGAGCAAGCTTATCAAACCCCAAACAACTGCGAAACCCCGCAAACAGTCTTCATATTAACATGTATTTGTGTGGACATACAGTCCACGCTGCATGTGTGTACACAGGTAGAGAGTTTCACAAACGCAATGTCCGCCTCGGTCCGTGTCGTGTGTTTGAGATTCAGTGCCTTCATGTTGCCACACTGTCAGCAGGCCTTGCAGTGTTTTCCTGTGCTCCCGTCGGTGCAGAGAGAGCTGATCTGCTACCGGGCTGCTTAATGCACACAGTGACGGGCTTCCTCAGCATGCTGCATTAAACCTCTGCAGATTTTGAGTGCACGCGGTATGAAAGCTGGACGGAGTCAGCTGGTCTGAATCATGAAGCCAACGAAGAGGTGACTTTAAAGTCATTATTGAGTCACTGGGATTTGGCTCCAAAACATGTCTCATTTAAAAAGCATCATGACTTACTGAGTCTCCTTTTTCCCACAAGTCCGTATGGTGTTGCTCCGTTGTTTGACTCCCCCTGATCGGTTTGGTGGTGATTTGAAAAGGTAATTCCCCAGGTGAATAGATACAGGGCTTCAGAGAGAGCTACATTTAAGTTTTAGGTATTCACCCCCCCCAACTACACATGTTTTGTCCAAATATGGTCTCCTCTGGCTCTGAAAAAAAAAAAGACAAAAATGGTGACAGTCATGTGCTTAGGTCTTCAAAATGCCAAATTTCAAACTAGCGGGTGACATCATGCCACATCCACTTTAATACTTTACTCCAAAAGAATGAGACTCTTGTTATCCGTGAACCATTCAGCTGCCGTTAGACGCTAACTATATGCCATCATTGTGTCTTAGTTGTCTGGGAGTTGAAGACAGGATGTCTAAGTGTAAGCTCTACACGGGTACAGTAGACATATTGATGATGCTGGGACTGGACTCTGCCGAAGCTCTAATTTTTGTGGAGCTGTCTGATGAGCTATCGGGCCCGAACGCAGACATCTTGGCAAAGGTGGAGACAGCTGCTGTGTTTCTGAACCGGATCCTCGTCCCTGTGGTTTTGTTTCCTGTTGTGTTTCGGCTTTAATATGAGGCTGCAGCGCAAAATATTGTGTACGGGTGTAACATGAAGTCTTCCAGCTGACTGCAGGTGTGTTTTTCTACCTGCTTATCTGTGTATGTTTTTATGGATGAGTAAGTAAGATGCAAAAGCCTCAGTCGACATGCTGAAAGGTCACCAGTCAGCATTTTTTGCCTCCATGGCTGGCGGACTAAGAGGCAGAAGTTTTCTACCTGAGTACACACACACACGCACACACACACGAGGGTTACGAAATCCAATCAGCACGTCCCATCGCTGCCTACCAAGAACAGGAAGGAACACAGAGGGCATTTCAGCCTTCCACGGTATCTTTTTACTGCAGGAAATGGCCTCGGAGACATGAGCCAGCGTTTCCTGTCAGAGTGCACAGTGGACACGCTCACCTTTCATACCAGCGCGCCTCACTCAGAACCTCTGGCTCGGTGTAGCCCGGCCGTGCCTCAGACTGCGTATCTGCAGGACTAACCTGCTAGTCGCAGCACTTTTAGGGGGCAATGTGGTTTGATTTCACCCCCCGAGGAAGGAATGGTGTCCTGTAACTCAGGCACTGTTTTTTTTTTTTGTTGTTTTGTTTTGTTTTGTTTTGGTGAAGGCTGCATGTGTGCTAAGACTGTGTGTCACAGTCTGCACATCCTGGGTGATGGAGCCAAGAATAGATTAGATACCACAGGTCAGCTTTAGTTCTGGTTGTCAGCAAGGGGAATGTTGTTTTCCAGTGTTTCCTCCTCCTCCTCCTCCTCCTCCTCCTCCTCCTCAGCATGTTCAACTTTTTTTTTTGATTGTCCAATATCCATGTGTGACTGCAGCTGCTATTCCTCATGGCTGATTCACGCAGGCTGTGACTCTGCATTCTGGGAATTTCACGACGAAAACAAACACACCGTCAGTTTTAGTAAATCTGCTGAAAATCTTATTTGGATATCGTTGCAGTGGATAAGTTCTCTTTGAGAGCGCTTATGGGGAAAAATGTAAAGTCTGAAAGGGTTGATAAGTAACTTTCTGCCAGTTTTGAACGTGAAAATAGCAGCAAATATGGTCTATATATAATTTCGAGCACGGTCTGTCACGTCCGTTGTAACTTAATCTTAAGTACATTTCATCTTAGGAACAGTCCCAATCCAGGGAATTGTCCGGCTGTTTTCTTCCATCGTTGAGACCTGGTGATTAAAGGTTATTTTCTTTTATGTTGATGCCTCGTCCTGCCCTTTCGGTCCAGGCTCTTACTTTATTTTTAGATCACAACCCTCCTGCCTAAAGGTGGCTCCAATTCTGTGTCCCCGTGGATTTCAGTGGGCTGTTGTTTTCCTGAGCAGGGACGTAGAGGAGGAAGCAGGTCATGGAGCAGTGTGGGAGAAGCTGTGGTAGTTATGAGGAGGAGGAGGATGATGATGATGGTGAAAACTATTTCTGAGCAGCCAAACATGTTTAGATGGCCTGTTGGCTACAACGTGGTCGGTCCCAGTATTGTTTTTAGCACACAGGTGCAGTGTATGTGCTCTGCAGCTACAACAACTCCTCTGGCAGCTGAACAATAACAATGCTTGCACAGAGGAGGCTCGGGGGGATTTAAAAAGTCACAGTTTGTTTTGTCCGTGGAACATTTGTCTTGTGTGTATCCATAAAGCAGTCTTGCTCTCCCACCTCAGATTTCAGACCATGTTATATGTGAAACAGGAAGTGGATTGAAATGAAGTGCTGTGTTATCATTAGGACCCTCTACAGGAAGCAGCAAGCAGCTGGGAATCCCCTACATTTCCCTTCAGTTATTTCAAACAGCCTGCCTCCTTTTAAGGAGTCTCTGCCCAGAAGCAGTGTTGGAAATAGCTCTTTACTTGTGACCATTCAAGTATTAAAAGTGGAATAAATGCTGTATGACCTCGCTATTTTACAGCAACAAATTACACGTGCAGAAATCCACATTAAGCCAAAGGAAGTATCCATTTCTCCACTGATGGTAGCCTCGATAAATCCTTATGTGAAGTCGCATTCAAGGCTTTTTCTGTTGGTTCACAAATGGATCCATCAACGCCTCAATTAGTCACGTTTCCATCAGGAGCTAAACCGAAAAAAAATCTTAAAATGTTTGGAAAGGTGTCAAATTCTTGTCAAATGCATCCGGTTCCATTGAAAGCTCGCACATTAATCGATTAATCAAAATTGTTTTTTGTTCTTTCCCTCTTCCTCCTCAGATGTGCACCCCAGCCAACACACCAGCGACGCCCCCCAACTTCCCGGACGCGTTGACCATGTTCTCCCGGCTGAAAGCGTCCGAGAGCTTCAACAGCAGCGCCGGCAGCCCCATGGCTGCCTCCATGGCCACCTCACCCCCTCCCCCCCAGGTCGGCGGCTGGGGGGTCTCACCACATGTACCTAATGTGCCGCAACCTCCACAAGGACTCTGGACTCAGGGGCAGCCTCCCACGCAGCCCTGCCCCGCCTGGCCCATGGGTGTCAACCCGCACACAGGCGCCGAGCAGAAGGCTAGCGTAGCGATGGAGGCAGAGAGATGAAGGGCGGCACGGGACTGAAAAGCGGGGGAGGGGTGAATATGGGAAGGGTGGGAAGAGATAACGGGGAGAAATTATTTTGGTCTTTTTCCTAAAGAAATGCCCCCCCCCCCCAAAAAAAAACCCAACAACAAACGGATGATCTGGAAAGACGGAATCTACGCAAACCAAGACAAACTCATTGTGGACAATTGAAGAAGAGGAGAAAACCAATGCAAACGTCAACACAAAACTAGAAAGAAAAAAAAAGATACGCACACACATAGTAATAAGAGAGAGCAACTGAAAATTTTTGATAGTTTTTCCTAAGTAAACGCATACATGAAAGAAACGTTATCGAACTTAAAGAAGAAAAAAAACAGAAAAAAAGAAAAAAAAAAGAAAAAATTTGTCACGCCCAAGGATTCTTTGTGATGTTCAAGGACATTCAAGGCAGCAAACTTCAGTTTTTTGTTTAGTTTTTCTTGATTTTTAAGGGTTTTGGTTTTTTCTTTTCTTTTCCATCTTTTGAACCTGTGTTTTGTTTTTTTTGTACGACCGCTGGTGTTTCTGTGCTGCACGAGGAGAGAGGAACTTGCGATGCAGTATTTTAGCTCGACTCAAAGACCATCCTGCACTGGATTGTGGACTTAGAAGCATGTGAGCGAGTGGTCGGTTTGTAATCAGAAATGTAAAAACACACATTTATAGATGTGTGTGTGTGTGTGTGTGTATATATACATACATATATATATATATATATACACACACACACACACACACACACACACACACATTAGGGTTTAGCAGAAACACCTACTGTCATCCCCATCGTCAAAGGTGGGATTTTTCTTACCTCACCTGGTGGTCACCTGACTTCTTTCAGCCTATCAGGGATTCTTCTTAAACCAACTGTTGCCGCAGCCGACACAGGACATGTTTTTAAAGGTTTTTCCTTTTTTTTTTCTTCTTCTTCTTCTTGTTAAAAGGCAGCAGCCGCTCGGGTTTATGCTGACTGATCCTCTCTGCAATGGCTTTTTCCTGACACTTTTCCACCTGGACTCAACCCTGACTGCAACTGTCCACTGTATACTTTGGGTTATTACAAGAGAAAAAACGAGAAAATCATTGTTTCATATAATGTTGTTTATAATGCTAATTGTTATTGTTGAGAGTTAAAGGAGAAGGCTTGAGAACAGTGGGTGGGACTTAAGGTTGATTTTTTTATATATATATATATATATATATATATATATATTATTTTCTGTCTTGAAAGAGTGAACCAATCGCAGCTAAAATGACTACAGATTAAAGAGAAACAGAACTACTCCATCTTTTTAAATAGATTCACCACTTTGCATGACGTGTTCATAAACATCTTTTGTAGCAAACCTACATGAGGTCGAGACATGTTTTGGGAGGAGGTTAACATAAGTAGGGGGGGGGTCCATTCCCAAAGTTAATAGAAAACGCAATAGACGTCTCACCGTGGAGACTGAATTAGACAGAGTGTCTTTGATACGAGGAGCGCGAGGAGAAAACGGGTGCGAGACAGCTTCAGGAAGCCCACCGAGGGCGATTTGGGGACACTACAGACTACTTAGAGGCATACAGTACATACTCCCTCAGATACTGTATTGCAGAGGGGTTTTCACAGCATTTAAGTTTGTAGTTTCGACCAGTCGTTGGTCCATCGATACTGCTGAGGGACGGTTCAGGGGGACGGCCCTGAAATATGGCAATATTTTTAAATGCAGGGTCGGGCCCCTATTTTTAGTTTTTTTTTTTTTTTCTTTACTACATTGATCAAAGAAGACAGTGTAGGAGGAGATATTTTAAATAGCCAGAGTGGTCTTTTTGTTTTTAAAGGATAAAAAGATGATCAAGGATATGATTCTGAAAGAGTAACCAACTATTCTTTTTCTTATTATTTTAGACTTAACTAATGTTTGAATTCATCCTTTCTCCATGCTTTCATACTTTATTTGGTTTAATCAGAGCGTTTCTGGGTGGGCTCTGTTCCCATAAGGTTTCTCACGTATACCCCCACCCCCCCTGTATGACTGTATGAGACCATTCCCACAATATTTGTGGACTACCTGATAATTAACTTATCATTTTTGTGAACCTAAATAAATATTGTATGTCAACCTATACTTACTGGAGTGTTTGAATATTGTCAGAACAGTTGATTTGTTTGTTCCAATGTTCTTCAAAAACAAGAGCCCTTATGCACGCGACAACAAAGCATTGTGTTGCACGATGTGTAATGGAGACATTTGCATCGTAATCTCACCCGTGGCTACCTCTCATTCAGGTGGAATTAATACAATCGTCTGGCCAGACCTCACAGTCAAGTTCTGCAATCGTCTTTCTCCACTTCCTCTGTCTGTCTGAAAACAAAGTCATCTGCCTGGAGTTCCAGCAGTAAAACATGGAAGGGGCCAGAGATGAAAGCCAAATTGGAGAAGAGGGGAAAAGCTTTTCAAAGAGGGGGAGGGGGTTCAGCCCTGCAGCCATGTCTGTCTTCGCCTCCTTCAGTCCGCGGCTCCTTCGATGTAAACACAAACAAATACGGGCTGTCCACACGCGCGTAATTGCTATCCATCAACACGCACCACATACGCACACCCACGCATGCCAGTGGTGGTGGGGGTGGTGGTGGTAAAGGAGTGGGTCACAGGGTTCGCTGTGTCCTTATCTCACCCCCTGATTTGAAGGCACTGCAGCACAGTATCCTCACACAAAAGGAGGGCAGTAAACGAGGTCTTGAGGTCACGGTTACCTCAGTGATGTCATAAATGACTGAAAATATTGTTTGCTCCATGTGCCGGCGCTAAAACGGAGCCTCTCTGTAGCCATTGTAAACATACATAGACAGCACCGGGTGCCGTTAACCATAAACTATCTTATAGTTGCTGTTTAACTGCTCATGCTGAGTGCCTGCTGCTTCTTCTGTTTACTCCAAATAAACTGCTGACGTAAACAAAACACACATTACTGTGTATTCTGACCTTTACATTTCCCTGTGAACGCAGCACCGCAGATGAACACCTGTTTGTGCGTCGCAGCTGTATTGGCAACTTATCAGCACACATTTGTTCACATCCACACCTCCTCCTCCCCCCACGTCAAATGCGAGACATACCTCTGACGGCAGGGAGGAGAGCGATCGTTAACAAGGACATGTGGATGAAAACATGTAAGACGCTTTTAAATCAACCTTGTGGATCTTTTATGAGCGAGGAAATGAATGCGCCTCACTCATTTGACCCACGTTAGTGAGCAGGTTTTGTATTTTGGTGTAACCATAGGCTACATAGAGGAGAAGACAATGACTGGGCTGGTCTGACTCATGAGCCGACAGGATAAACAGGGTTTTCCATGATGCTTGAAACATTTGATCCAACACAGAAGTGGATATTTATAGAAAACATGAAAGTTTTGACTGGTTTAAGAAGAAAAAACAAACAAAAAAAAACCTCCGGGATTAGAAACCTACTGTAAATGTTTCCCAGGAGCACTTTTTAAAGAGGACAGGATGCCTTTAAGGTACAGTGTACAGACAGTGGTAGACAGAGGACACTGTGCTCTGTGTGGAGGTAGACAGAGGACAGAGTGACATTGGACGCATTTGTAATCTGGCACCTCACCTTCCCCTGTTCTCTCTACAAGTTTAGGCTCCGGGTTCCTACACACTGGACGAGCTGCAACCAGCAGGTGACATATGCTCACAATTAAAAAAAGACGCATACTCAAAGCGCTTTGGAATTTTCTGACATCCAGTGTTTCAAGGGTGATTTAGCTCTTGGAGGTGACCAAAGAAAATATTCACTCACAGAAGAGAACCCGGGATTCTAAATACAACTGAAGAGGTGGTGGAATGTTGGGGCACGGAAACAAACAAAAGGTCCTAACATTCATAACAGTGCGTCATGTCCCTTTAACTGCAGTCACATTTGTGAAAGAAACTTTGGAAAATGAGCATCTGTGGGTCTTGGCTAAAACTATATTTGAAAGATGGGCCTATCTACAGCGGCATCAACCACTGGTTTGTGGACAGCTTTTCTGAAACTTCCAGTTTGGCAATGTCATTGCGGGGGATTTGATTTGATTTGATTTTTTTTGTGTGTTTAGTTCAAATTTGACATATTTCTACAGAGAGAGACCACAGACGGATCAGACAGAATTAAATGATCATAGGTAATTACATCAAAACCATTAAACCAGACATGGTTTTGTACACAGACGCCTATTAGCTAACCGTGGTATGGACTTTCAGGAACATCTGAATTGGCTCCTCTATGGAGTCTTGTAACTATTTCCATCTTTTAGTCTGGGTCTTGATGGTGCCCCAAAAATCACTCCGCCTGTCTTGCTTTTTCCCTCGCAAAAAAAAGAAGACAGGCTAGAGTGTTATCATAGCCTATTTGAAACCTACCTTTTAGCTAATAATGTAACATTATGTATAGATGTAAACATAATAACTTCCTCAGAACTAGAAAACGAACCTCTTTTGATCTAAAATAACGTTTGTTAAAAAGACAGATGGAAGCTAAATTTAGCCAGTTAGCTTGTTTCAATATCTTTCATCGCTCATTCTTAAAAAGCTAACAGTCGAGTTACTGTTACACCCTCGTTTTTTTTTTTAAGAGTTATTTGTGGTACAGCAATAAGAAATGAGTTGAACACAGATAGCTGGCTATAGTTTCTATATTAAAGTACTCCCCCTCAAAATACATGTGTTTCTTTTCAGAGGAAGAAGGAACAAAAGACAATTTATGGTAGGTTTTCAAACACCTCCCTGTCCCTGCAAATGACATGAAGATTTGAAGGCTACTTCAGCTCATACCTTTGACATTTATCGCCTGTGGTGTTACAATTGTAGCCATGGCTCCTGCCAACCTCTAGCGGTTTTTGGTCCCTTATAAACCCACAGCCCTTAACCTTTAGAGTACCAAATGATGGACAGACCAAGCTAGCACATGTGGTGCTATAACAATAGCAAATAAAGATGTTTCCTTCAGGAGGTGGTGGAAACCAAAATGGAGTGAGCAAGAAAAGTGAATATTGGACTTTTGTCAGGTTGGCATGACACATAGCTGTCGGTTAATCCTGATATCTGCTAAAAAAAAAATCATTATTAGTTTTGTGCTTACAGCCCACAATGGTTCAGAAGTGACCTAAACACTCATCAGTTCAGTCAGTGTCATTTTACATTGATACTAGAAATGTATCATTCAACTAAATTCAACAAGAAAAGTATCATTTGTTCATGGTATTATCACACAATCCTGCACGCTTCCTGTGCAATCAGCATCAGTAGAACACTATGTGCAAGAAGTCATTAGAGTCTGCTTGCAAATGTGGACAGATGGTCTTGTTTGTTTACAGTAATTATATTGAAGTCTCAAAATAATATGGCAGTGATTCACTGATGTCAAACATTGTCACAGTTGCACCTTTAATATTGGTTTCAAGCAGCGCTGATGTCGCCATCTTTGTGTGGCTTGTGTGCTTGTGTGTGTGTGCGTACGACCGCAGTGAACCTGTGACAATGGCTGTGTGCCATTTCAGCCACTCTGTGCCCGAGATCCTGAGTTGAACACAAAGCCGGCTTTATCCCTGCTCTCGGTGTTGTATCAGTGCTGCCTGGCTGGATGCATTAGCACCAGACTAAGCAGCCAGCCACACACACACACACACACATACACACACATGCACAAAAAAAACAATACACTACACTTAGACTGGAAGCAGGGGAAGTTTGTGTGCTTGTGTGCATCCATGAATGTGTGTGTGTGTGTATGTGTGAAAAGAAAAAAAAAAGACCACCAACCGCTCCATAGAGAAACATGCTGTTTCTGTTCCTGCATTGGACTGGTCTTAAACGCAAGATTGTGCATCAAAGTGTTACTTTCTATTTCTTTTTTTTCTGCCACTTCCCTTAATATCACATCCTTCTTGTTCCTTGTGTGTCTAGCAGACAGTCCTCCGTGCACATGACTCATCTCTAATTCTCTTTTTTTTGTGTCTTTTCTCACAGAAGGGATGCAGCGCAATGGACTTTCAAAAGACATGGAGACATGCAAAATGCGCTATAAACCAGGTTTACAGGTGAAATAGCAAAGTTGTTACACTGCAGGACATCACAGCCACAGATGTTCAGACAGGAACAGTGTACAGCCCTTTCACTCTCACCATGGCACCCTGTATTCATCTGTAGACTTGTTGGTTAATTGGGATAATGCTGTATTTTCACACTTCTCCCTTGCAGTAAATGTATAAACTTTAATGACCTGGTTTCAAACTTATCAAACATGACTGTCTGTTACAATCCTGCTCACTGACACCGCATCTTGGCTCTGCAGTCTCAACTGTGAGGCAGCTCTGTGGTGACAGCAGGGATTCGATTAGATCAGATGAAACATTAATGATCCCTGTGGTGAATTACGCCATTGCAACAAACAAACGCTGGCCTTGTGCATCCAAGAAAAAAGGGGCTGCATAGAGGAAGACAGCAAATGAGGTGTAAAAGCATAAAGCTAATAGATACACCCATTTTTACATGTACAATGACTTGTGGCAGATGAAAATAACAGCAGCAAAATGAGTCTGAACACGTCATTTAAAGAGCTAAGTTTATATCTACGAATACTTTAAAGCTCCGGTAAATAAATGTTCACTTTATTCCAAGTGCACTTCTCAGTAGCTGAGTTTCTATTGCAGTTTTTGATTGGCATTTTCGAAACTATGAATAAGAGAAAGGTGAACGGAAGTGGGAAAACTAGAAAAAAAAACATCTCAAAAAGCACAGCAAGTTTTATGCACTCGCTTTTTGCCTGTTTTTAAGAAAACAACGAGCAATGGAGGGGAACGAAAAATATGTTGTGGATTGCCTCCGATCTGGCAAAGATTACGATGACGTGACTCTTCAGCTGTTTCTGGTCTAAGTTGGCAAACAGTAAACTCACAGGACTGACCAGTGTCTTCCCAGATATGATATACTACCCCAGATATTCCCAGAGTTGAACGTAAATCTTATCAGGAACACTCAGCCTTCTTCCCATTGATATCCAATGCATTTGTGAGTTTGTTTTTTTTCCACCGTGACATCTCTTTCTACTAGATAAGAAAACTAACAGTTCTACTGAATTACAACCACTAGTGTTGTAGCCTACTTTATTCCACCACCATTTTGTGACCAAAGCAGCCCAGAACATTTGCTTCAAACCAGTCAATCAAAGCAGATCTGGTTGACTTTTGCGAGTGAATAGAAACCGAAATAGTCAAAGTTGCACCCAAGGCCTACTGATCCACATAGGGAGAGAAGTTGGGCCTGTGTGGTCTCTTCCAATAAACGAGCTACAAATGGTTTAAAATCCTAATGCTGCCAGAAACACTTATTGCAGCCTGCTGTTAATGTAGTAGTCCCAATGCTGAGGCCCTTTCCACTGCTGAAAGCAAAGGTGTGTTGTTTATCTGGGTATGCGGTGTGTCCTCATGTGGATGTTGCTTTGACACCACCTTTGTAAACATTATTGCAAAAAGTCTAGTCCAGGAATGGTGTTGAAGAACGTGACAATGGCCTCCAAATGCCCCGTATCTGAACTCTCAGTTGGAGTTCCTGTAAAAGGGAGTAGTCTCGAGAAGTCTATTTGCGACTCATTTTCGAAGACCGAGATCAGGAAGAAATTATTTGACGTGCAGCTGAGTAAAACAGAAACAGCAGAAGTTGAAAATGAAATGATAAAAAGCATAATCTGAGGTGGCACGCTAACAATAGCTAACACAAAATCCAGCTGAGGTTGGTGCATAAACTGGGAAATGCATGCATGAAAAGTTAGGACATCACCAAAGGGATTGTGGTTCTATCCTCAATAAGGCGGACAAACCAACATTGTTATTTCAAGAGACAAGAGTGCAAACTAAAGGTATCTTTATCCTTTAAAAGTCCAGTGTGTTGCTTGATGTAACATCTTTGGCATAAATGTTCGTCCTGTAACCAAATTTCACCCCTTTCTTACAAGATGTGGACTTTTGTCGTCACCTTGTGGATAATGAAGGCTTACAACACAGTTAACAATTTTATGTAGCCTTACTGCCACTGAATCTCACAAAATGTTATACACTTGAGCTTAAACATTGACATTTATAACGGAGCAGCAGAATGGGGAAGTTGCTTTACAGCTTATAAACTGGTTTCCTACAAGCCCAGTCTGACCTGCTTCTCCATGTTCTTTGCAGACGTAGCGTAGCTCTCAAAATGAATATGTCACTTATTAAAATGCTGCATTTGGCTTGTGGCTGCAGGTGATGGTACTTTTGAACAGAAATCGACTACAGAAGTGACAAGTCAATCCGGCTGGGAAAAATTGTGTGCACCCTGAGGAGAGCCAGGCTGTGGTATCAACCAGCAGACCCCTGTGATTCGTCACCGTGATTTATCTTTGTTGGTAAGTATTCAAGGGATAACATTCAGGTGGTGCGTGGGTTTTAATCCCTCGGTTTCGCTGTTGAACAATGCTGTATGCAAGATTTCAATGGATTCTCTGTTACATAACCCTCTTGTTGCAACAAATGACTAGGAGCAGAATTTGTGTGTGAACGTAACTTGTGTGCAGAAAGACGACTGCGGGGAATGCTGTGATGTAGCGTCTGTGATGCAGAGCTGGATCCTCACTCGCCTGTCGCTGCAGCTGCAGACATCGTTTTTCATGTTTGACCTGCATGCTGACAACGGGCCTCCCTCCGTCTGCTCTGCCCCGCTTCCCCCCTCTTCTTCACACTCTTTCCACCTCCACTCCATTCTCTTTACATTTTCACCTCCCTCCCTTACAAACACAGATACACCTCCTCTCTTTTGTCTCACTGACGCTGATCTGGCTGTGAGTCGACCCCCCCACCCCCCCATCAATGAGCAGTGGGGTAGAGGAATCAATGTTTCATTTTTATGACATCATTGCGGCCATTTGTGTTCAGCCAACATGTTCAATCCTCCTGTTCGTCAGCATGAGAATCCAGCTGCAAACTGCTGCACAGGAAGTGGTTTGGCAATGGCTTGTTCACACACTCACTTTCTTACATGTAAGTATCGTCAGTGCTAATTTCTGGCACCTTCATATATCTGACCCCAAACTAGCCTACTGTAGCAGTAAATATGTCTGCCGTTGTGAGGTTGGTTCATGTGAAATTGAGCTAACAGATAACATATGGCCTTGTTTGGTCCTCATAGGTTTGGAAGTACTTTTATAGACACAGATGTGCGCACACATACACACACACACACACACACACACACACACACACACACACACACGCTAATCCAGGCATGACGCAACCTTCTAAGCAACTTTATGTCATCATTAGTGAGAAGCCCCTTGAGAGGGAGGGATTCAGCTTGCGGAATAAAATGCTCAGCACACTGTGTTAAAATCCCATCTCTTCTACTATACACTGAGACTACAGCAAGTAAATGCTGACTGACCTATATCACTGCTGTGATGTATCAGAGGACTGTTACAAGTAAAGATAAAGCCCCCCCTGTGTAACAGTTGTGTAACAGTCCTCAGTTGTTAGCTGTGATATCAAAAGGCCCACTGAGGACAGAGGTTCAATATGTCTCTGTTTGCTTTTTCTAACATAAGTCCTTTTACTTATTATTGTGATATCTACCGTTGTTAGCTCAGAAGCTAACAGCGTTGTAGCTAGTTAGCTTAGTAGCTGACTATGCTGTTCAAATGTTTTCAGATAGCTACAAAAACGTTACAAAAGATGAGGGGGTGAAAAAACGGGGTGGGTAATGTTGTCATTAAACACAAAATGACGCCATGCAAGATACAAAGTGACCAAACGGACTTAAAACAGACACAGAATTAGATCCAACATTACCACAAAGACACAAAGAATTAACCAAAAACAAAGAAGAGTGTGGCACAAGTTGAACACAGGAATACAAAACAGTCAAATGGTGACATTAAATTACCCAAGGAAATGACATAAACAAATTAACAATTACCACAGCGAGACACTAATGTACCAAAATTACACAAAAATGACAAGACGTCCATAACTGATTATTATTATTGGTGCAATAATGATGGAAAACAGATGCAATTACAGACTGTTATAGACACAAAACAACTCTGCTTTGTTCAGTGGCACAAGAGTGCTTCTCTTTTGGTAACTTCCTTTTTGTCACAAGTAATCATTAAGACCCTTAATATTCAGATATTGATTGGAGCAGCTTCAGACACCACAATGAAATTTGACTTATTTTCACTTATCATAAGAGAAGGAAAAAGCATATTTCATCCTACAGTAATTCTGTACAAACAGATTTTGAGAAAGTAGGCTTTGTATCAGACTTTTATAATCTCCTCCTTGCCGCCTATCTAGTCAAGGCAGAACCGAAGAAAGAGTGATTCAATTTAACAACAAATTATATCTGAGACGTTTGGTCCTGCTTTAGCACCTTACCCTACTTAAAAGCCCAATTACATATCAGAAGCTTGAACTTTTGGAAGTAATAGGGTTTTAAAATTTACTCTACTGGAGAAACATTGTTCAAAGATACAAAGAACTTTTTGTTGTTCTACAATGAAGCTCATTAACCATCAATGACTGTGTGTATCCTTCCCTGGGTGACTAATACCCTGGCAGGTGGTGCAGACATATTTAACTGTTATTTGATCTGTCTGTCTCTTTCTCTTAAGCACTTTATTTCGAATGCCATAAAGAATAAGAAATTAGGTCTGTAAATACATGTGTGCAAAGTGTATGTGTTGGGAGTTGTGTTTGTCAAAAGGAACAATATGAGTCACGCAGAATGACTTGTATTGGGTTAGTATCTCCTCTGTGAGATGAATAAGAGAATGGATGGATAGATGGAGGATTGCTACTGCAGGACCAGTGACGTCAGCCGCGTTAATCCCCCTCAGGCCCGACCTGCTCCTTTTAGTATACTTTTCTGACATCTAGTGGCCATTTTGAAGACTTGTCAGTTTCTCATTAGCCTGCTTGTTAGAGGTTGTCTGGGCGCAGGTAACCTCTAAAGAGCAATAAAAATGAATAAATTAAAAAAAAAAACAAAAAAAAAACGAACAACAGGCTGATAATGGCACCTCATCACAATGTGCAATGCTGAATTAAAAGGAGGTCATGGAAAGGTTTATGAAATACACTCCTTATCTGTGTACACACAAGGTACACACCGTTATTGTCACAGACCAGCAAACTGTGTTTGCATGGAGTGTTTTTGTGGGTGGAATATAGGTCAGACCTCATCTGCACAGCTGATATAAACTGGCCTCGGGCTTTATTGATGTCACTGTGGCTGACATCAGTCACATGGGACCAACGGCGACATTTCACAGTTCAGCAAGCTGGTACGCTGTGTACTATACCAAAACACAGCAAGGTTTTACTTTTAGAGTACTACTGATGCGTCATGTTGTTGTGGCTTTTTACACTATTTAGTATTACCATTTTGATCAAATCTGGCCAAAACAAAACAGGGCTTTATGCCATTAAAAAAATTAAACATTGGATGCTTTTTAATTCAATTCAATTCAATTCATTTTTATTTATATAGCGCCAAATACAACAAATGTCATCTCAAGGCACTTAGATAGTAAGTCCAATTCAAGCCAATTGGAATTCAATTAATTAATAATAATCATAATTCATAAAATAATCCAATTCGTTCATATAGAGCCAATTCAAAAACAATTTCCTAGCTAAGAAAACCAACAGATTGCACTGAAAACTTTTTGTTTTTCGGTCCAATCTCCCGGCCTGAGCGTGCCTGAGGCGACTGGAGAGAAACAACTCCCTTTGAACAGGAAGAAACCTCTGGCAGAACCAGAACCAGGAAGGGTGGCCATCCGCCTCCACTAGCTGGGGTTTGAGAGGACAGAAAGGGGGGGAGGGGGTAGGGCCGCAGCGGCGGCGGCACTGTAACACCATTCAAAGGATATCTGTTGGAACAGGGAAACACGAGTTAATGACCACAATAATATCACATATACATGAAGAGAGTAAAGTGAGGAAAGGTGTGACAGATGAGGCCCCCCAGCAGTCTAGGCCTATAGCAGCTTAACTATGGGATGTTTCAGGATTACCTGAGCCATCCCTATTCAAGGTAAACACAAGAAACTTGTGCTACAAAAAAAAAATAATAAAAAAAGGACCAGACTCAATGAGTAATTCCCTATACTCCCTATATAGATCTGCTCCTCACACCACAACAACCATCTTTTTACAGCAACAAGCTACCTCAGCCTCTCACTGTTTGCACACCAGTCACAGCGGGGAGGGGATTCAAACCCTGGTTCGGGTAGGGGGTAATGAAAGTATAGAGGGTGCCAGAGTTGGAGGCAGAACAAGACACACTAGCAGATACACTATCAGATTCAACAGACCTAACTATAAGCTTTATGAAAAAGGAAAGTTTTAAGCCTGGTCTTAAAAGTGGAAAGGGTGTCTGCTTCCCGGACATTTACTGGCAGCTTATTCCATAATAGAGGGGCCTGATAACTGAAGGCTCTGCCTCCCATTCTACTTTTAGAAACTCTGGGAACCTCAAGTAAACCTGCAGTTTGGGAACGAAGTGCTCTGTTAGAAAAATATCTTACAATGAGATCTTTAAGATATGATGGAGCTCGGTCATTAAGAGCTTTATATGTAAGGAGAAGAATCTTAAATTCTATTCTGAATTTAACAGGGAGCCAATGAAGAGAAGCTAAAACTGGAGAAATATGATCTCTTTTAAGAAGATGTGTCCCTCAAAAAGATGAGATCTGAACGTACTGAAATCCCATTTCTATACAAACTCTGTTGTTTGTTGTTTTTTAAGTCCCTGAAAAAGGTTTCAAGTCTTAAAGCTGCACTAAATAATATTTGTCTTCTGCGTCTGCCGGATGTATAAACAGCTCATTCCATTGTCCCAAAGCATGTCCGTTACTGCAGGAGTCCAAAACAAATTTCCCCAAGAGTAGAATAAACATTGTACATTGTATCTTATCAATTTTTTTTTTTTTTACAAATAGAGCAAACTATCCAAACTTAAGTTAGGGGGGGACGCGTCGCTTTTACGTACTGTTATGTAATACAAGTTTTGATTTTATCAGCCAAAAATTCAGATAATCTGCTCCATACAAGTGTTATAATCCGATGTTGGCACGTACAGGCCCTTTACCAGCTCACAGAGACCTGACGAATGCCCCAGACAAGATCTTTAGTGTCAAATAAAAAGCTGCCTGAAACTACGAGTAAACAAATGCACATCACTTTGACTTTTCACCAGCTGATAAAGTACATGATACATTTTTCATATTGTTTTGTTTTTTACTGTTTGAAAATGTAAATTCAGCGTTATCCAAGTAAATAGTGCACTACTTTGCATGAAAAACAGTAATCTGAACATTGGATAAAGCCAGGAGCAAGAATCCTGTGCCATTTTGTTGACATATCAGAGTCAAAGGTTTTTACTGATAAGACTTTGGACTTTTCTTTTCCCTCTCCATAAACCAGAAAATACTGTAAGCCCTTACAGAAAAAGTTCTGTAAATTATGTTATCGATGAGATATTAACAAACAGCTCAGTAAAAACCTTCAATATACTGTGGGTGAGAATCAAACTGGAAAGTAGATCTGGAGATACAGACTGCTAAATCTTCTGCTTTTTTAAATCAGATAAATCAAATCAAATTTATTTGTATAGCACATTTCATGTACAAAACAATTCAAAGTGCTTTACATAAAACAAAAGCATTGCAGCAGGGAGTGGAAGAAGCATTAAAATACATAAAAGAATATAAAGAGAAACAAATAGAATAATTTAAATGAATTTAAAAACAAGCAACAGTCTAGATAAATTAAAAGACATTGTGCAGATTTTCTTAGTAAACTCAGGAAGACAGTAGACACATGTTCAAATGAGTGGTCAGATGAGCCCATGTTCTACCTGCTTCTTTTTGAGGAAAAAAATGATGTCTGGTTCTACATGCCAAAGATAAGTGACAAAAACGTCCAGAATGTTATCAGTGAAAGGTGCAAAAGCCAGCGTCTGTGATGGTTTAGGAGCGTACCAGTAACCATCAAGGTCTTTTCCCAAGATTTTCATGGTTATTTTAGTAGAACAATGCCAGACCTTTATCTGCATGACTTCCAACAGAGTGGCTTCACAGACACATAGTGTGTTTGGGTGACCAGTATGGGATCAAATAAGTGTCAGAAAGATTTTGCACTTGTACAATGATGTTCACATGTGTAACATGTGTAACAAGTTTTGAAGTTGTAAAAACATGTTGTGCATGTGTAACAAAGTTTTGGAGTTGTGAAAATAGTTTGCGTATGTGTAAACATATTTGTATCTGTGGGAATATTTTGTGCATGTGTAAAACTAAATCCGACAGACAAACAGATTTCCCACCTTCAAGTGCGGCCCTGAAGTTACAAGTTTACAAAACTCAAGTTACAAGTACAAATTTTGACCCTGTTTTGACGCCTGCGTGAATAGCCAATCAGCACGTTGCTTACTGACTTGCCAATCATCCTGGTCAGAGTGGTAGCTCTGATCCCGGTGCCCACCCATGTGCCAACTAACCAACCATCCAGTCAAACGCTTGTGCTCAGGTAAGTTTATTAAAGGTATCAGCAATTTGACGATCTAGCGAATTCAAAAGTTTGTCGATGTCATATAAGCGGAATGTGAACTGACAGGCAAAAGTTGATTTCTAGCATAAATTGATTTGATTTGTTGACTGTTAGATTTGAAAAGCGTAGCTGCAGTGTTTCACAATTCCGGTCCTCGGGACCCACTGCCCTGCATGTTTTCCATGTTTCCTTCCTCCACCACACCTGATTCAAACAATCAGCTCGTCATCAAGCTCTGCAGTGGCCTGATAAGGAGCCATTCATTTTAATCCGGTGTGTTGGAGCAGGAAACATAAAACTTGCAGGGCAGTGGATCCCGAGGACCGGAATTGAGAAACACTGTAGTTTATGTGGCTCAACGGCTGCTTTCATCAGGCTCAAATAGCCAGTATGCCAGAGCAAATATATATGGTGTATATATCAATCAATCAATCAATCAATCTTTATTTATATAGCGCATTTCATACCACAGGCAACTCAATGTGCGAGACGATAATGCTTTTTATTTTTTTATGTGTTTGATTACCTACTGTACGTCCATTATCGTTGTTGGATAGATGGTGATTATCCAAAGACATTTGGATACTGGATATTTCTTTTTGGTCTCAAAATGACTTTTTATCACTCAGCAGAGTTAAATTTACAACATTTGACCGTTATATCCCTACCTGACAGTGTACCTTTTGTGATGGATACTGCCACGGGAGTCTATTTAGTGTTGCTAATGTTTAGGTTTTATGATAGCTACATCTGTCTATTTTTGGAGTTCACAATTTGCACAGAATGTATTATACCAGGGGTGTCAAACTGATTCTTGAAAGGGTGCACTGAAGGTCTTAACCAGTTCAGTTGATTGAACGAAACAAGTCAGCTGTGCTGCTGCAGGGTTGGAACAAAAACCTGCAGCCACACCGGCCCTTTCACAGATCAGTTTGACACCCCTGTATTATACACTCGCTTATAATCAGGTGAGATCGGGCGTGTTCAGGGTGGTATGGCCGTAAGCGGGAGAAGGGATCAGATGCAGAAACAACATCTATTTCTGTGTTCTGACTTCAAGAAATTAATGTTACTGTTTAAAAAAGACGCAATTTATGTGGATTTCATCTAATTGAGCAGCCTCGGTCTCTCTGTGTGTCGATGAACACAAAACTACACACAGGGAACAGAAGAGGTTATCTGACAGTCCCATTTTCAGCTGCAGAGAACAAACACATCAGAGAAGAAAATGTGCAGGATCAACATCAGCCTCTCAAACCAGTAATGTGGAAAACTCGATGAAACATGGTTCCAGCAGATATATAACACATATTTGTCACATTTACTTTTCATTTAACAGTAGCTGAGAACAGTTTGCTCTTTTATGCTGGGTACGCACTAAATTAACACCTGCCGCTACAAGGGTGACTTTTTCAGTGCCCATTTGCCCAAGCAGAATTTGAAAGTCTAATTTGAAGGTTTCAACGTGCACAGCAAGGTGCACGTTTTGGGCAGAACACACCACACATACAGCTCAGCGACAGGTTCAGATTCAATTCCTCAAATATTTTTTATTATTCTAATTTATTTATCATTATTAGCGCTGCTACACTATATAAGACCGTAATTCAAATATGCCGTGACTTTTTTTTAGAATAACAGATAATAGAATTACAATTTGACTTAGTTCTGATTCCACAATTGATGTAAAATTGCTATGTTTCTCTCCTTAAGCGGGTTCCTTGAGCTGGCTGCCATGATCAACTAAATGCTAAGGAAAGGGGCTTGAGTGCTTCCTCTGTTTTCTGTTGGAGTCAAACACAGTGGACCACATCTTGTGTCAACTGTTACACAATTCTTTGAAGCTGCGTTGCTAAGAGCGGTGCTCGGTTAATGTTTTTTTTATTATCTTAGCTGTCGGTCATATCAGATACACAAGGAAAAAGTTAAATGTATAAGGGTGAAAGCAGATAAGTACCTCAGGCAGTTCAGCAGATCCAGGATCAGCACCTTGGATATCAACCCTGCCCGCGTACAAGAAGAAAGTAGTAGTAGTAGTAGTAGTAGTATTAGTACTTGTACTGTTACGAGTCTATTTCAGCATTGGAATAAGTTTGTTCTGTAACCCTCTGTGATGAAGAGTATCTAATGTTTCAAAGGTTTCAAAAAGCAGCATGTAGTGGAAATAGGTTTCACACACGTAGGGTCACGAAGGCCACGTGCGTCATCGGCTTACCTGACCATTGTGTGTGTCATTTAATGTGACTGCTACAGAGAAGGCGGTGTCAGATATCACCTACCGAGCACCTCCAATGCGATGTTGACTTTCCTTCCAGATACATTCACAACCATTCAGACGTTGGATGTGGTGACCAAAACACGTTTGGTCAGGCAGGCCAACGACTCACAGGAGGTGAGAAAGAGGTAAATGAACTAAAAACTAAATGTAAACATCAAACCTGCTCACTATCACAGCAACAGGACAGTGTTAACTCACCATCTCCACCAGGGTCAGCAGGCCTGACATGCACGTCATAAATATCACGATGAGCATGAACAAAGACTTCTCCGTTGGCAGTGAGACCTGACACTCAACTGTTGGGACATGGTTTGGTCCTCACACTGTGGGTAACTAACAGGGGGAGATTACCTGAGTAGAACAGAAAAGCTAACTGGATCATTTGAATATTCATGAAGTTGAACCCCAAGCTGCCTACTGATGTGTGAATGTATGAATGTGTGTAGCCTGTATGGACCGTGTGAGCGAATAGGTAAATGTAGTGTGAAAACGCTCTGGGCGGTCAGCTACACTGGAAAAGTGCTTTATGAGTACCGTCTACTGACCATTTCCGACTGGAGGAAGACGGGTTTGAATGAAAAGGAATCCAGATTGATAAGTGATCAAAGGATATTTTAATCATGAACTGCATAAAAGTAAAGACATCCATGAATGCTTTCACTATAACTAACAAAGTCAAACTCCAGCCCACTTGGTGGCAATAATCCACCTTTAAGGTGGTTTTCCAGCTGCCAGGGAAGCTGCTCTTGATACAATCTGGATCCCTCCAGCATAAATGGGATTGGAATCATCCACTTCCTGTTTGTCAGTGTGGAGTTTTACCTGCAGCTGTTTGGATGGGAGCACATGGATCAAACATTTGGGTAACTGCACTTTGAATGTATAATGACATGAAACTGCCTGTGGATGGAAACATAGCGTCAAAGCTAGAAATTGGGTTGATTAGATACAAGAAATAAGAAAATAAAGCAATGAATAAAAGCCTCAACAGAAAGTGTGGTTGAAGCAAAAAGTGTCGATGTGCTTTTTAAAGGTGTCCACGGAGTGTAGGCCGGGGAACAATGGGCCTCATTGAAGAAGCGCTGGTACGAACAGATTTGTTCTTAAGTCGTGCGTAGTGATTTAAGAGAAGTTGCGCATTGAACAATTTTTTTCGTGTTTTGAGTTTTCTTTCAGGTACGAAGTGATCCAGAGCTGTCGCAGGAGTCGGGTAAACTAGTCCGCTGTTATTGGAATAAATTTAGCTTGACTAATGGATTGTATATTGAATGACTTTTAAGCAATGATCAATAAATACAGACATTGTACCCCATCATGATGCTGACGTTATTGTGTTTGACTGAAATGATGCACTAATTAAAGGTTAATTTGACTGTTTATATAACAAGGTCAACCAGCGGCTGACTTCGCGCGTCAGGCCCTTGGAAGAGAGCGCGTGTCGATATCGTTTGGTTAGGAGACAGGCGAATGGCTGACATGGCGACTTAGATCGCCAAGGACTGTGCAGCTTGCCAGAGCCACAGCTCCAGAGAGAAACACGCCAATCAAAGCCAATTTCACCACACGTCCAGGTCCTCACTACCCTTGGATTTTTGGCCACGGGAACCTTTGAGAGGGAGATTGGAGACAGATGGGGTGCGTCCCAGTCCTCTGTGAGTCGTGTGCTCCCCTCAGTCATCAAAAGTGTCATCAGTTTATCACCCACGAGTAGAAATGAAGAGGGACTTCATGTAGTTTTGAAACTTTTGTTTAATGTAGTTTTTACCTTTTTGTTTCATATCTCCAGATATGAAAGTTATTTCTTAAGAAGAACTTATCCATTTTACTCTTGTGGATGTCCACTGCAGTTGTTGTTTTTTTTCCTCCTGGGGGGTATTCCACTTATTTGAATGCCCGATGAGTAACCATGGTAATTTATGCTGCTGAACTAGCCTGGTGCCGGGCAGGCTAAAGTTGAAGCTTAGCTTAGCTGCAACTCAAAAAATGTCCGACCGGCTGAAACAGACTCCCTAAAGAAATGTTCACCTAGAATTCTGCGCTCCCGCAACTCATGTCTTGTCTAAAAAACGAAACAAATCATATCACCACTTTCACTGTCTCGAAAAATCAATCAGTCGGTGCCAGTGCAACTAAAGAAACGCAACTATACACACGTATTGAGCATGAAATTAAATGAGAGAACATATTCATTAAAACTAATCAATCGGCAACCTAACAAACATCCGATCTACACCAGACTCAGAAAAATGGGGGACAGGTAATAATGTTAATAATACAAATTATTGACAGCTCCTTTCAAAACAGTCAAGGACACTGTACAAATAAGATATTAGATAAAACGCAGGAATTAAAACATCTTACCATATTAAAAATACACAGAACGGAGCAATAAATGGAGGTAAGCAAAGTTAAACGGATGGGTTTTGAGTTAAGACTTGAACAGAGGGAGAGTGTCAGTAACATTCACATGGACAATAACATGGACACTAATGCCAAAGAACTCTGCTCTCTACTTGACACTTTTGGCCTCCTTCAACATGTGAATGGACCCACACATACTCGAGGCCACACACTGGATCTGGTTATCTCTAAAGGTGTTGACATTTCTTCTGTTGATATCAAGGACTTGGCGCTCTCTGATCATTTCTGTGTGTTCTCTGACTTAAAGTTAACTCCAAACATTCAGTTAACCCCATGTGTCTGTTAGAAAAAGGTACATAAATGAGAATACCAGTGCTAAGTTTATGGAAGTTATAGCTATGTCATCAACTGCGAGTGCAGAGACAGTTGATGAACTCTTAGATAACTTTAACTTGAAAATCTCAAATGTCATGGATACTGTTGCACCTGTTAAAAATAGGATGATCTTGAGCAGAAAGCGAACACCATGGAGGAACACTATGATGATAAAGGCCTTGAAAACAGAATGCAGGAAAGCAGAGCGTAAATGGAGAAAAACTAAACTTCAAATTCACCATGACCTATACAAACAAAGTCTTTGTAATTTTAACCTCAGGTTACTCCGCGCTAGACAGCAACACTTATCTGAAATGATTAATAAGAACATCAACAACACTCGTGCTCTGTTTGCTATGGTTAATAAGCTGACAACCCCCCCAAAAACAGATAGTTTCAGAACTCTGTTCCACAGAAAAATGCAATGAATTTGCTTGTTTTTTCAATGAAAAAATCAAATCTATAAGGCTAAATATCAACATAAATCAGCAAAATAATAAAATGACACAAACCTTAAAACCATCTAGGAATCAATCAACTATGATGTCAGAATTCAATACAGTTGACCAAAAAACCATAGAAGAAACAGTCCAGCATCTTAAACCATCGACATCCTGTCTTGACACAATGCCATCTGACTTCTTTAAAACTATTGTAAGCTCTGTCCAAACAGATTTGCAGCAAATAATAAACTGCTCACTACAATCAGGCACGTTTCCTAAACCCTTAAAATTAGCTGGCATCAAGCCACTCCTAAAAAAGACAACATTGGATGCTTCCATTTTAACCAACTACAGACCCATCTCAAATCTTCCTTTTATAGCCAAGATTGTTGAGAAAGTGGTTTTTAATCAACTCAGTAACTTCTTGAACTCCAGTGGACTCCTTGACAAATTTCAGTCAGGCTTCCGACCTCACCACAGTACAGAAACGGCTCTTATTAAAGTGTTAAATGACATAAGGTTGAACACTGACTCAGGCAAGGTGTCAGTTCTGGTATTGTTGGATCTCAGTGCTGCATTTGACACTGTGGATCACAGTATACTGCTGAACAGGTTGGAAACCTGGGCAGGACTCAGCGGGACAGTCCTAGAATGGTTCAGGTCCTACTTGGAGGAGCGGAGTTATTTTGTGACTATTGGAAGTAATCAATCTGATCGAGTGGCTATGACATGTGGAGTTCCTCAGGGGTCAGTTCTTGGACCCCTTCTGTTCACCCTATACATGCTGCCTCTGGGTCAAATTCTGAAGAACTCTAAAGTCAACTACCACAGCTATGCAGATGACACACAGATATATCTCCCACTGTCTCCAGATGACTGCAGTCCTATAGAGTCATTGTGCGACTGCTTAGAGCAAGTTAAAAAGTGGATGAACCAAAATTTCCTTCAGTTAAATCAAGAAAAAACTGAGGTCATTGTGTTTGGCAACAAAGAGAAGAGGTTTGCTGTCAGTAAACATCTTGAGTCACTGTCTCTAGAAAATAAAGACCAAGTCCGGAACCTCGGCGTGCTGATAGACTCAGACCTGACCTTCAACTATCATATCAAATCAGTCACCAAATCAGCCTTTTATCAACTTAAGAACATATCCAGAATTAAGGGTTTCATGTCCCAAACAGATCAGGAGAAGCTGATTCATGCTTTCATCTCCAACAGACTTGACTACTGTAACGGTCTTCTGACTGGACTCCCCCAAAAGAGTCTCAAACAGCTGCAGCTCATTCAGAACGCTGCAGCCCGAGTTTTAACCAGAACAAAGAGATCACATCACATCACCCCAGTTCTCAAGTCTTTACATTGGCTCCCGGTCAGATACAGAATAGATTTTAAAGTTCTGCTGCTCGTCTACAAATCACGGAATGGTTTAGGTCCAGAATACATGAATGACATGCTAGCAGAGTATAAACCCAGTAGAGCTCTGAGACCTGCTGACTCAGGTCAGATAGTGGAGCCCAGAGTTCAAACTAGACACGGTGAAGCAGCTTTTAGCTGTTATGCTGCACACAACTGGAACAAACTACCAGCAGAACTGAAATCAGCTCCAACTGTAAGCACTTTTAAATCCAGGTTAAAAACATTTCTCTTTCGGTGTGCTTATGGTTGAGTTTATATATTTCTTTTTCCCCTCTTCTTTGATTGCTTTAATTTTTTTTCTCTTTAAATTGCTTGTTTTTATGCTGCTTTATGCTGTTCTTTTAAATGCCTTGTCTTTATGTAAAGCACATTGAGTTGCCTGTGGTATGAAATGCGCTATATAAATAAGGATGCCTTGCCTTGCCTTGCCTATTGCAAATGTCGGCGGGGGGGGGCATGTGTGCAGAAGAATTTTTACCTCTGTCCTTTCACGCTGCTCCACAGCCCTGGGATGCCCTGCCTGAACACCTGAGGGTCCCACAGTCAGTGGAGACATTTACATTAAAACAATTTTCTTTAGAAAGGCTTGTATATAACTTTAATAATAGTTATTGTGTTGTCATGCTTCTTGTCTTCTCTTAATTTTAACTTGTAGCACTTAGACATTTTCTTCAAAATGTAAAGTACGTTACAACTAAAATGTATTCTTATTACTCCACTGCCTCTGCTTGGCTAATTATAAAATTAGGATCAGCTGAGCCCTTTACATACAGGCCTAGTATTTAGTGCAACAGACAAAGACAGAGGGAGAGTTGGAGAAAGATAGATAGACAAATAGACTTTTTTCCCATAACAATGGCTTGTCCTTTTCTTGATGACCCTGTGGCAGAGGGTGCGCGCATCATTCGAAGGGCATTCAGGCCACCAGCCCCACGGGTTTTCAGGGACCCAGCAAACCCACTAACTTTCCCCAGTGAGTACCTGTGGGAGAGGTACAGGTTCAGCAGGCCGGGTATAGTTTATTTATGTAGTCTGCTGGAACCGCATTTGAGAAGAAGTACAAGACGTAGCAAGGCCCTAACCACTGTGCACTCTGTCTGCATTGCACTGCAGTTCTTTGCCTGTGGGACTTTCCTGTACAGTGTAGGTGATGCTGTCCAAGGCAACTGTTTGCAGGGAAATAAGGAGGGTTTGTCTTGCGTTGAAACATTTTCATCACCTTCCCTGGCCACAAAGACACCCAGAAGATCAAGGAGGTGTTTCATGCTATTGCAGGTATGTGACATTTACAATTGCTGATAATGTAAAACAACCTTCTGGCTGATGTATTTGCATTAAGTTCATCATCTCCCTCAGGCTTCCCCAATGTTATCGGTGCACTAGACTGTACTCACGTACGCATCCAGGCCCCTGCTGGACCAGTGGAGGCTGACTATGTAAACTGGAAATCTTTCCATAGCCTAAATGTACAGGTACGTATTGGAGAGATTTTTCCTTTCACTAAACAGGGATTTCTCATTTTGATCAACCCCTTTGAGTCATGCTGAGCAATGTTACGTTTATGCCCTGTGAAACCTCATCATTGACTCCTATCCTCCGACCATACAGATGATCTGTGATGGAGGTCATTTCATTTCCAACATTGAGGCTAAATGGCCGGGATCAGTGCATGATTCTAGGATCTTCCGAGCATCCTCACTGGCACAGAGGTTTGCACAAGGTGAGAATTTTACTTCCCCAAAGGAGTGTACTTTTGAAGTAAGGTGTAGCATAGGCAGAATTTTGGTAATCTAATGAGAGGTCATCTTAAGGAATTTAAAGTGCTGGTCATACTTTATTATAGATAGCCATAAAAGGCATATTGCATCAATTTGTCAAGTCTTAGTACATGTATATCCATCCAACATTTCTCTTATTCTGCAGGAGAGTTCAATGGTGTCCTGCTTGGGGACAGAGGCTATGCATGCTGGCCGTACCTCCTCACCATATCCTGATCCAGGAACAAGGGCGGAGGGCATTCCACCATGCGCAGGCAAAAACAAGGGCACGGATAGAAATGACCTTTGGACAAATTAAATCCAGGTTCATTACTAAAGTTTGAGGCACCATGGCTGACTTCTGACAGAGCCATCTTAAATTAATAGTATACTTAATGTTTGACATTTTGTCTCGCGAACAACTTATCAGGCTCAAGTCTTTTCTGATTTCCCTGCAGGTTCCAGTGCCTGAAAGGACTCAGGGTTTCTCCTGATCGGGCATGTGACATCATCATTGCCTGTGCCGTCCTTCACAATGTAGCCACGATACGCCGGGAGAGACTGCCCACCATGATGGAACAATGGGAGGACATCGACATGGCCATCCCTGAACAACTGGATGGAAGAACAGTGAGGAACCTATACAGAGACACATATTTCCAGTGATCCTTGATTTTGTATAGATTTTTACATATTTTCAGAATTTAGCATTGACACAGTAGCCGTTTAATTTAAAGCAAGTTTAAGAAGGCTAAATGGACATAATTTTGTAAGTGTTAGATCATGGCACCTCACTGTGAATATAAATGTACAAACAAATTTGTAACACTTTGCATGAATTGTAAAATAAATACAAGATTACAGTTCAAGTTGTGTTGAATTTTTGTTTATTCATGTATTTCCAGCTGTGGAGAGGAAACAGAATTAAATACAGTTCACACCATCACCTTATCCTTCGTCTCAATTTATACTTACATCCCTCTCCAGTTTCAGGATCTCGAGCTTAATCTTTTTGATTTGCAATTTTTTATACTCCATATCCAACTGGGTGCTCTCTATACCCAACTGGAGTTTCCGTTTGTACTGAGTCCGGATGTCCTGTGATACACGAAATGTGCCTGTGAGCAACGAAGTATGAAGGCAGTGATGGTAGTGTGAAGAGTTACTTACTTCACTCTTTCCTGCAGGATTTTCTGTTCCTGTTGCAACCTGCAGTAAAGTGTATCAGTCATAATTAGGCCTATTGGTATAGAATAGCTAAACTGCAGACGAATCCAAACCCTTTCACATTTATTATAATAAAGAGCCTACCTGTGGCATTTCTGTGTCTTCATCAAATGCCCGAGATATCCTGGGGCCGTCAAACTGCAAACGGAAAAACACTGCAGTTGTTGAAGTAGGACATCACAGGGATGCATGAGATGAATAGTATTTCCAACAAAAGTAAATTAAATTGAATACAACTACTCACACATGGGTCAGGGATGTCCTCTGTGGTCTGGGGATTAATGAGGCAGATAGAGTCTCCCATCACTGACAGATATAGGCACACCATCAGTTATTATAATTGAGACTAAAGTGCACTGTGTGTAAACGCTCTGCATACTGTCAGATCGATCAAGCAGTAGGCGGTTGGTTTCGACCACAGCCAGTGGCTTACGCTTGCGTCTTGCGTGAAGTTTAGAAAATTGAGGTGACACACGCAAGCACGCAAAGGGGGGCTTGCAACCGCGCAAGGGCTTGCGTTGCCGCTTGCATCTTGCGTTGCGTCTTGCGTTACCGACTAAACCAGGCTTAACAGTTTGAAGGAAAGTGATCAATACCTTCTACATACTGCTCCCGCACGCTCTTGGCTACAGATGCTGAGGAGGTCCCTCCCTCTATTCCCTCCACCAGCAGCCGGCCTCTATTGCTGCTCAGTGCGAGTTCCTCCGCTGGTGTCAGGCTTTCGGGTGGAGGACCCCCACCAGTGGCAGAGGCGTCGGTTTTCTTTTTGGTAGCTACAGTGCAACATATATACAGTTCACCACAGTTTTTGGACAAACACATTTCTTCAAAAGGCTACTTACCACTCTGAAATATATTCTTATATTTCACTTTAACCTGCTGCCCGGTCCGCTTCTGGGTGTTCAGATTGCTCCTATACAGATGTAACAGTGATGAATTAATATGTGGGCCACACACTCAAGATAATTTAGTCACAAAGTATGATGATGCGTTTTGATTATCGGGTTATTAATAAACGGAGCAGGGCCACTACAAGTGTGCAGTACATACAGAGACAATTCAGCATGCTCTTTGTAAAAAAAATATATATATAACACAAAGAGGAGAGAATAAATACATGAGGATAGTGAAATAAACGTGTAACAGTTGACAATGGTATGAAAGTTGGATATAACTTACGCATTTAGCCTGTCGGCAATTGTTTGCCACGCTGTTTCCCTCGCTCTATTAATGGCCACAGTGTTTCCATTTCTGGTGATGACACCTTTGTAATCCTCATAAAGCTCCATGAGCAGTTTCTGTTCAGCTGAACTGAAAATTACAGCTCTGACTTTCGTCTCTTTTTCTGCCATCTCTGCTTCTCCACCATCCACTCGTCAGGGCTTCTTACGTTCCTCGTGCACTCGCACATAGCCAGGAACATGCATGTAAGCCTCGCTTGGATTAGCTTGGATTAGCTTCAATGAGATGCAGCTGAGCTGGCTTTCTTTAGCTACTTTCGTGGAATACCCAGAGAGTCTCTATTATGAGGAGAGGGAAAACTGGCGGCTATTTCCGGGTGGTACTGCACTCTAGGGGCGCCAACGACGCAGTGCAGAGCACGCCGAACTCTATGGTGGTACTATGAAATCCACCTTAGATGCAGTCATTGCTTTTGATAGAATTTTTTATATTTTTTCATTTTAATTTTCCTAAAGGCAGGATAAATTATCCTTTCAAACGGCACTTGGTTTGATTTTTTAGACTCACTAGATTTGTTTAAAATACACATTTATTGTCAGTATTGCATCCCGAGTGACGTCACGCATGTGGCATCACTTTACGGCATGGTCAGTCCTAGCGCTAAGCTAGCAGAGAGGGGTTAGCTCAAATAGTTACAGATTTCAGCACAGCCCTTTTACATACTCTCTGACTAGCCTCTGGTTTAGCTTTGGTTGTTGTTAGCGGCACCAGGTTAGCACTCTGGCACAGTGGACGAGTGCCGTAAAGCAGCCGGTCGTAATCAGCCGTGCGTTCTTCAGATTCCATTAGCTAGATGCTAGCGGATACTGACTCGCAAATGCCAGACCTGTAAGAAAACAGAAAGCTATAACTCCCAGGTTATTGTACTTTCGATATAAATCCACATCCCTCTGTCAGAAATCACAGTATTATTTTCAGGTTTCAGCCGCTAGCGGGGACATTTTTTGAGTTATTAGCGCCAGCCCTATGGAAAATGGTCATTCTGCACTCGCTCGCCAGCGCCCCCAGAGAAAATCAACTGAACTGCAGCCAAATTTTTTATAATGGGGCGAATAGGAAGTGGAACGGCTGTCTGTAAAAGGGCTGTGGAATACCCCCCTGGATATTTGTTTTTTAGTTGGGACTACTTCTTCTACTGAATATAGTATAGAATACAGCAAACAATTTAGCCTATACCGTCACCCTCTGGTGACAGTAAGCAGACTGACCTCAAATCCTTCAAGAAGTCCCAGGAGTCTATATCCAGCGGCATCCATATGCAGGGCCGCTGACAGGTTTGGCTGGGCCCGGGACAAAATTCTCTAAATTTCTCAGACCTAGTGCTGCCTGTCACCTGATAGCCAGAAGGATCAAAACTCCAAGCTACTTATAGGGTCTTAAAAAGATCTTTGTAAAGTCCATCAATTCTGACTGCAAACAAACAGATATCAGTAAGTATTCATCTGGTCAGCAACTGTTGTCCAAATCAAATGGTGATAGACAAGAATGATTTCATTTGAGACAAGTTTACATATTCTCAGTTTTGCACAGTACATCTGAAGATTTTACCTCAAGAGTAACATTTGAGAACAATTCATCTTCTTTGTATAAAGGACTGACGCAGAACAACTATCATATTTTAAATGGACAATTGCTCGTTTATTTGCACAGGACTCAAAAGGGACTTCTTCTTTTATCTTGTTTTACATGATCTTACTCCATACCATCTTATCAACATTCGAGCCCTGCTGAGCGCTGCTGTTACACAGAGACTTGGACTAATGAGAATGACTAATAATGACGATGTGACACTATTACTGACTAATAATGTTACTTGAAAATAAAGCAGTAGTTCCACATTTTGGAAAATTTTTATTTTAGTAAATACAAAGCTAAAGGCAGCAAATGCTTTGCAAAATGAACTAAAATATAAAGAAGAAAAGGGTTCAAATGTCTACTTATAAAGTCTACCGTATAAAGTGTACCTCTTAGAAAATAAAAAATAAAAACAGCTCACAAACAGATTCAACTGACTTGGTTAAGAGAAGAAGTGCAGTCCCTTTTGTTAGTTCTTTGTGAAACAAAATCATTTCTTTTCAGTAACTGCACATTTCTCAGGTCCTTCTTTACCATATTTGTTAATCATTAACTAACATTTAATCTGTGTTGCATCACTGAACCACTCTTCATTTGTTTTGTTCTGGCTCCATCTAATACAACCCTTGTTCTTTTCCGTGTCTTATTTCTACAACCCCTAACCCCAAAATCCCATCTGGAGCTCTTAACATTTGAGACGTAAAACTAAATGACATATTTCAGGCGGTTTTCTCAGTATGTTTCGATCCAAGGAAGAATGCACTGTTTCAACCTATAAATCTGTACTGTAGATTCTGTACAACTGTGTTAACTGTGAAGGACAGTTTATTAAATGAATGAATGCGGATATACAGAAGATCAAATGGTCTGAAAGAACATTTCAAGTCTTTAAAAAAAGTTCCTGGGACTAGAAGTCGTTAGTATTTTGGGTAGCAATGTGGTTTGGTATTTGTTTTTGTTTGGTCCTTGCGGTTTCTGCTCCAGAGAAATTTGTATCACGACGTTAAAGGTAGGGTAGGAGATCCTGGATTTTGAGTCCAGCGAAGCTGCATTTTGAAAATACACAGGTAAAAAGTCCCAACCCTTTTCTTCACTTTCCCCCCGAAGGCACGCCTCTAGAGTACATGAATGCACACGAGCACGAAGGTGCACGAGCGCTGTTCTGACAGCAAGCATCGATCGTTGCCTTATTTGGTATTTAGTATATGATAACTATACGTTTAATAATGCTAGGTGCTAGCCAAGCTGGCTCTAGTTTAGCTTCCTGCCAAGCTTCTGGACGCGTAATTCGTTCACGGAGCAGGGTACGCGCACAGGGGGAAGGAGGGGGAGGGAGGAGCAGATTGCAGTTTGATAGACGGCATCAGAATCCAATCATTGTTAACGGTCCGTTCAGTATGATTGGATAGTGTTTTTCCTAGATTGTACGTTCTAGAGGCCACTAAAACGTTTCATATTTGTGTCAAAACTTTTGATTAATTGGTTGCAATGGGGGTGTGAATAGTATTTCAAGCCATATGTATAAAAAGGGCTCCAGAAAAAGAATCCCTACCCCACCTTTAAGTGTGGCCCTCCATTATGGAGTGGCGCCACCACGTGGTGGCTAGGAGTGGCTACAGCCACCATCAGATCACTCGCTGCCACCCCGTTAGCCACCACAAGGGAGCGCATTGGATTTGTGTGGATTAGGGAATGTATTTTAAACCACAACAGTTAATAATGTAAAAATGGTGCTATCACAAGAGCAACGACAACAACAACAATAATAATAATTAATTTAATCAGAATAATAAGAATAAGAAACAGAGCACAGTGGGGTCTTACGCACTTTGGTGCTCTGGACCTAAAACCTGACGCAGCTGCGTTGCTACATTCTCATGCCCTGCCCTGTCCCTCCCCCTACCCCCCTTTCCAGAGCTTTAATTTGGAGTGGAGAAAGATGCACATGGAAGCAAGTTCAAGCAACAAGCATTGGTTCAACGAATTCTGAAGAGAACTTTTGTAGGTATGTATGGTATACAGTGTTTATACTTTTTATACAGCACAAATTTTATTGGAAATACTTGAATATACTTGAATATACTTTATATACGTGTATACTGAAATGTGTGACTCGTTTGCATGCTCTCTGAAGTTAGCATGCTAAGCGGAAAGTTAGCTAAGTAACTAAGTTAGGTAAGTAACTGACCATTTTGTCATTTGTCATTGTCAATCTACAGCGAGCAAAGGATGAAACGGAAACGTGACATTTCACAGTTTTTCAAGAGTGGAGGTACTACAGGGGAGAAAAGGGAGAAGGAGAACCCAGACGAAGTTCAAGAAGTATGCAGTGAGGATGTGCCCAGGGAGAGAACAGGGACAGAAGGTGCACACGATGAAGCATCGATTCCTGGGCCTGCAGCTAACGTTCTGCTACTGAATAAGATGTTTCTGTTAATATAAGATAATATCAGCAGTAATCTGGCATTGTTCATCAAATAGTTCAAAAGAACTCGTTCACTGAACCAGTATTCTAAAAAATCTGTAGCTCCGTTTTTTTCACCTTAAAATTGTGAATCATGGGTTTTCATTGTATTCTGTCATGTTGAATAACCTAAATATATTAAGTTAATATTATTAAAGTGTGACAGCAATAATAAGAAATCAGTGTTTTAATATATAAATATACTGTAAATTCAGTAAATCAATAAATAGGTGTTTTTTTTTGTTTGTTTTTTTTTTGGTCGGGTATGCCACCCCAAGATTTTGCCTTGCCCCCACCAGCCACCCTTAGGATTTATTTCTGCTGGCGCCATCTCTACGGGCCTGAGATGTGTTACGTCTGAGTTTAGAACGTCCGCACAAGTCGGCCATCTTACCACAGGGTGAGATGTCCGGGAGACAGTCAAACCTGAGGTAAACTGAGCTACGGTAAGTGATCTGCTCTGACGCTATTACTCTTATCTCGCAGAAATCTCGACGATTTTACACTATTTTACATACTAAAAGACCCTGTGCGATATTTTATTTATTCGGTCATCTGTGCAATAATTCACGTCACTACTGTGCAATATCTCATCTATTTATGGTCAGACTATGTGCATACAATGTGTAATTAACACAAGTGTAGTTCAATATGGAAAATAACTCAACCATAGTGCTACAACTTATTTTATTTAAAGGATAAGATCGGTTTTTTGACATTGGGCCCTTGATTTCACATTATAACATGATGTTCTACTCACCCCTGCTTGTTGTTGGTCATTTGGAGCTGTTCCGAAGATATTCGAGAGGCGTCTGGCTGCTCTCTTGAGATATTCGGCCATGAAACGGTTTCCTATGGGCAAGCTTATACAGGCACAAACTATGCTGTTTATAATTTATTAATTACTGTACACTAGCACTGATAACGTGGAGGTGTGTCGCTTACTTAAAAAAATCCGGGTTATTGTAATTTTGTTTTTTTCGTCGTAAAGTGGGTGTTACTGACGTCCTCGTCGTGCTACTACTACAGACAGCCCACAGACCTGCTGCCTATTTATTCATTCGGTTAAAATTCAAAATTAGTAACCCGGATTTTTTTGAGTGAGCGACGCACCTCCACGTTATCAGTGCTAGTGTAGAGTAATTAATAAATTATAAAAAGCATAGTTTGTGCCTGTATAAGCTTGCCCATAGGAAACCGTTTCATGGCCGAATATCTCAAGAGAGCAGCCAGACGCCTCGCGAATATCTTCGGAACAGCTCCAAATGACCAACAACAAGCAGGGGTGAGTAGAACATCATGTTATAATGTGAAATCAAGGGCCCAATGTAAAAAAAACGGTCTTATCCTTTAACTCTCTTTACTTTGTATATCTTGTTTAGCCTATATTCTTTTTTACACTTTGTTTTAGATTATTCTATATTAATTATATTTTGATTATATATTATATTAATTATTCTATATTATACTGTATTTTAGATTTATAGAGATCCTATGTGTGTGTTTGGAGCTACTGGGGACTTGAATTTCCCTGAGGTAGTCATCCCAAGGGATAAATAAAGTTGAGTCATGGGGCAAATAAATGTGAAATATTTACGTTTTTATTTTAAAAAATAAATATGGACTTCGTCTGTAGTGTGATAATTAGCTTACTACTTTGATGTTTATAATAACCTAAACGTTTGAGAATTAAGCAAGTTATGTCTTGAATGTTTCACCGTCAACACAATGTTGTTGGCGAGAGAGCTGCCTGTGGTAAGATGGCGGCCATCTGCGGACGTTCGACTCCGTTGACCAGCAACGCGGACGGGACATCTAGCCATTCTATACATATCTATGCCTTCAAGGTTCAAACGGTCCAGTAATAGTGTGCGTGTGTGGCTGCGTTGTTTCACTGCAGTTCAACTGACATAACTGTGCCGACTTCCAAACAGCTAATGCTAAATTGTAATTTAGCCAATTATCCGATCCTTTCAGTGACATGTAACCCCACTGACTGAGCTACGCTTTTCAACTTTAACAGACTGTGTGCGCTCCTGCGTACCGGAAATCAGTTTCTGCCAGCAATCAACTTTTGCCACGACACTTGTCATTTCACATTCCCCTTATATGACGACATCGAGAAACTTTTCATTTCGCTAGATCGTCAAATTGCCTATACCTTTAATCAACTTACCTGAGCACGAGCGTTTGACTCCATCCTGTTTGTCCTCCATCAGTACCAACATGTGAGTTGTTGCCGCTCAGATCCTAGCCGGCAGATGTTTGCTGTCCCTTGATTAGATGGTTGGTTGGTTGGCACGTGGGTAGGCACCGGTGCTGATTGGCTATTCACGCAGGCGTCAAAACAGGGTCAAAATTCGTACTTGTAACTTGAGTTTTCTAAACTTCTAACTTCAGGGTCGTACTTGAAGGTTGGAAATTTGTGTGTCTGGCGGATTTAGTTTTACACATGTACAAAATATTCCCACAGATACAAATATGTTTTACACATAAGCAAACTATTTTTAGAACTCCAAAACTTTGTAACATATGCACACACTATTTTCACAACTTCAAAACTTTGTAACACGTGCACAACATGTTTTTACATGGACACAAAATATTTTTTACAACTTCTAAACTTTGTTGAACAATGACGTGTGAACATCATTGTACAAGTGCAAAATCTTTCTGACCCTTATTTGACCCCATAAAGGACTGGCTTGCCTCGAGTACAGATCTGTCTCCTCCTATTGGATTATGATTGTATTACATTGAATTGGATTATAATTGGCTTGGATTGGAATATATCTTGAGATATAGTGCCTTGAGATGACATTTGTTGAGATTTGGCACTGTATAAGTGAAAGTGATCTGAATTGAAATAAATTGAATTGAATCATTGAAATTGTTTGGAGCATTACAAAGAAAAGAATCAGACAATAACCACATAATGTTGAGCCGCTGAAATTGTGCATACAGGAAGACTGGACACAGATTCTTCCTACACCAATCAGTATCCTCAGTATCCCAACTTCTACATGTGTTTATATTTCGAAAAGTCAGTGTAGAGACAATAAAATTGTTTCTATTAGAGAGAAGATTGATGGAGTCAGCTTTAGAAGTATCTTTAGAACCTGATTTGTATTTAGACGGCTTCTGTCCAGTTGATCTCTCTGAACTAACGACAGCAATAGTCTTTTCTAAACCATCAACTTGTGTTTTAGACCCAATCCCAACCAGACTGTTCAAGGAGGTTTTCCCATTAATTGACACTTCCATATTGGATTTGATCAATCTGTCTTTGTTGACAGGATATGTACCTCAGCCTTTTAAGGTTGCTCTAATTAAACCTTTACTTAAAAAACCTACTCTTGATTCAGAGGTGTTGGCTCATTATAGACCTATATCTAATCTCCCTTTTATGTCTAAAGTTCTTGAAAAAATAGTTGCAGCTCAGCTTTGTGATCATTTACACAGAAATAATCTGTTTGAAGAATTTCAGTCAGGATTCAGAGTGCATCATAGCACAGTAACAGCACTGCTGGAAGTTACCAATGATCTCCTCTTAGCCTCTGATAGCGGACTTGTGTCTGTGCTTGTCCTGTTGGATCTCAGTGCTGCATTTGATACTGTCGATCACAGTATCTTATTACAGAGACTTGAACATGTTATTGGGATTAAAGGAACTGCATTAGGCTGGTTTAAGTCATATTTATCTGATATATTTCAGTTTGTTCTTGTAAATGAAGAATCTTCCTCACACACCAGAGTAAGTCATGGAGTTCCTCAGGGTTCTGTGCTTGGACCGATTCTTTTCACTTTATACATGCTTCCATTAGGTAACATTAATAGACAGCATGGCATAAATTTCCATTGCTATGCTGATGATACCCAGTTGTACTTATCTATAAAACCAGATGAACCCAATAGGTTGGTCAGACTACAAGCATGTCTTAAAGACATAAAGACCTGGATGACTCAGAACTGTCTGCTTCTAAATTCAGACAAAACTGAAGTCGTTATCTTTGGACCTGAGCGCTTCAGGGAGAAATTGTGTAGCTATATAGTTACTCTAGATGGTATTTCCTTGGCTTCTAGTTCTACAGTGAGGAACCTTGGAGTTATTTTTGACCAGAATTTATCATTTGACTCGCATATAAAACAGGTTTCTAGGACTGCCTTCTTTCACCTTTGAATATTGTTAAAATCAGGAACATCCTGTATCAGAGTGATGAAGAAAATGTAGTCCATGCATTTGTTACTTCAAGATTGGACTACTGTAATTCTTTATTATTGGGCTGTCCCACATATTCTCTGAAAAGCCTTCAGTTGATCCAAAATGCAGCAGCCAGAGTTCTGATGAGAACTAGAAGGAGAGATCATATTTCTCCAGTTTTAGCTTCTCTTCATTGGCTCCCTGTTAAATTCAGAATAGAATTTAAGATTCTTCTCCTTACATATAAAGCTCTTAATGACCGAGCTCCATCATATCTTAAAGATCTCATTGTAAGATATTTTCCTAACAGAGCACTTCGTTCCCAAACTGCAGGTTTACTTGAGGTTCCCAGAGTTTCTAAAAGTAGAATGGGAGGCAGAGCCTTCAGTTATCAGGCCCCTCTCTTGTGGAATAAGCTGCCAGTAAATGTCCGGGAAGCAGACACCCTTTCCACTTTTAAGACCAGGCTTAAAAACTTTCCTTTCTGATAAAGCTTATAGTTAGGGATGGCTCAGGTGATCCTGAAACATCCCATAGTTAAGCTGCTATAGGCCTAGACTGCTGGGGGGCCTCATCTGTCACACCTTTCCTCACTTTACTCTCTTTATGTATTTGTGACATTATTGTGGTCATTAACTCGTGTTTCCCTGTTCCAACAGATATCCTTTGAATGGTGTTACAGTTACAAACAAACATATGTCTGTCTAATAAAGATTCAAATACTGTAGATCCTTGGCAGTTTTTCTTTTCTTGTTTATTTCAGAAAGTTCCCTCAACGTTTCTGAAAATGGGTTGCAGAAAGTTTCAGGGGGAGGTTGATTGGGGACATTACACAGTAAAGTAACACCCTTTCGTCAAACTTAATGAGTTAATTGGATGTGACAGGCGTGACAGGTGAACTCTAGTGACCCCAGGGGGGAGGGGTAAAGGGGGGGGGGGGGGGGGTGACAGGTGAACTCTAGTGACCCCTGGGTCACGAGGTGAACTCTAGTTGACCCCTGGTCATGTGGTGTGGGGAGGGGCTGGGGGGGGGGGGGGGGGTATAGGGGGAGGGGGAGGAGGGGTTAGGGGGAGTGGTGTTAGGGGAGGAGTTATGGGAAGGAGTTTAGGTGGGGAGTGGTTAAGGGATGGATCTAAATATTTATTGAGTGTAAAATGAAAGATTGTTTAATGACAAAATAGGGAAAGTTTAAGTTTTAGGAGCAAAGCTGACAACAATTTGAAGTATCCTATGAGTCGGGACTATGAGTTACGAAAAAATAGCTGTTTGGCAGCTTTGCAGATCCCTGTATGGGTGTAAAATAGGATAAAGTAATTAGGTCATGTATAGCCCGTGACTTTGAGGACCAATGAGATGATAGATGGATGGATGGGTTTAAGATCAATAGTTGATTGAAAACGCCAGGGCAAGTATAATAAAAGTTGGTTGTTTTCAGAATAGAAAAAAAAAAAAAAAAAATGACCCTAGGTTAATAAGGATATCCTGTGAGTATGACGAGGGTGAGGGCTAAGTACCACTCTCTGCTAATCAACTTGGGTTTAAGAAAAATAGTTAATTGATAACGTCGCCGATCCTCACCCCTTTAGGGCTAATATAATACAAGTTGGTTATTTTCAGAATAGAAAGAAAAAAAAAAATGCACCACTCTCGTCTAATCAACTAACTGGGGATCGATTCATACAGGGAGGCTGTGAACAGGGTCATGAGAATGCTCCATTGTTTTATCACATGGCCATCAAGTATGAATCATGTGTAGCTAATCTTAGGAGGGGGAGAAACAAACAATCTATGTTAATGGCATGCGCGTGTCCATCTATGCGTTGACCCTCATACTTTGCTACTGTGCTTCTAAAAGATTTATTTCTCTTCAGTTGCACAGTGGAAAGAACATTTTCAGGAACCATGTTACTCATCCTTGTAACTTACTAAACATCTAATTAGCTATGTTCAATATGATCTGCTGTATCGAATGCAATTTGTTATTAATAAAGGTAATCACATAGGAGTCTGCATACCTATTAACTAACCCAGAGTGAATAAAAGTTTTTAAAAAATAAAATCCTCTTCTGATCACATTGAGGGTAGACAAAGCATACGCTTCATATAGTGAGGCTGTGAACAGAGTTTCAAGTCAAGAGTATGCTCCATTGTTTTACTTCATGAGCACCAAGCATGAATGGTCTGTAGCTAATTTTAGGAGGGGTGGTAGTAAGGCTGGAGAGAAAGAAACAATCAATCAGTTGAAAAAGAAATGACTTCCTAAAGCATGTTTCCTTTACACTTCAGCTGTCTCTTCTCTTCATCGTATGTGTTTATCAGCTTCCACATCCCAGAGCAGTTTATGCATGACTGTTGGTTGCATGCACACGTCCAGCAGCCTTGTTACGAAAGTCTCATCCCATGGTCTAAGAGACAAGACAGCCACAAGTGGGAAAGGTCACATGCAAACATTCAGTTGAGTAAGACACAGAGAGTGCGCCTACTCTTCTTTTTCTTTTTTCTTTTTTAACATCCATCTAATTATGACATATTAGTTCATATGAGATAAGAAACATAATGAAAAAACAAAAAACTCACTTCTCTGACAGAACAATGTGATAATTTCACCCTGTTTCTTACAGAAATCAAAGTAATTATGTAAAATGTTAAAAAAGATTATTTGAGAAAACCCCTGAAACAGGTTCATATGCACAAGGAGCTGTTAATATAATCTCACACCAACAGTATATCTGCATCTCCACCGGACAAGAGTAACATGTGTATGTTACTCCTCATACATTATGTTACTTTGCTGCTTAAAGATTTATTTAACTTCCGGTGAGCAGTGTAAAGAACATTTTCAGGAACCATGTTACTCATCCTTATAACTTACTAAACATCTAATTATCTATATTCAATATGATCTGCTGTATTCATTGCAATTTATTATTAATGAAGGTAATCACACACACACACAAACACACATAGTCAAAGACAAACAACTAAGTTTTCAGGAGTGCTGACCGTTTTCTAAGTGTTAAATCTCAGGGAAACTTCATCCGAGAGCAAATACTAAACCAGACAGATTTGTCAGCCTACTTCAAGCAGGCTACTTCTAAATAGGAATCAGCACACCTATTAACTAGCTCGGAGTGAATAAAAGTTTTAAAAATGAAAAAACAAACAAACAAAAAAAAAAAAAAAAACCTTATTCATCCCCTGTGCTGCAACAGCAATGGTAGGAATTTTCCTGAGTGACTATGACTGTTGTACAACAACCCAGAAGTTGATCTCCTAGGGGTGTTTAGAGTTGATATTAAGAGTTATTTAAGTTTTAAAAAATTTAATAAAAAATTTGAAAATTAAAAAAAAGGATGTAAAAACCTCCTAACAACATGCAAATAAATAAACTACAGTCAAAATAAAGTTTTCAAACAGAGTGCAGCATGTTCCTAAAGCACCTGAGCACCAAGTTACCCACGAAGTGATCAGAACTGATCTCAAGTGTAAAGAGATAGATGTTCCCTTGTGATTAATTAAAGTCAACAATTAATAAACTTCAGAATTTGATTTTCCACAGTGGGGAAAATGATCACCATCACCTGTATGAATGAATGAACAGTTTAGTCACAGAGGCACTAAGTATGTTCTCATGAGAACAGGGTACAGCCAAGTGATTTGGCAACTACAGACTTAGAAAAAATTGATTTGGAGCTAGTGGTAAGTCCCTTTTCCAGCAGGGTCAGGTTCTCAGCGGTCACCCTGAGAACTACCAATGTCTGATTCCATCTTTTAGTCTGAGATCTCGTGAATGTCCAGTTAAACATTTATATTAGATACGTGTAACAGATAGTTAGATGTACAAGTCATATCCTACATTTGCTGTTACTGGTGAGCTGTTAACTCAAATATGAACTAAATCTTCATGGCAGCAAAAGACTCCAGCGCGCACACACACACACAGAAATGTAGTCAAGAGTTATCTTTCCACTGTACCTTTTAAGGGGTGCATTGCAATTGTCCAACCAGGAACTGTAGAAAATAAGCCAACTTTCTGATGAATCACACTGAAGCCACTGTAAAGTTTTTTTGTTTTGTTTTTTTGTTGTTTTTTTTTTTTTTACAAGCATAATGCCTCACTGTATAAAACATGTTTAGTGCGACAAGTCAAAGGTGAAAGTGGATAACATTAGAGTCTGCTCTTAAAAACTTCAATAAACCAGTTCACATATATTCCTGATAAAATAATATTACTATTGCAACATTCCAAAATATTGGACCTGAATCTGACTTAATGTCTGATTGTAGTTAAGCTGTTAACCAGCAAACAAGGCCTGACTTCATTTAGCCTTAAATACTTCAGACTCTGCTCAATCCATCCTTCATTTGAAATCAAAACACAATAACCTGGCTTTGTGGTAAGATTCAAACACGAACAATTGTTCGATTTGATGAGTAAACACACGAACAAGTGAGCATGCAAAGAAAATATACTGATCTCCTGGAGACTCAGGATTAAATATAATAAAAATGATCAAAGTCTCATCTTTCTTGAACTGTTTAAGACATATTGGTTACTGCCTCAGCTCCGTTTTGTGTTATTTTTCTGATAGTTTAAGCACCACGAAAGATTTGATTAAGCTGAAAGTAAAACTCCATGCTTTAGGTCTGCATACAGACCTTATAAATTGTAAATTTTGTGCCCACCAAACTCTTTTATGCTCTTAGATTTTACATGAATGTAACCTTAAAACGCCCTGCTAATATTATTCTTAAGCTTGATTCGTAAAAGATTTTGAACCCGAACACCTTTCTTGATCTTATGTGCTAATGATTTGTAAATCTTAATCAACTTAAGCTGAAGGCGCTAAACAGGTTCTTTAACCCCATTTCCCCACCTTGGTTTATTTAAGACAGCTACGTATTTAAAGCTGCCGTCGGCAGGTTTTCAAAATTCTGAGTCTAAAGTTGGAAAATTGGAACTGATACAACTTTCAGGTCCCTCCCCCTCTGTGGACGAGGTTGTGCACTGAGTTCACACCAGTGTGCGGGCACACAAGCTGGGGGCAGACTCACGCTCAGCATGGTTGGTGACTGTTTTGCTCAGATAATGGATAAATAATAAATCTAACGTGATTGGTTAAAAACAGCCGGGGCGCTCGATTTTTTGCAAGCACGATTACAGGCTTCAGAGGGAGCTACAGAATTCGGGATTTTTCCTAAACAGCCTATTTAATATTCTACTACCAGAATCCCATGACAGTTCAAGCTAATATGACTAAAAAAAAAAAAATTTTTAAAAAAAGTTGCAGACGGCAGCTTTAACTTAAACGGAATACCGGCACACACTCGATTCTTGTCTGGAATAGCTACGGACAAAAGAAGAAAAATAAATAAATTGACATACAAAATCTTGGTGATGGGTGAGGACCATGAAGACAGGCAATATTTTGCAGACAATGAAAACCAAAAATATATATATGTAGCCTAGGTGTCTCATGCAACTGCAGTAAAGGTGATATTTAAAAAGCGAAACGTTGTTTAATGTAACTAAAAGAGGGCAGGAGGGCTAAATTAACCACACAATATTAAATATTCTGCATCTAATGATTCAATTCTCACATCTTTGAATTAATACTCGTGCAGAGTTCAACACATGCATGGTGGATAGTGCGATGGTGATAATGGTTCTACTGAAACAGAACATTTCATGACACAGAAAATGTATCCTAAATTGTATATCCAACCAGCATGAAAATTCCATCCACTGTAGATGATGGCAGCATTATCCAGTGTTTCAATCTTATTCTACTTTTTTATTACCATTATCATTATTTTTTTTTTTAACCAAAGACAAACTATGCCTTTCATCAAATTTAAAAACTAGATTGGATACAAATTAGCACTTTCACCAATTGCAGTCTAACACAACAATCTAAGGGAGGATAGATTCATTTCAGAAGTTGGGTATAGGGAGACTTTCCAATAAAGAATGTCAATTTGCTATCTGGAGAGACCAACAATGGATATAAATCAGTTAACTTTACGTGTTGAGGGTCGACTAAGATAAAAGAATCCTAGTTTACCCCTGTTGTTCTTAATATCTGACCTCCCCACATCCGCACTAAGCATAGTGTGACATGATGTGGGAAGTTTGAAATGTAATGAAATTACACACAAACAGTTAGACTGGTCTTACAATTACAGCATAGCTATGATACGACAAGTGAAGTAACACATTACAACTCTGCATCTCTTGTTTCGTGTGCGTCACTGTGTGTCATCCTGTTCAGGGATGGTACCATATCTTGTTCTTTGACCCTAAACTCGAGATTTCACATATAGTGTTAATAATGTAAGAGGATACAAAGCTTAAAACGTGCAGAAATTAAATAGTTGTATGCTAATTAAATGTCATGTCAAGAGAACGGCTGCATATGTTCTTACAAGTGCTAGGATTTAAAAAATGATTTTGCTGTTGTTAAGATACAACATCAATGTAGAACTTTAAAGAAATCAAGAAGCTATCAGGAAGAGACATTTATATATATATATATATATATATATATATATATATATTTTTTATTTTATTTTATTTCATTTGTTTAGTAGGACAGATTATCAGTAAACCCAAAATCAGTGTCACAGGAGAAGGAATTACAATATCTATTTCTATTTCATACACACACATAAAACAAGCACAAAAGAAAAGAAATCCCATCCACCTTCCCCACCCCCATTGGTCTGTAATTATAATTTTACCCAAGCAAACCTAAGCATTTTATAGTCTGTATAATGTGCTCTAATCTATGGCTAATACTTTACAAGTTTAGCTAAAAATTACGGGTTGGAAACTGCAGATACTTTGTCAAAATAAAAGAGGAAAGGCCGCCATGTAGTGAAAATATTCTCAACTGATCCTCTTATAGAAAATTTGATTATTTTTTTCCAGTTTTAAGAATAACATCATATCCTCTGTCCAGGTATGCAGTCCTGGACCAATTGGTGACTTCCAATGTAGGAGGATACGTCTACGGGCAATTAGAGAGGCGAATGATAGTACATTACATTTTTGTGCGCTGAACGTGGGGTAGTTCAGAGGCACCCCAAAAATAGCAATAAATGGAGAAGGTTTTATATCAGTCTCTAAAACTTCAGACATGATTTAAAAAAAAAAATCTTCCAAAAACCTGTCAGCTACGAACAGGTCCAAAAAGTGGGGGCGAGATGTGATGGAACAAAGGTACATCTATGACAGGCCTCACTAGTACCAGGAAAATAATTTGCAAATTTGGCTTTGCTTAAGTGCATCCTATGTACCACCTTAAACTGTACTAGGTTAAGACGGGCACATGATGTAGAATAATTCACTTGTAGTTGGGGTTTATCCCACCATTCGTCCTGAAACTGAACTTCCAGTTCGGCCTCCCATTCACATTTGATTTTGTCAAGAGGAGAGGGGGTTTAATTTCAGAATAAAAGTATATCATTTGAATGTTAGTCCCACTTGCATAAACGGCTTATCAAGAATATGTGGTGATGATGCCTCCTGAGGCAGATGTGGAAATGTAGTACAGTGGCCCTTAACAAAACTCCAAAGTTGAAGATATCGAAAGAAATGGTTTTGGGGGAGATCAAATTTATCTGACAAGGATTTGAAATCTACAAACACACCATTGAGGAATAAGTCTCTAAATGATCTGACACCTTTATAACTCCAGAATGCAAATGCAGAGTCAAGCTTTGATGGCAAAAAGTAGTGATTATTGCATAACGGTCCAAAGCTTGACTCTGCATTTGCATTCTGGAGTTATAAAGGTGTCAGATCATTTAGAGACTTATTCCTCAATGGTGTGTTTGTAGATTTCAAATCCTTGTCAGATAAATTTGATCTCCCCCAAAACCATTTCTTTCGATATCTTCAACTTTGGAGTTTTGTTAAGGGCCACTGTACTACATTTCCACATCTGCCTCAGGAGGCATCATCACCACATATTCTTGATAAGCCGTTTATGCAAGTGGGACTAACATTCAAATGATATACTTTTATTCTGAAATTAAACCCCCTCTCCTCTTGACAAAATCAAATGTGAATGGGAGGCCGAACTGGAAGTTCAGTTTCAGGACGAATGGTGGGATAAACCCCAACTACAAGTGAATTATTCTACATCATGTGCCCGTCTTAACCTAGTACAGTTTAAGGTGGTACATAGGATGCACTTAAGCAAAGCCAAATTTGCAAATTATTTTCCTGGTACTAGTGAGGCCTGTCATAGATGTACCTTTGTTCCATCACATCTCGCCCCCACTTTTTGGACCTGTTCGTAGCTGACAGGTTTTTGGAAGATTTTTTTTTTTAAATCATGTCTGAAGTTTTAGAGACTGATATAAAACCTTCTCCATTTATTGCTATTTTTGGGGTGCCTCTGAACTACCCCACGTTCAGCGCACAAAAATGTAATGTACTATCATTCGCCTCTCTAATTGCCCGTAGACGTATCCTCCTACATTGGAAGTCACCAATTGGTCCAGGACTGCATACCTGGACAGAGGATATGATGTTATTCTTAAAACTGGAAAAAAATAATCAAATTTTCTATAAGAGGATCAGTTGAGAATATTTTCACTACATGGCGGCCTTTCCTCTTTTATTTTGACAAAGTATCTGCAGTTTCCAACCCGTAATTTTTAGCTAAACTTGTAAAGTATTAGCCATAGATTAGAGCACATTATACAGACTATAAAATGCTTAGGTTTGCTTGGGTAAAATTATAATTACAGACCAATGGGGGTGGGGAAGGTGGATGGGATTTCTTTTCTTTTGTGCTTGTTTTATGTGTGTGTATGAAATAGAAATAGATATTGTAATTCCTTCTCCTGTGACACTGATTTTGGGTTTACTGATAATCTGTCCTACTAAACAAATGAAATAAAATAAAATAAAAAATATATATATATATATATATATATATATATATATATAAATGTCTCTTCCTGATAGCTTCTTGATTTCTTTAAAGTTCTACATTGATGTTGTATCTTAACAACAGCAAAATCATTTTTTAAATCCTAGCACTTGTAAGAACATATGCAGCCGTTCTCTTGACATGACATTTAATTAGCATACAACTATTTAATTTCTGCACGTTTTAAGCTTTGTATCCTCTTACATTATTAACACTATATGTGAAATCTCGAGTTTAGGGTCAAAGAACAAGATATGGTACCATCCCTGAACAGGATGACACACAGTGACGCACACGAAACAAGAGATGCAGAGTTGTAATGTGTTACTTCACTTGTCGTATCATAGCTATGCTGTAATTGTAAGACCAGTCTAACTGTTTGTGTGTAATTTCATTACATTTCAAACTTCCCACATCATGTCACACTATGCTTAGTGCGGATGTGGGGAGGTCAGATATTAAGAACAACAGGGGTAAACTAGGATTCTTTTATCTTAGTCGACCCTCAACACGTAAAGTTAACTGATTTATATCCATTGTTGGTCTCTCCAGATAGCAAATTGACATTCTTTATTGGAAAGTCTCCCTATACCCAACTTCTGAAATGAATCTATCCTCCCTTAGATTGTTGTGTTAGACTGCAATTGGTGAAAGTGCTAATTTGTATCCAATCTAGTTTTTAAATTTGATGAAAGGCATAGTTTGTCTTTGGTTAAAAAAAAAATAATGATAATGGTAATAAAAAAGTAGAATAAGATTGAAACACTGGATAATGCTGCCATCATCTACAGTGGATGGAATTTTCATGCTGGTTGGATATACAATTTAGGATACATTTTCTGTGTCATGAAATGTTCTGTTTCAGTAGAACCATTATCACCATCGCACTATCCACCATGCATGTGTTGAACTCTGCACGAGTATTAATTCAAAGATGTGAGAATTGAATCATTAGATGCAGAATATTTAATATTGTGTGGTTAATTTAGCCCTCCTGCCCTCTTTTAGTTACATTAAACAACGTTTCGCTTTTTAAATATCACCTTTACTGCAGTTGCATGAGACACCTAGGCTACATATATATATTTTTGGTTTTCGTTGTCTGCAAAATATTGCCTGTCTTCATGGTCCTCACCCATCACCAAGATTTTGTATGTCAATTTATTTATTTTTCTTCTTTTGTCCGTAGCTATTCCAGACAAGAATCGAGTGTGTGCCGGTATTCCGTTTAAGTTAAAGCTGCCGTCTGCAACTTTTTTTTAAAATTTTTTTTTTTTTTAGTCATATTAGCTTGAACTGTCATGGGATTCTGGTAGTAGAATATTAAATAGGCTGTTTAGGAAAAATCCCGAATTCTGTAGCTCCCTCTGAAGCCTGTAATCGTGCTTGCAAAAAATCGAGCGCCCCGGCTGTTTTTAACCAATCACGTTAGATTTATTATTTATCCATTATCTGAGCAAAACAGTCACCAACCATGCTGAGCGTGAGTCTGCCCCCAGCTTGTGTGCCCGCACACTGGTGTGAACTCAGTGCACAACCTCGTCCACAGAGGGGGAGGGACCTGAAAGTTGTATCAGTTCCAATTTTCCAACTTTAGACTCAGAATTTTGAAAACCTGCCGACGGCAGCTTTAAATACGTAGCTGTCTTAAATAAACCAAGGTGGGGAAATGGGGTTAAAGAACCTGTTTAGCGCCTTCAGCTTAAGTTGATTAAGATTTACAAATCATTAGCACATAAGATCAAGAAAGGTGTTCGGGTTCAAAATCTTTTACGAATCAAGCTTAAGAATAATATTAGCAGGGCGTTTTAAGGTTACATTCATGTAAAATCTAAGAGCATAAAAGAGTTTGGTGGGCACAAAATTTACAATTTATAAGGTCTGTATGCAGACCTAAAGCATGGAGTTTTACTTTCAGCTTAATCAAATCTTTCGTGGTGCTTAAACTATCAGAAAAATAACACAAAACGGAGCTGAGGCAGTAACCAATATGTCTTAAACAGTTCAAGAAAGATGAGACTTTGATCATTTTTATTATATTTAATCCTGAGTCTCCAGGAGATCAGTATATTTTCTTTGCATGCTCACTTGTTCGTGTGTTTACTCATCAAATCGAACAATTGTTCGTGTTTGAATCTTACCACAAAGCCAGGTTATTGTGTTTTGATTTCAAATGAAGGATGGATTGAGCAGAGTCTGAAGTATTTAAGGCTAAATGAAGTCAGGCCTTGTTTGCTGGTTAACAGCTTAACTACAATCAGACATTAAGTCAGATTCAGGTCCAATATTTTGGAATGTTGCAATAGTAATATTATTTTATCAGGAATATATGTGAACTGGTTTATTGAAGTTTTTAAGAGCAGACTCTAATGTTATCCACTTTCACCTTTGACTTGTCGCACTAAACATGTTTTATACAGTGAGGCATTATGCTTGTAAAAAAAAAAAAAACCAACAAAAAAACAAAACAAAAAAACTTTACAGTGGCTTCAGTGTGATTCATCAGAAAGTTGGCTTATTTTCTACAGTTCCTGGTTGGACAATTGCAATGCACCCCTTAAAAGGTACAGTGGAAAGATAACTCTTGACTACATTTCTGTGTGTGTGTGTGCGCGCTGGAGTCTTTTGCTGCCGTGAAGATTTAGTTCATATTTGGGTTAACAGCTCACCAGTAACAGCAAATGTAGGATATGACTTGTACATCTAACTATCTGTTACACGTATCTAATATAAATGTTTAACTGGACATTCACGAGATCTCAGACTAAAAGATGGAATCAGACATTGGTAGTTCTCAGGGTGACCGCTGAGAACCTGACCCTGCTGGAAAAGGGACTTACCACTAGCTCCAAATCAATTTTTTCTAAGTCTGTAGTTGCCAAATCACTTGGCTGTACCCTGTTCTCATGAGAACATACTTAGTGCCTCTGTGACTAAACTGTTCATTCATTCATACAGGTGATGGTGATCATTTTCCCCACTGTGGAAAATCAAATTCTGAAGTTTATTAATTGTTGACTTTAATTAATCACAAGGGAACATCTATCTCTTTACACTTGAGATCAGTTCTGATCACTTCGTGGGTAACTTGGTGCTCAGGTACTTTAGGAACATGCTGCACTCTGTTTGAAAACTTTATTTTGACTGTAGTTTATTTATTTGCATGTTGTTAGGAGGTTTTTACATCCTTTTTTTTAATTTTCAAATTTTTTATTAAATTTTTTAAAACTTAAATAACTCTTAATATCAACTCTAAACACCCCTAGGAGATCAACTTCTGGGTTGTTGTACAACAGTCATAGTCACTCAGGAAAATTCCTACCATTGCTGTTGCAGCACAGGGGATGAATAAGGTTTTTTTTTTTTTTTTGTTTGTTTGTTTTTTCATTTTTAAAACTTTTATTCACTCCGAGCTAGTTAATAGGTGTGCTGATTCCTATTTAGAAGTAGCCTGCTTGAAGTAGGCTGACAAATCTGTCTGGTTTAGTATTTGCTCTCGGATGAAGTTTCCCTGAGATTTAACACTTAGAAAACGGTCAGCACTCCTGAAAACTTAGTTGTTTGTCTTTGGCTATGTGTGTTTGTGTGTGTGTGTGATTACCTTCATTAATAATAAATTGCAATGAATACAGCAGATCATATTGAATATAGATAATTAGATGTTTAGTAAGTTATAAGGATGAGTAACATGGTTCCTGAAAATGTTCTTTACACTGCTCAACTGAAGTTAAATAAATCTTTAAGCAGCAAAGTAACATAATGTATGAGGAGTAACATACACATGTTACTCTTGTCGGTGGAGATGCAGATATACTGTTGGTGTGAGATTATATTAACAGCTCCTTGTGCATATGAACCTGTTTCAGGGGTTTTCTCAAATAATCTTTTTTAACATTTTACATAATTACTTTGATTTCTGTAAGAAACAGGGTGAAATTATCACATTGTTCTGTCAGAGAAGTGAGTTTTTTGTTTTTTCATTATGTTTCTTATCTCATATGAACTAATATGTCATAATTAGATGGATGTTAAAAAAAAAAAAAGAAAAAGAAGAGTAGGCGCACTCTCTGTGTCTTATTCAACTGAATGTTTGCATGTGACCTTTCCCACTTGTGGCTGTCTTGTCTCTTAGACCATGGGATGAGACTTTCGTAACAAGGCTGCTGGACGTGTGCATGCAACCAACAGTCATGCATAAACTGCTCTGGGATGTGGAAGCTGATAAACACATACGATGAAGAGAAGAGACAGCTGAAGTGTAAAGGAAACATGCTTTAGGAAGTCATTTCTTTTTCAACTGATTGATTGTTTCTTTCTCTCCAGCCTTACTACCACCCCTCCTAAAATTAGCTACAGACCATTCATGCTTGGTGCTCATGAAGTAAAACAATGGAGCATACTCTTGACTTGAAACTCTGTTCACAGCCTCACTATATGAAGCGTATGCTTTGTCTACCCTCAATGTGATCAGAAGAGGATTTTATTTTTTAAAAACTTTTATTCACTCTGGGTTAGTTAATAGGTATGCAGACTCCTATGTGATTACCTTTATTAATAACAAATTGCATTCGATACAGCAGATCATATTGAACATAGCTAATTAGATGTTTAGTAAGTTACAAGGATGAGTAACATGGTTCCTGAAAATGTTCTTTCCACTGTGCAACTGAAGAGAAATAAATCTTTTAGAAGCACAGTAGCAAAGTATGAGGGTCAACGCATAGATGGACACGCGCATGCCATTAACATAGATTGTTTGTTTCTCCCCCTCCTAAGATTAGCTACACATGATTCATACTTGATGGCCATGTGATAAAACAATGGAGCATTCTCATGACCCTGTTCACAGCCTCCCTGTATGAATCGATCCCCAGTTAGTTGATTAGACGAGAGTGGTGCATTTTTTTTTTTCTTTCTATTCTGAAAATAACCAACTTGTATTATATTAGCCCTAAAGGGGTGAGGATCGGCGACGTTATCAATTAACTATTTTTCTTAAACCCAAGTTGATTAGCAGAGAGTGGTACTTAGCCCTCACCCTCGTCATACTCACAGGATATCCTTATTAACCTAGGGTCATTTTTTTTTTTTTTTTTCTATTCTGAAAACAACCAACTTTTATTATACTTGCCCTGGCGTTTTCAATCAACTATTGATCTTAAACCCATCCATCCATCTATCATCTCATTGGTCCTCAAAGTCACGGGCTATACATGACCTAATTACTTTATCCTATTTTACACCCATACAGGGATCTGCAAAGCTGCCAAACAGCTATTTTTTCGTAACTCATAGTCCCGACTCATAGGATACTTCAAATTGTTGTCAGCTTTGCTCCTAAAACTTAAACTTTCCCTATTTTGTCATTAAACAATCTTTCATTTTACACTCAATAAATATTTAGATCCATCCCTTAACCACTCCCCACCTAAACTCCTTCCCATAACTCCTCCCCTAACACCACTCCCCCTAACCCCTCCTCCCCCTCCCCCTATAACCCCCCCCCCCCCCCCCCCCCAGCCCCTCCCCACACCACATGACCAGGGGTCAACTAGAGTTCACCTCGTGACCCAGGGGTCACTAGAGTTCACCTGTCACCCCCCCCCCCCCTTTACCCCTCCCCCCTGGGGTCACTAGAGTTCACCTGTCACGCCTGTCACATCCAATTAACTCATTAAGTTTGACGAAAGGGTGTTACTTTACTGTGTGTGACATTGACGCCTTTCCCTCATTTGCACCGTGTTGGGTTTTCGTCAACACGGAAGGGACATTTTGCCAAAAGAAGAATGGAAAATTTTTAGCACAGTCATGGAATGTTGATACCATCTATGATGGAATACAAGTCTGGTACAGCTCCATGGTACCAAAGCATGAGTCATCACCAAGCTCCTTTTCATATCTTCTAACATACCCATAAGTACAATCAGCCTTCCTTTGAAGTCAGTTACTGTTCATTTTCTGGCATTGGTCCCAGAATTACAATATTTGCATGTTTTACTGACTTGCAGTAACTCATTTGTTTACATGCACTGTTTACTTAATTCAAATGGGATTCGCCATACTGAGATCTGTGTCAAAGCCGCCCTGGACATCATGAGACAAGGCTGCACAGATGATAAAAGTGTTTTCTTCTGATGAGTCTGTTTTACAAGTTGAGGATTTAACTTCATGAGGCGGCACCAGGAATGTTTGTCACCCAGCGTTGCATTTTTCTTACTGCAAAGAAAGGAGGGGAAATTTGAATACTAAACTTGCTGCCGGGGGACGTAAACTTCAGAACTTCTCAGTTTGAGGACTTGGGTTAACTCGGCTCAACTTGCTTCAGAGACGTTTGGATTTCAGTGTCTTAACTGGGATGGAGAATCCAGACAAGCATGAGGTGCTCCTTCAGTGTGTCGGGTCGGTGGGAGGTAGCAAGATGTTGGACACAGGTGTGAGTTCAGAAACAGAACAGCAGCAGACGTGCCCACCCGAATCCATCCAGGAGATACCAGGGCAGAGAGGAGGTGACATCAAGTTGCGCATTCAGCAGCTTGAAAACAGGTGCCTCCTTCTGCAACACTGCATTAAGAAACAAACACAAAACTGCAAAGGGACCACGAAAGAAAGTGAGTCATTGTTTGTCATTTTGTGTATATTCAAATACTCAGTGATGTGCACAGAACGTCATTTATGAACATTTTCTTACCCCCCACTGCGTCCTGTGAGCCGAGTTCCAGCCTCGTTTTGGCGTTGACGAAGATAGTCCAGCTAGTTTGCTAGGGTCCCGAAAATAAAGCGTTTTGCTTCTCAAAACAATATGCGTTCAAAAGAGTAATACATTTGCATCACAAAATCGTCCCTCCAGAAAAAGTCAGAACTCATAATCGCTTGGCGCCAGGGTTCGAACTACGGGGGGACTCGGGGGATCCGAAAACATGATTTGGGAAATGTTGGGGGGTCTCTAAAATATTGGCAAAATGTGATTTCCCCTGATGAGTTATGATTGCAGACGCGATGCGTGTGTGGAGGTGTGGAGCCTGTGTGCATAATTGGCATAAAGCTGTGCTGTCCGCGTGTAATTCCGTATATAGGCTTCTCATGTATTTTCGAGATCCGCGCTCTGAGTCAAGCGCAAGTAAGCAACGGCCCCCCCGCGCCCCGCAGCGGGGAGTAAGAAAATGTTCATAAATGATATTGCTAATATGGGATGTCATACAGCTTCATGTCAAAAGAGACGAACTATCCCTTTAACAGCTTCCATCTGTGGTGTTTCTTGATCTGTTCAGACAATCATTATGTATTATAGCAGCAACAACAGTCTCCAAAAGCTGCTCAAAATGGTGTGTTTTCTTCCATCACTTTGAGTCTCACATTAGAAAAGAACTAGTCGGTTCGCAATAGTATTTCAGACAGGCCTTTCTGGTTTGACCAGGCAGAGGAGCACTTGAATGCATTGTAGGGGTCTTGAATGCTGCCGATTTCTTCCTGCAACACCGCTCAGAGAAACTATCTTCTACCTCTATACCACTTTGGGTGTTGGCCCTTCTCCGTCGCTCCGTGAACTGTTCCTCTCATTACATCTGACCATTAAACCTTTGAAAAGTCCATCTTCAGGTATTTCTTGGGCTAGTTTTGATGCTCCAGCTTGTCCAGCCCTCAGGAGTCTGTTCCTTGGCCATGGTGCTGAGCACTGGACACCTTATACATCTGGACCCTCCAGGTAGTACAGGAGAATACGGAGTTCGTTGTGGATTAATATTTAAAATCGGATCATCTTTTTTTTTTGACAAACCAAAAAAAACAAAAATGTAAGTACATGAGAAAAAAAACTTTTCATTGGTTAACATACATCCTTTTTTTTTTTTTTTTTTTTTTTTTTTTTTTTAAATTTTAGGACTCCAATACAGTCCAAAAAAAATTTAACCAATGTTGCCACTGTTTCACACAACACTTTCAACATTCTGGTATTGAGGATACCGAACGTTGAAGCGTTTCCGGTGTTATTTTGTCCTATTCTTCTTGTACACTCATATTCTGGGGTACAACAATAAAGCATCGTCATTGCTCTAAAGTCTCAACACGTGCTTTTTTCGAGGACAGGCCAGGCCTGACCGGCACCCGTACCCTCTTCTTCCTCAGATTTGCCTTTGAAAAAAGTGTGCAGTGTGTGAGTTTTCTATTGTCTCGTTGACAAAATGCACAAATGTCCCCGGAAAAGATGCCCTCTTGAAGTTAACATCTGTTGCTCTGAAATCTCTGTGAACTTTTCTGCTTTGATGGTGCCATCGCAGAGGTGGAAATGATCTTTGCCAAAGTCACAGATACAACCCCACACCATCACAGAGCCTGGCTTTTGGACTGATCGTTGGTCCAGATCACATGAGATGAATTTCTTCTTGAAAATATATTGAATACTGATTGGTCTGATCACAGTACACAATTCCACTGTGTGATGGTCCATCCCAGATTCCTCTGAGCCCAGAGAAGTTGACACCGCCTCTGGACAAAGTTAACGTAAAGTTTGAAGTAGCATTCATAAACGTAACTCCTTCCTCTTGTTCTTGACAAAAATTTCTCACAGTAATCCGTTGCTAACCCCCTCCCCCTTGTCTACCAACTATTTTATTATTGAGCTACATCAAAAAGGACAAATGGTTAATTCGCATTTAAACTCTGGCTTTGTGTTGTGTCGTCAGTTACCAGTGAGGACGATGAAGAACAGTGTGAGCTGGAGACCATTCGGAAAGAGCTGGAGGAGCTGTACGGGAAGGAGGAGGAGATGAAGAAAAACGGAGCGAGCTCCAAACCGCAAGCAAACGGAGGCACGTGCTCTTCTCTCCGCTCAATTTACTGTTGGTACTCTGAGTCTCTAACGAGCATGTTTGAACTACTCATTTTTGAAAAGCAGGAAACCAAAAAAAGCCTGCCATCTATAAAGAGACTCCCCACGGAGGTATCTACATACTGCCTCCTGTCCAGCTGGAACAGAAGGACGCTACAGCTGCACAACCAACAAGCCCCATCATCCCAGGTGTGTAATACCTTTCGTAAAGTGACGTATTTCTTTAAACACCCAAAGTAATGCTTAGTTCTAGAAAGACTTGTTCCGGTTATCTGTGGAACATTACAAACAGCACGTGTAGTCACCTGTGTTCTTGGTCTCCCTCTTTCTCTTTGGGTTAAGTAGAGAGTCTGGGTCCAACAGCAGAGCTCACAAAGTGTCCAACATGTGAGGAGGTCGTTGTCACGGAAACCAGCGGCAGTATGGGCGAGGCAGCGTGGACAATGTGCATACTGAGCTCCTTGATGGGGTGAGTCTGGGGAATGGACACAATAACAAACCTCTTATCCTAAATCCAGTTCCGAAAGGACTGCGATGCTCTGTGAAATGTGAACAAAACAGAACGCAGAGACATGCAAATCTCATGAGCAAACATTTTACTCACAATTGAAAATAGAGAAAAACAAATGCTGTAAGAGGGAGAGTTTACTATTTAATGAATAATATTAGCCTATCTTGAAGTTGTTAGCAGCAACACGCCTTTAAAAAAAAAGGTGGGATGGGGCAAGAAAAGGCTGGAAAAGTGAGTGGCGCTAAAAAAAAAAAAGAAAGGTCAGTAACGGGAAAGAGCACCTCGGAGAGGCAGAGTCTCTCAGAAGTGAGGAGGGGCAAAGGTTCATCAACTTTCAAAAACTTTGTCGAGAATTTGTGGCGTAATTTCGGAACAATATTCTTCTATTTAAAATTGCGAAGAATTTGAATATTCCTTCATCGACAGTGTATAATTTCACAAACGTCTCTGTGAACGAGGGACACGGCTGAAAGTCCATATCTCGATGTCCGTGATCTCTAGCTCTGCATTAATACCAGACACGATTTTGTCACGGAAGTCACTGCTTGGACTCGTTATTATTGCGTTAACTCGTTAGTTATTTAACGCCGATAAATATTTTATTGCGCATTAAAGCTATGGTAGGTAATCCTAGAGCGCTAGCAAGAGAGCTAGCAAGATTCGAAAGTGGCCCCTCCTCTAAGCTCCACCCCCCCCTCCCCATTCCGTCAGTGCTTCATCCAAAGCCGCTAGAACCGCGTGGGCGCACGGAGCAGGGAGCCGACAGAGGGGGGCGTAGGAAGAAAGCGCAGAGGCATCTGATTGGTTTTTTGTAGGTGCTCCAGCTTTTTCTCAGTCCTGCAGCTGCCACAGAGGTCTGATTATTTTCGTCCCTTTTTCTAAATACATCTTGTATAGATTTCTCTCAGGATAGACGGACCATTTCACCCAAAATGTGTTTCTGAACAGGATTACCAACCATGTCTTTAACGCAGTTTAAAAAAATATATATATATTATTTGTTGGGGCTTTTGTGCCTTTAATGGATAGGAAAGTTCAGAGAGACAGGAAGCAGGGGGCAGAGAGAGGGGGAACGACACGCAGCACAGGGCCGTCTGATGCGGGGCTCGAACTGGGGCCAGCTGACTATAGTCTCTTGTACATGGGGCGCCTGCTCAACCCACCATGCCACGGACCACCCCCGTTTTATTATTTATTTTATTATTGTAAAACTCTGTTGCTCACAGGCTTTTATTTTGTAAAAGTCTGTTGCTGTCTGCTGTGGAACTGGAAAAGAAAGTAATTGGCGGATCCACCAAACATGGAGAAGGGTACGGAACTTTTACTCGGCCATTTTCATTTTAAAGTTCTTCCAGACGGCTGAGTTGACAGAACCAAAGTCATCTGTAAACACTGCCAAGTTGAATTGTCTTCTCACCGTAGTAGTTCCAGTCTAAAATATCACTTAAAGGCAAAACACACAACTGATAGCAGCAAGTCTTTCAAGGAAACAGACAGTGGAGCGAGGCTTCTACATAAAGATGCTGATGTTAAAAGTGTGTTTGCACAACAAATGTTATGGCACTTTCATTCATATGGCAGCACATTTAAAATAAAACTAAATGCTAAAGACTATACACTACTTTTGAATTCATTTGGGGATTTTGCGTACAAATGCGATTAATCGTCATTAATCAGGGAAATCATGTGATTAATTAGATTAAAAATTTTAATCGTTGCCAAGTCCTAAAAAAAACCTGTTGGTAGAAGAAGAGAAGAAGGGGGGGGTGCTACACAGTGCTAAACGTGGCCCCGTACCAACTTATTGCTGCCATCATATTCGAGATGATCTAATATATTTTCGTGAAATAGTAAAATGTGTGACTTTCCACATTTGATATGTTTTCTCTGTCACTGCAGTCACTGCATTCTGTTCTTATTAATAATCTACACAGCGCACCACCTTCTTGGAACTGGGGTTGTAAATTTGCTTTTCTTACTCATGATGACAGCGATGTTCCAATTGACACTTTATTACTGCCTTTATTTTTAGCTAATGTTGTAGTATTACAAGTAAAAGTGGCTACTGTTAATCCGCTCTCCTCCCAACAGCTGTGTCGCAGGCTGCTGTTTGGTCCCCTTCTGCATGAAGCGTTTAAGGAACGTCCACCACCAGTGTCCTCACTGTGGGGCCCACATTCACACGTACAAGCCAATGTAACACCACATTCATTTGTGTGTTTGAGGGACTGTACCCGTGTAGGGTGCTCATACTTGTACTCGTGAGTTTGGATGATGATGGATTGTGCACCGTGCTCCAACGCCTCGAGCACCAGGAGCGCTTTGACATCTTTGCCTTCATCTGGACTAGACCTTATTTTGCTCTGATGCTCCAACTCGTGCATTCTTTGTCATTGCTGGTGTACATCCTTCCTCGCAGAGAGGAAACGAGTGGATTACATAGTCAGTCCGTTCCACAACCGGAAAATTTTCATATTCATTATTCCCCTAAAACACGATGCTGAGGGGAAAGTCTCCAGACCCCTTAAACTCTTCCCCTTTTGGTATTGTTTCAGATTCGTTTTAAAAAATTTTTTTTTGAAATTCTATTCATTCTACACAAAATGTAATTTGCACAAGTTTCCAAACACTTTGCCATGATGAAACCTTTCTGTGGCGCGTCCTACCTTTGTCAGTGACTACGTAGAACTTTCTATGACAGGTAATACCACGGCGATGGCAGCATCATCCTGTGGACAGGTTTTTCTGTTACAGAACCTGGGAGACGAGTCGGGTTAGACGCAGAAAAATATATTGAGCAATTCTAAGTCTTCTCTGAGTGTATTCAATATTTGGAATAAGCCCCTTTATTCTTCAACACATTCTTCTGAACCGTCTCAGACGAGCTTACTTGTCGATTCTTTAAGTAGTCTTCGGGAATAGTTCTCCAGGCTTGATGGTCAGGCGCAGCCAACGTTCAAAGAAAATACTTTGAAAGACCCCCAGAAAGCCTGGACAACTACGACTCAAGAAAGGTTACAGGTTACAAGAGAATCCGGCTGCTCAGAAGCAAAATATTAAGAAATGATGGGCGACGCAAGACTTTTGTGGAATGTGGAGATGAGGATCATCTAAATCCATTTTAAGAGGAGTAGAAAATCTGAAAAGGGTGGTGAGCGCTTCTGTAACTCGACAGGTTCATGTGTGAAACTTAAAAAAAAACTGATCCATAAATAAAGAATCATGACTATTAAGCGGCTCCGATGTTTACCGTTCCTAGTTCCCTTCTTTGGAAAATTATATTTTTGCATATCCATCACCAGTGGGAAAGTAAGCAAACGCAGACGGACAAAGACGGCTAAGAGGAACAAAGCGCCATTTTAAACACACCACAGACCGAAATGCTTGCTTGATTCCCCTGTTTTATGGAAATAAAGTCAGCTTTGACATAATCTGAAATTCAATTAAATTAATTTTTATTTATATAGCGCCAAATACATCGAATGTCATCTCAAGGCACTTAGATAATAAAGTCCAATTCAAGAATACATAAAGAACATTCTCAACAATAATAAGAAGAGGGCTTTCAGAGCTGGCAACAGAGAGGAGGTGCGAACGATCCAGAGGGAGAGGCCAAGGATAAGTACAGGAGGAAGCTGGAGTCGAAACTCCAGCAGAACAACATGAGAGGTCTGGAGTGGAATGAAGACCATCACTGGCTTCAGACCATCCAGCAACAGAGGAGTGGATGGCAGTGTGGACATGGCCAACGAGATGAATCTGTTTTTCAACAGATTCGACTCTGTGAACCTTGCTCACCTGCAGCCAGCACCCACCCCTCACTCTCTCCCTCCCCCGTCCCACAGCCTCTCATCTTCCAGTGATGGCCCCCCTCACACCTCCTCCCCCGGCTCCCAGGCTGACTGCACTCTCCGGCATAACACCTCCACCCCTCCCCCTCCTGTCACCTCTCCACTGACTTTCACCCCTGATCAGGTCAGGAGACAGCTGAGCAGACTCCACTCAGGCAAGTCTGCAGGCCCGGATGGTGTGAGCCCCCGGGTGCTCAAAGTCTGTGCCCCCCAGCTATGTGGAGTCCTCCACAGCATCTTCAACCTGAGCCTGAGTCTTCACAGGGTCCCCGTGATGTGGAAAACGTCGTGCATCGTTCCTGTGCCGCAGGTGCCGCGCCCCAGCGGCCATAAGGACTACAGACCCGTGGCACTGACGTCACACATTATGAAGACCCTGGAGAGACTCATCCTGGAACAGCTCCGGCCCATGGTCAGACCACTTCTGGACCCCCTCCAGTTTGCATACCAGCCCCGACTAGGAGTTGAGGACGCCATCATCTACCTGCTCAACCGTGTCTACGCTCACCTGGACAAGCCAGCGAGCACTGTGAGAGTCACGTTCGTTGACTTCTCCAGTGCATTCAACACCATCAGGCCGGCTCTGCTGGGTGAGAAACTGACGGCGATGCAGGTGGATGCCCCCATTGTGTCCTGGATTGTGGATTACCTGACTGGCAGACCACAGTACGTGCGCCTGCAGCACTGTGGGTCAGTCAAGGTGATCTGCAGCACCGGGGCCCCGCAGAGGACCGTCCTCTCTCCCTTCCTCTTCACCCTGTACACCACAGACTTCAGCTACTGCACAGAAAGCTGCCACCTTCAGAAGTTTTCTGACGACTCTGCAGTAGTTGGATGCATCAGTAATGGTGATGAGACGGAATACAGGGGTGTGGTGGACAACTTTGTCACTTGGTGTGAACAGAACCATCTGCAGCTCAACGTGGCAAAGACCAAGGAACTGGTGGTGGACTTGAGAAGGAGTAAGGCCCCAGTGACCCCTGTCTCCTTCTGTGGGGTCAACGTGGACATGGTGGAGGACTACAAATACTTAGGGGTGCTCTTGGACCATAAACTGGACTGGACAAAAACACAAATGCCCTTTACAGGAAGGGCCAGAGCCGTCTCTATTTTCTGAGGTGGCTTAGGTCCTTCAACATCTGTCGGACAATGCTGCGGATGTTCTATGAGTCTGTGGTGGCCAGCGCCATCCTCTACGCTGTTGCATGCTGGGGGAGCAGAGTGAAGGTGAAGAATGCCAACAGACTGAACAAACTCATCCGCAAAGCCAGCCACGTTGTCGGGGGGCACTGTAACACCATTCAAAGGATACCTGTTGGAACAGGGAAACACGAGTTAATGACCACAATATTGTCACATATACATAAAGAGAGTAAAGTGAGGAAAGGTGTGACAGATGAGCTCCCCCAGCAGTCTAGGCCTATAGCAGCTTAACTATGGGATGTTTCAGGATCACCTGAGCCATCCCTAACTATAAGCTTTATCAGAAAGGAAAGTTTTAAGCCTTAAAAGTGGAAAGGGTGTCTGCTTCCCGGACATTTACTGGCAGCTTATTCCACAAGAGAGGGGCCTGATAACTGAAGGCTCTGCCTCCCATTCTACTTTTAGAAACTCTGGGAACCTCAAGTAAACCTGCAGTTTGGGAACGAAGTGCTCTGTTAGGAATATATCTTATTCTGATCATTTACACAGATTATTTCTGTGTAAATGATCACAAAGCTGAGCTGCAACTATTTTTTCAAGAACTTTAGACATAAAAGGGAGATTGGATATAGGTCTATAATGAGCCAACACTTCTGAATCAAGAGTAGGTTTTTTAAGTAAAGGTTTAATTACAGCAACCTTAAAAGGCTGAGGTACATATCCTGTCAACAAAGACAGATTGATCAAATCCAATATAGAAGTGTCGATTAAGGGGAAAACCTCCTTGAACAGTCTGGTTGGGATTGGGTCTAAAACACAAGTTGATGGTTTAGAAGAGACTATTGCTGTTGTTAGTTCAGAGAGATCAACTGGGCAGAAGCCGTCTAAATACAAATCAGGTTCTAAAGATACTTCTAAAGCTGCTGTACTTGATGATACATCACTGATAATAGTGGGAGGGACTCCATCAGTCTTCTCTCTGATAGAAACAATTTTATCGGTAAAGAAACTCATGAAATCATCACTGCTGAGAGTTAAAGGAATAACTGGCTCAGCAGAGCTCGGACTCTTAGTCAGACTGGCTACAGTGCTGAAAAGAAACCTGGGATTATTCTTATTCTCTTCTATCAATGATGAATAATAAGCAGTTCTAGCTTTATGAAGGGCTTTCTTATACATTGTTAAACTATCTTTCCAGACTAATTGAGACTCTTCTAAATTAGAGGAACGCCACTGTCTCTCCAGCTTTCTTGCAGTCTGCTTTAAAGCACGCAGCTGTGAATTATACCAAGGAGCCAACCTCTTCTGGCTGATTACCTTCCTTTTCAGAGGGGCAACATTGTCCAGTGCTGTACGCATTGAAACTATAGTGCTGTCAACAAGAGAGTCGAGTGTTGCTGGAGTAAAGTCTAGGTAGTCGTCCTCTGTCATATCTGCACATGGCAGTGAAGAAAAGGATGATGGAATTAATTCTTTAAATCTGGTTACAGCATCCTCTGATAGACACCTTCTATAAGTACGTTTCTTCTCAGAAACTGTATAGTCAAGTAATGTAAACTCAAAGGTTTTAAAAAAAAAAAAGTCAGATCAGACAGAATTATGAGGGAACACTGTTAACTGTTCACTCTCAATGCCATAAGTCAGCACAAGATCAAGGGTGTGATTGAGGCAGTGAGTCGGTCCGTGAACACTCTGAGAAAATCCAATGGAGTCTAATATAGAATTAAAGTTAAAGGGGCACTAGGTAGCATTTTCACCTAAAATTATAGCCTTCAGGAGTTTAACAAAGGTTAAACAAGTCCATGGTAAGCGAATGAAGCCTGTCTCGCTCCCAACAGGGGTCTGTATGCTGAAAATCCCATATGTAACTTCGGCAGGAGCGACCCGCTTCTGAAGTGTCGTTATGCGCGAGAAGAGTCGTTTGTGTTTACGGCACTTAGCTAGGTACTGTCAGAGTGGTGTATTACTCTATAGCTCTGGGTACTGCATGCTAGTTGTAGTTGTAGGCTATGTGTTCGCTTGCGTTGAAGAGCCAACACCAAGCGTTTCCTATTCTGCCTTTCACAGACTGAATATGAAACGTTCGATGTTGGCACTTCCCATCTTTGTGAAATTTCTCCAAGCGTGATCTTGTTCATCTACCATAGTTACCTGCGTTTTAGATCGTACAGAAACAGGTGATGATGGTGCTCTAATTCCTCCTGAGTTCGAGACGTAGCCTAGCTTCAAAAATACACAGACTGACCTGATTAGAATAAGAATAGCGTTTTGATCCGAACAAGAATTGTTATCTACAAATGAAAATTGATTAATTTGTGATTGTAATCGGAATAGTGTAGAGCTAGTCTGCGTTTATTGCGGCGTGTATGTTGGTAGTGCCTGCGCGCATCTGTCTAAGATGTAACTTTTGTAAGTGTCTGCTAATACAAAGGAATCACTCCACGAATACACTATGATGAGGGAAGAATCCCATTCAAGATCAGCAACAGTCCATCCATACATCCATACATCCATTATCTGCCGCTTGTCCGGGGATCGGGTCGCGGGGACAGCAGCCTGAGCAGAAAAACCCAGACGTCCCTGTCCCCGGCCACTTCCTCCAGCAACAGGATTATAACATATTATCCTGAGTTCTCTCTTCAGAAAATCTCTGATTATAGTATCTTACGTGGGCAGTCTACACTTGTGAATCAGATGACCTAACTGCACTGACTAAATAACACAACGGCAGCATTCGCCACGATGTTTAGTTAGTGGGTGTGTACAAGTGGGCATTTTTACGACAGTGTAGAATTTCAGTTTGACCAATAGAGATCGCTATACTGCCGCTAAACTACCTTGTATCCCTTTAATATTAGGGTATTAAGTTAATATCATTTTCAACGTCTACATGAACATTAAAGTCACCCACTACAATGACTTTATCTGTACTCAGCACTAACTGGGATAAAAACTCTGAGAATTCAGACAGAAACTCAGAATAAGGGCCAGGTGGACGATACACAACAACAAACACAAGAGGTTTCTGGGATTTCCACTTTGCGTGGGAAAAACTGAGAATCAGAGATTCAAAAGAGCTCAAACTAATCTTGGGTCTGGGACTGATTAGTAACCCTGATCTGAAAATAGCTGCCCCTCCTCCTCCTCTGCCTGTGGTTCGAGGAACGTGAACATTTAAACAGTCAGAGGGAGTTGATTCATTAATGCTCACATGATCCTCCTGCTGCAGCCAGGGGCCCGTTGCACAAAAGTAGGATTTAGATATCCAGGATGAATTACTTAGCCAGGTTCAAGGAATCCAAAACATGGGCGCCCAGGCTTAGTTGGTTGCACAAAGGCCAAGCCAGGATGAGCAGACACGGATTCATTAAGCCAGGTGAAACCGATCCCGGATAAGTGCTGCACACGGCTTGCTTAAATAGACCCCACGATCGATCATAGATTCACTGATTCACCATGGCAACAAGGGCGGCATATTTCTCCCCAGCGGAGCAAGAATTATACATGGAAACCTATGAAGAGGTGAAGGAGAAGATAAAACGAAAAGGAAATACTGCCACAGTCAAAAAACAAAGGGAGCAAGCGTGGCAAACCATTGCTGACCGCCTGAATGCGTAAGTAGTGCACAAATACACACTCACCACTCCACTGAAACTATCACAATTAGGCTACAATCCAAATAAAATGTTAATTAACATATCGTCACCTTCCTAAAATAATCGCCCAAGTCATTTTTTGGCATCAAAGATGTGGTCCAAAAAATGCCTAAGTCATTTATTTAATCTTAGTTTTTATGAAAAACAATAAGTGTTCTTATGTCAAGCATCCTTTGATACATACTTACTGACTGAAATTATTATTTTATGCTATAATTTAACTTTTGGGGGGAGTTTTTTGTGTTTCCTGAAAAACCTGAAAAAATGACTTATGCGATTATTTTAGGAAGGTGACGATATTTGAAAAGATATTTGTAGCCTACTTTGATTATGAATAAGTTGAAATTGACTGCATGTGAGTGAAACTATCTAAATGTAACTCCATGCTCCTCCACTGTTTCATTGTGTGTGTGCGTGTTTTTGTGTGTGTAGCTTTAACATGACTGGGCCAAAACGGACATGGCAGCAAGTCAAAGTGAAATATAAGAACATCCTGCAGAATGGTAAGACCCCCGACAAATACTTAACAAGTGTACTTTTTATTAAGAATGTGCCTGCCCACACATTGCCTGTACTGTGCATTAATTGGTTTAACATCTTATCATATCAGATGGTCTGCAAAGCTGACTATTTGATCAGTAATGTTGTGGCAAAGTGGCTCAGCTCGGTCCACGACTCCCGAGTGTTTCAGAACTCAGAGATCTATCGGCGCCTATCACAAGGTGAGCCACAGAACCTCTATTGATAACCACTTTTAACATAATGGCTGTGTTAAGAATGTCACTACTTATGAGGTTGTGATGGTAACATTTTGTATTCACAGGTGAATTCCTGGGTGTATTGCTGGGTGACAGAGGGTATGCCTGCCAGCCTTCTCTGCTCACTCCATTTGCAGACCTTCTGGAGGCACAACTGGCATACAACCATGCAACAACAGGGCCCGGATAGAAATGACATTTGGCCTACTGAAGGCACGCTTTCAGTGTCTGAACCACCTGAGAGTCAGCCCAGACAGGGCATATGATATCATTGTGGCCTGTGCTGTCCTCCACAATGTGGCCTGCCTGAGAAAGGAGAGGGCCCCCAGAGTGCCAGCTCTCATAGACTGGGACAATCCTGCCATCTTCCCGGATGACGACTGTGGTCGGCTGGTCAGAGACCAACACGTGTTAAATTATTTTAATTAATATGCCTGTTGATTTAAGTTGGGCCTGCAATGGCAGAAGATTTTTTGTTAGGTTTTTGTGCTGTATAGCCAAGGCAATTTTATTTGTATAGCCCATTTTTACAAACAGTTTGTCTCAAACTGCATGCTTTGATTCTGTTCTTTTTGTCTTGTAGAGCACTGTGTGACTTCAGTTTTGAAAGGAGCTGATGGTTTACTTGCTTTGATTCATCCTTGTTCAATAAAGGAACATCATGGTACACTCTAATGTGTATTTATATTTATATGGTGATGTACTTTATGTGTAGTCTGTGGGAAACTAAATTATCTAATGATTGCAAGTTCATCTAAAATCCTCAGTTATCTAAAATGATCACAAATGTTTCAATAATGATAGTGGGTATAGTTAAATGTTTTAACAATATGTTCTAGGCAGTGGAATAAATATTGGTTTCCATTTGTGGCGACCGCTGACTGAGATAAGGAATGAAATTAAATAGATCCTGGAACTTAGCCTGGTCTGGAGCAGGCTAGCTTCACAGAATAAATCTCCATGGTAACTTACGTCTGAACATATCCCACTTCCCTCTATCCCACTTTTGTGCAACTGGATCACGGATAAGTTGATCCAGGATAGCATATCCCGGCTTAATCCCTTATCCTACTTTTGTGCAACGGGCCCCTGGTTTCTGTAAGACTAAATACATCAATATGATGATCACAAATCAACTCATTCACTAACAGAGACTTTGAAAGGAGAGATCTGATATTCAGCAAACCACATTTAATAGTTTGTTTTTCAGTTAAAGTTTTTGTTTTAATTTTTTTTTGCACAAGAGGATTTGCTCCTTTTGTGTTAATTGATTGGGTGGGTAGCAGCAGGTGGGAAGTTGCAGAGAAGTGTGTAAGACTACAACTCTGCATCCTGCACTGAGCCCTGGGTTGTCATGTTTTAGGGTGGCAAATAAATTCTTCCATATTTCTAGAAATGAGAGCTGCTCCTTCCAAAGTGGGTTGGATGCCGTCTCTCCTCATCAGACCAGGTTTTCTCCAGAAAGATTGCCAATTATCTCTGTAGCCCACGTTGTTTGCTGGACACCATCTAGACAACCAGCGATTGTAGGACGACATGCAACTAAACATGTCATCACTGGTCAGATTCGGCAGGGGTCCAGAGAAAACTACGGAGTCCGACATTGTTTTGGCAAAATTACACACCGATGCAACATTAATTTTAGTGACCTCCGATTGGCGTAACCGGGTGTCATCAACGCCGACGTGAACAACTATTTTACCGTATTTACGTTTATCCTTAGCCAGCAGTTTTAAATAGGATTCTATGTCGCCCGCTCTGGCCCCTGGAATGCATTGGACTATGGCCGCTGGTGTCTTGTTACATAAATTTCTGCTAGGGGGAGGCTAATTGAGCTAGCTACGCTAGGGACTGGCTCGCTATCGGTTGATTTTCAACAGTGCAGAGCCGAGCTTCCAATTCAGATAACCTCGCCTCCAAAACTACAAAAAGACTACATTTGTTACATGTACCATTATCGCTAAAGGAGGCAGAGGAGTAACTAAACATCTGACACACGGAGCAGGTGAAAGCAGGAGATGGAGGGAGAGAGCTGGTAGCCATGCTAAGCTAGAGAACCAGACATCGCTAAAAAAGTGAGAATAAAGATTAAAGATCTGTAGGAGTGTTGGAACAGAACGGTAAAAGCTATAGAGTTAACTAAAATTGTGTAAGTATATATATAGATAGAACTAAAGTGATTATCAGTAGTCCAAGAGGAGCAAGAAATTCCACAGTACACAAGCAAGGTAACAGGAAGTGATGCAACACGTCTTATCCGCAAAGCAAAGCGTCACGATCAGCGATCCAAATGAGAAATGATCTCATGACGACCCCCCCCCCCCCCCCCAAAAAAAAATAATGAATTCTGCTGAAGCTCTTCACAGTACACCAAATTTTATTGACACATAAAAGCAGACGGTACTTATATACATCTTTTAGAGTATGTACAAAATAGAGAGCCCATGGTGGGTGTTACACATGTATAAAAATATGCATTACATCTATATAAATATGTACACAATGTGCAAAACATATGGCATTACAAACAACGAGAGGCATGGCATGGGTGGTGGACATGAGACTCGGCTACAATGTGCAGTGGAAATCTTTCCTGGTTCTCCTCAACTGTACATCAGCTGATGAGGGAGACGACTCTCGCTGCCCCACCTGCGCTCCCCGCCAACGTCCTCTAAACGCACGCCTTTGAGCTTTGTTCAACCCCTCCACAAACAGAAACACGGGCAAACAAACAAGAAAAGCGCAGGCTTGACCCCTGCTGACGAAGAGTGAGGACGAGCCGGAGGCCGAGAGCTCAAGTCGGCGCGGGGAAGCCCGAGTGGACATCGGTCGCAGCGACGTTCACAGAACCGGCAGCGGTTCGGTCTCGTCACTAACCTCCACAAACCTCCAGCAGAACCAACCACTCAGATATGAAGTGCTTTTAAACCGTATTACTATGCAGTGAAGGCTCTTACAACATTAAAACCAAGGCAGGATTTGACATGCAGAACAACATAGCAGGGGAGAGCAGCCATTATTGCTTTTAGCTGCCCTCGCCTGGCCAAACGCGGGCCGCAGCCACGAGATCTGCGCGTGTCACGATATGAAAGAGAACGCCGGAAAACGACTGCAAACCAAAAACAGAAACACGAAGTCCTCTTTGACAGATTTCACATGAGCCTTACTTTAAATCCTAAATTTAAAAAAAAAAAAAAAAAAAAAGGATAAATACAAAACTGTGAGATACTTAACAAAACACAACAATATGTTCCAATGCCTTTTTGGCTACAGAATATCACCCACGCCAGCCTTAAGATGGCAGACTTCACTTTTAACTCGTCGTCTACGCCGCCCTAAGTGAAATCTAACAGCACTGTGGAGAAAAATTAAAAATAAGTATACTGTAGTCCAAACACTCAAGACACAAGCGGGGGACCAAAGCTGCACAAAGCAGAGGGTGAGGTCCTCCAAAAGTATTTGGCATTACTTATTCAGGTGGGCCTACATTTCCCATTTGAGATAAAGACGGTGAATGAGTAAGAGCGCACACGGCTGAGGAAAAATCTGCACTAAACTGGCAGAAAAACATTCCGTTTGTTCTAATCTGCTGTTAAGAAATGACCCTGAAGTGTCAAACAGCTGGAGCTGAAGGTGTGCAGTGAGGCCGCGGGAGCAGAGAGGCTCTGCCCTCTAGTGCCCGTGGATGCAATTACAGGACAAAGTGGTTAAAAAGTACACTGGGTTTCAGACTGGTAGTGAAACATTTAAAAAGGAAAAAAAAGGGTTTTATCCAGAAGTGACACACAGCTACTTTGCAGTGATACAAATGAAATAAACTTAATCCGCAACTCATTATTTAAGTTAGAAAAAAATACAAAAAAAACATACAGCAAGTGGAATGAAATGCAGGCGATTAATATGGAACACCGATTCCCCCGCTGTGCGTTTTCCACTGTAGGAAGCAAGCAGTCAAACAGTCATCAGAAGCCTTTTCATGGGGAAGATTTGGAACATGTTGAGCAGAGAGCAAAGGATTTGATTTGACAGTTTGATAGCAACTGAAGTTTTTTCCTTTTTTTTTTGGACTTGCAGCCAGGAAAGAGCTTAAAACGCTTAGACGCGAACACAATCATGCACACGGACAGTAACATACATGCAAGAGACGGGAATCCACGCGCACACACACACACACACACACACACACACACTAAACATGCTAGCTTCTCTCCCGCACCCACACAGTCGGGAAAGTTAACGCCGTCTACAAGCTGGTGCGACGATTGTCACCAGCCACACATCATGCTGGAATATTCCAATTCCTCCAAAGAGTGGTTGGTTTCTTTAGTTTGCTTTACTAGCTCACTTTAATCTCCCATCCTGACACACACACACACACAGAGACAAAGTGCAGGGATACTGTATGACAGCTCGATATAAAGCTCATCGAAGACATCTTCACTCCTCCTCCTAACTTGCTGCGCACTCATTACAGATGTGCGTCTTTTAAACTGATTTGTTCCCTTTAAGCTGTTTTTTTTATTTTTATTTATAAATCAGAAGAAAAACAAAAAAAAGCTGCCAACTTTTTAAGAAAAGTCAGATTTTTCCTCCTTTTTTGTTTTCGCTTTGAGATCTTTAAAAGTACATTCAAAATAAGAGACTTGGACGATCTCACAGCCACAGCGATGACTCTTTAACCATCACCTTGGATATGCGGCGTTCACATTTCCTCGTTCCGAGGCGCGTCCGTCTGAGCTTTCTGCCTCTTTAGTGCATACGCATCTCTCGCGTTGACGGAGGACCCGCGACCGATCTTTCTTTCGAGTCGTCGGTCGCGACGGGGCAGAAGAACAAAACAAAAAAAACAAAACAATCGCATCTGATTAGTCAGCGAACGCGTCGCCCAGTGCGCGGGAGACTGGACCAGTGTGTGCGGGGCTCTGACCCCTCTTTTGTCCCTTTAAAACTTGGCTACAGACCGAGACATCGAGTCAGGACAAAAAAAACAAAAAGAAACGTAGACAGATATGAGTGTCCAGCACCTCAAAAGCTGAGGCTACTTCTTGAAGCCCTAGACTGGTTTTGTCCGAGTCCGACGTCCTGAGACGCTGAATTTATTTTAAAGAGACCGTTTTTGTTGTAACCACCAGATTTTGTAACCTAACATGGCACAGAATGCTTCAGTGGAGCAAAGACCCTCATATATTGGACCACGTCAGGAAGAGCTTAGAAACCCTTTTGCACGTTTTAGACGCCGTGCTCCGACAGCGAGACGGGTTTCCACTGAAAGCCAACCAGTGAAACCTCCAGTTGAAATTGTCAGTCATCAATACTACTCGGGCTCTCTAAGAGAGTGAAATCGAAGTTCTATTAGTGTGGTTTAAAGTGTATTTACAAACAGTCCGTTCTGCCAGTCTTCATTTGGCTCCGTCTCCTTGGCTCTGTGAGGAATCAATAAAATCGTGACATCAGACACAGAAAAAGTCTGCTCTGTTGAAAATCCCTTTATCACCTCAGCTGCGAGGAACTTTTCCTGGCATCGTCTATTTTAAAGCAGTGCAAACACTAGTTGTGGTTCCACTAGAATCAGTGCACCGCCTGTACAGGCCTCCTTCTTGTAGGAAAGTGGAAATATTACAGATGCTGAATGATTTGGCACCGGAATGCCAGGTTTTCTCCTTCTTTTGCCTCTTTGTTGCAGCCGTCTGCCTCCTTTCTCCATCCATCCATCACTCGCTCCAGCCTCAGCTGCTCTGCCCGCTCTCTCCTCCATCCCCCTCGTCCGATCAGTCAGTCCCAGTGCAGCTGCAGGTCGTGCGTATCCAGGAAGTCCGTCGGGATTCCCAGCGGTGTGAGCGCCCCGGCGGGACCCGGAGGCATGGTGAGGTCCAGCCACTCCATGTTGTCCAGGGCCGGGTCGGACAGGCCCATGTTGAGCGAGGATGGGGGCGAGGAGGAGTCACAGAAAGACAGGTCTGACGTGTCCATGGGGGAGTAGGGCTGCTGGTCCATTAGCTGGGCCTGGAGCTCCTCCATCAGGCCCTGAGTGCGAGGGTCTGAGGCCGGCGGCGTGTCGGCCAGCGTCCGCTCCAAGAAGGCTTCCAGCTGATTGTCTGTGGCCAGAGAGGAGAGGCTGGGCAGGCTGGGGATCATGAGGGAGCTCATGGTGGGAGGGGGGCCCACCTGGATCTGTGGAGGGGGTCTGGACAGGGCGGTGTTGACTGGGAGGGTGGTGATGCTGGCTGTGACCGGGAGGGTCTTAGTCATAGAGGCTGGAGGGTCTTGCTGAATAAATGGAGTGATTTCTGGGGGAGGGGACAGAGAGTGGGAACAAAACGTGAAATACCACAAAGGATCAAGAAATGATGTCACCCGACTGAGATATAAAAGCAGACTTCAAAGTAAACACGCCAGTTACCTCCACTCTCGATAAGGATGTCAAACAAGTCATCCATATGTTGGCTTGTTGCCGTGGGAACCTGAGAAGATGAAAGAAATTCAAGAAGACGGAGACAAAATACATTAGGGAAGCTAAAGGGAAATTTACACGATACAAAATAACACACAGGTATTACTGGACTCCACAAAGGCTCAACAGAGCAGGTATGATAAATAATAACTTGTGTTGGAAATGTCAAACACACATAGGTACTCTGCTACACTGCATCTGGGGTTGCCCTGTCATTCTGCCCTTCTGGAAAACAGTAGTGGACAACCTGAGCAACTGGCTGGGAAGTGACATACCATCATCTCCCAGATTATGCCTATTAGGGGATAGAAGCCAAATACACAACATAACAAGCAGAGAATTCTCTGTAATCATGGCAGGGACTACAACGGCTGCTAGGACAATACTTAAACCGTGGAAAACAACCAAACCCCCTGAACTGAAAGAGTGGATAAACATTATGATAAAGACAGCTTCATATGAACTTATGCTCAACAGGTTGAACAATACAAATAAGACCAAGGCACCAGTCTGGGACCTGTTCTGGGCTTACATCACATTGCCTGATGAGCCTGCAGTATGAATACCTCCCTCTAATTGTATCCTGTATCCAGCACTATAATTTATTGTATGGATATGCTCTCCAGCTATGTAACCATCAATATGTCCTCTTTATGAACAGTATTGTTCATACTGTACTTTTATTTTATTTTGGTTTTGCTATGACACTGATACTACATGTTATGTAGTATCAGAAATGTCTCACAATGTAAAATGCTGTACTGTCAAACACCAAAGACAAAGAAATAAAAACTTGAATTACAAAAAAGAAAAAAGAACACTGAAAATAAACTACTGTTTGTTTAAAAAAAAAAAAAAAAGAACTTTTCCTGTAGTGTGAAAACACGCAGCAGCTCACACCACTGACCATCGTCCTACGAGGCAGTTGTGTCCTGCCACTCGTGTGGATGTTACTTTGGCTATTCTCAGGCCAGCAGCCCAAATCTGCTTTCTGGCACATCAAAGTCGTGTCAAGGTTGATTTTTCTGTGATAAACTCGATTCAAAACATATCTGGAGGTGGCTCCAAATTTGATTCTGATCTGATTTCTACAAGTTTTCACACTCGGGCGTTCAGAGCACTTAAGCCCCATTTCCACTATGCACTCCGGTACGGGTCGGTTCAGAACGGTTCGCTTATTTCAGTGTTTCCACTACAATGAAAGCGTACCGGTCCCGTGGTACCCGTTACCATGTCTGTAACCCTTCTGCTTGGGGTACCGAGCACACAGGACCGGTTCCAGGGTCTGCTCTCCGTTGTTGGTGAGGAGGCTGTGCAGCGGGAGCTCGATGGCGCTGTGCCAAACGAAAAAGTTTTCCAGCTGATTGCCGCAAAAATGGCAGAGAGTGGTTTCAACCGGACCGCGAGCCAGTGTCGCATTAAGCTGAAGAAGCTTGGAGGTGGTTCGAAATTATGGATGTTATTTGTTATTTGCTGTTATTTGCTATTTACGCTTCGGCACGCACTCCGCCCACCCCTGAGGGTCCCCTCTGTACAGTGGGAACGCAAAGCTGACCCCAAAGCGACCCGACCTGTACCGTACCGTTCAGAACCGACCCGTACCGGACTGCATAGTGGAAACGAGGCTTTAAGGTACAAAAAAACCAAACAAACCCAAAACCCGTTTCAAACGGCCCTCTGCGTCACACTTCGACATACAGGACGGTTTTAATGGCGTTCATGTCTGAGTTTTGAATGTGTCCCACCTGTGACGCGTTGTTAATGTGCAGGTTGCGGCTCTGTTTGACCGCGTCCTCGTACCGGGGAGGCTCCTTCGTCTTAGGAGGCTGAGCGACCAGGGAGGTGGGCTGGAGGACGAAGGCAGGCTGTGGTGAGGAAGACTGCGAGGATCAGAGAAAGAATCACACTCCCGTCCTATCGGATTTGTAATCAAAGCAAATGATCCGAATAAGTAGTAGTAACGGTTCATTACTGATACCTTACTGAGGGGTCCGTTGGAGATCTGATGGTTGGGGGAAGCCCTTGGAGACACTCGGCTCTCTGGTGAGCATCTCAGGAAACACTGGGGATTCAACTCGGGTCTAGTCTGGTTCTCCAAACCAGTCGTGTTATTGCACATCGACAGAGTCTAAGACACGAGACAGAATGGGCTCAGAGCACAGCAACGGCATGACAGAGATGGAAGAGGACAGAAAAACCCAGGATTCAAAACATATAATCTTCATCCACACAAATTGCAGCCGTTTCAAAGATTCGGAGAAACCCTATGTGGCAAACACATCAAACGTTAAACAAAACACAACTAAGTACAACGTGTGACTGACTTGTAGCAGCGACTGATGGCTGGGCGCCATCTCCATCTGGGAGCTCTGCAGCTGAGGAGCTGAAGCCTGGACCAGGCCTGGATTTGAGGCCGTAGCCTGGAGAACAGGCTGAGGGGAAACAGAGAATTAACTCTGGAACTCGCTGGTATTTCCTTCTTTTAATACCGCAATCAATCTTCAGCAAAAGGTCCACCCGGTCATACCTGCAGCTGAATCGTAGCAGCGCTGTTGGGTAGTGAGACTGGAAGAAGGATCTGAGCTCCAGCCTGGCCAGTCGTGGTCAGCAGAGTCTGAGGCTGCCCCAGCACTTGGGACACCCCGCCACGGTGGCTGATGAAGAACTGCTGCAGGCTGGCAGCTGCGGGTTGAGGCTGGGCCTGGACCTGAATCTGGGGACTTTTCTGGGACTGGGAGCAGAGCTGTGGGCTGGAGCTTACTTGAGGCTGGATCTGGGTAAAGAGCCCCGTTTGGGAATGGAGATTCAGCGGCTTGCCAGAAGAAACAGTCACATCCTCCAACTTCACCACTGTCGGGAGGGGGGCTGTGAGACCCTGGGAGCCGAGGATTGAGTTTGGGAGGGCAGCAGTGGTGGACGAACAGTTTGACAGGACGGTACCCTCCATCTTTACTACATTTGAGTTGAGGGCAGACGGGAAAGTGTTGACAGCGGGTAAAGAAGAGGGAGACGCAGAGTAAGAGTCGGCAGTGCAGCCCCCCTGGCCTCTCTTCTCCACCTGAAGCTGCATCTTAAGCTCCTCCACCAACCTCTGCTCCTGCGCCAGCTTCCTCATCAACTCCTCGATCTGCTGCTCCTTCTCATGGAGCCTTCTGTCCTTTTCCGCGGGGACTTGAAAAGGCGACAGAGGAGAGAGCTGTATCCCTGTCGAGCCAAAGCTCCCGATTTGAATCTCAGCTGGAGCCTCAGACATACCTACGTCCTGCTGGAGGGTCGAGGGATCAGCGGGACTGGGCGAAACCGGCGGTGTGGAGCTCATGCGCTCTGTGGCAACCTGCTGGACAGGAAGGACCAGGGCAGGTGCGGTGGCTGCGATGACCTCCATGGGGATGGATGACAGGGTGGTAGTGGCAGGAGCGAGAATGGCGGATGGAGTGGTGGCGCTGGGGTTGTCCTGGAAAGGCTTCAGTCTTTCTATCAGGTCTGTTTTCGTTCCCGACACCGGGAGGCCACGGAGCTTTAGCTCCAATTTTAGCTCAGCCACCTAAAAGACAAACACGATCACGTTAGCATCAAGTTACCGGAATCCGAGACGCAATACGGTTGATCTGAAAGGGAACTTGTCATCACTGCTGTCCATACTGGACAACTCCCACCAACCCTGGCTCTGTTTAAAGGGAGAAAAAAAATTAAAATGAACAAACTAGATACCTTCATCTCCTCCAGATTGGCTGGCAAGACTCCTGGCTTGCGATTGGACAGAGAGTTGTTTGGTCGAGTTGGAGCTGGAGGCGGAGGTGGAGGTGCGGTGGGCAGGGACACCATAATGGAGGTCGGCAGCGTACTGCCAGCGTTACTCTGACCTTCCGCCATGGGTCTGCAGCGAGACAGAGCCACGAGGTCATTGTTATTTGAGCTAATGTAGCACAGAGACAGAAGAGTAAAGAGAGGACACAGTATCAACGATATCTGTTGTCAGCGTGAGCAGCCCCCTCCGCCCTGCAAGCTTCGCCTCACTAACAAAGCCAGTCGACCACACTGAGGCGCACCAGCACACTTCAAAGGCAGCCTGAACGCGCCGCCCCGGTGAGAGCATTTATAATAACAGCTGCTGACACAACATCCTGTTAGCATTTTTCTTTTACATGATTGGGCACAAAGTTGTTATTGGAAAACAGCTAATGGCACACAACAAAACCTGGCTCGGATTTCAGGCATCTTAGGGGAACCGTGTTAGAGAAAATATTGTGATCGGGGATAAAAACAAAAAAACCCTTTCCATAAATCACTGTGAAGTAGGCAGAAAAGGACACACGAGAGCTATTGTTTGCATTGGTTTTCACACGTACTTCAGTGGTGCTGGAAGTATAGTCTGGTAGTTGTAGTGCTGCTGTTGCTGACTGAGGATCTGCAGCTGCAGGAACAGCTGCTGCTGCTGCAGGAGTCGAGCGTATGAGGAGTCCATGGGCGCTTCGCTGGCCTCCAGCTTCTGGTCAGGAGGGACGTACTGGTGGTACTTTAGCTTTTTCACCCTCGACTTTGCGTCTTTGCCCTTCTTGCTCCGACTCTTCTCGGAGGGAGTTTTCTGCTGGCTTTGCTGTTGGGAAAGCACGAGTGGAAAAACTCTTAGTAATACACTCGGCCCGGCAGGAGGCAGATAAAAAGACTGAGGCGGTGTTATATTTAGTGAGCGATGCGCTTACTTTCACCAGAGTCGGGCCTGGTTTGTGGGGAGCAGCTGGAGTGGCCGGCTGTGCAGGGGGGGCAGCTGGGCGGCTGGCGGGCAGCTCTGTGGTGAAAGTGGCTCTTGTGAAGTCTATTGTTGGCAGGGCCTGCAGAAACAAACGCAAATATTCTTTAGAAACGTTGCTCAAGTCCAATAATGGGGTTGGGAAATGACAGAAATCCATTCGGTGTACAAATGTGTGAATTAATAGTCCACGATCAGACCTGCAGCACGGGGCTGGGTAGTGGTGCTGATGCTGGGCCTGGAGAGGGCGTTTCTGGCACCCTGTTCTCCCCCGGTGAGGGGGCGGAGCTCTGAGACTCCTGGCTGGCCGGCTGCTCCGGGGACAGCGCGTCATTGCTGTCTTCATCCAAAACCTTGGGATAAGTCACCTGGCCTACGACACACGAGCACAGAGCTCAATGACAGATTTTTATGACTTGGTCAATCGAAACAGAGATCAGTGTCCATTTGGCTTTACACCAAAGCGTCGACTATGAGGATTAATGGCCTGGCCTCTCACCTATGATGGCCTCTTTGAGGCTGGAATCCACCGGCAGGATGTTTTTCTCCACCAGCTCCATGGGGCCTGGTCTCTGGGCGATCTTCTCGTTCAGGTTGTCAGCCAGCCGGGCCCGTTTCAGCCTCATCTGAGTGGCCTGCAGCGAGGGCTCAGCTCCAGTCTCTGGGTTACCAGATAAAAAAAAAAAAAAAAAAAAAATCATTTCAGCACAATTCACATAAATCTGGGCAGCTACCATCAGCTTCCGGCATCTTATTTGCAGAGATGAGACTGGTTTTGACGGCCTCTCGATCAAATGCTTTAAAGCTCGAACGGGAAACACGAAGGGTTTGCATGTGTAACTGGAGGATTATCAGTACCTTGCAGGATGTGCATCCTGACTAGCTCTGCTCGCTCCGGACGACTGCGGATCTTGTGCTTGAGGAAATTCTCAGTCTGAAAAGAGAGATACAAGCATATCATTTAGTTCATTCTTGACATTTCAAGGCCTCTTGCTTCAAAACGTTGCCGGCACTTCTCATACGAGTTGAATTTTTACCCGATGGAATGAAAGTAGCTGTAAATTCTTTGAAGCTAAAACATGGACGTCCTTCTGCTACACAAGTTTTAAAAACTTTTTCACAGGGATGAAGTTTTTTGAGGCTCGCTGTCCTGCTTTTATTTATGTCCAGGTGTGTGTGGCGTTCCCCCCCTGCTTACCCTGGCTCTCTCCAAGCTGCGAATCTGCCCATGGAAAGCTGCCGGACTCTTCAGAGCTGCAAGAAAACATCATCTCAGTATCAGTTACCAACCAGCAACACACCCACACCACATTATGGGTTCTGCGGGCAATGGACAACTGGCTGTGTGGTAACTCACGTGGCATTATGCCCTGATCAACCAGCTGCTCCCGGGTTCGCCTCTGTTGAAGCCTCAACTGCAGCACTGAAAGCAAAAGTGAGAAATGTTAGAAATGACAAAAGCAAAAAAGGGCATTTCGAACTGTCAAATAAAGCAGCGACGGCAAAGAGAAGAGGAAAAAAACGAGTGAGACGGCAGAAGGTGGGGTCAAATACAAAAACAGAAAATGGGAAAAGAAGATGAGATCAAACTCAAAAGGAGTGAACATCTCGCCCCGGACACGAATATCCTCTCCGGACACGAAGCCGACATTACACAGCACAGCGGCCACCTCTAACGGCGCGGGGCGTTAGAGGTGATGCCACAAAAGTTTAATGTCAGAAGTGGATCTGTGCACCGGGAAAAGTAGTGCAGTCCGATTATCGCTTCCATCATCTACTCGCCGGGATGACAGCAGCGACAGGACAGATGTGTTCACACACACACGTTCTCAAACGACGCAAATTTCGTTTGAAGCTTTGTGGAACAGTCCAGATTTCCTGCGTCTTCATTGTATTTAGAAAATACAAACAAAGCAAATAATGAATGCAACACCCCCATAAAATGCTGTGAGAGAGGCGTGCTGTGTTCAGCCTTCCTTTTCAGTCGTTCGTGAAATGAGGAAGATTCTGTGTCCATTCTTACTGAAGCAAAAACTTCAGCTGATCAACAGTCACACTCCTCCAGAACGGCGTCATGTGTATATTTCATGCATTCTACTTTCTTTTCTTTACTTTACTTCTGACTTCTGTAAACGTTTGCCCGCGGGAATAAAAGTTCAACCAAGTTTCTGGAAATGAGGCCTGTGAATCTTTTCCTTTGGGAAAGACGAAGGCATCATTTCTTCCGATTGATTAAATCTTAACCAAAGCTCATGGACGTAACCGATCATCAACCAGACATAATGAATACGATCACCATGGCGATGACAACAAACTCTCACCTGCTTTTGTTCTTAAGCTGGTGCAGCACTCGCTGAGAGTCTCCAACTCCATGCAGACCACAGCTTTAAACTGTCCACATAACCGTCCAAATCAAACTGAGCGAGCGGCCCATTTACTTCGGCCGTATTAAAACCTCAGACATCTCCAAACTGTTCTGCACAGCCAAGTGTAGAAATAATGCAACGTTTCACTATCCCTCCCTCATATTTATGTTTTATATTACAGGACTGCTACCCCAGTCCTGCCCTCCTACTCTTACCTTCCCATCTCGCTCAGGAACGGTTTCGGAATGGAATATTTTCTGGCTGTGCAACATTCTGCCAGACCACAGCCTGAGGTTGTGCCTCTGGTTTCCGTGAAACTTCTGAGGAGAAATAGAAAGTGTCTGACTCGTCTGCAAGACACGGAAGCGTCTCACTGAGTAAGAAGGGATTTCCACGTTTTTAAAAAGTGACCACGAGTGCAAACACTTCTACCTTCGCGGGAAGGGACACGAATAAAACTTAGACAGGAAACAGCCGGCCTGACTGACTTCACGTCTTTTGTCTCCCTCGTCTGTTTGCCGCCTGTTCCCCTTCATCACGCATCTGATGATACTCACAGTAACAAACAAACGTACCGCACACAAAGCCCTTTTCACATTTTCTCCTGGGAACACCGCAGCCGACGCTCCACACGGAGCTGTGGTGAAACATTGACAGAAACCTTTCGTGTGACATCGATGCAGGCACACTGCAGCTTTGGAAGCTCGTGGGGGAAAGGGAAAGAAAAGTCCTTGAACTGAAGCCACAAGGTGGACATTCACTATTCTCTGCAAATAGTGAGTGAGATTTCAAGTGGAAGCGTGCATGTTTAAGGTGAGTCAGACAGTTTTTGTCCTTGATCCCTCCGGGAAATGCTGCTGCTCAGCCCGACAAACACAAGTTGACCTGTGACCTCATCAGTATGAGGAAAGCTGGGCGACATGACTAAGCTGTTTTGACACACACAAACACACGCACACACAGACAGAACCACAAGCAGCGTCAGAGGACACAATGGCTTTTCTTGCCAATAAATGAATCATTTTTCACCCGCAGTTAGTTCTTAGGACACAGATATTGTTCAAAATACACGTATTTGCATTATCAGTCCTGATTCAAACTCTAAGGAATGGGAAAAAAAGGCTAGTTTGGCTTTATCCAAAGGTAAAGCCTGCAAACTTGAATGTCTTAATTTTACTCCTTCTTTGTTTAATGTGGAATTTCGGCATACAGATCAACCTGAATGTAACACGGTGGAGTTTTTACACGCAACTTTGAAAGATCCCCGTTAGCCTACGGTTGGCCTACGCGCTATTCTTGCCTCAGCCAAATGTGACCGAGCTTCCACCTTATATTTCACCGACAGAAGCGTCAATGATCACATCCAAGCAACAGCTGGGCTTTGATCACACTGCACACTGAACGGTTTTCCCTGATTCCCTGTTGCACAGAGAATGAGAAGTCAACAACGCTGAATTTTGGTCATAAAACACAATCATTTATTTATTTTCCTGCGTCGTGGTGACACGCTCAAGTCTAATGTTAAATCTCACACTTTATTTGGAGGGCGTCCGTATTGTCATCTTTACGGTGAACGCGACAGCAGAAAGCTTTTCCTTCACGGAGCCTCCTCGGGCAGCCTTAAGTTGCTACTTGCTTGAGAAAAAAAAGCTGCTTTGAGCGTCTAAAAAGGAGATAAATGGCGCAAGAAAAACGCTTAAACTGCAACCAATGAGCTTCTCTGCCACAAAGCGATTCTGTGTCTCCACCGTGTTACTAATTATTGGGGCCACATTTATTGTCTTGCTGAAACAGGAATGACAAATGGGATTAAAAGAAAGTGCCCACGGTGGTTCTTTGACATTTGCCTGCCAAACTAAATCCACAGTTCTGCTCATCAAAATGCAGGAAGTTAAATAACAGACACAGAGGCCCCTCGAGGTAAACAGCTGGCATCGGTAATTCTCTCCCTAAAGCAGAAGGGTGGGGGTGCGGAGGTTGGAACGAGATGGTGGCATTAAAAAAAGAGCAGCAGTCGCACCCTAAACAGTGGAAAATGAAGTGGAAATGGAGATGAAAATGTGTTTCTGTTAGATTCATCCTGCTGTTACAGCACAGAGGATTAGAGTGATTGATGGAAAATGACATTTTCAATGAATTTGCAGTGTAGATGTAAGTTAAAAAAAACAAAACAACAACTATATTTTTCTAAGAAGTACCGAAAAGTTTGGTTTTAGCAAAGTGCCACCTTCTTAATTTCAAGGATAGTTGATTAGCTTCAGGGGGGCTTCTTAAGGAAGAGATTCTTTCCTTTCTGTCCCGACAATCTCAGATTCTGCTGACAGCAGCCTTCCCGTCTCTCTCCTGAGCTGTCACGACGGCAGACGGATTAACACCTGCGCGGCTAAAACCAACATGACTGAGGGGACTTTGCGGTTGGCAGAGTGCTGGGAACGGCTCCGTCGGTGGAAAGTATGAGGTGCGAGTTCTCACTGGAGGGGGAAATGACAAAAGCCGGGATGATGAGTGGGTGCTACTACTGTTGACATTCCACAGAAACTTTCCACCGCCAAAGCGCTTCACTGAGCCCTCCCGCAGGCAGCAGCAGCAGCAGCAGCGGTGCGTGACAGCACAGAACCCTAAACTGGGCCTAAACATTCTGGAGGAGCTCCAAACACCCCGCGTTTGTTGACACTGTATCTGACTAATCAGAGTTTGCTGAGCTTGGGAATCAATACCGCAGTCACTGGACCGAGTGACTCAACTCATCTCTGTTCGCCATCTAAAGTATGATTAGGAGCTGGCAAACGCAGCAGTGAATATGAGTCGCTCCTAAAGCCTGATAATAACAGGCCCATCCATCAGTGTCAGAGTTGGTTCCATGTAGCTGCTTAAAAAAACGCCGACAGGCTGAGGGTGAGGAAACGCAAACGTGCAGCCTGGCCAGCGCCATGAGGATAATTGCCAAGCGTACGGAAAAAATAAAGAGGCCAAATCTTAAATTATCCGTCGATTCTGAGTGTCCATCACCCATGTACGAGGGACGTTTAGGGCTGAGCAAGAGCCGCTGTACAAAAATAAAGAGTCTGACTCATTCTTGGCTGACATGCGACAGCCTACATGCGCAACGTGTGACGGCAAACACAATCTCAGAATACGACTTTCTGCTGAGTGAGGTTTATCACGTCTTATTCTACAGCATGTACAGTATGTAACGTCATTTAGCTTAACCAGAGCCACGGAATTTCCCCTCTAACGGTCATTTACTTTTTATTTTGTGGACAAAACGAGTCTGCAGCGATGACTCCAAGGCTCCCGTTTGATCATCCATTATCTATACCGCTGAATCCGTCGGTCGGGTCGCGGGGGGGGGGGGCTGGAGCCTATCCCAGCAGTCAATGGGCAACAGGCGGGGTACACCCTGGACAGGCTGCCAGTCCATCGCAGGGCCACATAGAGACAAACGAGACAAACAACCATGCACGCTCACACTCACTCCTAAGGACAATTTAGAGATGCCAATTCACCCAGAGGGACCCGACAGACAGAGCAAAACCTCTGCAGCACGTTCATGTAACGTTTTTAACAGGCAGGCTCGGATTGGGAGTCACAGGAAAGCGACTCTGCATTTGGCCCCAACTCCATTTAGACCTCGAAACAAGCCAGCGGGAGGGTGGTTGTCTGGTGGACAGCTAAGCCTCGGAGGGCGGGTTGACCGTGGCAAGTCCGTCTCACTACGGCAACCGTGATATCCCTAAAGGCCTGCTGTGGCGGACAGGGAAAACAACGAGAAGGTGCGCCTTGGGGGATCTTACACGAGTGGTACGCTTTGTATAATGCATCTGTCAGGCTATCCTGAATTATGGCAACATGTCATGTAGTAAGAAGATACTGGTATTATTATTACTGGCTCGTTCTATACAATCCAACAAAAATAGCAGTAAACCAAAAATAAAAGCATGCATGTGCCTTAGCTGCTGTGCGTCTGCAGGAAACTGTAAGAAACATCAAAGCAAACGCGACTTCTGTCTGACAGAATGCTGTCACTTCAACAGACGGATGAAAGCGTTAATGTTACATGTCTGAAAAGGGCTTTCATAGCGGCAGAAGCATGATGTGAAATGTGGGAAGGGAAAAAAAAAAACAGAAAAAAATGGCATATGACGCGCAGTGTGATCATACGGCGGCGGCATGTTCTCACCATTTTTGCGTTCGCTGAGCGGCGGCAGACTCTGCGTGGGCTGCAGGGACAGCTCCTCCATCTCGTGGGTCACCGCCTCGCTCTGCGGACTGGGCACCAGTAGATTTGACATCCCGCAATCCCCCTCCGCCCTTAGCAGCCCCTGGGAAGCCTGGGGCTCCATCATGGCTCAGGAGGGGCTTTTTGGAGGGCTAGCAAGAGGGGTATAGGTCACCGGTCCCTTTATGCTACGTCTCCTTGCTACCTGTTAGGAAACAAGGAAGGAAAAAAATAAAAATAAAAAGTAAGAAAATGAGCATTTTGAAGAAAATCAAATGACTGCTCCCCTCCTCAACGGGAGGAAAGCGTCCCTCAGTGACATTTTGTGGCCTCCTGAAAAACAACCGCTATCCAGTATCATCTTTGGTACGACGACTTCAGGATGCCACTTCACTGCAGCCATCTGGAAGAGTTCAGCCGGAGCCGAAATTATTCATTAAAGAAGCCGGTAGACTATTACGTCGCATAATCCCTCCAAACCGCTGCTCAAAGCAAACAACGCCAGTTTGTGCATAAATGCCCTCTCTGTTCAGCCAGGACACGACATCTGGGGTGTGAGGTCACCGTGGTGGTCTCAAACAGAGGGAAGTAAAACATTTGGTGGAGCAAAACAAACAGTTTAGTATCCATGGAACCCCAACTGTGGATGTCATTTATCGCTTTCCAGCAGCACTTATTCTTTACCAACCGTCCCGGTGTGTTGCTTTTGGCTAAAAACAACATTGCTCTCATGGCCGACTTTTAATCTTCATCTGTTCAAGGCATTAGAGGATTGTAGGATATGCAATAGATGCCTCTCTTGACAATTCAGTGCCCCCCCCCCCCTTCCTTTCTCTCTGTCGTATTATGCATCCACATCAAAAGTCTGCAGCATTCAGTTTCAACACGGGAGCCGCAGTTCACTTGGGATTTGATCTAAATTGCTCCATTTTGAAAGTGGCTATGACTACAAAATTCTCCCACGCTTCAATCCTTGGCTTCTGATCACCGCTCTCTGGGCCGTAGTGATGATAAAGTGCCACTAAAACTACAATTTACACATGCAATTCAAGCCTTGATGGCAAACAGTTAAGCCAAAGTGTTTTTCTATTCGAGGCCTGCAGTAACATCTCTGCTGTGGTATCCGTTTTTCTGTAGAGAACAATAAAATGCCGCACTGTTCTATGAGGGGTTTTTTCGTTGAATTTCTGGGGTCATGTCAATAACTGGACTTGTACTTTGGATCTTCGTCGTCCCGTCCTGCAGTTCCTCCACATGCACAAGACTTAAAGCAAGCGGCATTGATTAAAACCAGCTTTAAAAACAGAGCCTTTGATGCGTATCAACATAATTAATACAAGCGGTGTGGTTGTTCCCTGATCCATCTTCTACACTCGCCCTGAGGTTCAAAGCGCAGCGACCAAAAGAAATTTCACAAAAAACGCGACGTTTCATTTCAAATTTACAGGTAAGGTCAGGAGGCAAAAGACAAACAAAACATTTTTAAAAAAAAAAAAAAAATCACAAACTTGTGATTGTGGTTGTCTAAGGTGGTCTAAATCCCCAAATCATAAGCTGCTAATGCTAATCATAAGGCCACTTCAGCATAACAGCAACTGTTTTCGGTTTAAGGGGAGTGCTGAGACAGACACATACGAAACAGGAAATGACATTCACCCGTTACTACAGATTTGGGTTCTGTCCAATCACAAGAAAGAACTGTTGTCCCTACTTTTTCCTGTGAAAATGTTGCTGTGTTTTGTGAAATGTTTCTCTTTGACATTTGGAATGGCATAGGAGAAGCGTCCCGAACGGAAGAGTTTCATTTGACGAAATGAGGGGAGTGTCATGGAAAACTGAAACGGGTCCGATTTGTTTGCATCATCGCATGGCTGGGAGCTGACTGCAGGGCAAATAGCGTTGCTACTTGTACATCTACTTTTGGTGAGTCTATTCCTACCTGTAGTAGCAGAAGACAAAGGGACAGGTCAACGGGATGTCTGGGCTAGATGCTGACAGGCGTCACGCTAAGCCATTGAGTTGAACCTAGAGGAAGATAAAAACAAAACATTACAACATAAACTATGTTTTGCTTGGACTCTTCTGCCTTTGGCAACTTATTGTGGCTGTGGCCGATCCATCTCACTCTGTGTATTGCAAATGATTAATCTTTGCTGGTGGAAATCAGTCTCGCTGCCTTTTCTTTCCTCGCGATTAGTGTAAATGCAAGATAATAGACTTTTAAAGGTGAAACGGTGGAAAAAAGAAACCACGTAATGGGACAACTACTTGAACCGGGTGAGATGTTAGACGTATAAATTCAAAGTTCATTAATAAAAACAAAACTGAAGTGAAAACCCACGCACGCACGCACAGTGCAAAACAGTGATGCTGCTTGAATAAGAGTGTTTGAAGATAAGTGCAGAATAAAACATGATGATGGAGTACCTCTTCAAGCTGCCTGGCTGATGCTCAAAGCTGCATCAAGGTCTGAAAATGATTGTTTATATGGATTACCCACAGACACACAAGAGAAAGTCTTGAAGTAGAAAAAAAAAAAAAAAGAAATCAACAGCACGCACAAGCTTTTAGGACTCCTCAAGACATGTGCTTAAAATACAAAGCAGATAACTCAATTAGAGTTGGACTGATGTATGACTTTAGAGACACTCAGGGCACACAACAGCTGACAGCCTTTCCAGTTATGTTGGTCAAAAAACAGGTTTCTCTCCGGGACCACAGAATAGGACTGGTTCGAGTCGACCAACCTCATGTGTAAAGTAGCACATGGTGGTCTGACAGCTTTATTATATCTGTGTGGGTTTTGAAAATATCATGCAATCAGTGTCCGAGGCTGTAAAAATGATATGAAGTGCAGGGCTCGGTGTTTCAATGTAAACAGAGACACGGATAACATGACAGCCATGGTAGACAAAAGAAAAGTGCCGCTTCATCACTGTAGCCAACTGCTGGGAAGCTAATAGTAAACTGGCAATGCTTTGTGGGGCAAAAATGCACACTTCGGTGAAGCATCCGTTTGGTCAAAGACAGGGTGCTGTTTTAAAGGTAGAAATGTATACACAATGACAAAATATGTACTTTATTGGTCTTCTACTTCTAAAAGGTTATTTAGTTTTGCTCCTCACTTACTAGTTTAAGCTAAAGGGACACTATGTAATTTCTTCCCCCATCTAGTGGTGCAATTTTATTTTGCAAAGTTGAATGAATTTGCTCTCTAGCGCCTCACGTTTTCAAATGTGCGCTGCAACTTCTTGAACTACGGCAAGCGGAATGTGTCAAGATTCAAGAAGCTATAGCTTCAGACTCAAGGTCCATACAAACAAAAAGAAATCAAGACACACAGTACAAAGGATTACATAACACACATACAACAACACTATGAATACAGATGACAGATAACATGTCAGATAACATAACATCTCCTTTGGTGTGCAAGCAATGCAATTAGTCATATTCCGGGAGTTACCGGAAGTGACGTCGACGCAGCGTTAGCATTAGCCTGCGTTAGCAATAGGAGCATTAGCAGCGGTAAATAAACTCCCGGTAAACTTACAAACTTTCTAATGCCTCGTTTTGTGAGTTAAGAGCCTATGTGTACTACGGCAGAAGTTTGGTAACAATCAATGCATTATTAGTGGGATCATTTACGAGATAAAATCTATTTAGCATTTTTTTTTTTTTTTTAACTTTATTAGTAAATCAACAAAATAACAGTTTACAAATGTGAGCATAACGCCAAAAAGAAGATATCCAGGGGGAGCATAGGAATAATAATAAAAAGAAGAAGATGATGCACTTACAAAAAGAAAGCTAATGAACACAAAGACATATGTGCCAAGGAATAAAATCTATTTAGCATTAGCGGCTGTAATAAGCCATTTGGCGGAAATGACGTCACAATGACGTCATTTCTGCTTATAGGCCTGGTGGGGAAATCGCGATTCGAAGTGCTTTATGTCCCTCTCGGCACTTCGTCATTTTTCATAGAGCGGAAGGACATGGCAGCCTCCATAGAGCTTACCTGCTCTATGTAGATACAGACAAGTTATTCTTCACTCAGGAGGATAAGTGAGATTTTTGACAGAGAACATTTTACACCAATGAGGACTAACTTATGAATGAATATGTTGATTTGAGCTAATAAACGACTTAATTACATAGTGTCCCTTTAAGCTAATTCTGCTATTAATAAATGTACAATTAGACTTATAATATTTGTAATGTCAAATCAAACAACAATTTTAATGTATCAGTGATGTACCTCAAATATTAGCATGGTTGTACTATAACACATGGATAGACATTCTCTTTAGTTTAGTCCGGTGGCTTTGAAAAGAGCAATATTACAATAACAGAAGTACTGTAGAGAGCACCTGTCTTATGAAAAGTGGAAAAAGTGTTCAGTCGAGTTCATACAGGTCTAATAAGAATAAATCTAAGTAATTACATTGTCTAATTCTTACTTAAAGTCAGAAACTGATTTTAAAGGATTGTTAAGGTGAAATGAGTGAAAGTTTAGTGTGTTTTTCAACAGCAGCTGTTTACTTATGCCTAATCGGATTGGCTAAGAAGGCCGAGAACTGAAGAGCGAGCTGAAACCTATTTAATATTGTTGTTCATCCTCACCACAGAACCTAAAAAAGCAGCAATAAATATCAACTTTTTTGCCAAATTTTGTCCACTTAAAGTGATACTCCGGAGTAGATTCAACCTGGGGTCATTTGAACCGTGACATCCAGCCAAGTAGCCCACCCGCAGTTTTTTCGATATTGGCTGAACATCAGCTGAGTTACTGAGTTATCCCGAATAGCTTCGTACAAGCGATAATGGATCCTGGTCCGCATCTCCAAAATTACCACACTAAAATCACATGCCATGACACCAAACTTCTACAGTAGTACAAATATGGTCTGTACTCACAAAGCGATGCATTTGGAAGTTTGAAAATAGTCCAGGAGTTTATTATTATCAACACAAGCCTGATAGCTTCTCTGCAGCTAAAGCTGCGCCAACGTCACTTCCTTGATCTGGGAGCTTCAAAGTAAGATGAGGGTTGATCTACTACTGTAGACAACAAAGTGAATGCTATATTATACATGTTTTTTTTATGAATTTTTAAGTTGTAGAGTTGTGAAATTATTTTATCAATGGAGAAATGAGCAGCCTTGCTTTGTTGTCTACAGTAGTAGATCAACCCTCATCTTACTTTGAAGCTCCCAGCTCCCTGAAGTGACGTCGACGCAGCTTTAGCTGCAGAGAAGCTATCAGGCTTGTGTTGATAATAATAAACTCCTGGACTATTTTCAAACTTCCAAATGCATCGTTTGGTGAGTACAGACCATATTTGTACTACTGTAGAAGTTTGGTGTCATGGCATGTGATTTTAGTGTGGTAATTTTGGAGATACTGCCAGGATCCATTAACCTTTGTACGAAGCTATTCGGGATAACTCAGTAACTCAGCTGATGTTCAGCCAATATCGAAAAAACTGCGGGTGGGCTACTTGGCTGGATGTCACGGTTCAAATGACCCCAGGTTGAATCTATCCGGAGTATCACTTTAATAATTCTATTGTGCGCTGAAGATGATAGCTATTCATTCTACTTGTGCAGTAGGCAAATGTGTATGCAATTTTCTTTTTGATTGTGTAACATGATAGTAAACATGATTAAAGTTTAAAGCAATAGTTCTAAAATTGTAGATCTGGGGAAAGAAATACATTAGTCAAGCTGTCAAATATCAAAATGATGACAGATGGAGTTTATTTTGCAACAACAAAAGATGGTAGAGAGGGATGGAAGCATTCCAGCCAAGAGAGCTACAAGCTGTGTGGGGATACAGGTTGGTGGGGCGAGCAAGTGAGCGCAAGAGAAAAAAGAAATAAACAACTGTCCCGGCTGAAAAGGCGTTGTGGGATAAACGTCATGCTGCCCCAGCGGAATCAAAGAGCAGATCCAGATGGCAGGCGCAGCATGTGCTCAGCCCTTCACTGTTCTCTTAATGGCACGGGGCAACGAGTACCATGTGTTTGATCAAAGGGCAACGTCCACATGTTGCACACATAGATGTAAACACATTTTGAGAATCAAAAGTCGGCTCCATGGTAAAGGTTGAGCTATGTCTACAAGTGTAATACAGTTCCATTTGGTGTACAGGTTTCCACAATAAATGACGAGTCACCTTTGCAAAAAAGTTGCCGACCTGTCGCAGGACGAGTCGAATGAGTGTTGCATTTCTTTGTTGGTACTGTCCGTGTTTGACGTTTTAGAAACAAAAGCGACATGCAGGGTCGCTGCAGTCGCACATACCTCAGCCAATCATCAACACTGAGCTATGCAACCACGGAAATATTAAATGTACCCACCCCTTCCTTGTTCGTGCACGACTGACATCAGTTCTTCTCCTGTAGACACAAAATTCCCTTGACTCAAATTCAATAGATCATTATTCTTTAAACAAAACTACGCCATTAGACAAGGGCTCAGTGCCACATGCATAGTGGGACCTATGCAGGATATACGATCAAAATGTCCTCTTATTGTTTTTTTTTTGTTGTTGTTGTTTATTTGCATCTACAATTTATGCTTAATTTCTTATCACTCAAACCGATTTACAATTGAACATCTGAATGCACTTCAGGTGTACTTCATATTTTGGTGCAGCTAGTCTGACAACAGATACATGCACAACGGCTGACTTTTCATCCAATCCAGTGGGTTGGCAGCTTCGGGGTGCTCGTTACCAGTCTGGAGCCGTAGTAGTAGAAGTTAATACTGCTGTGTGTTAATCTCCTTGCCTCTCAGCAGTCCTGTAACTGAACCATAATCTGATTAGAAACCTGGCAGTGTCATCCGTTCATTTATTTCTTCACTTCTAAAGTCTACTTGTGAGACTTTCACCTCTCGCTGTCCTGTTGATGTCATTATGGAGCACATGGCATGGGCGTTCCATCTTTGTTTTTGGCTTCCATTTTGATTTCAGGCAGTGTTTGCCAGTGTTGACACTGCACTTACAGCAACACAAACTTTTCGTTTTTTTATCATTCTATGATGCAACTTCTACTGTTCTGGAAGAGCACGTGCTTACTTAAAGTTCAAACATCCCAGTTTCACTTCTGCTGAAGATCTTCTTCTTAGAGCCTTTTTCTTTCTGGAATGTGCCAGAGCATTTTCACACAGCCCAACACATTCCTTTAAACGTTTAGGGGGCATTATCTGTGATCACAGTTCACAAGATGCAACTAGCTTGTGGTATTGTTCTTGGTTTGGATGTCCATAAAAATTCAGGCAAAGCGCATAAAACGCAAAGAGCACGAAAAGCTCGACCAAAAGACTCAACAAGCCAAAATGGAAAAGCCGCCCTCAAATCCCCATCCTCTAAGTCAGTTTAGTTTCATGCACAGTTGAGTCGAGCTCAATTAACAGCTTGCATTCACAGGAGGGGAATTTAATTATTGACCAAGGCATGTCTGAAGCCGGAACCCCCGTGGACAGTTCCGAGTAAACATTCAAGACGTCCTTTCGCCTCTAGCTGTCTCTATAGGAGAGCGTTACACATACAAGTAAAGCCAAATTCACTGCACTGATGTTGTCTTTACGCTACTGGAATGGTGATTTTGCCAGACAATGCTAAGGTTGTACAATCAAACTTTTGTTAGAGCAGAGCGACCAAAAGTTGCACATTGATGTAATGGGCTGATTTCTGACATGTTTCACCGTCTGACAAGAGAAACAGAAAAACATGTTAATGAGAGCAGCGTTCTTGGGAACTCGGCTGTATTTACATTCACTCACACTTGACTGTTTTTAACAAAAATTTGCAACGAAAAAAAGAAAAAAGAAAAAAGAAAAAAAAAAGGAACTTTGGAGCACAAAGGCCCGTTTGAATCTAGTTGAGCGAATACACGTAGAACGATTCGATCACAAACCACAATATCTGGGTGTGTTAGTTTGAATGTTTCACTTAAAATAGACTAACACTGTTTTTCCAAAACAGACCCCCCCCCCCCCCCCCTTTAAAGATACTTCCCCACAGTGGCTGTACGTCTACGCAGCACCCAGTGATCGCATCTCAGATAAAAATCAACCTCGGACTCTGAGAATAAACTAAAAACAAACGCTGGTTTCAAGTTTCATCTTTGTTTCAATATGCTGTGCCTGGTAATAACTTGAAAAAACATTTTCGCAGACTGGTGACACAGTTTTGGGTGTGCCGGTCACCTCGGGCTGTTATAAAAGCCTTCCCAGACGCAGTGTAGGTGAGAGGTTTCATACTTTTGTACCGGGAACCCCTTGCTCATCGGGACTGAACGACAAAGATAGAAGAAGAAGGACTGATGACGAAACATAAAATTTCAATACACACTCATGACTTCATTAAAAACAAGCACAATAAGCACATTTACATCCTCGAACGCAGCTGTTGGAGGAAATGAGAACAGTGGCAACCGCGGTCCTGTGGGACAATAACAGAAACAGTGTCTGCATACTGTGGGAAGGAGGCCATGGGTCAACTCTACTACAGATAGGCCAGGATGTGAGGAATGCCTGTGATAAAGTGCCCAAGAGGAGTCACATACACATATTCACTGCAGTGAGAGCATGATAGGAGCTAATAAACTACAAACAGGGCTGTCTGGTTTCTGTTAATGGACATTAATACAGCAACTCCAATAGCATTTCACAGAATCAACTGTAACGCTGATGAAATATCTCACTATCAGAGACGGTGAGAAGGTGACAGGAAACAAACAGAGAAGCCTGTCTGAAAAGTTCTATATTGAGCTCAGGCTGGAAAGCACCACAATCTGTACCATGAGTTCCCTCTTTGCTTTAAGCCTCACCCCACAGACTACTTGAGTTTTTTTTCTTTCTTTTTAAACCAACTGTTCATAATCAAGATTTCATGCCTTAAATTGCACAGTTCTCTCTCTGTGTTCTGCCTCTCTTGTACATACGAGTCTTTTCTAGGCAGATGTGCCTTTTGCAAAACTGTGGAGAACTTGCCTTGCCTTGCGCCGCGGGACGGGCCACACGTTGAGCATGACACAGCAAAAAGAAATACCCTCTCTGAACCGAACCTCGTTAGAATTTGAAGAAACCCATAGCCTTACGTAACTAAAGAAATGTGGCCCACACATGCACAACACAAACAGCATGAGAACCACTCTGCGCCACACTAGTATTCAAGTATGCAGTTCTCTGGGCTTTAAATAGAGCCCGTCTTTGTCCAACAAAAACATCTACTTTTATCCTGAAATAAGACAGAAATGATGTCATCACTCTGGCTCACTGGCTTAGAGTCAGTATTCAGCCCTGTTCCCACAGACATGTGGTGCAGTTTCCTTCCACCCCTGCCTTTGTGGACTTTGAATGAAAACACTAAAGCAAAATGATTGACAAACAAAAACTCTAGTGCTAACCGGTTTGATTGTCATTTTATTGCCCAGAGGGCGAGACATAGACCAAGTCTATGTGAGCAGAAAGCGTTCATGCAAACTCGCTGGGAGGTTTAAAAAACAACAACAACAACAAAAACAGGCAAAACACATGTGGATCCAAAGCATACATACCTGACGTGAAGGCTTGCACCACCGCGTGTGTGGTGATTAAGTTAACGGGAATATATCACACTTTTCAGTGACAGACTGAGCGGATAAAGCCGCCTCTGAAATCACCTCATCCTGCCTGACGGTCTGCATGAGTCAGACAAAATGCTACCTGCTTGGATTTGCTGCAGCACCACCTCAGTCTGCACACCTCCATCGATTGGAATGCACTTACAGATCATTGTCGGTTTCGTGTTACACAGCGTCCGTGATTGGAATGACTATAACAACCAAGGCAGGCTGCTCACAGTGATACAGGACGACTTGTCTTGAATTAATTCAGAGAGCATCCGGGCTCAAGAGGCTGATATAAGCGCACACGCAATACAAATGCCACACGCATTAAGTGGATTTTTAAAAGCGAGGTTAGAATAACACTTTTCGTTGCTTGACAGACATGGCTGTCGGAATAACTAAAACCACTGGCATCGCAGTGGTGAGGGAGGGAGGGAGGGTGGGTGTGGAATAACCTTAACACTGGTTAGCTACTTTAAATCTGACAGGTGAATGAGTTGCATCCAGTGCCGAGCATTAAAGGTGGCGAGGCATTTTCTTGGTGGTCATTTACAGAAACGGGAAAACATACCGTATGACATTTGACGGTCAAATACACGTCCATGCTTTACTGTTTTAAACGTGCCCAGACGTGTCTGCTCTCCAGACTGCATTTCACAAACGTTCCTCAACAACAACCTTTTCACATTTTCACTAGTTAGCTCGTTTTAGCCAAGACAGGCTAGCATGCTAAAAACAAGACAGCGCCGCGCGGGGGCTGTGGTCTTACCGAATTGCGATGACACAAAACTAAAATCCATTCGAGCTGGTGTTCACAACAAGGTATCCATCACTGTAGAAAATAATCATGGGAGATACTTGGTTTTTCGTCTGGGTTTGAGAGTGAAGTTTATTTCGCGGAGTAAAATGGCTGCGACTGGTCTAGCTTCGGATGCAGGGTGACGTAATGACGTCGCATAGGAAGCATTGGGGGGCGGAGACCCGGACAACTTACTGATCAGCATGCACGAGCGAGTTGTAAACGGGTGTAACGTTGCACTCAGTGACCCAAATAGTTTATTCATTTCAATTCAATTCCATTCTTCCACTGTATTATTATCGTACTATCTCGTATTTTTCCACGAGAGGTATTACCAACAATATGTATTTTACAAGTAAACTCGAAAATCAGTGGAAACAATATAGTAACAAGACTTTTCATGAAAGTTAAAAAAAATAATAATAATAAATCATTAGGTCCTGTCTGTATAGCAGAAACAATTCAGTGGTCAATATTTGGTCAAACTCCCATGAAAATAAATTGTGAGCCACTGTAAACACTGTTATCTCCGATGGACGCGGTTCTAAATGTAGTTGAGCAATTCAAAGCTTTAGTTTGAAATACCAGGTAATTATAACTCATACAAAACTTTATTATTCCAAAATTTAAATACCCATCCCCCCAATATCATTTTAAAATGTATAAAAGTTTCACATTGTTTGCAGGGTTATGTAAAAATCATCACAAAAACCATCACCATGATTTCAGTTCATTCTACACATGCATTCACTTCTGATAATAAAGGCACATACAATACAAACACAAGCTGTTACTTCAGTCTGTACTGTAGCTTCATCAACACCGCTTTCACCCAATCTTTAAAATACTAAACTAACCTTTATGACGAGTAAAATTCATTAAAATACACAAGTCAGAACTGGTCATGTCTGTTTGGCCTTCTGTACAGGAGCGGGTACATCTGCAACATTATGCAGGAAGTCATACAACAACTTCGCATTGCTAGCGTTCCCAAGTATTTCTGCTAGCTTTTCCTGGCTGAGTTTGGCTAAGTCTGCCAGGCTGTCGGCATTTTTTATGAGCGCCCTGTAGTTTTTCATATTGACACCCGGCATTTTTAACAGAAAGTCATAAGGTCCGGGGTTGTAGAGGTCTGCCGATTCCGCCACCGTGTCCGACTCGGCCGTGACTGCCTGGGCCGCTGAGGCGTCGGGCTCTGCGCGGCCCTGCTTCAGTTCCAGGAAGAGGTCTGCTGTGGCGTGTGGGGACGGGCACCAGAGTATACGGAGCCGGGGGAAGTGCAGCGTGAGTAAGGTGAGTTTTGAAGAAATGTCGTTCGACGAAATCTCATTACGGAAATCTGACCGGGCGATCAAGGAAAATGGTTTCGCTGGGTCGAACTCAATGAGCAGCACCGGCTTTCTGTAGTAGCGGGTCATGGAGAGGCACTGGGTGTAGAGGCGGCCGCTCTGCAACGAGCCAATCAGGTCGCTGACGCTCTTCCGCTCAACGCATGTGTCTGGGGTCAGAATGTAGTCGCCCACTTCGAGGGTGACGGGCTCGATATCCAGCCCACGGCGGTGAAGCAGGGAGGGCAGTTCACTGCGGAACTCACGCATGTCCACGATGACTCTTGAGGGCTCTTTGGGCTGCTCTTGGCCTCCTGGTTGTCGGACAGGGAACGGAAATATAAAATCCAAACCGGTCAGGTGTTTACTGAAGAACATCTTGAATGAATATAAAGTAGAACAAGTGTACCTGCTTTGCGGGTATTAGTGGTGGCGTTGGCAGGCTCTAAATTTCTGGCGAGGTCTAAGTTGGTGTCCTCTCGTCCTTCCCTCTCCTCCGGGATGACCATTGTAGCCTTTTCTCTTCATAAGAACACACATACATACAAGGAGCAATGAGAGGCCAACGCTTCAACAAAGCACATGACAAGGGCTGTGTTCGAAACCGCATACTACATACTTGCAAACTGCATACTTCCATTCTGCAAACGGCATACTGATCGATCAGACAGTATGCAGAGCGTTTACCCACAATGCATCACGGTCCTGCCCGAGCCGAAATCAGCCAGCCTGAAGCTGATTTCGCTTAAGCTCTCAACTCTGTAAACTTTAGCAACATTTGAAACATTTTCAGGCGAGAAAGTAGTCGTTTAGATCCCCAACGTGTTGAAAATCAAATTACCCGCTATTTACAATTTTGTTCCGACGAATTCGGCGCTACTAAAGCTAGCCGTAGTGAGCAACGCACTTCCGGTTATTTTCACAAAATAAAATACCCGTTGCCTTTTATCATTTTGAAAACAGGGAGTGAACCTATCCTCATTGTAGCTAGCTTGAAACTGCCGTTTTGACAGGAAATGACGATCGGCGACGTCACGTTACGTTGCATCTTGGGTAGTTTGAGTATGAGTAGCAACCTCGTGATGCATACCCAACATTTCGGCGAATCTAGTATGCATCCGGGAACTTCTCACTGACTCAAACTCGCTTACTAACTCAAAAAGTTACTATGAGTATCTTTTAACTTATCTTGACTGTTGCTTGTTTTTAAATTCATTTAAATGATTTTATTTGTTTCTCTTTATATTCTTTTATGTATTTCAAAGCTTCTTCCACTCCCTGCTGCAATGCTTTTATTTTATGTAAAGCACTTTGAATTGTTTGTACATGAAATGTGCTATATAAATAAATTTGATTTGATTTGATATGAGTAGTGGGAGTAGTATGCGGTTTCGAACACAGCCAGATACTACGAAGGGATCTGACAAATAAAGAGATGTTCCTTACCTGATGAGGTGTTCAAAGGCTTTCTTTTCCTTCGACAGTGCCGTCAGATACTTCTGCTCTTCTGTCGAGCCTCCGTAGATGAGGAAATACACTCTGAGCGGCTTTCCAGGCCGGTTAGCTTTGTAGATCTCCAGCTGGCGGACAAAACTCAGTTCAGCATCGTACAGCACTACAAAGCCCGGCTCCACCTCGTGCAGCACTCGGGTCAAGCTGTGGGGGTCGGTGCAGCCTTTCAGAGGGTGGATGACGGTCAGCGGCTCCTTCACGACACCGTAATAGGAGTCAGACGACAGATCTAGCTTTAGCTGCTCGTCCTCGTCGTCGTCTCCCTCCGTCAGACCGTCCTCGTCTCCACTGCAGCCCATAACTCCTGCTTCACCCGTCCCTTCTTTCCCCATCATCTGGGTCAGGGTCAGAGACGGTCTGCTTTTGCTTTTTGCTGACTTTGTGCTTTTTTTCTGCGCAGGCTCCTTTCCCTTGGCTCCCTTTTTGACCCAGCCTTTTCCCTTTTTGTGGGAGTCCAGCTCGAAGGCAGCGGCTGCAGAAGAGTCCCGTTTGCCGACCGTGCGGACATAGAGTCGGTTGAGGAGCCAATCGGAGCCGTGCCTGATGTACTGCTGGAGCTGGGCACAAGTCCGGTCGTCACTGGCACAAATCAGCACACGACCTACCGGTGACAGATTGCACAGTAAGACCAACACACACACACACACACACACACACACACACACACTGGTCACACTTGGTGAATCAACATCTTAAAGACAGATCTGCGTGGACCCTTATGTTATCTACAATTTAGAATAGCGAGGCTACATTTGTCAGTAACAACAGATGTATAACTCTCACCAATGGGAACGTCAAAGTTAAAATATCTGTTTGTACTTTATACACAGGAAGCCACACGAATGAGACGGCATATAAAACACCAAAGCTTCCTTCCATTTGCCTCTGAAGTCGGAACTGGGAGCTCAGAATGACATCACATCCGAGTTGGCCTGTAATCTGGTTGGAAGTTGGAAAACCAGCTGGATTTGCTCAATGCTGAGCTCAGTGATCGGGCTGAGTAATATTCGCATGCTCCTAACATGGCGTTATGCTCCATTTTGGGAATACAAACACTGTAGTGAGGCGATTTTGACTTTTAAGGTCAGTGCTGGGAAAGTTCCTCCAACTTTACAAGTTGAAAATCTAACTTGAGAGACGTTCTGGGTTAAAGGTGGGGTAGGGGATCTTTTTCTGGAACATTTTTTTACACATTGCTTGAAATACTCTTCACACCCCCATTGCAACCAATTAATTAAAAGTTTTGACACAAATATGAAAAGTTTTAGTGGCCTCTAGAACGTACAATCTAGGAAAAACAGTATCCAATCATTGTGAACGGACCGTTCACAATGATTGGATACTGATGCCGTCTATCAAACTGCAATCTGCTCCTCCCTCCCCCTCCCCCTCCCCCTCCCTCCCCCTCCTTCCCCCTGTGTGCGTACCCTGCTCCGTGAACGAATTACGCGTCCAGAAGCTTGGCAGGAAGCTAAACTAGAGCCAGCTTGGCTAGCACCTAGCATTATTAAACGTATAGTTAGCATATACTAAATACGGCAACGATTGATGCTTGATGTCAGAACAGCACTCGTGCACCTTCGTGCTCGTGCGCGTTCATGTATTCTAGAGGCGTGCCTTCGGGGGAAAAGTGAAGAAAAGGGTTGGGACTTTTTACCTGTGTATTTTCAAAAAGGAAGCTTCGCTGGACTCAAAATCCAGGATCTCCTACCCTACCTTTAAATGCTCGTGGTTCGAAATGGTGCTCATCAAATCTTAACCTTTAGGCTAATGCCGGTTAGCTTTTCCAGCAACTGAGCAGATACTAAACCAGGACACATCAACCCACCGTGAGAGCATCTTTGTAACCCGTCAGCTGTGTTTTGTGTTGTACGTTTAACGTGAAACTGAACACGAGAACTTTAGGATTTCATGAGCTGTATTAGGATAAGATTTATAAACCTCAATTGTAATGTTCAGAATCTAAGGTAGAACCATAAAAGAATTCTCTTAATATGGTAGATCATATGTACATTCATAGTTTAACAGCACTGAGCTCTAACCTGCTTCATGCTGAGAGCTATTGTTTTCCTTCTCAATCTCCTCCAGCACCTCCGTCAGGGCCCCCCACTTTGGGCTCTTCTCCAGCACCAGTTCTCGCTTCACCTCTGAAACACACACACACACACACACACACACACACACACACACACACACACACACACACACACACACACAAAGAGCCTTTAGTCATTTCAACACAAGCAGTGGATATCTACTCTGACCAATGAGCAGATCTCTGATAACGTCTTCTTCAGTTACCCGAGGCAGAGGATGACTTCTGTTTTTCTGCCTCTGCTCCTACTCTGAGTTTCTTTTTGCTCTCAGGAATCCTGTACACTCTGCCTCTGGAATTCACAAACATGGAGGTACTTGAGTCCAAGAAAAGCCAACCTGATGGATCAAATCAAACACAAACAAAGAAGATTAATTACAATTATTCAAACAGATTTTTTTTTTTTTTTTTTTTTACAGAGTGTTGCTCCAATCAGAAATCGGAAACAGCAAAGTGCATTTAGTTCACCTGAATTGGAGCCAAAGATCTTTTGGCTGGAGCGCAGCGACTCGAGCAGATTGAGAAAGGTGACGCAGTCGTACTGGGTGAGGTAGAGTAGGAGCACCCTGAGCACCTTGAGGTCCTGAACCAGGGCCTTTGTTTTTGCTCCTAACTGATGCCACAGCGGGTCCAGGTAGTGACGGATAGTCTGGATGGGAGGAAAGAAAAACAAATCCTTGAAAGGAAATCACTTACACCAGCGGTCCCCAACCGTTTTTGCACCACGGACTAGTTTAATGTCAGACAATATTTTCACGGACCGGCCTGTAAGGTGTGCCGGATAAATACAACAAAGTAAAATGATACGACCAACACAAAAACAAACTGTGGTATTTTGTAAATATAATAATAAACGTGAATCCACTGTGTACTTCTATGTAACTTTTAGTTTTGAAGGCTTCATTGCCTCATTGGAGAACCGATCACCGCATATTATGCAGAGCGGGCTTGGAGCATGGGAATCACCTGTCACTATAAATCCATGTTTTAAGTTGGTCTCCTGGTATTATCTGTTAAATGCAGCTTTCTTTTTCTTAGTGGTCATAGGCTCTTCTTCTGTCTCCTCACTGGGTCTTTTCCCCTTTGCAAAGAAACTTTCCAAAGACTGTTTTTTACTCATTTTGCTAGCTTGTGGGTTTAATATTAGCGTTAATGTATCACATGACCGAGACAAGCATCTTGACACGTGACAGGAGTGAGTCATAGATGGATGTAACGGAGAGAATTCGGTTATTTTTCAAAATAAAACATTGTTCAGACTCGGATAATAAATAAAACGGAAGTTATTCATTCTTTCTGTGCAGCCCGGTACCAAACGATCCACGGACCGGTACCGGTGCTGTGCAGACCGAGCAGTTCCCTACTTCTGAGGAGTAAACACCGAAACAGTCGCGGCTGTCGGCAGGCGGCAGCACGCAGTGATAGGAAGGGAGAGAAAATAGCGCCAAGTGATGTGAGGTCTGACTTTTTCCTGGAGAATGATTTTGTGATGCAAATGTATTACTCTTTTGAACGCATACTGTTTTGAGAAGCAAAACGCTTTATTTTTGTAGCCCCAGCCAACTAGCCGGACTACCTTCGTCAACGCCAAAACGAGGCTGGAACTCGGCTAACAGGACGCAGCAGGGGTAAGTCAAATTTAATAAATGATATTGCTAATCTGGGATGTCATACAGCTTCATGTCAAAAGAGGCGAACTATCCCTTCATATCACAGCGTGCTGCCACCTGCCGACAGCCGCACCTGTTACGGTGTTTACTGCTTGGAAGCAGGGGACTGCTCGGTCTGCACTTCAGTCTGCACGGTTTACATAACTCGTAGTGATACGAAGGTAGAGAGAAATAGTGCCAAGTGATTGTGAGGTCTGACTTTTTCTGTTGAACGATTTTGTGATGCAAATGTATTACTCTTTTGAATGCATATTGTTTTGAGAAGCATAACGCTTTTATTTTTGTGGCCCCAGCCAACTAGCCGGACTACCTTTGTCAACACCAAAACGAGGCTGGAACTCTGCTCACAGGACGCAGCAGGGGGTAAGTCAAATTTAATAAATTATATTGCTAATATGGGATGTCATACAGCTTCATGTCAAAAGAGGCGAACTATCCCTTTAAGAACTCCAGAGTGTTTGCAAAAGGAGATTAATGAGTCTATTTGATGGTTAGACCTTTTCAAATGCATTTCCAAGAGTGTTCTCCAGTGACAGATCCTCAGCCTCCAGGGTAGGGTTGTAGCGTTTCAGCTCCTTCAGACAGGCGCTCATAATGTCCATGATGGAGCTCTGGATGGCCCGCATGGCTGGGGTTAGAGACACATGCAACTCCACCACTTCCGGCTTGTGCCTGTCCAGCGCTGCGTTCACTGACGCTTGGAACCTGTTGAATGAGGCCCGCAGAGAGAAAAAGTGAGAAGAGATGAGGGAAACTTGGACTTGTTATATTATCAATACAATACAACATGTAATTATTTTACCTGGGCCACAGGTATAGCTTCTTTACAAACAAGTTTCTCATGACACGCTCCACTTGGCAGAAGCCAGTGGAGAAAGCTGTGGCCTTGTCAGTGAAGGCCTTGATGAAGCCGGTCTTGTTCTTCTGCCTGAACAGACGGAGGATGAAGGCCTCCTGGCACGACTCAATGATTTTATGGGCTCGATACACCAGAATCCCTAAGCAAAGAGGATTATAAAGACGGAAAGAAATGGTAGTCTACAGCCGTAGTAACGCAATGAAGAGTCCACTAGTAATTATCACAGAGCCCCTAAAGTTGAAACTACCACAACTATGGTTGATCCTTTATTACGTGCCAAAAAAGCAGACTGACACTGAGGGTCATGTGAATTTCATCAATTTTACTGACAATTCACAATTGTTCATGTGAAAAAGAAAGTACAACCTCTAAGGGTTAGGGTTAGTACCCTAGGGTTAGGGTTAACCTAACCCTAACCCTAACCCAACCTTCAATCCCATGCATTAGAATACATCAGGAGATCATCAATAAAAATCCTCTGGTCTTTACTGGGTCTTGAAATTAGGCTAATACAACCTCAGATGAACAACAACCTGTAGCATATTACACTTTCATTAGTAATTTAACGAAAATTAAGACAAAACGCAGAGGTGGTTTGTGAAAAACTAAGTGCACCCCATGATTCGGCAGCTTTAAGAACCACCTTTAGTAGCAGTGACTTAAAGGGGCACTAGGTAGCATTTTCACTTAAAATTATAGCCTTCAGGAGTTTACCAAAGGTTAAACAAGTCAATAGTAAGCGAATGAAGCCTGTCTCGCTCCCAGCAGGGGTCTGTATGCTGAAAATCCCATATGTAACTTCAGCAGGAGCGACCCGCTTCTGAAGTGTCGTGATGCGCGAGAAGAGTCGTTTGTGTTTACAGCACTTAGCTAGGTACTGTATGCTAGCTGTAGTAGTAGGCTATGTGTTCGCTTGCGTTGAAGAGCCAACACCAAGCGTTTCATATTCTGCCTTTCACAGACTGAATATGAAACGTTCGATGTTGGCACTTCCCATCTTTGTGAAATTTCTCCAAGCGTGATCTTGTTCATCTACCATAGTGATCTGCGTTTTACATCGTAAAGAGTCAGGTGATGATGGTGCTCTAATTCCTCCTGAGTTCGAGACGTAGCCTAGCTTCAGAAATACACGGACTGACCTGATTAGAATAAGAATAGCGTTTTGATCCGAACAAGAATTGTTATCTACAAATGAAAATTGATTAATTTGTGATTGTAATCGGAATAGTGTAGAGCTAGTCTGCGTTTATTGCGGCGTGTATGTTGGTAGTGCCTGCGCACATCTCTGTCTAAGATGTAACTTTTGTAAGTGTCTGCTAATACAAAGGAATCACTCCACGAATACACCATGATGAGGGAAGAATCCCATTCAAGATCAGTACCAGTCCATCCATACATCCATTATCTGCCGCTTGTCCGGGGATCGGGTCGCGGGGGCAGCAGCCTGAGCAGAGAAACCCAGACGAGCTGTCCCCGGCCACTTCCTCCAGCAACAGTATTATAGCATATTATCTTGAGTTCTCTCTTCAGAAAATCTCTGATTATAGTATCTTACGTGGGCAGTTTACACTTGTGAATCAGATGACCTAACTGCACTGACTAAATAACACAATGGCAGCATTCGCCACGATGTTTAGTTAGTGGGTGTGTACAGGTGGGCATTTTTACGACAGTGTAGAATTTCAGTTTGACCAATAGAGATCGCTATACTGCCGCTAAACTACCTTGTATCCCTTTAAAGGAGAAGTTCGTTTTTTTTTTTTAAACCTGGACCTTATTTCTGGCATAAAATGCGTTCATCTACTCACCGATAACATTTTGGTGAAAATCTGTGTCCTTCGAAAGATATTCAGATCACTTGAGATCCGCGTATATCCATATAACGGGAGAGAACAGGGCAGAGACAATACAGCCTCTAAATAAGGCATTATCTGTCTTTATTTCACAAACTCCTTTATTTCACCGATACTTTAAGACGAATGAATGAATGAACTGCCGTGTTGTTGTTATTAGGGGCTTATCGGGGGCTTTCTACACACAATGACTTGGATGACATCATCGACGGGCCGCTGCAGCACAGCTCATTCACTCCGTGCTCTGTGACTGTCGGCTATCTTCACACAGAGTTTGCTACTGCTAGTTTTGTGCAACATGGCAGGATATTTATCAGATTTTGATGATATGGACAAGGACGTTGAGTACGATGGACGTCCTTACTGGAGTCATCCCACTACACACGTGTCTAGAAAGCCCCCGTAAGCCCCCCAAAATCCCCGGATAACAACAACACGGCAGCTATGAACTAATGGTGCAATAGTACGTGTTCATTCATTCATTTGTCTTAGAGTATCTGTGAAATAAAGACAGATAATGCCTTATTTAGAGGCTGTATTGTCTATGCCCTGTTCTCTCCCGTTATATGAATATACGCGGATCTTGAGTGATCTAAATAGCGTCCGAAGGAGGCCGACTTTCACCAAACTGTTATTGGTGAGTAAATGAACGTATTTTATGCCAGAAATAAGGTCCAGGTTTTTAAAAAAAAACAAAAAACGAACTTCCCCTTTAAGGTCATTGTTTTCCATACAAGTTTATCTTATGTGGAGGAATTCTGGCAGACTCTTCTATACAACGACGCGCGGATCTTTTGAAGTCCAACCCCAGCGTTTAAATGAGGCCGAGGTCTGGACTTTGACGGGACCGTTCTAACACCTCGATTCTTTTCTTTCTCAGACATTCTCTTGCAGATTTGCTGCTGTGCTTGGGATCATTGTCCGTTTGCGTTACGCAATTCTGTAGCTGTCTCACAGATGGCCTCACATTGGACTCTAGAATACTAGAGGTCCAGGTCCCGTAACTGCAAAGCAAACACAAATCATCAGCCCTCCACCACCTTGCTTGGTAGCTTGGTTATCCCCAAACATGTTGCTCTCATCTCTCCTGAGGACATTATTCCAGAGGTCTTGTGGTTTGCTCAACCACAAGGCAACTTTTGTAGAGAAAAGCGGCTTTCTCCTGCAACTCTTCCAAACAAGCCACACTAACTGTACCATCATTAAATCTAAGAATGAACACGCTAATTAAGACTGTAGAATCTGAGAAGGAACTTTTAGTTTACATTTTGGTTTAGCTTACTTTTGTTACTCTGCTCAGTAAAAAAAACGCCAAAAGTGTATTATGCCATGTGGCATTCAGCGGAGGTTGTATTTACCTAATCTTTAACCCTTTTAAGCCCAGGATGATCTATTATTATGTCCTAACACGTAAGACATTAGAGTTGAAAAAGGGTATGCTCTTCATACAAACTGTATGATAAGTACTGCTATTATTAGAGGAAACCAATACACGTACATTACCAAAAAGTCACAAAACATATGAATTAATAAAGGTTTCAATCATGAACTGAACAAGAATGTTCATCAGTGTCTGACCTGATACAAGATGAGCGGGGATGCGGTCAGTGAGGAAGTCCACCACCAATATTCTGCTGGTGACGAACAGCACCCCTCCCTCGGTGTAAACATTGTAACGCTCCGCACTCTGGACATCGCTGGTCACCGTCCTGGGCAGGTGGGTCACACCCTCCACCCGCAGCTGCTCTGTGAAATACTCCTGAAAGGGAAGGGTGGGAAAGCCACCTTTTCGTAATGCTGATAGACAGAGGTGATGCGAGATAAGTTCTAAATATACTTTTTCTTTGAAAAACGGGAATGGCAAGTGACTGCAATTAATGTGTAGTTACTATCTAAAACGTGATGGTTTTCTTACATTTGCCAGCAAAGGCATGAGAAACATTAACCACAGAGACAATATCTGATATTATAATTGTGATTATTATAACTGCTTTATATGCCAGTAACACGACATTACTGGCTTGGTATGGGGTCATTTTTCAGTCTCTTTTTGTCTCTGCACAAACGCGCCATTCTTTCATTTACAATAACATTAGCAACAGGTCCATTAGCCACCTTGCTAGCACAAATCACCTAGCAGCGAGCGTTATGAGGCGTTCATTTGCGACGTGTAGCTAGCTAAGCTAACATATCCTCACCTGCTCAGGTGTGGTTGTGTTGAGCAGAAGGACCAGGCTGCCCTCCTCAGAGTAAACCCGCATGAATTGCAGCAGGATGCGGTCTATCCCCATCCCCTCAGCCACCACAAGCAACCCGTCACAGCCGAAAAGACTCAGGAACATCTCGGTCTCAAACTCCAGCAGCGGCCCCGCCATGTTGTAAACTATCAAATCCGTCCTTAAGATGCTGTCGCGACCAAACCGTCTGTCACTGCCAGTGCTTTTTGTCAGCTAAAAGTGACATAAGTCACTCTTGACAGCCACTACTGCAGCAGCTCACTCCTGTAAGATTGTTTTGAAACTGCACACATCCTGTGACGACAAAAGCCGACGTGGTGGTGAACGTGGTGGTAACGTTCAAGACAAAGAGCGCCACCAAGTGACAGGGAGGATTATGGAATGTGTCATTCTTAAAGTTTCTTTATTCCTGAAGGAACAGAAAAAAAAAACAATGGTTAACTGATGGTTTATCTTAACGTTTACCTTCAAAAATGGAGGCAAGCTATTGAATAGGCAACTTTAAAGCCTCTGAGGTTGAAATGAACTTGTGAACTCAGCAGATATAGAAAACAGTTAGCTTAGCCAGAATCAGAACATTTTCTTTTCTTATCAAACTGATAGCATTACCTTAACTAGACACGTACCTAAATCCCTCCGTTTCAACATTTAATGCGTTGTTCTTTTACATTTTACTCAGCATTCTAACTTTTTGTTTTTAAAAAACAGTTTCATGACATACCGACAGAACACCAATAGGTGTTTTTGCTGCAAGATCTATGTGCTATTAGGTAGCTTGTTCATGTAATCCACCAACACAGCCAGCACTATAATGTGTTTTCATAACAATACCTGCCAAATGTGCTTTGGAAATCTCTTTTGTGTCAGCCCACATTACTCTGCCACAAGAGAGGAGGCTGAGGGGACCAGAGTGGGTCTATGCCAGTGAATGACAGTACAGGAGCAGGATGATGCTGAGCCCACCAGCACTTCCAACACAACAACACTCGCACTCAGACGGCCGCAGAGCCTGTGACTCATCATAGCTGTGAGACGTCAGGCTTCAATTAGATGTTTATATCAGTTTTTTTTTCTTCCCTTCACTGCAATGTGCTTACTTTGTACCACATTATGGAAAACAAAACATAAGCCCGTTTAACGAGCCTCCCTTTGTTCCTTCCTTACTTCTGACTCTGTCCTGTGCTACAAAGTTAGCTCTACAGTGCTTACCCTTGAGACGACACAGGAAACTCGGCGTGGATGTGTGTTCACACTATGCCAACTAAATCTGTCAGGAAACTTGATTTATTTTAAATATCCTGAATTTGAATAAATGAGGGATGACAGGCTGTTGCAGATACTGACTGAGCGTTAATTGAAACTCATTTTTCAGTTACAAATGAAATTCGTTTGGATTTTTTTATTTTTTTCTAGCCGAACATGCCAAGTTTTCTTCACTCCACTCCACTGTATACCAAAGTGTCGTAGAGTCCAACGTGAGGCCATCTATCTGACAGCTAAAGCTAGGCAGAGACAGGGTCATCCAACAGTACAATGATCTCAAGCACAGAAGCGAATCTGCAACAGAATGGCTGAAGAAGAAAAGAATCGAGGTGTTGTGCAATGGTCCGGTGGTCAAAGTCCAGACCTCGACCTGATTCAAATGCTGTTGTGGGGACCTTAAGAAATCTTATCATAAACAAATACATGCAAACCTCAATGAACTGAAGCAAAGTTGTAGAGAAGCGTTGGCCAATATTCCACCACAACGATCTGAGAGACCGATAACGTCATATAAAAAACAATCACTTCAAGTTTCTGCTGCTAAAAGGGTTCTACAAGCTACTGAATCATGGCATGAACTTTTTTTTTACTTCTTCATTTCGGCCCAATTTTGTTGATAACACAGTGTCATTTGTTATGTATGGGAGATACGTCTAAAGGTTGTGGAGAATAACAGAGCTAAGGTCCCCTGGGGCTTTCGGATCCACATACATAAACCGGTAAGGCAACCGGATATTGTGGTGGTCGACAAACTCCAGAGAAAGTGACAGATTTAGCAGTCCCAAATTACAACAAATTCAAGAAGAAGGAACATGAGAAGCTTGAAAAATACCTCGGGCCGAAGGAGGAAGCAGAAAAGATGCGGAGCTCTTCTTTTGAAGTAGTATAATGAGATAGCTAGGGTCAGTCACAACCTACAGTGGATGGTGGTCAGCGTCAAAGCTGCTGGTTCATAGAGTGCACAGCTGTTCATCAAATAGGTCACAAATTTAAATAATTTGAATTTTCTGGCTCTGCGTCAGCTATAAAACAGGAGACAGGAGAACAGGCAGGATTTGAGTCTACCCATTTCAAAGAACAAAAGGTCATAGCTAGAGAGGATCAATAAGAAGTGAGAAATGAATATTAAAAGGGGCTACGCAGCACATCACAAGTTGGACTTGTAAATGGAGACCGAGCATCACAGAAACCAGAAGGCCCAGATGATGGAGAAAATGGAGGCACAGAAAGCCCAAAGCACACTAGGACTCTCGATAAGGCTCCATAAAACGTTTGGGCAACTGCAGCAGAGGAACAAGCTGCAGCGTGTTCTGCACAAGAAGAAGAAAGTCTTAATGTACAGATTCTGGATGGAAGGTGTCACAGACCTGAAGGCACGGGTCAACAAATTTGAAGAGTAGCTTAAAACGCTGATGAGGATCCTGTCAAAACAGCCACAGGGTGGACGGACTGACTCAAGAGATGTCAGAGTACCTGCTCGTACATTCAGGCTGAAAAAGTGAAGGAAGACATTTTTGTTAAAATGTTTTTAACACCATTGTAAAAAAAAAAAAAAGAATGTTAATAATGTGCATTTTCCATACCACTCTAATGTCTTCTGATTTGGGTTTATCCAGTGAGAAAATAGCTGTTGGGTACACACTGGTCATTGTGTTCACATCGTGAGAAAACATTGATTTAGTGTAGATCCTGTTACATTTTGAATTGGTACTGTGCAGAAGTGTTACTGTATGTTTACAGTAACCTTGCAAGGCAAGGCAAGGCAATTTTATTTGTAGAGCAAAATTCGTACACAAGGCAATTCAAAGTGCTTTACAGCTACATAAAATCACAAGAAGGCAATAAAATCATTCCAAACAAACATAAAAAATAATCATTAATTCATTCATTTCAAAGTGAAGAGTGCAGATAAAATACTTTCAGGTGTCATATACACAGCTAAATAGAACTGTTTTCAGCCTGGATTTAAACATAGTCAGAGTTGAGGCCTGTCTCACATCTTCTGGAAGACTATTCCAGACTTTAGGAGCATAAAACTGAAACGCAGCCTCACCTTGTTTAGTCCTGACTCTGGGCACCAGCAGGAGACCCCTCCCTGAGGTTCTCAGAGCCCGAGTTGGTTCATATGGCTTTAACATGTCAGAGATGTACTTTGGCACTTGACCATGAAGAGACTTGTACCCGAGCAGAGCTGTTTTAAAGTCTATTCTCTGAGCGACAGGAAGCCAGTGCAGAGACCTGAGCACTGGACTAATATGGTCGTATTTCCTGGTTCTAGTCAGGACTCGAGCAGCAGCGTTCTGGCAGAGATGGGGACTCAAGTCACTGTGACTTGGATTCAAGTCAACTCGAGTTGCTGTTTTGATGACTTGTGAGTTGACTTGACAAAAAATAAAAGACTTGAGACTCGACTCGGAAGTTGAAGATTCGGCACTTGACTTGACTTGAGACACGATGACTTGGGTGTTAAGCATCTAGCACAACTTCCAACTTTGTTCGTCATCCATCCATCCATCCATTATCTATACCGCTGAATCCGTCGATCGGGTCGCGGGTGGGCTGGAGCCTATCCCAGCAGTCAATGGGCGAGAGGCGGGGTACACCCTGGACAGGCCGCCAGTCCATCGCAGGGCCACACAGAGACATACGAGACAAACAACCATGCACGCTCACTCCTAAGGACAATTTAGAGATGCCAATCAACCTAACATGCATGATTTTTTTGGACAGTGGGAGGAAGCCGGAGAACCCGGAGAGAACCCACGTATACACGGGGAGAACATGCAAACTCCACACAGAAAGGCCCCAGCTGGGTGTTGAACCTGGAACCTTCTTGCTGTGAGGCGACGGTGCTAACCACCACACCACCGTGCAGCCCACTTTGTTCGTCATTTGAAGATCCATTCTGACCAGTAAGTGCTTGTCAAATTAGCTAATATTATCCTGTTAGCCTAGTCTTTAGTTGGCTAACGTTAGCTTGATATGATACGGGGTGGACAGGTTGGACACATTGGCCAATGATGTTTACTGACAGTTACTTATATTACTTATATACAGTCTTTTCACTTTATTAAGATCAGATTCTGCAGGTAAAATTGCAATAATAAGGTGACTTGACTTTGAGTTGACTTGACCTAATACAGGACTTGACTTGACTTGCCCAAGAAAAAATTACTTTGGACTTACTTGAGACTTGCACATGTGTGACTTGGTCCCATCTCTGCATTCTGGATGTACTGCAGCTGTCTTACAGCCCGTTTAGAGAGCCCAGTGAGCAGGCCGTTACAGTAGTCTAACCTGCTGGAGACAAACGCATGGATTAGTCTTTCTAAGTCTGGTTTAGACACTAAACACATAAAAGGACCAGTTACAGTCGCTACAGGCTGGGCTCCATGTAACACGTCAGGCTACGTGGAAAAAACGTGACACGGATACAGCACGGAGCACACGGCTCTGGAGCAACCTGATTGTGATGTAGAAATCACGGTTGTCTGCGTGTCTACCAGTAGTCCATAGTTTGAAAATTCTTACAAACTTCAGGATGAAATAATGATGAGGAAACAAAAGTTAGAAGGGAGATGCAAGTCTTCAGCCATCATCGAATATGATGCTGAAGGTAGCAGGAAGGGCCTATGCCACCTCACCTTGGCAGAGTGAAGCTAACAGGAAGGTTTTACCTTTGCTTTGAACAGACACCGGATGCTTGCTATGAGTGTGGTGGAAGGTGAGTGAAACCCAGAATGAAAAATAATGTGACTTTTACTTGTCATGAAAGGGTTGTAAGTAAATTTGAGAGCCACTCAAAGCCTTGTGATATTGCGCTTGAGCTTGAAAATGATTTATTTTGCAGTTGTTTTATTTCGCTGATCACAAAGGTTGAAGCTATTCTGCATACCAGTGATAATTTGATCAGTTTTAACAGCTGAAGCTCAATAAAAAGGTCGGACACAGAATCGGTTTGGTCAGTAAATTAGAATCTTACATTTCAAGTGTCCGGCGGCACTACTGGCCGCACCTCGTTGATGAAATGGAACACAAACGAGAAGTGAGTGCACATATGTTCAGGATTAAAAATAATGCATTTCCCCGAATAAGCCTATAGGGAGCAGTGGAGCACTTTGTTTTCCAAACGGATGCATCTTACAAGTCTGCCTCTGGGTTGATCGATGTGTTAGAACGCTTATGTTCGTCCAGCCTCTTTTTGGACACGATCAGCAGCTTAACACCAAGATGAAAACGTGAAACAGGCAGAAACGGCGACATGAAACCATGAGGGCATTGAGGGGAGGATGAATGCAACACAACTGATTCAGCTATTCTTACAGTTTTGAAGGACATAGAAGTGGTGCAAATGATAAATAAATGTACTTGTCTCCAATAATGGAAGATCGGGTCATGTAAAAGATTTCAGTGAAAAATAGGTATGTGCTCCTCTTTGCACCAAGACGAGTCAAATCGCACATTTGGCAGCTAATGCGCGTCCTGATATCGCGGTCGGTGCAGCAGTACTGTAAATGAGAGGGGAACAGCTTGAAATTGATGGCAGCCTGGAGGATAAAATAAGACGAGATATTTAACACTGCCTGCTTGACTGCAGTGTAGGAGGGGAGAGAGAGACACCGACAAAGAGAAGAGAAAACGGTTAAAGGCCTCATGCATCCCTCCAGCCCTCATTAGGAAAAGAGGAGCAGCAGGGTTTTGTTGTGTGTAGATGGAAGGCTAAAGCTGAGGGCCAACTCGGCTCTGAGGGCCAAACTCAATGCCTCCAAAGGCTGAGACACGTTTTCTATCTCTGGCGAATATAGGGGCTTTAAATCAACTATTAGTGTGTAGAGTTCCTAGGCAACTAATTTACAAAAAATATCTAGCCACATAAATCCTTTTTGAGATCTCTGCTGAATTGCAAGGCAGTGAAGTAATGAACTGCTGTCCTGCAAAAAAATATCATAGCCGTATACAATTTGTCGACATCTTTTTGTGCCATGGTTTAAGTATTTTCTCGAGACTGGCAGCAAGTTTAGGTGCTGATTTTTAATTCATCCTCAACCCCAAAAGGTTCAGCTATAGCTCACTCATAAACACTACAACCCATACCAGCACCCCCCTTCCTAAATGTTGCTGGTCCCTGGTAGCCTAGAAATCTAGACGCCCCTAGCGACCGCAAATTGGTCTGGCTTGCTAGGCTAGGTCCCTGGCTCTCTGAGGATCTTTTAATGATCCATCGCGGGCTGTCCGTCTTCCTCGTCCTTCTTCCTTCTTCCGTTCATAAAATCATTAAAAGTCTCGCTTTTGGTATTTCTTGGCCCGATGTGGACACTTACATTTTTCATTTTCATTCAGAATGTTGACTGTTCTCAGCTAAATAATTGATCGTCAGGTGGTCCCTCCCTTCTAAGTACTTGAGCTTTCTAAAAAGAGCGGTAATTTCTTTCTGAAAGAAACCTTTAGGATTTTCTTTTTGAAATATTAACAGTGTCAGTTAAATATCTTGTTTGCCCCATTTCACCTGAGTTGAGAAAGCTTTTTTTTTTTTGATAATTACTCACAACCTAATAGAAAGTGTCAGTCTTTTTTGGCCGATCTGCCTCATTATTTAAAATACACGTCACCTTTAGAATTATTAAATTCAAAGTATTCACATTGATATGGTTTAGAGTTGTGCACAGAAACAAAGTCAGAATATTCGCCCCACAGGCGAATAACAAAATAACTCAACCTCTCATTTTGCTTTATGCTAATCCCTGCTACTCATATTGACATCCAATTGGCTATTAAGCCAAAATCCTTTTTTCTGAAGAGGGAAGTTCATCTAAAGCCTTAAATTTTTCAAAGTGTAGTTACTTTACGAGGGAGTGGGTGCTAGATTTTCTACTGCTAGCAAGCTAGTGGAGTTAGCGTTAGCAGCTTGTAAAGTGAAGCTGCATACGGACATGGAGAAGTTTGTTTTACAGATGTTCCTAAACCTGAACCTGACTTTTTTTAGAGTGAGGGTGTGGGGGGATAAAACTCTCCCAAAGCTGTAGCTGAAAATAAGAAATGCAAAACTAAATTGAAACAAAAGTAATGACAAACTGCCTATGCTTTATACCTCCACCACCGCTTCAACCTTCAAATTTGGACTTAATCACTAGACTTTATCACTTGTATCCATCCTGACCCAGTTTGCTGCTTCTACTTTTTGAGCTAAATGAGCTTACTACCCTATACTTCTCAACAACAGGGCATGAAAAAGTATGTTTGTTTAAGGGATCTTCTTTTAATCTCTCCCAATGAGACCAACTTGAAAATGAATAACTCCTAATGCTGATCTGGTTTTGGATGTAGATATGTTTTCATTCATTTTATTCAGCCTTGTGAACATTATGTAACATCACATTGCTCTTCGTAACAGTCAAGCAATATGTTCAATTTTCAAAAGATATCATATATACATGCTGCAAGTTTGAGGGCAAAAACTCACAGTCCGCACATTAGGGTGAACCAACCAATTCAGGGTCAAACTCTGACAAGGATGAGTCATGAATTTAGAAAATATTGCGAGTTGAAATGCTTTTCAGTGGAAATAAAACTAGAGAAGGCTGCTGCAGTCACAACATAGGTAACATTTGTGGTTTTCATGACCATTGTTCACGAGAGCACCTTAGCGAAATGTGATTAAAGATTAAGGTGCTCTTAAATACTCAAGTGGCAGCTGCACTCTCTCTAATTGGCATTATTACGGGACAGCTTTGGTGCACTGAGATGCAGATGAGGTAGAGGAGCATTTTGGCACTCAGAGTAGGGTCAAGCAGCATCAATCAAGCAGCCTCAGCAATGCTCAACCATAGTGACCCGCACACAAGCAATTTCTTTGTTTTAATGTAACTGTGGGAGCTGATTACCAAAAGCAACAAGACTTTTCCAGGTCTGCAATTTGCATATATTATCAGTGACAAAACCAGGGAGTAGATGTAAAGTAGAAAAGAGAAAGCACTCTCTCATGATCAAGCACAGCATGCAAGAAACTTTCCACTTTCCAATTATACAAGCAAAAATGTGGCTCGTATAAGAGGCAGGTGGAAGGCTCGCTACCCATCACGTCCACTTTAGCAAATCTCTGTGACCGTCGATGCTGATAAAGAGGGAAGGAAAATGATGAGGAATAGAAATGCGTTAGGGAGCGGGCTAAAAACAGAAACTGCAACAACAAGAAGTGAAAGAGTGACAAAGAGATTTTTCCGGCTTGTAATGTCGGGAAAGCTGGTGAAACTGCTGGCTTCGTCAAAATGGCAAATTAGATTTTTTTTTTTTTTGACATCTGACAGCCCTGATGTTTGGATGGTGTCAGCCAGTGGCTGGAAAGATATGCTGGGCTGGAACGGCTTTAAGTTATTCACTCGAGGGTGCTTTTAAGTTCTCAGGAACCATCAACATGTAACACAGTCCTGCTGATGCGTGATCTGCAAATTCTTTGTCCATGGAGTTTTTTTTTTTTTTTTTGCCCCAGCACAGATTGCAGCAGCGAGTTTTTCCAATTGATGTTGCAGACACAGATTTCCTCAGTCCATAAACCAATACACTGTAATCGTGACGAGCCCGAGGCCCGTTATCGACCTGATATCCACAATGCTGCACCGCCTGGAATAAAAGATAGAGGGGGGCAAGGAGGTAAAAGAGACAACCAAGTAAGTGAAGCAGAGATCAGTGCAGTTGATAACTAATAACAACATCCTGGGGAGGAAAACCTTCAAACTCAGTGGACAGTACAGCTGAGGTGTGGAGGTCAACAGCACTCATGTTGTGTTTAAAACTTTTGAACAAAGACCTTGTAGACCTTGGTCACTAATGAAATTGTCACGATGCAGTTGTTGAACACCTACTATACTATACTGACAGAGCTCAAATGTTTCTTGTTATTTTGCGGAAACTCTGTAAGTTATTATTTTCTTTTGGCTTTTAAAAAGATTTGAAGTGCTTGTATCCGTTTTGTGTCTTGACACACATCGAGGAAAGTGAAAGAATGGGTGGTTTTGTTTTAGTTTTTTTTTAGACAGACGTTATTAAAAAGACTTGGGGGAGGAAATACCAAAGTGTATTCATGCATAAACAAATGCACAAATTAATCTAAAAAATGACAACAACGGAAAAATGTGTTATGGAAAATTAAGATTAAACATCGAAATAAAAATGTTTAGGGAATAAGTGGAGTGGAAACGATTTAGTATCATTTTAATTGGATTTATTGGCATATGAATTGATTTATAAACCTATTTCTATATTTTTGTGTTCATTTTTAGCATTGTTTATTTTGGCAGTGTCAATCCTCCGTACTGTAAAAGTCTTGCTGAACTGTTTGAATTCACTAAATGCCGAAAAAATGGAATGTCAGTGCTTCTTATTCTCTAAAATCTTATTTAACATAATGCATCGGATCATGCATTATTAAAAACGGATGATAATGTCATCCCACAGGTCCTTGTGATGCTCAATTATTTGCCCTCCGACTCAGCTCTTGTTTTCAGCACAGCAGACAAACAAGTCCGCCGCACTGAAGACGGTGCGCCGTCTCTCTCCCGCTCCTTTCTATCCCCACATGTGAACAAGACCCTAAGCTACTTAAACTCCTACAACTGAGGCAGTGGCTCACCCCCAACCTAGAGTGGACAATTCACCTTTTTCCAACTGAGGAGCATGGCTCCAGACTGTTTCTGGGTCAAATGAAAAACCCAGTTACCCCGCCAGGCCCACCAGGCCTCGCCCTGAAGCCTGGCCTGGAGGAGAGGCACGTTAGCGAGCGCCTGGTGGTCGGACCTTTTCCCGTGGGGTCCGGCTGGGCACAGCCTGAAGGAGCTACATAGGACAACCCTTCTGTGGACCCACCACCGGCAGGAGATGCCGTAAGGGGTCCACTTCTTTGTAGATTGGGTGGTATTCACAATGGCCTTTTAAACAGTCTATAGCGCTTAAATGATAATGTTGAGGTTAACATGTTAATGTATGTCAGGGCTCGTGTCATCCCACTGCAAGATGGTCTCTAGTTTAACCTGTAACTGTAATGCTTCACTGTTCTTTTATTTATGAGCAGCAGGTTAACATCAGCATAAACTGCAGAACTGCCGGATAACGCTAATTTGAAATCGGGTCATCAAAGGCTAACTGTTAGACATGCCGTGTGTTCCTTTGGCAAAGCTGTACTTTCAGTGGATAAGCTTGAAGAAAAAAAAAAAAAAAAGGAGCAGTTTTGTGAGACCGCCTCCAACAACATTGGACCTCCTGGCAAAAAAAATAACTTATTGTAATTCCGTTGTGTTAGTATTAGGGCTGGGCAACGATTCAAATTTTTAATCTAATTAATCACATGATTTCCCTGATTAATCACGATTAATCGCATTTGTACACAAAATCCAAAAGTGAATTAAAAAGTAGTGTATAGCTTTTAGCATTTAGTTTTATTTTAAATGTACTGCCCTATGAATGAAAGTGCCATAACATTTGTTGTGCAAACACACTTTTTAACATCAGCATTTTGGGTGCTATTCAAAGGCGAAGGCCTAAAACCCCCCCGACTGCTAAAATGGCCTTTTAAACAGTCTATAGCGCTTAAATGATAATGTTGAGGTTAACGTGTTAATGTATGTCAGGGCTCGTGTCATCCCACTGCAAGATGGTCTCTAGTGTAACCTGTAACTTGACATGAGTACATGCAATTGTAATGCTTCACTGTTCTTTTATTTATGAGCAGCAGGTTAACATCAGCATAAACTGCAGAACTGCGGGATAAGGCTCATTTGAAATCGGGTCATCAAAGGCTAAGTAGATATTGGAGAGTCAAGCATAGCTCTTTGTTGCCATTCCCAAAGGCAATAAGATGCCGTGTCAAAGTTCAGCAAGAGAACAATCCGAAGAATGTCTTGCTGATATTTTGACCTTGACTCCGAAGTGTGAGAAGGAGGACAGCATAAAGTGGAGCTTTAGGAACTATGCACTTGTGACACGAAAGGCCTCTCGTAAACACACGCAAACACAAAGAAATACACTCCTCTCGTGAAAGCCAGATAGCTGTAAAGCGTCTGATGTGTCGAATCAAAGGCAAAGGAAGATTTCAAATATTAACATTTCATCATAATTCTTTTTAATCCAAACACCAATGTAACATTAAGAAATTTAATCTCATTGAGGAAAGGGTGAAAGCCAAGAATATCCTGCTTTGGGAAAGATGACTGGTTTAATAAGTATTGTCGTTGTGATAACCATAAGTGTGTTTGTTTTTTCTGTGTGTACCATACTTTGCCCGTGTAAGCCCGTGCATGTGCGTGTGCTTATGTATTTGAAGTGCACAAGAGGGTAATTGTTTCTGTGTCCCATCTCATATGCGGAGCCACCACCTCACCACCGAATGTTCACTGTCATAAGAAGCATGTTTGATGGGATTTTCCCGTTTTAATCACTCTGCCTCTATATTTGCCGATGGTGGTGGTAATTACAAGGATGGATTTAATTTCAATGTCGACATGTTAAAGGCATGCAGTCACGGTCATAAACACCACAAACGCTAAGAGGGGAATCTGGAGGCACCGTTTTAATGAATCGACCGTGTTTGTTTGTATATACATGAAAATCAGAGCACACCTAGATCTGTTGATGAATGATGTTCAAGCATTTTTCATTCTCAGCTGAGAGGGCCGATATTTTTCCCATCGTATTTCTTGTACAAAAACTGAAGGAAATGAACATCTTGAGAGAAATTTGTACTTGTGAAGACCCTGACAATTACGATGAGGTGGGCAAAGTCTTGGGCGGTTTAACAGTGATTGGTTAGAGGCCACCTTTAAAAAAAAATGAACGACGAGTCAGAGGCGACACAAAGAACAGCAGACTGTCGCTCCCTCAAACATCACAGTTAACAATTTACATGCACAGTTGAGATGGTTAAAGTTCGGCCAGGCCGTCTAATTGGACAGCTGTCCTCAGCACTAGGTGGCAGTATGGCTGTTTTGATCTTGTTGACACTGAGCTTGTAATGGTTGACCTTTTACACCACGGACCAAAACACCATCAAACAATTGAGCTGCCGACATATCGGCAGCATGTCAGACAGCCTCCCAGCTCTGTATATTTTGTAAGGGCTGTACACTTTACTGTTTTTTTTTTTTTTTACAAAAATATGCACTAAATCCCATGTGGTCATTCTCTGTTGTTACATGCTTTTTCTTCTTTTGTTATCAAGATCTTCTGTTGTTTCTGGGTCAAAGCCGGGGACGTGAACTGTAGAGCATGTGCAAAAGTGCCGAGGGGCAGTTGGAATCGAGCAGAGCACAAACATACATGAGTAACTCTGTCCCAAACTGCATTATCTGGGTGTGTAAGTCAAGCTTTGAGAGCTTCGATTTCAAAAAGCTTCTGTCTGACTAACAAGTTTATGTGTATTTCAAAAGTCTGGATTTGGCCTGACTTACACAATGTTCTCCCCCCCTAAGTGTCATGTTAAAATGCAAAAGTAAAATTTGTCTTATTAACTGACACGACAAAGAGTAATCAGCAACCATCCACTGCTGCTGCTGTTTTGGTCTCACACATCCATGGTGGCATTCATAACTTAGGTATTTTGGCGGCGACTGACATTAAAAAGTGTCGTTCACGTCCTGTTTTTGTACCCGCAGTCACTTTTTCCAATTATACTTTCCACAGATGTATGAACTGCGTGCAAAAGAATGACTAAACCTAATGTGGAGCTAGCGTGGAAGGGCATTATACTGTAATACAATTAACGTCTGGCTCAAATAGACTCATTCAGGAGTGTCAGAGTCTCATGAAATATCAAGTGAGTCGCTAGCTTAGGTTGACGAAATAATAAAATCAAAATGTCCCTTGATGTCCAAAATGTCCATCTTAAAACAACAATAATATCTTGAAAAAGTAAGGCCAACATATACATGTCTTTGCTACAAATCTAAGTTCCTACGTGCCGTGAAACATCATTGTTCCCCTCGTGTTCCTGTTAAGTAAGGTTCCAGTTCACTACAGACGATGAGTTGGACTGACTGAGTCAACACATTAATCCTGAGCTTTTCTCCTTTCATCCTTCTTTGAGAAACCGGAGAATATTAATATCTAGAATGATGATGGCCTTTGGCTCGCTCGGTCTTTCAGCGATGCACGGCTTGTCACCACCCGTCAGCTTAGTGTGTTATTAGCCCCCATCTCGGGTGCTAATGTTACCCCACAGTTTATTGCTCGGTGAAATGGCTCCATAAGTGTAGAAACGCACAATAACGGCATGCAGATGGGCCGCCATGCTCTAAAGCAAGCTAAGGGTTGTCAAAGCGAATTACTGACTGACAGACAGGAGAGTCAAAAACGTCTGCCTGACTTCACACCGTGTGATTCTATCTATATGCATTCACAGCACGCACATGTGCTGGGTGTCCAAATGTGTGTTTGTCGTATTTAACTGAGTTAACATGTGAGAGTCTCTGAGAAATAGACATGCTTGTGTGTGTACTTTTGCCTTTTGGGGTTTAGAGACATGTTCACTTCTATTCAGCTGTTACAATCTGCTGCTCCTTCGGGGCCTTATTGATGCCACACAGCAGTGAGGGGAGAGTGTTGTGATGACAGTGGGAAACGGTCGCCATGGCGCACCACAAACTGCTTTGCTGGCTAAAAGAAACTTTAAGTTGGTTAGCAGTAGCCTCCAGGAACTCTGAACCTACAAACTTATGGGAAATGTATCTGGCTCCACTGCTGCTTCAGCATTTTTGAGGGGGGAACGACAATTTTTTTTAAAATGTTGCCACTTCCGACCCTGACTCCTGTGATATTAACTTACATCTTATTGCTCTATAACATGCACTGAAAAAATGCACGGCAATATTTATCCAGTAGCGTTTTTGAAACTTATTGCTCCTATTTTTTAAAACGTTTTTGAGACATTTAATCATGACAGAGCCCACATTCCTGGCATAGACTCCTTTTTTGTCAAAGTTTTATTGTCTCTGATCTTGTTTTATGAAATTGACGGGACAGGTTTGAGATGCAGTTCAGGGCGAGTAGAATGCCTGTTGTCTTCCTATAGAGGTTTTTTTGGACACATCCAGCCACAGGACATGGTGGATGGATTACATATCTAGTCTAGCACCTCAGAATCCCCAATATTCGCTGGCGGTGAAACCATGGACCGAATACAAAAGACTGACTCACGAATTGCTCTCAAAAGTACAATAATGGTCCAAAAATGGTCAAATCTGGCTCTAAATAGACCAAGACGGTTGCGGCCAAACTCTGAACTCCAGTTCACAAACCACTTAGCTACATCAAGGTGCCTATGTGCAGTTTTTATACAGTCTGAGAATAAAACTAAAAACGATCCTGTTTAAAGTGCTGTTAGACATGCTGTGTGTTTCTTTGGGAAATCTATACTTTCAGTGGATAAGCTTGAAAAAAAAAAAAAAAACAAGCTTTGTGAGACCGCCTCCAACAACATTGGACCTCCTGGCAGAAAAAAATAACTTATTGTAATTCCATTGTGTTATTATGAGGGCTGGGCAACGATTAAAATGTTTAATCTAATTAATCACATGATTACCCTGATTAATCTCGATTAATCGCATTTGTACACAAAATCCAAAAATGAATTAAAAAGTAGTGTCTAGCTTTTAGCATTTAGTTTTATTTTAAATGTGCTGCCATATGAATGAAAGTGCCATAACATTTGTTGTGCAAACACACTTTTAACATCAGCATCTTTATGTAGTTTTTATGTAGAAGCCTCGCTCCACTGTCTGTTTCCTTGAATGACTTGCTGCTATCAATTGTGTGTTTTGCCTTTAAGTGATATTTTAGACTGGAACTACTACGGTGAGAAGACAATTCAACTTGGCAGTGTTTACAGATGACTTTGATTCTGTCGACTCCGCCGTCTGGAAGAACTTTAAAATGAAAATGGCCGAGTAAAAATTCCGTACCCTTCTCCATGTTTGGTGGATCCGCCAACTACTTTCTTTTCCAGTTCCGCAGCAGACAGCAACAGACTTTTACAAAATAAAAGCCTGTGAGCGACAGACTTTAACAATAATAAATAAATAATAAAACAGGGGTGGTTTGTGGCGTAGTGAGTTGAGCAGGCGCCCCATGTACAAGAGGCTATAGTCCTCGCTGCAGCTGGTTCGAGTATCGTATTGGAAAGCCCTGTGCTGCATGTTGTTCCCCCTCTCTCTGCCCCTATGCCTTTCCTTTCCATTAAAGGCACAAAAGCCTCCCAAAAAATAATATATATATATTTTTAAATAGAATAAATAAATAAATAAAACCTGCGTTAATACGTGATAAAATATTTATCGGCGTTAAGTAATTAACGAATTAACGCGATAATAACGAGTTAACTCGCACTAGTTAATTATACGAAGCTTCTTGAGATTTAGTGTACCGAGGCGACAGAGGCCAGATGGTGTAATTTTTGTATTCAAATAGGGGTTTAATTGCATAATCGGAAACCACCAGAATTTCAACAGGTCTCTGAAGCTCAGTCTCCTAGCAGCGGTTTCACTGCACCGGCTTGTAGCAATCAAACACTGGCCCTTGGACACAAAATTACTTTTTCGAAACCCCCCCTATATAAGCTTTAACTTAAATATCATTATGCAGGAAAATACTGACACTTTCATCATGACTCTACTAGCTTCCAAGGAGGTGGTCTTCCTGCCAACTCAGCTAAGTTTAATTTATAGCTCTGGAGTTGGGATCCCAAGAATGACGGGAGCTCGTGTGAAATTTGCACATCAGATGGAGAGAAATTGAACAAAATGGTCATAGATGGGTGCAGCATTAGTTTTACAGAGCCAAAATATTTTTAGCACGCCCAACCAAAGCTGGATTTTTTTTTTAGTTGTTCATCTGAAAAAAACACCAGTATTGTTTTTCAGTTAAAAGAATTACACAAGAGTTGTTGTGACCACAAACATAACTGTCAGTGACACACAGACACAGATGAACCACTCCAGCTTCTGTCCGCCTCTCAGCCCCTTCATTCACATCCTTGCGTGCCGGTAACGGCATTCGGCCATTTTTAGCCGGCAGGTGGCTTGCTGTTGTGTTCTGTGTCCAAACAAACTGTTGAAACAATCTTCCCTCTTCACTCGCACTCGAGAGTGGGAGTCCAAGTTGGTGGTGGTGTGAAGAACAGCATTGTGGGTAAATGTCACTGAGAGCCTTCTGCTGCGTATCTGACTAAGTGAACGAAAAAGGGAAAAAAAAAAAAAAAGGAAAAGAAAAGAAATTTGCCAACACATCCACCACTTTGTCTGTTCTGACAACAGACAGAGAAAGGGAACACGGCTGCTGAATAGTGTGACTTATCATTTTAGGCACATACACGCAGCCACTGTGCAACAACACTGTTGTTTTCCTTAATGATCAATGGACCAAACATGAACTCATTTTCCACATAATTGAGTTCTGGCTCATTCCAAAAGGGTCCGTGTGCACTGTACAGTATCTTAGGGCGTGTCACAGAATTATTTAACTGCTGCAGACATATGGCCCACTTCCTGTTTTGTGTCTGTTGTCATACGGGGTAGAAAAGTTTCTTGTCATCTCCCCCGTTTGCGAGTGTTGAGGTGGGCCGTACCACGACGGGAGAAGCTGTCGCTACTTTTGTTCATCATTCTATGAATATCATGTGTAAGGGTTGTTTGGGCTATTTTTCCTGAGTGGGGTTTGTATGAGGTTACTCAGTCCATTATTTGAACCATCGTGAAAAAGGCACAGAACGAAAAAAAGAAAAAGGAGATAGATGTCGTTTTAAATGTACGGTGTGGCATATTTCAAATATTCCTACGCCCCGAGCTTTTTCCGATGAGGAACTGAAGTAGTGAGGCCTCACGGACTGTTGTCGGCAGCTGGCTGAAAGTCTCACAATAATCAGCCCCCAAAAAATGTGTCTGAAATAGGAACAGTTGTCCACACGTCCAATAATTAGTAGCTATAGAAGCTGGAAACAGGCAATGACACTAAGGTAAGACTCAAGTCACATGCTCAGGAGTGAGGTATCTATCCCTCCGGCCACCTCACGCTGCTGATTAACCAGCTTTATAAAAGGAGTTTTATGCAGCCGTAGCAGTGGACCTTTGAATAGGAAACTGACACTAAAGGGGGATATTGACAGCCAAATTGGGATGAGCTGGAAATGAGAAAGTGCTTTTTTTTTCTTCTTCTTCTTTTCTCTCTGATTGAGTCACTTGTATTAAATCCAAAAAGGGATTCAATCAAAGTATTGTACAAAAGACATTTGTGTCTGAACGCAAGTGGAGGACCGATCGACCGTCAGACTAACATCGCCATGGGTGGAACTCCACCGGCTTAAAAGGTTTGATGGGAAAAATGGAGCAGAATTTATATTAATAGCTGTTGTGTCAGCGTCCGGCCACATAACAGCACCTTTTAGAGGTGGAAAAAATGTCAATGTCTCTCTCTCTCAGACACAACAGCAGGCACAAATGTCATTAATGCTGGAACAAAGTTCCTTCCAGCCTTTTTTTTCCCCTCTGGACTGCTTCAAGGGAGACATTTCAGTGGAAAACTTTTTAGTTGAAACCTGATGAGAAAGGGGGTTTTTGGTTAAGATAGGAAAACAATTAGCATTTTCATTTTCTCATCACCTCTGGCCTCCACAACTTGATCATCGCCCAAGTTTCCCGTGTAAATATCTGTATGCACCTTTCTGTCAGCCACGGGTACCCTCACCGGAGGGTGTTTAAACCCTCTTACTTTTTTTTTTTTTTTTTTTTTCGTTTTTGCCTGTTTGCCACCATTGTTAGCCAGCAATGTGTCTCCAAGGCATTCATTCCTGGACAAACAAAGCTGAGACATCTGGGTATGACAGAGATATGGAGAAACATGTTCAATAACAGGAAAAAAAACAGCAGAGATGGTGCATTTACCGAGGGACATTGATCAGTAAAACCGTGTATAGACGAAACATTTCACATAAACTGGTGATAGTGGAAAAAAACAACAAAAAAAAAACCATTTATGTGAAAATCTGAGATGCTATTTGCGGCCTTCAGGCAACAGTCAGGATACATCTGTGACCAGTCAGACTGGATGAAACCAAGCCGAAGATTTAAATAAGGTGAATCATGCAGGTTATTGACCCCCGCTGAATGCTAGAATGATCAAAACATGCTCCAGCTTGGCGAGCAAGTGAGGAGCGCTGATCCCCTGCCAGCTCTCCCAGTCTGTCTCCCTGGCGGCGGGCCCAGAGGGCAGGGCGCAAGAACGGAGGGCCCGGTCGCCGCTTCTCTGCTGCCCAGATGGCTCGTTCTGTCAGCGGGCGCAACGCCATAATGGGTGGCACCCTGACGTCAGGCCACGGTTGGTTACGCCAACTTTCATCTCCCCCCCCCCAAACACCTGTGGACTCCGTGGAGAAATGGAGGGGGTGGTGACACTGGAACCTGGCCAAGTGTGTGTGGATTTCTGTGTTCTTGTGTCTGTGTGTTTCTGTGTGAAAGTTTTACGCTTGTGGCGTGTGGACACAGAATTGTACACAGAAAGCTGAACAGCTGCAGGGATTCTTTTTAGAGCGATTCAGGGATTCTTTTTAGTTTAAGACTGCAAGGTGACTCTTTGAATCAAAGAGAGTCTTTACAGAACTGTCCATTGTTTTGCAGCATCTTTATAAGCGAACAGTTTGAAATTTTCAAATTTCAATTGAATTCAGTTTTATTTATAAAGCACCGAATCCCAACAAACGCCATCTCAAGGCACTTTAAAGATCCAATCCAATTCAAGCATGTGACAATCCTATTCACTGTAACACAATCATCTAATCCAACCTAAAGAGTTAATTTGGATCCAAATGAGTCCAATTCATACAAAGCCAAGAAAAAAAAAGATAATACAAGAAAAAAAGGAAACCAGCTAAAGAAAACTGCATCGAAACTTCAATCTCCCATCCTGAGCACTCGCTGGGTGACGGTGGGAAGAAAAACACTCCCGAAACTTCCGGCAGAACCAGACTCTTTCACGTTTCCATCAGCTGGTACTGTTACAGCACCAGCGCATTAAATCATTCAGGGAATGTCAAATATGTCGCTCCAAACGAAAGAAATGGATAACCAAAAAGAATTGACAAGACATTTCCCGGCACAAACTCCACAAAACACCTCAAGCTCCTTTCTGTCTCCAGCCTCGTTTCCTCCATCAAAGTGATAGCAACCTGTGTTGTCTGGGTTTTTGTCAGAGCTCCGGAGAAAGGAAAGGATGTGTGATCTGTACTACTTGTTCCTCGAAAAACGACCAATGCCCTGGTTTGTTTGTTCCTTATAAATGATTACGCTAAAACTACCAAAACCAAATTTCACGAAACACAAGAGGAACTCAAAGGAACCCCAAAGAAACCTTCTGCCGTGCTTCATGCCCCCCTTTGCTCTGCGTCTGCCTCGCAGGTTTCCTCAGAAACTCATTTTTAGGTTTCCATCAGGAACCCGAAACACTCAGGCGAGCATAAGCTCCTCTTTGTGTCTCTGGCGGTTTACTTTGCTCACTCCTGAAATGTTAACATCCCCCTCGTTCTACAAGTCTGCGCGTGAAGCTCTCACGGGGCGTTCGAAAGCAGATGACCCGAGTGATCCGAGTCCTCCACGTGCACTCAAACGTGTGCTCTTGTTCGAGGAAAAACATCAGTGTTGAGGATTTTAAACCCTGGCTGCCGCTGAAAAAAAAAAATTGGTGTAGAGAGGCTTCTGTCTTTTTTTTTCTTTCTTTCTTTCTTTCTTTCTGTGTGTTTGCGTGTGCAAAGACTCTGGGACACAGCTGCACGTGAGATCGATCAACAGGAACCGGCTTTCATCCATCACACTAGATGAAACTGCAGCAGGAGAGGAGCAGAGAGGCCACGTCGCTGTTCTTATCAAACCATCTTTCGTCGAGCAGAAAGAAATGGAATCTTTTCTTCTTTGTTTGGCTGAAACAAGCTTTCTGAAAATGGTAAATGCGAACTATCACAGATCCTGGAACAGGAAGGGAGACGAAGAAAAGGGTTCTTGTTAAAATGCGATCTGGAAACATCACACGGCCGCTGACTGCTTTCTGCTTTGATTTAAGTGGCCCAGCAAAGCAACGCTTCTTGTAAGAGGGCAATCTCGAATGAGCCTAAAACGGGACATTAGATCAAGCTGTGCTTTCTCCTCACCCCTCCGCTTTCTTTTGGTTAATTGGCAGTATTGTCACACATGACATCGCATCTCCTTTTGATTCCATTTAGATCATGGTGCAATGGTTTCAGACCTTTGATTTTTCATTTGAGTCTGGAAGATGGAGTTCAAGTTCCTCTTTCCCGTCTACTGACAACTGCTAAGCTGCAAGAAAGGAAGCCTTTTGTTAAGAGGCCGATTCAAGTTTCAATCAAAGCTAGTGAGAGAACGTGTGTGTGGACAGAGAACATTCATCACAGTTGCTGAGGAGTGTCTACAGCCTGGTAAACACTGTGCGATCCTCAGCCATCGCAGACGAACGATCAAGTGAGAGAAATGTGGCGATTAGGGATGTTAACCGATGACCGTATGACCGATGGTTGACCGAATCAACGTCGTTCGGTTAGAATTTTTCTGCCGTCGGTTTAAAAAAAAAAAAACTCACTATATCTTTAGAAATATTATGTGAGCATGAGCCATCCCACGATGGAAGAACAACCGCAGCAGAGCTCACGTAGAGTCCTCCTCAGAGGTCCTCTCTTACACCGGTTGCAACTTGTACGCCGTACATGACGGGTCCTGTCTGCGCAGTTAAAAAAAAAAAAAAATCGCCACTATTAACCTAAATAAAGCCAATGTGGCTGCGTGTGGACTACAACATAATAATAATTGTAACACTGTAATGGCAAAAGACACAAGACTAACTTAGCCTACTTGTTGTGATATATTCATCTGTAGCCTACTTAAATAGCATGACGACAGGAACTTATTGCAAAGGATTTTGTGCAGCATCTAGCTACGCCACAGAGGCTGTTGGCATTCGGTAAGTTTTTTTTTGTAACGAAGTCATTGGTTAACCTACTTTCCTGTAACACCGCCAAATGCACCGTTCTCTGTTTGTGACTTTGTAACGTGGGCTTTTAACAGCCCGAGTTCGGTGCCGCGTTTGATTCGTGTTTAAAAAGTACAGTGACTGGAAGGGCGCCGCTGCGCGTAATGTGTGGCTGTGCGTGTCTGCGCAGGCACAGCAATTATTTTTCTACCCAAAACCCTTATTCCTCCACAAGTACGCCTAGAACTAGTGGTCAATGATTGGGGAAAATGTATAATACCAAGGGCACGAACCAACATTAATTGTGTGGTGGGAGCCTAACCAGTCCAGAGAAAGACGCCCGACAGGACACAGATATCATAAATGGCACTTATAGAATTTTCGGTGACCACTTTAATCGACTAATGAGGATCAGTGGTCGGTCAAGACTTTTTTAAAATTTCGACATCCCTAGTGGCGATGCCTTCGATCTTCTCTAAAAATGGAAGTGGGAGGTTCAACGGCCGCCGTTGTCATAGTCACGGGACCAAAAACAGTTCCAATGATCCTCCTGCAGCGTCTGCTGCTACGGCCTCTGTTAACAATCCACCGGCAGTGGGCGCCACTGTGCGGAAACCAAAACAAAGTTACAAATCAAACCCTCCAATCAGAGGGCATATATTTTTGTGGGATTGGACTCCATTGCAGCTCGTTTGCTCACACAGGCCACGATCTCTAACCCGCTTCAAAGAACTTGCGACCTCTAGTGGTCACTGCGTGTGAATTGCAAAGATGCCATCCACGAAGGAAACAGTGGAGTCGTACAAAGAATGCATTTCTGATCTAACCGCGGTCGTTATCGAACCCTAACCATGTTATGTTGTCGCCTCCAGCTGAATGGAATGAAACAAAAGTTTTTTTTAGTAAAAAGCTGCCATTACATTCACTGAATGTAAGTCAGAATTCATTAAAAACTGTTCCGCTGTAGGGTTTGGAAGAGCTCGAGCCTCGATACACTGTGGGGGTAATAAGCAACAGCTTATTAGTGTGGGAAGAATTGCAGGGTTAACCTAAGTGATCTCTCTACCTAGTACCAAACCGGAGTCCTTTGCAAGGCCCGTTCGTTCCTCACAGATCAGAGCCACCCTTTGGCTTATCAGTTTCTGCTGCTTCCGTCAGGCACATCCTGCCAAAACACAGGACAAATACATACAACCATTCTCTCATCCCTGCTGCCATTGCTTTGCTAAATAAGTACCTTTATTTTGTTTTTATTCATCATTGTCCCTTGCTGCTATTTTATTTGTTTTGCTTCGTCTTTGTATGATTGCAAGACTGAATGACTGCTTGCTGCAAACCAAATTACCCCACGGGGATAATAAACACCTTGAACCTTATTCAGTGTTCATCTACAGTGTTTCTAGGATCTGACCTGAGAGAAACAAGCCAATATTTTGCCTCACTTCTGTAAAAGAATTTTTTAAAAAAGAAGCTCGATAAAATGTCTGTGTGTGAAACAGTTAGCAAGGAAAACAAAGTACCACACAAAGCAATTATTTGATAAAATTCAACATTTATTACCAAGAACACAACCAGTCGTCACAGTCGCGGTGCTCGGTGTGGTCAGTCGTCACAATGCGGAGCAAGAACAAGTCAAAGTGTGTGATCTTCCTCAAATTCATAGAGCAAATGTGCTTTAAAGCAAATTCAAACACGCACGCACACACACCCAAGAGATAACAAACGATGTGACTGAGCTCGGCTACCATGAGGATATAAAAATAGATAAGGACACAAGGTTCCTTCCCAGACAGGAAATGAAGGAGATGGACTGAGTTGTCTTTCACACATCACACTCATTATCCATTCCTCACAGACGCCCCACCCCCCTCCTCCCTCCATCAGACGCCGACTTTTTGGAAAAGAGAAAGAATCCGTCAGAGTGAAATGAGGTCAGCGAACGTGTCGCTGGTGGAAAATCACCTACACGGTGCCCACTGGACCGCGGACGGACACGCAGCCCGGGAGAGCGCGCGCTTTCTCTCCGACGCTTGCCGTCTCGCTCTCTCCCTCTTTCTCTCGCGCGCGCAGACACACAGATGTGTTGCTCGAGGGTTGCCATGACAACCCCCTTCCGTTCCCAGTCGGTCAGGACGAGTGCGAGAGTCAGTGTGCGGAAAGTGTAATCGAGTGGAGTCATTTTGGGCTGCACAGAGAAAGTCATTTTGTTGCAGAAATGTTCATCTAAAAAAAAAAAAAAAAAAAAAAAAAAAAAGAAACATTTCAGGAGCGCCCAAATCAGCCTGCAGCTGTTGGACTGTGATGCTGAGGTCGCTTCAGCTCTGACTAAACAGTCAGATGAAGAAGTTCCTCCAGCCAAAGGTGACCGTCGATTTCATGAAAATCTCAAAAAGATATAAAGGAATATGCACTGTGTTTTTCAGGTATTTCAGTATAAAAACAGCAGCAAGAACAAATTAAGGTCCATAAGTGTTACTGGTTGGGGTTCCTTTTAAAGCTCGCTGGCCGGTCACCAAACGGTCATTTTATTCTCATCTTTTTGTGTCGGTGGCTACAAAGTCTGATCAGGTCAGTCAATCAAAAAAAAAAAAAAGAAAAAGAAAAAAGCACACACACAGTATATGACAACAAATAGTTTGCATAGGTTAATCAACAAGGCTTAAGAAACAGCTGTGACAGTTCATTCATTAAAGGACCATTCCAACCTTTTCATAGTTTTGACCTTTCACAGAAGAAGAGCTGAAATGTCTGATCCGTCTGCATATAAAACGTGTAATTTCCTTCATCTTTTGTGTGGTCTTAAAATCAAATAAAAACATTCCTACAGTGAATTTAGCAGCAGAACACCCGCAGCTGCAACATTTATCTGCAGACGCAACCGCGTAACAAAATGGGCCTAAATTATCAATGAGGACTTAGTATTTTAGGGTGGAATCTCTCTTTAATGAAGGGAAAACTACTGAAGTGCTACTTCGGATACAGACATAGTGTGGATTACTTCAAAAACAAACAAAAAAAACACACGTTAAACACATTCTGTGAGTTCTGTGCTGTCCTTTCAGGACAGTGAATCAGATACTACAGCCAGTCCTATGAGAATTGCTCCCAGGAAAACATTCGATCTGTAGGAACTGGATTAAATCCTTAAGATTCTGGAGAGTTTATGAAATGCAGCTGGTGTGCACAGTCGTATCTCTGCTGGTTTACTTCGTTGCTGCTTGGACGTACGGTATGCGCTACTTTGAAGCTGTTGGGTCAGCTGGAGACGCCCAGTTCTGCCTCTGGAGATTTCAGTGTGAAAGATTTGAACATTACACATTCTTGAGTTGACTTAAAACACTAAATCGAAAGAGACTTCAGGGAGGACGGGCTCCGACAATGTAAACAAAATCAAACAGAATCATTTCAGAAAAGTACCCGGCTGTGTCGCTGAAAGTCCAAACTCGACCGGCAACTCAGGCCTGCAGGAGTTTCCGGAGGTCCTCGTCCATGCCTCGCGCTCCGAGCTGCTCCAGGCTGTGGTAGCGATGGATGACGCTGTCGGCGGTCACCACCACAACTCTCACGCCGTGGGTGTCCTCGCCAAGCTGGCAGCCGATGGCCGAGCTCACGACCATGTCCAGGCCCCCGTGGCAGCCGCCGGCGTTTCGATGGTAATGGCCAGAGAAGACAGCTTTCACGCCTGTGACAAGATGCGACAGGGGTTGCAAAATTGAGTACTAAACACAGATAAGCTTGAATCTGCATCTAAAAAGGTGGGCAAACGGGACAGGAGACTGTGAAGAAAGAGAGAGAGGGAGACGGGAAGAAAAGAGCGCAAAAAGAGCAGAGAAGTGAGAAAAAATGAAAGGGCCCGAAGACGAGAAGGAACGGAGGAAGGGAGGAGACCAACGCATGTTTTATTCAGGTGGCCGAGGTCTTCAGTTTGATTTCAATTACAAACAACATCCAAAAGAGAGACGCGTCGGAATGGCAGGGATGACACGTTGTAATCACACATCACACAGGCTTTTACTCAGAATGAGTGGCACAAAACGAGCTGCTTCTCCGGCTCCTACATAGTATTTTTCTGCCGGCGACAAATTTGTTTCCCTGTCAAGGCGGGAACCAATTTGACTTTCAGGCAAGCTGCTGTAGTCTTTTGGCCATTTTTCACTCAAACAAGGGAAATTAACACAAGGTCAGATGAGGATTTAAGGAAACGTCTAGAGTCAGGGATAAGTTTGGGTAAGAGGAAGCTGGTTGGAGTGCTTGAAAATGAGGTCAGAGTAATGTCAAGGTAAAGAGCGAGCATGCGTATACTAATGGGCTCCACCAGTGTAAGTGTGCGTCTGCATGGTTAAATGTACTACTGTGTAGGTGAGGGGGGGTTCTGGAAGGAGTTTGCCGCAGCCTTTTGGCAGCGAACACGAGCTGCTCTAATTTCGAACCGCGAGTGCTCCCACAGAGAGGGAAGTCTGGCTGCTCTCTGCCTCATCTCCAGCGAGGCGCGCAGCCGGAAAAAAAAAATAATGAAAACGGGCAACAAAAGGGGATACATTGCAGTCTGCGCACGACAAAGGCATCGGTCTGTCCCAGAATTCTGCACAACAAAGACGTGGGAAGATCCCCGCCGAACGAGCCCTCGTGCCCCCGCTGCTGATGCTACTTCCATGTCAGCGCCGCGAAATTGCTCTGAATCATCAAGTCCGCCACTTGGCATAATCAAACCACACCGGAATACAAATGTGACCTAAATTTTTATTAATATCGGGAGCTGTGCGAGGAAAGCGATTGCACACGCAGAAACATTGAATTATTAATCCACCATTGATGGAAATTGATGATTTAAGCCCGTATGTGTGTATGACTGGGCTAAATTCATTTCCAATCAAACTCTGGGGTGGCAAATGTGTGTGCCCACCCCTCTGCGACTTGCGGGTGGGCCTCCAGCTATCACATTACGGACTGCACATGAATTAGTTTGTGTATGTGTGCGGCAGGCGATGGCAGGCTTTCATGTAACCTTGCCACTGTTACCAGGAAGGATCAACAAATGTGTGCTGGTGCAAATGTGTGTCCTTGATTTGTTTTCAAATGAGGGCCGAAGGGCCAAAAATGCCCTCTTTGTACTCATTATTCTGAATGACTAAGTGTGTGTGTGTGTGTGGTGCAGTCCATCCGTGCCAGTATTCTAAACCATCACACACAGCTCCCGTAAAAGTTGAGTTGAGATGAAGACGCTTCGACGGTGATGGTAAAGAAGTGATAGATGCGTATTAATCCGGCGATGAAAGAACCAGGAGGAAAAGAGGAATCATTTTAAAGCTGAAGTGGTTTTTTTTTTCATTTTTGTTCTGAGCCTCCCAAATACGCTACCATTAGTCATGGCACCAAATAAAGTGTGTGGGGGTAAAGTGTGCATATGTACATGTGTGTCAGTACATCTGAGTGCTGTCACCACATCCCACACACCACTATGCAGCATCAGTGAACCCCCCCCAAACACCATGTGTGAATGACAGATCAGTGACGAAGCCGTGTAGTGGGACAGCGGCAACGTCTGATGAAGGCCGTTGCTGCTAAAGGAGATTCTACACGTCGCTAAATACGGAAGTTAGCTCGTTCAGCTAAAGGCCTCAGTATGCTTCTCCGTCGCTATCCGTCAATCCGTCTCCGTAGTCCATCCTTCCGAAGTTCTCCGTCGGGCTGTTGGATACGCAAGGCAATTCACTTCCCGATCAGTAGGCGTCGCTACGTTAGACGACCCAATCTCGCGATGTCTATCGTGAAAGTCGATCATAAAGGCTGATTTATGGTCGCCTACGGAGACCCTCCCGGAAACGCTCTCCGTTGCTTGCGTGCGTCGGCCAAAATTCCCCTCTATGCGTCAAGGAGACGGAGACTCGTGGAGACCGCAAGGGTTGTGATTGGTCGGCTAACAACATCATTTCCGGAATCACTTTTCCGGTTTAGCGCCTTCCTCTCAGAACAACAACACCGCCATTTTTGAAAGAGTTTACTGTGTGCCGGTCAACATTTGATCAAAATTATTTGCATTTCAATATCAACAAGCTCCAACTCCAGCAAACGTCTGTCTCTCTCGGTCGCCATCGTTCACCGTGAGGAGTGGAACAGAGCCGGAAGGTAAACAATCAATCAACGACTTTCACGATAGACGTCGCGAGATTGGGTCGTCTAACGTAGCGACGCCTAATGATCGGGAGGTGAATTGCCTTGCGTATCCGATATCCCGACGGAGAACTTCGAAAGGACGGACTACGGAGACGGATTGACGGATAGCGACGGAGAAGCATACTGAGGCCTTAAATCAGCCTTTAGCCGGACAGTGTTTTAATAAAAAATGCGATTTATATAAAGATGGCTGAACAGACAGCAGATAGACAGTGCAGTACACTACACTGACTGGCTACTCGCTGTGCATTCAAGTTCAGTGATTAAAGGAAACGGCAACTTTACAGTAAGACTCCAGCACACAGTTCAGATGAAAAACAAAAAAATGAGTGGAGGACCTGGGATTCCAGGGCTGCTGCCAGGAATGTTTCCGGAATTAAAAACAAAAAAAAAACAAAAAAAAAAGCTAACAAGGAAATAATAACCTTAAAACAGTTTGAAATACACGGGGTGCAAAGCTAAGCAAACAGCAGAACTAAATATGTCAGAGTAAAAAACATCACGCATGAAACTTACTTTAATGCACACTTGCTGTGTTTAATATTCAGTTTGTCTAATTATACATACAATAGATTGGTAAATAGCATCTTTGGGATTCAAACTAGTCAGCTGACTGAAAAATGTTGGAAAATACTTGATTTTGGTTGAGATTCCACTCTTTTTATGAGCAGGACAGAAGAGAGGAGAAAGGGAACAGGAGGATGTGCCGTTATACAAGCTGGACAGGTGAAGAAGAGGGAACCATCAGGTGGACAAAACCCAGGGTGAACACAGCTCGTCACAGTTAGCAGAAACTCTTCAGCGTGAGATCGTAAATTCAAAGAAGAACATTTGCAACATACTGTTTAGTGTATTTTTGGTGCAAAACGTGGATGGGCCCCTAATGCATCATAAAAACGCCATATGAAATTTGAGTAACTCAATAAATGCTGGTACAGGTTAAGTGCCCCTTGTGTTGTCGGCATGACACAGCTTAACTTAACACAGCTTAAACACTCCATCAGCCAATTTCATGACGAGCACCTTCAGCCAGAAAGGGCAACCTGTATAATAATCCTCTGCTGCGGTGAAAACCTGAGAGCTGCTGGACCCACATACACTGCTGCAGAGGAGCAATGACTCCAAGATACCACCTTCTGTGCACTGTAACGTTAAGTGTTCAGCAGAATAATTTGTATGGGTGATCTTATTGGACTTCAACCCTTATCCGTGTTACTGTTACTGTCACGGCTTTAGATACTGAGGTTAATCGTGAATAAAACTCCCCTCCTTCCACAGACAGTACGGAGCCAATTCAGACATTCAGAGAATGGAGCAAAAAACTATGAGCGTGTGGTTGTATTTCGTTTGTCTGCCAGCTGCCCGGCTTTACCCTACAAGCTACATTCAGATGACAGCCTCACTCTGTGTTTAGGGACAGTAAAATCGTAGTATCACATTCATTTGAGGATTGCTAACGTGTTACAAGAGAATGTGTCATTTTAAAAAATGTTTATTTTTTGCTCACGTCCTCTTCCTACGGTTGTGGGATGTCTCACTACTGTCGTAAAAAGATATTTCCGTCTGAGCCGTGCACACGCGCAGCCGCACGCGTACATTTAATGTTACGCTAAAGAGGCTAACAAAGACACGTGCAATGTAGTTTCCTTAGAGATGCCAGAGAAGCAGAGAAACCTTTGACAGGCTGCAAACCTCCACGACGTCGACGCAAAATTTACAAAAGTTACTGAGCATTTCTCTCAGATGAAACCGTTTGCAAGCCAGTCTGAAAGGGGACTGAGGTGGCAAACTGAGGCTTCGTCTGTGAGGCGGGAACGACAACGATGAGGTTAGAACTTGTGTTTTAAGCTCCGATAAGTAACATAACACGGATTAACATGCTACTGCTGCAACGATGTGCGTTTCCTGCACTAAAGTAAATTTCAGGGTTTTTTTTTTTAAATCATAGGAATCAACTTTGCTTTGCAGTATGCTATATACTCCCTTTTCTTGCAGAGTAGAAGTGCCCACTAAAACATGCACACTCTATGCTGGTAACCCCACATCTCGTCTCGCTCTATGTGGAAAGTCCCATCCGCCCGTCAGCCCTGAAACAGCGTTGGATCTTTTGTGCTTTTCTGTGTGATAAAGACTCTCGCTTAGAGACTGGCCTTTGCTTTGACAGACGGAGGTGGTGAGGGTGGGGAAAAAGGGAGGCAGGAGGGTATTACAGCGCTCAGAAAATATCCAGAGTAAGCAGGCAGAGTGATGAAAACACATTGAATGCAAACGGAGGAAAATTACCCGGAGTCAAATTGAATTCTGGTCAGGGGTTGCAGAAAAACGCACAGAAAGGAGAGACTCTTCCAATATGCAGAGCATCCTGTGTATATTACACCTTTTATGTGCTGCAGTCATCAGAACCACATAATCCTTAATTTGAGGATCTGTTTGAATATTATGAAGCAACTCATTCTGTTTAAATGCAAATAGCACATACTGAAGGGAGCCGCAAAATAAGGGAATAAATAAGCAAAACAAAACAACAGCCCGTAAACCCACATCAGTTCAGGTTTGAGGTTTGTGATCCTACCTTTAATCTGCCCTCCCCCGTTCTTCTCTTCCCGCTCTCCATAAATTGGCCTTTCATCTTCTGGTCACTGATTTGTGAATTTGCTAATTGCAAGCCGAGCTCCTGCCTCGACACTAAACAACATCCTATGAGTAAAAACCTCGAAGAGAATCATTTTCCTTCAGACTTTTTTGCCCGTCTGTTCGGACGCACGCTCCTAATCTAGCTCCTAACAAAGCTGTCATTGAAACGTCTTTGAGAATGGGCTGCGTGGGAGTTAACATTGAGCGTGTGCGCTGGTATTGAACATCAGTTGTCATCAAAGTGCAGGTCTGGGAAATAATTCATGATGAAATGGCAGTCGTTCTATGATTTGTACGACAGAGGGGCACGAAATGATGGAGCGTGGCGATGCATCCCCAATAATTGCCCTGGCGCCACATAAATCAGACCCAGCCATCAGTTACCATGCACAAGGCTTAAAGGTGCTAAAGATATCATAGCAAAATGCACTCATTAATGATAAGAAATATGATGTTTCTCGGGATAAAATGATCCTCATTAAGACAAAGAAAATGACTGTTCATACAGCATCATATATCGATACCCTAATTCTGAAAAGAATTCCCAAAACCAAACAAAACAGTCAGATGCATCTGTAACAACCTTCTAAAACAAACCAAAACAAGTCGCAGAGGAGACATCTGCATGAAAAACTGGATCATCAAAACGATTTGTACACGTATATGAAGTGTCCTCCACACATATCAAAGTCAGCTATGGAGTTCCACAGGGTTGTGACCTGGGACCAGTTCTGCTCTCCTTGCTTCTTATCAGGTGGGACACGTGACATTTCCATATAGTTCCACTGTGCATGCACGTGACAGCTCAGCTCCATTTATCGACAAAACTACACGAAACAAATGAGTCCATGAAGTTGCAGGGTTGTCTCGGAGGCATAAAAGGTTGGATGACCCGATTACGGTTTTGTATTTGGTTCTACAGAACCTCAAAGATTCTCAGTCCAAGCATTTAGCGACTCTGGATCGCAATGTCCTTGGCTTCAAGTACTACTGTGAGGAGCCTTGGAGTCATTCGCGACCTTTTGAGCAGCCTTCGTTCATCTAAGATATATAATCCAAATCAGGGGCATCCCAGCCCAAAATGACACTTAAACAAAAAAGCTCCATGCGTTTATCATTTTTAGGAGGGACTAATGGTTCCCCGAAAGATCTTTCAGTTTGTCCAAAATCCCGGAGCAAGAGTACTGACTGGTACCAACAGGAGGGAAAGCTAATCTAAGGTGAAGCTACCAGAAAGCCATTATCAACTGGTACCACCCAATTCAGAAATTCAAGTCCAGAATTACAAGATGTCCGGTGCACAGAGACTTGACCAAAGTGACGAAGGTTGAAACACCGAGTGGGCCTACATGATGAGATTGATTCGATTATAGCTATAGTTGGATTATGCTCCTTATTTGAGCAAGGGCAATTATCCAAGTATATATGGTGGTGAATAAATGGAATCATTGGCACAAAGCATTTCATACCCCGGTACGATAGGTGGCGCTGTACCCATTTCAACTAGTGCTAATAGAGCCACTACCGGTTGACCTCTTCACCACCACCACCACCAACAACAAACTCAGGCATTTGAGAATGATTGCGAACGAAGAGCAAGATGAAGCTACGTCCCTCTACATTTCGTTTGTGACGAGCTGCTTATTGCACAAACACGATGCACAACGACGCATTCTGCATCGCGTTATTTGTTTCTTTCCGACAGCGGCGACAACAACAGTAATATCGTCTCCTTCAATTTCCGGGTCACAACCCCAGGAAAAAAAATCTCGAGCAGTCGCGGAACGCAAAGTCCAGTTCACCACGTGCTTCACCGTCTACAAGCACGTTTAGTGACTAATGTTTTAGACTATCAACAGAGTTATCTCGGGGTCTTAATCCGACTGCGAGTAACCCAATCCAGTCCAATTTTTAGTCAAACTAAGGTGTATACATGAACTTAATAACTCTGTCTTTTTGTAATTTAGCCCTTAATCAGATTCTTTAGAGTGCCATGTAACCCCACTGACTATCGCATCTAAATTGAAAAGTTCAAGGTTAAAAACGGAGGGCCAAGAAGTCCTTGAAGACGAGAGTGAAGGCGAGAGTGACTCTTCATGGTGTGGATGGATGCACCTGTGTCAGATTGCTATTCAACATGTATTTGGATTGAAAATCAGTCAGAAACCTGCTGCCAGTTTGAGGGGTGGGGGGGTCATCACCCAGAGACAGAGTTTCATTAATATGAGCTGGGATGCAGTCACCAGCTTGTAGAGTGGAACTGCTCGCTCTGACGAGCCAGAAGATGATTAATTGGTGTTGCACTTTTCCCTTGCGCGGCTGCGTATCCCAGATAACGTGCAGATATTTACCTAATAAATACATTTCTTTGTCCGCTTTGGACTACATTTTCTACGTCGCTGGAATGGTGACATGCTGAGCCAAAACTCCCAGCTGACGTAGTGAAAAAAACATCCCTGGAGTAATCAGGAACCGAGTCCTACAGGGTAACCCTACGCGGAGTTACAACTATTCATCCGATGCCAGAAAAATATTTGTATAACATCCTGTTTATTCTACGTCGAGGCTGCCTTCCATAGCGCAAGAAGCACTAGACAAAGAAGAAGGAAAGCTCTCCTATTTACACCTCCTTCTACTTGTCAGACTGCCAATTGGCTTTGTTCAAAAGGAGAACTTTGAGGCCGCCAACTAAGGAGAATATCCCCACTTAAGAATACAGCACTTTTTGAACAATGTTCATGCTTTATTGGTACAAAGGAAGACTGAATCACAGGGAGCTTTGCAGTCATTTTACTCAATAAAACTTGTAATACTTCAGCTGCCAGTGAAGCTACATTTGTCCTCGGGGCAAAATTACATGAGCACCAGCTTCTGAAACACGGAAACTTATTCTTGTCAACTGCTTACTTAATGAAAATTTTAGAAGAAAAATTACATCCGTGCTTTATGTGCCAGAGCTGAGCCGTTTCTCAGTGTTCTTGAAACCTTTGGAGAAACGGGGACGAATAAGAAGTGTGCTTACGTGTGTACGTGTGTGTGAGAGGTTAAACGGGACAAATTATTCTCATTTCCAGCTCCCCATATTTATTCTGGGTCTAGACTAGAACAGCATTGCTAAAACACAAACAACGAAATCCGTATATCGCACACTGGCTGTTCTGTAGCCTCCCAGCTTAGCCTCTAACCTGAACGCTGTAAGCATCATTTCACATGTCTTTATGTCGTCTTGCAAATGCCGGCCACATGATCGCTGAACGTGCAACGCTAAAAGATACATTGCACACATATGACAGAAAATGAGCCATAAAAAGTCCTCTTTAATGATGCTGCCATTTGTAGTAATGATCGCCAGAGTGCAAGAGCACATCTGGAGGGCCTCAGATCAGAGGCTGCAGCGGTGAAGACGCATCAAGAGGGGAGGGAGATGATGCGTGATTAATGCACCACAAAGAGGCAAGGACAAAAAAATAAAAAATACCGTGGCCGACGCATCTCCAAAAGAGACATAATTTGCCACGGATGGCAGGAAACGTGACCTCTCATCACACTGACAAGAGGAAAAACAACATACTTGGCCCAAAACTATCTTTTTCTTCAACGTGCCATGAATAATCTCATCCTGCTTGTCTGTAATTCTCCTCTGAGAAGCCAGCATTTGCTCCCCTTGGATTCTTCAGTGAGAGAACTCCTACTTATGGTTTATACATTTTACAGCAGACAAGAGATTTTCGTGTCGTTAATTTTACATATATATTATTTTTACCTTTTATCAAATTATCATTAGTAAACATTTACAATATTTGGACATGTTAGCCTAATGCTAGCATGCTAACAGGCTCCTAATGACTTCAGGCTTTGGTTTGTCTCATTGACCCGCCACTACCACTTGATATTGGCTCCAGAGTTTGGTGTGGAGATAAAGGGGTCGCTCAAGATCAAGTCGCAACCGTGGGTCTTTTACTCTTATTTACGAGTGGCGTTTGGTGCGTATATCCTTAGTGGGGCAACCCATCCTTGGGTGTTTTTATGTGTACCAAATTTGGTGAATACATCTTGCATAGATGTTTAAATCCTCTGTTCGTGCCTGCTGTTTTGCACTGAGTAGCAGAGTTTTGAGAGTGTAGGTGTGATAGGTGCAGGTATATATTATCTGAGGGCTTACTGTAGACAAATACGTGTTCCAACATAGGGCAGATTAGATTCCAGATGAGAAAAAGGGGAGGTTTGGGTCAGGTGTCATGCTCAGCAGGGAGAGTTTTGACCTTTTTAACTTCATATTTCCATCCCCAACCTCAGCCCCTAATGGTTGCAGTGCATCTGATACAGCTACATCACAAACTGACTCAGAATCAAGATGATCAGTCTCCTTTACAAAAAACACCCTCAGGTCAAATCCCACCAGATTCAGGTTAAAGACGTTACAGCATCGGCGTCTGGCTCGTTTCCATTGGGAGATAACGGAGAAAGCAGAGAGACCAGAGCGGAGAAAAGAAAACTAACAAAGGATGTAGTATTCAACATGAACGGATCGGATTTGTGCAATAAAAGAATTGCCATGAGCGACAGAAGGATATAGTTGTGTGTGCAAGGTTTGAATGAAATCGACACCCATCAACTGCCAAATGCGCGTAGATTTACAGTTTGGAGAGGAGGCTCAGGAGGCTATCTGCCACACGGGGGGTTAAAAGTTTTTGCCAAAACGTTTGCCCATTTCGGTGCTTTTTTATTTATTCGTCTTAGCACCCGCTCCGGTTCTGTCATATGTTGTTTTGGCAAGAGTTTGACGCTCAAAAAAAAAAAAAAAAAAAAAAAAAAGGCTTACAAGACAGACTCCCCACTGCGTGTCTGACTGAGCCTGTCAGACACATCTTCTAATCCAAACCTCAGCCATTTAACTGTCAACCTAACCTCGTAATGAACACCGGAGACGGAGGAGAGGTGGTACTTCCTGCAGTAGAGAGTGAGGCTGGCTGAGCCACTTTTATGTTCATTACCATTACATTTTTAGAATGTTTTTATTTTTATTTTTTGATGAAAAAAATCCTCTCGTGCCTTAAAAAGGCTTAGAAGTCTTAGATATTAGATATGGAGCGTTGGGGAATATATGAACATGTGAATAACCTCCCCTTCTCAGTTCACCTTCAAACCTCCGGAGAAACCTGTCTGTTGATCCAAACGACACTGTGACTGGAGCACGGAAGTTCAAGGGTTGAAAAGCTCACGCCATGGGGCTGACTGCTTGTTTTCATCATTTTATTTTGTTTTTGTTCAGCTTTAGTACCCATATGAGCATGCGATCGAGACTGATAACTTAATTTTAAACAGAGTGAGTGAAAAAGCTATTTTTGGATATGGCTGTCCCTGTCGTTTTTAAACACAACGGCTTCCTGTAGTCAGAAAGTCCAGAACCAGAATTTCCAGATGCATTTAATAGCTTAGCATCACTGTAATGTATTGGGCATGTGGGTATGTGAGCACGATTAGTTGAACAGAACTACTGAGAGATAATTCCCAGTAGTCACATCCCTTTTCTAGCTAAATTTACAAATACTTACACTTTGACCCAAATATATGGCCATGCTCTGCGTGGCTTTAGCACGTTGTGAATGCCCGCGACCTTTACAGTCATCCATTATTCATAACAACGTGCATGTATGCATATAGTTCATGTACATCCCCCTGTATGTAGTCTGAATGCATAACTGCTGGTAGGGCATATGCGAACGAGAGCATAAATGAGAAAGGATACTCGCATGCGCGTAAAGCAGCTGCCTCGATTCCTGCATCATAAAAAGCTTGCATGTTTGCCCTCTGAAACTCCAACCAGTGTTCTCCCTCCGAGGAACAATCTATTATGAGAGAGTAGGGTCGACAGACCAAAACGGGCCGACATGGTTAAATACATGCTGGAATAATGGATGGGTAATGAAATTAAGACCATCTCCCGACAGTCACCTTGATGCATGATTAAGAAACGGTGCACACGACCGCACGAGAGGTCCTGTCAATCAATAGCGAAGCGCTGGCTGGATGGCGCAATGCCACGTGTCCTTCTGAAAGTCCTTTTTGTCCTTGTGAGATATTCCTCGTCTGGTACCCGTATATCATTTTTATGGAAGCCGACAACAATGGGATTTGAGTTAGGAGTTATTCTCCCTATAGGAGATGAACGCATTAATTAATTCAATTACGCCGTGTGTTGCCTGTGTACCCGGCGCTCCTCCTGTATTTCTGGATAATGGCATATTAATCCTCTGGGCTGGAATCCTAGCTGTGCTTCAGTTAGATATGCTTGAAACGAACAGGTTTAACAGGAGCATTAGCTAAGACGCATTAAGACAAGAAACTTAAGACCACTTCACAGTGGCCTAGATCCATCATCACAGAAAATACAGCTGCTATTTCAGGCTGTGGAAGAGGGAGCTGGCTTTCACAAGTGATCTCTGATTTATCTCTTTTATGACTTTGAAATGTTGCTAAAAATATAGAAAGGTGGATTCAAAATAGACAACAGAGATATCCTACTATAAAGAGAAACAGTGGCCATAAATGTATGAGTTACACAAGGAAAAACTGATTTCTTTCTTTAATAATTTGTGTTTTCCTACCTGCCTTCTTGAACCTGTCCAGTAGGCTTTGTCTGACTTCCCTCTGCAGGTTGAAATAGTCATTCTCTTCATCTGGGCTCCTTAAATACAATGGAATGTGCTGGAATACCAAGACGTGCTTGGGTTTGGGCTCCTGAGAACAGACAAGAGATGAATTCAGATGTTGTGTCCTACAGCCACAGACAGAAGCAGCTACCTAGAGCACATGATCCAAAAACAGCAAAGGAAGAGCTGATCTACCAGCACGTCCTCACGAATCAGAGGAAAAGTCATGCTATCCTACCGTTGAAGTGGAGGAGGCCCTGCTTAGCTGCGCCTCCAGCCATGTCTCCTGAGCCTCCTTCTGCTGAGGGCAGGCCGAGGCGTCGTAGAAAAGCTGGGAGTTCAGAACCAGGCAGAGAACTCCACCCACCTGAGACAACAAGGTTGTGAGAAACAGAAAAGAGAAAGACCAATAACAAATGGAAAGGTTGCATTTACCGACACTCATATATCCTCTGTGTTTCCATTTCCACTGTTATCTTCATTTCTCTATACTAATGCTGTGTCCACTATCCGGACAGAGGACCAATTAAAAATCGATTTGACTTATAACTCATTAATGGCCAATGACAGCGGATTTTCTACCGTTTAATTCTAAGCGTGTTGTGTGAGAAATATCTTTCTGATAAACTGACAAGACTTCTGATCTTTGATTCTGTGAAACACAGTTTTTAATTCACCAGCAAAACCAACGTGTAGTAGCCTAATCTTTTAAATCGCCACCAAAAAAAAAAAAAAAGAGACGTTTCCATCAACCGATGTAAAGCAAATCAAATCACCAGAGGGTGGTGGAAAGAAAACCAAACAACAACTGCGGTGGACATCAACAAACCGAAAATGGAGAGAGCTCTTCATCAGGAATTGCTTACATTTTTGAAAAATAATTTGGCCGTTATATCATATCTGGGAATACGCCACCCAGTCATGTACGTTTATTTACCAGCTGTTAGGTCCAGTCATTTCAGTCTTTGGCAGGTCAGACATGACTCCCAAATGGCAACAGAAACAACAATCTCAAACAAGCATATTCATTTTTTTGTGCATTAGTAGGCTTACTGTGCTACTCTGAATTTGTTCATCAGATACTTATCAGCAACTATGTTTTCTTCAGTGCACCATTGCTATAACCACTGCAATTTCCCCAGAGGTATTTCTGTGTCTGCTTACCCAAAAGCTGAAATAGTCATCACCCCATGCACTGCAATACTGCTCCACGGTGCTGGGGGTGGGGGTGTTGCCCAGGTCATGGTTCCCACTGACAAACACAAGCGGGATGGAGGGATCCGTCCCCTTCAAGGCCGCCTTCAGGTCCCGCTCCTGATCTTCTCTGAATGATGTGCCTGTGGGGAAACCGGGGATTTATTGTCACACGCTGACGGATCAGCGACAAACACAGCGATCGTCCTTGTTTTTATCGTCCTAAAAACAAAACAATATTGATCAAGAGCTGAAGAACAGTCACTGTGTGACATTGAGATTTTACAAAGAGATGATGAAATGAGCCAAGTGGAGATGGAGAGACGAGCGTTGGTTAAAACCCTCGGGATGAAAAGTGTGAAAGGTCCTCCTGGGGAGACTTGTCTAAGGGAAGAGGGATTATTTGGATAATGACGACAGCTCGGAGAATAATCAACGCTCTGTACAGCTCGACTTTATATCATCGTGGTTAATGACACGATGAGAAGTGTTCTGGTGCTTTCCTCTTAGTTATGACAAAATTTCACAGGCAACTGTGAGGAACAATTGCCAATTGTGTTGCAGGATATTCAAGGCTCTTATAAAGCGAGTTTATTATCTATTCAAATCAGGCATATTATTATATTGAAGTGGAGTTGTTCAAAGAGGAGAAGGGAGCACAAAACTGGTAGGTTTTCAGCTAAATTAATTCAGTCCCAGCGTGGTTAAAGCGCTGAGAATGAGTGAAACTCACATCCATGTGTAATTTTGAATTCATATCAAACAAACCATCAGCTACTGCCCTTAAGATATTCCATTTGGTCCTTTCTTCTTTCTTTTCCCTTTTTTTTTCTGTCCAAGAAATTATTTTTACTGGCCTACTTTAGGAGCAAACGTTTCCTTGGATGTTTGGATAGAGCTCATTACGTAAGAGCCTTTTCTGACAGAACATCTTTTACATGACTGTGGCAAAAAAAAAAAGAGTAGTTTAAAAAGCACATAGATACAAGGCAAATCATTGTTTTCACTTGTCACTCTACAAATAAAGGTCCCCCTGCATGACACACTGTAATACTGTAGTAGTAGTCAGGCAAGATGGGTACCAGTATACAATATTCTTATGTTATGACATGCACTGGTTATTTCAGCAGGAACAACACAGCAATGGAGGTCATCAATGATCTTCACAGATTAACGTGTTCAAGACTAAAAGTACTGCAGGTGAAAGACTGGACTAATGTGAGCTGATGGTACCTGTAGGTTAATCTCTAAACAGATATCTGCATATATGAATTTGTAGAATCTGTGCCGCAAAAGAAGCGCAAAAGAGGCAGAATGTATTGGATGAAATACAGTTTCAAAATAGTAGGCTTTTTTATGTTTTTTTTTTTATCAGTCTACAACACCGCATAGAACATGTAAACTTGGCCCATATGTTCAATACCTGGATACCAACTGGTCAAACTGTGAACCCTGTTACACCTAAATCTTTTCTAAATAAGTCTGGATTTCTCATCCAATATTGTCGTACATTCAAAAATAATCCCAATGTCACATAATGTCAATCATTTTTAGTCTTCCAACGGTCAAATAGGTCGTTTGTTTGTACCCTTAAATATGATCCATAAAGACATCCTGTCAAGGAAGAAGTTTCAAGCGGCAGTTGGGAAATAAGACTCCTGTGGTTGTTTTATTCTTCTGACATATGATTCGTATGTAATGCATCCAATAACACTATAACACTTTCCTCAAAAAGGTTTGACGCAATATCACTACTTCTGCAGGGTGACAAATCGATAATGTTATGGCTGAAATACATTCTTTTTACAATGAGATCCTAACTGTCATGGATGCCACATTATTGGTTCCCGTGGTAACATGTAAACGCAACATACTATGACGACACTTTGTTACTTTCTGGTTGGCTTTAGGCAGTAAAGTGTTAGCAGTTCACACAGTTAGGATTAAAAAACAAAAAACATTATTTTTACAAAGTAACTATTACCATCATTGACGCAATTTTTATACCTTTCAAGTTGCTCTCATGACTACTAGAGGTCATATTTCTCTGAATAGAAACATTGGCTGTGTCCACCTACATGAACAAAATGGCCAGTGGGTACATTTTGGGGAGGATGACAGTCTCATATCTATACGTTTAGTTTATTCCTAAAGTTTCAGAACAGGTTAAATTTTTGTTTCCTTGCACTAACCAAATCGCTTTTTAAAGCTGCTTCCCCATTCGGGTTAATATCAAAACCTCAAGATCAAAAATAACATCTAAGAAACTGGTTAACTCATTATCCAGCACCAAGTACTGCAAAGAAGACAGGATTTATTAGATCATAGAAACTGGGTTAGGGTTAGTTTATATAATATGTGGTTCCAGTACTGCCGGAAGGGTATGAAAGTGAACCACTGACATACTGAAATAAACCTGTAAACAGTCAGGATTATTCTGTAGCTCTTTCATAAGCTGGTGAAGCTCTTTACTCGTGATGACAGATCGGATGCAACTAGAATTTATTTATTTTTTTTCCTACTTTGAAGAAATGAGAGGCCCACAAAATCATCCTCGCTGCTTGACAGCTCCATTTTGCCTTGTATAGCGAGATCCATAATGGATAGATTAATAAAATGCCAAGGACTCAGTGTGCAAGCTTTCTGTGTGTAACAATTTCTGTCTGATGATGGATTTAGAAGAAATAGCAAAGTTGGTGTGCAAAGGCCCTAATGACTAATAATAATAGAAAATGGCCTCCAAGATCACCTGAATAGTTCAGCTGCTAGTAATGCATAATATAACGGCTCTGGTACACTTGAAATAGTCCAGTAATGTATTTGTTACAACTGGTTTTCACATCAGATGCATGCCACATCTAATTACAACAGATCCAGACCCTAGTTTGTCCCTTTAAAATGGACCCAGGCACAGGATAATTATACTTAGCCCAAATAAGTCCACAGTAGTCAAACACAGCAGACTATGTGCTCAAACATACAAGACTACGGTTCAGAGCACTTCTGAAGCATGGTCTGGCTCTAGGATTAGCACCTAGCGACACTTAACTTTGTTTAGCTGAATACATCTACGTCTCACAAAGTGGCAGGGACACTGCGCTGCCTTCTGCTTCCTCACACCAACAGCTGCTTACCCTCAACTACAGCCATCTGCTAAGAGGACATAAACATTCATCAGACATCTGCAAGACAACTCAAACAAGTCCTCAATCAAACCCCACCTGCATTCAAAGACGTTTTCTCACACGCACACCGACAATTTTCAGAGGCACTACATGCGAGAGTGAAAACGCTCACTCTCACTTTCTTGTGGAAATTACCCCGGAATATCAGCGAGTGTGCCCACATACGAAGCAGAAGCATTTATAGCTAGCAAGTGAGTCCTGATGGCATTTACTGCTGCAAGCTCGTTTCTGCTTATGTATGTCGCTTTACGCTGCCCCAGAAAAATAGTAGATACCTTCAAACAAACATGATACTAACAACTAACATTTATTATCTACAAGATATAATGAGGAAGCCTAAGCATTGTATGAAAAGAATATCTTACTGCATCTGTTTTCTTGCCCTCCTTTCATACAGAAGTACAGAGTGGGGTATAGGTAAATAAAAACACAACGCCGCTCTGCCTTCTCTCTTGGGGCTCCGACTGAGCGGCCTTGTTCCTTTAATGAGATTGCAAGACCAATTCTCAAACCTTGACAGGAGACTTTGGCAGGCTCTAGTTGTGCTTGTCCAACACTGTAAGCACTTCTCTCAATATGCTTTAAAGACTGGCTGTCGAGATTGCATAGACCCCTCAGTGCGTGGGGTCTTGCTGTCACATTCATTTTCTGCACTTAAACAATAGTGTTAGCAATATGACCTCGATATGTGTGTCTCACTCAAGCGTGCACGGACGGGTTGTGTTGATGTGACTTTGGCCTAAAATTGAAAGACATGGTCTTACAGGGTATGAAGCCATACTAAATGTGTGTTGTACTACCTTTCACACACACAGTGAATATCTTTATACCGGTCATCATTGAGAAGAACCTGTAGAACCGAGTGAATTCTAACCATAAAAATCAAATGCTTCCACGTTAAACACTGCAGAAAGAGTATTGTTTGTGACATTAACCTCAGTGTATCCATTACCTTGTTGAGATTTATCAGAGTAGAGTTAACGCCAACTCATCACTACAGGGTGTCCATAATGTGAAATAGCTGTGTGAAACACATTACCTGTAAATTACCAGCAGCTACCAGCAGAGCAGAAAAGTCTAAACCAATTACCTCAAAACGTGCTTCCTTAGTTGCAATATCTATATTTCATGAGTCAAGTGAAAGAAGTCGTTATTGTGCATGCCCCTAAGAGACTAAATACAAGTGTTTGCTCACCAGGTAAGGCTGATATTACCCGAGTGCTGCACTCTGAAAACGAGCACAAGATAACTGATAAATTACTGATACCGATGGCTTCTAGGAGTTTCCTTTCTAGGGTGATCAGACTTAAAGGCGCAAGCCCAATTCTCCCCCTTGGACATAGAGCCCTTTTATTTTGAAATTAAGGGGTAGTTGTCATCTAGCCCTTCTACTGGAGATGCGAGGTGAATGGATGCTACTCTGCCATCCCCTAAATAAAAGTGACATCGTAGAGACTTCCAGGATGAAAAATGGAGGGATAGAACCAAGAGGTAAGGCCACAAAGACCTGCTGCTTACCAAGATTCGACCAAGCAACAAATCGTGTTTTATAAATTTGTGTCAAATTTCAATAGCTGAGAGGACGTCTTGGCTAGATGGTAAAGTAGCTTTTAAATTACTGAAAAAGAGCAAGGGCAAAAGGGCAACTTGTTTGAGGATTCCTTTGCCATGTTCTTGGAAAGCCTGACAATCTTTGGAATATCAACAAAAGAAATGGATCGATGGATTTACCTTGACAAACATGCCAATATTTGAGATCACGCGCTGTCAGTGCCCATGTTTGGTGGGAACCACGCACCATGGATGAGGGAAAGGGAAGTGCTCCTGCCATTCAGTGCAAGATACAAAAATTACCTTTAAGCCCATAGATTGTAAATTCAGACTAAATTTTGGGTACTTACACCTGTTTCTGAGAGTGATCTTTAGATGATCTATGATTTTAGACAAGTATCACGATCGAGTGCTAGAGAATAAAGGGGTGAACAGTGCTCCTTCAAGCTTCTCGCCAATTATGGCTGTAAGATTACAAGTAACAAGATGGACATGCTTTAGATTAGAACAGCATCCCACGAGTCTCCATGAAAGTACCAACAGAGAGACATTTTTCTAAAATTTTGACTCCGTACCCCTAGCAGTCTCACACCCCTAAAGAAACCCATTACAGCCTACAAGCTATTCTTTTTAAAAGACCAATGAAAAGCCCCATTTGATGTGCCGTCAACAGCAATTAAACAGGTTTCAATAGTTACAAGGAAGGGACAGGGAAACCCCAATGTAACCTTTACTTCACCTATGCATATACAAGTTTTACGTACAGTATATGCCAGTGCGCACACGTACTTAAATACCACCCCTTATTGGATCATGCGTAACATCCCTTGCGAACCCCAAGAGACAAAGCTTGAATCCTTTGTAGTGCTCATTAGATGAGTGTCAAGTCCAGCGTGTTTTTCTAATCTAATCATCTCTCCATCTCGGCCTGCCCCCTCATCTCGTCCCTCGGCTGCGCCCCCCTCTCTGCACTTTATCCTCTTCGTTCGTCAGCTTTGAAAGTAAGTGAGAGAAAGACCCACTCAAGTGAAAGCGAGAAAGAGAGGAGCATAGATGGGGTAAGAAAAAGAGGAGAGTTTGAAGGAAGTCCTTTTAGATGAGAAAAAACGTCTCTTGGGGGGGATTAGCTAGTGTTGAAGAGGAAACAGGAAATTGGGGCCGAAGAATAGTAAAGGTCTATACGGCACGACGGTGTGGGAGCAAATGCTGGCCAACATTTCTTTGCCAATTTTTCTTTGATCCTAGATTGTTAGTTTGGGGAGGGTAGGTTGTTCCTTGTGGACCACTGGGATACAATACACCTGGGGTCCTCTCCAACTTCTGTGTTTAAGAAAACTGCTCCCAACAAAGTCTTTGATTAGAAATGATATTTTTTTATTTAATAAAGACATCCCTACTCAGCCCTTAAGTTTGCTCTCTATACCAAACAACCCACAATTACAAGAACAAACAGAACCTTTGATGCCTCTATGTAAGATCTATGGATACTTCCAAAGGGATTAATCAAAGGCAAAGTGTGTGCTTGTATATGCTGACAGACTTGCAAATAAAGGTTGTGAAAATAAAGTACGGGGCATGTGACCACAGCTGTTTGGTAACAAGAATAACAGCGAAGAGACGCAGAGGAAAACTGAATGAGAGAGCAATGAAAAGGAGAGATGGACAGTGAAATCTGTGGGAACAGAAATACAGTTGCCAAATTCCTGTCGCCGGCAGGCAGCAGTGTTCACAATGCCAGTTGACAGCCAGCTTCCTCTGGCCGCCACCCATTCATTTTATATTGTAAATAAACAGTTTAAGGGGAAATGTCAGCCGAGAGACGGAGGGAGCAGCTCCAGCTATAATGTCTCTTCCCTCCTCCCCGTCGATGCAGCAGTGCGGTTACCAGGCTACTGACGGACGTGGTGAATAATGAGGATGGCAAACACAACCTGCTCTGCCGAGGCAGACGGTAACGAGGGCTGACGCCTCACCGTTTTAAAGGCCTTTGGGTGGAAACCCCATGCCTACACAATCCACTGTCCCACTGCATGTGGAATACATCTCGCTCCAACCTCTAAAGATGACTGATCAGTGGGAGTCGGAGAGAGTGTAGTGGAAGTTGGATCGCAGGCACGTTTTGGTGTAAATCATGATGTCATAATAGTGATAAGGATACTTGGATGCCTGCAGCGATACTCTCGTCTGATGGGGAAAGACAGCTCAAGGAGCGTGCATGACTGCTGCTGTGTGGCCACAACAGTTGGCCATTATGACCCAGAAAGGAAGAGGAAAGCAAGAGCTGCTCTGTGACTAAGCCAAGCCGATTCTGTGTTGAATATGAATAGTTTGCCTTGAGTTGAATTTCAGAATCAGGGAGCCAAGGACATTTTACAGATGGCATGCTGCACTGCACATAACAAAATATTCTAATTATGATTTATATCTCACTTAGCCTGTAGGTATAAGGCCAGGGAAACTTTGATCCCTCTCCAATCAAACATGTCAACAGAATACTGAGAGGGAGGACATGCAGAGATGAGGTAGGTTTGCCTGCTGACTTATCTCTTTCAGTGCCCGTTCCTAGAGGCCAGTTGGCCAGTCGGGAATCTCATGCTACCCCCCCCCGCCTAATTGTCATGCAAAGGTGGTTTGCAGAGGTTTGGTGGCTTGCGGCTCTTTTTGCTGAGCATTAACACAGCAGTGGGCCCCCGCCAACACATTCCTACCACGTTAAGAAGTCAGGCTGCTGGATAACAGATGCTTCTATAAAAGCATCAACATGCCACCAAAACAGCACACAGTAACGTCGTGTCTCCACATACCTGTGGGTTCGTAGGTGAGTTTAATAGAAGTTTGTTCATTCCTTTGAGAGTCAGGAAGAGGTCTCTGCAGAACTGGGAATCTCTCCAAACTGTGTGCATACTTCAGTAGCAAGACATGGTTGGCTAATTAGACATTTAATGGGGAAGTTCGTTTTTTTTTTTTTTTTTTTTTTTTTTTTTTTTAAACCTGGACCTTATTTCTGGCATAAAATACGTGCATCTACTCACCGATAACAGTTTGGTGAAAGTCGGCGTCCTTCGGAAGATATTTATATTACTCGAGATCCGCGTATGTACATATAACGGGAGAGAACAGAGCATAGACAATACAGCCTCTAAATAAGGCATTATTTCACCGATACTTTAAGCCAAATGAATGAATGAACGCGTACTATTGCACACATAGCTGCCGTGTTGTTGTTATCCAGGACTATCAGGGGGCTTTCTACTCATACGTCTACAGGGATGACATCATCGCCGCGCGCTGCTGCAGCACAGCTCATTCACTCCGGTAAGGACGTCCATCGTACTCAAAGTTGTCGTCCACGTCGTCAAAATCTGATAAATATTCTGCCATGTTGCACAAAACTAGCAGTAGCAAATTCCGTGGGAAGTTAGCCGACTGTCACAAAGCACGGAGTAAATAAGCTGTGCTGCAGCTGTGAGTAGATGCACGCATTTTATGCCAGAAAGAAGGTCCAGGTTTAAAAAAATAAAAACAAACTTCCCCTTTAAGCGGTGCAGACCGAGCAGTCCCCTGCTTCCAAGCAGTAAACACCGCAACAGGCGCGGCTGTCGGCAGGTGGCAGCGCGCAGTGATACGAAGGTAGAGAAAATAGTGCCGAGCGATTGTGAGGTCTGACTTTTTCCGGGAGAACGATTTTGTGATGCAAATGTATTACTCTTCTGAACGCATATTGTTTTGAGAAGCAAAACGCTTTATTTTTGTGGCTGGGGTCCGGCTTGTTGGCTGGGGTCACAAGCCGGACTACTTTCGTCAACACCAAAACGAGGCCGGAACTCGGCTCAGAGGACGCAGTGGAGGGTAAGTCAATGTTCACAAACGATATTGCTAGTATGGGATGTCATACAGCTTCATGTCCAAAGAGGCAAACTATCCCTTTAGCCAGACCAAGTAAAATGTTTTGTCCGCCGATTTAAATATCCAGAGCAAGAGAGGCGTTTGGTTTGCTTCAGTCGGGAGAGAACAAGGGAAATCTCAGCTGCTCGCTGTGCTGCGCAGAGCTACGCCATCTTGCAGACACATTCCAAAAGCTTCTATTTGTTCATCGCCATCTTTTTTTTTTCCTGGAAGAACCAGTACCTGTGCAGCGCAGTTACTGACCGATTATAAATTCCCACTTTGACTGGGAAACCCCACCTTCCATTCTGCAGAGAGCCTTTACTCTTGAGAGTCGAGGTAATCTCAATGGAACCCTTGATTCCTTTATATTTTTCCTCCAAGCAGCCAGACTTTATCGCAACAAAAGTGGTCTTGATGTAATAGTTCTTCAGGCTTTCTGAAGGTCTTTCGAAGCTTTTTCCTTTGGACATCGTCTGCTTTTTCGCCTATTTTCAATCCAGTCACGTCACTGTGCTTCACCATTTTCCGAGGAATGTGTTTTCTTTTGTTTGTAAAGCCACTTAATGCTACCTTATGAATCATTCAAGCGCAAAAGAGGCACCCAACTCAAGCAGGGTATATGAAAGCGATGCCCTTAAGAAATGGCAACAAATCCACAGTTGATCCATCGACTGTTCACCGAGGCCTCATCAGAAATGGTCTCTGTGGAAAGGTGGCTGTCAAGAAGCCATTCTTAAAGGAAGGGAATCGAGGAGAAAAGGCCGAGGTATGCCAAATTATTCTGAAGCACTTAGCTAAAGTGCTGTATATCATTTATGACTTATGAAATATTCTGTCACTAAAAAGATGGCTTCTTATTTTTTTTGCTTTTTGCTCTCGACTGTGTTTTTCCTAATTTATGGTCATAAAAAAAAAAAGTAAAACAACAACAACAGAAAAATTCTGTTTAAATTTTAAATTAAAACCTTGCTGCACATGCACCGTATGGCACCGCTGAGGCAGAGGAGCGAACGGAGGGGAGAACAACTGAACACAGGATTAATTAAATGAGGAATGATTATTATATTCATATATCCTGCAGTTTCTGGAGGATACCAGCTACGCTATAACACCGGTCCTATTGTAAACATTCATTTGTCAGGCTGAACAGGACACCAGGTGACAAAAGAAGGCGGCTTTCAAGGCATCGTGACGTCTAACTTCCAGGAAAAAAAGATCTTTGATAGTAAGAAACCAGCATAACCTACTGAAAGATACCATTTCTATATCGAATGGTGAAGCAAAAATGCCTGTATTGATTATCAGTAACTGATAGTCTTCTATAGAACCATTGTAATATTTCATGGACGTTAAATCTTACCTTACTCCAAAAGGCTCGAAGGTAACCAGGTGCATTCTGCAGATAAATATTGCATGCTGTCATGGGTGGGGTGGGGTGGGGGGGTCATTTGTTTACAAGCAAGACTTTAAAAACAGACCAGACAACTAACTTTTCTTTTGCCTCCCAGCAACAGTGGCTGCGGCACCTAATAAAACGCAGCAGCGGCTATCACGGGTCAAGATTTTCCGGATTGGACAGGAATCTCAAGTCTGTTGAGCCTGATCAATAGCTAAAGTCTTCATCAGCCTGAGACTAGCCAAAGGCCCCTTTGCTTTTCATAGATAAATATCAGCTGAGGTCTTATGGGAAAAGGTTGCTTGCAGACTCTGGCTGGGAAAAAGGCTAATGGGATGCCAGAGGCTGGTGTTCAAACCAGCCTCAGTGAGAAATACTCCGTGGCTGCACCATCCTAAGGCTTCTGCTCTTCGCAGAGTGCATTAATTAGATTAGGATGAGAATACATTAATCAACACACACACACCAGACATCTTCCATTCACTTTTAAGGCTGGTGAAAGTCAGGGAACCTTTCGCACTGCTTTTTGCCAACAGATGTGAAAATCCGCAGCGATGGACACAGGGGTGATGGGGCCGGGTGAAAATGGAGGACAATTCCTGATGCCTCCCGTGTAAGGCACAGCTGTGCTCGAAAGTTTGTCAGACTTCTAGAACTCGAGTGACTTGATTGAACAATTCAGGCTGTCAAACTCTAACCCAAGACAAAGAGAGCCCCGTCGAACAGACGAGACACACATATAAAAACTGGTTATTTACTTCTTGAGGAAATTTGATCCAGTGTTGACTGCGAGAGTGGCAGCTTCACACGAACCTGCAGGATTAGCAGCGTATTTGAAAAGTGAGATAAGAAAAACACGTTTTCAGTCAAAGACAATCGGGGGTGCGAGTGGGCTGGCCGATAGGAAACTAAATCCGTATCATTCTAGTATTAAACGGACTGATAGCACGATAGGTAAATCTGCGTGAGCTTGAAAACAAGCAGAACTGCTGATAATCAGCGACAGCTAGTTTCTGAAAAAGATTCAATATAAATATTTAAACTATACCCACGTAACAGGCCGTATGATTCTCCTGCTCCTGTTAAACTGTGGAGTTTTCTTACTTCTGAATGACGTCATGTACCTGCTTAGAGTATCAGTTTCTTTATGGACAGATGGTACCGATCGCTCTTTTAAACACGTTTGAGGGTGAGGGGCCACTGCACCTTTTTGAATGCTAATATTTGCCTAATAACTGTGCAAACCCGCTTTTTATCTCTCCTCCTGGGAGAGACTAATCTCGCTTTCCATTTCTCAAACATTCCAGTTAGAGGTTCAACATCCATCTTGGATGGACTCAGAGCATCGTGTTGTGTGTAACCAGTGTGTGTGTGTGTGTGTGTGTGTGTGTTCAACGATTGTTTTTTAATCCCGAGGAATACATTCTGCTTCATAATGCGTGCGAGTATGTGGGTCCTGGACGGTTGCGTTGAATATTTTTGGTCAAATGACATTTACAGTTGAAAGAAATGCATGCATGCATTGATTTTCCAGGTCGCCTCAAACCTCTCCCACCTGCTACACTGGAGGGGGGGGGGGGGGGGGGGGGTGATTCAATTCTGCCTGAGGCTCATAAATGACACCCGTGCCTCTCCACGAAACTCGGATTACACGGCGTTACCATCTGGAATCTAGTTTGACAGAAAAGGCAGGTGATTAGAATACTTTCCATCGGAAGCAGTCCTGTAAAATCAGCAGCAGCACTGAAAACATCAGCACCAAAGACTCCCCGCAGAGCAACCTTCCCGAATGGCTCAGGCAGAGTTTTACATTCGGGGTTTTGGCGCGGCTCCACAGCTTTGGGGCCCACCTACTTGAAGGTTTAAGCACTCGTTTGTGGCTACCTCAAGAACTGTAACTGACCCATTTGTGATGTTGGTGTTTTCTCCCTCAAATTTCTACAATAAGAAGCGAGTAAGGGCATTAAACAACACACATCTCGCGAAGCCACGTCTAAAGCGATGCTCCTGATGTCAGCATTCACTAAACATGCAAATATATGGAAAAAAAAAAAAAGAGGAAACGATTCCTCCGTTTTGACAAGGTCAAACATAAGTGACCTGAATATACAGTAACTCCAATCCTCAATAGCCAGCATTCGCTCCATCATTCAAAGGGAATGAAATAATGTCGTCTGCTACAGTGGTGTAAAATGGGTGAAATCACAGCTTGTGTTTCCAAGTGCTCTGCAGTTATCTGTAATTTGCGCCTATTCATACGGTTTGAAAGGTGTGCCGAAGCTTGGGCAAGACATGGCTGCATTATTTAGTCTGATCAAGAGCATGAGTACAGTTAGCATCTGTGGGCCGAAAATTATGTCTTCAAACAGGCTCAAAACGCCAACACCTTGTTTCATTATGTTTCCATAAAGAGCCTCACTCTGCTGCTGCAGCCCGTATTTGTCAGTAAGCGCGCTGCAGCTGTGGTTCAGACATGAGCTGCTCCGCGACTCGGTGTGGCGGGAGGCCGCGGCAACCGCGCCTCAATAGCTGGATGGTAGCTTGCTAGGTGAGCCCTTAAATTAGTTTTGTTTCCTCGTTTTACTTGAACCGTTTTGCCGCAGATTTTACAGATTGCCCCATTTGAATTGGCTGGTTCCTCCTTTTCATTTGGCTGAAAGCCGAAATGCTAGCAAAGGGGCAAAGTAACATTTAGTTTTGATACCAGTGAAACTGCCATTGTCTCCTTCTCAACGTGTGTTGTGGTGAGATCAGGTGACGTGCAGTGATGGCGGTGGCCCATCATGAATCGCGGTGGGCTTCTTCATATCGCGATATTTCATTTTTGCGGTTACCGCGACAGCCCTAAGAACAGATGTAAATACTCTGAGAAACGGATTGCTCTCCCGCGCTCCGTCCCTACCTGGCATAGCATGGACGAGGTCGCCACACAGCGCCATGAACCTCGGCTTGGGCCTCAGCTGGTTAACGGCCTCCACGGCCAGTTGTGTGAGCTCCACTTCCTCAGCCCATTCGTCCCCCGCTTCGTCACAGTCGCCGTCCCTCCAGGCCTTCATTAGCCCCAGCTGGGGGTCTGCAGCTTGGATGAAGCAGAAGGGTCCGGTCCACTTGCTCTCTACTTCTGGAAAGAGAAAAAAAAAACAAAAACAGGCAACAAAGGAAAACAAATGATCAACATTTTTACATTAACAGTCCAACTTTGATGACACTGTGAGAGCCTTTTTAAGGTTTTTTTGTTGAAGCTGGTGGAGAATTTTTTTTACTTCTTTAAAGTTGGAATCGATATACTTATTCTCTCTAATATTTGAAGGGTCTGCTTGTACAGTTGACTCCTATTGCTGTGCTAACAGCGAATGCCACACGGATGTAGGTAAGGCTGGGTGGCATATACCTACTTTTTATTATTTACCAGAATTCTTTTCAAAGGGGGCACGAACGCAGGCGATACCACTTATACCAACGCAGTCCAATGCCGTCATTATTCCCTGTAAAGCTGCACAAAGTGCATCTCTACTGGCGACACGGGAGAAATACGCAGGAGGTTGTACGTGTCAGGTTTTGTCGGACAAAGTGGAGCACTGCGACGATTCATTGCCGGTTAAGAGTGAACATCCAGAGGCTATGGCCAGAATGGGCAAAAAAAACCAACAACAATCCCTTCGTGCAGCTTTAATGAAGGACAGAGAGCTGCATATTGAAGAAGGAACGTTAGCATAATCCCGACATTGTACAAGACAACAGCCGCACAATCTGATCGCTCAAATATTCATTAACCAGGTAAACAGGAAGCAAGCTCGGCCGATGGTGATGACAAGGGATGACATGGAGGACACGGAGAAAAAGCCCAGAAACGTGGTATGGAAATGGAGTGAGCATGGACAGATGTTAAGAGCAGGTGTAAACAACAGCTTTTTCAGCTCCACTCATTCAGCTTCCGGAGGATGTGGGAGCGCTACCACTGTAGTTATGCGCTGCTGTCGCTGTGGAGAGCCTGCATTCAGCTCAAATCCCCTCCCTCACACCCAGCAGGGGCCAGTCGCTGCTCAGCATCCACTGTGCTTGATATGCTCTCCATGTGCCACTCCCCCCCTCAAATGAGTTTATGATAATTCAATCCTCTAGAGTAACTGGAGCTAAGATGGCAAAAAGGAAAGCGAGACAAAGAATGAGTTGCTCCTGTTTTGGAGGGACTGAAGAAAAAAGCTCAATGATCAAAACAAGGATCTCCTCTATGTAACTGACATTTATGAAATCATGACAGGAAACGCCATCCCCTTTTATTTATTTATTTTTAATCATTGCCATCTTTACAGCCAAATCACTTTTAAGGCGCTTTCAATCCAAACTGACCTGGCTTTGACCTTGATTTCCACCTACGCACCGGGGGACCTCTGATGAATTTTGCCGCCAAGATCAGTACAGTGAAAAAAAGTTTCCAGCTATGAGTTAAAGCCTCAATTTGTCTTTGTAGCTTTTATCCCTCGCTGTCACATTCACTTCTTTTTTTTCTTTCTTTTTTTTTTTTAACACGAGCGGCCTTTATTGAACCGAGAGAGATCCAAAACTTTCACCACCAACGTTTTCTCACTGAAGTCAGAACCTGAGAATCGACGCCACAGTAATCAGACAAGCCCTAGAAATAGGAAAGAAAGAAGGAAATAATTGAAGAGAGCTACGGGAACTTTGTAGTAGCTGAATATGTGACGACTTTGTGAACAAATGATAGGAGATACGAGGATGTAGTCTTATGTGGCAGCCCAATTTCTCAGGTTTTTCTTGAAATGTGTCATCGCACGGGATTAAATACCCTCAAGTTTCCCCATGCTAGATTGCGTCCAGCAGGGGGTGCTAACTATCTATTCAGATAAAAGGGGGTAGAAACTGACGAAAACTTTATTAAAGTATCTTAACCGCAGAGGTGAACCTCTCACTTTAGTGGTGAAACCTCTGAATCCAATCATAGAAATATAGGAGATTAAAATCTTGGCTAAAAAGTCTGTCTCAAGCTTAATGAATGCGGTGCTCGACTAAAATGAACAGCAGAATGTGATAAACATAAACATTACATTGTAAATAACAATATACCCACAGATATAGTATAAATGCGTGCATGTATCTTACATGCATGCACAATAAGATCTTTAAAAAGCACGCTTGAGACGCAGAAACATCCGCATCCACTGTGTTTACTCCCCTGCAAATACTGGCTTCGCTGCTGCAGCAGCAGGCAAAGCTCGCAGCTGAAAACGCAGTATTCACAAGCTGGCGAGCACTTTGTCAACAGTATCCTGTTTTATCTAAGCAAACTTTTAAAACGCCGCCACGTGACAGCGTCGGCTCAGTCACAACATTAAACTGCCGTCAGCTGTCAATAAAGCTGTGTATCTGCCGGGTTACGGAGCATTAGGGGGGAAAAAAGTTAGCCCACCGGGATAAAAAACTAGCTAGCAACTGTCAGATACCTTCAGTCAATCCGCTGAACGTCCGGTGTTTAGCCCTGAGAAACATGTCCTCACTCTCAGCCATGACGCCGACTATGAGCTGTCCAAGCAAACTAGGGGGTCACTTGTGATCCAGTTGGCCTGCCTCTGCGAACTCTTGTTGGGAAGCTGTTGCTCCAGCTGTCCGTGCTGTTAGCTACGACTGGCTACTATCGGTGATCGACTACACGGCCTGTTTTTTTTTTTTTTTTTTGGGGGGGGGGGGGGGGGGGGGGGGGGGGGGTTGGAGCGGAAGTTTGACTCTGGTGGCCAATATTACGCGCAGTTAATGTGTTGCTACAGGTTAAAAGTCCGTAGCGATGGCACTGTGAGTGTCCTTTCTAAAATGTACCTTAACCATTCCCAAACATACGAAACAGACAGATTATGAGAACAGGTCCCTCGGCACCGAAGTGCAAAAGGCTCGAGGCTTGATGCGCACGATGAAAGGAGACGCAAAAACAGCTCAGATACTGAACAGCTTGTTTAGTGTGTTTTTTGCGTATTTTGCAGATTTTTTGCATCAATTTTCAACCCTTTGTAATGTTTCGGTGTCTCTCGGTTTCCCTTTTCCCCCTCCTTGTACTGTTTTGTTCACAATTTTGCTTGTTTTGTGTCTCCGTTCATTTTGTATTTCATGCTTTAATGCATTTAGGTTGATTTTTTTATTTTATTTTTAATTTACCATTCGGGGTCATTTTGATGTTAGTTTGTATGCATCTATTCAAAGTATTGTTGGTGTTTTTTTCTTCTTCTTCCATGATCTTTGTTCATAGTGTTGCCATTTGTCCTTGTGGTAATTTTCCATCTATCCGTGAACAACCGTTTTCATATCAAAATGGCATTTATGAGTGCCAAACCCATGGGCCCCTGGACTTGTGTTCAGGAAGCCTGTCGAATTATTTGTCCATGGATTTAAATGCTCTCATGTTTACTACTTCGCTAGTAGATTTCTTTTGGGTATACCAAATCAGTCTTTCATTATCCAGAGGTGCTTAACACAAGTGCACAATGGAGAATCATGTGGATTGTGGTACTTTAGGTAATTCAGAAACAATTTTATGTCGCAGCAGATAGATATCCTGTGACAATTTTAATTAAAATAAGGTGTTTTTCTCTTAAACGTACACCATGGACCAAGCTTCATGAATGAAATTCTTGCATATCCACGTCATCTGAATTTGATCACCAGCCCACAGCTCTTTGTTCACATCGTGAGATGGACCTTGGACAGACGCTGAAGGCTTTTGGCACGATGGAGAGAGGTCATTATCCTCCCATTCTCTTAAGAGAAATGAACAGAAAATCATTATCCGGTTGCTTTCGGACTTCTTGGAATGTTTCTCGGTTTTTCTAACTCACCTTTTCTTTTTTTATTTCTGAATAACCCACCAGCCTATTCTGCTGTGGAAGCAGCTCCTAACTTCTGTTGGTTTAGGTTACCGTCCTTCTGCTATGCTGCATAAGGGGAGTAAAAGAGGAGTTTCCCCCCTTATCTGTCAGCAAGTGTTTGCTCAATGAATTGATGGGTTTGTCTTTACTTTAAAGGTTGACCTTCAAACATTACACCGAGATGATTTCATTTCTTGACTCCATATTATAGATGGTGCACTGACAATGATGATATATCATACAGTCCTGTCACATGACTATGATACATTTGAATAACTTGGATCTTAAGAGGAGAAATTACAAGTAAGTAATGAATCTTTCCAGATAATCTCTCACATTGCAACAATTATGATGCATATGCATTGACTTTCCAATTTTACTATGTACTGGTCAAAGGTTTTAGGACTCTTGAATACAACATTCCATGACCATAAACAAGGAAAAGCCCTGTCAATAGAATGGGGTTTGCCATTTTTTTGTGATTTTTGTGAAATGACGTGTCTTTGCAGTAGGCTGATGATTGTGAGAAAAAATAATGGAAATACATGGACAGTAAAATTCTCTCACGATGTTATTGGAAACTATTTAAAAGAGATGTCCCCAAGTAATCTGAGCTGATCACTTATTCTGATGGTTAATTACAAATATTTCAAGTTTTTCTAAAATGTTGTGACTTAATATACAAATTGGAGAATAGAATACATTTATGCAACGAATGTCCGGTAGACTGCACACAATGTACTCAAATAGAGTTTTTTTCCTTGGTGATGAGCTTTTTTCCAAAACTATTCAACCCTGCCAGCCACTGTCTATTGTAACACATTAAGCCTCTTGTGATTTCGGAATATCTCAAATGCTGGCACAAGAAAATGCACAAAGAAGGGGAAATGAGGAGGTGTTGTGGGTGCGCTTCCCACGCATTTCCTCGCAAAACAGAATGGTGATGTGCGTATTTCGGAGCGTTTGTAATAATATTTGATAATAAAGCCTCTCTCTTCTCTCTCCGTCTCTCCCTCCAACCCATCCTCTTTCTCTCCTCCCTCGCAGTCTCTCTCCCTCCTCCTGTTTTCCTCCTCCTCTCCTTGTGCGCACCAGGCTCTTCCACCCTCGGCTCTTCTATTCGCTCACTGCGCTCTCCTCCTCGGCGTGGCTTGTGTCGCTGCCTACTCCTGTGCGTAAGAGCGCGCAGATGGATATGTAAACTGATGCACTGGTGAAAGCGTGAAATCCGAGCTTGTAAAAGCCTCCCTGGAAGGACGGAAAGATGCGCATCAGAGAGCAGAAGAGTTACTTAGATTAAGTCAAGTTCAGTCCACTGAGATTTTTTTTTCTGCGTGTGTATTTTTTGTTTGTTTTTATTTTTTATTTTGAATCTCTCTCTCTCTCTCTTTCTATTTTGATGATGACATGTTGGTAAAGATGTTCCTCAGCGCGGATGACGGTGCGTTGTTGTTCGGGTGTATGTTTCTGGACTTTTCCGCCTGTCATGAGCGCGCGCCTTTCCCCCTCTCTCCAAGTCTTTTTGTCTCCGCGTGAGGTTGAACAGGGGAGAAAGCAAAATGAGAGGGAAATACTTTCTCCTCGGCTTCTTGTTGCTCAAACTTATGGCTCTCGTGTGCAAGGCTGACGGGGAGCCGGGACTTCTAGGGGGATTCGTGATGATCGCCACCTCCAACGGCTCCAGGGAGGAGGAGAGCGTGTCCGAGGAGACCCCGCACACCGAGGACCAATGCCGGGGCTACTACGACGTGATGGGTCAGTGGGACCCACCATTCGTCTGCAAAACGGGCAATTATCTGTACTGCTGCGGCACCTGTGGCTTCCGCTTCTGCTGCTCCTTCAAGCACTCGCGGCTGGACCAGAGCACTTGTAAAAATTATGACACCCCGGTGTGGATGAAGACCGACAGACTCCCTACAAAAAAATTAACAAGTTGCACGACAGCACCAAAGACAAGACGAACTTAATTGTTTACATCATCTGTGGAGTAGTTGCCATCATGGCTCTTGTGGGGATTTTCACCAAACTGGGCTTGGAGAAGGCGCACCGGCCCCAGAGAGAGAACATGTCCAGGTGAGTGCCTCCTTCTCTCAGTGCGCGTGTTTACAAAGAGACTTGCCTATAAAGCCTATAACCGCGCAGCCCGCGGTCTGGAGCGCGCGGCGTGCGGTTCATCTGCCCAGAAGTACATCACATGAATTAACACTCCGACTAAATGAACTCCGACTCGCTTTAAACGCATCACATTTCTCACACTGGCCGTGGTTTCCAGGCAACCAACTTATGACATCTTCTGATTCCTGATTAACAGTTGGAGATAGACAGATCTCCACTCCAGCTTATCTCGTCCGTCCTTATGTATTTTTTTCTGACAGGAGATTTTTTCGATATTTTTTTTTAAACACCCTCTCAGGAGAGTGCATGTGTGCAATGATTGCAGCGTCAGCGGAGGGAAATATCTTTTTTTCCACAGTGCACAGTTTCATGAAAAGATGCAGCCTAACAGAGTGATTCAATTAAATATGTTACACAGCTCCTCATGCGTGCACCTCTCTCCCTCCTCTCTTCTCTTATGTCTGACAGGGCCGTTGCCAGTGTGCTGCAGGGCGGGTGTCCAGGTGAGCAGTATCGGGGGGAGGAGGCCCTTGGGATGCATTCACAGCACTTCGTGTCCAGGGCCACAAACCTCCGTGAGTTTTTTTTGGTTATTTCTAAGAGCTTTAAACAATCCACGAAAGGCTGTCATGAAGTGTGTGTGCAACTTAAAGCATTGTATCGAACAGTGGGATGGGTGTGTGTCAGCAAATGGGCTGCTTCTTGGCGGCTTCTGTCAAGTCATCCGCAGCGATGTATGGATGAGAGGGTTTCGGGATCAAGTTGATCGTCTCGGCTGGAGTCAAAAAGCCCCAGGCTCGCTCCTGTTTTTCTTTCAAATGAAAGCGCTGGGTTTAGTTTTTTTTAATCGTACACCAGCTAGATATCCATCCATAACAAGAAAAAAAAAGAAGAGAGAATATCTTCCTGTCCTCTGCAAGCTTTTCAAATCCAGCCGTTATTCACTGTTTTATTTTGGTTTGTGCCCACATGATATAATGAGAGAGAGAAAGAGGGAAGTGGGAGTGTGTGCGTGAGTCGGTAACGAAGAGGTGGTGGTGATGATGGTAGTGAGTGGCTTGTGTGAAGGGTTTTTGTTGTTGTCTTTTGGAGAGGGGGGAGAGAGAGAGGAGGGTTATGATACAAAGAATGCAATCTATTTCTGCTGCGTCCCGTGGGCTGCTTCAGTACCGAGCTTCTTTGTGTTTTTTTAACACCGGAGATCAAACAGATGAATACTAGCAAAAACACACACACACACACACACACACACACACACACACACACACACACACACACACACACACAAATATGTACAGACAGGGCACACCGAGCATGTACAGATGATACAAACAGGAGAGGCGCACAGCATTCAGATTCCACCAAAGTTGCATTATCAACCTGTGCTTTTTGTGCCAAAACAAAGAGCAGATCTGTGCAGCTGTTCATCATAAAGGCGTCACAGACAAAAAGAAGCGTCCCTGTCGCCTTTTCTTATGTTGTACACGCTTGCATGTGAGTGGCATCTCGTGTGATTCTGGCTGAAATCCTCACACATCTGAGGGATGGATTTCACCTCTTTGAGTGGAATTTTCCACTCTGGCGCACAGCTTACAGCAGAGTTTGAAACCATACATTTAAGACTATAATTGTGATATTAAATGATGAAATAATAATAATAAACTGAGAATATACTTATCACATTATTGTGATTTGATATCAGCTGATAAAATGATAACATAATGATTGCAAATTAGGGGTTTTTGTATGATTTTTACACTATTTTTCAAGAGTACTTAAATTAACTGAAAGACAGGGAATAAATGTAAAAGCAGAGGTTAATTATTCAAAAGCAATATTTTTTCTTCAAGTTTGCCATTGATATCATGATGATATAGTTATCATGAATGCCTTTACTTTACCCAAAATAAAAGGAGGACAAAAAAATTGGATGACAGTGTTTCTCGACGTCCAAGAAACACTGTGCTGTGTCAAGAGCAACAATTTCTATTTCTACATTTCCTCTTAATTTCAAATTATACACATGGAAACTTTGTACAATTTACAGTATTATGCTATAATAGTTGAATCAGGAGGAGTTTATGTTAGGAAGTGGTTGGTAGAGGTTGGGAGCTGGGTTTCTGCTGCTGTTTGTGAAAATGAGATAATATTGCAATCCTACAACAGCTTCCCTGGCTAACACTGTGGTGACATAACCCTTCTCAGCATGAAGCACTACACCCACAGAAGCCATCGAATTCATAAAGAGAGCACATCTCATGTTTTTTTTTTTCCCCATTTCTTTTCTTTTAGTGGGGGTGGCAGGGGCTTCCTGGAAAAGAGATCAATGATGAGGCACGTTCAGGGTCTGCTCAAGCCTTTTTTTTCCTAGCAGCGTGACCTCTCACCTCGAGGATGAGGCTGTGGAATAGCGACTTTTGTTTGCAACGCGGGAACCTGTTCCCCTGAACCCTCTAATGCTCAGGCTTGCGTGTGTAATCGCGTGGAATGTTATTAACCTCTGTCATCTGGCGGCATTCCTGCGCCGGCGCCCACCTGATCGGGTCCCTGTCCCCGGAGGTGGAGGCCGTTTACCACGGTTGTAGAAGAGCAAAGGAATTAGATATGGAGCTTTTGCCGGATGTGTTGTTTTTCACTTCAAGTGATTAACAGAAGGTAAATAGACTCAAAAGGGCGAGGTGGTCTTTCATTAAGAGTGCGGCTATGAATGCAAAGGACAGATGGAGGAGGTGGAGGACGAGTGAGGAGAGCGGTAATTACAATGTAAAGATAATTGCCCGGGTTAAAAGGCCTGGTTGTGCATATGCTTGTGCAGACAAAGGAAGTTTGTGCAAATCTAGAGCAGGATTGTGCTTGAATATCTATTCCTAGTGCAAACCATATTGATTATAGCTTATGGTCAGATTGCCCTATTACTGGCATCAGTGATTCTGCTCTGATGGGCCTCAGCTTCTGATGTACGGGAGAAAATTCCTTTGGGTCAGAAATCTGTTTGTCTGTGCAGGAATCAACTTAAAAACCAGCCCTGCTTCATCATTTATAAGTTGTCCAGAGAGGTATAGAACAACAAGCAACCCCTACATTATTAATTCACGCTTTGCTGTGTAGTGTTAATTCCTGATTATTATCACATGAACTCCATAAGTGAGAAACACACAGTATCGATATCTAACACCCCAGCCTGAGGTCCGGGTTTACTTTGTCCGGGGCTCCCCACTCATTTCCAGCCATGGCCCCCCATAAGGTACTGCAAATTTGAAATGAACACTTGGGTCACGTTGTGAACCAGGTGAAGCCAACCTGCAAATTTCCCTAGCTGGGCTGGCTTAGAGGCTTTTATGTCATCTGAAAACCTGGAGACTTTGTTTGAATCCTTGAAAGGCTGATGAATCCAGCTTCTCCTCAGTTTCAGCATCAAAGGGAGGAAGAGACAAAGAGAAGAGAAGAGGAAAGGAAGAAGAGTTGGAACAGGGAAGGAGAGAAAACGGTACAAAGCGAGGAGTCAAACGATCTCGTTGGCAACTTTCAGACTGCTGACAGTGATCATTCTTGAAGGGCAGGGCTTTATATCTGTTATATGTTCTACATTTATGCTTTGTTCCATGGATTTCAATGAAAAAGTCTTAAAGCATCTTGAGCCATTACCATCTAATTCAAGGTGATTTTGACCAAATTTTTAAGCACAATAAAATTAAAATCTTCCTCTTAAACCGCTAATGTCTTTGTTACTAGACCTCAGACATGTTCACAAGTAATTTTTTCCAAGTCCAAGTCAAGTCTCGAAACTTTGAGGACCAAGAACAAGTCAAGTCTCAAGTCTTTTGGCCCAAGTCCAAGTCCGATCTCAAGTCTCAAATGACTAAAATGAACTTTCTATCATTAGACATATGCCATTTGGTCGAGATAAGACTGCACTGCTGTATGTTATGGACTGAAAGCATGTACTGTATTATCAATATATGTTATATCATTATACACTGCAGGATCAAAATTGATCAGAGCATGGTCACTTAAGACTGCTATTTCAATTCAATGTGAAGAAACACCATGAAAGCTTGTTTGAAGTGTATAAATGTATTTGGAAATATGTGCGCTTGCTCTGCACCACAGGATACATGAACATACATATTAATAACTGGCTGTGTAGCCTGAACCTCTCATGCATAACATTTTTCAGCGCAATTTCAGTGCATTTTTCAGTTTTTTTTTGTGTCAACCTGGAATTTCATCAGGTGTCCCAGAAATTGTAAAAGTAGGCTATTCTAAAACAGCAATTAGATTAACGTTAAACTAAATCTACGTAGACTTGGATGAGCAATTAATCTGGTAACTGTTAACCTTGGCTACTTAACCAAAGTCCTTCCCAAATTTCACAGGCTGCTGCAGATAAATCAGCAACGCCATGTAGTGAACCATGAAGCTATAATCTGCACATAGTTTACAACACTGTTTACTTTGATTAGTTTGCTAAGTTTCCCTTTCACATTACAAAGAGACTGACCTGTCATACATCGGAATGAATGAAATAAAGATCAGAAATAATAATGTCATGTAATGAAGATTGTTTACGAGTCCCAAACCTCGAGTCCAAGTCACGTCTCAAGTCTTTTGAGGGCAAGTCTGAAGTCAAGTCTCGAATCTTTGTTTGTGCGAATTGAGTGCGACTCGACTCGAGTCTCTGCTGCACCTACTGCATAATCTAACAAATACGTTAGCTGTGAAGTTTGATTTGAAAGATGTAGTTATCCCTATGAATTACTAAACTAAACACATTCTCCTGGATGAATAATGTACCTCTATGTTCTGTAATTGTCGTTTTGGGTCTCACACTAAAGAGCTTTAGGTGGGCAGCACTATCTTAGGAAGACGAAAGACACACAACATACACATTTCTCTGTATTCACAACTCAGTTCACCATTTGCACCTTAATTACCTTCCAGGCTGTTATAATATTTTCCTAAACACTCAGAGTTGAGAAGGATGAAATTTGAATAGGTAATTGCTTCTGAGATTGCACGGGAATGAGAAAAGACGGCGTCTGCAAAATACTTCCTGCTCCGCCATGTGGCGGTGGATGTGTGTGTGTGTGTGTGTGTGTGTGTGAGTGTGTGAGTGCACGTACGAGTCGAAAAAGAGTGTGCACGCGCACAGTGGGTGTGCATTGGCTAAATGACTTTTTTATGCGCAGCTCAGGGCTGTCAAAAGAAGTTGTACATATCCTTCGTTAAAAGTAGGTGACTGTGTGACCTCGTCTTCCCGGCTGTCATCCGAGCCTTCAGCATGTCACATCTGATTGCAGAGTGTCAGAGCCAACCTACAGTCGGGCCGGAGAATCAAGCAAAAAGAGGCTGTGAAGGAGAAAATGACAGAGCTGGTAGGTAGTTATCTGTGAGGCTTCAGTCTTCGTTTGAAGCTGCTATTCTGTCCTTGTGTTCAAACACGAAAGACAAGCACAGCTGAGGTTCTATCCCTGACTTTTAGACTCAAATCCCACTGGAGTGACATCCACTAAATCTACAGCTAATTTTCTCTCACTCACAGAGGAAAATATTTGTTACATATTTTAATTTGGTCTGCTTATGATGAAGTCACTCCATTCAAACCATCTGCCTAATATTGTCTAGCCCCCCCACTCCTAATGCTGCTTAAACGCCTCTGCTTTGGCAGAGAACGAACATCCCAATTCCAGGGCAACCTTAGCTGTCTGGCACTGTTGGCGAATCTTTGCGTCCTCTAGGTTGTTGTATCAGTTAGTATGTGTTCATGACACCAGTAAAAAAAAAAAACGAATCATTATGATAGGCCACCCAAAACCAGATTACATGGAAACATGTCAGTTCAACCAGACTCGTATGAAATCAAACTTCTCAAAGCTGGATTAACACACCCAGATAATGGAGCTCCTTTTTTTTTTGCATTATTTTGCCAAAAACAGCAAAGTGTATGTGTACATTAATACAGCCAAATTCCCATTAAAGCTTCTCACTCTCACATAATTTTCAGGTTCTTTTTTCACAGATTGTGAGGGGAAATCGACCCATTAAGACTACCTGTCAACTCACTTGACAGCATTTCCAGACTGTGTACTTTAATAAAATCCAGACATCTGACAAAATCACCATTCAGGCAACTTAAACACCACGTCTGTGCAGTAAATTCAGCTATATTTACATATAAGGTGATCTCCCACGGAGAAAGTAATGCTTGAGACAATAGCTTGATTGCCTTCCCTCGCGTTTCTGCTTTGACAAAGGAGAGTAGTCCAAATAACTAGTCAAGTCGACCTGTAACTGTGGCTCATTTTAACTGTCCATACAAATGTGGATCAGGATTGTTCCAGTGCTTCCTGCAAATGCTGGATCATGTTAGCCAGGGGAGAATCATGCTAAAGCATACCATGTGCCATGCATATTTTACCTTGCTTAGGGATGAAAACCAGATGCCTCACCCAGTACAGCCTTACCAGAGAAGCGACATCCTCATTGTTGACTTAGTCATTAAAAGGGTTATAATGACACCACGAACAGGTTGCCACATCAAGACAGACAACAATGCATGTTCATACTCACGCCTACGGTCTAATCTCGTATTATCCAATTTGGACCGTGGGAGCAAACGAGAACACACAGAGGAAACCCATAGAGCCCCAGGGAAACCATGCAAACTACATACAGAGATGACAGGCAGATTAAAACCCCAAACCTGCTTTGTTTGTGTTTGGTTATCACCCTGCAACCAGATATTGCAAATATAAATCAGAGATATGATTCCTTCATGCCAACTCTTAAAAGAAGAAAGCAAAAAGTAATTTGTACACGAACAGGTCATCAGAAATGAAACCGCTGTCAGTGCTGAGTGTTTTTACGTTGACCTGTGCAATCCATGCTCGGCAAATGAAAATGTAGCAAACGTCTTCCATGATACAAGGTAGCCTTATGAAACCCGACATAATGGGTGATTTGGTTGGTTTGAAAGCCTCCTAAATCTTGTCCTTCTGAGTCACTTGGAGTCTCACTGCCAGGTTTAATCCGGCTACAGGGAGCAACAAAGCAAAGAAACAGTAAGTCACAGGCTAAGGTTCCAAATACACAAGTGTCTTCTCCTCCTCTCTGAGGCCTCATTCCTTCATCCTCTCTATGACTAATTATCCTAATGTGCAAGGCTCTCGGCAGCTCTGGGACACCATTAGACTCCTGCTTATTAGGGCTCCGAGCCGGAGCAGCCAGCTAGCACCGAGCAACAGCAGACTACTCAAGTTTAGGCGCGAGGGATGCCGGCCAAGGAGGTGTCACCACAGCCAGGGTAGGGACGGAGACTCGGAAGGGGAAGGAAAAGAAAGGCAAATATGTATATTTAAAATTGAGAAGAGTGAAGTAGAAAATCCAGAGAGGAGGGAATATTTTAACCTCTTTTCTGAAACCCTACATGTCAAGAGGTGGCAGGTTACACTGAGCTGCTTCCTGTTGGTGAGCACAGGTTTCTTTTTTAGATGTGATACATATCAGAGTGAAGCAGACTAATGCATGCCGTCCATCCTTTTCGGCGCTCAGCGTTCTGCATTTTAAGGTGTGTAATGTTCCCACCTATTCATTGTGGCGTGGTATAATAAGAGAAGTGGTAGGGATGGAGAATAACAGAGAATATCCTAACCTCTAATCAGCTGAACACCCCACCCTTTCTCTCAAGTAGCGATCAGTTCATTTACTCTCAGGAAGCCTTGCATTTGACAGGTAATTATGTCTGCGTCCGTGTGCTCATGCCTATGTTCACCTACATGCTCGTCATATACACCCGCGTCTGTGTGCCTGTGTATGTCACACATTGGTGTGCTCTTCAGTGAAATCCTGAGTGCTATAAGGAATATTACATCCATCCATCTTCATCTGTTTCAGTCTCATTTATATTTGACTATCTGTAATGACATAGCACTCGCAGGCAGTCATGGGCTAAGCGCACAGACTCCCCATCTGCATGTTTGAGCAGGTGGTTATCGCCACTGGTTTCTAATTAACTGCCACAATAACTCTTCGCAATCAGTCGTTCGAGTTAATGAGTCAAACCTTTTTTGCGAATATCGGGCAAAAAAAAAAAAAAAAAAAGATTAGTTTTAATAATTAAAACAGGTAACTGTAAAGTGAATGGTTTTAATATTTTTGGCAGTGTCTAAGTTTAAAAAATGGAGTTGGATCAATGGAAAAGCTTCCAAGTGCTAATACGGCAGAGAAGCTTATAAGAAAACAGATATGTTCCTTATAACAATAACAAGCTTAATGTCTGCAGTGAAGCAAGGTAAATCTCATAGTGGCATTGTGAGTGTATTTAGGCCCCCTAACATGTAAATGTGTTAACACTGTGTAATATGCTTTGTTAAATCCCCTTGTAATCTGCAGCTATTTCGCCTCAGTTTTCCCTTTCTTGACTTTTTATAAAAGCAAAATAGCTGTACTTCTGTGTGTTGCGGTAATATAGTACCCATATTTTTATCAGTCGTGCTCTAAGAGGTACTGCTCGTTTAATTAGGTAAAATACATGAATTTGGCCCTGCCCCTGGTTAAAATGACTGCTGCTGTGAGTAGCTGCTGTAAGTGAATAAAAAGTGACCAGGTTTTCAAAAGGCATAAACATTTTTTCTCTTTTGCATTCAAAAAGGTATCAAAGAGGAAAAAGGATCTGGCTAGTAAACATATTCTGTACCTAGTTTTTGGCTCTTGCCCATTCTTCTTGCAAAAGGCTTGTAGTTCTCTGTAAGCCTTAAAGAGTTATGTACGCAGTGCTCTTCTGAGGTTTGCCCATTTCTTTGGACGACTGATGTCGAGCATGGTTGGTGCAGGCAATAGCCATCGGTTCAGCTTAGACCCCTTCGGGTAGCAGGTTATGGATTATTGAGATGTGTTTAGGATCATTACACCGCTGTAGAAGCCATCCTCTTTTCATCCGCAGACACTGCAATGTTTGCTTCTCAAATTTGCTGGCATTTAACAGAATCTATCCTTCTTCTACCACTTGCAAGGAGTCCATTCACGAGTGAAGCAAACCTGAAATGGTCCTTTGGGTGAAATGAAACAATAACAACACATCCACAAGACAAAACTGAAGAAACCTCTTACTTTCATCTCTGGGAATATCTTGGATACTAAATAATAAATGGGAAGACGCCAGTCTGTCAAGTGACTTCATCAGGGTTCACAAAGTTATTTCCATTCCCCCTTCTGTGCTTCAGGCCTTCTTCAAAACAGGAGCCAGCCACCCCAAATAAGGGTATAATGAATTATTAATGACAATTGTTATTATATTAGAACCATTATTGATACATTTTTATTTTGTTTCAATTCACTTTTTCTTATTCACATGTTCTAAGTGTGAAACATAAATGACAATAGAGACCCGACTGATGAAATGTTCCTAGTCCAGATGACTGCTACAAAAGCCCAAAGCATGATCGATCCACCTTCGTGCTTAGCAGTTGGAGAGGTGCTCTTTTTGAGAAATTCTTCTTCTTTTTTTCTCCTGACATATGTTTGCTTATTGCTTCTCGCCCTAAACTCTGTAAAGAGGACGCAGGAGAGATTTTTTTTCTGATCCACTAAGGTTTGAACATCTGCTCGAGTCCACTGCCACTCGACCCTTTGATTTACCTAAATAGCAACCCTACAAATAAAATTCCCTTCTTAAAATCTTTCAGGGTCTTCTACACCTCAACATGACGATGCTGTCCCTGCTGGCTTCCATCTCTTAATTACATTTTGAACACACAGCCTTCTCCTGCTGTGTGTGCAGCTGCTTTGAGGAACCCATAGCTGCTCCATGGAGGACTACTCGGAGTATTACAAAGTATGATGATGAACAAGAACATTCAGCTCATGTGTATGCCCACCAAGCTCATTTTTAGTTTTTGACATGATTAGCGCTGGGCAAGTTAACTCGTTAACGCATTAATTATTTAACACCGATAAATATTTTAGAATTTCAGAGAGACAAGATGCAGGGGCCGAGAGAGGGGGAAAAACACGCAGCACAGGGCCGTCCGATGCAAGACTCGAACCGGGGCCAGCTGCAACGAGGACTATAGCCTCTTGTACATGGAACACCTACTCAACCCACTATGCCACGGACCATCCCTGTTTTATCATTTATTTTATTTTGTAAAAGTCTGTCGCTGTAATCGGCGGATCCACCAAACATGGAGAAGGGTACGGAACTTTTACTCGGCCATTTTCATTTTAAAGTTCTTCCAGACGGCGGATTCGACAGAACCAAAGTCATCTGTAAACTCTGCCAAGTTGAATTGTCTTATCACCGTAGTAGTTCCAGTCTAAAATATTACTTAAAGGCAAAACACATAACTGATACCAGCAAGTCAGTATTGCAGGAGCTGAGCTGTGCTTTCACCTCTCCATATGCGTATGTTCTGAAAGTCTTGGCTCTAAAACAGAGCAGTCTGTTTTGGATGAACCGGCCAAAGCAACAGATCACTCTCCATGTTCCCAAACTAATGATAGCCCTTTTTTTCCCCTCTATATTTCATATGTACACACATGCATATGCACACCCAACGATGCCTACACGTGTACAATCTCCACATACACACTGAAATTCTGTTCCAGGCCTGTGCAGCCCAGGGGCAGCAGGCAGATTTGCTTGGCTAGATGACTGAAGCCAACAGCGTCATAGGCAAGGAAAGCTCACGCTGAGACAGCACATTTGGAACCCTCCCCTCGTCCCCAAGCATTTCTGGCCCCCCCACCACACACACTGATATATACCCATCACCAAGCTCAGGGCAGCAGTCTTCGGAGAGTGAGCTCCACCCGTTTGTCTCTCTTTTGCCTGCAGGCTTCAGTATGGCCTGGCTCACTCACCACCTTGCCCCGAGGAGGTCAGGATAGTTTGGCTTCGTTCCCTCCGCTCACCCTCCCATCTTCATACATGCATATGGACACAAACAGTAAAACACACCGTCATGGACAGGCTTACATTCCCTGCCCCCTCTGCCGACCCCCCTCCTGAAGGGCACAGGCCCATGGAAAGGAGACATGTGGCTGAGCGAAATGCGTCACAATGCCGGGCTCTCGCTCGACAGATCTTGTGCCTCTCTGCAAATTACCACAAAGCTCACAAAAACAGAGATGGAGTTTTGTTTTTGCGCTGTTCTGATTGCAGCAATCGCGCCTGTCTCAGCTCGGCTCGGCTTCTGATCACGGTTTCCTTTTCACTTGGCATTTCACTTACGGCAGGATTTGGTTACATCATTTTTTTTTTCTTTTCGGCAATTTAGTTTTTGTTGTAGATTAGACTCACAATTTTATCTTAAGAAAAGCAGAAATGTACGGAAGCCCAGAGCGGACGTGGTACGTATAAACTTTTTTTTGAGAGTTTTCTCGAGATAACGAGTTAATTTACCGATGGTTTTCGAGATCACGAGATGACTATCTTTTCTTGAATGCTCATGATCAGTTTCTCAGTGTTCTTAAAGCCTTTCCAAGAACGGACTCAAGCTGAAAATGTCAGATTTTGGAGAACCCGACATAAATCAACGCATCAGATTTTACTTCAGTTGAGGTCTAACACAGGCTGAAATTGCAATTTGTTTGTCTGGTAGAGATAACTTTCATATCAGCCCGCGTCATTTAAGGAGACGGCTGGCTCGACTGCAGCTCAACAGGCGTTTACACCTAAGTGATCCTGCTGATATAGTCAACTTCATCAGTGACCAGCTGAGGGGACCAGGCCGTCTCCATGGTTACCGAATGATGCACGAGAGGCGCCGTTATCATGTTCTCGAGATAACGAAATAAATAACTCGTTATCTCGAGAAAACGATATCGGCATGATTGGTGTGTGTTAAACCTGATTCCATTCTTCAACTGCTTGTCACACCAGCGGGATTTGCTTTGTGCATTTTCACAAGCAGAATTGTTACACAAACGCTCCACACTCTATATTTTATTCATCGGCTACTTTATTCAGTTTTCAATGAAAGGAAATACATATAAACACATATAAACAGGGGCGTACTGGAGAGAAAAAGTGGCCTCGAAAACCATTGGTAAATTAACTCCTTATCTCGAGAAAACGATCATTGTTTTTCTTGAAATGAATTATCTCGTTATCACGAGAAAACGGAGGAAATTATCTCGTTATCACGGGAAAACGGATGGGATAAAATGTATGTATCTATGGCCGTATAGGGCTTCCGTAGAAATGTGTCTCTGGCTTACAATTTGTGGTGTGTGTGTATTCAACAGGGTTGAAATGTTTGGAAAAACATACTCAGATTATTTTCTTAGGTTTTGTGCAGTATATCTGGGAATGACCAAAGTCTACAATTGAGCAACAGCTTGGTCTCCTTGACGGATTGAGATTATAAGGCTGAACATTTTATTTTTTTTTGCTTTTTCTCTCAGGACTTTTTCTTTCAGAAAAGGTCAGAGAAGTAGTTTGTGTTCATTTTGCCCATCCTCATGCTGTTAGAGAAAGGATCACACAGACCAGAGAGTCAAGGAGAGCAAACTGACTGAATACGTGATAGTAATGGTAAGAGCTATAACTAACCTCCATCTCCTGAAACACAAAGGTTTCGACATAAAAGGTGGCTCTTTATCTTTTCCTCTTCCATCCTTGAATAAATGGTGGGAAACGTTAAAGCTTATTTGCTTTTTTACAAGACAGTTATATGAGACAATTTATACCATGCTGACATCTTACCTCTGCTGCCATTTAAATTTCATACTAATATGCCATTTAGGATGAGATTTTTCTAGAGCATCACGCATCAACATAAACAAAATAGATTAAAAAAAAAACGTTGGTTGGTTAGCTTTACTATCAGTGACTCTTCAAAGTCTCAAACTTGTATATATTGACCTAAGCTCGTGATCAGGGTGGCATTGCAGCGCCACTTGAGAACTTAAATGTCACGTGCATTCAACGATAGTTTCTGTACTTGGCCTTTATGCACTTTGGATGTTTCCCCAAAACTCTGTGAATCTTTGCACGCACAGTACAACCTAAAGCAAGGCAGCCAAGTGCTAAAAATTGTGCGTTGATCTAACAAACGGCATAAGCATTATTAGTTAGCATGGTTATATTAAGGCAGTCGGTTTGCATAATTTTTCCAAGTTAGCCAATTGAACTTAACAGTGCAATATTATGCACTCTAGATGTTAAAAGACCAACATTCTTTGCAACTCGGTGTGGAATTTTGCACAAAGTGGTGAGCCACTGCTTAGAAAGGCTAGAACTTTGGTGGATGCTCCTTTTATACCCAATCCTGACACCCTCACCTGTCACCAATCAGTCTGCTCGTTTCAGAATCTTCTCGAATGGTGCAACTTGGATATCCTATAAACGTTTTTTCATTCTTTTGCTTTCTTCCAACGGAAAGCCATCTATTTGGAGTTGTGTTTGTTAAGGTGAATGAGAAATACTTTCTTATGGTTAGTATTTTGCTGAGATGTATGATAGTACAATAATATTACGTGTCAAACATAATATTACCGGAATCAAAATGCTGCAGGAGATCCCCGGCATCAGTATTCATAAAGGGAGAAATACTCTTTGTGTGCTTTATCAGTTTGAAAGCTGACATTTTAGATTCAGGAAGGAATCTGAAACCCACAGACTTAATATGGAAATTAGGGTTGTTTTCTTGCCCTTTTATTGGCCACTGTCTTTCCACTCATACATTTATGCAAATGCCCCATTTCGGTGTCTTCTCATCAGATCACAGATGGCAACATGACACTCTGTCTGCACACAAAGCATCTTAATGAGCTTCATAATCCCAAGGGGCCTTACCTTATTGGAAAAGCAGTGAGCACATTAATTTATTTTGCTGCTCAGAAGTGCATAGTATAAACTACACATCACGCGATGAAGCATTTAACTTTTATGTAGTTCGGGTAGCTTAGTACAGCTGCATGCAGATTTGATACCGGACAGCAAGTTATCATTTAACTAATTGTCTTTACTCATTAGACGATATGATCTCCAGTGGTATTCTTTCACCATGCAGAGCTTGCATGAGGATGAATTCCAGAGAAGTTTAAGAGTCATGCATCCAGAGGGAGAGGTACCTTCAGATGTCACTGTCAACCTCCCCAGCAGGCAGCGATTGAATCAGTCCACCTCAGAAGTCTTTAGAAATAGAAGCAGAGGAAAGCGCCTCTTCCCCACCCCACCTCCTGATCTACAAAGCCAGATAGAGTATAGTTGTACATGCAAAGTCTTCAAAGATAGAGAGAGAAAGCACTAAAGTGAATGAACAAAAACGAGATGAGTGTTGGTGGAGGGCACAAGATGGGAAAAGACTGATGGTGAGAAAGGAGGAAGAATGGAGGTGACTGAGCGGAGGCTGAGGCTGTTTGGCGTGTGAAGAACTCTGTATCTGAGCCCATCGATCTTCCAGGCCTCTCCTGCTATGAGAGAGAAAAGACACAGCGCTGATAGGATTCAGCCAGAACCCCCTGTTGCGTTTCGCCTCCGAGAACACAATGGCAGCATTCTTTTGTTGTGGCAACGTGACTCCTCTGTGTTCTAAGCCCACAGTTGCTATTGCATCTGCGACTCTGTCGCCTGGGCAGTGTTGCTGTGGCTATAGCAGGTGCGTAAGTCCTGCACAGATTGTATGAAGAAGACGAGGGATAGTTATGTCATAGTTTGCTGGTGGACAGTGAGAGAAACTTTAGTTGGAGGACAAAGATTCAGAGGACAGTGGCTGGCGTTTGGAGTGCAATACTGATATGAATGCTGATACTTTAAATGATACAACTTGCTCATTCCTCATGTACCTAACCAAAATCGTACCACTTTTGATTTAAATGGCCATCGCCAGTAAGCATTTGATGTAACGATAATTGATTTCTGGTGCTACTTGGCTTTATTGCACATTCAATTTGTTGGCCATAAAACTAACATACTATCTGAACCATGTGCTTGATGAATGTACATAACAGCGCTTCAACTCTTTCTTTTGGCGTTGCTCAGACCCCCCCAGAAAAATGTCTCAGTTTATCAAAATTGCATATTGAGAATTAGGAATTTGAAATAGACCAACACCTTTGCCCCAATTAGTTTGCATGGCTCTACTTAGTCCATCTCTTTGTTCACCTTTGCTCACTACTGACTCTGCTCCACAGCACAAAATGCTGCAGTTTACCAATAAAAAGGTTAAAAAAAATGTACAATGACAAAGTTCACAGATACAGCTCTAGTTTAGGTTTTATCACCTAACACCAAAATTCCACACATTCGTGCTCCTACATCATGATGTACGCTATCCGTATATCAGGTCTTTGTTATTAGTAACATGTAGGTATCAACTGTGTTTATTTCACCCCATGCAGAGTCAAATATTCCAACAGTACTGACAGGCTTGTGCTTGTGTGTCATCCTCCAAAAACTTAACAGCACATAGCCCTCAGTGATTGCACTACTTGTTGGTCTAATGCTAACTGGTTGAAAGTTAGCTTGAGCCGGGAGGGGCCTGACCCACTGATTTTATCACAAAGAGCAAAACAACCAGCTGCACTGGCCAATCTTCATTATTTAAAGGGATAATCCGGAGTAAAATGCACTTTAAATCAATTTACGGGATGTTGGGAGTACATACGTTGAGTTGACATCAAAATCATGTCATTCGGATGTGTTTTTAGAATTTCGATTTGACCGTTTTTAGCCAAAAGTCGTTAGCCTGGAAGTCAGAGGGGCATATCGTTTTGCCGCTACAAAATGCTATTTTTATACCTCTTCTACAGCTCCAAACAACATAACACTTACGTGGTAGTGAGTATAGGGTCCCTAAAGCCAAACCGAAGTGTCCCGAGGTCTTCATGTGGTCGGATAGAGAGTCCAGAATGAATTTAATCAAGCCAGTGCCTTTCCAGAAATGTTGCTGCTGCAGCTGCCGCTACAGACCGTGGTGAAGTTGGTTTGATATTGGATATTCGACAGATATTCACAATAGGGAAATAATGTGTCTTTTTTTTCAAACCAAGTCAACTCAACGTATGTACTCCCAACATCCCGTAAATTGATCTAAAGTGCATTTTACTCCGGATTATCCCTTTAAACATGTCATTTCAACAAAGCAGATCTTTGACCAGTGCGAGCTCTATCTTCCCCACAGCAGAGCAAAGCTGAAGATCCATCTAACACCAACACAACAGCGAAAATGCTATGACACGGATACGTCGTTGGCAAAAAAACAACGCCAAGCTGTTGAAGAGTCATGGTCAATCTCTCACTACTGTTCATTTGGCCACGAAAGGTTTTGCAGGAGGGGACCGTGGAAGGCGCTAATCCACGGTCCCCTCCTGCAAAAGATCCCTAGATTGCAAACAGATCTAGCAAGTGAAAGCTGCAGTTTCATCATCCAGGCTCAAAACTTGTATGATTACAACATTTTCCTTCCTCTATTTTCCTAAACAGTTCAAGTTTTGATTAATCAGCACGCCAATATGCTATGTCTTCCGTGCATGTTTAACATACCCCAAATTCCCCCGCTTGCAAGTGTTAATTTGATCTCAAAAACTTATATGGAGGAAGGAGAGGACGGCAGAAGGCTCTCATGCATTAACCTTCATGCAGCAGATTGCAAGTTGGCCCCCCAAGTCCACAATTTGATCAAATATGTTCCCTAACGTTTGTTAAAGATGAAGATGTCTGAATTCATGAATGTTTCTGGAACTGTCTCTGCACTGCAGGTTCAAGGTGGAAAAGTGCAGCCACGGCCGAACTTCTTGCTTTGTTCATGTTGTGTATTCTATCGCAGGGACATGGCTTTTATGTAAAAATATAACTTGAATGTGGGATCGGGGGTTAAAAACTAGAAGATGTCATTTAAAAACTAACCCTCGCCCCACACATGAGCGCAAGTCCTTCCAGCGCACAAGTCTAATAATTAAATTTTCAAGCCCTGTGGCTTTGCAAAACCTACCTGACAGTCTTCATGAATTTTTTACTGTGCAGGGGTTTTGAACGGTCAAAACCCGATTCAAGTTCAATCTTTAGGCAGAGGAGTGTCAAGTCACCATTGAGCCAGAGATCCAAATCAAGTCTTTGATTTTCTGGCTGATTACAGATTTCTATTTTTGTATGTTCGTGTGCATCCATATATGCGGGGCTTTGTGTGCTTTGTGGTTGGGTACGCCACAATGTGACATGTTACATGCACACTGCTGAGTTCAAATCTTTCACTTTGCCTGCCTTTCTTTGCTTTATATTATTATAGCATCATATTGGATTTCATCTTGCTGTACCTCTGTCATTTAGTCAAGCTGAGTGTTTGTATTGATTTTAATCTGCTTGCTCAATAGAGCCTCACCATCAGCTCCTTCCCCATCCACCTATCTTTTTCTTTTTTTTTTCAAATCCACATCCTCCCTCCTCTCTTATTGAATGCGTTGTTTCGCCAGCTTTTTCAAAGCCCCTATATCAACAGTTAAAAGGCATAAATGATGTATAAGCCCTTCCATTCCACACAGCAATGTGTGCTCAACAGATTAGATTTATGTGTGATCGCCTCTTTTGACCCTCAATATCTATCGTCTGCTGCTTTGCTCAATTGTAATGCTTCTGGCAGCGTTTGAGACGTTTGCGTGTATTTGTGAGACAAGCTAAGCAGAAGTCTGTCTGGTTTGGACCTTGAAGTTGATTCAAATACACATCATTTTTCAAGTTTGGAGGATGTTTTATTCTTTAGTCTTTCCCAAGCGAAAACACAAATGAGAGTAAAGGAACTGGTTTGAAAGGTAGCTTATAGTCCCCTGTTGCCCTGTTCCATAATGACTATGTTTTGTGTTCAGGTTCAGTTTGACCCATTTTGAGTTAAAACACCCTCCCATATGTCAATGTTTAGTTTTTATTTCGCTTTGTTTGTATAGGAGAAAGACAACTTCATTATACAACTCTAAAGCCGGTGAAGATAGAATCCTGAGAGCACAAGAATGACTCAGAGTGTTTATAGATGAGCTCCAAACATTAGCTAATGAAATGATTATTTTCAGAGATGACTAACCTGAGGTTGTAGCCAGTGTTGAGTTCTTGTTTGTTTTGTTTTTTCAGCAGCATAGCTCAGTTTTTAACTTCATCAACATGTACATACAATTGTTTCTTATGTGTTACACGGCATATAATGAGCAAAAACTCGCCTCAAATGCTCTGGCTGAGAATTTCTGCTTTGAATCAGCACAGCATCCCCCACAATCTCGGAGAGGCAAGGACGGACAGCCTGTATGTTCCATGCGTAACATTGGAAGGACTCGACCTGACCTCTTGCTGGGCGCATGCACTGTCAGTAAATGAGAGGGTAGTTAAAGCTAGTGGAGAAGTGTGGAGAGTCCTGTAAAAGCGAAGCCGAGCGAAGAGGAGCAGAGTTCTGCTGGGAGGCCAGCAGTGCACTCCTGAAACTGTAAAAAGCAATTGAATGTGAAAGAGAGGGACTACATTATCATCCTGATGCTTTCACTTGCACGCAACCTTGGATAATTTAGCTTCTTCTTAAGAATTGCTCTCTGTTTCAAACACGTACGCTTGGATTACTCCAGTATTGGAGGCGGCAAACCGCCGCTCAAATTTAAGGCTGTGAGAGGCAAATACTCTGACATGTACAATTTTGAGGAATATGCAAGAATCTTTAGATTAATAACAAACAGGAATTGGTTTTTGGAATGTGATTTGACCAGAAAATGCAGTTTTTATTCAGCTCATGAAGCCAATAGCACTTCAATAGGCCCCCTGACTAAAGCCATAGTGTACAGTTATTAAATTGTTAACTATTTGCCAGAACTTTGATGAAGCACAATTAAGCCAAAGGTCATGGGGTTTAAAACCGTATTCTTTCTGATAGCCAGAAGGGGGAGACTCAACTGGAGAAGGCTATAACAAAATGACATTTTTTTCTACCTCGATTTATTATCTAATTAAACATTTTCGTTATCAGTCTACGGTCTCAAACACTTGTTCCAAGTCTTTGTCAATACAACTTCATTTTGTGTTTTTTTCAGTTAAAGGGACACTGGGCCTCATGGAAGAACATTTTCGTATTTTTATCCTAAATTTTTCTTACTTTTTTCGTATGAATCTCTCGTACGAACACGCCACGTCAGATTCAACAAACGCTCTTAACTTCGGAAAAAGTGTGTAAACGACCTGCGTAAATGATGAATCACACCTGTGCGTATCTAAGTTCACGTGCACGAGGATAGTAGATTTGCATACTCCACGCCCAAAATAATACCATATAAGGCTGTGCTTCCTCTCTCCTGTGCCAGGAAGTGTTGAGTCATGAAAATGTCATCAAGGCGCAAAAAGAACAACTTTATGGCCTCTGAGACTGAAGTTCTGCTTTCAGAGACCCAAAAAGGAAAATCTGTCATTTTTAGCAGTGTCAGCAGTGGAATTACGGGACCTGCTAAAGCAAAGAAATGGGAAGCAATTACGAGTGCTATTAATTCTGTGTCACCCGTAGTTCGCAATGTCACCGAAATAAAAAAATAAATGGTTTGATATGAAAATGGCTTAAAAAAAAACGTCTCGCCATGGGCAGGCGCTCGATGACTGCAACTAAAGCCGTGCGATCAGTTGCCTCATCATGATGGCACTTTGATGGGGTGGTCCATGAGGGGGGTCTCCTGGCACCACACCTTCTGGTCTGCCTGGGCTGGTTCAGAATGTAGGAGACCGTTCATGGCAATATTGCGCAAATCTGCCATGCCTTCTCTGGGCTATTTGCCCCCCACTGTATTGAGGCAAGGCAAGGCAAGGCAATTTTATTTATAGAGCACAATTCATACACAGGGCAATTCAAAGTGCTTTACAGCTACATAAAATCACAAGAAGACAATAAAACCATTAAAAAGGAATAAAAAAAAATAAAAGAAAGAAATTAAAAAAGAAAGAAATTTAAAACCCATTAAAATAATCATTAAGTAATTAAAAAGTGAAGAGTGCAGATAAAATACTTTCAGGTGTCATAGGCACAGCTAAATAGAACTGTTTTCAGCCTGGATTTAAACATTGTCAGAGTTGAGGCCTGTCTCACATCTTCTGGAAGACTGTTCCAGATGTTAGGAGCATAAAACTGAAACGCAGCCTCACCTTGTTTAGTCCTGACTCTGGGCATCAGCAGGAGACCCCTCCCTGAGGTTCTCAGAGCCCGAGTTTGTTCATATGGCTCTAACATGTCAGAGATGTACTTTGGCGCTTGACCGTGAAGAGACTTGTACACAAGCAGAGCTGTTTTAAAGTCTATTTTCTGAGCGACAGGAAGCCAGTGCAGAGACCTGAGCACTGGACTAATATGGTCGTATTTCCTGGTTCTAGTCAGGACTCGAGCAGCAGCGTTCTGGATGTACTGCAGCTGTCTTACAGCCCGTTTAGAGAGCCCAGTGAGCAGGCTGTTACAGCAGTCTAACCTGCTGGAGACAAACGCATGGATCAGTCTTTCTAAGTCTGGTTTAGACACTATTCCTTTGATTCTGGCAATGTTTTTTAGATGGTAAAAAGCTGCTGATGTTACAGATTTAATGTGGCTGTTAAAGTTCAGGTCTGAGTCCAATATTACCCCGAGATTTCTAACTTGATAGTTAGGTTTTAGAGAGAGAGTCTCAAGGTGACTGATAACACTTTCTCTTTGTTTCTGTGGGCCACAGACAATGATTTCAGTTTTGTCTGAGTATAGCTGGAGGAAATTGTTTTGCATCCACACACTGATCTGTTCGATGCAGCGACACAGTGTATCTACAAGCCCGTGTTCTCCTGCCGTCAGTGACACGTAGATTGAGACACACCCACCTGGTCTTCAGCTCAGTGCGCTCCACGACAGCACGGGTGCTTTGATGCGTATATGCGTCTCGTGCTCCAATTATGATTGGCAGTCCAGCCACGGCATGAAAGTCCCTCTTAATTTGTACTTGTTGGACAGCGGTGAATGGGAATCTGATGTACCATGGTTGATAAATTGATGAGAGTTTTGATGACCAAGGGGAGCGCACGACTCACAGGGGACACCCCCCATCTGTCTCCAGTCTCCCTCTGAAAGGTTCCCGTGGCCAAAAATCCAAGGATGGTGAGGACCTGGGCGTGTGGTGGAATCGGGTTTGATCGGCGTGTTTTTCTCTGGAGTTGTGGCTCTAGCAAGCTGCATATTTGTAGCGGCACAGTCTTTGGGAATCTTAATCGCGATGTCAGCCATTCGTCTGTCTCCACACGGTCTCTTCCAAGAGCCTGACGCACTAAGGCATCCAAAAGTAGCAAGACAGCCGCTGCGCTTCCCGTTACAGATTCAAATGAACCTTCAATTAGTGCATAATTTACTGTAAGTAAAACAGAATAATGTCAGCATTATTATGGGGTATAATGTATATTTATTTATGTTTTCTTCAAAGTAATTAAATATACAATCCATTAGTCAAGCAAACTTGATTGGAATAACAGCAGACTATTTTACGAAACTCCTATGACAGGTCTGGATCACTCGTGAAATCTGTTCGTACCTGAAAGAAAACGTAAAATATGAAAAGATTGGTGAATGCGCAAATTCTCTTAAATCACTCGTACAGACGATTTAAGAACAAATCTGTGCGTACGAACGGTTCTTGCATGAGGCCCACTGTGTAATATATTAAGTAATTTATTAGCTCAAATCAACATATTCATTCATAAATTAGTCCTCATTGGTGTAAAATTATCTCTGTCAACAATCTCACTTATCCTTCTGAGCGAAGAATAACTTGTCTGTATCTACATAGAGCGGGCAAGCTCTATGGAGGCTGCCATGTCCTTCCGGTCTATGAAAAACAACGAAGTGCTGAGAGGGACATAAAGCACTTTGAATCGCGTTTTCCCCAACGCCAGGCCTGCAAGCGGAAATTACGTCATTTTGACGTCACGTTTGCACGTAGGTATAAACAGAGCCGGTCTACGCTATTAGACATTCTCAGGTATAAACCAGCCTGAACGGCCTGCACCTTTGTTCGCAATGGAAGACCAGAGTTATGCCACGCCACAGGAGAAGGGATCCTCGTCGCCAAAAAAGCGAAAAAGAGAATCTTGACACATACCGCCTGCCGTAGTTCAACAAGTTGCAACGCACATTTGAAAACGCGAGGCGCCAGAGAGCAAATTCATTCGACTTTGCAAAATAAAATTGCACCACTCGATGGGGAAGAAATTACACAGTGTCCCTTTAAGGTCCACTTTAGAGAAAAATAGACAATAAAGCAGGTTGTGGCTTTGCAACGGGGGTCCACGAACCAGTCAATGACACAAATGATATCACAGTGGTAATGTCATCTGTGTTAAACAGTCAATGGTTGTAGGCTCACTCAGTTGTTAGTTTTGCAGTTCTGTTAGCTCCAAAAACACATATATGGTTAAGAAATCTTGCCATTTCACAGTACCATTTGTCTTATCTCACATCGTAGCTTTTTTTGTACTGCAATTGTAAAGCTTGCATCTTTTTTAATTAGGAAGTGTTTATGAAGAAGATTATCCTTGTTTACCCCCAAAAATGTTATGTTATCCGCTGTACATCTTCAACCTGCGGATATGTATCAATATCACACTGAGAGGAGACTCAAACACATGAAGAGGAATAATTGATAACCTCTTGCAATACATCTGCGGCAGTCCTGCAGTGACAGCATTACTATCGAGTGGTTGATTTGCGATTAAATTTACAACAGGTCTTAAAGTTTTATGCTACACCTTTGGTTTGAATGTCAACATGAAGCTGTAAGACTGCACATTTGCTTTGCCAGCCACCACCCAAGCCAGGACCTCCACCATCCCAGCATTAGCGCCAACCTAAATTATTTAATGCTTTTCTGATCGCATTCGCCAACTGACATCTCGGGTTCCTCCACCGGCTACCCATCTGTGGTTGATGGGATTCCAGAACCGTTTCATCTACAAGTGTGGCCATCCCTCTGACATTAGCTTGTTTATTGCTCTGGGATGATTTGCTAACAGCAGGCATGGGGCACAGAGGTTGATGGAGGTAAATAAGCCAGGGAGAAAGAAAGGAAGAGGGCGCTAAGAGAGCGACAGAGACTGATGCTGGCTAAACTGTGTTTTTATGGAGGATCATTTTTCTCCCCCAGAAGGCACTGATTGGCATTAATTACCCAACAGGAGCGAACAGCGACGAATCTCATAATTAACCAGTTTAGATTTTGTTCATTTGGGAAGGCATGGGTATGAAGCAGTGGGTGGGAGGCTTATGTGTGTGCTTGTATGACAGAACATGTGCTTTGTGTGTGCGTTTGTGTATCCATGGGGGAATACAGAACTGAGAGACAAAATGAAAAAAACTATTTCAGACAGAGAAAAGCAGGATGCAGGTACTGTAAGTGCGCGTGCCGCTGAATTCTCTGCTGGATGTCTGCTTCTTTTGAGGATTCGCGACGCTCTCTCCTTTGATCTGCTGATCCTACAGTTGTAGCTTTTTTGTTCACAGCATTTTGGGTCGATGAGTGAAACATTTGGAGCCAGACCTTACAAATGGAACTGTACAAATGAACACATGATAAATAGAATATGAATTAAGAAAAAAAAATGAAAGTTTAGAATTCCTCGCAGGGAGGGACTGCTCTTGATCTGGAACCAGACACGAATGGATATGCCCTTTTGGGATGTTTCGGAAGACTTTTCCTGCAGCCTTTACAGTTGATGTCATGGTCTATGGGTTTAACTATTTTTCTGGTTTCTGGATTTTAATTTGGACTTTGTCTTTTAGATGATCACATTCTGCGTTTTAGCTTTACTTCTTCTTTTTTTTCTCGTCCTGTTGACATTTGCCTTTGATTTTTCATTAGTGTATATACTGTATATATACTACCAGGTTTTCTTCCTTCAGCATCAGCTTGTAATCGTGTTGTTGGATTTCTCTTTTTGGGCTTACTGCCACCGTGGCACTTTTATGGTTTACTTAATGAAAGTTTAAGTTTATTTTTTTATCTACATGCCAACTGCTTGTGAGTCCTACATTTGGGTCCACACCAGTTCTTCATTTGTCTATATACTGCCAGGTTTTCTTTGTTTATTGCCAGCTTGTCATCATTGTCATTGTGTGTTGGTCCTCATCGTGCCAAATCTAGTTTGGTGTCTCCTTCATGCTGCATAGTAATTGCTGCATAGTAATTTGGGAATTCTGTTTTTTGGACTGCCTTGCATTGCAGCACTTTTGGAGGACCTGAAAAGCAGGATTAGATAGGCAGGTACCTGGAGAAAGGAACTAACCTAACATGCATGTTTTTGAATGGTGGGAGGAAGGAACCCTCTTGCTGTGAGGGGCAAGGTTGCTAACCACCACTAATCAAACATGGGAAGAAAAAAAACACCCATAGACCATAACACTTTGCACTTTTTTTGCCTTCAGCAAGTGAAATGCAGATAGATGAGATTAGAAGCATGCATATATGCCCATGCCATCAAATGACCTCTTGGTGTTTGACAGTTTATGTTGTACGCACAAGAACAAAAGCTGTTCCAGGCCTTCTCCATGTTTTTTCCCTATCATCCTGATTCAGGCTCACATTTCATCTGTCGAAAGAGTGCTTCTAGACTGGTTCATCTTCTGAGTTTGTTTTTTTCTACTTTTCTTGGTCCTGCTTTCTCTCTCCAATAGACTGCTTCATTTTTTTTTCTTTTCTACAACCTAAAAGAAAGGGTCATTTTTCACTTGCATTTAGATCTCCTTCGATGGCATGTCGTGGATTTAGCTGCTTTCAAATGCCAAAAAAAATGCACATAGAATTATGTCATGTCATGTTACGGCATGTTATGTCCTGTTATGGTAGTTGCTGTACGGTGTCCTGTCCTAAGAATTTCAGTGCCCAGTCCGAGTCTGTTGTTCTGTGCATCTGGCCATAAAAGACTTGAAACTTGAAAACCCCGAACATTTTACTCGCCTAACCGATGAAAAAAAAGGACTCACACTTGTCCTTGACACATCTCTTAAGTGAATTGTCCAGTTACGTTTGAGTCTGTGTAAAATACAGTTCTACATATTACAGAACTATAATTCCTAAATTCTTCATCCAGTTTGTATGTGAAACCAGTGTTTAACTAAATAGCTAGAGTCTGTACTTTTAGCGCGTATTCATTATTTAATTGTAGTAATAAAAGTATTTAGTCACAGTTTTAATATCTCTTAACCTAACTGTACAATACATGTCATCACAGATCAGTGACCCTTGCTGAGAGCTCTGGGTTAGTTTTGAAGGGTTGCTGGCAGCGCAAACAGTGCCCAGCGGGTAGGAGGGGTAGGAGCATAGGGTCGTCCATATGGGGAATTCCTTGTGACCCACTTCTAACCCCCATGCTGTTGCACAGAAGCCATCTTTCGCCCGCCTGCCTCCCTGCTCTGCAGCAATCGTCAGGCAGATGGAGGTGTCTTTGTCTGCTCACGCTGGTTCCCCTCACACTCCCTGTTGCCAAGACACGGAGCGGTGGAGAAGAGCAGACAGTTGCACTGCCACCCTGCAGGCCCATTGCCTTGCTCAGACCCTCACATCGGTGCCATTAAAAACATTCAGATCCCCAGAACGCGCATATCTGAGCATGAAACAAAGGCGCATGGAAGGACAAAGCTGTTCACATAGAAACAACAGCTCTAAATTGTTGCACATAACAGACACTTGCGAGTGCAAGCACCCATGGGACGATACGCACCGATTCATTAGAGCGTGTACAGATAAAGCACATCTACTTGCATGCAACGCTGCTGCCAGTTCTGCTGTTCTTTGTACAGTTCTTTCATTTCTATCCACTTGCATACTGTGCACTTAGCACCACGCCAGTGCTTGTGTTCTCATGCTTACAAACGGAGCGAGACAGTCCGTCTTTCTCGTGTAACCTACTTTTTTCCTCGCCTCCCTAACTCGCCAAGGGAGTGTGGATGTCTTGCTCGAGTCGATCCTTGCAGCATGGGCTATCTATGAGGACTGTGTTTAGTTGTTATTTCTAATAATAAGAGTGTAATCAAGGCAATCTTTGTGGAGGAATCGACAGGTCTTGCGGTGGTGTGTGGGATACAAATGTTGGCTAATCTGTCCCTCTTCGCACACAGAACCCTCCAGACCTCTCTTGAGGTTCCTGAAACAATATTCTTCCCCCGAAAAAGCCTAAATATTTCATAAGCTGAAGGAAAGTGGGAGAAAGGTGTCAGATGCCCTCCTAGATATGTGCATTAGTACTCAATGGTACATGTGGAATGTGTGCTGACCTTCTTTGAAAAAAAAAAAAGAAATTGAAAAAAAGCAAGGAGACAGGCACAAAAATACTCAGGATGCTTTCGACAACAGATGGACTCGAGGAGCAGGGGACTCAGAGAGAGGAGGAGGCACAGAGAGAAGGATGAGGCAGATAAACAGGTACACAAATAAACAGGCACATGGATAAGAGTGTGCTGATGTCAGACTGGCATATGGCTGAAATACACAGGCAGTAGGAGAGGAGAGATCACTCTCAACACCAAGTGTCTCAAGCTGGTCCTGCAATTAACTCCCCCCCCCCCCCCCCCCCCCCCCCCTCCCCTCCTCGTCAGCCACGCACATATATCGCAAAACATATGCAGCCTTCGTTAAGTATGAACTTAACTTCACATCAACCCCTGTGAGCAAACAGAAGGCAAAATGACAGTTTTTAGTTTAATAGGGAAAGGAGCATGAGACAGATGCACCTCGCAGAAGGAGTGATGAGCAGGATGCAGTGTGGAACCGTCGCCTTGACTCCCTTCATCATGGATGCGTTGTTGAGCAGAAAGAACTCTGCGTGGAGTGTCCTTGTTGGGGAAACTCTAAATGCCACAAAATTACGAGTCTTGGAGCAAAATAAATTACAGCTGAAGGTCGTGTTGTTGAGCAGCTGTGCTTGGAGCCAGTTCTAGAAAGTATGTAAGAACGAGGTGTTGTTACATACTTTCTAGAAGCAACGAGGTGTTGTTACTGTTAAAATTGGCTTTGTTCTTAGACGTTATAAATGCATATTAATTAGTGTCTGTACTTTTCCACTATGCACACGATATATAACCTTAAATGATCCAAGCATAGTGAGACAAAACAATTAGCCTGGGAAAGCAGGTGCAAGATTCACACACACACACATTGTTTGGCTGATCCAGAGAACATGACGAAGCATGTTGAACCTACTCATGTCCAATCATACTCGGTCGAGTGTAAGTCCAACCTATGTGAAATAATGAGTCATATAAATACAAAATGTACCCGGAAATCGGGGCTCGGTCTAACGGATTTCCTGCGAAAGGTCTGTCGTGCCGAGTCCAGTGCTGATATACTTCGCTTGTGACCACCAATAAATACTTTATTTGACTTGAGATTCCTCCGGCCAGTTCTTGAGCTTCCAATGAAAGAATCGAGCTAACATTACATACTTTCTAGAGGCAACAAGGTGTTGTTACATACTTTCTAGAAGCAACGAGGTGTTGTTACATACTTTCTAGAAGCAACGAGGTGTTGTTACATACTTTCTAGAAGCAACGAGGTGTTGTTAAATCCTTTCTTTGTTCACCGAACAATAAAAGCCTGTTAATTGCTGACTGGCACTGATTAAATCGTGAACCGCGTAGCTTAAGCCCTCACCTCTCGCATTTCCTTCTGCTTTTTCGCCCGAGTTAAACAATTACCGCAACGCTTTTCTCATCCTGCTGGTGCCGGATGGCTTCGAAGGGATGAGCAGAGAGGGAATCTGCCTACCGCCCTGCCTCGTCTTCACAGGCCAAGAAAAACCCCTCACAGCTGTGCTCCGACGCTTTAACCTGCCAGGGATTCAGCCCAGGGGCCAGGTGCTGCAGACTTACACTTTCAAACATAAAGCCTCTCTTCAACAAAGCCAGACTGTGGGTCACAGACTGCAGGGGAAATACATTCAGAGGTTATGCTTAATTAAACACTATCAGCTATCCGAGTCTTGCCCTCAGTTATTCTGCTGGATTAAGCGTTAAAGGGTGATTTGTATCTTAATTTAGCCCCTTCTAGAAATCAGATACCAGGTTTTTTTTTTTTCCCCACATAAAAAAGCTGAATCTAACTAAAGAAGCCCACATTCAGCTAATTTAGAGGTTCATAAATTGATATAAGGTGTTTGCCAGAATAGCATCTTATGTTCTAATGTTATAAAAAACCATATTGTCACATTTTTCTTATCGAGTGTATAGAGTATATTCATAGAATATTGTTACCTGTCTGAAACTCTCCGTATTAGCTCCTGTCCCTGAAAGGCTCTGATTGGTTAGCTGATTGGCAAAGCATGTGTCAGGCTGCGGATTCAATCAGCTGTTTCAGACATCTTTTGAAGTCGTGCTTTCGGAAAAGTTGATGAAAAGGAATAAAAAAGTCATAGCTTTGGAACTTTGCAGAAAAGAGTTGGGGTCCTGGCAGTATACTTGCTTTTTAACATTCGGTTGATGTTAGATTATGACAGAAGAAGAGACAGCTGTAGCATTACAAAGCCCCTAAATCGTGGATGTTGGATATCTGGTAACACTTGTGCCTTTTACTGCCTGTTCCTGTCACCTCCATATCGCATCTTGTGTAATAGGATGCGTAATATTACATTTGGGTACATGAGGATGTGCACAACGGGATCACATGACTGATCCCGTGACCGATGTGCTGTTTCTGCTTCCGGACAAACAAACGGCCAATACTCTCTCATTTTCTCTCATAGACGGTCATAGCAGTTTATTTTGTCTCTTCTTCTGTCTTCTTTAAGCTCAGCAGGCTTTTGAAGCCTCCAGCTTGATTTGGGGTCTTTTAGAAGCTTTTATTTCCAGAGGCACTCTGAGAATTAACCCCGATTATGTTTGGTCGCTTTCTTACTTTGGAGGGCTTGTCAGTGATTGATTAAAGCGCAAACAGCATGTTAGATATTTACTACAATCTAAATAGGTTGTGTGATAATCAATCCTTCCTTGTATCCAAATCTCAAGTCAAAGATGAGAGAACCTAGATGACATCATCGGGCTTATTTTTCTAAAACTTTGGACAGAACCTGACTGAACATCCCTATGACGTGTCAATGCAACCTAATTTAGCTTTACTAATAGAAACTATTCCCAACTTAATGTAACGCTCCTTAGTTTTAATCACATATGTTTCGTCATCCTCAATCTCTATCTAACAGGATCTCACAAGAGGTGTCTTTCCCACCTCTCCAGGGTGGTATGTGGGTCGTTACTGCTGACATGTTGTCAGAGGTGTCAGCCCCCCAAGGAGACACACATCATTATCATCACTGTTTTTCATTGCCTCCCTCCTGATCTGTCTGTGACTGGCTTGCTTTGTCTCTAACAGCATGTTGCCCTCACTTGATAGAATTCAGCCCCACTGCTGACTCATAACACTGGATGAGGGGGAGAGACGACATGGCCAAAAAAGTCAAGATGGCACTGCGGTGGTTGCACCCTGCCAGCCGGGAAGGTCAGAAGGACTCAAATGAGATTCACAAGAAGAAGAGATGAGTTAGTGGGAGACAGTAAATTTGCAGAGACGTCCTCTTTATGTGGCGAGAACAGAGAAATAATCCTGCCGTGACTTAAAAATGGAGCATTTGGCTAGAGAGAGACGGATGATTGTGGTGATAAACAACAGGCCCTAGTGTTGTTGTTGACGCTCTGTTTCCTTTAGTGGTGCTCCATCATTGTGATGAATAAGGGCTCCTCTTTGTCAGTCATGTGTTTTAGCGGAGCAGGTGTTTATTTCTCTGTTTTTGCTGTGTGGCTGTCTCCTTCTGTCTCTGTGGCAAGGTAACTGATGAGCCCCATCACAGGGGAGGAACACCCAGTCAGTAAGCACCAGAAACATCTTGCTAAGGCCTCGGAATGCTGATACTAATGAATCCGAAGAAAAAAGAAACTGTTGAAATTCATTGTGAGTTGTGGCAGTGTGTGAAATGAAAAGACTTTGAAAAGATTAAATTTCAATCAGTTTTGGGAGTAGAGCCGCCGCATCATGCAGTTTGGATTCCCTGTCCTTGAGTGTGTTATTTATCTCACTGTGCACACAAACTGTCCAATTGACAATTTTTCTTTCTAGAAGAATTATAATCAACGGACATAAATTGTATCGGTCTTCTCTTTTAATTTAGATACTCTACCTGTAAAAAGTAGTGACCAAAAATGTCAAGAGTAACAGCCGGTTCCTGATCAGAACTGGTCATATCTCAAAAAGAATCCTAGTTCACATGGAGATTTTCCTTCCTTCGGCCTAAAAAACAATCACGTCAACACTCCTTGACATGCGAAATTGCTAGGATGGTGCAGTTTTTTCGACAGCGCTGACGGTTGATCTCACTGGAGTTGTTTGAGTTTGAACCATTCTGTTGCTACAACCCCTTAATTCTCAAAGTTGTCCCACGATCTAAAAGACTGATTAGTTCTCATCTAAAACTTTAGCAGCTGTTCCTGTGTTAGTTTTGGTGTCAGTAGAAGTGCCCCTGTTCTTTCAAATATTTGGCTTGTAATTGTAAACTTTTGTGCAAATATGTAAAAAGGGCTGTTAACAAGGTTATCATGTTCATCGCCTTATTATATTGCCAGCGTTTCTCCGTTTCAACATCGAGGTTAGCACATATTCTGACGTCAAACCAAGACCCGAACAGATGCCAAAACCCCAGTTACCCTGTTCACATGACAACACAAAAGCTGGAGTTTTTCAATATCTTGACTCTGCCTGGAGTTCATGACAATATTTGTTGCGTTGACAAGACCTAAGAATATCACAGTTGTCCATATTTGACCAATGTGAGAGGACTGGGCTTTTCAGGAGCGAGGCCTTAAAGAGACAGGAACTAAAACAGAGTGCATCACACAGAAGGGGAGAAAGGGCAATGTGCACTATGAGAATAAACCTTCTTAATCTTCTTAAGGATCAATCATGTTACCCTTTTCAAGGGGACTACGAAAAGTAATTGAGCGTAATAGGGGCTCTTTAAATTAAATCCAATTACCTTTGAATTAATTGTACATATTAGATTAGATTAGTCTCATTGTATGAAAAAAGACAACCTGAGGTGCCGCAGATGCAGCATAGCCATTTTTTCCCTCCTGATATATCAACTAAAGATGTCTCAGCTTTTCCCCAATTACAAAATCACTGTACTCCATGCATATAAATCATTACAATCCTTCTTAGGCCAGGTAACACAACCCCTGGAACTGCTGTGCTGCCCCCGAGTCTATAAGTCGGTGGCGTGAAATAAAATTGACAAAATCCCTGAAAAATGGTGGAAACAGAATTGTTATGTTCCAAAGAAAAGAAACTTTATTTCGTGTTGACGGCCACGTCAGACCTAACACCTATTTTGTGGCAGACGTTGTGTGCAGAAATCCCACGGGAAAGCACATACGTACTTCTGAAGCACAAGGCTATGGAAGGGTTTGATTTCTTGTTGATAAAAATTACTGTTATTAGATGTTATTCTTTCCCGACACTTTTTTTCCCTCGCACATTCTGTTTTATACCTGCTATTCTCCCACACATCTGTCAGCGTTCCACAGGACAGAAGACTTATGGTTTCAACCATCGGATAAACAGGCCTTTTTTTAAAAAGAGGTATTATTTTGCATTTCATTTGCTTGTGCAGTCTTTACATGCGAGCTGTTCCCATGCAGTATCGATGCCACAAGGTAGATTCCCTTAACTTTACGTATGAGAATGAGGTCCATTCCAATGATGCATTGTATGATAACATCTGTAACATCTGGCTCCATCTGTTATTTAAGTTTAAGGATTGCAAACTGATACGAGGCAGGTAGGGAAGTGACATCATGACATATGTTAAGATGCAGTGCTTTTTGTGTCAAGGAGGATCATTAACAGAATTTGTGTAGGATAAGCTCTTCACCCGGATCAATTTTAAAACAACCTTAGACTGAAACATGGATTTAAACAGGTGTCTTTGTGGGATTTCTCGCAACAGATTCTGAGATTGGCTTTAAAAATGTCGGACTGTTGGATTTGAGGCAGTCCTCTGTGCAACGAAAAGACAATGCGCGAGGGATCCAGCTGTTGAATCCCACTGCAAGTATTCCAGCATCCGAGGAGAGAAAAACAAAGACAAACAATAGAAATCGATAGCACTTCAAGACGGGGAAGGTATGACTGAAAGCTTGAACATAAAGGTACACAGTGAGAGCCATTGTGCTTTCAAAACCTCAGGGAGGAACAATTAAGTGTAGATAAGCTGTTCTCGCTGCTATCATTTCCCTCCACCATCTCCCACAACAGGCTTTTCAATAATGCTGTCTCTCTGTGTCGCACTACTATCTGCTTAATGGTCAGTCCTCACGGGGATTACTCGGAGATATGTGATCAGGTTTGGAATAGAGTTGGCTGCACACGTTTTTCTGTAGCACATTTCTCCACATCTCTTAATGATTTGATGACGCTCTCCCCACCCCCTGAGCTCTCTTTCACCATCCTTTCCAAAATGGGAGTGCAATGTGCTAATGAGTCAAGACAAAGCTAGCAGCATATGGTGATGATAATGAGATGAACAATGTTTGGAAAACAAGGCCATAGATAAGGCTGATGATCTGACACATTGCTGTGGAACAAAACAGTCTGTATTGCACAGTGAATCTGCACTGAGGCTGAGCAGCCTTAAGGCTAAGCTACATGACATATATATTATTCATGATCATACATGCCCAAGTTCTTAAGGCTCTGTTTCTGGGCAAATATCTGACTGCTGATACCAGTGACCTGCCTTTATTATGGTAAGATTCTTTTTGTCACATTGCACATAGGTAGAGTTTGCCGCTCAGACATCACACAAGTTCCAATGTGTTGTGAAACATGGAAGTAGGGCACAGGTATCTTCTTGAAGAGATTTAAATTTAGATAATATTCATTACTAATAATTAAGAAAGTGAATATGGCGTTTGCAACAAACCTGCTATCCTTTAGGTTTATGTATTATCTTTGCGTTGTATTGGAAAAGCCGGACATTTTAAGTATGCTATTTATCCTGTAGCTATCTATTTCAGCTGCCCATCTATTAGTTATTAATTATCCATTCCCCCCACAGGCATATAAAAGAGTGATGTGGCCTCTGGGTATGAAAAATTAAGCCAGTGAGGAAGTGCCCTAAGCCTGGACTAATTCTAATGGCCAGAGGGGGGCGCCCCACCTGCTCTAGTTGTAAAAAGAAGACCATCATAAAGTCTTCTTCAATATAGTCCAATGTTCATTTTGTATATGAAAGTCCCATTTATAGAAAAAAATGGTAATAAAGCAGCATATGCCAAGAGGCTGGGGCTCTTTTGAAAACGGTGAGATGCTTAGAAGGGAGCTGGAGCTAAATGAGCAGCATACGCAGGCAGCAAAATGATCAGGAATCATATTTTTTTTTACAACTGTTGAGTCAGACTACATCAGGAACCACTCCTTGCAATACTGCCAGCAACTATTTAGTGTTATATGACTCAATATGCATGCAAAGTTTGGATAGTTCCATTTGCTGTTGGGTTAAAAATACACAGGAAAAAAAGGCTAATTCAATGCAAATCCTGAAGGGGGACACTGCCAAAAATATGGATCTTTGAGATCTCGTGTCTATTTAATCGTGTGATTTATTTATTTATTTATTTATAAAAATCGGTAACAGATCAGAAAGAGTGAATCAAGCTAATGACAACATAAAAACTTTGATAGAGACGATAGGCAGAGAGGATGACTTGATGCGGCTGCCACTCAAAAAATTTGGTTAAAATGTGGTTCAAGATTAAAGTTTAAGGACTGAAAGATAGCTCTAGTCGGTGAGCTTTTTGGCCCTTGAAATTCAGCATTGCTTCCTCTGACCGACAGTGCCAGATGGTAGCAAAACCCATTGAGCCTGGTTCTTCTCCCTTTATTGTCTGTCTGTCTCTCATTCTCAAAAACCTTCCTGTCGATACTGTATATCACCCAGCATCTGATGATATTTCTCCCGAATGCCATGCAGCTCATGGCCCTGCAGACACTACGCAAAGAGGATTTTACACCCGGCTCCTGGGCTCAGTTGCCACATAGCGAGGCGTCTGCAAGCTTTGTGATCCTCACTGTACTCCATGCTGCTGGGAAGAGATATGTGCTGACGGGATGAGGTCAAGACCAAAACAGCTTCTTATGTGCTGTGAACAGACAGAAGGGCAAATAAAGAGGAGGCTTTCCACTCCCGCCTCACACAGGCTCACACATAACCTGCTTACCATTTTCAGTGTGACTAAACAGAGAGGCACAGTGGACCCCACACACTCCCACTCAAACTTGAGGACGACTTGTCACACGAGGGTGAACGATTTCTGACGAGTCAAGAATGAGCGACATGATGAATACAGACTTGTTCATTTACATTACACTTTTACTCGTATCAAAGGGATGTCAACAGTCGGTTGCAATTTCACCAAATACAAGCAGCAGCTTTGCTTGCCTCTCGTCTTTCATTTTCACGCTCTGTTGACGCAGGTTTATATTGTCAGCGCAGACGTTTCTGTCAACATCTATTCGATCTCAATGTTTTTCACACAGAGAGGACTCGTAAAATAGCCTTTTCAACAAACCCGAGCAGGTCTTTCAGGAAACTATCAGTGCCTTTTTTTCTTTTTTGACAACACCTGACAAAGATTGCTCGGAGGTGACCCAAAACAAGCTGAGCGCAGGCAAGCAGACGCGTGAGGAATAGTGGAGCGAGTTGAACGGGCAGACCCACGGAGCAGCAGGCAGCATAACATAGGTTGCATAACAATGACTTTCAGTACAGTACAGCCGGCCTGCCTGTTGATATGTGGGCGCGGGTGACTGCGGGACAATGCGAACTCGCCGTGTGCTGCCGAGCAAATACGACACGAGAGAATACTGTTGCCATGACAAGAGAGAGATGAGTAATGACAGAGAACCGGGGCTGCAGCTGAGGAAAAGAAGAGGGTTTATCCACTTTCAGAGTGAGGAAAAAGAGGGAATAATAGATGAGTCAGCTGCTTACAAATTTCAGTGCCGAATCAAACAGGCAGTGAAATTATACTGTACAGCCAGTGGCAATGGAGTCAAGCCAAGCAGGAGATAGAAGCACTCCCACATGCATACATGTGCTCAGGCTGGATATTTCTGTCTGTCTTTATGTCTTTGCCTCTTCATTTTGTTTTGCTCTCACACAGTTCTGCAGCACACATTCAGGAGACACAGTTGAGCGTGTTTTCCTACTATATTTCCACACCTTGAGTATATTCTTGTCTGGCACACAAATAAAGCACAGGTATCTCTCCTGCCCCGGGAGGATTGCCTCAAAGCTCCATGTTGGATGCTTTGAAATCACTCTGTGGTTTGGGGCCGTACAACTTTGCCTCTCCAGCGATATGTGCACACTCACATAGTGCACTGCTGACTGCAATGTCTGTTACCTGGCGGACGTAAGCTCATCATCCACACGCTGTGTCATCAGCGCAGTCACACTTACTGTAATCCTGGCATTCATGCATCATGCAGTGTAAATTCATGTAAATGTCTGCTTGAATGCTAAAGTGAAGATTCAAACCGTGGCATGTATTTCAGACGCAAATGCAACTGCTCCCCCCACCCACAGTTTCTCAAGCACTCCTCTGGTACGTCTTTATGTACATAAATCCACTGATTGCCCCTGTCAGTGACTGATGTGGCATACTGTAGCAATGATTTAACCTTAAGCCAATTTCCAGACTTTGCTACAATACACATCAGCAAAGAGCCAGTGTTATGAGAGGAGAAAATTAGTCAAACTCACAAAGGACTGATGAAAAACATCATTATAAAAACCGACCTTTTAGGACAACTATGAGTCACAACAGGGGCCTGTAGATAAAATACAGTTTTGATTGTCACGATCTCTTCACACTTACTGACTGAACTGTTTTGTTTTTTTCATGAGATTTTCTGCATGTTCTCTTGGAAACGATTGAGCACGGCTAGCAAGCTAGCAGCTAAGTTTTTGAAGGTTGTGTACTCGAACTGACTCATCTGTTTTGAGTTTGTTGTACCCGCCTTTAACACTTCCAGTCATTTCAGATAGTTTAATCCAAGACGTAACCTTAAAGGGATAGTTCGCCTCTTTTGACATGAAGCTGTATGACATCCCATACTAGCAATATTGTTTATGAACATTGACTTATCCCCCACTGCGTCCTGTGAGCCGAATTCCAGCCTCGTTTTGGCGTTGACGAAGGTAGTCTGGCTAGTTGGCTGGGGCCACAAAAATAAAGCGTTTTGCTTCTCAAAACAATATGTGTTCAAAAGAGTAATACATTTGCATCACAAAATCGTTCTCCAACAAAAAGTCAGACCTCACAATCGCTTGGCGCTATTTTCTCTCCCTTCGTATCACTGCCTGCTGTGTAGACTGTGCAGACTGAAGTGCAGACCGAGCAGTCCCCTGCATCCGAGCAGTAAACACCGTAACAGGTACGGCAGACGGCAGCACGTAGCGATATGAAGTGAGAGAAAATGAGAGAAAGAAGCAAATGTATTACTCTTTTGAACGCATATTGTTTTGAGAAGCAAAGCGCTTTATTTTTTTGGCCCCAGCCAACTAGCCGGACTACCTTCGTCAACGCCAAAACGAGGCTGGAACTCGGCTCACAGCACGCAGTGGGGGGTAAGAAAATGTTCATAAACAATATTGCTAATATGGGATGTCATACAGCTTCATGTCAAAAGAGGCGAACTATCCCTTTAATTACCAATTCATGCCTAATCCGATCCTCAACCGTAACCCAAATTCAAACCTTAGCCTTAAACCTAGCCAGGACCCCCAAAATGATGTTTTGCCTCATTAGAATCATTATGTGTAAACAATACAAGTCAAGCTGTGGGGACTGGTAATGAGACTTAAGTGCAAAAAAGATGAAAAGCCTTGGTGACAACATAATTCCCACGAGGCCAGTGCATCATGGAATCCTGTGATTAAATTGTCTTTTTGTTAAGAGCTGATTTAGCACAATATCAACTAGACAATGAACTTCAGAGTTGCAACTTTAAACATTTCCTTATTTACTTGTCTATGTTTTTGCTCAATAGTCTTTCTCCAATAAGGCCCCGTGCAGCAATGCAGCCTTATTGAAATAAACGGGTAATCCATTGCCTTTTTTTTTTTTTGCCATTGTCAGAGTGAAAGCCCTCTTACAGGATTACTGTACATCCCCATTCAGGATTACACCCATAGGCAACAATTAGTATTTCTAGTAGCATACAAATGGGCTGCTTCAGACACCACAGAGCAGAGTTTCTACATGTCCAATCTGATTAGAAATCAATCTGTAAAATCACTCATAATCAGGTGTAAATGTTCATTTAAATGAAGTGAATTGTGGTTCAAGACTGAACTACAACGTGAGATTCTAGTTGTATTTAAAGAATTATAATTAATTATTTTTACTAACACTATACAAATTCTATGCAACTAGAGTCCATCTTCTAATTTGACTGCTGGGAAAGTCTCAAGAATAGATTTTCTAAAAATGTGTCATTTTGTATCTAAAAAGACCAGCTGGGCCTTTATTTTTCATCTTAAAATCTGAATGAATAAGTCATTCAGTAATAAGCTGCTGGTTGTGGTAAACACCAGGCTGTGGTAGAAGTAAGTGTACCTGTGTACAGTCATCTCTGTTCATCCATTTGTCTGTCAACGCTATCTACCAGATGGCCTACTTGGTCTTAAAATGCTGTGAGAGCATGACACTTTTGCAAAGTGTTTTGATTTGATTAATTTATTTTTACTCTTTCCCTCAGACACTTAACATCAAATCAGTTTTCAGATGAACATCCTGTATTTTCTGGATCGTGCTCACACTTCGTTAAACTAATGGAAGTTTATTCCGATGATGGGATTTAATGGCTAAAATGTCTTCATTGTGGCTTAGGAGTGCACTTCTGTGGAGTGTTTCCACATTTTCAATTTAAAACAAGAAGCTGTGGTTTTTTAATTTCTTGTAAATAGACAGCCTCTCGTTGCTGGAGGAGATAACTGAGCATCTTTTTTTGTGGCGGAAGAAGACTGTTGTGACCTTGGAGAATATGGTTATTTTTATTTCAGCTTCGTGAGGTACCGTGACCACACTGGCAAACTCCGACCGCATCACCTTGATCATCCTGACAGACGTCCTGCTGACAGCTGTCAGTCATCCTGGTGAATGTGTTCAGAGTGTGATGATGTCATCTGGGTCCCTTGCTTGTTTTCCTTCTGAGCTACTGAGCATCTGTACGTGCATGTGTGACCTTCTTTTTACTGAGACTAACACTAAGGGGTTTTAGATTTTGAGGAGCATGCATTTGCATTTCGAGATGTGACCTATAAGAGTATCTTTTAAATTACAGTTGCAGTTTTTTTCTTTGTTCATTAAATCAAAGATGCATTAGCCAAGGAGGCTCAAATCCATCTCGTCTCATTTTTTGTCAGCCTTCTTACCCTCAAGACAGTATTTGTGGAAATGAACTGAAGAGATAACTGTACTTTGTAAGCAGACAGGACTGAGAGTTGTTTCCACATCAAAAACAAAGGAGCATCAGAAACAGTTCAGGACGAAACTTTCATGATTTACATTTCTCACGCAAAGAACGTTAAGAAAAACTCTCCATGAATGCTTGTCAAGGGACAATTAGCAGTTTAAGTTTTACACTGGAAAATAATGTGATAAATTATAGAAAACATTCCATCCTAAATGAACTCTGAGTGTCTACTAAAACTGTGCCACAAAGCCCACAATTTTACAACGACTGCTACAAATTGTTGTATGAATCACCATTCCTACTCAAGCACCTCATGAGGTGTTGAATTGCTTTTGAATGTGGTCCTGTACAAATTTGATTTGCCACTGAGAGTGAATGATTCAGCCCTGGAGATGCTGGAGTGCGTATCCAAAGCATAATCTGAGCTGGCATATTCTTTTTAATGCTGTTGTAATAATTTCAACATTGCAGTCTGTGACATACTGAATAAATGTATGCAGTAGAGGAGATAGGAAGGAGTAGCTTACCTTCAAATCAGTTTAACTGACTGGATCTAGACTGGAGGTAGCCTGGTATTCAACTTCTTAGAAAAGTATCTGTTCATGGATCATGACATGGCTCAGATGTTGGGAAAATGTTGGGTATGCTGGGGCTCCAACATTTTTTAAAACTTTTTCAATTTTCTACTTCAGCGTAAAACAAAATTGGTTAGGCTGATCAATACAATACAATACAGCAGTTTTATCTTATGAGCACTGATCTTGAGGAGGGCCTGAAGGCCACGATGCCAGTAATTAAAAGGAAATGCATATGGAGACAGAGTTTGCAACACTTTTTAAAGTCTCTTTTTTTTTCTCTCCAAAGTCTGATACCAAGGATAAGTACCCGATTAACATCCTTGTTGTGCTTTACTTCTCTACTATAGCCCCGTTTCCACTATGCAGTCCGGTACGGGTCGGTTCAGAACGGTTCGCTTATGTCAGTGTTTCCACTACCACGAAAGCGTACCGGTCCCATGGTACCCGTTACCATGTCTGTAACCCTTCTGCTTGGGGTACCGAGCACACAGGACCGGTTCCAGGCTCTGCTCTCCGTTGTTGGTGAGGAGGCTGTGCAGCGGGAGCTCGATGGCGCTGTGCCAAACGAAAAAGTTTTCCAGCTGATTGCCGCAAAAATGGCAGAGAGTGGTTTCAACCGGACTGCGAGGCAGTGTCGCATTAAGCTGAAGAAGCTTGGAGGGGGTTCGAAATTATGGATGTTATTTGTTATTTGCTGTTATTTGCTATTTACGCTTCGGCACGCACTCCGCCCACCCCTGAGGGTCCCCTCTGTACAGTGGGAACGCAAAGCTGACCCCAAAGCGACCCGTACCGTACCGATACGAAGTGACCATTTCATGACTGTACTGACAGTGGAAACGAGGCTTATGAGCATGAAGGGTCACACATGCATGCACAGGAACAAATGCTAACAACGTACGGTACTCAAAGTGAATCATAGGCTCTGCGTAGCTTCTACTCAAAGGGTAAATATACCTTATAGCCTAAATATAGCCTAATTTTCATTATACACAGCTCCAACTCTGCTATCTGCATGCTATCCATCCATTCATGATCTTCGCTTATCTAAGGCTGGGTTGCGGGGGTAGCAGGTCCAGCAGGTCCAGCAGGACCCAGACATCCCTCTCCAAAACTTACAAAGGGAGGTGACTAGGAGGCAATCTAATTAGCTGCCCAAGACACATCAGCTGACTCCCATTCCCCAAATTCCCTCCAGATGTAGCGCCCTCATTACAGCTGAGCCCCATGTCTCACTCCAACTTGCCATCACTCCTGAACAGGATCCCGAAATACCTAAACATACCATTTTCTTTTTTCAAATTTCCTTGACTACTACAACGGCCTACATGCTCAAAATGGCACGTTTTTGTCAAGATTTGGATCAATTCAGGCCTGCACAGTTCTTTTGGTTAAATTATTCATATCAGAAATGGAAACAGTTGCAGGCAGGCCAGTAAGTGGAAATGTTTTCCCCATTCTAGACATGGCACTGTACTGCCCATCTTCCCTGCTGACTTACCTGAGATAAGCACATCCATCCATCCATTATCTATACCGCTGAATCCGTCGATCGGGTCGCGGGAGATAAGCACATTTTCAAGTTTTTTTTTTTATTATTAGATTTATTTTCTTGACACACTCACCTGATTTTTATCTGAAAATATAAAGTAATTCGCATAAAGTCTGAACCTGAGTATCTGTTCTTGCTGTCACTTAATTGATTTAAATATGTGTAACAGTGAGTTTTGCTCTTCTGTACAGACATGACTGTTGGTGGATTTGCCGTAAGTAAGTTGATGGCATCGTGCCCAAAAAGTTGAAGGTGCATCTCTGCTTTGATAGAATATTGAATTTTACAGATGTCCTCAACCAGACTAAATCAATTGCAAAATGAGAAAAAACTGGTGACCTCATGTTGGCCATTTTATTCTTTATTCTTTCTTATTTTTCCCTCCTATGAAAAATAAAGCAGTGGACCAGCTTGTATCGTGACTGCAGTGAATTTCTATTAAGTTCAAGAGAGTGATGGCACCACCAGCATCATAATGACTCAATGCCATTAGCTCCTTTTTTCTTTGTTCCCGCCTTTATATTTTCCCGTTTCTCTTTTCCTCCCTTTCACACTGTTTGTCGAACATTGTCTCAGTTTACCAAAACCCAGCTTTCATTAAGCCAGTGTTTCCAGATCAATGACCACCCATTCATTTTCTAAACCCACTTTATAGTATTCAGTGCTGCACTGTTCATCAATAGGCCAACATTAAGCCATGATCATTTCTCGTAAAAGTGTTTCGAAATCTTAGCACATCAAGGAATCTCACGGATTTTTCTTCTCCATCTGTGTGCTATTTATCCGTCCCTCTGATGCTTCTTTTAATTGTCTCTACTCTCCCTCCACCTCGTCAATCAGCATGCGAGTTTGTGTGTGGTTTGACTCAGCGCCAGGGCTAAGTGTTTAATTAGTACCAACACAACTTGCTTTGCCTCGACAGTCGCAGGTTTACAAGGCCTTCGACTGCAGCTCCTGGCTCAGCAGTGCACCACCGAGATAAAACAGAGAATTTGGTGGAGGAAATCAATGGTGTACAAATGTGGATACACAACCTCCCCATCTCTGTTTGCAGAGGCAACCTGCCTGAGAGTTGTAAAGAAAGGAAGGCAAGGACCCTTTGAGATGGTCCTTCTGTTTTTCAATCTCCCTTTCTCCTTCAACAATTCTCTCAAGCGTATTTTGTGCCTCTCATACCTCCTTTATGTCTTTGCCAACCATCTTGGTCACATTTTCCGTCTTTCCCCTCCGTACTTTGTGTCCTTATCCCTCTTCCCTCTCTTGCTCCTTTGTCTTTCACTGTGTCTTTTGTTTCTCCTTTTCAAATGATCAAGTGTCGGTATATGAGCTTTTAAGAAAATGCATTTACTCAGCAAGGACACCTTCGCCCCTCAGTAGGAGGAATTTGCAATTATCTGTCAGGCTCAACGCAGCAAGAAAACAATTCCAACATTATATTTTTATCATTCAGCTGTGCTGTACAGTTAGACTGTGGAGCTCAGCTAAGGCACCCCCCCCCCCCCCCCCCTTATTTAACCCACTGCACACCTTTAGCAATATAATTATCCCTTATTTAATTTGAGTAAGACATTATTACCCTATTGTGAAGCCATAATACTGTAAGTAATTGAAGACATCTGTTACATCCTACGCCATGAGCCAGGAGCAAAAAAAAAGAGAAAAAGAGTAGCATTCAGAAGGATACTAATATATAGAAAAACTGAAAAGGCGGGTGTTTGATGTGTCACCGTATCTGTGGTTAAAAGAACAACGAGTGCTCTCACCTGCTCAACTCACTTGACTGAATCTTAGGGGGTCAGGTGAGATAAGCGGAAAAATTTTCTCTTTACCACACTTTAGCAGTGGATTGAGCCATTTGTGGTTTTCTGTCTCTGCGCCCCTTCTTTACATTGATCCATGGAAGCAGCTGTTAGGTGGAGTCACCTGTGCAGTGCTTTGATAAAAAAAAGAAGTCCAAAAACAACAGTTAGTCTACAGTGAGGGGACATCAATTGATGATATAGTATTTTTACAGTCATATCACACCGACAGGCCAAATGCGATCTACAGTAAGATTTAATGTTTCATATAAGATGTTGTACATTCTAAACTTCTCAAAAGACATGTGTGATGCCAACAAGAAGCACCCAGAGTATCATAATGTGAACAGCTGCAGTCGTTAACATGAGGAGCTGTGCTCACCCCTGTAATACGCATGCCCAAGTACTTAAGGATTACAGAAGTAACCCTTACTACTTCAGAAGTAGAATATGACCTTTCAATAACTTCAAATTATCAGCAAAAAAACCAAAACTTAAATGGCAAATGTCATCAACACTTTTAAAAGTTCGAAAATCTGTTTCACTGTGAGGAAACTTTAAACTTCAACAATCCATTCAAATTGGAAAACAAGAGTATATAAGGGCTTTGACACCTTCAAACCATAGGCTGCGTAGACGGATGCATCAGACTGTTAGAAGTAGAGTGCCTTGATTAAGCAGAGGGCGCTCTAATAAAGGCTTGACCTAATGTACACCTTTGTGACATCTCTGTAAAATAAGCTAATGCTATGTATGCTACGGAAATGGAGGTAACTACTGAGTAGCTGTCCTAAAAAGATAATCTGTGTTGTAACAAATGAAAATAAGGCTGTTTGTAAATTCTGTACGAAGCAGCTGTTTTTCTTTGAAATGACAGCAAATCTGTGGGATCACATAGCTAGCTTGCCACTCAAGTGAGGCAATGGAGGCATCCCATGGAGGCACCAAACGTCAACATCACATGTTTAGAGTGGTCTGACTGCGACCCATCTGTATTGTTTTGGCAGAGCTATGTCAAGAACATATCATGGAACTGGAGCCATGATATATCTGTAAGACACCACATAAAGAAACATTGTTTCTCTAATCACTAGTCACACACAATGGACAATTCTGACCACCCCGTGCATCTGTGACAGCCTCAACTCACTGCGTTTCAGACTCGGGGGAACATGACATTTTGAAATAAAATTTAAAAGAATGAATCATGAAATGGACACTTTGTGTCTTCAACCGGCTCAAATCTTATTTCATTTGTTCGAGTCCCTGAAGCCACACAGTGAGATGTCTACAAGCGAGAGACATTTTTTCTAGTTTTTTCTAGTCTCTAGACACAAGAAATATATAGATATTTTTAATTCCTGGAGCAAGATTTTCAACCGTAATATTGATATAGATGTTCCTTCAGAGGTGAAAAAAATTACTGTTGAAATCTTATGAAATAGGCAGTAGATGCAGCTTGTGTGTATCTCTACACACTGGATAGTTTCCAAATGTATATTAGGCAGCAATACATACAATAGGCTGCAGCTGGAGAATGATGGCAAGAGTCCACCAGCTGATGCTCATGTGAAATGTGAAGCAAAGACAGAATTATGAGGCAGCTCATCATACAGTATTGAAAAAGCAACTGGATTCTAAACTGTCGATGAAAATTGTCAAGTTGCCCTTTAGCAAACAATTTAACAAGCTTGCGCCACTTTGAAGCTGCTCATTGGGGCTTTGATTGTGGTTATAACCTCGCCCTGTCCTGTTTCCTTTTCTACAGAGGCAGGCCAGATCAACAACAATGTGGGACAAGGCTCAAACATTGGCCAGCAGCACCCGTACCCTAACCTAAGCCAGCTGGCGCACGTCTACGAACAGCAGCAGCAGCAGCAGCAGCAGCAGCAGCAGCAGCAGCAACAGCAGCAGCAGCAGCAGCAAAACAAGGATATCAACACGTACGCCTCCCTGAAGGCTGTAGGTGAGTGTGTCTGTCAATCTTTTCTGATTAACACCTTTACATTTTGGGATGAGACAGAGCGGTTTGAGAAAGACGGTTATGATGCGAGTGCCGCTGCTCAAAGGTGCCGCATCCTGACTGTGAATCTTGAATCTTGAGGGCTGCTTCCGGTCTTGTTCGTGAAGTGGTGTGAGCAGACTGCAGTGAATCTCGACTGGAGCTTTCATTGATTTTTTTTTTTTTTTTTTTTTTCAGTACAGGTAGCTGAAAGTTTTGTGACCCCCCCCCCCACACACACACACACACAAAGGGCAGCAGATACTTTTTCTTGCAGTCTGAAGGAGGGATGAGACTCAACTAAAGCAGTCAGGCAGGCTGATTTGACAAGTGTTATTGATTGCACTACGAAACTGGACATGCTGTAAGACAGAAACTGCTCATTGAGCTTTTTGACTGCTCAGTGCATGCCAGGAATTTCAATGAGTTAGCTGCCAGTGCAGCTGATTTGAATTTTCCCCACATTTCTCATATGTTATTTGGCAGGGGCATCACTATTTCATCACCTGTATTAATTTGAGATTGAGTTGAATTTTTCAGTGTGTTTGTCAGCTTGTTTATGCTCGACAGATACCCTGCCCCTCAGTCGCTTCAGAATTCAACCCACTATGCCACATGTTATCTTCAAAAAGATATCAGTATAAAGTGATACAAGATAGTATTTCATGCATCTGTGCACTTTATTGGAAAAATTACCATATCAACATATCGAGCGTGTCCTCGAAAACCTGATTTACATCACATGTTTAGTGTGGTCGGACTGCGACCCATCTGTATACACACCCAGACAAATTGAAGATAGATTTCCATGCTAGCTCATCCTGAATACTATTCTCTTTTCCAGAAGCAGGAAGACGTGTAACTAGGATATCAGCATTGAAAACACTTAGACAGTTGAATAGGTAAATGGACTTCTCGTTTAATGGGTCACTTGCCCTAGAGTATATTAGTGAAAATTGATGATTAAAATTGATTAACACTGTGATCTTAACTCCTGGTAACACGACAAGTTTGTTATTTGTTCGTGTATTCTATGAAAAAAATGTAATTCCCAAAAGAATGGGCAAATATAAACATCAGAAAATGTCTGAATACTTTCAGTTGTGTTTGACTTTAAAAAGAAGGTTTTTTTTTTTTGGTTTTTTTTACAAATGCCAACATAGAACATCTCGATGTCAGTCCGTAAAGATCAAAGAACAGATTTCACACCAACATTTAGTGAGGAGAAAATCATCATCATAGGAGAGGCAGACATGCCAATTTCTTCACTGACAGGAGCTTCAATAGATCAGAGTGCAGAGCATCCATAAGACATGCCGCAATTTGAGCATGGAATGAAACCCGACTGTTCTTTGACTGGAAAACCTCTCTCTGATGTGAAGCTCCCCCCTCCTTTTTATCTCACCGCACATAAACCCAACAGAAGGATGCCACACATGCTGTGGGGATTGCAGCAAAGTTTTTTTGCAAATGACTTAAATCTCTATCTGCAGGGAAAACAGATGAGACAGGTTTATGATATTTGACTAACAGGTACAGACTCTACCATTTCCAGTCATTTCTCAACTTTAACAGATCAAGAATATGCAACAGTTGGTACAGTTGCAGATTTTTTAAAATGTCCCTTTGAAGCGACTACTTTTGCTCCCAAAAAAGCATTTACTCTGAATCACAGAATCGTTTCAACTCAAGGTGCCTGGACAAGGTGGAACCTTCCCAAAAGGACCATCACGTGGACCGAGATGTGGCGGCTGGAGCCTTTCCGTATCTCCTTTATGCTCCGAGCAGTGTACGACACCCTACCCACCCCAATCAACTTGCACAGGTGGGGAATGAGGGAGGATCCACTGTGCAGGCTATGTGGCGGTAAAGGAACCATGGCGCACATCCTATCAGGGTGCAGAACAGCATTGACCCAGGGGAGGTATAGGTGGCGCCATGACAAGGTGTTGGCACAGCTCGCAGATATCCTGGAGCAAGAGAGGGGGAAAAAACGTCCAGCCAAAACAAAACTGCTGTTGAGTACCATCACCTTTGTAAAGGAGGGACATAGACCAGGCGCCCAAGACCAAGCCAAGCAGAATCTCCTGCAGACAGCCCAGGGATGGGGATTGGAGGTCGACTTAGGGAGGAAACTCCACTTCCCAGAGGCGGTACTGTCAACAACTCTGAGACCAGATGTCATCATGTGGTCTCTAGAGGATAAGAAGATCATCCTGGGGGAGTTAACAGTCCCGTGGGAAGAGAGCTGTGAGGAGGCGGCAGAGAGAAAGAAGTAAAAGTACCAACAACTTGTCCAGGACTGCCGGGACAAGGGGTGGACAACATGGCTGATAACAGTGGAAGTGGGTTGTCGAGGATTCCCAGCTCAATCAGCGTGGAATCTAATGACAAAGGTGGGATTGAGAGGACACTTGAGGAAAGCAGCCGTTCTTAGGTTGGGAGAAGCGGCAGAGAGAGCCTCCTGTTGGCTCTGGCATAAGAGAGAGGACACTAGCTGGAAGCCTGGAGGAGGGGGGCAGTGACTTGGCCAAGCACTGCTGACCCGCCAACTGGAGAGTGTTGTGGTTAAAGGCGGTAGCATGGCTGCCGCGTCTGTCACGGCGGTGGTGGACCGTGACGTCAAAATGACGTTTCAGGCATGGCGCTTCCCTTGAAAAGACGGCGCAGCGCGTTGTCGTGCACCAGTCGATTTTTGTAACTTGGCGGCGCCGACCACAACGAACCGGATGGACCGATGTGAAACCAGGCTCAGTGAGGAGGTGCGTTTGTACAGGCAGCTGTACGAAACTGCAGTGAAACAGTACAGGGAGCACGTATGAGCTCACAGAGATTGGCAGAACTTTGGGGAAAGAGGGAGAGTTCTGTAAGAATGTGTGGAAGAAGCTACGGGACAGATACGTGAAGGCAAAGAAGAGGGCAGAGACTCTGTTGATGCCGGGGGCTTCAAACCTTCACCTCTTTTAACTGAATTAAAAAATTAAAATGATCCGAAAACTGCAGCAGTATCATTAATTACAGTATTCCTGCTCTTGACAGCGGCATTGTTTTCTTCTCCACTTTCGTGGTTGTAGAGTAGAGGTAACCTTCAGGTAGCAGCGCCACCTCTGTGACGGAGAAAATTGCAACTACTGGCGCGCAACGACTTGCGCCACTATATAGGGTCCTATGGCGGGCACGAACTCGTGACGTCATCAACACCGCTCGCGCGAGCAGACGCGGCAACCATGCTAGAGCCTTAAGGGTCGAAACACTCTGAAAAGGTTGGGGACCACCTGATGACCCCTCCCCCAGGTCAAGGCTCGTCCATGAAAATGGATTGATAATAGCATCTTTGATGTATTACAGAACCCTTTCTGACAACTTAAAGAGGCAAGCTATAACCGAACAGGAATGCTAAAAAAGCACGTTTTTACTTTCATTACTTCATTATAGATTATACCATCCATATTTTTTCAAACGTTACAGTTTGAACTATTTTTGAAAACGATTACTGTTTCATAATCAGTGGTGTTGTTTAGTGGCTATATATCTGTGTATAATTGTATCGACTGTACATAGAAATGATTAATCACAAAAAAACAGATCCCACTCAGCTTCATATGGTCCAAACTGCACCTTCGAGTTGGCAGAAAGTGTATTTAATCGATTCAGATCAATTATGAATAGGGGTGGGCAACGATTACAATTTTTAATCTAATTAATCACATGATTTCCCCGATTAATCACGACTAATCGTATTTGCACGCAAAATCCAAAAATAAATTCAAAAGTAGTGTATAGCTTTTAGCACTTAGTTTTATTTTAAATGTACTGCCATATGAACGAAAGAGCCATAACATTTGTTGTGCAAACACAATTTTAACATCAACATTTTTATGTAGTTTTTATGTAGAAGCCTCGCTCCACTGTCTGTTTCGTTGAATGACTTGCTGGCCAAGTAAAAGTTCCGTACCCTTCTCCATGTTTGGTGGATCCGCCAATTACTTTCTTTTCCGGTTCCGCAGCAGACAGCAACAGACTTTTACAAAATAAAAGCCTGTGAGAAACAGACTTTTACAATAATAAAATAAATAATAAAACCTGCGCTAATGCACGATAAAATATCTGTCGGCATTAAATAATCAACGAGTTAACGCAATAATAACGAGTCAACTTGCCCAGCCCGAATTATGAACAGTGAAAGACCTCTTACTGTGAGTGCACATATAAAGCCTTTTCATGTGTTACACATAAGGGGTGAATTTGAACCTAAATCATGATCTTTTTCTAACCCGAACTAGGTACCTTTACTGTGAATAATTAATAACAGTAGCATGGATAAAGAGCCCCAGTCTCTGCAGTAAAATTGCTGCTTAGCAAGGCCAAAATAAAAAAAATTAAAATAGAATTTAGTTGAAAAAAATGCAAGACTGTTTGAGAAGACATGCTGAACAACAAAATTGGAACTCGTCAAGTAGTTGTTGAGGTGGCTGCATGGTGGTGTAGTGGTCAGCATCGTCGCCTCACAGCAAGGGTGTTCCTGATTGGAATCCCAGCAGGGGCCCCTTTGTTCTTTCTTTCGTGTTCAGCCAGTGTATGCGTGGGTTCTCTCCTGCCACTCTGGCTTCTTCCCAGAGTCCAATGACATGCGTTTTAGGTTAACTGCTTATTCTAAGTTGACCGTAGGAGCGGGTGTGAGCGCATGGTTGCTTGTCTCCGGGTGGCCCTGCGATGGACTGGAAATAAATGGTTATCAGACATTTATACAGGAGGGGTGCTAAACATCAGCAATAACAGAGGAGACCAAAAAAATCTGTGGACCTTTACAAGGCTTCCAGCTTAGTTTGATGAAGCAAATTTAGCAGCGTAGTGATTTGAGATTAAGATTAGATTTATTGTCATGTACGAAAATGCACGAAATCACACACTCAGACAGATGCCATACACTGGGCAGCCAAGGGCACCTCGGTCAAGGGCACCTCGGCCGTGGCAAGGAGGTGGACTGTCACCCCTCTGGCTGTCAGTTCACCAATCTTTTTGAGTGGTGGATCATCATCCATCCATTTTCTATACAAGCTCGAGTCGGGCTGGAGCCTATCCCAGCAGTCATCGGGCAAGAGGCAGGGTACACCCTGGACAGGCCACCAGCCTATCACAGGGCCACACGAGACAAACAACCACACACACTCACACTCACTCCTAGGGGCAATTTTAGTGCCTGGAGAGAACCCACGCATAAACAGGGATAATATGCAAACTCCACACAGAAAGGCCCCAGCCGTCAGTAGAACCTTTGAGGTGACGGTGCTAACCACCACACCACCGTGCAGCCCGGAATTGACTATCATGATTCCTTAATTGAACAAGGGGATTTGTGTGAGCACCACAACAGAGCTGCTAGATCATATTGGATTGTCATTGTATCTGTAGTGCTATAGGGTGCAATTTCAATACGTAAAGTGCCACATTCGAAAGAGGTCAAATTGATTCTAAATAGTTTCATGAGTTCAGAAAAGTTAGAGACTTCCTCTTTCCAAGTGTACCAACTGACAGTTCTCACCCTGCATGCAATCGGCACAAACTTGGTGCAAGTGGAAAAAAGAACCCTCCGCCATCCATGATCAAATGCTTCTAAATTCATGCAGAAAATCCAACTTCTTTTTTTTTTTTCCAACAAAATTAGAAGATGATGTAGGTCAGTTAACAGTTACACCCAGTTGCATCAGTGGAAGACTAAAAATGACAAAATAGTTTTGAACTGTGAATGATTTCTGATCAAATCTTAACACCAAGATTCTGAATCCATTTGTGACATTTCGTATTCGTCACTTATTGATCATGGTTTGCATCATCAGCTGATTATATGGATCAAAATTTGGGATTATGATACCGATATAAATACAATAAGATGCAAATTGAAATATTTGCTTATGACTATCAATAAGTCCACTAATAGTGTTTGTTTTAGGTCTTTTTCTGTATGATATCAAAAAGAAAGAAAAAAAAAATTGTAAATGAAAGTAAATCTATCTTTTTTTATACATTGTGTACTTTGCCTCACGGTTACCCATCTGTGTGTTGGGCTGCCTGAGGCTGCTGCTTTGTACGCAGCAAAATGAAAATGTGAGAAATGGAAAACTGAGTTTCCTCGAAGCTGATGACAAACTGCCAAAAAGGAGATACCGAGATGCAGCAGAGAAAGAGTGCTCCTCAGGCCATCTCGTGTAATGTGGTCTGCTCAAACAATGAGGAAAAGCCGTAGCTACCGGTGACACAGACAGGAGCAAAAAAGCAGCGACTGCCTACGGGCCATAAAATCAATCTGAGAAGCAGTGTTATATACTAAAAATCATTTAGTGTCATTTAGCATTATTTCAAGTTAATGGGATAGAGTGTGCAACTCCATCCGTGTCAACCATCTAAAAAGAGAAAATGATTTTATATTAAGCTTTTACAAGAATTTCTTTTTTTTTTTTATGATAAAAGTTGGTCCAGGCAGCAGTTTAGAGGCAATATTCAACCCTGCCAATATTATTCCCTCTTTTCTCTCCGACTCCTTTTGAAACAACTTTTCATCCCTCCCTTTACATCTAAAATGGTCCTCATTTTCCTTCCACCACTCCCCCAAGACCATCTTCCTCTCTCCTGTTTGCTCTGCTAACCTTTAATGTCTGGGCTCACTTTTCTCTACTGCTCATCCTCCCGGCCCCCTCCCGGTCCCCTTCATTTCCTCTCAACTCCTCTCTTGCTCCTTCCCTCCCTCCTCTTCCCCATTTCCAATCTTCACCTTTTCCATCTTTCATATCGCCGCCTATATCATTTACCTCCTGCCCTTTTCTCTGCGCTCCCCTAACCTTCTCTTTTCACCACTTTTGTCTGCCCCTCTCCTCTTCACCCCTGGACAATGACCCGCTTTCCACCTTTAATACATCCTCCATATTGCTCAAAGAGTCATTCGACCGCCAATCAGAATCTACTCATAAAGCTTCTCATATCTGATTCCATTTCCATTTAACCGAAGGGATGCTCCCACCCCCCCCTCTCTCTCTCTCTCTCTCTCTCTCTCTCTCTCTCTCTCTCTCAGGCTCATACTTTAGTGGCAGATTTCTATTTCACAGGTGGTATTCAAAGAGGCATCTCTAAAAGGATTGGAAACCAAAGATACACAGCACAGGAGCCCTGGATTTTAGGGACTGCCATTACCAAGAGTCCAATAACGTAAATGTCACACGTGCGCTTGGGCAAATGCCTGTGTGAGTAACGGAGAGGAAGAAGTTATGGCAGAAAAACACTCCGCAGACTTGTGTGTTCACTATCCGTTGACCCCATTAGATATGGAGCTAAACCCAAGCTAAGCGCCGCAGTTTCTCGCCATCTCCCCATCTGCACCTCCTCTCCACCCCCGTTCTTTAATTGCCTCTGCCACTTTCCCAATGGTCTGATGAGCCACACTTCTGTCAATCAATAGCCCTCTCCACTGTCCCCCTGTGCATTTATATAAGGTCACTTTATTGAATTCTAACAGCAACCAAGGCACAAACCAACTAAAAAAGGTCTCTGGATGTAGGCTCAGAAGGACACGGATGTCTGCAAGTACAGATGACCAATTATGATCATGTAACGTACAAGTGATCCGCTAAATCTTACAACGGTCCTTTCTCCTACATGCCTGGTAAGAAGTTAGTTTTCCACAGAAGATAGACTCCTTAAATCCCCCAGTAATTTGGGAGGGAATTGGTCAATGTTATTTTTTTCCTTTTTTAGCCTCCCTTTCACCTCTGTTGCATTATGCTTCATACAGTACTGTAATCCAAACTGGAGGCTGCCCAAAGAATTTCTTTTTTTGAGCTTCCACACATCCCGCCCGATGTTCTATGCAAGCATCAACCTAAATTTGTCAAAATGGTTTCATCAGTAGGTAGTATCAACAATCTAAAAAGCTTAGAGAACCTGTTGATTATTTATCTTTACACCTAAAATGTGATTTAATCTTGTACAATCCACTCAAAATACAAATTTAGATTAGATTTAGCGCAACATGAAGTTAAAATGCATGTCTCATTGAGGGATACAAATGATACTTTTGTGCAGATAAAAAACCGGATGACATTGCACACACTTTTATGACAACTAACGGATGAATTTAAATTGAATCACCTACGTTTGGCCTTTGGCATTAGCAGAAAAGCAGTGATGTATTGAGTTGTTTGAAAGAAGACTTGATCACGCTTGATTTGTGTAGAGTTGGGTTGTAGGTTTGTATGTACCGAGATAATCAGTAGAAAATAGCTGTTAGAAATAGTAATACCGTATCAAAGGTCTATGAATTTGGAAAAAACTTAAAATGATCATCAAAATGTAAAAACATCTTCAGAATAGTAAACCCTCCGTAGTCTTGGCAGTAGACAACCGAATTGCCCTAAGAAAAAGCAGACTGACATCCACATCTAACTCTAATAAAGTTTTTATGTTCCCCGCACCGAGGGCCTTCATAGAAGCAGTGCTCTCTTTATTTTTTGTCCTGATGCATAATGTTGGTCTCAGTGGGATGCTGGCTTTCTCAGACAGAAACATGCAGGGCCCACACTGCGTAACAGCGGCGTTTTACGTTTCCACTCACGTCCGCCGCTGGATGTTTGCACCGTCGAGCTGACTACCTCCAGATTGATTCACCTGTCGCCTGAGCAAGTTTGATCCCCAGGGGCGGTCTAGCTGGGACTCGTCGGGCGAGACACTGCGCTCCTCCAACCCCCTTCCTCGCCCACAACTCTGCTCTGCTATTCCCTCACAGCGCCCCTTACTCATTTCTCCCCACCGCTCACGGAGCGATAAACGAGATTTATAGTTACGGCAGCAAAGCAAACTCGCTGAATGTGTTAACTTTATCTTCAAGGACGCAAAGGCAACAAGGAGCTAAAGAGCAATGACTTGACTGTGACTGTGAATCAGAAGGAAAAAAAGGTCACATTTCGCAGTGATAAGCGGGACTGAAGCTCGGTGACACCGACTGACAGAGGAAAGAATAAATGTGAGGGCTTTCAAGCTGACTGCTCAGTTGCTGAGGAGACACACACACACACACTAATACGGAGGCAGAGGACGCTTGCACTAACACAAGGTTAAGAACTTTTGCTTTTATGGACTACTTTTTACAGAACTTTTCCTAATGGCAAATTGACTGTTGCACCTGATGTTGCATACAGTGACGAATGGGAAACTTGAATTTTTTGACTTGTGAAAAACACAAAGAATAGCAATGAAAAGCTAGAATTTCCAGTTGGGATATAAAACATTGAATTACTGGTACATCATTATTTGCTCATTTCTTTCCTAAATGCTTGTCATCAGCAGAGCAAAGAGTAAGAACAAGAAGTTTCTACTCCCCACTTTTGAGGTAGAGTGAATGCTGCGGGATCTGAGGTCAGGGATCTGGTTAGATGAACATGTAGCTGCTGAGTTCAGAGAGTGGCGTTGTCAGGGTTTGTGGATTTTGAAATTTGGTTGAATTTTTCTGGTCGTAGTTTTTCTGGGTTTTAGTTTTGATCTGTTATTTAGTCATTTGTTTTTATCAGCATTTATTCCATTTCCATTTATTGCGTTTCTCTTGTCTTGATTTGTCTTTTTGTCCATAGTCTCTTTGATTGCTGTCTGTTCTTCATCTTAGCTTTTTTATCACTTATGGTGATGAGTTATACGTTTTTTTTTTGTTTTTTTTTCAGGTTTCTGCAGTCTGTTTAAGTCCAGTCTTTAGTTGTCTTTTATAGCTGCATTCAACGTTTGTCTTTATCGTTCTTACTTTTGGCCAGGAAGTTTCCTTCATTTGTTTTGACATATACTCACTCCTAGTTTCTTCATGTTTATGTCACTCGCTCCACTACTCACCTGTGTTAATTGTCTCAGCGGTTCACCATTTCACTAATCAGTTCTCCTCTGTATTTAAGCTCCCTGGTTTTCCATAGTCTGACACTCGCTGTTACTCTTCATAGTTCGCTTCTTGTTGTTTCAAGTTCTTGGCCATGTTCACGGTCTTAGTCGGGTTTTTGTTGTTTTTTTTATGTTTTTATTTCCCCAAGTTTAGCTCATGGTGTTCTGGCTTGGCTGCATTTTTTGTTATAGTTTTGAATAACTCAAGTTCTAGTACCTCACAACCTCCCGCCTTCATCTGCGTCTGCATTTGGGTCCTTCTTCTCTCCCCACCACCCTAACAGGCGTCCACATTTAGTGTAAAACAGAATACTTTATTTGACATCAGATACCCAAACGTATGCCCTTAAGCAAAGGAAAAGGCTTTTATTTTTCACATTGTGCCCTATAGTGAACACTTACTAAAGGCCTTTTTTTTTTTCAGCCTTCGTATTTTCCCAATTCTCTGAAATATTTTAAAGATATTGTGCAGCTTTGATTATGAAATTCCCAAACTATGCGTCACATTTCATGAGCTTCTATTGTGCAAGAGAATGTAACACTTCTCAGTTTCAAGAGTTGATGTTTGCTTATCATATCAGAATGAGAATTTCCTTTATTTGCAAAGCATTGCAGTCTGTTCCCATTTAAATTTCACACTGCATCGCAGTTGGTATGAAGATTGTCTATTGTGTGTGTTTGCTCTTTGTGGTTGTATTCCAATGAGTCACAAAACTTAACTGAAAGGTACATGTTTATACACATGAGCTATACATTTGTGTAGGGCACTAAGCTCAGCAGCTTACTTTAAGCATGCATCTCCTGAACAAGCCCAGTTTCAAAACTACCAGCAGAGTATGTGACACGTTATAAGGAACTTCTAGAATCATATATTGTGCAATCACTGTACAATAGAATAGATTATATCCATATCTTTGGTTAAAGAATCTTTCAAGCTCTGGAATAGTAATGAGCTTCTCATAATCTTCTTTTTAATAAACAGTACTATATATCCAAAGGGACATTACTGTTGGTCTGGGAACTCTATCTTTGAGCAATTGCATCAAAAATGGACATGCAGCCGAAGTGAATAGTGGGTTTTATCCACTTGTCTTCACATGAGAAAGCAGTCTAATCATTAATTTCTACAATTCAGCTACACTCTCGAGCAGCTCTTTGGTGTTGACCTAACATCCTCATTATTTGTGTTTCTCTCTTCCTCTCATGATAGCTGCCAAATACAACGGTGAACTCTACAACAAGCGTCGGCTGATGGTAGAGCTGCCATCGAAAGGGGGCCTTCCTCTCCAGCCTTTGGGCAACTCCAGACCCTCTGTGGGCAACATGTCGTCAATGACTACTCCAATTCCCACCAACCCCATGGCTTCGAATCCTATGACCTCCAATCACATGAACCCCAGCATCACTCAGATGACTTCAATGACGCCAATGACATCTATGACACCAATGACTTCGCTTACCCAGATGACGTCCATGACTCCCATGACCTCCTTGGGGCCACTGACTCCAGAACCAGTGGCCACCTATGTCACTGAGATGCCTAGCATCTCCTCTGTCTCAACCCTACCGACAGAGAGGCACATAGCTGGTGCAGGAGGAGGGGGACTCAAGCCAAATGGCCAGAAACCCAAAGGCAGCCATGGTCATGCTGCCCACAGCTCTCACACTTATGCTCACAGCCACAGTAGCAAGGCGCCAGGACTTGGGGCTACTTCCCTGGCGCATATGGCAGGGACCATGCCAGGTGGCACATCCCTGGGCATCTCCAGAGCCGCTGCGACGGCCTTTGGCTCAAACTCAGCCACCATGGGCCGCCCATTGGCGTACAGTTCCAACACAATCGCAGCTGGGCATGTAATGGGGTTTGGGCTAAAGGGCTGGGATGGGACTGAGACAGTGGGCAGGAGGAAGAGCTATGGGCATAAGAGGCCTCAGTGTACCGTGCTGGAGCCAAACCAGCTTCATGACACCAGAGGCCACAGCCACAGCCACCACTTCCTCCCCACACAGCCCTATTTTGTGACCAACAGCAAGACAGAGGTGACTGTGTGAGAGAGGATGAAAGGAAGAAAGAGAGGGGGAAAGGATGTATGTGGAGTGATGACACAAGCAATCTCTAAGTGGAGGCGCCAACTCCTGGGGTGTTCAAAGGTGCCGGTCTACATGTGTGTTTAAGTGAAGAAGATGATGCTCGTTGGCCTAGTGTGTCTAAGTGGTTCTTGTTTCACAGAACTCACCAATCAAATCACTCAACAGACCTTTGTAGTCAAGAGGACGGTACCCAAGTTGGTGGCACCTATAACGATACTATATTAGGAACCTTGCGAGCGGGGATGTCTGTACTCCTGTGGCAATGTTAAGAGTGTTGTCTCGGAGCTAATATCTACTCTGTAATGATGAGTATTACAGGGCGGCTACATGCAGATGTTAAAGGGCAAAAATGCTGGAAATGAAACAGATTGGCTTTAAAAACCAAACCTTAGAAGCAATATAAGGGATGAAGTGTAAAGCATTAAAACGTCATGGAAAAGGATAAAGGCAGCATGTTTAGCTATAAAAAGAGAGATTCTCATCTGCCAAAAAAAAAAGAAAAAGAAGCATTGAACGGTTTGGAAGAAATACCATTCCTACACCCAAATCGGCCGAGGGCTTTGAAGCAGACACACATGATGAGGGCGCTGGGATTTGGACTGCAGACATGCTTTGTACTGTGGCTATTCAGAAGCGCCTTCATAAGCTCTGCTGCTGAAGGTCGCCCTTTTTTCCGCGAGGCTCCAGCACAGAGAATGGAGGCTGTCGCACTGGCATTGTTGTGTTCTGATCTCGTCTGTGTGGTGACAGCTCGCCCAGAGGAGGGGTGAGGAGGCAGGGAGGCAGCATCTGGGTGATGCTGCAGCAAAGTGGTGGCTCCTCAGACCATCATACTCGCCACACACACACACACAAATGCACACATTCAGAAGCAGACACATGTTCACAGTCACAGAAATGTACAGTAGAAACACCACACACCAGGTGTGTCGAAAAAGGTTTTTGAATGATACCAATAGCTTTTTTTTGCATTAAAATAAATCAAATGCCATTAAAATCTTCAGTGAATTTAGATAACGAGACCCTGGAAGTTTTGAAAATGGCAGCTATTTTAAAAATTAAGAACTATTTGCAAAATAATTGCACAATTAAATCGACTGTTTGGCATGTATGCCTTCTTTCTAAGTATGAAATGAGAAAATTAGTGCCACTTTTCTGTCCGTTCCCTAGTTATGATGCAAGAGGCATCAGGTAATTAACTCTGCAGGCAACAAACACAAGAAACAAGAGTAAAACACTAGTCCTCTGCAATGGTACATTACATAATGGCGCCTGAAAACATCACTAATTAACATGTTATATGTAGCTAATTTAATCTGAACAAAAACCTAACTGTTAAAAAGACATTCTGTGGTTTTAGGAAAGGTTGTGTGTCAGAGCAACTGTCATGGGACTTTACAGTAGGTTGCCAGGCAACAAACGATTAAACTCTTCCTCTGAAAGAATAGATGAAATGAGAAAACAAAAAAAAAGCTGCTCAGCGGTGGTTAAAGAGTACCCTGATCATGCTGGAAGTGAACATGATGACTTTTATAAACAAAAGAATGTTTTTTATGTATTTATCCCAGATGGCACACATAGAAAAGTGTCTATGCCTGCAATCATAACATGGACCAAATGTAAGTTTGGACTTGCAGGAATTAAAAATGAATAAGAAAGTAAGTAACAAGACTTTTTATGATAGTGTATGCCACAAGGAACTAAGCTTGATTAGATCACTCACTGTACTGAAGCTCTAGCTTGAGGGAGAAAAAAACATCACAACCAGCTGGAAAAATCTATGTGGGTTACATGACTCAAACATAAAAATAAACCTGTGAGTCTGACAAACAGGCCAAATCTTTGAAGGGTTTCTTCTGCCTGTTTACATGCTTTTGTTTTTTGTTATGTGAACCGCAACCACTAATATAATTGTGACCTTGTCATCTTAAGTGCCGCTTCCACCTCAATTATCTAAGTCAGCATTGATAGGCATTTTAACTGATAAGATTATTTCATAGAAGGTTTTGTGTAAACCCAAGTGAAGCACATACAGCTGCCAAGTGGCTGGGACAGTATTGGGACACTAACAAGGAATTATTGTAAGGCGAAATTATAGATAGTGAATCAGCAAAAAGAAGAAGTTTAAAGAAGATTGTCCATTTTAAAGCTTAAGAGAATAAGAGGAAAAGGTGCACACGACAATCTGATGAGGCGAAAAGACATTGAGTTACAATGTAATGCCGTCAGAGCGACACACACTTTGAATCCAGACTGCATGTAGATTTGAGGTGCAAAGAAGAGCCTAATGTTACAGCTCCTAAATAAAAAAAAAAGGTCTACACCAGCTGAGCAGAAGATAAGCGTGTCTGAGAAGGGGATATTTGTGCCTCGTGCTGTGCAACACCCTGCTGCCTTGGGGGGGGGGTCACATAACTGGAGATCTGAGGCCTGGCTGAAAGCAGGGAACAGGATTTTTTTAAAAATCGAAAGTGCATTTGAAATAGGTCACCTACACACCCGCACCTATCACATGTGCACTCATGCACGCTGAGAATACATTAGAGGGTGGACTTTTCTTGTGCTACCACGGTGCCGAGCGGCAGGTGTCATCACAGCAGAGAGACAAAGAGTCAGCACTGTTACTGCGCCCGCTCTTCATGAAAGACTGTGAAACTCCAGATCTTGGCCCTTTGTAGCGATCACTGATATGATTTTTATATATAAATATACATAGCCTTTCATACTTTCTTGTTCCACGCCTCTTTTCACTCCCCCCCCCCCTCTCTTTCCCCACGTCTGAATGGATCATCTTCAGAGATCAGAAATATCAGAAACAAAATGTGGGGCTGTGATGAATCTTTCCCGTTATGGTGAAGTACAGTTATGATGAGGCAGCGAGTAGTAATAATTCACTCCCACATTTTAAGATGTGTTTGTGTCTCCCCGTGTGCATTGCACTTGCAGGAAATGAAAGTGATTGATTCTGTAAGGCAAACAAAAAAAAGAGAGAGAGAGAGAGAGAGAGAGAAAAGAAATGTAATTCCGTTTGCAATTTTGTACCGTTATGTCTCCTCTTGAACACTGCACACATTTCACTGCTTTTAAAATTGTGTATGGCTGTGTGTGTGAATCCAACTTTGGCATACAGTTATTGTCTCTGAAGACGTCAAAGCCCAAACAAAGCAAACAAATTCAATCAATGCGGTATATACCATTCAAAACTTGTTTGGGGCCAATGAAAATCCCAAACAGATTTCGCCTCCCTCAACCTCCACTCCTGTCTTATTTTATTTTTAATCAATTTTCTCTTTCTGCTGCTTTCTGTTGCTTTTCTGTTTTGTTTTTCTTGTTTTTTTTTTTTTTGTGCCAGAGTTGAGAGAAAGGTCAGGGTTTGCTTCACTTAATCCAACAAAGCAGAAATGTGGAAACGTGAACTCCCATTGCTTGCCACTGCCACTATTCTAACATGTCTATTAAGCTCTCCAAAAGTAGCCACAGGAACAACTGATAAGCAAGCAGAAGAGTGGAAGCATTACATGAACAAACAACGGAAAAAAAAGAAAAATCCCCCATCATTCATGCGTAGAAGTAAAATAATCTGACAGAAAGCGGGGAATTGGTTGCGCTGGCCGGGTCACGGTTGGCAGGGTTGGGACCACAGATGAGCGGGTTCAGGAGGCAGCTATGTCTGCCATTGTTCATCAGCTGGTCAGGCGAAAAAGTGCCACAGCAGAGACAAAAGGACACAGGCAATCCACAGGCTCAAATCAGCCTCAAATTGTTACGGGCTAAAGATACTCGAGGAGTGTGTTTCTATTCATTATTTATTGAAAAGGTGTGCGAGACTGGTCTTGTTGAAAGTAATTTGGTGATAAAATGCTTAATGCGCAAGGATAAGAAAACAATCTTTAATGCAGAAGGTGCAGAAATGATCTGTAGATTCAATCATGCGGCAAATACACATTATTTTATGCAGGCTTTAAGTTAATGAAGCTTTAACGTGTGTAGGCCAACAGGAAACCCTAAAACAACTACCTTATTAAAAAAAAGATCCAACTATACTAGCTTGGTTGGAGTGTACATTGCTACAGTTGGCTTTAGTAAGACACTTCAGCATTCAAGCTAGCTAGCCTTCTATAAAAATGTTTATTTTTGAAGATGTCAATCCAAAATTCACATAGTTAATTTTGATGACTCTGATTATGTTAGAGTTTTACTGCAAGATAGATCCAAATTAGGAACGAAATTTCATTGATCCAAACCACCAGCAGCTAGTTCCATGTGTACATGTCCAGGCACACAAAAATGTTTCTCTGGACTGTTTTTTTTCCATTTTTTTTCATGAAAGGAGGTCAAATATGGAATGGAGATGCCATAGACCTAATTATATTGACAGTCAGACCCAAGGTGGGTGCAGGAGCTGAGGTCTTAGCAGTGTGAATATACCTTTCCGCCTTGTGACCTGGTGTTGATAGGTAAAATTTACTGTTTATGGATGCAGCCTTTGGTCTAGATAACACACTGTTTTTAATATAACATTGCGAGATGTATCCAGGGTTGTTGTTGAGCTGGTGTCCAGTTAGTGGGTTTCAGGTGTCAAATTAATAAGGGCTCAAAGAAAAGCAAACAGCAAGAGTGGCAGAGGCAATGTCGAAACATAAAAGAGGAAAAAGCTGCAAGGCAAACAGCAAATTAACTCACCCGCTCACAAAATACACAGACCGTGACAGCGCTAAAGACTAAAGTAATACAAAAGTTTCTGCTCCCAGTAGCCCACACAAGCTCCACTCAGAGATAAAAAGAGGGAACAGAGGTGACAGTGAGAAGCGGAGATGTGATTGGGATATGAAATTAGGGATTGTCGCTCAACCACCCCTCTCTCTGTTTGGTTATAGAGGCCCACTGATACAAACAAAGTGTCAAGATATCCTTGAAATCTGTCCCAGCCAGCTGCTGGGCAAAGCAGCAGAATTTACTACAAGGAATATACAGTAATCACCAGAACAAGAGCTGCATTGGGGACATCGGCTAAGGGGGCTTTAATCAACAATACACAGAGATGCGAGAAAGAGCTTTGCTGTGGCAATAGAGACTCCTTAATCCATAGAGGCACACAAAGACGGAATTGGAAGTTAAAATCAACAACTGATGGGGAAGAAGCTTTCAATTATTGATGTTGTAAAAATGTTTGTGGTGCACAGCACGTTGGCACTAACAGCCTCACGTTGGAAGCTGTGAATCAGACAGCTGATGGCTCACACACACATCCACACACACAAAATCTCCTTTGTCCAGTTATTTCATGTTAATAAGATATTGTGACACTCAACATGCTGACTATTGATCATCAATGCAGCTCATTTGATTCGCAAATCAATAACTGATCCCAGCATACAGATTGGCTATTTCTAATGTCCGCTGGTACGTTTTGCAAGCTCCCGTTTGTTATGTTGAGTATTTTTTTTCCAACTCTTTGTCCAATTTATGCCGACAATATAAAGCACGGATTGTTCTTGATGTCAGTCTGAATCAGGAAAGCACTGTTGTTGTCTGTAAATATTCATGTCTTGGTTAGGAAGCATTAATGTCTTTTCCCCTGAATTTGAACAGAAAAAAATGCAGTATACTCTTTTTACTGATGAGAGGGCAGAGCAGTGTCATCATGACTGGAAAATGTGACATGTACAGTTTATCAGAATGACACTAAAGGGCTCAAACACAAGCTTACATTTGTAAGATTTTCTTTCTCTCATTTCTTTCCTGCCCTTTACCATTGCTTTTGGTTGGACTTGATGGCATTGTCAATAGTGCTGCCAGCGAGAGCGGCGTCTGTATGATCGAAAATCCATATATCGCTATATCAAGAAAGGGTTCTTATCACCTATGTTTACAACTTTGTATAGTGTTGATTTTTATGTGCGATGTTTTCACCAATCTGGAGATGTCCACTTATGCACACGGAGACAGAGGAGATGCAGTGTTTGTAGTCCAGTAACACTCAACATCTGCTTTAATAGGATTTGCTCTGATGGCCTACTTTATATACATGATTTCGATCATGAGCCCACATGAAATACACCTGCTGTTAGAATTAATCGAAGGATTTAAACCAGTGAAGGAGAATAGCCGTGTGGATACTGACCTCTGCTATTGTCCAGAGCTGAGGGATTTCCCATCACCATAGCTGAATCAATAAGCTATTTGCGATATATGGTCACAACTATCCTTTAGCAAGTATATCCTTTTATAGAAAGACTCATTGATTAACTCATTTTGGTGTTAATCATGCATTACATACAAAGTTATATGAGATCCAATTTTCTATTTTTGATGTCGAAACCAGTTTGTGGTATTTATGCATATGTGTATATGGATACATATGGCCCAAACACAGCATTTAAGCGTGGCTAGTAAAGCATATTTTTTATGGTAGAACCCATCTCCCAATATTGTTTGCACAGTAGCTTCTAATATGCACCGTGATGCCCCATCGTCCTTTTAATGTTGACTAACTTTATGATTTGTGAAATTAAGTTATGAAAAAGCTGTATTTTGGTACTATACAACTATTGTAAAAAATAAATAAATAAATAAAAAAAGAAATAAAAAAAGAAATATAGCAGACGTATTGTCCAAGAAATATATTACCATAGTGTTGCTATGACTGTTTTCCTTTATTTTGGGAAGGGATGACAGGGATATTTTTGTTCTTTTGTTGTTGATTTGCCATCTGACAGTATATTACCATTGTTATATACAGTATAACAACTTTCTTACGTGGCAATAAAAGATGACTTCTGTAAAAGCGCTGCTCTCTTTGCCTTCTTTTGGTGTGTCTTTTTCTATTTGCTTTTGTTTCCTTGCCCTTTTGTCCTCGGGAAGAGATACTGCACAGTCCCTCAGCTCCTCCTTATCTCTTTTATCTCTATATTGTCTCCCCTCCCACTTTCCTCTTGTGTTTCCCTCGACTCTTTACTTCCCAACAAACTTTTGATATATACTATGTTGTTAGGACAGATTGAACTGTTCGGAAGCACATTTATATACTGCAGCACAGTGAAGGCTGAGGCAGTGCTCACGCATAAGCTGCTTCTTGCTTTGTTTCTGAGCCTGACACATACATGTCTCACAGATGTCAAATCAAAATGCCAAATTCCAAAAGTTTATATTACAGAGCTTATGCTTGAACACAGTGTTGTGGGTTTTGGTTAGATGGAGGAACCACATAATGGCTGACAGGCAGGAGGTATGAGATTGATGAGCAACGACTAATGCCATACTGCAATCGATTACTTTTTTCAAGTCACAGGTAAAGTAAGGGATTACAATTGCAAAAACAGTAATTAGATTATTGTTACTTTCCCGCAAGCAGGCTGCGTTACTGCGTTACTAAACCGAGATTTTGCATGTAAGAGTGTCTCCTGACAATCACGTATGAGCGGTGCGACGTCAGTGTGTGTGTAGATCAACAAGAGATAACATGGAGCGCGGGAGAGAGCAGCGTTTAATGCTTGGCAGTACTGACATTACTTTGAATTTGACTCGGTAAAAAGTGACAAAAACATTAGCATCCGCTGTACACTCTGCGTGGGAAGAACATTTTTATCTACAGCGAAAAATGTGAAACTCATTGAGAACCCCCCCCTGGATCCCCCCACTGACATGACCGCTGTGGCCACCACATCCAATTCCACTGGGCAAACCTCCGATGGCCCCTCTCCTGTTAAAGAAGTGAAAATAGGCTTAAGAGCGACAGGACGTAGCGCCACTGAACTGAAGAAGCTAGTCGCTGGCTATATTGTCAAGGACATATTGCCCATTTTCACTATAGACTCTCTCATATGAGAGAGGATACGACATAATGGTTATTATGCTTATTATTAAGATATTATGTCAATTCTATATAATTGAATATGCAGAAAGAATAGAATTAGGCTGAACGGTAGGCTGAATTGCTTTATAGTGTACTCAGGTTGTGCATCATGTTTTTGAAAAGTAACAAAGTAAAGTAATCAGCAAAGTAACTAATTACTTTTGAAAATAAGTCATTAGTAAAGTAACTGGATTACTTTTTTGGAGAAGTAATCAGTAAATGATTAATATTTCCAAGTAACTTGACCAACAATATTGATGAGTATGTTAAACTGTTAACAGGGGGACTGGTAACAAGGACGGTAACCATGTCTAAGCTCTGGCAGAGAACTAAACTGAAAGAACATTAAACATCAAAGAGACTATACACTGACAGTAACAAGGCAATTGTTAAACAAGTGTGACAATCAGTAACCTGTGACCAGGTGAGCAACAGGAGCAAACGTAATACTAAACAGGATCCAAAAGGGAACAGATGACACAATAAATAAGGAAGTAAATGTAACAAAGTTGCAGAAGGAAACCAGTTTCAAAGTAAAACAGAAATAAGATGCACTAGAAAACGGAACATGGAAGTCCAAGGCACAAGATTAACACTAAAACAACAAAACCAATAAAACCAATAAAACGTCTCTCGAAGGGGAAGCTGAAGAACCTTCTGTTGCTGAACTTCATGTCGAGAACCTGTCTCAGAATTGGAAGATTCTGTCCAACTCTTTTTTTAAAACAAATACCACTTTAAAACTGCTTGCTTTTATGGCAAATAAATTTCAATTTTCATATCACTTTATATGAAAATAGAAGACACAAGTAGTTGATTCACTGCATGCATTTACACTCAGTGATGTGATATATTTCATTGTAGATTTTGTGGTTCCACATTTCTCGCATGAGACCTATTGTCATCCAGTTCGTATCAGAAACTTATCCTTCTGACATTATTTTCATTGATTTGCCTTATAACAATTATTTCTGTTTTTTTTTTTTTCAATTTATTTCTGCGATAAAAATTGCCTCATTTTCGTGAGCTGTCCGTGGTCCTGAACTGTAAAATACATCACAATCAGTTAAAAGTGAAGACAGTTAAAGAAAAGATGAAAGTTGTACATATGTGAAAGTAGTAGTTCAAATGATTAAGAGCGCCAGATAAACCGTATCTGATCAACTGATTTCAACAATTTGAATATAATAAAGAAAAACATCCCCCACTAACAGCAGGTTGCAACTACAGCATGATGTTGCACAAATGATTGGTTATTTGGAAAGATGTGGAAACAAATCACAGAATCACGCTTCTGTAACTGTTTCGGTTGAAGAGCTCCTCTGACAGGGGTGTCTGGACATGTGGACCGGTGTCACGATTCGGGGTGTAAATTGTAAGCGCGGTCACCGTCACGCTTGCAGCCCGGAATGATTGTCAGATTACAATTAAGAAGATGTGCCTGTAGTCGACCTACACCCTCATCAGGTCTGCTTGATTGCAGGCCTATGCTAATTTCCACTACTCTTGGCAGATTACCTTGCTCATTACTGAAATAGCCCAGCTATGTCTGTAATCAGAAATGTATACATTGGTAACAGATTGGCCATGTCACTATTTTCTTTTTTCCAGCCTAATTTGCATTGGTTAATCTGGTCATTTATGTTGAATTCCGGTGTTTTACAATGAGAACAGTGTGCCGTGTGTTTTAAAAAGGTTTAGACTTTCCACTTTCAACAAATTTCACCTTTTGTGTTTTGTTTGATGCTTGCTGTTTGGGATGCAGCCGAATTAAGAAAAAAAAAAATACTGAAAATTGAAGCTACTTTTTTTCTTCTCTGCACATAGTTTTGGTAGATTTGCCTCTCATTAATAATGACTTCAGATATAAAAAGGCCCCAGTCTAGATGAAATATGCCCCGGTCTAAAAAGGCACAATGTTTAAATGGATATTTATTCACTCTGCATGCCGAGCTGAAGGATGAGAGTTAATGAGTCCTTGATATTCAAATGGAGCATCACTACGAGTAAAAGTCCAACCTACTGCTTTAGTTCTTAAGGTTTTTCTTTTTCCCAAATATGCTATTTTAAAAAGTGGGAAAAATCTTTTAACTACACACAAATGTTACTTTCACTCCTATCCAAATGCAAACAGATAGACCCATTCCCACAATGTGAGCTTATACTAATTATTTAGGCTGGCGGTATTGCTGGCAGCAAGGAAACAGTCCAGGGATTAAACCCAAAACAAAGCAAAACCTGCTTTTACTTCTACTCCCCTGCCGATCCTGCTCTACCTTCCCCGAATGCTGCTCGGCAGAGCAGAGCAGCACAACAAGAGCTCTGTGTATGTTTAAAGCCATCTGGCACTGATCCCCTGCTTCAGCCTTTAGGGGCATCATTGCCATCATCACAATTGTCACCATTTTATTCTTGTTTTTATCGCCACTTTGCTGCTCCAGTAGCAACTACATTATCAATACACTATTACCATTATTATCATTATTCTTTCAATCATCTGCACACACCATCATTTTCCCAACACATTGGTTAGGATCGTGATTTTAAGAAAGCTGATTTCCATAGCAAAACTGACGTTACAAATGTGCGGAGAAGGTAAAGGTTAAATATATTTTCTTTGTTTGCTTGTCTTCATGCAGAGCCGTTTCATTTTGACCTATTAGTCGGAGCCTGTTGGTTTCTGGTTTTTACCTGTTAGGCAGTTTTGACATAACAGAGAGGCAGAAAGAACAATATGTCCATGTTTAAAAGTCAAAGATGAGAGTATGTCAGATTGTCAGTATTCTTTTTATTTCAGTACCAAACCCAGGTACGGTCACAGGGCTGCCAAAAGACAGACCTTTTCACCAGTCATGTGCTGCCCATCAATCTTTTCCAGAAAAATCCTCAGGTTGGATTTCTGTCCACTGTTTTTTCTTTGGCTTTGTGACGTACGACATAAAGGGATAGTTCGCCTCTTTTGACATGAAGCTGTATGACATCCCATATTAGCAATATCATTTATGAACATTTTTTTACCCCCTGCTGCGTCCTGTGAGCCGAGTTCCAGCCTCGTTTTGGGGTTGACGAAGGTAGTCCGGCTAGTTGGCTGGGGTCCCGAAAATAAAGCATTTTGCTTCTCAAAACAATATGTGTTCAAAAGAGTAATACATTTGCATCACAAAATCATCCATCCAGAAAAAGTCAGACCTCACAATCGCTTGGCGCTATTTGCTATTTGCTATTTGCTATTTACTGCGTGCTGTGTAAACCGTGCAGACCGAGCAGTCCCCTGCTTCCGAGCAGTAAACAGGTGCGGCTATCGGCAGGTGGCTGAACTCATTGATATGAAGGGAGAGAAAAATAGCACCAAGCGATTGTGAGGTCTGACTTTTTCTGGATGGATGATTTTGTGATGCGAATGTATTACTCTTTTGAACACATATTGTTTTGAGAAGCAAAACGCTTTATTTTTGTGCCCCCAGCCAACTAGCCGGACTCTCAACACCAAAACGAGGCTGGAACTCGGCTCACAGGATGCAGCGGGGGGTAAGTCACTGTTCATAAACGATATTGCTAGTATGTGATGTCATACAGCTTCATGTCAAAAGAGGCGAACTATCCCTTTAAGCCAAACAACATTAGTTGAAAGACTGACTAACACATAGAAAGCTTCGGTCTACTAAACGATTTCTCATAGCCCACGGGTGAAATAAAATTTCCTCTCATAGTAAAACTGTGAAACAGGCATCTGATCTGGCTCAAACAGATTCTGATAGCCATTTTAAACCATGAGAAAATCAGAGCATTTAATAACCAGCAACCATATGAATGGAGTCCTTCCTGCAACATCATGGTGTCAGTTTGGGATGACCTAAGGAGACAGAAGTGGAGCTTCATTTACTGCAGGGTCCATGGAATTGTTTTGTCATAAACTGTAAAGTTCTTGGTGAAAAAGTCGCATCTACAACAATCAAGCCAGTTAGGGTGATATATACAGGTAAATTAATATCCCAATCACATCATTGTCGTGCTCTTCATAAATCAAATATGAAAAACTTTTTAAAAAATTCACAAAACTTTCGAAAAAATAAACTCATCTCTAAAGGCTAACGTGGTCATTTTCAATCTTCCATGGGAATTGCAAGGGACAATTCATGTGAATCTTCATTGGAACAAACTGCTCTCTTTGAGCAAGAGATAAACATGTGGATTCATGGCAAGCACAACTAAAACCAGAGCCTGCGTGAGATTATTCTAAATAGAAACTCAAACAGTTTGAGTTAGAGTCATGAATGACCTGCCAGTTCTCTGGTTACGCTGTTGCTGCTCTGTTTGTATTTGTTTGTTCTGTCCTGTGGGTACACTTATGTTGTGTTTTTATGTATTGATTGTGTGTTTGATTGTCAAAGTGACCTGTATTCATTAATTTGCTTCATCAATGTAACTGAAAGACCCATTTGGCTGATGGAAATTTCATATCAGCACAAACTAAAGTTATGGTGTCCCTATGCAAATACTTATGAAAAAAAAAAACAACAAGAAAGAATATTTATTAAAGAATCATCTGATTGAACTGTTAGAGGACATGATTAGGAAGTCGCTAGTGAGATTTTGGCCATAGCAATCATTTTTCTGATGTTTTGTCATCTTTGAGTGATGTTTTGATCTTGTAACGTCTTACTCCGAGTTCTTCCTTTGGTATTTTCTAAAGCATCTGCAAAGCATTAGCTGAGCATTGCAATCGATTATATAGAAAAAGGGGGAACTTGGCTTTTAGAAAAACAGCATGTTTTCTTACAGCCCTGGGGCAGTAAAAAATGTGAAAATGAACCATTCCCTCCCAAAAGCTTCAGACCAGGAGGAGTCGACTCTAATCTGTGAGGAGAAAACGATGTACGGCCTGGAGGGAAACCACTGACAATGACGTTGGGACTCACTCGAACATTTTTTACGCTGTTTGTTTGAACTTTGAGATCCAAGCGAAGCCTCTTCTCATAACACAGTAATAGTGTCTGTTTGAAATTGGAAATGTGCCCTGTTAGTATGAATATATCACGCGTTTTGTGTTCAGATTCTTTCTCCATTTCCCCCATTTTGGCAGCTCATCTTTCTTCTTTCATCGAAGATTAGGTGCCTTCGGAAAAGAAAAAACAAAAGGGTTTTAAGGGGTTTAAAGAATATATAGCAGATGTCTGAAGACCTGCAATTTAGGGAGGCTCATAAGAAAGGAAAACAGAACAGATTGAAAGACAAATGATCACCCTGAAGTACGTTCATTAAAGGATTGATCCTGCACAATGGAAAATCCACGTAAATGATGAATATGATGAAACTATATAAAAGTATCAGAAACTGATATTATGAGAAAAAAAAACATTCTCTTCAACAAGGGGGCTTGAGCATTTCCAAGTGACCAAGCTCTGCTGGAAAGAAAGAACACAGGGCAAACAAAGGAGGAATCACAATTGTTTTTATTGAAGACGCGCGCACATCGACTGCATCCATGCCATCTGGCACACCTCAGCGAATCCCATTTTATGCCAGTTGTGAATCATAACCTCAAGCGGCATTAAAAATCCTTCTTACCTTCTCCTTTCAGCTCCGAATACACACTCCTGGCATTTGTCCCACAAACACACGTGATCTGCAGAGGCATCTGCAGTCTGAGCGGCTCCAACCTTTATCCACCTCCTGTTTGTGGCTCATTCTCTCGTTGACGATAAAGACATCAATGTCATAACGTAAAGCCGAGCAGCGCATCTAAAGTAGAGAAACGCTTTTAATGGTGGGAACGTCAAAGTGAGTGCTTTTTAAAAAAAAAAAAAAAAAAAGAGTTTTGGAACTGTGAGACGACCCTCTATGTTCAATGTGTCATCTTTTCAAAAGGATTGACTTTCCAATCTCTTTTTGGAGACTTCCTCTGTGTCGAGATAATACAGTATTCAGAGACACAGAGAGTGACAGAGTAGGTTCTGGGCACTAGGGGATAAAATGGACTATGCTAAGCTGGGCTCCTCTCCATGCTCTGCAAAGAGGGTACATAATGTGGAGAGGCTGAACAAATAACTTCCCCTTTTTATAACCTTCTTTGTCAGAGTCTGCCTCTCATTTACAGTAGTAAGACGTTTGACTACTGTCGCTCTCCACTGTGCATCGATCCCTGTAAGAGCCAGGTCTTTATAGTGAAGCTTTTTTTCTGTTTGCAACCTAATATAACATGTCAGATAACATGATACACTTTAGATCGCTTAAACGTCAACGAAATGCCATTTCAGTGTGTTTAATGTTTCATATAAGATGTTTGACGCAAGTTACGTGTTTAACTGGCCCCAGTTTCTCGTCACACTGCTCAGCAGACAGGCAAGGCAAATGGAGTTCATGCAGCAAAACAACAAGGTGATTTAAAGTGCTTTACACATAACATGAAGGCAAAAAAAAATTCAAATTTAAAGCTTTTAGAAAAGAGAGTAGGGCAGAGAGAGTGGTACAGTGAAATCAGAGTTGCTATTCAGAGTCCTTCAATTCAGTTTGATCAGTAAATCAAATGCAGTGGTAAAAAGGAGTCAGGTTAGATTTCTAAGAAGCAAAAGTTTGATGCAGACCTGCAGCTATATGGGAGATATACGGTCCATACAAACTGAAAGCAGCTATGTTTAGTTCTAACTCTAGGGAAAGAAAGCAAACATGTTCCTGACGACCAGAGATGTCTCGAAGGTTCATAACGGGCCAGATGGTCTGAGATTAAACCATGTGAAGCCTCATAAACCAACAGCAGTATCTCAAGAGTCAGCTCTGTGATGGGCAGGAAGCCAGCGGCCTCACATGTGCTTCAGGTAAAAGTAGTCTGACTTCATAACTGCCTTGATATGGCTGTTGAAGTTCAGGTCTGATGGCCCGAAGTTGATAAAAATGTTTTTCCCCTCGAAGGATTGGGCATTCAATGAAGGAAAATGTGGTGTTTCCAAAGAGTTATCTGCCCAGTTGTTGGTGTTAACCAGCTGCTGATGAGGAATTGATGCTACATTTGCAACATTTGCGGAACTAGTTACGTGCTTTTGATTTTTTTTTTAATTTAACTTATCAGCCTCAAATCCTGGATCCAGTGAATATCAATTTGTGGTTTCTGCATTTTGCACACACAAACCTGAAAAAGCTCGATTTTTGCTGATTTGGACTATTTAGGTTCCGTCCGAGGTTGTTGCGGAGGAGGGGAAAGAGAAGGGCAACGTCTCTGTGAATCTCTGTGCAGATATTAGACATTAAATAAAGCACAGGCAAAACACTGTTTCACCGCTAAATTTGACGTTGGTTATGCCTAATAAGAGCCAATCGATTAATCTGCACTACACTGAAATAGCCAAAATCAAATCTCAAAGTCAAACAAGACTGGTCAGGAATTCTTGCCCCTTATAGTGGGTAAATGGATATCAACTAAATAAGCTAGAAACCCTGAACATTGCTCTCTAAGTCCCGGAAGCTAAGTCATCACATCAAAGCCAGTGAGTTATGGACTACCTGTGCAGAGATCTGTATGCAGACCACTCGGGGGAACTGCAGTGCAATCATGTCTCCCCGTGTATGCTCAGTCCAGACGTGACACAGGAACGTCCTCCTGAGCTCCAATGCCAGCATTTGTTTCATTACTATCTTTGTCAACATCATCCCCACACAGATTTCACCACATTTATGACCCACAATGACCCTGTCTGCTCTCAAACTACCCAAATTAAATAAATCAATAAACACAATAGGAGCAAATCCAGAAAACCTAAAAAAAAAACGAAGACAAAAATCTTAACTGTACAACAAGCATAAAACTATTAAAGGTGGTCTGCTGAATATCAAATCTCTCCTTTCCAAGTCTTTGTCATCGTCATATTGACATAGTTTGTCTTACAGAAACCTGGCTGCAGCAGGAGGATCATGTTAGCATTAATGAAGCAACTCCCTCTGACTGTTTAAATGTTCACGTTCCTCAAACCACAGGCAGAGGAGGAGGAGTGGCATCTGTCTTCAAATCCGGGTTACTAATCTGTCCTAAACCCAAGATTAGTTTTTAGCTCTTTTGAATCTCTGACGCTCAGTTTTTCCTCCCCAAAGTGGAAATCACAGAAACCTCTTCTATTTGTTGTTGGGTATAGTCCACCTGGCCCTTATTCGGAGTTTCTGTCTGAATTCTTTTTTTAGAGTTTTTAAATCGCACTTAGTGCTGAGTACAGATAAAGTCATTGTAGTGGGTGAATTTGATATTCATGTATATGTTGAAAATGATATTAACTTAATATCCTAATATTAACTTTAATTCTACATTAGACTCTATTGGATTTTCTCAGAGTGTTCACGGACCGACTCACTGCCTTAATCACACCCTTGATCTTGTGCTGACGCATTGAGAGTGAACAGTTAACAGTGTTCCCTCATAATTCTGTCTTATCTGACCATTTTTTTTATAACCTTTGAGTTTACATTACTTGATTATACAGCTTCTGAGAAGAAATTTACATATAGAAGGTGTCTATCAGAGGATGCTGTAACCAGATTTAAAGAATTAATTCCATCATCCTTTTCTTCACTGCCATGTGCAGATATGACAGAGGACGACTACCTAAACTTTACTCCAGCAACACTTGACTCTCTTGTTGACAGCACTATAGTTTCAATGCGTACAGCACTGGACAATGTTGCCCCTCTGAAAAGGAAGGTAATCAGCCAGAAGAGGTTGGCTCCTTGGTATAATTCACAGCTGCGTGCTTTAAAGCAGACTGCAAGAAAGCTGGAGAGACATGGCGTTCCTCTAATTTAGAAGAGTCTCAATTAGTCTGGAAAGATAGTTTAATAACGTATAAGAAAGCCCTTCGTCAAGCTAGAACTGCTTATTATTCATCATTGATAGAAGTGAATGAGAACAATCCCAGGTTTCTTTTCAGCACTGTAGCCAGTCTGACTAAGAGTCCGAGCTCTGCTGAGCCAGGTTTTCCTTTAACTCTCTGCAGTGATGATTTCATGAGCTTCTTTATTAATAAAATTGTTTCTATCAGAGAGAAGATTGATGGAGTCCCTCCCACTATTATCAGTGATGTATCATCAAGTACAGCAGCTTTAGAAGTATCTTTAGAACCTGATTTGTATTTAGACGGCTTCTGCCCAGTTGATCTCTCTGAACTAACAACAGCAATAGTCTCTTCTAAACCATCAACTTGTGTTTTAGACCCAATCCCAACCAGACTGTTCAAGGAGGTTTTCCCATTAATTGACACTTCCATATTGGATTTGATCAATCTGTCTTTGTTGACAGGATATGTACCTCAGCCTTTTAAGGTTGCCGTAATTAAACATCAACTTAAGAAACCAACCCTTGATTAAGAAGTGTTAGCTAATTATCGACCTATATCCAATCTCCCTTTTATATCTAAAGTTCTTGAAAAAGATTGTTGCAGATCACCTTTATGATCATTTACACTCATCACATATAAAGCTCTTAATGACCGAGCTCCATCATACCTTAAAGATCTCATTGTTAGATATTTTCATAACTTGTGGATCCCAGAGTTTCTAAAAGTAGAATGGGAGGCAGAGCCTTCAGTTATCAGGCCCCTCTCTTGTGGAATAAGCTGCCAGTAAATGTCCGGGAAGCAGACACCCTTTCCACTTTTAAGACCAGGCTTAAAACTTTCCTTTCTGATAAAGCTTATAGTTAGGGATGGCTCAGGTGATCCTGAAACATCCCATAGTTAAGCTGCTATAGGCCTAGACTGCTGGGGGGCCTCTTATGTCACATCTTTCGCTCTCTTTTTTCCCAGTTTTATTTCCTCATATGACATTATCTACATTTAGTATTATTGTTGTCATTAACTTGTGTTTCTCTTTTTCAACAGGTATCCTTTGAATGGTGTTATGATGTTTCTGTCCCTTCGTTTCTATCCTCTCACACCACAGCTGGTTGAGGCGGATGGCCACCCTTCCTGAGCCTGGTTCTGCCAGATGTTCCTTCCTTTTAAAAGAGAGTTGTTTCTCTCCACTGTCGCCTCATATATGCAGGACGGGAGACTGGACCCAAGAAAAGTTTCGGTGCAATCTGTTGGTTTCCTTGGCGAGGAAATTGTTTTTTTTAATTGGTTTTGTATGTATAAATTGGACTAATTTTGAATTCAATGAATTGGATATGATTGGATTATGATTATAATGAATTGGACTCTAATTGGCTTGAATTGGACTGCATCATTGAGGTGCCTTGAGATGGCATTTGGCGCTATGTAAATAAACTTAAAAATAAACACCTAAAACGTTGCGTGCAGAAGAAATGGATCTTCCAATGGAGATGTGAAGATGCTGCCAGGCGTCAAGCAGCTCCACAGGGATACGGTAGGGGCAAGTAGGACACACAGTTGTCCTAAAGAGGATAGAGCTAACAGGAGCCGGTAATGCACCTGGACAGCAGATGGTTCATCAGCAGGTCTCTCTTTGTCCTCACTGACAGGAAATGGATTGCTGAGGGCCAGACTGTTACCCAATTACTACAGGATCACACGCACAATATATGTAAATGGGCATAGTTTTACTCACAGCCACACAAGCTCACAGAAATGACAGCAAACAGCTTTACCTACATGCATAGACACTGTGGCAGCTGAGTCAAATCCTGCAGACATACAATGAAAACAGGTGCATGTTTGCTTGCATACACACACACCAGGTGGTGCACTGGCTGTCAAATGGGCATCTCTCTTGCTTCCCCCTTCTTATCTTTCCCAGAGTGCATTTCAGCACATAGCTGTCAGATGGTTCTTCATATCCAGCTGTACCAGCGTGCCCTGCCAGACCCCCCACCCCCTCCACACGGTGTGACAGCACCGTTTACACACACACCCACAACATAGTTTTTTTTATTTAAAAAAGGATGTACAACTTGGAAACCTTTCTCTCTTGTGTGTGTTTGTGCACGCTTGTGTGTTTCTGTGTCCCTCACACACTCCACTTACACATAGCAGCTCATTGTCATGACAAATTGTAAAATAGCACAAAAACTTTTATTCTCTAGTAGATGAATAATAAAACCAAGCGTTTTGCTGTTAATTGATAACAACAGAGCACCGGAAAATGAGTGAGGCTCCAAAGAAATTCCACCGCCATCCCCCCCAAACCTCCAAATCTGGACTCGCTCTGTTAAACTGTAAACACGAGCAGAAGTTTATTCCATGTGCTCACATGCACAAAAGTGGAACTCAAGAAGAGTCCAATAACGCAGGTGGATTGAGTTAATTTAGCACCTATTTCTCAAACCCCCTGCAAAACAAAGAAGAAACAGTGGGTAGAGACCCCTGAAAACTGCAGCACGGCTAACACATCTCAGTTACCTAGATGGATGCAGAGTCAATCACACGGGCAGTCTTCATTATTTCTATAATCAGGCAATGAGCTTCCTGCAGCTTTGCAAAAAGACCAATCCCAGCATAAAGGTCAGCTGATGGATGGAGAAGAGAGGAGAGCAGCAAAGATTATTCCATTCTTGAATAGATGTAGAACTTCCTATTTGAATGATCTTGGTGTCTCTTTTAAGCTGAACAACCCTGGGACTGTTTATCTCTCAAGTCATTAATTCCCTTTTGATTGACTAATCTTTAGATCAATAAAGATTATCTCTAAAGCGACACAGTGAAATATTTATTCAAACTTCTGATCCAGAAAAGCAGCGCCAAAGATAATACAACCGAGGCAACATCTGCACGTGTGATCTTAAGTTGTTCAAAGTTTTTAAAGCAGTTTAAGCATTCAAGGATGTAAAGTAGAAAAAACAAAAAGCAGCGTTCCGATGTCATGATTTGAACAACCTTTCATCATCTGTCAGCTCATCGTTATCCAAACAAATGGAGATGGAGAGCACTTTATGAATATATGCAATAGCATCAAAAGTACACAGAGAGCCAGGAGAGCACATAGAGCAGAGCAGCGGGAAGTGAGTAGATCTCAAGTCTAAGAAGATATACTACAAAAGTACAGAAAACAGGCAAACGTGGAATGTTCAAAAGGTTGTTAAGATTTTATTTACTTTCCCAAAAGTGTCATTTTGGACCTTAGAAAACTGCAGGGTGTCACACTGGAGCGTTCTGGCTGCGATCAGTCCAACTCATCAAACACAACCAATTCAACAAGTTTGCAGATAGGGATTTGGTGGCATGGCTCCTAAAGTGAAAAGATAAATGATTTTAATATGGGCAGAGTTGGATGGTCCAAATCCACCTTCCCTGCAGGTTGCAGCAAGAGCCTCCTCCAACAACCTCTAACTTCACCAAAACTAAAAGTGAATCGAAACTTTGAGCTACTTAAAAATGCTCAGAAAACATCCCATTCCCATCCATCCCCGTCTCTGCTGGAGACTTTAACAGCTAAGGAGATGTGTTTTTCAGCCTTGTCTCATTTGTACACATAATAAGAAACAACAGTATTGCAAACCACGGATGTAATTTGTGAGAGGCTAAGTTTCATGTGGCATGACGGCAATGGCGGAGCATGAATAGTAAAATCTGCAAGCTGTACCCACATAAATTGCCATAAGTCTATAACAACATCAAACATAAGCAAGATGTAGAAAGTGGACGTCATCACGTAGGAACCTTTGGTTGACGTTAATGTGCTGACAAACTGAAACTTTTTTTGCTTCATCGTGTGCTAATTGTTTTTTGTGGGTGACAGGACATAAACTTGATGTGGAGTTGGAGCGTGCATGGGAAAAAGAAGCACCCATTCCATTTTCGTAAATACTGTGACCACTGTAGTTAGAACTGCTGAATTCAGCTTTGGCTTAAATGATGTTGGAAACCAAAAATGGATTTTGATGGAAAGAAATGTCTTTTGGCCAACAAAGAGAATAAAGCACTTTTTTCAGTAGCATCACTAGTGGTAAAAATATGTCAGGACACCTTCAATTTGTGCTTTGAAAACCTTGAAAAAGTTGGTGAAAACACATCAGGCCTGAAATTAAATTTGCTGTAAAAAAAAAAATAAAAAAAAAATTCTGTAAAAGCAAAGGGGAAACATATTTCTTTTAAATGAAAAGTTTTTTTTTAAAATATTTATTTAATTTCTTTACAAACTATTGGTATTGTGTTATCAGCATTTTGTTTCGAAACTAATTTCAAACATTTCACGACTATGACCATTACTCTCAATCAAAAATAAATACGCAACATCTTGATGTTTCAGTCCCTCAGCTTCACTAATGAGATGGTATCCATGGGTCTTTGCATTTACTTCACGCTCAAAATGCAGACCAGTTAGTTTGGGCTGGCTTGAAGGCCTTTGCATAGGTGACGGGATTTATCTAATTTCTCCTTGAATGCTTTTGGTGGTCCTGCAGTCTCATCTCTGTGCCAACTCCGAATTTCTTAAACATATTGTTTTTGCCGTCATTTTGCAAAGCCAGTGATGATTTGGAGGATTTCCCTGTTTAAAGGATACTGAGATTCATATTTTGATATAAACTGCATTGATGTTGAGACAAAGCAATGCTCTGAAAAAGATTAAAATGATAATAATTTAAATGAAAATGAACAACTCATTGAAACTCAAACAAAGGACCAGAAACAACACACAAACACTCATATAAATGTAATCTGTTGCCATGGAACTGATGCCAGCTTTTTCCCTATTAAATGTATAAATCTCTTGTTCCTGCCAGCCTGCCAAAACACAATCCCATTAGCATGACATCTCTAAAGTGCATTTTACTCGCTGGCACAATACATCCAAAATGTCAAGTCTCCCGTTAGTGTTGTAATAAGGCTGCCAACTGGCTGCTGTGCTTTGTATGTGGCGCTCAGTATCAGTACCAGCTGTGCAGCATTAGCATTAGCTGCAGGGGTGTAGCAAGCGGCGGGGACAGCGTGTGAGGACCAGCGCCTTGAGTTGGAAGACTTGGAAAACCTGAAAAACTTACCTCTCTTTAACTTCATGAATATTTATTTACATGTCAAACCCATTTAATTCATGGTCTGTCAGAACAAACAGACGTAATATTTTTGACAATGTGGTGAACCACAAAATACATTGAGAAATTACAGCATCCTCTTGGTTTGGCATGTGCAAGAAAGCCTTTCTCTTTATAAAACAACACAATGAAAATAAGCTATTTTTCAACTTTTTACACCTTTTCATTTACTGCCCTCATCACAGAAATGCATCTTCCCAGGACTCCAGGATTTGCAGAACTAAAATATGAGAGGAATAATGAGAACAAGAAAGGCTAGATCAGTTTTGTGAAGAAGCAGCATCACACTGTGGATGTGTGGATGTTTTAGGGCTATGCACCTACTCAAAGAACCACAGTTTCGGCAGAAACAGCGGTCAGTAGACGCTCAGTGGATCACTGCCAACATCTGGCTCATTTTCGCTTGGTAGTTTTACAAACTTCTACTAGAGATAGTTGTGATTTATGGATACACTAATACACCACTGCAACTGCTGGAGTGAGTCTCTTGCTCCCCTGTTGGCACACTCACGTTGCACCAATGTATGAGTCCAAAACAACCATTAAAATGCAAGTTGAACATTTGAACAATGTTGACAAATTCATCAGCGAGGAGGTGACTGATATATTTGATATCTTCCTTTGGGATTCCTCGTCTAAGAAGGTGATCAGTGCAAGCTTTCAAGCATGGATTCAAGATGCTATCTCACCTAGTCTTAGGATGTGGAGAATTAGATATATTATGATGTTTTGACAACCCTTCTGACTTTGAGCTTATCTTATTTAGTTTCAGATGTTTTTGTTTACATTTTGGCAAGTTTGCGCCATCTGAAGTGTGACAAATTAGCAGCTCTTGTTTGCCACGGAACTAATCCATAATGATGGAAAACAATAGTCCGTGAAAGAATTAAAGTCCTGAAGAAAACTTGCATTAATGTTGGAAGAATTATTTTTTTCAAGCCGGAAAACAACTCTGAGAAATAATCAAACATGACAAGAGCCATCTGAGTGTAGACCCTTCACTCGCCACAACCCAGTCACAGCATGAAACAACCAAGTGCTTGACACAATCAATACGCTCCATCTCCCGCAGTTTCACAGCCCCGGATGCGCCATGTCAGGCCCGAAAGATGCATTAACACTGGAATAATTACCATCCACAAACTGTCCGCAATCTGTAAAAGCCGCCTAGACTGGACTGGAGAGCGGTGGGCTTCCAACAACGGCCTGGAGGAAAGCCAGGCGTTGCCACGGTGACAGAGCTGCAAAGAAAATCTCTTTGTATTGTTACCAAGGCGACGACTGTGTGATAGGTGGGGATGGAGAGAGGGATAGATAGATGAAGAAAGGGTAGAGCCTGTGAGGGAAAGAAAGGGAGAAATTGGACAGAAAAGGGAGTAAAATAAGTGGGGTGAGAGGACAGGGAAGGGATGATGAGTTGTTGTTCAAAGTGCAGAGATATGAGCTCAGCCTTTATTAGTCCCTCCATCTCTGCCTTGTTTAGGCTGAATGAATCTCTGCGTGGGAGAATTTACAGTTTGCCGTAACCTCATCTCAAACTAAGTTACTCAGCAGATTCTTTTGAGTCAGATGCAGCACTTCTTTAAGAAGGAAGCTCAGTTAGGACACAATAAGTCAACGACTTCTTTACCTGCAGGCTGGGTAGCGTGGTGAGCTGTGCTACAACAATCCTGCTGTTTCCTATCTGTGGCTGCCCCTCTTCCTCACTGTTGCACTTGTGTGTTTTTCCTCTTTGTGCCTTCCCCACTCCATCATCTGCTTTTCTTTCTCTTTTTTTTTTCTTTCTGAAGAGCTGAAAATCAAGTCCAAGTTTTCAGAGTTTTGAACTGTGACTTCAAAACATTCATTGGAGTCATTTCGATAACATATGAACCGCTTTGCTTCAGGGCTTCAGTGATTCCCACTGTGTTTGAATTGATTGCATAAATCTCGCTGGGAAGAATAACACTGCTGAAGTGTGTCTCAGAATTTCTCGATTTAGCATACGTGTGTGTGGCTCTAAAGCAGCATTATCTGCACCATGATAAATATGATGTGTAATGTAATAATTTTCTATTCTTTCAAGGCCAGAAAAGTGTAAAGTGACAAAACAACTTGACAGAGAGAAGATGAATGACTTTATTTCAATGTGCTCCTGGTTACATTAGTGATATGTATGCAGATGTATGCAACCCTCTGTTTCTCAGGCTGATAGTTACTCAAAGTAACTAGAATGTTCTAATCACTTTTTCCCAATTTTGAATTTAGTTTGCAGCATTGCAAAGTGCCTTAGGGAGCAATCAGAGGGAAATTTAATCAAATCAAATCCCCAGAAATGCACAGAGATTGCACAGAAAGATCCAAAAGAAAAAGGCATGTGTTATCAAATGCCAACACTGCATCTTGTCTCTTTAATCAGCAGTTTCTCAAAGGGAGAACAGCGTACGTGAGCCCAGCACACACCATAAGAAATCTGATGGCACAATATTGGTCAGCCTTCACCATGTCCACATGAGGTGTGCGTTTTCTCAGCATTTGCACGCACGTGCAGTGACAGGAGAAGAACAGCAGGAGAGCAAAGAAAGCAAAGAAAGACCCGCGAGCGCTGCCTTGTTCTTAATTGATATTCCGGCCAAGAAGTCAGAATATTCAAATGTCAGTAAGCTCTGTTATCTCAGCTGGGAGTCAGCAGAGATTAGGAGGTAGATGAATGAGAGGCGCCGGGAGGTGTCACACAGTCTAAACTCAACAAAAACACAAATTTGCACAAGAGCGCTCATGTGTATTATGTGACAAACCTATATATATGCAAACGTAACACAGAGATTTTCCTTTAATATATATAAAATACATACATTTTCTGCACTGTATCCAATCATAGTGAAAAAATGAACACATTTCCATAATTATACCCGTGTATGCTCGTTTACTTTTCTGTGCTTGCATGGAGGTCGGTGAGTGAAGCCTATTAACTCAGCAGAGTTTTTTCCCTCTGACTGTTCAGGCTCAACTACAAAGAAGGATGCCTGTTACAAATCAATATACCTCCAGTAACCCCTCATAGGCACTTGTCTTTTCGTTTCTCCATCATCTGTATTTTATCTGAAATATAATTGATTTGATCAAGTTTGATTATAATGCGTTGAACTGAATTAGATTATCATTGGATTGAATTTAACTGAATCTTTAAACTCCCTTGAAATGACAACAATATGTATAAGTAAGACTGAATTGGATTGAATTTCAAGAAGGCCTCTCAGCTCTATGGAAAAGAATTTTCATTGGGTGAATTATTATGATGTTTTAGAACTGGCTTATGTGTATTTTTATTCGTACTTTTGCTAAATTCCCTTGAAATGTAAGAAAAAAAGGACATGAACTAAGGGGGGTTGGGTTCCTTGTTAAAAGGGTAACCAAAAAGTTACCAGCTTACACAAATTAACAGCTCATGCTAACTTTCCCATGAAAACATGGAGCATGTATTACCCAGTATGTCAAACTGTCATGATGAAAAAATAATGCAGTGTAAAAATCCAAACTGCGGTATAGTGTGAGCTCAAACCGCTATGAGGAGATGTCTATGTTGGATGCAGAGGAGGAGCAAAAAGGAGAGAAAAGAGGAGGAAGTTTAAACCATTTCTTTCCTTGGTTGTCATAGGGAATGTGACATCACTGGTAGATGGAGCTCTGATGAGGACGCAGTGGGAATATTAGAGAGGATATAATTATTTTTATTTCATAAAGACATGGCTATACAAATTAATCTTAACACCCCTTCTTTTGACTTTTAGACGACATGGCCAGACATAGACTGCACACAGAGAGGTAACAGTGAAGGAGAAGGTTGTAATCCTGGATATGTTACTGAGAAGGAGGGTCTCTGCGTCCCAGGTATTAGTTGTGAGTTTTCTGTTAAGAGAATTTCCTGTGTGAAGTGTGTATGTGACATAATCAGCTAAGTTACTGGCAAGCTATAAAAACAACAACAACCCTGCCTGTTAATAGAGATCTCTGAATATTTCAACCACGCCAGTCTCTCTGCTACACTTCAACTTTTCAAAATATCATCAATTGATATTTTATTTTTTTTATTTTGTTATCTATCCGTAACATATTTAAAAGAATATTTTATACCACACGAACAGAATTTCTCTCTTTTGAGATTAATAAAGCATTGATGTACTGAAATGAGAAAGTCCTGCTGTGTGCTAAAACCTATTATATGTATTAGTGTTATTATTATTGTTGTTGTCCAATATACAATGATTGTAAATATTTATAATTTTTTGAGCTACTTGACTAATTTGAATTTCCCCCATTGGGGGATGAATAAAGTATTTTTCTATTCTGTTCTATTCTTTCTATTCTACCTCCCTTAAAAGAGGGCCTGATTTAGCTTTACTTGAAGTCAGACTGAAAAAAGTCAGACTGAAAAAAAGGCCTGACCTCACAACAAGGAAAAGAAAAAAATGTTAAAAATGCTTTAAAGAGAATAACAACAAACGTGTTAGATGACATGTCTTAGATTAGATTCCTTCAAGCCGTTTGACACATTCCTCATCTTTCATTATTGTCATCAGCCCATTTTGAACCTAAAGCAAAGGATTCAAAACTCATCCTACTGTGCGTCTGCAGCTAGACTACACACCTTTTCTCATTTTCACTGAGTTATTTCTCATCCAATACTCACCCAGTCACACTCTGTCACCAGTTTTTTAATAACTTGCTGAAGAATGACATTTTTTCCAGTCATGGCTCTTCTCTCATCTGATGCATGTGCATATTTAAGCCCTGATGCTAAAACAACAGAACACTCTTTCTCTTCAGCATTGTTGTTTGCTGTGAATTTGCTTTATTTAGCAGAATTCCAGGCTCCAGGAGGCTGTTGAAAAGGATGTATTATCCCCTAATATACAAGTTCATACGAGTTTATGGCCACCAATATCCTTTAAAGCTAAGATTTTGGTAAGTAAACTTCAAAAACAGATCCAGAGCTTCACATTATTTTCCAATTTCTTTTTCATTTATTTGTTTTATTTAGCAGAATTTTGCCCACCTGGGGGGAGTAAGTTTAGTATCTCTGATTAAACGACTGAAAAAACCCCAGCTGATTAGTATTAGGACTAATGAGAGCAACAATGCTGAATCCTGTACACTAAAGTTGCAGGCCATAACAACAAAACAACGAGTTGACAGATGCTATATCGCAAATCAGCAAAAAAGAGTGGATTGTTGGGTAATCACTTTGCAAACACTTTTGACTTTTTACGGGCATACCCACTAAAACAAGTGGATAACAGCCCTTCTGTGTGCAGTAGCAGATTTCTCATCGGTGCTCTGGAGGATACAACTCACTGGTCCAGTATACTAGCCTGACTACGTCATACTCACGATTCTAGTCAGAATGTGAGTCTGATACCGCTCAATAGAGTTTTGAGTATGGGGCGTGTTTCAACCGAACCAGGAGAAAAAATGCCTCTTCGCTCAATTGGATAGACCTACAACCAATCAGAGCAACGTAGTATGTGACGTAGATTAAGCGACACACACTTGTTGTAGGAAGGACGGCACAAACATCTTTTCAATCGATAAAAGCCTTTTTCGCGTTCCTCTGTTCGTCTTTCAAAATGAATGCAATGTGGAGATCCTGTAGAACAGACTCAATGGCAGAATCTACACACCCTAGCTCTCCAGCGGCAGCCATGTTCAGCTCTTCAGTGACGTACTCGATAATGTCCCTGTTGATCATCTGTCCATCATCGTATAAAGCCCGCCCTGGTAATCTGATTGGGTCGACCGATTCTTGGTCGGGCATAATGATTTCCCAACTGTGCAGAGCCAGACCGAACTTCCCGACCAAAACTTTTATGGGCGGGGCTAAGTTCGGCTGGCACCCAGGCTACCAGTATACATCCACCTCCCAGAGGACAGGTGTGTCACTATGACAACATGAAGGGTTGGAATTACACTAAAGTGCGGGCTGTGTTTCTGATTATCACAACTATGAAATAATTAGCATAAATGACTACTTTTGACTGGACTTCGGACATCATCCCCACACAGAGGGACAGAATAAGTTTTCAGTTGTCTTGACGACAGGTTAAAAAAAAAAGGGGGAAAAAGTCAAACTTGTCTATCTTTGCCGATAAGTCGGCGCTGTGTCAGAGATGCCATGCGAGATTTCTGTAAAAAAAAGAAAAAGAAAAAAAAGAGCGAGCTAGAAACCTAGCACATGCACCCAGATGTTCAGTTCCCATTGATGCTGAGCCAAACTGATTAAAACCCACATCTACAGTAGAAACGTTTGACATGGGACTAGATATCGATAAAACACTTTTCCTTTGATATCAAGAGGCCGATGCTAGTATATTTTAAGCTTTTTCTTTTGCTTGTTTTCAGTACCAAGTCAAGACAATTCATTTATGAGATTTTTGGTTACTTCCTTAATTTTTTCACATTAGAAACATCATTAATGCACATCTGTGTGTGTGTGTGTAGGTTTTACTACAATATGTTTATTAGACATTGATGCAAATCAGAAGTGCCTGAAGTAACTAAGTGTCTTCATTTTAGTTCTCGAGGACATCTATAAGAAAGAGGCTAAGTCATTTTTAAGTGACTGGTAGGAGTTTTTGTTGACACACCTGCCTCTGAGGTAAGATGTTGGCTCCTTCTTTGTGAAAAAAAAGACTCAATTAAAGCTAAGCATGACCAACATCTGTTGAGAATCTACAAACCTAATTTCGACAAAAGCTAGTTAATTTTCTGATATAGTAAAAAAAAAAAAAAAAATTAATTTAATCTAATTTCATTTCTTAATTTGTTTGACTTTAATTCAATGGACAGAAATTATTTTCACTGTCCTCATTTATACCAACTTGATAAAAAATTCCCCCAATTTTTTTAAATTAATTTTGATTCTGGAAACACAAAAACAAAAAAGTTAGGAGACGGGCAAATAAACTCAGAAAGGTTTATGATATATACAAGTACTGTAATGGTGTTCTGGAATGTTTTATGACAACAGGCGGCAGGTGAGGGTGTCGGGGTGTGAGCAGGCAGAGAAAAGGTTAGTCTTTCCAAGCAAAGTTGACTCACATTTAGTGCTTAACTTGATGAAAGAAGTTCCAAAACATTATTTATTCTGAAAAAAAGAAGTTTGGTCTTTCACCACCTATCATGCACAATACTGTGAAAAGATTTGCGAAATCTTGAAAAATATCAGAGTGCAAAGTGCAGAGGAGGAAAACTGCTGTTGGATGTGCATGACCTCGGCCTCAGGTAGCTCTGTGCAAGAAACTGTCATGCTAATGAGCAGCGCAGCCACGTGAGTTCAGGAGTACCGAGGGAAAATAAAATATGTCCACAGTCTGCTTCTGCATCCAGAAATAAAACATGAAGACTAAGTGTTAGCTAGTCCTCATCAGAGGTCTCTGCCACCTCCTTACTCTGCTCATCCACCACTAGCATCTAGGCTCCTGGAGGCACTAATCTCAACCCTGTCCATCGTTAATATCATCGCTCCACTGAGACGATGCATAAGGGTCTAATCGTGAAATTTCTTTTTTGCATCATTACATTTTATTCCATCTTTTTAGGTGATCCATCTTTATTGAACTCAAGTTGTTTTACACAAGGAAGAAGCCACACAGAAGAAAGTTTTTTTTAGAATTGTCTAAGTTAATCGTAAATGGACAGAAAGACATTGGACATGTGTTCTGTGGTCAGATCCTTCCAGTCCATCTTTCAGCCACCGGTTCCGCATGCCAAAGATGAGAAAAATCATACAGAAATTTATCAGCAATTTTTCTATGATGGTTTTATGGCGTGCATCTGTGTCCATGGCATGGATGAAGATACCGATGACGCAGAGATGTATAGTGGAGAGGCCTATGCTACCATACCAATGTCTTTTCCTGGGAGTCAAGTGGATTTTTCAACAGAACACTGATGGCCCTCCATCTGCATGACTTACAACACTGTGGCTTCATAGACACAAAGTGTATGTGCTTCACTGGCCTGCCCGCAGCCCTGATCTGACTCCTACTGAAAATGTATGAAGCACGATTTGGAGGAGAATCAGACAACAACAACCATGGACTGTTGAGCAGCTGAAATCTTGTCGTCAGCAAGAATCAACACCGTTTGTTTTTTTCTCGCACTCTTACTAACCTTTTGCGTGTTAACCTAATTGGCTGTAATGTTTTATTCCAGAGGTTCCCTTTTTATCACCACTTACTTTTCTTGCCACTTTTTCAGAGACACGTTGCCCCCATCAAATTCAAGATGAGCTAATATCTTGCAAGAAAGTGAGAAATGTCTCCACCGTACACCAAACTGAGACAAATACTTGACCGGCAGCTGAAATTAGGGGTTTTACATTTGTTTTTCTACTTTCTAAAAACAATTAAGCTTGTCTGGAAATTTGTCTTTTTTACACAGACAACTGCAAGAGTAATGCGGGCGCTGTCTGAGTTCATTTAACATTTTTGTTTTCTCTGTCAAACCGCCAGCAAATTATAGTTTGTACATCTGAATAATTGAGAACAAGTAATTCTTTTTTTTTTACATGGACACTTAATGATTGAGACGAAAGCCAAACATGACTGACTTCGCCCTAGTTAATTTGTTGCTGTCCTAACGAGGTGAAGAGGCGTCACCGTGCTCATTAAAAGAAAGTCGATAATAAAAACGGTTCATACACATTGGACCAAAGCACGGTTTACAGTCAGTTGAAACAGAAGCAAAGGAAATCCCAAAGGAAACTGTGACCAGACATTGAGTGAGTGTCAACAGTTCATTAAATAAAGTGACACTAATTAGTTATGGTTGAACAGCTGGGCTGGCAGATAACGAGGTCAGGTGACGGGCAGGAGCAGCACCAGCCCACATGTCGACCAGCAGCGTTAACTTCTGGACAGGTGGGGAATTTCCACTGGCAGGTGATGGTAGTAATGAATAAAATATATACTTAGATTAAGAAATAAAAGGAGATGGAAATGATGAGGCAGACAAAAGCACAATGTTGTGGGGGACGTAGTTAGAAATGAGTCAACTTACTTTGTTCCACTCTGTTGTTAAGTTATTAAAAAGATGAATGTCTCCTCCCTTGCAGCCATAAATTCAGGCACTCTGCAATGAATTAACTGCTGATGTTTAGGATTCATACTGATTTCCCAACGAACTACAAATTGTATGGAAGAGGATTATACCTGTTTTTTGCTGGCATCTGTACTCAAAAAAGCAAATCCTTTTACAAACGAATGTACCCTTCATTATTGCCACTCACATACCTGTTTGCTAACTTTATCGGCCATTTGCTCATTCGCACTCTCTCTCAGACACACACACACACGCACGCACACACACACTCATACTCACACAATCACTGGTTCACTGGTCTGTCCTGCTCTGGGCGAGGTGCCAGTGCTCGCAGATGGCATTAGAGGAAGATAAAGTGCCCGTCTCTGCAGCCAGTGAAATGTGAATGCCAGTTAGTGCCCTAACTGCTATCTGATCAGCCTCGCTGAGTTTAAAATACTTGTTGACTGAGAGCAAAAAGAGCCACAGGTAGGCTGCGCTGCTTCTGCCAAAAGAAGAAGCCAGAGAATGTAATTTTGTACAAATACTGCAGAGGACAGGAGGAAAGGACTTTTACCACCGGTGATTAAATGACATACTAATTGCTGGATCATATTAGCATAATGTTTAAATGATTATCACTTCACGAAAGCAAGACGTTTGGCAACAGAATTGCCCAAATGATTTCTGTAACATACTGTGTTTGCCGAGAGTGGAAATGCTGCGTTATTTGTCCCCACCTCTATATATTGTGATGAAGCACAAAAATATTACAAACCAAGTCAATCTTACAATAATTGCTGAGACTTTGGCATTTCATTGCAGACATAATGAGCAGTTAACACACATGTGAACAACATCAATTGATTCTATAGTTTTAGTTTTGTTTAGAGTTTGAAAACCCTTTTTCAAGTCGATGCCGGTGCCCCTTGAGGTTTTGAGGCGTAATATCTTACGTGCAAATGAAATCTTTCAGATTATCGAAAAACATGACCGTTGCTCCTGCTCTGAATATTATTTGACATTTCAACAGAGTTTATCATTTTTTATTCATTTATTGTATATGCACAGTACAAGGCAAACGTTTTAATATACCCACACATTCATTTTTAATGAGTTAAGTCAGTAGAAACTTTTGATCAGTACTGTATATGTTAATTCGGTTCTCTTTTACTGCTCAGAGTTAGCTCAGTTAGCCATTACCATTCATTTTGACCAAAGATGAAACAGAAAGCATCCCAGCTTAGGTTGGTGACCTCCTGAAGTCGCATGAATAAGTTCATGCAAAATATCCTCTGGTGACATGTTCTTATTCTAATTCTAGACCTGGTCTTTTTCTTTTTGCTCTACCACTTGGCCTTCTCCTTCCACTTTGCAGAGGTAAGGGTAATTTTGACAGCTAGATGACCACTACTTCTTGATTAATAAAAGAAAAGAGGGCACCCTAACTCTCCAAAATGGATGGGTAGGGCCAGGGGGAAGAATCTGAATTGATCCTTAATTTTATGTGCTATATATGTAGCTTTTACAAAGCTCTACAGAGAGTTTATCTTTCATCTATTTAAACATACAGTCATACAGCGGTTTTCACTCCATGAAAGCTGTGCTTTTCTCTATCATAAACAAACTGATATATACTGTCAGAGTGTTGTGAAAGGCAAGTCAACGTAAAGGTGACTGTGCCAACCACTGATCAGGTTACGTGGCTGCTCTTGCAGTCGAAGCTAGGTCTGTTTGCGGCTCCAGAGTCATGCAATTTGCTGGTTCTCTACAGTTTCCCCCATCTCTGCTTGTTATTCCATGATTATGTGTCACTACATGAGTGAATTTACAACAGCCTCACCCAAAACAAAGTTGCTGAGCAGAATGCTGAAGCAGAAAGATGCTCTGATCTATGAGGGATGAGCTCCAAAGGATATACAGTGTGAGAGAACGTCTTATTTTTCTCTGATTCAGCATGTTTGCAGGCTGGGTGGAAGACTGTGAGATGTTTTCTAATTTATACTATTAGCTCATGCGCTTAATTATGCTATCCTGTTGATCTGAGAACTCGCCACTTCCCATTACTACAGAGCACAGATCCCTTCCGCTCCTGCTCCAGCACACATATCTGTCGCTATGGCAACACACACCTGGATAATTTAGTTGTTCAGCAGTTTGGAAAAAGCCTCCCGGATTGGAATGGCATAACAGACTAGAAGAGCAATTAGATGGCAGAAACACACATACACACCCAGTATTCTGGAATTGGAAACCATGATTCAGACTAGTTGTTTCTAAGTTTAATCTTTCCTGATTCCTACCTCTTAATAATTAGCGTGCAACAGAAAATAAAAAAGGTAAAGTGTACGGTTTCTTTTTTTGCTGTTTTCTTTTTTCTCATATATGTTGGAAGCTTTATTGATCTCTTACAGCATTATTAGAGGTTTATTTGGGAGGATATGGAGCTTAAATTTGTCCTTCGAACTTGTCCGACTGCAATTAATCTGCAGCTTGGATCTCATGGCGTCTCTCCAACATCTTTCATACTGCATTTACTACTACTTGCACTTTGCATTATTTACAACACGTACAAAGAGAGCATCAGCTTTATTAGGTTAGTCCTCTGTTCTGGCAAAGCAGCTGATCAGTGTGCAACAAGTAAATATTTCAAAACACATCTCCTCCTCAAGGTCTTTTTTGTAATTAGAAAACATTCTCTGAAAATCCCTGAACGTATTTCTACCCCTAATCCTTTTGGCTCTGTTGCATTGTGGGTTTCATTTGATCAAGATTAGGTTCCACGCACAGCACTTCAGCTCTATTAAAGAGGAACAGTTGTGTCTTTTTCACACCTATACCAGTCCTGCTTGACGCCTGCTGGTCCCTGCACACTGGCAGTAGAAAGATAATGTCCTCAGAGTCGCTCTACATCCAATGCAATTCCTGTGAATCTTCAACAACAATCTTACTTTGTTTTTTGAACTGTGAAATTGCAATTGTGTTTCATGCCATTGCATTGTTTGTTGTTTCTATCAGTATTCGCCAATTATATACATGGACAAGGTTGCAAATTTGGAGGGGCTTCCATAGGACGTCCACAATTGTGTGATTGTGTTCAAAGATAATTTCTTCTAGTCTAAACGCACGTGATTGTCAGCTAGCGCACCTTTAAAATATGTCATTATAAACTCTGAATCCTTTTTTAAACTGATGAATAACTACATTTGCAAATATTTTGTTGTTGATTTAAAAAAGCCTGTGTACACAAACACTTAAGTAAGTTATTTGTACTGTCAGGTCCACTGTCAGATCATCAAGTCTAAATTCTGTCCCTTATCAGAGTGAAAGCTTAAGATTGCATTGTTGAGAAAATAGAAAATAAAATCCATAACTAAAATCCTAAAATTCTCCACCTTTTACATTTTAAATAGGTTGAAGAGGGGATTATGACTCAGAAATAGATCATGTGAGCACAACCACTTAAGTAACATTGCATTGCGTGATGACGACATAATGTGTTTATGTGAAGAAATTACAAATATACAGAAGACCCCAACTGACAGAGGTAAAGACTTTTCACCAAGAGTCCCTGGTTTATTTCCTTGGTGAAACCATTGTTCTTTTGATTCTGTTGTTTTTTAATAGATTATTGCTTTTAATTTGATTCTGTGTTCAGTTAGGTTTAGGCAAAAAAGGGGGGAAAAAAACAACTTTTAATTTAAATTTAGGAAAAGAGAAGGTCTACACAGCCTAATGTTAGATCAAATCTTTTGCTAGTATTCAAATAAGGGCATGGGAATTCTCCATTCTATCCAATGGATTTGATTTGATTGGATTATAACTGTATTATAATTAACTGGACTATGATCGGCTTAAATTGGAATGCATCTTTGAAGTACCTTGAGATGATGTTGTGATTTGAATCTATATTATTAGTTATGTCACCCCTTGGTGACATATTACCACCTCCTGGAGCAGGACTAGTCATCTTAGTGACCAAGTCAGTGGAGAAGAATCTAGCTGGTTTCTTAATCACATAATGCGATGCCCAGGCTGACAGCTTCATGTTTTCCTCTGAAATGTAACAGCATAGCACTTTACACTGTATCAGCTACTGTGATTTGAAAATGGGATAATCCTCTTTTAATTTTTTTTTTCTAGTCTTTGAATGTAGTCGTCTTACCTGCAGTACACAGAAGGCAGAGCACTCTATGTTTGGTGAATCAAAAATAATACTGAGCTAAAGCTAAAAGCTACTCAAAAGGGAGCCATGAAAAGAGTTCATTTTTCAGCATCTAAAACAATTCAAAGCTCAAAGATTTTAAAGAAAATACATTACAACATTCTCTTCTCTTTTCTTTTTACAACCCTAGTCAAATGCTAAATGTTCATGAGTCTGGTTTAATGATTGAGCATGCTCAGATGCTAGTTAGTAACAAGTAGAAGTCTAGTATTGGGCAGAGTAAGGCTGGAAAATTTGGACAATTTATTCTGAGGGGGCACTAATATCGGTGAGAAATGTCGTATCAACCCACCTCACTACACTTTTCATTAAACATTTATAGAAAAATCCCTATGCAAAACCTTGCAATCAATCTAAAAAAAAATTTGGATTGCATTATGGGAGGTGTAGGGTCCAGAGTTTCCCATATATATTGCTTGATGTTGCAACTCAGATAATTTCTGTGTCCAGCCAACTATTGTTACAAGTCCCCCAACATTATTGACATTAAATAGAATCCATCAATTTCTATACCCGCTGAATCGGTCGGTCAGGTCGCAGGGGGGCTGGAGCCTATCCCAGCAGTCATCGGGCGAGAGGCGGGGTACACCCCGGACAGGCCGCCAGTCTTAAATAGAATCATGTATTACAAATGAATAGTAAAGGCTAATTGTGATCTGCCAGTTAAAGTCAAGTTGTGTGTTGCACTTCTCTAAAGCATATGTTCAAGAATTGATATGTGATGTGATGCTTTTCAGGCCCTACTCTTTCCCTTCTCTTGATTGGTTGATTGGTTGGCTGTTACCTGAGGCCTTACAGCCAATCATTGCTCAGCAAGGCACTTTTGGGCCTTGTTAGTTGATTTTATCTACTTTCTATGTAAAACCAAGGTGAATTTGAATCACATTCCAAATATAACTTATTGTTTGATCAATTGACCATATAGGGGAGAGCTGCCATTTTTGTTTTGTAACCCTTTTCTCCTGTTTTTTGTGGATTTTGTGAGTTTCATTTTAGGTTTAAATATTTTCTCATTGGTTTGGTTCGTAAAATGTTCTACTCATATGCAGGGATGTTTTGTCTTAATGTCCTTCTGTTTACATTCCTGGCAAAAACTGTCTCTTCATATTCCCTATCCCAAATTACTGTATGTTACTTACTTTTTACCCTAGACCAGCCTGGGTACATAACATAGTGAAATAAGGTCATGTGAGTTTAACACATTACTATAAAATAAGCTGTGTTTTTATAGGGCAACCTGGTAAGATACTTGACGGGCTGGGGGTCCCTTTTTTTTGTTGTTGTGGCATTTTTATACCATCTAACATCTTGGCTAATATAGGCGCACAGATGATCATGGTGCACAGAAAAAGGAGAAACCATTCCATCACTCTTAGTGTCCACAGAATGTGGACAGCTCTACAATAACATATTCATTCTGATATTATCTTTAGAAGCCATTTTTTGAATGATTAAAACACAGGGTGGTCTTCAAATTGTACAATATAATTCGCTGGGTGGGTTTAATATTTTTAACATTTGCAAAAGAGCTTTGTTAAGCATGTACATATCTGTACCCATTAGAAAAATGACAGATTGTGACAAATTGTATTTCGGAATCCTCAAATTTTTATTTATTTTTTTAAAATCTAAGATAGTTTAGATAGTTTTGAATCAGACTCGTCCTCTGATAAATGCTTCCTCCCGGCTTTAATATCTGGCATTTCTCCATCATGCAAACTCACTTTTTGTAAAGAAAATGTAAAGTGGAAATGTTTTGTTAAACGGTTGAATTGACACAAAAAAAAATTAGTTTTGACAGTAGTTTACATAGCCTCAGCTATTTCACTTATCTTTCCTTCAAGAGTTTTCTCATATTTCCATATGCTGCTATATGCCCCTCCTGAGTCTCCCTGCCGCCCTTTTGTGCTCTCCTCCTACAATGTTTCAATAATGTTGATGAGCCCACGAATGCCTTGAATATAAACAGTTTGGACGTTATAACAGAATTTAAGACTTCTTTGCTATTTCAGTTAGTTTGTTCACAACAGCATGGTGTGTACTCAAATACTCCAGTAAGAAAGAGAGCTCATATTTTAAACTGAGTGTGAGAAAAACCCAAAGCCTCAACTGTTTCAGTATCCTAAACTTAACAGCCGCATCTCATTTGGCCCCGACCCACAGGGAAAAAACAACATGAATGAGCAGAGATGCCCTCAATGTGAACAGCTGATGCGTCAAAACACAAATCTTCAGTTACTAATGGCCCCTATCTGGTGATACCAACTTCAGCCTTCAGAGAAATATGACATTGTCAAATGAATAAGGATCAGTCTTTTCCATGTTCTCTCTCCTCACCTCACACTCCTCTGATCCACCTGCCTTTCCTTCCTCTTTCCTTATCCTCATTCTGCTGTCAGGATCATTGATGTAAATGAGGATAGTCTTGCACTAGCTTTTGTGTCTTTATTGTCAGTGACTTTATATGAAAATGATGTTGCACATATGTATTCTTCACAGTCATTTGTTTGGCATGTCTCTTTTTATAATGAAAGTGGATCTAGAAGGATCATTTTGTCCACTAAGCAAACAAGAATTTATCAGATTAAAAAGTCATTAGATATAAAAAGAAAAAAGAAAAACCTTTGAACTGGACAGTGATTAGATCGTTTTTAATGAAAAATAATGTCTTATCACTAGATGTGAAGTTGAAGAGGATAACCCTTTATTAACTTACAATGCACTGTTGGTTATTTCATATTACTATGATTTATCAGTTTAAATTGGTTAATTTTTCAACGTAAAGTTTCTCTCACAAATGTCCACAATCGTGCTTTGGTATCATTTTTTTTTTTACAATCGAGCAACAGCACAGGTCTCTTCACCATTAGCCACAAATTGTCTTTAAGACTTCAAATAGAAGACTGAGGGCCACCGATTCAAAACCAACGCTGCTCCCAGCTATGAAAGACATATAGCCAGGAGGGGGAAAAAATAGCTGCACCTCATTGAGGTTAATGTTCCGAGGGGTGAGCTAGGACCGGGACTCTGCACCCCTCCCTCACGTACACACAGACGTCAAGCTTATATAGCCTTCGAAGCAGGCCGCAGGGAGTGTAGTCATCCAGTGGAGAAGCCAGGGAAGGGGGTTTCACTGCAGGGAGCGTGTCTCGCAACATAGACAACACACCGTGCCTGATGGTTGGCAAAGCTACTGTAGAAGACGAGGGGAAATGGTGAGAGTTCCAGGTATGTGCCAGGAGACCTTGTACTGAAGCACTGAGCAGAATGATGGAGGGTGGGTGGCCGGAGCTGGCGTGATACCTTTAGAGTCAGAATAGCCAATGTTTACCCCTGGATGTCTGATGTCCATTATGTTTCATGGCACTCTCCTTACCTGTAAACCTGCAGACAGACAAACTGACTGCCAAACCAGTCTGTGAAGTTGGTCTGGGGGTGTATTTTTTATTTGTTGGTTTAATGGTTTATTGGCTAACTCAATTCAAATACCAGTACAAAAGAAGTCGGGAGCAAAAACATAAGCTTGCACCCCCTTTGAATAATTAAAAAATACTTTATTTATCCCAGAGGGAAATTAAATGTTGATGTAGCTCAATTAAATCAAGGAGTTATTATAGATGCTGATGGCTGTGGGCAGGAATGATTTCCTGTAGCGGTCCGTTTCGCATCCAAACTGAAGAAGCCTTTGACTGAAGAGACTCTGTTTTCTGATAACAGTCTCATGGAGAGGATGTTCAGGGTTGTCCATAATTCTCTTGATTTTATGCAAAATCCTTTGCATTATTGTCTCCAGAGGTTCCACAGTCGTCCCCAGAACAGAACCAGCCTTCCTTATCAGGTTGTTGAGTCTTTTTAGGTCCCTGGTTCTGATTCTGCTGCCCCAACAGATGACGCAAGAGGAAATGTTGCTCTCAACAACAGACTTGTAGAATATCTGCAACATCTTGTTGCAAACCTTGAAGGACCTTAGCTTCCTCAAGAAGTACAGTCTGCTCTGTCCTTTCTTGTAGATGGCTTCACTGTTGTGTCTCCAGTCCAGTCTGTTGTCCAGATGAACACCAAGGTATTTATATTCCTCAACCACCTCCACTTCTTCTCCCATGATGGAAACAGGGTTTGATCTGACCCTGTTTCTCCTGAAATCTACAATCATCTCCTTTGTTTTCTTAACATTCAAGATGAGATGATTGTTCCCACACCATGCCACAAAGCGGTCCACCAGCTCTCTGTACTCAGCTTCTTGTCCATCTCTGATACACCCAACAACTGCAGAGTCATCTGAATATTTCTGTAGATGACAGGAGTCTGACTTGTACTGGAAGTCTGAAGTGTACAGAGTGAAAAGGAATGGTGAGAGTACAGTCCCCTGTGGTGCTCCTGTGCTGCTGATCACCTGGTTAGACACACAACTCTTTAGTCTGACAAACTGTGGTCTGTTTGTCAGGTAGTCATTAATCCAGGTGATTGTTGAGGCCTCCACCTGAGTCTTCTGGAGTTTCAGACGAAGCAGATCAGGCTGGATTGTGTTAAATGCACTGAAGAAATCAAAGAACATGATCCTCACAGTGCTGCCTGCTTTGTCCAGATGACAGTGGGTTTGTTGAAGCAGGTGTATGATAGCGTCTTCAACTCCAACTCCATGGTGATAAGCAAACTGCAGGGGGTCCTGATATGTGCTGGTTTGCTTACACAGGTGGGTCAACAGGAGTCTCTCCAGGACCTTCATGATGTGGGATGTCAGGGCAACAGGTCTGTAGTCATTGATGTCTGAAGGGTGAGTTTTCTTTGGTACCGGAACCAGACAGGATGTCTTCCACAACAGTGGTACCTTCTCTTGGGTCAAGCTAAGGTTGAAAAGGTGTTGCAGAATCCCACAGAGCTGCTCTGCACAGGCCTTCAGGACTCGGGGGCTGACACCATCTGGACCTGCAGCCTTGTTCCAGTTCAGTCTTTCCAACTGCCTCTTCACCTGACTTCTAGAAACAGAAAAGTGGGAGGGGGAGGCAAAGGGGACAGCAGCATCTCCTGATTGGGTTGAAGACAAACTAGTGGAAGCAGAATAATCCATGACTGAGGTGGAGGCGGAGATGTTACAGGAAAGCTGTGGGTCAGAGGAGGGTGGGATGTCTCTTTGGCTGGGAACAGGAGGGGAGGATGGTGAGCTTGTTCCTGAACTGAACCTGTTGAAGAATGTGTTCAGCTCATTTGCTCTGTCCAGACTTCCATCCATCCGATCCTCCCTCTGCTTGAGGCCTGTGATCTTCTTCATTCCTGACCACACATCTCTGATATTGTTCCTCTGCAGTTTACTCTCAAGCTTCTTTCTATACACCTCCTTGCTCTCTCTGATCTTGACTTTGAGCTGCTTCTGTATACTCCTCAGTAACTCCTTGTCTCGCTCCCTAAAGGCTCTTTTTTTCTTGTTCAATAGTTCCTTTAGCTCACTGGTGATCCAGGGTTTGTTATTAGGGAAGCATCTCACTGTTCTGGTGGAGATGGTGTTGTCCACACAGAAGTTTATATAGTCAGTCACACACTCAGTCATGGCATTAATGTCCTCTCCATGTGGCTTACAAAGAGAAATCCAATCGGTTGCATCAAAACAACCCTGTAAGGCTTCTTCAGCTTCCTGTGACCACTTTCCAACAGTCCCTTTTGTGACAGGTAGTCTCTGGACAAGGGGTTTATATGCTGAACAGAGAAAAACAAGGTTGTGATCTGATTTACCCAGGGGAGGTCTTGATTTGGAAATGTATAAATCCTTGACATTTGTGTAAAACAAATCCAATGTCTTGTTTTCTCTGGTAGAGCAGCTGACAAACTGTTGAAAAGTTGGCAGTGTAGCAGAGAGTGAGGCATGATTAAAATCACCAGATATTGCCACAAAAGAATTGGGGTGTTGTGTCTGTATCTTAGCAACAACGGAACTGATGACATCACATGCAGTGTCGGCAACAGCTGAGGGTGGAATGTAAACAGCCACCAAAACAACACTGGTGAACTTTCTTGGCAAATAATATGGACGAAAACTTACTGCCAATAGTTCAATGTCAGGACTGCAGAGACGACTCTTCACAGTAACATGTCCTGGGTGACACCATCTGTTGTTGACAAGCACTGCCAATCCACCCCCTTTCCTTTCCTGCTACTCTTTAAATCTCGATCTGCTCGTACAGTCAGGAAGCCCGGCAGAGAGACGCTGGAGTCGGGGATATGATCCTGCAGCCATGTCTCAGTAAAACACATAATGCTACATTCCCGATATTCTTGCTGAGTCCTTGTCAAGGCTAGAAGTTCATCCAACTTGTTAGCTAACGATCTTACATTGCCCATGATGACGGATGGCAGAGATGGTTTGAACTTCTTCTTTCTTTCTCTCCTCTTTGCTCCTGCTCTATATCCACGACGCCTCCTTTTCAATTCCAGTGGGATTTCTGGCTTCAGTTGTCGAATTATTTCTGCTTTTCCAATGTTAATCAGCTGCTCCCTGTTGTAAACCACCTTGTTGCTATGGTTATGCATCATAACAAAAGAGCAAAATATACAAAAGTATTGGGAAAAATCAATCCAGCTGCACAGCATCCAAGGCAGGAAGGAACAATTGTCCAAAAAATGCAATTTCTTCCAAGAAAAAACAGGAATGAAATTTAGAAAAAAGAATTAATCTCAATGTGAGGTACAGAGCTACTCCAACGTGCTGCCACCCTCAGCAGCGCATTCTAGAACTTGGGGGTGCAATTGCTCCACTCGCTCCATTGATCAGGCACCCATACTTCCATTTGGTAATATTATTTGACAGCATGGCATAAATTTCAATTGCTATGCTGATGATTCTCAGGTATACTTATCTATGAGACCAATCTGGTAACCAGTTTGGTTACACTACAAGCATGTCTCAAAGACCTAAAGACCTGGATGACCGAATTGTAGGTCTAGAATCCTGGGAGACATCCCATGATGCACCACTCCTCACTCTGCTCTTTATACTCTCCATGTACAAATGACATTATTGTTAATTTGTGCTTCTCTTTCTCAGCAGGTATCCCTGCTCTGATGTTTTGGTACCTGTTGTCCATTCTTTCCTGTTCTCTGAACCCCCAGAACCTCTGGTTCTGCCGGAGGTATCTTCCTGTTAAAGGGGAGGGTTTTTTTTTGGTCCACCGTCGCCTTGTGCACGCTCTAGATGAGGGATTGGATCGAAGAGAAGTTTTTATGAAATCAGTTGGTTTCCTTAGCTCCTTTGCAATTGGCTCTGTGTGAATTGGACTCATTTGGAATTTTCTGATTTAGATTTGATTGGATTCTGATTGTATTACAAAGAATTGGATTGTATTGTATCTTTGAAGTGCCTTGAGATGACGTTTGTCGTGATTTGGTGCTATTTAAATAAAACTGAATTGAATCTAAATTGAATCTCACTGAGGCATTATATCTTTCCACATACTTTTGTACTAATAACCTCTTCCACATAGCATGACATACAGTATCTGTCATTCAGGTGACCCTGACAGATACATACATCTTCAACTCAACTGCAAACCAGTCAACGTTCAACACAGAATGCCTTCAAGTCAACAGCACAAGATTACTATGCATGAGTTTCACAGTTTTCAGTCAAATGCCATAAGGACTAGATTTGTTTGGAGTAATTAGTGGCAACATTCCAGCAACAGACACACACACAGTGTACTAGAAATGGATGTGAGTCTTGAAAAAGCATTACATCTGTTCTTCAGAGACGGATTATCTCTCTTTTTTGCGGAGTAGAGATTTATGAATTAAAGCCAATAATGCTTTGACTGATGGAGAAAAATAGCAGCCCTATTTCCTGGCTCGTGAAAAACAGCAGCATTTGTCAGTGTGGTAAATTCTGTCAGTCTGTGTCTCTGAGAGCAGGGAGGAGAAAACATTTGTGTTGTCTGTTAAGTCGCTAACCAAAAGGCTGGTGGAGGATGTTAGAAATAAAAATTTAACTGAAATGTGGGGAAGAATAAAATGTAACCTTTGCCAAGTGTATTCATGCGTAAATGGAGGCTTTCAGACACTGTTTGAGAAAATATCGTTACACACATTATACTTTACCAGTGCACTGACCTCAACCTCTATGTGTTCATTCTTTTATCTGAATTTCAAGATTTATCTTTTCTTTAATTCCTCTTCATATTTCCTCATTCTTTTTCTTACTCTTTTACATATTTATTCTTTTTCTTAGCGCTCCTATCATTTCATGCTATAGTTTTGCACAATTTAAATGGCATTCAATTGCGGTAACTCTACTTATAAACGACTTTACAAGCTTTAAAAAAATCAATCGATATTGCTTCTCAGCAGGCAAGGAATGCAAAGTAAACCTTTATGTACTGTACATCAAAACTAAACTACATCTGAACACCAACCTTTCCCAAAGCTCATCTGTTGCTCAGTATGAATCCATCCAGCTGGCATCGCAATGTAACGCACAGAGCCACAGAATAAAATGTCTGTATCTGTTGCTACCAACAGGCACATTCAGTCATTGAACAACATTTTGTTGCCTGGGTGCCCTGATAATAACCACAAATAAGAGGTTAAAATGACATGAGGTACAATTAAAACCATTTTTAAAGAGGATACAATGACAATAAATGGATCAAACAGAGATATAAAAAAAAAACAGCAGCCAAATTATTTAAAATAGTAATTGAATCATAAGGACCCAAAGTTGCTCAAATTTACATTTGTTTACAGGTAATCTCATTTCAGTTCCAGTTGCTGTTTTTGTTATTTACAGTATGTTTTTTCCCCTGAAGTTCTGAACGTTGAGTTTTCCCATCCACCTGCTTCTATGCTGATTTTAAAAAAAAACAGTGGGTAGAATATCAAATAAAGGGTTTGCTGTGGTTGAAAAGTTGTCTTATGAAAAACATACTACTTTAAAGTTCAATAAACCACAGAGGCTTAACGTAGGGGGAGTTCAAATCTTTTAGGGTGCAGACTGTAACTTTCCTCCAAATAATGCATAACAAGCTAAATAAAAGCTACACTGCTATTATTCATTATGGTTATACTCTATCATAGGTCTGACTGGGACTTTATGTTGACGAAACATAAAAATAAACCCCAGATATGGACATAAAGATAATATTTGATATTGTAAGTGAAGCTTTTAGGCCATTTGAGTATCCACTGTATTATACCTGATCGTGTGCCATTTGGCGTTGTTGTGAAGGTGGAGGTGAAACGCTATCTAACTGGGCAGCACAAAGTGGAAATGCAGCTTCCATGCACCATTTGGTTTGTCTAAAATTTCTGGGTAGAAAGAAAACGTGTGGTGTACTGCACCTCGGACAAGCAATTCTGGCAGATGGGCTGGCATATTAAGTGGGCCAAAAGGCCAGCAGAAGCATGATTGGGGAAAAAAATCCATCCATCCATTTTTAACTTGCTTTATTCGTTTCAGGGTTACAGGGGGGCATGGAAGTCTATCCCAGCTGTCATCGGGTGAGATTTTAAGCACACCCTGGACAGGTTGCCAGTTACAGAGGAAGAAGGAAAAAAATGGTGGAGTAAATATTTCTGCAAAGGCTTTTTGGCCTACTTGAAGTCAGTAACGCCTACCTGAGTTGGTGGTCTGCATGGACTTGATCCTAACTGTTCTATAGTATAAATACAGGAAGTGCTGTGGTCACCTCCCCCAAACCTTATATTGTTTTGAGAAGCAAGACACTTTATTTGAATGACCCCAGCAAACTAGCTGGACTACCTTCGTCAACGCCAAAACTCAGCTGGAACTCGGCTCACAGGACGCAGCGGGGGGTAAGAAAATGTTCATAAATGATATTGTTAATATGGGATGTCATACAGCTTCATGTCAAAAGAGGCGAACTATCCCTTTAATCTGTGCTTCTGAACAATGGCACCAGTGCACAGGAACATTTACAGAGCGGAATTTAGTTCCCACCAGTCTTTTCACAGCTTGCACGATAGAGGTTCAGATCTAGTACAAGTTCATCTCATCTGCCCAATTTTCAAGACTTTTCAAGGGAGGTGCCAGTCAAATAAAGCCTGATTGGCACCTCTGTCCCCGTTCTCTTTAGTTTGGACGTCTCTATCCTTTTTTTTAACTTCATTTTACACAATTTAACTCAAGGCTGGAGAAAGCAGGGGAAGGTTGAACTGAGGAGAGAGTGAAGGACACCATTCTGTACGTCGAACCTATAGGACTCAGACAAAATAAGGGTGCCACATGTATCAAGTGCCTTGAACAAATAAACAACTGGATGCTCCAGAATATTTCCTTCAATTAAACAAAGAAAAAACAAAGATCATTGTCCCAAAGAGGAAAGTTAAAAATCAGCGAGCATCTTCAGTCTATGCACAAAACAAGCCAGAAATCTGGGTGTCATCCTTGACTCAGACCTAAATTTCAACAGCCACGTTAAGTTGGTTACAACGTCAGCCTACTCTCATCTCACAAATATTTCAAGAATCAAAGGACTGACGTTTCATAGTGATCTGCAAAAACTGGTCCATGCATTTATCTTCAGCAGGCTGGATTATTGGAACCGCTTATTTACAGGTCTGCCGCAAAAATCCGTCACAGCTGCAGCTGATTCAGAACACAGCAGCTCGAGTAGTTGATAAAGCCAAGAAAGTAGATCATATCACTCCAGTTCTGAGACCTTCACACTGACTTCATGTCCAGAAAAGGATTTGTTTTAGAATACTGCTGTTGGTCTATAATGCATTAAATGGTTTAGGACCGAAATACATTTCAGATCTTCTGGTCTTCTACGACCCTCCAAAGCAGTTTAGATCTGCCAGTTAAATTATTGGCATCTTTCCCCAGAGTTAGGACCACTCAAGGGAAAGCCTGCTTTTAGTTACTATGCATCTTTAATGTGGAATCAGCTTTCAAAGAACTGGGAATCTGCTGAAACTCTTTTACATCACATCTTACAACATATCTTTTCACCAGTTGCATTTGAGGATTTTCTCATTGAACAGTGCTTGTTTTATTTTTGTTCTATTTCATTTTACTGTTTAACTGTGCGCCTTTTATCTTCTTTTTTATTGCATCAATTTATCTTGTTTTGACCATGCTTATTGTCTAAGCACTTTAAATACTCTTGTTTGAAAAGTGCCGTACATATAAAGTTTTGATTGAATGATTGTAAGGGTGTTGCACATTGTTCTAGGTGTATTGAATATTGGGAAATGGAATACTTCACACCATATGACGCTGCATGTAATGATCGAAAACTATTTCTGTACATTTAGATAAGTTTAAGCTTAAGTTTAGTTTCACATCCACCCACCTCCCATTTTATTTTTCCATCAGCTTTGCCTTTAAATGTATTATTTTAGTCACCTTTCAGTCAAGCTTTAAGTTAACACTATTGCTAACTTTATGCCTGTTTTCATGTGCATTTTTCAGATGTGCTGCATACAGTTGTGATTGCATTTGAATAAATGGTCACCTTTCAAACACAGCGGACCTGATAAGCAAACAATTAAAAAAATGAAAAGCTTGTCCTTGTGGAAAAAGCTTGTGATATCCTGAGATTAAAGAGATTCACAGTGAAAATGAGAAAGGATTTCTTGACAATGGCCTGATGGTTATCCCAGCAAGAGCATATTATTTTACTGTCACCCGGTATCAAATATGATCCTGATCAATGTTCCACAAGTAACTCTCTGATATGATAGATGTGACAGGAGAAAGTTGTTTTTTTCCTAGTCCAACGCAGGTCAAACACACAGCTGAATGATGATGAATCACGACAAGAGTGACTAGAATGTCACAGCTGACATCAAAGCCACCTGTGGCAATCGCATTAACTTTCTGACTGCGTTTTTACACATCACGGGGATGTGCTTTATGCAGGCATGAGTGCACACGAACCTCGCACACGCCCACACACACACACACACACACACACACACACACACACACACACGGCAAAACAAAACAGACAAGCATAAAAACACTCATCCATCTCCCTCCTTTCAGCTCGGTATCATCTCTCTCCACCTTTCCTTTTCTCCCCCTCTGTTGCTTCCTTATACAAACGTGCAGCCACTCAGGTAAGGTAATTGAATGTGACAGCAAATCCTGAGAGGGTTGTTGGCGGGTTATCAGGTTAACCTGTGAAATATAACCCACCTGACACCAGCTGGTTGGCTCCGACACCTACAGTAGAAGCAGCTGAATCATTCCAACAAAGACTGGAGGATAAATACAGTCGCTTTCATAGTCTTCAGCAGACCTGCTTTTACTTAGTATGAATATATACACAATCCGAGGGTTTAATAAATTCTGGAGACACTGGGGACCTAGCCTGTCTGGAAAATCTCTGGTTTAAGAAGAATGCACATTTTTCAAGGTATTTGAGAGTAAGTGAGATGATGTGCATGCTGACAGGTACATAGACTGGTTTCAGTCAATCTAAACTAAATGTGAGCAGTCTAATATATGCTGCATTCATTTTTTTATAGTTATGAGTAGTCAGTGTCTTACCTGCAGTAGATAGCAGTCAGAGCTGCCCAGCCTCACCAGAAATTGTAAAATAAGGAATGTGTGTCCACATGTCCAGTGCTTGGTAGGCAGTTGTTTTGAGCAATGTAGTGTCGCATCACGTGAGCTGTGATCGAAGAGTATTAAAAGTGCAGTCTGTGACGATGTTTGATATAATTAATATTAATATGTTTTTCTCACCATAGCCATGCAATTTTAGTTTCTAACTGTGACCATGAGTGGGTTGGAAAGTAGAACAGTAAGTAACGACAGAAAAAGAAAAGTGACAAGACTGTGAAAAAGACAGGTTGTGCAGGTTGTTATTTGGACCAGCGGTCTGAAGGCCACCCCTCATCCCCCTTACAGGGAACTTTGGTTCAACTCAAGAGCGGCAGCTGTTGACATTGTTACTCTGTGAGCTTCAGTGCTGTCACAACAGGACAGGAGTGGAAACATCAACAGTAGCATGACAGTATGGAGGACCAACACTGCAATAGTCCAAAATGAAATGATTAATGTATATAACTCGTTCATTTATTCATTCATTTCAATCTTATTTTTTTCTATCATATCTTTTTTACTTATCTCGTAATTTTGTCTCTCTTGTATTCTTGTATTTCTTCCTGCATTTATTCCCCAAAATTATTTATTATCTATTATCATTGATCCTTTTTTTTTTATCATTGTCAAAGAAGCCACCTATTTATTGGCTTGAAACTACAGGGGCTTCTAGCACTTTTTTGCACACTAGACATCGCCATGTCATCTGTGTTTTTGACGATAAAAACTTCTTCGATCTTTGGCAAGCTGCTAAAAGCATGCAATATCCTTTTCAGACATGTTAAGAACATCGGCTTCGAAGATGGGTAATTTGGAACAAAGGATGGGGAGATTTCGAGCTGAAATTACAGCATAAAAACAAAAGAAATGCTTTGTATGAGTAGATGTGCAAAAGTTTGCAATTACTCTCCTCTGGCGGCATAGCTACCGAAATTGCTTAGCAGTTGTCTCTAATTAAAGGAGTGAGATGAGGTCTGCAGCTCTGAAATGGCATCACCCGAGTGCAATGTTTACTGACAGCTCGAGGATCAACAAAACACCCGCAATCAGTCAACGATTTTCATTTCCACTGTTAAAATTATTCTTCAAGTCTACAGCAGTTCAACTGCCTCCGACAAAGCACTTGCATGATGAAATGTGGCGCAATCACTGGGGAGGCTATGTGTTGTCACTCTCAGACACTGTTCCTCAACTCAGTGAGAGAGTTTTTGATTCTATGGGCCACAAACATCAGTCACTGGTATCAGTCAATGGTGGCAGCTTTGATTTGTGGGATAAAGGTGTCTTTGGGCAAATATTTGCATGCAAAATCAGTTACAGTGATGACATGAAATTGTAATAACGGAGACAGATAGAGTTCAGGAGGTAAAAATGGAGCACGGATAGTGGAAGATAGTGAGAATATTGGGGACATTTGAGCTTTCCATGTGAATTATAATCACACTAATGCTGGTGATTGTAAAGTCAGGGAGTTCTATCTAAAATTTAGCAAAAGTCTCACATAACAAAGGGTAATTTTCAGTTCATGGGACCTCCCCTGTTGTTAGCAGCAGTGTAATAAGATTTATGATCCACATTAAATACAAGCTGACTGAAAATGTGACCACAGGTTGTTTTTTTGCCAAATACCATGTCAGGAGGAGGAAAGCACTCTTTACTCATTGAATGTTATTGAGTGTTATTAGCTATCACCTGTCCGCATCCAGCCAACACAACATGCAAGCTAAGCTAAAGGTAACACTGACAGTGTTGCACCACTTGATCAAAAACAACAAAACTTCAACTTCCATGTCAACATGCTTATCCAGTTAAATCTTTGCATTCAGTATTGTAAACTTTGCAGAAACTGTTTGTCCCTGCAAAAGCAGTGTGGCATCCCTAAAGCTGTGCTTAGCCTCGCTGGACCAACTGAAGTGATGGTCACTTGTCACTGAGTGACAGCATCTTTAATTCTTATCAGTCGACACTGGACACGATGAAAAAAAAACTATTATTGTATTATATTATTGCATTAAATGATATCCATTATTCATGTAATTCTGGAACCTGGGCTCATTTAACCATTGATTGTGATCATTTCCAATTCATTTTCTTTACTTTATGGAACACAGTCAGCAACACAACCTTCTTAAAGGGGAGGGGTTGGCTGGTAATAGTATATTATAGTATATGTGATGGAAAATATTTACATGTAACTACCTGTTGTATTTGTAAAATTTCAACAGATTGCGATGTAAATTAAAATAGCATTTCAGAGTCATGCAGTTAAAAATCTCTATGGCTTGACAGCTTAACTGAAGCCATCCTTCGAACTTCATTTGTTTATCTAAGAAAAGATGGTACCAGCCAAGCCTTTTAAAAAGTCTAAAAGTCCTCTGAGCTTAAAAAGTTAGAATAAAGATAAATAAAACAAATGCATCTTTAAAGGGAACTAGAGACGTCTTTTTAGATCTTTCTGGGAATTGAGAATATTAATTTACTAATCAGCTTCCCTCTATCTTTTAAAGTGCACTGTTAACACCCTGCACTTATCATTCCTGTTTCATCACTGTTCTGAGAAGCCCTCCGTAATTATGTCTTTCTGCATTAAAGCTGAATGAAAACTATTTACCGTATGACTATTCATTATACTCAAGAGCTTCCTTTGCTTTTATCTCATTGATCATGCTTTACATATTGTGGATAATCAATCTTCAGACATCAGTATGTGCATTGTGCTGCTGTGATAATCTCCTTGTCCCTCGTGTTGCCATGTCTAATAGTCAAGTTTGCGAGGTTCAAAACTTAAAGAAAAGATGTGAAACTTTGCATGAGAGAGAATTCTCTAGAAACTGGGGGGGATTAGAGGGGATCACAGATGTTTCAGAGGTAGATATGACTCTTTCACATAATAATGCCCTTAACATATTCGCACAGTACAACAGCTGGATCCATCCCAACCAAGAGCTCGAAATGACTTTGAAATGCCATGTGGCATTTGCACACGCACACGCTCTCAGTGCATTTCTGGTCAAATCTGTCACTATCTGCATCATTGTTTGCTTAGGAATATGTAACAGTCATATATGGAGATCTGTGTAAATATGCTCACACCTCCTCCCTCGGTCTGTTTGAAATTGCAGTCCGATTGTTTGTTTTTTCAAATGAAGTTTGTCTCAACGGAGATATCTGACAAAGTTATTGAGGTTTGTGTGGGTGTATGTGTGTGTGGTGTTGGTAGGGGGGCGCATTTCGCTGTGTGTATTTGTGCCTTGGGACTACATTGCTTTGAAGCTTTCATTCTATTGGAGTTAAAGGAGACTGATCACCCTTTAAAAAGGTTCTCTTAATAAAAATAGTTTAAAAAAAAAAAAAAAGTTTCCTGTGCCTCTTTCCCGCAGTGTGTTCTCGCAGGAATCCAACATGCTCAACTACTTTACCATCAATAGAGTTATGTTAGCTTTGTGCCATGGAGCCACATGTTTGTGATAAAAAAACACCATGTATCTAGCGGCTTGATATTCAGAGGGAAAAAAATCTGACAACTGTACAGTTAGGTTTATGCCCTGTGGGATGCTCACACTGGGGCATAGTCCCACATTACTGCATGTGTTAGACACATACAGTATAACATAGAAGCCCCCTTGGAAGCCAATCTTTCTGTTACGGCTTTGATGTGCAAGTGAGGCAGCATGATCCCACAGGATGCTCTGTTCTCACACCAATGTGCGTTGGCTTTACTGGCATTATTACACACAGAATTATTATTTGGATTTTTTTCAGGGGCAAAGGAGAAATTCAACTTTGGGTGCAAATGAGATGGGCCGGCTTTATGCTTATTTTTCCCATGTAAAAACGTGTTTGAGTCAACAGCTTGAACAGTTGGACGTGGAAAAATGTGGGCAATGTTATAAGTAGATGATCTCAGGAGATCTCCTCTGTGGTCTGCAGCATTAAAACGCATCTTCATTCACTTTATGAAAATGACTACTGGGGACACTGGACCTCCAACTGAAAGTCATGCATGCTGTTTATTCATCCCCTTCAATGTGGCTTCTAACTGTCCCGTGTAAAGTAGCACCTTTACAAGCAGCTGCAGGGAAATATGACATGTGAGCATTTCAACATCAGAACAGACTTCATTCTACAGAATTTTGTTTAAGATGAAGGGAGCAAGGGGATTGGCGGTGTAATGGGAGGTGTTTGGACCCAATTGCAGCACGCTGTCAAGCTGCCTCAGTTCTCAATATAATTATTGCCGACAACAGATCTGAATGAAGGGAGCAGGAAAACAAGTCCAAACCAGATTAACAATCCAAGCAGGCAGAAAACTTCACAGGAAACAGGTCGACAAAGGAAAGCCAGCAGTCAAAATCACAGAAGCTCCAAAAATGCTGAGACAAGTCCACAATGCAATACTCGTAGTCGGAGGCAGAAGGCAGGTAGCTTTACCAGGGCGTAAACAGAGAGGATGTATCCGAAACAGGCACAGTCGGCAACAGGTGATCAAAACAGGGAAAAAGGTCTTGTATAGGCACAGCAAAGACAATCTGACAAGGAGTGAATGAACTGGGGAAGTTTATGTGCTGGTTTGCTTGGAAAGTGGAAGACTAATGATGCACAGGTGAGCTGAGTTGGCTGTAGAGGTAGGCGTGGCTGACAGGTAGAGTGGAAAAGTACTGGGAGAGGAGTAGAACTGTGACAGGCGGTGTAGTTAAGTGCACTTTCAACTGTGGGCCTTTGTGTGATCTGAGATAGAGACTAACATATGTTCTATCAACAACACGATAAAATTTTACCAAGACACTTTTGTCATTTCTTGGTTGGGTTTAGGCAAAAATAGTACTTGGTTAGTGTTAGAAACAGATCATAGTTAGGGCTGAAATACATTCTTTTTACAATTTCATGAACTGAATTTTGTTGGTTACCTTGATGCCACGTAAACACAACACATCACGACAAAATGCTGTGACTTGGTTAGGGTTTGAAATCAAAACTACCTGGGTAAGGTTAGAAAAACATTTTTATCCCTCATACACAGTTGCTCTCACAACCACTAAATGTCATTTAATTTTTCAATGTAAATATTGGTCTTGATCTACCTGCATGCACAAATACTACATGGGCATTTTGGGAATGACAATCTTGAACGGATATATAGAACTTAAGTTGCGAACGAAAATCACAGAGGTGTGATGTACACAGTCCAATATGTAAAGTGTTATTCAGCCACATGAAAGGCATCACAAGTTGTCCTGATTGGACTGCAAAAAAAAAATCAATGTCGCTGTCTCTTTCCAGAAGTGTTGCCGGTATTTAGTGTGTGTTCATCTTACACTACTGACCTGAAAATTCACTCCCAAAAGCCGCAGCCCACTAACCCTTTGAAAAAGGCAAAGCATGAGGAAAATACGGACAAAAATAGGTGTCTCTGCAAAGAGATACACCAACACAGTTCTACTGGTTCTTAAAGGATGACACAGAAGGATTAATTTTGTATGAATCCAGAAAATGTTTCTATTTAAATGCTGGATATCATACCTTCAACCAACAAGTCGCTATTATAGCGATATCGTGCGCTTTCCATTTCACTGCCAGTTGTAGCACCATGAGCATACATTTTATGCATCAAGATTATGAAGAGTAGAACCTTGCTGCTATGGCATAACATTGAGTTCTGAGTGACTGTAAAAGAAGAAGAAGAAAAAAAATCCTCTGTGAAGTGTTTTGAAGCACTCCACATACAGGTGGGGCATTATCTAGTTTGGTAGAAAAGAAAGCACTTGTCCTTCTTTTGTCAGTGATGACATCTGACTGTTGACTTTTTACCTCTGAACAGATTACAGATTTTCTGGCGTTTTGCGTCACTGTGCCCACTGCATTCTTATGCCATCTGTGATTAGTCCACTATGGACATAGACCTCAAATTCTCTATTAAGAGCTCATCTTCTGACAAGATATAAACACCGTTAGATTCAATTTATTGGTCTCCCTTGAGCAGTATAGTCTGAAAAGGCCATCAGCTATTTCCATATTTATTGTGCTGCATCAGTCCCCCGGTGAACAAATCAAAGGTGTAGCTAATAGCCTTCTACAGGTTCCTTAACAAATCTCTACTTTAATGTGCACCATTATGTACTCACTTGTGTGTGAGGTGGATCAAAATGCCACAAGTACTTAGTTTTCATTCACTAAACAGTCATTTCTAACTCTGACACTGCAGTGAGTTTCTCTTTCTATCTTGCTCAATCTGCTTTCTTGCCATGTCTTAACTTTCTGGAGGCTGTCACAGGGTCATGTGGTACTCTGCCTGATTAAAACAAGTGTACTGAGCTAATTAGGATGCCCACAGGTGGGCAATTAGGGGAGTGAATGCTCTGCTTTGAGCTGAGATGGGTTAGACAAGGCGACAGGCGGGGGACACGTTCTTTTGATTGCGCAATGTTGCCCCAATATCACCTGCGACTTCTCTGCCAGAGTCATTATCAACTTCCCTTCTTCCCGCTCTCTTAGGAGAAAGACAACAAACAAGGAGCATCAGACTACATTCTGATTATAATGAGTATAATGAAGTCCTTGTAATGAAAATCTTGGGTGTATATACTTATTTTCCTCAGATACTTAAAACAGCCCACCTCCTTAAAAATCTACAAGCGAAATTAGGAACATTTTAGATTACTGCTGACCTTAATTGGATTCTGTATTTGGGTGTGTCATGTCGAGAGTCTGTAGGTTTTGGTGTTTGCTTTATTTCTTGATTTTAGTTCCAATTGCCCAGTAATTCCCTGTCAAATGGACTGAACAGGCTATTCAGCTGTATTGAGTAAAGGCCCTGTCACACTGTTGCGTATGAGAGAAGCGTATGAGTTGCGTATGAAAATTAATAATGTAATTTTCATACGCACGAAAAGTCCTTGAAAATAAAGAATGACTAGCGTATGAGTAGCATATGAACTGCGCATGCCCAGCGTACGTTTCAACGCGCCTATATCAGCAGCCTTTCCACATTGCTCCATTATTGCAGTAGACGACGCGCTATCAACATCTCTCGAGACATTCATCTCGATCATGCCTCCCAAGAAGCAATCGTCGTTTGCCCGGGCCCTGGGCCGAGGAAAAGGCAAAAAAACACAAGAATCATTCTCACCCAAACCTGCTGAAATGCCTGATGCACCTGCGGCTGATGAGTTACATGCTTCTGAGCGATCAAGATCCCCAACTCCTCCTCCTGACCGCTCCCGTGAATCGTCGGTTGCCTGCCGCCTCCATCTCCGCCCGTCTGGCGGAGATGGAGGCGGCAGACGGGCGGAGGCTATAAATACGCTAGCTGTACGGTACACCTTCATGCCAACATATGGCAATTTATGTCCAAAGTTCTCGACCTATCTGTAACGTACCTATATCGTACCTCTAGCGTATTCAGCGTATGCCTAGCATATGCTTAGCGTATTAACCATACGCACAAAAGTTTTGAGCATGTTCAAAAATGTATTTCTGCCTCAGCGTATGCCAACGTATGCCAACGTATGCCAGCGTATGCCAACGTATGCCAGCGTGCTTGAAACGTATACAACCTATGCCTAAAGTTCCCCTGGCGTATGTCAGCGTATACCAGCGTATGAGTGATAATTTTCATACGCAACTCATATGCTTCTCTCATACGCAACAGTGTGACAGGGCCTTAAGATTCCAAATTGGAGCAGAAACATACTGAGCAGCTGTTCATCACTTCACATTATGTTGATAAAGTTGATGACCCATTGGTCACTGCAACTTGTCATGGTCCAAACTAAAAAACTGTTTAGCACTCCACGTTTGCATCGTGATTTCGAGATTGAAAATATGGTGAATCTGTGTTTTTGTCTTGAAAAAGCTGTACTGTTCTTTTAAAAGTTTACAGTGAATCTCATCTCTAGAGACTTTGGTCATCCTCAACTTAAACGTAAGCAATTTTGCTGTGCACTAGAAAAAAAAGGTTTGTGAATAGTCTTTAAACTGATATTTGGAGGTCATACAGGCATCCCTCTCTTACCATACGCTTCTACAGCCTCTCCTGACAGAATCTGTGCATGTATGAAAATGACACACACACACACACGGACACTTTCCGTGTTTCCACCATCATGCCAGTGCGTAGGAGGCTTGTAATAGAACATCTGCAAGAGAAGGGCATTTTTATTTTAAGATAAGAAAGGGAGAAGAGAGCTTCATGAATTTAGTCAAGCTACAGTAAATGAGAGTTGAGCCTGGTGGGGCCAAAATAATAATACTAATACCTGCAACTGTAATTCTAGTGGGACTAGACAATGCTAAATTTGTGTTGTGGCTGAGAGGAAATGATACACCCAAAGCAGCATATTCCTCTTCAGCTGCTGCCTCCTCCCTCAACTTCAGCTGCAACACTTAGAAGAAAAAAAGTTTGAATGCAGAAACAGAGCTTCAGTTTTTAAATAATTCAAGAACTGGCCTTAAAAAAAAAAGAAGTTTGAAGACAGAAACTCCTGGCAAGATTTCCTCTCCGTGTCTCCTGTAAGGAGCTGTTGTGAAAGCGATATATTCACAAAGATGACTCTCAGGAGACGGTAGAGAAGAAGAACGGGTTTGAGAAGGGAGGTGCTACTTCAGCCATGAGCCAGCGTTGCAGCTGCATGATCTATTCAAAGAATTCATTCCTCATTCTTGAGAGGATATCACTGTAAACGCAAACTCGCTTCCACCCTGTTCAGTGTGTTCAAAGCATTATCTTTCTGGATGCAAATACCCACTCTGCGCATCTCATGAGTATTTATTCTGATGCGTTCAACTTGATTTAATAAAGCAGAATCCTCCTATCATCCTCCTGCCCACCATTGAACTCCTCTTCCAGCACAATTCTAAACAAAGTTGTGTTTGTTGAAAATTTAACACATGCTTACCCTTATCAAAATCAGAATGGTCCTATCCAATGGCGGCTGGTGGTGACATTGGGCAGGTGAAAACTTCTCTTTCACGCAAAAACACTCACACGAATAGAACGCATTTCAATATTTTCCCTGCGCACATTAGCAGAATATTTTTACAAAAACAGAATACACAGGAAACATTTAGTTGCAGGGCACACAAAAGAATAAAAATATTCATCATCTTACAGAGTTACAAACTGGTCAGGGAAATGTCACAAAAGGTGCTCCCAGTAGGTACTGAGAACCCAACATTTTACAACAAGCTGGGACAACTTTCCACAAAACAGTATATTTTTACTTAAACCTGCTATAAGCTGATGTTTCAGCTAGCTGGAGTTTGTGCTGTTGGGAAGGTAGTTTTCAATGGGTCATTGAAAGATTTTTCCACTTAGAATAGCTGCCTACTGGAGTAAAAAAAAAAAAAAAAAAAAAAATTGTTTTATTGTGCAGCTGTGCCTCTGTTTAAATAAAACAAGAGCCACAGGTAGGGCTTAACTTTGCATGAAAGATGCTGATTAAGATCGAAAATCAATTTGGGATGAAGTCAAATCATTAAAACCGCTCCCGGAATTGATGGCACGAACAGCAATGACAGAGGTCATTTGTGTTATGCTTTATGGCTTTTTAATTGTGTGGATAGCAAAATATGCAAGCTCACGGTGACTTTAACTTGCTAGGTGGTCAGGTGAAGTGTGTTAAGGCTCTGCTTGCTTGGATGTTGCTTTGCTTTGCTTGGATGTTGCTCTGCTCGGCTTGGATCTTGCTCTGCTTTGCTTGGATGGTGCTCTGCTTTGCTTGGATCTTGTTCTGCTTGCTTGGCTCTCGTTTTGCTGTCTTGGATCGGATCTTGCTCTGCTTTGCTTGGATGTTGCTCTGCTTGCTTGGATGTTGCTCTGCTGCTTGGATGTTGCTCTGCTTGCTTGGATCCTGTTCTGCTTGCTTGGATCTTGCTCTGCCTTGCTTGGTTCTCGTTTGCTGTTCTTGGATCGGATCCTGTTCTGCTTGGATCTTGCTGCTTTGCTTGGATCTTGCTCTGCTTTGCCCTGCCGCAAAGCGCTGTCGCTGCTGTGGAGACCGAATATATTTTTATGGTGTACCTAAGTGGTTGAGTTCAATGCTTGCCCCAATTAAATACTCGCATCACATTTCAGTCTGTGTTAATGTGAGCCTACGGCAGTTCCACCTTTTTAACGTCAAGCTTAGTCGCGGTTTAATAGTTATTTTGTAATATTACTACTACTAATCATAATGGTGTCACAAGTTGGTAGCTAATAAATCGTTGGGGGGGTAGGATCAGTGTTCGAATTACGGGGGGTACCGGGGGGGTCTGAGCCCCCCGATTGAGACTTGATACCCCCCAAATGGGACTAAATTACACTTTTGGGGGGTACTGAAAAAATTGATCTATTATTAAAATCAGGTGTTGAAAATGTCTTGTTACTTAGTATTTTTCAATGTGTACTATGAATAACCAAATAAAATGCGTTTTGGAACACCCCTTCAATGGACTGTACCACCAGCGGGCGTTTCGCATGTTCGCAGGCACCTCGCGCATAGTCCAAAACATCGGCAGCACTGAGATACAGGGTGTTGATGCCCGTTAAAATGATGTTTGAGATGCGAGCGCGTGGATTTAAGTTGTCAAGGTGGAGGTTTCCCGTGATTTGTTAAATGAAACTAACAAATCAGACTAATATTATTTCAACTTTAAAGCACTGAACTTACAAACACTCAAGACAGGTGACCGCCCTTCCCTTTCTCCCATGAGAAAAAAGTTAGCCTAGGTCTACATCGAGTCAACATGCACAAGTAGTCTCAGTTCAAAGACAGAGGCGGACTGCTCTAATCCAGAATACACCAACCAACATACTTGATGTCAGAAAATAAAGTACAAGGCTTATCATGTGTTTAAAGCACAATTGGAATAATATCATTTAACTAAGTTATAAGAAGGCAAATGGATAGTGTGACTCCACCAAGCAAGAAGCAAGGATAGCAAGGAGCAAGGAGGCAAAAAGGATAGCATGCCCACAAAGAGGTAGGAAAAATGGGATTCTTTTACCATATGTCCGCCGTGACAAATAAAGGATTAATCATCATTTTGACTGTGTTTGAAGCCATTTCATGTAGCAGCTAGCAGTATACCATGACTAGCACCACGGGGCTGTCTGATAGCACTTTTCAATCTCAAGAAAAGCGCACACTGTTTACAGCAGACATTACAAGCTATGTTGAATTTGGCAGTTGTAGTCTGATAATTTACAGCTTGATTCTGTATGCGTCATTGGGTTCACTTTGCTGATTGACATTTCTTGATTGCGTCTCATGGGCACTACATAATGTAGGCTAGTTGCTAGTTTGCTAGTGGGCTCTTGGTAAGCCATACAGCTGTTTGAAGTTGGGTTGTTGCTAGGTTTAATATTTATGTATTATTCTGCATGTGTTGGTTCTGCTGCTGTGCTTGTTGCTAACTGGAAAGTTAGCAACGTCCTGCTGCAGCAACGTGTGTGAGACAAACTTTGGCTAGGTGGTTGAACTTGACAATGCTGCGTGCAGATTTGAGCTGAATTCACCTGCGCAGTGCGGATTTTGCAGGGTTGCCAGATGATTTCCAAACATGCTCAAACCCCGCCTGGAGGTACTAAATCTAAACTAAACCAGTCTAAACTGAATTCTCGTTATTTCTAGGGCCATAGAGCCATATACAGATACAGAAAAACTCACCCAATACCCATTTTTACCCGCAGACGGTCATCCAAAACAGCCCAATCTGGCAACACAGAGTTTACGGAGACGAGTGCTTTGATGTGATCTTCCCGCGAACGTGGTCACTTGATCCATATGAGGCTCTAGCAGGGAGTTTGCAAATGATAACGTATTGTTGTGTTTGCATATCATGATATTATCATGATATTTTTTTTTTTGGGGGGGGGGGGTGACGTCATCAATTGATCCGCAAAAAGTCCAACCCCCCCAAAGCCCGGTGGATAATTCGAACACTGGGTAGGATACCCTGGTTCCAACTTATCAATTGGCTGGCTGCGTTCCGGTATGGTCTGTTTGGGGGTTTGTAGGACACCCTGGTCCAACAATCCAATTGGCTGGCCGCGTTCCAGTATGGTCTGTTGGGGGGTTTGTTGCCTTTACAGCAAATGGAAGGCACTCCACCTGAGGATGCTGCTGTTCCCTGTCTTGGCTTCCATGGAGCTCATGGAAAAGTCGGGAACTTCCTCCGAACAGAGCCATACCGCCAAACATAAATTGTATGCATTCAGAATAAGCTTCTGAAATTCATCTTTGTTTCTCGTCTCGTTTTGACGAGAGTGGTTCTGACAGAAATAAAGGTTATTACATTGCTTGACATTGGAACTGTCAAGTATTGGAATCATGAGCCCAGACCAGTTAAGAATAACATCAGAACTCCTACAGACTTAATAAACCTTGGGCTTCACTGTCAGTCTATTCCTCTTTTGTTTTGTTTGACAAATAATTATTACGTAATAGTTCAGCCATCTTTACATGTTTGGTTTTGTACTGACCAGTTCTGATGGTACATTCTGTCAAAAATTCAGAACTCCCAGAACTTTCAACTCTGATTTCTTTTGTTGGGTTTTTGAGTAAGTTCCAAACTCAACTTCCTGAAAAATATGTTCTATTTGTTATTATTGATCTAATAAGACACTGGACAAAGTAGAGCACTTTTAGGGAAACTATAAAACCGCTGATTTTATTTTGCCGTTCAAAGCAAATTATGAAAGCAAAAGCAAACGAGATCTACAGTGAATGCAGCATGCTGAGACGCTGTGGTGGAGATAGAGATGGGCGAGCTGGATAATGCTGCTCTGAGCTTGGTCTGTGCAGTAATGCTACCCTGAGAATCTGAAAGGCTCATCAAACTAAAGCTTAATGGAACCCAGTGGTGATGCTACTTAATGCGGTCATCTGAAAAAGAAAATCCTCCAATTTTTGACCGCCCCTTAATGCCAAAGTTCCTCAGTTTCAAGGTTTTTTTAGCTTCCACGTTAAAAGCTTGAAATCCATTTCAGTGGGATTCCAATCTTGGACTCTGACTCAGTGATTCTGTAGCCATCCGTGTCTTCTCTTTTAGCCATATCTTTGAGTGTTTGCTTGTGTGCTGTGGATTTTCCTCCTGACTTTAAAACAGATATATTGTCTTCAAGCTATCTTTAACTCAGAATACAATGATACTGTGAAATTAAAGTCTTTGATTAATCCTTATTAATGGCGCACACTATTCCTAAAGACCTGGGCCTTATATTCTATATAATATATATAATATTATTCTATAAAAAATATTCTAAATTCTGTCTTGGGAATAAAATGTGTATTAATCGAACATGCGCACGCTGGTCATATACACATAAGTATGCAATCAGCTGTTGATGAGTTAAGAAATGTCTTCAATTAACCATATATGGTAACAAAACATCCCTTTAACCTTGTAGCATCCACAGTTGCAGATGTAGCGTTACCGGGTATTTATATACCTATTAAATATAAGGATTTATGAGATGTTCTTACAGTCTCAAATAAACCTTACCTCGAATTCAGGGCACCACCCACCTAGGTTTTGACTTAATTTAAAGCTACAGTCAGGTAGGAAAACTGTTTATAATCTTACGATCCTGGTGTTAAATTAATCTTTCAATTAATAATTAATTAATATTCAATTAATAATCAGTCTCATATCTCGCTACTTTCGTGAAGTTCTCGTTTGGTTGGACAGACATTACGTAAAGAAAGCATACGACACAATCTGTGATTATAACATATATATAGATATATGAGCTGTTTATTACAATGATATGATCTTAGACATGAACCTTTAAACAAACAGGAGATGCATTGCATATGGGTGATTATATAAAACACTTAGTGAATATAAAATAAAATATGGGGAATGGGAAAATACTGGATTTATTCAAATAGTTTGGGTTGGCTGACTATTTGAATCTAAATACTGTACTGACATTTCGGATTAATTTATCATTCTGTGAAAGCCTCGAGACATCCATCAAACCCACTTTAAGGTGAAAACGGGTCGGTCTTACTGTGCTGAAGTTCTGTTCAGTCGTTTCGGACCAATGGTAGCGGCCACGCGGGTCCGAGGGGATTTCTCTTCCGCTCTCTGGGCCTTCCTGGCTGTGGTGGCTGACTTTAGCGGACTTCTCAGTTGCTTCTTTCACCGGGAAACGGGGACGATGATGTCGAGGGCTTTACTGTGGGATGATCAAATCCATCGTTGTGTCAGAGTTGGTCCGTTGCTGCTTTCTCTGATGAAGTGAACTTAAGTTCACAGAAGATTAATAAAAGGTTGCTTGGAGTTGGCTTTCTTGGTAGGAAAAGGTGATGATGGCGTGAAACAGGTTGGTTAGGACGTGGATGGCGAGGGACGAACACAAACACGTAAAACGTGCATCTTCAGAGTATTTCAATCTGTTTCTTTGTTCGGGTCTTTCTTTCTCGTCTCCGGGGTCTCACTGGGTTCTGGAGGGTCTCCTCCGGTCGTCCGCTGCATCGTTATCCACACGTCCTTCCGCTCTCTCCTGAGATTATGGGAAAAACTCCCAAACTCCGGCGAGCTCTTCTCTTCTGCTTAAACCATTTCTAAAAGTCTATGAGCAGCTGTTTTCTGCTCAAATCTTCTTCTGAAACTCTGGGTTGGAACCCTTCTGGAACAAGATCCAGGGCACCAGAGGGCAAGCGCAGACGCCTGAAGCGAGCCAGCAAGCACGAGCGCCAGCGGGGAAAAAGGCAAGAGAGCAAAGAGCAAAGAGGCTGTGTTTTTCCGCTGTTCCGGGTTTTGACTCTCGGAGGCGGGGCTTACACTACTTTTTCAGCCAATGACATGCTTGAACTGTGTGCATGTCTCTGTAAGGTGATCTGTGCTAGGGGGATTTCTGGATGAGACAAAGAAAACTCTTATTTCTCCATTACTCCCATCTCATAGAACATTTGTCTCGGTGATTCTGAAAACACCACATCTTGTTAAGATATGCAGATTAAAGATATAACATAGACTTGTAATATAAAGACATCAAAATAACACACATGATAAAGACAATTATGACTTTCAAAATTCAGATGAATATCTATGAAATCGTGACATATGAATATTGAATTACACAATGCTAATTTCTGTGTTAACAATGGGGACACTAAACAAATACCAAATAGATACCGAAGGGACATCGTTAGAAGTCACTAGCTGCCTATATTGTCCATTTTACATATCCATTTTACTGAGTCCTTTGGGGATTTATATGTTCAACTAATCAACACTGCAGACCACTAGGGGGCAATGTGGTTCCATCAGGCAGGTTGGGCATTTTCCACCAAAATCAGTTCTTTGTCAATATTTAAGCCAGAATCGTACAAATTGTCTCTATATGCGTCTTGTGATCAAGCGGGAAACCTGAAAGAAATTGTACACGGTTATCAAACACATTTAATATAGTTTTAAGATTTACTAAAAGTGAGTCTTCTCAGTTCGTATGTATAGCCATCTGGTCGGTCTGATGGTGAAGAGGGGTGTTAAAGTGTCAACTTTCGAGTTATGGTCTGGATAAGATAGTAAGTGTCCCACTTTTCCAAGAGTGAGTTCTTTGTTCATTCGAGTTTTCCAATTTTAATGGCAAGTGTCTGTTGGAGTCCGACTCCCCAAAAGCTCTTAAGGGTGTTGTAAATTAGGCAGTTTCTGTCTCTTTTTCCTTTGTGGAAAGAAAATGAAGATCTGGTTTATATCCACATACGTAAACATCCCCCACAGGAATGTTGGTTTTGTCAAAGTTTGAAAAACTCTTAATCCACACGGCACTGTGACTGCTACATTCCCCCATTCGAATCGGATCTGAACTCGTGGCTGATCCGAATCGCAGGTGAAGAAGTCCAGTGTGTCCGAGTCTGGTGGTTGCTAGGACTCTCAAGAGGGTTATGGTGGGTGTCTCGAGACAGCCTAATACAATTCTGACACAACAATGGCTATAAACGTACAATGGCTATAAACGTAATTTTGTTAAGCTTACTTAACCTACGTAGTAAATGTCTAATAGCTAAAGATAATGTTCATAAGTAAAGGTTTCTAAGCCTATATAATTTCAAATGGAAAATCCTAGTAAAAGCATGCAGATTTCTTTCGGAAAAAGATCAATGTTAGGGGAGAATTTTACTCATGTTAGAGTCATGATCTAGGATGTGGTATTTCTTAATAGTTAGGAAATGAGCACGTTTACTACCTGAGTGTGAGCAATATTCGCAGGACTTTATACGAACAGTAATGTGTAACATATTTGTCGCGGCGGCGGTCCTGGACAGGGCTTCACTGTACAGTAGCAACGAGTGATATTCTAACTAGAGGATCCATGGTGAAAGCTGTTGTCAGCATTTCACTGCTAATTTTGCTTTTAATTCAGTTATAGACCAGTTTCCCCCATTTGTAGATGTCACATGGGTGAAATAAGGTAAGTTGAGTGTGTCACCAGATGATGATAGACTTGAAAATTGAAGTTTTGAACACTGAGGTGTCCTGGATTCAATCTTGAGGCATCATGATACTACGGAGTAGTTTTATCATGATTAGGTAAGTGATATTTTGAGAGTAAGCTTCTTTGCTTCCTTTAAGAGTTAGCTATGGTTAAAGGTTTGTTATTCGGGGTTACTAGAATGTTTGTTGGAGTGTATGGTCCTACCTCCAGGAACAGGCTAGCATTTCTAAGTCTCTGTTAGCACGGTTGGGTTCTGAACTTTTCTTTTCTTTTAGTAGCAGACTTTTCAGGCTATCAATATCGTCTTGACTGATGGCACTTATTTCACTAGACCATTGCTGAGCTTTGATGTGGTCCTTGTCGATGACTCTGCTCATCTCAGTTGTTTTCTGATCTGGTGATGGTTGTGACCATGCAGTGTGTGATGGTTTATAGCGAGACCGAAGTCTATAATTGCGGTTGCGGTTTCGAGCAGACTGCTGGTCATGTCGATTTTGAAAAGACATGTCTTTTTGCGGGTTTGAATGAACACTGTGGTTTTCACTGTGGCAGTGAGTTGGTTCATGGCTGGGCCATGAGGATTTGGAATAGTTGTGTTTGGAGCCTTTCTTAGGCCGTTGAGAATGTGGCCAGTGGGGGACCTCTGCTGGAGGTCTGCCACTTTGTCCCACTTCTAACTCTGGGGACCAAGAACCAGGGTTCTGGGTCTGTGTGGTGATGGGTTCTGGCTGTTTAGCTTGTCTATGTTTTTGGAAACCTAGACTGGCCCATTCACGTAGCTGCTGAATGGTAGCAGTGTGAGGGTTAGCTATAACTCCTAAGTGATAGCTGGTAGTCGGATGGAGGTTTTGAAGGAAAAGAGTTTTGAAACTCATGTCTTCTTCCATTCCTACCTTGTTGCTGAAACCAAAATAAGCTTTGAGGAGGCGGTAATAATACTGCTGAGGCAGCTCATTCCGTCCCTGTTTAACCATCATGGCAGCGGTTAAGCCAGATGGGGTCAGCTCATCTGAAAACTCGCGTTCGAGTGCTTGGCAGAGGAGTGTATAGTCGTTCCGGATGTAATCGGGTTGACGTTCAATGAATCTACTGACTTCGCGGCTAGATGTAACCTTAATCAAGTAGAATTTGTTGTTAACTGATGCGTTTGGAAACCTTCGCAGGAAGAAATCAATGTCGTCCAAATATGCTCGGGTGTCATGTGGCGTCCCAAGAGTCGGTTCGAATCTGGGCACATGGCGAGCAATTTTGTCAAGCTCTTCGTCAGAGGGAGCTTGTGGAACTTGGGGTTTTAGAGTGGGAAATGATTGATCCGGTTTACCTGGATCATAAACGATCTTTTCAGATCTGAAAGAATTTGTTGTCGTTGAAGACGGGGGTGAAACAATTGAGCTCTTGTAGGCTGTTTTCACTTCAGGAAAAGGGTTCCCTCTGTCTTCCTGGGGGAAGCCATGTGTTTCCTGTTCATGTCCAGTCTCCAAAGACTGACGTAGGTCTATCTCAACACCTTCTGGTTTATCTGATAGGTGTTCCTGCTGTGGATGAGCGGCGTTTTGCTCATCCTTAGCTTTGCTTAGCTGTTCTGTCAACAGCTGCATTTGTTCCTGCTCAACATTAAGATGCTTGTCATCAGTTGGCACTTTGACTGTTAAATCCTGCACTTTCTGCAGAACCACATGTAGAGATTGCTGGGACTGTTTTTGTGCTTGGTCCACCTTCTTCAGTTGGACTTGGGTTGAAATCAACTCTTGTTGGCAGTTTTGAAGTAGCTGTTCAAGCTTTTTGTTGTTTTCATTGAGTTGAATAATTTGTTGGTTTGAGTTCTCAACCTGTGTTGTTAACTCTGTTACTTGGGCATTAGCTTGGCTGGATGCCCTCTCAGTGGCTTTAAGTTGGTGTTGGAGGAATTTGGTTTCCTCCTGAAACTGTGGCTTTTTCTGTGACCGAGTTTTAAGTTTGTCAGCGGCTTGTTCCATCACTTGGTGTGCATGTTTAACGAACACCACAGCTAGACTACTTAACATTTTGGTCAGAGATTCTTCTTTGGGCTTTTTAGCTTTTGTCTCAGCCGATGGCTTTACACTGATTTGCTCTGTTTCAGGTGTTTTAATGCATCTTTTCTTTAAGGCATAACCCAGTATCAACTGTTTTGTTAAGTCCATCATCTTGTTTTTCACTTGTCTCAGAAAGGGTTCTTTCTTGAAAATAAGTTTGAGTTTGGAACAAGGGAAAATAGTTGGGTTAATGTGAAGGTAGTTGGGAATAAGGATTGTTCTCCTGAAATTAATTTCTTCCTTTTGAATTTGTTTACTTGAGAAACAAATAAGGAAGGATGTTAAAATAAACACGACTGTGTTATTTTACTCAAAACTGGAAGAAATGCATTTAATTTAGAAGCTTATCATTAACCGTTATGGTAAAAAGAGGGAAAACATTAATGCTAACACAAAAGGGAACATACAAGCTCTTGGCTGTTGTTTTCTTTAAGCCTTAGTGTCTTATAATCAGTTCCTGTTAAGGTAATCTGATTTGGTGAAAGACACACATTTGAGATAAATTAGCTTCAATTAATGTTTCCAAATAACAAAGTTGGTATTGTTTATGTCAAACAATTGATTCAAATGCATTAAAGAATATTCAAATAAAGCTGGTATTCGTTAGTACCAAGCAAAATGATCAGCTTTCTTCGTGATCCTATTTAATGTGATCCTGAAGCGGCTCACATGTCAAAGCTTCAAGTGGGCGGGTTTGAGAGAAGGGAGTGAGGAGTTGACGTCACTGGTGACGATTTCTAGCACCGCCCACCAATAGTCCTTCAAGCACTCAGTGAATTCGCCTCATTTCAACTGGGGAATGAAAGGGTTAACGTCTCTCACAGACAGTGCACAAGCGATGTTGTGGTTTGCTCACAAACTTTTTAAACACAGATTTGCAACATTCACAATGCTTGAGACACGCGGCCTCAGTTCAGAATGCTTCTAAAAGTCACCAACTTTGATAATAACAACGAATAGAGTCACCAACTCAATTTTTCTGCAGCAAAATTGGTCTGTCCACTACTGCCGTATATTATTTTAGTTAGGGCTTGTAAACATTTTAAAAAAATAAACACACCCTCAGTTTTTCTTTCAACTGGGTTCAACAGACACGGCGTTCCGGTCGTTTATTTAATAATACAAAAACAATTGACTGTTTAAGTCATTCATGCGATCACGTTTTGTGACCGTGTGTATTTTATTCATTTATTTTATCGGGAGCGACGGCTCTGACTCATTCAGTTAAGCTCAGCAGCTTTAACTTTCAATAAGTAATCTGTATTACTTTATTTTAGGCGTCACAACGCTCCGTTAAACAACGTTTAAACTCACTCCCCCACTTCATGGGGTTTCAATATAGCACCTTGATGCTTTTTTTTTTTTTATGTCCGGCTGCAAGATTACAGCGGATCAAAACTCCTGTGTTTGAGGAGGCTCTGAGTTGTCTAAATTCACCGGGACTCGCGGCTGAATTTGTGATACTCATAAAAATAAAATCAACCGTGTTGGAAACTCGCAACTACGGCCAGGCCTTTAAATTCAGCGTTCTTACGCTGTGCATGCAATCTTTATTCTGGGACAGACAGCGACGGCTGGCTGCTCTTCTGCGGTGTGCAATTAATATTGCGCACCCACGGATTTGGAGAGTTATCATGCGTCCACGATTACTCTGATAAAGTGCTTTTAGTCATTCTAAGTTTATAAAGACAGACACAGCCACTGCTTGCATTGCTCACACACAGATAATGAACCAGCCAATATCATGTTTATGCTTTCCTTCACGTAAGTCAGTCTACCGTAAAACGCCTCGCACGGCGCACCAAAAATATGTAGCGTTACCGGGTATTTATATACCTATTAAATATAAGGATTTATGAGATGTTCTTACAGTCTCAAATAAACCTTACCTCGAATTCAGGGCACCACCCACCTAGGTTTTGACTTAATTTAAAGCTACAGTCAGGTAGGAAAACTGTTTATAATCTTACGATCCTGGTGTTAAATTAATCTTTCAATTAATAATTAATTAATATTCAATTAATAATCAGTCTCATATCTCGCTACTTTCGTGAAGTTCTCGTTTGGTTGGACAGACATTACGTAAAGAAAGCATACGACACAATCTGTGATTATAACATATATATAGATATATGAGCTGTTTATTACAATGATATGATCTTAGACATGAACCTTTAAACAAACAGGAGATGCATTGCATATGGGTGATTATATAAAACACTTAGTGAATATAAAATAAAATATGGGGAATGGGAAAATACTGGATTTATTCAAATAGTTTGGGTTGGCTGACTATTTGAATCTAAATACTGTACTGACATTTCGGATTAATTTATCATTCTGTGAAAGCCTCGAGACATCCATCAAACCCACTTTAAGGTGAAAACGGGTCGGTCTTACTGTGCTGAAGTTCTGTTCAGTCGTTTCGGACCAATGGTAGCGGCCACGCGGGTCCGAGGGGATTTCTCTTCCGCTCTCTGGGCCTTCCTGGCTGTGGTGGCTGACTTTAGCGGACTTCTCAGTTGCTTCTTTCACCGGGAAACGGGGACGATGATGTCGAGGGCTTTACTGTGGGATGATCAAATCCATCGTTGTGTCAGAGTTGGTCCGTTGCTGCTTTCTCTGATGAAGTGAACTTAAGTTCACAGAAGATTAATAAAAGGTTGCTTGGAGTTGGCTTTCTTGGTAGGAAAAGGTGATGATGGCGTGAAACAGGTTGGTTAGGACGTGGATGGCGAGGGACGAACACAAACACGTAAAACGTGCATCTTCAGAGTATTTCAATCTGTTTCTTTGTTCGGGTCTTTCTTTCTCGTCTCCGGGGTCTCACTGGGTTCTGGAGGGTCTCCTCCGGTCGTCCGCTGCATCGTTATCCACACGTCCTTCCGCTCTCTCCTGAGATTATGGGAAAAACTCCCAAACTCCGGCGAGCTCTTCTCTTCTGCTTAAACCATTTCTAAAAGTCTATGAGCAGCTGTTTTCTGCTCAAATCTTCTTCTGAAACTCTGGGTTGGAACCCTTCTGGAACAAGATCCAGGGCACCAGAGGGCAAGCGCAGACGCCTGAAGCGAGCCAGCAAGCACGAGCGCCAGCGGGGAAAAAGGCAAGAGAGCAAAGAGCAAAGAGGCTGTGTTTTTCCGCTGTTCCGGGTTTTGACTCTCGGAGGCGGGGCTTACACTACTTTTTCAGCCAATGACATGCTTGAACTGTGTGCATGTCTCTGTAAGGTGATCTGTGCTAGGGGGATTTCTGGATGAGACAAAGAAAACTCTTATTTCTCCATTACTCCCATCTCATAGAACATTTGTCTCGGTGATTCTGAAAACACCACATCTTGTTAAGATATGCAGATTAAAGATATAACATAGACTTGTAATATAAAGACATCAAAATAACACACATGATAAAGACAATTATGACTTTCAAAATTCAGATGAATATCTATGAAATCGTGACATATGAATATTGAATTACACAATGCTAATTTCTGTGTTAACAATGGGGACACTAAACAAATACCAAATAGATACCGAAGGGACATCGTTAGAAGTCACTAGCTGCCTATATTGTCCATTTTACATATCCATTTTACTGAGTCCTTTGGGGATTTATATGTTCAACTAATCAACACTGCAGACCACTAGGGGGCAATGTGGTTCCATCAGGCAGGTTGGGCATTTTCCACCAAAATCAGTTCTTTGTCAATATTTAAGCCAGAATCGTACAAATTGTCTCTATATGCGTCTTGTGATCAAGCGGGAAACCTGAAAGAAATTGTACACGGTTATCAAACACATTTAATATAGTTTTAAGATTTACTAAAAGTGAGTCTTCTCAGTTCGTATGTATAGCCATCTGGTCGGTCTGATGGTGAAGAGGGGTGTTAAAGTGTCAACTTTCGAGTTATGGTCTGGATAAGATAGTAAGTGTCCCACTTTTCCAAGAGTGAGTTCTTTGTTCATTCGAGTTTTCCAATTTTAATGGCAAGTGTCTGTTGGAGTCCGACTCCCCAAAAGCTCTTAAGGGTGTTGTAAATTAGGCAGTTTCTGTCTCTTTTTCCTTTGTGGAAAGAAAATGAAGATCTGGTTTATATCCACATACGTAAACATCCCCCACAGGAATGTTGGTTTTGTCAAAGTTTGAAAAACTCTTAATCCACACGGCACTGTGACTGCTACACAGATATGCAACAAGCTTTTTATTTATTTACATTATTTATTTACATTATATTTTTATTTTTATTTACATTACATTATTTAATTGTTTTAATTTACACACATTATTTACATTCATGTGTAATATTTTTTTACATTACATTTTATGTGCCGACAGTTGTCACAGCAATCATTTTCTTGGGTCAGTGAGTTACACTCTGCTTTGCGGTGGTCTGGTCTAGTTCGTTCTGGTCTCGTTTGGTGTGGTCTGCTTTGTCCACCTTTCACAGCGGTAATGCGAGGTCAGGTCTCCAAATTGTATTATTATGATTATTTTTTTGCATTTTTTTATTAGCTTCATGTGCACATTTTTTATTTACATAATATTTTTATTTAGATTACATTTTTTGCATTTTATATGTGCTTCACTTTTTCACGACAAAGATCTGTGATTTGTTGTTGACTGGAAAGTTTATGATGGTTGCGTTCCGCACTTTGTATTAAGAATGTTGAATAAAGGTCTATTATATACAATTTATTGTGGTAGCAGCAGTTACTGGTGAACTTTCACTATACCTTTTTTGCCAAACGATTTGCAGAGAATGACTTGGTTTTGTGAACAAAATGAATCAGGAAAGCCCACAGTTGCAAATATGCAACATTGCCTAAAATGATCAAAAATAGCCAAATTCCAAAAATTCCTAAAATATTGGTTTATTCTCACCCAAAAAGATGCAAGAAGAGCCAAAATAATTTTTTTCAATGATTATTCATATGCTTGGGTGCTACAAGGTTAAAAACTACATGATGTGTTCTTCTCCAGAATTCTTCTTCTAAGAGAGGGAAGAAAAGAAACTTCACTGAAATTTTAGTTTAGTTCAGTCACGTCAGTCAAGTTAAATTTATTCCTACATCACATTTCATGCATGATGCAGCACTATGTAGTTTACACAAATGACACAAAAAAATCAATTTGGAGCACATGTAGAAGATAATGGAGAAGCTAATAGTTATTATTACTCTGTACACTCAACACATACAGTATACTGTGTAAATAAGAAAAGAGGAAACGCTGCGTGAGAGAAAGTGACATGTTCATATGATCAGAGGAGAGAAATCTAGAGCAAATAAAAAACGGAAACAGCTTGATGACAACTCCTCATCACTGCAACTGGAGGAGGACAGAGCACAACAGACCTCACGCCTTTGGACACACGCATTGCCAGCATTATTGGGGAAGAAGAAGAAGCTCTTTCCCAATCCTGTTCTGCTTGTCGACAATTTTGTATAGGGTTCTCGACACAAATGTTGGCTGCGTGCATCCCTTTGCTTCAGCTCCCACCCCTTTCACACACAAACAAACATGTTACATGATCCCGCACAGAGAGGAATGCTCACTAGATCACACTATTTCCAACTAAATTTACAGACATTGAGACTTTAGCATTTTATTGACCAAAAAGTAGACACTGAAAAATGCAGCAAGCTTTTGAAGAAACATGAATTATTTCTATGTTGGACAGCCCCCCTCTGCCCTTCTGTGCTGCACATAATGGTGCTGCAGCTAGTTCAGTGAGCAAGGTGCTCGGAGGCAACTGACCAGGACCTGACGGTGAATGAGAAAGAGGAAAACATAGGTTTCTAATCTAAAAACAATACCCAAAAATAGAATTTCATGGCAAAGTAAAAAATCTTATAGTTGACTATTGGTGGGCAGCTCTGGCTGGTTGTAAATTTGTCCAAAGAAACTGAATGTCTGAATGTCAATCTGTGTCTTATCTCATGCAGGTGGCCAAAAACCAATTTGGACATATTTTGGACACCAAAATAGTTTTTGTGCGGTTAGTATCTCCCTGCAAGGTCCCAAATCATGGCATAAATCTAACAGGATCTCTTTAAGGAAAGCGGTGTTGGCTCAAAAGTTCCAATAATTACACACACATCTCTGCGCAAACATGACTGATAAATGAAGGCCCTGGTCTCCCTACACCTTCAATGGCAAAGTGCCGTTCTGCTCCGTTTCTTGTGGAAAGTCTTTTTCTTTGGCACTACTCTCATGCAAGTCAAAACTGTGCACTACATTTCTAACTGTAAACACAAGCCATTTGACACAGAGAGCTACAGTATTTGGATGCTTTTGGCTTATTCTGTATGTCACTTTCTGTTCTTGGGCTGAATTTGCTAAGTTTATCTGATCTGGAATAACTCAAATCTCAAAATGTTTCACAGTCAACATTTTTGGCAAAGATTTAGAAACTCTTTGACAGGCCCTGTCAATATTAACCTCCTCTCGCTAGGCCTTTCAGAGCTCCTCAGATCCAAGCACGATGATCGCATGCATTTTTAGTTTTTAAAAACGATGGCATTCTTTTCACCAGATTTATAAAGCTGTTCTTTTTTTGATGATTCTCATTTATTAAGAAACTATACACATTTCCACAAACCTGATTTCCACTCCCACTTTAAACCGTGATGCCGACTCTTCCCCAATTAGTCATTTTCATGTCAAGACATTGTTTGCAGCAGAACTAAATAGATATATGTCAGTTGAAGGCAAGAGCGGAGAAGAAGTGCAAGTTTAGCAAAATGTGAGCGGGGGGGGGGGGGGGGGGGGGGGGCACACAAGAGGAATTTGGGAATAAAGTCAAACGTTAAGACTGATGCAGGTCCTACATGCTCGAAATTCAATGAAGACAGATTTCCCCTTTTTCTCAATGTGAAGGTTCTATTCGTTGGCAGCTGATCAGGAAACCTTGAGTCTACTCGTCCTTCCGCTGTCACCCCCAAAACAAGACAGTTTGTCATTTAAATCCCAGCTGGGGCCTTTCTGTGTGGATTCTGCATGTTCTTCTCTGTGGGTTTCTTTTTTTCCAGGTACTTCCAGGTTTTCTTTATCCAGTAACATTCATGTCAAGTTATTTGGTGACTCTAAAGTGACTGCAGGTGTGAACTACAAAATCTCAATTTGATGTGCGATATGTTTAGCATATTATCTTGATAATGGGGCCTGTTTTAAGGAAGATCCAGTGTTGTTTAAATACTTTTAAAAGGTCAGTCATTTCCTTAGCCTTTCTTGCATCAAGCTCGCTACGATGTTCTTTTGTATTCCACAAATATTTAAAACGTTTTTGCGTTACGTTATTTCTTAGTAATATCCTCATCTTCATTGCCATAGATAGAAGTGACCTGTTTGTGAACAGTTGTTATCTCACTCCGAAGAGCAAATCAGACAAGGTTCATTAGCTTGTATTTAACATCACAGTAGCAGTGTTTATATTAAGTCTTAACCCATCGCAGTTCATTTGAACAGCTGCCTCAGAGCTGTATCAACACTAAGCGGACAAACAGCCCACATCGCTGCAAATAGCTGTCACCGGCATGACACTAGAAAATTAGCTATGCTTTCTAATGAACCTCACACAGCCAGCCCACAGATGTTGATTTGCACACCGTGGTCATTCAAGGCTCAGTATGATTGAGTTGTTTAGTGGTGTTTTATATGAACAGGATTATTAGATCTGCCTTTATCAACATCTGGAATTGTAAAGGAAATGTAAAGCATGGAGGTTGAAAGCCAAAGCTTTTCGTTACCATAGGCCACACACCATTTGGCGGAAGGCACTGGCTTTGTTCTCAGCAACTGGTTTTTTTTAAACAAACACGTCATAACTGTTGCTTGTTTTTGGAACAATAAACCAAGTTTTGACATTCATGTGGAGTGACCTGGAAACAGGCATCTGTAGCTGCCTTAAATGAGATGAAAGCAACATCCATCTCATCAAAAATATCCAACAGAGGAGCTCTTTCCTGTGTCAAGTCAGTGTGTCACAGCTAATTCAATTCTATGGGTCATATTTCAGCCTCATAACACCTTTTGATTTAGTTACCCGACAAAGAGAAGGATGAAGGACATCGTGCCCTCCCAACCATTTCTCATGCCCATCAGGGAATGATTTCAACGCAGTGGTTTTCTCAAAACTGTCTCCAACAAAATGTCTATTTTTTCTACGAATTTTTCTTTGTCAAATGCACTATTTAACCAAAGAAAAAAAACATCACTGCTCTCATCTCTCATTTGAAACTTTCAGTCTCGAAGTAGTGAAAAATTGATGGTAGTTGGACTTTATTCTCAGCAAGCTGGAAAAGGTTTCTGAACCCCAGTTAGTTCACACCATTCCCCAGAAAGCTGTAAGACGTAGCCAAAAGTAATTTCGAGGTTCTGTGGGAAATTGAATATTGCAACAGAATTTCGACACAGGAGGGAACCGTATGCTAACTTGTTATGCACAACATAGAAATGAAGCAACACGAGCATTTATTTGGAGCTATGTTTCTAGCAACCCGACTCCCTTCTTAGATCTTGTTTGGTCTCCAAATCCTGAGAGAAATATAGTTTCAAACGGGCATTTATTAGACTCTGATGAAGACATTTTGCCTGCCTGTAACTGCCTGCTCTTTCTGACTATAAATCAAAGCAGAAAGAACTCTTCAGAATCACTCAGACAGGCCCCAGCTGACATCTGAACAGGGAGTCTTTTTGCTGCAACGTGACATTTCTAAATACATCACCATGCACTCTTTGTTCAAACCAATTTAGATTTGAAATTCTTTTATGAAATCATAGTCATCTCATTCTGTGGACTAAACCAAACGTGGATCATCTGGTTTGTCATCAGTTCAAAATCGTGCATCTCTGATGGTCTATGGACCCAACACCTTGCACATCTGGAAGGGCACCATCACTTCCAAAGGGTAAGTTTTAGAGCATCAAGATGAGTTCATATTTTTTCATATAACTTTAAAACGTCTCATTTTTACAAAGCTCAAACTCTGATCTCATTCTTTTAAGTAGGATACAGCAAATTTTGCTGGATGAGTTTCTAGAGAAGTTCAGGGATGCAGGACATGGTTGAGACCAGCTTATGGATCTGGCCCTATAGCCCCTCTGTGATGTTGTTCTTTGAAAAAAAATCAAATCTGCATGGCAGCAATAGTTAATTAGCACAAGAGGGAATATGACCAGTTAATAACTTACACACCAAGGCCCTTTTTCAGTGATGATGTTCAATTAATTCTGATGCAGCTTTAGTGCCGAGATAAAACCTAAGATAGTTAAATGAGAGGTTCAGTTAATCAAACTATTTTGTTGACTGTTTGTTACTTTTGGAGAACCTCATCTGTATTCTGTTAGTATTCAGTTTATATTTATATTGATGAGGCCTCATTATACCAATTTTGTCATCCCTGAATATTGATTTTCCTTTCATCATGCAGAAATGTTATGTCGTCATAGTAGTTTTTAATTCTCTCTACCCACATACTTCCATTAATTTCCTCCCCTTGGATCCACTGATCTTCTTTTTCCCTCCATCATTGAGCCATCCTCTCAGATTTCACCACTAGCCTCGCCTATAATTCTTCCCTCTTGTCTGCCTTCTGTTTCTTATTCCTCTCGTTTCTTCCCAACCCTCCCATAACACCCTCAAATCCCTCTACGCTATCCTCTCTCTTCTTTCTCTTTTGTGTTTTTACACAGTAGCTGCTAGCAGTGGCAGCAGGTCACATCAGCCCCGAGCCAAGCCGTGCTGCACCAGACTCTGCCATGCTCGGCCAACTGTTCTGCTCTGTTTGGCACACCTGACTGAGCTGGGATCTTTACAGCAACCCCACCTTGAAATCCCCACCGTGGGTGTCCTCCTTCTTCTCCACTCCACAATAATCAGACTCCATGCCAGTTGCTGAGCTCAGTCTCAACTGTCATTAGCCTAATTGTGACACTGGCCAGCTTGTTTCCTTCTTGCTTGGCAAGTGTGAGACTTCAGGACCACCTGAATGCCAAACACTGGGCTCATCCAAAAGAACTACACCCCATTAGGCTTGTCTGGGGGGAAATGTTGTGCCCGGCTAATATGTCTCAATTATCTCAACAACACGGATTTTTCAAAAGGGGCTGTAGTACAAAATAGCCCAACATCTCACATGATCTCAAATTAACCACAAGTTCACTGTGAGCTCCTGTGAAGATGTTGTTTTGAAGTTTTATTTTTGCAGGTGAGAAAGTCATCAAGTTTAAACCATGCCAATTCATTTATCTATAAGTATAGACTGTAAATGCACATAACTGTGCAGATTGTCATTCAAACCCTGGACCACAGTCAGAACTTTGTGTAGAAAGTATTCGGGCCCCATGCAGTCCGCCGCAGAGAGACCACGAGGACCCTTGCGGACTTGTGAGGATGATGAAATCTGTGTAACAGAGGCCTGTGTCATTTGCCTTTCAGGTGGGCCTTCTACACCAAGCCAACAATCAGCAGTCGGGCACATCTGGGGTGTCTGTGAACATCTGTCTCTCTGGTATATGTCTGGTGTGTGCGCTCTGTTGTCATTGTAAGACTCCGTCAACATCTTTATTCAGCCGATTCATCTTGTAAGATCGCCATCATGCCTGCTGGTGCAAGAGCTTGCTCTGATTGGCTGTTCAGCATACGACTAATTTTTCACATACAATATCTTCTCATGTGTCATCTTCATGTCTTCAAGAACAGCAACGCTTTTCTCAACAGTGTGACCGTGTGGCATGAAGAAACTGAAGAAGACCAGCCAATAAACACGAGTCAAGAGATCATGAATCATATGAAGATATCATATGTCTTACAAATCTGGAAGACATCCTGGAAAAGCAGAAAGCTTTTTTTAAGCTAAATTTTAATTGAGGTGGACTTCCGCTTTCCTTCACGATATAACGAGACGCCTCCTTTTTCACTGTCGAGCTGTCTCCTCTAACACAGAAGTAGATCGTATGTCCTGGCAGGCAGTTGGACGTAATTTTTGCTGTTTGTTAATGTGCAATTTTATTGTTTAGGCCTCTAGTTCTTCACGTCGGTTTGGTGTGTAAGAGCCCTAAAATGTCCGTTTGTGGGAGACACAGCTGATCTGTATCAGCTTTGGGTGAAAGGATCAAACAAATCCAGTCTGGTCAGCCTGCTAAATGTAATTTATTCTATTGACTGGGCAAAGTAATGAAATGTGTGATACATCTTTTAATGTTAAGTACCGCTTCTCGTACATTTCTGTGGAACTTGCAGAGAGACACAGATACTGAGAGCTGCTTCGTGGCCTCCAGTCTGAGGACCAAACTGTGACAAGTCCTTAGAAGTTTCAAAACTTCAAAAGAATCAGATGTACATCTATAATTAGCAAAAAAAAAAAAGTTAAAGCGACATTTACACTTCCATACGTCAACTAACTCCAACAAGTCCTCCATTTGCTGTTGTATTACAGATAATTTTCCTCAATATCATTTAGTTTTCTTTCTTATTAATCATTCATTCACGGTTTAAGTCCATCGTGTATTTAAAAAAAAAACATTATTTATTACATTATAGCCATCATCTAATCCAGTTACACATTTAACATTTGCAGATCATTGATGTAGTTCATAAAACATATTTTATTGTGTCTTGACAAGGTTAGCTGTAATTGTAGCAAAACCATAAATTACATGGCTAGTGTGTACTATCACTCAATGTATTAGCATTTTGCTTTTGGCAACCCTTGTCAGACATTAGTGTCAGCAATCAAGGGCAGCAGAGGAGAAGAGAGATGAGGGCGGAGACAGTGGGAGGGCTGGCTTGACAGGTGGAAGGATGGCAGCGATTGCTACCTGTATTCTCGGCTCTTTGATCCGCAGCAGACGACGGATTCATCCACAGACAGATGTTATCATCAACGAGAGATACAGGTGACAAATGACTGTCTGGGAAGCTGGAGTGGGTGTGGGTGTTAAGATGGATGCTGTACAGTACTGGCAGGGAAGAAAAGTAGCACAAGTAAAACCGAGGAGGGGCTTTTCAGGTGGATCATGACAGTACACAGATGCTGAGAGATAATCGGACGTAGAGATTTCAGTTGAAAAAAAAAGAAAAAAGAATACACAGAGAGGGAGGGGAAAGACACAGCAAGAAATGCTATGCTCAGTAAGCTGCGATAGCAGGCAGAATAAGAGAGATGTTGTTGTGCCTCCTGATTACTGACTGTGACTTGTAAACATGATGCTCGACAGAGCAGAATCGCTGCTGCATTGATCAATGAGAGAAAAAGAAAATCACAAGGTGAAGCCAAGGGAATAACAAAGTGCATTCACCATGTAGAGCAATTACACTTATGTGTGTCAGTATGTGTAAGTGAGGTGTTCATTTACTGTTTTGTCTCTACTTGTGTGATTTTCGTTTGGACGGTTATTCTGATAATGCACCACAAACAAAGTGCACCTTGTTAGCACCTGTGCTGCTGTCCTCTGAAGCATGAGGCACCGCTCAGTGGTTGTGAGTATCACAGATGCAACAGGTCGAGCTGGACACACATGCAAACACACACACACACACACACACACACACACACACACACACACCCAACCCACGTTGCTATGGAAACAGGGCCTTCAAAAGGGGCAAAGAGTTTTGATGTATGCATAAATGTGCTCCGAGAGGTTTTAACTTGCAGGAGAAGGGTTGCATTAGAAAAGGATAACGAAAGCACTTTATTTCTCGATGCCGCCGCCAACAGGTCGTGAATAAGTTTATTTGATTTATCTGTCAGACACAGAGTTTTTCTTTGTAGCATCTTACAGTATCTATTGGCATTTTCGGCTTTTTACAGTGTACTAAGTGTCACTTGGTATGCATAACAGCGGCTTGGCCCACTTCTTTTTTTCCAGGCATATAAGACATTTGACTGACAAAAGACATTGGAATAGATGTCTAATCCTTTCCTAATTCTAAGCATATCCTTTTGTTCATGTCTTGTCACATCATAAGCACTGAGAAAGAGATGTTCACACACACACACAGAGAAAGAAGAAAGAGATATATCTTATTCCAGGCTTACAGACAGACCATTGTTATTTAGTGAGCTCCCACCATCGGCCGAACCACCCACCCACACAAACACACTCCAATCATCCCCCTCCTATCCTTCCGCCCACCCTGCAACCCACATCACCATGAACACAAAATCAGTATATCCGGCAAAATATTCACTCTTGCCAGAGCGGAAAAGCATTCCAAAAAGGGTGTTTAGATTCTAGGCAAATTCCTCTGTCCGTTTGCTGCTTTTATAGGATCTGTCATTAACAAAATTGTTCTGCGACAGGGAGAAATCTTGACACTGACTGACATGGGCACAGAAACATACCCCTACCACCCCCATCCCCAATATGACTCTCTGTTTCACATTGGTCAAGGCTGCCTCCTGGTGTCACGCCAGCTGGAGCCCCTCTCCCTCAAGCAGGCAAACAAATTAGTGAAGAAGACTTGACCCCTGCTCAAAGAGAGGGCATTGCCAGGAAATTGGAATTCGAAACTTGATTAGAGACCCGGTAAGCGCAGTGATCGGGTGCATGTCACCGATACGCTACATCATGCTGCTGCACGTGGCTAGAATCTATAATTAAAAAAAATTACCACCGACGCTCATTTATGACGCCCATGATCAAAAGTGTTCAGGTTCATTTCAACCTGGGGCTACAACCCAGGTTGTCTACCATTTTGTTGCGTCACCTCTATAAATAAAACTGTAAGAGTATGTATGATCTGAGGAGACCATTCGCAGCAGCTTTAAAGGTCCCATAACATTATTTTCAATGTTTTCTGCCTTATCTGTACTCCTGAAAGGATGTATCATCATCTTAAACGTCACCCAAAACTAAAAACTAAAAAATGTTGTGAAAATGTTCAAATTTGTTCGCTACACTTAACAGAGGGCAGTTTTATGAACTAGCCCCAGCAGGACGTTGGCTTTTCAGGAAAACTGAAGCTGAAAGTCGAGTCTGTTTTAACACCGAAAATATTCAAGTCTGAACATCAAGCGGCGAGTGAAATGGTTTCAAATGTCTGTGTAGTGTTGGCATTAGGTGTAAATTATTAGTACAATGAGAGAAAAGGAAGTTAACTGTAAGTAATGAATAATTTGTTCACAGGCCAACTGAAAGTATCAATTTGTTGCCTCTACAACCGAAACACTGAGCTACTCTCACAAGCTCTATAGTTTGTATCTACTACCCTTTATGCACTTTACGTTTTGGGTACAAAGAAAAGCAGTTTGTAATGATGAAGAGGCCACAAAGACATGCCCACAGAAATGTCAAGCAACCAAAAAGCAAACAGTGTGGTGCGGGGCAGGAAACTAAAGTAAACTACGGTATCTCAGCTCTGGGCAGTGTCAGGTCCAGCAATGTGCATGACAAAAGTCAATGTACTTCAAAACGTAGTATTTAGGTTCAAAAACTCCTTTAGAGTTGCTTTAACACAAGAATATACAGAAATATATATATAGGGTGAGGAACTGAAAGACGTCAAATTCATAATGTTGTGTAGCAACAGGTAATGAGCAAATTTGCAAAACAGACATCCATCTTTGTTGCAACGGCTTGTCATGCTGCTCATTTTCATATTCTGCATCCGATTCTTGCTCAAACATGTACGGCTGGATTTGGGATGTTATTGAAAAACAAACATCCTCTCCCCAGCTCCCTCAACCAGAAGACCATTCTGCAAATCATCTTGTTCTCAGTTACAGGCTTTCACTTGGAGGAAACTCTTCCTCATTTCTAAATCATTACTAACTATTTGGACAGTTTGGAGCCTTCTTTCTTGAATTTTTCATAAAAAAAATTTAAAAAAATCAAGTGGTTAACAGGACTGCCAGTTCAGTCTCGCAGTAAAACAAGTTAATCAGTGAGACACAAAATAGAAAACTTTGTCTCCTTACTAATGAACACGAAATCTTAATGTTCTCCAGCAAGATTTTCAAAGTGATGTATTTCAATGAAGAGTTAAGCAAAAAGCAGCTAGGTGAATTTACCTAAACCTCAGCCCCTCTCACCTCTGGGGTCCCCCAAGGCTCTAGCCTCGGGCCGATTCTTTTCTTGTTGTATATGCTACCATTAGGGTCAATTTTCAAGCCTTATAATCTTTCTTTTCATTGTTATGCCGATGTTTTTCAGATTTATTTGCCTTTAACATCAAAATACAATGATTCCGTACAGACATTGCTTGACTATCTAAACAAGATTAAATCTTGGACGACCTCAAACTTTCTGAATCTAAATGAAAATATAACAGAAATCATAATGTTTGGATGTGGTCCAACAGATTTTCCTGCTGACTTTCTGGGCCCCCCTTTCACTAAATATTCGGTCTTCTGTAAAAAAGAAATCTTGGTGTTGTTATTGTAAATTCTATGTCTCTTAGAACTGCTTTGGAAACCTCCACAAGAGGCTTTCCAATCCGCATCACCATTTGCCTCACCGAGACACAATAATTGTGTTTCTGGAGACTGTAATCCATGTTTTTATCAACACGAGACTAGATTTCTGTAACTCACTGTATTTTGGCCTAGACCACTCACTCTTGCCCCGCCTGCAGCTGGTACAAAATACAGATGCCGTCTCCTCACCGGCAAACGCAAGCGTGACCACATATCCCCTTTCCTTGCTTCGCTACACTGGCTCCTGGTTGCTTTTAGAATAGATTTTAAAATGTTATTGTTTGTTTTTAAAGCTCTTCATGGCCTGGTCCCCCAGTATTTGACCGAGCTCCCTTCATGTCCACGCCCCTGCCATATGGCAATATGGCATATGGCAGGTGACCGAGCCTTTGTGGCGGCGGCCCCTAGGCTCTGGAATAACCTGCCCTGGCACATTCGATCTGTAGGATCGTTAGAGGTTTCTAAATTCTCCCTAAAAACACACTTTTTATGCCTGGCTTTTTAAGTGGATATCTGGCAAAAAAAGAGTTTAATTTGATTTAAATTTATTGCAGGGGGTGTTTTTCCACAAGCCATGATGTTTTCCTAACCTTAACTAAGTAGTTTATAATACCTGACCTAAGCCAATTAACTTGTAATGGATTACCTTGACAAAGTAGCATGTAATGTGTAAAGCAGCACTGAATCAGCGACTGAAATAGCACTGAATTTACATTTTGAAATGAAAATTGTGGGTAAGTTCAGTTCAGAAAATCTGTTCCTTCACAACAGCCCTCCCTCCCTGGGGTTTGGACAATTTATCCTGCTACACTTCATCACCTCCATTTTCACACACTTTCACGCACTTAAACCAACGCCATTTTCAATTCTGTCATCGCTTATCTGGTCCAACGTATTTTACCTTAGATCAGAGGTAAAATGCATTAAGCCAATGAGTGAGTCTATCACTATTATTATTTACTGTTATTTAGAGCCAATCAGTCAGATCCCAGTTCTTTAAAACTCTCCTCTGTTTAGATATTCTGCTTTGTTGGAACAGGCTAGAAAATCCTAATTCCCTTTGGGCTTGAAAAACACCATTTCTATGCTTTTAAAAAATGTCACATTTTGAACCATCAGATCATAGATGTTGTGAAAAGCTTTGTTAGCTGATGAATGTTTTCAGATTTCCACCAAAGAATCATACATGTTCTTGATGCAGTGCTGCCTTGTGGGCCTGGATATTTTTCCAAGCATTCTCTGGCTGTTTTAACAATATTATTGATCATGAAGGATTTGACCAAATCTTTTTAAGATTTGTCAGTATTTACTTACACAGTCTTTCACTGGATGGTAAATACCTCCCCATTTGTACTTCTGAAAGACTCTCTCATAAAAAGAAATCGCATTGAAAAAATGGATCAAATTACTACTTACAACTCTTAAAACAGGAAAAAACATAGAGAACATATGTTGATTAAGTTTGTTAAACATGACGGACGGGGTGCCGTGTAGCTCAGCTGGTTATGCTCAGCTGGTGCCGAGGCTGTGGTTCGTCAATGCCGCTGGTCCGGGTTCCATTCCGGGTCTCTTAGCTGCTCACTCTCTCTCCCCCCTTTTCTATTTTGGAATGGAGGCCACTGGTGCCCAAAAGACCATTAGAAGAAAAAAAAAACATGACCAACAATGCTGCACATCTTCTACAGAATATATTCATTAAACAATGGAGGGACTGCCTACAACAATAGCCTCACACAATGATTCACACAAGTATTTGTTTTCCCCATTACAATTTATTTAATAGTTATATTACAACAATAACATTTCTATGTGGGGATAAATAAAGTATTATTGATTTGACCTATTTGCTAAGTGAAGATATAGCAGTGTAATAATGACCGCGTTACCATAGCATGAGCCTTCCACTGTCTGTATACTTTACATTTTCTTCTCATCGTTAAGCTCGTCCAACCGTGTTTGTGTACATGTGCCTCTGTCAGAATGAGCAATGTTCTAGGTTTCCCTCCAGTAAATGAACCATTTCTTCAATTAACAATGCGCCCACAAAGAAATTATACCAGAGTCCATAGTAGTCCAAGATAAAAAGAGCTATGAGGGCTGTGTGGCTCCGTGACAGGTTGAACTTTTGGTTTTGATTTGCTTTGAACTGAGTTGCGGCTGCTCGAGTGTGACACCCCATGTTTTAGCTCCTGCAGCATTAACGTCGCTGCGTAAACAATAGCCACAGAAGTGGTGGAGAAATGGCAATCAGTACTGACCAGCATAGGGTGACCAATAATATATAATGATGGTATGTAGGGGTGTGCATGTGTTTGAGGGAAACCAGCTGCGCAGGCATGAACCACCTTATTCTGCCCATGAAGACAATTTGTGCACGCTTTTATCATCTCAGGCAAAAAAAAAGAAAGGAAAATGAGTTAGAGCACACTTGTGTACATGAAGCACATTACATAGCATTTAGAAGTGGGTATACTTACAGCTGGTTGAGAGTGAGTGGGTGTACTTCATAAACTTGTATAAACCCTCTGCTGCACCACTGGGTGCTGGCATTACATTCAAAATGAGCAGTTTAAATGTTTGGAGGCTAATCTGTAGGCTACAATGTTAAATTAAAAACAGGGTTTGAATTTTTTGAAAATCATTACGCTCCGTTTTTACATTTTACACACAGTTCATTTGTATGTAAGGCAGTAAATCCTCTCTTTTGCTTTGATAGCTTCCAAACAGCATGAATGCTATTGAAAGTCAGTCCCATTAATGCCTTGGCACAGAAAATATTGCTCCGCTGTGTAGAAAGCAAAACAAAATCCTCTGTTGTTCCATTCAGATTTATCCTCGACACCACTGGGTGTTTACAATCTTCTTTGTTTACAAGAAAATGCACAATCAAGCTCTCCTTTTCTTAACTTTCCATAATGGTTTTATCAATACTCCTGTTAATAGCGCCTTGACATACAGCCCAGTCATTAGCTTGTTGCCTTTTGCCCTTTTTCAGGTCATTAAACCTTATTTTGTCAATCTGCTGCCTGTTGTATCAATTTTCCCATCTATTTTCTTCCAGCAACTTCAGAGTACATAAACACCAGGCGAGGAGTGAGGGAGTATGGGTGTTTCTAAATGCAAACAGACAGATAGATTTGGACTGCTTATTGAATCCATTCGTCTTTGGATTGGCACTAATGAAAGAGCTATTAGGCAGAGAACACATTAGGCTCTGCACACTGTATGTGTGTGACTGCAAGTGAATGTGTGTGTGACAAAGAGATGGAGCGAGAGCCACGATCGGTTACTTTTCAATTTGGCCACTCAAGGCCACTAGTCTTTGAAAACTTCCCGCGACTGCGGGGCTGTTTTTAGCAGTCCTCAGGGTGTTATTAATGACAGACTGCATCATGTTAATGCTTCCTCACACACTCACTATGACTCATCTTCACAGATGGGCAAAGAAAGCAAAGAAGGGTCAGGTCAGCTTGTGGTCCCGCACTAATAACAGTCTTTAGATGTTGTAGTATAAGCTGTAAGTTTACTCCAGTAAAAGGAAATAGTGAAGCCCAGCTGCTGTGCCATGAGCTCAGATGAATCTCACAGTACTGCAGCTTCATTCCCCGCTGAGATTTGAGAACAGATGAACCAAGAGTTTCTCTTTAAAAGGAAAAAAAAGGGGGCCCTTCTCTTACGTCCACCTGACACTTCGACGTCTGCCTCAAGTCTGTTTGCTCTTCTATCCACTGAAGTAGCTCGCTCAATAAACAAACCACTTGAACTGCTCTAATCAGAAAGCGTCTCAATGATTGTCTCCTGATGTGTTGCTGTCCTCTTTTCCACAGAAAGCAATTCACTTCAGGTTCAAGCTTGATAAATTGGAACTTTGTATAAAGAATGATAAATAAATAAAAAAGAGCCAGCTCAAGAAAAGGCTATACAATCTGAAACCTTTTCTTTTAAGGATGGTGAAATGAAGACAACTTTAGACAATCTTGCATAATGTATTGCGTTGGGTTTGGATACCAAATAAGGAGCCAGTAAACTTGCTTTTCACTCAAAGTAATCAATCCTAAAATGTCAGCATCATTCAGTAAGGCATCTTTCATAAATGCATCTGCTAAACAACTAAATATAAGAACGATTAAGATTAGCTGTTCATTCGGTGCAGTTGGCTCAGCATAAAGACCTGAAACACTGGCCAACAGCTACTCTGTCTCAAGGGAACAAATATATATATATATATATATATGTCATTTTTATGTGATGAACAGAATCACCAAAGCTTTTGTGTAAACTTACACTTAAATATAGTGAGAGGAAGTCATAGGCTTGAATTTTTCATGGGATGAACATGTCAGGTTATCGAGCAGTCACATTTCTTTGCATAATTTTAGCCAGAGGCAGCCTAAAATCACACATCGATATATCGCGGCTCAGTGCTTTGCTTGTGAATAACTGAGCAAAAAGAGTTAGCTGATATGCTTTTTTTTTTTTCAACGGAATAACTTTAAAATCAATGCTGCAAATTCTGGACTATCATCCCAAGGAGAACAAAATCATCTCTTGGTTCTTCCTGCCTTTGCTAGAAGCAGTTTTGCCTCCAGCAGTGGGAGATGGAAGCAAGTTGGACTGTTGGAGCCACAAAACGTTGGACTTTAAAGGGAAAATAGTAGGAAACTACTGTAAGCAGCGTCAATTAAACGAACACTTTAATTGGTCTTTAAGCTGTCAACCATGAAAGGGATCGACAGCAGCCTGAGTCCTAGCAGCCAGCAATTTAAGTCTGTGGAACCTGAGATTTTCCACTGACAAAAAGAAAGAAACTCCTCCATCTGAAAGACCTGCAAGCAAGAGGGAGAAAAAAGTGCTACTGGAGCAATTATTCAGGTAAATAACATGAATCCCCCTCCTCCCAAAAAAAGACGAGACATAGGAACTGGAACAAACTACAATGATGTCACAGTGAACAACTAAACATGTTCTCGAAAATTGAGAAGGATGTGAAACTAAACCGAGCCAAAAGAAAATCCATACGGCTAAATAAACACAATAATTGTAATACAAAAGCCGTGAATATGGCAATGCCTTAGCAAAGCAATTCTTTTTTTAAAATCAGTCGTCAAACAAGAAAATTTGCACACTGAGTCTGATGTTAATATCAAGAATCGCTGCTGTCTAAACTTTCCTGCATCCTTTGGCTTGTGATCAGTAGCCTACCCACCCTTTCCAACTTCAAGCTGTTGCATAATGGTCTGCCACTAAATGGCTTTAAATGACACGTTCCTGCATTCTTTACACGTTGGAAACAAATGGGAAGTGAATAAGTTTGTCATATGCAATTTAGAAAATTTATGTTCGCATGTATGGTGGCTGTGAGCAGTCACACAAAAAGTGTGTAGTTTTCTATGTCATACTGACCACTGGCTCTACAGTTAATACTCTATGCATTTGGAAAGAAATCTGGTCTTTCTAAAAAAAAAAAAAGATAAAACGATTAAAATTTTTAATCTAATTAATCACATGATTTCCCTGATTAATCACGATTAATCGCATTTGTACGCAAAATCCAAAAATTAATTCAAAAGTAGTGTATAGCTTTTATCATTTAGTTTTATTTTAAATGTGCTGCCATATAAATGAAAGTGCCATAACATTTGTTGTGCAAACACACTTTTAACATCAGCATTTTTATGTAGTTTTTATGTAGAAGCCTCGCTCCACTGTCTGTTTCCTTGAATGACTTGCTGCTATCAGTTGTGTGTTTTGCCTTTAAGTGATATTTTAGACTGGAACTACTACGGTGATAAAACAATTCAACTTGGCAGTGTTTACAGATGACTTTGCTTCTGTCGACTCCGCAGGCTTTAAAATGAAAATGAAAAGTAAAAGTTCCGTACCCATCTCCATGTTTGGTGGATCCGCCAATTACTTTGTTTTCCGGTTCCATAGCAGACAGCAAAGGACTTTTACAAAATAAAAGCCTATAAAACAGGTGGTTTGTGGCAAAGTGGGTTGAGTAGGTGTCCCATGTACAAGAGGCTATAGTCCTCGCTACAGCTGGCCCCGGTTCAAGGCCTGCATCGGATGGCCCTGTGCTGCGTGTTGTTCCCCCTCTCTCTTTTTCAGTAGCATATGTTGTTCTGAAGCTACTTTCTTTTTGCTGGACATAATAAAACGGCAGCAACATCGCTGAAAGCACTTGAACTGAAACAGCCAGTGCAACACTGAAAAACTCGATCATGTTTAGACAAGTTGGAAATTGGGCACTTGTCTTTGGAAGGCAAATGAATGCGTCCCTAAAACCTTATCAGTGACTAAGCTTTCTATGAACTGATTTGAACTATAATGAAGAAACAGTCTCTGTTATAGATTTAAGTTTAGAGCTCCACCTGAAAAAAGCCTTTAAAACAATTCTGTGTGCCCCTAAAACAAATGCACACAGAAACTTCCTCACTGACAATGCATGCGCACGTTTGATGAACTCTATTGTTAAGCCATGACACGATTTCCCAACGTCTAACACTTTCCTTTTCACAATCTCTCTTCAGCTGTCTATTACTGCATGTAACATCATGGATGGGCTTCTGTCTCTCCCCAAAAAAGGCCTCATCAAGGTCTGAGTCAATGTGAATCTGTGAGAAATTAAATTCCCCTAATTAGGCCAGCAGATTTGCCAGCTTTATCCCTCTGCCTCCCAAACCTTCCCTCGTCGAGACAAATCTCTAATTAATCGCCGTGTGCTGCAGTTGACTACACTTCAGAGGCTGGGCCTCAGTGAATGGTGGAGGAATTCTCAGGATTCTTCACTCTGAAGAAATTTAAGATTCTAAAAACAAAAAAAAAAAAAGAGAAAGGCTATTGCATGTGTGTATGCGTGCATAGTCTCTTGGGGGTTATTCAGTGTTTACTACAAAGAAAGGGCCGTAATTGAGGGTAACATGGTTCTGTGAATTGGAGTAAGATACATGTGTTATATAAACTCTGCGCTTTCCTGTCTGTACATTGCTGGCCGTGAGAAACACTTTTAGTATTGGTTTTGCCTACTTTTTTGCACAATATAAAAATGAAGATAAAAAAAATATATATTGCTCTCATTTACAGTAAATGTAAAATGAAGCAGCAGATTTATGGATTGAAAAGAGAAAGTTTGAGTTTTTCCTTCCATGCTGTGTGTTATTTAGCTTTTTTTGCACTGTAAGCTGCGACAAAGCGAGAGGAAATCCACCCTTACGTCCACAGTTTGAGGTCAGATCACAATCCAGTCCAAAATCCTGCACTGATTTCCACTGAGCTGTGTCAGCAGTTACTTTTCCTATGATTCATTTTGTTTGGAGTTTAGTTCCCTATAGTTTAGAAGATTTTGAAAACGCTAACACAGAGTTAGCAAACGTGGAGGTGGAATACATTTGAAATGAATGGCAAAATATACAGGCTTATCCCAGTACCCAACATCAGTTTAGTCAAACTAATGTTTTGTCTGGTCCACAGAAAGTGTTAGATCAACAATCAGGAAACAATACTTTTTTAAAGTATTTTTTTAACAATAATACACCAATACTTCCCGGGTAATGAATCTGCTCTCTACTTCACTTTTCCACTAATCCTATTTAATGTGAAGCATGGCTTGAATCACACCTGTTTTGGTTTGCACATTCATTTAAGCATTTTTTTTTTTTTCTGTGTTCCAATCGTCTACATTTGCTAACCACGGACTTGCACTCCACCTCCAGTCAGAGTCACTTGCTCTTTACCTCAGTACAGCTCCGGGTCCCGCTAAACCTCAGACAGAGAGTAATAGAGAATTCATCTCAGACTCTCAGCTGGTCTAAAGCAATCAGTGTGATGGGATTCCACTTGCTGCTGGCTTTACATATTCAATCTGTCTCCATCCTCTTTAGATAAACATGGCTTCCCGGGGTCCCCAGCTGCAACGGCAATGTGGTTTCACTGTAATGAGTCAAGGAAAGCCGACATAGGCTACGAGGGACCGTTTTCACTTCTGTGTGGGTCGAATCATACATAGGCGTAGTTGTCGGGGTGTGTGAGCTGTATGGGTGTCTTAATATGTGCATTCAAATGAATACCTGTGTACAAAATATGGAAAAATATGCCACTTTTTGGAGGTCCATTCATCTGTAAAAGAATATGCATTATTTCTGCAATTCAGTATGGTCATGCATATGGAGGATGCCTTCACAAACACACAGTCCGCCTGCAGTCGCCACATCTGGCAGAGCCAGTGCAATTCATGCGAGTGTGGGATGGTGGGTGGGAGGCGGGGCGGGGGAGACAAGAATGCATCTGCACAGTACTGCACACGCGGACCTGAAACCATGCAAACGCTTCGAAAATATGGAAATTGATTTTCCCAAGGCGGCATCTCGCTCGGCCTTTCAGCTGCTTGATCATTATGTTCCTGCAGCTAACTGCTCAGTCATGTGTATGTGTGTCATGCTGTTGCACATTGAAGCAGGGATCTAAGAAAAGTCCTCAAAGTGTGAGTATAAGCCGTCTCTGTACCCCTCTCTGAGTCCATGGGTTTGCTCGCTGTGCAGGCCCACTGGCAACACAGCAATAAGCAGCCAGTAACTTTGGACGCTTGCAAGATGTTCCAACGTGAACCCAAGCATATAGGGGTTAAATTATTTGTTTACTTAAATATAGAATCCATTTTCTCATTTTGTCTTAATATCTACAAACACGGGGCAGAATTTAATGAACATCGGCGTCTCCATGGTGATGTGCAAAGGAACCAAAAGGCCTTGTTGCCATGGGGTTTTAGTCGTATATTGAGTTAAAAGCTCTCTAAATACACCGTCAGTACACTCAGCCTTCTCCTGGGATATAACAGGGAGGATCTCACACGCACACACACTGATGTTATAAACAAATTATAAAACAAGGGCACGTCAGTCACCAGGTAAAAAATATATAATGTAGTTTTAGATTTCCAAATTTATCTATATGAGATTTGTTTCTGTCTGTCATCACTTTTTTTGGTCAATATTAAGTTGAATATCATTGTGAACGGCACAATGTGAGGGGATGTAAGCAACCTTTTTCTACCAAAATTAGTGCATAGATGCCGTTTTTTAATATGCACAGGTACATCCTCAAAAACAATTAAATCCTTTCCTGTTGCCTATAGTAGTTGTGTTTACCATCAGAGCTAATGGCTACATACATAGTCTGAGAACTAAAGTTATGTTCAGCAACAACTGCTACAAGTAAGACTTAGAGATAATTAGACTAGTTTATCACTTTAAACTAGCGTCCGCCTCACACGAGCGGGACAGATTGAGTTGCCAGCTGTCAGCTGCAGACCCGTAAAATCGTTCAATCTTTGTATCTGCAAATTCCTGCTGTCAGTTACAGAGCCTCTATGTTAGATTTTACACTCTGTAAACGTGTTAATAAAAGGACACAATGGCACCAATTACCAGGCTGGAATATGAGGAGGAAAACACTTGCTATCATGGGAAAGATATGTGTTGTGATGTATAACTGAGTGGGCGGTACACATAGATCCGGAAGGTGAGATAGTGACTGATGGAACTGTAAAGATAATAAGGCTCCTGTGTGGAGGCCTGGTGGCTGGCACCAAACTGGACCATGCAGCTTTGAGGTTACAAAGTCTAACCAAGAGGCGATGGAGAAATTACTTGATGGGTTTAAGACTTGCTATACCTGGGTTTTAGTTGAAGACATGGTATTTAATCAACTGGCTGTCTCATTCTTGAATCTACTTTATGTCATAGATTAAGAAATCCTTAAGAGGCTTTAAGGGTAGAGAGTTGCAGTCCCATCAAAAAGCAACAATGGCTTGATCACGGACACAAGGTATGTAAAGGTGAAGCACTGCAGAAGAAAAATGTACTGTATGTTATAACAGAAATTATGAATGTGTATGTTTGGCATACTGGCTTTGACAAGACCTTGAACGCTGGCAATGAGATGTTCTCTCATGGTAAAGAGCTTGTGTCTGAAAGACACTTGTGGCCATCGACCACCAATGAGGGGGCGCTCGAAAAATGTGCCCGTCCCTGGAAGAAAGAGGCCGGCTGGAGCAACTGGTATATGATGCTCAAGCTCTGATCCAGCTGAAGTGCCCTCTGTTTGACAATTTAAATTTAGAAATTTTTTCAAAAACTAAAGAAACTTTGAACTGTTAAGATAAGTCGAGTTTATTATTTGGTCGTTTCAAAGAAAATCTTTTGAATTTGGACGTAAAATGCATATTGATAGATGCCCAGTTCCAATGTGTATTAATCAATGTACATTTGGTTGATAGTTTAACCACTGATAAAATATCATGTTTGTCCTGTACTACCAACAGTCAATAGGTCAAAACATTTGTTCTCCTTTTTTCCATTGCTCACCACTTTGGATATGCTTTGCTTTTATGTCCTAGAGTCACTAGCTGTATTCCCACAGTCATTTAATCAAATAACAGACTTTTATCCAAAGCAACTTACAAATCAGGAACAACACTCCAACTTCAGTACAGTTAGAAAACCTGGTGTTTTTTTTCTTTAGCAATGTGTACTATATTTAATGGACAGAGTACAGGTACAACTGGTAAAGAGGTCCAAAATAAGAGTAAGTCTGGCTTGTTAAGATGGGTCGGGAGAGGAGGTGTTCTCAGAAGGCATGAATCTTTTAGACAGAGATGCACCTGCTCCCATAGTGGTGGCAGCTCATTCTACCATTTGGAAACTCAAATGAGAATAATTTGAACTGAAACTGCCTTGTGTGTAGGGATTATAAGACACTGTTCATGAGGCGAGAGCAGTGATTGAGAAGGAGCATAAGCCAATAAGTCTAAGCTTAGATAGCTGGTTGCAGACCCAGAATCCACATTGCTGGCAAGTATCAGTAACTCTGATATGATTCTGGTAACCATGGGTAGCTAGAGCAGTTAAGTGAGTGGTAGGTACAGCTTGGTACTGTCTGTGCCGATGTCCCCCTGTAGAGAGCTGATTTGATGTGAAGCACTTATTCCTGTTGAGGGATGCGTGCTCCAAATCATCACATTGGATGTGGATGTCTGTCCTTGCCATGACACCAGTGAAGAGTGTCTCAAACCAAGAGTGTGCCAGGTGCCTTTATGGCCTGCTGTCACAAACAGTGGAGCTGTTTTAGAGAAAAATGCCCCAAATCTGCAAGTCCTCCGATCCCTGTGGAGAGATACAGCCTCTTTCAGGTCACAGTTTTGGTTTTAGAACGAGCACCTTCCAATGTTTGGTTTACTCCGAATGTCAATTTTAAATACAACACAGGCGCTAATTCATAGTTCTCTACCTGCCAAACATCAGAGAGTTGACAGAAGAATACCTACTTGGCATAAAAGATGCATTTAGCAGCTACAAGTCTAATCCACTGACTCCTTAGGGCAGTGTTTCTCAATTCTGGTCCTCGGGACCCACTGCCCTGCATGTTGTCGATGCTTCCCTCCTCCAGCACACCTGATTCAAATGATCAACTGGTCTTTAAGCTCTGCAGTGGCCTGATAAGGAGCCATTCATTTGAATCAGGTGTGCTGGAGGAGGGAAACTCGAAAACATGCAGGGCAGTGGGTCCCGAGGACCAGAATTGAGAAACACTGCCTTAGGATGTCAATAGAGACCTACATTTTCATTGTAGTGCACATTTCCCTGTCTTAGTTCTCTATAAAGATGCAGATTATGTCTTAACACATCATGTCAACATTCAACATCTACATGCAAACTTGATGCAAGACACTGCAAGTTTCAGACCCATCCTGTACAATGTCTGGCACAGTCCTTTCACTTCTCTACCTCCCTCTTGCATACAGTTTAGAAGTTATAAACACCCGGTTGAGTTGAGAAGTTGCTAAGTTCATGGTTAGATATGACTATATAAATGGTTGGGGCTTACACATTTTACAATTCACGGGTCAAAGTTTCCCGTCAATTGACCTGGATACTGCTCTACAGAAATGTGACGCCGGACAAAACTCTGTTCAGCGGCCGTGATAAAGGAGCTGGGATTTCATGGGTACAGTAAATAAGCTCTGGAAACAGAATAGAGGGGACCTTAATTCAAAGGGTGACTGCAAAGTGTTCAAGTAGCATAGCAACACCAGTGAGCTTCCACTTCTATGTACTGGAGTGACTAGTGACTTATGAGAGGCAGGGGGGCAGCCAGATAAAGATGACAAGCAATCAGTAGGAGCGGAAACTCAACAGGGGAGACTTGTTGACAGCAGATGTGAAAGGGTCAGAAATAGACCTTTTTCATGGCAGATACTTTGACTTGGGACAAACTGATGGCTTAGTTACATTTCGTGTCCTAGTAAGCCCTGACGTTCTCTGATGTGTAGTGAAGCCATCATTGATGCACTTGTGCGATGGTGAAAAGTCTAAATGTTCTGCTGAGAAAACAGTCGACAAGAAGAGGTGGTGACAAATGCATAAATGATAGCCAAGGGGCATCCAGAGGGATATTAAAAAGAGGATGATGATTGATGTCATCGTCAGATAAACGGAAAGATTTTTACATTTGAAATTCTAAGTGTAAAATGTAGAAATGCTCTTTGTTTCTTTCTTTCCAAAAAATCACGTGCATTAGATTGAGTTTTCATAAACTACTGCTCATCCGTCCTCTTCTTATTCGTCTTTCAAATCTCATCATCAATTCTCCTTTACATGGTTTCACAGTATATTCATTTCTCAGATGCCTTTGTCCAAAGTCACTTCTGGCAAAAGCATCTTCTTCTTGTTTGCGATGTTTCCCAATAAGCCAAAGAAAACAGGACAAAGAAAAGATAAGCTGCTCATTTTTCTGACTCCAGATATCTTGATATTTTGTGTCCAAGTTCAATATTTGGTTTAAAAAAATTCATGAATATATATGAATGAATTAGTCTCTTTTTTTGTTACAGGGAGAGGTGGGGACAGTAGTTTCTCATTTTTTTTGTTTTTTTTCAGTCGATATTCTGTTTTCGTTGATGACTTCACGTAACGTCAAATATGAAGCAGGGAGCACATTTGTCAGGTTCAGGTTGTCGTTATGTTCTACTATTTAGAGCTCAGTATCATAGGGTCCTGAGACAGTGCATCGGAGTACTGTAGAATTACCCCGTTTACATCCCAGATTGTCAAATCCTGTTACTCTGTCAAAGTTGATATTTAATATGAAAATATAACATATAAAAAGGCCAACAAGAGGCAAACCGCTATATAACACTGAATAGATGAATCCTCTGCAAAGTCATGCGTTCGTTTGTAGACTGCAATTCAAAGTTTAGCTATTAGCCGTCATCGTTTTTGTTTTCTTTGGAGCCACAAGAGATAATTGGGCAAGAAGGTATTATTTATTTAAGAAGGACAACCAACACACAGATAAGAAAGGGGTTAATCCAGCTAATGAGACCATAATGACTTCTAGGAAAAATGCATTCAAATAGCACTGCACGGGAGGAGCTGAGATTTTTCAAATTGGAACCAGAGATGATCCGGAGCCAGCATCTAAAAGCCATAGGTTGTATTGTACTTTAAGGCAGTTCTGCATCGGCTTCACATCCGACCTCATCCATTATTAATTCAGTGGTGCAAACTGTAGCATGAATAGGTATCAAAGACCAGATGTGGATCTACTGTTGGAGGGAAGGTTTGCTTCATACGTGACTATCATTTTTTCTATTTGGTTCAGCCTTGGAGACTGAGATTTGACACCTGTGTGAGCATGTGACAACTGTTTTTTCCTGTTTCGCTTTCACCTGCTTCGGTTTTGGCAACAAAACAGTTTAGGTTTAGGCACCAACACTGCATCTGAAATAATCACGGATTGGCTTAAAATACACCAAAACACTGCAATGTGCTCATAGAACCGGAGGAAAAAAGGACTTTAGTAACGTAGAAACTGACTTCCTCCATGATGTGTTCACTTGGGAACAGAGCAAAATACAAAATACCTTCAACAAACCTGCATCAAACTGCTACAGTGGATATTTCACTACACAACAAATCACTTTCAAATCCCTTTGTTACCTAGAGCCTTGTTTCTGCCCTCAGTCGCCAAACACCACATGGACTTCTCTAAGTTGAAACAGAGATCCCATCTTCCAGCTGTAGGTGGAGCACTGGCTGTCTTCCAGATCAGAGGGAGGTGACACCCTCTGCCCTGGGCCACAGGCAGTAATTACTCCCACATTGAAAAAAAATAAAAAATTCAAGCGAGCACAGTGGAAGCTACTCCAAACTGGAGATTTAGCTTCTCTTTTCTCCCCTCACACTGTCTCCCTCAATTTCTCTCCTTTTTTTTTTTTGTTATCTAATACATCTACACACAAACATGCAAAAATAATAAACCATAACCACACAAGCTCCCTTAGCTGCACATGACCCAGTTGGTTCACATATACAAGCACAACAAGCTTGACAACAACAACAGCGCTGTTGGAAGTCCCGCAGGTTTCATGGAGCACTATGTTTTATGGAGAGTGTCTGTAATCTGTAAGATCAGTAAATGGGAGCAAGATGGACAATCCCTAAGCCACCCCCGACACAGAGTGGCTGGCTAGCAGGAGTCACAGCTGTTGATCCAAACACAACACACTTTGGGGATTTACTACGCGCAGGTGGCAATTTTGGCCTCTTTAAATACAGGAGATGTTTAACTTTCTGGATCAAGTTTTGAGCACATTCTTTTTTTAAGCAGCTCCCTACCCTCCCCACTTTTTTTCCATTTGCATTTCCAGCGGCTTAACAAACGAGGATGAGGAGTTGTTGTTGCAAGAATTGCCAGCCTGGGATAAAAAGTGTCAGCCTGAAATTAAAATTCAGTGTTGCTAGGCTTTGAAATAGAGGGCTCTCAGATATGCACACCAACATGATTAGATGTATTAATCGATGCTAGATGTACTGACACCTGATGGTGCGAAAAGGACACCTGTTTGGCTAAAACAGCTTCAGTTCTGTTAAAAATGGAACCAGACAGCCAATTGTCAGCTCTGATAGCGCTGTGCAAAAAAAAACAGCACGAGGAATAACCTGTGAAAAGGAAGCAAGCAACCTGGCCAAACCGTGAAGGTGTGCTCGGTGCACTTATAGCAGCAGTCATCACTTCTGTGGAGAAATAAAGGTAATTAGCAGAAGCAACGGAACCATAGGAACGCCCTTACATGTGCTATTTTTGCAAATGACTGCAAAGAATCAATTTTTATTCTCTACACTAGCACTGATAACGTGGAGGTGCGTCGCTTACTTAAAAAAATCCGGGTTACTAATTTTGAATTTTAGCCGAATGAATAAATAGGCAGCAGGTCTGTGGGCTGCCTGTGGCAGTAGCACGATGAGGACGTCAGTAACACCTACTTTACGACAAAAAAATCCAAATTACATTAACCCGGATTTTTTTAAGTAAGCGTCGCACCTCCACGTTATCAGTGCTAGTGTACAGTAATTAATAAATTATAAACAGCATAGTTTGTGCCTGTTTAAGCTTGCCCATAGGAAATCGTTTCATGGACGAATATCTCAAGAGAGCAGCCAGACGCCTCGCGAATATCTTCGGAACAGCTCCGAATGTTCAACAACAAGCAGGGGTGAGTAGAACATCATGTTATAATGTGAAATCAAGGGCCCAATGTCAAAAAACCGGTCTTATCCTTTAACTTGCAAGAAATCATGCACACTTCAGCGAAGTACAACACAGAAAAGTGCACATACAGTACACATATGAGCCTTCTTCCAGCAAAGCACCGACACCAACACTTGTGAGCATGTGAGGGAAGCCTCATGTAGGCGATACACAATACTCAAAGTGTGATATTTCACAGCTTTTGCATGTCGTCTCTCATGGCACTAAGTCACAAGGATTCCACCTGTGAGTCAGCAGTTAGGAAACTTCTTCCCAAAGGAAAATGTATCACTTGACTGCTTTTTTTTTAAATCTTTTTATTTTTTTTATTTTTCTTTTAAACTCCCAAAAAAATACACACTTAACATGCAGAGTGAAAACATACAGCAGAAATCAGATGCTTCAGAATCCTCAAGTTCCTTTAGAGACATAATTATCCAGATTATTTAGTGTGCATAGATTTATATTGATGTGAATCATTGATTCTAAAGGTTTGTTAAACTATGTTGGCGGGGTGGATGTGTGGTTTTGAAGGTGATGGAAAAGTTCTGTCCACCACATTAGTCTCATATCTCCCATAGGTGCTCAGTTGGCTTTAGTGCAAATGAATGCAAAGGCCATAGACCATCTTTTTCTCATCAAGATTACATTTTCACAGCAGGATAAACGTGCTTACGCTTTTTGACTTTGAGGGGTTCTCCTTCAATCTGCCCACCAAATTTAGCAGAGGATACCGGAGCATACATACATATAATGGAGACCATGGGTTCCACTACCTTTTACTTGAAGTCATTTAGTATGAAAGTACATTCTTTACTGATTAATTAAGGCATGTCATGAAATATTAGTTCACAGCACTATTTCCACAAATATTTTGTGGTATTTACTTTGATTTTGTGCTGTAATTTCAAATGTTACATTAGTCCTGGAGCAAAAAATAAAACAGTTCTTCCTGATCTTATCAGCCAGGCAGGGGAGACAAAAGGGGTGCAACAGGCTGACTCACCTGTTTAAGAGTTTCTGGAGCAAACCATCATAATAAGTAGGGAGGTAGGGATAAAAGACGAATGAATGCAGTATTTATTGGTATAGTTTTGTGGAAGATGTGTATCATAGAATTATTTATGGGAGTGTGTGTACATATTTCCTCTTCATTTTAAAAATTGTATGGCGTAGGGTTTCAGTCAATTCTTTGTGGTTATTACAAACTGCTCCCACTGCAGTGTGCTCTTCAAGCTAACTGTCCCCAGCAGTAAGCAAGAGAGGGCCATTCTCTCAGTTAGTTGCCATCTGCTTTGAAATCTACTTCAGTCTCATGCCTCGTTATCCAGAACATGAACCACCTGTCAGCTGAACTGGCAGCATAGTGCAGGATCCAATAATCCAATTTCTAGTTGTATGAACATTTAGAATTGTGTGTTGGCGGCTAAGAAACTTTAACGGATGTCACATTGCACTTTAATTCCCATATCCTCAAAATCTAATCATATAATTACATTTGACTGAATTTTGTGAGAATCTCCTTAAAAAATATGCCAAGTTGAAAGCATATTGATTTCAACTGGACTTGCTTTTGCATCTGATGGCACGGATGGCAAAAACTGCCATATAAAAATAAAAATAAAACAGTAGTGCACTGGTATGCTAAGAAAATTATATTGAGAACAAATGTAGTCGGTTTATCATTGTACCTAACTTCTTTTATAGGCTGCATCTGTATTAATTTACGTTTGTATGTCCAATTCTCTGTTTTTCATTGGGATTTTCCTTGTATATTTTCCCAAACTTAATTATTTGCCATCTCAAGGTTTCAAGATCCTGTAGCCTCATACCATTCCTGATTAAGAAACCATAATGCAGAGGGGCTGGCACAGCTGATTGGAATGCAGCTGTTAATCAGTGGCATCGGTTACACTTTAACTGTCAGATGTGAGGAAGAACCATTTGCAGGTCGTTCTTCTCATGATGGAAAGATGTTCAGCCTTCTAAACTTCTTTGTCACTTTTGACTTCAGTCTTAAATTGAGAAAAACCGGGTCAAAAACTCACCATCAAACAATGTTTTTCTTTTTCTTTTCTTAAACCAGGGAAAGGGCCATCTTTTCATATGCAGAATGTAGTTTTTAGGACAACCCCATTACACATTCATGAGAAACATTGTGTCTGACAATCGAATGTATTCCTTCCTGTCAAGTGTGTACGCATCTGCGGGTGAAAAGAGCAGACGAGATGGACTCAACATTCATGTTCCCCGTGTGGACAGTCCCATCTCTCATCCTTTTCACAGCCCTCCTCTCTCTCATCACATGAAGGACCCTCTTGTCTCTTCGGAGAACAAATGAGGCTGACCTTTGTTCGAAGCACATGAAATGCATCCGCTGTGGCGTTGCAGCTTTGAATTCTGTCTCATCTGTACACCAACATTTCCGTTTCTGAAGAGAAAGGTTGGCCGGTGGTCTCTTTCTGTCCGTTCATATTTTTTGTCACATTCTAGTAATCTCAGTGTTCTCCCTTTATTTCCACATGCTCTGCTCTCCACTCATTCCTTCCCTTTATTTCAATAGCTTACGAAAGGGGCCATTTTAGGATTCTTATAGTGTGTTTTTATAGGCAAATTAAACTGTAAAAAAAAATTGAAAAAGTTCACAGTGTCAATGAAAAACAAAGTTACTTTCTCCAACAGAAAACACTGACCCTGAGCAGCCTGAAAACCTTCATTTATGGTTGAGAATTTGCTTCCAGTACTTGTTTATGTCACCATGTAGTACATTCTGTTAACATCCACCAAGATGATAGTTTGGTACACCCTTAAACAAAAAAAATACACCATTTTTTATTAACATTGAAAAGATCAGACACCTTTTACAAAAACATTTCTACCTCATAAAAGATGCAATAACCCAACCCAGTCTCACATCAAAATGTGCAACAGTTTGACAGGAACACCTCATCTACCGTGTTCAGACAAGGTGTGAGTGCTTTAATTTCTATCACTATCACTTCGTTGTTCTGTATCAAACAGAAGGTGACGGGTGCTGTTGTAGTTGCAGTGTGTCCTTTCAAAATAAAAGCATATAAACGTATTCTGCTATATCCCAAAATAGCATTCCAAACCCAAATGATCATATTGTTGGCTTTTTAACTTCTTCCCCTGTGTTTATTTCTTGCTGTGCTCCACATTTTACTTTTACTTTTTTTTTTATGACCTGCTCTGCTTCTCCAAGTTCGCTTTGGCCTCTTTTGCTTTCAATTTGTGTCAACTGACAGATCAGGAAAAAGACAGGGTAACACAGCAGTGATAACAGTAATAACAGCGTTCACTGTCTGGGGTCGGCAGTTTGTGCATAAAGCTAACTATTTAAAATGTAAGAAAACCACAAAGCAGGATCAGGTGAGACAAGGGAGAGGGATTATGAGTATAAGAAAAAGGGGAGAATTAAAGGTGGGAGGAGAAAATGAGCAAAACCTGTTGAACTTTTACTAGAACTCCCAATACAGCCAGTCAAGTTGCATAAGAGTAATCGCAGTTTTCTTCCTTCCTCTTCTGACACGTCACCTAACCCTTTTTTTCAGCTAGGGGTCATCAGTTCTGATCGTAAAACACCACTTCCTCTGATTAAGTGTCCTTTGGCTGATTGCATGAAAGTAGATTTCGAATCATGCCATCTGAACAGCTTTCAGCCTCCTTATTGATAAAGTCCGATGAGAAGGAAAATCGCTGTAATTCCTGAAACTGAGTCAAGGAGCAGGGGGTCAAGGGGCTCAGTGGTCAAGGTCAAGAGGGAGCTGCCCTCTGGTTGGATGGGTTCTGCTGGTCTACAGCAGTCATGCCACAGATTCCCAATTGAACTTAGGTCTGAGCTTTAACTAGCCCATTCCAACACTTTTAAATGTTTCCCTTTGAACCACTCAAGTATTGTTTTACCCGAAGGCTGAGGGTCATTGTCCTGCTGGAAGGGGAACCTTGTCTCAGTGTCACATCTCTGGAAGGCTGAAACAGGTTTTCCTCAAGAGTTTCCTATTTTTAGTACCATAGATTATTCCTTCAGTTCAGACCAGTTTCCCGGTCACTGCTAATGAAACGCAACCCCACAGCACAATGCTGCCACTACCATGCTTTACTGAGGGGAACAATGTTCTTGGGGTCTTGAGAGGTGTTTGTGGGAGACATAGCATTCTTGTTGATGGCTAAAATGTTTGATCAGAGGACTTTCTTCAGTATGTTTGGGGAATTTTCTATATGCCGTGTGGCAAATCTTTTTGTAAGCAGTAGCTTTTTCTCTGGGCCCTCTACCCTAACGCCCAGCTCTGTGGAGTGCACAACTTTTAGTGGCCCTATAAACAGATATACTAGTCTCTGCTGTGGGGCTTTTCAGCTCCTTCAGTGTTACTTTTGGTCTCTTTTTTGCCTCTCTTATTAATTCCCTCCTTGCCATGTCAGTGAGTTTTGGTGGACAGCCCTCTTTAGGCAGGTTTGTTGCAATATCATATTCTTTCCATTTTGTGATGATGGATTTAAAGGACAAGACCGTTTTTTTGACATTGGGCCCTTGATTTCACATTATAACATGATGTTCTACTCACCCCTGCTTGTTGTTGGTCATTTGGAGCTGTTCTGAAGATATTCGAGAGGCGTCTGGCTGCTCCCTTGAGATATTCGGCCATGAAACGGTTTCCTATGGGCAACGTTATACAGGCACAAACTACGCTGTTTATAATTTTGAATTTTAGCCGAATGAATAAATAAGCAGCAGGTCTGTGGGCTGTCTGTGGTAGTAGCACGACGATGACGTCAGTAACACCCACTTTACGACAAAAATTCAACACAAATGAATTTGCCATGGGGGATGAATAATTGTGTAAGCCACTGTAATGCTGAGAGAGATTCAGGTTTGACTGTATTTACTTGTTCTGTTGTCACAACAATTTAGAGCCATCCAGCTGGTATATGGAAGCCTTATACTGTGTATATGTCACCAAATAACTCCCAGAGATCTGAATATTCATCGCTCGTTGATCAGTTTTGAGCTCATGGCGTGGCCCAGACATTTTTCAAAAATCAGTTTAATTAAAGTCAGAGAAAAGCAGAAATAAATCTGCATTTTTACTTTGTCACAACACAGTGTTATTAACCACATCTCTGATCTAAACAACCACCAAGTATATGAAAATAGGTTTCCGAATCATATGAAAATGAGCAGTGTTATCTACTTAAAAATGCGGAGGGTGGGTCCACTGAGGACTCTGACTGACGGATCACAGGTGAGTGCATCGTTGTATCCAATAATCTCAGCTGCGTTACAGCTTGTAAAATGTCCAGGTGAAAAATGACTCTAGTGATCCTAAACTCGTTATCAGCAGGGTTCTGCACAAAATCAATCCACCGAGCATCCACTGAACATAGTTCCTAGCGACGAAGATGCATTTCCAGGACAAAGCCAGAGCGGCTTGCAAGCAGTTTGTCAGAAAAATTTAGATGGCATGGTTACCTTATCCTAAGCTAATGCAATTGTAGTCGTCCTTTTGACAATATTACCCTATTAGGAGCAAGGTTGGCTTTTTGCTTTCCTTAAATACATCTGGAATCATTCAAAAGTCCTGATTTCAACCTCAACAGAACAGAAAATCTACGTAACCTGTACCTCTAAAGGAAAATATGGCCCTTGGTTATTCAACATGTTTTAAACAACTACTGTTCAACACATAACATGTTTCCAAGCTCTATCTCTGAATTTGCTATCTGTCTTTAAAGGACTTGAGCTTTTTGGTGTTCACATCTTTGGGGGTTAATCTGGCCATGATCCCAAGATTTAAAAAAAAAAAAAAAAAAAATCACTTTATTTGTCTCACTGGGACCATGAGAGTGGTAACCCACTGTGCTGCTGCCTTTCATTTTAACACACAAGGCACACTCCATTGGTATAAATCTTTCCTCTGACCTAAGGAGAGCAATGACACTCGAGCTTAGCCAACGTGAGAGTGAAAGACAACGAGAGACGGGGATAACAAAAGTACATTGCGACTTGTTGTTACTCCGTGCACACACAGGAGCTGTCTCCTTCATCCTTAAGAATATCTTGAGCTGATCTTTAAGTCCACAGGTGTGATGATGCTCTTTATGCCAGACAGCTGTGTATGCCTCTGCCCGTCTCGACTTCTGCACATGGAGCCACCGCCTGCAGGATGTTTCAGCGCCCTCCTCACAGCCGATCCTGAGATTTGTCACAGCCATTATAAGCCCATGAAAGGAGAAAGCATGCTGGGAAACAACTAAATCAAGGTTTGTATCGAAAGCTTCTGGATTCTATATGTCCTTCATGAGCACTGCAAGAATGACATTTCCAATGTATCTAAGAAGGATATGAGCCAAGAAGTAGGATGTGATGTACATAAAAATTGCAATTTCCTTTTTCACAGACTTGTTTTGGACACTTGTCTTTGGGTGTTTTTATTCATTTGAGTGGCACAAGAAGCTTTTAACAGAACTAAGTTTACTTGTCCAGCCAACAGTGAGCAACATTAGCTTTATGGGACACTTTACTGTTAGTGTCCACCTAATAAATGTCCCCCATTCCTCCTCTTTTTACCTCTGTATTGGCTTCTCAACTCCTGTGGGAAATGTCTGGCTCATTAGTAGTTAAACGCTCCTTTTTGCTCACCTGCTAGTTAGCTGGCTAAATGTGGCACGTTGGCTTTTTGGTGGGAAGAGAAACACTGTGTTTGGAGGCTTTGGATGAAAATAACTACCTTCGGTATTTAGAAAAAAACAAAAAACAGGCTTATTATGGCTGTAAGAACACTAGCTATCCCAAACATCTGTGGAGAATCACAAAGGAGTTTGTCCTCCTCCGTGGACCACTTTTTTTCATTTTTTCCTGCATCTTCCATTTTGATAGCGTGAGTCAGCATTTTTGCAAACAGCAGTTGTGGTTCATGAAAGCTGTTTTCAACATTGCCTGATGGTCTTTGCTGGTGAAAACTAAATATAAACACTGGCTTGCAATTTTAAAACCCTGAACAGATTGAGGTTGACAGATGATGGTGCTAATTGTTAATATAGTTGCTTCCACATCCATTTTGAAGCTCTTTTTCCCCCCTTTTCTTTTTTTTTGGGGGGGGGGGGTGTTGTCATCCAGTATGCTACACTGGCGATATTGTAAAAATGCGGTCGTCAAAATGTAAATAACTATTCTAATTCTGATCAAGTTTGCTTGCACTCCCTGTGCCCCAATGTTTGTTTTTATTGGCACACTGGCCTCCAAGCAAAGTTAAGATATTAATTTTAGTTTTTTTTTTTATTCATTCTGACTTACTCTCTGAAGTTCCACCCAGATTGTACCCCACTTCTCTACCAATGCGAGCAGTGAAGGCCAACTTCTGCAACCCTGAACAGGTTTAGGTAGGTGTAGAAAATGGAAAAGTGGATGAAAAAGTCCTTTGATTTTATAAAAAAAAAAATTTTTAAACTTACTTAAATGTTGTTTCATCTCTTCTCTTAGTTTTCACTGAACTGTTGGGTAAGTTGTTGCAGGTAGACAGCAGTAGAAACCTGATTGAGACCAGAGACAGCTGTCAGAAGAACAGTGGAGTAGGCATACCGAGTAGCAGTACAGAAAGCAAAGCTTCCCACTATCGAAAATTATATCGAAAATCCCATCCCAATCAAACATCTTTACATTTTGCAGTTTTTTTTAGAGAGCCATGCATCAACACAGAAGGAAGTCTTTATAATCCGTCTTTATAATCCTGGGAAAACTCTGGAAATTAGTGCAACTGAGACAAATTGAAATGTCCCTCACTGGATAGGTTTCCAGGCTCCTCCAAAGTACTGCTATGATTTTTAGGATTCTGTTGTTACCTCACACGTGCTTTCAGCTTGTGGCGTGGCGAGGTTTTCTGATCAAAAGGGTGCCTCATGCTATTGTGAATCTCTGTGACATATGACAGGCTGGAAGAGCGCACTTCAGGAAATTGTTTGCATTGTGAAGGGGGAGAAACAAAGTCAAATCAGAGGACAGGAACAAAGAAAAATGTTGGTTTTCTTCAGCAGGCGCTAAATCACAGGCAGGAACTTTAACTATGAGAGTTAGGAAACTAGAACAGTCTCTTCTGTTTGTTTACCCATCTTGAAATCAACACACCGTGTCGCATTTGCTCTGTTGTTTTTATCAGGCCTCAATAGAATCAGCATATCTGTTATCTAATTAACGTGATGTTAACGTGCTATATGTTGTCTTCATGATGAAAAAAGTTTAGAAACAGCTCGGGGATAAAGCGCATGGTTTATTTTGCAAATTAATTAGCATAATCCATTACAGCTTAATTTGGGATTTCATTCAGATAAGACACCATAGAATTGCACCTGATGTGTAGAGCCCGAGGTGATCCATTTTCTTGCTCCATCCCCCCTACGCCCTGCAACTGTTGGCTTGTGAACTTCCTTTTATGTAACAGACAGGAGTTGGTGCTCAATATGGAATAAACTGAAAAGGATGAAAGGGTAAAAAAAAAAGAGAGAGAAAGAGGAAGAAAAAAAACCCCAGAAACAATCAATTTGACAGCCCAGAGTTTTAAGATTCAATGACAGACGGCAGCAGGACAGCCGAGAGGAAAATCCTCAGAGGAGCTGGTTCTTTCTGTTGCTCTTGCCTCGTCGCTGAATAGGTAATAAACAGAGGCAGCCGGTGAAAGGCTGAGTAAATACAATGTGCCAAGCAGGCTGAGTCTCAGAGGCAACAAGATGTGGAGGGAGAGAGGATGGGGAGGGGATTGGAGGACAGTGTGAGAGATGGGCACAGAGGGGAAGCAGAGTGGGATGGATGAAGGTAGTCCAAGGGAGTGAGAGGCTGGTGGGAAGCGCGATGAAAGAGGCAACCTGTTTGAAAAGATGAGAAATGGAGGAAAGGGCACAAAACGGAAAGACTGGGATAAAGGAAAGGTAAAAGAAGGGAAGGAGGGCTGAAAGGATCATATTGGAGAAGAAATGGCAGAAAGAAAAGCAGAGAGAAAACGATAAGGTGTTGTCTGTATTCCCCATCTGCAGGTAATAGAGAAAACCTTCAGTTCAAACTCTGCCTGTCGGAGCAAAGCGTAGTAAAAAAAACAAACTAAAAAAAAACTGTAATGCTGATACAGGACTGGTTTTCAGATAAACAATCAATACCTGAAAAATGAAGGACAAAAACAGCCATGAGACCTGAAACAAAGTCCAAAATGCTATTTAATCGAGGAGGGTGACGCACACAAGTTTGAGCACCACTACGCATAATTGAAAATGAACTCATCTTCAAAAGGCGTCAAAATTAGGGGTTTTGTTTGTTTGTTTTCCTTTTGCAGTGTGTGTTGTGTATTTTCGTGTGTTTTCAAGTTGACAGTTTTCCCCATTCACGAAATGTAATGAAAAAGAGCTGGTGCAATCTATGAGAGGTCCGTGGCTGGAAGAGCATGAAAGCCTCACCAGAGAACTGCTCACAGCATCGGCAACTTAAGTGTATCAAAACCCTCATTTGACTCCAAAAATCCTTCAGGAATTTGAAGCAGACTCTGGAGTGGTGGTCCAAAAAAAAGAAAGAAAGAAAGACAGAAATGGGAGAGACCCGAAAAGATGATGATATCTACAACAGGATTGTGTTCCTGAATCTCCCGTTTACCTCCACGTAAAGGCTTTGTTGTCCTTAAAGTCCCAACAGTCTTAACATGAAGGAAATCATTTTCAAAAAAGCAGTGCACGGGACAACATCTGGAAACATCTGACAGAACAACATGTCTTATAAAGGAAGAATGTACAAAAAAAAAAAATCCCCAAATCAAGAAATGAAAGACTGACACTTAGCAAAGGAATTTCTTTACTCAGCCTTTAGGTGCAAATGTTTTTTCTTCCTTTTCTTGGGAGGAAACTGTAAATGTTGGAAAGGACTCATCTTTAACTTTATGCCTTTTGGATAACAGCTCATCTTTGTGGGCCTCAGCCGTAGCTATTGACAGACACTTGTGCTTGGCACTGTAAAGGCTGCTGCATCGATACAGGCAAAAGGATTTGTTCCAGTTTTGATACAGTGCGGGTTGCTTTGCAACCCTAAAGCACAAAGAAGGCCGGGGTAATAAATCTCGATAGTGGAAGAGGTGATAAAGTCTAATCATGACAAATGACTCATGCTTAATCATATCAGCGAACTTCCCTATTAAACATTGAACAAAGTTTCTGTTATTGCTCAGAATTCATTTCGGTTTATACCCCACATACTGCAACCCAAACTAGTTTTTATCAGCAAACTGGGGTACTGAAAACTTTCCTCTGGGTAAAATGGCTCAGCAAAGTGGTAAAGGCTAAAGCTATAGTAATTACTGACACAAGCAGTTCAGATGAATGTAGCAGCTTAGCAAAGCTGACTCCAGCCTCCGAGGAGCATCTGCTGTTGTTGCCCTTCTTGCGAGCTTGAGTACCAAGCAAATGCTAATCTCAGTTTCCATTTGGAAGCTCCTTAGTGAAGGGCCTGCTGTCTACAGGGTGCCTGAGACGTCCGCCTGTTTCTTATCATTATAATAAACATGCGTTCTGATGCCGAGTCGGTTTTGTGTGTTGGAAAGATAGGAGTATTGCTTATACAGTGACCTTGTTTAAACCAGGGTCCTCGTCTCCTTGATGCTGTTCACACAAAGGTAGGAGCTTGGTAAATGCAGACAGTCCTGTTAGTATTTTCAAGGAGAGGCAGAGAAGTGGACAGGGATGAGGAGGTGAAACACGGTACATTTATTCACTGACAGAGGACGCTGTCAGATGCATGGTCGTGGCTCAAGAGGAAGACAAATGGGAGGTTTTTGCCCCGCCGACAAACCTCTTTATTCTTGTTCTTTGAACGCCTGGATTGAAAACAATGGTTAAAAGGTCAAATGTTCCAAATCAAAACTGAAAAACTTTCATTTTCAGTCCTCCTTGTCAATCCAAGCCTTTTTTTTTTTCCCAGAAGATGCTCATTTACTCCGACACAGATCTTTAAAATGTAAGAGCACATTCAGTCTATGGGATGTACAGTGCGTGAGATTGTTTTACTGTCATTAAAAATCCAAAAGTTCTTTCTTTAGTAGTTTGATAAGGACATCTCTTAAATTACAGTGCAGCTTAAGGATACATTGGCTATTCTCATCACTGAATTACTTTGTTGGATCAGGCTGCTCAAACTCCAGCCTTTCGGCACAGAGAATCCATTGTTTTTCCTCACAAAACAAGCTTAACAGATTTAGCCGTCCTGACTGGAGGCACTTTGTGCAGGGTGAGAAATAGGACTTTTAAACGATGCCTGGATGATGCTTACCTGGATGTTTGATGGAGTTAGCAGATAGCTGTTCATTTCCTGCAGCTGCTTTAGGAGTATGTGTATGTGTCCATCAGCTTAAGGCTGCCAGCACAGCTGTATGGGACACTGAGAAACTGATGGAGTAATGAGATACAGCCCAATAGAAACGGGAACAGTGCACTTTAAGTCTTCTTTTCTTATCTTATAGCTTGTCCTTCATGTCTGTCTTTATCATTCGTCCCTCTCCTGCTGCGGAACAACATAGTTTAACTTTGCTATTCAAGGCTTTTTGTGACTAACAACCTACCAGATGATCCTTGGGCATTTAGGTTTTGTTTTGTGGCCCGTTTAATGCTCCAGTATTAAACAACCACCTCTGTTTTGTTTTTGTTTTTTTGTTAAACTCCGATATGTGATGGCAAACTTTACAGTACCGTCTAGGAAAGCAACATTCACAATCCTGAGCTAATATGCTAATGTTGCTAACTCAGCAGCACGCCAGCTCAGATCTCCACTGGTTTTTCCTCATAACTCACATTCATTTCTCTCTGGATGATATTTCTCCAGGTGGCAGTTTGCTCGGCGCTTGTGCATTTACATTTTCAATCTCCTCAACCTTAAACTCTTGTGTGGATCAAATATCTTTTTGTTAAACTTCTTCCAGCTTTGCTGCTTTTAATTATGTCACGTCAGGGGGATTTTGTTTTGTGTTGAAACTGAAACAGCTTAAAAGGTTGCTGTGGGGCAAGTAAGTAGATATTTTGTCGAAAAACAGGTTCTTCCCACTTGTTCCTACACTTTAAGTCACCTATTGACAGCTTGCTAACCTACAGGTTGCACTTTAAAGTGAGAGCATATTATCATTTCTACTTAAAAATGCATGCACCCCCAAAAGAAAAAGCAATAGAAAGGTTACAGAAGATGTCGTGTCTCAGCACTTTGTGTTCTTGGCTTAAATGCAGTCAGTTGTGTGAATATGTGTGTAATGTTTGCCAAGAGCAGCCATCCGCATCCTTAATGGGCTCGTTCCCAATTTTCTGGTCGACGCACGACAAGCATTTTGTGTATGCTTGTTCTTTTTTTTTTTTTTTTTTTTAAACTCTCTCCACTGACAGAGACGAGCAAAACAAATTGAGGAACTGCCTATCCAAAACTGGCTAAGTGTTTTGTTTTTGTTTTTTTATAAAAAAAAACTACTTAACTACAACTACTTACTGAAGCAATGAGAAATAATTATTCAGCTAGCAAAACAGATGCTCCAAAAATAAAATTCACTAGACTACAAATGATCTGTTTATGCATGAAGCACATATGCGGAACATAATGTGCCTGATGCACACGTACGCTCAGTCTATATTTCCATGATATCATGCTCACCAACTTGGTGTGAACGTACACATGAATGAATACATAAACGTGCTCTGACAAGCATTCCCACACAAAGCTCATCGTTGCAGCAGAGTCATGTAATGGCCTTTTGCCTTTATCCATTCATGGAAGCAACAAGGTTAGGAAAGACAACACTGAAACGGAGGCATCGCTACTGTAAGTGCACTACACATCAACACTTTATTGCTCACACCCTCTTCGCTGTGATACTGATAGTGCAGATAAGGCCTAAACAGAAAAGAGCCTGAACAGGCTGTATGGAAAACAGTCTGGCTGCGAGTTTTTCCTCACTTCCTTTGCTCGTCTAGTTACCGGCCGCAGGTACAGTCAGAGAAAATTCACCTAGCGGCTTGAGGTTTATAATTACATCATAAAATACTACGAATCCAGTAGGAACTTCTGTGGAAAGCTCTCGCCTCTTTTTTTTTCCCCTTCTTTATTTGAATAAAGAGCTTGTATTTTAGGTCTCAAGAGTACCCCCGATTCTTTTTTTTAAACAATGTGTCCAATTAAAGAAATTCCTGAAGGGCAGCAGTGCTCAAGCTTGGAAAGTGTGCTGTGAAGCTGTACAGAGAACAGAGTTGAGAACCAAGAAGGCAAGTATTACAGATGTGTTAAAGTCCGTCCATTTTCTATATGCGATTAGTCCAGTTCTGGGTTGTGGAGGGGCTGGAGCCTATCCCATCTGCCAGTTGCAAACACGGAAATGCTACCAAAAGAACGTGCCAATAGTAATGCCTCGTGGGCCACCAAAAATGACTGAAGCTAAAGGGTAAGCCGAAAAGGGAAAAAAAAACAAAAAAAACAACTTGCTTTAGCTTATTGTGTTACACCACTGGAGAGCAATCAATTTCAGTCATTTCACAAGTGAAAAGGGTTTTTTCTGTCCCTTTTCTTTACGCCCGGTCACAGCACAGGAGGCGTAACAGGTCCATTTTCCACATGTACAAAAATTTGAAGTGTCACAATCAATGGCTGCTGATGGAAATCGTTAACCCCCAAATCGCAAAAACATGTAAGCTGCACGCAGACTTCTTCAACTGTCTCAGCATGTTTCCTACCATCTGGACCTAACCGTGGACTCTTAACTCACTCCGTTTTTTGGGTGCGAGCACGGTGGAAAAGCAAGAAATCCAGGTTGAGATGAGGAAGTACTGAAGGGGCAATGACTGTGGGAAATCATCATTGTGGCACCGGACGCAAACTGGAGATCATGCGTATGGAGGCCAATACATTAACACCTTCAACAATCCCCTCCCTTCTTCTTCTAAACATCTGTTACCACATAAAGAGCAGAGAAATAGAAAGGCATAATGTACGAATACACGCAGAGATAAAGTCAAATCAAAACTCATCCTGCACCTGTGTGGTAATGAGTATGGAAAACATTTTTGAGACTAAATTGTGAAACTGCAATGTTTTGTGCTGCAGATAAACATTCATACACTGTTGTGCGATCTGGGGTCCGTTTCACAAAGCAGGTTCAACCAACTCTGAGTCTATTCCTGATCTCTGAGTTGATCTACTCTGAGATAGAAAACTCTGAGTTTTCGGTTCCAGAAACGCTGATTTGAGTGAGGTTAATCAACTCTGAGTAGGTTCACCTTGAGTTTAGCGCGTGCACCACAACTTTAAAAAGCCAGCATCAATGGAGCCCCGATTCGACGAGTCACCATGGCAACGGGGAAGAGGAGGGGCTACGTTTTTCACCAACCTCGAATTGGAAATCTTAATGCGCTCATACGGCGAGTTTCAACACGTTTTTAGAAATAAGTGCAACACCGTTGCAGCAGCAAAAGTGTAAGTTTAAATGTCGTCCTTTGCAATCACAATAATGTTACAGGGCAAAACTGCTTGAATGGTAGCACATTCATTTAGTTCATTTAGGTGCAATCCCGCGGGCGAGAAGCGCACTTAGCAGCAGTTTAAGATGAAATATAAAAACATTGTTCAAACAGGTGAGACCTCGGCATGGAGGCTCATTTTGATCATGTTTTACACTGTAAATATTAAGTGGCTATTTGACTGTGCAGTTGTTTTATCCCCAACATAATGCTGTTTTCATACACATAAATGTCTTCTCATCTATATCATGTTCTGTTAAATACTTATGCCTATTTAAACTAACACAGACTTCTACTGAGCCAACAGAAAGAAGGCAGGCAGATGCCCGTAAAACGGGTGGTGCCCAGCACCACCACCTCTAACGGGAGGCCAGTGGCTGAGGGAATCCACCCCCAAGACACGAGTGCCTTTATAAAATATAATAGGCCTATATGTCTTTTTTAAGCCTATTCATACAAATATTTATTTGTCTTTTATGTCTTTTTTTTTCTTTTGTCCCAACACATTCTGATGGCGCCGCTCAAAAAGATAATTGTCTGTAAATGCAAAAATCTATGCGCGGTCTGATAACCATCTCCGACGAATATTTATTTCTCTGCGCAATAATGCTGCACCTTCATCCACGGGATCGTTGATAAACGGACATGCCATGTTCGTGGAAAAAGTCGCCTCTTACTGTAAATTATACATTTTATATATTATAAATCGACTTCTAGAACTAGAAGAACTACCTGCTACGCCAAAACTCGCTCTGCTGACTGAATGAATGAGGAAATCAAATAGCGTGTGTGGCTGAAAGAGGGCGGAGACAGAGAGAAACTCGAGGTTTCTTGAATAAAACCTGGTCCCGACCAGGTTAGGTTCAGAGAGTCTGTTACTCCGGTAACTGACCGAGAGGTTAAGTTACCTCTCTTTGTGAAACAGGCAAGAGTTACCCCTCTTTCTCGGGGTTGAGTTACCTCCCTTTGTGAAACGGAAAACTCAGGGTTTCCCTCATTTCAGGGTTAACCAACTCAGAGTTTTCACTAAACCTGCTTCGTGAAACGGACCTCTGGTCCTTCCTTGGCCGTGTTTTGCGGTGCTTTTGTATTTGCTGCGCATGGATTTCCAAGTCGTTTTTTTTTTTTTCTCTGTTTTTCATCGTGGCCACAGTTGGATACCAGTGTATTTGTATTTGCATTTCTTTTCTTAAAACTAGTTTTTTTTTTTACATATGTTCCCCCTTTTGTTGTGCACAGTCCAAGGCCCTGAATCTGTACTAAGGGGCCCGGTGGCTAGGATATCGCTGTTCTGCTTTCCGCTCGCTTGACATTTTTGTTGCTTTTGATGTGTGGCCTCTTCAACATTCATGTGCATTGCTAAAGCAAAATCTCTTGAGTCTCTGACAGTTGGAGCTATAAACAATGAGTGAATAAAGAAATGAAGAGGGGGCTACTAATCCGTGCTTAAGGCTACATAAGCTGCCACCAGCAAAACTTATCTAAAGCCCTAAACCTTGGTGGTTGACCCTGTGCACAGCCAGTGTTCTGTACATATCACATACAGTCATTTGTGTCATACCCATTAATGGCCTCAGAGACAAATGTTTTTGAAAAGGCTACTTGTTTATTGTTATGATGGCATTACTACAACGTTATTTCCCAGATGTACAGATTATACAGTAATGTGATCCTTTAGGCTGATTTTATAATAAGGCATAACTACACCAAAAAAAATAATCACCACTTCCAACAACTCATCGTATCACTAAAAAGGATGATTAAAAAAATAATAATAATAATTCATGTTTAAGTTTCATGTTGTGAACAGGATGCAACAGCAGTCCTTTTGTCAAAAATTTGAAAAATTTCTAGGTCGCCTAGTTCGGTCAGATCCCAACAGCATTTGGTGAACAGAGTTGACCTCCTTGATTCCCTCCAACAGAAAAACACCTGGTTTGAACAGTCGTCGACTTCTTCCCACATGCTCGAGCGTCTGCAGCCCTTTCAATGCACCCTAACGAGCAGCTTTTCTTCAAGTGTGTAGTAATTTTTAGAACATTCGTTTGCAACTTAATGTTGCATTAAATCATGCTAAGACACATAAGCTGAACAATCATTAAACACTGAATTCTGCCGGTCCACCTTTGAAGATTCATGTGATGCAAACAACCAATATAAATCTTAACAAATCTACTGTCCTGGCACTGGTTTTGGAATTACCCCTTATTCCGTCTCAAATGCGAGTAGAAATGATGGGAAATTGATGTGAAATAACAGGATACATCAATCTATTTTCTAAACCTGCTTAATCCAATTCAAGGTTGTGGGATAATGGGATATGTGACAAGATATTCTGAGAAAACAAGGTCAACTTTGGCCTTTCTCATAAGGGACTGTTAGGTTAATAGGAAATAAGAGACTTCCATGTCTTTGCATGTAGTCAAAGTTTTTATTTTCAATAGATTCAGAAATATTAGCAAATTATGGCTTTTCTGCTACTGCTTTAGGCAATTGTTTGTACCGCAGTCAACAGCTATGGGAAAAACCAATGTTCCTTTAAAAAAAAAATGCAAGTGGATCTCTACTGACAAAGAGGATTAAATGTTCAATGTTCTAATGTCGCTTCGGTTACACTAAGCAACAGACAAACAGACAAACAAAAAAAAGAGTAATAGCCAGTCACTGTTTCACATGAATAAATTCTGAGTGTGTATGTTTTTGGTCTTAGACAGCTACAAGACAACATCCTTCAAAGGGGACAAATGCATTGATACCAAGGAGTTCTGTTACTACTGCAGGAACTCCGTTTCAGCAAATCACTGCTAAAGGGGGGATGGGGGAGAGGATGTAGCAAAAAGCAAACAGATTTTTTTTTTTTAAGTCATACAGAGCTAATTTCCAGCGTCCGTAATGATATTGTGTAATTATGTCATTATTCCTCCCCTCGCCACAGGAAGGCCTAATTTGTGACAGAAAGGATGAAATTATCGTCAGTTCTGCCCTCATGATGTTTAGGTTTCCCATTACATGGGAGGAAACCACTGGAGCCATGTGACGATAAATCATTGGCTGAGATGCCGTTTCTATTCCGTCGTTTTAGTCTGAGCTCCAACCAAAACTCCAGAAATGTACAAACCGTGGCTGAAACCTTACCTGCCTCTGTTCCGTTTTTCAGAAATGTCGACATTTTGCCTTCATTTCTGATGCACACATCAGCGGCGAGCGCGAGTTCGATCCCTTTTACTGACAAACGGCGATTTAAGTTGTACCAACTCAGTTATAATTCGAGCCATCATGAGGCCATTGCTATATTTTTCTAAGATCCAACGAAAGTATCAACAATGGAAGAGGGAGTCAAACCACCTCCACAGCCTAATCATGTTTGCACTGTCTCTTTGACATTCTTGCATTGTCAGTGGAGTTTTAACCTTCTCTTTTAATCAGGTGAATCGCTGACAGTTGCTTCCTCTGTGGTCATGTTAAGGTATGTTACACTTTCTGCACGTTACTTATAAAAGCTATACTGGTAGCATAGCAGAAGTAGTAAAAAGGAATGTGTGCTGCATGGTGGTCCAGTGATTGTGAATCATTGCTGTAATGGCACCAGACCGCTGACACAATAGCTGAAATACAGTGTTCATTCTTCCAAGGGAAGTCTTTTATTTCCCCCGCTGCTCACCTCTCTGCACACCCTTACCTCCCTACCCAGAGCACGAAAGCTGCAACAAAACACTGTAGGCACTGTGACCGTGATACACTTTCACTACAAAACTGGGAAAAGTAAAATGAAAAAAAATATTTTAAAAAAGTCCCCATTATCTCAGTGTGCTTGAGATGAGGGAGAGCAGTCAAGGCTTGTCCATGTGCAGTTTGCAGAGAGTCTTTTAGTCTCTCAGTGAGGTAAGAGGGGCTGTATGTTTGGGCCCGTCAACAGGACGCCACAGGGGGAGTCATTTATCCCTTATATAGCCAGCCAACGCACAGAAACGTTTAGACACTCTCCAAGGCAGGCCCACAGTATGAACACATTCATCTCCATCCTTCAACTGCGGCTTTTTGTCTGGGTCGCCCCTCAGGTCCGTTTAACGCCACAAATGTCCTCACATTATGTGAGCCGGCTCGTCACAGTCCAGTGGCACCAGAACACCTGGTGCTGTCCTCACTTTCAGTTCAAGGGCTCAAAGGTCCCCACTCTGGGGCTCGGGTCTGGCTTCCTGGGTACGGCTGCGGCCCAGTCTGGGGAATCGGGATGAAGTTCTGGATCGGGGCGTCTTGGCTCCACCGTCGTTGGCCTGCGGTGTGTCTCTACATGGGGGGTGGGGGGCAGGAAGGAGGAGAGGTAAAATGAGAGATAGTCAGTCGTCCCTTGAAGAAAAGCAGACTTCTTCTTTCAAAGGATCAGATTTTGACTGAACTGACAGCCGTCACTGAAGCCGTCACTAGCTTGCTAATTGCACTGTTGTTAACCTCTTGAGTTTGCATCCATCTAAACTTTAGTTCAATTGTGGATACGTTTAAAAATGAGAAACCTGCACAATCGGTCTGGGCTCTGATGATATTAGGAATAGGATTCAGAAATAATAATAATGCACTGCTTGTTATACAGAGCAGTACCGAACGACTTACACTCACCGACCCGATAGTATCCAGGACAGACTTTCTTCCCAACGTGACAATTGAGTATGCACATTTACATTTGCACCAAAAAAAAGATATCTAGCCTAAATATATATATTTGTGTTAACCAGACCAATACCAGATGTTTATGATACATGTAGACAGGTTAGTTCGACCAAAATCTTATAAAACTGAAGCTCTTTAAGCTGAACTAACACCCAAATAATGCCTTTAAGGTCAAATTACTCCCGCATGTATACACTCAACAAGACTTAAATGGGTCTAGGTGCTCCACACACGCTCCAACGCTACCATGCAATACACAGAGGAAAAAGCCGGTTACAGCAAAGAACAACCAGAGAGGATAGCTTGCATCTTTTTAGTAAAAAGGCTAAAGCAACGGTTTATTTTGATGCAGTCAAATTCTCAATAAAGCCTCTCTCATTCACCTATTTTCTTTCTTTTTTTTTCCCAAGACACATAGAGACTGACATTGACTCATTAAGAAAACCTGGCGACTCAGTCATTTAAAGCATTTCCAGACTATATAAAATCCTGACTTTATAATGGCAGAATGTCTTGAATGCTTACTCACACACTCCGAAGCGTCATAGCAACGGACATACCTCCCATACATGTACTGGGACAAGGACAGAGATCCAATTAAAAGACTCAACTGCTCACGTAACCAAACTGAGCGCTGGTCAAGACAAGTCCTCTGTGGTATTCTGAAAGCACACAGTGGTTTGTAGCTGGCCTTGTCAGGGACAAGCCCCCCCCTCCATTAATTAAAAACATTGAATGCAGAGCCTTCGTCGGGCCTATGATGTCTTGTTATAGTTAAGCTATAATAGGACTATCACAAAGGAAGAACTTATCAGGCTTTTTGAAAATCAGGAAGCTTTTTCTGCTTCAACAAAACTTTCAAAAAGGTACACTGGAAAAAATGGAAGTCTTACCAAGTATATTTGTCTCATTTCTAGTCAACATATCTCATTACACTTAATTTAAGACACAACTGCCTAACAAGTACTATTTCAGCCAGATATAGGGACTTGTTTGGAGACAATACATCTGGAACATCTTATTAAATGAAAAAGTCTTAAAAAACAAATTGTTTTGAGTCGGATTTCATATGAAACAAGCTCTTTTTTTTCCATTTGAAGAGGTTTTTAAGCTAATTTCAAGTCCCAAATATCACATCTTATTTCAAGAAATCTTGACAAGCCGATTTTCACTAGTTCCATTGGCAGATTTTGTTGCTTATTTCAATCAAAAACGTCTTGTATTTGTTGTTTTTCTTACTTATTTTTGGACGGGCATTTTTTCCACTGTACAACAACATAATGATTTCCTCCCAATCATTGCCGCAGATGGGCCTAATTTGTGACGGTGGATTCATATTAACGTTGACGCTGGTCCCGTGAGGATTCTTAAGTTTGCCATCACACTCGGGAAAATAATTTGCCCACCTGATGACATCATTGCCCTGGTTACCAGGACGATGAACTGCTGATCCTCGAGCTTGATAAGGCTGAGGCTGAAAGGGAGGCACTCATCAACGGAAGGAAATGAAAGACATGCGGGATTAATGCCTGGGATTAAACACCTTTTTCTTTGCTGTCCTCCTAAAGATTTCAGCGGCCAGTCACCTGCAACTTGTTATGAAGCTGTGACCCTGCAATGGCAGCGTTAAGTCCAGGTCCTTCATGAACAAAATGGTCATTTCAGAAAATATCAAAAAGCACGAGGAGGCAGAAGGCATCTCCTTCTTAATGTCCAAGTGGCCTCTTTAGTGACGCACCCCAGCTGCTCGTGTTATAATTACGATTAGCTGGGACATCTGGGCTGTCCCCGTGTCAGGGAGTTTGAATCCCACTTGGACAATGTGTGCTAAAAATAAATGGCACTTTGGCTGAAGGTGTCACTGTAAGCCACATGCTTGCGAGCGAGGCAGCGTGGACTGAAAAAGCAGACGAGAGAAGACTTCGGAAGGGTTCCGTCATGTTAAAATAAACAAAAACATCCAAAACGTTTGATGCAAAATAGACTGCAGAAATGCGACAGCTTGGTGAACGCTGTACCTCCAGCTCACAATCATCAATGGCTCAAGTGCCTCTTATTCCCATATCTGTGCAGCACCAGGCAGGTTCAGTCACCCACACTTATGTTTGGATTTGCAAAGATTGGCCAAACACAGATGCAATAGGGAGCTATATCAGCAGGAATCATACTAAATTGAGGGCAGCCGGCAGAGCTGAAACTGCAAGCCACCTCATTTATTCCTATCAAACTGGGTAAATGTGGCAAATTAATCGGGCTTATAGATTTTGTTATGGCTCTCAGCATGTGTTTGTCCCTCATTTGGACCTGATATTGATTTGTGCAGGATAATCACTTTCCAAGGCACCGCTGGAATATTAATAATTTGAATGCTGAGAAATCTAATTGGAGTAAACAGCTACATAAATGCTGACATACATCAAAATGACTGCCTAACAGCAAAAGTTAGAGTGTAGTAAATGGCACAGTCCGGACAATAAGCTAACAACTTGACATTGCCTCAGACGAGTGCAATAAAAGCAATTTCCATGTATTGATATGGATAAATTGTTTCAGACCAACACCATAATAGTTTATATGCCTATTCTAAGGCCAAATGGCCTCAAACTGCTCTTGACATTGAGAAGAAAATCTACAAAAACCCTTTTTCTGTCCCCCCTGATGCAGTAGGTCAACAAGGCGATAGGCCAGGCTGAGTGTGTACTTTGTGTTCTGAGTAAACCATAAAAGCGGCGAGGCGGAGCTGCATACTAAGTGGTGGCAAAATCTCTAGGGAGAGGTGTGACCGCGTCACTGTTACAGAGAAGTGGGGAAAAATGCAGCATGAGAGTCCAAAGAAGTGATGAGGAGCACATTGAGTTCCATACGCATCGCAGCACTGGTCATAAAGCGCACACACACACACACACACACACACACACACACACACACACACAAAGGGCTGATGGAATAATGGAAGCCTTCAACATCGTAGTTTCTTTCAGTCACTTCGCACTCTTGGTTTGAATTCTTTCCGCATGTCTGCATTGCAAAGAAAAAAAAAACGCCCACGTTTGATTAATTCCACAGGAGTGTGCTCCGAGCCTCTGAGCTGGGATTCTTCTTCTCAACACCAGTTCCTTGGGTTCCACACACATGCAGGCATCCAGCTGTATCTGTCAGTCCCATCTGGTGACCTCATCACCTCATCCCAAATCCCAACCCTCTCTGACACATCTATTGTTCATCCCAGCACACCTGTCAAGCCGACATAATAAAAATATGAAAAAAAACAAAACCTTTTCAACTGTTTTCCCAACCGAGGCAGCAAGAAATCTGGTTGACATGCTTGATACATCCTTATTCCTCGCTTATCAAGGTGCATAAATTGCAATTCTGGAGAACAGAGTGACCTATGGCCTGCAGCCGGCTTCCTCTTTAAAATCGGTTTTACAGACCGATGCTTCTTGTTGGATCAAATCATTGCCAAAATGTGTAAATGTAAATATTAAACTCGGATCCAGATCCAGCATATGCGACCGTTTCCTCTGGAAAGAGTTCTTTTCCATTTCCTCCACTCTCACCTTTCTTCTTCGTCAGCCGAATCGAGTAGCATTAGCGGATGTCAGCGCTTTTGTCCAACAAACGCGAAAGAAAATTAGAACAGTGGGAAGCCTCTCGAGCAATTCTTTCTTTCAACTCTCAGCAGTCTGAGAGACTAATTATGACGAAACCTAAACAACGTTTGATTGGCAGCGTTATTGTTCTTGCATGACTCCACTTCAGCCTCGTTTTTTCAAGAACCAGAAAGCAGCGACTTATTTTTGGTTTTGTGCCAAGAACATTATTTCTTTTCCTGCCCCCTGTTTCGTATTGCCATTAGGGTAGAGTGCCTCAGCAAGAGATCTCCCTCTGTTTCCATTTTGATCTTTTCCTTTCTCCTCCGTCTCTTCTCCTGATCTCATCTTTCTCTCCATCCTTTGCCATTTGCTACGCATCATCTGTTCCTCCTCCCCTCCTTTCCTCTCTCCACCGGACTTTAATTTGGTCGACACACCAGGACAACTGTCACCTTGTCTGAATCTCTCCTTATCTAGGTCAGTAAAAACATCTGGTGTCATCATGGAAGTCCAGAGGGATTATATGCTGCCATCAAGAATTAGAGATGGTGTAAATATATTGCTTTTTGCATGTGATCTCAATTTAGTATTGTCCTTTAAAAAAAAAAAAAAAGGACAATCTAAAAGAGCAGATCTGTAGATGTGAAATTCAGATTTCCTTTCAGACCGCTCAGGCTTGCATCTCTAATTGAAGATGTTAGACCCACAAAGGTTAGATCAGGTCAACTGTACCGAAAGTGGTGGAGAGCAGAACACCTGGCAGTTTCATGTTTAACCGTTAGACATCATGACAACACCGACAGCTCTCAGAGCTGCTGGTGAGGACCCGTGTTGAGCATCATCTGGCTGGGTTTAGTTTTAAATGATCACTGGAAACCTGAATCAGCGATAGGACGTGCACCCGTCGTGTCAGGTTGGGTTGAAGGTTAGTTGTTCTGGACTGGACCAAGAAAGAAAGTGAGAAAAGAAAACGTGCCAGCATACAGTAAAATGCTGAGTTTGATGGCGAGCTTTGTGCACGACATTGAAGTGAACGTATTAGACCAAAGAATACCATAGCTCTGTTTACTTCATGTCTATCTGATCTTCTGGGAAAATCCCTGCAAGCACATGCTAATGTGCATATGAGTTACCATGGTTACCATGGATAGCAATTACTATATTTATTGCTTCCTAGACAGCTCCCACCTTTTGGATCATTAGTTTGTTTATCCTTTGAATTCATTATAAAAAAAATCCCATATCCGTGGTTGGTTTCCTTTGCTTTCATGCCACAAACAAACCACACTCTAGTTGAACCCAAACAGCCTCGATTCAGATTGTTTAGTCGGACTTTGACGGACAGCTTTCACAAAAGTCTCAACCAACGGCACCGAATCAGCAAACTGAGTTTGTTCGAAGCAAAGGAAGCATGCTGGATGTGACAGGGCCTCTCCCTAAGCCAGGGACACAGGGATAAATGGATTAAAAGCAGCACACAGCCTGCACCTTTTCTCACAATGACTGCACATTACAATGATTTAATGTTAAATTGCTGCGATCACACATTTAAAAAAAAAAAAAAAAAGACTTCCACAAGACTACGAAGTGAAAAGCCTACATTTACAATAAATATGTTGTTGCATTTGGCCAGATGACTCAGACATCTCCAGAGAGGAAATGACATTCCAGTCGGACAGTGTGACAGATCACGTACGCCGACTGATCGCAGTAAGTGGAAACAGATGTGTATATTGACAGGAAATGACTGGAACATCTCATTTTCAGACGAGAGGCCTGGTCGGCAGGTGGGGAGCTGAGGCGTCGTACATCTTCACACTCGACAGTCTGAGCGTGTTTTGCGAATGTGTGTGAGAGCTTTTATGTCGTGTGTGCGTGTGTGAATATGAGTGCAAAAAGGCAGAAGTTTGTTTACAAGGGATTTGGCATTTTTCAGTGACATTAATCCTCCCTGTTTTTATCCTGTAACAGCAACCACAACAGCGGTGACAGCTAATTCTTTGTGAGTATGTTGTAGATTAAACTGGTGTTATGAACACAAGCTGAAGCAGAGGCAAATAGGCAGTCTCTCCTTATTAGATGTTGTGTCAGTGAACAGTGGCATTTCTGCACAGGTGAATGAATTGACATTTTTAAAAGGGGGGTAAACATTGTGGACTCCATTCTATTTCAGTTCGCCACAGAAAAGAAAAGCATTTAAACCTACCATTAATGCAATGAATGTGCAAAGTAAACAACAAAAACAATCATGTTTCTTTCTGTCAACGTTATATCTCACTGATCCTGTTTGGATTCTACCACGGAATATTTCCCAAGCGTGGCTGAAAGCTTCCCCGTGCAAACACACACTGGCATCCTATTCCTGTCTCTATCCCACCTCAGCACACGCTCAAATAAAAGCTGTCAGTCTGTGTCAAACAGGCCAGTGTGTGTCCACTTACTGACAGAAAGGCAACAGAGACAGCAGGGTCTCTTTGGTGGGGCGAGCTGTGAACTCCGGCAGCGTCTGGATCAGTTTGTTCATCACCATGCGAATGTAGCCCTGCAGCTGCTTTCTCCTTTCCTCCACAAACTTGGCATCCTGCAAGCAGAGAGAGTCAAACATAGAAGGAGAAAGGAGGAAGTGTCGGTTTAGGAATATAGGTAGAGGTTAGAGTTGCAGCATAAAACATTCAAATGGCAAAGCAACTGCGAGGTGAACAGTGGTGGAACAGTTAAGCATCTGCAGAGCTGAGAGATACAACAGTATATGAATGGCATAAATTTGTCCAACAAACCTGTATGGATTGTCTGATCCTGCATCTTATTGTCCCAGATGCATAAAACTAATGTATATTCAAAACAAAGACTGTGGTTCTAAACAAACAGAAATGTGGATATGCACTGTTCTTGCCAGATTTAAAAAAACAAGGTCAATTTTAAAAAAATCTCTATCATCCGACTTTGTGCATCCATGCGGATCCAACTTGATTTATACCCTCATCTTCAGCCACGAATGGATACTGACATATAGAAATGCTGTTTGCAACTCAAGTTCCTTCTCAGAACAGTTTCAGGGAAGTTTTCTGAAATGCAACAAAAACTTCAGTAATTACTTTATTCAACTGAACCTTTATTCAACAGACACGTCCAAAGAAATGACTGTCAATGTCTTCCCTGACCAACCTACAAGTGACACAGCTCTGAAAGATTCGACAATCAGCTAATTAAATGGTGACAGGTGTGGGTGTCAGGATTGGGTATAAAAGGAGTAGCTTAGCTTAGTTTTTCCAAGCGAGAATGGGTAGTGACTCAGCACTTGGTGCCAAAATGTGTCAGAGAATCGTCAGTCGGTTTACGTTTCTATGTTTAACATTTTCTAAATGCAGACTCTCAAAGAACTCTGGTCTTTCAGTATCTACAGAGCATAAGATAGAACGAATATTCAAGGAGTTTCGGGAAATGTCAGTGTGTAAAGACCAATGAAGGAAGCCAATGTTGGATGTATGTGGACATTGAGCACTTAGGCAGCATCAAATAAGTAACAGCTGAGAAAAGCACCATTTCATGGAGTTTGAGATCTAAGAGCTCACTGGAGTTTTATTAGGTGGTCTCACTTCTTGACCACCAATGGAGAGAAAAGAAAAAAAAAACTTCAGTACAAAACTAAATGCTACAGATTTAAAGAACACAAATAATTAATGGAGGCTTTAAACTCTGTGCTTTTAGATCATAGGGGGCTTGGAGGAGATATGGGAGTTTGTGCTGCACAGCTGCAAAGTCCTCCATCAAAATCACAATAATATAAAATGCAAGCTCTGGTAAATTTGTGGTCATTTTTTTTCCACTTAATTATTTTTAATTCTATATTATCATGAAAAAGAATGATTTCCGAAAGCTAAAAAGTCTCAGTTGTTGTTCTTGAAATATTTAGCGTGTTCATAGTCGATACACATTTATCAGAGACTTCATCACCAGTTCAGAAAAGACAAAAAGAAAATCTGTTATTCCGGTACCTTAGTGGAAAAAAAGACATCCCAATTAACCCACAGCTGTTCCTCTGCTAATTCACACATGCAAAACATAGGAGACTCAGCCCTGCATAGATGTGTGCTAATACATATCAGGCCGGCATCTCAAAATCAGCTGAGTGATGACATCATCTTTGGCTAAAGCGGCTGGTGGATCAGAGGTGGATCAGCGACATATCACCGTCGAGCCCCCCTGCCGTCTCTGTAGCTTCACATGGATAACGATGGGCAACGAAGGCGCATCCTTCCCAGCTTCAAAGTCAGATTTCAATACAAAAGCAGTTTGTGCCTGAAACAAACAGCACTTTTAACTGATCCACTAACGGAGCCATCAAATACTTCTAAATCTCTTAAAAACAAGTGATGCATATATGAAAAATATGCATCTATCAAGAATGAACACTTTTTGGGGGGCAGTTTGTTTGTCTGATGTTTGATGAAGCACATTCATCAAACCCACTTTAACCGAGCGACTCTGGAGGCCGAGGCGCAGAGGCGCAGAGCCATATGGCCGGCGTTAGAATGGCTAATCAGCATCCACCAAGGCTCAGAACAAAGCCTGGCAGCACCGCCTTTAACTCTCTGCTGCTCGGGATTGGAACCAATAGCCATTGTGGCAAGCCAACATCCTGCTTTAAAATACTGCTTTGCTTTCAATGTGAAATCCAATTACCCAGGTGAATTTCATTAAAATACACATTTAGTTGTTGCTGCACAAGTGTTTACACTGTAATACATTTTACTTCAAAAAAAAAAAAAATAATGGAGAAGCACTGATAATAATAAGCAAACAACTAGGCCAAAGGGGATAACGATTTGAAGCCAAGCTTTCATAACTGCTTGAAAGAAAAAAAAAAACAGTACATCACTTTCTGTGTCACGCCCATGGGATTTCCCCCATGTTTTTAGTCTTATGTTTCATCATGTTTTAGGTTATGTTTTGGTTTTTGAGTTCACAGTTTACCATTGTTTTCCCCATTGTTTCTGTTTGCTCATTAGTGTCACTCACATGACCTGTTCATTGTCCCCAGCTGCACTCATCTACAATCACCCAGTTCCCCATTTAGTTTCCAGGCCCCCCTGTCCTTTTGTCAGATCTTTTCCTGATTTTCACCCCTTCATACCACGTCAAGCTACGATCCTTAAGTTAAGTGTCTTTCATGTCAAGTCTTTTGTTTTGTTTTGTCTCAATTATATTCAAGTATTTATTCCACAGTTTAAGTTTTTTGGTATCCGGCCTTTTGTTAACCACGTTTTGTTTTGTGAATAAAACTCAGTTTCTGCTTTACACCTTTTGGTGTCTGCATCCGTGTCCTGCCTACCCACCCGCTGTGACTCTCTGTCTCTGCAGTGATGGAATACTACCCTACTTTGTTTTCATGTGCCATCATTATTGCACAGAAGCATGCACAGGTTTGGGCACCCCTCTAAAAGCTTCTGTTCGTAGTTAAGTGAGCACGAAACTAACTATATTTAAAAGGCACAATGTTACAGATGAAACCTCCTTTTCAAAAGACGTGTAAATTTATTTTCGTGGACAAACGTTCAGATTACCTTCGGATACGATCTCAAATCTGTTAAATAACTTGTTCAATCTTTTTTCTGTGACTTACTGTGCAGCATGTAACTGTGCTGACCCAAACACTCGGCACAGCTGAGTTGAGCTCCAGTCACAGTTGGACATGGTCGTTTAATTGGACCACCATCCTCGTCTCAGGATATGTACACGGGCTCTAAATAGTTATTGTAGGTATGTGCAATGCTGCAACTTTGTGGGAAGTGGGAGTAAACGTTCAATGCATTCTGCTGCTTCTAACTTTCTCTGTGGGAGATCATTGTACACGAAAGTATAGAAGATCACCTCTCCAACTCCCAAGCACATGAGATGATCTATCATGCTTTGGGCTTGTGTTGAATTCAGAGACTTGGGGAGAGAATTCATTGCTCTGATAAAGTGATGACATTCAGTCCTTCAGAAATGTGTCACATTGTCCCGTTAATGCCCCTCACCTTTTATTCAGACCTGCCTGTGAAAGTGACAGAAGAGGCCGAGGTGAGTGTCTGAAACAGTCCTATAGTCATTAATAGTTCTCTAATAACAACATGTTGCCACGACAGTTCATGTCCGTGTACAAAGTGCAGAACTATTGTGTCAAATGTAGCGGCAGTGGATGGAAGCAGCTGTAAATATCCCTCTTCTACATCTTTAACTCATGAGAGTTTAGGTGCAATACAGTAACAGTGTAGCTGTTTTCAGCATGAGGAAAACATGTTTATTTCTTAGGAGGATATCTTCTTCTCACCCTTACAGTAGGTAGCACGAGACAATCCTCACACAAAACTTCTAGAATTACAGTTTTACTTCTGCGACAAGAATTCATCTAGAGCTAACAGACAGTTCAAATAGTTTTTTTTCCTCCTATTCATGTATCACAGTTGCTGAGAAAAAAAACAACTCTGTGCTACCACTATATCATCGTTTGAAAAAAAATCATAACCGGGGAACGTTTGAAGAGGGTTGTTATTAATTCATTCAATCACGCAGCTTGTCGGATTCCTCTAAACAGCTGATCATTTGTCAAGCTAACCCACAGCCTCTGTGCGCAATTCACACTTGTGTCATCTTAAAGGAGAATTGCACACGCTGCTAGTTCCAGCCAAGTCATTTCAGTATCAAAATGTAACAGAAAAGCACCTGTGGGGTCTTTGACACATGTTCAGACGCCCACTTCTTTCTTTTCTGTGTTATAAAAGCTGAAAATAAAAAAATTACGATAACTTTGCTTCAAATATCACTGCAATGTTTCATCTTTAAAATGAATGCGGCTTTGAAATAAGGAACTCTTTAAACAAAGAAATTTGGACCAAGCTGTATTAAGTAGTATGCCACTACTTATTTTGAGTGTAATTCAATAACCAAAAATAGAGAGGGCATTAAAGAAAAATAGGGTCCTTGTTTTGTTTGTTTTTTCCACTGAAAATGGGATCGTACCGTTATCCTGACAGCTCTTGTCTGAAACCATCATGAAGTGAAGATATGACATTTGTGACAGCGCTAATGTAACACATACATATTGTGACAAAACCTAACATTTTACAAGAACAAATCCACAGTTTACTGAAAGTCACTGACACATCATTCCTCACTTAAAATGAATCAAAGTCCACCATCTGCAACGAGGCTGATGTATCCCCCTCCTGAGTCAGTGTGTGAATCACTGTGTCCAAACAAAGCTGAGCGCAACAAAAGGTGAAAATCTGGTGACAACAATTTCCACAAATCTATTAGCTGTGTTTGTCTTTGTGTTTAAGACAGTATTTTCACATGGTGCCCTGTGTTGGTGGTTGACATGCAGAACGGTGGCCGGGGAGATCTTCTGGTGTAAAATAAGGGAAATTGGATAGGAGGAGGATAAGAGTTCTCTGTGCAGTAGCCCCAAGTGGTGCATAAGTATTTAAGTTTAAGAGGGTAGGAGTTGATAACTACGCTCAGCTGCATGCAGGGTGAAGAGATGGGTTGCGAGTGGGTAAATCTGATGTGTCAGATTAGGCTGTGCATGCCAACGTGGGTTTCATGCCATGTCAACACAATAAGGGACACTGTGGCTGCTTTCACAGATGTCAGGGCAGTAATAACACTAATGGACATCATGACAGATTCATCCTCTTCTGGAGACCGAGTGGAGGACCGCGGGGGCCAGGTGTTGTCAGAAAAGAAACTACCGTGGCACATTGATGCGAACACAAGGCTGATTCTGTCTTTCTACATCTGTCTGTATACATCCAGCCGTCCCAACCCTGCTCACAAACAATATGTTCCATGGAGCATAAACAAGTCTATTATTTATCGTACATATACGATGCAAACATCAATAAACTAAAAAAAATTTTGTTAAATAACTTAAAATTTTAGGATTTAATAAAGTATTATTCAATTTAATAAACATAAATGTGTGTCAAGTTTATTTGAGTGCATTTTACAGGAGCCTCATAAATCTCACATGAAGGAGGGAACGGGAATCCAATTAGTAAACACCTGCTAGATGTCGACTCAAACTTAAAACATCTGACTCTCTGTTTGACATCTGTGATCCACCTTCAGGGAATCTACTTTAGTTTATCATGTGGGTGTGGAAGCTGCTGTCATCTATCTGCTGCAGCGAGCTCACTCTAACTCGGATAATAGCACTCTGAGGATCATGTTTTTTAATTTCTCCAGTGTCTTTACTACCATATAAACCGTTCTAGTGACTGAGAAGCTATTGAGGATGAATCTCAGCGCCTCAAATGTCTCCTTGTTTGTCCTATCCTTCGTTTTTAAGCTGCCTTCTCATTCTTAGGCTTTCATAGAGGAAGCTAGTTGCTGCTTAGCTTTTGAAATTAATATGGGAACACCACCAGAAATACAACCAGTTCTTTCATCTTCAGAGTTCTGTCACGTGTACTATTTTCCAAGGAAGAAGGAGCAGAAGCAGCCTAATTTAATATGCACAAATAGCAGGGCTCACATCATCCAGCAAAGTCCAAATGACAGACATCTTTTGTTTCACCTTAAGACCAAGCAGAGTGGCAATACCTTTTCTGTCCAAAAATATAAAGGTGAGAGCTGAAAAAGCCTTTATTTAAAGCTCCGACTTCCCTTGCTGAAGAAGAACAGCTTGACATCGATGCCAAAGTAATTGCATACGCTGGAGGACCTGAGGTACTCGTTTCAAACACATTTTTAAGAAGGATACATGTGTAAGTTTAACTTACAGTTCAAGAATCACCTTCAACTGAATTGAATCCATCATTATTGCTAAGGATGGATATCAACTGACAATATTCTGTCAATAACTTCCATTAAAACATTTTTACAGCTATTATCGGTCTTACCTGTGCTCTTTTTGCACACAGTGAGTTGAGTCGAGTGATACCAAAAGATTAACGGCTCTTGTCTTCACCCTTGCTTTGTGAATTCATTGCCATCTTATAAGTATGGAGGACTGCATGAAAATAACAATCATCTGAGCAAGTAACCGACTTTCCAAGGATAAAAGTACAAACACCCTAAGGTATCAAACCCTTGGAGAAAATCAGCTTTTCTGACCAAGATTTGGATTCTGCCAGAAATGTACTAATTACTGTGTGTTTACAGTGAATTCTACTTTTGTTTTTTTTTTTCTTCTTCTCTCATGTGGATAGAGAAAGGTAAATCCTCATGACTTTGTGTGTAGACAGACTCAGACTAAGCTTGCAGTCTGCATGATAAATAGCTGCTTTAGCTATATAGGTACTTGTTATACACGTACTGTAAGTAAAACGTAACCAAAAACACTCCACAATTCAAATCCATTTCCTTTCTAAGCATTGACTGAAAAAATTAAAATAAATGAATAGAATCTCTCGACACTGAAACTTAAGTCCACTTGAATTAAATCAGGGCTCACAGCACTGGTAAACGCCGGCCACAAAACAGGGTCATCGCTTTTGTCCTAGTCAGCCCACTCTGGACCCCGGCAGGGCTCAAAATGCTGCTCTCTAGGTGCCTTATTTTAACAGTCACCAAGCTGGGGGAACGAGCCATGAATAAAACATCACAAGCAATTCAGTAGTTCTCCTACAAGACCACCACAATGTCTCCTTGTCATAATTAAAAGCATAAACATGTATATTTTATTATATGTGAACGCAACATACTAAGCCTGGTTAATAATTCACTTTGTGGTTTCTGATTAATTAATCAGGGCGGCCTCGATACTCCATCTTTCAGTATATACAGATCGGGCAACTGCCATTAGCAAATGGTACTTGTATAAGTGCCATAATTCTGCAATGATTACCTTTCGGGACCCTTGCATAATGTGAAACTGTAATCAACATAATTAAAGCCAACAAATCCCATCATCGCTGCTGTAAATTGGGGCGAATTTCTTGCATCAAAGACGACATCAACCAATGATTGCAATCATTGTTCTCATCTCGTCTTCGCTCCCTTGGGTTGTTAGCCTGTTTAAGTAAGCGTTTCAACGTCACTTTACATGTTGGTATTCGTGATGGTATAAAGGTAAATCTCCTGTTTGGTTGACATCTTTTTCCACTGACGTTTTTTTTCTGTCCGTCAGCAGGACGAGACTTGATAGAGAGGTGGAACATGGGCACATGGGAATTACCAGTTCTATTCTGACGCAATTAGTTGAATGAAAATACAGGTATTATGAGCTTGGTTAAAGATATACCAATCATAAAAGACTTAGGTTGGCAGACAGAAGCATCTTCCATGCATGAAATTTTCTGAGAGTTTTTGACCTGAACTGGTCATTTTCGTCTGGAATTAACTCCTGCCGAATTGTGCGTGCAGACAATACAATTTGTCATTATATGTGCACCAAACTCAGCTGTAACAACTAAACATGCAACGGCAACTCTCTGTGGCATGGTGTCACATATTTGATGATGTTCATTTACTTAAAAAAAACAAGTATATATCATATATTACTATATTATGTAATATATTATATTACCCTTTTGAAAATACGAGCACACAATTCGGTGACTTGTTGATGCTGTAACTATATATTAGGTTTTAAATGTTAATAGATGATTTGAAGTTGGAAATTGAGAGTGCCATTCCCAGAACAGGCAGGAGGACAGAAAGTGAATAAACTTGGCGTACTGGCACAAAAGTTGGTGTCAGACGAAGGCTATCAATGAAATAAAAAAGGAGAGAGGGCAAAGCAATGGTCTACCAGCTGTATTTGAAGGACTTGAAGAGTACGGTTTTGAAAAGACACCATTTCATTTGATGTAAGATAAATGCAAACTGATTCGAGCTCCGCAGTTCACGACCACTCAGAGCCGTTAATGTCTTATATGACGTGACAGAAGCAGAATTCCTGTAATAAGTATGATTAATGTGGCTTCGAAGGGAAAAGTCTTTAAAATGGCAAAGATGACTGGTCTCAAATCCTCGCTATCAAATAAATAGATAAATGTATGCATGTGTGCTATATGAGGAGGATAATTCAGATCTTAAAAAAGTGAGAAATGGACACAAACGAGCCCATTTGGGACTGTGAACGTCGAATTTTGAAATCGTGAACGATAAACACAAACTAGTTCGAGAACTTTGACCTAGTCTCTCTGAAATGTGACCTTGTGTACCACTATCATTCCCAGTACTGTCAAGTATGCTAAATCATTTCAATCTGTAGAGGAAGAATGACACAATCCCAAAACCCAGCACCAACAAAGACCGACAACAACAGTATAAACTGAAACTTCCAACTTTAGAGTTTGTTAGTGTTGTTAAATGGTAACAACATGCTGAGCTCTCCGTCGGAACGCAGCTATAATTTTCAAGATTCTGTTTACCCATTAGTACAGAGCACAAGGTCATGTAATGAAATAAGAGTTTATCTCTCTGTCACAAAAATAACCATAACTGGAAAATATAATTTGATAGAGAGTTCTGTAGTTGGCAGGCATGTCCAGGGGATTTCATCCTCTTCTGGGGATTGGGTAAAACAGTTATAAGGTCTGTTTGTTAAAAAAAAAAAACACCCACTATAAAAATCCAGTCGGTTATTTTTGTCATCCGACTACAGACAACTGAGAATACAATCCCTCTTGTGAATTTTTTCTGAATTTGCATTTGTAGGGATGTAAAAAAGCAACACACACACACTGGTAAATGGGTTCCAACACAGATGTATGTATTTCTGTCTTATATAATCATGAGTAATGTGTGATTGACTGAAAAAAAGAAAAGGGCCCCAAAATAGCATATAATAATTAAAACAAACAAAAAAACACATCTGTTGCAACAAATGTTGGAAAACACAAGAAAGCCACCTGCTGCAGCATCTGCAAGCTGTCACCTCGTCCAATTTCGACCAATCACTCTATAAAACACACGCAGTGATGTGCCACTGAGCCGACACACTGTGGAGTACGCTTCTACCCTTTACTCCTGAAACTAAGCGAGAATTTAAATTAGCTTACATCAGAAACACCGAAACTTGAAGGGGATGTTGAAACTACATTTCCGTTTCATGAAAAAAATTATTCTAATTGACAAGTGGTCCTGCACACACTTTTATCCTGACCGGTTCTACAAAGCACCCAACCACCCACACACACACACACACACACACACACACACACACACACACACACACACACACACACACACCGGTGGTGGAAATCATCGAGGGGGAGGACTGTTGGGTAAGAAAAGTAATTACAGACACAAAATGAAGAATTTTTAAGTTTGGCTTAACTTGGTTTGTCATTCCACTGTGTGCCTTCCCCTGTACACACACACATATATATATATATATATATATATATATATATATATAAATAAAAAAATATAGGGGTGCTACTTACATGTGAAACCGATCTTATCCACCTATCTTTTTTCTCTCTTTTTTCTTTTCCTCCGATCTTATCTACCTCTGCAAAGGTCTGAAAAACAGCCACTGTCCCTTTTTCTCTGCCGTGAGAGAGGGTTGACTCATGTGCAGTTAAAACAAGTTTGTATTCATATAACACCTGACAGTGTCAGTTCTAAAAAAAAAATTTGTATTGGCAGGTCAGGCTTTTTAAAGATCGGTGATCGGCACCCCTAATGATATATATAAATATGATGTTCAGCAACCACAAGGGGAACAAGTTTAGTCTAATATTAATGCCAGTGTATGCTTAAAACAAGCTAAGTAGTAAAATGTCTGGACTGACAAATCAGCTGGTCAAGAGCTGTCAGTGGCAATGGGTGTGCAGCTGCTTCTGTGTGTGACATCATCTGTATCGAGCCACGCAGCTGTCCGGTGTCGCCTACAGCATTATCAGACGCAGAGAGGGAGAGTCTCATTAGCTCTTTAGAAGGACTGCAATGACACAGAAATGACACACGCTGATATGCGGATCTAACAGCTACTACTGTCTGGGGTCAACACTGCCACTGGCTGTTGTGACATGAGTCAGCCTTCTTCTTTTTAGACGAAAATGAACATGTATCGTGCAGTCAGCAGTGTTTGCATTTAAATAAACACCATGAAGGCATAGAAAGGTGTTTTCAAATGAAATCGTTTTTTTTTTTTTAATGAGCAATTTTGCAACTGCACCGCATCAATACACAATACTTAATGAGTACAATATCTTTCAGTTGTTAACCACACAATTTCAAACTCACCACCATCGGGTTGGTTCAACTTAAAAATGTAACGATCCTCTCCGGATTGTCATTATAGTTTTTACACTACTTTGCCTCACTGGTCAAAGTGAACTCAAGGTGATATAAATCATGAAATTCAGCATTTCTTTGTGACCTCATTAAAGTGGAGATATAAGGTGATGCTGTGAACTCCAGTACAACACTTAGTAATGCTTAAAGGAGCCAACTTTGGTGTAATGAATCTAGTCCCTGCAAGTGCACGAATTAATCTGCCTTCAAGGGCACTTCCTCCATTAATGGTGAATCCTTAAGTGATTGTGTGAATAGTTAAGAGAAAAATAACCCATCTGCAGCTGGGAAGCTCACAGTGTGGATTTGATTCCAAGGAAAAATCAACAGCAACTGGGGAAAATTGTTTAAAATGAAGTGAGAGGGTAAATTCACACAGCGTCGAAACAAACATGGACAGCTTGAGGTAAATACTGTAGTTTGTTCTTGGTTGCAAAAAGAAATAAATGATTAGGAAACAGTTTGATAAGTGAGAAGTTGGGACATTTTGCTGTAGACTTCTATGCAAGTGGACGTAATTTTGCAACCGCAGGAGTCAACCCTGCAGGCCGCTATTTCTATAATCTTTAGTTCCAGAGCCGTTCACCACCTTGACTGGGAGACACATAATTGAATGCACTAGTTTCCTTTTCCACTGTCCAGCAGAAGTTTCACTGTTCAGCTTTAAATTGCACTGCGGCGTGACCTGGACACTTGAGGCAAGTGGAAAATAATATGAAAATGATGAAATTATCTATCAATCGTTGGTTTTCATACACACAATGAGAAAAAAAAAAAGGTTTCTTCATTATCAGTAAAAAGTTACTATGTGATACTACAATAAATAGTGTTTTAGGTTTTAGCAGGCAGGTGTGAACTATTCTTCTAGAGGTTTCATTGCTATAAATCCAAATCATGGCAGACGCTCTATGACAACTTCAGCTGTTTCTCTCCAAGTTGTCAATCACTTCTGAAAGTGACTGGGAGTGCGCGAGCATGTAAACAAGCATGAAAGTGAAAGTCCTTCACATGTAATACAGTTAGTAAGGGAGGTGTGTGCACGTTTTCCCTGCTACCTGATCACCACTGACAGCGTGTTTCATCTTTTCCAGGACAATCACAGCGGAGCAGATGTATCCCCACTGCAGCCTCTCCCTCATATAGAACATCAAGTAGCACATTCCTATCATTAACAATTCTTTATCATTAGCCACCTAGTGAGAAGCATGCGCATTTGTGTCTGTGTGTGTGTGTGTCAAAGTCAGCTTTGGGTTTAAAAGGGGTCTGTAATGGATGAAAGCATGACAGAGACTAAAAGACAGATAGCAGCAAAAGCAAAGATAAAAAAACAGATGGACTGGGATCGGAGAGTCTGTACAGTTACAGCTTTTATCTTCACCGGTTGTCACTCAAGCTTTGGCATTGTACAGAATATATGGTTCATCTACTGTGTAACAATACCTTTCTGCTGACAGGCACGGTGCTTTTTGTTGTTCTAAATGATTAGTTAGGCTAATTGTTTTACTCAGACAGTTATTCAGAGAAGGGAACAAATTGTACATTATCTCCATAAACAATCTCTGTCACAATTGTCACAAAGTGCATAAGGGCACTTGTACTGAAAAGTCAGCTGCATACCTTGTTCTATGAGTATCTGGATAGTGTACTCATAAAATGAAGAAATCAATAGTGGAATGCTGCACTTGTCTCACCTTCGGTGGTTGCTATCATGGCTCCAAACCACCAAGAAACGTCTCACTGTTGTGACGCTGATGCTAGCTGGCTGACAGGAGCAGATTTTTATCAAGCATGAACAAATTATTATTATATGTTGTGTTGTTATTATTTAACAACGGGCTTTTTTAATTGCTATCATCACTGTAAAAGCACTGAGCATTAGACGTGTGCTCAAAAAAGTTAAATATTTGCAGGGCTCCCAAGTTTTCAAGTTTGCTTGGAGTGAGATTCGGGCGGGGCAGGGGCCGGGCCGTGTGCACGGGGGGGTTTCTTTTGGGTTTTTTTTGGGGAGGGGGGGTTGGTCCCTTGCAGTATCCCATCGCCATAAACTAGCTACTTAAAGAACAAAGAAATTGTTTTATTTATACCAAAATCACAAATCTTCACTTTTACACTAAATTCTGCTATATTTTAAAATAAATTGTTTTAGGTATGCAAAGTCTTATGCAAAGTGTTGTTGTAAGTGTTTGTGGCAGATTTTGATGCTTGATGACTGATATTGGGGGCTCCCATTTAAAGCACTGAGGCTCAATGTCAGCCATTTTCACAGTCATGATGGATGACAGAGTTCCATTCAGAGCCAACGTGTTCCTGGTCTTGGTTTTATTGAGCCCCACCATGAAAAAACCCTCTCTGCATCAGCATTTCAGTGCGGCAGAACTAATACCAGTTTGGCAATTGTAGATAGCCTTGCGAATCTGCTCATACCAGCCACCTTTGAAAAAAAAATTAAAAAAACTCAACCACGGAAGCCTAATTACACTCCTACATATTTTTCATTTTTCATTAAGTTGCTCATGTCAAAGGGTGTGTGCTGAATATTTAGACCTACTACTCCAACGAACACTTTAATCGGCAGGTATTGGTCTTTTACATGGAGTAGGAAAACTATAGTAACTAATAAAAGATTCAAATAAATGAAGATATGAACTACTGATGATCCTGACGGTTCTCTTCCACCTCCAGCTCGTCTACAACTTCTGCACGCATTCAAAGCATAATAGGTTATGTCCGCTGTGCATTCATGGAACGCGAGCTTGCAGCTGAAAGCTATTTCAGACCTCACCCAGCAACAAGAAATTCTGTTTTCTGATTGGCTGAGAAATTATATTTTGTGATTTGCCAATGGGTTGCTAAATCAAGACAGCTGTACCAGAGCTATAGTTCTGAGCCATTGACTCGTTTATAGTATAGGCCATTAGAATTTCTGTGCGACGAAGTTGATCATTTCTCAGCGTGAGAGATGGCATGTGTGGCGTGTGAGCGTGTGAACTTGTTGAAATGCGTGCGTTTCACGCTCATTGCGTGAGACTTGAGAGCCCTGTATTTGCATAATGCTGCGGCTAACGAGACCGTCATAGACGAATGCTTGCTAATGTTGTTTCTGCTGAAACCTTCAACTCTAGCTGGATTTGAAACAACACTAACAGTCAAAATCCATGTGATATATGATTAAGTACTGTACACAGCAAGTGCTGTACAAAGTGTTGAACCACACTGAACTTTACTATGAAAGTATTTAGTAATAATAGCAAAATTTAGTAAAAGCTGGCTAGCTAGATATTCTGCACGTTCCAAGCTGTGAGGAATTGTTTCCAAACCTTTTTCTAAATAATGCAGACAGTGAAGTTTTAGTATGACTAAGTAGCATGGTTTATACATATTGCACATAATCCCCTAAATTTTAGGACAATGAAGAAGGAGAGAGGCAGATAATATATAAAACATCCAAAGACTTTTCATTTATGAAGATTGTGGTAAAATTTTGACTATGCTAGTCACTCAAAATCAAATCAAAAGTCTAGCATGAAAACAAGTAGAAATTAAAGAAATGTTATTTCTATTTATATATATATGTGTGTGTGTGTGTCAAAACCACTTATTGTAGTTCAATTTGGACCTATTCAAAATGCTAGAGTTTCCTTTTGATGTTTATACTTTCTTGTTTTCATCAGCAGCACTGCTCTCTGCCTCACCTTAAAGAGAAGGTCTTCACTGCTGCCAACACTACAAAGTCCTCCTAGAGAGCCAGACACAAACACTGGCTGAACTGAAATAACAGGGATGCTCAACACGGCAAGCCTGCATACACACACACTCACAAAAATACACTCAACTATAAAAATACTCAGTCCATGCTGCAGAAACCCACTTCTGGGGTATAAAAGCATGGTTCAGCTCACACAGAGAAATGCATACCATTTCAAAGAGAACAGCGGTGTCTTTTGCACACAGACACACACTAAAACATATCCTGTTTTCTCCCCCCTTACACACACACACACACACACACAAAACAACTGCTGTTTTGTGCTCAGGTTTCAATCAGATTTCAGAGACACACTTGTGCTTCGATGTGCATGCACTTGGCATACAGAGACACCCAAACTTGACCAATCTGGTACTTCTCATATCTTTAAGCTGTAAAGCCCTCCACCTGCTCCCTGATTTTATATTTCAGTCTGAGCATAAGGCCATGAGTTCTGTTTTTATTGCTGGAGAAAGCTTTTTTTTTAATCTTTTATTTATAACTTTATTTTCTTTTCTTTTTTTTTAGGAAACTGAACTAATGAGTTGAATTCAATTTGGATTTTTATTTCATAATCCCCATTAATTCATGGTGGGTGGAAGATTCTTCTCAGTTGCGCCTTAAAGGATAACTGCGGTATTTTCAACATTAAGCCTCTTTTCTGAGTCGTCTGCAATGTTTTAGAACCCCCCTCACCGCTTTTTTGATGTTTACTGCTGTCTCCGGTATTTGCCTAATTTTGATTCTTCTCAACCTGCTTCAGAATGGCAAGTTATGTGCATGTCCAAAAAGGTCCGTAAAAGCACCATAAACGTCCGTTTTCAAAATCATCAACTCACCGGAGTGGTTACTGGTGTGCACTGGTAATCCATATCAAATTTCGTTGCGAAAAGTTGCTTCTGTCGTGTTTTATTTGACAGCTCGTTCATGCTCGCACTATTTTCTTAGCCACCTCACAGCCGTGGATAAACTTCCGCTCAGCAGTTGAATCTGACTTGCATACTCCACACCACTTGATGGCGCCACTGATGGCGATTGTTCATTGTCCTTCGGCACGTAATCAGAGTAATATCAACAAACATCCAGTCTTCAATAGAACTCAATGGGATTTACAAAATGTCAAATAAAACATGACAGAAGCAACTTTTCGCCACGAAATTTGATATGGATTACCAGTGCACACCAGTAACCACTCCAGGTGAGTTGATGATTTTGAAAACGGACGTTTATGGTGCTTTTACGGACCTTTTTGGACATGCACATAACTTGCCATTCTGAAGCAGGTTGAGAAGAATCAAAATTAGGCAAATACCGGAGACAGCAGTAAACATCAAAAAAGCGGTGAGGGGGGTTCTAAAATATTGCAGAGGACTCATAAAAGAGGCTTAATGTTGAAAATACCGCAGTTATCCATTAACTTTGTTGAAAGATGCAAAAAGCACATCATGCAGTCATGCAGTCATGTTCATGCTAAATGTCTGTTTTCAAAATGTGCATCTTCAAATCGTTACTGCAGCATCACCTTACAGGACAGCAGTATTAGTAAGAGAGTAAAAGAACACGTGCTTTAGATCTAGAATGGATCTAATTTAGTGAATTAGATTTTTACAAATCACAAGACGATGAAGACATCAGTAAACTAATAAGGAGAGAAACAGATATCACATGCTGTGCAAGCAAAGTGTAGTTAATAGAAGACAAATGCAAGCAGCACTTCTGTAGAACGGCAAAAGATATAGAGCTTAATTTCACCACATTTTTTTTGCATGACTGATCCAGTACTATGTGCACCACAAAAAAAACTTCTTATCCAAATCAAAGTATGAGGGGGCATGAATCCAAAAGGCGTGCGTATTTATCCTAAATGACTGAGAAACAGCCTTGCAGGGAATAAAACACTAACTATTTGCAATCTACCACTGATGACAAACAGACAGAGGTAAAGGGAATAGGATAGGGAAAATGCATGACATGAAAACTTAACAGATGGGAACAAAACAATGACAGAAAGAAATGTTGACAGAATAAAGTGATTTAAATAAAACTAGTTCAGACAGGAAAATGAATGATGCCAGATGACTCGTTTTTTGCTGTGATCTCTGGAACTCAAAATAATTGCATTACACCTTTAACATCGCTAGTGAACTGAAGTGTGGTGTACTTGTCCTGGTTCAACACATCTTTCACTTTTACAGTTTTTTTAACATAACTTCTGATAAATAAGTGCACCTCTAGTGGGGAGAACCACAAGACCACAAGAGTTAGGAGTGAAAACCAATAATTCACACAAACCTGCAATGTAATAAGCTTTCTGAGAGCTTTCCAGAACAAGACTACACCAACTGTCTAAGCCTTTGATAGACACATGCCCTGCCACATGATCCCAAATGGTCCCGCAGACAGAAACACACATGCACAATTCACCTCTAGTCACGGCCTGGAACACGGCACTTGGTCCAGTTTTGGACCGTGAAAGCGTTGTGTCTTTGAAGGTGGGAAGTCAGACTACAGCTTTTGGCTGCGAAACTGATGAATCCAACCAGCCAGAGAATCGAGGTCAGAGCCAAATTATGTTCCAAAGGTTGGTGGGAAACAGAGGCGAACAGGATGAAAAAGAGGTTTGAGAGGAAAGAGAGGGGAGGAGGAAGAGAGGTTATCAAGCTTGAGAGGAATGCAAGCTGCTGGAAATATGGGCAGCAAATGATCAGAAAGGTCAGAAAGAGATAGTGGACGCAATGTTGGTAAATCCCAGCTGATCGGTAGCCAGAAAAAGTCAGACCTCACAATCACTTGGCGCTATTTTTGCCTCCCTTCATATCAATGCGTTCAGCCACCTAGCGATAGCCGCACCTGTTACGGTGTTTACTGCTCGCAAGCAGGGACTGCTCGGTCTGCACTTCGGTCTGCACGGTTTACACAGCCCGTAGTGATACGCCTTCTAGCCTTTTGGATCAGCTGGAGGCTTTTCAGAGAATTTGTGAAACAGCCCAATAATAAAGAATAACAGTAGTCCAATCTTGAAGTAACAAATGCATAGACCAGTTTTTCTGCATGACTCTGAGACAGGATGTTCCTAAATTTGGTAATAATGCGAAGGTAAAAGAACGCAGTCCTAGAAACCTGTTTTATATGTGCGTCTGAAGATAGATTCTCCAACTCCAAGGTTCCTCATTGTAGCACCAGGAACCAAGGAAATGCCATCTAGAGTAAGTATACAGCTAGACAGTTTCTCCCTGAAGCACTTGGGTCCAAAGACAACAACTTCAGTTTTGTCTAAATTTAGGAGCAGAAAATACAGAGACTTCCAGGTCTTTATGTCTTTAAGACATCTTTGTAGTCTGACCAACCTATTAGTTTCATAGATGCGTATAGCTGAGTATCATCAGCACTGGAAATGTACGCCATGCTGTCTGATAATGTTACCTATGTAACATTATCAGTTCATGGTCCGAACGGGACTCCAAGTAACAACACAACTAAGCATCTAGCATGATATCGGAGTTTAATTATTTAATAGGTGGTTTTTCAGGCGTTTCCGCCATGGCATATCACGCAAGCCTAGTTTTGGTCGGAAATTAATTTTGTAAGAATATGGTGAAACGTGACGGTTGGCGGTTACCATTGCAACACACATATCGAAATAGATTAACCTTATAAGTTTGACAAGTGCTTAACAACAGCGTTGGGTTAATATTGGGCTAACTCAACGTCTTAATTTTACCTTTTATCGGCGACCGCGGGGACTGGCTGTGTAATCTTAGCACGGCATTCACTCAGCGAATGTCTGTAGATGGGCTCTGATCGGCTCTGATTCACTGTAGCCTACTGATTAAGCCACTGAGGCGCGAAGCTAAGCAAGGTAGGGCGGGGTAAATGGGTGAAAATGAAGCACTCTGACTGGACGACAGCACTCTTACGCGCAGATCTCTGTGGCTCTGTAGCTCAGCGGCAACTTCAGTGAGAACTTGAAACTGAAACTGACAAAATGCGAGATCACACAATATGCATATTTAAGAACATAATATCGTACTAGCGTACTAGGAGGTCAAAATGGGTATCCGCTACGCAAAATGCGTACATGTTGGCAGGTCTGTATTACTCTTTTGAACGCAAATTATTTTGAGAAGCAAGACGCTTTATTTTCGGGACCCCAGCCAACTAGCCGGACTACCTTCGTCAACGCCAAAACGAGGCTGGAACTCGGCTCACAGGACGCAGCAGGGGGTAAGAAAATGTTCATAAATGATATTGTTAATATGGGATGTCATACAGCTTCATGTCAAAAGAGGCGAACTATCCCTTTAAGCTAATAGTTGATAGTAGAGCCGACAGAGGTTTCCAGCGACAGTAGGATTCTCCACATTTGTCAGATTATAAACCCTGAAATGAATCAGGTTACTGTTCACAATCTGTTCTCATCCCTCCAGACCACCATAAGACCAACAGCAGTTAGCTAAATTTGCTTTAACGAGCAAAACTTTATACTTACAGCTGCTTTGACGTCACGGCACAACTGTCTTTTTTTGTTTGTTCGTTTGTTTCTTGACTCCAGTTAGGCACACATTAGAACACTTATACCCTAACAAACAAACCCTATTTTAACCCAAAGAATATACTATTGGTACAAGTTATGTGATATATAAACTATTGACCAATCTAAAATACATCTTATTATTTACATGACCATTTGGCTTCATCTGGCAATCCCCCAAAATGACCACATCTTAAAGGGATACGCCACCCCCAGGCCAAATCTACACGGAAGGCTTGGTTTGCTCATGTCGGTTTGGGAACTAGTTTCCAGTGAGGAAAACACAGCCGAAGCACACTCCCCGCTACGTCATTGGGAATCCCCACCCCCTGGCTGCTTCACGCTGGTTTGTTTGAGGAAGTCGGGGGTGGGGATTCCCAAAGACGTAGCGGGGAGTGTGCTTCGGCTGTGTTTTCCACACTGGAAACTAGTTCCCAAACCGACATGAGCAAACCAAGCCTTCCGTGTAGATTTACACAGTCATTTGCACTCGATGTGAAAGTACACCACTCGCACAGTTATTAGAAGGTAAATCAAGTAAATTAATTCATGTTGGGCGAAATATTTCGATTGGCGACGCTGGCGACGCTAGCATGTATGTATTACGCGCAACCAAGAAGTGGTCAGTGCTGTGAGATTCGGACTGGGTCGCCAGGAAAACGCTCCCACACACTTATTTATGTCTCGGGAATGTGGGGATACACTTAATTTGGCCTGGGGGTGGCGTATCCCTTCAAGCTCACTGGAATCACAGATTTGCTTCTTTGTGTACTGTTTGTTTTTGACGTACACAAGGAAACTCAACACTGGGGTCAACAAACTCTCCTACTGACTAGCATTTTGGATGTGTTGCTGCAGAGGGATACAGATGCTCTCTGTACACAAGTAGAGATGCTTCTTACTGATTATTGCTTGCATAGCTTGACTCAACACAGGAGTATAAACACTTTCAAAAGGCTAACCACCACAAACACTGGGAGCTCACCTTGTTGCCTATGGCTTTCTTGGGTGGGAAGTTGAAGGTGTCCACTTGTGGAAACTGGGCTCTCAGGTGGTTGTGGAGCTCTCTAAACTCAGTGTAACGCCTGTACACATTCCACTCGTTATCCAGGATACGGATGTACACCTGAGGATAGGCAGATCAATCATGATAAATCATCATCATAAGTCATCATTGCCATAATCGCCATCTCAGTGATGGTCAGCGCCATGTCTTCATTTTAACAAGTCTGTCTAAACCAGAACACATTATGCTTCAACATCAAGTATCCATATTCTATTAAAGATAATCCATCAAAGCGAAAAGAAAGGAATCATGAAAAATAGCCCGAGAGAGCACTGATGGGTAACGGCCTTTCTGATGCTCTTAACATATTCATCATCAAGCTCTTACAGTGCCTTACAATAAATGAATGAGACTGGTGAAAGAACGAGTTCCTCTTATCTTTGTAAATGTGTATTTTGGCTTACATATTGTAACACATAACTGAAAGAGTCTGCAGTCGTGACCATTTCCATGCACCATTTGCTGCTTTATTCAGACTCATGAAAGATGGAGGGAGCCGAGAGAGAAGGAAAGATGAGCCCATTACAAGAAAAAAAAATTAAAAATGGGAGCAGGAGACGGGGAGTCGGATTCTATTCTCACAGCAGAAAAGAGGCAGTGCAGGCAGACAAAAGAGAGAGCAGAGCAGCTTTTGAGGATTCGTTTTGAAAATGAACAAACACAAAAAAAAATAAAAGCTTGAATCGAATCAATAAAAGCGCAAACCGATCTGAAAATCAGGCAAATCTACACAGGGTTACCTCCATGCTGACCAGGAGTATTAAAAAGTAAGCAAGCATAAAAATGTAGTTTTAAAGTTTGATATCATTTCTTCCAAAGAGAAAGACTCAAATCAACACACACGATCAATTAAATATTCTTTACAGGTTGCCTTGTTTTAAAGGCTTGCCTTATGCTCATGATCAAACAAATTTAAATCAGCATCAGTGTCTTTTTTTTAAAAAAATTTAGGGACTCTGATGCAGATTCCTGCGAAGCTGCCAAGTTGAGCCACAGTTTATTTGAGCAGGCAGGTACCGAAGCACGTCATCCCGACACTTGCGAACAAGCAGCCGCTGAAAAAATTCAGGCTGCGGCTACACGAAAACGTTTTTCACTGTAAACGATACTTTTTCTTATCGTTTCGCTGTCGCGGCCACACGGAGCCGGCGTTCCCACTACCCCAAAACGATAGTTTTTGAGAACGGGTTCTAGAGTGGGAAAGTTTGAAAACGGCCTCGTTTCGTTTCCATTGTTACAGCTAAAACATTTTTGCGTCAGTCACACGTTGACGCTGTGAGACAATTTTAACACTTCTCTATTGTCTCACAGCGTGGCGTGACACAGTGGCGTGTGTACTGCATCGTTTCATCGTTTCCATCCGTTTTCGTCTGGACCTGAGTTTTTACAGCAGCGCGTTTCCGTGTGGTCGCAAGAATTTTCGTACCCGTTTTAAAAAAAAACCTCGTTTCGTTTTCGTGTAGCCGTAGCCTCAGACTCCTAAGCTAGCAGCGTATTCCATCAGGAGTGCTTCACGGTGGTCGAAGAGTGTGAACTACCCTCCATCGTCACCTTTCCACCATCAAACTGTTTCCTGCAATTCACTCAAATTCACAATCTGCCATTCACACCCACTTCAGACAGTGACGGGCCAGGAGCGCGGGGGTGAGAAAGCGAGTCGGGACCGAATTCTCCCATCTAGCGCATTCTTCACACAATTATTTCTGTCGCTTTTCATGTGTACAAATGAGCACAACACTATTGAGTGCTTCCAGGAGAGACTGTGAAAGTGTGCGCTTTCGTCCTTCTTAATGAAACAATTATTGTATCTCTTCCCTCCCACTGACAGCCTGCCTTTCGCCAACCTGTGTGGCTGCGGAAGGTTTTACCGAGCGATCAGGTGGAACGTCACAGGAGCAAGCTCTTTGAGATACACATAAGCCCAGAAGTCATGGCATTCAAAGCACCTGCCAAATATTGCTTAAGCCATTCTCGTGCCGCTAAACACAGCGCCGACCCATGGGGGCACGGACGCTGAGCATCTGCAGATCTCCTTTGGCATCTGGATTCTTGAAACGAATCCTTTGGGTGCTGTGGGATAGAAGATATGGCTTCCCTGGATTGGGATTGTTGTAGAGAGTCCTTAATCGGATGGATTTGATTGGGATCTGAGAGGTTTGGAGGTCGGATCAAGACCCCTGGCTCTGTGTCATGTTCCTTGTGGGGGGGTTTGTTTGGTCTTGTGCATATCAAAGTAACAAATTCATTCAAGAATCCACGGAGAACATTGGGTTGTTGCACAGTGATCAGTGTTACGCACTTCACTTTTAGTGTTGCATCAAATCTGTGAACTCCTCACCCCACACAAAAGGTTTGCTAGTTAGCACTAGTCTAAAAGACACAGCTGGAAGTCTCATTCAGGGTTCCTGCAGGTTAATGCAAGTTAGATTTAAGACTTTCTGCAACTTTTTTTCGTGCCTCTCTGGAGTAAATTTACCATCCATTTCACAGGAATATAAAAGAAGCTGAAAAAGTACCCAGTGACACCAATTATCCAAATTAAGGACAATTTTGTAAAAATGAAATAAAGAGGCCGACAAAAGGGGAAAAAAAAAAAAAATCTACAATTCCTGTTTCTACTTTCAAGATATGATTGCTTATACAATCCGGTATCTTCATGTGATTACAGCTCACTTCTTTTACAGCCTCATACTAATGAGGAAATGGAAATTTGGGGTATTTCACAGTCATTTTTAATCAAATCTACGCTTCGTCATCACTTATTTGAAACACTGTAGTCACTGCTGACCCTAACCGGTGACAGCTGCTAACAAGAGTGCAGTCATTACACAAATGAGCTGTGATGAAAGTCCCCCCAAAACAGAAAAGAAGTGTTGTCAGTTACAAAAGAAATTAATAAATCAACATCACACTTCTTTCTTCTTTTTTTTTGCCACCGTCTTTCGAGACAAATTGAGCTTGATTTCTAATAAAATATTCATTCAAAACTAAGATGTTTCAGGGATTTGCAGAAACACTGTCCATTTGTTATGCAAATACTTCTGCATTTAGCATCCGCCTGAGACTGTTAACGTCTGTATATAGTTTTACTTGCAACCCAGGAGTTAGTCAGGCCTAGACCGCGGTACTGAATCAGATTACACTGAGTGCATGGCGCTGTAAATAATCAAATTGATGGCTAAATTACAATAAGACTGAGTTACTAAGTTCATGTATACAACTTAGTCTGACTAAAAATTGGACCGGATCGGGTTCCTCGCAGTCGGATTAAGACGCTGAGATAAGTCGGTTGATAGTCGCACTAAACGTGCTTGTATATGGTGAATTGGACTGGGAATTGGACTTTGCGTTCTGCGCATGCTCGAGATTTTTTTCCCGGAGGTCGAAGGAGACGATAGCACTGTTGTTGTTGCTCGTCACAAACGAAATGTAGAGGGACGTAGCTTCATCTTGTTCTTCGTTCGCCATGTTTCTCGTATGTTTGAGTTAGTTGTTGTTGTTGAAGCGGTCAACCGGTAGTGGCTCTATTAGCAATAGTTGAAATAGGTACAGCGCCACCTATCGTACTGGGGTGTGACATACTTTGTGCCAATGATTCCATTTAATCACCGCCATATATACTTGGATAATTTCCCTTGCCCAAATAAGGAGCATCGTCCAACTATAGCAATAGTGGAATTAATATCATCATGTAGGTCCACTGACTGACTGACATCCCTACAGCTATACCAACCAGTTCATATTCTGCTGTTAGTCAGTCTGAGATAACGCTGTCATAATTTGGCTTATAGAGTCTTGAACTCCACATCCGAAAAGTCTGATATAATTCATGCCTTTTTGAGAGGTGTAGACAGCGACAAGAACTGTGCACTTTGTTCACGTCGACCGCAGAAAGGCTTCGACACTGGAGCGAGTAGTTAATGACCACATCAAGTATGGATGGGAAAGTTGCTTTATTTTCTCATATGCTGACAGCATAGATGCTGCTGTGCAGTCTAGACAACCCAGCAAACATTAAAAAATGTGGACTTTTTGACGGTTATTAAAAGAAAAGCAGCAGCTGAGGCTTTGTTAGTTCTCCAAAATGTGTCACGAATAAGATTTCAGCAGCGCTGACAGACATTTTTCTGCCGTTTCAGGTGCACAAAGACATTGGAAAATGACTCACTGTACAAGTCAAATGAATGATGGGAATCACAGAGCATTATTTATATGGGACTCAACTGAATACGTGCGAGAAGAATATAAAAGATTATCTTGGACCATTTCCACAGCTGACATTTAAACAGCAGACAGGAAAAACGGGCGTAATTACAATCATCAAAACAACTATATTCCATTTCAGTGAGACACTTCCAGGGAACACTATAAAAAAAATTTTTTTTAAAAAGTTGCAGGTTTTTATTTATTCATTCTATTATTCATTCAAATTATATCTGCACCCGCTCTGTCATGACATTCACTCCAGGCAGCAAAAATATCTGTTAATCAATTTTCAGAACACGGGCTGAATCACAATGCCCGCTGCAGAGGACCTGAGCCATCTCCGTCCAAGCTGATAGTTTGGCCACAAGTGACTGGGGGAAACTGAACACCCTCCAACTTGGAATTTGATTGCAGCGTAGATAATGTGAGGCTAAAGCAGCAAATAAAGTGTAACAGGCAAAAATTCAGCTACTGTTCAGTAGTTCCCAAACACTTAGTGATGTTAAAAGGGGAGGTGGTGCAATCTAGTAGTAGAAATGAACCCGTAAGAACTTATGTGAAATGTGTTGCTGGGATCAAATTGAAAATCCTACATTTTTAAGAGATTCTTTCAACACTCGTCTTTCTGCTATTTTGATTGAAATTCAGTTTCAACCACCCCATCACTGCAATAAAAAACAAAGGCCCATCAAAACACAAGTCGAGGTTGGACTTGGCAACTACTGTAGCATTAACTTAAGGGGTTGATGTCTCGTAATACATTCCAAATATTGTTCAAAGGGGCAAAGCAAGGTCTGTGCTTAGAAATATTCCATACAGTCTGCTGTAATGACTCCCCAAACTTAAAGCCTGGCGAACACGTCAAGCAACTCGTAACACTGTGATCAACTTTAACTTTTAATTTCGGAATACTGCGTTGCGAGTTTATGTGGCAATACCAGGAGTTAAGTGTCCCCGGATCTAATGATAAACTAAACATCTTGTTCATAATTCGACATCATCCCAAAAAAAAAAAAAATCATAGTGTTCAGTCTGGACCAAACACCTACCATTGTGGGCGTATATGTATTCATGCAATTCATTTTACTGTATGTAACCTCATATAGTCAACTGGGTTGACTGACAGAGCTCCATCAGTAAAGATAAGATTAGGGTCAGTCCCTCAGTGAGCATGTTTAAATGAGGATAGAAAAACATGGAATATTCTGTCAGTCCAAACAAAAACTGACTTTTGAAATGTATGTAACCACGATTAACACGCCCAGATAATGCGACTGTGGGTCGATTCACTCTGCATGTGTATACACTCAACTCAACTCAAATGGGCCAAATGGTCCTCTGCATCTTTTTGTAAAATCAGTATTATATAAGAATATATTAAAGCTGCTTTCAGGTCACATATTTTCTGTTAGGATGGAAAGTTAGAATATGTCCAGTGGAAGTATGTAGAGGATTTGTTGCAAAGTCTGTTGTCTCATTGTTGAGGGAGCTGGGTGTAAGTGGACAGAGTGTGAGGAAAATAGTGAAGGAAGTGTCAGATGAGGCAGTAAAATCCAGTCAGTGGATTTGGATTACAAGAAGCAATAGTAGCTGGGGGCCCAGCAGGGGGAGCACTTAGGGTAAACAGACTCTTGGAAGAAGCAAAGAAGAAATTCTGGATATTTAAGTGGAGGGTGTGGCCCATGTGAGCCTTTTGAAACCAGGCGGCCATTTAAGGTGAGTTGGATTGTATAGCTTTGTTTTTGCTGGCATTGTTAGTGATTGTAGGACTGTTTAGGTGAGTTTGTCTGCTGAATCTGGTAGTGTGTCTTATCCTGCCTCCACCTCTGGCACTCTCTATACTTTCATTACCCCCTACCCGAACCAGGGTTTGTATCCCCACCCCGCTTTGACTGGTGTGCAGTTGGTGAGAGGCTGGGGTAGCTTGTGGTTATGTAAAGAAAAGATGGTTGTTCCCCCATAAAAGCAATAAAAAAAGTTGATCACAAAAAAAGAAAAGATGGTTGTTGTGGTGTGAGGAGCAGTGATGGCTGGCATTAGGAGAGTGACTCTGGGAAATGCGCCAGTGGTCATTGTCTAGCCTCCTGGAGGTGTTGCGGGCCCAACTAGATGAAACACTGATGAAAGGAGGTTCCCACCTGATGACCCCAATGACATGTTGGTCAGCACTGCTCACTGATCTATATAGAGATTATAGGGAATTATTCACAGAGTCTGGTCCATTTTTTTTTCTTTAGCACAAGTTTGTTGTGTTTATCTTAAATCCTGTTTCTTAAGGGGAGAAGGAGATAGAAAAAAAAATCAGCTTGTTAGGGCTACATGATAAAATCCTGACTTTAAACCTCAGCATCATCTGACAAAGTCAGCATTTAGTCACTTAAAGACAACATCTGTGCCACAAAGTCAGCTATTCTTATAGAGAAAGTTAGACCTGTTAGAATGTCAGACAATTTGTCACACAGTGTCGTGGAATCAGACATAAAATCTTAAACCCATTTCCCTCCCTCGCATGTATACTGGGACAAGGGCAAATGGCGCAGACTCAGCTGTGCATGTGACCGTGTTGAGTGTCTGGACCTTCTCAGACATCGAGTGGCTTTTCACATACGACAGTGTTAGCACAAACTTAATCTATTTTGCACCACATCGGCTTACAACTCCCTCCCCATTACTAATCATAAATAGTCCATCATTATCTCTGTCAAAAATCTCGGCAACATCCAAACTGCATTCGTAATATCTGAGCTCCAGGGTTTTGTTATCTCAAACAGCATCCATTCTGGAACAGTGATAGGGCCCTTTAATAATAGTTCAGAGGGATCTGGTGGTAACGTGTGATGGGGATGGGTTTGGTCTGATGCTGAAAGTTCAACTGTGAGGGACAGTCCTATTATCCGTAATTAAATGGCTTATGAGTATACGTTTGAAAGCATGATGATTCAATGAAAAATGACCTCAGAAAGTCAGCGTAGAAAGGAGTTTCCAACCGTGGCTGCTGATGTATAAGCAAGAGGATTTCTGCTGGAGTGCTACGATCTCCTACACTTCCACATCAACCGTTACCTCGAAAATCTCCACGGTCAGCCGCATCTCACTGCTCAAAGCCTCCCGTCACATTGTAGCAAAGTGAAATGTTGAGGAAATCTAAATTCTTAATCATTCTTATTATGAAGGACCTGTGCTACATCTTCATCCACAGAGACTGATGTACGCAGGTACAGAAAGTTATTTCTGCCTTCACAACTGATTTATCACTCTGCGATACATAGTATTAACTGCACAGACTAGCTGCAAACCTCTCATTTCAATGCTAATGAAGATCACCTGTTCACGAGGAGGAGCATTTTCATGCATATTTAACGTCAGTCCTCTGCCATATACTTTCGTGTCCCATTTGAGGCAAAGTGACATTCACTAAAGGGCAGCCGTGGCTCATCTGGAAGGATGAGGAGAAGGACATTAGATAATCAAATGTGAGAGGGCTACTGGCTGAGACCATTTCTCATGCCAAAGTATGCAAATTAGATTTAAAACCAAGGACCAAAGTTATTGGACACCTAAGTAAAGTGGCAACTGGTAGTGTGGTAAACAGAATATCGAATCTATACTCAGTTAATGCTTTTCTCTTCCCCCAGATCGTTTCTAATAACTAATATAGCGGGGAAAAAACTCTTCAATCCATTTATTTGGAAAAATATAATTTCCATAAATTAAACAAATACACAAATAAATAAGATTAGGAATAAGAACAAAAAGTCATACATATTCATTTTGTAAGGTGATTGCTGTTGGCAAGCATGATCTCCTATACTGGCCGTTACTGCAGCAGAGCTGAGGGAGCCTCTGGCTGAAGACACTGTTGTTTCATCATTATGTTGTGCAGAGTGTGTAGTAATGTTCAATATTTTTTGGCAACCTGTGAAATATCTATGGCTGGGCCACGATTCAAATTTTTTATCTAATTAATCACATGATTTCCCTGATTAATCACGATTAATCGCAATTGTACGCAAAATCCAAAAATTTATTCAAAAGTAGTGTATAGCTTTTAGCATTTAGTTTTATTTTAAATGTATTGCCATATGAATGAAAGTGCCCTAACAACATTTGTTGTGCAAACACATCAGCATTTTTATGTAGTTTTTATGTAGAAGCCTCGCTCCACTGTCTGTTTCCTTGAATGACTTGCTGGTATCAGTTGTGTGTTTTGCCTTTAAGTGATATTTTAGACTGGAACTACTACGCTGAGAAGACAATTCAACTTGGCAGTGTTTACAGATTACTTTGGTTCTGTCGACTCCGCCGTCTGGAAGAACTTTAAAATGAAAATGGCCGAGTAAAAGTTCCGTACCTTCTCCATGTTTGGTGGATCCGCCGATTACTTTCTTTTACGGTTCCGCAGCAGACAGCAACAGACTTTTAAATTTAAAAAAAAAGAAAAAAAAATTCTTTTTTAAATAAATAAATAAATACATACATACATAAATAAAACCCACGTTAATGCGCGATAAAATATTTATCGGCGTTAAATAATTAACGAGTTAATGCGAAAATAACGCCAGCCCTAGAAATATCATTTTCATTCGTATAAAACACATAAACGTTGGCATAATGTTGTAACCACATTTATATTTTCATTATACAAATTAATTAAGCACTAGCAGCAGTTACTATCTGGTTGACAGTCCAACAACAGTTGGCCAAGATTTTTTCCATCTAAAAAAAATCTAAAAAGAGAGGAAAGTGACGCAGTAATGCTGCATTGCATCGACCTCGCTCTCTAATGGGGTTAGTGTTTACAAAGACTAGTTGCACACATTAAGCTGTACTTTCTGCAAACAAACTCAGTTGAGACATGTCCGCAGTCTGAAGGTGGATTTGCCTTAAAACTGTTGAAGGTTTCAGCTCCTGCAACGCGCAAACTGCCTTCTGTACCTCCTGTACATCTCTGTGGCTTTAAGCAGGGCAACAGACACAGTAAAACAGCTTAATCGGGGAAACAAGTCCTCGCATAGCCGTGAAATAACTTCAGAAAAAGATTTGAAAGAGAAAGTCCCATAACATGTAATTGCTGCTATTTCTTTGCTTGACATTTAACTGGTTCTTTAGCCCGAGGGTATTCCAATAAGCAGGTGGAAATGAGATTAATCGTGCGCCACAGCTGAGAAATGCAGAAAGAGAAGATGATAATGGAGTCTTTCTCCCTGCTGTACCTCGTAGAGAAGACCCTGGACTGTTGTTCCTCAATCTGTCAGGCAGCGTGGACTGTAGGAGCCTGTGGGAAAACCAATTTCCAGCGCCATGGGAAGCCCATATAGAGATTCCTCTTGCCAAGAGATCTCGCTTACGCTCTTCACAGTTGTAACAATAAGCAAAAGCCAAGTGCAGTCTCACAATGACTATCGCTGAATTTGACCAGTGTGCGACCTCACCGAAATGAAGGTAATATCGGTTTCTTGATATTTATACTGACCTTATTTGGAAACTTTACCAAGCAAAGCAAGCAAGCACGTTAAAGTCTAGTAGTCTGGTCAAAAAGAGATTTGTCAACGGAAATAAAATGGCGAAAAACCCAATTAATAACCTGGTTATGTGTGCTGAGTATTTTTTTAATTTCATTCAAACTTTGGTTATGAAACCTGTAAACATGGATGAAATCATAGGGCCGAATACACCATCCAAGTGAGCAGTGTCGTTAGACTGTTGAGAAGATTTTAGGGGGAAGACTTTTTGCCTTTTTAAATCAGGATTTCTAATAAGACTTTTTCATGTTTACCCCCTAATTGACATCTTTAGTGGAACATTTGACTTGTGGACTTGGAGATCAGGATTACAAAGGCAGGTGAGGGTAAGGTAAGGTAATTCAGCTGCCAATCAAAAACAACAATGACAACCTTAAACTGTAGATGTCTGAGACAAATTTTGAATGCCAAGTCCCTTTTTGTATCTATTTTATTTCAAAGCACCGCGGCTGTCTTCGCTTTGCTTTTTGGAAGCCTTGAAAGAGAAAAAACAAGGCTTCCTTACGAAAATGCCAGTACAGTTGACTGCACAACAGCTCTTTCTTTTCTGAATTTTCAGCCTGGTCGAATAGTCGCGCTCACTGAGCCTGTTGCTTTTTTTGACATCACGTGCACTCCCGCTATTAGTAACTGCAAGCGACAAGGTTATGATCACAAATGAACCCATAAAAAGCAACAGGTACCACGCGGTCTGCGAAAGTGGGTGTGCATGGCCTATATCGAGTGAGACTGAGTGAGGAAAAGAAGGGAGTGAACCGACTCAAACCAAGGCAAGAGCAGCAGAGCGTCATATCATCACCGTCCACCTCTTCACAGATCATTGTTAGCCAAACCATTTGCCTAATTAGGCAGAAAATAGAACCCATTCGGAGGATTTGAGAGGGAGCACAGTAACAGCAAAGGGCAGGAGAGGAAAAGCACCACTGTGCCCTCGCACCATTCAGGCAAGCAATACATATTTCCACCAAACTTATGACATTGTAGGCGTCAGTTTGTCGGCCACTATCTTCCAGGCTGAAGCCGCATTTACACGGTGTGGTGGAAGTTTTTCTTGACTTCCTATTAAGATTTGCTTACCTTCCTGTTACATCTGATGAGAAATTAACTGGAGACCTTTCTATTTTTCTGCCGGCCGGCCACGTGTTTATCTTCTTCTGCAGAAGGGTCAGTCAACACCATTCAGCGTTTATGGTGAAGAAAGACCCAGGACAAAGGGAATCAAAATCATTTATACCTGAGGAAGGGGCAGGTTGGGGTGTGTCTCACTTCTCTGAAACACAATTAGTGTGTCTCGGCACATGGCACATCAAGCAAATGGGGATGAGGATGGGAAAGTCTGTTGTGGGGGTTTCTAAAGCATTTCTAAGAGACAGAATTTACCATAACAACGGTCTGCTCAAGGCAGGTCTGCTGTGCTGACGCCGTTACCACACCTCTTATTCTACAGCTATGTGCTATTTTAATGCACATGCTGGGACAGCAGTACACTTCCCCTGCAGTGTGAGCAGAATATGTGGAGGCAAGCAAGTGGCATCATGGTGCCCTCAGATCTAATCATAATGCAAATTTATTTGGGACTTCGAGAATCAAAATGAAGTCAAAAGCAGTGACACCAATCCCTGATGATCACGGGGAGCGTGTTAGCGCGACGACGTTGGCAATTAACTTCAAGCGCTACTTCAGAAATAGAAGCAAAATGTACAGACTAAGCAGAATTTTTTAACACTAAACTATTCGGAATTAAAGCCGGTGTCACATTCTGTATGTGAGGGGGGGGGGGGGGCCTTGCAAATTTTCAGGGGGTCTGCAAAGTCATTCGACAAACGCCCCCCCACACTTCACCCAACAGTGCCTCTGTAATTCCCATTAGAGTGCAGCTGCCCCTCCAACTGGGAGCTCATTTGGTAACACCTTTTCAGTGCATTAAACACCAATTTTCTTAACCGGAGTGTCGATCAGAAGGCCCCTTGAGTCTTTAGAAATAAAAACTCACAGGGTGATCTAAATTTGGGAGTAAAAAATGAGGCCCACACTGGCTTTAAAATTTGTAGAATCAAACGGTTCCTCTACACCAAACCGACCTCGAGAATCAGCAGCTGGATGTTGCGTTACACACTGAAATGACCAGAGAGGCGCACGTTCATCGAAGTTCTGGATGTTCTCTGTGGCCATTTGACAAGTTGGTGTAAAAAGGGTTTCAAGACAATTCAGCTAGATTCAGTTCTTTATTTGTAAATGTCTATCGAAGACATTTTGCGACTCAAAACTCCAATAAACCAACTCCTCATATTTGAAAACAGTTGGTGGAAACTCCTGTAAAAAGAGAATCTTATGCAACCAAAAGCAATACAATTTTTTTTGTATTTTTTTTTTTTTAAAGCGGTAGATTGTACAATGAAACAGGTGTCTCATAAGGTGTGCTGCTACTCCTGACAACTATGAGCACTGTGATGGGAGGAGCCAGTGGATGAAGATGAGAAAAAGACAAAGAGGAGGTAGATGAAAGAGAAAAGACACCGATGAGGAACAAAAGACATCCAAGAAAACTACATTTGGACCTTCGTGAGTACAAGTAGAGAAGATGTATGTTTGAAAAGAGTAAAGATAAAGAAAGAAGTGGGAAATGAGCATTGCTTTCATTAGTATGTTTGCCTTGTAAAGTGACAAATGGATGAATGATTAAATGTGGAAATAAAGGTGCGATTTAAAGCAACAGCAGAGAGAAGTTTGTGAACCTTAAAAACTACCGTATGTGCTTCGGACTCCTTTTGAAGTATGCTGACATTTGTTATCCACATTCTCAATGTTTGAAATTGCTCGAGAGCACCCGGGGGCTGAGAAAGCGCAGTTGACTGCTTTGGTTTCCAGCTCCGCACCACTATTGCTTGACATGTTTTTTGGGCTTATGATAGCATCTTTCGCCTCTTCAACGTGACAGCAAATCCACATCTGTTGCTGTACATTTGCAGAGGTCACACAGATGTGTTTTTATGAAAGTGGTGTTACATCCCACAACTGTAGGGGGAGCCAAAGGGCAAAAAAAAAAAAATCCTTTAGTGTTGCTTTAATGACTGATGGAGGACTGAAACAGTCCGCAAAGACTCAACTTCTTGCTCCATTGTAGCAGCGTGATGAAGCAGCGAGCTGTACTAAAATAACCCAAATTCTAATGTTGTGGGAACCAAAATGCAAGCTCATGCACCGAACACCAATAAACTGCTTTTGAGGAACTTATTTCACGGATTTAGTGGTGCTGACAGACATCTAAGTCAATATTTTCCAATAAATTCATAAATATAATGCTTATTTGGGCTGAAAATGTAAAAAGCCTTCACCTCTGGCTATCTTACACATTTTCTCTATATGTGAAAGAGGCCTTGTTGGATCGAGGTGAGCTTGACGCACAGAACACCAAAAAAAACACTGTCTTACTTTCTACACTTTACCAGGAAATAATTAGGAAAAGTAGAAATTGCATTTACCATCACTCGCACTTTCATGTTGAAAATATTCCTGCAACTGCATGCGTAAATAGATGCGTTGCTTTCATTAGCCTGTACAATGTGACCAAAGAAGCAGCTGGTGCTTCAACTTCATACCTCCTTATTAAAATGCAATCTGTGAGAGGAAAGAAGAAAGAAAAAAAGCGGACACATTTCACCATCTACATGTAAAAAGGGGCTCATTCTGTTTTCTGTTTCACTGGCTGAACTGAAGAAAATGTCACATCACTGTGCGAATCAAAGCAAAAAAGGACTTCGATTTTGGTCCGATTTTTTATTTTGTTTGTTTATTTATTTTTTTTTAAATATCTTGACCAACCCGAACGTTTCCTTTTTACGACCTTCCCATTTTGTTTGTACTTGCTCCAAATTTTGCACTCAGCTGACGGGAAACGACCAGCATTTTTTCCGCAGAGAATCATTGTTTTTCCGCTGACAGCTCTCTTGTTGCAGCCATTTTGCCTGCCAATCAGCCAGGTGCAAAAGCTACTCAAGCTCTACGAGTTCTCGCTTTTAACCGCAGACCTATTTGCATATTTTGACCTGTGCATGCATTGGTTTTAGAAATGCAAATTAAAAGATGAATCAAGAATCCTTCTCTTGAGATTGAGCGATTTAATAGTTTTTTTTTCCCCAATACATCTGAAAAAACAGCTATTTTATTTTATCTCGTTGTTACGATTATTCATATTTTACAAAGCTTTTATGTTCAGCTGCTAAATGTTCTCATTTTTTCCCCCTTTTTTTGTTGACACAAGTAAAACAACCAAATGAACATCCTCCAAAAGTAGTGATTTGATCATTTTTTTCTAGCGTTCCATGTAAATACAGGAGTTACGATGTAAATTGTCATTTACACCAAATTTACATAAAAGCAGCTTTAGTATTTAGCATGAGCAACACAACCCCAGTGTGAACCTAAACATTTTGAAGCTTCAAAGTATTCATGGATTTATCACAGATGAAACTGCACGGGTAGAAGATAAACAGCCATCACAGGCTGAAAGTGATGATAAAACAAATGCAGATGGTAAAGGGAGGCAGCCCACAGAAAGGAGAACGCGTGCGAGTCTCAACACTGGCGATGAGGGCGCACTGGGCCACAGAGCCACAGTCAGGAGGTTAGCTGCTCATTGAGCATGCTGGACAGAGACTGAATTCCTCAGTGTAAAATAAGAAAATGAGGCGGCTTTCTTTTTTCTTCCTCTTTAGCTCGTAGAGGATAGACGGTGATATGCCAGACGCTGTGAGCTTTTTAATCACTTCAACACTCTACGCTTGTTCTTTAAAGTCAGCGGGTGGTAACCAGATACGAGTGCTCATCCTCCAAGTTGGAGACTACCTTGGAAAAGCTGTCTGCATCCGCAGCGGATACAGGACAAACCGCAACTCTTATCTCTGTCTTTTATCACAACTGATTCCCCGGCTCTGTTCCCTTAATCCATCACTCCCCCTCTACAGTCAGCTCCTTTTTGTCATTTGTCCTTTGTAAGACACTTGACTAACACCTCAGTCACAGCAGGATACTCTTTCTCTCTCCTTTCTCGAACGTGAACCGGTGAGTCACTGACAGGCTCTGTGAAAGGGCTGAGATCATGGTCGGGCAGTCAGTGAGCAAATGATTGAGGGGCAAGCTGAGGGAACAGAGGATGTAGAGCACAGCCGAGCTGAATGGGAAAGAGTGCAAAAGCACTCCGAAGAAGGAGAGGAAAGCAATTACAGTGACAAAGAAAATGGGGAAATATAAATAATTAGGGATGCACCAATCCAATATTTGATATTGGTACCGATATCAAAGAAAGTTAGAAATTGGGTATCGTGACAATGGGCCGATCCATATCGGCCGAATTTTTTTCCTCCCCCCCGTCCCCCCCAATCCCTAATTGCACTGACTGAACCAGTTACACTTGTTATATTTCTATGGTTAAGATTGTTTTACTGGTGCACAATTATTAAATAAATAAGTAATTTAGTACATTTATATCTGTTTCTTAGTTTAAAAAAAAAAAAATAAGAAAGAAATGTTTAAGTCAAGTCTGATGTTGCCTTGCACAAAATAATGATCCCAGTCTTTTCCACACAATGAAACTTACCGTTTGCTACTATAATTCCGCGCCATTTTCTGTATCGGCCGATACTAAGCCTCAGATATCGATATCGGAGGTGAAAAAAGCGGATCAGTGCATCCCTATAAATAATGAGCAGCAATGAAAAGGGAACCCAGTGAGAAGAGAAGAAGGATACTAAGAAACACTGTTCCTGCTCCAAGATCAAATCAGATGTTTGACGGATTAGAGCAGAGATCATCACACTTCCCGTGATGTGACTACGTCAACAACCCAAACCTGATTCCACCCTCCCTGAAGGGAGAGAGGGCAGCCTCCCACTCCCCTCTCACATCACATTTCCACCCGCTGGAGTTTGCACCTTTTGAAGTTTTACAAGAGGGCACTGCACTGATGGAGCACCACGGCAGGAATTCTGCTGTGACTGAAGGGCATTTTCGGCCAGAAAAAAAAAAAAAAAAAAAGTTTAGACATGGACAAAAATAGAAGAAAAAGTTTGTGGTAAGTAGGGATGGAAATGTCTTAAGAACCCTGTGATCCCATTATGATTGAGACATCGGAGAGCTGAGACACCTTGATTTTGTAAGACTGCATCCAATATGTTTTAGGAATAAAACGCACAGTAGAGAGTGCTTGCAGAGAAGTACTCATCACTGCTGATTTTTTTCCTCATAGGTTGTTAAATGATTCCAAAAATGAAAAGATCTCCAATCGAACGATCCTTTTTAGCCCAGGAAGGTTCCCGACTGAATGAAATGACCGAGAGATATCTGAGCGTCAGCCATCAAAAGGGCTGGTTGGATTCTATCAACGCTAAGGTCAATACTTTGCTTAGACCATCCCGCATGAAGGGAGAGGGGAGAAATTTAAAGCATATGAGTGTAAGCAGCATCGGCGATAATCCTGGGACAACTTTTTTTACTTTTAAGATTCATAGCAACGGGGTTCCTGGTTCGAATCCCGGTTTGCATGTTCTCCCACGAGCATTCTCCCCGGGTGTCTCCCACCGTCCAAAAACATGCATGCTAGGTTTTTTGTTTGGCGAAATTGACCCTTTTTTACTGGGTGTCAGTGTGCATGGCTGTTTGTCTCCGGGTTAGCTCTGTGATGGACTGGCAACCTGCCCAGGGTGAAAAAAAACGGTCTTTTCAATGTGGCGGTCTCACGTCACACCATAGTGTCGCCGTGGTCAAATAATATGAGCTTTTCTACATAAGAACATATAAAAAGAGAACACCGATGTGCACGAAACTGAGCATGACTAGTTTATATTGTTTACCTGAGGTGCTACTATATACCTTGTATGTGATACAGCCAGATGTTTTGTTTATCCTTTTATCCACAACCACAGGTTCTGTGCACCTCAAGCAAAAGAAATAATCCAATTTATCAAGTTTGAAAATAACTGGGCAAATTGTCCATAACATGGCAGTAGTGAAATGTAGTTGTAATTCTATTTTAATGTCTATTTGAGTGGTGTATTTACTGCTGATGTTTTACGTTGTAATGCATTAGAGCGGTCTTTCAGTTTTCCGTGTCTCGCCGCTCTTGTCAGACGGCCATAGCTTTAGGCCCCGCTACTGCAAACGCACGTCCATCAACAGCGATGCTGCTTTTCAAGTGCCATTTAAAAAGACACTGAACCTCAACCTCCCCCATTGTGAATCGCTCTGGATAAGAGCACTGACTGGAGTGCCTAAAATGGAAATGTAATGTAAATTACGCTGATGGTGAAGTTGATGAGATGCCAGTGCTGCAGAGAGTGGCAGCAAAAGCAGCCTCTGCGCCTTCCTGAGGGTGTTTAATCTATGACTGATGGATCTACGACCAAGACAACGATTGTAATTATCATCATCATCTTTGTAAAACATTCATCATTACCATCATCAACATAATAGTTATCTCCCTACATCAACAGACGGCCATTACAGCAGCCACGATCACTAACTGTGCACATCCACGCGCACAGATTTCAGTACTACCTACAGAGGCCAGCTTTGCCCACATTCAAAACCAGACTAATCATATGGTTTCTATGCAACACCAAAGCAAAGTTCACACGAATATACGTGGATGTATCACCTCGTCTGCAAAGCTAAAGCAGCCCAGTTCCATGTGGATTAAGCCTCTGGCTAATCAGAGCGACTCACACTGAGACGGTCTGGATGTTAAGCTTACCGCCTCGGCAGCTGCAAGTCTCCCATGTTAACCCAGCCGTGTCCCATGGCTGACACAGAAATTAAAGGTGCTAACACATTTCACACACTGCATTTCTCTGGGGGATGACAGTCCATCGATAGCAGCTTTGCACGCGTCTAAAATTAACTCTGTCAACGAGGACATTTATTATTAATCAATTAATTATTCATCGCGTGGCTGGTTTATGTGGTCTCATATGTTGCATATTAAAGGCTCTGGGTGGCAACAGGACAGCACAGACAGTTGATGTAACTGTTGATGGATTGGGGCCTCTCTTTTTCTCAGAGTCAAACGGCCACAGTTGAAGGTGCTGTGCTACGCATGAGCACTCGCCGGGCGGACTGCACAAACGCGGCCCACGTCGTTTATTCGAACGTTTCGAATCTGACGCAATTCTGTGGAACAGAAATAAAAGTGTGAAGGACAGAGGGAGGAAAAAAAATTAAAGAGGAAGTTGACTCCGTCTCATTAGAATAATCAAAACAGTGAGAAGCTTGCAGTGAGCCCTTGACTTTGTGCCGAAAATTACAGGCTCAGCTTTTTGCCGATCAAAGAGAATAGCTCATTTGAAATATATGCACACATATATATATATATATATATATATATATATATATATATATATATATATATATATATATATATATTAAATGTATATGTAAATCAGCCACTGAGTTGCGAACCAGAGGCGCCAGCTCACTGACAGGCTCCTAATTATGTAATATAATGTACATAGATCTAATTCACACTGGGCTTCAGCAGCTCCTGCAACTTGGATCGCGTTTGCGTTTCGTCTTCAAGCACAGATGGACGAGCTGGTGCTGCCTTAAGCAAAATCATTTGTTTCTGGTTTTTTTTTTAAATTCTATTTACTTTTTTGTGTGTGCTTGTGCGTAGCGGGGAAGTGGTGTGAGGTTAAACTGGAGATTAAGCATGCTGTGGAGGTGGAAGGATCCCTTCAGTTTTGTCCTGGAACTAATCAAGAGCAAAGCCACCCTCACAGCCAACACTGTTTATTTTATTTTATTTTTCAAGGGAGAAGCAAAAAAATTAAATAAAAAATGAAAGAGTAAATGAATGAAGAAAAAGGGAGCAAAAGAAAGATATTTAGTAGATTGGAGTCAAAAAAGACATGGATGATGATGAGGAGCTAAATCCACAAAAAAAATGGCACGCTATCAGTTCCTATGAATCTTTAGAAGTGTTAGGTTTTTGATAAACTGGCCTTTTAAAAGCCCCTTGTGTGCCAGGGTTTCCTTTTTTAGTGTAAACTGAGGTAGGATGTGATGCTTCGGGTGTTTTGGTTCGGAATATCTCACTTTGGCATTTTCATTTATCAGCACGGAGAGTATATTCCTCCAATTGTTCCATACAGGCGTGGGGTATGTTTCCAGTTTCTAGTCATGCCCCGATTTTCAAATGCTTTCGAAAGGAAGAAGACGGTTAACCCTTGAACTACTTCCCCAAGAGAAAAAATACAAAGTAGGCTGAGAATACTATAGAATAGCTGCCAGCAGAGGCAATACTTAAAACAGAATTGTATATCCCATCACTCTTTCCCAATTTCAAAGGTCGGGCCAATGACAAATATTCTATAAATCAGGAAATTTCATTGCTGTAATTGCAGCACAACAACAACAATTCTTGAATTATCCACTATGTTTGCTTAAGGTTATTTAGTCAGAATTTCCTAATGGGCCAAGACTTTTTCCACATTACATGCCATCAAAGAGTCTAAAGCCTGGGAGTTTCCATCAAACTGCATCAGAGTTTTGAATAAAAACAGCTAAACAGATTCACTCCTGAGTCACTGTCACGTAGAACCAAGCTGGGAAACATACACCTGTTATAGTATGTGGCATCAGGCTCCATTAGTTGTGGAGTCCGTGACAATCAGCGACTCTATATGTGATGAATTTGCGATTTTTCAGAAGCATCTATGAAGCGTCTTCTGAAAAGTCAACCCACGACACGTCAATGAACTCGTGTTTGGAACCGCACTGAAAACATGTGTCAGCAGCTCGTATGTTCACAGTGAACGATCTAAAATGTGCAGTGAGCGTTTGAATTACGTTGGATGTAGGTATGACAGGTATCACACGGGGCAGAGTTTAGGGACAGTGGGATGCTTCAGGAAATGTCCTCTGCGCTTTCTGGCATACGGGTACATTGGTTTCACTTTCAGGTCTTTCTGATTTCTGGCTTTGCTCGCATTTTGACCAGATTCCCAACCCACCTCAACTGGCTGCTTTGGCTACGGAGGAGCTGCGACTCTACTCTTACCTTTTCCCAGCTGACTGAGCTATCCCTTAAGGGTGAGCCCAGACACACTGCATGGGAAGTCTTTCTGTCTCTACCCCACAGCTCATGAACAAAGCTGAGGGTTGGACCATAGATCAACTGGTAAATTGTCCCCTATCCCTTTCGGCAAAGCTCTCTGTTCACCACCACAAACTGGTACAATGCTACAGAGGCTGCCCTAATCTGTCTGTCAACCTCCCCCTCCGTTCTAACCCCCCACTCGTGAAACTGCCCACCTGTAGCAAACTATTTGGCCCTCGTTTGGACCAGATTATGAAGCTAAAAAAGCAAAAAGTCAGGGAACCCCAAATGTCTCCTTGGTCCGTCCTGAGGGGAGCATACCTACAGTGAATTCAGAGTCACTGTTGAAACCGCAGATCTCTACAGATGACTTTAAGCTGGAAACCATGACTGTGTGGTGCTGTTGAAATATTTACATATGGACTGAAGTGGTGAACCATGCCATGCAATACCATGTTACTGAGAAAAATATCTTCTCTTTGTTTTTAGTTGCCATTCCCAAATTCTAATTTCCTTGTACATATCAGTTTTTGCAGAATTTCTGACACAGCTCCAAAAAAAAAAAACAAATGCCGGCACATAATTTCTTTGGAAAAGAATACATCCTCACGCTGACCGATATGATTCATTACACAATGTCAGGAGGTAATGACAATATAGACACCCGTGCAAACAGCAAATGACTCTCTCTGTTCACCGACTATGTGCAAATGATGATTCCTCCCTTAATTGCCTCAGTACTGTTGGTATTGTGCAGAAGGGAGACACTGATTTACCACCGGTGGTATCATTCTGTCATTTTGGGATCAGAAGGGAACAAGAGGAAGAGGGAAGGATGGAGTGATACAAAAAAAATGAAGGCCCAGAGGCAGAGTGCACCACAAGAAGCAGAACTCAACTTATAATGGAACAAATGCATCAGTCTCTGTCTCTCCATCGCTGTCTGTCTCCTATCATCCATCCACAGGCCTTTACTGCACTTTGGATGAAAGTCATTTCAGAGAGCTCTTAGAAAAAAGTGGCTCTGGAGAAAGAAAAAAAATGCAAAGACAGAAAATGGAGTACATGCAGTCTTTACCCCTGCCATGATGCCAGGAAATCTAGCAAGGGAAGGGAGGCTGAGCTGAGAGAGACAGAGAGCGACGAAGAAGGGGGGAGAAAAAAAAAAAAAAACAGAGGACGATGAGAGGTAGACAATTAGAGAAGCACGGTTTGAGAAGTGGTGGTTAGAGCAGCCTTTCCTCCTCTTTGGTGGGGTGCAGCCGCAGCACAGGAGCTGTTAGCACGCTTATTTTCAACCACAAGGTTGCAGTGACCCAACTTAGGCTCTCGTCTCTAAAATCCCACGCACTATCAGGGCTTCCCAAAAGCCCCTCTAGCTTCGACTACGGCTCATTGCTCTCATCATTGGTTCAATTGTGCATGCATATTTTTCGCGTGTGTGCAAGTGTGACTAAGAGAAAGAGACTGTGTATTCACCGGAGGGCATTTTAAAGAGACCCCTGCCCTCTCCTCACAATTCTCTCAGGTGTTCAAGAATGTTGGCTCAGTGTTCAATCACCACAACAACCTCACCTGAACAACAGTGACTCCGGTAACCTTGGCCATCCATTAGCCTGTCTAAGAACAAAAGCGGTTTCCACAGGGAGCCATTAGACAAATATAGCTCTGGGAAGGGAAGTATCCAATACACCAGATGGGCTGTGCTTTATACCAGCTCCAGGGCTGGACAGTAGTCTCTTAGAGACCATTATTGAGAGGAAGAAATCAGGCTTTATCAGCACAACACACAGAAAATGCTCAGCTTCAATGCTGGAGTCGATCCACAAATCCCAACTGCAGGTGGACACGATTATTGCTGAAAGCCCAGTGGATATCCACACCTCATCAAAGAGCTTTACACTTTAACCAACTATTATCATCTTAAAAAGTACGGGATTACCCTAGTTGAAAACATTTATCAACCCTAAAGATGACTCAGGAGGAATATTCCGCTTTTAATGGGTTATTTGATGAGTATATTCATATACGAGGGGCTCAGACTAAGCACAGTTGGCAATACAAAGTGCGAGTTTTAACATCAGTCTGCAATGAGTTCTCCAAAATGACAACAAAAGCAGCCATCTGGCCATAAAAGTTTTCACTTTCTTAACAGCATGCTGAAATTTAAACATGAGCTGCTTTCCCTTGAGCATTGAACACCACCGTTAGCAGAAAGTGAAAATCCTAAATTGTCTTCATCGTGCCGTGAGATACACTCAGGTACAGACAACACTGAATGGTAAACACTGGGCCGGACACCTGTGCCAATGGGTTTTAAGCTGTAAGTGTCAGGAATCATAACAATTCATCTCGCCGTCGCCACACTTCCTTCCCGTCGGGAGAAAGGAGATCATTTCACTCAAAAAGGCCACAGACAGCTCTGAGCTCCAGTCCTGAGCAGTGAATTTACATCTATTATGCATAAGTTGAGCAGAGCTGAGCTTGGTTGCCAGTCTGACCATCAGTTATAGCTGAGGATGTGCCTGCTGTCTGCTACTGTCCCATATGGTTTCCACTCCACAGCGAGCACAGCTGTACACAGCTGTACCTCCTGCTTATGGAGCAGATAACACTCTGTGTGCGCGCTCATATTTCTGTCTGTAAATTGCTCCTGTAAAGCATGAAGAAGGCTGACTAACCCGCTATGAGGTATCAGAGCATGTAGGAGTGACAGCATGTAACTGTGTGCATCTGTATGGATTTTGTTTATCATATTTGCACTGCTATATGCATGTTTGCCTGCATGTGTGTCTGTCTCATGAGGCTGAGCTAGAGGACTGAATATCTGAGTGAGTGTGTGTGTGTGTGCGATTCATTCTTACATTGCTGTGGTGAGAGAGCTGAGGTGTAACACCTTGTTAATGTGACAGTCACAGTAAAACAGTCACCTGGGGAATGAGCTGCTGTTGACTACTTTGCTTGATAACTTGACAGATAAAAGGAGACGCAGCAGTTCAGTTTGGGAAGCCGCTCAAGTCCAGTTCCCAGTGCTCCCCTGCTTACATCAGTGCCTGGCAAAAAGCTCAGGAACCACCACTTATTTAAGCGGAGACCTGCTATTATCAATTTTGTGCACAGCCAACACTGATGAGACTTCAGTTCGAACTGAGGTGTCGTGGATTGCGGTGGGAGGTGCAGTCGTGATTTTGGGACAGATTTGGCTCCAGAAATGTTCTGAGACACAACGGGTGGGCCAGCTGCAGTGAGGACCGAGCCCCCCCAAATTTACACTGGCTGCCAAACCAGCTGAGCTACCCACCGACTGATACATTTTTAATCAAAAACAACACCTTTCAGACTAATTTTGTTCTTTACAATTAAACTAGTAAGTAAATGCAGCGTCCTGTGAGCCACAACAACCTCAATTTTAACACAGTGCGTACACTTTTTTTTTTTTTTTCTACATGCATTTACTCAGCTTGTGCTTTGCGAGGAAATTAAGTCTCATTTTACTGATGTTAATGAGTATCTATCAAAGGAACCGTGAGTCTTAAACCCATTTCTGGCTTTGAAGATGTGGAACACCACGACCAAACCGATCGATGTCAAAGAATACATTTCCTGGCGAACAAATACAAGAAGTTTGGAATAATCAAAGGACACGTTGTTCCAACTCGACTGGCCAAGTTTCAGGTTCAGGCTATTCTCTCAAGACGAGCCCGACAGACCTGTTATAGAATGCAATACTCAAAACAAAAACCCCTAACATGGAGTAGCTAGCATCACAGTCGAGTCTAATACATGTCAAGATCGTGATTATTTTTTTTTTTAGGGTGGGGTGTTAGGAAAGGAAAAGTGTGACTGGGTGCCAAAAAGTATTGGGCTGACAGGAAAAAATGTTGGGAACCATTGCTGTAAATGGCTCTTCTTTAAGCTTTAAAGTTCAGAGACTATCTTTAGAAAACAAAGCCACTTCCATGCTAGCAGCTCAGCAGTGCTTTAAGCTAAATGCTAAAATAAGCATACTAATATGTTTACATCAGCCGCGGCTATTCAGAGACAACACGGGAAGCCGGGCAGCCTCTCCCATTCTCTGGCGAAATTGCTACATCTTCAATGTTAAATTGACGATAAAACAGTTATTCACAAAACACAAGATATGCCCAATACTGCATTTACTTTCATAACTACAACATGTTGTCCTGTAGCTTAATGAAGTGATTTGTTCTGAAATCGCCACCATTCACTGAGGAAATCATGTCATGAAGCCGCCACTAACAGCCGGGCTTCCGAGCCGAGGGCTGCCCGGCTTCAGGGGGGGGTGGGAGAGTCAAGTTTTTTTCTACAATTCTAGGTCATCATTGGCGACAAAAACTCATCACTTCCGAGGCTGCCCGGCGTCTCTAGGGGTAGATTAGACGTGGGCGTGTCAATATGAGGGGCTGTGTGGTGATGATTAGAGTTAGTGTTTGTCCATCATGAGAGATCTTGTGGCAGCCGAATTTTTAAAGGGGGAGAAGCACGCTGGAACTTCAGTCCCAAAGCGGATACGAAAGAGACTGGTTGTCTGTGAAAGTGCTGTCGGAGTTTCACTCATACTTTTAGTTGTTTCTTTCCAGAATTCATGCTGCCCATTCACAAATGTTACCTTTTTTAAGAATACTTACCACCACCAAACTCTAAGTATTCATTATGACAGGGAAACATGCTCCACAGATTCTGATCCAGCCATTTACAGGCCTTAGATTCGATCATACTTGATTTTGGCCTTGCTGTGTGAATTTTCTATAAAGTCTATACCTTCTTTCTGTGTATTTGCTGGGCATACTTGTCATACTAGACACAGCTATGTTATAACTAATTCTTTTTAACTTTGCTATCTTCTGCTTTGGGATGGCACGAGCCACTACAACCCTGAATGCGTAATATGGGCTTCCAGTGTTTTAAAAGTCAGCAGCCGCCACTGGTTTACATGCAGACACAGAAATTAAGCTGGTGTGGTTGGCTCGTCTTAATAGCAACACACAACTAACACTTGGAATTAGCAGGGGACACAGAGTATGGCTGAGGGCGATGTTGTTAGCTCTGCAGATAAAGGACAACTCTGAACTGATTTAATTTTCAGTCCGTGCTAATGTAACATTCTGAGTTCCAATGCAAAGCGAGCCTAGTTTTCAAAGTGCTCACGCAGAAGCACGATCAAGGATGGAAGCAATTTACAAAATATGGTCTAAATACCACGTAGCTCCTGTGGCCAAGTCTAAATACAGAGCAAATACCAAACTCTCCTCCAAATAGTTCCCACACATTTCCATACTTCACAATAATCATATAGTCAAAGAAAGTATAAAATCAGTTATTATACTGGAGACCAAACTGGCTGCAGCAGTGATATGGACTGGATTGAAAGTCAGGAAATCCATAGTTATTATTATTCGTATTCTGAACCAAGTCTCACTGCAAACCATTGGATCATTGATCTTTGTTCTTAGAGCCGGAGATTAAATGCACATACAAAAAGTAAAGAAAGAAAAGAAAAGAAAAAAGATATACTTAGGTGGTAGACAAGCCATCGGGCATACACTGCCAAATTAAAGTGTTCTGCTTGACCACTTGAGCAGAGCTGAGTGGATAAAAAGCTCCTAACACAACACTGCTAATGAACACCGATGATGAGCTTTTGATGCTAATGTGTAACTCTTTCGAAGCTTTCTTATTTGATCCCTCACTCTTTGCTTTAATAAATCTTTAACTTCTCATGCCACATCTCTATTGCTCTTTCCAGATTTCTTATGAAACATTATCCCACTATATACTCATCATTGCTTTGCCCTCTGCTCAGTGTTTCTCACAAAGAATAGAGGATGATGTGTACCAATTAGCAAGGACAGTAAACAGTTGCATTTATGTCAGAGCGGTGTCCTCCATCTACCTGATAGACGTGGTAGGCGTTGGCAGCTCTGCCCTGCAGGAACACAGAGGGGATCCACACGTTGATGAGAGCGCGATGAGCCCTGAGTGACACAAACAACAAGCCGTCCTTATTGCTGTCGTCATCATCACTGTCATTATCATTATCCCTGGCAGCAGCAACATCAACAGAGTGCCAGCACTGTGCTTGACAGCATTGTGCTTTCAAAGAGGTAAAAGTAAAAGAGAAAGATATCCTTACGTCTCAAAGTCTGACAAGCTAGGATCATCTGATGTTTGGCTTGAATCTCCTGGAAGCTGGACCAAGAAGGGAGAGGTTAGAGAATGAAGCCAACAGAGAGACATTCGTTGCACATACAGATATTTATATTTAATTATCTAATTTATTAATCTTCAGTTACTTATTTACATAGTATATATAGTGTATATATTTAGTCTGTATATATTCTGTGTATATTATGTACATATTATTTATTCTGTATATATAAAATACACACCTTTGTACTTCTGGTTGGATGCTAACTGCATTTCATTGGCTTTTCCCTTACTTTCTCTTTGACAATAAAGTTGAATCTAAATCTAAATCTAAAAAGATCTCCAAAATATTAGGTAGGTGGTTTTATTGTTATTGCTGAGGACGTTTCTCTGTATACTTGTATCAAAGGTGGGGGGAAAAAAATCTATTGTCACTAAAACCAGCTGTAGTAGGCTAATTTCAGGGCAAACAGCTTCCTCTTTTCTGATACCTTAAACCACCATGTGTTTGAAGAAAAGTTGGATAAATCAATGAGAAATCTATTGAATTAACAAGACGAGGTGGTCCGTTAAAAGCAGAGGTTTTTATTTTGAAATGTTTAGATGAAAGCTTTCTTCTAAAGTTCCCGTGGTTTAATGAGAATAAAAACTAAATTGTTATTTCAAGCAGTTAACTCTCAAGCAGTTGACAAAGGAAAACGTTCAAAATCAAAAGTGATGTGTAAGAGTAGCAGAAACATTAAGCCAACCAACCAAAATAGTAACGGTTTAGCTGCATGAACTGGAAGTGTTCCTGGTGCTTATGTGGTAACCATTCCATATGAAATTCTAAACTAATTCGATTCTCAAACAAAACAGGTGGTCGTTGAAGATGTACCTGAGTTCATCTGACTCAGGTACATCTGTGGGAATTAAGAAAAGACTGTAAGATTGTACGCTAGCCAAATACAGTGCGTACCCCTGGAGTGCACTGCTGGATGGCCTCCAAAATGGGCGCCTGTGTTTGGCGAGTGATTTTGCAGTTCATTATGAGTAATATACACAGTAATACTGCCGGAAAGCAGCACTTTTTGCTCATCTGTCAGCCTTTAAAACATTGTGTTGAGTCTGTCAATGAAAGTGTGTTAGTTTATCAAGCTTCCAGGTCCTCTGAGAAAGAACATGACCAGGTCCAGATGTTGGCCTTTTGGACTGGGGAGAATTTGCACCTCTTCCTTCTATGGCCGGCCTGTTAGTTTCTCTGCCCGCCCCAAGAGGCTAAATTAGGCCCGAACAGACTCACAGATAGTACTAGGAGGGTGAGATGGAGAAAGATGTCGACAGAAGAGTTGTGAAGCAGCTCTTAGAAGTTGGATGCCTGCAGCAAACGGCAGGCAGAGAAGGACACACACATAAACTCATTCATACGGACAGAGCGAGCGGTCCAGCGAAGCAGGGCTGCGGTTGAGGGATAAGAGGTCCTATCTTCAGCCTGAGGCTCACTTCATAGCAACTGTCTCAACTCGCACTGCGGGCAGCGTGGTTGTGTGTGTGTGTGTGTGTGTGTGTGTGTGTGTGTGTGTGTGTCCAGACTGCTTCAAGCTCTCCTAAGCATGACCAGATGTTGGCCCTCTGTGGGTTTCTATCGTTCTAGAGAAGTATTGAGGAGAAAAACAGTTCCATTGCAATACCCTGAGATAAAGCGCATTGTTTGGATTTTTAATATTCTCATATCAGCCGGATTAAAACTGTACAATCAAAAAGACTCATGCCATGTCAAAAGCATTTCCTGATTACTAACACGAATGATGTCATATTAGGAATTAGTTATAATCAAGTTAAGCTACATATAGTGTTTCCAACCTAAAATTTCTTTATGGAGACATTAATACATCTTAATTACTTTATTGAGTGCCAACAGACTTGCTAAGTCTTCACAACGTATCCTGCTGCACTTAGTGTTCTCAGAGGTGAGCGGCTGTAACTCGGAATTACAGAACTTTCCACCTGCTTGGCATTTGATACAATAGACTGAAAACCCTTAAGGGTCCGAAGATTCTGAGACCCCTGGAGTTGTCTTCTTGGTTCTTAAAGATGACCCCATTAAGTTGTCATGTTGGAGATCAAAGGTGTGGATGGATGTGAAACTGCCAGGGAAGGAGAGTTGAAGCTATACTGTGAGCTCTGGAGTGAACCTGAGCTTTTTTTTTTTTCAACTGCCAGTCAAATCAGCTGTCTGATCAAATGTCTGACTGTCGCTACAGTTCCAACTGTCCTCCCGCCCACTGTCCATTGCTAAAGCGTCACATCTGTGGGAATCCTTTTGCAAAGCTTTAAAAAAAAAAAAAAAAAAAAAAAAAGTTCAACTAAAATAACTAACTAAGTATAACCGAGTCTGGTGTGTGAACAATTAAAACATTTATCCTGCAGAAATGTTTAGAAACCTAAATTAGTGATATCGCTTAGAAAAGGATATTGCCGTATGCAACGATAAACATTTACTTCAGGGGACACACAGTAAAAGGTAAATAGCTTAACAGATTTGTCAATAATACTTTCACAACAGATTACTCATTTAAAACAATTATTCATCTCATAAAGATCTCATTAAGTGTTCCAAAGCCAAAGGAAAACCCTAAAGCTCTAAGCCATAGCCAGCATGCATGAGAAATGTATGCTTTCGCCTGTGATATTTAGCTTCATGGCAAGCTTTTATCCGTAAAAACTCATTTATCCATTCTTGGCTGAGGTAAAAAAAAATAAATAAAATGACACCACGGAGAAGGAGCACCGCAAGAACAATCATGGGTAAGCGGAGATGCAAATTAATTCAAATAGCTGGAAGCGGAGCGGCAGAGAAGAGATGGGAGAAGGAAAGAAAGAACCTGCAGTGACATCAGATGAGGGGGAGGCAGTGGTGAGTGTGTGGGTGTGTGTGTGTGTCACTCACCGGCCCTCTGAGGTCAATGAGTTCCTGTCTCATCTGGACAATGAGGTGGTCTTTGGCCATGAGAGAGCGGTACAGGCGCTCATTAAACTCTATCAGCTCACCGTGCATCTCGGCCACCTGCAGCACAAAAGGTACAAAACACACGGCAGGACGCTTAGATTAATCGCACCGTGGACCCCTGCCGTAAGACAAGATTATGTACAAAAACGGATGGATAAATAAATAAGAAAAGGACATTAGGAAACCATGACACTTTTAAAGCACGCGTTCGTTAAACGCACAAAAGGAAAAAGCGTCTCCAGGTGAGACGTAATAGATGGTGACAGCAGGACAGATTTGTGGAAACCGTCAAACAGAGACGGGTGGGATGGAGTGAAGGGGTGAGCCCAGTTCATTTCCAATGCATTCCAAATCCTTCCAGCCCGCTATTCAATTGTCATCAGCTCTAACTAACCTTGACATGCTGTTGTTCACATATGTGTGTGTGTGTGTATTCATGCAAATATGGCCGGGTTATTCGGCGTTCCTGTGTGTGTGTGTGTGTGTGTGTGTGTGTGTTAGTTTGTTCCCTGACGCGGTCGCCTAAGCAGGCGGGACAGCGTGGACAGGTCTCTGTCTGGAGACTGACAGCTGTGACACACACTGTGCTGTATGGAGGACACCTGCTGTCACAGCCACTTTGGTGAAGCGGTGTTGCCGACTGACAGGTGAGCTGAGCACCACCGTTGCTCCAACACCAACAGTCATACATTAAGCAACTCAGGTCCTGTTTAGGAGCCAACACACTACTATGAAGAGGATGAGAGGTTCCCCATGTAAAAAAAATTTTTTTTTTTTTTTTTGTGTTGGATGGATGGTCAAAAAGAATTCAATATTACTATCATGGATTAAAAAAAAGCACAGACACAGATGAAGAACGGCAGAACCTATGAGAACTATGGTGGAAAACTTTGTGTTCAGCCCTGTTATAGACAGTTAAGCTTTTTTTTATTACTTTGGTCATAGGGGTTTTTCTGAGGTTTATCATCACCACATATTCCGGTCATGTCCTTTTCCAATACTGTTTTGGCAAAAAAATAAATAAATAAATAAAAAAAAAATAAAAAATAAAAAAATCACTCCGAATGCACTTTCCATTTAATTGAAAACGCATACATTTTTGGGGCTCTGCGTGCACAAAATGTTACTTCAAATTTGGATTATTGGTTTGGGATTGTAAGTGCAGCCAGAGGGGAAGTGATTAGAAAAGAGTGGATAAAAACCAGAAGCCCCCACAATTGACAACTGCACTGACATGATTTTTTTTATACATGTATGATGGAGATGATTGCTTTTTTAAATTTTTAGATTCAGACTGCAACTTGACCATCATCTCAACCAGAGGAATTTTGTCCTTTTTAGGTGTTTTGTTGTTTCTTTTGGTTTTTCTTTTACTACTCTGATGCGGTTTGTCCTCCTGTGTCTGGTATATTTTTATTAGCTATGACAGACTTTGTTACTGCAGATACTTAGTCTTTTTTTCACACTGGGATTGCATCAGGAGGGAATCATTCATCATTTTGATGGGTAAACCACATTTACGCATCAGAAAGTTAACTCTGTGCGGACAAAACAATGAGAGCAACCAAATCTTTTAAATGTACCAAGCCTATGTTCAATACCTGACTGGATCAGCAAGATGGACTCGGCAGGAGGGGTCGCTCTGCTGTGATTGGCGGTCAAGGCGGGTTGGATTAAATAGCAGAGCTGATTTCATCAAGCAGAATATGTTCTGCGCGGACATGTGAACGGGAACCTCTCCTGTGAGGTGTGTTAGAGTCAGTGCCAAGAGGCAGACCGATGCTCCATCAAAGTACGATGCCCTCGAGAGGTAATGCAACAACAAAGTTTCATGAGAACTGTTCAGTCGCCATGGCAACCGCATCACTGAAAACACAAAGGAGGCCTGCCGCACAGCAGATTTTTTTTCTGCCTCTCGGACAAATAATAGCAAATCTTTCTCCCTCTTGATCTTCAAATTAGATAAATGCCATTTTCTTTTTCTAAAAAAAGAAACGAGTGCAAAAACTGACAAAGGACTAAATGAGATTCATTAACTAAAGTAATGTGATTCCAGACGTGTGTGATTCCCAGAGCAATACAAAGTGACATGGGCCATGACTGTAAAAACAGTATGCAGACTGGTCGTGATTATCGGCCGCAGCACTCATCAGCACGCAGTGGGACGCACATTACGTTGAGTCAGGAGCTCTGTTTCATCAGAAAAATCCTGAAACCACTTTACCACAGCAGTGCTACACTAACTAAAAGACCATCTTAACATATCCATCTATGTTACTGCCATATATCATAAACCTAGGAAAATGTGTTTTAAGATTAATATGCTTAATTTTCTAGTAATAATCACAACATACTGTGGCTCTTTTTCTTCCCAGTAATTGCTGTCAAATGTTAGCCTTCAGCTGAAAGAAATATGCGTCATACCTGAATCCTTTACACAGTGGATGCACCGAGTTTTAACTGGCTATACTTTCAGCATACGTGCAAGTTCAGGCTTGTGTGAGTAAAAGGGGGGAAAATAAATAAATAAATAAATAAATCACGGTACGCTTTCTTTATGGGACCATGGCGCTTTAAAGATTTTCACCCAGATTGTGCTTTATAAAAACAATAATAATAATAATAATAATAATACATTTTATCTGAAGCGCCTTTCAAAACACTCAAGGACACTACAAACAAGAAATTAGATGAAAACGCAGGACTTAAAACAACATACAATGTTAAAATATACACAGAACGGAGCAATCAATGGTCGTAAGCACTCTTGAACAGAGGTAGAGTGTCAGCGTTGAGAATGTCTGGAGGGAGAGAATTCCAGAGTTTGGGAGCAGAGCGGGACAAAGCTCTGGTCCCCATGGTGCTGAGGCGGGCAGAAGGCTCAATAAAGTGGATGAAGGAGGAGGATCTAAGGATGCCGGAGGGAATAGCAATGTGAAGGAGATCTGAGAGGTATGGGGGGGCCTTGAATGTATACAGAAGAATTTTGAATTGTATTCTGAATTTAGCGGGGAGCCAGTGAAAACTGGGGTGATGTGATTCGGTAATAATACCAGCAGCTGAATTCTGAAGCATTTGAAGCTTATAGAGAGATTTTTGAGGTAGACCAACGAGAAGAGAGTTGCAGTAATCACTGCGGGAGGTGACGAGGCTATGGATGAGAATAGATGCAGAGTGCGGGGAAAGAGAGGGACGAAGGCGGTTAATATGCGATTATAGTAGGAACTTATGGAGTTATCGTCCAAAAATTTACAGCAGACCATGTAAGGCGGCGACCAGAAACAGGCCAAGAAACTTTTTCTACTGGCTGCAAATGATGGTGGCAAAAATAAAAGTCCTTGAAATAAGCAGATTGTACCCAACTGCTCCACAGTGCAGTCTTGGCTTGTGTCTCCTACTTTAATGAAGCATGCAGCTGTTTTGCCGTCTCCCATTATCTCTCAATGGGAAAGTCTCCCATGGTATCCATGATAGGAGCAGTTTTATTCGTGCGAGGAACATACGTACTGTGCGTATGTACCATCACTCAGGGGGGCCGCGGATGTAAGGGATAGATTTAGAGAGAAACCGCTATCAGGTAGAGACATCGATGCTAAGGTTATCTTATTTATTCTGTTTTTCAAAACTTAACCCTGTTATGTGCTTTGGGCACATTAGTAATTATTTTGGTAATTAATTAGTTTACGTTCATTTATTGGTCCACCTATAAATAGGCTGGGTTTCGACATGAAGGGGAATTCCACTTCCACCTTGCCGCTCGCTTCCGCTCGCTCCATCACCAACGGGAACGCGCCTTGAGGCGGTGCGCGCTCGTCCAGTCGCGGTAGGCCGCAGCTGACGTATCCAGCCTGTCATGCGGTATTTTTGGTTAGTCTTTGTTTGTTCGTTTTTCTAGTTATGATTTTGGCCTGGTGGGACCGGTTGTCCTGGTTTTGATCTTTCTTTTGCATTAGGTTCCTTTTTGCTTTAGTCCGGTACTAGTAGGGGCTTCGACGGCCCTGTATAGGGTTGGCCCCCTGCTGTACCGTTTTGTTATGTTTGATCGGCTCACCAGGTCCAACTTTTGTTAATACTTTTGGGGTTGTGTTTTTTCTTTTTCTTTCTTTTTTTTGGGGCACGGGAAAACTGAGGGAAGTTTAACTCTCTTTTTCTTCACAGAAAATCAAAAGCAGCTGAATCCAGAACTAAAGTTCCAGAGAGTTTAATAATAAAATATATATTTTTGTACCCTCAATCTTGTCTCGTGTCCTCCAAATATGTTGTGCCTTGGTGGCCGTAACAAACCCTTTTATAAAATGGACTAATTTTGCAAGTACTATTAAAAAAAAATAATAAAAAAGTTGGGATCCGGCGTAAAATGTAAGTAAAAACAGAATGCCGTGATTTGCAAATCTCCCAACTCATGATAAATATGAGCTCATCTTGAATTTGATGGCAGTGACACAGCTCAAGAAAGTCGTGACAGGGTCAACAAAAGCCTGGAAGAGTAAGTGGTAACAAAAAGGAACAGATGGGGGAAACATATTACAACTTAACAGGTTCATTGGCAACAGATCCGGGATGTGGTCAGCGGGGGGGGCCTTGGTTTTAAATTTGATCCGAAAATGCTTAATAAAATTAAGAAGACACGCAGTTACAATTAACTGCCCACCTATCGCAGACAAACCACCCACAATGAAAAGAAGTAATCAAAGCACGATTGCTTTTGTCTGCTCGACAAAACCAGCAGACACACAATCCTGAAATCAGTGCTCTTTGTGATTCATCGCCTCGACAACTACTTTGATCAAGGAAAGATTCACCTGCATCTGCTCTAATTTATGTGTTTGTTTTCTTGATATCACTTTTAAAGTTCAGCTAAAAGTTATGAAGAGAATATAAATGTTGTTTGTCCTCAGGTAGGCTGTAAAAGTCTGAGCTCTGTGACGATCCTTCGACAGCAGTTAACAAAGAAGTTGTAACAAATCTGGGCGCTCGTCGTGGCCTTAGATGTCGAGAAAATGAATAAAGCGATAATCCTTTTTAACACCAATGTACTCAGCCAATACATAAACATGTCTAAACAACTGAGACAGTAGAAATCCCAGGATCAGACAGGACTGCCAAGCAATAAAACACAGCTGCTGGGAATCTTTGAACATAAAACACAAGTGAGTCCGGCTCAGAAAAATGAATCCCAAGCCCCTCAAAGTCTCCCTGTGTCAGTGTTTGTCGAAAGAAGTGAAAGAGAACGAGCCCAAGACGCGAAACGGTGCAATACATCACAAGTGAAAGGATGGAAATCAGGATCTGTGAAGTCCAGCTCCTGCAAAACACACGTCAGGGTGTCCTCTCGTCTCTTTTCCCACTCGGGAAAGGACACCAGGACACCTCCTCTGACTGTCATGCCAGCCATTCATCACCTCTATTGATTCAACCACCACAGTTCTTAACTAGGACATTATAAAAGATGGAATTAATTTTAAGCGTGAAGAAACCCAATTAATTCTCAGCGAGAGGAAGCTAATAAGTTTGTGTGCGTGTGTATACAGTATCGTGCGTGCAGTACAGTGTATGTGGATTTGACGGTGTGCAAACGCTGGTCTATATGAAGTTGCTGCAGTGTGGCTGCGTGCTAACCCGGCCAATTTGTTTAAACGGACAGGCTCATCTTCAGGCTGTTATTAACACAGCCTTGGCTTTACTTACTTATGTCTGCGCATTACGTGCAAGGGGCATTAGTCAGTGGGCATTTTCCCCACTCTCTAGTTGACCTTTCACAAGACAAGGCAACCCCAAAGGCTCGCTTCAGGCTTGCATCAGCCGGTACGTATCTGCATGACAAATCCTTATTAATAGCTCAGTCTCTAAATACTTTTTTTTGTTTTGTTTTGTTTTTCAAAAATCAGAACATCAAGGGCTTATGGTAGGACTCTAATTAATCAGATGATTTCCCTGATTAATCACGATTAATCGCATTTGTACGCAAAATCCAAAAATAATTCAAAAGTAGTGTATAGCTTTTAGCATTTAGTTTTATTTTAAATGTGCTGCCATATGAATGAAAGTGCCATAACGTTTGTTGTGCAAACACTTTTAACATCAGCATTTTTATGTAGTTTTTATGTAGAACCCTCACTCCACTGTCTGTTTCCTTGAATGACTTGCTGCTATCAGTTGTGTGTTTTGCCTTTAAAGGTATACAAGGTAGTTTAGCGGCAGTATAGCGATCTCTATTGGTCAAACTGAAATTCTACACTGTCGTAAAAATGCCCACCTGTACACACCCACTAACTAACCATCGTGGCGAATGCTGCCGTTGTGTTATTTAGTCAGTGCAGTTAGGTCATCTGATTCATAAGTGTAGACTGCCCACGTAAGATACTATAATCAGAGATTTTCTGAAGAGAGAACTCAAGATAATATGCTATAATCCTGTTGCTGGAGGAAGTGGCCGGGGACGGGTTTCTCTGCTCAGGCTGCTGCCCCCGCGACCCGACCCCGGACAAGCGGCAGATAATGGATGTATGGATGTATGGATGGACTGTTGCTGATCTTGAATGGGATTCTTCCCTCATCATGGTGTATTCGTGGAGTGATTCCTTTGTATTAGCAGACACTTACAAAAGTTACATCTTAGACAGATGTGCGCAGGCACTACCAACACACGCCGCAATAAACGCAGACTAGCTCTACACTATTCCGATTACAATCACAAATTAATCAATTTTCATTTGTAGATAACAATTCTTGTTCGGATCAAAACGCTATTCTTATTCTAATCAGATCAGTCCGTGTATTTCTGAAGCTAGGCTAGTCTCAAACTCAGGAGGAATTAGAGCACCATCATCACCTGTCTCTTTGCGATCTAAAACGCAGATCACTATGGTAGATGAACAAGATCACGCTTGGAGAAATTTCACAAATGGGAAGTGCCAACATCGAACGTTTCATATTCAGTCTGTGAAAGGCAGAATATGAAACGCTTGGTGTTGGCTCTTCAACGCAAGCGAACACATAGCTACAGCTACAGCTAGCATACCGTACCTAGCTAAGTGCCGTAAACACAAACGATTCTTCTCGCGCATCACGACACTTCAGAAGCGGGTCGCTCCTGCCGAAGTTACATGGGATTTTCAGCATACAGACCCCTGTTGGGAGCGAGACAGGCTTCATTCGCATACCATTGACTTGTTTAACTTTTGTTAAACTCCTGAAGGCTATAATTTTAGGTGAAAATGATACCTAGTGCTCCTTTAAGTGATATTTTAGACTGGAACTACTACGGCGATAAGACAATTCAACTTGGCAGTGTTTACAGATGACTTTGGTTCTGTCGACTCCACCGTCTGGAAGAACTTTAAAATGAAAATGGCCGAGTAAAAGTTCCGTACCCTTCTCCATGTTTGGTGGATCCACCAACTACTTTCTTGTCCGGTTCCGCAGCAGACAGCAACAGACAGTGACAAAATAAAAGCCTGTGAGCAACAGACTTTTACAATAATAAAATAAATAATAAAACAGGGGTGGTCCTTGGCGTAGTGGGTTGAGCAGGCGCCCCATGTACAAGAGGCTATAGTCCTCGCTGCAGCTGGCCCCGGTCCGAGTCCCGCATCGGATGGCCCTGTGCTGCGTGTCGTTCCCCCCTCTCTCGGCCCCCTGCTTCCCGTCTCTCTAAACTTTCCTATCCATTAAAAGGCACAAAAGCCCTCAAAAATTGCAGAAAAAAAAGAAAACATGCGTTGATGCGTGATAAAATACTTAACCACGTTAAATAATTAATGCATTAACGCGATAATAACGAGTTAACTCGCCCAGCCCTTGTTTATGGAAATGTGAAAAGCAAAAAGGTGCCGTAAGAGTGCTTAGTAGTGCACACACAGCATGATATATTTTCATACTGTGTGTGTGTGTGTGTGTGTGCCAGTTCTCCCTCTAAGAAGTTACTGTTCGTGGTTTTCAGTCTCGAAGCTGACAGACTAGCTGACAATTTCCTTCAAGCCGGTGCAGTTTCACGCTGAAAAGCTCTCAGAGTGGATTCAAAAAAACATCACAAAAACCCGACAGCTCAACAAGTCAGCAAAGTAGAAACCCGACGTGCAGTCGTGAGCTTCAGGCTGCGGCCTCTCCACAGCCTTGATCCGTGGCTCAGGCAGGGAGCTCCCGCGGCGATCCGATGATCAAACCAGAGGTGACCAAAATGAGCCTCAACGAGGAGCTGAGGCAAGTTGGAACAGCAACATGTTTCCAAATTACTGTAACCAGCAAACTGTGCACATTGCAGTATGCTATGTATGAAGCTGTAAAGGCAGCAGTATTGCTGTAGAGCAATGGATGTGCTTTAATAAGGCTTAGAATTGAAAACTGCAGTATTGTAGCAGCAATTCATAGGAGCACCCTTTGCAGAGATCTATTTGCAACCCGTGACATGTTGAAGGTGACAGGATATCTAATAAACCACGTGAACTGAATTAAAAAGCAAATATATACAATTTAACAAACTCAATTAGTAGATTTCTGACAGAGATAACAAAATACAGCATCGGGCCATAAGAAACCAATAGTCAGAATGTTAAATTGGACTGAATTGATATTGTGCTTTTTCTAGTCTTGACCACTTTTACACTACAAGCCACATTTACCCATCCCACACATACAAACACATACACACTCATACAGGCCTACTTAATCTGTTGGTACACTACATAGCCGAGGGACACTTTGACATGTAGACAGGGGAAGCCGGGAATTGAACCACCGACCCTCCAATTGGAAAACGAGCGCCCTTCCTCCAGAGCTGCAACTTTAAATCATGCAAAACTTTAATTGATAATTTTGCATAAATTTAATTACAGTGCAGTAATGTAAGCACAGTCCATTGCTTTTACCGGAAAATATGGAAATCAAATTATAAAAAAAAAATGATGAAACACTGCAAAACTCCATTTTCAAAATACAACAAATGAAAGAGTTATAATAAATAAGGAGAACAAGTTCCCATCTTGTTGTAGTTTAATTTTCTATGAATCTAATTTAATCAGTTTGTATTGTTGGCTGCATACTAAGTAAAAGCTGATGCTTTGCCACTTCAGTACGATGCCATTCTACAGTTATTAAAATGCGTCTCACTGCTTCCCGAGAGACGCTGACCCTACAAGCACCATCTTCAACACTGCTCAAAGACACACAGACAGAAAAAGTAAAGTAAAGCCTTGTCCTCCCTCCTCCCATGCTCTTCTGTTCCATCTTTCCATCTTTCCTCTCCCTCAGTGTATGATCTGATCTGAGCGGCGCAAAGCTGAACTGGTTTCAAGAAGAAAGCCAAGAAACCCCTGGCTGAGCTGAACAAAGACACCGAATGGAGAAAAAAAAATAGAGCGAAGGCAGCTGTAGCATAGCTGACCCAAAACCTAATAACCTTAATTTGATGGGGCATGTACGATGAATGGGACGAAGCAAAATGAGGTCAAGAGGAAGGAGAGAATATGAATACCCATCAGCAAAAGAGGACAGGATGGGGGAAACTGATGTCAGAAGTCACAAACAGTACAGCCTCCAGTGTTCATATGAATGATATCTTTATGCAAAAACAGTCAAGCAGTAATTTCCTCATTCTTACACAACAATCAAGGTATACTCGTAACAGCTCATGTACTCATTTGTTTTGGTTATTGAGGTGAATGGAATGTGTGTGAAATTTTCAGCTTTTTATACTAAAAGCTGCCAGTGGTTCCCAACAAGGTCAGTATATGGAAATGTGTTCAAGCAACAACTTCTCAAAACTAACCTGCAGTTCCTTTGAGTTCCTTGAGAGTTGGGGGCCATTTTTTTTAATATAGAATTCTAGCTGGTGTACAGCCCTGGTCTTGTTTGTGCTTCATGATGTGTCATCATAGATGCAGTTTGCAGTATTTCCGTGAAAAAAGATGTCATGTGGATGGAGGACATGTTGCCCCAAAACCTGTATATACCTTTCAGCATGGTTGGTACCTTTCCAGATGTGGAAGTTAAGAGTTCCGCAGGCACTAATGCACCTCCATACCTTCAGAGATGCAGGCTTTTGAGTGCCGGTAACAAGCTAGATCTGAAAACTATTCTTAGATCATCTGATCTGAACTGTTCTAAGTTTCAGGATCATGTTGATATATGGATTTTCTGAATCTTTTCATGATATTATGCTCTGTAGATGATGGAATATTCAAGGTCTTTGCATGTTTACACTGAAGAACATTAATCTGAAACTGCTCCACAATTTGCAGATGCAGTTTTTGTTGCAGATTTATTAACTTCTACCCAACTTTACTCGTGAGAGACTCTCTCTCAGGTGCTCTTTTTTTTTTACCTCACCATGTTACTGACTTTTTGCCCATTATGGAATACAGTAGTAGAATGTCTCACTTTCAACATTTGATAAGTTTTCCAATTTCTACAGTGAATAAAATATTGGTTTAAGATTTTTGCATATTAGAGCATTCTGTTTTCATTGACATTTTAGAGAGCATTTTTTGGAAACGTGACAACTTCCTGACCACTGACCCTTAAGTTATGCATTATTATGGGAGGGGTCGCTTTGAGAGACACAAGGATTATCCAATAGACATGCACAGTGTCTACAAGACCTCAGTTTGATCCCAGCCATGCACATCACATCTGGCTGGGAAATCCCAGTTGCCGAAGGCTAAATGGTGAACTCGCATTCCACAAACCACTGGGTTATGTCACAGTGGCTATGTCGTTTGATACAAAGTCTATGGTTTTAATGAATAAATCATGGTCTATTGCTATTGGTGGTAAACCAACAAGGGCCGGGTTTTCTGTTCTCACACGGGGCACACACAGCAGTTAAGTACAACACAATATCTCCAGTCTGTTCATACTGTATTTTAAGTGGAGCTCTGGTGAAGAAGAGGCTCATCTAAGCTGAGAGGCAGCATGACATGAACGCGTTGATTTCAAAAGAGGACACGAAACTCAGGTGGTGCCATGGAGAGTTGACCTGCCATCTTTCAGCACGGATCAAATTCAGTTTCACTTCACGCATTGTACTACTTCATTTATTCAGTGTTTACAATATGCTCATCAACATGTTTTATCATCAAAGTTCAAAGTCAAAGCTGCGCTCTTCCCTTGTGGCAAAATTAGGAGACTTCTACAGACATAAAACATTCTTATTAACAATCATTTTTCTTGCATCTTTGAAAAATATATAATGGCATACTTCCACAGATTAAATGCTATTCATTTTTATCCACAATTTCAGGATATATCATCACAGGGATGTTATATAAAGCCTAATGGCAGGCATCTCTAAGTGCTCCTGCATCTAGGGGCGATTTCACACTGAGCAGCACAATGCAACCTTCAATGAAAAACCAAAAAGAGTTTTTCCTCTGACATTTGAGACCCAATCAAAGAGCATCGAAGGCTTCACAACCTAGGCAATATGGCCAGCGCTGGAGTACTTTGTAAATGTAAATGCTGCTTATATCTTCCGTCTGCATCTGTGACTCACTGCAACGTAGTTGTTCTTTAACAGAAAGAGACATGGCTGAGAGATGGAGGGGAGGAGGGGGTGGGGGGGGGGGCGACCAATATAGACATCACAAGCTGTGCCGTCCACTCTGTGTCTGTTTTTTTTCTACCTCTCCTTAGACAGACAGGGAGATGAAACGCGAAAAATGAGCACACGAGAGCAGCAGATGGACTAATAGAAAAGACAGAAATTTTTTGGGGGGGGGGCTTTTTTTAGAAAAGGCTAAAATTGGAACGTGGTGCAGACGTCCGTCTCTGTCACTGCCACATCACACAGCGAGCTCCAGGAGCACTTGGATCACACATTTATGCTCACGTAGTATAATTACTTTGAGATGCTACAGTGACGACTAAGTTTAAGTGCAGTCTGCCAGCTTTAATTTTGGGGTGTTTTCATCACATGCGGATGAACACTCTGGGCACTAAAGCCTTCTCTTAGTGAATGTTCTCAGACAGATTAAGATTAGGTTTCCATTCATAAAGTTGTCACTTCCGCTATCAAAAGCCAACATTTTAATATACACTGACAGGAATTTGTCAGGATAGAGAGAGGGGATTAAATAACACTCAGCTGGTAGTTGTGGATTATAGCAGCACATGATAAATGTTTTCACTTACTTACTCGCAAAGACTATTTCATGTTGTTCTTTTCCTCCATTTTTGGTGGACAAACACCTAATTTATTTGAAGGAGGATTGTAAATGCGCTGTAAGTAGACGGCCACAGACCTTAAAACACATCACAAACACATCAGTCAGTGCTCAACCTATTTTTCTGTGTAATGGATCTGTAAGGACAAGTCCGGGTGAGCTGATCCATCACCTGCAACTCGTATGGGCCAACTTTCATTCCGATTAGGCTGATCAGCCGCCTCTGTATCAGCAGGGCTACTCTAAGTTTGTTTCTTATGAGAGGAGAAAAGAAACTGTGTGTGTGCCTTTTAATGTCAGCCTGTAGATAATTACAATAAACAGCAGGTCAATGTCAGTTATGAAGCAAACAACGCAGATAAGGGATTCACTCACTGAAGGATAGAGTTCTGTGCAGAGAAGGGTAAAAGGGAGACAAGTGAATGGATTCCCAATATTACTATATGTGCAAGAGAAGCTTCAGTATGATTTGCTCACAATCATCCTTTACTCTCATCCTTATCCTGGACATTTTTATTGGTTTTGTTCCGCTGGAAAGTGGTCTTTGTCAGACTATGCATGAATAGCCCTCACATGTCATCTTTACACAAATAAAATATGCTAATGCATGACGATTTCTGATCTAATAAGTTTTGCAATATGCAATGTTGTTAAGTGTAATTGACTGCGTCATTTACGTCAAATGGAGCGCTTCCAGCAACCTAAAGGATGCCGATTGGAGCATCTCGACGATAAGCATTAGTTCAATGTCAAAACAGGTTTCAGCTGACAAAACTTAGTTCAGAACCTCAAGTACAAGCTATTTATGGGACGTGAGAATAGGGCTTCACAGGTACAGCGACAACAACTGAGAGGGAGCTGCTTTTAGCTAACAGATTAAGAGGCTGGAAGAAAAAAAAAAAAAAGAGTTTTAGTCAAGTAAGTACTTTTAACATCATTTCAAACCAGCTGCAAGGCTTCACTGGCAAAACGCATTAATTTCCCCACTGAACTCTGTAATTAAGGTAGCAGAGAAGAACCCTGTGACTTTAATTTACATGCACATATTCAAGCTCCACAGCAGGAACATTAAGTTTTAATACTGGTGTGGTGGTTTTACTGTGGTGTGGCTCTTCAATCATTCATCTTAAAGATAAATGATAAAGCCCCTAAATTGTTACTTGAAAAAAAACGGACTGGTTTATTAGGCATTATGGTTTTGAATTCAAGGGCATGAGAACGTTTACAATCCCAATACGGACGTAGATGTCTTTACAACCAATCTTAGAAAAAAAAAAAAAAAAAAGAAAGTAATGCTTAGAAAGGCTTTTGTACTCAAGAGCCTGGGTGAACACTTCAAAGTGGATTCACCTGCATTATGTGTGGAAGAATTGTCTGCATTATGCAGTGTTTTGGCTTTTCAAGGGTCACGTTTGCTCGCGTAATGCAGCAAAGAGCCCAGGCATTATGCAAGCATGTCGGCTCATATTCCTCCACTCATAACCGTGTCTCTTCTGAGTCAGTAGCTTGTAATTGTTGCCCTTGTTCTCGATGTTGTTTATGGTTAATTAATGAGCTGGTGGATCAAAGGGAGAATCCCTGATCCCTATGGAAGATTCGACCTATATGTCTTTTTCTATCCGCCAACAACCCGCTCTGACACTACAAGACAAGCGATAGGAAACCACAGCATGGAAAAACGAGTCGGCAATAATAAAAAAAATACCTGCTTTGAGTTCACAAGACTTCAAATGTTTTTTTTTTTAAATGCGTTTTCTTTTTGGATGCGAGTCTGCTGAACAATTTGGGATTGGGATGGTCTAGCGTTTACACTTCAGACAACAGAGGGAACAGCAGTCCGGTCTGATGCCATTTGAGGACCAAACCTCTAAATCTAAATTATGCAATTCTCAAAGCACTTCATTTCTAAATACAAGAGTCTTTGCTTTTGGAGTATACTTTTCCATACCAACAACTGACCACAACATACTGATCAAAACAGTATTTAATCTGCAGTCTGAGTTAATCGAATTGCTGCCTTGATGAGTTGCCCACTATACACTACATGCAATCTTATTACAGAGGTTAGAAGACTGGGTGGGAATCTCTGGTCGTGCTTTAAACTGGTTCAAGTCCTATCTCGACGACAGGAAATATTTTGTTGAAGTTGGTAACTGTGTCTCAGACCAAATGGCTATGACCTGTGGGGTTCCCCAGGGGTCAATCCTGGGACCCCTATTGCTCAATCTGTACATGGTTCCATTAGGCCAGCTAATACGCAGCTATAATGTGTCCTGTTTCATGCTTTTCTATACCTCTCTGGGAAGAAATAGTCTTAAATTAAACGTTCTGATGGATTAAACATCGTGGTGATTTTGTCTAAATCAGCAAAGCACTTGTCTCTTTAATCCCACATCCTGAGGATGCAGCAGCTGCTGATGATGATGATTGGCACAGGGTTCTTGATCAACACTCGAATTAGTTTTTAATTTTCCATTGCTCATTCCATTTCCATTCATATTTAGAAAATGTAAAGGAGTAAAAAAAAAAAAAACTGTAGGCTCTCTTCAGACTTTATGTGCATTAGGGAGGGAAAAAAAAACAAACTCATGAACTAACAGATGTTTTTACAGATATGATATAATAATACATGTATTCTCAGAGATTATAATTAAAAAAAAAGAAAAGAAAAAGAGCTCAAAAAGAGCCGTCCAGTTTTCTCTCTGGATGTCCATCACAGTGACAGTTGCTTTTTCCGTCTCATGGTTTGTTTCAGGTTAGAGAAGCTAATTCTTCCACTGAATTACAACCACTGCCAGTGTAACCTATATCGACACCCTCTGATGACACTGGGAAAGGGACATTTTTACACTTCAAACCAGTCAGTGGATGCCTCTGTTTCACATTTTGTTTTTGTGGCTTTTCAGAAGTTTCCTTCGGATTTACTTCACTACCCAAAAGAAACCCAGTTTACGATTCCTCCAGGGCAACGTGAGTGACATACAAAGTGTATTTCTTTGCCATCCAAACACATTTTTATCAAGCCATATGGTTAGTGCTGTCAGAACCTCAGTATGGAAATAAAAATAAAATTTTTTTTAAAGTTATCTTAGCTGTAACATGTTCACACGGTGTAGCAAACCTGCTGTAGTCCTCTGTTGCCCAACTTTTTTTGTTCCACTTTGACTCAACACGAGACTTAACACAAGATTCAAAGATAGTTGCAAAACATCAACCTAATTTCACTGTATAGCAGCACTCATGACATCTGTTTCACAGCAGCTACAAAGTTGCAGAAGCCTGAGGGGATGCAGTCTTTCCCCGTTCGGTTTTACCTCAAAACACAACTGAAAAACCACTCTTCTCTATGTCTCGTTTTCGTTGTCATTTTCATAAAATTATAACTGAAATTCATGAAGTAATGACAAACAACATGCTTTTAAGGTCAGGAGCGGTCGCATCTTAGAGAGTGCGATTTCCTGGCTGATAAGTTCGTCGAGGTTGTCCTGTACTGTAAATTTTCAGCCTAACAACAGCAGTCTGCATGCTCTGATAAGAGGCGTTACATCACCTCCTGCTCACCCTTTCCATATCACCTGAGAGTTATCGATCAATGTCACGCTGTTTGGCCGTTTCGCAGAAATCTCAGTGGACACGTTCACAGCATTTTCCAATTTGTCCTTATTACTCAGGGACGATGAATAGCACCATGGAGTAAATAGGAAAATCTTAATCCCGTTGGTTTTATCTCTTCACATATGTAAATCACATTTTTTTATTTTTATTTTTTACATGTCACCTCTGCTCTAATTTCAGACAAACATCATTTCAGACAAGGTGCTCTCAAAATGGCACTTAAATACTCATGCAGCTCGGATGTTTGAGAAAAGCCTTTCGTCTGTAAAATCAATTTACATATCTGGTGAATGCATGCAAGAGTGGAGCAGCCTTCATAAATGATTTCATATACAGCTGACAAGTAAACACATTAAGGAGGGAAAGGAGAGGGGTGACAAACTGAGAATAATGATAAGTTAAAACTAGATGATTCCAACCCAAGTCCCATTAGTCTGCGCTCTCGGTGTGGTTAAATACAGATTGGTGGCTGGGTAAAATCAAAGAGAGGCATAATAGATGGCAAATCGGGCCAAACACATGAACAGACGACCGTCTTTGAAAGAAAAGACACACGGGCAGATAAACAATCCACAGTTCCAAACATTTTGTAAATGACCTAGAAAACATTTCGGCACCTTCCATGCTTTCATTCTTGTTCGGCAGACAATGATATCATGGAGGTGTCCAGTCAGCTTACAGTGGATGGAAAGAGTCAGGGAGAGAGGGGCGGCTTGTGCAGAGTCCCTGTGCCCCAATCTGTCAGGACTTGTGAAGGCAAATCTACTTAAAGGTGGAATTTGTAATTGTTTTGGTCTTCAAAAATGATAACCCCAAGGTACAGAGTTTAAAAATCTGCTTGAGAAGTTGATGTCAGTTGAGCAAGATTTCTGTCTGTCTGTCTGTGTCTGTGTGTGTGTGTGTGTGTGTGTGTGTGTGTGTGTGTGTGTGTGATCTGACCTAGATACAAAGACTCAATAGCTAGAAATAAATAATTAGTAACTTCACTTCATTTGGCGAGTACACGCATGGCATTGTAAGAGACTTTGCTTGAGACCGTGACCTTCCTTTTCAGGAACGATTTTCAACATTACTTCGCATAAACATTTGCCAATAATGATCATTGCCCGATCAGTTGGAGCACCCTTAGTTAAAACTGCTCTGATCAATCTTTGTTTACTGGCAATGGACCAGAGGTAATTTTAGACTTTTTGTTCATTTCTTTTTTCAGCTTGTTTCAAGGCCGTGTAAATCATGCACCTTTTTCATTAAAAAAGGATTAATATGGGGTGGTCGGTGGCGTAGTGGGTTAAGTAGCCCCATGTACAAGAGGCTACAGTCCTCGCTGCAGCTGGCTCCGGTTCGAGTCCGTACGGCCCTTTGCTGCATGTCATTCCCCCTCTCTCTGCCCCCTGCTTCCTGTCTCTCTTCCACTATCCAGTCCATTAAAGGCATAAAAAGCCCCAAAAAAATAAAATAAAATTTTTTTTAAATTTTTTTTAAAAAAGGATTAATATTCTCATGCTTTCGGTGTGTTCTGTTGCACCCAAAGACACAAACACAAGTACAAAGATACCTAATAAACAGAATTTTAAGGCAACAGGTGGATGGATGTGGGAGGAGGCTCAGCAGCAATCACAGAGCCCGCAGGACTCAAATAGGCTTTTTTCCCCCCCTTTAAATGAGCAGGTCAATACTTAGCAAATACTTAGATAATTAGCATCACGCCGTAACCAGTAACATCAGGAAAGAAGTCCATATGGAGGTTCTTTCAATTATATATTCTGCCTCCGGAATGTCCTGCGAAGCATAAATCTCTTATCTGTAAAACCTCACATGAACTGTCTGAGTAAAGCCCCCTCCAATCCCCCAAACCCAAATTCAGCAGCTGATGGGATAACATTTTTAAAAATGCCCTTAAATGACACTCATTTGAAAGATTTATTTTGCGATAGAGCGCAGAACGCCCAGAGATTTCTCTCAAACATGAGCCCAGTCGAAGTCAATACAGGGCTTCACAGCATTAAATTAAAACTCAAATCCGTCTCAAACACGGGTGTTTCCCAGGTTAACACAGGCTGAGCGCCAGCCAATATTTGTCTCTGTCAGACCTTTATGTATCTAACAAGGCTCGATGTGACATTTCCTAAAATCGATAACTCGGCAGGTCAGATTGTGTCTGAGACACTGAGGTGAGACGGGAGTGCTGACAGCTACTCATGTAAATCACAGACTTTCTGAGTCATCGTCACCCTCACCTCAGTGAATTAAGGCATAACTGTTTGTACACTATAGAAAAAAAAAGACCCAACACAATCCCTCCATCCACTTTTTCCACCTCGATTTCGACACTGTACCTTAAAACAAATCTGTTGACAGCACTGGTGCTGAGCAATAATGAGAACATACCGAATCAGCTGTTAGAGCCACATGTCAGTGTTCCCTCTCCCCTGTGGCTAGCTGATGCAGCACCATTAGCCATCGGCAGCTCTCAAATTTCGCATTACTTCCACAAGACGACTCATTACCAAACAGGGGACAAGTCCCCGAGACCTGGCTCGCCCAGAGCCGGGCGAGAGCCGGCGCTGCGGCTGCGTCCTGAACCCCTCCTACTGGCTGGCTGCGAAAGCTTGATCAAGACTGACAGCCGAGCAAATGAACCGATAAATAAGTAAACACTGTTAAAAATGCACCATACATGCATGTGCATAAATAAGTAAAAAAGTAGTTTGGGCAAACACAGATGGAATTATTTCTTATTAAAGAAATATAAAACCATAAATCAATTATTGATGTAGCTGCTCCCCCTCAGCACACGCACACACACACAAATACACGTATCACTGCCCATCAGAATGCACACTTATTGCCTCATTTGTCAATCTAACAGGAAACTGGACACAACTTACACTATTACTCACACAGCAGGCAGCATTAAAGCTCATGTCCAATTATTAGATGTCTTTCCCATCCCCTGCTATTGATATTTCTGCGAAGAACCAGCTCAGGGAATTTCTCTTGGCACCGTTATGGATTTTAGATCAATGAAACTGTGGACAGTTCAGTTCTCCTGTTTTTTTTTTTTTTTTAGATATACAAAGTAAAAAAGGGAGAACTTTCCCCCGCACAGTTCTCCGCGAGCTAAGAAACTTAAAAGAAAAAAAGAAGAAGAAGAAGAAGAAGAAACTTGCTTATCTCACTCTTTCTCTATCTATGTATCGAGGTGTTACTCAAAGCAAAGCATCGTCTCACTGGCTCTTGATGTGATACATAGTGAACACACGTCATTGTGCGGCAGGAGCAGGGTCTTGGTCTGTAATCTGGTAGATTGTCTTGTTTTGTTTGAGCAAACAGGAGCATTCTGAGATTCTGGCACTGCCAGATGATTCAAAGAGAGAAGTACAGATGGAAAGATCGTGTTTATCCTCGGGAAAGCAAACCGGATAAATCGTACACCGAACAACCAGACATTCTATTTGAAGTAAGAAGCAACAAAGTTTATGTGGCTGGAAAAAAAACAACAATTATAATCAGACACGTTAAGGCGTAAACAAGCAGGGGGCGAGACGTTTTTCCTCTCGTCAGCTTTCTTACCCGGAGTTAAAGTTAAAATGTATGAAATGAAAAAAAAAAAAAAACAACACCAACATCGTCAATACCAAAAAGGACACTCAGTTGTTCATTTATCACATTTTAACATAATTGTCATAAGACTTATGTTCATATATCGTCTTTTTGTATGATATACCTTATTATTTCCTGATGTGTTTGTGTGTGGTTCTTTATATACAAGCATGGTCAACGTTCAAGCCACACGAAGCGACAATAAACAATATCAAGTGACATGAAATGACCAGATCCTCATTTTTTTTGTCCTACAACCTAAAACCACAGTGTTTTTCTGCCACCAAAGAAAGAATACGGATGGAGGTAAAGTCAAGCGACAAAGAAAGTACACCCTCTTTCAATTATAAGGGATTTCACATACTAGAACGTGTTGAGATCTTAATATGGTGTAAGTAAACAACCTCGGCAAGTCCATCCTTACTGCTGCCATGGGCATTAAGAGGCAAAGAAGTGGCCGGGTGATACACACTCGATCGATTGTTCATCAGCACACTGTGCGTTAACACAACGTCGAGGAGGTAAGACATTAACAGTAATCTCAGAGAAGCAATTGTTTCTGTCCATCAGTCTTTTCAAGGGTTATAGAGCCATTTCCTAACCATTTGGGGTTCATCATTTTACAGTGAAAAGGGTCATTTTGTGGGAAACACATCCCAGCAAATTCACCCCGAGGTCAGACTGCGCAATGCTCAGAGAAACAGCAAAAAAAAAAAAAAGAACCCAAGAGCTCATTCTCAGGCTCCGTTTGTCTCAGTTAGCATGTTGAATGTTCCGGTTTATGACAGCACAGTTAGAAAAAGTCGGAACAACTATGGCGTGTTCGGGGGATTAACAGGAGAAAGAACATGGCAGCACAGCTTAGGTCAGCACACACACCACAATACTTCTGGAACAATGTCAGCACACACACCTCAAGTCAAGTCACACGACTGTCAAGCACGGTGGCGAGGGGCTGATGATTTGGCTTGTTTTGCAGCCACAGGACCCGGACAGCTTGCAGTCGCTGAGTCTTTAAACCAAAAGTATTTGAGAGTCTGACGTGAGGCCATCTGTGTGACTGCTAAAGCTTGACAAGAACTGGGTCACACAACCAGGACAATGATCCCAAGCCAAGCAGTAAATCTAGAACAGAATGGCCCAAAAAAATAAAAAATAGAGAACAATTAAGGTGTTACAATGGTCCGGTCAAAGTCCAGACCTCAACCTGATGCTGAAATGCTGTGACGGGACGTTAGGAGAGCTGTGCATAAACAAAGAAGAAGAAGAATGGCCCAGAATTTCAACAATACCAGGCGGATAAAGTCATAGAGTAGAATCATTACTTCCAGTTATTGTTGCGAAAGGTCATGAGTTGTTGTCCGATTCTGCAAATGAACTTGTGTTTTGTTTATATGAGGTTGTATTAACATCATTTTAAGACTTTTTTTTTTTTAAATCATTTTGTCCTGATACATCAAACTATCGAAGTGAAAGAGGACGTTCTTTATTCTTGACATGACTGTATTTAATTTGTTGTCATATTACTAAAACAAATCAAATCAAATAAATAGCCCAAAACTCATTTTCAGTCATTCTTATCATTGACCACAAATTGCCTAATTAATCAACCTACTGGTTCCAACTAAATCAATGAGAGTGAGAATATTCAGCGATACACATCAAAGCGGAAATAGAGCAGACACTTACCTCGATGAGTTTGCGTTCATAGCTGGCAGCCAGTTCCTCGATGTCTCCCATGAACTTGTTCTGCGGGACAGGGGCCTGTTCTTCACATGTATGCGTCACGGACAAAGCTGCGGCAGGTAGAAGACAGAGAGGGACAACGTTACACACATGTACACATACTGTGACGTGCCCAAAGAACGTTCTGTGTGGGAAAACGCTATCTGAAACCAATTAGAAACAGCAGGATTCCACCAGTTATGCCCATGGAGTCGTCCATGTTGTGGAGTGTGGAGTGTTAAGACACCGAAGGCTGTTTGATGCTTTGGTTTTGGCAGCAGGACGATAATGCAGCGGGAGCAGCAGATCTATACAATATAAACATTATTAGCCATAAAAGATTCATGAATCTCCAATTGCTTTAATTAATGTCAGACTGAAGAAAAATACGAGTCTCGCAAGCAAATCATGCAGGGAGAGAAGTTCCCCCACAGAAAACAAAGTGTGCATTTCTTTTTATGTGCATTATAAAACGGTGAAGCACTCGCACACATTTGTGCCTCCCTGAAAACCGCCTGCTGTTCTGTCAAAATGATCCCACCCCCTTCCTCCTTTCGTACCACTGCCTTGTTTACTCTGACTTTCTGCTCAGATAGAGATTATTGTTTCTTTGCACCACTGTTGCTTGCTAACTGGCTGGAGTCATCATGTCGCAGCCCGAAGCACCGCTTCTAAGCCTATAAACATCAGCTAATCCAGTTGCCTCTGCAAACAGCAGCAGAACTTTGCAAAGTCAGAGCTGGAGTTTTTTTTTTCCTTCCTTAAGAAGGTGGGTGTGAGATGGATGGTTTTTCGCCTCAGCAAAAGCAAATTAACACAGTTATTTCACTGCCACCACACAAAGCTAACACTTAGACAAACACACCGAGGCTTTGGGGAGGGGGGAGAGGGGGGAGAGCGGGGAGAGCGGGGAGAGCGGGAAATAAACTCAGCATGTGCAGAAGCTCCATAGGGCTCAAATAAACTTGTGGTGATAGCTCTTCAGGGAGACGTTTTGGAAAATATACAGCTAAACCGGGATTAGTGAGCGTCTAAACGTCTAGACGGAGCAAGGCAGGTATTGATGATGGAGGCCAGCTTGTTGGGAGTTCAAAACAGAGAAAAACCACAAGGCAGGAAAGCAGCAGAGAATCACAAGCAGGTGCACACTCGCATTATGCATAAATGTATGCAATATGTTTTTAAGTGGCGTCTTATCAATTCCTGAAGCAATGTTTGCATCTCAGCTGAGTATAGGAAGGTGTTGCTAAAAGAAAGACGAGCAGGGCTGGATAAAATTAGAGGAAATCATTCATCAAAAATAGAGTCAACTAGAAATATGTTAATCAGCTTTTGGCATAAGTGTGAGCGTTCACACCTATCGATCTCTATTGTTAACTCACCTCTATGCTGCAACCCACCAAAGGATAAAGCAGCTAAGTATGTACGCAGGGATGGATTCATTAATTAACTAAAAAGAAAGCTCTGGTAGGTTGAAATAAAGAACAATTTTTAACAAAAGTAAGCAAATTATTCCTAAAATCCCTTTTAAACACCAAAAGATGTGTGTGGCGGTGTGTTTCTGATAGATCGAGATCACCGTTGTGTTCCGCGATTGGCTAAGACCCATCTGCTGCTCGCACAAACCCAGCTTTTGCTCCTCCCACCTGCTAACCGAGCCATGGAGGAGGGCCCAAGTGTCACTGTTGAGTTTGCAAACAGTTCATAGAAAAATTGTAGATAAAGTTCAGCCTGAGCAATCACAAAAAAAAAAAAAAAAAAACATGTTTTCCACTCTCACAGATGCAATACTGGGAGTACTTTTTCTATTTCAAATTTAAATGTATTATACGACAAAATGTTCACCATAAAAATGTTTTTAGAAACATTTAGACATTGGGTTGAAAATCCGGTGTGGACATCCACCACTCAGTCCCACTGAGAACTGCATATTCCGAGCGAAGCATCGTCAGGGAATATCTGTTTAATGACGGGGACTGTGGCACACATGGCACAAGATCTATTGATCTTTAGTCATCCAGTCTACATATCATTTTCATATGAAGCAGGCCAGCTATAAAAGCAAAGTCGAATTACGAAAGAGCCACGATAGTGGAGGAGTAAAAAAAAAAAAGCATTTTTAGGTTCACTGAAAATAGAAAAGGTTTAGCTGAGAAGTCTGTCAGGGTGGAGTAAGACGTTAGAATGGAAAGTAAGCACGAAAACAAAAGAAAAAAAAAAAAAGGAAAATAAAAATAGCTGGGGCTGTTTTCATGAGAACTGTTGAGAGCTGGTGTGTTCTGGCCATAAATGTTAGGAGGCCCTGTTAGAAGAGCAGGTTTGTGCCCAGCTGCTAACCTTTGCAGGATCCCTCTCACCTTTCTCATCATCTCTCAATGGAGCATAAAGTAGAAAATGCACAAAATAACTCCTATGACAGATGACGAGGAAAAGGGGGAAATAAATTGAAAAGAAAGCAGATCCTGCTTCTGCCAACCTTCGTGCAGGATCAATCAACTCAACAACTCGGTCTATTTAATAACTCTGGCATATAATAAAGGCATTTTCTAACTTCTTTTCTCTTTTTAAGTCAAAATATACCTGATCTAAATTAATCGATTAACATTTTTAAAAAAGGCAATAAACAAAAAAAAACAAAAAAAAAACAGTTAAAAACCAAGTTAGTCCAGTTTTGAAAATTTGGTCAGACTGATGCAATAATTACAGAGGGGGGGGGGGGGGTGTTCAGTGTCATTTAAAGGTGCTTCATGTATTATCTAGTCTGAAGAATAACTAAAAATAGAGCTTGCCTTTTTTTCTTGATATAGTAAAGTTGCAGAGAGACTGACAGGAATGCAGGATCATTGCTCCTGAAGAGAGCCGGCGGCATAGCGACCCCCGAGCTTATCTTTGGGCCACCGACACCACTGAGCTCTGTGTGACAGTTCTGCGGCCTGATAGCCTAGAAAACTACCGCACGCAACTTACGTGCATGCACGCAAACACACAGAGCAGGACATGATAAATAACTGAAAGATACACTTCCCCAGTGAGAGAGGAATCCCAATGGACACGCACACACAAATGGGAGCAGTGACATCAAGACTGCACACACGCACACACACACACACACACACGCACACGCACACACAGAGAGGACTGCTGATGCTCCCTCTTGAAGTTGTGTCCCCTCCGATTGAAATTTCTCTGGTCTCTCAATTTGATTTTTTATCCGTGGCATTTATGTACTTTGGATAATGAAAACGCACGAGTTGCGCGAGCAAACGAGAAAGTGAAAAATAAGAGTGATGGGTGGGTGTAAACTAAAGAGGGACAGGACAACACAGATGTTCCCGGCGCTGGGAAAACATGGTGGACAGCTGGTCTGAAATAACAAACCGAACTGAGCCACAAACCCAGCAGCTGTATGCATGTGCGCATGCGTGTCCGGCAGAAAACCTCAGGAGGGTTGAGATGAATATACTTCTGCAAAAAAGAGTATTGGACATTTGGAAAAAGGCTTTTTACTGATGTGTGTTGTACTGCTCTTTCCCATTTCCCGAAGTGCGCATCCCACGGGTGCTCACCTGAGTTTGTGCGTCTCCAGAGGCATCTCCAGAGTGCGGGCAATAATGAACCACTTTAAAGCGAAGAGACACACATTGGGGCCAGTGGAGAATTTCCCCAGAAAGTGGGCCAAACCTTCAAATGAGCCACATTTGCAAACATGGTGCAGGGAAGTTTTAGTTTTTTTGCCTCAGTGGCCCGTCAGCAATGTTTTCAATCCACTTGGTGACAGTGCTGTCGGGTAGGAAAGCAGTCCATGTTTACTGGGAACAAACAGGCAATTGGAAAGTTCACTGGGGACTGACGGCACAGAACTTTGCTAAATAACCAGGGTAACATGTCTCTTACTCGAGCCACATTTATTTTATACTGCACAGAACGAAGAAGAATGTGTGTCTCGGGCAGGCAAGAAGTGTAGCACACAACCCTCCGTGCTTATTTCCTTCTGTTCCTCTGATCGGTTAATGTGCAGACAGATACCCACAGAAGCTGTGAGCTCGCAGCAGACATGTATGTAAACAATGCAGGACTAAAAGAATTCACTCTGCGTGTTTAATGGGGTGCCATGCAATGAATATTTACTGAATTCCTCAGGGATGATTTTAACAAGGAGGAAGAAGCATTTAAAGACTGTAGGCACAGTTTATACAGTAATTTATTGTAACATAAGGGGATATAGCTAATCCTATGCGTTTCTGTCTGTATATATAAAACTGTCCACATGGGGAACAAAACTTTGGAAACACCTTTTCCAATTACTTGAAAGTAAAGCTTTTGAGGGAGGATCTGGCTCTACTTGCGCTGTGCTTTGGTACTTCTTCACTTCTGCTCCCAATTTGGTGGTGGGAGGTGTTGTTACTTCCAAATTCATGTGAGTCTGAGCAATGGATAAGATGGACCACGGGTATTACTGTCCAGAGCAGAGTCCATCTCATTCATCTTTCTTGCAATGTCAAAGACAAGTTGCTAGAAACTTCCAAGTGTCTGCAGGTCGAGAGGTTGAGAACATCCCGTACAGAGCGAGGGCACATGGTGAAACATGGATGAGCCCAGGCTTTTCATATCTCGTGTGATCTACTTTCACTACCGGCTGGTAGATGAAGTCACTTTGAAGAATTTTATAGCTATACAGTCTTGAAAAATGAAACGCACACTCTTGCAGATATAAGGTGTAACAGATGAGGAAAGAATAAACAAATGTTCTGTCCTCTGCCAGGTTTTAAAATGAGGAAAATACAACCTCAGATGAACAACTAAACATCTTATCCACGGAATTCAACACGCAGAAGCAGTGTGTGAAAAACTAAGCACACCCCTACTGTTTTCATAGGAATTAAGGATATAAGTGTCAGCCAGGTGCTGATACCATTTACACTAGATTAGTGTGAGCACCTCTATAAAAGCAGATGTTTTGGCAGTTTGCTGGTCTGGAGCATTCAGGTGTACGTTAACACAATCCTAAGAAGGAAAGACATCCGCAGTTTTATTGCTGCCCATCAATCTGGGAAGGGTCATAAGAGCATTTCCAACAATTAGGAGTGAAACATTCGACAGTGAAAAAGATTATTTACAAGTGGGGAAACATCCAATTACCAACCCTCCTGGGCAAGGATGGCCCAGCAAGTTCACCCCAAGGTCAGACTGTACAATGTTCAGAGAAACAGCAAATAACCCAAGAGCTACATCTCAGACTCTACGGGCCTCAGTTAGCATGTTAAATGTTAAAGTTGATGACAGTACAATTAGAAAAAGCCTGAACAAGTATGGCTCGTTTTTGGTTGCCGGAGTAGTCATAACACACAGTGCCACATTTGGTGAAAACCAAACACAACATATCAGCACAAACGCCTTATGCCAACAGGCAAGCATGGTGGCAGTGGGTTGATGATTTGGGCTGGTTTTGCAGCCACATGACCCGGACACCTCGCAGTCACTGAATCGATCATGAAATTCTTGTGTACCAAGGTTTTTTCTAGAGGCAAATGTGAGGTCGTCTGTCTAATAGCTCAAGTCTGGCCCTAAACTGGGACATAAAAAAGCACAACAATCCTAAGCATCTACAACAGAATGGCTGAGAGAGAATCAAGGTGTTCAAAATGCAGCGGTGGGGCCTTAAAGGGATAGTTCGCCTCTTTTGACATGAAGCTGTATGACATCCCATATTAGCAATATCATTTATGAACATTGACTTACCCCCCGCTGCGTCCTGTAAAATAAAGTGTTTTGCTTCTCAAAACAATATGCGCTCAAAAGAGTAATATATTTGCATCACAAAATCGTTCTCCAGAAAAAGTCAGACCTCACAATCGCTTGGCGCTATTTCTCTCTCCCTTCGTATCACTACGGGCTATGTAAACTGTGCATACCGAAGAGCAGACCGAGCAGTCCCTGCTTCTGAGCAGCAAACACCGTAACAGGTGCAGCTATTGCTAGGTGGCTAAACGCATTGATATGAAGGGAGGCGAAAATAGCGCCAAGCGATTGTGAGGTCTGACTTTTTCTGGATGAACGATTTTGTGATGCAAATGTATTACTCTTTTGAACGCATATTGTTTTGAGAAGCAAAACACTTTACCTTCGTCAACGCCAAAACTCAGCTGGAACTCGGCTCACAGGACGCAGCGGGGAATAAGTCAATGTTCATAAATGATATTGCTAATATGGGATGTCATACAGCTTCATGTCAAAAGAGGTGAACTATCCCTTTAAGCATTCAGACTGAGTTTTTGTTAAATGAATAAAGACACAGTGGGGTGTAATATTAATTTGAGGCATGTACTGCTGTTTGAGTTTAAGACCTAATAAAGACCAGATGACAACTAGAATCTAATTGGTTTGTTAGTAGCTAGAACATAAACAGTCCTAACGTTATTTTAGTTTTGTGGCGATTTGTAGAAACTAAAGTCAAACGTAAGAGATTTTATTATCCTATTGTAAGTAATTAGTGACATGCAGGTAGATATTTCAAAAGGCAGCAAAACCAACAGCTGCGCTACAATCATACACTGCAATCCGATACACAGTAAGAAATTATCTGTAAGAGTTACGTTATCTCAGAGTGAATTTGTTCCTGTGAAACCTAACCCTTCTGTGAAATGAAGAAAACCCTGAAATATCCCTTCTTAAAGTGGGAGCTTTGAGGGCTGATGATAACATCAGGGCACAGCCGTGGAGAAAGCAGGACAGAGGCTGACACACTTGACTAAAGCTGCTCCGTCCATTAGCAGAAGTGTTACGGAGACGTGGCTCTGCATCTGCGACCCCGAGCACACAGCGGGCTGAAGAACAAACAAACGTCCGTCCTGCTGCGGCCGGAGCCGGAGCAGAGCTGCTCAATAAAACATGTGCGGAAGCTCCCGCCACAATAGGGCTAATGTGCAATCAAGTGAAGCGCTCCTTGTGATGCCGTCGCAGCACAAACCCGCGGCACTCACACCACTGTGAAATTGGGGCTCTTCTGAAACGCGTCCTCCGTGTGTTATCTTTGTACGGAATCGCTTCATTTCTTGCAGCTCTTGTTTCCCGTCCTTTGTTCTTTCCATTTAGTTGCATTTAACTTTCTTTCATCTCTTCCTACTTAAAAACCTTGTTTTAGCCGAATCTACAGCTCTACAGTATGAAGCATTGATTTGGTCGCTCTTGCTTGTCTTTGTTATGTCTCTCATTTCTTTGATTCATCCACCTTTACACCTTTCTCTTCTTGCCTGCCTTTCCCCTTTCTTGCCCTCCTCCTCACTGCCTCGCTAACCTCCTTTTCTTCATTTGCCCTCTTATCTATCATTTCATTCTCCTCCGATTGAACTCGGCAGCAGGCTGCTGTCCTGCGTCACTTGTCATGCATGTTGGAAAGGCCAGACGCTTTCCACATTTTGTGTGTGTGAAAAGATTATCATACAAATCACAGACACAAAAGTTGAGTTAAACACAGTCAGTCCATGTGTAGTCAATGGGCCGGTTAGGGAGCCGACTGAGTTAATTAATGAGCGCTAATCAAAAGCAATCTTCTTTCATTTTCTATTCGTTCATAGTTCATTTCTCACGTTCTCCTCCTTCGGATAACGCAGCCCTTTGTGTATTTCTGTGTGCTGTGAAAGAAAAGGTAGACTGCTCCTGTTATGCAGGACAAATGGCACAAGATTTTCACACACACACACACACACACACACGGAAGGCACAAGGTGTGGAAATCCCTATCATCCTCGCTCTAATGGCTCCAATCAGAGGAGCTCTGAGGGAGCACCGCCTCAGTCAGGGTTTTGCTAGAGATGAGCAGAGAGACCAACTGATTCTTGATCACGCTCGTATGCACACAAAAAAAACACCCTCGCTCTTCTTCACTCAGATTTCTTGACTTGTGTGAAATCGCTTGAAAGAAGCTCCTCGAAAGGGGGGACACGTTTTGTTTTTGAGCTTCATAAGAAAAGTGTGAAATAAATAAAGACGTTCTGACCCAGGCTGAATCAAATAATCGAACCTCCGTATGGATGAGTGCACCGTCAAACAAGTTAAATGCATAGGATTCAATTCAGAGAGTAAAAGCGAAATTCCCGACAACGTGCTTACGTCACATCATCTAAACGCATGGGGGGGGGGGCTACATAGCTACATAAAGCTATACAAACAACACACACTCAGAGCAATCATTTCCAACAACCATCTGGCTGTTTGTGTGCATGTTGTACTTACATTTCAAGGGTGCTCTTTCAGCTTTTTATTTATTTAATTTTTTTTTTCTTTGTACTGCTCTCGGAATAGTCCAGAGTAGCTTCAATAGCAGCAAACAGCCATATACCACAGCCGGTTCCCCAGTCTTGTAATCACGCAAATGGTGAAAAGCAGGTGAAAGCACTTTTTTTCTGCCCCTTCCCTTTTTTTTTTTTTCTTTCAAACAACCCACACACAGCCATCCAATGTCAGAGCCCTCTGAATAGGTTTGGTTTTTTTTTCCTCCCGGCTCTGTGAAAATGTAAAGAAGTACCACAATTTCATTTTTCTTCTTGTTTTTTCTTTCTTAATACTCTCTACGCCGACCTGTTCCCATAACACACAGTCTTTTTTTCTTTATTTCTTTCAGAGCAACGGAGGAACACTTCGGATGCAGAGGTTATGTCACATCTCTGGCATCGATCACGCAGAGCAGAACATAATCTAATTTTGTTCGTGATTTAATGGGGGACGGTCAATTCTGCGTGTCGACACCCTCGTCCGATTTTTCTTTTTCTACAATAGCTCTCACGCTGCCTTACGCTGCTCTTAAAAAGCGTGTGTTTGAATATTTGCATGGATATATTCAAAGAGGTAACCATTTGGATGTCACTCGTAGTAATGAATTCCAACCTTCTGCTATCTGAAGCTCATTGTTTCGGTTCACCGTCACCATCCTCAAAAGGGCCATTTCAAGCCTCAGCAGGCTGCTGATTTCATTGAAAAAGAGCAAATAACTGAACACTACCTGTTCTGCACCATGAAGCAGACAGATAACGCTGGAGGACAAAGTGGCGCATTAGACAGCTAAAGAGCCACAAATTCCACATTACAAACCAAAAGTAATCTTGCTCCGATGAGTAGAAATATTAACCGGATATATCATAACGACAGATCTATTTCAATATTTTTATTAATTCTTCACACGCTTTAGTTAAACGGCCAGTATGCTAGGTGCAACATTGCCAGAATTTGAGTGATTGCAACTGAAGCACACTTTCCTGCCTTCCACTGTGGCTGTCAGTTAACCGCAGACAGCCAGGCACCTCCACATTTGCTGGATTTTCAAAAGACTAGTTGGTAGTGGAAAGTATTGGGTACTTTTAGTTGAAATGCAGCTTCATTCTCTCCCTCAGAAAACACTGCTCCCGAGCTGCTCAATTCTGGTCCAGACCTTTTCCCTCTTTTGTTGACACTACCACAAACAACTGCATAATTCCTCCCGAGTAGCTTATTTGGCCAACCCATGCAACCTCTTCTAGTAGGCCTCCCAAAATTAAAAAAAAACAAAACGGTAATGAGCTAATTATGGGCTCCTTAAAACAAAAGGGAGCACATCACTACATAGCGTACAGCTCACAGCAAGTACAAGACAGGATTAGCACAGCAGTATAGCTTTAGGGAAGCTTTACCCCTCCCCTCACACATGCAACTCTCCTGCATCGATCATCAGAAAATGTGAAAATGTATTTTCTGTGAGAAAAAAAAAAAAAAAAAAAAAGGCCTTCAAACCACCACAACTGCAATGACCCAATTACGCTGCCAGGATCAATAGAGTTCATCTGATGCTTGTACAAGGTGATTAAATCTGATTCCATTTCACGGAAGTTATAACGAGAGCTCAAGTCTGTAATCATACTGTGCTCTGTCTACTGCACTATTGATCAAATCAGCAAGGTGATTGTTGGGCAGAGCACATCATCAAAGTAAGCCCGTCAGTGTGGCCTCCACCAGCTGCCGCCTGCTGTTTGCATACAACACTTGTCCATTCACTGACAAGATGATCACTTGGTATTTCAGCATTTTTAGAGTTATACAACGTGCCAAAACAAACCGGTTAATGTGATAAGAAGGATGAATTCCATCCTTGAACATATGTTTTGAACATATGTTCGGAGCACATTCCAAATAAGCGGCATGTTTCAAACCTTCTGCTGCATCTTTAACAACACTAGCTTCACGTTCTTGTTTTGTCATTATTTGCACTACTTTTAGCGCTCCATAAGCTCTCTTCTTGCCTTTTAGTTGTTGCTCCTGCAAGAGACCCAATTTCAACACCGGGACTAAAAGTTTCATTTCATCATCCATCACAACATCAGGCGCTCGACTTTGTTTAGCCGCGACACCTCTCTGTGTTCCACAAACTCTCGGTGAGGTAACAGACTACAGCTGCATGTACCCAGCATGCAACACTGCGTGATTAAGCATGATGGGACACGTACAGGGAGGGGAAATGGCAACAATCAGTATTCGGATTATGCAAACTGTAGAACTCAATAAATATTCATAGGAAATTTAAAGCCAGGCGCCTGACTTCATCATCTATTTTCATAGACTAACTGAGAAAAAAAAAAAATGAATTGGAATGTGCAGGTGTCAAAATCATGAATGCACAAAGAGATCCGCACCACATATTTTCCGCACGGGCATACAAACTGTATGGAGAGGTGACTCACAGGCACAAACACATGTGCACGGAATCCCAAACAGCTCAGCTCACTTCTCCAACTCTGCTGTGAAAAATCTCATAACTAAATTAAACCTGTGGAAGAACTTTTTCTGGAGTTGGTGCAAATTCGCTGCCTGGGTGGCTTCTGTTTCCACAGAGAACAGTCTTGGGCCAAAACGGCCCAAAATCATTTTGTTATGGTGGTCAGAACTTATTTAAACTCTATATTTGTAATACACGCACGTCCCGTTTCTCATTACTGTCGATTCGGCTCAACGGAACATGCATTTTGCTGTCTGCGAAAGCGGGTAATGATGAATAAACCTAAAAAATATGCTTGCTAAAACATGCTCGAGTTGGTGTTATGCAGTATGACTGCATGTCTAAGATAAAAAGACTCAGGAGAAAAGAAGCACCACAGCGGGGGGTGCCTAATTCAATTTTAGGTTTCACAAGTCTCCACCTTTAACACAGTATGCCGAGGTCTATTCCACAAATAGGTAGCAGTTAGTATGGCAGCTTAAAAAGGGCGATTACTGCTTCTGATCCAGGCAGAGTAAAGTAAGGATTCTGTTTAAAATTCACATTATCTTGACTGAGTGAATCATTTTGTTGCCTGTTCCAAAAATGTTTCCATCTTCCGTAAGTGTTTGTTAAATGCATGTGACTGAAAAATAGAGGGATATGGAGAAAAGTGTGTGTGAGCAGGTGCTCGAGTATGCTAATGTGTGTGTTATAAGCGGGGGAGGGGGGAGAAGAAAACCTAATTATTCCTGTGATCAAAGCAATTATTACGAAGAGAAAAAAAAAAACACTCTGACCCAAAAATGTCTCAGCTGGAAACCATCACAGCTCAATCTGCTGCAACCTATTAAAAGAGTTATTAAGCTTTCACAGAGCACTCAGAAGACTCCAACACTCATGCATTTGACAAAATGTTCACATTTGCAGAACCAAACGCATGCAAAATATGCACTGGTTTATTTAAAAACAATACTCACACACACAGTGTTTACCTCATCATATTGCTTGCAAAAAGACACGTGCAAACTGCAGTGATTTACAAATCCACTCTCATCCCACAGCACAAAGGACTCTATGATTGGTGAGGTGTAAAATATCACGCATGGCATTCTGTGGCTCCTAGGTTAAAGCAACTCGAGTAGAAGTAAATTCATCTCCTTGCTTAACAAAAAGCATTAGGAATGAATGCGAGTCCGTCTGACGTTTAGGAGTGTGGTAACAATCAGTCACGCATTTTGATTTGCTGACGCTTGAGAAAGTTGAACTTTTCTCAACAGCAAATGAGAAGAGACTGTTGAAGCCTGAAATACGTATCTTTGAGTCAGCTTTAACAGCAACAGGTTCGATAAATAATGTCTTAATCATGCAGAAAGCATAGTTGGAGATGCGAGTATGGGATTTTTCTTAATGCATAATACAGTCTGTAACCTGTAATGCTTCAGGCTGATTTACAAAGGGAACATAGTATAGACAACTGCATTATCAAATCATAAATACAAATAATGTTCTGAGCGAACTATCCCTTTAAAGTTGGGTTGATTAACCAGGCCTTTATTCTGGAAACATGCAGCTATATTGAGGTTTCTTAGCAGAAAAGCTATTTTTTTTATAAGAAGAACCCCACAATTTCTTTATCTAAGCCAAATTGCCCTTTGGCTTTGTGAATATGCCACACCATTTTATTCTTTGAACAAGACTGAGGAACAAGTCTTTTTTAAAACTCTGAGTAAAGCAATTTCAGAGATTATGTTAGATTGTGCTATATGTGTCAGTCAAAAGTCGATTAAAACATGTTTGTGGTGCAGGAATGTTACACAGTTGTTGTTTTTTTTAATAGATTTTTAGGAGTGTAATACATAAGCCCCTGATGAGCCATTCATATCATCGAGCTTTGTATCGGAAAACTAGCAAACCGTTTTGTCTTCATTAGGCTAAAACATTTTCCCTGAAGGCCAGAATTTACTTTGTATGCCCACTTAAACAGGTAAGTAATAAGAAGAACAGGATTCATTTTGTCAAGAGCCAAGTTGAATTGAATTGAATTGGTAGACTGAAGGGGCAAGATAACCATTTTGTACTATGGTTGCCATAGGACTGTATGTGAACTGGAGCGATGACACACCATTAATTTGTGAAGAGCCAGAACAGAGGTTAAACTGCTGTGTACCTACTCAAAGAACTTATATTTCAGAAATAATTATAATAAGTGCGTTAATGTTGTGCAGAGCTACATTAAAGAGCTGAGGATCACCATCAACACCTGCCACATTTTTCAACTGCTGGTTTTAAAAGATTTTACCAGAGATAGCTGGTATTTAAATCAGATATCGATATCGTGCCGAGATGGCCAATTTAAGTCTCTTACCCCTACTGGTATGCTCACATTGCAGCAATATCCATGCTAAATTCTAAGCAGCTAGTACATGTCCATGAAAAGAAGCACAATTTAAAAATGTCGTTACACACAAACACAGATATTTTGATCATCTAAGATTTTTTTTAAAAACCTTTTTACCTTTATCCACATGCAAATGTAGTTTGCAAACTTTTTGGAAAACACCTTACAGGGTGAAGGTTTTCACTGACTCCAACTGTAATGTTCATGTGTGGAGTAGAAAACCAGGATTTTTGGTTTGCCTAATCAGATTGAACTGTGTTATTTCCTTTATCTGACATCAGAACATACTCAAAATTAAGCCCTGATGACATGGAAGCAATGGACAGCAAAATAATATGTTCCTATATTATTAAATATAATGTCTGAGTCAATACATTTACATTACAACTGTATTGAAGACTGCACTAAGCTACATAATTCAACACAGAACCAGCCGTCAACATCCCCAGTTTTGGATGAGACTCGATCAGACTTCTAGTTGTCGGAACAACTTTGAGAATAAAGGGGCTGTAGTGAACTGTTTGGCCTTCGCATTGAAAGAGGAAAACACTGAGGAGATTACCTCTCGGTGCCGTCAGAAAAGTGCCACAATTAACTATCTAGCAGGCAAGGGGAAGTAACCTACAGCAGAGAACACCTTTGGAAAAGACATTAAAATGATTTGGACAATAACAAGGCAAGTATTTCCACTTTTACCCTTTAAGTTGTTCTTGTTGTGTTTCACATTTCCATATAGACGAAATTTTTTTGAGAAAAGCGTCGTGTGGACTTTTTTGGGGAATGGAGGAGGAAAATAAAACATTTTTTTAAATTAGCCATGTTTTTGTGTACGGCTGGAAGGTGACCGGAAAATTAAATATCTGCTCTGTGTGTTCTAGAAGCCACATCTATGCTTGCGTCAGTTAAAGCGAGCTCAGCTTTGTTTGGCCCACAGTGCTGTTCATTCGAGCTGATCTGAAATCTGTCAATCAGGGTCTTCGGTGGACACGCCCCTCCAGCCTCTCAGAGCAGAGAACAATTTCCATTTCTTCCTCATTTTGAGACCTAAATTCATTATTTGGCGATTGTTTTAATCCTGCATGCTTGACCATGCGGTTAATAAGACATTATTTATGATGCGACAAAAACAGAATGCATATTTCTTTCTGCTTTATTTGGATTTTAATTGTGATGATCTCCCAACCTGAGCTGAGCTTGGGTTATTTAAAAGAGGGGAACAAAGAAGAAAAAAACTCACACAGTTATCTTTTTATGGACTCGTGTAAGAGTTCAGTGACAAATCAGTGTAACAGAACATGAAAATTTCCCTGCCAACTGAGTCTTACACTACTATTACTATGAACTGTCTGCCAACCTTTAAAACACCAGTCTGCCTTTGTTGCCTGCAGGACCAAGGCCACCATTAATTATCTTGTCTATTCCCATGACAACAGGACTTTATTCTCCCTTGCTTCGACGTAGCAGAAGACTGCAAACTATGGGACTTACTTTACATGTACTAAAGCAGGCAATCCCACCATATGATGTAATTTACTTTTCATTCATGAACACAGCCTGAGCTGTGCTCTTACTTCCAAACAGAACACAACCAAAACATCTAAGAGTAACTACCTCTAATTTGCATGGCAAGAATCTTTACTTGCCACTTTCCGTAGAGAGTGTACCTCCCTCCTGAATAACAAACAGACAGAGCTTTATAGACACACAGGAAGGTGTTCCTTTGGGGTAAAACCTATTCAGTAAGCTGAATTTCTGACTTCAATTGAGATTTTAAGGATTATAATCAGGTCCGTTCTCACCTGACAAACTAGTCCTCCCTTTGTTCCGACATTAAAACATATGATAAATCAGATGTCTACACAACAAAGACAATTTGAAGAAGAAAAAAAAAATAGATAAACAGAGAAATCCTGAAACCTGTGTTTGTGCATCAGCTCAAAGAGAAAAAAAAAGATGGTTGTTCTCTATAGAACTTCTGATTTGTGAGTGCAACAAAAATCCAAAAGGTGTGGACCAAACCAAATCAAATACATCAAACAAAAAGGCAGTAAAAATTGGTGAAATCGTGCTACACTGGGATTTAGGAGTTTAATTTGCAAATATCTTCTATGTTGGAGCCATTTTCTATGTTTAAGTTAAGTTAAGTAGCTGGATTAGAAATACCACTCACGGCCAGCCTATTACTTCAGCAAAAAAGCTGAATACCGTACTCACCGCCTCTGTGGTTCTGAAGTTTTTAATACCCGTTTCAGCCGTCTTCTAATTACTTTTATTGAGAAAACACTGCTGGAAGTACTGACCTGCTTTACCTTAAGATCAACCAGGAAAAATTGGTCAATGGTAGAAATGGTTGGTGAATGATGTTGTCAAAATATATATTTAGTTAGACTGTCTGGTGACATCGGTAGAACAATATTTGATTTCATGGCCACAGGTTAGTGGTGCACGGTAACATTTATAACTAAACTGTGGCCACATCTTAAGAATGTGTAGCCACTAAATGGGTCCTTTTAAATGCAGAAAAATGTGCTCGTCTATAGGCCAAGTTCAGAGTAGCTTCCAGCTTGAGCCACCCATCAGGAAATATTCTGATTCTTCAAACTAAGAGCCGTCTATTGCAGGTAAATACTAACCACTCAAAGGTACTTCATGCAACATTCAGGAAAAAAAACTAAACATCACTTTAAGTATGCCTGCGGCATCATCACAGCTGGATTCCTGACACTGTCTGCACCCGCCAAGTGTGCCATCCTCTTCTCACCAGTCAAACTTCCGTTTCCAAGCATCTCTTTCACCTCAAGAGCACAGCAGTTTTGTTAATTGGCTGCCATTTCAGAAAGTCACACCAACCGCTTTTTGGTCACTGCGTTAATAGACGCTGCTGTTAAAGAGCACCTGCACTGCTGACATCCAACATAACCATTTGCTTTGCAGAGGCTCTTGCAGTCTCCCACTGATTAAACCTCATTTAACACTGTATCATTAAAGTTTAGCCCAAGCTTATATGTACAAAAGCTTATTTATTTTTTTATTTTTTTTAATCTATGTCACCAACGATGGCATTAAAGAAAGGTTTCTTGTGACTGGAAATCATACAAACAAGTTAAAAAATAAAAAAAAAAGGAGTGAGACATCACCTAAGAGATATATTTAAACCTGTGGAAGAACTTTTTCTGGAGTTGGTGCAAATTCGCTGCCTGGGTGGCTTCTGTTTCCATGCAAAAAAAAAATCATAATCAAAGAAAAAAAGAAAGCCATGTCTCAAATTAGACCATAAATAAGTTCTGATAGGAGAAAGCAAGTGATAAACATTTAAGATAATTGGGAGATAGTTAGCATTGCTTCCATTCGAAATAAAAAAAAGAATCATTTCAGCCACGGACAAATTTTTCTCTCAACACTGCAGTCAAGGTGCCTTTGGTCTAAGATAACAGATTTCTGCAGGTAAACACCACTTGTATTGTGAAGAGACACTTTTGAAGTGAACCTCGTGAAAAAAGTCAGTCATCAGAATTCCAGTCAGAGCAGTTATTTTGCTCTCATAATGACAGCATAACTAATTATCCACGTCTCAGACTAACTCCGATGAAAACAGACACTGTGTAGAGGATGAGTGGATACGTGGTTCTGACACGCAATGAGGAAAATACAAGCCACACATCTGAGTCGAAGGAGAAGAACATTTGTTACTGTGCAACCAGAAAGCAGCCAGCCCTGACATTTACAGGTGTACAACGGCCAAGTTCCTTGTGTTTTTAAAAAGGCAATGGGAAGCCATAGTAACAGATCAGGACGTCTAGCCTTCCCATCTGCCATGGATCGCTGCTCAAACAGTGGGGTAACAGCCTCTAAGTAAATCCCACCAACCCCACAAACAGTTCCAGAGAGAGGACAAAGAAACTGCATTCATGAGAGCCGAGAATGTTGTTGGAATATCAAAAATACTGCAATATTCACTGTGATAAACAAATCCCATTACAGCAGAAATTAGCCAGATTCATCTCTCAGGTCCTGTGTCAGGTCCTCGCTGGATTCCTTTCCCATTTCTATTAAAGTCATCGATGTCAGATTCTGTTCATCTGCTGTAGATAGTTTTGAAGCCTGCCACTTGTTCAGCCTCCCAGAATCTTTTAAGGACACAATGCACCCCATGCTGGGATGTGCCAAGGTAAAAAAAATATGTTTCATAGTGTAAAATACTATGTTTTGTCTGTCAAAGTTTTATCTTTGGCATTTTTCATAGATGTGTCTGAAGAAGTGAGAACAAATTATTAACAAATTGTCAGTGATGGGCAGTAGCGTCACTACTTGTAGCAAAGCTACTAGTTTAACTACATTTCCCAGTAGCTTGGCCGTAGCGTCACTACTTTATGTATCGAGTAACGTCCCTGTTGACAGGGACAATTGACAGGATGTGACATCACCAATAAGTTCCGGTAACACAATAAAACAAAATAAAAATAAAAGCTCCCAATAAAAAATATTACAAAACAATTGAAATTAACAACAAAATGAGAACAAGAGAAAAATATATTTATGGTGAAATTAACAAAAAAAAACTACATCATTACATTACATCGGTTACACGAGCATCAGCAACATTCAGGGGTGATAGTGAAAAAAAATCCTGAGTCTGAACTTTTTTTTTCCTTTTTTTTTCCTGTTCCAACGGGGTGGGGGGCGCACAACATGCTGCATATGTGACGTAACGTAGGCCTAATTTTGACACATTATTCAAACATTTAATAGTCTGTGTATGACCATTATTGCCAAGTGACACATTTTAGATAATGTTTTCATTTTTGCCTTATGTCTATAGTGTTATTGACGAAAACACAGATCATTTCCATCTTTGTATAGCACTCAAGATTAGACTGACCTCAATAAAGTTTTATTTAATGAAGATATCTGTTATTTTAAATCAATCTGATATTATGTCGGTACAATATAGCTTCTGATGTAGTGAACTACTTTTCCCCACATTTTTGTAGCTTAGCTCACTACATTTCTAGTGGTGGTAGCTTTACTGTAGTGAAGCTTAATTTATGGTTGAGTAGCTGATAGCTTAGCTCACTACATTTTACAAGTAGCTTGCCCAACACTGCAAATTGTCTACAGATATATTCTAAAATGTGTTCCCTGCTAAGTTGCCTGTTATGTGTAGACACAACACTGGTTCATCTGTCGAGTTAGGTAAATTTTTATGCTTGAATGGTTAATAGATCAGTTGTTAACACATTGACTCCCAAGTCACGTAAAACTACGTTTTTACTGCCCATGCGTTGGCTCCCACATGGTAAAAATACGTTTTTACGTTTTTTTATGGATTCTGAATCTATACATTCTAATGCACATTCTGTGTGATTTTTGTAATTATGTGATGAACAGAACTGACATAGATGGCAGTCAAAAACTGGTGTCATCATCTGGACATTTTGATCATTACGCCAATGGCTTTGCGTCAACTCAAGAACATTGATTTTGATAACGCTGCATTGATTGTTGTGCATTTCCGCATTTTGTCCAATCGCACGTGTTTCCAGAGGGTGACGGTAAAGTAACATAAACAAACAACAAGAAGGAGAAGAAGGCACGCGACAAGTCTAAGGAGGCGGTCTTATGAACAGGTTAGCTTTGCAACATGCGACACGACGCAAATCCTCTGACCCGGATATGTAAGTATCTAAAGTGCGACAGGCTGAAAGAGCGCACGTTTCACAAAAGCCCCGATATCTCAGTTTGTTGTTGATTTTGGTGGATACCCGCCTTGGTTTAGCTAAGGATAGCTCGCTAATGGCGGCACCTAGTGACACGCAGTTTTGACCCACAAAGATTTTAAAGTCTCAGCTTTCAAACGAGCCATAACATGTTTCAGTGGCCCTATCACATAATATGCTGTGACTGTACAAAAAACGTCAAAAAAATGGTTTAGAACGCTGGGATTCTATGACATAATTCTGTAAAAACCGCCGCTTTTCAATGTGTTAAGTAGCTTGACAAATGGGAAAAAACGAAAAAAAAACTGCTTTCTTCAGATACAAGGACAGGACTGAAAAAAAGAGTGAAAAAAAAACCATCAAGTATCCAAAGAAATATCTTAAATATTACAAAAAAGTCTGGCACCAAAAAATATGAAGAAATGAAAGTTGGTTCAAGAGCTTTGAACAAAACTAGAAATAAAGTTCGGTTTCACTAAAAATCATTAGTTGGAGAATTCATTTTTGCGTCTTCAAGAGTAAATAAAGACCTTCAATTCTTTGGTGCTGGATGTCAAAACTCATTTTCAAACTGTATATCTTAATTTCAGTGTCATTCTTTCTCTCTGCCCTAAAGTAATAAAGTCAAGTTCCAACAAAGTCAGACCCATCAGCACATGATGCAGAATCCAGAGTAGAGGCCCGAGGAGGCTGCCAATCATCTCCATGTTTGCTGCGTTTGCTGAAAGCAGTTATTCGAAAGTCTCGAAATGAGTGTGATAATGATCTGTTGATGTGCATGAAGTACTTGTAATGAGGATTTGGGCTCAGGTGTCTGAGAAAGGTTTATTGGAGGAAAAAAAAAAAAGGGAGAAGAATAAATCTTCTTGTAGATGTTTCAGGCGGACAGTGAGATGGTGCCCTGAACTCTGGTTATATGCTTGTAGGTGCGGGGTGGGTGGGGGCATTAACAATTGATGTCTGGGAGTGGAGGATTCTTTCCCTACCCGTTTAAGAATAATCCGTTCCTTCCGTGTTTATTTCCTATTTTAAAGCCGAGGGAAGACAAAGAGGATGGTGACAGAGAGATACTGAATACGAGGAAGAGACGGACGAGACGAGAAAAACTGATCATGGCACAGAAAGTGAGATGCAGCGAGAGGAACCAGCAGTTGTTATCAGGATCAGCAGAGGTATCGGATTTTGGTGCTATTACAGGGCTATTTCGAGTGTAAATAAGGAGGGGAAGTGTCAATAAACTATCACACACTGACGTGAGAAAAGTTTGCCTGAGTCACTGCAGATGTACGGATAAACACATCTAGCGGGCAACACATTTAGATTCCCTCCAGTCAGCAACAGCCCACCAAAACAGTGAGAGGCACAAGACTTGTGTCCACAACTTTTTAAGAGACACTGCAAACAATGCGAAGGATTCACAAAAAGAAATACAACTTCTATACGACTTTAACAAGCACATACTCTTGCATTAGAAATATCTAATTCCTCAACAAATAAGAGCCTAAACTAAAACTAAAACTGAATCCTATTTACCCTTCATACCGTTATTCTTCATAAGCCGTCATTGCATGTGGTTTTTGCTGCTGGCAGAATCCGACTGAACACACTCCATTGTGTTCAGTCACTTCGTGATGCAAAGTGTGGGCAGTATTGCACATTATTTTCTGCAACTTCCGCAGCATTCTTCTTCGTAGAATCAGCTCCAGCACAGAGCTAGCATTCTTTATCAGTTTGTCGCCCCAACAGATGTGTCTGTGAAGGCATCCACTTTTCATTTCTGGAGATTCCCACATAACAGTGCAGGTTGAGTTGTATTGAAAGTACTGGAGGAATCAAAGAACATGTTCCTCACTGTCCTGCCTGCTTGTTCAGATGAGGATGGTCTCGCTGAAGCTAGTAGATTTGTCATATTCAAATCGTACTCTTTGTGACCAACAAAAGAACAACATGGAAGCTTGCTTTGCTTTTTGGAGAGTCGACATTACTGATTTTATGTCCATGAATGGGATGCATCAAAACAGCTGACCCAAAAGGTAGGACGGTTAGGGCTGCGGCCACATCTGTAGAGTCCCAACTGGTTTGATCGTGCATACAAAAAAAATGCACGAATTCCCTGTAAGCTCTCTGCTTAGATCATCATTACATTACTACAGTGCGTCTCACATAGCACTTAGTTGCCGTATGAACTTTCAACATATTGTACCTCTAGGCCTTCAGCATTAACCCCTTCACCTCGAGTCAAACTCTTAATTAAGAACCAAGTGCCTATGCTAACAGTACCGGACAGCTGCACACAAAAGTTAAAAAAAATGACACAAAACGATTAATAATTTGTAGAACAATTACAATGTTACAAGCTGATGCAACATTTGTGTTTTTTTATCTAACACAAGCTTTTCGAGCCTTATGTAAAGCCCAATGTAAAGTGAGCACTTCCTTGACATCATCAAGACACATGCAAAATTATTTTTAAATATTTATTCATTTTACATAATCGTCAAATAAAAACCCCAACAATGAAAGCCGAAGGTTTAACCTCTCAAATGGCATTTATTTTTAGATCAAGTTTCTCTGGAGGCTGCAAACTAAAAGGCTTTAGTCTACAGGTAGATTTTTCTTTTTTTTCTTTCAGAAAACCATCAGGTGTCAGAGGGTTTTTAATCAAGAAGCCTCAGGTTGTAATCCGTTATGAATATTTGATGTTATTGATAATGTTTCCTCCACGATACTGAATTTCCCCAGTAAAATGTATGTGAAATGAAGCCAACCTCTGCATGCTGAGTGAACTGATACAACTGTCTGGTCAGCCACAATTTCCTTTTGAAAAAAAAAACTATTCTTTAAATAAATGGAAAAATCCTTATTCTTATATAACTATAACTTAGATTCAAGAGGAAGTCGGTTATGTTAAAGCATTATCCTGTAATGTTTTGGAATGTGGAAATGTATGACTATTGTATCGTTGTTTTCAACGCCATCTGATCACATCCACACAGGACTGTGACACCTCTCTATTAAAACACCTACAAGGCTGATCTTACTCCTCTTGGTTCATATCCATTATGGCTGAGTGGAATGACGCAGAGCACTGGTTGCATATGAGCCTAAGCGCCAAAAGACAGTCTTATTGGAGCGACCCCAGCAAAAGGAGAAAAGAGAAGGTGGTGGAGAATTGAGGTGACTCATTCACACCAGACAGGGTGAGAGCATATGAGCATGTGTCAGCACTGCTTGTTGATGCACAATCCCTCTTCTACTGTGACCTTATCAATAGGGTCAGATCGCGTCATCCTACAGCTTGGCAAGGGAGCAGAGAATAAAGAAGAGAGAGTTTTTCCATTGTCCTTTCTTCCCGATCCTTAACTAGTATCATTAGTCAAAGCCTTTGGTAAATCAATGATCTTGTCTGCAGTTGTGCTTGCTCACAGAGTGAGGTCAGGCCACAGCAGAGCAGAGCAGAATGTCTTTCGAAACTATTTAACAGTGTACATCTCATTTCCTTGTAAGCCATTACAGTAAATCTACATTAAGGGGAGCGGTCGGTGTCTGTCAGCCTCGCCTCACACCATTACAGCCCGGCAGACACACCGACGTCGTGCTAGAAAGCCATGGACACACTGCCATCTACGGGCAAAAGATAAGAGCCTGGACAGATCACAGATGAATTAAAGGTTTGGCTCTTATTAAAGTGTCCAAGAGTGAAATCTAAGTATGTGTTCAGCGTATGCAGAGAGATAGTGTGTTCCTTTGGCTCTTGAAAATTATACAAATAACTGACAACACAAATCCATCAAAAGGGAACTACATTTCGTTGTGAAAATATTGAGAACAGTGAATTTTAACCTGGACTTTTTAACACGAGCAAGCAGCTCAGGCTGAGACCGAACAGATACATGACCATCATCAGTTCTTCTCCAACAAAACCTACTGATCTACATAGTACGGTGTGTGGTCCCTTGTTCCCAACATGGTCATGGTCTAGAATTGTCTTGCTTTTCTTGAGCATCTTGATGCTAAAAACGCTGTCCATGGTTCTGATTCGGGAAGGTTGTCTCTCAATATTTACACCGCTATAATAGCAGGGACTGATGCTAAGCAGCTTACTTAACTTACATCAAAGTAGACGCAAATCTGTTTTAAAACTTTCTAAAATTTCCCCCCTTGGCCCTGCCAATCAGTCCCACCCCTCTGTTTTGCAGAGGTAGGCTGGCCCTATTCTTGTAGAAATCAAGGAGTAACAGTCATCTATAATAATAATAATAATAATAATATATAAGTTCTATATAAAGATTTTCCGAATGCTCAAAGACGCTTTACATAAGGAACAAACAGAAAGCAGAGACAAAGCGAGACATTATAAGCAAAAAGACATCCAAATGTTCCTCAAAGCTCCAGCTAAAAAGGTGATACGACCACTATTCCTTGATCCCTAGAAGTAAAGGGGCACCTTACTTCTGCTGAACAGAGAAATAGGGCCGAGGGGAGAAATTGAGATGGGCCTGTGTCTTTCTAATGGAAACACTAAAGGCTTCAAACTATTTTTTCCATTTGTTTTTTCTGAATTCCTGTATCTGTAGAAACCTTTGCTTAGAAGACTGAGATGCCACTTTCTCTGTCTGCACTGACTCCCAGGCCTAAGAAATGATGCAATTTTGAACCGAATGTGGAACGAGTGCATCACAGGATATTTTGCAACAGGGTTTATTGATAGACGATATTCTATCATCATCTCATCATTTATCAGGACTAAAAATAAATGCATACCATGATGCAACTTACCTACAAGTTTTGGTCGGTCCAATGCACAGCGGTGAAACAGAATCAATGACTTTGATTGGAGTATAGCAAAAATATGGAAGCATATGCATCTCCACTTTAATCATACAGCTGGTATTTAAAGTGAACCCCAGTATACAAGGACGTTCAACTTATCCATACAAGTTCAAGAACTTCCTGCATTCGTTATTTAATCAATATGGGAGCCAATTACGCTGGAAATGAGAGTGCTATTACACGCTGAAGTTAAGCTAATCACTGGAGATGACGGCAAGTTTCAAACAACACCACCTGCTCCTCACTTATACGGTACAGTAGCTCTTGATAACGACTGCGCTATGGTACATTTTGTTTTTGTAAATTCGTCCAATTCACCTTGTTAGTGTCAAGATCCTGACTCATTCATAACCACAAACAGGCTCAGTGTGCTGTTACTGATGAAGCCTGACACCAAAACTTGTCAAAGTTTATTCGATGGCCTTTAATCACCACAACTTCCCTGAAGAGATGCAGGAAATAATGGCCCCCGCTGCTATGGAGATGCAAAAGGTCTGCATCAGGATCAACATTTATGAAACGCAGAGGCACATCAGATTACCTGTCTGGTCCCTGCCATATGCAAAACACACAAACACACACAGCAATTATTAGTCAGTGAACTTCCGGGAAGAAGTGTGCAACTTCTCTGATGTAAACTGCTTCCCCCAAAACACCCTCATCTTTCTTTCCATATTCATATTTGCACAAAGAGGGGAAACCTTTAGAAAAAAAAAAGCACTTCAGAAGCTTTTCACACGTGCAGAAGATGAAAGTGCAGCAAAAGAGAAAAAAAAAACAAAGTGTACTTTTGTGTTTCTACCTCTATTCTTTCCTCAAAGGCCACAGATCAGTCATGCCAGCAGCTCCACAATATCATCCGCAACGGCTGCTTTCAAAGAATGGTCAATGGTTTTAAGATGATCAAATACACATACAGGGTCCTATTCATTTCTCCACATCCACTGTGCATTTGCATGGATTATTAATGCAAAAAAAGAAAAAAGAAAAATAAAAGATGATAGCGTGGATGGGAAATAACGTGAGGGATGAGAGCAAACCAGAAAACAGGGAATAAAATGTATAGGGGAGGAAATGAGATTGAGTGAAGAAAGCAGCGTTACATGAGGCTTGGTGCCAGTATTAAACATTTCAATCACACACTGAGCTGCTATGAAAATGCTTTTGATCCAGACTCCAAAGGGCTTTTACAAAACAAGCATTACTTTGAGTTGGCTGCAGCACAGTGGGATTCACCGAGGGAGTCCAAAAATGCTCTGAAGGGAAAGAAAAAAAACTTTTCTTATGAAATGGAATCTCTCCAGCTGAGTTGTCTTAATCACACTGTAGAATTTTCTTTCTCCATCTTCATTCCGAGAAAAAACATTCCATGGGATTTGCACGTATGTGAAATGTTGAAATATGGTCATTATGAGGACAGTGATGAGCAATCCGAGCAACAATGTTTCCAAACTGAACTGCTCAGTGGCAGAGGATGGCGCGGTGGTTCACATTCATGAACCCAAACAGTGAACATTTACTGTACTAATAATATCCAAATAATATTTCAAAGCATTTGATTTGACTTTCTAACCTCCAGTCTATATGCCAAGCAGTCCCAGCATGAGAAGGCATGTGTTAAAGAGGCTGGTGACTACAGTCCAAACCAAGCTGTGATCAAGTCATTTCGACACAAAATGCCTCATTTAATGTCCCTGCTTTTTGTTTTTAATAGGGCTGGGCAAGTTAACTCGTTATTATCGCGTTAACTCGTTAATTATTTAACGCCGATACATTTTTTTTATCGCGCAGGTTTAATTTATTTTTAAAAAAAGAAATTTTCATTTTTAAAAAAATAATAATTTGGGGGGGCTTTTGTGCCTTTAATGGATAGGAAAGTTCAGAGAGACAGGAAGCAGGGGGCAGAGAGAGGGGGAAAAACAAGCAGCACAGGGCCGTCCGATGCGGGACTCGAACCGGGGCCAGCTGCAGCGAGGACTATAAACTCTTGTACATGGGGCGCCTGCTCAACCCACTAGAACCACCCCTGTTTTATCATTTATTTTATTATTGTAAAAGTCTGTCACTCACAGGCTTTTATGTTGTAAAAGTCTGTCACTGTCTGCTGCGCAAGCAGAAAAGAAAGTAATTGGCAGATCCACCAAACATGGAAAAGGGTACGGAACTTTTACTCGGCCATTTTCCTTTTAAAAGTTCTTCCAGACGGCGGAGTCGACAGAACCAAAGTCATCTGTAAACACTGCCAAGTTAAATTGTCTTATCACCGTAGTAGTTCCAGTCTAAGATACACACACATTAGTGTCCCCCTGGAAGATCTAGAAGAGGTGGCTGGGGAGAGAGGGGTCTCTACTCAGACTATTACCCCAACAACCTGGTCCCAGATAGGCAGCAGAAAATGTTTGGGAAGGAATGCGTGGATCCTCCTCACTATCTGGGACCATTACTTTGTAGTTCCTGTAATGTAATTCATTCGTATCACTGTCATCAGTGCCAAGTGGAATAAAGTTTAGGTCTGCTTTACCAAAATCTGAGAAATACGACTGTGGGAATATCTGTGAGAGAATCAATTTTTTTGGTGTGTATTTGGCTGTTGGAAATGTTAGCCAAAAATGGATTTAGCGGCCATATTTTTGCCAGAGTTAAGTGTGCAACGCTGCTTCTGTGGTCAAGACCTCTGGAGAGCCGTCGAGGTCACGGAAGGTGGATGCAGGACGCTCAGCGAGTTCCTCAGATTGTAGAGCTGCAGGCCTGCTTGTTTTGAGGTTTGATGTTGTTTGATGTGATGTGTGGGTGGGGGTGATTTGGAGTCTGCGCTGACCAATGAGTAATACTAAACAGCATAGTAAAAGGTAACACTCTGTATTTTCTATGTGGAGCAAGCAGTGTGTAATGAATAATTGATTATAGATTATTTGAATATGCTTATATCACCCAGTTGCTCATTTGCATGTTGCTGTTGACGATGCAATGTAATGCAGTTATGAAAATGAGAACGATTTACATTCATATGAATGTCACCACAGAGGATGATAATGATGACAACAAAAACTGTAATTCAATTCTAAAAAAAGACCAAAAATGATGTGGACTTAATTGTCATGCTAATAACAAACTGTGGATTAAGTCGATCTCGTAGCTCCCCATCTCAAAAGCTGCTCATCTCAATTAAGATCACCATCAGACAAGACAAAAGACAAACTATGTTTATCTCCATCACATTCACATGCAGAATCTATTTAGATCTGTGGACTGATCACAGCAGCTGAGATGAATCACACATGAGTGGCTGCCCAGAACCAAAACTTTTCCTTTTCATTTCTTCCTGGAGGTGGCATCGATAACATGAGCACATGCTGGGATCTAATTCATTCCTTAGCTTGCACATTAAAATCTGATAACCCCTGATATGGTGCACGGCGCACAAACCACTTCCTCAGTATTCCGAGTGCGAGCTTTGGCAGCTGCCTGCGTACACAGGTGAAGTCCATGTGCCATCCCAAAGGAGAAAAAAATAAATTAGGAAGCAGCACAGCTAGGGCCAATGAAGACCTCCCCCCACTTCTTTTCTTTGCACTTGTGTTTGGCAAATGCAAAAAAAAACCTTGTGGTGAGGAGCTGGACAACCGAAAGCTCTGCAGCATCCATCATCCCCACCTCACCTGATCAGCTCGCCCTCTCAGCTCTGCTGTCTTCACCATGTACCCTCCTGTCTGCAATCATCAATAAACCTGTCATCCTAATACATCTTTGATGCTGCTGCAAAAAAGACAGATTTCAAAATTTAATTCAACACACTTTTGATTTCTTTTTTTTTTTTCCTCTCAATGTTTTCTGAAAACCTGAAATTCTGCTGCAGCATCACACGGTGTATTGGATTATAGAATGTGCTGGAATCCTTTTTAAAAAAAGAACAGCATGACAAAAGCTGCTCCCTCTCAACTAAGATCACCATCAGACACGAGCCAAAAGACCAACTATATTCATCTCCAACACATTCACATGCAGAATCCATTTAGATCTGTGGACTGATCACAGCAGCTCGGATGAATCCCATACGAGTGGCTGCCCAGAACCAAAACATAGCGTTTCCTGCAGATAACCTGATCTTCAGCACATACTGGGATCTCATTCGTTCACCTATCCCAGCAGGTGAGATTTAAGGGACACTTTGGACGGGTCATGAGTCCAACACAGGGCCAACGCAGAGACAAACAACCGTGAGGAACCCGGAGTACCCGGAGAGAACCCGGCCGAGTTTCGACCAGGACCCCTCCTGCTGTGAGGCGACAGCTCGAACCATCGCACCACCGTTCAGCCCTCTACCAAGATGGGACAGAAAAGAAAAAGGCACAGAAATGATGCAAAAAGATCAGAGAGACCCAAAATGATGTATGAACAACATGTCTGAGCCAAAAGGCTTGTGGCTTTATAATCCACTCAAGCCAGAAATCCTGAGAGTTTTCAACTGAATTCCATTGGACAAACTGGTTGATAAGACTGTCAAAGTCAGCATCAGTAGCGCGACTCCTTTTTGTTGCTTTAGATGGTGACACTGCATTTAAAATCAAACTGAAATGTAAATTTTGCTTTTTTTTCGGATGAGGCAACATACACCTCCAAAGACACTGTGACTGCCGTCTGATCTTGTTTTTCAGTTCAAAAAGAGAACAGCATTTTATTAACCATCTTTTTAATCAATATTTCACCCTAGAGTCATTCAACTGCCCGAACGGCTGCCAGAGATGAAAAAAAACAAAACATTTCCAGCAGACAAAAACTGGAACTAGCATTCACCTTCAAATTTACATCGCTAACTAAAAAGTTAAAGCACGTTGGGATTAGCACGCTGTCAAAAAATAATCTACTAGCACTTCATGGATACTTTCAACTCGGTCTGCGCTTCCCTAACTTTTTTTTTTTTCTAACACATGCAACCCTCAGTCACTTTCCTTTCTCTATTCCACAAATCTTTCGCACATGAATACAATGAACCGCCACCTCTCCTCTTAAGTCCGGGGGCCTTTGAAAGAGCAGAAAGTGATGCTCTTTAGCATATAAGAAGCAGGATTAAGTTGTTTATAGAGCTAGGCTGTTATCACATAGCACATTAACAAGCTCAACTCTCAACAAACACAAACACACACACACACACACACACGACTTGTGATTCGGCGCGAGGGGAGGGAGTGAAATGTGCTATGAGGCAGCGATAAAGTGATAGAGATTTGCTGGTTTGCTGGTGGCACATATTCAGCAGAGAGTTGTTGCGGCTTCTCAAAGGCTCCATGGGGTTTCCAATGAAAAGACTCCCAACAAGCGTGGATAGTTATCTGTGTAAGCCTCTAAATATTCATATGCACATCCCAGCAGTGCTCCAAAAAAGGAAAATAAAACTCATCATCGAGTCGAGACATATCACTCAAAACAGATCACTCCCACATATTTGGAGACCCACTTTGAAACTCGAGAAGGAAAATGATTTTGGTGCCGAATCCTTGGGTTCCTTGAAAGGCACTCCAAACTAAATGATCGTTGCCATTATCATTATTACAGATGTGCTGCTGAGCAGAGTAATTTGGACCCCTGCAGTTATTTTGTGCCACCTTTCGTTGCATTTACTCTACAACTCCTCTCCAACAGCATAAAGCTCTGGGTTGCAGTGATTTGTCAAGCCACAACAGTGCTGACCTTTTGCAGTCCTTGTACTGCCTGCTTGTAATCACACCGATCAAAGCACAGAAGCTCATCCCTCTGCACACACCGAAAATCACACTGGATGAGACCAGGAGGATTATTAAGATATTAGTTTTCATTTTTTTGGCATTACGTTCCCTCTTCCCGACATTATGCAAACTAATTCCAACAGTTTATAAAGCCTTTGTATAATTATCCCCCCTTTCATTTTGCAGGGACTGGGGGGGGGGGCTCTCAAATAAGTTTGATCTAAACCGGCCACAAAAGCAGAAAAATAAATAAATAAATCATCAATTTTTAATATCAAAGAGAACAAGATTTTTGGGATTACAAGACGACTCACCATTCAATCTTAAACTCATGAAGAGCATGCACAGTGGAGGTTCTTACAGGCCGGGCGAACAGACTTCCATCACATATGAATGGGCTTAAATAAAAGACAAAACATGCAGCTTTTCGAGACTTCCCAAACACTGAAGAGAGCTTACCAAATTCTTGCTATTGCTTGTAGCTTTGCTCAGTGGGAAGCAATATCTGTTAGCTGCATTCTTTATCCAAAATGTCTTTTGAAGCAAGTCCGAGGGCTTATCTAAGACTTTAGAAGAGCACAGTTTTAAACAAGGACAGAAAGTTACAGAAAGCGGGATCTGACTTTGTTCAGCGGCCATCAACACTGCAGGAGTTGCGAGAACATCCAAAACCCTGAAAGACAAATTATCAGACACACTGTGCTTTATCCAACTTCATAACTGGGTTCGATTCAGTGCATTCATAGAGCACCTGTCCACAACAAAAATTACATACGTAAAACAATTTTTACAAGGACTAGCATCGTGCAGGAATGGGTTCAAATGAGCATGTTTATGAATGGCATTCATATTTTCAATGAATGCTAATGTTCCAGAAATAAGGGCTGCACTCCGCACACCTCATGGTGAGGACTGCAGCCCTTTCTAATTGCATTTTTGGCAAAAAAATTGACATTTTTTCCAAGAGTGAACATGTCACAATGAACAGTGCCTCCTCACTCCCTGTGGGTGCAAGCTTCGGTGGAAGCCACCGTTTGCAATGATTTCTGCACCAGTCACAGGCATAAATATTGCATATAAAAGTAGGTAAATCGGCATAAAACTTAGTCACTTTCAGTGAGTTGTTAATTTTGACAATGAAGCGTTTGTCACCTGGCTAATAGGCTTTCATGGGTGTGCAAAAGTGATCAAATAAAATAGGCTATGCGCTAAAAACATGTCATGTTTAGTCTTTTTGATTTGATTTTTTTTTTTTTTTTTAAATCAGTTTGATTTTGAGTATCCTTATAGTTGTTATAATAAGTTTAGAGATGTGCATGCATCCGCTAAGATGTCTGTTGGGTCCATGTTCCAGTATTTCACATCCATTAGAAGAAGAATTCAGAGGAGGTCGGAAGAATTGAGAAATTGACGTGAACTACTTCTTTTTGTGAACTGTGAATATGAACTCCGTCACTTTTACTGACGGTGAACTGAACTGTCATCTGCTTTCCTGATTGATATCGGTTATTGATTCTTTGAACTGCAAAATAATTTCCCTCTTTGGGATCAATAAAGCGTCACTGAATTAAATTCAACACAATCCGAGGGTACTTTACAGAGCAAGCAAACAGTTCTAACACTAGTCCAATTAGATGCTGACCAATTCAGTCCAATTCATTGTAACATTGTATCCACGTAATACCAATTCGTGCAAGGTTAGGTGCACCGTAAAATTCCAGTTTTAGTCAGGCTAATACAATAAATGTAAATTTATTGAACCTTTCAGGACAGTGTTTTAGTCTGAAAGATCCTCTTCAAGAGTGTGGCCCAATTCCTGGAAGGATCATATTCATGGGTCAAACATCCAGCAGAGAGTATTCGACTACAGCCTGATGGAGTCCATTTCAGATGTGAGGAACATACATCGTACAGGAATATATTCACTGAGAATACTGGACTTCAAAGGAAATTGGATTATTTGGAAAATAATTATGATTACAATGAATTGAATTCAAATTGGCTTGAATTGGACTATACTATTTAAGTGCCTTGAGGTGACATTTGTTATATTTGGCGCTATATATAAATAAAACTGAATTGAATTGAAATTTGCATTGCCACTCTGCTCTTCTCGTTAGGGTGGGTAAGCTCATGTGGAATAAGGAGCACGTCTGCTAGATTAGGAGGACACGGGATGATTGGCATTGAGGAAGCACAAGCAGATGTAGTACATCGCACAGCAAAAGCCATTTATCTAAGAAGTGAGACAATTGCTATGACAGCCCAGTAATTACATTGATCAGGCGATAAAACGTGACACAATCTGCCAAAGTGACAGTGAGGGATTGATCCCACTGTACAGTCACTTTGTGCATATCATTCAGAGCAGAGTTAATGCCGAGGCCGTTCTGAATGCTTGTCCTTGGCTGCTAAGCATGTTTTGATATTTTTCATCTGCCGTCATAAAATGAGGAAAGCAAACTGAAAAAAAAAAAAACATTCAACATGATAGAAACACACTGAGGTCAGTCATCTGAAGTGATGAAAATCAATAATACCAACAGTAAGGCAAACAAATGTATTCAAACCCGAATCCGGAAAACTGAACAGTGTATTTTTCAGATTCTGCACAGAAAACGTTTCTTCTGATGCGGAGCAGCTCAGGACGGAACTTTTTCCATTTTTTAATATGGACAATAATGACAACTTTTTAATGTAAATGCTGCACAAGAGCGCGAGGCTACAAACGGAACAGGGGAGAGAGCACCAGAGACATGACACCACAAGCTCATTATCAGCTCAGAGTGTGGGACGCCACACAGGTTGGCTGTCTCAAGATACTCATCAACTCTGATTAAAAATCCCCCTCCGTTGGGCCGAGCCACTGACATCCCTGTCCCTAAAGTATGCTTTTATGCCACCACCTCACACCTGAAGTGCATTGCAACAAGTGTGAGAAGAGGTGTGGAAAAAAAAAAAATAAAATAAAATAAAATAAAAAACAGCCGCAGGCATGAAATTAAAAATCACCTCCTTTAAACAGTTCTACAGCCAAACACCCTCAAACTCCCCTTCCTGCCACTTCACTGCCTGACCTACAGGTTGCCGAGGCAGAAAATGTGTTCGAATACAACAACGTCCGGAACAACGAGCAGACATCTTGTCACTCCTTTGTACCAAACATCCACCCACCGATACCCGGGCTGTTTATCCCGAACCGCCAGGCAGCGTGCCAAAGTGAGTCTGTGCCGTGTTATCAGCATGAGCGGTCATGCGGTAAATGACAGGTTAGCCTGGCCTCTGCTAACACAATACCAGGCCCTGCACTGGCTCGAGGGCAGGCAGGTGAGTCGGGACCACATAGAAATCCCTCACTTAGATAGAGGCGGGAGGCAGATGGAAGAGAGGAACGCACTATGCGGATGTGTTGCACGTTTGCTTGGTTTAGAAGCATTTTCAACCCAAAACACACAAACCCATGTGGTTCGAGAAGTGGTGAGATACTTAAGCTGGAAGGTACCAGAGCACATCAATGGCCTGGAGGCATGTGTGCATTAATGCGAGTGAATCTAAAAAACACCCTTAAGGCAAGAGGAGAGGTGAATCTCCAGATGCATCACCTGAGCGCTTCCGGCTCGTTTCCCTGTCAGACTCGCAGACTCTCGCTCTGCTCTTAATCCAGCTACAGAAACACAAGCCTCACTCCGCTGCAAAGCTTCAAGAGGATTGAAGCGGCACAAATATTAGAACCGTCAACCTGAAATTGAGTTGCTCTCAGACGCCTGGAAGCTTGAAAATGCCTCTGTAAGATCATAGATTAAACAAGTAAATTATCTCTTTCCTTTTTCTTTTTTTTTTTTAGCTAAATGTAAAGATAAGAACATTTAAAAGTTTTTACAGCAGGGGGGAATGCCAAAGACTCAATTATGCCTACAGAATGACAATCAGCCGTCCACTGAAGAAATCAAAGGGGGTTAAAACCTGAAACTTGTTATCGTGTGAACAGAGTTTCCCCACTTAATATCACACTCAACTGAGCCATCATCGTAACAAGAGGGCGAACTACCTGCATTACAGCGGGCTGTCTGATGGTGTCTGATAATGCAGGTTCATAAAAGCCGTTTCTGTTGATCTCCTTGAGTGCACCTGCGTGTTTATTGTTAGGATCTACATTCAAATTTTTGCAGAGGAAAGATAAATAATGCATACTTTTTCGTTTTTACACTAACCAAAGTATATATATATCTATATGAATACAATACTGCATTCTAATGAATTAAAGACAAATAAAGGTTACCCACTGGAACTAGCCCTATCATCATTACATGTCATGTTGTGTCCTCGGGTATTAAGTGCAGGGATTCCCAAAGTGGGTGTTGTGATCAAGTGCCAAATGCACTGCGGGATTAATTCAACATTTCGTTTTTGTTTTGCACATTTTTCCACATTAATGATAAGTTTGCATTTTCATTACATTAAACCCCCTTAAATTGGCAGATTTTCTATGTAGCGTGGCAGCTCACACAGTGAAGGAAGCTGTGGCTCAGAAGTTCGAGCGGGGTCACTCACTGATCCCCCCTATCCAGGCTGGTGGCTTGATCCCGTTTCCTCTTGTGCATTACGGGCACTAAGTCCGTTTACATGAGACAAAACCAAAAAAAAAATGTGGGTTAATTCGACCAAAATAGGACTTTTAAAATGCCCGTATCGTACCAAATCAAGCTTCCAAACGCATATGAATCCTTGAATGTTTTCTCACACAGTCCCAGTCCTTCATTTAATCCATTAATTCCTCTCAAGCTGTACATGGAAGCATACTGTCAGAGCCTGAACCTGCTCCGCATGTACAGGCCAGCTCCTTGTTGTGTGTGAAAGCTATGTCCACACAATACTGGCAGAAACAACACAATCCTTCCAACAGTCAAAGAAAGACTAAAGACCACAAAGGAAAGCAAGGCAGGTATCTGCCATGCCTTAATATATCTCCATCCTCAACAGTGTCTGAGATGCAGAATTAACATGTACTGTAAATCTAATGACTGATTAGATTTAAAGAGGAGGTTTGGAACCAGAGATTTACTAGCAGAGTGTATTTATGATAAAGCTGTCAAGTGAAAATCGTCTTAATTAGGGACCGAGCCTATTGTATCTGTAAGGTTTCTTCTTTCTTTCTTCTTTTGCAAGCACCACCTGCCAGTCGACAACATGAAAAAAATCTAAACTTTATATTTTTCGGAGTCGTTCATTGACTCTGTAGCGCCCCCTGCGATGCTTAAAAATGGTCCCCGCATTGGGGTTAGTTTCATGGGACGACAAAATTCGGTACATTCATTCATCATGCCCAGACGCAAAAAAAAAAAGTCTCCATGGTCCCACGTCCACAGGAAGGCGGCCATTTTGGATGGAAAGTGCGTTTCCGTGCCATTTTTGACCGATTCCACACCTTGCATATGATCAAACTTGTCCTACAGATTTAATGCTACAGGCTTCAAACTTAGCCAGGTTACTCTTAAGACATGGGGAGGAAAAATCATGGATAAACCTTTCCAAACTCTGAACGGTGTGGGCGTGGCCAGGCGGTGAAAATCGTGTGATGGCGTTTGTGAATTGAAAGCCTTATCATCATCGCAAAGTCATCAAACTTGGCGCACACGTCCACCCTGACGACCTCTTACGTATGTAAAGGGTATCGCATGTGGGCAGAGCAAAAGGGCTCAGTGGCGCCCCCTAGAAATTTTCAAAAACCCCTCTGCATTGGGGTTATTATGTGCTCGTACATATGCAGAGGGTATCGTGCGTGTGGGCAGAGCTGCGCGACTACGACGCCAAGCGCATGCCCCAACGTGCGCACATCTCGGTCCCGCTTAAAGGAATAATCCGGAGCAAAATGCACTTTAGATCAATGTACGGGATGTTGGGAGTACATACGTTGATATTGGATATTCGACAGATATTTACAATAAGGAAATAAGGTGTCTTTTTTATCAAACCAATATCAAACCAACTTCACCACGGTCTGTAGCGGCAGCTGTAGCAGACACATTTCCGGAAAGGTACTGGCTTGATTAAATTCATTCTGGACTCTATATCCGACCACATGAAGACCTCGGGACACTTCGGTTTGGCTTTAGGGACCCTCTACTCACTACCACGTAAGTGTTATGTTGTTTGGAGCTGTAGAAGAGGTATAAAAATAGCGTTTTGTAGCGGTGACATGATTTGCCCCATCCACTTCCAGGCTAACGACTTTTGGCTAAAAACGGTCAAATCGAAATTCTCAAAACACATCCGAATGACATGATTTTGATGTCAACTCAACGTATGTACTCCCAACATCCCGTAAATTGATCTAAAGTGCATTTTACTCCGGATTATCCCTTTAAGGCTGCTTGCAGCTTTCTAGTTTACTTTTGTGCCTTTTTTTTTTTTTTTCTAACAGCTCACAGGAAACAACCAAACCGCATTTGGGTTATCCAATACTGCTGAAAAATGCAGGAAAGCTTAAAGAAATGTTATGATTTGGTGTCCTGATCACGTGGGATTGTGTGCCCCCCCCACAGGAGTGCTCGCATTCCTCAGCCGCGCTTCTCCATATTTATCTCCAGGAAAGGCGGATGATGACACCCAGCAGGCTCTGGCACTGGGCGAGGTGATTAAAATGTTCATTAACACCAATCCGTCCAGGTGATGAAATCTGTCACACACCCCTGCTGCGCCCACATGGAATCGCCTGCAAGATATGACGAGATAAGAAATCCACGCGCGGGCTCACACATACACACCATCCACACCGACCACCTGGCCCCACCTGTAACGAACAATATGTGGTTTCACCCCTTTGTGCCAGGTAAATAAATAGTGTCTGTTGGATTAATTGTCACGTACACCCACAAGCAGACCACCCTCTGCTGAATAAATGAAAGTCCCTCACACCTTTGGGCTGGTAAACATGCCCAATCTGTTGGATTAAGATCTGAAAGGCAAAAAAACAATGGGAGCCGCTGCCTGGCTTCTCTTCATATGAACTGAGGCCGCAGCTGAACGTGTGGGCTCAATTAGGCTCAATTCACAGAGACAATGACTCATTATTTGCTCTTTTACAGTCGGCCAACTGGGATGTAAACAATTTCATAACATAAAGCAGTTACACACCAGTCACAATAGTTTTCATAACCACCCACAGCCGCAAATGCGCTTTTTTAATTTGGGCCTCGCACATGCGTCCGTACACACTGCGCCTCGCTTACACTCACTCAAGGGGACATGAGACTCAAACAGACACACTGTTTATTGTGTAAATGTGCGCACGCATGCACATTTGTTCCCCCAAAAAAAAAAAAACACATACCTACACACTTTTCTTTTGTTATGACTCCCTTCTGTCAAACGCGGCCGCCTTTTCTCATATTAAACCCCAAACGCACTCAGCCACTCATTTGTTAACGAGTAATGAAAATCCACCTCCGTGTTGACACATTAAGACGGAGCACTACACGCACACAACAGTTTTTAAATCACCATGAAAACACACCCTCACACTTTTGGGCGCACACGAGTCAGGCTCACACACACACACACACACACACACACACCTGACAGCTCATATCCCAAACCACCCGAGGCCAAGGGCAAAGTGGAGCACACGGCGTGGCGATAAACGCAGATCTATGTGTGTAATGAATAAGTTATACACTCCTATTAGGGCAGGCTGCAGTGACAAATGCCTCTCATTCACTCATTAGGCCACTAGCTGTCAGGGGAAGCAGGAGAGACCAAGGCTCAGCAAGGGAAGCTTATTGGGTTTTAAACGGCCGTGTAATCCATTTCCTTATTGCAGATGAATAAACTGCTGTCCGCAGAGGGTTTATTTATGGTCGAACTAAACACGTACGCGGAGGAAAAATGTAGGATGAGTCAAAGTGCAGGCCTGCTGATGTTCACGTCTAATTCTGGGGAGGAAAACGCAGGTAAGAGCGGAAAAAAAGAAAGTCAAAGTCAGAAACTGGCCACTGTCAGATTAAATCCGCAAATTCGATTTTTTTTTTCAAAATTGCCTTCTTTTTTTTGCGCTCTCTTTACAAAAAGTGAAAGAGCATTAGGGTAATGGAATAATAGATTGAGGAGATAAAAATGAAAGGAAATAGAAAAACAAAACAAAAAAACATCACAAAGCCCTCAACTAGAAAATGAAAGAGAGCGAATTTCATCCCACTAGACTAACAGCCCCCTGACCCTTTATTGATCTCCTCAGGTGTCCTCTGCCTGCCCAGCCAGCACTCAACAGGTTAATAACTCCTGATCCCTATCCGCCACTGGCAGGCCAATCTTCTTTTTTTTTTTATTTATATATATATATATATATATATACAGCACCGCAGGCCAATTTCAACCAGATGAGTGGAGAGAAATCAACCATCTGAGAGGGAGGAGTTAAGAGCTATTTTCCTAGATTTGGTGATCATCACCCTTGGGGAGAAAATCCTCCAGGTAGAGCCATCGGTCATCCCGCAGTTGGTCAGCAAGCCATTAAGCATTCCCTTGAGGGAGTGAAACACTTCTCAAAATTAACACCTGAGAGACAAAGAGCTCCTCGTTAAGGCTGATTCATACTCGGCGCAAACGCGCAACTGTTCTGGCTCGAGAACCATTAATGACGTCATCGAAAGCGCCAGCCCCTTCACAGTTCCTTCAGCTCATAAGCGCAGTTTGTGCCGAGAATGCGTCACATTTGCAGTTCTCAGACCAGCGACCAGCGAGCGTCACTGTTGAGGAAACAAGCTGAAAAGCATACGAAGAAAGCATACACAATGCCACCTGTGGTGTCACGTCAGCAGAGGCTGGCACATCTGATGCGGAATGAATTTACTCTGGGTGTAGAACTGTATATGTATCTCAGAGCTAAGCGGCTGCGGCAAAAACAGAAGAGAAGGTGGAATGTTCGTCCTTTGCAACAAGACGAACTTTGTCAAACGTTGTCCCAGTGTAACTTCATAGACGTGTCGTACAGATGTTTGTAGAGGCGCATCCTCTCGGTCACCGCGGTCTCTGCAGTGTTCATTTTTTCTTTTTCTTGGTCAGCTGTTTCCGGTGGAGCGCGCGCGTAGTCAGAAAAAAAGTTGTGTGCGCGCCCTTGCGCCGCGCAAGGATTTTCTAGCTTGCGACGGGGGGCGTGGCGGAATTTTGGGACACATGACCGTTTGCGCCATTTGCGACCAGCTAGTATGAGCGAGGTCGCGCCGAGTAAGAATCAGCCTTTAGAGTGAGGCAATACAAGTTCTCTGGGGGAAAAAAAAAAAAAAAAGGGGGGGGGGGGGGGTAAATCCACTCAGTGGCCTCATTTCCAACCACTACTTCATATCATTGCACCAGCTGACTTCTCACCTCAGCTAGGGCAACATACTGCCGCCACCAGAACGCTTCCTACTGCCAGTGGGCATGGTCACATGATGCAACAAAAAGGCAGACTTTTAAAATGCACATAAACATGTTAGTTTGGCCAAAACCGTATGAAATCCAAGCTCCCAAACTCAGACTAGCACACATAGTTAACACATTGACTCCCAAGTCACGTAAAACTACGTTTTTACTGCCCATGCGTTGGCTCCCAAACCGTAAAAATACGTTTTTTTTATGGATTCTGAATCTATACATTCTAATGCACATTCTGTGTGATTTTTGTAATTATGTGATGAACAGAACTGACATAGATGGCAGTCAAAAACTGGTGTCATCATCTGGACATTTTGATCATTACACCAATGGCTTTGCGTCAACTTAAGAACAATTTTGATAACGCTGCACTGATTGTTGTGCATTTCCGCATTTTGTCCAATCGCACGTGTCGGTTTACAGAGGGTGGCGGTAAAGTAACATAAACAAACAACAAGAAGGAGAAGAAGACACGCAACAAGTCAGGAGGCGGTCTTCTGAACAGGTTAGCTTAGCTTAGCTTTGCAACGTGCTGCGATCACGCTTGGAGGGAAAGGGAAGCCGATATCTCAGTTTGTTGTTGATTTTGGTGGATACCCGTCTTGGTTTAGCTAAGGATAGCTCGCTAATGGCGGCACCTAGAGACACGCAGTTTTGACCCACAAAGAGTTTAAAGTCTCAGCTTTCAAACGAACCATAACATGTTTTAGTGGCCCTATCACATAATATGCTGTGACTGTACAAAAAACGTCAAAAAATGGTTTAGAACGCTGGGATTCTTCGACATAATTCTGTAAAAACCGCTGGTAGTCAATGTGTTAATATGGTGGAGGATGCTGTCACTCTGCATTAATACACTAGTTTCATCTCATACTCAGATTAGACTGCAATTTAATTTAAGCCTATCAAGAAAAATACCCATCATCCCCCAAAGAACATTCTCTCCACAGTGAAGCATGGTGGTAGCAGCATCATGCTATGGGAAAGGCCTGGGGGGAAATAAATAATAAATAAATAAATCGGTTAGTATTGGAGGAATGATGGATTGTGCTGAATGCAGTCACATTCTTGAGGAAAACCTATTTCAGTCTTCAAGAGATCTGAGAGTTGGATAGAAGCAATATGCCAAACCAACATAAAGAGTGGTTCGAAGAGATGCATTTAAATGTGTTGTCAAAACCCAGATCAGAGTCTAAATTAGATGATGTGGTACGTCTTAAAGGAGATGATTGTAGATTTCAGGAGAAACAGGGTCAGATCAAACCCTGTTTCCATCATGGGAGAAGAAGTGGAGGTGGTTGAGGAATATAAATACCTTGGTGTTCATGTGGACAACAGACTGGACTGGAGACACAACAGTGAAGCCATCTACAAGAAAGGACAGAGCAGACTGTACTTCTTGAGGAAGCTAAGGTCCTTCAAGGTTTGCAACAAGATGTTGCAGATATTCTACAAGTCTGTTGTTGAGAGTGTCATTTCCTCTTGCGTCATCTGTTGGGGCAGCAGCATCAGAACCAGGGACCTAAAAAGACTCAACAACCTGATAAGGAAGGCTGGTTCTGTTCTGGGGACGACTGTGGAACCTCTGGAGACAATAATGCAAAGAAGGATTTTGCATAAAATCAAAAGAATTATGGACAACCCTGAACATCCTCTCCATGAGACTGTTATCGGAAAACAGAGTCTCTTCAGTCAAAGGCTTCTTCAGTTTGGATGCAAAACGGACCGCTACAGGAAATCATTCCTGCCCACAGCCATCAGCATCTATAATAACTCCTTGATTTAATTCAGCTACATCAACATTTAATTTCCCTCTGGGATAAATAAAGAATTTTTGAATTTTGAATTGAATTGAATTAAAGATTGCTATAAAAACTGCTGTCCAGCCCACTGAGCTTGCCAGAATGGGCAAAAAACATCTGGGCTAGATGGGCTGAACTTAGAAAGAAAACTCCCGTTCAATTCATACACACATAAGCAGGTTCATCCAACACATCTCCCTTTGCCTTTCCTCTGAAGTCTTTCCGTCTTTGAAAAGATAGTCTTGCAGGTCGGGTTCAGGTACGTTTCCAGGGGTTGGTTCTGCATCAGATCCAAGCCAGTGAAAGAGGCATAGTCAAGATGATGAAACTTGGTGCAAACCTACAGCTCAGAGTAAAAGAATTAAGATTTGTGTGTCTCACTCAAAAAAGGCCTTACAACCAAAGCACAAACTAGCTTTCATTGTCAAAGGCTGAGTGCACTGGGGACAGCTTATGTGAACACTATTGAAAGAGATTTCCCCCCTGCATCATCTGTGCAAGTAAAGTCCATATTCAAAGTTTTTTTTGGTGGATTTATGCTGGAAAAACCTGTGCAGATTATTTAAGCCAACACAAACCTTCAAAGATGTTCGAGATCTTCAGCAGCTGTAAAAGTGGGCCTGTGCATATGGCATCAGAACATGCAAATCAGTATCAGTATCCCGAGAGACATCTCTCCGTTTTAGGCTGCTTTACAGTAAACATGAATGTCACTGTTACTTTAAAAGTCTTCAGGGGTTCAAGCTAATTGCTTCCCATAATGGCACACGTACAAATGTACAGAAACACAATCACAGCTCCATATCAAAACACTTGTGCACGTGCAAACTCTAAAATGAAACAAACAAGCAATGCTAATCCTGTTTTCCACTTAAACAGCATATGCACATGTGCAAAATGCATGTGATATGATTTGCAGTCCACATTCATAAAAAGAACCCGCACTGCTGCCTCTTATGCAAGTGTAAGTAGAGAGGGGGGGGGCATCCCCTACATGAACAGGGATAGATGTTTTCATACATGGAAACAATAATTATCAGAAACAGTGGGGAAAGAAACCCGTCTTTTGTGGGATGTCAGTAGTTCTGACAGCGCCTGAGGAGCATTCGAGAGATCACATCTGCAGCACTATCATTAGACAAGAGGGGTTTCAAAAAGGCGGCGCACAGATCGTGGGGAAAGTATGCTGACAGCACGTGAAAAAGGGGTGCTTGTGTATCAAATCAACCCCCCATTTGATTTTTTTCTCACCCGAAACCACTCGCACATTACTCTGCCGTCTCCACTCCCAACACACACACACACACACATACAGTGGTAGTCAACATCAAAGTATGATGGAACGAGGCACATCATTAGCAGCGGAAGACAGGGGCAAGGGAGGATGAAATCATTTAGACGCCGCCAAGGAGAGGGAATTACTATGCCTGTCGGGACGAGGGGGAGCCCGGGTGGAAAGAGAGGGAAAGACGAGAGGCGAGAAGGAGGGGCGAAAAAGTGAAAGAAAAGGAAAAAATCATGAGAGAAGGAAAAGTCTACACATGCAAGTGGGATAATGACTGCGGTGAAACAAAAAAAAACACACAAGAGAAACAAACTCGAGTAAACACCAAAGTCAAGAGAAAAGCCAGACGACAAACTTAAAAAACGATTTGTCAAAAGACCGTCTGTGGAGTTGAGCTCAGAGACGGCACGTTCTTCATTTGTGAGGGAATCACCATTTCCCTCTCCAGTCACTTCCTTTCCTCACTGCTCCCGCCTGCCGTGCTCTCCCGTGTCAGGGGGGCCGAGCAGCCCCTGTTTGACAGTCTGAACGCAGTAATTGCCAGAAGCCAGAGAGATGAAATGTGAAACCGTTGCGATGTTTTAAACATGATGCCGTTGAGGGCCCAACTTGCACACGGTGTGCTCGCTTGATAATTGGACCTGACAACACTCCTGATATCATCTTATCCTTTGAACTTTTGTGAATAATTGATTTTATTTCTTTTTGTTACAAGCGGGACAATATGTCTAATATGTGAAATATGATATGCATTAATATAAACATATACACACCCCTGAGGAGTACAAGTGGTAGTTAAGAACATACACATCATAGTTTTAATGATTATGAAAATCTAAATTTGTGAGTATCAAAGTAGTTAATGTTTAAATACCACTATAAAGTTTACGTTTAATAAATAGAGTATATATGTATGTGTGGTGCAATGCGGTGCAATGCGGTGCACGTGTCACACATAGCTCTGCTGGAGTATAATCTGAGGCCGATTTATACTTCTTTGTGGGACCGCTGAACTGCCTGCTGCCATCTTGAGCATTTATTCTTCTACGTTGTGTCAGTTACAGAACCAAGACGCTAGGTGGCAGTAACGTTCATATGTCACATTGCAGGCTCTAAAATGAGGGAATTAGCTTTCCTTGGCGCACGTCAGGCCACAGCGTAAACTGGGGGATTGGTATGTTCCTTATGGAGGGATCGGCGTACGGGCTGGACGCTGAAGTATAAATCCGCCTCGACTGTTTCAAAAGAAGGAAGCAGCCAGTCTAAACCTGCACTGTATCCGACAGCCAGCAGGGGGCGACGCCTCCTTTTTGCAAAATTTTATATATTTGCATGGAAGTCAAGGGTAAAATGACTCTTTACACATGATGCATCAGCTATGAAAATTTCAGATTGAAATGAAAGGATAAAGCAGGGAATGCATTACGTTGTAATTGCCAAGCCGCTGCCCAATGGGAGCACATGCTTTCAGCTGTTCTAAGTCAAATTCACCGCTCAGTGGAAACCTCCAAAACCAATGTGTATGTCAAGGAGGTTAAATTTACAGTGCTGGGTTGTCTAGTGTAATAGAGAAAGGTATAAAAGATTTCCTCAAGCATATATCACTGTTTGAAAGGGAGCTCCTCTGTCTTTGTAGCAGGTCACGGAGAGAGTGGGATGACTCGTCTGTGATGGAGAGAGGTTTGTTTGGTGACTCACACGTCTCCAGGTTCTGGCCAGTGATGTTACCAGCTTTGTAAATGAGCGCTTTGGTACCAAACTGTTTTTGGGGGATCTCCGAGGGGTGGCGAAATCTCGAGAGCTCCTGAAAGAACAACGCTCCTTTGCAGACTTTGTGGTTGCATTCAAACAGCAGATTGGAGAAGATATTAACAGCCAACAGTTGTTAGATGAGTCCAAATTATGCTGCAATTCCCCCATTGCATTTAGGCCCATCAAACCCTGACATTCACTCACTGTTCATTCCCTCCTGCGCTGTCTTTGACATTTTAGGGACTTTACAAGGTTTTTTGGAACGGGAGGTTCCAGTGATTAATCAGTTACTGCACAGTTATGTCATAGAAGGTTTCCGTCATGCTGGAAAAGCTCAGTCTGCTACGATTAGCTGTAGTTTTCAGCACAAAAAAAATAAAAGAAATTTCCTCGAATAGTGGTCTATAAGCACCTAATGTATTCACTGATCCTTGTGGTATCTCTGGCATTGATGCTGCCCCTTCAGCAAACTACAGCAAAGCAAAATAGACCAGTGGAAGACCACAAGTAAAGTGTTGCACACATTTTAAGATTTTAGCTTCTTTAGAAAGCGGTGCACCACCTCACACACTTCAGGGCTGTTACTCCAGTCCAGCCTGTCCGTCACCCAAATGCATGCAGGCCTCCACCATTCCAAAAGAGGACTGATCGTCAAAATCTTACTTTCACTCCGACTGTCTGTCGGCTTCATCACTGTCGCATGGAAACTGCTATTTTATTATCAAAAACAGAAATTCTTTGATGTTTTTTTGCCTAAAATGTTTCTTTCAAAAATAATTGTCAGAAGCCAACAGTTTTGCATTATTGGAAGAATTTACAGACACAAAAATAATCATTATAAACGCATTAATATGACAAAGGTCTACAAATCTCATTACCTCTCCATCTCGCAAAAAACACACAAAAACCTCACAAACACATAAACCCTTCAAGCGTCAACGATAACCGCTCTCCCCTCTATCCCCCAAAATGAAATTAACTATTATGTGGCCCTCTGTAATCTGCCGTGTTCATTTTATTTTCCTTTTAAAACAGCGGGGGCTTATCTCGCACGTCTTTACACAGAGCACCGCTTACATCCTCTGGCAATGGGAAACCAAAGTCAAAGTCGTCAAATCTTCTAAAAAAAAATGTAAAAAAAAGAAAAAAAAAAAAGAAAAAAGACTGAAATAAAGGATGTGTCAAAGCAGAGAGAGAGAGGAAATAAACAGGCTGCGTCTGTTTGACACATCTTCACACTAAAAACTGAAGTTACTCATCGGATCCCCTGAGAAACAAATCAGAACTGATCTGGAGGGCGGAGAAAAGGTTCAGATAGGATCTTCAGATAGGAGACCGTGTCTTACCGTCATTGCCCTGGCTTCCCTCTCTCTTCAGCATCTGCACCGCACCCACATACTTCTTCAACTGGACCTTCAGGACCTCATTCTCCCTGCACAAATAAGACACACCCAGCTTAAAATCACTGGCAGCTTTAGACGCAATGCATTCTTTCCAAGCCTTTTTCTTTTTCTGGCAGTTTCTTATCCGTTTAATTCACTGCAGACTAAATGAAACTACTAATAAAACCACTTGGTTACAATAAAGACCATGTTTGCAAAGGGAATATTTTCTGCCAAACAACTGCAGACAGTTGCAGCAAGCCAGGGACACGCAGTTTGGCATCTGTGTTTTATGATAGGAGGAGGTGGTGGGGGTGGTGGTGGTGGTGTGAATATTGTGACATCTTGTGACTTGAGGAGTGATGAAAATAAAAACATTTGGAACCTAATCCAGATGGTCAGACTGACACACACACACACACACATATATAAACACATATATATATTTATATTCACAGAAGTGTGACTTGGTGATCACACAGAAATCTAATGCGGAGACTGAGATCATCAAGAGCAGCTGTGTGGACGCACTGAGATCTTGGAATATTCAAAAATAGCGTGAAAAGACATTGTTAACTTCTACGTGTGAATCCAAGCAGGAAGCAAACAGGTGGCGGGGCTCGGACCAGGATGCTTACGGACGGGGGTAGTTTAGAATAGCTGAAAAGCATTCCGACATTCCTGACCGAATGTCTTTAAATGTCTTTGGAGCGCTCCTCTGCAAAGCTGAGCCCGAGGCTTCACTTGAGGCTTCTGACTTTTTTCCCACCAAAACAGAAATGTGCTACATATAACTATCAGGAATTCCATTTCTGCCCAGATGTTGATCTAAATGATCCCAGCGTTCTTCAGTCCGTGGCAAGCATCCCTGTTGAGAGCAGCCTTCGATTTAGATGGTATTAACTCGTTACTCTCCCAATCCCTTGACGAGCAGCAGAAGCCATATTGGATGTTTTGCCACTCGTACGTCAGCCTAGAATGACACGGGTGCATGACAGAAACCAGAGGTGAAATCACTTCCCTGTCTTTGTATGATCTATGATCCTGTCCAGTAATCTATAAACTGATGGTAAACAGTCCTGCATTAAACTCCCATCATCTTGGAAAGTGAGCTTAGCTTGGGTCTCTTTTCCCCTCGGTATCCCGAACATACACATCATCGATGTACGTCATAGAAAAGTTGTTTAATGTCCTGAAAAATTGTGTCAGGAAAGGACGCCCACAGTCTCCGGTGGATGCAGGATGATAATGAGGCATAATCTGTTGGACCTGAACCAACACTAAAGGCGTAACCGAAATGTCAATTAACGATGTTTCTGCTGTCTTACTATATCGCTTGGCTTTGATAGATGCGCATGAAAGAAGTATGTTTTTCCTATTATTTTGCCGAGCTGAATGTGCGTTTTAATGCGTGAGGCTTTCTACAATGTATCGTTCTTTTTATTCCATCTTCCTTTGTTGAAAAAAAAAGAAGAAAAAAGAAAGAAATTAATAAATAGATAAGTGAACCAACCTATTAAAAAAAAGAAGAAAAAACAGCCTGAAAGGAGCTTCGTGTGGGCGCAGAATAAAGAAAATCTATGCGACGAAAGTCTGGTTTAAAGTTTCTTTCATGAGAAGCAGCAGGTGCATTTGAACCTCTGATGTGAGCAGAACCGAAAAAAAAAAAGGATGTTCAATATCTCTAAGATGCATTTGGAGAGCACTTGTAAGTGTAAACGTAAATGTGTGCGCTGGACAGCGGATGAGGACACGGACACAGAGACACTGATAAAGAACCGGAGCGGAGAGGCAACACCGCTTGAACATCATCGACTTTGTGAAGGAAATCAATCACAGTTGCAGTGTGGCTTTATGCCCTTGGCAGTTAAATTTAACAGTCTTTGTCTTGCTCTGCTGTCGCCCCCCCCCACGCTCCCGCCCAACCCCTCATTCTCCATGGTTGATTTTTTTTTTTGGTGCCCTGCTTATCAAACCCCTTTCACAAGCAACAAAAGAGGCGCCTGGCAGGAGACCTCCTGAATCCACATGACAAGCTCTCAGCGGAGCCGTCGACACCGTTATCACCACCACCCGCAGCAGCCCAGACGCTTTCTCAGCCTGATTGAATTAGAGCTCGTACATGTGTGCGTGCGTCTGCGTGTGTATTTGAGTGAAGGCTTAGGGAGATACGCAGGTATTCAAAACCGTCTCATTTTACTAACAATGAGTGAGTATACCTGCAGGTAGGTGACAGGCAAAATGCAACTGAACTGACCTTGACGGCTGTAGCTCAGGTTAAAATGTTTTTTTCTTCTTTTTTTTTTTCTTTAATATTACTCCAGTAAATATAGTTTTGTGTGTATCGTGTGTAGGGATACACTTCAGAGCACACACACAACTATGTGTACGTTAAGAGCAGAAAGTTTTTAAACCTTTAAAAGTATCAAATCTGCTCCCATCCTAATTTTTGTTTATTTATATATATATTAGGGCTGGGCAACGATTAAAATGTTTAATCTAATTAATCACGATTAATCGCATTCGTACGCAAAATCCAAAAATTAATTCAAAAGTAGTGTATAGCTTTTAGCATTTAGTTTTATTTTAAATGTGTTGCCATATAAATGAAAGTGCCATAACATTTGTTGTGCAAACACACTTTTAACATCAGCATTTTGATGTAGTTTTTATGTAGAAGCCTTGCTCCACTGTCTGTTTCCTTGAAAGACTTGCTGCTATCAGTTGTGTGTTTTGCCTTGAAGTGATATTTTAGACTGGAACTACTATGGTGATAAGACAATTCAACTTGGCAGCGTTTACAGATGACTTTGGTTCTGTAGACTCAGCCGTCTGGAAGAACTTCAAAATGAAAATGGCCGAGTAAAAGTTCCGTACCCTTCTCCATGTTTGGTGGATCCGCCGATTACTTTCTTTTCCGCTTCCGCAGCAAACAGCAACAGATTTTACAAAATAAAAGCCTGTAAGCAACAGACTTTTACAATAATGAAATAAATAATAAAACAGGGGTGGTCTGTGGCGTAGTGGGTTGAGCAGGCGCCCCATGTACAAGAGGCTATAGCACAGGGCCATCGAGTCCCACACAGATGGCCCTGTGCAGCGTGTCGTTCCCCCTCTCCCTCTCTCTGCCCCCTGCTTCCTGTCTCTCTGAACTTTCCTATCCATTAAAGGCACAAAAGCCCCCCCCCCCAAAAAAAAAAAATATATATATATATATATATAAAAAGAAAAATCATACGATGATTAGCATGTGCTAAAATTAGACTAATACAAACCAAACCCGAAAATTCAAAGTCCACCCTTACAGCTTCCAAAGAATTAAAAGTGTCAGAGGCAACCAGGTATTGCTAATCAAATATTTTAGATTTGAACTAATCTTTCGTGTGAATCTTTCAGTGTGAACACCTCTGTAAAAGCAGTTTGCTGGTCTGTTAATGCTATTTAGTCAAAATGCCAAATGTCGGAAAGTCAGTCATGTGCTCTCATACTATGTACAATTACTTAACGCACAGTGTTTACATTTGTAGCATTACAACATGATCAAATCAATTCTCCAGAAGCTTACAAAGCCTGGGCAGACTGGGTCATTGATCCGTAAATGTTCCTCTTCAGCTGGTATGGAATACTGGGTAAAATCTTTATACCTCCCAAGATCCATCTTTTTAAACCCGTTTAAACTCTCAGGATTTAGAGACTACTCTCATACCACCGCGAGCTTCTAGTTTCGACACGTATTAATGGGCCGACAAAAGTTCAGAATGCTGCCTGTAGATAGTTCACTTACTTAAGAACTCCTCTGCTTTTTCTTGAATAAATCTTCTGTGAATCCACAGCAGAGAAAATTGGCTGCACGATTCTCCAAGCAAACAGTACATAATGTGCCCGTGCTTGAGGGTTTCTTTTTTTTTTTTTTTCAGGTTGCAAAAGCCTGATAATGAACACACTTTATTGAATTATTGATCACCGAAGTGCTTTACAGCTGATGTAATGTGCTTGCTTTTTCCATTATTTAAGACAGAAGAAGAACTGCTTGAAGAACAAACCAAATGTTTTTCAAAAAAATATTGCCTTAAGCATGTCAAGCTATGGTTAAAGCTCGGCTTCCCGTCCTAGTCGTAGTGCACATGCACAGGAGGTGGATCGAGTTATTGACTAAAGTATGTTTGAGGCATTCTGCTGCTTCTCAGTTTTTCCTGGGGTAGATCATGGTGTAAGCAAGTATAGCTGAATTCACAGCACCGGTGTTGCCTTTAAAGTTACTTGAATGCTGAATTTGTCAGATGATACAGTTATAAAAGCTGAATTTTATTAGAGCAGAGCGACAGTCTGAAAACGCTTTCAGCGACTGGCACATTCTTAATGGGCTGATTTTTAAAATCAATCACTATTTCTGGTGCATATAGCCATCTGGTTAAAAAATTTAAAAAAAATTTAAATAGGATCCAGCTGAGGGTACATGTTATTTGATCCCCAACCACATTATCTGGGCTTGTTAGTCCAGCTTTAGTGGCTCGATTTCACATGATTTTGGCCGGACTAACCGGCTTACAAGCATTTCAAATGTCTTATTTTGGTCAGACTAAAACAATTTTTCCCTCGCTTGGTACACTGTATCATTCTCAGTCACGCGCTGCTCTGATAAGAGAATTATTGGTCATCAGGCACATCGGCCTAGATTGTAATTAATGGCTCAAGTTTTGGGAGCCATTCCAATTTCAGTTTAATCAGCCTTGAATAAATTAGACAATTTGCAGTGGAGGAAAATTTGATCTGATAATGTGTGAGACTCCACCTGGTAAGATCTTTGCATTTATTAAACAGTATCAAAAATGATATCAGTACAATAAAAACAGGATAATATTCTTAACATGGTATCGTTTTATAACGAAATATAACCCTAACAATAGAAACACTTCAGAGGGAAGTGCACACAGGCATCTGGTAAGTCAGCAGCCATCTGTGGGATAGACTGAATAAGTTGTCCTGCAGGTTGAGGCAGCAACACTCTGACAGCATGGCACATTTTCAAATCCAATTTTCAGAACCAAACCTAGAGGAGTGATACATCCTCCGTGTTCTGCATTTGGCAGGTTCCCTCAGGTCGTACAGCAGTTCAGGCTGCTGCATGCAAAAATCAAAGCACAGCATTTCTCGTCTTTTCCTCACAAATGTCCAATAAACCTGCAAAAAACTGACAGGAGACCTCTATACTCCATGCTTCCATATCAGCAAATAATCAGTTTGTCCCCTTTCCACTCATCCCTGTCATGACGTTTCTATTTTTCCATTCCCTATGTGGTAATAGAACGAAATGTAAAACTCTTCTTTTATCCTGCACCAGTCCCTGTTGAATTGTACGTCATGGACTGGCCTTCGTGGCCCAAGTTTAAGCCACCAGCCAAAAGTTTTATCCAAACATTTCAGTAGTCGTTCACTTTTACGATAATTAAGAACTGGGACTGAAGCATTTAGTTTTGGGGCTGGTTCAATTTCTACCTGTGCCTAAACCCAGCTGAACCTTTTTGGTTCTTTAGCGTCTCTGCAGCAACAAATGTAAATTTCACATGTAAAATCTATAGCCCAAACTTCTAAATTTCAGCATTGATTTGATGTACGGTGGTGTGAAAATAACTGTTTGTAGTGAGAAAAAAAAAAACAAGTGAAGACAAATCTTTTCTTTTTAAAGAGAGGACTATTTAAATTAAACTAAACTTTCTTGTTTTGATAGACCTTTGTGGCTATTTGTGTTCAGATTACTGAGTTTGAAGTTCATGTCAATAGTAAATAGACAGCATTTCTATAGTGCCATTCTGGTGTTGCTGACCATTCAAAGCACTTTTAAGCTACAAGCCACATTCACCCATGCGCACACACAAACACGTGCAGTACAAGGATTTTTCAGCCCGTGCAGTTAACGTAGGGGGTTCAGCGTATACCCCAATGACACTTTAAAATGTGACTGGAAAAAGTCTGGAAAAAGCTGGATTGACAATCACTCCACGCTGCAACAGAAATCCTGCCGTGTTTGTCTGTACAAAGCAATATGGATTTCATGCACCTGTATTTTCACAGCCTGTGGTCTGAGAATTTCAAAGCGATGTGGACAGACAATCTATGCTCAAATGTTCACGTGGAGATAGCACTACTACTGCGTCTTTCAAGTGGAGCTATAATGACGAGACTGCAAGATGAAAAACTCAGAGATGGGTGCTCGTGTGCCCGGGGTAAAAAGTGGCGGTACAGTTGTGTCTATGTGGGAGTGCATCGGAAAGAGAGCAGAAAGGGAGGCCGAGGTGGATAGCTCTGAAAACCAATCAAAATGTCGCCAGCAAAAGGAATGGGTTGAAGTGAAATGTAATGCCAACTCTCCCCGATGTGTTGTCGGGTATCACAATTTCGCACCGAATCAGTGCTTGGTGATAACAACAAAATGATGCAGAGTTTGAGATTCAACCCTGGCTCAACCGACACCTTCGGTGTTCATGAGAGTCCAACATTATTCAGACTCAAAGGTCAAAGATGAAGATAAACACAAAACAGAATGAGTCCTGCTGACAGCCATCATATTTTCTCAAACGTGTTGGATGAGAACAATCTGCAACCATGATTAGAAGATGCAACTAAATCCCACACGATACCTTTAATTGCTAGATCGTTGCAAATATGATGGAAAATCTCCGCTTCAGGTGTGCACCAGGATTCCGGTGCATGTGTGAAAGTAGCCTTTATCGGGTCAGTTACTAATTTCCTCATGCTTTTTGTTTAAAACAACACTCTGCGAGCAAATATGCTTTTTTCCCCCACTTAGTGGAAGTTTTTTTTCCACTAAGTGGACAAACAAGTTTTTTTCCTTATTTGTTTTTCACATTTTCCATTCACCTTTTATTATTCTTATCTTCTATAAACGCAATTCAAAAACTGCAAAACTGGGCCAGTATGACTAGCTCAGGGGATAAGCCCTTTCAAACCATTGGGGCTGATAAAATTCTTCGAGTCACCTCATCTTCAAATAGGACGCAAGTGAGAAAGATGGAAAAAGTGTGCACGCGATTCATGAAAGACGCGCGTGTGAAAGAAACAGCGAGACAAAGAAAAGCTCTGCGCCTTAGAAAAAGATATAAAGAAGCTGCTGCTGTTTTGTGTGCAAATGAAGGAGATGGTGAAAGAACACAAAACTGTGTGTTTGAGAGATAAAGAAACTGTAAATGTTTTGTTTGAAACAGAGAGTTGGTGACAAATAGAAAGTATGAGAATGTGTGTGTTTTTTTGTATAAAGCAAATGCTGTGGGAGACTATTAGGAAATGGGTAAAAAATAAAAAATAAATATGGAACGAAAGAAAAAGTGAAAAGCTGAAGCTAAAACTACACAGTAATTACTGAAGTTGAATTGAGGCCCTGGAGTGATTTTTTTTTTTTTTCTTCCACCACTTCCCTTAACTATCCCTGTGCTCTGAAGTCATCTTAATGTGCAGTAAACAGAGATAAATTGGCTGTTCTTCAGGTAAGGTCTGCTTTTGTTTTGAGGTTGTAAATGAGAGGTGCAAAGATGCCTTTAGGGACAGACTGCTCAGCGACTGGGTGATGCTCATGAGTGCAATTTACTGCTCCACCTCTCTGAAAGAAAAAGAAATCTCTTGACGCACACATACACGCACAACAACATTATTGGGTCCTGCACCGGGCTTGAAGCAAGATGGCCCCCCCCCTTAGGCCAAGTGACATAACCGACTTCTCAAAGGAAGAAAAGCGAGCCTAAACGCCCCTAACAAATTAACACAACTTCACAGCCGCTCTTCCCTGCTACTTTGTAAGGCAGCCATGCCAGACTGCCTGGAGAACGGCAGCTTTGCCAGTTCAGAAAAAGGCTTCTGCTCCCGTTTCTTTTGTGTGTGCGAGTGCCTGTGTGGGTGCCTATGTGTCCGCCTGTCCCAACGCCCCCTCTCCCCGTGACGAGAGGCCACTTCCTGGCTCGAGCCCACTCGACTGGCCGCCATCCTGCTGCGAGAGGCCTTCTGTCCACTCTGCCAACTGATGTCTAAAAAGGGGAACAAGAAATGGCTGAGCGAGTTTGTGTGCGTTTCACCCACTACCCACGAAGAAATGCTTTTTTGGGGGGTTAGACAGTCTGAGGAGGGCCATTTTGGGTTTGGACATTTACTTTTAAAGAGACCTCATTTCTCTGACTGAATGATCGTTACCATAAGCACCCACAGTACTGTAACTAAACGAAAAGCAGTGTGGACAGATTTGTTTTTATATTTAAACTAATTAAATCTTGCATTGTTAACAATTGCAAGAAAGCAGTTTTTTCTTCTTCCTGTGACCATCAACAATGACGTCTATTACATCCGCAGCATGCCTGCCTATATGGATATGCAATGCTAAACACGGTGCTTCCGAGTTATTCAAAGGTGACATATTATGCCCTTTTCATGTTTAACAATTTGACCATTTTCTGAGGTCTTCTTGAGAATACAAAAGAGTCAAAATACCCGTTGGTTTAGGCATAAGCCGCTTTCGGACAGACAGTTCTAAGAAAGTAGTTATCAGAACTACCCTCCTCGAATTTCGTTCTGATAACTATCCTTCCCCAGCGGAACTGTTTCAGTCTGCATTCGCACATGAGTCGGGACCTGATAGGGACTGATGCGCCGCGCGCAGCCGTCTGCTTCAGTGACGTGTTAGCCGTTAGCCGTTTAGCACTACATTCAAACACAAAACAAAACGGTAAAAGTAATGAGAGTAGAAAAAACACCACCAAGAAGCTAATATGGAGAGTGGGGAGGCCACCGTGTTCATGGTCTGCACGATGGTGATATTAATCATGGACAATCACATCAGGCGTCTAATATCGAGGCTGGAAAAGCTCACAGAGAGAGTCAGGAGACAATACTTTTTTATTTCATGAAGGAAGAAAGGAGAGCAGAGCGCCGCAGACAAAGGAGACAAAGTGTAAGTTTAACTTATTGAACACCCGCCGGTTGTGTCTGTGTCATATGAGGAGACATTTCAGCCGTGATAGCATGACATGGGGCGTAGCTACCGACCACCACACACCTCCGTTAGAATAGTTCTATAGAACTATGAAAAGACCCGACCTCGGAGAAGGAGCTAAATAGTTATAGGAACTAAGGGAGAAAGCCCCGAGTTCCTGTATGTCCGAACACGGGAGAAAACGGCCCCGCGGATTAAAAGGTTATTAGAACTGCCAAAGGTTCCTACAGTCCGAAAGCGGCTATAGTGGCCTTTCAAAAACATTCAAACGCTTGTGATAGAAACAACAGCATCATGCAATGCTCCTACTTTCAGTTCGGACCAATAGTGCTGCAAGTGGAAAAAGGGACCAAGTTAGTCTTGAGTTGTTTATCAGAACGTTTCATGCCTCCAAATTTTTTATTTTACCCTCCATAGTATCGAAAATGGTACTATGTGTCAAGATTTTTCCTCTGGTGTCAGCATCAAGCTTGAAATGCTAGTATTGGGACAACTGCACTTCTCCGTGCAAACTGGGCCAACCAATAAACAGAATTCAGAGCATTTTTCTGGAATATCTTCCATTTTTTGCGTGTGAAGTTGAAGCACACGCAAAAACAGTTGGCGCTGTGAGATGCAGTGAGAGAACGCACATTGTGCCTGATACAGTCACCTCAGCAAGAACATTTTCAGCACCTGCACATACTAACTTCTAAAGTCTGTAATTAAAGGTTCTCAGTTCTCACCCGATCATATAGTCCCAAGTCAAAATCTTTCAAATGAAATTTAGTTTGAAAACAATTTTCAAATGACATCGTGTCATGATCATTTAGATATGGTATGAAACAATCGGTAGGATTGCTGCAAACTGCAACACTTCTGTGTCAAGGGTGGTTTTAATAAAAATAAAAAAAAAGGTTTAAAACATCAAACGTTCTACTACAGATATCAACAGAATTGCATATCTTTCATATCTTTGCTACAATTAGGCAGAACTTGTAACTTTTTCTTTTGAACTGGTAAGTAAATAGCATTGTTAATGTTTGGGATGCAGCTTATGTTGGAGCTATAACTTTTCTCAGCCGATGCCTCGATGCCGGTTGGCTGCATTAAGCACACATTGATGTGGTGCTGATCCACTTCTGTTTGGTACATGCAGTCTACCAAAGAGGAACAGCTGTAGGTTAACGAAGACATCTTTTTTTTTGCACCAGTAAGACCGAACCCATAAATTAAGGGGATTACAGCATTAATATGTCCGTTACCGTGATTTTGCAATTTTGCTAATTGTATAATATAAACTGTAGATGTGCAAAGATAGCCGTGTTATCATGACTGGCCAACACATTATGAGCAGTAAGATCTAAATGAGAAAAGTAGATCTAAAGAGGTGCTCTCAGAATGTCTGGTCAAATGAACTGTGCTTTATTTGCTGCTGGGCCTAAACATACCTCCACTTATTCACCGCTTGGATTTACAAATTTTAGGAGAAGTTTTCAGCCTGCAGAGCTAAAGCAAACATTGGGTAAATGCTATAACACCCATCTTGTCTGTTATTAAGGCTGCCGTGTAGCTTCTGATCGGGCCTCATACCTACCTGAAGCTGTGCCAGTTTTACATATAATCACAGTAATTACCGCTACACCACCTAAAGACAGCAGCAGCTTTGCTCAGGCAGAAAACTCAACTTCCTTCGTGCTAATATCATGTGGGTGTACGCGTGTCAAATCTGCACATCTAGTTTAATCCACTCGTAGGTTCGAGAATTGGAGGACACGTGTCATAGGAAACTTTCTCCCATTCATGCTCGTTGTTTTTTATTTCCTTGCACGCACCATAAATACTTGGTTTTATCCCAATAATTAACCACCTGCAGTTTCCCTGAAAGTGGACTGCGTCACCTCAGCTTTGACAGCTTATTGGCCGTGTGCCCCGAGTCCTCAGTCAGTCCCTGAGCCCTTTAGATGGGAGATTAGTCATTCCCTCAGCAGCCTGAACAGAAAGCCCCAGCAAGTCCGTGTTCACATAGTAGCCTCCTGCAGGAAGTCAAGCAACCATCTAGGATTGATCAGTGTGTAGAGAACGCCAAAGCCGATTGTTATTTGGACAGGACAGTGCAGCAGCTGTTGGATCTTCAAAATAATGGCTTAATAATGGTTCTCTTAAAAATGTGGATGCCAGTGACCATGGCACAGAGTGGGCACTTTTACACAACCAAACACGCATATTCTATTCTTTTGTCTGCCGCTAAATCTCAAGTGCTGCTTTGCCTTCTTAGCCAAAGCTGCCTCAATCAATAGCGGCTATAAATACTCCTGAAGGAGCAGCAAGCCACTGAAAGAGAGCTGAAAGCTGTCAGCATCATTCAGTGAAAGAGGCTACTGGCAGCCATGCCATAATTCTTTGCAATTTCATTTTTCAGTACTGGTGAAGCGGATGCCAGTTATCAACACCTGGGTGGACCGCTGGTTTGTTCGTTAACTGACAACGAGTCAAAGAACTTAACGGCCGTAGAGTTCATCGAGACACATGTGCTCCGGCTCCGGCAGGAATCCCTTTTGCTGCCAGCAGCAAGGCTCAAGTTTAATGTTTATCTCCAGCACCAGATGGTCCTGTAGTTAGAGGAAGATGCCATCAGTCGGCTGCTTATTTTAGAGCTTCTCCTTGCGATTGTACTTTTATAGTGGAGCAGCAGCTAAATCCAAGAAAGTGGCATGCGTATACAAGGCGAGTGTGTGTCTTGAGCCCGATTGTGCATGGGGGTGGCAGAGGATGAGCGAGCCTCCATAGATAGATTCCGGCTGACGCAGGCACCGGCAGACGGGAAGCGGGCTAAAAATGAGCCGCTGCTCACTTACCGACTTACTCACACGCAAAACTCTGATATACAGCAGGACCCCCACCCACCACCCATCCAAATATAACATTAAAATGTAAGGCCCTTACTCAGATTGAAATGAAGCAGCCCTCAACTTTCCAAAGACTAATGTAAGAATCATTATATGTTGACATATGTGGATTTACATCCCACTATAGACAAAAAAGCAAAAAGGTCATCACCCACTGGTTTGTGAACTACTGTTTTAAAGCTTTGATTTTGGCATTAGGTTGCTGCCTTGTTGAACTTTTCTGCAGGTATAACCCATAAATGGGCAAGTAGGGCAGTTCTGTAGATTGGAAAAGGAAAAAAAAAAAAAAAAAGAAAGAAAAAAAAACACCTAATATGTATCCATTAATAAACAAATTTCCAGGACTGATGAGCGTGAATAAGTCAGTCATCAATAATATGGCAATGTCTATTCAAGCAGAACCATTCACCGTGCAATACGGTGTTGGGATCTGAAAGTTTCAGAAAAAAAGTAACTTTTGTCTTTTTCATCCTTCAGCAGCATCAGCCGTGGATAGTGCTGTGAAGAGAGAAAACCTAAATCAAAGCAGTATTTGTGTGATCACCATATGCCTTCGAGACAGCCATGTAATCCCAGCCTAGCTCTGTGATTCTGAACATGGGGCTCTGTGGGGGACAGACCATCTGTTGCGAGGCTCCTTGCTCTTCTGTTGCCGAAGATGGGGTTTTTTTTGTGGCTCTGGCTCCATGTTCGAGCTCATTTTCAATCAGCAGAAAGAATCAGATCCCTCCCTCATGGCACTGTGTAATGGATAAGAAGATGGATGTGATTTGTTCAGTGTTTTGGGTTTTTTTTAGTCAACTGGATTTACTTAAATCAGACGAGATGGATTCAAACTGAACCAAGACAAAACCACAATGAGGTGCAGAAGCCAGCAAGCTCAGAAATGAGAGCAGCGAGTCACATTTATCTGTAGCATCGGCATTGTTTTACACCTTCAGCAACTCCACCGCACATACAAGTCAACAATTTGACACAAACAAAAGAAAGTCAGAAAATAGTTACCAGAGCTTCAATTGTTTGGGGGTTTTTTTGTTTCCAACCAACTGTCTAAAAGCAAAAAATATTTGCTTTACTGTGATGTAAGTCAAAGGCAAGCAGCTGTTTCTAAAATTTAGAAAAGACAGAAACCCTCGATTTTTTGTGTTTTTCTAATAACTCTTTAAACATTTCTTTAATCTAAAACATTGTTTGGACAACGTTTGAGAATAAAATATGACTTTCTGACTGCAATGAGCTCAGGTCTAACTGCTAAGCATGGAGGTGGACTGATCATGGTTAGGGCTCGTTTTACAGCCGGTGGCACAGGGAAGGTTTTACTGGCAGAGGGAAGAATAGATTCAGATAAATGTCACCAAATCCTGAGAGCAAACAGACCATCTGTAAAAACTCTGAAGATGAAAAAAAAAAAAAAGATGGTTTCCTCTGCAAGATACTGATGCTAAGCAAACATCAGATTCCACAAAAGGATAAGCTCAGGGTGTGCAAGCTGAAGGTTTTGCCTTCCTTCCAACCTAAACGTAGTCAGAAATCTGATCAGGCCTCAGCAAAGCAGTCAATGCAAGAAAGTCCAAGATTCTCACAGAACTGAAAGCCTTTAGCTGGAAGACTAGGCAAAAAAAAAAAAGTCCAGATCTGGAAAGTCCAACTATCTTCAACTAATCTAAGGTTGGATCGCAGAGGCAACAGATCCAGGAGGGACACCCAGACATACTTCCCCCTCCAGCCCCTCATTTGGGGATCCCAAGGCATTCCCAGGCCAGAAGGGATATACAATCCCTTCAGCGAGATCTGGGTCTGCCCGGGGCTTCCTCCTAGTAGTAAGTGGCCCAAAACCCACGGCCTCATTCTTTCAGTCACTGGCCGGATCTCGTGACCATAGCTGAGGGTTGGAACAAAGACGGACCAGGGTCACCTTCTGGCACAACTCCCTCTTCATCACAACAGACGGGCAACCAATCAAGAAGTGAAGAATTTATAACCGACTACAAAAGGTTTTCACAAGCTGTGATCCTTGCCAGAAGGGGTGCAACTGAGTATTGGACATGCATGTTACCCCAAAACCTTGCTTTGTTCTGGTTAAAATATTCAAGAAATGTGTCTTTTAAAAGATAAATAAATAAATAAATAAATTCCACCTTTATGAAATCATGTCATCTTGCACTCACTTAAATTTTTCACAGTGATTCCCCCACAGGGTGCTAAAACTTTCTAATCCTTCTGCAGCTCACACAGTTGTTGTCAAAATCACAGTCAATTCATTTTCCCCCTTTAACCAAAAATAGGAGCAAGAATGCCGAATCCGAGCTTTATTGAGGCCGTCATGTGACTCTGCTTTGTTCCGCCTCTACTCAGTACTGAGATTCAATAGATTAGGTCAGTTTTTAATGAAAAAAAAAAAATATATATATATATATATATATATATATAGAGTTTTTTTTGTTTGTTTTTTTTTTTTAATTCTTGGCAATCTTCAATCTTCAAATTTTACAAGCAGAATTACATTCTATATGAATGGAAAGTAGATCCCAGCTTATCTTACCTGGCCAACGCCTGGACTTTGGCTGCATGTCTCTCCTCCAGCTCTGCCAGCTTCTTCTTCAGCAAATCAGTTTCCTGCCTCAGGCCTGCCGAGTGCTCCATCTCTCCATCCAAAAGACTGCGAAGAGAGCTATGGATCACATGCACGAGAGTTATTAAAGACAACACCGGTTTCCATCACATGGTGTTCAAATGTAGAACTCCTGTCCTTTAGACATATTCCTCGACTCGGTGTTGGCATTCTGGTGATGCTATTTTCATAAACAACAGATTAGATAAATGCCACTTTAATAGCAGCACTAACTGACACGCTGAATCCCATTTAGCTCTGACACAAAAACACTTAATCAACACAAATCTGTGACTGTATCTGTTTTAATACCCCTAAGTGCAAATCGTGAAGATCTAAATGCTGCTTGGCAGATGATTCACATTCATCCTGATTAACTGTATAGGTGCAGTAACGTAACACTTCATTCTTCTCTCATTCTAACAGGAATGTAATTAAACCGATTTTCAGTACAATTCTGTACAATATCTGGAAGCTTACAATGTAAAGCAAAACACCAACCAAAAAAAAAAAAAAAAAACTGTTCTCTCAATCAGCACTAAATGCATTTCGTGTCAAGACAAAAAGGGAAAAAAGACAAACTGAGGGAACTTTTAGAGAATCTTTTTCCAGCCAAAGTTAAGAGTGGGTGCGTTTGTAGGACCGTACGTGTTTTGTTCCTCCAGCTCGTCCTTCCTGTTCATCATGGCTACGATGGCCTGGCGCAGCTCCACTGAAGGGGACAGAGGCAGCCGTGAGACAAGACTTCAGATTCGTACACACCCAGCAACACAGAGCGAGATGCATAAACTGATAACTCATCGTTTTAAAGTTCAGAAATCGCACCAGCAGCACAACACTCAAAAGTTGCCAGATCAATGATGCATTTTTGCTCCGGCCCATACACGAAGGGATCTGAAATGACCAGATTTTTCCAGCTGACTGCTGCTACAGTTTACAGAATGGTTTCTGGACAAAGCAAAAGACTCTGCAGTGATTCTCACATTTGCATTGACGGTCATTTCACTGCAGACGATATGAAAAAAAACAAAGTTCACTAAGATTTGAAAGAAACAAATGCCGCCTACAAAACCGCCTGCAGCCCTGATCAGTGCCCAGAATGTGCGGAGAATTCTGAAAGACAAAATGCAAACGCAACCATGTGTTTGCAGGAAGAACGGGACAATGCAACAACTGGATCACTTCATAACAAAATAACTTGAATGCCAGAACACCTTAAAGTGGTTTATATAAAAAAAAAAAAAAAAACACTTTACTACCCCGACTCCTCTGGGAATGTGTCGCAGTCCTAAAATGCAAAACTGGATTAATAAATCTGGATTAAACATCATGGGTTCAAACTGTCAGCAATGCAACAAACGTCCAAACTTTTTCCAAACCACTTGGGGTGCTACTTTTTTTTTTCTTAAGAAGAAAATAATTAAGTATTTTTTGAATATTTAAAAAGAACAGATTATGAATGAGTGAACGTTTCAAATCTTCTTTCTTTAAATCTTACTTTTAAAACTCGCTCAATCCGGCAGAAATACAAATTCAGAAAGTCATGCTTTCTCTGCCTCTCTTTGGGGTTTTGTAACTTTAATTAATAATTACTACTCTCATCAGAATAAGAAAACCTGCCCCTATATGTTGCACATACCTCAGAACTAACGCCAGTTATATCGACTGTGTTACGAGTCAGAAATGTGGCCAGCGAACGCAACTAAAAAGGCAAGCCGAGTTCTCACAAACCCACTGATACACTGAATTGATGTTTGCCTTTATAAAATATGTATATATGGAGACCTTTTTTGCATGATATGTTATCAAATCCTGTTTGCTTTCCCACTCTGACAAGAATGAAATGCTGAGTACTTCAGATTTTGCAATGAGGTCCATGCACAGCATGTATTTAGTTCTCTGCTTCTCTTAACAAGACATCAGCAGTTTGATTCCAAATTAAACTTTTGACCTGACGCTCGGCAAACTGTTCGGGGACCACCGAAGCTATTCCATTATTTTCCTGAGGTGGGGGGGGCGGGCGTGTGCGCCACATGTCATAGCGATCCAGGCAGCAGCTGTCGAGATATTTCACGTCATGCAGCGGGATTATCAAAGTCATCGGAACCCGTGACAAGATTCAAGATTCAAAAAGATTTAATTATCCCGAGGGAAATTGCCATTCAACCGTTAAGGTACAAGGGGGAAAGTAGTAAAGTAAAATAAAATAAAGCTAACATAAAGTAACATAAGTAACTCAATACAATATGTGCAAGACAAACAAAATGTTTTAAATAACTCCAGATTTACAGATTTCTGACATTTCATAGACTGAGCAATCAGTTCACAGGAGCAATAAGTGACAGATTAAAACAGTTTCTTGAAGCACCAGGATGTATTTACATCATGCCTCTCCACAGCTTCAGCTGCAGATGCTGAGGATCTTTTTCAGGCTTGAAAGCATCCATGTGCGAGCAGTGAAACAGATGCTGGGGGATGTTTACCTCCACCCTGATATATAAAAGGACAGATTTGGGCCGAGTTGTGTGGCGGCGCCGTGACTCCACGGATATAGTACGCCCGGAGGTTCACGTGAGGGTTTCAAAGCCGCTCGCTGGGCTGTTACCAGGACTTCCCCAAATAGCAACCGTGAGACGAGGAGTTTGTCTACCCTGCACCTTCCTGCAACTCCTTTTTTCATCATTTTCTGTAGAGCGCCGATGTAGCCTTAGATACAAGTAGGTCTCCTCCAGCCCCGAGCAAAGAGGGGGGGGGTTGTGATGAAGAGCGCAGCAGAGAGGACAAAAGAGGAAGTCTATTATCACCGCCGCTCCATTCACCACACCAGCAGGCCAGAAATAAATGTGACCTTTAGTCCGACCACGCGTTCACAGCGGGTGCCACAGACGGGCCATTAGGGACTTCAGTGGAACCAGACGCCCCCTCCGTCCTGGCAGGGAGACGTGAGCAAATTACAGCTCAAGTGTGACGATGTGCGCATGTGTGTGTGTGTGTGTGTGGGACATCGTATGCATGCAACTTTGTGATCATATGTTGAAGAGCCACCGTTCACAGAAGAAAAGACTGATGCTCACAGCGCGCATGTGCCGCCACCAGAACACAGACGCTCGCGCTCAAGAGTTCCAATAATAGGTGCGTTAGCAGAGAGCTGGGTCATGTAATCAGCGCCTTGCGAATCACAGACTCCATACTCGCCAATCAATGGGCTGCTTGGCCTCACATGCTGTCAAATCCAAAAGGAAATCACTAAAGCGAGAGCTCCCGCTGCACACTTCTTCTTCTCTCACGCCATTTTAACCCCACGAAGCTTCAAAAATCCAACCTGGGTGTGGGAATGGAAGTCAAGGCAATTTCCTGTAAATGATAGCTGTGCGAGCGGGTGGGTCTGTAGTCTCAAGAGCATGAAAGGGGCAAACACTGCCAGAAGATCTTCCTGCTGAGGCACTGAACGTTCACGGATTGCAAATAAATATTGCAACTCTTCCTCCAAGCGCGTGGCGGCTTCTGTCAATCAGCTGATTTTTGTTTTGTTCTTTTGAACTGCAGACTTAAATCAATAAAGTCTGCCAGTTTTAGACACAAATCATTTTTGGTAACATGGCCCCGTCGGTGCTCCATCTGAGGAAGCAGACTGTATTAATCTATACCCTTATGAAGATAAAAGTGGCGAGCATTAGCGAGAAACGCTGTTTATGCTGCAGGTAACAACAGTGAAAATGGCGTTCGACTTGAGCAAGGGGATAATCTACAATGAAATATCCTTGCAAAATCCTTGCATTATCAATCTGTCATTTTCAGCGCACTGCAGGTATTTTTCCTGCGAGTCAGATCCTCTTTTCTTCCTTTTCTATGATTTTCAGCATTTCCCAGAACTGAATGCAAATCCCTGGAGAATCACCGCTTTGAGTTAGGTGAGCGGGCAGTAGGGAGCAATGGGGGGGGGGGGGGGGGGGGGCAAGGCCGTTAAGGTCAAAATGTAAAAACTGCTGCAGGTATGCTGCATGCTGGTCTACTGAACCAAGCAGGCATGCGTGATGGTATCTCTGCCTCCGTCGGGTGGATTTCGCCCTGGATGATGAGACTGAGTTGGGAATAAAATGTTTTCTCTTGCTCTTGAGCTCAGAGACCCCGAAATGTGCGGTTACTGTGTTTCAACCTGGGTTTTTTTTTCCTAATCAAAACCTTCTTGTATACCACGTTTTCGCCCATCCATCTACCAGTTCTACCACGACGGCAGCCATTTTTAGATCTCCGCTTCTCTCACTCTCTGCCCCTTTGACCTCCTCTTATCAAGGGGTAATAGACTGGAGGATGGCGCCTACGAGCAGCTCCGCTCACCGTTCCTTCCCTGGCTCTCTGTCCCTTTTCCCCTAGCTTACAGACAAAAAAAAAAAAAAAAAAAAAAAAAAAAACAGCACCCGCCTGAGCGTCAAAGGGTTTTAAGCTCTGATTATCTATGGAGCTCCAAACCACACGGCCGGCAGGAGCAATGGCGGGTCAAGCTCAAAAATCTGACGTCACAGATCTGATTTAAAGTGAAGACATTCGCACAAAATTATTTTCTCTTTTGTATTTTCGCAAGCAAAATATGCTTGAAAAGGAGCAAAAGAGAGTCCATACATACAGACAGTAGATTGCATTCGTGTGCCCCTACACTGGACCAACAGTGCCACCTGCTGGATCATGTGACACACTGGAAATATCAGGGAAAAGCTATGAACAATTTCTTGGCACAGGACTTCACTCACAGCAGTTACATCACTAGATCTGCAAAGGAAAACAACGGCGTATGGAAACAATAATCAAGTTTGATACGATTCCCTGCAGGAAACAGACGAGGTGGAAATTTCCAAACAAAGACAGGATCACAAAGCGATTCATTACCATCACAAACCTCCTGGGTAAGGAACCCTTACACTTGCTGTTTTTGTTTGGAAATTTCAACACGTTCACGGTTTCACTGCAAGGGCTAAAGCTTGTGAAAAAAAATAAATAAATCAAACATTCAGCTGTTTTGATTCTGGCTCACATTCAGCGGGATGATTCATGCCACTGAGCAGGTTTGAAAAACACACAGAACTAGAAGAGCGACAGACAGACGGAAAAACACACACACACACTCACCGACTGTCATGGACTCCGGCAGACCAGATGTTGGCAGCACGCTGGAGAGTGGAGCAGACTGCGCTGGTGGACTGTACTCCATACTGGAGCAAATGAAGGGAAGAGAAGAGTACTCTGAATTATTCCATCTCCCACTTAGCACACATAGCCAAAGCTGCAGCACGACGTGCCTCTGAGCAGGCTCTCCCGTTCAGTCTGTAACTGATGAACATTTTGCCCCCCCCCCTCACCCCAAATATTACACATGGCAGTGCACAGTTCCTGAACGTAACAATGGCTTACTTGAACGTCAGCTGTAATCTGCTGCTCTCGCAGTTTTCCACCGATTCTGTCGAATCACCCTGAACAGGAAATGCAGCCCGGTCCTCCACGGAGCTCACTGAAACAAAATGCAAGTGAAAGTGACAGCTGCATTTCATTTGACGGCCACTCGATTCCTTCACTGGAGCTGTAAAGCAGCAGTGTGGAACAAAAAGCGCTCGTGAGGTTAAATAGCGGTGTGTCACAGAATAGATATATCAGGAAGTGGCTTCACTGCTCCCTGCATGGGTGGCGTTGTATCGTCTGTGGGGCTGCTTTAGTACCTGGCTGAGGGTCTGCAGGGTTCAGGGGGATCAGGATGTCTGAGCTGCTCTGGTCAGCCATGGCCTGCACGGGACTCCATGTGGACACACTGGACAGACTGCCCACCACCAGCCTGGCACAAGACAACGTCACTCTCAGTCAGTTTGGCTGTTACTTTAATCAAGCGAAATCAGACCATTTCAGCCCAGTTCTGCCCCACAGTTCACTTATAGATATTCAGGATGGGGAAGAAAAATAAAAAATAAAACTTTTTTTCAATGCTTTCTAAGCAGATTGCATGATATGCGCTTGCATTGCATATTCAGGGTGATCATAACGTCAGAAAGTGAAAGTCGTACGGAATCTAAACATGTGTTGACACGACTCAGTGAAGATGAAGCTTTCACTTCACTCACCTCATCTCATGAAATGTCTTTTGCCGTTTGTGGACTTGACCCATACTTTTAAAAAAATAAAAACTTTCGCCCATACAATTAGTGTAATGTGCTCTGAAACTTGCCAACTTTTCTCCTTGTTTTATATTCTTTGACATGACTTTCTGAGGAATGACCTAATTTGACTTTAAAATTAAAGCCAACATTAATGATCCGTGATGCCATTTCATTATGGAAATTGTTCCCTTGTTATCAGATGCAAGGCATTTCACAACTAAATCTAAAATTAGTCTGAAAGTAAAACATGGCTCCGTCTCGTAACTATAGCAGCACTTTTCAGGCTTTCATTTTGCAAGCTCCCTCTGCCTGAAAACAGTACAAACTTCTCTCAGAAGTCAGAGCAGCTTCTTTTCATGACATTTCTGTAACTTACTGATCAGTAGGGATCTTCTCCTCCTCCTCCTCCTCCTGGGTTTGTGTTCTGGGTTTGTACATCTCGTCCTCTTCCTCCTCTTCCTCATTGTCTATACTCTTACTGTCAGGCAAAGGAGGGGTAGCTATGGGACTTGTGCGGCAAGGGTGGGGGGACCCCACCCAGCTGACGATTCTCGGCTCCGCGAGGCCGTTCTGGGCGGGCAACTCGGAGAAGGTCGACTCCAAAGGGTCCACCCCTTCCTCCACGCTGCTCTGGGCTGGAGCAGTCCAGCTCTTCCTCATCGTGCTCCCCTTATGGGAGTCTTCCTCCCCCTCCTCCTCATCCTCAGCCCCTCCGTCCAAGTCGTCATCAAATGAAATGATGTTAGTGATCTTCTTCTTTCTCCGACGCTCTTTCCTCAGCCCCGAGTCTGAAGGGAGGAGGGTGGAAAAGGGCAGATCAAAAACATCAATCCCAGCCTTGATTTTAGAGAACCTAATCAATTCAACACCTTCTATATGTGGGGACTGGCTTCTTCCAAATATTAATTCAACAAAGCTAGACAAGTCACATCAGCACCTTAATCTTATTACACTTTTGATTCACCACCTGCCTGGAACCACAAAGAAAAATCAGGTCTCTCTACCCATTCTTCTGCACCAAAGAACCAACAAAGCAAGGCTGTCCTTTGTCTTTGGAATTGCTCCACAACAAATGACCAAATTATTCATGCATTTGGAGCATTTCCTGGATAGAAAAAAAAAAAAAAAAAAAAAAAAAAACACAACAGGGTAAAAACAGATCTTCCATCTTACCAACAGCTACACGGCTCTCAAAGATCGAAAAAAAGAAATCAATTCAAAGCTTATCAGGCGGCAGGTATGGGTCTCGGGGTATTATGTTATCGTTGAGAGACGAGAAAAATGTAATCAAAAAGATAAACTGCATGCTGAAAATTGTACCTGCTGCAGTCTCCAAGGAACGGTTTTCAAACAGATTAAAAAATAAACAAATATTCCGTCTCTGCCCTCTTAAGAGACAGGCTTGCCAGTGCGACCGCAAATCTTCTGCTCATGAATAATCCGAGTGGGTCATCCCACTTTGAAGAGCTGGCGCACCAGCTTTGAATTTAAATGACATTCATTCCGGCAGGAAAGTTTTGGAGTATTTAACCAATATACTTAACCAAACGGTTAAAATCTAAAAACTCAGTTAGTCCCATTGAGTAGAACATAAGGTGGGGAAAATGCTGTGGCTTTTTTTCTTTTTTTTTTTAAGGACGGAGCAGGGACAGCGAGTTGAGGTCAAACAGGGAGGCTGGTTTTTAGTGTTTTGCTGGTTCTGTCATGGTTTCCTGACACTCTAAACCCTTTCCACCACATTTTTCAGGAAACACTTCAATTGGTGATGATCCACATTTTGCAAAAAACTAAAATATGTAATCTAGCCAAGGCATAAAAGCCAAGAAATTAAATTATCATGCATCTACCAAATGCTTTAATCTATTTCATCAATGTTTGATACTCAGTGATGATTTTATGTTTTTATTAAACGCTTTGCTGCTGCTACGTGTGCTTAATGTATGCTGATCCTCAGAACTACTTATACTTGTATATTACCATTTCCTACCATCATTGTTGCTCTCTCTATTATGAACTAACTGTTTTAATATGTCGTTCTTAATAGTTGATGATTTTATTGTTTAACATTCCATGTTTTTTTTAGGGTGCCATTGTACAACTGGCCACCAGGACAACAGATGAAAACTAGCCTTTGGCTAACTCTGGCATGTTCCAGATGTACTGTTATTAATATGCATTGTCCTGTTAATAAAATTGAATTGAATCCTACCAGCAGAGGTGCTGCGTGGCAGGACGGGTAGCGGGTCAGAGGCTCCTTCTGCTCGGGGGGTGAAGCCGGGCACCACCGCTGTGGCGGTGCCGATTTCTCGCAGCAGGCTGCTAACTCCCTGAGTGGACTCCTTCCACAGGCTGCCGATGCCCTGCGTGGACTCCTTGAGGAGGTGGGACACCGAGGAGCCTCCTCGTGTTAGCCCACCGTTCAGGTCGCTGTTGTCGATGTTGATGGCAAACAGGATCGAATTCAAACCTGAGGAAGAGAGGTGAATACAATTCAGAACTGCTTTGGAACCTCAGCAAATGGTCTTGGTAAGCCTTTCTGGCACACACGGCGAAACTGAGATGGGCTTGATTGGGCTGAGATGACTCAGGCCAACTGCCTGCAGATGAAAGGAGAAAAAGCATCAGATCAGTGGGATATATTTCTATTATTCAAGAGATTGTGCATCCGAGTTAAGCTCATCAATACTTAAATAGTGAGAGCACAAAACGCGGCTTAAATCCTACCAGGATTAACAAGTAAATTGGAAAGTAGGGTAGGTTTCCTGCCTTTTATTTTATTTATTTAAAATCAGCTCTGTTTTCATGAGGCAACTTCAGCCAGATTGAAACTGGAACACAATACTTTAAGATTTCAAAAAATACAGTCTCAATTATGTTGTTTTGGATCTTCAACACTTATGGAGCTAAGGAAAAAGCTGGCTCTATTGCTCATGTATTTAACATAATTATGCTTACTGACCCTGAATTGGATTAAGCGGGTACATAACTTTTTTTTTTTTTTAAATTTAAAAAAGGGACGGACAGATGGACAGACGGACGGACGGACGGGCATATCATGGTGACTGCACATATCATTATCTTCTTCTATGTTCTTGCCAACAGTATTCTAAAAGTTGTCCACATTTGGTGATATTTCAGGTTAATCTTTTAATCAATTAAATTCATAATTTTCGTCAACCTACACACAATTCTTCACAATGTCAAAGCAAAACCGGACTTTCGGGGTGTTTGCCGCTGCATCAAAGGATGCGTTGTTACTGAAGGTGCTGGTTGGCGGTTTTGTTTGGTCTTGGGAATCCTCCAAAAGGGCTTGCCAAACCATTTCCTTCACAGTTTCTCCCATTCTACTTGGCGACAACATTCCCGTCTTTTTGCTTTGCCATTGTGGGGATTTGCTAAAGTTTTGGTAAAACAGTCTCACCTGCAGCCATGGTGGGGAGCATACTTGCTCTCTCCTCGTCGAGAATAAAAGCCCAGTCTTCATAGTAAGTTCTAGACGGGGAGAGAGAGGTTGCAAAGTATTTCTTAGCCGAGCTTAACTGTAAAGGTTAAAAGAGCACCTCTGCCGGCGCAGACTAAAACGCAACAAAAAAAAATTAAAGAGGCGAGAATAAATCCCGCATTAACGGCACTAACCCCAGATGTGGCCGGTCAGCCAGCAGCGTGTGCAGGTAGCGCTCCAGCGAGTGCTCGTTGAGGGCGCAGCGCAGCCAGGCCCGACCCCGGCCGAGCTCCGAGGAGATTTGGCGCAGGGAGTAGAAGCGCTGCAGCTCGTGGCGGTTCAGATGCTCCTTCACATAGAACCAAAAAGTCAACTCTGTCGAGGAGAAATGAGAGAGAGAGAGAGAGAGAGAGAGAGACGGAGAGGAAAAAAAGAAAGGGCCCAAAGAAGGAGAAACAGAGATAATTAGCTTTGTCTCACTTATTGAAAACAACTGCTCTTAGGTTACATAAACAGGTTTAAAAGGTTTGAAGTAGATGCAGCAGGAACTCTGCACATCTCCCCTCCCACATTAACAAATATCTACACCTCCTATCAGCTCTCCATATTTAGCTTCCACCTCACAGTTTTTACCCTTTTTCAATACAGCAACTGAAAGACGAAAGGAAATTAAGCATCCTTCCTGCCTTTAATGGAAAGTTTTCCCGAGTCGTGGCGATCAGGAGGAGGCGTCGTGCTCCTCGTTTACATACAATTACAGGGCGACTTCTTAATGGTGCGTTAAAAATATAGCTGCTATTTCTGGCTCTGTCAGAAGGCTTGGCATCATTAGGGAGCCGCAAATCCACGAGTTCAGCCACAATCCTTTCTTCTAATTGACTGTGAAACACAAGAGAACGGCAGATACGCCAGTGGTAAAAGTCACGCATTGCTCCTCCATTTGGTCTTAACAGCCGTGACGGTCTTAAATATGACACAGTTGAAACTGTTCAGTTTAATGCGCAGCTAATGTCCCTCAACAAGCATACAGAGCCTTGCGTGTTCTCTCGGCTGCAACTGCAGCCGCGTGACAAAGAAAAGGAACACTCTTTCCACTCTAAGGTTTAACGTATCAGGACAATAAAAATAAATTTAAAAAAATCATGTAGCTCTTATCAGGTCGTATAGTTATGCATATGCAACCTCAAACGAACACCGGCACATGGCATGTTACACTGCGTCATTATTCATCCAACAACAACTAAGCCCAAATGCAGAAGCGGTGTGGAGAAAACTAAGTACACCCCATAATTCTGGAGCTTGTACAATCACTTTTACGTTTGCTGGCATTTGTCCATTTAGAGCTCTCTTAAGGTCCCACCGCATCATTTCAATCAGGTTCAAGTCTGGACTTTGATCCTTTTCTTTTTTATGCTTTCGGTTGGAACTTAAAGCCGATGTTTGGATCTTCGTTTCGTTGCACGACTCGGTTTTAGTTTAACACAATTTAGAGGCCTCTCATTTGACTACAGGATTTGGTATACGGAGCAATTAATGGTCAACTCAGACAAGCAGCACATGTTCAGACTTTTTTCCCCCCATTGTTCCGAAATATCCCAGATCTATCATTTCATGTTCCCGTTGTCCCGGCACCCCGTGGGCCGTTCGGGATCCCGAGGATCTTGACCAGCATTTGAAGAATAAACTTTTACTTGGTTTAACAAACACCTCACTATCAAGCAGCTTCTGCCCAAAACTAACAGATATTCCTAAACCTCTTTCTGTTTCTGACAGTTTAAGGTGGACATACACAAGTCAGCAAAAAGGCATCAGTGGTGGCAAAAACAGCTAAGACAAGAGAAAAGCTGCTTTTTTTTTTTTTCCCCCCACAGTCCACAACTGCTGTAGTTACTGTTTGCACCATTAAAGCCAAAGAGTCCTTTAATCACACCAACAACAGAACCACAAGCTTCAGCTTGTATAAAAAGTGATCCTGTCATGGTCGGTATCTTTAGTAAAGCCACAGCAGAGAAAGTGAAACAAGGAAGAAGATGTTTTGAAAGCGGATCGTCCAATAGGTAAGATGTGCACGTGTGTGCGCCCGTGTGTGCACGCACGCACGCACACACACACACATTTGCATCAAACCCTCCACAGCCTCCAAATTAACAAGTCAGTCTATCAATCTACCCAGCAGCGAGTTAACGGTCACAGGCTGAAGTTAAGTCCTCCTCTAATTTATTTTTTTTATAACTACAGAGCACAGATTAAACCCGTTTGCACCTGCTTCCGCCTTGCTGCTGAAGCCTGCGGCATGCTTGAGGGCAGCAGCAGTGAGGGCCAGACCTCTGCTCTTCCTCAGGCCGTGCTGCAGCACCGCTTCAAACTGGGCACACAAGCAGATCACCCTGCAGGGACAAAGAGGGGTTACTGGGCCTAGAAGTTGTTGTTTTTTTTCCAATCATTAAGGTAAATGTGAACAGAACTTGCACGGGACTCAGCAAGAAGCAGCTTTATAACAAAAGTAATAAACAATCTACCCTTTGCTTAGGTTTTCTTTTTGAAATATGAATTCATGTTGCACAGTATCGTCACTTTAAAGGTCACCACAAGCTCCTTCAGAAACCTACGATGCAGAAGTGATAACGGATGTCACTGCTAAAAGGTCAAAATGAGGTCTGAGCAGCACAGGGTATGAAATATTTATCAAATAATGCTCTTTGCAGATTCTGATGAAACAAGGCTGATACAAATGTTTTCATACATTTCCCCATCATCCTTCTTGGCACAGCATTAGCGTTGTAAACAGAGCACTTATCACTGCTTAGATATGATGGAATTTCCCTTTTTTTTTTTTTTTTTTTTAAATAAAAGTTTTTCAGCTGTAAGGAAAGGGAACCTTTAAAACGTAAAACAACCGCATCACGAAGCTAAAGAAACTGTATCGTCGAGTGACTTGGAAATGCCCGCCTGAACCAAAACAACCTCTTTCGTGCCAGATAAGCACACAGATACAGCCAAAGAATTTCTGATTAGCTTGTTTTACCTGCTGTCTGAGTCTGTGGCAATCTCCTTCCTTCCTCCAAAGCGGATTTGACACTGGGGAGATATGAGAGGAATGATGATAGTTGCAGATGACGGTTTGCCTGCCAGATTCGAAAAGCTTCCCTGCACACATTTCTAACATTTCCAGGCTCATTTTACTGAGGTATCCATGGTACAGACAAGGGAGGGTTTCGGACAACACAACGCAACTGGTTTCACCTGGCTTGTGGCTGAAGTTTTAGACTCCCGACTATGGCCAGATAAAATGCACTGAAATCAAACCAAAGGCCTTGAAGTGACAGAAATAATTATAGGGGTATGGGTCTGGTTACACTTAACTAGCCTTAAACTCACTCAGAGCTTCCTGTTTGCAGCTTATCAATGCAACACAATGCAGCACATAATGTCTAGCTGCAGAGTCCCATTTCAGAGGTCTGTAAAAGCCCACTCAGTGTTTATGGGAATTTTTTTTTTTTTTTTTCTTAAGGAAACTTTTGGCTTTGGTCTTTGGAGGGGGTGTTAACAAAATGGTCCAAGCTGCTTAACTAATGTCAGTTTCATTATGCAGAACCAGCTGAAACCCCGAGCACGCAGCTTTCGCTTAGTGGTGAAAACATGCTCACGGAAAACTCTTCATCTTCACATGTATTCACCCAACATGTTTATACCAAATTCCCTAGAGGATCCACTCACAAAGAGAGCAGAGAGCAGTGCTCAGTTTTACTTCCTCTGGTCTGCATTAGTTTAGGGGAACCAAAAGATGTTTGGGCACCACAAACTCTGGCCAGAACTTAAAAATAATGAAGTGTTCTTGTTCCAGAGAAAGACATCTGTCTAAACACTTCCAACCACATGCGTGTCAAAATATCTAAATTATTTGCGGCTATGTTTTTTTTTGTTTTTTTCGCGATGAACCCGGCTGCCTGAAAAACCAAAAACCCGCAAAATGGGCCGAAAGACAGGTGACATTTTGGACTGACAGGAACTGACGCAATCTTCCTCTTTAGCCTCGTTTCCACTATGCAGTCCGGTATGGGGCGGTATGGGGCGGTATGGGGCGGTTCGGAACGGCACGGTACGAGTCGGGGTCAGCTTGCGTTCCCACTGTACAAAGGGGACCCTCAGGGGTGGGCGGAGTGCGTGCCAAAGCGTAAATAGCAAATAACAGCAAATAACATCCATAATTTCGAACCCCCTCCAAGCTTCTTCAGCTTAATGCGACACTGGCTCGCGGTCCGGTTGAAACCACTCTGCCATTTTTGCGGCAATCAGCTGGAAAACTTTTTCGTTTGGCACAGCGCCATCGAGCTCCCGCTGCACAGCCTCCTCACCAACAACGGAGAGCAGAGCCTGGAACCGGTCCTGTGTGCTCGGTACCCCAAGCAGAAGGGTTACAGACATGGTAACTGGTACCACGGGACCGGTACGCTTTTGTGGTAATGGAAACACTGAAATAAGCGAACCGTTCTGAACCGACCCGTACTGGACTGCATAGTGGAAACGGGGCTTTTGAGAAGGCACAGATAACAAGTAACTCACCTGTTTGACAGCATCCAACAGCCTCTCCAAGAGGTGCTGTCTCTTTGTATCGTTCTGTTGAGTGCCTGCAGAGGGGAACACAATGCCTACTGATGAGGGACCGGGCAAATGAATATTCACACTCAATTTTCCCCATCATGGCTTTTTACGCCATCAATTATTCATGACCAAGACAAGAGGGAGGAAATCAACTGGTTAATGGGTACAGGCAACGAGCATGGAAATCGACTTTGACTTGAATTAATAGATGTGTGAGAAATGCTGTCCTCCAGGTACTACATGAACCGCTTGGGTAACCCTTCACAACATTAAAAAACAACATTTAAAAGTATGCAGTGCTGCCAGCTCAACAGATGGCTGCAAAGCGGACAGAACTCTCCACCACAGACTTGTAGAAGAAATGAAGGACTGTCTTCCTCAAGCACAGCCTGCTCTGTCCCTTCCTGTAGACAGCCTCAGTGTTGCATTTCCAGTTTTTGTTTCTGTTGTCCAGGTAAACACCAAGTGTCTGTAGTCCTCTACCACCTCCACCAGGATAGAAATAGCCTTGGGCTTATTCACAAAATTCACAAGCATCGTCTTTGTCTTGTTTACACTCAAAGTGAGGTGAGTGTTCCCACACCATGACACCAAGTGGTTGACGACCTCCCTACAATCAGCCTCTTGTCTATCCCTCAGTGGGGTTACATGGCACTGAAAGGATTGGATAATTGGCTAAATTACAATAAGAATGAGTTGAGCAAGGGTAATTATCCTTGGATATATGGCGGTGAATGAATCGAATCAAACTCAGGCATTCGAGAAAATGGCAAATGAAGAGCAAGATGAAGCTACGTCCTTCTACATTTCGTTTGTGATGAGCTGCTTATTGCACAAACGCGATGCACAACGGCGCATTCTGCATCGCGTTGTTTGTTTCTTTCTGACGGCGACAACAATTGTAATATCATCTCTTCCGACTTGCTGTTCACAACCGCGGGAAAAAATCTCGAGCATGCGCAGAACGCAAAGTCTGATTCACCACGTGCTTCACCCGTCTGCAAACACGTTTAATTTGACTTTCAACCGAGTTATCTCGGGGTCTTAATCCGATCGAGAGTAATCCGATCCAATTTCTTGTCACATTAAGGTGTCTATATGCACTTAATAACTCAATCTTATTGTAATTTAGCCAATTATCCGATCCTTTCAGTGCCATGTAACCCCACTGACTGATCCACTCAACAACTCCAGAGTCATCCGAGTATTTCTGGAGCTGATGGGACCCCGAGTTGTACTGGAAGTCTGAGGTGTAAAGAGCGAAGAGTCCCCTGGGGTTCTCTTGTGCTGCCGAGCCTCCGGTCTCACAAATGGTGATCTACAACCCTTTTGGTTGTGAAGGCATCCACCTGTATTTTCTGGCGCTTCTCACATAGCAGTACAGGCTGAATTAAAAGCACTTGAAAAAAAATCAAAGAACATGATCAACATGGTACAGTAGATAAGAACATCTTTATTTTATTTTTTTCTCTCCTGACTAAGACTGAGGTTGAGGAGGTGCTGTAAAATCCAACATAAATGTCCAACTAAATAAAAGTAGGAAGTTTTCCAGACTCTTGTCAGAGTGGAGCTAAGCAGCATGTGGTTTTCTGGTGGTAATGGACTGACAACGTTTACATATGGAGCATTCGTGCAGGTATAACCTCTTAGTACCAAAGAAAGTGCGTTTAAACTTGTATTTTCTCTAAAGGAAAAGCTTTAAATTCATTAATTCACTCAGAGTTTGGAGCCAGAAAAGCAGCTTACCGGAAGTAGCTGCAGGTGCACCAACCTCCCGTTATAAACTGTTGGTAAGTTGCGGAAGCATGACATCTCATCATAGTATGGTTGAGTGTCACACGTAAATGCCGGCAAACTGAAAAACTCACCGTTCATTCTGACCGCCAAACTCCACTGCTAGACTGCTCACCACCGATAAGATTCATCGCTTTCTGTAGCTTTTTATCGCAGAGAGCAGAAGGCTAGCGATGCGCCGGGCCCCTGCTGCCTCTGTGGCCGAGCTGGTCCCACCCAACCGCGGCGTGAGGACCGATGCTCACTCGGTGAACAGCGAGGCCTGCCGGGGAGCCGCTGGGGCTTCCACAGTCTGACATGAAGGAGTTGTACACGGTCCAATTAAGAGTCAAACTCCACACGAGCACAAATCTAAGAGTAATTTGAGAGGATTTACATCACCTGTGTACAACGCGGTGAGCCGTCAGGCAAAGAAACGAAACGTTAGCGGTTTCTACTGTTTGGAGCGTGTGACACTGCGAAAAAGAGAAACCGAGCACAGACATAGCAGTAACAAGGTCACATGACACAACATAGAACAGTCATATGACAACGAAGCGCCACTGGGAATTGTAGTCTTGAAGACTTCTATTACAACCTGAACATCCAGCATGTTTTATTTGGTCTGACACAAAATGAGGTAAAAAATCCAGGAAAATGTTATATTATCAACCTTCTTTTAATGTTTGCTAAATTTCATATTCATTGTACTAAATTTACACATCAGCATCCAAACCTTATTGTATTTAAAGCACTCTTTTCATCCTATTTAGGATCTTTGGAAAATTGTATAAATTCTAAAGCCAGCAAAACAAGAAGATTATGTGAAGAATATAATTTAATTTAAATCATATACCTCAAGCTCTTTTATTTTACTTATTTTTATTTTCTTTCACTCATTTTGTTTATGGATCTCTAATTTAAAATGGAGAAATATTTTTATTTTTGTAACTACCTTTTGTCCTATTGTGATGTAATATTTTCCTGTTTATATGTTATGTTCAATTATGCAAGAAAAAAAAATTGTAGTCTTGAAAAAAATGCTAAGGAAAGCCAAATGATAGACACAACAACGACTACAAAGCTTTAAATGTCTTATTTTTTGTTGTATTGGTGAATGTTGCTCCAAAATTAGCTAAAAACAGTCACCTTCTTTGTATTTGTAAAATGATAAAAACAAAATTATAATAAAACACAGACATATGTGGGATTTTCCCCTCCTTCCACAGCGATTTGCTGGTGCTGTTTAAATTTAAAGGCAATACACCTGTTTGTCATCAGTCAAAGCTTTCCAGGACATGTCGCGACAGTTGAATTGAAATAAGGCCAAAAACGTGATGTGAAAACCGGTCACCAAATGTCAAATAAGTAGGCGACACGCTAAACAAACCGGAGACCAAAATGGCCTTTTCATTCGCTACATTTTTTGGGTGAAATGTAAAGTGAAAGCAATGCATGTTAATTTGTTATATAATGCTGCCCCTGATGTTTGGAATGGTTGAATGTGCATCATTGTCCACAAAAGGCCCAAAATTCCCACCCGCCAACGCCTTCACTTACAACAGGAGTTTAACCAGTGGCCTCAGCATTTCATCATGTTTTATCATCAGTGCTAAATATTGTTATTCATTCCAAATGAGTCGTTCAAGGAGTGCTCGCTATCAAGTCATTGTGTTTTAATAGTTAAATGTAAATGTACTTTATTTATGCAGCCCTTTACAGACAATCATTACGGTGTACCAAAGTGCTTTACAACAGGTAATAAACAAAGAGAAGAATAAGTAAAAACAAATAAAAACAATAAAAGAACAGTGAAAGCAATAAAATACAACAAAATCGAATAACATAAAATCAGATAAAAGTGTCATCATACTACTGGCTATTAAAAGCAATCCTAAATAAGTAGGTTTTTAGCCTAGATTTGAAGAGGCCCGGGTCAGAGATAAGATGCAGCTCTTATTCCAGAGCCTGGGGGCAGCGACGGAAAAGGCTCGGTCACCCCAGGGTTTGTATTTTGACCTGTTGACCTCAGAGCTCTACCAGGACTGCGGACTGTTAAAAGCTCAGGTAAATATGACGTTAAGTTAAGTACAGTAATGCTACTAATGAACTGTTTAAAGCTGGACTTTTCTGCCATTCACATTCCTTTTTATTTGCCTAAATATATCTGCACTATGCTCATATTGTTCAAGCAGCACATTGGCCAGCTCCCTACTTTCCAGCTGTAATAGTGAGGTCACCCTGATGTCTTTGTGGTCCTTGCTACGCTTGCTGTAGCAGGAGCTACGACAAAGGTTGTGTCGGGGACTTTGGCAGTTGTTTGCATCTCTGTCATTAAAAGGTTTATCAAGGCATTAAAAATGCGACTGTGTAACCGGGCACAGTCACAAAACTTATCAGGGGTTCGCTGTGGAAAAGAAACCACAATAAAGCGAGACTGGAAATCCAACACTTGGCTTTTTTTGCGAGTGTGTTGGAGCCTAGATCTCATGAGGAAGTGTTCTCACACTGTCGAGGCTTGTCAAGGAGAAGTGCTAGAGAAATGAAAAACGGTGTTATTTATGCAGTCTGCGACACAGTGCCAATGGAGTGCTTACCGAGGTTACAACAGCGCATGATTCAAAACAAGAAGATAAGGCTGGAGCCAAGAAGCCAGCTGAAACAGGCAAGATCGGAAATATTGTCCGATCCGGACCTCAACATGAACGATAAGGGTGAACAAATGTTGGGGAGGGGTGTCTTTGTCCAATTTCCATTACATATACAGGCTGTGATTTTTTTTTGTATTATTCATAAATAAAAGATTACACATATTGAGGGTGCGTGCCCCTCAGCAGACATAGGAAGTGAAGTCATGAGAAATCTGAGAAGGGTCCAGGCACCATGATGCATCCACGGTGAATCCAATGCCACTCATCATCATTCACAGAGCCCAACAATGCTATTTACTATGCCACTATTCTTAAGTTAATTTGGAACATATGGAAAGAAAAATCAATAGTATAGATGTAACAAGGGTTAAATTGGCTTGTGTATAATTCCGCAAAATTATTGTTTTTAATAGTTTTTATGACATTTATAAGACTAGTCAGGTGGAACTTTTGTTTTCTTTTTCGGTTTCTGTACATTCTTTTATGGGGGAGCAACATCTGTGACAAAATACGGTCCCGGGTAAACTCTTCCTCTTTTTTCTGATGTTCGGTGAGGAAAGGTGAGCCTACATTTTGTCATTTATATTTGGCATTTTATTTTGTCAGGTATGCTCCATGTTTTACTTTTTTGTGCTAATGTTTGCGTCATTGTAATTGCTCGCTCTTTTTTCTGATGTTATATAAGTCATCAACAGCCAGCCAGCATGCGCATTAATTACTGAAAAAGCCAAAACATGCTTCAATTATCTGAGTTTATTAGATCTATCTCCCATCTTCTTTTGCATTCTTTTTTAGTTATTAGTTGGTTTATTTCAACTTTAATCGATCTGTGTTGCGGTTGCTGCTACATTCACAGACATGTTTAGGTTATTATTATTTGTCTTTGATGTGTTTTCTTCATGCTGACAAATCTGCACATTCCAGATTTTACGCTGGAAACAATTCTCTGTACTCCCACATGTGTGAGTTTTTCGGGACACACGCCAGGCAAGATTTATGGCATCAAAGCTTTTCAAGTTCAACATGTACAGCTTCCGTGGGTTTGTTGAGAAGCTTTAAGTTGCACGGCACTGAAAAGTCGTGCAGCAGACATTTTGTACAGCTGGAAATGAGAAATACTTGCACATGAGCAATTTCTGGATTTATGAATGAAGGACGAGGCGATGATGGCATTTAAACTTTCTCACCTTCGCTTTAGGCCCATTTATTAACAGAGTATTTACAGATCTTCTCGACAGAAGAAGACATCTCGACATCTTTTAGCTGACAACACACCGTTTTCAGATCTCATAAATGATAAAGGCGAATATTCCTCGGTGCTGAAGGAAAAAAGTACATCAAACAAACATTTCAGCCGCGCCGCTGCAGGTCAGAACCGTTTGATGTTGAAGAGGAAATTCGGATGGTTAAACTCATCCAGAGTCTCAGGACGTTTTAAAGTCATTCTGCACCATCTCTGTTGGTCCTGGGGTGTGGCTGAGACTCCCCAGAAGGTGTTGCTTTTTTTTTTTTTGTGTGATTTCAAGTCCTTTGGAACTGGCGTTTAGGCTCGTCGTCCTGCATCACAGCCACGAGCGCATACTGAGACTGAAAATAAAAGCAGCTACGACTGTGCTCGTTCCAGATCACCCCGATAAAGAAAAGGTCTTAGTTGCATCGTACCCCTCATCTTTCTATTTACAGTCACAACTTTCTCCTTCAAAAACTGGTGAGAAAGCTGTGGATAGAGTGGCCAGCGAAAACATTACTATTGTGGGCAAAGTTTAGGTCTTATCAGCACCATACAAGCATGTGAATCTTATCTGGACAAGACTTCGATGTTGTCTAATCATTACCAGAACAGAGCAAACACTACATCCCTCAAGTCTGAGGCCTCTTGGCGTCGTTTGCGGTCTGTTCTGTATTCATTTATATCGACAATGCCTCTCTTTGAAGTTCTTTCGATAAGGAGGCATTGTTGCTGTCATTTATAGTGGCGAGTGACACTTCTGTAAAGGCGCTTGAAGGTCTGTTGTCACCTGCAGGGCTCTCTCCGGCGGGTTGGCCTTTCCTCCTGAAAGAGTTCCTGATCCCGTTGGAGAGGCGGTCAGACACCCGCCTCACAACCTGCCTGAGCCCGCGTTTCTTCAGCTTGATCAAGCCCACGTCATCCTCCAGTTCCTCCGTTGGCACATCAATGTTGCCCGAGTACCAGAACACCCACCAGATCAGGCTGAGGAAGATGATGATGGCACCGCCGTAGATCAACAAATCGTGGATAACAAGCCCTCCGAACACCCCCACCATTATGATCAAGACACCGAGTATGTCGTGGGCCACTGCGAACCAGAACGAGCACTTGCAGCGGCCAACTCCTCCGTACCACCTCTCTATGACTGGCTCCATCTGTACAGATGTTGACATGATGGCACTGGAGATCCTCTGAACCAGAACCACGAGCAGTCCCAAAGCGACAGGTGCAGCAGCACAGTCAAGTGGACACCTCACATGAAGCAACCTGCTGTCACGCAGATCAAAGTACAACCCACACAAGCCGTTATCAGCATGAGCCACACCAGCATGGCTGCATTGGATGTTTCAGTTGCTTCATCACAGACAAAAATAAACACCTCCCTCTTACACTTTACAGTCATTTCCCATTTTCTGCTCAAGCCTCCCGAGGGAATCGTTTCCGCCTGTGCTTGTCTTTAAGAATGGGGATCCACACCAGCCCCACCACCACGAACATCAGCCCTATAGACAGGCAGGCCGAGGCCACAGAGCGGGACGCGTCGGTCACCCCCAAGGACTGGAGCAGGAAGAGAAGCGCGCCTGCAGCAGACATCAGAGATCCCAGCACCATTGCAATGATGGGTTTGTGGAGGTAGGCCCAGCCTGGGGACAGTGCAGCCGCAGACTGAGGGTCTGGACACGGGCCGCGACTCCCATCTGGCAGCCAAGTTTCGCCAATTGTCTCCATAGTTGAAACGGTGCCCGTTAACTCTTTATTTCCACCTTCTGAGATACTTTACAAATAATAGAAACACCGGATATTAACAGCCCTCCAAAAATTGCACTGCGAGTCAGTCTCCACTCGCCCCAGTTGTTCCAGCAGCCTGTGGGGAATGGATTGCGAACGCAGCCGCCTCCCGACAGGTCACATGAAGGAGCTGCATCACCTGTATGATGAAAAAGTAAGTGTGTGCACGATGCATCCCTTATGCTCCTGCCCAGTAACCCGGGACCACACTGTAATTCCAGACGGCCCACTGCACCCACACAGCAGAGGGAGGGCTTGGATGAACAGACAGACCCGACCCACCTGTTGACAACAAAAACCTTCATACTCGGCTCACGTTGTTAGAACCCCCCTCTGCCAAAAAGATAATTAAATGAGTGAAATACTGTTTACTGAAATGAAGACGACCACATATGAAAAAAAAAAAATTTAAAAAGGGAGATTATGGTTTGTGCTTGGCGTCCTCAGACAGAAACATTATGAAGATCCAAAGTCTCGTGTACTGGATACACTTGTGTCCACTTAGCATTATTACATGCAGGTAGCAGCTGCACGAGCTACAGGCTAATCCCATTAACAATAGAGCCGCCACCTGATACAGCTGGCAGCTATGCAAGCACGGGCCCGATGGCTGCATTCGCTCAGTGTAAACGGTGTTCAAGGCTAACAAATGTCAGAGCACAAAGACGTTGTCCGGCAGTTCATATTTAATGGCTGTAAGATTGGTCAATGCCATTCCAGTTTTAAAAATAAAAATCAATTTATCTAGCAAATAGGTCACAAGTCTTTTTATGGAACATTTTATTTCCAAACACTCCAAAATCATGTTTAAATCTTCCCCCATATAATTGTATTTTACTGCCACCTGAGAAAGTTGCAGGTTGAAATTCTGAAATGGAATGTTGGACCGCATAACGGCCAACGAAACGCAGATTTAGAGCTTCGGGCTGCGGAATTAGTTGGGCAAAATTATTCGTCGTGAATGAAACGGCCTTTCTGGGAAGAGCGTCAGGCTTCAAGAGTTGGTTCCGTCGTTTTATCAAACTCCCGAAAAGTTAATCCCAAATGGATGCGATTTCTGCTTTTAAGGTCGCGCGCTCGTCACAAAAGAAAAAGGCCTGAAGAGTAGACATGTTGGAAAGTGTAGAAAAATGTTTTTTGCCGAGTCCTCAACTCAAGCATATACATCAGCACAACAAGCACGAATACCTTTAAAACCTCCTGCTGTGGAACACAATTTGCCAGGATCGACACTCCCTGACCACAAATCTTTTTCAAAGCTGACACCGTCATCCAATTTGAACTTCAGAACAGTACTTAAAGGCTGTATTCTCTCATCTCGACCAGCTTCAGGGTGCCGACTCTGCATGATGGCTCCGTTTCGAGGCTTGCCGATACACCAATTAAACAGACATTCTAAACAATATTTCCACTTCTGCCGTGACATGTAGATCAACTCTTGAGAACAAGGAGAACTGTTACAAAGCATTCAGATGACACAGCACAACCAATGAGATCATTTCAGATAAGGTTTTATAATAACGACTGTGATGAAAGAAAAAGAGAAAAAAAAGAAAGAGGACAAAAAAAAACAGCCCATTCCACGAACGAGCTGCTCCCGGTGAACTGAGTCAAATGTTCATGTTGAGACGAGTTCCAATGAAGATCATTTCACTTTAGTTCCTTTTCTTTTCATCGTCTTTGAAGCCTTGTTGGTGAGTTTGCTCTGAGCTTTTGTTCCTTTCTTCACCACAGCAGGTTTGGGTGCCTTCTGCAGCTGCTTCTTTTTGGATGGTTTCTACAACAGAGAGAAAAATGGGCACCGTCGGTCCGATCATTACAAATCATCCAAAAAACACCTAAATTGTTCCACATGGTTAGCTGAAACTAAGCTAAGTAGTGAGAGCTCTTAAATTGTAGCAGCTGTGAATAATACTGACCTCCAGTTTAGGCTTTTTGCTAGGCATTTCTATGGGAACCAGCTGTGGGATTTCTTCCTCCTCTCCCTCCTTCGCCTTCTTCTTCAGCCCTTTCTTCCCATTTGCTGTGGTATTTGGTGACTTTTTGTTCTGCGCCTTGCTCTTCTTGGCCTGCTTTTTAGTTGGCGCTTCCTGAAAGTCACAAGCATGCAAACCGTTTGGTTCCCTCGCCCGCATTAAGAAATGGTTTGATGAACGAGGCCATTAGTTGAGCGGTCTCACCTTGTCTTTGGCAGTGTCCAACACACTGAGGTGGCTCAGGGCTGAGGTGTAGATGGGCAGGGCCACCGATGTCTGGCTCTTTAAATGGATCAGCTTCATCACTGGACCTTTCTGTGAGCAAATCAGAGAGGCGCCAATCAGTTTAAGGATGGAGCACGCCCACTTTGGCTGAGCTGAAGCAAAGAAATCTGCACGTTGTGGCTCCCTTTAATTCATTTTCTTAAAACTTATTAACATCAGCCTGATTAGCGACACATCACCTTTGGAAACACGGAAATGAACCCTTGTGCGGTCTTAACATTGTGTTTACTCCCCTTGTCCTATGGGTAAAAAATGACCCGCCCTACCAAAGCCCCAAAATAAAGTAAACTTAATTGAATTTTAAATCCAAAATCTATTTTGTATGATGAAACCACCTGTTATTTATCTATTCAACTCAATACATTTTTTATCATGTATTTTTTTGTTACACAATACTAAAAGACAATCACCAGTTTTCAGGATTACACTTTTTTTTTAGCCACAAACCAACTGTCAGTTGGACCAACGGTTTTCTTGTTTTCTAAGTTTTCTTTAACATAATAAAGGTTTATTATTGGATTATATAAATGTGAAGTAACTACTTCTGAATTAATTATATTGAAAGGGAAAAAAACTGAACTTTTTTCTGGTGTTTAAATGTTTTTATAATTCACGGGTCAAAAATGACCCATAAGACAATCTTTGTACCCTAGTGGTGTACAGCCCACATGGAAACATAAACAAAAATAAAGTATGACTTTTTCTAATGATGGGGTCCCTTTAGGAAAAGTCATAACATTTCAAGTTGGAAAAAGATAGTTTAAGGTATTTTTTCTACAGGTAAACATGGTAGTGGGTCACTTTTGACCCGCAAGACAACAGGATGGTTAAGAAAGAAAGAAATAAAACCTGCACTCTAGATGAAGATAACTAATTTGTTATCTCTTCCATCTGTGTGTCTCTCATAGATCCTGTTTTAGTTTGGGTTTGAAACTCCCAAACAGTAACGCTTGTGGTTACTGTAAAGACTTTGTACGAGTAAATAAACGGCGCCTGTCTGCATATATGGTGGCTGCCCCCCAGAATGCGCCACGATCCTCGCCAATACTCTGTTTCTTAAAAAATATTCCAAAGTTTGGGGTGAATAAGCACGTGTCTACCAAGCAGCTGGGACAGAAAACAGCTGTTTGTCTGCTCTGACTGGGAGCGACAAAGTAAAAATACACTTTTTTTTAGATGCACAGAAAAAAAAAAAGAGAAGCAGCAACACTTGAAAAACAGGATAAAGATGGCACGACAAAAAAGTATTTTTTGAACTGCTAAAAAAACCCAAACAAACAAAAAAAACCAGACCATTCTCATCGCTGGCCTCACCATTCGTAGTTTGGCCACCACAGTTTGGACTGCAGCCTCGATGTTTTCCGTCACCTCGTCTGCGGTCATCCCGGCGTGGGCGACACGAGCCATACTGCAACACAGTTAGTGGGTTAAACTCACCGAGGCAGCATCAGTCCAACGGGTTAAAAAAAAAAAAAACTAAACAACGAGGAATCTATTCATCTCGTGAGAACCTGACGAAATGCATATCGTGTATCAAAGTTGTAGAGACAGGCTCCACAGGGAGAGGAGGTCCATCTGGATTTACTTTGAGTCTCTCTGGCACCTACGATACCCACGTCAAACGAGAGGAATTGACGGGGGTTGTACTGAGGTGCTATTGATTCTCCGAGGAAAAAAAAAAAACTTTAACTCAAACATTCTACACAATGTAGTTTCTTATTTTGTTTTCCTCCCAACATTTGAGGGAGGGCAAAAAAAAATTATTAAATTAAAAAAAAAAAAATCATCTTCTGTAGCCGAAAAGCACAGAACGTAAGTGGATTCTGGTTTGAGTGTAAACGGTGGGGTAAGTCTCACCAGCAGCAGCCTTTGTTGGTAACCTTCAGGATGGTGCCCTGGATGGCTCTCTCAATGTCTCTGGCCAGATTTTTACTCTTCAAGTTCACAGACAGCGGCTCTCTGGCAAAGACAGGAAACGGGGTGACATTACGGAGAGAAATTCGTCTCATATCAGCGTCAGGCACCATTACAAAAATCTTAACTCCGCCGTCCTTCCATAATTGGATTCTGCCCTGATCGACTTCATCTTTTTCGGACATTAAAGCAGACTCTCTGATTGAATAAAGAGTAATAAGTTGCATTCAGACCCAGCTCCTTGCATTTTCCCCTCATATAGAATGCACTTTGAGCAGTGGTCGGGCTGGTTCTTACTTCTTTCTCTCATAGAAGTGTTTTCCGAGGTGGGACGGCAACAGGCGGCGGACGCGGTCGTCGGAGAGGAACAGGTCGAAGTTCCCCAGAAGCCGACGCTTGGCTTCGAATGGCTTGTACTCCGTCTTCAGTACTTTGTATGGTATAATCTGCAAATTTAAAACAAAGTCTAATGTAGAACTAAACATCTAATCAAAGGTTTCTACAAGTTAGAATACACAAATCAATGGGGCTCCTAATCAAACATTGCTGTAATAATTGCACTTAATTATTATTTGACTGCAATGAATTTGCTCAAAGCAGCTCTTCATACAAACATAAACGAAGTGACTATAAATACTCAGAAATACTTTGTACGGTACCTCAGATATGTTTTTGACGCCCCTCTCCTCCAGCAGCTTCTTGTAAAACCGCTCGGTTTGCTCTGAGGTCATTTTGGGCTCATCTCTGGTGAAAAGGCAGATCTCCTCGGTGTCAGGACGCTGGCCATGGGGCAAAGGACTGAGAAAGGAGCACAGATTATACAAGTATCAATTATTTCTGCTCCGATTAGAAAATACTACCACAGAGGAAATACAACAAAAAAAATTTTTAAAAAAAGAGGGCCTATGGGTCGCTGTGAGGTGGACTCACATGCGGATGCTCTGTGCTGTTTTGGGGACCTTCCAAAGGGTGAAGAGCAGGCTAAAATGCTGAGTGTCGTCCAGGGACAGTAAGTCGCTCGTTGCCTTGGTTTTCAGGAAAGCCTGCAAGGCTTGGACGGCCTTCTTCACCTGTAAGCCAAATTCATTTCACTTACAAAAAGACGAAGAAAAACTTCAACCAATTCACACGCCGTCGAGCCGCTACGGGCTAACTAGCTTTGTGGCTAAACTCATTAGCAGCAAACAAACCAGCCATTGCTATTGCTTAGCTAGCTTATAGTAGACGTCTATACAAATCATAAGTCATGATATTGATTACTAGTACCAGAAATAACATCTTACATCAAAGTACAAACAAAACAGCGAGCGAGAAGAAACTTTTACCTGCGCTTGGTCTAACTCCACTTCTGATTTCTCGGCCATGCTGTCGGCTTCACGTGTAATGGGGCTACGCATGCGCAGAGTGCCGTTCTAGGGGGTGACGTCGACGAATACAAATTTGTCAACTTTATTTGTATGAAACATCTGACAAAGCTAAACATTAGTGGCGAAGACGTTTCCGAGTTGGAAATAAATCAAATATTAGAGTGAATTCATTCGTTGTAATTCAATTTAAATTTAAAGAAGATATTTAAGAGTAAGAATAACATCGCTGTGGGATTATTTCTCACGCGTTGTATAGCTTCATTTTGACAAAGAAAACATCAAAGTGTATAAGAAGCTTGGAGTTAAAAAAATGTGGTATTAGTGCAAGCAGTACATCCCGGTTATGATGAATATGCGCCAATAATAAAACAGAACAAGTGCAACTTTTTGTCAGCTTGATCATTTATTTTCTGTTGAGATTATGTAACAGCTGCATGTGTCCATGTGTGTTTAGACTGGATCACGAGAGTAATTACTGTGTGGGAGCTCAGTCCAGTTAAAGCATCTCACGTGAAGAGAGACCAAATTGAAACAGCAATCCTTAAAACCAAATCAAAAGTCTGCTGGATTCCTAACCACACTCTTAAAAAGGGAGAAGCACTTTAATAGTATAACTACAAGCTAACTCTGCGGTTTTGCAGGATTCTGAAATCATTCTGAATTTGATTATTTTCTTTTACCATCTTCTTCTTCTTCTCAAAACTCTTCAACACTGCATCCAACTCCATTCTAAAAACAAATGGTGTGGCCAGCCGACAGCACAGTTGGCCCTGGGAGTAAAAGGGGGGGGGGTGGTGTGGCATGTGGCTACATTAGTGGCATAGCTGAGCTCTCAATATGAGAAAGCTGACACACTGGACTTGGTCTCTCATTTTATATTGTTCATCGTAAAAACTGATTCAGTCTTGTTTTCTTCATTTGACATGATTTTATTCTCCTTCCTCCCTCCTTGTGGTCGTTGTTCTTCTCTTCAGCAAAGTTGTGTGTAAAGAGAGAGTCGGTGTTGGGGTCGGCCCGGGCAGCGTTTCTCCTCTGCGGACGAGTGGAAGAACTCCATGCATGCTGCCACTGGTGTGTTTAGTCCTTTTCCGGCACCAGCTTCAGCACTTTGCCAATGGCGATAGTCTTACCTGGTGATATAAAGAGAAACGAGGGATCACACAGTGACCACAGACGACTACTAAAACAGACGCAGGAGAATTAAACCTTCTTTAAAGGAACGCTTGAGATCAGAAATACTCCGACAGATACTATTCCTACCGATCTGACCCGTCACCGTGCTCACAAAGCACCTCCTGCCAAGACTTCTCAAGACTGTGAATTCTTATGATAAAATCAGCAGCACAAAACACTAATAAGATTTCTTTACAAGCATTTAAGGTATTCTCCTTACATTGACCTTATACTAAAGTGACTCCTTAAAGCGAGTTAGGCCATTACACCGTGGCAACCAAACATAAGGGACAAACTATAAGGTGCGTCCAACTGTGCCTTAACCACAGCACGTCACGATGTTTTTTTTTGGTGTGAAATGAAGAAAATAAACACGTCCAGAGAAGAATGTTCTCTGACCGGGGAAAAACTATTTTATACGCTTAAGTACATGTGACCGTTTTTAAATGATAGATTTGAACCGCACTCAGTTTACAGTCAGGTCGCTACTTTCCACAGCTGTGCTGTGTTTTGCTTTCTCTTGCCACTTTTGAAAAGTCATAGAGTAAAGCAAATTCAGAGATTTTCATGGAGACGTGTTCATGAGTGTATGACTGTAGTTGCTCAAAACATGTTAAAAGTCACGGAATGCGGGGGTTTTTTTTATACTTATTTTTAATTTATTTTCTGCTCAAGATTATTAGGGCAGGTCCAAAATCATAAATTTATGACGGGGTGAGCTTGAGTATATGAGGTGAGCAAAAACGATGTAAAAAGGCCTAATGAATGCATTAGCTTCGGACTAGGAACTGGTTTGCTGACTGCTCTGCCTTTGCCATGGGAAGTGCAATGATTTGCGGAACTTGGGCCGTCTACCTAAATGGCAGAGAAACAAATGGGCCTCATGCAAGAACATTTTCGTATTTTTATTCTAAATTTCTCTTACTTTTTTCGTACGAAGGTCTCGTACGAACACGCCACGTCAGATTCAACAAACGCTCTTAACTTCGGAAAAAGTGTGTAAACGAGCTGCGTAAAAGATAAATCCCACCTGTGCGTATTTAAGTTTACGTGCACAAGAATAGTAGATTTGCATACTCCAAGCCCAAAATAATACCATATAAGGCTGTGCTTCCTCGCTCCTGTGCCAGGAAGTGTTGAGTGTTGAGTCATGAGAATGTCATCAATGCGCAAAAAGAACAACTTTAGGGGCTCTGAGACGGAAGTTCTGCTTTCAGAGACCCAAAAAGGAAAATCTGTCATTTTTAGCAGTGTCAGCAGTGGAATTACAGAACCTGCTAAAGTGAAGAAATGGGAAGTTATTATGAGTGCTGTTAATCCCCCCCCCCTCCCCCCTTCCCATATCGAGACACACCCACCTGACCTTCAGCTCAGTGCGCTCCACAACAGCACGGGTGCTTTGATGCGTATATGTGTGCAGTCTATTGCTGGGTGTTTGATCGTCGTGTTTCTCTCTGGAGTTGTGGCTCTAGCAAGCTGCATATTTGCAGCAGCACAGTCCTTGGCAATCTTAATCGCGATGTCAGCCATTCGTCTGTCTCCGCAAGGATATCTACACGCTCTCTTCCAAGAGCCTGACGCGCTAAGGCATCCAAAAGTAGCAAGTCAGTGGCTGGTTACGCTTCCCATTGACCTTCTTATATACAGAGTCAAATTAACCTTCAATTAGTGCACGATTTAAAGGTAGGGTAGGAGATCCTGGATTTTGAGTCCAGCGAAGCTGCATCTTGAAAATACACAGGTAAAAAGTCCCAACCCTTTTCTTCACTTTCCCCCCAAAGGCACGCCTCTAGAGGACATGAACGCGCACGAGCACGAAGGTGCACGAGCGCTGTTCTGACAGCAAGCATCAATCGTTGCCGTATTTAGTATTTAGTTTATGCTAACTATACGTTTAATAATGGTAGGTGCTAGGCAAGCTGGCTCTAGTTTAGCTTCCTGCCAAGCTTCTGGACGCGTAATTCTTTCACGGAGCAGGGTACGCGCACCGGGGGGGGGGAGGGGGAGGGAGGAGCAGATTGCAGTTTGATAGACGGCTGTCTGTTTCTCCTAGATTGTACGTTCTAGAGACCACTAAAACTTTTCATATTTGTGTCAAAACTTTTAATTAATTGGTTACAATGGGGGTGTGAAGAGTATTTCAAGCAATATGTAAAAAAATGTTCCAGAAAAAGATCCCCTACCCCGCCTTTAAGTCAATCAGAATAATGTCTATATTTATTTATGTTTGCTTCAAAGTAATTAAATATACAATCCATTAGTCAACCCTGTTAGTACCTGAAAGAAAACGTAAAATACGGAAAAAATTGGTGAATGCGCAAATTCTCTTAAATCACTCGTACGCACGACTTAAGAAAAAATCTGTTTGTACTAACGGTTGTTGCATGAGGCCCGATGAAAGCAATAAAAAAAAAAAAAATGGCTTCATTTTGTGAAGAGTGAACCTGAAATGCAGCACCGCATCAGATCTGAAACACACCAGCAGAGCCAGGACCACAACACGGCGGTTCCAAAGCTGGAAGCTGAGCAGTGTGTTCTGGTTAAAATCAACTCTGCTTTGTGTGCCTGGTTAGTCTCATTTGAGCTTATGTGAGGACTTTCAAATGGTGCTGATGTGTATCGGCTCTCATAGTGAATGTTGCAAAAACATGGAAAAAAAAAAAATCTTAAAACAGGGAAGTTGAAGCTGTGTAGGTATTTTAATGTATGCACATTGCACTTCCTGTACGACGTCCTGCTACTGTGGTGGCTGTGCTTAGTGTTTAGGGAAAAAGGCTGCAGTGAGTCCAGAAAGCCTGAAGCACCAGTGTGAATGTTTGTGGTGCTGTGTCGACGTCACAGTTCGCAAACACAATGACGAATGCGGTGAACATAATTGTAGTTTTTGTGGAGACAACTTAAGGTGCAGCTTCGTGCAGCTGGCCACAGGATGCCCGTTCTGCACTGCTGCTACTGTTGGGTCAGCTTGAGAGCTATCCGACCACTTGTTTTCCACGGGGTCATAGAGCTACCGCAGAGCCGTGGCATCAGCCAAGTCACGTCTGTGCAGACAGTGTTTGTGATCTTAAACCTCCCTTAATTCGTTATAATGTGGGGACCACAGTGCAAAAAGACACTATGTCGATGCTTTAATATCACCAGTCTGAGTGTTTTCATTTTGACGTCACGGGTCGGCTGCGCCGTGAGCGACGCATCAACTGTAAATCCGCCTTTACACTCCTTCAATTTTTAAGCTAATAAACTCTAGTTTTTTTGCAGCCTCTTGATAGGATATGGCAGACTTGGCGTTACCTTTTAGACTCGACCACAAGACGTTGTCCTTACCTTCGTCTCGCAGCGTGAATCGTCCCATCTGAGGGAAGTCTTTGAAGGTCTCTAAGCAGATGACTCCTGCTGCCCGGAGCCTGGCGATACACACCTGGTCCTGCTTGACAAAGCGAGGTCGTGTTTTGCTTTTCTCTCCCGTCTTCTTGTCAACCAGACAGATTAAGGCCTGCGGTCAGAATTTCAAAAGTTTGATTTCAAGTCCAGTCAGGCCACAGGAGGCAATTAAATGAACTTAAGGAGGGTTGAGGAGATTCAACAAAAAAACAGAGGTCTAGCAACTTACTGTGATCTGCACTTCTTCGATGCAGGTGTGGATGTGAAGGACTGCATTGTAACCGGGACAAATGATTGATTTGTGCTCGATGATGACGATCTGAAACGAACGGTCGGAATCAGCAACATGTCAGTCTTTAAAGAGATTCTTAAGACTGCTCACAGCTTGCCCGATTCTCTCGTTAAAAACGTTAAAACGCTCAACATTTAGCGAGAGGAGAAGATTTCTCTGGAAAAACCGAACAATAAACCCAGGCTCGCATCGGACAGACTAACGACAGGCTGCCTCTTTATAGAGGTTGCATAAATGTTTTGGCCGGAAAACAGATCAGTTTGAAGCACAACCATCCCGCCCACAGAGAACCTGCTTGGACAGACCTTGACCCCAGTCATTTGTTGCTGTTGCTATGCCAACCTGCGAGAGGATGCATTCGGTTTTTGGGTGTTGTATCAGAGAGAGCATTTCACAGAGATACGGGAAGATTAAACGGAGGGGCATATGATGGAGAGGTTATTTGATTGGATTACAAGAAATAACTTAGAGCTAATGAAACCTGCTGCTCCCTGAACCTTCAATTTGAAAAGCCTGATTCCAAATATCCTTCAAGCTAATGACTCCGACTGAATAATGACTCTGAGTCTCAGATGTTTGTGTTTTTTTGGATTTTACCTGTGCATCAAAGGTGCGGCCCGAGTGGCAGAGGTTGTCAGGGCTGCAGAGGATAAAACCGGGGAGGATCTCTTCTTCCTCAATTCCCTTCAGCCTCAGCTTTAGGTTCTCCCCAGGACTTGCATCATCCGTCTCCACATCGTCACTGAGCAGGCTCAATACCTCCACTGTGTGCTGCAAGACACACCCACTTCTAAGTGCATGTTGTGAACACACGACTGGTAATCAAACTAAGACAGCGTATTTTTAGGGGTTACAGGGTTTTTTTGTGTGTGCGCTGCAGCACGAAACGCAAGAATGTCGTCTTAAATCTATTCCGAGAAGATGGTTTATTCGGCCCTTGTGGTCATGCAGAGGGGCACTCACTCTGTTTGGCATCATGACCAGCTGCTGGGCTTTACTGATGCATCCAGACTCCAGCTTCCCGAGGATGACTGTGCCCATGTCCTGCAAACGTGTGCAAAACAGGATCAGAACATTGTTGAGGTTTTCTTGTGTTTTTAAAAAGCTACGATCCCACCTAAAAAGGAACACACACTGAGGAATATGATACAGTCAAGCTGAAAGTTTTTTAAATCAAGGTTACAGTGTGAAGAGTTTGTGTTTAGGGGATGAAAAAAGCATTTTGCTGGAGGTATCATACAAAGATGACATAATGCTGACCTACAGTGTGAAAGTAAAACAATTATTTCCATTCTGTGGCTCATAATCTGACCTGGTAAAGCCTATTCAGATGGGCTCAGTTGGTTCCGTGGAGTCATTCTGGGCCCGTGGAGCATGTTCCCAACATTCAGCGGGCATAGCCGAGCGTGAGCTTTAGAAAACACGAGCATTTGAGAATCCTGTCGCTTCGCACATACATTTCGAAGGGACGGCTCAACATTTCGGGTAATAATCATTCATCTCCTCAACTTGAGTTAGCGTGGCAGCCAACAAAGCTCTGAGGAGGTTACTGAGCCGGGGTAGATCTACAGCGGCAAACAGTCCCACTTAAACGTACAACGTGTACTTTATATTTTGGTTTTGACGCAGATTAAAACGAGGCTCTGTGGTTTGGTGGATTTTATTGGTTTGAACAAAACCAGGCAGCTGTGTCTCGCTGGCTGGGATCTTTACATCAAACCAGCTTAACTGACTGCTGTCGGTGGCAATTACAGCACGGAAGTCCAGTGTCCATCATCTTATGTAACTCCACACAACAGAGTGAACCACTGTTCCCCGAAAATGTGGACAGTAAAGTACTTTTAACTATTTTAAACATCACTGAGGACCACAGGAAACTCCTTTATATATATATATATATATATATATATATATATATATATATATAATTAAAAGCACTACTTTTTTTACAATTCTATCAACTTTGCTGATGGAAGTCCACACCTGCTTACTGTATGGCTGTGTTAGAAACCGCATACTTCTCCCACTACTCCATACTAACTTTTCGAGTTAGTATGCGAGTTTGAGTAAGCGAGAAGTTCCCGGATGCAGGGTAGATTCGCCGAAATGTTGAGCATGCATCATGAGGTTACTACTCATACTCAAACTACCCAAGATGCAACGTAACGTGTCGTTGCCGATCGTCATTTCCTGTCAAAACGGCAGTTTCAAGCTAGCTACAACGAGGGTAGGTTCACTTCCTGTTTTTAAAACAAAAACACCAATTGTATCGTAATGGCTTTCCCTATGATAAAAGGCAACAAATATTTTAATTTTGTGAAAATAACCGGAAGTGCGTTGCTCACTGCGGCTAGCTTTAGTAGCGCCGAATTCGTCGGAAGAAAATTGTAAATAGCCGGTATTTTGTCATATTTTCAACACGTTGGGGATCTATACGACTACTTTCTCGCCTGAAAATGTTTCAAATGTTGCTAAAGTTTATAGAGTTTAGACAGAGAGTCTCTATTATGAGGAGAGGGAAAGCTGGCGGCTTTTTCCGGGTGGTACTGCACTCTAGGGGCACCAACGAAGCAGTGCAGAGCAGGCAGAACTCTCTGGTGATCCACCTTAGATGCAGCCATTGCTTTGGATAGAATTTTTTATATTTTTTCATTTTAATTTTCCTAAAGGCAGGATAAATTATCTTTTAAAACGGCACTTGGTTTGATTTTTTAGACTCACTAGATTTGTTTAAAATACACATTTATTGTCAGTATTGCATCCCGAGTGACGTCACGCATGTGGCATCACTTTACGGCATGGTCAGTCCTAGCGCTGAGCTAGCAGAGAGGGGTTAGCTCAAATAGTTACAGATTTCAGCACAGCCCTTTTACATACTCTCTGACTAGCCTCTGGTTTAGCTTTGGTTGTTGTTAGCGGCACCAGGTTAGCACTCTGGCACAGTGGACGAGTGCCGTAAAGCAGCCGGTCGTAATCAGCCGTGCGTTCTTCAGATTCCATTAGCTAGATGCTAGCGGAGACTGACTCGCAAATGCCAGACCTGTAAGAAAACAGAAAGCTATAACTCCCAGGTTATTGTACTTTCGATATAAATCCACATCCCTCTGTCAGAAATCACAGTATTATCTTCAGGTTTCAGCCGCTAGCGGGGACATTTTTTGAGTTATTAGCGCCAGCCCTATGGCCAATGATCATTCTGCACTCGCTCGCCAGCGCCCCCAGAGAAAATCAACTGAACTGCAGCCAAATTTTTTATAATGGGGCGAATAGGAAGTGGAACGGCTGTCTGTAAAAGGGCTGTGGTTTAGAGCTTAAGCGAAATCAGCTTCAGGCCGGCTGATTTCGGCTCGGGCAGGAGCAAAATGCATTGTGGGTAAACGCTCTGCATACTGTCTGATCGATGAGTATGCAGTATGGAAGTATGCCGTATGCAACTATGTAGTATGTAGTATGCGGTTTCGAACACAGCCTAAGTCATATGATTCACCTCTGTGAAAATAATGTATAATAATCAAGCTAACATAATTAGGCTAATTGTTTTACCCACAGCTCCGTGGCCAAGATGAAAGCGTGAGGGATCCAAGTCTTAGCTGGATGACCATTAGTACAGCAGCGCCCATTTAACTAAACCATAATCCCATTACATCAAGAGAACACCAGTTAGGGCTACTTAGTGTTAAAACTGCTACATAAGGCTCTTATGCAGCCACGGGGAAAGCGTATTCAAACAACAAAAACAACAGCAATGGGAGAGGACGACGTGTGAAGAAATGAGGTAGCTGCTGATTAATGTGAGGACTTCTAAAAGGGCTGCAGAATAACTCAATTCCACCGACACTTTCAGGATGTGCTTGAACTGCTTCCACTATCTAAACCACAGTGAGTGCCAAGAAGCTGAATTATTTTAAAGAGGAATGACTACGGCATGCAGAGGCCTGCGGTGTTTGTGTTTGAGCGTGTTTATGGAAAATCCCCCAAGAGGGAAGAAGATGACAAACCGAAAAGGGAGCAAGAGAAGACTTTGGCCGAGTGTGCAAAACCAGAAGAAATTTTACACCCACGTCTGCTGAGGCCAGAGCAGCGCAGGAGACGATCTACCACAGAATTCTGTTTTTCTCCCAGAAGAGAGGAGAATCAAAGGCTGCTCCTGCTGCTCACCTTGTACTTGTCTACGATGGGTAGTCTGACGGGTCCGTCAGTGGATCTGTTGTAGTTTGGCAAACTGTCCAGGTGGGCGATGAATGGCAAACCCCTGGTATAGAAAACAAAAAAACCCTAAGATCGCCCGCCTACACGCTGTCGTCACAAAATTTCCACTTTTTTTTTTTTTTTTTTTTTTTTTCTTCCTCAGGGAGTCAGTTGTTAGTTTGGTCAACCACAGAAGACAGAGATAATAAATCTGCTCAGACTCATGAGCTGTCGACACCAATGAAGATTAAACTGTGTGCAGCAATAAGACAAAGACCAAGTTTTTCCTCATTAATTCTGAGAAACACTGTCTTTTTCCATTTAAGGCATGAGCCGTTAGAAAAGTCAGGCCTGAAGGTGAGCGAGATGAAGAAAGAATACTGCACACTCTCCCTCCACATTGGCAACTCACAGCTGTCCTGTCGCCTCCATTATCTCCACCTCCAAAGCTTAATATGATCATCGTGTAGTTTAGCTTCATTAGTACAACTACACAGAATGAATGGAGTGATGGCCAATGTTATTATCATAATCATCCAGCTGTCTTTGTCATTTGGCTGCAGGTAATGACAAGACTTTTAGGGTGAGGTAGTGATGACGATGACTGATTGCCGTTAGGGTGATGATGAGAGCAGGGATTACACGGCTGCTTTAAAAGCTGCAGAATCCTGCTCTCTCCTCAGCCTATCGCTGTTCTTACGTGCTCACTCGTCGATTTACTGGCTTGCTTACATTTCTAATGCGGCCTATGGTTTCATACTCAAATTTCAAATAGGCTGACAAAAATGGCGTTTGGGTACGTGAGCTACTTACGTGTACCAGGGGCATTCAGTTACAGGCTCTTTGAGGTTGGCACCTGTGAGTCCGGAGCAAGGCATAAAGTAGATGTCCTTCTTCGGGTTGAAGCCTACCTTCTTTAGAAACGGCACCAGCTTCTCTTTGCACTCCTCATACCTGTGGGAAGGTAGGGGAGGGTCAAATTTAAAGAAAAGAAATCCAAAAATGTTTTGAAATCATATCCATTGGTGGAGCTTGTGACGGGAGCAGAGTGCGGGGACCATAAAAGAACCAGATTCGTTTAGCACATCCCAAATGCGGCTTGTGATGTTTTCGAAAAACTAAACACCAATGCTGATGATCACTTTTAGGTGTTTTCTTTCTGTGCGCCACGTTAATCTCACCTATCGAGACTCCAGTTAACGGTGGGGTCATCCATCTTGTTGACCAAGACAATGAGGTGTTTAACTCCTGCCGTTTTAGCCAGCATGGCGTGTTCCCGCGTCTGTCCTCCTTTCTCAAATCCAGTCTCAAACTCCCCCTTTCTTGCCGAAATCACCTAAAACAGATCAACACAGTGAGCAGATGTCTTGTATCAAACATGGCGACGAAGCGTGCTATCCAGTCAAGCTGTGAAATGAAGGTGTTTGTACGGTATAAATGGACGGAGGAGAAGAGGGTTTTGCTATTGGAGTGTTGGGAGACGTGTTCTGAAGCTGAAGGAAAAGTTTGGTTTTAGTCGTGGAGCACTTGAGTGTGACTACCGGTCCGCCTCACCAGAACTGCCAGGTCAGCTTGTGACGCCCCGCCAATCATGTTGGGGACAAAGCTCTTGTGTCCGGGGGCGTCCAGGATGGTGAAATGCTTCTTCTCCGTCTCAAAGTAAGCTCTTCCAACCTCAACCGTCTTCCCCTTGTCTCTCTCCTCCTGATTTGTGTCCAGAGCCCACGACAAGTACCTGCGACAACCACCATGAATCATTGCAATCATCGATGTTTACCAAAAAAAAAATGTGCATGTGCGGCCAATTAAGAAAATGTGGTCCAAACATCTAACTGGATATTTCTCATTTAATTCTGTGGTGACCAACTGCTGAGTGCTTTTCTCACCATGTCTCCCTGTTCTTTTCTTTCGCTTCCCTCTCATATTTCTCCAGGGTGCGCTTTTCCACCATTCCAGTGAGGTACCTTAGAAGAACGACACAGTTTAAAGCCAACGGACCAGAAATATACAGTAGTCAAAGAGACAGCCAACGATGTCATTGGGTACGCTGCGGCTGTGAAAGGCATGTGCATAATTTTTTTTTTTTTAATTCGATTAGTCGCGCAGTTGTAAAGTTAACAGTTCGAATAAATCTGAACACTCGCAGCACCGAGATCAGCCGGCACAGAACAAAAAATGGGATTACTCACATGATCTGTCCTCCAATAGTTGACTTGCCAGCATCTGACGCATAAAAACAAGTCAAAATGTTTGAAGATCAATAAAACTTTTCGAGAGTGATCCCTTAAAAAAGGAAAAAAAAAGAACGAGGATAAACAGCACAAAGGAACCAGACGCACCTACGTGACCGATGAAGACCACGTTCACGTGCTCTTTCTTGGGCGCATCGGGTGGCGGCGGAGCCACTTTTGGTACGGGCATCTCCTCTTCCTCCTCCTCCATCATCTCGTCGTCCTCTTTCCCCGCAGCACCCCCTTCCTCGCAGGCTCCCCCCGTCCCCAGGTCCTCCTGTCCTCCACCTCCCTCGCCTCCCCCGGGCTCCTCCTTCTGCTCCCACGTCTCCTCTGTGGTCATGTCTGCCTCTGTGTTTCCGTTCTCGACCGGAGCTAAAACCACGCACATTCAGTACATTTTATGTCCCGGTTACCTGGATTGTGATGGTAACTTCTGGCACACATGCGAACAAAAGAAGGGAAATGCTGATTGTGTTCCACTATGAAAATTACTGCAACATAACAGACCTGAATTTTTTTTCTAATATCTTATTATCTTCTTCAATTTTAAGATTCTTGGCAGCTGTAAAAGCATTAACACCGGAATTCCAGTTTAGGCCGGGTCTGTTCCTTTAGGCTTCTTCTGTGTGTGTGATACATTTCAGAACTTTTCAAATAACCTCGAGAGCAGCGTAGAGCTTCGCTGCATGTCGTCTGTGACTCTTGCTCATTTGTTAAAAACACAATAAATGCGACAGCTTGGCAAAGGAGCACAACATGGAAAAGAAATCCGTGCATTAATAGCCACCGAACCTTGCTGGGGAAACATATTCCCACTGTGACACGCAAATAAGCTTCCCGTTTCCGTGAACTATGAAATTACGCAGCCCAGCAGTCATGTACAATACCCATCTTCTTCTCGACCAATCGTCACTCATAATGAGCCTGTGGGAAATTGCTACTGGCAACTCCGAAAGCCACTCATGCCGTGACTTTGTCGACAGGCTCATCGAGCTGTAATTACACTGTCTTCCAGACAAGCTCAAAGAAATCTGAGGGGCGGGGGCGGGCAAATTAAAAGGAACAAGCATCTCTGTGAATATGTCTGTAAGAAAAAGGAGAGGTTACTCCAGATCGCGCTCGTTCGTCTGTCTTTTATGCCACCTCTGTCTGATGGTTTGTGTCCCTGTCTTGTTTAACTCTTCTCCAGCTGGTTCCGACCCGACCCGACCCGACCCAAACCCCCCCCCCCCAAAAAAAAAAGTGAACAAACCTGACTCGGGCATATCAAAACTGTCCAGAACAAAGTGACAAGGTTTCGAGAGTAACCAAATACTTCCACATTGCTCTGCAGGCCACACAGCAGGCCAGGGTCTTGGACATGCAGCACTTGTCACCTATCATAGCATGTGCCAGTGGGATGTCTATTTTGGGCAGGGACAAGTGAGGTTGCATCATTTTCTACGTGGGCCCATGCACATGGTTTGACCAATGCCAGAAACCCAAATATGGTGCAATAAGTGATGCTACAAGCATATATTCATAAGCTTTCCTAGACCGTATGGGGTGTCAAATATGGCTGGAGGTAAATGTGTGCGCCTCAGCATGTACCCACGCCTGTCCTCGGCTAACAACCTGCCTGACACATATCTGTAGCTTAAAAAAACCGAACACGCGGTCTCATGAGTGCACTGTGGATGCATACCGACAGTGTCTGCCACCTCCATGTTAGCAGCTGGGTCAGAGGTACCTTTAAAGACAGAAAACAAAGCATGTCAAACTTTCATAAATATTTATAAGAAAAGGATGACCATGTCTTAGATTTTCCTCTGAGTGTTTCTGTGTTATACAACAGCTAATACACTAATACAACACATGACTAACACTTGAGCCGACTTGTTGATCAGTTAGTAGAAACGCAATAACTGAGGCAGTGGCTGGACTTAACACTGCGAGTTGCAGGAAGGCTAACTTAGCTGGATTAGCAGCAAGCTAGCGAGTTAAGCTAACTTCTAGCCGGGTGTTTGACATTAACCTTACCGTCTGACGCCGGCATTTCCGCGGTGCTGGCTTGAAAGAAGCTCGGTACAAACACCGCAGCGTTGACGTTGGGGACAAACGGCTTGGCGTTCACGTTGAGGGCGGCGAAGGCAGTCGGGAGCTCCGCTTCGGGAGCCGGGGCCTCGGCATCCTCCTCCAGCTCCCATGAATCCGGGGCTGTGTCTCTCTGGTCCATGGCTGCTTCTTCCAGAGTTGACAAAGCTTATCGCCAACGTCCGAGGTGGATAATTTTTTCGTTCCGTGAAAAAAGCGATTAGTTGCTGGTGTGTTTCAGACTCTTAGCAGTACGTTTCGTGAAGTTCCCATAGCTTTGTTAAGCCTGGCTTTGATCAGCATATGGATCCCGTAGCTGACGAGAAGTGGTGCACAGCTGCTGCGTGTACTCCAAACACCGCTAGGGGGCAGCATTGAACCGCTGCTTACAATGCTGACTACTGTATTACCAATCACTCCGTTTTTGTTATTTAAGATTAAGATCAGATTTATTGTCGTGCATACCACATACACACGAAATTTTTACCTTTTTTTTTTTACCCATCCAGGTTGCCACCTGTTGACACACTCATGCAGGGTCACACACTCATAGAGACAGATGTCATACACGGGAGCAGTGGGCAGCCATTCACAGCGCCGGGGTGCATGGGGGTAGGGTGCCTTGCTCAAGGGCACCTCGGCCGAGACAAGGAGGTGGACTGACAGCTGTCAGTTTCACCAATCTCAAATGATTTAAAAAAGGACCACTCTCATCAGACTAAACTGTAATCCACAACTTAATGTGATTTATTTTAACATGTCTGAAACATAGAAACTATAACACTGAGTGAATAAATACAAATAAAAAGTTTTATATATATATATATATATATATATATATATATATATATATTACAAAGTAATATAAGATAAGAAAAAACAATAAATATGTCATTTAAAAATACTATAAATAACTTGACAGATAAGCTGGGAACGGGTCGACATTCAAGGGTCTTCTCAAATGATCCTTCACTCTTTTGCGTCAGTAACTCCACCAGCAGAGATGGCAAAGGTGGCCTCGTTCTCGGGCATATCAGGACTAGGGAAAACCACAAAGAGATCCGTGAGTAGAGAAAATCAGTTTTAGACTCCAAGTGAAGTCATCCAAACCTCATTCATCTTGAGTCCAAATTATTTTAATTCCTCTAATTATGTTATCAATTTCAGATTCAGTTTGACTATGGGAAATCAGTCGGTCACAATCAATGTTAGATGCAAGGAAAAACAATACCCGGAGACACTACAAATTCCCGCTTAAACTCACTGATACCTGTCAAATATCTTGGCAATTCTCATCTCTCCACGTCCTTTCCTCAAGCTGATCCTTGTAGTGGAGGCATGGGCCAAGATGTGCCCACCGATGGGCTTCTTGGGATCAGCTTGAAATCTGAAATTGAAAAGAAAAACACACATCACTCTTTCAAAACCGTGTTTTGTGAGGACAAAACTCGTGGTACTTATTCAAAATGAGGATATTTGTTTACGTCATTCCTGCTCCGGGATCAGCTGTCATTTGGTTGGAAACAAACACAGCTACATTGTACTCTAGGGAAAAACATACACAACAGCAAATAAAATATATCCTCTGTGGTGGTGGGGGCCAAAAAGCCGTCACTGATGGATCTGAACACAGATTTACTTTGGATACTTGTACATAATTCATCTTTTTATTTTTCTGATATACAACGCCTTGTTCACACCTTCAGAGATCTTCTGCAACCTGGAGAGCATCTGGGCCAATTTCTGCTGACGCTCAGCCAGCTCCCCACGACCAGAAAAGTCGACTCGAAACAAAGCCATGATGGAGTCGATGATCTAACAGAAACGAGCAAACGTGCGTCAAGACACCCTAACTTTAGGTCGCTGTAACGGCTGTTTGGGATTGAAAAAGAATAAGGTAATGCTTTAAAACTGCTGTCTTTACACAACAGATGAGGGAACAGACAGTTGAAGCAAAGGCGCAGAAACTTTCGATCAGCTCTTACTGCTTACCAACAGTTTGAACACCCCTCCTTCTTCGTGAAACTTGGCTGCTACAAAGTCCAGCAGCTCCATCTGGTGTTCACCTGAAGGGAGACCGCACACTTTAACATAAAAGACCATTTAAAAACACAGGAAAGAATACAAGTGCACCGGGTTATAGTGTTTAAGGACTTAGGTCTTTACAACCCACAAACGTAAAGAAAAAAAAGTGCAATACTAAAATAGTATTGTTGAAATAAACTGTCTAGTGTGTTCGCACTGGTGTAGGCTCGGGCATAAAGCACATTGTCCAGTACAGCATCGTGGTCCACGTTAAACCTGTCAGCGATGTCTCGCAGCCTGTCAGGGCGACTTGAGTCAGAGAACTACGAGTCAAGGATAATGGGGGTGCAGATCAACAGTCACATGATGAGACCTGCTGGCACAGTGTCTTTCATTCATACTCGCAGAGGACATTCACAGTATCGCCCGAGCTACACATGTCAAATATTGGACAGTTGTTACCACTGAAAAGGATACAAGGTATTCTCAGTGTCAATGAAGATGACTTTCCCACCCGAGTAACCGTCCTCGCCTGGCAGCTGCGCAGTGACTGGTCAAAGCAACACACAAACTGGATTTTAATCACATTTGTTCGATTCTTACACCAAACCACTTTAAAGGAGGAGACGCTTCAAAAAGACTTGTTGCTCACCACAAAGTGTGTGAGACAGCTGGGTCTTCCCTGTGCGGAACTCTGTCGGACAAACGCAGCAAACACCATGTTTGATTCCTTTGAAACTATGGAGTCTAATGTATTCAACAAGAGGAAGACGTTACAAAAGAAAGCTTTAAGGCCAGGCGTCTCCTCACCTCCAAAGGCCTCTGTGATAGCCATACTCTCTACACCTCCACCCAGCAGTTTGCTGCAAAGACACAGATGACCGGCATAAGTAAGAAGACAGAGAAACTAACTGCATTAAAGCCAAGGATAAAACAACCCCAGCCCAAGAAGCTGCAATATCTAGTCTGATCTTACATCATACAATGTGTTTAACGACTAAATCTTAACTCAAACTCTTGACTCCCCGTTGAGATGTGGAACACCTGCTTCCTCTTCGCACTGTACTCAAAGGCCGTCAGGAAACCGACATTCTACAATGAAAAAACAATCCCTTGAAATGATGAGTCTGTGAATCACTTCGGCCCCACAGGAACATCAAGAACTTGCAGGTTTGAAGACTTCAAAACAGAGAGTCCCATGTTACCAGCATTTTTCCTGCAGCCTCCTTGATTTTCTCCACTTTGGCTTCTGACAGGCCCTTGATGTTGCAAAGAGCTTTGCGGGTGGTCATCTGGATCCCCTTCACAGTGCAAATACCCACTGACTTCATCTTTTTTATGTCCGCCACGTTCTGGAGTCACAGGTTGGGAGCGACAGAGGAGAGAAATTCTCACGCAACAGTGCAGACGTGACTTTTAATGCCTGAAATATGTCCAAGCCCTGTTGTTTACTCACAATGCCATGTTTCTGAAGGAGGTCAATGTCTTGGAAGAAGGACTCCTGAAGTGTTCAGGGAAAACAACAAAAGTTATTGTTGGCTAGAACATTAAAAAGCTGGAACACAGCCAATGCTTAACCCAGTGATAAATGACTGTGAGTAACATATATTTTCTCCACAACACAAATATTATTTTCAATGAAAAAAAATATATTTAAATTCGGCTTTTTCAAAAATGCCAATATTTTTTTCAGCAGCAGTGAGGGGTTTTCTTGTGGGAAGTCAACGCTAAACTTGTAATTGTTAAAAACAGAACAAAACAATAAATATATGTATATATACTGTATATACCAGCTACATCTTACCTCATCATCCTGGATACCTGTATTTTCTTCGACAACCTGATCCTCAGCGACTTTCATTTTTCAGCAAATAGGCCTAAATTGTTAAAAGTTTACAGGTTCAGCTGAACAGCCTGAAGCTTAAGCGAAAATCGGAAAAGTTAGTTAAAATCGACAGTTAGCTAACCCTGGTGCCACAGAATGTATGCTGAGACTGTCGAAACTAATGTAATACGATTTTTTTTAAATATAAAAAAAACGACAACAGTTTGCTCATGTAGTTTTCGCTTGAAACAGCTCGTGCGCGTCGCGCCACTGGCGGGAATTTCTGACTTCAGGTGCGTTTATGTGCCGCCGGAAATTATGTTTCAACCACTTAAATGAGCACAACGGGTCAGAAAGTATCATTTTAGTATTGCTGGTTACGCCATTAACCCAACATCAACATCTCCATAAGGCTTTTTATAAAATGTCTGAACTTCAAAAATAGCAATGCTCCACAATTCCTTCTTCCCTGTCCCTGACCGCCTCACAATGACTGATCATATCATCAGAGCTCCTGGTTTAACTCCCAGTGCTTCCTCCACAGATGACTGTGAACTCTTATTGTTGTTTTTATTTTTATTGCCATTACTTGCTTGCCTTGCTCACAGGAAGCATGTTATCGTTTCACCCTCAAGCCCAGGAACTGGAAATATTAAGTGAAAGGAACATTGGACACTGAATAGTTAGAAATGCTTTTTTTCTTCATTCTGCAGCTATAATATTTTTTGTCTTGTAAGCTTGACTGGACAGCTGTATGTAGTAAACAGTATTCTAATTACTATAATCTTCTCAAAGTATCTCGATAGTTCAGAAGAAAAAAAATTGTTTTTAGAATTGTTAACAAGCAGTTTTGATGCTTATTTACTTGTCTTCTGATTGACAAGCTGTTATTACTGCAGTTTTAATAGAAGTTCTTATCTAGTCTTTGGTGGGCAAGTGTTTTCGTTATTGCTGCAGTGTGTTATTTGTGTTAATTGTTATTTGTTAATAACAATAAAATAAACATGAGCAATTGAAATGTATTGTTTAATTTCTTCCTTACCATACAATTTTCTTTAAACAACGTATTTTATACAATCTCTAAATCAAAACAGTATAATTCATTAATTAAATTAAAAGAAAATACATTATTTATATCAACCAATGATGTTATGTCGTGCTTTTATATATTTATGTGCATTTGACCTAAAATGGTTGGCTGGACCTCAGAAAAGAGATAACTTATGTGAACTAATGGTTTTGAGTAAAGACTACTAACCCTGTGAACTTGAATATGTCAAGTTATCTATGCCAATACAACTTAAACAGGTTAGTTTCATGTTTTGTAAAAAGTTAAATGGGATAAGGCAACGGGTTTCCACACAATTTTCTTGTAAACTCAAGTAGTTTGGGTTAAGAGTGTAGTGCTGCATTCACATCTTTTAGGAGACTTTCAGAAGGTACTTTGTCTCTTAGCCTTGGCAAAGGGCTAGCAGGCTCCAGGTTTCCAGATTATTCATTATCTTCCATCTGAAGTCAGCTGCCCTTGTGTTAAAGCTATCAGGGCTTTCCAATGGGCCTTGGTACCCATTCTCAGGTGGGGATGATGATGAATCCCCCTGACCTGTTGTCCTGGCTCCCCCTCGCCGTCACATCTTTGTTCTACCTGATCGATCTCTAGCTGTTTCCTAACATAGTTTAGATGTTGGGTTTGGAAATATCCCACATTGGTCCCACATCCTCTGCATATATCCCCTCTCACTAGGATTGGTGGAATAGTAGCATTCCAGCAATGTGAGAGTGTCCACTCTTTTCCATGAATGTCTTGTTCCAGGAACCCACTTTCCACCATTATGTCCTGGTCTCCCAACAGCTGACACACACCTTGTCAATCTAAGTGACGTCCCAGCCAGCATGGCTTCATTTATACGTTTCTCGCTTGTATTAATATCCCACTCTGGCAAAGTGGTATCGTCTCTGCCCTTGGTACATGAGCTCATGAGTTTGATTCCCGGTCAGGGCATGCCTCCAGCAACCTCAGAATTAATATGAATGAGGGACAGAGAAATGAAACCTTGGCTCCGGGGGAACCAGGACATATTGAGTGGGCCGCTGGAACAAGATATTCAAGAGTGGACAATCTCACATTGTTGGATTGCTGCTTTTCCAGAAATCCCAGTAAGTAAAGCAAAAGAAGCAAAGTACATGGGACCAATGGATACTTTGATGCCAAACATTTAAACTAAGAGACTTTTCTAACCCAGTGTTTTAACGTTAAGTCCTAACGAAACAGAATCTACAATCATATCTTGAGACTGATGAAGCACAACAAAGATGCGACAGCAAGGGGGAGCCAGGTCAAGGGCAGTTGACCTAAGATGGAAGATCGTGGAGCCAAGAGAAAAAGTACCTTGGTATCCTCTGCTAGAAGATGTGAATGAGGCACTCTACCTACTGGGACCATCACAAAGACCAATAATGTGCTAATATACATCAATGTAAATATTTATCATTTTTTGAGCTACTTGACTAATTTGAATATAATTAGAAAAAAATATTGAAAATAATGCAGTTATACTCACAATTAATAGGCAGCAAAACACCATGAATCCCTCAAGCTAATATAGTTCAAATCAAATCATGTATTTTGACTTTTCATGCTATGTGCATGCAGTATGGGCAGTTTTGCAATATAAGACATAAACACCATCACTACGAGTAAACGAGTCTTTCTGTTTCATTTGGAGTTTTAATTTTTGCAGTCGTGTTTGAGAAAAAGCAGTGACATGGATTTGTTTGAGCGTAAGAGAATGTAAATTGTTATATATATGTCAACAGGGACGTATCCCTTAAGACTGTATGTGTCAGTGTAATATTGGCATCAAAGATGTCTCCTGTCTAAAAATTCCAAAATAATGTCCATTTCACGTTAACAGAGAAAAGCAACATCTCGTCTCTAAACCAGATGAAATTGGCTTTTGTTGCACGATGTAACCTCGTTGCTCAGATGAGAAAGACAATAAAAACGATAACCACGGTAGGTGGCATTGCACTTACACATGTACACATATTACAATGACTTGTGATGAATGTAGACAGAAAAACGCCACACAGAAAAGAGTGCGGCTTAGTTTTGTAGAACTACAAGAGACTGCTCTGTCGACACCATAGAAAAGTGTTTACAGCAGCTCCACCTGTCAATTCTTTGGAAATAACATTATTCTCCACATACAACCAAAAAACTGCATGAAGATGGACAGAACTGCCAGAACACAAATATTCCTCAGACTGCGAACACTAAGACACACAACCTCCAGACCTCTTGTCTTTTTTCACCCACCCAACCCCTATCCCCTAAAGAACACATTACTTATGCTGACAGAAGTATCTATTTCATAAAAAAAAAGAAAAACAAAAAAGTGTGACATAATAGAGGCGGCGCCTTTGGAGATCAGTCTCTGTATGACATTGGGAATAAGGAGAAACAGCGAGAGAGAAGCTTTACACATCACACCCTTCTCTTCCGACCCAATTAACCAAAACAATGTGCTGGAGTGAGCCTAATGCAGTGTTGTGGATTCACAGCATTTTCTTTCATTTTTTTTCTTAACAAAACATCTGCATTTCTTCGCTCTTCTCCGTGGTCTCTCCGTCTCTGCTGATGGGTGACCCTGCTGTGTTGCTGGCAGCAGATCTCAGGCTGATGTCCTCAAAACCTGTCGCTCACATTTTGCCTGGAGCAGGAGGCATCATACTCGGCATCCCACCAGACATCCCAGAGTTGGGGCCTAACAGGATCTGGAATGGGAAAAAAAAGAAGAAGAAATAAATGATTCAACTCGTTCATTGAAGCACATCAACACGTTTTAGCTTTATTTCTGTCTAATGACAACGCTTGCTTTCCCACCGCCCGCAAAAAAATAGCTTTGGTGTTGTTCCCCTAAAAACAGCGGTGCAATCGAGCTGCAAGTGAAGCACGTGACCAAGAGCGCATGAAAAACTCACCTGTCTCTGCTGTTGTATCTGCTGCTGCTCCAGCTGTAGTCTCTCCGTCTCAAACACAACGGGCAGCACCAGGATCATGAAGGAGGTGGTACCCACCCAGAGTGCAGAGCGGGAAAAGCTGAAACACAGTGAACAACCTGATGTGTTTAAGCTGCGCACAATATGTTATTAAACCAGGGCAAGGACTGATCTTACAAGACAGAACGGCTAATCCAGCAAATATTCAGAAAAACACGCACAAAAATGCAAAATCTGAAACAGTAATTCTGTACTGTATATTCAGAGTGTATTTGAATTTCAATGTAGACTTATTCTAGAGTAAAATCTCTTGCTCTGCATCATTTCCTCTAGGTGAAAAACTCTTTTGAGTGCTATTCCCGTCTCTTTGACATCAAATAACACACAGCAAAGATACTAATGCAACAACAGGGCGAGGAGCACACCCTGCTAAAACACACCTGTAAAACATCTTGGCCAGTGAGACAGAACACTGAGCGGACGTCTCGGCAGCTGAGCGCACTGTGTCTGGAAACATCTCCGTCAGACCCCACAACCTCTCTGTCAGCGTCTCATCCAGCTGAACAGGGCAGAACGCACACAACATTATAACAAGAATATTGTGAGGCAGAGAATACTGAAATAATTTAATAACAGTGAGTCAAGGTAAGTAATTACACTTTGTTTGTATAAGAAAATGATGTGTAATAATGTCGTAACAGTTGAACAACGTGATTGCATTGAAGGCTATGAATGACAACCCGGGTAGCTAACTGATTAGCTTGCTACAACCATGATAGCAAGCCATGTTCAGGTAAAATAATGAAAACCATAATGAAGTACGACTCTTATTATACAGTGAAACCATTGAAAGATGAAATACTAACGTCTTCATCTTCGTCGTCGTCTATCTCGTCTTCTGGAGGCCGGGTAGACACCGGGCCCGCAGCGGGGGAAAGCTCCTCGACTCCGGCCATGTCTTCTGGTAGCCCGCTCCTCCTTGTCTCGTTAGGTTAGCTGTGTGTACGGCTAGCACGTCGCTACAAAATACGCCAAAGCCAGCGAACAGTTTTTGGTGTATTTCTATTTATTTTTTACCTGTCCAACCACAGTCTGAGGTCACAGTTGGAAAAGCGTGAGGCTCGTCAGGGTCGGATGACGGTAGCAGGGCAGGGGTCATTCTGAACGCCATCTAAAATTAAAATGCGCCCCCTGTCGTACCGACTGTCTAATAGCAAGTGTCTTTGGTCAAAAATAGAAAGTTGTGAAAAGCTCCATATAACTTGTTCTTCGTATCAAGTTTATGGTCTTTTTGGAAGTCACTAAAAGCAGAATTTTCAGTTTCTCCGACCTCAAATCAAAAGCCTCTGGATAGGTCTCGCGTCTTTACGTTTTATTCTTTTGTACTGCTTTTAATTTAACATTGATTTGTTATAGGTATTATTGTTTCCCTTTTACTCATCATTAATTTAGTTTTACTATTAATTCAATATTATCATGTGTATATCTATCTATCTATGTAGATATATAATAAATTATATATATGTGTGTGTGTGTGTGTGTGTGTGTGTGTGTGTGTGTGTGTGTGTGTGTGTGTATGTATGATGTGTGCGTGTCCCTGAGTTTTTTAAAAGATTTTTATTGGATCTAGCTTTACTGTCACATGGCTCAAAATGTTAAGCAGTGATCGTAAAGACTAGCTCCTAAACTACTCCCTGTGTTTGAACTTTTTTTCCAGCGAAGTTGCTGCTCTTGCTGGGAACGGAGAAGGGGGGCCCGGTAATGGAAAAGTTCTGGGATGCAGGGATTCCTTGTTTACATCCTCCTGGAGAACGCCGCGGGGGCGGAGTTGGCTCCGCCCTCATTCTTTAAGCCTTACGTCATTGTCGTTTGTGTTTTTTTTTTTTTTTTTTTATGAATGAAAGAATCCAACCTCAGAGAACAGCAGAGTAATTCCGGGAAAAGGCGGACTGACATTTAGTCGCCAGAGTCGCGTCGGCCCAGCAGGTACGTTTTAATTTCTGGACTCTCAAACTTTAAAATGTTTCAAATGTTTAAATTCAGTGATAACAGCCGGGCAAGTAGGTGAATGGAATCCGTCGCGCAACTCGCTACCAAGGGCAGGCAGCTGTTTGCTTTTATCTCTTTAGCTCGTCTCAAGCTGTTGATGCTAGATGCTAACTGTTAACACTACTAGCATGTTTAAAATAACGCGAATAAATTGGCCTAGCTTCATATTTATGTCCACACGCTTACATTGTCTTACAGCTAAAGTGGATTCTCGCTTTCGTATCTTATCAGATCGTGTTAGAACTATTTCGGTTGCTTATTTGAAGTCTAAATTAATGTCGGGGGGGCACTCGTGATGGCTGTTTACTATAGCTGAAACGCCTTTACCCTAAGCTGGCCAGCTCCCCTCCGTATAAGGACACGGTTTGATTCGGGACCACCAAGTAAATACATACACACTTTAGGAGTTGAGTTGGATAATTATCGTCGATTTAGTGCATTTGAGGCCAAACTGAGTTGACATTAAAGAGCTTGATGTCTGAGAACCGTGTTATAGCTCAGTGTTAGCCTTGCTGCGCTCACTTGTTGCTTTCCACTTCGGTAGCGTTACTTAACAGTGCTGGATCCCCTGAGTGGTATTTTTAGGAAAGCACAAACTTGGATATCCTGTGCTGTTTGGACAGAAAAGTCGCGGTCACTGCTGGTTTTCCTGGATTTGTACTGACTGTCAGCCTTGGTGGAGCTGAGCAAAGGGTTTATTGCTGAATCACCATGACTTTACGAAACGGCGGTCTCATCGGTTACCAGCCGGAGTCCGCTGGCTGGTTGGACAACCACGGTTGCTGCAGCCTCGGACTTCCTACGCATTTCGGGAAATGCAGTTTATTGTTGGCGAACTGGGGGGCTTAAGAGCAGGTATTTTGTGTGGCTTTGTCTGCTAAGACACCCAGAGTAGGTCGAAATGTACACACACTGGGGGAAAAAGCAGCTACACAGGAACTTTACAGACTAAACAGCTACAGAATCAATTCAGAATTTTAGAAAGATGTCAAAGGTGCAGCAAAGACGGTTAGATCAACACTCCCTAAGTAAAGGGAAAACCACCACAAAGGGACGCAGGGCAACAAAACAAAATGAGAAATGAGCTCAAGTGGAAGCAATGGGGTTTGTCATAAACACAGACACACCACAACAGAGACCTGAACACATCCATGATGTCGCTTTGTATTTCTGTCCATCTCCTGTATCTTGTTTCTGTGTCGTACAGGATGGGGAACTTTTTCCCACTATGTGCCCAGGGGCCCGTGCTCATAATCCAACCGTAGTCGTAAGCTTTTGAAATGCCAAAGTTGTTTCTACAGTGCAGATTTGATGCAAGTAGGATTTTTAGATTGTGTAACCAAATGGAGATCCCGCTTCAAACCACTTAGGAGCACGAAACAAATTTGAATCTATAGATGCTACGGTTTCACATGAAGCTGCTGAATCTTTAGGCAGCATGTTCCTCCTGCTTTGAAAAAAAAACGCTACCCTCATGATTGTTATGTTGAAAGAGGAAGAAGGGTTAACTTATAATAGATCACGGCGATTCTTTGTTAACCCGGCAAACACCCCAAATCGGCTGCATTGTGACATGTCCACATAAGCCTGTTTCTCAGTAAAAACGGCGAGAGCAACAGGTTGGATCGTTGGAGGCTGCCAAACAGTCAGCATCATCCTAAAATGAGCTCACGGTGGTCTTTTATTCTCCCTCTAACATTCAGTATAATGTAACCTACTTAGTTGGCTTTCTATTTGCCATTCTCTACACATCTGGACTATAGAGAGACTTAGTGAAAGGCCTTTCACTCTCTAAAGAGAAATTCCAGCATTGCGATAGATCAGAAAGTTGAAAGCAACACGGGAAAACACCCTGTGGGTTTTATGATCTCAATGTAACATTTGCCGGTGTTAATTAAATGCTAATCTCAAAAGCACGATGCCTTGGAGTCAGCAGTGTGTGCCGTCTCATCCGCGCGCTGTGTGGTCCTTTCGGTGCCCTGTGTGCTCTGGTCAAGTGCGGAGGTGAAATGAAGTCCCAGAGCTGAAGTGCAGAATCATTTTTATCACTTTTATGTATTTACATCGGCAAAGGGTTTGGATGACTAAGGGGGGTGAAAAAAGCAATTTGTCCCACTCTGAGATCACTTTCATCTCTCGCAACAATATCTGTGATCTGACCTTAAGAGGCATGCAGGAAGACTCCCTGCAATCGGTGTGAGAAAAAACCTTAATTGTATATAGACAGCTTATTATGATTAACAGTTTTAAAGCGCGACAGGTCAAATATTAAAAGTTGTACAGTTTAACAGTCAGCCCCCCCCCCCCCTTCCTCCAGCTGGTCATGCTGAGACTTTGTCACAGTGAAAGCTTTGAACCGTTGGTGTTCACAAGAGGAAGTGTTGAGGGAATTGGTTGGGACACCTGCTTTGAGCAAGCAAAGGGCAGACACATGATAACTTCCTCCTCGCTGTCCCAGCTAACAAACAAAAAAAAAAAAAAAGGCATGTCATTTTCAAAAACCTCCTCTTCCTCTCATATCAAACCGCCGGCTTTAATGAGAGAGTGTGCGTCTGGGGGAAGCATGAAAGATCTGTGGGTTCTCCTTTTCTTCATCGTGCATGACTGGCTGTCTTGTGAGCGGATGGTAAATGTCAGGCCAGGAATGGATCAGAAGTGCACAATGGGTCGAGTCACATGAGATTGATGTACCTTTCTGTATTTTTTTTTTTTTGTTTCTGTTCTTCCCAGAGTGTCTATATTTGTTTCAACTGGTGCTCGGGGGGGGGAAAACCCGAAGACAATTGGATCATGACGACGGAGAGAAACAGCAAAGCTCTGAAGGTAAAACACACTACGAGGGAGAGGGGAAAAAAAGTCGTTTCTCTCAAAAAGATTGAGTCATCTTTGTGACCTCAGGCTATTTTGAAACTCCAAAGCTGAAAAGAATGTTCAGCATTCTTCCATACACACATTTTTTTGTTTAACAACATTCATCCTTCTTTTTTTTTTTTTTTTCCTTTCCACATTCTCCTCCTGTTTCCCCTTTTTCCTTTCTTCAGGTAAAGCAGGAATGTGGCGAGAATGTGCCCTTCCTGTCAGACAGTGAGCTCATGTCCCTCTCGGTGCGGGAGCTGAATCTTCACCTGCGCGGCCTCTCCCGCGATGAGATCCAGAAACTGAAGCAGCGCCGTCGCACCTTGAAAAATCGGGGATACGCCGCCAGCTGCCGGGTCAAACGGGTCTCCCAGCGAGAGGCCCTGGAGCAGCAGAAAATGGAGCTCCAGAGGGAGGTGGAGCGGCTCGGGGCTGAGAACGCCGGCATGAGGAAAGAGCTGGAGGGCCTCGGCACACGGCTGGCCGCCCTCCAGAGGTTCGCCAGGAGCCTGGAGGCTGGAGGAGGCAGCCTGCTGGCTACGGCTCCACGCCTCAACACCGCCTCGGTCATCACCATCGTGAAGAGTCCGCCGCAGCCTCAGTCACAGAGAGAACAGGAGCCGTCGTAGAAGGAGCTCCTGGAACTTGACTGGGGGAAAGGGGTTTGGGGGAGGGGGGGTAGACGGTCTGCAGTGCAAACACACATCCACACACCTGTAAGCATACATATACCATACCCACACAGAGACAGAAGAAAAGGAAGACTGTGGTAGTAGAAAAATACTAAATGCTTGTCTGCGTGGCGCCTTGTTAAACGTTTTGTCTCAGAATCGCTCACTTCAGCGCAGGAAGGTGCGTCGCGTCACCGAGCAGCGGCCGCTTGGCGGATGTTTTTCAACGTGAGGACAGGAACGGGCGTGACGTCATCGAGGACGGGTGGAGGTGTCCTCTGACTGATGCAGTTTAGTTGACTGGAAAAAGGAAAAAGCGCTTTCCTTTTCAGGCACTCAAAGGTTTGGAATTCTGAGTTGGACGTGGTTAAAAGTGAACGAGGCATTGGGCTCCGACGTCTGGGGCACCCGACTAAGGACAAAACGCCAGGGCGGAGCGGCCGCGTGCGCAGCTTCCTCCGACTCTACAACGTTTGCATTTCTGATACATTTACAGTCTGAAATGACCAGCTGTGACTTGTTCTTAGCTCAGACCCAAGTCCCCCTTTTGTGGGTGAAGAATTCAGAGATTATCCTAAATAGATTATCTTCATGTAATATATTTTGAGCTCCCTCCAAGGTCCATAGGCCAAAACGAAACAGACACGCCTCCTTCTGCTCTTAATATTTAGAGAGCAAGTTGACTGATTCTGCTGAAAGTTCACCATATATTTCAACGAGTTCACTTCTCCCCACCCGATCTCCACCTTTTCAACGTGTGGGAAGAGTCACGCTGTACTGCGTGTGGTCACATTTCTCACCTCAGCTCTGTGCCTTCAGGAGCCGAAAGAGCGCACACCCCAAGAAGTGAAAACGGACTGCAATCGCTCCATCTTGCCTGTTCGCGACCGCGCATCCCTTTATTGCTGTGGATTTTTCATTTCTTCAGATCACTCATTTCACGAACCCCCGTTGTGCAGAGAGGGAGAGAGAGAAAGTGTCGGCGCAGTCGCGTCTGGAGGGGATTCCGCTCACACAAATGCAAACCCTCCGCGTACATTCCCGTTCTGTGTTTTTATTTGTAATGTTTGTACGTGCCGCCGAGAGACGAAAATGTTGAGTGACATTTATAAGAGATATATTCTATATTTTATTTGTATTTAAAAGTAGATGTTATGAAAAGACAAGCTAATGAGTGCTGTGATGTTCTACGTGTCTTCAAAAGTACTTTTGACTAGTCTGAGGATGTTCTCATGTCTAATTATTGTGTTGTGTGGCGACGATGATTCCAAAATGTTTTATTATTAGCTGGATAGGAATATTCAAAGCCAATGGCCATATTGCTGTTTGATTATTTCTGTGTGCGTTTGTGCCGGCTTGTCATAGTGGATTCTCGGAGGGACATTATTTTTCTATGACGATTTGTACGTTTCTTTGTGTGTGGGGGGGAGGGATCTGAGGATGCTTCGGAGTTGACGAGTTTTAGAGGAGAGCAGGTGGGACGAGAAGAGGCGGCGCTAAGGAGGAGAAGAAGGAGGAGGGGAAGAGGAGTTGCTGGGTGGCGGAGAAAGAAAGTAGGAAAGGCAGGCTGAAAAGGAAAGTGCAGAGAGGTGGAGCTAGATACACTTGAAGTCCCCCATCAGACGTTGGCCTGCTTCAGTCAGGATTTTGTCCTCCCGGCTCGAGCAGGCCTATATTTCATGGAGTTCAGGCCACTGAATAGTGCTAGCAATATTCTATATTCGAGTAGGCATTGTAACACGATAACCGTGTTGACAAATAGCTCCTAAATATGAGGCATATATATTTAGCTATATATGAATATCGTTGTGACAAAGCATTTATTCACAATATTTTATCGTCTCACATCTGTCAGATTGTGCTGGATGTTTTGTAATACCTGCAAAACAAAAAATGGTCTTTGTATTTATTACCTGTATTTTTTCTATTGTGAAAATTTAAGTACATTGTCTATTTTATATATTAATTATAATAAATGTTGTACATATTGTACATAAGCTGGTGCCCGTCGGCTGCGTTGGAACAGCGAAGTGCGCAAGTGGCGAAGGGAGGAAGTGGGGCAACAGGATGTGTTATCACGCCGTATCAAACGTCCAGCTTCGAGTACGACTGCTGCGCTGGTGTATTTTTTAAGAGGAGAAACACAAATACTCCTACTCTTTTTATATTTTTGATGCATTTAAATGGACTTTTACCCCAAAACGTAAGATTCACACTTAATCATAGTGTTTTCCAGCTCATCCAATTTAGCTAAGAACAATTGCATAGTAGTTCACGGCATGAAAAGATACCTTATGGATCATACACAGAGAGTCCTATTCTCTTTCAGATATTCACTCTGTACAAGTATTAATTGTCCAGTTTAAGGACATAAAACGGCGTTAAATGAATAAGCGACTGCTCCGTCACTGTAGTTGTGATATGGCCAAAGGATCAAGAATCGTGAAAGGGGCACGTGAGAGTTAAGTTTTTCAATGCAATACAACCTATAACAGCATTTTACATCAGACATGTCCTGGCTACATGTTTTAAAAAAAAAAACATTTACAGTTAATAACTTTTATGTTTAACATGTCATTTCTTATCTTAAGGGTCTCAAATAAAACCAAAAACACTAGGCATTGCTTCCTCAGAAGGAAAGGTCCCGCTGTTGCACGTGCTGTTGACCGTCAGGCTTTATTGGGACACTACGCTGAGCTATTAGAGTTATTATTTCCACCTGGTATGACAAATGTCCTCGAAGGATAATCTACAGCCCCAATTCCACAAAAGTTAGGACGCTGTGTAAGATGAGACTCTACCTCTTAAAGGTGCTCTTTTAACATTATGATTGATCTATTAACCCGCTTAGCTTCAACGTGTTCCTTCTTTTGCCCCCATCCCAGCTGCTTTTTTTTTTTTTTGACACGTTGCTGCCATCGAACTTTGTGAACCTAATATTGGTTTATAAGATTTGCAAATCATTTCATTGTTTTTGAATGGCATTTTGCACGGCGTCCCAACTTCTTTTGGAACTGGGTTGTAGATCAGGGTTAGTACGGTTAAAAGAAAGGCTGGGAGGGAAGAAAAAAAACCTTGATAAACCGCAATAACAGGGACAGATATCACAGCATGAATCAGACCAAAATATGAGTGGTTAACTTAAATACAGACAAAATGTTTATTTTTTTCTTCTCCGCTTATCAGTCTGACATTAAAATAGTAGCATCGTGAGCAGCTTATACAAAGAACTAGAAACTGAAAAGCTATATATTTTAAAAAACAAGGTCTCTCTTCAGCCTTTACAGCAGATTCCCATTTCAACACCTCAACTACTCCTCCTGTAGATAGCACTGAGAACTTTATAACATTAGTCTACAATATTTTCTCAGACCTACACACACACACACAATCAAACAGCATTGCTGTAAAGATGTTAAGTAAGAGTGCATGAGTGAGTTATGGCATTCAAAGTGTGGCAAGACTGACATGCTGTCTGTTTTTCTTTGAAATTGAAAGTTAAGGACAATCAGGCTAACACCATCTGCTGATTGGACAACAACCATCACAAAAAAAAGATCATCTGCTTTGTAAAAGGGCTAAAAACAAGGCTGCAGCTCCTCTTTCTTCGGCAAGTTCTCCGAACGGTGAGTGAGACTGCAGCATCCCTGTGTTCACTGATGAAAACAGCAATAGGATCATTCAAGAAAAAAAAAAAAAAAAAAAAGGGAAGGGGGCGTCAAAACGAAACAAAGGCCAAGCATTTTCTGCTTAACGTGCACCGAAGCTTGAAAGTGTGTGCTTGTGGACGAGTTGTAAAAGTTCTCTACGTGTCCCCCTGGTGTTGGTGCAGAGCTACAGCAAAAGCAGCGAAAGTGGTTGCAAGCCAACACGTCTGCATTTTTCGGTATGACTCATCCAGATGACTCAATGACTCCAGTTATGAGTAAAGAAAATAACCAGATCCGTCTGTGGTGAAATGTAACCAATAAAGGCTGTGTGGGAAAAAAGAATCCAAAAGGGAAAGGAACAAGTGTCCAAGTTTATGTGTTCAGACTTTTAGGCTAAAACAATCAAATAAAAAAAAGGGGGGGGGGGGGGGGTTCAGATAAAAACTGTCCAATTGAAGTTAAGCTGGAGATTCTTGCAAAAAAAAAAAAAAAAAAAAAACTTTCAAAATACTGTATTCTGACCGGAGAGACGTCACATCGGCGGGTACTTCGGGGCAAATACGAACAACACACTCAGTTGGTTGTTCTCCAATAAGTGAGGGCCAGTCAGAGCTGTGAGGCTTTGAAATGAGATTTAATCAGAGCTGTTACGCCACCCGCACAGCGTACTCAGAAGATGCATGTGAACCGTGTCCTAAAGAATCCAGAAACGGACAAAAAGGCATCAATGAGACCAGGCATCTAAAGTGAGATTTAGCCTATATGCATCCGCCGTTTTTCCCCCTTCAATCCATTTAACCTACATTGAGGCCTGCTGAGTTCTGCTGTCTGAATGAACCAGCACCAGCTTTAATCCCCGCCATTCAAATCACGCCCCCGATTACACGAGTGTAATCCTGACCGGCTGGGTGGCCGCCTCGCTTCACTCCTGCTGCCCACTGGAGCGCATGTACGGCATAATCTATAAGCCGCTCGACCCTCCGTCTCATCTGGGACGTGTCGATAACAACATTGATCGCTGCGAGTGACGTCGTGTTTTTGACGGATGGTTCTTGTAGTCACAGCAACAAAACAAAACAAAACAAACAAAACTTCAGATAGGACGAGTGTTTTGACGCATTTGGGCGACGGAAAGATGACGCGGCTGAAATACAAAAATAAAACTTCTGTCCGAGCCAGAAAGCGCTTGTACACGACTCCCAAGCGTACAAGCGTGACTCACAAAACTTTCCAAGGTTAACACCAAATCAGTGCCAAGTCTTCCCACCAAATAAGATGCAGAAATGTTTACGTAGGAAGGCTCTGGCATTTAAGATCAGTCCCAAGGAGAAAATAACAAACAAGCACACAACTCTAATCAGTCCCACAGTGATGAGGGATAAAGTACCACCCACAGTTAAAGTTACAGTCTGAATGAGGTTCAGCTGCAGAAAGAGCGTTTCTGACATTTATTCGCTCTAGAATTCATCGTCCGAGCTGAGCAGGAGGGTTTTCTCTGTGTCGCCGCGGGCGCCGACGGTGCCGTGGGTGCGGAAGACGGGCGCCGGTGCCCCCTGCTCCAGCGTGGATTGTTGGGTGTACTGCTGGTAGGCTGGGGAGAAGTTGTGGATGGCATCCTGAACCATGTCACCTGGGTTCATCGTCTCCTTTAGGCTGCTGGAGATGCTCTTCATCGGGGCGCAGCGGCCTGCAGTGGAAGGATATGAAAGGTAGTTAGAGGCCAAGAGGAAAGGTGGGGAGGAAGACGCTCTAAGGACATGTTAAAGTGTAGGGAACTTTGGTGTAGAGAAAAAAAAAAAGAGTAAAAGGGAAGGAAGGGGAAAACACTGAAGGGCTGGATTTATAGTATTTTAAGCACAGAGGAGAAAGAAAGAAGGGAATGTGTGAGAATAAAAAAAACAGGGGGATGAAGAGGGAAGAAAGAGAAGAGGAGGGATTTAGTGCTAGAAAAAAAAGGGACAAAAAGGGTGATTTAGAGGGTATTAAAACAGTAAGACAAAAGGGGGGGGTGACAAAGACATGAGGGGAAGGAGAGGATTTATACATGAACAGCAGGTGTGATATAGAGAGGATATAAAGAGGGCAAGAAGAGAAAAGGGGTTCAAAGATGTAGAGGGACGTCAGACAGGACGGAGCCACAAAAAGACAGTGAAGGAAACCCCACAAACGAATAAAAAGCTTAGGTGGAAAAAAAACAAAAAAAAAAACAAAAAAAAAAAAACAGAACAGAAACCGGCTTAAAGCTACTAATCTAAGCCCATGTATGACACACACACAGAAGGAGGGGAGGTAACCGTCGCCAGTTTTAAACCTACCAAACTCGCCATATGTAGGAACAGGTCCTTTATGGTGCAGCAGTGAAGAAAAGACAGATATGAAGACAGATCCACACAAACAGGAGAAGAGAAAATAACCAATGAAGAGCACAGGAAGTGTCGGAAAAGAAAAGAACAAAAGGAGAAGCAGCAAAAAAGGTGAGAAAAAAAAAATAACAGAACAGAGAGGAAGTAAATGGAGGAAAATCAACTTAAAGGCCTACTTTGGATTATTTCAGAATAAGACGTTCCTTCTTGACATCACATTTTGGTCTGGTGTTACAAACCTTCCTTTGGGTCTCTTTCCTCACCTCGTGAATCCAGACTTTTGTCCATGTAGACTTTAAAGGTGAAGGCGTGTCGCAGGGCAAGCGCCGCGAAAAACATCTCGATGCAAATGATAAAGTTCTGGTAGCCGGCAGCGACTGTTCCCTCGCCGACAGACACCTCCAAAGAGTTGATCTGAGGGATGGCCCCGCATTTCTCCAGGATGGCCAGCAACATGCCTGACCGCAAATAAGAAAATGGGACTTTGTGAGAGCACAACGACCTTTACATGCAGGATTTTGCAAAAAGTTTTACGCCCGGTTTTATTTCACAAATATTATGTGGTGTGTACCCTGCCAGAAGGAGAGGAAGATGACCGACTTGACCATCAGGAACTTGAGCATCGGGCTGTAAGGGCTGAGCAGCTCCCTGGTGGCGAAGTAGAAGAGGAACAGGGCGTACAGGGACAAGCTCACCGAGATGTTGTAGACGATGGTGACGTACAAGTATCCTCTGGCAACACTGCAGTGAGAAGTGATCAGAGAGTTAGTGCTTTTGCAGATCATTTGCGGAGAAGTTCGTTCCGATCATCTATGATTAGAGGTCATGCTGAAAGCTAACTTTCTCATTGAAGTCCCTAACTGATACAATGAAGAAAAGAAGAGATTGTTCTGGAGCCGTCAGTTCATATAAAGAAAAGTGTAATGCGAATGCTTCAAAGCACCTGCATAAGTAACTTCAACCACGTTCTCATGGTCAGCTCCTCCAATTACAAAAGTGATAAATCAGCCTAGAGATTAATTCATGGATCTACTTCCTCTCCAGGGTGCAGCACTCACTTGAAGTCTCCGTCCTTGTATTTGCCGTTGGCCTGCAGGATAACAGTGATGACAGCCATGAGCGGTTTGACCACGCAGAACTGCAGAGTGGCCTGCTTACAAAATCTTAGGAAGCCTATGGAGTAGGCCTTTCCTCTCAGACAGCAGGTACCGTACATACAGCTGGACCTGAAGTGGACAAACATTCCGCGAGCGGTCGAAATAGTGTAAGAATTTGTAGTAATTACACACAAATGTGGCAAAATGTGCATATGGAAAAGGAAATATGCAGAATAGCTTTGAATGAAAATGCATCTAAAACCTTAGTGACTTTGATCCATGCTAAGATGGAATCAAATACTTTTAGGACCAAATCAGAAACTCACTCTATGGGTTTCCCACGGATCTCTGCCATGATGGCGCTCTCTCCTCCCAGATATTCATAGCACAGACTCAGGAAGTTGTAAATCACAAATGCTGCAGAGAAACGAGGAGAGAAAGAGTCGATTAGAGTCGATTAGAGTCAAATGAACAATATCTATGTAAAAGAGACATTTGAAGGAGGATAATTTGGCTCGCTGTGGTGCTATGCTAACTAACTACATGAACTTGGAGGTGGTTTTGGACGGGGGACATTTTATTTTCATTACAGGAAAAGATCATTCACACCATTTGTTAAGGCTTTATTTTATTCGAGTGTAATTCAGGACAGTGTCACGGTGAGCCTGAAACTGAGCCAACGTGACGTGTTAAAATGTTGTCCAAGACAGCTGCAGCGTACTCAGTGTATTACTTTTGGGAATTACACATCTGAAAGCATTTGTTGTAAATAAGGGGATTATTACTGCTTTTAAAAATAGTCCAGATAAGCAGCTTCCGACAGTGAGGAACAGTTTCTGATGTAAAACGGCGAGGTGAATAACAGTGACAAAACAACAAAGCACGTCACTTTGCGTCACATCTGTTTTCATCTCTTCTGGGAAATGTGTTGTAGAATCATGTTTTCTTACTTGGGATCGTGTTCAAACGAGCTGCGGTGGCCACAGCAGCTGACCACACTTGATGAGATGTTTGTTTCAGCGGAAATCGCTTCAAAATTCTAACGGTAAAAAGCGGACCGCGAACCGATTTAGAATCTCAGCGAAGTTTACCGTTTGCACAACATCAGACGGCAGGAAAGTTTATTTCCATTCATCAAGAGCAGGACCCACAGAGAGTCGAAGGCTGCTGTTCTGCTGTCCAGAACTGCGAGGAGAACATGGACCAAGCAATTAAGCTGAACAGCACACATACAGGAAACATGGTGAAGTTCTTCCTGTGCATTTTAAGCACCGAGTACCTCCACACCTTTCCTCACTACCCCCCCCTCGGGAGCTACGTGTTGCCAGAAAGCATTTATATTCCAACTTTAACCCCGAACCCAAGTCGTAATCGTAACAATGGTGCTCTCTACCGTCGCAGATCTTAATTTCTGCCCCCATGGTGACACAAATCCTCACGGGTTAGTGTGTGGTCAGGGTGTTATTCCCCCACAAGGAATGACAGAGATGAACACACAAACCTTTCCCTGGCTGAATAATATCCACCGGTCTCTTGTGACCCGTGGATTATCCCTGCTGCTTCAGTGAGAGGCAGATGACGATCAAGAAAAACACAACCGGGCTAATCCTGTTAACCCCGGAGGAACGTCCTATCTCTCTTTTTATGTGCTCCTGTGTGCTCACACACACAGCCGCGCGGCGGATGAGGGCGTGTGTCAGTTAACTTTGAAAGTGTGAAACCCGGTGTGGGCGTCAAAGAGACTGTACGCATGCTGCAATCTTAAAGTTGATCTCAGTTGTGCTGCCGGCAGAGATTCTTTTTATTATACTCTCCTTTTTCTCGCGCTGTCCTTATTCAACCCTCACGCTCATTGTCTTACATCCGATACCTGTCACACAGTATTGCGGTTGGAAAATACCACACATGCCTTTTCTGTGTTAAAGTCTTATGGAGACATGCCTACTGAGCTGAGCGATGAGAGCTGCCTGATCGGCTTCGAGAAGCTCTCTCAGCTGTTTACCATTATGCTCATTCACTCTTCCCCAAGGACGCCCGTCTGTGGCGCTAGTTGCCACGGCGATACAGTAGGCCTGCACACAATGAGAACGGGAACTTTGCGGCGAGTTTGGTTGAGAGGAACTCATTATCCAATGCAGCCTGTGTAGTTGATGAGGAAGATTTGCGAGTACAGTTGCCATGCAACAGGTTGCCGAGGGAAAGATCTGGGCAGGGCCCTGCAGTGTTGTAAGAAGATGAGGGCAAACGGGAGGAGGACGGGAGGCAGGGGGAGAAGCAGGGACGAGGCGAAGAAACAGAAGTACAAAAGTGCAGAGGAAGAGTTGAAAAAAAAAAAAAAGGTCAATGGCAGAGAGGGGGGGAGAAAAATGAGGAAGCCATCTGATGACCACAATATTCACAGCACTTACTGCCAAAGAGCAGACCCATATATAGTGTCCCCAGTCCACTTTCAGAGGGAATGTGACGCAATCTGTTTGACAACACAGCAAGTGACGATGAGTGTCACAGCGACCCGACTATTTCTATCCCAATCGTGACGACTGACTGACGGGAATGAAGAGTGGAGGTGGTCCAACTGTCTTTCACCGCCTTCTGCCTTGTCAAAGGATCAGTAGTCAGAGAGCGTTAGTTGCGTTTGCGTCACCCAGCCACTCACAAAAGCTTCAACTTTCCTGAATTCATGCAGAGGCCATATTCTAAAGAGGTCCGCCTCTGGTTTTCTTTTAGAAGCAAGTTATCCTAACACAACCACAATTTACTTCCAAACCAGAGTTCTCACGATGAGGATGCATAGATCTTAATGTATACAGGGAACGAGAGTTAGGTACAGCAAAATGCTGCCGTGTTACACTAAAATGTTAAAAGCATAATGAGGATCAAGAAAAAAACACTATGACACTATCTCAACATGTTTGGATAGTGTTGAGCTGTCCCATTAGAGATGAAAGGGATTAACATCAGTGAGTTATCTCCATTAATGACAGCTTTTATCCTTGTAAATAATAAAAACCTTTAAATATGGCATATAAGGGATAAAAACCGAAGCACACCCTCACCCTCGTAGCAGTCCCTGACTGTGTCAAAGTACACGTAGTACTGGTCATTGGTGAAGAAGAGAAGGCTGAGCCAGGAATCAAAGGCGTAGATGGGGACAATGAAAAGGATCCGCACGATGTGGCGCTGCTCCCCGGGCGAGCTGTAGTAACGTAGGTGCATGTAGATCTGGGACACACAGCAGAGACATTTTTGAGAATTGATAGATCAGACAAAATAGAAAAGTCAAAACCTCCTGAAACAGAATCAGTTTTTTTTTATGCATCTGTGTATCAGTCCGGATGGTGTGTGATGTAATAATAAAAGTAAGCCCAAACTCAAAATAGAAGACGGTTTATCATAAGGAAGGCTGCGTGTAGAATTCCTATCGTAAAGTTTTGTGTCATCAGCAAAAAAAAAAAGCTGCTCCCCTTCTCTTAGAAAGACCGCAGTGAGTGCACAAACTAAGCTGGCGAGGAGGTTTAGTCTTGAAACAGAACTTGGACAGTAAAAACAAAAATTAGCCAGATTGTGTATCATTAACTTAATTTTGTTTGTCGGTCTGACAGTATCACTGACCTTTAAAATCAATACATTCCCTGACATCACCAGACAGGAATCTGTGACAGAAATTAAGGTCTGGCTCCGCGCAGATCTGACAGAAGCGTTTAATCTACCCACAAGTTTCACTTTTGTATGTGTTCCTGTGCTGATGCTCAGTTATAAAAGCATCTGCCAAGGGATGTTGCCAAGCAACCCCTAGCCTCCCCAGATGTGTGTATTTGCAGGATCACTTCAACAGTCTATGAAACAGCACACACCTGCCTGTCTTCTCCAAAAGCACGAACATAAAGAACCCCCCAAAAAAACTAAAAAGTCTGCTCAGTCAAAGCTCGACGTCAATATCTCCAGAGAAGTAAACAAATGATCTCAGAGTAAAAGTATACTCCTGGATTCATAACGTATCTATCTCTCCATCTATTCTGCTGGGAAGCTGTTACCTGATGGCAGGTGAGAATAAGTGCAGTCCAGACAAAGAAGCCGGACACAGCTTGTGCTGCCGGAGTCATCAGGAAGATGGGCTGGTCCGTGCCCAGCAGCGGGGCTTCGGGGAGCCACGATATGTTTGGCCCCATCGGGACTGCGGTGGGCGGGCGGCCAGGGGCGCCGACAAGAGGAGAGTCCTCTCCCAGCCTCTCTGAGAGTGGCACGTCTCGCCTCCACAGCCTTAACATCTGAAAGTGACACAGACACAGTCAACATTCATAAGTCTACGTCTAAGAGTACAGGAGAGAACAGAATACGTGTGCGTGCCTGCACACATATCAGCCACTTAAACTCTGCTTAAACAATGACGACACTCTGACCCAGTCCATAAACACTCATTTCAACCAGCAATCATCAACCTGGAGTATAGATCCCACGCTCTGTGTCATCAGTTACATGTGAGAGAGGAAGACAGAGAATAAACAAACCGGCTGCAGGTCAACGTTTCAATAGGACTAAAGAATATGTGTGTCTGCTGTTTCTGTAGCGGTATCTGATATTGATTTTTTTTTTTTAGTTTCTAGATCCCTCGGAATGCCTTCTGACCGCCGTCAGAGAACAAACCCGTTCACCAGTTCGGCTATGGATTTAAGTGGAACGACAACTTGATCAGTTAGCCCTGTCCTCAGGGCGTGTTTGTTCTTCTATACTGAGAGAAAACGATCATACAAGGCTCAGCGTGATGGAGACAGAGAGCTTGACCATGGGGGAGGAGAGATGGCTGATGCAAAGAATACACATACATAATTTTAGAGAAAGGCAGACAGCACCCTTCGGTTTCACTTATGGTCGCGTATTCCAGGGCAGCAGAGCAACCACAAGTCATATAACAGAGAGAACAAACAGCACTGACAATTACACAGTGATATAACGCAACATGAACCCCACTTACACACATAAACCGTGTTTCTTTATAAAAAAAAAAAGCAAACCTGTTAAACTCAATTTGGTGTTTCATTGAAATGCATTAGGAAGCTTTAACTTTGTATATATGTGTGTGTGTGAGTATGTCTGAATAAGAAAGGCAGCAGGTCATTTGTATTAGTTTGTGGGGGATCAGCAGATCCACAGTGAGGGCATCAGCAGCCGCGGACACAATACAACTGTCAGTGAAATGATGCAGTGCAGAGGCAAAAGGACATCTGTGTGTTTCATTTGGAACACAAAAAGGGGTCAATCTGGGTAGTCTCTCTCTCACACACACACACACACACACACACACACACACACTGCAATGATGTGTTGGAGAGGTAAGGGGTCAGGAATAAAGCAACAGAAGGAAAGAGTCACTGGAGAGTAGACTGAGATACCAGTGAGCAATAGCATTATTGCTAGCCAGGCTGGTTTATCACTATTGTCAACAACAACACAGACTTTCAGTTTTCTGAGAGCAACAAACAGAAAGTTCTTAGCTTTGATTTCAAGTTCCCTTAATAACAGCAATTTGATGATACCACTAAGAATAATGCAGCTTGCTGCGGTTGAATCTGGTAAAAACAAGTTGAATGATATGATAATCAGGCGCAGCTTCAAACAAACTGACCTCAAATAGCAAAACCGATATAGTTAGCTACAATTCACGGATGAACTTGAAACATAGCCGTGAATCGAAACGGTCTTATCTTTTGGGAAAATAAGTGTCAGCTGTAGTGAGAAGTTACGTTTCTGGCCTCATTTAAAGACTAAACTCACCTGGTGAACTGCCCCCTGCTTTAAAATCGACCTCAGCTCCTCCAGACCAGCACTTCGATAAGAACAACCTAGAAACGGCCTTAATTCCTCCTCAAAGGCGCACCGTTGCCCCCAGGACATCCATGTTGACTGCCCCGTCAACCGTCGGCGTGTCCCCCCAAAAACTCACCACCAAAGTTTGACTCGCGTATCGTATTAACTGCTTTTCTAACCTTTTATTTCTTCCATGTGGCCATTTTAACGTCTAAAGTCTTTGTTTCGGGAGTTTGAGCAGTTTAAACGTTTTTTTCTTCGCCGCTCGTTCACTGCTGCGCTGTAAAACCAATCCCGGTCGGATTAACGCCAGATCGCATCAGCCCCGCCCACTCCACAAGGACGAGTTGGCTCAGCCAATCGCACACCGACGGTGGTTGTTGACCCGGAAAAGGGCGGGGTTTATGTCCCAAACACAGTGAGTTTGCGCAGCTTTATTCTGGGACGAGGAGACGTGAGGTATGAGGATGATGTGCAAACTGTTCCCACACACTCAGTGAATTATGCATTATTTGTTTACGACTTCCGGTCCAAACTTGAAAGTATGTATGAAGATTTCGAGAGGAAAATAACTTCTGGAGTTTAGTTAGATTTCTAAAGGACTTTTCAATGCCTTTCTATAGATATTGTTCAAACATTTTGATCTGTTAATACAGAAAAGGCACAGGTATCACTCATAAATTCAGTGATTACAAGATACCATTGAAGTGGTACGGTGGTAAGCACTCGAAGAAGAACATTATTCAGTTTAGCAGCATGAAAATAGAAAAAGTCAATTCGTAAACAAAACCCTTCTCTCGGAGTGTTACTTAAGCTCAAATCCAGCAATAATTTCAGTGTCATAAATAGCTTGATGCAAGCTGGTGGACTAACAGCTCACATTTAAAAACAACGAAGTCGCTCAGGCTAGAATTTGAGTTTTAGGTCCCTTCAATGGATCAAGCATAAAGCTCCAAAAAGGTGTCCAGAGGTAATAAATGAACTATCCAAGTGTAGAAGATTGAAAACTTACGTTGCAAAATGAATATTTGTTGAAATTACACCAAAATGAATGTGAGTTATACCAGTTAAACATATTGGCATCAAGTGAAACATATGAACAGAAATCTGAGTAGGTTGAGTATATTTTTATTGAATCAGAAAATATACACAAATATAATAGTAATAAAGGTGAAGCATGGTAAAGAAATGGACAGGACATCAGTCATCACCTTCCATTGACATCCATCTATCCTGACAGACTTGGGTCAAAGCATCAATTCTTCTCAGTAAGTACTCATCAATGTATTTACATGAACCTCTCTTGTCATTGCCCGCCAGTGATAATAAAAACTAACACTCTTGGCAGACTCTAAAGGTTCCCCGTAAAATTTCATTTTTGTCCCAGGGATTTCAGGAGGCAACGTCTTTCCAGCCCCACCTTTAATCAATCTGTCACATTCTGGCAAAAAGGTAATCTACACATTTACATGTCATATAAAGTGAAAAAAAAAAAATGAAAAGAAAAAGCAAAGGATAAGAACAGACTTTCATGTGTAACACCAGACTTGCTCACTTCCAAGATCTTCTAACTTTCTCAAGTCTTTTCATACCTGGAGTTACAAGCTGGACTAAGGCTTTATCATATCGTACAGTTCTTGTTTTATCCTATCTTCTGCTACCGCCTGTCCCACTCTTCTTGCCTCTCATCACATTCAGTGAGTGTGTTTTCAGTCTCAGGAAAGAGAAGAGTAACTTTAATCTTTTAGTAGCTTCGGTGAAACATCTGTTATAATTCACCAATTCCCCCTCATTCCTTTCCTCAAACTCTCAAACGCAAAGCTGAAGGCAAAACAAACACTTAAGATGACAACACAGACAGACGAGGTTACCGACGAAAAGCAGCTTCACTCCCATTCACTAATTTGGTGCAGACTCTCTCCCTCTCATCGGTCCATATTGCACCTTTCCCTTGTCTCTTCAAATAAAGGCCTGGACACACTTTTGTTTGTTGTTTGTATTCAGAGCAGTTTATATATTTGTTTATAGTGTCACCAGAAGCAGCAGATGTGGCTCTCAAATATTAGCAAATTGATATATTTTCTTTTATTCATCACATTTAGAAACCAAGCAGTACTTCAAATTCAGTCCTTTTTGTGCACTTGTGATGTAGTTTCTCTCTGTGTCTTTTATAACATTTTTATTTTTTTTAAATGAGCTTTTTTATCTTTTGCAAGTGGAGTCTCTGAGTCGATGTGAAGGTGAACATGAGCGAAGAAGGGGCTGGGCCTTTGTGTGGTTTCACCCACCTCCCCTCCTCCAGCCACGATCTGAAAAAGCAGTACCAAACAGTTCCGGCCTGGAGTTTGTCCGTCGCACCGGTTTTCCATCGTCTCAGCAAGCTTTAACACTGGGCATGCTCACACCGCAAACTGACAGACACACGGACGCCTTTGACCCCCGTTTCATGCCGCCTCCTCCTCTCGCTCTTCTTCTTCCTCCTCCTTCACTCACTCATATTTTCATTCATCCATTGGAAAAGTAAGGGGTCTTTGATGCCCTTTCAATTGCTGAACCACAAGAGACACGACATGGAGAAGAAACGTCATTTTCTTTAGACTGGTTACCTCATTGTGACACCGACAAGATTAATCAGTTTAGATTAAAACAGAAGTAAAATGAGTTCAGGTGTAGGTATTAGTGGAAAAAAATATCGCCACAGCCCAACACAATTCTAATGAAATATTGTGATGAAGGACAATGAAGGTTGGAAGAGCAAATGAGGTCGGAACCTTCCTTTATCATACATGGGAATGAATGTTTGTGAGACCATTCTGAATTAGTTGTGGTTCAACTATTCTCTTCGCTCCTGTTCTAAGTCTGTTAGGGAAAAGATCCCAAACCCCAAATATCAGTATCAGAAGCTTAATTTTCCATTACTACAGTTGGATTGATTCCAAGTGCCTGGATTTTTCTGAGAAACTGGAAAGTGGCTAACTCTCTAGATCTAAAAGATTGAGCAAATATGATGGCTTGGACCGCATCCAATTAGGCTATTTTCACATTACCAGGCCGAAGTCACTCAGATCAGATTTTTTCATGTGACACATTTCTGAAAATTTCAGAGCTGAAAACACATACAAAATGGTATCTGTCTTTATGCCCCACAAATAGTTTTAAACATTTAAACAAAAACAAAAAAATCAACACAAAAGAGAAAGCTTCTGGTTGTTGATTGATTTGTTCAGCAAGTATTTTCACATCATTTTTTTCAAAAATGCCTCTTTTTATCTACTTTATTTGCTTTTTTTCATCCCCTATACATTTAAATTACAGTCAAAGAGAGCTAATGTAATCACACAAGTTCTATTTTCCACATGAATATGAAGACTTTGATCCCTGTGGCCAAAAGCTGAAAAGCTGTTTAATTAAGCAGAATGTGTTGACATGTGCGAGAGTGTGTGTGTGTGTGTGTGTGTGTGTGTGTGTGTGTGTGTGTGTGTGTGCGTGTGTGTCCATACCTGCCACTGACCTGCAGGCCAGCGAGGAGAAACTCACTTTGCCAGATGCTCAAACGGCACACTGACCTGCATGCAAGGAGAAATTATGAGCTTAAAAAAAATACAGTCAGCGCATGTAAGATTCTTTGAACATGCAGCAAAGACACAACATAGTAATGATCATTCAGAACAGATGCTGACACTGCTACAGGATGCAGGCCTGATCCGAACCGAATAAAGAAACACCAGAAAGAGTCAGATTACAAATTATAAAGAGGCTATAGGACACGCAGAGCCTGCTTTTTGAGGATTGCTCTAGGCTATGCTCATATCATATCACACTTTAACTACACAATTAGAGAAAACTCTTCATATCAATGTCCTGGTGGTAATTATGGGGAAATATCCTGAATAACATATTTATTTTGGCAGCAATCCAAGGTAATGAAACCTCAACTTGTTCATATTCGTCATATAAAACTAATTCTGCATAAAAAAGAGAGCAATCTGTATTTATTTATGGATGAGTTTCATCAATCCTAAAGAGTCCTGCTGTGTGAGGCTGTAACGTAGGTGCTGCACTGCTTTGAGCTAAATGCTGACACACAAGGACGAGGCACATATAATGTTCACCCAGTTCACAGAGTCTTGGTTTGGGGTGTTGGCATGTCAGCATATAGAATGTCCTCGCGAAGAGGACGAGAGCACACCGGATGCACACGGAGCCTGCACCGACAAAATGTCACTGAGCCTCTCAGTCGTCCTACCTGCGACGCAGTGATGCGCGATTGGTCGAGGCGTGCAGTGAGGTCAGAGGAGGAGATGTTGGCTGGGGCCCCGCGGTGAAGCCTCATGGCCACCTTCCTTTCTCGCTCGGCCCTTTCGGCTCTCCCCGCCTGAGGGGAGCGGTTACCTGCACACACACACACACACACACGGGTCGCAGGCCTGAGGTGAGAGCCTTCATTCTGCCTTTGTTGCGTCACATCCAAAAAGCTTCCTGACCTGACTGCTGGACCCCGCGTGTGGCCGGGTTGGAGGGAGCAGCGTCCCCCTCATTCCGGACTCTGTTGGCCACAGAAGGGTTCGGACCAGGCGGCAAAGCTCGGCCCCCAGCTCCCCTCTTGCCTCCGCCTGCTCGTTCCTCCCCTTCTTTTCCTTCCTTCCTCTCTCTCTCCCCATCGTCTGTTGCCCTACTGGCCCCCTGGAAACGCAGAGCACAGATGCAAAGTTATGCTTGAAATCAAAAATCAAATCAAATTTATATTTATAGCACATTTCATGTACAAAACAATTCAAAGTGCTTTTACATCAAATAAAAGCATTGCAGCAGGGAGTGGAAGAAGCATTAAGAATACATAAAATAATATAAAGAGAAACAAATAAAATAATTTAAATGCAACAGTCCAGATAAATTAAAAGATATCGGAGAAGAGAAAGGAGACACAGCTCTCAAAAAAAGTGTCAGGAAATGTCGCAAGAGCAGGACACTCACAAACTTGAGCATGTTCCAGTCAAAGACGTAGTCGTAGGAGAAGCCCTGTCTGTGGAACAGGTTCCTGAAGAGCTGCCTCAGGTATGAGTAGTCTGGCTTGTCGTCGAACCGCAAGGAGCGACACAAGTTCAAGTAAGTAGAGAACTCGGCTGGGAAACACAAAAGAGAGAGAACCGAGGATTTCAAGAAAAGTCACGCCACACCATCTTTTTTTCATCAACATTTCCCAGCGTCATGTTTTTGCTCACAAGGGTATCCTTTGCAGAGCATCTCGATGGGGGTGGACATTTTCTTCTCGCTGATACGTTCATACTTCTGCCTCTTGGTGGCAGCTTTGAGCCCCTGCCAGGGCAGAGAACCCAGGTTGAAGTACATGAGAACGTAGCCCAGAGACTCCAGGTCGTCCCGTCTCGACTGCTCTGTGGGGGGGGGAAAGGACAGAACATGTGTGGAGACGAGGAGAGGAAAGGAAAGGAAGCTGCTCTTCTGAGAATGTAGTCCGGATCAATAAAAACTCAAACATATTCTGCTGACAGTCTATGATGAAGGCAGATGTCACAAAGCTCCACTCGCGTATTTTATCCATGTGGCCAACTTCTGCACGTGTCTGTGTGGTGCCTTACCGATGCCCAGATGGGTGTTGATGGAGGCGTAGCGGGCCGTACCGGTGAGGTTCTTATTCTCACGGTAGGGGATGTGCTGGTGCGTTCGGGCGTCACGGTATTTCTTGGCCAGGCCAAAGTCGATGATGTACACCAGGTTGCCCTTCTTCCCGAGCCCCATCAGGAAGTTATCCGGCTTCACGTCTCTGTGGATGAAGTTCTTAGAGTGGATGTATTCAATCCTACTGATCTAGAGCACGGAGTCGGGGAAAGTAAAGCTGGTGTTATTGCACGTCGAAAATCCACTAAAAATGTTTCAAAAACTTTCATTTCTAAAAAGATATATACAAGCAATATCTAGGTTTAGATCCCCAAGCAGCCCTCAGGTCTGTTTTCACATCAGAATGCTGTGAGTGTAACTCACGTCTTTCTCACTGATCTGAATGAACGCATGATACAGCTTTAGATTTTAGGATGCTAACCACTGAAGACAAGTTTTTCCCCAAAGACATAGGTATATGTCAGGGACTTTTTCAGGCAAGAAAATTAAAAAAAAACTAGTTAGTTACCAAAATGCACTACATCACAAAAAGTCCCAGTGTAGAGCAAATGAACAGATGAAATATATCAAGAGCACTGGGTCTGTCATTATTGACTTCCTCCTTTTCTATCATTTTGCAGAAATTAAACTTGTGATATGATCATGTCCAATCTTTGCACACGTAAAAAAAAAAAAAAAGCAAATAATGCAAAAGGTACATTGAGGGTCACTTTTGTAACATTTGCGATATTTTTGTTTAACTTTAAGAGAGCAATAAAGTCAAACTAAAGTTGCTGTACACTGACTCTGAGAACTCTGTAAAGCTTGCAGGTGGCTGTAGCTCAGGAGGTTCAGTGGTCATCGTTCAGCTGAAAGATTGTTATATAATATAATGTATGAAGCGGTACGCTTGAGAGAGGGCTTGTGTTGTCTGTGGCTCTATGCAGTGAAAGTCATTCAAGTGTTTTTGATCACCCCTGCTCAAGTTAAGCGCACTGAGTGAACAATGTGCCAATCAAAACACAGAAGTGACGCTCAAAAACCTCGATGTTTATGTGAATATTGGACAAAAGTCCAACTTTGTTTTTGTTCTTTGTCTTTTTTTTTGTGGAAAAAAGATTTTACTGGAAGTCTCTTTGCTGCTTTCATGCAAACAAACTAAGGATATGGATTGCTGGAACCATGTCCTGTGATCTGATGACACCAAGATGAACAAATTTGCTTTAGATGGTGTCAAGCCTGTGTGGTGGTAAAAAGTGATTTGTACAAAGAAAAGTGCCCCATGCTTAAAGTCAAGCATAGTAGTGGGAGTGACATGGTTTGGGGCTGTATGGATGCCCTCAACAGTAGGAAGCTGAATTTCACCAAAAGAAACATGCTTGTCAACATGTACTGTGACTACTGAAGCAGATCATGATACTCTCCATAGGATTTCAGTCAAATCTCACACACGTCTCTTTTAGCCTGGTGCAGACTCAAAATGTAAAATTTCAATGTAAGGCAAGGATGAAACGCACAACGATGACCTCCCTTTTAATGCCTTTTCATTTCATGACATTTCGGGCCAACACGGCCCATTCTCAGGGAGTTTAACATAGGGGTGTACTCACTTTTGCACCAGCATAATTTCACAAAAATGGACAAATATGTCATTTAAGTTATATTATTGACCTTTCTTTTCTGTTGTAAGCTGAACAGATGTTGTATTAAACTTACTCTATGCACGTTTTGGGAATAACTTGTGTGTGTATTAAAATATTGTTCAAAATGTTACTTTTCAACAGGGGTGTACTCATTTTCACTGTGCACTGTATTTTCAACAGAGGACTGATGGGAGCCTAAATAAAAAATATTTTATTATACTCTGGCCTCTTCTTTTCTTTGTGTGAGGTAACAAAAATGTAAAAAAAAAAAAAAAAAAAAACTATCAATATATATATACAGTATTTATCCTTTAACAGCAGTGCAGTTCGTTGTTGGCATTAAAAATGGTTAACAGCCTATTTAAATCCACTGTAAGCAAAGGATCTTTTCAGCTGTGGCCCAGAGGCTGGAAAAGCAGCTCTGTACTAAAAAGCGGCGTGTTTTTTTTTTTTTTTATTTGGAGGAAAAAAATGTGAGCCGGCAGTGAATGATCAGCTCAGCGCCACTCCACCACCATTCATCACGAAAGTGGAGTGCTTAAAAAAAAGGCATGCATTGCGATGCATTAGATAAACAATGTTACTTCTTTCACAAAAATCCTTTTATCCTTCAGGCAAAAAAAATGTACAGCTGATCCAAATTACAGAGTTTGATCTCAAGGTGACCGTGCGGAGCGTCTTTGTCAGGTAAAATTTTAACTGAGTCACTAAAAACATCCTGTCAGCACTTTCTGCTGCTGCACGGGGGTCATTTTAGGTTTTCTAGCTATTGTCCATTCGGAGGAGGGCAGAGGAGAGGAGACAAATCAAAAGATTAAGAGGGAGGCCACAAAAACGCCAGCGGAACGATTCGGAGAAGAGGTCAAAGTGACCAAGAGACAGTGGGATGAACAAATGTTCCAAACTGTAGACTAAAGAATGATACACAGGGATTAAAAAGGCTCGTAAAAAGATCGAGCTCTGAGCTGGAGGTCAAGATATTGAGGGGATGGACTGGAAACAAGCCTCAGAGATTTAGATGCGAGTTACTCTCAGATGAATGAACGATTCATTTAGTGCCAGTTTAAAAATAGCACCTTCATTTTGGTGAAATCTCTGCAACTTCGCAGCCTCCAGGCAAAAGTTACAATGTCCGAAGGGCTTTTGAATAGCTCAGTCATCTAATATGCACAGTTTATCATTCCGACCATTGTTTTCTTTTTACATATTTCTTTTTTGAAAAAATTTGAGGAACAACAGAGGAGGCACTGCATAAATAATGAACCCGGACAATCCCATGAAACTCCATCAGATTTCTAAAATCGATTAGAGAACTGTGGGGGTGGTTAATGATTCTGGTTCTAGTCTCAGGACGAAAAAAAAAAAAAAGGAAAACCCCCAAAAAACCTAATCTCGATAATGTGGACTGCAGTAAGTCAGTGAGTCAGTCTGTTTATCTGTCTTACCATCTGATCAGCAAGCAGCAGGACTGTTTTCAGGCTGAACTTGCGGGAGCAGAAGTTGAACAGGTCCTCCAGGCTGGGGCCAAGCAGCTCCATCACCATAACGTTGTAGTCACCCTCCGCCCCGCACCACTTAATGGACGGGATCCCCACTGTTAGGTGGAACGACAGGAAGTCATAGGTTTAAAAATCTGAGTAGTTTAAATAGCACAAGATTGCCAACACAGCATTGTTTGGACAATTCACATTTAGCTGTGAGTGATGACTCATTTAAGCACCTAAAGCACTTTCTAAAATACAGAATAGAAGGAAAGAAACAGAATTTGTACAATTCAAATGAGCTTAAGAGTCAATATTTGGTACAAGCACCTTTATTCTTCAACGCATTCATCTCAACCCTCTTAGACAAGCTTTCTTATCATTACTTTTAAGTACTCTTCAGGAATAGTTCTCCAGGCTTCCTGAAGGACATTCCAAAGCTGTTCTTTGGATCTTGGCCACCTTTTTGTTTCCTTCTCTGTCAAGATGTTCCCACACTTTAAAAAAGATGTAACTAAGGAAATGGGAACAAATAGTGTATCTTGCAAAGTGCCTACAGATAAAAATTTTAAACTGTTGTTTGTTTGTTTTTTATGAAGTTGTGTGTCATGTGTGGACCCTTCATGTTTCATACAGAAATGGTTCATCCTGAGACTAAAGTGAGAGTTTTTATGTCTGAATGATTCGGCCTCACAAACGAAAAAACACATTCCTCTGAAACTGCTCGTGTGCAAAAAAAATGGACTGAAAAAGAGTGAATAAGCAGACAATGTCCACAGCAAAACTTTGAAAGACCTTGAGAAAGGTTGGAGAGCTATCACTCAAGGCCACATATTACAAAAAAAAGTCTGGATGCTTGAAAGGAAAAATGAAGAAATGAAGGGTTTCCATGCAACACAGTACACTACCATTAAATGCATTTTTACTGCTTATTCCATGTAGAGCAGATGTTCACACATGTTGTCTTTGTTATTCATAATGTATTCATTATGCATGCTTATACCATATGACCAGTCCTCTAGAAAACAATTAAGTCGAGCATTATGCATCTTACATCCATCACTCGATCATCATCAGCACTTTACGTCTCAGGGTAACCATAAAATGACTTAAATGCCTGTTAATTCCATTCCATACATGTGTTTCAGTGCCCCTGAATGATCCTGAAAAGACCTCAGATGCCCTTAAATGTTCGCAACGCCTCTTAAACAGCACTAATCATCGTTAATCCCTCGGTGTCCCTAAAACTATTCACCGCCTCTCTGTGCCGCCTTGTAAAGACCTTTTCTCACCTCCACCCTGCATCATTTTGTAGAATTTGCTCTCAATATGGAGCTGTGGGTGTTTGGTCTTCACACATTCCAGTTTGATGGCTACTTCCTCTCCTGTAGCAATGTTTGAGCCTGATGGGAGAAACAGATGAGAGAGGTGCAGACACAGCATGTCAGCAGGTGAAAATTAGATGGGGTTATTGCAGCTTACAAAAAGTGGAAAAATGTCTGGGTAGGTTGCAGGTCAATCAGATTGTGAGGAAACAAGAAGAAAAAAGCTCAGATTCTCACCGAGATAGATATCTCCAAAGGATCCACTCCCTATCTTCCTCCCAAGGCGGTATTTGTTCCCCACGCGCAGCTCCATAGCTCCCGAGCTTTTCAACTCACTGAAGGGTTAAACACACAAAACGTGCACAAAGCTGCCATCAATCACAGGTGATCAATATAGGAAAAGGACACTGTGGTGCAAAGCTGCAGACTTTAAACACAAGGCTGAGCCCCGGGGCTGCTGTGTCATGAGAGAAAAGGAAACTGGAGGCTTGGGAGAAATGGACAGGTGAAGTGAGAACACATGAAAAGTGAAAATAAGCAAACCAGAACAGTGACGTATTGTAGCCTGAGTTGGATCACTGGGACCAGGAAGGGAAATATTGCTCATTTCCAGCCGAAACGTGTCTCAGCCCACAGCGTTACCGAAAGCACAGCCTTCAGAGGATATGATGTTGAAGTCCTGACAACAATGCAGGCCGATGAAAGGTGTAGAGAATGTGGAAAAGGTGATGGCGAAGAACACAGGGTGTAGTTGTGTAACATGATTTATTCTGAGCTTGGGGGGGGGGGGCTGGATCAGCATCTCACACACTCTTCAAGGAGCACTTCAAAGGAGTCTGCTGTGTACAAGTCATTTGCACAAACTCACAATTTCTGACTAGTCCCCTGACCAAATTCGAATGAGTCATGTTTCCTTCATCCGAGCCTCATCTGCCTACACAGCCATGAAACAGAGATTTAAAACGGAAAAAGGACAGCAATGGACAGAGCCACTTTGACATTGGATTCTCTTGGACTAAGTTTTTTTTTTTTTTGCTGTTGTGATTCTTGTTTGTTTTCGTCTTATGGCAGACCTACATCCAGTCCACAGTCATCTGCAGGAAAATAAGCCAGACCATCCCACTGCTGCACACTACCAAACCCTCCACACCGGGTTTATCCAGCTCATTTTCTCCCAGCTGCTCCGCTGTCAGCGTTACAAAACTGAGACCCACTATTGCAGCTAAAGACGTGACATTTTCAAAGAGAATACTTCATGCATTTGCCCCAGATAGCTCAAAAGTGAAACTGAGTATGGTGCTGAATGCAAAATGAAGACACGGTCAGATAATTCCCATAACCGCACCCAGCATACAGGACCTCTGAATAAGCGCTCCAACACCCCAGCACGTCTCTGTTTGGGCTCTATTTGTTTTACCCAAACCACCACAATATCCTCAGACACACGCGAGTGCGCGCACACACACGCACACACACACACACACGCCTCCAGACACCCTTACTAGCAAGCATACCCACCCACCCACCACCACACCTCCTCCTCCTCACCCGCTCCGCGGTGGCTCTCAGGCTCTGTCTCACTCAGGACCCTGGACAGCGACGCGCCGACGCGGCTCCGGACAGCTCATAACCTCACAGATCTGTGACGCGGCCCCCCAGTCAAGATTGAAAGACAGCAACAAAAAAAAAAATTATGAATCAAATTTTTTTTTTTTTTTTTTTAATCCCCAACAGAGCCGGCGAGCCGTGCGGTCCTGCAAGCTTCTCAGTGTCACGACTTTGGTGTGCCGGTAATTATGGTTTGATTGTCCGAGGGAAAAACGCCAGAGGTGGACGTCCTTTCCTCTCCCCTGCGCGGCTGCTCCTCTCCGTCTCCCCCTCACACCCAGTCCTCTCTCAGTTTACACCATTGACAATATCAATGATGTCATCCACAGACATGCGGAGATGCCCGGATTGTCTTAAAGCCGCCTCGCTGCTGAATGAATGAAGCGCTCTAGCCCTCATTTAGAGATTCCATAGGCCTATATCATCAATCCCCAATCAGTTTCCAAAAGCACATTCCTCTATGACTATAGTGTGAATATGGATGCAAAATAAGCGGAGACCGACAAAGTACAGATAAATCGTCAACCTGACTATTCTATTGGACACTACATGATTTAATATTAGATTTATGTAAAGTTGGCTTTTATTAAAAGAGCAGCGGTCTATCAAAGTCGGATTTTCATAACACGTTTAAGTGTAAAACGGTCTGGACAAAAAAAAAAAAGTCTGCTCGTGATCACAAATCAGCAGACAAATTCTGTACAAACCCTCTTCATGTCTGAGTCTGCAGGAGGATATCTCTCAAATCCGCTCGTGTTTATGTGCACGAGTCCACCATCAGAACTATGATCAACGCAAAAAGGCTGTTGGGAAAATGCTCTGCAGACAGGTGAAGACAGAGGTATTACATTTGGGAGAAGAAGAAAAAAACAACAGCACAGCATTCCAGCGTAAGAACGTTGTCCCATCTGGTGGTGGTAGTATCGTGGTTTGGGCCCGTCTTGATGCACCAACGATGGGAGAATACAATCTGTATTATAACGTTAATTAATTCTAGAGTAAAAAAAAAGTAATACGTCAACTAAGTATAACATCAGCGTTTTGACATGATCAAGCCACAGTCCTCAACTACGTTCAACAGAAATGTGGTGGGAGGGACCCGGAAAGAGGAGTTGATGTGAAACTACCCACAAGCATCCCAGAGTTCTGTGCGCACAAAATGGGCTAAAATTCCCCCTGAGATGTTGCAGGAGGCCACATCAGAGAATGTTCACACATGAATAATGACAGGAAAGTACTTCTCCCTCAATAAAACAGTTGGTTTGTCTTTGTTGACTTTACGACTGACTAAACATATCTGGAGATCAGCTCTTAAAACATGTTTGTTGGACTGAAAGATTTCTGCTATACCCAGCAATAAGCAAACAATTAATAATCAAGATCAAGAAAATCAAAGTCGGTTCAAGTTCCGTGATTAAGATTCAGAGGCGCCAGCAACGTATTTGAATCACAACTAACGACAGTGGCTTTTTAGTGGTAGAATTAGTATTTTCTCAACCCAGAACAGTCTGCAGTCACAAGTTTCATCTTCCATGAAGTTGTTCATCAGTTCCCTGCTTTACAATTACTTCATGAATAATTTGCAACCACATAAAGTAAAACAAAAATAACTAGTGGCTTGCTTGAGAAGTAGCTCATCGGCCTCAAAACAAAGACTTGTACCTCTGCTGAGTAACGGTTCGCTCGCGGGACCAACCTGAGACGGCAGAAAAATCAAAGATGAGCGCTTTGACATCCATCCTGCGGGCTTAACCCAAATGAGTCGGGAGGGGCACAGATCAAAGAAAAGACCGGACCTTCAATTCAATCTTTATTATCTTGTTCTTTCCTGCTTTAAATTAACTTCTTCTCCTTTTTTTTCCCCTCTTTGTAACATCTGAAACAAACAAAAGAAAAAAAAAAAACATCCCGAACAGGAGTGATAATAAAGACTGACTTAATTTAAATCGATACATAAAAACAAGAAAAAAAAAAAAAAACACAGTAAAACATAAACATAACAGGTAATGTCTTTAACGTGTCTGTAAAAACACTGTTCCAGCTCAGCTTGGTATGGTAGGACGTGGCATCTTTACAGAAATGCCTTCAGTTGGTTGCTTTGTCTTAAAAACAAAACTTTTTTTACTCTTTATTGCATTTGACAGAAAAAAAATAAACACACAACATAAGAGACCTAATGCAATAGTGCCAAATGTTTTTGAACTTTTTCAGCTATTACAATATCCAGACAGCCGAGCACGCAAACATGTGTACACATCCACCCCCCTCTCTCTCTCTCTCTCTCAAAATGCAAGCTGTCATATTAACATCGATTCACTTCCCTGACTGGAGCCGATAAGTGTTCAAAAGCAAGCATACACACACACACACACACACACACACAAAAACACACAGGCGTTTCTCATGAATCTCTCCTGGACAAGAAGGGGGGAAAAAAAAAAGAAAGAAAACAAAACCCCAAAAAACATTCAACATGGTAGCAATAACACAGACGCTCCCGACATCACTGTCATCATCTTCAGAATATCCTCCTCCATTCGGCTGTCAACGCTCCTTTCATGCACACACAGGCAGGCAGGAGGGCACCTTGTACAGCGAGTAAATAAGTGATCCGAGTCATAATTACATCATGACAATATATAACCAACTCGATTTCCTCAGTAAGAAAAAAATACAATAGCGAGGTCAGTGTTTGAAGGGCGAAGAGAAAAAAAATAATATATATATAGAAAAAAGAAAGAAGAGACATCTCTGAATTTCCACATAAGTTTCACACATATTTTGTTTCTTTTAAAACAGAAAATATGAACGTACACCGATAGGAAGGTACAAGTTTGCTTGTCAAATATAAGAGCAGTGAGTAACTGATGGGAGGGGTGTGGTGCTGCTGACATGGCAGGTGGGCGGCCGCTGGGCTTCAGCCAAGGCCACTGCTGTTGTAACATTTAATCGTCCCGTAAGGTCTTTAGTTGTTGTGTTGTAGCTCTGCTTCAAAAATGGAGGGATTTGTGGAGGATGAGTCAACAACAAACCCAGAGGCATATAGTGCAAGTTTGGCTAATGTTGTTTTTGTAAGGATTATTCTTTACCCCCCCCCCCCGGGTCCCATTGTGATGGCATTTATTTTTATTTTTTCCTACCAGGGTAGACATGTCAGTACCTACTAAAAACACTCAGTTTCCACATCTCAAATGCTGCTGATCATCCACTGGACTCAGTAGTGTGGCGCCGTCCCAAATTTTCTACAAACTCCCGATTCTTTCCTCCAAATCCGTTTTGCTCTCAAGCCTCCCAATAAAAACCGGAACGCAGAAACACGCCAGCCAGGTCTACGACGGCTCAGTCTGCAAGTCTGAATTTTGAGATTTGACCATTAAATAGTAATACAAAAGAAAAAAGAAAAAAAAAAGAAAAAAAAAAAAGTGGCACACTAAAAACATCAAGAGCTAAACTTGTTGACATGTACGACTCTGGCTGAGCCTGTCTACAGTGCATGCCTGAGTGATTGGGTCTCTGGATGCCGATGGTGGGAGATTTGGAGTAAAAAGACAGAGAGCTATCCAGTCAAGTCCTAAAAAGTTTCGTGGATTTCACTTTTTTCCCCGGGTTCAAGTTTTACTGTTGTCTTCATTTAAAGTTAAGCGGTTTAATGTGTGTGTGTATGACAGTAATGTGTGCAGGTAGCTTGTGTGTAGGATGTAGTAAATGTCTCTGTGTTGGATGATCTTTCACGTCATCTCTACTTGTAAATAAATGCAGAGTGTGACATGTGTATGACAACTCAGGTGGAAAATATGTGTCGGTCAGCCCCCCTCAGATGGAATCGGCTCCCCCGCCCAGCAGGTCTCCTGGCAGCAGGGAGGCGGGGCTGCCCATCTGGTGACGATCCTCAAGTGCTGGAGAACCCCAGAGGCTGCTGCTGGGATACACCGCTCCGCTCATTCCACCCATCCCCCCCCACAGACCCTGCCGTCCGGACTCCACACCTCCGGACCCGCCCACCACGGTTCCGTTGCTGCTCCACTGGGTGAAGATGCCAAGCCCAGGCCCCTGGGTGGCCGCCTGGTCCGATGAGCTGCCTGTGCTGTCGAGACTTTGCCACCCTGAGCTGGAAGATGCAGCTCCTCCACTTCCTGCTCCTCCAGCTGTGGAGGCTCCCTCTACTCCTCCACTGTTGCCGCCGCCTCCTCCTCGCTCACGGCTCCCTCCATTACCACTAGACCCCACAGTGGAGGTCAGCGTGGGCCCGGAGCCTGTAGAGCCGGCTGCGGTTCCTCCGCTCCCCGCTCCTCCAGCCTGGGAATGTGCAATATAGCGAGCCACGTCCTCCTCACTTACAAACTCTGCTAAGATGGTGGTGTTTCCCAGAACACACCTGGTATAATCAAAATATCAGTCACTTCTCAATCATTTATGGCTTTCAAAGGTTACTTCATAGAAGACATTGTGGTGCAGTTTTAACTGATAAGTTGATCATTTGACAGATATAGGAGTGACATCAAATGAAGCCTTACATGTGTAGAGCACTCTGGGCCTTGGCTGCCTCTTGTTTGGAGCCATAGCGAATCAGAGCTGTGCCCTGAGTCAGGCCGAGGTGAAAGGTCAGCAAGGGACCATGCTGCATGCAGATGGTTCTCAGAGTCGAGCCATCAATCTGCAGGAATTCACACACAAAAAAAGAAAAGATGACAATGATCTTTTTTTTCATGGATTAAGTGAGCTCAAACGAGCCTGCAATGCTTAAATCTCTGGGTCAAAAGCATCAACAGCCAAGTTTAAAATATATAGTAGCACTCTGGTTCCTTTACAGTCCTTTCAGTGGGGTTCATTTTGTAAAATGTGTCTCTTTGTGTACCTGTGGCGTGAGGTTGCTGAGCACCAACCAACAGCTTTCCCGAGAGCTGCCATCGCTCCAGGTCGAACCTGCACAGATAAAGCAAAGAGAGAAAGGAATTATGTCCCATATTTGCTGTAAACACAATTCCACTCCAGTTTTTTTGTCATTTGAATTAGCTCAGTGTTTCAACAAGCACTGAGAACAACAGAAAAAAAAAGTACATTTTGTGAATCAAAACAACACAACAAGAAGTACAGCATTACCAGTGGTGCCCGAGCCACTGCCCCAGCCACGACCAGCAAATCGAGGTGTCCCCCCTGACCAAGGGGAAGGCGATGGCCGCTTTTGACTGCCTAGGCCTGGAGGTGGGCGGGATAACTGTGTTTGGCTGCTGCCTGGGCTGAGTTTCCAAGACTTGTGTCCAATGGGCTCTGGAGGCCAGCTGTTCTTGTAGTCTGTGTACTTTGCTGTGAGGATAAAGACAAGGCAGGGACTTCAACTATTAAGTTTCAATATCAAAATGATTCAAAATAGGCTTCATAATATGTCATTTAAGTTTGTGGTTCGATCTCAACCAACTCTGAGCTGTCAAATGTAGATTACAAATTCTGTCACCGAGTCTGATGATTAACTACAGATACAAATGGCCAGTGTATATCTATATGTTTCAGTCACCTGAGTTGTGTGCATGGTTGAGGGGGCTGTCTGAGGCACTGTAAGGCCAGGCACCAGGTGAAGGCAGCAAGGTGTTCAGGGGAGGGGTGGAATCTGCAAACAAAAGGCCTGAGCACTTATTCAGGGGTGACAAAAGATGATCAGAGAAACCAAGCACAAAAAAGTATCTGCAGCATGGGAGTGAAACTGTAATACGAGTCAAACTTTAGTACTAAAGCTAATGTTGTGACATAAGTGTGTACCGGTGTTGTCCTGCAACAACTGGTGCTCTGTGTCGTTGAGACTGGGGGACACTGCGTTTCCCATCATGCTCCCTGGGGTCATGTAGGGGTCAGACTCAGGATCAACACGGTCGATTCCCTTCCATGGCACACCAGGCTGGAACTCTATAGAGTTAAGAAATCCAGTTTTTCAGACAAGGCAATAGACAAAAACTCTTCGACTGTTGATCTACTGGATAAGAAATGCAGAAATTATCTTCCTTTTTGTCTTATTTTAAACTTTTTTGGATTTTTCTAGCTGAAGTCATCACTTTGACCACAAATTGTTACTAACCAGGGGGCCAGCTTGGTGTGTTGGTAGGCTTGGCACCCATCTTGTTGCCAGGGGTACGGTGCCAGTTGTCACTCAGCCCATCTCCAACCATCATGTCGTACTGAGAGTAGGGCGAGCTCCCTGGCATTTTTATGGGGGCGATGGGACCTGGGAGGTGCGTTACATCATTTAATACCAGATGGTTCGCCAATCACCTTAACATGCGACTTCACATCTAATCCCACTAACACCATCTGCCTCGTTACATTCCGTGTCTTATCAAACACAACCGCCACAAACGCAAAAAATAATAAATCAAATGCATCTCACCATTTTTGTGGTATGCATTCTCAGGAGAGGAAGTGTCAGGAGAACAGTTTCCCTCCATCATCCATTTGAAACGGGACTGTTGACCCCCTATATCCTTCATGGCTCCAGGCCCCCCCATCATAGAGCCACCCACGTCGAGACCTGGAAGGTTCACCCCAGAACCAAAGCCTGCTCAAAGGTAAAGACGGAACAAGGAGAAACATCAAGATGTTACATCTTGACATTCATCAAGTACGACAAAGACTCTGGTGCTATAAATAAATGATGCAGTCGATTAAAGTCGACTACGACTTTTACTGATTTATACGTAAAGTAGATAAATAAATCATATAAGTACCACGCTGAATCTACGTGCACACCACACCAGAAACAAGTGAGCTCGTGTTCCACAAAACAGCCTAACCAGAAACTATCGCTCACCGGAGTATGGCCCGAGAGTTTTGTGGTGCATTTCAGCCACCGACCCGGCCAGGCCTGGGTGGGGCAGGGGATCAGCCCCAGGCAGTTTGGGACCCACTCCACCATGGTGGGACGGGGAGAGTTTGGAGCTGCCACCTAAACCCCCAACCTGCTGGGGCTGCCTCTGCTGCTGCTGTATCATTGCCATGATCCTAGCCAGCTGAGGAGAGACACACACGCACAAAAAAAAAAATACAAGTCATCAGCTGGGACAAGGTAGCAAAAACAAACCAAATTTAGAGAAACAAAATAAGGAAAAGAAAAGAGAATGGCATGTGTGCGAGTACCTGCTGAGGGTCAGGCTGCTGCCGCACACTTGGAGTGAACTTCCTCTGGTTTTGCAGTAGCTGCTGTTGCTGTGGTGTCTGCTGCTGCTGCTGCTGGAGGAGGAGCTGACAAGCCTGAGAGATCACAGACAGAAAAACCAGAGGCCGATACAAAGGGAGAAGTGAGACACCGATGCAGGCATTCACAAAACACCGATATCAATTTGAAAAATTATGTTCTGATTTTTGTCCAGACTGTTTTTTTTAAATGTCCCTTTTTGGCACAAATATCTGCATAAAAAGTGCAAACATATTCTTTATTTTCAAAACCTATTGTGAGATTACCAAACACTCAAGTTAAAAAAAAAAAAAGTACATCTCATTCATTTTCAGACTCAGCGGAGCTGTGAAGAGAACCCTGTAGTGGCTTTCAGGGATGTATAGTGCTGCTTCTCACCAGCTGAAACTGGATGTGAGGTGGGTAGATGCTGCTGAGCATGGCAATATGCTGAGGAGACAGCTGTGGAGGAAAAACACCTCCTCCGACTCCTGCCACCCCTCCTATGCCACCAACAACCCCTACGCTCCCGCTGGGAGGGGGCATCTGCTTCAGCACGGAGCCTGGCACCTGGAGACAACGGCAAACAAACAGAACCTCTTACCACACAGAAAAACTGGTGCAGTAACCTATAGGAACAACATAAGTTTTAACTGAATAACTTTGATTCTCCAAGATATTCTATTTAGAAATAAGTCAACAAGAGACTCAGTGTATGCTAAACAATGAGAACAAGTGCATTTTACTTTGTATTCTTTTTTTTGGTTCAGAACAGCCTGATGCATGAAAACAGCCCCCCCAAGTGTCTCAAATGTACTGCGACGCACAATGATCATGATGTCCGCTGAGCATGTGCAGTAACTGTAAACAACCCCAAAAAGGCTTTGATTTCAATTATACAACACGAAGATGTGAATATGCCAACTAATCTTTTGTTTGTGTGCAGTCTGCTCATTCTCCACACCCATAATCAAGACATCAACCGCTCTGTTTACGTGTATGGTCATATTACTCACTTGCATAGTGACAAGTTGTCTACAGGGACTCTCGAGACTGAGCGCTTGGCTCTCATAAGACTAAGATTAAAGGGATAGTTTGCCTCTTTTGACATGAAGCTTTATGACATCCAATACCAGCAATATCATTTATGAACATATTCTTACCCCCTGCTGCGTCCTGTGAGCCGAGTTCCAGCCTCGTTTTGGCGTTGACGAAGGTAGTCCGGCTAATTGGCTGGGGCCACAAAAATAAAGCGTTTTGCTTCTCAAAACAATATGCGTTCAAAAGAGTAATACATTTGCATCACAAAATCGTTCTCCAGGAAAAAGTCAGACCTCACAATCGCTTGGCGCTATTTTCTCTCTACCTTCGTATCACTGCCTGCTGTGTAGACCGAAGTGCAGACCGAACAGTCTCCTGCTTCCGAGCAGCAAACACTGTAACAGGCGCGGCTGTCGGCAGCAGGCAGTGATACGAAGGGAGAGAAAATAGCACCAAGCGATTTTGAGGTCTGACTTTTGCCTGGAGAATGATTTTGTGATGCAAATGTATTACTCTTTTGAACGCATATTGTTTTGAGAAGCAAAACGCTTTATTTTTGCAACCCCAGCAAACTAGCCGGACTACCTTCGTCCATGCCAAAACGAGGCTGGATCACAGGACGCAGTGGGGGGGTAAGAAAATGTTCATAAACGATATTGCTAGTATGGGATGTCATACAGCTTCATGTCAAAAGAGGCGAACTATCCCTTTAATAACAGACAAAGATTCAAGTTTGCCTTAGGTGGGATTATGTCCTTCTATAGAGGAGTGGAGAAATGGGCTCAGAAATAACAATACTGGTTTAAAATTGGATGAATGTTATCAAAAATGTTGAACATATATGTTTATATATAAAAATTATTTTTGCCAGTTTTTATCTTTAATGCATGGCGAGTGCATGGTGCTTCTGTAATGGTTTCCTTTGTTGCACTGATGATTCAGCCTGTGCCAATGTTGGGTGTGAACCATCAGCTAGCAACACGACACGCCAAAAAACAGTAGAATCAGACGGCTTCGTACCTGGGGTGACAAAAACTGATGAGGCACTTGCGCTCGTATTCCTGGGGACTGGTTTATCTGCGGGATACTTGGTTGATGTCTTGACTGGGCCATCCCTCCTGTACTGCTAAAGATACTGTGACCACCCTATATTCAAAGATGGGAAACAAAATGTTAAAGAGGACTCAGAACTCTATAGAGGCACATACATGAAAAAGGGACCAAGCAGAACAGTGACATCACAGTGGATGAAGAAGGTTTTGGAATACATTTAAGACAGAACTGCAAGAACCAGATGTTTACGCAGTAGGACAGAAACAGGAGGAGTGTTTATCTTACTTGTCTAAAGGGAATAGAGTGGTTGAAGAGGGTATGGGGCTTGTAGACAGAGGGTGGTGAGTATAGAGAGCAAGGACCCTCCTCCCCAAGGCACCCATCTTGATTGATCAAATGCAAGGTCTGTCACAGTGACAGCCAGGGGAACACCAATTTGCGTAGTGGTGAAGGGTGTAGGGGAAGATGGAGAGAAAGGGCAGTCGGAAAAGGTAGGAAGAAAAGAGTAGAATCACAAGAGACAATATATAGTGACAAAGGACAAAACATTATCTAGACACAAGAAAGAAGTGAGAGACGAAGATTAATAAGACGGGAGGTAAAGCATTACCTTGTCATAGTAAGACCCAACATCCCCTGGTGCTGCCTCTTTGGACCCAGGAGGACGATAAATCACCCCCCCTCCTCCTCCTCCTCTTCCTCCTTTCCTCATGTCTCCACTGTAATCATTCATTCCCATGCCTCTTTTTTCAGCTTCCATCTTCTTCTCCTGAAGAGAACCTGGAGCCATGTCAATGTTTGGACCGCTGGGATCGTCGTTCTGTTCAACAGAAAAGGCCAGAATCATCGATAGTAATAGCACCATCATCAGGCAGAGACTACAACTTGATAAGTGCCTGAATTCTGGTGTGCGATAGCACAACAAAGATATAGGAAAACCAGGGTGAGGAGTAAAGTATGAACAAAAAAGTTGAGTCTTACCAGCAACCCCATGTTAGAAAACTGTCTGTTGATGGGGCTCATCCATGAATCTCCTCCACCAGCCTTCAGTGGACCCTGAGAATCAATACAAAAAGAATAGAGGTAACACAAATTCTGAAGGGAATTACACCGAGAAATTCTAACTCAGGAAAATACTTTCCACTTCTGTTTAACGATGATTAATTTTCTCCACCAATAGCTCACCTTGTTGCTAGCCTTCTTCCCAGTGTGGCTCTGTCCCCAGCCTCCATTGCTTCCTTGTCCCCAAGACGAGCCACTGCCCTGAGAGCCGGTGCTGTTCCACATGCCACCCCCTTCCTCTTCATCCTCCCAGCTTGAGTGACGTGAGGCTGCCACTGAACTCTCTTTTTCCCCCCAGCCATCTTGCATAGACTTTGAACCTGCAGGGCAAAAAAAAATCATCAGTAATAGCCATTTGTCAATATAAGTTAACATACAATCTAATACTTTTGCTTATCCATTGAGCATGCCCATGTCACACATACTGTCTTGTATAACCCAACAACGCACAGCTCAAATGAAACATTCAGATATCCTACGATTGAGATTGACTTTAAACCAACTTTTCATTATTTTCTAAATAGCATCTGCTATAGTTTTTAAACTGAGATTCTAACCAGGTCTGATTGGATTTGAAGAGGAGTTTCCCCAGCATGTCGTCTTCCCTCCAGCGTCTTCAGGGTCTCCCCAGCCAGTAGGGGCGTCAACAGGTTTTCCCCAAGCTGCTGTACCATTATCAACTGAAGGACTAGATGGAGAAGTGCTCCCCCAGCCTGACGAATCTGCAGACACACATGAACCAGGCTGAGGTGAGAACTCTCTACAGAGTTGGAGTTGGCTACTAACTTGAATGTAATTTGATGTCACCTAAGCTGATGCATTTACATGGGTGTACAGGAGAACTGTTTCAATGCCACGGCAACAGTCGTTTTTTTGTATTTCATTCTTGGCTTGATGTCCAAAAATCAAAGCATTTGGTCTACAAATACTGTAACACACAGGCCAGTTTCACCCAAACAGTGTGTTCATTTAACTTCAGCTAAACTAAGTTGACCTCTGTAATTATGGTCTTTGAGATCAAAAAATATATTTAGGTGGCTAGCAGGATGGCAGATCTTCTCACGACTCAGTTATACCAAATCGCTGCAATACTAACCTACAAATTAGCTGTATCAACTTTCACATAACATTTTAACACTGAAAGTCTGATTTTTTCCAAACTTCTTCGCAGTCAACTGACATTTGCGAAATGCTTTCACAACTTCATCTGTCAAACAACCACAGCTGATTCCAAGAGCAACTCCACAACCTTCCAATGGATAACTGCCACTAAACCTTCAGCCTTAAAGCTGCCGTCGGCAGGTTTTCAAAATTCCGAGTCGAAAATTCGAACTGATACAACTTTCAGGTCCCTCCCCCTCTGTGGACGAGGTTGTGCACGTGAGTTCACACCAGTGTGCGCGCACACAGGCTGGGGGCAGACTCACGCTTAGCATGGAAGACGTGGTTGGTGACTGTTCTGCTCAGATAATAGATAAATAATAAACCTAACGTGATTGGTTAAAAACAGCCGGGAGCGCTCGATTTTTGCAAGCACGATTACAGGCTTCAGAGGGAGCTACAGAATTCGGGATTTTTCCTAAACAGCTTATTTAATATTCTACTTCCAGTATCCCATGACAGTTCAAGCTAATATGACTAAAAAAAAGTTGCTGACGGCAGCTTTAAAAGAAAGCTTGAAAGAAAGAATGCATTCATACTGCACCTTCTGTGTACAACGAACAGACAACCTCACTGACCAGTATGATAGTTTTAATCCACAAATGATATAAACTATAATTAACTGAATTACACCTTTTCTATAAAATCTTTAAAACCAGACTACAGACATTTCAGTTACTAGTGCCTTACCCATGGCCAAGGCTTTTGTAGATCCAGGGCCAGAGTTGAAGTCTCGGTTGCCTCCGAGCCCTGCAGGCTGCCTGCTGGGTTGTTGCTGAACAGGAGCTACCTGCTGTTGCTGTTGCTGCTGCTGCTGCTGCTGTTGCTGTTGTTGCTGTTGCTGCTGCTGCTGCTGCTGCTGCTGCTGCTGCTGCTGGAGCTGCTGCTGGAGCTGAGCCGGGCTATGTGGCTGCTGGCCGGCAGGACCGCTGTTCTTATCCCACAGGTTGACCGGCTTGTAATTGTAATGGGTCGGGTCTCCCCATGCTGATGTTCCATCATCTATCTCATTCTTCCTACTTATAGACTGCGGTGAGGGTTCCTCCCAGCCGCTTGGTTCAGATCCACTTCCACCTCCTCCAGAGACACCAGGGATGGGTCCAGAGGTCCAGCCTGAGCTTTGGTTCTGTGTCTGGGCTTGAGAGACAATTTTCCTTCCCCCACCACCCTGCATAGCCCCTTGGTCCAACACTTGCTGTGGAAGCTGATTACGGGACTGTGATTGTTGCTGTTGCAGTTGTGCCTGTGGGCCTGATATGGAGCCCGACTGGCTGTTTGGCATCTGGTGCATTTTGTTTCCCCCGGTCCAACTCTGATGAGGTTTGGACCCCATGCCCCCAACGACTTCAATACCCCCTCCCCCAGTGCCTCCCCCCCCTGTGCCCCCAGCTCCCCAGGTTCTCCGGGGAGCACTTTCATCCCAGCTCCCCCAACCAGCCCCACTTGAATCCCCACCTGAGTGTCCTCCATTCCTCCTCTCATCCCCCCACCCCCCTCCACCACTACTTGATTTGGACTCCTGTTCCACCCAATTCTTATTTGATGGAACCTTCGGTTCTGATCCCCACCCACTTCCTTCACCATTCCCTCCCATTTCTTTCCACCCCCCTGTCCCTTTCTCCTGCCGGCTTCCTCCCCAACTTCCACTGACTGAGTCAGTTTGCTGCCCAATATCACCCCACCCTCCTCCCTTTTCTACTCTCTTACTGCTTCTCCATTCCTCGTTCCCCCAACCCTTGGCCTCATGGCCATCCCCAGCCCCCATTCCTCCTCCACCCCAAGCTGTAGCCTTAACTTGCTGGCTAGGTCCAGGTATTACCCCTGACCCCATTCCAGGTGCGGTCGTGGTCACTGGTCCAGATTGTGAGACGCCAAGATTCCTCATGTTGGAGCAAGTAGGTGGTGGGGCTCTCCCAGACAATGAGGCTCCACTACTGCTACTGTTGCTGCTGCTCTCCCATCCCTCTCCAGAGGACCCAGTAGAAGTAACCAGGGAGGGACTGACCCCTGGACCCACAGAATCAGTGCTTAGGTTCCTAGGTCCACTAGAATACTGAGTATGACTACCAAGAGAAGACGAGTTTTTCAATGACGCTGATGAAGTTCCCCCTTTGCTCTGTGTGGCATTTTCCTCGACATCCCAAGATGTGTTTTGTCGGATCTGCGTTTGGCCCCAGCCTGTGTTAGACAGAACTCGAGGGTCCAGATCAGGCCGACTGAGCAGGCTCTGTAAGGCATCTTCAGCATTAGGTGCCGGTCGACGAGGACGACTGCCGACAGGCCCACTCCCACTTCTGGAATTTCCTCCGCTAGATGAAGATCCTCCTTGCGTTCCCTGTCCTACTCCTTCACCCCATTCCACTGTTTCACCTTCCCCTTTCTGATTGTCCAAAGCTCTGGTTGTAGTGGTCACTGTTGATGATGAGGAAGCAGCAGGGAGATTACCTGCTGTGCTGCCTCCACTACTGCTGCTATTACTACTGCAGGCTCCCATTTCCTCACTTCCTGGATTAGGGCCACCAACACCAGTGGAGCTCCCACCCCAATCATTTCCAAAACCCCCTCTTTCTCCTCCAACTCCTGATAACCCCCACCCTCCCTGAGAAACCCCGGAGGTTTGACCATTTCCCCCACTTCCAGCACTGCCCCAAGCATTAACCCCACTTGTGGAAGTAGGATATCCCCAACCCGAGGTCCCTTTATCCCCTTCTGTAGCTCCTAATCCCCCAGTTCCTCCACCCTCCCATCCATCAGTCCTTGAGGCACCCGTTTTGGAGTTAGCTGCAGGGTAAGAAGGCTGGCCTCTCCATGAGGAGGCAAGGCTGTGGTCTCCCACACTCATACCACCTCCTCCCACACCATGGTCCATTCCTCCCCCAATCCCTTCCCCCCCTGCAATTTTTGGTCCCGCTGATTCACCTTCCCACTTCCCCCCTCCCATTTCTCTGTCTCTGGATTGCATTTGGTGAAGTTGGTGCTGATGGGTGATTGACTGATTCACAGATATTGGTGGGTGACCCCCGAGCACCCCAACTGCTCCGCCTCCCAGCCCCAAGGAGGCAGAGTTGTTGGCTGACCCTCCAGAGCCCTGGTTATGGAAGGAAGTCAGACCTCCTTCCCCAGCAGTGGGGCCATCCTGCTGCACCAGGGCAGGCCAGGCCGAAGGGTTGGCATTTGGACTGAAGTTGGCACCTGGAATCCCACTGCTACCATCAATGGGGCCACTGGCATCATGGCTCCCGGGTACAGCGGGGGCTTTGGAAAGTGAGGAGGGCTGTTGTAGCAGAGGCTCAGCTGCAGCTACTGCAGTACCTCCTCCAATATGACCCTGGGAAGCAGTCGTCCCCCACGCCATACTGCTGGACGACTGCATACATTCATTGGGCAAAGAGAATGAGGAAGTGGGAGAGGACTGGTTGCCAGAGGCACTGATGCTATTCACAGGCATTCCGTTGTTACCACTGTTCCCCCCATCACTGCCAGCTATACTAGGCCACTCCTCCAGGTCGTTCCCATCAACAATGACCTTCTCCCTGCCCTGAGAGGAGGCCTGGCTGCCTGAGCTTGCCCCCCACGTGGAATTTGCATAATTAGAAGTAGTTGTAGAAGCAGCAACTGATGATGAGGTGAGGGCCAATGAGGACGCAGCTGTGCCAGAATCTGTAAAGGTAATTCCACAAGAGAAAACACTTTTGAGGCCAAAATCCTGTAATGTTTAGGATTCTTTTAAATCTTTGCAGTGTACATTATTTTCCACTCATTCACAAATACAAGTCGTGATAGTCTTGAAGCGTGTGACAAAGTTTCAATATTATTCTGTCAGATGTAATGCAGGCTGTTCTTTCTACCATATAAAGAACAAACAGAGAAGTGACTAAAAGCAGTCAGTGGGAGTACTGTAAAAGTTATTTTTCTATTATATCATCCAGGATCTAAAATTATGTACCCTGCCTCTCGCCCATTGACCACTGGGACAGGCTCCAGCCCCCCTGCGACCCGACCGACGGATTCAGCGGTATAGAAAATGGATGGATGGATGGATCTAAAATGATATGCTAAAATCAATTTAATTGTTTGGTCATTTCAATTAGCCTAGTTTTAAAGCATTTTATGAAGGTGGCTCTTTTGATGTAATTTGGTAAATTTGATACAGCAAGAGTTAGACAATGATTCATCAATGATAAATCATTCATAGTTCAGTGATGATTTTAACAAATATACAAATTTAGTTTCAAATAACTAAAAGTCAACAGGAACACGTTTTAGAGAAACCAGAGTCACTTTTAAACAAAGCATTCTTTTCTGCCGACAAATCTCTCATGAAGAATCTTTTTTTAGTTAAACAGCATAGTTTTCTTTGACTTTAAGAGGGCCAGACACAGTACTAACTAGTGTTATTTTAATTTTTTTCATTTTCTAAGAGAACTGATTGGTTGGGTGACAGCGCTTTTAGACACATTAATCTCTTATCTCGGAACAAGTTGGCTTCTAAATATAATTTACCATGGTGATTAACCTGTTAAGAAGGGAACCAGCTTTGTAATACTGAAACTCAAGTGCTAAACCTGAAGTTATCTTGCTACGCCACTTATTCTGCTTCACAGTACAGAACCGATGTCTTAGAATTTTCCCAATAAACCATTCAAATGAACACCACGCAATATTCACCCATGTCATTATGGATCTAATTAAAAACTAAGCCAAAACGTAGAAGCCCCTAGTGCAAAAGTTGGTCTGACCTCCCTGCTTCCATAGAGAGATGCTGCTATGCTCAGAGAAACTGCCCAAAATCCCAAGAGCTACATCCTGGACTCTACAGGTTTCAGTTAGCTTGTTAAATTTCATGACAGTAAAATTAGAAAAAGTCTGAACAAGTATGACTAGTGTGGAAGGGTTACAGGAGAAAGCCTCTTCTCTGTGAATAAAGAAGCTGAGGTTTGGAAAATTGCATCTGAACAAACCACAAGACTTCATAGAATGCTTACCTGAAACAGCAGCCATGTTTGCATTGGGGCCATCCCCGCCGCCTCCCCCACCTCCCAGCAGCATGGAGGACAGTGGTGGCTGACCCCTCTTCAGTAGCACTTTATGGTCCTGCTGGCAGCGGAATCGTGGCGGCACTTCTCTCGGCATGTAGCGTGGTGGCTGCTGAGGCGCCTGAGTTCCGCCTCCGCTACTTGTACTGCTGTTTCCAGCAACACTGGGGCTGCCAGCGGTGGAGGAAGAACTGGTAGAGGAGGTGGGCTGTCCGTTGGCCACTGCCAGGCGCTTGGCATTGTTGCCGCCCTGAGACGGGGTGGCAGCGCTGCCAGGGCCTGAGGTCGCTGGAGATGGAGAGGCAGAGGGGGTGGGTCCAGGGCTGGGGGAGGCAGAGCTGCTCTGAGTGGCAGGAGACTGAGCAAGAGTGGGCTTAGTCAAGTCTGGCACTGATGGGAGATAAGAATGGACACATCAATTCACTTTACCACTCAAACCTTAAAAGAACAATAGTTCTTTTTTTTTTAAACCAATCAAAGTTCCAATGAAATGTTTGACATGAAATGGATAACGAGGGCAGTATGGTGCAAAGAATAATAATAAGAAAGAATTGTAATCTTATCAGCTTTACACAAGATAACGCTCAACTTTTAGAAGAAAAAATTAGTGTGGCAAACAAAGCAAAGACCTAATATCTATATCTAAGCATATATACATACAAGACAACGCTGCTTACCTTTGTTTTTTTGCTCTGCAACCTACAATGAAAAGAAAAGTAAAAATGTTATCAAGTCATTCTTAACAGATAATTAGAACAGCACCATAATAAATTCACAAAAGTTTGGCCGAGCTTAGTATTACCACATAAGTCATTGCAGACTTGATGATTTACTTCCTCGGTATGTTTTAACATCATGATATACAAAGAGAAGCGATAGGTGAATTAGTCCAGCTGGCTGTATTTAAAATGACACCTTTTAAAGACAACAACATTTATTACAACCACCATAAAACACATGTCCCTCAAGTAACAGCATTCCCCTCAATCTTCTCAACTGATAAGTTAACATAAAAAAAATTAAAAAAAATTCTCATTTACACAAACAGTTCACAAAAAAAAGCATAATGTAAGACCAGCAGTTAAACTCCACACTAAATGTAAACCCCATTTCCAGAAAAAAAATAGTCTGTAATGTAATCATAAATATATAACAAACAAATCCAAAGGAATTGTTTTCAGTGGCTTCACTGACCAACATTAGCCGCTTTCGGACAGAGCCGTTCTAAGAACGCAGTTATCAGAACTGTCCTACTCGAATTTCGTTCTGATAACTGTCCTTCTGTTTCAGTCTGCATTTGCACATGCAGGACCTGATAGGGACTGATGCGCCGCGCGCAGCCGTCTGTGTCAGTGACGTGTTACGTTAGCCGTTTAGCGCCACATGCCGTGATAGCATGACATGGGGTGTAGCTACCGACCACCACACACCTACGTCAGATGCGTTCTATAGAACCATGAAAAGACCCGACCTCGGAGAAGGAGCTAAATAGTTATAGGAACTGAGGGCGATAGCCCCGAGTTCCTGTATGTCCGAACACGGGAGAAAACGGCCCCGCGGATTAAAAGGTTATTAGAACTGCCAAAGGTTCCTACAGTCCGAAAGCGGCTTTTGATGCCACACCAGCAAATTAACTGGTGACGGGTGAGGGTGTCAGGATCGAGTATAAAAGAAGTCTCCACCAAATACTTTGTCTTTGATAAAAATGGGTCGTGGAGTGCCAAACTAAGTTAGAGGATTATCTTTATGTTCCAAAAGATATTTCTCAATTCAACACAGCAAATACCTTTTGTCTTCTACATCTTCAGTGAATAATACTGTGAACGGATTCTGAGAAATGGGGTGAATCTCAGCATGTAAAGGCCAAGAACAGAACCCTCCGCTGTGAGCATGACTAGGTATGGGCCGGTATGACATTCAAAATGTCGCACAGGTGCCTGTGCCGCACTTCTTCGCTGAGTCTTGATTAGAATTGGTCCATCCCGTCTGTCGTTCTCCCTGCGCGCCAAGTTAAAAATTTTGACTGGTGCACAACTACGTGGCAACCAAAAAACAGACGGGGATTAAAAGTTTGGGGGGGGGCTCGCCTAATTCAGCCATTATACAGCCTGCAAGGCTGCCTGCTTGTCACTCACAGCAAGCGGAGGTGCGTGTGAGGAGGGGCACATAAAAAAAAAATAAATACATTTTTAAACCGCTCACACCGCAGGGACGGTATGACAGGAAATTTTGAAACCTTGACTTTTTAATACCGTGGTATACCTTGAAACCGGTAACCGGCCCATGCCTAAGCATTACCTTAGAGCCTCTACACTCCGCTGCATTAGAAACTGTCACGTCACCGTGATCAACATAGCCACATGAGCTCCGGAGTACTTTGGAAAACCATTCTGCACTCAACAGAGTTCACCACTGCATCTAAAAATGTAATCTGAACTGTAATAAACAATGTGGAACCCATACCTGGACTCTGTACAGAAATGCTACCAAAACACAAGCGCATCTCAGATGGACAGAAAGACTGAATCCAACAAAAAGCCATACACAAAAAGTACAACCCGACTGGTATTCTAACAGAGTTTAGCTGTTATTGCCTTCATTTATAGATTAATAAATACATTTGTTTGATTCTTTACTTTGTTAGCTGTACGTCGTTGTTTTTAAACTCAAAGTCAGACTTTACTGTGCGAACACGAGTCAAATTAACTCAAGAGCTTTACCAAGTATGAAACCAACAAGACAAACAAGCTTACCTTCTGAGAGGCTTCTCTTTTCCTTTTGTCGTCTTTTTTCCTTTTCTTGTCTTCCATGAACTGCTGCTCCTGACCTGATATTCCTCTCTTCTGGAGAGACACGGAGATACCCAAATGTGGTCAGAGGTTTACCATTCCAACACAAGTTAGTGCTTGTTACATGAGTCTGGAACTTTTACTTGTCACTCTAATTCCTTCTCTAAACGATTAAGTAAATGCTGTCTGCACAAAAATCAAAAGGCAAACGACAATTCCGCTCTCACTGCACGGGCCACATGAGCCCAAATGGACAACTGGCTGAACCAACCGCCAGGTGATAGCACTTGGAATGCAACTCCCAAAGGGATTTTAAGCAGGCAGGGTATATGGCAAGCTTCTTACATTTGTAGGTTCATTTCTTTTACAAAGTTCACATGTTTCTTGGTTTTATCAGCAGATTAGTCTCATCTGAACTGACTGAATGGCTATTTACGCCATAACAATAATAGCTGTAAACTATTAAGCTTTCTGACAGCTTGACATGTGCAATCACGGAGCAGCAAATTGCACCGTCACGAGGATTTAAAGTAAAACATCTATTTTTTTTTTTAGTAGATCTGTAAATACTGTTAAATATTTCTAAAATGTAAACCCTTTTAAACCGATGATCGTGACACATATTTACAAAGTCAAGGCACAGATAAAGTTTGAAACATTCACAAGAGGTTATTGGACATTAGATGCGAGTGTCGTGGAAAGCGACTGTATCCTTGACAGGAAGGCGACAGTAAAAAAAAAAAAGAAAAAAAACGTTAACACATGACACTTGTGTATCCGAATATGGCAATCACCAAAATCTTGTTTAAGCACATGACCATCCGCTAAAGCAAAAAAAAAAAAAGAAAAAAAAACTCCAGTTATTAAGTTAAGAGGGGAACAGATGGCTTAAACGCACGATCTGAGTGAACTATTGAGTTCGGGCTGTGCTCGTCTTTAGTTGGTTTCGTTTTTGCTCAAACCATTTACACGTCCAACAAGCAGAATTCCAACAATGACGGGAAACTAACCTGCCAGCCCTCCTGCAAAAATCCTGTCCTTAAGTCTGGAGAATGCGAAAATCAGACCTGAATATGATGTTATTTCCATCTGTCTGGTCTCCAGCTACCTTTCAAATGACTGCTGTAGCTAAACTCAACCAGATTATGTTGCCGTAGGTCCTGTCAACGTTATTTTAAGCTCATTGGCTTGTCATTAGCTCACGCTATAACGGACAGATCTGGTGTTTCAGCTAAAATATGAAAGGCCCTTTTCACGTAATCGAAGACTCAGGAAATTAAGGTCGCTTGAACAGAACCGAGTTTGAACGGAAATAGCAAACCACCTTCATCCCTACAGGTTTAGACAAGCGCATAACACTGGCAGTTTTTCAATTCGTCGGTGCTAACATCAAGGAGTGGTTTCAGCCCATTCGTACATAAAAACATGTGGACAGATCATAGCTCATATTAACAAGTTAACCAGGTCAACCAACTATCACCCACCGTAAGTTTGATAACTATTCAACGGTCTCATATACTGCAAACACACTGAAGGCCAAATACCCGAGTCTGCTAATGCACAGCTAAAAATGCTGCTACACCTATTGAACGTTAGCCAGATGAGCTAAGTTAACGTTACCTACTGACAGCAGCTACAAGTAGCCAGGTTAATGGCGCTAACTAGAATAGCAAACGTCGTGGCATGTTATTTAACTGTCATTAGCAATCCTTTGGCATGCATTCAAACACTGACAGCACAGCACATATAAGAAGTGTGCATAATTCCAGCTACTCACCTCAGGAATCACATATGAAGATATGCTAGCGCGCTAGCTAGCTTAGCTAAAGTGCTTCAGTGCGATTTTTTTCTTTTTAGCTTTTTGAGGCATTCGTCGAGGCTACAAGAACAGCGACGCCTGAGCGGAGAGTCAAGTAAGTAGCAAACGATTAAAATCCACGCGTAATAAGCTAGCGGTTTGTAAATAAGTACTAACGTTACAATAGTGTAAACCTTAATGTGCAGAAGAATTTCAATTTCAAAGCGCTGTGGAGTCAGTCGGTTGACGGGCGGCCATTTTGCTGCTCAGCATGAAGCGTCTCCAATGGGCAGGCCGAAGCAGCTGCGTGGAAGCCCTCTGACTGGCTGACTCCTGTCAGGAGGGATGCATAAAACACGCTTTTTTGACCTTCATAAACTTTCGTTCCTCAAACATACCAGCACTGTTCATTCATCTCAAGTGAACAGGCCTCCCAGTCTGAATAGCAACGACCCCCCAAAAAAGCCAAAACAATAGCTATCCCATTGGAGACATTTGCAAATTCTTAACTTCCTCGTAACTTGATAGAATGGGTCCAAGAAAAAGGGGCGCAAGGAAAAGGAAAAATGAGGATGCTTCGGGAGGCGAAGAAGAGAAGAAGAGCACTGAGAAGGAGGCTGATGAGGACGAGAAGAGGGGATATGGAACAAAGAGTAGCTGCGGAAATAAGTACATCGGAGCTCATGTTAGAATTCAAGGTAAGATTTAATGGCATCTTTCACAGTTACTGTCTCCATGAATATGAACCGACATGACCATGGGCATAAACGTGTCGAAGGCCCCCCATTCGTCCCACTGAGGACTAAAACACCTAGACTTAAAAACATGCAAAACAACCACTAAACTAATGCAAATGATTACTGTTTTGCATCTAATAGGGGTTATTTAGCATTATCCCTTTTGTCTCATCTTGTCGATTTACATCTGTGATTGGTTTGTGGTTCAGTTTTGGCTGTTTTGTGTGTCTTTCTGCAATATGTTACAGAGAATGTGAAGGTGATTCCACATGCCATTTTGTATTCTCTGTAAAGAAGAAAAAAAAAAACTAAAGCCACCCTGAACCTCATGCACTGTAACTGTCTTTAGACAATCAACACAAAAGCTAACCGTTTAACAGTGGTAGAAGTAACAGGAGAGCAGTTCCTGCAGGATGGTGGTTGTACGCCACATGATATAATGTTCCTTTGCCTTTTCTATTGTTTTTCATGGCATAAGACCAGGAATCCTAACTTCCTGAGTCCCTTTGCCTGCACCCTTTAGCCTACTTCAGTAATCTGTCAAGGGTCTCAATGTGATCAGTGGGAACAAGCAGCGTTTCTTCTTTGTGGCATTATAGTTTTATCTCTGCGTGGAAAGAGTTCATGGCTGTCTGTTATCCCCAGGTGGGATATGGAAAGCAGTAGAGTCCTGTGCAGAGATGGGTGGGAAAAGTTTTGCGCTGTTTCTGGGCTCGCAGCGGTCGTGGAAGAGGCCTGCATTGGACCAGGGAGCTGCCGAAAAGTTCCGGGAGCAATGTTCCCTACAGGGTTATGACCCAGCTCACATCCTGCCTCACGGATCCTACCTGATGAACTGTGGATCTCCTAAAGATGGTTTGTCAGTCACTGATTTTTTTTTTTTTTTTTTTTTTTTTTTTTTTTTTTTTTTTTTTTTTAAATCTTTCTTATTTTTCATCTTGTGCACACTCTGTGCTTGACTTTTCCTCCACTTCCTTCATTGTTTGCATGTGGCTATTTCTAGAATCATTCTCTGTTGTGATGTGACTCCAGACGCGTTTGTGTACCATGTTGCAACTAGATGTGTTTGATAAGAGCCAGGCCCTGCTGGTGGATGAGCTGAGCCGCTGCAGCCTTTTGGGCCTCAGTCTTTATAACTTCCACCCTGGCTCCTCACTGGGCACCATCACCACGGAGCAGTGTGTGGACAAGATAGCAGGAGCCATTAACCACGCTCACCAACAAACACCTGGAGTGGTTACAGGTACGGAGTGTCGACAAAATATCCTAAACTGCAGAAAAGGAATGGAACCTGTCAGCATATAAATCCTCATTTTAATGCATTTTAGGTCCAGAATCCAACAAATGTCTAAATGCACCCTGACCCTATTTGTAGCATTTTAGAGATCCAATCCATGCAGTGTAATTAACTGTGGCGCTTGAAAGTTTGTGGAATTTGCATTAACTTGACATCTGATTGAAGTCCTTTATTTGAATAAAGAGGACCAGTTAAACAAATTGGACGCATCCATTACAACGGCAACTCCCAAAAAGCTGGGACGCTGTGTAAAATATGAATAAAAACACAACATAGTACAATGATAAGCAAATCTTAACGACCGATGTGGGATTCACAACAGAACTTAGAGAAATATCAAATGCTGAAATGAAAATTAAGACATTTTTGGTCTAAACCTCAAATCCGCAGTGGGACTCCACAGAACTGGACAACCAATAAAGTTGGATCTATGACCAAGGCTTGTAACGGTCTGCAAGGTTAGAACGGAACCAAGAGTAACCTATAACTAACTGAAGGAGTCGCCGACATTGGCTAGTGTTTAACCGACAAGTTAGTGTTTGAGCTCACCATTTGAAGAATGCAGAACAACAGTCGTGGATGCATGGAGAAAGACGCTGTTCTTCAAAAAGAACATTGTTTGCTGAAGATCATATGGACAAGCCAAAAGGTTGTTGATAATTTTTTCATGACCAGTGAGAAGTATTTGCTTTGTTTGGGGAAAGTAGAATGCTATTCCAACATAAGAGTCCCAATCCCGTCTATGAAAAATGGTGGTGTCAAAGTATGAGCCTGTTGTTGCTGCATCTAAGCTAGGGGGGCTTTCAACCACTGATGGAAAAGAGTGATCTCTACAAGAAAACCTTAAGACCCATGTCCATGAACTCTATTTCAAGAGAAAGTGGATCGTGCAGTAAAGCGACAATCCTAAGTGCTCAAGTCATGCAACCAAAGAGGGGCTGAAGATGATTGAACACAGTTGTTTTTGGAATGTAAAGTCCGAGTCCTGACCTTAATCCAATAGAAATGTAGTGGGAGGGCCTGAATTGAGCAGTTGGTGTGCGAGACCCACCAGCATCCCGATGTTAAAACGATTTTCTACAGATAAGTTGGCTGCAGTTCGTCCACGATGTTCGGGACTGATCAACAGCTTTCCAAAAAGCCGACATTTGTAGTTAGCGCTGCACAAGAAGGTCACAAAAGACACTGAAATCAATGGTCCACACACTTCTGACAGTCAGTTATTTAATGTTGGACCATATCAATGATTAAGTGAATGATGTGGTCTTTTTTTTCCCCTTTTAACGGGGTTTCCTTTATCTTCTTTAGGATTTGGGTGAGAATGACGTTTTGGTGGTGACGATATATCTCAATGGTGTTGTGGGGGAATAATGTCTCATTGCCACAAGGTGGATTTGATCATAAACTGATGGGTCGCAAAAGCAGAAACTATGTTTAGATTGTGTATGAGGACTGGCGACTGCCAGATTCATTCGTATTTACATCAGAAGTTCTAGAAACTGTACCGCTTGGATGGGTGTGTTGAAACGATGGTTTCTTTTTCTTTTCTTTTCTTTCCTTTTCTCTCCCCCATGGGGTCAGTGTTGGAGAACATGAGTGGCCAAGGCAGCACAGTGGGCGGTAAGTTCTCAGAGCTCAAGAGCATCATAGACAAAGTGAGAGACCAGACCAGAGTAGGAGTGTGTCTGGATACCTGTCATGCCTTCGCAGCAGGTGAGTGAAACCTGAGGCTTTCCCATGATTAACCCTAGATTTTTAAAACTGAGGTTATACCAAGGTGGTTGCGTCTTTTCTCGGAAGGATACGACCTGGCTGCAGAGGGAGGAGTGAAGGCCATGCTCGATCAGTTTGATCAGGAAGTTGGGCTTCATTATCTCAGAGCAATCCATTTAAATGATTCCAAAGGTACAGCCAGGACTTGGGTCATAAAGAGTAAATCATACAGATTGGTAAACTATTTTGCTGTAGTTTTCTGGTTCTTTCGATGTGATCGTGCAGGTAAGCTCGGCTGTAACCTTGACCGCCACGAAGATATCGGCAAAGGCAACATTGGAATCTCAGCATTCCGAGACGTAGTTAATGAGACCCGACTGGACAACATCCCTCTGATCCTGGAGACCCCTGGACGGTGAGAGTATTGCGGGAAAAAGAAAAAAACACATCATCGCTGTACCACAAAACTGAATACTAGGTGCCATTGTTTCAGGTGCAGTTTTTAACATCGCTGTTGCGTTGTTGTTGTTTTTTCCCCACAGGCCTGGATTCGAATATGCTGACCAAATCAAACTTCTTTATTCCTTGTGTGAGAAGTGATAAAAGCTGCTTACTGGTGAATCAAATCAATTGCCCTTAAACTGAAACCTCCTAAAGTAAATTCACACATTTTTGAGAGGTGAATTTTATTTATTTATTTTTGTCCAAAGATGCAAAACTGGACAGTGTTCATCTTAAACACACTGAGGAGGTTGTTAATCACCATGTTAACACTTTGAACAAGACATTAGTTGCTTCTTTTTTTTTTTCTCTTAATTTACATGAGCTGAATAATAAATGTGTCATTGGAAATTTTTATTTTGCGTGTGAGGATGTTTTTAACAGTGGGCCATAAGGGGGCAGCAGGAACACACAAATATACCACAGACATTTTGTGCCTTTTGTCCATGAAAGGTTTGACAAAGAAACATCCAGTTTGTATCCACATTTGCTTTTGGCAGTCACCTCTTTGTGTGTGTTTTTTTTTTTTTTTTTTTTTTTGTGTGTGTGTGTGTGTGTGTGTGTTTTTTGGCACTTAATTGGACCAAATGCAGTCTAGTACCATTTCCTTACCGTTCAAAACTGTGATTGCAGGACGCAGCTGAATCTCCCCTGAAGTTGTACATCTTTGATATGTGGTACATATTACAGTTCAAGGTAGTAATTGGCTTGTTGTTCAAACGCTTTGAGACATTATAGTTTCTGCTTTTATTTGTAATAAAGTTGTACAAAATGTCAATCTGAATTTTTCATTGATGTGAAGTGATGTCACCATTCTATATTCAGTCAAATCACCTCTACATAAACATTTAAGAAACACAAAAACGGACAGAAATTGAGCATTGGGAACAGGTATTTTTATGAGGTACAGTAGCCCTAATAGACATAAGAAATGCTTAAATATAATTTCTTATGTCCCATGAAGCTATATTCTATTACTTGTGATGCTATCTTGTTGAGTAAAAGAAAAGGCATCTCCCATGCCACTGAAACAGCTATGGCTTGTCCGTAGATGTCCTGTGCTGGCTGGTACTGGGATGTTGGCAGGCGATCCTCTGGGCCCTGTGGCGTGTGGTGGGGCTTGCATGGATCGGGCTGGTTCCTGCGTATCCCGCTGATGCTAAATTTAGAATCTGGCTCGGCCAATGCCGGGAGGCACTTTTGTCAAATGTCACTACCCAAAATATTCCAGCAGAAGCTCATAGAAAGATAATGTTATCCACTTATTGCCAGCGTTAACGTTTTTGGCTGATCTACATTAGAGTTGTGGCACATGTATGTAAACTTATATGGAACCCTGCGACGCAGAGGTACGCAACTCTCCTCCACAGTGAAGGATGTTTGCTTTCTGAGCTGCGCCAGCTGCCAAATGCCAACACTTTGGTGCAGCTGTTGACCCCTGGGAAGAAATTGATTATTCGTCACACCTACCACAACACCCTGTGGTGCATAGACACAGCACAAACGTCCCCCTACACTGGAGGCATGGAAATATTCAGTTTTCTATTTTGTGGATCGAGCTGAAAAAAAAGACAGGAGTGAGAAAATAGATTGGAAGATAGAGTCAGTTAATATGTGGTGGCTGGTGCAAACGCCATCAGATACAAGTTTGATCATGTGTCATGAAGTTGAAGTGTCACTCTCAAGCTTTTCCCACCGCTGTATGTTTTAATTTATGATACACAACTGATTTTCCAGTAAATAAATGGGTGATAAAGAGGCATGAGACACAGTATGAATATGGGGAAAAAGATATTTTTCCTCTATGAAATGACTATATATCTACCACATTGTGCTCAGTTCCCTACTCTGAGACACTTCACATTTCCCTGTCTCACATCATAACTTCGAGTTCACAGGAATGTTCCTCTCTTAATTTCAGACACCAACACTGTGACCCTGCATTTTTTTTTTCTTTTTTTTTATATTGCACATTAAACTCAACCCACTATTGCACTCTTAAAAAAAGTGTGTTCAGTAAGCACAGGTCCAGACAGTTTGTCTTTCAGTGCGGTGTTAACAGAGACAGGAAGTTGAGGTGCCTGGCTCAAGAATGTCTCACTCTCAGGTCCCACCCACAGGAAATGCCTGTCCGGCCTGTGTGAGTCTGCACTGATGAAGAGAAGTCTCTTTTTTTTAGTAGAGTTCTGCTTCTAACAGAGAAAAAGGATGGATGGAGTATGTATGCTCTACAGTTTAGATAAGCCGATGCCTGATGGGTTTCAGAGGTGCTATGGTGATCTGTTGAGGGTCAGGGGTTACAACCCAGGGAAGCCAAAGACTAAACAATGAACGCACATTCCTAAACTCTAAATAATAGTTTTCTGGAGGAGGGGTGTGCAGGAAAACACTGATGGGACTATAAAGTGCCTTTCCATTATCTAATTATCCTAAGATGTGTGGTAGTAGTTTGTTCTGGTGTAGTATGCGCCTGTGCTTTATGAGCCCCTGCCCAGCTGTTTCTTCTCCTCTTTCTTTGTGATTACATTGTGCTCCAAATATTTTCCACTGCAGCCTAAAAGCACTTGTCTAATTATAAAACTTTGAAAAGACTACAAGATAATTTGGTGTCTCTCAGTCAGTTTATTTCCAAACTAATTTAAAGTGCCTTTGAATAGCTACTTCAAGATCTCCGAGTTTCCATCACACTGATAGCTGCTGCAGAGGTCTTCCAACATCCTGCCAAAGGGAAGCTGGAAAGAAGCTGCACACAAGTCAGAAAAAAAGATTTTGGATGCGACTTTAGTGACACAAACAAGGAAAAAATTGAATTGAAATTTCAGAGGTGTGCATGTTACATACGTTGCATAGCTTAATTTGACTATATGTCATGTAAAAACCCATTCTAAAGATTGTATTTACCTCCAGAGGACTTGATGTGCTTTGCTTTTATTTCCTATCCTGTCATTTGATTTACGTATACGATCACCCTGTTTAGCACGCATGTACAAACTCACCCCTTTTTCTGCTTTTCACTTCCTCATTTTATCTATATTAATTGTAAGAAGAAGCCATGCACAGGAGCTGCTTAGTAAAACCACACACTTCCTCTGAACCGCCTCAGCAGGCCAGATGCAGGGGTTCGGTCAATGAATGCTAATTGGCTATTTTCAAGTCATAAACACAACCCAGTGACCCTTTAGCTAGTACATAACTGTCTCATTAAAATGGCATGAGTTCATAACCCACAAAATTACTTACAGCCTTCTTGCTCACTTTAAATGTATGCCACAGCAACTAAATGGGACCATAGCCTGAGCGCCAGCCATGTTTGAGTTCTACTCATCAGGATGAACAAACTGTTCGCTTGCAAAACAAATTTTCATAAAAGGGTGCTATCAGTACACCTAAGACTGGAGCAATATTAAGGGCGAAATTACCTTAAAAAGACAATATATATGATGATATAAATATCATCATGTAATCCTCATATAAATATTAACCAACATGTTAATCAACACGCTTAAGAAGTGCTAGTAATTGTGAATTTGGTTTTATTTTGATAGATTAAAGCTTTCGTTGCCGTTTCCTGTTTCTGGTCTTTGACCTAACTTAAAAGTTACCAGCCACTTGCATTAGCTAGCTGGGAATAATGCCACGCCTGAGTTGACCATGTTCAAGTTACAAGTCATTCAAATCAGCTAGATTTGTTTGTTGCTGCTCACTGTTATTTAGCAATAGAGGCAGATTATATGTTGTATTTTGCAAATACAAACACAAGAGCAATGTGTAAAGACAGTACCACGTATGCCACTGATACAATGTAGTGCAAGCTGACATAAGAGATAATAAAGAATTTATTAGTGCAACTATCAACACTTTTTATGCTAGTGACAGCCATCTTGGATTTTAAGGTCAGGCCTAGTGAGGTCCTTCTGAATTTAGCTAGGGAAGGGGGAGTATTCTAGTTGAATTTCCTAACTGGGATCCAAAAAATTCTGACAAGCTTCGATATTATAACATTATCTGCCTTTATGTAAATTTTTATCTTATTTGTCCCATTTCTAATGAGACTGACCAAAGCTGAATAGATCAATGAAATGTTTTAGCCATAGCTAGGTGATTACTCATTGTTGTGTGATTCATTGGAATACAATCTTTTTTGAGAAAAATCTTGTTCCTTTATTTACCTAAACTAAGGTATCCTTTATTTAAAGAGATATATTAAATCAATATACTGACAGGGAATATGTAGATGGTTTTGTTAGAGAACAGCAAAGACAAAAGATGACTTATACAGAGTTAAACCAGTAAAGACAAACAGAGTGAGAGACAGTAAAGACAGATGAGAGAAAAATGAAAGAGAAGGGACTGTGTGCGTGGCTTGTCTGTTCCAGTGTGGCTTAAATTTCAGGCTTAGCTAAACTCTTTAACTGTCTCATACCCACAGTCTGAGAGCTCCATCTGCCAGCGGTTCCCAAAGGACATGCCACACACTAACTCTGTGCAGACACAAAAAAATCTTCTGTATTGCCTGCACACACATGCTCCCACAAGCCTTAAAACTCACATACTCACACTTGCATTTGAGTTTTCAGAAGAAATAAGAGCTTCGGGGCAGGGTGGAGTCCATATTGCTTTCTCAGCAAATCCTTGTTTTTTGCACCTCAGCAGCAGCACGGACATCATAAGTTACTTTCAAGATATGGCATTTCATTTCCCACTGTGAAAGAAAAGAAAGCCAGGCAGTGTGTATTTGAGGGTTTTGTGTATTTTAGTAGACCTCTGCATGAAGCCATGTGGGTTTCTTGTGGCCTGAGTGAGTGTTGTAATAAGTAAGCGGCTGTCTCAGAACGATTGGATGTGACTATAAACAGGAGCTAAAAAGGAGATTTTAGGACCAGTGGGTGCTGTTAAAAATATAGAAATCAACAGTTTGCAGAAGAAAGTGCTCCTTGTCTCCCCAGCAATGTCACAGATCTTACAAGATACGAGATCCACTGTGGTTCCTGGTCTCATTCCTTCCATTCGTCCTTCTTTTCTCCCCACTCTTCCCGTTGGTTCCAAGTGAGGAATGCTACTCAGCGGTGGCTGGGCACCAGGCCACGAGGAGACAGGCAATCAGAGCTGCAGAGCAGGAGAAAGATGCGGAAAAAGAAAAAGGCCCCAAAAAGAGAGGCCAAAGAAGACCAATTGAAAAAAAAACAAAGAAAAGAGCTGTGTGGTAGAGAGGACTGAATAATAGAATTCTGTTGTTGCTCAAATAAATTTTGTTGTTTCCATCTGTCACTTTGATAGCTATACTTCTTACCCACTGTTTTTGTTTTTTTTTTTGTTTTTTTGTGCACACTATGTTTCAAGTAGCAGCTTTGGAATCTCCACGGTTGCCTTTTTATAAATATTTCAGACCAGCAGTAAAGTCCATCATTGTTCTGTGTTTGCTGTCACCTTTGTCCGTTTTGAAAAATGATGGCATCCTCAACCTTTCCTCCAGTTCTTCACTTCAGCTCTGAGATCTGAGAAGCTCCCATTTTATCTGTTATCAAAAGTTGCTCTAGAAATGCTAACCATAATGACCAACTTAAAGGCGGGGTAGGGGATCTTTTTCTGGAACATTTTTTTACATATTGCTTGAAATACTCTTCACACCCCCATTGCAACCAATTAATTAAAAGTTTTGACACAAATATGAAAAGTTTTAGTGGCCTCTAGAACGTACAATCTAGGAAAAACAATCATTGTGAACGGTCCGTTCACAATGATTGGATACTGATGCCGTCTATCAAACTGCAATCTGCTCCTCCCTCCCCCTCCCTCCCCCTCCTTCTCCCTGTGCGCGTACCCTGCTCCGTGAACGTCCAGAAGCTTGGCAGGAAGCTAAACTAGAGCCAGCTTGGCTAGCACCTAGCATTATTAAACGTATAGTTAGCATAAACTAAATACTAAATACGGCAACGATCGATGCTTGCTGTCAGAACAGCGCTCGTGCACCTTCGTGCTCGTGCGCGTTCATGTACTCTAGAGGCGTGCCTTCGGGAGAAAAGTGAAGAAAAGGGTTGGGACTTTTTACCTGTGTATTTTCAAAATGCAGCTTCGCTGGACTCAAAATCCAGGATCTCCTACCCTACCTTTAAAACATTAGGAATAAAGGATGCATTTACAACAGTCCTAGGTGTACAGTCAGGACAGGCACCAAAAAAAGCAACCTTCAATTGCCTCTGCAGTCCATTCTCACAAAAAAAAAGCATATGCATTCGTCCACACGCCCAATATTAAGTAGTATCAAATTAAAGGCACAAAAAGTGAGGTATTTTGTTTTGTTAGGGTAACGGCATGCAATAGTGCCAAACTGTAACCAACTACGTCTTGGTTCACATGTAAGTCAAACCATATGTTTTCAATGCCTCAAGCTAACCTACCACAACTGACAGCAAAGTTAAAGAGTGAGAAGTCCTTGAGCAAATCTGGGTTGGATAGAGTTCAAACTGTGTTCTGTGGAAGGAGTATCAGCTGTCCACAACCTCCTATCTCATTGTAAGTGTTTTCAAATCATAGGCGGATCCAGGGGCAGGACCAAGTTGGCACTGGTCCCTCCTAAAACCTGATTGGCCAACTGTAGTAATCCTCTATTCAGCTCTTATTAGGAAATAAGACAATAAAGGACCCAACTTGGATGATTCATCAAAGGGTATTTATAGGTGAGAGACTGGTATTTCCAGTGAGACATAAATCCAGCAAATGGCTGGAAGGCAGAATTATGGTACATTCATTTGAACTTGGAAGCTGGAAATTCTGAGTCCCCAGTCTCGGAATATCAACTGGAATGTCCCCCGGAAGCTGGATTTTGGACTCGGAAAAACCCCAGAGGATCCTTACCAACCTTTACCTCAAAATCCAGCATGTTCGACCTTCCACTTAAAAATTGATGATAGTTGCACTTGTTAAATGATTATTTTCACATCTGTATTAGTCACACACTGTACAACTTCTATTAATGGGCATATATTGCTGTGGTATAATGTGCAGTGTGTGGGTTGAAAGACTCCCAAAACACATTTAAATGGTCCATAGATGTCTAGGTTAAAATTGGGATTGAATTTGGTTAAAGATTTTAGGTTTTTTTTTTTTTTTACTTCTATATTAGGCCGTTTTCTATATACGCTTTATCCAAGTAAGGGTCGGGGTGGGGGGGCTTGAGCTTATCCCAGCTGCCATAGGGCAGGGTACACCCTGGACTGGTCGCCACTGGGCCACACGGAGACAAACAACCATGCACACTTATTGTTAGGGTCAAAGTAGAATCACCAATTAACACAACATGCATGTTTTTGTATTGTGGGAGGAAGCCGGAGTACCTGGAGAGAACCTACGTATGCAGGGTGAAAACATGCAAACTCCACACAGAAAGGCTCCAGCCAGGATTCAAACAAGGAACCCTCTTGTTGTGAGGTGACATCACTAACCACCGCACCACTGTAGAACCCGCTTCAACTTCTTGCCTGTATTCATACTTGGTTACAAAATAAGAGAAAGACGCAAATGAGGAACAACTTACAAATGTTTTTCAAAGTTGAGTCTTTGGGCAAATCCAGAAAACAATGAATGGCTGTTGAAATGTATAAAAACCCAACTTAAAGAATTGTGCATTGACATTGGACATAAGCTGATGTCTCTGTATTTAAATGGACCCCTATATGACCTCAAAAACCATTTTAAACATGTTGTGCAATATCACTTTCATGACAGTTCATGTAATACAAACTTCATAGCAGCAACACTGCTATGTTCTGCACTTCGGACCAACTTAACTTTTACACATTCTTGATTGAGACTGTGCTCACCACTCATTTTGCAACCATAAACACCCTTAAACCTTCCATGTAGGCACAACACAGTTAATTGCCCCAAAAATCCTCTACATGGGCTCTGCTCTTAAGTGCTCTCTCTCTTTTTCTTTTCTTTTTTTTTAAGTTTTCTTTTATTGTTATAGTAACACATGCACTTAATAGCCATAACGGAGCCATTCCATCAAGGTGCATTCTGAATGGATCCTGCACTAGTGGGATGACATTTTATCTCACACTGGAGTATTTAGTAGCTAAGGAGCCAAATTTTTTCTAAAGTAGTTTCGATTAAAAAAACATCAATATCAGCTGGCAGTTTTCATTTTCTAAGGTGACACTCTGCTGGCATTGGGTTTACAGTTTACAACAGCGTCTCAAATGATAATTAAAAATCTAAGCTCAATAAGTGCATAATGTAGGATTTTTGCAGGATAGTAACAGTCTGAAAACAGTTAACGTGACAGAAGCTAACTATCCTGCACTTGGCATCTTCAATTCAATTCTGTTCTATTCTGTTTATTCACGTTGTGCCAATTCACAACAAAAGTCATCTCAAGGCACTTTGAAGTAGAAGTAAACAAGCTGAATTAGACACAGTGCAATTCAATCCAAATCTAATCTAATTTGTTGTAATCCAATTCAGTCTTCCCCTTGAGCATTTGATGGAAAACCAGGAGTCAAATTATCTGTTTGTACTAATTCAGGATCAACAACCTTGTAAGTCTAGAAACATCCGTTTGTAGTAATTTAGCCTCTCTTTAAAATTCACCATCAGCATTGCCTCCAAGCACTAACAGTCAGTCAGTGTACAACAAAATACAGCTTTCATTTGTAATCAAAGGAAAAAAACCTCCTTTTAAACGTACTTCTTCCTCATCAAACTTAAATAGAAACTTCAATTAAACAGCTCTAAACACGTGCTTACAGCTATTTTCACACTTACAAACTTGCCGCCGCAGCGACACACTATTATTTGGAGGCCTTGGAGCCAAACACATAGAAAATGAATTACAGTGAGGTGAGCGAAATCACACTGATGCTGCCACCCTGCACAGACGGGGGTTGTTTTTAATTTGGATGTTTGTGGTTTTGTTCAGATCACAAGCATGTCTGATATGCATGTGTGCGTGAATGCTTGTGTATGAGTGAAGCCAGCACATACAGGGTCAGTATTCCAGGTCACTCATCCACATGCAAAGAGAACAGGTCACATACTGACATTCCTCATGGCACAAAGATACTTACACACATACTCATACTCAAATTTGCTTTTGCTAAGACCTCTTTTTTTTTTTTTTTTACAAGGGCCTTAGACATCACTGACCTGTGGATTAACTAAGTAAACACACAGTACAGTTTATATAAGCAGCTCTGTTATCACACCTTTAGAATCACAGGCTTGGACAAAAGAATTCATCCACTCAGCCACACATACAGCATACAAACAGCACGGAAAACAGCGCTGCTCTGCCACATACCTTCAGGTCTGTAAATAGCCTGCCTTCCTCTCAATCTTTTCCTTCCTTTGCTTCTTTTGACAGCCTGCATGAATCCATACATCATCCAGCCTCAGAGCCAGGCTCTCCTCACTGACCTGAAAGGTGACAAGGCCCAGGTCACAGGCCCAGACTTGGACATGGTTGTCTGAGAGCTCACTGTGTGCATGTATGCCTGTGCTGGAGTGGACTAAAGAAAATCAGTGGTGTGTAAAAAAGTTTATGGCAGTGTATCACCAAGGAAACAATAATTATAGCCTATTTTTCCTTTCTCATTGGGATTCTGTTGATCTGAACAGCTGTGGCTCATCTCTGCACATTTGCTGAAAAAGCTTGTTTCTCCACAGCTTTTTACACTTTCTTTATTAGAGTGTTTCTTTCACCGTTCAGTATGTCTTTCTCTTCATTAATTTGGCCTGACTTTGTGTTTGGGTTGGACAATATCTCATTGAGCAGAGAGGTTGCTGAACTGGCGATTAGCCTGTGACATTCCCGCTGATGCCTTTTTAAGCTGTGACCGGAGCAACTGTAGCAGTAAAGGGTTGGGGAATAAGTAAAGTTACACTTTTGAATAAATGAGAGAAGGAGCAGCAATCATCAGAAGAAAGCAGCAAATATTCTAAAGCACAAATATAGACACCCTCACTTTGGCACGAGTCTGTAGGAAAGCGCCACATTGCCAGTTTGTAGCTGCAGCTGAAAGGTACTTCCTCTATCTTATTTAGGGTTAACTTTTATTCGATGGGACTTGCACGTCACTCCCAACACCTTCCCTGTGAAACAGTATCTGAGGTATGTTTTCTATCACTGGAAGAGTGCATCAAGAGTGTTACTCAATCACTCAATGTGACCATTTTGAAAAAGGCGAAGGCAAAAAAAAAATTAGCACCTCAAGGTCACCACTGATTTTAATTCAAATTTAATTTGAACATACCACTGAATCACTACAAATATTTAAAGATGTGTCCAATAATTCAAAGACCAGAAGCCAAGCTACAGTGATATTTGAAAATGTGCAAAACCTTTAGAGTTTTCCATATTTCTGCATAAATATAACTCAAAACACCATCAGACTTCCACACTAGTCACATATTTTCTACAAAAATTCTATCTATTTTATATGGAGGAATGAGTATAATGAGTATATTTTATTTTATTTCATTTAAAGCACTTTGAACTGTTTGTACATGAAATGTGCTATATAAATAAATTTGATTTGATTTGATATAAATGAATCCAAGCTGATGTATAGGACTGATCAACCAGAAATGTTTAGTTTCTTTCATTGCAGTACATGGGAGGGCTGAAAGCAACAGTCCTCATACTTGTATCACTCACAGATACACTACAAACAAACCACAGATAATCTCATGAACTGAATAGTAGTCTGGACGCTCTCACACCCTAAAAAAAGATACATATGGGATTTGCATTGTATAGCATGTGAGTATATTCATCGTATACATGTTTCAGTGTACATGTTTCAGATGTTTCATGGACTGAGTGAAAATCTACCAAAGTGAGACGTCTTTTTGCTCCTCAATTGTGAAAACAGGTGGATTTTGGATTTAAGAAGAACATTTAGACTGGGTCTAGGGAAGGGGTGACAGTTACTCAAAGGTAAGATAGATGACAATGGTAAAACTGTGTTGCCAATTAAATAAACTCATTATGACATTATGAGTGTAGCAGGAATAAAAGACAGGAGAGGGATACAACAGTCGTTGTGAGGGTCCCTGTGCTCTGTGTGTTCGTGCAAGTTAGCGTTTATGCTTTCACCCGTCTTGGTGCACTTTCCTGTTTGAGCCTTGCTGTTTGAGCCTCCATAAAATATGGTCTTACAATAGCCCATTGTCCCGTCTCCCCTCCGTGCTTCCTGTCAGGACAGAATTCACGGAAATAAGGACACAGTGCAAACAAACAGCGGCGGCTGCAGCTCTCCACCCACTGTCGGGTCGTTCAGGAGGAACCCGGCTTCAGCTCACGGGGTGGGTGGTAGCGTTCCTGTCAGGAAGCTAATCAGCGTTGCATCCCCATTTGACAAGCCGCATCTACAGCATGAGTGTGTGCACTCAGATGCGTGTGAAAGTGGACTGATGGGGAGTACAGCAGGAGGCGGTGAAGGGTGGAGTAAAGGGTTGGTTTTTTTTAAAGCGAAACCAGGAATGGTGGGGATTTCCAACAGAGGCCTTTACAGTTTGTATTATATCAAAGAGTGAGGTTATACTTGCAATGTTATGGTTGTCTTTGGTGGGAAAGAAGAGTTAACCCATTTTTAGGTGGTGCATAGTCATAGCATGACCACTCACGTCAACACTCAAAGAGCTTTAAGCCTCAAACTCAACAAAGCAGTGACAACATAAATGTTACCCCATTAAAACTGACCCCTGTTGGGGAAATCATGGATCTGACCATGTGGTTGCTTGAGCCCATCGATTTTAAATGACACAAGTCTTAACTTGACAAACAACATAAACTTAAGCAAGCAACATGCCAAATTTTAAATTGTAGTAATGCTAACTTACTTGCGCATCTGACATTTTCAATTTGCTTCTGGACTCAGTATCATCAAGTTCAGACAAGGCTTGTTCACTGGAGCTTTGCATCAGCCCTGAACTATCTTTTGTGAACAGTCATTGTGGTATCTCTTGAATTGTTTCCAGCAAACATGGTGAACGCTTCCCGCAACTTTGTAAACTGTGTGCATGGATTTGCAAATGATTTCTGAGAACAAGGCACGGTGCTGATGGGTGCTGCAAAGACACACATGGCAGTTCTTTCTTTCCAGCCGATGGGCTGCGGTGTTTTCACATGATCAAGTTATTATGGGAACAGGAACAGGAAAAGGAATACTAAACAGGAGTAAAATAAAACAATGATAACACTAAAAACCCAGATAAACCAGAGTAACAAGAAAGTATTAACAGAACACAATGTTAGAAACCCCCGAAACCAAAAGACAAGGTCAAAACCAGAACTCAAAATCTCATAGACCATGGCAAAAACAGAATAGCAAGTCGTCTAGATGAGTGGGAAGACACCATGATGTATCTGTCAGCAGATTTAAAGCTCAGTAATCTATTTACTTGTTGTAAATAGGTGCTTAGTTAAATATGCCCCAAAACTGAACGTATAAGAATACTGTATAAGGATTGTACTCTCAGACCTTATTAGGAATGGACATAGCCTACTGAGCTACAGCAGAAGTACCTTAAACCAGTGTTCTATCTATTGGTCAGCAGCAAGCAACTCTTACGTTACAAAGAGACGTACAAAGTCTATGTAAACTTACTCCTAACTCGATCTGTGACAAACATGTGTTTTGTTTTGTTTTTAAAACTGGTTCCAGTTACAATGATATAGTCAATAAGCAGGATCTACTTTGGTGTGGGGCTACCTTGTGATTGACAAGACACTATCGTGTGCGGCTTGTGTACTCAATCAAGACGCCAATCTCATTTCTTTGAAAAATCAAACTTTCCTTTGATGTGGACTTCTTGGAGCTTCTTATAGAGTTAAGATGTGATGTAGTACATTGTAACAGTCGAGTCCAGTTAGCTCCAGTTCAGTGTGATAACCATTGGCCTATTGATGCAGGGTTGCTGTTTTGAATTGCATCAGATGGTCGGATCACCTCTTTCTGTTATCACGCTTAAGCAACTTTAGCCTCCCAGTTATCAGTTCTGCTTGGTCACGTGTGTAATTACGTGTCTGTGTGTCAATAATGCCTGATTGGGTGGTGAAGCGGAGCATTGTGCCTTTTGACGACCAGTATTTTCATTGGACTGTCCTCCTATCAGTTGTGTTCATCTACTGTGTAACTTGTGGACTGTATGTGTATTTGTGTTTCTGTCTGTGTATCATCACAAGATTCTGTGTTGGTGTTTTTTTTTTCTGCCGTTGTACATGTAAATGTTAAATGGAGACCAAATTTACACTTTTGTGACAGACATGCACTTGTGCATATATGAGCTCTAGACATACACAGCAGTGAGTGCACGTAAACACACAGACACATGTGCTGCCAAATCCACAGAGAGGCAGGGGGGCAATAATCTGATCAGGAAACAGTGGAGATGAAAACAAGACATAAAAGATCTTTAGTCTTTTTCTCTAAAATAGTAAAACAGTCCCTGCTGAACACATAATTCAACCAGAATCTTAGAGGGGGAGACAGAGCGACTGAGCACCTGTGTCCACTGCAGACTCCCCAGACAGACGTTTGGTTTCAGACTCCTGAAAAACACAGTAGCTGCTGTTATTCTAGGAGTAAAATGAACAGACAGGCCGCTAAAAGGTTGCAGAGACCTTATTTAAACCAGCTTCACTGCTAGGGAGTGAATAAGGCCACAAAAAAAAAAAAAAAAGATTTACTTACTGTAACTCAGTCCCTCTTTAATATACAACTGCAACAAAAATGGGGATATTAGACTGAGAATTTGGATCTAATTAAGTTTGGTTCAGTTTGAAAGTGAGAATTATTACTTAATGAAACTTTTGGCAGGCAGTTTGTCTGCCTCAACGTCCAAAACTCACACAAAGGGACACCGGGCCACTTGAAAACATTGGAGTTGGACAAGTTCCAGCTGCCTATTTTAAGTTTCAGCATATATTTTTCAAGGTATGCTCAATAGGGAGATAAGGCTTCTCATGTTTAATCTCTCTATGTTAATGGTCCTATTACTGTAAACATAGTCAAATTTACCCAAAACATATCTATTCCTGTAAGCACACTCATTATAATTGTACATAACTCTATAATTTCACCGCACGATTTGAGAGGGAGACTTTTTCCAAACCATTACTTATAATTTCAGAGGGCTGTTTTTCATTACCTTATAAATGTATCTGCTCTCAAATGAAATCATGTTACAGTTCATTGTGGGCTTGAAAATCAGTTTGGTAATAAGTAGAATTTTTGGAACTTGTAGCAGTTCCCAGAGAGTTGTGTGTAAATTCTGGTCTGTAAAAGAGTGGTTCATTTAGGTCACTCCCTTTACGGTTTCTCCCACAAGCCATCTTTCTTTGACTGTTTTTATTTCTCGCTATGCTTAATAGGTGCTTTGCATTGACAATTTGCTAAACCCTGATCCACTAAGCTACTGTTTTTGCACATTTTGTAAAGATAACAATGGCAGATTTCCCTTGTTAAGTTCGGAATGATTTTTAAACAGACGTAGCCAAAAGTACCCACACCATTTTGGCTCATTAACATTCTTACTTGCAACTGAAAAAACACATTTCAGTGTCAGCGTGTACAGCGTGTGCTGTAGCGTGCTTGCTCATTAAGCTAACATTTGAAGCAAACAATTTTAGCTTACAGGTTTCCGAGATTAATTTGAAATCAATACAAGAAATCTACAAAAGGTGCATCCAAGGTGGTTTAACTAAACCAGATGGTTCCATATGCAGCTATTTTCTGTGCAGAGTCCACAACAAAAGAGAAAGTTGTGTCTAAAAACGCTAAATCAAATCATCATTTTCCTACATTTTCACAAACTACCACAAAATTGTCAAGCGTATAGATCGCCAAAGGTGCGTCATAGTTTCTAAGTCGCAATGCTTTGCCAATGGCTTGCTCTTTGCACATTTTGTATGAACCTGTGGCAATAAACTGTATTAAATCTATCTTATTTGATCATTATAGATCAGTGTGCTGTCGGTCCTTTATGAAAATATAATATTTCAATTGCCATCTGTCTTCAAAATGACACAGTGGCAAGCCACAATGGCAGTGGTTATCAGTAGTGGTTATTGGCTGAACTCAAAGCTTTTTTACAACAGTTTTCAGACTGCACAGGTTTTCCAAATCTTACTTCCTAAGCAGAATGCAGTCATTCCACCAGATGAGTCCAACAGCCTCAGTATTTAACCATCTCCTCTCTCTTCCAGACACCACTTGGAAAGACTCGCCCAGCAAAGAAGCCACAAACATACTGCTTGAGGCAAGAAAAGCAACTTGAACACTTTGCGACACCAATGAAATCACAGTGAGAGTTAAGAAGCACATCAGAAGCTGATGTTCATCGCCACACACTGAGTTATGGGGAGGGGAGTGGGTTTTGGGGAATATCTTGAGTCAGATAAGATTATGTAAGTTTGCAACTATTTACAGTTATTTCTACCACTGGTGTTCACAGGGGAAGTACTTTGCTACAAAAACAGTATATGAGTCAGGTTGGTCCAAAAAGACAAAAGCTGTATGACCCCACCCCCGTTCCCGCTGTCGTTTCCTTTCTTGATAGATATAATTACCCCTTCACAACATTTGGAGCAGCAAAACAGTGATTTGTATCTCCATGTAGGAATTGTGGCGTAGTCTAAACACAACCCGCGTGTTGTTGTACACATGTATGTATGTGTGTGTGAGCAGGTTATGCAGCAAACAGATCTCATTATTTGATAATCCTGCAAGTTAGACACAGAAATGTGTGTCTTTACCTGGGTGTGTTGTCAAGGGATGTGGTGAAACATCCCTGGGTTTTGTGTCAGAACAATGGTTGTGGGTCAGTGCATAGGCATAATTGACAGTAAACACTCACAAACACATGATACAAAAAAAGGTAACCGAGCGTAACGAAAAGAAGACAAAAATAGGCAATTTTAAGTGGAAATACAGAATTCAGGATCATTTAAAAAAAATTCAGACAAGCAAACATTTGTTGTACCATATTCTGAACTCTCACCAGCCTCTTAGAACCTCCCAATTCCTAAACAGACGCGCAAACATTTCATGCATCCTAGTTGTCAGAAAAACATACAGTTTGGGCCATTACCCTTAAAAAGCTTTTTCAAACAAAGTCAGAAGCGAGCAAATGCAAAATTGGAAGTGTTTTGAAGTTTGTGTGTGCGTGACTCCAAGGGACACAGGCTGACCACAGCCATGTTAAATGGTGGTCCCGGGAGAGTTCTTCAGCCTGTAAGTTAATCAGAGGGGAATGATGGAAGTTTCTCAGATGAAATAATGACTATTAAAAAAAACAAAAAAACAAGAGAGGAATCAGAGGGCTCCATATGGCTGGAACTGGGGGAACATAAGGTCAGACTTTAAGGTGGCAAAGTGTCAAAACTCGCAAATCTGAGAATCACCCTGAGTGAAGTGAGAAATGAACAAGTCGTGAGAGAGTTGGGTGAAAAAAAAAAGAAAAGAAACGCAAAGACCAAGAAAAATGAAAAACAGAGGGAGAGATTGTGAAAAGCACTAAATTTGTAATCTTGCCTCCCTTCAGGGACACAGCTCTGAACAGCATCCAAAAGCTTGTGAGCTTTTATGAACAAATAGCTGACATGCCTCAGAACAGAGGTTGTTTATCTTGGGATGCAGTGTAGGAGAGAGAGAAACGGGATGCAAGGAAAGCCTGGGAGAGAGGGGGGTGGTAAGAGCACAGAGATGGACAGGAGGATTTGAGATTGTGCAAAAACCAGAAAAAAAAAAGAATAGGCTGAAGAAAGATTTGATGCTTGGGAAAATAGTCTATAAAAAACAAAACAACTGACAGCTCTGGCAGATCGGCCGGGAAAAAATATTTGTGTTTCAAACTCGCAGCAACGAAGAGGTAAGCGGCCTCAAAACCGCAAACACCAACAGGCCCCAAACACAGATTTAATGGGAGAATAAATCTACAACAGTGTTGAGACGAATAGTGACGCAGACTGATCAGTCACAAGGTGATTTAGAAAGATATGGACGGACCAGACAAAACCGGCAAGTATTCAGATGAATGACAAAGTGAACAACTGCACAAAATAGATTTTCACTAATCGTATCTGAAAATAGATTAAGATTAAGGTTAAGATCAGATTTATTGTCATGCATACATGCATACACACGAAATTTGTCCTCCGCTTTTAATCCATCCAGGTTGGCACCTGTTTGACACACACACACACATGCACATGCACATGCACAGGGTCACACACTCAGAGACAGATGCCAACCTGGAGCGGTGGGCAGCCATGAAGTGCCCGGGGAGCATGGGGGGTACGGTGCCTTGCTCAAGGGCACCTCAGCCGTGACAAGGAGTCGGAACTGCCCCCCCTCCAGCTATCAGTTCCACCAATCTTTTTTGAGTGGCGAGAGTGGGAATCGAACCGCCAACCTTCCTGTTATTGGACGACCAACTCTAACCACTGCAGATAAGATATTAGTTACAATAACATCAGTCATAAAACACACAAAACAAAGAAAATCAAATCATTCTTCAACAAATGAACATCATCAGAGCAGCCGTTAAGTAATTGTTTGTGTTCCCACACATTTGTTGGCGATAATCCAACCTGCTTTCACTCCCTACTCATCACATGATCATTAGTCCTTGGCGTAATTTTTTAAACCTACAAGTTTCCCCTGTAGTATCATTTCTCAAATAGTCTGACAGAATTCCTTCAGCATCTGAAACAGACGTTGCGTTTCTGTAGTTGAATGTTACTTACATTTGACGTCACTTTCGTGGGCTTTGTCACCATAACAAAACTGAAAATGAAGGCGTGTTAGAAATAATTCCGTCTAAAATGAAGTTAAGGTAGACAAAGGGTGTATTTTGAACCAAATTATGTTTTCCTTAACTTAAACAAGTTGCTTTGGTGCCTAAAATTAACCAAACTGTGACCTGAAATGAGAAATTTGTTAAGCAAACTGTTTTCGTGTTCATGTCCTTACCCAGCAAGATGGCGATTAAGATCAGTAAATTTAAATGTGACTCTAAGGTTGAGTATTTAATTTATTTTAATAACGTGCCTCCATGTTTACGATTCCTACCTCATGTATCCTGTATTAGTTTGGAGCTTCAGATGTGTAGGTGACCATTAGAGGCAATGTAGGGGCAATTTTGACTATATATCCAATGTCCTTGGTTTAGGGGCCTTAAATAGCACCTGCAATACTGTAGCTGTTTTGTTTGTTTGCCTGATCTAAACTTAAACCACATACTAACCTCCTGTACTGTCTCCATGTTCATTGTTTATCTTACAAATCTGCCCGTTCTGTGTTTGCTGGTGTGCCTCCCAGTGTAATCCTCTGGTAAGTGACATTGCACATTAGGAAGTATATGAACAGTTATGTAGACAGTTGTGTTTGTTGCCAATGTGAGCGCAAGGTTAAAAAACGAAGTACATCAAAAAATTTGTCGTGTTTGGTTACCTTTGTTCTTTGAAACAGTATTAAAAAAAAAAGGATTTTCTGCAAGACGGAGCAGCAGCATTTTCATTCTATTTTATGTATCAATGCCACCAAAGCCGAAAAGCCTAGAAGGTCAGTAACTGAGAGCAATTGTCACTTGATGAATCGGCTGAAAGCACCACTGGTCTGTTGGTAGTTGGCTCAGCTGAAAGAATCTGTGTTGAAGCTTTAGGGAAAGTAGAGCAACAGTGCCAACACTCCATGCCCGTGAAGTTGGGGGTTGGAGGGGGGAGTGGAAGCAGAGGACAACACTGACCAAATACAGCCATGCAGTGTTACACACACACAACAGTCAACGGAGCTATCTTATTAGGACATTGCATTGATTTCCACTCATTGGGCCTCATGCAAGAACATTTTCGTATTCTTATTCTAAATTTCTCTTACTTTTTTCGTACGAAGGTCTCGTACGAACATGCCACGCCGGATTCAACAAACGCTCTTAACTTTGGAAAAAATGTGTAAACAACCCTCGTAAATGATGAATGCCACCAGTGAGTATTTAAGTGCACGTGCACGAGGATAGTAGATTTGCATACTCCACACCCAAAATGATACCATATTAGGCTACGCTTCCTTTCTCCTGTGGCAGGAAGTGTTGAGTGTTGAGTCATGAGAATGGCATCAAGGTGCAAAAAGAACAACTTTACGGGCTCTGAGACTGAAGTTCTGCTTTCAGAGATCCAAAAAATGAAAATCTGTCATTTTTAACAGTGTCAGCAGTAGAATTACGGGACCTGCTAAAGCGAAGAAATGGAAAGTTATTACGAGTGCTGTTAATTCCGTGTCACCTGTAGCTCGTAATGTCACCAAAATAAAGAAGAAATGGTTTAATATGAAAATGGCTTAAAAAAGCTCGATGACTGCAACTAAAGCCAGGCAATCAGTTGTTGCCTCATCATGATGGCACTTTGATGGGGTCTTCTGGCACCACACCTTCTGGTCTGCCTGACTGGTTCAGGTAGTGGGAGACCCTTATTCATGGTAATATTGTGCAAAATGCAGCATGCCAGATTTCTCTGGGCTATAGAGCAAGTCAAGCAAACTTAATTCGAATAACAGCGGACTATTTTACGAAACTGGACCGGCCCGGGAGCTGAGAGGAAATACTTCGACTTGCTTTCCGGCACACCTACCGCAAAAACAAATAGCCCCCTCTCACGCTCCCAGGTATAAGGCTAAGCTAGCGCAACATTGTCAGTACGATCATCATGGAAGAGGCACCGAAGAAACAGAAGAAGACGTTGACTGATGAAGCAAGGAAGAGAAAGAGAGAGGCCGACAAAGCAAGAGACCGGACTAGAGTTGCTCTCGGAACAGCCTGTAGGGGGAGCTCCATAATGGGCTTTTTGAGAAGTTACATTGTATTGCTTTAAATCACTCGTACGCACGACTTAAGAACAAATCTGTTCGTACAAACGAGGCCCATTATGTTCTGCCAAATCTGAGACCTAAACCTTCACTCCACTCCTAACTCATCACTAATACCAGAAAAGCTACTGGTCCCAATAAGGTCAGGGATTATACCAGAAAAAGTCCTTATGAGGTTTTAAAAGAAGAGTAATGTATCCATGACTTTAAAAAAGGATTACATTAACTCAGGCTCTGGCTTTAACATGCATCCCTGATGATCCAATCACAAGTGAACAGCACTAATTGGATGTGTGAACTCACTAAGGACACATTCAGATCGAGTCACTGCAGATCAGGCTCCATTCAGAAGGTGTCTGGGACCATTGTGATCACAGCATCATAGATTCACAACACGTGATTCTGTAAAAATCTCCAGTTGTGACACCTGAAATATAAAACAAAACAAAACAAAACAAAACACAAGGATAGAGCCAATCAGGCTCGTTTGATTTGTTCTTATTTACAGACTAAGAACAAGAAGTGCATTTTTCGTCCTCCCTCTGGCTGAGCAAAAAGCTACAGATAAAAACAACAATGCATTTGCTTGTTACAGGCAAGTAATAACCACATGTTTATTGTATAATGAACAGGAAAGTGAGACAAGATCACAAGTGGTCAATCAAGATGCATTTGGGGATGCAATTTGTTACCAGGAGTGAACAGATGTAATAAGATCTGTCCACTTGCATTAGATGGTGATCATCCGGAATGCATAATGAGGCCAGGTCTTAACAGGACCTTTCATTTACTTCCTGGATACTCATTCTAACCTATAACTATCACCTGATGATAACCCTAACTCTCACCCAAACCTAAATCTAAACCTTACCAACCTTAAAAATCTCCACCTTAAAATCAAATACTTTATGTGGTCTGACTTTTTGTACTTATAAGGAAGACATGTCCACATATTGTGACTGTGTAAACAGATTTAGATTGCCACAACAGGAGTGATATCTGGACCACACACACTTTTAGAGTTATCCTCAGATGCCCTCTAACACTGTATATACAGCTCAGAGGTGTGTATTAAACAGTGTCTGTGCTGAAGATTTGCTCAGACTTTTGTCACCAAACACATCAAACTGATGTCCAAGTGCGCTTCATATTGAATACATTTGAAGCCACAAAATAATTCTTATTCAATTTTCTGTCATTATGACAGTTCTGCGACAGACCAAAAACCAAAACAATTCCCCCCATGGTAAACCAGTGTCCTAAAAGGGATTAAACAGATTGAAAATGACTTCAGATGAAATCATTGCCCTGATGAGCTAGTTTGTGGGTGACAGAAATGTGCTGAAATAAATCCCGAGGAATATTCTTTTAAAAAGATGGTTACTTTGAAATTGAAACTTTTAAGCGTGTGTTGTTTTGTGTGTGTGGTACCTAGGAAGACGGGAAGTGCTGCAGCTCACTCACTGGTATGTGACTGCAGTGTCATCGATTGTGTTTAACACTGGCAGACCTGCAGGCCACCTCTGAGTTTTAACAACAGACAGCCTTGTTACAGACTTATGAGAACGGAATGGGATTGTGTTCCTGTTGATAAGGCTGTGTTTCCCGTTGAACACTTCAGCGCGGTACCGTAGTCATGTGCGCTTTAAGTACACTACCTCTCGGATGACTGTTCTGTGAGTGCTGGGTGAGGTGCTGCAGGGGTATTCAGAGAGCAGATTATTTAGTGTAAAGATGATTTATGTAAATTGGAATTATTGACAATGCTATCATGTACTTATAAGCAAATCACAGTGCCATGAGCAGCTGTTATTTAGCCTCTTTTCTATAACTCAGTTGTGTCACTTATACTGTTCTCATACCCGTGGATTAAATGTGAGGTTTAAATCCAGGTTATTAGCTTATTTTAGCATCCAGTCAGGAAACATTTAGGAAACAGCTAACTTCCGCCTTTAAAGACATAATACAGCACTCACTTCCCAGTAAAACCAGGAGGTGTTTTCATTTAAATATTCAGCCAATGTATTAAACTTTACACTTTGACAAAGCCACCTGAGATGCCATCTTGCTTCTAGTGCTAATGCTAAACTAACCTCCTAGCTAGCCTTTACATTTCTCTTCGAAGGTATGCCACTGATGGAGGTGAGACACTTTGCTCAGATGGTATACAGCTAACATTTGAACATCACAAATAACTTGTCACCGATAATTCATTAGTCATTTGGTAGCTTGTGTGGTTGTCCATTTTCACCACTTCCCCAAAAATGTGCTTGTGTAGCCTTCATTCATGCAAGCAGAAAATAACTAAATTAAATGCAACCTTTTGTAGTTGTGAGAACTGCTTGAATGGTAAAAATGGCGTCTGTGACGTTCACATTGGAATAAGAAAGTGACCAATGTGTTTTAGTTAATTGCTGTAATGTTATTGACTGAACATATGATTGTCTCGATCAGAAGTCACACGAAGGCCTATGGTTGAAAGAGTTGCGTTTAACACATCGACCTCCTGCTTCTTGCTTATGAGGACTTTGCAGCTTATGAAAAATCAGACTTGAGAATAAAGTCTAACCTTACTTAGAAATGCTCTAATGAGTCATTCCCCCCACCACCACCACTTGCAGGAGGCTATACTCTACGGGACGCCATAGTCTCTCATATTGAAGGATATGAACAAGCCTATATAGCCTCGTTTCCACTGTCAGTACGGTTCGGGTTGCTTCGTATCGGTACGGTACGGGTCGGGTCGCTTTGGGGTCAGCTTTGCGTTCCCACTGTACAAAGGGGACCCTCAGGGGTGGGCGGAGTGCGTGCCGAAGCGTAAATAGCAAATGACAGCAAATAACAAATAACATTGATAATTTCAAACCACCTCCAAGCTTCTTCAGCTTAATGCGACACTGGCTCGCGGTCCGGTTGAAACCACTCTCTGCCATTTTTGCGGCAATCAGCTGGAAAACTTTTTCGTTTGGCACAGCGCCATCGAGCTCCCGCTGCACAGCCTCCTCACCAACAACGGAGAGCAGAGCCTGGAACCGGTCCTGTGTGCTCGGTACCCCAAGCAGAAGGGTTACAAAAATGGTAACGGGTACCATGGGACCGGCACGCTTTCATTGTAGTGGAAACACTGAAATAAGCGAACCGTTCTGAACCGACCTGTACCGGACTGCATAGTGGAAACGGGGCTTAAGACCACCTCAGTTGGGGGACTATTTGGATCAGATATATTGAATCACACAGGTGACGACAGAGTTGGTGATAAAACAGCTGACATTATAAGAGTCAGCTCCTTGGGCTTTCTGCTTTGCAGGAATGCTACTGCATAGTACTAGTTGTGTATAACTACACATGTTTTTAGTTGCCCTAGTTAAATTGGTTGTATATAAAGTATTTGTGTCTGCGTCTGACACAAAACCATTGAAAAGTCTGGGGCTTTCACCGCAGTACCGCAGCAAAAATATTGTGCTACAAAAGATTCATGGAAAATATGAACCCCTCTCACGAATGCGCTCATCTAACGCATTCATGCACCACACTGGCAACAGGGCCTATAGTTAGCCCAGTAACCTTGTTTGATTGTGCAATCGATGGATGAGGGTTTGAGCAATCTAACCAAATAGTTGCAATTTTGAATACATTTGATAAATTTGACTAGACAATCAGTCAAGAGGAAATTGTCACTGAAAAGTTGTTTGTGACGTTTGAATACAACAGGCATACCATCCCAGAGTAGCAACTGACCAAGAATCGGCATATATCTCTACACTAGGAGTAGTATATGTGATCATATGTATAGTATAGATCATATGTATAGTGGTCAGCTGCAACTCTAGGCTGAAGATCAGCCTGTGACTTATGGAAATTTGATGCCAGTGACATCATTTCAGAACTGGTACTCTAACAAAACTGAAGGTTGTGTTACTTTTTTTGTAAATCTTTATCGATGCACTTCAAATCAAAGTAAAACCACTTTGATTTGGCATGCCATTTTCGTATTGTGTGCGTTTGAATCATGTGACTATAAAAAACATTGATAAAACACTATAAGAGCCTCAAAAACTTATAACCAAACACATTTATACATTACTATTATTTAATACTAGCACGGCTAAAATAAGTCTGGCCTTGTTGCTAGTTGGCATAATGAATACCAGAGGGATTAAGCAATTTTCAGAGAATTAGATGAAAACTTTGTACTCCTCTTGAAGATTTTCCATCATCATTAAAATTGCATCATGACAACAGTGACCAACCAGAGCAGCAGGGCTCACAACTTGTCTTTGGCCACTTTTTAATCTTGGCGCTACTGGGAAAGTACTCTCATCTGTCCATAGTATGCCACCACAGCAGGAGAGGCATACCAACCCGCCACTTTATCTTTCCTTGTTCATTGTTGACATCAGTTCTAAGCAGGATTGTGCTAATTTCCCCAAATTATATTTTCAACTTTTTGCTGCAGTTGCTCATATTAGATAGATAGATAGATAGATAGATAGATAGATAGATAGATAGATAGATAGATAGATAGATAGATAGATACTTTATTCATCCCAATTTGGGAAATTATTGTGTTGCAACAGCATACACTATAAAAGATATGTACACAATTAAAGGGAAACCAAAAAGGAAAAACAAGCAAATAGACTTGAAGCTGCAGTTTTATTAGGTTAGTCTATGCTAAGTGGAGGGCATTATTAGCTTTTTCTTTACATTTACATCTAATTCACACTAGCCTGGGGGTTAGTTAGGCTATTGAACATTAAGTCAAACTGAGTCATCATGACACAATATCAAAATTTTGTATTTCCCCTCGGATAAAGTCAGCAGTTGCTCATCTGATTTAGTCTGCTGATTAGCACTTGACAAAAGTTTGCTTCCGCACCTCAAGAGTAAAGCAACAAGGCAACTCTGTTTGAAAGGATTCCGCAAAAGACAACTAAACGACCTCAAAACTGTGTTTGCGACAGTCATGTCTGCGTGGGGGCTTCTCAGGCAGGGATTTGATATCAGTAAGTGATATTCAGCCGTTAAACTCCTGCTTCATTACTTCAATTTTTTTTGTTTGTTTTGTTTGTTTGTTTCCCATGGTGTTGGCAAATCAACATTCATGTTATAGACGGACATACCAGTGGAGCATGAAGCGGTGTGGACGCTCCCGGTGAGGCTGTGTAGGGGTTTGGTTGCTATTTGAACCACAGCCCGCCCCTTTCCTCCGCGCTCTGGCGCTCCGCACACCCGGCGCTCCAGCGGGACAGTCCGACTCCTCCAGCGGCTCGCGCGGACCGCCCCGACCTGAAGCGTACATCTACTGGAAAGTCCATTAAACTGGAATCAACCAGTCGCCGTTTCTTCGTGTCTCTGTTTCCCGGGGGTGAGTGTATGCACTTCTGCACGTTTGGTCAGTCCACACGCCTCGGCTTTGTCTGTAATCCTCAGTTATAAGTAATTGTGTACTTTATATGAGCTTTATTAAACTCATTGGTAGCGGGATGTTTGCCAGTGTGTGAAGTGTGTGCAGTGAGCTTTCAGCGACTTTTTGATTTTCAGTTTATCTGTGCGTCATTATTTCATGACTGTGTGTTTTTGATATTATAATTAGCCATTCGTGCGACATGCGAATACCACTCTCATAGGTGGTTTGAGTTTCCCCTTGTGATATTGTTGTCTAAACTATACGGAGAAGGGACTAAGTCAGAAAATAACTTTTCGGTTGATTGCTGATTTCATCACTGTGGTTTAATGTAACAAAGTTTCCCATGGACCAAACTGATGAAACACAAGGGCTAGTTTCAGATAAGCAGTACTGAGACCAGTAAAGATATTGACTGAAACTCAGCTGTTATCATACTTGGTGTTAATGGCTCCACTGTCTCACATGTCCAACATGAAACTCCATCTGCTCTGCAGCATATTTATATCCAACAGAAGCTACTGAAGCAGTATATCATTTCAATTTCCACACTGCAAGCGTGGTCAAAATAAAATTTGGCAGGGCTTTGATTTTCATCACACTGCCATGTAATTACAAGTTACCTAACAGAACTATCAATTTTCCTCCCGTGCATGTCAATGACATTACCAAGATGTAGTCCGATTCAGTGGAACGTGACACTGCTGACTTGAAGCCGGTGGCCTTGACGTATTCTATTATGGAGACAAACTAGCGGCACAGTGTTGGACTCGTTACAAGTTGGGGTCAGTGGCCTTCCGACCCCTCAACTTGCCAGTGAGTCAAGAGGGATGCCACCATGTGAAACAGCGCATGCACACACGCACACACACAAAAGAGCGCATTAGCCTGCTGAAGCCTGCCAGTAAACAAACATGCACAGCAGTGATCGATAAAAGCCCCGGCCTGCTCCAGTGATGACAAAATAACATCCAACGTCAGTGTGGATTGGCACAATGCGTGCCTTTTTCATGTTTAAATGGCTCTGTAATTCCCCCAGTTAATCTCCCCAGGGTAGCTGTCCAGTATATCCTTCTTGAGTGCTTTGATATTTCCAATTTGGTCTCCTGTATACCGCAGCAGATGGTTAACACATGTATGTAACGTTTCCTGCACATCCCCTGCACATGATTCATACTAATGATACAGCGCTTGTCAAAACACTCAATGAAGTAAGCAAGGACAGATTTTCCTATGTATGCAGGTTTTTTTTTTTTTAAATTTCACCTGAGTCCTAACATTCCCCAGAAGGGGACCCTCTTTGACCTTCAGGTGTCACTGACGCAGCTTACAAGGAAGCAGTCAGTTAGTCAGTTGCAGAGGTGTGAACGTAGAATCTGGCTGCTGTGTTTGTTTTCACACCACAGGGCTCCCCAGCATTTTTTCCCCTCCCCGTTCTTTTTTGGCCACAGGGAGTGATGTTTGGAAACCTGTAACATCACTGTCTGTCATCACCAAATGGTCACAATTCACTCATCCGTCAACAGCTCCAACCCCCTTGTTAAAGACTGCAACAAGTTTTTAAGAGCTTGAGATTGGTCAACTTGCTGTCAACTGGTAATTTGCATCCCAGAGCATCTGGGACAGCAAAAGCATCTCTTAGAGCAGATAATTAGACGGTTGTAATCATTGAATGCTGAAGTGAGGAAGACTTTTGGATACTGGTCCCTTTAGGACCTGACTGTCATTCGAATTTTAATGTCAGTACAGATTTTTTTGTGTAAATCAATAAATCACATTTTCTGCTTCAGACAATCCCGATAAACATAGGTCATTTAAATGAAAAACAGATAATTCACGACTATAGGTAAAAAACAGATGATTTGTCCAAATCACATCTCAGTATGTTTGGGCACAAGAGTGGAAGGCTTCTCTTCATTTGGAGATTAAAGGACTTTTTTAATCTTTTCAAAAATTAAGGACAACAGCAGGAGCAGAGGGAATGGAATTAGCAGTGGAGCTATACATAAAAACGGTAGCATACATGGCTAATTAGCTCATGACCTAACTTCAGCAGTTAGGTCGATGCAAGTTTACAAGTTTACATTATCAGCAGCATCTATGCCAAAGAGCCCCAATACAAGACTGCTTTTTAGAAGATTTCCATTTTAAAAAATTGCCAAGTTTTCAACCAGCTTCTGGAGTTAACATTAGCTTAATTGTCAAGCTAAAGGCTAGCTAAAACCATTCGTTGCCAGCTAGAAATGAGAAGGTGCTTATGTAATTAATCTGCAACTTTTGTCAATAGTAGTTTTGAGCAATTTTTATTTTAACGCACATTTGAATTAGCGCACTGGAAAACTGTCGAACAGACTACCATTAGTTTGTTTTCAGCTGTATTTTCCTTCTAAAGCAACTGTAGATTTGATTTATCTCTGCATTTGAGAGTACTGATAGAAATGGCAAAATCTGAAAAAGTTGTTGTTGATCATTTCTGATGAGGTAGAAGTTCAACACAAATGACTAACAATTGAGCAATGAACTGCTCTACTTCACGAGAAGAGACATGGTTTTGCTTCTGGTTAGCAGTCACTATTCAGTACAACCATATGTACAAGCACACGATTAAACCTAGTTTATTTACTGCAAATTAATCGATGTAAATTTGCCTGATCCACATTTTCTTTTTTTGGGACACTTCAAAAGTTTGCTTCAAATTGACTTGACTATTTAATTGACGCACAAGAGTTGTTAATGTGTTGTAAATAACTTTTGAGGCCAGAGATGTTTTTTTTTTTTTTTTTTCCCCTATCCTTTTCTGATTCATCCCCTGGGGGCAATGACCTGTACAGCCAGGAAGTATCTGGATAATGGATATCAAGACATTTATGTCGATCAAATTTTTCCAGGTGACAGGATGTTCCCATTTTACGGGAACTGTCTCTGTTTTTGGTGGCCTGTCCATGACTGAAAGCTAATTCTCTGTTATTTCCATTTATATATTTTTAATTGACTACATTTTTTTCCCCCAATTAGAAATATAATCATATCAGAGACGCAAAAGGTTTAATATTCTTTTAGGAAATTGATAACCAAGAGACCAAATAACATTAAATGTAAGTGTTTAATCGCCGCCTACGCACTGTAGACATATGCATACAAAATACAATGAAAACATGATCCTAAAAACACACTTTTATAATTAATGGTATAGGTTGTCTTTCATAACAAGCAAGACCGGGTGGACATCATGTGATTGGAGATGCATAATGTAAGGTGTATATTTTACAATCCTAAGGTAAGATGTACAAAGTGATCAAATCATGTAGTATGGGACATTTGGCATTTCTATATGTAAAATGAGAAAATGGCAAAACTATTGTTCGAATTCCATACTTTTACTGCTCTCTCGGTGAGCAGCGAACAGTCATTTTACTCTTAAGCCCAATAGGCTGTTCATATACTCTCCCATCACTCAGAAGGTTAGCTGACTTCGAAACTCTGTAACATATGAGATGTCAAATGAAGAATGAGAGAGTGAGCGTGCGTGCGTGGAACAGAAAGGAGTTTAAGTGTATGCATGAAAAAGGTACAAACGGAGAGGGGCAACAAAGACGGAAAATTGCGGCTGCCAGTTCCAGCAGATGCAGGAAGCAGAGAGGCGTGGAGAGTATGGATACTTTCTGAAGCATGAAAATGTTTTCTTGGCCGAGGAGGAAGTGTAGTAATGTTTTGCTTGGATTCCGTTTAAGTGTATACAGTGAAAATAGGAACGTAATTGAAAGTCAAAGAGTGACCCTGAAAAATGTGGCCTTATCTTGTATGTTTGTTCACCTGGTTAGTGGGGTTAGTGAGTAGAAGACATCAGAAGAGAGGGAGGGAGGAGGGAGGAGGGAGGGAGGGGAAGTCTACCGTTGACTTGACTCATGAAAAATTATAGCTAGGTAAACATTTTGAGTTATAGTCATCAAAGGTAAGGATTACGTTTGTGTATGTGTGGTCCGAAAAGCTTTTTCTTTTATCAAGCTGTTTTCTTCTCAGAAGTCAGTCGAGATGCTCAAAGAGAAGAAAAGGAAAGAAAGGGAGCAACTGAAGAAAAAAAGGGAAGGAAAAAATAGAAAGAGGAGGAGCAAAGAGAAGTGTAAAGTAATGGAAAAAGAAAAGACAAAGAAAGAGAGCGAGACTGGAGAGAAGTAATTCTACAAAGCTCGGATGGTAATAAAATGAGAGAGTGAGACTAAATGAACAGTCAGAAGAAAGAGATTCAGTCCCAAACGTGGTTTTAATCAGTGCAGAGGGTGATGTTTGATGGTCGTAATCGAGAGGGAGACTTCAACGACCGATGCTCTGCTCAGGAATGTGTTCGTACACACTCAACACAACACACACGGCTCCCATTAGACTGTGGTTGCTCTGGTTTATATCCAGCAAAGCCACCTCAAGAAAATACTGCACATAGGACATGGGAACATTGTACTGAGTCTGTGAAGTATGAATGCAGTAGAATTCTGTGAATAAATCAGTGAAACTGAATCAAAATGTCTTTTACCTTGAATGACCTACAACAAGAATTTTGACAGTAGCAGTTTTCATCCAGCCAGATCTCACAACTGTACGTGCTACTGATGCATATATATATTAGCAGTCATGAATAGTGAATGAATAATAGACTAAATAGTCTGGTATTTACATGACAGTATCATGACAGTACTAGGCTTTCATTGTTGAAATAATGTTGGTTTTTTTGGGACAGAATGATGATACAACATGCAGTACAGCTTTGACAGAGAAAGTCCAAGAATTTGGAACTCAGGTCATTATTGATTTTTAGCTTTCTGACACCACTACATGTGTAAAATTATTCCTAAAGGTTTATAATTATATATAGGGAGTTAAAATATGCATACAGCACACTTGATTTTTGGTTGAATGACCTTTAACTTACCTTTTACTGTCCACATATTTTCAGTGGAGTTGAGATCAAGACCTCAGAAAGGCCATTTCAAAAGCTTAATGTGAACATGCTTTACACATTCAACAACCAGCTTTGACATGTGTTTGAAGTCAATTTGTTGTGCTAATGTGTCATTGGGTATATCCTGCTTTTAAATGTTCGACTGATGGTTTGTAGTTACTCTGAAGTGTTCTAAGGCCTGCTTCATCAATCCATCCACTTTGTACAGTCTACCAGCTACACTGACGGGGAACCAGGGCATGATGCTACCACCCCCGTGCACAACAGGTTGCAGTTGGGGAAAAAATACCTCGCCCTTACTCCAAACAGGCCGCTTCTCATTGTGGCCAAACAACTCGGTCATTGCCTTATCTGACCATAAAACCCTCCTCCAGAGGGATTTTCTTTCTTTGTGGAACTGTAGTGGAACCTTTGAAGCCTCTTGCTTGAGCAACAGCCCCTCAATGGATGGGAATGTAAAACTCCTCTGACTGTAGACAGGGACACTGGTGTTAAAGCAGCCTTGGATTCATTCCAGACTTGTACCTTGGTGGTTACTGGTTTGTACATTCGTGGTCAATTTTCTCTACACTGAGGGTTAGAGTTTGGGTCTTCTTCTTCCCAACCTTGGCTAAAAAAAAAAAATAATTGTACCCACGTACGGATGTTTTAACGAGTTGATCTTGGAATCTGAAATTGTTTGGAAATTGCAGCTGCAGTCAATTGTGATCTCTAACTGGGAGTTTGGAGCTGTCAGCATCACTCAATTAATAAACTACTAATTACTGAAAACCCACAATAATTTAAAACATCTACACTAGGTGTTAGCAATTGTCAATGCTAACTAATATCAAGGAAGCTGTTCACAGCATGTGACTATTTCTTCTTTCATATGAAAGTTTCCACATTATTTCCTCCCAAAGGCCTTTGCCTCTGTGTGCTCTCCTCCCATTACATCTTGTCCCCTTTGTTCCCTCTCCCAATCTCACTTTTTCTCATCCATTTCACGTCTCCCGGTACCTATTTTTCATCCCCGTTTCTTCCCCATTTGCCATCTTTCCCCTTGACTCCCTTTTGTAACCTGACTCTCTCTCTCCCTCCCTCAACCTCGTTTTCTGTTTTATTTATTCTCTGACAGTAATTTGATTCAGTGACCAAGCGGACCAGAAATTGGCACCCCACCAGCTATAATAGGGGAGACGAAGGATTAGGGGATAATCCAGGGTATGTCCAAGTCCCTGCTGTCAAGTGGTCCCCTACTTTTCTGTTATCTAAGACAAAGACAGGCAGGCTGCATCTGGGATTATAGCGTTAAGCCCATTTTCTTATAAGCATTCAACATATTTTTCATTCTTGTAGAGGCCATTTTATCTGACACCTGTGTAACTCAGGAAACAGAGCAAATGCAAAGAAGTTCCACAGGGAGGAAAAACAGAGTGTATTGGATCTTTGGATTGAATTAGTTTTGTCTGGAAGTTTTAATACATAAGAGGAGTTGGGAGGGAGCAACCCCTGCTGCGCTGTGGTCAATGGTCTTTTTTAGCAGGATTACATGCAGATGCAAAAGACTAGAGCTTTCTGTAAGCACACAGTAATTAATGCCTCCACGTGTATTCTGGTAATACTGTATGCTGTCAATTAGACTGAGGTTTTCCGGTCAGACCTTGAAAAACCAAAACAAAGTTTTTCCCTAATTGGGAATAGAATACTCTAAATATCATTGTGTCAGTGGGGAGCTGTTTTAATCATAGAAGTTGCCGTTGCTTCAACACAGTTCATGGGACCATGCACGAGGTCCCTGCAGGCTCATGCCGTCACGAATTCAAGATCACACCTCAGTACACTGGTCCCTAGTGTCCCTATAGTGAGCCTCAATATGGCTCTGCTCAGTTCTGGTATTTGGCATGTTTCCTCCCTCTCTGCTCCCAGATGCCCCTCTTAAAACGGCAGCCAGGGGAAGTGGAGCATTTGGGCCGGGGGCTGCGGTCAGCAACAAATTAGAATGGCTGCCTCGGACCTGACGCAATCCCCATCTCATGAGCCGTAGCGGGTCATTAATGAAGCCAGACAGGGCCGTGTATGAGTGGGAGGCCTGCAGACATTCAGCTGCTGCTGTGAAAAAAATTTAAAGAGAACCAGAGGCCCATGTTAGAGCTCCTTTATACTATGAAAATATTTTAGAACTGGATATCAATAGCTCTGCTCGGCAAAGAAAAACATATGACAAAAGGCCAATTTGTCCGTCATTACAGACTTAAGAAGGTGTGGTAATCCAAAACTTAAAAAAAAAAAAAAGTAGTAAAAAGTTGAAAGTCAAGTCAAAACTCTAACTAAACATGTGAGTTAATATTAGTCTACTTAGTCTAATCAGTTAGTTAGCTTGAAACGCTAGTGTTCATTGAACACACCATCAAACCCATACACAGGCGATAAAAACACAGAGGTAGATGCTGCATCAGGACCATTGTGAAAAAGGCAATAGATAGAATAGTAAGCTTAGATTGACAGTCGGTTCGATTTACCTGGAAAATCTGAATTAGCAATCTTGATACCAAACAAACCTGCGGGGCTTTGCTCTGCTCACTGACCACGTTAGGCGCTATTAACGCATTACACAGTGTTATGCACATAGAAACACCCCAACTATATGTTCAGCTATAGAAATAGGACAGTTTTGCATGCATGTAATGCAACTAACAACTCTCACTTTAGTCCGCTAACTTTCTTGTGTTTTGAAATCGTGCACTCTTTTGTGATCCATACTCCAGTAAACACAAGCAGCAGCTGTTTTCTTCTTATCAGGAAATTTTCATTATCTCCGCATATTTCTGCATGCATACTTTGCTTGTTTATAAACAAACCTCAGTGGGCTGAACGAGGCCGGCCCCTGTCGTTTCAAAGTGTGATAAGTCTTTTCGGGGGAAAGTACAATGAACTTTGTGCAACCTCAACCCAGACACAACAGGATAAAGTTGAAGCTGGAATTCCCTGAAAGTCCACCCATGTCACAGAAAAGAAGCAGATTTTGGCTCGTTGCTCAGAGGAGTGACTGTGATCTATAGTATATTTAGCTGGTTCCAGACACTTGGAACGCGAAATCCTAAAAACATGCAGAAGACAGATTTGTGCAAAAAAACTTAGGTAGTTTCACAAGCATGTACAATATCCAAAAGAGGGAAGTAGAGTAATTCAGTCATTCACTGAATATCATCTTCCACGTGATTTTACTGCAAATATAACCGTTTTTATTTTTGTCAGTGTGCCTCAAAATCAAGTACACCCTTGTCTCCAATTTAAAGACAGATGTTTTTCCCTGTTTTTTCTCTCAATAGATGGTTCCATAGTTCGACCACAGAACCGTTTGCAGCTGGACATGGACCTATTTCTGAGCCGATGTTGACAAAGCCAAAGCCTGAAGCAAGTCAGGCAGCCTGACCACACTCCAACAGGATCGACTGCATCCAGGAACACAACTGCATAGTGTTCTCCTCAGCTTTTGCCCGTTTAATTCCGCTAACTATGCATAACAACAAGCTACAAAGAAGGGGACTCGATCTGGCCTGCACATGATAAACAAACATGATAATTCAGTGAATTATTTGTCGCTGCAGACCCGGAGTTCAACTTTTCATCCAAAGAAACGACATATTTTCACGACCCTGGGACAACCTTTGCCGGCCATTGTTCGAGGTCCAAACTTTGGATTGCAACATTGTTGAAATTTGTCATTCAGTATTGGCTTTTAGTGGAATTACATTGGAAGTGCAGGAAGTGATTCAAGCGATTTCAAAGAAATATTAAACGATTCATCTTTTTGCGGTCATGAATCTTCAGGAAAAGCTGTCAGGCCTCAAAGGTCTGGTCTCACACTCCCACAGCAAGCGTCGCCATAAAGGCGACCTCACGGTGGACATGATCAGCCCTCCTCTGGGTGACTTCCGCCACACCATGCACGTCGGCCGCGGTGGCGATGTGTTTGGGGACACCTCATTCCTGAGCAACCACGGTGGCACGGCCAACGGGAACAACGGGGAGACAGATTCTGTTTCCTCTCCCGACAACAAGATTGGAGCGTTCTTCTCCAAGACGCTTCGGCAAATCAGGAGGGGCTCTGACCATCGACCCAGAGAGGGATCGAAGGACCTGTCCCCACCGCCTCCTGTCGTTTCTCCCATCATCAAGAATGCCATCTCTCTCCCCCGGCTGGATGTGGATATGCCCAATGGGAGTCCCACCACCAAGGTGCTCTTCCCCACTTCTCAGAGCACACCAGAAGACAAGAAAAGCTCTTACGGTGAGTAGGGAGATGCCTTTTTGTGAATTACTGCTAGTTTGATATTCTTGGATAAAAAAGATGAATCAAATGATTGCGTGTAATATGACACTGGGAGCGAAAAACCAAAGCTGAAATCTGAAATGAAAAGTTGAAATGATAGTTTGGGATCTCTCCAAACTATCCTCACTGGAAATTCCTCAACATGACGTCATCTGTTTTCGCTCAGCTATTTCAGGATTAAGTTAGGGCTCCACCAAATCCCCAAATTGTTCCAAAGCTTAACTGTAGATGTTTTCCCTTAAATTAAACAAAAGCGTTGCCACACGGAGTAGAAGATCCGGGCAAAGGTCATACGAGTTAACCAGTTTTAACCGAAAAACCGCAGAGACGTAACAAGCCTCCGCAGCGCTGCAGTGACACTCAGCCATCAGGTCTACCCAGTTATCTGGAGACAGATTTGCCTCAGATGTCCTTGTGAATCACCTTGGCTCATAATCAGCAGCGTCCGTTCTGATAACACACAGAGATCCAGACAGTGCTGTGAACGAGCTGTCTGGGAGGCTGTTTCAGTGACCCATGTTAACACCACACTCATTGCTCATGCAGCCTAGGCTGTGGTGTGTGTGTGTGTGTGTGTGTGTGTGTCTGAAGGATTCAGAGAATGTAAATGCAGCACACTCAAAGCTTTTTCCTTAACTTTGTCAATTTTCCTTTAAATTATTAACTTATTTGCTGAACAGCTCCGCTCTGAGTAAGCGAAGACTGATTGTAATGAGCTGATTGTGCCGTTATTTTAGAGTAAAGACTAGAAAAAGAGGTTCACAGTAGTTAACGTAACAAATACGATTATTTACTTACTTTTACAAGTGCTGGTTTCTAGATTTAGTAAACCGTGGACACCATAACGCTGGTAGTTTCCTCCTATTTACAGACTTTATGCCAGGTTTAGCAAACCATCTCCTGATTGTAGTTGCCCAAGTGGCCAAAAATGTTTGGCCTAATAATGGCCCAAAATGCAAAAAAGGTCAGAAGAGATTCTCTGCCCACTTATGGCATGAATGCTGCCCCAGAACAGGCCCCGACTCGGGGGGGCGCTTAAACCAAACCAGGCCTTAATCTTGGCAGAAATCATGTCACAACAACACAGCACATCAAACCGTGCCAATTCTCAGCTCAAACTGGCACTCGTCCACACAAGCCAGTCCAGGCAAAATCTGTCAGCTATTACTGGGCGTGAGTTGGCTCAGCAGAAGTGAGCTGTGGATAGAATGCTGACACTTGCCCTCAGTCGGCGTAATTCAGCCGTCCACCTGGGATCATATTTAGTGTGCTATCTTCTGACGTCATTGCCGTTACTAGTGAAGATGTAGGGATTTCCCAAAAAATGTAAAAAATACCTTCTTATACGATTATGATATGATTACCTTTTATAACTCACTTTTGTAATGGTAATTGAAGCAACTTTACACTCCCATATCTGGCATTATGACACTTGGAGCTCTTTATCTGTCCAAATTCATCACACACTGGTCTAACCAAGAAGATTAATTTGTCATTCTCTGGGTAGAATGTGTGAAATCCGTTTTCTTTGGATGAAACTTCTCCACTCTCGTCCCGTACAGCTGGCATTGAGAAGTGCTGTGGTAATTTATCCATTTGGGTGATGCAGCCAGTGTGTGTGTTAGAGAGAGACAGAGGTACCATGTTGAGTGATCTGGCAGGGTCAGGCAGATGATTATCCCGCTGTTCACAGAGCAGAATATAGTCAGGGAGCCAAAGTCTCAAAAGCTCAATAAAATGGGTTGAACCTGACATGGTCTGCCATACTTTTATACTTTTTATTTGTGTTTTTTTATGTTCCCTTTGACCCTAAGAAGCAATAATCAGAGGCTCTGCTCTGCCGGAAACATCGCAAAAAAAAAAAAGATTGTGGCCATTTTAGTGTATGCACCCTTCATTTTTTGATAGAAAATGTTGGAAAATTACAATTTTCCACAAATTCTCAGTGGGTTGGGTAAGCTGTCAATATATGGATTCCAGATGCACAGAACACATGTGGAGACAACATCCAATTAAATTATAATTCTTAAAATACATTTCTACATGATTTTGGCTAATAACTCAGCACACTGGATGTTGGGCATTTTGCTCTCTTGCCATCATTTAACTGGATGGATTGACATCGCCCCCTGCTGGAAAAGTGTGTTAAGTCAAGCTTAGGGTGTGCCTGCATGAGAACATGACTTTTATTGAGCATGGAAAGTTTTAGAAGTAGGGCACGTAAAAAAAGAAATGAAATGCTTTGTGTTTTTAAGTTTGATCCAGGTCATAGGCCTCAGGTAAACTATATGCTCACTTTGCAAATCCCCTGACAATAGGTTTGTTTGTGGCTTCGCATTGTGGAAAATAATGTCCTAAATAATTTTTTTGCTATTCGGGTTTAGATAAACATAGAACTTTATACAACTCAAAATTCAGCCACCTACTGACACCACTGAAGCTGTCTCTTAACTTTTTTAGCTATGACCTTGCTGGCTGTCTCATCTAACAATGTTTTAAAAAAAATAAGTCTGTGATTTAAATTTTTTTTTTTACACCTTCAGAGGTGTTTGTTGGCACAATTTGTGACTTTTGGTTGCTGGTTTCCCCTGTTTGAAGTCTATGCTGATGAAATTATTGATGTTCAGATATCAGAATGATTTTGAAACCATGTTTTTTCACGTGTGGATATCTTTGCCTGTTCTTCAGGTCTGGAGTCTGGATTCGTCACTCTGCCTCGTCTCTCGCGCACAGAGCGCCAGCAGCCATCCATCTCCGTCCCCACCTCCTGCTCAACCAATATTCACCGTGGCTCTCTGACCGACCCCACCGATGCCATCTTATCCACCTGCTCCGCCTCGGTTCTGACCTCGGAACCCAATCGCAACACCGCCTTCTCCGACTCCCTCCCCTCCCTCACCTCTCTGGACACCTTCACCTTCGACCTCGGCCCCTCTCTCATGAGCGAGGTGTTCAGCTTGATCGACGGCCACCCCGAGGAGCACGTCCCAGCGTGGGAGGGAGAGGAGGCAGGGTCAGCGTGCGGGCTGACCAGCGAAGGGTCAGAGAAAGGCTCGGCTACTATCTCATATGTGGATTCTTTGCTGAGGGAGGACTGCGGGGGCGGGAGGAGTCCGCACGCAGCCGATTATGAGGAGGGTGAGTCGAGCGTGATGGAGGTAAACAGAGTCAGGCTCTCTAGTAAAGTCCCTGACGTGTTACTGGGGTCTCCTGAACGGGTCGGGGTGAGGATGGAGAGCGAGCGGTTCCAGAGTGCCACGGATGTGCTCGCACGCCACTATGGCGTCAGCGTGTTGAAGGGACAGAGCGGGACGGAGGCTGGAGATTCAGAGTTTGTGATCACGGGTCAGTCAAAGAAGAAAATGTCCTACAACTTCATGGAGGATGAGGACGAAATCAAAGTCTGATCAGAGCAGGTTGACGAAATGACAAAAATTAGCAAGAAAAGTATTTTTCTGATGTATCATTCCTCCGTAATTCCAGTCAAATCAATAAGAAAATATTTTCATGGTTGACAGGACACCCACGAGAACTTCAGCATGAACCCACCGTCTTTAATACCGGACTACTTACTTCTATGCAATTTCGCGCCGAGGATGTACAGTTTGGACACAGACCTGCTTCTGAATGTATCCAAAAGGAGAGAAAGACTTGATGTCCCGCTGCCCTGCAAAGGAAGGACTTTTAAACTGAAACAAAGAAGGGGCATCGAAAGCGAGGGCGTGCCAGAGAAAGTCGCTAAGGTCGTCTGAAGGGAAACGCCGACGTTTCTCTTTGTGGAAGTTACAAAGCCTGCGATTCGCTTTATCCTTTACGTACTTCCTCTTATACAAAAGGGGACAGATTCCGAGTGCGAGTCTACATCACTAATGAGAAACACAAAGAGGAAGTGGGGGTTTGAAAAAATGTATTTAACTGCATTACCGCCTTTCGGCATCGCTGCCATATATTGTCAACATTTGACTCAGGAATATTCGACCGGGGGGAGAAAAAGGGGGAAAAAAAGTAAGAAATGAGAGATCAGGAATCTCTGGATTTGTGAAGCAACAGCCTCATTAGAAAAAACAGAGGAAAACATGGCAGTTAATACACTACGTGAACACTACACGAGGGAATATGAGAAGTGTTATTGGTATTTGCTAGATGCGACTAAAGCCTGAATGATATAACTGTTTATTTTATGCTGCAGACCTATATAGATAACATGTGCACCTTTTTTTTTTTTAATTTTATTTTTTTTATGATGAAGGACCGACTCCTGTATTGCCTTTTATGGAAGAATTTATATTTTCTTTTACATAACTGTACATGAAGATATTAACTGACCTCCTATAAATATGTACTTACAGTATGAACACCTGCAGTACTTAGTGCAATTCACATCTATATGCTGCAGTAAGTACCAGTGATATACAGTGATGATATGAACTTACAATAAAGATGTTTTAATTTGCTGTGTATTCATTTAAATTGCCTTCTAGATTTAGCCTGAGGGGTTAAAGGAGTATTCCACCCAAAGTCGTCAAAAAGAGACATTAAGATGGACGGAAAGTTTTTGTTTACAGTCACCGCATAAGTCCACTGTGAAAATTTAATTCACAAACTGAGAATCAAGCCCCAAGTTCATGAAATAATTTCCCGACACTTAACTGAATTGCATTTATATACCCGTTTTCTGGAGTGATGGAAAGCTCCAACCTAAAACACTGGACATCCGGTTCTATAGATGAGTATTAATTCATTGCATTACTTTCAACATACAGTAAAGATATGGGAAATGAGGGACAAAAGAATAAATAAAGGATGTTGGTTACAAACATATGGCCAGACCCCTAAAAAAGACATTAATTCATGGACAACACTTTTAAGACAAGATACCAAACAGCATACAATACAGGACAATGAAACCGTAACCAGACGTACACTTTCTGAAGATCTCTCACTGTGCTATGGAAGGAACCTGTTTTGGCTGTGATGGTGGAGGAAGCGGTGGCGGGCAGTTTGGGGCTTTGACTCCTGGCTTTTTCAGCGGCTTTTTGATGCTAGCAGTTGATGCGAAGGGCGCGGGCTTCGGCTCGGGGCTCGTGTCCGCAGCTGGCGTCGCCGGGGGGGGAGGTGGAGGAGCCGGGACTTTGGGAGGTGCTGGGGCTTTCGGTTTGGAGTACTGGACTGTGATCTGCTCGCTAGCTTTGGTCGTGTTGAAAGTTCTCTTTGCTGTGTTGGCCATGAAAGGAAAATAAAGAAGCAATCAGATTTTTTTTAATCTAAAACCATCTCTATGATTGTAATGAGGGCACGACAGCACCAGTTAAAACTATGGCTGGGCAATAATTAAAAATTTTAATCGAATTAATCACATGATTTCCCTGATTAATCACGATCAATTGCATTTGTACGCAAAATTCAAAATTAATTCAAAAGTAGTGTATAGCCTTTAGCATTTAGTTTTATTTTAAATGTATTGCCATATGAATGAAAGTGCCATAACATTTGTTGTGCAAACACACTTTTAACATCAGCATTTTTTTGTAGTTTTTATGTAGAAGCCTCGCACCACTGTCTGTTTCCTTGAATGACTTGCTGGTATCAGTTGTGTGTTTTGCCTTTAAGTTATATTTTAGACTGGAACTACTACGGTGAGAAGACAATTCAACTTGGCAGTGTTTACAGATTACTTTGGTTCTGTCGACTCCGCCGTCTGGAAGAACTTCCAAATGAAAATGGCCGAGTAAAAGTTCCGTACCCTTTTCCATGTTTGGTGGATCCGCCAATTACTTTCTTTTCCGGTTCCGCAGCAGACAGCAACAGACTTTTACAAAATAAAATAAATAATAAAACGGGGGTGGTCCGTGGTGTAGTGGGTTGAGCAGGCGCCCCATGTACAAGAGACTATAGTCAGCTGGTCCCAGTTCGAGCCCCGCATCAGACGGCCCTGTGCTGCGTGTCGTTCCCCCTCTCTCTGCCCCCTGCTTCCTGTCTCTCTGAACTTTCCTATCCATTAAAAGCACAAAAGCCCCCCCCACCCAAAAAAAAATTGTAAATTTTTTTGTAATTAAAAAACAAACTGTGTTAATGCAAGATTAAATATTTATCGGCGTTAAATGATTAACGAGTTAACTCGCCCAGCTCTAGTTAAAACCTAAGATCACCATTGCTAATGCAGTGCGTCAGTTGTAAATATTTCCAAGTTTCCATTGCCAACTGGATTGTTTCCAACATAACAAATTATTTTGCCAAGTTAATATCGGCAATACAGGGTTTCGCCATGATTGCAGCAATAAAATACGAACTTCTCCATGTTTTAATTTTACTGAGACTACTATTACTGTCACTTTGCTGACTCAGGGGATGTTCTTGCCATTTCTGGATTATGTCATTTCAGCTTGCTCATCCTCCAATATGTCACGTGAGGCCACAGCAGTAAGTCAGTAGATTTGACTTGAACTAAATTTTGAGGACAAAATGTGAAAATATTAGACACGGCCGCTTTAAATATAGCTCAAAATTACAAATCAATGTACGCACACAAAAAAGAAAAGAAAAGAAAAAGTGGTTTCAGTTCAAGTTAAAGCACGAAGAAGCTTCGCCAGCACAAAAGAAGACGAGAATTATAAGGAAAAGCCCGCCAGAGAGGCCATTACAACGGCTAAGGAGATGACGCAATAACCTCGATGGTGATATTTTGGTCAGTAGTGTGAGGCTTCCTGTTTCCTGTGTACATCCTGTCAATTAAAACAAGAGCGACGGGTTTATTTTTTCACCCTTGTGCTAACAAGCCGACGCTTTGACTCTGAGAAGAAGAGGGCAAAAATCAAAGAATCAACACGGGAATTTAGTAGTAGAAAAAAAAGTAGAAAAGAGGCATGGAAGCGATGAGATCTGCCCAGAAAGGAACAGGAAAAAAAGAGGATTCTGTTTCTGAAGTAAAATTCTGTTTCAGGCAACTTAAAGGGACATTCCACAATGTTTTACATGGAGATTAGTCCGTTTAGAGGCTAGACTTCTGATAGGATTTTTTTTTTTTTTAAATGTATGTGTTCTCTGTACTGCAAATACATTAAAACAGAAGTAATTGAGGTAATTTAATGCTGCTTGTCGCCATTTGCTTTCCATCTAAGCTTGTCAGATGCAGCTTTGACTTACGTTTATACGGGGATGAAATTTTCACGAACGCCGGGGGAGAATCAGGTGGTGCCTCCAAAATTGGTTCCAGCTGGCCCTGATCTGCGCTCTGCTTCTGAGAGGCAGTCCTGGTCTGAGCTGGGTTTGGCACTGATACAGATGGTCTAGGAGCCGGGGCTGGCTTCTGATTCGGTGTTGAGCTGCACCCAGCAGGAGCACCGGGGGCCGGAACAGAGCCTGGACTGAGGGAGGACGAGCTGCTGGGTGCCGCGTCTTGATGGGATGACGTTGCCGCCTCAGCTGCAGGGCTGGCCCACGTGGTGGTGCCACTGCGACTACCCACGGAGCCAGATTTTACCAGGAAGAAGCCACCGCTGTCCTGAGACGCTGTGCTGATGGAAGGAAACACACAAACTATACAGTTAATCATTGTTGTCATCTGGAGCTATTAATACATGAACGTTTTGAGTAGTTTCAACCCTATATGTATATATCCAGACTAAATATGGAGAAGCAGCATTTAGCTGTTATGCTGCAAACAAGTGGAACAAACTGCCAGTGGAGATTAAACTTTCACCAAATGGAGACATTTTTAAATCCAGGTTAAAGACATTTCTGTTCTCGTGTGTCTATGCATGAAATCTACACGATATCTTTGAATTTATCTGGACTGTTGCTTGTTTTTAAATTCATTTAAATTATTTTAATTGTTTCTCTTTATTTTCTTTTATGTATTTTTAATGCTTCTTCCACTCCCTGCTGCAATGCTTTTATTTTATGTAAAGCACTTTGAATTGTTTTGAACATGAAATGTGCTATACAACTAAATTTGATTTGATTTGATTAAAGTAATTGCGTTTTCATTGTTCTTTCAGTCATGTCAAAAAAAATGTTTGCACTCCTTCAATTCAAAGATTTTTGCATCAGGACATAATAAATGCAACTCATCAGGTCCTTACCAGGGCTTAAAATAAGGTAAGTAAAACCTCAGATGAACAACACATGAATTATTGCACCGTATCAATATACACTCAACAAAAACTAAGGCCAAAATGCTGAAGCAGCGTGTGAAAAACTAAGTAAACCTCATTTTTCAGTAGCTTTAGGAACCACCTTTAGCTCACAATAATTTGAAGTAATCCTTTTTTACTGTGATGTTACCAGTCGGACAGATGGTCTCGTCTGTCCAAAAAAACCCCAAAACAACAATCGTTCCAGATCTAGCTCTACAAACCCGAGCCGTGCTGCCGATGGTACCTGTTTGTTTTGGAGACGGAGCGGTGATAGGAGGAGCAGGATGAGGCCGTGGATGAAGAGGAGGAAACCGTTCGGCTCAGTTTCTCCTTCTCTGAGAAGAGAGACTGGGCAGCAGAAGCAGACACATCTGGGACCTCAGGTAACTCTGGGATCTCGAAGGATTCAGCTGACCACAACGGGAACAAATAAAGAACGAGTTTATAAATGTTTACTCAATCATGACACCTTGTGTAGCTTTGGCCCGCCATCCACACTGCTGAGAACATCACTGAAGTTGTGCAGTTTATTGCCGAGATGGAAAAATGCAACCGCAATGCTAGCAAAAAGGTCCCAAACCAACACAAAAGCTAAATATATTTGAAAAAGATGTACAAGCTTATTTAGCGGTTCAACTTTGACCTGCAGAGATGCTGTGGTTTCAGTTTCCGGCGCAAAGGGTGCAAGATGTGCACATACTTACAGAGTGGGTGTAGCAGCAGCAACAGATTACATTCAGATTCAGATTCTACTGTCCATTTGAGTCAAGTTTAACTAGATAAAGGGCATTGAAACAGAAATCACATTCACTATATTTCATATTAAAATAGTAACATATTACAACAGAAGAAAACTCTAAAATCACAAGATTAAAACCCCTCAGCACACGGTTGTTTTTCCATTAGCACAGTAGTATCTGTATATATATAAAAAAAAAAAAACAATCCTGTAAAGATGTGTGGGATTATTACCACATTTGAAATTTGGGTTAGAGGTACAGTCCTTGCATCACTTAGTGAGTGTTTGAAGCAGCAAGGCTACTGCAGCGCTGTTTATTGCTCTTCTTAATTTCCCCTACAATAAACGGGTAAACATGCAACTTCATGACATGGTCCCAAAATAAAATAGTAAAATATTAGTATTATGTGTGAGTATTTGGTGTTTGCATACCTTCTGGAAACAGATTGGAGCTGTACTGAATTAGAGGCTCAACGACCGTCACCACCTGGACCGAAGAAGCTGATGCCATGTCAAACAGAGCAGCTTCCCTACAGAGGCGAAGAGATACAGAGGGCATGCGTGAAGGCAACAATAGCTCCTCACACAGATCTATAAGCGAAGAAAAAAGTAAGGAACTTTCAGGAAACCTATGTTATTCATTACACTGGGCTGCTGAGTGAATTGAGGTCAGCTTGCTGTTCCTCAAACGAGTGCTGGCACTCCGTAGGTCGGTGAAAGTGAGCATCGTGAGCGCCAGCCAAAACAGCGATTTGATGAGCGACAGAGTGGATGATAAACCTGCATGGTGTCACTAAAACTGCACCATTATTCAGGGTCGCATTCAGGCAAAGCACTTCAGGGTCAGAGAAAATGTCTCATCCTTTTACACTGCTTATAGCAGTCCGCAGGTTTATTATAAGCAACTGGGAAAGTTGGGAAGCTGCTTTATTTCACAATCACTTAACACCGTGGTCATAAAAGCTATTAGTACATGCAAACTGCCTCACATTTTAATGCATAGTAACTTTAATGAGTAAGAGCAGCCTGGACAGGATGAGTGATGGTGGAGGTAACAGAACATACAGATTCACAACAGAAAGATGAGCTCATTACACACCCCTCAGCTCGTGGCCAGAGCAGGTTTGGCCCCAGCACGATGGCAATATTACTGGGTGTCATCTTGTTTACAGCCTGGTGCTCAGACAGCAGAGACAAGAACTGGACCAGGTACCTGCCAATTTGAAGAAAAAAAAAAAAAAGAAAAAAATGGGGGGAAGAGAAGGAGGCACATGAAGTCAGAGAAGAATCAGTTATGCTGCTTTATGGTCCAAAGAATGAAAGCATCCGTGAGATGACATAAAGATGATATCAGCTTCAGGATTTAAACTTCATCCTTTTTAGTTTGTTCATAAAAAAAAAAAAGGATACTTTTAACATCAGGATGCCATCAATACCCTGTGGGGTCATGGTGATGTATGGCACATATTCTGTATGTTAAGAGTACTCACAGTCCTATATTAGTGTGTGAGTAAAATACCTGCAAACATCTAATATGCTAATTACAGTCACAGTAAACGTTCACCAAAAACCACAAACGTAAAACCTCATGGTCTCCAACGGACCTTTTTCACAGCAGCCACTCGAATATAAATCCAGCAGTTCCTTTTGCCACCATGAATATACGCCTCCATTCAAACTGACCTCTTTGAAAGAGTGACAAAAGCCCTCCACTCCACCCCCCTGCTCTGCAGAGTCTGCCTCTTTTGAGTTTAGTACACTGGAGGCTTATTTTTAATTTTTTTTTACCAGATGACAGTAGATAAAGCGAAAAGCTACCACATGCGCACACAGCAAACTGAGCTCAGACTAGCACACACCGAACTGTTAGAAGAATACCTGACTGTCAGTCTTACAGCAAACCGGCACAGGGTTGTTAAAACACTGCCAGGAAGCGTATTCTTCGGTCAAAAATCATGTTGCAATTCTTCCGTCACATTGCGGCTCTATGGATTCTGGGCTTCGCTGTCAGTCTATTCCTTTATGTTTTAACATCTTGTGCAACAACATCTTTTTTTTCTTTTTTTTTTTCCTTCTGTTAAAACAAATGAGAATGTGCTGTTAATAGCAAAGAACTTGAATCTGAAGCTTGGTGATAACAACTCACTGAATGAGATATTCAGTGACAGACTTTTTAAGGTTGACTGTCATCCATAAAGCGTCCCAATTAGCATCGCTAAAAGGGAATTCAGTTCAAGGGAAATATGCTTCAATTGGAACCCACTTTGAAATATTCCATTTGCATTCAAAACTAAACGGTTAATCTACAGCAAACATGCATACAGTGGCCCCACACCTGAGGTTGTTGTAATTTTCAGGTGGCAGCTTCTTCAGCAGTAACCTGAACTGCTCCAGCTTCTCTGTCAGGTCTTTTTCCCTGCGAGAACAGAAAGTAAACCCTAAAAAAAACAGCACCACAACGCCAACGTGAAATGTAGGAATTAACGCTTAAAGTGTACACACCCTGCTGCTTTAAACCAGTCGCTGTAGAGCTCAAAGGTCATTAGAGGCTCAGGAAGTTCTCGGAGGTAACACTTCAACGCTCCTATCAACACATTTAGAGGCAATGCTGTTAGGTAAATCATATTCATCACTCCATGGACATTATAATGTACATTAAGATCCATTGTTCTCGCTAATGGCGATAAGAGTTGGGATTTTGGCAATATCCTGCTACTGAAAGCAATATTGAAAGTAATAGTGTATTTCGCATTACTGGAAGCTGCAACAGGTGGATGTGCTTAGAGTAAGAGGAACCGAGCAGTTCAAATGAGCTGTGAAAGTCACGAGGAACTCAGACTCCCCAGAATGAAGTGAAAAACAAGCAGACACAACTGACCGGCCACGGCGTGAGGGTCCATGCTGAACTCGCTGTGGTCGACCGTTTCCTGATCCAGACAAGTTTTCAGCCTTTTCACCACTGAGGCTGCAGCGGCCAGACGAAAGAGACCCTGTGGAGAGGCACATTTTACTCCAAAAACAAATGGAGGAAAATGACGATGGAGGAGAACAAAGCAGCTTGTTGATATTCCTTCACTGAACAAATGAAGCTAGAAAAACTGAGGTCTTCTGTAGAGCTTTTTGTTCTCATCTCATTAAACCTACCTCCTCTTTCATGCCCGTTCTCAGCAGCATGTGAATACACTCCTGAATGGGTACTGCGATTTCTCTGCTGCTTTCAGACAGATGTGTGAGCAGGGGCTCCCCGTAGACCTTCTTGTCAGACATGTTCGGCGCCGGCCCTGCGGGATCATATATGCATGCAGAGGAAATAAGACATGCGATCGCACACGTAGAAATGTTATATCAAATTGAAGCAAGTTTACCTCTTTGATTGTGATTCTCTTTGAGCTCGCTGATATTTTTGTCCAGAAACACGTGGGAGTTTTTGTGGTATTCTGCTTGCAGCTCGAGAAGCTGTCGTTGAAAGTAGAAGAGACGTTACGGACGTAAAAAAAAAGCAGCCTGAGGTTACAATGAAGCTCCGTGCAGATATATAACGTCTTCACTGGAACTGCAACTCACACGGATGAAATAGTTGGCATAGTCATCTTCCTTAGTTGCAAAGTGATACAGATCTGCTGAGTACTGGTCCTACAGAGACAGAAAACTGGGACGTCAGACATCAGGGGGACATTGTAGATTTGAACAGAGGCGGCAGAGTTTCAGAGCATCGCTTATCAACACCGGAGCAGCTCAGCTGGTTGAAAACGAAAACTCCGATACCTTGATGTTCTCCAACTTCCTCCAAGCTTCTTCCACTTCCTCCCTGAGGCCATCCTGCTTTGCCTGCGGGCCATTGCTGGCCTGACTCCTGTAGACGCACGCAGATTTTTTTTAAATCGTTGTCCATGGCTAAATGAACATCTTCAGTCTTGGCTGAGACCGCGTCACTCACCTGATTCTTGCATTGTTCCAATCCGTAGTGAGCTTTGCAAACTGCTTCTTGTTCTTCAGGGTCTCTGGTAAGTCATCCTGGAGGGAACATTCATTGTTTATGCATTTAGATGGGCAATACATGGGGACAGAAACCACCCACGTATTGTCTGAGGTTTTGAGCATAATTCAAATAATCAAAAGAAAGATTATATAAAGAATAGAGAAAGGGACAAAAGTGCATCACTGGAACTTGTTTCAAGTTTTCCGTTGATACCGGGAGTCAGCCCGGCTTACTTTTGATTCATACATATTCTTTTCATTTGTATTTTCCAGAAAGGAACAAGGAGACCCAAAACCTCCGGCAAAATGTCACCCAACAACTCCAGAACCGAGCCACCTCATCACCTTTTTCCTGAAGTTGATTTCTTTTTTTTGTTTGTTCATGAAACGAAACTTAAAAAAAAAAACAAGAGAAACTGCACAAAAAGTCAGCACTCATACGACAACGTTTACTTCAGCCTCTGTTCAACAACACGCAGCTCTCAGCTATATTTACCTCGCTGAGTTTATTCAGCGGCTCCAGAACCTCTTTCTCCACTTTCATCTCAAAGTCTGCCAGCATGTTGGCCAGATTCTTCTCCATGAAGCAGCACATCTCCAGGACCTTTCTGTGACACGCAGACAGATGGATGTCAGAACTCAAAACTTTGAAAACACATTTCTGATGAGATCAAATAAAAGATACGGATTGTAGAGGAATGAGTGAAAACAAGAAGTTTCTGTGCCCTGATGATGTCAAATGCAACTCATCCAAGGAGCTTAGTACGGCCTAAAACTAGAAATCACACCCAAACTAATCCCAAGCCAAAGACGACATCCTCTTTCATCCAGAACTGAAAACCTGAACGTCTCCATGCTGCTCACGAGCTTCTCGTGAAACCATTGTAGACGTTACCAACAGAAGAGTAAGTGAAGAGCATGAGCGGATGGATCAAACCTGTCACCTGATCGAGGAGTTTTCGTCTAAGTCTTTGAGGCTTTCTGCCATGCTAATCGACAGCAACATCAGTGGAAGCTTTTTCTGCAGAGAGAAGGACACGTGACTTTTTTTCTTTTTTCTTCTTTTTTTTTTTTTTTTTTAAACTCGATTGTAAACGATCAAATATTTTTGGGACATCTGGAGCATGCAGCCGTCACACTACCATTCGTTTTTCAGCCTCCAGCCCCGTTTGACTCTGCATGCAGCCCACCAGCTTCTTATGGAGGACCTGGGCCGCTTTCCTGGCTGGCTCCACCCGCTGCTCCACCTTCGTTTCAGTCACAAACGCAAACTTGAATTTGATGTCAACGCACTCAGAAAACGTTGGGAAAGAGGCAAAGAAAGACAGAGGAGTGTATGGGATATAGGAGTAACAGTGTTTGGGAGGATTCTACAGTCAGCAGATTGATTGTTGACAGGTGAGGGTGTCAGGATTGGGTATAAAAGAGGCATCCACCAATCAAGGATAGGCCATGGGTCATTGGAAACCAGAAACCACTGTTAGATGAACATAACCTTTGAGCACTTCTTTTTTACTTATATCTGTTGAATAAGTGTGCAAGAGAACAACAAACTACAGGTATAACAAATTGTGTAAAAATAACAAGTGATGACTAAATGAATGTTGTATTAACACACACAGTTAAGGTTAGAAAATGAATCGTGTCGCAGCTATAGAAATGAAAACATTCCTCACCATAACCAGGTCCTCGTGTAGAAGTTCAGTGGCATCTTGTGACCTACAGAGGTGCACAATTTATCGGTTACAGGGTTATACTGAGCGGGCCTAAACAAGTGTCCGCCGCTGAAATTCAGCCTATAATGAATTGGTTGTAATTATAAACACGTCATTTAACAAAAACTGCCAAACCGTTGGTGGCTCCAGCTTTGTAAATGACGATGGGATTGTTTGCTCCGCTTTGTATCCCTGCTAACTTTTGTGAGGATGCCTATTTGGACAGCGATCGTCTACCAAGCTTTTTAAAACGTCATGTTATAGTATAAGCCATAACGTGGCTACTCATGCCATAATAAATAAATTGAAAAATTAAATAAAAATAAATTAAAAAATTAAAAATTAAAAAAAAAAAAAAGATGATGAAAAATAGAAATAGTCAGCTGATAACCTAGATATTTTTTGCAATGAAATTTGCATCATAACAAATGTGCTTAGAATCTCTAAGTGTGAAAAGGACAGATCTGTGACTAATTTAACCCCTGAGATTTCAGATTTTGACACGAGATATTAACCGTGCTCGCAATGAGAACAGGATGGTGCAAAGTGGACGTCATTTTCACCACCATCTAAACTTAGCATGCTACAATGCCAATGTTTGCTAAATAGCTGTGAGCACAAAGCACAACGTGGCTATGGGGTGCTACGGATTTCACAGGTTTAACATATTTACATGAAGATGGTTTAGATTTCAAACTTTGGAGAACTCGGTTTGTCACAGGTCAATGCCCTATTTGGCTATTTTAATTAAGTGATCGGCATCTGTGCCAAAGTTTAATGGGCCCTTCTTCTCCATGTGCTCCACTGTCTCACTGATACTCTTCATGTGAACTGCTGTACTTCAAATGATTTCTTTTCCAAATACCATTTTCTTTCAGCTGACCTACTGCATCACAGGCCGAAACAAAAATAAGCCACCTCAGGTGCCTCCCCGTGTGGCGATTTCTCTGTTCTTACAGTATCTAAAATGTCTGCTGATTGAGGCAAGGGCCTTTCACGCCTACCAACTAACCAAAGTCAGTGATCTAAATCTGAGTGGTGTGGGCTGCTGCTGCGGTTTAGTTTAAACACACAGCTGCTCAGAACATGAGTGAAAATGATTAATCAACTTCTCTGCAGCTCAGCGTTACACCCAAAGGAAGCCCGGCCCCAGTTCACGAAGGGGTCTGATAAGCTTCAGCACCTCCGAGGTGCGATGCATTTCCTTTGGTGAATGCGACATCTGAGGTTTTAAAACACAAAGAGGAGAAATTCCCAACTTGAACAAAACAGGCGGCGGTTCCTGTTTTTTTTATTTTTTGCACCTCCGTTTCTCTCTGGCCGGGCAAACATCTTGACTGCGCGCCGAGTAAAGTTCCATCAGTGCACGAATGCTTTCACTGAAACAGCAAAAGCGTGCCGGTGCATGTAGAGGTGTGTTGGTCTACGTCGGTGACCTGTGACCTTTGAGCAAACCGAGGACTGGGTGAAGTTCTGCTCTGCTGCAGATGAGTGCAGCGTCGGTTTTATTATTAAACTTGAGTGTGTCAAAGGAGGAGGAGGAGGAGGAGGCAGCACGGCCTGCAAATTCATTCCTCTCAGTTCTGCTGCACACGTATCGGTATCAAGAAAACCAGACAGAGGGAAGGTGTCAAATTTGGTCACCCACACATTTGCAAATGTGAGTCACTCTGTGGCATTCAGGATGTTGAGGCGCACGAACCTGTCGGCATCTCTGACAATCATTTGGGTTTAATTGTCCAAAAGGTTTCAAGTTTTTTCTTTTTCTAATAGTTTCAAAGTTTCGTGTCCGTCGCCAACACCAACCGCGGCCTGGAATCAGTTTGTCTTTTCAAGCCTAAATCCAGCCAGAGGTTTACCCCACTTTCAAGAGGAACCTGCAACTGTGGCACACCGTGTTGATCGCACAAATGAAAACCTCTGCCAGGCGATGAGTCCATCAATGTTGCTGGATGTGGGGACGCTAATGACTGAAATTGATTCCAGGCAAGATCAACAGGTAAAAATTCAGCGCGGGAGTTTTCAGAGCAGCAGCTTTAGGTTTAAAACATGGCACAAATAGAGACAACTTTACCAACAATCTGGCCATTTTTTGTAATATCTATTCAAACTATGAGTCACACCAAAACCAACTGCACTTTTAGGAAGAAACAGTTGTGGTTTGTAAGTAACAAAATTGTCACTTGCATATCAAACACCTATGATTTGAGTGGGAGTCCTGAGCACATAACAGTTTAAACCCAACATGTTCCACAAAAAAATAAGTGCACAGGCTTACTTAGGTGCGGAGCCAAGCTGCTTCAGGATGCTCAGAGACTGTCGCAGCATGCCGGCGGTGGAGTCCTGTTCAGCCCCACGAGGGATCGTGCTCCGAAGACACCTTCACCCAGGGTCGCAGAAGGCGTGTGTCGCTCTGCCTGTGGCGCTTGTTTTGGCTGTTTCAAGAGTGTGTGTGGCTCGATCGCATAACGACAGCGAATGAGGAAGTTGCACAGATGTAACGTCAGTTCTGAGAGGGAAGAGATTCTTTGCTTTTTTTTTTTTTGGTCTCCCAGGTTTGATTGTCACACTATGATTTGGCAGTTAGAAGCGGCAGAAGATGGCTGGGGTCATAAACATGTGGGTGCAACAGCAGAGCCTCAGCTTTCTGTTTTAGTGGTAAACACATGAGGACGGACGCATAAAGCACAAGAAGCCTGACGGCCACAGGACAGCTAATTATTCTCCTGGCAGGCTGTGGCTGGTATGCACTTCTGTAAACGCTTTAACAGAATGCGCTAAAGTTGACGGGATGTGAAATGCCTAAAAAGAGGAAACTGTCACTGTTGTTTCTTGCAACATTCTTTCCCTGTCAGCTTAAAATTTTTTTTTTTTTTTTTTTAAATTGTCAATTTAGCAAATCTTTATTATGCTTAAATGTAACCGTTGTTTATAGTCACCCGTCTGCATGTTGGCACCAGATAATGATAATGGACATTTACAAAATAGTTTTTTTTTTCATAAATTGTCTTTTATCAAAGGCCAATCACCTCGTCTCAGATATGAAACCTTGTGATGTGAGAAAACCATGGGATAAAGGTCGCTCACAACCAAAAAAAAAAAAAACAAGAACCAAACACCAACCTGCTTCTGTAAAATGAAAAGAAGCAGTTGAAGTAAAAAAATAAAAATAAAAAAAGATGCAACAGCAACTAAACGCACACACCTGACTAATTGTGGGTGTATTTGATGGCCCAATATCACCCCTCAACATTTCAGCTTACAGCACTGCGTGACTTCTGTGGAAATCCTGTAGATTTAAGAGACACATTTTTTTTTTTTTTTTGTAAACCAATGACCACTGCACTCTTTATTTAGATATTAAACAAATTGCATCCAGCCATCATTCCGTTGCACTGTTGAATTTCCTGCTAGAGACACTGTAACAACTTTGGTCCCTGACAGATGCTGCAGTCTAGTGGTGGCACTGACAAAATGAATGTAAGAGTAGGATAAGAAACAAACAAAAAATAAACACCAATCCAACTGATCCAAAGCATAAATCCGGTCTGCTTTCAACCACAGAGACAAATTCGCAATATTAACACAAGTCACACCTTTTGAGGATTTTATTCTTTAAAAAGCCTTCAAATCCAGGATGGAAAATGAGGATTTTTTTATGCTGCGGCTACATTTCTAACATTTTGTGGGTTCAAGAATTTTTAATCAAACTTCCTAAATGTTCAAAGGAAAACCATTTTCCTGTTCAAGACTATTCCAAATCAGCAACATGTTAGATGTTAAGCACACCTGTGAAGCAGAAACAATACAAAAGACCAGCAGTGTAACCTCTTTCTCAGCTTTTTTTTTTTTTTTTGCAGGGAGAAAAGTTGGTGGTAGTGTTCAATTCTGATGCGTCAGCTGTAAACTAACTAAACTATTTTTATCTCTATAAGCTTTGATTACAAGAGAAAGACTGTGAGCTGGCCATGTGTCAACTTTAAAGAAAAAAAAAGAAAAACAATGTGTCTTCTACACATGACCCCATTAGAAACAGGACAAGACCACAGTCAGAGGCGGTCTGTCCCAGCACTAATGTTTTACAACTTAAGCATACTGAGAAGCTTTAAGCAAAACACACAAGAAACATTTCTGAGAGAGGAGCAATGAGTTGATCGAAGGGAGTAAAATGTGGGAGAAGATCTGTCAGTAAAGTGTCAAATGAAAAAAGTTCAAAGCCAGAACTAAACTGGAACAAATGGAGGGGGGGGGGGGGGGGGGGGGGGGGGGTGAAACACTGAAGATTCTGAATTTATTTAATTTTTTGAAGAGAAGGGAAAAATACATTTAATGCAACACATCCACTTAGCTGTTGATTAAATTAAAAGCTGTGGAACAGCATGCAATTGTAAACCCAGAACAAACCAGTGAACATAGAAAACTGAATCCGTATGCATCAGATTTTCCTCAGAACAGTTTAATTCGCTCCTCCATCACCTGGCTTCCCGTCTTACAAAACAAATCAAAGGATGAGTAAAGCACCAAAGAAATCCTCACTGTAATACCCGCTCGGAAAACGTCTATTACATAACCTTCTAAAAACATATGAATCATAAGGAATGGGACTTTTTTTAGCAGCTTTAGAATTAAAATCCTGGTAAGAGGAGTGAAAAGGCTGCAAGGCACATGGAAAACCTGCTAATGTCTCGTCTTGAACCTCAAAATAATTTCAAAGAAAATTAAAGGCATTCCAAATGTTGCATTCCTCTTCACCTTGCTTCGCTTCACCTGTTTTCCCTGTGCAGACCATACAGTCATGGAAGATCCACGCCCCTCTGATTTTAAGTGAGAGACAGGAGTTCAGCGGCGGCCCTGATCTTATGTCACCCATATTGGTCCCCTCCCAGTTCTCCTCTTCCTCTTCTTCCTCCTCCTCCTCCTCTTCTTCTTCTTCTTCCTCCTACCATCCCTCTGAGAGTGAAGTGTGTGTCGAAGCTTACAGGTGGAGCACTAGCGCTTTGCTTTGGACTCTTCAGCATCTTTTTCTAAGAAAAAACAACAACATTGACAACATCCTACTAGTTGCTCTTGAATCTAATAAATCCATAAACTTACTCCATTAAAGATAAGATGCATTTTGTTTTTAACTGCAGCTATTCAAATAATCTTTTTCTTCTACTTTCTGCAAGGTTAATCGGTGTGTGCTTTTCTTTTTCTTACCTTTCCTGAGTTCATCTCGCTTCTTGGCAGCATCTTCCCTCTGTTTCTTGATGATCGCCAGTCTGGCCAGGTCAGCTCTGGCCTGCTCAGTTTTACCCTCAAGATGAAGCTTCATGTAACGTTCCTTTGATTTCTGCTTCTCTATTTCCTCTCTGAAAAAAAAAAAAAAAAAAAACAGAAAAGCGAGCTATACCAAGAGTAGAACTTAACTGCCATACTTTGCAATAAACCTCAAGGGGCATATTGGAGTTTAGGACACGACAATCACAAAAAAGCTAGACCATAAATGAATGCAGACACACCTCTCTCTGCGCGATAGCTCTTTGGGAGCACTGACATCGATTTCAGTCACCTTCTTGCTCTTCTGAGACACGCGGTTGGGATTCTCGATCTCTATAAGCCCCTCGACTCCACTCCTCTTCTTTGACTGTGTAAAAAGAACAGTTAGAGCCTCGGTCACAAGCCCAAAGAGAGCAGCAAAAAACTTGCAACAAGTCTGATCTTCTTGCTTCTGTAAAGTCTAGTTTTGTCCTAATTTCAAGGCTTATTGTCGTTTTCGTGCCTTTATTCCATCTCACAACTGGCTCAAGTCAAAAAACATTGAACAAGTGAGAAACGATACCAACGCTGAATGTTTTTAAATCGCCAGAAACATCATGGAAGTAAAAACTTTGTCGTTTTTAAATTTCAGGCTCAGAACATTACCCTGACCCACCAGATGATTTGTTACACAGAACCATTGTGAGAAGGGGAGGAACTTTCTCAAAACACCCAGCAGGTGACTGAATGAACCCTCTGTTCATCACTTATGAGCAAACGTCAATGAAATCAACAAAGCGCCACAAGCAGAATCGGAGACGCCATTGTAGACCGTTCGCTGCTAAAACTGCGCAGAGATACCACTATAAGACCCTGATCGGGCTAAGTTATGTATTTTTTTTGCGAAAAGCTGATGGCTTAGAGTATGACTACAGGCTGCGACCACTTGTTTGCATTTGGCAACCGTTCTTTTGGGGGAGTGTGACAAAATCTTACCAACTAGGTTCATCCGTGCGAAACCCCTCTTCATTCATTATTGTAATTTCATATCAGAGCCAACACAAGCCTGCTGGGTTGGGTCAAAGCTATGCGGGCTGTTATCTGTCGTGTCAATAAACATCCCAGTTTAGCTCTTACGCCATTTGAACTGTTGGCTGATTTTCCAAAACAAAAAGACCATTTAGACCTTCCACTCAAACCACACTCACACATTCACGATGACCATAAGATGTGCAATCGGCAGATGATCTCAGTTTGGAAAAGGAGAAGACCTATTCTCCTGACAGTTTACGAGGTAGAAACACTAAGAAATTTTATGCTGTTGCTCTCTAAATGTACATTTAGGAGCACCAGAGCTGCCAGCTGCGGTCTGCAGCTCTGCCCAAGAACCTGGCAAGATGGATTCTCTTGCAATTTTGATGTCTCAGGTATACAGCTACCTTGCAAAAGAATTTGGACGCGACAAGTGTGCCAGAATTAGAGATTCACTGGTGGGGGAGGGATATTTAGAAAATTTAAGAGAAAGAAAAAATAAATCTTTTAAGTAGTAACCAGCCAGATTTAGTCACAAAAGCTTTACAGGACCCTGAACACAAATGATCAATTAAAAGCTACATCAACTAAGCATGAAATTCTGGTCTTTCTTATTAAAAAAAACTGCACCGACTGACAATTTCATGAACAGAAGTTTTTTTTTGAGGCCTTTGGCCTTACTTACATCTGATTCCTCATCACTGCTGCTCTCCTCCTCAGACTCCTCAGAGCTTTCCTTCTCCGCACCAGCATTTTCTTCCTGTAAAAAACACACATACAATTACATTAGATCCGGTTCGAAGGCGACTTTGAATTTGCTGCAAATCTTGTACTCACCTTCTCTCTCTGGGCTCTCATCTGCCGATCAATCTCCTCTGGGTTGCTGAACTGTTTCCCTCGGCCCTTGTGACCCTTTTTACCTACAACACAATTGTCTAAGTTGTCATGTCAAGTAAACGCTAAACAGGCTTATAAATGTCATTATCAAAGGGGGGGGGGTTATAGCATTCCTTTCAGTGCAGTTGGAGACACTTTGGTTCAGGCTACTTGGCTGGTAGGACTTAAAAAGAAAAAATAACTGTATAATATTATTTGACCCAGCAGTTCTCGGGAATACATGATCCCCAATAAGCATTTATGGTAAACAGCATATCAGCCTTATATCTGGTGTGACGTTCAGTGAGCGAGGGGGATGCTCCATTCACTAGCAAACGTCATGGCCGGCGAGTGGTACCGGTGAATGCTGGGCCAAAACAACCCCAATAACTCCTAGTGAATACTTTGTGTAAACGTTTATGTCGGTAACAAGTGATACAATCAACGTTTGTCGACCGAAAACTAATTTAAAGGGTAAAATGTCAAAGCCGACCAACGCGGTCTCGTGTGCACATGGTACTGGATATTTTAAGAAATGTAACCATTCCAGTTGTTTCACATGCCCAATTAAGTGGCAGGCTGATATCTATATACAACTGCACATTTTTAAACCGCTGCCCATTACATGCGGAGTCTTACTGACCCGCTCATACTCAACAAATAGTAGTATGCTAACCATTTAGCATGCTAATAGCTAACGTGAGAATTCGACGGGAATTGATGCTACATAAGCTAACAGCCCGCTGCCTAGATTTAGCTCACTGTAGAACGGAATATTACACTTAGTCAGACAATAACTATACTTACCACCGCGCGGCATTGTTAAAAATGAATATATTGAAGAAAGAGTACACCACAATATCGCCGTACGATACAACAGTTAAGAGGCAAAGTCGGTGGTTTAAAGTGCTTAAAAATATAGGCTAGAAACTACTTCGTCTCTCCCGCTAGTAGCAGCAACGTCGACGGACGCCTTCTGTCACTCAAGGCCGAATTCGCATGCGCAGTAGGGAGCATCAGACCAATCGCTTTACAGAGCGTCTGAAATGTGCATCTACCAATTAAACGAAGAGACTCGCGCTCTCAACACTCATCCAGAAAAGATTCTACTTTGATTAATGTGATTAGTTTTGATGACTTTAATACAAGATAATAATTATGCGCAGTTCTAACACGGGGAAAAGTACGGTTCTGTGGGCTTATAGTCTTACAAAAGAATTTAAACAAGAGTCGTTTCAGGACACCTTATTGAGAAAGGAAACAAGCTGTCACTCAAACCCAGTTACATCCAATCCAATTCAATTCAAATGTGGAATTCCTAACTAACTTTCAAAGGGATAAAATGCAGCACAAGGCTATTTGTTTCCTAAATTGTCTTTGTTTTCGAAATGGACTTTTTCCCATTTGTCTAAGTACCAAACTTATTGCACTTACTCTAGCACTAGTTATGCTCTTAGCTGTTTGGTTTTGGAAGGAAATGCACTTATGATTTCTTGTGACCTGAAGTTCATTTGCTTACCGATGTTGATCACACTTATTGTAAGTCGCTTTGGATAAAAGCGTCTGCAAAATGACTGTAATAGTATGTAATGTAAAGGCCACGACCAACTGACTGAGCTGGATCTAAAAGCTCTCAAAAAGTTTGAAAGTGTGATAAAAAAAAAAAGGTCATTCTTCTGTTTCCAAGGCCAAGAATAACTCAAATAAAATAATTATACAGTACAGAAAGAGAAGACAATGACACTGATAAAAAGGAGGAAAGGTCAAAAGCAACAACTGAATGATAGAAGAGAAAAAAAACATCTGTTTTCCAGCAATTTAATTTTCAGTTTACAGACAAAGGAACACAGCAAGTACAAAAATAATAAAAACAGTTTTTAAATACCATACACATGTGCAATGTGTAAAAAAAAAAGTGTGTGCTGAAAAATGGATGCCCTTACTGGATTCAGATTGAATCAAATGCAGGAAAGAACAAAGACAGGGAGCCTCTGAATCCCTTTTTCTTGTTTCTTTAAAGGGCTTAAATGTGTCCTCGTTGTGAAAATAAGCGTGAGACCCCTTTATTTATCCAGGGAGTTTTCTTTCTTGATCTTGTTAAGTCAATAACCTTCTAATTATGTGTGAATGAATACGAGGCAAAGGTACCCATTTCTGCTTTAAAACATTACTTATCATGGAGGGACTAGATTAGATTAGTCATTTTTTTCTTCGATGTTGAGTCTTTATATCTTCAATTTCCTTCTCCATCAGGTGGTAATCTACTGTAGTTTCAGTCAGCTTTAAAAATAGAGATGAAATATTATTATTCAAGTGCTTTGGTGAACGAAACTAAATGACAGAATCAATTTACCTGGTAATTAAGTGTCATATTGAAACATATTAAGCAACCCCTTGCAGAACCAGTCCTGGACTTAGTCTTTGGCTAACCTTATTCAATGCATAGATATACACCTTGACGGTGATGGTGTCTGTTGGACTTTTCAGAATTGGCAAAAAATAAAACATTTTCTTTCCAAGGTCACTGCATGGGTCTGAAAGCAGTCTGCTAAAGGAAGGTTGTATTAAACTTTCCTTCCAAAGAGTCTCCTATAGCATCTTTATCATTACTGGGAATGTGGGAACATAATAATGGCAGCTGTTCAGGTCTCACCATATCCAGGAGAAGTTCAATCTTCAGTTTTAAAAGGTTATTTTCCTCTTCCAGTTGCACATTTCTCTTTTTAAGCCGCTGCAATTCCCTGCCGGACGTATTTCCAAGAGATTCTGGTTTTAAGAACAAAGGAGAAACTTAATTTGTGCTGTGTTGGCCTTTCAGATACTGAAAAACAAAACAAACAAAAACACCAGAGAGGACACGATATCCAACTGTATTAGTCTGCCTTCAGAATCATAAAAGCTGTTACCTGTTATCCACTGTCCTTCTTCAAATTTCCAGCTATGGCCTCCAATGTTCATCGCAGGTGGTCCATACTCGAGGCCAAGTTCTATTTCTCTTGTTGAACGATCCAACTTAAGGAGAGGAGAGGGTAAAATCATCAGAATACTCTGAATGTGCAGACAATGAGCAATCGCACAAGAGCTCATGCCCCAGCCTCTGTTAAACTATCATAAAACGTGTCCTAAAACAGAATTATTAACTGGCTTGTTTGATGTGTGAATTTACTGAATGTTATATCAAGGAGATATAGTGTTGTTTCGTTACAACAGTATCATACATTTCGTTAACTGATGCTGACAGATAAAAGACTCGCTCCACTCACCGTGTGAAGGCTGGAAAGAGATGCAGATTTGCGAGGAGGAGTCTTCTTCGGACTGAAAGTGTTTCCAAAGAGCGGCATCTTTAGTGATTTTTTCAGGTCCTGTATAAGACAGGATACATCAATAGTAATTAGAAAGGTTTAATAGCACTTGCTGTCTAGCTACCCTGTGTTTATAGTTGCTAACGGTACACCACCGCGCTAATCCTAGGTGGCTAACACAAGCTAGCTGTATGAATAACTCATACCTGACATGTAACTGAAACTCTCCTCTGCCAATCAGATGTGTTAGTAGCTGTTGTGTCTCTAAAAATATATAACTAATATATTTACCTCCATACAGACTATCTATTTAAAGTCTTAACGCTGTGGTTGAAATTTCCTTCTCCACAAACATGCTTGCTACTGCGCAAGTGCGAAAGTTCCATAAATTGGTGACGCGTTGCCTAACCGAAGTGCAAATTTGCTCGGAAAATTAATCCAACATGGCCAAGATGTAAAAATATGAAATTTCATTTGACGATGCAATGCTTTATTTAAGACAGTGTTTAAACATTTCAATACAAATTCGTTTTTTGGGATGACACAGATACCTCATTTTAGGATGGCAATGGAATCGTCCCTTACCAAACAGCGTCACCATGGTGATCTGTTCAAGCCATGATCTTGAAGTTCTTGAAAAGCAAACTGATATCATTTCGTCCATTGAAGTTGAAATTTCGTACAATTAAGCAAATGCAAAAAAATAATAGACCATTGTTAAGACTGCTATCATATAATAAGATCTAATTATCTCCCCTTGGCAAATGTCGCGCCCCAGTGGCCTAATGGATAAGGCACTGGCCTCCTAAGCCAGGGATTGTGGGTTCGAGTCCCATCTGGGGTGGTAACGTTTTTAGACCATTGAATCAATGTAACAATTTTAATTTCTACTTAGTTTCTTAAAATATTTATCTTTTAGTTTTGTTTTTGTTTTGATTGAAAATGATGGAAAAATTTGCAACCGTTCATGGTCCCAAGTACTCTCACTCCATCACGGCAACTCTCAAAGCAGCAATATTGTCTCTTCACTGAAATACATGACGGACGACGCACTATCAGCTGACATGGAGACACGGACCATCAGTTTACTGGTACTGCTGAGCACTTTGGCTGTATCGGTGCAACATATGGATGTCTTCAAAACAACGTCCAATAAGATGCAATCTTACCGTGAGTAATTTAGCTGTTATATCTGTATAAGACTTTATCTGTTTTTTGATCCATCCAGATATTCCCCTCGACGCTATGTAAAAATATCTCTTGTGGGCAGATGCAGATAGAGGACATGCTGGAAATTATTAGATAATTTTCTACAAAGATTTTATAGACATTTTTATCTAAAATATTTATTCACTTGTTTGCTTGTTTTTAGCATTAGAGTATCACACCAGTGTTTAGATTTCAGCAATTTACATGTGGATTAAATCAATTTTGTGTTGTTTTTTATGTTGTTTCACATCTACTAGTGTTTACCAGCAGCATTGTATGAATGCCCTTGTATTCTTAACCATCACATAAATCAGATTCACTTTTTATAAAAAAAAGAAGTAAATTCTAACAGGAACCATTCCAGTCAGTGTGAATAATTGTGAAGGTACGTGGAAATTAATATTCTCTTGACAGCTAGTCCAGGAACGCACAAGAAAATGTAACATTTCAAAAATGGCTGCATTTTTTCTCATAGAATATTCTTTAAGTGTCATGACATTATCTTACATAATGTGCGTTATCTAACCTCAACCCTGTAACCCTGTCGATCCTCCTACAATGGTAGAGCTCCAAGAGGCCACTGTGCACTGGGATGCTGCCCAGAAAAGCGTGATCCTGAGTGAAGGGGTGATAGAGACAGAGGGGGGAGCCTATGGTTACTTCAATGACACTCTGCTCCTTTCTGGATGGGGCATCTTGGAGATCAGCGCAGGTTATGGGGGAGTTGCACAGGAAGATGAGACAACCTTCTTCCTGGCTGGCTACCTGGAGGGTTTCCTCACTGCTGGGTGAGCGGTATGGCTCTTGACAAAAAGCACAAAATGCAAATCGGCCAACATTCTGTGACGTTTCACAACAACTGGTCATTTGTTCAATTCAATTCTTAGTTGTTCACTAACACTTCATATGTCTGTATTGTTGGAGCTGCTAACTGTAAATGTCACATGGGGGAGGAGGGGGAAAGATGTGTTTTAATCTCCAGTGATCTTTTTCTTTCTCTGTTGTAGACAGATGTTCAGTCATTACTCCAACATGTATCCTCAGCTGATAAAGGACGAGAAGGTTTTAACTCCCTTGAAAAACTTTTTGAGGTACAGTACAGCGTTGTGTTTCCTCTGTTTCACCTCTTCGGCGAAAGAGAGACACTCTTCAAAACTTTGTATTCGCCTGGTAAAATCAGGCACCACACTGGAGAAGCTGATTTGCTTCCACTTTGTCATCTGAATGATTCACAGCAAACAGGACCAGTGGGCCCGAGAGCAAGTGAAACTGAGGAGAAACAACGACCCCCTGTGGAAACATCTGGGACTGATCTTGGCCCAGCTGGATGGACTCCATGCTGGAGCCGCGCAGTGGGCCAAAAACAAACATAAAGAGGTGTGTTTGTGTCTGCGTGTGTGTTGGTTGAGGCGGTTAAAGAGTTGTCACAACTGATCAGTTCATTAATCTCTGTCTTTTGCTCTCTCCTTCCTACCCAGCCTCTATCGGTGTTTGCAGTCCAGTTCCTGAATGGTGTGGGTGATCTCCTGGACCTCATCCCAGCTCTGACGCCTCGCCCCAACTCCTCCGCAGGGACCGGAGCTTTCAGGATGCCAGGAATGGGCCACTGCACTGCCCTAATAAAGGTTAGGCCAAGCTCATTTGGCTCAAGCTGTGAGGGAAAGCTCAACGTAGATCTAATTGCTTTTATATGAGAAAAAAGGCCAGGGTGATGAGGGGACATTTCCTCTTCTGCTTAGACTCATTCAAGGAGAAAAGACTCTGTCCAAACGGAGGTGACGAAACTGGTTGATGCAGTTTAATTAGAAGAAGTGCATTATTAAATATATTGTTTCAAATTGCTACTGGATTTTGGGATTCCTTTTAAGTGGCACACAGAAGATGTAACTGTTACGGGAAAAAATGGAATAAAACCTGACCAATAGCTATTTTTTTTCCTTCTCTGTCTAAGGTGCTGCCAGGCTTTGAGAACCTGCTGTTTGGCCACTCCAGCTGGTATACTTTTGCTGCCACTATGAGAATCTATAAATTCTGGGACTTCAGGGTATCTGACACACACACTGCCACTGGAAGGATGTCGTTCAGCAGCTACCCTGGTACACACAATCAGTCACAGTACATCACAAATGGGAGCTGTAAAGGAATACGTCTCTTTACAGATATCACGATGACGAATCTAGCATTTGTAAAGTTAGTAGTAATAGTAAGTGTGCCGCTCGTCATTTTCAACAGCACAAAGTTGGCCAGTGAGAGTTTTCCAGAGCAGTTAATCCCAGCTTTCTTCCAAACAGCCCTGAGCTGAGGTGAACTACTTCTTCCTTAATCCACATGGTCACATTTTCACCTGGGAAAATATAAACACAGACATCCAGGAACGAGCCGTGATCCTCAACGAAAAACTTTTCCACGATTCTCGTACCAAGCTCTCGGCTTAGGAAGATCAAAGGTAACGCTCAGCTCAGCGAATGTACACAAGAAAGCCAAAGAATGATGAAAGTGTTCCCTCGCTGCTGAGTCACAGGAGGCTGAGTAATTATGTGGCCAAAGATTTGTCAAGTGATCCAGTCCTTGAAAAATCCTCTTATGGCCTGTTGCTATCAGAACACAAGTGGTTTTAAGGGACTATTTTTAGAGATCCGCAAGCCACGGATATCACTTCACTATATTAAATTGAAGCAAAGAAAATACACTGGTGCCCGCGGAGCTTATGTGGACTCTTGTGTCCTTCTTGCACACAGCAGATTGGGACGGAAATACTGTTTTGCCGCTGTTTATTACTGTTAACAGCACCACGAGCATTGTTAGTTATACAATTACCAATATAAACTTGTAATGCAGTTAAAACTGCAAATATGTCTTCTTCTGCAATTTAGTTTTGTACCTGTTTAGGGTTGTGCAAATTTTGACTGCTATATATTTACGTATAATGCTCAATTTGATAAGATATCTGATAAGATAATGCACATGTGGATTAAAGAAACAGCAGATGACAATATCTAAGCCCACTGGAGACACAATACCAGCTCTGGCAGCAGTGACTGATCTATCCATTAAAGTGAACACTGTTCGGCTGAGAAATTTATTTACCTAAAAGTGTTGGAGCTTTTAAATCCTGGAGTACATAACAAAATGCAGAGAAGTAAAATTAATAATTTCTTGTGAAATGAAACAAGAATTCTGATATATGAAATATGTAAAAGAACATTTAAGCTTTAAGAAAGCACAAATCCTTCACATATCACATCTTTGTACCTTTTGTGTCAGGCAGACCATACTTTCCTCCCACTCTCCTTCCTCCTCCAGGCTTCCTGATGTCCCTCGATGACTTCTACCTCCTCGGGAGCGGCCTGCTGATGACTCAGACCTCCATCGGTGTTTTCAATGCATCTCTGTTCTCCCAGCTTAGTCCACACTGCTTACTGGCCTGGCAAAGAGTCCGCCTGGCCAACAGTCTGGCTCACAATGGAGAGGAGTGGGCAAAAGTTTTCTCTAAATACAGCTCAGGTGAGATCACGATGTTCTGAGCTACAATACGTGTGCGTTTTGGTTTTATTCAAAACCAAACAACAGAGATTTTAGGAGAATAATGAGGACCGGGTAATTGACAAGCATGTCAATGTATTACATATTAGTTTAAGAGGCTAAAGGTGGGTTGCTGCTGTTTGAAAATTCTCAGAACAAATTTCCATAGAGATTTAGCAGTCCCAAACAGAGCGTTGTTCTCATTACACAGCAGTTTTGTGTGTGTGTGTGTGTGTGTGTGTGTGTGTGTGTGTGTGTGTGTTAATTGGGAGATGTCTTTGATCTTTCACGTCACGTTGCTATGGGAGAGCAGGAGGAGAGCAGGACAGCGTGTTCTTGAGTGTCCTCTCAAATTCACCATTCCACCAAACTGCTGTGGTCGCCTTTTGGCAGTTAACACGAGGGTCTTTACCACTCCTTGGTTACCACTCCTGACTGTCAGGTCATTGTCGGTGTGAGTAAGCAACTTTACAAAATATCTTCCACTAAACCCAAATCCCTCAGGCACATGCAAGACTGTGCTTGTTACCCTTTCTGTGCCAGTCAAACGCCAAAAACAAGAAGATTTAGACCTATCATGTTAATACTTGTATTCGTCTTTTATTCAGCACTTCAGCTTGTAGATTTGAAAAACAGCAAATATCAACTAAACCCGGATTGAATAATTATATATAGAAGAGTTCAAATAAAAGTGCACTGAAAGTCCTTTACAGAGCAGAAGCGAAACTTAAAGTAACACCCGAGAACATGGAAGGCTTTTTCTTTTGCTCTTTTTATGCCTTTAATGATAGGACAGTGTGAGAGAGACAGGAAGCAGAGAGGTGGGGAAGACACGCAGCAAAGGGCCGCACGGTGCAGGAGTCAAACCTGGGTCTGCTGCATCGAGGACTAAGCCTCTGTACATGGGGCGGCTGCTTAACCGCCCCTTTCTTTTGCTCTTTGGCTCCCCCTAAGACGTAACATCACCGTTGTTAAAACAAACCTCAGCACGACCTCTACAAATGTACAGCAATGCACATTAACTTTTCTGTTGTGTTGAAGCGGCAAAAAAAGGAGCATTACCACTGTAGGAACCTTTTGTAGTTCCTATAACCTTTTCAGGAACGGGGCCGTTTTTTTCCCGCATTCGGACATACAGGAACTAGGGACCAAGGCCCTCTTCCTATAACCATTTTAGCTCCTTCTCCGAGGCTGGGTCTGTTCTGGGTTCTATAGGAACACATCTGACGGAGGTGTTTGGTGGTTGGTAGCTACGCCCCTTGTCAGTTTTCCGCTTCTTCATGTTCCTAATCTGTTCAACGCTAACAGTAGAACAACGGCTGAAATGTTTACTCATAGGACACAGACACAACCGGCGCGTGTTTAATAAGTTAAACTTACACGTTGTCTCCTTTGTCTGCGGTGCTCTGCTCTCCTTCCTTCATGAAACGAATGAAGTATGGCCTGCGCTCGATCCTTTGTCTCATGACTCTCTCTGTGAGCTCTTCCAGCCTCGATGTTAGACGCCTGATGTGATCGTCCATGATTAATATTACCATCATGCAGACCATGAACACGGTGGCCTCCCCGCTCTCCATATTAGCTTCTTTGTGGTGTTTTTTTCTTCTCTCCTTACTTTTCACAGATTTTGTTTTGTTTTGTTGCTGAGTGTGGCACTAAAGTAACACGTCACTGTCGCAGACGGTTGCGTCGCATCAGTCTCTATCAGGGTCCCGACTCATGTGCGAATGCAAAATGAAACAGTTCCCCTGGGGAAGGGCAGTTATTAGAACGAAATTTGTGGTGGACCGTTCTTAGAACTGCGTTCTTAGAACTGCGTTGTCCGAATGCGGCTAATGACGCCATCTAAAGCTTGGGGAAAAAAATAAAATATCAAGCGAGCGTAAAGCAAAACAGTGTAGTGCCATCCTGGAAACCAAAATTGTGGACTGTGGTCTCTAAGGCACTTTCAGGTCCAGGGATGTGCAAACAAAAGTCAACACACAGTTTTGAGGTTCACAAACTTCTCTAGTGTCACTTTAAAGAGGCACAAATGAAACCAAAACTGAAATATAAAAGGTTTCAAAGATTACCAGTACTTATGAAAGCAAATCTTAGATAACAGCCAAACGATAATAACATGAATAACAATATAAGCAAAAAGTCTAAATGAAACATTAGCCATGAACGAGCATTAAAGTAATGAATATGAAAAAAAAAGTACGATATGTACCAGCATTTCGGATCGACTTCATAATATTTGGGATGTTATTTAGGCATGAAGCTGAAATGGGATTACAGTAGTCCAGCTTAGATGTGATGAATGCCTGGGCCAGTTTTTCATCGTCTCTTTGTGATAGGATGCTCCTGAATTTGGAAGCAACAATGATGAAAAGAAGTTGCTCCATAGACTCGTTTGATGTGTGAATTTAAGAACAAGTCCTGCCCTGCTCAAACATGTTTTAAATGCTCCCACGTTCTTTGTGGTGGTACTGGAAGCTAATGCAACACATTGTAACCACATGGTTAGCTAGTGAAACTCAGGTCATCCAGGCCTTTACGTCTCCACAGCAATGCTGTAGTTTTCTCAGGTTCCACAGATATATAGAGTTGGGTGTCAACAGCGTAACAATGCAATGTTGACCAACTTTAATCAGTTTGACACAGATATCACTTAGTTTTATGTCTTTCAGGTACATATAACAGCCAGTATATGGTGGTGGACCTGAGCAAGGTTTCTCTGCGTCACAGCATCAGGAATGGAGCTCTGACAGTTGTCGAGCAGATCCCAGGAAAGGTGGTGCATTCTGATCAGACGCAAGCTTTACGCAGTGGTAAGAAACCACCTTACTCTGTGTTGGATTGCCTGTATAGTTTCTTCTTTAATGGATTTATTTATTTTTCAATCAAATCCAGAATGTCTGTTTTATGGAAATAATATGTCTGGGCATCCTCTACCTTCAGTGTGCTACATTTGGCAGGTTATTGGCCATCGTACAACATACCATTTCATGTTGAGATCTACAACCTCAGTGGGTACAGTGTGATGTGGAAGAGATACGGAGAAGACTTTTCCTATGATCTCTGTCCCCGAGCTAAAATCCTCCGCAGGGACCAGGCCAAGGTGTCCGACCTTAGCTCCCTCAAACACATAATGAGATACAATAGTAGGTGTAACAACATTCCTAATATTTTAGCATCCTTTCCTGGGCTCATATGACTTTAGAAGTTTAAAAGAAAACACTATCTATAAAGTAGTTCCTTTTAGATTGCAACCAGTATGAATAAAAGCTTAATCGGTTCTGTTTTAGACTACAAGAGAGATCCCTACTCTAAAGGCCACCCATGTAAAACCATCTGTTGCCGTAACGACCTGAGACCAAGGAGACCACGCCCAGGAGGCTGCTATGACACAAAGGTTAGAGTGCAAGTCTGGAGCCAAAATACAAACAAAAAAAAAAAAAACACGTTTTTTTTGTGGAGAGATTCATTTTTTTTCTTTATCTTTCTTTTTTTGTGTATAATACAACATGAATGTTTGTCAAATTCTCTTGTAGTAAAAACAACCGTTTGGCATTAACCCGCCAATATCACATACTCCCGTGTTCCCAACTTCTGAAAGTGATAAAGCCACAATGGCGTCTGGTTTTATTTTCACATTTTTTCTTTTTTTGTTTAATCATTAAGCATATATATTATTATCAGTTGTCATCCAGCCTGCAGTGATTGGTCATATGACTGATCCAAAAGGGGTGTGGGTATGGCAGAAGCTTATTCCATAAATGGCAACAAAAATCTACATCTACATGTACATTATCAGTATGTTGCATTAACTTTATTAGATGGCTCCACTTTCTTTTAAGCCCTCCCTCATTTCTATATCACGCCACAGGTGACGGACTACCAGATGGCTCTCCAGCTGGCTGCAGAGGCAATTAATGGCCCCACAACTCAGGGGGGCCTGCGTCCATTCTCGTGGCGATCCTTCAACCTCACGGCTCATCAGGGTCTCCCACACACCTACAAATTTGACTTTGTCATCATGAGACCCACAATATGTCAGCCCTGAGAGCTTAGAAAGATGCCATCCAGCCAGGTGGAGCTTCCACACTTTCCTTTTTGAACCAGGAATCCTAAAGTGTTCTGCCACAACACTGAAAATCCTGTAAGTGCACATGTTATTTCTGAATACAGTGCGAAAAAATGCCAGTCTGTGATAAAAATGTCTCACTTTATTGATTTATTAATTATTACTGCATTTATTCTAATTTCATATCCCATTGTGAACTGTGTTATCTATATGATTTTGGTGTCATTACGCGCCTTTATTTTACAGTTAATCGACTAATAGGATGAAATATGAAGTTGTCAGTCATTAAACTTATTACTAATCAACAAGAACATCATCCTAAACTAATTAAGGGACCAGTTTGCTTTTTGAACTGAATACCAGCCATTTGACTGAATGAGATGTTAATGATTGGTAAACGGCTTATGGCACAGCGTTGATCCATGAGTGGCAGCATTATGACAATTAATTAGCATATGGATTATGAACTCGTCTGTGGTGTTTTCACAGACTGCAAAAGTTTCTCCTATGGTTTATTGTTTGAAGTTCTATGCAATGCTTATTCTGGTTCACACAATGAGGAAAAAACGTACTTACTTTGACTTACTTTGTGCAAATTTGAACAATAAAGTTTCCATATTGAATAAATTGTGCTTTATATGACCCAACAAGTGTTCATTCTAGTCTTGCAAAGAACACAAGATGAAGATTTGATTTGCTACATAGAGGATAAAAAAAAAAATACGATCAGTCTTACAAACTACAGTCCTGTCCAGAACTAGTTCCACCCATGAACTGTCATCGTACAACAAAAAAATTGTTGTTAAATGGAATGGAGAATACATCCATCCATCCATTTTCTATACACGCTGAATCCGTTGGTTGGGTTGCGGAGCCTATCCCAGCAGTCATTGGGTTAGAGGTGGGGTACACTCTGGACAGGTCACCAGTCCATCACAGGGCCACACAGAGACAAACAGCCACTCACACACACTCCAACACCAATTAACCTAACATGCATGTTTTTGGGCAGTGGGAAGAAGCTGGAGTACCTGGAGAGAACCCACGCATACACGGGGAGAACATGCAAACGCCACACAGAAAGGCTCCAGCTGGGAGTTGAACCTGAAACCCTCTTGTTATGAGGTGAATGGTGCTAACCACCACCCCATCGTGTAGCAGCCCATAAAGAGTACTGTACAGATAGTTTAAATTAATACTATGAACAAAATGAAAATATAAACTAAGGACTTACTTTTCAGTGTTCTTATGACTTACATAAACCAATAAATTCCTGTCTGAGAGCATCCAAAATTGTGTATAAAAACTAACTAACTTTTACTGATATAATATTGGAAGCACAAAGTATCAAAGGGGATGAATGATGAAATCCCAAGCTTACCAAAGCATTTTAGAGCTGAGTATGCTGCTCATTGTCAGAAGACTGGGTTAATGGAAAAGCTCTTTGGTCTTTCGAAATGATTGTAACCAGAAGCACACATTCAGCGACATAAAACAATTGCTGTGAAGGAAAAGATGGACAGTTTGAAACTGTCTGGCAATGAGTCATAAACTCCCACTGAAAATCCTTTAAGACAGCTGAAATCAGGAATTACACGAAGCAAATAGTAATGAAGAAGCTTATATATGACTACTTCATGGTTTGTGGTTGCAGTTGTTGCAACACCAGGCAACAATAACCAGACCTTGGACATTGTATAAAACAAAATTGGTTAATTTGTATTTATTCTGATCTTAGTTTAAATTCAAGGATATCAATTGTTCTGACGTGTACTCTATTCTTTAACTGGTTTTAAAACTGTGCTAATTGAGCTGACCACCAAGACAAGTAATTATTGTATTGATCTGATAAACTGCTGGTTTATTAGTTAAAATGATATGCAACGTTCTATATGAGCTCCTTAAATCTGGTTTTAAAGGTTTTACTATTTCAGTTGATCCTCTACTAGTGTTTCAAAATAACTGCAACACGGAATGCATCTAATTAGGAGAAACTGACATCCATAAAGGCCCATTGCTTTTAAATGCCTTTGGGGGCCCAAGAGGATTTTTGTAGTTATGTAGACCAAATTTCATAACTGTGTCACAAAACGAATGTGCCCAGTACGGTGGCCGACATGTGCAAACGCGCTGCAAACGGCGAAACAAATCCAACAATAAAATGCTGCAAGAGAAAAATGCGGCAATCACAAACACGACCGGAGCACACGCGCTGCAAACATCAAAACACATGCAAGACAGAAACGCTGCAAACATCAAAACACATGCAAGACAGAAACGCTGCATACATCAAAACACATGCAAAACATAAACGCACTGCAAACATCAAAACACATGCCAGAAAAAAATGCGCTGCAAACTTATAACACATGCAAGACAGAAACGAAAGAGAGGAAAGTCAAAAGGTACGTTGTCATTTATGTCTTTTTTAAACACTTGGCCGTAATCTTTTACCTTATAATAGCGACATAACTCCGCTGCTCTTCTATAATAAAGTAAAAGATTACGGGCAAGTGTTTAAAAAAGACATAAATGACAACGTACCTTTTGACTTTCTTCTCTTTCATTAATATGGTAGATCTCCCAAAGTCGATCCCCTATCGCACAGGTCGAGACCCCCTACTGGCCTGGCGAACTTCCGTTGTGTTTTGAAGTTTGCAGCGTTTCTCTCTTGCATGTGTTTTGATGTATGCAGCGTTTCTCTCTTGCATGTGTTTTGATGTATGCAGCGTTTCTGTCTTGCATGTGTTTTGATGTATGCAGCGTTTCTGTCTTACATGTGTTTTGATGTTTGCAGCGTTTTTTTTTCTTGCATGTGTTTTGGGGTTTACAGCGCGTGTGCTCCGGTCGTTTTTGTTATTGCCGCATTTTTCTGTTGCAGCATTTTATTGTTGGATTTGTTTCGCTGTTTGCAGCGCGTTTGCACGTGTCGGCCACCGTAGCCCAGGGAGTTAGGGACCATCTGTAAATTACGGCTCTTAACTTGAAAGGGTTTCTCGGATGTATTAAATCTAACTTCCTGAAATTCGACGCAGCTGATCTTTGAGCTCGTGCAGCTTGGGGGCGGAGCGTGTTCAAACAGCAAAAAGAAGACAAGCCAAGAGACAGGGACGGACGTGCTCGTTCGTCTTCACCTCGAGTCGCGGCTTTTCCCAAATGGCTACGACCGTAGACGACCAGCGGGAACCGGCGGACGTTGCTGCGCCTTCGACGCACCACGGCTGCCAGCACCACAACAGCAACAGCAACAGCAACAACAATAACAACAACAACAACAAAGACAGCGAGGCGGGAGAGAGCGCGAGCTCTACTACCGCCTCAGCCACTGAACCCGGCGGCACGGCGTCGCAGAGTATCGGTAACGGCTCGGTCATCAATCCCAACGGAGGGAATAATGGGAAGTGGGTCCGGTTGAACGTTGGCGGAACGGTGTTCCTCACGACGCGGCAGACCCTCCTGAAGGAGCAAACTTCGTTCCTTTACCGGCTGTGCCAGCAGCAGGACCTGCACTCAGACACGGTGAGTACGGTCGGAACATTTTAATCCCTGGTGAACGATACTTTTCAACGAGCGAAAAATAGCTGATGCCATGTCATCAGAAAGGCTCCGCGCGTCTCTGTGGTGCTCAAGAAAGAGCTCACACTGACATTATCTGAGTAATGTGATTATTTCACGTCGCTCAGGCATGTACAGTTTTGTAATAACTTGTTTTAGCCGTCTCTGTTGGCTTACATTGAATAATTAAGTAATGTTTGACCGACTGCACGAATTAATGCTCTTATTGCGCCAAATCTGGTGGAAAAACCCCCACCATATCCTCCTGTGTTTCTGTAGTGACTGAAGTGGCTGTCAGTTCTGAATTTAACCATGTGTGTTTTTCATTTATTTACAACACTGTTATCACCTGCATTGCTTTAGTAGGAGAGTTGGGTTTGGTCTAGATATTATTTACCTCTCATTGTACATAACTGAAGGATTTTTGGGATGAGGTGAAGCCTGTAACTGTAGCTTTGCAAGGACATCTAGATTTTGCATCACATTTAACTAAAATGCCACTTTGTCTTGGAAGCTGCTGCTTCAGAGGATGCTGGTAGTTGCCTAATGACCATCATCAATGCCGCATGTGCAGTATATGAAGCTCTTGCTCTCCCCCTTTTCTTCTGTGTGTTTGTGTGCCCGTGCATCAGTTCGTGGTGTGAAATTAGCCTGGCTCAGATGGATGGACACGTGCCGCCTCTTCTGCAGGGACCTGCACAGTAGGTTGCTGTACAGCTGGCATCTTATGGGAACAGAGAGAGGGAGATGTATTATGCGTCTGCCAGTCACATGCAGACCGAACACACTGTAAGGCCTGGAGAGACTCATGAAAGATGCAGCTTTCTATTAGGCCTTGGCCTTTGATGTGTGTGTGTGTGTGTGTGTGTGACAGAGAAAGAAAGGGGTAGGTCGTCCCACATGGCTCGCAGCCAACTGTAACTTGACATTCTGTTGTCGTCGAGTGGAAACTCTGCATCTATATGATGTCAGATCATTCAGCAAATGTAAGGAGAATGAATATCGGGTCACGGTGTGTGCTGTTTCAGCCGTCTTACAGTATGCTCGTGTTTGGTAGCTCCGCGTAGAGCTGACAGGAAATGAGGCGACCTTCCATAATGACTCCTGGCCAAACGCGAACCTGTGAGCATTTTCAAGATACGCAGCCATACATGTATTCATTTGATTGATCACTTGACAGATGGACCTGGTAATTCTCACATGTTTTGCCTGTTCAGAGGGATTTGAGCTAGGCTACAGTTCTTTTTACTCCTGTTCTCCTTACCTAAACATCCGCACTTCTTTCATATTGATTTCTTGACTTGTTATGCTTCTTCTGTGGTTATTTAAGTGCAGCAACTGTATTGCTTGAGGCACTTTGTTTATTCTTCACTGGTGTCTCACCAGCTGCATTTTGAGTGGAAATTATTGTTATTAATACCACCGATTGAATTGCAGAGACCAGCATGGTCTACATGGGTACATTTTTATTGGTCAAATGTGAGACGAAAGGGAGGCCATCAAAAATGCTGAAAAATGTATATATCAATACCGTTTTGGAACTTCAGCGGATAAGAGAATAACTTTACTGTGTCATGTGTTTGCAAAATGATTTGAACGTCAGCAGAATAGCAGGTATTTCTTCACAACCATTTAAGTTCGAGTGAGGTTTTTTTTTTTTTTTTTTGCTGCACGGCAGTGGTGACTGTTCCCCTGCTGCACCACCAGGCAGTGTGGAAAGAAAACTCTCCTGTGACCTTCAGCAGCGAGCTGAGAGGAGCTCCCTCTGCATTGCCTCAAAAACACAAAGTCGCACACAAATCTCTCCGTCATGCCCAAACATACAGGCAAACTTCTTTGTTCATCGTTGCTTTTTCTGTCTCGTACTCCTGTCTTCCGCTCATCCCCAATCTGACTAGCTGACGCACTCTAATCGTGTATCACAATTCTTTTTTTCTTTCCATCCATGTTTTTTAATTTATTGCTCTTGATCACAAATCCTCGAATCTCAGCAGACCCCAAAATAGACTATATTTAACTTTTTTTTTTTTTTGGCTCCACCAGACGGCTGTCATCTTAACAACAGGAACTGGGCTGTCGACATAGCTTTGAATCTTCCATGAGTTATAACTGAAGAGCAACATGGTTGCGCAGTGGTCCGAGTTAGTATTTAGTGTTTATACAGAGAGACTGTGCTATAGATAGACCTCTCAGAAAAGTGCATGTTTTGTGTTGTCATGAGGACTTCAGCAGTCCCGGAGCTGCGTCATTGTTGTCTGTCCTCAGGTGCTGTGGTCCCTGTGTAATGTGGGCCTGTACTTCCTTATTGTGTGGGTTGTTAATGCCCCAGTTTTATTGATCCTAGAAACATTCCTGTGTGTATACGCAGAGTTTCAAGTGCAGAGTGAGACTCTGAGCCCAGGAAGAATCTGGAGCTGAACTCCAGTAGCCAGAAAGAAAAATGTAGCTGGGTTGGGATAATAATTGTGTCTCCTTTTTAAGTCTGTTGTAGTACATTTTATTAACGTCACTGTGAACACACCGATTGTAGTTGCTGTGAATGCTTAGATGCCTAAAAATAACGTTTCAGATTGGGTCCACAGTTGGACAGAAAAACATTAGTCTCGTTCGGAAATGTAGAATCTTATCCTGAAACCAACATGCATCTAGATCTGTATTCTCTTAAAGAACGCAGACCAGCAGTGCAGCTTTCTTCCTCCCAGCCTGTCAAACTAGCACTCTCGTGTCAACACATGGAAGTTAATATTAGAGACCAAGAAGAGCACAGTGCCAGTACACGCTTCTAGCTAAATGGGTCATATCGTATCATCAGCTGACAACAAACATCACACCTCTAAAGAGAGTAGCTACACAGGGTTTCCCCTCAGTGATGGACCACTTCACTCAAGGTGAAAGAGGAAAACATTGACCCCTGTGGGTAAAAGAGCTGTTACTTTTTTTTAAATTTTCTTATCAAAATTGAAGTTTCTTTAAGTGGGTGCATTGTGTCAAATGCTGTATTAACAAGCAGACATCGACTTTAAACAAACCTCCACTCAGGTTGTTTGTTAAGGCGTTGGTATGCGACTCCGTGGTCACCCAGAGGCTATTAAACCTTTCCAAGTTCTCCGTCGGGATGTCGGATACGCAAGGCAATTCACCTCCCGGTCAGCTGCGCTAGACGACCTAATCTCACGACGTCTATCGTGAAAGTGGTTGATTGATTGTTCACCTTCCGGCTCTGTTCCACTCCTCACAGTGAACGATGGCGACCGAGAGAGAAAGACTTTTGTCAGAGTTGGAGCTTATGTTTATTGAAATGCAAATCATTTTGACCAAATGTTGAGCGGCACACAATAAACTCTTTCAAAAATGGCGGTGTTGTTGTTGTGACTGGGAGGAGCTAAACCGGAAAAAAAAGTGATTCCGAAAATGATGTTGTTAGCCGACCAATCACAACTCTTGCGGTCTCCGCGAGTCTCCGTCGGCTCGACGGATAGATGGGAATTTTGGCCGACGCATGCAAGCGATGGAGAGCGTCTCTGTAGCCTTTCCCGGGCGACCATAAATCAGGCTTCACTCATAACTACGGGAAGCTGAATCACACAGTTCAACCTGTGCGTTTTCATCTTCTTAACCTGTGCTGGAGTCCCCCTCTGATGGGCCAGTGTTTCCCATACATTGAGGAAACTGGCGGCCCGCCATAGTTTCCTTTTGGCCGCCATAGTTTCCGAATCCCAATCGTTTGAAACGCAGCGATTTCCTCGAAAACCAACCAATATGACTATACAACAGGTGAATTAGTAATTAAACATGTCCTAAAGTGTTCAATGTCAGAGTTTTGAAGTTTAGTGGCAAAAAAAAAGGTTTATGTGTTATTAGTCGCTGTCGGGGCGATTGACACACACGTTATAGATCAGTGGGTGCGCGTGCATAAAGGTCAGCTGTAATCATCGTGATTTCGTTGACAAACATATTTTTTTACCTATTTATATTATGAGAAATAATGTGAAATTTGAGCAATGACGAGTACACTAGTATGTTGTCTGGTATTTTGCTTAAAAAAATAGCAAGCTCAATAGTTTCTGTTTAAAATAAGGTGTTTCAACCGTCCCGACTAGGCGGAGCGGGGTGAAGTTGGTTTTATATTCTACATTCGCCTATTTTCCGGCTTTGTAATCGTAATAGCGTCACGAAAACCGCACCAATTAGCCTCAGGATGGTATTAATATTTACAGAAAACTAAGACTAACATACCACAGGCTTTATCAACTCACCAAAGTAAGCAAGTCTGGCGAAAGATCAGAGTAACCGCGCCGAATATACGTCTAAGTGAACTACGGCAGCCGGAGCGCTTAGGGACCGTCGCAAAAGTGCAACGCCTTTTTTTGTTCTCACTGGATATTCAACCAATGAACACCAAACCACTTCGGATGGGTTTGTGAACTCACTATAAAGCTTTTACAGCCTTTTAGTTTCCAGAAAAATCATTTTAGGTAGAACATTTACTCAGTGTGCATAGTTAATTCCATTTTAGATTTTTATTTTGTAATAGCTCTCTTGTTTTTAAAGGATAAGATCGGTTTTTTGACATTGGGCCCTTGATTTCACATTATAACATGATGTTCTACTCACCCCTGCTTGTTGTTGGTCATTTGGAGCTGTTCCGAAGATATTCGAGAGGCGTCTGGCTGCTCTCTTGAGATATTCGGCCATGAAACGGTTTCCTATGGGCAAGCTTATACAGGCACAAACTATGCTGTTTATAATTTATTAATTACTGTACACTAGCACTGATAACGTGGAGGTGCGTCGCTTACTTAAAAAAATCCGGGTTATTGTAATTTTGTTTTTTTCGTCGTAAAGTGGGTGTTACTGACGTCCTCGTCGTGCTACTGCCACAGACAGCCCACAGACCTGCTGCCTATTTATTCATTCGGCTAAAATTCAAAATTAGTAACCCGGATTTTTTTAAGTAAGCGACGCACCTCCACGTTATCAGTGCTAGTGTACAGTAATTAATAAATTATAAACAGCATAGTTTGTGCCTGTATAAGCTTGCCCATAGGAAACCGTTTCATGGCCGAATATCACAAGAGAGCAGCCAGACGCCTCGCGAATATCTTCGGAACAGCTCCAAATGACCAACAACAAGCAGGGGTGAGTAGAACATCATGTTATAATGTGAAATCAAGGGCCCAATGTAAAAAAAACGGTCTTATCCTTTAAAGATATCAACACCAAACCACTTCTGATGTGTTCCTGAACTCATTGTGTACTTCCTACACCCTTTATTTTTAAGGACAACCTTTTCAAGTTTCTCAAAAAGGCATAAGTTCTCACTGTATATGATCCATTCATATTTTTCATGAAATTTAGTTTTAACCTGTAAATATTTTCTATTACAATTGTCATCATTGGGTTTTAATGACAAGATGAGGTTTCCTTATAAGCCCACAAGGGTTTCTGACATCTCCAGCACACATTCCTTTTTTTTTAATTTGTTGTGTTTTATTGTGTATTTTTTTGTTATATTTGAATGAATGTGTGCAAATCAATCAAATAAAATAAAATCTGCAGTCGCACAAATTTACGCCGCGTGAATTTACCCCCCCCCATAGTTTCCAAAAATTCTGTGGGAAACACTGTGGGCTGATGTGAGTTTGTCTCTGCTCAGGGGTTCCTCACTTCGCCCACTAAATCCCTGCATAGACGCAGACAGTTTATCCGTCTCTGTGCGACTGTTTTAATGAGATTACAGGCACCTCAGCGACCATGCCCCCCATGCTGAACCAAACCCAGGGTTTAATGCGGCCCAAGCTGACCCCATGCCATCCCAAGCCAATTACATTATGTGGCCAGATTCAGCTATGTTACCGACCTACGTGAGCTGAACAGATACCACGTAGTTGGTGATTGCTAACTGCAACCACATAGTTGTTTTTAATACAGATGTGGAATGGTCAGTGATTTGATCCACTCAATACCAACAGTGAAGCTGTGATTTGGGTTGTGTATACCAACTGATTAAATTTTTTTCTTCTTAGATCAATTTGTTTTAACCGGACGTCTGTGTGAGACATTTCACTATGCCAGTATGGATTCCATCACTTGCCTAGACTCGTGTTATTACCCTATTTGTGTTGAGATGTTTGATATGAGGTGCTGACTGGCAGCGCTAATCTGACGGGGAAAGAGGAGCAGAACCAAGGTTTTTTATCTTAGAGCTGTGTGAACATGTCATTTTGTTATCAGCAGGATACATATTTAGACTTTGGGTCATGAAAGAACAGCTCGCTAGGTGTTTATGTTGAAGGAAGGGTTTTTAGTAAGAAAGTTGGGGGGGAAAAGTTGCAATGTGTATGTATTTCTTCATGTTTTACTTCATTATGTCGACGTTTGTCGTCCTTGAACGGAATTGCATAAATGTTTCAGAAGGACACATAAATGTATGTTTTCATCTGCGAGGAGCTGCTGATGCCTACTTTATTGAAAACGTCACCACTGTCACAAGTAGTCGATGACTCCGACAGGCCATCTGTGATCCCACGAATGATAAATTAGGCTAAATTAGAAATCACACTCAAGTGTGGGTTTTTCTCGCAACTCCTCACCTCCGTTTGATCACAATTACACGGGCAAGTCCACTTTAAATGTGCATTTTACATCCTCACTTAGACCAGGAACTTATACAACACAGTGATGAAAAGAATAGTTACAATAGACAAAGTTTGAAGACATGGCTGTAAGTAAATGTAGAATAAATGCCTGAAAAAATGGGACAATGGGTATCGTGTTGAATAAACCAGAAATTTAAAGTCCTGCCCATGTCTCTCTGCCTTTTAGAGCAAATGTTTCTGAATGAAGACACATTAAATAAGCTGTAAGTACTATTATTGGTCAAAGTGAATACCCAACAAGTTCAAACAAAACAAGAAAACCAAACAAAACCAATGCACTCTCCCAGCATCAGTCAGTCCTGGTGTTAACACAAGCTCTAGATGAAAGCACAGAACTGCAGACAGAAAGGTGTGTTTTGAGAACTGAATGGGGCTTTTGTTTGGCAGTTGCCAGTGAGATTTATTTAGTTCTATCATAGTCGCATCATATTTCCCCGAACAAATGCTTTGTGAGCTGGTAACTCTTCGACCAGAGTCTCAACATCTCAAAATACGTTTTGAGGATCAGAAAGCGGAGAAGGACCCCCAAAATTCGAAGTGCTAAATCCGCGTGAGCATCGCTACCGGCCCAATAGTGATCGGTGATGTCGTCGCAGATAATGCCTCGCAGTGGCTGAGCATTCAACTTTGCAAGTTGTCATCCTGTGATTGCAAATAGTCATGACTTTGCACAATCTCTTTTGCACACCAGCACTTTGAAATTTGCATTGTTTTCATTTGGAATCTAGGCCAACCTTCAGCGACAAAAAGATGAAATGAAGCATTATTCATCCAGTCCTTCTTCGAGTTTCTCAAAATCCTTCTTTCTTTTTCTTTTTTTTCATTTAGGCCTGTGGCAGTATCAGATTTTCACTCCATGACTATGATTACGGCCACCTTAGGTTCTCAACATAAGAATGTTAAGAAAGATAAAGCTTTCAGATAACTTGCACTTAGAATCTTAGTGTGTGATGAAGTGTTGCTTACCAGTGATCTGACAGTGGACAAAATAACACAATAAGTAAGTATTATCTTAAAAAATAGGACGTGCGTGGAGCATTTTTTGGCAGCAACTGTTTGAATTAGTTCTGGGAATCAGTGTAGGCATGCAATGTTATGCCCTGCTTGTGCGATGGAATGTCAACCAGGCCAATACCAGATGTATTTCAATCTCTTGGCATAGTGGGACATTACTTTTGATTCACTCAGCCATCTTTAATGCAGCAGAGAAGAGAAGAGAAAAGAAAGAGGATGAGAAGAAGAAGCCCTTAAATAAGATGTCAAAGATGCATAATTGGTACCATTATATGAAATGATATGCTGCAGCTCCAAATGGACCTGCCAAAATGAACGACTGCAAATGGTGTGTTTGTCTGAGAGAGTGAAAGCATGGCTCTGACACCTCCAGAAAGCCCCCCCCCATCATCCCCATCCCCGTTTGGTCATGCCCACACTGTCAAATCAAGTCACGCTTTTGAGGCGTCGGGCTGTCTTCCACTGCAGCTCAGCTAATTCAGGAGAGTCTGTGTGCATGCGTTTGCCTCCACATATGCTCTGTGCTCCAGCAACATCCCCTCCACACTCGTATCCCATCGTAACACATCCTTCCATCTTGTTTCTTTTTTTTCCCTTTGTCTCTGTCAGAAAAGCATTGTGTCTTTATCTTCTTTCCGTCTGACAGAGTTTCTTTGTAGCTTGTCTGATTTCGTCATTTTTACTCTTTATTTCTCAAAGAAGATTTTTTTGTTATGACGTTCCTCCCGACATTTTTCTCTCTTGCCCACTGACTCGTCCATCTTTTTTTCCCCCCTCTGGTATATTCCTCTTCTAGCCTCGTTGCTAACTTACAGGCTGCTGTTCAGTCTGAATATGTACAATTGTGTTTGTAGCAGTCCCTGCTTCACTTTGAATTTATTTCACATCTCGCATTGGAAAAAGCTCATCAGGATTTGCTGGAACTATAGAGTCATTTTCCCCATGAAAATTGGGCAGACGGCACACCATCTATCATTCACAGATGAACATTCGGGTTCTTCTGCGGTCTCTGCACACTGATATGAAGAACCTGAATTTTGGAAGTAGCAAGTGTCCATTGCAATCAGTCTCGTCCTGTAGGATGGGTTAAGCAGCTATTTCCACGCATATGCCTCCTTTATTCCCAATTTCCGAGGAATCAAAAGGAAAATGCACTACGTACATTTCTTAGTTGGTAGTATTTATGCTGCCTATGGAAGAAGGAAAAGTTTATGTAGTATTATATATATTCTGACACTGGGAAAAAAATTCATAGCCATTTCATAACAACCAATTTCTATTGCTACGCTCTGTGTTGAAATACCTTCTTTAAGGAGGTTAACAATCCCTTAAATTGTTTCCACTGACGGCTTCCTTGTTGCTCCCATGTTTCCAGCCAATCATTACTTTTCTTTTAGATGTATTTACAAAACCAGAATTTGTTTATTGTTGTATATCCCCCCCCCCCCCCCCCCCCTTTTACGGTTACTGCTCTGTCTGCCCATAAACTCCTTGCTGCCAGGTAGAAAGGCATGTTTCTATGTTCGCATCAGTTCCGCAAGCTCATCTGCCAGGAATCTTAATTTATTAAGTAAATGCTTTTTTTCCCCCAGAGTGACTTACACATTGGTGGCTGTTTCACGGTCTTGCCCAAGGATATCACGATATGTAAACCGTAAAGATTGGGGATCAAACCAGAAACTTTTCAGTTAAAGGATAACCAATCTGCAGCGATTACTGTAGTGCCATTCCAGAAATTGTTTTAGAAACTTTGATGAGCTTTGGGGCGCTTTTCCCCAGTTTCAGTTGCATGGAATGAAATGCAAGACTGAGGTTGGAAATTTTGCAGTAACATCCAGAAGGAGGACTTCCTCAATATCCCAGTAACGATTCTGAGCCCGTCACCAATGATGGGGAGAGCCTGAAAGACACCAATGATATTAGCCCACTGAAAATATTCAGATTACGCTTTGTCTACCAGATTTTTGCCACCATTCAAAGCACAAGGGACTTTTATTTTGGAATTCTCCTAAGAGATACTGTATCTGAGGGCTGTGGTTAAAGGAAGTTACTGTCACCGGTCAGCCCACACTGGCACTCTGCCAGCTCATTCGCTTTGTGTTCAGCTGCAGGAAGAAGACGGGAACTCTCACATCAAGCGTGATGTTGTTTATATCGCAGTTCCAAACAAACAAAGTGGGGTTTGCATTGTGTTGTTCGTTGGTTCCCTAAAACTTTAAATAATGTGATGTAGAAATGCACCATTTTACGAATTACTTGGCCAATATCGGTTTCAAATGTGTTTGTTTTTGTAGTTTTTAGTTTTCTTTTACCTGCCGATTCCAATTTATCTCTAAGAACTATAATAGACGACCTAAAGAGTAAATGTATTGAAACATTGACTATAAATAACCAAACTGCTGTGTGTTAATAAAGTGGTGCAGGTTACTCAGCAAAGAGATTTATACAAATAGATCCAATTTCAGCCACAGAGTAGTACAAAAGTGCACCGTATAACAGGAAAGACTTTTTTTTTCTTTCATAAACCTAAATTAAAGTGTTTTTCACTTTTTGGAAATGCCCATCAGTATAAAAAGTAAAGAGAGCTGTAACAAGGTCCATGAATTTTTGCTCATCAAGGCATTTTTCAATTTTTTTTTTATTGCTGATAACAGTGAAATACGAATTCCACATAAAAATGGATTCAATCTTCTAGGTTATGTAATAATCAAATATAAGAAGGTTATTGAAATTACAATTAGGATGTAGCTTGTTGTGTGCGGGCAGGACCCTTTTATAAAAGCCATGTGCTTCCGTGCGAGAGGCCGCTGGAGGCCAAGGTTTTATCTTGCTGCTTCAGTAAGCCGCCCAAAAGAACCAGTCACATGAACAGAGTGAATTTTCTTTATCGAGCTGAGCATCTGGCTCTCCCTGGTCCAAATAAGGAGACCCAAAATATTAAATGTACATTCCACCAACCAGCTGGCATTACGGTGGGGTGCCAGAGTGTGAACGATAGTTTAAAATATGAGGACTTGATCGCCTCCAGCTCACTTTTTCAGCTTTGGTTTACCAGTATCTTAAGGCACGTACATTTTTCAGCATATGCGTCACAGAGCGTCGGATCAGCTAAGGAACTAAAGTAGATTTGCTCGCGTCTTTCTCTTTTTACCCATTTAAACAATCTCATACATTTCTCCAGCAATGGCTCTTTTGTAAAGTCATCTTCAACAAAAAAAAAAAAGGGGTGGGGGGGTGCTGTGCTTCGAGCGGCCATCACGAGGAAAGAATGGTGGGAGGATGTGTGTTTGTGTGTTTGTGTGTATGTGTTGGAAGAGCAGAAACCATGACATAACAGCCAGTCAGACTTGGTAGGAACAGCCTGAAGGTGAAACAGGCAGGCTGTCGACGCACGTGTGAGCTCAAAAGTCAACACTCCGTCCCCGTCTCGGTGGCACTAACTAGTATCTGCTTTGTCCAACCGCAAAGACGCCTTTTTGTTGCGGGTAGCGCTGAAAGGAAGCGCCGAATAGGGAAAAGTTGCTTTAATGTTTCTTTCTGCTACGCTTGCGTACGACTCTTGTAATTAATTGGTCCAACATGTTTGGTTTAGTCATTCCAAACTGCAGAGCAATCTGTGCATAGCAGAATTAACATTCGAGTGCCTACAAAAGCTGGATTTTTAATGTGATGTCGTCATAAAGGACTGTGTTTTTCCCGTCTTTCTGTGCTTCTGTAACAGGATGAGACTGGAGCCTACGTGATTGACAGAGACCCCACCTACTTCGGCCCCATCCTCAACTACCTGCGGCACGGCAAATTGGTCTACAACAAGGAGCTCGCTGAGGAAGGTCTCATGTTTTGACTCTTCTCTGACGGGTTGGGGAAGGGCGAGGGTTGTTTTGTTGGACTGTATTCACAACTGCCCACAAGTCTTACCGATGTGGACCAGTTTGGCCGAAATGAACTCTTTCATAGGCAAAAGCAAAAATCAAGGGCAAAGGGGCAAAATTACCAGTACGACAAAACTATGCTTATGTTGTCACGATTCAGGATGAATTTAGAACTAGCTGGCCTTGTCCTCTGTATCCCACAGTCCTTTTTTTTTGGTTTGTTTTTATTTGAAAGAATGCTGCACATCAACTCCCAGCAGTGAATTCCTGTTGGTGAAAAATATACATCCAGATATTATACATCCACGCTGTCTAACACAACAAGTTGTGACAAAGGGAGCAAAAATATTGAGACCCTCTGCATTGCAGTGTCAAACAACGGCTGATTGTGTTATATTTTTTACTTTTCTTGTTTCAAGGTGTCCTTGAAGAGGCAGAGTTTTACAACATAACACCACTGATCAAACTGATCAAGGAGAGGATCATTGAGAGGGACTCAAAAGCCACACAGGTAACACAAAACCCTTTCATGGATTTTTTTTTGGTGATGAGTTTAATGTGTAACTGCACTCTAGAGTCCAACACTGATCTCATTATCCACTGTATACAATTTCCAATAAGACTATTGTATTTATTAGCCCCAGAGGTATCGTATGTCCACGGTTTTATTTATATGCCCTGAGGCTGGGGTCAGTGGGGTCAGCTTGCATGCAAAACTCCCTTTTGTGGTTCTAGCCTTTGATGCTGCGTTCAGCAATAGAAAAAAGGAACTCAGAATATCCAGTTTATAGAAAAATCGAAAGTAAGAAAACGGAACCTAGTCGTGAAACTGGGGGAAAGATTGGTCAACTTTGCAGTTCACCTTTCACTGGTTAGACTTGATCTGATAAACCATTGGACACAATTTTTGGTAGAGCTTTGATAAACTACTCAGTTTGTTAAGTGAACGATATCAGCGGTTCCCAACTTTTTATGCCCAAGGCACACCAAAGGACAAGGAAACAAAATCTCAAGGCAAACATATTGCAGGTCACAAAATTAAAAATGAGGCAAAGGAAACTCGGCAGCAATTCAGCACAGAGAACTGTCAATGCAATGAAGCGGCAGTGTCCATGGTCCTAAACTTACCAATTATAAATGCAACATTTCAGCAATCGGCATTGAAACGTGCTATTGTAAATAGTTTGCCTGCTTACAAATAAGTGAATTACATGTGCGTGTCGGGGTGCGCAGATTTTTATTATTTTTTTTAATCCTTGGTGGCACTGAGGAGAGAGCCACTCGCAAGTCCTGTTCACCAGAGAGCCGTGACCTCCTGTCTTTCTTCATGTGAACCAGAGTAGAGAACGCCAACTCACACAGGTAGGTAGTGGGGAAAGGAAGAAGTTGCTCAATCGCGTGGTGGGAGATGCTTGGGTACTCCGATGCAGAAGCATTGGCTAACTAGCAGTTAAGTTAGCATTAGCTGACTTCTCCCGACAGGACGCACTTGGGCTGAGGATTGTTGACATCCCCGGTCCAACTAAAGCCATAAGAGGGGTAACTTTCATGATACTCTCTGCTGAGTTTTTTTTTTTCCCTCTTTTCTTTCGGTGCTGGGTTGTCGGCAGTCTCCGCACTGGTGGTTGGTGGTTTGCTCCGCACAAGAAAGCGTTCCATTTTCCCCTCTTGCGTGTCTCTCTTGCGTGTTTTAATGTTGTCCTTCAGCCTTTGATGGGTCACGGTCTTATAATTCCCACCTGCGCAACTGCGTTAACAGCGAAATATGGGGTTCTCAGAGGACTTTTTTTTTTTTTTTTTTTAAATAATCGTCTTTAGGTATAGAGTTTGCCTCTGTATTATGAAATGAGTGCATACAAAGTACTGATATAGTAAATAAGAAAATAGTTATTTTTGTGTAGTTGTATATTGCAATAATAACGTATGGTTGTCACAAAATCCCACGGCACACCCTGACACCCTGAGAGTTTTCTGGTAATAGTAAAGAAAACTCCTAATATATCCCCTTTTAAAGATAACATTTTTTTTCCCAACTATTTTTTGCCTCCTAAAAGATGAATCCGAATCAGAATACTTTATTGATCTCCAGGGGTGAATTCTTTTGTCACAGCTGCACCCATTTAAGACCTTCCTCTCCGTCCACGTCCCCTGTGTCCTCAACTTCCTCTTTTCTCATTCCCCAGCAGGTGCCCCCCAAGCACGTCTACCGAGTGTTGCAGTGTCAGGAGGAGGAGTTAACCCAGATGGTTTCCACGATGTCAGACGGCTGGAAGTTTGAGCAGGTCAGCGTGCGCACCTGCAGAAAGCCCCGCACCGGACTGCTCTGGACTGTGGGTTGGACTCACGCTGCTGCTGACCCTTCAGTTTTGACCCTTGGTCTGACCCCCTGGCCCTGACTTCAGCCCTGCTGTCTTCACTCCCCTAAACTGACTTAAGTTATGGAAAAAAAAAAAATAAGGGTGATCATGCCCAGTGCTACTTTTACCTTAAGCAGCACTTTAAAATGGTGATCCCACGTAAGCTTTAATCACAGGTAACCCCTGTTAGTCTAACTGCGAAGGTTCTAACTTCTGATTACAGAAATAATTCCAGCTGCTTCTTGTAGAAACGCACGATTAGATTAGATTAACACTGAGATGATGCAACTCCCAGACTCTGATTAACCTGCACAATAGGGAAAACAGGTTGCAAGTTCTTTCAGCTGTTCACTACGGTTTTGTGCTTGTTAGAAGTTTGAGAACTCAGTGAGAATATTTATTTTTAAACCAAGACCATTAAAAACTGAGACTTAATCTACAAAGCATTAACACAGAAATGTATTTGTTCACTGTGTGAGTAACACATTCAACAAGGCAACAATGAATTGGTTAGTTGTAGTTCTTGGTAACAGGAAGCTGGCTGACCAGCAGCAACACCAGGCGCCGTCGTCCGTTCCATACTCTCAAATTATTGGGTCCTATTCGGCAAATTTAATATATTAAGATTTTATCCAGCAGAGTAAAGTGAAGACGTTTAATTAGAAGCATTTTTCACTACTTTCAATATTGCTGGTGATAAAAATTGTTAGCCGCCACTTAAGTGTGAAACACGAATGACTAAAACTTCACAGCTGCAGTCAAGAATGGAATGCAACACTTTGGACTGCGTTAGGCATTGCTTATCCACTAAATCTGTGCATGCTTAGGAAAAATATATCTACGTGGGAAGCGGAGCTATTAAATAACAAGACTTATGTAAGTTGAGCCAGCACCAGCTCCTATATTGATCTTTTGAGTTACTGGCATGCCAGTGATCGCTCCAAGTGTGTCAGCGCTAACATTATGTCATTAAAAAGTCCAGACCTGCTGAGTTTAGACTGTGTTAACTTCCCCAGCTTATCCAAACTTTAGCCTAAAATTCACAGTCAGATCCCTCTCCCTCCCCCACGCCTCTGCTTTGGCACGTCGCTCCACTGCATGCTGCACCGCTCTTTTATTTGCAGAAGCTGACTCGCAGCTGTTTCACAATTACTAGGAGTTAACGGCGCTTCTCACGGAGTTCACTCCCATACAGCAGTGATAATAGAAAGCTGTACGCTCTGAGCCCCTGCCCTACTCAACTTTGCATGAGTGCAGAAGTCTTTCTTTGCTTTCGTTTAGGATCCCTCTGTCTCCATTTTCTCTGCTGTGTGGTATAATCCTACCTGACACCATCTCTGTCCCTTTGCCTCCCCCCCTTCTGTTGTCTGTGCACCTTTTGGGTGTGCATCTCACTCCTTGTGTAGATGGTGAACATCGGCTCGTCGTACAGCTACGGAACAGAGGACCAGGCTGAATTTCTGTGCGTCGTATCCAAAGAGCTTCACACACCTGGATCTGGCCTGGGTACAGAGCAGAGCCACAAAACCAAGGTGAAACATTTTATTTTTTTTAAATAAAAACGCACATATAGATGCATTTTAAAACAGCCAATACACTTTGAAGCTGATGGTGTGAAGCTGTGTGATTGTGTGCGGTTCTCGGCTGGCTTTGTATGTACGTATTGATGTTCTGTTGTGTGTGTGTGTGTGTGAGAGAGCAGTGAGCCACCTCCTCTCGCTCAAGTAGATGCGAGTGCGCTTTGATCCGGTGCCCTCCACCAAAAGCTCCAAATGTCATTTGCCTCGAAATGTCATTGACAAACACATTCACTCCACCATTCACACAGCTCTGCATCTGTTTCCTGCAATTATCGATCATCCTTGTCTCTATCTCTCCCTCAGTCGGCTCACTTTCTCTGTCACATGGATATATTGATATATATCTGTCTGTTTACCCCTCAGCATCTCACTGACCACTCACTGACGCTCATCAGCGTGTTCATTTTTGTTGTTTTCTGTCTTGTTTTGTTTTGTTTTTTCCTTTCCTTTGTCTTTCCCCCTCCCTTCATGCTGAGTGAAGCCGGCAGAGATGCAAGACGAGGGAGCAGCGAAGAAGGAGGAGGAGGAGGAGGAGGAGGAGGGAGGGAGAGAAACAACACCAAATGAGTGGCTTAGAGAATGAGGGAGTGATATTTCTTTGTTCCAAAGAAATGCGGGAATGGGTGAGGAACTGTGGAAAAGATGTTTTAGTGGGTAGATCTGGTAGATTTTAGTGTGTTTATGTGTGTTTGTGTTTCATAGCACAGCAGTGAGGATGACCTTTAAGCTGCCCGACTGTTACAGTAAAACCAGCGCTTACTGGAAACCATACACAAAAGATTCAGATTCAGATAAACTTCAATCTCCCAGGGGAAATTCTTTTTCCACAGTGCTCCACTGGAGATATAAAAAGTAACACTGTTAAAATTAAGAATAGAAATGCATGCATCGAGACATTACAGTTGTACAACGAGAAAGAGAAATAGGCCAGCTAAGAGGTAAAATGGCACATTTTTGAGTAAAGCAAGTAGATAAACACAGTGCAAACCATCCAAAGGGGATTTTCAGCACCTATGGGTTAGGGTATAATAATCCTTCAGGATGAAAAAATGAGTTTTGTTTCTTCAAACTCAAAAGTATTCCTGAACCTTTTTTAGTGTTTCATAATTAGAGAAATTCTCGAGGTTTCACGCGTGTTTTCTGTTCCAACAAAAAACAGAATATACGTTTAGGTTGTCTTGAGTACATGAAAACGGTTATTGTGAAAATACACAGTGCCTGGAAACTGCTAAATAAATGTAGTCTGTAATGTCTCCACTTGACTGTCGAGTCCCGCAGATGGCATTGATTACTGAAGAGAAAACAACATTGATTATTTCATTAGCAAATCTTCAGCCACGGTGCCGTCTACTGACAATCTCAGCATCACAAAAGAAAGGCGAGCATTTCCTAGAAAAAGCTGCCGCTACTTTCCTTATTTCTGAAAGCACGGTAGCTCGCACGCAGGCCATAAGAAGACCTCGTGCTGCCACTGCCGAACATGCACCCTTTCTCCATCAAAACGGATGGAGGGAGGATGCTTGTGAGGAATGTCACTGATTAGCCAGCGGATGAACGTGTCCCTTTGCTGCAGGACCAACAGCGACTGGAGCCGCCCTTACAGATATTGATTGAGCGCTGCATCTCTGTGGGCTCTCATTACCAGCACTGTGACATGGAATATCCCTGACCTTTCGGCGCAGCTGTAGCGTTAGATGTCCCTCCCAGTCTGTGCACAAACATACAGTGTCGCTGTAAAATCACACCCAGTATCACCCACCACGTCGTGAACGTTCACAGCCCTGAGATGAAGTCACACAGACGCACTTAAAGACCTGAATGTGATAAACGTTGAAGTAAGGCGTGCATGTTCCGATGGCGGTCCAATCATTGCGCATGTCAGTTATTTACTATAATTTACTGTCATTTTGTCACCGTGTTCATCATTATCATCACAGTCATCGCAGTCCAGCTGTGGCTTAGGCTGTATGAAAGCATTATAGGTTGTACTGTAACTGAACTGCGGTCCCTCATGTGTGCTTCATTTCTTCTTTTCACAGCTTTTCCAGATCCATGGGTCCCGAATGTAGAAATGGCAAGACTTCATTTTCTTCTAGGCTTGTGACATTCTGTAGATGGTGTACATCTGCGTCGTGTAAACCAAACTATTAGTTACCTAATCTCCCCCCACCCAAAATAAAAAACAAAAACACTTTATATCAGTTGCAGCAATATCATTCAAAATACTACTCTGTCAAACTAATTTTATGTGCATTGCCAAGGGCAGTCGTGGAGCTTAGTAAGTCATAACCAAAGATTATTATTATTATTATTATTATTATTATAATTGCAGCTGGCTGAACCAAGGTGTTAAACCATAATGTGACAGAACGTGAAATCTGCCCTCAGACGGTTGCCCTTGTCTGGTTACCCAGTGCGGAGCTGTTGCCGTGTCGCTATGATTTGACAGATGGTGTGAATGGATCGTGTTGCACCCCTGATGTGCCGCATCTGGATCTTGACATTTCCTTAAGTGGGATTTATCAATTATCGACCATCTTCTCTCGTCCCAGAGACGGACGCAGTTGACCCCCAAACCTTGTACTTGCGTGTAGCCTCGTCTACGACTCGGCTCCGAGTTGCCATACATGCCCGTAGTTCCACAGTCTCTGTTGCCTTCGGCGTGTACACGGGTGAGCTGGTGGTACAGTACATTGCAAGCAGTTATTAGGCAAATATTAAAACAGTTGAAAAAAGGGATACAAAAAAGTTTTAAGTCAGTGTTGGTCTCTGATTTTAATGAAGTCTCCTAGCAATGATGCGCATCCTAACACCCCATCCTGACTGAAAGCGAGCGAGCGAAACTGATGCAATACGACGACGAAATTCCGCGAGGGTGTCCTGATATGCATCGTGACGATTTTGTCGGGAGTGATTCTATTGGTTCAGAAAGTACTCACTTAGAACACCGAGTTCTCTGGCTCCCTTCGGTTCAGATCTTTGGGGTACGGGTGTTTGGGGTCATAAACCATTGGATGCTGTTCCACGGCAAAGATCAGCTTCTCCTCGGCCATTATTCCCTGAGTGCTGCTGACCTGTTGCTAACTAGCTTGTCAACAGGAAGCAGCGTGTTCATTTCAACCAATAAGAAGTGTTTAGGGGCGGGACGCCGCAGCCAAATGTCGTCCAAATAGAGACAGCGCGGGCGATGTATTTATTTATTTATTTTAATGGGTCGGTGTTATCGCTGTACGGAGCGACATCGCTCGCGGCATGTCAGGACAGGCTGATAGAAAATTACACATTCTAATCACTTTTTATCAATCGCTCGAGTTCAGTCATGATTGGGTGTCATGTTGGTTGTTGATTATTTTTGGCCACACTCTCCCTCATTACACAAATTCTACTTGGAAATGTAATTACTGAATATAAGAAATGGTCAAATGTATGTGGTTTAAAGCAAGAAAATAAGTCTAAAAATGCTCATTTGCCTGATAACTGCATGCAGCGTACGTGTATTCAGGCATCCTCTAGGTTGGTCGACCTTAAATTTACAGAAAGTGTAACTGAAGGAGGAGAAAACATTTGCTTGTGCTCGGCAACGTGACCTAACAAAAGTGACTAGTAAAGATCAGAGTAGAGAGCAGTCAGCAGGCGCACAACACTGGCGAAAAACACTCGCTGATACAAGACTGCATCACCTCGTGCAGCGGTGTGATCTGCCACAGTGCAAAATATATGAAAAAAAAAAAAATCAACATGGTTACATATACATGACGAGAACATTCTCTGCTGGTTACATATAAGAATTGCACCACTGATCAAATTCCAAACCCGGCACATTCATTGACATTTGCTATGAAATGTATTTATTTTTAGATGTTATTCAGTAAATTAAAAACATCCACCTCTCCAGGGGAAAAGCTCTGGAGGTGTACGTGTTGAATGCTGGAAAATAAAGGACTATCCTTAAATAACAAGGCGTTTGGTTTATATCAGCATGTAGTAAAATGTGTAAATAGGTATTTAGACAAGATTATGTCTCCAACATGCTGTAACTCATCAGAGCACAAGTAAGACAGCCAATAGTAGAAGTGACGCTAACGTGGAAACAGGGACAGACTTTGGCTCTCTTTTGCACAGAACTACAAAAATGGAGTGAATATGTTGACATTAAGTATATTATCCTGTGTTTAAATTTTTTATTTTTTTTTAAGTTGATGCTAAATAGGACACATTTCTTATTACGGGTCGGGTTTTTTTTTCTTTGTTTTTTTTTTTTTTTTTCATTAAAGCTACAGTCTTTTGTCTAAATCCTCTGAGGTTTAGCCCAACCCCGTGAGGTGCCTGCTGCCTCTGAGACAACTGCAGTGGTGTGAAGCGCGCTGTTGGCAGATTATGTTCGGACCTCCTGCCGCCAAGCCCCTCTGTAACCCCCGACTGTCCGGCAACGCACAGCGAGGTAGCGCTGAGGCACTCAAGCCGTCACTTGCAGGCAATTACAGTTAAAATTAAAGACAATCGGGACTTCAAAATGTTGATAATTCCGGCTGTACCTGAACTGTCTTGTCTGTTTATGGCAGTTAGAAGAAACGGATATCCTGGACCTTTTGCATTTGCATGGCAGGATTAGCTGAACCCAAAAAAGGTTCGATCAGTTGAGCCACAGTTACTGAACGCACATATGATAATCGTACGTGTGATTATCATATCGCATTTAGTGTTATTAGTCAGCTCTTTTTAACTTGGATCATTCAGTGCCTTGAGTTCAAGCAGCAAAACTGACCAACATGTTAAAATGATCTCGGGTGTTATTACATGCATTTTTTTGAAATTTTTTTTGAAATGGTTGTTTTAATGTTTTCATCAAAGAATGGAGAGTTTACCGTCTCAGTGAGAGTCCAGATATTTGTTACACATGTTAAATGATTTCCTCTGTTGTTGCTCTGAGGTGTTCGAGTTGAGATGGAGAGTAAATGTGCACAAGCAGCAGTGTGTGTGTGTGTGTGTGTGTTTTTGCGTGCGTGCTTGTAGAAGGTGTAAACTGTCTTAAATGAAAGTTGTTTTTTTTTAACATTTTATTTATTCACAAGGTTTGTTTTAGAGACATTTTTTGCTTTGACTTTTTTTTTTTTTCAAGTAAATGGGGGATTGGGTAAGTTCCAAATTTTTTCTACGGTATTGAATAGTATGAATTGTTGTCAGGTTTATGGAACATGCTAGTTTTTAGAGTCGGGTTCCATATGCTCTCAAACAAGCACTATTCCACGGTTTCTGTTTTTTTTTTTTTTGTTATTTTTCTTAAAATTAAAAATAAGTTTGTAAATCTCCTTTTTCATGTCAGCTGATCTTGTTTGGTTGGCTGGATCCACAGTTGTTTTTTTTAATCTTTGTTTAGTTGGTCGTGCTGTGCGATTCGATGCAGGAAAGGTCCGCCCAAGCAGTGCACCTTCGTTGTTCTCTGCAAAAACATTAGATTGGTCCAGGTGATGTGGGTCGAAAACATTTCTCTCTGATGCTAGAGTTTTCCTTCTTCTTCTCCCCACAGAGCCTCAATGTACTTTGTCTGTAAACATGATACAAAATAATGTGACACATGAATTGTTACGCCTCGGACGAACCGTACAATGCCGTAAGAAGTGCTGTGTGTGCGTTTTTTAGTTCATTGAACTGTTTCATCAGGACCTGTGCAACACACGACATCTTCAACAGTGACAGAAGGTTAATTCTTTTTTTTTTTTTTTTATTTACTGTAGATAATTGTCAACTGTTGCAAAGAAAAATAAAAATGTGTCCTTTGGTTTAAGATACAAGCGTCTTTTTTTCAACTGTTAATGAGCCCACTGGTATCCTGTGCTTTCTGTACAACAAAGGAATCAGCATTTGAGCAGACACTGCAGCATTTCATCCCGAACTTCCTCGGTTGAGCCTCCGGTGGGAGGCGTCTGCTGCAGCGACGGGACATTTACATGTGTACAAAAACAAGACAGCCTGACATGTGTTTGCTAGTAATCATAATTGCATAGAAAGCTCCCTTTGCAAAACCAAACGGACACTAGTGAGATCATTAGTTCCAGAATGAGCCAAAGTAAATCATTTTAAGCTTGGTGGAAGCTCTGTGTTTATTTGTTTGTTTTTGTTTTTTTTCTTACTGTCCTCTAGGTGGACACAGATGCACTCATCCTTCCAAATATGCGAAACACAAGTTGAACACAACAGACATACATCTGAGGAAAGCAGTTATTTCAAAAACTCCATAAATCGCATGACTGTATAATAGGATGTGTTACTGTGCGAGTACTTTATTTTAATCCACTTTTAATGGCGTTGATGCTTCATGTGGCTTCAGTTTGGTCTCAGAAGGATGGAAACGATCCATTTCTAACTAAATAAATAGGTTGTGTCCCTCCTTGGTTGTCTTTCAGCTTCGCAATCTCTGCTTTCGTTGGCTTGGTTTGGAGTCATGGTTTCAATGAGGAGCAGCAACACAAAGTGATTGAGAGGTACATTTGTAACAAGAAGTGGTATTAGCTACATTTCAGCTATATTTCCTGAGGTGGAAAAAAGAAACGCTTGTTTAAGAAGCAAAAACAGACGAAAATGAGAGGGATTAATAACAAATATATCAATTTCTTGTGGGCATTTGGTTTTTGAACAATATAAAAAAAATTTGCCCTCTTAGTTTCTCCATCCTACACCCTTATCTGCGCCTAACAGCTGGCTTACAGCTCTTTAGAAGTGGCGCAATAGCATGACAGACGGGGACAGTGATGCACTCCACAGGAGTCTGCCCTACAGGAAGGTGCTCAGTGTGTTGTCCACCGTGGCCAGATGCAGGTACTCGGGCTGGCTGTTCTCAGACTCCACCTCTGATCCCTGGTCGTCGTGGTCCTCCTTACTCTCACTTGTGCCCGACTTTGTCTTCCGCACAGAGCCCCGGGAGCGGCGCTCCAGACATTCCAGGGTCATGTGGGCGAGGTCCTGCTGCAGACGCTGGAAGTTCTCCCTTCAAAAAGGAGACAAAACCAGTGCAGCGACAGACGAGCGGGTTAGATCAAGTGCACTATGACCTGATCTTGCTAAATGTGCAGCAGAACCAACACAGCCTCTCGGATGTTCAGACATTTTCAAATATGTCATTTTTTTTCCTAGTCTGCCTTCTACACAAAAACAAATCGGGTGCTGGCTGTAGCTGCATATTATCAGGCTTCTTCTAATGTACTTCACAGTGATTAATCGGGCAGTTTTGTACCGTAAAGTTATTTTCTTAGGTGCCATCTACAGAAGTGACTCCCCGAGTTTGTCCGAAGTCTGCTTTCCTTGTCCCTCTGTTTTTCAGGGCTAACTTGTGGCGTCAGTCCGGGACGACGGACGGCCACTGGTGCTCGTTCTACACCTCCATTGTTTTAAACTGATTTTTAGTTGCACACTGATCTCAAAGTATCCTCTCCTTCTTCTTTTTTTCATAGTGATGCGAAAACAAAAGTCCTAGTCTACAGAGACGAATTGATAACCAAGTTCATGCAGTTAGGCTGATTGGAAACCACAAGTGCTTCTAGTTTTGCTTTAGTAAGTTTCGACTCTTTGGCCTGTGCGTCTGCTTACGTTGTGGGTGGAGTTGGAAGGTCGTAGTCTTCCCCACTTTCTCCTGTCAACCAGTAAGTTGTCTCTGTGCCTTTACCCTGAGGAAACACACAAATACGTACATATTTATGATGTGATCATTGGCTCGGCTGTGAAGTCTGCAGACTTAAACACTGTTATCAGGGTTTTTTGTTTTTTTTTAATTAGTTTCGATTCTGTAAATTCTGTTTGGACAGTCTATACCTTCAGATATGTTTCTCCTCTGATCTCATACTCAAACTTGCAGTATGTCCTCTGCAGGATATTTATAGTCGGCTCACTGACGTGGATCCGCAAGGCTGGAGGATATAAACACAACAGTGATCGGCTGGGGTAAATTACTTAATCAGGTTTACAGATAGCCTCTTTAATTACCCCAGAGCAATTTGTAGTAAGATGCTCATATGAAATGACAAGAACTGAGGAGCCGGCTACAGGAAATGTCAGTGGAAATGAGTTTTTCTTATGAGCCGTCTCTGAATGCTCGTGTGTATTCACGTGTGTACTCACGGTGTCCTGTAGATTCCATACGAGATGCTGTGTTTACTGTGTCTCCAAATAAACAATATCTGGGCATCTTTATCCCCACAACACCTGCTGCACAGGGACCTGGACAGACACACACAAAATATTCAGTCACTTTCCATCACTGCATACAACCGTTTACAAGTGAATAAAGAATGACTGGAAAGGTTAAAGAGAGGTTTATAAACTCCTGCACATAGAGGTTGCGACCTCCTGCTGAATGTAGAGCTACAGACAGACAAGTCTCTACCTGAGTGCACGCCGATGCGTATCCATACAGGTATACCAGGCAGATGCCGGAGCTGGAAGGTGCCCATGAAGGCCAGGATGTCCAGCGCCATGCGGCAGATATCCACCGCGTGTCTGTTTCCATTTCTCCTTGGCAGGCCGGAGGCAACCATGTAGGCATCACCTATCGTCTCCACCTGAAGATGAATCAAAGAAAGTATAGTGTTTGTGGCACGTGCTGTTTTTTTTTTTTTTTAAAAAGGCACTTCATCCATTTGATTGTGTCATATTTCAGCCCTGCCAATACCTTGTATACATCATGATGGTCGACAATGCTGTCGAAGCCTTTGTAAATGTCATTAAGCATGTCCACAACTTCCATCGGTGTGCTGTACTGGCACAGAGTGGTGAAGCCCACTATATCACTGAAATATATCGTCACTTCATCGTACAGCTCTGGCTCCACCACACCGGTCTCCTTGAGGCTCTTTACAACTGGCCTTCATACAGAAAGACATTTACAAAGACAGGTGAAAAAAGGATGAAGCCATAGCTTTCCGAAGGTTTTGTTTAGGTGTAGCCCAGATATTCTATCAGTGTCGCTTTTTACCATTTATCTAATACTTTTAACCGGTTTCTTCACTTGTGTATTTCCCGCTTAAAGGGATAGTTCGCCTCTTTTGACACGAAGCTGTATGACATCCCATATTAGCAATATCATTTATGAACATTGACTTACCCCCTGCTGCGTCCTGTGAGCAGAGTCCCAGCCTCGTTTTGGCGTTGACAAAGGTAGTCCGACTAGTTGGCTGGGGTCCCGAAAATAAAGCGTTTTGCTTCTCAAAACAATATGCGTTCAAAAGAGTAATACATTTGCATCACAAAATCGTTAGCCAGAAAAAGTCAGACCTCACAATCGCTTGGCGCTATTTTCGCCTCCCTTCATATCAATGCGTTTAGCCACCTAGCGATAGCCGCACCTGTTACGGTGTTTGCTGCTCGGAAGCACGGGACTGCTCGGTCTGCACTTCGGTCTGCACAGTTTACATAGCCCGTAGTGATACGAAGGGAAAGAAAATAACGTCAAGCGATTGTGAGGCTTTATTTTCATGACCCCAGCCAACTAGCCGGACTACTTTCGTCAACGCCAAAACGAGGCTGGAACTCCCTCACAGGAGCAGCAGGGGTTAAGTCAATGTTCATAAATGATATTGCTAATATGGGATGTCATACAGCTTCATGTCAAAAGAGGCGAACTATCCCTGTAAAGCTACTTTAACCACGTATTAATGTTTCTATTGGGGCTCTCTAACCTAAGCTTGTCCTTTGTTTTTTTTCTTAAGCCCCCCATCACTTTAAAAAAAAAGCCCACTTTCTTATGATTGGCTAACTTAGAGAAGCCTTTTGGGGCAGCAGCCAGTCCTTACAAGAAAACTGAACTGTATTTTCTGATCATTGACATGTTTATCCACTACCAACCCTTTCTTTTTAGCTACCTGTTTTTTAGGCTCATGTTTGCATCATCATCAATTCAACAGAAGCACCCCAGAGGTGCCGTGCCTCTCTGGTAGTTTGGGAGTCACAGTGCCTGGTTTTCCCATGATGCTTCTATATGCTTCCGTGTGTTCATCTTCATTTACTGGGGGTGCTATCTCTGTCGTCAGTGTCTAAAAGTTGAGGAGTGCTCCTTTAAATGTAAACACACCCAGGAAGCAGCATGGAGTTGAGGCAGTCGGCCCGATCCCTCTCTGCTTTGTACAGGGCTGTTCTCTCCTCCACCAGGTGCTCCAGGTTTCTGGAGTACATCTGCAGCCTTCGGATCATGTTGTCCATGTAGCTTTCATTGTCCTGGTTATGAATTTTACTGTGGCGGAAAGTGGAAAGGAAAACATGTTCCCATTAAAATCAACTAGTAATACACTGTGAGATCCATTTCTTTTCAGAGCTTCTGTCACATTTCTAACAGCCACACGTGCACGCACAGTGAGCAGTTACCTGATGATTTTCCCCAGGCAGCTTTCTACCTTCTTATAGTCAGGCCTTTTTTCTGGGTCCTCATCCCAGCAGCTTTTTATCAGCGCGTACACCTGAAGGACAGAGGACCCCGCGCTTTAGATACATATCCGTCCCAATGTGGAAGCAAAGAGCAATTAAGATGGTACAGAAATTACCATCACCTCTAATTCTTTCTCTGAAGCTCTCTCAAAGTCAAGATCGGGTCTGAAATAAGATGAGATCACCCTGGACAGCTTTTCTGTTAGGAAACACAGACAATCGTTCACCACAATGAAACTGATTGAATATCATGTGTGTCCCTTAGTTAAACAAGGCCCTGGATCAACCAGGCCCTTCAGAAGCTGGTTTCCAAGTGACTGTAATTGTTGCATATTGTACGTGAGCTCCCGAAAATGGCCAGTAGCTGGCTGTTTGACACCTGATCGGTCGGAGCAGGACTCTGTGTAGAAGGTGCTCTTTCTGAGAACAATCTCCTGGCAGATGATAGCAAAGCTGTACACATCTCCTTTCTGGGAGGTGCCCTGCTTCCTCCTTAGGTGCTCCGGAGCTGTCCACAAATCTGAGAGTATAAAGTATGGAGAGAAATTAAAGTAGGTGAAGACGTGAATAGGGAGTGAGCGATTAGTAGCTGACATCCGGTGGCTGGGGCTTTACCATTGCCGTGGCTGAGAAAGGCATTGCAGCCAAAGCCTGTGATTTTCACCACCATGCGGTTGTCTACCACACAGTTGGTGGACTTGAGGCGACCGTGTACCTGGATGTCACTGGCATGGAGATAGGACATGCCCTGCACAGAGGAGGCATGAAGGAGAGTGAAGCGGCGTCAGACTGAAGCTGAGAGGCATTGAGGATGCTTTCAGTGAATCAGCAAACCTACATGTCACCTTTTTAAACAAGTATTATTCATGTCATCTTCTGCTGGCGGGGAACTTATAACAACCTCCCTATCGTTAATATGGAGGTCATATCACCCGCGGTTTGTGTTGTGACTACAGGTGGAGCTTTAGTAGGAAATCCTCATGTTGATCATGTTTTTTCCAGGCTCATTTTAAACACCAACATGGTTGTTTTGTGTAACACAGCTTTAGGTGTGCTTTTTTTTTTATCCAGACTCCTATTTTTTTGTTATTTAAAGTTCACCTCTTGAGAGTGCAACAGGTGAGATGATCCCATCAGAGGTTAGACCAAGGAGCACGTTCGCTATTACTTTGCATCCGATGCGTTCTCTGTGTCGGTATTTAAAAACGACGAGGAAATACGTCATTTATTGTATTATAAAATCAGGTTTAAATCGGTCGTTAATATCATCGGGGCTCTCAAGTTTTGAATGGAGGCAAGAGTGACATCAAAGTCAGGATTGTTTATGCAACCATGAAAAAAAGATTTAACAAAGTAACAACTAGATGACACAACAATCAATATCAGAACAGTTTTTTTCCACACACCCACGTACACATGATTCATTACAGAGGAACATGAATTCCGGGACACTGCTATCGATTGTGCGTCAGACTTGAGTAAGTCTGGCATTTTTCCGCTTTATCACTGATAGATATGATTGGAATTCATCTCCAGCGAAGGGCTTAACGTGATACCATGAACTGCATACAGTACCTCCTGTGAGGTGCACAATGGTGTTGATAATCAGCCGAGCCGGGTCTCACCTTGGCAATGTCATACATGACAGAGATCTTGAACTCCCAGTCCATGAAGGTCCCCTCTGGGTACGACACCTTGTCATTCAGCACATACTTGAAAAAGATGGGGATAGAGGGTATTTATGTGCATGTTGGCACCTCAAGCAGTAAAAAAAATGTGCTTTCATCGAGACCTGAAGGTGGACTTTACATACCTTGAGCGACCCCCGCTCTCCGTACTCAAACACAGAGAACACACCCTTGTCAAACTTCACCGTGCCATAAAACTTTGTGAGACTGTAATAGTCGATGCGCAGAAGCTGCGGGGGAAAGGCGACAATACATTGCATGTTGGTAAGCTTGGACAAATATTAACAAGGAGGCAATAAAAATCTAAGACCACAAAGCATGTCGAGACAGGAAATCAATAAAAAAGCAACACAGTCACACAAACCGCCGGCTGCGTGTGCATCTTACCGCATTCAGGTCTATGCTCTGTTCTTTGTTGAAGTTCCCATCTGAGTGCTTCAGCTCCTTCAGAATCACAATCTGAAAAATAAAGCAGGAAATGACATCTGCATGTGGTGCTCAGGGGAAAGGACTGTGCATTTGAAAATGACTGCAGGCTGCAGGGTCTGGCTACCTTCTTATCGTACAGTGCACGGCGGATCTTCGGTTTTTTCTTCCTCTCATCTTCTATCTGATAAAAGCAGTTGAAGGTCAGTGCAAGAGCACATCAGAAATAAAATTGATGATCAAGAATATATGACGTACTCGAGCAGTGAGAAGAGGGAAAAAAAGGATGAGAAAATGCATTCTCTGTGATCAGAGATTTCCAATCAACGACCAGGTTTACTGTTTGAATGATGCAACAACTGGAAGGCACTGGGTTTTTTAGTTAAACCGACTGAGAGGTCTGCGGCTCATTTACCTTGAGGTAGACGACATTGTGTTCGTTGTACTCCAGCAGAGTGATGAGATCAGAGTTAATGTTGGTCCAGCGCTTCCTGAGGAGCCGACCTTTCCTGTTCTGTCTACACATGAAAAAAAATACCATCACATTATACCATACCAAAAACTGAGCCACAAGGGACCCCCACTGGTATAAAAGACAAAAAAGTACATAAACATTTTTCACTAAGCAACAAAACCATTTTAATTACTGTTGGAAAACCAAAAATCTCATAAACCAATATTTCATTTGCATTAGAACATGTAAAAAAAACATATCAAAGGTTAAAAGTGAGGCATTTTCAACCTATTTCAACCCAACTGTTCAACTGCTCATCTTGAGATTGATGTCAGGAACATAGCTCAAAAAAGTTTGGACAGGTCCATGTTTACCTCAGTGAAACGTTCCCTCTTCTTTTGACAAGTTTGTAAAACATCTGGGAACTGAGGAGACCAATTTGCTGGACCTTTAGGAGAGAAATGTTGTCCCATACTTGTCTGATATAGTATTCCAGCTGCTCAACAGTCAAAGGTCTTTTTTTTTTCTTCATAATTTGTGCCTCATGATGCATCGAATGTTTCAAATCTAAGAAAAGTCTGGACTTACAGGGAGACAGGTCCAGCACCCGGACTCTTCGAACACGAAACGATGCTGTTGCAATAGACGCAATATGTGGTTTGGTATTGTCTTGCTGAAATACCCAAGGCTTTCCCTGAAATAGATGTCATCTATGCTGCTCTAAAAGCTGTGTATACCTTTCAGCATTAATAGTGCCTTTCCAGATGTGCAGGTTTCCAGTTCCAAAGGCATTAATGCATCCCCATACCATCAGAGATGCAGGCCTTTGAACAGAGCACGGAGAACTAGCCGGATGGTCCTTCTCCTCTTTAGTCCAAAGGACGCAGCATCCATGATTCTCCGTCTGTTTCAAATAAGCTTTGATGGTGATGTTTCTGGATCATGTTCACGTATGACTTTATCCCACATGATAGTGTGGTGGAATGTGTTCACAGTGAGTTCTAGAAGGGTTTGTGAGCCACTTACCGCTTTCCTTTGTACAACATACTTAAGCAGCCTTTTGCTGCCCCTTGTTTGAGACATGCAGCGGCCATCAAACTCAAGATGAGCGAATGTTTTTCATGAAATAGTCAAATGTCTCATCTTTCGCATTTGATATGTTTTCTATGTTCTGCTGTGTATGAAATGACTGTTTATGAGATTTGCACATTGTGTTTTTATTTAGTGTCCAAACTTTTTTTCATACAATTATCAATATTCATGTGACGGTTGCTCAGACCAGGTCGGAAATATGTTTCTTACCATATTTTATGACATCAGAATCAAATATTGCCAATTGAAAGAATACTGGCAGTGCTGACCTGTAACTTGTATCAGCTGATTGAATGGGTTTAAAGTATGTGTTGATGTGAACAAACTGTAACTAAATTATTAGCTATTTTTTGCTTACTTTCATTACGACAAAACTCTGGCTTGGTCCCCTTTAGCATTCACTTAAAGACACATATTTACTAAGGCATACCTGTAGAAGATAAAGGCAATGATGGCCACTACAACCACTGTGACGGCCAACACAGCGACACTGATGTTCCCAAAATCGAGGCCTATAGTAGGAAAAATGTACATAGTTAATGCATTAGGCAGATAATAAGAAATGGGCATTTGTTTAAAGAATGTGAGGTCATCTGTAGGATAAAGGAAACTTTATTTTCTCAGTGTTAAAGCCACTATGAAAAATGCACGAGACAAAGCTTCTGAGAGTTGGTGCAGAGTCAATTCTCCAAATAAGAAACAATCAGAGGACTTAGATCACCACTGCAGTGTCTGACAGGCACACTTGTATTCCAATCCTCGGCTTATTGTCTGCTTTATATCCACAAACACTACACTACTTTTTGGGTTATGACAGAGATTACAGGATACGTTTGCTGTAACCTTTGTTTGTAGAGACCAGAATGAAGAATCCTTTTTCAATGTACCTCGGGTGCGAGTGCTGAGAAACGTTCTGTGCAAAAATGTCCTTTCGAGTTATAATTCAGACTGCTGCTTATAGTCTTTTGCCCAGTGCCAATTAGCAGTCATCTAGCTCTTCAACAAGGCCTTGATCCTGAATAGAAGAGGGGCACCCCCTGTCTCTGCGAAACAGAGGGATAGGGCCAAGAGCAGCTTTGATTAAAAAAAATTGCTTTCTTATCACTCCAGAATAACATGATATTATATCTTATTGGCAGCAATTTGTAGCTGATGTTCATTCACCACTGATCTTAAACAGGTTTGCTGTGTGTCTGTCTGTGTGCATCAGTGTGAGAATAATTGGAGCTTGTGATGCAGTCACTGTGTGTGTGTGTTTTACTTGTACCGCTGTCAGGTTTGGCTTCAGGAAGTGTTTTTCCCCAGATGAAGGAAGGAAACAGGTCCTCCACTTTAGTTTCATTGTGTTCTGTGTCGAAGGTGAATAAAACCTCGTACTGAGGATAAAATCATGTTATTATTTCAACTGTGGCATAGAAAACCATCATGCAGTGATTCAACAGAGGAGGATTTTACTTTTAAAGATATTTGTGCAATATTGACTGCGTCCTGCAATCATTTACTTTGCTGATAAAAATCAACGTAGCAAAAGTGGTTCCAGTCTATAAAAACGATGATACGCTCAGCGGGTCAAAACATAGACCCGTGTCTTTGCTACCTCAGTTTTCAGAAGTACTTGAAAAAATATATCGAAGTACATCTGATAACTTTGTTGAGAAATTGTCACGCCCATGGACTCATTTTTTAGTTTTCATGTTTTAGGTTATGCTTTTGTTGTCAGTCCATGTTTAGTTTTGCCTTAGTTTCCCTTCACTCTGTTCCTTAGGTTCATTCACTTCACCTGTGTTTTTTCCTCAGCTGCACTCACTCCCCAATCACTCCCAGCCCTCTATTTAGTTTCCTGCCTCCCCTGTCGTTTTTGTCGGATTGTTGTTTGTTGCCACCCATGTTCCACGAGTCCCAAGAAGTCTAAGTATTTATTCCATATAATATCAAGCTAAGTCTTTTTTTTTTTTTTTTCATAGTCAAGTTTTTGTTTTGTCCCAGTTAAGTTTTGGAATCTGGCTGAGCCGCGCTTTGTTTTGACCTTTTTGTCTTGAATTAATAAATCTTCCTTATTTGTGAAAGTCCGCACCCGTGTCCACCTCCCTCCTCACACATCCTGACAGAAATATGAATTACTTTTTGACCATTCTGTTAGAATAATGTATGAAGCCTGTGATGATGATTTATTACAGATACATTATAGATCCTTAAAAGTTTAAGATCTGGTCAAATAATGGAAGTTGTGTTTTGTGTTGTGAATAATTACCTTTCTGTTTGTATCCAATTCATTTAAATTTAGAGAAGGGAATTACAATTGAACACTGTTTGTGTGTGTGCATGTGTTTGATAAGTGGAAAGTAAGAGCTAATGTGAAATACAGATCTTTTCGAATGGTCTCAATAAGGAGATCTAATGCGGGGGCTCACCGTTTACTTAAAAAAAACAAGAAACAAAGAAATACAACAAAAATTGAAGGAATTTAATATGTATAAATAGTTATGTGGTAGAATGTCATTTTATCATGTGTATTTTTGGTCTAACTAAGTGATTGCTGTTTGTAAAGATGCAAATTAAAATCAATTCATTCACTAATATTACAGAAAAAAATCCAACAATATGATCGCTGATAAATGACAAAGGAATAAGAATATAAGAACAAAGTACCTTGTTGTCAGTAGAGGTATAAATGACGGTGAGATTCACATCTCGGTCTCCATGAGCATCCAGTTTGTAATACCCTCCAAGTCCTAAGCAGATCATAAAAGCATCTTTACAAACCTTTGTTCCCTGCAACATCTGCTCTGCTAATTCTCATTTAACTGTTGTAGCTGCTGTTACATCATTCCTGTGCTGTGTTGATAGGATTTGATTATGAGATGCTAGTTTCATCATTGGTTGCGGGGGGAAAAAAAGTCTAAAAGAGCCTGATTGTCAGAAAAGACATCAGGAATGAACAGCTTCTACAGAGCACCTCTCAATCACAGTTACACACAGGCTGCTGCACTCTGCAGGCGATGACACAGATTTTATTTTCAGGATGCTAGTGAGAAACACAATTAAGTGACAACAGATGACTGCTTCCATCTGTCCAACGTCAGAGTAGCTGCCGTTTGCTCTCAGAGCTGCTTTCAGGGCAGTTTGTGTCAGACAATCAGGATGTTGGGGAGGAATTTGAAAACTTTGACATCATCAGCCTCATCAGAGCATTTCATGAATCCATTCCAGTGATGTTTTGTTTTTTTCCAACTCCGTTCAAACTGATCCATTTATCACCATGTGGACAGGCTAATGCTAACATATTGATGCTTTAGCAGGTGCATTGTCGTCACAGTTCTCTAACATCTTCCTCCATCCTTACCATTAAAGGAGGTGTTCCTGAAGTAATTCACATTGACATACTCCATCTCTTGGATCTCCGATTGATTTTTTCTTGCGATTTCTCTCATCACCTGGCCTAATTTCAGCACTGAGTCATGGTATGCAGCCATGTAGTCGTTCATCTGCAGAGAAGGAACTGTCTCAGTTTGACATGATGCAAGTGCTTTCTGCTTTTCTGCATATCGCAGGGCAGAGGATGCTGGGTATGAGGCTCTGTTTGTGAGAGACAATATGTTCACCTGTGCACTGCTTATGTCCACCGGACATGTGACGAAACATTTGTCCATGTATTTGTAACTTTGAAGAGTACTTCACCTGTGGCAAAACTACACTGTTCGTTCTACAATGTGCTAATGAAATCATAGTGACTTTTTTGGGATAAATTAATGTATAAATTTCTAAATTTACCTCGTGCATTTTATTTTCCCCCGTGTGGATTTATTTGTGTTTCTTTTATAAATGTATGCATGCGGTTTTGCTTCATTGTGCACATTATGGATGAAATTGCAAATTGTTTGACAAAATATGGAATACAAGTGTGTAAATAAAGGTATCAACTATGACTATGGTTGAAAACTAAAGTGAAAATATTAATGAATGAATACACATTTCATATATTCATTGTTCATCTTTGATGCCGTTTTTGTGTTATTGATGAGCATATTAATGCATTCATTGAGCCTTTCATGCAAGTTTGTATTCATCTTATATTTTGTCAGTCTCGGTCCTGCATGCAAAACGCAACAAGACAACTTTTAGAACAACACTATCAGACGTCAAGGTCACACGACACAACAGAATGGCAATCATTAACAACCGATCCAAGAAGAATACAAAAGGGTCGACTACAGCGACACGTTAGCAATCTACATCTGCAGTGTAGCTCTGCCTCAGCTGAAGCACTCTTTAAAGTTACATAAATATGGACTTCGGTTCAGTGGACATAAACAGTGTGCATGTGAACATTTTGTAGGCACAAATGGAACCTCGTTTCTGGGAGGAGATGTTTGAACACTATTGCAGAAACATCAAAAACAGTAACCTGAAAGCAGGCCAAATAAAACTAATGCTATCTGGATGACTAAATACCACTGTTATGTTTTTGTAATGTGACGCTTTAACAAAACAAGCTACTCTCACAGAGCATATAGCACATAGCAGTATAGTATATAGCAGATGCTTGCTGTCTCGAATTTTGCAATTCTTGGTATTTACTAACATATAAAGCAGTTGTTCAACACTAATAACTCCACAAAGTGAGTCACCAAAAAAAGCTAAAACTGTAAAATAACGTTTTTTCCCTTTTTCGTTACAGAGTTGAAAGAAAGGGAAACAGTACTTTTTACATCTCACGCTCTCACCGTGTTGTTGTCTGAATGGTTGATTCTGTAGTTTCTGGTGTTGGGCATGGTCAGCACCAACACGTTCTCCATCTCTGGCATTGAAGACGTGTAGGTGTAGTATATATCACTGTGGCAACAGAGGTGTAATTCAGTAAGTGATGCATCCTACTGAGAAATATGTCCTGCTCGTGATAACACACTCTCTGATAAAACTTTAACTGTCACTAGCGACTCTGTTTCCATAAAGGTGTGGAAGCTGGGCGGCATGTAAATTAAAACAGAATGAAATATTTTCTTTTATTGTGCAAAATAATATGCGGAGCGGGAATTTGATAGCAAAAATAAATTCCTCTTAAAAAGTTGGGAAAATGGACATCTTTGCCGCTGTGTTGCATCGCCTCTTAAAAGGCGGCCGTGGCTCAGTGGTTAGAGTCAGTCGTCCAATAACTGGAAGGTTGGCAGGTTCGATTCCCACTCTCGCCACTCAAAATGATTGGTGGAACTGACAGCTGGAGGGGTGTCAGTCCACCTCCTTGTCACGGCCAAGGCACTGTACCCCCATGCTCCCTGGGCGCTGTGAATGGCTGCCCACCGCTTCAGGTTGGCGTGTGTGACCCTATGCATGTGTGTGTCAACAGGTGCCAACCTGGATGGGTTAAAAGCGGAGGACAAATTTTGTGTGTATGCATGACAATAAAATCTGATCTTAATCTTAATCTTAAAAACGTTCTGTAAAGAATTAAGTATTTGATTAATAAGGATTTTCAGTTACTTCAGTTTTGAAAGTGAAGTGTTTACCCTTGTTTGATTGATATGGCCTATTTGGTTGTGCTTTCAATGGGTGGCAGGTTTAAACCGCAGGTCGGACAGTTTAAAATCTCTTCGTATGGAGAGGCTGATGTAACACATGTTAAATGTGATTTGCGAACTGTTTTTCAGATAAGCAAGAACGGGGAAGCTTGAATTTCAGGGAATGCGACATCATTCTGCCCTTGCAAAAACAATCCGGGGAAAAAAACGGTAAAATACATTCTTTAACAGTGACGCTCAGGGTTTATGGAGCCGCTATGTAATGGAGGAATTAATCAATGAGCGTTCAATATGGTACTCTATGTGCGGTGGGGTTTTTAACAACCTGGGCTGATTCATTTCATGACTCACAATGAGACTGGGCCTAAAAAAGCAGGATCAGCACCAACTGTCAGTGGCTGAATTGCAGAGGAATTTAAGAATTGGCTATCAACTTTTTTTTTCCAGTTTGGTGTGTGGTAGTCTGAGCTCAAGGGCTATTTACTGTATGCCATGTTATACAGTGATAATGTAGGGTTATTGAGTACTACCGACCTCAAAGACTCTACTTGCTCTGAGTAGAGGTGTGAATTCATGCCTGAAAACAGTGCAGCGTGGCCATTTTTCTGCGCTATTTTAACCAAAGCACGTCACAGACATTTAATTGACACTTTCAGAAATTTATGTCAGCACGTGATATATAACTAGTCTCTTTTAATGGACATATTGGCAAGTACTATATTAACTTTTTGTTTTTGTTTTACTTATCCAGTTTTTTGCTGTTCCTATTGTCCCCGATTCCAAGGTTTGTTTTTGTATTATTATAAAAAATAAAATAATAAGGTTTATATGACTTACAAATGATTTCATTCTGTTTTTATTTACATTTTCGAAGCGTCCAATCTTTCTGGGAAACAAGGTTCTACATATAAATTTAGTAAAGTAAGGCTCTGGGATAACCACCTGTGAGAGTAGAAAAACAGCAAGTGAAGAAAACAAATTAAATTTAGAGATGAGGAAGGGAATTAAATTAACACAGCACTGACTTGTAAAGATCAATGAGGACGATGACAATATCACTATTGTCTGCTGCGTCAGTGGTATTTTTCAATTTCACCAAATCCATCGGTGAGCCACACATGATGAACACTGCAGACAGAGAGAATTGCATGTAACAGCACAGTCCAATAATGGGTGACTTTTTAGCCTAAGGTGCCACGTAGGGATTCAAACCCTGATTTCCATTTAAATTCTTAGTTCAACCTTGAAACCAATGTTAATACCAAAGCCAGAGCATGCTCTTCATTGCCTGAATCAACATGAAACAAAAGGGGTGGCAGGTGCCAACAGTTGCAGGGAAATGGTTTGTTGAATTATTGTCAAACTTTGAAGGTTAAACATTCTCATCACTGACCTCTAAGATTAAAGATCAGACTCATTTTAAAAGCATATATGCGCCCACAAAAACAGACTATGGCAGTTTCAGGCCTGAATGACTATTGGCCAGTGGCTCTCACTCCGATAGTTATGAAGTGCTTTGAGTGGCTGGTGATGGCACACATCCAGGACAATCCTGACTTCACGGCAGACCCTCACCAGTACGCTTACAGGGGTAACCGCTCCACTGCTGACGCAATCTCCTGTGTTGTTCACCAGGCTCTCACTCACCTGGAGAACAGGGATTCATTTGTCAGGCTGCTTATTTTTCTATTTAATTTTTCCTCAGCATTCAACACAGTGATCCCATAGACTCTCATCAACAAACTGCTCACACTGGGTGTGAGCCCTTTCATCTGCAACTGGGTGCTTGACTTTCTGACCAACAGGCCCACAGGTTAGCGTTTTAAGCCCCCTTCTGTTCTCACTGCTGACATATGACTGCTCTGCCACACACCCGAGCTGTCATATTGTTAGGTTTGTGGACAACACAGCTGTGGTGGGTAATCTCCCAAAACGATGAGTCTGAGTACAAACAAGAGGTGAAACATCTGGAGAGCCTGTGTGGGAACAACAACCTCTGCATTAACGTACAGAAAACAAAGGAGATAATTGTGGACTAAAGGACAATCAGAACCACCCAACTCCGCCCCATCTCCACGGGTGGAGTGGCTGTCGAGGTGGTCTCCAGCTACATTATCTGGGACGTCACTGACCGCCTACCCTGAAGCAAGAACACTTCCGGTCTGTTGAACAAGGCCCACCTCTTCCGTCTTCGAAGGCTGAAGAAAGCAGGACTGAACAGAGCAGTCCTGACAGCCTTCTACCTGAAGAGAGCAGGACAGAACAGATGTGCGGAGGAAAGTGTCCTCTCCTCCTGGATCACTGTGTGGCATGGCAACTGCTCAGCTGAAGACAGAAAGCCCCTGCAGAGGGTGGTGAAGTCTGCACAGAAGCAGCAGCCTGCCAACATTGTGTGACACCTACAACAGTTATTTTGTTACAATTGGCAGCTATGAATCTGAGCTAGTGGCCATGACTTGTGGAGTCCCCCAGGGGTCAATTCTTGGACCTCTTCTGTTTAACTTGTATATGTTCCCTTTGGGTCAGATATTGCAGAACTTTAACATCAATTATCACAGTTATGCAGACGATACACAACTTTATGTGTCTCCGTCACCAGACAACTGCAGCCCAGCAGACGTACTGTGTCAGTGTCTGGAGGAAGTAAACACCTGGATGAGAGAATTTTCTACAATTAAATGAAGATAAAACTGAGATCATTCTGTTTGGTAGCAAAGACAAAAGGGTCAGCGTTGGTAAATATCTTGAGACTCTGAACCTTACAATCACTGACCAAGTTCGTAACCTCGGAGTGTTGATAGACTTATTCTGTAGTACAATATCTCGTGCAATAAGCCGCACTATCTTTATGTGCAATATCACTCAACCGTGCAATAATACCTGTAATCACAACTTAACTAATTATCTATTATCCTTTTTGTTTTTTAATATTTTTCCTACATTCAACAACATACCCTTGCTCGTCATGTTTTGCTTTGAGTTGAGGGTGTCCACCAACTCTTTGTGACTGCGCAGCATCGTCCGAGAGACATTTTTGGCAAACCTGCCGTCTGCTTCCAGTGCATTTATATACCTGGGAAAGGAAACCCAGATTCTCATTGAACTAAAAAAATTCCTCATTGAACTAAAAAATAAGTTTCACTTGTAGCATTACTTGAAACAAACTACTTCATTAATTTGTCTATCTGTCTGTTAGCAGGATTACTCAAAAATTGTGGGTAGACTTGCATGATTTTTTCACTGACCAAAAGCAATCTTCTGTCTTGCTTAGTTTTTTGTAAACGTAGGCTGAGCCCCACTCTGGTTTGATGTTGTTTTTGTCGAACCAGAAGTTGATGAAAAAGTCAGAGATCTTGCGTGCCGGTGGCAGAAGCCGCTGCAAGTTGAGTGTGTAGTCACAGGAGGGACCAAAGCTTCCCGCTGAAATGATGGGTGTACTGAGGTTAAAGCCTCTTTCTCCACTGACGGGAGAGAATGAAAAAAACATTTAACGGCATGAGTGAGAGGCAGAGACAGGCAGTGTAACAAAATCATTTTTAAAAACCTGTTTGGAAATGTGAGCAGTGTTTTCCCAACTTATCTGCACAAATGCGGATAGGGTCTTGGAAGAGCCATAACTTACTCAACTATTGGGAAAGTAGCATATGTGCAGGTTGGTCCGAGCACTGCACATCCCAGTGTGTCTGAAAACTACAAAAGACAACAGCCGACTGTGAGTGTGTGCGCACCTAAGGTAGGAGGAATGCAGTAAGGGTGCATTTAGGGACTGTCTTAAAGGGGAAGTTCGTTTTTTTTTTTTAAACCTGGACCTTATTTCTGGCATAAAATACTTTCATCTACTCATCGATAACAGTTTGGTGAAAGTCGGCCTCCTTCGGACGCTATTTAGATCACTCGAGATCTGCGTATATCCATATAACGGGAGAGAACAGGGCAGAGACAATACAGCCTCTAAATAAGGCATTATCTGTCTTTATTTCACCGATACTTTAAGCCGAATGAATGAATGAATGCGTACTATTGCACTGTTAGTTCAGAGATGCCGTGTTGTTGTTATTGGGGGCTATCTGGGCTTTATGGGGGCTTTCTACACATGTATCTTCTGGGATGACGTCATCAACACGCGCCACCGCCGCAGCATCTTTAAACAGAATTTGCAACTGCTGCTGGTAACATTGTTCGTTATTGTGTATTTCCAAATTGCCCTGTTGCACAAAACTAGCAGTAACAAACTCTGTGTAAAGATAGCCGACCATCACAGAGCACGGAGTGAATGAGCTGTGCTGCAGGGGCGCGCGGCGATTACGTCATCCCAGTAGATGCAAGTGTAGAAAGCCCCCGATAGCCCCCAATAACAACAACACGGAAGCTCTGAACTAACAGTGCAATAGTACGCGTTCATTCATTCATTTGTCTTAAGGTATTGGTGAAATAAAGACAGATAATGCCTTATTTAGAGGCTGTATTGTCTATGCCCTGTTCTCTCCCGTTATACGGATATACGCGGATCTCGAGTGATCTAAAAAATGTCCGAAGGACGCCAACTTTCACCAAAATGTTATCGGTGAGTAGATGAACGTATTTTATTCCAGAAATAAGGTCCGGGTTTAAAAAAAAACTAACTTCCCCTATAAGGCTTAACATTTCTTGCGATCCCATAAGCCTTGCTTTGCATCACACCCCTCAGCTTACAAGCACTGGGTGGTGCCTCTGGTGGGCTTCTGTAAGTAGTATAATTGTACAAAAGTGGACTTTTAGGTAGCTAGGTCTTACAGAGACTAGATTAACATAAGTGCTGTTTGAAATACCATTTAAAAACAAACTTTTTAAAATGTGAATCATGAGAAGCTTTCCAAGTTAAGTCCCAGAATAAGAACCTAGTGCTGAAAATGAGCATATTTAGGCTTTAAGGCACAAACCAGCTATGCAGGAAAGTGAATATTTAGAGTACATGTTGGTAAAAAGCAAACATGAAACTGGAGCTCCTTACCATTAGCTTCTTTAGCTTCTCCACTCCCTCACATGGACTACTCAGGCACCCTCTTTGGCGATAAACAGTCGTGTTAAACCCTTCAAAGTTGACTGTGAGATTAAACTCCATACCTTTATGGTGGTGACATGTGGAAAGAATCAGCATATTCAGGTATTAGCTTTAATTTTCTTTCTATATTAAAGCCCAGTGTCCACGTGGCTGTTTTGTTTGAAAATAAACATTTGAAGATGCAAAAGTGTGAGGAATATACAGGCTGTGGGGTACTTCCTGTGAGTACTGCTACTATATAAGACTATTGATAACATTGCTGGATTTATGGACGTTTATGTTCTAACTTGAAAAACCACAGGGCTTATTGGTTGGTCATTTAGTTGCCAACAGAAATAAAGCTGACCAGATGCAAAAAAAAAATAATAATAATTTGTTTTCCACCATGGAGTAGATATAGAAGACTGATAAAGTGACCCAACAGAGCAGTGGTCAGGATAAGCTTAGATAAAACACTTACAGTATCTGGTTCATTATACAATGACCTTTATCCAGTTTTTCCAGATCAGATAATATCTGTTTTCCTGAAAAGATAACAGTTCCTGTTTCGTATGGTTTACTACGAAAGACATACAGGGACAAACATAAAGCCTTGTGAGCGAGAATTATCAAAGACTTGGCTTTGAAAATGTAGCGCACTCACCCAAAATCAAAGCAATAAGGTTTATATATAATGTACATATTTCTGGGTACAGATTTTTGTTTTTGTTGTTTTTCCCTTTTTAATTACCTTCTGCAGCATTGATGGCTGAATCTTTCTCTACAGCCTCCAGTATTTCTCCTTCCACATACTTGAGGCTCCAGGGAGACTCCTCATCCTCCAGTAGGATCACGTTGATTGTTATGCCATCCACACACTGTCCTTTGCCTTGACAGGGGGCGGCAAGAATCCAAAAGGTGCATAAACACAGCCACCAGCTGCCTTGGTTCATTTTCAGCTCTGAAGCCGGTATGGTTATTTCTAAGTTGTTAAAGAGAGTCCATGGTATGGTGAAGGCTTTCAGGTCTTCTTTCACGTGATCCACTGAGAGAGTCCAGTGCATCGACAGCACAATAAAATCCCCAGATGCTTCCTCTTACGCACTTTGATTTCCAGTGAGTAAAAGTTTGTCGGGTACACGGCTGAAAGGTAGATTCAACAAACCAAATCCAGGACAGTTTTCCCTCTCTTTGCTTCACAGATTCACGCTTCCTCTGTTCCTGTGAGCCGTCCTTTCCTCATTACTGTGTTAATATACAACCTTTAAAGACACAGAGGCAGGCCATATAACCTTCTCAATGTTATTGTGCAAAGGTCTGCATGAATTATAGGCTCCAAACTGGCAAACACAAGTAGGACAGCTTTTAGGTGATCTTGATTTTGCTGGCAGCAGTTTGAACAATTATTTTCTAAAGGTACTTTGCCTATAATGATTTTACACTTCAGCCAGGTTTACATTGAAACAATCTAATTAACTGGACACCAATTTGTTAGTTGTCCTGTAGACTCGCCATGTCAGAGTTAGTACACTCTGACCTAAATAAAATGGCCAAAAGATTAGAAGAATAATGTAAGGTACAAGGAGGGATTTCCAACACAGCATAAAGATGGGCTCTGTCCAGTGGTAATAATACACATCTTACGATATCTCTAATACTTACTGCTTAAAAATAAACTATGGTAGAAAAATTACAAAGCCACATTATTAAAGTTACATTATTTAGGGGCTCAAAAACTCAACATTGTACACATGGCAGACTCAAATCCAGTCAGTAGATGACTATCACCTCTCTCTTTGGATAAGAGACACATGAGAGAGTTTTGAAAAACAAAGACCCTTCATATATTCATCCCCAGGCCACAGTGCAACATGAGTTTGTGGTAATTAATATAAAAAGATAGCCACTTCAGGCACTTTGTGTCATTGATTTGAGTTTTAGACTATTAGTGTGTAATTTTACACCATTAGACGGGGGTTTAGGATTAGGGTAAAAGTACAGGGCAGGGTGTCATCCTCTCACCGTACATAGCGTGAAATGACTGTGACAGTCAGGTGTTGTTTTTAGAGTAGTCACAGGAAGCAACTTTGCAATTTAAATCGTTTTTATCAGTGTAATTGTCATGTACAAAAAGGGAGTATATTTTATGTTTATTCTTCTGCCATTCTCACTGCTTATTAGCATACCAGTAGAAACTGTAATGAGTAACTCTGTTAGAACTGACCATTTAGCTATCAAACATGCTAACATGACCTTCTACCGCTAGCAGGGTTATTTCAGTGCTTTAGAAGTTCTGTGCTCATAAGGTAACCTTCAGGTAACCACTTCAAACATTTTTGTCATTTTGAATAAAACTCAGGAGTTAGTATTGGTGAATACTTAGCGACTTTAAATAAAAAATATACAGGTCAACTTGATTTAATTTGGATAGTTAGCTTGATGTTTTCTCCTTGCGTCCTGTATTCGGGTTAAGCCAGGATGTCCTTTATCAATTGGCCTACATAACACTCAGCAATACAAGTGATATTAGTCTCATTAGCTCCTACCTGGCACCAAAGCCATCTTTTCAGATACTCTTTTTTAAATCTTTAATTTTTTTTTGCATATAGTCATTGCTTCCTCCTTTGTTCAGTTAAATTCTTTTGATACACACAACCTTGGTGCCGGTTTCTGGAGATGACCCGAGTTTTCTTTTGCAGTGAATGATGAACTAATACAGATGTCTGTTTTAATCAAATCACTTTACATTATCTATCACTCTGTTTTCCATAAGACTAACAATTTGACAACTCCATATTTCAGGTCACATGCATTTTCATTACCATCATTTATATTGTGTCAAATGTATTGCAGTCAAGACGCGGCCCACAAGCTTAATTTCAACAACAGAGACAGCTTTTCCATTGATTGTACTATTACAAATTTATCTACAATGAAAACATTGTGTACAGCTTGCACTTCTTGCTCATCAGGGCCAATTAGTCGAAATCAAGGATTAAGAACTGCAGTAGACAAACTTGTGGGTGATTTCACAGCAGCTACATCCACTTCTAATGTGTAGTTTATGGTTTTCCTGAGAAAACCATGGACTTCTCTTTAAGTTTATTTATGCCTGAACATTGAATCGATGCAGAGCTTACCTTTTATTTCCTACAGTCTGACCGGTAGCTGCCAAAAAAAAGTAGCTAAGTTCGCATCAAGGGGACACAAGCCATAACAGCTGTGACTGATAAATGTATTAAGCCCTCTTTACCCAATATTCTGCTTTGCTCAAAGATATTCCCCCAGTGAAACAAACATTTGAAATATAATAGGCTGTTAGTGTATCACGCTTGCTCTTAATGTTAACGCAATTACCAGAATCTTGTTAACAGCTACTGTACCGATCAGAAGTTTCATAGTTACATCCAAACTTAAAATTAAATGCTGTATTTTTTTCTTTTCCAAAGCTCTGCCAGTCCGTTCACTGTATAGACTCTTTTCAGTGGTTGTATGCACCCTTTCTTACAACATATTTTCACTTTTTTGTTTAGCAGTAATGTGAATAAAAGAGGCTTTTGTTAAATCCAGTCACTTCTGTTGACATCTGTTGCTATTGAAGCAGTGACAAAGGAACCCAGCCGCCGCAAGCCAAGGCCTTCAGGATGTGTCGTTTATGGTTAAGTGACTTACTCTGTTGTTAGCAATTCTCACTGCGTGGCAAGATATCTGTGCAAATTAATATTGTCTGCAGACCAACACAGGCACACAATATAAATGCTTACAAAAGCAAAGGTTACTTGCATAAGCTTTGTTTTAACCCTTATGTCAATAGAACAATTAACCATAATATTGCCTTACTTGAAAGTGCCGCCTGACGGAACTGAAATAAAAACAAAAAAACTAACTGGAAAATAGTATGTCAACAGTAAATTGTATATCAAATTCTGCCTTCTACGTCTAAAGAATTAATGAAAAAAGAAGAATTCCTTACAACGAGTTGAGTTCAACTAGACTAAAAAGAGACACATACGAAGACAGATAGCTGGGCTGTAAAAACATATTCGTAAAGGACAGAAGGCATTCTTCTGCATTTTTTTTTTTTCACACTTCAGATACAGGGTGGAAGACGGCAAACAGACCCACACAGCTTATAAATTTCTCAGTGTCACCTGAAAAGGAAAGCAGAGACAGAAGAACAAAGGTCGATCGGGCTATCAAACTCATCACAGATACTGTTGCTGTGCTGTTCAACTGCATGTACATCTATGACTCAGCTCTAAAGGTTTTCCTGCAGCTTATCAGAACAACATCTCAACTGGACCTCCACACTCTGCAATAAATGCAGTCATAAGTGAGAAATAAGGGATTATTAATGTAATTGTGTCAGCTGAGAGTGCCCTCACTCTGTAGTACAATCTCTTCACTTTGATTACGCCACTTAAAGGTTTTGTTCACAGTCAGTTAGCTCAGTGATGTGAGCAGCTGCGGGCAAGCACGCACTATAAAAAAAACTATAAATATGTGACTGCATTTTCTGCACTTCCTCTTCACAGCACAAATGTTGTGTTGCTCATGCGTCACTGTGGCACTGAGGGGAGCAACTTGAACTTGGCAATAAATGCTATATCACAGGCTCAAATGTGTGAATGACGAAACGATATACAGCTCCCTCTATTCCAAGTCATTGGGATGGATATAAATCCATCAGCAACAACTGAAACCAGTGAGAAAATTTCATGAAAGAAATGTATGTTTTTTTTGTTTTTTTTTTCTCTTTTTAATAAGGAGGCAGAAATGTGAGCCTGCACCTTGTGGTCATCAGTGATAACGATATCCGATCTTCCTTCCCTCACCTCCCAGCTGTCCACACCACCCACACCTGTCGCCCTCCCACTCCTCCCTCCCTACCACCTTCTCCCTCACCTCCCTCTCTGTCCCACTTCTCTCCCCTCTCTGCAAATGAGGTCCTTCACCTTGTAACATCCAGCCGCCCCACCACATGTTCCCTTGACCCAGTCCCTTCCCCTCTCCTTCATTCTGCTGCACCTGATCTTCTTCCTTACCTGACCCACCTCATTAACACATCTTTGACATCAGGCTCTTTTCCTTCTGCTTTCAGGACTGCCAGAGTCACTCCTCTTCTAAAGAAACCAGCTCTTGACCCTTCAGATATCAAGAATTACAGACCGGTATCCCTTCTACCCTTTCTGTCCAAAACTCTTGAACGTGCTGTCTTTAAACAACTGTCCTCTTACCTCCACCAGAACAACCTCTTGGATCCCTACCAGTCCGGGTTCAAGGTGGGCCACTCAACTGAGACGGCCCTCCTAGCAGTAACTGAGTCACTCCAAAGTGCTCGAGCTAACTCTCTCTCCTCTGTCCTGATTCTCCTGGACCTGTCTGCAGCATTTGACACAGTGAACCACGACATCCTTCTCTCTACCCTGGAGGGAATGGGGGTTTCTGGCTCTGCACTCTCCATGTTCTCATCCTACCTGACAGATCGCTTCTACCAGGTCACACTGAGAGGGTCTGTGTCGAAGCCACATAGGCTCACCACCGGGGTTCCCCAAGGTTCGGTCCTGGGTCCTCTTCTTTTCTCCCCCTTCTGACACCCAAGTGGAAGCACACATTGCTGCGTGCCTGGCAGACATCTCGGGGTGGATGTCGATGCACCACCTTAAGCTCAACCTGGACAAGACTGAGCTGGTGTTTCTCCCGGGGAAGGCCTGCCCATTCAGAGACCTGGCCATCACCATGGATGACTCTGTGGTGACATCAACCCGGACCACGAGGAATCTGGGTGTGACCCTGGACGACGAACTGTCGTTCTCGCCAAACATCGCATCAGTGACCCGTTCCTGCCGATTCCTCCTCTACAACATCCGGAGGATTCGCCCCTTCCTCACCGACAAGGCAGCACAGGTGCTCATCCAGGCTCTTGTCATCTCCCGCCTGGACTACTGCAACTCCCTCCTTGCTGGCGCCCCGGCTTCTGCCATCAGACCTCTGGAGCTGGTTCAGAAGGCTGCTGCTCGTCTGGTGTTCAACCTCCCCAAGTTCTCCCACACCACTCCCCTTCTCCGCTCTCTACACTGGCTCCCTGTAGCTGCTCACATCCAGTTTAAGACTCTGGTGCTAGCCTACAGGGCAGTGGAAGGAACAGCTCCTTCATACCTCCAGGCTATGGTCAAGCTCTACACCCCCGCCCGACCACTTCGCTCTGCGGCCACCATTCCTGCTTTTCTTACCTCTTTTATTTCTTCCCCTACCCGAACCAGGGTTTGCATCCCCACCCCGCTGTGACTGGTGTGCAGTTGGTGAGAGGCTGAGGTACCTGACTTATCGCACTTACTCTAGCACTAGTTTTGCTCTTAGCTGTTTGGTATTGGAAGGAAATGCACTTATGATTTCTTGTGACCTGAAGTTCTTTTGCCTACCGATGTTGAACGCACTTATTGTAAGTCGCTTTGGTTAAAAGCGTCTGCAAAATGACCGTAATGTAATGTAATGATATTGTACTTTCCATGATGACTTCGTCCATTTTTTTTAAATTAAATCCATTGTGTCCCTGCCTGGTGGGTTGGGTGGTTGTCCTGTTTATAAGCGGTGCCATAGGCCTTTTTCTCTCTTTTTCTCTTTGTCTGAATGAATTTTTAACACAACCTCTGACACAAACTTGGAGGGTGAAATGACAAGTCAAAGAATGACCCATAATGACAAACCAAACAAAGTCAAACAAACCAAGAAAAATGGGACTGTTTACAAAGAGTGATTGTGCTCATAAAGATGATTCATGAGGTCAGTGTTTTGTTTTGTTTTTAAAAAGGGGGAAAACAGAGTCTAATTTAAGGAACTGACTTGTTTAAACTGGACTGTACCTGGCAGAGAACCAAGTTTGGGTTATTGATTTTTACCTCATTAACTGAGCTGCACGTTTGTCAGCCATTATACATGAGTTGATCTCCCACACAACACACAGTCTGAATTTGATTTGGCTTCATATTTCACAAAAAAATGAATAATGCATAAGTAACCTCTGTACATTCTGGTAACACTTGATGATTGTGATGACGTTGGTATCCTTTTTAATAATTGGTCATGGGATGCCTCCATCAGCTCCAATTAGTTTGGTTTATTTCATAATTTCATTGATCTTGGGACATTTGCACTAACGGTTGTTTTTTTTTGTTTTAAACAAAGGGGAAGAGATAATAGCAGTGGGTTAGAGCGAGCAAAAAACCTGAGTGGAGACGTTGTCTTCACCCCAGCAGATCTATTAGATTTGAAGTTAATAAAAGAAATATGAAGCTTTTGTGTTAGACTCGTATAAAAAAAACCCATCAAACTCTTCAACACTGTGGGACATAGAACATTGTTGCAGTTGTCAGGTTCAGGTTGGAAGATTCAAACGATTATATGACAGCAGTCAATATAAAGCACCATATATAAAAAGCAAACAAACACAGCAAGTGTGAATTTGACCAAAGTCCACTCATTTCTGCCTCTGATTGTGTTTACTTTCAATTTTTTATGATTAGTCTCTTTATTTATTCATCTTTAAGTAATTAAAGATAAACAAGTACATTTTATTTGCTTTAAATAAGTTCTCTATTAAATAAGTAAATTCTATTTACTTTACAGCCTAGTTTAAACCCTGGCCTCTATTGTGCTCCATGTAAAGAACACAATGGAAAAAGAAAAAAAAGAAAACAACAGCTGAAGCAAAAAACGTGGTGAAACAATGTAAAATAACACACAGCAGAATCATGAACCAGGCAAGTCGGACACAAAGGCACTTCGAGAAGTGATGGGTCATCTGCTTCGACTTAAAGCATCTAAAAGAGTTGGCCATCCTCACTGCCAGAGGAAGACGGTCAAGAAACCAGGATAGCAAACATACGGTCCTCTCAATTTGTTAGTCGACAGCGAGGTCAAATAGTGGGTCTTGAGAGTGAAAAGTCAGATTGTGAAAGGCTTTACTAGACGAGGAGGATAATTCTAGATTTGATTGAAAGACATTGTGGTGAGAAAACAAAGAGTCTTAACGTAGATGGAAATAAAGACAGTTAGAATAGTCTAAACCATCAATCTCCATTTTGGAGATGGCTTGAAAAAAATAACTGAGTGTATTTTTTGCAATGTCTCCTGGGTAAAAGTAGCTGCACTGAATAACTGACTTAAACATGGATCAAGTTCAATAAGTTTCAACTGACGGTCCAAAAAGACTTCTAACACTTCAGCAAACTGTTTTGCATTAGCGGCCTAATGAGACAAAACATATAACAAGGGCAAACCCTACTAAATTCAGTTCTACTGGGATTTAGCAGAAAAAAAGGTGGCTACTTTCAGTAACTTATTCAAGTGAAACAACTGTGTAGAGTAGCTCGATCTGACAAGTCTCCATGCTTTATGCAGTAATTACAAGGTGCATTTCAGTTTACCTTCACACATTTTTCAGATTTTTTTTTTCAATCTGGACTGTTTTACTGGGGGCAGCATAAAAAAAGTCTAAATAAATCAATTACAGAGTCTCTTCCTGATGTCTGTTTGTCTGTTACGTTGCTGTAAAGGAGATTTTAGGCTTCCTGGACAGGTTTCTAAAAAAAATAGATGGGACATCTAATTTCTCCAAGCTTCTCCTGATGCTATTTCAAATAGCAACTGACACTGGGTCTCTGTTGCTGTTCAAATCCAAAACATTACTGACATCTGCTGGTCAGGGTTCTTCATGTCCTCACTGAAAAAAAACGAGACACTCACAACGAGCAGGGAAAATCTGGATTTATGTTATTATATATATCATATTAGTGATTGAAAAAATATATATAATTAGATAGAATTCTAAACCTGTTACTCTCTGTTTATGCTATATGAAGTGGCTGATTCTAGTATCTGGAACCAGACAATTTTGTTAAGTTTTCAGACATTCTTAGTGTATTTCTTGACGGAAAAACACAAGTTATGATCGACATTTTTTTACGGTGGTGGTCATATTGATAAGGTTTTTGTAGAATAACATAATTCCATACAATACTTTTGTCTGTTAGTTTGCTTGTTTTGTGATCATTTATGTGACATATTTAATCACAGGTGCCTCTCAATATCAAGAAACACTATTTGAAAACTATTGTTTTTCTTAAATAGTTTAGTTAGTGGTCAGTTAACTTACCAATCACATATTTTTTTTTAAATATTTTTTGGGGGCTTTTTATGCCTTTGTTGTATAGGACAGTGGAGAGAGACAGCAAGCAGGGGGTAGAGAGAGGGGGAATAACACGCAGCAAAGGGCCATCCGATGCGGGATTTGAACCAGGGGCCAGCTGCAGCGAGGACTATAGCCTCTGTACATGGGGCGTCTGCTGTACCCACTAAGCCACAGACCGCCCCCCAATCACATATTTTGAGTTACATTTCAAAATAAATTGATATTAGTGTGAAATTAATGCTGAACTCCACAATTTAGGAAACCTGGAGCATTAAAACATCAAATCTTCAATATTATCCTTACTGATCATATTTTCTTCAATCTAATTAAATTGAAATGAATAACACTTTATGATGCCAGAATGTGTAAATATAAGTACGTTCATACAAAATGTTCCCAAAAAAAGCATTTATGAGACTATACATGATTATCATGTTACATAATAAATCATCTTCTTTTCAGAATACTTTACTTTACTTTGAATACCTCACCCACTGCTGCTATGCTATGAATGCAGCCTCCTGTATCTTTCTCTTTTACGCTAAAAGAAACTAAGAAAAAAATTTAATTGAAAAAAAAAGGACAGTCTTCATCAACAACAACAAAAAACAAAAAACACAGGTTTGCGAATACAACTTTGAGTTTTATTCAAACTTTTTCTTTACGACAAAGACGAGTGTCACAGTGATTTGACAGAAACAAAAGTGCTCTCAAACACAATCGAACTTATTTCTCTCACAGTGAAGAAATCAAAAGATACAGTGTGCTACTATGATATTAAGTCACACTCGTGGCAAGAAATCAAAGATGCATAGGAGACGTAAAGACATCTCTCTCCGAAGGCTCTGGCTGTGTTACTGCATGATGAAACAGAATCAACATATTCTGCACAAAAGTTACGACAAACAGTTCAGAACATGCCAATTTCCAAAACAACAAAACTGTTATTTTGAACGTCATTTACTTATTAAAAACTAGACAAAAATTATTTAGAAATTAGAAACTTGAGTTTGGGATTTTTTCTTTTTTTTTTCATTTCTTTTTAGTTTTTGCATGTTTATGATGACATGACAGAAGCAAAGGGATTTTAACAGGGTAGTATCATCAGAGTGAGGTGTACAGTGTTTTCTAACAGGCTTCGCACAAATACTGAGAAATGCAGCGTTTAATTACCAAACACCTGATGTTTTCATAGTTACAAATGAAAATAAATAAGTCAATAAATAAATACTTTTTTAAAACTTACATCTGGAAGCTTTTGCTGTATTGTTTCATCTTTTTCTTTAATTATTCGCAGTCTTCATTTGACCTAAAAAAACTTTCCAAAACCCCCAAAGTGTTAAGCCTTCCACCTAAAATTCAGCACATCCCCCCTGCACCAACAGACTCGCCTGTCTTTAACTTGCTGTGGTGAGTTTTTCAGTTTATGTTAACTGATTGAAATTTAGAAAAAAAAAAAAAATACTGTCAATTGTGTATTTTGCAGGAGGGAATTATTTCTCACAAAGACAGAAACAGCAGATCCTTTTTAGTTCCATAAATCATTTAAATAAATAGTTCAACATTTTATCAAATAAGCTTATCTGCTTACATGTTGCGAGATAAATTGAAAGAACTGCTCATGCCTCTATAATCAATATATGCAAAAGCTAGCAGCTGGTTAACTTCGATTAGCTTACCTTAGCTATTGTTTTTTTTGTTAAAGAGCCCATTACACTTATCTATAGGTTAGGTTTATGGGAGTCTATTAGAATATGTTCAAACACATTGAAAGTAAAAAAAAAAATCTGAAATGCACTGTTTTAGCATTTAGCTTCTGTGTCTTCATGGGTCTGGACTGAATGATCAGATAGTTGTTCTGTGCATGGGACAGCTGATAATTGTATCTTGTTCAGTCATGTCAAACTAGCTGCAAGGCAGAATATGTGCAGATATATGACATGCCGAAGTAGATAAGTTGCTGCCAACGAGGCATTTCAGACAGGTCAGGAGCGGTATCTTCCAGGGGAGAGAATCACTCCTTTTGGTGTAGACTTTGGGCTTTTTAACTCTGTTTTCAATCTTTGTTCTAAGCTATGCTAACAAGCCTTAGTTAGTTTTTTTTTTACCACTCAGACATAGACAGTGCTATGAACCAACTTATCTAACTTCTCGCAATAAGGCAAACAATTTTATTTCTCAAAAATGTCAAACTATTCCTTCAATTTTTTTGTGTGTGTTTTTGTAAGGTACTCATGACATAGCAGTTCCATCGAACGCTATAGCCTATTGTGGATTTTTACACCACATCACTTTTGCATCGGACAGTTACGCGGACTGAGTCTGGGTAACACGGTGTTACGACACAAACCGCGTTAAGACGGACCACAGATCGTATTGCAACGTTTTGCAGTTATGTGAAATGTGACAATGTAAACAACTCTCTGATGCAAAAGTGACACGCTGTCGAAATCCATAATACAGCATTCACTCAAACTCCCATTAAAAGTTTGAGGTCAGAGTTTGCTTTAAAGAAAAAGAAAAAAAAAAAAAAGAAAAAAAAAAAAAAAAAAAAAAAAAAAAAAAAATCGCTCTTCTGGTGGCCCTTCTCCTAGTAGTTGTTAGTTTAGCTTTGCGGCTAGAATTCCTCCATGAATGCAAACTCAGAGCTCTCTGACCTCTGTCTACACTAAGTAAGCCACTTGATACTCAAGTACTTCACGCAACCCCATGTCAATAAAAGGCATACCCTGTTAAAGTCTGATGACCCCCAATTTGGAAATTGCTGATTTTAAACTCATCCTCTTTTACATCATTTCAGATCTAGCTGCATCTGTGCACAGATACATACAGATTATCACTCCATCCTCTGCCCCTTCTCTGCTTTTCCTCCCCTCTATGTGTTCGTCCTCCCGACCCCAAACCCTCTGGCCCGGTTTTCCAGCGGCAGGTCCACACAATGTCCTTGTACTGTTTCTACCACTGAAATTTAAGACCGTCATAGGAGCTGGCTACAGTTATACTGGATTTCTACACTTGCCAAGTAGACAAAATACTTAAGCGCTACAATATTAAGTAGGAACATGATTCCTAAAATTACAGAGCTTGTCACAGCTCTTGAGGCTGAAACGCATATAGAACAAACTTAACGTGTAAAACTGACTTGCTTCTGCTTCTGGGAGTAGTGTTTACTGACATATCAAAAGCCCTTCGGCCTACAAAGCCTGTAAACAAGTTGAAAAAATTTCCTCTCCAGAGGCCATCGCCATCCTTCAGCGTGTAAACACAGGCAAAACATGGCTAAATCTGAATTTTCAATGGGATTTTTTTTTTTTTCAGATGACTTTTGGCAGCGACAGCATGCAGTTTGCATCAGTAGAGAGTCTGAGTAAACAAGAGAACTCCCTGAAGCTGGTCCTTGGAAAGTAAGACTCATTTAAGCACATTGAGAGTCAATATGGCAAGATTGTTTCGAGTTTGCTCTAAATGCATTTGGGCCTTGGGTTCATCTGTCATTGATGTCCCAAACCAACAAAGACATGTCCATCCTAACGACCACTCCCAACTAATGCATACCTTCTCTAGGTCAAAGTAAGAATCCTGAAACAAGCACCAAATCCTGAACCCCAACTTTCCAAACCCAACTTTTTACTCCTCAACTGAAACTTTTAAAACCAAAACGGAAAACATTCAAACACATACATTCAATGCTTAATTTCAAACCTAACTCTTTTTCTTAACTGTTCGCTTTCAACACCAAAGCATACCCGACCGCCTTTCACTGCACGGCAAGCTCAGATCTGGTCCCTTTCGTGGTGCCCCAAAAACATAAAACCTCAAATAAAATTCAATTTCCTTTTTTTGCCTTTGCAGCCGTGCCCCCTGAAGCTGGTCTAGGAGCTGATGATCTGACCTGACCAGGTCTCGTGCTTGGTGCCTGGATTCAGGTGCGTGATCACCACCTCGACAGCCTGGATCTTCTGGTTCTTGGGAGGGATCGAACACACCTTGTACGTGACCTCATCTCCTTCCACAGGCACATATTCCCCGTCAATGCTGCCAAAGAAACAGATGTAGCTTTAAAGATAAGGCATGAGAGTATTTCTCAAGTTATGCTTGATTACAGAGAATGACTTTGAGTGTGTGAATGGTTTTTCAGTCTCAGAATTATCCTGTAGGCTGTAATCTACAAATACTGAGTACATCTCCAAGCATTTTATTGTCACAGCAGTCATAAAGCTGTGAACCATATTACCATATTTTTAGCATTTTTCCATCACTGACCCCCACAGCCAGCAGACATCTAGCTGATGCTACCACTCCAAACGAATACCATTTATAACTCTTTAAAAGCGTTACTACATGTAAAGTTGATCTACTTAAATGCCATTAGTATTGATAAATTAATAAGTAGGTAAATTGATTGGCCTCAACAGCTAATATTAACCACTATAGAAGAAATAGCTTATTGAAGGAATTTCACGTAATTCCGCATGTGCTTCTGACACCGGCTTGCTGAAATTTTTCCCCACTCATCAAACCAAGGCTGAGTACGGGCTGATGTATTATCCGACCGCCTCTTTTTCTCTCTGCAGCATCCTTTGCTCTGAACTTACATCTGATCGCCTGTTATAGTTTCTGTTTTGTGTGAGATGGCAGATCTGGGATAACCGAATTTCTGACAGGGTGGACTAAAGGATGCACTGCTCAGTGCGGTCACTCACTCAGAGATGTGAACAAAGATGTCCTCTCCTCCATGAGAAGGACGTATGAATCCATGACCCTGAGACCTGGAGAAGTTTTTACAAACTCCTTTATATACAGGACCTGATCTGGCTCGCACTGTCCTGCAGGGAAAGAGCGACAGGGACAGAAGCACGACAAATCATTACAACTTTTATTTTAAGATAATACTCTTCATAAAAGGTAAGGTGTAACAGCTGTATCCTCTGTGTTTACTCACGCTGAATATGTGCGGGTGCGTTTGGTAGGCAGTGGGCTGGGCAGCTCTCCAGGCTGTGGAGGTTTCCTCTCCCTCTCCCAAATGCGGCTGCCTTCCCTCAGAAAGGGGAAAGAGAGCTGAAGGGGAGTGCGTGGGGAGGTCAGAGGCAGCGGGGGATCTGCCGGCGAGGAGGAGTCGGGGTCGGACATCTCGGCTAATAACAAGTTAGGTTTTTTTGTATATTTTTTCCACTCTTGGGTTTCCTCCACTGGCACAAAAGGAGCAAGAGGGTGGAGGATTACACCTCCTGCATGGCACAAGTGCTTGTAAGGGAGAGGAGAAGTTCAGACTGAAAGTCTTCCTTGCAGAGAAGTACAGCAACAGCACCCTGCAATAAAGAGTGGGGAAGGTAGGGAGGGATGCCAGAGAGAAAAAGAAACCTTTTACAAGATTCCCAACCATGTGCTTTGGTTGTCATGGTTGAACACGCTTTTCCAACTAACCGGCCTTATATTCCTTTTCAGTCAGACATTACTTGCATTTATACCAGAAACCAACCATAAAAGTTGCAAAGCTTGAAAAAAAACTTGTTAATTAGTTTGAACCTTTATCTAAAAGACAGAATCATGGATAAATTATTTTTAGTGTCTCTGAAGACCAACTTCATTGTATTTAGAAAATATTTACAATAATAAAATTCACGCTAAAACACACGCTAAAAAAAAAAAGTTGGAGAGACAAAAAAAGACAGATATTTTTTCCCTAAATAAAACATCCTGGAAGAATCTACAATCAGCAGGTCAATTGGTGGCAGGTGAGGATCCCAGAAATGGATTTAAAGGAGCACCGACCAAAGGCTTAGTTCTTCCAAGCAAGGATGGATTGTACCTCAGCCCTCTGTGTCAAACTCCTTTAGAGAATCAGTAATGAGTTTTAAAAAAAATAACTCTTAATGCAAGATTACAAATAACTTTGGTCTTCCAATTTAGAAAAGGATCAAAAGGTGCAAGAGAAACCTTTTATGCAACAGTGACCAATATACACACGGGGTTGGGATTGATTACCTTGGAAAACCATTTTCACTGAGTACAGTCTGCTATAGAGTCCTGAAACGTAACCTGAAACATCAGTGGACAGCAGTGGACATACGTTGGCATCAAGGAGACATCTTTTCCCAGGAGATAAGTGGTTACTCTGGCAGGACAACGCCAGACCTAATTCTGTATGACTTACAACAGGGTGGCTTCATAGACACAGAGAGTGTGTGTGCTTGACTGGCCAGCCTTACAGTCCAGAACTGACTCCCACTAAAAATGTATGAAGCATCATGAGGAGACAACAACCAAAATGCTGAGCAGCTGAAACCTTGTATTTAGTAAGAATGGAGAATGGACAGAAATGATTGCAAAACTTCCTCCGATTAGTATCCTCAGTTTAAAATGTAATTAAAAAAAGGAAGGCTGATGTAACAAAGTGGTAAATGTGCCTCTATCCCAAATTTGATGTGTTGGTTTCTGGCAACAAATGTGAAATGTGCTTATATTCTGTAGATACAATTAAGTTGCTCTGTGTGGACAATAAACAAATTATTTTGTATGTGTGTCTATTAAATAAAGATTCAAATGAAGATTCAAATGCCCATTTAATGTATTTACCCTATTCCCATGCTGGGCCGATACTGTACTGGTCGTTTCATAAAGTTAATAAACTTGCTATAAATCTGAAAGAACAAATATGTGAAGTGGCAGCCCCATGCTCCCCGGGCGCTGTGATTGGCTGCCCACCGCTCCAGTGTATGGCATCTGTCTCCATGAGTGTGTGACACTGTGCGTGTGCATGTGTGTGTTCAACAGGTGCCAACCTGGATGGGTCAAATGAGGAGGAGTAATTTTGTGTGACTACATGACAATAAAGTAATCTTAATCTTAATGTGGACTTTTGATCAAACGAATGATGATGAAATAATAAATCAGCCGTACGCATGTTAGCGCTAGATAAGACACTATTGCCTAATGCTGACCAACAAATTGTGAACCCCAGATCAAATGTTACTGCTACTTGCCCTCAAGTAATGAAAAACACTGAAAATACTGGATATAGTTTTTAAAGAAACCCTCTCAGAGTATAAATTGGCTCTTGTGGTTCTTTTTATACTCGATTTACGTCATCATTAATGCTGATCGTCATCATGACAGATTTGGAAGATGGTACTGAAAATGTCCATCGTAATAGGGGATCTCTCCTCAGCTCACCCAAATAGAGTTATGTGTGTAACAGCTGGAAGATGCTGTTGCGCTCACAAGTTAGGTTTATTAGGACAATAAGATGCTCTCTGAACCGTTTCATTCAGCCATTCCAGATCGAGAATGAGCTCAGTCACCCACTTGACACGAACCCAATTATCATCTGGTAACAACGAGTTTTGATGTATGTATCATTTAGCCGGATCACCATTCCAGCAATATCGACAAACACAAAAGGCTATGAGGCTTTGTTATGCCGGGGTTCAGCACCCACATTAAAACCTGCTTTAAAATGAAAATACAGCTGCGGGGTGTTATTGGGTTAATCAGCAGCCACCTCCTGGTGAATCTTGCATGCATGCAGGCTGAATGTCTGACAAAGACTAATGAGACAAGTGTGTGTCAGCATGAATCCCTCAGGCTCCATCCAATATCATACTCTGTGTCGCTTACTGTCAGTCTAAATATAGTCTTCTGGGGCTGGATAGATGTTACTCTGAAGTGGACCACAGGGTCCAGGCAGGCGCCTTTCTGAGCCAGAGGATTACTTCCAGTGCGTATGAGTGTGTAAACGAGCCACTTATCGTAAAAGCAGAGGGAAGTTTTAGCGCACAAACATATATAAGATGACTAATTAAATACGTAAGCTCCACGCTTCAAGCTGAAAGGCCTGTGTGTGTGTATCATTGTGCTCTAATTATATAACTATAAGACTGTACAACTTACATAAAGAAGTCAGAAATATTCTTGGAAATGAGCATATATCAATGAGTAATAGTAGGTTACAAAAGTAACAGCCTATTACATAACTTTGAAAGAAAAGCATGAGGGTTAACAATATGTTAGAGACTTAATGTTTAGAAATGAATTTTTATTAATTCAATTTTTCATTCTTATCGACAACTGATTTTTTTTCTGGTAGTTCCTGAGGAAAATGGAGAATCCAAACAAAGTGTAGGCTATTCAAAATAATCAGCATTTTTTGGTTATTAAAAGGTAATAAAATCACATACAAGCTATTGGTAACTTACGCAAGCAGAGGCTTTGACACGAGCACTAGCTCCCTTCGGTTTTAAGAGTCATGCTAGCTGCTTTTTAATAATTTATTTATATTGTATAGGAATAGGAATATATTTTGAGATGAATACTCACAGAATACTCATTTACAGGTTAAGTATTTCATTGTGGCGAACAGCAAGAATTATTTTACATGTTCTAATGTTAAAAAATGAAGTTTTTAAAAAAAACACATAGTTTTTTCTAATACTTTACACTAATGCAGCACCTTTTATGAACTTTTGTCAGAAATGTTTTGCTTTAGCTCCTGTCTCTTGAAGGCTCGGTCTTCTTTGATTGGTCAAAAATGTCAGAGCAAATCAAAAGCCTGTAGCACAAACAATCTGTAGCAGCCCTTCAATTAGTCTGAACAGGCTTCAGCGACACAGATGCTCACTGATGAGGTTGTGAGTTTGAGCCCCACCTGGAGCAATGTCTGATTTTGGGCTGGCTGTTACTCAGGACAGTGTGTTCATCCTGCAGCTGGAAGATTACTGGATCAATCCCCAACTTCCCCAGTCTACATGTTGAACTGGATGATACAGAACCCCATATTGGGAGGAGTGTGTTCCTCACTTGTGAGCTGCTTTGTCACAAAACACCTCATCCTGTTCTCATTGTGATTCAGTGAAATAGTTCCAGGCATGTGCACCTGTTTTTCCACAAATGCTCGCCAGTTCTTATCAAATATTAAAGATCTCATTATACGATATTTTCCTAACAGAGCACTTCGTTCCCAAACTGCAGGTTTACTTGAGGTTCCCAGAGTTTCTAAAAGTAGAATGGGAGGCAGAGCCTTCAGTTATCAGGCCCCTCTATTGTGGAATAAGCTGCCAGTAAATGTCCGGGAAGCAGACACCCTTTCCACTTTTAAGACCAGGCTTAAAACTTTCCTTTTTGATAAAGCTTATAGTTAGGGATGGCTCAGGTGATCCTGAAACATCCCATAGTTAAGCTGCTATAGGCCTAGACTGCTGGGGGGCCTCATCTGTCACACCTTTCCTCACTTTACTCCCCCCCCCCCCCCCCCCGTTTAATTTCTCAAATGATATTATGTACATGTGACATTATTGTGGTCATTAACTCGTATTTCCCTGTTCCAACAGGTATCCTTTGAATGGTGTTACAGTGGGTTTTTCCCCTCTTTTCTGTCTTCTCAAACCCCAGCTGGTCGAGGCGGATGGCCACCCTTCCTGGTTCTGGTTCTGCCAGAGGTTTCTTCCTGTTCAAAGGGAGTCGTTCCTTTCCACAGTCGCCTCAGGCACGCTCAGGACGGGAGATCGAACTGAAGACAAGTTTCAGTGCAATCTGTTGGTTTCCTTAGCTAGGAAATTGTTTTTGAATTGGCTCTATATGAATGAATTGGATTATTTTATAAATAATTATGATTACAATGAATTGAATTCCAATTGGCTTCAATTGGACTTTATTATCTAAGTGCCTTGAGATGACATTTGTTGTATTTGGCGGTATATAAATAAAAATGAATTGACAAACTGCCAAGTCACTCCCATGAACGATCACACGAGTGATCCCCTTTTTTCTGCCTCTGGACGGCAAACATAGCTGATACTCGCGATTAAAGAACACGTCCAGTTGGCACTCTCGCCATTCTCGCCAGATTATCATGTATGGACTGCAGCTACAGTATCTGACAGTGGAATAGGCCGAGGACCAAGCTGGACAAACGTCTGATTGGCACGTAATGTGCAACAATTGGCGGTGATCAGTTCATGCCCGCTCATCTTGTGTGTGCCAAGCTAGCAACCATGTAGGCATTCTATTAATATCAAACATGATGATGTAGACGAAACGAAAGCCTAGGCTGCATATGAGGGAAGTATAGGAATAATTCATTTTGTGAACCTTTTACAAGCTCAAAAAGCTAGACCCATACAACCCCCTCAAAGCTTAATAGTTCCTCTTTGAAATGTACATTATTGATGATACTGTAGAATAAGCACTTGTGTCGCAATGTGTTGGTTTGAACGACATCTGTGCACTTGCAAGTGCCACAGCAGTTTCGAAACTAATATGGGCATATTTTGAACTGAACAATACAGGAGCGTCAACTTCAACTAAAATCAGGTGTGAATGCTCTCACAAATGTTCAAATACGGAAAGCGTTTGTGGGTAATTTGGGGATACAGTCCCTGCGTAAGTACAAATTGAAAAAGGTATACATTTGAAAATAAAACCTTAGTCATTTCAGTTTGTTGGCCGTGATGGAGAACACTTTGAAAATGGCTGACAAGTGAGGCCTCTAACCTCTAGGCATCCTGTATGTTTGCTGGTGCTGGTGCTGATGCAGGGACAGTGAACAGGAACATCCGTCATCAGGGTGGCACCGCGGACAGAACTGATGGATAAACATGAAGCTTGAATAATTCAAAGCCTTGACAGGCTGAGCTCCTCTTTCATTATCCCACTTATAAAGAAAGAGAGTAGGGCAGCGAATGACTTTAATGAGTGTGCCGCGGAATGCCTCAGATAACTTGTAGAAACATTCAGTCAGGAGGGTGCCAGCCCTGGACGGGACGAAGGAAAAGAGCTGGTGGAGCTTTGAGAAGACAGACAAAAGGCCAAAAGCACCTCTCTGTGAAACCAGGACAGTGTAACCACCTACATCAGCATGGGAGACACGTCAACTCCCCTACACACTCACACACTGAGCCCGTCTTTAAAAGAGTCCTTTTAGGAGAAAAAAGAAGAAGAAACGCGTGTCTTATGGTGGGATTTGTCTGAATGTGGGGTTTGAGGAGCCTAAATAATTCATGGTAGACTCAGGGCCCTCCAGGCGGGTTGTTTCCAGAACATTCTCACACTGTGGCGGCGTGAGACAACAAGGCGAGAGGATGCTCCACTGATGCCAAAAAAAAAAAAAAGCCCAAAATCTCGCCTCGGCGTTAAAAAGATTTACATGAAGCACGACTACTGCGGTGGTAAAGCTGAGCACTGACTCAAAGACTTTCACATTTAATCATTTGACAATAAACCGACGCCGAGTAGCCGGTGAGAATAATAATAATAGTGATTTAAAAAAAGGGCTCGGATGCGTAAAAACCAGGCTGCCAAATCACTCCCAAACCCGATCAATCATACGGTTGCTTACCGTTAAAGCAGCGATCAGCTGTCGGTCGGGAGATGGTTTCGACTTTGGAGGCGATATAAGGCAATCGTGTGATTAGATCCGGCGAAAGCTGCGGGGACATGTGCTGAATAAGTCAGAGGATCTTGGTATGGAAGCGGCGCACACAGGCGGGATGAAAAAAGCAGCAAATGAAAAGGAGGCAGCAGAGATGGGGCAGGGAGGGGGTGCTCAAAACAACAGCAGGCTTCACTATAGTACAGTCAATTCTTTGTTCTCTGCATGGATGGAAACATTTTAGTTTATCAGCGCGGGGAGCTTTAATTGCATGTTGAATGAACAGGGGGATTCTTATCGTCCGCTTCACCAGCAAACGCGCCTTTAAATGTGATCGTGGACATTTGTTATCATTCCCACTTTTTGCCATTTCAAACTAAGCTTTTGGTGCTGTGACGGAGCTTAACTGTTATTGTTTTCTCCATATCTTAATTCATCCTCTATGGATCACTTGCTTCCGGAACAGTACAAAAGTACAGCTATAGTGAAAAGTACAAACATATTTACCAGCAGACTTTCATGGCTGTGATAGGTATTTACATTTAAAACATCTTCCCACATGCAGAACAAACCTTCCTATAATAATCTGAATGTGAACTTTCCACCAAGTCGGATTCTATTTCAGTTTAAGCATTAAACCTCCAGACGTTTGCTGGTCGCTTTAAATCTGACTTTTGACACGTGGGTGCTAAATCTGGGGCACGACCACTGGTGGCTTCTCAGGGATGTTTGTTTCACACAGAATATCAGAATGTGTCAGATCCTGATTCCTTCCTCTGTGGCAAAAAACAACAAAGACATCAGATGTGTGAATTCTGTTGACATGTCTGAGGTGTCAGGAAGCTGCCTCCTGAAGGACAGCTGAGGGATTCTGCAGAGATCATCTTGCAACTCTCCTGCTCAACATGGCCAGGGATTTTGTTGTCTGTAAAGCTTCCCTTTGGTCCGTATATACATTTAACTTGATTCTTCTAAATTCGGAGTTTGGCCTTAAAAGTGCGGGGGTGCTTTAAAGTTTCTAATTGCACCGTTAAATGGTAGTTTAGAGGTTTGAGTTTGAGATTGCATGAATCCATTTTGGAAAAGGGGTACTTTTCTTTCTCAGTTCACCTCTGGTCACATTTCCACCTCTTGTTGAGTTTATTTTTAGCCAGGTGACATCTCTAAGTATGTAAGCAGCCATCTCTAAACCTGAATAAACGGCAGCAGTTTGCCCGCAGTTGAAACCAGCAATATATACAGAATTTGTCGCAGGGATGGACAGAGCCATGGTGTTTTGTTTTTTCTTTATGAACAACCACAGCAAAGTGTAAATACATGAGATCTGTGAATTTATTTTACAACCCATTGGTAGTTCTGTAATACAGAAAAGATAATCTGGGAGAAAAGAAACACTTAAATGCACATAGAACCATTCTCTTTACATGGAGTGATTTACAGGAAGCAGATGGTTTCAGCCTTCAACCGATTTGAGGTTCTGCAGGGAAATTTAGTTGATGGTACCAACAGGACAATAACCAGCAGACACAGTTATATGGGTTTCTTATGAAAGTCCTAATTGCTTTAGGTAAAAGCAAGAGGTGCATTTCAATTTACAATTTTATGCTTCTCTCCACTATAATATACAGACACTCTCCTTCAAAATAGACTGTTTGATTTCTTTATGGTTTAAAAAACACACAAAATGTGGCACAAATCCCTACAAAAAAAGGGTACCGACTATACAGGATGGAGGTTTACCCTGTGGCTGAAGTGGAAAAGCCTTACATTGCAATGTATGCAGGGTTTGGACATGCTGCTGAAAAAAAATATATAAATAAAGAACAAGGAGAAAAAGAAAGAAAGAAAAAAAAAAACATACTGGATGATGTGCTTGATCTTGTTAAGAGGTCAGGATTGATCAGGAGAGCGGTTTAAGAACGGTGGGAGTGATACCAGCAGGGAAGAAGAGAAGAAGAGTTACTGTGCTCATAACACAGTACCAAAGCACATGTGTCTATTTGTATATTAGGAAATGTCTGCCACCATTGTAACACGGACGCCGCGCACCGTAGTGATGAAAACATACTTTAATACAAGACATGGACACAAAAGTGACCCCGAATGGTCTCACACTAACATATACAGTAATCTGAAATAATATGTTCAGTAAATCCCAAAAGTTAGCTGGCTGAACCATTTTGACAATCCTTAAACATTTGATTTGGATACTGTTGGGCTGCCACGGCTTTGACAGCACTGTATCTCCGAATGGACACCAGGGAGCAGTCTAACCTATGGAGTGTGCGTTAATGAACAAAAGCCAAGTTTTATTTTTAGATCCTTCCTAATACAGCTTCACTTTATGGACCCAAAGACGGAAAAAAAAAGGCAGCATTTATCTGTGAATGACACAAGGGCAAGATGAAAGAGTGTCTGACTGAAGCTGAGTCTCATGCCATGCAGTGGTTAATGCAATCTTAAAGCAACAAGGCCACGCTGCAGTGGGAGGTGGCGTCTGCTCTGAGGTGTTTGAACAGCAGTGGGGGCTGGGGGGAAAAAACAAAACTAAACACCAGCAGAACGCCAGCTGGCAGCGTACTATGTAACCGCTTGGGTCACGGTTCAATGTGTCAAAGTGTATGTTTGTGTGTGTGTGTGTCTACCCTTTGTTTTTACAGCCAAGTCTACAGCAGATGAGGGCTGCTCGACTGAAACACAGCAGCGCAAAATAACTTTCACAGATGCTACGTGGTGATGATGAACGAGGTTTTAACAAAAATCTGACCACAGACCAGGTGCTATTGCTCCATCAACAACATTAGCTCGTCAATTTGAAGTACTCTACACTTAATTTTCAGAGATATACCGGCACATTACTTCAGTCAAAACTGCAAGCAAATCCAGGTGATGAAACAACCATTAACATTCTGCAACCGCCTTCTTCCCCACAACCCTCACCCACCCTGCTTTCACCCTGACACTCCTCCTCCTCTTCTACTTTTCCTCCATCCTCAATGCTTCAGCTCCTTCATCCTGTTGAGGGCGGAGCCTGCCTTGAACCACTCGATCTGCGTCTCGTTGAAGCTGTGGTTGAGCTCCAGGGTCTCCTCGCTGCCGTCACCGTGCTTCACGACTGCAATCAGTGGCTGTGGTCGATAAAAAGAGAAGGTTCCCGTCATTGCAGACGATTTCCGTTAACATTTAACTGCAAGCAGGACCATTTCCCGGGAGCTTGGTGCTCTTACCTTTCCCGGTGCAAATGTTTGAAGTCCTCTGATGGAGAGCTTGTCATCTGGGCGGATCTTGTCGTAGTCTGATGGGTTGCTGAATGTCAGGGGCAGCACACCCTGCTTCTTCAGGTTCGTTTCTAAGGACATGACAAAGAGTTTTGTCCATTTAGATAAAGATTTCATTCATTCCTCAGTGCAGATCAAAGCTTCACCATGATGGGGAACTTGTTACAGGACGACTCATAAATAATTAGTAAAATTCTATAACAAATCACTGGATGTTTCCTGTGTAAAAAAGAGCGAGTCTCTCGTCTTCAGGTGAAATGCTCATACAGTACCGTGAATTCTGGCAAAGCTCTTGACAATTATGGCTCTTCCACCTAGATGCCTGGGCTCCAGAGCTGCGTGCTCTCTGCTGGACCCCTCACCGTAGTTGTCATCTCCAACCACGACCCACGAAACATTGTTGGCCTACAGACAAGTGGACAAGGGAGGTGATTTAATAAAAAAAAAAAAAAAGACAAAAAAAAAAAAAAAGACAAAAACAAACCAGTGCTAAGTAATAAGTTGATGATCTTAAGAGGCTCCCCCTCTGGGATCCTCACCTTATAGTGACGGGCCACATCTGGGACTCCTCCGTACTCTCCTGTAAGATGGTTCTTGATCTTGTTGACTGCATCGTTCTCACTGTTGACTGCGCCGATCAGCATGTTGTTGGAGATGTTATCGAGGTGACCGCGGAACTTCAGCCAGGGTCCTGCAGCGCTGATGTGGTCTGTGGTGCATTTTCCCTTCACCTATTTAGAAAGAAGGCGGTCACACTTCCACACCTGCAGCAGTGAAAGCATCTAAAGACAGCTTGATGTCATTCACCGAGCTCACCTTGATAAGGACCCGCAGGTCTTCCAGATCACTTCCGCTCCATTTGTCAAAGGGCTCCAGCAGCTGCAGCCGGTTGCTCTGAGGACTGACGTCCACCCTGATGCTGCCGCCGTCACCGGGCGGGTGCTGGTAGGTGTCCTGGCCTGGGTCAAAGTCCCTGGCTGGTAGTTCGTCCCCGTTGGGAGGCTCCAGCTTGAACTTCTCTCCGTTGGCGGCTGTAAGGTAATCCGTCTCAGGGTTGAAGCTTAAAGAGCCAGCAATAGCGAGGGCAGTGACAATCTGGAGAAGAGGAGAAGAGGGAAGGGATTTAGCTATGAAACGTCAAACCTGTGTGTCCGAAGCAGAGTGGGTGCTAATGGGTTTGGTGCGGATTTACCTCGGGAGATGTAACAAAAGCATGTGTTGCAGGGTTAGCATCATTCCTGGCAGTGAAGTTTCTGTTGAAGGACGTCACGATTGTGTTCTTCTCTCCCTTTTTCACGTCACGCCTAAATGCAAACACACGGCACTTCAATTTACACAAAAGCACTCAAGTCAGATTGACCAGTGAGCAAAAAGTTGTTTCACAATCATTTCGAAGGTTACTGGCGTAGCTACCTGTCCCACTGTCCAATGCAGGGTCCACATGCGTTTGCGAGGACCACACCTCCAACCGCCCTGAGGATGTTTGACTACAGGAAAAAACAAAACATTTTAAGCTTCCATTCTGTTCGTGACGTTAGTGCAACTCCCTGCTTCCCGCGTGGGCCAACACTCACGTAACCATCTCTTTCAATGGTGGCGCGAATCTGCTCTGAGCCGGGCGTGACGGTGAACTGAGCTTTGCACTTCAGGCCTTTGTCCAGAGCCTGTTTAGCCAAGGAGGCAGCACGGCCCATGTCCTCGTAGCTGGAGTTGGTGCAGCTGCCGATCAGACCTACGGGAGGAGAGGAACCAGAGAGGATCTAACTAGGATCGTTTAACAGCATCAGTTTGAATGAAACCATGAAGCCGTTCCATCAGTTCTTACCAACTTTGACCTCCAGTGGCCAGCCGTTCTTTTCAGCCACAGCACCAACTTCAGACACAGGGTGAGCCAGGTCAGGGGTGAATGGTCCATTAATGTGGGGCTTCAGCTAAAAAAAGAAACGGGACACTAGTAAAGAGGCATACCAACACAAGAATAAACCTAACTCTGTGACCTGAGTGGCATTGCTGCGATTTATTACAGTCACGATTGGCTAAAGTGCTAAAAGTAATCAGACAAAGCATACAACAATCACATGCTTTAGACCAAGATCAAGATGTAAACACTTAAAGCTAAGTTCAGGTGGTAAAAAGTGTCCTTCTGGATGTTTTATCAACTGATAAAACATGGAACTTTGTCAGTTTTGATTAAATGTGCTGCTTTTTAGTCATTTCATTTTAACAAACAAAAACCTGTTTTGGTTGGCGTTCACTGGCTGAAACAGTGAACGGGATTTTGCTTAATTTTGCTCGATTTCTCTCGTGAGTTTATAACTTTTTGGCGGGAGGTGGTCAAAATGCCTCTAGCGCTGTTATGGAATGTGAATCCTGCAAAAGGACTCAAATGTTACCTTCATGGATTGAAATGGTCAGAGGTAGTCCTCATTCTGCTCTCTGGGAAATCTGCTATGAGCTGGAAGGCCAATCCAACCACAACCTACAGCTGGTGGGGAAGTGGTTAAATGCTCAACTACACCAACCTCACCAAGGCCGCAGAGCAGAACAAGGACTACCATCCCCTGCTGAAGAGGGTTGAGTTCTAAGTGTCCAACCGCAGGACAAGAGAGGATTGCTGAAAAACACCAAACGATCAATTTAGGACATACCTCGTCCAGATTGAGCTCAATAACCTGGTCATACTCGCAGCCTTCGTCTGGTACCAACAGGTGTTTGAATTCATCAGCCAGTTCGGCGATCTCTGAGGAGAAACGTGGGGAGGAAAAGGAGGAGGAGTTGATAATACATACCAAACTTTCCATTTACTACATGGAAAGTCTTCCAGGAAAAATGTTGTCAAATAGATCAGAAACTTGATGTAAGATGCAACAACATACTTATCTACTGATTCTGCATCACTATGAATACTTTAAAATGAGCCTGACCAAAACATACCTCCACGGCCAGTCTTCTCCAGGTAGGTCTTCATGCGGTGATTGTAAGGAAACACTGAGGTTGTGGCTCCGATCTCTGCTCCCATGTTGCAAATGGTGGCCATTCCTGCAATCACAGACAAATAATAGAATGCGTGCATTACAGTGATGTCGTTTCTATACATTTGGCAGAGACATGTTCTTAAGTTTCATTAGTTTGTAGTGCATTTTCATGAAAGAGCTGACATGCACAATTGGAAACATGCCTAAAGCTGAAAATGTCACATTAACTAAGGTGTTTTAATACTGACCAGTGCAGGAGATGGAGTCGACTCCAGGTCCGTGGTACTCCACAATGGCTCCAGTTCCTCCCTTTACCGTCAGAATGCCTGCCACTTTCAAGATGATATCCTTAGGAGATGTCCAGCCAGACAGGGTGCCGGTCAGCTTCACACCAATCACCTTAAAGAATAAGATTGGAGAGTGTTTTTGCGTTTATTAAATGAAGAGGTACAAATTACAAAACAAAAGTGTAAAAAGTAAGAGATAAAGGGGAAGAGAAACAGCAGAAGAAATATTGAGGAGTGCTGTTTTCTGCTAACCTTGGGACACTTGAGCTCCCAGGGAATTCCTGCCATGACATCTACTGCATCAGCACCACCAACTCCAATGCAAATGGAACCAAGCCCACCGCCGTTTGGTGTGTGGGAATCTGTGCCAATGAGCATCACTCCTGGGTAGGCATAGTTCTCCAGGATGATCTTTAGATATAAAAGTGGCATTTTTAGTATAAATATAGCACTATAATTGCAGAAGGTCGTGCCAAATTCTATTAAAAATAATTTAAGTAATAATACCTGATGGATGATTCCAGAGCCAGGTTTCCAGAAGCCAACTCCATATTTTGCCCCAGCGCTGGACAGGAACTTGTAGACCTCACTGTTCACTTCCTAGGAGGAGAACCACGCCTGAAGCTCACATGTGTGTCACATTTTAATGAGAATAAATCATCACATCATGCATGTAACTAACAAAAACAAAGCCTCCTCACTTTTGCTTTGGCTAAATCCTGCTCTCCTCCAGTCTGGGCCTCGATCAGGTGATCGCAGTGGATGGTGGAGGGCACAGCCACCTTCGGCAGGCCGCTGCTGATGAACTGCAGCATCGCCATCTGGGCAGTGGCGTCCTGCATAGCCACACGGTCGGGACGCAACCGCAAGTAGGTGCGGCCGCGATCGATATCTTGGTTGTGGGGATCATCGAGATGGCCGTACACGATCTTTTCCGACAGGGTAAGTGGCCTGTTGAGCCTGGAGAGAAAACAAACTATGTTTTACTAAAGGTAGGATAATAGAGAATATGTCTCAGTGCAGCTAAAGCAAAAAAGAAGGTGAAGATAGAGGTACAATCTTAAAAAAAAAGAAGAAAAACTGGAGAAAGGATTGCGCTCTACGAGTCAGACGGACTGGTGAGAGTAGGTTAGGATGACACTACGACTGAAAAACTGTGGTAAAGGGCGAATAAACAGCAGAGATCAAACATTCACAGATAAGGGTGTGCTGTAGTAAACAGAAATGTGAGACAGAGTAAATATAGAGTAGATATAACTGACCTTTTTTGCACAATATCAACATTGGACTGGAGCTTCTCGTAACCGACAAAGGAAGTGGGCTCAAAGCGGCTCATAGACACTTTGGCCTTGGCTCTGTAGGCTGCTGACACATGCAGGCGCCGCACACCATGGCCCAGGGCCAACTGGAGACACAAACATCATAAACATACAATTACAAGCACAGAACAGAAAATTGATTCGGCAAAAAGTCTCCCTTAAATAGGCCTGGGGTTAGGGTTGGGCACATGTTGGGGCTAAAACCTATCACCACGGAAACAATACACCGTCATGCGTCAGAGAGCCCCACACACCCCCGACCCCCCTCTGTGCATGTGTCCGACTCCCAGGGAACGGTTCTTGGCCTTAAGGTTTAGTCAATTTGTAAATATTCACATCTGTTAAAGAAGCTGGATTCATACTTTTCATGTCAAATAAACCAAATAAACACAATTCACTGTGTGTAAATGTGAAGTAACAAGAAGAGGAAGCTTGGACCTGCCATCTAGAATAGTGTTAAGTTCGTGTGCCCTTGAGGAGGGTATTTGGCATAAACAAATGACTGCAATGAAGCTGCTAACAGTCAAGAGATTACTGAGCTTCTCCAGATGCATGTTAGTTGGAAAAGGCTTTATCTGCATGGAGGAACTTTTGGCTCTGGACCAAGCAAAATCGCGGAGTGAAGTCCAAAGTCATCAAATTTGTGAGCTAACTTAGTCTAAGTCATGTGACCCAAGCCACAACTCCTGTGTAAACATAATGTGAAGTTTTTAAATGCACTGATTTTTTTCTTAATAAAAGAAACCCACAGAAAGATGACTTATCTCCAACCTAATACCTGCAATTATTCAGTCCAAGGTTATGAGCTAGTCAACATGCAACTTTCCAGGCCTATAAACACTGTTGAGCATGTCAACATCAGAAAGTGATGCCCTGATTTTCTTGTCCTTTTAGTCCATTGACCTCTGATGGAGGTAAACGTTAATGTGACTTCAAAGAAATGTCGAGCAGACTACTTTCTTCAGATCTGGAGTCGTGACACCTAACATACACTATTAGGTCAACTGTGAAAAGCTTATGGTGTTACTGTACGTATGACGCACATATTGCTACATTTAAAGCTGGCAGACTGTTTTGCTTTGACCACTCCCTTTTAGAAGTAACGGATACAACTGTGTGAGTTGCCTCATTTTCCCATATATATATTTGTGTCTGTTGCCCCCTGCTCGCGTGTGCGCCTGCTGGAAGCTCTAACCTTGTGGTTAACCTTGTTATTCTGGACCAAACTTCTCCTCTGCGACTAAACAAGCTACAGCTATTTAAAGCCAGCGGATATATATGCTAATATAATTTACAATCAGACATAAAATACCGATTTGTTAAGCCAAAGTCGGAGTAGTTATCGCCTGTTGGATGCGTTCAGTGCAGTCGGGACACGATGACCTAACCAGCTAGCTGGGGGACGATTTCACGGCTTATTTATCCACAGTAACAAACCTCAGACCTCTAATTGAGCCGGAGGAGCAATATATTAGCTAAATACAGTCTTAATAAGCAGTTGACACCCGCCTCTGTTAGAAAAACAAGCTTTAAATATATTTTTGGTCCCTTACCTGGAGCCGGGCGACAGTGAGACAGTAGGTTGCCATTTTGTTCACTGACAAAGATGTGAGGGACGGTGGTGACGTCACGCAATTGTCAGCCCCCCTTTTTCTTCTTCTTCGGTTCTCAGCAGCTCGCACCTTTCATGTTGCTACCAACTACTGGCCGATCGTTATCAGCCTCTTTCCCGTAGAAAACTTTGTTTTATTCTAGTACAATGAGATTACAGCACAGAAAGCGCTTGGTTTGTTTCTTTATTTTATGTGAAGCACTTTAAATTGTTTTGTACATGAAATGTGCTATACAAATAAATTTGATTTGATTTGATTGTTGATGACGTCGGGAATAATTCAACATAATCGTCAAGTAAAATGTTGTGTAAAGACCCAAGTATGGTTTACAAAGGACATTAGGACATTTGGGGACTTAACAAAAATGGAATCCTGGAGTCATTTGAAAACCTTACAGCCAAACACAACCTTGATAAGAGGCACTTCTTCAAATTCCTACAACTCAAGCATTATATTCGAACGGAACAGGGGGGCAGACTTCTACCAGTTACAATACAACCCTTAGATGATATATTGAGTAGTAAAAAATAACTCAAGGGGTTTATATCTTGCATGTATACTGCCATTAACAATCTGTTAGAAAAAGAGGGGCTTAAGGTTAGGGAAAAATGGGAGGCTGACTTGCTTCATAATTTTGAAGATGCTGATTGGATTGAGCTAAGTGAAAAGGCCCAACGCTTTTCCTTTAATAGTAAACATATATTAACCCAGTATAATCTGATACATAGAGTCTATCACACCGCCGAAAGATTACATAAAATAAATCAGACAATCTCTCAATACTGTCCAAGGTGCAAATCTGAAGTTGGCTCTCTTCTTCATATGTTCTGGTCCTGTTCACAACTGTCCAATTACTGGGAAACAATACTTAGAACCATATCCAAGATAACAAAAACAAATATTCCTCTTGAACCAAGGCTAACTCTATTAGGGGACACGTCGATGCTGCCTGTAAGGGACAACAAAATCAGATTCACAAGGATAGCGTTGACAATAGCCAACAAATGTATAGCTCTTAAATGGGAGAGTGAACAACCACCCCCACCCTCTCTTTGGCTTAGTGAACTGACCTCTTGTATCCCTAACGAGAAAATAATGTACAATCTAAAACAAAGACCAGATAAATTTGAGGGAATATGGTGTAATCTGATTGAGCATCTGAACACAGCGGACATGTTTAATTGAAGGGCCACACCAAAACCAGATATAGCTGCTGACTAGAGAAACTATTTATATTTTATTTGGCTTTTCTTTTATATATTTATCTATGTATTTTCACTATGTACTTCTCTTCATGTGTTTTATTATATTATTTGTTTATTTATTTACTTTTTTGTTTTGTTTTTGTGTGCCTATTTTATGTTATGTTCCTTGTATTATAATTTGTATTTAAGTACATTTCTGTAGACATACATACCAGTAATGGGAAATGGAGGCAGGGAGTGGGAGGGGGGCTCGGGTTGAAAATATGTTCAGAATGAGTTATTCAAATACTTGTCTTGAATACGGAAAAATCCAATAAACACAATGTTAAAAAAAAAAAGTTGTGTAAAGTGTTAATGAGCGAGTGAACTAATACAAATGTTTGTCTACCCATGGGACAAGATTACAGTATAGAATCTGTAACAAACCATTTGATGCCCTGAAGCCAGTGAAAAACAGAACAAGAAGATTGCAGAGGTGTAACATAGAGCACTCATACTCTAGTTTAGTGCTATAACTATAGCCAGTAAATGGTGCAAATATTGAAGGACAAATACCATTTTAAATTTGCTTTATTTTAAAGAATAACTTTTTTTACACCAAGTTGCTGTGCAAGATAATATGATTCTAGAAAATATTACTCTCTTAATCGTATTATTGTAATGTTCAGCAGCAACTAATTCATTACAGATGATCCTTTTTAGTTTGACTGATGTTTGTCAATTGAGGGAAAAATTGCAAATTGTCAAGACTATGGAAGAATCACATCTATATCCTGAAATATCCCTTTTCCAATTAATAATTTGATCTGATATTCAATAGATTTAATATTTGGACTACTAGTTTGAACAAAGCAATCAGTCAATATGGTCTGAATACTGATACTTTTTTAAAATGTGAGTGTAGCTCCTCGGTGGAAACGCTAGGTGGCGGTAATGCAATTCCTAGAGCACAGTTAACGTGTCAAAGGTTACTATTGAACCAAGCCAGCAGCGCTTGCCATACGTTAGCCGACAATGGCTAAACATCACCCAGATTTGATCTTTTGCCGAAAACAAGCCGGTGTCGGTATGTTTTAAGCCATCACACTATTCAGTAGCCTATTGTATAATTTCACCGAGTGCAAATGTGTTTCGTTTTTGCTTTGATATCGTTAGCTGCTATGCTAACGGTAACAGCACGGATCTCAGTGAGAATATGTTAGCATTGGTGTTAGCTTGCCCTGGAAAAATGGTTAAGTTTTGTAAACAAAATTTGCAACTTCACGGTGTGTTATTAAAGGGTGTTTAAGGGCGTACTGAACATGGAATAATAAATAATATTTTTGCTTATCAACCATAACTGAATGCTTTGTTTTCTTCCCGCAGCAATCGGAAGACTGTGCGAAAAATGTAAGTGTTGCTATCTTCAGTTAACACCAACAAGAGACAGTATTTCAGCCGTCTTGTGTTTTAAAGTAAACGTGAAGGTCTATCTTTCTTTGTTTTAATACTGTATTACTGTTTCAGTAACCACCTCTAAATAAGAGGCCTGGTTTTAACAGATTCTTCTCCATTTTTCACATAACTCCTTAAGGCTCTGTAGTGATGTTGGATTTAAAACGACCCGGAAATATTATGAACTGAAACAGTTTCCATATTTTTCACTGGCTTTAAAGCAACACTGGAGAAATATATTGTGAACCTCCAAAACTATGTGCTCTGAACTCGTTCTTGGAAGCCAACATTTGTTGTGCACCTTTTCGGGCTTGAAACTGCACTGAAGCATCCCTGTTCATCCCAATTATGTCATTTATTAGAAAGCAAAGCAACGTCTCAGTTAGCCTCGTGTTTCAGACTAACATGGACATTCATTGTTCACACATTGGAATTCTTTGCCTTTCAAAATGTTTTCAGCTATCTCGCAATACATGGCACTGTTAGGTATGCAGCGGGCATTTTGTTAAACATGTACTGATTTCACACACATGCCGCCTTCAGATCTTTCAACAATATGAATCGGAACATAATCTATAACATTCAGTCTTTTTGCTGTAATGCTTGTTCATCACTTATACGATAGTATGTGAAAGCACGCTCGTCCTTTTCTTCTTAGGTCCTGTAACATTACCCTACCCCATCTCTTAATCGTTTTTTGGTGGCGTCTGGGGGTGTCCTCGGTCAGCCTTTAAAGGCCGACAACAAAATCAAGTGTATAGCTGTACATGTGTAGGGTTCAGAGGTTTTTTTTTAAGACAGGGGGGTGTTTCATCCTACAACTGGAGTGGGAGCCAAAGAGCAAAATGTTACCGAAAAGGTTTTTAACATCCCGACTTGTGAAAAGTCAGAGGTCGTTAGACAGCCACAGTTTCCATCAGAGTTGAATTTGTTGTTTTTCAGTTGCGATAAAGGCCTTGATTAAGTTTCGCTATAACTAGTTCTGGAAATGATTATTGATTTGCGTATTTGGCCGCTACACAAAAGTAAAGGCAACTACATCGGCAACTCTGAAACAGGTGGCATGCCAACCACTTTGAAAACAACCTGTGTATGTTTCACCATTTGTCTCCCACTCGGCCCTCAGTCCATCATTCTGTGTGTTTCCCCTCTTGTCTCAGGCGATGGAAAGTGCGTCATCTGTGACTCTTATGTGAGACCGTGCACACTGGTGCGAATTTGTGACGAGTGCAACTATGGGTCTTATCAGGGACGCTGTGTCATCTGCGGAGGGCCCGGCGTATCCGATGCCTACTACTGTAAAGAGTGCACCATCCAGGAGAAAGATGTATGTGCTCCTTTGTTTCCTTAACTAACCAAATGGCAAAGAAAAACAAGACTAATAGAGAACTTTCCGAGGCTGTGTTTGTGTGGTTTTTATTTTTCATCATTGACTTTCATCTGGGGCAGCCTTAAAGGGATAGTTCGCCTCTTTTGACATGAAGCTGTATGACATCCCATACTAGCAATATTATTTATGAACATTTTCTTACCCCCCGCTACGTCCTGTGAGCCGAGTTCCAGCCTCGTTTTGGCGTTGACGAAGGTAGTCCGGCTAGTTGGCTGGGGTCCCGAAAATAAAGCATTTTGCTTCTTAAAACAATATGCGTTCAAAAGAGTAATACATTTGCATCACAAAATCGTTGTCCAGAAAAAGTCAGACCTCACAATCGCTTGGCACTATTTTCTCTCCCTTCGTATCACTGCGTGCTGCCACCTGCCGACAGCCGCACCTGTTACGGTGTTTGCTGCTTGGAAGCAGGGGACTGCTCGGTCTGCACTTCGGTCTGCACAGTTTACACAGCACGCAGTGATACGAAGGTAGAGAAAATAGCGCCAAGCGATTGTGAGGTCTGACTTTTTCTGGACAACGATTTTGTGATGCAAATGTATTACTCTTTTGAACGCATATTGCTTTAAGAAGCAAAATGCTTTATTTTTGTGCCCCCAGCCAACTAGCCGGACTACCTTCGTCAACGCCAAAACGAGGCTGGAACTCGGCTCACAGGACGCAGCAGGGGGTAAGAAAATGTTCATAAATAATATTGCTACTATGGGATGTCATACAGCTTCTTTTCAAAAGAGGCGAACTATCCCTTTATGAACATAAACGGTGATTAGAATTCAATTTGTATCCGGTTGTAAAACTGGATTTTTCTTCTGAACAGTCTTCCTTTTTTTGTGCTCTCTGCAGCGAGATGGATGTCCCAAGATTGTGAACTTGGGCAGCTCCAAAACGGATCTGTTTTATGAAAGGAAGAAGTACGGCTTTAAGAAGAGGTGAAGACCCCGCAGCCCCAGCCTTTGTTTTAGTTTTTCAGATTTTCTTTAAAACTGCCAAGGTTTTTTTTTTTTTTTGACCTGTCAATAAAGCTTGCTTTTATATTCATTTATGACTCCTTTAATGTTTAAGTATGTGAGAAACAAACATGGAATTTCTCAGCAGTAGGTGTTTAGTAACTAAATGTGGCACATGAGTGTTATTATGCCAACATTGCATCATTTTGCTTTAAAGACTCGAGTTTTAAAGTTCTATTCAAGTTCTTAAGCTCGGAGGCGACACTTAAGTTGTTTCGTCTTCCTGGTTGGTTATTTGGAACTCCTTTCACGCCTCCTCCCCCAGCTGGCAGTGTTTCACACCTCTCTTTGCTCACACTTAGTGAAACTGTAAAAATTCATGACATAATACTCAAGCATCACTGTTTCTGGAATGCTGGTGAGACTGGTGATAACCAAACCAGCTGTTGAGGGTTAAGATGATGTTTGATGGATCTGTAAACATGAAAAGATCTCAATTAATATGAAGCATTTTGCGTTTATACTCGCATCAGAGGACCAAGTGTATCAAAACTGAGGTAGCTTCTGAAAATGCTTTTATGATATACAACACGAGGGATATTTTGGTGATCCTACCTCTGTTTCCTAAAATTCACGTCCAAACTATTCCATCTGAGGTTAGTAGTTTGATTTGGAGTCCCGGCACACGATCGGCAAATGCAAAGAAGTTGAAACCAACTTGTGTAACGTCAGATGTGTTTCATTGTCAGAATATAAAGACGGCTCTCGTTTTAAGAAAAAACCAAAACACTTAAATGTGTCAACAAGGCTTTAATTTTACATACTATATATACAAGACAGCCACACTTAAAATGCCAAAATGTTTCTTACAAAGAAATACAAAGACATAACCAGGAAGATAACAAATTGACCTGTTCCAGAGAGAAGGCAAATGCAGCCTCCATTACAGCATTAAAAAGTATTGAAAGGAGACTGAAAGCTCATCGTTTGTTGTTAACCCCAAAAAAGTAGTTAAAAGTAAAAAAAAAAAAAAAAAGGGAAACTGTTTAATGCATAATGGGCCTGAAAATGAATCAGGCTTGGAGTGAAATAATCTGTGGAGTTTAGGTCTGGAATATTTCCACAAAATCCCGTCAATGCCGCGTGTAGCTAGAACATCTGTTTGCGCTTGGAAAAGCCTTTCCAAAGAAAGATCACAATATTCCATTCATTTTAGTAAAAAGTCAAGCTATCTATGGATGGAAGCACAGCAGCTAAATTTAAAAAAGAAAAAAAAAAAAAAAAAAAAAAAAAAAAGGCTTTCCCTTTTTTTGTCAGAGCTGGAGAGGAAAATAACCTGAGGGTAAGCCACAACTGTAAAATTTTCAGGCGTAATGTTGTACAAGATGCTCCCCTGTAAACTGGTAGACTGCAAGCTGCATTGAAATGGCTTTAAACGTAGAAGACACTTAAGATTTAGAGGTTCCTTGTATATGAACGAGATGCCCCACCACAGTATGTATTATTGAGATTTCCGCAATTTTGAAACTAACTGAGGCACAAGAGTTATGGAGGCAAGTGTTAGAGGGGACGTCCAATGAATTGACGCCATTGCTCGATTCTCCAGAAGTACATCGATTCTTCGCTTGACGTTTTTCTTCTCTTTTAAAGGCTTAATTTTTTTTGCCGACAACTATTTACAGGACATGCATTGAACTCTACACGTGAACTTCTGGGTCAAAGTGGACGTCCCGCAGAGAGGAAAAACACGCGTCCAGTCTGCTCCAGTCGGTACGAGAGCCAAGAGCGACAGAGAAACGTGACATTAAAACAGAGCGTTAACTCTCAGCACGGGTGATGAATGCTTTTACATGAAGACAAGTGAACACAGCTTTGGTTTTTCTTTTTTTTCTCTCTTTGTTTTGAATTTTTTTTTTTTGCCGCGTCACCGTATTCCCCTGAAGAAGTTCACAGTCAGAAGTTTTAGAGGGCAAAGACAAGCCCAGCTCTAAACACAATCGGTTATTTAGTACATCTGAAACCTTAAAAAAAAAAAAAAAAAAAAGAAAGAAAAACCGGACACGTAGTTTTCAGAATTCAATCAAATCTGAAAGACTGCACACCTTGTTATTGAACTAGTCTAAAATATTGCATCGACTACCAATATATTTGCCTATTGTAGTTTAAAAACTGATAAAAGTATGCCTAATAAACGAGGCGTTTTAAAGAAGCACTTGAATATCCTCTCACATTCATCTTATTCACATAGATGGTAAGTACATGGAAGAAAAATAAAGAAAAGAAAAAAACGTGCCATTACATCTCCACGGTAATGTCAGTCATGCCTTCCGTACATGCTCTTCTCTTCATCCTTGTCGTCGTCTGACCGACTCTAGCGTTCCCGTGTACCAACCAAGAGTTTGATTTATTTATTCATCGGATAAAATAAATGAATAAATCAAATGGTGTCTATTCGTCATCTGGCACAGCACTTGAAAGAGAAGAGAACAAGAATAAATGAGGGGCGAGGAAGGAAGGGGGGGAAAAGTTAAGCTGAAGGAAGACCGTTTATCAAATGCTTTATTTTGAGCAACAGAGAACTGTTTAGATTCTAGCTCAGGGAATATTTCCGTGTGAGAACCACAGCACCTACCGACCTCAAGCAAGTCGGTACAGTTGAACCGCTGCAGCAGTTCACCCCTTGTCCCACAGGTGGCGGTAATGAGCCAACTTCACAGTTATTCAAACGACCACGCAAACATCTCTTCGCCATTTTAACCTGTTGTTCAGATTTCTGAATTCTCCCAAATATTTTACCGCTGACACATTACAGCTGTTTTCACACATACACCGAAACCTATTAATTCTAAATGATCTTTGAATTCCAGAGGGTCTGGATGCTAGAACAGCAACGTCTGAACGTGACTGGACTGAGCAGAATTAAAAAAATTTAAAAGTCTGAATAGAATTGGAATGCTACATACAGCTTTTTCAGTCTCTGTTATACATTATGGATACGTCCAAATGGGCGTATTGATGTCAGTAAAAAAAAAATAATAATAATTGTCTGTAGCACACTCTTCCAAAGGGTAGCTGCAGGTAGTGTTAATGTGTGAAAACAGCTGTAATTTAGAGGCTCGATTGTGTTGCAGTGACTCCTTACACATTCTGGATGAGCCGGGTGCTTAAAAGAATGCCTTTTTGAAGACATTAAACATCATAGTATTGCCATAGGTCGCGTAAATCTGCATTTGTCGTCACAAATATGTTTCCCCAAATTCGCTGGGGCCTGTTCAGATCAACTATCAGTGCAGGATTTAATCCACGTCAGTGTTCATCCCACAGCAGTACAACCGTCCCCTCTCCCCCTGTCTAAACACCCTGGCAGAATCTTTTCTGCGGAATCGTTGATCTGGAGTCTGCCAACATGACTGACGGTCAGGAGTCTTAGGGACAAATGACTGTACTGTTCTCTCTACTATGTGAATGTCCATTTACACTTGGCAACATTTTTTTTCCTGCTCCCTTACAGTGGTCCAAATTTGGCCTCGTAGCGACCCACGACGTTGTTGAATCGGCCGCACTCCTTCCGTAGGTCGGCGACCTCTGACCGCAACGCTGCGTTCTCGCGCTCAAGGAAGGCTGCTCGGACTGTGATCTGGTTCTCCTTTAATCTCCGGGCGTCTCGTGAGCGTTTGGCTGCCAGGTTGTTCTTCTTCCTCCTCTGCCAGTATTTGTCGTCCTGGAGACAGACAGGAAAGGAAGACCTTGGAGTGAATCCAAAAAATTTTTTAGAGATACAAATCAGACGTCTGCTAAGTGGCATGGCGGACAGCCAGGCTCCTTTGTGGATGTAAACAAAAAAACAGTTCTCTGATGGACTGGAAGCAAAGGCAATTTTAAGATTAGACTGCTGAGTCACTGTGAGCTGCCAGAGGCACTGTTGCATCAGAAACTGGGCTGATGAAATTAAAAAGCTTCAAAGAAGCATTTCTTAAAGGAAGCATTATCTGTGATCAAATTTAGATTTCAAAGCTTTATTATCTATTTATGCCATGGTCGTAAAACCCATCTATGATCATTACTCACAACGTAACCCTTTCACCAAAGAAACTTTGTAACATTTGCAGCACTGAGTTAATAAAGAGCTTTTTTGTTCATTAACTCAACTAAATATACGTTGATATACCCTAATTTCTTCCATCATGCTGCTTTACAGCAGTCTAAAAAGTAACTCCTGTTGCATCAAACTGAAAAACCACGACAGGAAGTGAGTTTTCAAAACTCAAGACGGCAGAAGCTCCGTTTTACGCTTACGCATGCTGTTGTGTTTCAGTGATGTCTCAAAAACACGTGACAGGACTAAATGTGCTCCCCCCCCTCTCTCGTCAGTCCCCTCCCAGCTTACCTTCTGCTCATCAGGCACGAACACCTTCTTGGCCTTTTTAATCATAGGCTGTGGCTTGAGCTCCTCCTCACTGAACTTGTGTTTGCGTGGGTTGAACAGTTTGCCTCCGGGCACGCTCGACAGGACCAAGTCTGTGGGATCTGGCTCGTAGTTTATGTCGACCTCTATCTCATCGGGGTCGATGGGCTCGGGCGTCACTTTGCCAGTGGTCACCTCTGAGCAGACAGGCAAGCAACCCACAAATTTAAATATTGAGGAGCTGCAGATAGAAAACGTCTGCGACAATCAGCACAAACTAGCATCAATAGTAAAGGCATGCTAAATGCGTCCAAACAGCCTCGTATACAGCCTGCTTACAGTCCTGTTGTCAAAAATCTCCATTAGGAAGCAGCAACAGCTTCTATTTCTGCCATCTCTTGGCACGCATATCATGTTTGACAGACATCTGTGACCAGCCCAGATGAATATAAAGTAGACTTTGGGAAGCTGCTGGCAATTTTAATCAGACTAGATAAGAATGTTAAAAGATAAAAACATTTTTTTTTTTTTTTAAATCACAAGTAAAAGGTAGATAGTGGGAAGATAAACATCTGCACTGATGTAGATCTTTGGCTTTTTTTCACTTTCTCTCAAATTATTGGTGTGCATAAAAAAAAAATGAACTTAAAAATTCTAGGCCTGGCTGAACTGGAACAACCCATTTCCTGCTTTTTAAAAAGTGCTGATGCAGCTGCGTCTTCGACGCTCCCCACTCACCTGTAGTAACATCACAGGTAACGTCAGAGTCACCCTTGGAGAGGATCACCACCTCCTCCTCACACGTGTCCAATTCCTGGATGGGCATCAGGGCCACCGGAGACACATTTGCTGCCCTGCTAACCTTGGTCGCCGAGGGAGTGGCCTTCACTTTTTCTGGTTTGTCGCCATTTTCTTCTGCATTTTCCTTGAGGGCGTCCTCGTCGGGTGAGGTGGGGATGCCGTTCTCCATGAGGAACTCTTCCAAGTCCATGTACTCCAAGTGAAAGCTCTCGCCATCATAGGGAATTGTTTTTTCCCAGATGGCAGGGGTCAGGGCGGCTGAAGGGCCCATGTCACCCCCCCCTCCGCCAAGGTCAACATTATCTCCAAGACCCAGCTTCTCTTTATCTGTGTCTGAAATGAGAAAGATATAACAGTGTACAAAAAAGTGTTCAGAAAGGTGGGCTGAAAAGACAATTGTGTCTTAATCTGTCCGCTGAAACAAAGCCAAAGAGGAAGGATGTCCGTTTGTCATTCGGGCACATTGCTCTCTCAACGCAAAGCCAAGAACCACAGCTAACAATAATCTAAACTTTACAGAAGCAAGTAAACGGGTGCAGTAAATAACACCGATGATGTCGACGCAAAACCAACACACCTCTGGGAAAGTTTGCATCCTATTAAATATGGTTGCGGAGCCAACGTCGTGTCCTTCAAGCACTCCAATTGAAAATCTGCTCGAGAACGACAGCACGAGGAACCGAGTCCGAAGAGCTGACACCATGCGAAAAAACAAAACAAAACAAAACAGAAAACCCCCCAAAAAACTCCCACAGTTCGCAAACAGAACTAGCCGGAGGCCACACCCCGCAACCAACGGGACCCAAATGGCACCGCTGCCAACGAGCTGGCCGAACATCCCCCCCGCCCGAGCCCCTTCGCGCGACACAGCTGCGCGAGCCGGGCCGACAGGCGGTTTAATGTTGTGGTTGGTCGGGATGTACTGCGCAGTCTAAATTGGTTTAGCAGCAACAGAGTGAATATTAGATGGGTTGCCCCCGATTCCACCATTGCAGCATTTTAAGCAAAACAAAGGGGAAGTTTATTAATTAGTCGTTAACTGTAATTTGCCTCCTAGAAAACACAACCAGCATAAGTAAAGAGATCAATATAAGAACAAGGGGCCATTAATGACGTTTCGCGTCGTGTACACTTTGTGCACATTTTAAAATATATACATAAAACTCATCGAAATATTAGTTCTTAGCAGTTTCAGTACTGGTGTTTTGTTCAACAACAATGCATTTAAAACCCGGGGCGTGTCTAGAAAAGTCCAGACTGTGAGTTGGTACACAGAGTCCGGAGGAAAAAAAAGGCTCAGAGCAATGGGGCCCCAACATTTATCGCCGGAGATAGCCACCATCAACCACCACCGACGAACCCCCGATAGAGACATAGTTAAAAGTTGAATCTCTTCTCAAGTTTTCACATTTTCACGGTTAAACCCGTTATTTAAAACCACTTTCGGCGCTTTTTCTCGCCATAAATGTAGTCCTCTTACCGTCATCGCCGTCCAGTATATTCGGCGGAGGCATTTCCATGATTTTCTTTAAAACCACCGGGAAGGAGCTCGGAGCCCCCGCAGCCGTTTCCAGCGTGATGACAATTGGCTCTATCGACATGTTTCCCCCCCTTGTTGTCAACACCAAGCCTCGGAGAAACAACTGAAGAAGCAAACTCAGTGGATGTCCTGTTCGCTCGATAACGTCAACTATCCGCTCTATTTCAGCGCCGTCATAGACCGATGCAATGTCCGGAAAAATACGCTTTAAAATGTCACTTCAACCATCGGCGTATCTGGAACAGCTCGCTTCGTTGACCCACTTTCTCGCAAAATTGGGTAGTCGAGAGGTTTTGGTGTTGAGAACAAACCGCACCCCCTGATAAAAAAAAAATGTCGACTCTGCTCTGTTCTGATAGGCGTTTTGGGCCTCAACTCATAAATATGGATGTTTTCGGGGAAGGGGGCGGGGATTAGCACAACTAACTGTGCTCTCATTGGTTGACCGAGTTATATATACGTTTCACAGAATACATTAGAGAAAAACGTGTCACGAGGCAAAACAGGACATCTCACACGGCAAAACAGGACATCTCACACATACGCTAGTGGTCGTCTTCGTCATTTGACACTGTATTTTTTTCAACTTAGCTCTAAGCTTTTGTTATTTGAGCAAGTAAGCACCGATAGACGATTCGGTTCAACTTTTGTTGAGGTGTGATGGGCGTCTATGGGTTAGTGCCAGCGCTTTTGTATCGTCAGCAGAAATCAATCCATAACAAAAGTGACTGGCTTATTTAGTGTTTCGCCAAAAACACATATCTGGATGTACATGAGCCTTCCTCTGTCTTTTTTTGTTCTGCTGCACCGCTCACATGCACCAACATGTGCGGCAGCCGCGCTTACATATCTCCAGACTCCATCCAATGACGGAGCTCGATGTCTGTGCCGCTCACATTCAGGGATGTGCAAAAAGGGCGGCGCTGCAGTGTCAAAGTGTAATTGGTCATGCGGGTTTCAGTTACTTTTTGACACGTTCTTGCAGGCGAACAGCCATCGCAAGGGCAAAGATCTGTATGTCCTAATGTGAAGCTGCCACAACAGCACAAAACCCACGGTACAAGATCCATCACACAACGCTTTCATCTTGATCACGGTGGGTGATATTTGTGCCACATCACTTGCGAGTATTGGTGAACCTCATCTTCTTCTGAGCCAGAAAAGAAGATTTCAACTAATACAAGTGAATCATTTAGATGCTGTAATCCCCCACCTTAAAGTAATGGGAAGTAAGTTACATCCAAAAACGTCCAACATTAGTTTATTATAATGAATTTAAAAAAAGATGCGCACAAAAAAGGATGAAACATGCATGCATTTGATCTTGGCTATGGTGGACATTCTGTTCCATTCAGGACACCGTTGTCATCTCCAGAACAGCACAAGTTGTTCCCATGTTCATTCATGAACGAAGGGCATGCATCCACCTGCTACATGGTAGGACTTTATGGTGGTAGTGGGAGGGGGTCTTTTCCTCTCATGTCTCAGAAAACACGTGTCACATGTCGTAGGCACAACACACCATGTGTAATGTGATGGAAATTAATTCTTATGTGCATTAATTGAGTGTTACCGTGTAGAACCTGCAAATGACCGCGCTGCAAGATACCACCTTGTCCTGTTTTCTTTAATTCCTCTTCAAAACGGTGTGCTTGTTATAATGATATAGCTGCACTCTCACTATAGGTGAAGGGGAAAGGGATGAAGCTGATATTTACGACTGTGTCTGGGTAACCTCAACTGTGGTTGGGGAGGAAAGGTAGAACGATAAACTATACCCAAGGAGCGATGACGTGACAAATGGGAAATATAACTGAAGTGTCTTTGCCTCAGTGGTCAGAGCAACTCTGTATTGTGTACTGTGTTGTTCTCTCTTACAAGATATTATTATAAAAGCCTCTTATCTCCTCAGAAGAAAATAACTGACTCTGTGCCTTACTAACATTTCCACCACAGTAAAGTCAAACCTTCAATGTCAGAGACTGTGGAGTGCACACGAGCTCGCCGAAGGTTATCCCACTGAACTCTGAACATTCCTGAAATGTGACTCAAATCTAAGTTTTCTCTCCAGCTCTGGAATGTAGGTGGGCTCACTTTATTGGGATGAGAATAGCTGGAGAACGAATACCTTAAGAGACTCTGAAAGAGGGGCACCCAAGGCAAAGGCTTGAGCTGCAAAAGCACTTTGCAGACGTTCACTCTTTCCATTAATTTGACAGGCTATCAAACATTACCAAATATATGTAAATGAACACCTGGTCACTGTATAAGGGTTGCAGTGGCAATCTTGCCGAGTTTGATATTTACATATGCATCACGATGCACACACGTGTAGGGCAGGACAATATTAATTCTGCTTATGAGCTGCTTTTCATAGGTCTCCAACAGACGGCTTTAATAAGTCAGTAAATAAATAACAGCACTGTTTTTAACCATCTTACCGTACTCATTTATACATAACATCTGCGCATACGAATAAAATAATGATTTGGGTAAAAAAAAAAAAAGCCTATGTGGTCACGTTGTAGCTCTTACTCTGTTCTACACAGCCAGAATACTTTCATCGCGTCAACTTTTGTGATATCACAACTACAGCCCACTTGTTTGGTTAATATAAATTCTAATGACAACATGACCTTGTGCAGTGATAAATCTCCCATGCTGTATCCTCACTCGATGAGTGGTCAAATTACAAAAGATCACACATGTAAAGTGGCCCTCAGTCACTGTTGTGGTCAAGTCTGATTGAAACATTGCTGTTAGGGCATACCACCATATGTATAACAGACTGGTGAAGGTGTTTAAATGATGTATACCTTGTTTTAAAAGGGCTATGACCGTTCAACTGACTATTATTTCAATAAGGACAGCGCATTAAGTCCTGTTTCCGTATATATGCAGTTCAAATATACCTAAACAGGGCTAGAAAAGCCTGACTATTGCAGGGGAGCACATTTTGCTGACATTGGTTGGGCTTATTTGTCAAGGTCATTTCAAATCGACAGAAAGTTGTTGTTAATGGCCACCTTTACTTTGTGATGGAATATTTCTTGATGGAAGTGATCAGCTCCAGTGTGTCCAGATCCATAAAGCACGAGGGTCAATCAGTGGTTTGAATTTGAAAATTAAGTGAATCATTATCATCACTTTTGTTTCTCCTTCAAGCTTGGAAGGGAGGGAGGGGGGGGGGGGGGGGGGGGGGTTCATTTGTAAATACACATTTATGCCAATAGATGTCCCCAAATCCCACTTTACTTACTTCCATCCATTTTCTATACCCTCTTAATACAACTCAGGGGGCTATCCCTGCCGTCACTGGGCGAGAGGCGGGGTACACCCTGGACAGGACACCAGTTCCTCACAGTACACATGACTCCTTTGTTGAAAATGCATTTGCTGTTTACTATGCGTACCCGTGTTTATCATGGCTGCCTCGTGCATCCTGCGTTTGTTTGGCGTCTCGGTTGTGTGCGTCCTCACCAATTAACTTTACACTAAAGCAAGCTGCAATATGTAGGTGACCAGTAGGGGATGTGTAAGGCTTACTTTAGATGTTTTTATCATCACTGTGCTTGTTTAGGGGCCACACATGCCATATACGATACCGCCGCTGTGTCAGGCAATTACGTTGAGAACGGACACGGCTGCTTACGTGAACGCGAGCTGAAATAGCAAGTGTAGTTTCAGCCTTGAATTATTCTTCAAATCATGCGTTTCAAGTAGATTCTCTGCCCTTACTTTTCCACGCATACCTCTGTCAAAGCCATAGAGGCAACAACCAGGAAGCAAAGAGAGAAAGTTCAAATATATATCAGTGTGTCGAGCAGCAGGACAAACACAGATGTGAAGAAGAAATCCACTCTATCATTTTATGCGAATCAGTGTGTCCACTTCCACAACTGAGCTCTGTTTACAGTCAGTTTGTAGGCCTGGACTCACCGTTTTCTGGTTCACGGTCTGTGCAGGCCTTGACGCCTTTAATCGTGCCCAGTAAAGTGTGTAATTGGACAAACTGAACAAAGGAGCAGGTCGCCCTAAATTTGATTACCTTGCATGTTTGTGCGACTGCACTTTATCATCGCTCCCATAACCCTGTCTCTGACTTCTCCCACACATCTAGACCTATCGTTTGTCCCAACACCACAACTGAGATCATCTAAATAAAATTAAAATAAACCCTCTACAACGAATCAGACTGGATTTTTATCATTTCATCAGTTTCATCACTTAAAGACATTTCAGCAATTTGAAGGGTCATATATCATGATTGACATGTCATTACATAAGGCTAAGAGAGGTGTTTTAGGATGGTTTTACAAAATGATGGGAAAACCCACCAAACTGAAGAGTCTGTATGAAATCCAGTTAAACGGAGCCACCAGTAACATCCCACAGCTCAAATTAATGATGAAAAACACTTTAGATTAACACAGAAAGGATCATGTAGACATTAAAAGAGTAGTCTACTGATTATCTACTGAATCGTGACCTCCCACCCCCTCTCACCCACACACATCCACTTAACGGTGTCAAGACACAGCAGGTTTAAAGGACAGACTACGCCAGATCAGCACAAATTTATCAGGCACCACCATGGTCTTCATTATCAGAAAACAATACTGAGACCAGGGGGGTCTTCATGTTTATAGTGGGCAAGACTGTCACCAGTTTATCTGCCACAACTCACTCCCTTTTAGGAGAGTATATAATATAATATAAGTACCACCATCGTTTGTTCTACGGTATTTGCCGATCGTGTAACACCATTTGGAAACTGGAAACCTTTGGACCCGTTCTGAGGCCAGGGGGGCAGATCCCCGACATCCGGCGGCAAGCTCTCATGCTGCTCAGCTGACAGGAATTACACAACAGGCGCGCAGCTGTTTCCAGAAAAGTTGGGATTTGTTCAAATCTGTTAACCCACTTCTGCATTAAAAACCAACACTAACTGTACTACACAGTTCACTTCAATAAAAACTTAAGCCGATTCTGGTGGTGACTTACCATTATCAAAGTTTGGAAGAGTGAATGGGTGCTCAAGGAAAGCCCTGAAAATCTCCGGGATTTCTGAAGTCATTTTCCCCCTTAAAAGTGCAAATTGGAAAACAAATGTTTAAACGCAAGAAAGACGTAAACAACCGCTCAAAGCTCCGTGGTTACACGTGCCTGCCAGGAGCCACGAAATGATTGAAGTACTGAAACTTTGCTCAAGTTACTTAACGCAGCCCAACCCCTCGTCAGATCCTCGCAGCCAATCGAAAGGTTGCAGTCGACGGAAAGAGCGCTCATTGGTTGTTGTTTGTGTCTATCAAACCGTTGATGACCAATCCCAAGGCGTGTTTGCATTACCACAGGTTAAAAAAAAAAAAAAAAAAAAAAAAAAAAAAACGCTTCAACGCCAAATGGGGCAGCCTGTGATATAATGAGGCAGCTAATTATACGCAAAACACAGAATAGAATACAACACCTGTAGCACCTTCCGAACCGCCTGCCTGTGCAAAATTCACCAAAAGAAGCTCGATAGGTTTCAAATTAGCTATACAAAGCATCAAAAACTACATTTATTAAGTGACGCCAAGATACATAAAAACCTGATAATTTAGGTTTTGAGATGCCAACTCTAAACTTTAATCCCATGGGGAGTGAAAAAATAACCGTGACGGACGGCAAAAAAAAAAAAGGGAAACCACGAAAAGGGAGCAGACGCCTATGGGTCCAAAGTACACCTATACCCCCCTAATTACCAACTTCAGACAGTCAAACTGGTTTGTGTTGATCTCGTCATGCAACAACCGCTTTTTATTTATTTATTTTTATTAACTACGTGACAGGCCCTCATGTCATTAACTGTGTGCTTAAATAAATGGAAAACACGCACTTTTATTTATTTTTTCTAAAACAGTTTTATTAAATGCTTTCAAGAGATTTGGTCCACTTGTGTGATCATGAACTTCCAAACCAGGGAGGAGAAAAGAGAAAAACAAAGTCAAGAGGAAAAAACAAAAACCTAAAACAACAAAATGTAAAAATACAGTACAGAAAGAGGCCTTGTTTTTTCCACTTCTAACAACCCTGGTTTCTTTAATGAAGCTATTATAAACTGAAATTATCAATAATTCCTTTTTAACTCATTTGAGAACCGACTCGTTCAGAAATTGCCCTGTGGGTGTGCTTTGGTGCTGCGAATCAAGGGCTGCAAACTGGGGGAGGGGGGGGCGGGCAGGAATATGAGGCAAAAGCAATGGTATGTCACATGGGTATCTGTTAATGAAAAACTCTATCATGTGGTTTAATTTAACTGCAGTGGGATGAGAACTGACCCAGAACTTAATCACAAACTTGGGCGACGTCTACTACGGGACAAAAAAAAATTTAAAAATAAACCACAGTCCGTATTGTACATTTGAGAAAAAAAAAAGAAGGGAGAGACAAATAGCTGCTCGCATGTGCCGTTACGTTGATATCACAGACAACGAACAACCTCAAAGTTCAATGCTTCTCGTACTGTAAATAGATCTGCTGAGCTTGGACCCCTTTCAGGGCGTGCAGTATAGAATAATCACATTTCGAGGATGATAGTAATAAGGAAAAGGACATGAAAGACCCTTCTCCCCCTCTAAGACAGGCAGAAATAACTGATGCTTCTGAAACATATCTGCTTACAAACCATTAACAAATGGTCTGTAATAGCTAGCTTAAAATGGTGCTCGGCATCGATCGCAATGTGCGGCATTAAGGACAAACAGCTTCACAATGCCACCCCCCCCCCCCAAATCTTGTTTTTATCATCATAAGGGTCCTACAGTTATTTTTGTACTAGGTTGGTTTTTTTTGGCTAAGCAAACTTCGGGTTTCCTTAAAAGGTCGCCCCCACCTTCTCAGCAAGGCTTCAATCACACTTAATGAAGTGGGCTGACAAAGTATGCATGTTACTGCATCCAAAGTGAGTTTCGGTCGGTCTTCTGCAGGACGGCTTTGCAGCCGCATGCCTCCCCAATAAGTTTTGTCATGATTCAAAAGCCTTCAACAACACACCCAGAACAAGCAGCACAGGCATCCAGTTTTTTGCCTTTCCCCCCTCCTGTGTGCGTCCGTTACATAATTACTTCTGGCCATTCTTAAACACTGAAAGGAAAAGTCACCTCAAATGCCTTTTCGTTTCTTTAACAACTTGCCTCAACATGTACTTAGGAGCTTGGAAAGCAGCCATGCAATTTTTGTGCACTTGTTGCACTGGTAATGCATCCAAAACGTTCGCCATAATCTGCAATTTATCCGGACAAACTTAAAAAATTCTGGTTGCCGGTTCGAGCTTTTCCAGCCGCGGCCGTCTGGATCCATTTGTTCCCATATTCAAACTGAGACAAATGACAAAGAGCATTTGCATTTGAGTCACTCTCCAATTAGCTTGTTCTATTTGACCCCAAAACAAACCTTATCTGACCACAGCACACTTTCCCACAGCCACAGACAAGAAAAAAAACAAAAAAACAAAAACAGGCCACCATCTCTTATCTAATTAATCTTATAAGGATGTCTAAGTATTATAATAGGTATCAATATCATATACTGTATATAGTAAGCAGGATTATACAATGAGGGTATGTATCATCTTATAGGTGTAGTATAAGTATCGAATAAGGCGCTATACGGGAGTATATAGGCCTCTACGTATGCCCTCATTTCCAGATCTGTCCTTGCCTGGTGAATTAATTGAAAGACAGTGTACAGGTGGAGCTGCGCACTGCTGCATACATAGACGCATATTTACTGTCAATTATCATATTCGTACATGGATACATAAATAAAGAGAGTTATACATTGCAATTAACATACATATATCAATAGCATATAGAAGAGAAATAGGAATAGTCAATAGATAGCAATCATTATAGTCATCATATTCATCATAATACTAGGAGTAGTAGTAATACAATCCCTCAAAGAAGCTAATACCTGGGCTGTTCCAGACAAGGGGCGAAGTAGCCAATCAGTTGCACGTGACCAACAAAGCAAAGACTTGCCATCTGCATTTTAGGCTCATCTTAGCCAGGTAGTCCGTCTTAAAACAGCTTAGGGTGTTGGGTTAAAAACCATTTCTCCGTTTCCTCTCAGTCCAGAGAGGGAGGGAGCACAGATGACGGGAGTGTATCCTGCCGTCCGATGCTCTGTTCCTTCAACATAAATTGCAGCTTCTTTCCAGTTTGATTTCATTTAGCAGAGCAGGAAAATGTATTATATTCTGTACAGTCAGTTTAGCTGCTGCTGCTGTATATATATTCATATATAAAAACAAAAAAAAAAACCCAACAACAAAAAAACAAACAAACACCTCAGGCTCTGAGCTCTCGGTGTCAACCATTAACCCGGCCTGACACTCATTACATCATCTGCAGAAATCCTGGCAAACCAGCCCCGTCTGGAACAACCCACACAGAAGCAAGATTTCAAAAATAAAGAGAAATTTTTGAGAAGGAATAAAAAAAATAATAATAATAATTAAAAAAAAAGTCACTATAGTCATCTAGTTTAGCGATACATGTCATATAGCAATACCTCAATAACAAGAAGTTCTTCAATGTAATCAATACAGGTTTTCAGGTTATATATTTATTAAGCTTAACTGCTAAGTTATCATTTATCATTAGTTGTATTATATGCATGTACGTATGTATGAATAATATTTGTGTATCTGAACATAGACATACTTTTATCACATCAGTCCACATTGAAGGCTGGAATAAAATGGCCATAAATCCTGCCTATTTTTGCGTGTGTGCGCGTGCGTATTTTTTTTCATGGGCATTTACGTTTCTGTGGTTTTTATAGGCACAATATACGGTGCAAAATCCTTTCGGCGTTCTCGTGCTTGCAGGTTGCCCATCACGTAAAGGTTCGTCGTGTTGGGGCCGCCTTCTCCCGTCGGAAACAAAACATCTGGCCTCACGAGGAACATGACAGTGCTTCTGAAGGCTGCCAGAGATTGATTGGGTTTGTTTTTCCTTTTTTTTTTTTCCTCTCCTGAAATACTGACCTCCGTTTGACTGAAAAATTTCCACTTATTAAACTAGCAAAACAGATACTTAATCTTCTTTATCAATCTTTTAACGTTTCTATCACCAGCTTTTAAATTATGTTTCCGGTGGGCATCTTTTCTTTTTAAATTATCAGAAATAATCTCGCTTTTTGCAAAGTGTGAGCTTCGAGTCAAACAAGGTCAGAATTATTTATTTATTTAATTTCTTTTAAGGGGACCGGCAGTCTGAACCTATCGTATTGTCTGCATTGATTCCTGGAGCTCTCCCAAATCAAATTTTCTGTCGGCATCATACCAGTACGGTTTAAAGTCTTATATTGCAAATATCTCCTTGATTGCTTTAGCAACAACAGCTCTAAGCAAATAGCCTTGTGCAAGGTAGCCCCCGGTCTTTAATCATTTTAAGCCCCCTCTTTTTGTCAACCTGAGAGGAAGTGATGTTAAAGAAAGTGTCGATTTGTGACTGGCTGCAACTGTTAAATTAATTTTTGTGTGTGTGTGTGTGTGTGTGTGTGTGTGTGTGTGTGCGCAGGTACGGTCGCTATGATTTAATAACCAAAGAGGAGGAACAGAAGTGTCACGCAGTTTTTTTTGTTTTTTTTTTTGGGGGGGGGCATGTAAGTATACTTACATATATTCCACAACAGCAACATTTGAAATGACAAAATTCCTTGTTGTGAAGGCCCGTGCAGGCGTTACATTCATAAAGTTCTACCAATATGGCAGACAATATCACAAGGAAGCGCAACTCCCCTTGGAAAAAAATGAAAATATGCTCAAAATCAATCTCCATAAGTTATATCAACTCTCTTACTATACTCCTGCAAAGGAAAGAGAGTAGGATTTGGTTGTGAGCTCAGTGAGGTGTGTCCACCAAGAACCTCTTAGTTTCTTCAGTTCTGACGGCTGTAAAAAGCACTGAGAGCTTGGCATCCTTTGTTTTTTTGTCGTTCTGTGAGTTTAACTATCGCTAAGCAAATCTGTGGGCTGCGACCAGCGCGCCCTCCCAAGAATGGTTTACATGCGACATGGGAGTTTTTATTTCATTTTTGTTTTTTGTAGGAAGAGAAAAGAAAAACAAACAAAAAAAAAAGTTCCTGGTGGGCACACGTTCTCAAAATTAGGGAACACAAGTAGACCGTTTCAATTCAGAGATAGAACTTTTCTGGCAAAAAAATCTGCCGAAGGACAACCTAAAAAGGTGCCGCATGTAGCATGAGAAAAAAAAAAAAACAAAAAAAAAATACAAAATGCTAAAGCCAAAGTGTTTTGGATTTTGTCTTTGTGATAACTGGTGCCTGTGGTTTGTGTGTTGTGTGTACATGAATGTGTGCATACACGTGTGAGGGTGGGATCGAACATCTTTTGTGTCCATCTGCTCTCTCACTGGCTAGATGCTAGAGGTCGTCGGGACTTGAAGGACGACAGACTTCAGTTGTAGCTGGTTTTTCAGGCCCGTCCCCGTCTGCAGCTCGGCAGCCATCGGCTGCTTTTAAGTCAACGCGGCTACGCTCAGAGGTCGTCACCGTCCGACACATGCCGGCCTCCCTGTCATGAATGACATCAGCACATTTGAGAAGTCACAAGCCAACAACACGAGTAAACATGCAGTTGGATAAAACTATATCAGAAATAAAATTATTTTTCTGATCAGCCATCAGCCTTAGCTATTAGCTCATCTGTGATATTAATATATATAAAAAAAACAATTAGCAGGTTGTATCGGTGTAGAATATGTAATGGGAAATATTGACATTCCGGCCACTGTATGACCTCTAATATCACTGGCATTTCCCACTTACCAGGCCTTCTGTGTAATCTGCTGTTATGGTGACCTGCTTATCGTCTGGAGGTGGGGTTACAGCGGAGTTATCCGTCCGTCTGCTCTGATTGGTCAGCTGCAGCCAGAGTTCGTACATCTGTTGCATGTCTCTCACTAAGGAGAGAAGAAGAAAAAACATATTTACATAGAAAAGGGACACGACTTCAGTAACCCTGAAGAAGGCATGCAGAGCAGCAAATGGAGGAAGGGGAGGGGGGGGGAGGGTTGAACAGTGGTCCTTTATCGTGTCTGCAACAGACTTAAACAGAGCTTACAAACAGGAAACACAATTAAAGACAATAACGTTTCGTAATCAAATTCGGAATAAAAAAAAAAAAAAAAAATCAGAAAGTGACAGCTCAGAACTGATGTTTAAAGAAGCCTTTAAGGTGTTGGGTTATTCATACCCAGCGGTACTTTGTGCATTTAACGTTTTTGTGCACAAAAGATGCATAACAATAATGACTGCAATAATGGTCCCTCTTCTGTTCCACAGCCTTTACTCAGTAATGCCTGTAAAAGCGACAGAAAAAGCCACTGTGAAAATTGGCGTTCACATGCGTTAATATGACTAAATATTCATTTGAGCAGGCAAAGTCCACAGTGGGTGTGTGAAGCAGCTGAAAACACTGATTTATATAGTCAGAGAGCAGGAGCTTCAGCGACAGCAGAAACACCTCTGTGTCCTTTATTTGTCTAAGATGCCAATTTAAAAAAAATAAATAAAAAAAAGCCTGTGCTGCATGGAGTATTTCTAAATATTGCGACCTGTCGAATTCCTCTGAACAGCTAAACATATGTCGCCATTGTGTGTGTCTGGCCGTTATCGCGACTGCAACAGATCACCCTTCTGCTAAAGATAGTTTTCCAATAACCCACTGACATAGTTCTTCAGAAACTAGTTCAAATATCTATATATTTTTAAAAAGTCAACATTTCCGTTTTGCTTCTTTTTTTTCACATGGCTATTTTCAAAAAGGACCAACTAAAACCCGGTTCTTAAATTTGAGCAGCAATGTAATGATCCAATCAACTTCAACACTTGAGCACACCTCATGCTTTACATAAGAACTGGGAGCTTACGGTTATTGTTCTTCATGTACGTCCAGACGTCCCGCTCCTCAAGACTGTGGGCGAAGGAGCAGTTCCCAATATAGTGGCACTTCTTCTGCTTCATCACATGCACACACATCTGCTCGAGACACGTATAGTTTGACTTTAACAGGAATCACAAAGTGATGGGGATTTCTTTGCTAAATATCTCTGGTTGGATTTCTGATGAAATCGTAAAGCTTATTCCTTTGCATTACAAACATGTAACCTGTTAACTGTTGTTGTGTTTGTCATTTAAAGTTGCTCAAAAATATTTTAAATGAATGCACCTTTCACTAGAATATAAAAATCCAACAATTGTTCCAACATCACTCATTCCATTGGGAGAAAATGGACAAAAAAACCTAAACAAATTAGAATATATACGTCAAATAAAAAAAAAAAAAAAAAACAGAAGTACTCACATCATATTGCTGCGGATAGGAGCGGGAGAAGGGAAGAGGCCGGACAACAACCCACTTCTTCTTTTCAAATGATTTCACTAGCAGGACCCTGCGCTCCTTTGTCCAGCTGAGGAAACCAAAAATACAAACAAGCAAAAAGACGAATTCCAGTCAATGGCACAAAAATGGTGGACAACGCGCCAAAAAGATTACATTTGTTTAGCTGCGTCAGCTTAACAAAGAACTAAAATAAGTCGGGCCCTACCTATGCCGTGCCTTGGCGGTGCAGTATTTGAGGTTTTTATCAGGCTCGTTGACCTGACCTTCTCTCCAGCACTGACCGCAGACAAACTTCATTTTCAGGTTGAGGGGGCGCCCCCTTCCCGCCCCTGCTCCAAACCCTCCCACGGGACTCACACCACCTGCTCCTACGCCATCTCCGCCTGCTCCGCCAACCATACCCCCAATTCCCCCGAGCCCTACGGCAGGTATGCTGCTGCTCGGATGGGGTATGTGGATAGGCTGAAATAAGAAATCATCAATCGTGGATTAAAATACAACTGAGTAACAAATACATAACAAATTTTTTTTTTTTTCAACCAGAATGTCATCAATTACTATGACAGAGAAGATATTCAGTACTTCTATGGATACCTGCATTTTTACTACAATGGCAAAAGTCTCTCCACCAATAACGCAAAAAGATTCAATTCTCCTGAAGTTAAACGTTTAATTTGTCACTTCGTGCTCTAAAAATCTACAGTTCCTGCAAAAATGTATATTTAGTTAAACATCTACAGTGTGAAAGTAAAGCATCATCCCTACTTGTTTTGTTTCGGGCTGGAAACAAATACCAATTCTAAAAATTTGAATCCTAAAAACTCTGAGCCTTGTGATGCTCTAACAGAAGCTCACCGATGCCATTTAAAAGATCTCTTATTGTTTCACACCCATGTGCATCCACGTGGAACGAGTTCCATTCAGGTTTATGCACCTAATTTTTCGAAGCTTCCATAGCATTAAGGCACATTTGCTCTGAACTCAGGAGAAAAAGAAAGAGAGCAACCTCCTTTTGATGACCTTGATTTGCCATCGGCCGCATTCCAAACTGATGGAATCGCAGGTCTACTAGATACGAGCAGGCTCCAAGTACCAGACCTAATTTGCAGGCTCACCTTCTGCTGCTTCTGGGAATTCTGCTCCAGCCTTTGCCAGTGTCTCTTGGACTCCTGGACCATCTCTTCATGAGTGATGCCTGAAAGAAAAAAAGAGTCGCACTGCAATGTAAAACACTTCGGCTGTGTTCATAACCGCATACTACATACTTGCAAACTGCATACTTCCATTCCGCATATGGCATACTCATCGATCAGACAGTATGCAGAGCGTTTACCCACAATGCATTTCGCTCCTGCCCGAGCCGAAATCAGCCGGTCTGAAGCTGATTTCGCTTAAGCTCTAAACTCTGTAAACTTTGGCAACATTTGAAACATTTTCAGGCGAGAAAGTAGTCGTTTAGATCCCCAAGGTGTTGAAAATCTGACAAAATACCGGCTATTTACAATTTTGTTCCGACGAATTCGGCGCTATTAAAGCTAGCCGTAGTGAGCAACGCACTTCCGGTTATTTTCACAAAATAAAATACCTGTTGCCTTTTATCACAGGGAAAGTCATTACGATACAATTGGTCCTTTTGTTTTGAAAACAGGAAGTGAACCTATCCTCGTTTTAGCTAGCTTGAAACTGCCGTTTTACAGGAAATGACGATCTGCAACGTCACGTTACGTTGCATCTTGGGTAGTTTGAGTATGAGTAGTAACCTCATGATGCATGCTCAACATTTCGGCGAATCTAGTATGCATCCGGGAACTTCTCGCTTACTCAAACTCGCATACTGTGTGTGTGTGTGTGTGTGAGATCTGCCTTTTTGCCGAATGTATGGAAGAGCTATATGTGTGATATATGTGTAATGATGTGTGTATTGCCTTGTGTATTTTGGATTGATGTATGTTTGCTACTGGACACCTTAATTTCCCTCGGGATTAATAAACAATACTCTACTCTACTTTACTAACTCAAAAAGTTAGTATGAGTAGTGGGAGTAGTAGGAGAAGTATGCAGTTTCGAACACAGCCTTCTTTTTACTCTCCGTTTGAGATACTGAGTCAACAGTTGGCAGTTTAACACGTGTTTCACTATAACTGACACTGCTGACAGCTGTGATGCAATAATACACTGTACATTTCTATAAAGTAACGGTGTTCCTGCTCTACGCACCAGTGTCCTGCTGCAGAACCCAACATTTGAGCTCTATGACAGAGTGAGCGAAGGAGCAGCTGTCCTCCCGCTGGCAGCCATAGCGAACCTCATGGCGACAAACGTCGAACTGGCAGAGGGGGTGCAGGGGGCGTATCTTACTGTAACGCACATTGGCTGACCTCACCACATGAACCAGGCACCTGCAGGGGAGAGTTGGGGTTAAGGTGCACAATGACACACTTATCTAATCACCAAACTATCTAATCTGCACGGGGCAATAGGGCAGCATTTTATGGCCCAATGCTCAAAATGTAATTATATTTGACCGCCTCTTTCCACTCTGTTTCATGACAATATTTGTGAACCCCACATAAGACTTCAGAGGCATAACAAAGACACAGAAACCCTTCGACACTCACTTGTTATCATCAAATGGATGTCGTGCTGTGAGGTTTGAGCAGACTGCTAAATTTTCTTTGCTGCGTTTGCTGATGATGCGAGGTTTACTGTCAAAACATTCCTACGGAAAAAGGAAGGGTACGCAGATACAGGTTTGGGTCAAAGTGCAAGTAGGAGACACAAGGTGGACATGTCTGTCAGACTGTGGCCCCACCTCACAGAGGAACATGAACATGCCCATGTGGAGCTGCAGCAGCCTGGTGACGCTGAGCGCCCGTCTCTCCGTGCTGCCCAGTGGATCAAACAGCAGCTCTCGGCTCAGCGCGCCCTTTCTCTCCTGCGTCCACACATCAATCTCCTCCTGGCAGTACGCAAACGTACAGTTCTCCCCGTACTGGCACTCCTGACGCTCCTGTACCTCTGTGGGATACAGACGGAAAAAAAGGTTAGCATATAAACACAATAATGGACAATTTAGAAATCTGGCCGTTGCAATTTCCCCAACTTAATTTTTTTTTATTTTTACACCTAAAACAAACATTCAATTTCATTTAAAAAAGTCAACGCACCTTTACAGAGTACAAATGCCCCGAGGAAGTTATTCCGCGCAGGCCTGGGACGAATCCTCTTCCAGGTGGGGTCGTCTGTGTTTTTGAGACGACACAGCAGCACATCTCTCTTACAGCGGTGAGCTGCCTCTGGCTGATACTTGTAGTCCATCACTCGTGGACCTGAAAGCAAGAAGAGGCCAGGAAAACTGAGAATGACTCATTATTCTAAAAAAAAAAAAAAAAATTGACTTCCTCCTTTTTAACTTTTGCAAGATCACATCTGACAGCAATGCTCTAATAAACCCTTCATTGGTAAGCTGAGAGTTACAGCAACACTGCAACATTTCACTGGGAACTTAAAATAATAGCTCAATGTTACTTTGTCCAACCTATTCTGCTGTAACAGGCATGACAAGCCTGTCGAAACTCGTGTGTGACTGCCAGAGGATTTCTGGAGAGTAGAGAGAGGTTGGTTCCTGCTGGTCCATTCTGAAGAAGAGATGACAAAGAATAATGGCTGCTTAGATTTACCGACACAAATGTCTCAAAGCAGTTAACAACCAGAAAGAGCTGTTCCTGCGAAACAGCTGTGAGAATGCATATGAGCTGAATGAGGATAAATGAAGTTGAAAAAGAAATTAGAGAAAGGATTTGAAGCTGATTGAAAAAAGGCAGAACAGTTAAAATGGCTGCAGTGTAATCTGGAGTACACAGAGATGTCCTCACAGTGATAGGAATGTTTGTAAACAGCTGCGCTTAACGAGCTCACACCCAGCACAACCGCAGGAGAAGGAGCAGAAATGGGATACTATGACCTCCTGTGAGAAAAGTTGACGCCAAAAAAATTATTTGAAGACCGTCAGAAGCAGAAGGATTAGAGGAACGTGGCAATGTAGTTTTTATTTCAATTGAGTATATATGAATAATAGTAAATATTTTTAAATGGCAGCAGGTTGAACATAACCTGGTTCTCACGCAGATGGATGTTTCTCATCCATCTGGAATTTTGTCGGTTGCCTAGCTGTTCTCTGCTGTGAGTAGGCGGGGGTTGTATTCAAAAACCTCTCGAACCTGATTGGAGAATTCAATGTGTGTGTCACGTACTACTTCGACCAATCATATCGAAAGCGGACGAGACGCGTTGGAGCGCGACCGGTCTCTCGGTCTGTGGTGGAAAATAAACAAAACACAACAGCAGCGAGCAAAGCAGGAGCTAGCAGCAGCTAATCGTCCGGCAATGGCGGTAAATGCTCCTCTTTTAAAGAACTGATATGTGGTAGTTTAGATAACACCGTCGAAACCGCCGAATCGAAGCTGAGTCCATGCTCTTGCATCCGTGCCGCCATTGTTGTTGTCGTACTGTGTTTGACTGTGTTCGTTGTCGCGCCGGATGCTACGTCATACCTGTTAACACCCCGCCCTACGATTGTGATTGGATCTAGGCATAGAGGCGGGCCCGTTTATGGGGTAACCGAAGACTTCGGGCTCAACACGGCGCGCCCAGACCCTCGTGCGAGCTCACGAAGTGTAACGAAGATGCACGAAGCACGATGGGTCTGCGTGAGAGCCAGGCTAGGTTGAACACACTTGAAGCTGTGTTTTGAGCACTACCAAACTTAACATTGGAGTTAGTGTGAGAATTCGTCAGAATTTGAAAGATCGTACTCGCTTAAAGGCTCATAGCTGAAATTCTGTCAATGTGAGCTCTTTAGTAGTTACATTGGCTGAAAGAGGACAATTTTTACTACATTCCATTCATTTGTTTTTGTCAGTTAAACTGTAAGAAAGTTAAAGGAATTCGTTTGAATATCAGAAAAAGCTGAAAATGACCAGTGTAACATTCTGCTGGCTCTTCATTCATAAAAACCAAGAGGAGCAAAATGTTCATATGTTTTTAAACTGTCGTATTTCAAAATTAGCTAAATATTTTAAAAAGCTGAAACAATTGGTAATAGCCGAATGTCTTGTGAACATTTTAAAGTTTGAATGGTGTCTCTAGCTGAAAGTATGCTGAAGTAGTTAAGTTTGAAAGAGGAGGAAGCTTTTTTTTAATGATTTGAAAGGATTTACCATTACTTTTAAAGGGAGGAAAACTTGCACAAAAACCATAATATAATATATATTAGGGGTGCAACGGATCAAAAAACTCACGGATCGGATCATTTTTCAGATCAGCAAAAAAAAAAAAAAAAAGACAAATAAACATGTTTTGTCTTTTTGTTTATTAACACTTTTAAATTATTAAATTGAAATAAATAAAATCAACTTAAAGTGCACAATTAACATCTTCTTTTCAACATAATCAAAGAAAAACAACTTTTTTGATCGCTTTAGCCCGGTCGGTATGTGAAGGAAGGGGCTGCTTAAACACCACGGTGATGAGCGGTTGTTGAGCCGCTTTCGGTTTCACTCCTGTCAGTGAAACACCGGGGTGATGTCGCTGCAAATGCGTGGCCATGCTCGATGTGTTTCCACTGTTGTGTGGCTTTCTTGTGCCACAGTGCCTACACACCGTAACTGTTTTATCCACCAACCTCTTTCCTTCTTCATTAAATGTGACAGGGAAGCCAAAATGCTCCCAAACAGGATTTAAATGACGTAGGGCGTGAAACTCTTCTGTTCCTCCGCTCGCCATGACCACGCTGTGTTGTTAGGGGTTTTCTTAATGTTAGCTATCGCTATGTCAGCTACGTGTTATGTCTGTGTGGTAACCTAGGCGACAAGTTTGTGTGGCAGTGCGAGTATATGGAAACAAACAGAGGCAGCAGTTATCGTTACAGTAGTCACCGAAGTCTAGCCTACTTTTATTTTCCATGCCCACTGTTCTACATGTTGTATGCTGAGGACAATAAATCACAAACGAGCCATAGGACTGTTTGCTTATTGAAGAGGGAACTGTTGCAGACTTTTACATAGAGCGTGGAAAGAGAGCTCTGTCCCTGGAACTAGCAGGAATGGTAACGGCTGTTTGAGGACAAATTTATTTATTTTTTTTCAAAAATCAATCCGTGGATCATGTGTGTGCCGAACCGAAATAATTGATCTGAACGGATCAATGATGATCCGTTGCACCACTAATATATATAACCTTAATAAGTTAGAAACACCAAAAGTCATTGCACACATCTCCAGAAAGAGCTGAACAGTTTGATACCAAAATTGTGGAAATTGGTTAAAGTATGCAGAAGTAGTTAAACGGCAAAAAACGTATGGTAGAATTAAGAAAAAAAAAATAAAGAAAAACAATAGTGAGAATGCCTTAAAGCATTCTCACAATAAACAAGAAACTATTTCGCCAGCAACAGATTAGGTACAGAAAGTAAGGTAAAGTGCAGTCAAGGGTGTGCTACTCACTGCATGTGCATTACTGTGGTTGCGCATTCCAGGGATGAAGCTGTGACACACTCGTCCCCCTAAAAACAACAGACACAAGGACACTGATGTCAGACACCATGTTGTAACGGTGCTGAGTCACACAGTCTGCTGCTGATGCCCATCTAAGATTACATCCGACTCCCTAAGAGCTGTGCTCTGGTAGCTCAGCTTTCAAAGACATTGCAATAGGTCAGAATGACTTGGCATAAGAAACAGGATTACACTTTCTATACAGTAATATCAATTCAACAACATGAGTGTTTCAGATCAAGGGTGACGTGCGTGCCAAAAACATGAATGAAATACTTTCTGTTACAGTCTTCTGACTCGTGGCTCCAGCAAGCGTCCATATGTACTCAGTGTTGGTGCTTTACACAGCTCAACACACACACATCTATCTGTTCTAACATTTCTTGAAAATTTGTGAAACAGTCAAAAGTTCCTATAGACAGAACTCAGAGGGTATGGTCAAATAGTCCAAAGGAAACCCTTCTTATGTAGGTTCCTTAGGACTTTTCCTTGACCTAGTAAAAAAAAAAAGTCATGAGATGAAGAAAAAAACAGAGAAAAAAAAAAATGGGCTGCACTGAAACAACATTCTGACCACACCTACACTGCGGAGTGATGTGGAACTGCAGCAGTGAAGCTACAGCGGTTCGATAAAATGGGCATAATATTAGTATAATGACATAAGCTTGATCACTTTTTCATCAAGGTGGATAGTTAAACAAAGAAAAATGTCACAGGAAGGTCACAATGCATTAAAAAAAAAAAAAAAAAAAAAAAAAAAAAAAGAGCATTGCTTTGAATGTTGCAGCCAAAAAAAAAAAAGAGCATTGCTTTGAATGTTGCAGCCACAAGGAATTGAGAAAAGAAATGATCTCCTTGTGGAAAGGAATTATATACGTTCCTTTTACAAAGAAAAAAACTATCCAACTCTGCCCCTTTTTTTTGGGGGGGGGGGGGTTATTCAATTTGTGATGAAATCTGTTGGTCCCTCTCTTGGTTCAAGCCAATTTCAACCAACATTCAACTGTAACTGTCATCCCTGAGGGCTGCACGCCGTTAGCCCGTCTGCATTGACCGAATACCAAGAATTCCTAAATCTGCGTGGGGTGAAGTCGACACCAACATGGTACCGTGAATCTGCCCCTACATGTGTGAACAGTGTACTGCACATATTGTAAAACAGATACATATGGTGCACCGAGTAATTTGGGAAGACACCTAACTCAACAGCATTAAAAGAGGCTTGAACGGTAAAGTAAGTCCATCTTCTGCTGAAATGTTTCAAAGCTTTTATAGTTCGGGCTTCTGTATCTGACCATCGAACAGGTCAGATATGACAGGTTATGATGCCACTTACAGTTTACTCACATCGTTTTTCTAATATTTCTAAGTATGGAAGATTAAATTGTCCGACGTGGTCTCTCCTTGAACAAACTTTTCTCAAATCAGCTAACGTAATCTTTCAATTAGGTTAAGAAAAAACAAACAAAAAAACAAAAACATTTCAACCTGTGCTCACCAGGGAGAGTGTACTCAGATAATGAGTCTAGCCCACCACCAGCGACTCCTTTCCCCTCTCCATCGGCGTCCCCTGTAGAAAAACTTCCCAGTGCGTCCTGCGCCTGGGTGGAGCACTGGTCACGCAGTGATGAGTAAGACTCCAGAGGGGGCATCTCACTGATGGAGGAGCTGAAGAAGGCTGGGGGAAGCTGAGGTGATGGAGCTGGAAGGTTGGGCGAATAAGGAGGCCGGAGACCAACAGCTGTGTTGGGAAGGTTAGTTGGGATAGCACCCTGAACTGGACTCTGTGGGAGGAGACAGAATTTTAAATACGTAATCAACATCACCTTTACCGGTGAAAAGGGTCACTCAGTAAGGTGGGCTAAGCAGCTGATTTATTCATATACTTGTCCCTCTTTCACCTCACTGACTTTCTTTGGGATGCATTCCAAAATGCTGTCCAGCTCGTCCTTAATAACACTACTTTTGCATTCGTCCATGTGCTCCGACACAGGAACAGAGTACGGCATGGGAGGCAGGGCCTGGCTGCTGGGGCTCTCCGACAGGTCAGAGCATGAGGTTACCACAGTGGTTGCCGGGTCGTCGCTGACTGGGATGGGCGTGGCCAGAGGAGCAGGGATGCACTGTGCGTTGGACAGGTCAGCTGATGTGGGAGAACGAGATAATTAGGAGAAACGTGGGGATTGTGGGTGGAGGCAGACGACTTCAAGGTTTGCAAGTATGCGATACCTGGACCAATGTCACCCAGAGACTCCAGCCCGTTGGAAGACATCTAAAGGGGGAAAAAAAACAAAAAAACATTAGCTCTCGTTAGCACAGATGCCACAGTCCATTACATGTGTTTTCTGAGACTCTAGCACCTACTTCTCCGGTAGGTGGCGAAGTCTCGCCGTGACTCTCCCCTTCTGTGGACGTCGACTCAGTCTGTGGGCTGACGTAGGCCTTCCGCCCCTTCAGGCCCAGTTTGTTTGCGAGATCCTGGGCCAGGTCACTGACCTGCCTGTCCTGCAAGATCAACCACACACAACACACGATATCTCAGGCCAAGTCTCATTTCTTATGGGGTGACAACAACGCACTCAGCACAGCTCGTAAAGACACAAACTAAATCATATCTAACAAAAAAAACAAATCTAACAAATTCATAATTGGGGATGACATACGTGTGGTGCTGTGAGGAGACATTTGGTTCCACACTCGTACGCCTCTCGGAGTCGTCCCAACTCTCTGAGACAGAGAGCTTTGCGGTACAGAGCCCTGCGGCTGCCCTCTGACACACACAGCGCACTGTCACAGTCCTGAACACCACGCTCATACTCTCTCTGAAAAAAAAAGAAGGAAAACAAAGGTTTTCAGGTAACAGAAACACACTTTATTAAGTGTCATTTTTCACAAAACAGTTTAATATATATATTTAAAATAAACAAAAATAAAAAAAGGCTATTCTAACATTGTAATTGTCTACATATAATTTCCAAATATATGTATGCAAAGAAAAATCCAACTCCTTTAAGCTAGCTGGGCTCCATTTGTCTTTATACCGTGGGTAAACATAAATAGTATTGATCTAATTATCCATCTATAATAAATTATAAACGGGCACAAAAACATACTAAGCAGGACCAGCAACCAACTAAAATGTAATGACAGTCGGTGGTCGTGTACAGCAAGCTGTACGTGTCTCCATCTGCAACTGACAGGATCAGAAAGCTGTGACGATATTCTATATATACCTAAATGATTGTGGGTGAAGCCACTAAAATAAGGCAACTGACTCCATTAGCAGCATGGTTAGCCTCGGTAACCATCCATCCAATATTCGGATTATTCATCTCAAAACTGCAGTGTAAAAGAATGTGGAACATGTAAAATGACAATACTTTTGATCTGAACTAATCTAAACATTCCTAATTTTTTTATGTCGGTTGGGTCTCTGCTCACCTAATTTGACCATTCCCACAGCACGGTGGTAGAGTTGGTTTGACTGGGCTCGATAAGTGAAGATATTTAGGATTTTAGTTTACATCACAGCACATAAGAGGATAATCCAACAAATACTTTAGGGACTAAATGCTGTTTTTAGCCTTTTTAAGAAGACAAAAGACAGATGTTGGTATTTTCCAAATGTGGCTTATCGTTTTTAGAAAGAAAAAACTCACACTGGTTTTTAAATCCGAATTTATAACAGCAACAGTATCAGTGTACAACAACTGCTAGCATCAATATATTTCCAGTCACCAGGCCAAATATCTAATCTGTTTTCAACAATCTGGATGAGGAATTTTAAGTTGATGAGTCATCCCCACTTATTCCTGCCAGAGTTTACAGAAATATTGAATCGAGAAACTGAAGAAAACACGAGTGCACAATACGCTAAAGACGGAGAACCGTAGCTGATAATGTAACCATGAGGTGCCTCAGCTAGTGGAACAGCAATTTTGTTGGGCAAAAGGAGCTTTGGCCGCAGAATTCTTCCCCCATTCAACCAGCAATGGTCAACACGGGTAAAATGGTAACTGCAAACACAACTCTTCAAGGAGCAGTGTAAGGAGAGGAGTGCTTGGAGAGCAACTCATTGGCAACATAACTCACTAAATCTTCAGCGTGTCCCAGTCCCAGTGTCTCATAATCACAATTTAAAAAAAAAAAAAAGCACACAAGCCACCGTTTGTTTCTGGAAAAATTTGCCCGTCGCACTCTAAATGTGTGACGTTGCGCCTTTATTTCCAGGGCAGCTGCCCCTGCTATCATTCGTGTTTACACATGACCCTTCCTAAAACGCCTCAAGTCTTTTTCTTCAACACGACTTCAGCAGTGATCCGATGTTGTCAAGCATTTACCATCGTCTGAGCTTGTTGGTTGACCTTGCGAGCACGGTCTTTGCTTGGTTTAATTATCCCATTTTATTGCACTGCAGCAGGGAGCATAGGGCTATGATTAAAAATTCTTTATATTTTTATAAAGACATTTAATGTGTGCACAGGTATAGAAGGGAGTAACTCATCGGGGACCTCCCAACAACATCAGCAATCTAACATTGTTCTGACACCAGTTTGCCTCTATCTGAGCTTTAAAAGTCAGACACACTTTCTCTATAGTTTCATTTTTCCCCCCACATTATTTGTTGAATTTACTTCTCTCTCACCATCTGGTAGTAGGCAGCGGCCCTGTTAACGTAGAGGCTCTCCAGCAGCTCGTGGGGGATGATGAGGGCTTCGGCCTGCGCATAGCGGGCAACGCTGATCCCCTCTCCGTACTGGTGAGTCGCTTGACGCCAGTCTCCATCTCGAAAACAAGAATTCCCCTCGTCCAGCAGGTTACACACCAACTGAGTCAGAAATGCCTGAAAGGGATAGGAAGAAGATGACAGAACGAGAGAGGGTGGCAAAAACAAATAATGGGCGGGTTATATTAGACAGTGAGAAACAGAAAGAAATGTAAAGGAACAAAAAGTCTAGATGAATTTATGTCTAATAAAATGTGTTGCTTGGTAACAGTAGAAAAAAATGTGAGTGTGGTTTTGGGGAAATGTGGATATATATGACATGCAAGCATACTGTTAATAAGGGAAAAATACATATACCCAAAGGTGGTTTAGGATCAAGACAAACCTCGTAACTTTCTGGTTCCGGGAAAGGCAATGATGACCTAGCGAACAGGAAATTGGAACAATTTAGGGATTCTATTTATACAATCAGTATGAGCTTCAGGCGTGGTGTTCTGGATCAATTATTTCTCTTACTGAATAAAGCCCATTGCCTTCTGAATCTCCTCTCTTCGTTTCTGACGTTCAGGATCCATAGCCTGAAGATGGAGACAAACCCAACATGCAATAGCTGAAAACTCTGCCGAGTGCACAGTCATTATTGTCGGTTTTTACATGCTTACTATAAAACATTCTACTTGAAAAATAGCATGCTCTACAAATTGTTGTCCTGTGGGTAAAAACTAGTTGCACTAGTTCTAGACAAGCTATGACCTGCCACAAAAAAAAAAAAAAAAAAAAAAAAAAACCTTCGCAATCTTCCGACTTGTTTAAATCAACCCCGGGGGGTTGCTGACAATTTAAAAATTGTCAGCTACGTAACACTTTGGCAAAGCAGATAATGACACTGTATAGCGATAAATGAGGTTATGCCTTTATATTACCTAATGGTACCCAAACTACAACGTAAAAGTGTTGGCAACATTAGCTAATGTTAGCGTGTGCTATAGACAGGTAAATATTGTTAACCCATGCTAAAAACACTTACAGACTCGTATATAAAAGACTTCTTGCGCCGGGTAAGCTGCTAATCGCGTTAATATAAAGAACGCTACCTGAGTTCACCTGCAAGAGGTTAGCCAGCTACTAGCTAATTCGGGCTAAATGCTAAATGCTCCAACTCCGCTTTACTTTTTTTTAGTCACTCGCCCTTAATCTTCTCGATTAGCGAGATGAGATGAGATGTCGAGCTATTTGGCATGTGAAGCCAAATTACATTTGGTACTTGACAAGTTAGTTGACTCAATTTCCAAGTACAAGCCTAGCTAATTGCCAAACCCTCACTTAGCACGGCAACTCACCCAGACTTAAGTTACTGCGCGATTCAGATCAGGGACAGTTTCACAGCGCGTTGGTGATGAATAATAGAAAAAATAGCCAGCCAAATATCAGTGAATAACCAGGTGCATGTTTGTAGGTTAAGTGTCCGTGTCATTGGTGAGTGGACGGAGCACGAGATTCTCTGCTACAGATATACTACTGACTGGCTAAAGCTAACGTAGCTTTCTGCTAGCTATTTCAGCCAATACTGTACTGCAACAAGTTTCTAAGACAAGTGCGGCCACGAGATGGCAGCAAAACTCCGTCAATGTTTTCGAAGTAGTCCTCCACTAAATACCATCTTCATATTCGCCATATTTCTAATATTTTAATATCAGAATTTCATACAATTCAAAATGTTACACCTGTTCCCCACAGCATTGACCAAAATGATCAAGTATTACTGTTAATGGCAAAACAAACGTAAACCTCTAAGATTGGTGCTGTCTAATTGCCAAATTAGAGTCGGGCGTTTTCAATATGTGGGGTGAGACTCGGGTATAAGCATATTATATATATTCAGATTATGTTTAAAGAACATGGGTCGTCACAACACAAGTTTGTGAGAAGTGCTTACGCATGAGCAAAGGTGATTTGCAAAGCACAAATCGTTCGTCCAAAGAATGGTTAAAGAAGAATATAGTTAATTAATGTTTTGGGATCTTCTCACCTTAATCTAATAGACCTGTTATGAAAGGCTCTAATGTGATGAGCTCTCGAGTGGAAACCCACCAAAATCCCAGAGAATGAGCTGTTCTGTATGGATAAATGAGCAAAATTCCTTGTTCTGATTAATAGTTACTGGAAATGTTCATTCCAGGAGGTGTTACATCAGACACCAAAAGAAGAGATGAATATATGTGTATTGTAGTTTTTTCTTTTAATGATCACGTATTGTTGTCAAAGAGCAAATTCATTGAGAATGAGCACATAAGTAATTTGTGATACAGGGTGCTTACACTAAGATCACACGAAGGAGACCAGATCTTGAACATGCAATCAAGTAGTGTGCATCCAAATAACAACTAATAATAACTAAATACCCCCATATTAATAGACATGACAGTGTTTAGTGTATGCAATAAACAAATAAAAAGCCATGCCTCAAGTAAAGGTCTCTGTGCTCCTCTCTCAGCTGGGTGGTTCAGCAGGAGGGTCTTGTTGGTGTCTGCAGACATCACCTTCAGGTTTGCCCAGAGATCTGGGTAAGTCCTGGGCTCCAACTTCTCACATGATTTAACACAAGGGTGTAGGTCACATTCACTGTTATCTTGGCCGGAGTGGCACCTTACTGTCTCCATCTTCACAGGTGGACCTATTAGATCTGTCTCCCTCTTCATGGGTGGACCTATGGGGTCTGCAATACTGCAGTCTGAATCCTGGGAATCAGGAACAACTATTTCCGAAGAAGGGCTAAATGAATGGTGAATCCTGTTATGTGTGTTGGCCCCATTTGAGGAACTCCTTTGAGTTGCATTTTTATACTTAAGCCACATCTTTCCAGAAAATAAAATAACGACACTGGCAAATGTGAATTTAAGTAGCAACCCACACTTTGAAAGAGCATTAAAAATAACTGGAGTAATGAGCTGAGTGGCCATGCTGAATAAGGAGAAAAAATAATTCCCTCCAAAAACCCTCGTGGTGGTTCCTACTGTTAAGGTCAATGACCGGTGCCTCCGCACTTCCGGTTGCTTGACCCAGTCATCAAGACGGGTTGAATTTGTCGGTGGGTCATCCGCTTTTTTCTTTAACTAAACAAGCCTTTCATAAATAAATAAAAAGTAAAACATTCAGCCATTTCACAGGATGAACAGATCGATTTTAAAAGAGCGCAACGTTAGATGGCGACAACGCTCCTGATGATGAGTTTCTAGAATCGACGAATTAGAAGCCCGGACTCCGTGACGTCACTTGATTCAGCAACCGGCGCGCCGCGCGGAAGGAACGGAGTGTTCGCTTGGACGGAACTTTTCTATAAGGTAAAGCTGACCACAATTAATGGTCGTCTGTCGTCTAATTAAAGTTGTGTTGTTTACGAAAGGCTGAGGAGACACCCGAGAATATGATTCAACAAGTTGGTCTCACCTTGAGTTTTATTAATTTTTTTTCAGCGGTTTTTATCGTTGCGCACTACGAATAATTAGCACCGGTAAAGCTACACAGCTAACTTGAGTCTTGTTGATAGTTTTACATCTCGTTCCTTTGTGATGCTAGAAAATATGTATTTAACATCTAAGCTTAAGTTTATTACTGAATTTATTTCCAGTTTATTTCCGTAAATACCATTGTCACCCTGTGGATATTATGCTTAATAAGTGATTAATATGTGCTCCTCCTTTCTACTGTCAGGCTTGTTACAACATTGTGAGCATGGCCTCAGATGACATCGCCCAGCTGGCTGATGCTCTTTCCAAAACCCATGTTGGAGATGGTGAATTGAGCTATAAAGGCTTGGGTCTGAAGCTTGACGGCGTAGAATCAGGTCAGCGAGGGTTAAACCTTGTTTCGTGTGTTTATTCGTGCTCTGACCACTGTATTTTCTGCGGATCTGATAACCTAAAAAGTCTGTGCTTTCAGTGGAGGAGCTGGTCCGTGAGATAGAGCAGTACCAGGGTCTGAGAGCTCTGCGTCTGGAGGGAAACACCGTGGGAGTGGAGGCAGCTCAAGCCATCGCTAAAGCTCTAGAGAGCAAAGACCTGCTTCAGGTGCTGCTCAGGTTATGGTTTCAGTCTCAGTGAAACAGAAATGAGCTTGTCTTTGATCTGCTAGTTGGTATAAAACCAGGAAATGTTTTGCGAGCACTGAGACTCTGGGGTTCAGTATCAGTTATAATGTATTCACTCCGGTGGAGTTCTATGTTTTCCTTAAAAAAAACATTTTCATATTCATACCTTCTTGTCTTATTTAACTAATTTATCAAGAATATAGGGATCCATTGTTATATCATCTGTTTTACCAGAACAGACAATTAATGCTTTCTGTCTTCCAGAGGTGTTATTGGAGTGACATGTTCACCGGGAGGCTTCGCTCTGAAATCCCCACAGCTCTGGTGAGAACAGCACCCACAGTCACTGCAGAAAAGGATTCAACCTCAGATATCAGCCTATTAAATATCAGTTCAGTTCAGTTCAGAGTTTTATTGTGCCTCCAGGGGGAATTTGATTTGCAGTGGCAGTGCAACTAACAGGACAACAATAAATAAAACAGTGACATAAAACAATGTCGCAGAGTACAGCACAACCAAACTTGATTTGAACAATCCTAAACGAAGTAAGAGTATAAATATCAGAGATTATAATAAAGTGTATAAAAGATAAAAAGATGCCACAAGAACAGTGCATTTAAGGATTGTGCAAATTGATTGCATTGATTGCACGTGGAACAAATAAAAATTTATACCTATTTGTACGTGCCCGAGGTAGCTTACATCTCCGTCCAGACGGCAGAGAAATGAATCCTCCAATAATGGGTGATCAACGCCAGACAAGATGGACCGAGCCTTCTGTAAGACTCGTCTGTCAAAGATCTCTGAGAAAGAGAGAGCTGCTGCATGCCAATTATCTTATTTGCGTCTTTCACAATTTTGAGCAGACAATTTTTGTTTTTAACCGACAAATTTCCATAAAATGAGATTAAGCAAAAAGTTCAAACTGACTCAATAAAAGATCTATAAAACAAAACCATTAAGGTCTTATCAACATTGAAAGTTTGCGCAGAAAGTATAATCTCTGCAGGCCCTTTTTGCAGATTGTTGAGGTATTTAGGTCACGTGTCAAGTTTTTATCAATTATTGTCCCCAAATATTTATATGAATCCACCATCTCCACTGCTGTACCCTTAATAACTGTTGGGTAAGCTGGATGTGGTGTTTTCCTAAAGTCAGTGACCATGTTCTTAGTTTTTTGAACATTTTACTTGAGGAAATGGCAGTAACACCACTCCACAAAGTCAGTTGTAACTGGCCCATGGTCAACCTCTCCATCCTGGAGTAAACTGACTGAGGAAACACCCCTGTGGTGAACCTGTAGAAGATATTTTGAAAGATGAGATTTGTGATAGTGCTTTAATATGTCTTTAATGTATTCATACATGCATAATTTCTTGGTTTACGTGTACTTGTTCTGTGCTTTCATCAGAGGTCCCTGGGCAGAGCGTTGATGAGCGCTGGTTCCAGGCTGACTGAGCTGGACCTGAGCGATAATGCCTTTGGGCCAGATGGCGTCAAGGGAATCGAGCAGCTGTTGAAGAGCCCCTCCTGCCACAATTTGAGGGAACTTCGGCTCAATAATTGCGGCATGGGAATTGGTGGGGGAAAGGTGAGCTCTCGCACATCCACGCTCCCTCAATCCGCCAAATAATCCCAAACTTAAACTGTTTTAACCTGTCCGGTGCAAACAGATCCTGGCTGAAGCTCTGATGGAGTGCCACAGGCAGTCAGCAGCCGTCCGAGCTCCACTGAGATTGAGAGTGTTCATCGCAGGGAGGAATCGCCTGGAAAATGAAGGAGCAAGTGCCCTAGCTAAGGCCTTTCAGGTAGAAAACAGTCAATCCAAAAGGATCTTTTTTTTTCTTTGATATCTTTAAGTTTTCCGGATTGTATCTGGCTCTTCTCAGGTTGTTCTTTTGAAGATTTTAATCATTTTGCTGTGCGAAACTGGTTTGACATAGAAACCACAACTCCTGCACCCACAAGTCTAAACTGTTCAGCTTGCTCTTTTAGCACGTCCTCGCCTCTTAAGATGCTGCTCTTTCCCTTTATTTTCGTTGATAGCACAGTTGTGGGTCTTTTATCGGATACTATGTTCTGCTTATTTACGCTGCTGACTTAGTTTAACGTGAAATGATCCCAACTCTGAAAATAACACGTTGTAAATAAGATGTAAGAATGAAAATGTGTGAAGAAGATATAAGCAGTGAATCTGAAATGTATCACCACAACAAGACACATTCAGCAGAATCGAGGGCTCTTGTGTATCTTTTTTGTTTTGCTTTTATATAAGTTGACCCCTCATCCAGGAAAACGTCAAAGTTCCATCTTTTCTTTTTCTTTTCTTTGCAAGCTGATTGGAAGCCTGGAGGAGGTTCACATGCCCCAGAATGGAATAAACCATGTGGGTGTGGTGGCGTTGGCTTCAGCCATGCGACAAAACCCAGAGCTTCGAATCCTCAACTTCAATGACAACACATTCACCAAGAGGGGAACGCTGGCCATGGCACAGGTGAGGCCTTTTCATTTTCAGAAATTCCCTACAAGCAGAGGGCATCTGTGTTCTGTATGCTCTACTCATCCTTTTGGCTTTGCAGGCTCTGAGGCACCTCAGGAACGTCCAGGTGATCAACTTTGGTGATTGTCTGGTCCGGTCTGAGGGAGCCATCGCCCTCGCCGCAGTCCTGAGAGAAGGGCTCCCCATCCTTAAGGTCAGTTTCCCTTTATAGCTCAGGTGGTTGTGCCTCTCTCTCTCTCTGCTCCAGTTAACAGTGTTTTACCTTGCTCTCTCATGGGTCGCCTCTTCAGGAGCTCAACCTGTCATTCGGTGAGATCACAGAGGCAGCAGCACTGGTGGTGGCTCAGGCTGCCATGGACAAACCTCACATGGAGAAAGTGGATCTGAACGGTACGCTTACAGACTGTAGAAACTGGTGTTTCTTTACTGTTAAAATTAGTCATAGAATAAATAAATGTGACATTTTTTTATACAGAAAGAAATGTGAGTGATTGTTGAAAGTGCTGTTGTGGGCGACTCTGACAGGTAATTGTCTGGGTGAGGAGGGCTGTGATGCTTTGAGAGAGGTTATGGAGAACATGGACAAAGGAGACATTCTGGCACCACTCAGGTACAGTCATCAAAGTTCTGCTCCAGCTTTATTAACACAAACATGCGAACAGGAGATCTAAAACTTAGTGTATTTGACTCCACTGCAGTGATGACGAGGGAGAACCTGATGACGAGGAAAATGACAGTGAAAACGATGACGACGCCAGTGACGAAGGTGATGAAGACTACGAGGAGGAGGAGTACTGTGAAACTGTGAAGGAAAATGGAATGACAAGGGAGAACAGTCCTGAAAAAACCCAAAGCCCTGTAAGATGACACAAAATCTGCATGACAATTCCATTTTTTCATCTTCAAACAACTTCTCCATTTTAGGTTACTGTAGATCAGTGCTGTGGGATTAAGTACCTGCCAAAGCCATGTTTTTAATAAGAAATGGCTCAGTATAAAACCCACACTTAATTGTTTTTGCACAAGCCAGACAAAAACGTGTTTCTCAGCGGTTGAGATTGTCTTTGTTTCCAACCTCAGGCAGAGATCATGACTTTCCTCCGATGCCCCTCTGTAGAAAAGCTTCTTGAGCTGAGAGAGATGAGGACAAACCTTCAGCAGCATGTGAGTGTAAAAAAAAAAGAAAAGAAAAGTGTTTTACTGAAATGGATATAACCCGTTGCTAAGATTCCTCTCTGTTCTCACTAGGTTGACGGATCCGAGCCAAACGAGGCTGCGGATGTCCTTCTGAAGATCAGCTCCCTGTACAACGATAACCCAGAGGCCAAGACAGCTGTTTTAGAAGCATTCGGTGAATAAAATGAACTTTGAAGTTGTCAGCCAATTAACAATGTCCAACAGTATGTCTGAGAAGGCAGAGTGAGGACCACCCTCCTCTTTTCTTCAAGTCATGTCTTTGCCATGTGTAACCCGTGTCCCTGTGATCCACAGATGCAGTTTTGGAGAAGCTCCTCTCCGGTTCTTCCCTCCAGTCATACAGCTTCCTTACTTCACTGCTGGTCATGATGGGACTCCTTAAGGTACGGTCATGCTACAGAACCCCCTAATCTTGCACGGAGCCTGCTGACGAAGACAACATATATTTTCTGCACCAGTTTCTATGTGGGTTGTCTTAGAGGAGAAGTGCAAATCACAGGAAAGCTGAACACAGATTATGTTATTCCCAGTGTCTTTTTATAAAAGCAATCTTTTTGCTCTTTGCTCCACAATGATAACAAATACTAATATTAATCACTGAAGCATTTTTGAACCCCCCTTTTTTTTTTTTTTTTTTTTTTAGTTTGTGTTAAGTCTTGTCTTGGAGTGACAGAAAGGGGGGAAATGCAGATGTGTTCATTCATGTTCAGTTGTCAGAAAGAAACCATAGTTGTCAGGTTGTAGTTTTTGCTTGTTGCTTTCGCTGTTTGATTTAGTGCTGAGGTATCCGTTGTTTCTTTTTTACATCTTTCTGTTTTTTTTTTTTTCAGGGGGAGGGGAAAGTGAAAAAGCTGTCGCTGGTCCCGGGTCAGCTGTTATGTTTGGAACATGCCGTCCAGCAGGAATACTTCCCTCAGCACCATGCCTCGCTGCTTTACATCTTCCTGTCCAGGTATGCCAATCTGTCATCTACATCAGACACTTTAATACACCTTTAACTCGGCTAAACCAACTAAACACGGGAAAAAATGTTTACATCTTTTAGTTTATTTTTGTCAATTGAATTCAGATCTGAGCTGCTCTGTTCAAATTAAAGTAAACACGTGATGTTCAACATGTTGGGGATGTGATTTGAGTAGTAGTCTGCGCATTTGTGCCATTCTTTAGAAACGGCGAAACTCTGAAGTCCTGCGGCAGTGCCAGAGACAGGCTGAGCTTTGCTCTGGAGAAGAGATGCCACAACCAGCACTGACCGCCAACAACCAATAACTGCCAATAACCAATAACTGCCAGCCACTGCCAACACACAACCACTGCCAATAACCAACAACTGCCAACACCCAACCACTGCCAACCACTGCCAATAACCAACAACTGTCAACAACTGTCAACACCCAACCACTGCCAACCACTGCCAGTACCAACAACTGTCAACAACTGTCAACACCCAACCACTGCCAACCACTGCCAGTACCAACACAAGGACACAGACACACTGGACTGACTTTCTTTTTTCCACCACTGAAACCAACAGGGATGTTTCCCACTTAAACAAAGGATATGTACTGCCACTGTCTTCTTCTAATTAGTATTTTTTTTCTATCAGAAGATATGACAATGACTTTCCAGAATTTCTTAATTTTTATTTTTCTACTTTTGCTTGTGACATATATATGTTTTTTTAATCAAGAATAGATGTAAAATTATGGTGTTGTAGAGCTACACATCCAATTTAGCCACAATTTTGATGTGTTTTTAAAAAAAGAACTAACTTTAGACGATGTGAATCAGGTAGCTTTGGAAACATACAGTCACATAAACAACAGTAAAGGGGATTGTTTTCTGTAAGCGTGGCGGATAGTGGCAACTTTTATTGCTCTAAAACTTTGGTTTAGTAGGGCTGAGACAGAAGAGGGATACATAGATCGTTACCATCGACAAATCAAAATTCTTATGAAACGTTTTTTGAAGGGAAATGGGACTGTAAAGATGCCGTCACCATACTGCTGCTTCGGAGGTTCACTTGTATTTATGCTTGAGCACGACGAAAGCCATATCACTGCGAGGCCAGAATTGCTTCTGTCTCACGTTTCTTTATTTGATCCAGAATCAAACTATGCTCTTGTATGACTTTGTGCTGAAACAAGTTCAATTACCTTACCTTACCTCATATATTTTTATGTGACGGAGCATTTTAAAAGATGAAAATGGAATATATTTTAATGGCATTCACTATTCTGTATAGCAGGAGGGCGTAAAAGCTGCACTTATTCAGTCAGGATCATGTTTGTTTGGACTGAATGTTTTGTCTTAAATATAACCAATATAACAAACACGGGTCTGCGTGTATTACTACATTAGCCGCTTTAACGTCATGCTGTGTTTCCATGACAACAAGTCGTAATAACAAGTATTACCTCGTGTTTTTTAATTATGTCTGTCCTGTCTGTCTTACTGATTGTCCATAGATAACTACCTGATGAAGAAAACTGGTGAGAATGGTCCAGTATTGGAAGTAATGGGGTCTCTACTTGTTGTTTGAAAGAGCTTAGAACAGAAAAAGAAAGTTGACAAGTTCACAAGCATGGCAGTGAGGTGGAAATGAGTTTTCACCTCGGGGTGAGAGGTATTCCTTTAACGGGCAGAGCGCAGTCTGAAGAGGTAGGAGGTGGAGGTGAGTGCCTCGGGGAGGGGGAGCAGTTCTGGAGACGGAGTTTGTTTTGGATGGGGGACGGCCGGGGGAAGAGCACCAGTAACGACCTGCAGCTGAACGGAACCACAGCCGAACCAAGGTGAGTCTGCGCGCAAAATCGGTTCCACCAAGCAAACAACCGAGTGTTTGGGTTTCAACCTAATGCGTTTACTCATCGGAAATGAACATTTCACACTGGTGCTCAGTTATCCAGTCGTGCCGCGTCCTTTATCATATTCTGCGCTTTTCTTCCCCCGCTAATATGTTGCCGGTATGTTTCAGGTCATCTCTGCTTACGCAAATGGAATTTGCCCAATGTTGAAAGCGCGAGATAAACTTTGATTTTGGGGAAATTATTACTGTGTTCAAGCCGAATACAGCCTTCACACCTTCCCTGCCGTGAGGGCACATTTTCAGAGGGAACGCATTTTGGCACAACACCGGCAGGGAAAGACTGTGCGTCTTTGTGCACGGCTGCTCCTCTGCGGTTTGGATAGTTGATCCCCAAGAGGACTCACACAAACAGTCCGGATGGAGGAAATTCCTCGGTCTCTAGTTTCTTGGTCCTAGACGTTTTGCTGGTCAGGATCGGTGCTTCGTTTCCTCGGTCCTTTAAATCAACAAACCAAAATTCTGTAGATTTTAATTTCAGTTTGGGCATCTTTAAGGTCCATCTGTCTGTGACAGGATCTGAAGTGGCACATTCAGCAGAGAGGTTCGGGCGCAGCACAAAGCAACACTTTGAGACCCCAAATTTCAAAGTGTGGAGCTGCTGAGCTTTTCACCTCCATTCCTGAGGATCAAGACTGTTGATCCGACATGGGAATGTGGTTTTAAGGGATTCCAGTGAAGACTAGTGCACCCCAGCCTGACCAAATGACATTCATTTCTGAAGGAGGGCTTGATGAGGCTTTTTATTGTCAAATAAAGCTCTTGAAAATTAATTAAATCTGACCTACATGAGTTAGACCTCAGCATTGATTGTACAGAATATAAAGCATCCTGTTTGCCACTACATATTCACCGAACATTCTGCAGGGCCTGTATGGTTTTGCAAACGGAGGCCCTTTCTAAAAACGGGGTGTGATTGGATTCTTAGTATCTGGACTAATATTTTTCCCTTAAAACTAGTAGGAATTATTATAAGCACTTGCATCTTTTTATTCAGTACATGATTAAGTACAAGAGTCCACCGTAAAAGTGCTGCATTGCAAATTCATTTGAAGGTGTGCTGAGGCAAAAGTATTAAGTCAGTTTTATATGACTAAATAGCTCAAGAACAAGTACAGGAAACTGGAAAACTAAGTAAGAAATGTTATCCGGAAATGAGTAGATTCTTAGCATTAATGCATCGGTGTGTAAGCATAATTTGTTTGTGGTCATAGCAGGCCCAATTAATATGACCCTAAATATGACGTTTATCCTTTAATTTGTTCAGAAGCTCTTGCAGGCAGTGAACCCTTTCCTGAATGGCCTTTCTCTGTTACGGTGCTTTGCTGTCTTGCACCAACATTTGTAGGTCTCCTTTAGTTCTGATTTCAGCAAATGAAAGGCAGCTCAGTCAGGTCGAGATCAGGTAAGTGGCATAACGTGTGTGCTGTAAAACGCCATCCAGCCGGCTTTGGTTGAATCAGAACAGATAGAATATTCATCTACACTTTGAAATGTTCTTGCTGCTTTTGTTCTGCCTTCATCAGTGAACACTAGTGACCCACTGACATTCGCAGCCACCCCCTCCCGTACTTCTGATTATGAGCTGTTCTAAGGCTGACCCAGATTTTTATTTTATTTTACTTTTTTGGCGCTCTGGGTAATTTTGGCACAGGTTGGTCTTTGTTTTATGTTTCCAAAGAGTGTTGTTCCAAAGCTGCTCTCTTTTTAAGATGTTTTTTTTTGTAGAGTTTAATCTGCCACTTCTTCACCAGTGTGTCCTTTTTTTTCTTTTCTTCAGAATGTAGCAAGCTGTTGCAATTTCCCTCTCCTTTCCCTGAGATCCCTCTTATGGATTTGTTTTGTTTTGCAGTCTAAAACAGGCCTGTTTGACTTCCCTTTAGAGTTCTTTTGACTGCATGTTGTGGGTTTACATCAACATATTCCAAATGCAGTGAACACACTTTACTTTTTTAGACCTCTAATCTGTTGAACTGACGAAGATATCCCCAAAGAAACAACCTGAAACTTTTCCTCCAATTTGAATGAGAATGCTTTTGAATTTAAGTTGAGGGTTTGCACTTGATTTGCAGATGATATTGTTTAGCTATGGAATGTAATCTTATAAGACAGGTTTTAGAATTAAATGGTTAACAAGAGTTTGAAAAAAATCGTGAGGGAAATTAGAAAAGAGCAATAACTTCTAAATCGGTCCACTTTTTACAAAGCACACAGCATCATAGTTTGTGAAGCAGTGTGCAAAGAATCTCTTTTGCTGCTTTTTATCCCAAAAACATCCAAACGGCAGCCATTTTTGGAGCTTTTAAGCAGGAAAACACTGTTTCATGTTGAATACTGAATGATGCAAATGCTGTTATTTTTCCCACTTCAGATGTGCTCCCAGCTTCTTCCTGACACACTCTGGACTCTGCTGCTCAGCACGCTGCTCCTCTGTGTGCCTGCAGCTCTCACAGCAAAGTGTCCACAGCAGTGCGTCTGCGACCAGATCCAGCTCACAGTGGCCTGTATCAACAAGAACCTGACCCAGGTTCCTCCTGCTCTTGATGAGGTGTCTTGTTCACACACATACCAGAATTTCAGTACTATCCTCTCCACTACATGCAAGCTTTAGTGATTATTTCATTGATATATACAATTACAAGCTCTTGGCTAACGTCTCTATTGATATTTGTCATTTTCTTTAGTCTAATATTTAATCTTCTTACTTTATAGATCACAGTGAAGTTGGACCTTCGAGGTAATGACATTCAGGAACTTCCCACCGGAGCTTTCAGACACACTCCCTACCTGACTCACCTGTCGCTGCAGAGGTCTAACATCCGCAGAGTGAAGGAGGGGGCTTTCCGCGCCCTTGGTCGCCTGGTCTTCCTCAACTTGGCCAACAACAACATTGACATCCTCTACCAGGTGATCACAAACTTGCAGATCCGGTTACCGCAACAATTAAAGTGCCCTTTTGTTCAAAAAATATTCCCCCTTAGATCTTCCTGACATCTTTGCATAGCTTCCATTCTGTCTTATGTCCACATTTTAACATTTTTTTCCTTTGCGTTTTGTAAACCAAGGAGTCATTCGATGGCCTGTCCTCGCTGAAGCAGCTTATTATTGACCGCAACCGTGTGGAAGAGATCCAACCTGGAGCGTTCTCTCAGCTGGGCTTCCTCAACCTTCTGTCAATCACACACAACCAGCTGGTCTACATCCCCAACATGGCCTTCCAGGTAAACAAACACAACAACCTGAACGAAAACTCCACAGACAGCTCAGCGAAATTCTGGTGTCCATGAAACGGGTAAACTTTCCTCCTTTCAGGGCTTGCAGAACATCAAGTGGCTTCGTCTCAGTCACAACTCTCTAAACTACCTGGACATCGAGTCCTTTGCCGGGCTGTTCACACTCACCAGACTCAGTCTGGACCACAACGAGTTGCAGTTCTTCCCCACTGAAACTATGACAAGGTGAGGCTGCTTGGCAAAATGCAACTTATGTTAAAGCTGCATTTACGATTATGTTTTATTTCTTTATTTTTTTTTAAAATAAGACTTTACATGTTGTTTTCTATCAGTCATATAACTTCTGGAACCAGTGACAGAAACAAGATTTTTTTATTTATTTATTTTTGTCCCCTGTGCTGGTCATTAAATGTTGTCTCGAACAGCAAACAGTGTCTCTTAATTCTCAAAAAGAGAATGACTGGAGTGAAAAAAAATAATTTTCTCATATTTACTTCAACCTTGATCATTTCAAATTCCTCATCAGAAATCTTCAATGCTTTGTCTCTTCCAGTTGTTGATCATTAAACAAGTCGTGTGTGATATCAGGCTGTTCAAAGAACAAATGGAAAAAGAACTTTAAACTTTACATTTTTCCCCAAGTCAAATCTAAATCATTATCAAAAATCAAGTCATTAGTAAAATTCAACTGAGCTCTGGTGTATCCTACTTCTATCAGCAGTCATTCCATGCTTCTACAACTTGGCAGGATTATATTGGATGGCGTATATCAGAGTGAAAACCAAGCATGGGGTCTAGAAAACTTTTAGCTGACTTGTGAGACATGATTAAAGTGCAATAGCCTCCATCATAAGAAGTTTGGAGCCACAAACAGTCCATCTCGATCAGGATGTGGAGCCAGTAGCCACCATAAAATGAGACCCAGGCTCCTGTCTTCTTCCTTTTTGGCAGAGGGGACAACCATCATTGCAGCTATCCAATAACCAGGCTTTAGTGGCAGAGTTGCAAGAGAGAAGTCATTCCTTGCTAAAAGGCACATGCTGCCCTGTGGAGAGTTTTTGCCAAAAGGCTCCTGAACAATTCTCAGACCATTAAAGTAAGATCCCCTTATTTAATGAAACTGTGATTTAACCATTTGGTCTCAGTTCCCAACAGCAGATGTTGAGAAAAGCAAGTGCTTAGCATAACCTCATTAATACCACTGAAACACGGTGGTGGCAGCGTCATTCTGTGGGATGTTTTTCTTTCCTGTGACAATGACTGGGTGTAAGGATAAAGGGAATAATGGATGCAAAAATATAGAGCAATCCTTTGAATACTTGAAATCTCTTGTCTGTGGCAATGGTTTACATTTCAACAATATATCCACCCATAAGATAAAAAGAAGCAAAGTGGCACCCTTGAGGAAAAAAACTCCTAATTCCTGGAGTGATTAAGAGAAATTCTGGACCCAAGCTCAGTGGAGAATCTCTTAATAGACCTGAATATGGCTGTGCACTCCTTCCAATCCAACCTGGTTGAGCTTGAACATTTCTAAGAGGAAACTTGGGAAGTAAAGATGTGCCAAGCTTGTAGGATCCCACTAAAGAGGCCTTGCAGCTGTCATTACTGCCAAAAGTGTTTTAACCACATACTGACCAAAGGCTGTGAAAATATTTCTAAATTGGATGATTGAGTTTTTTTTTTTTCAAATAAATTTCTAAAAAATTTGCTTATGTGGTGATTAAAAAGCATCAGATCAATTTTAAAGGCGAGTTCCAAACATTAGGTAACTTGGTCTGAAACTTTTTATACTGATTTAATTTAATTTATTTAATTAACAACAGTTCTTATAGTCATACATGAGTGATGAATCCTTTTTACTCCACACTTCTCCATTGCTGCATTCAGACTGCCAGAAGTGATTCGTCTCGATCTGAGCTACAACCCCATGACATACCTGGGAGAGGACGTAGTGTCCATGGCCAAACTGACCCACCTGTTCTTGGACCACATGTCCCTGCAGGATCTGTCTAACACCGCACTATCTAAATGCCCCAACCTGATCCACCTGGACATCAGCCACAACCAGCTGCGTGTCATTCAGCCCTTCTCTGAAGGCTCACCAAAGCTGGCTCGCCTCAACCTGGCTGGGAACCCCATTTACTGCAACTGCTACCTGCGTCCGCTCAGGTACAGCAGACATTTATGGAATACACTATGACTGGCTTTCTGTCATCTTCATATTTTTTTCCCTTTTTTTTTTCTGCTGTGCTACAGAGAGTGGACGATCCGTCGAAAGGTGAAGCTGATGGGGACATGTGGAGGACCGGCCCATCTCTCGGGAGAGACCCTGGAGGCTGTTTACCCTGCAGAGCTGCGCTGCCAGAGCCAGGAGGCCATGCTGAAGGCAGAGTTTGAGGAAGCCACCAGGATCGTGCCACCACCCACCGAAGAGCCACAGAACAAGATCAAGTGTCCTGCCAACTGTGTCTGTGAGGTGAGGGGGTTGTACGAAGTAAAAAGGGTTTCTATTTGAATTTTTTTTTTTTTTTTTTTTGTGTATTCACATTTATTTATTTTTACATGTCTAGTTTTACTTTATTTAGTGGTTTACACTTTACCAGACTGTCTTCAACCTCCTCTGCTGTAGTTGCAAAGGTTTCTTGCCATTTATAGGAGATCTGTTTTCTTGCAGAGATTGGAAAATGGCACTCGCAAATCTAAAGATTAAGCTAAAACCAAGTTTTTTACTTGTTTTAGCCCTTTATAAAGTTTTAAAACACCAAACTATTTACTTCATGCAGACTTCTCATCATCACTGTGAGGCTGAGACCCAAAGGCTGAAAACTTAAATGTTGCTGGAATCTTTTTTTTTTTTTTGGTCCTTTCTTTAATTATTTTTGGACAGACCCAGGCTTTTCCATTCTTTCACATTTTATGCTAAGCTCAACGAAAAACTGCCAATGTAAACTTTACAGTTAACATACTAATACGAGAATGAATCAGTCTTTTCATCCAACTCTTGGTAAGAAACTGATATGAGGAAATCTCAAAAACACGTGGTACCAAACTGCAGTTTAATTAACAAAATACCTCAACATAATGCCAGGACATAAAGCATTTTAGTTCTTAAATCAAGAATTTAAAAGGCAAATAACACATTGGAAACAAATGGAAAGTTGTTATCATGAGCAAAAAAAAAAACCTCAATACTGTTTGGTTCAGTATGATCAGTTTGTTGCTCCTGCCCTAATTAGCCTAGCAGGCTATAGCCGGTAATTTAAGGTGGCTAATGTTAGCTAACTGAAGCTACAAGGTGGCTAATGTCCATGTCCAGGGTTTAGTCTCTTAGTTTGGTAACTCGTGACAGAATAATTGTAGTTGCAAAAGGTCTCTATGTCATAAAGTTTATGACATAAACATTTCTGCACTGTTCCTTAAAGCCACATTGACTGCATAATCTTGTAAAATCCACATAGCAATTAAATTACTGCATTCAAACAATGAAACTTTAAAAGTTTCACTTCCAAAAATTTCTCTGCAAATTATTATTTTCAGATCCATTTTTTTTTGGGGGGGGGGTCTAATGGCTTGAGAACCCTTCAGTTATGGGAAGGGTGAGAGTCTGAATACAGAAGAGTTTAAAGTATACTTGTGTGCCCTGATCTTTGTCCACTATGTTTCCATTAACTTCTGTCCACAGGCAGAGACCCACCACTCGTCCTGTGAAAACCGTGGCCACACAAAAGTGCCTCGAGGTTTCTCTTCAGACACCCGTCTCCTTGACCTGCGTGGCAACCACTTCCATTACATCCCTAGCAACAGCTTCCCCGGTGTCGCCCAAGTTGTGTCCCTGCACCTGCAGCGCTGCAAGATTGTGGAGGTGGAGGGAGGGGCTTTCAGTGGGATGAAGGGACTGATATACCTGTACCTGTCTGAGAATGACCTCAATTCCCTGAGCCCTGATGCCTTTAAAGGTCTTTTATAATTAAAGCTTCATAAGGAATGCTGAAAACATACATGTTTTCTTTCTTTTCTATTCTTTCATATGTTCGTTTCTGTTATCTACACCCACAGGTCTCCCTCAGTTGACTTACCTCCACTTGGAGAAGAACCGCTTTGTCGATTTCCCCAGAGAAGCCTTCAAACTTGTGCCCAGTCTGCTGGCACTTCACTTGGAGAACAACGCAATCACCAAGCTGGAACCCGGGATCATGACCGAGGCCACGGGTCTCAGAGCCCTTTACCTAACAGGAAATGCCATCGGCCACGTTTCACCCAGAGCTCTGGATCAAGCGAATGATCTTGATACGCTCCACCTGGGGGGAAACAAGCTGAAGGAGGTGCCCACTGAAGCGCTGAGCAAGGCAAAGAACATCAGGGACCTCAGGCTGTCTGGTAATACCATACGATGGGTGGGGCCGAATGCTTTTCAATCTCTGGAAAGGTCACTAAAAGAGTTATATCTGGATAACATGGGGCTGGAGAAGGTTAGTAGGCTACATACCCTCCAAGCAGCTTTTATAATCAACTTTTTTTTATCATATCCTTTTACTAATATCACTCTCCAGATGTCGCAAATCTCCCTGGCAGGTCTGGGTCCAGGGCTGAGGAGTCTGTTCTTGGAGGGCAACCAGCTGGAGGAGGTACCCGACTTCCACCCGTTCACTTCTCTGGAGGTCATCAATCTGGCTGAGAACCCTCTAATGTGTGACTGCCCTCTACTGCCTCTACGCTTGTAAGACAAGTACCGCTACGATTATCATGAGACCTTACCTGGTTTGACCCGTTTCTAAAACTGGAAAATGTTCTTTAGGCCAGTATGTACATCTTCACGAGAAGAATAACAGTTTACCTAAATATTCTTTTATCTGTGACCGTTGGTTTTAAGGCTCAGGTTTTGATAAAACACTCGTAAATAATAAGTTTAGTTAGTAAATGGACTTTTAATTAAATAATTGGATCCTTCCTCTTCATCTAGGTGGATTGAGAAAGTTAACCTTAAGGTACGGGCCACCTGTGCCAATCCTCCTGAACTGAGGGGTCGAAGGGTCAAGGATGTACACATCTTCAAGGCCTGCCCTGGCGGAGAGAGTCTCCCTGCCCCACCCACTGGCACCCCGAAGCCAGCCAAGGAACCCAGGGCCACCAAACCCAAACCAACGCACCCCAATGCGCTCAGAGCCAAATCCAAACTTCGCAAGAGTCCGAACACAAAACGGGGCGCCCCAAAGAAAGCCACCAAAACCACAAAGAAACGCAGCATGGCTTAAATGCGTTGCCTTCGCTGTGTCATCTGCACTGACGTTTTGAAATCTAGTAAAAGTAGCCCAGACAAAAATATGTTTAGGTTAAACATTAGGCTGAACTCCCCGGTCGCAAACACACCTCCTGCCAGGCAATTTTTTTTTATTCACCCCATTTATCAGCCTGTTATTAGCTGAAACTTTCCTCTCGCTGTCACATCAACATAATACTGGCAAAGATAAAAAATAAATAAATAAATATTCCCAGCGACAGCCAACTATGGAAATATTTAAAGCAACACTTTTAATCAGCGCAGCAATTTTAAAATACAATTATTATTCTGGTAGAGGATGTTCCCGTTTTCTGGCTTTTTAAAGGCGTCTTAGGTAAAGTTTGTTTTTGAGGTTTGTAAGGTATTTGCACCCTCAGTGCTCTCATGAAGTCCTGTCTTTGTGGTTGATGGAGAGCCAGGTACCGATGTGAATAACCTTAAATTAAAGTTGAGTCTTCACTGTAAGCCCATCATTATATTTATACAACTTGTTTTGGTCTACAGCTGAAATAAACCCGATATCAGTTTCCTGATATTTATAGACTTTATTGTATATCGTGCGGGTAAGAGCATAGACTTTTAGCTGGAGGCAGCTCTCGTTGAAAAATGTGGAATCATTAAAAAAAAAAAAAAGGTAAATAAAGTCAGTGTCGGGCTTCGTGGTCGCTATCCTTCACTCGTAGCTGGTTGTAAAGAAGACACCAGCAAATCAGTAAATGTAGGAAAACCTTTTCATTATTGACTGGATTTTTACAAAAAAGGAAACCTGAATATGAAACGGACAAGAAAATAAAACATGTCTGGTGTTAGGTTCCACTACACAGTGATATTTCTAACATGGAGACAGCGAAGTAGTGAACTCTCAGGGCTGGTCCTTATGAAACGTATACAATCAGCTTTTAGGCATAGTAAAATGGGCTTTAAATAGTTTTTTTTCTTTCTTTTTTTTCTTAAGAATAAACTGTTTTAGATACCAACTATGGATGATTTGTACACATTCATTCCACTGAAATGCAATGCCTTTAACTCTAAACCGTGTCCATCATTATTAGTGACGGAGTCAAGTCTCTACTTTTTCAGATTTCCACAGTTCTCTTTAAGCAGATGAACTCGTCTCACATCACCAATTCCTCAGCTTCCCCTGTAGTGTCTTGCTCTGTGTTGCTCTCCCACGTCAGGTCCATGGTACCGTCATGGTCCCGGCTCCCCTCCGCCAGGTCCAGGTTTTGGGTTTCACTTTCGCTCTGTTCCATGTCGCTTTCCCGAGGAGAGCTCTCCTCCAGAGAGCCGCCTCGCGCTTCGCCTCCATCTTCTGCCGCTTTACTTTCCTTTGTCATTTGACGTGCTACGTCATTCAAGCCGCTCTCCTCTGGTGCCTGCTGTGGTCCCAGTTTGATCTGCTGCCCTGCCTGCTCCTGTTTGACTGTGCCCACGCAGACTTTTTGCAGCGTTTCTGGGGGCTCGATGGGCGTCTCCATCTCTTCCACTTTCACCTGCACTGCAAAGACTACGGACACACAATTCAGTCAGCAACAATCAGAACAGACATTTAAAGGCGAGACACATAGCCATCACCATGAAACTTTCCCAGTTTATACAATATAATTAGACGGTGCCAAGTAGCAATTGTTTGACAACTAATTTTGAAAAAAAAAGAAAAAAAAAAAGAGCCTTGGACTGTAAAAGAATTTGACACCTTTTTGTTAAAGAACCATTTACAACCATCTCATCTGGTCCGATTGAAAGAAACGACATTTAAAACGCATCAAAGCTGAAAAGGTTGAAAACACAGAATGTCCTTTATCTAAACGTGCGAAACGGCGTTTTTTTGCCCGCGTCTTGCCTTCAATGAGACGTACTGAGTGAGAATCGTTCACTTACTCTCCTCCTCCGGTTCGGTTTTGGGCTGGATGAGAGGCACATCTGGGGGGCGACTTTGAGAACTCTCAGTGTTAATAACCTCAGCCTGATGATCAGCATTGCCTCTTGCTTGGCTCATGAACAGCCCCCTCTTGGTGCCCCTCTTTTCTACAGAAAGCAAAAAAAAAATAATTTTTTACACAGCTATCAGATGAAATCCAAAAGAAGAAAAACAAAAAATAAAAAACATAATGTGTTGTAACAAGACTCAACACAGACTGCTGAATCAAAACGTACTCTTTCTTCCGTACATAAAGGGCTTGGGTTTCTTGTTTCGCGCCAGCTGGTTTTCATTTAAATCAACTGGAAAACCAAATAAAACACATGACACTTTATTTTTGCATTCACATGGAAAAACGCTGACAGCACTTTGAGTACATCTCTCACATGCTTTACCGAGTCCAGGAGGCGGCTGGAGCTGGTGGCACACGAGTTCACACCAGCCGACGGGGTAGATGTCCGGGGACTGGTGGTCGACCCACTGGTCAAACTCATCATCCCATCCGTCAAAGTGGATAAGCAGCAGGCGGCCGATGCAGCGTTTAACTGTGGCCACGCACACCAGTCGTGGCTCCATCAGGTCCACAGCCTCTAGCTTCATGTTGGGGGAGAAGCTGTGACCACGGTAATCCTGAAAAGAAAAAAAAAAAAAAAGCTGCATTATTTACTGAAAATCTCTAACCGCGAGTGTGGTCACGCTTTTCAAAGTTGCTGCCTCGCACAGCAAGACTTCATACTAGGTTTGGACTTTGTCTTACAGCGTTAAACAGTCTTGCAGGTGCCGCTTTGGCTTTGGTTTCCTTCAAGTATTCCTCCCAGGTGAAGGTCTGAGGATCATAACCTGCCAGGACACAGATGCCATCCAAAGCTCATCATGTTGTTTTTCTCTGGATAAAGTGAAGTGTCAATCAAATAAAGATCAGGAAGGTCGATATTTACCGTGAGGGACAGTGAGGAGGATGTTGTTCTTTTTGCAGAAATTAACTGGTAGAATGGCATGAGAGGAAGCATGGTAACAAAACCAGTCGGAGCCATTGTTCGATATGGTACCATCAATACCCACCATTAGGTAGCCATCTAACAGCACCTTGAGATAGAAGAACAAGAATAAAAACAAATAAAAATAAATCACCGCTCTGCAGGGGTCAGGAGGTTATGTAATATGATGCGTAATCCAGAGACCATGGCTACTTAAAGCAGAGGACCACCTCTGTGTCAGATGAAGGCAGATCAGACAAACGCACACGAAACCAAAAACAGTCGCCTTACCTTGTGTACCGTGGCCACACAGATATTTCCCAGGTTGAGGGGATCAATGGCCTCCAGCTTCATTCCTTCTTCAAAGAAACTCTCCCCCATATAAGTGATCCTGGGCTGTGGGTGGCACAGGAGAAATGGTGTAACATTCAATATCATGGATTACAGTCTGCAAAACTGTGACTGAACTGAGAATTCTGTATGCTTCCAATTAAAAAAGAAAAAAAAAGGGTTTAAATCAGATAAGGGTCCATGAGTAGTAATGCTAGTCAAGAACATCAGTAATTCCTTCATTAGCATTAATGCACCGCTGTCCATTGTGCCATTAAAGGTATGCCAACACCTGGTCAGAAGGTAAGAGAGGAGTTGGTTGGTGCATCTATTCGGCTTTAAGTAATAAATCGTATTTAGTATGAACGCTTCTTACCTTTTTAAAGAGGAGGACTGAGCTGTCAGAGTTGCCCTTAAAACAACTGTAAGCTTCAGCGTTTGCTATGGAAAATAAGCAAAACCTTCGTTTTAATTGCTGTATACGACACATCTAACAGCGAAAAGTACAATATTTCACTACTGACTGGCTTATTATCGATCAATGGGAGCAGATGACCGATTTCTAATCAATTCAAAACAGTATCCGATTTTTTTTTTTTGCCAACTTTACACATTGGATACCAAACCATACGAATGTGGAAACATACAGTCTTTGTAAAAACTGACAAAGTGAATCAGTATGTTTTCCAGATTCCGGCAGTTCTTCCATAAAACACAATGTGGTTCAAAAGTCTGCAAATACAAGTGGGGAACGGAAAAAAAAATAAAAAAATAAATTTAATTAAAGAAAAAAAAAATTATAGTATCACATACTGACTGTTACTGATGGAGAGGAAGTTGGAGCGTTAAAGTTTTCATCAAGACCCGACTGTCCTCTTTCATTTTCTCCATTCAACAACCCAGACCCTGCTTTTAAACTTACCGCGTGCTTTGATGGCATGACCCACTTTGCTGGACCAGCCCATCGGGTGTAAAAGGGGACTCCAGATGTGGCACCAGAAGTCGGCGACTACGTTCTCCGGGGCGTCGCTTTGGTCTGTGTACACCAGCCGTAGACGGCCGCCAATAATGGAGTCGATGATGGCCACGCGGGTCCGGCTCACGTGTTTGGGATCTACCACCTCCACACGCATGCCGACTCTGAAAGGGATCTTCATGCTATCTGCCAGCTGGGAAGAGGAAACAGGGAGGGTGGCAGAGCGACAGAGATAGTGGTTAGACAGCATGTTAACAACTCCATCCATTATCTATACCGCTGAATCCGTCGGTCGGGTCGCGGGGGGGCTGGAGCCTATCCCAGCAATGTTAACAACTCATTTAGTTTAATTTGGTACTCTCTTCACATGTATATGACAGAGGGTGCTGTCAATCATCACAAAAGTTACCTTCAGGTAGAAGTCAACAGGTAGAGTGGTGGCCCCCACCAGCTTTTTCATGAGGTAATCTTTCCAATCTGGGATGTTCTGCACGTCTACGGACACACAATGCTAAAACATCATACTAAGGCAAATCACACCCATTTAAATCAATCACCATCTATTGCATCAACCCTGATTAAAGTCCACTATGCTCCACGCTTTAGTAGAAGGCGGCTTTCAGCGGTGTACCTCACCTTGTGGGGGCACCAGCAGCTTGCTCGTCATGGCGCACCACCCAATGGGGTTCAGCTCTCCTGAAACGAGGCTGCACCAGAAATCGCGGCTGCTGTCGTGCTCAAAGCCTTCGTATCTCAGCAGAGCTTTGTATCCTGTGAAGGGAGAAGAGTTGGGCTGGGTTAAGAACCAGCTTTGCTTTCGAAATGTTAAGCATCATTAAAAAGTACCAACAATGTTGTGTTATGTATTAAGTTTCCGTTTAAGTCTAGCTGTGACACTCTCATTATTGCCTCCAGCCTGGCCTTTGGGTGACGGTCGCTTGATAATTAAAGTTTTCCGTAATTTAGTATCGTAACCAACAAGACTGACAAAAACATTAGAACCTGTACAAAGAGAAACATAGTAAAAAGTACACACCAGCAATCTGGATGACTGTAGCAATCCAGTAGACTTTACTGGGAAGGATTGCATTTGTGTTCAGGACTTCCACCTTCATCCCTACGGTGATGTCATCCCAATGGGCGTAGAGTGGAGCCTGCAGAAGGACTCGGGTTTTACTGATTTATGACAAGTGTCTCAAGTCAGAAGTAATTCTGAGCAACGCTCAAGGCGTATTTCTAACCATATTATTTATCCTGATCATAGCTACATAAAAAACAGCCTGGCAGCCCTACACATTAGTTTCAATTTCACATCTTTATTAAGTGTTTTTCCCAGCATTTGCCGTTAATATCCACACATTCATGAGCTGGAATAAACAGCTGACGTTCATGCCGTTTGAAAGGCTCCAGAAAAACGTAATTTGCCAATTGCACATGGCACGCGGGACTCACGTGTGCGAAGCAGGAGATGGACGAAGCCAGAGAGGTTTCCTTTTCCAAGTAGGTGCCCCAGTCGAAACCAGAGGATGCTGCAGAATGGACGCAGCAGAGGAATCTTACATCTCAAACAAGAGCTCATTATCAGAGAGAATGCACATTTCTCCAGTTTTCTATGTATGTTTTAATGTGAGATTCCTCCAAGAGGAGCAAACCTATGAATAAGATATTCATTTTGTATTTCCCTGTGGATTGATCTGTATACTGCAAGTAATTTTGACCTCTGCTCGAGCAAGGAGAATATATGTGTGTGTGTGTGTGTGTGTGTGTGTGTGTGGTAAAAGCCTTTACCATCCACTCCTGCTGGGCCTGCGGAGCCTTTGTTCATCTTAGTCAGCACAGTAGCTTTTTTTGAGGGAGGCTTTCCCTGAAAAGAGAAAAAAAAAAAAAAAAAAAAAAAAAAAAAAAAAAAAAAAAAAAGGAGACGATGGTCAGATCCTATCCATCTCCGGGTTTGCTTTTCATGTTCCTGTTAAACCTCACACAGATCTGGCTGCTTTAGCCTTTATTGCAACGTTTGGTTTTCAACCAGAAATTCTATTACACAAACTCTCATGTTATCCTGGATTAACGTGCACAAAACAGGTATTAGTCCATCGCTTTGAAAATGGAATTCTTTAGCCAGTACAGAGAATGTCCATGATGCACATGTGGCTTTTTGAGGAACCAACTTTTCTAATTGATTTTAATTCTTTGAATCCCCTCAACAGCGAACACACGAGGAAAACTAGTCGCATAGAATCACAACAAACTGAGGACCGGTTTACCTGTCCTGAGCAGATAACCTTTCCATTAATGACGTGTCAGAAAACAGTTGTTTTGCCAGATGTAAAGATGATATTGTCAAAGTGCTTCTTGCTCCTACTTACAATCATTGTGGGCAGAAAACCAAATTATTATTGTTCAAAATATAATTTTCCACTGTCCAATAACCTTATATAAGTAACAATAAGCATAAAAACAACATTTTGAAGAAGTGTAAGTACCGTATTGTTGCTTTACAACAGTGCTTGCTTCAACAGGGTTCTTTACATTCAATGCCTTTAATCCCTTTGCAGGTCAAGAATAGAAGCCTCAGAGGACAACAAACATTTCGCCATTCTGTCTTGATCTCACCAACTTACCAGCTGACCCAGATAAACGGCTGCAGGGTCACCTGCCTCCGCCACGCGCGTGTGGACCGACCGGTTCGGGAGGGCGGTGGCTTTGAGAAGCCGCGCGCGGCGGCTGAGCTGATGCTGCGCCTCGTAGTAGTCTTCAGGCTGGAAATGCTTCTGGCAGACGAAGAGCTTGGTGAGAACGTGTAGGGGGGTGTTTACGTCCATGTTTAAAGTGCAAAGCCACTGCCTCAACCGCTCTGGGTCGCCGAGAGGAAACCGATGAAAGACGATGTTCGGCCGCTTTGCGCTGTGGCACGTGTCGACGCAACACATGTGAACCATTTGGGACGTTTATTATAAACAGGAGGCAGAACTGAACTCAAGGCAAGGGTCAGGGAACTCCACAGGCAGCCTTTGGCGATAAATTAAGATTTCAAGTCGAGCGCGGGCATCTTCTTCTTCTTCTTCTACTACTTTTTTTTTCATTGCCCCTCACCCCCAAATTTCTGCAGTAGTGGTCCATAACTAGCTTTTCGCGTATACCGCCACCATCTGTTCGCTATTAAAAATACAGAAAAACCGCAAGCTTAAAAAAAGGCTTTTATTAAATACATCTAAAAGGTTTATCGGGGTATTGCGGTCAAACGAACGTTTATAAACGTACAATTCAAGCAGTCGAAATGTCCCTCAAGACCGTGGTGAAGTGAACATTGATGCAGATTTGGCTCAAGAGTAGAGCTGCTGCTCCTCTCAAGGTAGTTTATTGACGCTGCTAAGAAGAGGCGCTAAGCATGGTTCAGACAGCAGGAGGGCAATCAAGTGAACTGATCAGATCTGTTTTTCTAACCTGCAGGCGTGCCAGTATGGAAGTCCTCTTGGAGTTTGATGAATAGGAGCGTGAACAGGATGTGCTGCAGAAACGCTTTGTTTTTGAAAAGAAGTTGTTCAAATTGCCAGTGGTTCCACACATCTCACAAACCGCTGAAAGCAAAATGTAGAAAGTTAATCCTAAAACGTATTATTTTAGGTGTCAACAAACTTAGTAAGACGTATCGTATATCTTTTTCTTTATAGTAAAAGCTGTTTTTGACTTGCTTTTGACATTAAAATTCAAATTAACTTATGTACATGTTGTGTTCTCACTATTTGTTCCCCACCTGGTCGCTGATCTTTGCCTTTTACTCCAGGCTTCAGCCCTCTTCGTGTCAGATGTTCTTCATCAAACTCTGTGGGTGCCATTTTATGTTTTTCTCCCTGTCAAGAAACAAAAAACTCAAGTAAACCTAACACACACATATATAACCAAATCACAACTGTACACTACTAAGAGGTTTAAAGGAGAACTTCCTTTCTCCCTGCATCTTTGGCTACTCACATTGATACTCCGCTCTGCTGTTTCAGCTGAAATTCGCCGGCGTTGGATGACGGGCAGGCAGCTTTTACAGCCCACTCCACTACAGGAGGAGCAGTGAGGACGGATAAACACTGTAGGAGCAGCCCCTGGCCTAAGCTTCAGACCCCCTGTAGACGACCTAGCCTCAAAGTACTCCCTGCCAAAATGGTCGCTGCAGAGGTGAGAGTAGGGTGTGGCGACCCACTGGGCACGGCTCCGCTGGACCTGCTTCTCCCACTTGTGAAATTCATCTGGTTCCTTTGGGAATTTAAACAGCGTTACACCATCTTCGGCAGTTTTGCCACATCCGTAGGCCACACAGTGGTAGGGCATTATAACAAAAGGACCGTCAGCTCCTCAAAGTTTAATGCATAGCCTACGTACAGTAGGTCCTTTATGCCTTGAGTTGAAAGATGTCTCTCAGTGAGCTCAACAAAGGAAAGGGAGAATTTCATGTTAAAATTAGCACACAATTCTGTATTACGAAATTATAAATTATTATTATAAAAAAAAACAAAAACACAATGAAACCCCAACATTTTCAACATCAATTTTTGGAAACATTACTGGTTCACATATACTGCTTCTTTGCTCGCTAACATTAGCTGCGAAGCTTGAAATTGTATTTTATAACATCCCCTGAATCCCAGTTTGATCAATAAATCAACAACGACAAAACGGAGACAAATAAGAGCTATTAGGCGCTGTTAGGCGAGTAAACATAGAAGAAAAAGCCGTTTGTGAACCTGAAATAACAACAGAATTAGTAGACACTAATAAATTAGTTTTAAACCCAGTTTTACAGTTTATTTTTCGAGAGCAACCCAACCAAAAACATAAACAAGGGTGTCTAACCAGAAGCTCCTATACATGCAGGGTAATTGCTGAGTGCTTAAAGTCAATTTGTCCAATTACAAAGCAGAAATTTGTTCGTTATTACTGTAAATGCCAACTTACCGAATGCAATAATGTCAAGGCACTTAGTTAAACGTCTCAGACAATTTCAGAAGTGTCCATATCTGAGCGGAGAGGCGCCTACATTTTCGTAGCACCCCGTACTGTAATGTGTTGTGTGGTCGCCTCATTTTGACGTCACAAAAATTCTTCTTCTACTAATTGAATCCATCTTTTCTTTCCGGTAGGTGGCGGTAATTGGACGGTAATTACCGCCACCTACCGACATGAAAACATGGATTTCATTGAATACCTTTGAATTCCGTCACTCCCTTTTCACCTCAAATAGCCTTTAACCACATTTCTTTTATTTGTGGCCCAACAGAAATCTTGATTTCTCTCATGCTGAATTTAATTCTTGTGGTATGACCACAATAACCACATCTGCTGTCTGAATGATTGCTCTATAAACTGGCAAATACGAGCTAAAATCTGAAACAATTCCCTTCAATGAACTTCAATCCACTGCACTACGTTGTTGTAGGGATGAATCCAAATGACCTCATTCCACAATATATTATGTATTTTTTTTATGTGAAAAAGACAGCATCTAACATTTCTCTCTTTGTTCTGGTTTACTTATGTTCCCAGCATAACACTGACCTCATTCTGTTCTGTGGATCTCACCTCATTTTTGTTTTCAGTATAGTATGTCAACCTTTAGTTTAGTCCTTTAGTTTAACGTTTTTCTCAATTATTTTACAGAAGTTGGATGTAGCAAACATTGTCTGTCTAGTTTCCTGGTTTGGAACAGCGGGGGGATTTACCACCATCCCAAACTTGAATTGAGATATATTTATATATATATTGAAAGGATCAATATTTGTTTGTTGATCTAGCTAATCTACCCTTGTTGTACTGCTAACATTTTCTTTATATGTGGCATGTTCACTTGGTTTTTCTGTCTTCATTGTGAGTTTCTCTTCCTCTTTTCTCATCTTCAATAATATTGTCTCAACCGTAACTTTTCACAAAAGCTTCTGTCAGCGATCAGCGATTTCTCCCCATCTGTCTCTACCCAGACGACCTTTTAAACTCATTTATTTATTTGTTCATTCGTATTTTTTTATGTCTCCCCTTCCACGGTGTGGCAGAATCCTTCTTTACTCTCTATACGTTTGCTTGCAATTTTTCACGTTGAAAATATACTGAAAACTGTGATCCCCTTTTTTTTTTCTTTTTAAAACATTTTCAAAGTTTATTTTCAGATCTGATTTCATCACCTTCCTTTTCCCACCATGGTACAACCTTCTTTTTGTCCTTCACGATCATCCTCTGAATACACTGATTTGCTGGGTTTAGGATAAAATGATATGGAAAATAGAAAATTGACTAATAAGATAATATAATTCTCTCTGTGAGTATTATGAAGCGACCAGATTGTGAATTCCTCTCAAAATTTCCTCCCAGCTCAAACCAATTTCAGCCGCTTTAAGTCAATGATCACTTCCTGCTACTTTAACTCCTTTGCATGAACAAACCACAACCAATTTATCTGTCACCAGTGTAAGAGCAATAGATAATTCCTCCTCTGTTCTCATATTTACTCATGTGCCAGCTCTATAATTTGGGAACACTAAATCTCTAACACACAAGAACTCTTCAATCACCTTTCCACCATCATTGTTACCCCATAATGTACAGATGACATTAGGGTTTCCACTCCATATCACTTTCTCTCCTAATTGCACTGCTAATTCATGCAGTATACACAGCCTCTTGCAGGCATTGTTAAACTTAACAACTAAGACATCTTCTTCTCTTTGACACGTTTCCACAACTCTGATCCTTTTCCCTCAAACTCTTATTTCCTATTCAAGGTTTTAAAAAGTTCACAGCTTTCATTAGAAAGTCTCTCTTGGCATACATTATTCATTATTTCATGGTAAGATGTTAAATGAATCCTTGAAACTCTTATTTGCTATTAAATTTGCTCACTCAGTCTTCAGCAAGGATCCTCATACTCACCATTTTCTTTTGAATAGTTAAACATCAGTATGCCCAGTTGGTTGAATAGTTTCCCTCTCTCAAATTTAAGCCACCACCATCTCTCCACCAATCTTTTAATTCCATCCTGACAACCTCTCATTCAAGCTCCTTTTACTGCTTTGACCCTCATCTTGCCTGCTTCTTCATTCTTGTATACCCCTCCCGATGGAATGCACTTTTTTTAACCTTTTCAATTTGTAAACATCATTTCTACCTGCAGTTACCATCATGATTTCATCACATACCTTTGTCAACTATGTCGACCTTTCAAGTCCAATATCTCTTACATCCAATTAACTTGTGGGTTTTACAAACCCAGTTTAAAAAAAAAGTTGGGAATCTCATAAAACTCATTAAACGATATTTAATTAACAACAGAGAACATATATATATATATATATAACATATCTAATGTTGAAAGTGAGACATTTTACAATTTCATGAAAATCTTTAGCTCATCCTAAATTGGATGGGGGCAACGTTTCTTTAAAAAGTTGGGACGAGGCAACATGGTGTTATATGGATGGTGGTCGGTGTTGTTCTTTATCTTGATTAACTTTTGCAGCATTCATCTTTTTATGTCCAGGGGATCCAGAGCAGTCCCCAGCTCAAGGCTTGATGGCTGCAGAGCAGATTGCACTCTCCACCACAGACTTGAAGAATTTATTTAACATCTTGGTGCACACATCGAAGGGCCTAAGCGGGCGTACATGAACCAAAATCGTCCGTACATTCCGTTATGTCCTTTCTTGTAGAGAGTCTCAGTGTTGCATTTCCAGTCCAGTCTGCTGTCCAGGTAAACTCCCTCCGCCTCTTCTCCTAGGATGGACAGTGTTGGGCTTACTCCTGCTAAAATCATCTTTTTTTGTTTTGTTCATACTCAAGATTAATGGTCAATCACACAAGGCCACAAAGTCATCGACCTGTTCCCTGTACTCAGCCTCTTGTCCGTCACTGATACACCGATATACTACAGAGCCATCTGAGTACTGGAAGTCTGAGGCAGTTAGAGTACAGAGAAACTGTGAGAGTACAGTCCTCTGTGGTGCTCCAGTGCTGCTGACCACCTTCTCAGACACACTAACCCTTCAGTCTCACAAATTGTGGTCTGTTTGTCAGGTAGTCAATAATCCAGGTGGTTTTGGAGGCATCAACCTGTATCATATGCAGCTTTTTACGCAACGTAGCAGGCTAAATTGTATTAAAAGCCCCAGAGAAATCACAGAATATGATCCTCACTGTGCTATCTGTTCTGTCCAGATGAGGGTGGGCTCGGTGAAGCAGGTTGATGATGACATCTTAAACACCCACCCAGGGCGAAAAGCAAACTGGAGTGGGTCCTTAAAGGTTTTCACTTGTTTATTCAAATGAGCCAATAACAGTCTCTCCAGGACTTTCATAATGTGGGATGTTAGGGCAACTGGTCTGTAGTCACCGATGGCAGATGCATGAGATTTTTTAGGTACTGGAACAGGGCAGGAAGTCTTCCTTGGAACTGGAACTTCGTCCTGACTCAGGCTGAAGGCTGAAGGCTGAAGAGGTGCAAACATGGCCCTATCCAAACCTTTTTGAGATGTGTCACTGTCATCATATTCAAATGAGCAATCATTTTTCATGAAACAGTAAAACGTATCACTTTCAACCTCTCATATGTTTTCTATGCTCTATATGTTAGCCCCTTGGTTCCTGTTGTGTAAAAGTATATCCACTTAAAACAGTAGACACTGTTGAAACTAATGGATGGATCCAAATGTAAAGACAGCGACTGGATAAGCTGATGCTGAGATTTATAAACAGAATTGAAGGTAAGTGTCTTCAGAAGGATGGAACGCATCTTTATGGCAGATGCAGGAAGATAATGTATCTAAGGACAATAAAGATGGATGAGTTCATTCGAAGTGACAACAAGTAAATTCAGAAAGACGGGACTAACAGTTTTGGCCGAGAAAGAGAGATTTTCCACTGGTGAAAACAATCTGACAATGAGTGAAGTGGAGCACTGGAAGAAGATACACTCAAACTGGGAGAAAGAGCTGGGGACACTTAAAAGAACTCAAAAGAATGACAACAGAAAGTCCAAGGATACAAATTATGAGGATGTTATGAATTGCGCTCAGATGAGTCAAACCCCCTGTACAGGTCGCCAGGATAGAAGGACAACAACAGGGCCACTATTGTCATCTGTGTAAATTTAAACAGACAGAAATAAAAAAAACACCCCACATATCCACATGCAGTGTCATTGCATTCAATTACGATGATGTGTAAGTTAAGCAATGTTTCAACTGTGGTGCGGTCAGTGGGTCGCTGTTTCAGGGAACCAAAAGTCCAGTGTTCAAATCATCTGGTGGCCAACACCAGCTTTACAGAAGTGGAGTCATATGCTACGTTTTCAATTGTTTCTTAAGGTCAACAAAGGCTTGTTATCTGCCTGGGTTCCACTTATTGCTATTGTTACAAGAGAAACAACAGTTCATCATTACTGTAAGACAAGAAGGTCGGCGGTTGGGCTGGAAGTTTTCAGGAACTTTGAGAGTTTCTTCACGTGTAACAGCAAAACCCGCCTCACTTATATGATGAAGCCAGCACTTATGAGGAACACTCTAGCAATGAAAGATCAATCAAATAATTATCTCAGTAACTGCGGATAAGTTTCCTGGAGTCACTAGCCTCACAAGTCAACCTTTAGTGGGTTGTAGACTCATGATGACTTTGGCTGACATCACAGGAGACTTTGTGGATCTGGCCTTCACGGTTATTTTTTCAAAGTCAAGCCAACACATAACCAACATGGCTACTACAACATTTTGCAGCAGCAGACTCCCATCTTACTTGCACCTATCAGGACCATTTGCAGTAGAACAAGGTAGCGCTATTTGACCATGAGTCTTGGCGAAGCATCATTTGACCTGGCTCCTGCCGTCACCCAGCCTAAACACACTTGAGATGGTTTAGGGTTGGACAGTAGAGTGAATGAAAGGTAGCCAACAAGTGCTCAGTATACAGTTCCTTGTAAAAGTAATCCCCTTTTTTCTCCTCTGCCCTGGAATTTAAATGAATTTTGCAGCATTTGTATCATTTGGAGACTGACCTTTTCCCAAATTAGGCCCCATGGGGAATTTGGGCATGCAGGCTGAAATGCAGATAATTGCATGTGTAGAATATGCTACTCGTAGTAGTCATGAAGCGACTGCATGTAAATTGTAAATATTGCATCCATGAAGATGATGGCTGTGTGGTAAAAAAAAAAGAAAGTATTTTACTCCAAACCATGATCATTTTTAACAAGTAGTTTGGATTTCTAGACCTAACCAAGTGAAATTACTGGTTATATCCAGTCAGGGATCAACACAATTTAATTGTAACATGTTGAGTTTACATTTAACCACGGCAACCAACAAAATGGCCTCCACCAGAGTGATGATGATAAAAAAAAGTGGTGTTATTTACTGAAATTGAGAAAAACCCAATGTCATATATTAGTTCTATACTCATGTCATAAGCACATGACAAAAGTGATCAAATGTTCTGAGGGTTGTTGGGTAATTCACATCACACATTCTCAGTGGGACTGGCATCTGTGCTGTTGCCAGACCATTCCAATACAAAACCACTTGAGTGTTGCTTTAGCAGTATGCTAAGCGTTTTATCATGCTGAAAGGCGAACCGCCGTCCAAATCTGAATTCTCTGGAAGACTTCAACAGATTTTCCCCTATGATCAATTCCCTTCTTGCATGGCCCCTGTGTTTTTGTGATCTGCCATATCTTGCCCAAGAGGCCTCAGTGCTCAGTTCTAAAACCTACTTGCTCTGTAAAACAGCAACTATTTTGTGCAACTATTTTTTATAAAATATTGTGCATTTATTCTGATCATACTTAGGTCTGGGAACTAGGTGTGCGTTTTCTCGTATTTGAGGCGTGGTTTAGGAATGCCTAGAGCCGTTTATTGGGCGCTACGAATGTCTATCAAATGACGTCAGGTTCTTCCCATGCTGCTTTGCGCGCGATTCATAGCCAATTGTATCACTTATACCAGATGACGACAGAAATTCGACGAGGAAGAAAAAAAAAATGGAAAATAAAAGTAAACTTGCGCTCTAAGCTACTTAAATTGATAACAAAGTAGGCCTATATGCTATATTCTACATGAATTTTTATGTTGTAGAGTTGTGAATTTATTTTAATAATGGAGAAATTGAGCAGCCTTGCTTTGTTGTCTACAGTAGTAGATCAACCCTCATCTTACTTTGAAGCTCCAAGCTCCCAGAAGTGACGTCGACGCAACTTTAGCAGCAGAAAAGCTATCAGGCTTGTGTTGATGATAATAATAAACTCCTGGACTATGTACAAACTTCTAAATGCATCGTTTTGTGGGTACAGACCATATTTGTACTACTGTAGAAGTTTGGTGTCATGACATGTGATTTTAGTGTGGTAATTTTGGAGATACTGCCAGGGTCCGTTAGCGCTTGTACTAAGCTATTCGGGATAACTCAGTAACTCAGCTGATGTTCAGCCAATATCGGAAAAACTTCGGGTGGGCTACTTGGCTGGATGTCACGGTTCAAATGACCCTAGGGTGAAACACTTTCTAAGGCTGCATTGAACGGTAACGTTGTGCCCGCTGTCATGTTGGATTAACACTCTACAAGCTTCGGTGTAGCGCATAGACGTCGTCATCGTCTTGCTGCGCCGCCCACCCCCCCAGTTCTGTGATTGGTTCCCAAACTCTAGCAAAAATAAGGGCGGTGGTTTCCAGGCTGACTTTGCAGTGAGAATGAAATCGAGCGCAAAGCAGCATGGGAATTCCCAGGCTAGATCATACATGGAATTAAAGCACGATTGCAACCCCTAAATACAGTGAAACTAAAATGTCATTTTAAAAAAAGTACATCCTCTTTATTCCTAAAGATATATGTACTAAGATGCAATAAGGTGCTGTTTACACATACCCGGGTATTTTGATAAACGCATATTTTCTAACCTTCGTTTGCAAAAAAAACTAGGTGCACACAGCCCCGTTTAAAGGATAAGACCGGTTTTTTGACATTGGGCCCTTGATTTCACATTATAATATGATGTTCTACTCACCCCTGCTTGTTGTTGGTCATTTGGAGCTGTTCCGAAGATATTCGCGAGGCGTCTGGCTGCTCTCTTGAGATATTCGGCCATGAAACGGTTTCCTATGGGCAAGCTTATACAGGCACAAACTATGCTGTTTATAATTTATTAATTACTCTACACTAGCACTGATAACGTAGAGGTGCGTCGCTTACTTAAAAAAATCCGGGTTACTGTCATTTTGAATTTTTGTCGTAAAGTGGGTGTTACTGACGTCCTCGTCGTGCTACTACCACAGACAGCCCACGGACCTGCTGCCTATTTATTCATTCGGCTAAAATTCAAAATTAGTAACCCAGATTTTTTTAAGTAAGCGACGCACCTCCACGTTATCAGTGCTAGTGTACAGTAATTAATAAATTATAAACAGCATAGTTTGTGCCTGTATAACGTTGCCCATAGGAAACCGTTTCATGGCCGAATATCTCAAGAGAGCAGCCAGACGCCTCTCGAATATCTTCGGAACAGCTCCAAATGACCAACAACAAGCAGGGGTGAGTAGAACATCATGTTATAATGTGAAATCAAGGGCCCAATGTCAAAAAAACGGTCTTATCCTTTAAAAAAAAAAAACACGTCTACATTGATCCACATAAATACGCTATCAAGAGCTGTTAAATTACGCCAAGCCTGACGGTGGCAGTGTTAGAACAATGAGAATTCCACACAAGCCAATCAGAACCCTAATAGAGAACCGCTGAAAGGAAGAACTTCCAGATCCTTTTCAAGAAGAAAATATGGCGCCAGGCTCATGTGTGTGGACTGATAGCGAGACTGAGCTACTTTTATACGTTGCGCTGGACTATAAAACTGCTAAAGCCGTGAAAAATGTCTTTGATGTTCAATACATTGTATAACTGTAATTTTCAAAATCACACAAGCGAGTATAGCTGTCAACAACAGAAATGCTGCTAGTACCTCCATGCTTGCCAGATAAACAATGGACGGAGAGAATTGCGTTTTCACTCTAGCATCCTGCCAACATGGCGGATAGGGGCGGGGCTCTGTACTATGACGACAACTCCTCATTCCATTCCCAAAACTCCGTTTTTGTCTCTTTCAACCAGTTTACACACAAACGCTAAACGGAGTTTTTAAAAAATCTCCACTTTAGCCGGAGTTTTTTTTTAGCTTCGTTTTCGGAGGAAAAAACTCCGTTTGTGTATAAACGAAAGGCACAAACGAAGGGAAAGGTCTTCGTTTATCAAAATACCTGGGTATGTGTAAACAGCACCTAAGGCTTAGGGGACTTGTGTAAAAACCTACAAAAAATACTGAGGTAAAATGAAAGAAAAAGTATCCATCCATCCATTTTCTATACCGCTGAATCCATCGGTCGAGTCGCGGGGGGGCTGGAGCCTATCCCAGCGGTCAATGGGTGAGAGGCAGGGTACACCCTGGACAGGCCGCCAGTCCATCGCAGGGCCACATAGAGACAAACGAGACAAACAACCACACACACTCACTCCTAAGGACAATTTTAGAGACACCAATTAACTTAACATGCATGTTTTTGGACAGTGGGAGGAAGCCAGAGTACCTGGAGAGAACCCACACATACACGGGGAGAACATGCAAACTCCACACAGAAAGGCCCCAGCCAGGAGTTGAACCTGGAACCTTCTTGCTGTGAGGCAATGGTGCTAACCACCACACCACCGTGCAGCCCAAAAAAAACCCTGATTGATTTTTTAAAAATTTTTTTATCCATTACTTTTTCTTTTTTTTTCATTTAAAAAAAAAAATAAAAAAAATCTATCAATCAAAAGTGGTGTGGGGATATCTATTCCCCCTTCCAAAACTATTATTTTGTAGAGCCACCTTTTGGCTTTTTCTGGCCACTGTCAGTCAGCCCAGCTCTGTGGAGTGTACAACTATAGTGGTCCTATGGACAGATACACCAGTCTCCGCTGTAAAGATTTCCAGCTCCACCACCATCCCTCAGTATTCCACAGAATTTTAAAAGTTTCTGATATTTTCTATTGCCCAACCCTGGTTGAGACCTCTCCACAACTGAGCTCCTTGGTCTTCGTGGTGTCATTAGCTTGGTGGTGCCTCTTGACGAGCTGTGTGCTGTATTTGGTTTTCACCAAACATGCTGCTGTGCATTATAGCCAAATAATGTAATGGTTCAGTAATTTAAAAAAAATAGATAAGATATAATGATTGGCTGTTGAGCAGTATGTTCTCAAAGTTAGATTTGGAAGAAAAACACTGACTTCTCAGACAGCTTTTTGTCTTTCCTCAAAGACACATGACCATTCTGGGCCAGTTAAATCCCAATTTATTGTAAGGGTTGATTCACTTAAAAAAGAGAGCCATCAGGAAGAAGAAAATAGCTGGTACTGAATATATATTGAATATTTGAACAATCAAGTTCCACCTTTTTCAGAGAAGTGACACATTTAGCTTTTTTTTCTTTTCTTAAGAGCTCCAGCTGCTAAACTGATTAAAAAATAAAAATAAAACAGATAGCCTGCATCAAAGGTAACTGTTCACAAATTCAGTTCTTGCAGCTGAACTTCAGAAACAGGAGGAGATGCAACTTTGGATTTTTTTTGCATCAAAGAATCTGCGAAAAATGTTTTTCTTTTTTTTTCTGTAATACGCATATCCAAGTCATTAAACATACTTTGTCCACCATTGCAGCTGCACATTTGTCAGTTGTATTTTTTTTATTTGCATCCCCTCATCCTCACCCGCTGCCACCCGCAGCACCACCACCGTCACTTCGCAGGCAAACAAGCCTTTTCTGCCGACATTATATTCACCCGGACTCCGCTGGAAAGGAGGCTGAAACGACGGATGCAAGCATGGAGGTGATACCCGGGAACAGTTTATTTACATCCGAAGCAGCACTTTAAGTTTAGAGGGAAGCTGATGCGAGTGTCTCCCTCTTCACTTTTACCGACCCCCTCCTCCTCCGCTGGCAGAAATTTATAAAGAACAAAAAATCCGACGAGGGAGGGAGGAGGGGGGTTGATATACGCTGAGGCTGAAATCGAGAGGCGAACCCAGGGAAAGAGGAGTAATTTGTACTCGGGACTTTCCCCCTCTTAGTACCCCAAAAGGAGGGGGAAAAGTCGCAGTATTGGAAACGAAGAGGAATGAGCTTCTAAGGGCGTGAAAACGTCTGCAATTGTGGATACTTTATATATTTTTATTTCGAAAAAATATGGCCGAGAACGTTCTGGACTCTGGCCCGCCTTCAGCCAAAAGGCCTAAACTCTCCTCTCCGGCACTTTCTGCCTCCGCCAGCGATGGAAATGGTAAGTTTTGTGTTAGGATATCATTTGTTACGATGTTTTCCGTTAACTTTGTCATTTTCGGCGGCTTGTTTGCTTGTAAGAGGGCGAAGACGCTGGATTAATCTTCTGTTTTTGTCGTAGCTTGCTAACGTTAGCGTGCTAGTAGTGTGTGTGTCGGACGTGACGAAGGGCTCACCAGCTAGCTCACATGCTAACAGCCATTTTAGCCGGAGGTAGCTGTTAGCCACGGGGCTAACGGTAGGCTAACCGACTGTCTTTGAGTCCACAACTGACGGTCCCGTGCTTAATGGGTACTTCAGCCGGGTTGATTATAAGCTCAATCCCAAGACAACTTAGTATGAAGTTTCTGTTGTCTTATAGTTTCACGAAAATGACAACCACCTACAGATACTGAAATCATGTACATGAGTTTTTAAGGCTACCAACGTCTCTAAGCACCTTGTTTTGGCCCCTCACCGAACTAACGTGAGCTGTCGTTGATATTGTTAACGTTACCGACAGCAGAGGCTGCTGATAGTGGTGCTGCTAACCGTTTGGGAGAGCTAAATTTAGGCCCAAGGGTCCGACCAATTGTAAAGCTTATATTAGCATTGTTGGTAGTTTTTCTTTCGATTGACGGCGTATGGCAGCAGCTGGAATTATGGCCTAGGAGGAAAACTGGAGCGTGGATAGCGCCATGCCCAACCACTGTGATGCAAACCAGAGAGTCAAGTTAACGAGCAAATACTTCTTCATCACTTCGTCATTTTTTTTAAATTAACCTATCTGCGACGATCAGCTGCGCGTTAGGCTGTCAGTTAAGCACTTGGCTGCCATTAGGTGACGGAGAAATCATTCAGTCGTTGCACATTTTTGTTACGTTGCATTATATGTTTTGAGGATCACTGCAGTGCTGTCAAGAGAATCACTAGCGTGCAAGGATGCAATTTATTGCTCCCAGCTTTATTGTTCTCAGAGGTTATTGTTGTGCTGCATGTTCAGTGCCAGAGTTAATTTTGGAAAAAATAGAAGCAAACAACGGTGATCTAGAACAATTAATTTTCACATAATCTCTCGTTATAAATTAATAAAAGGTGAGTAGTGCAGCTATGTTATTATTTTTAATCGCAGGTCGGTCATGTGATTTACAGTATAATTGTCTTTTAAAACATCAGGAAATTGTGGAAATCCTAACATGTTGTTCTATTTAATTGAAGTCTTTGAATTTTTTTTTTTGGGGGGGGGGGGGGTAATTTCAGATCAAAGGAAAGCCACAGTTTTGTTATGTGATGACACTGAACCTGCTGCTCTAAATGTGGCTTAAAGATTCATTTGTTCCTTTTTTCTGCCGATCATCACTTAGCAGACTTGCCTGCCACCAAAGAGTATTCAGTTTATGTTTGAAATATATGAATGCACATTTTTTTCTTCTTTTTTAAACTCGAGAAATTACCTTTACAACTAATTTATTTCTAAATGTCGAGTGGACCCAACAGCTATGTGAGCAATTTGATGGGTTGTCCTCCATCGTGAATCTTCTTACGGTTCCTAAGTTGTGTACAGTTGAACTCACTGGAGAAAAAGTGACACAGTGAGCGCGTCTGTATCAACTTTGTTTTGTGGCTTTAGGTTACTTCTATGAAATGCCCCACTTGTCGTCACGACTGCACAAAACTGTCTTTGCAACACATAGCATTTTCTATGTGTCTATGCATATACTTTCATACAAAAACGTACACTTGAGTTTTGAAATTCACTTCCAATTTTGTGCTTTGTTGTGGTATGCTTGGTGGCATTTTATTCATTTCTGATGAGACAATTGGTCATAGAGTGCTTAACAGCTTTTATGTCAAGCACGCAATTGCATTTTCACCCAATCATGCTGAAAAATGAAGGATTATACCAGCTTAACATGGCTGTGGCTCTTTGTCCTCTCCTCGCCCTTTCCAAGCTTTGTCTCCCATCTCATACTCTCCTCCCTCCTAAACTTTGCACTTCTTCGTTTCAGATTTTGGTTCACCGTTTGACTTGGAGCATGACCTCCCAGATGAGCTCATCAGTTCTAATGAACCAGGTTTGATCAATGGTGGGGACCTTAGCCAGCTGCACACCAGTCTGGGAGGACCTGCAGGGTTGGGTCCTATAGGGGGAAATGGAGGGGCAGGAATGGGTCTCGGGCTTGGCTCTGGAGTTCCTGGGGGTGTGGGTGGAGGCCAGGATGCAGTGGCCAAGCACAAACAATTGTCAGAGCTTTTGCGTGCAGGGGCAACTGCCTCGAATCAGCAAGGACATCAAGGAGCAATGGGAAGCCCAGGAGGCTCCACAGCCATGGGGCAGCACTTGGCGAACATAAAGGCATCCCCGGGTCAAGGGCCTCAGCAGATGATGGGTCAGGGGCAGCAGCACCTTTCCCCTCAGCAACAGGCCAGCATGATGCAGCAGCAACAGAATGCCGCTGCTGGAATGATGAGTGGCATGAACAGGGCCATGATTGGAGCGCAGCAGAAAGCCAATAATGGACAGCAGCAGCCAGGCATGATTGGGAACCAGGTGATGAATGGCTCCCCCAGGATGGGCTTCGGTAATCAGGGAATGGCTGGCAGCAGCAACCTGTTGGCTGAGACCCTACAGCAGCAAGGAGCTGGGCAGGCCGGGATGAGAGGCCAGCCACCTGGAGCAATGAGCAAGGTAGGGACTCCTTAAATGATCTGGTTCATTAATCACAGAAACTCTGTAACATTTCCGCTGATTAATTTGATTAACTTTATTAATTTATCCGTTACATGCTCATTGATGTTTGCCTCAAGATTATCTTTAAATCCCTATTACTATCTTTAAAACTGGCCAAAAACCAACAAAAAATAGCGTATTTAGACCATGTATTTGTGTAATTGTGTAATCAGTACAAAAGGTGTTTTTCTTCATGTTTCTTCCATGTGCAGTTTGTCCTGAAAATTATTCTAGCCTTTTAATTCACTTAAGTGGCGACGATGCTGCTGCTGCCACAAGTACAGATGCAAGACTTGTATGAAACAGCTTCTATGTGAAACAGCCAGGATCTAATTCACCCGAATCAAATGCTGTCTACATATACCAGACCAAACGTTTTATGGTTTGTGATTTGAAATGTCTAAATTTCCAAAATATTACAAATTGACCGCAGGCTCCACAGGCTGAGTAAATGATGGAATTGAGTTGTTCTCATCATTTAGTCCCAAGGGGGGGGGACTAAATCTCTGCAAGACATCACATCAATCCAAGCCTTTTTCACTGGATGGAAATATGGACCATTACGCACCGTATATTTAGATTGTCACGGTTGGTGCAAAAATATATGTGTATTGGTAGTAGTGGGATTCACAATAGAATCTGTAAAAAAATAACAAACTCGTGCCTTATGAGGAGCTAACGTGTCATTTTAATCTTAAGGAGAAAACATTTTGTAAATATCTCTAAACTTAAATGATATAACCTCCAGATTCTCTGAGACCACAGAGAAGCACATATTAGACTATCTGAATATGTCACAGGAGAGCCACACAGCTTCGCAACTTTATAGACTGACAAACTGCAGTATTGAATGATCCGTATGTATTTACCGCAGCAAAAGGCTTAAAGTCAGACTATGAGCAGAGGAAAAGGATGAATATTCTGTTAGACTGCAAGAAATGCACGATTCCTCGAGTAACTTGATTGCAAAAAATGAATCCATTAATCTGCACAAAATGTTCTGCCCATGTTTCCAATGCAAACGATAACATGCTTTTATACATTACTGACACAAAACTCCACTTTCTTAAAGGAAAAATTCTAATAATCGTAATGATAACAGATTGCATTTCTAATGCTTTTAAGGGTTAAGTTGCCTACAGTCCATATTGGACGTACAGTCTGACATATCCTCTCCTTACGAGCCCCAATCTTTGTTCACACGTTAGGTGTTTTGTATTGCAAACGCGGCAGATCATGCTTTATTACTCCCAATAAATATGGTCAAGTTTGTTTTTCTCCAAATAAAAGCTACAGTCTGACATCATTTGTATCCCATAACATTCAGGGAGACAATAAGCCCCGCAGAGTCTGCGTGAGCTCTGCTGACAAAAAGCGTCATCATCAGAGCCTTTCTGAAAAGTTCCGAAATATTCATCCAGAAGCTCTTAAAGGGGTCGCTCAAAAAAAGGCGGAGTGCTTTGAATAAGACGCTGGACGCAGCCCCTTTCGTCCGGTCGGGCACACTTCATTGGCATCCCTCATTGGCGACAAATGAGAAAAGACGCCGGAGGCTTTCGTTAGTGGCAGACTTGATTTGATGGCGTGATAGAGAGAACCAAGTAAACAATGACGAGCACAATCAGAGAAACGGTCGTGAGCTGCGGTCTTTAAAGGGAAACTACAAGAAAAGTTCACAAGATCCCAGATTATTTACAGACAACAGCACACTCTAAAAGAAAAAGATGGACAAATTATGTTCAAAGTAGGTCTGTTACAAATAATCGATGAATCCAAATGTTTGAGAAAATTAAGATCATAGCTACGTACTCGTCTTTATTGACCTGTGTGAAAATAAATGGGTGAAACTAACAGAAATGTGTTTTTTTTTTTCTACATTGTTTTTCACCATTTGATAGAGCTGACTGACAGACTGTCTCTTTACACTCTTTTAATGATGTCGCTCATGTCCTCTGTTGTAGACGTGTTTTCAATTTCTGTTTAGAAAACCTAAGACAAACAGAAATCTAGTGGAGATGAATGTAAGCACACTGTTACTCTTTATGAGGTATACACCTCATCCAGAAGTTTATTATTAAGCTATTACTGCTATAAAGATAAACAAGGAGGCAATTTGAATCATTAATGCAATTGTTTGTCAGATGCTTTATTGCCAGCTAAAACTTTGTAATCGCGATGGCCATAGTTTGTGTTTAACAGAGGTAGGAACCTTCCATAAATTTCTTTTCATATGGAAACGTACATTAGCGACACCTTTCTGGGTAATTGTTGTTGAGTCGCTGTTATGATTCAGCAGTACCTGCCTGGGCCAATAATACCAAACGTGTCAATAATGTGCATTAATGGTCTGTATGGCTCACCACAGCTGTCAGGGTTTTTTCAGACTTTGAGAAACGGCTACATTTTCGGACCTCTTCAGACTGAATCTTAAGATTTCACACTGTTCTCGGTCGGAATGCAGTAAAATCATTTTTGGACTTGCTGAAATAAGTCATCTCTGTTGTGCTATTTAGGAAAAAAAAAAAAAAAGGTTACAAGGTGTCCTACTTAGATTTCTAATCTCTGGTACAAATTGCAAGATTGTGGTGCCATATTCTAAAATGTGGGTTCATGTTTTACTTGAATGCTTTAAACGAAAAGGGGTTCATTGTAAGAAGACTGTAATTTTAGGTACTCTTTTCCTTTTTATATCCAATATGACTTTATTTTGCCCCTTCATTCTTCATTAAAACGTTTTTTTTTTGTGTCTTTCCTTTTTTTCATTGCGTTTTGCCAGATGGGGATGATGGGGAACGCAGGGGGCCCTTTCGGAGGTCCATATGGAGGTCAAGGAAATCAAGGTCTGGGAGCTGCAGGGCTGGGCCCTCAACTTCAGAGCAAAGGTCCCATGGCCAACAGCCTGGCCCATTTCGGTGTGGACAAGAAAAGCCAGCCCATGCAAGGAATGGGTGCTATGGTAAGGCATACGGTTAAGCACTTATAATACAACTGGTGTTGTTTTGTAATTTTTCATTATGAGTTGGAGAGACAGTATTGAACTTAATCTAATCATATTAACACTTTTTCTTTCAACAACCCTGTAATATTCAGCCTGATATTCTTTTATTTTATTCAGTTTATTTCCTCATTCTTTACTTGTCACATACATTGCAGTTTTTGCTAATTCCCTCCCACTTTGCTTCCAGGGCACCCAGCAGTCACAGGCAGGAGTGGGTGGTCCATCAGGTGGACCCGTGGGAGGAGCCCAGGGGATTTTGCCCAGCGCTCAGGTAGGCCTGGTAGGGGCCGGTGGTCCGGCCTCTGCAGCGTCTGCTGCGGCCGGAGCACCACCAACAGCTGACCCCGAGAAGCGTAAGCTAATCCAGCAGCAACTGGTGCTCCTTCTTCACGCACACAAGTGCCAGCGGCGGGAGCAAGCCAACGGAGAAGTCCGACAGTGCAACCTGCCCCACTGTCGCACCATGAAGAATGTGCTTAACCACATGACTCACTGCCAAGCTGGCAAATCCTGTCAAGGTTAGTGGGTGATGCGTGATCCTGGACTTATTGTTGTATCTGCAAAACAGCCTAGTTTTTATTACACAGGCCGTATCTTCCAATAAAAAATTACATTGGGCCACACTGGAACAGTGAAGTTCCTGGACAAATAAGGATTAAACTCCATGTTTTGGCTGTGCAGACAGCGCATTGCAACTGCTTGTTGATTCAGGAGCTCTTTTTAGTTAAAGTCTGGAACTTCTGATTTCAGTTTTGTTTTTTCTCCTTTGACCTCACTCTGTAATCTTTTGTTATCCATGTATGTTGTGTTTTCCAACTTTCCCTGACGCTTTGCTCTCTTTCATTCTCAGTGGCTCACTGTGCATCCTCAAGGCAGATCATCTCTCATTGGAAGAACTGCACGCGGCACGACTGTCCCGTCTGCCTGCCGCTGAAGAATGCTGGAGACAAGAGGAATCCGCAGTGTGAGTGTCTGTATCTGACCAAAACGTTGTACCTACACATCTTTTTTTGTTTTTGTTTGTTTGTATAAAGTATACTGTGCTATCTGATTGAGTTTGTTTTAGGTTATTTTGCAAATATATAGAAAGGTTTCTTGCTTACAAACTATACTGGATGCATGCGCATCTATGGGGCGAAAACCATGACGGCAGTCTTTTGTATGTGCATTTGGGATCATTTGTATCAATTCTTTTTGACTAGATAGTTGGAAAAACTCAATCATAAAGCACCATTTCATTGTTCAGAGTTTCTACATAGACTTGTGGAAAATGTCAAAACAATATTTCTGAATGACTTTAGTTGATTTACTGCCGACAGTATCAGCAGCATGGTATTAAGGTTAGTTTCTCTAGTTTCAAAGCTTCACAACAAGTTTTTACTTTACAATCTGCCACATTTAACAGAAATGACACTCCCTATACAAGACACCTCAATCCAATCCTGGTCAAAAAATAGTGTTGCGATCTCTATTTTCCATCAATATGCAAAGTGAAGTGAATTTTTGAAGCAGTCAGAGGTGACAGATTTATTTATATAAATGACGTGTTCTAAGCTAACAATTTAATCATTTCTAGCCGCTGTCCCAGACTTAAGTTAGCCGTCATATTTCTAAGTGAGTAATAGCACGGCATGATGCACATTATCGAGAATGTCATTGAGTGTTTTTACAGAGGAAAATCTGCGTTTGGACAAATCCTGCTTATAATTATGTTCTCCGTGTAGTTTTATAAGATGACTCGAGGGATCAGAGTTCTGCATTTTGAGACCTAAAGAGACTTTGTTGGCTTTGGGACTTGCGGGACCTGAGTCAGCTCTTTAACTGGCACGGATCCTTCTTCTTGTGGCAAAGGGCTGTGATCTCCTGTCAATTTTGAGTTTATTGCCTTGTCTTCTCTGTTTAGCTCAACTCTGCCAAACAAACTGGGTTGAGTTCTGCTTTCTGCACCTTAGTTGCACACACACCCCTATGTGACTTTGCACAAAAAACAGTCTTGTCTGGCTATACTTTGGGCTGTATTGGAACCAACAACTTTTTGTGATCTGATTTGTAGTGTGAAGAGTTGTTGTACGATTTTGCGAACATTTGCACAAGTATTGATATTTTGTTCTTAAGAACAGGTGTTTAGTTTCTCAGAACCTGATGCATATGTTGGATGATTTATTGACCAACTCCTCTCTTGCCTTTGCAGCTCTACTTGGCGCGGCTGCTGCAGGACTGGGCACCTCTCTTGGGGCAGTTCCTGGTAGCCAACCAAGTAATCCCAACCTCAACCCACCCAGCCAGATTGACCCAAGCTCTATAGAAAGAGCCTATGCTGCCCTGGGCCTCACCTACCAGGGGAACCAGATTCAGGTTCAGACTGCCCAGCCCAACATGCCCAACCAGGGACAGGCTGGTATGAGGCCTCTGAATCCAATGGGTAAGTCGAGCTGGAATTTGTTTACTTGCTGTAGAAGGCACTAGAAAGTTTAGAGCATCTGAAAAAGTAAATGTCTCCCACTTTTGAGACTGATGACATGTAAATGTACATGTTGAGGAGAAACCTTGTTCACTCTGCATAATATGTTTAAATATTTGATTTTCATCATTTCCATGCATAGGTGTAAATCCTATGGGTGTCAATGGAGGTGTTGGTGCCTCCACTCAGAGCCAACAAGCAAGTCTGCTTCAGGATACCATGATGCATCTCAATGTGAACAGCCAAAGGTAAGTAGGAAATAAAAACACACACATGACCAATTCCATGATGAGAAGTATCTTTCACTGGCAAGTGCTTCCTTTTATTTTTTTTTAACGGTTGTTTAAGTGTTGTCCTCCACGTCTCTTACAGTCTGATGAATGATGCTGGTGGGGTAGGTTCCATGCCCACAGCAGCCCCTCCCTCTGCCACAGGCATAAGGAAAGGCTGGCATGAGGACATCACGCAGGACCTTCGAAACCACTTGGTGCACAAGCTGTGAGTATTAATTTGAAACTCCATGATGAATTAATTTTTGCTTTGCAGATGTATGGCGGTTTAATACAGCCCCAGTTAGTGCCTGCTGCATACGGCAGATGGTAGCGTACACATGCACTGATAGACAAGTATGTCTTTTATGAACAGACAAAACTAAAAGTAGTTGACTACAATAAGCATGTATTTGTTTTGGCACTTCTCAAAGACATAGGCACACACAATGGGAAAGCCTCTCCTAACAGAGCTACTTGCTCGGCATTATAAGGACTTTGTTTCAACCTGTCCATCATCCCATTGTTTCCCCTCTGTTTGCTTGCCAACCCACAGTGTCCAGGCCATCTTTCCAACTCCAGATCCTGCTGCCCTCAAGGACCGTCGAATGGAGAACCTTGTGGCCTATGCCCGAAAAGTTGAGGGTGACATGTACGAGTCAGCCAACAGCAGAGTAAGTTGCTCTCTTCTTTAGTTCACCAAATTTCTCAGAGAACTACGATAAAACTTTAAAGGAGAATTCCGGCATTTTTACAAACAAATCCCATCTGTTTGAGACCAAGGAAAGTTTGCCAAAGGGAAAAACGCGAGAAATTTTCATGCCTGCTGCGCAAAGTTGTCCGATTGCGCTGATCGATTAATTTGTGCGCATGCCTGTGGAACACAGAAGCTGAGAAAGGTAATTACGCTGTTTTTGAAATCTCAAAATTTATAATGTCTGTGCTAGCTAATGGTATGGTTAGCCCCTGGGTTGAATTGTATTGCTACTGACACCACGGCCAATTCGGTAAAAAGTATTTTGATACACGTTAAGAGCCTCAGGAAAGGTTAAAAGCTTGCCTGATAGAGCCCGCTTTCATGGAAATCAGCGCAATCGGACAACTTTGCGCAGCGGGCATGAAAATTTCTCGCGTTTTTCCCTTTGGCAAACTTTCCTTGGTCTCAAACAGATGGGATATGTTTGTAAAAATGCCGGAATTCTCCTTTAAGTCATTTTGAATCCTTAGTTTAAGAAAATGAGTCCGCCTGCTATTGCAGAATGAGACTGGAAACCTAGTATTTATGAAATACTGCCGATGATACTTTTAATGCTTTGCGCTCCCTTATTGTCTTGCCCTCTTTTTTGCAGGCTGAGTACTACCACTTGCTGGCAGAGAAGATCTATAAGATTCAGAAAGAACTGGAGGAGAAGAGGAGGACCCGGCTGCAGAAGCAGGGTCTGGGCATTGGGCCTGCTGGCATGGGTCAGCCTCAAACTGGGCTCCCTCCGAGTGAGTAGATATGTAGCATACGTAGACTAGAATCAACCTATGTCAAACTCTGTTGCATATGAGTGATAATTTATCTGGTATAATATGACATGCTTTTATCTCGCACCTTTTGCTTTATCCAATTTTTTGGATTTAAAATTGGTTTCAGTTTGTGAATGCACATTTTAGTTATGTAAAAAAAAAGACTGTGAACCCTCTTTTAGTTCTAGTATTAAAGAAAATCCCATGGTCCTTATCCAGTCTTATAATTAGGTAAATACAGCCTCAGATAATCAGCATTGCAGTGAGAAAGATTATTCACAAGTAGAAAACAGATGGTCGTCAATCTGCCCCAGAGTGGAGTTCCCAGCAAGTTCAACTCAAGCTCCTACCAGCTTGGGCCGAGAAAAACTGTGGAATACTCCGAGCTCCATCTCAGACTCTACAGGTCTCAATTTACATATTAAATGTTAAAGTTCATGTCAGTACAATTCAAAAAGACAAACGGCTCTTCTCTCTAAAAAGAAACATGGCTTAGGCTTGTAATGTTGCATCTGAATGAACCACAAAACCAGAAACATTGTCCCTTTGACAGACGAGACCTCAATGGAGATCTGCGGTGATACTGGAGAGCACCATCTTTGGTTAAAAACCTAACTCCGCATCAACACCTCATAGCAACTATCAAGCAGCCAGAGGACCTCTGGACATTTTGGTAGTCATTAAGCTGACCACAAATTCCTTGTGTACCAAAATTTTGAAGAGGCCATCAGTTCGACAGTTTAAGCTTTGCTGATACGGAGTCATGCAACGGGACAATGATCCCAAGCACAGCCGCAAATCAAACAGAATGTCTGAAGAAGAAGTTGTTGCAATGATCCAGTCAAAGTCCATGCTTTGGCAGGACCTTAAAGGGGAACTGCGGTATTTTCAACATTAAGCCTCTTTTCTGAGTCGTCTCCAATGTTTTAGAACCCCCCTCACCGCTTTTTTGATGTTTACTGCTGTCTCTGGTATTTGCCTAATTTTGATTCTTCTCAACCTGCTTCAGAACGGCTACTCATGCGCATGTCTAGAAAGGTCCGTAAAAGCACAATAAACGTCCGTTTTCAAAATAATCAACTCACCGGAGTGGTTACTGGTGTGCACTGGTAATCCATATCAAATTTCGTGGCGAAAAGTTGCTTCTGTCATGTTTTATTTGACATTTTGTACTGGATGTTCGTTGATATTACTCCGCCACCGCTAAGAAAATAGTGCGAGCATGAACGAGCTGCCAAATAAAACACGACAGAAGCAACTTTTCGCCACGAAATTTGATATGGATTACCAGTGCACACCAGTAACCACTCCGGTGAGTTGATTATTTTGAAAACGGACGTTTATTGTGCTTTTACGGACCTTTCTAGACATGCGCATGTGTAGCCGTTCTGAAGCAGGTTGAGAAGAATCAAAATTAGGCAAATACCGGAGACAGCAGTAAACATCAAAAAAGCGGTGAGGGGGGTTCTAAAACATTGCCGACGACTCAGAAAAGAGGCTTAATGTTGAAAATACCGCAGTTCCCCTTTAAGAGAGTTGTATATCAACAAATGCTGCAAATTGTTATTAGTTTGAGCAACATTATAAAGAAGAGTGAGCCAAAATGCCTCCCCAGCGAAAGAAAGACTTGATAATGTCAAAAATAAAACAACTGCAGTTTCTCTGAGTCTGACCTTGCGGTGAACTTGCTGGGACATCCACTCCTGGGAATATTGACAACCGGTTTTAAATGTTTGACTTTTGACTGATGTCTTTCCTCCTTGGCATTGTATTAACGCACACACCTGAATGCTCCGCACCTGCAAACTACCAAAAGTCCTGCTTTTATAGAGGCGCTCGCACTTGCTGATGATCACTTGATCGAGTGGGCTGACAAGCAGCGCTAATGCCTATGGAAGCAGTAAGGGTGGACACTGCTTCGGCATTCTCAATGAGTTCTTGTTAGATAAATGACAGTTTAATTTGTCATGTGGTGCTGTTCATCTGAAGTTCTGTTCTCCTAATTTCATGGCCACATGATCTTTTTTTTCTTTGAACCTTAGAATTCAAATGGGGGTGAACTTTCTTTTTTAACATAGATAGATAGATAGATAGATAGATAGATAGGTAGGTAGATAAATCCTTTATTGATCCTGAAGGAAATTGTGGACTCGGCAGCATTTGCATCAATAAAGCAAACATCACCATAACTACATTCATCAGTTAATGACTGTCTCCATCTCATGCTCATTTTTCCAGATGGTCCACTCCCTGACCCTTCAATGGTGCGACCACCTGGACCAAATCAGATGGTCAACAGAATGCAAGGCCCAGGTAGGAATTGCAAACCAGGAGACATAACTTTAACATTTTGATGTGTGATAGGGAAATTTGAAAGCCCAAATATTTGATCACAGATCAAAGATGCAGTAGACGCTGCATTGTGTTAAACCCTTCTTGTGTGATATTAGGCCTTCATTTCAGCACATGTATACAAGGCTTGTGTAGATTCCACATAATATATCTCTTGTAAATGGTAACTCCCTTTTTGTTTTGTCAGGTATGACTCAGTTCAACCAGATAGGGATGCAGTCTATGACCCAGAGGTCCACACCTCCTCTCCCCATTGGACCATCTGGCAACCAGGTCAGTAGAATAGAATAGAAAAATACTTTATTCATCCCCCAGTGGGGGAAAATTCAAATTCATGTAACACATCGTTTTTTTTTTATCCACACAAATCAGGTTCACTCAAGAATCCTTGTGCACGGGCTATTACATTATTTTTCAAATACTTTTTGGTAAAGAAATACACATTGGGTTGTTAGCAGCTTCCAACAAAGTTTTCTTTAAAGCTGCTTTGAAGATTTCTGTAAATGTTCCTTTTTATACTTCTAGATGATCGGAATGGTTGGACCCAGAGTGGGGCAGCCCAATGTCAACCAGCTGCAGAACCAGTATCTGTCCCAGGGACAGTTTCCCGGCCCAGGGCCTGGAGTCGGAGCAGCTCAGTCTGGGATGGCCCAGCCTGGAGCGCAGGGAAACATGACACAGGTAAGCAGGCCCACAAACCCCCCCCTTTGTCTTGGATATTTTAATTGTAGATCTGTGACCATTTACAATAGTCTTTACCAAGAGCAGAGTTGATCCTGAGTATTCATTCGGTCTTACAACATGTCTAAACAAAAAAACGTTGCATGAGCAGCAGCAACCAGTTCTCTCCAGCCGCACAGGTGGCAGTCAGGTACAGTGTTGAGCGTAGGTCACCTGAACAACGCACAGCAGCAGTAAATGATCGCATCGCTGCAGAAAGTGTGCAAATGTAGAAAAAGAAAGTACTCAAGTCAAACATCCATATAAATTCCCATCACAACAAATACAACGGTTCACCTGATTGTGTTCAAACTGTATTCGCATGTTTCTGTCCCCTGTAAAGTATTAGTAATGATTGTTGGAGCTGTTTAAATACAGTTGCCTTTTGGTAGATGAATGTAAAGGTGTGCTAAACTCCGCCACATAGCCAATATGAAGATGTGCTGCTGAATAAAATACAAAATGCCTTGATTTTATAGCCTTATAACTTTGTAACATATTTTAGTTCTAAGATGTACACAAAGCTCTACAGTTACTGTACCTAGATCTGTTTTTTTTTTTTTTTTTTGTACATTATCACCAGACAGCAGTACACTGTACCGAGAGATGTGTTGTAACTGAAAGTAATGGCAAGTTGCTGAGCTACCGAACTTTCTTGTTTTAAAGCACCAGATTTCCCTGTAAACGCTGCCTTTGACACCACCTAATACCTCAATAGCCCTGTCTGGCCCAAGGGTATTTCCCAGGCCAAAAGCCCTGACTCTTAGCCCCAAAGGGGCCCAGATCAAGTCCTGCCTGAGCCCTGGAAGTAAGTGTGGAAAAGCTATTGGCTTTGACACAAAGTCAATCACCTGCTTTTGGCTTAATAGATGTTGCTAATGATTGTACTAGCGTTCTTAAATTAGAGAAAAATTGACTGAAACGATTGCTCTGGTTGAGGGCTAAATATTTCCTTTTGTTGTGGAGATGGGTTTGTGTGTCTTACTTGTGCTTCTCATCAAGAGCACTGTGATTATTGTCTGCAGGTAAGACACTGACTATGCAATAAGAACTTGACACAACCCTACTTTAAAAAAGCTCCCACTGAAATATTTATTTAAAGCTCGCAAGCCAAAACATGGGTGGTGTGGACAAATTTACTGATTTATTGTAGAAGCTGTTTTGTTACTTCTGATGCATGTGAGACGATAGATATGAAACACTGTCTTTTTAAACACAGTTGGATGATCTTCTGTGTGATAGATTTCCATACATGTTTAGTGTTCTTAAGCAGTACCTTTTTACGCTTCTCACCTCTGTGCACCCCTTTTGTGTGCCTGCTGTTTTTAACAGCCGTCTTGTCTTTTCTATCCTCAGACACAGATGGGAACTCCTCCCTCTCTCTCAGTTCCTAGTCCTCTAGCGCAGCCAGGCTCAGTCGGTGGAGTCTCCACAGTGGGGCCAATGGGTCCCCAGAGCGCGGGTGGTGGAGGTCCCAACTCATCTGTAGGAGCTCCTGCTTCCTCTGTGACTCCATCGAACACAAACCAGCAACCCAACTCCATCCCCCATTTGGGAGCCATGCGTGGCAGCTCTCCCTCTCCTGCACACAGTCGATCGCCTACACCCCACCAAACACCTCCCAGACTAGCTGGATCGCAGACTCCGCAACCACACACCCCCAGTGCACCGCAGTTGGCACAGCCTTCAGCCCTTCAACAGAATCAGCTTGGTCAGGGCCCTGGCTCCAACAAGCCACTCCAGCAGCAGCAGCACATGGGTCCCTCTGGTTCCACCACTCCATCTCACCCTGGACTGGCTTCCAGCTCAACACCACATAGTGGACAGTTACCGCGCACTCCGGTCAGTATTGCATCAACTTGAAGGCTTAATTTTCATTAAGAACAGTTTACATTAATTCTGTAGCAGCTCATCATGTTTTATCCCTTTATTTATAATATATGCAATAGTGTTTAATCAATACTATAAATCTTTCAACCAAATTAGCATTGAGTATGACCACATTGCTCTGAAAATTGGCACCACAATCCCCCTAAGTACATTTGTGCAGTTTATGAATGCTCTTGATGAGCATATTGTGAAGCATCTTGAAGAAATAGCTTTTCTGTGGCTTCTGTGTGTCTCAGATTTTCTCCTCAGAGCAGCTAACCCCATACTGGCTCCATGATATTGAATTCTGGGATCTGTAGGGGGGTTGCCATCTGTTATAGCACTCCCTCTGTCCTTTTTTATCGCAGAAGAAATGTATTTCGTGTCTCTGACTATACGTTTTTGGTCATTGTCACGCTACAGAATGAAATAGTGCAGTGTAATTGTTAAGAATCTGACTACAGCTCTCAACATTGCAATGAGCAGTTGTGACAAATTTTCAAGTTCCATTTGCAGAAATGTACCTCCACAGTTGTGGAGGTAAATGCTGCCATTGCCCTGCAGTGAGCTATCTGCTGTTAGTGCAAGAGCCCGAACGATATATCAGTGGGCCGATATGATTGTCGGATATATTAGCCTGTAACACATAAACCGTATTAGGGGTGCGCGATCTGACGATATAAAATCGTGACTGGCGAGGAAGAGTGGAGAATCGCAGGCGATCTACCAAATTAGAGAAACCGTATAGATCGCCTTTGCCAATCAGCGCAATGATTTATTATTTTATTTTATTTTTTTTAATGCTGGTTCCCGCCGATGCGGCAGACGTAGGGCGTCCTTAACCTAACCGACCAATCATAGCGAACTGTGCGTCGTGACACTTTCTTACACGCCTCCATGTTGTGTTTGTAAATACTTAGAAAACGCATGGACAGCCATGGCTGAAAGCCAAGCCGACGAGCTGGTGAAGAAGAAGAAATCCACCTCTGTAATTTGGAATTGGTTCGGGTTTTCTTCTACCCTAACCCACTGCTGCTGGTCCACATCAGGAATGGGAACAGCAGCAGCGGCACCATCCACAGCGGCGCACGGGAGAAACTCACGGCCAGCAGCAGCACTCTCGGGTCGGATGAGGAAACCGCTAGCTCGTAAGCTAACTACGGTGCAAGAGAAAAGGGATGCACCGCGAACGTGACAAACATTACACAGTTGAAAAGTACTCCTTTAGGGCGCTCTGGTGATGGCAGTGCGTGACTGTGGCTGCAGTAAATGAACATGCAACGTTGCTCATCTGTTGCTAAATGGCATCATGAGGTGGAGTCAAGTCGTCATCAGTGGTTCGTTTTTCTATTTCCGGTTGCTTCACTCACTGTGTCAGATGTCATTAATTAGATCATTATTTTTCATCTTGAATTGGGTTACAGTTGAATTACAATGTGTTGATTGCCAAATTCTTTCTTTTACTCCTTAGCTCTTCTGTGGTTTTTTTATGGAAAAAATGTTGTATCACGATTTTTTTTTTTGCATAAAATCACGATTTCGATTTTTTTTATCACGATCTTCCATCCAAAAGAAAAAAAAGACCAATTACAGTAGAGTTAAGTCGACATGCTGAACCACAGAAGAGCTAAGGAGTAAAAGAAAGAATTTGGCAATCAACACATTGTAATTCAACTGTAACCCAATTCAAGATGAAAAATAATGATCTAATTAATGACATCTGACACAGTAGCCCCTTTCATACTGCCGAATAACCCGCGTTTAATTCGCGAATTTAGCGTGTCCGCTGTTGCGTTCACACTGCCGACCCGGGCTGCCGCGTCAACTCGACTCGCCTTTCGACCCGCGTCGGACCCTAGTCTTTTTGCCGAGTTTGATGTGAACGCAATCGACGCGGGTCGGACGTGGGCGTGGCGTGACGTGAGGAGTTTAAAAGACAGAATGGACAGCTGATTCAGAACAACAGCGACAGGTGAGGACAAGTTTTACTCTGTTTTAGCCTACATCAAGTTCGAGACATTTTTGAAGATGGCCAACTGGGGAGACAAGGAGGTCCGCGAGCTCCTCAGCCTCCGAGCAGAGGACGTTATTTACCGCCACATGTCGGGTACGGTGAAGGATGGACCTCTGCTGGAAGGGCTGGCGAGAAAGATGGGAGAGTGCGGTTTCCCACGCAGCAAGACGCACCGTAAAGTAACATCTCCATGAACTGCATATGCAATTGCAAAAACGAGTTCTCAAGGTGTCCCGCCATCGTTTATTTGAAAAATTTGATGCAGACAGGTGTATTTAACCCTACCTCCGACGCATGGCTTGTGCCTACGTCATTGTACACGCCCAGCATTTTATGTGTTTTGTGTGACGCTCTGCCACTAGGCAACGCCCCCTGAACTCGGCTTCAGGCGACACGGGTCACCCTGACATGCCAAGCGTTCACATTGCTCGACGCGGGTCGAAGGTGCAATTTGGACCCGCTAAGGTAGCGGGTCGCAGTGTGAAAGGGGCTAGTGAGTGAAGCAACCGGAAATGGAAAAACGAACCACTGATGACGACTTGACTCCACCTCATGATGCCATTTAGCAACAGATGAGCAACGCTGCATGTTCATTTACTGCAGCCACAGTCACGCACTGCCATCACCAGAGCGCCCTAAAGGAGTACTTTTCAACTGTGTAATGTTTGTCACGTTCGCGGTGCATCCTTTTTCTCTTGCACCGTAGTTAGCTTACGAGCTAGCGGTTTCCTCATCCGACCCGAGAGTGCTGCTGCTGGCCGTGAGTTTCTCCCGTGCGCCGCTGTGGATGTGCTGTGGATGGTGCCGCTGCTGCTGTTCCCATTCCTGATGTGGACCAGCAGCAGTGGGTTAGGGTAGAAGAAAACCCGAACCAATTCCAAATTACAGAGGTGGATTTCCTCTTCTTCACCAGCTCGTCGGCTTGGCTTTCAGCCATGGCTGTCCATGCGTTTTCTAAGTATTTACAAACACAACATGGAGGCGTGTAAGAAAGTGTCACGACGCACAGTTCGCTATGATTGGTCGGTTAGGTTAAGGACGCCCTACGTCTGCCGCATCGGCGGGAACCAGCATTTAAAAAAAAAAAAATAATAAATCATTGCGCTGATTGGCAAAGGCGATCTATACGGTTTCTCTAATTTGTTAGATCGCCTGCGATTCTCCACTCTTCCTCGCCAGTCACAATTTTATATCGTCAGATCGCGCACCCCTATTCCTGATGTATTATGACCATCTTGTGTCGTGTTGATATGCTTTAGTGTTTTAATTTAATACTTTAATTTGATTCCACTTATATAACACATTATGTTACTGTGTGTAGCAGTACTGTATATTACTTGTTTATAATAAGACTAAACATTCTTACCCTTCCCTCAGTTATGATTACCCAGTTGAACCTGTTGATTTTATCTTTGTCCTTCTTTTTTACCTGCTATTTATTTCATCCCTTTGTTCTCCCGTATGCTTCACTATGTCACATCTACCATTACCTTGCACCTGAGTTTGTTTTTCTTTGTTTCTCTCTGTAGTTGTCCCAAAAAGGCTCATTCCCAGCAGACAGTCAGGCCCTGACTCCAGCCTCTGTCAGCAGTCTGGACACTTCGTCCCAGCAGCCACAGTCAAACACCTCAGCCACCAACCTCGAACCCAAGATGGAAGTCAAGCATCAGGATGATGAGGAAGAGGGCGACGGGGGCGGCTGTTCCAAAGGAGGGAAACTCAGCAATCACAAAACGGAGGAAAAGCCTATAAAATCCGAACTGAAGAAGGAGTGTTCTGGAGAGGGAGGTAAAGGAGTTCCTATGGATACCTCCACAACATCGCAGACAACAGGAATAAAGCTGGAAGACAGGAAACCGGAGGTGAAAAAGGAGGTGAAAAAGGAGGTGAAGAAAGAGGTGAAGGAGGAAGAGGAGACCTCGGAGGCAGTTACGCCACAGACTCCAGCGAAAAAGAAGAGTATGACGAGCTTTAGTTTCTGCAACTTTTTATTTTGTTGTTGTTTCTTTGGGTTTTTTTGACATTTCAAACAGTTGATGTTGGTCCAAATTACAGAATTTGTTATGAAATCCCAAAGACTAAATGAAGGTGTGAGAATTTATTTGCTCATTCAGTACTGCTCATTTTGGCTTCTCTGTCACCTCATTCTCGTCTCTGATCTCCATCTTGTTCGTAGTCTTTAAGCCGGAGGAGCTCCGCCAGGCGCTGATGCCCACACTAGAATCCCTCTACAGACAGGACCCAGAGTCTCTGCCCTTCAGAATGCCCGTTGACCCACAACTGCTATGCATACCTGTATGTATCACTCCTGATGTTAAAGTCTTGCATGCTTTACGAGTGCAATGAGAAAGCTTCCATCTCTTGACCCTATCAGCTTTTCCTGACTTTATGTGTGTTCATTAATTTACAAATAAATTGTGTTGTTCCAGGACTACTTTGACATTGTAAAAAACCCCATGGACCTATCAACTATCAAGCGAAAGTTAGACACAGGTTTGTGCTGGTTGCTCCGTAATCCAGTGTTAATTCCTAAGAAACTTGGTGAACTATGTTAAACAGTGAATAAATCAGATTTGTATAGTTTTGTTTTGTATAATTCCCTTTTCAATTCTTTTATGTAATATGCTGTGCAGATTTAAGATATATATATATATATACACATTGCTTTCTACTCCGTTTTTTTTCTCTTAGGAGATATCGTACTATGACCACGGTCCCTTTACTTCATCACTCTGTTGTTTGTGGTTTGATTTCAGGTCAGTACCAGGATCCCTGGCAGTATGTGGATGACATCTGGCTGATGTTCAACAATGCCTGGCTGTACAATCGGAAAACATCGCGAGTCTACAAGTACTGCTCCAAGCTGGCCGAAGTTTTCGAGCAGGAGATTGACCCTGTGATGCAAAGCCTCGGCTACTGTTGCGGAAGGAAGGTGAGACGGAGTGCTGAATAAGTGACACAAGGGCTCTTTTTTTTGGATGAGTGACAAGGATTGGTCATGATTAAGTAACAGTTCCTTAACTGTAGAATAGATGAGCGTCGGAGCAAATCTTGCTCCTGATGACGTCATTTTGACAGAAATTGTCAGAAAAGGGAAAAAAAAAAAGCATTTTTAGCTCTGTATGTAAAAATAATAAGTGGATAAATGTAACAAAGATGAAAATTGAGCATGAAGATATGTGGGCAACTGTAGAAGAACTGGACACCAGTGAGATATGTAGTATGTGTTTGGGATGTTCTTCATTTTCTGGTCAGAGTAGCCAGATTAATGCAGTCGGCCATAAAACTGAAACTTCAACTTTACAGCAACGGTGCCAGCTGTGATGAGCTAGCCGTACCACAACAACCTCATCATTTAGCAACAACCATAAAGTATTCCTGAAAGTCTGGGACAATTACTGCTAACAAAAAAAAACAAAAAACGGTTGAACCGATATATCTTACACAGCACTGCAAACTCCTCCCATTTCCAAATGTTTATGCTGGCGATGTGCCTGTGTCAAGGTTATGTCTAAAAGAGCTGGTGTGCCTGAAAGCTTTAATCGTGTTTCAGATGCAGACTCTTAACTTTGCTCATTCGTGTCTGAAAATGGAAGCGGAGAAGTGGGTTAATGGCTAAATTTGGCCAGGGCCATACCATCAACATATCACATTTCAGCTCTCATTAGAGTCTGCTATTTTTGTATTTGCAGACAAATAACCAAACTGATTGGCTTGTGATGGGAGAGCCTGGGTAAAGGCTTGACTTATGACAATAAGACAAAGTAGCACTTGACCATAGTTTTGTAAATTAATTAATTACAGGCAAGTAAACAAATCACCATGGGCCAACTCCTGTTTCCTTTTCCCCACACATTACAGTATGCAAGTCACTATTAGTGACCACTTAAAGGGATAGTTCGCCTCTTTTGACATGAAGCTGTATGACATCCCATATTAGCAATATCATTTATGAACATTGACTTACCCCCCGCTGCGTCCTGTGAGCGGAGTTCCAGCTGAGTTTTGGCGTCCACGAAGCTAGTCCGGCTAGTTGGCTGGGGCTTGAAAAATAAAGCGTCTTGCTTCTCAAAAAAATATGCGTTCAAAAGAGTAATACATTTGCATCACAAAATCGTTCTCGATGGAAAAAGTCAGACCTCACTTCGCTTGGCGCTATTTTTGCCTCCCTTGATATCAATGCGTCCAATGTAAACTGTGCAGACCGAAGAGCAGACCGAGCACTCCCCTGCTTCCGAGCATCAAACACCGTAACAGGTGCAGCTATCGCTAGGTGGCTTGACGCATTGATATCAAGGGAGGCAAAAATAGCGCCAAGCGAAGCTTTATTTTTCAAGCCCCAGCCAACTAGCCGGACTAGCTTCGTGGACGCCAAAACTCAGCTGGAACTCCGCTCACAGGACGCAGCGGGGGGTAAGTCAATGTTCATAAATGATATTGCTAATATGGGATGTCATACAGCTTCATGTCAAAAGAGGCGAACTATCCCTTTAAGTTGTTCTCAAGGACCATAAATAGCAGCCCAATTTGTATATTTTTGATGCTATCACATGATTAGAATTTGAGCTAGCTGCTTCACTTAAAAGCCACGTCAACTTTGTTTTATGTATTTATTAATCGGGGTAACGCAGCCCCGGGATTTTTCCGTCAAATGTTTGTTTTGTTTGACCAGAAGAAGACTGAGGAGCTGTGTACCGTTCTTGATGGTCATGACATTCATATGTTCTGTATCCTGTTTTTGCTTCTGTCCATCAGCTGGAGTTCTCTCCTCAGACACTGTGCTGCTATGGGAAGCAGCTCTGCACTATTCCCAGAGATGCTGTTTACTTCAGCTACCAGAACAGGTACAGATGGAGGGGAGTAATTAAGGGTAAAGGGAAGTCTAGATGCGTTAAAGGAGGAAGAGATTGTGAGATGGATTACTTTAACAGACTGACAGAAATAATGAAAATATGTAAAGGCTTATTAAAACACACTTTAGAGTGTGTTTGGAAGATACCAAGTGTTTTATCAACATGTTGATTTGATTAATGTTGTTTACCTAAACTATTCCCTTCACTTCATGTTCCCCACATTGTTTTTTTTTTTTGTTTTGTTTTTGAATGTCCATGTGATGCCTAATACAGACATTTTAACAGTCAGTCCACTTATGTTGATGTTGATGCTGCGTGTGAACTGGGCCAGTGTGTACTGAAAAGGTTGAACAGGCAAAGTGAAGGAAATTAATTTTTTTCTGGTGTTTGAGGGGTTTACTGAACTTCGTACAGTAAACACGTATAAGACTTGGGTTTTATCAATGCTCTTTCAGCATGATGGTCTCCCTCTTTCTTCACCCTGCCTGTCTTCAGACTTTTTGTACACCCATGAAAACCTTACCTAGTGTGAAAAGGACCGACTTTAAAATGAGCTGCTTGAATGAACAGCTGAGCAGTTGTCTGTACTTCATATTTGTTCAGTGATACATGTATCACGTCCTGTGCTCCAACTTCCTGCTCCAGTGCTCCTGTTTAGCTTCTGTTAACTCTGCTCTGATGCTGGTCGCTGTTGCTCGTCCTCTCATGTCCAAATTGCTAATCTGTACTTTGCCTCGGCTCTCTGCTGCGTGTTGTCTTGGATGTTTGTCTTGTTCTGTATGACCCGTTTGTCCTCTGTCAACTTTGGCTTGCTTTTGCCTTCACCTACCATGCACCTGCAAACCCATCCCCCATTTCCTCACCCCTCAAAATCATGACTGGCTGTTGCGATGACGACTCCCTGCTGTCCTGCGCTTCTACTTCCTGCACTCCCTGCTTGCTTCGCTTGCGGCACCCTGCCTTGCCCATGTCCCATACCATTTGGTGACCGCCCTTCCATGCGCTGTCTGTGATTGACTGCTGTGGGGGAACGGTGTAGTTCACCAAAATTTGGACTTATTGCTAACAGGTACCACTACTGTGAGAAGTGCTTCAACGAGATCCAGGGAGAAAGCGTATCCCTGGGTGACGACCCTACCCAGCCACAGACGTGAGTGTTAGACCATATGATGGGCACCTTTTTCTTTCATTCTTAACAGTATCCGCTACTAGTGCTGGGCGGTATACCGGTTCACACCGAATACCGGTTTATAATTTCATTATGATATGAATTTTTAATATACCGCCATACCGGTGTATTTGATTACACAACGGGGGGGGAACGCTGCGTCGCGCGACATTGTTTGAGACGGGACCCTTTTCAGTGTTGCGCTTCTAAACACGCATGTTTACTGTCTATTTTTATCTCTATTTAAAAAATACTCGTATTCATTAGCTGCATTTCCTTTCCTTGCTCTCCCTCCGTCTCTGTCAGTCACGCGTCTCTCTCACATAGCCTACACACACACACACAGCCCCTCCCCTCCCCTCCGTGCACACCGCGTGTGTCTCCATCAGCGATGTCATCCCTGGAAGCTTGCTAGCTTCAGCGTCGCGTTAGATTAGCTCAACCGAAAGAAGACGGCTGGCGAAATTCACAAAAGGTTGGTATCACGTGCAACTTTATAAAGTCACACATTAAAAAGTCCTATAAAAATATTTTTAATACAATGTTGTACCGTCCCGACCCATAGCAAACAAGCGATTACGCCTTCTTTATAAAGTTAACTAGTCGCAAGTTTGCCGTTAAAAAAAAAAAAAATGTAGTTGGGTTGTCGAGGTCAAAACACTAGCAGCTGTGAATCAAATAAAGTAGGTTTTTTAAACTCTTACACTGAATGTTTGCTGCTTCAATCCAGATGAGTATTGAACAATATTTTCCGCGATTGAAAAAGAGACGTGTTGAGGATGAGGACCAGCCTGAACTGGAGGTATCAGTCTGAAACAGCTGAACAGTCCGACCAGTGTAATTAGCCATGTTATTAATTTGTTTACAATGAAGATGTGAATATTAATACAATAAAGTTCTGTGTGACCAATTATTAACAAAGGAATTATTTTGAAGAATTTTTATTTTAATTTTTAATTCTGTTCTCAATTTGTAGAAAATGCTGTGAACACCTAATTATGCATGAAAAAAAAAATACCATGAAACCGTGATAACGTGATATGTATTTTTGGTCATACCGCCCAGCACTATCCGCTACACAGCAAGAATATACCACATGCTTTTTTTTGTTTTGTTTTGTTGTCCTATTATAAGTCCTGTCAAGTGTAGCAAAGTACAAATGATAATGGAACAACATTGCATCACTGTAAAAGGTTGCGTTGCAAAATGATTATTTCAGTCACTTTGTTTGAATGAAATAAATGCCATCACCTAATGTTTAGCTTTACAATATCGTAAAGTAATAAACGTAGCATTTTCCTCTTGGTTCACACATTTTCTCTGAAAGGATCTTACTTACTGACTATTTGCGCCCCCCCAAACAAACATGTTTTTGTTTTTTACTACCTCTGCTGTAATTTCAGGTCAATTAACAAGGATCAGTTTGAGAAGAAGAAGAATGACACACTGGACCCTGAACTGTGAGTCTACTGCTGACCATGTCATATCATAGAATTGGAGAGAAATTAGTTTCAAGGACTTGCGGTGTGTCGTTGGTGTCCTCGGTGTCCTCATGTGTGTCCCTGGTTTTAGGCTTGTTGAATGTATGGACTGCGGGCGCAGGATGCATCAGATCTGTGTTTTGCACAATGACACAATCTGGCCATCAGGGTGAGTAACTTTCTTAAGGTTTGTGTGGGTTTTCTGTCTATTAGCAAAATGCTGTTTTGCTTTTTCTTTTAAATTTAATTCCGCTGTCTTTTTTTTCTGTTTGTTTTATCAGTTTTGTATGTGATGGCTGCTTAAAAAAGACAAATAAGACGAGGAAAGAGAACAAGTACTCTGCCAAAAGTAAGTGACAATGCTTTGATCCCAATGTAATTCATCCCACTTTTGACCCATTTATATAAGACTGTACATTTCCGTTTGGAATACTTAGGATTTTCTTCATTAGTGTCGCTGTATGTTCCTGTTTTTTTTAAATTGTTGACTAACTCTCACACAAACAGGGTTGCCCCAGACTAAGTTGGGATGCTTTCTGGAGTTGAGGGTGAATGACTTCTTGAAGCGTCAGACCCAAATCGAGGCTGGAGAGGTTTTCATTCGCGTCGTCCACGTCTCTGACAAAGTGGTGGAAGTTAAACCAGGCATGAAGTCCAGGTAAAATAACACAGCTGCCTTTTGTTCATACATTTATTACATTTTTAAATTTTGGTCTCTAGGCTCAAATAATAAATTTTTTTACTGAATTATTAAAGTTTCTGTTTAAAAGTGAAAGCATTGTGTTGAATTGATTAGCCTTTTTGACTTTAATTCAGTTGAGAGTTTGTCTCTGTTTTCTGTTTGTTGATGCAGATTAATGTTTGACAGTCTCTACGGTTATTCCTTATTTTCTCTCCAGATTTGTGGACAGCGGCGAGATGTCGGAGTCTTTCCCATACAGGACAAAAGCCCTTTTTGCGTTTGAGGACATCGACGGTTCAGACGTCTGCTTCTTTGGCATGCATGTCCAGGAGTATGGGTCCGACTGCCCTCAGCCCAACCAGAGGTAAGCACTTTGTTAACCTTATTCGTTGTTGTGACGTTTGTTTTAAAAGTTGTTTACACAAAACTAATGTTTTCTTCTTTTCTTTTTTTTTTTTCTCTCAGGCGAGTGTACATTTCCTACCTGGACAGCGTACACTTTTTTCGACCGCGCAGTCTTAGAACAGCAGTTTACCATGAAGTCCTCATTGGCTACTTGGAGTATGTCAAGAGGTTGGGGTGAGTTCTGCTGCACAGTGGGAGGTTCTGTTTTCATCGCGGTACATTAATGATTGCTCTCTTCATTCATGCTTTGTGGTCATTGTCTCTTTTCTCTTCTGTGTCCTCCTTAGTTACACCACTGGCCACATCTGGGCTTGCCCACCCAGTGAGGGTGACGACTATATCTTCCACTGCCACCCTGTAGATCAGAAGATCCCGAAGCCCAAACGACTTCAGGAGTGGTACAAGAAAATGCTAGACAAAGCCGTGGCAGAGCGAATAGTACACGACTACAAGGTACACATGATTATAAAAAGTATTATGTTTTGAAGATGTAGTTCTGTTTTTTTAGGATTGCGGCGAGTGTGCTTCTCTTGTTAGCTCTCATGTACAATGTTTGTGATGACACTTTGTTTATTTGAGCAAATACCTAAATTTCTTTTGTGCTTTACCCTCAAAAGGATGTCTTCAAGCAGGCGACAGAGGATCGCTTGACAAGTGCCAATGAACTGCCTTATTTTGAGGGTGACTTTTGGCCCAATGTGCTGGAGGAGGGCATCAAAGAGCTGGAGCAGGAGGAGGAGGAGAGGAAAAGGGAGGAGAACAGCACTTCCAATGAGAGTATTGACGTAAGAGCGAATCCATCTGTACGATCCCTGAACCTACAAGCATTCTACTTTTTGGGTCAGCACTATGATTGATTTGTTTATTCATTTTCCCTTCTTCTTTTTTTTGTTGTTGTTGTACGCAGGACACAAAAAGTGACAGCAAAAACGCAAAGAAGAAGAACAACAAAAAGACGAGTAAGAACAAGAGCAGCTTGAGCCGAGCCAATAAGAAGAAGCCAGGGATGCCAAATGTCTCCAATGACCTTTCACAGAAACTCTATGCCACTATGGAAAAACACAAGGAGGTATGAGGAGGAGGAAAACATGGCAGACACTTTTTGCATTCATTAAACTTTTTTTTCCCCCAATAGAATTGTCATAGAAGTTCACCATTGCCACTATTTTTAAACAGAAATTCCTAAATCCAGCTGTGGTCAGCCATGTTTCCAAGGACCACAGTTACCCCACATGTGAAGCTGTAGTGCTTGTGTGTGTCAACACCAGCTTTTTGGCTAATTTTAGTGTTTTTAAAGCGATGTTATTTCATCTGTTCTTTCCCTGTTAAAGGTGCCATGGCATGAAAATAAATGGAGGCTTTTATATATTTTTATAGGCTTTAGTGGTGCAGAATTACAGCCAGTCCCCAAAATGAGCTTTCCTTAGGATCCTCAGAATGAGCTGTTTAGGGTCTGCAGCTTTAAATGCAAATTAGGAGGAGAAAGGCGGGGCAAAGCGGAGGGTGGGGGTGTGGCCTTAATTACGCCCGTGGTACCATGCGCAAATGTTTTGTGAATCGCTATGGCACGCAGATGGCACGGCAGCCCTATGCCGTAAAACTAGCGAAACCTGTTTAAATGAGCTTACTTTGACAATATGACGAACGAGTTAGTGAACAACTTTTCTAACACAGTCAAACATCAAGCAAGTGCTAAACAAGACACAGAGGGTCAAAAAAGGCGTGCGTGAAGGGGAAAGCAGGAGTGAGGATTTTGTTATTCTCATCTGATTGCTCTGGTTTGCAAAGATGCACGTAGCGCTAGCGCTGGAACCATGAGTGAATCATTATCCTGATGAAATGCACTGAATTTGCGGATTCAGTGTTCTTCAGGAAGCTTGAAGTAGGGGTTTTTGGTCTAAAATGAACGAGCTAACCATCTCATGGGCATGCAAACACTTCCAACAGCCCAGTTGGCAGAGATGAGAGCTTGCAGATGCTATTAGCTGCATAGCTAACGATGCAGACACTTTCTTGTGGTAACAAGCTATGTAACTATACTGTACATACAGGAAAGCAACACAATTATAGAGCGTCAAATTACTTACTTGTCCAAGGTCTGTAGTTGGGCCAAAGAGAGTTGGTACTGATCCAAGGTTAATTTTCAGACGTTCGGCAAGGCCAGCTCGGTATTGGCCCAAGTTCTGGAAACATTCGTTTGGCGCACACATACACAAATCTCTTCGGTTCTGTCGTCACTTTCCCAGAAAAAACAAAATTTGTCCACTGGCTCTTTAGAGGTTCTGATGCAGGAGCTCTAAACAGATTTTTACATCCATGTACGGAGCAATGAGCTGGCCAAAGAGCTGTGGGCGGGGAAAGGCAGTTTTGGCATGGCCATATACGGGCTCTGGGGGGAAACAACCTCGACGTCATATGAGGCGCCACGTCATAAGAGGCGGCTTTCCCGATCAGGCCATCTGCATGGTCACATTACCAAAGGCGGAGAATAATTTCCACTGCATGGTTTAGGTCAATCGTCATTTTTAGCCACTGGGGGACCGCAGGCAGGCTAGGGGAACTCATATTAATGTTAAACAACCTTAAAAAGTGAAAACTTCATGCCATGGCTCCTTTTAAATGAACTAGTCAAAAGTATTAAACTACATGGCAAAAGTAGATGATTCTGGGCTACTTGCTCATGCTGAATATGTTTGGGAGACTTGGTGAAGGAGTGGAATGAATTCAAAAATGGAAAATGGTTCAACTATTTACTGGGTTTTCTTCTCTTGGCACAGATCTGAAATCATTGCATTTTTCTTCTCTCTCATCTGCTGTCCTTTCTTTCTCCTGTCCTAGGTGTTCTTTGTGATCCGGTTGATTGCGGCCCCCATGGCGAATGCCTTGCCCCCCATTGTAGACCCAGATCCCCTCATGGCATGCGACCTCATGGACGGCCGTGATGCTTTCCTGACGCTAGCCCGGGACAAACACCTTGAGTTCAGCTCACTCAGGAGGTCCATGTGGAGCTCCATGTGCATGCTGGTGGAGTTGCATAACCAAAGCCAGGACCGCTTTGTTTACACGTGCAATGAGTGCAAGCACCACGTGGAGACTCGCTTCCACTGTACTGTTTGTGAGGTAAGTTGGGGAAGTGAGGTTGTTTGAGTGGGACTGATGAGTTACAATGAATGTATCCAGGTTTTAGAGTTTGTTGTGCTACAGTGAAACCTTCATCATCTTACATGCTTAACAGCCATTTTTTTGCCATTTGTCCCAGGATTACGACCTCTGCATCACGTGTTACAACACTAAGGGCCACGAGCACAAGATGGAGAAGCTCGGCCTCGGCTTGGATGATGAGAGCAGCAACCAGGCTGCTGCAACCACTCAGAGCCCCGGAGACTCGCGTCGCCTCAGCATCCAGCGTTGCATCCAGTCCCTCGTCCATGCATGCCAGTGTCGAAACGCAAACTGTTCACTGCCGTCCTGCCAGAAGATGAAACGCGTCGTTCAACACACAAAAGGTTGCAAGAGAAAAACCAACGGTGGCTGCCCCATCTGCAAGCAGCTCATTGCATTGTGTTGCTACCACGCTAAGCACTGTCAGGAGAACAAGTGTCCAGTTCCGTTCTGTCTAAATATCAAGCACAAGCTTCGCCAGCAGCAGCTGCAACACAGGCTGCAGCAAGCCCAGATGCTAAGAAGGAGAATGGCCAGCATGCAGAGGGTAGGCCAGCCTGCGGCAGTAGGTGCACCTGGGGGTAACGGCCTGCCCTCTCCAGGAGGCAATAATGGAGCAACTGGTCCTGCTACCCCTACATCAGTTGGCACGCAGCCTCCAACCCCACAGACGCCCACCCAGGGTAACATGCCTGCACTTCCTCAGCCGCAGGGAGTCGGGATGAGTGGAATGGGAACTCCAGGCCAACAACTGCAGGTTCAGCAAAGTGGTGCCATTCCCCCTCAACACCATCTCCATCAGTTTCAGACAGTGGGTGCAGGTGGGATGATGAATTCTCCTCAACAGCAGATGGTGCCTCAGCTGCAGCAGCAAGCTCCCAATGTCCAGCAGCTCCAGCAACAACATCCTGGAGGGTTGCCTCCGTACAACCCCAGACCAGCCGGAGCATCTCCTCTCCACCAGTCGCTGGGAAAACCTGGACTGGGTCCAGCCACTCCCCCTCAGCAGCAGCAACAAGCAAACCAGGGACAAGGGTCCATGCCGGTCCATGTCCGTCCCCCTCTGGCTGCTGTAGAGACAGCCCTAAAAATCCAGCGCCTCGCAGAGACCCAAAGACAGCAAGCCCAAGCACAGATCCGGGGCTTGGGACAGGGGGGAATGATTCCCTCACATCCTCACCACCAGAACAGCCAGGCCCAGATGGGAATGCCCCACATTGGGGCCCAAGGCATGCCTCCCCAGGCTCAGGGTGTTGTTGGAAGAACTATTTTGGACCCACAGCAGCAGGGAATGCTCGCTGGAATGCAGCATGGTAGCTCTCAGTCGCAGTTGCCACCTCAAGTTCAGCAGCAGCTGCAGCAGGCCCAGCAGATCGGCGGTGGACAGCTTCAGCCCACAAACCAGCAGTGGGTTGCTGGGGGACCACCTATGAACCCACAACAAAGACCAGGCATGATGGCTCACATGGCACCACAGCAGCAGCCAGGACTTCCCCAACAACAGCAGCAACCAATGAATCAGCAACAGCCTCAACCAGGAAACCGTGGGTTGATGCAGGTGATCGGTGTATCAGGAGCAGCAACGGGAGGATCTGCTTCCATAGCAGGGGCAGCTGCATCAGGAAACTTACCCCAGGCAGCGTTACAAGAGCTCCTGCGAACACTGCGCTCCCCAAGCTCACCCTTGCAACAGCAACAAGTCCTCAACATTCTCCGTTCCAACCCAACCCTTATGGCTGCTTTTATTCGGCAGAGAGCAGCCAGGTATCAAGGTCAGGGAGGTCCTGGAGGAGCAGGAGGACCCACACAAGGAGGTCCAGCAGGTGTGAGGTTCCCTGGAGCTGCTGGAGGGTTGCCTGGTGTAGGTGGGCCTGGAGCCAACCAGCTTGCTAATTTGGATGGACAACAGCAGGTAAATGTAAACCAGACAGGTCAGCCAGGGATGAATATAGCTCAAGGTGGAGCAGGGGGAGGAAATATGCCCACTATGGCTCAGCTCCAGCAGTTGCAACAGCAACAGCAACAGCAACAGCAACAGCAACAGCAACAGCAGCAGCAGCAGCAGCAGCAGCGCCCAATGTTGCCAGGGAATCTACAGCAACAGCAAATGGCTGCATTGCAGCAGCAACAGCAGGGAGCAATGCAAGCAGGGCAACAAGGAAACATGACAAATATGAATCCACAGTTCAGAGAGTTGATGAGAAGACACCTGTTGCAGCAGCAACAGCAGCAACAACAACAACAACAACAACAGCAGCAACAGCAGCAAATGGGAAACCACGGGCAGTTCCAGCAACAGCAAGGCCAGCAAAGTTTCGTGCAGCATGGCCAGGGACAGCCTTCATCTCAGCCTCAGCCTGCAGGTGGAGGTGTGGGGGTTCCGCAGCAGCAGCAGCAAGGAGGACCACAGGCTGGACCAGGACAAGGATACTCTAACTCCATGTCACAAGTAGCTGCTGCACTTCAGCAAAGGCTCCAGCATCAGATGCAGATGCAGCAACAGCAGCAACAGCAGCAGCAGCAGCAGCAGCAGAATTCAATGGGTGGTCATCAAGGACAAGATGGGGGGCCCAGCGGGGCTGCTGGAGGACCACCGCTCCAGCCTGGACAAGGTGGATCGGGGCCGGGGCAACAACAAAGTGGAGTTGGAGGGGTCAGTGGTGGGCCCGTGCTGCCGCAGACGTCCCAAGGAATGCATCACCAGAACATTCACCAGAGACTGCTGCAGCAGCAGCATCTCGGAGGGGGCTCTCCTGCCCACCATAGCAGCCCTATGAGTCCCCAACAGCAGATGGCCCAGTCACCCCACCCCCATCTTCAAGGACAAGGAGGACTTGGTCCAGCTGGATCACTTGGCAGTCAGGTCAGGTCACCTCAGCCCTCACCGAGGCCGCAGTCGCAGCCTCCTCACTCCAGCCCATCCCCACGCATGCAGCCCTCCTCCCAACCTCAGCCGTCGCCTCATCGAATTTCCCCACATACCCAGACTGGGTCACCGCACCCGGGCCACTTAAGTCAACATCACCCAAGTATGGCACCACCCCAACCTCCACAAGCCCAACAGCAAGGGTTGCCCCAGCAGCAGCCGGGTAGTTCGGTAGATCCCAGTCAGTTCAGCTCAGAACAGAACTCGATCATGTCTCAACTGAGTGGGATGACGGGGATGCACGGAGGACAGGGCGGGCAGTCGGACATGTTGGGAGGGAACAATAACAGCAGCAACAACAACAACAACAATCAGGAGCTGGGGACGAACATTAACCACAACCTTATGTAGCCTTGGTTCCATACTGTCTGTCTGGATGCTCTGATCTGTCGCCCCAAAGGACAAACTGCCAGGAACGGACAGCGAGACGGGACTCTTTGGGGTTTTAGAAGTTTTTATTTTTTATTTAAATATTTTTGTGATGTATAAATATGAACTGAAGCTTCCTTCCTATGGGAGATGCGACATTAATCTTAGAAGTCAATAAATGAATAAATTAAAACAATGGTAAGTTATTGCTGTTAATATATATCTATATATTTTTGCCAATTGTGTACAAAAAAAAGGCAGAAAGGCAGTGTTTCAGGTGAAGATATTTCTTCCTTAAGTATATGACACAATATTTTTGGGGACTGCAGATTTTTGCCTTTTTATGAAGATTTTTAAGACTTCAAATGTGGCTAAAAATGAGAGTGAGTTGACATGATGTAACCTTTTTTTTTTTATATATTGTTTTCTTCCTCCTCAAAAACCCTGTCATGATTGTATCTATTTTGCAGAGTACGTTTATTTTACTTCTATATTTTGTTCCCTCTATGAATCGTAAAAAAAAACAAAAAAAAACAAGCATCAGCATATCTTCCGTTACAGAAGTTTTCCTTCTGGACAGTTTTCACAGAATTGTACATTTTACAGTGACTGCAGCAGTTTCCATATATATATATTGTTTGATTAGGTGGGGGAGAAGGGCGTGTTAAATGCAGTTTGATTTCGACAGCTGTCCTCGTTTTTTTTTTTTTTTTTTTTTTTTTTTTTTTGTCTGTGCGTCAGGGCTCATAGGTTTTGAATTAAACCTCAACAGTGTTTTTTTTTTTGGGGGGGGGGGGGCACACGGTGACCACGTCATCAGAACACACAGAAATCCTCGCGCCCCACCTGTCCACCCTCCTGTGAACGAGCACACTTTCCGTTCCCCCCCTCTGTATTCCAGCACGTGCAAAATTGCGGAGGGATTGTCGACGCTTAACCGTGTCGCTGTCGTGTGGGATGGAGCCCGTCTTGAGCTGGTCTGTTTTCACAAACGTTGTAAATATATCGCAGCTGTGTTTATGAACTGTGACGTGGCGCAAAGACTGGTAAAGTTGTCTTGTGCCGCAGAGGTTTACGAAAATCCTGCCTCTACCCTTTAACCCCCCCCCCCACCAACGGTTTTCCTTTTAATGCTTTTGTTCCTCATCCTCATGACTGCCTCTCAGCCACAAGGTTTAATTCAACGTTAGTACTGTACAAATTAAGAAATGGTGGAAATGGATGCTATTATTTCTTTTCTTAGTTTTTTTTTCTGTGAGGAAAGTTAAAGATATTGAAAAAGAAAAAGTGTACATATTAAAAACCTCATGAGCAGGAAGGTTATCTTCTGCTCTCCCCCCCCGCTTTGATTGGATATTTGTATGTGTAAAACAGAAGTGCTCCTGAGCTACTGTACAGTATTGAGGTTTTTCTTTTTTTTCTCGAATATGTACAGTTATGGGGTGTAGTCGGTCACAAGCACCAATGCGCCTTTTTCCGTGTATTTTTGACAAGGTTTTAGAACGGGGGGGGGGGGTTATTTGCAACATGTCACCCACCTTACAAATCTGGGAAAACTTGGGACGTGAAGCCTGCATGAAATGGAGCCGAAGCGAGGTCGTTTGGACAGACGACCCGACATTCACGTGCTCGCTACTTTTTCTTTTCTTTTTTTTTTCCCTTTCTCAAAAGATTGGGCCTGCCGGGTAACGGGGGAGGGGAACACATCAGAACCAGGTTGCAATATATCTTGAGACTTATTTTATAAGAAAAAAATGATAAAACTTGTCTTTTATATATAGATATATTATTTAATTTTATTTTTTGGAAATAAAACTTGAAGCTACAGGAATTATTAGATAAAAACGTTTTGTTTTGTATTAAAGATTTTATGGTGATGCAAAAAGACACTGCAGACAGTCATTCATTCGGTTTGCCCTGGGGAGGCTGTGGAGTCCATGACACCATCCTTTTGATGAAATGTTTTATGTACATGAATATAGTTGTAAACATACTGAATCACTGTACAAACTGATGGCAAACTGAACAAATATTTTCTTTTTTTTTCATTTCTTTTCCTAAAAAGACTGGAAATAAGACTTATTTAAATATTTGTTTAGTATTCAAATGGAATCTCTGACCACTCTTATTTTTCTTTTCTTTTTTTTCTTTTGTTCTTGTTAACATTTTCGGTGCTTGCTGAGAGAAAGCAAAAATAACTGTTGCTCCATTTTCATTAGTTTCTTCTTTTTTTAAGTTATTTTGGTGGCCTGATTGTTTTTTTTTGTTTTTTTTTGCCAATAAATTAATTGTACAATAAAGTATGTTTGTACCATTGGAGAAAAAAAAAGTGTTTTTTTTATTTTTTTCTTGGAAAACAAAACAAAACCAACGCATCAGGTAGCTTAAGGTAGGATTAAGTACAACTGTCAAAAAAAAAAAAAAAACATGCCTCAAAAATAGAAAGAAGTGGAAGAATGATGAATACAATTGGGTCTCGCAGCTCCTCTGGCTTTTCTTTTCTTATAGTCAGGCTTGGACTTCACTAATGAAAAACTACTTTTCATCAATCAGGTTCCAACTTTCTTCTATAGCGGCTAACGGATCGTCCTCATCCTGCAGAGAATGGTCACGGACCCTTTTTATTTTTATCTTCCACCATAAATCCTCAGTCCGACTGAGATCTGGTCGTGGGGCACGTCATTGAGTTGGCGTGTGTTTCCTGAGGAAAAGTTGGGACGCTCTTTGCTCCGTCACACATCCGTCATCCTGAAAAACGGCCGCGGCATCACCGGACCTATTTACATTTATGGGAAATTTCACCTGTGCATTTGCTGTAGAGGCAATGACAGCCAATCTCGGCTGGTCCTTTAGCTGACATCAGCCACAAGTCATCAAGGATCCTGTAAGTTGGCTCGTTTTCTTCATTTTTTTTTTTTTCCTTTCCTTTTTTCAGGCATATTGCTGTGAGTTTTTTTTTTTTTTTTTTTTTTTTTGTCTTCCTCGGTCAACCTAAATGTTTCCCCTTTACAACCCTCCAGTTTTGTTGGTACTTCTTTGCACAGCTGACTGGGAAAATCCAACATCTTTTTTTTGCCAAATTGATGACCTCAAATCTCGGCCATTTTAAAATTGCCAGCCATCTGTAGACTCTTGGAAAAAGTTGTTTTTACTGACGTCTCGTGAATTCACGTAAATGTCCTCGATGAGATCCTGTCCGGTTTTTGAACCCCGCAGCACAATTTGCTCTGCTGATGGTCTACAATGACTGTTCATGACTTCAAGATTCAAGATGTTTATTTGTCATATACACAATAACAGAGACAGTGGTTATAATTGGGTAATGAAAAACTTACTTTGTGACTTCCCAACCAAAAAACTATGCTAAAAGAGAATATACAAGAAAAATTAAATATATAGAATATAAAGTGCAAAATATGCAACTAAAGATCAGTCAAGTGTCATGTGCAAAAATTGCAAATATTGCAGGTTGATATGGTTGTTGTCCAAAAGTGGGGTTCCCTGTGCTTACTGTCCTGAAGCTGGATGTCCTGGCACCAACTCTTAACAGCTTGGGGTCTGTTCGTGAGAAAGAGGGAGGGTGTCATTCCAAGGGTGGAGAGCTTTTCAGTCAGTCTGTTGGGGATAACAGTATTGAATGCAGAACTCTAGTCCACAAACAGCTTTCGAACATCAGTGTCTCTGTGTTCAAGGTGTGACAGGGCTATATGGATGGCTGCATTGATGGCATCATCACTTGAGCGGTTCTGACGATATGCAAATTGCAGGGGGTCTATTGTGTCTAGGATGTCCTTTTTGATGTGTGACATGACTATCCTCTCAAAACACTTCATTACAACTAAAGTGAGTGCGATTGGGCGATAGTCATTCTGGCATGTTGTATTGTTTTTCTTTGGGAAGGGCACTATGGTGGTGGTCTTGATCCATGTGGGAACAGATGACATGGAGAGGGATAGGTTGAAAATGTCTGTGAAGACATTATTTTTCAAATACAATGGCTTCTGTCAGTATAGGGAGAAGTTTATAGTCTCTTTCTCTAAATGTGGAATCCCACAGGGCTCCATTTTAGGTCACTTTTGATAGTCGTTGCGCACGGTGCCCTTTGGTTCAGTCCATGAAAAGAACAGTATTTGCTACCACTGTTGTGTTCCTTCCACTTTATATGTTCCAGTGACATTTGAAGACACTAACCGTACTATTTAGCTATCTGCTTGGGTTAGGGATCACTTCACTCCAGTTCTGGCTGAGCTTCACTGTTTACCAGTGAGATACAGGACTGTCACAATTTCCAAATTATGAAAAAGAAAGTGGATGGACAGAACCACCAGGCTGATGGATCCACTGATATCATTATTAGAGTGCTATTCAGATGAAAGGTTCAAAACTTGTAGCATGAAAATGACTAACCAGTACAAAGGCTATTTAGACTGTCTTCTTTTAATATTCAGTACGATAATACAATTATTCACTATAGGACACATACCAATTGTACTTACCTCTCTAGCATTTTGTTGCCCTGGTGTAACTTTTTTTGAGAGGATGAGCTAATATTTTCCCCGAAAGCAGCAAAATATGTCACTTCTTTTTCAAATTTGATGGGGTTTTTTTGTTATTGTGAATAAAATATAGATTTATATGACTTTCAAATGTACACAGCCTTTGTGTCAGTGCTTCAATCCTACAAGCAGTTCTCGGGGAAGGTTTTCATCTTATTTTTATTCCATTAACACTTCTTAATGTTTTCTTCTCAAATGACTTGAAAAACATAAAACCTGAAAACAAGACACCTCAGTCAACGTGAACAAGCACAAGTTCACTAAAATCATATTAAACATATGCAACATTTATTTCAGTGTTACCATATAAACAATCTATACACAACAACTCTTAGACTCGAGCGGGTAATGTGCAGGGTTACATCACAATAAAGTGCAAGGTTCTGCGCTCAGTGGTGGACAAAAGCAGCGCAAGCGACAACATTAGGCAACGTTCTTTAAGTTTGTTTTTTTTCCCATGTCAGTACATTTATACTGTATATGGCCTCAGCTCAGTGGTTATAACAAACAGTATAAAAAACTATCCTGTTCAGTCATCTGCATGACAAATACACAGGTATCTAAAGAATAAATATACATTCAGGTCCATGTAGAAAAATAATGACTAAAAAACACATTTCCGCACCTCTGTCTATATGTTTGGTCTCAATAAAATCGGTGGAGGAAGGTGCTTACAGACACAGAAAGTGGAAAAAAACAACAACAACAACAAAAAAACGGGGCAGTCATGATGTATGTGTGTGATGGACGAGGAGAGACGTTGGCCCTAAAAGCTCCTGGTGTAAAACAACAAAATTACATTAGGCACTTCCTTTCCCTGCGGCTTCACTGTCACACAGAGACCGTTTCAGAATCACAAGATGCTGACCCGTCATCCTCAATGTGGAATAAACAACACGAACGCCACTGTGGGAGATTCCACAGATGATGACACATCAGCTCGGCTCCTGCGTCCACAAGGCAGGAAGCCAGCAGAGTCCGACCGAAGCAGTGGGGTCGGTTGGGCTTTCGTTTTTTTTTTATTTTCCTCCAAACTTTGTCCTATTGTCATTTGTCATCAACACTGTCAGCATTTGAGGAAGATGCTCTATCTGATTTTCATGCCACACACATGCTCAAGTATGCAACCTCATCCAAATAAACATTCACCTGTTTGTCTGGAAAACTTCCCTTCTCGGTGCATTCTAACGTCTTTGAGAGTTTTCTTTGTTTCAACATAAAAACAAATTCCAGGTTTCTTTTGTCCCTTTGCATACACTCCATGTAAAACTTTGCCCCTCACATAGCAGGTGGACGCATAAACCCCTGTGATGTAAATGCTGTGCAAACTTCTAACTGACATCTGCTTTCAGGATTTTGGTACCGGATTCATTTGTCTCTTGTGTGCGGAGCGTTATGTTTTAAGATGAAGAGCTGGGTGCTGAGGGGAAACTACGCAGTCGGCCTTCGCATTGATAGAACTGTACTGGGGGAGAGAGGCATGCAGGCGGATCAAATCGTCTCACGACTTTGAAACGCATACAAGACTAAGCCACATGTTTGTACAGTGATAACAGTCTATGTTTTTACGGGCTACAGGTACAGCACTGCATGTTAGTGTGTGACTGAAGGACATGTCCACCTCACTGTGGTTTGGAGTATGTACAATATGTCTGAGTCCAGGATGGAGCGGTTCGCACAGTGTGGAAGAGACAATAAAGAGTGGCTCTGTTTACATGCACAGAGGACTCCTCTTCTTCACATCCTAATCCTAATCTCACTTTGCTGATATTCTGTATTCTGATTAAGATTTGGAGCAAGAATTAAAGTGCTTTTGCTCAAGTACGGATATCAAGTGCAAACATAGAAAGCATTTTGAATTCCAGTTTTGTGCTACTTCATAATCTTTCACTTTCTATTTATAATAATAATAATAATAATAATTCCAGTTGGAAGAAACAAAAAGAAACGCGCGACCCACTCAGCTTTAAAGGTGGGGTATGAGATCTCAAGCAGCTGAATGGGGAAATACTTTGACATGTAGGTCTGTGGGTCCCATGCAAATGGGTCGGTACAGTGAAGTTGTAGCTCAGCGGCGTTCCAGCTTCCTCGCAAAACATACATAGCAGGTTAAGTGATTCCAAAGTGGCCGCAGGTGTGAGTGTGTGTGGTGGTTGGATGGACTGGCAACCTGTGCAGGGTGTAGTCCTGCTCCAGCTATGACCGCTGGGGTGCTTCAGGTATATAAAGTGAATGGAAATATGATGATGTGTTTACGTGTAAATACACCCTCTGACGACATCTTTCCTCTGCAACAAATTTCTTCTGTTTTTTTTGGGCAACCACAGTGTTGCATCCTACACGATGACGCCAGCACAGGACATCTGTCCTTTCTTTGGGTAAGGATATGGATTTGATAGGAGCATTAGAAAAAGAGGAAAAATTAACAAAATTATAACAGAAACATGACCCTCATGATTCTAATAATTAGTATCTGTTATCTGTGTTTATATAGTATGTGTAATGACAATTAGTCAGTATTAGACAATACTAATAGAACTGTAATAACTGCAATATTAAACAGCATACCCAAAAGTGACAGTAATAACAATAATGAAAATAATGGTATATTATCGATAGTAATATTCATGGATGTCTGTTTCACATGTTGAGGGATGTATGTACTCAATAAAAAAAAAAAAATATGAGGCCAATCGTTCTTGAGCAGTCGTGTGTGGAACGAGATGCGAGTGGGAGGAAAATCGTTTGTTTTCAAATGGATGATATGAAAGAAATCCATTTGGCACATTTGTTAAACCTTAAGGTAACCAAACTTCAATCCAACGATGTGATCATAGCCGTGTTTACGAGAAAACTGTACGGGATATCTTCAAGGTGGAAAAGTTAGTTATCTGTAGATTTTGACCAATACCACATATTGGTTTATGCATGTTTTTTGTTGTCTTCCTGGGCCTAACTCAGTTCTGGTCCCAGTTCTGCGAAGTGGAACTGAAGGACAAGGTCTGCAGAGTCAGGTGACTCTGTGCATGTAAACGTACCACTCACTGAGCTGGAAGAAGTTTGTGATGGGAAGGACAGTGAGAGAGAGAGAGAGAGAGAACAAAAACTTCCAACTCGGGCCCACGGCCAACTCTCACAACCTCACTGCGGTGACCTCACTGCCAACCAGCTCACACCTTCAGGCCCCAGTCTCTGAAGAAGCCGTTGGCCACTCTTGATTCTCTGAAGGTCACTGTGATGGAGTTGAGGGTGACGTCTGTGACCGTCACTTCTCCCGGACCGATGGCGGGTCTCCACGCATTCTCCGGTGTAGCGGCGTTGTCTGGTCCAGCGGCGGAACTCCAGCCGTCTGCCCCCTCTTGTCCTGATTGAGGCACAAATGTTCGGATCGAAAGGTCAGAGTTGCAGTCGGACAGAAATTGCATCAAGCTTGTTACTTGTGCACCATCATTGAGTTAAGTTTCTGCCCTGATACGTGTTAAAAACGGACAAAGGCAGAGAGAAGGTGCGGCGCAGCAGGAACAGGCGGCCGTTAGTGTTTTGTAGACGACTAAAGGATGGAATTTTGCACCCCACAATTATCATTTTGTTCACATAAAGTGAACAATGTTTACAAATGATAAACATGATAAACCTTTAAAGCATCAAGACTAAAAGTTTAAAGGGATAGTTCGCCTCTTTTGACATGAAGCTGTATGACATCCCATATTAGCAATATCGTTTATGAACATTCTCTTACCCCCTGCTGCGTCCTGTGAGCAGAGTCCCAGCCTCGTTTTGACGTTGACGAAGGTAGTCCGGCTAGTTGGCTGGAGTTTAGAAAATAAAGCGTTTTGCTTCTCAAAACAATATGCGTTCAAAAGAGTAATACATTTGCATCACAAAATCGTTCTCCAGGAAAAAGTCAGACCTCACAATCGCTTGGCGCTATTTTCTCTCCCTTTGTATCACTGCGTGCTGTGTAGACCGAAGTGCAGAGCGAGCAGTCCCCTGCTTCCGAGCAGCAAACACCGTAACAAGCGCGGCTGTCGGCAGGCGGCAGGACGCAGTGTTACGAAGGTAGAGAGAAAATAGCGCCAAGCGATTGTGAGGTCTGACTTTTTTCTGTTGAACGATTTTGTGATGCAAATGTATCACTCTTTTGAACGCATATTATTTTGAGAAGCAAGATGCTTTATTTTTTAAACCCCAGCCAACTAGCCGGACTACCTTCGTCAACGCCAAAATGAGGCTGGAAGTCGGCTCACAGGACGCAGCGTGGGGTAAGAAAATGTTCATAAACGATACTGCTAGTGTGGGATGTCATACAGCTTCATGTCAAAAGAGGCGAACTATCCCTTTAAAGACATGCTGGCTGCTCTGCGAAGCTGCAGAAACTCGTCAGTGATTATAGTCGACTGGTTGTCCGACTGACACACTTACCCTTCAAAACGCCGCCGCTCTTCTCTTGCTCCTCCTCTTCAACACTGTTCTCCTCCTCATCTTCCTCCTCCTCCTCCACTCCCATCTCCTCCCAGTCCTCTTGTGTCAGACTTGGAGGGTTTGACTTGAGGCATCTGTTCTTCAGCCTCCTCTGTTTGCTTTTTCGATGTGCCAGCTGTGGCCGTGAGCCCAGGCTGCAGGCACTGTACGGCTCGTCCTCGCTGTCGGCGACCAGAGAGCGCGTCAGAGAGAGACGCAGGCGAGGAGGAGGGTCCGTGTGAATCTTGTGAGCGCTGCGGAGATCCATGGCGTAAACAGTATTCTGAAACAGAAAACGAACACTTGACAATACGGCAGTACCATCACTGGACGATGGCTTTTTTTTTTCATATTCCAAACTTTACCTGCAGAAGGTCTTTTTTAGCTTTGGAGCCTTTCTTCTTGTGGCCAACGGCTCGCTCTTTCTCCTCTCTATAAAAGCCAAACCAGCCTGTTAAGAGGCTGACAGCAAAATGTCTTTGAAACACCACATTAAGTGACCATTTCTAAGTATTGCTTGTTTACACTTACAGTCCTGTGAAAAAGGAAGCGCGCCCTCTTTCAGATTTAAGGATTTCTGTGTTAGGACATGATGAAAAATCATCTGGATCTATACAGGTCTTAGAATCAGGCCACACATTGCACCATGTCATTATGTATTTAACAAAAACTAAGACAAACTAGAAGTCCTCCCTTACTGCTTCTATGGGAATTAAGAGGGTAAGTAGCACCAGGCGGCTGCTGTTCAAATACACTTGAGTACTTGATCATCAGTAAGTGTGAGCACCTCTGTAAAAGCAGATGTTTTGTCAGTCTCCAGGGGTCCGTTTCACAAAGCAGGTTCAACCAACTCTGAGTCCATTTCTGAACTCTGAGTTGATCTGAGATAGAAAACGGTTCCAGAAACGCTGATTTGAGTGAGTTTAGTCAACTCTGAGTAGGTTCACCTTGAGTTTTGCGTGTGCGCCACAACTTTAAAAAGCCAGCATCAATGGAGCCCCGATTCGACGAGTCACCATGGCAACGGGGAAGGGTGAGGGCTACATTTTTCACCAACCTCGAATTGGAAATCTTAATGCGCTCATACGGCGAGTTTCAACACGTTTTTAGAAGTAAGTGCAACACCGCTGCAGCAGCAAAAGTGTAAGTTTAAATGTAGTCCTTTGCAATCACAATAATATTACAGGGGAAACTGCTTGAATGGTAGCCCATTCATTTATTTAATTTAGGTGCAATCCCGCGGGGGAGAAGCGCTCTTGGCAGCAGTTTAAGATGAAATATAAAAACATTGTTCAAACAGGTGAGACCCCGGCATGGAGGTTCCTCATTTTGATCATGTTTTACACTGTAAAGTAAATATTAAGTGGCTATTTGACTGTGCAGTTGTTTTATCCCCAACATAATGCTGTTTTCACACACATAAATGTCTTCTCATCTATATCATGTTCTGTTAAATAATTAAGCCTATTTAAACTAACACAGACTTCTACTCAGCCAACAGAAAGAAGGCAGATGCCCGTAAAACGGGTGGTGCCCAGCACCGCCACCTCTAACGGGGGCAGAGGAACAGGCCCTAAACCAGAATATTGGAATATTGGAAGGCTGAGGGAATCCCTGGAGGGGGATCATCCTCTGAGTCCACCTCCCAAGACACAAGTGCCTTTATAAAATATAATAGGCCTATATATATATTTTTTTAAGCCTATTCATACAAATATTTATTTGTCTTTTATGTCTTTTTTTCTTTTGTCCCAACAAAATTCTGATGGTGTGGCTCAAAATGATATTTGTCTGTAAATGCTAAAACATCTCCCGACAAATATTTAATTCTCTGCGCAATAATGCTGCACCTTCATCCACGGGATCGTTGTCAAAAGGACATGCCATGTTCGTGGAAAAAGTCGCCTCCTACTGTGCCTGATGGACTTCTAGAAGTAGAAGAACTCGCTCTGCTGACTGAATGAATGAGGAAATCAAATGGCGGATTATGTCCAAGGTCATTTCCGAACAATTTGAGTCCATCATTCTGCAGTTACAGAGATTATTCACAAGTGAAAAACAGCCAAGACCGTTGCCAGGAGTGGACGTCCCAGCAAGTTCACCCCAAGGTCAGACCATGCAATACTCAGAATATTGCAAAAATAAAAAACAACAGCTACATTCACGGGTCTACAGGGTTGTGATTTGGGCTTGTTTTGCACCTAACAAGACAATGATCCCAAACTTCAATAACATCTCCAGAATTACCCGATTGTTTGCCAACAAGCACTGCAATCCCTCCTCCTTTACCGTTACCGCTATGTCTGCAGTGCCTGTCTGCTCTGTAGTATAAAAGCCGGGTACAGAGACCCCGTGTCAATATTCCTGCTGTGTGCTCGTCGGCCAAAGATCTTACATTCCCCATGACGATCAAAGAAAAAAAAAAAAAGATTTTACTTCCTCTTCCTTGCTCTGTTTTGCTCCAGCCATATATCCTAAACATCTTCTGTTCAGCTTGTCTAAATTTGGGCTCACATTTGGGGTTTAAAAGAAAAAAGTGTGCAATTTTCTGGGGTTTGGGGTCCATTTTCAGGCATTACTCGGGGTTAGAAAGCTTATGTAAACATAGCTATAAAATGGTAAAAAAAAAGAAAAGAATCAATGTGCACGGTCCAGTCAAAATCCAAACATCAACCTCACTGAAATGCTGTGCAGGGACCTCAAGAGATCTGCATATGAACCAGTGCCGGCAAACTTTAATGAACTGAAAAAACACTGTAAAGAAGAGAGGGCCAAAATCCCCCCTAAACGATGTGAGAGACTGAGAAGATCATACAGAAAATTATTACTTTTAAATTATTGCTACTAAAGGAGATTCTACAAGCTACTGAATCATGGGCTGCACTCAGTTTTTCACACTCTGTGTCTGCATTTTGGCTCACTTTCTGTTCAATAAATAATTACAGGAGGTCCTGACACATAAAACTCTGAAAGAGGGCGCACTTCATTTTTCACATGACTGTAAATCTTAGGTCATTTTGACTAGATGTGTTTTCACTGCATCACACCTTCCAACGGAAAAAGAAGAAAGACTGCATTGCGTGGCTGTTCAGTGCAAAAGATCCTAAGGATCTGTCAGTGGGGGTTATAAGCAAAGAACTTAGTGTGGGATCTTTTCAGGATTAATAGAATGTAAGGTGACAGGTGGATTTGGCACATTTTGGCACATCAGACATCGCTTTCCATAATGAGTGGTACCTTACCTTTCCTCGAAGGCCTGCACCAAGCGCCGGTCCAGAATGTGTTCCTCTGGCTCCCAGGTGCTATACCTGTGACACATTACAACAAGATATAGAAAAGCCTTCTTAAGTTTCTTTGAACTCCATAGTTCACTTGCTTTCCATTCACTTAGCTGCTTAAATCACTCTGTAATTGACATGACTTGTCCTATTCAAATGTCGACAAAAGGGCTCACACACTGGCTCCAGTCAAAGTGGGGGATATCCGTCCGTCACTACTTTCTAATCACAATGTGACAGAAAGGTTTTATTGAAGACTTTATTCATAAAGAAATACCTTTAATCTCTTCCAGAACCCTTGCTACATTCATTTCCGCGCATATCCAACTGATGCTCCTATTGTTAGAAAGCATGTTTGAACTTTTTTTTTTACAAATATTCTTCTTTTAAGAAAAGCAACGTTCAAAACAACATTACTGATTGGGCTTTCTGTTTCTTTCTTGAAATCAGTTTCATCTTTCATACGTCACATTTACAGGTGGAAATGAGCTACAACCTGGCACAAGGCATCTCTTCTCTCACGATTAATGCTTTTGTGCATTGTCCCTGTTTTAAATAAATAAATAAATGACAAACAAAAAAAAGACATTTTCTTGAACTCCAAAAAGGATGAACTGCACCTTTAAAGCGCCACGAAAGACAGTTGCTAAATGAAAAGAAAAACCAGTACAGCTGAGGTGCAGGCGGTGGGAGTTGCGGGTCAGGGGTTGTACACACAGGACTACAGATCGTAAAGTCTTTCTTGCAACCCTGTGGAGGAAAGCGGGTGACGACGGGAGGCTCAAGGCTGCTCGCGCACCTCTAGAAAACCTGCACGGAAAGTACAGGGAGCAAGCCCCATCAATCTTGTGACCAAAGCTTCACTTATGTGAAAGCTTCCGTAGGTTGCTACAACTTTTATTTCCTCTAAACAAGTCGGTGGCAAACTCTACTCTAAATGGTTGTGAGATGGAATGCAGCACAATAATCCATTTCATGCCATCTTTCCTTTTTGTTAAAGGCCAAACTTTTAACAATTACAATTAAAATTCAGTTCATCAATTCATCGTCATTTCGTTCTTAGTCTCAGGTACCTCTAGATAGGCTTTGCACACTGCTTAGAATCAGAACTGAGGGAGAGCTTTCTCGTGGGGAAAGCCTCTTCTTGAGAACTAGATGGTCTGGCTAAAGCATCCTCTGATTGGCTGAAAGAATGAATAAAAGAAACAAAACAATCAACCCACACATCATCCCAACCTGTTTGGAAACGGGGTCGTATACCTCCATGAAGCTTAATGACGCATGCCATATGCATAACTGGCTTTTCTTGAGAATTCAAATAATGAGACAAGCTCGTGCTTTTTATCTCACGAGAATTCTTCTGTAAGTCTACATACTCACTTTGGAGGCCATCCTTTCCACTTCAGCAGATATTCCACATTCCCCTGTGGAGACAAAGTTCAGCTGCCTCAGACGGCACGTTTATATTACAATGTCACAGAACATGATCTTGTTTTTACAGTCCTGAAAAGGTATATAAACCAATATAACTAAGAAAAACAGGAAGTCAAATCGCCGTGGTTGACGGTCTTTTCTACTTCTGCCTCTCTCGACTCCAGGTTAAAAAAATAATAATTTACCTGCATAGTGAAAATAACCGGGGGAATTACTTTCTTTAAAGCAATTTCTCTCATTACTTTGGATTTTACTGGAACTTTCAGGGCGCTGCATCTTGTTAATGGCTGGCTGAAAGGTTTGCGCATCCTTTGTGAAATATGACCAGTGTGCTTCACTCGCAAACAGATACACATCTCATCTCCACTAAAGATTCCATCTAGCTTTGATTTTCAGCAACACTTGAACACATTTGGCGCGGATATTCTCATGTTTGTGTGTGGAGAGATGCCCCTCTGCCATCAGACAATATCTATTATTGAGATGTCAATTAAAACGGGCACTCAAGAGTTAGTCATCCTCGGTGACATCATCCGATAATAACCTCCAAGCTCTGAAAGGTATTCTCAGCGGGTGAAGTCACCACTTTTCCCGACTTCCCTTGACTCACCCAGTTCCCCAGATCACGGAGAAGATGAATGTGCTGCATAATTGCAAACACCCCCCCCCCCCGTTTTTGGCTCTGATAAATACATCCAAATATCAAGAATTTCCTCGAAGAGCAGCACAGAAATAACATAACATACAGTATGACTTACAGAAATACCGCTCACTCATTGAACTTGTGCTTGGTTAATCTACTGTACTTTCCCTTTAAAGTCTTGGGAGCCTACTGTATATCTTAAGCAAACCGCACAGCATAAACCAAGAATGGATGAATTCTTTGGTTTTTCATGCAAAAAAAATGCCAATAGTGTTTCTTATTCGTGCAATTTCATGAGGTCACATTTGGTCCCAGAGAAACACAAGGACCACTTTAGACCTGGCTTCTGACCGTGTGGTGGAAAAGTTAGGCAAACTTATCAAAAATCTAAATAAATACTTTTTCATCCACCCCCAATACTTTCCAGAGATCAGATTGGCAGCTATTTCAGCATTTCAAAAATTGACAATAAGCTTTTAGAACTGTTCAATCCTGCTTTTATTAAAGCTGCAGTCTGCAACTCTTTTTCAAGCATAATGTCTGGAACTGTCCGGGGATTCTGAAAGTAGTACATTAAATACCCCAATACAAAAAAAAATGAGTTCTCTAGGTCCCCTATATGTCCCGCTAGGTCCCTCCAAAGCCAGCAGGTTTGTTTACAAAATTGCAGACCGGACCGGTAAAAGGTAACCAATCAGGTTACGAGCTGGGCTCTGCTGCCTGTCAATCACCGATTGTGCACGCGCGATACAAGGTAGGCTCGTCCCCACGCTTATTTATCTAGACTATTGAACTTCATTACGGGCTAGTCTACTCACTGTGTCTTCCATGATCGCAAATGACAGGTGAGTTGATGAATGAGGAGTCGTGTACGCAAATCTGGCGTGCACGTAGACGTGCACGAGTTCTCATGTGTTTTGATGGGGCGGGACAGGAAGTTGAATAACTTTTTATTTTTCGGTTAAAAAATAAGCATTTCTTGCATTTTGCGACTACGGAGGTCACCGTTTTCAACTTCAAGCGTTCTGATAGATCATGTAAACTCTTAAAATGCCAAACATTAGGACTTTACGTATGACAACAACAAATCCTGCAGACTGCAGCTTTAAAGATCTCACAAGACGCACCTCGCTGTGTGTTTAATATTGGCATTAAGAAAAGTGATTACGGCTTTATCTACAGCGGTCGTCAGTTCATCAATGTGAAATTAAGCAGTTATTACCAGAAATTACTGAGGTGGAAAATAGTAGTTTCAGGGGCCCCTCTTGTGCTTTGTGCTCGGGCTGCTTCCTATCAACGCACCTGCACATGTCAACACAACATGGTATTAGATCCCAAACCTAATTAGCGAGTGGACAGGCCGAACACGACGGAGTTTGGCTGATAACAATGTCCCTCTGAAGGCTTTAAAGAGCAAACACCTGGCGCTGTAAGCTGCTGTGCAGTAACAACAGTCACCACGTTACATTAACGGGACGTCCCTCCTTTACCCGCCCCCTTTAAAAAGCCTGCAATTAGATAATCAGATTAAACGAGGAACTGCGCTACTAATCTCCCAAGCTTTCATTAGCATCCAAACTAGCATCATCCCCCCCCCAAAAAACGAGACTCCTTCCAAATGCTGACAACATCGCGCACGTAAACAAACAGGAAAATTGGGGCACGTTTGAGAACCTTTACCTTTCTAACTCTTTTCTTGACTATTGATTCCACGGCAAACACTTGCTCTCCAATCGCTGACAGCTCCATCTCTGCGCACGCCTCCGTCCGCTGGGATTTAACTGTCAAAGTAACGTCCTTCTCTCCCACAAACTAAGCTAACGTTAACTGCTTCTGACAGCGGCGCCTCGCTTCCGTCCTCTCCGCCGCTTTGGTTTCCCTCACACTTTGGGAGTCAATTTATCCAGAGGGACTTCCTTGTGCTGGAGCTTTCCGTGCGTCCAGTGACTTTACAAAATCTGCGACACATCTGCACACTGCTTCGCGCGCGCCCGCTTCCAATAGGCGCGCCCCCTTAAAGATGAGTCCGCGAGCGCCACTCGCTGCCCCATCTTTCGTTATTTACCGTACTGCTGGATACCAAAAACGACGGCAGTACGTGCTTCCTTTATCTTACAAACATAAAGGGAGCACGATAAAGGGAGTTTGTCTTAAAAAAAAAAAAATAAACAACCCAGCGGCATCACAATGTGACAATATCCATCAATGAAAACGTAACATACTGATGTAACTGCTGTACAACTCGGTGTCAGCCACCAGTTTCCAGAATAAAACTTTGGTCCCTCCAAAAGGGGAGTTGCTACAAGATGGCAAAGTAAAGTTACAAACCTGTTTTAATGTTGAAGCATTCATCAACCTTGAGCGTGTGTGCTTACAATATTTCATCACCTTGGACCATAAACACTTGTTTAATTCACAAACTGTGTGTAAAAGATGGAAAATGAAGCCGATGCAGAAGTTCCTGAACTTGCATTGTGTCTAACTGCCAGAAGGGGGGGGGCAAATTCTGTGACCTGCAAAAAGAGGTCAGATTATATGCGACTGTGTTGAGATGTTCAACAATTTTTATTGAGGGGTGGCGTGTGAGGACTCAAGCGTCAACAATATTCACTCTGGACCTCTTTGCAGAGATTTTCCACCGAGTCCTCTGGCAAAATCTTTAGATCATCAGCAAGCGAGACGACGTGCTAACGAATAGTCCGGATCATTGGCTGCTACTGAGCGAGGTGAGTGAGTGCATGTGTTGGTTAGAGTTGCAGCTAATTGGCTTGCCATTTTTCACCAGTTATACAGAAAAGACAGATTTCCACTGGATGCTCTCTGCATTACGTTTTGCCTCCTCTGTAGTCTAGACAATCGCCCGTAGCACCTCTGGCATCTTAGGCTGTGAGAGCGCAGCAGAAAATCTCCCACTGTGAAATGCATGTGGAAAAAGGCGGAACCAAAACTATGTGCAAAATCACCGGCGCTGATGTTTTAAAACAGATCGTCAGGGAAAAAGAACAAAGTTCTTTCTCGGTTTCCTCAGCAACATTTTCCCAATGCATTCATTATCTCAATTACCACTTTTTAGCCTGTACATCTTGTAAACTATAGTTTCACTTAAGAGTCAAAATCACAATAAAGCAGAACAACGCTTTGTGGCAGGGCTGCTGAGTGATAGACAAGCCACTAAGCAAACCACAAATTATGTGGCTTGAAAAACACCAAAGTCCCTTTAAGACAAAAACTGCTTTTCATTTATCTGTCAGTGCGAATGAGCGCTCTGGTGATATTCTGCAGAGTTGCGACTGCTCTCATCAACAGCCAACAAGGCTCTTGTTAAAAACTGATACGAATTGTATTGGGGGAATGAAGAGAAGGAACGCAAGAATGGATTTCACTATGGTGAAATTTTGTTTGACGGGATCACAGAAGGTTTGAGAGCACGGGTTTAACCTTTATCAGAGTTTAACCTGAGGTACAGAACACCAACATCAGAGAAACATCGAGGCCAAAAAAAAAATAAACAATTCAAAGAGCGCAACAATAAAAACAGAAAATGCATTTTACAGGACTCAATGATCAAATAAAGAAATCAAGACAGAGAGGTTTGGTTTTGTGAAATGTATTTTGTGTTGTCCGACGAGTTGTTTCACTCTCCTGCCGTTGTTCCGTGGAATGCTTTCTGTTTTGTTGTTGCGCTCTCAGATCTGTAAAGTGTTTTGTTTCTTTTTGCGTTTCCTTGTGATTGGTTGACACACCGTTCTGTTGTTTGGTAAATAAAGTTGTTGATCTTATAATCATTAATAGAAATGTATTTAAAGCAGAATGCCCACTCTGTAGTTGGAGGGGCATTCTTCTTTACTCACCTTTGTGGGTAAAGAAGATAACCAGTTGAATAAAAAACAAATAAACATCCACACTCTCGATGATACGTAAAGTGCCATTATGAGCTTTTTATTTCTATGAAAAAATAAAATACAGTGACAATCGGGGTTCCTTAGGCAAGACGGACTGAATGGATTGTCATTGCAATAAAGCAAATGCTGAATGTGCAACACAGTTCATGATGTGTTTGGGCTGAAAACTGCAAAAAATGAAAACTCCTCAGCTGGTTCAATGCAGTTTCACCTGGATATGTCGAGACATCAAAAGGTCTGCAAATTGGGTTGGAGTATCAGAGGCTCATTTCATAATTAGACATACACCACTGATATCTTGTGATTGTAAGTCTATGAGTCATACTGCTTCAAAACTTCTGTAAATAGCAGAAAGTCCTTGGCGGTAAAGGTGAAGCCATTAAAGAGTAGTTGCCGTTTCTCCTCTAATAGTATGATAAGCTGGTGTTCTGGGCTTAATCTCCTGAAGTGAGGCCAATCTGCACATTCCCTCTTGAACTTTCTGATCAATAACATTTTTTTTTTTTCCCTCATGTAAACAAGTTAAGGCCAATGTTGTCATTAACAGAAAACACATATAGTACAAAGCTGATAAATCTGAAAGCTACAAAAACCAAAGTATCTCGCGAGGCTCGTTTCACAATACCCCATCCCAACGTGCGTCTCACCTCTGGCTCCACATTTCCTTCATCTGCTCTCCATCTCTTCTTTGATTCTCAACCTCACAATGTTCCTTCACCCAACCAAACCACTAAAATTCTCCTCACACTGAAACTCAACTCGTTGGAGACAACTGTTAACTGTACATGACTTGGTGGGACACTCGTGGGTCAAAACACGGGGAGAAAATTAAGACAGCAAATGAGCGTCTTGGTCCTTGCTTGATGATCCGGAGGAGCATCGTCTTAAAGTGATTTCTCGTCGCTGCCCTCACTGAGAAGTTGGAGAAGTAAAAGCATTTCTACGTAGTGATGTTTTCCTCATGAAATCTTTTTGTTTGAAACCCAAAGTCGACTTGCTTGCTCTGGAGCTACAGACCAAACCACTTTCTCTACAACAACAACAACAAAAAAAAAATGTGAGTAGCTGACAACTATTTGCTGGATTGATAAACTCGTAAAAGATTTGAGACAATTGTCAGAAGAAAAAAAAAAAAAAAAAAGAGTCCCAATTCACGAGTGTCCATGTTTATTTTCTATAATTAAATGTTTTCTAGTGTCCAAGACAAATCAAATTTCATTCTGAAGAATAAAGTAATTGAAGTCCTTTTGTTTAGAAAATGATTTAAATGTTTTAAAGACTGCTTTTAAAACATCTTGACTCGTAAAAACCGACAGCTTCAGAACAGTTGTTCATTGATCCAGAAAACGGCTGGCGGCAATTTGTCGAGTTTCTGATGAATCACACCCGCTTCCACACCACCAGTAGCCACGCACATACTGGGGATGGCAGGTTCGGAAGAGTTACATCCTCTACATTATCTCTCCGGCTCCTAAGTAAACTCCATCTGCTTTACGTGGACAGTGGGACAGGGTTAAAAGCTCCAGAACAAGCAAGAAAGACGACTACTCTTTCTAAACTCAAAATGGAACCGAGCACCCCGAAACAAAGTATTAAGGTTTGTTATTCAAAGCTGGGCTTCGGCAACAATCTCAAATACATTCAGCTAGGCCACATGTTGCCCAATTGACAAATTACAGTAAATTAAACTGGTAGCTAACAGTCCAACATTAGCTCAATGTAAAACAGTTCCAAGACTTAGCTCCGGTTCTATTAGTGTCTTTAGCCGATATACTTTAACTGTTAGAGGTGCATTTAGACTCTAATGTGATAAGACCAGCGCCAGTGCTCAGCATCAGATCAGGTTTTACACAATCTGAACGTGTATGTCTGTGCATCTCCTTCTGTGGAACAGCTCAAAAGAACGCCTTCTCTTTGTTAGTTCTCCTAAAGCCTGAAAACAAAGCCTAGAAGAAGTGAAGATGTCCACTAATGAGCCTAAAAAAGTAACCCCAACCCCAGCTTTAATATAAGTTTTCCATGATTGTATTAGTGGATAGATTTTGCTGCGTTTGATTGAATAGACACTTTAGAAATAGATTTTCAATATCACTCTGAACTGATGATTATCACATCTTCATACAAAAAAAAAATAAAAAAAATAAAAAAGTGTAATAAAGGGCAACCTTATTTCTGTAGTGCAATACCCCCTCAATGATAAACAGACTTCAATATTTTACAGGAGCCATTTGAATGGGAAATTTCAAAAGACAGGATGAATGAGGTTCCCCCTTTCTTAGAAGCAAGCTTTGGCAAACGTCCACTGGAGGGAGCACTTGGCCTGAGTGTTGCATTGCTTTGTTGCCATATAAAACTGCTGTGCCGGCAAAAAGATTCTACAGCGACGGCTTCAGTCCGTGCCAGACGTGTTCGGGGAGTGCTGAAACCCAACGTTGGCCACGCGGTAAACCTCTCATTTTGACCGGTGATATGAGGAGGAGACAGACAGGAGGAGGGAGGCAAGAGACACTGACACAAGGAAGGACACGTCCGGTGAAAGGGAAGGACGGAGAGAGCGAGAGATGCGCTAGGTGACGGGAGAGAAAAACTCGTGGACACGTTATGGCCGAAGCAGGGAGGCTCACTCCAGGGGACAGGCAGAGAAATTCGGAATTTTTTTTCCATTCAGCCTAAATTCTCGCGCCTTTGGAAACTTGGAAAAAATAAGGAAAGAAGGAAAAAAAAAACAAAGGATACAATAACAACAGACTGAAAGTCACACTGAAAAAATATGCATCAATATGTAAAAAAAAACAAAAAAAAAAAAACTCTAGAATAGCAGGAACAGCATTACATTTTATAAGTCTCAATGGAGTTGTGAGAAACTGTGATTCTTTGATTCTCCCTGTAAAGTGTTTGCTTCCCTCATTGCTTTGGATCTTAGATAAGTGTCCAGCAATGGCCGTGTAAACAAAACCCAAGAGAAGGGGTGAGGGGTGGATATATATCTGTAAGTGTGCATCATTGCGAGTGGCTGCGCGCAATGCTACTTCCTCTCCCGTCCATTCTGCGACAGGCCCGGCAGGAGCTGTGACTGGCTGTTCAAACCCTCAGCCATCGGACCGCCATGACTGGTGTGCCTCCACTTCTTCTGAGACGACCAACAGGAGCTCACAGTTCTTCCCTCGCAGCTGCTGGCGGAGAAACTTCCTGGATTGAGGGTAGAAATCAAAAGCAAACAAGAAAGCCACACAGTTTCGTTAATAAAGAATAAAAATGAGCTAATCAACCCAACTCACACAATCTCTGACGGACTGTCACCTTAAGAGGATGTTTGAAGCATGCAGCGATGCATTTATCTGCTGACAAACTTCCTTTCATATGGACGGTTTTGAGCTGCAGCCCGTTTGACCTGCTCTGTGGGTGTGTAGCCATCAGTCAACCACAGAACAGGGGAGCGAGGACCAGAAAAATCTAGCAATCCCGTCAAACATTGCATCCTCTCTCCACTCTGCTCTCCGTTTGAGCAAAGTAGACGACTCGGCAGATCGAATGCGGGAATTTATCAATTAGCTGCTGAGACCCCCCGTTGACTTTCGTTTTATTAAGGTGACCAGCGATACATCTGTTGACTTTTACGACAAACCATTGCCACATCTTAGACAAGAGTGGCCAATATTGCTCAACGTGGGCAGGATTGAGTTCTCTGATTTGTTGTCATTTGAGTGAAGTACCAGGCGGGTTTGCTCGCCCGACCGCTGTGAACCAGCATGATGGAGAGGAGGAAGGGGAGCAGCAGAGACTTTCTGCCGCCTCCAACTTCCTCTCTGAGTGATCATCATACATGTAAATATAGCCCAAACCACAGCAGCACATATGTTGTATGATGGTTTTGTCAGACTGAGGTGTGATTGGGGATAAAAAAATAATATCTTACAGCTACAGCAAAGCAACTTCCTCACAATGTATTCATAGTGCCCACGGTTAAATATTTAGTCTTATTAGGCTGCTATTTAGTCTTTTTATTTTATTTTAAACACACATATTACTGTCATTGGCTGTATTAAGATGCAGTATACGCAAACGCAGAGAGTAGAAGAGACTTAGCTACATTCATTTGAAAAAGTTGACAGCTTTGCTGACACCGTGTTGTGCTACAGCTAGCTTACCTGAGATGCTAACAGGCTGTCCCTATGCAGTAAACACAAATCTGTAGAGGGGTAACAGTAAACAAATTTGCCTTAATCACCACCAAAGGACTTAAATCTCTATGCAGTTTTGCAAAGACTATCAACGACAAAAAATTCTAGCCAGTTACGGTTTTCCAGTTGGAGAACGCCAACTCCATTCTGTAGACACTTCTTACTCATGTGAGCCTCACACTCAACCAGGCACAACAACAACAACAACAACAAAAAGTGGTGCCGGTGGTGATGCAGCACCTTCCCATGGGCTTGTGCTGAGGTGTTCATTCCTGCTTCAGAATGTAAGTACGTTGACCCAAATGGTACATGAGTTTTTATTTCTCAAATCTACGGCAATGCTCTTCAACAGCTCTTGCAATTTCTTTCTAAGCTCTCTCAAACACCGCTTCTGGTGGAAGGGCTAAGTTTGAATATTGAGGTTGTAAACGAGAAATAAAAATTGATGCAAAAACCTTTGAGGCAACGAGTCTTAATGTGGAAACCCTTCTGACATCAAGCTGTGCATGCATCTTTTGTGGCCACTGGATCCCCACAGGAGGGGAATACAATACTCCAAAAATTCAAAATTGAGCCCACTAACAACACACAAAGTTCAGGTCTATAATAAATCCATCCACTTATGTTTCCCTCAAGTCTTTTCTGACCTATCTGGACTCGAGCCCCAACATTATCTGAATTGATGTACTGTTTTATTGATCATTTTCACTTAATCTTTGGGTCAAATGTCCCTCTTCCTGCTTGCCACATAGATGAGCAAATCCAGATTAGTTCAGTTTATCAGGGGTGTTGTCAATGGCAGGAAACGAAAATTTAACTGGCTGAAAACAGTATAAATCTACAACAAAGCAGTGTAACTAAATGTGTGACTTCCTGTACTCTTCTGTGCGGTCTGATGACATCAAAGCAGAGATACTCATTGCGCGGCTCGTGAGCCACATGCGGCTCCTCAAACTTTAATTGGCGGCTCGCACTCGCATAGTAGTTTATAACAATATGGTAACAATAACAATACATTTTTTCAAATAACATACAGCGAATACTGCACAGTATTAAGTATTTTTTATTAAGTTTGCGTTTTTGTAGTATGAAGTATTTTTATTAAGTATTAATTAAGGCTTAATGGTGTTTCCTAAAGGGGGCTCTGTTAAACCTGGCAACGCAGCCCGCTTAAACCGCAGAGCACGCTAGCTCCTTTAGCCAGCGCGAGATGCAGGCACAATGCATGGTTTTTAATAAAAAAAATGGCACAAAAACCATGCTTATCTTGAATGTCTCACTATGATTACAACAACAAACTACAAATACAACATGAAGAAAGCTTTTGCTCATCCCAGTATTAAGGTAAATATGGTCTTAATTGAAAATGTATTGGCTGTGTTGTTTCTTTTTTTGTGGGATGTTTTATATGCAGAAATGCATATTTGCAAAAGGGGACTTTAGTATGTTGTCGTAAAAGTGAGTCTTCCCTTGATTTTTCTCTGCCAATGTGGTAGGCCGTAAGGTGAACCCCGTTTTCGTTTAGGCTCGCTCCGTGCTCTCCGAACTACATGCCCGTTAGCTGATAAAAATGACCAACTTATTTTGCACATATAAAAAAAGTTTCGCGTCACAGAATCCTGTACTTTTTTTAAACCGAGACGTTTTCTGAAGATATTTTTCGCAGGGCTGAATGACGATTTTGACGTCACAAGACACCACGTGACCGCGCTGGACCAATCACGTTGCCGATTTACGACAACAAACTGGAAAAATGACAACCTGTCTGATGCTGTCAAAACTAACCTACAGAAAGGAATCTCGCAAAATATCATTTTAAAGTGAACATAAAATAATAATTATCAACGATAATGCTCATTCATGTATTTCTGAATTGAGCCAATTTAGCCATTTACCATTCAGGTATTCATTTACTGATTTATTCACTAATAACTATACAACACATAACAAAATCAAAACAAGTAGGGCATACACATCAACCGGCATAAACTTATATACATAACCATAATAAAAGGAATGATACAAATGGAATAGAATAAAGGTAAAAAAAACCAAAAAAACGCTGGCACACACATACACTATTCCTCACTGTCAGTGTCAGGGCAGCTGTCATCTTCTTTATCCTCTGTTTCCTTTGTGGTGTTTGAACAGCTGGAACACCTGCACAAGTCTACTTTATTAATACTTTATTAATCCCAATTAGGGAAATTGTTTTGTTGCAGCAGCATACAGTATATGAAAACAATTAAAGTAGTGAAAAACAAGCAAATACAATAGAATAAAATAAAATAATATAAAATAAATAAAATATAGTGAATAAACATTTACTATGTACAAATCTACAGTATTTTTTGTTTTTTGTTATTGTTTTTTAGGAGAGACTTCAAGCCTATTGAGGTTGAAGTTCTCTTCCAGCCAGAGGGGAGGTGTTGTATATGGTGATGGCTGCTGGTAGGAAGGATTTCCTGAATCGGTCCTTGTGACAGTGGAGCTGGATGAGCCTGTTGGAAAAGGAGCTCCGCTGTCCAACCAGCAGCTGGTGGAGAGGATGGGTGGGGTTATCCATGATGGATAACAGTTTGTTCAGTGTCCTCCTCCGATTCAAATGAGTCCAATCTTTTGCTTTACACATGACCTTATTATTTTAGCCTGATAATTTGCCCTTTTGCAGTGCTGGTGGAGGGCATCACTTGTTGGGGAGATAGATAATTCTGGCAAGGCTGATGATGCCATACAGAAAGCTTTGTACCTAGCCTCATTGATGTTTTCTGCAGTTGGCTGATCGTACAAATGGCATACATATTTGCAAAGTAATGCAAATGTAGAGTGGTCCAAGTTAAATTCAGTCCCCAGATTTCTGAAAGCCTTCAGGTAGACATCTTTCTCGCATGCCACAGCAAATGTCTTCTTTTTGCCTTGTGGTGTCACACCCAGTGAATGTATGGATCCCAATCAAGGCTGAACACACACTGGCTCCGAGAGCTGATGACACCTTGGTGATGTCCATTATGCGTGTTCTGTTGCCCTTCCCTGTGAAAAAGTACAAGCTGCATAGCAAATCTTTCTGCAGACTCACAGCAATGACTGCTACATCAGTGTCAGGGCTCTCAATAATGACAGTCTTATGTTCCTGTGCAGCATGTTGTTCATGCAAAAACACCCTTGTGTCACATTCTTCGTGGTCACACTGCAGGTCTTCCACAGCACGAACAGACTGCACACCTTCCAGTACAGTCACGGTGACATTGGTGTTGATGTGCTATGTACAAGCTGAGGTTTCTTCCCACTGCTGTAAGATCAGCATGTGGCCACGCATCGTATAAGAACTCAGCAAGTGCTTCTTTATTTGTTCCTTCTGATTCCTTCCATTCCACCTTGTGCAGGTGAAGTTCTGTGTTTCCTCATGCTTAACAGAAGATATGTGCATGTAACAAATTTTTCGGTCGAAATTTCGTCTTCTTCGGTACTGCTGGATGATCGCGCTGCTGCAGCGGTGCTGTTTTTGTTTACCAGCTCAGCTGACATACCAGCTATCCGATTCGTCCATTCTGATGACGTCTCAACCGTGGCACCTCTCGCGAGCCAAATTGTTATTACGCCTGCCGAATATGTACATACGCCTTGCCAGGCACTAGTTATTCCTTTAAACGTTGCAAACTAAAAAAGTACTGTGTTCTGAGCGGCGAAACTTTTTTTTAAACCTCAACATAACTCAAATCTTTTTATGAGCTGAAGCGTGTTTGGTTCGGAGAGCGCGGAACAAGCCTGGTGTTCTGAAGGAGTTTTCGAGGTTCACCTTACGGCCTATGGCTCTTGTGAAAAGAATAGTGAGTATCACTGCATCAAAGCAACCCCATATTTGACAAACACTGTGGGATGGGGGGACCACATGCACTCTGTCAGAGCAAGTGAAGCATGAGCTCCAAGACTGGTTTAATTCCCTTGCTAACTTCCTATAGCCACTTGAAATTAAAAAAGGCTTCCAGCTGTGAAGTGATACAAAGTTTTTACTTTGAAAAAGCAGCAATAAGCTGTAAAAACAGGGTTTTTGAAATAAAATTTGATGCTGGTGGTGATTCAGCACCTTCCCACAATGTTGTGTGGAGGGATGGAGGTGCTTATTTCTGACAGAAATGTGCAGCCAACTGGATACCAAATATAAAACATGTTGCCAATCCAAGCTGATTATTAGATTATTACAATTGATGCTAATAAGCCATAGCCCGTGTATTCTTTTGGCTGCATCCTCTACGTGGATACATCTCTGGCTTTATTATTCTGCGGTTCATGAAAACAAAATGTTAAAACAATTACAGCTGCAGCCTCTTGGTGGGCCCAGCTCACAACGCCCTTACCTGAGCTCATCCGGATCGCCGATGGGTTGAGGGCTGCGTAGCTTGGAGTCCAAGTTGTAGTAGACCCCTCCCACCTCTCGGACTCCAATCCAGTGCTGGCGTTTGAGCGGCAACCGGAGGGGCCCCCAGCGCAGATTGGACGGCACGTTCAGAATGAAGCCCTCCACGTTGGACAGCTCGATGCTGCTTACATCCCTAGAAAAAGAGAGGCAGCCTTTACTTTTTGTAAACTTTCCAGTTTGTTCTTTTTTTTTTTGAGCTAAGAACAAAATAAAACAAATTAGAATTTAATATAGCTGATTACTATAGAAGCAAGCGTTGTTTGTGTGTAGTGCAATGTGTGTATTTGTCCCTTTCAATTTTTTATCTGATCACAAATCCCATAGTTATTGTAAAACTGTTGATAATTATCTCTAGCAGATATCAGCAAGGTACCAAAATGAACTCAAAACTTGAGAGTTTCCACAATGGACAGGAGGTGCCACACTGTCCAAGTAAAGATAAAAATGAAGACTTGAATCTTCGGAAGGCCATTCTGCAATTCACACTAAATCATCAGTCTTATAAGATCCTAATAACTACAAATAAGCTCAAAATAATATGCGTTTTCCACCGTCTATCAAAGAGCTTCTTTGACGAGTCGAACGGAAAGTTTGCGCAGTAACACGTGTAAACTTTCCATCCATAAAAAGTCAATCAGCTATGTTGCAAAAGGCTGAACTTTCAGCATCAAATCAGGTTTCAGTATCAAAATTTCGGCTCGGACAGCATCAAGCCACATCGCAAATCACTGTCCCTCAGCACACTGAGAACAGCTGAATGCATCATATTAGAAGCTTTTATCCAAAATTAAATAATAGCATTTCAGTGGAATCAGGAGGTGTTTTCTTTTTAATCAATCTGAGGCTGTGGGATTACTGCCAGAAAGTCAAACTCTACAAAACAGGTTTCCAACTTGACATAAATCGAGTGTTGTTTTTGCTGATTTTGTGTTTTCCCCTCAGTCGGTGTAAAACAGCCGATACTACAGGCGCGTACAAGCTTTGTGTTACATCAATATGCAACAGAGATTAGGGCTGCTATTATTGTCTCTTGATTAAGAATAGCGATAATTTTGTTCTTGTTTTGCTCACAGCAGAAAGGCAGGAATTCATTTGATTGATAAAACAAGTCTGCAGCGGCCGCTGCTGTCAACATGTCATGTAGGAGTGATAATGAGCAAAGCAGGACTGCTGATTAAACTGTCTCCAAGACTTTGTCCACGGATTGGGACTGCTGACTAATCAAACGTGTCACAGAAGAGGCTGCCGATTTGCTGGTTGAGGGTCAGTGGCGGACACCGAGAGCCTCTTTAAAGATCTGACCTCCTGTTTACGTTCAAAGATTAAGTGGGTTCGCCTAAACTGCCGAGGTTAGGGCTGTTTGGACAACTTCCTGTTCCCATGTGTACTCACAGAAGGAAAAAAAAAAAAAAAAGGAACGAGAGACACACTAGAGAAGATGTGGATCCAAGCAGAACTGTTTTTCCTGGGGAATGACACTTCTGCCCAACCCCCATATTCAGCAGAGTAAAAGATATGCTGCAGCCGCACAACATGTCAACTGTGCAAGCGATGCCCTTTAAATAACTGCATCCATGATGTAGAGCGGGATTTTTTTGATTGCCCGGATTTAGACAAAAACATCTCGTCAAAGCACAATAGATTTAAAAGCTACATAAAAAACGAGGAAATTTAATATATATGGCTCCACCACATACAAAGAATAGCATTACTTGGCACACGTGTATAAATAAAGAGCACCTTTATGACATTTATGCATGTCGACATGTAGACATACCCATTTCATCGTGTGTCGCATGGCAAACTTATGTGAATGAGTCATTAGCCGTTTATTCGAGCTGCTTTAACTCGTGTAATCATTCGCCTTGATGCTCCCACAAACAACCTGCTACAGAGCTGCAGTGCGGATATTTGTTTGCATATGATGTGAAATCCTGTATATTTTTACAGACGGAATTTCTGAAAAGATCTCAACATATAATCTAAAAAAACCCACGCAGGGATGCCAACATGTCGGCTGCGTTTGGTTTAGTTCTGCAGGATCTTTGTTGCGCCAAGCAAAGCAACTCCTTCAATCCCCAAATTGGACTGCAATCTTTTTAAAAAAAGAAGAAGCACTGACTTGACTTTCTAACTATTAAATAAAAAGTTAGATGAAAAAAAAAAAAAAAAACAGAAACAAGACTTTCCAGTGAGCGCTGATTTTTATGCAACGTCGCAGTGTGTTCTAGGCTGTTACAACAAAGCTACACTGACTGAAGCAGGGACTTCAACGTGAGCAGAAATGGTACCCATCAAGACTCCTGGGTTCATTTGGCTACACAACTCTTCCTAGTCTTTAGATACAGACAAACCACAACAACGCAGTCTCCACACCGTCCCCGTTGCCAAACCTCCATGACTAGAATCGGGCTCTCCAATACAGCAGAAATGATCTGAATACTCAGAGAAGTTCATCACTCCTGCCTCTCACTGTGGCTACACATGCCTGTACATGCACTGTTTTCTGCTGCAGCTCAAAAAGCCCATCAACCACAAAACAAAACAAAAAAAAAGAAAAATGAGCAGATGTTGTGTCTTGAAGACCCCCTGAACCCATCCTCACCTTTCTCTATGATTTTTGGACAAATATGTCCACGAGAGGTGCCAATCCAATGTCTTTCAAATGTTAAATTGATCTACTGACTTGAATGTGAGTGCAACAAAAAAAACATTCCAAGACTAAATAATGGTATTACCGCCCTAAAATTGAACACCAACTTTAAAGAGAAAGAATGACGATAAAAAGAAAAGGCCCTACGTACCTTCTTTTATCCCACCAAACTGCCTCAAACCCTCGCGTCTGCAGCGCAGCCATGATGACATTTACATCATAGTTCCCATTTCCCAGCATGCTCTTTTTGTGAGATGTCACCATAGTGCTGGGAGAAAGCCTGCAACAGTTTGACGAGAGGAATCATCGACAGACTGTCATAACATTTCGTGTACACCCGCTAAACCCTGATGTCGTCAGGTGCGCCAGCTTGCTCACCTTTGGTATATCTCCTGCAGGGTGTCCCGACTGAACGCTGTCCCGTCCTGGAAGACGTTATTAAGCGCGTGCAGAGCGCAGAGCTCCCTCCGCTGCTTCTCGTGATAAATGGCTGGAGGTGTCGGGGAAAGTTGGTTAGGAGCTGGGGGGCTGAGGGAGGAAGAGGAAGATGAAAGATCCTGCTGCTGCTGAATGTCCCTGGGATCTCTGCACCTCCTCTCCTCTGCTCCCCCCAACACTTCCCCACCTCCACCTCCTCCTCCACCTTTCTGCTTGCTGACCTTCCATGGCATGCAGCCCAGCTCCTGCAGGCCGCCTCGCCCCTTCTCCTTCCACTCACCGACAGGGTATGGAGTGCTTCCCATCCCTGGACGTTCGCCGACACGTCCTCCACCTCCAGCTCCACCACCACCACTTTCAGGACGCTACATCGGGGGCATGACAACCGTTGCCATGGCAACCTCTCAGCCTCTTGGAAGAGAGGAGCTCGTGGGTTTCTGTGTACGTTCTTGGGGGAGGAGGGGATCACAAAGTAAATGAGCAACACCTGCTCTCTCGAACAAGTAGACGCAGAAAAGCGGAATTCAGAACGAAACTGTCAGCAAAAAAAAGAAAAAAAAGGCGCTCCAAAATGAGAGAGTACCCCGCCAGCGACACAACAGCGGTGTCCTCGATCAAACTACCATTACTGTCTTGTGTGTTTTCACTTCCTCCATCCTCCGTATGCTTGCGTGTGTTGACAGTTCTGTCCACACAATCACCAAGCCTGTAGCTTTGCAGTTCTTTCCATTACCAGACTGCTGACCATGAAGCTTCACTTCCACTGAAACAGATGTTCCAAGGGTTTGATGCCGAGCAGAGAGGGATACCGCAAAAAGCATCTGAAACAGAAGGAGAAAAAGCTATTTGCGTGGTCTGAAATGGTTTTTGGTTTAAAATGTGATCATATGAAATGAATAACGCTCAGGAATTCCCACCAGAACTTTGAAGAAGTACATGGGGAGCCAAATTGTTTCAACAACACTTTAAAGCCATGCATAATCCTTGATGGTGACGGATGGCTAAGATAACATACATGAAGCTCCAGTCTCCTTTTTTTTTTTTTTTTTTCCCAGAAGACCCCCAAGATGAGCAGAGGGTAAACATTTACAGCAGCTAGGACCAAATAGAGGAAGCAAGCCGTTTAGTGAGCTAGCTTAATATGAGAACGGCCACACATACACACACACACACACACTGAGCTAACACTCACATTAAGGAGGAGTTGCCACTGTTATACTCGGAAATCACTCACCTATAAATGCAATTAATCCATGTTCGTAGCAGATATTTGGTATAGGTCTCGTAGCTGCTCTACGTGACTCCCGTCTCTACAACAAACAAACACAACGCCTCCCTAACGCCTTCTAACTTGATTTTTTTTCCTTCTCTTTTTTTCTTTTCCACAACGACCACTTACCCGCCCGTTTCCCACCGGTGGTCTCACAGCTGGACTGTTATAAACTGGTCTACAAACTGAGTCTGTTGATTCCTCCTTTCCAAAAGGCTGTTCAGCTCTTTGTCTTTACCACTTTTTTTTCTGTTGTACCTCTCGCTGTCTCTCTCTCTTTCTCTCTCTCTCTCCGTCCGTTCAGACACGGACATGCGCAGTAGCGTTTCCCTGCTCCATATTGCTGTCACCGCCTGCGTCAGTGAGGAAAGGAGCAGTCCCTCCCCTGAGACTGCGAAACGCTACATTTCCCTCTTTACCCTCACCTGTACATCTCTCAGCGAGCATTCACACCCAGTTTTCAGCACCGACATAAAATACTTTGAAAAAGATGTTTTTCTTTTTTTTTTGGTCAGATGTTCAGTCAGAAGTGTAATTAAAGCAGGTATAATCCATCCATGGCCCTTTTAGCCTCTTTTAGCTTTTTGTTTTGGGTTCATAGTTGGGATTAAGAGGCCAAGAGCAGCAAAACAAAGCAACACTGGACAACACAAGAACACCAAAACCAATGGGGCAACATTTCCGAAAATACAGAGAAAGAGAAAGCTCAACATTTTAGACAACAGAATGGCATTTCACAGAGAACCACACATAAGGCAACGCATTACATTTCCGAAAACGCCACAACAGAGAAACCCTGCTAACGTTTCAGAAAACACAATGTCAGTTAAAAAAAAGAGAGTTTGGACGAAATGGGACATTTCAGAGAATGTCGTACTTTCAATTGTGTTATGGTGTTTTCTGAAATATGCTCTGTAAGACTTTATTTTGCTGTTTGTTTGTTTGTTTTCTGATTTCTCCCAATGTGGCTGTTTAGACAACAGCTTGTCAACAGTTAGTAGGCGACAAGCTAGACATTCTCCAGTCGATGTGCTCGCAAACGGACCTGATGATGTCTGATGATGAGACTGATTGTTCCACGTCTACAGAGGGATTAAACGATCAGATCTTTTCCACAATACCATACAAAACAACCGAATAAAGTCATGATATGATTTTATGTAAAGCACTTTGAATTGTTTGTACATGAAATGTGCTATATAAATAAATTTGATTTGATTTTATATGTAAATTCTGTATTTGAATGTGGCCTAATGTGTCCATGTCACTGTATCAACCCTATTTTTGATAGTATTTATGGATGGGACTTCTTAGCCAGAAACCAGTCATACTTGAGATAGTGATAGTCTTCTTCTGGAAGCTTGAGGTGACAAAATGAATCAATGTACGGAGATACAGGAGTCGTCTCTTCCATTTCTTATTTTGGGCTTCTCTTGAAATGCCAAATGCTTGCAATTAAATCCTGAAATTAAACAGTGAAAGCTGCATTTAGTAACTCAGCTCTGTGCTTCCCATGTTGTTAAGGTCTAAATGGCGAACAATAACATGTCTAGCATACACAAAAACTCATCATCATGCAACCGATGTAATGTTTTTCACCAATCAGTGAGGATTATTTATCATGGAGTGTACAAAATTATACAAAATTGCTCTACAACTGTTTTCTTAAATGTATTTTACCACAGTATGCTGTATTTAACCCATTTGTTTCAGATCACAGAGACTTTTCTACCAGTAAAAAAATAAATAAATAAATAAATCAAGAGATGAAAACTAAATTTTATTTTGCAAGAGAAATCTTTAGGCCAGTTTGTTTCAGACACATAAAGAATCATCTGTACAACACTGCTGAATTCTAGTCCCAGAATGACCTCAGTTTATTTTCCCTGATCATCTTTAAAGTTTGATACAGCGTATGAATTATAAAATATGTGGGAGGGCAGAAAAAAAGAGGTGCAGTGTGAAACCGTGAGCCACAAGCCCACACAAACACACGCAGGAAAAAGCATGTTGAAGAATTAAAGGACATCAAAATGCTGTAAGAAAGTTACATGTGGGACAATGATAGTTAGGCGAAAACATTTGGGAGCGTCCTGAAACCGAAAGGCAACCTGTGGTAGGAACTGAATGTGGTAAAAACACCTCTGTCAAAGACTCATCCTTGAGCTTAAAGTTAAAATTATACCTTCCCCCGCCCCCCATTTCCCAGGTAAGTCTTTCACACAGACCCACAAATATAGTAAAAAGGGCCCACTCCTCCCTTATTCACATGTGTCCCAGTTTTCCAGCCAGAGCAGCGGACATGTCAGTGAGCAGCTCCTCCCTGAGATGGTCCTCCCTCTTCTGCAGCTCGTGAACAAAATGCCCTCTCACCTCCTTCATCTGCGTCACACGCCCCAGCAGTTGGCTGCGCAACACACCCTGTTCCTTGGGCGGGAGATCTGACCGGCTATCCACGAGCTCTGGCCTCTGGCCACATAGAGATGTAACCCTTTTCAGATTCCCCACGTCCTTCTCCAGCAGCTCGTCCACGGTGTGCTGTCGACCCAGGCGGTCTGCATGAGTGAGCACCGGAATAATATGTCCCAGGACTCCCTCTCCAAACAGCTCCAAGGTGGCTTGGATTGCTTGGAAGGCATCCTGGTCGATCCCCATGCTGGAGCCTGGGGCCCGGATCACCAGCAGAAAAACATGTGGTCCAGGACTGGTGAGCTGAAGGCTCCTCAGAGCTTCCCTGGCTCTCTGGTTATTCCCCATCGACGCGCCCAAAACATCTGGGGTGTCAATCACTGTAAGCTCTCTGTCATCCACGAGCGTCCTCTGCTTGGTGCTCTGCATCAGTGGATCCTTGAGGACTTTTGTCCCACTGTCGCCTAACAAGGTATCAGCTAGGGAGGTGCGTCCTCCACCAGAGGGTCCCAGGAGGATCAGCCTCAGGCCTTGTTTCTTGGGAGCACTGCAGCTTGAGAGGTCACGGATCAAGTTTTGAATGCTGGCTATCGTCGAATCCGTCTGTGACTCCGAAGATCCCTCTCCGGGTGACCCTGGGTGATAAGTTCACTTTAGAAAAAAAAAATCATAACCTCTATAAAGAGTCTAATGGTTATTCAAAAGTCATCTTTGTTCCACTTTCTTTTCAGAGGGATTTGTGCAGAATGACAAATTTTAATACTGATTCCTAACTCCTGCCAAACAGCAAGAGGAGCTGCAGTATTGAGCCTGTTAAGAAGTTAAATATTTATTCATGTAGTTAAATAAATACAATAAGTTATGGAGAGTCTCTAGCCAGTAGAAGTCTCTTGAACTCTTGAATAGTGTAGGAAGAGGTAGATGTTTCGGTGGTGCAGTCAGAAAAAAAAGAACAAAAAGAAGGAACATTTTGTATAAAAAAATTACCTGTGGTGGCTTTGAACCACATGAACCTGGAGGAAATTCCTTGACAAAGGAGCAAATTAGAAGTTAGGACTGATTTATAAATTCAGGTTTCATTATGCAGCGTTGCCACTGAAATAGTCACACTTCCTTGAGTTCAACAACATCCGTAGTAAGGCAGGCAGCACTCACCGACGATGAACTGCCAAATTCGAGACAGCCATTTAAACAAGCTCTTAATTCCTGAGACACAAAGCACAGGTGGGGAAAAAATGTGTCATTTTGGCTTAAAATGTGACCAATTTTTGAATCAAGGCTCTTTTCTTAGAAACAAGGGGTGCATTTCTTACCTCGGAGGGTTCTCACCAGATGGCTCACCCAGCCCCAAAGAGCTGACAGACCTAAGGCCAAAGAGTCAGTTTGTTCTATTCTGTGATTTATTTTAATAATGTGCACAAACATTACAGTCAAAGTCTATATTATTATTCAATCAATCTGTCTGGTGTCAGCAGTGCCACCGAATAAAATAGAAAGCTTCATTGGGGAGGACAGAGTGTCTGGTTGAGTAAACTCACCAGTTAGAGAGCAGAAGAGACGGATCGGCCATCGGATCAGAGCTGGGAGAGCTGCAGGAAAAAAAAAAAAAAAAAAAAAAAAAAAAAAATCAGACAACTATCAGTATCACACACGTTCAATACAAGGTTATAAGTTTATCTAGTTTGCTTTATCTTTAGAGAATGATTAACATTTCCATATGGCTCATATTGTTGAGTTTTGTTCCTTGTCTGCATGTCCGATGGAAGAAGAATCTGCTGATTAGAGACTCTACAGCTCAGATTGTGTAAATTGCTAAAAGTTATGCTGATGCTTTGTTGGTTTTGGCTTATTAACGCTCTTTGTCCTTTAAAGGGGACATATTGTTTTTTTTTTTTATGTCCACCTAGTTTTTAAAACAGTCAATTCAGTGAGTTGTTCAGATTTGCATTTGATTTTTATGGTACACCAACAGCTCAGAGAGGAAATATTAAGCTTCCTCTTTATCTTCCATCCATTCTCTTAAATTCAAAATCATCCTACATCCTAAAACTCCTTTGCTCTTGCTATTAACAGCATATTCGTATCAACAGTTAAAGAATTATTTGACGAGAGAAATAAGACAATAATGCTCAAGCAGGTCTTTGCCAAATGTTTTTTTTTTTTTTATTATCTTGACAAGGAAAACCAACTGCTAATTGGTGTTGTTCCATTTTTTCTTCTCCAGTTGGAAGATGTAAATCCCCATTTCCCATTTGTCGCTGACTGTACTATCAGCAGCTCTGCCATCACTTAAATAAACGTGTTAGTTTTAGCATGTAAAAACTTAAAAGACTGTGAGGATCAACCACAAAGCCCTAAGTTTAAGGAGTCAATGTGCGACGGAGGAATTATGATGTGATTATTTTTAAAGGGACACTATGTAATTTCTTCCAACATCTAGTGGTGCAATTTTATTTTGCAAAGTCGAATGAATTTGCTCTCTAGCGCCTCGCGTTTTCAAATGTGGGTTGAACTACGGCAGGCGGTATGTGTCAAGATTCAAGAGGCTCACGTTGCCTTTTCAAGTCTCTTTTTCGCTTTTTTGGCGACTAGGATCCCTTCTCCTGCGGCGTGGCATAACTATGGTCTTCCATTGCGAACAAAAGTGCAGGCTGGTTTATACCAGAGAATGTCTAATGGCGTAGACTGGCTCTATTTTTACCTGCGTGCAAACGTGACGTCAAAATGGGGAAAACGTGATTCGAAGTGCTTTATGTCCCACTCGGCACTTCGTCGTTTTTAATAGACCGGAAGGACATGGCAGCCTCCATAGAGCTCTATGGAGATACAGACAAGTGATTCTTCACTCAGGAGGATAATTGAGATTTTTGACAGAGCTCATTTTACACCAATGAGGACTAATTTATGAATGAATATGTTGATTTGAGCTAATAAATGACTTAATATATTACATTGTGTCCCTTTAATGGAGTACAAATCTAGCTAACTTTCTGTTATGTTCCGTAGTGTTTTCACAACCTGGGCACAGCAGTTGTCATAAATCAACACATGATTTATGATGAGATTGTGCCTTAATGAGTCATCAGTAACACAGTAAAACAGTGCGCTTTTGTGAGGTTTACTATTTGCTCTGTCCTTTGGTAACGAGGGATGGCTGGAGTGGAGTCAAGTGGGTCACTCAGCACCCGCAAACAAGTCGATGTGAACAGAGGTGTAAATTCATGATGGAAAAGGGAGTCTTTCTGTGGTATCTCACCCAAACATGTCAGAGGTATTTCATCAAAACCTTAAAGGGTAATTGAGTCAACATGTAGCAGAAAGGGGCAAAATGCGGCTCCATTGAATCAGACGTGTATTTGTTAGGTGGATGAATGTGCATGTTTGTAGAGGTTCAGAGAGAGTTGTCGTGAAAAAACGTCTTTGATGGTTAAGACTTTTTAATGAAACTGTGCGTTGGTGCGGTTGTGTGACTGACTCTGTGAGAATCTGTAGAGAAGATACCCCACGATGGCAAAAGCTCCCATCTGGGCATTGTTGCCGCCGAGCCACCAACCTAAACAGAGAGCGGCGGGGTGGGGCGGGGAAGAAAACATCACATCAACATTGCAGTGCTGTCCAACATTTCCCTTTCACCCAAATTTGAAACAGCTACTGACCACCAGAGAAATATATGTTTCAAAGCTAAGGATTTTGCGTTGGTACATGCATCAGCAAACAAGACGGGGCTTACATTTCAAACCCCTCCTGCATTATATCGACGGCAGGTAACTTTAGATGTTCACAGCAACAGTTGTGGAGTATTACTGTCAAAGTTAATAGAACTAAAACTCTGCAACATCCTTTTCTTCAGTTTGGTATTTGATTTACTCTCTGAAGTTTCTCACCTGCAACAGCATCGTCAGTGTTGTCCTGATCACACCGACACTCCATTTGTCAGCAGTCAGCAGTGTCAGCTGGTATCAAGTTAGTCAAAACAGGAAGCTCCCCTTCTGCTTAAAACTTTCAATACAAAAGCCCTAAATGTTCAAATAACAAATTCTTCTTGACAATTACTTTGTAAAATTGAACGTTATTAAACTAAATTCTGAAGTTAAAGCAAAAGGAAGGGATCTAATCATGAAGTGGCAAAGGCCCCAGGCAGAGTGAACAACACAGGAAAATCATGCACAATAAAAGTCTGTTCTGGACTTTTATCGATGGTAAAATGTTTTCTAAAAGTCCTTACCGGGTGTGTTGTCAAATATCTCCAGGGAATGTCATCTACTTTCAGTTAGTCCAAACGTTGCACAACTCACATGCGGTCAAAGTTTTCTGTGATCCCTCTTCCTGCTGTGCGAGACGCATTTGCCTGCGCAGGCCTGCCCACAACAGGAACACTGCTTCTATTTTATTGCGCTAAACAAAGAGGTAAGAGGGTGAAAGTATGTGAATAATGCTGAAGCCTTTCTTTGGAGGGACACACCTACTTTCCAGCTACAAGCAGAACTGGAAATCCTGCTTAAAACGTACAAAGTACAAACTCGTGCAGTGTTTGAAATGAGGAAAATTACGTGAATGGGTATAAAAAAAAAAAAACCTTTATTAATACAAAAATGAAAAATTATCAACCCATATAATGAATATCTATTGTTCTTTTACAAGCACGTTTCAAATACAATTTTTTCAAATGATTAAGACCTTGTTAAAATCAGCATCACCTGGTTTGTGAGTTTTTATCACATAGAAAGGACAATTTTTCCTACATTCAAACATTTACAAAAAGTGGGACTGACATATTACCTGCCAATGTTAGCTTTGACATTCGCTGGAGCAAATTCAGCTGAACAGAAACTTTGTTTTGTCGGGCACCAAACGGCGTCTGATCTGCCCCAAAACAGGCCCCACTGTGAGTTTAACACGTATACAGAACCCCATAATGATAACTGCCTTTCTAACAGAGAAAAACATCTACCAGATCTGGGTTTGTGTAAAGCGGCTGAAGAGAATGTCTATCTGACACCAACTCCTCATGGGCCCAGTCGGTCAATCAAAGCATCGATTAGCTCCTGCTTTTTGGTCCCAGTGGTCCGAATCCCAAATTGCTTACAGGCCTCCTTCAGCACGGGCACGGTCAGCTTTCCCAGAGTGCCATTCTGCACGTGGGCTCTTAGATCGTCGTCTGACACCTCCACTTTGGGCTTCTTCTCGGCTCCGCCACCAGTATTAGCTGCATGGGGCCGAACAAACAACCAGATCTTTATTTGAACACTACATTCCCATAGTACCCAAAGATAGTACTGGAAAGTCATCAGTACCTCAATCAAACCCTTAAGTACTTGGGGCCATCACACTATTCATATGGGTAGCGTAATTTAAACCTTTGACTCTGACCTGTTTTGCGTTTAGCAGCAGGTTTGCTCTCTGGATTGTAGTCAGCTGGATAAACTAGATCTTTAAATTCTTGGACTAAAGGACCCAGACGCTGATCAATTTGCTCCACCTTTGGCACTGAGGAAGAGGGGGAAAGATATGAAGAACAAGTCTGAGATAAAGAAATGAGCAATGACTGTAGGGACTCAATAAAAGGTATCAGGATTAGGTTTGTATCTGCATCTTACTGATGAGATCTTCTGTGTCCTCTGGAGCCATCATATCCAGAGCCAAGGCCTCGAGGTTCCTGTAGTACTGCTGGAGGACGGGGTTCTCAAACGCATCACTCCTGGAGGACATTACAAGAAGAAACACGTTACTGGAAGAAACCGAGCAAATGACAGTCACCACATTAGATACTGGGATTTAAGCACAGTTTCTGAGTTCCACTCAACAGCTGTTACACTATAAGCTAGCCTAGTTTATAGCCCAGTCTTTGCACAGCAGCCCATTTTGAGTTCCTCTAAACTTACCTGTATTTGAAGCGGAGCTTGGAGACGATCTCCTTCATCTTGTCCACCTGCATTTGGGAGGCTGTTGGACCTCGAGGAGGATCCAGTGTCCGAATGTCGTCAGCGTACGGAAGGGAGATGACATTGAAACCTGATGAAGGCAAAAGAAAGTAGAACCTGAGTGGTGATTTTAAAAAAAAGAAAAAAAAAAAGAAGTAAATTTCAGACTGATGATTTAGCTTTCATCAACAGGTGCCTACCTGGATGAGTTAAAAGTGGAGGACAAATTTCGTGTGTATGCATGTCAAATAAAATCCAATTCTTAATCATTTTTAATGCACCATTATAATATAGGCCAGTTCATTATTTTAAATCACCGATTCCCTAATCCTCATAACAACATGGCAGCCTTAAATTGTCAATGTTTACTGGGACATAGATAAAAAAAAAAAAAAAAAGCCCATTTTCCCTTTAGGCTGTCAAAACTAAAAGTGCAGATGTGCCACACCCACAGCAAAATACAGACACAGCCACATCGGTCAGTCAGTCTGCTCTATTAAACGATGGAAATCCCCATTTGACATTTCTGTTCCACCCAGCCGTTGATTAATGGAGATGATTATATGTGCAAGATTAAATAACTGTAATTCAGCACTGTTTCCCTGCAGAGATACGCATGTAAAAATGTTACGGGTGTGAATACAACAGATGTGTCCTTTTCACCGAGGGGGCTCCAATCAGCACTTTGGGGTGGATCACTGATCGCTGGAACAAGGATCGGATGATGCCGGTCACATTGTGCACTGAAGCCTCTAACGTTATCTACTAATGTTCTATTTCTGACAACATTCTGTCGTAAGTATTAAATTAGGAGCTGAGGAGTCATCGTGATTTGACAGCATCTGATTTATCATGAAGCAACATGTGCATCACATTCATTTGAACCACGGCAGCCTTTTCTTGGTCATTTGGTCAAATATATTTCCTTGTGGAATGAAACAAGTCACATTTTCAACAAATAAATCCAAGAAACTAAACCAAAACACTCTTTTAATAAGCATATTGCATATAAACAGTTATTGGTCCTTGATGACAATGAGCACAGCATTTTGCGCAAGTAATGACATTTTCTTCCTTTGTATTCCTCACAGCAGTGACCCACAATATATCAAGAACCAGCCAAAAGTTTAGACCCGTCTGTTTTCTTGGGCCGTTTTCACTGCCTCCGTTACTGCGTTACTGTTTTTTTATTTTTTTATTTCCCCAACTTTATTTGCGATAGCAGTGTCTTTTACGCGTGTGTGGTTGTTTGTCTCTGTGTGACCCTGTGATGGACTGGTGACCTGTCCAGGGTGTACCCTGCCTCTCGCCCGATGACCGCTGGGATAGGCTCCAGCCGGACCCGACCGACAGATTAAGCGGGTATAGAAAATGGATGAATGGATGGATGGAAAAGTGTCTTTTACTTCACTCTTATTCATCATGGCGAAAGAATGCTGTGATCTAGTTGGTGGTGTGTGACGTGGTACCATAAAGCAAAATGGCGAGGTGCCGGGTAGGAAACTAAAGTTGTGAATTGCGGTATCTCAGCCCCCGGGTGCTCCAGGGCATTATCAAAGGTCAGTATACTTCAAAATGAGTGCGAAGCGCATAGTTTTATAGTTCAAAATTCTAATTTTGCCTTACATAAAAAAAAAAAAACCCTGCTTAAATAAAGTGGTGCTAAAAGAAGCTAAAGTGGATTTATCCTTTTTGCCATCTTATTGAAACTTCCCCTGACCTCAGCAGTGCGTTACCTGGTGGTGTTATTTGTACTTTCCCCTCATCAACCGTTTCTTCCTGAGGGACCAAGGCAACAAATCGGGGTGGGTAGTTTCGTCGGGAGATGCAACGGCACACAGGGAACACGTTCTTCTCCGTGCACTTCTTCAACAAGGCGGAGAACAGACATGCACTACCTGTGGTGAAAACACGGGTTAGAAATGAGTCAATACAGAAGGTGAGGCTTAACAGTTTTTTTTTCATATTCCTACTTTTTAGTTTGGAAGTAAATTCACAGAAAGATACACAGTTCTACCTTTCACATCATTTTCCTCCGGATAGAGGAAGACAGCAGACCGGATGTGATGATGCAGCTTGAGTTTCTCCATCGGTTTGAATCCAATCAGAAACAGACCTGGGTCGTCAAACTTCTTGATGGCATCCACCTCATCCCGCTCCATCACTATTTGTCTCCTACTGTACACCTATAAGACACACAGAAAGTTTTGTATGCCTAATTTCAATCTTAAGACGTTTGAAAACTGAAAAGTCCATTTCTGATTACTCCGTGTCTGCTTCTACCTGGGATTTCTTTATCTCACTGGGCAGCAGCAGACTGCCGGTCTGGGTATGGAAGGTGCGGGTTTTGCTGCGGACTGGTTCGTTGGTTTCCCTGTAAAGCCTGATGGCACTGGGTTTCCGAACTGACACGGCGGGTGCATAAATTCCCACGGCAACATTTAAGCCCTCACCAAGACACAAGCTTAACCTAAACAGGGGAGAGAAAAGAAAATGGGGTGAAGAATAGGCAAGAGGTTAATTGACAGAAGAAATAAAAAGCTAGCACTTCTGTCTACCTGGCCAAGGCTCTCTTCTTCTGCTCTTTGGCACGCACCCGCTTCTTGAGGTCATCCAGCTTCTTACAAGGCTCAGGCTGCAGCCCCAGCTCGCTCTCATCCTCTGGTGGACTTACAATATCACGAAAGAAGAGCGACACATCGAAGCCGTTCGGTTTCATTAGGTGCATTAAATCGATAACAACACCTAAGAGAAACAGGATGAGTCAAGTGAGCCCAGAAATGGACTAAACACATCAAACTACATCATGTGATGATATTATAAAGTGTTAGAAATTTAAAAGGCTGACTCGGTTGAACAAAACTCAACCATGAACAAGAGATTGTTGTAAATAAACGGCTTTTATTACTGAAAATGATTACTGGAAAACAGGTTTTCATAAAGAGGAGCAGCCTTTGCTTCAGACCCACCAGTCTCTCTGAGGTCACTGGCTTTGGTGCGAGCCTGTCGGTTCTTCGCACTGTCGCCCTCGTGTGGTTCATCCCTGCAGGTGAAAATCATCAACCGCTTGAGTGAGAGGCGCAGCTTGATGTCACTGTAGAGGTTGGCGCAGCACCACAAGGCGTCACCTAACGAAGTTTCCCCACTGCCCATTGTCTCTGCTGCTAGCCGGGCACCTTTTTCACCGCGCAGAGCATCCACCTCCTGGACTCGCTTTGCTCCTGTGCAAAATATGAAAAAACATCAGAAAGATTTGTTTAGTCATTCATTTCGTAACAGTATTTTTGTGCACCTTTTTATTTAAAACAATCCATAACAACAACAGGATATTACAAAGGTGAATATGTTTTTTGTGAGTATATCTGAATCATTAAATCTACGAACAAACTCTCTGCCCACATTTGTATATATAACCAAAACTGCAGTGTCATTAAGTGTGATCACGTGTTCGTTTGTAAAGTGCAGCATCTCACCTGGTTCATCAAGATCGTGGTACACATACACATGTTTGAATGAGTTCCTGAGGTTTTTGCTCTGCTCTGTCCCGTAGAAAACCAGAGCAACCAGGTCCCTGTGGTTACTGATGATCTTACTGGTGTACACAGTGCGCACAACCTACAACCACACAAACTCTTACTGTCACAAGACAGGTTAATGAAGGAAGGCAAACGTGAGAGCAAAGCCTTGGATTTCCAATTATTTTGAGTTGTTATGATACAATTATGGCTATAAAGCAAAAAAGGGTAGTACAGAATCAAGGAATCAAATCAGAATAAAAAAACCAACAAAAAAAAACCAACAACTGACCAGCTTACCTCCATGGTCATGTCAAAGTTAGAAGGCTGCCCATCTTCTCCTTTAATGAACATTTCTTTGGAGGCATCAACCAAAAACACCAGACTGTCTCTGCCTGTGATTCTGTATTCTCCTGTCAAAGACACAGGGCTGCTTTGTTTAGGCAATGTTTTGTGTTATCGTGCCCTATCAGAACCCGTCTTCTGGCCTATTCAATCACATATGTTAAAGTAGACGTTAAAGCGATACTCCGGAGTAGATTCAACCTGGGGTCACTTGAACCGTGATATCCAGCCAAGTAGCCCACCCACAGTTTTTTCGATATTGGCTGAACATCAGCTGAGTTACTGAGTTATCCCGAATAGCTTCGTACAAGGGTTAATGGATCCTGGCAATATCTCCAAAATTACCACACTAAAATCACATGCCATGACACCAAACTTCTACAGTAGTACAAATATGGTCTGTACTCACAAAATGATGCATTTGGAAGTTTGAAAATAGTCCAGGAGTTTATTATTATCAACACAAGCCTGATAGCTGTTCTGCTGCTAAAGCTGCGTCGACGTCACTTCCTTGATCTGGGAGCTTCAAAGTAAGATGAGGGTTGATCTACTACTGTAGACAACAAAGCAAGGCTGCTCAATTTCTCCATTGATAAAATAATTTCACAACTACAACATAAAAATTCATTAAAAAAAAACATGTAGAATATAGCATATACTTTGTTGTTACAGTAGTAGATCAACCCTCATCTTACTTTGAAGCTCCCAGCTCCCAGAAGTGACGTCGACGCAGCTTTAGCAGCAGAAAAGCTATCCAGCTTGTGTTGATAATAATAAACTCCTGGACTATTTTCAAACTTCCATCGTTTTGTGAGTACAGACCATATTTGTACTACTGTAGAAGTTTGGTGTCATGGCATGTGATTTTAGTGTGGTAATTTAGATACTGCCAGGATCCATTAACCCTTGTACGAAGCTATTCGGGATAACTCAGTAACTCAGCTGATGTTCAGCCAATATCAAAAAAACTGCGGGTGGGCTACTTGGCTGGATATCACGGTTCAAATGACCCCAGGTTGAATCTACTCCGGAGTATCGCTTTAATGATAGTGGCTCAAAACACTAAACTACAACACATTTCTCATTTAAAACTGGTTACATCCAATGTACACTTCTATACATGGATGATCAATTTAGTGGAGGAATATGACCAAATCAGTGTGATAAAGGGCACCTGAGTTTCCACTATTATTTGAAGTTGAGGTTACAGTACATATTGAGTATGTTTTCATCTAACCTCCAGATTGTTCTCCTTCTTCTTGCGCCTCATCCTCCTCCTCATTCTGGTAGAATGCGTTCCACTCTGCCATTTGCGCTGCTTTTGGCTCTGTAACAGGATACAGTTGTTTTAATAGGAAGCACTGAGTTCTATTGGCAAACTGCATCTAAGCTCTGCAGCTCCACCGCGTTTGAACTAAATTCAAACAACGTAACTTTAGCAGAGGCCATCCTCTTAAGTACTTACAACCTGCTCCATCGCCACCTCTCGGTTGGTATAACACGTTGACAAGCTGACTTATTCTGCTCAGTTAAACTTCAAAATATAGTTAAATACTTACTTACACGAACACAATTGTGCTACTAATTTAGAAATGGAGAGCACTGGGACAGTTGAATTATAACACTATTAGTGTGTAACTAACTGTTCTAACTTAAACAAAACAATAACGTTAGCTAGCTTAGCTCGTAATTAGCTTCTGTACTTTTTACTGATATTTCCTGGCCTCTTGTGTAACCACTTTGTCTTTCAAATAATGCGTTTAAACGACATAAACTACACTTCAACTACAAACTAAAAAGATATTGGCTTGTCCTAGTAGCATTCACTTACAGTACCTCGTTTCTTGCCCACAAGTCCAGGCTAGTTTCAATGACTGGCGCGCTCAGGTACGTGAACGAGCACGCTTGACAAACCCCTACGTGACGCCTCATTGGGGTTTGCCTCTAAAAAATACGGACCAATCCTAGTTAAGTAGGAGGAGTTTTCCGGCTCAGAGACCGGAAGAAAGCATTGATTTGAGTGTACTTTTTTTACAAGTCATGTTATTTTTCACATTAAGACACTGACACAGCATCTTCGGTAATTACTTAATTCACATCTAGCTCGGTTGACATTTTCTACTTTTTTGAAAATCATTTTAACTTTAAAACAGACTGTAACCTATGTTTATATTTGTAACAGTTACATCTCAGAGTAATTCAACTTTTGTTTTCTTTAGCTAGCTAGCTTTAACAACTTTTGCTGACCGTGGGTTCAGTAACTTTGTACAAGTTTAGGGTTATTTTGAGGATATCCGTTGCTGTCATCATGGACCAAAGTGGCTCTTATCCTGTGAAACTGTACATTTATGACCTGTCCAGAGGCATGGCCCGCCAGCTGAGTCCTCTCATGCTAGGTGAGTTCCTGTGTGACTTCAGTGTGGTTTACTTCTGGAAGCCGTTGCAATTGATTGAAACTAGGAGAGAGTGGCGATGAGAATCTGGGCTGTCATCGAACTGTGATCTGAATTATTTTTTTCAATATGTTTTTCTTCACAGGGAAACAGCTAGATGGGATATGGTGAGTGTATATTACTTTATTTTTAGTCTTTTTTTTATGGATATTCTCACTGATCCAGTTAAAAAAGCATTGGTGTTTGTTTGAAAAGGTTTCTTGGTTTCTGACAGGCACACAGCTATTGTGGTCCACGGAAAGGAGTTCTTCTTTGTTGGAGAGGGCATCAACAGTTGTTTACCTGTAAGAATCAACTGTCCTGTCTCCTGTCAACATACACGTTGGGTTTTGGAGATGACCGTCTTCTCAGACTCGTGTGTTTGTTTCTTAGGGAGGCACCCCACTTGGTGAGCCTGACTCTGTTGTGGGCATGGGCTGCACTGAAGTACCTGCAGAGATATTTATGGAGTACCTAACTGCACTGGCTGAGTCCACATACAGGTAAGAACCTGACTGTTTTAAAGCACATTTAAATCTAAATCTGACCATGTGGGAGGTGAGATGAGTGGGTGAGGGATAACTTGTTCACTAAAGGGCCTTTTTTAGTAATAAATGTTCTTTAATCGTTCACTACACCTTACTTGTGTTTAGGGAAATGTGTGACAATCTTATCATCATCATCAAACCCATAGAAAGCTTAGGGTTATTAAAAAACAGAGAAAGATTAAAGCAGCATAAGTGACATGTGTCAACCTTAACATTATGTGCTTCTGACTTATTTTAAAGTACATCAGCCTCTGGGCTTGAAACTGCCCTGGGGTGCTCAGGGAGATGTCCAGGGAGCAGTTGGTTTTCAGCCTGGCATGACAATGTTTTGCTTTGTAATACCATGTAGCACACAAATAGATAACAACCCACTTTTGTCATTAAATAACACAGACGCTTACATAAAAAACAAACAAAAAAAAACACTTCAATAAAGCTAATGAAACATGTTTATATACTCCACACATTTAGTTTAGTGCTCTGTCACGACCAATGGGAAACACACAACAGCAGCATGTTCATCCATGTCATGTTATGTATCAGAGATCAAATCGAAAGCTATGAGCTCATCATTATCATCTGACTCCCGGATGGAGCCGCAGTTTGCCACTGTTTCCTGTTTCAGACTCGCCTGTAAATAAATACTTCATACGCAAAAATATTTATTTGGTTTTAGAAACTTCACGCCAGTCTTGGATTAAATCGCTTTACATTGCACATGTATTGATTTGACACATTTGCAACATTCAGATCCTTCAGAAATGTAAATTAGAAAAGTTATTACAAATATTTTTGTGAGCACGTTTGTTCATCACAAAATCATGTGCTAATAAAAAATATTAGGGCTGAGCAACGATTAAAATTTTTAATCTAATTAATCACATGATTTCCCTGAGTAATCACGATTAATCGCATTTGTACGCAAAATCCAAAAATGAATTCAAAAGTAGTGTATAGCTTTTAGCATTTAGTTTTATTTTAAATGTGCTGCCATATGAATGAAAGTGCCATAACATTTGTTGTGCAAACACACTTTTAACATCAGCATTTTTATGTAGTTTTTATGTAGAAGCCTCGCTCCACTGTCTGTTTCCTTGAATGACCTGCTGGTATCAATTGTGTGTTTTGCCTTTAAGTGATATTTTAGACTGGAACTACTACGCTGAGAAGACAATTCAACTTGGCAGTGTTTACAGATGACTTTGGTTCTGTCGACTCCGCCGTCTGGAAGAACTTTAAAATGAAAATGGCCGAGTAAAAGTTCCGTACCCTTCTCCATGTTTGGTGGATCCGCCAATTACTTTCTTTTCCGGTTCCGCAGCAGACAGCAACAGACTTTTACAAAATAAAAGCCTGTGAGCAAAAGAATTTTACAATAATAAAATAAATAATAAAACCTCCGCTGATGCGCGAAAAAATATTTGTCGGCGTTAAATGATCAATGAGTTAACGCGATAATAACGAGTTAACTCGCCCAGCCCTACAAAATATATATAAATATGTGCAACATATACAGAACTATGCAGACTTATTTACTTACATTACATTTGCCCATGCTGTTGCATGATAACATGGATAATGAACATTTATTATTTTACATAGAGTTTTATATTTGAATTTGTGTTTTGATTACTGTTTTTGATTCTTGTTACTTTAACTTGAATTTACAAGCTCCATGTACGTGCGGGATGGAGGAGACTATCCCTAAAGGCTCACATTAAATGATCCTTTATCTCATCTTTGCCTGCCACTTACCTGTTACTCTCCACTCTGTCTGGCCTCTCTCTCTTCTCCCTGAACTTCGTCTCCTTCCGCCTGCTCTCATTCTCAGCGGCGACAAGTACAACCTGTTTGAGCACAACTGCAACTCTTTCAGCAATGAGGTGGCTCAGTTCCTCACCGGCAAAAAGATCCCATCGTACATTACAGACCTTCCATCTGAAGTAATGTCCACGTGAGTAAGCTTGGTCATTCATTCCCAAAATTGGTGGATAAATGGTCTGTTGTCAGTACGAGGCGATGTTTTCGTTTTGACTTGTGCCGACAGACTTTGGCCACGTGCTGAATCTGCTCGCTTCAACTACACATGCTTGTCCCATTCGCATTGAGTAATTTGGCTAGATTTTATTCAAACTTTTTGACTTAACTGAAAATGTTCTGCCTGCTCTGTTTCCTCTGTAGGCCATTTGGTCAGGCTCTGCGTCCCTTATTGGACTCCGTTGTCATAAATCCTGGAGGCAACAACATAACCGGACAACGATAGGCAGAGTGGTGCATGTAGGAAAAGATTATTGGTGCCAGTGGCTGGCTACTTGATCGACTACCACTCATGTGTTACCGCTAACCAGCCGTCACGGGGTCACTTTCTCTGTTACTGAGTTTCAGGTTCTGTTTTTTTGCATATTGTCCTGTAGGGTGTCAAAAACTGTGGCCGGTGGGACTGAATGTAGTTTTCTGCTCTGTAGGATGGATTAGATTCAGCCAGTTTGGTGATGTTTTAAAGAGACTACTGATTTCATGAGATTACTTCCACTGTTTCAGTCAAATCATTAGATGTCCTTGAGATTTGATTTGAAATTATTTCTCTCATGCTGACACGATTTCCAAGGTCTTAATGGAATGAAACACCACGGCAGCATGGTAACGTTTTTTTAGGGGGGAAGGAGTTAGATGTGCAGGGTTTGCCTTATTTAAGATCTGTCCTACGGCTTTGAGTTACCAAGCAAACGTAAATTTGGACACAAGTTACTCCAGCAACCCCTCAAGCAGGTTACAGCTGTATGAGAAAGGATGCAGTACCTAGCATGAAAGCTCACACTAGCCTCCTGAGACCCAGCGTTCTCATATAGGAAATCCTAAATTCTATTTAGAGGTGCCTGCGTTTGTGTGTTCTTAGCCTGAAAGGCCAGGATGTTTCCATCCGTTCTGAATCTGCGTCTTTATTAAAGTAAGTGGACCGGTCCTGATATTAACTGACATATGCAGAAACAGATATAAAACGACAAAGAGTTCAGATGCATGACATGCTAACATTTTAAAAATGACTACATGATTGAATGATGTTGTATGCAGCACTAAGCCTGACTCATTTAGTCACACTTTTGCCTTGTGTTCTTACCAGACATTGGCCTTGTATTTTACCCCTTATCAGTGAGAGTTGGGAACATTAGAGTTTTAATGCCTTTATGGGATGCCATATATTTTTCCCTCATCACCTCATGTACTTATGGTAAGTCTACACAGGATAACTTTGTACTAGGCTTTCCTTTTTTTTTCGGTACATATCAGAGCTTCTGAATTGTAAGTTTCTGTTGATTCTCTGGGAAACTTTTCATTGGAACTTTTCACGATTCATCTCTCATCACAAACTTTCACCTAGATGTGTATCAACATACACACAGTGATACACTGTAATAGTAGAACTAATCGCCTTTCCTCTTAGGAAACCACATGAGACCGGTTCCTTTCTCATGGAGCTTAGGATCCGTTGAATCTAAGGTTAAAGTGTTTCTTTTACAATGCCTGTAAAGCCTCCTCTTGCACAGTGTTGTTGTGAACAATACTGGCTGAAACAATCCCCCCGACACTTCCATTCTCCTGTTCAACTTAGCGTTGTGCTTGGATATTTTTTTCCTTTAATTCCTGTGGTCATTATGGCAGGAACGCACTTGAAGTGCGAGGCCAGACTCTGTTAAAACTATTCTGCTGGTTTGTCTGTAAATTCTCTCCTTTAGGAAAATACACTCTCATCAAATGTAAGTTCATACGTGTTCAAACTTGTGTGATAGAGTAACATGTAATGACCAATAAGCATACGATTGTGGTTTTGACTAATGGACCAGTCACCTTCTATACCTCTCATTTGCTTCATCTGCTCTGTTGGAAAGACAGACTGTTACATATCTGCAAATACACTGTATGTCTGATGACTTAGTAGAAGAAAGACCTTGTGTAGTTTGTATTTACTTGACCATACCAGACCAAACCAGTGACTCATAATCGTATCGCTAGTGTGTATTGCCAGCAGCCTCTTACCTCCATCTCTTGAACACTCTCCTCGGGTTTATTAACTAATATTTTTAAGATCCTTATTTTAGTATTGTCTAATCTGCTACTACTCGACTCCACCTAAATGTTGTGTGTGCAGGTCATTGCATACAAAAGTATAGTATTTGATCATGCAACTAAATGCACAAAGCCTTATTATTTGAAATGACAAAGTTGTCACTTTATTCACAGCAACAGTCAACTCATATTTTGGTCTGTTTGCTGGTGATCAAAAAAATTCAAGTAAATTCTGTTCTGAAGAAAAAGAAAGAAGAAAAGTTGACTCGTATGCTGAGTTGCACAAGGTGACATATTATGAAAACCGTTTGTGTATATTGATTGCTAAAAATAGCTGTGAAACTAACAAATTTACACCGTGCACTCTGTGGAATGTGAGACGTTGGAAACCTGACTCCAGTAGTAATAACATTAAAAATATTCATTCATTCTGAACAGTTGTCTTGCCTGCTCTCTGTTCCCACACTTTTGGTAGCATATTAAAGGGGTGTTAATCTTTTCACTCTTTGTAAGCTTGCATTCACAGAGGAATTCCATATTCTTGTGCTTTTCTTTTCTCCTTTTGGGAAGGATATTTTCACAGGATTAGGAGAAGTTTACCGTTAAAGCTAAGAAAGATTTGAAGATGGCCAACTGCGAGAGCTTTGTGTCCCCTGCAGCCACAAGGCGGTGCTGCATCATTGCAATGATGCCAGCTGGACTGTCCTATCAAAGCAACACACACACACACACACACACACACACACACACACAAAAAAAAACTTGAATGTGTTTGCATGAACTAAATCGTAAGATTAGAGTGAACTGAAGTGTATTTGTTTTAAACTGGAACAGCTTTGAATCTGCCATTCAATTATGACAGCTGTTTATATTGCTGACAACACAAACTGTAATACACCTGCAGTGAGGGATGATTAACAGGTCACTCCTGACTGTCTTCCAGCTGTCAACTCGTTTTCTTTGGTTACAAAGAGTTCCTTGCTCGAAAAGACTCAAAAGTTAAACATCACTTCCGTCGGAACAAGATATGCAAAAGCCAAGTAATAATTTCACATTCTTTAATATTTAATCTTCAAAAATGGCATAGCTGACTAATCAAACCTTTATAAACAACAGCTTTTGATTATTTTTGGTACAAATTAGTTATATACATACAGAATATACACCTTTTTCTACATACTGTATACCACACATTATGCTTCATATTCATGTTTTTATTAGTTTGTATATATTTTGCTCCCAGATGTTATTCTGCCAATCTAATTCACATTCATGACAGCTGGCTTTCTCTACAGCGACCGATATATCAATACTGAGCTTAAGCCTTGTCAAAGGTTTACTTGGTTTAGTTGATTTGTCATTGCGTTTAATCTATGCCGTCGTGTTTACCTCTAATGAGGAAACCCACTCCAATTAGATGATGTATAGCACAGAAGGCCCACTTGAATCTCCTCCATTGCTCAAAAGGAAATTGCACAATTCAGCTCAACACAGGCCTGTCTAAATGTCGCCTTTCATTGACATTAAAATAATAATAAACGGGTTATAACTTCATAAATACTATTATACAGCCCTTATTGAAAAGAAATATAGGAAATGCCATTAACCAAACATTTACACGCATTTATAAAGAAAATATGATTTTCAGATGGTGGTGCACTGTATAAAAAGTCATTTGCTCAGATAGACTAAATAATGTACACACGATGCAAAAGACTTATCATAAATACATGAAAAGAGGGGTTTGATTCATCTAGGAAGACTGGATGCACAGTTGGAGAAAAATACATGGTTTTATAGGAAAAAAATAAATAAAAAATCAAACATCAAATGCACTTGTTCACTTCAAAGATTACTCATAAATATTGTTTTTGTCTCCCTAAACCGATAGATCTCTCAACATTTTAGACTCACAACACCAAGGACTGGCAGGAGAGGATGCCTGGCAAGGATACTGCCCGTGAAAATCAACAAGCGCACTTCACAGACACGGGGAACTAGGTGCCAAGTTATGAAGGGCAAGGAAGGAGAGGAGTAGAAGTAAAAGACTGACAAGTGTTTGGTTTTTTAACTACAAAATTACCCACAGTTCTCCTCAAGACATTTATCCAATTAATTCCATTCATCCATGTTCTAAGCATGTTCTAAACCCGCTTAATCCAGGTGCCATCCCCCACCCTACACACACCTAAACCCTGAACAGGTCCATCACATCAGTTGAATTCTGTTAATTTATATCGTGCCGATTCACAACAAAGGTAAACTCAAGGCACTTTAATCATACAGTCCAATTCACTCCAGTAATAATACGGTTAAATCAATTCAATTGAAATCCAAATCAGTTTAAATCAAACCTATTTCAATTTGCAGGGTCATGAAAAGCCTTTTATTCTCTAGCTTTAGTTGTTCATTTCAACATCACTGACCTACTTTTGTACAGTCATGACAACAATATTGATCAGGTTGCTTTATTACATAAAAACACATTTTATATCAGCCGCTGCAGCAGTTACCTAAAGCAGGAACCATCCTCATATATAGGATTAGTTTGTAAAGCTTTTCTAATCAATATTTCTTACATAGCGGTGGTCAAAATGCCTTCTGTAGTTTAAATGACCATGAGACAACCACAAAGAAATTTCAGCTAAAGTTTTGGTATCCAACCGTACTGATGGTCATCAGGTAGCTGTTTATCAAAGCAGCTCCTTTAGTTCCCCTTTGGAACAACTATTTACTTTTAACATCAGTGAATATCAGCTGACCAAAGAGTGGCTCTAAATGAATGCTATTGCTCTGCATTTGGTTGCTATGTAGATGACAAAATCAGCTGGCATGAAAAATGACTAAATCTGTTTTTCTGGCTTTTTGTTTTGTTACAGCGGGATTTTAAAATGCGTTGTTACACTCTCACAGAGTTAGTTGATAACAAATTTAGCATCTTGGAAGATATTGGCTTTGCAGTGTCGTCTTCTCAGATGTGTCACGTCTAAAATAACTTTTAGGCCCCTGAATGGGATTCTAAAGAGGCCATATTATGTTTTCTTTGGACTCTCCCATAGGTTGACTGGCCATTTATACAAGACAGACTCTTTTGGAAGGCCTTAAAGAGACTGAAGCCACATTGGAGTGTTTCATTCAGAGGATGGCAAGTGGCGATACAGCAGTATGCATGAAGAGAAAAATATTTAGTTTAATAAGGATTTGGAAGTACAGCTCGAATATAAAATCTTTAATTTGTAAATGAGCCAAACATGGGCTCTTTAATATCTGAGCTAGTCTCCGTGTGCATGTATTTATGTAGTGTTGGGAAAAAGAGTCGAGTGAGCTCTCTGAGAGGGATTGAGCTGCAGGGACGAGTTTTAACATTTCAGCAAATCTCATCTCAACTGAGGTGCTGTCCATTACAATATTTAGTGCTGTTTCCCTGGCCTGCTCTTACCTGATTTAAAAAAAAAAAAAATTTTTTAGCCCAACTCTCAACTCACCTGCTACAAAAAGCGCTTCAGAGTCATACAGAGGAGGAAATTAAAGTCGTCACCCCCCCCCCCCCCCAAAAAAAAAATATTTATGGAAGCATTTCTGAACACGTATGCTGTGCAGTTCCTGAGTGTTTCAGCCGTAAACCCACCAAGTCCAGCGGAAGCTTTGCATCACCCGTTGCACGTTTTCAAAAACAGCTGCTGCTCTGAACAGTGTCCTTTGCTGTCCAAGCCCCAGAGATGAAATGAGAGATGTCAAATGCTCCAGTTCTGGAAGTGCCTCAGTGAATTCATCTGCAATGGGGTCTGTGGGTTAGAAATTACAAACAGGCATTTCACACACTCTGAGTTATGACTCAGACAGCGCGATAGTGAGAGACCCAGATCCACATTGACTTGTTCCCTTCCCCCAAGGAAAAAAAAAACACGTACCGATGTGTTTTTTTGTTTTTCTATTTTTCTCTTCTCTTTCCTCCCTTTATCTCCTTTTCTAAAGAGTCTCAGCCTCTGGCTCCTACGCTGTATCTCCCTCTCCTCCTCTCCTTCTCTCTGGTTGGGATGGAGGCTGATGGGAGCTGACATGATGGTGGCATTGTCCTCACCATCGAGTTAATGTGACCCGAGGGTAGTTGTCCCTGTGTGCTTGGCCTGATGGCAAAGAATGCAAAGCGTGCTTCATCATGAATAATCAGTGCAGAGGGCCAAAACGGGAAAGAGAAGAATGAGAAAGCAGCTGTGCATGGAGGGAGACTGCGAGATGTGAAACAGTAGAAGCGCTTTTTTACAAGAAGAATATGGAACTTGGTCGCCCAGATCACAAACGGACCCCACCTGGGTTTAACATTTCATACATTTCCAGCTCGATACGGTTTGGGAGCAATGACACACCATCCAATGGAGTTGCAAAAGACCTCCAAACTACTTAACACATCTGCAAAACCTTTCAATAAAATACTTTGATTGTATGTGTGCGCCCAAAAAAGCAAATAAACAGCGTAGGGTTCCAGCATTGATCATACAGACATACTGTATATACCAACTCGTATTGATTTCCTGTCCTTATTAGCTTGCTGACGCACATTTCTGTGGATAGAAATGGAGATACAGTAGTGACTGCTGGGAGAATTGATACCCCTCTGCACCATAGACTGTATATCAAAAATGGAAAGAGCCACCATAATGTCACCCATTGTTTTTTGTTGTTTAGCCTCAGCATCAGGCTTTGGCACTGGATTTGACTTGTTGACATTGGACTTATCCATATGAATATGACTTCTCGGTGAAAAGGTAGCTCTGCCCTAAAGTAATTTCAGCATCATAACCTATTTACTGTAGATCATAATTTTCAAAATATCAATCATGCTGTATTGAAGAAGCTTTTTCAGAAGATGAGGTGATAAATCCACTGATCACCATCACACTGCTCTGATCTGAAGAATGCAGACCCTTCCTATCACTATGGAGAAATGCTTCTGACAGCAGAGTGACAAGAATCCGATGTTTTCACCCAGTGACTGTTGCTGAGCTAACCGGCTGCTTTTAAGACTTTTCATATTTAGCATGCAAATTTAAGAGTGGTGTCAATCTTCTGGTGTCTATCTTAAGCATGGTTCACAAGATATCTAAAGGTTTCACCAAATTTATATTGAAGGTTCTCAAGGTTTACCTGCTGTATGTGAAAAGGTTGCAAAATACTTTTACTGCAAAACAGCTTTGTGCAAGCAATGAACGTCTACTTGGATGTAGAATGGTTGGATGTATGGCCGGCTGGCACCGGCTCTCGTCACTGTCAGTGTCATCGTGGTATTTTTTTCATCTGACGGTCAACTATTGGCACTTTCAAAAACTAGCACAAACTTGCTGTTTATTCCCTTCAATCTGACTGGAAAATCTGACTGTGCTTAAAATGAAGAGCAAAACCAAGCTCTCTTAAAGGCGAGAGCTTGGCAGAAGTAAGATTTTGATCTCTTTTCCTATCCATATCTCTATGAGACCTGATCAATACTGTCGAAATCACACTGTAGTTGCAAAAAATGCAGTGGTTGAATCTGTTGACACCATGCCATCTGTAGAAGCTGCTCTTTAGGTTGAGTCCTATGTATGTGACCTTAGTATTATCTGTTAGAGACATGGTTCTTAACCCTGTATGCCTCTCGTTGCCACTTATGAAAACAGCGCTATCATCATGTATATCTGAGAGTCTCCCTATTTAATCCTTCCTTCCTCGTGTTGGACAAAACGTCCCACAGTCTGGCATTTGGCTAACACCAAAGCTTTTTTGCTTTTGGCAAGCTTCTTTCACTGAGACACTCAGACAGTAACCTCAGTTGCACTGTGGGTGGAGTAGCTCTTATGCCTGGTGTGATGGTAATAGGGGTGTTGAGATGCATGTTGCCCCGGGACATGCTGGCCTTGCCCTGCTCCTCCTCCAGCTCCTCTGTACATCCCCCCGTAGGACTGATGAAATACATCTGTCAGGTTCTCTATGCTCTGCTGCCTCCGTGTCGAGTAGCCGTGTCTCCTGGTGGAGCTGTGCAAGGAGGAGGAAGTGTGGGATGGGGCAGAGGTCTGCCTGTGGACATGGCGGCCAGCTGGCTCCCATGCTTTGAAAGCTGAGCTGGAGACAAATGGGTGTGTCGTGGTCTTGGGCAGGCGTGAGTACTCAAAGTGGCTGGGTGGGATGGAGATGGAGAGGGGGGCATGGATGTCGTGGTGCATTGGCAGAGGCTGGTGGATGTATGACTTCTCTTTAGGCTGGATCTGCTGGAAGGCGGGAGGTGCCACAGGTTGGTAATGGGAGAAGTCCATAATAGGGAAGCTCTTGTAGTAGCCACGGGAGGCAGTTTCCGCTGGAGAAAGGGGAGAATCGGAGACGGTTAACATTCAGTACAAATATTCATCGGTACGTTTTTGATCATCTCAGTTTGTTACAATTCAGGACTAGTTCTAAAGGCCTTTTCTCACCTAGAAGTTCAAAGTTCATGTTTTTGTTGCATCACACAGTGATTAGCCACATTATGACCCCTGTCAGGTGAGGTGTAAGATGTGTAAGGCAGCAAGAGCCATTTTAAACTTGTTACTTCTTTGGAGTCATGTTCACTTTGTCAGTCAGATGCAGGATTAAGTCACATGTGGAAGCAGCGTGAAATGAACCGTCAATTTGCAAACACAGTCTGTCATTAGAAGACCATGATGTTTGAATCACGCTCAATCCATGATGCATTTAGGTTCAAACCCCCTGCCTCCAAATGGTGGGCAGTGTCAGCTTCATTTGCTCCTCAAAGTATTTGAGAAACTATAGGACACTTTGAGACTATGCGACTTATGACAGATGATAGGACACTGCTCTCCTGGCAAATCAAAACAAGTTTGTTAGCATTGCAATCGCTCAGTTTTTACATTCTCAGGATTTTTTTTTTTTCGAGCTCACTTAGTCCTTTTCTGTGACAAATCATTGGTTTCGTTTGACAAGGAAGAAACAAAAGAGGGTTTGGTGATGTGCCATTACTGAGAACAAGCTGAGTGACCAAAAGAAAAGTGAGAAAGCAGTTTAGAGAGAAGGAACGCATAGAGAGCTATTTTTCTCTCGCTATAAATGAATTTGACCTTCTTCAGAAAAACGGGAATCCTGGCAAGTATTCATGGAGGAAAAATAAAATGTACAGAGATTCAAAAGAAGACAAAACGAGGCCAGGATGGGACGAAGGGTTTGAAGAAGATCAGAGGGGAAGGGTGGTGATCAAAGTATTTTCAGTTGGCGTATGCCTTCAAGGTGAGGGAAGAGCAGCTTTATTCTTCTTTTGCTGAGACACTGAGGGGCAGATGTCAGAGAGAGGCCAGGAAGGAGGACGACCTCAGGAGTGAAATGGAGATGATGGAGGTAAAGGTAAGTGTGTCAGGATGAATTGAAGGCAAAGACAATTTTGTAAATACCCCCGGTCTGAGTTTGAAGCAGGCCGCTGTATGTGTGTTTGTGTGTGTATGTCATGAGAAAGCATAAACGTCACAGGGAATTATTTAAAGAAACTACACACTGAGGTCATTGCCGCGAGCCTCCCGTCTTCATTGTCTTTAACCTTGTCTCCGTGTGTGCTGTCATCATTTCTGTCAGAAAGTCTGAGTCCAGCAGCAGCAGATATTTCTTTTCATCTCTCTTCAAAAACTTGAGTTTTTTTTTTTAAACCTATTTCTTTTTAATTAGATGATGTGATTCTTAAATTGAAAACCATTTAAAACAAATCCAAACAAACAAAATGTTCCTATGGGATTGTATAACGTTGAGATCAGAATTAAAATGAGGCCAGGATGGTAAATCTGGCGCTGCTGTCATTGTAAACTGTGTGGAAGTCAGGTAATGGGCAGATACCGGATTGGATAATTCATGAAGGGAGGTTATTTATTTTTTTTGATTGGTTGTTTGTGTTACATGAAAAAAAAAACATGTAAAACCGAACAGGTTGACAGTGGTAGCAACGGTAGCAATGGGTGTCTTGCTCAAGGTGATTTTCTCATCTTACCTCAAAATCTAAAAAGAGACCATCAACAGAAGCCTAAACTTTTACAAAGTATTTTCATTATTAAATTAAATATATATGGTGTGTAAAGGGGGATTTCGTTTGAGAAATACTTTGTCTTTGAATAACAAAAGTTTGCGGAAATAACCTACCTTGACTGGCTGATTTGCCTTCTCCTGATAAGAAGTTAGAACTATAAACCTTTAACCACTTTGCACTGTTGCACCTAAAAGAGGGATACCAAGAGATGAAGTGTCTTAGGTGCCATTTTGTCCCATTACTCCTGCAGACACGTCTAAAGGTGTGGAGCAGTACGGGGTCGTCATTATCACATTTTTTTCTCTTTTCAAAACTCTCCATGGATTCTCTATTTTGGAGAAGTTTAGGACTGCAGGCAGGCCAGTCCTTTACCCGTACCCTATTTTACCTCAGCCATGCCTCTGTAATGTCTGCAGAATATGCTTTGCATTGTCTTTTTGAAAATTTCAGAAAAGATGTCATCATGAAGGTGGCATATAGTGCTCCAAAATCTCAATGAGCTTTTCAGCATTATTGCTGTCATGTCAGATGTATAAATGACCTCTCCGAAGGGCACTGATACGACCACAAACCATCCCAGAGAGTGGCTGATAACAGTCTGGATGGTCCTTTTCAATGTTTAGGAGCACATGGCTCCTCTTTCTTCCAAAAGAAGATTGGTCTGACCACAACACGTCCCAGATGCCTATGGGCCCAGAGAAGTGTCAACAAGGTTAACATTGAGCTTCTTATTTGCACAGTTAAGTTTTATATCACAAATTTATGGATGTAGCTCCGTATCGTAGTGCTTCACAAAGGACTGCCACAGTCATCCCTTGCCCATGTGGTTAGATCAGCGACTGATGAATAATGGTTCTTGACAGTACAGTCAGAAGGGATCCAAGATGAAAATGAAAGAGGTGTCCAATTTAGACTTATAACCTTGCTCTTTACACCCTGGAATTCCTACAAATTCCAGGGATGGTTTAATGGCGTTGTGCACTGTGGAAGAAGAAATAACACAAATCCTCAGAAACAAACTGGAGATCCTCTGCCCGTCTTTGTTCCTAAAAGACTCAGCGCTTCATGGATGCTGTTTTTGTACCAAATCATGATATGATTTCTAAAACTTCGAAGAAACTAAGAAAATGTCATGTCTGCCCAAGATCTTTCTTCCTAACCAAGAGGTCACGTTTGAATATCCATCCATCCATTTCTTCCTTTATCTGAGGTCAGGACACAGAGGCAACAGGTCCAGTAGGGAAACCTAGATATCCCTCTTTCCAGTGACAGTCTCCAGCTCCTTCTGACGGATCATGAGGCACAAATAAAATCCCTCCAGTGAGTTCTAGGTCTGCCCTGGGGTCTCCTCATAGTTAGACATGCCCCAAAAAAAACCTTCAAAGGGAGGCAACCAGGAGGCATCCTAATTAGATGCCTGTAGCATATCAGTGTTAAATAAAAAGGATTTTAAGTCCTACATTACCTAATCATTGTTACAACAGTATCAGACAGAGATTGTGTGTAGGCTTGTCTTTAAAGGGATAGTTCGCCTCTTTTGACATGAAGCTGTATGACATCCCATACTAGCAATATTATTTATGAATATTTTCTTACCCCCCGCTGCGTCCTGTGAGCTGAGTTCCAGCCTCGTTTTGGCATTGGCGAAGGTAGTCCGGCTAGTTGGCTTAAAAAATAAAGAGTTTTGCTTCTCAAAACAATATGCGTTCAAAAGAGTAATACATTTGCATCACAAAATCGTTCTCCAGGAAAAAGTCAGACCTCACAATCGCTTGGTGCTATTTTTTCTCCCTTCGCATCACTCCGTGATTGCCATCTGCCGACAGCCGCGCCTGTTACAGTGTTTGCTGCTCGGAAGCAGGAGACTGCTCGGTCTGCACTTTGGTCTGCACGGTCTACACAGCACGCAGTGATACGAAGGTAGAGAGAAAATAGCAACGATTTTGTGACGCAAATGTATTACTCTTTTGAACGCATGTTTTGAGAAGCAAAACGCTTTATTTTTTAAGCCCCAGCCAACTAGCCGGACTACCTTCGTCAAGGCCAAAACTCGGCTCACAGTACATAGTGGGGGTTAAGAAAATGTTCATAAATAATATTGCTAGTATGGGATGTCATACAGTTTCATGTCAAAAGAGGCGAACTATCCCTTTAAGATCAACTCCGAAGAGACAAAGAGCCTTCATTATGTGACAGCGCCATCATGCTGTACTATAAAGATTACTGTGTCAGTTGGAGTCTGCATCCTTTTGTGAGTGTGGATGAGTGACTTACCCACAGCTTTGAGGGAGGTATATCTGTTCAGCCCCAATGTGCTGTGGTTACTGTGAGGGTGTGGAAGCCCTTGTCCAAATGGTCCATAAGCGGAGTTATTCAGTTGGTAGTGTTCTGGTGAGAGACAGGCAAAAGGAGTCAGTGTTATTTACAGTGTCTTTAAAGAAACAAGTAACACACAGCGTCATAACAATTTTAAAACGCGTGTAATCTAGAGTGCTTCCAGCACGATATTGACAGTCTAAAGTCTCCCTTTTTTCAACTATGACAGCAAACCATCTCGGTGTTGATGTAGCTGATGTCACCGTGACATTTGCAGATACTAAGTACACTGAAATTACTGCCCTTGGACCATGACTGTATTAACCTTCATGAGCAAATATGCTTCAGGCCACAATGACCAACTGCTCCTTTTAGTAACTTCCACTCAGTGCAATCTGTGAACACCCTGTCACCTTCAAGTATCCTCAGCGTACTGTACACATGACATAGTGCACGTGGCAGCTTCTGCATGTTGGAATTATTCATTTTCCCCAAATTTCTTGTGCTTCAGTTGATTTGTTGTACTTTCGTTATTACGTGTTCGCCTGGAGAAAAGCCTCATGTGAGCTTGTTGACAACTGAAATGATAAAAGTGCTTAAACACAGAGTGCCCCTAAAGGGGGGGGGTTTCTCTTCACTACAACAGACTGGTTCAGTGTCTGCATCATTGCAATGCTGTTCTAATTCGCCTGCCAGCCTCCTGCTCTGTTGTACCTCCTACTTGAGAACAAGGCCCTCTCAATCAGCAGAGTGAATTGCGCCCTTTGGGGCCTTTTCGGATCTGTGGCAGATGACAGTTGTGCCTGAACAGTGATGCGTAATAAGAAAGATTAAACTAAGTTCACTGCTCAATCATCCAGCAAGCAGTTCATGTAAAGACACTGATCCCTTTAAAGGACACAATGAAAAATACAAAACAAGGGCCTGCATTAGTGGGGCTGTGTTTCTTCACCCACTGATGAGACACGAAAAACAACTCTAAGAGTCCAGTTTAAGTAACATATAAGTGAATTTAAAGCCTCATCAGGTGCAAAAAACACACACGACATAAGGTATTTTAGTTGTAGTAGTAATAGTAGTAGTAGCAGTTATTTTTAAGTATTTTAAAAATTTTAAAGTATTTTAGGTGCAACTGTTTTAAATTTCAGTGGACTGAAGAAATACGAAATACCCAATAATACCCGAACCAGTGGGAACAAGAGCTTGCATGTGTTTGTATATATATTTTTTACAATATTTTTATATATTTTTCTTTTTATGCTGCTAAAAAGCTTAATTTGTATGATGTCACTTTTTATAGAGACAATTTAAACAAAATTCTGTGCTCAGTTCGATGGAGGAGTTGATCACTTGCTTTCTGTCACTGCTCACAAGTCAGCTGGGTGCATCATGTAAGGAGAGTACTGAAGAAACATCACACGAATACTGAATTAACATGAGCTATAGTGCACTGGCCTTTTACTTTGAGGCTGGTGACTTTGGGGGAGGCGATGGTGCCATCCCCGACGGCCCATGCTAAATGAGCTGAGGCTAATGAACAGTGGAACAAATGAGGAGTAAGAGAATAAAGCTCTGGCTTTTAGCATTAATAAACTCCATTGATACACCCAGTGCACTTGATGTGTGGCCCAGGGATGGACGAACACACGTGGAGCAAACACGGATGTTCATGGGGACACAAACATCCAAGCGGCATGCTTTGTGAGGTCATTCAGAAGTCTTTAGCGCTGATGTTCTACCGGTTTGATGTGCGATTTATTTATTCAATTTTTTTTGTTTTGTTTGCTAGTGTATGTTTGTGTGTTTAACTGACAGACCCTTTGACAGAACAAAACAGTAAAACGTATTGACATGCTTGCCAATCTGATTTGCCATGCACATATCAAATCTGTGCATGAGTGCGAGCACATGGATACGAATTTGCAGAAAGTGCCACAATGAAAAAAGCATCAAAGATCTGATTAATGTCTGTTACTATCAGGCTGTTGCTGCTGGGAAAGACGGAAAGATGTATATGGACGTGTAGCAGCTTTTGAATACGCACACAGACATGAAAGATGCCCACGGAGTGAGAGAGATGAACAGAGAGAAAGAGAGAAGGCTTGTAAAAGAGAGGGTGTCAGTGTCTTCTGATGGGAGGAATTAGGAAATTAGGCTGTGGCTTGAGGAGTGGAGAAATGTCGAGTCTTTACTGCAACAACGTATACAAATACTGCTTTGAGCTGCTACTTCCATCACTGCACACACACAGTGTAATCGGCATGCTGTTTAAGCTGATTAGCAGGTAAAATGTTCCATGCTTTGTCATATACATTGTGCGTGTGTGTGAGATTTTAAGATGTTGTTTGATGGCTAAACTTTGATTGTGACAACACTGTTGAATTTATGAAAGTCTAAAATGGGTCACATCTGTATGTAAAGCACCCACATCAGGTGAGTCACCAGACAAATCCACACAGTGAACCAACGGGAAAATGCTAATCTTTTGAGGAGTGCGGCGCAAACTGACAAAAATATCCCCTAACCACAAAGAGAGGTCTGTCGTAAAGGAGTAGCCAGCCTGCTTTCAACAATAGACGGAAGTTAAAGAAGCAGCCAGCGCAAAAGGACCCCTGAAAAAATGCATAAAATCTCCAGGAGGCGAGTGACCTTAACACCAGCCCTTGGCTCCAGGAGACTGTTATACACTCCAGAGAAAAAGAAGTTTAAGCGATGCGCACAATGAGGATGGAAGCACAAGGTTGCTGACCTGAAAAATGAAAAACAAGAAAAAGAAACAAGGTTTCATAGGTTGAAGTCACCTTTAGCTTAATTTTGATGAACATGCTGCCTGCTGTGACATCCAGTCCGCCGCAGCTCCAGACTTGCCTCCCAGAGCTTTCTAATGGCTGCTATGTCCATTGTTGTCAGCCATTAACATCAACAGCCGTAAGGCAGCTGAAATGGATCAAAGGTGACCTTAAAGGCCAATATTATTATTTTTTTCAGCAAATTGATTTAGGTGTCTTATGTGCTCAGACTGCGTCTTTCAAGTGTCAGTGATAGAACACCACAAGGAACAGCACTCTGTTTCTTTGTCTGGTTTGTGGCTTCACAGTGTGCCGGTGCTGTCCCATGATGCACTGCGCCTTGGTGTAAGTTGCCAAGCTCTACAAAATCTAGAAACTGTTACTTAAGCAGAACTTTAGAACTGTGTTGAATAGGACAATCATCACTTTAAACGTATAGAGTATATAATCATTGTGGATTCACTGAACTAAATTGAGGAACACTTTATCAAAAAGGGAAATTATTTTGCAGTAAAGAATCAAGAACAGTCATTAGTTATTAGTCATTGCAACAAAGTCAAGTCAGACTCCTTAATATAAAGTTGGTAAAGGTTGGATTGATTGGTTTACCTCAGATGAGGGTCTGGATTAGTCGAAGGGTCACCATTTTGTTATGTGACACTGATCCGTGTACCATTTTCGGAACAGTCCTTCCACAAAGCAGATTATTCTTTGAACTGTCTCAGTAGATTGGCAGATTCTGAGTTCTAGAAGGATCTTAACCACATCTACTTGAGGCTTTTGCAAATGTGTGTGTGTGAGTGCTGACATTAAAAATGTCATTTAGTGGTGCTTATGTCTTAGCAAGTGCCAAATTAGTGGATTATGACGCATGAGTCCTTTTCAAATTGTAATCATGAGACTCATCATCACTATCTTAGTCTTCATCTCTTCCTCATTAAACTGTCAGAGCAGTAAATGTCCAACGTGCTGGTACTGGCTGTTATGAGAGAATCGGATGTCTCTGAGATTTTGCATTTCACATAATTGGTGGACACCGGTGGAAAAATAACTGGTTCTCCTCCAGGAGGACTTCACTTTTAAGTCCCTTTCACACGCTGTGTGCCTTCCAGTAATCATATGGCAACTGAACGTGTCGGTGTCACGTCTGAATGAGCACCCTGTTCCTGTAAGATGTTATGGCTGCAAACTGACCAAGTTGGACCTACTTACATATGTGCATCATTTTTAACACAGCAAAAGTTTGAACTGCTGCAGTCTCATCACAGGGCAGATATACAAAGTGGTGGTTGGTGAGTCCAACAGATTCTGTCTTTGAATTAATAAATAACACTGCCGTCTAAAGTTTGCTATCCCATGGTTTTGCATAGAATATTCAGCTGGGGAGAATGAACAAGAGAAAACTATACTTAGAAGCTTTTTTTATCTGCAGCTGCAGCTTCTGCTCTCTGTCTGAACATATATCCATATTGTTTTATCTGCTCCCATTTACTGATGTTATGTTGACCTAAATTCACCAGGCTTGTTAGCTTTGGTATACATATTTAAGGCAAAATGGCATGTTTCAGTGGGGAAAAATGAAACTCTAAAACCAGGTAGAAATAGCAACCTGAGCTACCAATGACTCAACCTGTTTGTACTCTCATAGAGTACAAGGATTCAGTGAATGGACAGTGAATAAGTTTGTGAGTGTATGGATGTGTGCAAGCCCATACATAAAACACTTGAGTGGTGGACTTAGGAGAGGTTCTGGTTCAAGGTTGTTTATGTGTTTGTGCACAATGCAACTTTTTCATGGTCATAAAATTGCTTGGCAATCATCAGATTGCTTGGCTGACCCGTTCTGATGAAAACGGTGTCATTTCCATCTCCATCTGGTGGCCCTAGACCGAAACAGCGCTTGCAATTTTGCCTGTGGCGCCGCGTGCTTTGTTTACCTCTGGAAGTCTCGCGACACACGAGAGCCGAGAACTACTGCTTCACGGCAGGTCGTAAAGGGCTCTGAGCCGAGCCAGGTAGCCTGATAAGACACTGTAGACGTGAGTGCTTACCGGATGTGAGTACTCCGGATACCAACTCTCTGCCAGTGTCTTGAAAAATAAACCGTAAATTGCCTCCGGTGGGTTTACGACAGTCTGGCTAGACTGTCGCCTTATTTTCTACGGAGCTCCCCCTACAGCTTTGGGGTGTGTATTGCATGGTAAACAAACCCCGTATTACTGAAAGTTGCATAGCGCCGCTTTAAAGCTCCAGCATTGTTGTGCATATCAATTTCTCTGTCCATTAAAGACTGACATCAGGATCTTATAAGTGTAGAACAAGAGAGCAGTAGTGCTGCCTAATGATTTACATGATATCTTGTGGTAATATGTGGGAATTCCAGTTGAGGAATGGTTACTGTAAACAGCAGCAACATTTTCTTTTTTTTTATCTGACTGAATGACACAGTAGTGGCAAAGAGCTGCTGTGTCGGAAGGACAACTTGGTGCACAGTGGAGGTGGGCGTTAAGACAGCGGCATGGTTTCTGCCACAGCATGAGCAGACCAATGGGCACTGTGCAGATGGGCAATGTGCACATGGTTCAGTTCATGCTACCTTTTGGGTCAGTGATGCTGAAGCTTCCCATGGATGGGCATGTAAATTATCCTTTCTACAAGCCCTCTCCTGAAAACAACAATGCATGCCTTTCCTTTGCTCCTCATCTTCAATGTCTGGTGTTTTTTTTCTCATTTCTTTGAATGGAAATTGATCCAAACAGGTTTGTAGTCTGCACTGTCACTCTGCCTGGCTGCACACCCTCAGAGGGGGTCCCCTGCATACAGTGCAGATGAAGATATTCATGTCACACAGGGCACAGGCGGACACAGAAACCATGAACTTGTATGAGGTATTAGTGGAACTGTTGCAATCACATTGTTTACATAATGTGTATGTTTAGTGCACATGCTCTGGAAAGGTTAGGATTGAGAGTTTAAGTTGTTATTTTTGGATTGCTTAAATGACTATGAGTACGAGTACTTTTATTTAGAGCTGCAAGGTTACATCCGTTGGGGCTGTTCTTGTGAGATGAAGTTGCAAGCAGCACGCATGCACCTGTTGTGTGCCAATGAAAGTGTACGCTGGCCTCTAAAGGAGTTTACAGTTATGAGAAGACAGAATTCCCTCTATCACTGCATGCAACAACCAAGGTATTTCAATGTTATTCCACATGAAGAGCATGTTCTCTTCGTTTTGAGCTAACATGGTCTATATTTTCTTTTTAATACTTTGTGTTAACTTTTCATGGGGAATTTTTGAAAAGGAGCCTTCATATAAACTAGTTGCAAGACAGCACCTTGTGTTTGCCTGTGCTCCAAGGGAATAATAATAATTTGTGTTTCCCTGGCAAACAGATTATTATGAACATCAGTGAAAATGTGTAAAGAGAGAGACTATGCTCCTCATTTATTATAGTCCTTGAAGGATTTTTTTTCCTAAGGTGTGAAAAACCCAAACTTTTAAGTTAAAAAATTCTGGTTTCAGTTGAAAAATCCCAATTCATTTTTTTCCCTTAGTGCCATGTTAACATACTTAGTGCTAACATATCAGTGCCACAGAACACTGTCATGGGTCACCACAGGTCAGAGCTGTTCTGGGCTCTGAAAGAGAGACCTATGCAGGTGATTTTATTCCCGTCTTCCCTTTTTTTTGTTTCTTCAACACAGCATATTATGTATGTTTTAAAAAAAAAAAAGAATAAAGATATTAACTTGTGAAATTCTATAAATTAAAAGGGATTTATTTTGACCCTTTAATCAGTGCGATATTCTAGTCACACCTTTGTCAGGAACCATTTTTGAGGACATTTTAGTTTTGTTGCGCTTAAATAAACTGCTTTCACGTTAAAATCCATGTGAGGGTAACTGTCAAGCAAAGTCAAAGTGACTGATAAACACCCACATTTTCAAATTAGATATTAATCACTGGACATAAAGTATTTATCACTGATATTCATTTTAGAAAGATTCTCTGATCAGCAGTTATAAGATCAAAGGAAGGAAGATGTATTTTTCCTCACCATGCAAAAAAGTGGTTATCAATAAATTAAGAAGATGTTGCTCACAGTGTGCCAGGTGTAGAATACTTCCACTAACAATGCTGCAACAAAAGGAATGATGACTAAAACTCGTTAGATTAGTAACTTCAGTGACGTTGAAGTGTCTAAGAGATGTTAAACTAATTTTAGATTGAATGGTATTCATCTTTATTTCAATCTCTCACACACACACACACACACACACACACACACACACACACACACACACACACCTACATCATCTGCCTGCGGTCTGAACTGGCGTGCTATTGTGAGTGCTCATGACCATGAAACACAGTTTCTGTATGGTGTGTCTTTTGTGTGTAAGTGCCTCGGGCAAAGTGATGAAGGAGAGAGCACTGCACGGTGTCTGTCACCACCGAGATCAAATGTGAAGATCCTCGCATGTCTCCGAGTCGAGTGAGACAAAAAAAAGCTATGAACAAGCAGACCTAAGTGCAGAGAAGACGCGAGACAGCAGAGGGCAAAGAGCCTGTCAACAGATCATGTGTGAAAGTCTCCCTGAATCATCACTACTGCAGCAGTCATCGCAGCAAACGAACACAACTCCCATTTCCACTCTATTATCTGTGCCATCAGCTGAGCCTGCCGTAAACGTGCCTTTTGTCAGAATAATCGACGTGACATGAGCAGGGGAGCACGGATTCCTACAAAGATCGTTAATTTGCAGGAATAAGGTTTTCCTTTCATGGCCCCAGGGAAGTGTTGAGAGTGCAGGATAACCTTTTAGCGTTGACGAGCGCTAAAAGCAGCTTTTGTCTGACAGCTGGGGAAATAAGGGGGGGGGGGGGCCTTGAGGGGGGAAAAAGGTGAAATGTGTGTTATGAATAGTGATTTGTTATTGGATCACACTACTTGTGCAGTTTTCTTTGATAAATAGGTCATTGCTTTTTGCTCCAAGCTTTCTTTCTGCAGTGAGTCGTGTTTTCAGGCCCCGATGTCTCCTGTAAGTCTCACAGGATGTGACTTCAAAGATTTGTAACTTTTTGACATTTCCAGCATTTATCTCACTGTGAAACAGAAGTAAGGGGCATCTTTAAATTCAGTAAAGTCACAGATATCTGTATGAAATGGAATATGTTGGCAGGATTTAGCTACCAGAGGGATTCAGCTTACTCACCTGTGTTAGAATGAGAGGAAGAAAATAAGGATCAAATGGAAATGGACCTAAATTCTAAATTCTTTGAAAAAGTTCAATTTTAAGTGCATCCTTATGCATGAATTAGGGAGGAGTCACAAAGTTTCCAGACTGACTGAGCAACATTAGTTTCACCGCAGTCTGACCGTCGTATTAATGCTTATTTTAGATTACCTCAAGGTAATGCTCAGACGAATAAGGCTGGATTGCAACAGTCAGAATTAAGCAGTGTTGCATTTGAGTGCTAATGAATTCAACATCTCATAACTGGGAGGAAGATGTGGTTGTGATATGGAAAGCAGTCTTTCTAAAACTAGAATCTTGAGAATCAGTTCATTAAAAATGATTTCAAAGGATTTCTTCAGTGCTCTATCTGCATAGTCCCATTGTTTATTCCTTATGATCCACAGCTTCATGAGCCGGACGTACTGTTGTTTTAGCAAGCATGCCAACCTCATCTTATAACGCTTGATATTGTAAAAGTTAACCCCTTGAAGTCCCTTTCCAGTGAAACCCAAGGTTTTAAGCTTGTTCACAATTCCATACCATGTTTTCTTTCTTCTTATATGATATATCATGAGCATTAAAAAAAAAAAGCTGATTCACTTTGCATTGTTTCGCTGGTTCCAGCATGTAATTTCTAACCACTATGAAATGGCGTGTCAAGGGGTCGTGCCTAATTTGCGCACCTCTGTGAGATCAGTTTGCTTTGTGTGAGGAAACTTTCCGAACATCAACTGTTGCCTCGCAGTCTGGAGAGCTGCTGTTTATCACTCACGGTTTTGGTAACTGAGCACTTTTTTTTGTCCCATGGCTTCACTGGTGAGGTCGTATGCTCCTTTCATAACCCAGTCTAAAAAAACAACAGGGCCATGTGAGAAATTAGGACACTGATTAAGCTATTGATTATCTTGTACAAATTCCTGGCAATGTTAGCCGTTAGATTCGAGAAAAGAATGAACTTCGTGCGTGTGTGTGTGTGTGTGTGTGTGTGTAAGGGAGAAATCCTCCCTGGACTGACTTTTTTCCCCCAGTTATCTGAAACCAGAAACTCATTAATGATACAGCTTCTAGTGTCTCCCTCTAAATGTTAAATAGTCTAATTTTAAAATGAGTGTTGGCCACAGAGAGAATGGCAGCAGTTCTTTTAACACCTCTCCAAATCAGTTCAAAGGTATTCAACTTTTCTTAGTCCGATGAGCAATACTTTTTCCAAAGACCCATCTGCCATGTTGTCTACAATGGAAAAACCTATTCTGTTAAACAGTTTTTTTACCAAGGCAATCCATGTCGTGCTCTACTTTGTCTTGTGTCTCAATTATGGAACACACTTGATTACATTAACCTACACATACAGCGTCAGATGAAGTTCACAATCCTGTTAGCCTGAAAATATTACAAAGATATTTTTGCCACTGATGCAGAGTTTGGTCAGAATCCGTCCCAGGAAGACCCGGGACGGATTCACGTCTTATTCACACACTGTGTCGACCCTCAAATGTCAGACTGTGGGTTTGCTTAAAACCACTTACCGACCAAAAATGCACATCAGTAGACAGCTTTCAGGTGCCGTGTTGCCGGCCAGTCTAAAGGCTAAGTTTTAACACTTTATCAACCCAGAAACAAACACTTATTGTGTGTAAAATGTTATAGGGATGTCGTTCACTTTTAATTCACTGAACCGACTTCATACACTGCACGAAACCATTCCTCTTTTGTTTTGCCTTAGACAAGAGGTAAGTCCTGTCGGCAGCATCTTTTACTTCTCGTTTTTAACCGTCTGTTACACAGAAGCACTAAAGCTATTTGGCAAGGTTTAGTAAATGAAATACCTGATTAGGTTTAGGAGATAAATTATCCTGGTGTTAACTGTATGACTTACATAATCATATTGCGTTACCAGACAAAACCTTGCTCTTTTGGCTGACAAACGTATATACCGTATGATATGGCTCCTGGCCGATCCCCCAGAGGAATCCCAGCTTTGTCTGTCCTGTCTGCCTCCTAGTTGACCTCAAAAAGGGTCTCTGCTTTGCACGTCTGACCAACCTTCTGCGGACCCACAGAGGGGCTCCTGCTTCCCTACACTCTTGCTCTGCCCTGGAGAGGGCACCAACACCAATGCTGGTTATGCCTTGCTGGTCGGTTTGTCCTCCATGCTGCCCCCCACAGAGGTTTTGGCCGGTCTGGTGGACTGCACAGTCTCATTAGTCTTGGCCTCGGGGTCAACCTCCAGAATTGTGTTCAGACAGACTAACAAGACGTGCAGTCCTGAAGTCTGTGCAGCGTCTGGGCTTTCCTCGAGAGCCATATTTGTTCTATCTGCTGTGCTTCTTTTCTGATCCCTTTTATTCTGTTATCCATTGCAAAAGCCTCCTCATGTTACCTGTACCTCAATTACCTACGTTTTGTGCTCAACTACATTCCCTCCTTTCAGATTCTAGTTTGGAACCTCATTTGGGCTGTTTTGGGGTTCCCTGCCATCTTTTGTTGGTTTTGGTAGTAAATAAATGCTGTTTGTTTTTTATCTGCCCTCCTCCTGCTCGCCTTTTTGTCTGCCTTTGGGTCCTTCAAAAAACTCAACACCTAACAGTAAAGGGGTTATGACATCTTTAACAGATGACCGAAGAAATGCAAATACAGTTTTTCTTTTCTTTTTTCTCCAGCACACTTAGCATCAGCATGAGGTATTTACGTCATCACGGTTTAATAACTTCAGAGGCAAGAAGATCTGTGGCAACAGTTCAAACGCTTTTTTGAATTCACAGCTTGATCGATTTCTTGTGTGCTATTCCCTTTGTACTGCACTGAAGGCTCTCTTGACAATAGCAACTCGTACGGCCGCTGTTTTGTTCTTGTTTAATGTTAGTTGCAGCTATTAAATCTATTGCTTTTTCATGTGTATGTGATCAATAAAATACTCAAGATTAAAGTGTCAATAGCACTGTGAGATAGGAGCTGCAGGAGGGCTTCTGGTACAAAAAATCACCCCACCCTTCTCCCTACCTCATATTCACACGCAGACGCTCGCTAACACATCCAGTGCGAATCTATACACATGCATACTCACACACATTTGGTGTTTAGCACCATCCACAGTCTGCATAGCATGTAGCATGCCCAAATTAGTATTTGATGAAGTTTCTTAAACCTGCTTACATCAACATTATGATTAAACGGTGTGTGTGTGTGTCTGTGTATTAAAGGTTTTTATAACTATTTTTCAAAAGTGAGGTAAACCCACTAAAAAAGGCCACCGACTTCTTTCCGAATGCTTGTAGCTGAATTTGCTTCAGCAACAACAAACAGTAGAACAAGCTAGGACCATATTATAGCATCATACTTCTGATTTTTGCTCAGAATGCACATTTAAAAGAAAATTTCAATGGAATTTTTCAGCCCAGTGTTTTGTTATGACATTCGGCAAAGGGCTCCGTGCCAGGATTTGAACCCAGGGCATCTGTGTCGAGGAGCTGCAGTCTTTTGTAAGTGGAGCGCAAGTTTAACTGCGAGCATGGCATTTGTTAATTTTACTGATGTGACAGTTAAGGCTTCTGTTTCATCCTCTCAAAGGTGTGTGCAGCATTTCCTACTGTTGTCTGAATACTGACGTTGGTAACACATTGTAAAGTAAAATATTTTTCTTGTTCTCTCATAAATTTTTAACTTTGATATCAAATTTAATTTTTTTTTAATTTGTACATTTTTCCTAAACAATTGACTTTCATTATGGAGTACACAAGTTTTTCCCTGAAAAAGTTTTTCCTCTCCAACATCTTTATTCTACCCCCACCCAATCACCATATTATGCCATCACACATGCTTTAGATGCTTACTGGGCCTTTTCAAGGTCTGCACATGCATTTCAATGCCAAGGAGCTGGATTCAGGGTTCCCTGAATCTGAGTCTTGTTGCATAAACGGGTACTATGCAATATAACATGTGTGCTAGATGTAATTTATTTGCCAATCGTTGTAGTAAAGACTGATGAATTAACTTAATAGTTTGTAAAATATTATTGGAAAAAAAAGTATTATTTTTTGAGAAGGTTCTTACAATTATCAGTTATCATCTGCCGAACCTTCCTCACATCACAGAACACGATTGAGCTGTAAATGAGGCTGATGTAGTGACCTTTTTTCAGGGCAGAGTCAACCGAATTTTCAAGAGGTGCGATCTTTATGACCCTGTAACCATTGATATGGCAGTTATGGTTCATGCCCCATTCACAGGGACCTCGTATAGCTGCCTGAAATACCTGCCTGGAGGGGTTTCCAACATGGCTACCAAGTATTGAGACCGATCGGTGTCAAATTCACGCAACCTGAATCCTCCAGCAAGGATTGAGCACAGACGGCAAGAACGTAACACTCTGACCTATGAAGTGTGTGACCTTGAAGACGACCAACTCCAAAGAAGAGACGATCTTGTAGATGAAGCGCACATGTGTAGTGTGTATTGATGAAAGGTAAAGAGAGGTTTGGTCAAATGGGAAATATAAGAGTGACAGAATTCATGTATTTCCAAAGGAAAGGTACCCTCCAATTTTCAGTATTTATTTATTATAGGATAGTGTACATGTGTTGGTGAATTTTGTACAGTTGTGTGGAAGATCTTAGAGTAAAACAGTAAGGAAGGATACAGTCTGTTTGCTGCTATGTGGCGTTTGTAAGGACATGTGATCTGAGGTCCATTTCACGTAGCAGGTTTAGTGAAAACTCTGAGTAGGTTAACCCTGAAATGAGGGAAACCCTGAGTTTTCCGTTTCACAAAGGGAGGTAACTCAACCCCGAGAAAGAGGGGTAACTCTAGCCTGTTTCACAAAGAGAGGTAACTTAACCTCTCGGTCAGTTACCGGATGAACAGACTCTATGAACCTAACCTGGTCGGGACCAGGTTTTATTCAAGAAACCTTGAGTTTCTTTCTGTCTCCGCCCTCTTTCAGCCACACACGCCATTTGATTTCCTCATTCATTCAGTCAGCAGAGCGAGTTCTTCTACTTCTAGAAGTCCATTAGGCACAGAAGGAGGCGACTTTTTTCACGGACATTTCCTTTTGACAACGATCCCGTGGATGAAGGTGCAGCATTATTGCGCAGAGAAATAAATATTCGTCGGAGATGGTTATCAGACCGCGCATAGATTTTTGCATTTACAGACAATTATCTTTTTGAGCGGCACCATCAGAATGTGTTGGGACAAAAGAAAAAAAAGACATAAAAGACAAATAAATATTTGTATGAATAGGCTTAAAAAAGACATATATAGGCCTATTATATTTTATAAAGGCACTCGTGTCTTGGGGGTGGATTCCCTCAGCCACTGGCCTCCCGTTAGAGGTGGCGGTGCTGGGCACCACCCGTTTTACGGGCATCTGCCTTCTTTCTGTTGGCTCAGTAGAAGTCTGTGTTAGTTTAAATAGGCTTAATTATTTAACAGAAAATGATATAGATGATGACTCTAAATTGTCCTTAGGAGTGAGTGTGAGTGTGCATGGTTGTTTGTCTCATTTGTCTCTATGTGGCCCTGCGATGGACTGGCGGCCTGTCCAGGGTGTACCCCGCCTCTCGCCCATTGACCGCTGGGATAGGCTCCAGCCCCCCCGCGACCCGACTGACGGATTCAGCGGTATAGATAATGGATGGATGGATGATATAGATGAGAAGACATAGTTTATGTGTGTGAAAACAGCATTATGTTGGGAATAAAATAACTGCACAGTCAAATAGCCACTTACTATTTACTTTACAGTGTAAAACATGATCAAAATGAGCCTCCATGCTGAGGTCTCACCTGTTTGTACAATGTTTTTAAATATTTCATCTTAAACTGGTGCCAAGTGTGCTTCTCCCCCGCGGGATTGAATGGGCTACCATTCAAGCAGTTTCCCTGTAATATTATTGTGATTGCAAAGGACGACATTTAAACTTACACTTTTGCTGCTGCAACGGTGTTGCACTTATTTCTAAAAACGTATTGAAACTCGCCGTATGAGTGCATTATATTTCCAATTCGAGGTTGGTGAAAAACGTAGCCCCTCCTCTTCCCCGTTGCCATGGTGACTCGTCGAATCGGGGCTCCATTGATGCTGGCTTTTTAAAGTTGTGGCGCACACGCTAAACTCAAGGTGAACCTACTCAGAGTTGATTAACCTCACTCAAATCAGTGTTTCTGGAACCGAAAACTCAGAGTTTTCTATCTCAGAGTAGATCAACTCAGAGATCAGGAATAGACTCAGAGTTGGTTGAACCTCCTTTGTGAAACGGACCCCAGGCGATTTGACTTGTTTTACACGCTTCAGTCTGTTTTCATTTTTTCCTATTAAATACATATCATCTGTAAAGCTTTTAAAAAACCTTCAGAGCATTGTCTGTATTATTTTTAACATTGATTTACCTTAAGTATTGTTCAAGTTTGAGTAAAAACACTGGGTACGAAGAAATCGTAGAAAAATATGAAGTGTAAATAAAGTTAATATAGTTACATTCAAATAGCATTTCCCTCTCGCATTTGTAGAGTTTAATTTAGGAGCCCTTTGTGCAAAGGTTTTCCTTCAGTGGCTGTCTGCTCATACAGTGTTTCTCAGACATTTGAAATGATTATGTCTCAGAAACAGTGTGCAGCAACGAATCCGACCCTGCAACTTACACAGGATAAATTAGTTAGTAATGAGGGGTTCCTGGAGTTAATTAGCACTGTATGAAGCCGCCGAATCTTTCAATCTTAATTGTAAATGCAGAATTGGATTAAGTTCATCCATTGCTTGTGGGACCCTGCTTAATGCTCTGTATTTATAGACTATTATTGATATGCCAGCTGCGTGATAAGCTCTGTTTAAGTTGCGTTTTATATTTTTATGGGGAATGTAATTGGCTTACATAGACTTTGCACACACAAACAAAAACATATTTTACCTGTGTCTCGCCTCGTGTTTGTGTGTCCACATGCGCACCCTCTCTCTGCACTCACCACTTCTGCTGCGCATCATCCTGGCTGAGACGCCGTTGGCTCTCCCTCCGGTTGGCGAACCGGCTGTGGCATTTTCCACTGAGCTCACCTCACTTCCCTGCTGCTTCAGCAGGTCTGTCAGTGTCCTGGAGACACACACAAGTGGAGAGTAAATCACTGTAATTACTTCTTGTAATTTGATGAGATGATAAACCAAAGTAAAATGGATTTCAACACATTCTTGTTCCCAACAAAGTTTTGAACATCATGGCAGAATGCACTGGGATTCAACACCTTTCTTTTACTGAAAATAGCACAAGAACGACATATCTAATGTTTAAACTGGGAAATGTATTATTTAAAAAAAAAGAACACATGCACATTTGAAATTGTGCCAGCCACAAATTTAAAAAAGGATTTCGAACCGGTTAATGCTTATGAATGTGTTGCATTACCTCTCTTTTTATACAACCCTTTAAATGTTTTTTACGTTTGTTTTTTGACTTCCAACTGATTTAGCAGATTTCGATCCGTAAGATCACAGCACAGTTTTCTATTTCAATCAGTAGCTGATCTGACCAATGTTAAGCTGGACCGTGCAGCAATTTCCAGTAAAGATACATGTATGCTTATGATGCAGAGCCATGGGGTTTTAAACCAAAGCCCTTTACTATTCAGTGTTGGTTTTCATAGGAATAGGTGATTTAAACTACCCATTTTTTATTTATTTTTTTGCATGTTTAAATTACGAAATGCTATTCCTGCATAGTTTTAAAAAAAAAAATGTATTCGCAGTCTTTTCACGGAGGGGTGAACTTCTCCCCTTTTTCAGTTCTGAAACACTTCTGAAGCGCGGTATTTTTACACCCAGTGTTTTTTTGGTACCTCGTTTAAAATCAGCACAAAAACTTCAAGCAACAACATCTTATCAGCTTCAACACACAACACGCTGCAGTTTCAATGAAACATAAGCTTTAAGTGATTTGCACATCATATCACATCATGCTGATTGGTCTGAAGAGCTCATTGTTGCCACATATGCACTGTCAGTTTCCTCTTTTTTAATGCTGCAGCATCATGAGTTGTGAATTTGTTTTTCACTGCGTGAGAAAATGGATGTGTGAGTGAGAGGGTGAGAAAAGTGTGAATTGTCAGATTCTTGTGCTTCAAGAGCAAATAAGAGATATATTGTATCTCATGTATTGTACTGGCTACCTACAAGATATTGGCATGGGTAGGTGAGAGTCCATGAAGCATAACTGCTTTCTCAGAGGTCGTTCACATCCCGATGCCAACATGCGTCCTTCACAAGTGGACAGCGTCAAATACGAGTGTGACTGCCCTCAGGATGCACTGAACGCAGTGAGATCAGACTTCCCGGGCCACATTCAGAAGTGATCAGGGACGCTTTTGGCCCCATACGAAAGTGTGAATGTAAATGTATCCTGGGATGCAATGCAGGAACAGCTTTTCCTGTGTGTGTGTGTGTGTCACATGATGTGTCATTTACAAAAACACCTCCTTTTCGGTTCTTTTATGTTGATTTCTGCAGCGACAGAGAACAAAGCAGCTGTGAGGGCAGCGGGAGTGCTCTACATTTGTCCCATCGCCACAGGGAGTTGCCTTTTAGAGTTGGTCGAAAAAAATGTTTAAAACATCAAAAATTCAACTACAGTGATCACCTGACTTGGAAAAAGCGATACCTATGATGGCATATAAAAAAATGCCAATGATGGGCCGCATTTCACAGTCTCTTTGAGTCTCGTCTTCTTGGAGCTAACTGAGGAAGAAAATCTGCTTTCTTCCGCCAAATAGGAACAGCAGCGGACAGTAACAAGGACATCTTTTTTCCAGTGATTAAGATCAGATTTATTGTCATGCACATACATACAAGAAATTTGTTCTCTGCTTTTAACCCATCCAGGTTGGCACCTGTTGGGGCAAGCACTCATAGAGATGGTCTCAGTCTCCCCACTGTACACTGGAGCAGTGGGCAGCCATTCACAGCACCTGGGGAGCATGGGGGTACAGTGCCTTCAACTGACACCCCTCAAGCTGTCAATTTCACCAAGTTTTAAGTGGCAAGATTGGGAGTTGATCCACCAAACTTCCAGTTACTGGACAACCCACTCTAACCACCGAGCTATTCGTATAATGTGAAATGTATGCATTTATGGGTATTATTGCTATGGTATCAGCAGTAAAATCAAAATTATCGTAAGCTTGTCTTATTGTTGGTTGTTATTTAGCTATTTTTTTGTCAATGTTATGATTTTTTTTATTTTGTTAAAATTAAAGGAGTCAGTAGTGAATTTACAGGCAATAGAAGAATGAAGAACATTCTTTCCCCCTCTTGTTGTCATCTGGTAGGTTGAAAAGAATATAGAAACTTATGAGTTGATAAATTAGTCTAAAATGTAATTCCTTCTACATAGTTTATTGTTAGCTTTGATATTAGCTGTAATGTTATATATTTTTTCAGTTGTAAGTCGCTTTGGATAAAAGCGTCTGCTAAATGCATAAACATAAACATAAATATAAACGAAATTGAGTAGAAATGGAAACATACGTCTCATCTGGTGAAACCCTGCCCCCTTGTGGTGTACCAGTCAAGCTGCAAAAAATCCGCCTTTAACTGGCCTTACCCCAAATGCCTGGAGCTTCTCCTCAATACTGGTGTTTCAATGTAAGATAGCAAAAGCTAGTGTGAGTGGGGAAATTTATTGTTGCACATAATACGGCGTTCACGGTCCATGAACATATTCCAAGCAGTAAAGTCGATGTTAAACGTGATCAGACATTTTTTCTCAGACTTTTTCTACAGATACTGGTTAGGAAAGAGAAAGGCTGTGTTTAGAAGCTTCAGTTTGTCAGCAGAGGTGTGCTGATATTAAACTCTGCAACACCACAAATCGACTATTTTATGCTCCCTCTGCTTTTCTCATAGTGCGTCTGTTACGTAAGTAAGCTTAGTGAAAAGTTTGTTTAAAAAAAAAATGCACCTCGGCGCATAACCAACGTCATTTCTAAACATTATGATTGGTTAAGGGAACTCCGTTACTCCAATGAATTTAAGTTGCTGGGTAAGGTCCCGCCCTCCATGGAAACGGATTCCTCTTGGGTTTTCCCAGACTGTTTGACAGAGTCAACAGTCGGCTTTCGCCCAGGCTAGCTATTTAGGGCCCTAAAAGAAAATTTTAACTAAGGATGCTGTTTATGTGGAAGTGACCTTGACGGAACCAGATTAGACAGGGTATATGTTCTATTAAAAACACATTTTAAATAGTGTTTTTTTACTGAGTGTAGTGATTAGATATGACTGCACAGACCAGTCCCACGCTGGTGGTTGACTTCTCTTAACTTTAGCGTATTTGTTCATATTTCCTACACTGGCACAATGAGGAATTTTTATTCAATTTACCTTCTACTTTTGTACTTTTTTGACTGGATTTTATGACTTGCAATGGTTTTATTTAGTCATTTTTTTCCTGAAGAGCAGCTCATCTCCATGTTGTGTGTTCTTCAGTGTCTGGTAGGATAAATGTCCAGCCAGCTGCACTTGACTGGCAGCCTTTTGCTGCATGACATATGGCCACAGTGCCTGAAATACTTTCAAACGCAACAAGTGTGCTTTTGCACTCACTTACACATAGAAGTGCACACATGCATGCATTTTTATGTTCTTTTATGTGCCAGGACTTTACATTTTTTTTATTAACAGGCATAAGATACGAGACACCTGACCACCTCAGCTAAAGACTCCACTCTCATTGCACAAACACATGCTCTCACACCCACTCTCACATTCTGGCATACGCATCACTTTAAATAAACTCGTATCCGCTGCCTGTGCATTTGCTGAAATTACACAATTGATGGTAGTCACTCCCTTGATCAATAATTCAAACACTGGTGCTTCTGTTTTGCTAGTGAAGCTCATATGTGTTTCCCTCAGTACCGCACTCAAAGACACACACACACACACACACACACACACACACACACACACACAGAGGTACATAAAACACACACAGGAGCATGACTGACCTGACAACCACAGCCAGGGGCCACATGTTCACACTCCGTCACTTCTATGATAAACTATATGATGATACAGAGAGTCGTAGATGCCAAAAAGTGGCTTCTGTAGGGACTGCTGCTGTTTGGTTGTGTGATTTATGCCTATTTGTCATTACCCATAATTATCTCTTGTTGATAAAAGCTGAATGTGTTCAGTTTGCTTTTACGATCTTTGTGTTCGACTCCCGAGATCTCAAAACAAGGGAATTTGTGTAAGTGCAACCACGGACAGTGATTGTCTGAGCCTGCTTTAGATGTTGAATATATGCCTAATGTAAACAAGAGAAGTGTCTAATGTAAGAATAAGTGTTCAAAGGTAAGAGTTTAAAAGATCAGCTTAAAGAAAAAAAAACAAGCACACGTTAATGAAGTTTTCTATTGTTAGATTTCCGTTCCATCCATCCATCCACACATCCATCCATCATCTTCCACTTCTACGGGGGTCGTGTCGCGGGGGCAGCAGATTAAGCAGAGAAACCCAGACGTCCCTGTCCCCGGCCACTTCCACTCTTCTGGGGGGATCAGACCGCCAAGGTCTCCGCCTTCGGCTGCCACCCAGCTCACATTGCACCCGAACCCATTGGCCCCTACGACGGGTGGTGAGCCTGTCGGAAGGGGGACCCACGTCATATCTTCGGGCTGTGCCCGACCGAGCCCCATGGGCACAGACCCGGCCACCAGGCGCTCGCTGGCGGGCCCCACCCCTGGGACTGGCTCCAGGGGGAGGCCCCGGTGACCCGCGTCCGGTCGAAGGAACGCGCTGTCCAATAATGTTGTGCATCATAGGGGGTTTTGTGAGCTGTTCTTTGTCTGGTCCCTCATCTAGGATCTGTTTGCCTTGGGTGACCCTACCAGGGGCTTAAAGCCCCGGGCAACATAGCTCCCAGACTCATTGGGGCACGCAAACCCCCCCACCACGGTAAGGTGACAGCTCATGGGGAGGGATCCGATTTCCGTTCTGAACTCTTAAAAACTTCATGAATTCATTCTGTTTATGGAAACAGATTGTATGACAAAAAATGGTATTCATTTATTCTAATCAGTTCAGGTCTTAATCTTTCTGTGAATTCTGTCATATGCAGCGTGCACTCCTGCGTATCTTTGGGAAAAATTAAGACGTGTGTTTCTCTACTTATTTAACGTTTGTGTCACACTTCAAAAAAGACTTGAATGCCTGAAGCCTCTTTCTCTCCATTCTCTTCAGTTTTGTTATTTTCTCACATAAACCCGGTTCTGAATCTGTCTCTTTTTTTAAATTGCTCCTTCGTTTTTATACCATAATTTGTCTCTTCTCCCATTGCTTTCTACTCTGCATTCCCTCTTTGACTCATTGCCTTTAATCGCTTCGGGTCTCCACGCACTCCTTTCTTGGCTCAAACAACTTGCTGATTTGGACTTTTAATCTGCCACAAAAAATTTGCACCTCCCCTCAGACTGTAGCAGTTATGGAGCATTGGGTGAGCTTCACAAGCATTTGTTGATGCCTTTGTAAGTGTGAAGATGGATCTACAACTGGTTGAACGGTTAATAGTTGAAGAAAGGGATACATAGATGTAAACTTTCACCAAATGAAGACATTTTTAAATCCAGGTTAAAAACATTTCTTTTCTCATGAGTCTATGCATGAAATCTGCATGGTGTAGTGCTCTCAACACTGACGGCATAATTCACTTTCTTATATGTGTTCTGTTATCTGTTATGTTGTTGGTTCATCGTCTTTAATGTTGTGCGGTTCATTGTCTTGAATGTTATGATGCATTTAATAGTTGCGGTCTCTTTAAGAGATCCGGTGACGTTTCATGATAACAGCTGTTCTGTTGATGCGCGAGCTGTCAGTTGGAACTGTCAGTTGGAACTACCAGTTGGAACTGTCAGTTTTTGGTCAGTTTATAAACGCGACTCACAGAGTCTTAATGTGAGAAGTTTTCGGCTCATCTTTTTGCCTAAAGGCAACTTCCACACTGGTGACCCCGACGTTTGTTTACTGGACGTATCCAGATCGCCATGACCGCAAACGCTGTGTCTCTCAAGCTCCCCAAATTCTGGGAATCGTCTTCTTCTGCCTGGTTCGCTCAGACTGAGGCACAGTTTGCCTTGCGTCAGATAACGGCCGACGAAACGAAATACTACTATGTGGTATCTGCCCTCGGAAGTTCTACGGCATCGAGAGTAGTGAGCCTTCTTAAACGTCCTCCTCTGACGAGAAAGTATGAAACTCTGAAAGAATACTTACTGAAAACATTCGAACTATCTGACACAGAGAGGGCTAGCAGGCTTTTCTCTCTTCAAGGGCTCGGTGACAGCAAGCCCTCAGAGCTAATGGACCGAATGCTCGATCTGCTCGGTGACAACAAGCCAGATTTCCTTTTCCTCCACCTTTTCCTGCGCCAACTGCCTGCTCATGTGAGAGCTGCTTTGGCCAACACTGCCAGCACTGATTGTAGAGAACTGGCTGCTGAGGCTGACAAGTGTTTCCTGGCTAGTCAACAGCCCTGCGCAGCTGCCCTTCTTCCTGCTGGTGCTGTTGCTGTATCAGAAATATCTGATGATCACATGCTCATCGCAGCAGCAGCCCCGCGTCGGCAGCAGTCTTTAGGTGTGTGCTACTACCATGCCAGGTTTGGCCCCAAGGCCAACTGATGCCGCTCTCCATGCAGCTTCAGTGGAGCGGGAAACGCCAAGGCCGGCGCTCACTAGTGGCCGTGAGCGTCGGCCATGCAGGCGGGCTGCTCTTCATCCACGACTCCATCTCCGGCCGGAGATTCCTCTGCGACACAGGGGCACAGCGGAGTCTACTTCCTGCTTCACAGGTGGACGTGGTGGCTGACACCCACGGCCCCCCCATGGAAGCCGCCAATGGAAGCCCTATCCGTACATACGGCACAAGGCATGTTGAACTGTGTTTTGACGGCCAATGCTTCGGCTGGGACTTTGTGACTGCCAAAGTCGCTGTTCCCCTCTTAGGATCAGATTTTTTGTGTGCATTTGGACTGTTAGTGGACGTTAAAAATCAGCGCTTGATCGACGCCGTCACTTTCTGTTCTTATGCCTGTGCGCTCAGCGACTCTGGCGCAGAACACCTCTCCAGCCTGCTCTCTGTCACGGACAGTTTCCAACGGCTGCTCGCCGAGTTTCCAGCACTCACCCAGCCCACTTTCTCCTCTTCTACAGCCAAGCACGGTGTAGAGCACCACATCGACACCACTGCCTGCTCATGTGAGAGCTGCTTTGGCCAACACTGCCAGCACTGATTGTAGAGAACTGGCTGCTGAGGCTGACAAGTGTTTCCTGGCTAGTCAACAGCCCTGCGCAGCTGCCCTTCTTCCTGCTGGTGCTGTTGCTGTATCAGAAATATCTGATGATCACATGCTCATCGCAGCAGCAGCCCCGCGTCGGCAGCAGTCTTTAGGTGTGTGCTACTACCATGCCAGGTTTGGCCCCAAGGCCAACTGATGCCGCTCTCCATGCAGCTTCAGTGGAGCGGGAAACGCCAAGGCCGGCGCTCACTAGTGGCCGTGAGCGTCGGCCATGCAGGCGGGCTGCTCTTCATCCACGACTCCATCTCCGGCCGGAGATTCCTCTGCGACACAGGGGCACAGCGGAGTCTACTTCCTGCTTCACAGGTGGACGTGGTGGCTGACACCCACGGCCCCCCCATGGAAGCCGCCAATGGAAGCCCTATCCGTACATACGGCACAAGGCATGTTGAACTGTGTTTTGACGGCCAATGCTTCGGCTGGGACTTTGTGACTGCCAAAGTCGCTGTTCCCCTCTTAGGATCAGATTTTTTGTGTGCATTTGGACTGTTAGTGGACGTTAAAAATCAGCGCTTGATCGACGCCGTCACTTTCTGTTCTTATGCCTGTGCGCTCAGCGACTCTGGCGCAGAACACCTCTCCAGCCTGCTCTCTGTCACGGACAGTTTCCAACGGCTGCTCGCCGAGTTTCCAGCACTCACCCAGCCCACTTTCTCCTCTTCTACAGCCAAGCACGGTGTAGAGCACCACATCGACACCACTGGCCCACCTGTGTACGCCCGCGCTCGACGCCTCGAACCGAACAAGCTTGCCGTAGCCAAGACAGAGTTCGAGTCCATGGAGCGCCTGGGGATTGTTCGACGCTCCAACAGTCCCTGGGCCTCTCCCCTACACCTCGTCCCCAAACCAGGGGGGGGCTGGCGTCCTTGCGGGGACTACCGACGGCTCAACGACGCGACAACGCCTGACCGCTACCCAGTGCCGCACATCCAGGATTTTTCAGCGCACCTGGCTGGCAAGGTCATGTTTTCGAAGGTGGACCTGATCAGAGGATACCATCAAGTGCCCGTACACCCTCGCGACATTCCAAAAACAGCTGTAATCACATCGTTTGGTTTGTTTGATTTCCTGCGCACACCATTTGGGCTCAAAAATGCTGCTCAAACATTCCAGCGGCTCATGGACTCTGTGTTACGGGATCTGCCTTTTCTGTTTGTGTACCTTGACGACATCCTCGTGGCCAGTTCATCACCTCCAGAGCACCTTTCGCACCTTCGCACTCTGTTCGAGCGACTTACCGAGCACGGGCTCATCATCAATCCAGCCAAGTGCGAGTTCGGTCGGTCCACCATAGACTTTCTGGGGCACAGAGTCACGAAGGACGGGGTTGTTCCCCTTCCGTCAAAAGTGGAGGCCATCACCACTTTTCCACGCCCAGTCACTGTCAGAGCCTTACAGGAGTTCCTTGGCATGGTTAACTTTTACCACCGTTTTCTCCCCAGGGCTGCCCAAACCATGCGGCCCCTGTACGAGGCTCTGAAAGGTGCCAAGCCTAAACACACTGTGGACTGGAACCCGGAAAGAGACAAGGCTTTTGTGGACGCTAAGACAGCCCTGGCTAAGGCTGCCATGTTGGCCCATCCCGCCTCCTCTGCCCCAATCGCACTTACCACGGACGCCTCGGACTACGCGGTCGGTGCGGTTTACGAGCAGTGGGTGGGTAAAGCTTGGCAGCCTCTCGCTTTTTTCAGCAGGCAGTTACGTCCCAGTGAACGGAAGTATAGCACTTTCGACCGGGAGCTACTTGGAGTGTACCTCGCCATCCGACACTTTCGTTCACTGCTGGAAGGACGCCAGTTCACCGTTTTTGTGGACCACAAGCCTCTGACCTTCGCCATGTCCAAAGTCACTCAGCCATGGTCCGGCAGGCAACAGCGGCAGCTGACTTACATCTCAGAGTTCACGACGGACATTGCACACCTCTCTGGGAAGCACAACCAGGTTGCAGACTGCCTCTCCCGTGCTGTTGCGGGGGCGGTCCACCTCGGTTTGGACTACGGCAGCATTACCCAGGCTCCGCCCTCGCAGTGACGCAACACCTTCGGCTCTGCTACACTTACTCAGGCCAACTGCTCATTCAGGTGGATTCGAGTTCCCGAAAAAATGGGAACTCCACCCACTTTGTCGGGAAGCAATCAACTTTGAGCTGCGCCAACCAAGGCGGGTTCAAGGTAGTGACGTGGTTGAACTGCCACTCAACCCATGGATTGTACACGGAAGCGCTTCATTCAATATCAACATGGAGCAGCGTCAAGCTTTTGACACTGCTGTAGATGCTGTAATGAAAGTGTTCGACGGGAGATTCTCGTTAAAAATCGAGCAAAGAACAGCCCTTGAATCGTTTCTTGACAGGAAAGACGTTTTCGCCTGGCTTGCTCCCTACTGGCTTTGGTAAGAGTTTAATCTACCAGTTAGCCCCGCTGGTAGCTAAATCATACGTCAGAGGAAAGAGTGGTGTTATTGGCTTAAGCTTAGGCACAGCCTTTTCTGGCCTCAACCAGTAGCAACCCGAGGGAGGCGGGTTGACCAGGCCATTTCGAATCGTATTCGTTATGGTCTTGGTCAGACCAGAATCTCGAAGAGATTTGAAAGTCTATGTTAATCAGGTTACGGCAGCATGGCAACGGAGCAGGCCACAGACCCGGACGTGCAGGCTTGCCGTTCATCCGCTACTGGGCTGCAGCTTCAGGATGTGGCATTCGACGACGCTGGCACCACTCTGCTTTGCGACATCTCTATGGGCTCCCCTAGGCCTGTTGTGCCTGCAAAGTGGAGGCGGCCTGTTTTCAACGCCATCCATAGCCTCTCACACCCCGGAACCAAGGCTTCACAACGGCTGGTGGCAGCAAAGTTTGTGTGGCACGGACTTAAAAAGGACGTGAGGGACTGGGCGAACACCTGTGTGGAGTGCCAACGTGCCAAAGTACACCGCCACACCAAAGCGCCACTAGAACAATTTCAAGTGCCTGAACGACGTTTCGACCACGTCAACATCGACCTAGTTGGCCCACTTCCACCCTCGCAGGGTTACACTCATGTACTCACTATGGTCGACAGGACCACACGGTGGGCAGAGGCTGTTCCACTGTCATCCACAACATCAGCGGATGTGGCACGGGCATTTATTGGCACCTGGGTGTCCCGTTTTGGCGCCCCTTCTGACATCTCCTCAGACCGTGGCGCTCAGTTTACCTCCGAGCTTTGGAACGCTGTAGCTTGGGAGATAAACTCCACCGCACCACGGCCTACCACCCCCAGAGCAATGGCCTCTGTGAACGATTTCACAGGTCCATGAAAGCCTCCCTGCGTGCCAGCCTGAAGGACAGTTCCTGGGCTGACAAGCTCCCATGGGTCGTGCTGGGCATCAGGACAGCACCGAAGGAAGACCTCCAGGCCTCCTCTGCAGAGCTGGTCTACAGTCAGCCACTGCGGGTCCCCGGGGATTTCGTCCCCAGCACCACGACCCCTTGGTCAGCCACACTCCAGCGCTCCAGCTTGTTAGACAATGCCAAGCTGTTTGCTCCACTTGCTACCTCCTGCCATGGTCTACCAAACTCTCACGTCCCCAGTGGCCTACAGTCTGCCGGGTATGTTTTCATTCGTGTGGATGGGCACCGCGGACCTCTCCGTCCGCCTTACGAGGGCCCTTTCCGTGTTGTGGAAACTGGGGACAAGCACTTTGTGGTGGACATTGGGGGCAAACCGGAGTGTATTTCTGTGGACCGCCTTAAACCAGCTCACCTTGATCTGGCCAGGCCAGTTGAGTTGGCGCAGCCCCCAAAACGGGGACGGCCTCTGACTAGGCCCCCCCTTTCCGTTCCTCCTGCCCCTCGACCATGCCGCAGGGGAGCCCCACAGACATCCACTGAGGGGGCGGTTCCGCACTCTCAAATTCGGCGGAGCCGCACTGGACGTTTGATTCGCCCCCCACGCAGTTGATATTTTTTCTCAGGTTTTCTGTTAGAGTGAATTCTGGGGGGGCATGTGTAGTGCTCTCAACACTGACGGCATAATTCACTTTCTTATATGTGTTCTGTTATCTGTTATGTTGTTGGTTCATCGTCTTTAATGTTGTGCGGTTCATTGTCTTGAATGTTATGATGCATTTAATAGTTGCGGTCTCTTTAAGAGATCCGGTGACGTTTCATGATAACAGCTGTTCTGTTGATGCGCGAGCTGTCAGTTGGAACTGTCAGTTGGAACTGTCAGTTGGAACTACCAGTTGGAACTGTCAGTTTTTGGTCAGTTTATAAACGCGACTCACAGAGTCTTAATGTGAGAAGTTTTCGGCTCATCTTTTTGCCTAAAGGCAACTTCCACAATGGTATCTTTTAATTTATCTGGACTGTTGCATTTTTAAATTCATTTAAATTATTTTAATTGTTTCTCTTTATATTCTTTTATGTATTTTTAATGCTTCTTCCACTCCCTGCTGCAATGCTTTTGTTTTATGTAAAGCACTTTGAATTGTTTTGTACATGAAATGTGCTATACAAATAAATTTGATTTGATTTGATAAATAATCAATGATGAGGTCAAAACCAGTATGGACTACGAATGAATAGGTGTACATTTGTTATCTAAGATCCCATTTTGTCATATCAGCCCAAACAACTGTTTCAATCTCGGGAATCCTGACATGAAGGACTCAGTCTTTCATTTCATTTGGTGAAATGTCAAGGATGCTTCTGTTTATCGTTCTCTAAGCACCCTCAGTCCTTTGTGCACATCCAAGATGACACAAATAGAAGATTTATCATTGTTGGCACAATGTGTGCTATATGTGTGCTAATAACCACTAAAAAGTAAGTCGCAAGCATCTTAATGTATTCCATCAAAGGATGGAAAAGTATTAATTGTCAAAATAAATGGCGGCCAGCCAGGCATGTCAATTTTTCAAGTGTTGTATATAGTGTGCAATTGACGGTGGTAGCTTTGCTTCATGGGCTATGCTCAGTTGGTAGAACTTTTAAGTATTTTGTTTTCTGAATGCAAAGAGAGAGTATTTCCTGGCCTAAGAGGGACATGACTTATGAGGAACCATCCTACCAGGAAGAAGTCTCAACTTTGAGAAGTATCATGTCTTCCCGATTTTATTTTGGTCATACAGTTTAATAGCACATATGTACTGGTTGTTCATTTTACTGATGGCACAGGTGAGTTCAGCTAGTTTGACAAAGTCAAACTCAGTCAATTCTGATTCTATTGGCTTTGGATGCATCAACATACAGGATGCAAAATATCAAAATATAGCCTTCAAGCGAAAACAAATGGTTATCTTCAGAAAACACACCAAAAGTGGCTATAAATTCAGCAAAAAAATGTTTCTGCATGTCTTGTGAGCACGCTGATGTCTTTATGTTGCAGCACTAAGTCAGCGCTCACGGGCACAGCTAGCCGACTAGCCAGTTACACGTCGTTGAACTCGCTTATGTGCTACTAGCTAGTTTATTTTTATATAAATTGCTGGTGGGTCTAAAATCGTACACAGCCATTTCTGCCACTAGTTGTGGCCAAACAAAAGTTGACAGCTGCCTTTGTTTTGTCATGCTAAGAAATGTACGCTACAAACCTGAAAGATAGGAAGTGGAAGACGAATGACGTGTCATAAAACTGATTTTGGTTTTGAGCTGGAAAATAATAATGTGGTTGTCTACAGGTTGTGTTAGAGTAAGTATATAAGTATTTGGACATTTACCTGAAAGACATTTTATAACATTTTATAGGGGGGCAACCGCCATTCCGAGGTATAACGCAGATAAAACGCACTCCAAAAGCAAATTAATGATATTGGCGCTATTTTCTCTCTATCTTGGTATCATTACGGGCTGTGTAAACCATGCAGACCGAAGTGCAAACTGAGCAGTCCCCTGCTTCCAAGCAGTAAACACCCTAACAGGTGCGGCTGTCGGCAGGTGGAAGCACGCAGTGATACAAAGGGAGAGAAAATAGCGCCAAGTGATTGTTAGGTCTGACTTTTTCTTGGACAATGATTTTGTGATGCAAATGTATTACTCTTTTGAACGCATATTGTTTTGAGAAGCAAAATGCTTTATTTTTGTGGCCCCAGCCAACTAGCTACCTTCGTCAACGCCAAAACGAGGCTGGAACTCGGCTCACAGTACGCAGCGGGGGTTAAGAAAATGTACATAAATAATATTGCTAGTATGGGATGTCATACAGCTTCAAGTCAAAAGAGGCGAACTATCCCTTTAATGATGCTCACTGTACCAGGTGACATGTTCTCGCTGGAATTAGTCAGTGATTTCAGGTATGGAGCGCTGTCATTGATATCTGTGATTGCAATTATTAATGTTGCATATGATGCCAGCGTGCAAAAGACGCATGGGCTCTGTGGAGAGCTCTGCTCCAGCTGGCTGCTGTGACAGGTCACTGACACTGTTTCTGCTTAATCTAACATGTTTCAGACTCGCCCAATTTACATTAATACCTGTATTGGAGTTCCTCTAAAAAAAAAAATAGGCTTTAATAGGCTAGTAAAGGAATTGTCGGAATGGCGGGATGTTTAAAAGAAATAAAACATATCGCCATTCCGACCATAGGAGGAAAAAAGTGTCGGAATGAAGGGATGTTTGATAGAAAATTAAGTCGCAACTCTGACAATATGAGGCCCATGTCGAAGGGATGTCGGAATGGCGGCATGTAACCCATTTTATATTAGCATCGCTAATGTTAGCCAACTTTTTACAGCTAAATGACACTGTTTTCTCACTTTTAAACAAAAAAGTAATTAAATTCTCTTTTTATGTGCTTATTTTGTTTTGTTTTTTGTTTAATTGGAGGTGAATCCCTACCTTTACAATCTTCAGCTGCTTGTGGTCTGGCAATTGCAAGAAGGACCACCAAAGCCATTTCATCATGTCAAACTGTATAGAAATGCTTGAAAAACGGTGCTAACATTTCTATCTATATATATATTTATCCAATCTATGCTTTGTGTGTATTTCAAATCAACCAGCAAACCAACTTTGACATTCACTGAATTCTGATATCCAGGTCAAGTTCCTCAGTCAGAGTTCAAAGTTAGAGTTCAGTCTATACTGTTACCAAATCAAAATGCAATACACATATATTGCTTATTATTCCACGAGAAGTGCTCTCCGCAGCTCTTTATTAATCTGTTGCATATTATGTAACAGTATTCTGAGATTTTATAGCTCATTAGCTCCTTCGTGCTTTCTAATCACATTACGGCCTCAATGAGATGGGACTTTGCTAATGTCCTGTAACAATCAGTTAGCCCTCTCCGCATCTCCAGATCACTCAGATTAGAACACACACGGTGATTGGTTACAAGTGAGATTAACAATACTTCTAAGGCTTTCTCTTCACTTCTCAGGAGCAAAACTCCACTGCATGCTGTGAAGGTTTCATATAGATAGACTATAAGGATAATGTGAAGCGTGTGAAAAATGAGGAAAACCAGAGCGAAACGTGATTCCAAATGGCAACAGATTAGTGATGTTGAGAGTTCTCTTTCCTAATTTTCTCACCTGACAGATTCCTCATCTGTCTTATCCTGAAAACCACAAAGCAATTCTCACTTGATTTCCTCGTGAACACAAAGCAGAAAAAAGCAGACATTTCTGTGTCACAACCTCTTTATTTCCCCTCAGTCTTCACTGTTCTCTTACAACATAAATCTCCCCTCTTCATCAAATATACAGTTCAAGCCAGCTTTGCTATCATGGGGAATTACTGATTAGGTACAATGGCAAGGCACCAGGTAAACTCACTCACTAAAGCCATATATGAAGAGTTTGTAAGTAAGTACACTGATTTTTGTGCTTTTAGATTTTTCTGCCATGTCTGGTGTACTGTGATTGAAACTTTTCTTGGGGATTTTTTTATTTTTTACATTTTAGGTTATTCAATGCTGAATGTTTTTTAAACAAGGTGTTACATATGTCTGTGTCTGTTTTTTATGTTTTTGTTTTTATGCATTTGGTAGATGCTTTTATCCAAAGCGAGGTAGGGTAAGGGGGTCTTGCCTAAGGACCCCTACTGGAGGTAGTACCTTTCATGCAGGGGATTTGAACCTAGGTCACTTACATGAAAGGTGGTCTGACATGTATTTAATCCAAGTTCAAAATAATAGGGTTTATAGTAATGATAGCTTTTTTTTGTTGTTGTTCATGTTTTTTTTTTTTTGTATTTTTCTATGCTAGCCCCACTCTGCAACACTCTCCAACAAAAGTTGGGTCACTCTGTGAAATATAAATAAAAACAAAATGCAATGACTTGCTGATCATTTAAACCCCTGTTTTTCATTTAGAATAGATACAATTAGGTAACCTGACAACGGGTCAGTAACATGGTTAGGTATGAATAACAAAAAAGAGGCTTAGTGTTTCACAGAATGGGGGAGGAGTTCACCACATTGTGTGACACTGTAAATAGAGAGCAAACAATGAAACAATTTCAAAGTTGTAGCTCTCCATGAAAAATTACAAAGAATTTGGATATTTTATCTTTTAATACTTTTTGGAAACCATGGATGTAGCATTGTTCAGGTTTAAAAGAAGAGGGATACAGCTTGTTATTGAAAGTTTGTTGTATGACTTTTAATGATACAATGTAAGTAGACACAAAAATCAGCCCACAGTTCAAAGGCCAGCATCGACGATGGTTTGGCAGTGCATTAATGATGCTGAATGACATATAAAGGGGTTGGGGCAACATATGTTGCCATCCACACAGCAACTTTTTCAGGGAAGCCATTGTTAACTTCAGCAAGACAATGCCTAACTATATTCTGCATGTCTTACAGTAGTATAGCTTTGTATTTAGGACTTTATAAAACAACGAACCCAACAAAGGAGGCCAGAAACCGGAAGCAGTTGGAACCCTATGGCTCAATACCAATTCCTCCACTTGGCCCTACATCTGTCTTTTTCATTTTTGTGGGAAAAGTAGTTGCCTTTATTTTTTTGAGGTTCAAGGAGAAGCTGTAGTCATCCAAAATGGCCACTATCTTCTCAGTTGAAGAAAAACTTTTGGAAAACAGACAGTATGCATTACACAGGATCCCACTTTCTGTTGAAATTGTCAAGTTTTCAGTTAACTTGCAAAGTTACTGGTTTTGGTTTTGGGTTTTTTTTGTCTGGCTTTCATGGCAATTTGAGCTGCAAACAGATGTGGCCCATTTGAAGTGTGGGAGAAGGATGAATTGGAGCCACAGGGACCAACTCACCGTGTGTCTGCTGGTCCCATGAACTTCAATTTTGGCTGATATGGATTTAATTGTGGCAGGTAAAACTTTCATCGTGGGATAAACAATTTTATGACATGACAAATGAAACCCTGCCTTTCTTTTGACTTTTCAAATATCAACCATTTTTCATTCCCTTCACCCTGATGAACAAACCCACTGTAAACACACACAGCGCACAGCCAAACCCTTAAGTCAGTGGACGCTGACCCATGTTTAAGTGTGTGTGGGCCCAGTGAAGCCAGGCAGCCTCGACGAGACAAGAAGGTGAAGCACCTGGAGGGTGGAAACTGTCACATCTCATATAGCCAGGAATCTTTCTGCTTATCTGTCCTTTAAGTTTGGGAGAAATTCTGCCAAGTGGGGACGCGAGCGCATACATTTTAACATTTCTCCAGAAAAGCACACGTGCAAGTAGACTCACACACATAGACGCTCACACATGCTATGACAGGTGAGAGACATCCCAACCCTAGAGGTCATCAGCAGATGAAAGTGGAGTAGAGGGGGAGATTTTTTTTTTATTTTTTTAAAACAACTGAAGAACTTCTTTTGGTCCAAAGGTTGTTTCTGACAATACAGCACAGGACTGTGAAGTTGATGTGCATCCAACATATTGATTGAGTGAACTCAAGTTGTGCAAGGAGCGGCTTATTTGTTTCACTCCAGGAAGTTTTGCTGAGGTGGATCAGTGCTGTTTGTTTGTTTGTCAGTAGGGTTGTGCAAAAACTACGCAGCTGAATTTCATGAAACTTACTAAAGAGGTGGAGCATGGGCAAAGGAAGAACTCATCAAATTTTGACATGGATGAAGATGACAAATTAAAATCTCAAAACAAGGCTTTGGTCTTAGCAGATACGCTTAGTGCTCTCGAGTTTCGTATATATATATTTGGATCAAATTATTCGTGCAAATGGCAACTTTAGTGGGTTTTTTTTCCTGTTTTTTTTGCCTTAGCCTATAACCAAAAGGTCTTGTGTAATTGCTTTGTGATAGTTGTCCAGTGTAAGCAAAACCTGAATAGAGACCAAATAATTAAGTTTCACGATCATTTAAAAAGATGCCTTTTACCAACCAAGTTTGGGATGTTAAAGTTGAGATACCAGAAAAAGAGAGATACAAACTTCTTTACAGGCAGTAAAGGACAAGCAAATCCCTGTTTGTTTTACCAGGGGCATACTATATTACCAACATAAATGTACTTGTTTTGATTTAACAGGGGTATAAGAGCTGCAAATCCGACATGACGGATGGATGGATGGATGGATGGATGGATGGATGGGTGGATGGATGGATGGGTGGATGGGTGGATGGATATAAAAATAAAGAGCATTCAATCCCAATTTATTTGCACCTTATTAATATACAACCTAATAAACACAGCTCCCCTTACTTAGGGGACAAACTTATTTAAAACAGTGTTATAATTGTCATTTACGCAAATGCGTTGCTGTCACATAGTATCTGCAGGTATCTGCCGGCCTGACAGCTGATTAAAAAACAAACAAAAAGAAAACTCATCACCCTTTATCATCCAGTATGTTTACATTTATGTACAGTTATGTCCAGCTTATAGCTCAAATAGGCCATTTATTGGATTATTGTCTTTATTCCTGCATAGTGGGACGGGAGAGGAATCAATTTTTTGACTTTGGTATGTCTGACTCCGCTATGATAGATGGCAATATTAATACTTGGCTTTTCCTAGTTCACCTATTACATCAAGTAACATAGCACTTGCTCCAAACCAGTCATGCAGATGTTTCTGATTCCTCTTTGCAGCTTTTCAAAAGGTAGCTTCAGATTTGCTTCAACAGAGAGTGTAAACCCAGCTACTGATGGACCTAACACTGTAACAAGTCATCTTCTGTTGTTAAATATGTAAATCATTGAAAAGGGTCACAGATTTATTCATTTTCTATTGAATCGTTAAGGCAGGTTAAATATTTGCAAAATTTGTGATGTATTGTAGGTTTTCTTGCAGCCAAATGTTTTTTTTTATTAATGTACATTTTTTTCTACATATTTTTTCTTAACTATTAATGAAGCAGAAAATTACAACATTCAATCCTCCGTAAGGCATCTCTTATTAGAAGGAGGAACCAACATACAGTGTAAAGACATAATCTGAGGAAGTGTTTCCTAATGTTGCTCTATTCAACTTAGGATGGGAAACTTACCACCCAAAGAGGGCCAAAAATACCTTTGAAACCTGAATCCTGACACTACACCCCAAGCCTTTATGATCGATGAGTGTGGAGGACATAGAGGGTGAACCCATTTGTTGCAACCAGACAGCCCATATGTATTCCCATGCTGTATTGATTATTGCTTATCTATCTTTTATCTGCTTTAAATCAGGGCAGAGCAGCAAAAGCGTTTAAGTGACGGTGTCCTTTGTTACATAAAATGAGAGGTAAAAAGGCTACTGCTTTGCACATGCACTGCATACTGATTGCAAGCTAAACAGTTAAACATATACAGTAAATCAATGTACATATGGCATCGGTTGTGGGTGAAAACTTTGTATCTCCTGACAATCTCTTGGAGGGAGAAGGTTTTAGGCTTCTGACCATCAGAATCGCAAATGATGTCATTTTTCCTGACTTGCCAGATATAATTTTTAGTTATACAGAAACACAACTCCACGAGACTTGATTAGCTTCATAGTTGGAGATGTAAGGTTTTCCTGGAGTGCAAACAGCCAAACACACACACATGCTTGCACACATTTGCATGCACTCACACGCACCCACACGTTCTGTTTGAAACATGTGACCTTAGCTGCCACCATGTTGGGCCTCTCACACTTGTTAGGTGTACATTGCATTGCCTTTCATCTGGCCTGCTGCCCATCCTGGCCATCCTGCCCTCTTGCTGTGGTGTTCTGAACCGTGCTCATGCAACCCAAATGCCACCACCATCATTCTTGTTGTTAATTGAACTATAAATCCCTGCAAGTAAATGTGTGTGAGTGTATGCGGGCATGTGTGTGTGAGATCATGAAGGTCACTGGTGTTTGTTTACTCTCTCGGTGTAAAGCTAGCCCCTCTCCAGTTAAGACGTTTTTATTAGACGTGACATGTGTGACCTAAGGCGGCGCTCTCCGTTCTCTGTTGTTGGGTCTGTGTCAGTGCAGCATGCAAACACACTGTATACTTGGAACAAGTGGAGCGGTACAGGTAATACAAGGTGTATGTTTGTGGATCTGAGTTGATGATCACTCTGGATTCTAACTTCGAAGCTGATCTGAGAAAAACCTTTGGGATTTCAGAGTGTTAATCACCTTGTGCTTGCAGGATGTTGAGAGAGAGCAAAAAAGGTGATGGGAGGGAAAGGAAGTACTAAAAATGAAAGCAGGTGCATGAGAGCAAATTGCAAAAGGGTACTTTTTTTGTTTTGCTTTTGTATTACCTAACTCTAAAGTGGGTGGGTTTAAGTTTTTAATCAGGGATTTCATTTCAGGAAGTGGGTGCAGTACATGATGTCTTTGTTGAGCGCTCACTTTTGGACCAATGGATTTATGTCAGCAGGCAAAGAACTGAACAAGCGTACAGGCGGAGCAGTCTAGAAATGGTAAATCTGTAATCTCAGTGAAATTTGTTCAATCTCAAGGAGGAGCTGTAATCTGTGGAGACATTTATACAGCTTCTATTTCAGTGAAGCTCTATCCTGCAGGATATATTCATCTTGGCTGTGTGTTTTGCAGTTCAGGTATGTTACGTTTGTTATGTTTATTCATTTGGCAGACGCTTTTATCCAAAGCAACTTACACTCATGTCCCAGGTAGGCAGATCTTGCCTAAGGACCCCTACCATTCATGCAGAGAGAGGATTCAAACCCCAATCACCCACATGAAAGGCAGCAATCTTACCACTACACTAGCCAGAAAAGGGAGACACACTAACAGAGCTGCTGCTCAGTGGAGGTTTGGACGGGGAGAGCTTGGCTGACTGCATGTCCACATTCTCGATTAAAATGCGTGACAGTGACCAAAATTAGGCCGGAAGAAGGTGAGGAAGGTGAAACAGAGGCGAAGATGGACATAAACCAGAGGGACTAAAAATGGCTCCTGCCTCATATCTTTAATCTTGGGAGCCATGGGAAAGATTAGGAGGATGGAAAGCAAGAGAAATGTGACAAGAGAGAGACAGCAAAAAGAATAGTTGACCTGGAGAAGAAGAGTCAAAGGAGATGTGAAAAGGGAACCGAAACAGCAAGATTTGTGGCTCAGGTTGAGGGGAAAATGACTTAAAATTACATGGAGATTCAATGAGATCAAAAACAATAAGCCAAGAGAAATAAGTGGTATAAGTTGAGGAGGCGAGGGAATGAGGCGAGGCAAGTAGTGAAGGTTTGATCATTTGCAGTGAAAGCAAAGATGCTCATGCAGTGTGCTGTTAGCTGTAATAATTCCTAAGGCAAGCTGGTTTAACTCTGGACCCTGTATTTAACCCTAGCTGCAGGGGTTTTGTTAGTCTGTTTGCATGTGCATCTGCATGCTTGCACATGTACTTCCTTCTATTCTTTCCCCAGCTCATGCACACATGTTTAACTGACTGTTGAGCTCTCATAACTATTTTAGTTCTCAATACAAAAGTGACTTAACTTGTAAAACCTGAAACAAACCGTAAGGGAGGAACTCTCACACAGAAGCACAAAGATGTTCTTTAAGAGTGCTTTACTACAGGAAAAATGGTTTGGTCAGTTTCTCTTTTGCATATTTTTTTTTGCGTTTATTTCAAATAGTAGTCATGCTTACAAGCAAAGCAAATGGTACAAAGGGAGGGTGATATACAAAAGAATATGAAAGACAAAGAAACAAAGACAAGCACAAAGAAATAAAGAAAAGATGAGAAAAAAAGATGAGAAAAAGATGAGATGAGCAAAAACAAAGAAAGGGCATGATAAATATGTATATATGGATGTGAATAACATATGTGCTTGTAGTTCATAAGTAAAATCTCATTTACTTCATGCACAGACACCTCACCACTGCCTCACAAAGCAACAACGTACAATGCTTTACACATTTATTCTCTATTGGATCTTTCCCTTTTTTGTTGCTGTTGTTTTTTGGACATCATTTCCAAATTTCTCATTCAATACGGAATATGAAAAGCATTCTAGTGACACCTCCTGGGTAAACATACACTCATGCACACATGGAACTGGGCTTACGCACTTTTAAAGTTGGAAGTTGTAAATTCCAAGATGGAAGATTGTGTTACTAAAACCCAAATCCGCACCTTGAAAGTCATTAACTTTCTATCTGACATTTTTTTTTTCTTGTTTGTCTGTTTTCTTCTGAGGTAAAGTCAGAATTTCCAACTTTCCAACACTCCTGTATTGCATCAGAAAACCCATGCAAATACGGACATATGTGCATGCAAAAGCAAATGTGCATACAACCCTTCAACCACCTCCTTGCTCATATCTACTCTACGGGAAAATGCCAGCAAATCTACTCCCTGCACACATACACACACACACACACCCACACACACGTGTACACCTCCTCACCTGGTGTTGAGGTCGGCCTGAGGCGCCCCTGCTCCTCCTCCGCTGCTTGCCCCGCGAGTCTTCTCCACAGCCAGTTTGGTGAAGATGCCCACCAGCACCATGACAGCAACCACGCCGCAGATGATGTAGACGATGAGGTGTGTGCGGTCCCGGTTCTGGTCCCCCTGTCCCTCTGTGATGGTGGCAACTGGCTTCCCGGTGTTGGCCCAGATGGGAGAGTCGTAGTTGGAGCAGATGTTCTGGTCCAGCCTCTGCTGGCGGAACTGGCAGCAGAAGCGGTAAAAACATGTGCCACAGCAGTATAGAAAAACACCGGCGTTGCAGTTGAATGGTGGATCCCATTGGCCCATTACGTCGTAGTAACCCTGGCAGCGTGTCCCGCCAGCCGGAGGGACATCCTCGTCATCTGCGTCTCCACCACTGTTGGGAGTGGAAAGCCCCGTCTCTGGAGAAGTGTTCTGAGTTGTGTCCTCGTAGCTGGTAGCTGTCTGGTTGGTGAGCATGGTGGGGACGATGAACGGGTCGCCTTCGTTCACTGTCACGGTGGAGATGGATGTGTCCTGGGTGAGGACTGGCTCGATTACAAGAAAAGACAACAAGAAGAGGAAAAAGTGGCGGGGCAAAGGTTCTGTTGCCGCCATGCTTCTGGGAAAGCTCTTTTTTCCCATCACCCCACCTGCAACGGCTTCAAACAGAAAGGTGACATTTCGGAGACTGATGGACAGAGCGTTACAGACAGACAAAGGTCACTGACAAGAAAATGACATTTAGATGCTTTAATACACCACAAACATCAAACAAGGAAGCTGAATTTTCATTATTGTGCCTCAACAAATAAGAACACACCCAGAAAATGTATCATAAAGAAACTTTGTGGAAGTAATTGATGCTACATCAGTGACTCAGAAGCAAAGAGATTTGCAGCATGTTCCTATACAAGCGCATGATGAGTCCATCGATCCTAAATGCTTATGGAATCAATAACTAAAAAGAGGGCAGAGAGCATTTAAAAGGAGTCAGTCAGAATGACAGTTGGAAAAATATATAGCAAAACATGATAATCACCTGGATTACATATTTGGAGAAAGCCATTTTTCTAATATAGCCTTGCTTCTGCTCTTTGTACTGAGGCTCATGATGTATTAAAAACAAACTAACAAAAGGAAAGGCAGAAAACAATTGCAAAATACATCTTATTTGGTTTGAATGAGCACCGCATTCTCACCTTTTCTCTGTTCCCTCTCTGCACAGTCAACTCGTTACAGCTCCTTCCCAAAGTTAAAGGGCAAATAAAAATCCTTTTGGAAATATCCACAAACTTTACTCAGCAGCATTATTCCCCCACATGTCCCCTCAGTTCTCCCTTTTCCTCATGTGTTCTCCATGTCAGCTGTGGACTCGATCTGCGGGATCCAACAAACACAAAAAGATGCACTCCTTTTATCCTTTTTTCGTGTCACTTTTTTCCCCTCTTCTTCTCTCCTTCTTGAGGCGCCGCAGCTCAGTCAGAGCTGCCAACTGTGAGTCCTGTCCAGGACTGTTGGGATTTTCTGCTGCAAACGTCTCTTTGTGCCGCGCGCGTGTGCGTGCACATGAGTGAAAATTAAGAGCGAGTGTGTGGCTGCACCAAGCGCTGCAACAGTTCAGGGACTAAATGAGATCTACCCCTGTGTTTACCGCTCAACAGTGCCAGATAGACAGAGAAAAAAGAGAGGGAGGTGATGGAGAGTGAGTGTGTGTGTGTGTGTGTGTGTGGTGGTCACATCCAGCTGCATCTCCCATCATCTCTGCAAGTAAAAAGCCTGGAAGGAGGGAGGAAGGAAGAGAGAAATGGGAAAGAATAGAAAGAGGAGGGAACAACTCAAATGTCGGATGAAACTGAGTCATTAGTTTGTATGTATTCACATTTATCAGTCCAAGAGAGAACTTTCTCTGAAGATGCTTCAGAGTAAAGATTATGATTAGATTTAGCTAAGAGGGTAAGGAATTCAGTTTGTGGGATAGGGAGTGCATTATGTCGATAATTGGAATTCCATCCACGGGCAAAACGGATCCTAGAAGAGCTTCGAAAAATTTGCTTCATAGAAAACCTACATCAGGGTAATATCTTCTGCTTGGTTTCCATTGAACAAACAAGGCTGTGTAGTGACGTCAGCTGGTGATGATGGAAGGCGACAAACAAAACAAGTCACCTTGACCATGTGCAAGTGCAAAAATGCAGAAATAAACTTTGGTATCCTTAGTAACTGGGTACATGTGGTTGACTCTTTGATGTCAGTAAGTTTTGCTTATTTCATTCTCTAGAAGCAGAAACAACTGCTCATTCGTGTGATTTTGAGTGTCAGTGTGCATCAGAGCTAATTAGCAATAGGTGTTTCCACTTCTCCCAGTGAGCCACAACTCTCTCGAAAAAGGCAAAAACATTCCTTTTTAGTGTAAAGACATGCATCCTTTTTTCAAAAGATCTCTGACACTGCTCCTAAGATGTCACACAGAGGCTATTATCTTCTGGCTCAAGGGTAAACCATCAAAATTTTATCATATTATTTTAATCTATTTCTTTCAAACATATGTTTTACCATACTTGGGGGGCTCATTCTGGACTATACTGGATTATATGAGCCAAGCTCTCCGGGGTGGTCTCTATGCACTAGCATGGACTAAAATATCAACATATATTCCATTCAACATATAAAGACATATAAAGATTGTGTTCCCATAAAAACTTTACAGAAACCATCCATGGATGATGTAGGGAAAATTGGACAACAAGTGTCACTGTGTTGAGTGCCCCTGAGCGAGTTGTCGATGCGAAAAAGTTTATTTCGGGTTCTGTGGCTTTCTTTTTTTTTGTTAACGCCAAAGCACTGTGTTCTCTCTAAAGACTGTATATAATGGCATTCTTTTTTTATAGCCTTTTCAAACTCAAGCATTCAAACGCCACAGCTCTTACGTCAGTTGAGTCTTGTGCCATTGTAGTGATTAGGCCTTAGGGTAGAGATTGAGACTGGGTTTATGAGTACATGTGTAGCCCACTCACAGCTCCAGAACAAGCTCTAACAAAGCTCTTCACAACATTAATCCCTCTCTTTTCATCTCATCACTCCTTGGAAATTTGAATTAGGAGCTTGAGCTGCTGAGTCAGTTTTGACAACAAGGGATGGTGCATTTGTGAGATGAGGATGGCATAGTTAGCTATTGAGACGTTACAAGTTCTGTTATGTACCATAATTTGCCAGTCAAGCGATCTCCTCCTCAGAAAGGTATATACAGGTTTCAGAGCAACACATGCTCCCATTTAGATGACAACTTTTCCAGGAAGGCCTTGCATATTTCAGCAAGACACCCTGCAGCTACAGAATGGCTTCATAGTAGAAGAGACTGCCTGCATTCCAGATCTTTCATCAGCTGAAAACATTTTGCGCTTCATGGAACGCAAATATAACAAAGAGGACCCAGGACTGTCCAGCAGCTAGAGTCCAATGTCTGACCAGAATGGGACAACATTGTTCTCCCAAAGGTCCAATAGCTGGTCTCCTCAGTTCCCAGATGTTTAAAGACTGTTGTTAAAAAAAGAAGGGATGCTACACAGTGGCAAACATGGACATGTCCCAATTCTTTGAGACATGTTGCCGCAATCTTATTCATTTTGAGCTCATATTTTTTTAATAGAATGGTAAAATGTCTCACTTGCAACATTTGATATGTCTTCAATGTTCTTTTGTGAATAAAATAATTGGTCTATGAGAGTTGCAAATTATTCCTTATATTTTTTTCCTTACATTTTACACAGGATCCAATTCTTTTTGAATTAGTGTTGTACAGCTGCCCCTTCGTGTGTGTGTGTGTGTGTGTGTCCACGTGCGGGCGTGTGTGTGTGTGTATGTGTGTTAATATACTGTATAACAAATATCTTTCCATGGCTCACGGAGGACAGTCAACATCTGCTGCAGATATTCCTGCTCATCATCTACTTATCTTTCCTCAAATCCCTGTCTGTCTCCTGGATTTCTTGAACACTGCCTCCCCTGATCCACACACACACAAGCACACGCTCGCGCCCTATATATAACAGTAGTGTCTTTTTCCTGCATTTCACTCATTTCAAAGGTACAGATAACATGCTTGTGTATAGATTTCTGTCATATTTTTCCGTGTTTTTTTGTGTGTCTGTGGGCATGTGTATGTATGTTATGAGCATTTGCTTTTTTGTTTGTCAGAGAGATTCAGGGCTCAGCAGGGTCAAATTGCAGCTTTACATATTCTTTTGTCTAAATCCCAACCTGTGCAGGAGATGCCAAAACCCGAAGCTGAGATGGACAGCGCTACAAACACCATGGACACACACACAAGCAGAAAATAAAAAAAAACCTTGCTTGATAAAATATGAAAAGTGCTGATAAGTATGTGTGCACAAAATGCCGTTCCCAATTTTCTCTCTTTCTCTCACACACATAGCTGCCACCGCTGAGACCAATTCTAAAAGCCTTACTCAAAGTAAAACACCACATTTATAAATTTTAATGGAATTATAAGCCAGATTGACAAGAGGCTTTTTGTTTTGCTCTACACTAATTGCCTCTCACAAAATCCCCCCCTTTATGTCTTGTCATTCTGGAGAAAACTAGACTCTTCCTGCACTCTTTACTGTACTGCATGCTGGATATCAGAGCAAGAGAGAGGGGGAGGAAAATGAAAAGAGAAGAGTTAATGTAGGGCAATAAGGAGGAGGCTGACAGAAAAGAAAGAAAGGAGAGTGAGGAAGGAAGTGGGGGAGGGAGAGGTTGAACACCGGAGGGGGAACGACTGGCTTAGGACCAAGGAGGATAATTGAGAGGCAAAAGATTGGTTTCAGTTGGAAGTAGGAGGGAAAAACAGTGAGAAGTCAAAGTTGATCAGGGTGAAGTGAGCAGAGAGGTACAGGATGGTAGAATGAGGAAAGAGCCGAAAGGAGAATGGAAGACATGGTGGAGGTCCTGCGCATGATGACAGGAAGAACAAATGGCATGACAGACTTTATTCTTTGGAAATTCCTCAGTATAAAAACAAAAACTATACATAATTTACACGTCGAAGTGATAAAAATCAAAACCTTCAAAAATCTTCAGTTGGCTGTCACTCAATAGAGTGTAACCCCAACGATAATGTTGTCCTAATCCAAACCAAGTATTGTTGCTGACTAAACCTAACAGGTAGCATTAATGCCTTAACTTTACCAACTCAAGTGAGAAGGCAAAAACCAACTGCAACTGATTCTCAAAACAACAGCAAATGATGAAATTAATCTTTTCTTTTTTTTTTATGTGAATGATTCCATTCATTATACCTCCAACTGCCATTACACAGACCACTTCTCTGAAAAAGCAATGCGCAGCAAGTCTGACAACTCCAACAGTGTGTGGCCTAAACCTAAATGAGACATATCATGCCCTTTTTTCAAAAGCAGACACATTTTCCTGAGGTCGTAACGAAATGTCTGTGACATGCCTTGGGTAAAATAACACAGAGAGGCACCCCAGCAACTCTCCACCGATTTAATTCATTTATCATTTTGGGGTGTCCAGTGACCCGCTTGACATCAGTTCGCCCTCTGATCCTCAGGATCTGTCTCTTCTGAGATAGACAGTACTTAATAACCACTGGTGCATGTCATTACAGTATGAAAAAATACAGTAAATTGCTTGGGAGCTCAAACCACACATCAAACTGAGAATTAGTTGGCATTTTTTCTCTCAAATACTGACATTTCCCTCATCTGCAGTTGGACAATGGATGGATGGAGGGCTACCAATCCTTGTTTTAGGCATGTTTTGAACGGACAATGTGGTTAAAGCACACACAGCAGAAAGTAACGACTGCTGGGCGGGTGATAACACCCCTGAGAACTTGGATCATAATTTCTCCATGTCGGCTCTACAAACTTTGGACTCGCACCATTCTTCTATGATTTGTGTAATTCTTAGTCTAACTAATTACAACAGCTTATATGACCAATATTTCACTATTTCTTTTTGTAACACTAGCTACCATGCTGGGGCTGCACAGTGGTGTGGTGGTTAGCACTGTTGCCTCACAGCAAGAGAGATACCAGGTTCAATTCCCAGCTGGGGCCTTTCTGTGTGGTGTTTGCATGTTCTCCCCATGTATGGGTTCTCTCCAGGTGCTCTGGCTTCCTCTGACTGTCTAAAAACATGCATGTTCAGTTAATTGGTGTCTCTGAAATTGTCCAAAGGAGTGAGTGAACTATATAACTGATTATGAGATTTGCTGTTGATATAAAAGCAAGAGCAAGAGAGTTTCAATTTCCTCCTTTTGAAGTGAAATTGAAGCTGGGAAGAGATAATGGCCTTGATAACCTGCAAAGGGACATATTTTTCCCCATACAAATCTGAATGGTTCATTGATCAGACATAATGGCCCAAAACTATATGGCAGTTTGGTAGTGACTTAAGGCACCTAAATATATGCCCACGAGCACAGTAAAAAGTGATTTTTGTCACAATACTGTATGTCCCTTTTAAAGATCAGGTATAACTTAGCTGTACAGTCACCCTGTATGATTATTCCTCCTCTGCCAGCCACAGTTCACATCACAACAATGTTCTGTAGTTGAGTTGGCACACGTCATCATCATCAACTTGGACTCATTGTAAAAGAAATATAAGCTGTCTACTTTTGCACCAAATGCAATGTACATAATGCTTACAGGTAGTTTAACGGTGAAGTATTGCCTTATGTTATTGTTTGTTTAGTTGTGAATGCACAGATAACACTCACCCTTGTCTCCAAACCTCATCAGTCACTTAAAGATGCAGGTGCAAGTTTTGACTTTTGTACAAATATACCCATTTGAGAGGACTCATGTTCATTTGAAGGCTTTTTTTTTTCCTGTTTAAAACATGATGGTCACATTACAGTAATGTTAAAATGATCAACTGATATGCACTTGCTGATTTTGGAACAACTACCTTTTGCTCTGAGGTCAGTCTACTAATGTATTAAGTAAAACCTTTTTTTTTCCCAAAGCGGCTGCAGATCTGTCATTTATCTGAGCCACAGTGCCCCCTTCGTCAGAGACACTTTGAACGTCCCAAATGTGTAGCATATTTCATTGGATAACTTTTCAGCTTCAATAGATATTCATATCTTGGCTTTATGGTTTTGTGTATACTGATAAGTGTAAATGAAAAAAAAAAAGAAGCTAATCCCAAACATGAACACACATCAGCTGCTGTACATGTTTGTAATCCAGTTTTGGTTTTTATTTTCTCCGCTTCATGTGGATGAACTGAGATGGTGTCCAGATATTTTCAGGAAACACACAAAGAGTTTTGGCATATGGGGTTGTTTTGGTGATCTTGAACATCATCAGCCTCAGGTTATGTAGTCAGTCCATCAAACGCTGTTGTTTAACCAGAAGAAAAATCTTAACTCAAACTCATCTAACTTTTTCAAGAGCTTTGAATCACATTTCACGGTCATCCTCGTCCATCTTTCTAAGGCTAATATTGCAGCTCTTAAAATCTATACTTGAATAGCAATTTTTGTGTATTTAGTGTCACATATCAGCTACATTGTGTCTCAAAAGCAGAGTAAAGTGTCTCGAAAACAAAAAAAAACTCTCGATCACTTGCAACTATTTAAAAAACCATTAGGTACACACTCAACTGGGATGTTTTCCCCCTCTCAGCTGAGAGAGATGATGCAGATAACTACAGTCATTTACATGCCTACATTATACAGTTTGTGAGCTGAGCAGATAAAAGGCAAAGTCTTGGTTAGAGTAAAAGGCCTTTTCAGCTGAAATGTGTCTGTTGAATCTCAGCTGGCGCTGAAGCATCCATCTGGTTATGCAGATATGTGTATGTAAATGTTATGAGGATATGTGCATAAAAGAGACCCCAGAGTACTCCGGGTTAAAGCTGCACAGCGTTGCAGGGTTGTGATCAGAGGAAAGCCCATTAATGAGTTGATCCAGGCGAGGCTTTGATGCTCATCTTCTCAGGGGACCATGAGAAATAAAGCAGAAGAGGTGGGATGCAGCGTGAACTTTAAACTTTTACAATGAGTAGATAATCTCTCACTGCAGGGCTACATGCAAAAGGGCCTGATTTTTTTTCCAGCATCGTGCTTAGGTATTCCAAGTAAGTTGAATTTTTACAAACCTAATAGAAATATGCAACAGGCTCTCGCTTTACTGTGTCTAAAATACAACTTTTCCAAAACACGTTTCACAGAAATATTAAAGAACACTGTCACTTCACAATGTATTTATATTTAGTCCTGCTCGAAGCGTGGCCTCAGGGATAGCAATGGCACTTAGCTAGTCGGTACACCACTTTAGGAAGGACTAAAATAACTCAACTATTATTGACTGACAAAACAAGTTGCAATAACAGTGGCAGATAGTGTCGAGCACTTCTGTTTGTAACCAAATACACACAAAGGGCTTGGCTGTCCTTTGTGTGTATTAACTGATGAATGTGTTAGAAAAACAGACACAGTAAATGGAGACTGAGATCAGATTAACATTAACACATGACTATTCTAATGTGTTGCCATTTTTGGAACAAACATAAAAAAAAAGCCAAAATGTTGAAGGAGTGTCCACTTTTACTGCTTCCATAGGATTGAGAAGGCATGTAGCAGCCTCGTGCTGCAAATAAAAAACATGTAAACTGATCATCAGCAAGTGTGAGCACCTCTGCAAAAGCAGAGGTTTAGTCAGTTTGCTGGTCTGGAGCATTCAGGTGTGTGTTAACACGATGCCAAGGAGGAAAGACATCAGCAATGAACTTAGAGAGGCAATTGTTGCTACCCATCAATCTGGGAAGGGTTATAAGACCTTTCCAAACTCTTTGGAGACCATCATTCTACATTAAGAAAGACTGTAGATGTCCCAGGAAGTTCATCCCAAGAGTGGAGAGTTTCCAGGAAAAAAGCTTCTTCTCTCTTAAAAGAGCATAGTTGCACAGCTTAGGTTTGCAACAAAAAAAAAGAAAAAGAAAAGCAAACAAACATCTGAATAAACCACAAGACTTCTGGAATAATGGCCTTTGGACGGAGTGGAGATTTCTTTAACATAATGCAAAACCCTAACCCCAGCAGCATGGTTTTTTATTTTATTTTTAATGTCCTGCAATGAAAATTCCTACATTTGACATGGTGACGATATTCCCTTCCTACATACTGCTCTGTGTCAGGGAAGCTGGCATCTATGTCAGCTGACATCAAGTGATTGGAAGGGTACACCCTGACGTTAAATGACAGAAAGCTAACTAATTACTGTAACATGCATGTATTTGCATGGAGCACCACCTGTAACATGCATGTATTTGCATGGAGCTCCACCTGTAACATGCATGTATTTGCATGGAGCTCCACCTGTATCATACATGTATTTGCATGGAGCTCCTCCAGGAAGCCCACACAGGTAAAGAGACAACAGGGAGACTACAGGCAGGCTCCAGCCGAGCAGCTGGTTCAAACTGAGAACTGCTATGCTGTGTGGCACTATGCTATCCCAGCATGCCAATCACTGATATCACTAATTAATAAGTCAGCACTAGGCTTGCAGTGCTGCTGTTATCTTCTGCTGTGTACTGTTAACAGGCTACAGGTCAGGGCAAAAAGTTTCGTGGCTCTGTGTTCTCTCACTTTGTTTCCATCTCATGAGGGATGATGGTGGATTCCAATATTTCCAGGTGACTGACACAACCGGTGTCTGTACCAGTCGATAAAGGCAATGCAGGCAACACAGCACAGAGATCAAAGGTTACTCAGTTAGCCAGCACCATGCCCCATTAATTGATCCAGCTGAGCCATTACTTCCTTTTTTATTTCCCGTTACAGATGCAGTTGTCATCAGTGTCTTATAACAAAGCACCTACTGCTGCGCTGTGGCTGCATACATGAAGCTGAAAAAACTCTGAAGGACTACAGACACTTTAATGCCCAGCCAAGCTTTTCAGGTTTCTGCTGATGCAAAAGTGAAGCTGTCTGGTCACAATTTCTGATCTGATCTGTGAACAAAATCCCTACTCTCAGTTTCGCTCTTCAGTAATCAGAAACCATAAATATCCATTCAGTGTTTAAAGAGTTGGAGGACCTCGTAAATGCTGATTATGTCAGCAGTCTGAAAAACAACGCCAACAAACTAATCAGTATCAGGAGTACACGCAACCACACGACACCCAAACACACATTAAAATACAACTATGAGCTGCTCTGGCATGGTGCAGAGGTTACGAGGTCAGGCCTCGTCTGGGGCAGATGGGTCACACGCTACAAACAGGAAGCTGATTGATCATAAACATCGGCCTATCGATATTTACTTATAGGGTGTAATGTCAAGTAACCGCATCATAACAAGAGCGTATGTGTGTGTGCGCACGTGTGGATTAATGCTCAGAGCTTGTGTCAGAATCCATATGATTCCCAAGAAAATAATTACTGTTTAAAACGAATGAGATGACAATAAGCATAATACTTTATATGGCAGTACTAAATATCTGCATTAGCAACTACCATTCCCATAAACCCTGATGTATAAAAGTGCTGGAGGTTTTCTTTCTTGCAGTCCTTTTTCCATATTTCCTGAAGCTCTGAAACTACTAAAAGATAAAAACCCAAACTCAGTCTGACAGTCGCACATGAACATCTGCTTATGCTAAACTGAATAGTTTAGAAAATGAGAATATAAAAAAAAAAAGAAAAGGAAAGGAAAGAAATTAAACATCTGAGGAATTAAGTCATTGCTCTGAAAAACTATCGTCTCAGCTTTTGTAATCTAATGAGGTCGGTTTGAATGAACCCTTCAGCCATGCAAGGGTTTTTAATGAAAACTAATTACAAGTGTTAATTCAGGCAGTCCTTTGTATGCTTTTGTATGGTCACGCGTGCATGCTGCAGTCTGTGTTTTCTTAGGTTGCAATCACTGTGCTATCATTTGTTCAGGTCTCATCGTGACATATTCCTCCAGTATTAACAGAAAATACTCCACAGAGCTTGAAAAGTTAATTATAAATCAGAATTACCATGCGAAACAGCAGTTTTGTAGTTCAGTAAGGCACATGATGTGCATTCGTGTAGTCATGTGCAAAGATACGCACAGAAGCTAAAACTGGTTTGGAACTAAAATGGAAATGACTTTCTGTTTCTTATTGTTGTGGGAATGTTGATTCCTAGAGAAGTTTTTGTATCAAGCGTTTATCCTCTTATCTCTCTGACTTTGGCATAAAAGCTTGATTTTCAGGCGTCAGCTGTCAATCCTTTCTATCTTCTCTGCTTATACAACCTGTATTTGCATATGTGTTTTGTGTGTGTGTGTGTGTGTGTTCACTCTGTCAGCCCACAGTGTGAGTTCACAGAACTAAGCTAAAAAGTGGTTCTGAAGTTTCCGATGTTGCAGGACCGAGGCCTTTGGAGCTGCAGCGCCACAACAGCACGGCAGTAGATCCAACAGACCGGCACTAAGTTAGCGGTCAAAGATATCCAGGGCGATTTGGGTTAGGTTTAATGTTGTTGACTTCATCGTGCTCCTTGGGGCAGTGGGCAATAATGCGTTTACACACAACATAATGCGAAGAACCGCGCACACTTTTCTCTTTTTCTTTTGATTTTGCCTGGAGACGAACGTAAATATAACATTTACAGAACATTTAAGGTCATACATCGTCAACTGTTTTAATGAAAGCATTTGAGATGACACATTGCTACATGCGTTGTTTATTATGCACCAAAGCGCGGCCATTGTAAGGTCTATTGTCTACACCAATCAGCCATGACATTAAAACTGCCTGCCTCATATTGCTAAGCAATATGACCCCAAATAACGCAACACTTTACTGAAACACTTTTGCCACTTCCTGGTTGGGTTTACGCAGTAATGCTACTCGGTTAGGGTTAGATATGTTACAATTCCTATACACGAGCTCCAAAAGCTCAACCCACATTGGATTTCAAATATTTTCAGTCTGACTATATCCCATTTGGACCACACTCATTCGTAGTAGGGCCAATAGAAATAAAAAACATCATGAAAATACAAGAAATTCACAACTAAAGGGAATACTTGGAGCATCAGTACATACTGATATAAATGGATACTTAACAGGTGGCACTGAGGTCTATTTATCAGTTTGTAACTTAAAGAACCCATGGCATGCTTTTTCTTGTTTTTAGCTTATTTGCAGTTCTAAAAAGATGTATTATAAACGTGTAACGTCACCAAAGCTAAGGTAGATAGATAAGACATGTCATAAAGATAAGTCAAATTTATGCAGGAGGAACTTGCTTCATCCAGTAGTGTAATTCTTGCACATCACAGTGAGGAAAAGACAGGATTTCCTTATCTGGTCAAACTGTTGCACCCCAACTAGATAGTACAAGTTATCTACTGAGACCATTTTAGGAATGGAAGTTTTTGTCCCGCAAACAATGAGTGAGCCTAGTTCTTCTCAAAATACAGGATCTTGTTTAATATTCAGAGATATCTGCAAGAAAATGGGCTTTTTCGATGAGGGGGTAAGTTTCTCCCTTGCCACCACCACCATCATGAGACTGTTTGGATTTGTTTGCTTCACTTCCCGGATGACAGTTTTATGAACAAGGCTCAGGCTTTGCAGAGACTGAAGCTAAAAGTCAAGGATGTTTCAACACTAAATGGGTTCAAGTCTGAACCTTAAGTGGTGAGTGTGATTGTTTCAAACATATGTGCTGTGTTGGCATTAGGTACACAAAGGCAATTTAACCCATCATGGGTATAATGAGTGAAGAGCCAGCTAAAAGTATCCTTTGTTTGCCTCTGCAACCACTCAGAAACACATAGTTGCTCTCACAAGCAACCGTAGTTTGCATTTACCATCCCCTATGCACTTCATGTTTTTCAGTACGAAGAAAAGCAATTAGCCACTTAGCCTTAGGTAACAGTGGAGGGGTGTGGGAGCAACATCACCTTTCCTGGGTCTTAGGCAGAAGTTTTCTGCTTCAGTTGGCCTTTTACCATACTTTACCACATCTGCAACTGTTAACATGGGATTAATCCAGAAAAATACATATTGGTTGAGACACTGAAAGACAACACAATTTGTAATGTTGTACAGTTGCAGGTAATGTGAACATTTACCATGTGGACGACCGGCTGTAACCTCTGTTTTGCCCGGTTTGTCGTGCTACTCACTTTCATTTTCTGGATAAAATTCTGTCTCGGCTGGATTTTAGGTGTTGTCCTGCTCAAAAACTACAGCTTGTAGTTTCCTAACCGGTCCAACCCCAAGTAGCGTGTGCTAACAAGTCACCAACATAAGTAGACACTTCCCCCAAATCCTCTAATTTTAGGTAAGAAGCTTCCCCCCTCGGGAAAGCTCCCCCTCCTTCTGAAATGGTTCCCTACTGTTTTGAGTTACGATGGGTGCAACGCTAATCTCGAAGTACCCAAGAATTATAGTAATGACTGGAAATGATTATGCAATGTCAACTTTAATTGACTAATGGTTAATAAACAAAAGAATGGTGATAAAAAATAATCTTATCGCCAGACTGTTATAGAGTTGATGCCCTTGGGCTGTGGTGATCCCAATCTGACACTAATTTCACTGTTCAGTTTTGGGCAATTTTTTCCTATTAAATGCTCATTGAACACTGAAGGATTCACCTTCACTTAAGAAAAATAGTCTGACTTCTCAAAAATGAATCTGGATTATTCTAGTGTTATTTTGTAATGTTGCAGCCTGGAATCTGCTCATTTCCTGGTTTGCTCCTTGCTCTGCCACTAATTGCTCTCATGATGTTCACTTGTGCCTGATTACTGATTGCTGTCGCTCACTCTGGTCTCTGCTTATACTAGCTCCTTCCAGCCAGAATTCCCTGCCAGATTGTCTCAAGCCTCACAGCCAGCAGATATCTCGCTTCACCTCGTTGCCTTGCCGCCTTGCCTTTTGACCTACTGTCCATGACCATTGCCTGTCGCCTGACCTTGAGTTTTGTTTTGTGGATTAGAACCCTCTGCCCCTGGAAGACCTTCTTGGATCCTCTGGAAAGCACCTGTTTTTGGATTACCCCTGACTGACTGTCTAGCCTTGTTCTCTGCATCTTGGAGCAGAATCTGATCTGTGCGGATCTACACCTTTTATTGGAGAAGTATCCTGATTCCTGCAGTATTCGGCTTCTGTCCAGCACCTTTGGTCTAATAAACCTTTGTCACTAAGCTTGTGACTGGTTGAATTATCGGGTTTTCTGATCTGGTCATTACATATCTACCGAGATGGAAGTCTGCAGCACTTGAGAAAAGCTATTTGGTAGGCTCAGGTTCAAGTTAAACTCTCAACCTATGCAGCTGGAGCAGAGTATCAGAGCAACTTAAAGTGCTTAGAAATGCAAGCCAGTGGGATCATCTTTTAGCTGAACCATTCATGTCTGTGTATAGTTTAATGGGGAAAATGCTAATTAATGCAATCATTAAAAAGACTTGTCCATGTATATTAATGACTTCGTATTCATATCCTCTTCACATTTAGTGACAGCCTAACACCACTTGTTTGTTTTTTTTTTGTCGTCAGCTGTACAGTGGCACTGCATCAATGCATATCACAGCTTGTTATAGTTTATGTGCAATCTGTCAAATGATATCAATCACAGCAGAGTTATTTATATTATTAGAGTCAGTTATGGGAATGATTAGTGATGGGCCTCGGATTGTTTGGCTGCACTCAGTCGGCCAATTTAGAGGAACAAAGACAAAGAGGGCAGCAGAGCCCAGAGGGCCTGAATCAGAACACATTGACAACGTCCCCTGACAAACACGTATACATACCAGTGTCATCGATTTCAGTCAGGCGCTGTAAACCCATTTTTTTTTTTTTTGGTTTCCTCTTAAGACAGAGCAACAACTTGGTCCAAATAAAACAAACAGCTCCAGGTTTTATCCACACCAGAAAGATGGCTGCAGTTTATGTTTACGGGACTTTTTTTCTTATCCAAAGAGGAAGTTTTGTGTCCAGTTGTTATGTTTTAGAATCATGTTGAGATTGACGTCACAAAAAAGAGGCAGCAAATTCCCAAAAGGTAAGAAGGGAAAACTCTGGTGTAAATAGAGGAAATAATAAAAAGATATGAGTGCCAGTTAAGAAAGTGTGTGGTATTTGGAAACTGGTATCTCACTTATAGTTGATTTGGAGATCAGACACGGAGAGCGATGAGAGTAAAAGTATTGTTTCCAATCAGAATACTGTGTGTGTTCCACTCAGTCCCCTTTGGACCTTCCTGTCAGCATTGACCTTTACCAAATCAAAGGAGATGCAAATATCCAGCTTAATTTGGGGCTATTACAGCGCCACACACAGTAAGTCATAGAGGTGAATGAGCTCTGCGCAGACACCCGGTGAGAATAGCTGTCAGTCTTCACAGCCTGCTTTGATTAGCAATTTGAAGGGCCTCGGCCCCTGACTCTCCTCAACAGATACAAATCAGTCCTGACGCTGCTGTGTCCATTATTGGCATCATTTCTGGAGAGAATTGTAATGAATCTCATTTCCCCACAGTCTTCATCTCCCCGCCATTCCTCGCTCTCCTCGCACACATCTTTCACACCCACACGTAGCGTTTTCTGTACAGTCTTTAACGCTAATCTAGTTCACTTCACTGAAGAAACAAATGGGATAAAAATGCACTTACTTACTTGACTCAAGACTCAGGATTTTTATTTTTTTTTTACCCAAGTTGCCTGTTGGGAGATCTAACTTCATATAGTCATGTAGCAAAAGTTTGTCATACTGACATAAGAAGAATTTAGGATACTGTGCAGTGTTTTGCCACTGAATGAATTGTGCACGGAAAAATAAACGAAAAGCTTGCGAAAATACAAAACAGTTGATGGTTCCACCTTCTTAAACATGCTAATTCTAGTTTTTCATTTCAGTTAATTTGACCGTTCAGAGGTTTGTGTGACAACTGGAGCTCGGACCACCAGGGCGGACCAACAGCCAAACCTCAGTCTCAGGAGGAGCAGTGTAGTATTGGTTAGCTCTTTACCTTTTTAACTGTGCTGGAGGTGCTTCGTCTGTGTGTCTAATGGACTTGGAAAAGCCTTATGACCGTGGTCCTCACAGCGTCCTGCTCAGTGAGTACGAGGTGTCGGGCTCTTTGTAATAGGTCATATGATCCTTTTACAATTAGAGTGAGAGCTTGGTTTGCATTTCTGCCACTAAGTCAGACTTGTTTCTTATTGCTGCTCTACTCTGCCGGGACTACCTTTAGTTCATAACTTTTATGGACGGAAGCTTCATCAGCCTTCATCTCTCCTTTTGGCAGATGTGTTGCCCTCTTGGCCTCAATGAGTGGAAAAAATCCTGCACGCTCTGAATTGAAGTGCAGCTGAATGTGAAGTAACTGAGGTGAGAAATAGCATCCATATCTTAGGCCATGGTCCTCAGCCTGGGGTTTGGCAAGGAGTTTCTCGTTTAGCATTTTGTCACGTTCTCATGAACCAAACCCTGAGTTTGGGCCTGGATAGACCTTTGGGCAGAAGGTTTTGTCTATGCTCCTTTGTGTCTCAAGAGTATGCAAAATGTTTCCTTAAAAGAATAATACAACATGCCAAACACAACATAACTCCTTCCAATATCTGGCCCTCCTAGTAGCACTTGGGTGCTCAGCAGGTGTAAGTAAAGAAGACATGCATGTTTGAAATGCGTATAACAGAAAAGGTCTAGTAACAGCTGTAATTGGATGAATATTTTAGTTGTTTTTAACCATGCGACACTAACCTCTAAGAACATGAACGATATTAACGTGAGGGTTTTTCTTTAACAGAGACTACACAAACGAGCCAGCTTCCCCACATGGATCAGCAGAAGTTTAGTTTCGACTGTCAGGTCGAGTTCAACAAGCTGGCACAAAATCCATTGACGAAGTCAAGCCATCGATTTCTGCTCAGTCAGAGACTTTTCTGACCTGTAGCTGTAAAAGGTCAAGGTGTCAGAGCTTTCCATTAAATGAGCCAATCGCAAAACTGCTTTTTGTCATTCTTTTTTTTTTTTTTGGAGCAGAGAGCACAGACGGGGTAACAGGTTTAAGCCAGTCAGAAAAGACAGTTTTAAACCCCATACGATGCAGTTATTTGAAATATAAAAGTATAGATACTCCAGTTCAAAGTAAGAACACGGGTTTATCTGCATCAGAACTTGCCTCATTTGAACATAACATCACATAACACACGAAACAAAAAAAAGTCCTGGAATTCTACAGTAATTTAAGAGAAAGAAAGATAATAACACACAGGGCTGAATGAACTATGGGAGGAAAATGAGAATATCAGTGTAGTATAAGACAAAATATATAAGTCTGAGATCTGGCTTAATGGATGAGTGTAATGCTTTGATATCTGTGACACAGCACATTGTGGTGAGGAGGCAGGAACATTAAAATCCCTAAGAGATGTTCTCCTTCTGTCTGCAGCTTGGAAACAAAACCTATGCAAAAATCTCCTCATGGTGTGTGTGTTGTGTCTGTCAGAGTCACAGTCTCACTAGTTTGTTTGAGCTATCAGCGCCCAAATCACCTACTCTAAGGCAGATTAGTGGTTCCAAATGACTACATAAACATTTAAAGCAAAGAATTTACATAAGAAAACAAAGCTATTCTGTTGAAGCTCACTTTTTTTACGTGTTATCACACTTTAGACGTTGGTGAGGAGGCACATCGATGTCTATGAAAAACGGTCCATTCCTCGCACGTGTTTATTTTAGTGAGGACTGGAAGCCACAATAATGGATTAGATATGAAGGCAATGAGCCTCATTGTAGAGTTTACCTGAGTGTGAATATGGATTGTGTGAGCAGAATGTGACCAGACTGTGTTCAGCTACTGAGTAACACAAAGCTGGGGCTGAAGATTGCAACACACCGGTACCTGCTCACTTGCTGGTGCCAGCTACTTTCATCAGCAGATTATGGTGACTTTTAAATTTATTGACTCTCTTTATAATATGTTCTTGGCATGTCAGCATACGATCCAATATAACTCCAAGATATGTTAGGGGAGGGTCACGCTTGAGCTTCTGGACATTCAGGAATACTTAATTCATGGGAGGTGTTTGCGTGGTAGAGGTGGAAAACAGAGGTTAAGGTTTTGGATGCACTCGGTCTGAGTCACCACTACTCTGTCCCGTGTCATCGTTTCATTCTAAGTCGTCAAAAGAGTGCGCTTGGAAGCCAAGACTATGGAAGCCCGTTTCCGCCACTTAATAAAAATAAATTTAGAAATACTATCTCATAATTATGACTTACTATCTCATAATTTCGACTTAGTATCTCATAATTTTGAATTAGTATCTCATAGTTATGAGATAGTATTTTCTAAATTTATTTTTATCAAGTGGCGGAAACGGGCTTCCATACAGGACAGATATCGTCAGCATAGATAAACTTGCGACTTTCAGTTGGTGGCAGGTTGTTTGTATAGATGTTAAACAGTATCAGAGCAAGAACTGATCCTTACAGAGTTTGCAAACACTAACCGCCTAGTACGCCTTTAACTCTTCTCGCAACTTGCAAGTAGAATTTAAAAAAAAAAAGAAAAGAAAACTGAATTAACTAGTCACCACAAAAACAAGTAGGAGGAGAAGACAGACGAGAGATACACTCTGCCAATACCCAGAACCCAACCCCAAAACAAGACTTACAGCGTATCTCAAACCTTGAAAGCAGCAGCAAACAGCTTCTTGCTATGTCCAGATTTACATGGCAGCATGCTGATGTTCTCCCTCTCCCTGTAAATGCAAGCAAAGTTCTACCTCACTGAATATCCCACCTTCTTCACTGAAAGCAGTTTCCCAGAGAGAGGGATACAACCTGACTCCATTTATGTAAGTTTTTATTTAGATATAGCAATCAGTAAGCTATTTTACTGATGGTTAGGTTTCATTTTTGGCTCTGGCTCAGCTGTTTTTGGAGTTAGATTCTGCTACTCTGGTGTAGTATTTTTTTCTTTTAAGATGACACATCACTCCTTTTCCGTTTGAAGTCAGATCTTGTGTTACTTGTGTTACTGAAAATGAGAGCAATAGATTTCACTGGACAGAATAGACTAGCACTGCATTTCTGCTTTAGCTCTCATGAACAGTTTCCAAGAATTTTTTGGCTAGGTGTACTTCAATTTCATATAATATTTTAGCATATTTACTGTTAATTCCTATTCTAAAAATTCTAAAACAGATTCAACACCTTTACGGCAGACTTACAGCACAACTGTTCTCATTTGATAAACATCTCTAAACCAAGATCACTATTGTGAAATTTCATACTTTTCCGTTCACCAACAAATTGTTTGCATTGATTTAAACTGAAAACTGAAAATAACACTTGAATATAAGATTTTGCCCATAGTATGTGTTACTAAACGTTGTAGATCATCAGCCTTTCTATATAAGCTGCAATACTGTCATAGAAATTTGCAATGCTAAACAGCAGCCAGGTGAGTGGCAGTCACAGTAGTTGATTTTAATAAGAAGCAGCTATTTTGGTAAGTCCTCCAGCAGCTTTTTTCCTCCGGAGTTAATCACAGTGAACAACAGCTTCTGTATCCTCTCTGGGATTTCCACTGCTTCTTCTTTATTTCTGGCTTCACTGTCTTCTTCCTCTGACTCTCACGGAGGCTCCCTGTTATTATTTAAATGGCCCTACCTTCATCTTGTTTATATCACTCACTACAGCCTCTTCTTAAGAAAAAAAAATATGTTTTTACCAATTAATCCCCTGCGGTTTCACAGGGATGTTGCGGTTAAATGCTTGTGTAGTTGCTGCATCTCCTAAAGCCCTTTTACACTTCATCTCTTCCCGGCCACCAATCCAGTTTCAACCCAGGACTGAGTGTTTTTGAAAAGCTTTCTTTCTTAATTAGCAGTGAGCAATTAGTTACATGATTTTTTAGATTAAAAAAAAAAAAAATAGGTTAACAAGATCATCAGGATTTAGTCACACTCCACCGAACAGGAATAGTCCAAGAATACAACAAGTATGGCATGATAAAGTCTGTAGTGTGTTGTAAGATATATCTTAGGCAATATCTTTTTGTAAAAAAAAAAAAGTCTTTGCTTTTCTTATTGTTAAATGTTAGTTAGCTCATTTTCTTGGTGATATGTCAGTTCAAATAAAAGGAGACAGTAGTATTCAACAGGCAATAGAGCAGATGAAGAGTATGTCTGTTTTTCTTCTTCGCCTCTTGTTGTCACTTGGTAGGCTGGCAAAAACAAGAAAAGAAAAAACAAAACACTTTGTCATTGAATAAACTGATCTTAAGTAGGATTTGAAACATACACTTCCTCAAACACTGCAATCATTTTTGAAAACCAAAGTTACAAAAACCACCTTGAAGCCTTCAAAACAATCTTATTGTCATCATTTTAAAAATGCCTGCTTTCCCTGTAAAATAAAATTAAAAAAAGGTTTAGTAATAACTGATACCGAAATTTAAAGGATAATTCAATTCAGTTTATTTATATAGCGCCAAATTACAACAAATGTTATCTCAAGGCACTTAAATAGTATAGTCCAATTCAAGCCAATTGGAGTTCAGTTCATTGTAATCACAATTAATTTAAAAATAATCCAATTCATTCATAAAGAGCCAATTCAAAAACAATTTCCTAGCTAAGGAAACCAACAGATTGCACTGAAACTTGTCTTCTGTCCAATCTCCCGTCCTGAGCGTGCCTAAAGCGACTGTGGAAAGGAACGACTCCCTTTGAACAGGAAGAAACCTCTGGCAGAACCAGGAAGGGTGGCCATCCGCCTCCACCAGCTGGGGTTTGAGAAGACAGAAAAGAGGGGAAAAAAAACACTGTAACACCATTCAAAGGATACCTGTTAAACGGGGGGGGGGGGGGGGGGGGGGGTAAAGTGAGGAAAGGTGTGACAGATGAGCTCCCCCAGCAGTCTAGGCCTATAGCAGCTTAACTATGGGATGTTTCAGGATCACCTGAGCCATCCCTAACTATAAGCTTTATAAAAAAGGAAAGTTTTAAGCTTAGTCTTAAAAGTGGAAAGGGTGTCTGCTTCCCGGACATTTACTGGCAGCTTATTCCACAAGAGAGGGGCTTGATAACTGAAGGCTCTGCCTCCCATTCTACTTTTAGAAACTCTGGGAACCTCAAGTAAACCTGCAGTTTGGGAACGAAGTGCTCTGTTAGGAAAATATTTTATAATGAGATCTTTAAGATATGATGGAGCTCGGTCATTAAGAGCTTTATATGTGAGTAGAACAATCTTAAATTCTATTCTGAATTTAACAAGGAGCCAATGAAGAGAAGCTAAAACTGGAGAAATATGATCTCTCCTGTTAGTTCTCATCAGAACTCTGGCTGCAGCATTTTGGATCAGCTGGAGGCTTTTCAGAGAATATGTGGGACAGCCCAATAATAAAGAATTACAGTAGTCCAATCTTGAAGTAACAAATGCATGGAGCAGTTTTTCTGCATCACTCTGAGACAAGATGTTCCTGATTTTAACAATATTACGAAGGTGAAAGAAGGCAGTCCTAGAAACCTGTTTATGCCAGTCAAATGATCAATTCTGGTCAAAAATAACTCCAAGGTTCCTCACTGTAGTACGAGAAGCCAAGGAAATACCATCTAGAGTAACTATATAGCTAGATAACTCCAAAGATAACTGATTAATAATGTTTACTCAGAATTTGCAAACATAGCATTTGAAACATAGCACGTTGGTTTCAACGTTCAGGAAATTAAAGCAAAAGACTGCAAAGGTAGATGATCAAAGCAGTAAATCAAAGAAATACAACCTTGGTCTACGTACTTCTTCATAGTCTTCATTCACTTGCTGTCTTTTGCTAATAAATCTGTGTTCAGTGATTACAACCGAAATATCCTGACCATGGCAAATTAGGAATAAACTTGTTCAACACAGCATAAGGTCAAAGTCACAGTGAAAGTTAAAAGGAAGTAGCTTTTTTTGTAAGAATCATTATTTGGTTTCTGGGCAACATCAGGCTCACAGTAGTGACACCAATATTGTCATATACTGCCCTTGGCCTCATTAATCATCTGTCAACCTCCTGGATAAACTTAGTCGGTGTACTTCCACTTTACGCAGTGCACTGGATTAAATGTGTGACCAACAGTGTTGTTTTTGACAACCATCTTAGATTTAGTCTTAGTCTTAAGGGCGGTTTATGCTTTCGACACATAGCCTCTGCAACCGTCAAATCTGTCTCTGTGCGCGACCACGCCCCCGGGGAGAGGGTCTGCACCCGTCGTTGCGCACCTCAAAAAAATCCTGACTACACGTCGGACGGACGCAAACCCACGCAGAGCTCAAGCGGAAGTGCGCAGACAAAAAACAGCTGTGATTGGTCCTTGGTTTGCCTTTCCGGTTGTCTGTGTGACCACATACGCTTCCTCCTTTGCATTTTCGCCAAGTCCAATAAAAGAAGCTGTTCTTCTTCGATGTCGAGCAACTCCAGATCCATATCTTGCATACATGCCATTGTTGTTTTGAAAGATAAACACTTCTGCCGGCGCCGCCGAAGTTCTCGTCACCGCCCACCGAAATTCTCGCGAGTTCTCAAATACTTTTGGGGGGAAACTGCTGTGCGTCCCTAGAAATTCCAGACCGAGGGCGCAGATGCATAACAGCAAAACTGGTTCGCGACCAGACCCAAGCGACAATTGATGTGCGCAGTTGCAGAAGTATAATTTGCCCTTTAGTCTTTTGGACTAAAATGCTTATTAGTTTTAGTCACATTTTAGTCACTTCTATATGTGATAGTTTTAGTCCAGTTTTAGTCGACGAAAAGTCAAAAAGGTTTTAGTCTAGTTTTAGTAAAAAAAAAAAGAAAAAATAAGTATAGTCTACCGTGTTAAGAAAATAGTATGGTCTTAACTATCAAACAAGCAGAACAAAAATACATAGCTTATTAACTGACCCTGTACAAAAGCTTTCTGATTTTTCATTCTGTACTGTGCGTGTGTCCCAACTTTACTGTAAGCGCACTAAATGCATAGGTCCTGGTTAGGGCAGCACAACGTCACTTGTGGCTTTTAGACTAAAGCTAACAGACTCTACGTATAACAGTAACTCGACCTGTTTAACATATCAAGTTACGTGCTGACAGAACGTTCACACAAAGAGATAACCACACCGTCACTGAATGTAAACATAGCTAAACATGCTGCTAAAGTAACACACATAATGAATTGACGTTAGCGTAACAAAAGCTAACTTTAGCCTGAAGTTAGCAGCCCATTTGCGCCAGGAGTATGTGGAAAACGTACTAATGTATTAGCTTACTATGAAATTTATCGATTATGTTAACAGCATTTGTAACTTACCTTCGAAAAAATATCACTGTGGCGAGCCTTAAGGTGCCGCAGCAGATACTTTTTAGGTTTTAATTGACACACACAATAAGCAGAAATGTCATGCATTTTAAACGTCTGACAGATCACCCACTAACATTTTTGTCCATTCTCGTCTCGTCAACGAAAACTCACACACGTCTCGTCATGTTTTCGTCATCAGAGAGCTATGTTTATCTCGTCACCGCCTGTTATCGTCATGAAAAAAAGTGGCGTCAACTAAATGATTTCGTCATCGTCATCGTTGACGAAAACAACACTGGTGACCAAGTAGTTTTGCTTCCTAAATCCAGCCAACTGGGTCTAGTGCCGAAACATAAATAATATAAGCAGTATTGATACTTAAAACTAACCAAATAGCTTTAAACCAAAAGAAAATAGTGCGGCCAGCGTGTTAGGGCACAGAGGCCAAAGAACACCTTGTGCATGTAGCAAAAAAACATCACCTGATGCCCTGTCGTATGAATGATGGAGATAACCCCAGACAATGTATTAATCATGGGCAACTAGTTTTTTTTTGTTTTCTTAACGGTGTACACAGTTGCCTGATTAACACAATGGTAATGGACGATCTAACGAAGAGCTCATGACACGGAGACCTTCCAGATTTATTCGATGTAAACAATGAACTTGACAACGCTAGAACTTAGTATCAGATTTATGTTACAATCATGGCAGAAAAAGCACAGCCGTATAATTGTAGATGGCACATTAGGCTCCTTCATTAGCAGAGATGGGGACTCAAGTCACTGTGACTTCGACTCAAGTCGACTCGAGTCGCTGTTTTGATGACTTGTGACTTGACTTGACAAAAAATAAAAGACTTGAGACTCGACTTGGACTTGGAAGTTAAAGACTCGGCACTTGACTTGACTTGAGACACGATGACTTGAATTACTTGAGTGTTCAGCATCTAGCACAACTTCCAACTTTCTTCGTCATTTGAAGATCCATTCCGACCAGTAAGTGCTTGTCAAATTAGCTAACATTATCCTGTTAGCCTAGTCGGTAGTTGGCTAACGTTAGCTTGATATGATACGGGGTGGACAGGTTGGACACATTGGCCAATGATGTTTACTGACAGTTACTTATATTACTTATATAATATTCTTTTCACTTTATTAAGATCAGATTCTGCAGGTAAAATTGCAATAAGGTGACTTGACTTTGACTAGACTTGACCTATTACAGGACTTGACTTGACTTGCCCAAGAAAAAATTACTTGGGAGTTACTTGAAACTTGAAAGCTAAGACTTGAGACCTACTTGAGACTTGCACATGTGTGACTTGGTCCCATCTGTTCATTAGGGAAGTCAGACATCTGGTGACCTTTGCCCCAACACTGCCCCTCCCTGTCAACAGTGTATCTAATCTTGTCCACATGTAGTGTTCATTTCTGAGGACGTGCACAACTGACACTCCAAACACACGCAGGATGCTTAATTCAGTGATCATACTTATGTGAACACTATTTAGGAACGAGTATAATACTTGTCTAAAAAGCTTCAGAATGGGTTATATCGATGAGTAACACAATGTTGTACGAGTATTAGCATTCCATTGTTTTCCTGCTTGAACATAAAAACAGACATGAGCTCAGGCAGCTTAGAATCCTTAGTTTGTTTCGCAGCAGTTTTTATGAATATTTTACACTCCCTTTACTTTCACAGTTACACCAGACAAGTAGATATCTTGTAAAAAAGAAAAGAAAAAAGAAAAGAAAACATCACTGTTCCTTATATATCCCTGTTATGGCTGTATTAGTTAATGTAACTGACTCACAGAACAATTGGTCTGATTATCCCTCTGTAGTTTGCTCTTATCAAGTGCCAGGACCAACGCTCCCTCCCAATTAAACTGAGAGCTCTGGGCTGTTTGGGCTAAGCTAGTCAATTAATTGATGCTTCCATTGTGACGAACCCACTCTCATATTGTCCTCTCATCATGTCCATTCAGCATCATGAACTGCTCGGATATCAGATCAATGACACACACACACACACAGAGTTGAAAGGAAATGTCATCTTTTCAAGCAACAAACTGAAAAAAATAGACCAGTTGAAATTGAGATTTCTTTTTTTTTCCATGTTTCTCTGGACAGTCTGATCAAACCTCTGTAGAAAAATCATGTGTGTAATATCTGTCCGACACAGAGCTTATAAATCCATCGATGCAGGGTGGAATTTACTCAGCGGCTGGCTGTGCCTAACTAGATATCCACGCTCCCTTTGTTGGTATTTTTTCACGTCCAGTCTTAACCTTTCTGAGCTGCACTTGGCATTTGAGAAAATGTTGACAACAAAAACCTCTAAATTAGGCCAACAGGGGTGCATTTCTACCTCAACTTGGCGCAGTTTAGACCTCAACGTCATTTCATCAGACCCAAGACTCGATTGCATAAAGATAAGTCAACAAGTGCAGCTGCTCCTCACAAAGCCCGGTCAGATCCCGCCCAGTTTGTCATGTCACGTTATTCCACATGTCCATTCAGTGAATCAATTAGAATGCAAAACTTCGGTTTAACAAAAATACCAAACAACAGTTGCTTTTCCGGCGCTTGAGTCAAACTTCATAGCAATCTTTCAGCCCCTGGGCAACAAACAAGCACACAGTGACAAATTTGGAGAAAATCTTTTTCGTGGCTTCATATTTTTATCTCAATCAAGCAGCATGCAGGATGTGGATATCTGATTGACATGCAACATTATTGCAGTTTGATGTTTCAGTTAAGCAAATCTCATCACAGTCAAGCTGCTCACAGACTGTGTCTGCAGCATTATGTGCATTAGCCAGGTTAGGTTGTCATTTTCACACATGTGACTCTAACTCAAGTCGCATTATGTTATATCTTATTACCTCACACTGTGTTGCACATTGTCACGCAACACTACAGTCATTTTCACACAGGCTCTGGGGTCCCGAAACGTTCTGGAGGTTCAGCTGGTCCAGTCCAGAGTCCAGACTAAACATGGAGAAGCAGCATTTAGCTGTTATGCTGCAAACAAGTGGAACAAACTGCCAGTGGAGATTAAACTTTCACCAAATGGAGACATTTTTAAATCCAGGTTAAAAAGATTTATTTTCCCATGAGTCTATGCATGAAATCTGTACGGTATCTTTTAATTTATCTGGACTGTTGCTTGTTTTTATATTCATGTAAATTATGTTATTTGTTTCTCTTTATATTCTTTTATGCATTTTTAATGCTTCTTACACTCCCTGCTGCAATGCTTTTATTTTATGTAAAGCACTTTCAATTGTTCTGTACATGAAATGTGCTATACAAATAAATTTGATTTGATTTGATTTCCAGATAGTTGGCATGTGAGATGGGAAATGTCCCCGACATTCGCTCTGGACTTCTTCTGGAGATTTTCCAGAGAGTTCCAACAGCAAGAGCTTTGGTAAAATCTCTGGAACATCAGCAAGTGATACAGTGTCAGTCAACGTGTCAGCAAACATTCTGGAGCGTTTGCAGCTGCTGTGTGTGTGTGTGTGTGTGTGTGTGTGTGTGTGTGTGTGTGTGTGTGTGTGCGTGCGCGCTGGTTAAAGTTTGTCCTTTCTGTTGCTATTGCAGCTACATACATTCAGGTACATGCCGTACTCATATGAAGACAATGAGGAGCCTCATCTGCTATTCTCAACGCGTTGTAAAGTGTGTTTCTGCATCATGTGCAGCGTCTTTCATGCCCTGGACAGCCGTTCCCCTGCACTGTTGTTCATGTGTGAAAACGCCTCGCAGAACATTACAATTGGCGTTAATGTCAGAGGCGTGTTTGTGTGTGTAGCCAGAAATTGACATTTTCCCGTGAGAAATTGCCAACATACAATCAATACTGACTGATGATTCAGCTAACATATTGAAAAGCTACATTAATCTCGGGAACAAATAAAAATAAAACTGATTATTTAAATAATTCCCAGTTTTTTTCGTTTGTTCTTTTTTTTTTTTTGCTTTCTGACATGACCCAAGAACAAAAGAGAAAAAAAAACAATTAGGGAAACAAATGAACAGTTCACCAAACGCAAAGACATTTTCTACAGAAAAAGAAGGGACAGTTCTTGCTTGTGATTGGACAGAACCCACTGCGATGGTGTGATCTTCTGTCATTTTTCTGGAGTGTGCCACTCACTTCCCTTAAACTAAGAACTAGGGCTGGGCAAAGATTAAAATGTTTAATGTAATTAATCACATGATTTCCCTGATTAATCAGGATTAATCGCATTTGTACGCAAAATCCCAAAATTAATTCAAAAGTAGTGCATAGCCTTTAGCATTTAGTTTTATTTTAAATATACTGCCATATGAATGAAAGTGCCATAACATTTGTTGTGAAAACACACTTTTAACATCAGCATCTTTCTGTAGATTTTATGTGGAAGCCAGTTGTGTGTGTTTTGCCTTTAAGTGATATTTTAGACTGGAACTACTACGGTGATAAGACAATTCAACTTGGCAGTGTTTACAAGTGACTTTGGTTCTGTCGACTCCGCCGTCTGGAAGAACTTTAAAATGAAAATGGCCGAGTAAAAGTTCCGTACCCTTCTCCATGTTTGGTGGATCCGGCGATTACTTTCTTTTCCGCTTCCGCAGCAGACAGCAACAGACTTTTACAAAATAAAAGCCTGTGAGCAACAGACTTTTAAAAATAATAAAATAGATGATAAAACAGGAGTGGTCCGTGTCATATGGGTTGAGCAGGCGCCCCATGTACAAGAGGCTATAGTCCTCGCTGCAGCTGGCCCCGGTTCGAGTTCAGCATTGGACAGCCCTGTGCTGCATGTCGTTCCCCCTCTCTCTGCCCCCTGCTTCTTGTCTCTCTGAACTTTCCTATCCATTAAAGGCACAAAAGCCCCAAAAAATAATATGTAAAAAAAAAAAAACTGAGTTAATGCGCGATAAAATATTTATCGGAATTAAATAACTAACGCGTTAACGCGATAATAACGAGTTAACTCGCCCCGCCCTACTAAGAACACCTTAGAACACTTTAGTTGACTAAGATGTTGTCCTTGAACTGTTTTTGTCACTGCAACTACATACATGTTGTCTGTCCTGTTGATGTCGTCAGTAGTGTTTTTTTTTAATTGGGCCTGGTTTGAAGTGAATGGCCCGTTTCAGCCTGTCATGCTTAAGTGCGAAATTAGAAGCCAAGTTCAGAGTTGTAGTGGTGGATGTGGTGGATGGTGACAAAATCAGCCTGGTTTCGTAGTTTAAGGGGACTGATGAGAGCTGTACACACCAGAAACAGGAAATGACATTGACCCATTTCCTCAGACTTAGGGTTCGGTCTGATAGTCAAAACAATCACCTCCCGTCATCTTTTCCTTGACCTTGAGGAAAATGTCACAGGGTTAAGGAAAGGCGTTCGGAAACATTTCTGAGGACTACTTAAAAGACAACTACTACTACTGCTGTGAGAATTTGACCACACTGACACAAAGCTGGGATGTACGGCACTGCAACTACAGATTTGCAATAGATATTCTTCAAAAATCACTTTAGATACTTCATCTACAGCAATCTTGTCACATTGTTACATGGAAAGGATGTCATACGTCTAATATTAGAGACAATATAGAATAATACTTTCTCATCAAAGTCTATAACTGAAAAAGGAAGGAAAATATTCAAACTCGTGCTCATCCTCCTGTCTTCATTTTTATCTTACTACGGCAGGATGAAAAATAGATGAAAGTTGCGGCCGCAAAAAACAGTGGAATGAAATTTTCTCCTTTTTCTCCTTTTTTTGGTGTATCTTATGCTAAAGGAGATAATTAAGGAAGCATAGGAGCTCCATTTCAAAGCATTTAGAGAATTCAAACAGCACTTATCTTGGCTGCCACTTATTTGCTTCCTGGTCATTTCAGTTAAACGCACTATTTGACTATTTGACTGGACCCCTCTGGTTCTACCTGGTTGGCTGTGGCAGAAGATGCTCGCAGTCAGGTGGATATTGATGTGACAGGATTCCTAAAAGGCAGCGAAAGAGAGATGAGGTTAGAAGGGAAGAAAGAAACTTTGGATTCTGGTCATATGGCAGGGGAGCCGACAGCCCCTTTGCCCCTTTTAAGGAAAATGTATTAACTTTGAATTTCATGCGAGGAGTTGACACTTTGGAGTACACTGGAGCCAGAGATATCTAGGGACCATCAAAGGCATCGAACTGTAAGGCACTTCCACTTCAGGCTTCGTGTCTGCCACCAGATATATATGTCCATTTGTTTTTAGACCATGTTGAGGTTAGGCTACAGCATGGTGTTTAATTACAAGCTGATTTTGATGATTCATTAGTGGACATCCAACAGGGACATATCAGCATTGGCTTTCTACTGACTCGTATTTCTTTACCATGCAAGGCAGATGGACTCCAAAAAGAGCATCTGTTTTCCAGGTGCTATAGGGGTCGGCAAGAGCGGTCAGACTAAACCAAAACTGTAAAGCTGCTCGATGTAGAACAAGAACGATGAGCTTAAAGGTGCTAAAACTCCAATGAACTGAGGATGACTGCAGAGCTGGGTGATAATTATCTGATGGTTTGTCAGTATTTTCACTTTGCAGGCTTTTTATTCACTGAGAATGTAAATGTTTTGCTTTCATTCTCAGTGTGTTGTCCAATATTCAACATTCTCAAAGACGTGTTCATTTAACTGTGGATAGTTTGGAAGCTGTACTTTCTGGGTTGTATTACGCAGCATTTTAGTTGTTCAAAGTCACTTGTGACTGGCAGCTAATAGAAACTGGGAACTGAGGACTTTGCATTTCCCTTGCAAATTCGGAGAAACCGTGTTTCGTCTTTCTCGCTCTTTCTTCTTCTTCTTTTTTTGCCCACGTTGTCTGTTTCTTTCAAACAAGCAGGTGTGGAAGAAAACACTCTCCGTTCCTCCCTCCCCATTTTGCCTCCCACGTCCCTCCTTGATCCCTTCTCCGTCTCCTCTTGCCCGTGCAAATGTCAGCCTTCACATCCTCTGCAATCAAAGGCCCCGCAGTCGCAGCGGGATCCAACCAAACCTGACTGCTCCTTTCACATCACACAGCTTCACACATACACAAAAAAAAAAGGAGACGGAAGCGCGATGGGGAAACATTTGTGCTCCCTGAAAAACAGAGCGGATCGGTTGAACAAACACACACAAAAGCATCTTCGTTGGGCTTTGGCTTTCTGCAACTTTTTGCTTAGTGACATGATGCACCACAGCATAAGATCTGATTGGGCCTATACGATGTGCAAGTCAACCATCTTATTTCTTTATAACACACTGAGTCTTCATCAGCATCACCCAGAATGTGTATTAAGCCTCGTTTCCACTATGCAGTCCGGTACGGGTCGGATCAGAACGATTCGCTTATTTCAATGTTTCCACTACAATGAAAGCGTACCGGTCCCATGGTACCCGTTACCATTTTTGTAACCCTTCTGCTTGGGGTACCGAGCACACAGGACCGGTTCCAGGCTCTGCTCTCCGTTGTTGGTGAGGAGGCTGTGCAGCGGGAGCTCGATGGCGCTGTGCCAAACGAAAAAGTTTTCCAGCTGATTGCCGCAAAAATGGCAGAGAGTGGTTTCAACCGGACCGCGAGCCGGTGTCGCATTAAGCTGAAGAAGCTTGGAGGTGGTTTGAGATTATGGATGCTATTTGTGCTTCGGCACGCACTCCGCCCACCCCTGAGGGTCCCCTTTGTACAGTGGGAACACAAATCTGACCCCAAAGCGACCCGACCTGTACCGTAGCGATACGAAGTGACCCGAACCGTACTGACAGTGGAAACGAGGCTAAACAAACCTCTGTCGGCTCGCACATGTATGGCAGTTGAAGAGGCCAAACAAAGACGCCATCAGAAGCCCAAAAAGATGTCGACCGCAATGCAAAACAGTGTGGTGCGGGGCTGGAAACCAAAGTTACAAAAAAAACAAAAAACTGCGATATCTCAGCTCTCCAGGGCGGTTTCAGGCCCGAGAATGTGGGTGACAAGAGTCGGTGTACTTCAAAGAAGTCAAATGCATGTAGATCAGGGGTTTGAAAACTTCTGCAGTGTTCTCTGGCCTGTTTCCTTTCACCATAAGTATTTATGACAGGCTGCAATGACCGTCCCGCCATAATTTCACACTTGACATGAAATTCGCATGGATCTCTTTGGCTGACCCTTGGCGAGATGGAAGATAAGCACATTTGAAAAAAAAGAAAAAAAAAATTGAATCTTTCCTTTAAAAATAAAGCGACCTACAGGGAAGTAGTCAGGAGTAGTGCTGTCTGCTTCTTGTTGTCAACGAAAAGTTAGAAAAATGCCACCAACTTTCTGTCTTCTAACAATTACACGTTGACGATAAAAGTTTTTTTTCAGAGCACATGTGATTAAACATCCTGCATGACCGCCCGCTGCAGGGCGGTGGGCTGCTGTCAGTGGATGTGGAATACAGAGGAGATCTTTCGCCCTCATGGCGCTGCAGCCTTTTGGAGCTCTCTGTATTTAATTAGCAGCATGGCCTGGGGACTTTTACCGCTCTGTGAACAGGGGGGGGGGGGGGGGGCGCTGCACTGTGGAGCTGCTGTGACCTGTGTGTTTGTGTGTGTGTGTGTGTGTGTGTGTGTGTGTGAAGCCACATTGTGACTGGGCTGACTGCATGTTTCAATGCTGTGATGTGTTGCAGTCCCGTGTTTCGGAGCCTCTGATGGGAGGTGAGGGGCAGAGGGAGTGGGGAAGTCTGGCGTTGCAAAGAAAAGAAGGGGGGAAAGGAGGATGAAGGGGGAAAGGATTCTCTAATTACCATCCCTTTCCCGCCTAACTCTCTGCTCTGTTAAGACTTCTGTGGGTGAAGCCTTTTCTGCTGTTGAGCTATTTAACTTGAACTGTCTTTGAGATTGTATCCCCTCTGGCTAGTGTTTCACGTATTTCACAGCACATTAATGGCTCCTTGTTACAGAACAGTATAAAGGGGGTGTTTGGGGGTGGAATGCATTCACTGATTGCACGGCGTGCCTATAGAGTTGCAGGAGACATGAAATCATCACTTGTGAGGTATTTCATCTGACTTCCCACAGCTCCCTCTGGAGCCAAGAAAGCTTTGATTTCATATTTCCTTCCTCTTCCTGATTCATTTGTTTGGCGACTGTCATAACAGCTCCTGCTCCAAAAAAAGACCCCAAAACAAACCGCTTTCTACGTTTTCATCATTTTGTTATACGTTTGCAGTGTTTGTGGGAAACGATGCAGGGAAGAGAGTCACTTTTAGAGGAAATAAAGGAACTGCTCTCCCTGCAGTCGTTTTCTGTCTAACTCTCAGAATTCACGAGCAGCAGAAATAAAAGAAACTATTTGTTTTGTGCATTTTGTTTGTTTCGTTGCTTCGTGACTTAATTGTTTTTTCATTGAGTGTTAATGATGGCATGATCTGACCAGTCAGACAGCTGAGATTTTACTTAACTGGGGTCATTCGATAGAACCAGGGATAAGTTTAAAAAAAAAATAAATAAATAAAAATAAAAAAAATAAAAATCAAGAAAGATATGGACTTAGCCATCGTGTCGCACGAACAATGCAAAACAAACTGCAAACTAACGCAGTGCCATCTCTGACTTGTTGAGCTTTTGGAACACCACTGCGCTTTGGTGCCTTGGAAAAAGGATTAAACGAAGGTCATAATGTCATAACTTCTAAAAAAAAATATATATATATCTAATACATCGCTATATTTACTTTTCATTCAGTTATTATATGATTTTTTTTATTTTTTTTTCCAAATTGTTTCATGGACGTTCAGTGCAAGTTTCAGCCCAGTCCAGTTAAAAAAGACAGTGTCAGGTTTGGGTGTTGGCAGGACACGGATGCGGCCTCCAGAGGTGTAAAACAAACTGGGTTTATTCACAAAAAACAAGGTTAACAAAAGGTGCGGCTGAGCCGGATGAAAACACTAAACTTTGGGAACAAAAACATGGATATAACTATGACAAGAAAAACAAAACAAAAGACTTGGCATGGCATGAAAAACACTTAACTTGGCGTGGCAAGACAAGGGAGATGGTGAATTCAGGGAAAAGGAAATCACAAACTGAAAGGGGAGCCTGGGAACTAAATACTAAACTGGGAGTGATAGACAAATGAGTGCAGCTGGGAACAATGTATGCAGGTGACATGAGTGAAACTAATGAACTGAACATGGGAAGTGAGGGGAAAAACAATGGCAAAAATAAAAATAAACATGAACTCAAAAACCAAGACATGAAACAACCTAACACATGATAAAACATAAAACTAAAAACATGGGGAAAACGCCAAGGACGTGACAGACGGACAGAAGGAGCGGCATTAAATTTGACTTTGGAGTGCCAAACTTCATTAATTTATTTGTAAAATAAATCAAATCCATCACGTGAACAAAAGGTTTGGCTCGCTGCATTGCCTCCAGTCCCATTTTGATCCAATGCCTTTGTGTTGCATAACACCGGTCACATTCATTTATTTGTACATGAAAAATATTTTAATAATTCCAACAAAGCTCCAGTACTGAACTAACTGCGAATAAATATTAAATAGGATTTTTTTTTATGCAAACTGAGAGGGGTGTGCAAAGTCAAAGCACTTCCCACACTGCATTTGTAGAGACCCGTTGACCCGGCAAAGTTATTTTGAACTTCCAAAGGCAGAAAACACCAAACACGTTGAGCTCGTTCTAACGCAACATGTTGCATAACAATTACAGCTGTTGCATTTTACTGTATTAAAATATCTAAATGTTATAGACACTAATTAACATCCACACAAAGGAACTAAAAAGTCTCGTAAGAGTGCAGTTCAACGGTTTGATTGAAGCTCTTTTGCAGAACAAGGGAAGGTGTGTGGGATACAAAGACCTCATGATGGATAATTAGACTTCTTTTGTTTCTAAAAATGATCTAATTTCTTTCCGTAAGAGAAGATACACTTCATCTGCGTGCATAAAATTTGCAAGCATCCATCCAAGGCAGCTGACGTCTGTACATTGGCGCCCTCTTGTGGCTATTAGCTCCATCATCCACTTTTACTCGAGGCATGAGGTGAGGTACTCGGGATTTATAATCACATGAATAAAGCAGACTATGCTCTTCCTTTAAAGGTCTCCGCTATAGTCAGATGGCTAAATAGGAACATATTTTCGAATAATAAACTTCATTTTACTACATTTGGTACAAATTGTGAATGTTTATGTGTTGTGAAAATGCAAAAATCAAAACAAACTCCCGTTTTTGTGTTTTTATAGCATGTTTATTTCCTTTTTTTTTTTTAAACAGTTTTCTTTAAAAAAATGACAGGGACCAAGTGTTTTGGAAGCCCCATTCTGACCCTTATGTTCCCCGGCCGGGTCGCTCAACTCTAAAGCAACCAGCAAAGAAAAATAGTCATATGGACAATTGATAATATACACCCCATATACAGCAATACATAGTGGTCTACCATAATGTTACCAAGAATACGCAACCTCCAATGAGGCTTCAATTCAAACTGTTGCCACCGATATGGTTCAATTTAATAGCAACTGGTGGGGTTCAGGTTGCCAACAGCTGCCTTACATTACACACCATCAGTGGCTCAGCTGATCAACAAAACACATGGCGGCTTTCACTCAGCTCCAGCCAGCGCTAAGATTATCCACTGACCTGAACGCCCCCTCTAAACCAATCAGATTCAGCATAAGTGCAAAGTTTAGGAGGCACTGGCACACACTGCTATCTCACGGAGGCCCAGCAGGCATCGCCGACAATCCCTCCTCATCTCTTAACTGTCAAACTTCCAAATGGTTTACATTAAACCACCTAACATTGCCGGTCCGGACACAGGAAATGGGATTTTATTACCCTGGCTGTAACCAGTCCGCCGTATGGTTTCCCATAGATTTCAAATTCAAAAAGGTCCACCTCAGTTCCACCGAGTTCCAGTCCTTTTTATGAACTCAACCTCTATGTTTCTTGCATATTTCACCTCAGCTCGCATACAGAAACAGCCAGTGACAAACCGTGTGAAGGTGTGTGTGTGTGTGCGCGTGCGCGTGTGCCAGTGACCCCCGCAGTGGTAGAGACAGCATAGAGAAGTATGTGCATGAAATAAAGACGGAGCCTGTACACAGTGTGAGCGACCGCATGTCCATCCGCGTGCGTCTCTGTGAGCGGCTACAGACACGACTCCCAGTGCAGCTGCAGGTCTGTGCTGTCCAGAAAATCGGTCGAGAATACGCTCTGCGGGGTGTGCGGCGCCAGCGGGGCTAAACTCGTCCCTCCATCTCTTTCACCCGCCGCTGCTCCGCCCGCCCCCCCTCCGTTGCCGTCGCTCCCTCCATTTGCACTCCCCACCATGGAGATGTCCAGCCAGTCCATGCTGTCCAACGCTGGGTCGCCGAAGTCCAGCCCCGCAGAATGAGGCGAGAAGCCGAGGTCGGACGTGTCCATGGGGGAGGGAGAGTGCTCCAGGATGCTGGGCGTGCTCAGCATCTGGCTGTGGAGGTCGTCGATCAGAGTCAGGCCGCCGTCGGCCTCCATGCCCAGCAGCGGGGTGCCGGTGGTGCTCTCCAGGAAGTCCTCCAGGCGTCCGCTGCTTGTGCAGGACGACCGAGGGGAGATGAGCGACTCTGTGGGGGTCGGGGGGGAGAGGTGGAGCGGGGAGGGGGCAGCAGATGGGGAAGGTGGGTCAGATTGCAGAGGGGCGAGGGAAGGGTCCGGGTTGGCCTTAAAGCCCGGGATTTCTGTGGGAGGACAGAGACGGATAAAAACCATCAACACACGCCGACAGACGTTCTCATGAGATCCTCTCCTCAGGTTTATGGTTTTCTTACCTCCACTCTTCAGCAGGATATCAAACAGGTCATCCATCTGCTGGCTGTTCACACCATTCTCCTGCTAACAGAGGGGAACATGCCATCAAATAATAAGCCCAGTTTGGTCAGTTTCTCCCCTTTGACAATTCCCCTATTTCAGTACAAAAAAACTCAAAATGTGGAGAGTTTCGAAGATGCTTCTTGATGCAGCGACGGAACAAAATCCAGAGTTTTGTAGCCTAATTTTTTTCCGGTATCAGTGAAAGTGGCACGAGGAGCTACACTAGCCATTTTTTACCCAGACCAAACATCTGCAACCTCGACGAACACTTACAGCACAGCTAAAGGGCCAAGATTTAATAAAGCTGCCGGCATCCTTTTGTTCAAAGAACGGCCGGTTACTCCGCAGTGTGAGCAGAGGTTTCCCATCAGAACTCTACGTCCAAACTGAAGCCCAAGAACTTGGTGAGTACGGTAGCAGTTACACGCGATAAGGTGAGTGGACGTCAGTGCTGAACGACTTGTATGTAACCGAGGTGGGTCAGCTTTTTTATGCTGGACACAGTCGTCTGAGTTTAGTAAAAACAAAAACTTAACAAAAAAAATAAATAATTTCAGATTAATTCGACTCACTGTGTTCATTAATGAAATGTATGTACAGTCCCCTCCAAAAGTATTGGAACAGCAAGGCAAATTCCCTTGTTTTTGTTGTTCACTGAAGACATTTGGGTTTAAGATCAAAAGATGAGTATGAGACAAGAATGTCAGCTTTTATTTCCTGGTATTTACATCTAGATGCGTTAAACAACTTAGGATATATCACCATTTGTATTACACCACAGCATTTTTAGGTGAGCAAAAGTAAAGGAACAAATAATCTTAAAGTAAATAACCTTTAATATTTGGTGGCATAACCCTTGATTGCAATAACTGCCTCAAGCCTGCGACCCATCGACATCACCAAACTGTTACATTCTTCAATTGTGATGCTATTCCAGGCTTTTACCGCAGCTTCTTTCAGTTCTTGTTTGTTTCGGGGGGTTTCCCCCTTCAGTCTCCTCTTCAAGAGGTGAAATGCATGCTCTATCGAGTTAAGGTCAGGTGATTGACTTGGCCAGTCTAAAACCTTCCACTTTTTCCCCCTGATGAAGTCCTTTGTTTTATTGGCAGTGTGCTTTGGGTCATTGTCCTGCTGCATGATAAAATTCCTCCCGATTAGTTTGGATACATTTCTCCGTAAATTGGCAGACAAAATGTTTCTGTACACTTTGGAATTCATTCTGCTGCTACCATCATCAGTTACATCATCAATAAATATTAATGAGCCTGTTCCAGAAGCGGCCATAAATGCCCAAGCCATGACATTACCTCCACCATGCTCACAGATGAGCTTGTATGCTTCGGATCAAAAGCAGTTCCTTTCTTTCTCCACACTTTGGCCTTTCCATCACTTTGGTAGAGATTAATCTTGGTCTCATCAGTCCATAAGATTGTGTTCCAGAACTTTTGCGGCTCACCTCTAGCCTGAGAATTCCCATGCTGCTTTGCGCGCGATTTCATTCACACTGCAAAGGCAGCCTGGAAACCACCGCCCTTATTTTTGCCTGAGTTAGGGAACCAATCACAGAACAGGGGGGGGGAGGCGGGCAGCAATACGATGACGACGTCTATGCGCTACACCGAAGCTTGTAGAGTGTTAATCCAACATGGCAGCGGACACAACGTTACCGTTCAATGCAGCCTTGGAAAGTGTTTTAAGTAGCTTAGAGCGCAAGTTTACTTTTAAAAAAAGAGCAACGTTTGGCGTTGAAAGATTTCATTGCCTTCTTCCTCGTCGAATTTCTGTCGCTCTACATACGTCATCTGGTATAAGTGATACAATTGGCTATGAATCGCGCGCAAAGCAGCATGGGAAGAACCAGACGCCATTTGATAGACATTCGTATCGCCCAATAAACGGCTCTAGGCATTCGTAAACCACGCCTCAAATACGAGAAAATGCACACCTAGTTCCCAGACCACCATCTCATCGAGATGTGGACGCGTCAGCCAGGCTAGCTCATCTCTGTACTTCTTTGCAAATTTCAATCTGGCCTTCCGATTCTTACTGCTGATGAGTGGTTTGCATCTTGTGGTATGTCCTCTATATTTCTGCTCTCGGAGTCTTCTTCGAACAGTGGATTGTGATACCTTCCCCCCTGCACTGTGGAGGTCGTTGGTCATGTCACTTTTTGGGTTTTTTCTTTACAGCTCTCACAATATTTCTGTCATCAACTACTGTTGTTTTCCTTGGCCGACCTGTTCGACGTTTGTTGCTCAGTACACCAGTAGTTTCTTTCTTTCAAAGGGTGGTATGTCCTGAGTTGTTTAACACATCTAGATGTAAATACCAGGAAATAAAAGCTGACATTCTGAACTCTTGTCTCATACTCATCTTTTGATCTTAAACCCAAATGTCTTCAGTGAACAACAAAAACAAGGGAATTTTCCTTGCTGTTCCAATACTTTTGGAGGGGACTGTATGTGCAGTTATAGAGGAATTTAAGGATGTAAGACAATGGGCCTCATGCAAGAACCGTTCGTACGCACAGATTTGTTCTTAAATCCGTACGAGTGATTTAAGAGAATTTGCGCATTCACCAATCTTTTCGTATTTTACGTTTTCTTTCAGGTACGAACAGAATTCACAAGTGATCCAGAGCTGTCGTAGGAGTTTCGTAAAATAGTCCGCTGTTATTCAAATCAAGTTTGCTTGACTAATGGATTGTATATTTAATTACTTTGAAGAAAACATAAATAAATATATACATTATACCCCATAATTATGCTGACATTATTCTGTTTGACTTAAATTGTGCACTAATTGAAGGTTAATTTGACTCTGTATATAACAAGGTTAATGGGAAGCGTATCCAGCGGCTGTCTTGCTACTTTTGGATGCCTTGGCGCGTCAGGCTCTTGAAGAGACCGTGTGGAGACAGACGAATGGCTGACATCGCGATTAAGACTGCCAAGGGCTGTGCTGCTGCAAATATGCAGCTTGCTAGAGCCACAACTTCAGAGAAAAACACCCCGATCAAACCCAATTCCACCACATGCCCAGGTCCTCACCATCCTTGGATTTTTGGCCACGGGAACCTTTCAGAGGGAGACTGGAGACAGATCGGGTGTGTCCCAGTCCTCTGTGAGTTCTCATCAGTTTATCACCCATGATACATCAAATTCCCATACACCGCTGTCCAACAAGTACAAATTAAGAGGGACTTTCATGCCGTGGCGCGACTGCCAAACATAATTGGAGCAATAGACTGCACACATATACGCATCAAAACACCCGTGCTGTCGGGAGCGCACTGAGCTGAAGGCCAGGTGGGTGTGTCTCAATACCTCGTTCATGGCGCAATATTGCCATGAACGAGGGTCTCCACCTGAACCAGCCCAGGCAGACAAGAAGCTGTGGTGCCAGAAAACCCCCCTCATGGACCACCCCATCAAAGTGCCATCATGATGAGGCAACAACTGATTGCACGGCTTTAGTTGCAGTCATCAAGCGCCTGGCCATGGCGAGACGTTTTTTTTTAAGCCATTTTCATATCAAACCATTTATTTTTTTATTTCGGTGACATGGTATTAACAGCACTCCTAATTGCTTCCAATTTCTTCGCTTTAGCAGGTCCCGCAATTCCACTGCTGACACTGCTAAAAATGACAGATTTTCCTTTTTGGATCTCTGAAAGCAGAACTTCAATCTCAGAGCCCGTAAAGTTGTTCTTTTTGCGCCTTGATGCCATTCTCATGACTCAACACTTCCTGACACAGGAGAAAGGAAGCACTGCCTTATATGGTATAATTTAGGGCGTGGAGTATGCAAATCTACTATCCTCGTGCACGTGAACTTAGATACGCACGAGTGGGATTCATCATTTACGCAGGTCGTTTACACACTTTTTACGAAGTTAAGAGCGTTTGTTGAATCTGACGTGGCGTGTTCGTACGAGACCTTCTTACGAAAAAAGTGAGAGAAATTTAGAGTAAAAATACGAAAATGTTCTTGCATGAGGCCCAATGATACTGGATGAAGGATTTCACAATAAAATCACAAATTAAAGACAAGAGGCATGTCTTCCTCATCCAAACCACGGCATAGTGTGTGGAGTTTCTTTCTAAAACAATGGAACTAGAAAAACACGCTCAGTTTAGTCTTTTCTAAAAGACAAAACGGCAGCAAACATCACAGCGAGCTGAAGTGGGCTGAATCCCACTTTTTGACATAGTGAAATGGCATTTAAATAAAAACAGTCCTTTCATTTTTGGAGCCGATGTGAAATCATAGAGCATCGGTTTCATCCTGATGTCTGGTTTCATGCTGTTGAACAGGCATTATGCAAATAGAACAACAACAAAAAAGTTTGAATATTATTATTATTACACTTATTATCTATAAATAAGACAAACTCGACGCATTGAGCTCTTATCGCTGTACGATACAGTGTGTTGTGGTTGCTGCAACAAGTTTACTTCTCTTGACTGGTCACCATATGCTTCCTGCACATGTTTCACAGCTTTATGCAGCACGGTTACAACAGCAACAAGCAGCTCTGGGAGCCAGACAAAGAACTAAAACCACAAAGAAATCCGACAGCCAAACGAGTCAAATACGCAATAAAAATTACACCCCACTGGGCCACTGTTATTCTGTAAATCAGAATCAAACTTTTCCATTTGTCCCCCAAGTTGAGGAACATGAGCACACGGCTCAGACTGAGTAGATAGAAATGGAGGCAAACACACACACGATAAAAAAAAGAGGGAAAAAAGAAAAGAAAAAAAAAAGGTAAATACAGCAAGAGAAATGGAAAGAAAAGACATGCTGGAGGACATACTTTGGAGCGCTGAGAAGAAAGGGAAGTGTTGGGTTTGGGAGAGGGAGGGGTGAACAGTGTGTGCCGGTCGTAAGGCGGACACACCTCCTCTCTCTGCCCGGGTGGAGTGATGAAGAGATGAAATGAGAGGGAAAGAAGGAACAAGGAGAAAGAGCTGATTACAAACGTGAAGAGAGATGACGTGCTCAACGGGAGCTCTGGCGCAGAGGAGGCGACGCTGGCGTTACCTTGAGAGAGGACATCAAGTTGCTTTGGCTTTCAGTGTCTGACATGTCGTCGAAGAAAGGCTGCAGACTGGGCGGAGCAGTGTGCGGCAGGCTGGGCTGCGGAGCGCCGTTGGTATCCAAGTGCAGGCCTGGCTTCTGTCCCTGAGGAAAGAGAGTGACCAACACATTTAGACAGGAAAAACCTTAAATTACATTTTTTTAACATTTTCATCAAATTCGCATTCAGGTTTGATCGGCTTTGAGGGTTTTTACACGCATCTGCGGTGACACCTTGTGGTGTGATGAAGTGCTGCGTTGCGTCGTGGCCACAAAGTTGCATTGCATTCATTTGGCAGATACTTTGTCCAAAGCGGCTTACACCTTCATTTATTAAATGAAGTAAAACCCAATTCCCAAAAAGCCGGAACCCTTTGTAAAATGGAAATAAAAACAATTTGTAAATCTAACGGACCACCATGTTTATTCACAGTAGAACGTTGTAAACCCGTTGAATGTTTGAAGTGAGGTATGTGACGTTTTTGTGAAAAATATCAGCCATCAAATTTAAGATGAGCCAGATTTAAAAAAAAAAAAAAAAAAAAATAGGAAAAGATCTCCAAACCTTTTGAGTTGGGGCAGTAATTTATCACAAAGGTTCAAATCGGGCTGTACCTTTTTCTCTGGTGGGCTCACGGGCTCGGTCTCTGGCTGCTCTTTTGATTGGCTGGCAGTGCTGGGGAGTTTACTTGGAGTTGACTGCAATCTCTGAAAAACGAAAAATCGCAGATGAATGTTTTGTTGTGGTTTTACGAGGCTGTTCGCAGCCCACCGGAGTGCAACGTCCCCTGTACCTGCAGCTTGATGCGTCCGTTTGTTTTGGCCAATGAGGACACTCCGTTCTGTCCGTCTGCGGTGTGACTGGTGAGAGCGATCAGGTAGTGATTGCCGTTGCTGTCGGTAACCAGCGTGGGTGTGCCGTTGGCCTTGAGGAGGTCTAATGAAATGGCTTGAGTCTGAAGAGGAGTGCCGTTCTGTTGGTTGATGACGACAGGAGTCACCTGGAAACGCAGATCAAACACCATCATTCAGGACTTTCCCGGCACTCCAGTTATTTTATTATTATTTTTCTAAATCAAACTTTTAGTTGCACGTATTCCTGAACGGAGCAGTGTCTCGTCACCTGTTGTGAGGTGGCTGCTGCCGTCTGCCGTTTCTGCTGCAGCCTCTGCAGAGCCCTCAGCTGCTTCCTCTGCTGGGTCTGGCTCGCTGCAGGCTTCGGGCTCGTCGCCGTCTGGTTTTGGATCTGCACCTGTACCTGTTTCAGCAGAACCTGGTTCTTCTGCTGAGCTTGGACCTGCCCTTGGGTTTGTTTGACCTGGCTTTGCTGCATCAGCTTCTGTTGTGCGAGTTTCTGCTGCGCTAACTTCTGCTGGGCCTGGAGCTGTTTCTGTTGGGTCTGCTGGATGATGAGCTGCTGCAGCTGCTGCTGCTGCTGAAGCAGGATTTGAGCCTCTTTCTTCTGCTGCATCTGCTGTTTTTGAGGGTTCGGTTTGACCTCTGCCACTTTCTGCAGCTGCACCCGACTCTGCAGTTGTTTGAGTTGTGGCTGCTGCTTCTGTTGTTCAGCTTGCTGGGCCTGCAGCCGATGAATCTGCTGCAGTCTCAGCAGAGTCTCCTGAGAGCACTGCATCTGCTGGACCGGCCTCTTTGTCTGGGCCTCCTCTGTTACTCCCTCCATGCCTTCCTCGGGCTCCACCTCCTTCTTCACTGTCAGCACGATGCCATTAGGGAGCGTGGGGGGCTGAATGGCTGAGGCTTTTATTAGAGTTTGGATTTTGAACTCTGGGGACATTCTGCTCTTTTCACTTCCTTCCTTCTTCACCATTATCCCACTTGCCATCTTACCCTGCTCCAGCTGGGACCTCAGGGTCTCCACCAGCCTCTGCTTCTGCCTCAGCATCCTGGTTAGCTCCTCGATTTGTTTGTCCTTCTCCTGGAGCATCTGGTCTTTGTCCATAGTGTCTGAGGCAGCTCCAAACTGGGGCTCTGGAGGCTGGACTGATGCAGGTGAAGACCTGGAGAAGCTGCATGAGCTCTGAATCTCCTCTTTGACTACAGAAAGAGGAGAGACGTTTGACGGGTGCTGAGGAGAAGGGTGGAGGGTGAGCTGGGTGAGGGGAGAACTCACCTGAAAGACAATAAAACAATTAGAGGTTGTTAGTGGGAGCCAAATAGAGTCAAACATTTTTTCTACTGATGACAAACAAGTGAATCAGCTTGTGGATCTCACCATCTCCCCAAACGTGTCTCCATTACAGCTCGTCTCATCTGGACTCATCCCGGCCAGCGATCGCTCCGATGGCGTAGGTGACACTGGAGGGCTGGAGCTCGTGCTGCCAAATCGCATGACCCGCCCTGGGACCGCATGAGCCAGCGAGGACAAGGCTAACCTGAACCCGCCGTCTATGGATGGCTGGTCAGGGGTGGAAGTTGTGTTCGGAGAAGACGGGGTGGTGCTAGCAGCTGAGGTGGCGCCCAGCAGGCTGTACTGCGATGTGCCGTTTTTCATAACCGCGGTGGTGCCGCCGTTTTGCTCCTGGTAGTTGCGGAGCCTCTCAATGAGATCATTCTTTGTGCCCGAGACGGTCAAACCACGCAATTTCAGTTCTTGTTTCAACTCAGCAACCTGGAGGATGAGAAACCATAGCAGCACTCATATAGCAGCAGGTACTGACTCAAAGTCAGAACTTACCAACACAAGAAAGGCTCAGTTCAGCTGAACTTCTAACTTCTATAACTCACACCTTTTTTCATAGTTTGGCTGGTCCTTCGACTTATAGTCAGGTGTGACTTATATTTCGAAATATATATAATTTAACATGTTTTTAATAGGGCTGGGACTTTAGCGAGTTAATTTCGATTAATTAACTACACACATATTAGCGCGTTAAAAAAAATAACGCATTTTAATCGCACACTAATTTTTTTTTATTTATTTATTTTTTAAATACAGACGGATGGAAGCGTCGACAAGAGCGTGCTTGTGTGCAGATTATGCAACAAGGAATTCGCGTATCACCGCAGCGTATCAAGCCTCAAATATCACCTCAACGCTAAACATGTAGCAGCTAGCGTGGAAGCTAACGGGGGCCCAACGCAGCTTAACATCCAAGATTCTATATACTGTGTTTTCATGCATGCTACATTCAGATTTCAAATAGGGATATGTTCTGTGTTTGTTGAAATATTGTTGAAAATGTTAATTTTCTAAAGGATAAAGTATATGCGATTAAAATGCGATTCATTTCGATTAATTCATTTCAAAGCCTGTAGTTAACACGATTAAAAATTTTAATAGAGTCACAGCCCTAGTTTTTAAATGTTAACTCATACTGACTGACATGAACCGAGGAGTAAACATTAATATCTGACTTTGCTTTTTTGCTTCTTGGTGTTACTGCTTCATGCAACACAATTCGCGTCTCTATCAGAGCACGGACAACCGTGTGTCAGAAACTGCCGGCAGACTTCCAAGCCAAGGTCGACAGTTTCCGTGAACTCATTGAAAAGCAGGTCTTGGATCTTGGGGAATAAATTTCTAAATAAATGCCGCATATAGTCCGGAAAAAACAGTGTATATATTTCCAAAATGGCTAATGATGATTTGAAGACTTCAAATCATTTCTGAATTCAGCTGCAGTTCTATGCAAAGTTTTCCTAGAAAACAAAGTCTCTGATCATATTGGATGAAGCAATGACATCAAAGAAAAGACAAAGAAACATCCATCATAAAGCACCGAGGGCAAATGTTCTGTGTGAATGAACCTTTATTTGTCCACTGTTTTGCACATCTGAGTGTGCAAATGTTGCCAAATGTTGTGCAACTGTGTGTGTGTATTTGTTAAGGCGAATCTCTTTGTGTTTCCGCATGCTTTAATGTCATCAGCGCACCAGTGAAGTTTGGGTGATTCGCTTTACTTGCATTTACATTGGAAGAAATCTTACTACGCATATTTGTGTTGTGACTCAGATCTGTTAATGATCCGAAATGTGCCAGCATGCATTTGGGTTCTGCCCTTTTCTACTGCAGCTGCTGCCCTCCCGCGTCTATGAGCACATGCTGTACTTTTATGACAAAACACTGACGCAATGAGTCGTCTGTGCAAACTCCACTAAGACGGTGAGCGGTGTGTATTTACCCAGCAGCGAGTGCTGCAGAGGGCAGCTGACAGACAGGATATTCTTGTGAACCATCATAAAGCACCAAGAACACAGTTTTCTTTAATATACACATATAAGCTAAAAAGGATTCATTTCTGGTACCGAGTAAAGCTTTCTAATTTACCTTGAACTCATCCAGGTTGGCTGGTAGAGTAGCTGGTTTGGCTCCTCCCACTGCTGCTTGGATCTGACGGGCCGTGGAGGTCTGACTTGAGGGGGCCGCGTTGGTTGTTGTGTGAGCGCTGCGGGAGGGGGAGGGACCGGAGCCGGTTGTGGGAGTCTGGTCGGTTTGCGGCCTGAGCGGAGACACAAAACATTAAAGCTGTGTCATAGGAGAGAGAGAGAGAGAGAGTAGCATACATCTATCCTCCTTCCCTGCCATAGCCCGCACACTGCGACAGAAACCGGTTAATGCGGATACGATTAATGGTAAATGTGGAAATTAGTGTCCTCGAGTGGCTGTCGCTTCCAATTTTAGAACTATAAAACAGCCATGAAATAGTTTTAGTCACTGACATGTTTATTTCCAACTGCACCACAAGTCACTGATGTTAAACGGTCATGTGACACTGAAGAGATCATTTTTAAACTCGACTTCTGCTTTCAGCGACAGCCTCTGTCGTCTCACCCAAACAACCACTGAAGTGGAAAGAAAGAAAAAAAAATAATATATATATATATATATATATCTCTCTCTCTCTCTGAAAGGCCTGGAGGGGACCACAATTAGTCATTCGCACTTCCACACACACCACAGCCTGCTATGCTTGCCACTTACTTGGGCGGGGCAGGCAGGATGGTGTGGTAGTTGTAGTGCTGCTGCTGCTGACTGAGAATCTGCAGCTGCAGGAAGAGCTGCTGCTGGTGGAGCAGCTTCGCATAAGATGAATCCATCTGAGGCGGGCGCTCCTTGTCTGCCTTCTGGTCTGGAGGGATGTACTGATGGTACTTCAGCTTCTTCACCTTCACCGAGGAGACCAACGGGGAAAATGAGACGACTAAACTCTGGAAATATTTTCACACTGTTCAAAGGAATCGGGAGCTTGAAATGAATTCTGTCTTGAGTTGGTGTGACATTCTGGATGGTCAACTTTAACTTCTGCCATAATGACAGTAAAGGATCTGGTAGTTTCAGCTATGAAATGAAGACTGTTTTCTAATTTTACGTTTTCCTGTGGTTGCAGGAAATGTCATCTCTTCCTCTTTCACCAAAGATTTCTCTGAACACAAAGTATAATTACTTTAAATGTCAAAATGCAGAGGTAACAGAGAACCATCTGTTCTACTTTTCAAAAGGAACCGACACCAAACCCACAAAGAGGCCTTCCAATTCTGAGGATTCACATTGAATATTACTCACCCTTTTTTTTTTTTTTTTTTTTTTTTTTTTTTTTAAATAATCTAATGGACAACATGCAAAATGAACACCCACGAGCTTAAAACGAAATCCTGACAGCTTTCCTCTGTTTTCCTTTACCCTGTCAGAGCTATAAATTCTGTGTCAGTGTGCTGAAACGACAGTGTGGAACAAAGCTCTTGCTGACCTTGGGTTTGTTGTCCTTTGGCTTCTTCGGTCTCTGTGGGGGACGGTCTGAACTTGTCTTGGCCTGAGACTGCAGGCAGAAAACCGTGAGAAATCGGGTTGGGGGGGGGGGGGGGGGGGTGGTGAGGAAATGAAGAGATGAAGAAGGGTGAGCCGGTTATAGCTGCTCCACAAATAGAGATTAAGGTCACAATAATTCCAAAGTCTTGAAATCTACAGAATGTTCAACTAGAAAATTCTCTGTTATCAACACCAACATACTTTGACTTGTCCAGAAGAGGAGCGGGAGGATGCCGAGGTCAGTGCTGCCCCGTTAGTTATCTTAGGGAGCGGAGAAGAATCTGACCCCGTCCCTGGGGGAGGAGGTGCCGGAGGAGGTGGAGGTGGGGGCTGTGTAAGAAACTGATGAGAGGACGCGTTTAAAATCCCGTTCAGGTTCAAATGATCCTCATTGGATTCAGCTGATTCGACCGTCATGACATGTTGAAATACCTGTGTGGGGGACATCTCCCCGTTCTGCGTGAGCGCATCGGAGGGAGACAGCTGCGCGGCCGCACTCAGGGGAGAGTCGTGATTGGTTAGCTGGTCTGGTGACAGAGCATCGCTGCTGTCTTCATCTAAAGATGAGCTCTCCCCCCCGCCTCCCTTTGGGGAATCTGTGATGGAGCAGAAATGTTTACAGACTCAATGAAAGAACATATCTGTCGAGGCGTCTTTATGTGTGAACTTCAGTGGCTCCCAGAGTGTGAGAACGGCTTGCAAAGTTTGGCCTCGATTCATGGCTTCCCCACAGCGCGTAAAAGCGAAACGAAGTTGCTGCTGTTAAGCGATCAGGAATGACTAATTCTACAGTGGGTTCTGCATCTAATCTCATGAAACAGGACTATGTCCAAACCCAGCTGCTGTGTAATTTCTGTGTAATTGTTTTCAATTTTATCACATCTCCGAGGATCAGGAATCCCGAGGCTGCTACAACAGCAGTGGAGGGTGTATTCACACACTCAGCCGCGTGTAAACCAGAATGTTGCGATTGCTTAAGGTACGCGAGTCCAGATGGGACGTCAATCATATTTTAAAAAACTGCACACAAAGTCATTAGTAGAGTGGCAAACATGCTTTAACTTGAATGCATCCTATGTCGTCAGCGCAGGGCAAATGTTCCGTGTGAATGAACCTTTATTTGTCCACTGTTTTGCACATCTGAGTGTGCAAGTGTTGCCAAATGTTGTGCAACTGTGTGTGTGTATTTGTTAAGGCGAATCTCTTTGTGTTTCCGCATGCTTTAATGTCATCAGCGCACCAGTGAAGTTTGGGTGATTCGCTTTACTTGCATTAACATTGGAAGAAATCTTACTACGCATATTTGTGTTGTGACTCAGATCTGTTAATGATCCGAAATGTGCCAGCATGCATTTGGGTTCTGCCCTTTTCTACTGCAGCTGCTGCCCTCCCGCGTCTATGAGCACATGCTGTACTTTTATGACAAAACACTGACGCAATGAGTCGTCTGTGCAAACTCCACTAAGACGGTGAGCGGTGTGTATTTACCCAGCAGCGAGTGCTGCAGAGGGCAGCTGACAGACAGGATGTTCTTGTGAACCAGCTCGATGGGACCTGGTCTGTGAGAGATCTTGTCATTGAGGTCGTCGGCCAGACGCGCTCTCTTCAGCTGCATCTGCTTGGCCTGCAGAGACGGCTCTGCCGACGTCTCTGCGGAGGGAACAGCAGGGCGTCAAGTGGGAGCTACAACAAGCAATTCTTTAACACTCTGATTTTGAGGATCTGCTCAAATTATTGTAACAGGAAGTTGGCTTTCTGAAGATGAGAGATATTGAACTTCAGGTCTGTTTTACCACTTCCTCCATTAGAATCAAAATGATTGAAACTGATAACACCCGTTACACTCGTCTTTTAAACTAAAGCATTGACGGACCCAATATTTGCTGCGAGCGTTTCTTTTTCCTGTAGTGTGCCAAAAACTGTGACGCACAGAGCTCCGTTCATCTTTTCATTGATCTATTATTATTATAATTCTTAATCTATTCACAATGCAAGAAAGGAAAAATGGACGGATCAAGCAGCGAGACTAGAACAAGGAAAAGGAAACACTGGGTCCATCTCACCTGGCGTTAAGCGCGAGTGTCTCACCAGCTAACAAATCAACTGCAGAATTAGCCCAATTGATGCAGGCTACTTCAGTAGGTCAGTGATCTGTCTGCTGGCAATACCGGACCCACACCAAACAAAGAAGAAAACCCGTTTCCAGGATCCAAGTAAACTTATACTCCTTACATTAAGTGTTCGGTGCTGGGAAACAAAGCAAATCAGTTTCTAAGATGGTATTTTGGATAACGACTTGATAATGTTTTTTTGATGCTGAATTAGGCCAACGAGTTTTACGATACTTCTATCAGTAAAACAAATGACCGCCTGCCGCTGTCCAAACATAAACATGACGCAGAAATTATAGGCCTGGTTACATGGAAACGTTTTTCACTATAACCGATATTTTTGCTTATAGTTTGTCTGTCGCGGCCATATGGAGCCGGCGTTCTGGGTACCCCAAAACGATATTTTTGGAGAACGGGTTCCAGAGTGGGAAGATCTAGGAACGCCGCCGTTCGCGTTTCCATTGTTACAGCCAGAACGGATTTGTTTACATCTGCGTCACAGCCACATGACCAACGCCAGTGACGTATACACATACGTCAGTGACCAGAACAAAAAGCGGCTTCGCGCGCAACATCCATTCAAAATCTGGAAGAAGAAGACAACACAACAAGGACAGACAGCGATCATCATGGATCCCCACAACATTAATAGTAGCACTGCTGCAGACACTGCTAACTACAGCTAAAAACCTCGTTTCATTTTCGTGTAGCTGTAGCCTATGCATGACTCTTATCACAAGGAACTGGCTCTGTTTTGCACACAGTACGCTTCCTTTTTAAAGAGGCCTCGTCTCGTGTCTTTGGCTTTTGACGATGCTTACAAAATGCTTTGGAGTTTTAAAAACCCCTTTTCAATTTAAAAAAAAAAAAAAAAAAAAAAAAAAAAAAAAAAAAAAGGCATAAACTCACCCTCCAGAATGTGCATCCTGACCAGCTCAGAGCGCTCCGGACGACTCCGGATCTTCCTCTTCAGGTAGTCCTCGGTCTGGAGAAGAAAAAGAAAAAGTCAAAAGAAAAAGAGGGGTTCGGTATTAAAGAAAGACAAGACAACAAAAACACAGAAATGATGATAAGGAAAGGCATCGTAATAATAATAATAATAATAATAATGGAGGAGGGTAAACAGCAAAGTTCTAATGTAATCATAATGTTTCCACACCTAACTAAGTAGAGACCTGCGGTTAACAGTGTACCCAGTGACTTACTGAGGGTAAAGTTTCTGCAGATCACACTTTTCAGCTAAATTTGAAAGAGTCTCTACTATCCAGATTAGTTGTATTACAACCCAAGTGGTATGTGTGGCTTCATAACTGACCGCCGCCACCTCACGATGTTAACGTTTCTCAATATTCCCATCTATTTTGCACAAATGCCATTTTCTACATAAGCCTGTTGCCTCGCTGAGGAAAAGTTACAATGCGGTAAAGGTGCCGCGCTTGTGATGCTCACCCTTGCTCGCTCCAGACTCCTCCGCTGTTCGTGAAAAGCTGCGGGGCTCTTCAGAGCTGCATGGAGAGACAAAAATAAATAAATAAATAAATAAAAATGTAAAAAAAAAAGAGAGAGAGAGAGAGCTGAGAGCGGTTCACTGAGGATCCGATGAGTCGTGCTGCTCCTTTCGGCAAAGTGAGAATGTGAAAACAGATACGGCTACAGTGGACTCAAAGCAGAAGTGTCCGGGAGAGAAGGTCAGAAATGTGCTCCAAACCACACACTCTGACGACATCTCAGCAGGCTGATGGCTTTACGTTCTCAGTGCAAGAATAAAGCATGTTTTTTTTTTTTTTGCAGGGGTGGGAGATCACCTCACTGAGAAAGTTGTTACTGCAAATGTTTCAGGTAACCAGTCTTTTTTTTCTTCTTTTTTTAAGTCAAAACAGTCACCATTTCAACCCAAGCTCATTTAAAGCCATCAACAAACACAACCTGTTCCATAAAGCCTAAAAGCTTTGTAAAACTACTCCACATCAGCGCAACGGCCTGACACCGTGACAGTTTCGTGGCCATTTTAAACGGATAACACTGTTCGTGACGGTCGGCAGTGGCAGTGAAACCACACTTTGAGATTTTTAGGTAGGCCAACAGTCGCATTCTGTGTGATCGAATGACTTTGGCAGGGAGGCTGAGGGACGGCAACACTTCATGAACAGCGGAACTTTGAACAGAAGTAAAGAGACAGAGGAGACGGTGGACTGATCAACAGACTGCTGCCTTCACACACACACACAAAAAGAAAAAAAAGAAAAAAAAAATCTACATGTGGGAGTGGGAGTGGATGTCTGTGATGTGTGTGCAGAGGCGGGTAGTAACGAGTTACATTTACTTGAGTAAGTTTTTGAAATAATTATACTTCTAGGAGTAGTTTTAAAATCACTATACTTTTTACTTTTACTTGAGTAGATTTGTGAAGAAGAAACTATACTCTTACTCCGCTACATTGGGCTACAATGAGCTGGTTACTTTTCTTCTTACCTCTTTGGTATTCTACGCATCATTATTTTTATCCACCCGCGTACGCTTCATTTTGATGTTTTATTTTGACAGCGAGAGAGAGACTTCTGCCAAAGATTCTACCATGTGACTGGGTTTCACCAATCAAACGTAGCCGTGCAGTCACATGACCATACTAAATCACAGCGGCGGGACGGGTTAGCTTTACAATTTACAGTTGTAGCAAACAAAAAAAGAAAGAGATGAAAAATGTCAGAATCAATGGTCAGAAATGAAAAGACAGACAAGGCCTCATACTGAAAGCATGTTTACCTTACAAAAAGTGCGAAACAGCAGCTACATTATGTGTCTTCTGTGTTAACCAAAACAAACGGACATTTCAGGATTAAAAACTCAACATCTAACTTGATCAAACATGTAGCTTACAAGTTTACTAAATTCTTTTTTTCCCCCCATGGATAGGCGAATGTTTGTTTTTTAGGTTTTAAGTTGATTATTTTAATTGAAGCTATTTTGTAATTAATTAATTCATTTTAATTTATTTCATCAATTGGATCAACTCTAATTTGCCTAAAGATGATTATTTTGTATTATTGTCTGTCTGATTGAATGCTTCTGTTAACAAATAAATCAGACGTTACTCAACATTTACTCAGTACTTGAGTAGTTTTTTTAATCTTACTCAAGTAATTATTTGGATGACTACTTTTTACTTTTACTTTTACTTGAGTCATATTATTCTAAAGTAACAGTACTTTTACTTGAGTACATTTTTTGGCTACTCTACCCACCTCTGTGTGTGTGGGAGAGCAGGACTGCGAAGTTCTACCATAATGGCACTTTAGAGAAGCTTTTTTAACATCCTCTCCTCCAACCACACCATTCACACTGTTTTGAATACGAAGCTGACAGTCTCTTAGGCGTCACGTTATCGCAGCAAATGTCAACATCAGAGCTTAGAGTTGCCAAGCAGACAAACAAAGTAGGCCACTTTATTTGGGGAAGGATATCGGAGGGACAGCGGCAGTTACGATGATGCAACAGAGCAATCGTCTGATTGGTCCCGTCAGTCAAAGGCTGGTGAAATCTATGCCAAGGGTGTGTTAGTGTGGAAAATCTGGCTGGGGTCAACTGTGTGTGTGCCGCAGAGGACTGGGCGGAGGTCGGAGGTATTCCTTGTGTCACAAGCCCTGAAGTTCAAGGAAGACCTACATACCAGTTGTGATGTAACCAGTGGTGGAAAGCACCATGAAAAGAAAAGTGAAGCAACATGAAGATGCTCAGAAATGCCCCACTGAACGCTCCAACTTTCAGTTCATAAATTCTTAGGGAACATGCGAGTGATCCGCAGTGATGATTGAGAGATCAGTCAACAGCCTTTCATTTTTATCACTCCACCACATGACATGAAAACATAAATCATGTCAAGACACTGGACCATTGTTATTCAGAGATCTACAGCGGCCATTTTAACTCTCACAAGCCAGCAAAACGAGTCTTTTTTGGTATTCTTCTGTGCAGAGAAAAACATTTGCCAATGATAGTGGCACAGGGCAAAGCTGAAGACACTTAGGAGCATCACTGCAGCAGGAGGCAGGTCAAGTGCCTTGCTCAATAACAACGAGACAGCAGTGAGGGTGGAAAGTTACTCATTCACACCGCCTTCAGCTGTAAAAACCAGTGTGAAGTCTTGCTGCCACAGCAGGAACTGACCATACTCAGCTCCCAGCCCTCTCTGTATCATCTAAAGCTGTGCAACACAGTTACAAACACATTGTGATGACGAAAAGATTTGTCTTATAAAAAGAGAGAGTTTGCAACATTTCACAGCCAAACAGGGAGCTCTTTCAGCGGAGACGGGCCAAATATCTAAAAGTTCTGCCTCCCCTTCTAGTTCAGACCAAGCTGAAGCGATCGACGCCCTTTGTTTTCACTTTTGTTTAAGCTTTCATTTTCATAATGTTACAATTTCCCAAAAGTTGATGAGAGTTAATGCGAGTTAGGAGAAGAGTCTTCAGTGGCTCGCGTGACCTTTAGTGTGCTACATTCAAAAAGTGTAAAAAAAAAATAAATCAATAAATAAATCCAGCCGTCAATCTTGAGATCTGTTTGGGATCTAACCGAAACCCACGTCTCTTTTCTCTGCCTGAATTTTGTGGGGGGCCAGTACAAGCTGATCCCAGCACAGCAACGGTCTGGCATGAGGCCTGTTGCAGAAGAAGGCACAGAGATTTACTGTAACTAATAAATGGCTGAATGTGAGACTCCACGCTGTCGACTAAAACAAGCCCTGGGTCTGCTCCAGGAGTTTATTCTTTTCGCCTCGGCCATATATTTGAAGCAAACTGAGCTAGATCAGTGACATTTAGGGGCTTTTTTAAGTGGACTAGTTAGTGCCATCTTTCTTTTTTTTTTTTTTTTTTTTTTTTACAGCCAGTCAGATAATAGCAACAGCAAACAGCAAAGCCATTCATATTGAATGAGATGCTGTTCCGGAATGAAGGTTGTTCTGGTATCCAGGAAAATATCCATCTATTTTCACACCTGCTCCTCTTGAAATGCACCTACAGCATTTTCTCAGATAAAACTGTGAATCGATGGATAAACAAACAAATATAAAAGATATGGCCCAGACGCTGCTGCACGGGGTACACTTGCAGCTATGATGGGCTCCTTTACGTTTGTTCACCGTGTATCTTACCGTCAGATCAGAAAAGCTGCGGCGATATGAGGGTTATGTTTCGCTCACTTGATAAGGAGCACTGTTTGCAGAGGTGTAAAAAAAACAAAACAAACAGAACTCTTGTTTAGAGAAATTCATTAGACCTTGCTCGCCTTGTTGAGAGTGAGTCACCGCTCACCACAGTATTTACATTGTGTGCAAATTTAAGGTAAAACAAGATTAAAAAAAACCCACAGGAAGCAGCTTTAAACTAAAACATGACCCAACACACAAATCAAATATAAGGAGTTGGAACTAAAATACCTTCTTCTAACATGAGCCTGCACCAGCCATCTTCTTTTTACCTTGTGCGATGGAGGTAAATGAAGGCACAGGTCAGCATTCCCTTTGTCAATCGTCAGAAATATTGTGCATTAGGCTGAGTGCTGGCTGCTACGTTTAGTGAAAAAAAAAAAAAAACAACAACAACAACAACAACAACAACAAAAGCCTTGCCTAACTTTTTGACAACGAAACAGGAGAAATTTTAAGAGGAAAAAAAGAAAAGAAAAAGAAGATATCTGCCTCTTGTGTGCGGAACTCTCGAAACAGGAAGTGAATCGTATAGAGGAGGAAGCTGCCCTATTTGATAACACCAAGTGGTGCTGAGACACAACTAAATATGACACGCGCAGATAATGCAGATAAAAGCTGAAATTTTAAGCAGAAAAGCCAAAAAAGGCAACCTTCACAAAACTATCTCAACAGACGATAAAACAAAAGACCGGACCATTTGCAAACGTACCAACTCTAGCTTAAGATAATCAGATATGTGATAGTGTGAGGCTAAAACAACCATAGACATACACACCATACATTATTATTACTAGTGCAACGCTGGAGAACAAAAGGGTTAAGACTTTGACCTCGGCTCAGGGTCACCGACACATTGCCCCGGTTGTCTGCATGAAGTGTCACAACATCACGATCATCGAAACAATAATCAAAAGTATTTTTGGGTAAGACTGAACGCTCATTCTAATATCCGCATCGCTGGCAACCAATACGGCACTCCGCTATATGCATGTTCCTGTTAATATGCAGCTACCGCAGACATGCTGTCAATACAATGCAACATATATGAATTCAGAGGGGGAAAAAAAACAACCTGCGTCTGACTTTACATATTTGAAATGGAGACTTACGCGGCATGATCCCTTGGCTGACCAGCTCCTCTCTTGTGCGTCTCTGCTGAAGCTTGAGCTGGAGGACTGCATGGAGACAGAGGAGGTGAGGAGAGAAACGAGAGAAGCAAAAGTCAGTGACGGCTCGTGAGAGTGAGAAACTGCAGGGATGGCGGTCTGAGCCTCGCGATCAGCAGTCCATCCGCCACACAAAGGTTAAAAAAAAAAAGCTCTAAAAAGGAACATAAATGTTTTCAGACTGACATGAGGGTGACTTGCACACTCTGGCAGCCTGTTCATCCTCCAATTTCCCCTTCTTTTTTCTTTTTTTTTTTCTTTCAAAATCACATTGAAGGCGGGTACAAAGTGGGTGTGGACAGACTACTACACTCTTCCTGTTTCTGGGTCTTCTTTTTTTTTCTTCTGTGTACAGAAGTGCGTTTAAAAAAAAAAAACTTAAAAAAAACACAGCAGTCACTCATCAGAGTCAGTGGAAGACAAAAGGCAAATGCAGCCGAAATGATGTGAGAAATTACAAATGGAGTGAAAAAAAAAGATGACATGGCGGACTGCAACGAGACCAAGATTGATTAGAAAAAAAGCGGAATATGGGCCGACTGCAAAACAGGAAGCACTTGTTATATAACCAAGAAGCCGGGTGAGAGAGTTTCAAAGAACACAATGCTTGGCAAAAAGAGCTGGACCATGTTTGACCTTTGGGTGCACATCGAATGTCAGTCGTCTAGTACTTGTCATGGTATTTTCTGAAGTCAAACTAATGGCACAAATCAACCCTGACGTGCCATTAGCCTTCACTGTAGCCTCATTACAATAGCTGAATGTAAGATTGGATATCAATTAACAGTAAATTACGAGATGAGGGCAAGAGTAGAGAATAAATACTTAAAAAAATGGAAGGCTGCAGAATCAGCCATGTGCCCAGTTTTTCCACAGTGTTTCTTCCTCATCGGTTTTAACACACTGGCAATTGAGGGAAGTGATCTGAACTCCTCAGTCTGCCACACAGACCAAAAAAAACAATCAACTGACCACGACAGAAATGCATTGAGAACGCTGCAGGGCCTGTTTGTGGTGTGAAAGTTACTTTTTAAAAAGTTGTTGAGCAACCGATACTGCACTATCCTTCAACTGTGCTCCTTGGCAGTAGGGGTGTGCAAAAATAATCGTCAGGACGATGCATCGCGATTCTAATTTTTCGTGATCTACTGCATCGATTCTTGACGCCAAGTATCGATTTTTTTTATTATTTTTTTTTTTTTTTTGGGGGGGGGGGGGGGGGGGGGGGGCCTTTTGTTATTTTAAGTTTTATAAATCCTATGCACTTTTTGTGATGAGTGTGTCAAGTAATAGTAATATTTGTGTCCAGTAATATTTGTTTTAATGGCAATACCTCCAAAAGTTGTTTCAATTCAATAGTTATAAATTGATTTGCTTTGAGTTATGTATCAATTAAAGACATTATCCAGATCATACACAGCCAGTCAGCCACTGGTAATGGCTGTATTTTTTTTTTAAGTATGTTCAGTGAAAACATCGCAATGCATCGCAATAATTCAAGTATCGTGATGCATCGTGATAGTATCGCATCGTGGCATGTGAATCGTGATTCGAATCGAATTGTGATTTCTTTGCCAATACCCACCCCTACTTGGCAGGAGCCCGAGTCTTACTTTCCGTCTATGTTTCAGTTAAGAGAATTAAGTAAAGTCAGGAGAGGAAGGAGTGTGTTGATGCTAATACTGTACTGACTGCAACAAACAGTCAGATGAGGCCTTTGTTTTATATGTGACAGTTGTCCTTGCTGAAAGGGTGTGAGTGCGGTTGTGCGGGTGTGCGGGTGTGTGTGTGTGTGTGTGTGTGTGTGTGTGTGTGAAGTGAAGTGAAGCACGCCGCTGAAGATTCCCAAACATTTCTGGCCAGAGTTATGTCTGCTACTTTGAGGACAAGCAGCACCTGTTCCTTCCCAGTTACAAAGTGACATCATTGGTACGCGCAGGCCAGCTAACCAGTTAGCTGCCGCGCTGCTAGCCCGCAGTTCTGACAAACCATTCAGACCTGGACAGCGACACAGCGAGTCCCCTGAAATAATGTCCGAGCCTGCACTTCTAAATGTCACTCTCTGGCTGAATGCTCCACATCTTCAGGTATCAGTCTAACACTAGAGCCTCCTCTCTGGGAGCAATAACACGTCAGGTCACATTCAGCAGCGTAAACTCTGAGCCAGGCAAATTCATGTACATGCTGAACTCGTGCAGCGGCCAGAGGATTAATGTTACCCTGGTGCCGGACACATGGGGTGCTTAAACTTGTACACAAACACACACAAATAAAAACACACGGACACACAGACCATACCACGCAGGATAAGATGCCATGCCACTTGCCATTTCCAGGGAAGAGGTTTATTCTAGGAAAGAGAATCTTACACTTTGCCTCTATGCCCCCGCCAGACATTCGAGTTGCTTATTTATTCTCTCCTGCGCTCTCTCTTGTTCCCCTTTTTATTCCTCAGCTCTGATGGGGAGTGAACTTAGAAGCCCAAGTACTGTACAGTAGTTTAGTCCAGTGGCAATACCGGCTTGTAATGTCTGACTATAAAGTATCATTGAAGAAGTGACAGTATGCAAGTTTACATTACACTAGAATTATTGCGTCACTCACATGTAAGGCCAGCTGATGTTGCACAAAATTGAGCATCTCAAAACCAGACTAAGGCACTGCAGTCCTGTGTATAAGCTCAGCTAGACTCAAATGGGACTGCAGATGGTTGAATGCATCAGAAATTGTGATTGATTACATGCCAACTCGCAGTCTCCATGCTTAACTTGGACAAGGATTCCCCACAGATAAAGGGAGCTGTGACAGAATGTCTTGAATGTTTTTTCACGCGGTCCGACATACTTAAGCCAATGACTTGGTTCCCCTCCTCCGGCGCATGCAAAATGTTACAGGGAACACGGTCCAGTTAAATGGAAGCTGTAACTACAGAAAAAAAGACGTAAATCAAAGCAGGGAACGCAAGTGAAAGTAAACTTTAACTACTAAATCATCAATAACTCGCTTCACGGCGAATAAAAGCCAAAAGACAAAACACACATGGAGGTTGTGAACCGTTTCTCCTTGAATCATTAACTCAAAAGTAAACTTGATGTGGGAGACAAGTCCTTGGGTGTGTTTTTGTATCTTAGATGAGGTTGTTTTTTCAGCACTTATAAAGATTTCTTCCTGAGTGTTTTACCTCAGGATCTGAAATCTTTATTTGATCTAATCATATATTCTCATTAAGATAGAACTTTCTTTTCCAAAAGAGGGAATCGAACTACACAAAACTTTAAGAGAAAAGCACAAAATCAGCACACAGACAGTACAGCTGAGGCCCCATAACTACATGAATCAACAGTAGTGTTGTTGATGAGTTGTGAATCGTTAGTGGGTAAATATGAGAGTATGTCTTCTTCTTATGGGGACCAGGAGACGCGCTGTGACCTAAATCAGGTTTGAAAGCCGTTGGTTAATTTAAGAAAAGGACAAAAAGGCAGGGCAATTTTATTGGGATACTAGGCCACAGCCGAAGCCTGCCTCCATAGTCATAAAAAGCTAGAGTGAAGGAACACAGAGCGAGGCAGGAAGACAGCAGAGATAGCAACATTTACAGATTTTAGATGAAGCAGAGGAAATGACTGTAAAACCACAGTCTGCTGGCTTTCTCAGAGACAAATTGCTCATTCAATCAAACCTGTGATGTCAAAGCTTTAGCCTGAACAAGCTTTTTAGGAGCTCATGTTGCTTGAATAACGATAAAGTTGGAATTTCGGGCAATCTCAGTGTTTCAATCGTGCAAAGAGACCGTCAATCGCTACAGAAAAGAGCAAAATAAGCCAAGACAGAAAAAAAAAAAACAAGGATTACAGGGCAGGGATAGAGAATCATTAGAGGAGGTAAAAGAGTTCGGTGAGGTAGAGCAAGGACGCTGGTGGCCAACTGGGCTAATCCTGCTGCGCTCGTGTGTCAGAAGATCTGATTAAACATGTCTGACTTGGTCACTGTCCCCAAAGACCCCTGGCTTGACACAACTAAGCCTTAACACGTGGCAAGCACAGCAGCGCAGATAAAGGCTAAATGATTCATGCCCGGGGATGGTCTAGGGAGTGGGTACACGCAGCAGGAAACAATCCCACCCAACTAAACCCTCAAAGAGTCTGGCTCTTTGATAGGCTGTGACACTTGGAGCTGGCATTGGAAAACATTCCGCGTGCGAGATGCCACCGAGCGTGAGCTCATCGTTTGCTCGGTTCGACTGCATCTGTCGAGCAGAACGACGAAAGCGGCGCCTGACCAAGTCAAATGTTCAGCGAGAACGGAAAGAAGCTACAGGAACAATGCAAGGTTAAGGCTATTCACACCTTGGAATGGCTCCCACTGCGCCATGCCAAAGAGCCAGATGACAATAAGAGGAGGTGTTGTGAATACTAATCATCTTAAAGTTCAAGGAACGTGAGTCAAATTCCCAAAGCACACATGGCAAAAAGCAGGCCTGGTAAGTGGCTGCGGAATGCGCAGCAGCAGTGTAATACGTCAGCTGTAGCTACTGGAAAGTAAGTATCTTTTCTTATTTATGTATTCCCCTTTGCTCCTCCATCTTCAATCACTGTAACCTCGCAGGAATGTTTTGTGTCGTCTGTAACTCTGGCCCGCGCTCATAGTGCTGCTTATAAACAAACTGAAGACTTTTTTTTTTCTTTTTCCTTTGCACTGCCGACACAGACCATACCAAATTAGGCTGCAATATCAGTTTATAATAAAAGGTCAGCGCCGGCTGGCCTGATTCTTTGGAACCAGGTTCTTTGGAAGCCCGTTTGCGCCCAGTGTCACACTTTTGCTTTTAATACTTCCCTGCAAACGTAACATAAAGCGATTCTGTTGAAACAAAACATCTGAAACTTCAAATCCAAAGTGTAATATTTCAGAAATATTAGATCCAACGCCACTAGCTCCGATTAGGTTACAATACAGAGCGACTGAGGGGATTCTGCCCACTAGTGGTGCTACGGAGCAATGATTTTACAAATCGTGTCTCTGTTTTCTTTGGTATGATGCTTAATCAGCCACATGATGGTAACGCCCAAAGAAATGCTGCAGCATACTGAGAGAAACACTGAAGAAGAATATTGCTAGCAAGTCAAGGTGCCTGCAAAGGATGTGGATTAAAAAAACGGGAGAAAAAGTTGTGTAGATACTTTAAGACTTCTTCTAGACTTGACCGTGTGAACAGAGCGATAACTGCAAACCTAAATTTGATTGTCTGCACAAATAATAAAATAAAACTCAACAACGAAAGCTATGAACAATGGGACTGAAACACCAGTCACTTACACACACGCAGCTGCTCACGTATCCTTTACTTAAAACAGTTTTCTCTATTGGAAGAATTTCAGAAATTAGAACCTCCGAGACTTCCTTCTGTTTTACACACACATGGAAACCAAATATCCTCAATAACTATGAAAGCATAAAGTACTGATATTAAAATCTCGACCCAGGATCACAACTAATATCTTGTGTCTACTGTCGATGTGTAACTCTAGATCGCCCACCTTCTTTCAGGCTGTGGTAGACGAGTTTGTCATGATCCATGTTCAAGCCTGCCTTCTCCATGTCATCTGCCATTGGAGGAGAGTCCAGGGGGGAGGGTTGAAATGACAGGCAATGGTTGGTGTCCAGCATTATCATTCGGAAGTGAGATCAATTATTTGGTAAGCATTGAACTGCTCTTTCAAAAGTGGTCCTCCTCTAAATGCTCGATAAAGAGGGGCAGACAGTAGAGTCCTTGGTGTGTCAGAGGCTGTCCCCACAGCTCGCTGTTCATGGGCAGAAAGAAAAAATTCTTAATGCTTCGGAAGACTCCCGTACGAGTCAAAGAATGTTTCCTTCCAAATTAGAACGGCAAGGAAAAGTACTGGTGCTGCCTCGGCTCTTCTCTCCCGCTCTGTCCCCTCTGTATCAGAGTGATCGATTGGTCTGCCTCAGCTTCTTTCCCCTCTCTCTTCTGCCTCCTGATCTCTCCCCTCTTTGCAGTGGCAGCCGGCGAGTCACGACGGCACCGTTCTGCGGTTTCCCAGAGAGTTGGGAGTGAAGAAATCCGCAGGGCGAGCTGCGGACAAAAAAGAGCACGAGAGCGGAGGGGAGGAAACTGAAAAGAGGGCAGCGGCTGAGGAAGGGAGGACAGCAGTGAGCTCGGTAGAGAGAGTACCCAGTGAGGCTGCTTTGGTTGCAGCTCCTCCTGAATCTCACACATACACACATACACACAAACACACACACACAAGCAGTGACTGTTGCTGATAAAGTTCTCCTGCTCAGCTGTTGCCATTCATTCACGGTTACAAGCTCAGGGGGGCTGCCACATGAAGACCTCCTCCCTGCTGAACACAAGCACGGTATACAGACCAAAATCCCAGCAACGACACAGAGAGCGTGTTCTGAAACGCCATCTGTGGCTACACAGGCTTCCCTCAAAGATAGGGACTCAGTGAAACAGTTTTTACTGTCATTTGTTAAAGTGGCAGCAACTGCTCTCTGGGATGACCTCATCCAACAATCATCAACCTTTGTCAAAGACGCTTGCGTAAATCTGATAGCGGGATGAATCACACGGACACACTGAGGGATCGATTGACACACAATCGCCACTAAACTTTGGCAATGTTTTCTGAGCAGTCTGCCCTTGAGTAACGGCTGCTTGTTCATGACTCACACCAGGAAATTGTTTCAGGCAGCTAATGAGACGGGAAGAAAATCGGATGTATCCCAATCTTGTCTAAATAGTCTCCGATTCATGTGCAGCCCAGGTTCTAACACTGTTACTGTCGGTTGGCCCCTGCAGAATTCTGATGGTAAACGCCACCCGTACCCCCACCTCTGGGCTGTTTTAAATAGCACGGCCAGCTGGCCATAAGGGGGCTATATTCAGCTTGGTATCACCTGTGTGCTGGCAGTCTAATGTTACTTTGAGGCACACATATATCCCAGCCTACAGATACACAAGAGAAGGTTAAGCCTCACTTCCTTGAACTAAATCAATGTTTTATTACATACCTTTGCATAAACACAGCACAGAGAGTGCACTTATTAATAATGAAACAGCCTGAGCAGAAACACCAAAAATCAAACTTGCAGGTGACGGCAAGCACACCTGAAAACTCAGACGACACCTTGAGCAAACGGTGTCTGGTAACAACAATTACTGTCTGTTATGAGTGTGAGATTAAAGTCCACCTGCTGTTATGATTTTCAGTCTGGGCAGGAAGCTCAGAGATGACACACGCCGGGGATTAGGACGTCAGTGTGTGGGCTGAACTAATCTCAGCAATACACACACACAAACAAACACAACAAACTGAAAAGTGCTTGTTTTCATATTCATGCCACGACATCTCAAATATACCGACATCCACGTGGAGAGAGAGAGAGAGAATAAGTTGCGTCTGTGGGGCAATGAAAATCTTCAGGTGCTCATCGGTATCCAAAGTAGCATACTTGAGGTAAAAAGAGAAGGGGTCCGAGGCACTCTGAAGTCCTTAAAAGTCCTTTATTAGATCATGGACATCCAAATAAGCCGACGCGTTTCGGTCGCGTGCGACCTTCTTCAGGGGTAATTGATACCGACATCCACGTTGCTCTCCTGAATCCCAACCTGTTCCGCGTCTGTCCCGCAGTTCTGTCCGTATATTCAACATAACTACGGCCCAGCAGTAAATTCAGATTTATTTGATACATGTCATTGTTGCCCAGGCTGATGGGCGAACGTGGCAGTTTGACTACAGAGTTTTTGTGGTTTTAGGGATTCGCAGCCACAGTGTGAAGGGAAGTACATTTAACCTGTTTCCCACCACTTGGCTGCCCTCATAATTAGTAGTCTCAGAATACACTTAGCTTTAACCAGTCGGCTACATGCTGGCTAATGGTTTTTCAGAACCGTTTTTAAGATATAATGTCTGACCACGTCAGAGATCACATGTCATCCTGGCAAACCATGCAATTAAACCCAGTAAAAAAAAAAAAAAAAAAAACGTCTGTCACGGAGAGAAGGGAAGCAAAATATTGACACACAGAATTTATAGCTATATAATCTAAGACCCTGACAAATCGAAACACACAGCTGCTTACCAAAAATATTGTTCATTAATGTGTGCCATGTTTATGACAATAGCTCTGTCCCAACTATGAGGGTCAAAAACGGAGATGAATCGCCTGCAAAGTAAACAGCTGAACAAACTGTTTGGAATCCATCCAGTGGATGTTGAGAAGCACATCAGAATCATTTAAGAAACTCTTTGCAGAATTGCAGATTAGAAATCTGGTGCTGTGGAGAGTTCTAAACGTGTACAACACTGGCGTGGCCAGAAAAAAGACAAATTCTGGGTGTGCCAAATTTATTTTCAACAGTTACTACGGTGGCCGACACGTGCAAACGGCAAAACAAATCCAACAGTAAAACGCTGCAAGAGAAAAATGCGGCAGTCACAAAAACGACCGGAGCACACGCGACGCAAACTTCAAAACGCATGCGACACAGACATTGCGTGCCCAATGAGATGAACATAGAGAAATATAACACACTCAGGCGCGTACTCTCACAGAGCCATAACGTATCCACATAATGCATGATCAACTAGGCTATTTAACCATCTGAACACAACTATTGGGCTTAGCAGCAGAGTAAAGGACACAACAATATTGCTGCTTACTTGTGCGCACTGCGCAGCTCTCAATTTAAAGGCGCGCATTTATTATTTCATCAGAAATCACCTCTTTGGGTGGCACCGGCACACCCTGGCACACCCGAGGCTACACCAGTGGTGTATACGCTGTATACCTACAGAATATTTTACAGGCTGGAACCAGAACGAAGTACTGTTGTCCCAGTTATTCAACCGAGCGCTTCAAACCTTTTCCGAAAGAAATTGGGGGCTCCCAGTTCTGGCTCAAGGAACATTCCAGAAAAGCTATTTGACCCTGAACACTCTTATCTGAGTCTTATTTTATCTTTCACCCAAACACATTGCTCGGAACTTTTCAAAAAACAAACCCTTTTGGTAAAGTCAGACGTGGCAAAATGGTAAAAAGACCATTTGTTCGAATAGTGATTAAGACTTCCTGTTGGGTCGCAGATAGGAAGGATTGGAATGGATTATAAAGAAAGCATCCTAGTGTTTGGCTTAATGTATGTGCAGAGCAGCGCATTCAACCCCCCTCACCCCGTCTAACCCCTCCTTCCCTTTTTCAATCCAGTTCCAGATTCCAGTCAGTGCAGTAAAAATCACAGCCGCTTCCTAATCCTTTAACGATGTCTGAAAATGATACCCTGATTGTGGGACAACCTGACCTTCTTGGCAAAGCGTGTACCAAATGATCCAAAACAAATAACGCTTTCCACAACACACACCCCCCCATAAAAAAATATTGGCATTGGAGCCCAATAGTCACAATACTGTCTAGACCTATCTTGGCCTCTAGTTGACTGAATATCTTCATGCCCTAAACCCTCCTTGTCAGTTTATTTCTGTGACCGTCTACGATGACTCGTCACCACTTCTATTTATTTTTAGTCAGCATATTTCTCCTCATTTTAGATCATGAAACCCCAACAAAACAGTTCAGCGACTGCAAAACTATTCAGTTAGATCTCTATCAGTTCCGAACATTCACTTTATAAGGCCATCACATAGAGATGTGGGTGGGGTGCTGTTAATTACCGTTACTCACTATTAAATTTGTGTACCATGATGAAAACCGAATTATGACATTAACATAATCTATTAAATGTTTTTATCAATTTGAAACGACAAAAACAAACCAGTATTTCCATTACAATATGGGAGTGATTAAGAGGCCGTAGCAGTCTCTAGTATTTGAGGTTTGCATCGAATAGTTGGCAGGAGTCTTCGTTATGTTTATTCACTGTTTGACCAGATGTTTTTCCAATTAAAAGTCAGGTGACTTTTAACATCACACTGTTTTTGTTCAAGTGACCCTCTGCACCCGACACCCGTCAAATATTTGGCTCGGTTTTAGAAGAACGTTAAAGGCCTGTTTCATCATTGAACTCGAGGAACTAATTGACGCCGTCCACCGTAATTTATATTCATTTGTATTTTCCCAAAAGTGACATGGAGTCTTGCAAGTAACTAAGAAGTTAAGCACCAAAACAAGGAAAGAAGGAAAGAAAGAAAAAAAACAAAAAAAACAAAACAACCAGGCCAAGCATCAATCTGCCGCAGGTTTGACCGACCATTAAAATTCCAGCTTTGAAAACAGAAGGTGTTTTTTCTCCTCTACTTCCTGGTTGCCCGCCCCCCAACCCGCTCCGGCGTGGAATGTACCAGAACCCCCCCTCTGCATTTGGCCGGGACTCAACACTGACATCAGACCCCAGGATTTGTTAGCGGCCGTCCACCGACATTTTCAAACCGCAAACAGGCAAAGCCTGAAGAATTTATGTAATGACATTTGAACCCAGCTGATGTCACTGAGGATACTCGGAGCTCCGTGGCAACCGTGTGTGCAATCACGAGGAAAGGATGTGGAATTTAGCACAAAAACCCAAATGTAAACAATGCAACGGCGAGCCTGCACTTAATCATTTACTGCTTTCACTGTTTGTGCTTAAAGGAGTAAACTCACTGCCAGAGGCCTGCAAGCCGACTCCGTGTGTTTAGAGCTGGATTCTACGAGTTCTCTTGGGATACCAGATGCAGTTTAATCCCAAACTGACCCGTAGGTATCCTCTCTTTTCAGCAGCCAGATGCAACTTGTTGCAATCCCTCACTGTTTAAAAAAAAAAAATAAATAAAAAATCGTTTTTCTTTGCACACCTATGTAGGAAAAGTAAACCGTGATTACTTACAAGGCCACTGGAAAGTCTTAAACTTCCAAATAACTCCCAGGAGTGAAACTACTTTATTTAAAATTCAGGGTTATTTTCTTTCAAACTGCAACTAAAGTTTGTATCCATTGTGATAAACTTGTGATAAAGAATCAATAGAAACAGGCGCATAAATAAAAATTCAGTGCAAAAGTTTTATGTGAGGCAATACCAAGTGAGCTGAAGATAAAAAAAACCTGAGGTTTTATCTTACCTCCAACCATGCTGCTTTCTGTTGTAATCTGATTACACGCAAATGAAGCTAAAGTCGGGGGGGGGGGGGGGGGGGGGGGTTGTTTACATCCCCCACATGATCATCTCAGCCTGTAAACTGTCACTTAAATCAACTCACATCTGTATTCCTGCACACATGTTCCGTTCTCTCTGGAAATCACCTGATCGGAATGTGCTCACTGAAGTTAGTGAACCTCTTCCTTCGCACTGCAAAAGGATGCCCCGAGGCACACGCTTCAGCCTCCAGTCGGTCCGGCTGTTTCGGCGTATACATGCTAATGAGGACAGGAAGACAAAAGGAGGACATATTTTTCCCAAGTTGCATGATGCACCGAGTTTGAAAATATACTGGACCCGTCTTGCACAGTTTTCTCACAGGACTGTAAGGCAGACAAATGATAGAAAGATAATGATATCAAATGAAAGCCACTTAAATTTGGATTGACGTGGGAAGAAATTTAAGAGCTCAGAGAGTCCCTTGTGAACTTCGTCAAAAGGTTCTTTGTTGACCAGCCCGCAGCAGCACTCCTCGCTGTCACATCGTGTCAACGAAAGAGGACCAGCTACGCTTAACGGCCTGCGGCGTAAGGAGAGAGAAGCTCATATGAAAACGCAACCGGAGAATTGACAAAAACAGAGTCGGGGTTTCAGAAGGCAGCTGTTTGAATCTGCTGCCATTTGCCTTTAGCGGGGGGGGGGGGGGGCTGAGGACACTGAAGAACAGAGTCTAACAGAGAGGGGAAAAACTGTACGAGCCCAGGAGGGGTGTTCCCTGCACAGTGATGATGGCTTCTTAGCAGACCATTACATAACTCGGACATCTGAAAATAATTTTTTTTCTGGAACAACCCCCCCCCACCACCACCAACCCTCTTGCTCTACTTACAGCGGAAACGTGACTTTCTTTTTTCCATTACGACTGGTTTCCCTCTCAGCCCTACAAAGACAAACGGTTGGAGCTGGACAGAAATACTGCTCTCAAACCGTTTCAGTGAGGATGAGCCCCTGCGCACACGTTTCTGAGTCAGAAGCACCTTTCAGTTTGTAAACAAGAGCGTCTTTTTTTTTCTTTTTCTCTGCGCGTTTCCATCAGGCTGCTCTTTGAGCTTTTACAGGCCTCTTCCTTCTCCCATCTCCTCTTTCTGTTACTGTATAGTATGACGTCTAATAAAAGCCTGGCTGTGAATTTGCTTCAGCGTCAGGGTTTTTTTAATAGACGCAGACCTTTAATGGGGTTTCAGGTTTCTATCTTTTTTTACACGAAGGCCCGAAGCTTAAAAGCAGAAGGGGATGGTGTTTTTTTGCAAATATCCACAAAAAAAAAAAATCATACAAAGCCTTCTTGATCTATTCAATGTACTGTGCATCCCCTTGTTCTTTTAATCCGCTTCCAAGAACATTCGTTTGTCATGGGGAGGGCGGGACGGGTTGCAGATTTGGTTCATTGCTGATAAAATATCCCTCTACCCCGTCTTATTCCCAGATTACGTCCACTATAAGCACTTAAAACTTGGCGGTTAGCCCGTTGAAAACAAGCTACAACATAACATGGCTGGGAATTTGTTTCATATGCAGCCCAACAAATCTAGCCTAAAATTTCCAGTTTTACTGTTGTTTTGCGAGAGAGACGGCGCAGCAGATTTGCATCTGTGACGGCCTTAAAACGTCATGAAATGTAATGCAAGGTTACCGATTGGGCAACATCTGTATCCAAATCAGACAGCAGCTGCGGATGAGTACATGCATGTTCAATTCTGTGTATAGTTTCAAAACAGAGGGGGGGGGGGGACTAAAAAGTGCATCAGAGCTCATCTGCCTGGCACTTCTTGCTCCAAGGCTGAAAGCTGGAGAACATGTTGCAAGATACAGTGGATGCTGCGTGAGTGGGCTTGTACCTGTTGGTGTACAGGCACCGTGTTCCTTTTTCTTTGGCTTCAGGCTACAAATTGGAGACAGGCTGTTCGGCTACGAGCTCCGACTTCCCCATTATCAAACAGGAATTTACTGGATCACAAATCAAACACGTGATAGTGTTGGAGCTTGCTGACATACCTGACGCGCAGTTACACTATACCGTTTGTCACAAAGAGATACACACTATCCTTTGTGGTGATTCTTAGTTGTTACTCGCTTATTTTCACTCCGTGTACTGGACCAGACCTTCCAGCTACATTATCCGAGTGCGAGAGTTCGGCGTTGAGAAGCTCCGTAATAAGTTTAAATGAATTTTAAAAAATACGGTATGGGTCGGACTAAAACAATGGAAATGTATTGACCATGTCGATTTGCTGTTGTTTATATTCAACCTTTGTAATGTGTCTGGCGAGCAAAGGTTTGGGCTGCTTTTTCATAAGCAGCGAAATCCCCCCATCCATCTATAATCAAATAACTGCGAGATACCAATGACATTATATGTGTTCAAGCTAGAGGTGCCGTGAGTACAAAGCACGCTGTTGTTACAGCACTTTTATGCTTTATGATAATTGGATGGGATGACATGCAATTCGTTTTCAGGGTCTTATTGCAGTTTGGAACCTCTGGGGTTTTTTTTAGATCGTCTCATATTGTGACGGAGTAAGAGGCGCTCAGGAGATGAGGCACACAGCAGTCTGCTTGGACTGAAACCTCACCTTTCTTAAGCCACATTCTACAGTATCTTTTCTTGCAATTCTTAAATTCCATCTACATTTATTCCTCATATCTCTTTTTCTCCATCCTTATCACCACTCTTTCTTGCTATCTATCAATCTCCCTATCTGATTCTCGCCCCTTCACCCCCGCCCTCCTACTCTCAGCCTGACACGGTGCTCTGGGGCCTCAGCTGCTGGCAGCCTCCCAGTCTGTTACATAACCGTACCACCAGCTCCCTGAATCACTGCTGGGCTAAACTAGCCTCAGCCAGGCTGGATATCTAACCATCTTATCTTAAACCCAGCTCACAGCGTACTCAGATTACATTAGCGGCATTAATCTGTGTAAGAAAATGGATCGTTTCTGCCACCTGCCAACCAGACCACAACATGGATCACTCAACATCATCTACAGACCCTCATTTGTCATTATGGGTGGGTGGGGACAAAGAGGTGTGCGATTTTTATCTGTTTCTGTTTAGTCTAAATGATGCAGGGCACTGCAATCCAAAGCATCGTAGATGGGATTTAAAGTAGCTCCACAGACGCAGTCCGTTTTCTGTCCCAACAGTCGCCGTCGTTTTTCTTTATTGTGACACAGTCTACAATTTTTTTAGTTTGTTTATTTTTTTTCAACGCAAACAAAACACTGCAGCACCGACTGCACGTCGAAGACACACCCAGGCGTCATGATAAGTGAAGAGATAAATAAAAACTAAACAAACGCTTTCTGCTGGAAGGGCCGTTTTGCATTTAGCCTTCACAGACCACTTTCTAGTCTCAGCGGTGGTAAGATGCAGTCTGTGTCGTGATCCTGGAACAGTTTGTTCTGACTGAAACGAGTGGGTCATTTCCACTTAAATCTGGAGCAGAGTCGGGGACGCACTCTAACCCCCCCATCACCACCACCACCAGCTCTGGTCTCTGTCAGTGAGCCTGGGCTCTGTCCCATTTCCTCCTCGCCTCAGCTCCGCCTGGAACCTGGCCCATTGTCTTGAGTCAGTGCTCATGGAGAAGTGCTAAATTGGCAGGACAGTTGACAGCTGCTGTGAGTGAGGAGTGCCCTCCGTAAGAAAAAAAAAAAAAAAAATAGACCGCTCTCAACCCCCACCCCGCTCAGTCCTGCATTAGAAACTCTGGCCTCACAGCCCCGCCTGCTTCCTTTGCCCTCGGGACACCAATTCATTTACAACCATTTGCAGTTTACTCCGTCGTTCAATAAAATTCCTCGTTTGAAGCTTCAGTTCCCAACTACAGCACATCGTAATACAAGATTTTAAAAAAAAGTGTGATGTGTCTAAAGAGTGTATTGTCCTTCTAAACTTTTGCAGCTGCGGTGTAGCAGTGCAGTGTAAATACAACTAACATATACGGACACCAGCAAGCGCTCCCTACACCCTTACTTAGCAAAATCCAGCTTAAGGTCGACTTTGTAGGAACCTTTCAGTCATTAAGTCAGTAGACGTGTACTCAAATAGACTTTACCTGACAGGATGGTCATATCCCTCTGCACCATGCCTTAAGGGAAAGCTCCGCCGTCCTGGCTAGATTAGCGCTTCATACTCCACCGTCGGTAACAACAAACCATGTGATCAAACACAACAGCAGCAGAGAGCCACAAAGACAAATGCCAGAACGGCTTCCCTTTGACCGGCAGCTGGTATTCCACAGGTAGCAGTGCACCTCGCACTCTCTCCTCTCTGGACTGTGTCTACAAGTGTGTGCACGTCCCGGCAGAGAGGGCGTGTGCGGGTCCTTGGGTAACAACAAGGTCCACCCATAGGTTCCAGTCTCTCCCTGTAGTTACACCTCTCGTGCTACCATCTACTTCTTTTAAGCTCCTCTTAGAGAGGAGAGGAGAGAAGAAAAAAAAAAAAAAAAAAAAAAAAAAAAGAGACAAGCCTTTGGTCACTCCTCCTCATTCTCCGGCAATTTAGAAATGCAAACTATGAAAAAGTACAAACAAGCTGGTGCCAAGTCTCACCTCCTCAAGTACAAGTAGCACACCCCCTCTTTTCTTGCTTTGCACTTTCCTTCGCTTTCTTTCTCCTCCCTGAGAGAAGTTATGCAATGCTGCCATTTCAGACGTAAACTCCCCCTCTTCTCCTCTTCTCCGCTTCCCCGTCCTCCTCCTCCTCCTCCTCCTGCAGCTCGCACTCCCACACTCAAACCAGATTCTCCGCCTCAAACTTTTCAATAGTCTCAACACTATCATAGCGTGACCATTGTTTGCTGCGGAACACCTCCGAAGCGAGTTCATAGCTGGAAAGACGGGAAATGTAAATGGCTTTTAGGAGCCGTCTGTTTCGGCTGTCTTGAAACAAAGCGGATTCTCCTGATATGTCTTAAAACACTGACACACACAAACACACACGCACTGACATCCCTGAACATCTGTCTCTGATTCTCATCCTGAAACACATGTCATCTCTCGCTATACACACACACACACACACACACACACACACACACACACACACACGTATGTGTGTTTGACAATAAATCTCTAAGCACTGGTCCATTCCAGAGGTAGGAATATTGTTCAGTAAACACATTGCATAACTGGGTGTCAGAGATAAAGCCTTACTATGCGGGCGCTCTGCCCGTGCAGTCACACGCGGTGCACTTCTCCAGCGCTCTGAAAGCATCTCCGTGCCGTTTAAGCTGCAGGAGTGCCTGCGTCGACATGTCCGCTTCTGACTGGCAGAATAAAGTGCAAGGAACAGTCCGAATTTGGGAGTGGTGGCCTGAGGCTGTGAAAGAGCGTGTCTTTGTGTTGGTCTGTGAGGAGAATACGGTTCTATGACACGCAGTCACACGGCCATTCTTCGGCGTTTGTAAATGATGTAAACATCACTTGACACGTTGTTTACCTGGCATAACGTTTCTTCCCCTTTTAGCTCATCGTATTACCACGGCTACTTCTGTTTCGCGCATGTTTTATTGTGCAGGATGTTGCGCTTTCACTGCCTGCCACTGGTGAGTGACCAGCCCTACAGAGGGTAAATCATTTACTGGTCCAGTCTTGCCTAATCTTCATCTCAAGAAAAATCCACCCCAGGTCACCAAAACAACAGGCAGCCAACGCCCTGCAGGGAACAATGGCTGATTGCACCATAGCGTGGGTGTATGTGTGTGTGTTAGCACCATTTATACCATCCCACAGTCGAGCAATGCACTGATATCTCTGCTTATCTAAATGACTGTTAGCTATCGTTTCCTGGTGGCAGAAATGTTCAGAAGCTTTACTGTGCTCCAACTTCTTCTTTCGAAAACAGAGAATTTGATTCCCACCAAGAGTTCCATCCGGCGAGGGGATCAGATGACCTTCGATATAGGCTGGCATTTTTGGATCACATACAAGATAAACAGTTAACAATTAATAAAAAGTTAACTCGTTGATTTTTGATCAGGTAAGCCAGTTAATGGGCTCCTGTTCATATCCAACTATTCTTCCGATAAGACAGGTTGTTAGGCTTTAACTGTAGACATATTAAAAAAAAAAAAAACTCTGCAAAAACCAACCCCATTCACTTGTAGCTTGGGAGCACAATACTAAAAGAAGCAAACACGGAAATCGAGCCAACTCGACTTTTCCACCGCGTTTCAGACCAAATGAAGCTGCCGCACTCCACGGTCTGAGCTTAGCTGACTCCAGACACAAAACAGGCCTGCAGAGTGTCGAGTCCACGGAGCAAGTGTGCAGGACGCTTTAATCCACTACAGCAGGAGGTCTGTGCAGAGGAGCAGGGCAATTAGGCTCAGCAGCTTCTTCACTCCCTTCTTTCTGAGGACTATAAAGCACTCAGTGTTCTAGGTGCACACAGTTTCATCCCTGAACTTACATTTCTTTTTGCCCGTCTCGCCTTTCGACGCTCTCTGGGGTGAGGTAATCTCTCTGCTGACAAATGAACAAGGCGCACTGGGACATCTGACATTTAAATTCTTCCTTGAAGAGAAGTGTTTTTTTTTTTTTCCACTTTCCACTTGGCCTCTTCTTATACAGCGCAACATACTCCCTAAACACACTTGTTTTTGAGGGAATTCATGTTCATTTCTGTGAGATAATTAGCCAATACATAAAGTAGAGGCAGAAGCGGGAGTTTGGGGGGGCAAGATGTGTAAAGTGATTCTTCTGAACTGACAAACAGACAGGTTTCTTTTCACTTTCCAAAAGTCAAATGAATGAAATAGGCCACAGATTGTTGCTCGAGGGCGGCGGTTCAGGCTAGTGGTTGTAATTCAGTAGAAGAAGTAGATGCTCTGACCCCAAACAAACCTTACAGAAGGGAAAAATTCTCTCGGGATAATCTGGGACACAATATAACATCTGTGAAGATGACGGTTCGTGTGAGAGTAATGCTCGAGAAAAAGCAGGCGAGTCGTATCATTTCAATCTTCAGACACGATTCTCAAAGATGTCTCCATCACCTGCGATGCATCACAAGTGTTTAAAAAAAAAAAAAAACTGGCAAGAACCACCTAAAGCAAGCTATAACCCGCCACGTATTAGCTGAGCCTTTTTCAACTCATTCACCTTCTTTTAATCACACTTTCTTTTAATCAAAATGGCAAAGTAAACCCAGCTCTGAATGGGAAAGCATGCGTTACTGTCCACATGTTGATATGGAAACATCGAATAGATAAAGATTAAGTAGTTGTTTGTCTTTCGGGCATTTCATCGTGGGAAGCTCAAAAGTCCTCCGTGCAAAACATTGTAAAAACTACAATTCCTGTTAAAATGAAATGATACCTGCGGCAGCTGCTCTGACATCTATCCCACAAACACAAACAGCAAACACACACCACACTGCGTTTGACAAACTCATGATGGAGAGAAAAAAGAACAACGGCGTGGTCTCACCGTTCTTGCGCTCCTGTAGAGGCAGCAGATTCGGAGCAGGCTGAAGCGACAGGTCCTGAAGCTCATTGGTCACTGCCTCGCTCTGAGGGCTCAGGGCCGAGCCTGGCGTCCCAGCAACTTCCATTGTGCCGGGACTTGGCTCCTCCCCTTTGTGTGAGTCTAATGTTGCCAGGGTGACGGACAGACCTCAAATAAAACAAATAAATAAATAAAAAATAAAAAAGTTCAATGCCTAATGAAAAGATCAGAATACACAGAGGCAAGAAACCAACCACTGAAACGAAACTGGGTTTTAACCTTAAAGGAGCAGATCATAAACCCTTTACATCATTTTTTTTTTTTTTCCTTCTGTAGTGTTTGTGTTTACATTTGGAAGTTGAGAAATAAAGTAACCGATGGAAGTATGTCAGCAAGAGGAAGAATGCATGGCTGTGGGCTCGGGATTAAATCTGCCATCAGTGAAGCATTTGCATGTTTAACAACTGTTGCTGCAGCAGCTGTTTTAGAGAGGCCATTTATAGATTTCTTTGGGTTGACTTGTGTACGACCGCAGTGAGGTTTCCATGCATTTAACCGAACCTGACAATGCACCGTCAGTGCTGAAGGAAAGAAAAAGGGACGAGACGGTTCATAATCCCTGGGTACAATAAAAGATCATCCCGGTTGATTTCGAAGCTGAAATGGTTTTTACTGAAAAACCAATCACTTTTTAGCCACACGTGTGACATTTGATTTCACCTCGGTTACTCGGACAGCTCCCACACAGTAAAGTCTCTAAATACCCTTTATTATCACGTTATTAATATAGTTCTGTTATCACATTGTTATTGGACTTTTTAATGTAGAACACAAATATTTAAAAAAAAACTCAACAGTTGGGAGTTTCTCAAATTTGACTAAGTTGACTACTGCTCTGGTACAAAACTAAATTGTCCCAGTAATCCATGCCGATAACAAGCGAAACCTGACTGCCGTTCAAACACACCTTATGGAAGAGATTATCTTGATCTGCTGGGTGGAGTGAGCCATTAGTTATTTGTCTTTGTGAGACGCTCCGCTGCAACTAGCAGAGGAGGACACTGACATTGATTTGTTTTAAAAAAAAAAAGAAAGAAGATTTAAAGACTGATAGAAGGGGGGAAAAAAAGGAAAAGGTGACAGCAAATAAACAGCAGTCAGAAACTATTGTAATTACCCCTCGAGCTGTCTGACACCCAGCAGCAAAGGACTTCGTGGCTGCATCAGCCCACCTGCCGGCCAATCCTTTTGGGTTCCTCCTAATCTAACTCACCTTCTGCCGAAGGTGCGCTCCACCTTTGTTGCAAAGGCGTGTGTGAATTGTGCATGTTGGGTTGGACCTGGAAAAGACCCGGACAGAATTTGCTGGGTGGATTTAGAGCGGATCCAGACAAGAGTTCGAGACTGACGGTGAAACTCTGATTTCCTACGAAATTTAATCACGGACTGACTTGAAACTAAACAAATGCCCAGCCCAGACGACAAGGTGAGATACAGCTCGTTGTCACGTTGCCAAAACAGCATGTGATCTCTGCCTTAATACAGAATGTCAGTTTGAGATGCATATCTCTTGTCAACAAGATGGGAGAAAAGTATGTGTGGCTTTCTGTTGCTGCAGTTTCTAAAATCGCTCTGATCTGCCAGATCAGATCACACGCCACACATTTAATAAACCTGGCCATTTGGTGGGCTGCAGCATCAGTTACCTCATCAGAACCTTCATAATAACAGATGGCTGCTGTTGAAACATGCTCCTGTGCAATGCGCTGAAGAAAGACACCCACATTCCTCTCAGCACGCCCACACTAGCCTCTCAGAAATGCATGACAATTACAATGGAACACAACAGAGGCACGCATGCCCTGACAGCTTTGCTTCTTCGGATGTGAGACACAGGAAAACCACTAGAACGAAACACATCGGCTCCCAGCTTTCAGGTGGAGGATGTGGCTACAGTCTGACCTGTAAAAACACGGATGGCAAAGCAGGCTCGCTGCTTACCTGAGTTAGAAAACATTGGAGCGTTCTCCCATTTCACCAGGACAGGGTTTTGAGCGGCTCTGTTGAAGAAAATAAGAGCAAAGCATCATCAGTAAATTAAAAACAAAACAAAGCAAAAAAAAAAAAACTGTGATCCCTTCTATCCCTTCTCATGCCAATTTAATGTCTTATTGCTCTCGTGCCACGCCACTGATTGTGGTGGTAAACAACAATATATCTGGACATTGTGTGGCATGAGCAAAATAAAAACCGTTGTCTAGTCAAAGCGGCTAAAAAAAGAACCATGACAGCCGACGGTATGGGCTGGAGGAATTCACGTTTCAGGAGGCCTCTGCACAGATGTCATGGGGCCGCAGCCGACAGCTGTCACTGTCCAAAACACATCTACATGCTAAGCTATTGTTAGCTTGTCTGGGTGGGAGTTCACCTAAACATTATTAGCACACGCTAAAGTCAGGCTGCAATAAAAGCCCTAAACAAACAGCATGTTGTACATGGAAAGCAAGTAACTACTGCAGTTACGAACTAAATGCCAACAGCGGCTCCATCTGAGTTCTACTCGGCTGACTGCAGACAGACACCCCAAGTTAGCTAGCATCCGTTAGCATAGCATGGCAGTCAGACATTACCGCTAACCTAGCTAGATGCTGAGCGCTGCTCTTGACTGTCAACGTTGCGGCTGCCTCTCATTTCACAGTCAATGCAACCCGAAGACTGTCCACTAATTTCATATGTCCGTGCTTACTTATCATGTTCGCCCCTTGTATGTTGTGTCTGAGGATGAACGGCTTTGGCATCACATCGCCACTTCCGAATAACAAAGGAAACTTTAACCGGAAAACCCTCCTCTGCGTGGAACGCAAAGACCCACTTCCTTCACAACATCGTTCCCGCGGGTTAACTACAACTCTGCTGTAACAGGAGACAATACAGCGAGAGCCGGGCCCCAAATGACAGAAACAACGCTATCCACCAGATAGAACATATCAACAATATTGAGGCTGAAGGTTAGATGTTTGCATTTCTTAAAACTAAAGCAACATCTGTCTGCATGGTGTTTGTCTCCCTCTAGTGTCGATCTTTGTGTACTGCTATTTGTAAAAACTTCTGAGCGTTTGTTAAACACTATCCGCGTAGCGAGCACTCGATAATTGTTTCACAATCATGATGTCTCATGTATCTACCCTGTTGACAAATAAGGTTAAGATAGATTTCTTTGAAGTTTTTAAACTAAATGTTTGTGAGGCTGTGAATAAAAGTATATAAATGATTAAAGTTGTGTTGATGCTAAAAACCTGTATTGTACTTGTTTCCTTGTGGAATTGATAAGGGAATCGATTAAGAACCGGATTGATAAGAAGGCTTAAGAGTCAGGGTCCCTTCATCTCCAGAAATATTAGATGACTCAACAGCTGTTGGGTGTATCAGTGATGGGCAGCAAAACACAACTTCTGTCCTAGGAGAAGAGATAGGGAGATGTTGGACTACGGATGGGAGTTTACCTGGACTGGAAATGCAACACTGATGCTGTCTACCAAAAAGGACAGAACAGACCATTCTTCTAAAGGAAACTTGGGTCCTTTAATGCCTGTACCTATCTGTATATCCTTTATACAGTAAGTCTGTGGTGAAGAGTGCAATCACTTTCAGTGATTGGGGTTGCAACATTAGATTCAAATAAACTGAATGAGTAGATGGGAACAGCTGGCTCTGTGCTGGCAACTGCTCTGGAGCCCCTGGAGCTGATTCTCCAAAGAAGAATGCTGCAGGAGCTGCTGAACCTGCACACAAACATCAGACTGTGTTTAGCCAGAGGCTTCTTTAGCTCTGTTGCAACAAAGAAATGGCGGCTGAGTGACGTCACTCGTGCCTGCAGAAGAGCTGAGCACAGGTGGAAGAAGGCCAAGCTTCAGGTGTTCCTTTGACACGTTGAAAGACAGTTGGAGTCATTATCAGATCACTGTCAAAGCTGAGAAGCAAAAATGTTTTTCAGAAATAATATCATCTCACTGTCACAAGCCACATGCTCTCTTCAGCACTATAAACTCCATTCTTAATGTGCCCCAGTCTGTCAGCTTGGAATCCTCGCCTGAAATCTGTGAGAATTTTTCTCCATTTCTTTGTAGACAAAGTTTCTTTAACTAGATGTCTCATTTCACCTCCTTCATATAACCCGTCCTTTTCAGTTTTTTGCTCTGCTGCCTTTAACCAGTTTGAATTTGAGCAAATGAAACGCTCCGGGTTCCCCCAGTGATCCTATACCCCCTCGTGTTTTAAAAGAAGCTTTTACTACCTTAGGACCTTCTGTCCTGGCTATTGTTGATGGCAGTGTTACCACAAGTCTGGTCTGGTTTGGTGTGCTCAGGTTTTTAAGCACGCTTTGGTGCAACCTTTAATTAAAAAAAACAGGTCTTGACCCATCCATTTTTTCAAATTTTTGACCAATCTCCAAACTCCTCCGTTTAAACTGGTTCCTTTAAAGAATCTTGGAGAAAGTTTGTTTCTACACAGTTGATTTTGATTTTTGATTGATTGATTTTTCGGCAGAAATGGTATTCCTGAGGTGTTTCAGTCTGGTTTTAAAAAAAGTTTTAGCTTTTGATGCTGGTAATTATGTTGTTCTTGTGTTTCCAGACCTTACTGCTGCCTTTGACACAGTGGATCATGGCATTCTAATTCCTCGCTTTGAGGACCGTGTCGGGATTAAAGGTGCAGCCTTGGAGTGGTTTCAGTCTTACCTGGCTGACAGAAGTTTTTGTGTAAGCATAAATGATTTTGTGTGTGTCTCTTGGCTGTTGGGTGCCTTGGGGCTCTATTCTTGGACCCCTCCTTTTCTCACTGTACTTGCTGCCCTGGGTTCCATTTTTTGAGAAAATTTGAAATCTAATTTCATTGTTATGCTGACGATTGTCAAATTTACATTCCGCTGAAAAACCATGATTGCGAATCTGTTCAGCCTTTGTCGGATAACTTTAACGACATCAAAGCATGGATGACCCTGAACTTTTCGAGTTTCAGTGATAAAAAAGACTGAGTTCAGATTATTTCACCCAAGTGGCTCTTGTGGCACCCACCATGTGGACCTTAGCGCTTTGACTCCGTATTCGAAACTGCCACCAATCTGTGGGTGAAAATAAATGCCGACCTCAAATTTGATACACAGATCACCTCTATAGTAAAATCCATCTTTTTCTAACTGCGACAAATTGCCAAAATAAAGGACTTTGAAAAGATTATACACGCCTTCATTACCGCTCATCCGGATTACTGTAATGTGCTTTATTTCGGGGTCAGCCAGGCTTCCCTCTGTCGCCTTCATCTTGTCCAAAATGCTGCTGCTTGTCTTTTAACCCAATCACACAGGCGAGAACATATCGCTCCCGTTCTGACTGACCTTCATTGGCCCCCTGTGTGCAACAGAACTGGTTTTAAATGTCTTAATGGCCTCGCTCCCTGTCTCTCAGGCTTGCTCCACCTGTACTCTCCTTCACGGTCTCTAAGAGTCTCTAAGAGAAGAGTCTCAATTAGTCTGGAAAGATAGTTTAATAACGTATGAGAAAGCCCTTTGTAAAGCTAGAACTGCTTATTATTCATGATTGATAGAAGAGAATAAGAATAATCCCAGGTTTCTTTTCAGCACTGTAGCCAGTCTGACAAAGAGTCCGAGCTCTGTTGAGCCAGGTAATCCTTTAACTCTCAGCAGTGATGATTTCATGAGCTTCTTTATAAATAAAATTGCTTCTATTAGAGAAAAGATTGATAGAGTCCTTCCCACTGTTATCAGTGATGTATCATCAAGTACAGCAGCTTTAGAAGTATCTTTAGAACCTGATTTGTATTTAGACGGCTTCTGCCCAGTTGATCTCTCTGAACTAACAACAGCAATAGTCTCTTCTAAACCATCAACTTGTGTTTTAGACCCAATCAGAACCAGACTGTTCAAGGAGGTTTTCCCATTAATTGACACTTCCATATTGGATTTGATCAATCTGTCTTTGTTGACAGGATATGTACCTCAGCCTTTTAAGGTTGCTGTTATTAAACCTTTACTTAAAAAACCTACTCTTGATTCAGAAGTGTTAGCTCATTATAGACCTATATCCAATCTCCCTTTTATGTCTAAAGTTCTTGAAAAAATAGTTGCAGCTCAGCTTTGTGATCATTTACACAGAAATAATCTGTTTGAAGAGTTTCAGTCAGGATTCAGAGTGCATCATAGCACAGAAACTGCACTGCTGAAAGTTACCAATGATCTCCTCTTAGCCTCTGATAGCGGACTTGTGTCTGTGCTTGTCCTGTTGGATCTCAGTGCTGCATTTGATACGGTCGATCACAGTATCTTATTACACAGACTTGAACATGTTATTGGAATTAAAGGAACTGCATTAGGCTGGTTTAAGTCATATTTATCTGATAGATTTCTGTTTGTTCTTGTAAATGAAGAATCTTCCTCACACACCAGAGTAAGTCATGGAGTTCCTCAGGGTTCTGTGCTTGGACCGATTCTTTTCACTTTATACATGCTTCCATTAGGTAATATTATTAGACAGCATGGCATAAATTTCCATTGCTATGCTGATGATACCCAGTTGTACTTATCTATAAAACCAGATGAACCCAATAGGTTGGTCAGACTACAAGCATGTCTTAAAGACATAAAGACCTGGATGACTCAGAACTGTCTGCTGCTAAATTCAGACAAAACTGAAGTCGTTATCTTTGGACCCGAGCGTTTCAGGGAGAAATTTTCTAGCTATATAGTTACTCTAGATGGTATTTCCTTGGCTTCTAGTTCTACAGTGAGGAACCTTGGAGTTATTTTTGACCAGAATTTATCATTTGACTCGCATATAAAACAGGTTTCTAGGACTGCCTTCTTTCACCTTCGTAATATTGTTAAAATCAGGAACATCTTGTCTCAGAGTGATGCAGAAAAACTAGTCCATGCATTTGTTACTTCAAGATTGGACTACTGTAATTCTTTATTATTGGGCTGTCCCACATATTCTCTGAAAAGCCTTCAGTTGATCCAAAATGCTGCAGCCAGACTTTTGATGAGAACTAACAGGAGAGATCATATTTCTCCAGTTTTAGCTTCTCTTCATTGGCTCCCTGTTAAATTCAGAATAGAATTTAAGATCCTTCTCCTCACATATAAAGCTCTTAATGACCGAGCTCTATCATATCTTAAAGATCTCATTATACGATATTTTCCTAACAGAGCACTTCGTTCCCAAACTGCAGGTTTACTTGAGGTTCCCAGAGTTTCTAAAAGTAGAATGGGAGGCAGAGCCTTCAGTTATCAGGCCCCTCTATTGTGGAATAAGCTGCCAGTAAATGTCCGGGAAGCAGACACCCTTTCCACTTTTAAGACCAGGCTTAAAACTTTCCTTTTTTATAAAGCTTATAGTTAGGGATGGCTCAGGTGATCCTGAAACATCCCGTAGTTAAGCTGCTATAGGCCTAGACTGCTGGGGGGCCTTATCTGTCACACCTTTCCTCACTTTACTCTCTTTATGTATAGGTGACATTATTGTGGTCATTAACTCGTGTTACCCTGTTCCAACAGATATCCTTTGAATGGTGTTACAGTGCCCCCCCCCCCCCTTTCTGTCTTCTCAAACCCCAGCTGGTCGAGGCGGATGGCCACCCTTCCTGGTTCTGGTTCTGCCAGAGGTTTCTTCCTGTTCAAAGGGAGTCGTTCCTCTCCACAGTCGCCTCAGGCACGCTCAGGCCGGGAGATTGGACCGAAAAAGAAAAAGTTTTCAGTGGAATCTGTTGGTTTCCTTAGCTAGGAAATTGTTTTTGAATTGGCTCTATATGAACGAATTGGATTATTTTATGAATAATTATGATTACAATGAATTGAATTCCAATTGGCTTCAATTGGACTTTATTATCTAAGTGCCTTGAGATGACATTTGTTGTATTTGGCGCTATATAAATAAAAATTAATTGAACTGAATTAAATTGAATTAAGGTCGGCTCATCAGTTGCTGTCGGCTGTTCCAAAGACGAGGCTGAAGCTCAGAGGGGATCAGGCTTTTTGTTCCTGGCCCCAAAATGATGGAACGGGTTGCCTCTACATGTTAGGCAGGCTTCTTCACTGTGTTCTTTTAAATCCTATCGAAAGACTCATCTTTTCTCTCTGGCGTTCAAAACAGCATTAGTGCCCCGGTAAACATGCGTTGTGCCCCTGTAAATATTCCCATATACGTACTTCTGACTGCTAGACTGCACTGGAAAAAATCTAAATCTTACCAAGTATATTTTTCTCATTGAGCATCTCATTACACTTGATATAAGACACAATTGCAGAACAAGTACCATTTCAGCAAGATATAGGGACTTGTTTTAATACAATACATCTTGAATATCTTGTTAAGTGGAAAAAGTCTTGAAAGCATCTTGTTTTGAGTCATATTTCACATGAAACAAGCTTTTTTTCCCCATTTGAAGAGGTTTTTTAGTTAATTTCAAGATCACTTTTAACTCAAAAGTCCTAAATATCACATTTTCTTTCAAGAAATCTTGACATTTCACTAGTTCCATTGGCAGATTTTTTGCTTATTTCTAGCAAAAAAGTCTTGTATTTGCTGTTTTTTTACTTATTTTTGGAGGGGCATTTTTCCAGTGTGATGTGCCAAGGAAGAATAAAATAGACACCATTTCCCTATTAACCTCCTTTAGCCAATGCTGCATAGGTCTATCAGAGAGTGAAGAGAAGAGGTTGTATTCGCATGGACATAAGGAAATTCTTAGAGAGTCAGAGACAGAGAAGCAACAAGGAGAACTGAGAATGAAGTGGAGGCAGGCGAGAGATTTGTTTTCTCTGTTGTGTCGACGCACACGCCTACCTATAGGCCACTGTAATTTCTTACGCCAAATACACAACGTTTGCATTTAGGCTTAAACAGTGTCTGGTTCCATGGCAGATGAAAAACGCGAGACAATATCCTATTCCGCCTATTATAGCCTATTTACTAAACTATCTTAGGCATTGTAAATGGGTAAAATGTGGGTAGGCTAGTTTAAAAGGCTACTCAATCAGTGGAATAACTTATCAGACCAAGTCAGGTACTCTTAATTTAAGATTTTGACTTTTTATTTTGCAATATTCCATCTTGTAGAAGTATTTAGCGACTGTGTTACAGTAAGATTAAAAAATGTTCAGCACCTGGACTGAAATATTGTTCATTATTTATTTGTTGATCCGTTGGAAATTGCAACATTGTGCATACTGTGTTTTTTTTAGTAATATTGCCTCTTGTAAAAGGCTTACTTGATTATGTTTGATGAGCTACAGAAGGAGGAATTAAGCTAAATGGTTGAACTCAAAAGTGTTTTTATTCGCTTAGAAAGCCTGTAGCTCTGTTAAACCTGTTGAGGTTAATGCAAATTTGAATAAATGTTCTTATACATCCAATAGGCTACAGGCATATTTTCTGTACACAGTAAGGCAGTGTTGGTGGTGATGATCTGGCTGGGGGCCTGTGCCCCTGTACAGGTGTATGCCTAGCAACGTCCCTGCCTGTTTCACTTATTTATCATTTTCATTTATTCTCTTAATGTAGGCTACAGCACTTTGGTCAAGCATTGTTGTTTTTAAATGTGCTTTGGGAATAAATTTGGACTGGATTGAAAGAAAGTTAGAGGAGCTCATTCCTGCCAGCAGCCGTAGCCATATGCAATGGCTGCTTATGATGAATAATTCAGAATTAACTGCTCATGACTATTCTTGACTTCATGTCTAAAAAAAATGTACAACAACATTCTATTCTCTCCTTGGGATTAACAAAGTATTTGTTTCATTTTGTGTGCTGGAAATGAATATTTTGAGTACTGAAAGGGAAAAAAAGAATAGTTTTAATCCTATAACCGAACAATCTCGATCAAAAACCTCCATTTTTCAACAAAACACTTGGATCTCAGGGCCATGCACAACGTTAGTGTGTGATACTGCTATTGCATTGTTCAGTTCAAGTCGATGCATCTCTGAGCCGGCAACGAGCTGCACACCAAGTCTGCATATAAAGAACATCCCACACCACCCAGAATTAGTTGGGCAATCATAAAAGAACATACCCAGAAAGCTAAGATAAAGGTTTTTTTAAATGTTGTTTTGGGAAACTTCAGGGAATTCCTGTAATGTCTAGAGAAATTTCCCTATAAAGCTGCATGTAGGACTTCCAAAGGTTCCATGGAATAATTCTTAGTAAACGTTCCATAAATGCTTCCTGGAGGACTGAAAAAAACCTTCAGAGCAGCTACAAGGAGATTTCTCCGAGGGTTTCCCAAGTAAACTTCCAGGAAACAAACAGAAAGAACCCAGGGAATGTTTACAGTGGCTTAATTGAGTGGTAAAAAAAAGAAACATCTTAGGATGTGGGGAATGCTCCATAAAAGGTCCATAAATTTGTCAACAGCTTAAACTGATGCACAAAACTCAGACTCTGGAGAATCAGTATTTTTTCAAGGCAGTATCAAGTGGATTATTACAGCGAATTTTCAGTTTTGCAACTGATTATAAATCTAATGATAGTGACATCGCTGCAGGCATGGGACAATTACTAAAGTAAGTGGACAATAAGGTACCACATAATCAGCTTAACAGTAAAATCACTAGTCATTATTACAGGTTAAAATGTGTCTTTATATCATTATGGAAGTGTGACAGGGAAAATAAGGTCACAGGTAGGGTGTGAGGTCCTTAAAGATTTCTAAAATGAATTCAGAAGTTTAATTTTCTTTAACATTTTAATTTAATATTTGAATTCAATTATGGTGACTCATGTGAAAACAGTAATTTGATTCTTCTTTCAGCAATAAAAACAAATGAAAATGATATATAATAATCAATTCAGTTAAGATTTTGTTTCAAAATAAAACTGAGCAATTAAAAGTGGGAGGGGCTAATCATTTGCATATGGACTGCTCTTACATCCTATAGTCTGTATGATGTCCGAGCTGATGATGTCATCATGGCATATCTGAGTACGCAACGATTCCATTTTTGAGACAGTTTTTTTTTCTGAGCTATATTGATTTCTAACAGAAGATTTTGACAAATTCTTTGACACTGATTTATTATTATTTATTATATTGATTTATTCCCGTACCATAAACAAACAAGAGAGACCAAAAAAAGAAAGACTAAAGACGACCGCACTACAAAGCCAACTTTCTTTTAACGCAGCAAGACAACAAAAGGTAACTTATCTGCAGAGTTTGGTGATTGATCCTTGTCATGTAATCACATTAACTTAACTTGTAGGAATTTATCTATTAAAAACTCACTTACTTAAACTACCCTTTATATGTTGCTAAATACAGAGTATTAGATCATTTTTGTAGCTTTCTAAAAGGCAAGAAACTAGTTATTTTAGATAGAAAGATCATTATTTAATCATTTTGTTCCTTCCAGTTGTACATATGCATATCTGTATATCAACCTGCAGCACAAAAAATGTGCCCCTCTGTCTTTCTACCATTTTCCAGTCATGTTGCTAAAAAGTTTACGTCTGCTAACTATTAGGTATATAAGGAAAGACCTGTTATCTCCTACAATGAGAGATTAAACTGGATCTTTTGAAGGAGACATCAACAGGGTAGTCGCCTCAGTCCGAAGCTTCCGGCTGATTATCCAGTTGATGATGAATTGGAGTTTAAGCTGACTGAAAGGGCCAGTCAGCCTTGGGTTCCTAATAACATCGAAGGACCCGCTCATTCACGGATAGACGAGCAGAATGAGACAGAGAGAGTAAGCACGCCTACTTTCCTTTACACATAGCTTTTTTTTTTTTTTATAAGGGAAACTCTTCCATAAGCATTTTTATTTTGTGACAAAGCTCTAATCATCTTGTTTGTCTTCCTCCACATATCCAGCAAACTCCAGCTTTCCTGTGAGGAGCGTCTGCTTTTTCATCATCTTGCTTCTTCTTCTCTTCTCTTTCTCTCAGTAAGTTTACTAATCCTTCCTTCTTACAATTGTTTTTATAGCCTGAGTAAAACTCCAGACAACCACTCTTATATCAGTCCCTGGTTCAGAAAGTTACTTTGTAAGCAGAACACACATGTCTGACTTTTATGTGTTTTGTATTTCAGGAGTCACCTCAATGGGGCTGTTTTTTCCCCTTACTCCTATCAAAATGAAACTGTACACAATGAAAGTACCCATGAACAGTAACATTTTTTGTATTACAAGTTTCTTTGAAAATAAATTGTAATATGCAAATTAGCTATACACTAATCGAATATGCCCAAAATACACCCCAATGGGGCTATTTTTTTCCTTTACTCCTATCAAAATGAAACTTTACACAATGAAAGTACCCATGAATAGTAAAAATTTTTTGTATTACAAGTTTCTTTGAAAATAAATTGTAATATGCAAATGAGCTATACACTAATCGAATATGCCCAAAATACATCCAAATAGGCCTAATTTTTTCTTTTACTCCTACCACAATAAAAGTTCACACAATGAAAGTGTACATGAAAAGTAAAACATTTTGTATTAGAGGTTTCTTTGAAAATGAATTTGAATATGCACATGAGCTCCACCCTTATACTAATTTCCACAGGCAGAAACACCATTCATGTATGACAAATACATCGGCCCAATCTTCATCCAATCATCCTACTACCAATGGGTGATGGCAATGCTGCTCTTAGACTGGTCTCTAACCTGAAAACTGCGTGGCTTGGTAGTACCTGCCAGGGGTATAACCCCCGCCGGTATAGTCTTCAGTGTCACGGAGGCACACAAGCCTCCCCACCACAACAAGGTAGCAACAACAGGGGAGGTTTTTTTTTGGTTTTTCTAGATTTTTTTATTTACTTATTTTTTATTAGTTTTTTTCTTATTCATCTGATAAATCAGGCAACTGTGAGTTTGTGCAGCTAGTACCACGACATTCTCCGCAAATGGTAGTGCAAGGGAGTCCATGTCTTCTGCATGTGCATTTCTTTGTGCTGCAGTCTTTCCTGCAACTACAGCGGACTACATCGAGTATCTCTGGTGGTGCCGCAGGCTGATCTGTCATTATTGGCGTAAATCTCCCATCCAAAACATACCACCCCCAGTCTTTTGGGTTCATATGTTCACTTTCCCCTTTCCACTCCATTATCTGGTAAAAGACCCGAAGACTGTGGAACTTTGCAGCTGTTGATGTTGGAGGGAGAGTTTGAGGTTCCACTGGAGACGAGTTCTGAGTGGCTTTCTCACAGAATCGCCTGTATCTCAGCATATCCAGTGATTCGTCTTTTTCGCCCCCATACAGTGATACCAGAACTTTCTCGCCTGCTGCAATAATGATGCCTTTTCCCACATGTTCCTGTGACTGGCTGAACACCTTAGCTTGTTCAAGAAAGCTAGTGTCATTCTTGACTTTTTTCAGTGCCATTCCCTTTCCTATGCCAAAAAGACGAGATGTAGAATCACAGCCTAAAATGGCATGGATAAAGAGGAGATTGTCACACACCTTGGGACCAAGTAACTCCTTCATTTGCTTTATGCACCATATCCGTCTTGTTTGTGTTGCTTTCTTTGGTTCTGGTGCCAGAAACAGCTCCTGTGCATTCAGATCAGCATGATGCAACAAGAGTACTAACAAGTCTGTGTCATCACCTACTAAGACTGTGTCTTTTGTTCTGGCATTGTGTAAAGTTTCATTTTGATAGGAGTAAAGGAAAAAGATAGCCCCATTGGGGTGTATTTTGGGCATATTCGATTAGTGTATAGCTAATTTGCATATTACAATTTATTTTCAAAGAAACTTGTAATATAAAAAATGTTACTGTTCATGGGTACTTTCATTGTGTAAAGTTTCATTTTGATAGGACTAAGGGGAAAAAATAATCCCATTGGGGTGTATTGTTGCTTGGCCCTACTGGCACACATCTCGGATTGATGAAAATTTAACATATTTCCTCAACTGTGATTTCTTAGGACTTTTAGTATGTTGTTCTGGACACCCCATAGAAATTATTTATGCTGAAAAAAAATCTTTTACAATTAGTTCCATTTCCACTTCCACTGTGCACAATGAGCTCCTCAGCTGACATCTGTCTGTTCATCAGGGCCGGTTCTTCCTACAGGCCACTAAGGCGGCTGCCTAGGGCGCCAAATTGCCAGGGGGCGCCCCCCCCCCCCTTTTTTTTGGGGGGGGGGGGGGCTTTTTATGCCTTTCACACGGTGGCCGACACGTGCAAACGAAAATGCCCCAACCCATATTTCGAATGAAAATTTAATATTATATTACATAAAATATGTGCATGGGTGTCGTCATGACGATGCAGTTGCAAGTCACAGCCACACACACTGGAACTAGATCACGCTAACGGTCGTAGAAGGTCAACTAGCGACATGAAAAGGACCAAACTCTCTGGTGCACAGGGGCGAAAACGAAAAAAAGATGAGGAGGAGAAGAAAGCCCAGTATAGAGGTATGTATTTTCATCTCAGACATTAGTTCTAAAGTTGAATCAAAATTGTGTTTTCTGTCACTGTTCATGGTTGACGTTTCATTGTAGAAGCTAGCTATCACTGCATAACGTTACTCCGCTAGCATTAGCTATTTATAGAAAGCTTGTGGGCTATCGATTAGCCTGCTAGCTTAATCCACAAGCTATCTTTCACAGGCAACAAAATCGTTTTTTTAAAGGAAACTTAAAACCTAGAGTTAGTCTTGTAAGCCACACTACTTTAAGAAATAGCCTAGCTAGTTTTCTTTTGTTTTATCATTTAATATTTGTCGAGCCTTCCAGCTAGGTAAACATTCAAAGTATCAGATAAATGAGTTAATTTGCTAGGAAATCTTATGGAAAAAATGGCTTATGTAGAATCTGCTACGGTCATGTAAATAGTAGATACATGTGAATACACAATTGTAATAAATGTGATTGTGTTGGTGAGTGGTGTGTTATGCTCATATTATTTTATATTTTTAAATGTCTAGGTGCACTCCAGAGATTTTTGCAGACACCCTCAACTGAAGAAAGCTCAGCTGATATCCCAGGTTCACCTCTCTCTGAATCTTCTGAGTTTATTTATTATAGTTTTTGGTAGTAATAGCATTTGTTTTAGTAGTAGTGGGCTATACATAATAAAGCTATAATCATCTGTTATAGGAGTATGTTAATACAGTCAAAATATGATCTCACACTTCCAGTCATTGTAAAACTATAAAACTGTAAAATTCCCTGATTTGTCAAAAGCTGGCATGACCACTATGGATCTTCTAACTTTCTTATACGAGAAGAAATTAGGAGAAATCTTTCCAAACATGTGGGTCGCCCTCAGAGTTGCTGCTACCCTTCCCGTAACAGTAGCTTCTGCAGAGAGAAGCTTTTCCAAGTTAAAGTTGATAAAAACATATCTGAGGTCAACATTGAGCCAAGAACGTCTCAATGGGTTTGCTCTTATAAGTGTAAACCAAGATGTGTCAAGCCAGATATCATTCGATGACACCATTGATGAATTTGCGATTAGGAAGGCTAGGCGTGTTTCATTGTGAGCAATTGGTTGTAAAAGTTCCAAAGTTTCTAAAAATAAAAATGTTCAAAATCGCCATCTCGCCTAGGGCAGCCAATGGGCTAAAACCGGCCCTGCTGTTCATTTCCAGGGCAGGACGAGCGCAGAGGATGAAGGGACCTTTTTCGGAGCTGCGGCCTACAATGAAGAAGCTGTTGGGTTTCAGACATTTGAACTGCATGTGCATATATTTTTCCTATTACAAAGTATCTTTATTGGTCACATTCAAAAACTGAATTTCTCACTTTGACATTACTAACATATCATTCCGTCTCCCTGCAGAATCCAGACAGCAGAGTTTTTAGTCACCTGTTGATAAAGATTCACAGTAACTATGGAAACAGTGAGTACAGCTGCTTTCACAGTGTAAGGGTCTATGGAAAACACCCTGTCTCACGGTAAATGTGGTGGCAAGACCTAAAAATAAATTAGTACAGGCAATACAACTTAATATGATCATTTCTAACATAAGTAATAATACAGCGACATTAGAATAATTAGTGACAATTGGTATAATAATCATTCATATCCATAACACTAATAGTACAAATTTTTTAAAGTTATATGAAGGTACAACCCCAGATCCCAAAAAGCTGGGATGCTGTCTAATATGTAAATAAAAATAAAGAGCGATAAGTGGGACATTTTGCTATTTCATGAATATTGGCTCATCTCAGGTTCGATTGCAGCAACATATCTCAAAAAAAGGTGGGAAAGGGGACATGATGCAATGAATAAGGTTTATTGGCAACAGGCCAATAAGATGAATGCATATATATATATATATATATATATATATATATATATATATATAAAAAAAGCATCTTAGAGAGCTAGGGGCTCAGAAGTAAAGATGGGAAATCACCGACTGTGAGCACAGTTTACTGTACCATCCACAAATCCAGGTTTAATTGTTATGAGTTAGTGCTGAAATATTACAGACAAGCATGGCAACCTCCGAGGAAGAGGATTTACACGACCAACAGATGTAGTTGCTTAGATACTGAAAAGATTTCTTTTCCAGATTCTTTACAAATGAGAAGGGAATTATATTGAAATGAAATGAATTATACTTTTCACATCCCCAAAGGTAAATTGTGTTGTTTGTTGCAGTATGCATTGTTGAGGAGGGACAAAAATTAGAAAAATAATGATGAAATCTCCCAAGTTGCCATGAATGCATTTGGATATTGTGCTTGAGGTGATGATGCCACATTCAGCGTTGGCATGTACCACAGCTGAACTCTCTGGGTAGGCAGTGTGGACACTAGTAACCCAGCCAACAGTTCTACATCTGGGTGCAGAGATGCTCCCTCTCAGTAACATGTCCAGGATTACACCATCCTTTGTGAACTAGCAGTGAGATTCTTCCTCCTATGTTCCTAACACTCTGTTTTTATTTTATTTTGGGGGGCTTTTGTGCCTTTAATGGATAGGATAGTTCAGAGAGACAGGAAGCAGGGGGTCCGATGCGGGACTTGAACCGGGGCCAGCTGCAGCGAGGACTATAGCCTCTTGTACATGGGGTGCCTGCTCAACCCACTATGCCACAAACCACCCCTGTTTTATCATTTGTTTTATTATTGTAAAAGTCTGTTGCTCACAGGCTTTTATTTTATAAAAGTCTGTTGCTGTCTGCTGCGGAACCGGAAAAGAAAGTAATTGGCGGATCCCCCAAACATGGAGAAGGGTACGGAACTTTTACTCGGCCATTTTCATTTTAAAGTTCTTCCAGACGGCGGAGTCGACAGAACCAAAGTAATCTGTAAACGCTGCCAAGTTGAATGGTCTTCTCACCGTAGTAGTTCCAGTCTAAAATATCACTTAAAGGCAAAACACACAACTGATAGCAGCAAGTCATTCAAAGAAACAGACAGTGGAGCGAGGCTTCTACATAAAAACTAAATAAAAATGCTGATGTTGAAAGTGTTTTATTTAAGTGTGTTAAATGTTATGGCGCTTTCATTCATATGGCAGCACATTTAAAATAAAACTAAATGCTAAAAGCTATACACTACTTTTGAATTAATTTTTGGATTTTGCGTACAAATGCGATTAATCGTGATTAATCAGGGAAATCATGTGATTAATTAGATTAAAATTTTTAATCGGTGCCCAGCCCTAATACAGACGCATGAAGTACTCATTGTAACACAATAAGGAGCCTCGTGTGCTATTCTTGAGCTGTTGAAAAAAAGTCCACACAGCGTAACATCTGCATCTGTTGCTGCAAGTCGTGCACTCCAGATGCTGCCTCTCCTCAGCATTTCCTGCAGAGGAAGCTTATCTCCAGCAGAAAGCCTCCTGCGGCGATGAAGTTGTGTGAGAGTCACTGTAGGACGACCAGACCAAATTGTTCCCACTATCTTCTGAACTGATCTCCGGTATTCATGTGTGAGAATGGCTATGGGCGGTTTTCAACCTTTTTGGCTTGTGAAAAATGAAGTGTTTGGGTTTCAAACGCTATCAAAAAAGAAGACTTTCATGGAGATCAAACAAGACACCAGTGTCAAAAGAGAAAATTAAAGAAAAGTTTTGGGAGAAAAGTGATGCACGGCTTAGTTTTTCCTCTTCTATTGATCATTTTACGAGCCTTCCGATTCCTCTGACGAACCTTTTGATCTTGTTCCCTCAGCTTGGAACCACAAGACTAAATGATCTAACTGGTTATAAAGTAGTTTGAAAACTGTCTGCAGGTTGAACAGCTACAAAATGAATAGCATCCCAAAATTGGAAGGCATTAAGCTCAGAAGAAGGTGGTCTTCTCACTTCATGATGAGTTTACAACACAAACTGTAATTTTTCTTTGTATTCTACGCAAATGAATGAACAATTCCCGTTTTCTCCTGGCACACAACATGCAGAAATACGAACACTTCTGTGTACATATGTCTTTCAGTTGCAACACAACATACACAGAAGTATCCACAGTAACTGGCTTCTAAATGATTTAACAGACAGTCAGAGCTTCTCTAACTAGACCAAATCACGTGTTAACAAGTGCACCTCTGACATTTCTGATGGTGTTTAAAGACCACATGTATTTGGGAAATCATTTGAAACGTAACAATTTAAAAGAAAACCCGTACCACCTCTCTCCCCATTTACAAACCTCATAAGTAAGGTTGTTTCTTCCTAGAATTCAACAAAAACTTATTCAGCTTATTTGTTTGAAACAGGCACAAGTCCATTGTATTATTTCCAGAGTTCATCAGTTTTCATAGAACATGCAAACAACTTCTTTATATCTTTCTAGAAGATTCTACAGTCGACAGATTAACTGCTACAAGTGAGAGTGTCAGAACTGAGTATAAAAGGAGCATCTACTAAAGGCTTGGGTAAAAAAAAAAAATCAAGAAAGATTGAACTTGGCTGGCTGAATTACCAAGACTGTTTGTACAAGCAAGTAAGACGGCCTACTGGAGGTGGAACAAGAGAGATGATTGTCTGATAAAATGATTTCGTGTCCATCCTTCTCGAGAAGGGTCAAAAACTTTTTCCCTGCAATGGGAAATCAAAGAAGGGCAAAACAGAGGATTTTGACTTCATGCTTTGTCTCATGGGTTCCGAGGAGCCCCTCGAGGGCAATGTCACAATTGGAAGTTTGTATGAGCAAACTGATCACAAGCTCCTCAGGATTTGCCTTTCTACAAAGGCCAGAGATGGTAGTGACTGTAAGCTGAGTAATGTTACAGATGAGCCTCTTTTGCCTTACACATCCAGCACCGCTGAAGTGTAAGGCTACAGTTTATCTACACATAAATCCTCATCCAGCTCATCAGTGGGTACCTCCACTGCGGCGAACAGGCCTTTGTCCACCCATGGGTCTCTCACTTGCAGCAAATGCATCTGCAGCCCAAGCTACTCCTGGTTCTCAGGAATCAGTCCTGCTTCATGCTGATAATGAAGTTATTTCGTTTTTTTGAACAATCTGTTTATAGAATTTTACATAATTAGAAAACAAACAAACAATTGTGTTTCATACAATAGTAATTACAGAGGTAAATTCAACATACCACAGAACAGATGCCCCCCAATCCCCTCTCCCTCCCCAATCCCCTCTCCCTCATGATGAAGTTATTGAATCTGACACAAACTTACCTTCTGATGACTTTGCTGACACACTGACGTACTCACCCCTACACGTCAGTGCTGATCAGCTAGCAGCTGTACTGACCACTGTAGGTTCAGACTTAACCCAGCTATTAGCCTCCAGTAACCAACGGTCATGTGGGACAAACATTTTCTGTTTAAATCAAACAGTGGCGGCAGCGGTAGCTGAAATTGAATTCTGCAAAGCTGCTTTCCTTACATGGCGGTTCCAAAGAACAATTACAGGTGTGAGCCTTCGGCTGCCTTGTGAACTCCAACATCTGACGGGAACAAGTCAGACCCTGTACAGAATCTGAGGAAAATCTCCTTTTAATTACTTTCTCTTATGAAGCTCAAGTCTTGATTGGTGTTTCAACATCTGATATAGATCCAAGGAACTGAATACAATCGGTGATATTTTTTGCTCTGGTTTTCAAGTCATCAAAAAATCTTGTTCAGTCCTTCACCACTTATGGATTCTCCGATAGATCTAAGAATTGTCCGCCAATTCTTTCTGATGCTGTCTCCTGCACCATCTCTTTGTGAGCTGTTCCTTCCACCAGTTTTGGCAGATTTTCTTCTGTTGGAAGCACAGTGCAGTCGTAACTGCTGAGCATGCTGAGGAGTTCTTCCATATCAGCCTTTGAGAAGTTGTCAAGAGCTTCAGTTGGCACATCGTTCTCAGTGGAGCTGATCTTGTCAGCAGATGCTTCAACCAGATCCATAAACCCGATATACAATCATGTGTTTCTCAACAATATTTACTGGATTTTCAAAGAAATCCCTTGCCATTGGGTTGGTGGATGCCAGGCCAAAATCAATCGTGGGATTAACATATTCAGATCTGAATTTTGCTTTGTATTCAAGAGTGGAGCGTGGGTGATGGACGTGTCCTAAAATATTTGTTTGGTGAAGCCACAAAGGATCAGATTCCATCGTTCTGTTACACATATGCCATAGAGGGAGGTAGAATTTTAAACCCTTTGTCGTTGCTGTTTTATTTCTGTTGAAATTGAAACTGTCATGCGGTCCCAATGGTGCCATGTGACAAAAAAAAAATCCAAAAACAGTCACACTGGAGTAAATTATCCAAGAAAACCACTTTATTTAGTATTCCTAAAAAAAAAAAAGACAGAAACTAGTTACTGTACTAATGGCATAATCCTGCACCAAAACTAGTGGCCACTCTAGGCTTCCATAGATTAAATGCCCCAGATAATACTTCTAGAATTTACATAGGCCCATCATTAAATTTAGTGGGAGCACCGGGAGATGGAAGACAGGATCTAATGTGAGCAGACTTTAGCGATAAGTGAAAAGGAGAATGCAGTTGTTCTGGTTCTTCACCGATGCTGGATTTTACAGTGCGCTGCCCAGAATGTCACCATCTATGGTTTGTAATCATCTTTTCATTTCACCATCTTTAAGCAAATTTCTCACTTAAGTTTGCTTTTTCAAATGAAGAGAAATGCTGTCTCTCCTTTATCAGCCAAACTGATGGAGAAAAGCACAGCTCAAACTGTGGAATAAATGCAATAACAGAAACTTCAACAAGCTCCCTATTTCCATCAGTCATTTTATGTATTTTATCTAGACATGTAAGTTTCAAAATGATCTAATGCTCACAACATTTCACAAACTCAGTCCGTGTTCCCACAAATCTCCCACCGGACCGCAACACATCGGCTACGGAATCCGAGGAGGGTCCGCTTAGTTAAAAGCGTGCAGGTGCTGTGTCGAGGTCAGTTTCCCTGCAGAGATCGGGTACCCCCGAGCTCCGCTCCGTACACACTGGGAAAGGAGCGCGCGGCCATTTGTTCCCGTTGTACGCTTGTACCACGGAGTTACGACGGAAAAAGAGGAGGCAAAAAATGTTTCTTTTTAAAGCGATTTGAAAACATTGTCAAAACTTTCTTAATTTTATACTCTCTACACTGCTGTTTCTTTTTAGTTTTTTTTTTTTTAGCTGTAATAGCTTATGTATTGTACACAATAATTGTATGATGTGGAAGACTTTTGAGTTTGAATGCATATGTGATGAATTTATTTGAAGGTGTGCACATTTCCCCATCAAGTCTAACTTCAAAGTGAAAAGTCTTAAGTCATTATAAAAGCATTGTATACAATACACTATCTGTCACTGCAAAAAAAAAACTGCTTTAGACTAAAAATGAAGAAAAACGGTTTTTTTCTCCACTACGTTTTCAATCTGCTTTCACTTTGTAAAGAAAAAAGTCGTTGTCGAAAACAAATTTGGGCCCTTACATTTTCCGTAGGAACTGCGTGTTACGAGCGCAGTTCGTCGGGAGCGACTTTTCAGCGAGCGCGTCTTTCACCGCGTGGACGAGGCGGAGCTGGAAGAGGGGTCGGGTCTCCACGGGGAAACTGACTTCGACGCAGCACCTGGTTCGCTCTGTCAACACTCGCAGAGCTCTGCTGCAAAAGGGCGACCATGTCGGAGCCGGAGTCTCTGAGGTGCTCCAGTGTCAGAAACCGTGGGGGCGTCCAGAGAGTCGAAGGAAAACTGCGAGCCAGCGTAGAAAAAGGAGATTACTATGAAGCACACCAAATGTATAGGACTTTATTTTTTAGGTAAGACTTAGCTCTGTGTTCGTTGGTAGGCGCTGTTGTAAGTGTCGTTTAGCTTCGACGCCGGCCTGTTCCAGATCTTTCTGCTGTCAACCCTGCTTTGACTGCTACTTGGATGTGATTGGTGGGATTTCTCCGCGGACCCACCTCCTCGTTGCGGTCCGTGCGTTTGTTTGGACAGTCGTCGTTTCGATCTTTAACGGGACGGCTAACTACGGCTGTAGGCTAGCTACATTTTTTGTTTTTTAGCAGCAGCACCACTGATAGCAAGCTAATGATAGCAGAGTCGTGTTAGCTAAGAAACTAATGGAAGACAGCGACAACCTGTCTCAGTTGTATTCGAGATAATGCTTCCCCCTAAAATGAACTGAATACAGGGGCTGAATATGTTCTTAGGTTTCGGCTGTCATTTCCTGAACTTGTTTGTTGAAGCTGGCCAGCTGTGTTAGCATGTAGCCATGTAGCAACATTCTGCTTCAGCGAACTCTGAGGTGGAGTATGACGGCAGGACATGTTCCTGCCTAGTTGATTGTTTTGTCTTCAGGTACGACCAGTCGTCGTTTGATCGCCATCATTCATATTAAAAGAGACGTCATGTCGGATTTAATTTGCTCCCGTGTGTTGGGTTTAATTTAGACAAGAAGCAGTCTCTCAACGTCTCACAAATCTAAACTCCCTGCTCCCAACACCGTGTAACGTAGAAAAAGCTCTATTTTCTCTACCTCATTCATTTATTTGTAAGCCCTTCTTTTCATGCGCCCACCAGATCTTTTGGCTAAATAGAATTATCCCTGTATTAATCTTGTTTGATTTTTTTATTTTGTTGCTGTTGTTCCAAAGAGAATATGTCTAAATATTATTGGTGGCTTGCAGTCTTCAACAAAAGCATCATAACCAAATCAATGAGTAGTCTTGAAGCTACACGAATCACGGGCGGTGCTGTTTTATGTGCAATACTAACAATGTTGTGTTCCATCAGGTACATGTCACAGGCAAAACATGCCGAGGCCAGAGAGCTGATGTACAATGGGGCTTTGCTCTTTTTCAGCTATAACCAGGTACGTGCTGCATTAGGCTTTTTTTTTTCAGTCTGAAAAATGTGGTGTTATGTTTGAAAATGGCTTATTAGACTGGAGACTTCATGTGCTGCTTTTATGTTTTGGGATATAAGGCTAAGATAATGCGTGTAGGGTTAAAAAAAAAACAACAAAAAAAACTTGAAGCCCGGGGATCTTGTGGGCACATTTCAGCACCCGTTTGTTCATCTTTGATAGTCTGGTTTTGCTTATTCACACAGCACTGTAGTTGTAGAAAATGGCAGCTAGAGGGTGAATTTGGTTGTATGTTACTTTTCAGCAAAACAGCGCAGCAGATCTGTCCATGCTGGTGCTGGAGGTTTTGGAGAAGTCTGATACAAAAGTGGAAGATGAAATCTTAGGTGGGTGGCAAATCGTAAATGCCCCTTAAAGGCTACCCGGAATGTCTTGTGCCAAACTATACATTGTACAATTTAATGCTTTTTTTGTATCTGCTGCCCACAAAGTAATGTCCATATCAAGTCTGATGGGAAATTTGTAGGTTTTGCTACCCTAAATGTACAACATACATGTACTATTAACCTGGATGTAAGATGTTAAGTGTGTCAGTGAGTCGGGATCCCAAATAAAAAGTCATCTGTCAGTGCTGATTTAATGGCTGCTGACATATAATTTGGACTAGTAAGATCAGCTTGATCTATCTGTAAACTTTTGGACTCTTAAAACCACCGTTGAGCGCTTGGTACATGTGCGTATTTTTCCATTTCCAACATCCCTTCTATTTGTTTTTTCTTTATTTTGCCGGCTTGCGGTTTGTGGAGCAGAAAGCTTGGCCAAGCTGTTCAGCCTGATGGATCAGAACTCTCCGGAGAGAGCAGCTTTTGTGTCCAGAGCCTTGAAATGGTCCACAGGAGGATCCGGCAAGTTGGGCCACCCAAAGCTGCACCAGCTGCTGGCTGTCACCTTGTGGAAAGGTAGGCGTCTAATCACTCTCCGCTCTCTGTGAGCAGAAAGAAAAAAGAAAAAAAAATGCACAAAACCAGCGTGACGTGAATGAAACTGAACAAGATGGAACGGTGCACAGATCCCTCCTTTGTCTTGCATATTTGGAATGCTGTTGTTTGTAATTAAAGAAGTTATCGCTTTTCTTGCTACGACAAGCCAGAAAGTGTGTTGTGGGGGGGGAGAGAGAAAAGAGGCCTGCGGGGATGTTGGAAATCACATCTCTGTTGGTCTCCACCTGCCATTTCTCCCATCAGGTGATCGGGCTATTTTTATGGTGTGCAAAAATAAACTTTTTGGAGGCTTGCATCATCGCGCTTATCTCACTGTTGCAGCTGGAGCTTATCTCGCTCTCTCCCGGCTGCTTATTCTTTTTGTTACCCAGAATTCATCTGGGTTTCTTTTTTTCTTTTTTTTAAAGTAACATCTGTCCATTGCCACCGAAAAAAGTAGTTTGTTTATTTATTTTTTCTCCCCTTTAACTGCCTATCCCCGTTCTCCGTAGCCAACCCCGGGCCTGTCCCAAGTGCGCTCCGACTGCAGGTTTTCACGTCCACATGGAATTTGATGCGCATGTCGCAATTTTAGAAAGTAAAATAATTTTTTCACCCCAAAACATTTTTTTTTTTTCCAGAGCAAAACTACAGCGAGTCTCGTTATCACTTCCTGCATTCATCTGACGGGGAGGGCTGCGCGCAGATGTTGGTGGAGTATTCGGCGTCACGAGGCTTCCGCAGCGAGGTCGACATGTTTGTGGCGCAGGCCGTCCTACAGTAAGTGAGCCGCCACGCCCACTCTGTGAGACGAAGATATCAGTTGTTGATTATGCCGCATGGTAAAAGCTGAAAATCGATGGAGTTGTGAAAGCTGTCAAACCCGGGCCTGCGGCGGTCTGGTACACGGAACCCAACCTTGTCGTATTCCTCAGAGAATCGCCGAGCTCTCTTGTGTTTTTTGTTCCGTCACGCTCCCCGACCTTGTCTTCATCCTCTGCCTCCTCTCTGTTTCTGTCCTGTCCCGCTATCAACCCTCCAGGTTCCTCTGCTTAAAGAACAAAAGCGGCGCTTCCGTGGTGTTCAGCACGTACACAGAGAGACACCCGTCCATAGAGAAGGGCCCTCCCTTCGTCCAGCCCCTACTAAACTTTATCTGGTTTCTGCTGCTGGCAGTGGATGGGTGAGGACAGCTCTATCTAATGCACGACTCTTTAGAAATGATAAGAAGCCGTATTTGGAAAAGATTAAAGCAATGATATACGTTTTTTGTTGTTGTTTGTTCTTCAGGGGTAAATTAACAGTTTTCACAGTGTTATGTGAGCAATATCAACCTTCCCTGAAGAGGGACCCCATGTATAATGAGGTGGGTCCTACTTTCTTCACCCATGACTCCTGTAAAATCTGATCAAATCTTTTCACGTCATCTCTTCTGTATATAATGCTGGAGAACTGATTGACCACTGTTCTTGACTGTAATCCTTCTGTCCTCCTTTGTCTTTCTCCCTGGACACACCTCTGGCTCTTCAGTATCTCGACAGAATAGGACAGGTTTTCTTTGGCGTTCCACCCAAACAGTCTCCATCGTACGGCGGCCTGCTTGGTGAGTTGAACAATGCTCGTTCGTTTCATAGCCGTCTGCAGCAGACTGCCTAAACCGATCGAACAACTAGTTGTTTAATGCAGGGTGCGTATTCAGCAACAAGAGGCTTTTAGACCACAGAGGGATTTTTTTTTTTATAGCTCTTATAACTATCGGAGGAAGCCATCTGTGACGTACAGCGCTGTGAAAAAGTCTTGAGCCAACCCTCATTTCTTTATATTTTACTTCCAAGCAAACCAGACTTTCTTGTGACCAATTTGTTACTAGCAGCCTGCCACAAAGACACTTCATTTGTTCCCATTTCTTCAGAATAACCGTATAGTATTGTTGCACCAACGAGGTGATTTCCTCAAAAAAGCAGTTCTCTGAAAACTTGGCACATCTCATGCACGGTGTGCAGCGTGTCCTTCGGTTGATCCGTCTACCGTTCATTGAAGCCTCATCAGAAATGGTCTCCGGGGAAGAGTGGCTGTCAAGCCGTTCTTAAGGAAGGGAAACGGGGAGAAAAGGCTGAGGTATGCCAGATGACACAAAAACTGGGCTAAAAAAAATCAATGGCAACAAGTCTTGTGGAGGGATGAATCTTCCCCAGAGCCCGGACCTCAACATTATTGAAGCAGTGTGGGATCATCCTGACAGAGAACGGAACAAAAGGCAGCCCACATCCAAAGAAGAGCTTTGGGATGTCCTTCAAGAAGCCTGGAGAACTATTCCTGAAGACTCCTTAAAGAAATGACAAGAAAGCTTGTCTCAGAGGGTTCAGGCTGTGCTGACCTCTGTTTTGCCTTATTTACTGCATTTCTCTCGATGTTTGCACATATTTAGTTTATCACTGCACCGATTTCTTGTTTTTATGGCCACATATAAGGAAGTGAGGGATGGCTCAAGGCTTCTGCACATTAGCGTTGATATTAGCTTACTGAATGGTTTATCGAGCCTATATTCAGTGAAGGAAACGCAGTGTGGTTTTCACACATCTACAGCGTGGCAGTTTCAGTGTCGGTGACGCAAACGCAACAAGAGAAGCTCTCGGAGGAGCTTCCCAGCCCCCTCAAGAGTTCCTCGAACTGTTCTGCCACAACATTATGACCACCGGCCTAATGCCAAGAAGGACCGTATGCTGCCAAAAGGGCTCCTGTTGGATGTAGCTGATGTAAAGCACGACCCTACTCAGAGAAGAATAGCAGGCTGAGGTGATCGTTTGGATATATACCGAGTTTCATAAAGCAGCACAAGTGGAACAGTCTGCTGCTGCATTAGTGGTTGTAATGCAAACGTTATCGTCGCCACTTCAGTGCATAATGAGACGGAACCCTCGTGATAAACCTCGATATCAGGTTTAAATGTAAATGTGTCTGAATGCAAACATCAAAGGCTTCCGATAACGACGGAAACAGCCCGTTGTTCGTGCTGCATACTCCCATGATACGATGTAGAGAACAAGGTAGCCGTAGCACCTTTGTATGTGCTTGCTTTTGCAATGTTCTTTCAGAGAGGATAATGATCGGTTTGTCTAACCTGGCAGGAAACCTGCTGAACAGCCTGATGGGATCTGGAGAGGAGGACGATGGGGCCGAAGAAGCCCAGGACAGCAGCCCCATAGAACTAGATTGACCCTGCAGCCCAGGACAACGAACAAAGACAAAAAAAAGGAGAAAAAAAAGAAAAAAAAAGAGAGAGGAAGAGCACCCCGCCTCCCTCCCTCCTCCACAGGTCAGAGGGAGGTGCTGGTTTGCATTTTCAGAGGCGTGCTGTTTGACTAAACTCCCACCATCCCGGCTATCCAGTACGAAATCAGAACAAGAATCATTCCGCCAAAAAACATCCCCATCAGCACGGCCTGGACTGACTGCGCCAAACTGCGAACTCTCCCCATGATGAACTGTCGCGTTGTTTTATCTTAACCATATTTCTTTTGTTGGTTTGGGACTTTCTGTTTAGAGGTGTATGGTTTTTAAACAGGAGACCACAAACTGTCCGCTTCCTGTGGAAACCTGCTCAAAGGAGATGGTTGAAGTGTCAAGATCTTTTTTGGGGGGTGGGGTGGGGGCAGCATCGAGTGTAACCCTTCGATAACGAGGGGTTTAGTCGGTTCACTACAGTTACCAAACTTCTAAAGTTGTCGTACAGCCTCGCAGAAGCTCAATCAGAGCCACGATGTAGCTGCTGTGAGCCCTTGCAACAACTTATTCCGTTATTCTCTTCTGTCAGTAGTAAATTAATTAAAATGTACTCCTAGCCAAGGCCGTGTGTCAGCGTCTCATCTGTAGTGCTGTGGACAAGAAGGCATCAGCGCTCTGTGGAAGTTGTCACCAGCTGTCATGTTGCACCTGAAATGTCAGCTGGACACTTTTAGTGCAAAGATTGTGGAATCATTTGTTCATTTACACCCAAACGACCACAAACGGAGAGCCGTCTGTAGAGAACTGGCTCGGTCGTATCGATCCAACTTCGAGACAAGTTGTTGGGAAAACATCCAGATTTGGCTTTTTTTTTTTTCAAAAAAAATTATTTTCTCCTCTGACATGATTGCAAGACATCAAATTCTAAAAAGTGGCTAGTGTACATGTTCACGCACAGCAATGCGCTGGCTATTCACCTTATAATCGAGACAATATTCGGAGGATGGACATTCTTACAGGACATTCCACTCCTACCTACCAGTTTACATGTTCCACAGTAGTCTGATTAATGAAAGGCACGTGCAGCCGGCGGTGCCACATCTCGTCTCAGAAACGAGCTCCAACGTTGGCAAGGAAAAAAAAAAAAAAACCTCCAGCAGCGTGTGACGTGATTAAGACGTGCACGTGTGGCTGCGGAGGTGCAGGTAAGGTCGGCGCGCTCGCCAAAGCTTAAGATGACCTCTGACGAGAAACACCAGTCGACACAACGGCTGCTGTTCATCAGTGTTAAATTAACGGGCCTCCCAGAGAACACATCTTACATCGTCTCATCTTCAATTTGTAGGGACACTCAGATCTGTTCAGGTGTTAATCTGCTGTTCCTTTTCTTTCATGTCCAAACTGCACCTCCCCGTATTATCTAAAGTCGGGGCTTTTATTAAACCGTGACACTGGGAATGTCCACAGGTCTTCTGCTGTGGAGCGATCTGTGTACTTTTTTTCTTTTTTTGTAATAATTTGCATTCGTCTGTGAAAGCTGCAAATGGCCAACATTAACTTGGAGATCAAAAGTAAACCGCAGATGAACCAGTATATTGTGAAATAACTCGGTAGGATAGTAAAAACTTTTTTTTTTTTTTTTAGTGCAAATAATTGAAGAAAATCCACTGCCGATGATTAGCTGTTTTAATAATTTATTAAATTGTCACAGGTTTTGATTCATTTGAAAGTTTTCCTCGAGTTTCGAGTGTTGATTGGGGTTCGGAGCTCCGGAAAAGGACCACAGTGTTGATTCGTGAGCGTTACGTGCTCTGCTACACCAGCATTCAGCTGATGGCATCAAAGCGCTGACAAAAGTGGTCACAAAAGAAAAAAGAAAATTCCAGCATCTCACTTAAAACATTTAAATAAAGTGTTGGCAACCGTTTCGCAAAGACGTCCGTTGGATGATCAGAGAGTGAGTTCAGACACCCAAACGAGCTGCGCGTTTTTTTTGTTTTGTTTTTTTTATATCTGGCGTTCAAGCAGTTTCCATTATTGGTGGGTCAGGAGCTGAAACATGAAACCTGATGAAATAGGGTTGTTTTTAATTTAGTTTTTTTTTTGCTCAGAATGCTTAATCAGAATGTGTGACCAAAGGCCGTCTGTGTCAGTGAACATCATTTCACTTTGATTTTTGTCCTTTTCAGAACTAAAGCGGAGTGTTTTTGCCTTTTCAGAAGTTCACTAATTCATTAAATAAACTACAACTGAGAAGTTTGAGAATTTCAAACGGCCTCCTCTCTTATTTTCCTTACTCTGCCTCCGAGCAGATTCATTCTGCAGCTCACAGAGTTGAACAGGACAAAGTAAGCAGTAAAACAGGTGCTGCAGGTCGTGTGCGTACATCATCAGTTCACATCTCCATGCGGAAAGCTTTAAAACAACTACTTGGAGCTTCTTTTTCTGCTTTTATTTACATGAACGTGATCATCTCAGGGTTTTTCTTGAACTCGTCTTCAGGTGCGGGACTGCAGTGCGAGTCTCTGGGCCGTATCGTTCAGGTGAGTCATGTCGGGTTGCTGAGCCTGATATTTGATGTACTCCAGAGTCCGAACCTAGAGCAGACAAAGGGACAAGACGAGTTAGTATTTAGTGCGACGGCGGCAGTAAATAAGGCTAACAATGTGACGCATTCAAGCCTCGATTAGATTCTAATTTGAGTCGAGTACGGGAGTCATTCCAGCAGTTGTGTATAGAGCAGCTCGAGGAATCTTTGCACTCACGGAGAAGCGAGTCTCGCAGTATCCGTGTTTGTGGCTGAGGCTCCACAGGTTGACGGTCAGCTGGCTCAGCTTGTTGGTGCGCAGATCGCCGTGAGCCAACAGGACGCCGAAGAGGGAGAAGGCCAGAGCGCTTTGGCGGCGCAGGCTCTGCTGCAAGAGTGGGAAAGTTGTGTCAGCCAAACGCCTGCGCATGGATACTGGGAGCGGTCTGCCCCCGCGTGCACGTGAATGAAGACAACACTGTTCAAAACAGGGATAGAAAAACCGAGCCATGATGGTCACATGGGGGCGTTTCTGTCTGGTCTGACCTCGTCCCGAGCGAGCGCCTTCAGATGGTCCAGGATCTGTCCGATCAGAGTCTCGCACAGCTTGTTGATCTCCGATAGAAACTTGGGGTCACCTCCATATAGTGTCTCATTGGAGTCCACTGGGATGAGGAGACAGAAATCAGCTACACTCCACAACTGACGAAACCAAAATACACACAAAATCTTATCTTAATCCGAGACATAATTGTGTGTCTGTGTGTGTGTTGTTACCTTTGGGGATGGTATAGAGATAGGTTTCCTGGCTCATGGCAGCCAGCAGCGGCAAAGCACTGATGTAAACCCGCACCTTCGCATCGCTGTTGTCCTCCCAGGTGTAATCCTGAACCATGTTGAGCAGACCGCGGACTAAGTAGAGAACCCCATGCTCCGGATGGTCCTGTGAATACACGTAAGGAGACGTAATGGGTCTGTTACACAGCCTGCAGACCCACATCTGCACCCTTCGCTGGACTGTCGGATGCGAAATGACAAAAAAAAAAAAAATCATTTTGAGAGTGAGAGAGAGAGAGTTGACAGTGTTACCGGGACAACAAGTAACGTGGCCAAGAAGTTATTGATGAAGTCCAGCAGAAAGCTCTCAGAGGAGCGAAGCTTCCCCTCTACGCTGATGGAGCGAGGGACTTCAGGAAGAATACTGACCGCTGCCTTCAGGAAAGCATCCGCTGCAGGAGAGGCACAAAAGACTCAATAATGGAGTAGAAATAAAGGAGGGAGGGTTAAGTAAGGGATGGAAACAGTAGGCCACAATGAGGTCGAAAAAAGGAGGAAATAAAGTGACAGAAATAGAAGGAGGCTGATAGAAGATGACAGAAGTCAGCAGATTAAGAGAAAGCCCACATTATGAGCTTAAAGGGATAGTTCGCCTCTTTTGACATGAAGCTGTATGACATCCCATATTAGCAATATCATTTATGAACATTGACTTACCCCCTGCTGCGTCCTGTGAGCCGAGTTCCAGCCTCGTTTTGGTGTTGACGAAGCCAGTCCGGCTAGTTTGCTAGGGTCCCAAAAATTAAGCGTTTTGCTTCTCAAAACAATATGTGTTCACAAAGAGTAATACATTTGCATCACAAAATCGTTAGCCAGAAAAAGTCAGACCTCACAATCGCTTGGCGCTATTTTTGCCTCCCTTCATTTCAATGCGTTCAGCCACCTAGCGATAGCCGCACCTGTTACGGTGTTTGCTGCTCGGAAGCAGCGGACTGCTCGGTCTGCACTTCGGTCTGCAGTTTGCACAGCCCGTAGTGATACGAAGGGAGAGAAAATAGCGCCAAGCGATTGTGAGGTCTGACTTTTTCTGGAGAACTTTTTTGTGATTGTTCAAATGTATTACTCTTTTGAACGCATATTGTTTTGAGAAGCAAGACGCTTTATTTTTTTAAGCCCCAGCCAACTACCTTCGTCAACGCCAAAACGAGGCTGGAACTCGGCTCACAGGACTCAGCGGGGGGTAAGTCAATGTTCATAAATGATATTGCTAACATGGGATGTCATACAGCTTCATGTCAAAAGAGGCGAACTATCCCTTTAAAAGCCAAAATAAAGCAGCAGCTCACCCTGGGAGAGGCACTGGTTGGCCAACGCAACCTGACCAGACAGCAGGTAGAGGTTGAGGCGGCTGAAGATGCTGCTGAGAGACGGTATGGTGATGAAACTGTAGGCAGCGCACGCCTAGAAGACAGACGTAAAAATTCATGTGGCCATGTTTAACTTCTGGTGAGAATGTAAAATGACCTGTAGTGATGAGAGGCTGTGTGTGTGTGTGGACTGACTCTGACAAAAGCAGCAGTTTTTCGGGAGTGACTCCCTCTCATCACCCTCCTGGTCTCCATGGCAAGCTGGTTGACAGTCTGGCAAAGATGGGGGAAACATACTGGTCGTGAGGACGGCGTTTGTGTGTGTGTTGACATTAAATTCAAACGTACAGACTTCTACTGACATGAATGAGCTGCACCAGCACTGGCTCCAGGTTACAGAAGGTGGCTCTGGCCTCCACGCAGAAACTCAGCTGCTGCTCGAAGTCACGGCCAAAGGAAACCTAAAATAAATAAGAGGATTTGAGCCACACTGTTCCCGTATCCAACACCCTGCTGCCTTGAGAGTCCCTGAGCTGCACTTTGCTACAGGGAACACAAACAGCGCTCTTCAGCTAAGGAAATGTCAGTTACGGGAACTTCTTGAACAAAATTCCTCTTCTTTTGAGAACTCCAAGCAATGTCTCCGACACAGAGACAAAAAAAAAGAAGAAGAAAAAGCTAACGTTAACATTAGTTCCACAGCTAAGCTAGCCAAACCGATATTAGCCTATCTAGCTAACAGGCTACTTTTAATAACAGCAAACGCTTGCTGACAAAACCTGTAAAATGTTAAGTAAGCATTTTTTTTTTTTTTTAAAGTTTGAAATTAAGGCAAACTGGAAAAACAGCTTAATGTGAAGCGATGATTCCTTCATCAGTTCTTCTCTTAAGACTTCACAGACTGTACCACCTGTACCATTTGAGTTGAACATTTTGGTTTACTAAGGTTTGATATATGACGTAACATGGCTGAATACCCTGTTTAGTTGACTTCACAAACGCACCTTAACAGTGTATAAAACTGGAGTTAAAAACAGCCCCCAAAAACTACACTGCCTACACTCCTCTAGCGTAATTTGGGCCATTCTTAAAAGATCCTTTTAGGTGAGGAAAAATCCAGAAGAGCTCAGGCAAAGCTCAGGAGCCTCACCATGCGGATGAAGCCGATGATCAGCTGAGCCAAAGATCTTTTCTCGTCCTCAAGAGTAAGAGCGCTGCAAGACAAAGAGGAGAGCGGTCACTGACAGATACGAGTCACCTTATTATATCAACAGAACTCAAACACTGAAAAACAAAATGGAAAATGATGATCAAAAGATGAAAACAAGAGGCAATTTTGCAGGATAGCAAAGAGGCGAACTATCCCTTTAAGGCATACAAATAACCTACTTGACAGAGTCGTGCATGGTCTTGCAGATGTGCAGCATGGCGTTGAGGATGACCGGGTCTCTGGTGAGCTCCACCTGGTGTCTGCAGGAGAGGAGAAAAACATGCTTTAACAAAAGGAGAAACATTTACTAAACCAAATAAACTTCTAAGTGGCTCTTACTTGATGAAGACCTCCATGATGGATTTGCAGACCTCCACCCTCACGCTGTCCTTCTGGAACATGTCCAGGAACGGCAGGAAACGCTCCTGAGGAACGGAGGGGTGCAAAGCTGTTAAACCCAGGTGAGAGGCAGGAGAAAGTCTGCAGCCTCATCGGGAACTTTTTTTCAAACCCGCTCACCATGGAGAAGAGGACGGAGAAGTCGTGGAAGTAGGCGAGGATCTTCCTGATGACCGACTGCAGCTGCGAGCAGAAAAAAAACCCCAGAACAGTCACAGACGGAAAGGGGATGAGCGAAAAAGCGCAGCTGGGTGAGTCATGGTGCCAACCTGAGGGTAGGCTTCTTCGAACGCTCGATCGGGGGTCATATGTTTGATGATGTCAGCCAGAACCGTGTTGACCTCGCGTTTCTGAGAGCGACAAGAAGAGTTTCAATCCGTGAGAAAGAATTGGACAATGGCTCTTTTTCTCCTCTCCTGATGGATGATAAAAAGGTGCTTCTTACTCACAGTAAAGTGCCGGCAGGTGAACTCCACCCAGATCTCAGCACAGTTGATGTAATCCTAAAACCCCAAAAAATTAAATCAGTGAGTAATAAGCTGAAACTTTTTGTTTGGAACAGAAGTGTTTTGTGAAAGCAGGCGTCGGCGTCACAGAACCTGAGGACTGCGGACTTTGGTGATGACCTTCCAGGCTTCGTTCAGGATCGTCAGCCTCTCGGACTCCGGAGGATCCGCGCAGGCCAGGCTGCGTCCCAGAGATCCGAACAACAGATGCTGCGGAGGAGACGACAAACGCTCATTCGCATTTCAGCCCGGCTTAAGACGACCCTCTGCGTAAAAACTAAAGATCGGTGAGCACAGAGGAGCTCTTACCTTTGGGAAGCCGGACTCATCGCAGTCTTTGATCATGCCGATGAAGTCAGTGGCTCTGGCTGCGACGAACTCCGGTTTGAACGCCCTCATAACGGAGTTCAGGAGCAAGGCACTGTGGGAAACAGTAACATGGCGAGTCTTTCTTTTCACCGCACCCACAAAGCTCCGACTCCCTTCATATACACCCTGAAATCCGCAAAAGTGTCCAACACGGTGAAAGAACAGCAGGCGGGAAACGTTTTGGGCGCCAGTATCTGACGAGCTTAATAATTAAGCTTAATGCTGCAAATTCCTTCATAAAAGTGTACGCAACTAAATAAATAAATTACAGCTGGGCAACGATTAAAAATTTTTAATCGAATTAATCACATGATTTCACTGATTAATTTGTACGCAAAATCCAAAAATTTATTCAAAAGTAGTGTATAGCTTTTAGCATTTAGTTTTATTTTGAATGTGCTGCCATATGAATGAAAGTGCCATAGCATTTGTTGCGCAAACACACTTTTAACATCAGCATCTTTCTGTAGTTTTTATGTAGAAGCCTCGCTCCACTGGCTGTTTCCTTGAATGACTTGCTGCTATCAGTTGTGTGTTTTGCCTTTAAGTGATATTTTAGACTGGAACTACTACGGTGATAAGACAATTCAACTTGGCAGTGTTTACAGATGACTTTGGTTCTGTCGACTCCGCCATCTGGAAGAACTTTAAAATGAAAATGGCCGAGTAAAAGTTCCGTACCCTTTTCCATGTTTGGTGGATCCACCAATTACTTTCTTTTCCGGTTCCGCAGCAGACAGCAGCAGACTTTTACAAAATAAAATACTGTGAGTTTTACAATAATAAAATATATTATAAAACGGGTGGTTTGTGGCGTAGTGAGTTGAGCAGGCACCCCATGTACAAGAGGCTATAGTCAGCTGGCCCCGGTTCGAGTCCCGCATCGGACGGCCCTGTGCTGCGTGTCGTTCCCCCTCTCTCTGCCCCCTGCTTCCTGTCTCTCTGAACTTTCTAATCCATTAAAGGCTCAAAAGCCCTCAAAAATGTTTTTTTTTTTAAATTTTTAAAATTTTCTTTTTAAAAAAATAATTACTGCTTTAATAACGAGCTAAAATAAATATATGGCCACTCGGCACCGATATCTGAGATTTGAGAAAACAAAGAGCAAAATCAGAAATATGACGAAGAACAAGAAAGTCAACAAATGAATTTCTGCTAAGACGCACTTACTTATTTGCCATCGTCTTGCATCTCTCCATCATCTCCGTTAGCAGCGGCTGATGTGGAAACAAGGATGACATGCAAATCAGAAACAGCAGCCAGTATGCCCCCATTTGCCACTTTCTTTTTTTTTCAGTTTGTACGTATCTGAAGTACCTCCGGAGCTCTGTAGGCGATGCACTGCAGGATCCAGTTGATGGCCGGAGAGTAGAGAGTCAGGTACTCGGGCACCTCCACCCGCTGTTTGAGGAGCTGCTTCTGGATGCTGTCTCCGCTGATCTGCCGGAAGGTGGCGAGCAGGTCGAAGAAGTTTCTGTTCAGGCTGTCTTTCAGGTGGGGGGCCACCTCCATGCCCACCTAGAGTTCAAAGTTCAATTCAGATTGAGCCCGAGGAGGAGCAAAAGAAGGCAGATGAATGTTGAGAGTCGAGCGCGTCTCACCCTGCAGAGGTAAGCTCTGGCGTATGCAGCCACCAGCGTGTCTCCGATCCCTCGGATCATGGCCGTCAAGCGAGGGAGAGTCTCTTGAATGCCGCTGTGTAAGTTGGACGGGCAGAAAGAGGGGGAAATATTTGGAAAAAAATAAATAAATCGAACAGGACTTATTTAAATACTACAGCTACATTTTTATCACGCGGGAGAAGAAATCAGGACAGAGACACCGGCTGGGAATTTGTTCGGACTCACGATTTGTTGAGGAAACGGTTGCACTTAAGGATGGCGGCTTCAACATATCTGTGCCCAGAGGTTAAAGAGTCACGTTTAATGCAACCTACACATAACTGTCGGGGTCAATAAGTTTCTGTTAACTCGAGGTGAAGCTAAAAGGAAAGAAAAAGGATGAACATCCTCTATGCTCCAATTGAAAAAACAAATGTTTATAATAGGGCTGGGCAACGATTAAAATTTTTTATCTAATTAATCACATGATTTCCCTGATTAATTGCACGCAAAATCCAAAAATGAATTAAAAAGTAGTGTATAGCTTTTAGCATTTAGTTTTATTTTGAATGTACTGCCATATGAATGAAAGTGCCATAACATTTGTTGTGCAAACACACTTTTAACATCAGCATCTTTCTGTAGTTTTTATGTAGAAGCCTCGCTCCACTGTCTGTTTCCTTGAATGACTTGCTGGTTTCAGTTGTGTGTTTTGCCTTTAAGTGATATTTTAGACTGGAACTACTACGGTGATAAGACAATTCAACTTGGCTGTAAATGCAGGAGTTTTTAAAAAAAATAATTTTGAAATACGTGCTTTTATGTTGAAATAAGTAAAACAGGACGTAGCGCCAGTTAGCTCCGTGAGCTTCACACAGAGACCGGGGAGCACCTGTAACGGTGATGTTACAGACAGACACAGACTTTTATAATAATAAAATAAATAATAAAACCTGCGTTAATGCGCGATAAAATATTTATCGGTGTTAAATAATTAACAAGTTAACGCGATAATAACGAGTTAACTTGCCCAGCCCTAGTTTATAATGCTTCCATAAACGGAACGCTAAAGTAGATCAGTCTGCAGACACTGTGGATGTAAAATAAACCATCCGCGTATCATTTTTTCTTTAAAAAAAAAAAGAAAAAAAGGGGGAAATTAATTAAAAAACTAGGCCTGTTCTTTGTGCAGAATGATCTGAAAGCTGTGGTGAGGGATACAGCCTGGGCAGCAGCTCTCTGATGGAGGCGATTTTGAAGAACCAGTTGAGGCACGTCTCCTTGGCCGTGTCGTTCACATCTTCAACTGTGAAAGAGTCTGAGGTGACACGAACAAAAAAATAAATAAAATAAATAAATGATCAAGCAGTGTCACAGCAGAAGGCGAAAACAAGCTGAAACTCCAGCACACTCACAGGCGCAGAGGACTAGAAGTAAGGCTCCCTTACCTGGTAAGGGTCTCGGGTCTGAACACATGCTCCAGATTCTATCGAACACCAGGCGGCCTACAAAGGAGCAAAGCCACTGTCAGGACACATGGAAAACATTTCTGTGACAGGGACTGATCTGAGGACAAGCAGGCTTCTTCCCTCACCAAATGTGTCGAGGATATCTGTGATGAGAACGAACTTGCTGGGATAGAACTGGATCACCGAGGTGTCGGACAGAAGCTTGGAGCACTGCAACACGGATCAGAAATCAATGCTGGCGTTCTTAGAGGGGAGGAGCGGGATCAGTGTTTTTCCACCCCTTTGGATTTACCTGGATGACAATCTTCAGGGCTTTGACCTTTTGGTCGGAGGCCCACGCCTCCTTCAGGGACTGGTTCAGCTCTTCGATGCGGTTGGCATAATCCTGCTGGGACAGGTTCAGCAGCTCTCTCTGGGAACCCTGAGCACACACAAACAACGAGATCCGAACAACATTCCCGGCTCTTTAACAGCCGTGGAAGCCGTTCATCTGAGAGGAGAAATTACTGATGCCGAAAGCTCGTAAAGGAGGTAGATAAGGAGGATCCGGCGACTTCTTTAAATCAAGACGTGTTAAAGTACCAGAACTCTGTAGCCTACGCCAGATAACACAAAGTGCGACGGGTCAGCAGACAGGGCGGCACGCACTGCACATGCGAAAACAAACCTACCTCCTCCAGGTCATCGAGCTCCTCCAGGCGAGTGCGGACTTTCTCTGAAACAGCTGACGATCCTGGACAAGGAGCTTTTCCTAACGTAGACCAGATTGATAGATACACTTTACAATCAATGACAAAATGCTGGGCAGGACAGAGTGTTTACATTACAAATGAAGAGCATACTTGTTTTAATCACTTTCCCTTTGCTTTAAAAGAGATCACCAAATCAAATCAAATCAAATTTATTTGTATAAACATGTACAAAATAATTAAAAATGCTTCACATAAAATAAAAGCAGTGCAGCAGGGAGTGTAAGAAGCATTAAAAATACATAAAAGAATATAAAGAGAAAAAAAATGTAATAATTTAAATAAATTTAAAAACAAGCAACATTCCAGATAAATTAAAAGATATCGTGCAGATTTCATGCATAGACACATGAGAACAGAAATGTTTTTAACCTGGATTTAAAAATGTCTCCATTTGGTGAAAGTTTAATCTCCACTGGCAGTTTGTTCCACTTGTTTGCAGCATAACAGCTAAATGCTGCTTCTCCATGTTTAGTCTGGACTCTGGACTGGACCAGCTGACCTGAGTCCTTGGATCTAAGAGCTCTGCTGGGTTTATATTCTCTGAACATATCACAGATGTATTTTGGCCCTAAACCGTTCTGGGATTTGTAAACCATCATGCAAAGGAATAAGACTCGTAGGATGTAGTGGCATCTGGATTTCTATTCTACTTCTATCTACTGCTTCAGTGATGTTGAGGTCCGGACTCTGGGGAGGATTCATCCCTCCATAAAATTTCTAATCCAGTGCTAGTCCAATCAGCTTGTTGGTGCAAAAGCACTGTTTTATGTCTTTAAAACTGGGCTCCTCTGAAAGAGTCAGGCTCATGGAACGGGACTGAAAATACGTGAAAAGGAGGCCAATGTCTGGAGAAAAACTTTGAAAAACTCTCATAAGCTGGGAGAACTACAAAATCTGGCTCCTTGGAAGTAAAATATAAAGAAATGAGGGTTGACTCAAGGAACAGTATTGTGCCTCAGCTCACCGTGGTCAAAAAGTTCTATTTCCATTCAACTGGTTTGCGGGACTTGTGTCCAAAATGCATCAGGTTCAGTCAGATCATTATTTCTCAATGTTGCGACAAGGACGTACATTTGGGGTGAGGACACAGGAAAGGATTTCTTTTGATAGCCTTTATGCGTCTGCTAAGCCTTCAAGGAGCTCTTCAGATTATCGTAGGGACAATGTACGAGAGGGCAACGTTTGAATAAAACTTCAGGTTTTGCCATCAACTGGCCTTTTTTCCAACAAAGAGCCTGAACAAGTTTAGCCCTCACGAGATGAAAGCGTTCTGGGATGTTGGTGAAAGTTACCTAGAAGCCCAAATCTCTTGCGGTATCGCAGCTGGGGTCATTTGTATTTAAATCTAAAACTGTACCAAACAGAGAAACACAAGAGTGTCTCTGTTCGGTCCATCGAAGAAAGTTGAAAATTGTGCTTTTGTAAGATCTTACCTCTTTCAGAGCCCATGAAAAGATTCTGTGAAGACAAGGACATGGAAATAAAGTTTTAGTCTAACAAACCATCCCTGTGCACAGCAACCAGAAGGTGAAAGGAAACGGAAATAAAGAACTAACACCTCCCCCCAACAAATTTGCCAGAGATGAAACCAATTCCTGAACAATAACTTTGCATATCCCTCTCGTGGTTATCCACCACAGCATTTGTTGTCTTTTCTTGAGGTAAGAGCTCTAGTTTCTGGTTAGAAAAATCAATTTTATGGAATTACAAGCAACAGCAATGCAGCTTATACTGCCGCCCTCGAGCGACACTACGCAGCCTAGTTCATTTACTGTTAACCAGTCATGGAAACTGGTTCGCGTTAAATTCACCTTTATTTTTTGCAGCTTTTCAAAAGATTATTCAAAGGTTTGAATTGCTAGTGAGTGGAAGCCCTGCTTATGTAAGAGAGTAACTGAACTGCCTCTTGTGTGCTATTGAAGCTTCGAGGTGTTGGTCTTTGCTGCTACAATGGAGCATGACTCACAATGGAGAGTTTCTCGGTGGTGGTGAACCGGGCTAGGATTTCCCCTCGCTTCGATGACCAGGGTTCAAAGTCTGGTCCCACTGCCTCTTCCTCATTCTCTTTCTTCTTCCTCCCGAGCTCCTGAAAGCACAACATCTCCTTTTATCGTCAGCTCGAAGCAATTCCACTTTTTTTTCTTTTTTTTTCTCCAAGTTAGAGAAGCTCCTGCATCGACATTTGTCCGACCGGAAGATGCTGCGTCTGCGATGTGAACTGACCCCTGTGGAGCCGCTGTGCGACGTGGCTGGAGGTTCGCTGACCGAGGCCGCGGCAAACATGGACAGGGGGTCGGTCCCGTCCAGCATGGAGCTGAGGGGGTCTGCCGGAGCTGAAGATGAGGATGACGAAGAGGAGGAGGTGCTGCCTTTGCGGGTTCCACGGCGGGTTTTTGTATCCGTCACCTGGGCGGACAGAAAAGGGTCAACTCTATCACATTACTGTACCAGTGCCTTTTGCTCATTCAATGCAAACATAGTTGCCATGACAACTGGCTGGATTGTGTGTATTTCATGAGGCTTCAGATTGTGCAATCAAATAGTGTGTAGAGCTCATGGTGGTGCAGCTGAACAGGACACCGATACCATGATGGGTTTGAGGGGATGGTAGTCTCCAAAGTCGACTGCGGCCGCCTCAGGACGCCACCTCTGTAGCTCTGTGTCATAATTGCGCCCACGGGAACGCCTGCTTACACAACAGTCAGGAGACGGAGCGAATTAAGAGAACACACTGTTCATTCACTCACAATTACTACAATTCATGCTTACCACGCTCTGATTATTAAGTCCTGTCAGGACATGAGAGCTGACTACAAACACATAAATGAGGGTTTTTTTGGTGGAAGTTGCATACAAGCTTGCACCACATTGCAAGTTACTATGACTTTGAGGTGCAGGCTGCTAACATTTGTCTTTGCATCTGGAAAAATTCTGAAAATATCATATGTTAAAAATGCACAATTAGTTATGTTTGTAAGACACATTCAGAGGTTGACATCTGCGCATAAAATGAAGAGCTATTAGTGATAATTAGAGGTATTATTTGATACTATTTCAGTCCCCTCTCTTCACTTATTTCTATACCCTGCTACACAAGATAATATCAGTGTATGACAGCAATTCTTGAGAAACCTTTGATTCACCTGGAGGGAACTGTGACATATACTCATAGAATTTGTAAGCTAGCAACCAAACTATAGCCAAAGACGACACTTTAATGAACTGCATAGCCTCACTAACGTTTGAAAACATTGATTTTCACTGGATATGTTGACAACATACAAAAAGTTAACGTTGTTTGTGATGCTAACCTAAAAATAAACGCGCGACACACTTTTTATTGCAATGGATTTACGTTCTGTAACGTTGCACTGCGTTAACAAAGTACTGATACAACCGGTATATATGAATATATGAACATGAAAACTATTTTTCATGATAAGAAAATAGCATCTTACCACTGCACGGCAGCCATTTTTTCTACATCACATGACACCCCGTGGACTTCCTGGTTAGGCGAAAACTTGATAAAGCGTTTTTGTTTTTGAAGAAGCGGCTCGTTAAAACTTTATAGCTGTAACTTTATGGCTACGGTAAATTAATAATTATGCACCACCATACCAGCACTTGTGACAACGATAAAGTGACAATAAGAGGCGTTTTAATGCACTGTCTTGGCACAAGATAACTACATTTCCCAGGGTACATTTCAAACCTTAGGGAACGGTCCCACCACAAAGAAAAAAAGACGAGGAAAGAGGTGCCACTCCAATGATATTTTGAGCACAAAATAATTCAACACGAAGTTTCCTTTGAAGAACGAGGGAAGTATTTATATCTTGCTGGAGCAGTTTTCTCCCTAACAGCCACATTTCGCGATACCTTTCTCTTAATTAATAAACGTTTGTCGTTTTTCGGCCACAGTGGCACATGAGCTGTGCTAACTTTCTTTCTTTAACATCTGTATAATATTCGATCTTTGTGACTCTCACCGCTTTGTCGGACTTGCTGCAGTCAATGCAAAAGCTTATGGCTCACCGGTTATATCCGACCATGACCTGACCGTGGGGCTTCGGCTTCTCCTCCCTGTTCTCCCGACTAGGTAAAGTCAACCAATGTCAAGTTTGGCCCGTGATGTTTTATTGCTTCTTGTGAAAACAACTAACCCGGCGATTTGGAGGTAGTTAGCAGGTTGCTAGCTCATGTTAAAGCATGACATGTAGCTAATTGGAGGAGTGCTTTCACGTCGGTTGCCAGTATTACACGATTCATACATGACAGCCTAACTCAGTCAGATTAAAATATTTTTTTATCTTGTTGACATTTGTGACAGTTAACTGGTTTCATTCGTCTCGAGTCTGTGATATTGTGACAGGTCTTATCGACAGTGTGAGGATGCTTTACGTCTGCAGAATTGCAGGGTGTGTGACACAGACAGGGGGGGATGAAAGTCACGTGACCAACACTCACTAATTGCTGGCATGTTGTGTACAATTTCTTCCGCTAGTAGTACGGTGGCCGTGAAGTGCAAACCACAACGGCACGTTGAAGTCACGTCTCTTTAACTGCATTCTGATCCAACTAGCAGGAGTGCTTTCTTAGTTTTCAGCTTTGCAGCTTTTGTAACAAGGAGCACATGCCAGCATGTGTTTCGGGGGAAATAAACTGTTTCCAGTATCCAGTGTTTCTATTGATCTGGATCAGCAACAAAGAACACCGTCTTCTTCATATTTTGGCTGATTGGGACCCTCTTTTAGAATAGAAAAATACTTTATTCATCCCCCAGTGTGGGAAATTAGCCATTTGGAAAATTAGTCAAATGGCTCAAAATTTAAAACAAAAATGAATATTTACAATGATGTAGATTACAACAATAATGATAAATTAATACATGAATAAATAAATAAATTAGAAAAAAACATGTCAGCACAGCAGTCCGTGTTAAAAAGTCTTATGGCTGTGGGGACAAAGGACCTCCTGAACCTCTCAGTCCTGGGGGTTCTGAGCAGCTGCAGTGAAGGTGAGCCTCTCACTGCAGCTGCTCCTCTGTCCTACCAGGATGCTGTGGAGAGGATGTTCATTGTTCTCCAAAACAGAATATTTAGCACCGTCTCTCTCAATGCTCAGACACATTCAAGCAGTGACCGCAGCAGACCATTTATTGTGGTATAAGCGGAGCGTTTCTGCTGGTTGTAAACTTTGTGTGTACGTGAGAATAAACCAAACCAAGGTAGAAATGCAGCCGCCGTAGCAACTCATCCATTCATTCGGCCCACACCAAACAAGCTGCTTTTAGAATGTATCCGAAGTCACTACCAGTTCTGTTTCTGGATCCTGAGCACTAATAATGCTCTTTAATGTTTTATCTCCTGACAAGAAAATCCGACGCATTTTTGTGTCCAATCAGAGCGACTGGCAGATCTCCACAAACCCTCATCATAGTGCGACTCCAACAGGCTATCTAGTATCTTCTTCCCCATAAAGTAGACTTAAGTAGACCCTGGATGCTGTCATTCTACAGGTGTTGCTCCCTTTAAAACGAGCTGTTGTGTTTTTTTTTTTTTTTTACCAAAATGCGTCAGAGACGTTCCATTAAGACCTCGTGGAATTATTTCAGCTTGTGAAAAAAAAAAAGAAGCAAACTATGCCTCCTTTAACAGAGTAAATGTTTGATCGTAAATCAACAATATGTGTGACGTTGCACGCATTTTATATCTATTCCCCCCCCCTTAATATGCATGTCGAGCAATTCTACTAATGTCTTATCTCTAGATGACTTATTAATGATGCATGTTGCCCATTTTAATGAAGCGGCCGGTGGAAAACTAGTTCCATGTGAAACTCAACAGGTGGCCTATGGGTGATATTTTCACGATGGGGACTTAGTGGACTTAGTTAGCTCTCTCCAATAAAGGTCTCTGCCTAGCACCTCTCATTATTAATGCCATCCAATTTTGGAGAACCTAAACAAGTCTTATCAGAGTAACCAATACTCAGTTTCATGAATGATGCCCCAGGATCGGGTTGCCACTTTATTTCCTCCTCAAGGCATTTCTTCTTTTGCATCTCCCTCGTACAAGGTTACCACTCTGCATCTCCACTCCTAATTTCTTGGAGCTTTTTTGGCCTGCAGGTCTGGATTTGCTTTGAATTATTAAGAGGAGAAGTTGTTTTGTGGGGTCTGATGGGTATAACTAATTACCTGATAGCCCCGGTCCTCGTTGGCTTCGAGGCACAGATGTCTCAGAGGGGGAAGCTGTCACAGTGCTTGAATGACTTACAGTTTTTTCTAGGAAAGAGAGCTCTTTCTAGAACTCGGAGTCTCTCCTCTTCTCTTGTCCGCTCGCTCGTCCTCCTGCTGGTTACCCTCTCGGTGCCCTGACTTCTCCTGAAGGAGATGGCGATGGAAAACTCGGCCGCCATCAGGCTCCGTTACGAGGAGCTACTGTTTTACGCGGCCTGCGTTTGTAACTGCTGGTCTGTGTGTCTGTGTGTTTGTGTGTGCCTGGAAGGCAGAGTGTTTAGGAGGGGAGGCAGCGGTGGGATGCGTGTGGGCAGCAGCTGGAGGTGGCAGCTCTCCCGGGCCATGCGACTGCCGCTGCGCTGGTGCCGGCTGTGCCGCCAGCAGAGAGGAGGCCGAGGCTGGGGGAGCAAACCGTGGATCAGCAGCAGGTTGTCGGAGCTGTGGAGCTACAGCAAGCTGCTGCTCCGCTCGCTGTATTACAACAGCCTCACCAACTCAGACACTCTGCTGGACTGTGCATTTGAACCCGTCTACTGGATTGTGGACAATGTGACCCGCTGGTTTGGAGTGGTAAGCTCTCGAATCTTCTTCATCTATACAATGCCACTTATAGTGTGTGTGTGTGTGTGTGTGTGTGTGTGTGTGTGTGTGTGGGGGGGGGGGGGGGGGGGGGGGGTGTAATTATTTGATCCCCTGCTGAGGTTGTATGTTTGCTCACTTTCAAAGAAATCTCTCATCTGAAGTCTCTTCATTTTAATGGAGAGAGACGGAACATCAAGCAAAAAGTCAGCATACAAGTTACAAAATGATTCGCATGTCATTGAGTGCAATAAGTATTTGACCCCCTTCAACCCAGCCATTCTGGCTTCTACAGATACTCCTGATCTCAACTCATTGAGTGTATAAAGCACACCTGTCCACAGAATCAATTTCTTCCATTCCAACTCCTCCACCACCATGTGCAAGACCAAAAAGCTGTCAGATTAGTCGGGTACAAGAGGCTAGACCAGCACAAGGCTGGACTGGGCTGCAAGACCATCAGCTGGAAACTTGGTGAGAAGGTGACAACTGTTGGAGTGATGATTTGTAAATGGAAGAAATAAAGAACGACCATCAGTCGGCCTCAGTCTGGCGCTCCATGGAAGATCGTACGTCACGGGGTGAGGATGAGTCATGAGAAAGGTGGGGGATCAGCCCAGAACTAAGAAGTCCCATGTACAGGCCTGTCTTAGGTTTGTCTGTGTGAAACCAAAATGCAGCTCTGTGGCATCAACTCGACCCGTTGTGTCTGGAGGAAGAGAAATGCTGATTATGACCCAAAGACCACCTTCCCCACAGTCAAGCACGGAGGTGGAAACGTTATGCTTTGGGGCTGTTTTTCTTACAAACGTACAAATTCAGCCGGGGATCAAATAATTATTTCCCGCACTGTATTCTCTTCACCCCACGCTCCTTTTTTTCCCTTCAGGTGTTCGTCTGTCTCGTTGTCCTGCTGACGACCTCGGTGGTGGTCATCATCTACCTGTTCGTCATCCCCGTGATCATCAGCACCTACCCCGTGCACTGGGTCGTCTGGCACCTCTGCTGCGGCCACTGGCTTCTGGTGATGGTGGTCTTTCATTACTACAAGGCCACCACCACCCCCCCAGGACACCCACCCAAGGTACTACATTCCACACGGAGAGTCGTGGTTACTTCGTTTTGTGCTTTGAGACAATTTTTACGGTGTTTAAATGTCACGTGTTCGAGATTCACAATTCGAGATTAAAGAGAAAGTGAGACCAAAATGCGGTCTCTGTCTCTCATGTGTCTTTTTTTTTTTTTTTTTTTTTTTTTTCTATTCTAGGAGAAACTTAACACCCCCTCCGTCTCCATCTGTAAGAAATGCATCACTCCAAAGCCACCCAGGACGCACCACTGTAGCATCTGCAACATGTGAGCTCATCCGGGAATAAAACCGTAGACAGCTGGCAAATGAAGTCACTCGATTGTCCTTTCATTCAGTCACAGCACACCTTTTCCTTTGCTGTTACAGGTGTGTTCTGAAGATGGACCACCACTGCCGTATCCTTCTAACCAGCAGCGCACGAAAAAAAAACAAAACCCAAAGCAAACTCTGGACAAAGGACTCAGTTTGCTCTTTTCCGTTGTTTTACATCCTTAAATGAGCGTTGTTTTTTTTCCCCAGCCTGGCTCAACAACTGTGTGGGTCACTTTAACCACCGTTACTTCTTCTCCTTCTGCCTCTACATGACCCTGGGCTGCATTTACTGCAGCATCAGCAGCAGGAACTTGTTTCTGGAGGCTTACGACGCTGTAGAGGTGAGGCTGTTTGTCTGTGTGTCGTCAGCTCTGTGACGGACCTGGCGACCCGTCCAGCGTGCGTGCCCCGCCTCTCGCACAACAGTAGCTGGGCTAGGCTCATTTTAAGACCCGGGGAGAGCCAGATGATGTGGTCAATCCTTAGAATTGGGTGTTTTCTTTCCTTTTCACAAGACCGTAAACGTTCCAGTTCAGCTCAGACACACTGTAACTGGATTTGTTAGCCCTTTTCTCGAGGTTTGTTTAGTCGTAGTTAATGGCACCCTAATCCTCAGTTTGGCTGAAGAGCATTTAAGATCTTTAAGATGAGGAAGTAAACAACTTTAGGCTTTGAAATCAGAAGACGTCTGTGTCCGAAGGTTATCGTCGGGGGGCCAAGAATGTTGAATTCACGACACGCCTATTCTGAGGGGCCGCCTTTCCCGTCTGTTTCAGACTTACTATCAGACGACTCCACCAGACTACAGCTTAAGAGAAAGCACTGCTCATAAATGTGTCATCTTCCTCTGGGTACTGACCAGGTAAGCAAAAAAACAAAAACTGTTGGTGACATCACACTGGGGTTGTAATGGGGTCCCGTCTCCTTCTTCAGATCTGACTTTCAGCAGCCACATCAAAGCTGTCACCAAGGCAGCTTTTTACCATCTCAGAAACATCAACAGAATTAAAGGTTTCCTCTCCCAAAAAGACCAGGGGCCTCATGTACAAAGACTTGCATGGATTTCCTACTGAAACATGGCGTACGCTCAAACCCAAATGCCCTCCAACGTCAGATGTACGAATCTGTGCGCACGGATTAATCCAAGCACATTTCGTTTGTACATCCCAATCAACGTGGAATTGAGCGCACGTCGGAGCACCCGACTCCTCCCTGTCCACGCCCCTACTTAAATACGCAAATCATATTTAAATGAGCCCTGCACCTGCGATTCACCTCTGTGTACGGTCAGAAAATAAAGAAAAAAGACTGAATAAGACGTGAAAAAAGAAGAACTTCACAGAAAGCGAGATGTCGGTGCTACTTTCTGAAGTGAAGGCCCGCAAAAATGTGTTCTGTTGGCACGCTGTCCTCCGGCAAACACAAGAAGAGTGGGTGGGAGAGCCTGAGGCTGTCAATGCTGGGGGGTCTGAGAAGCCTCACAAGCAGAGGTGAAGAAGAAGTGGTCCAACATTAAGGTGGAGGTGAAGCGGAGACTGGCTGCCCACCGCTGCAGTGTGGCCAAAACAGTCGGGTGGGGGGGGTGACCGACTGTTTGAACAGAGAGTCGGCGCAACTATGGGTTACACTGCTCTCTCATGGGGTGGTGGGAGCTCATGTGGGTGACTCTGATTACCCCCAAGGTAAATACCGATGTTTTTGTGTAACTCACAACAACGTGTTCATACAGTAACGTGCAGAAGTGCGCCGGGGAAAAGTCGAGGCTGATTAAGACATTTCACACTTTACGCACTGGGTTATTAATATATGCCCACAGAGACGATCAGGGTAAAACCGGCTCTCGCTTCAAATTGAGCTTTAATGTTGGCCTGTTGGGAATTTGATATACGTGGCTGAGATGTGGATAATTCTGTCCCACGCGGCTGGCATGGCTCGGCTTAGGGTTGACTAGCACAGTCCCAATCGGTTGGCCAGCTCCCCCTGGAATGCCCCGGTTGGAACCCAAGTGTGCACATCACCTGTGGGCACAGGCAGCGCATGGCTCCTCGCTGTGTTGCGCTCCAACGCCGGCCGCAGCTCTGCGCACAGTTCCAGGAGGGTTTCCCTCAAAACGGCTGATGAGTAATCACATCCCACCAGTTTTAAAATCTTTACACTGGCTTCCAGTCAGTCACAGAATAGATTTTAAAAGCCTGCTGATGGTTTACAAATCCCAGAACGGTTTAGGCCCAAAATACATCTGTGATATGTTCAGAGAATATAAACCCAGCAGAGCTCTTAGATCCAAGGACTCAGGTCAGCTGGTCCAGTCCAGAGTCCAGACTAAACATGGAGAAGCAGCATTTAGCTGTTATGCTGCAAACAAGTGGAACACACTGCCAGTGGAGATTAAACTTTCACCAAATGGAGACATTTTTAAATCCAGGTTAAAAACATTTCTGTTCTCATGTGTCTATGCATGAAATCTGCTTGTTTTTAAATTCATTTAAATGATTTTATTTGTTTCTCTTTATATTCTTTTATGTATTTTTAATGCTTCTGCCACTCCCTGCTGCAATGCTTTTATTTTATGTGAAGCACTTTGAATTGTTTTGTACATGAAATGTGCTATATAAATAAATTTGATTTGATTTGATTCAGCTCAGTCGCAGTAGCGCTGGGAGGTCTCACACTGTGGCACGCCATGCTCATCAGCAGAGGAGAGACCAGCGTGGAGCGCCACATCAACCGCAAAGAGGCCAGAAGACTGAGGGAGAGGGGCAAAGTACGTCCTCGCTTGGAATTTTGAAGCGATTGCTGTATATTTCTGGCCTTCTGGTGCCTACATATACCCACTGCCTCGCAGGATCCTGGACACAGAAAAGACTAAATGTTTGTTCTCTTCCTCTTTAGGTGTTCAGGAACCCGTTCCATCATGGTAGAATAGACAACTGGCAGCTGATGTTTGGCGTGGAGTCGACGAGGTGAGTTTGGTGGCCCCTTCAGATCTTGGAAGTTTTTTTAGTTTTTTTTTTTAGTTTTTCCACTTAACCGTTTGGAGCACCTTTAGCTCGATAGAAAGGGGGCTTGTAGAACACGTAGTCGGACCACCACTACCTGACAGACATAGAGGGTAAAAAAAAACATAAAAAAGGACACAAGTTGATTAAACAGGCTCTCATTTAACCTGAAAACTTCCAATGTGAGATGAGAGGGTTTTTAAACGCCTCCAGCCACATTTCATCTGATTTATTCTCCTTTTCCTCAGTCACTGGCTCACACGGGTCCTCTTACCCTCCGGCCATCCTCCCATCGGAGACGGCATCACGTGGGACTTCACCTTCATCAGGAGGGAACCCATTTCCATCTGACTTTTCAGGCGTTTCTTTCTCATTTGACATATCGAAAACATATCAAGCCAGCATTTACACTACAGATGTAGTGATGAGCGATGACGGGGTCGCTCACTTCTGAGCTCACGTGCTGAAATCACTCGAGACGGAAAAAGAATCTGTGAAGTCGCAAAAAAACCGAAGAGCCTTTGGCTGTGTTACTATTTGCACTGGCAGGACGTCGGAACCAAATGGAAGCCAATTCGCGATCCGTTCATCTAGGAGCAAGTTATTTCCCAGCATTTCCACCTGCCAGCCTTGTACAGTTTGTCTGAACTGGTGCTGCTGGTCAGCACCGTCGCAGAGCCCAAACGTCTCCCTGATCCCGAAACTAAAGACATGACCAAGAGCTGTGTGCACGCCCAACACAACGGAGCCATGCGAGTGGGTTAGGTGGAAAGATTTCACAAGGATTTGGTTGTGTGGGAGCGATGGCATTCTGCAGGTACTATGTGTTGCATTTTCAAACATTATTACAGCTCATTGTATACTTTTCCTCCGTCAGAAACGTTTGTTTCTATGCTAAATTTAAGCTTTATTTCCATTGCGTGCACTCTTGATTGGCGCTGTAAGGCAGTTGAGGTGGATGAGGATATAAAAGGAAGATCAGTTTTTTTTTTTTACTGGCGTAACGTGTACAATTCATTAATATTTATAGCAGTGCAAAACAGCACCGTTAACAGCCGAGAATCTCAGACTCTGGCTAAGTCTTAAACCTGCGCCTGCTCATTCAAATGGTTTGGTTTTGATTGTATAGTTTGTCAGTTCTGACTGTGGGAATTGTGACGTGCGGGAGGCGAATCTTGCTGAAAACATTTTGATTTTATGATTTGTCCTGTAATTATTTGAATAATTGTTTTTTATTCAACAACTCAGCATGTTTACATGCGAGCTGATAGGACTGAGCCTGCCTGATGTGACGTTCTGGTGCCAAAGATTGAGGGGGGAAAAAAAGAAAGAAAGAAAGATGAAACCGACACGGATCTTTTGAGTTTTTCCAGTTGAAGTGAAAGTGGAACAGAATCCACTCGATTCTCAGTTTTTACTGTTTCTTTGTTGTAAACTAGCGATTTAGGTGTCGTGTGCCTTGTTTGAACGTTCAGGCTTTTAACCGAGCCAATTTAAAGAAGCGAATCAAAGAAAAAAACTCCTCCTTACTTTTAAACCCCGACGGATTTTTCACAGCAACAAAGCTCACATCAGCGACTTTATGATGGACAAGCTGGATCTGTAGTTGCCATAGAAACAAGACGCACAGCTATGATGTAATGCGTAACCAACCGGAGCTGCGCTCCTCTTTGAATGGTCTTTTTTTTTTTTCTCTCTCTTTTTAATAAAAACAAGTTTTCGATACTTCCGGATTAAAAATGTCTCCATTTTCAAGTGACACCGTCTCATAAAATGACAACAAAGAAGCTTTTGGTGTAAATTACAAAGAAGTTTTAATGACATCTTAAGTTAGACTTATTAAATATTGTCTGTTTCCTTGGCATAAGATGATGCGGTCCAAAGTCGAACCTGCCTTGCTGAAATGAAAAACGCTGATATTCAGTCTCACCGGTTTGTTCAAATATTGACAGAATAGAAGGCAAATGTTCAACATAACTTAGACTCAGTCCATTAACCAAAATACAGATATTTAGTCATGTCAACATTAATTAGAATATTTCACTCTCTCTTTCAGTGGATTCATATAGAAGCGCCCCAAACGGTCACCCTGTAAGCAAACGGGGGACAGATGACGCCTCTTTCTCCCATTTAACAACTCGAGCGGCTGCTGCTTGTGATTTTGCTGCGGTTAAACATTCATGAGGTGACGAGGTCAAAGGCTCATAGTGTGGTGCTGGGTTCAGTGCTGCTCTCATCTACATGTGATCGGGCAGCCAAGTGGAGATCCCGGCCCCAAATTCTGAAAAAAAATGTCTGAAGGCGCCTCAACATTTTCATCTCAAAACAACGTAGCTGTACTCTTAGTACTTTAATTTGTTAATGAAAAAAAACAAAACCACATCAGCTTGTAACCTTTGGGCTTCTTTGGACAGATCGGTGGGATTGCGCGTGCAGCGATGAAGCGGCGAACAACCAAAATTGTTTTCCACGACTTGTTTGTTTGTTCCAGTATGTAGAGAAGGGGAGAAAAACATGTCAAAAGTGTGTTCTATATTAACAGAAGGCTCGTTTTTTTTCTTCTTTTTTTTAAGAAATGCTGGTAGGCTAAAAGTTTTGAGCAGCAAAAATGCCAAAAGCTGATCAATACTCCCATAAAGTGAGTACGTATGAAATGATTTGCCCTGGTTGCAAAGCATGCCAGTCCTGTAGGAGCTGTGGCCATCTGTGCTGAACTCCACTGATTTTAGATGTAACACGTCCAATCGCTGCCAATCCCCTGGACAACTGCAGATATTAACAAAGCAGCCATTTCAAACCCTTAACTTTGTGTGCACTCCACACTCTGATCCACGTGTCGGCCGATCGGTCCACTAACCCTTATCGTGGGTTCAAGCGAGTACAGCGAGTTGAAACAAAAACATTTCTGCATAAAGAGGAAGAAGGTGAGGAAGGGTGGTGGTAAGACGGGGAGCTGTGGAGCAGGGTTGCGCAGCTCTGATACTTGGTCCAGGAGTTTCTTCAGAATTTGGTTGCATCTGAGGTGGAAGATCACCTTCCCCCAGGACTTCCTAAGAGGAACCTGCGAGGAAATTAAAGGCAGAGACACTTTGTTGAGCAGCCAAGTTTGATAAAACACATGAAAAAAAAACGTGAGCACCACAGATGTGCCCCTCTGCAGTGTTAGCTGATCCTCACCACTCTCCTCTGGCCTGAACTGCTTCCGTCCTCACCAGCCTCTTCTTGTCGTCCAGAGGCCGAGCCAACGCTCGCAGCACCCGCGCTCGAAACGGCAGGACCTGAACCACACGGCGACACGTGCCAAACATTCAGTCCGGCGCCTCACTGATCACGTTCATTGTTCAACACCACTTTTCACTCTCATCGAAAGGTTCAAAGAATTTCGCCGCAAATTGAGTTCGAAAGCAATAAAAACATCTGGAGTCGTACCTCGTGCGCGGGGAAACGGGAGAGGGCGTGGATGCACCGTATCGAGGCAATCCGTACATTCTGCGAAAGAAACCAACATAATTAACACTTTGACTTCTTCTTGTGGCCGTATGTGGAACCCAAAAACATCTTCGCTCCACGACGAGCATGTTTTGGAACGGCACTGACCATGGCTGGACTACAGACGAGGGCCAGCAGCCTGTTAACCAAAGCCTCCAGCTGCTGTATGAGAACCTGCGGCGGGCTGACGAGGACGGGCTCCAGACAGCACAGAGTGGACAGCTGCACGGCCTGATCGGGACACGTCAAGGCCTCCAGCAGCAGAGAAAGTAACTGCAAAGGCAAAGGAAAACAAAAAGAAAACCCAGCTCGTTTGTTTTCTGAAGCTCACTGACACGTGCGAGTCGGCCACTTCTGCTGCCTCAAACTTACTGCTGGTAGCTCGGTGACTTGAACCTGCTTTGGCAGCTTATTCACGATGTTAGACAGCGCCTTCAGGTAGTTGGGCTTTTTCTCTGTTGGACAACAAAGAGATTCAGGAGGATAGCAACCAGATGTATAAAATGGCGAGTCCCTCTCCTCACCTTGCGGCGCGGCGTTGAAGCCCTGGACCAGCTTGGCCGAGTTCTCGCTGAAGAAGCGCTGGCGGTACATGATGCGAACGTCGGCGTGGCAGCTGCGGTTCAGGACGTCGGCAGAGTCGCTCATCAGCAGCGAGAAGCTGTCCGCTGCCGCTGGACCCAGGTCGGCGTCATCGAGCAGAGAGAAGAGCTGAACGGCGCACAGCGTGGGGCCAAAATGTGACTTAACGCGGTACAAAACAGAAGATCCGCTTGGCGTTGCCCTGCGTTCTTACCTTGTCGGTCAGCGCTGTGAACAGAGGGTGGTATCGCAGGAGCAGAGCTTTGGCAACCTGGAGATGAGAACAACTTTGGTGAACACGTCAATCTGTTGCCAATCGCCAGGATATCTTTGTCTGAAGTCGTATCTCACAATTCAAAATGAGCAGCAAAGATGCAGGAAGAGTGTCATTCTTACCCAAATCAGTAGTGTAAAAGCCTGAGTGCGCACAGCAGAGGCGGTGCAGTCCAGCTCGCCGCACACCCTCTTCATCGTCCTCTGAATTAAGCTGTCGAGAGCATCACCTGAAGAAGAAACCAGAACACCACTTTTTAAAAGTCGCCAGGTGCTCCTCTCAGATTCGCGACAGAAGCTGAGCTCTGACACAAAAACGGACCCTGAGGCCTCTTGTTGACCAGGCCGGCGAAGCACTTGGCCGCAGACGTGTAGGACAGCGGGTGGCTGCAGGTGCAGCTCATCTCCTCCAGCTGTGACAGCAGCTGGTCGACCCGAGGCACCTCCACCTGTGAGAAAACAGCAGCTTCAGATGGATCAAACTTCTCGAGATTTAGAGGGAAATTACGGTGAGGTGTTTGAGTTGAGACTCACGCCGCGAGGTAAGGAACACACGCAGCCCATGAGCAGACACACCAACTGAGACCGGCTCCACGAGTCCTGCTGCTGCTTCGGGAGAAAATGTCACGCAGCTCAGTATTCAAATAAGGTGATCGTAATAGAGAGTCAGACATTTTCATTCAGAGAGATTGGTTTGAAAAGCACCAGATCTAAGTGTTTTAAATGTGCAAGTGTCCGTGAAAACTAGACAAAACAACAACGTTAATGTAGCCATCAAGGTACAACTTGTAGAGTTCACCAATCTGCATTGCTTTGTATGTCAAACCTAAAAGTCTGGCTTTTTTTTAACACTTTCCACGCAAAAAAAAAAAAAACAACAACCTGGAAGCTGTTTGGTCTCTTTTTAAAAGTCCCCGCTTTCTTTTTCAAATTACAGTCAGAATCCCTCAAAGTTTTTACTGGGACATTCCGCTGCCTGATGTCTTCCCTGGTCTGAGTCCAAATTTTCCAACAACAGCACAAGAAACAGTTTGATAGTCTTGGTGACTATCAAAGCTGGTGGACACGACATGGGAGCTTTTACATGCTCAACCTCAGACAAACACTTTTCAATCCTATACAAAAATAATCATTCTCCTATCAAGGATAAAGCTGTATTGATTAAACTCTGTGAGATGAACATAAACAAATGAGAACTCAGAGAGTATCTTTTATAAAAACTACTTTTAAGGAATTTATAGAACTAATGATGTCCATCTGTTCACGTGCAAAGGCACACAAAACACACCTGAAGCAGCTGGATGTGTGAGGGGAAGGAGTTGTCGGGTAAAAAAGAGACATCGCCGTCCAGGAAGAGGGAGACAGCCCTCGACACCGTCTGTCCCGCCAACCTGATGACGTGAAACAGTCAGAGAGGAAACCACACGCACCTCTGTTGTGTGCACTGCACCAACAAAATCAGAAAGAATGACAAAAAAAAACAAAAAACTGCTAAACAAAGGGGAAATAGAATTAAGCACAGTCGGATCTGCCGGGTGGAAAACAAAAAGATGAAATGTGGCAGGTTAGAGCTGCTCACACGGGTTCAGAGCAAAGAGGTTTACAGTGGAGGCAGATTAATGTGTCAATGAGTCCTCAAACGAAAGGAGCAAAGCAAGAGATGAACAAAGGATGGTTTGGACTGACGTGGGCTGCAGCCGGGAGCAGGAAGTACTGATGACGGGAACCATGGCAGACAGGACCAGCTCCCCGACCAGAGGACTACGATGACCGGATGGAGAGTCACCTGCAAAAACACACACAGGAAGTGCTACTTAAAAAAAAAAAAAAAAGACCATTTGGGTTTAGTCAGACTGAATTCCAGGTTTGCAGAGAAGGAGCAGAACTCCATCAGTTCAACCGCTCACCCTGCAAAGCTGCCTGGAGCGCCAGAGACAGCAGGCGCGGGATGATGACCTCGTGGAAACACCGCCCCGTCTCCTCGGTGTCCTCCACCTGCTCCGCTATCCTCTGAAGGCTGCGGCACGCCAGCACCACCTCGTCCACAGAAAAACTAACGCTGCCTGAAATGAACACGATGCTACTGCGTCATTCATCTGAGACCAGTTTGGTCGTAGTTCTTCTTGAAATTTGACGGCGCATGTGACCGTATACGGCCGCTATCCTGCTCGACCAACGGCACCAGACAGCTGGGGGCGAGCTGGAACTTTCGAATGTTGCAATGTGACTCCACCTGAAGCCAGAAAAGTGTTTTTCCAGACAGATTACCTGCGTGTGCTGAACTGAGGACCTCCAGGATGACAGGCGTGCACTCCTGAACGACGCTGGGCTGAGTGGACACTGCAGCCAGAGCAGACAAACACCTCTGACGCACTGCATGATGGGAATTTAGCTTAGGAGCTTCTCTGTGGTCTTCAACAGAGGAGAGGAAACCATACAGTCAGGCCTACTGTAAAATTCAAGAAAATGCACAAAAGTGTCTGCGTGCGACAGCTGTTAGCATCTGAGCAGTGTTTGCACGCGCTCACCACAAAACATCTCCTGCTTTAATCTTGGGATCAGTTTAGCGATGAAGGCTGCTGGGTGCAGCTGTGCTAAAGCTCCGGCACACTCCACCACAGCAACACTGGAGCCAGAAACAGGACAAAGACATTAGAGGTAGGATTTGATAAGAGAGGGACAGATGTTGGCGTGTCCACCCTGAGCTCACCTGACTCTCTCATCCTCGTCAGTCAGTAACAGTCTGATCAGGTGATCTATAGCGAGCTCAATATCAGAGTCGAGCAGCAGACCTGAATAACAGGGAGCGGACGTTTATGGCAACTGTAATATTTTGGACAAGACGAGCTGTAAATATAAGAGTTAGGTGCCTCACACCTGTTTGCTGTGCCAGTAAGGTGAGCACAGAGGTGGCAGTCATCTGAAGAGTGGAGTTACTTTCAGAAAGAGCTGAAAACACCATGCTGCACAGAGCTGCTCTGTAGTCCGAAAACACACTTTCATCTTCTGAAAGAGAAGGAGAAACACAGAAATGAGGAACAGGCGAGCTCTGATCTGAGGCTTGTTTTGTAAATTCAGAAAAGGATGTTTCTGCTGATGTTTTTACACAGCATCGTAACTCTCCCAATATAAAACCCACGGAAAACACAGACTCTCAAACAGAACCAGTCTGGAGCTGGATCAGAGGCTCCGAAGCAGAGCAGTAGTGAATGCAGCACTCACCGCCATCTAAAGGCTGGCAGGCTTTCACCGACTGGATGAATCTCTGCACCACCTCCAGCAGCGTCCGTCTGTGGGAGCACTGCTCACAGAGAGAGAGAGAATAGAATATCATCACATCAAAACCCTGGTTTTAGTTTTATGAATATAACTAAAAGAGGAGATGCGGGAGGAGAGAAACAAAACAAAATGGGCTGAATAACCGCTCTCCCTACAGATCCTGCTACAGATCCTGCTCTTTCTGAGCCAAATCAACATCTGGCTACCAGCCGTCTGCCTTACCTGTGTTCTGTTGTTGTACTGCTCGATGACGGAGGGCATGACGGCGGCTGTTATGATGTGGTTCGCCCTGTTGGAGGCGCTGCAGGAGGCCTGGAGGAGCTTGGCACTGGGCCATACCAGCTTCAAGTCGGGCTCGCACAGGTGATGCTTGCAGTCTGGAATGAATTTTTCCAATTTTAAAAAAAAAAAGAAAAAAAAAGAAAGAAAATAGAGAGTTACCATTGATTACAGTTAAGAATGCCAGATTTCATATCATATGTAAATGATCAGAAACTGAACGTCTATCAAAAACTAGGGCTGGGCAACGATTAAAATGTTTAATCTAATTAATCACATGATTTCCCTGATTAATCACGATTAATCGCATTTGTACGCAAAATCCAAAAATGAATTCAAAAGTAGTGTATAGCTTTTAGCATTTAGTTTTATTTTAAATGTGCTGCCATATGAATGAAAGTGCCATAACATTTGTTGTGCAAACACACTTTTAACATCAGCATTTTTATTTAGTTTTTATGTAGAAGCCTCGCTCCACTGTCTGTTTCCTTGAAAGACTTGCTGCTATCAGTTGTGTGTTTTGCCTTTAAGTGATATTTTAGACTGGAACTACTACGGTGAGAAGACAATTCAACTTGGCAGAGTTTACAGATTACTTTGGTTCTGTCGACTCCGCCGTCTGGAAGAACTTTAAAATGAAAATGGCCGAGTAAAAGTTCCGTACCCTTCTCCATGTTTGGTGGATCCGCCAATTACTTTCTTTTCCGCTTCCGCAGCAGACAGCAACAGACTTTTACAAAATATAAGCTTGTGAGCAACAGACTTTTACAATAATAAAATAAATAATAAAACAGGGGTGGTCCGTGGCGTAGTGGGTTGAGCAGGAGCCCCATGTACAAGAGGCTATAGTCCTCGCTGCAGCTGGCCCCGGTCCGAGTCCCGCATCAGACGGCCCTGTGCTGCGTGTCGTTCCCCCTCTCTCTGCCCCTGCTTCCTGTCTCTCTGAACTTTCCTATCCATTAAAAGGCACAAAAGCATCCCCCCCCAAAAAATTATTTTTTTTTATTTTTTAAAAACAGCGTTACTGCGCGATAAAATATTTATCGGCATTAAATAATCAACGAGTTAACTCGCCCCGCCCTAATAAAAACTCAAACAGCAGGAAACAATCCATCATCTGAGGGGTAACATGTTAGACTGTTAACATGATATCCTGTCCAAAAGCGGCTGCTTAAATTTGTGTAAGGTGTAAAGATTTATTTATCTATTCTTATCTATCTTTTTTCCCCCAAAATGGGGTTTGGAGACACTCGACAGTCCCACTGGTCTTTTCAATACCGTTAGTCTACATCCTCCCTCGCTGACAGGTTAGACAAATTTCTACATCAAACGCACTCTTTCTGTCACACGGCTGCAGTTCACCTTTGAGAACGAGATCCAGGAAGGCGCCGAGGGCGTCTTCAGAGTCAGAGTTGAGGACCGAGCGAGACAGACAGGAAGTGAGTGCGGTAAGAGCAGCGAGGGCTGCGCACTCAATCTTCTCGCTGGTGGTCTGAAACACCTGCAGTGAAGCAACAAAAGCACCCGACTTCAGTGAGATGACACAGGACGTTTTTTTTTTTTTAAATGGTGGATGGAGTGAAAAAGTGACACTTAAAGAAGACGAACAATGTGCCGACAGAGAACACAAGCACGCTCAAAGCGGAGACACACGCATACACACCATTTCTGCTCAGATAGAAATCTATTTCAAGCAAACCTCTCTGCGCAGTGACACCCACAGTCCCTCGAGGAATTCAGCCAAGTCTTTGTGCTCGTACTGCATCACACAAGCGCTCTGAAACACAGGTAATGAGCAAGCTGAGAAATCGCCTTAGAATGTTCCCATTTCCTCTTAAAGACTCCTGCCAGATGTCCGCTGTTGGAGGGGCAGCTTCTCACCAGAGTCTGCAGCGAGTCCAGCTTCGCACTCTGAACGTCCGAGTCCAGCTTCTCGATGATGAGGGGTAACAGAAACTGTGCAAGAGAAGAGCGCGTTAAAAGACTGACACAGAAACCCCTTTCCTTTTTTTACCCTAATAGTCGACTCTCAAATCCGCAACAAAATCTCGTAACGTTCATCTGAATTGATACGACCTCATTTCCCAAAAAAAGCTTGAAAATGTTGAAAGTGGCACATTCTACTATCTCGTGATAAATATTAGCTCATCTTGAATTTGATGGCGGCAACATGTCTGCCATCAAATTCCCGGATTCCCATCGCACGTTGTCAATCAAATTCATTTTCGAGACCTGCGAATCGTTGCGGTCTGCTTTCATTCACACGTTTGGCGTCCAAACTTTCTCTCTTTACAACTGGAGCTGTACTGTCCTACCTCAGCAAAGTTTGGAGTCCCGGTGAGGACGGCCCTCAGCTCCTGAATGAGCTCTTCTTTAGTGATACCGTGGGGGTCGTTGGGAGGCTTGATGAGTGGAAAGGAAACAGAAACAGTGCGAGATTACAACACACAGAATGCTACACATTTGCACATGTGATGAGAACATAACCAACAAGATCTGCAGTGTACGTAAGGCGTCTATTAGAGCTGTAGCGATACACGAATCTCACGATACACGATATTCAGCCAACGATTCAATACACTTACATCATTTTCTGAAAAAAAAAAGGGACAGTGTGATTGGACTGGTGGTCCGTCCTTTGAAGCGGAAAGACAACACCGCCAGACAAACAGAAACAAACGTGAGAGCTATGCACTTTATATAACATTTTTATGAACTAATTTATCACTGTCTTGTAGAATGTGACCCCCTGGCATTGTATTGTATTATATTAATGTTCTGTGTTTTCACTTATTGGAACGCCTGACTTTTCAATAAAGTTTGCTTTAAAATAAATAAATTACATTTTTATTTTTTTTAAATCGATACTTGTGGCCGAAAAATCGTTACTTTATCGGGAAACAAAATATCGATATATATCGTAGTATCAATAAAATTGCTCAGCCCTAGCGTCTATAGAGCTTTCTTTCTAGGCTGATCGGTGACGAAAAAAGGAACTTTGGCAGAAAATTCTCTTGCTGTACTGTACTTCTGTTGCTCGACATACGGTAAAGATACTGGTGCGCCATCAGAGTCCTGGAGAACAAAAGCGAGTTTAGAAATGCGCTGCTTGTGTGAAATATAGGTTTGCAGGCCTAATTATGCCAATGCCTTCAAGCTCATAGAAATAAAACGTGCATGTATAAAAAGCGATGCTTCAACAGCCTTGGGCGCTTTCTTCCCGTGCCCCACACCGCTGCCCATGTTGGCTGAACATGATCAAATGATGCCGTTGTGCTGAATTTGTGGGATTCTGTGAGATTGTGGGGTTAATACACACGTTCCCTCGCTGGAATGCAGGCCCCGCGTTAAAGTACGACTCTCTCCTGGTATCGGCATTTTAATCAACAGCTGAAACGGGCGAGTAAAAATGTTTTTGTCGCATCAACTACTTAGATAATCATCGTTGATTGATGATCTAAAATTGGGGTTAGGGTTCATTATGAGTCAATTATTCATTTTCTATGCAAAAAAAAACAACTTCTCAGATATGAATATTTGCTGGTCTCTTCTGATTTCTGATGTTCCTCTATTGGCATTCCATAAAAACAGAAGGAGACACTTCTATGTCAGTTATACAGTACAAAAGGTCTTAATCAAAGCCTTGCAGAGAGGAGATGATGGTTCGTGAGTTCAGAGACTCGTTTCCGGGTTTCAGAGGAGTCCTTAGCACCGGTTTAAAGCATGTAAATGAACTCTGATGGTGCGCTACGTGCTGGATTTGTGCTGTTTGCTAGCTTGCTGTTTCGCTGCAGAGAGCCATGACGTGTGAACGGCACTATGAGGAGGTGGAAGCCACAGGAAGTATTCAATGACTCGCCGGTTTGTTGCGCTCTCCTGCTTTCATCAGCAACAAGTTCGAACCAGCTGAGGGAAACTTACCGGAGTGAAGTCGATGGGGAAATAGCAGGATGTCACTTCGAACAGCTCCTCTGTGAATTTACCTGAGGCAGCGGAGAGGAAAACAGTTTCATAAGCAGGTTAAAAGAGTGACAGAGATGTAGAGGAGACGGCAAGAAGAGGATGCTACGCATGTTCTCACCTAGATCGTACCCTCTGAGAATGATGTTTTTGGCAATCTGGAAAGCTAACAGGAGGTTGCGAGGATCCCTCTCTCCGTCCATTGATTGGACAAAACCGAACACAAAGTCGGTCCCCAATCCCTTCAGCTCTGTTGAAAGAAGAAGCAGGGACGTGCAATTTTTCTAGCGGATCATTTAATGTTTGAACGCTACTGATAGGGCTGGGCGATATGGGAAATAGTCATATCACGATATATATATATATATTTTTTTTAATATCAGTCGATATTGATATATATCACAAACAATATTAAACAAATTACTATTTTGTCAACTTTAAATGTTCCCTGTTACTCTTAAGTGAGATTTGAAGATATCAGAAGGTTAACTTTTAATTAAATATTAATTTTCTGTCAAAGTTGAACGTGACATGTAACACGATACAACCGTTTCAGATAGAATACACAACAGGTATTTTAAATTCAAATCCTTTATCTGACTGGTCAAGTAATCAAATAAAAGTTTGCGTTCTCCGTGCTCAAACGGGCGGCGCTGCTTCAGGTGATGAAAAAGATTAGTGGTATTCCCCGTCTTTGCCGGAACATGTGCTCGACATAATTCGCAGTGCACACTACTCCGTTTCGTGTTGACTTCCAAAAAATCAAAATACCTTCGCCCTCATTTTTTATTTTTTTTAATACGGCTGCAGGGGCACAAACAAACAAACACGCCACAACTAGCTGCTGGCATGGCTCTATTCCAGCCACGCGATTGGTTCGGCGCGGCACAACTCTCGTCGTCATTGGCTATTCGTATTGTCTGTCCAAGGATGGACGAATGTAATTTATCGAAAAGTGCATCAACCCTGTTTCATATATCTATCAAGGAAAAGCTATTCCTCGATGGCTATCGTTATCGTTTTATCGCCCAGCCCTAGTTACTGAAATCATTCTTACACGGGAAACACCACCACGGACCAAATTTACACAACCGAGAACATTTTCTTCATTAAAAACTGAGGGGGTTGTTGGGATTTTAAGCACAGAGTGAAACTACTTTCATGACTGCTTCAGGTAACAAATCCTGTTTGTATAAACCATGCCAAATCATTCATCTGCCCAACAAAAGCAGAAGGCGAGACAGTGTCGTTCTTCATCGCAGGGATACTACGCTCACGTGACCACCGCCATCACAGAGCCAACTGCTGAGACTTCCGGCTTTCGCAGCTTCCTATCTATTATTCCGAATCAACGGTGTGTTGAACTCGGAACCCTCCAGTTTCCTTCAGCAGAGCTGCATCCAATGTTCCCTATAAGCTGCGCGCCTGCGCAATGCTCGCACATTCTCAGCGCACAAGAAAATCTATGCAGCGCATAAAATAAAATTCACCATAAACGTATTCATTAATATCTAATACTAAGACCTAATCTAATCTAATTAATTAGACCAATAATGTGTTTATCTGTACCATTTTTCAATATAACACAGTGAGTGACAGGTGTTCAGCCAATGATACGGTTTACTTACGCTATGCAGCCAATCATAGCATTGATAGTGCTTGCATACGTGCCCTACCCATACGCGCCGTGCAGGTTAGCTAGCTAACAACAGTGCCAAACGAACGGGCAGCGGCAGCGACACATCCACTCACCAAGCCATAGTAAAAAAGAAATGCGGTTCTTTTAGGATGGAATGGCTGTCTGAGTATATGCAAATAGAAGAACAAGCGGTGAAACTGGGTGAAATTTTTTCTTTTTCGAGTGAGAAAGGTCTACTCTGCAAAACATGCAGAATGCAAGCATGACTCTCACACATAACAGATAACATACTACACATCTCATGAACAAGATTTTTGTCTTTTTCAATTTAAGTGGGCCAAATCGCTTATATTAAAAGTAAACTAATGGAAATTGCTGCTGTGATTTGATTCTTTTAATAAGCCGTGTAACTGGCTATGATCCAAGGTTTTGAACAGGTGTGAAACTGGTGTGTGGCCACAGCGTGCACACCTGATGTTGCTCACAGTGGTCCTCAGTGTCCTCAGGGAGCTTTTGTGTATGCCCAGACACATGAAAAATTAGAGGGAACATTGGCTGCATCCCTCTATTACTCACGCTCCTGTGAATCATACCCAGACTTGCCCATTATCCCTTACCAGCCTCTCTGCTTTCCATGAGGTTGATGAGCATGTTGTAGACGCACGCTCTCTCTGCAAGCATCAGTGACTGTAGGACGAAAACAACAGATCATACAGTATGAGCCAATTCCAACAAGCCGCAGTGGCAACAATTTCTGACGTGTCAGTTTTATGTCCATAACATACAGGTATTCAGTAAAAGCGGAAGGTCAAATACCACATGAGTGTGGGTTTGTGAATATCAGGACTAAAGAGGGCACATTGCAGCATGAGATCAGGCAAAGACACTTTGCGGTTGTGCTTTACAACAACAAGGAAAGGGTCAGTTACAAACAGTAGGCCGATTGATTCATCTACTGTTCATTTCGGTTGATCAGTCGTCACTGTATTTAATCATGAAACGTGAGCCTCACCTGTACATGGACATCCTGAAACAAGGACCTCAGCATTGACACGGCTGAGCCAGGAGGCAACGTCTTACATTTTGTCTGGGGGAAAAAAAAAAAAAAAGCGCACACAGTTACATGCGCATGCACTTCTGTCACTGCTCTCACCCATCTGTAATTTCGTACAAATCAAAACAAGCATCAAACCGACGTCACGCAGGATGTTCCAGACGTTGCCGTTACTGGAAGTCCATCCCTGAAGGACTCACCAAGGCTTGGAGCCCCCGCAAAACAGGCGGCGTGATGACGTAATGGTCCTTGAGACGATTTTCATAGAAGGCGATAAGCACTTCCACTGTGGGGAAAAAGAGAGACGGGCGAGAACATGATGATCACCCTTTATGTCGACACGTGAGGTCCCCAACCCCGTTATCAGTATTGTTTATGGCACTGGGAGTACAAAAGCATAGGGGAGCAGGCGTACCTTCTCTCTCTGTGAGCTCTCCATAGCGCTCCTGCAAAACTTCAGAGAGAAGCTGGACTCCTCGGGCTCGAGTGTGAGGCTGAGAACTGGTCAGACTGAGGCTACAACAGCACAAAAAAAACCATTGTCATTTTGACAGAGATTTAAAAAAATAAAAATCAAACATTGCTGCAATGGGCATACTTTTTTTTTTTTTTTTTTTAAGGTTGTTAGAAAAAAAAAATGTAACAGCTTACCCCAGTGCTTCCACTAACTGCAGTACAGTGAAATGTCCATCTTTGACACCTGAAAAAAAACAAGTTTAGTGAAATGCAACAAGAAAACCACGAAGACACCAAACTACAAGCACACACACAGCGGTAACTAGTAGGTAACTGCAGATAAACTAGCTGAAACGGCAGGTTCAAAGGTAATGTAACAGGGTTCAACAACAGGATGCGTTCATGTGGACACAAACGCAACAGCTAGCGGGCTGCTGGCGGTTAAACCTCGGCGGACCAGCGTTTTATTCAATTGTAGTCGCGTGACAGTGCAAAATTACACGAGGTGTATACTCGTTGTGCACATTTACAGTGAGCAGAGAAGATTATACCAGCGTCACAACGTCTGTATATTGTTTCATAAGGTCGGAACACCACAGACAGGATGTTGTGGCGCTAACTTAGCTAGTTAACCATCATGCCATGCTGCGCATCCTTTAGAACGCAGTTCAACAGCCTCGGCGGCGTCTTTTTCGGGAGGACTCTGGTGCAAATATGTCGAGCGAAATGTGACGAAGACTTGTGTACCTTTTGCTGCGTCCTTGGCCTTGCTGTCCTGTAGTCCGGAGACAAATTCCTCCACCAGAGACAGCAGCAAGGTACCGTCAGCAGCCATCGTGCTTCTGCCCCTTCGTTGGGTGTGCGCATGCGCGAAAACTTAGGGGCGAAAGTCACATTTTACATCAAGTTTTATTTGATATTACTATCAACATCCGATGAATAAATGAGGGGCGATCCATTGCAAATCTGTGCATGTTGTTTGGAATCGAAAGTATTCAGGAAAACATTTTTAAGTGGGATGCTGCTGCATACATGCACTGCCGAAATTCCAACAGCAACAAAGAGTTATGCCCTGTAACTCTCTAAATTCTCTAAATCATCGGAAGTTATAATCTCAGCTCTGTTTGAGGAGAATTTGGAACGTTTACCAAAGTCAAAAAGACTAATGGCAGGCAAAAAGTTCTCTGTAGCAAGTAAAATGAATTATATGGTACATGTAACACTTAGGTTGATATAAATATAAGTACACATTGGATTAATATGAGTGTGTTCTACATAATTCATGGTTTAGTTTGTGAAATCCCACATAATTACACGGAGCCAAAATTACTTATTTGATTGTAACAAAAAAATGAGTAAAACTGCAGATTGGGACATTTTTAATACTGGAACTATAAAGTGCTCTTGCGAGATATTTGACAAAATAATCAACAAAAATAGATGCCATTTTTTGTTACTGTATTCTAGCTAAATGTAAACTAATGAACAAGCAGTTATAACCCTCATATGTGATTAATGACACATTTTAATCTTACCCATATCCTCATATGTCCTTTTTACGTTTATCAATTAGTGCTGCGAAAAGTTATCAAGTGCCCCCCTGAGATAAAGTGGAGTAGACGTGTAAAGTATTATGAAAAGAAAAGGCTAGTTAGGCTGTACTCAGTTACATTTAATCATTGATAATTCTATGTATTTGTTGTGGGATACCTTTGCTGAGTTTAGGTCTAACTGACGTCTGAAAACCCACCTGCCTGAGTCCTTGTGCGCATGCGTTAAAAAGTTCGGTGGCGCTAGCTCACTGCCTCTGGTCACCTTTTAACCAGCAAGGGGGGAAGTACCGTTTGGGGTATTTAAAGAAAAACGATATGGAGACCGTGTCAATGGGTTGAAGTATCTCTTTGCACTGAGGCCCGGAGGAAAACGAAACTATGTACCTGCACATGTAAGAGAACCAATATGCTGGGAAATTAACTTCGCGCGGAAGTTTGTGTTCACTGACGTTGTTGTAGCTAGCTGGTTAGCTCAGTTAGCCTGTTAGCGAGAAAGGTGCGCGCTGTTTGGACAGCTGGACAACAGCATTTACAACTAACCCAGCTTAACAGGCAAGTTGGGTAGCACGCGCTTGCTGAGTACAGTATATCCTAACATTTAAAAATAGTTCTTTGGTTTTGAAACTCTCGTAGGGTTGGTGCGGGCCACGGGCTTTGAATCTTGTGGGGGGTTGGTTTCAAAGTAATTTTTCCGTAAGCCGAGGAAACGCTCATCCAAACACAACCTTCAATATATAGATCAGCTTAAGGCCATCAAGCATCTCCATTGGATGTCCTCATTGCGGTTTCGGATGACATATCAGGCTTGCAGCGTTGGACCTGCGACCCTTCCTCCTCACCGGACCTAGTTCATCGTCCTCATCCGCGATGGGCCCCCTGCTCAGCTAGTATAACACCCGTGGAGACCGTCTGCAGCCCTCAAACCATGGGAGGATGTGTGGGGAGATACTGGGAAGGCTGGGACGACACACAGAGTCGAGGCTCGAACAGGAACGGAGGACGAGGAGGTAAGGCTACATGTAGTGCGTCGTTAAATCGCTCAAAACTGTTTCTTTTACAGCTGTTCTGCTTTTAATTTTAAGTGCTGGAGTTGCTAAATCACTCTGTTTTGACACTGTTCACCATTTGAGCGTGTTGACCCTCGCCGTGACAAAGACAGGTGTCATTTGGCACCTGACATCTGATCAGCTCTGATTATCAGTTTGAACATCACGTGTAAACATGTCAACAGACTCGCTATGTTCAGGTGTCAGTTCAGGTTCAGGCTTTGGTTTGGAGGCTGCCTTCCTTTCCAGATTTCTGGAGGCACAGTTTTGGTGTGGATGTTTTGTTTTTGTTTTCCTTTTAAACTGTGTCCTTAGTTCCAGTTCATCTAAGTGGATCAGTGTGTGTTGACCCTCCAGGGGGCATGCGACTGCTTCTCTCTGATCACAACTTGGAGTAAACCCCTGCTCCATTTTGACATCTCTCATGTGACATCTGTAATAAACCTGACAATTTTCTCACCCAACAATAAAAATGTCTCTTTTAATCCCACAACAGTAAGTTTTATTGGGCGAATAGCTATTTTAAAGTGATAATAAGTCCTGTGAGCACCGTATTTCATGCTGAGACCAAAACAGGATCACCGCTTCGACTTTGCCTTTTACTGTTAAACTTTGGTTCTCTTTCTGAATTGCATCATGTGCTCTTGGTTGGATCTTTGCAGGACGCCCAGTTCCTTCATTTGCAGACAGTTTAACCTGTCATGGATTGATGAACAGCCAGGTCTTCAGTCCAGTTTTTTTTTTTTTTACATCTCTCTAATGCCTCAGCTAATGTCCTGTGACAGCTGTGATTGTGGCATGTTTCACACCAACCACTAATTCTAGAGAGGAGCAGAATTTGACAGCGATTAGACTTTGAAGGCCTTCGTTGCGGTTGGACGCAGCTCCTCGAGCCACAAGTCCAGTCTCATCTCGTTAACTCTTTCAGACCTCAGACTTTGTTTTTGGCAAACCTTCTACAACCCGGGGGGTTTTCTTGGAAGTTTAAAACATTCATCTCTCATCCTCTGAAGAAGGAGAAAAGTTTAAACCTTTACCCTTCATTGCAAATGACCAACTTTGCAGTTATGTCTGTCATTATACACTCGTATGTCGCGTCAGGTCTGAATAGGTTAATTTGAGCATCTAACATGATACACATGTTCCCAAGGCCACATTTTTCACACCAGGAACTCGATGTCTTGTCCATTTGTTACACACCCGAAACAAAACATTCCTCTGAAGATAAACACTGGTCAGCTGCCACGTTTTGCTCTTTTCCACCTGTGTTTGATAGAATGGACAGAATTTGGATCGTTGCTTCAGCTCTTAGTAAGAGTAAATGTTATATTTACAGCCAGACTAAACTGAACACACAGGTGCCTCACAGCTGAGCTGGCAAAGATCGTGGATTTTTGCATAACTTAAGCCTCAGACAAGTGTGTCTGTGATATTTATTCTGACCTTTTTTATTCTAGATTTTTTTTTTGGGGGGATAATTAGAGGCTAAACAGGCTGCAGATGTATAAATGTTGTCACCTCAAGGAGCTTAGAGTTCAAGCTATTAGTCCTGATTGTTAGAGAAAATGAATGATTTCGCATTAGATTTTCTCAGCTGTTTTAGGTTCTATACGATAGCGGTAGTGTAGAAATCTAATTATCCGTTGATGTGCAGTTTTCCTCCCCAAATCCGTTTTTATCTTGGTTTGTAGCTGCAGTTTCAGTGAGTTGCCTCCAGTTTGCGTCAGTGACGGTGCTTTTTAGATTAGTTCCAGTTTTGCACATTAGAAAAAGGTGAAGTTTACCTCTGTCCTCATGGCTGCATCCCTACATCAACATCTAATAAAGCTTTTAAGAGTGCAACATGTTGTGTGCCAAAGCAGCTTTTTATTGTTCGAGCTGTCATGGCCAACATTCCTCAGGTTTTTGGCCGTGGCTCGTGGTAGTTTCCCACTCTGATTGGTATCATCAGACACTCCCTCCTTGGCCAGGGTTTGATCAGAAAGAACAAGTCTCATCACGCCCTGATGTTTTATTGACTGGATCCTCTTTCGGGACTTAGTCTGCCCCGCTTGACACACCCTCATACAGGCAGCTAGCTTAGTAAGAGCAGCAGTGGCGCTCATGTGGTATATCTTTTTTTTTTTTTTTTTTTTAAATTAAATCTCATTCTTGCCAACATTGTGTCCTTTGCGTCCTCAACTATTGGAAATGTAAGCTTTTTATAAATGAAGATGCAAGCTTACTTGGTGCAGGCACTGTTTGCCATATTGGTTGTAATGTGGAAGTGTTTGCTGTTGAGTATTGAAAAGTTACAGAAGACACACTGTTGCATTTACAAGCTCCAGGGAAGTTGCTGCAGTGACTATTTGTGCACTGAATCAGATACCATTTTGTTTGCTTCTGGTCAGTTGAGGATGTTTTCAAAATGGATGCCAAATTTGGACTTCAAGGTGTGGGGGCTGTCTTTATCTGTAGCTGCAGAAAGCTCAAGGCATCGTTGTAGTGATAAGATGACTAGCTTTAATGATAGTACTGCATGTGTGTGTTGGACTGCACATGGGAGGGTATTCACTCTGAGGAATTACACTGATGCAGATGGGATAAACACAGCACTTCCCATCTATTCACTGTTTAAATGCAGAAGGAACACCTCCCAATCATTAATTACCTCAGTTCAGGAGAATGCGTGTGGCTATTAAATGTCTTTGCAAGGCCAAAGCAACAAGATGTTCCAGATTATTTTTTTGTATGGGTTAAGTAATCTTTTCGCAGCCACCTGTTGTTTTTTGTTTGCTGACATACAGCATCGAGAGGCTTTGTATTTGTTTTATGACTCATTTCGTTAACACCGACATGTACAACGCGCTCCGTTGCCGCCTCATCACGTGGCCCCTGCTTTTATGGCCCCAGCAGGAGAAAAACACCCTGATATTGCTTCATCTGTCTGCAATGCATCGTCTTATGCGTCTATTTTTGTACAACAAGGCAGTTTTAGAAATTGCTTCCTTCGTTACTGCCTGCTTTTCATGCATAAACACATAACCACAATTATCCCCATTAACTTTGTTTCTACCGCTGAAGTTCTCTGAAGTTTTTTTTTTTGTTTGTTTTTTTTTCTTATAACTGTAAAATTTTGATTGTCAGTTAAGTCCTCAGTTGGCCGTCTTCAAAAAAGCAAAAGAAAGTGGAAATTCAAATATCCCAGAATGAAGAGTATTTCAAAAGCTCACCTTCCCGATGTCACTACAGAGATTAATGTTCTGTTTCACAATATAAAGCGAGACATCTTGAGTAATGCCGCATCTGTTGCTTTATCATGACCCGGACATTACTAATGCCGAAACTAATCATGACCTGCACAAGCAAATGGGGGCGGGGGGAGTGCACAGTTATTTAAAATCTAGGGCCAGATTTACTAAACGGTGCAAATTAGCTTGATGTTGCAATCCAACAGTGTTGCAGTCAGTCAATTTCAGCAGTGAGTCCCAACTCATGTGGCGTCGCACATGAAGAGGCGGGTTGATTTATCAGGATCGGGTGATTAACAATCAACGTCTGTTTCTTGCATGATCTTTGTCATCGTTTGGGGAATGTGTTCACTGAAACGGACTGTGGTTGAGTAGTCGGCAACACACCTCAGCAAATGGACAGGTTTTGACAAATTCTACTTTACAATCTGCCACATTTAACATCAGTGACACAGATGGTAGTAGACACTTCAAACCAATCCTTGTCTGGAATAGTATCAGGACTTCAATTTCCCAGCATATGTTTTTATTTTTTTCTTCTTTTCTTTGAACAGAAGTGAAAAAACAACACAGTCCAAGCTAACTATGTAATCGTTTCTCGCTGCTGTCCCATACTAAGCTAGCTGTCAAATTTCTAAGTGAGTACTTGCATGACCTGATGCACACCATTGAGAATGCCATCAAGTGTTTTTACAAACAAAAATAAATTATGCAGTCGGATCCTAAATCATATATTTCTGTTCTTTAAATAGTTATGATTAGAGTTTTGCATTTTCAGACAAGATGTGAGCACTGTAGAGACGTTGCTGCCTTTAGGACTCCTGGGACTCGGAACTCCGGGTCTCTGGCCTCCGGTCTGCTCTTTTATAGGACTGGATCCACAAACTTCTTCGGCCCTTGGGGAAATGCCTGTGATCACCTTGGAATTTTGAGCCATTTCCAATCTACCTCTTTAGGCAGAAAAATAACGTTTAGTGCCTTGTCCTCTCTGTTTAGGATTTTGCCAAACAAACCAAGTTAAGTGCGGCCTTCCACTCCCTAGTTGTACAGAGACCCATCTATTAGCCGCTGCTCTAGCATTTGGAGTCTTCCCTCTCTGTGCTTGAAGCGGAGGATGCAGCATGAGGAACAGAGTCTTGCACTGAAAGGAATTATGGTTCGCTCTGATGCTTACTTTAGCTGGGAAAGTCTGAAAGTGTCCAATAGTTACTAAATCCATCTTGAGATGGCGTAATCCAACTAGCGTTCCTGCAAGATAGTGTATCGATCTGGTATGTATGTTTTTTAAAAGGGAGGGGCCAATGTAGTGTGTGTGTGTGTAAGAAAGGGGAGTGATGGGCTGAATCCAAGTGTTGCATGCAGCGCTGCAGTTATAGATTTCATTGTTTGGATAGTAAAAAGTTATGAAAATGATATGCAAGTGTGTTTCCAAATATCCGAGTGCCCATGAATATACCTGGTTAAGTATTAGCATTTTGTGGGGACAAGGGAGCATTATCTGCTGTTTATTTAACACAGGGGGCAAGTGGATAGTTAGAAAAAAAAAAAAAAGAATGTACAGGTAATATATGGAGGATTAAATAAATGTACAGGTAATATATGGAGGATTACATTTAAAAATAAATAAATGTACAGAATGTACAGGTAACATATGGAGGATTAAAAAATGAAAAAAAAAAAGTCTTCTAGAAGTTGAAGAAAAGGGTTTGATGAATAGTGGTCAGCTATGGTCACAGCAGGTCCACTTGTATTAACTTATTACTGTTAGTAAATCTGCCCCATATATGTACATCCAGACAGGTTTTTCTCTTAAGATCTTATCTTATGGTTGCTTTTTGTCTATTACTAGTTTAGCTGAGTGCTAGTGAGGACGCTCCTTTGGGACTGACTCGAAGAGGATTTTCTCTCCTCTAGTTGCTAATCTTACACCAAACCGTGTCCTACAGATCACTCCTCCTGAGCAGCGAGCACTATAAATAATTAGTCTGACAGGAAGGCAACCTCTTTCATGCGACTGGTGTCTTTAAAAGCTTCTTTATTTTCCAACACTCCTCTACTCGGGGACCGGCATCTCAAGTTTAAGTTCTGGATTTTAGGGGGCCTGAAAAATGGTTATCTTTTTTTAAAACCTAAACTCGTAAAACAGTTTAAATATGCCCCTTATTTTCAAGTGTTTACTTTTAAATTGCAGGTCTACACAAGTTTGTCCCGTAGTAGGAAACGGTTGTAGTGAACCATTGGGAGATTGATTGGGGGATTACTACAGTGGGCAGAGTGGTTGGACCTGTCCTGATACCAGGCTGTTTGTGTTGTATAACCTTAATGTGTTCCTTCTGCTTTAAGTGCACCCCTGGCCTCTGTGAGTTAATATTGAATGGTGGGAAACGCAGGTAAAGTTACATGGACACACATTGGCTGCACTTGCTTCATGCATATTGCAAACTCTGAATGACCTCCTAATTTTAGAAGCGGATGACATGTTGGGGTGTGGTGGGGTGTTTTCTGTCTCTGGTGACAGCTAGCATTTCTCCCTCTTGGCAGCTCTGTTTATTGCTGTCAATAGTTGAAAGCACAGAATTAGATTGAGTCCTTTCTTCCCTCAACGTTGCCCATATATCTGTCTGCAGCTTCTCTGAGCGGACTGCGGTGCACGCTTGTACCTGATAATGAGTCGCTTAAAAGGGGGTGTGACAACTTTGAAAATTCTCATGTAGTTTTGAAAGAAGTCCAAGGGGGGCTTTCGATTTTATTTCATAGATGTGTTTGTTGTTGTTAGAGGAATATGTTGGTGATGTCTTATGTTCTTTATATTTCCATTCATAAAAGGAATCTGAGCTGGTTTTATCACAAGTCACCTGGCGATTGACTTAAGAAAAAAAAAAAAAGATGTGTGTAATGCCGCTAAATCTCTTAACTGTACTAATCACAGGACGCAACGAGCCTCTGAAAAAAGATCGGCCCAAATGGAAGAGCGACTACCCAATGACGGAGGGGCAGCTACGGAGCAAGCGAGACGAATTCTGGGACACAGCGCCGGCCTTCGAAGGCCGTAAGGAGATCTGGGACGCCCTGAAAGCTGCTGCCGTGGCCCTGGAGTGTAATGACCATGAGTTGGCCCAGGCTATAGTCGATGGAGCCAGTATCACACTGCCTCATGGTGAGGATGAAATGAGATGACTCTTTTCTTCAAAGAATGAGATGAAATTGTTGTAATTGATCTCTTTTTATTTTAGATGGAGTTAAAGAAAATTAAGTAAATCATTAGAATCACCTTGTAGTTTGCCTTACTAAGACAAATACCTGCATTATGTCTCGGTATGCAAATGTGGAATTAAAAAAGAGTGCTCGGAGAGCTGAGTGAGCTGTCGCAAAATTTAGAGCAAGTGCAAACCAAATGGGATGTTTGTGACTGAACTCTAAGAAACCTGCTGAAGAGAAAATGAGATTTCCATCCAGAAGAGCCCAACATGAACCATCACTAACGCTTAAATGAAAGAAAACAAGCACTTTACTCATAATTTTTCTTCTTTATATGAAAAACATCAGTTAACTGTAACCTCAAAAATGTAGTAAAAATGTTACAAAGCCAGATGTTAAGCTGCTAAATGAAATGGCATTTTTTCCACAAAATTTAAAAGCTGAACATCATCCAATACGGTGTATTCTTTGCAACCCCCCAACCTCAGGCACTCTGACAGAATGTTATGATGAACTCGGGAACCGCTACCAGCTGCCAGTTTACTGCCTGGCGCCCCCTGTGAACCTCATCTCAGAGCGCAGCGACGAGGACCCCAGCGACAGCCCTGAACCCCCCGTGCCACCCAAGAAAGAATTCCAGCTCAAGGTACCAAGACAAGTACATCTCCCAAAAGGGAACTAGGAAATTATCCATAGTGAAGATGAAAATCTCACGTCTTTATTTACTCATGCAATATGCAAAAGTGACAACATTTTCTCAGTAATATAAGGTATGGAGCTTTCATTTCAGTCATATGGTGCAAAACATGCAGTTTAAATGTCATCTTTGTTCATCATCTGCTCCTCCACAGGTACGACTGTCCACAGGAAAGGACCTTCGTCTCAGCGCCAGCATGAACGACGCCATCAGGCAGCTGAAGAAGCAGCTTCAGGCCCAGGAGGACATCGACGTGAGCCACCAGCGCTGGTTCTTCTCCGGTAAGCTGCTGACAGACAATACGCGGCTGCAGGACATTAAGATCCAGAAGGACTTCGTCATCCAGGTCATCGTCAACCCACAGGCCCTCCGAGGCTCCAAACTGTCGCCGACCACTACCACCTCCTCTCCCACATCTGAGTAACAGAGGGGCATACAGGGAGGGGGGGCAGTAGGTGGGACTAACTGTAGGAGTATGCCCCCCTCCTCAATGCTGGATAACTTTCTTTTTTTTTTTCTTCACAACAGCTGCTGTTATTGAAAGAAGATTAAACCAAGGAGGGACAAATAAGCGGAAAAAAAAAAAAAAAAAGTTCTATATATTTATACATAAGGGAAAAACTGAAAAGTGCTGCTTTCATTCATTTAACATGTTCACTGTGGTTTCTGTTTTTTTTTTTTTTCCCTTGGAGGGCAGGGTGCCGATTTGATCCGGCATCCTCGTATACTTTGAGCCATCTTCTTCTATACTTTCTTCTTTTTTTTTTTCATCTAAATTTAAAACGGAGCTCGTAGTGCCGTCTTTTCAGCCCCATGAAAAATGTGCTCACCGCTTCATACGTAGAGTGCTTCTGGCCTTCTTGTCTGCACTAATACAAAAGTCGAACAGTCGAAATTCGGTGGCGCTCGGTGTTGGTTCTGAAGCACATTTCCACTCTGACACCCAGAAATGGGAAAGGGACGTAGACCATGTGACGCCGAACAATTCTTCTTCTCCCCTTTTTCTTTTAGCGAGGAAATAATGTCAACAAAGCTGTTTTGCACATTTAAAAGTTATTAATATACTTTTGTGGTAGTTTGTGTGCCTTCTACAAGACAAAAAAAAATGGGTTCATGTCATGAGGGATGGTAGTTTTACAGCCAGGCTAAACTCTGTATTTTTTTTTTTTGTCATATCAGTCTGAGCTATGACTGCTGCTGCCTTTTTTTTTTTTTTTTTTAAAGTTTTCTTAAATCTTGCTGACAAAACATGTAATGAAGTGTGAGCGTCGGCAAAGACTATCTGTGATACAGAGGCGACGAGACTCATCTGCAAGTTAGTCATCCTGCTGGTCCCGGGTAAGGGGAAAGTCCCACGCTAAATGTATTGTCTTAGCAGCTGCCTCACTGACTGCGTAATGACCACCAACGGGGAGCCGCACAGCCCTTTATGTAATCAGTGAAGCCACTGTGCTCGCCCGCGGTCCGGCAACTTTGCCGCAAATGCTTACTTTTTGTGTCACATTTGCTCATTTTCATCATCGGCACACTGCTGACTTGGACACGCAGCAGCGAGTCAAAACAGTGAACCCCCCCCCCCCAAAAAAAGCTGTAGGTTTAGCCTTTGAAATTCAGTGGAAGCTGCCGTAGCAGCGCCCCCTGCAGGGAGTGTTCTCAGAAATATTACACCCCTGCAATCTACACAAAGAACAGTTTACTTCCCTGGCTTTTTTACATTTATTTTATTTTTTTCTTTGGCTGTAGAAGAAAGATGAGCTGAGGTCCCAAAATACCCCCAACTTCCTCAAATACACTGCGGTGCTGGTGAACCCTTTTCATCATTTTTTATTCATAATTCGAGCGCCTCATCAGTTTCAGATGTCTTCTCGTTTGTAGTCCTTGTTCTCTCCCTGATTCTGAGTGAGCCCTGCTGTGGCGCAAAGACGAACGTCTAAAAGGAAAGGAGCCGGCTGCATGCCAGAGGAGATGAACAAAATGGCTCTGAATCAGCGCTGTCCACTCAAGTTTCCTCAAGGCCTGACAATCTCTCCAGTAAAAAAACAGTTTGAGACTGAGCTGCAGTTCAGAACAAACGCAGAGTTTAGATGGTTCCGCCATCATCAATGACGCCTGGACTGAGCTGTTTGACTGCCGTGGATCATATGTGCGCCTGCTCCTTTGGACTACTCGGCAGCTTTGTGTTCAAACGTGTCGGGGGGGAAGTCACTGTAGACGGAATGTGTCAGATTTTAAAAACGGTTGAGTGTTCGGACCTTCTTTATGGGTAAAAATAATGTTATTTATAAGTTGATGGGCTTTGTTTTCACTCAGCGCTCCTGTCGTACACTTCTCCAGCAGTATCAGCCAGTTTCAACTCTGAGGCTCTTTAAAGGATATCACCTTGTGTTCAAAGCATTGTTTTCCTCTGCAGTACAACGGACGCAGACCGGGTTAAATTTTTTTGCCTCTCGTTTCTGCAGATTTCATTGAGCACCAGCCGCTGGTATTGTTCAAATGTCGTCAGATTCCAGGTTGAGGCCGTGCAGTCATCTAGCGTCTGTGTCACATGAGCGGCTTCCTGTCGGTGGTTTTAAGAGGTTTTTTGGAGGTTTATTCCCGGCTGGACTGCTCATCTTCTCTGTAGTATCTGAACATTACAAATGGCAGCTGTTTTGCTGATCAAACGAAGGTCCCTGAGCCAGCTCTTGGAGGAACCTTCCGCTGATAACTTTATCGATAGCGTCTCCTGTTGCGGCATCCTTGCTGAAGTGAGCCACGAGTGGATGTTTTGAAATACTAGTGACACTGAGCGGTGGTCATTGAATCATGTTAAACTCAAAGGGATTATGTTCAACCATTTAAAAAGGGCTCAGAGATTACAGTGCTAAATCAGTTGCGATCTAATGAGGCAAACTCTGTCTGCATGGCTTTTCAGTAAAGTCATCCGTTTGTTGCTCTTCTCTGACCTTTTATTCAGCACAGAGACGGGAACTTCTGTCAGATAATGGTTCAAAGGTGTCTCTAACTTAAGGGAGAAGCCTCAAAGATGCAGTGTCGGATTCCCGTCAGCACATCACAACTAAAATCGTGTTTTTTCGTGTCTTAACAGATCATTTCTCAGCCTTGCCAGTTAGATCTATCATAGCAACGGGCAGAGTTTGTGTTTAGCTTCTTCAAGCTGTGAATTTCGCTCCTCTGTCTCGGCCCACAACAACTCCATCAGTGAACATTGTTCCAAGCTTGTAAAACTGTCGAGTACTAAATCAGAAATCCCATTAAATCTCACTTTTTGGGGAGCTGGAATTTGCTTTGACAAATCTCGTGTCAGAGTCTGGAGATGAGAGAAGAGCCTCGGTCTTCACGCTCAGAGCGACCGGAATGTGGTCAACGTCAGTCTGCGCGAATACACGAGCTGTCCGGCTCTCGTTCAAATGCACGCCCGTTTCTGCATATGTGAGCATAATGCAATGCTCGACTCGGACAAAAGACTCACGCACGTGTTCTTTATGAATTGCATATGAAATAGCTTACTAAGCTGATTATAAAAGCCATAACAGGCAGGACACTTTTACATTTCTAACAATAAGTAGAGCTCCATCAATGAATAAACTTGCCTTTTTAGGAGCTGAAAGTCCCTTCAGTGATGGTTAGGTCAAGCTTGTTGCTTTGTTTTCACACAAAAACAGCCATATCTAAAGCATTCAAAGAAAAAAAAAAACTTTCAAATTGTCTACAGCAGTCTGTGTTTAAAATATATATATATATAAATATTAAAAAAATGAATGAAACATTGGGTTTATTAAGTAAAGAGAAATATTAGGGACATGCCTTGTTGGTGAATGACAGGGATTTTACACTTGGGGAGTTCATTTATATGCTGATTTCATTTTAAACTGTGTTTTTAATTTGTTGAATAAAATCAAACTATGGAAAAAAAAATATATATATATATATATATATTGTGTTTTGAATTTTTTGCTTCCAGAAAGGTAGATGCACTTTGTTTTTTTTTTGTTTGTTTTTTTTTTTATTGCATGCTGCAGCGAGTCCACATGTGTCATTACCACAAGATGGCGCCATCCTCCTTTGTAAAGACCGTAGCAAACGATTGCCTCTTGGGCAAAGTCAGGAACACGAGTGCACACTCTCTGTTTCTGTCCTGAACATCTTCAGGCACGGAGACAGACGATTTACAGCATGTGTGTTCCTTGAAAGCAAATAAAGAGCAAAGCAGAGAAAATATTCACCATGAGACGCTTGTGGAAAGCTGGGGGGAAAAAATGCATCTATGGGACATGAATGCACGGTTCTGCCCACTCTTTCTCAACAGCTACATTGGAGTCGATTGGAGAGTCTTTCCACTCTTCCTATATTCTGCTAAACACTGTGTTGAGCAGCAGAGGTTTTGATAATTAGCTGCTTTCCATCTGTTTATAGCAAACTCACACCAGCTGTAAAATGCCTCACTTCCTGTGTCAACTCTGTTCAATAGCCACAGAGGGCATTTTCTGACGTTGTGCAAAGACTGCGTCCGCCAACATTAGCTGCTAGGGAATTTTCAAGGAGTGCAACTCTCAACTGTCTCTATATACAGTCAACACAGGGTCTCTGGTGGGTTGTGGTACACTGGGCCTGGAAAAAGCCCCTATTGACGGTGGAAATTCACAGGGAGCGCTGTGTTTGTGGTCACTCTTTCAGTCAGCTTTAAACTCTGCTCCTCCACAATGACCCCACACCACAGAGAGCTTTTAGACGACCTGGTCTGAGACTGGTGTCATAAAAATGTCACAGGATGGATTTAATCCGATTTTTTTTTTTTTTTTTTTTTTGGTTTGTTTGTTTTACTAAACTCCCATTACATAATGAGAATGTCTCTCTTTTTTTGGGTTTAGCAAAACCACTGAAGTTCCACTCTAATCTTCCTTAAAAAAAACAAAAAAAAAAAAACTGCAAAGTCAGAGCTGACATTTTATGGGATTCGTGTGCATCTACATGATTTCTGTTTAATTTCACCACTACCCTTCAAATGTGGAAATTCCCGACCTACAGGGTGATGTTACAACACTGGTGGCTTGCAGTCTTTCCAACTGTCAGCTTACAATGCAAAAGCTAAGACCAAGTGGGACTAAATACAGAAGGCAAGTGAAAACGGAGTCTTCAATGCAATTCATCTATTTATTTATTTATTTTTAATTCTTTTTTGTTCCCAAGTAGGGTTGTGTGATGTTGTCATTATTTTATCTGCTGTTGACAGCGGTCCAAGTGCCCCAAGTTTGGAGAATCAGAAACAAATCCAGATGAACAAGTTTAACTGTAGCGTTAGCAAGCTCAACACTCAAATCCACTGACATTAAATGCTGGCTAGCTACTATATTATTAAATATTAGCATTAGCAGGAAGAGGGATAAGAACATAAGAAATATTAGCTTAATTAACTTGTCAGCTTCTTCAACGGGTACTTTACTTTTGGCTAGGTTGAACATGATTCCTGTCACAGGCACAAGAAATGATTTTTATGTAGTTGGTTGTCTTTTAACAGACAACATTAAGCTTATGCTCTCGATCAAAGACTGAAAATTCGAAGCTGTTGCCCTGGTTGGCAGGTCGTAGCTAGTTTTTTAAAGTTTGTCTTGATGTAGAAAGATTGTATTTCTGAGTAATTTTTAGAGCCCCTATAACAGAGTAGCAGTTTGGGGGGGAAAAAAGTATCAGCTGACATTTTCCCCATTCATTAGTGGAATTCCCCAAGCTAAGAAAAGGGCAAGATTTCTGAAGGTAACTTGATTTTCTGTGTGGTTAAATATGTACATATCTTGCCCCGTACAGCTCTAATTTCTAATGCCCTGCATGATCCTTCCCTCTTTTCCATCCCAGGCTAACTTGTTTTTTTTTTTCTCTTCGGCCATTGTTATTTCTTTTTCTTCTAAGAAAGATCAAATTTCTGCTTCGCTCACTCTGATGACTTGGTTATTTTCTGGCTGGCAGAGGTATGGTGATTTTCCAATGGTGTGTTTGGTGCCATTTCCAAAATAAGCGTTGTTTCTTAGCAGCGGCAGTAACTGCAGTGCCTTTCAACATAATCCCGAATTTCTGTTGAAGAACCTACAATGATGTGGTGACTTACCGAAACTGGAGGTCATTCAGGAGTCATGAGAACGTTTATGAGAGGAGTGTGTGCTCCCTGTGGGATAAGTTCAGCGGATTGTTATGCAAAGCAGACTTTTGTCCACAATAGATGAAGTAAAATCCCCTAAGCACAGGGCTCAGTAGCATATCTGTGTGTGTGTGTGTGTGTGTGTGTGTGTGTGTGCAAGCCTACGTGGACTTGGAGGGCTCGTTATGCTGGTTTTAAAGCTAATCCCTACATTCCCTCTCTCAATGGACCTTCACCCACTTACCTAACACTCACCTGGCTCACATCTAAACCTTCTCGAATATATTATAGTACTGCATGTTAGTGAGCCACCTAATACTTTCTACCGTAAACCAGTACTGTGAACTTGCTCACCCTGTGGCCTGACAGACCACGTCACAGAGCCTTTAAGAGCAGAGCCCATGAAAGGTGTTCTAAAGCAAGACCGTGTTTCAGGGCTTAGCAAAAGTCTAAAGGCCGTCCTGTCTGCAACTCATCTAGCCAATCTGTCTATTCCCCACTCTTTTAAATCTCACTCCTACCTTCATTCTACCCTCCAGTCCGTGTCTCTCACAGCCCACTTCCTCCCCATCTCCACCTCCTCCAGTTAACTAGTGAGGCATCTCTTTAAATGTCTGCCGCCTCCTCAATCCGCCCACACCCATCATCCATGATGTCTTGTTCCACCACGACTCATCATTGGAGTCTTGTCATCATATATTTGTTACTCAAATTATAGTACGCCAATAAATTTGGTGTCATCCTTTCAATTGTTCTCTCCATGTTGAACAGCAGACAAACAGTGTCTGAAAGTGATGTCCTTAATATATATGGGGGGGCAAAAAATCCAGTAAAGACCTGACACAGAACCTTAGAGATGCATCGGGCCAATCAGTTGATCCAGCTACTGTTCAACAAAGCTTCAACAGAATGGGTGTCCATGGAAGCGTGGCTGTTAAGAATGGAGAAAAGGCTGAGGTATGCCAAATGGTACAAGAAGTAGACTAAAAATCAGTGGCAACGGGTCTTATGGAGGAATGAATCCTCAACATCATTGTGGGATCGTCTTGAATGAGAACGGAACAAAAGGCAGCCCACATCCAAAGAAGAGCTTTGGGATGTCCTTCAAGAAGCCTGGAGAACTATTCCTGAAGACGACTTAAAGAAATGTCAAGAAGCTTGTTGAAGAGGGTTCAGGCTGTGCTGGAGAATAAAAGTGCTCATAACAAATATTGAATTAGAAGGGAGAGGAATTTTACAAACTCGTTTTTTCCCTTATGTTCCCATTTATGTTTGCGCCAGTTTAGTGTTTCCATGGTAATATCCCGTATAGAGAAGTGAGGCACAACTTAAGACTTCTGCACAGTAATGTAGATATAGCCACTGTGACATGAGTCATTGGTTTGAAGTCTATCCTTTTGAAGCCTTGTGGTTGATATTTGACCTTTTGCTACCATGGGTTTTTGGAGTCTGACGTGACCCTGTTTGGATGAGAGAGACGGGCACTGAGCTTTTGGCTTGGTTAAAGAGGTGCTTTACTTGTATACCTCTAATTGCAAAGCCATGACAAGCTAGACGCTAACAATAGTCCACAGTTTGGTCACCTCTCGTTTAGATTATTGTAATTCTCTTCTGTTTGGCCTACCTCGGAAAACTTTACATAAATTACAGTTGGTTCAAAACTCAGCTGCCCGTATCATCACGCGGACCCCTTCAATCCATCATATCACACCTGTTTTGCAACAGCTTCATTGGCTTCCTATCCCATATCGTATTAACTACAAAATACTTCTTCTTACCTTTAAAGCTATTCACAATCTTGCTCCTCCGTATCTTTCAGACCTTCTTCACATTACTATACCTGCTCGTACCCTCAGATGCTCATCCTCTATTCATCTCACTGTTCCCCCCGTCCGTCTTGTTACTATGGGGAGCAGAGCATTTAGTCGATCTGCTCCCCAGCTCTGGAACTCTCTTCCACCTGATCTCCGTAACGCACAAACATTACCACATTTCAAATCCAAACTTAAAACTCACCTGTTTAAATTAGCCTATGCATTGTGATTACTATTGCACTGTTTTAATTAACTTTATTTTTATCTATTTGGTATGTATTTTAAATTGTGTTTGTTTTTTATGTAAGGTGACCTTGAGTGCCTATGAAAGGCGCCTATAAATAAAATGTATTATTATTAATACGAAAACTACAGTGACAAACATCAGGTGAAACGGAAACAGTGGCATGTGGAGGAAGTGCTGGCTGTACCCATTTCAGTGGCCCAAAGACACCAGATTAAAAGGACATCGCCTGGACAGCTGCATGTGTAGGCAGAAACCGAATTAAGTGAACTCAACACACTGACCAGACAGCTTTGTCCTCTTTCAGAGCCAAGACTCAGGCTGTACGACTGACCCCCCCCCCCCCCCCCCCCCCACCACAAAGCTGTCCAACTGTGCCAGCTAAACACACGCGTATACTCATGCTTTCTTTCCAAAGCAGGTTCATGGTAGAAGAGACTGATTCAATTACTCAGAGCCAAAGTAACTATCTGCTCATTCCCCTGCAGCCAATCGGAAAGCTTCTGTGCGGCTCCATTCTAATACGCAGGCTGCCCTGTACCAGACTGAAGCTTAGGTGAATCACTCAGTGGCCTATGGGGTCTTAGACGCTGATGTGATCTCTATCAAACAGAAAATCTTCACATGTTTAAGGAAACAGGTGAGGGAGCGGTCGCCTGGAGGTCAGAGACCTGTGAGTCAGACTGTCCGGGAAACTAAAACGGAAGCCTCACCCTGTTGGAAGTAAGAACTTAAAAAAGGGACTGCGTTTTTTTTTTTTTTTTTTTTTTTTTAATGAAGTAATAAAATCTTCTTCACACTAACGAAGAGGAAAAACTTATCGAACACTTGCAGACTTATTTTGTCAGCTGTAACCATTAACTTCTGTCAGTTGTGATTAATTGTTACAGTGGCAGCAGTGAGTAGGTTTGCACCTACATTATCTCACTCCCATATGTCTACTGGTGGGTGGGGAGGAAAAGCTACAAACAAGGCCCTCTCTCATTGCTCCAGAACATGTCGAGAACATTTAAAGTTTGTAGAATGAAACGAAGCTTGTAATAGTGTGGATTAAAGTCTGGCCTTTCTAATGGGCTGGACGTAGTTCTCGTGTACACTCCCCCCGTCGGTGCCTCGCAAACGCACGTCTAGGATGTTGTAGCGTTTTGCTGCCACTTGGGGGCAGTCTGAGACCTGTGGGCTGCTTTTGGCTGTGCTAGCACTGGCGTCGTTCCTTTAGCTTTGCGCTGCTGTGGAAACGATGGAGGTCGGTGTTAAATAGCAACTATTATTTAGTGCAGCTGTGGTCGTTTTTTTACCCCTGTGCTTCTTTTTTTAAAAATGTTTTTTGGCCGTTCGTCCTTTAGTTGTGAAATTGGTGGTTCTCGGACGTTTTCGGCTCTATCTGGCACGAGTTAACTTTCAACTTATCATTATTCACTCAAAGCTTAGCGTCGTCACTGAAACCTGGGTGTAAAGCCTCCTGCATGGTTGCCGCGTTGGCTAGCGCGAGCGGTGTTGATGACGTCATGATTTCGTGCACGATATATATGGTGTCGCAAGTCGATGCGCCACTAGTTGCAATTTTCTCCGTCACAGAGGTGTCGCTGCAACGTGAAGGTTACCGCTACTCTACAACCACGAAAGTCGAGAAGAAAACAATGCCACTGTCAAGAGCAGGAATACTAGCTGTGTTTGAAACTGCATACTACATACTTCCATACTGCATACTCATCGATCAGACAGTATGCAGAGCGTTTACCCACAATGCATTTCACTCCTTCCCGAGCCGAAATCAGCCGGCCTGATGCTGATTTCGCTTAAGCTCTAAACTCTGTAAACTTTAGCAACATTTGAAACATTTTCAGGCGAGAAAGTAGTCGTTTAGATCCCCAACGTGTTGAAAATCTGACAAAATACCGGCTCTTTACAATTTTGTTCCGACGAATTCGGCACTACTAAAGCTAGCCGTAGTGAGCAACGCACTTCCAGTTATTTTCACAAAATAAAATACCCGTTGCCTTTTATCATAGGGAAAGCCATTACGATACAATTGGTGCCTTTGATTTGAAAACAGGAAGTGAACCTACCCTCGTTGTAGCTAGCTTGAAACTGCCGTTTTGACAGGAAATGACGATCGGCGACATCACGTTACGTTGCATCTTGGGTAGTTTGAGTATGAGTAGTAACCTCATGATGCATGCTCAACATTTCGGCGAATCTACTATGCATTCGGGAACTTCTCGCTTACTCAAACTCGCATACTAACTCAAAAAAATTGTATGAGTAGTAGGAGGAGTAGGAGTCTACTACTCCTAACATTTTGAGAAGTATGCGGTTTTGAACACAGCCACTGTCATCAATGATACTGCTGCAGTATCTGGAAGATGAAATGCTTAGCAGTTTGATTCTATCTGGCTCCAGCCACCAATAGAAGGGCCTAGTGTATTTGTATAAAACCTTACTTTCTGCGTATTTCTGTGTGATTTAGGGCTATTTTGAGTCAGAATGCAGAAGAACCTCCTTTCTTCCTCTGGCACAGATGCAACCCACAAAGCAACTTGATCACTGACAGTCCAGCCATTTGGGTAATGCTAGTAGTGGCTCTAACGTAATCGTATTCAATTTGGTCTGGGACTGCGTGGATGCATTTTTCCATTCAGTCATACCACATCTACTCTTGGTCTTTAGCCTGTGATTACTTTTCTTTGACTATAAATATCAGGGGTGTTTAAATCTAACACTATGTGTGATGTGTAGCCGGTTCCACTGAAACCACTGGAGACAATGTCTACTTTTCTCTTCACTTTGGTCAAACTGTTCAACTTTGCCGTGCACTACAAACTCATCCCGTGGTCGCAGTTACACCTTAATAATTCCATTTCTTCCCCGTAACACAATGCATGATTTCAATCAAGATGCCGCTGTTTAATGGAGCCTTAAACCAGCTGCTCTTCATCACATCCGCACTTGGACGGCAGCTGCTAAAATGGCAGAAAAAAAGAAGTTGATGAGGCAAACGCTTTTCCTTCGTACGCTCTCTGCGTCAAACAGAATTATTCGTAATTAGATGTGGGGATTAATGCAGACCAGGCCTGCAGCATTCACAGGAAATTTAGAAAAGTACGTGTACCGCATGAGAACATTTGTGGCAGGAGAGCTCATCTCAGTCCAGTATAAAATGCTAATTTGTATGTAGTCCTGGAGTTTGGTGAGCTCTGTTTATATTAATGTCTTTTACTTTAAACCATCTGCTGTTCCTTCTAGTGATGTAAAACTCTGGGGAGAGTCGATTGCCTCAGGATGTCTGCGTGAAAACTGGAAGTCGGAAAGACTGTGTATGCAGTCACAGTGAAAATGTACATTCTTTTCTCATTGAAAGGAGAGTAGAGGTGTTAAAAGTGGAGGGTCTTTAAAAATTTCTTCTTAGATCTACCCAGATTTGTTATTTGAACTTTCCCTTTGTGAAATTCGTAGAAAAAAACCCAGCAAGGTGGTAAACAAAATGTTGATTTAAAGTGTACATTTAAAGCAAGAAATGTGGTGAAACGGTACAAGTTAGCTAATGCAGTTAGCTAATGAGCTCAGTCAAGGTTTCGTGTTTTGAAAATACGAATATCACGAGAATGTATGTATTTATCGATTAATTAGCTTTTTTTGAGCTTTTGTATGAAGCAACTAACACAGACCTAAACACTTAGAGGACAAATGCAAAACTCGGGTTCAACGATTTATTTGATCGTTTACAGCGATCACTGTTCCGGCTTAGCGAGAATACAGTCACAGGGCAAAGACAGTGGTTAAAAAAAAAAAAGAAATAAAAAAAAAAGACAATATGATAATGGAACACTTCTCACAGAGAAGAAAACTGGGACAGGAAGAAATAAACACACAGTCTTTGTACGCATGGAAGACAGACAATTGGATGCAGGTGTGACTTCCTGAGGGCAGACAACGGGGAACAGGTGACCACGAGGGAGGCAGACTTTAGAATAAAGCAAGAAAAACAAAACACGCGCCGTTATAGTAACATTTCAAAAGCTTGGCTCAAATCCACCTGAACCTGTCCCGATCGTGCTTTGCTGTGGTGTTGGTTTTGCTTTCTGAGCCTTAGGTGGGGCTGAGCAGGTTCCAGGAACTCCGAGGCGGAGTCTGGATTGCTCCTGCTCTCACACCTGTTCCTCGTCTGCCATCATCAAGGCGACTTCTTAAAGGGGAACTCCGGGGCATTTGAAGCGCAATCCCATTGCTAGAGGTTGTCAAATACTGATAGTAGGACACAGACAGGTGCAAATCGGCGCTCCCTGTGCGGAGACTGCGCTGTTTGCGCAGCCTGTCATGCGAGGCTAATACGTGGTGGCTAAGGGGCAAGTGCTAACCCTTCCACGTAAAACAACAACTTGCGCACTGCAGAAACGTCACACCACTTTATAAACCATCCGACAATAAAGTCACAAGCCTTACCATCAAAACCATATGCATGGTTCTCACATTACTGGCATGGGGACGTTACAAAACAACTTTATAAACAGCATGTAACTCACCGGCTGGTTGTAGGCTCGCGCATGTGAAAGCCCAAAAGAGTCAATGGACGATAATACCATATACAAAACAATTATCTTCTCTAGAAAAACTGCGTTCAAGTATTTAAAACATTACAACAATACATGCCCAGTAATATTGTCTTCTGCTCTCCTTTGCTCAAAAAAGTTTGTAGCCAAGCGTGTTTTCTATGACAGGGCTACATTCTGATCTCATGAAAGCATGAGATCATGAAAGCATGTCAAACCTGTCGAGATTGAAATGATTGTAATGCATGGTAAACAAACCCCATATTACTGAAAGTTGCATAGCGCCGCTTTAACTATTGGAAAAAGGTGCTGGGAAAAGCTCTTCTTCAAAGAGATGCATTCATAAAATGTGAACGTTACTGCTGGAAATTCTTCCGTACAGTTTAGTTTTCAAAGTGTGGTGCTGGCACTTTGGCTGAAGGATCAGATCCGAGCAGATTTTCCATCATCTTAATCTGTTCACAAACAACTTTTGATAAAAACATGATTGTTCTGCCCTCTAAACTCTCTGTAAACCAAGCCACTCTTTCTCTTGATCCCCGACAACCAACTCCATATGTGTGTGTTTGTGTGTGTGTGTGTGTGTGTGTGTGTGGGAGGAGCAAGCTGTGTTCTCTGTTTATCGTTCTTGTACTTCCCGCTCCTCAGTCAGGGGGTTGCGTGGTCATAAAAGTTGAAAGGTACAGCGAAGCTCACTGGAAACAGTCTGGGTCAAACCTGATTCAACCTGGAAAACCTTGAGGATTGCTCGACAACAAAAGAGCAAAACGGCCCAAGAGTCGTCAACAACAACAACAAAATTAAAGATGATTAGATGAGCTTGACTGGCAAAGAGAAACATTAAGCACATGCAGTTGTATGTTGAGCCAAGAGAGGCCTGGTGGAGTCCATGCTCGGGGAGATGGGGAGGGGAGTCTGTGCCACACAAGTCGCCCCTGGGGCCTGAGTGGTGGTGTTAGCTTGGCAGGAGCAGAGAGGAAGTAGGGAGGGGGAGGAGTGGTGTTTGTGTGGACTGGGGCCATTGAGGGCAGCTTTTAGTGCCACGTTTGCATCACAGAACTGTAATTCCTTTCAGAGCAAAGCAGAGCTGGCACGATGGCTGCCTTTCGCTAATTTTTTTTCAATCCGATGCTGCATACAGAACTACACGGTAACAGCGGGGTGTGGTTTCTTTTCTTTTCTTTCTGTCTTTCTTTTTATTTTTTACACAACAGTCACATGTCAGCTTTTGCTCGATCTAGCACCCTTATATGCACCTGTGAATGGGAGGGATGACAGGAACAACTTTACTCCTTAAACTTTCTAATAATGTTTAACCAACGCGTACTTTTTCTCAATGCTGGCCAGTGAGAATCCGTTTTGACGCCTAAAACGTAGTACTGCCAGGCAGAGGGGTTTTGAGGAAGTCTGTTGTATTCACCCACTTTCCCACTCGTTTGCTGATTTTTGGAGGCTGCTAAACCCTTTTCTGCTCCCTCCTACCAGCATAATGTCTCGCTCTTCCCATGCCTGTACATCATCTTGCAACAATCTAGACAAAATGAGGCTGTTTTGCCGCATGCTGCCACTAATGTCCCGATGAGAGATTTCATGCTAGCAGTTGATTTTGAGCTTGAGCTCAGTAGCTAGCTTGATTGAACAAGCAATGGAGTAAACCACTAATTAACTTAAAACTACAATTTAGTCAATTCCAAACATGGATAAACAACAATTTGCATTCTGCCATAAGACATTATTTTTTTTCACCCTACTTTCCCATCCATCTCAAGTCTGACTATGAAAAGTGACTGAGGTCACAGATGTGCTCAGTAACGCCATTAACAGAGAAAAGGGACTGCGAAGGTGTGTATGTGATCTTATGTACTTTAGAAATGGATTGCTGTCAATAAACAGTCAATATTAATCTCTATTTATTTAATAAAGGTAGATATGGGGAGGAGGGGCCAAGTTGGAGTCTTCTGTTGGCAAGCAGTGTTGGGGAAATTCTGGCTTTATACCTTAAAACCTGAAAATACTGTTGAAGTATTTTATATATATATACGTTAGGTGTCTCGTGGTGTCAAATAAACATGTGTTGGTGCCCAACCTAAAGTCCAGTCAGTTTTAGGTTGAGCGCCATTTTTAAAAAAAAATGAAAGAAAGAAATAGCTGAAATGTGCTAAAACAGCTCCATTCAGCTGAGGGGGAAAAGTCCCTTTTGGTAATGGAGATGATTAAGGGTCGCCATGACTCCATGTTGCTTTGGACTGGTAAAAATACGCCTGCACCGTCTTCAAGAACTGACTGTTCGCTTTCTGGTTAGCACGTCTCACAGCATACCTCTGTCACAAAATAATCTGTCTGTGGTTTTAAAGTTTTTTTTTTTAATGTTGTAACTTATAGAAACATCTATTACAAATCAGACCTAGGTGGTCTTAAAACAGTTTATGAATGTTTGGAGAACCGTCATTTGTTTCAATTGGCCGTGATATTTGAACAGAAAAGCCATACAACCTTTGTCATTGTTATGTATAAACAGCGTTGAACAGCTCTTCACTGAACCATTTTGAGCCATTTTTATGCACAGAATCGAGACCGGCCGCATGCTGTAATATACAGAGTTAGACCGAGCGAATATAGTCACACAGAAACCACCACTATGCTTACAGGACAGCTTTCTATCTTACTGGCCTGCTGTTTGCACTCAGACTAGTTACCATGGATACCAAGGGCATCAAAATACAGGCACAATGACAAATACCAACATCTGTGTGTGTGTGTGTTACTGTTTTATAGTGCTTCTGGGGTCCAGGAACTGGGAGCCCACTATACTTCTGAGGTCCAACAGGTTTCATGGGGCCCAAATGGCGAGCCCCCCGTTTTTAAAGGTACTTTTGAGGGTCAAAACTTGTTTCTATGATCAAGGTCTGACTAAGGTTAAGGTTAGGTTTAGAGTTCAGGTTTGGATTAGGTATGTAACTGTGGTGGTTAGGGTAAGGAGCTGGAGAGTGCATTATGTCAATGATGAATCGCCACAAAGATGTAAAAACAACTTTGTGTGTGTGTGTGTGTGTGTGTGTGTGTGTGTTGGGTCAGTGAGGTTCAGTCTGGGCGGTAATGTGAGACCAAGATGAAACATTCAGCCATCAGCACATTCCTATGGGCTTCGGTTAACTTCTGCTTTAAGGACAAAAGAAAGAAAGAAAGAAAGAGAAAGAAATCTATTATCATTTTATTATCATTATAATAAGTTACATAGAGAGGGTAGAGCAAACAGATGAAAACATGTCATCCCTTCTAGATGATGCAGTTGTCTCCAGGGCTCTCATAATTAAAGGGCAATAACTCCTCCAGCGCTCAGTTAGAACTGTATGTATGGCATGAGGCTGTATGTTGTTATAGATTTTATATAATGATATGTTTTGTGCAGATTTAGCAGAGATCTGCCTTCAGGCTCGTCTGCTTCGTGGTGGTGCTTGATGGGAGGAATTTGCTTCCCACAAATATTGTCTGAATATCTGCAAACCAGACCAGGAACAGAGCCGTAGCTTCAACATGATTGTTGTGGCGTGGCCGACGGACCATTAAACTGCCATTTGTGTCCCTCTGCAGTTAGGCTTTTGTTTTTGCTCAACCCAAATGGGATGCAAAAAAAAAAAAAAAAAAGAAAGAAAAAAGTTGGCCGTCAGTTTGAGGGGACTGTTGGAAAAAAAAAAATCCTCATTCTTTCATCAAGGCCACAAATTGTAGCGAGTGTGCAGCCATATGGATTACTCTCAGAATAAAAGTAACAGTTTTGACATTTAATGCTCGACTTTATAACCATGCAAACATGCCTTCACATCAGCATCATTTTCACTTTGGTGTCAAGAACTGCAGCTTCGGAAAGTATGTGGACGAAAGTATTTTTTTGCTCGATTATTCTGGCAGGGTTCAGCGTCTCGGTGATTACAAATTTACACAGATGGGTTCTTCTCCATCCACAAAATTCAAAAATGTAACCAAAAAACTCCAATCGTAAGCAGAACTGAAACGGATAGAAGTCGGGGATGGTGCTACAGCAGGCATGGTGAGGTGATGGGTCGAGGGAGAGTCCCAGCTGCTATTCTTGCTTTCGTAAGCTCACTCCCTCGTGTCTGCTTGAAGGACTTGGTGCCTCCTTTTCTCCATTCTTTTCTCGATTTTTCTGATTCGGCCAACTTCTTTCAACATCCCACATCCTCTTCTCCGCTGCATGCAGAGGGGGAAAAAAAAAAAAAACGCAGACTCCACAGTAATTACATTGCTAAAAGTGCTCATGGGGGCTATTCTAGCTGTATCAAATTCATTACCAACCAGAGTAACAGATTGTTGAATTCCCCCTGAGCGCACGATATGTTTTCATGCACACACTGAGGCATTATCGAGACACCCTGGAAGGCAATGCTCTGATCAACTTGAACTCGAGTCTCACACTAAGAGGTCACCAAAAGGTGCTTCTTTAATGTCAGTTATAAAACATGCACTGTTGAGCTTATAATCAGAAGGAGGAGGTAGTGAACCCATTATGGCAACAGAACGATGTGTTTGGAGAAGTTCAGTGGGAAACATTTGTCTGGTCCTCTCTTCCACAACAGGCAAGCTGAAAATGGGTAGATGGAAGTAATTAAGTGTAAATTCCATGTGAAAGAATTCGGCTTTTGCTTGTCTATGAAACGTTTCGTAGCATATATCCTGTACATTTTATGCCATATGTGGAATATTATGAAAGTTTTCTTCAAAGGGGCAAGACATGCTCGCTCGACTTTGGGCTAGCATGTTAGCGAAGATGAGCCTGTGAGGAAAACCATGGGACAAAAGTAAACCATATAATTTGTGTTTCTGTGAATCTGATTAACCATACTCACCTTTTTTTTTTTTATAATTCAATTCATTTCAGTTTTGGTTATATCGTGCCAAATCACAACAACCTCCAATCCAATTCAAGCCAATTAGAATCCAATTCCTTTATTTCTTTATTACTTGTCAATTACTTTAAACATTTCCCTTCTCCGTGTGCTAATATTAAAAGGACAGTTGGCAGCTCCTGAACTTTAAGCTGCTCTCTTAAAGTTGGAAGTCAAAAAGCTAACCATTTCCCACCATGACATCAACTGACCAAGGGTGAACGTGTGCATACTTGTAGTTGTAGAGATAAATTGGTAGGTGCAGGCCAGTGGTTATCGACACTGTAGCTTGTAGAACTGTACTTTTAATTCTTCTGAGTGACGCACAGAACAGCAAAATCAATTTGGAAATAGGAAAAGCAAATGTAATGGCAGAATAATTAGAAATAGCAAAAGCAAAACTGTTCTGACATAGCAAATACAACTGAGTATGAGCAATGCAGAATTTGTAATAACGAATATGAAAACAAAGGCTACTGAAAAGGAAGGGGCCAAAGGTAAAAAAAAACAAGAGGAAAACTATTTAGATTTAGCAAAAAAACTATAATAAAATCTTTTCATGTTTATTTATTCTTTTATTAATTCACCTTTGTATTTCCTCATTTTTATTTTCTTCTTCTTTTATAGATTTTTTGCTTTTGTGGCACTCTTATCATTCCGTATATTTCCGCGGGTAGCATGAATTCATAACTAGTAAACCCTGAGAACCTTATACATAGTTGAAGCTCCAGTCAATGCTTGCGTAGGTAGATGCAGAACAACCAAAAAAAAGGTTTGCACAGATTCATATCGTCATTTTTATTTCAGTGTTGAGGAGAGATGGAAAATACTTTTCGATTTCTAAAAGTGCCAAAAATTTATGCTGTCCAACATCTCAGATCTGATGTGTATCTGTCCTGCAGGCATTTGCTATGATGCATGACTCTGAATATCCGACATTCAAGTAGTGATCAAAATGTATTCTGTTTCCTTGTGAATCGTTTATAAAGTGAACATTATATTGTACAGTGAATATTATATATATTGCGGGGACAGCTTGTCAAATAAAGGTGTAATTTGCCAGGATTAGTGCATCCTAATCAACCGGACTGTATTTGCAATGTTATTTACAGAGCCTGTGTTCTTCCTGGTATACTGATGTATAATGATGAACAGTGCATTTGTATATGCAGCATCAGGTAAATGTATGGGAAATAAGCTAAGATACAGAGGATCTTGCTAAAGCAAAAAAACAAACAAACAGGAGACTGTATGTGTGAGGAGTAAGTACAGGAAATATTGCAGTTAACCAGTGCAGTGTGAGCTCTAAAAAGCAATAAGAAAAGTCCAAGCAAAAATGACACAGAACCATTCGAGTATAAGCTTAGGAGTCAACCTTTATTGATACTGTTAAAAAAGTCATGTCAGCCAAAAATAGAAAAAAATCAGTTACGTCGTTCATATTTACTTCAGTTTATATTGGTCATGTAAAAAAAAACACTTGTTACTATAATGTATCTGTTATGAATCTGTAGCACCACTGAAGAAGTATGAGGCATTTCTTTAGTGTTGTACAGTTCAAATCAATTAGCATAATACAAAGCTGTACCTCTCCATCAAGATGTAAAAAAAAAAAAAAAAATAGGCCATTTGATTGTACAACAAATGTCACGGAAAAACGATGTAATTCCTGGAACCTGGAAACAGTTTCAAACCTTTTTAAGGCAAAAATCTGTTTAGGATGCCATGTAAAAGGTGTAAAACAGGTGGGACATAATACATAAAAGTCATGTAGAATTAATTATGTAATTACCACAAACTAAGAACCATCACCACTTTGTTACAGCTCTAAATAGTCAGAGCAGATGGGAGCAATGGAGACATTTTTGTCATTTTGAATCAGGCAGGAGTACATGGCAACAGGGACTTGATGAATATGGTACATTTAGCTAATTTGATACAAGAAATTGCTAGCGTGTTGCTGTATGGTTGTCTTGTCTGTGTTGTTTTTGTTTATGGTGATTGCAACAAAGCATGGCAAATAAATTGATGATTTCCAAATGTAGCACATTAAAGGTTCAACCACAGTGTGCTACCAAGAGATTTTTGAATGCATGTAGTTAATACAGCGGTAAAAGGACACAACTGAATGACGTACATAAAAAAAAGAGGGAGAAGAAGAAAAAGAAATTGAAGAAAATTCCAGAAGGCACTGGATATAGGAGGAATTCCAGCAGTTTCATCCTCTCTTCTACACTCTGAAGTCAAAATGTCATTGTTATTTCTTTTAGCGGCTGATGTCCACCATTGTCTTGTTAGCTTCATCACTGCTAACAAGCTCATCTTTCACTAGCTAAATCTTTATATACGCTAGCTAGGAGCTACTTATAATGTACATGACATAAAATGGATCCAATTCTAATTAGCTTTTAGCTAAATGTTTTACAGTGTAGCCGAGGTGTCAAGAAATGCTGGTATGACTTATATGACTTTTAAATGGTTAGCTGTGTTTCTAAACTCTGCACAGTGTCCGTCTTGGTGGTTGGACACCTTGTCAATATTCAGTTACTCTCCTTTATTTCTGTAGGGGAGTAAAATAAATTAAATGCTCTTTGAACTGCCCTGCAGTTGCAATGTGACCGGTGGTGGTATAACTGAAGACATAAAATATACATAATGCTACCAAAGTACAGTATCAGGATTGTGTTTTTTTGTTTTTTTTTTAAAAAAAGAAAAATTACAAAGTGAGGAGAGACCTGAACCTGATTTCTGGATGCTCGATTTTATGAGTTTAAACTTCCAGATGTGGAAAAAAAAACAAAACAAAACAAACAAACACGTACTTAACTTGCCAAATAGTCTATGTGCACTGATACAAATAAAAAAAAAACTTAAAGCAAGAGACATCAAACAAACAAAATAAAAATCCATATTGTTGTTATCTAAATTCATCTAGGTGAATTTCAAAATCCAAAGCCTCAAAGACATCAATCAATGTAGCGCTTAAAACAAATCTCAAACATACACTGTAAAAACATATCCTCCATGTAAATTCCGTCCTCTAAACCATATCACAAATCAACGATCATTTGGAATTTGTTGGTTTAGCATGCTGTTGGATATATGTGTGTATATATCAATATATATAACACAAAATGGTGAATTTGTTTTAAGAAAATCAATATTTTTCCAATAAATCTGATCTGTCTTACCTGACAGTTGACACCAATTAGAATTGCTTTGAAATCCAGATCCAAAACCTATAATTCACCAAACAGCATCAGAGAAATAAACCAATCGATTTTGCTTTAATTTGTTTTCAGACTTTCATGCCCGACCTACTCTTCACCTTAATTCTCAATAAAAATGGCCGAACTCAGTAGTTGAAAAAGACAACAAAGGAATTTCTTCCAATGCTAAATTCTTCTCTGGACTTTCTGTTCCTACATGCTTTGCTGTCAAGCATCAATCCTCCCTGATTTCAGAAATGCAGACGCTGAGTGAAACATCTCCCTTAATCGCGCCACTCTGTCTGTATGACACACAATGTCATATCAAATTGTCGGTCATTTTATTTTTTACACATATATATATTTTTTTTTTCTCACCAATAACCAGTAGAAAATTTTAGTGCCTGATCTTTTGGTGGTCACTCTAAACACTGGCACTACATATTAACAAAAAGCCCAAAGGTCCATAAAATTTCATACGAACACATTTAAAAATGGTCTTTTTCTACAATTTTCATGCAAGCTGGCTGCACATTGTGACTTAACTAAAATTATGAGCCTCCAGTTTTTTCTTGAGACTCTATCCCGTAATAGAAAAGGAACGCAGTGGGACTGAGGTTCGAAAATACTTTTGATCTTTGGCTTAATGGCAGGAGCATCTTTGGCAGCAAGGACCACATTCTTCAAACTTAAAGAACTGGTCAAGAGGGCGGTAATATCAATGTGATATCAAAGCAGGTGCTTGGTGTGGTGCATAGGGGGTGGAGGTTTGCGTGACTCAGGGTAGAAGGCTGGGTGGAGGGCGCGATGGCGGTGGACAAGGAAGCCCCGGGGGTGTGCGGGATGGTGGTGGTCCTGGCGGCATTTGGCCTGAAGGAGGTGATCTGGCAGGTGGGCTGGTGGAGGTGGGGGATGAGGGGATGCTGCGCGCGACCGGTTGGTAGTCTGGAGAGGGTGGCGGAGGCGTGTGGATCGGAGTGCGAGGTGGAACTTTGGCTGCTGCCGCCTCATCTTTTACTCTTGTGAAGTTGATGCATCGACCCTGCAAAGAAAGAAATATGTACGATTAAAGACGGATCAAGTGCTTCCGGAAGGATTCAAACACCGCCACTTCCTGCTCGACAGTCCGTGTTAATCGCAAAGTGTGCAGCCACAAAAAATGTTCTGTAGGTGCTGCGTGTGAGAATGCAACTGTCCCGGAGATAGCCGAGCCAACAACTTAGTAATAACTCCAGGAAAAAACGGAGAGATTACATATGTAACTACAGCAGGTTATCCTCTGGAGTGAGTGCATGCACCAGTAGGAGTTGATGCTTCATACTCTCTTCTATTGACCTCTGTTCTTACTTTCCATTGACTCAGATATGAGTATTGCAGATATGCCGTAATACAGCTATGTGGTATTGATATCGACACAAAAACAGACTTGTGTGCTCTACCCAGGCCCCACTCCAGAGTATTCATTGTCTACGGTGGAGAGTCTCCCTCTCAGAAACGGACGCAGGAACAATAACTATTCACCGGTGGCCTCAACGAATGTCTTAAATTCTAGTGTAGAGATGGAGAACCGTTCCTCTCGAAGATTTTGTGTTTGTCAGTTTTGATGATGGTGATGGGCAGCGCCATCAACCAAGCATTCCAAATTCTTCAAGAGCTGTTCAGTTGGGTTGACATCTGATGACTGTGAAGATCATAGCAGATGATTTACATTCTTTTTACACCCAAGAAACCGCTCGATGAACCTTGCTCTTGCTCCGGTATGGTACAGTCACCACCCTTTGAATGTTTGTGTGTATGTGTGTGCGTAGTTGTGTGTAGCCAGCTGGTGTTACGGATTACATGTAAATCCTTGCTTTTACGCCCACACTCCAAATGATCCCAGATAGGCCAATGTTCTGTACCAAGAACAACTCGCTTACCAAAGTACTCCTGCTTCTGAGGCCATATGGTGAAAAAAGAAGGGGCTGGTGTTTGACTGTGTGTGTGAGCAACTCATAAAATATTAAACTAACCACAAACTACTGTAAGTTCACAGAGGTTGCTGCTGCCATAGAAACTCTCCACTTGCATGTAGCTGGTGGCAGAGGTGAAGAGAAGTAATGTTAATCCACTAATAAGCACTGTGTGATTTGAACCACAGGATCATGGGTTTACATAATGGAAAATGGGGGAAGAGGTATTTCAGTCAGTTATAAAGCCGGGTGGACCAAAGACTTTGGATTTGGATTTTGATAATATTATATATATATAATATTACTCCTATAGTACAGCATTGATGCAGATAAAGCACTGCAGATGTCCTCGATAGTGAGTAAATAGAATATCAAAGATAGAAATCCTATCTCCTCCTGTCATTTACACAGCCTCCTCTCTAAAAGCAGCACACTGGATGATGGAGGAGCTTCCATTGAAAAAAAAAAAAAAAGAGGTATATATCTAAAAATGACCAAATACAGACTGAGCAATGTCACATGCTGGGCACATTTGGCAGGGAATCGATTTAAAAACACAAAAATAACCGAAAACAGAAGAATCTGGCTGCAACCACCAGTTTCTGGTCTCTCGCCACTTAACTAGTCTGGCATTCTGTCAAAAAACTGTTCACGAAGAGGTTTATTTTTTTCTTTTTGAATATCTGTGTTGAAACAATGTTGCAGTTGATAAAAAAAAAAGAAGAATATTCTAAGTAAAGGCCTCGGTATGCTACTCCGTAGCTATCGGCCAATTCGAATCCGTGGTCACGCAGAGGCTATTAATCCCATTTCTGGGGCTGAGGTTGCCGAGGTGGTCAAAAAACTCCTCGGTGGCAAGGCCCCGGGGGTGGATGAGGTCCGTCCTGAGTTCCTCAAGGCTCTGGATGTTGTGGGGCTGTCTTGGTTGACACGCCTCTGCAGCATCGCGTGGACATCGGGAGCAGTGCCTCTGGACTGGCAGATCGGGGTGGTGGTCCCCCTCTTTAAAAAAGGGGACCGGAGGGTGTGTTCCAACTATAGGGGGATCACACTCCTCAGCCTCCCTGGTAAGGTCTTTTCGGGGGGTACTAGAGAGGAGGATCCGCCGGATAGTCGAATCTCAGATTCAGGAGGTGCAGTGTGGTTTTCGTCCTGGCCGTGGAACAGTGGACCAGCTCTATACCCTCCGCAGGATCTTGGAGGGAGCATGGGAGTTCGCCCAACCGGTCTACATGTGTTTTGTGGACTTGAAGAAGGCGTTCGACCGTGTCCCTCGGGGACTCTTGTGGGGGGTGCTCAGGGAGTATGGAGTGCCGGACTCCTTGATATGGGCTGTTCGGTCTCTGTATGACCGATGTCAGAGTTTGGTCCGCATTGCCGGCAGTAAGTCGGACATGTTTCCTGTGAGGGTTGGACTCCGTCAGGGCTGCCCTTTGTCACCAATTCTGTTCATAATTTTTATGGACAGAATTTCTAGACGCAGCCAGGGCGTTGAGGGGGTCCGGTTTGGCGACCTCAGAATCGGGTTTCTGCTTTTTGCGGACGATGTGGTTCTGTTGGCGTCCTCAGGCCGTGACCTTCAGCTCTCACTGGAGCGGTTCGCAGCCGAGTGTGAAGCGGCTGGGATGACCATCAGCACCTCCAAATCTGAGACCATGGTCTTCGGCCGGAAAAGGGTGGAATGCTCTCTCCGGGTCGGGAATGAGATCCTTCCCCAAGTGGAGGAGTTCAAGTATCTCGGGGTCTTGTTCACGAGTGAGGGACGAATGGAACAGGAGATTGACAGATGGATCGGTGCGGCGTCTGCAGTGATGCGGGCTCTGCACCGGCCCGTCGTGGTGAAGAAGGAGCTGAGCCAGAAGGCGAAGCTCTCGATTAACCGGTCAATCTATGTTCCTACCCTCACCTGTGGTCACGAGCTGTGGGTAGTGACCGAAAGAACGAGATCGCGAATACAAGCGGCCGAAATGAGTTTCCTCCGCAGGGTGTCTGGGCTCTCCCTTAGAGATAGGGTGAGAAGCTCGGTCATCTGGGAGGGGCTCGGAGTAGAACCGCTGCTCCTCCGCATCGAGAGGAGTCAGATGAGGTGGCTCGGGCATCTGGTTAGGATGCCTCCCTGGTGAGGTGTTCCGGGCCGTCCCACTGGGAGGAGGCCCCGGGGAAGACCCAGGACACGTTGGAGAGACTATGTTTCTCAGCTGGCCTGGGAACGCCTCGGGGTCCCCCCAGAAGAGCTGGAGGAAGTGGCCGGGGACAGGGACGTCATCATTTACAGGAAATACCCACCTTTGAGTGTAAGCTTCCCTCTGTGCTTAATTTCATACTGTTGATGACCTTTTCCACAGATGGAAAGTGACCAAAGCATTTGGTATCAACAGTATGTGTTGTGGGATTTCATATCAAAGTTGTTCGGTTTGGACAAAGGAACTGGAATAAGAGCTGTTATTCCACTTCGTTAGCAGAAACGTCTCCATTGTCTCAAAGCAGAAAATACTGCCTATGCTTTTGCGATTCTGAAACTTACTTTTAGATGCTTTTCAAAGACTTTAAGCTATGTACGTTTTTTTTTTTTCGTCCCGGCTTTTCTTCTTACACATTGTCCTGAGTTAGCTGCAGTTTGAACTTCTTAACATTTTCCTGAATTAAAGAAAACCGCACTTGCTTGTTCTTTCTCGCTGACCTCCTCCACTGTCTGCAGGCTTACCAAGGTCGTAAAATTGTCTAGGTCTGGGCAAAACGTGTCTGTGTGTGTGAGTGCGTGTGAGTGCGTGTGAGTGTGTGAGACACATGGCTGGTCGGCTGGTGGAGACAGGCTTGGCAGTCGTCTGCCATAGGTATTACCTCATGTCCTTTAGCCAGCTAACTGCCTCCCTGGGGAAGCTCGTGTTTATGTGAATGAGAAGGTCTCAGGCACCAGCTCTGTTTCATACTGTATACTCTTACGTCAGCATCATGGATGTGGTTAAGTGACACTCAGCCTTATAATGGCACACTACTCCCTCAAATCTAAATACCATGATCTCAACTCTAGTAAAGCCTAATATGACATATAAAAGGACTTACCTGTTTTTATCATGGTGTGAGTCGGCACCGGCTAAAAACAAATGTGGTTTGCTGATTTGAAACAGATTTAATATTCGAAGGTCATCATCTGTTTTTTTTAAATACCTTTGTAGCAGGGGGTAAAATGCTCATTTATTAGCATGAAATAGCTGGAAGTAGCTTGATGATAGATGCACTCTCCCTGTGCACTAACTGAGGCTGAATGGCAGCCTGGCAGCCAGGTCTTTTATCAAGTGTTACATTCAGCTGTTCCCGCGGCAATGTGCCTATCTTTTTAGTCTTAACATCTGCAACGAGGTGTCTCACCCGCTTCCCCTCTTTCCTCTTTGAAATAGAACACTGCACCACCGGGAGACGAGCCAGCCTGTTGGACTGTAAGATCTTTCTGCAGCTTTCTTCAAACCGCAAACGACTTAAAGGGGAGACGTCATTTAAGAGGAAAGAGGGACAGGAAAATAAGCATTGCAGAGCTTATGCATGAAGCCATGGCTACAAGCTTTTCTGGGTAGCAGAAATCAAGTGAAAATAGTTTTTTCTTTCTTTTTTTTGCGGGGGGGGTGATCTTACCACCAGTTTGCCCAGGTAAAGATGGAATTGTAAGCTCACGGAGACTTCTTTTTCTCTTTTTTTTGTCTCAGGGAAAGCCGAGCGATCATCTGTCTCTGTGCCCGAATGTTTTGCCAAGAAAACAAAAAAAACAAAAAAACTAACCAAAAAAAGCCAACAAAAACTCTAAAACGTGGAATTTCTGTTATAAAAAAGATCATCGGAAAGTTTCTGTTAATGTGGCAGGACTTTAACTGGTGCTCGGGATGGGGCCCGATCGGTGGGACAGTGGGAGAAAGAAACAGAGAAAAAGGGGTGGAAACAGCTGCAAATGAAAGAAAACCGAGGAGATCAGCTGGAGGGAAAGCAGAAAAGAGTGACCAGGAGAAAGCAAAGAACAATGGATGAACACAAAAAGATGTTAAGATTACTGCAGTTTGAGGGCCGATGTCCAGAGGCAGCTGTTGATGTGCAACCAAAATCATTTTTCCATACATATTTTCAAACGTTCAGCATAGACTTTGCTCTTTAAGCCCGTTGCAAATACTAAGCGTACAGCTTTTTTTTTTTTTTTTCCCCCTGCTGCGCTTTTTGTGCTAATATGCCGCAGCAACACTACCTTACGCATAATGCTGCTAGCATAAACAAAGCTTGGAGTATACACTCTTCATTTATCACGTACCACTGAATTAAAAACAGCCCATTATGATTAGTGGAGCTGGAAATTATTAGGAACACGTTTAATCACTAAAACCCAACTTTGCTGGATGTGTCTGAAGACTTTATAAGATCCCCGGAGAGCTTTCTGGCCCGAGTGTATGCCCATTTTATCTCCACATTCAGCCCCAACTATTATCTGGTGCTTTTTGATTAAGGTTCTGGGTATTAAAACTGAACCATGTGGTTCACGTGTTAAGACCAGAGTGGAGAAATAAAACAAACAAAAAAAAAAGGATGTGAGCTGGGGTTCTGCTTTTAATCTGGTTTATGGCATCTAATATGAAGCAGGTGTGAGACCAAGATGGGCTCCACACCGTGGAATAGGCCAGCTGAGGTGTGAGCCAGCTCAGGAACACCAAGAGTGAATGAGACGGACTGACAGATGGAGGAAGGGGGGGCACGGTGAGTCCTCGGTATGGATGAGTGAAGCAGTCCGAAAGCACCAGGGGACATTTAAAACTGGCATTTTGGAACCTAATGTTGGTGTTTCTCACCCTCGAGTGGATAATTGCACAACTTAGGAAGTTACATGTATCAAGACACATTTTGTCAAATGTGCTGTAGGAAAATGACCGTTTGCTAACCTTAGCTTAGCAGCTGGTGCTGGGAAGCTTTGGATTCCCCCACAGTGAAGTTTTATACTGTACAAAGGGCTGTCGTAGAGTGAAAAGCTTGGAGGGTGATGTCTTTTGTCTCCTTATAAAACTAGAGGTGTAAAGAATGGACCTTTATCTTCTCTAAAGTCAGCTGCAAACTTACTAATCCATGTCTGGTGACTCATACTATTGTATCCACGGCAGCACAGAACTAGTGTTCCCTCCGAGGCCGATGAGCATCTTCTATCAGGGCTAACTAGCTACACAACACAGTACTAATAAAGTGTTTCCGCCCAAACTGTCTCGACAACAAATCAAAAAAAAAAAAAAACGAACAATCAATTTAGGTGTCAACATGGGAATCTCTCATTTTTAAGATCAAGACAATCACACCAAAGGGTTATCTTATGATAAAATGTTCTCATGTGTTCTGATCTTGAGAAAACAAGATGAAATAACTTGTGCTCTTGAGCTACATTATCTTTAGACAACAGATTGATTAACTTGTGACTTCGAAATAATGGAATCAAAATAAGCACTTTCAGGCAAGTCCATTCATGGCTTCTGTAGAAACTGATGTGTTAAATAGTGTTTTTATGTGGCAAGAAGGTACAGCTGGGACCAGAGGTTGACATTTGAGTCGTATTGTTTTTGTTTTTCCGACTCATATCTCTCTCTTTCTTCAACCAACTCAAAAAATTGTGAAGGACAGCTGTGACTAAAGCGGTCATTCACTTACCTCAAAGACATAGATGGAACAGTGAAGTGAGGAGGAGAAAATGAAAGCGATACGATAGAGGGAGGTCGAGGAGGAAAGGTAAAGATATGATTACTGGTGGCGGAACAGAACTTAGCTGATCAAGAGAGATCAAAGAGTCTCACGGCGAAGAAACGGTAACTAATGGGGATGAACCTTATTCATAAAGTCAGATATGAGGTTTATTATTGTTATTATTATTCCTTATATACTGTAGCTGAGTGTCACCACCTATATAAAACACTGTTGGAGGCATGCAGCTGAAATGATTTGATGCCGAGAAACTTACATGGTCACCAGGCTGGGGCCTCATCAGAGAGACCTGATCGTACCCGCGGCGAAACAGAGCCCAGATAGCATCCAGTTTACCCTGAAAGGGACAGAGAGGAAGGGAGAGGTTCAACGTCTGGACACATCTGGACACCGAACTTAGATAAAACACGAGAGTCTGCAGGTTTGAATCCCAAACAAACGCAACAACAGCTGACCCTACTGATTACTGCTTCTATCTATGGCAGAAGCTCTACAATCCCCGATTAGCCTTAAAAAGGCAATTGTTGGTCAGTTCGCCACTAATTTATGACACGATCTCAACAATCTCAAATTACAACCGAGCAGCAGGCACACACACATAACACTGCATAGATGTAATGGTGTATCGTGGATAAATACAGCAATAGGGGTTTCATATTCAAATCTGATGTATATATAAAAGAAAAGGTGCATCAGAAGATCTTAAGGTGTAAAACTACAGCCCGACATCTACTTTCACTAGTGATGCTCAGTATTTACAGTATTCGCCCCACAGTCGGTGTGTGTTTGGCAGTGTAAAATGACCCTGTGAATCACTGCAGTGTACCTTTGAGGAAGTTGCGTTGAAAATACGATCTTGAAAGTTTCAATGTACAGTACCAGTGAGTGCAGATACAATACTGCTCCTGTATGAGAGGCCAGCGAAGAGCTGAGCTGTAGAATGTGATGGCAGCACAAACTGTGCGGCGGCCACTTACTGAAGCCTCACTGTCTGCAGTTTAAGTTTAAATGGCTTTGGTTGTGGTGCTTATGCAACTAATTATACATAAACATGGCCTGAGCAGGCTTTATTCCTCTCCGCTGTCTTGTGAAAAGTTACTCCATCTGCGGTGCTTTTCATGTTTTAACTTCAGCTCAAGGCTTTCAGGCCTCTCTGTGGGTTGGGAGGCTTTGCTACACTTGCTTATTTAAGGACCGACGGGCAAGAACTAAAAAACGCAGAGTGGTCAAACTGTAAACAAAGCAGATTCTTTCGTTTCTAAAACAATATTTCATGTCATGGTGGCAAATATGCATTCCTAAACTAAACGCTAACATTTGAAGCTGCTATTGAGAATAACAGAGGCTTTTAAGGGGTTCAGTGCTCCTTTGTCTGCTGATTCTGTGTGAAACTGCGGCCGTGTTTACCCGGATGGGCGTGTACCACTTATGGCTTTGCGGGGGCTTCTTGTTGTGAGGTTTCTTGGGTTTGGGCTCGTAGGGTTCGTACTCCTGCTCCGGCATTTTCACCACGGCATTCTTTGGCTTCTCCAGCTTGGCCCCCTCCTCAGTCGAGCCCTTCCCTCCCCAGCGTACCTGCAGACAGCAGACGGTGCCGAAACGTACGGCAACATAGGGGCAGTGAATGAAATTCGTAGATTCAATTGTGGTTCTTTGTCAGCATTTCGGTGGATCATCTTTTCACCTCCATCCTCTTGATTCCTCCGATTCCTCTTCCTCCATAATATGAGGCATCCACAGTTGGCCACTTCTTCTTGGGCAGGCCATCGTCATCATCGGACTCCTGAGAGACACATAGTAAAATCAGTTGAAGGTACTGCATTTTTATAGGTATTACCTTAATTGTGTTTATTTGTGTATGCGCGTGTTTTAACTCACAGGCTCAGGAGGAGGTGGGGGAGGTGGCTCCTTGATCACCTATGGACAAACAGGAGACAGGAAATCAACCTTCCTTGCTTATTGCATCAGCAAAGACAGATGAATGAGTTTTTTTTTTTTTTTTTCATTTTTGCAGCGATACGCATGTTGGTTTGTATCGGCTTTTTTGTCATTGTACCTTCTCTTTTTTTTCATTTACTTTTGGTTTTCTTTACCATTTTTCTCTTCTGAATGGGATAAAACATTCTTATTGCAATGAGCTGTAAGGTGTTTTTTTTTTTCTCTATATATTATAGAATGGGCGGTATCACTTTTTTCAAATTTGTCCGACTTAAATCAGAAATGTATGATCCGTACACCCGCCCAGCCAGTGTTGTTCAACTCCGGCCCCTCGGGGACCACCTGCCCTGTTTGTTTTAGATGTTTCCCTGCTCCAAGACATCTGATTCAAATGAAATGGCTCTACTTAAATTCTTGTTCTTAACTGCAAAAGCCTGTTAATGACCCATTCATTTGAGCCAGGTTTTCTGAGTCAGGGAACACATCTAAAAACTTGCAGGGCAGCGGCCCCCAGGGACCAAAGTTGAGGCACACGGCACCAGTCTACTTCAGCCAGCTCTCTGTGTTGGGGCTTCACATATGGACGTCTACATATTGTAGTGTTTTTTGGCCACTTGGGAGCAGTATCAGAAAGATGTGAGCTGTGAGCTGCTCTTGGTTTTGTTGGTGCAGTTGTTGGTCCTTTAGCTTTGCCCTGCTGTTGTCTCCTCGGCCTATACGCTGTTAGACTTTTTGGAGGACTGCACATCTGCCTTGAAAACATACCCGCCATTTTTTCCCTCCTGTCCACCGATGGACAAAGCCTCTCTTCACTGTAATTGGGATTTAGGTGCTTTCATTTTAAATCTTCAAATCCTAGATTTCCCCTGCGACCCTGAATTGGATTAAGCGGGTATAGAAAATGGATGGATGGATGGTAGGAAATTTCAGATTTTAGTTGGAGTTACTTACCACAGTGCAACAAAGAGGCCAGAACCACCACATGAACAGAAGAGCCAGCAGGAGGATCAACACCAGCAGGGTGATCAGGAGTATGGTGCCATCAAACTGGTCAGGAGACAGACACAATAGTTCTTCATTAGTACTGAACCAGGAAGGGCTGACTACTCATTGGATATTTACTAGAAACATTTGCAGCAGCATGAGATGAAGCTCAGTCATTGTACCAACAGAACTGGTGGTGACATTAAAAACCTGTGCAGCACATTCGCCATTGTTGTGGTATGACAGATTAGAGAGAAAAGAGATAAGGCCTGCCCTGATCTGGTTTTAGTTTGTCACTGTAGCATTCGTGTTTTTGTCCCAGTGACAGTGGCTGATATACATTGTGTGATCCCTGAATATGTCCCTCTGTTAACACTGCTCTCTTTAAAGGAGACAGGCCTCCATGAGTCAAACATGGTTCCCATTACAGACCACAGATGAGGATCACTTGCGGTTAGACTTTCCTCTATCTATCTTGGGGTAAAGATGAAGGGGATTTATCTGAACTCGGCAGTGGGGCCCACTGCAGAGAGCTTGTCACGGGAGCCAAATGAGTGCTTTTCAGATCTCTTTCTATTAATACGTTGTGATTGCTTTTAAGAAGAACCTCATGAGGTGACAGTTAGAGATTTTGATGCGGTAATTGTCTGGCAATCGCTACTGAAAGTTTCAATGGTGGCAGTTGGCAGACTTGTCCTGTCTTCTGAAGCATGGTGGGACTTCACCCTACTATATATGGTTATGCTTAGTGGTAAAAAGCAGTTAATTGCGATGGTATGTCTGACTGAGGTCTATATATCATGAACCACAACACAGCAGTTTGAATTCACAGTATCTTCATGACTAGGACGTCACATGGCCTAAAGGAGAACAGCTTCAAAGAGAATATTTCTTCTCGGTTGAATGGGGCTCTGCTGTGGCTTCACTCCATGTGCTCCATCTTCTATTTTGTTAAATTACTCTAGAATATGCTGAATTGCAATTTTTTTTTCTCATAATGAGGCTCTACCCTTCTTCCATACATGCACACCCATGGCCGTAGCGACATTAGAGGACAGCGAGGTCTGGACCTCCCTAATTTCATCCGAGTTTTTTAGTTTTTTTAGTTTTTTTTGGACCACCAAAAATGCCCAACTGAATCAAACATAAAAAACCTCGAAACCTCTGTGAAACGTGCTTTGCAGATTGTGGTTAACATCCATGGGCTTTGTTTTCGTTTTTTGCCTGTGTGAGTGAAAAAGACTGTACGAGTGGAGTGGTGCGACTCGTGGAAGAGAACGCAATTCAGCAGACATCGCAAGTGATTAAGCCTGCGCAGCGCAGCACTTGGGCGCAACAAAGCCAACAGTTTTAAAACAGTAGCCTATGCATAATGAGTTATGAGTAGGCTATGATGTCTTCTTTGACAACTTTGTGAAGCAATTTGATAAGTTACTGTTTTTAAGAAGCCGTCATTTGGTTAGTGGAGAAAAAAAAAGACCGACTGGCACCATCAGCTGCATTGGTCATAGGAGGATTCAGCTTGCATTTGATGAAAAAGTTGATTGTTGAGATTTTAGGTGATGCCATTTGTACTTTTAGGGGCTGTAATTTGCAATGATTTATTTCTACTTGAATATTATTTTTATTTTGGAATATCACTACCATTCATCATTCAGTTCAACAAGTTCAAAGTTACCCCCTATATTCTTTAAAAACATGGTGGTGTACTATTAAAAAAATGTAAATTTAGTACAGTACATTTAAAAAAATAAATGCTGGTTTATACAATTAAAAGACATTTAAACAATACAACTCTTGTGTGACCTGTAATTTAATAAATACATTAAAAAATATAAATATATATTGTACATATACATAAATGTAGGCTATATATTAAAAACTATATAATTTAAAATATATATATTGTAAAAATTTCGGCGCTCGCCTATTCCAAAATCCTGGCTACGGCCCTGTGCACACCCTAACAAAAGCTAGACTTTCTGGTCAGCGCCATTAGCAGCTACAACTCAGGGATAAACTCTGTTACGGTACTGGATGTTTCCTTTTCCCTTTCACGTGAGATTAAACCCTTCTGTCTTGCCTCCGAAAAAAAAACTATGGGGGATTCAAGGGGAGAAGGATTTAGATTAGATAGATTAGATAAAGGCGTCACTGCATGGAACAAAACAACGGACTTTTAGGAAAAGAGGAGAGGATGGAGAGGGCAGAAGAAGACTTGGAAACTACATATAATGGTGGAAGAAAATACATCATAAATCACACTTTATCTGAAAAAAAAAAACACTTCAAGATAAGAAACGCCAACTTACACACTCTGTGGTGGTGATGTGGACATTGCTGCTGATGAATGAAAGACCATCATTCATGCTCACTTGGAGATAAATCACCCTGAAACACAACATGCAGGACAAGAGAATCTATCAGTGTTTAGGTGTAACATCACAGTCCACAGTCGTTTGTTTGATAAGAACGTCATTTGAACCCGAGTTCACACTGAATAACGTCACCAAACTGACTGCAGACTGTGAGGCATTGCTTTTCGAAGTGAGACTGTGATTTAAACGAACAGGAAACAACCACAAAACACAAGGGATTATGATCTGAAGGAGACAGATTTTCAAGCTCAGAGCTCAGCCAACAGGACTGACGTTCACACTGTTTCTTCTTAGGCTGGAGAATCTGGGTTACTGTCGACCCTTTGCAGCTGTGTGAGGACAGGCTTTCAAAAATCTCTCACTAAATAAGCCACTCGGTGAGTCACGTGACTCGTATTTACGAGTGCCGTTTCACTTGTGATTGAGCAACCCGAACCAAAATGAGCCAAAGTTTTCCACAGTGATTTAATAAAAACAGAGAAAAAAAACAACCAGTAGTTGTGACTGAGCGACTTTAAGGTTCTTTTTTTAATTGTTTTTATTGATCTATTTTTTCCATTTACGTTTTTTATGCCGGTAATCTCATTGAGGCAGAGCCTCATTCTCAAGAGAGACCAGTTTTCAAACACACAATTGAACAAATCATCCAGATGAGACCAGAGTGTGTATTTCTCTCATCTCTCTCTTCTCCCTATTTCAATGCATTCTATCATTTCTGCTGAGTTCTGCAAAGTTTATCTTTGATGGACTGAAATTTCCGGCAAATGTATTTTCTCCCTTTTAAGAACAAAAACAAAACACACGAATACAAGTTTCTCCCTGCGCTCTCTCCACCTCAAACACCATCTGCGTCTAAGGTCTCCTCTCTATCTGCCTGCACCCCCGCCTCCTTTCCATCAGTGAAAAACAATTCTGAGAATTTTCATGTGATCCCCAGTGACCTTTTTGTTGGGGGGGGGGGGCTGGTGTGGTTGTGTTTCTAATAAATGAGGATGAAAGGCAGGCTTGGATGTGAAGGGGTCCGGCAAATGGGAAGCAGGCCATTTGACCGCTAAACCTGTCTTTAATCTGATGCACAGACCTGTCTGAGCTCAGAGAAGGAGGGCAGGCAGAGGGGAGAGCTGGGTTAGTGGATGGTCATGATCACTCCTGTGATGTCAACAGGCACAGATGGACGAAAACATGCTGATTCTTCTATTAAGCACCCGCTAAGTTAAACTGAGCAAGGTTTACAGATCCAGTTAGGTCGCTCTGTGGAGCACTCAACCTGATTCTTGTTTGTTTTTCCCTTCCACTCCTCTCTGCTGCTTGCTCTCAGTCATTCAAAGGAGCGCTTCTCAAACCTCTCATCTTGAGGATTCAGAGAGCCCCGTGTCTCTCTTTTCTACCGGCTCCTGTGGGTTGGCTCCCCAAAAAAAGGAGGGGATCATAACAGAACTGAAAGGTGGGGAGATGAATGAGATCAATGAAAGAGAGAAAGCTGGAGAGAGCACAGGAAGAGGGAAGACGAGTGGAAACAAAATATGCTAAAGATGGAGAAAAAAAAAGAAGTTAAAAACAGGACTATCAAAAGACAAGAATCTTTTCATAGCAATTAATCGCTTTTCAAAGATTTTTCAAATGCACATATGCTCCATACAAAAAGGCTGTTACTAGTAAAGACTGCACAACGACTCCATGCTGGCAAAGGCTATTTGATTAGTTCATCATCAGTGTGCAGATGGTTCTTTTGTTCCCGAGTCCCTGTTATCTGAATGTTGTTCACTGTGTTCAGTGTCTCGGAAACAGAAATAAGGACCCGGTGGATGCAGAGCCGTTTCAGAGTCACTCTACACATCTCTGCTGTTGGCCCAAACAGTACGAGCACGTTAGCAGCCGGGCTACACGTCGGGCTTTCACTGCAGACACACCATCGCAGTTGGGAGCAGCAGTTTCTACAGAGATTACACTACTTTTGTCAAGATTTTGTGTCACGTGTTAGTTTCCTTTTTTTTGTCAACACTTGCAACACTTTGGTCACCTTGCTTCCCAGAGCTTGCCTCCATGAGGATTCTGCTACTTTTTACTTCCCGTACTTGTCGGTCATTTGGTCTTAATTTACCTGCTGCCTTTCATTTGTCATTGGTTTTCCCTCAAAATATAGTCTGCCTGCATTCCTGTGTTCGCTGCCAGATCCTTGCCATCGTTTGCGGTTGCTTCCCATTTGTCAGTCCGCCTTCTGTGATTTGTTAAATTTTAAATTTGATGTTCAGCCTCTGGGTTCCGTGCTTTGGCAGTGCTTTTTTTCTTTCCTGAGTTTCAATAAAGCCTGCTTGGCTCTTGCCTGCTTGGCTTCTGTATTTGGGTCCTTAACCACCACTCAACGTGCCCCGTGACACTTGACACTATGGAATGGCACCGATTGGAGCAGATCACAGTCCGCCCTGTCATCAGGAATAACGCTGTTGGTGCTGTGTTCTGCGGCTGCGCTGTCATAATCATCTCGAGTGCCTCCAATATCCAAATTCACTGGAAAAAATGCCCCTCCAAAAATAAGTAAAAAAAACAACAAATACAAGATGTTTTTGCTTGAAATAAACAAAAAAATCTGCCAATGGAACTAGTGAAAATCGGCTTGTCAAGATTTCTTGAAATAAAATGTGATATTTAGGACTTTTGAGTTAAAAGTGATCTTGAAATTAGCTTAAAAACCTCTTCAAATGAAAAAAAAAGCTTGTTTCATGTGAAAAAAACAAGATGTTTTCAAGACTTTTTCACTTAACAAGATATTCAAGATGTATTGTATTAAAACAAGTCCCTATATCTTGCTGAAATGGTACTTGTTAGGCAATTGTGTCTTATATCAAGTGTAATGAAATACTCAATGAGACAAATATAAGATTTAGATTTTTTCCAGTGCAAGAAACAGTAACAGAGGTTAAGAGGCAACTACAGACATGAAAAATTCCCAAGAAGGGAGTCAGACGCCAGAGAAAACTAACCAGTGTGAATATGAGGATGTGGAGGAAAATCAAGGTGGTAGGGGTGAAATGTTGAGCATGGTCACAGACAGCTGTTGGAGGAGGAAATGAGGCAGACTGGGCAGTCAGTCCCAGCATGTACACACACATGTGCACGCACACACACAAGTTCCCACATCTATCCTTAGAAGCTGAAACAACTAAACGATTGCATTAACTTCTAAACCTTGACCTCAACTCACACTTTACCCCATCCCCTAACCAGGACTTCAGAAAAACCCTTTTGTCTCATTAAGACTGGACTTTGGGGGCGGTCGGTGGTGTAGTGGGTACAACAGGCACCCCATGTACAGAGGCTACAGTCCTCGCTGCAGCTGGCCCTGGTTCGAGTCCCGCACCGGACGGCCCTTTGCTGCATGTCTTCCCCCTCTCTCTGCCCCCTGCTTCCTGCCTCTCTCCAACTGTCCTCTCCATTAAAGGCATAAAAAAGCCAAAAAAAATAAATAAAAAAGACTGGACTTTGGTTCCGATCAGTTTGGTGTTTATGATGAAAAAGAACCCAATCAGGATATAAAAATAATTCCCTGTAATTTCTTAGCAGATGACTGCCCAACCAATAAAAGAAAGGAAAATTCAGCGTGGCAACAATAGCGGCTTGATTTTAACAAGGTAATTACAAAAATGACTAAAGCGTCAAATCTGCCACCAAAACTTAAGCAGTTTCATTCCTCTAATGAGTGAAAAACCTTCTTCATCAGTTTGGCTTTTAGAATACCAGGACCGGAGGTTTTTCCACCCTGCCGAGAGGCAGGCGGAGTGCAAATCACACGTGGCCACACACATGAAAAGACCAGGCTAGCTGCTGCATTGCTTTGATCAGGCAAAACCCGACAGGGAGACAGCTGGAAGAGAATGGAAGACTTATAGCGGATAAAGCAAGGAGCTCATGTGCAAAAGAGACAAATAAAAGTCAGGTACTGAAAGAAAGATGAAAAGTGAGGCAGGCAGAAGAGAGGCTGGGGCCGGAAAACAACTGACAAGATGGTAAAAAGGAGCCAACGTGGCACCGAAAGTGAGAACGGGGCAAAAAAACCACTCAGGGATTGGGGAGTTGGGAGGTCAAGTGTTCAGATACAGAGAAAAAGAAAGTTTCTAAGTTCTACAGAGGGGAAAAAAAAAAGTTTAGGAGAAGTAAGGACACACAACGTTCCGCTTAGTGTCACAATTCTTAAGCCAGGGTATTGACAAAAGATTTAGAGACCGACCCATTAGTGCAGGTCGTTGAAATCTTTCCACACTGCAGTTCAAATTCTCTCATTTCACACCACTGCCAGCCAAAATATCAACTGCAAATGTTATTTACAGTTGCTATGGTAGCGCACGTGCCTCCAAAAAAAAAGGGTCAACAGTGTATGTGAGAGACTGTGTGAGAAGCCTTCTTCTGTTTGTGTGTGTGAAGTCTTTACCAGCATCCACTCAACCTTGTGAACTGCTTTCTTCCCATGAAGACTTGGGTCAGAGAGGTTTGTGGATTGTTGACGTTGGAAGACGGTTGGTGTCTAAAAGGAGAACGTTGCCAGCTGATGAGGAGCAGTTCTGCTCACTGCCGGGGTTACAGCGAAAATTTGTGTGACAGTTGTGCGGTGGAGGTTTGGGTAAGACAAACCTCAGATGTCTTGGCTCTCACAAGACATTTGTTGTTTTTTTCTCATTGCAAACGTTGAACAAACAAATACGGAGATCTTCTCCTGTTTATATCGGCACAGTTATGATATTTTTTACATATTTAAACATATAAAACAAAATTATTTGTTGGGGAAAAAGTTAATCCAGGGCCAAAAAGATTAGATTTTATACAAAATCACGTTTCTACACATGCATGTCTAAATAGGATAGTCTTTCCCCTTTTAGCTGTTTTGGTTCCCAAACAGGGAAGTAATTGCCTCTTCAGTTGTTAAATGCTCCACGATGTTCACCAACGCGTTGCTAAACGTGCCTGCAGGTATCATGCAGGGTGCTTGAGAGCTTCTTTTTTTCCTCTTTTTCCTGGCAAAGGCTGACTGTTGTGGCTGGAAAATCCAATGTGAGACTGCTCCAAAGCTTCATTTAGATCTGTGGCTGTTTGATCATTCTCTCAGTCAACATACATGTTTACCCATGTATACCCATGTATACCCATGTATACATTTCTAATATTGAAGGTTTATAGACATACTTATGCTGAACAGCTGGGATATTTTGCAGAAATGACTTGGCAAGTTGTCGGCTGAGCTCCATGAGATTGGTGAGTTTCTAGTCTTGACTCACCGGTTTCTATTTGTGTCGGTATTGAAGTTTCTGCTCCTGTTTTTCCCGTTTTGTGCTAATTGAGGACAGAAGCAGGGCAAATGCACGAAGGCTTCGCCACTTCATGATCTGACACGGCTATGGAGCCCCTTGTATTTTGCTAGGCTGTGCTGGGATCTAGAAAAGAGGAATGTGGGCCTGGATAGGGATCATAAAAATAGCTAATGTATGTCAGGATTCGTATGGTCCGCTCACATATGCACATGAATGCATCCATGTGTTTCTTTGGTTTAAGGCAAAGCATGTGATATATGATGCACGTGGATCCCTCTTAGTTTGAAATATTTGCACTTTTACCTTGAGAGGAATCTAAAAGCAGATGAATGAGCACAAAAGAAATGATGGAAAAGAAGCACTTACTTTCCAACTTCATCAATGACGGGAGCTGGACACAGTAAGAATGTGTTTTCTACACCGGCTGGCTTTTCGTCTAGAAAAAAAACGAAAAAAAGACAAATGGCCGTTTGTGAGCCAAGATAATACCGATATTTCTGTATCGTTATAAAATTAACTTCCACTGGTTACACTGTGTTTTGCTTTTTGTTAGGGTCTGTTTTCTACATTAAAAGTAAAGGATAAAGTGTGGGTCTACTCACTGACTGTGATGGTGTCGTTGATTTTGAAACTGCAGAGCACCTGGTTGATGTTTCTCGCATGGAGAAATCCATTCCCTCGAACCACCACTTGAAAAGACTCTGGTTATACAGCACAAGGGGACGTTTTTTTACATTTTAGACAGACCACACGTAATACAGCAAAGTCATTACAGTTCAACCCCGCCACCTGTAACTGCTGCATTCACTTGAATAGTTGAAATGTCACCTGTAACTGGAGGAAAATACTGTTAAGTCTGCCATTAATACGCGGTCAAGTAAAAAATGAAATGCACGCCTTCTTTTAGTCGTGAGGGTTTACACATTAGTCCATATTAAAAGATAATTGAAGATAAATAACCTCAGAATAACAACACCACACGGCATATTACACCATGCGATTAGTTATGTGAAAAATACTAATTCAAACTGCAGAATCAGTGTATGAAAAAGTAAATCAACCCATACTGCTTCAATAGGAATAAAGCAGGTAAGCTGCAGCCAGGTGCTGCTACTCGAATGCACTTGATTAATTGATCTTGAGCGTGAGCACCTAGGAGGAAAGACATCAGCCATGATCTTAGAGAAGCAATTGTTACTGCCCATCGATCTGGCAAGGGTTATAAGGTCATTTCCAAACAATGTGGAGTCCATCATTCTGCAGAGAGAAAGATTATTCAGAAGTGGAGAACATTCCAGACAGTTGTCAATCTTCTCAGGAGAGGACGTCCCTGCAAGTTCACCCCAAGGTCAGAGCGTGCGATGCTCAGAGAAAGTGCAAAAAACCCAAGATGCTCATTCTCAGACTCTGCAGGCCTCAGTCAGCATGTTAAATGTTAAAGTTGATGATGGTACAGATAAAAAAAAAGACACAAATGAAAGCCTCTTCTCTCTAAAAAGAACATGGCAGCACGGCTTAGGTTTGCAAACTTGCTTCTGAACAAAGCACGACTTCTGGAACAATGTCCTTTGGACAGACGAGGCCAAAGTGGAGATGTTTGGTCATAATGCACAGCAGCACGTTTGGAGATAACCAAACAAAAGATGGCTGCCCAAACACCTCATACCAACTGTCAAGCACAGTGGTGGAGGGCTGATGATTTGGGCTTGTTCTGTAGCCACAGGACCTGGACACCTTGCAGTCATTGAGTCCACTATGAACTCTTCTGGATACCAAAGTATTCTAGAGTCAAATGTGAGGCCATCTGTCCGACAGCTTAAGCTCGGCTGGAATTGGATCATCCAACAGGACGATGATCCCAAACACAGCAGCAAATCTACAACAGAATTTCTGACAAAGAGTTGAGGTTGTTCAATGGTCCAGTCAAGGTCCAGACCTCAACCCGGTTGAAATGCTGTGCTCAGAGAGCCGTGCGTAAACAAACGCAGTAAACATCGGTGAACTGAACCAACCAAAATTGCTCAATAACGATACGAAAAGGTAGTAACGTCATCCAGAAAATGGCCACTTCAAGTTACTGCTGCTAAAGGTGGTTCTACGAGCTATCAGGTTTAGTTCTTCTTTTTTTTTTTTTTACACATTGAATCTGCATTTTGGATTATATTATATAAAATAAATGTAAAATAATTGTAAGTAATGCCAACGAGTAATTCTTCACGTGCTGTAGTTCATCTGAGGTTGTGTTTAAATCGTTCTAAAACTTGCCCTGATACGTAAAACTTTAGCTTTGTAAGAGGGTGTGGCTTCCACTTTTCTCGTTACATGACTGTATATGCTGAGGCTGAACCTGCAGGAGTGAACTGTGCAGTGCAGTGTTGGCTCTGACTACAGAACACTGATCTGTGTCAAATGAAATAATTTCCCTTGTCCATTTATTGAAGGATGAAAGTAATTCATTGCTCCGTAAAAGACAGAGGCAGATGTGAAAAACAGACAGAGCCCTCCTGCTTTTGCCAAAAGAAAAAAAAGAATCCTCACCAACCCAGACTTTTATCTGTTCATTCGGGCCTTCTAAACGTTCATTTATTACTGCTTTAACTGTCATGCTCGCGCTCTTGGCAGGACACTAAAGGACGTTGTCAGCTTTACGTTTCATCCAACTGCAGCCGCACTCTCACGGCCATTCTACTTACTCTAATGCAGACGTGTAATATTATTCCCAGTGCGGTTCCCCGTCCCAGTAGACATCCTGAGGGTGACCTGGATGCCCATATGTGGTCTTTTTTTTTATCAGTGTGCAATTGTGAAAACAGAAAAGAGAAAATACGGCACCCAGTAATTGAATTAACACAGTGTCGATGGCTCAAGAGGGACCCGTTTCAACGTGTGCGTGAGTGTGAGTGTTTGTGAGAGTGAATTCTTCTTGCTACCCACCTCCTGCACACACACTGGAGGGCTCGGCTGCCAAAATTTCAATGCAGGATTTCTTGATGATCTGGAAAAGAAAGACAGCTGTAATTTTGCGACACATCTGTTGACACTAACATACGGGCAGACTTTCGAGTTTTATTTATAACAGACGAGACTCTCTTAGTCTCGACAAGAGTAAAGTTAGTCATACATAATTCTGGCTGCTGTAGCTAGGCAGATGTAACAAAGCGCTGGATTTGTTTTTCAAATAGAAACACAATACATCCTATTGAGACACTTTTCTTATATGTAAGTGTGAATGCTGACTCAGCTGGAGACTGCATTTCCAATTTTGGGTGGACCTAAAGATAGCTTGATACGCTAGCTGGCTACGGCAGGGGTAAAGCAAGCCCTCATTTCGGGGGTTTATAAAACAGAAAAAAAAAGCAACTGTCAGCTGATGAAAGCTTTTTCAACATTTGTCACTGTCGACACAGAAAGCTTGTAGCTCTATGTTTTGCCCTTTTTATTTCTCCACTTTCTACACCAGCCTGTGTGTTTTACAATGAGAACCGTAATCAGGAGCTTGTGGCAAAAGATCCCAACTCCATTAAACTGCTCGCAAAAACCTCACAGTTGCTTCCCGTCACCATCTTGAATAACTGCTGTTTGACAAAGCGGTGCCTGAATATTCAAATGCAAAAAGTTTTCTTTTAGTTCCTGCAAAGGGAATGTTTGAGACGGGCAAGGGTTTTTGCCTGACAGAGACGCTTTGTTTGCTGTGAGTTGACAAGAGCTGCAGTGGGCTCTCGGGCCTGAACTGTGCTCCGAACAGGGGTTTCATCAAGTCAGGGTACACAAAGAGTTACAGTCCTGCCTGCTGCCTGGTAAAAACATTGAGCTGCGAATGAGTGAAACCTCGAGGAGTCAGAGCTCCTTTTGCACTCTGGTTAAGGACTTCTTTATGTTGGGACTCGACTGCAGTAATATGTTAAAAATAGTCCTTTTACCGAGTGGGTTTCCTGTGAATTTGTACTGCTAGTGTTGCTCATGGCCATAAAACAAACAAAGCAGTAAAGATGGCCAAAGTAACTGTGTTGTTGCGGGGCAGATTCACGTAAATATCTAAACAGCATGTTTGAGAGTTTCTGGGCAGAGAGGAGTTTAGTTACCGAATCAATGACACCCCTGAGGGCGTGGAAACCTCCCAAAACAGGAAACACGTGCTCAATGGTGTCAGCAATAGTGGCAAGCTGTAGTGGGAGAGATGGTGCAGACAAAGAAAAAACAAGGTGGGGGAAAAGAACAGAAGAATGAATCCACAAAATAATCTCACATGGGATAGGATGGTACCCTCTCAGCAGTTTATTTTTCATGACATGCCCAGTTTAGCCTTAATGTAACGATACGATCCCAGACATTTCAGACAATAACAACTCAACCTGTTTACAACCAGTGAACTGGCTTTTTACTCAAGGTCTGTCACATTACAAACAGGAACCAGAGTCCAGCTGTCACAGCTAATTTCTATTCCAGTTACAGATATATTTTTGTTTCACTGTAAGAGGCGGCCCAGGGTTAAAAATCACTGGAGTTGGTTTTCAGGAAAGACTGTGGGTGAGCCAAAGTGCATACACAGTGGTATAAGCCTTTTTTTTTTTTAGGTTTGCTCATCCTTGGAACGCTGAGCACATGATTCAGTGCAAATCCCACAAGAATGTGCTGTTTTTAGGCCATCATTGCCATCTCTTCTTCAAACCAGATGTTTTCCAGTTGTGTTACCTGCGTCTCGTTGAAGTCTTTGACACCGACACAATACACGATAGCTCCCAGGGATCTGGCTTCCTCTGCCTGGTGGAAGACGCAAGCGAAAAAAATCTGAGTTAGCTCCAGAAAACTGTCAAGGAAAGTGATGGGAGAGTTCCTGCCTCTGGATGAGACTGGAGGGAATTTTCTTACCTGTTGTTGTGCATTGATGAGCTGGTGCTCCTGCAACTCTCCATCTGTCAGTGCAATGATCACACTGGCTGTGCCTGGAAAACAGACAAGAACAAGCTGTAACTTCTACATTCAATGTAGAAGGGCTTCGCAACACGGGAGTTATAAGATGCTCACCAAAGTTCTCCCTGCGTATCTGCTCGTTTGCCTTTAAACAAGAAGCATTGTTCTTTGTTAGAAAGGATTTAGACATGTAAATCAGTGAACTTGAACTGTGTCGGAATTTGTGCTTAGGTCGATTTGTGGCGGAACAAAGACATCACAGTGCAGGCTTACACTCTGTAACCCGAGGTGCATGAACGTGTCTCCACCAGGAACCTCTTTTTGCAGGGCGTTCAGACCCTTTCTGATGTTCAATCTGCAGAGCAAGAAAAAAAAAGGTGGTTTTGAGATAGACTTCCACTACTTGGCTGGTTGTTTAATTTGGGATTTTGTCTTATTGCCCAGTGGTTCCCAACACATAGAAGTATATACTGGTTATCAAAGGGATATTGTTTGTTTTTGGAATCGTTTTATTGGAAATAAAACGATTCTTGAAAGAGCACATCTCAACTTAAATTAAATGAAAATTCAATTCAATTAAATGACAAAAATACTTTATTTATCCCAAAGGGAAATTATAGTAGTTTTTCTTAAACGATCATAAGCTTCTGTTTATTATGAAGAGTTATTGCTGCTGGCAGGAAGGACCTCCTGTATCTCTCTGTGTTACAGGAGAGCTGAAGAAGCCTCATACTGAACTCTTAAAAAAAAAAAAGGTCTCTGAATAAAAAGTAAAAATAGGTAATTAGAAATAATGATAATAATAATGATGAAACAGACCGATGTGCTTCTAATATAACAGCATATCCCTGACTCCAGCTCAATGGTAGCTAGGACAGGTTCCCTGGGGCTTTTTTGTGGAGATACAGGTGATGGGGCTTCCAGAAAGAAAGGCTAGAAGTCCAGGTTCTTGCTTATAAAATATGTTTATTAAAAATGTTAAAAAGGTAAAGGTACTGTAAATAAGAAATAAGCTATAGATTATTTAGTCTGTTGTGTAAGATCACTCATGTAACAAAAACATCTACATAAAACGTAAATTCCATTTGGGTTTTGTCAGTTTGTGTAAGTCAGTCATTTTAAAGAGATATGTTTAATAATCTATAGCACTACTTCCATTGTACCCTCTTTGATTTACCTGTTTTCTGTCAGTTTCATGATGGTGGATGACCTGGAGGAGAATGTGATGAAGGACATCCTCAGCATTGGACTGCAACAGGAAATCGGGGGGAAGCAAAAGGACACATCATTGCACCGACTATACAACAGTCCATCCTACAGAGTAACCTGCAAAGGCTGAAATTCAACATTTGCCTGCCTGTTATAATAGTTTCTAACTATTGAAAACACTTAAGCACCGTCCAAGGTTATTATACTTGAAATGTATTCAGTCATAAAAAGTAAATGTATTGTTATTACTCTGCAGTAATGAAGTCATGCCACTAGCCTGTGTAGAACTGTTTTGTTGTACTGAACGCAGAACCCCACACCGTGTTACACCATGAATGGAAAAAAACGTACCAGTGTGCAGGATTTGAACCCAGTTTTGCGTCACCATGACAAAATGTTGATATTGATACCATGTCTCTGAAGCTTCAGATCCAGATTATTTTTGTTTATTATCGGTGAATTCTGTTTAGAGAGAATTTTCACACATGTTTTAGTGTCCCAAGCGAATCTTTTGTAGTGTCGTTTGCGAGACACGGTGAATGAAGGCAGATCTGAGCTGTTTGAAAATCTTTCCTGTTTGTTTGAAACTGAAACTTCGAGGAAGCATGGAAGCATGTAGGGAGAACTTTTGCTGTGGTTGGGCCACAAAGCTCCAGGTGCGGCTGTGGCTGCCTTCGAATCAGACAAAGCAAAGCCACACACAAACTGAGGACAGATGGGACAGCTTTCTACAAATTACAAATACTTCCACACATGGCAGTTTTTCATCTGTAGTTCCTGGAAATCTGGGTATCTGAAATAAGACACAAGAGAGGCTATAAACCCAAGACTAGCCATATACATAAAGACCCTCCATCTTGTAATCAGTGAGGGTGACCCCCAAAGGCACCAAACATCAGCCCAGCTACTGCAACCTGAGTGAATCGTCAGCTTGGATACTGATTGAATTAGCATATGGTGAGCTGTAGCACAGGGGGACAGTTTTTATTTTACTTTACAGCTGTGTAAAATGTGTGTTTCTCTTTAGTTATCTATATCTCAGGGCTTCAGGAAGTCAAAAAGGGGTATTTGGAGACCCAGAATCATGTTTCAAAACATTTCACATGTTACAGTGCCATCCACTTATGCAGTCCTATGTTTTTGATGCATCTTTGCCTGCTTAACTGAGCTACCCTGCGTGTTTGCAGACATTTCGGAGGTCGTCTCTTACCTTTTGAATTTCTCAGCTAAATTCTTCACAAAGTCATAGATTTCGCTCCAGTGATCCTTCACGCTGCCAGACCTGAGAGACAGACACAAGGAAAACAAAGAACTGTCAAAAATCTAGCTACCATGGTTTTCTTGAATGACTGGCATAGGCTACCAACAAAATAACTGATATACTGTATGTGAGTGAGTTACATTTGATTTGTTCAGCCAAGTCTCACCTCAAAAAAATACCAAGATTTAAGTTATTTGACAGACACACACTGACCTCCATATGGTAAAGCATTCAAACTAGAAAATTACAACTTAGCTAGCCAAAAATGACAGGGGGGGTCAAAACATTAGCTCCACAACATGTAGAGCAAGCTGTACAGGTGCCAGGTCAAACACAACAGTTTAACTCTACTCTGTTAATAGTGTTTGCAACAAACTTCAGTTAATAGAAGTTAATGCTTTAACATGCTAACATTTTTGGCATTTAGCTTAGCCCCTGTAGTCAAAAACATTAAGCTAGTAAGTTGGACCAGACATTAGACATTCCAATTCATGTATCTCACACATTACTGGTGGAGTAACTTATAATAATTAGCCTGCACTGGGTTAGGTGCCGGTAAGTGTACTAGTGAGATGAAAGAGGGTCAGTAAATAAGTCCTGGTCTCCCCAGGGGACTTCCACAAAACTGGATCTTATTATTTCTGTTTAGGCTGTCTTTGTGTGTTTGAGGCAATTTCAATGAGTGTGAGCTTTAAAGAAGGGGACTTTGATTCGATCAGCCAGCGGGTCATCAGTTTGCTGATGAACAAGCCAGAGATGACTCTTGGGAAATAAGCTAACTGACTGTAGTAAAACTCCTTCTGAGAGGATGAGACATACTCAGTGAACAGTGCCATGCTGATTCAGTACTAATCTTTATACTGATTATCTGATATGTAACCACAAAGTGGAAGTACACACAGATTAAGTGTGTTAAGAAGTCAAATGGAAAATATTTTCAGGAGCATGCCAAATAAACGGTCTTGACAGTGTCTTTAAATTGTTGGTTTGTATCACTTTGATGGGAGAAAATGGGAAACAGAATGATTAATGACACCGTTATCAAACGTTACCTCCTGTGTTAGCTTCCAGCACATTAAAGACCCTGAAATCTGCCAGAGAATCTGGTCCAGACACAACAAACTGAGGGAACTATTTCTTGTATGTGGGCACGTCATGCTTTTCGCTGGTGAGAAAATATTTGCATTTGTTTTCAGGAGTATATACTGTATATAAACAGAAAAGAAGCAGCTTTCTGGAGTTCCTTGAGAAAACAGGACTATCCGTGTGGCTAAGGTTTATATGGAAAAGCACTGAGACGTGTTTAGTGCTTTGAAATGGATACGTAATTTTAACATTCAGCCAAGTTTTGGGCAAGAAACAGCCAGGCAATACCAGGGAGTTTCCCATCATGCTTTAGTCATTTAAAGCTTTTTTTTTTTTTTGTCTCGCTAAACAGAACACCAGATCTGTATTATAAGCTCTGTTGGGTTGACTTATGTTTTTGTAACCTTGTAGCTACGCATTTGCTGTTTTAAATGGCAATAACAACCCTTTTTATTGATCATATAATGTCAGATGCACTAAAAGTGTGACTTTCAAACACCGGACACCATAGACTGCAAATACACCAGAAGAATTCCACAATAGAAATAAATATATGTACCGTTTTATGTGAGTTACAGTGTGTTCAATCGTCTAGTCTGACTATTTATAAATGCTGGTCAACTAAAAGTCAGATGTAAGCGTTTTCTCTGTGTTGCAGCTTTTCTGATGACATGTGCTGTTCTTCCACATCAAGGCTTACATTCCAGCGAGGCTGACTGAGCAAAGACACAGGACAAGACCTTACAAGCTGAACTAAATTTGCCCCAAAATAAAATTAAAAAGCTCGAGGTAGAGGAGGAGAGCGTTCAGTTCAACGAAATGTGCAGCGCAAACAGAAATAGTCACAAAAGCTTTGGGCGCATGCACACACCTACACATGTTCGCTGACCCGAAGGAATAGCAGGAGCCAATTTCTTATGCAGTTTGTTCCATTATGGCAACAGAAGGGGGGGAGAGAGAATATACAATCCGGTGGAGACTGCAGCTAATAGTTGCGTAGAGGTGTGAGAATCATTTCTGAGTATTTATTTAACATGAGGTGAATCTGAGGACTCCCACTTTTGGTTTTTTAGCTGCTTATCTTTATTTCTGAACCACAGTGGCTCTTGTTTGCCTTGGAACACTTTGATTGTCTGAGGTGGCTTGCAGTCGTGGGACCGAGGCCTAGCTTGCAGTTTCACTCACCTGTCCAAACAATGTTGGGAGAGGAAGTGGGCCATTTCACTCTATGGTTCTTGATGAAACCATTTAATTCTCCTTGATCTAATTTTAATGATCTGACTCGAGCGCTTTAAGTTCAGAGGTTTGAGGTTTGGACACAGAGGGGAAAGGTTTAGAGAAGTGAGGGGGCATCACAATTTGCAGACAAAGTGATCAAGCCCAACAGCAGTGCGAGGTTATGTAAGAGTAAATTGTCAAAGCTGAGTGACTGTGTTTTTTTGGACTGGAGCAGGATGAAAACCATATGTCTGGTCCAGTGCCATCTGAGAGCGGAGAGAGAAAGAAACAAAAGAAAGGGAAGTGGAGAGGAGAGGAACGTTGATGAGCCTTGTTGGTAAAATGTTGGCTCAACAGCGTTCTTGTCTGCTCGAGGCTACTTGCAAATGTTTCAAGAAAAATTTCACCTGCAAGGTCAAGTCTTTGGCCTGCCACAGTTTTTTTCAGCTTGTGTGGTTATCAGGAAAGCAGATTATGAAGTAAACAACTGATTAAATCATTGTGTGACTAACAGATCCTTATTATAGAGACTGCGTGCCTTGACCAGGATTACTGTTAATGCGCTGGTGTTGCAAAATGCCACTTTTTCCATGACCAGATTTTAGATTATCTCTTTAAGACGAACTGTGCCAAAAGACAAACGGATGGAAAGGAAGGGTATGAGCATAATGATGAGCATAAAAGTATATGGAAGCATTTAAAACAAGCAACTTACATGACAGTGTAAAAACTGACGTTGATAGAACAAAGAATGTACAGTTGATACATCAAGGTTGAAGACGAGAAAAATGAGTAGAAATGAGGCCTATTGCCTGCTCCAATCTGTTTTCAAACTAACATCAAACAAAGATGTTGCTGAATATTAAAAAGGGTTATGCTGAAGTCTGGAAGGCATGCGCTGTTAAGGTCAACTGCCAGAAGTGCTTTCCCTATTCTGGATAACAAGAGTTCGGAAATGTGATCAAAGTTTTCCAACCAGACGTCATCTGGCAACAACTGGCAATTACAGAGACATTTGTGGATGTTTGCTCCTACGCTATGCGTCCATCTTCTCAAGCAGTGAAGAACTCATTCTGTGCTGGTAGCATTGCAACATTGCGCCATGCTGCAGCAGTAAGTTAATCGTGTGACACATTTAACTAAATTCTCAGTTTGAACCCCTCCTCGAGTAAAAGGATGTTTACACATTATGAGTGAGGTATTTTCCTGCTGACTCGGGGGAGATTGCAGGATCTGCAAGTTTGTGTTTTTTAGGAGAAAAGGCATATTTGTGTGTTTCTTGAGGAAAGCGCAAAGTTCAGCTGGAGGAGGATCGGGAGTCAGTGGTAGGGAGAAGACAGAAAACAGGAGATAGGACAAGAAGAAACAGGGTTGGGAAATAACGACGGAAGAGATGGAAAAAAACAAGCTCAGGAGAACAGATGCCATGTATGAGGTCTCCTTGTGTGTTCTCATGTTTCATATCTTTACTGACTAAAATGCTGACCGTGCATTTTTTTCCATTTTACCAGGTACCATACAGGTTTCTGCTCATTTTCATACCGTTACATCCTCATCCCACTTCGACAGATATTGACCATTGCTCATGATGCCACTGCCTCAGTTTTAAACGCATAGGGTACCCCCAAGAGTAAATCTCCTATTCACAGGGTATCTGAACTAGGAAATTAACAGTTGTGGGATATGTCACCATGGCGGCTTGGAAAATGTTAACAAAGCCTTGTGCAATAAAGTCTGAGTCTTGGGTTCCCGTCGTCATTGAGCCAAAATTGAGCTGATTAACACCTGCCTAAATGCCAATTAAACAATTTCACATTACTATCAAGAGTCAGATGTTAGTTGGTGTTAGCAGGTTGTTTGACCAGAGCAAAAAGGCCTTAAAGACGTACAGTAGAACAGCACAACAAGTCAAAATAAAGGGAAAAAAAGGATGCTTTTCCTTTCCTCCGTACTCCTTATGCTTAGTTTACTATAGGTGTTCTTACCCTCGTGTACAGTGTTCAACGCTACTGATGTCACAATAGCTGGCGCTCTGGTGTTGTTTCAGCTAGATGATACAACTATTTTAAAAGTTACAAAAACATAAAAAAGATAACTTAAATGTGAAACAGAGAAGTTGAAGCAGTGTAGTTACATTTTTTTTTAAATGCAAATTTATTTTAAGACTAATTCTAAAGCTATTCCTTTGGTATTGGAGCACCATTTTCTTAGTAGCGAAGCCTAGTGTTTAGGAAGTAAACGGTTATGGCGCAGTGTTGACATCCCGATTTGCTTTCGCAATGACCAGTGAGCATGATCGCAGCTTCCCCAGGTCTATGTTGGGGGCTGATAAGGTAGCACTAAAGAATGACGTTTCCCTGTTGGCGTTTGCAATTGGTGCAGCGGGGGAAAAATATACAGCCACAGATGGACACCTGGCAACATTTCAGGCCAAATTTTATATTTGAAATTCAAAGACCACATTCCTAAAAACAAAGTCCTTTAAAGCTCTTGTAGTCAATATTCTTATATGAACAGGCTACACTCGCCTCTGCGGTTTGCATCATTTTTCTTGGAGGTTTTTTTTATTCTTATTTCAGACTTATAGAGCTTGTATTTTTTAGGTTTTACAACCAGGAAGTTTTACGTTTTAGTTTAGTTTTCTTCTGATTTTAGGTGATAAGCATTAAAAGCACAAATTATGTCATTGTTGTGTTTACAGGTTTTTCTGCTGCCTTCAAGTTGACAGTGGAATAACGCTGCCAACTTTGTAGAAACCAGCCGAAGTGAATAAAGATGGTGGTGCAAAGGTTTCTACAGTAGCTATTTGGAATATCGGTGAGGTGTTGAGTGTGCCTGAGATCCTGAGAGGATATTACAGCTGAAATGTGTTACTTTAATATAAATACTTTTCAAATGATTCTCTTCGACTCATTTTCTTCTTTAATTTTCCCACCAAGTCCCCTCCTAACAACCCAACAGCTTCTCTTCTCCCAGAGTGCAACGGTCCAATGCCATATGGTAAAATGCTGCATTGGTGTAAAAACATAGCTGCTCAGTGCCATTCTCACGGTTAAGAGTGTCAAAAAGGAAAAGAAAAGAAAAAAATCCCAGCTCCGCTGTGGAGGCCGTCTGCCATTCCAGCCGGGCTTACTCACACCACCCCAGCCTGCAACCAATGACGATGATCCAATTTAACTGAGTGGGCACAAGGATTTGTTTGTTTAAAACCGTAAAACCGCTAACCTACTTTTGCAGCAATTGCACAAATCTAAATCTTTACAACATGATTGCTAAGCTATTGCTGTGAACCTTTCCCAAAAGTGAGAGAGACTCTTGGACGAAAACCACTTGATATAAGCTGCTGGAGAGGTATTCAAGATGTGTGCTAAGGGCATCTGAATTTTTCAGCCTTTATTTGACTATGTAAATCTGTGCTCTGTGATGCAGTTCTTCTGTAGGCAAAGCAGAGTCTTGCATCATATATCAGAGCGACATCTGACCATTTTTTAAACCCATTGTTTTTGTCCCAGAGTCCCTGAAAGACTGACACAATCATTTCAGCGGAGTTGTCCTCCTGCTGTAAACACAAAGGCAACATGCTGGAGGCAGGAGTATATTCAGACATATCAAGGGTATTACAGACTGCAGCTGCACTTTGGGGTTTTTTCCGCTGACTTGCCCGGATTCAGGCAGCATGACTCAAAGTCCCACCAGAGCGCTAACTCGTGACTGCATCTGCAATCGAGACATTTCACAAAACTATAGGCAAGATTTAAGTTACAGAGACCTATTAGCTATTGGTTATCAATGGTATTACTAAGCTGTAAGAAGTTTTTTTTTTTGTGTAAGAAGTAAGAAAGTAACATTAATGCTGCAGAACAAAATGGGTTATGCAGTGAAAAAGTTTGTGGGATTGAGAAAGATAAATAGAAAGAGATTGTGGAAAAGAAAGGAAGAAAATATGTATATTTTTTCAAATGACCCAGTAGCATTTGTACTCTAATAAACTAGAGCTACCATGTCCAGCAACGTCCTCTAGCCTGAGGCCAATCATCAAAAAACAAAGATGACTAAATGCAGCATTCATCCCAACGTGAACATACATGTAAGCATTTGGTCTATAGGTGGATTTCTTTCTCTGCCATGAACACACCCGAAACATTCCTCTGGCAATGAACTCCATATAAAACAGCAAGCTTTGGCCCGCCTGCTCTGAATCAGCAGATATACATCCTAATCTGCACACATGCAGCAATAAAAGGGCAAAAGGCTGGACAGCAAACGATCCCAGAGCCTAAAGGCTTGTGGTTTTATGATTTGACAGTTAATTTCTTGACAGCAGTTTAACTGTGGGATGGCATTGTGGGTCTCTTGGTCGCTTTAATCCAAGCAAAATATCGCATAGTTGTTGGATGGGTTGTTGTTGATGGGTCCACAGCCATTTATAGTTCCAATCTCAACAACTTCGATCATCCTTTGATTTTCAGCCAAGGACCAACATGATGCTGACATCTTGTCCTATTGGTGAAATGTCTTAGAAGCTGAACAGCTTTCATCAACTTTGATGGGGACATGGATCAATGCACCATAAAGGATCGTTTGATGATCTTTTAGCTTACTTGTCCATCCTCACGCTTGTGTATCACAAAGGGATTTTGCAAAAGATAAGACAGGTTTGTGTCAAGTTCCTAAAAGCTGAGTGTCTTACCTTCAGCAGACGCTGGTCAGAGCGCTCTCAGTTTGGAGAATCAGGAGAAATACTGACAGATTTAAGCTAACAGCTAACAGCTCCACTGGTCCTTAAAAAAATCCTTAAATTTTTCCACCACCTAAAACAACTTAAGTCTTAAAACTTTCAAAGTGGTTTGAGCACACACCATAGTATTTTTATTCTGAGTTGCATAAGACTCGTTGGATAGCTTACTGCTAGGCTTTACTTCAGCAAAGTTTTTCAGTTGAGAAAATAGTAACAAAGTAGATGACTCTGATGTAAAAGTGACTTAGTATGAATTCATTGTATGGAGCCTTTGTTCGAACCGCTATGAAAACTCAAAGTTTTGAGTTGTTTTAGATGGAGAAAATTAGCTTTTCTGTGGCTCCTGCTGAATAATTTACATCTTAACTACTGAAAACTGAGAGCGTTGAGTTGCCTGTTGTATGAATGCGCTATATAAATAAAGATTGATTGATTGATTGAGCGTTCTGACATCCGTCTACTGCAGGTAAGACACCGATTGCTTTTAAGTAATTCACACAACCCCACTTTAAAAAACTGATCCATTTAGGACTGACTGAGCTGCTTAGACTGTATACTATAAGTCTATACAATGGTTATAGGCCTTCAGTCTTTTGTGTAACTGATCATTTTAAGGTGAAAATGGAGAGGAAATCAATTTATTGCTGTGCTACAACTGCTCAAGAACTATATGTCACAATACAATAAAAGGATATGATGCCACAATCCAAAAGAAGGTGGTCTCATGGGTAACTATCGATTTCTTGTTTCTGGCGGATGTTGGTACATTTAACACTGCCAGGAAAAATGGACTGTTGTTGAGGAATCTAATTACACATTCACTTGCATTGAGGGTATCGATTTTAATGTTGTTAAAATGACATTGCATTAATGTGCTATTATCACTTTGCACTGCGATAGGGCAACATAATTCTTTTTGAGCCTCTCTGTTTTGTACATGGTGTATTTTTTATTTGGTTTTACTTGTGACAGGCCATCATTTACAGTATATCAAGATTCTATGAACAGCTGTCATGCCTTTTCTGATGTTGAGTGGAGTCATGCGTTTGAGTCTGCACTTGGGTCCTCCATCGCTACCAAACGTGACAGCTACAGTGGTCCGGAGTTGCTGTGGCATGGATTTTAATAAAGGAGGTTTTTGAAGAACTATAGAAAAGTTTCTTCTTTCCTAAAATAGTTTGACATCTTGGAGTTGGTAATTAGCTTTAGCTGTATTTGATTTGAACTTCTTATGCCTGTGCTGTTTTGCTTCATCTCGCCCCTTCGATCCCTGTCGCAACCCAACTGTCATATAGGATCTCGTATCTAGTTCTGCAAGGCAAAAAAACATTTTAAAAATAATGTTCTCTTTAATGCCCTCATTTTCCAAACCCTTCCCAGATGTCCCAAGTTCACACTGGCAGCGATACAGCCATTAGCCACCTTCTCTACCCTTTACACGTAAGCCAACAACACATCTGAACAAGCACTGCCCTGCATGTATGAGCCATGACATGACCTCATCTTCCCAAGTCGGCAATAACTGCTTTTGGAGTCCACTTTATGAGCCAAGGCAGCAGTTTCTTCCCCCATTTCAAACTCCCAATCCTTTTCTTTACCTAAACACACATCTCTCGTTCCAAATGCAGCATCTCTACAACACTGATGACAACCTGAACTGTATATTTTGCTCAGTGCTAATTTGAAAATGAGCGAGCTAAGCGCTCCACTTAGAGGGTAAACCTTGAAAAACATGTCTGTTAACAAATGTTGTGTTAACATGGTCACTATGACAATTTGAGTCAGATTACTGCTGTGCCTAAGTAAAGCGTTGCTCCCAGAACTGGTCTTTAAAAAGAGATGAAAGTTGTTACCATAATGTGTTATAGATAAAGAAAACTATTAAACATCTTCTGCCAGTCCAATTTAACTATCTATCCTTGTGCACAATTCTGGACTCTTATTTAAGATTTTAAGATGTGGACAGGTTTGCAATAGTTCTTGAAAAGCCTCCTCTTGCAAACAATGATGTTTATGTACTCCATATATATATATAAATTAGGACAGAGAGGTCAGGCTGTGTCCCATAAGGAGACCTGCGATTTGGGGATATGTTTAAAGCTGCTCAAAGGGGGCCGTGACATGTCTCTAATGAGTTTCCTCTTGTTTGAAGTCCACAAATGATGTCTTGTTAGTCACCTCTTCATAGTCGGCACCAAAGCACGCAACAGCTCTAATTATAGTATCTAACGTGGGGCGGTGGAGGGAGGCTGTTTCCTTATTTGTAGCATGTGTCAGTGTTTATCTCACATCACATGCTAAATGCTGGTCTTCACATCTGTGGAGCAGTCCCATGTTTTGTGCTATTCTTCTTTTTTTCCCAATTTAATTTCGACTCAAAAGCCAAGAAGAGTTCAGTGAGTGCAGCAAGACAGATTACATGGACTAACTCCTGCGGGGGAGATCACTGTGAAAAAATGCACTTTAGATAAAGCAAATAGGACAAGACGCTTTAGATTTCCAGGTGATTCTGAGCTGTGTAAAAGTTGCCATTTCCTTCTGCCACAACCTCAGTAATGAGTTGCCAAATCTGGCTTTTAAAGGTGCTGTGTGCAACATTTTTCTCTCCAAATTAAGACCAGATTTTCCATAAACATTGCTGCTTCCTGTGCTCTCTTGTTTCACTCCTCCCCGTTTCTGGCACTGCTCCATTACAATGAGTAGGAAGTGAAGAGCATATGCAGAAATGTTCTTTAAATCAAACAGGAAGTCACAACGGGAGAGAAATAAGGTTTTCTGTTTCTCTGTGACTCCATTGGCCTCCAAAGTAAATCTACATGCTCAAAGCAGCTGGGAGGTTGCATTAACTTTTTAAAAATCAGAATTCTGTTAACTCAAACGTATCAAGTTCCTCTGACAGTTTCCTCATTTTTTTGTCTTAATTCAACTATTTTTGATTAACTTCAACTGTCTTCTGCATATAAATACTTAACACTTAAAATAATTTCACTGTACTTCTTTCTATTGTCCTAAAAATGAGTATGTGGATCTGATGTCAGGACACGCAGGAGTTATGGAATCAATATCATTGGTCTAGTATCAGCTAAAGTTGACGGTGGTCAGCACAGCCCCGGTTCAGAAAAGCAGAGAGAAATACTAGCATAGCAGCTGGTTCTTGTGGTACTTGCGGGTCAGAAGCTGAAAAGTTTGGGAACTAGTGTCTTTGAGACACTAGAAAAAGTATCAGTACGTGTTTACTGTGCGTGTTTGCGATAATTTACAATATTCTGAATATCTCTTTATAATATATAATATAATATATAAGGATAACTCTTTACCTTGCTCCCAAACAGCCCTTTTCAATTGGAGACCGGAAGCTGTCATTTATCAAACATTCAGGCATTAACTTCCTCATGTAAAGTTGCCAGATTTCCCAGGTGTCACACGTATATAAATCAATGTAGCATGCATTTAAACTGATACTTATTTTCCTTTGCACTATCCTTAGAGTGCTAAAATACATTCTGCTGCTGACCCAGTTGACAAAAAGTGAGTTGTGTAGGTTCCACTCCGGCTAACTTTCTCTACTTGAAAGCCCTTTTTATACTGATGGGGGGGGGGGGTCACCTACAACCTTGCTTTTGAGTGCAATGTTAAAGTGTTTATTCAGCATACAGTCCCGCATCAAATGAATCTGCAGTAGCCGTTGGTTTTCATAGGCTATATCTCGCCATGGCGTTGATTTGAACACAGCACCCGGGTTTAAATGACCATTTCCACAGGCGAAACCTTTCGTTGAGGGCTAGAAGAGAGCGGGTGCAGCTAACATTGGCTTCGCGGAAAACATTTGCTGATCACAAGGTCTGACACGGAGGCCCTAAAACTGATAGTGACAACTCATAGACGAAAACGGATGGGATTGATTTTTCCTGCCCGAAAGACATTTAGCAGGCTAGTCAAACATACTAAACTTATCTAATTATCTCTAGTTCCCAGAGAGTTGTCTCTAGTTCCAGCCTGCATGTTGGTGTAGTTACAGGCTTGCCCCATAGAAGGCAGTGGTGGCAACTGTTGCAAAATCCCACTACTTTTGGTGTAAAAGTGAATGACTGTGGATAAGTAAACTTCAAACCAAGCTTTTTATCCTGTTACACCAGGCCTCAGAAGCTGGATTATCCCGTCATGGGAGCCGCCATCTTCTGCTGACATCAGCAATGTTACAAGTGTGCAGAGGGGGACAACAGGAAAGCATCCTACCTGTTTGTGTCGGAGGGGTGAGCAGACTATTATGCCTGCAGTCATAGAGTGTATTGTATGTTTTTAGGTGATACTGTACAGCAGAGTATGTGAGTGGGTGTGTCACTATGCACTCTGTCAAATTGAAAATATTCCGTTTACCGCTTTAGCTTCAGGCGTGTGTACTACATTGTGTAATGAAAAAGATTTTCATTTGCCAGAGATTAAATTTGACTTTAGTTCACATAAAAGAACATTTTGCTTGTTTACAGGAGTCGTTGGCTTTTTAAAATATTTTTATTTTCCTTTCCCTGAAAGATTCAAGACCTACATCATATGTCAGAAAACAGAGAGCGGGGGCAATGACAGGCGCTCCAGAAGTTTCTCCTGTTTTTCTCTGACATTTCATTTTCTCCCCAGCTTTCCAGCCTCAGAAGTCCAGAGCTAAGATGTCACACAACCACAACATTTTTCCTACGTGGGCGTACAGAGAGTGCAAATGAAGAGCGGACGGTGTGCAGCCACTGTGCAGGAGGGTGGGGGGTGTACCTTTAGCCTGGTTGGGAATAAAAGAAAAGCTTCGCCTCTATCCTTTGTTCTCTCTTTTTCTCTTTTGTCAAATGATGACTGTAAGGTTTTAAAACTTGGACATAGACGCGCCATTCTTGTTGCATCCACGTTCCATCTTTTTTGCTTATTCAGCAAAGGGGGAGCTCTGCAAGTCAGCCTCCTCGCGAGCCAGCGTCATCACACGCGCGCTCTCCTGCGCAGACGCGGAGGTGCTCTTTAGCCGACACTTTTGCCTGTTTTTTTTAATGCTATTTTAAAGATTACACGACACTCGACTCGGTTTCCGACTTGTGGGTCAGGAGCAAATTTAAGGGAAATTCAACTTAAAGCGCCGACAGGCAGATACTTCATTTCCCCGAGCTTTAATGATGTAAAAAAAACTTTTCAAATGGACCCTGTTGTCACCACAAACCCAACTTTAACACCCGTCGGCTGTTTGTTAAGTTTCGGAAGCTAATGTCAGCGTCGTAAAGAGTATGTTAGAAGTTCAACTTTAATTATTTACCTTTTTTTAATGAAAAAAAAACATGACACCAAACAAAAGTAAAGCTTGCATAAAAGCCCCACAGTCACTTAAGTGCAGATGCTAGCTTGTTTTGTTTTTTTTAAGCTTTGCTAACTTTTGTGAAATTGGAAGCTGCTTTAGAGTCACCTCGGAAGGATACATGTGTTTAGGAATGATGTCAAACCGCTTGCACTTACTTATCGAGCACAAAATAGAGGTCAAAAGCGCCCTGACAGGAGCTCTCCTCCTCCTCCTCCTCATCCTGCTGCTCCGGCTCCGCTCTTGATGATGGAGAAGAGAGCAAAAATAATCCCAACAAAACCAGAGCGAGACGCGCGTTCGATGAAAGCCTCGCCGTCATTTCTTTCCTGAGTGGGGAAAAGGTTATTCCTTTGCAGATGAAATGAAACCAAATGTCAAAACGGGTCTGCTCGGGTGTGTTTATCTGTTCTCCTTTACATCCCAGAGACAGTTGGGGAGGCAGAGATTCAGTAAGACAAAGGAAAAGGATGCAGATGCTTTGGCTTGTATAGTTTGGAGCTCAGTTAACAATCACGACCACCCGCATCTCGGTCCCAGTGCCAGCTGGAGAGTTTTTCTCAGAGAGGATGGAAAAAAGTTCTTGGATGGTTCAGAATCCACATGCATGGAACAATAAGAAAAGAAAAAAATTGTACAAACAAAAATTCCAAATTTCGGTTCGCTGAGGAAATGATGAAATAAGTGTGCCGGGTGGTTCGTGAAAAACTGAGAAAAGTTTCGTGTCAGTGTCTCAAAACTGGCTTAATTCTGGTTTTTGCAGAGCGGTGTTCAACGCTGGTGGATCTGGGAGCCCGGGGGACAGGCTTGACTAAAGTGAGCCAGGTTTCATATTTCATCCTGAGGAGGAGAGACAGCCGGGAAGAAGAAAAAAAAGGGGGTCAAGAGCCCATTTTGCGCCTCCCTCACGTGGCAGACGGGCTCATTTTACTGGGAGCGGGTCAAACAGGATGGGAAGATCATTATGGCGGCTGCTTTATTGTCACTGATCAGCACAGCATCCTTGCCAATAGAATCCTCAAAACCAATGTGCTTATTTCTCAAGCGTTTTTTGGCATTTTTTCCCCCCTGACAATTTGTTTCCTTTCCCTATGTTGCTACCAGTTAATTGTTAACAGCTCCATCCTCAGTAATTACTGCTTCATGAAGTAAAGGCTGCAACGACAGTGCGGTGATTACATTTGTTTGCCACATTTCCAGGTTAAAGCAGACACACAGTTAGCACAAGGAGGAAATCGGTGCACATTTAATCCATTTTGAAACTCTACTATCACTCAGGATGAAGCTATTATTACTGATTTTCACACACTTGTCATGGTGACCTTCAGAATAGATTAAGATAGATTTATCTCTGGCCACTTAATGGATACAAAAGATGAAATAATTAAAGAATTATAAAGAAGACAGTAAAGGCAAGCATAGAGTTGGACGTAAGTTTGCATTCATGGAAGTCAACTTGGTCTCACAACAGGACACAAATGGTTTCCAGATCTCATATCTGGTTGGAACCTTTGACAGTGTACCAAAGAAAAGCCTCAGCAGTGACGCTTTTAGAAACAAAGGAGACGCGCAGTTTGACTTTTTTCTCAACCACAAGTTTGCATTACGTCAACGTCTCTCTGTCGTGAGACACGGATGACTCCACTTTGGGTGGCTTTTCAAAAGGCTGTTTTTTTTTTTTTTTACACCAGATCAGCTGCTTCTAAACTTAAAGGGATAGTTCGCCTCTTTTGACATGAAGCTGTATGACATCCCATATTAGCAATATCATTTATGAACATTGACTTACCCCCCACTGCGTCCTGTGAGCCGAGTTCCAGCTGAGTTTTGGCGTCTACAAGGTAGTCCAGCTAGTTGGCTGGGGCTAGAAAAATAAACCGTCTTGCTTCTCAAAACAATATGTGTTCAAAAGAGTAATACATTTGCATCACAAAATCGTTCTCGATGAAAAAGTCAGATCTCACATCGTTTGGCACTATTTTTGCCTCCCTTGATATCAATGCGTCCAATGTAAACTGTGCAGACCGAAGAGCAGACCGAGCACTCCCCTGCTTCCGAGCAGCAAACACCGTAACAGGTGCGGGCCGGCTATCGCAAGGTGAGGTCTGACTTTTTCATCGAGAACGATTTTGTGATGCAAATGTATTACTCTTTTGAACGCATATTGTTTTGAGAAGCAAGACGCTTTATTTTTCTATCCCCAGCCAACTAGCCGGACTACCTTCGTGGAGGCCAAAACTCAGCTGGAACTCCGCTCACAGGACGCAGCTTGGGGTAAGTCAATGTTCATAAATGATATTGCTAATATGGGATGTCATACAGCTTCATGTCAAAAGAGGCGAACTATCCCTTTAACAGAGAGGTTCTGTTGCCTGATCTTTTCGAATCCTAATCGCCGTTGAGGGATTCGGTTTACAATCACCAAACTGTGATTGAGAGTTGAATTTTAAAATCAGCAAAACTTTCTTCCAGCTGATGACAACAACTGTCAAGAGTGGGGAAGAATGCAAAAGCCTCAAGGCAAGTGGTTGCTGGTATCTCCTTAGGGAGGACTAAACAGCGGTTAGCTGAGTCGAGCTACATTTCTAACTCGACATGGGCAGTTTATTGGGCCGCTGTCCTTTTGTCCCAGTATACATGCATGGGAGCGGAATCAAGCGACGGACTAAATCACTTCATGATGCTGTGGACTGTATGAGAAGACATTCAAGAGATTCTATATTCTACCACATGTATCGATAGCCTAAACTATACTGCACAAACACTGTCTATAAGTTGCTTGAATGGTGATCGTTTCCAGATGACGCTGAGGTCATAAAATCAGGATTTTTTTTTAGAGCACACAGTCTGTGGGGATATTTTAAACGGCCAGGTATGCTGCTTTCAAGTTACACTTTCTGATGCATTTAGCTGTCTGACAAAGGAAACGGAAAAATAGCGGCTTTATTGGGTAGGAGGCTCTTTTGGTGCACACTCACACCTTAGGCTACTCTCTTTACAATAAAAGAGAGCATGTGTGGAGTATCCAGGTTAATAAAAGTGTAGATGAAGCGTATAAACGCAGGAAGGATTTGACTCCCGCCTGGCATTTTGTTCTATGATAGTAATTTGAGGGACAAGTTACAGCATTTTCACAATGGGGATAATCCTCCTGGAAACATTCTTTTGCCACCTTTGTTTTTCTCTTTGTAAATAAACCAGGTGCGATGTGACAGAAACTATTTAAAAGGTCTGTCTAACATTTGATTCTGTGGTCAGTAATAGTTAGACTGATTTATGTCAGCTTGCTACCACCGGTCACATAGCCATAAAGTTTAGCTTTGACTTGTTGTACTCCTGCACTAAAAGCACAAATTTTACTGAACTCTGCGTCAGTAAACAGCCAATAATGTTAATCGCAGCATTAGATAAAACTTGGTCTCCTGACAATGTAATTTTTATCATTGCTCTTTCGTTTCCATTTACTTGTGAAGCAATCTTTGGAAAGACACAAAAAGAAATGGAAATCTGACACGTTTTCATTGATTGGTTTGAAGTTAAAGCAATACTATGGAACATTTCTACCTTAAAATAACAGCTTGAAAAAAATTGTGCGGCTAGAATAAGTTTTAATATTACGATTGGCCTGCCTCCTATGCCCTTCGGGTGTCTGAGTTGGAATAACTGCGCTATGTAACTTTGCTGGAGCGGCCCGGGAGCTGAGCGAAAGTACTTCGACTTGCTTTCTGGCACACCTAGCGCAAAAACAAATAGACCCCTCTCACGCTCCCAGGTATAAGGCTAAGCTAGCGCAACATTGTCAGTACGATCATTATGGCAGAGGCACCGAAGAAACAGAAGAAGACGTTGACTGATGAAGCAAGGAAGAGAAAGAGAGAGGCCGACAAAGCAAGAGACCGGACTAGAGTTGCCCTCGGAACAGCTTTTACTCGTTGGCGAGTGTCGTAAACGTACATTACCTCCAAGCCTGTAGGGGGAGCTCCATAATGGGCTTTTTGAGAAGTTACATAGTATTACTTTAAAAAAACAGGTTGGTACCATAGGGTGGCAGTATAAGCTGCTTTCCTAGTGGCTTTAATTCAGTAGAAGAAGTAGTTGTCCAAACAGAGAAAACACCCCAAAACAAAACCAGGGTGCACTTCCACAAGAGGTAAATGGAGCTCCTCCTCATGAATTATTTTCTGATATGTCATATCTGAGAGTTTATGACATATCACAGGAGATTATTGTTTGCTGGCGTCAGACCAGAAACAGCTGGTGAATCACGTCATTTCAGTCTTTGCCAGATCAGATGCATTCCCCACAGATGTTTCCATTTCTCCTCATGTGCACATGCCACATTCACACGACACGTCTTAAGCATTCACAGGGACCCGTTGTTCAGTGTTTTGAAGAAACCGGGAGTCAAACCACCGACCTTCCAATTGGTATGTGACTGCTCTTTGTCCTGAACTACAGCCACCCCTGTCCTAACCTTGTGAAATATCCTCTCCTCCTTGATTAAAAAAAACTGTGTGTTGACTTGTTAACTGGGTTAAAATAAATGTTATTGGGGTATGCTTGTTCCACCCAAAGGTGGGGTCAGTTTGGGGATAAAATGTACAAGTTAGATGGGTCTCAACTGCATCTGATGCAGGTCAGGGTAAGCCACGCTGGTATGTGAAAGTGTGTGTTGATAGAGCTCTGTAAGCTGTAGGTATCACGAGAAATTGAAAAATGTACTCGTGTAACCGGGACCAAATCTCTGCGTTGTGTTTAAGGTTTGGAAGGATGGAGACCACACCGCTGCTCTCTCGAAGGTCATTATTTTCCTCAACCTAACTAACCTAACCTAACCTTTCCTTTCCTTTTCTTTCTTTAGGCGGAACAGTGTCTTTTATAGCGCATGTTGCTCCCCCATAAAAGAATATACAGAAAAGAAAAGAAAAGTTCCACCTGAGTAGTCTTATAAATGTCAGGTTAAAAACATAATCATTTTGTGGAATTATAAACAAGCCATATTAACCCTTGTCACACTCAGGAGAGTTAAAGTATTTCTTAGCTGTTCAAAAAAAAAAAATGAATTGACCTTTCTTTGAGCACCGTCACCTCACAGAAGGTTCCAGGTTCAACTCCCAGCTGGGGCCTTTCTTTGTGGAGTTTGCATGTTCTCTCCGTGTATGCTTGTTACTCCGGCTTCCTCCCACTGTCCAAAAAAACATGCATGTTAGGTTAATTGGTGACTCTAAAATTGTCCTTAGGAGTAAGTGTGAGTGTGTGAGTGGTTGTTTGTCTGGTTTGTCTCGGTGTGGCCCTGTGATGGACTGGCGACTTGTCCAGGGTGTACCCCGCCTCTTGCCCGATGACCGCTGGGATAGGCTCCAGCCCCCCCGCGACCCGAGCGAAGGATTCAGCGGGTATAGAAAATGGATGGATGGATGGACCTTTCTTTGGTCTTTCATTCCTCACACCTTTGATAATTTTTTTATTTGATTCAATTCCATTTAGAATCCAACAAACATTTCAGTGGTTTTGGAATCTGGGCTTTGACTTTCCCATTCTCTTGTCCTTACTCTCTTCATTTTTAGGCATTCTTTTTGTCATTAATATTAATTTGGATGATTACAAGAACCATTTCAGGAGCAACTTCACTTCTGAGCACTTTATATCCTAGCCTTTTTTTTTTAATATGTTGCAGTATTCAGTGATGATTGGAGGCTGCCCCGTCCCTAAGACTGTAAATCAACTCCAAACTATAGCATTTACCCCACCATTGCTTGTGGAGTTCATTTGCTGGACTTGCCAGTTCTTGACAAATTGGCAGTCATTTAATGTTGACGCCTCTTGTAGACCATTCTCCTCCAGTGGAATGACTAAATAGGAGATATCTTAAAATCCTTTACCAGGAACATAGGCATCCACAGCTTTCTACAGCAAAAGGAGCACCAGATCTTAGATGTCTGAGGTTAAAATGAGCAAGCTTCCAGCTCTTATTTCCTGATGAGGTTCTAATCGTTGGCACCTAATGTGAAACTGGCTCCACCAACTTAATCCTCCTCTTTCAGAGCTAATTGACCTCTGAGAAATACTTGTCTTGCTGAACTGTAATCCGTTACAATATCCCTTGCACTCCAACAAGGGAGACAAACAGATTATTTAAACGTCAGTGGCAGCCTTACGTCTTCACACAGTCGATCATGCGATGACAGATTTACACCCACCACCTCTAAACCGTTGGCCATATTTAACACGTGCTTATCCTGATCACTGATCCTCTGTGATCTTTGTCATTTATAACTGAAATTTCCCTCCTTCCTTAAGCCTTAGCATCGCTCATTTCCTCTTGCTTATTACTAAACCTCACTTTAAAGCCAAAATGCTTGACTGATGAATACACAGTATAACACATGCGCGACTCTGTGTCTTGTATTAAGTGCTGAGTACTTTTAAATGCTCAGAGCCCGTACAGTTATTTTCTGGTAAGATTCAGGCCTTAAGCCTGGTCATTCTATCCGCTATACCATCATTAGCTATGTGATCTGATTTGTACTACCGAAATAATTGCATTAGTGAATCCAATGGAGAATATCTTCCGCCTCTTGTTGCATATTGTTTGAAACCTCATTTTGTCTTTAATAGGATGACTAAAAAGCTGGAGGTATAATCAGTTCAGATTAAGATCGATCACAAAAATTGGTTTTATATGTGTTTCTGTAGTTGTTTTGTGTTATTCAGAGTGCTTTATGCGAAGATCAAGGGGCAAGTCATTTTCTTGGAATAGAACTAACCTGCTGCTGTGGTGAACAATATGCTGCTGCTGCTGAAAAACTAAGAGCACATAAAGTGTCACACATCCAAGGCTCACACGCTCCTGCAGTCCCTCGTGTAATTTCCCTTAAACACTCTGTAATCTTCTCAGTGGTATTGCCACTGAAAACTGGATTTGAAAAGCTACAGGACATTCCTTTTACCGGATGTTTACAAGTTCCCATTTTTCACATGTTTGCCAATGAACTAATGCAGTAATTTATCTGCACATTTCATTTAAGAAAAAAAAAGAAAAGTTGACTCCCTTCTCGACTATTGGAAAATAGAGCTAAATTGTGTAACAGATACCAAATGTTGTGTACTATGGAAAATCTTGCTGAATCCACTTAATAAACGGCTTCCACGAACAGCTTGTAAATGAACTGTTGTCTGTGTGATGACTCTCAATTAAAGATAAGACCAACACACGCTCATTTTTGCACTTTAGTTGTCTTTTTTTATTGTATCTTACTGTAATTGATACAACCTATGAAGGTCAACGTGACATGATGGACATGCAGTATTTTTCATCCACAATGAGGACATCATATGCAATTGTACCAGATTAACAAACTGATGACTTCTCAAAGGCCTCACTTCCAAATATCTACCATCACAAAAGAAAAGCAAACTTTGTCTTTAAGCACATTTCCATACATTTGGTTAATTTGTACCACCTCCTTTTAAAGTTGCTTTGCTGTTGCAACTTGTGTTTGACACAGACATGGTCATACTCTTATCTGCAAAGAAAATGCATCGGCTTTTCAGCGCCACTCACTCCCACAAGCCGCCAAGACTCAATTAACAGGCATAAAAACTACAGAAAATACTTTTGGACCTTTGCTCTACATACAAGCACCCTAAGAAGGCTCAGGTTGTGGGAGAATTAAGAACAGATTATACTTTGCACTAAACCTACATCGTTCACTTCTTAAACAAGCCTAGATTCACGAGACCCTCTGGCTGCCAAAGCAAAAGTGAAAAAGGCGTCTCCCCTGGTTTTGTTCAGGACGTGGTTTACTGTTGGCCTGCAAAGTGCTTGTTGAGGATGCCCTTGGCCGTCTCGAGGGCAGCGGCAGCGGGGACAGGAATGTGAGGTGCGATGCCAGCTCCCTCCCAGGCTGGCCCAGCTGTTGTGTCTGAGTGGACTGTTGGGATGCTGAGGAAGACCCCGCTGTCTCCAACAGGGAAGATCTTTGGTGGGTGGGAGGCTCCAGCAGTGGTCTCTCCGATGATCATAGCGCGGCCTAGCTTTTTCATGATGTAAACAAACTCCTCTGCAGCACTAGCAGTAGCCTTGCTGGTCAGAAGGATGAGGCTTTTCTTGGAGCCGTACCTTGCACCTGAAGAACAGGTTGAAAAAAAAAATTCAAGGTTGAAAATATCAGTTAGACCAGGGGCAGAAGTGACAGGTGCATAGTGTTAAGGTCTGTGTAAAGGTGTGCAAGTGAGCCATGGAATAAAGTTACATACTAACCAAAGAGGCTCTTAACAGTGACACAAAAAGAATGTCATTGCACCCAGATAGCACAAAAATGTCTTTGAGCTCTTGCTAGCATTCATGCTAAAATAAATCTACCAGTACAACATGAATAAAACACTTTTATGGTTTTATAGACTTTTATAGTTTGTTTTTTTCTCATTACCAGTGAGCTCAGGCAGGGTTAGGAGCTCTGTGGTTGTGCCGGATGGTCTGTCATAGAGCTTGTCCAGCAAAATCTGCTTGTCTGCATCAAAGAAGTAAGAGCAGAAGCCTGCGATGGCTGTTGTTGGACCACCGATGTTGTTCCTGAAATTCCAAATCGAAAAAAGCAGTTAGAGAAACGCGATGCAATTCACTTTAATCATCTAAGTCCTTCATGTCCCAACATTTAGACCTGTACCGTTGAGCTTTAGCAGTTTTGTCAGATGTTTTGATTGATCAAAATGTACAAAGAGTTTTGAATGAACTCTCTGACCTCCACTGTGAGCAACATTACCCACCTAAGGTCAATGATCAGAGCGTCAGTGTTGATAACTTTGTTCCAGACATGCTCTACAATGATCTGGGCGATGGGCTTGACCTCTTCAAAGTCTCCGAACATATCAAAGCGCAGGTAGCCGATGTTGTTTTCCAACAAGTCTGTGTGGAAGGAGATTTTGATGAGCTCGATGTACATCTCTGGAGAATAATCCTGCTGAGAAAAGTGAACAAGGATTCAGCATTTGTATCATGTGCATGCAAATATATATGGGAATATATATATATTTCTATATTATCATATAATGCTTTAAAATTGATCTGAAATGTGAACAGATCATCTACCACAACAAATACAGCCAGTTTACTTTATTTAATGGCAAATGTCTTCAGTGTTAAAAAGTAATGATCATACAAGGGTCTTACCACAGGTGGTAGGGGTGGGATGTTGCTGTCGGCCTTCAAGCTCTTGTCTCCAGAAAGCGTGTTTAGATCAGCAGACAGCTTTGTCTCCAGGCTGCTCTTGGAGATCACCATGCTATATTCACCATTTGCCTGGAGTTCTTTCAGCTTTTCAGCAACATCTGCCCCGATATTTTCAAAGGCGTAGTTGTTGGCAATCAGGGTAGCTGTTTCCTCAATGATGGCTGGAACTTGGGCACGAAGGTTGATGATCTTGATGGCGGTTGCAAGGGCATCCTCTGCATTGACTTCCACATCTGGAGTCATGCCTGTGACCTCCCAGGTGGAACCTGTAATGGGGTTGATGGACTTTGCAGTTGGCACAGTAACATAGAAGTCGGTGTCGCCCAATTTGAATTTATCGACTTTCACTGAACCCCCAGCCGTTTGTTCACCCACAACGGTGGCTCTCTTTAGATTTTGGAGGCAGTAGGCAACATCTTCCGCAATGCCCTTGGTGTTTTTGCTTGTAAGCACAACCAGGGGCTTGGTTACGCCATATCTCTGTCCCAGCAGGGTCGACATAGAATACAGCTTAGTGGTAGAGTTTGAGGGGCGGTCATAAATAGTGTCAATGTGAATCAGAGGCTCCACTTCGGTGAAGTAAGATACAATGTAGGGAATTCCTGAGACGTCCCCGGTACCAGTGTAGCGTAAGTCAAAAATCAGAGCTGAGGTGGATAAGATTTTATTCCAGACAAGCTCTAAAAGCAATGGGCCAACCTTTTCAGCGACCTCCTCCCCAAGGATGTGATCAATCCTCATGTAGCCAATGTTGCCCTCCAGGATGTCTAGCTTTATGGAGGTCTGGAGGACAGCGACAAGCTGCTCAGGGGGCAGTGGAGGCAACTGTGGAGGGACCACTGGAACATAGTTTGGCTCATAGGAGACCTTAAGCCGTGGGTCGCTGACAGTGGTCTGGACTCCACTGCTTAAAACGTTGGCCAGTGATTCGGCATCTGGGATGTTCAGGACCTCTGTGTTGCTGGTGGCTGCTTCTATATCCTCCTTCATCCCCACCAGTTTCTCTGGGGAGCAGTAATTGTCCATGACGATTTTTGCCAGATCTGTGATAAGGCCGGTCGAGAATGAGGCATGCATAAAGGAAACATTTCCCAAAACGAGCAGAGATGCCACCAGAAAGAAAGTCTTTGCCATGTTTGTCAGCTCTGTCTGACAAAAGTGAGCAAACTGGATGTCAGAGAGCCGAACTTCCTTCTCCAAGAGGTTCTTTGACAAATGGCACCGTTTTGGTAAGAACGTTTCTGTTAACATACTCATAAGAGGATTTTCTCCACAGTAAACCTTTAATCGTATTATCCCGAGTGCTTTTGTGAGACAATAACAACCAAGCAATGTAGGTGTAGTAACAAGGTGTTGGCAAAGATTCTTGTCTTAGATTTAGACAAAGTAGTCTGGACAGCTATTTAAAGCTGCCTGTCTCAGATGAGGTCAGTTTTATAACTGAGAAGTATCTAGACATAGATTAAGTGTGGTGAAAATATTCATTCCTGTGGATGCATTGAACTTTCATGCCATTTTGAAGATGAATTCAATGTAATGCAATGTAAAAATGTAAAAAAAAACAGAATTGTAAAAACAAACTGAGCTCATGTGTGTCTCACTCAGTGATACCTTGATGGTATCATATCCCTATGAGGAACATTGATGTTAATAATTCAGAGACACTGAATCCTTTACTGTTTCAAACACCGTACACATTTATTAGCTGCAATTCTGCATAGTAGCGAGGTGAACAGGAGGCTCCAGTTCAGTTTGTTTGGTACTTGCTCCCTCTGCTGGTAAATTCTGTTCTGAGAAACAGCAAAGTTTTGCCATCATGACAGGATTCTGAATAGAAGTACAATTAAATAGACTCAGTGACATAACGGGATTTCACAAGACAGGGTCAACAGAACATGTGACCTCTAACACACAAAATTTAGAATGTGATCACACAGGGAATCTCACAAAAAACAAAAACAAAACATAATGTAGATAAAACATGCAGCTGCATTGCAAAACGCTACTTAATTATTTTTGAGAAACTTCATGTCTGAGGCATTATAAAAATTCAAACTTGTATTCAACATACTTACTGCATTTTAACGTCAGGGTAAAGATTTAGGGTTAATGTCCACAGAATGAGAAGCATTGCTTTAGTTGTATTACATGAATTACCCTTATATTAGTATAAAGGAAATGGCAATGCGGATCAGGAAAGTGTATAAGGTTTCTTTTCTCTTATCAACGTATTCTTACAGCAAGGCCTCCAAAATAAAACACAGAGGTATAAAACCTCTCCCACTGACAGGAAATTGACGATCTGATGACATCTCTGCAACACAAAGGCCACACATAATATTTGACAAATAATAGAGACAAATGATCTTTTTATTTGAAATTTGAGAACCATATTACTTTCTAATCAACCTTGCTGCTATGATCTTTTGAGCTACTTGAAGAGCTTCACTTGCGTGGGCAATAACATGAGGCTCCACCCCTGAAAAGCTCCACACCTTCCCAGTGGTGGCACTTAAAACCACCTGGTTAGGGATGGAAGCATACAGGACACTGTCCCTGATCTGGTAGGTTCCACTAGACAGAGACCCTCCAATTGTTGGCTCCCCAATAACTGTGGCCCGGTTCAGGTCCTTCATGGTACGAGTGAAGACCTCGGCTGCTGACCCGGTCATATGACTTGTGAGGATAAAAAGGTCCTTGGAGGATCCGTATCTCTTACCCCTTATGTGGGGTAAAGTCATGACTTCAGTCTTGTTGTTTGTTGTGCGGTCGAAAATGGTGTAAAGATGTTGCAGAGGTTCAGCGTCAAAGAAATAGGTGCATAAGAGAGGAATAGCTGTTGAATAACCACCAGTGTTGTACCTCATATCAATTATGAGGGCATCGTTGTTTACTATTTTGTTCCACACTAATTTTATGAGCTGGGAACCAATGGCTTTTACGACTTCTATGTCCGCCATCATGTCAAACCTCAAATAGCCAATGTTACCTGGCAAAAGTTCCATTTTAAACAGAGCATCGATTATATATCCAGCTTCTTCGGCCGTAGGGATCTTAGGAACATCGGGAGGCGACTCAGGTTGAACATCACAATGGAAGACATGCAGGCGGTGATCACCTGAACTCTCATGGAGATCTGCTGTCAACTGAGATGCCAAAGACTCAAAGTCAACCACTGACCGGTAAAATCCTTCAGCCCATTTACTTAAGAGCACATTGCTAACCTGTAGCGCGACTTCATGGATTGCATAGTATTTTTCTAACAGTTCTCCAGCCCCCTGTATGAGGGACTGAACACCTTTGTGAAACTCTGCAATTTCATGAACGTGGTCCACGGCTTCATCAGCTAACACAATGGCATCAGGGACCACGCCGCCTCCCAGCCAGCATTCCCCATTGTTGTCAATGAAGTTTATGAAAGGGACTGTTATTACAATTCCTGTCCCTTCTATTCTGAAGGTCTTTGAGTGCATCAGGGTACCAGATGTAATTTCCCCAATAACTGTTCCACTATGTAAGGATTGTATCAGATAAGCAAACTCTTCCCCAGCGCTTGCAGTGTAGTAGCTGGTTAAGATGTAAACTCCACGCTTGGAGCAATAAGTTGGGCCTGTAATTTTGGCCAAAGAGTTGTGTTCTGTTGTTGTGTTCTGAATTCGGTCATAAATAGTGAAAAAGTGATGCTTCTGGGAAGAGTTGTGAAGATAAGACAATATAAGTGCAAGAGAATTAGAGGATCCTCCCGTGTTATTTCGCAGATCAATAATCAGGTTATCTGTATCTTTGAGGGGTTCCCATATCTTTTGAGCCATGAGCTTTTCTAGTTTAGCCACTGCAGATGTCTCAAGTAACTTGTCAAAGCGGAGATAGCCTGTATTGGCAGGGAGAATTTCCACTTTAAACGTTTCATCAATGTATGCCTGTAACAAATCCAGATTGTCTGATAGTTTATAAAGCTCAGTATCCTCTTCTACAATGGCAGTATCATCTTGCATGTATTTGATTACCAGTCGTGGATCGTCTGACACTGTCTGAAGGTTCTGGTTGAGTCTGGATGCTAGGTCCTCTTCAGATACAACAGAGAATAACTCTGTTGATTGCAAATGTTGCAATATTGCTGGAACTCTTTCATTGAAAGCGTACAACCTCCTGATTGTGTCAGAGACGCTTTGCACGACTTTTGGAATAGCAATCCTTACAGCCAGAAGGGATTTGGCTTTTGCAACAGCTTCCTTAGCAACGACATTAACTGTTGGGGAAACGCCACTCACTTCCCAGCTCTGGCCTGTGACTGGATTGACCGATCTTGCTACAGGAACCGTTATGTAAAAGTCTGACTGAGCAATTCTGATCTTTTGGACTTTAACTGACCCACCAGCAGATCTTTCTCCGACTGTGATGGCCCTCTTAAGGTTTTTTAGTGTATACGCCACTGCCTCAGCAGCACCAATGGTGCGCCTACTGGTTAAGATAACAACATCCTTCTTCTTTCCATACTGTTCACCCATAATTGAAGCCGTGGTCCACAGCTCCTTGGTTTTATTCGAGGGTCTGTCATATATTGTGTCAATATGAATGGGGGGCTCAGGATCCGAGAAATAGGAGATTATGAAAGGAACTCCAGAAAGCTCTCCAGCTGTGCTGTACCTCAGGTCAAAAATTAGTGAAGATGTCTGAGCGATTTTGTCCCAGATGTTGTCCCGCATCAGAGAGCCGAGCTTTGCTATGGTCTCTTCCCCGATGATGTCATCTATTCGCAAATAGCCAACATTGTTTTCCAGAATATCCACCTTGAAAGAGTTTCTCACCAGCCTGATCAGTTGCTCTTTCCGGAGCGATGGTGGCATCACTTGGACAAAATTTGGTTCGTATGTAACAGTCAGCCGTGGATCATTCAGGGCTCCTTGTACTCCGACTGTGAGCACAGCTGCCAGGGTCTTCCTATCTGAAATCTGCAGGATTTCCCCACTGTTAATGGCTTTTTGGATGGCTTCCTGCATCCCCACCAGGTTCTCAGGGAAAGAGTAGTTTTCCAGAAGAATCTTGGCCATTTCTAACACCAGAGCTGGCTGGAACGATGAGTTTACAGAGAGAGAACACAGGAGGAGGATCCATGGCAGTGGTGAGCTGTGTTGCTCCATCACTAGTCTTCTTCAAAATTTATGGGAAGAGAGGCACTCTTTCTTCCTTTTCACTGGGCTGCTTTAGTTCATTTGTCTGTGCTGAGAGATGAAGGATTTTTGCTGGGGGGAAAATATCGTTGTCATAGATTTTTTGGATAGCAACGTCAGCATAAGAGGCTTTTGTCTCCAATAAACCTTTAATCGCATTATCCTTAGTGCTTCGGCCAACAGACAGTAGCAGAAAGATTGGAAATTTGGAAATGGGAGGTCCAGATTGTTATATTTTACCTACACAACACAGGCTTAGGTTCTTATTTAGCTTAGAAAGCTTTGTATTGCATGTGAAAATGATTTATAGCAATCAAAATTGTTTGATCGTTATTACATCGTCTGCTGTCTGAATCATTTTGCAAATGTATAGTAATATGTACCATCTGAATTATTATTTTTAAATGATTCATAGCTTGGTTCTGGACAGGAAAGAAATGCTGGCTGACTTATCAGAAACTCTCTCTCCTCCCTCCTCTTTTTAGTTCTTGGCCCCTTGTCTGTTACTGTATAATGGCTTATGGTGGTGCATTTTGGTGCTATTATTAGCTTTAGGGGTCATGTCTGGGTCGCTGCATGGGTGACATGATTACACAGTTTGTGAAAAAGTAAAGCCTTCTTAAAACACATGGAGATCAGGTTTGGGTTGGAAAAAAGGGATACACACCCACCTTCTGGATGTGGAAACAAGAGGTTTGATGAAAAGTTGTTGTTTTTCCTTTTTATCCGGACTGAATAGAGAATTAGTTGCCTACTTCCCTTTTTCTAGTTTTCGTCTGCTGGATATTTTCTGATGTGCTAGAGCAGATCTTCATGGCCATGAGCCTGGGGCACAAACATTATCCCAGGACACATATAGACAATGATCCAGGCAGTTTTGCTGCGCAGGTGAATTGTAGCCAGACAGCAGCTCCTTCTAAATGCTACTCGATGCTTAGCTACTCTTAGCGATTTAACTTTTAAGGCAGCTTCACACATTGCATAACGCAATCATTTCTGTGCTAAGTCCCAGGATGCTAATCAAGCCCTTTGCAACACTGAATTTCATCAGACTTTGTTCTTTTGTGCCCAGTGTTAAACAATTGCAGTGTTGTTGATAGTGAAATCCCTCAATTGTTTACAAGTTTGAATTGTGAAAGCAACCTAAACTTTTGAGTGTGGAATTGAAATTGTACAGATATTCTCTGTAAGCAAGGTGTGTCAACAGCTATGCAATAGTTGTTTCAGGGGGATAGATAGAGCTGAGATTCCAACATTGAGCTCTCCATATTAAACAAACAGACATGATTTATATACAACTTTCAGTTTTCCTTATCACAGCCGTTCTAACCCCTGGGAGGATTTGGATTCGACATCTCCAGGCCACAGACTTGAACATCACCCCCATTCTCCCACTCAGGGGCAAAACACCCAGACTGACAGAGAGATAAGTTGAAACATTTATTGATGAACATTAGTTGAATTTAAAACAATTTTGCTTGGCGATTAGATTCTGATGTCTCATCTTAGTGGAGCAGTGTGAATGAAATAAGAAGGACCCCTTCTTACGAACGACAGAGCAAAAGGCAATGTTTTAAAGAACAGGGTTCAGACTGATTGGCTCAAAGAGCAGCAGCCGGCAGGAACCCCGCTGGACCAGAGTAGTGATAACAGACAGCGAGTGAGATGCGTTTGACAGCGTGGGAAAATGGAAGTGACAAAAAAGCACAGCTGGACAAAACACCAGAGAATGAGGGCAGACAAGGAGCTAAAATGGACCTTAAAATGGAAATGTTGGCCCTGATGTTAGTGCTATTTTGAGACAAAAGCAGTTTAGGTTTACCCATGCAGGACACGCGAGTGTTTGCACAAACTTGTTCCCTCATTGGCTTTGAGGGCTCAGCTCTGATAAGCTAGTGTCACTGACTTTAGACATTTACAAAGCTGACAGTATTACTACACAATGAAAACTGAACGGGCTTTATGTGAAAGAGCTATATTTGACCGAAGTTATTTCATTCCGATATCGCTTGTTGTCTTTTCCTAAAACATCATGTGATAGAGTGCGAACCACCATGCATGTCTCACACACTGTCAAAATCCAGACAGTGTGGGCAACGGGGAAGTTTTCCTGTTTTATATTTTGCTTTGGTTGGGTTGCATTCAGGAATTTATGTGATTTATCTGGTGTGATTGTTTTATTCCCTCAATCCTTCCAGACCCTCCTTTGTGACTCACCTGATGTACCCGCCCTACTCTCTCACCGTCATCCACTTCATTTATCAGCCCCACTCCCTCGCGTCTTTTTGTTGAGGTTTAGATTCTTAGATTTCAGCTGTGACAGTTTCTGACAAATAAAATGAACACGAATGAATAATGGAACAAAGCTAATGGGCAACTATAATAATTTCCTTTGTGCGTCAGTTCACCAAGTTAAACTCAAACTCTTGTTTGTAGGTTGTGTTTGAGAATTAATATCTATTGGATTACTCATCCATGCATTCATTCAGTAGACTCCATTACTGTAATGCTCTTTTAACTGGACTTCCCAAAAAGAGCATTAAACATCTGCAGCTCATCCAGAACGCTGCTGCTAGAGTTTTAACCCGGACTAAGAGATCCGAACACATCCCACCAGTTTTAAAATCTTTACACTGACTTCCAGTCAGTCACAGAATAGATTTTAAAAGCCTGCTGATGGTTTACAAATCCCAGAACGGTTTAGGCCCAAAATACATCTGTGATATGTTCAGAGAATATAAACCCAGCAGAGCTCTTAGATCCAAGGACTCAGGTCAGCTGGTCCAGTCCAGAGTCCAGACTAAACATGGAGAAGCAGCATTTAGCTGTTATGCTGCGAACAAGTGGAACAAACTGCCAGTGGAGATTAAACTTTCACCAAATGTAGACATTTTTAAATCCAGGTTAAAGACATTTCTGTTCTCATGTGCCTATGCATGAAATCTGCACGCTATCTTTTAACTTATCTAGACTGTTGCTTGTTTTTAAATTCATTTAAATTATTTTATTTGTTTCTCTTTATATTCTTTTATGTATTTTTAATGCTTCTTCCACTCCCTGCTGCAATGCTTTTATTTTATGTAAAGCACTTTGAATTGTTTGTACATGAAATGTTCTATATAAATAAATTTGATTTGATTTGATTTATGGGAATTATGGACTTCTTTATATTTCTTAAACCAATCGGAAAGAGTGAATCTAGCAAATGAGAAAATTAGATTAATTACTAGATGTTTTGGGTCAGCGCCTTGAGTTTGTCAGTGATTTTTTAAAATTTTTTCGTCTCTCCTTCAGCTGACAGAAATCTTTTTGAGCGGTGCAGCGGACAGATGGGAAGGTTTTCACGGTCTTCTAAGTGTCTCCACCATAAGCTGTCTTTTAATAATCACCCACTCATTGTTTAGCTTCTGTAGTTTTTATACATAAATAGTCATTTGATTGTGTACTCGAAATACACATACAGAACAGACAAAACTTTTATTACATTTTTGTCACTGATGTGACATTTGCTGTGGTCTAATATTAAAAAAAAAAAAAAAATCATGTAGATGCCCATATTTGGTCTTGAAGCTGAACCATTCTCCATCTTTTGGGCCACCGGAGTGTGTGGAGGTTGTTCTTTCACTCTCACCTTTGAACATCAGACTGAATTGAATGATGTGAAAAAAATGTGAAGCATTCTAGTCACCCTTTTTTTTTCCCCCCACCATTCTCTCTGACTACCTGCAGCCACACTCTGCCACCTTCATCTCTTCATAAAGGTATCTTATAGTGAGACGTCCATTCTCTTGATACATGATCGTGATGGGGTCAAGTGTTATGGGGACGCAGCATGCCATGTTGGCCTTCTTAGGGTCCCTGATGTTCATCAGTGTCTGGATGAGGGCATGCTTTGACGGGGCGGATTCATCCGTTAGCGGGTGGTAACACAGGCCTCGACATTCAAAGGCATCATATTCAGGAGGCGCTACAATCCAGCTGTCCCAGCCGATGTCTTTAAAGTTGACTTTGAGTGATGTTCGGCGGCAGTATTCCCTCTCTGCTTTTCTTTTCGTTCTCCGCGGGTGCTGAGCTTCCAGGATCTCATTGGGAAGTTGATCTCCTCTGTTCCAGTCGGCCCCAGAGTGTAGTAGGATTTCTTCTTCATGAAGGATCATCTCTCTTATTTCCTTCTTTGCTTCCCTCCCCCTGCTACCAAAGTCATCTGAGAAGACTATTAAAGCGGCTGAAGTATTATCTCCAACAGACATACTCATATTTAAACAGTGGGCTCCCTCCTCTGTACCACCAGGGGTGCCGCAATCCGTCCTATCCACCACTACATCAAAAGCAGTTGCGCCTTGGCTAGACTTAATCCATCTCCGAATTGCTGTGGTCACATCAAACGTCGCCCATATGCTTTGTGGGCCTGCCACCTCTCTGCCAACCAGCGGTTGCATCTGGGATGGGGAATTGTCATCAACTTCATAGACTTTGACGGTGGCTTTGAAACTCTGTGAGACGACCTTCGACCTGACATCCGGAAAGAAGAGGAGCTGCATCTGGGCAGTGGTGATCTTTTCATGACTGGGGACGCTGATGTTGAAATGTAGCCTGTACTTTGACTTTGTGCCATTTGTCACACTCTGAGTAATATCTGTTGACGACAAGAGAAAAGATCAGATTACTTTCTACCGAAGCCAGAGGGATTTTAGGGTAGACATTGCTTTCCCTTTTAAAAGGACAGAGGCCTTTTGGGTTGAGAAAACTTTAAGAAGCTTAAACGTTAGAGAGATGTTGATTTTATGGAGGCTGTAGTTCAGGAGATAGCAAGGCTTTCTTTAATTGGAAGAAAGCCGGTTCAATTCCAACTTCTACACGTCAAAGTGTCATTGGACAAGCTAGTAAATCCCACATTGCTCATTGGATAAAAGGATCTGTCAGATAAATGTAAGACCATTTATAAACTCTCCAACCAATGATAACAACTAATGTGCCAAGAAAATGTTAATCTTTCAATTTTTAAGGGTAAAAAGCATATATTAATAAGATTCATAGATAACAAGGAGCTTTGAAACAGCTGCACAAATGAGATTAAAAAAACATCCCATCCCATTTAGAGGGGAAGGATTATCTTTTTCCACGTTCATTACCCAGAAAGGTCTCCTCCCGTCAGCTACACAGATTATATTGCTACTTCCTTCAACTCCAGTTAAACTTTTTCATGTACCTTTGACAGTGAAGCTTCGAATGACATCGGATTGAGGGACTGCCGATTCATCCGAGGCATACTTGTTGTACAGCTCCACCATGAACTGAGGGGGAGAGATCTTGCTATGCTCCACTGGAACATCTGACAGGTTGAGTTGTCTCAGAAAACCCTCCTTCATGGTTCCCAAGAGGTTCTCTATTCTTGACTCCATGTCCTCTTCCTCCAGAAGGTCCTCTGACAAATGAGAGTAGAATTCCTCCAGGTCCTTGCCTTGGATGTCATTATTGAGAGGATGGCAGGTGCAGAAGCAGACACAAACCGCCAAACCCAAGCCAAGCTGTAACAGGGAGGTTCTGGAGGTCTTCATCTTGAAATGAAGTTTGTAAACCACAGAGAGGGTAGAAACTTTACCTTCTTCACGCGTCGAAAACAGACTTTGCGGTGGCAAAGTTCTAAAATGGAAATCTCTAGTGCGAGAAACACTGTCCTGATGTCCGCTCCCATGCTCCCAGAGTAAACAGGGGGACTTGTGTCATCCAAAATAGTAGCTTGGTCGTGCTTATCACTGCTGTTAATGTCTTTTTTTAAAGCTTTGTTATCATTAGAGGGCTGGCTGCTAATGAAGACACTGTAAACACTTGACGGGGATAACGAGGAAGGCGCTGGAAAATGTGAGGTTACTAACGAGCAGACATTTCCAAGAAATGCCTTTTCCTCAAGACCTTATTGTCTTGGTGCAATTTCAACATACAAATAGAACTGATGTATTAATGAAAAAAGTAATCACCAGTAGCATGACCATTGTGGCAGATAACACCAAGAGTTTCGGAGGAGTAAATGTTGTGTGGACCTACACAGTGCTCAAAACGCTTTTTCTTCTGCTGTGTACGGAGATCAGTGTTTCTAAATGGCTGAACAGCAACGTGATGCAACCAATCCTTCCACCCTGTACACAATCAGAATGCTGCTGTCGACCTCTTTTGATGGCATCACCTGGCAAAACACGGCCAGTTGCTGCTTAAAACACCTTCTAAGCCCATTAGAAAGAAGAAAGTATAACTTTCGGTGCTCTTAAGGGATTCTACTAAGCAAAAGCCGACCAGAATGCAGTGTTCTCCGATGAGCAACAGATGAAAGAACATTTTTTTTAAAAAGGGTTCGGTGGGAATCTATAACATCTGAAAGCAGCCATCATTTCACACCACCAGCAAGTGGAACCAAGACCTGATTGACCGTAGATGTATGATGGGAAAGAGAGACTACACTGCATTCTTGTGGGGGTTTTGAGCCCTGACCACAAGCCAGTGTGTGTGGGGTTGCTGGCCAATCTTTGGAATTTTTGTCTTTCACTCATCCAGTCACTTAGTTGATGCATGCTGGGTTTCATAAAAATGCTTTCAATGTGGCCCTTTCATGCTTTTTAAGAGTTCCCCTCAATGGAGTTATTCAGTAATGAAAGCAGACAACAAAAATGCACTGGCGTGAATACAGCAAATAATGTAGGAAAGCAAACACGGAGGAGAAAGCTGGAGGGAATTCTCAAGTGAAACTGTGGTCATTTGATTATCGGCATGTGAAAAACGATGGCGTAAAAATGTGTTAAAGCATGTTTGCATAGTTGTCGGACAAATGATTGTTTACTGATGATCAACATATACACATATGTCAATATTTAGTTCCAAGTTTTGGGTTTTCACGTCAAGAAATTCAGAAAATATTCAAGTCTTTGTTCTTGTCAAGGTACTTTAAAATGATTTTAGTTTATTTAGTTTTTTTTTGGTTAACTTATAAATATCACTGTCCTGATTTCTATTGTTCTTTTAAGCTACATGGTGGCATAAAAACAACGTGAATGAGCGTCTATCGCTACCATATAATGTTGGAATTAATAACATGCTAATGTTTATTAGCAATAGCATGTAATTAATTATCATTATGCTAACATGTCACCAGCTAGCATTTGTGTTTCTGCTGTTTGGTACCTAGAAAATTTAGAATTTTTTTTATTTTCTCATAGCCTCAACAAGAGGTGTAAGATGATAATGTTAAACTATAACAAAAGAACTCGCTAAAACAAACCGAAACGCTCCATAAACTCAATTCCACACTAAATTGATGAATCATCTGATCCAGTGACAATAAACAACTGAAATTCTGTTTTTTGTCTTCTTTTTTTGGCGTAACTTCAGAAGAAGAGCTCCCACTTTGGAGAATCAAATGGGATTCCTTACAGCAAGACAACACAACTGCTGCTAAGACAGGGACAACAGAAGAGTACATTTTTGCCATTTGAAACAACTTAAAAATGTAATGGCGGTTTGTGTGAATCATATTGTGAACTTCGAACATGTCACTCTTGCACCAGACAGTCACACGAACTGTGGAATATGTTTCAGCAAAGACATTATCGCGGCAGTGACAAACAATTCTCTAATGCGAAAGCAACTCGGTGTGAAAAGAGGTTTCTGATGCCTCAGTTGTATTCGTTGGTAAATATGTGCTCCTCTTTTGTCGGCTTGGCTCGGCTGATATCCTTGCCTGATTCGCCAATCTGAGACGATACTTGCAGCTGTCCATTGAAGGGAAGACGCTGCCTAGTCATAAGCACAAGCTTAAAAAATTATCTTTTTACTAAGAACTAATGAAAAATATTGTGATTTATTCTGAGTTTTTTTTGGGCCTGCATTTTAGTGGGAATAGGCTTGTTCAGAGGAGAAACTCCGTCAGGATGCTCAGTCACTTGGCTGTTCAAAAACTGTTATTTAATTAAAAAAACAAAAAACCTGATTATCGTTGTACATCAATAAACATACATAAGAGCTTTACTGTTACACTTTTCATAAAACCTTAGTCTGAGAGTATCTTTGACTATATGTACAATTCATTTTCTTCATACCGAGCATAAAATATAATCTGTTAAAGCACACTTCCTATGACTATTTAATCACACATTATAGCTGCATAGTTATGAGGATACATACACAACCCTTTTAGCTACTATAGAAATCTACTATTGTTACTGTACATATCACTAACTGTACAAGTCATTTTGACAAGCAATGTTTATTTACTAAAGGGAAACACTGAATAAACCACAGGAGGTGCAGTATGTATTTCAATCCATGCTCTGAAGCCCCTTCCACTTCCAATAAACACACAGCAGGTGGCAGCAACGCACTGTTTCTAACCTGTGATGCAGCAGACTTGCCACACAACACTTGACATGCTGGAACACTCGGTGGGCGACAAAATACGTTCTTTATATACAAGATATAAACAAATAGCTACTAAAATTAGTTGCATGCATGATAAAATGCTCAGTGTGTCACTCACACCTGCAGTGCCACATCACAGAAGTACCACACGGTTGGAATTACGCTACAATATTTACACGACAAAAGGGTGGTCAATTTCGAGGAAACTGAACATGCTGCAACCTCTGTTTCTGAAAGTCCTCCTCGGAATGCAGCTTTCCATTTTGCCATAACTTCATAGGTGAAAATGGAAGCTGAAGGAAACAGCGGAAAAAAACTGTTGAAGAGCTCATCTACAGCTGAGCACAAACGGCTAATAAATCAGCAGAGGTTTCTGCGCAGGCCATTCTTAGAGGAGCCTGAGCAGATCCCAAAACGAGGCCCACTTGAGTCCAAGCTGACCACCTGAGCGTATCCTTTTCAAATACAAAAAGGGGAGAGAAAAAAACACTTGAAAAATTGTTCCAAATGTAAAATGGGAACAGAAGAGGACTGAAAAAGCTTTATCAACAGTCAAAGGAAATGTGATCCACCTGCAGGGGCTCTGTACTCAACCCCTCAATGTCCAGCTAGTCAACGGAGAGAATTACAAAGACGGGTTTCTTTAAGGGCACTTCCTCGGTCATTCTTTGAAGACGGGGAGAAAATACATGAAAATAGACCAAGCAATGAAAGACATCTATGCAGATTGTTAGAAAAGTAGGAGAAACTCGAGGCAACGTCCAGCCATGCCAGAAACCAAACAAGTTCAAGAATTCAGTAAGAAAGTTATTCAGACTTCCTCAGGTGTCCTTGTGGAGTCTTTCCACAGCTGTTCTTCCCTCTGACATGCGCCTTCCTGCACATCCTGAGTCTATACTAGCGTCTTTCTCCCCGTCTCTCATCTTCATTCATCACAGCTTCCGGTAGCTTGGATGGCCCTACAGACAGGCACACGTATCCACAGACATGCCGGGGTAAACCTTCAGCACCATATTCCTGTCTGGGTCCAGGAATAGAATACTGAGGGGACTCATCTTGTCTGGAACACAACACGGCTCAGGAACACCGGGGACGATCCCCACGGCCCTGACGATACTCTGAATGGTAGCATGATTGGATGGACGTGCCACCTGAGGAAGAAAAGAGTGCAAAACAGAGGCAATTATTACTCCAGCGACTGAACGAGAAACGTTTAACCCTTATAATTAGTATCTGAAATGTTTTTCATCCGTATTTCTGTCCCTTCTTTTTGGCTTTTAACTGAAAAGCAGATGACATTTGTAAAAAAAAAAAAAAGAAAAGAAAAAAAAGATCTTTATTCATACGGACACATCTCCTGCCTCACTGACAAGTTCATTCTCAGTGTATGTGCACTGGTGGATTCATGTTTTTACTTGCGTTTGTTGCAGTTTGAACCATAGTTAAAGGCAGGGTAGGGGATCTTTTTCTGGAACATTTTTTTACATATTGCTTGAAATACTCTTCACACCCCCATTGCAACCAATTAATTAAAAGTTTTGACACAAATATGAAAAGTTTTAGTGGCTTCTAGAACGTACAATCTAGGAAAAACACTATCCAATCATATTGAACGGACCGTTAACGATGATTGGATTCTGATGCCGTCTATCAAACTGCAATCTGCTCCTCCCTCCCCCTCCTTCCCAATGTGCGTGTACCCTGCTACGTGAACGAATTACGCGTGTCCAGAAGCTTGGCAGGAAGCTAAACTAGAGCCAGCTTGGCTAGCACCTAGCATTATTAAACGTATAGTTAGCATATACTAAATACTAAATACTAAATACGGCAACGATCGATGCTTGCTGTCAGAACAGCGCTCGTGCACCTTCGTGCTCGTGCGCGTTCATGTACTCTAGAGGCGTGCCTTCGGGGGGAAAGTGAAGAAAAGGGTTGGGACTTTTTACCTGTGTATTTTCAAAATGCTGCTTCGCTGGACTCAAAATCCAGGATCTCCTACCCTACCTTTAACTTCACAATTAGTTTCTGATGTCACAGATCGTGCTAATACGTTCGTGTGTAAAACTGCCCCTGCCTCATTACCCCGCAGATCATTGTAAGACACAACCCTCTAATTCCATTAACATAAAAGTTAAGTCTCTTTGGCTCACTTTAGGTATGGGGAATCCACAGGTCCCGGCGCAGTAGTAGGCATCAAAGGACTTTGGCGCCAGCACCCACTCATTCCAACCGATATCAGCAAAGTCCACCCTGAGGTAGCGCCTGGAGCAAACCCTGGGCTCGCTCCACTGTCTCCTTCTCGCCTTCTTCATTGTCCTCTCATCAAAACTCAACACCTGGGGCTTACTCATGCCCTCGCTGCTCACCTGGCCATGCTTCCTTCCCGCTTTGCCTGCAGCTTTGGCTTTGGCTGGGAAATACGTGTTCTGCCAGAGTTCGTGGTTTTTCAAGGTGCTGAAATGGACTTCGGGGATGTCGTTGGTTTGGATCTGCAGATGAAGATCTCTCCGGATCCTTGAAGCGGAGTTCGAGGCAGACACGTCTTCCCCGACAGGAAAAGGTCCGTACCTCTGAAGTGACAAGGCCACGCTGTTCGGCTCATCTATAGCTTGATCATCAGCGTAGAGCAAGATGTACGGCAGGTTGGCTGGAGAGAGTCGCTCTTGGCCATGAGCAGCTCTCTGCTGAAACCGTGCTGCTTCGAAAACTGTATCAAACTCCACCGTGATCCCAAGCTCCTTAACAGCCTTGGCGTGTTTCACCATCGCAGTTACATCCCGTGTTTGCCAAGAGCCTTTCTTGAAAGATGCAAGCGTTATGTTTCCAAGTGGCGTTGCAAAAGCATTGGTCGGGGAGGATCCATAGAAAAGGAGCTGTGAGGGGGGAGGATGGGAGTGCTGTGGGGCGCCAGATGGGTGGCGGGGCTTTCGGAAACGCCACGGTCTCTGGTGGTGGCGGGGTCGCTTGTAAAGAAAGTGAAAAGAGGCGAAAAGGATGATCTCAGAGTTTTGGAGGGAGGACAGGTTGAACTGGAACACGTCTTTGCTGTGCGAGACTCCTAAAAGGAATCAGAAGAGAAATCACAAGGCTGGCAGGAAAAGGTCATCATACCAACTCTCTTCTGTCTTCACCACTTTTCACATGTACACATATAAAACAGGTGCTAAAACATCAGATAAGCTGCCTTGAACCTGTTCTCATCTTTATTCTTCTTTATCGCCTCATCCTGTCGGGTCTGACCGAAATGAATAACAGCACCTAATATATCATGCACAACATGTTGCTCAACACATCTGATCGGCATAGGCAGCAGCAGCAGCATGGAAAAATATTAAGTGCTGCACGGTTAAGCGGCTGCCTCATGCACAACTAAAAACCTCATCCCAGATAGCAATACTCTTGAAGTTGAGCCTCGTCTCCTGCACTTCCACCCCAGCCTGAAAGACAAACATCGGGTCGGTCCAGTAGGTCTGTCGCAGGCATATGGAAGTGCTTACTGGAGAAAGAGCTCCTCTGAGGCTTTTTTGCTGTGCAGCCGGTGTCTGGCTGCGATAATAGGCTCTTGTCTAACACCTAGGCTGTAACAGCTACTGGGGAACTAACAGTGTTTGACTCTTTAAGTCTCCCAGTACAGTAAATCACAAGACTGGCGGAGCACAGAGGTGAAGACGTTTAGCCCAAAGGGAAGCAGGGTTTGCTCTACGACTGGCAAAAAACACCTGTACTTTGGATGTGTAGGATGGCGAAATATCAAAGATCAGATCTTTTTTTTACGGTTATTTTTGGTTTGTGACCTTAAACCTTTCAAGTTTAAGGTGTACTCACTACCCTTAGATCAGCATTTTCCTTCTTTAAGAAGTCGATCTGTGACTGAAATGAAAACTGGAAAGCCTCTTTAAACTGTACAAACCTTGAAGTTTTATGTAAGGGCAGAAATTTCAATCTTTAAAAAGATAAATAGGCAGGAAGGTGTTATTACCCAAATATCAATTTTCGTTTCAAAAGCTACTCGATGTAAAAGCTGTTTTTTGTCAATTTCTTATTCATTGTGAGCTTTGATTTCAGAACTATATCAGTTCTGTGACTATTCCCAACATATTTAAGTAAATAAACCAATTACGTTACTAATTCGAATGCCTATTCTTTAAATAAATGAATCAATTCTGTTTTAGTTCATCAAAAACAGTGTGAATTAGATCAATAACCCGAGAGGTGGGATTTTTTTTTTTTGTTATACAAGTGAGAAACTACTTTCTGCTCAGTTCTGTAACTTTGTCAGAGACAGCGGCTGTGTGATCACTCACTCGGGACAGCTTTAAAGCTTCTCACGGTGTTTCCCTCCCTCTGGCTCTGCGGCTCTTTACTGTACTTCTCGTACACTTTGAACATGTTGACGGCGACCGCGTCCCGCTTTGGGCTCTCATGCGCAAAGACGCGCCGCTCGGCGGCCGCTGAGGCGTCTCCCCCGCGAAGCGCGGCTCCTTCAAGACCCTCAGACGGGAGGTGAGCCCCGCTGGACTCGAGTATCATCAATAAATTCAGCACGTGAAAAAGTCGGCTCCCCATGGCCGATGACCTGGAAGGCGGTTGAGTCAAAAAGAAAAGTAGGGAAATTGAAGACAGACTCAAAGAGATGCTCCGCTTTCTCGTTTCTGCTGACTGATGCCCGCTCAACTCCAAGCCGGTGTCCAGGCCAGGTAGTAAGACCTCCACGGTTCACGGTCTACAGCTGTCTCTGAGATGGGGAGGAGACGCCGGGGTAAGACGCATGCTGCTGGATGACAGATGGTGACGCGTCTGAACGCATAGCCAACGAGAGCCAGGCAGCCCATTAGGTGGACTGCTTGTGAGCATTGAGTGGCCGCAAAGTTTAGAGGTGCCGCAGGACAGCGGCAGCGTCCACTGAAAATACATTTATTTACAGGAAAAGTCACACATTGCAGATTGCTGCACTGCACAAAACCCATCAAGTCCAGGCCAAGATAGCCTGTAAGCGGGTTCAGGGACATTATTGATAGGCTTATACATATATTTGGCGCTGTTTACCAAATTTGCTGAAAGCGTCCATCAGTGAGATCCTAGAGTGGGAAATCTGTAAAAAAGAGTAAGTTTGGAAGAAGGTTATGGCGGTGTATTGGGATGATATTATACACAGGGCCGCTGACAGGTTTGGCTGGGCCCGGGACAAAATTCTCTGAATGCCCCCCCCCAGCAACCCACCCACACCACACCCACCTCTACTTTCCCAGTCTCTCATTTATTGCGGATAAACCAAAAAGATTATTTACCACTTTGCCTGGATATGGATATGAACTGAGTGGAGTTATGGCTTTCAAAATCCTATACCACAATAAAACTCACGCTATTTTATTCATTTAGAGCTCATAAATTGCACATTTCATCAACCATTTTTCACTTGACCAAGGGAATCATGTTAAGGGTACTTTTATTTATCGCCAGACCCGCGTGTATGTCCGCTGAACTTTCTGAGAATTCAGGGAACAAGGCGGAGCCCATTCATCTGGCGAGTGTCAAGTTAAATCAGTCTAAACAAAAGTTACAGGCTACCCCAAAACGTCACGTTTATAACCCATGCGTTACATTCAACTCTATCTAAATGGCAATTTCACACGTTGCTATGTCTATACTGGCTTATTTTAAACAAAATAAGGTTAAACCAGAGCCGCGTTACACTGGCTGTCACTCAGCTGACCGAGGATGATTCTCAAATCAATTCAGCCTGATTGGCGTACGTGCCTGAAACATTTGGACATATTTGCGGACTAATGCGCATATTTCTTTTTTTTTTTTTTTTTTTTTGGGCCCCCCCCCATTCCTGGGCCCGGGACCAAATACCCGTTTGTCCCCCCCTCTCGGCGGCCCTTATTATACATCATGATATGTAGAGTTTATATAATTTTACTCTATCTACCATTATGTTAACGTTTGTTTACAAAGGGTGATAAAAAAACAACAACAAAAAAACAACATTTCTCTAAATCCTCATACATTTTAAAGCCAAAAACCAAGACCGCTTTTGAGAGCAGTAAGCAGCCTCTCCTCTGTGCAACGACTACATGTTCAGGCACAGTCACTCTGTTCAAATCTGTAAAAGTCATCTTAGCTCGGTTGTTTGTACCGTGAATAAGTACCCAGGCCGAGGTGTTAACATCAACCTTGATGGGCCCACTCTGCACCTGTTACTACAGGCGCGTTTGGCTTTGTGGCATTGAGCAGCACTAACTTGACACGATGCACGATGGTCTAGAAGCAGTGCATGCTGGTTATTTCCCTTTCTGACAGAGTTTTTTTGTTTTCCTCACACACCTGTACCCTAAACTGTCCAATTTTCTCATTCAGCAGCAAAGAACAGTTTGGTAAAGCCTTTGGAGTCACGTTGTTTATAATTCTGAACCTACTTCCCTTTACCCTCCGAGCAATATGATTTCATAGCACTTTTAAAAAGAAAATAGAGCTAACTTTTTTTTGCTAGCCACCTCTTACACCATCCGCAGGCCGCAGGCACTAACACACACACCTAGTATTCCTCGTTTTGGGGTCTCCTGAGTGACTTACCAGCACTATCCCATAGCTTATACATACATACTAGCTGCAGTTAGTCAAAATTGGGTGAAAAAAGCCAACACTTAACACCACAGTAATCTGGAGACTGAATTGAAGATGATTATTCTAGTCTTGGGATTGCTCACTGCTCATCATCAACATGACCAACAAGTGTTGGGAAGGGAACTAAACCGACTGACGGGAAGGCAGGGAGCCCTGCTTCAAGCTGAAACATTGTGATTTTTCTATAGCTTGACAACAGAGAAAGAGCGGCTGACTTCTGCTTTCCCCATTTCTCATGCAGCACAATGGTTTCCCTGTGAGAGACATGGCAGCAGGCTACTGCCACCACGGGTCGGACAGCCATTAAAATACCTCCTACTGGTCCAGACTGGGATCACAAGGCGCTCTTTGACACCACCGTGTCCTACACCAGAGATAAAGGACTCTGCTGGGACTGGGGATCCCCTTCAGTAAAACAGTGGCTTGTTAAAAGGTCATCCTGTTTCAACAAAAGATAGCATCAGTCTCCTCCCAGGGAGTAATCAGAAGCTGTTATCACTCAGCGTGGGGTTGTCTAATTGATTTTAATGGGACAGAAAAAAACAAATATTGCTCTTGTGAGTTTTCTTTTGATGGCGGTGTGTGTGTGTGTGGTTTTCTTTTGCAGTTTCAAGCGAAATTTAAGAAACCCTGAAGAATTTTGTTACGTCGAGAGGGCTGTTATTCTGCTTTTGCCCTCACCAGGAAAAAAACGCAACCAAAGCTTTAATCATTGGATAAGCCACTTTAAACGACCAAAGTCCTGCGGTCACAAGACTAAAGGTTCCTCCCTGTCAGAAACAAAGCTGAAAGTAGCCGAGGCTGGATTACCAATCGGCCCCTCAGGATTTGGTGCCCCAAAAGTAGTTTGATGTTGTTGTAGTGCCGTGAAACTTCTAAAGGAGGAGGTCAGCGAAGATAAATGGGGTCACAAAAGGGTATGACTCTGATGACTCTGACCACAGCTCACATCCAGTCTGTTGCTGACTTTTGAATTGTGGTTTCCTAATTTAAACCCAATGGCTTGAAGCGGAACCGTTCCTGGTGGCAGAGCTGAAAACACCCCGACGGTTCTTTCTGAGTGATAATAGGCACGGATGCATGTTCAGTTTTTTAGGTACGAGGACTTGAAGTGCTTCTTTTATGGCGCTTCTCTCTGGCACGAGAAGATCGCCCACGCGCGGGCAATACATGCAGGACATTTGCAGCTGCTTTATTACCTTTCAATTTGACAGTTTTTGTACGCTCTTTGTTTAATCGAGTACAATGACCCAAAGGGGCCGAGCTGCATTCTGGCATCAAAGCTCAGCCGGTTTGATGAGTTCACTCTTCCCTCCTTTTTATCACACAATCTAATCTCCCTTTGAGGTCGTGATCTGTACCTCCGTGCATGCAACACAAGTTAATACTGTGCCGCTGCTCCTTCTACTCACTGCCAAGCACTTGTAGAAAGTGAGAGAAGCCTCTGCTCATTTCTTCTGAACATTACTTAATGATGTTATGACATTTTCTATAATCAACCTCCACTGCCATCCTGAAGAACTCAAGCTCCATATTGGCTCCTCGCCACTGAGCCGGCGCTGCCTCAGCACATTGATTAGCCACCACTTCAAAGGTGATTTTTACCTGTCATGAGTTTTTTGTCACACCCACAGCAAAACCCCTCATTCAAAAACTTGCCTAGCATAGCAGAAAGTAGAGAAAAATGCGAGCGAGGGCTTTCAGAGGGATATTTATATAATTAATTCAGTTGAAAACTCTTATATCTAAGAGCATAGCTTCTCAAATGATCATAAAGTCAACTCATTATTGTGAGTGTGCTGCTGGAGATGAAAGGACCGTGTCTAGACCATGCGTCCCACGCACACATCAGCCTGGTGAGCAGTAAAGCTGCGAAACAAAGACTACAAGCAATAGATTCATTGAGGTTTGATATTCCACGAGGATTTGAAAAAAAAAAAGAAAGTTGTTTTATGAATAAACACTGTCTCTTTAAACCGGTGTGGTGCAAAGCGCTCAGTGAAACTGAGAGGAAAAAGAAGCAAAAACGACACACCGAGCATGTATTTGTCATCTGAAAACGTTTCACCTTCAAAGGTAAAAAAAGATCCTGCAATACGTCAGTCGTGTTTACATGAGGACTCTAAAGTTTTCATCTGTCAGTAAGATTTATGGATCAGGCTTCATTATCTTTGTCTTTTTTTTTTCTCATCAGCCTTTTAAGAGCTGTTTAACCCGTCAGAGCCAACGTACGGACAATCGTCTTTAATGTCACCTGACAAACCGATTCACCTAATTTGTCAGCACCAAACGCTTTCTGACAGCGTGAGGGGGTTAAGGCATTATTTGGAATGTGAGGATAGGTGGCCTTTTCTTTTTTTTTAAATATGTGGTTCCAGTGCTGTCAGCAGGGTATCAAACTGCATCGCTAAAATACATCAGAAAATGATCAGGATTATCTTGTGGCCCTTTTATCGGGCCGATGAAACCTTTCATCTTTTTTTAACACCAATCAGATGGAACAAATAGTTGCATCATCTTTTTATGCTGTAATGAAATGACAGGACCGCAAAATGATCTGTGGTGCCGGATGGCTCCAGTTTGTCTTGTATTGCGAATATCCACAATGGAGAGATTTGAATTCAGTGCGCACGCTTCTGTGCATAGTGTAGTTCTATCGGATGATGGATGATGGCCTTTTCACCGGATTTGTCCAGATGTTATGAAAAATTCACCAACATAATCTACTGCCACCCCTTCAAAGGGGTTCGTGATACACATGCCCAGGTATTTCGTCAGAGTATTTGCAGATATTATATTCCGGTCACCTCAATTCAAAAATACTTCATTAATCCCTGAAAGGAAATTCCATTGCTGCAGTATAAGTTGTTACAGACAGATGATAAAATGAAATAAAATGAAAATCAGCTCGTGAACATTTGAACAGTTGAAGTGTAGCAGAGATAGGTGTGGCAGAAATTTGGGATGTTGATTTTGTAGCTTGGCAACAACTTAGCTGATGATGTCACACAAAGTTTCTGCAGGTAACACAGGGGAACTTTCTGAGGCTACGTGCCCACGACAACGCTCTGAAGCATAAACGCAGATGTCCGTTTTTTTCCTCCACAATTTATCTGCGTTCTCACGAGCGTCTTGGGGTGGATATCTGTCTACCCATGGGAACAGGGAAAACGTATAAAACTCGCAGTTTGCCGATGTAATATGCACGCCCCGAACGTAGGTGGCAGTAGCAACAATACTTTTGGTATTGTTATATGAGTTATATATTAATAAATATGAGAAATGCCTGTTTTGTGGCTACTTCCTCCGCGTCAGTTAGAAGAAAATGGCGAAGCGCGGCAGCAACAACAGTACGCCTTCAAACTTTGTTTGGACAGATGATGAGGTCCAGTTGCTCCTGAACACGACACTGAACTACAAAGCCAATATATTATATTATTATAATATATTATATATTATTGGATATATATCCAATATATTATACTATTATGATATATATTATACATTATTGGATATATTAGGGCTGGGCGAGTTAACTCGTTATTATCGCGTTAACTCGCTTTTGTGCTTTTAATGGACAGGAAAGTTCAGAGAGACAGGAAGCAGGGGCAGAGAGAGGGGGAACGACACGCAGCACAGGGCCGTCCGATGCGGGACTCTAACTGGGGCCAGCTGCAGCGAGGACTATAGCCTCTTGTACATGGGGCGCCTACTCAACCCATATGCCACGGACCACCCTTGTTTTATTTTGAATTTCATTATTGTACAAGTCTGTTGCTCACAGGCTTTTATTTTGTAAAAGTCTGTTGCTGTCTGCTGCGAAACCGGAAAAGAAAGTAATCGGCGGATCCACCAAACCTGGAGAAAGGTACGGAACTTTTACTCGGCCATTTTCATTTTAAAGTTCTTCCAGACGGCTGAGTCGACAGAACCAAAGTAATCTGTAAACACTGCCAAGTTGAATTGTCTAAAATATCACTAAAAGGCAAAACACACAACTGATACCAGCAAGTCATTCAATGAAACAGACAGTGGAGTGAGGCTTCTACATAAAAACTACAAAAAAATGCTGATGTTAAAAGTGTGTTTGCACAACAAATGTTATGGCACTTTCATTCATATGGCAGCACATTTAAAATAAAACTAAATGCTAAAAGCTATACACTACTTTTGAATGAATTTTTGGATTTTGCGTACAAATGCGATTAATCATGATTAATCAGGGAAATCATGTGAGTAATTAGATTAAAAATGTTACTCGTTGCCCAGCCCTAATATATATATATTCAACCCCCACAACAATTTTTTTTTTTTTTGGCAAAATGTACAAACCAGCAGCTGTTTGCAATCAAAAAATCAAACAAGAACAATTTAAATAGCTCAGCACAACTGTTATTACAAATGGTTTCTCCAAATTCAACACAGTGCCACTTTTATTGACTTCTGCACTCTCAAAATGATTCAGCCCTTTCATAACAAGCATCATTAGTATTTAGTCGAGCACCGTTTTGCTGCAAAGACCTGGAAGTGAAGCAGCCTCCGAACATTACCGATCCACCACCATTCTACACGGTAGGCAGGGTGTTCTTTTCACCGTTTGCTTCATTCTTCCTCCTCCAGACATAAACGCTGATCCATGGGCCCAATATGTTCCAGTTTTGTTTCATCGCTCCAAATCCCAAAACCTCTTTGGCTTACTTACATAGTTTTTAGCATATTGGAGCTGACTTTTGTTGTGCTTTTGGGTCAGTAGTGGTGTATGTTTTGGAGTTTGTGCATTGGAGCCCTTCAACGTTTAGTATGAACCTTACTGTGGAAATTGAAACCTCAGTACTTGTTGCGGGTCTTTTGCAGTCAGTAGCCACTGTTCTCTTAACTTTAAACTTGTGAACTATGCTTCCAACTGTATCTCTGGGAAAATTCTGTGCCTTTGCTATCTTTTTGTATTCTTTTCGTTGTTTGTGACGTCCAGGTAGTGGAGGTGTTCTATCTCAAGCACAGCTGAAGCAACTAATGAAGCCCTTGATTGGTTGCGCTTGAGACCAAACCTGATTTGCAAATGTGTTCTCTTACTAGGAATTCTATTCAGGGACTTGAAACATTTAGAATCACTGCAGTAGTCATTGTAAGTAGGATTTGGTGCTGAATTTGGATAAAATCCTTGTAATATTAGTTTTAATTTAACTATTTAAACTGTTCTTGTGTCATGTGTTTATTGCAAACACCTGAACAATTGTACCGATAAACCTAATTTGCACTGGGGGTTGAATCATTTTGATTGCACCTGTATATATGTTTATGTATGTAGATATAAAAAAAAGATGGAACTTTGAGAGGGCCCATTTGAGTCTAGGTGAGCATAAAGTGATTTGAGTGATTGGAACCCCAACTGTATTATCTGGGTGTGCTAGTGTTGAGAAGTACCGTTTTGAACCCTTGTCCTCCTGACATGCTTACCTGTATTTCAAAAGTCTAATTTTGGTGGTACATACACATTTCTTTTTCTTTTTGGTGCCACGTCTATCTTCTTAGAGTCTGACAAGTTGCCAGTGTGAACGAGTAGCTTTTAGCGAAGCTAGGCTAAGCTAAACTAAGCTGATGAGCTGTCTTATTTTCTACTGCACATCTGAAACACTCCAAACAAGTGCGCGCATTTGTATCATCCTTTCCTCCGCTGCTGCAATGGTTTGCATGCTAACGTAGCTCTACCCTATCAAAACACTTTCTGGTGTTAACTTCAGTGATACAGTAATTAAGTGTACAGTGTAGCAACTAGACTGACCATTTTTCATTTGCATGACATCATGGATGAGTCACCTCTCTGCCACCTCCTCCTCCCCCCTCTTCTCCTTCGCAGGGTGAAACTGAAGTGTGGCTCCCCAAATATGCTCTCATTCACAGAATATTTGCCTGAGGTCCTCATCGGGACAGGGGGAACAGGACAGACGAGCCCACCATGTTTCTTTTGGCACTGGACCCCATCCTTCAACCTCCCCCTTTTCCTTCTTTTGACTCTTTTTCATACTGCTGGCTGCCGCTGAATGACCATTCATGCTCACTGATGCTGGATGTGGATGTTTGTGTTTGAGTGTGTGAGCGTCTGAGGGGCATGACATCCCTTCATTTCATGTCTGCCAAGCCACACACACACATATCCATGCTGGATTAGGACAGAGACATGTGAGTATATATCCATATGTATACACTCACCGTATCCTAATTCAGGCTGGATTCTGTACCTCCAGCATGACGAACCACAGTTATGACATTTCAGCTCCAATCCACATCACTCAAACAAGATTGACAGGTCCACACATGCACACGCACGCTCACACATCCTTGCTCTCTCCGGGAGATATCCGGTGGTCTCATTGCAAGTAGCTGCAGCAGTGCCAGCCAAAAGAAGAATGTCTGCTGGAGTCAGAGGGGAAAACTTGTGCATGACAAATTTATGACTGCAAATCGCTGCAATTTGCCAGACTTCATGGTGAAAAAATAACAGCTGACATATGGGGGGTTTAGACAGCGTTTATTCATTTTTGCAGCACCTGGGCAGCATGCTGACAGAGGAGTCATCACCATCGTGTGTGTCTGAGATGGATAGACAGATAGTGTGTGTCAAAATACAGTCAAAATGGGCTTGCTGAAACAAATCGGAAGTTTTGGATTACCCAGATTGTATTCCGGTTGATTTTAGATAGGCTGGACTCTATTGACTGAAAAAGCCATTCAAAAAAAGAGTTTGTTTTGGAAGCAGTTTGCATCAGTTTTCTTCAGATGCGTCTCAGTCTGACTGCTAAAATCAGATTTTAAAGTGTTCTTTTAAATTTCTTTTTTTATTTATGCTTCGCTCATATAGTGGCGCGAAATGATGAGGCCGAATCCAGAAATCCATGCTGCTACTAACAGAGTGCCAGGGAGGACAAAATAGAGAGCGAAAGCTCGTGGACACCGATTGGTCTGAACTTTTGTGTTGTGGCCACAAACTAAAATTGGAGCCTAGGGAGATGAATTATCTTGTGATCTTGCAAATCTGACCAGCCGCTTCGCAAGGTAAATTTCTTGCTAGCTTACAGCTAAACTATTTCATTGGTCATCTGCTTCACATTCTGGCTGGGACATGGTTTTAAAACACCTTTTATGTGGTTTTCATGTCACAGGAGTGTTTTAGAAGCTGGAAGTGTTGTATCTGACGAGCTGTTGTTACATTCAGTCAAGCAAATTCACTTATATATTTACTACCGAATCACTCACCTTTTAGTCTACAATTCTTGCTAATAATTTCCATTAATTGGAAGAAAAAAAAGGCTTAAAAGATGGTAAGAAAAGATAAATGGAAACGGAAAAAAATCGGAAAACTGTATGCCTGAGATGGCAAACGATAAACTCATATGAACCACTGGTGGCCACCTATCAAAATCCAAAATATTAGCTGAGATGAAAGTCATTCTTGGTTAAAAAAAAAAAAAAAAAAAAGGTCCCTCCACGTCTTTTTGTTGTTTTGTTTGTCCTTAAGGTAACAGCTGTTCGAATTCTCTAGATGCCAAGGAAAGGAGCTTCAGTGCTTCCTTTATTATCTTATGTAGCAAAGGAAACACTGGCAAATCATTTCTAAGATAAAAGGAGATCATTCTGTTCCACAATTCCTTGCGGCTGCAAGTTATTAAGCGATGCTCGATTATTTTGAGTGTGTGACTGACCAGCCCGTGGCAGCAAAACGTCTCACTTTTGTGCCTTTTTCTTGACTTTTTGAAGTACTTTTTGATAAAATAATTTCTACTTTTTACATCATTTTTACTTTCTTATTACACAAAACAGGAAATATATGAGATAGCCTCTGTGTAATAAACGTGATAAGATTGCATGAGATGAAGTATGTAGAGCGCTTTTATGCATTTCACTGAGCAGCTTTAGTTTCAGTGCTCCACATCCCACCTCCAGTGTAGTAGTGAGATTGTCTTGGCTGTCTTTTCCCAAGTTCTTGAGAACTTTACTATCTCTCCTTAACCCCATGATGTTTTCCAACAAGGTCGAGGAAAGATGCTTTGGAAAAGGAAAGTTGTTTTTCTTTTCTTTTACAATTAGGACGACTACTTCTTCTGCTGAATTACAACCACTCGCACCATGACTTTAATTGCCTCCCTGTGGCAACACTCCTTGTTTATGTGCTTTAAATAAGTCTGTGGAAATCAATCTAATTAACATTCCTTTTTTTTTTTTTTTTCTTTTGCAGCTTTCAAAAAGATTGCTTCAGATTTTTGCTCTGCTTTTAAATGGAAACCCAACTTTTGAGCAGCTGGACACCCCTGCTCCACAAACATGCGACCGAAAGGATCCGCTGCCCACATCCTGGTGACACCATAGGTCTCTTACAGCTCAGAAAGGTTTTCTTTGCATGGGGGGGGGGGGGGGCATAATACACTGTAGTACGTAATACTGAACAGGGCGTTTTAAAGTTGTGCGTGATCTGTGTATGATTTATGTCTTGTGAAGTAACACTATTAAACACATTTGTGACGACCCATTGTGCAAAGATTTGAAGAAGATGACAACATTTATGATACACAAATTACCAACAGCTCACAGACTTTTTCCCAGTTGATGTACAATTTCTCAACAGCTAACTGCTGGAAAATAATTCAAACATAGCCTCTGTATTCAGAGAGCTCTCACAGGCTCTCAGACGTGTGGTTTCTTGACCTCCGTGCTGCCTGCACTCTCCGATGGATGTCAGCTTGACCCCGTGCCACAAGACTGTCAGAGCCACACATGAGGACTTGCTCATTTATCATCCCACTGCAGACAACGAGGCTGATGACTAACCGCCATAATGAGTTGCTCTCGGCAGCGCGAGGGCTTCTCTCCTGAGATCCAACCGGCATTAGCAGAATCCAAAACCACAAGAACCCCAACAAACCCCACACAGCACCACCCCCATGTGGCTGAGTGCAGACAAGGCCAGTAATCAGTGTGATGGATTTCAGCCCTGACACCCTTTTACTCAAGCGGTTCAATTAGGAAAATACTTTTGTGTTTTTTTGTTTTTTTTTCTTTCCTTAACAAAGCTAAGTTCCCATTGTGTCTTACTGTCTGATCCTGTGGTTGATGTACTTTACTGGAGGCCAGAGGACGGGTTGACTTGAAAGAGGAAATTTTGTTTCATAGTGGTTAGGAATGAAGAGTTGGGGAAATCCCTTTGCTCAGAAGGAAAAGTAAGAAACAAGATCTTACGGTAGGTGCTGCACTCAAAAGCCAAAGACAGACGGCGGCGCAAAAAAGACTTGAAAAGATGCAGACAGGCTGACACGCACCTCTGAAAAATGAGATTGCTATTTTATACGACAGCAGATTTCCACTGAAGAGTGCGAGACTCGCTCAGACCACACTCTCACGAATCATGAAAAAGCTTTTCAGGAGAGGCCTTCATAGCTGAGGCCCAAACCTTATGAACTACGTCTAAACCCGGTGTCAGTCTGTGACGGTGTGACAGATGAGACTGAATGTCTCCCACGAGAAGAGAGGTCATTAGTAAATGATGATCACTCTCCTCGAGTGTTGTCAGGACTGCAATTTTCTCTAAGCGGGTTGTTTTGGCACGTCCTCCACACAGGGCTGAGAACAATCATCCACGTTGTGTTTGTCAGTTATTTGAAAAATAGGCATTGATCTCAAATTGCGCCTATTATTCACATCTCGGGCTTCTGGACCAGCTGTATTTTAAAAGCCAGCCGTGATTGCATAGCTTTCCTTGCCAGTAGCAATGGTTTGCAGCACCAGCTCTCCAGCCGATTTCCCACTCATACTTGGCCGCACCTTGTTAACCACCTCCACGCTATGTTGTGGTTTGGACAATGTGAGGTAGGTTGGTGAAGCTGAAACAAAAACAAAAAAAAAACGAAGAAGAGGAATGCAAACGGCAGTTTTAGATGCTTTGCTGTACAACAATAACTTTGTCCTAATATGTTATAAAGTAGATAAACCGAAGTATATAATTGTTGCTCTATCACTGACCAGATTAACTAAGAAATTAGAGAAACACTACATGTATTAGTTAATGCTTCAAAAATTCTAGTTTTGCGCAACTGTTCATAATCAAATCCAAGAAGATTTTTTTCTGTATTTTGTATCACATTAATGTTAATGAATGAATTACTCACTCCCTAAAGATTTGTATTTGAAGACAATCTTCCCACCTCATCTTGAGAAAACAACACGGAAAGGCGCGCAATCTTTTAAACAAGTTATTAAAACACATTACATCTTACCTCCACATATTGTGTTGAAAATACATGTTGGCACCATGGAAACGGTGGCCATATTACATCAATTGGTAGAGCTGTCATAGGGAGCCGAGAACTTTACTTGTGCTGAGCACGCAGATTCACAAAGTGATAAAGATTCACAAAGTCAGTTTCACAGAGAAGGAGTTGGAGGTGTTGTGGAATGATCGGCCGGCGTTCATCCAGGGGACTGGAGTTCTTTTCTCTATTGTAAACATTGTAAAAAAAAAAAATCCCATTCTTTAAGTTCCCTGTGGCTGTCGATGCTGTCATTTTCAGTTGCTGCTTGGTTGGATTTGAGCAAAAAAATCTGCATGGTTAGGTTTAGGCAGAGACAATATGGTTTTGGCAGTGCTAAATTATCGGCAATAGAGATTCATTTCATCCTGTAAGAACGAATCTCCAGCTGGTTGTCAAAATCATTAAAAGAGTGGCTGTCACCCTGGTGACCAAGCAGTCTTGTTTGACAGACATGAAATGAGCACAACTTTCATACACGCTACAATAAGTAGAGGAGAAGTTCCTCACATGATTTTCGAACATCAGACCCCCACTTTTAATGCAGTGTCCAGAAGTTATGCTTTATTTATGTACTTCTGTGACACCTGCCAACGGTCGTCCCCTTTTTAATAGAAACTGTTGCTAAAGCTTGGTTAGTAACCCCTGGCTACATGAAAAAAAAAGGACCAAAACAAAAGCAGCTTTTATTTAGTCGAGAAAGTTAGAATCTTACCCTCCTGAAATATCTAGCTTAAGTCTTGACCATAGACTGCATATAAAAGATTAATATAGTCAGTGGGGAAAAACGCTAAATTCGAGGCATTAAAATGTCATCACAGAGGCAACAGTACATCCATCTTTAACATTAAATCCATGGTCATAATTGTTGAAAAGCAAACGCTGGTTCATTGACTGCTATAAAAGTCTCTCTTCAGCTGCAGCCACTGCAGGTGATAGAGATGGAAAATAAAGCCGTTTGCATTATTTAGCAGCTCGTGCGCCAGCTTGCTCGTAGCAAAACTGGAATGAAGGAAAGTAAACAAGGACCACGACGCCACATCTTTTAAGATAGTATTAAAAATGGAAGAGATGAATCAAATAATTTGTGTGTAGACATTTTTCTACACAAGGTTGCAGGGGTAAGGAGGTCCTATTCACGGTCTGGTACTGTGTGGTTCCACTTGGTTCAACTAATTGAAATTTGCAAGTGACTTTGCAGACAAATGCTTCATCCATGCTTAGCATATTTTGAAAGTGCCTGCTCTTTTCCCTGAGGTTTCTATAAAAGGACTTTCCAGTTGGTTCTGTGAAAAAAAAAAAAACATTTGGCACATTGGGTTAAAAGGAAAGTACTCAAGTTCACCCCTACTGCATCCATTATTCTCCAATATTGGGACAGCCAGGATTGGGTTATAACACTTGTGCACAATAAATCACTGCTCACGCATTTATACGTGTGATGTTGCAACTGCATTTGCCTAAACATTGAAAAAGAAAAAACCTGAATTGAACCCCCATTAATGCAGTCACAGTGTTATATTAGGCAGATAGATTGAAGCATGAGCACTCTTTAAAGATGTTCCAGAGCCATATGTAAAGCTTTCAGACCAAATGAATACACTTTTTACACTTGTTTTTGGTTTGACTCTGTATTATTCAAAGTGCCCTCACTTTACAGAAAGACTCCCCAATTGTTTATGCCTGCGATGAGTTGTGGAAGATGGAACGCTGTGCCCTGTCTTCACTGCCATACATCACTTCAAGGACTATCCTACAGGAGGGGGCCAATTTCCCATCATCCCTCAGTCAATGAGGCCGTTTCTCTTCACATTAATGGACCAAATGGACTGACGACTGGCACCAGCCACCCTCCATCTTCCTCTCCCGCCTCTCCTCCCTCACTTTATTAATCTTTGTATATGCTCTTTTTTTCTTCTTTCCCCCTGTTCTGCTTGTGCCTTTCTGTCCCTCTCACACTTTCTCTAAGTCCTGATTTCAGCGTTTTGGCTCCGCCGTCCATAAATCACTTGTCATATCTCCGCGACGCTCTCTGGCCCCGCTGAGGCAGCCTGTGGTGTGATTTAGCCCCAAGTTGATTTTCGTGCAGAGTGATACTTTGTATGTCAGTGCCTCTGTCAGCCGCACACAATTCGGACACAGCGAGTTATGCAGCCGACTCAGAACGTTTTTATTCTCTTTTCATGCGAGAGAATGGAATTAAGTCGGTGCATTACTGACTGCAGCTTTTCTGGCCAGGCACATTGTTTTCCTTGGCTGCTGCACTTAAAGTCTGTTGAAACAGGCCCTTTTTTTCTCATGCCTATAAATGGGCTCTTTTCATGAATCCATGAGGGAATGCTTGCTTTTTGAAGGGGTTTAAGAGGATACTGCACCATACACAGTCAGGGGCCCAAGATTTGTGCTCCATATTCACACACTCCATCATATTCGTGCTGATATGGTATGGCGAGCTCACTCTAGATACATTGTCATGGTATTTATCAAAACGGCTTGCCAAAGTGCTGGAGACAGTAACAACTGGAGTGGTGATGAGAGGGGTTAGTGAACTGCTTCCTGTCTTTTAAGGGTTGATGAATGAAAAAGGAAAGGAGGTAGAGCCCAGACTAAAGGAAAATGAAGGGAACCAGTGAAATCAAAGGCTGAAAATTCTACTTAAACCGAGCCTATTTGGTCGAAGCCTAGCTTAAACCCAATTCCTTGTTACCTTTTCCACTCCTGAATAGTCCTTTCTAACGCAAATTTCATCATCTGCACCATGAGTATCCTGTGCAGGCAGCTCAAAAATGTGTGACCTGTTGTCCCATGGCAAGTAGATTGAGAGGAACACGTTGAGTGAACATTCGCTGATTTTAGGCGTGCAGTGAGACTCCTTGTTTTGGCCAACTGAGGGGCTGGCAGCTCTCTATCATAGCTTTATATCACTCTCGCTCCTCTAAGAACTTGTTTGGCCCATGTCAGTTTGAAAGAAAACCGTTGAGAACTTGGCCAGAATTTAAGAAGTTGTGGTGGAGTCAACTTATTAACATGATTCAAAACATCTTCTGAAACCAGGCAGAATGGAGAGGAAAGAGAGGACGGGCACTAAAGAAGATGGAGGAGGAAGGGTACATATATCACCACTAGTGGTTTGGTGGTAATCACAAGTGGTTTTTTGAAGTGACAATTCTCCATATATCTCAACGCAGAGTTGTTAACAGCTGCTGTGCTTTACTATGAAGCGCAATGAGTCAGGGAAGACTGGCTGATTTAAAAGCAGTAGCTTTTAGTGGCAGATCCTTTAAGCTACGAAGTGGGGCCCATATCGATTAGACTTTTTAAAAATTTAAACAAATGTCTGCAAACTGACAGGAGACTTTGTACCGAATTGTGTTCACTTTACCCGTTCGTTTTGTGGCTAATCCACACGGACCACTATAAAGTCCATGCTGATCACTGTTCTCCTTTTTTATTTATTGGACCAACAGATGTTTGAATAGCACGTTGATTGCCTGACAGGAAATGTTGGATGGTTGACATCGTTTCAGTTTAAAGAACAAGAAAGCAAATAAGCATATATCTTCAAAACGTCTGACTAAAGGTGCTCTCAAAAACTCCAAAACAACTACCAACAGAATAAAGAAAAAGCAATCATTTCGAAGTGACATAAAAAAAAAGCCATGAACTATGCAGTTGAGATATACAACAAAGAAACTATCAGGGGCAGACCTGACTATCCTGTAATACCACGTCGTACCACTCTAGTGTCTAGTCTGCCCAGGAGCCAACAGACGAAGAAGAGAAAGAAGTAGCCAGCAATCATGGACATATGAAGAATTTATAATGTCTTTTCATAATGTCTATGCCAGCAATGGCAGTGAACAGCAAACAAGCAAACTGTCAGCTGACAGAGCATAGAGTAGGATAATAGTGAAAATCAGAGTAATTACAGCAATAACTGAAGCTTCGGGTAAGTAAACATTACCATCACCACCATCTGCCACAAAGAAACCACATTTAGCAGCAAATATCTGAAATATCAGAAAAAGAGGAAAGTATTGGTGTTGCTTCTTTTTTTTATTTTCCTTTTCAGGTGATCAGCTATTGGCAGTAAAGGACTGATATCTGACTGATATCTGATTCAGAACTTGTAACTTTTTTCTTCTTGGGCTTGTTGGTAAAGAACTCACATTGCTAAAGCTGTGAATGCATCCTATGATATAACCATAACTTTTCTCAGCTGGCTCTGTTTGGTTTGTGTGGATCACCAAATGAGTTCATTTTTGACAATAAGGCAGAACCCGTATGTGAAAAGGGCCACAGTGTTACCATGTTCAACATATATTTGAGCTAAAAACCAAGCTGACCATATGTTGTTGTGGGCTGGTCACCGCAATACAGCAATGAGACCAAAATGTTACATTCAACTTGCTGCTAGCTTTTTGCGGGCTCTATTTTTCTGGACGGTTTGGCAGTTTAAATGAAAGGAGCCAGTAGAAATCGAAAGGGAACAAAGCAGACGAAGAAGAGTTTTATTTCCCCCTCGCTGTCACCCAGTAGGCTGGGGAAAATTCTGCCCCCCTTTCCCTTTTTTGAAGATCAAATCCACGTTTTGGGGAGAACATGCAAACAGCACCGAGATCGATAACGTGTAACTGCATAATTTCCTCATTTGGGAAAAGTTATATTTTGTCGTTCATGTAAATACTGACTCCAAATGTAGTCTTACACCACTGGCTGCAGCCTTTCCACTGGGAAAACACACTTAATACCTACGATGGAACGATTAGTGCTTGAGGTCCCCAAAACTTAAAGGGGAACTGCGGTATTTTCAACATTAAGCCTCTTTTCTGAGTCGTCTGCAATTTTTTGCCTGCTTCAGAATGGCAAGTCATGCGCATGTCCAAAAAGGTCCGTAAAAGCACAATAAACGTCCGTTTTCAAAATAATCAACTCACCGGAGTGGTTACTGGTGTGCACTGGTAATCCATATCAAATTTCGTTGTGAAAAGTTGCTTCTGTCGTGTTTTATTTGGCAGCTCGTTCATGCTCGCACTATTTTCTTAGCGGTGGCGGAGTAATATCAACGAACATCCAGTTCAAAATGTCAAATAAAACACGACAGAAGCAACTTTTCGCAACGAAATTTGATATGGATTACCAGTGCACACCAGTAACCACTCCGGTGTGTTGGTGATTTTGAAAACGGACGTTTATGGTGCTTTTACGGACCTTTTTGGACATGCACATGACTTGCCGTTCTGAAGCAGGTTGAGAAGAATCAAAATTAGGCAAATACCGGAGACAGCAGTAAACATCAAAAAAGCGGTGAGGGGGGTTCTAAAACATTGCAGACGACTCATAAATGAGGCTTAATGTTGAAAATACCGGAGTTCCCCTTTAACATGATTATTCTCGTGGTGCTAAAACTCTTTACGCAAACATCCAGTAAATTGATGCTGTGTTAAAGTAGTGTTTCCTGGTCTGAAACATGTCTGAGCAAAATGTAGAATAATCTTAACCAGCTTCTTTGTCTCTGTTTGCAAAGTTTCTGTTATTGCTTTATGCACTAATGTTCTTAAGAGCACCCTTCACTTATGTTACTACAAGGATCATATTCCTATTCATTTTTTAACTGAATTTGAAATTTAGGAAATTGGCTGAAGCAGCTATAGATTGCATTTCAATAACAAATAATGATCACGTTTAATGCAAAGCAGCTCCCCTCCACTCTCCGCTCTGTTGAACTGTTAGCGTCTTTCGGATCGTTTCCGTTTCCCCGTCCACAGCTTGTTGTGTTGGTTGTTTCAGTTCAAATATTCATAGTTGCAGAAGAAAAACTCGATTTCTTTTTCTTTTCTTTTTTTTTTTTTCAAAGTTACAATTATCCCCTTTCACTGACTCAAATGAACCCATAAATTCATCGCTGCAGACTACATGGTATGTGAAAGAGCAGGAACACACATGCACCATCCTGACAGTGAGCCAGCGCTGACGTGAGCTGAGCTAATTTCTGGTTTTGATTGAATTGTTTCCGTAATCACAATCTTCCACCGCACGCTGCTGTAACACTCTCTCTCGGGTTGCCGTTAATGACCACATGACCCAGTTATGAACCTTTTGACATCCAATACTCAAACGCAGTGTAATGGGACTGTAAAACTTTGACTGCTGCGTTTATCAAACCCCGGTGAACTCTCCGTCTGTCTGTTTCCTCCCTCCCTCGACTCCCCTTTCTTGTCTTTCACATTTCCTGTCAGTCAGTGTGTTTTTCTCTGCGTCAGGTGTGTTTAGATGTGAGGTCAGCTGGCTGCCTCCTGCCAAGCACTTCTAATTAAGACATTTGATATTGCTACTTCCCATTACTGCCGGAGAGATTTGGCTTAATGTGTCATTTTATAATTAAATTGAGCGTACATCCTCTCATATGCTGAGAGCTCAAAGGAACAGGAAATTGCAACAGAGAAATTAGTGCGTTTTAGTGCTACATGGTAAATAAAGAGACGATAGCGATGGGAAAAACAGACACAAATGACTCGTTTTCCCAGGTGAAACTGAAGGATGTGCCCCGTTTACTGCTAAACAACACGATTGTCAGCACGCTGAATCAGCTGTCACCATGCAAAGACCAATTCTGACTTTGGAATAATCTTTTAAAAAGGGTACGAATGGCTTGAATCAGGCTGATGCGTCACAACACACCAGTAACAAGTTTTGTGTGCCGCAATGCCCCATTTTGATAGTGTGGGAAATGGGGTTAAAATGCAATTCATCTGGTGGCCACTATATATCAGAACAATGAAGAGAAAAAACCACACATACTCTCTTAAAATATTAAAAATCCGTAAGTAGTGTCTTATTTAAGTTGAGCTATTTTTCATAAAGGGTTCTTAACAACTCACATGCAGTAAAGGCATCAGCACAATGCTGTATTAATTAGTTTTTATGGTCGTTGATACCCAGCCTGCGAATAATCCCAACTGGCTTTTCTTTAAAAGACAAACGTGTTCATCAATCATTACTAAATCAATTATTTCAAACGCAAAAAAAAGCCTTTAAATTATGTCTTGGCAAAAACCGGGTGCTTTGAAATGTTGTTCCAAGGACAATTAAAGCTTCAATAATGGGTATTTATCTCACTGTGAAGTGAGAATGATTACAGATATGTAGAACACAACTCTGTAGTTAATCTCAGCTCTGCCCGAGACGATGAGAGAAAGAGCCGAAAACCGCTGACAGAATCCTGAACAGAAATCTAATGGAAGATTCCGTGACGTGCTCCCACAAAAAAAAACATTCAATTGTCTGCATTGTAACAACCAATCCTGGAAAGTTATCAGCCATTTGTGTTGTCGCGATGACGCAAGTGCATAGTTGAGGTTCATGACAGGCTCGACTGTGTCGTGGCAGGGTGCAGACACAGTTCAAGGAATGGATACCACAGAAAGATACACATTGCATTTGGAAATGTGATGCCCTGTAATACTGTTGACTTTGTTCATGACCAACACTTGGGGAACCAAAGTTACATTGTTGGTGGGAAATCTCGACCAACGGAAGAATGATGGTCGTGGAAAAAAAAAAGCTTTTTAAACCTTATTTTGGGGCAAATTCACTCAAAAACGTTTTGATGCAGCATTCAGCGGTTTTGATGATCAATTCTGACATGCAGTATATACAGTAAGTCCAGGTGATTGCTGACCTTGGATTGTAGTTCTGCCCCATGAATTGAAAGAGAGACCTTAGCTTGCTCTAGCCCGTGTTCCTATATCTTACACTTTTGGAAACCAAAAAAATATGTAGCGGGTGTGTTTTTCTAAGCCTAACCAAGTGGCTTAAAGTGATGGTTCCGAGTAGAGTCACCCTATGGAAATTTTAACTGTGACATCCATCCAAGTAGCCCACCTGAAGTTTTTCCGATATTGGCTGAACATCAGCCGAGTTACTGAGTTATCCTGAATAGCTTAGTACAAGCGCTAATGGACAACAAAGTATATGCTATATGCTATATTCTACATGAATTTTTATGTTGTAGAGTTGTGAATTTATTTTATCAATGGAGAAATTGAGCAGCCTTGCTTTGTTGTCTACAGTAGTAGATCAACCCTCATCTTACTTTGAAGCTCCCAGATCAAGGAAGTGACGTCAACGCAGCTTTGGCAGCAGAGAAGCTATTAGGCTTGTGTTGATAATAATAAACTCCTGGACTATGTACAAACTTCCAAATGCATCGTTTTGTGAGTACAGACCATATTTGTACTACTGTAGAAGTTTGGTGTCATGGCATTTGATTTTAGTGTGGTAATTTTGGAGATACTGCCAGGTTCCATTAGCCCTTGTACTAAGCTATTCGGGATAACTCAGTAACTCGGCTGATGTTCAGCCAATATCGGAAAAACTTCGGGTGGGCTACTTGGCTGGATGTCACGGTTCAAATGACCCCAGGGTGAATCTACTCCGAACCATCACTTTAAGTGCTTCCATAAAATCAAAGAAAAGTTTGAAAAAAAGAGGGGAAAAAATACGGTAGCGACAGGACTTGCCACGAAGAGCAACAATCACATTCAAGGTGAAGCAAAAGGCGAGAAAAAACCTGTTCTCACTCCCAACTCACTGAGCACTGCAGCCTGGTCAGGGGCCTGTCGCGACCGTTTTGAACGCACAGGGTACCCCGCTGCATCAGTTTTAAACTTTGGGGTAATGTGAAAGTGTCTTCATAGCAATGTGAAATGGACTGCAATGAAAACGTCATACATTACCTGTTAAAAAACACAACAGAGTTCAACTAAGTTCTGCTATCTCTTTCTCTGTTACAAAAATAGAGGCTCACTTTTGTATCGTGGGGACACGAGCTCAGTCCCACTGTCATAAAATGTGAGACCGAGTCACAAAACTCAAGATGCGTGAAATAAATGTGGTGGACTTAACGAAGCAGGAAGACTGTCTGCGGCCGTCCCGTTAAATCCGCCACTTATCGTTATATATGGACACAGCTAGAGGGGGTTTAGAAAAACACCAGAAGTGACAGAATATGAATATCAGATATCAGCGCTGAAGCGACGCTCTGCGGGAAAAACCAACATCCTTGTGGAAATGACCCAGACGCACCTCTAAATCAGATGACCAGCTGAAATCCCAAAACCTGACATTTGAGGGAAGCTGAGTGAGTGTGTGTGTGTGTGTGAGAGAGAGAGTACATGTGGTGGAAGAAGACAAGAAAGAAAGTGATACAGGTAACACCGGCGTTGCTGATTTGCCAGCAAGATTGATTTCCAGGCATGCATGCCCGTAAAAAGTTTTGGTAATTGAGTTTAAATGAAGGGGAAGGGGAAAGGGACAAAGTTATACAAGAGAGAAAGAAAAGAAGGGCAAAAAATAGAGGGAAGAAAAGGAGGGAGAACATAACAGCTACAAAGACAGATGCAGGCAAAGATAGAAAAAGACAGACAACCAGCCCAGCTTCATCTCGTCAGTCAGATTCATGAGTGATAGCAGCCAAAGTCCCAGAAGCAGCCCGTCCCCGTTGCTTTCCACCCTCTGCTTTATTTCATCATGAAGTTTTATGCGTGGAAAAATAACAAGGCGCAGAGCCAAATGGCTCAATGGTTGAAAGAAAAGAAAGAAAAAAAATCTCAAGTGCCGAGACAAAAGGCTTCTGTTGTTTCTAAATCGATGTTAATTTTTAACTTGGCGGACCCCCGCCTCGAGGAAGCTTGTGGTAAAGAAAAGAAAATGAGTCAGGCTATTTTGTTCACAATCACCATCTGAGGTCCAGGGTTGTTTTTTATGCAAACCTAGTGGTTAAGGTTTAGAGTTTTGGATTTCACCTCCGCCCCCCGCGCACGAGAGCACCCCTTCCAACACAAATTACCTTTTGACCAGTGGGGAATGAATGTAGAGGTGACAATGAATCAGAGCAAAACCTTCCACCGGGGATTTGTGCTCTTTCAGAAACTTTTGTCCTACATTCATCCTTCGCATAATTTGTTCTTCATTGTCGCAAAAACAGAACGAAGTCCTTGCGTTTTGAATTCAAACTCTTGTGTCTCGTAAGTGCAAAGGTACAGTAAAAGGTAGGATTTGTACAGTGACAGAACATTAAACTTGATGGATCTCATGGGTTTCACAGGAGCAAAAATAACAGAGAAAAAGATTAAGCAGAAGGGAAAACTAAAGTGTTGAAAGTAAGATGGGCTCAAAATACCCTCGACATAATTAACCGTTTCTGTGGTTTGTCCAAGTCTTTCAAAATGAGGAGGAGAAGAAAGCACACTGGAGAAGACTCTTAAACAAGCCGGACAAAGCTGATACTTCACCTTTATTTTTCAGACAATACGTCATTTCTTATGGGAAACCGTTTCTTACCAATCCTGGGGTACCATAAATTCACTGCTAGGAGGCTTCCATTGCTATGAGCCATCGCTATATTTGTTATAATCTGTGCTTAATTTGTCAATCACAAGGTGCCGGAACGCAAAGTACATATGACAGCGCAGGGATGACGAGACGGGCACAGGTCCCGGAAAGCATACAGAAAACCAGCCGCGGCCGCTGTATTTGGGCAGGATGGGCAGAGCCCCGCCTGCCGCCACACCCCCAACCTTTCCGAAATTATAGATAAAATATTTATTTCAACTTCAATCACAGTGGGAATCGTTTTACACCATATTGTGGCTTGTGATGGACTTTGCGAGTGGAATCTGTTTTTATTTTCGCTGAAATATGGCCTACCTCCAGTGTGGCTGCTTAACGTTAGATCTATGGCCACTGGCCAGGGCAGATGCCTGGCTGCCCTCAGCTAAGCCCGGCCCTGCCGAACTCTCGAGCACATTCTACCAATCAGAATCACTGTAGGCCCCTACTTAGCATAATATCATGTAACATTTAGCGCGCCTGTATAGATGCTATTGGGGCAGGTGTATGATCTGCCCTGATATGATGTATGACTTGCCCTGGACATGGAAAGGACTCAAAGGGTTTAAGAAATATATTACTCCGCCCATCTAGCCAGTGGGAACTTCAGTGCCACCAAATTCCCCTACAAACTTGTTGGATAAAACGGATAACTATGTCGGATTTGATGAAGGATATTGGCTGTTTAATCCGAATTCACGTTTGTGGTAGGTAAAGATTTTACTTTATAGTTGCTATCTTACAAAGTTTAAGTGATTGTGGACGAAGTCTTTGCTAAATGGGAAACTGGGAGTGATTTAATGAAATATCTTAGCTTGATGAGCAAAGATATGTTGAGACAGTAAACAAAGTGTTGACAGCTTCGTACATGTACAATAGGTTACTTGTCTGCTAGCTTAGGTTTCCCCAAGACTAGCTAAAAACGTTGTAAGGATCTCCTCCGAGAATCTTTGCTACACACACTGTCCCGCCTACCGCTATATTACTCTGCACAACCTCAGGAGCGAGTCAGTCTGATAGTAGGCTACAGTGAGTGAAAGCAGTAATCCGCCGGTGAAGTTTTAACCATGGCTGCTAGCATCGAACCTGTACTCAATAGCGTTGAGTTTCTCTTGGAGAACTCATTTGAAAGACTAGATTTGGGAACAAAATTGGCTATTAAAAACCTCGGCCCCCATAAACCTGATATTAATATAGTTCAGCAAACAATGGATAAGGGTAGGTCTTTCAATCGGACGTTTTCCCGTGCGTGGTATGACAAAAAGCCCTGGCTCTCTGGTTGTTCCAATAGGAATAAAATGTTCTGTTTCCCATGCTTGTGCATTAAAGTTTCCCTCTAATTGAAACGTAGGCAGTATTAATTTCTTTCACAAACTTTCTCTTCGCTCATTTTCATGGGGCTTTTGTGTTTGTTGTATGGCAGACTTTTATGCGGGTGCGCACATCCCCCCCTGCGTATGGTTGCATAGACTATTGACCTATTGCGTATGCTCCATAAAAGCTTGCATTTTGATAACGCAGATCATCTGCCCCGCCTATTTTCCAGACCACGAGCCGCTACTGCAGAAAATGGTGCTGAAAACAACCTACAATGCCCACTGACAAAGCTGTGGGACTTACAAGCCTTCATTTCAAATAATATCCATTGTATAAATGTTATGACAATAATTTATAATTATTTTAGGCTATACTTCACAGCACAGGCTGACGGGCAACCTGATCTGCTGCTGCCGTCTTACCGGCCTCCTGCCCTGGCTTGGCTAGCTGTCGGTGAAGTTGGCTAGCGGTTGCGGCGCTAGTCTCCTGTTGCAGCCGGTTTTGCTCGTCAGCATGACCGCTGCAACTGCCCTTGCCACCGTTTATCGTGGCTTTTCTGACTCGTTTCGAAGCATTATGCAACTCTTCCTTCTTTATGAAAAAAGACAGTAAATTCAACTGTCTTTTTGACATGTTTGCATTGAAAAGGTAAATCTTTGTTCCTCTCTGCTGCTTGCTCCCCAGATGCCGCAAATTTCAAAAGTTTTTGTCTGGGGTGGTCGGTGGTGTAGTGGGTACAGCAGGCGCCCCATGTACTAGAGGCTACAGTCCTCGCTGCAGCTGGCCCCGGTTTGAGTCCCGCACCTGATGGCCCTTTGCTGCATGTCTTCCCCCTCTCTCTGCTCCCTACTTCCTGTCTCTCTCCAACTGTCCTGTCCATTAAAGGCATAAAAAGCCCCAAAAAATATAATTAAAAAAAAAAAAAAAAGTTTTTGTATAGTAGTTTTCAGTGCATCAACAACAGCTCTCCGAGTCTTTCAAATGACGTTGTTTTATCTTAACAAACAACATTAAATTCATGTGATTTGTTCGGAATATTATTGTTTTATTTTATACATTTTTTAAACTTTTTTTTAATATTAATATTTTTTTCTATACGAGAGGTACTGGATCAGTCCAAATAAGTCCTGGAACACAGGCAGGCCAAGAAAATCAAATTAAGCCCTGGTTATAATCAAACTATTCTGACTGTAGAGGGGTGTCAACACTAAAACAATTAAACCACTGAGATTTGCAGGACCCACTTTCTATCACATTGTCACATCGCTTTGTTTTCAGCAGCTGCGATCTCACAATTAAAGTTTGATTTATAATACATCAGTAATTGCAACATAAGTATGAGATGTAGCAACTACAGTTGTTATTTCAATGTTTGGCAATTTAAGACTAATTTGGATACACAGTGTGACATTTCTGCCTCGCTCAATGAAAACTATAATCAATAATAATCAGATGTAGTTTGATGATATAAGCAGATTGTTCAATATTGAGTTTAGTTCAAATGGAGTTCTTCTTGGTGTTACAATACATATTCTACACAGAGGACACCAAACATTAGAGTGATGGCCCTGTCACACTGTTGCGTATGAGTTGCGTATGAAAATGAATAATATAATTTTCATACGCACGAAAAGTCCTTGAAAATAAAGAATTGTGCGTATACTTACCGTATTGAACCTATGAGTAGCGTATGAGTAGCTTATGGTCAGCGTATTGACAGCGTATGGCCAGCGTATGTCAGCGTATGAACAACGTATAACCAGCGTACTCTGCGTATGACTAGCGTATGAGTAGCATATGAACTGCGCATGCCCAGCGTACGTTTCAACGCGCCTATATCAGCAGCCTTTCCACATTGCTCCATTATTGCAGAAGACGACGCGCTATCAAAATCTCTCGAGACATTCATCTCGATCATGCCTCCCAAGAAGCAATTGTAGTTTGCCCGGGCCCTGGGGCGAGGCCGAGGTCGAGGAAAAAAAACACAAGAATCGTTCTCATCCAAACCTGCTGAAATGCCTGATGCACCTGCGGCTGATGAGTTACATGCTTCTGAGCGATCAAGATCCCCAACTCCTCCTCCTGACCGCTCCCGTGAATCGTCGGTTGCCTCAGATATGTCAGTTGCCGCCTCCATCTCCGCCCATCTGGCGGAGATGGAGGCGGCAGACGGGCGGAGGCTATAAATACGCTAGCTGTACGGTACACCTTCATGCCAATGTATGGCAACTTATGTCCAGCGTTCTCGACCTATCAGTAACGTACCTATATCGTACCTCTAGCGTATTCAGCGTATGCCAAGCGTATGCTTAGCGTATTAACCATACGCACAAAAGTTTTGAGCATGTTTAAAAAATTTATTTCTGCCTCAGCGTATGCCAAGATATGCCAGCGTGCTTGAAACGTATACAACCTATGCCAAACGTTCCCCTAGCGTATGTCAGCGTATACCAGCGTATGAGTCATAATTTTCATATGCTGGCATACGCTAGTGCCATATGCAACAGTTTGACAGGGCCATGAGTTCATTCTGATTTTCATTCTTTGCTGGAGACTCAACTGAGACTTTTGATTCCGCAACTCTTGCAGATTGTTTTTGCAGAATATTTTGCATAATAGCAAGAGATAATGGGCTTCTCTTTGAGTTCAGAAAGTTTTCATGAACTCTTACAGTGTACATCGTAATAATCATGTGCGAGGGGACTGTCATCATCCAGGAAACCCATTTCAGTCCTGGGCCGCTTTTGAAATGTCCACTTGTTCCCTCAGTCACGCCTCCAGTGTTCACGATACAGAGGACTCACTGGGGGATTGGGGTAGACAGCTGCTGATGTATTTGAAGTGGTGTTTTATGATTATGTGCTGAAGGTTAACAGTTATGTGTTGCATAAACAAGGGAACACACCAAATCTGAAGCGATGGACAGAACAAGTTTGCTGCTTGTGTTGTGATTGACATCTATCCCTATTGTTTACATACATACAAAAATAAATGTTTAGTTTGAATAACTGATGTTTCAAATATGGTTCCTGAACATACTACACTTCCTCATAGAGTGGTTCTTTGGTATTTTGAACAGGTAACAAAATGACAATAACAAGCTGGAGTGGTTAGCATTAGCGTAACAAGCTGGAGATGTTAGCATTGCTTCGATAGCTGCTGGTTCCACGCTACAATGATAGTCTATTTCAAATGATGTAGCATAAGCTTCTGTAGACTAATATGGCCAACTCACCATCTCATGAATTAAAGTAAATGACTGGACATTTTAAGTATAGTCATGGTTTCATAGATCAAACATTAAAGCTACGACCTGTTAGCTTTGTTTGAAGTTTGCTAAAACTTGTCAGCAAGATTGTTTTTGAATGAAAGTGATTACACAGACCACCAACCTGTTGAAAACAGATTACTTGCTTTTATTGACCTAATCCGAACAGAAATAAAATCACAGAGCAGCTAGCTAAATGCTCTGAATTCACAAGGATTAGCGAACAACTAACAGTTACTAAGAAGGTCATGGACCTTCGAACACTTTTAGACATGTTTCCAACTCTAAATATTTGAACACTATGGATTTGCTGTGTTACTTAGCATTTTGTCTATGCTTATTCAATCAAACTTGACAAACTTATTTTCTGACTTTTGAAAGTTTAGTTACTGTGCTTTTACTTTGAGAAGAAGATATCAGATTGTGACCCTCAGCAGAAGGAGCGAAAGTAGTCCAAATAATACTGGTGAGGAGCCAGTAGATTAACAAAGCAGATATGTGGGACAGTGAATCAGCAGCCTTGTTGTGACTATAAGGAGGAAGATAGAGCTCATTTATCTTTTTTAGGACCTCTGGCCTCTCTTATACCACTGCCATCATGACTATTGTTGGCAGCTTGTACATAGTCATAACTTGAGTTTAGATCCAAACTGGTTGAATATGGTACACATGAAACGTAAATAGATGCAGCTTCATTTGAAATTGCTGTTAAAACATAGTTTTACAAAGTGGACTTGGCTTTTTTTTTAAAGAAAAAAAATGAAGAAGAAAGAGATAAATAGACTGCAAAGCTGCAGGAAGAAAATGTGAGAAAATAGTCCCATGTTCTTTCTCAGACAGAAGATGAAAAAATTCCACCCGCTACTGATGATAAAGATGATGTTATTGCAAGGCTCACAGCGTTGGGTTTCTCTGTGTTTGTCTCCCTGGAAATGAGCCCGTTGCAAAGGCGAGTCCAGATCAGAAACAGGTGAAGGCTCCTTCATGGACATGCTCTCTTTCTAACGTATGGTCTTAAACTTAAGTTGGACAAAGCTAACTTCCAACAGCAATTGCTCTCAACATGGTCAAATCTGGCAATTTGCTGGGTGAAAAAGCACTTGAAAGAGTATTTACATCATCACAGAACACTAAAACACACCACTGGGACCCAGATTAATCATATTTACTGACCCTAAGCAGCTTTTAAGTTTAGATGGCAGTGACAGAGTGCTGACTTCATGTGACTGTGCTAAGCAACTTTGAGTTTCACCTGAGAGCCATCGATCTCCATCTAAAGGGGCTATGTCTACTTGAAAGCCAGGTCTGGACCTGATTGGGAGCCGAGCGGAGAGGCAGCCAATTTGTCATAATTTGGGTGACAACTTGTGTGACTGACACGCTCCCTAACTGACCTCTCTTTGTGCTTTGAACTGATAACAAAACTGGATGTGTGTAACTGTGTGTGAGGAGGTGAAAAAAAAGAAATATGACAACCAGGAGGGAACAGGAGACGTTAAAGAGAAAAGCAGGGGGCTCTGGGTTCAGCGGTACATTTCCAGACTTTTCCAGACCGTCACGTCACAAATTCTTTCACGGATTTTGATATTTTTAAAGATCATCATCGAATGCCGTGACAAGCGAGACTTGATTCATCACTGATTTTGTGGTTATTTTTCCACAGAGAAGAATAAACAAAAGACGCAAGATCATTTTGAGATCAAAACCAGATATAGTCTGCATCTTTCAGCTGAGCATTGTTTTACCAATTATTCACCTGTCAGGCTTTTGGGGCTGAATTTTTTCACTCCTTAATTCCAAGATTTATCAGATCCAGAAAGAGCCCTGGGGCTATTTAATGTTCTGCAAATGTACGCATTGCCACACCAATGTGACATTTCTCAACCCAGTCTCACGGCAGAAATTGGAATGGTCACAAATAAACTAATCTTTAGTCCATAGACTTGATTTTTTTTTACTGTTTTTTTTTGCGCATGAACATAACTCCTGAGAGGAACACGGCTTCAAAACATTTTTTATCTGCAGTACTGGGAAGTTTTCTGTGGGACTGCGATGAATATCCTCATGTTGCAAAATCTTAAAGCTCCCATAATCTTTTTTAGTTCCTATTATTTAAAGAAACATGATCCAATACAATTACTTGACACAGATAACCGGGGGTAACTGTAGTCTTGGGGGAAAAATAAAACAAAAAAACACTGACTGTTCAGATAAAGAATGTCATATTTCAAACAAAAATTAACTCCATATACAAATGTGACTACTTTTTATGGAGAGCTGAACACCTACGTATACAAGTGCTGTTTTTGAGCTTAAGACTTAAGACTTCCTTGTAACAAAGTTCATTAGATTTTAACAGTGGGTTGCCAGGTCACGTAGCCGGCGTGAAACAATTGAAATTGTTCAATGTGCTTAATGTAGTTAGTTTTCGGAACAAATGTGGTTTCAGCACTGCTAACTAACAGCAGAGACTATGATACAAAAACAAGAGGATTGTCCTCACTTTCTCTAAGCCTATTAAGTTTTCCTCCTCCCATGTTTCCATCTCCTAATGTTTGTTGTCCAGATCGAGGAGGAGTGCTCTGGAGAAGTCCCGGGAGGATCTGACCTTTAAAGATATTTTGAATTTGTGCATAATAAACAGCAGTGGGAATCAAACTTACCACCACTAATGCACTGAAAGTTACTCAGACATTTACCCCCCCTCCTTTCAGGTAGAGTAGTTTTGGTATTAAAGCTGTCCACTCTGGTCTCTCTGTCATCGTAAGGAGACAATTAGCTGGCCCAGCAGGTATGTTTGTGTGAACATGTGAGTCCCTGTGTGTTTCCATGGGAGTTATGATCAGAGTGAGTGGAGACATTCACAGTTCATGCGTTTGTTTGCTTTCATTTTAGCCCAGTTACTCTCAATTTGTAATATTATGCGAGTGGTTGCTGATTTCTTGTCCGCAGCCATATTTTATTGTCGGTGCTTATATAAACACATTAGTGAGCTGTGATATTTCTGCACCGTCAACATCCAAATCAGAACAAAATAAAGAAAATTTCAGCTGACCAATAAAATAAATCTGAAGTTGATTAGGAGACATAATGACTTGTTTCAGAAGCCTTTTTTTCTCTCCTTTTTTAAGCATTTTTTTTTTACAAGCAGTTGGTTGCCTTGTGGGGAGCGAGCCAGGTAAGCAGCCGAGTGAGGAGGCATGCATTGTGAAAGCCGAAAAATTTCATGGCATGAAATATTTTTTGGGCTTAAAGCTCGGGTTGGTAGATTAGACCCCCAGATGGAGGATTTAAAAGATCCAACCTCTCTAACAGTGCTGGCTTCAGGACAACTGCTGAGGCAGACAAGATGTAAGAAAAGGCTCTTTCTGTAGAGTTCAGCCTTTATTTTTTTTTCAGTAGATGGATAAATAAATTAAAGAGAGAAAAAAAAAAGCAAGCATCATGAGTGCGGCGAGAGTTTAAAGAGTTTCCCACCACTTAAGGTCACCTCACAAGTCTCTCAGAGTTGTGGCGGGGACAGCAAGAGCATGCGTTGATAAGAAGGTGACAGAGTCGGACTGTGGCTAGTCGTGATTGCAGAAATCTGCAGTTTTTTCGTATTTAGATTTTTATGCATGTTTACAATGTCTACGTGCCTCATGCACCTGTTTTAGATTAATTCATTTTCTTACTTTTGTTGGTAGATGAAGCTGACTTGCTAATGTGCAAGTCAGCTTCATCTACCAACACACACTGTACATACTGTAGCCTACATGTGTCTTTTTTTTGCATATATATATACGTGTGTGTGTGTGTGTGTGTGTGTGTGTGTGTACAAACAACTGCTTTTTTTTTTTTTAGAACAGTGGTTCTTTGTTAGCAGACAGAAACATTTGCTCAACACAGCATGTTGCAGGCTTCATAGAAAACATACACACACACACATATATACAAGCTGAGGGAACCTATATATCAGTGGAGTTGCCCTCCTGTGAATGTTTAATAAGCAGAGAGTGGGGCCAGTCGAAATCCACACACAAACTTAATGAGGGGTGTCTCACACATAGTGTAGCAACTGATGCCAGGAACGGTGGGAGAGGGGAATGTGTTTGTGCAAGTATGTGTGGATGCTCAGTGTGGTAGGGTTGCTTAAATGTGTGACTCAAAAACGTAACTATGCTGCTTCACTCATGCTTTCCAAGGACTCACAAAAACACATTAACCTGTCGGTCATATTTCTAAGCACAGAAGACCTAAACTAGATTTCTGTATGTTTGATAACTTTGCTTTATAATGTACTAGAACTGTACACAGCTAACCCTACTCCGTGTCAGTCAGTATGATCTATTGGTGCCAGTTACAACATTTATTCCAAAAGATTTTGGCTTCTGTGTAAAATGTAAACAAGAACAGAACACAAGGTTTTGCAAATCTCATAAACCAGTATTTTATAAACAATACCACATAGAAAACATATCAAATGTTGAAAATATTAGCTCATGTTGGATTTGATGGCAGCAGCTCATCTTTAAATTGGGAGGGGGCAGATAAAGCCTGGAAAAGTAAGTGGTGCTGAACAGAAACAGCTGGAGCAACATGTGGCAACTAATTAGCTCAATTTGCAACAGGTCAGTAACAAGCAGCACCTTGGAGAAGTAGAGTCTCTCAGGCTACCTTTACACGGAAACGATCTGAAACCAAAACGCAAAAGTAGCGTTTCGTTTTCACTTTTAAATCTGCATTTAGACGAGCGTTTTAGGGTGAAACTCTGCGTGCATACGGAAACGCAAAAGTGTGTGATGTTTCATTATCGATGCAGTAAACACGCCAGATGGCTAGGTGGCAACACTACCAAGACCAAGTCTTTCTACCACTCCATTCATGAAGTTATCCCACCACTGAGAAGTCCTCCCAGGTCTCACCCACAGCTGTCTAGGTCGCCTGCTCTCTCTATGAACTTCAAGAATTTCGAGAATGTAGTTCATATTTTTGGTCTGTTCTTTACTACTCTAGCTCATCATTGCTGTTATCTGATGAAATTACTCTTGAACATCAATTACCGCGCCTAAGGCGAGTTGAAAGTCCGCAGGGACGGACATGTTGATAGCCTACTGATGTGTTTCCCACGGTTTCCTGGCGCTTTATTATGCTTGTCACGTTATTTCTATGTGACGAGAAACGCAGTTTTGCGTTTTCATCGTTTACACGGTGGCGCGACAGTGGAGCGTTTTCAAGATTTTCACTCTGGAGGGCGTTTTCACTTTTTTGCGTTTTCATGCCCCCAAAACGCCGTTTCCATCTAAACGATATAGTGCATCCGCAAAAAGGTTTTGCATTTTTAACCCGTTTTCATTTTCGTGTAAACGGCCCCTCAGAAGTAAAGATGGGCGGAGGCCCCCCTACATTGAGGACCTCCACAACAGGGATCTGACCTATAGGGGGTCTGAGACCTTAGGCTGCTTATGAATAGCCTGTCGCTGTAGCTACCATGAAATTATGTCACTTCACCTATGGTTTATTTGCAAAAAAAGGACCACCAGCACACTGATCAAAAGGAATAAAATTTCCCAATAATACCATCACGACTAATGGTTAAAAAAAACACTGAACCTATTTTTTTTTCATGAAAGAAGTTTGAATAGAAGTCATTTGGAGCCACAGATATTTTGGAGCCAGCGCCAAGCTACCATTAGCTATGAGGAGTATACCACTTTTGGACAGTACGTCATTGGCTTTAGATCTTACTCCTTGAGGCTATGTCCATCTTTTATATAGTGTCTATGGCTGGACCTAGCTGATAGCGAATTACTGTTTCAGAATGCAACTCAGCGGGAGTCCGTTATTGATCATTAAAGGGATAGTTCGCCTCTTTTGACATGAAGCTGTATGACATCCCATATTAGCAATATCATTTATGAACATTGACTTACCCCCTGCTGCATCCTGTGAGCCAAGTTCCAGCCTCGTTTTGGCGTTGATGAAGGTATTCCGGCTAGTTTGCTAGGATTCCGAAAATAAAGCGTTTTGCTTCTCAAAACAATATGGGTTCAAAAGAGTAATACATTTGCATCACAAAATCGTCCCTCCAGAAAAAGTCAGACCTCACAATCGCTTGGCGCTATTCTCGCCTCCCTTCATATCAATGCGTTCAGCCACCTAGCGATAGCCGCACCTGTTACGGTGTTTACTGCTCGGAAGCACGGGACTGCTCGGTCTGCACTTCGATCTGCACAGTTTACACAGCCCGTAGTGATATGAAGGGAGAGAGAAATAGCGCCAAGCGATTGTGAGGTCTGACTTTTTCTGGATAACAAATGTATTACTCTTTTGAACACATATTGTTTTGAGAAGCAAGACGCTTTATTTTCGGGACCCTAGCAAACTAGCCGGACTACCTTCGTCAACGCCAAAACTCAGCTGGAACTCGGCTCACAGGACGCAGCAGGGGGTAAGTCACTGTTCATAAACGATATTGCTAACATGGGATGTCATACAGCTTCATGTCAAAAGAGGCGAACTATCCCTTTAAGATAGAAAATTCCTTCTTTTTTTTCTTTCAAAAAGTGCTTAAACAGCTTGTCAAATATATTTTGGTATTCGTGAACATTCATGAACCTCGGTGGCTGGCCCCAGTCAATCTAAAATGCTGTTGAGCCAGTGTAAAAGCCATCCTAGCCATGCTAGTGTGTTAGCCATCTTAGTTTAGCGTGCTAACATCCAAACATGGCAATGCCACTTGTTTAGCAAGTTCATTATGGTGATACTCCTCTGTGGATATTGTGGGACTATCCCAGCCAACCACGTTCCTGCCCAAGCTGCGCTTGGCGTGTTTTACATTATAAACCAAACCACCCGACTAAACTTATGATTTTGCCAGATGAAAAGTCATTAGGTCCGTAAAAAACTTTAATTTCTTCTCACAGTTGGTGGGAATATCGCAAAACATGATCAGACTGTCAAATGTTGGTCTTTTCTCTGAACAGCAGAGACATACCCGAGCTGCCTCATTCTTCAGGGACTGAAACAGATTTGTCCACATGGAGGTGTATGTTTTGCTTATTTTTCTCTTTTTGTTTATTTTCAACCTTGCAGTGCCCTCGGTGCGCTTGATTGGTGTTTGCCCATTTGATATACTCTGTGGTGACTTTCAAAGGCTCAACACCAGCACATAATAATACATTCATTGGAATCCAAATGCTGTCACAACTTTTACGATTAAGCATCTAGATTCTAGAAGCTAACGTCACAATTTGCAAAGCGGTCTGATTTAATTGGGAATGTCGGGGTCATGAATCAGGAGGAGAATCACCCCTTTTTTTCCAACTTTTTATTCATCAAGGATAACTGTAACTTCATGTTTTAAAAAAGTGCATATCATTATCACTGCCTGTATGACAATAACCCAGCCCGGTATCATATCACACTGCTTTGCTGACTAGATTTCAGTTTAATCTGTCCTGAAGCATCCGCTCCTTTCTTCTCCTGTCAGTTACTTGATGAGTATTTGCTATTCCCTCCGGCCTAAGTTGTCTCTGCCACGCTCAAGATGTGTTTGTTGGTTCTTGAGCTTGCGCTGCCAATTAAAGTTAATGCGATTGACATGATTTAAGTACATGAAAGCATCTGAGTTTCCCTGGCAAAATACTTCAGTGGAGAATTGCTTCAAATTAGTCTGTGTGCACATGCATGATGAGACACATTGGGACTGAAGCATGCCCCAAGGTTGTAAATTGTCAGAGGTGAAAAGAAAAGTATCCATCTGAAGTAAAGATATGGCATCTGGTATTCATATAATGCACAGTGAAATCTGCCTGACATACAGATGCATTTATTCATTTCTCTGTCTTCACATTTAATCTGTTTGTGCCTCGCCACAAAGCAACCAGGACAGTAAATTTTAAAAACTGAGTCTCACAGAACATGTTGAAAACAGCAGAGTTTTGCTTGGCCTTACTAATGCAAAAAGTAACCTTCCCTTTTCAGTTAACATTTCTCTATTTAAAGGGTTATTTGGCATTTTTTGTTGAGTGTGTAGCACTGACTACTAATGAGAAATAAGGAGCATTCCCACTGTAGGAACCTTTTACAGTTCCTATAACCTTTTCAGGAACGGGGCCGTTTTTCCCCTCATTCGCACATACAGGAACTCAGGACAACGGCCCTCAGTTCCTATAACCATTTCAGCTCCTTCTCCGAGGCTGGGTCTGTTCTGGGTTCTATAGGAACACATCTGACGGAGGTGTTTGGTGTTTGGTAGCTACGCCCCTTGTCATGTTGTCATGGCTGAAATGTTTACTCTGCTCTCCTTCCTTCATGAAATGAAGAAGTATCGCCTGCGCTCGATCCTGACTCTCTCTGTGAGCTCTTCCAGCCTCGATGTTAGACGCCCGATGTGATCGTCCATGATTAATATAACCATCATGCAGACCATGAACACGGTGGCCTCCCCGCTCTCCATGTTAGCTTCTTGGTGGTGTTTTTTTTCTTCTCTCCTTACTTTTCGCGGGTTTTGTTTTGTTGTTGAATGTGGCACTAAAGCAACACGTCACTTTCGCAGACGGTTGCGTCGCATCAGTCCCTATCAAGGTCCAGACTCGTTCGAATGCAAAAACAGTTCCCCTGGGGAAGGACAGCTATTAGAACAAAATTCGAGATGGACCGTTCTTAGAACTGCGTTCCTAAACACTTCTTATTAATTGAAATGAACACGCTGCTCGGGACCTTACAATGACTGACCAAGTTGGTAACCTAGGAGTGTTGATAGACTCAGATCTGACTTTCAGCAGCCACATCAAAGCTGTCACCAAGGCAGCTTTTTACCATCTCAGAAACATCAACAGAATTAAAGGTTTCCTCTCCCAAAAAGACCAGGAGAAACTCATCCATGCATTCATCTCCAGTAGACTTGATTACTGTAATGCTATTTTAACTGGACCAAAATACATCTGTGATTATGTTCAGAGAATATAAACCCAGCAGAGCTCTTAGATCCAAGGACTCAGGTCAGCTGGTCCAGTCCAGAGTCCAGACTAAACATGGAGAAGCAGCATTTAGCTGTTATGCTGCAAACAAGTGGAACAAACTACCAGTGGAGATTAAACTTTCACCAAATGTAGACATTTTTAAATCCAGGTTAAAAACATTTCTGTTCTCATGTGTCTATGCATGAAATCTGCACGATATCTTTTAATTTATCTAGACTGTTGCTTGTTTTTAAATTCATTTAAATGATTTTATTTGTTTCTCTTTATATTCTTTTATGTATGTTTAATGCTTCTTCCACTCCCTGCTGCAATGCTTTTATTTTATGTGAAGCACTTTGAATTGTTTGTACATGAAATGTGCTATATAAATAAATTTGATTGGATTTGCTTCCTGTTAACAAGCTAGTTAGCAACAGGTTAGCAGCACTCAGTGGAGAATGGACGAGGAGAAACTGATCCAACATGTCAAAAACGGCAACCAGGAAATGTAAGAAATCTAAAAAAAAGAGAGCCAGAAGTTAGTTTACGTCCCTCCATGATTTGATTGTTTGGGAATCTGAACCAAAAGAATCACCCGCGACAAAATGGTCACGCTGCATATCAGGACACCCTCGCGCGACGTTTCGCTCGCTGTATGTCAGGACGGGGTGTTAGGCAATTATGTGATTGCATTTAAATTCTAAAACATAGATGTGGAAAACAAAATTCAAACTTCAATCTGACTCAGAAAAACCCCTTTTTATAAGAAACTTTAAAGTATGCTAGCATTAGCTAACTTTAGCCACAATAAGCTACCAACGAAAAAGCAACACAAAAATTACAATGAGCTTTCTTTGGCCTCTGAAAAATATTCTTTGACCAATATATACCCTCCTCCTCTGCCCCTTCTCCACCCTTGCGGCACCAGACTTAAAGTGGGGCCTCTGTCTCCATTATTGATCCAGAAAAAGTCTCTCAAGAGTCATTCTACTTACATCCATCCGTAAAATCTTTCTTCTGTCTGTATTTCCTGACCGAGCCTTGATTCATCCAGAGTGTTCTCTGGGAAAATTTATTAGGTAGACTAGCAATATGCAATTGATTTTACATTACAGATTTGACTGGAGCATTATGACTTTATGATTGTCTGGATGTTTACTGTAAGACCTACTTTCTGCAGCTGTGCTCTTTAAGCTTTTCCTTCATCCATCATAAAGTTCATTCTAAACGAGAGAAGTAGGAGATGGCTGCACCCTTGGCTTCCCAACAGTGTGCTTGGTGATAGACAGCACACACATCTGGATTCCAGCACTCAACATGAAAAAAAAAAACATCTAGTGAGTTTCTAATCGTGAAAATAAAGTGACCAGTTTGGGTTTTCTTGTTATATTTTCTTGCGCTGCTTCTGCGAGATGACAATTGCTACAACCCTCACAGTTATGCTTGACCTGAGTACAAGGAAACAACCAGTCTCAATGAAAACTGTAGAATTTGATTTGATTGCAATAGGCACTTTTAAGCTACGAGTATACTTGCTTCTAATTACAGATATGTGTTTTTATCACGGGTGCCTTGCATATTCTGCATTTGTTCTGCATCTTTTTACCTTTTTTTAAGCCCCATTTTACCTGAGGTAATGGAGCTTTTCAAATTACTATGCACATGTTAGGCCCCACCCTCCGTTATTACACAGATGCACATCACCAAGGAATGATCAGACTTAATGAGCATTCAAGTTTATATGGTTTTTGGAAGATGTGCAGCAATGTTGTTCAATCATTTTAGTTGAGGGTTAGGGACATTCTGCATTCCTACGCCATTATTTTCTCATAGAAAAATACAGAGTGAGGCCATAGCATCACATTGTCTGTGTGCAGTAAACGGAGTAAGGTATTGTTTTTCCTGTTAAATAAAAAGTATTTGTTATTTCCCTTCTATTATAAGTTTTCCTCAGTTCAAAGAAACATGAATTGATGTGTATCCACTAGAGGGCAGCGTAATGAGATGTAGACACAGCACAACACCTTTTACCTTAATCTGATAATACGTGTTGTTATACTTTATAGTGGATACTGCAAATCTTTTTGCAAATGGTTGCCTTCTATTTTTTCATTTTTATTTTCTCATCTATAAAAGTCTACATTCATTTGCTTTTTCATGGTTATCTGTCATCAAACTGGTCCTTCTGTCGACATGACAGCGTGAGTAACTTGTTGGTCTCCGCACTGCCCATGCTCCCAGTGTGATCTCATGTCGGGTTGACCAACCACACATCCGTGGCAGCGGTGGTCCTCTGTATGATGATCTGCAGCACCCTCTGGGAATGAGAATATAACAGTGTGCAGGAGATTCAGGACTAATCCAAGTTCTCACCTATTAAAATGAAACAGATCGGCAACTCAAAGAGAGGGCAAAATTCCCACTAATAGCTGTAAAGGCCTGTCACAGCCCTACACTCTCACTCGCACACACAGAAAAGACAGGCCGGGATGAAATGTGCTGGGAAAATCCCTGCTGTATGGATCCTTTAAAGGCAAAAACCTGCAAAGCTCTTCAAGGCAGATTTTTGCAGCAGTCTGAAAGAGCTCGCTTTCCTCAACTAAAGAGCATTAAGCAGAGTGAAAGCATTGGAAAGTCATTCGAACACTTTATTAAGATCTCAAGTCATAAAGCCACTGGAAAGCCATCGGATCCACGGCCATTTTGGCGCCGTCTCCTATGGACAGCAATCAAAAAGCTTGATGCGTAGCGTGCATCTGGGATAGTACTTTAGACCCTGAGTCTCCTAAGCTGGGCTCCGGTTGAGAAACACTCACAGAGGTGAGTTGCAAGCAGTGTTCTCTGCGAGCCAGCGCTGCTCAGTCCAACCAAACACTGCAACAGCTGAAACCTGCAAACCTTTCCACTGCACTCAACCGAACACAAGGGAACATTAAACGCATATTAATCAAACTCAGAATCAGGCCAAAGAGCTATATTCATAAAGCTAAACAGCACGGTGTCGTGTGCTGTTTAGACGCATCAGCACGACCAACCTGAGACGGTGCCAGTGAATTTGAGTCACTGGAAATTAAAAAATGCAGCTGTGTGACTAGAGATGGAAAAGCATGGTCCTTTCAGTGTGTTTGAAATAGCTTTTATAAAAAGCACAGAAAATATCAGTGAAAATCATCTTTATCCAAAATACGGAGGGCCCAAAACAACAACTTTAAAAATGGAATCCTCTCAATGCATGACTCTACTTATGCAAGTACAAATACTTGTTCAAAATTACAGCAATTATCATATTTCAAACTAGTCTTTTCCACATTGAGGATAATGAGGATTTTTATGGTTTCAGTTATGTGTGCTATTCAGTCAGGCATCCAGTTGATTTCTGGAATTTCGTGACTTTGTACTCGTGCTGGCAGGCAGCAAATCATGCTGGCTTTAACGCAGGTGCATTCACACACGCACAGACACGCACACACACACTTGGACAGTTCCATCAAACTTTATCGCTCTTTAACTCGATAGTTGATATTTTGATATTTCTACAGATCCCTCACTTTGCTGGTTCACACCTCTAAAAGGAAAGTTTGATTGATAGAAATTCTTTTAGTTTTTAGATTTTACATTTATCATCACCGAACCCCGACTTTCAAGGCGTGCTGAAAATTCAGTCAGTAAACAAGTCACGTTTCTCTATTAATCTTCAAAATGCAACAGAAGGGCAGGGACAATGGTCAATGTCACCATGCCTCAGTAGCATCCTTTAACACTTCCTTCTGCTCTCTGGGGCAACACAGCTGCCCTATAAAGAATATCCTCTTCCTATCTCTATATAATGTGTCCTTTTTTCACTGTGCTGTTCTGTCTGTGTGTCTGGGCCTTGTAAAGATTTACTTTTACCAGATGCTTTCTGCCTTGTTAACCCCAGTCCATTTGTCCCGTTGTACCTCAGCTACTTTTAATACGATTTGCAGGGCTGAATACGAAGTCAACAATTCAAAAGGCTACCCACAGCTATGTGTGGTGAGTTCAACACCCTTGAGGCTCCAGCCCAACACAGCTCTGGTATGCGCTCTCTTAACACACTGCTTTAAACTGTTCAATTAGCTTATTTTGCAGTATATTAGGGGAGGCCTAGTGACTCATATGCTACATCCTCTCCCTCTAGATACAGAAATGGTGTAAATGTACATTTTCCTGAAAGACAGGATACGATTGCCTTACGATTGGAGGCCAACAGTTTCATGCATTTGTTGCAAGTTGGAAGTTGAAGCTGTGGACTATTTTCACTGTTGTTCGCAGTAGCACACATTTATTACCCCTGAACGTCTCACATGGAGGCTTTGAAAGTGACTGAGACAACTCATGACATTGGAGACAAAATAGACCATCATCAAGACAGCTTGCAGCTAACTATCAGTCCTGCTGTGCGGGGCTGAAAAGGGCAGTCCGGTCAAAAATGATAAGCCTGCCAAATTATTCAAGAAATCCATGCTCATCAGAAACTGTAGTCCAACATAGTCCAACAGAACTGTTGCAAAGGATGTGGACTGTTCTCCCGCACTGGGCCTTGCGCTTCTTGGGGCCACACGGTTCAAGTAAACGCACAAGACGTCTTTCAAAAGTTCAGGATACTTGATTAGTGATTATTCCAAAGGGAACAAAAAAAGCTCCAAACACCTGTTTTTCTTTTTACCAAAAAGAACTTAGCTGTGACCTATGAGATTGTGTTCAAGTACAAGGTAATCTAAGGCTTTGTTCGAAACCGCATACTTCTCCTACTACTCCTACTACTCATACTAACTTTTTGAGTTAGTATGCGAGTTTGAGTAACCGAGAAGTTCCCGGATGCATACTAGATTCGCTGAAATGTTCAGCATGCATCATGAGGTTACTACTCATACTCAAACGACCCAAGATGCAACGTAACGTGACGTCGCCGATCGTCATTTCCTGTCAAAACAGCAGTTTCAAGCTAGCTACAACGAGGGTAGGTTCACTTCCTGTTTTCAAATCAAAGGCACCAATTGTATCGTAATGGCCTTCCCTATGATAAAAGGCAACAGGTATTTTATTTTGTGAAAATAACCGGAAGTGCGTTGCTCACTAGCTTTAGTAGCGCCGAATTCATCGGAACAAAATTGTAAATAGCCGGTATTTTGGCAGATTTTCAACACCTTGGGGATCTAAACGACTACTTTCTCGCCTGAAAATGTTTCAAATGTTGCTAAAGTTTATAGAGTTTAGAGCTTAAGCAAAATCAGCTTCAGGCCGGCTGATTTCGGCTCGGGCAGGAGCGAAATGCATTGTGGGTAAACGCTCTGCATACTGTCTGATCGATGAATATGCAGTATGCAGAATGGAAGTATGCAGTTTGCAAGTATGTAGTATGCGGTTTCGAACACAGCCTTAAGGCTCTAGCATGGTTGCTGCGTCGGCTAGCGCGAGCGGTGTTGATGACGTCACGATTTCATGCCGGTAATATATAGTGGCGCAAGTAGTTGCAATTTTCTCCATCACAGAGGTGTCGCTGCTACGTGAAGGTTACCGCTACTCTACAACCACGAAAGTCGAGAAGAAAACAATGCCGCTGTCAAGAGCAGGAATAGTCATTAATGATACTGCTGCAGTATTCGGATCATTTTAATTTTTTAATTCAGTCAATAGAGGTGAAGGTCTGAAGCCCCCGGCATCTCTTCCCTGCCCTCTTCTTTGCCTTCACGTATCTGTCCCGTAGCTTCTTCCACACATTCTTTACACATTGTTTCACTGCAGTTTCCTACAGGTGCCTGTACAAACGCACCTCCTGACCTCCTCAAAATGGTCCATCCGGTCTGTCGTTGTTGGCGCAGCCAAGTTACAAAAATCGACTGGTGCACGACACCGCGCTGCGCCGTCTTTTCAAGGGAAGCGCCAGGCCTGAAACGTCATTTTGACGTCACGGGTCGGCTGCGCCGTGACAGACGCGTCAACTGTAACTCCAGCTTAAGTGTGTGAAGCTGGAAATGTAGAAGTCTAGCACACGATTCCTTTGACAAATGCAGTGCATCCGGAAAGTTTTCGGAGCGCTCCACTTTTCCCACAATATCCTATGCTACAGCCTTATTCTCAAATAGATTCAATTCATCTTTTACCTCGAACTTCTACATGCAATACTCCATAATGACAAAGTGAAACAAGTTTGTTTGAAACACAAAAATAAAACATTTACATCAGTATTCATTCACAGAGTTTGCCATGACCATCAAAAGGGAGCTCAGGTGCATCCTGTTTCCACTGATCATCCTTCCGAAGTGTCTACAACCTGATCACAGTCCACCTGTGGTAAATTCAGTTGAAGTATCGACACTGACAATATCATTTGTGTGGGGACGTGATAACATGCTGGAAAAAAGCTCTATTTTGTTTTGTTTTTTCATTTTGTACCTTTGTCAGAAGACAGAAACATGAAGTTCGGATACCAAACTTGAAGACAACGCACTCTACACGTGCCCCCCCCTCTGTCCAATTTCATACGGAGGAACAAAGGGCAGCAGACCTCCACTGGCATTAGCCTGACATTCGCCAGGCTACTTTCTTTCCCTTCTTCTCAAACTTGGAGCAGACAGCGCTGCTACACGTCAATAAAGGCATCCTGTCTGCGTCCTCTGATAGATAAAATGTGTCAGTCAAGGATCATGCGCCGAATGGAGCCTAAACAGCCCAGACCTCCTCTGTGAGAACAAAACTCTGTAACTCCATCTCCAGTTATTAATGGGCTGTCTGTTGATTTGTAAATGTCTTATGAGTCCTTCATGCTTCGGAGACAAACTTGGGAATTAAGGGGAAACTGAAATCTGACGTGAAAGTACTAAACATATGTAAAAGATCACATCCCGAAATTTTTACTGTCATCTTTGTCTAGATCTGAAATGACTTTCCGCTTCATTTCTCTGCTCTTTGAAAATGAGTCATGCTTGTGAATGCAAGCTTTTTACTGCTTTAGATATTGACATACTTGACTCACTCTGAACTCATACGGCGTTTGGGAATAACATGGCATGTTGCAATAATGTGATACTGGGTGCTTTTATGATATAAAACTCCAATTGCAAAAGAGCTGAGATGCTGTGCAACTCTCATAAACCAATATTTGATCAACGATAGAACGTAGAAAACACATCAAATGTTGAAAGTGACGCTTTTTAGCATTTCATGAAAAAATGGCTCATCTGGAATTTGATGGCAGCAACAGATCTCATAAAAGTTGGGGCGATGGCAATGAAAGGATGGAGAAGTAAGTGATCCTAAAAAGAAGCAGCTGGAGGAACATGTTGCAACTAATTACTTTATTTGGCAACAGGTCAGTGACACGACTGGGTATGGAAAAGAGCACCTTTTAGGGGCCAGAGTCTCTGAGAAGTGAAGCAAATAACTGCATCTGCGGATTGTGGAACAATTTAACAATAATGTTCCTTAACATAAAATTGCGAAGACTCTAAATTACATAATATTATCAAAAGATGTGCATGATCTGGAGACTGTCTTTGTGCAAGGGACACGGACGAAAATCTTCTCTGGGCCAAAGCAAACTTGAAATGGACCGAGGTAAAGTGGAAAACTGTTCCGTTGTCTGACAAAACAAAAGGCAATTCTTTTAGGAAATTATGGATTCTGCCTCCTCCAGACTGAAGAGGAGAAGGAGCATCTGTCTTGTTATCGGCGCTCAGTTCCAAAGTCTGCATCTCTAAAGGTAAGGGGGGGTTGCATTGGTGCCTAGGGAATTGTCAGCTTCCACATCTGGAAAGGTATGTGCAGGTGTGAGAGTCCAGGAACAGGTCTCCTTGGATCCCTGACATATGTGGACTGGTGTTATAAGAAGAGGGGACGCCACACAGTGGTAAACATGGCCCCGTCCCGACTTTTTTGAGACATGCTACTGCCAGCAAAAAGAAGCTCCTATTTTTTCCTGAAATCGTAACAAAGTAATATATAGTCTGACCATGAGTGACCATTACCGTATTATGATAAGTATTTTTCAGAGATGGGTGTGCGATGGATTTACCGAAAGCCGGTCATTCATGACAGAATTTGATATTTTAAGAATTAGACTAAAAGCACCCAGTAAAAATATTTCTCCCCTCAATCTGTTTTACCAGTTACGCTCTTGAGGAGATGCAGATTTATTGAAACATCAACACGAAATAAATGATCAGTCTCTGTTAACCCATAAATAAGGAATGGCGGATTATTGAATCGCACCTGTGCACACATGAACGCGATTCTTTCCCTTTGCATTCCTCACGTCCTCATGGCCACAGTAGCCGTTGTCTCTGTCTTTCCTGACCCCTGGGGGCTGGCCGGCTGGCTGGCATGAAGGGAAGGAGGGTGCTGTCCTTCTTGCTAGCATTGGGACCATTTAAAACTGATTATAGGGAGCTGGCTGTGCCATAAAGCTTCCCTTCATGAGCGATCACCCAGACAAACCACACGTCCGACTGTCAATATGATGGCTGTTGCCGGGCCGGCCAAGCGGAGTTTGCTGGAATGTGGAGTGTTTAATCAGAAGACAAATGCCATATTTTGCGCAGTTTGTTTTTTTACGAGCCAGTGGGGGGTGGGGGGTGAGTCTGTGTGAAATATATGTCCCTTTGAATTTGTATCGAGGTTATATAAACATGCACGAAACACATTTTCTTTTGTTTATGTGCACTTACTTTTGGTGCATGTACCACGTTTGCGTGTTCTCACACAGTTAGAGCGGAGAAATTTAATTGAATGTGTGTATATCAGTGTGCAGCATTTATGTGCAAATGCATTTAATTTCTCTGTAGAATGTGTGTTTGTGTTCAAGAGAGAAACTAAACTGAGCATTTGCTACAGTAGCATTTACATATATGTGCATGTGTGTGCACACATAAGGCCAAGGGCCTAGTGTGGCCACCCATGATGACTGTGGGGCCTCGGGGTAACACAACTTGAATCAACAGCGAGACAAAACACATTTGAACCCTGCTGAGTTTTTCTGTAAGTAACCAGTCTTGCCTCGAAATGACCTGCCTTGAAAATACAAACAGCAGACAAACGCACAGTAGCTACCTTTGTGCGAGTCTGCCTGCATGTATCGACCCTGTTTTGACATGTCTGTCTTCAGTTTGGTAGAATGTTACTAACAATAAGAATGCATGGAGCTCGGAATAAGTTATTTCTGTAAAGAGTGAATGAAGTGGAGCCACAGCAGAGATGTGTTCCTTTCAAACAACTAGAACTGCAACGTATAATCTACTTTACCTGCTGCCATCTCCACTTTTATTGACAGAAATGTTTTTTGTTTTGTCAGGTATGCGGCGTTATTCTTGTCCAGTCTCGTCGCTTGATGATTTTTATGGCTTCTGGTGGTGTCTTTGAAGGCTTCATTAGCTTGACAACAAATTGACTTGTTGGGCTGTGCGTGATCATTGCTCAGACAGTTAGTTTTTCAAACAATTATGTCACATCCCACAACTGTAGAGGGAGCCAAAGAGCAAAAAAAAACAAATTGATAAAGACAGTAAAATTAATTTAGTTATACTGTATAATTGTTATATAGCTCTAAATCCCTGTATTTGCCCTTTTTTTCTGCACGGGACTGAAACCTTGGTATTCAGCATTTGCAGACAAAAATTTTTTTAAAAACATGTATCTCTCATGTTCCTCATGTTAAACACATGTTCACATGAAGTGACTTACTAACTTGTCTCTGCATATAGTTTCAAATTAACAAGGAAAACTCTAAACTCTAAACTCCCTCTCTCTCTCTCTCTCTCTCTCTCTCTCTCTGAAAGAGGACCAAATAAGAAGTCATGGTTTTGATATGGGTACGATTACATTTAAACAACGGACATCTGTCTTAAACAAAATGTGGGGGACCATTCAGAGTGAAAGTCTTACTAAACAAATAATGAATAATGCAGATTGCGCTGGATTAAACTCAAACACCAGCTCTGCAAATATCAAATATGAGCAGGGCTTTTGGCAGACTGTTCTGTTATTTTGTCCCAGTGCCTATGAATGATGCAGGATAAATAAATATATGACAGTGTCCAGGGCGGTTTTTCCTTACACACTTTTAAAACCTGTAGTGGTTGTGCTGCCAGATAGCCTGAGTTGGCTTATGTAGATTAACAACACTTGTTATGTCCTTTACACTCTTATTGCACTGTATACCATGTTTTGTTTTGTAATTGATAACTGATGAGTTTGTCAGGAGAAATGAGTAAACCTGAACGTGAACAAGAATTTCTACAGATACCTTCATTCTAACCAGGGCCAAAAAAAATTCTGCCTGAGGGTTGAGGTTTAAGATCTTCATTGGGATTGATTCGGGTCTTTGTGTGAGAAGTAGGCTAAAAGACAGAAATGCAATGCATGTCTTCCAAGTCATTAAGTCTTAACCAATAACTGCTGGGCCTCAGTGATATGTGAATGTGCTTGATTTAAAAACCATTGGAGTTCAGTCAGACAAACAACAATACTAACGGTGAAAATGTGGAGAGAGAGACACACCCCACAACACTTGGACTGTCCCGTTCTTTTGAATATTGTGATAAAGCCTCTGATAACACAGAAGCTATTTCATTTGACTTTTGCCTGATGTATAAGGTAATGTAAAAACAAGCTATTCCAACATAATAATCACAAAGTTGGGCATGTTTATCCTCACTGTCCTGTGCTGAGTAGTGTTTTTTAACAGAGGCATGGCATTGCGCTCTGTTTCCTTCCTTGATGTCCACAGGAAGGAACAGAAGCTCAAAAGGAAATGATCCCTCAAAAACATAACTTTATGGACTGTGGCATGATATCCAAAATAAACCTGCAAATGTTATCATGTTATTACAATAAGGTATTTGCCCACATGCTGTGGAGAGTTTGTAAATGACTTGACCAAAAGATATATTTTGTACAGGAACAGAAGTGAGTGTAAATTCCTGCAAAGCCAGTTTTGATCTGTTGTCCAGCATTGGATTTCCCCCACTGATAGCACCACAGCATTAAGCTCCCTCATGCTTTGGTTATATACTGTTTAAAAAAAAAAAAAATCTTTAAAACAGAGGCAGGCTAAGCACATTGTGAAAGTGGTTACTGCGTTACTTTACCTTACTCCATTTAGATAACAAACCACTACTGTATAACAGTTTCATTTAGTGTTTTGGAGATGGCCATTTCATAGCTGATGTGTTGTTTTTTTTCCGTCTACCAGCGGTGTATCTTTAGGAGATTTTTATGAAGGCACTGGGGCCACAACACAATCCAATGAAACATAACTATACAGAATAAAGAGTCATGATTACCATTACTGTCCAGGACAACTTCTGTTCTGCAAGCTACTGTTTAAACAGAAGCTAATATTTTATTTCTGGTTTTCCATAGAAGTCAGATGTTCAAGTTTCACATTGACTCCTCATAAATGCAGCTTATGACTCTCCACTCATAATACTTGCCCCTAGTGGCTCTACTTAGGCACAATGGTGCTTTGAGTTAAATGCTAACATGAGTACGCGGGCTAGCATGCTTACGTTAGAAGTGTTCTCATAAATGCTAACGTAAGCGTACACATTAGAAAACACACTGTAGCCTACTAAATTCATGGAAGTTTGTAGCTGTTTAAATATTTCACTGTTCGACTGAGTTTGATAGTGTAAAGCTAGAGCTAAAAGTCATGATGCTAGCATGGCTAAAACAGCAAACGAATATAGGTTTACAGAGGTTAATCATTTACACTACTGCATATTGTATGCATCCCCTCTCCTCAACCAGACAAATAACTTAATTACAGGTCCGTACAAGTCAGTAAAATCTGGATGTTCATCACTAAACAAAGGAACAGAAAAACTAAAGTTCACTAACTGGGCTAACTTTCACTGACACTGACATCCTCACTGACATATAATAATTGGCGTTTGGTAGCCTTATTAGTGCTTTTTCCCTCCCCATTCCTGTATTTTTGCCCAGCCAGTCTATACTATGTGGCCCACATTTAAAGATATACAGAAATCCTGTTTTATATTCACTTAATGGTTTTTGAAAGAAAAAAAGACGTTGTTGGAAATCAAAGAAATGTCTTGGTGCAGACAAAGATCATCTGAGTCTTATTTTTTTCTCTTTCGAAGGAAGAAACAATGTTTTAGGTTTGTGATTTAATGAAATTAGGGTGAGGGTACAGTGAGTCAGGAAAAGAGCTCACACGCAGTCAAACGGAGCCTCGGCACCTGGAGGGGTGCATGGCTAGAATATCCATCGCAGCAAGAAAAGACGACACATTTTACACTGTGAAACGTTAGCCTTCACTAGCCGGCTCAGCTGTGTATCCTGGGGCATTTGTTTTTGGCACAAAGGCTCAAACCCACTGAAGACTGGAGGACCTACAACGAAGTCATGAAATTTTAAGGATGGAATCGTAGTTAGTGAGATAATGGAGTTATTGTTAGAGTGACGTAATGGCAGATTGACCAGCCAATGTCCCACACATGCTAAAACACACAAGCACAGACACACACTATAAAGCTAAAACTGAACTGAGATACTGTACACACACCCTTACACACACAACCACTTACGCTCACAACCACTAACTGCCGGAGTTCACTGTCAGGGTTTGGGAAAGCGCTCTTACCCTGAGAGAAGCAGAATTGACCTAAAGCGTGACAGATGCTGAGTTCCTCTTTTCACCACTGTCATCAACTTGATTTGTGTTGTTATGGGAAGAATTCAAAGCTCATGACTGGTCTTTAAGTACATATAACTTCACTGTTTTCATTTAACCAAGACAACCAGCAAAATGGCCTCCAGGGGCGTGATGGCGGCATTGTAAAAGACGAGGTATTTTAGACCCCACCACAATGTTTTTCTAACCCTAACCAATTGATGTTATTGGCTAAACCCAAACAGCATGTAGCAAAAGTGTTTTAGTAAAGTCTCGCTTTGTTATTAACTGATATGGAAACATTGATTGAGTCATTTTCCCCTCCTGTTGCTTAATGAGGTGGCACTTTACGAGACACCATTATGGGTCCTGTGTAGGGGATGAACGCATTTTATGAATGTGGACTTTTAGAGGATTTGTTGTAATCAGTTCTATGCTGCACCTGCTTTGGCTTTTACGATAGCTTGACTTTTTTTTTTTTTTTTTTTTTTAGGCATGGACTTCATCAATGAAAATCAGGATTCTTCATAGTTCAGGTTCCAACTCTCTCAAAGGTCAGCGGACAGGTTGGCTTTCGGAGACGGAGCCTTGTCAAGGAACATTTTTACAATATTTACCATAACTGTGAACTCATATTAAGATTCTAACAGTTTGCCGGCCGTGTAATTGAGTTGTTATGTCTTTCCTGAAGCAAAGTTTGAACACTCTTTCCTCTGACACAAGAAATGTTATCATCCTGTAAAATGACTTTGGCATCGGGAGGCTTCCTTTTCACTGATAGAATAAAAAAAAGTCCTCAAAATTTCAATGCCCACCTGTGCATTTATTGTAGAGGGAATGACAGCCATCTCAGCTGGTCCTTTATCTGACATCAAACCCAGATCATCAATGAATGTGGAAATGTGCTTGTCTTCTTCAGGCAGTCATGCTCATATGTTTCATATGTTGGACCTGCACCGAACAGAAGTTACATCATCATCTCCTTGTCCAACGCAGATGGGAGATTCATCACTGAATATCACTTTCATCCAGTCATCCACGGCCCATGACTGCTTCTCTTTAGCCCAGGTTGCCTTTATTATTTCTTTTTAGGTGTAAGTGGTGGTTTACTGAATGTAAATCCCAATTTTGTTCAAGCGTTTCTATTTTCAGGCATATTGCTTTGAGTTTTCTGTCCTGACACTTTGACGCCCTTCTTGCTCGACCTGTATGTTTCCCTTTCACAACGTTCCCATTTTGTTTGTACTTGCTCCTTATTTCAGACACAGCCAACTGGGAACAGCCAGCATCTTTTGCCACAACCTGTATTGAAAAACCCTCTTTATGGAATTTTATAATCCTCTCCATTATTTCCACTGAAAGCTCTCTTGTTAGGGCCAAGTTTCCTGTCAGTCGGCCAGCTGCGGCACTTCATTATGGTTTGCGAGAACTTCAGACGAGCACTTCAGACTCATTTCGTCATTGTTGGGCAGAAACCTTGTATCTCATTATTATCTCAAAATGCTTATGATATCATCTTGTTACTCTGTTGGATCCTCAAAAATGTCTGCAAAAGTTCTTCTGTCCATCCTAACTCCATCTCGGAACAACTTAACTAAGTGTGAATCTGTGTAGAGCTGCAGAGGCTTCATTCAACTCCGGAGGAACGCACGGCAGTAGAATAAAGTTAGTTCTGCAAATGCTGCAATGCCTTCTTAATTAAAGAGTTGGTCATTTGAATAGTAAGAGATTTTGCAGCTTTTTCTTCACACGAGAAACTCTAAATCTATGATTGGTGACATTGTGAGACCGGAGATACTGTATGTTGAAGCAGAATGGGGAGCAGGCAAATCATGAGGATTGACTGCAGTATGGCAGTTTGACGTTTGCCCATGTAGTCATAGGAAATACTGTCTTAAGTTGCTTCTTCTTTTATGACAAGATATCTTCACCGGCTGAATTTTATGAAAGGTAAAACTGTCACAATAAGCACCGTAAAGCCCTAAGTTGATCATAAATGACGCCACAAATGGACTGCCTCATGTCCACTGTTGAAATGAAATTGATAATAGTAACATGTTTCGAATGTAATGACTTTTTTTCTGATTTACGTTTTTTATTCCATGTTTTTTTTCCTCCGCTAGATATAAAGACAAATAGAGTCATTTGTTGCGATGCCTTTTCTTGACGTATGCTTTACAAAGCCAACATGTTCAGCTGTTGAATGAAATACTATTGTGTTGTGTCTGTACTTTGTTGAAAGATAAAACAGCTGAACGATCATCCTCCCAAATGTGATGATTCCATATGTTCTGGCCTACAAAAATGTTGATTTTGATGTGAAGTGAAGACATATTGGTTTACAGTCAGCGGAATAGAAAGCTATTAAACCCTTGTTTCATCTGTGGATGCAAAATCCGAGAAGTACACAGATTCCTAATATGGGCCCATACGCAGCTGCACGTGCACATGTTCATATGCTGGAGTACACACACCCCTAACACACATGTTCCAGGAATCTGATGGTCTGTCTTGCTCTGGTAATAGCAACTGACAGCCTCAGCGTTGGTCTTTAATGATAACGGACAGGCCAACACGCAACATAGAGCCGAGAGTTCAGTGGCAGAGTGTGATGCTGACACCAGCTGAAGCTCTGCACTGCCATCTTCTGGATATGCACACATTATGATAACAAACTCCACCTGTGAGTAAAAATCTTTGTATTTCTTGTGAACACAAAACAGGGGTTACCAAAAAATAGTCAGGCGCGGATGGATGCAACTAACGTGTGTGTCATCATCCTTCTTTCCCACATCAATTAGCATGACAGATATTTTGAGTATTCATTTCAAAATGCAAAAACTATAAAACAAAAAAAAAGATAAATTTGCAATCTATTCATTTATTTGAGATAGAGGGGCAGAAGAGTGTCTTCAGTGTCTTTTATCACCCTTCCTTCTAATCACACTGTATATAATATTGTATATACAAGATTTCAGCTGCTCAACAGTCCATGGTTGTTTTTGTCTGATTCTCCTTTTCATGACACTCCATACAATTTCTGCACGAGACAGATCTGGACTGCAAGCAAGTCAGTCAAGCGCACACAATGGACCAGATGTCATTTGTTTTCCCCCAAAAGCATCTGAAATATGGATTCTTCTGACCACAGAACACATGTCCACTGTCTTTCTGTCCATCTGCACAAAGTTGATATATGGCTTCCTCCTTGGCTAATACAGTTTCAGCTTGCATCCAGTGGACTGTGTTGATTGAAATAAACTTTCCGAGGTACTCCTGAGCTCACGTGGCTGAATAGGTATTCAACCACGTGAGCCAAAATGGCCGCCTTCCTGTGGACGTGGCACCATGACGGCATGAGACTTTTTTGTGCGTCTGGGCATGATGAAGGAGTGTACCAAGTCATGGTGGCGTGAAAGTTTTCTCCTGCAATGCTGCCCGAGGGCTCAAAGGTCATTTGGAACCATCAGCGGTCTCGATCATCAACCTTTAACCACTGAGATTTCCCCAGACTCCCTGAATCTTTTCACAGTATCGGGCTCTGTAGATGTGGAAAGACCAAGGTCATTTTCCATTTTGCATTGAGATATTCGTATTTTGGAACTTACCGATGATTCTCAGACTGAGTTTGACACATAATGGTGAGCCACGACTTACCTGTGTTATGAAAGACAAAGCCTTTGGTGGGCCTTCCTTTTATAACCAATCATGACACCCTCACCTGTCACCCATTAATCTCATGAAAGTAAAATCTTTTAGAACACTGTTGCTCTTACACTCTATATACTTTAATGTCTTTCTTCGCCTTTCTCTGTTCCTGGTATCAAATTTAGAATTTTTTTCATAATTTATACTACTATGATCATTTTTACTATTGTATTTCCTACATACAATAAAGTTGGTCAGTGAAGACACTGAAAATATATAGATATTTTTTTTCTGCAAATGTTCCATCAATACCAGTCAAAAGTATGCTTAGTTTATAAAACAAAAACATTACCTCTTAATCCAGGCAATACATTTGCTATGATATAAATCTAATTAGTCTTAATTAATCTCGACAACACTTGTTAAGACAGCAGAGAAGTCATTTTGATGTTTCAGTTGAATATCCCTTGAAACCAAGCGCTTTCCTTTCATCACCTTGTGCCAGATGGTATCTTTTTTTTCCTGTGTGTTCTGATTTTTCACATCTTTCATCGGGTTTTCGTACAGGAGGTTCCAAACTCTTTCATCTCTGTGCTGCTTCCTGGTTGAACTTACAAAAATGGTGAAAAGATTCTCTGTCTACTTCTTACATCTACCAAAAAGGACATGCGGCTTGAATTAATGCATGCGGACGGAATAACGGGTGGAGCCAATTTAAACCCACAGGTCAGGACAGAGTATGCACACGGTCTCTTTTTCTACTCTTGCATGCATGCACCCGTCCTTTAATTCGAGCTCCAGTCCACCTTGTAGCAATCTCTGCATCGGATCGTCAGCTCTAAGGAGTGATTGAAACAAGATGGATAGGAGGATGATTTGTAAAATACACTGCAACAAATTAGTTACAGGGATCCTTGCCACCCAAAAAAACATTTACAGGGAGAGGAGCCTGAGTTTTTTACTGGGCCGAAAAAGACTTTTATTGGATGTGATGGACAGATGCAGGGCTGGGATTTATGGCTCTGGCATGGCCTGCTCATCCACAGGGAGGCATTAAAGAGGAGTAGGAAGGGAGAGAAAGAAGAGGAGGAAGAGTAGATGGTGAAGAGGAGGAAGAGGGGAAAGAATGTCCAGGGGGGAAATAAACTTGAGGAAAACAGAGGAGAAAAAAAATGCACTGAAGGAATTGTTGAATCCTTTCATTCACGACCATTTTCTGAAAGTCAAGCAAAAGGAAAGTGAGGGCAGAGAGGAGTGGTCGCAGTGCATTCCTCTGCAGAGATCTGAGTCTCACACAGGAGGGGAAAAAAAACTAGCAACATCTTTAAAGTGCTCCTGGTCACTTGACATCAATTTGAACAGGACTTGCATTGAAACCCATTCAACATATATCAAATTTCCACCTCCTACATTTGTGAATCATTGCACCCTTGTCCTTTCTGGTTTTAATAATGCCATAATCACAATGAAAGTGGATACTCATGCTTTAAAATGTACTTGGATGCAAATTTCAGTTTTAAGCATGTTTGCTCTAAAAGCTCGACTGATCTCTCATGGGGAGCACTCGATGACTGGAATTTGAAGGCCACAGTTTTTAGGCTGGAAGGTTTTCCGTTAAGTTTTTACCACAAACTGAAAAACAAATTCTGAATGGATTAAATTGACGCTAACATCTACGTCCCTATTTCTTCAATTCATGATTCACAATGCTTGTTGGAACCCTTTACACAAGACTCTATTCCTTCAAGTCACTATGGCAATTATTGTCTAAAAACATGATCTTTTTATCAAGTAAAGAGGGAAGAGGAGTAGGTGGTCTGACAGACCAAAATGAGAATCAAGTAGGGTTTGTAGCTACTTGGATTGTCAATGGTATTTCTCTATCTGTGGATGGGATGTTCGCATGCTGTTGGTAAAACAAATCTGAGATATTTTTGGATAAAATCACCAGATACGAAGAAATATCATCTGTAGTTTTGCCATATGGCTGCTGAACAACTTAAACAATTACTTCTTTGTATTTTTTTTAATTAGCATCTGGGGGGGATATTAACACTAGCATCAGACACCAATGGACTTCATGGCAACATAACAGTCTACATTTCAACATTAAAAAAAGAAAACAAATATCCATTTTGAAAGATTTGAGCACCAAACATCGCCAGACTTGCAGGGTCCCACCCCATAAGCTCGTTTTGTCGGTTCCTTAGGCAGAGGCCGCTCAGAGACGAGGCATGCCATTAAAGAATCATTTCCTAGGTTTGTGTCAAATGTTTTTTTCCCAGTGACCCAGCTTCTTGGTCTTCTGGTGGCCAAAGCGATGTCATTGTAGACTATAAAGTATGTACAATCCAATCATTGTTAACGGTCCGTTCAGTATGATTGGATAGTGTTTTTCCTAGATTGTATGTTCTAGAGGCCACTAAAACTTTTCATATTTGTGTCAAAACTTTTAATTAATTGGTTGCAATGGGGGTGTGAAGAGTATTTCAAGCAATATGTAAAAAAATGTTCCAGAAAAAGATCCCCTACCCCACCTTTAATGATGTGCTGCCCTTTAAGAAATTTAAATCCTGTGCTGTTTAAGCTTTTCCACTTTCCTTTCACTTTTTTACTTCCGCTGAACATCTGCAATTATTCTCTTTGCTCCAACCTGCCACTGGTTAGGGTTGTGAATAAAAAGGTACATGGTTCGATTTAGTTGTTTGAAAATCCACGTTGGGCTAAAGACACATTTTTAAAGCATTACTAGAGAATTTGGCTGCTTTGCCACTGCCGGAAAAAAAAAAAACTCTGAGCCCTGCACATGCTTTGCCATACACTCGAGTTTGTTTCCATCCTTTAGAGGTTCAAAAGATCTCCAGAAGCCACCAAAACTGTCAAGAGACAAGGTAGGGTTTTATTATATTATTATTAGGACCTCATAACAATGAGATTGCATCTGTTTTCATACTATGATTTATGTGATGAACAAATATGCTAAAAAAGAAAAGACAAAACAAAAGATAAAACAAAATGTTCTAGTTTATCGCTCACATCCTGATTTACATTTTTGAAGGGATCAGAATGTGGTGTATCTGGGTGGTGAAATCCATATATATGCAACGTAATCAACATTGTTTGTATTACCGTACCATGTGACATTTTGAAAGGCTGCACACTTCCAAGATTTTGACTGGAAAATTTTCATAAACCGATCACACTCTCTTACTGGAGAAGAACTTCCACATTAGTCTGAAACGGAACTAAGGCGTCATCTGGGAGGCGATGATGATATGGTTATAACTTCAAATTCTGATGAATGTTTCTATTGTAATGTTGTGTTGTTCCCATTAGTTATGATACAAAGACCTAAAGTAAATGTATGCACGATACAAACATGTTTCATTGGTTTTGCCATATGAATCAGCCACAGCTTCAGTAACTGGTGTAGACAGAGCAGAGGGAGAAATAATCAGGACTGTATTCTTTCATGACTTTAAACTTGCACGTCTGCAACTTTTCCGACAGATCTGAGCAAAGCAAACGCAACAGAACAAGAGAGTGATACTTGAGTGACGTTATTAAAACTGTTTTAACAATTCTCAACTGCTGGCCTACTAAGTTTATTGCAACAGAAATAAAACATAAGAAATGCTCCGTCCATGTTTAAAAAAAAAAAATCCTTGACGACCTCCTCCTCATTCTGAATTTAAGATGCTCGGAAAACCTTCAAAGAATAGCTGTGGTTGCCTCTTTTTCTTTTTTTTTTTTTACAACAAATACAGCGACCCAGAACAAGGGCCAGAGGTTAAAGTGGACGTTTGACTTAATGACTGTTGTGCAGAATGAACGCTCTACGGGGTCCTTAGTGGACCTGCTGTATATCTGAATATTGGGAACCTTTGTTTGTATATAACCAGACAGAGAATGGATGCATCAATTTTCTTAAAAATAAGAGATAAATGATAAGATCTTAAGCAGCTTAAATGATCAAGGCTTTATAAGTCTTAATGTGGTCATTAGATGTTGCTGGTTAACATTTTTTAAGCTTGCTAAAATCCAAACAGGACTTATTATCCCTACTCCTCATAACACAAAATTTTCTTCACGTAAAATCTCAAGCTGTGGGTGCTAATGAGGCCAAGGGGAGTTTTCTGGGAGAGGACGCGGGGCCTTTGGGGGGGGGGGGGGGGGGTTTGCTGACTGAGCTTTGCGCTTGTAAAACTTGTCTGGGGCAGATGCGGTCTTGTTGCGTTTCACGGAGGCTGATGTTAACTGCTGCAGCGAGGTGGAGGGTCCACGCTCAGTCTGTTTATCCTGGACAGGGTGTTAGCAGGGGCCTTAAAAGAAAGAATAAGATGAGTCTGGATGATCCAGGCTCTGACTGCAGATGGGGGAGCTTTACACTACATGTGAGAGTTGCACCACGTGGGATTCACCTCATTTGTTCACTTGGGGATGCTCATGCCACCCAGCTGAGAGAGTAAATGTTGACTTCACTATGTGCCCCCTAAGGTTCTTTCACACAGAGGATGTAACGCCACTCCTGCATACAAAAAAAACAATTTACAGTGGCTGACAATGCCTCTCATAAGCTCATTTACCTGTGTCATCTGTCTCTGCTGGGTGCATCCTGAAGCTGTGTTCTGTCCAAAGTTTCCACATGAAATCTAATGGAACAGATGAATAATATTTTGCAAACTTTTTTGCTTAAATTCTTTCACAATGCAAAAAAAAAGTGCAGCTCAAACAATTTACTTTCTCCTACTTTAAAAATTGTACTTGCATTGATTTATTGTCCTGTCTTTTCTGTACTACATCAGGATTTAAACCGTAAAGCTGCAATGGAGCGTGCCTCATTCAGCAGCACATTTGCTCTGCTAACACTACTAGTTAGATTCCCAGCTCGAACCAGCTTCCGTTGAGGTCTCTGATTTCCTGTGGAGAATCTGCTCCCTTATCTCACACTTCACGGAGCCGTTTTTCCAAGTTTTTCACTTGCTTTCAGAGTCCGAGTAAGGTTTGATTGTGCTGTGTATTTAACTGACCTAATCACCTCCACCAAAGAGATTATGTGGTTGGTTTGGTTTGATTGTTTGTTCACAGGATTAATAGAACAGTCAAAGATGACTGAAGGTAATCCTTTCCTGCTCTTGTTCTATATGGTTTCCAAAATCAGTCTGTTAATGTCCAGGTGAAGACTGTCAGTTTTGTTTGTTGAAATAACAAAAGTTGCCAAAAAAGTTCATGAAGACACTGTCCTTCTCCCTAAAACCTACTCACGTGTTGTATGTTCATGCTGGCAGACACGACCTAAAATCTATTTAAAAGAATGTGCAACCTCTAGTTATGAGAGTGACTGCAGTTGAAGTGCGAAAAAGACGTTCACAAGGGCAACAACTGCATTGTAAGAAGAATGTATTTAGCCCTAACCACAATTGTGGTTAGGGCTAAAATACTGGGCGGGTCTTTCCGGAACTGTACTAAACTGGTTCAAAACATACTTAGAGAACAGGAAGTACTTTGTGTCAATAGGTAACTTTACATCTGAGCACACAAGAGTCACATGTGGAGTTCCCCAAGGTTCCATCCTGGGACCTATTCTGTTTAACATCTACATGCTCCCACTGGCACAGATTATAAAAAACAACAAAATAAACTACCATAGCTATGCAGATGACACGCAGATATATATAACAATGTCACCAGGAGACCGAGGCCCTGTACAAGCTCTTGGTAAATGCATTGAGGAGATTAATGATTGGATGTGCCACAACTTTCTCTAGCTAAACAAAAACAAAACTGAGTTAATTGTCTTTGGAGCCAAAGAGAAACGATTACAGGTCACCACAGAACTTCAATCTATACACCTAGAAACTACCAACCAGGTGTTGTGATGGACTCAGACCTAAATTTGGAAAAACACATTAAGGCAGTAACAAAGTCAGCCTACTATCACCTTAAGAATATATCAAGGTTAAAGGATCTGATGTGTCAGCAGGACCTGGAAAAACTAGTCTATGCATTCATCTTTAGTAGGCTTGACTACTGCAACAGCATCTTTACAGGTCTACCTAAAAAGTCAGTTAGACAACTGCAGCTTAGTTAGAACTCTGCTGCTCGAGTCCTCACTAAGACCAAAAAAGTGGACCACATCAGTCCAGCTCTGAGGTCTTTACACTGGCTGCCTGTCCATCAGAGGATAGACTTTAAAGTTCTGATGCTGGTCTACAAAGCTCTGAATGGTCTAGGACCAAAATACATCAGTGACCTCCTGACCCAGTATGAACCTTCCAGACCCCTGAGGTCATCTGGATCCGGTCTTTTATCAGTTCCCAGAGTCAGAACCAGACATGGAGAAGCTGCATTCAGCTTCTATGCTCCACATGTCTGGAACAAATTCCCAGAAAGCCTCAGATCAGTTGAAACACTCAGTGTATTTAAGTCCAGGTTGAAGACACACCTATTTTCACTCCACAGCTAACCCATTTATTGGAGTAATCATATCTTATACATTGTAACCACACCCTTAATCTAACACTTAATTGACAGTAATGAAACCTATGCAACCTTTACATATACTGTCGCTGCTAGCAGAATTCTTTTATCTCCTTGCTTTCACAAAAATAGAATATATTGGTCACCCTTTATTTCTGTTTGTGGTTCCACAAATAACACTCCAATCACAAGTATTAGAAAAGATTGTGATCTAACCGTATTACTCCACTGGATCCTCAAAATGTCTGCAAAATCTCATATCTCCACTTCCTTGCCTTCTTTAATTTTTTATACCTGCATAGTCCAACTCAGGGTCATGGGGGAGCTGGAGCCTATCCAGCTGGACAGGTCGTCAGTCCAACAGTCCACAAGAAACACAGACTCTATAAATCATGATATCATGAGACCTGAGATATGTAGAAGCAGAATGGAGTGCAGACAAAGAAGTTTGACTGCAATCAGGCAGTTTGGCGTTTACCCATTTCGTGATGGGCTATCCTGTCTTTAGTGGCCTGGTAATACCATATTCTCTTTTATAACAAGATATTGTCAACAACTTTATTTAATGAAAGGTAAAAAAAAACTGAGGAGGCACACAGCTAGAAATTGCATTGTAATTTGTAAATTGATGACAAAGTGACGCTATAGACACCAATTCTTCTTGATTATGGTACCCTGTTACTAATGATAACCCATCTGATCATATACAGAGACCAAACAGAAACTTTGACAACACAGTATTCTTTCTTTTTCTTGTTTGTTTTAAATTAAGGGATTTCTTTCTTTTTTCAATTTTTCCTGAAAAATTGCAGTTCTGGACATGCAATGTTTCTGCCCCACAGTGACAATAGTTAACCTCATTGAAATGCTTATGTTCTGTTTTTTTTTTTTATGTTATGTGCTAGAAAATATGTAAAAGATTTTAACATCATATATATAACAAATCCAAAGATCCTGTTAATTTGTTGGATGGGGCTGGGCTAAGTTATAAGAGCTATCAATCGGGAACATTTACAATATTAATATTTAGCAACATATTACTGACTGTTTACCAAGTTCGAAAACTGAAGACTTATATCTGTTGACCTCACTTAATTTCATTACAATGTGAGCGCCTCTACTGCTGTTTTGGTGCTCTCTTTCTCCCCCACAAGTATACCGTTTTATGAGTGTATACTTGTATCACTCATACACTTTGTACTGTATGGCTCTGCTTTATGTTTTGTTTGCTCTGCTGGGAACAATAGATGGAGTCGAGAAATTGAATGCATGGGAAAGATACACTAATTTACAAAGAGTTAAACTGCAGGTGTAATTATGCTTTGATTCTGAGGTGTCATGGAGGTGCGTAACATGATGAAAAAAAGAGCTAGGACGTGAGCCCTGGATTCTAAATGCTTGTGGTGAATGAGCAGAGTTAGAATGTGGCAGACTTCTGATGGGATCTTGGGCCTCAGGAAAAGGTGAAGATCAGGAGGCAGTGAGTCGGCTGGTGATAGAGAAACAGAACTGAGATTTAAAAGAACAATGATCATACTGATTGTCTCAAAGAGTTGTGGAGAAGAAGACATTCAACCACGGAAGTAACATTAGAAGCAAGAAAAGGGAATGTCTGACAGTAAGGGTAAGTGACAAAAAGTAGCTGAGGAGAAGCCCAATGCCAGGAAATAAGAGCAGATGTGAGGGGACTACATGTTGCCGTATACCCAAAACTGAATCGCTACCGTCTGATTTGAAAATCAAGCACAAAGCATGCATCGTCTGTTTGAAACGGCTCACACTCCAGCAATATTGACTAATGAAGATCTGCTTGTGGCCGCTATTGTAATAGATGGCCCACCCAGGAGTGTGGTGACTTTGTGTGTTCATACTGCAGACCACCTTTTAAAAGAACAAATTTTGACAGTTTTTTTTTTTTTTTTAATATTTTTTGGGGCTTTTTATGCCTTTAATGGATAGACAGTTGGAGAGAAACAGGAAGCAGGAGGCAGAGAGATGGGGGTGACATGCAGCAAAGGGCCGTCCGATGTGGGACTCGAACGGGACTTGTACGACATCTGAGCATATTATTAATATATTATTACTTTACCAATAGGCTCTTGTGTTGATTGAACTTCCACGATCTGAAGCAGGGGTAGATTCCTGTGCGAGTTAAGTTTTTGGCAACACGAGGCTTCTTCCCCTCATGTAAGCCTCATTAAGGCATCTGGAAAAATGGGTTAATTTGTCACACAATACCTCATCCTTCTGGTCTTATCATCACTGTAATGGGATTGAGGCAAATGAAAGCCTGATTACTCTTCTGTCCACTGTTACACATACCATTCTTGTAAGTTCACTACCAGAGTTTTGGCCTTGAAGCATCCAAAACATTGGGCGCTGTAGTCTGCTGCTACCTCTGCTGTAGTCTCTTTTGTTTTTTTGATTTTTTTACACAGATGTGAGAGCTGAAAAACCTGGTTTATGGCATCGGAAGACCCCAATAACACTAACTGGTCGTGCTGATGCTTCCAAAAACACTCCAGGCTAACAGCTGAGTGAGCCAACCGAAAGCAGGAGGGATTGTGGCTGCTCTGTCTCTGAGGCGAAATATGAAGGGAATTTTTTGCTATTCGGGAGCCTGAAATTGCAGGTAAAGAGCAAAACTACACTCAGAACTATACAGCGGTCCCACGTAGCTGCTGTTTTTTTGGCCAAACTGTTTTTTTAACATCTAAAGACAGTAATCTTTGTCCCAAGGTAAAGATTTGCTGGAAGATTCTGACATGCCCCCATTAACTGCATTAATGGACTTTAAATTGGAGGGGCCAGCAGTGTGTCTAGCTCCCAGATGTAAATGGGTGTAACCAAGCGTGAAACTGGCCTTGCTGATAAAGAACATATGCATAAGATACTTTACAGTCACCTTTCCCACGATAGTTGGATCCTGTCAGCATTTCTTCAAGTTCTATCGGCTGATCTGAATGTTTCTTCCATCAAGAGCATTAGAACTTTTAGTCTCGCCTAGAAAAGCAATCGCTAAGCCTTTTGATACCAATCAGAAAACTTATCAGCCACCGACTAACTTTGAATATTGTCTGTATATTTTTCCTCACTTTTGACACATGACGTATTGGATTCCTGTCGTTAAAATGAATAAACCTCTCGTGATCCTTTCCGCTCTATGGACAGCAACAAACCACATCCCCCGGCTCCAGCACTGGGGTCCTCTGGTTAAGTTGTTTTGCTTTCCTAAAGCGGTGGAGATGTATGATGAGGATTTCCGTTGAAAGAGCTGTTGAATTTCTCCCTTGTGTGTCAGGCAGCGTCCCCCCTCGGGCAACCTCCCACACTGAACTGTGTTGACACATTAGGAGCGAGCTGAGCAGCTCTCCTTTTTCCTTTGATGCTCTCATTTTCTCTGAAAGCATGTGTATGCGTATATGAATACACCCCCACTTACTCCTTCACCCTCTATTCGTCTATTTGACATATTGAACTTTTATTCCCTTTTGACTGCTTCCTTTTCACTGACACCCCCTCAATTACCTTTTCAGTGTCCTTTGTCTTTTCAGCTCCCTCCAGAAATGGGGAATTCTTTGGTCAACAGTTCCATTAAAATGTGCGATTCTCAAGATTCTCAGATTTTTTTTAATGTGGACCCATTTTAGTCAGGATATAATTATTATTAGGGGGTCCTTTTTTTTTTCTCACCAGCAAGTCAGATCTGAGGAGTTCCTCCTCGTCATGTTTCAAACAGAGCTGGGGGGGATTTTTCCAAGTGCACACTTTGTGTCAGTGGATGCCTTAAAGTGCAGTCAATGGTGATGGATTTCAAACCGTTGTGAAAAACAACCCGGCGTACCTTTAATCGTGGCAGTCCACTTTACACGTTAGTACAATCAGTTTAATTGGAGGAAACAGCTGAGCGAGGGGTGACATCGTCAAACAGCCCGATGCGTGCGATCCCCAAGCATTCACTGGAGCCTCTGGATGTGGCTCTGTGGCTGCAGTGGAAAATCTGAACTGTCCACAGATCCTTGTTACGTAGACAACGGTCTTTGAGGCCTGCCAAACTGCATCATTACCCATTTCTCTAGTTGGGGTTACTTTGGGGGTCATGGAGCTCCAGCATGGGGCTCCAGGTAATCCATGTGCATGTTTACAGACACATTGTAGAACAATTAACTTCATAGGAGTCAGGATCTCACGGTCAATTCTCTTTTCTTTCGACGATGGCAAGAGAACAGCATGGCTCACATCCTGTTTTACTCAGTGTTCCTAGCACTTAACACTTGTGAGGTTTAAGTGCAGATGATCCTGTGTGAGAAGTAGCTTTTGTTCTATTTTTTTTATTTCTTTTTATCCAATTTTGGCCAAACGTCACAAAGCCAGACCCGCCGCCACAGCATATAGGACATGCTAATTTAGCTAAAACCAACTTTAGCTTTGTTTGTGTTTCTTTAAACCTGGAAGTAAAGTGTGGGATGAGAAATGGTTTCATGTGAATCGGCGGGCAAACATAGTTAGACATCAAATGTTGCAGTCGTATACTCTCTGGATATCTGAAAGAACCAGGAAGATCCAAATTTCCAACACAACTTTTTCAGCGTGTTTGCTTCAGCCGGAGGGCTTTTGTTTCCCCTTAGCTCTGAGACGATTTAGGGTAGCAAGAAATAAGATAGCTGTCAGCACTCTTCTCTCAGTAGTCCAAATCAGGTGAGAATAATTTGGCAAACATGTTGGCAACCTGTTACCTGCAGACAGAGCCAAGTAGCCTGCATGTTAAGCTCTGTTACTGGCCACACACACAAAAATGGCTTGGCTTGCTAGTTTTCTATTTTCATGGCAATGCACCAAACACAACATTAGCTTATTTTATGAAGAGGTTACCAGGGCATCCGTTACTTCAAACTTGATACTGGTTTGTCTGATACTCTGTGGACTCGCCTGCTAGCTTGTTGACCAAACAAGTGGCCACATGTGGACGGACATTTCTGGCCACACATGTGAGAGGCACAGCTCACTGCATTTCAGACTCACCCGAGCTTGCAGTTATGTCCTGTGTACTAAGGAGCTGAGAGGAAGCCACACAGCTGCCCATGTTGCGAAAAGCATCAGCATCATATACACTGAATACATAAAAAAATTTAGTGTTTACTTCAAATTGGTTTCAACTTGATATTAGAAAAATGGACAGCCCTAAACAATCAAATTTTCCCGTTTTTTTAATGCTAATTGCTGGTGATTTTCACTTTTAGAATCAAGCGTCTGATGTGAAATGATGCAGGTCTTGCACAGCAAAGGCTCATTTTAAACATGGAAATCGCCCAAATCCAAAGCGGTCTCTTCTGTTGTATGACTATACGCATATCTGCTTTTTGATTTTAAAGCACAATTCTCAACTCAACAGGATGTAAGTCATTTGAAAGACAACAAAAAAAAAACATCTTCACCTCATCACTATGAGCAGTGGCCTGAGAAGAGGCTGCAGGGGTCAGGACCATGCTGTCCACCTCTGCTGCCCGGCTCATGAACAAACAGAGGCCAGCGCATGGGTGTGCGCGTCCGTCAGGGCGACTACACACAGACGTGCTCACACAGCCTCGTGCCGATTTCACTGGCATAATTAGAAACATTTGGGATCATTTGCAAAGGGAACACAAGCTCTGATGGGATCCAGATGCACCGCTGTGTTTTGCCGAAAATACAGGAACCCTTATTTACGAGGGGCCATTGCTGGCTCCTCACCCAGGGAGTTGTGTGTGTTTCCTAGTTTGTCCACATACTAAATGGATCTCTGGGAACAGATCATCCATTTTCAGGTCGGATTCAGTTTAATGGCTCTCGTTTTTGGTGAGAAAATGTGGCTTTGCGTGCACAATGTGCGCCTGGTTAGAAGTAGTAGACAAACAAATGTTCTGGCGGAAACAAAGTTTGATGAAAGTTGCACCGTCTTTAATTTTTTTTTTAAATTCATTTTATTTACTTCAATCATCTTCTTCTCTTGGTGTCATCTTCTTTTCATACTTTTTATGGATATCCTGTGGAAATGGAAAAACAGTCACATCATTAGATGCTTGTTTCTTTTGTGGACTAAGAAGCACTGATGGTCGCAGTCCGAACTACAACGATGTCACATGTTGGGAAATGCTGCCACCTTGTGGACAATGTAAAAACATCAGGGCTGTCCAGGTGATCCATTTACATTGTGTTTTGACTTTATTTGCAGTTGAAACGTGACCGTAATCTCTCAATTTTCTGCCTCTGTTGATATAAGGTGGGTTTTATTTTCTAAAGGGATTCTATAGCTAACATATTTGTGACTGTACAGTCAAACAAAACTTAATCTCATGTAAACAATCTCATTTTACCCTTTATCCAGCCACTTACCCATAATTGCGGTCTTCCCTCCTCTAGCGCACGTTCCGCCTCCAACTTTTCTCCAGTCCCGTCTTTGTCTTCTCGATTTGCCAACGACACAGACAGGACAAAGCTTCACTGTTAAGTTTGACTTGAATAGTTACAGGAAATCTGAACAAAACAAACATCAGTACCAGTCAAACTAAATCACATCATGTCTTGATACAGCATCTATGTTGTGTCAAAGATCTATCCATATGGAGAACCCTATGCGACTGTAACGCCCACGTTGGGTACAGATATTTGGGCGGCCGTGGCTCAGTGGTTAGAGAAGGTCAATTATCGGAAGGTTGGCAGTTCAATTCCCACTCTCGTCACAAAAAAACTAAAGAAAAGATTCCTGGTTTGGGCCTTGGCTGGGTCTCCCTGTGCATACACGGGCACTCCGACTTCCTCCCACAGCAAAATGTTGGGCCAATTAGTGATCTTAAATTGATTGTAGGAGTGAGTGTGAGTATGCATGGTTGTCTGTCTCGTTTGTCTCTGTGTGGCCAGGGTGTACCCAGCTGAGACGGGCTCCACATTAAACCCTACATGTCTAAAAGCAGAACTTTGGGATTCCTTTCGGAACTGACGCCGTTGTCTCCCAACTCAGCGTCAGCAAGTGAAGAGCTGGGAGCAAGAAAGGGGTTGGCTTCTAACTAGCTGTCTATCGATGGGGTCGAGCTGCACTGTGTTCTGTCCAGTCACATTAGAGCATGTTGGGGAGCACCGCTGACCTTTCTGCTGCGCTGGAGTCCGCTGATAAGATCGGCTTAATGCACCTGTCAACTGATCAGAACAGCTTTATCAGCCGTGCTCCCATCAGTCTCTATCCCCACTTCCTGCGTCATCAGAGAGCACGCTGTTGCCTCTGAACATCCACTGATGCTGGGCGCTGTAGAACTCTGGGGCATCACTCATGTGCCAGTGAACTGGTCCACGGAAGGAAGAATCCCTGCGGGGCACGGACGAGGGAGGCGGATCAGCACAAGCAACCACCTTTATGTGCGTACAAGACCGCATATCTGTGCGTGTTTACCCGGTGCTGGTCGACAGAGAGTCAGTCGAACATCAGGTGGTGAAGTCTTGAACAGCTTTAGCACTTTCTGCAGGCGGGGAAGTAAAACAACGATCAGAAAATCAGGATGCGCGCTCTCCCGTATAGGATCTTAATCATTATTTTAAAGACAAAAGAGTCACGGTGAGAGAAAAAAAACTTCAAACGACAATAAAAGCATCACATGAGAAGAAAAACTCAGGATCTCAAGTAAAAGGAAACAATGAGATACATCCACAGTATAGTTAATCAATTATATCTATAGAGCACTAATGCAATACTAATCAATCCTGAAGTAATTACATGTAATCATATAACAGCATAATAATCCATAATTAAGAGGTGGATGAAAATATCTTATGTCCTCTAAGATCATTAGAAGATTATTTATGGCATAAATGATGAATAAACCTCATTCTGCACATACTGGGTAGGACAGCTCCTTGAGTGACTGGCCGTTGATGGCTAACAGAACATCTCCCTCCTGTATTCTGCCGCTCTGCTCTGCGGGCTGGCCGGGGAAAAGCTCCTTTATCCGGACCAGGCTTCCAAAGTCCCGAGTGGGAGGATCCAGCTCGCACATCAGAAAACTAAACCCCAGGCCATTGGCACTCTTAATCAAAGTCACTTCCTGGGTGTTTTCTTGGGGGGGTTTGGAGCCAGGAGGGTAGGGACATCAAAGAGACAACGATTAGGTCAAACAATTAGGTCAAACATGGTGCAGACGTATGGAGGCCAGGAGGTAATTCAGGTTGGAAAGAAGAGGCAAATGGGAGGCCAGCAGGGGAGGAAGCAGATAGTTGACCCTTTTTAATAATTTTTTTTTTCTATTTACTTATTTTCAAAGCAACTAAATGATCCTTCAACCCCCACAGTGCAGAGTTTGTGAGTTTAGTGACAAACTAGAAAATGAATTCATTCATTTTTGGTCACCAATTTGTTAATCGTCATTCAGGTGATCCGGAGTGTTTTTTTTTTTTTTTTTTATATCTAACACCTGTGTTCTTGTAAATGTGGCACTGACGGCTTCTGCTCCACAGGTAGGAGGTCCTGGGGTATCTGAGCAGGGCGCTACGAGGGATTGGCAGCTACTGTTGTGGCTCACAAAGTTTTCAGAACGAGCTCAAGAGTCTACGTGTTATTTCCAACCAATGCGTACGTTTGACCGCAACGACGCCTTCAAAATCATCTCCTTTGGATATAAAAAATCCCACACGGTTTCCAATAAATGACGAACTCACAGTCTAATCTTATATTCTTGCCACTCCACACGCGGATGGGTCAGAAATAACACAACCTGGACCGGTTCGTAAAGTGATTTTGCTAATTCCAAATCCAAATTCCTGAGGGTGGAAATTAAGAGAGGAGAGCTGTCACAGTCCCCGTCACTCTCACATCTGTCACATCAGCTGGTTAGCTCAGTTTAACTTAGCTTAGCTTAGATTATTAAAGCAGAAAGGCTGGAAGGAGTTTGGGTTGTTTTTTTTTTGTAAGTGTACAGTCTAAACCAGGGGTCTCAAACTGATCCATGAAAGGGCCGGTGTGGCTGCAGGTTTTTGTTCCAACCCTGCAGCAGCACAGCCGACTTGTTTCATTCAATCAGCTGAACTGTCTGCACTGAAGGTCTTAACCAGTTCAGTTGATTGAATGAAATAAGTCAGCTGTGCTGCTGCAGGGTTGGAACAAAAACCTGCAGCCACACCGGCCCTTTTTACGGATCACTTTGAGACCACTGGTCTAAACAAAAATATGTTGTTTTTTTTAACAATTCAGAGGTGCTAAAAGGCTTATGTTGCACTTCAGGAAAAGTTCTGCAGAGGTCGGCGTTTTTTTCTTACAATGGACTGGTCTTATTTAGAGAACGTTGGTTTGGTTGGTTTGGACGTGGAATAAGCCGTCCATGTACAGATTTTAGCTGGAACATCTTCACGATGTTGGTGTCCGTGCTACTGCTGCTCACAGAGCACCACACCGACTCCACCTTCGGCACTCGTCATAAAAGGATGGTGTGGTCGAAATCGGGGTGCGAAAATAAAAGAAATGTATGGAAGGTTGTACGGCACCGGTCACAGGTTGGGGCACACCTAGCCATTCATTTAGAACCAGAGCGCAGTCGGACCTGAAGCCATGAAGTTTTTACAATGATATTTTGTCCTCTTTAGTCTTCGTTGGTGTAACAAAAAGGACCTGTGAAATCTGTTTAACGCCCTCTCTATAAGTAAAGTGGAACCACATAAGACGAGTAAAAAAGATTCTCGAACATCGCCTCCCAAAAGGGACCAAATGTGATCCACCTGTCTGCTTTTCAGAGGAGTAGGCGTGGTAAGATGGATATAAATAGACTGGTCAAAGGATAAGGGAAGCCAGGGGGATAAGAAGAGGGAAGTCAGGGTCGGTAAGGTACATCAAGATGAAGTGCAGTTCACCTTGAAGCAGTCAGACTAGCCCTGCCGCCTAGTCAGGAGTTTGGGGTTCCCTCAATCAGGATTTCCCTCACTAGTGTGATGTGGTGAACATTTTGAGTTGCTAAGCACTTGTGCTTATGTGGGTGGAAAAAAAAAAAGTTTTGGCAACAAATGGGTCCTTTACTTTTGAGGCACCTGAATAAATGTGTTTTGTGTGTTTAAGTTCACAGGTCTGAACCTGTGCTAAGGTGTCCTACCATCAGTAACAAAGCTGTAGAATCTGGATCGGTGAGATATCGTGCTGGGGGGAGTATTGACGGACGAGCAGCTGTTGAGTCTCGGATGGCTGGTAACTGGACTGAGGCTCTGATTGGACACACTGCTGTTGGTGTCACCGCTGAGAGAAACCTTGGGTAGGTCGACGGATGCCCGCTCCACCACCAAGTAGACTACCTAAAAAAGCGGGAAGGGGAAGTGGAGCGGACCAGAATGAGACGGAAAATTGAGAGTTGTGAGTGCAGCTTAAAGCTCAAAGAAGAAGAAGCCATGTGTGAACATCATTTAAAATTAACTGAAACGAAGTTGAAAACTATTTTGTGGTTTGACTGGTCAAACTTTTAAATTCTTTTTGGAAATCACGGACACGGCTTCCTCCAAACTAAAGAGGAGAGGGGCCATGGCCTGGCTTGTTATCAGCGTTCAGTTTCAGTATGGGGGTGCATAGTTTCTAATGAACTGGCAACTTGCAGATCTAAAAAGGGCACCAGAAATACTGAAAGGTATATTAAGGTTTCAGAGCAACACATTTTCCCATCCAGACAATGTCTTTTCCAGGGAAGGCCTTGCATATTTCAGCAAGACGATGCTCAACCACATGGTGCATCTTTGACAGCACCATCAGAGTCCAAGTACTGGACTGACTTTCCGTCTAAAGCTTTCTCCAGTTAAAAACTTTTGGCACATCATGAATCATGATATATGTCTAATAATCCCCAGGACTGTTGAGCAACTTCGATCCTATATGAGTAAAAAATATGGGGACAACATTTCTCCCAAAGGTCCAGCAGCTGGTCTCCTCAGTTCCCGGATGTTTTCAGACTGTTGTTGAAAGAAGAGGGGATGTGATGCAGTGTTAACGATGGCCCCGTCCCAACTTTTTGGAGATTTTGTGCTGCCACCCCATCCAATATGAGCTAATATTTTTCATTAAATATAAAGTGTCTCACTTTCATCATTTGATGTGTTTCCTATGTACCATTGTGAATGAAAAATTGTTGATTGACATCTGCAAATCATTGGATCGTGGTTGTATATATACCTTTTACAAGGCATACCAACTTTTTTGGAATTGAGGTTTTACGTCACATAGGTGTTGTGCAAAAGTGGACATGGGAAACTCATCCTCCGGGGACCATGAACATAATTGAACGATTTATCCAACAGTGCTTGCTAACATTAACATGAAAAAAGTCCACACCCTTGGCACAGCTAACAGCTCATCATCATCTTCCGCACATATAGGCACGTTGGTCATACGCTGTGCTTTACCTCCCCAGTTTTACTCAGACACTCCACAGCTTGCTGGTAGGTAAAGCCATGGAAGTTAACTCCATCCACTTCCAGAAGTCTATCACCTGTGAAAAAAGCATTGGGACAAATAGACATTTCAGAGTTATGAAACGACAAGTATAACCTGTATCTCATATTGGGTTTCTTGCCGATTCCCCTTTTTATCGTGCAAATGTCACGTGTAATATTCAAGTTATAACTCCTTCATGGCGCCCGCAATTTGCCATTTGTGTCATTTTCCCAGCTTACAAAAAAAAACCGGAGGCCTTATTTTACTCAAAGCAATACTATGTAACATTTCTACCTTAAAATAACAGTTTGAAAAAAATTGTGCGGCTAGAATGAGTTTTAATATTACGATTGGCCTGTCTCCTATGCCCTTCGGGGGTCTGAGTTGGAAAAACTGCGCTATGCAACTTTGCTGGACCGGCCCGGGAGCTGAGCGGAAGTACTTCGACTTGCTTTCTGGCACACCTACCGCAAAAACAAATAGACCCCTCTCACGCTCCCAGGTATAAGGCTAAGCTAGCGCAACATTGTCAGTACGATCATCATGGCAGAGGCACCGAAGAAACAGAAGAAGACGTTAACTGATGAAGCAAGGAAGAGAAAGAGAGAGGCCGACAAAGCAAGTGACCGGACTAGAGTTGCCTGTAAGGGGGAGCTCCATAATGGGCTTTTTGAGAAGTTACATAGTATTACTTTAAAGTATTCTATTCCTGAATGTTTCTCACTGTCCAATTCAGTCAGTACTAAAGAACACATATGCAAACTGTTACATTTCTTCCACATACACTGAACTTTACTACCTGAATGTAAACGTCCATCTCTCTCAGCGGCTCCCCTGGAACGAGGCTCTTGATGAAGATTCTTCCATTGGGAGGGTTAGTGTTTACGCCACCCTATCCAATCAAACGGATGTTCAACTTTCATTCCCAACATAGCGATACTATTGGTGATATACTGAGAAAGATGTTGCTCAGGGTGCTCGTATCATCTCAAGTGCCAGGCCAGAGTAAATTTAAAGCGACCTGACTGTTTTCATTCCCTCCTGTGTACTGCTTAGACTCATACTTTCAGTACTATGCCACATTCATCTGACAAATTAAACTATCCAAAAGAATGTTAGATTGTCAAACTTAGGTTGACATAAAGTGGATTATAGTCTGTGACTACTGGCTTACTGATAATTAAGCCATTTACAATGGAGAATAGACCTTAAGATTAAGAAACACTTCATTTTACACTGTGGTATTTCTTTTTTTTTTCCACAGTAGTTTGTGTGAGTGAGGTAACTCTTACTGTGTCTCTCTAATCCTGTCAGAATCACAAATGTTAATCAGCTTGAGTCTAACATACCTCATGACCCTACTGCTGGAGATGACTCACTGTGCCAGTTATCCTCCCTGACTGTTCATTCCCTCATGTTCAAATCAGAGTCTTGAATTGTAAACATATCAGCTGGATGGATAAAAGGTTTTTTTGCAAGCCGATACCAAAACCAGAACAATTGCAATGCCAGACATCTTTAAAACTTGTGATTTTGGGCTCAAACATTCAAACATTCACTTGTCTTTGTGTGGGGGCCACGTCTGTCAAAAACTCACAGAGATGCTGATGCCCAGATTTCCTGATATCTTCCTCAGCGCCACAGCAATCTCTTCCGGCCTCACGCAGTTCAGTGAGGGGGACTGAGGGCAGCTGTCCTATGGCCGGTGTAGACATCGAAAAAAATACCTGAGTATTGAGTCTGTCTTACAGCATGAAGAGGCCAAAGCACCCATATACACCACCTGAATTGATTAAGAAAACTATTAAGATTAACATCTTTACGACCCTACCTGTGTACTGGGGACTCGTACTTCGCGGGGCACGTTCAGCCTGTTGCTGGTCTTTGGCGTCATTACGACTGCAGCAATCTCCTCAAGGCTGTCGTCTCTTGACCGTGCGTCCGTAATGAGCGTCGTTTGGGACTCATACTTTCGCAGCATAGGAGAACGCATAGTGTTGGGACTGATGGGAACTGCAGGGGCGGAAAAAAACCCTGCAAGAATCAGTTCTGTTATTGCTGTCAGTATTTAATACACAGTAGATTGGTGCCATTCTCATATTTGCTTGAAGGTCAAAACAGCAGACTTGTAGACCTGCTTTAGCACAAAGCTTGCTGTAAGAAAAAAAAGAATGCTATTGGGTCCTTAGTTTTATAGTTTTACGTATACACACACACGTAATGGAACTCATGAAAGTGCACTTTGCCATCTTTACACATAGCCAATAGCAATTTTCATATACTTTCCAGTGTTTGTGTAAAGCTAAGCTAACCAGTTGCTAGTTTTTGTTTCGTTTTAAATATAAATATCCTCTAACTTTAGGATTGGAGCGCAAAAGCACATTTTTCAAATTCTAGTCATTTTTCTGAGGCTGAAAGAATTTCAGACAGACATCGTCACTCACTCTTAAAGGACAATTGTTTTATGTGCAACCGTCGTTCCTAAGTGCGAGCACACAAGCTAGGTTAAGGTTAACATAAGAGTAGCTTATTATATATCGTCCCGTATTTAGTACGGTGCTTTTGTTTCTAAATACGGGACGATTCCGTTTTTCAAGGGACGGTTGGCTACCCTAGCTAACTGACACCTAAGCTATATCTATTTTATTAAATGTATCTCAATCAGTTTATTTGAATCCATCTCAATCTAAGAGACGTGTGAAGAAATGTTACAGTTATTTATTAGAATTTTATTTCTGTATTTTTAGTATTTTAAAGATAAGGGGAAGTGTAAAGGACACTACTTTCTGTTAGCACGTTTTTCTCAGTTTCAGAATAGCATATTTAACACACACACACACACACACAAACTAAAACATGAGAATCGAGGCTGGAACTGATTTGAACCTTTAGGGGAAGGTTAGTCATTACAAACTGGCGTTTTGGGATTGAACTGAACTGTACAAAAGGCAATGAAACAGTTCTCTCGGGGCTACAATATAAAGAAAAAAGTATCATTCACCACTGAGAAACAATGAAACTTTTACATCTTTTAAAAAGAGAGCAGGTGAATCAGTAGAATAGGCTAATTATGCATTGAACAACATGACAGTCCAAAGAAAAGAAGGCGCAGCCACAACACCATCCCACTCATAGCCACACGCGTCCGCACAGAGCACCTTTCGGCTGTGAGACGATGAGCTGGACCTCCTCTGGGCTGCTCTGCATGACATCCGCCGCTTCGTTGAAAGTGACGCCCTCCAGGCTGACGTGGTTCAGAGAGATCAGGCGACCGCCTAAAAAGCGATGGGGAAAGGCAATTTTTGCAATATTCTGATACTTTTTTTTCTGTTTTCTTTTTTTTTTTTTTTACACTGCATTCCAGGGACAAGCACCGTGCGAGTACACCCGTGTCCAAGTTTGCACCAAAATTATTTGAAGCTACACGGAAATAAATAATTTATTCTTCAGTGGAAAAACAAAGTCATGTATTAAAGTGAATCTCATGTGAGTCTCTACCTGCTCTGATGCGTCCATCCTTATCAGCGGGTCCACCAGGCACTATGGAGGCAATATAGATGCCCAAGTCATACCGCCCTACTGTCTCCTCTCCAACTATCACCATGCCTGTATGGACATAAATCAGAAACTTACTAAACTATGCACCTTTTGACTGTCGTGTTCAAACAAGTCACAGTGCTGTGATTTTTCTTAACATGCCCTTATTGTGTTTCACCATGAAATGCCAGTCAAAAATCAATCAGTGTAGACAGCGCAAATACAGTCTAAATATGAAGCAGAGCGGGTATTATGATACTATGCCATCCACATATAGAAGCAGTGATAGTCTTACCCACGCCAAGTTTTGGGTCTTTCTTTAAGGAAACACATATGACTTCTCTCTCTGATGATGCCCCCAGTTTAGGTGGAGTTTCTGCGAGTCATACAGTTGAATAACACCGTTAACTTATGGTAGCAAACTGTTTTCCACATTGAGATGCTTTGGGGGGGGGGGGGGGGGGGGGGGGGGGGGGGGACTACATGCTGTCCTCGGTAGCAGCACCGGAGCACGTAAGGTGAACCATGTATGTAGATTGTTAGCTGTGGAAGCAGAGAGCTGCATGCTCGGTCATGTTGTACCTCTGGCTGCTGGGGAGCCAGACTGAGCTTCAGATCCAATCTTTGGAGAGCATGCCGGGGAACGGATACTAGTGCTGCTGCGCAGGCTGCTGGAATAGGTACTGCAAAGCAAACACATCCAGGGGGAAAACTGTTAAAATTAATTACAGTTATTTCATAAAGGCCTTCGTTATTTTTGTGCTTTTCACGCTATCCGGAACTGATACTCGAGGCGGGGTAAGAACTGTTTTTCAGCAGCAATAGTTTGTGTCGTGATTTGTGATTTTTAGTTTGTCACTTCCTGTTTTACTCCAACGTGGCATGGACCTCCGAAGGTGTCCTGTGGTAATGTGTATCACTGAGATGTTAGAGGCAGATCCTGTGACTTAGGAGTTGGAAAATGTTCACAACATGTCTCTGGTGTGTGATCTGTCCCTACAAACTGTAAATGTCACTCAGGGTTCTAACACCTGCCCATTTCTACTGCACTTATGATCTAACATATTCCACAGCTTGAAACTCACAATCTTTACAAGACAACCAGCATTATTTAAGTGGTAACATTCATTGGTTCATCTGTGTTTTGAACACAGAGTTGTGCTGACGAAAACAGCTGGACAACTAAATACCTGTGATGTTTTACTCGGGCCTCGATTCTGGCTGCGACGTCATCACACAGTTTGGTCAAGGACTCTTCCTGAGGTGTGGTCAGACCGCTGTCATCTTGCGGCGTCTCAGAACACGAGAGAGACTTGAGCTTGCTGCTCTGAGCACGGCACACCGCCGCATACTGCACAATGTTGTCCTCTGGACAAGGACGGAGGAATGATCATAAGTAAATGGTAAGTATGAGCAAGGGGATCTGCCAACTAGCAGAACGGGAGATCTGATGAACTGTACAGGAGGCTGACGGCTGACATTTGCGCCTCAGAAGACAGGCTTCACAACAGTAAGGTTTCAGTAACCTACCTGAGACAAGGCTGTGGCTTAGCTGGCGGGAATGCATCTCATTGTTAAACTTGTGCTGAGCTGAGCAGAGGTTGCACAGGTATTTGGCTATCTTGGACCTCTCTGTGACGAAGGTGTACTTCTTCTTGCTGCCTCGGCACTCTATTACAAATTTACGCCTCTGCAAAAAACACGAGGGAAGACTTTTTAGGGCCCGAAAGCAAAATCCGGTGAATAACTTCCTACAACAGGCTCACATTGGAGGAGATAGTTGCCGTTTCCCTCCAGTAGAAATTTTGAGCGGTGGTTCTGCCGCCGTCCTTAACATCATAGACGATGACACCTTTGGCACAAACCCCGAGGATGATCTCTCCGTCTGAAGGCTTTTTCTCCTGCATCACACGGTGGAACAGGACTCCATACTCAGGCAGCTGCTGACACACCTACAGGGGTAAACAGAATAGTAATCGTGGTTATATACGATCCTAATTCCAAAAAAAAGGTTGGGATGCTTGTGTAGAAATCCTGCAAATCTCACAAACCAACATTTTATTCACAGCAGAACATGGAAAGCAGGAAAATTTCGTGAAAAATATTAGCTTATCTTGAATATGATGGAGCCAATGCGTCTCATAAAGAAGTGGACAGAAAGGCTGGGAAAGTAAATAGAGCTAAACAGAGGCCGTTTGTTAAACACATTGCAGCTAGTTAACTTAAAACAATACTATGTAACTTCTCAAAAAGCCCATTATGGCGCTCCCCCTTACAGGCTTGGAGGTTATGTACGGTTAAGACACTGTCGTAAATCTCTTTCTCTTCCTTGCTTCATCAGTCAACGTCTTCTTCTGTTTCTTCGGTGCCTCTGCCATGATGATCGTACTGACAATGTTGCGCTAGCTTAGCCTTATACCTGGGAGCGTGAGAGGGGTCTATTTGTTTTTGCGGTAGGTGTGCCAGAAAGCAAGTCGAAGTACTTCCGCTCAGCTCCCGGGCCGGTCCAGCAAAGTTACATAGCGCAGTCATTCCAACTCAGACCCCCGAAGGGCATAGGAGACAGGCCAATCGTAATATTAAAACTCATTCTGGCCGCACAATTTTTTTCAAACTGTTATTTTAAGGTAGAAATGTTACATTGTATTGCTTTAACTAGCAACCGGTTGGGAACATGATAAAAATCGGGTATAAAAAGAGCACCTTAGAGAGGCAGAGTCTCTCAGAAGAAAGTTTCATTTGTCTACAAAAAATCTGGATTGCCTGCAGTCCACATCTTTGACCAACTGAAAACATTTGGCACATCATGAAATGCTCCTCAGTACTCAGACATTTACAGACTGCTGTTAAAAGAAGAGGTGATGCTGCACAGTGGTAAACATGACCCTGATCTGAGGCTGCCATCAAATCCAAGGTGAGCTGACATTTCCCTGAAACAGTAAAATGTCACACGGTATCATATGATATGTCCTCGATGTTCTGTTGTGAATGAAACATTGGATTTTGAGAAGTGCTTTAGTTACATTTTAAACAGGGTCCCAACGCTTTGGAATTGAGATCGGACAACAGATGCAGGATCTTGTCAAAAGTCAAAATCAGGACTATTTTTCAACCTTTAGGAATTCAAGCTCTGATTCATCTGTGAGCATCTGAGCGTTGTTGGCGTGAAGTCGCAGCAGCTCCCCTTGAATGCAAGGCAAGGCACGTTTCTCCATGACACTCTTGGAGACATACTGATCAGGCCGGTAGTAATTCCTACCGTACACCTAAACAGAACAGAATTTTAAACAACACATCTTAAATTTAACAGTTTTAGAACATGCTTTTGATGTTGAAACACAAGCTTTTAATAGAACGTGGGCTCGTGGGAAATGTAGTCTGCATTGAAAAAGTGCCTCCTCTTTGGCTGTAGAAGAGCTTAGTCCAATCAAAGAAAATTATCCTTACCAATGTCATATGTCAAGTTTGGAAACTACATTCCCATATCATAAGATATTAATGGAGGGTATGATATAACATTCTAGGGATCAACAGGAAGGATTTCCTAACCATTATCACGCCAGTTTTCACTATACTTCTTTAAATTTCATCTCTTGTGAGACACTCAACTTGAACTTTTATTTTTGCTTTGAATGCACAACCTCAGGCATGCAGTCTCCATACTCTGTCTGCAGGGCCAGACCTCCCAGGTACAGAGCAGTCTCCTCATGGCAGGACAGCCTGTCATCTAAAAGGTCTCTCCTGAGCTGGAGGTAATACTGATGACGGGTCTGTTTGTGCCTGATGGAGAAGATCGCACACATTTGGGTACTCGTTACTTGTCTCATGACAGGGAGTTAATTATATTGCAATCAGGAGAAGAAAACAAGGCGGTCATCGGGAGTGCCACGCCAGCATACATAGATGGCATCTTGACAACTGTAGCAACTGATTTGAGCTGAAAATGTCAGAAGGCAAACAGGGGTGGCTTAATGGCGTTAGCCGTAATACTGATCCCAGGCGTTATCTGAGCAGTTTCTGACTTAAACGGAGAAAATTAGCGTTGGTCAACCTTTCTTCTGAGAGCCATCAGAAGACATTGGGCCTCATGCAAGAACATTTTCGTATTTTTACTCTAAATTTCTCTCACTTTTTTCGTACGAAGGTCTCGTACGAACACGCCACGTCAGATTCAACAAGCGCTCTTAACTTCGGAAAAAGTGTGTAAACGACCTGCGTAAATGATGAATGCCACCAGTGCGTATTTAGGTGCACGTGCACGAGGATAGTAAATTTGCATACTCCACGCCCAAAATAATACAATATAAAGCAGTGCTTCCTCACTCCTGTGCCAGGAAGTGTTGAGTGTTGAGTCATGAGAATGTCATCAAGGCACGAAAATAATAACTTTACGGGCTCTGAGATTGAATTTCTGCTTTCAGAGATCCAAAAAGGACATTTTTAGCAGTGTCAGCAGTGGAATTACGGGACCTGCTAAAGCGAAGAAATGGGAACTTATTACAAGTGCTGTTTATTCCGTGTCACCTGCAGTTCGAAATGTCACCGAAATAAAGAAGAAACTGTTTGATATGAAAATGGCTTGAAAATGGGCTCGATGACTGCAACTAAAGCCGTGCAATCAGTTATTGCCTCATCATGATGGCACTTTGATGGGGTGGTCCATGAGGGGGCTCTTCTGGCACCACAGCTTCTGGTCTGCCTGGGCTGGTTCAGGTAGTGGGAGACCCTCATTCATGGTAATATTGTGCAAAACGCAGCATGCCAGAATAATCTGGCCTTCTCTGGGCTATAGAGCAGTTTGCCCCCCCCCCCGCTATATCGAGACACACCCACCTGACCTTCAGCTCAGTGCACAGGCTTTGATGCGTACATGTGTGCAGTCTATTGCTCCGATTAAGTTTGGCAGCTCAGCCATGGCATGAAAGTCCCACTTAATTTGTACTTGTTGGACAGTGGTGCATGGGAATTTGATGTATCGTGGGTGATAAACTGATGAGAATTTTTATGACCAAGGGGAGCGCACGACTCCTATCTCCCTCTGAAAGGTTCCTGTAGCTAAAAATCCAAGGGTGGTGAGGACCTGGACGTGTCGTGGAATTAGGTATAATCGTCGTGTTTCTCTCTGGAGTTGTGGCTCTAGCAAGCTGCATATTTGCAGCAGCACAGTCCTTGGCAATCTAAATCGCAATGTCAGCCATTTGTCTGCCTACGCAAGGATATTTACACGGTCTTACCAAGAGCCTGACACGCTAAGGCATCCAAAAGTAGAAAGTCAGCCACTGGTTACGCTTCCCATTGACCTTCTTATATACAGAGTCAAATTAACCTTCAATTAGTGCATAATTTAAGTCAAAGAGAATCATGTCAGCATCATTATGGGGTATAATGTATATATTTATTTATGTTTGCTTCAAAGTAATCAAATATACAATCCATTAGTCAAGCAAACTTGATTTGAATAACAGCGGACTATTTTACGAAACTCCTACAACAGGTCTTGGATCACTTGTAAATTGTATTCGTACCCGAAAGAAAACGTGAAGTACGAAAAAATTGGTGAATGCGCAAATTCTCTTAAATCACTCGTACGCACGACTTAAGAACAAATCTGTTCGTACGAACGGGTTGTTGCATGAGGCCCATTGTTTCCTCAATAACTTAGCTCCAGTAAATAAAGGCTACCCAGAAGAACTCAGATTCCTGGAATCAAACATTCAGCCCCACCCCTCTTGAAAAAGGTCGAGGAAAACTTACAAAAGGAGAGCGATGTCGTTGACAAAGAATTTTATCCTGAAGAAAAGGACAAAGGTGGTTGCAGGCACTTTCTTCCAAGTATCGGGAGCGACTTTGGAAATCTTGGTATCATTGTCCACAAAGAAAAACTCATTATCTGACCAGAGAACAAAGAAAAGACCAGAGGAAAATTCTAAGAGACTTGTTAAGGAATGAAACCATCGTGTCACAAAGTCCCATACAAGTTATCATATCCACTTATAGTTGTTCTCAGCAATGTCCTGTAAACATGTTGACCTTATGATACTCTACACACTCACTCAGTCATTATTTTAAAAGTCTTTTACCATCAATATAAGCAAGGCCAAAGTAGAAATGTTCCACAAGGTTTGAATGAGCCACAATCATGTCAAAGACGTCTCGTCCTCTGGATTTCTCTTCACACTTGACCAGAATGCTCTGGCCGTTTGGCATCACCACACTAAGCTCTCTGTGGGTGGTTGGAGATTTCCCCTTCCTCGACTGTGAAGCGGGACAACAGGTTGTGCAAAGTATACTATTAAAGAGTGTAACTATAGATAAACAGGCAAATTAAAGAGTAAATTTAACCCCGCCAAATTGTCACAAGGACTTTTCTTTTGCCATTTACTCACTAGTATGGATCCAGGCAGCTCCAAGACAACCACAGGCTCATCTAATACTCTAATAAACTCAGGACCCATGTCCTGCAACAGAAAGTGAAAGTATTAGGGAGATAGAAACTCAGCCATCATGAGTTCTGAACAGGACATTTGGATAGATTTGTTAACATTGTGGTATTTTAAATACCCTAAACAACACATATAAACCCATCTCACCTTCAGTTTCTTGTCATTCAGACTCAACGTGGACTCAAACTGTGTGAGGGATCTTGAGTTGGCGTTCTGATTACCATCCATGCATGGACTACAGTGGCTGCGGTTCAGGTGCTGGCAGCTGGTGTAACTCTCCCTGAGTCGACCTCCGAAGGGAATCCTGAGGAAAGTGAGTCTATTCTCAGTCTGATGGAAGGCGAGACCTGTCACTAAGACAATGACTCGTGACCAAACAGTAGGCAATATATTTTACTGGGAGAAACTTTCTGAGATGCTGTAGTTCAGAGTTGGTCCGTCTTTCGTAGTGTGTCTCTTTTTCTGTACTGTTGCATACTGTTATTTTTTTTTCATGCGATCCAGTAAGTTTAACTTGAATTTGGTTGACTGCCAAGTAAACAAAATACGATTTCACAGTGAGTTGCTTTGTACTATGACCGAAAAGAGTAAATGGGTTTATGACATTGGGCCTCATTGCAAGAACCGTTCGTACGCACAGATTTGTTCTTAAGTCGTGCGTACGAGTGATTTAAGAGAATTGGCGCATTCACCAATCTTTTCGTATTTTACGTTTTCTTTCAGGTACGAACAGAATTTACGAGTGATCCAGAGCTGTCGTAGGAGTTTCGTAAAATAGTCCGCTGTTGTTCCAATCAAGTTTGCTTGACTAATGGATTGTATATTTAATTACTTTGAAGCAAACATAAATAAATATATACATTATACCCCATAATTATGCTGAAATGATTCTGTTTGACTTAAATTATGCACTGAAGGTTAATTTGACTCTGTATATAACAAGGTCAATGCGAAGTGTAACCAGCGGCTGACTTTCTACTTTTGGATGCCTTAGCCTCAGGCTCTTGGAAGAAACCGTGTAGATACCCATGTGGAGACAGACGAATGGCTGACATCGCGATTTAGATTGCCAAGGACTGTGCTGCTGCAAATATGCAGCTTGCTAGAGCCACAACTCCAGAGAGAAACACGACGATCAAACCCAATTTCACCACACGTCCAGGTCCTCACCATCCTTGGATTTTTGGCCACGGGAACCTTTCAGAGGGAGATTGGAGACAGATCGGGTGTGTCCCAGTCCTCTGTGAGTCGTGTGCTCCCCTTGGTCATCAAAATTCTCATCAGTTTATCACCCATGGTACATCAAATTTCCATACACCACTGTCCAACAAGTACAAATTAAGAGGGACTTTCATGCCATGGCTGGACTGCCAAACATAATCGGAGCAATGCATACGATGCGAATGATGCACTCGTGCTGTTGTGGAGCGCACAGAGCTGAAGGCCAGGTGGGTGTGTCTGGATACAGCGTTTATTTTCATGTTAAACCATTTATTTTTTATTTCAGTGACATTACAAACAGGTGACACGGAATAAACAGCATTTGTAATTGCTTCCCATTTCTTGGCTTTAGCAGGTCCCGTAATTCCACTTCTGAAACTGCTAAAAATTACAGATTTTCCTTTTTGGATCTGTGAAAGCAGAACTTCAGTCTCAGAGCCCGTAAAGTTGTTCTTTTTGCGCCTTGATGCCATTCTCATGACTCAACACTTCCTGGCACAGCAGACAGGAAGCGTAGCCTAATATGGTATAATTTTGGGCGTGGAGTATGCAAATCTACTATCCTCGTGCACATGCACTTAAATATGCATGGATGGCATTCATCATATTCGCAGGTCGTTTACACACTTTTTCCGAAGTTAAGAGCGTTTGTTGAATCTGACATGGCGTGTTCGTACGAGACCTTACGAAAAAAGTAAGAGAAATTTAGAATGAAAATATGAAAATTTTCTTGCATGAGGCCCATTGTTTTAGGTTCCAAAAGTCTCCGCTCTAAGATATATGAAATATAGTTAGACTTCATACCCTGTGGAATCAACTGGATAAGACGCTCCTGAGAGTGTTCTGGGGATCTTCTTCTTCAGCGTCCATGTCGAGTTGCTAAAAGAACCTCCTGAAAAAAAAAATGAGTGTGGAATTTCTTGACAAGCACTAAAACTTTGAACATGAGGGTTTGCAAAAATCTAAGTTGTGGTTCGCCAAAGTTTTTCATCTTATTAGCTTTCTTGCAAAGAGTTAAATGGGAAGGGATTGATATTTTCTTAATTTGTGTGCTGAGCATGAAGCTACAACTGGCAGTTAATTAGCGTAAACTAGCTTAGCTTAGCATAAAGGCTGGAAGCAAAAATGACATGTCAATTTCTTAGTAAATTGTCCACATATGGAGAAAAAAAACCTGACATGCGTCATAAAACATGTTTTAACTCATTTGTGAACTTTTCAAATATTGTTCAGAGTCTCTGCTTCCATTCATCATGCAGAGCTAACAGGCTGCCACCAGTCTACAGTTAGAAATTATAGTGGTATATAAGCTACATGAGGCAGTCAGGTAGATTTGCAACTGCTTCTCACACAAAGACTAGAAAAAGAGTGTAACGGCTAGCCTGTGTCAAAAGCTTAACTCTGACTCTGAAGCACTTTGATGCATCATATGATGAGTGCTAAGTGCACTTATAGAGGATGTGAAGGGACTTGCTGGGACAGAAGTGCCATTTTATAAGGATTGCTCTCCTGTTACTTTAGCCAAGTGCCATTGTTGGCTGGTTAGTTTTTGTTTTGTTTTGCTAAAAAAGACAAATCTAATGGAAGAGGCAAGAGATAGAGAGAGACAAAAGGAGAGAAGAAGAATCTCACTGATAGTAATTAAATTATGCAGGCAAATGCAAAATCTGCTCATTGCATGAGATAATTTCTTGTATTGTGCTAAAATCTGATCTCCTGCAAAGTCCATTCCCTTTTATAATACTTCTAGATACATTTAGCAGATGTTCATTATTATATAATTATATTATGTGGATTTTATAAGCCACTATATTAATAAGAAAGAGGCATTTTAATCTTGAAACTCATTAGAAACATGTTTTTTTTAGGTTGCAGTGGACAAAATATGTTAATCTAGCATTTGGTTATGAAAAGTGGAAATGGACTGAGATATAATTTTAGAGGTTGATCCTCAAGTTTGAACATAAAAACACATAAAAAAATCTTGAACTTGGAGTTCAGAGTCAGTGCCCACAGCAGCCCCAAAGTAATAGAGAATACAGTATGACGTCTAAACGAAGTGTTGCTCTGTGTAGCGTACCTGACCACACAAACCGTGTGCTTTGGTCATTTTAATCATAAGCTCCCTATCGTTGTTAACTATGTCCATATGTACAGTATAATGTTAATGTATTTGCCGGCAATTAAATGACTAGACTTTAAGAGATGCTAAACCCAGCTTAAAGACTTGGTGCAGAAGAAAACAGTTAGCCACAGCTTTTCAGCTTATGCACTAATTAAAGAAACAAGATATGACAATTTGCAGCCCATTTAAGTGACTTAGCTTACTAAGCTGTTTCCTCTTTAATTCAATAAAAAGGATGGATGCATTCACTATAAAGTTACGCACTGGTTTGTAAATTACTGTTCTGATATCTTCAGTTTAGCATTTTGCTATTGCCTCTTTAACTTCTTTGGAAATGTGTGCAGCAAATGTGCTTTTTACTTTGAAAATTAAACATAATGCTACCTTCTAAGAGGACATGTGCTACATTCGTTGCCTTTCTTTGTTCCTCTCTTGCTTAGTGTTCTGTCCAAGTAGCTCTGTTTGAGCTAGTGGTTTGCACTTATAGGCTGGGTAATGCTAACTTAAAGTCACTACAGTCTTGTTTGACATGTTAGAGACATGTTTTAGGGATGCTGTTAGATGAGTTAGTTTTTTTAAATGATTAAAACAGCACACACTATCCTCCGTTCCTTCTTTTATCCATGTGTGCCTTCTGTTTAATGAGTTGTTTAATGAAAATTACATTGAATACATTTCAGGCTCATCATTATCACCTTTTTAATTTATGTTTCTACCTTAATTCTAACAAAGTTAGATTTCAACAACATGAAAAAAGCAACTGAGACTATTAGCTCAGGGAAATGCTTACTGAAGTCCTACATGAAATGAGAAGAGGGCTCACTTTCTAGCCTCCCAAGCAACTAGACTTTTTCCAGGAACCAGGTTTTTATTTTTACTTGGCGAGCAAACATAAGAGTGGTATCGATCTCCTCATCTCTTGGCAAGAAAACCAATAAGCACATTCCTGAAAAAAGTCAAACTTTACCTCTGGCAAATACGATCAGTTTCTTACTGTGTAATCTGTCTCTGACCACCTGACTGCGGTCTGTTAGCTGGGATCCGTTTTCAGTCATGGACACATGATCAACCTGCAAAGACATCACTGTCCAGCTCAAAGAAACAAGCAGAGATGGTGTTCAAAGAACTCAAGTATGAGAGCAAACTGGACTACTGAAAACCAAACCTGAGCTCACCTCACCAGCAGAAAATAAATGAAACAAATGAGTCACCACTCACTGAGTTTCTGTAGACATCTTCGACCAGCTGCCTAATGAGCCGCTCGGCAGGAGGCAGCATGGAGGTCTTGTGGTGAAGCTCGCAGGTCTCCTGCACCGTCAGCAGGTCGGTCCGTCTCACCACTGTGTCCTCGCACATGCTCAGCAGCAAACCCTCCAGCTCGGGGCTCACCTGGACCGGCTGAGGAGAAAACACGGGCGACAGCAAAATGGATTATGTGCAACTTCTGAAAACATGAAAGAATGGCTGTAAGCAAGATTTGGCAGGGGAAAGAATGTACCTGGTTTTGAGGTAGATGATAGTCAACGCACCAATAAAGAGTCATCCCCAGTGAGTACACAACCATCTGAGGAACACATACGTACTAAATGTTTAACACATTAATTACTAAAAACGAGTCATTAGAATCAAAAAGAATTGAATTTGCTTTCCGCTTCAGCCCTCGGGAACTACACAGAAGCTTTCCAGAGTTTTCCGACCTTTTCAGCTGCAGCCCTGGTGGAGGCAGATTGACCCTGCTGGACCTCAGGGGCTGTGAAGGAGGCCACGTCTTCATATCGCATGCAGCTCTTGAAGGCCAGGCCTCCGTTGGCTGACAGCAGCACTGAGCCTGGGCTCAGCACATTGCACAGGTTACCTGAACCTAAACAAGGGAGTAGACCACAAACCGGTCACCAAGAAGTTTTGCCAACTTTCTCATGTGCTATTTAGCTGATTGCATCGTTTCTGTTTGGTTGCCATTGTTTAACCCCAAAGCCTTTGCCTAAAGCAAAAAAAAAAAAAAGGAAATGGGTTCAATGGCAGCTGATAACGGCTCACCTTTTTTGGAGATGTCCAGTAAGGCGTCAGTGGTGGCGAGAAGCAGACACCACACTTCATCCTCCTCTAGCGGTGAACCCCGGGCCTCCAAGACTTCTGCCAGGGTCACAAATGTACCCATCCTGCTGATATACACAGAGACACACATAAGTATATCCAAGTGTTGCATTATGCACACGAATATAGTTATAAGCTCTCTTTTGTTGCAGTTTCACAAACTAAGGTGTTCAGTTTCAAAATATACTCGGCAATATGCACGTAGGTCATTTATCTGTTTTCTATTGTTCCACAATATGCTGTCCAGCCTGCCATGTTTTCAAATGGAGTGATTAACTGATCGAGAGAAGTTGACACAGTGGCAAGTACTGTTTGCTATTTCCAATCAAACAGAGTTAGTTCCCTAATTAACTAGAATCCCAAAGACACCTGGCATAGTGAACACTTGGAGATCAGAGTGTTAGACCAGTAAGCTTATGGTTTAGTGGGATTTAAGAGAGCTAAAGAGAAACCAATCCAGTACCTATTGTCTGTTTAATGTACATCGGTGTGATTTTCATTGGGAATTTAAAGAGGTTGTTTACCGATGACTTTACAGTATATTGCGTGTGGAAGCAATTTTAGTAGTAAAGAAAAAATAATATTAATTTTACCAGATTAATGACTGATACACAGTTTTTTAAAGATTAGGGAAAAAGAATCACTGCAAGTTCGCCCACTATGCCTGTACTGTTGGATTCTTTTTTATTTCATCAGCAATACTAGTCCTTACTGGGCTATAGTGTTGAGCATTTTAAAGCTTACAACATAGGATTTACAGATGGTTTACTGAGAATTCCACATCACTTTTTGGTTATAATCATCATTATCCTCCTCCAGTTTTATACTATTATTTAACCATAATACGGGCAGGAGAACCCTGTAAGCCTATAGCAGCATTGAATTGTGTACCAGTTTCCGTCAGTAATAGCTCCACACCTGTGCGGCAAACTGAAACAACCTTTTTCTGTATGGACTATAAAAACAGTAAAATACAGCAAGCATATCCTTTACACCAGGCAATTAAAAAACCTTGAAAAATTGGATATTTTTACCTATGCCAAATCAAGAAACTCCTCATCAAAAAGTAACGAACAGCGCTCAATGCAGTTGTATTGAACCTGTTGCAAAAATGTCCTTTTTTTGAAGGTCTGACATTGTTTTGTCCCTCAACAGAAATTCAGCACATCAATGCTATAGTTAAAAAGATAACAACAAAAAAACTTCATTAATCCCTGAAGGGGAAAAAAATATTGCAGCCGTATGAATAATTGCAATAGCTATGGTCTTGATATAGAAAAATAGAATGACAATCAGCTCTACAGGTAGTTGAAGTGCAGTTCAAATCCTCAGAGATTGGCTTTATGTCTTGTTTTTTCTGGCTTGGCAACAACTGTGGTGAATGATGTCACACAGCGTCAGCGGGTAACTTAGCTGAACTCTCTCAGTAGACAACATGGGCAGAAGCTCACAGCCATCTGTTGTTAACAAGAGCTGCATTCCCTGTTACCTCTCTGGCTGCAGTCATTATCTGCCCAGATAGTCTAAAAACTAGGTCGAGAGGTGTTGAGTCATCACTGCCATGCCTCTGTGAAATAAATAATATTGCATTGCTGATATCCTCAATGCATTCTTGTCAAGACTCCGAGACCATCCATTTTATCTAGCAGTGAGCTCACATTTCTCATTACCATCAAGAAAAGAAATTATTTAACTTTCTCATCTTTTCTCTCCATTTTTCCCCTGCTCTGCATTCCAGACATCTCCTCTTCCACTCATTTGGATTCGGAGTCTTGTTTTAGGTATTACTTGGGCTTTGAAACGCTTAATCAGCTGCTCCCGGATGCAAACAACTTTCCAGCTGGGATGGTTAAGCATCTCAACAGAGCCAAAATTACCAGCAGAAATCTTTCCAGCAACAGAGCATCCAAACCAGTTTAGAAAAAGAGCGTTTCAGAGATCAGCAGTTTCGCATTAAAAAGGTCATTAGAAAATCTTGAGAAGATACAAAGAAAGACATATGCTATTAGCTTCTAGAACATGCAGTTCATTCTTTTGGTTCTTTTATCCTAGTCCCAGCAAACACTATGTCGCTGAACTTTACTTTGTGTCACTTTTATATCAATTGCACAGACTAGGTCCACATAAAGCAGTTCTCATCACAATGACGAAGTGTCGCATTGCAGACCGTTTTGGAAAGGACAGGCTTGATACACGGACGATCTGTGGTTGAGAAAGTATAGTGACAAAATATACAAATACCTCATATATCTAATCTGTTTTCCAGGTGGTCTCTTCAGGTAATGTGCAACAATTAGAGACCTTCAAGAAAAGATCTCTGTTGTCTCTCTTTATGACAAGAACAGGCAGAGCCCATGCAGGGTGTGAGAGATGAAAGGCTGTGAGGGATGAAAGGAAAAACCGGAATAATGGGCCCCTATACAGTGAACGGATCTACTGGCTTTTTTGTGCTCATCAGACAGGCGTTTTCCAGTCTGATTTGATTTTAGTCCCGTATAAAACAACTGTACGATCGTAGCATGTGCAGATGTGCATCGTAGCATAACAGATTGGAACTCAGCAGACATCCACCATGTTCTACTCATACTGCACTTTGGGTCAGCTCTGCCAAAACTTTCTGCACTTATGCATTAATTGATCCCAAGTTTCAGTCTGAAGTCCAGAAGGTGGCAATAGCATGCCGACAAGAGGCAGGTGAGTTAGCATGATTTTCTTGCCAAGGAGTTTAACCCCATCTGTGTCTCCCTCTACTACTACTCTTTGGATAAAGAATTGCAGATGTAGGGATAACAGCAAGACTCCACGTTGCTCTCATTCTTCAGCCCGTCTTCTTCTTTGTCTGGTGTTTTCTGGTGCCATGGGGAGGTCGGTGACTTATGAAGTCGCCAAGCTTACGATCACCACAGTGTGCACGGCTGTTCGTGAGTAGCCAGCAGATGCTGAAGAAAAAGACGATTACGTCACACGGACCTTTCACACAAACAGACGTGGAAACCGTAAATTGGCTTTTTAGAGGAAAGGGTCACTTTTCTCTGAAGCGATGAGATGTTTCTATGCTTATGGGAGAGGTGTAATGCTTGGTTTGATCATAACGACAATGATGTAATTCACACGCTATGACCTTCACACTCTGCAGTTCTCAGCCCAGTTTAACACCCAAAGGAGATTTTTATCTGACACGACATTGCTGTGGTCATCATTAAAACACCAAATGAGGGAATATACTTTGGAAGAATACAGATCGATCCCGGCGGTAGGCTTTCAGAGACTTGCAGAATAAATGCGTGGTAACCCAGCCACCTTACTGAGAAACTTTAAGTCTACCTTTCCTTTAATTTGTCTCTTGTCTGTATGGATATTTTAATGATTAGACGCTAAATACTCAATCTGTAATATTGACTGTTACATCTAAAGTAAAGTTTGATCAAAGCCATGAAAAGGTTGAAATGAATAAGAAGATTAATTAAAGGAAGACACAAAATACGGATGTCGGAGTTTTTAAAGACAGCTTTTGTAGCACATAACATGTCTGTATGGATCTCAAAGGTTTTGTACTCTGACTCGAAACCTGTTGTACAAACCGGTTGTACCCTTTTTCCACTTTGCTGTGAGCCAATCGGTGGAACTTCTCACTAGTCATTGATTTAGTTCATAATGTAAGCAGCAAAATATCACAATAGACATCTCCAGTGGGATAAGGGGGGGGGAACATAATGTGCTACTTCAGAAGTTTATAAGTGGTAATGTTTAGAAAAGTGCTGCGTGCCACGTCTGATATTTTCCCTCCAACATTTCAAAGACAAAAGAAAAGGTCCAATTTCCTTAAATCTACTTCCACCAGGTAAAAAGGGATAGGGTCCACCAGGGAAAGCTGCAAAACGTGTTACAAAATAATTTTACATTTAAGGCGGATCATGTGATCATGTCTTTGCTACTTCTGCTTGCTTGTCTGGTGTTCAGTCACTGCAACAAAACACCGCTTGGAATCCGTTTAATTATGTGACCCTGCCAGTTTGACAGCTTGCCAAGTAACCCAAGCTCTGTTAATCAGGTTATGGGCACTTTAATTTAAACTAGATAACCTGGGGCTGTGGGACCTGCAGGGTAACAGGATTTTTTGACTCCCAATGGCAGGAAGGTAATTAGTGATTCTTGTATATTAAATAGAATAGAATAGACTACAAAAATACTTTATTCATCCCCCAATGGGGGAAATTCAAATTAGTCAAGTAGCTCAAAAAATGATTGTACATCAACAACAACAATAATAACACCAATTCCAATAAAAACACTACTAGTAACCAATAATAATAAAAATAATACATAACTAAATGAATAAATAAATAATAAAAAATAAATCAGTATAAAGCAGGAGTTAGCAGAAATATTTTGGCCTCTTTGGGCAAAACTCCCAAAATGAACTTTCAGCATATTCTAATTCAAATGATCTGAGATGAAAGTAGAAAGTAGCACCTCGTCTTGGCAGCCTTTTCATGCTTAAGAAAATGTGGCCAATCACAGAGCGGTTCAGACCAGATTGTATGAGGGGAAATCAGCAGCTTCAACGTCCCACGCAGAACGTAGGATATTGTAGGTGACTGGGTTAAACGGAAACAACCTATATTCAGGGTAGCTCGGGGTTCAAGGCCAGTTTGACACACTTAAAGAGAACGCAAATGCTGTGGTTCTCTGGTGCGAGGAGCTGAGGCCAAAAAGGAAAGACAGGAGAGCTGTCTTTTTCTTCTTTTTTTTGCGCCACCCCATTTTTAAGCATCCCCTTGGCTGATAACTGAATCCACTCGTAACTTTTTACAATTCATCACTGTGTTACATGTCAAAATATCTGGCATGAAAAGGGCCCATTGTTTCAGTATTTTTTTTATGACATGTGACCATGTGACATGTCGGCACGGAAACACAAACGCTGATGCCAAAACATATCAAATCTAGTGAGGCGTTCTCTCCGCCAGAGAATGAAAAGGCGCCACATCGCCGACACTTTTGGTGTCACTGCTGACGTTTCCTCTCCGTCCCCACACTGATATTAGCTGACCGTTTGCTGCCTTGCTCAGCGGCACCCTGTCCTGCAAACTCACCTGCCATAAAGATAAAGTACAAAAAGCATGCTGACCGTCTGGATGTAATGGCTGCTGACTGAAGCATCATCCCTGTCATCAGTGAGTGCGTAAACACATCTTGACACCAACAGGCAGTCTGATGAGTAATGTTCAGACTAGATTCTACATGACAAGGTTCCAACACATTATGCAGCCTACCTTATTTCATCCGGTACCTGAGAAGATTCTTCTTAAGTTCCTTCAAACATCCGCCACTCTGAACTCTAATCCTTCCTCCTCTTATGCATCCCCTGCTGCCTTTCCACCCACCTCTCCCTCATCCCAGCGCTGCTGTCTGTCATGGAAGCTCGTCACACACTGTCACCTCCGCATGATGATCAATCACGTCCCTATAGGAAGAACCAGTCAGCTCCATAACATAACTACCTCTGCACTTGCATCTGATGACGTGTTGTGCTGCGTTTTCTGGCATTTTCAACTATTTTTAGCCGTGGGGAACTTACTGTAAGAACATAATTGGATTTGCAGGGCTGGCTGAAGGCAGATGGGGCAGCAAAGGGCCAATCCACTGTAGGCGGGACTGTGTTAATCTGATGTTTCAACTACCAGTGATACATTAAGAGATCCGCTTTTTGTCAGGATTGTTCACAGATGAACACAAAGACAAATATATATGCTACCTGTGGCTTTCTAAATGAATCAAAGAGTGTTTTAGACTTCTCTGTCAGTCACTGTGATGGAAAACAATGAAGACTTTATTCTTTTTTTAAAAAAGGGAAAGAATCTTAGAGTATGTCTAAGACACATTTAAAAGGAAAATGGCCTTATAAGTTCAGTTCTTTTCGGAAAAATTCATATTGATGTAACAGTGAGTTGTGATATAACCAGTATCATGGCTGTGACATCTGTTGTGTAAGGCCAACTGATAATGAATCAGCCATCTTTAGTTCCCCATTTAAAACATGCACACATACACACAAAGTAACATATATACTATAAATGTCATATGTACAGTTATATAGTTATATAGCGAGCTTTCATAAGTGTCAGCTGTGGTGTCATTTAAAAAATAACCAACCTAATCCTGCCAGGGTTTTCTTTCTTTTTTCTTTACAAAAAATATACAAAATTCTCAAAGCACCTTTTTATGTCCAGATGTGGGAAGTTAGAACGTCAGAGATTCTTTTTGCTATTCTATATTCTGTCTGTGTTTCACCAAGCTGTCATTTTTCTCTGGTTTTGGTTCAAATTTGCTTCAAACACCCCTGAAACCCTAATTTGCGGCTTAATTGTTCGCGACTAATAGCTGCTGTAAACTCCGCTTTGATGAAGCTTCAAAGAGAGCAGAGCTGTTGTGTTGCATTCTAGCGGATAGGTTATTACGGTTATTACGCAATAAAGTGGTCGGTGGGTGTGTGGGTCTCACACTGAAACAGAAAACTTTAAATCATACACACATACAAATATTTCTGTATGAACTAAACCCAATGAACGTTGTATTTTAGCCAAATTAAAGTTTTTTTCCCCACTTTTAATTCCAGTTTTTAAAGAATTAATGATGACAGTAACGAACATCTTTACATTTATCATATTTATTTAGTTAATTTCAGTTGATTATATAATGCCAAATCACCAAAAAAAAGTAACTTGAGTGCACTTAAACAAAAGAAAGCAATTCAAACCATCTCAGTCCAGTTATAATCCACTTCAGTCCAATTCATTATAAGTGTATTCATGTTTTGAATTTCTCCCACGGGGAATGAATGAAGTATTTTCTATTCCATTCCATTCTATTCTATATAATTCCTAAAAAAAAACATGCTTCAGAAAATAAATAAATAAATTATTGGGAAAAATCAGTCTCCGGATACTCCGGCTTGCTCCCACCGCCCAAAAACATGCATGTTTGGTTAATTGGTGTTTCTAAATTGACCCTTGGAGTGACTGTGAGACTGCATGGTTGTTTGTCTCTGTGTCACTCTACGGTGGCCCGGAAACCCGTCCAGGGTGAAACCCGCCTCTCGCCCAATGGCAGCTGGGGATAGGCTCCAGTCCTCATCTTCGACTTTGACTGGAGGGGACAGAAAATGGATGGATGGATGAATTTTGACTCAGCAACGACTGTCAAGTTGCAAACCCCCCCCCCCCCAAAAAAACTCTTAGAGTTCGGTAGATTTGTTTCCGAAGGTCAAACAAAGAAACAAGAACTTGTTTTTGCAATATTTTCTCATAAAAAAAAAAGGTTTTTCTCAATGTTTTATAATTCAGGAAAAAAATAACTTCAGGAAAAACATTTGAATACAGTATTCTTTTTTGTTTTTCTCTTGTAAATATTTCACTAAAGCTCCGTGCTTTGGACAGAAACCACATAACACAAACAACACAAACATACAGAAAAATGCAACTGCTTCACCAGTTTTATATTTTCTGTTTCACATTTGAAATGTGTATTCAGGGAAGTGGAGTAAAAGCATGAAGAAGCATAACAGAAGGCCTCGGTCTAAACACAATTGCTAAATTGTCTACAATTTCAGTTTATCACAGTTTTTTTTTTCAACTATACAGTAATTCATTTGAATAGCTTGAAAGCCACATTAGCCAACTCAATTAACATACTCAAGTGACTAGATACCATTTTAAGTTGCCAGTTAAAGCTGCAGTCTGCAACTCTTTTTCAAGCATAATGCCGGGAACTGTCCGGGGATTCTGAAAGTAGTACATTAAATACCCCAATACAAAAAAAAAAAATAGTTCTCTAGGTCCCCTATTTGTCCCGCTAGGTCCCTCCAAAGCTAACAGGTTTGTTTACAAAATTGCAGACCGGACCGGTAAAAGGTAACCAATCAGGTTTACGAGCTGGGCTCTGCTGCCTGTCAATCACCGATTGTGCACGCGCGATACAAGGTAGGCTCGTCCCCACGCTTATTTATCTAGACTATTGAACTTCATTACGGGCTAGTCTACTTACTGTGTCTTCCATGATCGCAAATGACAGGTGAGTTGATGAATGAGGAGTCGTGTAAGCGCATCTGGCGTGCACGTCTACGTGCACGAGTACTCATGTGTTTTGATGGGGCGGGACAGGAAGTTGAATAACTTTTTATTTTTCGGTTAAAAAATAAGCATTTCTTGCATTTTGCGACTACGGAGGTCACCGTTTTCAACTTCAAGCGTTCTGATAGATCATGTAAACTCTTAAAATGCCAAAAATTAGGACTTTACGTATGACAACAACAAATCCTGCAGACTGCAGCTTTAATCTCGTACAACAGTGAACGGGAAATCTAAATAAATAAAAATAACTGAATATTTATTCGCAGTAATGATAATATGCAACGTTAATATGCGTATCTTTGCACATTGTATGTATATTACGCATTTTAAACGTAACATACACGACCTGTTTAAATGTTAATATCAGCACGTTCCGGTTCAATTCGACGTCATTTAAAAAACGTTGCGAAAGCACGTCTTCCGCCTGCTACCGGGAACGCGCAGGCGGTCTTGAACGTCCCCCCCTGCTTCTCATTGTGCAGCCGAGGAAACGTCGGAAGCTTTCGACGACGTCGGTATGAAATGGCAGAAACTGACTGTGTCGCGGAAGCACCGAGATTAGGTTACGTAGAAGCTACACATGTTTTTGGCGGTGATCCTGATTTACTAAATTGAAGGAAACGGGAGTGTGTCCGGAGCAAAAAAAAGAGGATTAAAGACCAGTTTTTCCGACCCCCCACCACCACAAAAAAAAGCCAAAACCCGTCCAGGTTGTGTGTCCGGCAGGCAGCGAGCGGCGACAGTGGGTCGACACTGTTGGAATTAACCGGAGAGGGGTGAGCTCTGCACATGGATTTTTCTCCCTCTGGGACGTGTTATTGTCAAGTGTTGGGGGATGGGGGACAGCCGAATGTGGGCCACACGGTGTAATTTTAAATAGAAGTTGCTATAACAATTACGGTGACCACCACAACAGGCAGGACAGGTCTGGCCTAAAAGGGTACGAGGCAGCCACACTTGAGTGGCTACAGAGGGAAGCACGCTACTGTAACCTATCTCTGTCGGTGCTACACACACTTTTGCGCAGCTTAACACCGTGAATGAGCTTCGGGTCTTATTGGGTGTCATAGAACTTGTAAAAAGAAAAAAATCTCAACAAGAACGGTGTGACCTCCACTCTGTGCTCACTACGATAACAGCCTCCATGTAAACAGAAAGCACCGTTGACGCCTTTGAATACACCCTGTTTCCAGCTAGCATCAAGTTTGCTGCGTTTAGTCAGTGCTGTGGAGTTATTTTAGCTTCGGCTGTCACCTAACTCAGTTGCTGCATTGGTGGGTTTACACTGCATGTAAACAGCAACAACACTATGAGTGGATGGGATAGAAGCGCCCGGCATTTTCCAAGGCGGCAAAGCTTTGTGTTTTTGTGTATTTTTTTTCGTGTGCAAAGGTCTCAACTGGTTTTACAGACCTGGAGTGTGAATCAAGAGTGTGAATTCCCTTTTTCTTGGCAATTGCATAATGCTGCACCTAATGGTGAGCTCACCTATCAGGTCAGAGGAGTGTGAAGCGTGATGTTCCATCAGGTTATTATTAGTGATATCATTTACATCTGGTCATCACTGGGGCACGCAGAGTGCGACTGTTCCAGAGTTCAGCCTGTGTGTGTGTGTGTGTGTGTGTTTCCCAGTAAATGCATTTCACTTGCACTATCGATCTCGACTGCTTCAGGAGTCCTGCTTGGGCGCTGGAGCACCCAGACTGCACTGCTCAATTGCTACTGAGGTGCTGGAAGCAGCCTGCCAAGAGAACAGTGGTGATCAATCGAGTGCACCAAGAAATCTGACCCCTGCACCAAAAAGAAAAAAAGAAGAGAAAGGTGGGATTGTGAGTTCTGGCTGACCCATGCAGTATGTGGGCAAGCAGTTCGTCGATACTGACAGATTACTTTGGCCTATTTATTTTTTTGCGCATTGTCATCTTTCTGTTCATTTCTGAATCTCTCCATGTTGACCTTTAAAAGGACCGTGCTAGTCTTCTCACCCACCCGCAGGTGTACCCCACCTCTCGTCCAAAGGCTGTTTAGCTAGTTTCCATTCCCCCCCAGCAGCAATAGAGAATAGATGGATGGGTGGAGTCATCGCCTGGTAGCATGCCCAGCTTGTCCTGCTCTAAACTGGTGGCTGGAGCCATCTCTGAAACAAGTAAAACAAAGGAAACAGCACGTCACGGTTGTGCGAGGGTCACTCTCGGGTTCAGGTCCTCCCCCGTAAGGTGGGATGCTTCTCCCGTTGCTCCTCCCTGCCTGCGCAGATGCGCTTTGCCTGCGCAGATGCGCTTTGCATGCGCAACCCACGTCTCTGTTGACGTGAGACTAAGAAATTGAACGCACACATTTAAAATGTGTGAATAAGGGTTCCTAAATGATTGGCAAAGGAGTTGGTAGAAAACAAACAAAACATTTTCCCACTTTTTGTTTGTATTTTTTGACAATGAATTAAAAATAGAAACCGCAAAGGTATTTTTTTCCGCATTCGGGGATTAACAAAAATGTAACTGAATTTCCCTTCGGGCTTAAAGTTGAAGACAAACACAAGCTTAGAAAATTGGCTGTTTAGGAAAAAAAAAAAAAGTCTTAACAGTGTTCCAATTTCAACGTACGTAATATTTCCAGCATCCGCTTTTGATAACACTTAAAGTTAGGATGCCGGATTGGACATTATTACAAAAATAGTATCTGTAAACATGACTATGATCAATCTTAACATGTTTTGCAGATGAAAGGTGGCTATTGTATACGTACGTGGTGGAAGTAAAAGACAAAATCAATATTTCCAAGAAAATTGATTTGAAACTGCAAATTATCGCCTTAAGCAAAAATATAATTGTTTTACGATATCGTGGTGTTGTAAAAATGGGTCTAAAATGCGTTTAACCCCTTAGCGTTTCAACGTTGCATATTTCACGACAAAAAAACAGACCCTCTTTTCTATGTACCTACATGTGTTTTACACTGTTGGAAAGCTAAAGTTCCCGAGATTCAAATGATGTACCATGTGCCATTTCAGGATGCAGTCATAACTGTAGACACAGTGTCAAACCAGTCGCAAATACAAAAAATTATGCAACTAGCCTATGGAGCCTCTCGGTATTCTAAGAACAGACACGACTCCAACAAAGACGGTCCTGTTACGTTGGCAAGGATCCAGTTAATGTGCTCCAGTAAAATAGTCAGTCCACGAGTCTTTCGAAACTTTCTAAATTTCCGTCGGACCGTTCTTCTACTCCAAATAATTCAAGAACAGCTTTAAATATTACTTGTGGGCAAAAACTACAGGAATTCTAATGAATTTTTACATGTTTAAATTAAAAACAATGTTTCCCCCTCGAACACAATCTAATTCCTGGATTACACATAGAGTAAACCATTGCATTGCATGACCTGATTGATTTTAGTTCAAGCATAAATGAGTCTAAGAATGATATTCAAAAAAAGGCTATAATATTAGTTCTATTCTGTCAGGTGACGTGTACATGCAAGTTGGGAAAGTGTAGGTGGGTGTGTCGACTTGTGTGTACTTCATAAGCTCACACTCATGCCCTGTCTTCATACGATACACAGTTAGCAAAGCTACCAGTGAGCTAGCAGGCCCTTTAGCCACATTTTTTAATTTTTTTTTTTAGTTAGGGTTCAAACAGTACACGTTTCGGGCATTATCGCTCTCGCTTCTTATTCATGGTGAATGGGGCGACCCTCTTGCAATGCCAAATTGAACTCTGGATTCTGTTGTTTAGCTGTGCTAGCGTAGCTTTTGGTGGAAAGTTAGGAATAGTTCAACTTTTCACATTTCTTTACAGCATCAAATGTAAGACCCGTTCGAGGTCTTGACTTTGACTGAACCATTGATTCTTTTCTTTTTCAGACTTTCTCTTGTCGCTTTGCTGCTGTGTCTGGGATCATTGTCCTGTTGATGACCCAGTTTCAGCCGAGCTTTAGCTGTCAGGCAGATGGCCTCACATTTGACTCTAGAATTCATGGTCTGGAAGTTCATGCTCTAGGACTTCACGGTCAATGTCTACAAGGCGTCCAGTTCCGGTAGCTGCAGAACAAGCCCAAATCATCAGCCCTCCACCACCGTGCTTGACAGTTGGTATGAGGTGTTTGGGCGGCCATCTTGTGTTTGGTTTTCTCCAAACGTGCCGCTGTGCATTACGACCAAACATCTCCACTTTGGTCTCATCTGTCCACATGACATTGTTCCAGAAGTGTTGCAGTTTGCTCAGATACAACTTTTTAAACCTAATCTGTGCAGCCATGTTCTTTTTTCGAGAGAAGTGCCTTTCTCCTGCAACCCTTCCAAAACAAGCCATACTTGTTCAGTCTTTCTCTAATTATACTGTCATAAACTTTAACATTCAACATGCTAACTGAGGCCCGTTGAGTCTGAGATGTAGCTCTTTGTTTTTTTTTTTTTGCAGTAACACAGTCTGACCTTGGGGTGAACTTGCTGGGAAGAAAATGAAAGGCAGCCTTTCATTTTCACTCGTGAACGTTCTTTTCCTCTGTGGAATGATGATCTCCATGTTGTTTGGAAATGGCCTTATAGGCCCCAGTCGCTATCACTCTGACTGAAGGTGCACACTTTGCAGAGAAAATCCAAAGCTGCCGGTGGACTCTAATCAGGGTTGCCCTGATAACTCGGAGCTGTTTGATGTCTGCAAGAATCTTGCTGCATACAGAGGGAGACAGCCAGTTGGAGATAGATCGTCTCCCAGGAGAGACTGTGATGGACAGCTGTGGGGGCGAGGATCTGGACAGGGCTGCCAGTTCAAAAGCCATATCTGGCTCCCTTTGATGCAGCTATCTGTTCATTTTCATGTGGCTGTCAGAGACTCAGTATCCCCACAGTCAGTTTCTCGGGTGGTTGATGGGACGTCAGTGATTCCGATGCGACTTTATCGTGTGTTCTTGTGTGAAATGTCGGAGGTTTATCGGTGCTGTTGATCTCAAAGACCCTCGACTCCGGTTGGTGCTCTGTGGTGTGATAGATGAATGATTGCTGTGGTCCTGTCATTTGTATCTACGATTTAATTTTTTTTCTTTTTTTTTTGACAAACATGTAAAATGCACTAGAATACTGAGCCTGCGAACTGAAACACCATTCCGCCCTGGCTTGCAGTCTAACGGTGGGCCACAACTCGATCCTCAGCCCTCTAACAGCTGATGTTAACAGCCTGACACTCTCTTGTCAGATCGCTGAGCCCCATTTTCACACGCAGTCAGCCACAGATCCTGAAACTGTCTTTGCTCAGGGCGCAGTGACGTGGCCGTGCTGCTCTGTGATGAGTTTAGACCACCTTTTTTTTGTTCTTCTTCTGCAGGGTCTAGGTGCAGGTGCGTACGGAAACAGGGGACAAATACGCACTAACATTGACTTTATTTGAAGTGACGGTTTCAGAAAGCGTGTCAGAAGTAGCCTCATTTTATTTCTGTCCCCTCCGCAGCCGGATAATTCTGGCTAATTAAGCTTCTGCTTGTTGAGTAAGGCTAAATATTTCATGAAAAGGGTGGAAGTTACTTTATACAAGGAAAGGATAATTACTTCAGGGGCGCTGTGTGCAAACAGCTGAGTGATGGAACAGGCAGGGAGTCGTGACGATTTCCCCTGCAGATGAAACACTTTGGTGGTTTTTACTGATGTTGATGTGCACACATTTAGTCAAAGGAATCGTAAATGTTGGACCTCTACATGGAGTACCTCTGGCCCAGGTATTCCTTTCCTCACCTTCAAGCAGATTTAACATGGAAGAACTATCTGCAGGGGAACTCCTTCTCGGAGAGTTTTGATGATGGAGAGACGAGCTGCTGCACCCTGACTGGTCCAGCACCCAGTTGGAGGTCGTTCTTCTCGCTACGCACGACTAGGCCTGTCGCGATATTCAATAAATCAATTGATCGCATGATAATAAAATTAACTCGATAATTTTTCTGCCCGCGATAAATGCCATTTGCATGCTTGTTTGTTTTCCTCGTCTCTCTCTCTCTCTCTCTCCCACTCGGGTCCTTAAGAGTAACGATGAGTGAACCCTCATGTCAGTCACTTGTCAGTCGCATGGTGTGTGGGGAAGCGGGACTACTGGCGTAGCCTACCACAGAGTGCAGCTAAAGACCCGTGTGAGAAGTATACCGGTAGGCACTGGGCAGAGATACTCATTATGCGGCTCCTCAAGCTTGAATTGGTGGCTCACACTCGCATAGTAGCTTATAACAATATGGTAACAATAACATACAGCGAATACTGCACAGTATTAAGTATTTTAATTAAGTTTGTGTTTTTGTAATATTAAGTATTTTTATTAAGTATTAATTAAGGCTTAATGGTGTTTCCTAAAGGGGGCTCTGTTAAACCTGGCAACGCAGCCCGCTTAAACCACCGTCACACTTGACCGCAGTGCACGCTAGCTCCTTTAGCCAGCGTGAGATGCAGGCACAATGCATGGTTTTCAATTAAAAAATGGCAAAAACTAAACGAAAATCAGCATGAAGACGCCAGAGAGGGGAAGAGCAGGCAAACGTCGGGTGTACCGCGAGATGCATGGACAATGGATCGGTTTTTAATAAAAAAAAATACAAATACAACATGAAGAAAGTCAAGGACATGCATGCCAGCTTCAGCTCATCCCAGTATTAAGGCAAATGTGGTCTTAATTGAAAATGTATTGGTTGTTGTTTTTTGTGGGATGTTTTATATGTAGAAATGCATATTTGCAAAAGGGGACTTAGTATGTTGTCGTAAAAGTGAGTCTTCCCTTGATTTTGCTCTGGCAATGTGGCTCTTGTGAAAAAAATAGTGAGTATCACTGCTCTAGGCAGAGAGAAAGCTAGTTGCGAGTTCGAGTAGGCTACGCCTAATAAAGACAAAAAAGATGGAACTGGTTTCTAAGCCAAACGCGACAGCTACAGTGTGGCATTTCGGATTTAAACCGAATGCCCATGGTGAACCACTGAACGTGTGCGAGTCGGGTGTGTGGCATTTGTTGGAAAACAGTCGCAATCAAAAGCGGCAACACAACAAACATGCATATGCATCTAAAACACAATCATCCGCTGCAGTTTTCCCAGTTGGGGGAAAAAAAACACAACAAGTTGTGCCGTCTTCCTCTTCCCGACAGAGCACAGTCACTGGGGCGCTTAGTCGACAAACGAAGTACAAACAGGACCGTGTGAAATGGATTACACTCACAGACAGTGTAGTTCGCTTCATTGCTAAAGAGGTGCTGCCCTTTAGCATCGTCGAAAAGCCAGCATTTCAACGAATGCTGCAAACATTTGACAGATATTCTTTAAAAATAAAAGTTTATTTCTCTTTGAAGAGGTGTACCTGCATTTTTATACCATTATCATTGTATTAGATGAAATCTAATCGCTTATCGCAATAATTTCTGAGACAATTTATCGTCCAGCAAAATTTGTTATCGTGACAGGCCTACGCACGACGCAGGCGCCAAATAGGACTGTTCCAGAAAGGGGTGCCAGTAAACTGTCAGCCGCTGTCACTTCAAGTTAGAATGAGCTCGTGTCATTTCTCGAGCTGAATTCACACAGATCCACTTGGGCTGTAGGATAAAGTATCTGTGTTCAGTCTCGTCTGTGATGTAGAACCCTTTCTTCGTCCCTGCGCCCTCAGCACTGTCGCTCAAGCTGCAGATTCTGCACCGGGAGAGCGAAAGCGGGGCAAAAGAAATAAAGATGACGAGAATCAGGAGGGATGAAACACCAATGGAGGAAATGAGTAGATACAGGGGGAACTATGTTTAGAGGAGACAGACAGGCAGGGAGGTGTGGTTGTAATGCTTGGATGCAAACATCAGGTTCTGGCAGGCTGACCATTCGGGTTATCATCTCGCATCAAAGATGCCGCTTCAAGCAAAAAGAAAAAGGGCACGATCTGAGGAGTGGTTTCACCTACGAATAGAGAGGTGAGAGAAAAGGGAAAAAGCGAACTGATCCAGAAAGGGGGAGGAATCCCATCGTGGCACGTACAGCTCATCAGCACAGAGCCTACCTCCTCAGCACGATGCTCCAAATCTCACTAATGATTTGCCATCTTCGTACCCAACGCTAAACCCCGCTTCCTGCTGCCTTTGCGCCCGGGACGCTGCTCCATCCCGCCACTCTTGGGTTTCAGATCGCTCCTCTAGCTCGTATGACGGATTGCACAGTCGCAGCAGTCATTATAATTGATAACCCTGCCTCTAGCGAGGGATGCACGGACAGTTTGATTCTTCCCAGCCACTGACTCAGCAGCTCTCTTTAAGGAGTGCTTGGAGTGGCTCTTAATGCAGATAATTGTGCTCAGCTTTTATTACAAGTGGTCCACAGTTAACACCAACCGTGTGAGTGTTTCATTCACTGATTGCGGTTTATAATTTCACCAGCCTGCACTATAAAAAAAAAGAATACATTCATTTTCCATAATAGAAATGTAATGGTTACCTTTACTTTTACATGGGATTTTGTGTTTTATGTTAACATGTTTGATCACAATTAAATTTCATTTAAATGTGCTCAAGTCCTGATAGAACGCTTACGCATTAGTTTGAAATTCCCTCGGCGTCCCTACTCGCACATTTTTAGCATTACCCATAAAGCCTTGCAGTGGGTAAGATGTGTGGTTTTTGTTTTTAAAGTTCAGTTTGGAGGTTTGCGCATTAATCCTGTGCATTTTAGTATTGTGTATGCCGGGTTTTTTTGGGCTTAGGGGTGTTTTTTACATTTTTTTAAAAAATTTTTTATTTTATTGGGCTTTTTGGTTGGTGGGCATGGTCAGCGATTTGGTTTGCACTCTGGGTCTTGAGTTCAGTGTCTCTAGTATTAAAGCTGCAGTCGGCAGGTTTTCAAAATTGCGAGTCTAAAGTCGGAAAATTCGAACTGATACAACTTTCAGGTCCCTCCCCCAACCTCGAACAAGCTCCGAATCGCCCCCCAAACCCCTCCCCCTCTGTGGACGAGGTTGTGCACGTGAGTTTACACCAGTGTGAGCGCACACAAGCTGGGGCAGACTCACGCTCAGCAGTGTGTGCACAAGCTGTGATTGACAGGTAGGATTCCTCCACCCTAACTTGATTGGTTAAAAACAGCCGGGAGCGCTCGATTTTTGCAAGCATGATTACAGGCTTCAGAGGGAGCTACAGATTTCGTTATTTTTCCTAAACAGCCTATTTAATATTCTACTTCCAGAATCCCATGACAGTTCAAGCTAATATGACTAAAAAAAAGTTGCCGACCGCAGCTTTAACCGTATTGCACTTGAATTTAACTCGTCAGTAATCGAATACAAAATTAATTTGAGTGAAATTCTGATGAATTTGAGAAGGTATTACAAAATTTTTTTTAAGGGAAATGAAACAAAGTTTTTGACGTTAATTTGATGTATTTCCACCGTTCGGTGTTGTTTTGACATGTAAATTCTTTATCTTTGATCTTAGTTATTCTTTTTTTCTCCCCATATTCAGAAAACAGGGAAAAACCAGTGAAATTACTCAGAAAACATCATATTTTTTTTTTTTTTTTTTGTTTTACAGGGAAGTTTCCATTCAAATGCAGTGCAAGTTTTTAAGGTAAACAGTAGGTGGCGCTAATCATCCAAATGAATGCATCTGAGCTAACGGAAGAAGAGGACGTCATTTTGACGTCTATAAACGTGACTTATTTATACAGTCCCTGACAAAAGTCTTGTCACTTATCCATTTTGTAGAAACAACAGCTTATAACCTGACATCAGGAATAGCAAAGAATGCAGTCTTACATGCCTCCCAGAGTTCATCAAGATTCTTTGGTTTGGTCTTCCATGCTTCTTCTTTCATTCTACCCCAGACATGCTCAATAATGTTCATGTCTGGTGACTGGGCTGGCCAGTCTTGGAGCACCTTGATCTTCTTCGCCTTGAGTAACTTTGATGTAGAGATGGAAGTATGTGATGGAGCACCATCCTGCTGCAAAATTTGACCCCTTTTATGGTTGGGAATGTAAGAGGTAGCTAGTACTTCTTGATATTTTAGGCTATTGATGTTGCCTTCCACCCTGCAAATCTCTCGCACACCCCCATACTGGATGTAACCCCAGACCATGATTTTTCCGCCACCAAACTTAACTGTTTTCTGGGTGAATCTTGGATCCATGCGGGCACCAGTAGGTCTCCTGCAATATTTGCGGCGGCTGTGATGTAATTCAACCGAAGATTCATCTGAGAAATCCACCTTCTGCCACTTTTCCAGCGTCCATCCATTTAGCAGGCTGTGGGCCTTGGCAAAGGCCACACGTTTTTTTAATTGCCTTTTGTTTAGTGCTGGTTTCTGGACACTGACTCGACCATGGAGGCCATTTCGAGACAGAATTCTACAAACTGTTCTGGTTGACACAGGGACTTGAGGTGACCAGGCCTGGTGGAGCTCTGCTGCAGTGGGAAAGGGGCTGGCCTTGGATTTTCGAACCAAGAAACGGTCCTCCCGAGCAGTTGTCTTGCGGGGTCTGCCGGAGCTGGACTTGTCAAAAACATCTCCAGTCTTTTCAAATCTTTTTCTTATTCTTTGTACTTGACGCTGAGACACATTGAAGGTGTCAGCCACCTCAGCAGTGGATCTGGTCTTCAGCCTCTTGATAATCAACGCTTTGGTCTCAGGGTGAATCTTAGGCATGTTGTCAGAGGTCAAGTTGCAGTTGATGTGAAGGTCTGGTGTGCTGGGGTTCTTTTTAAAACACACCCACTAATTGATTTATCATTTATTGATCACGGGTGTGGCTGTAATCTAGGATTGGGGACATCATATGACAAGGTGACAAGACTTTTGTCTTTGCAAAAACTGACTCAGTGGGCTTTACCAAGCTGTAAACGTTAGAATGCTTTTCAGCAGTTTCATTTGGCTCCAAAACATTATTTCAAAAGCTGTTGGGATTGAAATTAGCCATTTTTTGTAAAAAAAAAAATTGATTAGACATATATTTGAGGGGCACTTAAGGTCAACTTGTACCTAAGCGACAAGACTTTTGTCAGGGACTGTAGTTCTCTTGCTTTTTGCAATCAGGGTTTTTTTTTTTTTTTCATATTACGTGCTAAAACAGGTGGTTGGAAACGCATTTTAATGACTGTGACTGATGACCGGCGCTTGACACGCAGAAACTGTTTCTAGACTTTGTTGGCTGACGGTGACGTCTGGCTCACTTCACTCTGGGCTCCAGTTTTCTTTGTGAAAAACACACTGGTGGCGTGTCACGTGAGAACGTAATCTCTTCCTCCTTGTCACACAGGTTTTTGAGAGGCAACCTCCACTTGGATGCTCAGCCACAGTGTTCGTCCAAGGCTTCACCATGAACCGGAACAAGCGTGAGAAGGAGTACTACAGTATAGATGTGGGGGATTCGACTTTTATGGTCTTAAAGCGCTACCAGAACCTCAGACCCATTGGATCCGGAGCACAGGGAATAGTCTGGTGAGTAGAGAGTCAAAACAATATTCTAACAATCCTCGGCCATCTCAGCAGTGTGCCACAAATGGCATTATTTCCTTAGGCTGTGTTCGAAACCGCATACTACATACTACATACTTGCAAACTGCATACTTCCATTCTGCATACAGCATACTGATCGATCGGACAGTATGCAGAGCGTTTACCCAAAATGCATTTCGCTCCTGCCCGAGCCGAAATCAGCCGGCCTGAAGCTGATTTCGCTTAAGCTCTAAACTCTGTAAACTTTGGCAACATTTGAAACATTTTCAGGCGAGAAAGTAGTCGTTTAGATCCCCAAGGTGTTGAAAATCTGACAAAATACCGGCTATTTACAATTTTGTTCCGACGAAATCGGCGCTGCCTTTTATCATAGGGAAAGCCATTATGATACAATTGGTGCTTTTGTTTTGAAAACTGGGAGTGAACCTACCCTCGTTGTAGCTAGCTTGAAACTGCCGTTTTGATAGGAAATGACGATCGGCGATGTCACGTTACGTTGCATTTTGGGTAGTTTGAGTATGAGTAGTAACCTCATGATGCATGCTCAACATTTCGGCGAATCTAGTATGCATCCGGGAACTTCTCGCTTACTCAAACTCGCATACTAACTCAAAAAGTTAGTATGAGTAGTGGGAGTAGTAGGAGAAGTATGTGGTTTCGAACACAGCCTAACGGTGCGTTCACACCAAACGCGATGCGAATATTCGCACCGCCTTCATCGCGCGATCGTTGCCGCGGGTGTAAATTAAATTCCATCGCCTCAAACGCCTCTTTCGCGCGAGTAAAAAACGAGTGAATAGCTCAAGGGGCTATCCATGGCTGATCGCGTCCTTGTACCTGCTGTGGCAGTCCGAGATTCGTCTGAAACGCACACGCCGTCGTGTCTGGATCAGTGACATCATCCGGTGGTGCATTCAGCTCGGATAATTTCATCGCCTTCTCCAGGAGTTGCGTCTGGATGACGGCCGCCTCCAGCGGCACCCCAGGCCCACCAGGACCCAGCCCGACGACCCGCTTGGGAGGACCGGCGCCTGCAGCCGGCGTCCCGCCGAGAGATCACGGCACCGATCCTCCCGAGCAGGCCACCAAACTGGGTCCCGGCGAGCCCGAAACACCGCTGGAAGCGGCCGCCACGGGAGGATCGGTGCCGTGATCTCTCGGCGGGACGCCGGCTGCAGGCGCTCCGCAGCTGGGCCGAGAGATCGCGGCGCCGGTCCTCCATGAGTTCCGTCTGGATGACGGCCGCCTCCAGCGGCACCCCAGGCCCACCAGGACCCAGCCCGACGACCCGCTCGGGAGGACCGGCGCCGCGATCTCTCGGCAGGACACCATGCCACAGGCGCCCCGCAGCTGAAACGGAGCCGTGGCCCAGCTGCGGAGCGCCTGCAGCCGGCGTCCCGCCGAGAGATCACGGCACCGATCCTCCCGTGGCGGCCGCTTCCAGCGGTGTTTCGGGCTCGCCGGGACCCAGTTTGGTGGCCTGCTCGGGAGGATCGGTAGCTACCGTGATCTCTCGGCGGGACGCCGGCTGCAGGCGCTCCGCAGCTGGGCCACGGCTCCGTTTCAGCTGCGGGGCGCCTGTGGTTGGTGTCCTGCCGAGAGATCGCGGCGCCGGTCCTCCCGAGCGGGTCGTCGGGCTGGGTCCTGGTGGGCCTGGGGTGCCGCTGGAGGCGGCCGTCATCCAGACGGAACTCCTGGAGAAGGCGGTGATTTAATTATTTTTTTTTATTTTGTCAGGGACCATGTGCAAAGTACATTAATTACAAAGTAAAGAGATGACCTGCACCAGATTGTAGCTTAGAAGCTAATTTCCATCTGCAGTCCCATCTGCATGTCACAGACAGCGCCTGTCCATCTGTCTCCACGTCACTGTCGTCCAGAATCTCAACGCTGATAGGCTGTCTGGCGCGAATATTTCGCCAAAGTTGGATTTTTTTGAACTCGCGCGAATCGCATATTTTCACTCGCGCGGCGGCCACCGCATCACCGCACCGCCTCACCGCTCCTCACCGCGCCCCACCGCGCCGCCTCATCGCGCCGCCGGCTCGAATCCGCGTCTAATCGCGTCTTTGCATTGACTTTGTATGTAATCGCGTCGCCCGACCGCGTCTGGTGTGAACGCACCGTAAGTCTTATTGATGTTGTTGTTGTTTTTTTTTTAGATTAACTGCCAAATGGGGGCAGTCAGAAGACATCCAGATCCATTTCTTTCAGCACAAACTAACTGTTATAAACTCATCTGTCATTAGTCTTTTAGGATAGTAAGAAAGTGAGACGTACAAGCATCAGTTGAGAGTTCAGTTTGCCACGTGAGGGATAGTCACAAAACGCCAACATCTGCTGTCGGCTCTGTGCAGGAACATGTGTTTTTAGTTTTATTATCAAGCTTGTCTGTCTGTTCTGGCTGGGTTGTTTTTGCTTTTAAACGAGAACATCTGCTGAGCGAATTGAGGAATAGCCACTCGCTACATGCTAAACCTGTTTCATTCGACGGTGACGTCAACGCGACGCAGCAATGCTCCGAAACGAAACTACTGCCGCATCCTGGAGCGAATGTTCCTCTGTCTCAGAAGGGTCAAATTATTGGTCTCCATCAAGCAAACAACCCGATTTTAGCTCTTTCGGCTGTTTTCATCTGTTGTTTTTAAGGTGAAAGGACGGTGGTGACCAGTCACCTTTTAGGGGGAAATTTTGGCTGGTAAACCCAAAACTCGTACACACCTTTTTTTAAGTTCCTTTGAAGTATCTGAGCACTCCAACATATAAACCTGTGGTGCCCAGGGAAGGGTAAGAAAAAGAAGGGAAGACGGGACTTTAATGACATGCATGACTGTTGATATTTTTCCTCTCTTTTTTTTGGTTTTTCACCTCAGTTCTTCGTACGACCACAACTTGGAGAGAAACGTCGCCATCAAGAAGCTGAGCCGGCCCTTTCAGAATCAGACTCATGCAAAACGGGCCTACAGAGAACTGGTGCTCATGAAATGTGTCAACCACAAGAACGTAAGAACTGCAGTTTTATTTTTCGTTGTCCGATTGTTTCTCGGTGTCACTTAGCGTTGGAAATGCTAGGATTTTGTCGCGCAGATGTGGTTCCTATGACTGCAGGTTTGGTGTAAATCTTGCTGCAAACGTGCAAAGTCAGCCGTGTGCACGAATTGGCGCTGCCTCTTCTAGCTTCCTAGCGATAGATTAAGTACTGATATGGGTTGATATTCAGAGTAATAAAAAGAAATGCTACTGCAGGAACATATGTGATCTTTTTGAAGTCCAGAACACCACCCGTATTGCAATGAAGCACTAAACAACCACTTACACCCATAATCATCTCTCTAACTTAACTTTTTATTTCGGCAGATCATTGGCTTGCTAAATGTATTCACACCACAGAAGACACTGGAGGAATTCCAAGATGTGTGAGTATTAGAGCCAAAAAGAAAAAAAAAAAAAAACACTAAAACACTATGGGGCACGTCATTCTTGGGGCTTAGATGATTTTTTGGAATTGTGCGGTTTAGTTGGAGCTCTGCTTAGCGTTTTGTAATTTAGACGCGTGTGTGGTACTCAAATGAGTGTTTCAGTCAGTAGGTTACCGAGTGGAAATGTTTGTGAAATAACTGATAGTTTGTGGGATTGGGGTGTTGTCTTTGTAGCTGGGCAACAACTAATGATGTCACCAATGACGTCGTCAGTAGGTAACTGAGGTGAACTCTTTTGGTGGACAACATAGATCAAAACTCGCAGCCAACAAAGCCAAACAATTGACCAGACTTGGCGTCAAGGATTTGACACACAAAAATGTTCTCGACTTGAATTCGGGTGCATCAGTGCGTGCTGAACGGGTAACCTGCACATCCGTAAAGGCCGCATTGATGTAGGTTTTGGAGCAAAATATGCAGCTATCCAGACCATGTCTTATTCAAGGAAACCTTTGCTTATTTCAGCAAAATAATCCCAAACCACACTCTGGGTGCTGAACTGTCCTGCCTGCAGTCCAGACTCATTGCACTATGTTGGCGTCTTATGAGATGAAAAACACAACAAATAAGGCCCTGGAATGTTGAGCGGCTGAAATGATGCATTAATAAGCAAGGAAAGGAAAATATCTCACTTTCGCATTTTGTTAAAAAAGAAAAAAAAACTGCCGCTATTTTGCTGGCGTCATATTCCCAACAAGTTTATCATTCTCTTAGTTCCAACATTTGACATGTTGTCATTGCACTGTTGTCAGGTAGTTTCTTTTACTTTTAGTGCTGCAGCCTTTATTGAAAACAGGGCTGTATACACCAAACCCTCCATTTGTGTGGGATCTGCCTTCACATAAGAGCAACATTGTTTGTCCTTTCTATATCTTGAAGTTGACAAGACGTTTGTGTGAGTGGAAACGTGGAGATGTGGGGGAAGTGATGGTTTTGTGGAGCATGGCGTGTACATGATTAATGCCATCTTCTGGAAGCGTGTGTGTGTGTGTGTGTGTGTGTGTGTGTGTGTGTGTAGTTATGTGTGCATGTGAGTGAGAGATGATTGAGTTTGTGTGTTGTTGCACTGCTCTGTATGCCTGATTGGAGCTAAAAAGGAAACCGGACAAATCATTGCCAGAGGGTAGAAGGGCCGACTCGGAGTTGGAGGACGAGCTCTCCATTTGCTTGTGTGTTTACTTGAATGCATTTCGTGCATTACGGGATGCATCATGGTACACTGTTCAAATTTCTGAAAGTGTGGATTTAAGCCGACAGAAATGGGCACATACACTGAACCCTGCCATGAAAAAGACTTGTTTACGGTGTATTTTATCCATTAGGAGTGTTATGCACAAATATTCTACTTCTAACTCCATTGCCAAGATGTTTCTGTTATAAGTGGGGGAGGGGAGTATATAGTAGTATGTTTTGGGAAGGAGAACAACTACTTTGACTTCCCAAATACCAGGCAAGATAAGTGCAAATGGCATCCCGTGTGAAATAATTGGTGGTTATGCAAATTTTTTTTAACGCCTATGGTTTCCCTGCAGGTATCTTGTGATGGAGCTGATGGACGCCAACCTCTGTCAGGTGATTCAGATGGAGCTGGACCACGAAAGGCTGTCCTACCTGCTTTACCAGATGCTGTGTGGAATCAAACACCTGCACGCCGCAGGCATCATACACCGAGTAAGTTGTGCTAAAGCATAAACGTATCAGAGGTAAGATGAGCACAATCGGTAGCACTTATCACTTTGAGAAAGACTGTTCGGCAGTATTAATGCTTGCAAGTATGCTGGTTCAAACTGATATGCAACTTTAAATGAACATTTTAGAAACCCCCAACATTGGAAAGGCCAACTTAGCATCAACAGACTGAGGATCTATTATACAGATGGATTTTAAAAGTTTATCGTCCGGGTATACGTTAGTCTCTGCACTCAAGTATGCAACAGTTTTTAATTTCAGAAGCGTTTGAAAGTCTTGTGGGAGAGATAACAACTAAAGCGCTACCGAGCTCAGCTTTGGTCATCAGAGAGAGAGAAAACAAATTTGTTCTGCAAATTCAAATGCGTCGGCATGCTCATGTATTCATTAGTCATTCACACAGTATGCGATCCATGCACACAAATGAGATATCTGCAATCTCTGTTGTAAATTTTTTGTCAGACTTTCAGACGATTTGATAGCCTAGCAAGCCAGACCCGTACAGCAAAAAGCTGTACAGGGGTCTAGTGACGCTGGATAGCAGTGTGGGCGGGATAAACAAGATCTGTCTGTCAAGTTCAACGCCACGCAATAGGATGGCGCAACAACCAATCAGAGCGATGAAGAAGTTTTACGTAGTCAACACGACGTGGTTTGTAGTCTATGGCCTGAAAAGCTGATTTCTAAAAGCTCTAAACTCTGTAAATATATAACTTTAGCAACATTTGAAACATTTTCAGGCGAGAAAGTAGTCGTTTAGACCCCCAAGGTGTTGAAAATCTGACAAAATACCGGCTATTTACAATTTTGTTCCCACGAATTCGGCGCTACTAAAGCTAGCCGCAGTGAGTAACGCACTTCCGGTTTTGCCGTTTTGACTGCTCTCGTCCCGTTAACGGAATTTCACCGTTCAAATGCCTTACCGGAGAGTTTTGTCAGCTCTGAGACGAAGATCGGCCCGCCGTCTTCGGTACATCATGCTCGCAATCGACTGGGGAAAGCCTGTTCGCCGGGCGCAGCCATTGTTTACCTCTCTGGAACTTTTTTTTTTTTTTTCTTTTCTCTCTGGAACTGCACACTGAAACGTCGCACCTCTGTCGTCACTAGGTAGCCCGGCCTCCGACCCCGCTCCTCACGATTTGATTGGCTCGATTAAGTTTTGATTTGGAACCTCGCAAAACGACCACAAGTGACTAGACTAACCCCGGAGCAAATTCCATTTGCGGCCGCTAGGGGCTTCTAGATTTCTAGGCTAACGATTTGATGGAGCAAGGAGGTGTATCGGTGTGTTCCTGACAAAGAAGATGAATTGTCAAAAATGCTAAATGGCTAAAAAAAAAGTATAAGTGAATGTACAGACAACAGCTGCATGACAGTTTTACTCCACCACAAAGCAGATCTTATTCCACTTGGACTTCTGTCTTTACCACAGCAGGGCAAAGCTAAAGCACCAACAACAGCACCAACACAACCAAGAGCAGCCCACAGCTCAGATTGTTCCACATATATTTGATACCGTCAAATGCCGTAATGTAGGCGTTCCTTTGCTGAGCACCAACATATGGCGCTTTTCCACCAGCTCGCCTCGGCTTGGCGCGCTATTGCGTGTTTCCACTAGCACGCCGTACCTGCAACCGGCACGATTTTTCGTATCACCTCAGCCCTGGTTCCGAGCGGGCCGAAGCGTTACTAAAACGTGACGTCAGCCGACTGCCTTCCACTGATTGGGCGATGAGTGTCGTCACTGGAAGCATCATAACGCGGATAATAAAAGCTAGCGTTAGCAACCGTTAGCTTACCTCCAAACATCTTTTTGAATCTCGTAACAAAACTCTCCGGTACTTTTTAATACTGTTTTGTCTGGCGGCCAGGAGTCTTCTCTGGCTCTCTTCTCTTGCCTTCTGTGCGACAAAAAGCCACAGGGTGAGTAGCAACACGCGCAGCCGTGTTACGACGACCCCGCCCACTTCACACACTGTGAGGTGCTTTCTAGAACGTAAAGCAAAGTTAAAAGGCACATGTAAGTGTCCCTACCCCTCCATCCTTTCAGAGGTAAGGTGGCCCCTTTCTGCAGTGGTTATGTCGCCCTTCAGCTGGGCTTTTGGCACCTACCCTATCGGCAATTCTTTAAAAAATGCTGGGGTAGGGCCAATGTTCCCTCTAATTTTTCATGTGTCTGGGCATACACACAAGCTCCCTGAGGACACTGAGGACCACTGTGAGCAACATCAGATGTGCACGCTATGGCCACACACTGGTATCACACCAGTTTCACACCTGTTCAAAAGCTTGGATCATAGCAAGTTACACGGCTTATTAAATGAATCAAATCACAGCAGCAATTTCCATTAGTTTACTTTTGATATAAGCGATTTGGCCCACTTAAAATGAAAAAGACAAAAATCTTGTTTTTCATGAGATGTGTAGTATGTTATGTGTGAGAGTCATGCTTTGGCCATGGGAAGAGTCATGCTTGCAGCCTGCATGTTTTGCAGAGTAGACCTTTCTCACTCGAAAAAGGAAAAATCTCACCCAGTTTCACCGCTTGTTCTTCTATTTGCACATACTCAGACAGCCATTCCATCCTAAAAGAACCAGATTTCTTTTTTACTTTGGCTTGGTGAGTGGATGTGTCGCTGGCGCTGCCCGTTCGTTTCACCATGATAGGGGGCGTCTCTTAGCTCCTAACTCCGCCGCACTATCGTTAGCTCGCTAACCTGCACGGCGCGTATGGGGAGGGCACGTATGCAAGCACTATCAATGCTATGATTGGCTGCATAGCGTAAGTAAACCGTATCGTATCATTGGCTGAACACCTGGCACTCACTGCGTTACATTGAAAAATGGTACAGAAAAACACATTATTGGTCTAATTAATTAGATTAGATTAGGTTTTAGTATTAGATATTAATTAATACGTTCATGGTGAATTTTATTTTATGTACTTGATAGATTTTCTTGTGCGTTGGGAATGTGCGAGCAGTGCGCGATTGCGCAGGCGCGCAGCTTAGTGGGAACATGGGGTAGGGCCAATGGGTGGAATTGGGATTGAGCCTTCGTGTAAAAGAAGTGGTCACAGCTGGAGTTTTTTGCGCTAGTGCTTCCAGAAGCGGCATCAGTGGTACTGCACACAAACTTCCACATTAACTTCACATTCAACATCATTTCGTACAGTCGATAGTAAAACTGCTGTTTCTGCACTTCAGTTTTTCTGCGGCTTTAACAAAGAGCAGTAACCACCCACAGTCAGTTGGATACACTTTGACAGAGTGACAACCCTGTGTCAATCACCCTCGGTGAGATATCTAGCAGTAGATCAGTAGAGCTCATCTTGCTCTGTCAGCCAGAACTAATTGAGCTGCTGGCAGAACTTACCAGCCTCGTTTGCACTGGCACGGCTCAACACACAAAGCTTTCATAAGGTGAACGGATGCAACATGAGTCACGGCTCGCCAGAGATTCTCTTGTTCTCTCTCTCTCTTTTTCTTCTCTTCTTTTTGTGTGTTTGTGTGTGTGTTGTCTCATTGCTCTGTTGCCTCAGAAGATGAAAATGACTTGCTCTGACAAAGTTTTCTCATCTCTCAGGGCAGTGAAGTGTAACGGGCCGCAGTCATTTGTAGATTAAAGCCGCAGGCGATGAGCTTTTTAGCAGGATGCCTTATGGGTTGGAAATCCAGAGAGCTAGAGAGATAATGTCAGTTTAGCTTATCAGGATTATCCTCAGAAGGGGGTTGGGGTAGGGGGGGGCAATATATGAAAGTCGAGCTAAGTCAAATGTTTGTGTATTACAGCTCCAGAGATGCTGAAAACATTTCAGCCCTATTTGCTGGAATATAGTCCGTCCTTATTGTCTCACTCAGCTCGGTAACTCTTTCTGTGTTGTGTTTTGGTTACAGGACCTAAAGCCCAGTAACATTGTAGTGAAGTCTGACTGCACACTGAAGATCCTGGACTTTGGCCTGGCCAGGACAGCCGCCACAGGTCTCCTCATGACGCCGTACGTGGTGACCCGTTACTACCGCGCCCCTGAAGTCATCCTAGGCATGGGCTACCAGGCCAACGGTGAGTGGAGGAGCCCCCGGCCCTGACAGCACCCGGCCAATGAGGAGCTGCTGCTGCTGACCGGCCTGCTGCATGGCCCTCACCCCCTCCTCCCCCTGAGCTGTTTTAAGACCACTTCCCAAACACAGCCTCACACACACACACACACACTCCCTGTTTCTGCAAAGGTTGCGCTCAGGGGGGGAAATTGGCATGTGGGGTATCAGTGCTTTGTGGGGAACCTCCTGTCTGAGGACTCTGGTGCCCAGCAGTGCTTTAGCATGTGTTTGATGTTTTATTAAGAGGTTTGCTGGTCCTGAGCTCCACACAGCCTGGCGAAAAATGCCAGGATGAATACAGGCCCGTGTGCATGCTTCAGCAGTTTAGCTTTGCGCTCCTGCTTTGGATTTATCACTGTTTTTTTTTTAGATGGTAGACCTAACTAAAAATAAAAGCTCAACACATTGCCCATAACTGTTCACCTGAAGAAAGGGCCAAGAAAGGACTGGTATAAGGGTGAGCCCTCCTTTTCTGAATGCCAAGCTCTGCTAACTAGCTCCAGGCTCTAGTTTCATACTGCCCACAGGCGGGGAGGCCATTTCAATCTGTGCTTCTTAACATTTATTAGAAAAAATACCAATTTCTCTTCTCTAACTCGATAGACGCGTGTCTTGGTCTAACAGATGGACTGCTGGATATAAAAGCATGTAACCAATAGCCATTCACACGCATTTTTTTCTAAGCGGTTCTCCGAAAACAACCTTTCAGCCATCACGAGGTGGGTCCAAACGAGTCTTAAGGGTCCAATCAAAAACTTGAAACCAAATTTTTCCTGCTGACTTGTTGCATTTGTTGCTTATTCTCTTCTCCCTCCTTTTATGCTGCGCTTACGTAGTGGATATTTGGGCTGTGGGCTGCATTATGGCAGAAATGGTGCGCCACAAAATCCTTTTTCCAGGAAGGGATTGTATCCTTGAGCTGCTTGCAGCAGTGTCTGGCATTTGTTTCTCTCAAAGAAACTTAACACACATGAAGAAAGAAAGAAAAGAAAGGAAAGTTTGTCATACCCCCACCCCCACCATTAAATGCAACTATTAAAATTCTATTTCTCTGGTTTTCCTGACACCTCGACTCACAACCACCCACCTGCTCTCCCTACACAGACTGCCTTGAGGTGCCATGACTGTCGCACGAAAAAGAGCTGAAATAGAATTTGATAGTTTGCTCTCCCGTGGACATAAAGCCCCTCGTCTATCCTCTGAACTGCTTTACACGCAACCGAAAAAAAAAAAAGAACGTTCTTCTTCTTTTCTTTCTCTGTAGTGCTGAGAAAACCAACGCTTTGTGACGCAAAGTGAGCCTCCTAATCTGCGGCGTCACACATTTTGGTCGGCTGCAATGCCTGAGAACGTATCGGTTCCATCGTGAATTGCAGTGAGGATACACGGGGGGCGTTCTAATCTGTGTCCATGCAAAGAAACAAGACCTCGAGAGTCAATGTCTCGCCTTTCAAAAATGATGACTAAGCAGTTTTGTCTGGTTATGTCAAGTGAAAGGCTTGTGGGACCCTTGCCTCGGTGTGAGAATGCACTACGCCGCATGCAGCAAACGTTTGGTCCTGTTTCACATGCCCCCCCCCTCGCTCACATCATGGTTTTTTCCATCATAATCCTCCCTTTTGGTGTGCACTTTGGTTTTGGTTTGGTTTTGGTTTTGTCACTCCCGCATGCTAATTTGGTGGTTGTCAATTCATTTTTCAGTTGATGTCTGGTCTGTTGGCTGCATCATGGCTGAAATGGTCCGGGGTAGTGTGTTGTTTCCAGGCACTGATCGTATCCTTAAGTTGAACCGCCATCCAACCCCAAACCCCAACCCAACCCCCCCCCGAAATACTGTGCTGTCTCATCATTTGTCTCATGTCTTTGTTCACGTCTTTGTGCACGCGGGAAAAAAGCTACTGTGGCAGCTTAAGGAGCCGCGACGTTATTTTCGGCGTTGGCATTCATCGCGACACATTTGTGGGGGTGTACAGGTCCTGCTCCGTACAGCTGGTAAAGTCCAGGCGTAATAGGATAACGCCGATGTCGCTCTATTCCAATTGGGTGACGGCACGTCTGTGCAGCGTTCTGTAGGAGATGCACCAGTCTTCGTTTTGTAAGTAAAGTTGGTTATTCTGAAGGAACGCTGCAGGATCATGCTCGAGCAGATGATGGAGAAGACGGCGTAGTGCTCGGCTGCCAGAATTGTCACACCCACGGCTTTTACGTTCGCCTTAAATCGCCAGATATTTTATTTATTTTTAAATATCTGGCTGGTTTTAGCAGTTTTTAGCTGATTGGTGAAATCCGCGACAGTTTTTAGACGCACTAAGCTTCTCCCTCTTGATTTTAAATTTTTAAAAACATTTTTTTTATTATTTTGTAAAGACTGAACAAAGACGTCCAGGAGCATTTTCTGTATGTGTTACATCTGTATATACATGTGTGTGTTCGTCTTCAAGAAAAAAACGGCTCTATGTGTAGTTCTAGTATCTGGACTACATCAAGGTGAGCATCATCTGACCTGCAGTGCACAGTGCAGATGCTTAAAACTTTTCTTTTCTCAGTGTATTTATCCCGCCGCTTCCCCACGGGGGTTATGTGCAGATGAAATTTAGACGAGCATTTTACAAACCTATCCAAATCAGATATGGGTGCAACACACAGCAGACTTCAGCAGGCTCCTTTAGCCCAAACGCTGCCCACTGCTTTTCTTAACACCGCAACCGCAAGATATCGACCAGTGGAACAAGGTGATCGAGCAGCTGGGAACGCCGTCTCTGGAGTTCCTGATGAAGCTCAACCAGTCGGTGAGGACCTACGTGGAGAACCGGCCGCGGTACGCTGGCTACAGCTTCGAGAAGCTCTTCCCCGATGTCTTGTTTCCTGCTGACTCTGAACACAACAAGCTGAAAGGTGAGAGTGCCGGGGTCTTGTTAAGACCCTTTCAAATGTAGTGTCCGTGAAGAGTTGTGACCATTGTAAGAGCGTATTGATAAAATCCAGTGTGCCTTCTCCCCATGGCGTCACTTAGTGTTGTTCCAGATGTTTGCCACCCATCAAACATCTGCTGACAGCTAAGAGACGGATCATTATGCATCTCTCCCAGAAACCGACAGCTCAGGATCAACTTGTTTACTGTGGGGAGGAATTTACCTCGAGTGCGTCTTCATGTGTAGAAATGTTTTAGTTTTTTTTTTTTTATATATAAAGTAGCTCACCTTTTTGCTGTCCTCATTAAGATGTAGAATTATGTGACAACACTCAGCCGAGTGTTGGTTTAACTGCATCTTCTTCCTCTGCTTGCACCTCTGAAAGCTCCGATGACTCACGCTGGCAAAGGCTTCATACAGAATGAGTGATGATTAAGGTGGCTGCATGTCTCTGCCTTAGGAGGCAAACACCCGGGGGAGTTTGTGACCTCAAATGAGACTCAAGAGCAGTGTTTTGTTTTGTTTTTTTTGTTTTTTTTTCCATTTGGTCCTAATTTTATCAAGTGGAGACATGCTCAAGGATCTATAGAATTGATGGCCACAAACATGGTTTCGCCAGGCGAGGTGTTTTGTTTTTCATTTCCACCTAAGATTTAAGATTTTAAAACGGAATCTTTGCTGGGGGAACACCCTGCATTGTGTCCTCCCCCGGCGTCCCGTGTCGCCTCGAGGGGCATCGCATTACCAAGCCGGGCTGTCCCAGCTGGAACGAAGCGTTCATTTGTGTGTGTTTCTTGCTCCCCTGCCTTTTCAGCGAGCCAAGCCAGAGACCTGCTATCCAAGATGCTGGTAATAGACGCTTCAAAGCGGATCTCCGTGGACGAGGCTCTCCAGCACCCCTATATCAACGTGTGGTACGACCCGACTGAAGTGGAAGCAGTAAGTACACTTTGTTTCGATCGTGGCAGAACCTTCGAGAAAGCACAGGAGAGACGGACCGTGGAGCTCTCCACCAAAACTGCTCCAGCCTCGGCACAAAAAGGCTGCGCTGCGACAGTCGAGCGCATTTGTGCGAATTATGACTACATTTACAGATAAAGTGCTCCCCGTAAACCACGAGGGGTCCAACTCTTTCTTTGTGTTCTGCGTGCTCATGCTGCAAAAGCCTGAATTTCTGAATTCGTTTCTGCTGACAAACATTTAGACTCTCCTTGGAAACACAAAGGCTCAGTCAGTGCCAGCTAAATTTTTGCCTGTAATCCGGCAAATGAGGCGAGCCGCCGCTTTTCTCCTCGTCCTTCAGTGGCATGAACGGATCCCTCAGAGCCGACAGTCTTGTCGGCCTTGACAAGTGCTGCTTTGTATACCGATGGTGTGCTGCGACACATCACGAAGGCATCAGATCCTCAGTTCCTCTAAGTCTCTGCTGCCTCTCAGGTTGTTCACTCCAGCTCCTCTCAGCGTCGAGAGAAAGATGAAGATGAGAGCAGTTTTCTTCACTGGCCAGTTCGTAAGCAAGTCTGCAGTTTTTAACCCCTTTAGTTTGAGACTTGCTGGGTTTCCATTGGCTTTTTTTTTTTGTTTGTTTTGTCCTACATTTGGAAGGTCTGGATAAGAAAAGCGTGGATGGAAACAACAAAAACAACTTCCATTCATGCACAGAACCGTTTATTGTTGGCTGTTTCAAATCAGGCTTTTGTGCATTAGGAAGGACGGAAACAACTATTTAAAACCGCGTCCCAGAGATTTAAAGAAATTCCTCCACTCTCTTCTACTGAATTACAGCTGCGAGCAGCATAGCCTGGACCACAATATTTAAAGATTCTTTGTTTCAGCCATTTTGATGTGTGTCGGTGTGTGTGAACTTGTTCTGTGTTGATAATGACCATTGTCTTTCTGCCTTTTTCAAGCCACCACCTGCGATCACAGACAAGCAGCTGGATGAGAGAGAGCACACAGTGGAGGAATGGAAAGGTAGGAGAGGTCCTCTCTTTTCTCTGATGGAAAGCACTCGGTACTTTGCAGTGGGTTGCATGAGGTTGGCCTGGCTTTGTGATCCGCAGCCAGTTAATTTTCATTCCCTAAGGGAGTTGCGCTTTATTCTTCCGCACAGTCATAACTCGGAATTCATCACTGTTACATGTGGAGTTGTACAACGAGAGCGCATCCCAACAGGCTGAGAGGGGAGTTTGATCTTGTGTGGATTTCTTCCCCGTCTGCTCGCAGTCGTTGCCGGGGTGAAAAGTAAAAGCAGGGGTTGAAGTCGGAAAGAAATCTGGCAAAAGAAAAAAACGGCATTCAGCCCAGAGGGGACTGTGGCTGCATCAAGCTAAAGCAGCCTCAAGCTAACAAACAAACCGCAGAAAGTCTGCTTTCTTTGTGCTTTTCACAGTCCTGTTAGCCATAACTCTCATTCGAAAGACCTTTGTCCAATCAGACTCTTAAGAATTGCTGTCCAGCTTCACCGTCTTGTCCAAATGTGGTGACTGACGTTTGAAACAAATGGTTCCACTTTTTTGTTTCAGAGTTGATATATAAAGAGGTGCTGGACTGGGAGGAACGGACGAAGAATGGCGTCATCAGGGGACAGCCCGCATCCATAGGTTAGTGGAGTTTCTTTAGTGTCCGAGCACAGTTGTGTGAATGACATGTGTGGGCGGCAGAATGACTGAACTTGCCAAACTGTCTTAAATCTGATGTCATGGTTTGTTGTGCTCCTGCTTGAATTGCTGTGAATCTTGCAGGACTTCTTCACAGCGTGTGCACACACAGTATGTGTGGCAAATATTCACATGTTCTACAGACGGATCGGGAAACGGTGTTGTTACTCAGACTTGAGCTCATCTACAACTACGTTTCCACCCACCAGCAGGTGGCGCTATAGGTGGATGTCACTATGATAATATGTGCGTGTTCAGGCTGGGTCCAGCATTCACCGTATGAAGTTTGGGACAGATTGGATAATGTATGTGGGAGTTATAAACGAGTTCATTTTTTGTGACGAGTGATGGGGAGTCATCGAACTTTGAGGCGTCGCCATGCCCACGCCCTTTAAGTTTTGAAAAAGTTTCCCCATGAATTTTTCCCCCTATGTCTTAAGAGTAACCATGCCAAGTTTGAAGCTTGTAGCATTAAATCTGTAGAACAGGGGCTGTCGGTGGCGTAGTGGGTTAAGCAGCCGCCCCATGTACAGAGGCTACGGTCCTCGCTGCAGCGGGCCCCAGTTCGAGTCCCACACCGGACGGCCCTTTGCTGCATGTCTTCCCCGTCTCTCTGCCCCCTGCTTCCTGTCTCTAAAAAGACCCAAAAAAGTATTTTTTTTAAAATGAAAATATGTAGGACAAGTTCGATCATATGGAAGGCGTGGAATTGGTCAAAAATGAAAACGCACTTTCCTTCCAAAATGGCCGCCTTCCTGTGGGCATGGGACCATGGCGGCATGAGACTTTTTTGTGCGTCTGGGCATGATGAATGAGGTTAGCGAATTTTGTCGTCCCACGCGAAACTAACCCCAATGCGGGGACCATTTTTAAGCATCGTAGGCCCCCTACAGAGTCAATGAGCGATTCCCAAAAATATAAAGTTTAGATTTTTTTCATGTCGTCGAGTGCTTGCAAAATTTCAAGAGTTTTCGAGCACATTGTGCAAAGAATAAGAAGAAGAAAGAAAGAAGAAACCTTACAGATACAATAGGCTCCTTGCAGTTTCACTGCTCGGTCCCTAATTAAAAGCGGTGGCTTTCAGAAACTGACCACAAGCCTTTTCCTGCTTCTCATAGCACAGGTGCAACAGTGAGCAGCAGCCCTTCGCAGCACCACCAGCACGACCCCTCCACCTCCTCGTCCGCCTCCGCCAACGACGTCTCCTCCAACCAGACCCTGACCGACTGCGACAGCAGCCTGGAGACGGCCGGCGGCGCCTCCGTCGCTGCCGCCGCTGCTACGGCCAGTGGCCCTGTGGGCTGCTGCAGATGACTATCATCTTCACCTTTTCCGGCCCCTGGACCCAGTCCTGGGTCACACCCCCTGGTAATGCCCGAACCCACCGGCCTGACGCCGGCTCCTGGTCCCCCCCAGCCCTCGTATTTGCCTCCTCTCCATGCTCGTCTCCAGCCCAGATAGCTGTTTAAGAAAACATTTTTGAAAGGACAGATCTTTTGTTTTGTTTTTTCACCTTCCCTCAATGACCTTTAGAATTTTTTTTAAACATTTTTTTTATTAGCATTTCTTTTCATTTCTAGCTGTAATTTATCGTGTCATTTTCTTAATTTTTCAGAAACCTAAGGAGATGATCGAATCCTTGTTTCACTACGTTTCGGTTTGCAGTGACCGAATTTAAAGAAATACCTGTAAACTGTTCTAATGTGATCCATTTTTCTTTTGAAAGTCATCCGTTTCACCCACAACTTGCCATATAAATGTAGACCGAGTTTGTACAGATTTTATGGTAGATGTAGTTTTATCTTCGATACGAGTTTGCAGTGAGCCATCGAAACCTAATTTAATTGACAAATGTGTGGTCTTAGAAATTCCCTTATCTGTTTTTAATCTGACATGATACGGATGTTGTTTTTAATTCCTGAGATATCCATTTATTTGAACGGCGATCATGTAGATTCGTTTGTAAAAAGACTTCTCTTTTCAGTCACTACCACTTCCTACGTTGTTAAATGTCACATTTACGAAAGCTTTATGATTGCCTGAATTCTTCACTTCCTGTTCAGTCAAAATGCTGAGATTAGATATATTTTTTACCTTCTACATTTAGGCTACTGGTCCCACGGGATTGTTCCTCAATGACTGTCTTCAAATGACCTCTTATGTCCAGAAAGTGGTGCAACGTTATGGACCCGGTTAGGTGGGATAAGTTTTTCGGTGACGGTTCGGGGTCTTTAGAATGTTCTTTAATGTGCTTAGAGAGGGATTTTTTTTTTTTTTTTTTTTTTGTTTTTGTGGGATTGTGTGAAGTCGTCAATGGAAAATGGCGAAAATGGAATGTGCAAGTAGGGAATCGTGATACTAAGAAAGCATGCGGACGTTTATTGTATTCGGTGTCTTGGAGGGATAGCAATTCTGTCGTTTTGAAGCAGTGTGACGAGGACACCTGCCATCTGTACGTTGTGATTTAAAAAAAAAAAAAAAAAAATATGGAATCCGAAAGCGATTTGATCTTTATCTGCGTTGGACATGCACTGCATACCAGACTTGCCTGCAATTATGAATTCAAGAAAAAAAACCAAGCAGCGCCAACGACCAGACTCGCAAGGAAAACAAATTATTCTTACTGTATGCAATAATTTTCGCCCTCTTGAGTGTATTTGATTTTGGTTTTTGAAAGGAAAAGTGCCTGTTGTTTGTCGTTCATTCCTGAGTCTGTGGAAGGGAGCGTGTCGGTTATGTGTAGGCTTTTATGGCGTCTTGATAACAACGGTAGTTTCCATGTCCAAACAGTAATGTATGGTGGGGTTGTAGTTCTCACAAATGTATTGTATATTTTTCTACTTGTTTCGATTTTGACCCTTCAGCAGAAGACTGCGGTGTCTTGCAGGGTAAGAAAGTGATGGCGCACGTTGAGGGGTTCAGGTGCGTGAGCACGTTTGAGTCGTTTTGAGAAGAAAAGGCAGTTTTATCAAGGTCTTTCATCAAAGTATAAAAGTCTTTCTTTGCAGTGACAGCAACCGGATTATAGGTTCATAACCTTTTATTTTATTTTTTAAAATTTTTTATATTTCCTTTTGAGTACTCTTTTGACAAATATGTTGATTGGAAGAGTAAGAGAAAAATGAACTAAAAGGTTCTACTTAAGGATAAAGCATTTTGGGTAAAGTTTACTGTTTGGAAGCCAGGTTCAAGGTTTAGTTGGAAAAAGCCCTCAGAAAGGCAGAGCCAAACTACCACAGTGTTTCTTAGTGTGCAAACCTTGTGGTACGAAGAGAAAATGGCCCCTAACCATCATTATTCTCCTGAATTCCTGCAGTTATTAAGGCTGCCACGAAATGTTTGCATAAAGAAAACCTATCTGCGACAGTTAAGAAGTGGTGTTCTCCTGTGTATATATAACAAACGGATGCTTACAGTGGGAGATTTCAAATAACTGCTGGGATTGTCTGTGTAACACACCAGCACACAACAACAAAGAGGCTAGGTTATCTTCAGAGTGTAGCGTACACTGTAGCTCTTTGCTATGATGTGCTTGGGTAGCTTTTTGTCTGCCAAATATGTCAAGCTAAAGAGATTGAACCATCTAGTGGCATGTATCTCAGATGTTGCTGCACTATGGCTCTTTCTTAACACGTCAAGTCTGTGACAGGCACCAGCTATTCGTAAATCCGTTACAAAGTGTGCTACCAACAACTGGAGAGTTTGGAAAATGAGCGATTTGAAAAATTGGGTTGCATCATTAAAACTTAATGAATATATTTGAAGGTAAAAAAATAAAAAATAAAACTGAGCCAAAGATACATTAGGCCCTTTTGATACTTGTAGAACACCCGTAGTGAGATTGGAAGCAGATGGCGCCGTAAAAAAGAGGTCCGTATAACAAATGCCTTCTGTTGCAGGCCAAAAGAAACATTTTATAGTCCTTTATAAATGTTTTTTTGTTTGTTTGTTTTAAAAGGATAGATATGTTTAAATTGAAATATGTCCTACTAATGCAATCAGTTTTATCATTTAGTCTGTTAAAAGGAACCATCACCCTTTTTTTTTTTTTTTTCACTCACGGTACATAACCTTTTGTGAAATTGAGTTGTAATTTTAGAAAACATCAACAAGTGCCCCTGCAAAGTATAGCTTAAATCACATTATCTCCCTCCTTTTTAATTCTCAGCCTAAACATGTAGTTGTAGTTTTTTCAAACAGCTGCACAACCATCAATAGTTCATTGGAAAAGAAAACTTGAGCTTTATCATTAAAAAAACATGTAAAAGTTTAGCTGCTTCAATTATATGCACAGATACTGATATTTTATCCCTAAATGTTAGTGGAAAGTTGAAAGAAAAAAATAGTTGGAATAAAATGATTTATTAATTCTCAAAAGGGGATTTATATAAACAATTATTTGAAATAAAATAAATATATATATACACACACAATTATTTAGCCTGTCAGTTAGCTAAGCAACGTTTTGTATTTAGTACAATTGTAAAATGTTACCTTGTCAGTTAGCCACACAACAATTCATTTTCACTATATTAACAAGCAAATGTTAGCTTTGTTAAGTCCTTGCGCACCACTTCAACATTAGCTTGTTAGTTAGCTGCAAGTGCATGATAAAATAAAAAAAGTTAGCTGGTCAATTACACAACTTATTTTAACAAGCGAACGTTAGCTTTGGCAATTAGTTACGCAACTGTTATATTAACTGTAGTTGAAAATAAAACATTAGCTTAGTCAGCTAGCTGCACAACAGTTAACTAATCAATTTTACCCAAACAATTAGCTCATTGATATTATTCATATTAGCCGACAAAGGCGATCTTAACAGTTACACAATTGTAAAGCATATCAAAAAGGACATATTACCATGCCAGTTTGCTACACAGTATCACACAAAAGAAGCAAACAGCTTGTCAATCAGCCACGCAACAGTTATACAAATTTTATTAAAAATATTTTGCTTTGCTCCAATGATATGCAACAGTTGGGGTTAGATTTATTGGCTAGCTAATGTTAAGTTTTCCAGGGGTGTAAAATATCTACACTCGCATCAGTTTTTCTGGTGCAACCCGTTTTAATTCGGTGATGCATAAATATGGACTTACTTAACACTTACATTGTAACAAACAGCTGGTGCCACTGCCCACCGTAATGTTGAAGAAATGCTTTTTAATCAATATTGTGCATCAGTATTCAGCTGTAGAGCCAACAATAATGTAGTACGTAACTAAACTGCAGTAATTATTATAGTTTCCAACAGAAAAAATACTAAATTTCCAATAATGGATGTATGGTAGTACTGTTTAATCAATAAACAGTGTCACATCTGTATGAAAAGCAGGAGTAATCAGGAGAAAACAGAGGAATGTATCCAAATATGATATTGGGTAAAAGAGAAAAAAGTCGATCAAAAAACGTTTTTTTTTTCCTTGAAAGTGCTCTTAATTTTCTTAACCCAACGTTAGGGGCATTAATTTGAGTTTTATTAATTTCTCTTTTTTTTCCATCTTAGGTTGTTGTTGCTTTATTAGTAATATTATGACATCTCTCCAAACAATTTTTCTTCTAATTTAAGTCAGCTTTGATGAACTACCTCACGCTGAGTTTTCTGCCTGTTCGTGCAAATATTTAGTCACCTGCAGAATTAGCTATCGAAGATGTGTGAATAACAGATTCCATTATTTATTTATTTGAACGCGTACTATTTGTCAGTTTCAGCAGACTTCTAGTTTTGTACATTATGTATACTTCACCCAGAAGTAAGAGAATTGTTATATAAAATATTTTTTTCTTTTTTTGGGGGGGTTTGTCTTGGTTTTTTTGTTTTTGTTTGTTTGTTTGTTTTTTAAACTAAATGTGCAATACCTTCAGCAAACTGTGCTAGTAATATGTGATGGGCTTAGCCATAGCTGTCTTCTGAAGGTAAAGAAAATGTTTTGGTACCGTCAATCCATGTTTTCCTTCTTTATTTCTTTCTTTCTTTTCCTTCTTTTTTTTTTTTTTTTACAAATAAGATCAATTGTTATTTCTGTGACTTGTTTTTTTAGTCATGATGTTACGTAATCGGTCTTTCCCACCAAAATATCTGTCGGCCGTAATTTGATGTAGAGTCCGAAAGTTCTTTGATTCGCACATTGCTGACAGATTTTGGATACGGGACGTATTCGTATGTTAATAAACACAAAAAAGCTGAGTAAATACCTACAAGAAATCGTTATATGTCTGGTGCTGGTTTGTAATGTTTGCTAGTGAATCCAGCCATGCAACTAGTTTTAAGAATTCCTGGATCTGCGCGTCCCAGCCGCAACCAGTGAAGAAGTGCACTACTAGAATACATGCACTGGGATCTCATGATGCCACCTCCTGGAAATGAGAAAAAAAAAAGAAAAAAAAATGTACTGCAAATAAAAGAAATACACTTTGGTTCATGATTGTACGTCTTCTTTCCGTATGAACAAATGTTTTGTCTTCATTGCTCAGTGCTTTCATGGAGTTGGGTAATCTTTGTCGGCCAGTACTTGAAAGGCTCCACTGCCTCTGAGGGATGTGGTCTTTCTTTCTTCAAGACCCAGATCTTTCCCAATACTCACAGCTAATGTTTAATAAACTCCTCCCAAGAACATTCAGTCATTTTCTACGAGTGAAATTATACTGCAGATTTTACGAGCTAAAGTGTTGTGTACTGCTATTGAGTAGCATGATGTGGCACTTCAAAATAAATTGGAAATATACATTTTGTTTTTCTTTAATGTCTGGTTATGTACAACATAGCCAGCTGCTTAAAACAGCTTCTTTTTTTATTTATTTTTTTTTAAATACGTGCTGTATTGATATTTTGTTGGTCTAGTTTAGAGGAAAGTACTTATAACCAAAACCGTTTAATGGTCAACACAAAATTTCACAGCATTTTTTTAGAATCCTGTCAAATTTGGGCAATTTCGCATTCTCCAGAAATTCAAGTGCACCACACAATTTCACATGTTAGTCACCTTTATTCCCACATATGGCCATTTATTACAACAGTGGAAATCCATAATAAATAAGCACCATAGATGATCAGCAGAGTAATACAAAACAGTTATCCTTAGCCATGAGACGCACATAAGACGAAAGAAAAGTTCTGTTGGAATGAAAGAACCTGCTTTTGGTTTTGACCATTATGTGTGAAAGAGATGAGTCAATGAAGGACCGTTACCTTTTTAACCGATAAAAGAATAATTCATTGTGATTTAGTTCTTTAGAAAACAAGTTATCCGACCAAAAGCACACTTGCATGGAAAATTATAAATGATCATTGGGCCCTTTTTTGAGAAAAAACTGTCGCCAGAGACACCTTTGGACGTTCTTTTAGTTGGTAATATGATGCTGATATCCACATGGAATTATGATCAAATCGAGACAAAACTTCCTTTGTTCCTTTGACAAAACAAAAACCTTCACAGTTACACTTTGTAACAAAAGAGACTCTTATTGCGACACATTTTCTAACATGACCAGCAGTACCCTGTGTCTTACGCCACACTGTAGCCAGAAATGCAGGTTAAACGTAAGGAGAGGCTTCCTTTTTTTACTCCTTTTTTTTTCTCTCTTTTTCTTTTCTATAGGGCTGGTTTTTAATCAATAACACATTCACTACAAGGATACATTCTTAATGCAAAACCTCCACTCAATTCACAATTGACTTTCACAAGAATTGGCACCTTCAAGTGATTTATCAGCATCAGCAGTTTGTTCATTGTATTAAAAAAAAAACAAAAAAACAATGCAGCCACTGAGTATACTATGGGGTAAATATATGCACGTTTCCAGACAAGCAAGCAACATTACATTTTATTTCCTGTTTAAAAACACTTCCCTGAAGGCACAACCAGGAAACTCCATTGTTTCTCTGAGGGCAGTGTTCAGCTTCATGTGCCAAAATCAACATGGCTTCCAGGCAGGCCATTCTGATCTCTTGTGAGTGAACAGCTGAGGCAGTCCAGCTTTGGTATTTACTGTGTATTGTAAATGAGCCACTTGCAAGTGGACTAGGCTGAAAAATGCTTTCAGAATGGTTTTCATCATCCCTGTTATATTATATGTACATCAAAGGTCTATTTACATCAGCAAGGATCAGAATGAATTGAAGATCGAGACTTTGCCGTCAAATGGACTTGGAAACCATGTCGATGGTGACGAGAGAGGCACTGGAAGGGCCTGAGGACAAAGAAGAGTTTGAGGCAGCTGTGGCGGGAGTCCCATCTGTTGATGCTTCAGTTACTATGGAAGAAACCATTTGGGAAATCTTGTTTTCTGAAACCTGCTTTTCCTTTTACGATATACAAACTGAATTCTACAGAAAACTATAGAAGCGCTGGCAATAAAAAAAAAATATGGAGGATGGTACTAGTTGAGGAACTGCTGCTAAAACCTTCACTGTATTTAAAGAAGCAGTTCACCCAAATTACATAAAGGTAACTAGTGGTTCCTCACTATTAAAACACTTCAATAAGCCTAGTTTTGGAGAAATACTGCACATCAATGGGACTTTTTGCAGTCGCCATCCTGGTCAGAATTTAGTTTTGGGCGTCACAACATTACCACTCAATAGCACTTTGGTAAATTTACATTTTAGCAACTGATTCATATTTTCAAAGCCTGGACAAAAAAGAAGGACATTTCATAGCTTCCTCCACTAGATTAATTGACTCGGTACAATGTTAACTATTTGCCATGTTGTTGAATGTTTGCTGAGATGTCGGACACCACAAAATATTCAAGCGCTTAAGACAGTTAGCTTAGATTTGCATAAAGACTCATTTCCTGTTAAAGAAAATAAGTAAATCAAAAATGTGTACTTGTACTGTTTGACTTTTAAAAGTAGGCCATTAATATGCAAATATGATATAGCGTGATTACTTACCTTTGGGTGTTACTGGTGAATTTTTGCTTGTTTGTTTTTCCTTTTCCCCTCTCTTTGTCTTAAGCTAGGCTAGCAGCTACTAGCCAGAACTTCCTCAGGTTCAGAGTGGTATCAAACTCAACATATAACCCTCAGTGGGACATTAAATATTCCCCAAAATGTCAAACTATTGCTTTAACATAAATATCCAATGAAGATTAATATTAATCAGCTATCTGCATTAACAGTGACATTTCTAATAACTCTACAGTTTAAGCACAAAATCCATTAACTTAGCGTCCATGTAAAGTAGTGGTTCAAAAAGACAGTGCTAACCAGTACAGAGAATGTCAGGGATGTTACATTATTTTATATCAGTCTTGTACAGGCACCTGAAATGTTTAAAACACTGCCTTCATCAGATAAACCCTGGATAATTTGCAAGGAGTGTTGGCTCATCACAGAAGCGCCCTTTTAACGTTCAGTTTCAAGCATGCAGGAGTCAAAATCGTCAAGTGGAGACGATCCAGACAGGGACTACATTTACTACCTTTAGCATTTACTACCATCTCCACATTTCAATTTCAAGCTTGTAGGGAATGTGCAACAACATGCTTCTTTCATTTCTCTTGTTTTAATCTTCTTCCTAAGGAACGTTCTGATGCACTGAAGAGAATGGTAGCCCCTGAAACACTGACAGTTTCACACAAATAAAATACCATGTTGTATCAAATGTCACTTGTTCTTGCACCCAGGGCCAGATCCCCCAGTGTGGAAAAGAAATCCTCCATCTCTTTCTCCAGAAGTCGGTTGCGGTTTTCTGCATCCTCCCGTGCTCGCTCAGAGTTTCGAAGTTTGATCTCCAGCATGCGTTGTTTCTTCCTCTCTTGTTCCATTTCTTGTTCCAAACGCTCCATCTGGGCACACAGAGCAGCACTGGACTCTTCCAGTCTGAGGGGATGGAGCACAACACACATAAAGGTAGTTCACAATTGTCTTTGTTCTTTTGAATTAATCATCGCAAAACGAACATCTCGCAAAGATCTTCTTGAAACAATAAAAATCTGGATCTTTCTGCAGCTTGCCCAAATGAATGGATTTAAGGATGTCAGGACTTCCTGACAAAGGGGCTTTCTGACCCCCCCCTCCACCTAAAAAAAAAGGAGGACCACGTTTTGTAGCTTTTAAGTAATTTTTGCTGCTTATAAAGCATCTGAGTAGATTTTATGAGCATGGTGATTCAAACCTGCATTTTTTATACAAGTCACTTAGATGTAGATCTAAAAAACACAGGATGTCTATTTCAAAATTCAAAACCTGTGTTAAGAAGGATGCCTCATGTTCGGAGAGGATTTTTTAATTCTTTCTGGTCCCCAACAGAATAGAAAAGAGCAACATTACACCTCTGAAGTTTACCTCCACAAAAGCTTGATATACAGCAGCACTACTGTACTGTAAAATGAAATCACGACAGAGTGATGCCATAGTTCACTCCGTACAGTCTGCAAGGAAGTGTGCCTGGGGCAGAAGTCTATAACAGACATGACACTTGTATCAACGACAAAAAGGAGAAAATCAACATTAATTGCCCATGACTAAAAAGATCTTGCAACATAGACTTACTTTTGAATCCTGGCCTCGTATGTGGACTTCTGCTTTCTCAACTCGTCCTTAAGTCCCTCCACCAGGCTGCTCAAACTTAAGTTATTGGCATCTCCATCTTCGGTCATGATAATGGACGGCACTCCGGCTGCCAAGGCCACGTTTCCGTTCTCACTGCAGGCTGCACTGCTAGTGCAAAGTTCCATGGCCTCATAACTGTCCTGCTCAGAGCTGGGCTCTGTCATCATCCCTCCATCCCTTTCTATTTCAGCCTCCCTCTGGCTTTCCACCCACTCCCCCTTCTCACCACCTTCTACACCACCACCAAAGTTCTGGTGTGCTGAGGGATCCCCGCCAGAGTCAGCCACGGAGATTTCACAGGAGGACGTAGACCACGGTGTGCTGGAGACACTCGGAACACTCCCCACGCTAGAGGAGCAGGTGACGTTGTCATAGGTGGACAGTCTCTGGGAGGAGCCGGTGGAGTCACGATCGCGGGTGGACCGCTCACCTGATGACGTGCGCCGGTGTCCCCTCAAGGAGGATAGACCATTCATGAGCCAGTTACCTCCTCCACCACCACTGGTTGTATCTGCCACTGAGCCCCCAGTGACGCTTTGCTTTGCTTGAGGCTGCGAACGAGGCGCAGAGGAGCTTTTAAATGAGTATTTCCAGGAAGGCATGGTCTTGGCTTGTTTACTAGGGCTGACCACTAGCTCTCCCTTCCCTGTTGAAGACCCAAGTTTTGTTCCAGGGTTCGGGTTAGGGCCCTGTGTGGGAGTGACAGCTGCGCACAGTTTGGCATCCAGGGATGAGGCACTACTGTGAAGTTCTTGGTCGGGGTTGGAGACGGGACAGCTCTGCAGGTCCTCTTCCGAGATCCACGCTCCCAGGCTGCGGTGTTGGAGCTGATGCCCCTGGACAGGTACCTCAGTTTGAGGTAATATGGCTCGTTCCTGGTCCCTCCCTGAGTACAATCGGTTGTGTTCCCTAATGAGGACTGTCATTAGATGCTGGACCAGAGAAGTCCCTAGACAATGTAGACCACATTCAGGCAGAATGTCATGAAAGGTACAGCCAGTTTTATCAGGTTCAATCTGCACATACAGTATGTTTAATAGTGTTATCAGATGGGACTACTACAGCGTGTAATGTGTTGAATTAAACACTTAAATTTGAATAATTATTAAGTTGTGCATACCTTCCATGATAGTAACTGGGTCCTCCATCTTGGGACGAAGAATATTTGGTCCAAATACTGTGGCGAGGTTCTGGACACTCATCTTGTTCTCGTTACAGTGGGACTGGACCTCATCTAGAAACCTACAGACAGATAATCGTGTGAAGACTGGGACAGAAAAAGACATCATTTTTGAAAAATCATCAAGCCGAAACAAAAGGTGGGGCGGGGGACTTACTTGCATATGTACTTGAGGAGATTGAAGTTCGGTAGAGGTAGAGTGCTAACTTGATTTTCAAGCTCCTGGACCCCCTGGCATAAAACACAAAACACACTGTAGCACTTATTCTATACACAATGACGCCCAAATGATACACCGACAAAGAAGGAGTCCGCACAAACCTCTTCCTCATCTTTGGCCAAAAGCTGTGCACAGGTTAGAAAGTCTTCATATTTGGAGAAGGGGATCACTGGTTCAGGCAGCTCTCGCAGGTACAATTTTAACAATGATGCCACCGTGTGGACTTCTGTGTTACTGCAAGTGAATACACGCAATAAATGGAAAGAAACAGTACAGCAAAGGACGGGGCATCAGGACTGTAAAAATCAGAAACTCTCGATAGATGCTCTCTCCACCTGTCAAACAGAGGCTTGTCCCCGCAGTCGAAGGCCTCCTGAAGCTCTTTGACCAGATTGGCCTGTCCGGGCATCCGGAAGAGACCCTCCTCATCCAGACCCCTCTCTCTGATGAAGTCAACACACTGCTCCACCAACAGGGGTGCCAGGCGGGGGCCAAACTTCTTCTCATACTGCACCGTGTCCTCTAGACGCTGGCCAAATATTCCTGAGGATGAACAAAGAAAACACAGAGAGGGTTGGTGGGTTGAAGCTTTACTGTGTTAGAGAAAGGTTTTTTTCGTCTTCTAAGTACAGAGAGCCTATAGAAATATTTAAAGAAAATATTATATAAATATGATGAGTACAAATATATGTTTTTTGCTTGGACTGAGACATGCTACTTTAGTGTGATTAGAGCACGAGCAAGACTGCTGTATGACACTGCCCAGTTTGTCACATTAAATGTCACCTTTAAAAGCAGATAGTATCCTGTATTAGTGCCAATCGCATGGATTAATTCCTCATTTTCACATAGAATTCACTACAAGACTATCAGAGACTATCAAAGAGAAATACTCCATTCGAAACACGGCACCCTAAAAGCATCTTTAAACCAAGTTAATTGGCCGCTGCTAATTACCTGTTGACTGACTGCAACAGTCACAGCTGGCTGACAGCTCGCAGTAATCGTAGTATTTCACCGTACAGGAGCTGCACAGCAGCAGAGAGCTTCTCTCATACATACCCAACCCACATTTCACCAAGTTAGTCCATTCCGTGTCTGGCATTTGATTTTGGGATATCGCAGATTAATCATTTATTTCCAAACCCTTGCCAGCGCATAGACGAGTGGAGGAAAAAGACAGAGGCGAAGAGAGGGAGCAGAGAAAAATGTGTCCGGTAGCAGACGGGTAGGGTGAGGGGGTCAGTGTGCTGACTGTAGAGCTGCTGTTAATGACAGGTCTGCAAGTTGGCGACATATCTATTCTGGACATAGAAGAGTTACAGACACCTCAGGCCTGTGAATCTGAGAGGGAGGCTGGAAATACTGTATGCCCGAGCAACAGTGAATAACCGTTGATGTAATTTAGTAACTGCGTCACAACGCCAGTCTGAGATCACGGAGTGCATTCCCTTCTAATTAAAAAAAAAAAAAAAGTTTTAAACGAAGCAAACCATATTTTAGATTAAGAACGGTTATGAAGAAGTCTATAAAGCTAAATTGAGCCAATGTTGAACAGCTTGCTAGCTAGTGTCGTTTTTTGCGTGACACCATTGTTTTTATTTTCAGATTTTCGGGGGTTTCTTTTAGAGGATTCAAGTTGTTTGGATAGGGAAAAATTTGTTATTTTCTTTTTATCTCTACCTCAATTGTCAAGTTGCAACTTTTATATCAAGTTTGGTAGCTCTAACTGCTTACACGTTATAAAGCAGAAATCAATGACAGGCCAACTTAAGGTGTTTAAAAAAAAAAAAAAAAGGTTTAAAGCTATTGTAAAACATCGAGTAGGAAATTTAAACCACCCAAAAATTAAACATGTAATATGCGTAAAGTGTTTTTTCTTTGTCATGTGCCCATGTAACTGGGCGCTCATACCAAAAGCGACAAAAGCGCCTGTGGTCGCTCGCATCGCGTCGCCTGCAGTCGCTCATGGCTGCTGCGCATTTGCACAAAGTTGAGCCTATCAACTTTTGACGCGTCGCTCACGTCGCTCACAACGCCGGTCGCGCATTATCACCAGCGTACATTGAAAATGAATGGCAGCTGGCCGCCGCGTCGCTCAAGTCACTTTTATTTATTTTTTTTAATTTATTTATTAAGAATTTTGTTAATTTTATAAACAAACAGAGATCAATACAAAACAGCACAATGGCATAGTATGGTACATAAAAAATATAATAAAACAAAACAAAATAGAGAAAGGGGACTTGTAATAAAGCATAAATAAAGCAAGCATATGGTTTGTACTCACACAAATCCATAATGTAATGTAATAATGTAATCTTTATCATAAATAAAGATTACATTATAATATAAAAAAACAAAGACAAGACAAAAACAAAACTAAAAAGACCAGAGATTAAATAAATAAATCAAATAAAGACAACTAAGTCCTATTTGTCATCCATCCAACCATCTACATCCATATTGTTATTCTCAAGAAAATTATAGAAAATATTCCATATTTTCCAAAACTTGTCAAGTGTGTTCTTTGTTGAGTAGCTTATCTTTTCTAAAGCAACATAAAAGGTCAATGCCCTCAACCATTGTTCAAGTCGCTTTCTGTCTGAGCGCCCTATAACTTATCAAGTATTAGCGTGCCTTTTCATATAAATTAAGTATAAAACCTTCCAATCTGGTGCAGGTGTACTTCCTAATGACCTGAGAATGCCCACTCCATTGTTTTACCAAAAGAACTGTTAAATTGTTAAATTATTAAAAAAAAAACTATTAAATATGTAACAATTTCCAAATGAGCTTAGAGTCTAAGTTGCCGGTTTAAAATCTCAAAGAAAAGTGCTTTCGGTTGGGGTCTCATTGTCATTAACATGCTTCGAGTTTCAAAAGGCCAAGCTGGTAATGGACAAAATGTCTAAACTGAGTAGGTGTGAAATGTTAATTTCACTTACGAATAAGTCACGTGGTAGTTTGAGTTTACAACCTAGTTTTGGAGTGTTAAGAGGCAGTTTCAGCTGTTGAGGCTGGATACAACATATGGAACCTCAGGCTTTAATGGGCTAATATCCATTTATCCATCCATCCATCCATTTTCTATACCCTGAATCCGTTGGTCAGGGCGCGGGGGGGCTGGAGCCTATCCCAGCGGTCATCGGGCGAGAGGCGGGGTACACCCTGGACAGGCCGCCAGTCCAGCACAGGGCCACACAGAGACAAACGAGACAAACAACCACACACACACACGCTCACACTCACTCACTCCTCGGGACAATTTTAGAGACACCAATTAAGCTGACATGCATGTTTAAGTTGTTGGAGAGTTTAAACCCGACAAAAAGAAAACAACAAAAAGTCCAGATCAGACTTGTGATGTCACACGCTCTGTAAACGGTGTGTTACTTTGCATTTATGCTCCTATTAATATAGTGCTTATTGGTAACCCCACACCTTGCTGTTCAGCTGCTCCGTGTGAGCTCCCAGCCAGACATGCCTGGGTTTATTTCTGCCCCTCTGTCAAGTTCACCCGTCTGACATGCAGACGGGTGACAATTAACGAGAGGTCAGCTGCTGTTTCGAAACACTGAAGACTTTGTTTAAAAAAAGGAAAACGGGATTAGCTTTGACCTCCCACATCCTGTATACAGCTCAAGATGTGTGATTTGAAGTTGACTTTTGGTGGGGAATTAAGTTGAGGATTAAAATTACAAATGACAAACAAGCTCCCTACTGTGCAGGCCGATTTGTAGGCCAAACCACCCCCCCACGTCTGTCCTGTTTCTGAATTCACAGCCGCACCTTACTGGAACAGATCACGTTTCTCCAGTCAGGTACACATGCTTAAGACCAAGAATGGCGACACAGTGCTGCTTGTGCTACGAGTTTGGGACTTTTATAAAGTAGAACAGAGACGGGCCGGGGATGTGGTCTGCTGTTGTCTTTTTCTACTTGAACGGCAAGATCTTATTTAAAATATAGTTGGGAGACGTCTGGAGCCTGCAGGGCTGATAGGAAATGAAGACCTCCTGGCTTATGAAGGTATGCCTTCAAACTTAATTGGCATAGAAGTATTTTTAGAAAAGCTCTTTTTTTTTCTCTGTCCTTTACCCAGAAATTGCTCAACAGAAGCTATCTCAGTCCATTTGAACTTTGAATTTTTTAATAGTTGCCCACTGAAGACACACAAATCATTGAAGGCTGGTAATCTGTTTGCGAATGTAGCAGTCGCCACATTCCTTATGTTTCAGTTCAGAGGATCTGATAGGTTTACCTCCTCCAAACGGCGCCCAGATGACCCGCCGTATGGCCTTGACCCAATCATCCATGTCCGTCTGGGAGTTTGCCATGAGCAGGAAGGATTCATGGCTGATGGGGGCCCGGTCTTTCTCTCCAGTTCCACCTGTGGGGCCAAACAAGAGGAGCATGTGATGTGAGTACAGCCTGCAGATACCCTGCAGTGTTCTGTAATGGCAGTTTACCTTAATGTCATCTTAGTGCAGTGTTTTAGATGTAGACAGTTGAAACTGCTCAAAGACATTAATAAATAATCGCCTGGATTACGCCAGCTGTAATTGGTCTGTTCCTTTAAATGAACGTTTGATCAATTCTTCTGAACGGGTTTTTTCTTTCAGTTTAAATCAACGTGCAGTAACGGTTTCTGACCACAAGATGGTGCTGAAGATCTGCTGCGGGGCGCTCTTGTTTCTTCAGTGTCAGATCAGCTTATTACAAGCTGAAATGGAGATGCAGAAATGGTCCTTACATACTCCCTCCCCCCCTTGGTTTGTTTAACTTCACACTCTAGCATGAAACAGTTGTATGTAAAGCATGTGAAATGTATCAAACGCTACAATTTAAAAAAGACCAATGTGGATCGTGAAGTTGAGGTAAGAACACTGAACGAGTTTGTTTTGCAAATAGTTTAGGAAAAATGACAAAACGCAACAAATGGCAAACGCGTCTCATTATCATGACATCATCATCATCTCTTACTGTGCGTACAGGATTTCTTTTAGGCATACATTGAAGTTATTTGGGGAATGCCGCCTCTCTGGTTGCTTCATTTGGGCAGTTTGTGTCAGATGGGGGTGTTGCTGCAGTCATTGTTGTCCCAGTCATTTAGCTGTGAGAGGCGAAACCAAATATCAACAGCAGTGCTATTAAGCTCAGGGCCATTGTCACCCAGCTTTTCAAAGTCGCACTGTCCTGACGAACGGTGCTCTGCTGTCTGGCAATAACAAAAAGGGGGATTTGCATTTATTAGATGTTTTATCTCCTTTCATGACTACAAACGATTGATTTACGCTGTTGCATTTAAATGGGTTCTTGAACTTGACTTTAGGAAAAGAGAGGAATGAGAAGGCCTCCTCGGTATTGAAAAATATATTGGAAATGTGGACATGAAGAAGCCTGGACACATCCAATACATCTAATGCCCTCTTGAGACACAAGCACACACACAGACTGAGCCACTTAAATCAATCCTAACATAGCCAGTGGGCATCAGAACTCTGGGAACATCCAAGCTTGGATTGACAGGGCGTACAAAGATCCCTTTTGGAGCTTATTAAGATAACGCTGACAGCAGGGTTTACAGAGACGCACGTTTGACTGAGTTTTCCTCTCAAAGCTCTTGTGATGAATCTGATCGTGGTCCCTCCACACAGCAGTCAGAGGCTGACATTTGAAGCTGTGAGGAGAATGAATGTTTACAGCACGCGCACTTCTGCTTTCACTGAACACACACCCCTGCTTTTGCTCTTAAATGTCAGCCGGGCGCTCGGATGCTTCTGAATGGGAGATGAGTGGAACCGAAGAGAAGACGGAAGGAAGGCGGTTCTCTTTTTTCTTTTTCTCTTGGCGCAGAGGTGGAATCCTTTCCTCGCTGAAGCAGTTTGAACATTAAACTGCAAAGATGGCTTGATGGAGCTGTCAGATGAAATATTGCACGTTTGAGGCAGCTGAGCATCAATGGATTGAAGAGAAAGTCGGCCCATTACTCAACTGCAAAAGTACCGGTTCCATTTCTGGGTGCACAACAACGTTAGCAGTCGGCCTACGTTTTGGTGGCTTTTACTGACAATCCGCTAGCTTAAGGTTAGACCTGAAAATTACATGTAGAGCTCAGCTGTCCCATCAGGTTAACTTGTGTTGTACATCCACCTCGCCAGTTCAAAGCAAGTTCATCCCTGAATGTTATGTTACCAGAATCTAATGGGTCCGTGTAGGGTTTGGTCATTACAGATGCAGCAAAGACGGAGCGGCTTTTTGGTTTTACAGGTGCAAACTGTAAAACCATTGGATTGTCCGATAGAATTGGAAAAAGAAATACCTCGGATCTGTTTTGAGCCTATAAACCACCCTATGAACTGTGCAGCCAGGATAAAACAATTAAAATCCTTTGGGGATCGACCTGCGGTGCCCGTTTAGGCCACTAGTTCGGATGTGAGGCGCCGTAGTCTGTAATGAGCCAGCCCAAGAAGAAGCAGGCCGAACTGCCAGGTAACAGCGTAGAGTCGAGTCATTGCAAAACTCACAGAAATTTCAGTAATGGCAAAAGTAATGGGAAGCAATCATTACCTTCGCCACCACCCCCTCCCACAGAGAAACTCCTTTCAGCAGCAAAGATACTAAATGGCAACGGTTGTTAGCTCATTGATATTTGAGCAAAACTGAAGAAATGTCTGTTCCTTGTTATATATTCTTTCAGTTAAAAAGTGTAGTAATGTAACACTTTTGCAGACACAATCATCCCCTCATACATATGTTGAAACTGTAAGCCGCTTTAAAGAAGATGAAGAGATGATTTAATAAATGAAACCCGCTAATCACGTTGGTTATAGAAATGCGTAAAATTGCGCAGCGTCAGACAGAAACTGAAAGTTGGCAGGCGAATAGAAGCTGGTTTCAGAAGAGGGCTATAAAAGACACTATTGGAGGGTAATGGCCAGTCAGTTGAATCTAAAGTATTGAAATGACGACTTTTCTGTGCAGGGATTACACCTATAAAGTAGCTGACCTCGGCCAACACAGCTGTGCTTTCCACAATGTTTCTTTTTTCAGGCGTTTGATAGGCAAAGCATGTTGCTGGTTGTTTTGAAGTTGCATTCTTTCACTCGCTACCTCGTGTTGCTCTTCTTACTCTTGAGATTGAGGTATTTTTCAAGGTGGGGCCTCAGCTGGCTGAAATGCTGGAATTGGTGTGTGAAAATCTGAGTGGCGGCTGGATGGACAGGAGGAAGAGGAAGGCAGGCTGCAGAGCGAAAAGTGAGCTAAACATTGGAATGGGCGGGACCTGCTATGACGAGATGTTGCCCAGAGCCAGCATGGCGTCAATTCCGCTTAATTTGAGCAACAGCAACAGCAACAAAAAAAAAAAACTGTACAAAACTGAGCATGATGGATGTCACGTCAAAGCTTATTTTGGCAGTTGCATTTTTGAACACTTGCCAATGTCCCTGTCGCTGTGTTCAACTTGATTTGGTAACCACGTTCGCAGCCACATTTAATATCACCTTTTATAGATCCTGCACGAAACGGTGTGTGTATACCGGTCAATCCTGTTCACGAGTTCTGATCTGCGAATGGAAATGCCAGGTGCCATTGCTGAACATTCACAAACGAATGTTTAAAGTGGCATTAATAAATGTGGTGACGCAGCTCTCCGCTCTGGATGGTCTTTCTACACCTCAGAGCTGGCTCCAGCACCAGCACTGCGACAGATTGGGTTGAGTACAGGTGTTGTTGAAAGCACAATGGACCAAATTAGGGATGCACCGATACGATACTTGTATCGGGCTGATCCTATTCTAATATACTCGTACTCGTTAAAGTTAACCGATACCATGAACCGATACCAATTTATTGCATGAAGACCGTGATGGCTTGTCATTTTTATTGTATTTTTTTAGATTGGCGGTTAGGGGGAGATGCCGAGCTAATCAGGAACAGTGTGGTTAGGCTAGTGAGACCGAAACCTGTCTTCCAATTCATTGCATTTTTTTTTTGTGGTAGAAGTATCGGCATCGGTACTCGGTATTGGCAAGTACTCAGATCCAAGTATCGGTATCGTATCGGTTTGAAAAAAAGTGGTATCGGTGCATCCCTAGACCAAACAGTTGGAACATCCGTCTGGATGCATCTATACCAACAAAGTGAGCTGCAACAGTAGCTTTACCCATCAGAACCAAGCAGAGCTGCGGCAGCCGAGCGCAGTCGCAGCTTTTCAGAACAAGTAATGAAAGAGCGAGAGGGAGTCTGGTTCTGGGTATCCACAGACCCTCCTTTCACGCTTAGCCCACTGTGGAACATGGAAAAAAAGCTGCCCAAATGCTCAAAGCAACAACGAGCATTTACAGAAAGTGACTGGAATTGAAGCTTTGTCTCATCACCTGAAAGTACTGGAACTGTGCAGGATTCCCAGCCATAGAAGACAGTTCTCACTGTTCAGAAAGTGGAACAGAAACTAACTCTGACTGCACTTTTCCCCTCTGTTGGGAACCGATGACTTAAATCTTTCCAGGGTATATGTCAAACCTTACTTATATTTTTGATTTAAAGAGGCTGCAAGCTATCAGCACCATGTCATGGATACAGTGTGTTGCCCCGTGCATCAGGCCTACTACTTTGTTGATAAAGTGGCTGGGGATAAACTTTACATAAGACCTCTGTGCTACTTGTTGTTGGCTCTACGAGAGATTGAGGGAGAACAATTTGAAGGCAACTAATAGCATTAAAGATTAGAGCACAAGCCCTGTTACTCAGTGGCAACAGCATGCAAGGAGGGATTAGTTTTGCTCGACAAAATCTACCAGATGTGAAAGTTTGTTTTTTTCTAAAGTCCGCTGAAGCGTCAGAATTCTTGGAAAAAAAATATCTTCAAGCCATTAAGAGACAGAAAAGGAGACAAAAAAGAAGCATCGGCGACTGAACGAGGACACGAGTTTGAGAAATGTTCTGTTGGCTCAATCCAACCCACACTGCAGTGTACACGACAAGCTCCTGCTGTCTGTGTGCAGCACCAACTGTACAGAACAGCATTACCCATCAGTCAGGCAAGTCACCGCCAAGAGAGACTCGTTTGTCTGAAAGAAACTTGGTCAAAAAGCAGAAGGGAGAATGAAGGATGGCTGTCGGTATTGTTTAAAATGTACAGACACGTGAAAATAATGAAACAATTGGCCACCCAAACTCGTGTATGTGCAAACAAGTTACTCATTTTGCAGCGAGACCAACACTAAAAGTGTTAATGCTTTGCTGCGCGTAGAAGATTTGAAACCACGTCGTGCCCTAAAAGTTTTCTTTGTGAGACGCGTAAGCGGGCACGAGCAGGGCAAGCAGAGGCTAAAGCTGCTGTAAATCAGAGATTCCAGCAGTCTCGGAGCTACTCCACCTCTCTGCCTCTTGTAAAAAAAAAAAAAAAAAAGAATCTCCAGCATCTGTTTCCCGTTACCTTGGAGATGTCGTTTCTTCAGTCTGTCCGGCTTGCAGCAGACCGGCCCCATGTCTGAGCGAGCGAGCGGCTCCGGCCTAAAGCTGCAGCATGAAGAAGCTCCTCTGACAGGACGGCGTCCGTTTGGAAGCAGAGCAGCACGCAGGTAGCACTGATGGTCCCAACCTGCCAGTGAGGCATGCTCGACGCCGGCGGAAACTTGGTTGCTCTTTTTTTTTTCTTTTCTTACTCGTCTACTCCGTCTTTTCATTCACCCTTCCTGTCTCTCTCATTCAGCAGTACAGGCAGCAGGTCCGTTCCCTCGGCCCCCCTGGGGAGATGCAAATCCCTGAGGAGGAGTGTAACAAGGCTCTCTCTCTCTGTACCTCTCTGTGTGTGTGAGAGCAGTAACTGGGAGATGGGCTGTCCTCCAGTCTTTGTCAAACAAACTCTTGCACACACACACACACACACACAGAGGGAAAACAGACAATGCCAATCAAGCTCTGCGAACACAAGCAGCGAAGACTTAATATTCTCTCTGAAGTCGCACAGGGTTTATGCTCCTGTGAGTGTGATGGAGCCTAGAAACTTTTACACACTTTAGAACAAGTTCAAGGCTTGCAGCGTTGTATATACATACATATATATCATTTATTTTTTCTTCTTGGCAACATGGCAGGTGAAGCCAAATCATCCCAGGCCGAAATCCGATCCTTCCGCTGTTTTTTTAGAAATGGCCTCAAAGCGTCTGCTGTTAACATGCATTCTTTCAGTCAGTCGGCGATGAACTCAGGACACCATCAGGCAACATTTTGGTGACTTTTTCAGCCGGCCTTAGCTACGTTTCTTCGGCGGACTTTGCCACATTGCCAAAGAGACAGGAATCTTCAGTTATTTTCTTTAACGCGGCGTCAAGAAAATAATCAATACTACACTCGTGTCTGTATGAACCTTCGAGGAAGCCAGCAACTGACAGATGGGCATCAACACTAAAAGCATGGGGGAAATAACAAGTGAGGCGGGTAAACAGGATGGCGCTTTATAAAGCTTTTTACGTCCACCTCCAATGTTTTGTGGCTGGCGGGAACTGCTCAGAAAATTACGGACGGATTTGCCAGAACATCAGAAGAGGCGGGGCGTCGGCCGACTTGGAGGTGCTTTAATCCTTGATGTCGAGTTAGATCTGGACCAAGCATTTATTTGTTCAACCTTGAAGGTATGTATTCTGACCTGATGCACGAACAAGAGCAAACACCATCCATCCACAGAAATGTCCTCAGCAAAGAAAGCCACAGTTTCCCACAAATGGCACCTCTACTGAACTGTGAAAACGCCTTGTTGGCAGTCTCAGCTTTTCTTTTACATCCCTAATTAAGACATTTGCTTGGTGCCCGCCTAGCGGGTCACTTGGTTCATCTGAAAGGAGAAGTAGTTGCCTTGGACCGCACTAGTTTGGATCACTGTTTAATTGTCAATGGTTCAGATCAGAGGCCAAAGCCGTGTCTGTTTTGTTTCAGGTCAGAAAACGGGGCTCCCTTCTTGTGTTGTTGCTTCTTGACGAAAACGGACCGATTGCTGTCTGAACTGCTGCTCCACAATAATGAATCGGCCTGAACTGCTTTTGTGTTTGTGCGTGGTTTCCCTCAACAGAGGGGTTGCAGCTTTGAGTCAGCTATTGAATACAAAAAATGTTTCACGATGTCAATTATTTGCCTGTTTCCTTCATGCCTGCGGGGTCCGACCACCCCCAAATGTTCACTTCTAAAGGTGAATGGATCAGTTTACTAATTGCTCCAACTCTAGATGGCTTCTGCTCTTCTGGTGGTGGAATGAAGGATGTCCGGGGACTTATCAACGCTCGCTGAGCTTCTTCGTGTGTTGTGTGGAGACATGACCAGAAATCCCAACGATTGCTTTGAGACATGAAAGGAAGCACACACCTCCTTGAAGTATCTCTTCCACTCAATGCTCAATGCATGTCTGAAATCTCCAAGAGGAGGAAGAAACCGGAGACCAACTCGTGCTTCTTTCCCTGAAACGTGAACAATCCCAGCAGGTGAAAGCATGAGATGTAGTCTGCGTCTCCTAAGAGCTGGGATTGAAGGGTGTAGAAGTGTGATTTTTCCCCCTCGAAAGAACCAGATACACTTGTGATCACCTCCTCCGTCTCTGCTGCAGCTCTTCTCCCCGAGCTATGACGTGTGCCTTCCTCTAACCCGCCTGCCTGCCTTCCATCCATCTCGTCTCTCTACACCTGACTGCTTCCCTCTCCGGCTGTCTGCATTGTTGTCCTTTCTTCCCTCGGCCCCCTCGGTCCCCTCTCCTCTCGGCCTGCAGGCTGGGTTGAGGCTCGCGGGGGCCTCACACCCCTCTGCAATGTTGACGGCCGTAAACGAAACACGCAAACGCTCAAAAGCCCGTCGGCCATTTTAAACACAGAGGAGAGACCACTGAGCTAACATTGACTGAATAATTGATGCAGAGGGGACGACATGGTTAAAGCCCCCGTTAAGCATTCATTGTTCAGCCGTTATTTTCATTAAGTCTGAAGCCCTGCGAGCGAGGCTGCAGCCACGTCTGCTGTTGGATCGCAGCGGGCTCATTCGAGCATTGAATTTGACATGATGAAATGTTCACGACAGCTCTGTAACTGAAAGCTCCTTTTATGTCCTCGCAATATTTTGTTTTACGCACTGTGACAAACACAACCTTCGATATAAACTCGAAGAAAGTGTTGTATTGATTCAGGGAAGCCATGTGAGGTCCATCTAATCAGACCAACTTCTTGCTCCAGGCAAAGCGGCGTCTCAGCTGTGGCTTTGTGAAGCGTGACGGATCCCTAAAGACCTCCGATCTGCCGCCTCAGAGCAGCTCGGGATGATGGAGGGAGAGCCCGTTTCATTTTGTTGCTTAAACGCTGAAATTGACTTTCACACTATTAACCCAGAAGTTAGATAAGAGCCTGCTATTTCACCAGCCCCGCGGTCACAGGGCCGTGAAACAAGGAGACGGAACATTCCGGGAGATTGGCTTACAGCATCCCCTGCTGTCTGAAAAACAGACTCGCAGCAATGAATACGTTCCCATTTTCCCCCTTTTCTCCTTGACAAAACGTGCAGAATGACTTTAAAAATCAGTGCGACTGGTTCATCCTCGTCCACAGTTGGTTTTTGAAGCACTGTTTTATTTTCATTATCCCGACTGGAAGCTTACAGTTTAGGATACTCGGATGTAATTCATTAGGATGAGGTTTACCTGGTCTCTGCCTTCAGCATTTTACAAATCACTGCCTAATACGATAAAGTGACAGGTAATCTGATCACCACAGTGCAGCTACATTATATATATATATATATATATATATATGTATATATATATATATATGTATATATATATATATATGTATATATATATATATATATATATATATATATATATATATATATATATATATATATATATATATATATATATATATATGAGATGTTAAAGTGGTCACTGGGGAGAGGGACTGTAACAGACTACAGCAGCTGGGAGAGAACAGGATGTTAGAACCTCTGGCAAAAATGATAGAATCGTCTCGCTTGAAGGATGTTCATTTTGCCTGATCACTCGCTTTTTTTCTCTCTCAAACTAAGAGCAAAAAACTGATGGAAGCACCTTGTAATTTTGCATTTCTAAAACATAGTCTAAACTGTTGTAGCTGGCTGATGGACAGGAAACGCCCCAGCAAGAGAGCTGTCCGTGGAGAAAAAAAAGCGGAAAGGATAATAAAACTCCTTCGAGAAGGTGATTCGACTTGGAACGTGGCAAAATGTGTTGGTTGTTCTCAGTCAGCTGTGTCTAAAACTTGGATCGAGTACACGCGAAGTGGAAGGGTTGTAAAAAGGGAAACGTACTGATCGACCAAGAGAGACGTCAGGACAGTAAACTCAAAGCAATATGTCCCGAGTCTGTTTATGTATGTTTGTAAGTTTCTAATTCTTGAATTCTTGAATTTCCTTCGGGATAGATAAAGTATCTATCTATCTAAGTAACCAGCTGAGTTTCCATCCAGGAAAGCCAAAAGAAAACCATCACTAACACCGACGGAAGGATACGAGGTTACGGTGGGTTAAAGAGAAGTTGTCAATGGACTGTGGATGGTTGGATGAAAGTGATATTAAAGGGATAGTTCGCCTCTTTTGACATGAAGCTGTATGACATCCCATACGAGTAATTTAATTTATTAACATTTTCTTACCCCCCGCTGCGTCCTGTGAGCCGAGTTCCTGCCTCGTTTTAGCGTTGACAAAAGTAGTCAGGCTAGTTGGCTGGGCCCACAAAAATAAAGCGTTTTGCTTCTCAAAACAATGTTCATTCAAAAGAGTAATACATTTGCATCACAAAATCATTCATCCAGAAAAAGTCAGACAGCCGCACCTGTTACGGTGTTTACTGCTCGGAAGCAGGGGACTGCTCGGTCTGCAGTTCGGTCTGCACAGCACGCAGTGATATGAAGGGAGAGAAAATAGTGCCAAGCGATTGTGAGGTCTGACTTTTTCCTGGAGAACGATTTTGTGATGCAAATGTATTACTCTTTTGAACACATATTGTTTTGAGAAGCAAAACGCTTTATTTTTTAAACCCCAGCCAACTAGCCGGACTACTTTTGTCAACGCCAAAACGAGGCTGGAACTCGGCTCACAGGTTGCAGCGGGGGGTAAGAAAATATTGATAAATGATATTACTCGTATGAGGATGTCATACAGCTTCATGTCAAAAGAAGGCGAACTATCCCTTTAAAGATAACTGTCTGGAGAAAACAAGCTCATGTTATTTCCCCTTGCAGTATACGCACAGGTGTATTTAGTCCTTTTGGACACTTTTCTCGTCAAGTCCATGCCAGGATGTTCACTTCGTAAATGAAATAGTTTTGTCGTGTCCTTTTTTTCAAACTTCTGAACGGAATTTTCATTCAGTCCAATTCCTTATAAATGTTTGCAAAATAAATATCTCAATGAACGCCCTCAAATGTGGCACACTACATCATTTGTTTTTTTTGTTTTTACCAGCGGTTCTACATCCAGGGTGGGAGAACGATCGAAACAGTTGTTGTTGTTGTTTTTTTCTTTAGGTGCAAACTGTGCAGTGAATGGGGGGGAAGAAAGGAGGCTGGGGGGTCCCACCTGGTACGATCTCAAACAGGTGTCTCCCTGGTTCGTCTGGGTTGGCTGTGAGCTCGTTGACCTGACATCCCTGCAGGGGAATACAACCCTGGAAAAAAACAGAAGCATTTTCTTTCAACTTAAATTTTTATTGGGAGGATTTTCACAACATTCACAAAAAGTTCTCCTCTAGGATTTTGGACATAATAAAATACCACATGCCCACGCAGTGAAATTCCCATATTAAAGATTAGAATCACAGCAATGAAACCAACGAACAAAAAAGCATAATAAAAAAAAAGAAATAAAAAAAAAAGGAAACAAAATTACAGAACAAAAAACAAACAAAACAAGATACACACACCATAAGCAGATGCATAATAGGTCTCGTCCAACCACTATATACACCATCTTGCTGTAAGCAATGTATGAAATATATGAAATAGTCCCACCTAGAAACCCCATCATCAAGAAGCACAGTTCTCCCCCTCAATAACTTTCAACCATGGAGCCCACCGTTCCTGGAATTGTTCCTCCTGTAGTCTTAATTGAAATGTTATCTTCTCCATTGTGTATATTCCCCTAACTATGTCCAGCCAGGTTTCATATCTTGGTGGTTCCACTTTAAGCCAACTAAGGGTGATTGCCTTCTTAGCTGCAACAAGAAGAATATGTAACAAGTATATTCTCTTTTTGCTCATTGTCTCAAGCCCTTTTTCCATCAACAACATGATTCGCTTTAATTTGATGCGCATCAAGAAGTTAGTGCGATACATGTGATGGAAAAACGGTTAAATCGCTAGAACGCCTGTTTTGTCGCATTAAATCAATTCGCTCGAAATAGGTGGTTCAGGGCTAAGTTGTATCGCTACAGAAGTGATGGAAAAGGTTAATGCGATTCAGACTAGTTAGCATGCGCAGATGGTATTGGTAAAGCGCGAGGATTCGAATGTTGTTGTTGAGCCGCTCAGCCGCCCCATTTCACCTATCCTGTCGGTATCAAAACAGCAGCAACAACTAGTAACAACAATGTCCGATGATAAAAGAAACAACTGGTCGAGAGCAGAGACTCTGCTTTTTTTAAACACAATTCGGGAGGTCCTGGAGCAGCATAATTAATTCTCGCCTCGCTCTCATCCTCCTTCTGAAATTTCTGACGGCTATTATAAGCTGACATAGCAGCACTAGCAGCATGTTTAGTCCTATCCTATGGTCCATAACTCTAAATAAGTAACTAGCCTAATAAATAAAACGAAAGCCGGTGGTGAAAAGGTACGTAGCCTTGAAAGTTATAGCAACTGTTATAACAGGAGGCTGACAATAACAGCGCGAGCAATTAAATTCCCGCTACCAAGCATTCTAATTCGCTACAATTCGCCACTTTTGTAATGGAAAATCATCTGGTCGAGTCAGAATAATGCGGATCAGCACGTTCCGGTTATTTCATTTTATTTCGCTAGAATCGTCCTGTTTGATGGAAAACCAACCGAACGCATCTTATATCGCAACAAAGTAATGCGATATAACTTTTAATTCGCTACAGAATCTGATGGAAAAAGGGCTTCAGTCTGAACTGCGCCCAGAATGGCCAAGAGCGGACCCCTCACTATTGTACAGCTGAAAATGTTATCCATAGAGTCAAATATCTCCTTCCAGAAATCATTTAAGACCGGGCAGCTCCAGAATATGTGAAGGTCGTTGGCACATTGTTCCCCACATGCTCTCCAACAGGCCCCTGACTGGTTTGGATTAAATTTGGAGAGGATGTGGGGTGTTCTAAAGAACTTATGAACTATTTTCCTTTGAAACTCTCTCCAAATATTGGCATTAGTGACTTTATGTATTTCCAAAGAGATAGTCTCCCAAATGTCTTCCATGATTAACATACCAAACTCTTTTTCCCATTTTTATTTGACAAGGAGGTTATTTGCCTGATCCATACTGGAAAATATTTTGTATAAAATAGAGATAGGCTTTACTATACATCCTTGTGTGAACTTTTGCCAGGTATTTCTCTATGCTATTATCAGCTCTATGTATCTTATCCCAGTCGGGATGTTTTGTCAGAAAACTTCTAATTTGAAGATATCGAAAAAAGTCTGTTTTAGGTATGTTAAACTCTTCCACTAATTCTTCAAATGATTTCAGCTCTGTGACTCCAAGAAGCTGATGTACAAAGTTAAGATTTAGGTGTTTCCACCTTTTGTATCCTGAGTCTAGCTTGAGAGGAATGAAATCTTTCAGATGGGCAATGCTGGAAAGACCTGATGTTGCAGGGAGACTATATGATTTTTGCACTTCCCTCCAGGCTTTAAGTATAGTTTTGGACCATCTACTGAGTGAATCATCAATGTCCTTGTTACTTGTAAAAGGTGTTACTGATAATTGCATTGAAGAGCAGGAATTCTTCTCAATCTCTAGCCATCTGGTGTCTGTCTTGTCTGCTATCCATACAATTAAGGCCCTCAATTGACAGGCCCACCAGTATTTTTTCAGGTATTTTTTAGGCAGTTGTAACAATTTAATTATGACTCTTGGCCTTTTCCCTTGCCAGATAAATCTGGAAATGAGACGATCTAAGGTGGTAAATGTTTTATTTGGGAGTACAAGAGGCAGGGCTTGGAAAAGAAATAAAAGTTTTGGAAGTACATTCATCCTTATACACTCTATTCTACAAGATAGAGAAAGAGGGAGTACATTCCATCTGTCTAGGTCAACAGAAGCATTTTCTATGTCATTGGTCTCCGATGTAATGATGTCCGTACTTTCCTCTTTTCCAGTCTGCTCACTCCTCTTTCTACCTACTCTGCTCTAACTTCTTTTCACAGTTTATGTAACTGGAATAAACGTTTCTCTGTTGTCTTTACTTCCTTCTTATTACCCACCTCATAACCCCCTTGAACATTTTAAGCAGCTACTCCTGTGATTGAACAGGAACCCACAAAGATTATCTGAATACATTATCCAGATCAATACCCATTTAGCCCAAAGAACTTAGGCCGAGTGAGCTGTGAAGAGATGCCAGCGTCTGTGGGTCGGCCCCGTTAATCTCCACACTGGCATCCTCCATCAAACGGGCAGAGGAGTCTGCCAAACCGCCTCAGCCTGTGGTCCGGGCTGTCGCCAGCATTAGTCGCCATGGCAACAAATGGGAGGGGTGGGAGCTGTGGACGGATGGAGCACTGAGGCGGGGCAAGATGGGTGTCCCAAGGGTGCTACGTGCTGAGAATAACACAAAGAAGTGGCTGTAGATGAATGAATAGGGGAAAGCAACACGTACCTCGAGAGCACAGGAGGAGAGGTGCACAGGCCTTTTCTACCCTTTTTTTTTTACACGTTTTTCTACAGGTTTTTTTTTTTTTTTTGTATTTTGTGCATGGTTTACCCAGGTTGGTTTACCCAGGTTGGTTTACCCAGGTTAATCAGTCCTCATCCAGGACCAGAACACCAGCGCGGCCTCTGACCTGTGACGATGGACCTATTTTCATTTCTTAATATTTTCACTTAAAGAAATGACCTGATCTTTTTCAGTAGAGTACTTGTAGCTTTTTTTTTTTTTTTTTTTTTTTTAGATGTCTTTCATAGGAATTACTTAAAATGCAGAAGCAGATTGATAGCAGCTTCCATAAGCACATATAAGTGTAACCCCTCGTAAAAGCTTGTATACCTCAGTTAATATTGTACATATAGACATTTCTTAACTCTAGCTTTGAAGAGCTTAAGCAAAACGCAGAGGAGTGATTCCCAGGGTTTATTGAGCCTATAATGAGATTAAATTGAACCTAAATATGACTCTCCGATACCACCAGAAGAAAAGCTGTTACATTTCCTCTTTTTTTTTTCCTGTGGTGTGGCATTTTCTCAGTCACACGATTCACAATAAAATTGTGTCCAAAAGAGGAATCAGCAACAACTTATGTGGCAAATGAGAGAAATATAAGTATATCAGAAATTACATTGATGGTCACGTGTTTATCAGTTTGGGTTGTGCTAGTCTGAGCTCAGTTTGATGTGTGAGCTAGTGTGAGCTCTCGGTCTAGGTACTGCCTTCCAATTTAGGTTCAAATTGTATGTTGTAAAGATGTATTAGAGCCACACCCTGCAGAAGAGAGGCCTTACTTTATCTCTTAAAGCTGCAGTCTGCAACTCTTTTTCAAGCATAATGCCTGGAACTGTTCGGGGATTCTGAAAGTAGTACATTAAATACCCCAATACAAAAAAAAATTAGTTCTCTAGGTCCCCTATATGTCCCGCTAGGTCCCTCCAAGCCAGCAGGTTTGTTTACAAAATTGCAGAAGGTAACCAATCAGGTTACGAGCTGGGCTCTGCTGCCTGTCAATCACCGATTGTGCACGCGTGATACAAGGTAGGCTCGTCCCCACCACCCCCCTGCTTTTCAACTTCAAGCGTTCTGATAGATCATGTAAACTCTTAAAATCCCAAAAATTAGGACTTCACGTATGACAACAACAAATCTTGCAGACTGCAGCTTTAAAATACCAAAAAAAAAAACGGCTACAAACAGAACAACAAAGTTGATGAGAGTGCAGTGATGCTGTACCTCTGTGGTATTTGACAGACATTAAATGGTCACATCAGAAAATTGTGTCAACTGGTGAGAAAAGGACATGCCACCTTTTGTACACTGGTAATAAATCTGTTGTGATGACTGAAGTCAATTTGTCCAGTAGTGCACCTATGATGATGAAAAGGAAGGGAAAAGCTGCATAGATCCTCATTAAGTATTGCATTTCCATATCACATCATGGCACACCCTTTCATCTCTGTAGGGGGGTAGTCTTGTTCTGCTGCTGCAGTGATTGGGCTACATCCTGCTCCCCATCCCTCTCTCACTCGCACACACACTACCGACCTCGGATTTCCTATCGATTCGAAGATGAGGGGGGGGCAACAGTAACACTATCATGAATCTCGCTTTTAGAGGGGGAGGTCTGTGTGTGTGCGTCTATGCACACAAGTGTGCATTCAGCCATGTGTGCAAGTGGAATCCCTTTGGGACTTGCACATCAATTCAGGCTGAATGAGTATTGGCAAGCTCTGATAAAAGCCGGGTTGTCGAAGCCTTCAATCATTGAGTGTGCGAGTGCGAGTGCGCGTGTGTCTGTGATGATTGGGACTGAAAGACGGTGATGGCAGCTGGCTGCTGCATACATTAAAACGGCCAGCGGTCATGCACAGACAGAGGAAATCGATACTTGTCAAGATTTCAGCAGGAATGTGGAAGGGTGATTATCACGGACATTTGAAGGAGCATATGTGTGCAGTTGGATTACATCATCACCTCTTGTTACAGTTACAGCCAGACTGCTCAGCTTTGTTGAATGTGCATCCTGGAATCATTACGCGTGGGGCACATTAGGACTTAGAGTGGTTAGATGTGAGCCGGCACCTGGCCACAAAGGACAACATAGCGGTCATTGGATTGATTGGAAGATTATGAATATTGTTATGATGGTTTATGAATGGAGTAGCTTATGCTGCTTTGCTACTTACAAATATCTTTTTAAGTATGATGAGTTTTCATCGCTACTGCAACTTCAGCTGTTAAAACTGAAGCAGAGACATTAGATCTGCGGGTAGCATTGATTTACTCTGGCGGTTTGCTCCCAGTTTTTTAAAATACTCTTTGAAGAGAGCCGTGTGCACGCAGTTACACGATATATAGCATGTAATTTAGTTTTTTTTTTCTTTTCCTGTAATCGTCAGTTTACAGTTAAACAGCAACCCTTTGTCATCTGAGGAAAAGGGACTAGGAAGGCAATGCTTTTTCACTTTGGCAACGACACTTTTATACTGTAGCGCTGCTTGCTGGAGCAACCTATGGGTTTGAGTACAGCACAATTCGAGCCTGATGAATCATGGCGTCGTCAACTTGGAATATGCTCGTGCAATAAGAGAAGAAGAAATCTATTGATAGAAAACATGTTCAGTGTAATCGGGTTGTCAGCCGACCTCGTTTTCTGTCAATTCAGTTTTATTTATATAGCGCCAAATACGACAAATGTCATGTCAAGGCACTTAAATAGTATAGCCCAATTCAAGCCAATTGGAATTCAATTCATTGTAATCACTGAATCAATGAATCTTTGGAGACATAACCCATCGAACTCAAACCTGACAAAGCGAAGCAACCCCAGGTCATAACACTGCTTCCACAGGTTGCACAGTAGACACTAGGAATGATGTACCCATCACTCTGGGACAGGAAAAATTCTTCACGAGTCCTAGAAAATCTGGAGACTTTTTGTTGATTAACCTCAAGGTAAGTGATTTTCTTAAGACTACGCAGCTGTTTAGTACCTTGAAGCTTTCCTTCACATTGTGTGGGAGGAAGTGCTCTCACTCTCACTGGCGGGTAGTGCAGTGATTGTACTGTTGAGAGCTCACACTAACACACCCTGACAGCCAAGATCAGATTACCACACCCCAAACTGATAGAAAAACACTTGATTGGCAGTTTTATTCTGCGATACTCATATTTCCCTCATTTGCAATTCAGCCAGATACAGTTGGTACCAGTTCGTCTTTGAGACACAATTTAATTGTAAATCACGTGCTGAACTAAACCAGGTTGTTGAAATACCGCACCGTTAATAGGAAGGCTGAAGTCATGCAGGCTGGTCGGCTGGCAAATTAATACACCAATCAGGAAAGATGTATTGTAATTCTTCTTACATGAATCAGCTCCATACACCCTGGACGTCACAATCAGTCCATCCCTCTGTTTTAGGTTTTTAGAGGCTAACTTTAGGGGCTGTTGCTTATATGGGCAAAGGCAGAAGGAACACTTTTGCATCCACGGTAAAGGAGAAATTTAAATTTCCACCTTCTGACTGGGAAAAACATTTGATAAACTAGTCAATTATTCGTTGGATTTCTTAGTCTGGATATAAAAGACTAAAGAAGGTACAGGCAGATGATTCTTCTTATATTTATTATTATCGTTTAGTTTCTTTCTCAAGGCAGTTAGAGCCTGTGTTATTTGAGCCATCCCAAAGTCCACTGTGAGACACTCACAGGCATCAGGAGAACTTGGCTATGACCTGTTTTATGCGTGCACACGATGATGATACCTGGTAAATCATAGCAGGCAGCGAGTGAAAATGGCAACATAGATGCTTAGTGTCACGTGGACGTTAATGTTTTTCACCCTGTAATACCCTGTCTCTTTCATGCTTTTATGCCGGACGTTTGCTGTTGTGAGCAAACATGGCTGACTTGTTACCTGTGGTTTGGTTTCTTCCTCGTCTTTGTAGAAGTAGAGCTGGTCTGAGCGCAGCACAAACCAGCGGAGCTGCCAGTTCTTCATGATGCTGCGTTGCTTCTTCAGCCATCCAGCCTTCAGCGCCCCCTCCTGGAGGCTGGGGGAGCCCGGTCGGCATGAGCCTCGAGACACCTCGCCCATCACCATGCTCTTTGACCTGGCTGTAATCGCACACACAAACATACGAGACCTTTTGATTCAGTATGTACGCTGTGAGCTCAAACTAAAGGGGCAGGATGAGTCAAAGGTAATTGGTTGGTCCGTTTGATATCTTATTTCTTTCAGGTTTTGGCTCATGCCTTTTTGTTTGCTCCCTAATACTGTAGAATCCTGTGTTGTCCTTCATTCTGTATGCTGTATGCACATCCATTCTCCGGCAGGCTCACAACTTTCTGCTGCAGGCTGCTCCATCTCTACATGAAGGGGCAGTGGGACTGCAAAGAGGCAGCAGACATAAATACTGACATAACAGAGAGCAGATTGTGTAGAGGGGCAACGTACACACACAGGCGCACATTACTCATAGCCTCAGGTGACAGGAATACCACCCCCGTCAATTTCAGAGGTCCTTGGAAAAGACCTATTGTGTGTTGCCACAGCCCAACAGAACAGCAGAGGCTTTTGCACACAGATAATAGGACCACATGGGACTGGCTGGATAAATGAGTGGCTGACTGACTGATTCTTAGCAAATGTGTGTAATCTGAGCTCGGTCAAAGCCGGGCTTAAAGGGGACGGCAGCGTCATACCCACCGAACTGCTCAGATTGTCCATGCACGAAATCAGTGTTTAAAGAATCTTGTGCCTTAGACAATAGAATAAGTTACATTTCCACCCTTACAGGGTCTGAGTGAACGTTTTAAGGTTTGGCACAGGTAAGCTGGCCAGTGTTATTAAATGATCATGTATAATTTATAGAAATCGATTGGAGAGACATCGTCCCTGCTGGTGTATTCCTAGATATATATATATATATATATAGACACGCTCAGGGATGATCAATTTTCTGATGGCGATGAGGGAGAGCAGGAAATTAAAGAATGGACAGGGGTAGACAATCAATATTTGTTCTTTTTTTATTGTCCCATCCAGCCTCCTCCAACATATATAGAGAGCTTAAGGGACATGGCTCATGGCTCGTAATTTTTTTAAAGCGTGTCAAAGCCCAACAAGGCTGCAGAGAAAGCCCGCTGATGCTAAGAAATGTGGCACAGAGGCATTGTTTAATCTGGGAAGTTTGGTCATTAAAGAGGTTGTGTAAATGAAAGGGTTCACGGGTCGCTGATTCAAAACTGTAGCTTTAAGAGGTTCTCAAAGAAATGCAATGCTCTTTAAGACACTTACGGTACTCTGACCTGAAGGGAATCTTTTAATCATTTTGTGCTCTTTGTGGAAGCTACTGAACTCCTCTAGATTCTGAGCGTGTGTCTCAGTTTGCTTTATTCTTAGGTTCAACAGTGATTGCACTATAACTTACTGACCCAATGGCCAAGTATTGGCAACTGTTCAGGCTCTTTCCGAGAGTTAAATGTCAGAGGACTCTGTTATTGCACGTGCTAATGACGGCATCTTTCCCAGTTCTGTTTTGTTACCCCTCGTCATTCTCCTGTTTTTCGACCAGTTCTTTTCCCTCATGCTCAGCCACAGTGGGCCTGTAGAATCAAAGCTCTGTTACACACACAAGCACTTGCTCACAAAGGCCATTCTTGTTGTCACAACTAGCCTTACATTTGAACTTGTTTCTAATAAATGAGTTTTTGGATCAGAGGAATGTTGTGGACGAGCATTTTTAAAAATGTATAATTAGCATTATATGTGAGAACTCTGTTCATTCCAGGCATTGCAAAGCAGTCTCGGCTGCTGTTTGTTCTTGCTAATTTACATTTAGATTAGTTTTGTTTCTGCCCCAATGCCCGCATACTTGCATACAGCAGTTGTAGCAGCGCTCCTGTGCAGTATGATTTATCAAATGATTCCAGACTGCGTCACCCCTTGATAATTGCAATTATTTCCGCGTTAACGAGTTTCCTTTAATGAACAATCAAAAACAAATACTTCAGAAAGGCCGCATTGAAAATACTGGCTCAAAGTCGAAGATGAGTCAGTACACCTGTGATCCAAATCTGAATACATGTGAGATTTCCAATCGGAATAACAGCAAGAACGCCAGTATTGGATAAACTCGGGGTCTGCACCGGTGCTCCACAAGGGCAGAAGTCACCAGAGGAACAGAGAAAAACTGAAAGCAAGTCTGCAGGGATTAAAACTTTAGTTCAAAACATGAAAAGAAGCCTGATGAGGCACGATACTCCAAATACAATACAAAGAGATTTATTCAGCTCAGGGCTAAATGCACGAGCCTATGGGGGGAAAAAAAACGCCTCGGTCCAATAGAACACCTTTGGAGTAGAACAACAGAAACCCCGGTGTACCGTAGTGGAATCAAACTGCAGAAAGAAGCTGTTGCTGAGGAATTTCTCCAGGAATATGTGCAACATCTTTGCCCTTCATGCCGAGGAGGTTTGAGTGTGTCATCGGAAACCACACGTGGCATTAGGGTAAAAATCAAGAAAAAGAGGGGGGGGGGTGGCTTTTTCCATGGACAGCTGTATTTGCTGATGCTAACAAGCACTAGTTATTGTAATAATTCAGTTTGGATACTATAACTTCATTTATCTTATCTAGATTGTAGACGCGTAGACATCTGGGGTCTTTTCATTCGTTTTCAACTCTAAAACTTTCCAATGAATTCAGGATGCACTCCCTCTAATTTCCCAGTGTTCTGCAACTGCTTTCTCTTTAAAACTGTTCCTTCAAATGAATTCTAGGGTTGATTCCGAATTTTTTCCTTGTTTGAAGTCAGTAACCATCTGATGTTTCATGTAAACAGGACTCTCTTGTGTCTAGCGGCAGCAGTGGGAACAGAATCGTTAAAGTTGCTGGATGGCATCTGCCCTTTCAGTGGTGATGCCGTTGATCGAGGCACTCACCGTCCCGCTTCACCCTTCGGTTTCTCTTCACCACATCACGCCTCTCGTGCCTTTCCATCTCTCCTCACCCTGTCAAGTGTTTGTATAAAATGGTGGCTGCTCTACACATCACTTGCCTGGATCGTAGACCGAGTGGAACATACTGGATGATTCACGCCTGACTCACAACAACGGATTTTTGACTCTGTGTGTATGTCTTTGTGTCCATTTGTGCCAAGAAAGACTGCCCACTGCACCAATTTGGACCTTCTATTAAGAGTGATTCAGACCTTCCTTGGTTTTGGGTGGAGCCGCTCTGTGGTCGCTTCTTTCAACAATCAAACTACAACTCTGAAAGGAGGCAGTTTTTTTCTGTAAAGGCAGACTTTATGCACAGTCACTGCAGTTCAGTGAAATACATCCCTAATTGTAGCTCATTCATTTGGAACAGCTAGCAGTTAAGGAAGGGCTGAGTCAAACACGGGCTCTGCATCATGCCTGTGTGTGTCTGCAGATGTTATGGACACCCACATTTGTTTATCATGACGTACACCCATGGTAATTTGTGTAAATTGGGGCATGCGTTATTCCAGGGTGAATAATTCTGGGTATGTTGCTGAACATCCAGGAATACAAGATGGTCTGTGCAGTACAATGATGTTGTGTATTGCAGATGATTTTGTAGACCTTCAATTTTGGCATACAGTTTCAAGGAAAAAATAAAAGTCTAATTTCTAGTGTATACCATTTAGCTATTGGTAGAATCACAAAAATAAAAATTGCTTTCATTATCTTAGCAATTTGCGCCGACAGATGGCGTGGGTCCTCTTTCTTGTGGGTTGCCATGTTGCTTCACCCTTTTTCTTTGGCGACACAAACTTTCAGAGTTTGCCTTGTGCGGTTTTAGCAGCTGATATCATTTCTCCGATATATTTAACGAGGCATAGGACATTTGCTTTTCCTGCAACCTCCAGCTTCACCATTAGATGTCAGCGAATCTGAAAAGAACGCATTTCCCGCGTGAGCCCCGCACATTCACAGCAGTAGACTTTAAGTTGTCGTCATTATGAAGAGGCTGACAAAGATACGTCAGCACTGCGTAGTTTCATAAAATGTTACATATGTGACATTTGGTTTTATTATCGGAATCAACCGCAGCTTCAGTTCCATCCGCTTTACAACTTACACAGAGCAGAGGGAGAAATGGTCGTATTCTTTTCACGATCGTTGACCAACAGGTCGGCAATTTGACTGAAGAAGCCAAGTAAAACAAACGTGACACGAAGCAGAACAAGATAGTTAATCAGTTTTTACTTATTGACAGCTTACTAAAAGGTAACTCTGCATCTGTCGTCCTTTTTTTCCCCTCAAAGCTCTCCTTCTAGCAATAGAATAATATCAGATTTTTGTGATTTTGTGAACTGCAGTATCTCGGTTTCAGGTCTGGGAATGTGCATAGCAAAGGTCAGAGTACTTAAAAACGAGCACGTCGCGTTGAGGTTCCCACTCCGCTCTAGCATAGAGACAACGGAGAGATAACAAAAATCTGAAGAGATCTGAGGTACAGCATCTAAACTGGATTCTCTCATGTCTTTGGGCTTTGTTTCCTTTTCCTATTTCTTTTTTTTTTTAATAAATCTAAAATTCAGCCTTGGCCTTTGATACACAAGTTTCTGCTCCTGATGAATGGTAAACGTGTCATCTTTGCAGTGCTGCACGCTCCAGCACCGCAACAAAAGCAGGACATCACAGCGTTTCAATCACAAGCCAGAAACCAAACTAAATGTCTGTACACGTCCACGTTATCAGATGAATAGCCAAGAATAGCGTAGTTCTAGTCTGCTTCCTTTGTTCCCTACAACAGTAGAATAAAGTGCTGGAAGCAGTGCAGGAACACATGCGTGTTTAAAGTCAGACTTCTAATGTTACAAAGTGAACAAATGGTTGTCTATAAACCTAAAACAAAACCCAATTGTTATGAAATGTGACACTACATTCTTACACACATGCCTGAACACACATTCCAGGTCCCTCTGGTGCCCCTTTTAAACAGCTTGGACACGTATATTTATCATCTGCAGCAAATAGAAATTTAGATTTCATGTGCATCAGAGAGGCACGGCAAAGTGGCTAAACGGCATTCACGCAAACACGCACACACACACGTTCATACAGGCGCATATGTAGGCACGGAGGAGGAATTCAATTTAGTTAATCTGGTTGTTGTTTAGTGATTTATGGCTCTTGGAAAATGGCAGCAAGAGTTACAGGTGCAGCAGTGCGTCACTTCCAGCAAGCCTTTCACGGCTGATTAATGTGTTTTCCAATAATGTGTGTGTGTGTGTGCGTGTGTGTCTGCCTTCCTTGGCAGACTGATGTGTGGCAAATGACATACAAGCCTGTTATTTAAAAGCTGCCGTATACAGTGGAAGTGATCTGCTGCAGCGAGTGTGTGCGCTTCATCATCTCCACATGTGCGTTATCTTTGTGTTTTATCCTCGCTCGCGTACACGCTTTCCAGTCGTGGGCTTTTCTCTCGCTTGCCTTGGAAAAGGCAGAACGTCAGTGTGTTGCAGCACTGCAGGGCTCTGATCATAACACCATGGTAACGCAGATTTAAAAGAGTACAGGGAAGCAGACGATATGTGGGCAATTAAAGCTGGCTTCTGGTGACAGCCAGTGCTGGTGTAGTTTTAATGTGTGGATGGCTGTTGTCGTTACCGAAGAAAAGCAGTTTGATGCTGTTGTTCCGAATTGGACGAATCGAACAGCATCCGAAACTGGAAGATGAGGAGATTAGATGAGGAGAAATTACAGGTTTGTCTCAGTCCAAAACATCTGACTAAAGCGAGAGGAAAATTGGACCAGGTTGGCAGTGTTGAACAACTGGCCTCATTTTTTCCATATCAAAAACAGATTTCCATCAACAACTGCCAACTTCTTGTTACGTTGTCATCTTTTTTTTTTTTTCGACAACATGTCATGTTTACACTTGTGGTTTAACTGGCGCATGAACAGCCCCTGGCAAAAAGGACGGAATCGTCTCTCTTATCCGTGGACAAATCGCAGATGTGACGCAAAACTCCTTTATTTAACAGCAGAGCACGGCTTTGTAACACATACTGTACCTACAAAACAATTGGATAAAAAAGATGTGTTTCTTTTCACATGAAGTGCAGTAAAAGAGCTCGGAATCGCCTTGTAATGTGCACTGGAACGTTATAAAGATGTCTGCGTGAAGAAACGAGCAAATTGCGACTATCACTCAGTGGGGTTATATGGCACTGAAAGGATCGGATAATTGGCTAAATTACAATAAGACTGAGTTATTAAGAAATTGGATCGGATCGGATTAAGACCCTGAGATAACTCGGTTGAAAGTCAAATTAAACGTGCCTGTTGACGGTGAAGCACGTGGTGAATTAGACTTGCTCGAGATTTTTTCCCGGGGTCGTGAACCGGAAGTCGGAAGAGACGATATTACTGTCGTTGTCGCTGCCGTCGGAAAGAAACAAACAACACGATGGAGAATGCGCCGTTGTGCATCGCGTTTGTGCAACAAGCAGCTCATCACAAACTAAATGTAGAGGGACGTAGCTTCATCTTGCTCTTCGTACGCCATTTTCTCGAATGCCTGAGTTTGTTGTTGTTGTTGTTATTGTTGTTGAAGCGGTCAACAACAACAGTGGCTCTATTAGCAATAGTTAAAATGGGTACAGCGCCACCTATCGTATCGGAGTATGACATGCTTTGTGCCTCTGATTCGATTTATTCACCGCCATATATCCAAGGATAATTACCCTTGCTCAAATAAGGAGCAACTCAGTCCTATTGTAATTTAGCCAATAATCCAATCCTTTCAGTGCCATATAACCCCACTGATTGACGATATGTGACTGAACTCTGGTAAAGGTCCAAGGGAGATGGCATTGATTACCCCTACTGAAGGAGCTCAAGTTATTTTATTTTTATTCCATCAATATAAAGGAGGTTTGGTGGTGCTGTGCTCATTTTTCAGGATTATATCAAATCGTTCCACAGAGCAAAGAGCGTTCAAATATAGAAAGACCTACCAGTCGTTCTCATCTGTGGTTCCACAGCGGTGGAGCTTCCCGACTCAAAGAACCTTTTTGAAGACCCATCTCTTAACACCCTATAATGGAACCCTGCCCTAACCCTAAGCACTTACTAATACTACTTAACACACGAAACCGATAACACACAGGATGTCTTATATCAGTGAAGCTTGAACATTGTTCCTCACCAGTAAGTCACCGGATATGAAAAAAAAATAAAATTAAAAAAGAGCTGCTAAATGACTAAATGTAAGGGTAATCCAGCTGGCAAAAGACATGTCAAACATTTAGATGTTAAAGGGTAGCGGCGGCGTAATAAAACCCATGACTTTCATCCAGGAAAGGGGGGATTTCCAAAGTTTTGTGGGACTGTTTGTTAACACTTGAATTTACTTTAGTTTTCAGTTGCTGTTTGGTTGGGGTGCAGAAGGAAACTGTGGTTTTGGATGACAACCACCACTTGACATTATTAACTTATTACTTGTTATAAAGCGCGGCTTTGGCTCAGATGATGATGAGTGAATAAGAAACGCATTTAACGCTCATCGTTAAAAATGCGCTGTAAGTGCGGACCATCTGCCATTACTCCCTTTTGCGTTTCTCTTCCGTTTCCTTAGTTACCACAGTGACGAGTCCCTCAAGACCAACGACTCCCACAAAGCCTTTTGCTACCCTGTGGGATGAAAATTGGTATTAAAGCAGGGCCTTGTGTGTTCCAACAATGTGTGTGGTGTATTTACGCTGGTTAAACTGGCCTGGCATCATGGCCGTCACTGCCACATAAGATCAATCCCAGTGTGAATTATCATTATATCATGTTCCGAGTGATTTTTTTATTTTTTTTTTATTGCTTTTTCCTTTGACATTAAACTACAAGTGGTTCAATCACTCGCGATCACATGCGCAGTGGTTTCGCGCTCTGTCCCCTCTTGACCCGCGCTGACCCTGGCTCGGCACGTAGAACTCCACTACATCTGTCACATACCCGCTTATTCATGCGCCTCATGCACCCGATGCTGTCAGCAGCGGAGCACCAATTTGCAGAAGGTATGCAGAGAACGCCTCCCGTGGAGAATCACACAGGCGCTTTAATCCCTGTCGTTTTCACTCTTTTGGAAATGCAGCTGGGATGTGTGGTATGCCCAGTTTTGGATTATTTTGTTTGGTCTCCTCTGTAAATGCATTTTAAATCAAATATATGACCTAACTGCTTTCAAAATTAGTCAAAATTATTAGTATCTAAGCATAATGCAAATAAGCTGTTGAGTAACGATGCCCATATTGTACAAATAATCTCTCTTTATTAATTTATCCAGTTGAATCTGCTCTGTGCTTTTTAATGAATGGAAATACAGATTTAATCCACCTTGCTATTAATTTAATGCCTCTCCAGCGACGGGGTTTGAACATCACGCTCCTTTTCTTTGGACCTATTCATTTCTCCTTAATCAGATCCAGCTGTATAATTGCAGTCATGGAGATTAGTGCCAAGACTTGAAGGAAGAAATGACACACATGCTCGCACTCATATTAATACATCCATCCACAAAGACACGCGCACACGCACACACACAGTTCAAACACGAGTGTGAGCGCACATGCGGGACAGCAGCTGACAGCAGCCTGATGGTGCTGAAACTAGAGATGCTGATCGCTCCTCGTAATAGAATTCCCACCGGTAGCAACCCCCCCCCCCCCCCCCCCCCCCCCCCACTGTAGTAAAATGCTAATGCACGCAGAAGGTTTCTTGCGTGGGCACATCCACCGCGTCATTCAGAAATGGGAGACGGTGGTAGGAAAATAAGAGCGGAGAAAAAGTGCAGAGGCACCAGGATGCTGAACCCTACAGAATAAAAAAAAATAAAAAAAAACTTCTTTTCAAGCAGGTTATTATTTTCTTTAAAGAAGTTATTTTTCCTTCATCCTGTCAGCGTGGTGTGCTGGCACAGAGGTGAGGCTGCCACAGCTGGCTGCTGCTGCTGCTGTACACGCGAGGGCAAACAAACCTACCTCTCCTGGTCTGTCTGATCTTTGGGCTCAGCATGGTTGTCATCGCTCGTCGCCGCGCTCTCCTGTCGGCATGTTCGTGTACATCCAAGCACCCCACCCCTGCGTCTCCCTCTGCCTCGCTCCTCTTCTTCTCCCTCTGACCTTCTGCAGTGCGGCCGGCAGCTAGGGGGTTGGGTGAACATGGGAGAGGAGGAGAATGGAAAGAGAACAGAGGTAGTGAGGGAGAAGGAGGGGGAGGAACTACATCTCTCTCTCCCCCTCTCTCTCTCTCTCTCTTTGCGCACACACCCAGTGCCCTCCACCCTTCCCTTTTTTACATTATTCATAGCGGTACATCCGCCTGTGGGAGATGGGAAGGGCCCCCCACCATCGAAACACAGGTTTGACCAAATGGGCAGATTTGAGGCGTTTCTCTTCACTGCAATGATGCTTTTTCATAAGGAGGAGAGATGGAGGGGGGCGCTCATCTGGCAGGTGTCTCCCTCCCTCTGCACCCAATTAGGCTGCAGAGGTCCTCAGCTTGTCTCCACCTCTTTTCACCTTAATCACTCATTTATCCCCACCCCTCCCCTGCTTTCTCTCAGGAGACGTTGTACCAATATTTCAGCCTCTTTTTAAAGTGTTCTCTTCCCATTCACCGTGATTCGATTTCATCACCACTCTGCTGTGGCACACATCTGCCCATCTCTAGCCTCTCTCTCTCTCTTTTTTATTTAGAAAAACTACTTGTATTAATCTTTTTTTAAATTTGACAAAGTAAATGTTTTACTTTGTAGGGGTGACGCTGCCCTCAGTTCAGAACATGTGAAATTTCCTGCTCGTACAATAGGTTGTAATTACACATAAATTCATACAAACAAAAAGAAAGACACATTCCCATTTCGCTGACAAATAGAAAACATGTTTTGTTTTTTTTCCTGGGCATGTTATATTTATATTGTTTGAGTTGAAGCTACCCCAAGAAAATGGCCATACGTGTAAGATTAAATTAAATCCGAAAATTTACTGGTAATGCACTAGCAGATGAAAAATTTACTTACACTGTCTCAAATTTTAGGGGCAAAATGCGACCATATAGTGGCAATCTGGAGCCCTGAGCCTAAACCCTGCTCAGCTACCAATCAAGCTACCATTAGCTCACGTAAAACAGGTCCTTATCTAAAATGGCGCCCGGAAGGACGCGATCAACTGCCTTTCTTCATATGAAAACTAACACTTCTCTTAAATGCAAAACTCAGCATATTCTATCTATTCAACATCTCTGTACATTTACAGTTCAATCGGGTTGTTTTTTTTATATTTTTCAATATTGCTTAATCATAAGCGAACAGAAGAGGAAAAAAAATCCCCCGAATCACACGTCCATCAATAACATAGCATGCTAAGCTAACACATAACGGAAGTCCTCGGCCGCATAAAACAAAAGAAAGCAAATCCTCCAGTCCTAGTGGTCTGGAACTGTGGCAACAACTTCAGACTCATGTAACGAATGAACATTGAACAAGCCGTGTTTCTTCTTGAAAAATGTCATCAACCTCACTCGTGTCTGTATTTTGGTCGCAGCATCAAGCTTACAGCACTATGGTCGTTTTGAAAAGTAATTACATTTCAACTATAGCCAATTTTTGCCAACCTTATCTGCCCATCTCTAGCCTCTCTCTCTCTCCCTCTCTCTTTTTTTTATTTAGAAAAACTACTAGTATTAATCTTTTTTTAAGTTTGACGTATCTTTTACTTTGTAGGGGTGACGCTGCCCTCAGTTCAGAACATGTGAAATTTCCTGCTCATACAATAGGTTGTAATTACACCCTCGAGGCATTCCAGTGGTGCAGCTCGGAAAGACGAGGAGGAGTGAGAATGCAGGGCTCCCTGTAACAGCGTCCTGTCGCCTTGAGCTGCGGCGGCCTGTAATCAAAGTGTGTGGCAATTATGTTTGTCTAACATGAACTATAAGAAAGGATTAGATTTTAATTTGGGTTTTAGTTTTTAAGAAAATTTGCCTTAAAGGATTTTTTTTTTTAGGCTTGCACGCGGACTCTTATATGTTTTTTATTAATCTATTCCGTGCCCAAATAGCATGCGGATGTGGGCCACTTGAGGCAACGATCCGGCACTCACAGAAAAATGGGAAAGTGTCACAAAACTTTGTTGACTGATTTGTGTTCACAGACACTATTTTAGCTGTTTTTATGCTACCTGACACGTAAATAACTCCATAAAGGGGACACAGTGGCAGCACATTTTGTAAAATAGCAAATAGAAATGTCAGTTGCTTGACATTTTTAATGTCTAGTCCATATATGGACCATAAGATTGTATGGTCCATATATGGACTATAAAAGAACCACAGAATGAAATCAGTCTTGCGCATCTTCACAATGCCACGGCTTAAAGGTGCCATGGTATGAAAATAAATGGAGGCTTTTATATATTTTTTTAGGCTTTAGTGGTCCCCTAATACTGTATCTGAGCTTTTTTTCCCCAAAACGAGCTTTCCTTAGGATCCTCAGAATGAGCTGTTTAGGGTCTGCAGCTTTAAATGCAAATTAGGAGGAGAAAGGCGGAGCAAAGCGGAGGGTGGGGGTGTGGCCTTACTTATGCCCGTGGTACCTTGCGTAAATGTTTTGTGAATCGCTATGGCACGCAGATGGCACGGCAGCCCTATGCCGTAAAACTAGCGAAACCTGTTTAAATGAGCTTACTTTGACAATATGACGAACGAGTTAGTGAACAACTTTTCTAACACAGTCAAACATCAAGCAAGTGCTACACAAAACACAGCAAGACGACAAAGGCGTGCGTGAAGGGGAAAGCAGGAGTGAGGATTTTGACATTCTCATCGGATTGCTCTGGTTTGCAAAGATGCACGTAGCGCTAGCGCTGGAACCATGAATGAATCATTATCCTGATGAAATGCACTGAATTTGCGGATTCATTGTTCTTCAGGAAGCTTGAAGTAGGGGGTTTTGGTCTAAAATGAGCGAGCTAACCATCTCATGGGCATGCAAACACCTCCAACAGCCCAGTTGGCAGAGATAAGAGCTTGCTAACATGACACACGCATAACTGATGCTATTAGCTGCATAGCTAATGATACAGACCCTTTCTTGTGGTAACAAGCTATGTAACTATACTGTACATACAGGAAAGCAACACAATTATAGAGCGTTAAATTACTTACTTGTCCGAGGTCTGTAGTTGGGCCAAAGAGAGTTGGTACTGATCCAGGGTTAATTTTCAGACGTTCGCAAGGCCAGCTCGGTATTGGCCCAAGTTCTGGAAACATTCGTCGGTGAAATGTTTGGCGCACACATACACAAATTTCTTCAGTTCTGTCATCACTTTCCCAGAAAAAAACAAAATCTGTCCACTGGCTCTTTAGAGGTTCTGATGCAGGAGCTCTAAACAGATTTTTTACATGTACAACGCAATGAGCTCGCCAAAGAGCTGTGGCCGGGGAAAGGCAATTTTGGCATAGCCATACACGGGCTCTGGGGGGAAACAACCTCGACGTCATATGAGGCGCCACGTCATAAGAGGCGCCACGTCATAAGAGGCAGTTGTCCCGATCAGGCCACCTGCATGGTCACATTACCAAAGGCGGAGAATAATTTCCAGGGCATGGTTTAGGTCTATTGTCATTTTTAGCCACTGGGGGACCGCAGGCAGGCTAGGGGAACTCATATTAATGTTAAACAACCTTAAAATGTGAAAATTTCATGCCATGGCTCCTTTAAAGAACTAAAAGAGGAACTGAGCCATAGAAATGCAAGATGTAGGCAAACCAATGTCAATCATTCCAAGACCATGTGTCTGCAGCAACAGTAGAGTGTCAACCGTGGGCAGGACAGGCACATTCTGCTCTTATTGCTACAGATCTGTGAGCTGCTCAGTAGTGTTCAACCCTTCAACCAGTGCATCAGACAAGGCGGCATGTACCAGTACAATAAAGGAAGAGAACACTTAGCTGACCTAATTGAGAAATCTTACATTGAACAATAGCCAGATCCACACGTCCAGTCTGAAACCCAGTCTGAATATAAAATATGTTATTTAGGTTTGATAAATTATGATGAGTTATTTTCATAAAAAGACAGTATTTTGTAATGGAATAAATTTTGAGTTTAGCGGCCATTCTGCTCAGCAGTTAGCCCAGCTAAGCTACATGCTAGTACTCTCGTTCACTTAGCTTAGCTCAGCTTTGCCTCTATTTATTTCATTTTGAGTTAGCTTGGACAAGAAGCCAACATGTCATAACACCAGCAAGGATAACCTCTTACCAGATACAAAGGGAGATTTAAATGGTTGATTTGTCGTGTTAACGATCATTAAAAATTCCTCTCACTGATGAAGATATGAAAGAGTGAAAGCCTGATGACATTACATCCACTGCCATGAAAGCTCAGGCTCTTTATTCAGTTTGATCGGGAGTGACGAGGTGAAAAAAAACCCAGGTGGATTAAAGAGCCAAACGGCAGATGTGAGAGAACTGTTCACATACTCAGAGAACCAGAGTCACAGATGGTGGATAGAAGGCCCAAGATGAAGAGCTTGTGCTGCAGTTGCTGGAGGACAACACGCACTCTTGGAAGTGGAGCCACTACAGCTGCTCTCAGGGAATTTATGTTTTAGAAAGCCACAAAATGAGACATGATCATCAGCAACACTGCAGTGAACAATTTAATCCTGGTAGTTTTGCATGTCACCAGAGACCGCTGGGAAGCAGACACCCTTTCCACTTTTAAGACCAGGCTTAAAACTTTCCTTTTTGATAAAACTTATAGTTAGGGATGGCTCAGGTGATCCTGAAACATCCCATAGTTAAGCTGCTATAGGCCTAGACTGCTGGGGGGCCTCATCTGACACACCTTTCCTCACTTTACTCTCTTTATGTATATGTGATATTATTGTGGTCATTAACTCGTGTTTCCCTGTTCCAACAGATATCCTTTGAATGGTGTTACAGTGCCGCCGTCGCGGTGGCCCCCTGCCCCCCTCCCCCCCCCCTTTTTCTGTCTTCTCAAACCCCAGCTGGTCGAGGCGGATGGCCACCCTTCCTGAGTCTGGTTCTGCCAGAGGTTTCTTCCTGTTAAAAGGGAGTCGTTTCTCTCCACAGTCGCCTCAGGCACGCCGCTCAGGCCGGGAGATTGGACCGAAAAACAAAAAGTTTTCAGTGCAATCTGTTGGTTTTCTTAGCTAGGAAATTGTTTTTGAATTGGCTCTATATGAACGAATTGGATTATTTTATGAATTATGATTATTATTAATTAATTGAATTCCAATTGGCTTGAATTGGACTTACTATCTAAGTGCCTTGAGATGACATTTGTTGTATTTGGCGCTATATAAATAAAAATGAATTGAATTGAATTGAATTGAATAATCTGGTAGCCTACTCCTGATGAACATGCCCAAATGTATGTTCGTTGCCTTCATCCTCACATCCCTGGCTGCATCATTGATAAAAAGTGCCCTGTAATTACATAACGTTGCCTTGTTGGCTTAGTTTGACATTGTAGGTGACTTAATCCACAGCTGGAAAGTGGACAGAATATATTGCACCTCCAGGGTGCATTTTAGATTTCACATCTAAGCTGTTTGGCTCATTTCAAACAAGCTCAAGTCACTTTACCTGTTTAGCGTGGTTGATACAACCCAGTGTGCTTAGGCCACACTTCCAGTATATGAGGGCAGAGAACAATATTTATTACGATGAAGTCATTGAAACCTAATTCTATGGACTGGGTGATATTTTTGAATCATTCTTGTAAGCCTGGGAGGTCAGTAACAAACATTTGTTGTGGTCTAACTCAGAACACGTCTTAGTGCTTTGAAATGTCTGTGTTAAGATGTAAAAAAAAAAAAAAGGTTTATACAGATGTGTGATGTCTATCTATACTTCATAATGCATAATCTACATTCAATTTTATTATCTGCACTCAGTATTACGTGTAATTGCATAATCTATATTGTGCACTGTGTACAATTTACCTAAAGATGTACATAAGGAACATAAGTAAAATGCTAAAGGAACATATATTCTTTCATTTTTCATTGAAAAATGATTACTGAATGGGGGAAAAAAAAAAAACACTTTTCAGACTTAATGTTATTCCATCCATGGACATTTGGCAGATATCCGACACTTAATGGCTGTTTCTTTTGGATGCTCTCTGGCTGATAACATTTCCTACTCTAAGCCATCTCTGGAAGGCAGCATAAAACCTGTCGCTGCTGTAGCAGCTGTTCTACCCTCCTCCTCCAGCGTACAGAGGATAATGGCCTCAGTCCTGCTCTGCAATTGAATCAGAGCTGGCCTCACGTCAACCACAGCTGCTCTTATTACAGAGAAAAGAATGGGGGGGGGGGGGTCCTGTGTGTTCACACATGATAAATAAGCATTTATACAGTCACACACACTCAGAAGATAACGAGCTGCTGAAATAGAGCAAGCACACAGATAGATTTAACAAGCACACAAAGAGCAGAGCAAAATGGAGTCAAACTTATTCTGACAGAAGCAGAGATGGGGTCACACAAGCTGAAAAGGAGGGGACACACCAACAAAAACATAGATGAAACACAGCAAAGGAGGTGTGGCACACACACAAGCACACACACACACCAATACTGGCAGTACGAGAAAGCCTTTTAAAAAGAAAGCCTTCTGTGCCTGTATTTGGTTTAAGACAGAGGCTGGGTGAACGCACTGTGGCTACACCATGCTGGGTGTGGCTTTGAGCCTTGTTCCCTCTAAATTTATCACCCAGCTCGTCCTCGTGTTGTTGTGTTATCAGGGCATGGAATGTCGGGCAAAATAGGAAGAAATAGGATGGTGGGAAGAGGAGGGAACGTGGAAAGTGCACACAGGGAGACCAGTGGCAGCGCTGCAAACCAACGGAGCAGCCCACATCCAAAGTTTTCTGTTTTTGTTTCGCCTTAATCCACAGGCTGACCGTCTATATACAGCTCACTGATACTGTAATTCTGAGCTATTTTAGAGCTTGCTCAAATGTCAGGGTTTATCACCTGCTTTACATGAAGAAAATTAGGCTGCAGCAATGTGACCGATGTCTGAAATGTACTTTTTTTAAATTTGCTTTTACTCCTCTCCTTTTTCTACCAGGCATGTATGGAATATTCTTCGATTCAAGATAGAAGTTTTCTTTTTTTTTCTTCCCTCTGGTTCTGTCAAGTGCTGAATCTAAATCAAAAACGTATGTTCATGCATAAACAGCCTCAACTGGAGCAACAGAAAAAACTGTCAAAAGAAAAAAGAAAACATGATATTATCTTGGACTGTTAGCAGCACGAGCTCAGTTGTGCCACAGTGCTTCTGCTGCTCATTACTCTAATACAAGTTTGACACGATACATTTTTGCTAGAATATCTGTGTCCATGGTAACAGTGGGCTCTGGGACTGTAGAAAAGACTTAATGGATCCATTTGATCCTCCTAATCAATTCCTTGTTCAAAAATCTCCTACATCCACAGCACATCCCACTGTTTAAATGTACAAATTTTACACTTAAAATAAATGGGTGCAATTGCAAAAAGTTGATTATATTTTTGTTAAACTTGCCCACTGCCTCAGAAAACTTAGCTTTATTTTGGAGATATCATAACTTAATGAAGTCGAGAACCGGGAACTGGATGAGATCTGTGGTGGAAACTGTAGCACCGATTAGGCTTGCTGCATTGGTACTTATGCGTGCCGCCCTTACAGTGCGCGACAGGTTGCAAAATTAGGGAGATGCATAACCACCCGAAACGAAAACCAAAGATTTTGCCCCACGCCAAGTTTAGAGAACATAGAATTAGCTTGAAAGCCAGCTGTAGCGGGGCATAACACCACAGCGAACCCAGAATCTGTAAAACGTTTTTGGATGAGCCAGAAACCACACAAGTGATTGGGCACCACCTTCGAGTCCAGCATCCATTTTCTTTAATCCACCCTTCATGTGAAAATGACAGTTTATACATTCGGCAGACACTTACCGTGAGACTTATACTCATTTCCCAGGTAGCGTAAGGAGGTTTTGCCAAAGGACCCCTACCTTTCATGTGGGTTCGGTTCAGGATCCAAACCCCGGTCACCCATATGAAAGGCGGCAATCGTACCACTTTAATATCCAGTCACCTCTGTCGCCTACAGACTATTTTGCGAAGGGGTTCTAATGTTAAAGGAGTTTTACTGGTCATTGCCTGAAAAAAGTCAGATGAGGTGGCTCGGGCATCTAGTGAGAATGCCTCCTGGACGCCTCCCCGGTGAGGAGGCCCCGGGGAAGACCCAGGACACGTTGGAGAGACTATGTCTCTCGGCTGGCCTGGGAACGCCTCGGGGTCCCCCCAGAAGAGCTGGAGGAAGAGGCCGGGGACAGGGACGTCTGGGTCTCTTTGCTCAAGCTGCTGCCCCCGCGACCCGATCCCCGGACCAGCGGAAGATGATGGATGGATGCCTGAAAAAACGGAACAGAAACCATAAACAGAACAACTGTTAGAAATGCTCCTTGTTGGCAATTCAAGGTTTCTTTACCAATGATTGGAACTTTCACTTCTGGCACCAGTTAGGCTGACAAAACTACCCCCACCTCATCAGTCTATGATTTTCTGAGGTCACGTAATGTCGCCAGGGATGATGCTCAGAATGCCAATAAGCCCCTCAGAATCCACAGTGTTTCGAAAGCCTTTTAAAATATTGATACTGACCGTGATTAAAATTTCATATCTGCGCCGGTGGGCTGAGCTAAAACTTAGCCGCAGGGTGTCTGCTGAAGGTGTGACTGTTGACATTGCATTACTTATTGATCACAACTGACTGAGATGAGAGTTGGCCACCAACCAATGACAAACGAGCTGCACCGACCTTTGCTCTGCGAAAGTAATTTTGTTTTTCAAAAAACATCTCCTATAACTGGGTTCGTTTTGGGCAAAATGACAAGACATACCCTTAAATGATATTATTTTGTCAACTGCCTGAGGTTATACTGCTTTAATGGGATCACCTTTCAAGCATCCATCCATTTTCTGTTTATGTAGGACCAGGTTGCAGGGACCAACTCCTCTACGTCTTCTTTGGGCGACTGGCAAGTGCCCCCTCTACTCCTTATATTTTGTTGAGTATTTATCTTATTAATCTGTCCCAGTCGCGGCCATAAAATAATGATGTGGAAGAAGGAGAATGCCTATGGAGGAAAGTATATACATACGTCTGGGAAATTTTCATTTTGCCTTGGCTTGTATGCAAAATAGATAGCAGTTCACTTGTCAAATTCAACTGAAATTTAGCTCATTAAATTTCACTCTCTCTAATAACTAACAGATGAGTGACTGAAGCTCATCTCACATCTTTAATTAAAAGACAGAATATTGAAATAGTGCCCATTAAGAGAGGGATGTGAATGTCTGAGGACACACAGGACAGGTGTTTTCCCATGAGGTGTGTCCCTTGTCTGCTACTGTCTTACTCTCTAACCCACTTTCTGCCCCCTCCATTACCCTCCCTCACCACTCTGTCACTGACAATTAGCATGGGGCCATGACTTCATCCACTAACGGTTGTAAGAGGAGCAGACAGGGCTCCAGACTGTGGTGTGTGCAATATAGATGGCAGCCTTCTGCCTGTCTAACTGAGTTTTTGTCTCTCTTGTTTTCTACTCTGGCTTTTGTGCAATACTTGTTGTTGCATACAGGCATACATACTGCTACTCGTGTGGTGTCAGTGTCACGAAACCTGTCACTGTCTTATCTAATATACCTGCTGCCATTTTTGTGTGTGAAAAGTTAATTAGATTGAAGACTTTTGTATTTTGGAATGTTTGTTGGTTTCCTCACATAAACTGTTTTTGGACAGTGGGAGGAAGCCAGAGTACCCGGAGAGAACCCACGCATACACGGGGAGAACATGCAAACTCCACAAAAAGCCCCAGCTGTTAGTTGAACCTGGAACCTTCTTGCTATGAGGTGACGGTGCTAACCACCACACCACCGTGCAGCCCCCCTTCTGCAACATTTCTATTGAATTAATGTTAGGACTATGAATTGGTCATTCCAAAACTTGAACTTTCTTCTTTAATCATTCTGTGGTGGAGATACTTGCATCACAATCCACTTTCTCTTTAGAATCAGCTGGACAAATCTCCTGACATTTTCCATTATATTTATTGGTGTATAATTGTTACAACTCTATCAATAGTCACAAACAATCCAGGCTCACACATAAAACACTCCATTTTACAACACACTTAATTTACTTCACCGCACCCCTTCAGTGTTTTAGTCATGGAAAGCGGCAGGGCAATAACAATTACAACTACAATTGGTCAAAAAGTAGCGTTCATGTTAATACTTCCAAGAGGTTGAAATGGTACAAAATGACTAATTTTGTGTCATCAGTTGTATGTAAAGTACTGACATGTATACTATTATACATAGTGAATGAGTGAGAATAGGATTCTGGTAAAGCTCAGTGTGAAGTGCCGATGGTAAATGGGTAATAGACAAAGTTAGCAACTAGCTACTTAGCATAAGTAGCAAAGGTGACAATACTGTCTTGCTTAAAAGGATAGTGTATAATTTGTACCAGTATGAATGTTCAGTAATATGGGCTCATACTACGTAGTAGGTTCAACATAACCAACATAATCTTTGCTAAGCAGTACTATGACCCTGGTTATCAACTCTGCTAACAACTCTGTTTTCCAAATCTGAAGACACGTGTTCATGTTACACTGGTGGAGTTGGATCAGCTGACCACAGCCATTTATTTCTAGCAAACTGAAAGTAACAGCATACACACACATACATACATTCAGGGTGAACACAAGAAACTTGTGCTAAAGAAAAAATGGACCAGACTCAATGAATAATTCCCTATAATCCCTATAAAGACCAGTGAGCAGTGCTGACCAACATGTCATTGGGGTCATCAGGTAGGAACCTCTTTACATCAGTGTTTCGTCTAGTTGGGCCCAAGACACCTCCAGGAGGCTAGACAGTGATCACTGGCGTCCCAGAGTCACTCCCTTAATGCCAGCCATCACTGCTCCTCATACCACAACAACCGATCTTTTTTTCCACAAGCACAAGCTACCCCATTCTCTCACCAACTGCACAATAGTTATAGCGGGGTGGGGATACAAACCCTGGTCCGGGAAGGGGGTAGAAATAGAAGAGGTTCCTATTCCCACAAATAAGTAGGAATAGGATTCAATTCTGGTTCGGGTAAGGGGTAATAAAAGTATCGAGAGTGCCAGAGGTGGAGGCAGGACAAGACATACTAGCAGATTCAGCAGGCAAACTCACCTAAACAGTCCTATAATCATTAAAAGTGCCAGCAAAAACAAGAACAGATGTACATAGATACATCTACATGGCCGCTATACTGGCCAAGTTTTACATTTCACATCCAATTGTGGTTTTAATATTCAAGAGTTTGATGTAAAACAAAAAATTGGTCTTCAGTAATCACTGACAGATGCTCAACATGGAGTTTATCCATGTTAGGTGTTCAATAAGTGAAATACACGTGGTTGAAAAATAATTATCAAAGATAAGTGTCAAACCAGTTGTTTGTCAAGAAAGAATTTGGTTTATTTTCCCTGGTTAATACTTTGAGTCGTACTTAATTTGATGCACATAAATTTAGTGTTCGTCGTTCATGTTTTTGTCATCAGAAAGAAAAGTCATCGATATCCCTGCTGTTTCATTAGAACAAGAGTAGAACTGATGATTTACGATTGTGTATTTTATTCAATGTTTCCATTTTATTCTGTCTCTTGCAAAAAGCTTTTGAAAAGCAGCCAGTGTTGCATTTAAGTACAAACAGAAAAAAACAATTCAAACCAGTGAGTGGGCTTACTGCAAATCTCTATGTTCAATTTCCATTAATTCCAGGCTCTGAAGAATTCAATAACAAGTTTGTCTTTCCCATAATTTTAATTAGTTTTCGAAACATTTCATAAGATGTATGTGGTCGTGAACGTGAACATGCGGACATAATTTGAAGCAATTTGATTTCAATACATGGCACACTCATACACTGCAATCTGAAAATGACAGGGAAAACTTGTTTTGTGCATCAGTGATGATGTCAAGATTACAGAAAAAAATTACAGAAACTACAAAAAAGAAATTGCATATATCACAAAGGTTTCTTAAGACATATATAAAAAGGAGTCAGTTGTAGAAAAACCTTCAGCTCATAGAAAGTTCTGAGTGACAATTCGAAGTCATGGATTTATTTCTTATAATGTAAAAAAGTCCATGTGCCCTCTATCTTAGCCAATAAAGGAGCCAGAGCTGTGCAATACAGATTGATTAGATTCTCTTTCAGGCCACATGCTTTTTTCCCCTCCGCAGTAGTTGTTTTTCATTCAACCAGCCTGTCTGTGTGTGTTTAAATTGATTGATGCACGCAGGTACCGAGGTTGGAGGTGGAGAAGCGCTTGGAATGGATTAGGTTGGGGTGGGGGTGGGGGGGGCAAAGAGAAACAGAATGGGTGCGAATTGATTTTTCTGTAGCTCTGACATCGTCCGTGTGACTAAAGAGCATTAGACTGTTGAGTTATGACTGGCCGCCATCTAACATATATCTAACGTTATATATAAAGATCACATCAACAAGCACACGGGAAATCATGAAAAGGCATGAAAAAGATGTTTCAAAATCCCAGTAATTTTTTTTATTATTTTTTAAATTTTTTTATTTAGTTAGTAGTATTATTATTAGTATTGTTGTTTTATTGTTGTTAATTCAATCATTGTAAATATTTAAAAAAATGTTGAGCTACTTGACGAATTTGAATTTCCCCCCATTGGGGGATAAATAAAGTATTTTTCTATTCTTTCTATTCTATTCTAATCACAGTCATGGCTTTCATTGTAAAGAAACTGCTTCTGTCTTTGTCATCTTCAGCCATACCAAAAAGGTATCCATCGTTACAGTTGATGGAAGCAAAAACCTAAAACACGGACGGATAGTTAATAGATCTTATACCTGTTAAGATGTACGTTAGGAGGCACCAGAAGTGTACTGCAAGCATCTTAAGGCCTTTATTTACTTAATCCCTACATTTTTGCTGTCATTTTGCACAGTATCACTATATGGCTGAGTCAATACCATGCAGCTTGCCTCTTAATGACCGTGTCTGCTGATATCTCAGTTCAGTCCACTCAGCTCTCCTCGGCTCAGCGATGTGATAGGAACTGAGGGACACAGGCCCATGAGGGTTATTCCCTATTCTCAGGTGGTATTGACTGTTTGCGTGGACGCACAGTGGCGGTTAGAACGGAGGGAGAAAAGTGAGAATTGATTTCGCTCAAGATGTTTGGAACAAACCAAGTCTTAGGAGCTAAACAATTCATCCTCTTCGCCAACAGTATTCTTTTGGACAGCACTTGTCTTTAGTGTCCTTCTTTAGTACACTGAACCACAAAATGGTAAGACTGAGCATTAAAAACCAGCCAAAACCCCAGAGGTTTTTATGATGGTGGATTATTTTGACGTTTCATGGTAAGAAGTTGCAAGTGAATTAATCATCAAATCACTGGATTTAACTTTAGAGGGTTGCTTCTTGCGTCCTATCAGCAGTCTTTATGTTTGTTAGTATCACTATGGAAACCAAGGACTGCTGTTCTCTTCTATTATCAGGTAAGATGCTATAGATATTTTTTCCCCTTCTCTGATACTATTCTAGCCTTAGAAATGTTCCTCCACTTAAACGACTCATCTCGCCCTGATGTTACTTTTGTTTGGTAATGAATATATTATTGTATTTTAAACTTAAAAAGAGGAAACCGAAAAAAGGATTTCAACCAAAAATGCGATCGTTCTACGAGTCTGATCCAAGCGGTGTATCCAAACCAACAAACTATGCCACAGAAGACCAGTGTTGTCAGACCTGCTAACCACGATGAAGGATTTCTGCTTTGAATCTCCTGAACATCACCTACATGCTCAGAAAGCCAAGGTCAGACAGCCCATGTGTTCCATGTAAACTGTTTTCAGGGACTACTTGCAGGATGGAGTTGTATTGTTCTTGGCCGACCTTTACAATGGGGGAAGGCGGGCCCAATCAACATAATCATATTTCATATATCCACATTCACTGAATGAGAAAAAAGCTTAAGAGTCAGCGTCAAAGCATCTTAAGACCATTCTGTTTTTAATTTTTTTTTTCATTTTGTGGCATACACTTTATGTACAATTTTGAGTTTTTAAAGGGATTTAATAATCGCTGGAGTAGGACTTTAAATCTCAGTCTTTTGACAGACAGAATAGATTAAGATTAAGATCCGATTTATTGGTCATGCATACACACTAAATTTGTCCTCCGCTTTAAACACATCCAGGTTGGCACACACATGCACAGGGCCACACACTCAGACAGATGCCAACCTGGAGCGGTGGGCAGCCATTCAGCACCTGGGGAGCATTGCCTTGCTCAATGGCACCTCGGCCGTGACAAGGACGTGGACTGACACCCCTCCAGCTGTCAGTACCAATCTTATTTTGAGTGGCAGTGCCAACCTTCCGGTTATTGGATGGCCAACTCTAACCACTGAGCTACGGCCGACCGGAGCAGAAACGAAGACACAGGGTTTTGAGGGATCATCTTACGAGAGCAATGGGATTTTTTGCTAAGATGGATATATTGGAGAAAGACGGGAAACCTTTTGGGTTGAAAGCCTAAACAAGCAATACGCTTTAGAAGCAATCACAGAAAAAACCCCAACATACCGCCAACACTAGTTGTTAGCAAAACCACCCCAATGTTTCTTTAAATAAATGGTCTTAAGAGCTGTGTTGGAACGTTACTTTCCCCCCTTTTTCTGTTGCTTCTGCTGAGATTGTATTTTCTCTTTTTTCAGGTGAAAGTGAATATAACAGAAAGTCTGTAAATATAACAGAAAGTGTGTAAATATAACACTGGCATATTTTCCACCCCGCGACCCGACCGACGGATTCAGCGAGTATAGAAAATGGATGGATGGATATTTTCCACCAATAAACTTTTGATTTGTTCCAGCAGATAAAACACACATGTTTACAGTAGTAACAGTTGTATGGACCTCTTTGACATTAAACGCTGTTATTTGACCTTTTCATAAAATAATCATGTTTTTAGCAACCTTTACACAGTGAATTTACCCTCCACAAAAAAATAAATCAGCATTCCCTGAATTTCGATTCATGTGATTTACAAGCAACGGTTATATAACAAATGTGATTGAGAAAAAAACTTTTGACAGTGAACACAGAATTGAACTCTTTCAGATATTTGAATAGTTCAGGGAAACATTCGAAGTTTTTTTTTCCTGAAATCAAATTTCGTTTCAGAGAAAGGAAGGTGGCATTTGTATTAAGTATTTGGAGAGCAATTCTGGCCTCTGTTAGCATTTGCTGCCCTCTAGGCCAGAGCGGCTGTTAATGCATGCTGTACACAGTATTTGGCATTGAGAGGAATTCTGGTTGAACACACTGCGGTTCAAACCAACGCAATGGACCTCTTGGATAGTAAACTGTGAGAACTGCTCAAATTGCATTGAGGCTCTGCGTTAAAGGGATAGTTCGCCTCTTTTGACATGAAGCTGTATGACATCCCATATTAGCAATATCATTTATTACATTTGACTTACCCCCTGCTGCGTCCTGTGAGCCGCGTTCCAGCCTCGTGTTGGCGTTGACAAAGCTAGATAATAATGCTAATAATGCTTAAAAAATAAAGCGTTTTGCTTCTCAAAACAATATGCGTTCAAAAGAGTAATACATTTGCGTCACAAAATCGTTCACCAAAAAAAGTCAGACCTCACAACTGCTTGGCGCTATTTTCTCTCCCTTCGTATCACTGCGTGCTGTGTAAACCGTGCAGACCGAAGGGCAGACTGAGCAGTCCGCTGCTTCCGAGCAGCAAACACCGTAACAGGTGCGGCTGTCGGCAGGTGGCTGTACGCATTGATATGAAGTAACTAGCCGGACTACCTTTGTCAACGCCAAAACTCGGCTGGAACTCGGCTCACAGGACGCAGGAGGAGATAAGTCAATGTTCATAAATGATATTGCTAATATGGGATGTCATACAGCTTCATGTCAAAAGAGGCGAACTATCCCTTTAAGCTTAGTTGTTTACATATGAGGGAGAAATGACAAATGAATCAAAGATGGCTGTTAGCTATTCGGTTGGTTTGCTTAAACAGTGTTACAATTTATTTAGAATCCAGGCTGCAATTACAGGGTACGTTACTCAACTGAGTTCCAAACTACATTATGCACATAAATCTTTTTAATGTAGTGTGCAATGGAAAACAACAAAGGCTGCTGTAGTGCAAGTTAAAGCCTCACTTCAGTTGAAACACCTAACACAAATTACAGTCGGTGTTTTTGAATGTCCATATCTGCCTTGCACGAATGACTTAAATGAAAGCAAACACAATCTCCCTTCTCGTTCCATCCTCAACTAGCGCAATACCAGTAAATTATACTCTTCCCCGTTCTCTGCATTCTCCATCCTCTTCCTCTCAGTTTGGCACTTATACAGACAGTCGTCACACAGAGCACTTTCTTTGACCAGGTAAAAACTCTCCATCATCATAAGTGAGCTCGTCTGCTCAGTAAGAATGGGGTTCCTGTCCAGGTTGACCCTCTCCAGTTTGTCCAACTTCAAGAGGCAGCCGGGGTAGCGGGTGAATCGGTTGTCAGAGAGGCCAATGTGGCGGAGCTCTTTTAATAGACCAGTGGATGCTGGAAGAGCTTCGAGCTGGTTGAGTCCCAGGTTCAAGGTTTGGAGGTTCTTCAGCAGGCCGAGCTCATCGGGAAGGCTTGTCAGACGGTTGTTGCACAGGTTTAAAACCAACAGGCTCTGGAGGCGGCCGATCTTCACGGGGAGCTCCTCCAACTGTTGCAGAAGAAGCTACACATTTAATAAGAAACACTCACGTGTACCAAAATTGAAACAATAAATCACAATCGAACATAGAAAACAAGTCAAATGTCGAAGTTGGGCGTTTGGATCATCTTGTATTTAATCTTAAATCTCTTGAGATGAGGGCCACAACTGACTTGTAAAGTAACTGGTACTATAAAAAAAAAAAAAAAACACGTTGCAACTAATGAGGTTGATTGACAACTGGTCAGTAACATGATCGGGTGTTAAAAGAACATCCGAGTAAGGCAAAGTCTCTCAGAAGTGAAGATAAGCAGAGATTAGGCAGTCTGCAAAAAGAGCAACATAAAATGCAAAGACTTTGAATATTGCCCCATCATTCCCAATATGGGATAGAATTATTGCACATGTGAAGAAATCCCATTTCTAGAAAAGTTGAGATGTTTCGTAAAATGCAAGAAGATCTTATACCTGGAATTTTAAAGAATTAGTTTGAACTTTTAACCGTCACCGCCGACTACAAAGTGTTTAAATTGTTTAAATAAATCCATTATTTGATACCAGCAGCATATTCAAAAGTTTGGATAGATATGTTTACCATTGTGTTAAAACGCTCTTCCTTTTCATTATGCATTTTATTAGAGTAGAAATCATGATTTGCATTGCTCACGTTATAGGAACGACTAAATGTAAAAGGAACGGCTAAACAACAAATTACTGGATTAACCATATTGTCCTCATTAACGTTTTGTTCCCAAATAAGGGAAAATGTACATGTCGCCGTGACTGGAAAATGTAACTTTCTGAAACTTACGGCTGATGTTAAATTGAAGGCTAAAGAAAAAGTAGCAGTAGCATTATGAGTCATTCCATCCCAACTCATCTCAACATATTTTACTAAAAAACTAAAGGTTTTTGTAACGTTTCTGGCACCTTGACAAACAGATTTGAACTAGAGGGGCACTCACAGAGAGCATCCTTCACCAGAAACCATTCTTTTGACACAATCTCTTACGTTTCATTTGAATTGTTTCTTACAAATACATTTCATACGATCTTCTTTACAGGCATACAATAAAACAGCGCTGAAAACGTAACACCACCTCGGCTCCATTTTGGTGGCGGAAGAGGGATCCTCAGAATGTGATGTGGTGGTTCCCGCCCATTCAATTTGATTTAAAGGGATAGTTCCCCTCTTTTGACATGAAGCTGTATCCATCCATTATCTATACCACTGAATCCGTCGATTGGGTCGCGGGCGGGCTGGAGCCTATCCCAGCAGTCAATGGGCGAGAGGCGGGGTACACCCTGGACAGGTCGCCAGTCCATCGCAGGGCCACATAGAGACAAACGAGACAAACAACCACTCACACGCTCACACTCACTCCTAAGGACAATTTAGAGATGCCAATCAACCTAACATGCATGTTTTTTTTTGGACAGTGGGAGGAAGCCGGAGTACCCGGAGAGAACCCACACAAACACGGGGAGAACATGCAAACTCCACACAGAGAGGCCCCAGCTGGGTGTTGAACCTGGAACCTTCTTGCTGTGAGGCAACAGTGCTAACCACCACACCACCGTGCGGGCTGCATGGTGGTGAAGCTGTATGACATCCCATATTAGCAAGATCATTTATCAAAGGTAAAGGTAAACCTTGGCTTTGTCTACAGTTACGGCTGCTTGGACTGCATCCTGTAACTTAAATCTCGCATCTAAGTTACACGGTCAACTCCACTGTGGTCTCTGAATACTTTTAACTACAGACCTCACCACTGTGTCCTGTGACTGTTCGGCGTGTCCTGCAAGTGGCATGGCCAAGGGAAAGAAGACCAGCGGACAGTGAAAGACTAAGAAGCTCACCTTAAAGACGCTGCGTCCTGTGAGCCGAGTTCCAGCTGAGTTTTGGTGTTGATGAAGGTAGTCCAGCTAGTTGGCTGGGGCTTAAAAAATAAAGCGTTTTGCTTCTCAAAACAATATGCGTTCAAAAGAGTAATACATTTGCATCACAAAATCGTTCATCCAGAAAAAGTCATACCTCACAATCGCTTGGTGCTATTTTCTTTCCCTTCATATCAATGCGTTCAGCCACCTGCCGACAGCCGCGCCTGTTACGGTGTTTACTGCTCGGAAGCAGCGGACTGCTCAGTCTGCACTTCGGTCTGCACGGTCTACACAGCCCGTAGTGATACGAAGGGAGAGAAAATAGCGCCAAGCGATTGTGAGGTCTGACTTTTTCTGGATGAACGATTATGTGACGCAAATGTATTACTCTTTTGAATGCATATTGTTTTGAGAAGCAAAACACTTTATTTTTGTGGCCCCAGCCAACTAGCCGGACTACCTTCATCAACGCCAAAACTCAGCTGGAACTCGGCTCACAGGACGCAGCGGGGGTTAAGTCAAATTTAATAAATGATATTGCTAATATGGGATGTCAGCGAACTATCCCTTTAAAGTGTAATCACTTCGGCTGCCTGTCATACTCACATAATTGCTGTGCAGATCCAACACAGTGATGTGAGTGAAGTGATCGATGAAATCTGGGATCTTTCTGATGAGGTTCCTGCTCAGGTCCACTTCATTCAGGTCACAGAGCTTCTGGACGCTCTTTGGCACCGCGTCGATGCCTTTGAAACTGAGGTCCAGTCGCCGCTTCCCGTCCAGCGTCAGTTCCACGCAGTTCTGCACCGTCTTTAAGGTGAGCTTCTTAGTCTTTGACTGTCCGCTGGTCTTCTTTCCCTTGGCCATGCCACTTGCAGGACACGCCGAACAGTCACAGGACACAGTGGTGAGGTCTGTAGTTAAAAGTATTCAGAGACGACAGTGGAGTTGACCGTGTAACTTAGATGCGAGATTTAAGTTACAGGATGCAGTCCAAGCAGCCGTAACTGTAGACAAAGCCGAGGTTTACCTTTCTCCTCAGATCAACTGTTTGCAACATTATCACCCGATGTTCCATGACACAGCCAAATATTTAGCAGAGGCTTTACGTTTTTTAGTGGATCGTTCTGTTTTTAGTGTGCCAGTAAATCTGTTACACCGTACCAGCTTTTTATCCGACGCATCAACCACAAGGAAAGAGCACATTTGGACTTTTCCAGCTAGAAAACTTAACTGCACACCACGAAGCCACCAAAAGTAGTGTAACCCGGTCTGTTGTTAAACCAGCAGGATGTCGAAATGCTGCCAGCCTGGGGCACAGCCCTTTTACAGACTCTCTGCCTGGAGTCACTCTGCCAGACGTGACATTTGTTTTCGCTTGTTCCTCGGCAACTGCTGTGTGATCTGAGATGTACGGTGGCCGACACGTGCAAACGCGCTACAAACGGCGAAACAAATCCAACAGTACGCTGCTAGAGAAAAATGCGGCAATCACTCTAGCATGGGTTTTGGGGTCCCCGATGATTTCACCATCAGATCATTAGAAAATGATGCGGTGAAATAACTTTAAAATCACCACAGAGGTAGCTGGGGACGTGTAAAACAAGAATCTGGTGGAGTTTGCAGAAAACAATTTGATTTTCTTTTTTTTAAATTATTTTATCTGGCCATATGCATCATGCATTGGGCTCACACACTTTACCGTATGACGCGATGTAGACGGGCACTTTCATATGACCGTGCCTCTGCGAAGCGCAGATGGCGTGAGCGCAGTTCCTCCTCCCGGCTTTATTTTAGGAAGCGGGAGTTCATTCATTCTGTACATAATTATTTTATTCTAATAGTGCAGTGTTGAATGTTAGAATATTATTATTTTTGCACTATTGTGTAGGTTATTTAAATGTTCTATTTGTTCATTCAAAATCAGTAAAAAATTCTGGACTGCAATGTTTTGCTGTAAATAAACAGTTTTCTTTGTCTTCAACGGAAAATCAGTCAGACAATGAAGCAATGAGGACAGGACACGACTCAGAGGAAGACAGACACGTGAGCTGTTTTATGAAGTGGTAGTAATGCGAGATTAATTGATAATGCATTGAAAATGACACATCTGGAGTGTGTTTGCATCCAGGTGGAAAGAGCACACCTCCACAGCCTGTCCTTAGTGAGATCATGCATCCAAAAAGCTGTGGGTTTGCTGAGGGACCCCAGCGACATGGCATCCAGGAGCATGCAGCGGATGCACATCCCTCCGCTGCTGGTCAGAAACAGACAGGAGGTGAATGTGGGGTGTTTTTATGTTACATCAGAATGTGTCTGCAGAACTCTCAGAGCCCAGTCTCATCTGTTTTCAGTGTTTCTTCACATTTTTGATTAAACCGCGATGTTTATTGAAGCTCACTTTCAGAGGTGTTGATGAGTAGACTGGCCGAAGCTCTGGCACACAGAGAATAAAGGATGGGGGCTCCTAAAGAGTGGGTGAGCTTGGAGGCCAAGAAACACCAGGCTCTACAGGAGGGGGGGACTCTGAGGTCAAACCTGAGGGAACAGTAAATTGCTTCATAATTAGCTCAATTAACAGTAATTGTTCTATAGCAGTTACAGAGCGGTGCAAAAGGGCGAACATTCTTAAGCAAGGACAGCTCAGTTTGTCAGAAATCGAGCTGGAGGCAATATTTGGTTATCTATCTTGACTCCGGTCTTAAAGCTGAGCTGTGGTCATCATCACCAGGTTCTTTTTCACATCGACGACACAAACAGAATACTTACATGATTGCATTTATTCTACAATGAGGAAATGTCGTTTCCTTCGGTACATAGCGGGCATCCACAGGTTTCTTAATAGTATTGTTGGAGACTGATGTGCAGCAAGCGGGTGTGACCTAATGTCCTAAAGTGTTCAACGGAGGCCAGTAACAATGAGGATGCCCTGCAGTGCAGACAACAACAAATAATAGATCTCACCATGAAACTTCCTCAGTTGATTAGTTATACAAGTATGAAAAAAAAATGTATTACAAGTTTTAGAAATGTGTATGTTTAATTATGCAAATGAGGCATTATCTCATTAAATATGCGCACATTTGCATATATTTCCGGAAGATAGATCTGAACATATGATAAAGCCAGGGGCAAAATTCTTTTTTCATTTTGTTTACACACAAAATGAAAAGAAAATGACAGAGGGATTTCAGGATATCTGCTTTCATTTCCTAGGAAATCAAAATCTACTGTCCATAAAAACATCGATTTTTGCCATTTTTTTTTACTCTTATTATTTCATCTTTTTGTAATTATGTATACCGTATGACTCTGATATTATAGTATACTGTGATGTAGGGTGCCCAAGACTAGTCATTGAGCGCTATCACCCTGCAACTATTAGATGCGTACCTTCTCTAACACACCTGGATCAAATTAATGGCTTGTTACCAGGTCTCTGCAGAACTGAATGAATTCCGGTGAGGGAATTCAGCTATCCCAAGTGTCTTTAAAAGTTGCAAGGTGGTAGCACTTGAGGAATGGATTTAGACATCCCTTGAATATGTTATTTTTATTATCAGTGGCTATAGCGGTATGTTGAAGAGTTGTCAAATTGAAAAGATGGCGTTTTATAACTTGCACCAATGTATGTTGGCCATATTTTTGTTTTCCAAAATAGGTGGCAGTGGTCGACGAAAGCTCAAAGTAATTCCACCTGAAACAGAGGGCTATTCTGTCAGGGCTGTGAAAGCTGTTTCAGGAGGGGGGAAAGCCACCCTTTACATTGTACCCCTTCAGGAGACATTGGACATGTGTCTTTTGCCTCTTGACTCTCAGCACTTTTCAAAGATGCCAAAGACGACATGCTACCAGTGTAGTAAAGTAATGCCTCTGCATATGCTTGCAGTGCATATTAAGAGATGCACAGGGAAGGGGGATTCTGATGAAAGCGAGTGTGAGGTGAGTGTAATTGTAGCACTTTTGTGTATTTGCAGGACTCCGACTCATTGATTTTAGAGAAAAAGGCAAAGCCTAAATCTCTTAATTTCAAAATTACTAGGTAATATTTGAAACCATAAAAACCTGTTCTGTTGTACACCTTTTTTTAAAATTTCAGGTGGTTTGTCCAATTTGCAACAGCAAATTTCCAGAAGAGGAAATCACAGTCCATGCTAGTCTGTGTGGGGAGAGGTAAATATAATATTAGTTCTGTTTAGGTCTCTAAAAGAATACTAACCTTGAAAACATATATGTTTATTTTTGAACTGTGTTCCATCAACAGCTTTGTCTCTACTGCCCCTGCAGCTTAGGGCAATGGTATGTGTTTTGCTAAAACTCCTGAATGTACACCAAAAAGGTATGTTTTCACATGTATAGTCAAAATCTGCAAAAATAACTGCTTGTGAAATATTGATCATTTTCTGAGTTACAAAGTAACCAATGAAATTTGAAATTTTGACACTCCACATTGTAATTTATCACGTAGCCCTTTGTTAAATGGCTATGATAAACAAGGCTGTTTACAGTGAATGTATTATGGAATGTAAATTTGTACTGTTTTCATCTGCTTCTTTAAGCATGGAAGATGTATTGTGCTTCCTTGAACAACAAGTTGACACAACAAAAGCGTTTAAATTATGTGTGGCCAGAGAAGACCTTCCAGACAGGAGCATTCTCCAGTGGAAGAGAAAAAAAATGCACCTCCTACAGGTGCTCTCAAGGTGGTCTTTATTGGAGAGCCAGGTATTAGCACAGGAGCACTAAAGAAAGAGTTTTTAACATGTAAGTAATCCATAATTTTTCACATTCTAAATATGCAACAATTAACCTTAAAATGAATGAGTGTTTTTCTGCTGAAAGATATGATCTCAGGTATAGAGAGAAGGTTCTTCGAAGGGCCTGAAAGCAAGGGAAAAAATCCCAAATTCTCTCTGACAGACCTTGACAATGAAAACTTCAGGTTGGTCAGATGTAGTGCTTACTCATAGTAACTGTATGTGTACTATCTGTTTTTCTTCAATGGGTTAAGTGAGACATTTGTGTTCATACAGAGCTGTTGGGGAAATCGTCAGCAGGGTAAGCCTGTCAACCACAATGAGAAATACGATTCAGCCCAAAATTATTCAACTCTCTGGAAATGAAACTGTATTTAAATTTTTTAATATTTTTTTTATGCCTTTAATGATAGGACAGTTGGAGAGAGACAGGAAGCAGGGGGCAGAGAGAGGGGGAAGACATGCAGCAAAGGGCCATTCGGTGTGGGACTCGAACCAGGGCCCGCTGCAGCGAGGACTAGCCTCTGTACATGGGGCGGCTGCTTAACCCACTACGCCACCGACAGCCCCTGTATTTTAATTTTAAGATATATATTTTCATGTGCCAATTGGGTATGGCAAGGTATGGCTCCAGGGGAAAATGTAAATGTTCGTTTTTCCTTTTTTCTTTAAAAAAAAAAGAAAAAATTTATGGAATTACAGGAATATGACTGGATTGAATATTCTATGCAAGAAGGTGCAGTCTATTGGTTTGCATGTCGTCATTTTGGAGGCGCCTGAATTGTGACAGGTGACAGGCATGGACTGTGTGTGTTCATAGACACTGGATACACCGATTTAAATAATCCATTCCACTTTTTTCTGTGTTGTTCCTTCTTGGCCAAGTTACCGGTAAAAATGTCAGCTGTGTGGGATTATTTTACCCTAAAAGACGAAACAGATGAAGAGGTGGAGTGCAAAACTTGCCACAATAAAGTCAAGCGTGGTGGTAGAGTTGTAAGACATTTCAATACAACCAATCTTATCAAGCATTTAGCGAAATACCAACATAAAGAACATGAAGAGTTTCTAAAGAAAACCAAAGACAAGAAAAAGAAAGGTCCAACACAACTAACTCTAGCAGAAACGTTTGCGAAGCGTGACATGCTGCCACTGAACAGTGCTAAAGCCCAGGGAATAAGACGAGTCATTGCCGAGGAAAGAATTCTGGATGACGGGCCATTATCTCTCGTGAGTAAAGTGGGATTTAGACGCACCATCGAGCACCTGGAACCACGGTACAACATGCCCAGCCGTCATTACATCCTTGAGAAAACTATCCCCCAGATTCACAAAGATGTTAGAGATTACATTGCCAAACAAGTAGAGAGTGCAAATTATCTTAGTTTCACAACTGATATATGGAGCTGTGATCACCGTCCTTTATCTTTATTAAGTTTAACTGCACATTGGATTGGGCCGGACTTCACCCCAAAGAGAGCTGTTTTACATGCGCGTGAGTTTAGAGGCTCACACACAGCGAATGCGAATGCCTTGGTTTACACTTGTTCAAGAGCAGAGTACTGATGCTGAGTTAATAGAGTATTTTCTACTCGGGTTGTTTGTGTGATTTGCTTTTTTAATACAGTTTACAGTATTATTTGCACTTTTTACTGTTAACTGATGCCATTTCTGTTTGTTATTTACAATTTTGTCAATTTTGTGTTTATCCCTGAATAAACAGGAAAACCCTTTTCAACATGAGTCTGACAACTAAGTTAGTAGGCTAAATAACTTTAAACTTTAATACATGCTTGGATAGGCCGGTATCGGTATCGGAAGTGCAAATACAATATTGGTATCGGATCGGAAGTGCAAAAACCTGGATCGGGACATCCCTAATACACATGTTGGAATGAAAAAAAATCTACGGGATCATCAAGGGAGCAGTAGACACAATTGGGCTGCAATAGCGTGGTCTAACAAAAGGAATCCATCGCAAGTCGGATTGACGCAAACAGGACAGATGAGGTGAACCGGGATCACCTCAAATCCTTGTTCAAAATCACGTCGTTTCTGGGAAGACAGGCCCAAACCTTTCCGTGGCCACACCGAACAAGATGAGGCTGAAAATAAAGGAAATTTCCTTGAACTTTTGGATGTTGTTGCAACAGATGACAAGAACGTGAAAAGCAAACAGGAACACAGGTATGCGCACTGTTCTTCCCCAGAGGCTCAGAATGATATGGTGAGAGTTGTTGGAGAAAAGATCAGAAATATGATCATCGGTGAAGTAGCAGAAGCACAGTACTTTTCAGTTTTAGTGGATGAAACGAAAGACCTGTCTAAGAAGGAGCAGCTGGCCATTTTGATCCGTTATGTACATGACGGGATCATAAAGGAAAGAGCCATTGGAACATATCACATGAAGGACTTGACAGCTGAATCCCTGGCCCAGTAAATAATAAAGGAGTTATCAAGTCTAGATATTCAGCTATGTTGCGCAATGCTATGACGGGGCAAGTGTTATGCGGGGCAATGTGCGTGGAGTGCAGGCTGTAATACGTGAAAAAGTGCCGCATGCAGCGTACGTACACTGTCATGCACATAGACTAAATCTTGTGCTCGTGAGCTCGATAACTGAAATACCTGAGATGTCTGAGTTTTTTAGTGTTGTTCAAACACTATATACTTTTATTGCAAATAGCAATACCAGACACATGCTTTTCATTGAGGCTCAAAAGAACTTAGGATACAACAAACCACTGCACTTGGAGCGCACCTGCCCGACTCGGTGGCTGTACTGGTATAGGGCTCTGCAGAAAATCAAACTGCGCTACGAGGCTATACTCGCTGTGCTAGATGCCACTATTGACGCTCATGCAGAGGGTTCAACTGAAGCAGCTGGACTTAGGTCGAATATGCTGACAGTCACTTTTATTATGCGTCTTCATGTCCTGGAGAAAAATCTTGAGTCTCACTTATGGACTGTCTGAACAGCTCCAGACAAAAGACATTGCAATCACGATGGCTTCCAATCTCGTACGGAGTACTAAGACCCAGCTGGAAAAGATGAGGTCAGATAAAGAGTACCAGCACACACTGAGCAGAGCCAAGGCACAGTCCATGCTCGGAGTGTGTCCAAAGCCTTGGCAGGATTTATTGTCGGATCATCAAGCGGTCAGAGACAAACAGGAGATGACCAATAAAAAAGACTATACCTTGAAACACTGGATCGCTTCATCTCTGAGTTAGATCGACGATTTACAGATAATGATGAGCTACTTAATGCTATCCATGCATTTGTTTGTTAATCTCCCGATTTCATGGATGTAGTTAAAATGGAACAATTTGCACAACTGTATGACAAACTGATCGACACCACCCTTCTCAGTTCCCAGTGTCACACAGCAAAAGCTTTCCTTGAACTTGAGATGAAGGACATGGAGGAGAAAACCATCATGTTGGCTCTGACGCAGCTCAACACCATGTCTGTTGCCTTTTCAGAGGTAATCAAAGTGTTTCAAATTGCAGCTACTATACCTGTCTCAACTGCATCCAAGGAGAGGTTTTTCTCTGTTTTAAAACGAGTCAAAACATACCTGAGGACGACGATGGGACTTATCCACCTCATGTTGATGGCCGTTGAGCCTGCTGTCGTGAAATCACTGGACCCAGATGGACTGAGGCCACGGCGCTTTCCGCTTATGGATTAATTACCGTCTGCAAATTCATCGTAAGGTAAGATCACCCGAACCTCTTATAAATCTGTTTATGAATATATTGGCGCTTTCCCAGTAGCTCGCTTCGGCTTGGTACCACTATTCCGACACTTTGATACCACCATTACGACACTTTGATACCACCGTTCCGACACTTTGATACCACCGTTCCGACACTTTGATACCACCATTCCGACACCTTGATACCACTTGTTGGGGGCTGTCAGGGTCGGACTGGGAAAAAAAAAAAAATCGGCCCTGGCAATTTTCCCCGCGACCAGCCCCCCCCCTCTCAGTATTAATTAGTATCTCCAATTAGCATGTACCCGCGTGTTTCCACTAGCACGCCGTACCTGCAACCGGGACGATTTTCCGTATCACCTCAGCCATGGTTCCAAGCGGGCCGAAGCGTTACTAAAACGTGACGTCAGCCGACTGCCTTCCACTGATTGTGCGATGAGTGTCGTCACTGGAAGCATCATAACACGGATAATAAAAGCTAGCGTTAGCAACTGTTAGCTTACCTCCAAACGTCGTCTTTTTGAAGCTCGTAACAAAACTCTCCGGTACTTTTCAATACTGTTTTGTCTGGCGGCCAGGAGTCTTCTCTGGCTCCGTCGTCTTGCCTTCTGTGCGACAAAAAGCCACAGGGTGAGCAGCAACACGCGCAGCCATGTTACGACGACCCCGCCCACGTCAAGGAGGCACGAAGTATACTCGTTTGTAATGGAAACACAACCAAACCGAGCCGTGGCGAGCAAGTGGAAAAGCGCCATATGATTCCTTTCTCTTTCTCTTTTCTTCTCCCTCCCTCTGTCCATCTCCTCTTTGTATTTGGACTTTAATAGTTTTATGTTAACCTGGTATGTTCACGTGAAATTGTTGCAGTTACATAGTGAATGAAGTAAACCGAATGAGTGAAATTGCGTTTGCCAGAAAGGCTATTACTGCTCTATTACCCTGCCGGTTTCTATCCATTGTGCTGAAAACGGATGTGTGAAGGCGCATTTGACTGAATTGATCAAGACGTGCGTAGTTAAGTGTTTGTTTCCATTGTATGAGTGAGACTGCATTTGCGCACAGATAAGCTACATAGCAGACTTTTGTGGTGGGCATTTATATTTATTGATTTATACTGTTGTCATGTGACCAAGGGCGTCAGTTTGGTTTTAGAAGTGGTGGGGACAAAAAACGTAATGCATTCTATGCCCCCCACAAAGAACTTGTACCCTTTCCTCAGCCTGGACTGTGGTGTTGGTGAGTGTGACTCCACGATCCTGTGTATATCCTCAAAAGTTATCCTTGGAAGAACCACCAGCGAAGTTGCGAAGAAACGCTGCATTTTTGTTTGTGTAGAAGTAGCGCTAAATGAGTTTCACCGGAAAGCGGTTTACCCGGGGTCCGTTTCACAAAGCAGGTTCAACATACTCTGAGTCTATTCCTGAACTCTGAGTTGATCTACTCTGAGATAGAAAACTCTGAGTTGAGTGAGTTTAATCAACTCTGAGTAGTTTCACCTTGAGTTTTGCGTGTGTGCCACAAATTAAAAAAGCCAGCATCAATGGAGCCCCAATTCAACGAGTCACCATGGCAACGGGGAAGAGGAGGGGCTACGTTTTTCACCAAACTCTTAACGCGCTCATACGGCGGTTTTCAATACGTTTTTAGAAATAAGTGCAACACCGCTGCAGCTACAAAAGAGTAAGTTTGAATGTCGTCCTTTGCAATCACAGTATTACAGGGAAAACTGCTTGAATAGTAGCCCATTCATTTATTTAATTTAGGTGTAATCTCGCAGGGGAGAAGCGCACTTGGCAGCAGTTTAAGATGAAATATAAAAACATTGGGCCTCATGCAAGAACATTTTCGTATTTTTACTCTAAATTTCTCTCACTTTTTTCGTACGAAGGTCTCGTACGAACACGCCACGTCAGATTCAACAAGCGCTCTTAACTTCGGAAAAAGTGTGTAAACGACCTGCGTAAATGATGAATCCCACCTGTGCGTATCTAAGTTCACGTGCACGAGGATAGTAGATTTGCATACTCCACGCCCTAAATTACACCATATAAGGCAGTGCTTCCTCGCTCCTGTGCCAGGAAGTGTTGAGTGTTGAGTCATGAGAATGACATCAAGGCGCAAAAAGAACAACTTTACGGGCTCTGAGATTGAAGTTCTGCTTTCAGAGATCCAAAAATGAAAATCTGTCATTTTTAGCAGTGTCAGCAGTGGAATTACGGGACCTGCTAAAGCGAAGAAATGGGAAGCAATTAGGAGTGCGGTTAATACCATGTCACCGAAATAAAAAAATAAATGGTTTGATATGAAAATGGCTTAAAAAAACGTCTCTCCATGGCCAGGCGCTTGATGACTGCAACTAAAGCCGTGCAATCAGTTGTTGCCTCATCATGATGGCACTTTGATGGGGTGGTCCATGATGGGGGTTTTCTGGCACCACAGCTTCTTGTCTGCCTGGGCTGGTTCAGGTAGTAGGAGACCCTCGTTCATCATGGCAATATTGCGCAAATCTGGCACCCACCTGGCCTTCAGCTCAGTGCGCTCCCGACGGCACGGGTGCTTTGATGCGCATATGTGTCTCGTGCTCCAATTATGATTGGCAGTCCAGCCACGGCATGAAAGTCCCTCTTAATTTGTACTTGTTGGACAGCGGTGTGTGGGAATTTGATGTACCATGGGTGATAAACTGATGAGCGCTTTGATGACCAAGGGGAGCGCACGACTCACAGAGGACTGAGACACCCCCGATCTGTCTCCAGTCTCGGTCTGAAAGGTTCCCGTGGCCAAAAATCCAAAGACGGTAAGGATGGTGGGTGTGTGTGGAATTGGGTTTGATCGGCGTGTTTCTCTCTGGAGTCGTGGCTCTAGGAAGCTGCATATTTGTAGCAGCACAGTCCTTGGGAATCTTAATCGCGATGTCAGCCATTCGTCTGTCTCCACACGGTCTCTTCCAAGAGCCTGACGCACTAAGGCATCCAAAAGTAGCAAGACAGCCGCTGCGCTTCCCGTTACAGATTCAAATGAACCTTCAATAGTGCACAATTTAAGTCAAACAAAATAATGTCAGCATAATTATGGGGTATAATGTATATTTATTTATGTTTTCTTGAAAGTAATTAAATATACAATCCATTAGTCAAGCAAACTTGATTTGAATAACAGCGGACTGTTTTACGAAACTCCTACGACAGCTCTGGATCACTCGTAAATTCTGTTCGTACCTGAAAGAAAACGTAAAATACTAAAAGATTGGTGAATGCGCAAATTCTCTTAAATCACTCGTACGGACGATTTAAGAACAAATCTGTGCGTACGAACGGTTCTTGCATGAGGCCCATTGTTCAAACAGGTGAGACCTCGGCATGGAGGTACCTCATTTTGATCATGTTTTACACTGTAAAGTAAATATTAAGTGGCTATTTGACTGTGCAGTTATTTTATCCCCAACATAATGCTGTTTTCACACACATAAACTATGTCTTCTCATCTGTATCATGTTCTGTTAAATAATTATGCCTATTTAAACTAACACAGACTTCTACTGAGTCAGGACATGCCATGTTGTGAAAAAAGTCACCTCCTCCTGTGCCTAATTGACCTCTAGAAGTAGAACTCGCTCTGCTGACTGAATGAATGAAGAAATCAAATGGCGTGTGTGGCTAAAGAGGGCGGAGACAGAGAGAAACTCAAGGTTTCTTGAATAAAACCTGGTCTCGACCAGGTTAGGTTCATAGAGTCTGTTACTACGGTAACTGACCGAGAGCTTAAGTTCCCTCTCTTTGTGACACAGGCTAGAGTTACCCCTCTTTCTCGGGGTTGAGTTACCTCCCTTTGTGAAACGGAAAACTCAGAGTTTCCCTCATTTCAGGGTTAATAAACTCAGAGTTTCTCTCATTTCAGGGTTAATCAACTCAGAGTTTTCACTAAACCTGGTTCGTGAAACGGACCTCTGGTGTGACGTCATTTGAATGCACCGACTCCGCTGTCATTTTACATTGTCATGTTTCTACAGTGGCTCACAGTCTGCAAATCAAACGACTAGATACCAAATTGCGTTTTTCACATGTTAGTGCGCGTGATTTAGACTCGACGATTTCGGTTGAGTATGTGGGGATTTTTTTTCAGTCGCAATTGGACATCAGAGCACATTTTTAAAAGTGGTGGGGACAAAATTCAAATCATAAATAGTGGTGGGGACAAGTCCCCACCGTCCCCCCGTAATCGACGCCTATGCATGTGACTATAGTGACCTTGCCATACCTTAGCTTTGGCTGAATTGACGCCACTGTATATTTTACAAAAGTGTGAAAATCAGAAAATATTTTTTGAGAAATTATACCCCATTAACATGCACTTTTTTTAAAATTGATTGGCATTTAAAATCTGTCGCAAATTTTGTGCTTTAATGAGAAATTAAATGCGAATTAGCTAGGGGTTTGAGTAATTATGGGCTTAACTGAACAATAATTTTACCACTTGTTGGATTTATTACTTTAACTATCTTTTAGGTTGATAATGCAGCAGATGGAGAATCTCTTATGATACTGGCTGAGGACATAGTAAGCTGTGGATACACCGCCCTGATCAAAATGGACAACAAAGAAGCCATAATTCGGTAAGAAATGTATTTGAGTATTTTGAGTATTTGAGTTAAGCTTTGCCATTCTACTTTTTGGTTACTTCTTTTTTTTTTCCCCCAAGTGCTATTGTCTTGTATTCCACAACAAGACTAATTCCAATGCTGCAGCAACTCAGAAAAGGCATGGAACTCTATGGTCTGATAAACCAGATGATTGCATATGGTGAGGCTTGCCGACCTGTTTGTTCCAGGGATGATAACCAAAGTAACTAGTATTAGTCTTTCTCGCTTTGCTCTAACAGACCATTTCTTGATGTATTTTTAATCATGTCTTTGCTAATTCTTTGCAAACATCCCTTCATTCATAAGCCTGACGCCGACTTCATCATGATGAATTGCCACCCACATTACAGTGAAAAGGGAACATCCAGAGAGAGAACTGAAAGGAAGATTATTAACTTTCTGCAAGATTTCTTGGAGGAGATTGAAATATCAGTTATAATATTAAACATCACATGAATAAAGTATTGATTAAATGATTTATTTAATTAAAGATAGACCTCGTTAGATAAAAATTCAAAGAGTAAAAGACTGGATTGCCTTAAACTAATTGTCTTTAATGCATTCTTTTCATAGATGGAGAAACGACAAGTGCAACAGCTGAAGCCGGAGTCCCTTGCTGTCCAGGATGTGCTTCAGTGGATGACAGGGCAAGCCCACATTCCCATTCTTCCAAACGAAAAGCAACATTTCAAAATAACATTGACGTTTGACCATGAGTACTGGGAGCGTCTAGGGGATCACTCAACTTGTTATCCAGTAGTGAGTGCATGCACTTGTACAGTCACTTTTCCAGTACAACATCTGACCACTTACTCTTTAGACTTTAGAAAGACCATGACAGAAGCTGTTCGATATGGGGATGGATTCCACAGAATTTAAGCTTGTTTTTCCTTTGTGGAAGCAGTACACTGAAAAAAACTGAATCTTACCATGTATTTTGGTCTAGTTTCCAGTGTAAATATCTCGGTACACCTTAAATAAGACAAAACTAACTTATAAGTAACTTATCAGAAAAATATAGCAGCTTGTTTTAATTCAGTAATTCCTTAAATATTGATTTAAAAAAAAGTACTAGTTCCACTATCAGATTTCACTTTTAACATGGGAAAATGCCTAGCTATAAGTGAAATAATCTGCCAGTGGTTCACTATAAATATGGGCAGCAGTCTTTGCCTCTTTATTTGGCCGAAATGAAGAAACTACCTGAAACAGCCCCAGAGGTACATGAAGCACTGATGGCAGGTGCCTTTGTTGGGAGGAGAGCAGATGGCAATCACAATGGGGTCTCCCCTGGCATGCTTCTGGAGCAGACAGATAATGCAGAGATGTCAAGGAGGGAAGCGGTTTAGATGGCATTACACTCAACCCTGCTGCCCGGATGAAGTGGCTTTACACAAAACCACTCACTGCAGCTATCTCTGCAGAGCTCAAGTCTATGTTGCACCTCCATTCCTCCAGCCCACACCATGAATCTGGTTGGAGTCGTGTCACCAGGGATGCAGAGATGGTAGTCAAGGTCATGGCAGCAGTAGAGACCAACCCATTCACAACAGCCACACCACACCTGATCAACATATCAAATGGACAATGTGCAGATTCCACAGTCAAAGACAACCTGACAAGTGTGAAAGTACTTGGTTTGAAGGCTCTGTCAGAGTCACTGTCCAGTGATCAGAAGAAGACAAGTATTGTGAAGCTTAACACCTTCCACACACAAAACACAAAGAACAAAGAAGTCTGGGAGTAAAACATCTGCATCTGGCAAGAGCAATGAAGTTACTGCCCTTCTGCGCATGACACAGATCATTGCCAGTGGTGGAAAACTCAACATTGTGGACTTCATCGGCTACCATGAGTGCAGTGACTTTCCCCCATCTCTCTTCCAGGAAGATGGCACTATGAGAACTGGTACGAAGGCAAGCCTAGTAAAGATTCTGAAAGAGGAGACCAAAGTGAACAGCATCCCTAATCTGCTTCAAGATGGCAAAAAGACAGCAGTAGTAGTTGATGCTATGTGTGCCATACGACACTGGTCTTTTCAAAAAGGTGAACTATTTGGAACCATTGCTGAGCGATACAAAAGCTTGCTGCTAAATGATGTGCCTTCTGGCACTCAGATCATACACTTCTGTTGTGACAGGTACAGTGGACCCAGCCTTAAATCAGCTGAGCAGGAAAAGAGATACGCCCGATCAAAACCAGCCAAAGTGTATGAAGTCAGTGAGCAATTCGCAGCTCCAGACCCAAAAGAGTTTTTTGCAGTCTCAGCTAACAAAGCAAATCTTCTGAGCTTCCTCTGTGACAAATGGTGTGAGAATGAGAAACTGGAGCCTGTTCTTGGCTCAACTCATCTCTACCTGGGTGGTGGTTTCAAAGAAGAGACCTAGAGTGTGGTGCTGGCAGAAGGGTCTGTTATGCATGTTCCTGCTCTGGAGTCTACACAGCAGAAGGCTGACACCAGGATCATACTCCACACCCTCTACAGTGTCCAGAATGAAGGAGTTGACAGAGTTGTCATACATGCAAATGACACTGACGTCATTGCCATGTGCAAGTTGGTTTGATATTGGTTTGAAAAAAAAAAGACACCTTATTTCCTTATTGTGAATATCTGTCGAATATCCAATATCAAACCAACTTCACCACGGTCTTAAGTGGCAGCTGCAGCAGCAACATTTCCGGAAAGGTACTGGCTTGATTAAATTCATTCTGGACTCTATATCCGACAACATGAAGACCTCGGGACACTTCGGTTTGGCTTTAGGGACCCTCTACTCACTACCACGTAAGTGTTATGTTGTTTGGAGCTGTAGAAGAGGTATAAAAATAGCGTTTTGTAGCGGTGACATGATATGCCCCTCTCACTTCCAGGCTAACGACTTTTGGCTAAAAACGGTCAAATCGAAATTCTCAAAACACATCCGAATGACATGATTTTGATGTCAACTCAACGTATGTACTCCCAACATCCCGAAAATTGATCTAAAGTGCATTTTACTCCGGATTATCCCTTTAAGTTCTCAGTCCTTTGTGTTCCTTCGTGAGATTATTGCCTTTCCTTACCCAAGTTACCTGGCCTGCCTGCCATGCTTCCCATGTTCCACGTCTTTTCTAAGTTAAGTATTTATTTATTTATTCTTGCCATGCCAAGTCCTTTTGTTTCCACAGTAGATTTTCGAATCCGGCTCAGCCGCGCTTTCTGTTGTTACTGTGTTTTTGTATAATAAACCCAGTTTTTGCTTTTGAAATCCGCATCCGTGTCCTACCTTCCCCACCTTCACCTTCAACCCACAAACCTGACATATGGATAATGGAAAAGCAGTTCCCAATCCTTCTACAAAGCCAGCCTGCCCTGTGTCAATGAACTAGACAATCTCATGTGGATGTGTGAAAGGTTGCCAGAGTTCCATGGTACATAGTAGTGTTGCGTGGGTCACCCATTGACTGGGTTGGGTAGCAGTTTTTTCTAAGTATTGCGGGCGGGGCGGGTCAAAATAGTCAAAACCAGCAACCCGGAAGTTTGGAAATATGGGTGAAATTGCAATTTTGAGTTACAGAACTTATCAATTGCATACATCCCGCTGTCACAAAGTCATTGCACTCAAAGCTCTCACTCGTGCAGTTGTCCTCTGAATTACATAACCTGGGTGTCCACCTCACATTTTATTCTATACTTTATATTCTGTAAAATGTTACCTTTTAAAACGGTAGTTTAAGAGCTTTTCAGCTCGTTTGGAACTGTTTATCCCAACAGCTATCAGTAGTTTTTGTTTACACGCCAAACTTCTAGGAGGACTCGGATGAAGATGGCTGACTTGATAAGAGATAAGATAAAAAAAAAAAGGCGATGCAAAGGTTGTGCGAAAAGGCGACCAAAAGAGCAAGGTGTGGGATAAACTTGGACAAGTCGTCCTGTCCGATGACACCATTGCAGACTACGTCATGTGCTGGCATTGTGTCATGCTCACGGATTTATAGACATTTTCTGGACTCTATTCATTTCCTGTTTTATTTTGTTAACCGTTGTCATCCTTATTTCTGTTTTTTGACTCTGCTCTTGCCTTGCCCAGTTTGTTACCTCTGCCAGTGGATTTTTGACTTGGACTGTTTTTTGACTCTGCCTCTGCCTACCCCTGCCTGTACTTTTGCCCCGCGGATTGCCTACCTGTGTATGACCTTTATTAAATTGTGTTTGATCTCTGCACTTGAGTCTCCAAGCCTGTTCGTTACACATTGTGAGGCGCTGTACAAGTATGATGGACATAAGACAGGTACATCAAATCTGTTACGACATTCATGCCGTGGGTCTGCTGCGCAGGCAAACAAGTTTCCCACACCCGCCTCTGCAGTGCAGTCCTTAATGTCATCTTTCCTAAAAGGCACAGTACCACTCCATGCGAAGTCTAAATTAGTGGATGACTTAGTAGAATTCTGCTGCGCGAATTTACGCCCATTTGACATTGTCTCTGGGAAGGGCTTTATGCAGGTGGCACAGGGGCTTGTAAATATAGGCGCACGGTTTGGACAGGTGCACATTAACTCTGTCCTATCTCATAGGCAAACCATTTGCGACAGAGCCAAAGAGCGTGCCAAAACTGAAAAGGAGAGGCTTATAGAGCAGATTCAAAAAGCCATGGAATAGGCATCACAACCGATATGTGGACCGACAGTTTCAAATAGGTTAAATTCAGACACCGTGGATTCCATTCTCTTTCTCCACAGTGCTTCTAAACAGCTGACATAGGCTAAATACAGTCGACCAGTATATGTATCCTTTTTTATTTTGAGTTTTTATTTTGCAGGAACCTATAGTAGTCAGGTGAACTATTGAGTAGGCTACTTGTTAGTGGCTGCTCCACTTTTGTTTTAGAGAAACCTGCGCTAAGTCGTTCATAACAGTTCTTCAATAAAGAATGGCGTAAAATCGAATTTTGCTGTCGTTGTTGCCGTTGAAGTTTCACAATAATGCGAGTCTAGCGCAAATCCTTCTCGTTTGTGTTAAATTTACCCTCTCTACAAGCCCTGGCTTTTTTTTTTTTTGCGGGTCATATTTTGCGGGTTGGGCGGGCAGCTTTAGAATTTCCCACGGGTCGGGCGGGGCGGTTTGGAAATTCTCGCGGATCGGGTTGGGGTGGGTGTTAAAAAAACCCTCACCCACGCAACACTACTACATAGGGTGCCGTTGCCAGGGACTGTCAACCAGATACAACAGATTAAACACTGCCACATTGGAGTTAAGTGACAGCAGTAGTGAATCAGAGAGCTAGATGCTAATACTAAAACCTGTTCTACCTGCTGTAATTTGGACATGTATATGTCAGGTTACTTTTTATTTATTTATTTATTTTAATCACAATCCTATTTTCTAGTTCTGGCCAAGAAGATGGTTATTTTATGTTCAATTTATGAAAATTTAAATGAAAATAAATGTTTCGCTGCCAAGAATTTTGTTTCTTTCATTATCAAAATAGGATATTTTTCATAAACACTGAGGCATTGATTTGCACAAATGATAGAAGAAGAAATTAAGAAATAGCACTGAACCCCATTTGGTAGAACACTGACTGGAAATTCTGTTTCAGTACAATTCTCGATTTGGGATATAGACTTTTGGCATCATTAAGTGCAATCTTTGAGATAGAAAGGCTATCTTGGACTCAAATGGAAGCTTATGAATTAGGGAAGTTTTCTATATACATATTAGGCATAGATATTCACCATAAAGCGCTGAAAAATAATAACTTTCATGAGAATTTGTCAGACGAACAGTACTTTTTTTTGTCTTTTTTGGGATGTTGAGGGTGATATCTTAAAATAGAGTGGCAGCAAGCCCCATAATCTTTTTTTCCTGATTCCCCCTATGTGTCAGGATATTCTCTGCCAAATTTTATAGGTGTGTGACTATTTATGCCATTGTAGTGCCTATATACATATGCATTTACATAATTCCGCCAGGAACATGTCCCAAAAAGAGGGTCTTTGGCCCCCTGTAGCTTTCCAGCAGCTAGTTGACGAGGTTGTCCACCCAGGTTGTGATCCTTGAAGGTCCTAGATATTATTTCTGGTGTCAAACCTTTTACAACGCGCCGTGTCTGTTATCCCAAAAACTGGGGTTTTGCCCCCTGGGTATAGGATTTTCTTAATTTTGGTAGTCCGTGAACAAACAGTCGCTGTTCGAATAGTAAAAGTCATATCCGAATAATTCTTTAACCGTGAGCGCCACAAGGGATTGGAGAAGCCAGCGGCTCAATTTTTATTCAGCTCCTATATGTGGCTTGTTTTTTATGGCAGTTTTAAAATGAGTTTTAATATCGATTTTGACGATTTAGGGTTTATAATGGGCGGAATGTCATTTGGGGTTTGGCTTCCTGCAGTGGTCCATATTCGAGTTCGTTCTCACTTAACGGGACAAATTTGTTAAAGGTTTTTATTTTAATTTTATGTTTGTACCATTGAGACTTGAGAGTTGAAGAGAGATTATAGGCACAGTCAAGCATGTTGATTAAGCCATATATAAATGTGTGTCTTTGCCTGTAGAGAGAGATTATTTTGTTGTGTATCTTGTATAAAATATTTGTATAATCCGTACAGAGGAGGCATTCATTTGTCCTCTTTTTTGAAAATGAAAATATAGTCACCCTAATTAAAGTCCAGTAACATTAGCTGTTTAATATTTGTGCTGTTGGTTTGCTGCTGATTTGTAATACCCTTCTTGCTATTTCTGTGTTGTTTGTGATGACAGGGCAGTCACTGTGATAATATTTTGCAATCAGCCTGCCGCTTATTACATTTACTCAGTTTGTCTGGTCAACAAGGTGCTGTCAGTGGTGGCACCACAAATCAACATCAGAGGTTTAGTATTAAACTTTAATTCATGTACATATGGCTTATTTTACTTATACATTGTAGATGTATTGATGATTGATAAATGTTCTTGGATACAATCCTGCAGAGAACAGATACAGACAGAATCACTTCAAATGGAAATGACCAGAAGGGTATTCCACGAAGCTGGCTTAGCGGAAAGCCTGTCTTTACTCGCTTCTTCTGGCTAAACTTAGAGAGAGTTCAGTTCCACGAACGTGCCTTATTTGAATGCCCGCTGAGTAACCATGGTAACTTATGCCGCTGAACTAGCCTGGTCCCAGGCAGGCTAAAGTTGAAGCTTAGCTTAGGTGCATCTCAAAGAATGTCCGACCGGCTGAAACAGACTCCCGATAGGAATGTTCACCTAGAATTCTGCGCTCCCGCAACTCATGTCTCGTCTAAAAAACGAAACAAAAACAGTGGTTATCATTTCACCACTTTCACTGTCTCGAAAAATCAATCAGTCGGTGCCAGTGCAACTAAAGAAACGCAACTATACTCACTTATTGAACATGAAATTAAATGAGAGGGAACATGGTATTTATTAAAACTAATCAATACCTAACAAACATCCGATCTACACACACGTAGGACCCGACTCAGAAAAATGGAGAACAGGTAATAATGTTAATGATACAAATTATTGAAAGCTCCTTTCAAAACAGTCAAGGACAAACAAGATATTAGATAAAAATACAGGAATTAAAACATCATACCGTATTAAAAGTACACAGAACGGATCAATCAATGGAGGTAAGCACACTTGAATAGATGGGTTTTGAGTTAAGACTTGAACAGAGGGTGAGTGTCAGTATTGCGAATGTCGGGGGTGGGGGGTCGGGCGGCGGACCTCTGTCCTTTCAGGCTGCTGCTCGACATTTACAGTAGCCGATAATGTAAAACAACCTACTGGCTGAAGTATTTGCATTAAGTTCATCATCTCCCTCAGGCTTCCCCAATGTTATCGGTGCACTACACTGTGCCCATGTACGCATCCAAGGCAAGGCAATTTTATTTGTAGAGCACAATTCGTACACAAGGCAATTCAAAGTGCTTTACAGCTACATAAAATCACAAGAAGGCAATAAAATCATTCCAAAAAACTAAAAAAATCATTAATTAATTAATTTAAAAGTAAAGAGTGCAGATAAAATACTTTCAGGTGTCATATGCACATCTAAATAGAACTGTTTTCAGCCTGGATTTAAACATTGTCACATTGTCCAGGCCCCTGCTGGACCCGTGGAGGCTGACTACGTAAACTGAAAATATTTCCATATCCCAAATGTACAGATATACTTGGGGATAATTGTCCATAGACTCTGAACTGGATTTCTCATTTTGAAAAATACCACATCAACCCCTTTGAGTAATGCTGAGCAATGTTACATTTATGCCCTGTGAAACCAAGTACCTCATCATTGACTCTTGTCCTCCGTGCATACAGATGATCTGTGATGGAGGTCATTTCATTTCCAGCATTGAGGCTAAATGGCCGGGATCAGTTCATGATTCTAGGATGTTCCGAGCATCCTCACTGGCACAGGGGTTTGCACAAGGCGCAAGAATTTTACTTACCCGAAGGAGTGTACTTTTGAAGTAAGGTGTATATATATGATGAACAGTTCAGTTCATCAAAGGTGATTGGGCAAGTTGGCCTGCCATGTGTGGAGGTGTGCGCCGGAGAGAAGGGAGAGACAACAACATGTCTGGCTGCATTTAATGCAGAAGGAACTTACTGCATTAAGAGTATGATCATTTTTAAGGGAAAGCGCATTCGTGCTGAGTGGCTGAGTGGGTGCTCGGAGAATATTAGTGTTAGGTGCTCTGAAAATGGATGGATTAACTCTGACCTCTTCTTGGATTGGGGTCAAATGCCCCACCTTCTCCTCCTTGATGGCCACAGTAGCCACACTTACAACCTCGAATTCATTGAGCTGCTGAAGATGAAAAATGTGTACATTATGTGTTACCCTGCACATACGAAACACCAGCTGACAAGGCTCTCTTCAAAAGCTTAAAACATCACTGGGATGTGGAAGGGAGGAAGTGGACGAGGATGATGGCTGGACAGAAGCTCACCAAAATGGAGTTTTTTGTTGTGTTCAGCAGGGCTTGGGCAAAGGCTGCCACGGTGGAGAATGCACAGGCCGGGTTTCGGGCGACAGGAATGTTCCCCGTCAATAAAAACATCATCCCTGAAACCTTGTATGCCCCGAGCAAAACCACAGAACGAGAACCTCCGCCACTACTGCCCACTGCACCAGTGATGCCCCATGTCACCTTGACCCCAGCAAGCCTGCTCGCTGAGCAGCAGACCTTCCATCTGCCAGCTACACTCCAATCACCTGTCGTCAAGATGGCCAGACCTGAGCCCACCGACCTACTGACAACCTTGGAACCTGTGGAGCCCAGACCTGAGCCCACCGACCTACTGACAACCTTGGAACCTGTGGAGCCCAGACCTGAGCCCACCGACCTACTGACACCCTTGGAACCTGTGGAGCCCATGTACTTTTTCCCAGATGAGGTTGAAGAGGTGTTGTTCGAAGACATAGCTGAGGAAGACGCTGGCCTCTTCAGTGCATTCACACCACAAGACGAAGCCCACCCCCCGGATGAGGGACCCTCCACCTCCACAGTAAGTGTCATTTTTATACTTTCAAATGCTACATTATATATGTTACATTTGCATTGCTTTCTCATGCAGACATATGCATGTACAGGAATATTCACACACATGTAGACCTATGTATAAACATGTACGTACACATATGTACGTACACGGACACTCACACATGCACGTACGCATACGCATACACACGCACACACACGCACACACACATGTAATGATCCTATTTTTGCATTAACATGTTCTTCTTATGTAATTCCTGTCTAGTTTGCAAGATCAATCAATTTCACTGACTTGATCTCAGTGCCACAAAGGGAGAGGGCCATCAGAAAGAGAGCAAAACCACCATCCTATCACCTTACCAGTGAAGAACTGTCAGGATCTGTGTTTTTGGTCACCTTGTTCTCTCCTGTGTTTTTGGTTTTCCCTGGTTAATTTGCCCCAGATGTTTTGAGTTCCCTTGATTACCCTCATGTGTATTTAAGTTCAGTTCGGTGTATGTTTGCTCCCTTTTCCTTGGATTATTATTAATAAAATACATTCCTTTTCCACAACGAGGAGTTTCCTGTCGCTTTTGGATCACTCACCCACACACCGTGACAAGAACACATTGAATACATTAAAGCAAAAAAATCTAACAAGAAGCCTGCAAAGCCAGCCAACAACCCGGGAGGCAAACGGCTGAAAGGCAACAAAAAGACAAAAAGCGCATCACTTTGCAAGGCCTGCAAAGCCCAGTACGGTGACCCCAATGACCCAAAGGTCACATAGGAATGGATAAAGTGTGGACCATGTTCTGCCTGGTTCCATGAGAGTTGTGGTGAACTAAATGGCATCTGTGATGATGATGGCTTTATATGCAAAGACTGTGTTTGATTTCATTGTCTGAACCAAGTTTTTAAAACATTAAAATTGATGATGAATTACTATTTTGTCTTGTCATTTCAGTGGCCCATTTTACCTGATAGCTGGCCCACTTTACCTGATAGGCTGGCCCATTTTACCTGAAGCGGTGCATCTTCAAAAAAGTTGGCACAATGAATGTTTAAAGACTTCTAGGGCCTACATATTGAAACTTTATAAAATAATTTCAACATAAAATGATAAAAAAGAGTCATCATTAATCATATACACATTGATAATACATGGGTGGTGGGGTTTTTTTGTGTCCCAAGGGATTTACCAAAAAGTGGCCCAATTTACCTTATGTCACTATATTTGTAAAAGTCACCTAAAAAAATTTTGACTTGTTTTGCTTTAGGTGACTTATTTAGCTTGGTCTGTTGTCAGACAAGAAGTTTAGTTGCTTTGACTTAACTTCTAGATATAATCTATATCTATTTAACTGTTGAAAGTTTACAATCTTATTTTCCTCTCCTCTTTCCTATAGGTGGATGGGGTAGCCGACAGCTGTCTCTTATGGCTTCCGGTGATACTGGCTATACAGGCATAATGTTGAAGTCTGTAACTAAAGGGGCTAAAAATTTATTCATAGCCCCAATTCAAGAAGAACTGAGTACATATCCTCTAACACTAACTGATGAAGTATTCAGTAACATGCCAAAAGCCGCATGCCAGAAGTGTGAAATTGCATTTCCCCTTCCGCTCCTGACAGAACACATCAAGTCTTGTAATGTCATAGATGTTGACAGTGACGATAACCTGGCTAATGTTGATATCAGTGAGCCTGAAGAGAGAAAATGTAAAAAGTATAATAAAATATAATATAATATTCTGCTTTTTAGAGTATATTGTATAGTATTTAAAAACTAAATAGTATAAAATAACACTGTCCTTACCTGTAACCCCTTAACCGCAGATATGCAGGAATGTCCTGTCTGCACAAATATGTTTCCTACTGACTTCATCGAGGTACATGCTTCCTCATGTGTTGAAAGGTATCCATTAACTTTTTATTGTTAATGTTTTTTTCTCTAATCAGCAATGGTCTTTGTTTTACATACTGTGCAGTTTTAACACAAATAATTTTATGAGTGTAGGGCAGGAAAAGAGGGGATACATGGAAGCATTGTAATTGAGAAGAGCAAGCAGCAATGCCTGGACCATCCAGAAATTCTGCAGCTGTTCAAGATGGTAGGTGCTGTTCAGGTTTAGCAGTGGCATAGGTAAGGATACACTGTTTAAATGTTAAATTATTTTTTGCTATCGTTACAGTCAATAAGTAGTGTATAAGCTGAGGTCAGGCTTTTGCATCAATTTTGGTATGTATGTAATGGAATCATTTGAAATGCAAACTGTTTTACTATATTTTTTTATTATTCTGTCCATAAAGGTTTATGGTATTTTGATAGGTTTGCTTTATCCTGAAAGTTCAAAGGGTTCTTCTAAATGTATAATGCCTGTATTAATGATATCTGTCTCCAGTCCATCATAAAACTAAAATGCATTTTCTGACAACCATTCACTCTCACATTGATCTTTGTACCCTGGAAAGGGGCCTATTACTTTTCTTTGTTGTTCTTAATTCACAGTTTTGATATGTTGACAGCAAATTCAAGTCTTAAGCCCCGTACACACACGTCGCTGCTATTTACTCGCTCAGCGAGTGAAATCAATAGAATGTCTATGTGTTCACGCGAGGCGAGGAGGCGAGGAGAGTACAAGCGATGCGATGTGGGCGGATTCCGAGATGAACATATTTCAACTTCGAGCGACACGAGTAAAGCGAGTAAAAGCGAGTAGCCAATTAAAATGCAGAATACAGATTATTGACAGGTGACGTTCCCCCAGTGTTCTCCAAACAGTGGCCACCCAACTTCTACACACCATCACACGTTGGTTCCCACATACATTATCATTGCCATCATGTCAGATGAAGTAATAATAATAGCTGTCTCAAACGAGCCAAGCTTGTACGATCAGACCTGCGAGGCGTACAAGCACAAAAACAAAAAGCACGATGCTTGGACCCGGGTGGCAGCAATTGTCGGTCTACCTGGTAAGTATATCTTTTTAATGTTATGTTATGTTATAAATATTTGCGGAATTACCGCCGCTAACTGTTGCTATGATGTTCTGCCTGTAGCCGACGTTAAACGAACTGTATGTTGGCGTTACATGCAAACAGCGGGAACCATGACAACCAAGTCAGCAAAAGCACCCAAGCGAGTGGCGAGTAGGCGAGTGAGCGAGTAGCGAGTAAATAGCAGCGACGTGTGTGTACGGAGTCTTACATGGCTTTTTGAAGGAGAGCCTGGCCATTTAGTTCCCTCAGCCTCTCACTTTCTCGTGGAAAGTGACATGTTCATGGTGGCGGGTAGAATGATAGGCCACTCCTTTCTTCATGGAGGACCATGTCTGCAGGGACTTAAGCCTGATTTATGCTTCAGGCGCAAAGCCTCTGACGCTCGGACGCAGAGCCTCTGCCAGCGTCAAAATCTTGACCACTCCCCCACGCAGAGGCTCTGCGCGCGTTGTCGTGCACCTCAGAAAAATCCTGACTACACGTCGGACGCACGCAGACCACCAACGGAAGTGCGCAGACAAAAGCGGCTGTGATTGGTCCTCGGTGTGCCTTTCCGGTTGTCTGTGTGGCTTCCTCCTTTGCATTTTCGCCAACTCCAATAAAAGAAGCTGTTCTTCTTCGATGTCGAGCAACTCCAGATCCATATCTTGCATACACTTTTTTTTTTTGAAAGATAAACACTTCCGCCGGCGCCGCCGAAAGTTCTCGTCACCGCCCACCGAAATTCTCGCGAAGGGAAACTGCTGTGCGTCCCGAGAAATTCCAGACCGAGGTTGCAGAACCATAACATGAAAAGTGGTTCGCGACCAGAGCAAAGCAACACGTCAAGACGATAGACGCAGAAGTATAATCCGCCCTTCAGCCCTGCTGTTATTCATGTCTTGCTTGGTGGAAGTCCCGAAACTGCAACAGTGACACTGGAAGACTGTCCAGATATGGACATTAGAGAAACCATCAGGCTTGTATGTTTGATTAAAAAGGTTTTTTTCTTTCAGGAATATGTTATGTACAATGTGGCGCCCTTTTATTGTGTATCCATTGTCCTTTATGAATGACATTTATGTGTCTCATTGTCTTGAAGCTTGAGGAGGGAGCCATACTGTCAGATAAGGATAAACAAAGTGTCCAGGACTTGGCCTATGCGTGGGACGTCCCTTCCCTAACTTACAAAAACAGGAGGTGGCTTTTTGAAAAGCTATTGATACACACAGTGAGTAAAAGATTGAGAAATGTCTGTCTTAAAACACAAGTCACAATTCATTAGGGATGCACTGAAAATTCGGCCACCGAAAATTTTCGCCCGAAAATGGCCCAAAAGTGCATTTTCGGCCGAAAGACTTTTATCACCGAAACAACAAGGCCGAAACAGAATGTTGTGATGACGCAAGCAAAAACCGCGAACAGCCAACATGTCTGCGGTGTGGACGTATTTCAGTGTATCTGAGAAAGACCAACGGATAGCAATTTGCAAATCATGTAAAGCTGAAATTTTTAGAGGGGGTACATCTTCAAAGAGTTTCTCCACGTCGGGTTTAATTTATCCCCTCAAATCTAAACATCCTGATCGCCATTCAGAATATGAGAAGAACGTGGCACAGAAAAGGAAAGTCAATCCGAGCACGCCGACTCCGTCTGTGGCGGACGTTTTTGAAAAGGCAAAAAAGTTTTCCAGTGATGGTGCCAAGGCAAAGGGCATTACACAAAAAATTACGGAATTCATTGCCTTAGATGATCAGCCGTTCTCTGTCGTAGAGGACGTGGGATTTCGTAGGCTGATAGAGCACATTGAGCCCCGTTATGCCATACTGAGCAGACGACATTTCTCAGACGTATGTTTACCTGAGCTGTTCAATGTTGTTGCAACTCACGTCCATGAGCTTATAGCATCTGATATTTCAGCAATCAGTTTCACGACCGACATATGGAGCTCAGACGTCAGCATCACGAGTATGCTCAGTCTAACTGCACAGTGGATCGACACAGATTTCAAGTTCTCAATGCACTTGACTTAAATGCACTTTGTGTTTTTATGAGAGAACATATTTAATTTTACAATCTTTCAGCAGGCCAGTCAGTTACAGGCCTGTACATCATCATTTAATGTACACATGAGTGTGGTCAAGTTAAACATTTTATTTTATTTTATATTGTGCATTGTTGTAATGTCAGTGCTAAATAAATATTTTCATAATTTCTTGATTTATTTATTCTTTGAATTGCAATGCCTTGATTTTTAGCAACACAGTCATAGCCATAAATGCAATGGTACTAATAACTGGAATAATAATTTATTTCGGTGTTTCGGTTTTCGGCCTTGGGTTTCCTCATTTTCGGTTTTCGGTTTCGGCCAAGAATTTTCATTTCGGTGCATCCCTATAATTCATGTATTTTTTTAAATTTTTTTTTATCCTGTGGGTTATGTTTTGGTTATAAATACACATTGATATGGTTCTAAAAAAAATGTCTGACAAAGTTAAAATGCTGCACCTTTTCCTGATTAATTTGATTCACAAGTTTAGTGGGTGGTCTGTAAGTATCTAGGACAGTAGTATGATTATTTCCTCATTCACCAGTGGAATGCAGCATAATGAGTGTATTAAAATGGAATTCTTCTAATTATATTTTACTCTTCAAGCTTGCTTTTAGATTAATGAATTTTATGGGTTCTATTCTCTCTGTCTTATTACTACTAACAGGTAATAGGACGTGTCACGAGACAAATTAAGCAGCTGAGACGAGGTATTAAAGAAACCCCAATGTGGACACTGGTGTCCCAAAGACCTGACACAGTGGCCTTGCTTTTTCCTAAAGACACGGCGTGTAATGTCAGCGCTGAGGTTAATTTGAATTACTCTGGTCTTGTAGCGTTGCATTCATAGTAAATATTATGGTTCATACCTGGTCGGCATCTATTACTGTCTGCAATAGAATAAAAAATTATCAAAGTCTTTCTCATGCTATTTTATCAATGCAGGTACTTCTTCAGCGCATAAAATGGCCTCGTCAGGATAACAGCGATGATGAGGATTGTTCGGTGGAAACCAAATGTCGCATGTCAGGTTATCTCCGACAATTCATAGCTGATGGTAGGTTTACTTGTCTCAAGGGTTTGACTGATCTTCTATTCAATGTAAACTGTTAGTGCCATAGTTGGCTATTTATCTTGATGACTAATCATCATCCATTTGAATCTACTCCATAGCAACACCAACTAAACTGACCAACCTGGTCAAATTCTGGACCGGATGGGAGGTCCTACCACTGAGTCTCTCTGTAGAAGTCGTCGAGGGCAGATACTTCACAGCTTCCACCTGCTTTGAGACCTTGCGAATCCCAGGGCATTACAATGACTACACCTCTTTTAAACATGACATCCTGGCATTTATTGGCACCTGCCATACAGGATTTGGCGTTGTCTGAGTGGGCCTGTATTTACACTCGTCAGAGAAGATTGTTCAAGTTAAATGTTTTTATGCTTGTTAGCTGTCAATTGTTCAGATTCATCTGAGAGTATGGAGTTGTTGTATTTTGTAGAACTGTAACCCACAGATTTCAGAACATGTACTGGGAGATTAAAAATATTCAAGTTGCTATAAGGTGGATTTACACTGATTTTATTTTCAGTGTTAAACAGTTGAAATTTCTACAAAACATCTCAAGCTCAGTTTTCATAGAAATATGTGGTAAATTGAGTTACATGCAGGTTTTGATTGGCAGCTTAATGTATTCCTTGTAACAATCTGCAGGAGTTCAAAGTGCACTTAACTGAACTTTTCACTGATAGAACTGAAACATCAACACATAACTCAAAACTTAAAGGGAAAGTTCGCCTCTTTTGACATGAAGCTGTATGACATCCCATATTAGCAATATAATTTATGAACATTTTCTTACCCCCGCTGCGTCCTGTGAGCCGAGTTGCAGCCTCGTTTTGTTGTTGACGAAGGTAGTCCGGCTAGTTGCCTGGGGCTTAAAAAATAAAGCGTTTTGCTTCTCAAAACAATATGCGTTCAAAAGAGTAATACATTTGCATCACAAAATCGTTCTACAGGACAAAGTCAGATCTCACAATCGCTTGGCAGTATTTTCTCTCCCTTCATATCATGCGTTCAGCCACCTGCCGATAGCCGCAACTGTTACGGTGTTTGCTGCTCGGAAGCAGGGGACTGCTCGGTCTGCACTTCGGTCTACACAGCACGCAAGCTATTGTGAGGTAAATAAAGTAAACTCACTCACCGAAGCACCATCACCTGCATTGGCCAATGGAGCGTAACTTGATTGGCTGCTGTTAGATGAATTGAGACAGGGATCGATTGCTTCTCCCTGTTTACCCGGATGTTGAGTCTGGGGCTGTGTTTGAAACCGCATTCTCGTACTACTCCTACTACTCATACTAACTTTAACTTTTTTAAGTTAAATACTAGATGCATACTAGATTCGCCGAAATGTTGAGTATTCATCATGAGGTTACTTGTCATACTCAAACTACCCAAGATGCAACGTAACTTGACGTCGCCGATCGTCATTTCCTGTCAAAACGGCAGTTTCAAGCTAGCTACAATGAGGGTAGGTTCACTTCCTGTTTTCAAAACAAAAGCACCAAATCTATGGTAATGGCTTTCCCTATGATAAAAGGCAACGGGTATTTTATTTTGTGAAAATAACCAGAAGTGCGTTACTCACTGCGGCTAGCTTTAGTAGCGCCGAATTCGTGGGAAGAAAATTCTAAATAGCCAGTATTTTATCAGATTTTCAACACGTTGGGGATCTAAACGACTACTTTCTCGCCTGAAAATGTTTCAAATGTTGCTAAAGTTATATATTTACAGAGTTTATAGCCCGAGCCGAAATCAGCTTCAGGCGGGCTGATTTCGGCTCGGGCAGGAGCGAAGTGCACTGTGTGTAAACGCTCTGCATACTGTCTCATCGATGAGTATGCCGTTTGCAAGTATGTAGTAGGCGGTTTCGAACATAGCCTAGTTCTTTTTCCACTGAATTTTTAGATGTTGAATTTTTTTACACTGAATTTTTTTTTAATGTTGAATTTTTTTACACTGATTTTTGTTTTTAGATTTTTTTTTTTTTTTTTTTACACTGTTGGTTTTTCAAATTCAAAGTCTGATTTTGATGCTGTAAAAATTCAACATTAGAAATTCGTATTCAAACTGATGGCACAGAAAAACTTCCATACACGAGCGAGCAGAGTGAACCGAGCGAGCGAGCAGAGAGAGAGCTGAGCGCGAGCAGAGTGAGCCGAGTGAGTGCTCGGACACGCGCTCAACTGACAAACTGCTCGTGCTCGTGAGCCGTTCGAGCGAGCAGTTTGTCAGAGTTGAGCTACGCCCCTTGTCATGTTGTCACGTCTGGCAGAGAGAGAGCCGAGCGCGGGCAGAGTGAGCCGTTCGAGCGAGCAGTTTGTCAGAGATGAAATGTCTGAAATATTTACTCATAGGACACGGACACAACCGGCGCGTGTTTCACAAGTTAAACTTAAACGTCGTCTCCTTTGTCTGTGGCGCTCTGCTGCTCTCCTTCCTCCATGAAACGAAGAAGTATCACCTGCACTCGAGCCTGACTCTCTCTGTGTGCTCTTCCAGCCTCGATGTTAGACGCCCGATGTGATTGTCCATGATTAATATAACCATCGTGCAGACCATGAACACGGTGGCCTCCCCGCTCTCCATGTTAGCTTCTTGGTGGTGTTTTTTTCTTTTTTATCCTTACTTTTCGCGGGTTTTGTTTTGTTTTATTTTGTTGTTGAATGTGGTGCTAAAGTAACACGTCACTGTCGCAGACGGTTGCGTCGCATCAGGCCCGACCTGGTCCCAACTCATGTGCAAATGCAAACTGAACCAATTCCCCTGGGGAAGGGCAGTTATCAGAACGAAATTCGAGGAGGACCGTTCTTAGAACTGCGTTCTTACAACTGCTCTGTCCGAATGCGGCTATTGTGCAGGAGACTCGGGGCCCCATCCACACGTAGCCGGGTATCTGCTAAAAACGAATATTTTTAAAAACTCCGGGCAAAGTGAAGATTTTTGAAAACTCTGTTTATGCATTTGCGTGTAGACAGAGATAACCGGAGTTTTGCGTTTTCGAACATTACAATATCCGCCAAAACAACAACAAATCTGCTCTGACGTCAAACGTGCGACCTTTGTTTACTGAAGAAGCATGGATGCCTTGAGAACTGTGGTGGTTATTATTGTGCAGGTGCTGTTTACTGCCTTGATTTTACATGCCCAACTACTGCTCCAAGAGCACAGGCGACGGGCAACATTGCGGTCGGTGATTTACTCCCTCATAACAACTTCACGTAGGCATGTTCTTCGCCGAAATCGTCGACGCCGGTTTTGGATCAGACCGGGACGAACTGCCAGCTGTTGGGAAAACTTTGAGAAAGCCGTACTTTGCAAGTCGTACTCCCAGAGGAATGGCGTGACAATTTCCGTATGTCCCGGTCCTCACTCCTGTCGCTGTCGGAATTATTACGTCCTCATATCGAGGGGCATTCCACTATCATGCGATCACCTGTCAGTGTGCTCAAAAAACGCAGATGTTCGGTTATGTGAGAGAGGTTTTTTTTTCGAAAACGAGGTAATGTGGATACAAATTATTTTATAAACGGGGTGGATATTCGGTTTTAAAAATACCCGGCTACGTGTGTACATAGCCTCAGAGCTTTACAACGATACCGGTCATGACAAGGCATGATTAACCATAATACACACACATAATACACACACCCCCACCTCTGCTTTTGCCTGATTCCGACGACTGGATTTACTACCTTTCGTCAGGACAGGACGTCGGAATCAGGCAAAAGCAGAGGTGGGGGTGTGTGTATTATGGTTAATTCACGCTGGAGTACGGATGTAGCAGTTTTAGCAACACACTGCTCACCAGATCTGGAGCTGTTGTCTGTAAAAGCGCGCCCTTTCTACCTCCCACGAGAATTCAGCTGCGCCATCATAACAGCTGTTTACATACCCCCCCTGGCGGACAAAGACAGCGCGCTTGAGGACCTGCATAGGATTATAACTGGACTTGAGAATGCTCATCCTGAGGCAGCTTTTATTGTGGTAGGCGACTACAATAGAGCTATGATGAGGAAAGTTTTGCCTAAATATCACCAGCACATTAACTTTCCTACTCGCGGTGACCAGACTCTCGACCATTGTTACTCCCTACTGCGGGGCAGCTACAAACCCCTCCCCCGCCCTGCCTTTGGAAAGTCAGACCACATTTCCATACTGCTTCTCCCCGCCTACAGACAACGCCTCAAACAAGAGAAACCGGTTACTCGAGTAGTTCAACGCTGGAGTGAAGAATCGACCTCCATCCTCCAGGACTGCTTTGAGACTACAGACTGGCAGATGTTCTGTGATGCAGCCGATGGAGACATCGACGAATATACAGACTCTGTCTCTGCCTACATCTCCAAGTGCATTGATGATGTCGTTCCGAAGGTCACCGTCAGGTGTTTCCCCAACCAGAAACCCTGGGTAAACGGCAAAGTACGTGCCAAACTTCTGGCACGGTCGTCTGCCTACAGCTCAGGAGACCTGGAGGCCTTGAGGAGATCCAGATACGACCTCCAGAAGACCATCAGAGATGCCAAAAGAGCCTACAGGGACAAGCTGGAGTCTGTCTACCACAACCCTGACCCCAGACGCATGTGGAATGGACTACGCACCATCACAGGCTACAGAGGAAGGAATGGCAGTGATGCCCCGCCCGCCGCCTCTCTCCCAGACGAGCTCAACACCTTCTACGCTCGGTTTGAGGCGAGCAACGACACCCTGCAGTGAGGCTAGCTGAGGACCAGGACGACCACACTCTGACCCTGTCCACGACCGACGTGAGGAGAGCCTTCAAAAGAGTTAACCCACAGAAGGCAGCAGGGCCGGATGGCATCCCAGGCCGAGTCCTCAGAGCGTGCGCCGACCAGCTAGGGGGGGTATTCACCTCCATCTTCAACCTCTCCCTGAGTCTGTCTGTGGTTCCCACCAGCTTCAAACAGACCACCATTGTTCCTGTCCCCAAGCAACCCTCCATCTCCTGCCTGAATGACTACCGTCCTGTAGCACTGACCTCTACCATCATGAAGTGCTTCGAGCGGCTAGTCAGGACACACATCTGCTCCTCCCTCCCCGACACCCTGGACCCTCTTCAATTCGCCTACAGGCGAAACAGATCAACTGATGACGCCATCGCACTGACGGTGCACACCGCCCTCTCCCACTTGGATAAAGTGGGCACATACGTGAGGATGCTGTTTGTGGATTATAGCTCTGCATTCAACACGATTGTGCCTGCCAAGCTCGTCCCCAAGCTCAAGATCCTGGGCCTTAACAACTCCATCTGTAACTGGATCCTGAACTTCCTGACGGGCAGGCCCCAAGTGGTGAGAATGGGGAACCTCACCTCCTCCAAACTTACCCTGAGCACTGGAGCCCCCCAAGGCTGTGTGCTCAGCCCCCTCCTCTATACCCTGTTCACACATGATTGTGTGGCCACTTTAAGCTCCAACGTCATCATCAAATTTGCTGATGACACCACCGTCCTGGGTCTCATCTCCAACAACGACGAGACTGCCTACAGGGAGGAGGTCAGTACCTTAGCTACCTGGTGCCAAGAGAACAACCTCTCTCTCAACGTCAGCAAGACGAAGGAGATGATTGTGGACTACAGGAAACAGCAGGAGGGGCACGCCCCTATTCACATCAACGGGGCTGAGGTGGAGAGGGTTTCCCACTTCAAATTCCTCGGTGTGCACATCAGCGATGACCTAACCTGGAGTAGACATTCTGACATGACAGTGAAAACTGCCCAGAAGCGCCTTTATTTCCTGAGGAGACTCAAGAAGTTTGGCATGTCTACAAAAACTCTCACTAACTTTTATAGATGCACCATCGAGAGCATCCTCTCTGGCTGCATCACTGCATGGTTCGGCAGCTGCTCTGCTGAAAACCGTAAGGCCCTCCAGAGGGTGGTGAAGACAGCCGAGCGCATCACCAGCTCCTCCCTCCCCCCCGTGCAAGGCATCTACCACACTAGATGCCTGAGAAAAGCACGGAAAATCACCAAGGACCATAGCCACCCCTCATATGGACTGTTCAAGCTTCTGCCATCTGGTAGACGCTACCGGAGCATCCGGGCTCGGACTAGCAGACTAAAGAACAGTTTCTTCCCCCAGGCCATCAGGCTACTCAACCAGTAACTCATTGGCACTCAGCCACTTTAGCTCTTTTTGCACAGTTATACTTGTTTTGTCTTTTTTTTTTATGTCTTTTTTATGCACATTTTTTTTTCTACCTATCTTTATTTAATGCTGTTGGCGACGCCTTGTCACCAAGAATTTCAATGCACAGCATGACCCAGTGTCTCTCTGTACAAATGACAATAAATCTTGAATCTTGAATCTTGAATCTTGACAGACTTCAGTAAATAGACGAAGCTCGGCATGGCGCGTTGGAATGCTAACTTTTTGGTAAATTCGGGCGAAAAGTACTGCCGCGAGTAAACAAAAAGTAATAAAATAAACATTTTAATTTATGTTTTCTTTATAGCAGGTTGAAAGAACACATATAGAAGGAGTAGACTGGCCAAAAATCTCAAAATTGACCACTGCATAAAAAATCACTTTTTTTTCCTGCCGTGTCTCGCCTTAAAGGGGGAAAATGCGTCATGTGCCTGCGGTGTAGATACTGAATTCAGTCTTTCCTCAGTTGCAGCTTCTGGCTGTTTAGCAACAGTAGACGTCCGTTTTGTATTTTATGATGTGTTTTTTTTGTGTCATTTTAAAAGTGTTTTTAATGACTTTTTTGTTTAGTTTTTTTTTTGTTTTCACCTTTTAATATTGAATTTTTAATTCGGTTTGAGAGTGAACTGTTCACCTTCCACCGAAGATGTCAGTCTGAACTCATTTTTACCAACATATTCATTCCTTTGTTATTTTTTCATCTGCAGTGGTTACTTTCTTTTTTAAAATCTTTTTTTTTCTTTTGACACAAGTTGAAGTAGATATAATGAAGTGTTTTACCAAAAGAGCCTTTTTTTTTTCTACTAAAACATAAAATCTAATATTAGTCATTTTATTACCCAGTGTTTATTGATATATATATATATATATATATATATATATATATATTTAGATTATATATTATATATATTGACAGGTTTTCAAAATTCCGAGTCTAAAGTCGGAAAATTCGAACTGATACAACTTTCAGGTCCCTCCCCCTCTGTGGACGAGGTTGTGCACGTCTAGCCACTTAAAGCTGCAGTCTGCAACTCTTTTTCAAGCATAATGCCTGGAACTGTCCGGGGATTCTGAAAGTAGTACATTAAATACCCCAATACAAAAAAAAAAGAGTTCTCTAGGTCCCCTATATGTCCCGCTAGGTCCCTCCAAAGCCAGCAGGTTTGTTTACAAAATTGCAGACCGGACCGGTAAAAGGTAACCAATCAGGTTACGAGCTGGGCTCTGCTGCCTGTCAATCACCGATTGTGCACGCGCGATACAAGGTAGGCTCGTCCCCACGCTTATTTATCTGGACTATTGAACTTCATTTCGGGCTAGTCTACTTACTGTGTCTTCCATGATCGCAAATGACAGGTGAGTTGATGAATGAGGAGTCGTGTAGGCGCATCTGGCGTGCACGTAGACATGCACGAGTTCTCATGTGTTTTGATGGGGCGGGACAGGAAGCTGAATAACTTTTTATTTTTCGGTTAAAAAATAAGCATTTCTTGCATTTTGCGACTACGGAGGTCACCGTTTTCAACTTCAAGCGTTCTGATAGATCATGTAAACTCTTAAAATGCCAAAAAGTAGGACTTTACGTATGACAACAACAAATCTTGCAGACTGCAGCTTTAATGATTGAAACTCCGATAGACCTGAAAAAAGCTTTGACTGGGCTTAGTTTTACGTAGGGTTTCATAACTTCCTCAACGAAAACGGAGATGAACCAGCTGTCTACTCTTACGTAGTGTAACTGCATTAAATATAACACGTGTTCCTGTCGCTGTCCAGCTTTCCAATCAAAGCGTCTAAAAATGGTTTTATGGAGTCTCATCATTTTTTCTGGGGACTTGTCGAAATCCTTTCCCTCAATGAGAGGCCAGATTTGATCAAAATAATGATTATAGATTCTGTCGAATAATTCAGGTGGTATTTCCCGGTATGCTTTAAACCAGCTCGATTTATCACTGCTTTCAGTGTGTCCTCAATAATCGTCTTGTTATCTTCTGGCAGCGATTGATTGGATAAAAAAAAATTCTCAGGTGTGGGCTGCTCATCTGGTTCAAAGTCTTCCATAGGTGCGACCTGATTTTTTCTTTTTCTTTTCTTTTTCGTAACCACAGCTTCTTCTGAAGCTGTATCTTGGGACACCAGACAGGTAGGTTTTATTAAATGGCAGAAAGCTCTGCCTGCTTTTGAAAAGAAACCTCCCAAACGGCTGAGCGTCCATGGCGATTTCAAAAGGTTCTTTTTAAAACGGGAGATAAGCTGGCAGTCTATCTCTTCATGTTCTGAATATATTAATTTCGGAACATCTTTTTTTTGACAGCCCCCTTTGGAGCAAAACTTCTCAAAAGTTTTTTTCGCCAACTTTTATCATCCTTTCAGGGGATGTATCAAATGTATAGTCCTTAACTTCAGCCCAAACACTTTGGATCAAATGATCCTCGATGTTGTGAATTTTTTCTAGATTTGGTTCCAAATTTGATTCTGAGTAGGCTTGAGCAACAAAAAAATAAACAGCTGTGCTCACAGCTTGTCTGTGCTTGGGTTTTCATCCAGGACGGTATTGTCCATGGTTCTCACACTTGAAGACAATTTGGCTCTTCTGTAATGTGAATACTTTACACTGGACCATAGAGAAGCCAGTTAATATATTAGCCTTAGTTAGTTGTGCCTGTAACGTCAATTCTATGATGTTTGTGACGCAAATGCTACGCCACACAAAACGTGACCCGTTGAGATAGAATGGTTCACACGTTTATCGAATTCACGCGGATTACGTGTTACGTCACCGGCTCCTGCTCCTGTCGCTTTAAGCCGTTGCGTAAGGTCAGGTTGGCCATCCGGAGAGTGTCAACACACCACTCATACACTCCCCAAAGTGTTGTCTCAACTGTTTTTAAACTGCCACGAATCACAGAGAGCTCGTCTCCTCGCGGTACACTAACCGTAACGTTCGGGTGCTGAAAGCATTTCATTTAGTTTAGGTTTTTAACTCAAACAGCGCTCAACATCTCTTTTAACTCCCCGATGCCCGGGTCAAAAAGCACAGGGGTGAGCTGGTGAAACAGCTGCTGGAGTCGGTGGACAGCATCCTGTTTGACTGCGACGGGGTCATCTGGAGGGGACGAAGCCTCCCCGGCGCTCCCCGAGTTATAAAACTGCTCAAGGAGCACGGTAAAAATGTCTTCTTCGTCACTAACAACAGCAGCAAAACGAGGAAGATGTATGTGGATACAATGGTGTTCGGGACCGCGTAATCCTCCGCCATGTACCTGAAGATGGTCTGCAACCTGGAGGGCAAAGTGTACCTGATAGGACGCAACACCATGAAGCAGGAGCTGGAGGTCGTGGGGATCCAGCACACCGGGGTGGGACCTGAGCACATCTCCAGAAAGCAGCGTGCCTCTGGATCCCGAGGTGAAGGCGGTGGTGGTCGGCTTCGACGAACACTTCAGTTCCACGAAGCTGAACCGAGCCTTGCAGTAGCTGATCCAGCAGGACTGTCTGTTTGTGGGAACCAACAGAGACAGCAGGCTGCCTCTGGAGGGAGGAAAGGCTGTCCCAGGCAAGGATGTACAATTCTTTCACTTTAAGCTGGTTAATACACTGCAGCAAACTGAACTAAAGACCTTATATGTGACTTTTTCACATCAAGAAATGAAACGAGAGTCAGTATTATAAAGTTAATGTGTCTGTATAAATGTCACCAATCCTTTACTCTTGTTGTCATGCAAATTATTTACTTAAGCCCTGTGTTCTGTGGCTCTGGAGGAGTTTAGTCAATCTTTAAAAGAAATAACCTTATTAATACAGTGTTTTAAACATGGTCCAATCTTAATTATCAAAAATAAAAGCCTTCTGCCCCTCAGGTACGGGCTTCCTGCTGCAGGCCGTGTTCGACTGCGTGGCCCCTCAGTTCGACGTGAAACGGGAGCGCTGCCTGATGGTCGGAGACCGTCTGGACGCGGACATCATGCTGGGCTCCAACTGTGGCCTGAAGACCCTCCTCACCCTGAGGGGGTCAGCGCCGAGGCCGAGGGCCATCAGAGTAGCGGGTGTGTGGAGAGGCAGGGGATGGTGCCGCTTTATTACGTGGAGAGCATCGCAGACCTCCTTCCGGCCCTGCAGGGATGAGGCAGAGAAATGTCCCTGCATGATGTCCCAGCTACTGTAAGCTTGACTGACATTTCTAGCTGTTTGCACACCAGGGTCCACTGTGATAAAAGGTAGTATTTTTTACATTTTTTATCATGATTTAATATGATTCAAATGTCACATGACTGCTGCTGTGACAGGTGATGATGACTAAGGGATATTATCCAGATTTAATTATTATTAACCAAAGCTGTTCATTTTAGCCTGAAATAAGATCAGAACAATGATATTCAGTATTGTTTCTGCCTTTTTAAGTGTTTGGAGTCGAGAGTTGAGTCTGCTTTACTGGTCTTCATTCTGTCTGTGACACAATCTTCCCCTGAAGCAACTTCTAGTTAAACTCAAAAGGGCAAACGAGCACACAAAAAAGTGTCATCAGTGTGGTGATATGTGTCTGTTTACATCCGAGTCTTTTGTGTATTTTGTTCTCGCTCACATCATCAATAAAAAATCAAGTATTTTCACAAAACCAACCTCGACTCTCTGTGGCTTCAACTTTAAAGGGAACTTCCCGTGGAAGTCCCGTGCTTAAAGTCACCTGATGAGAGAGGCTTTCCATGCTGCGCCCGCCTCACCTCTTTGTCCTTTGTCTGGACCAGGGAGCGCAGCCAGTTCCTCTCATGTAAGCTTATGTGTGAGCAACGGAAAGGTGGATCGTGTTAAAGAGGCATATTACTCCTTAATAAGCCGACGTATAAGACGATGAGATGGGTGAGAGTGGAAATTACAGGAAGACAACACTTCAAAATGAAGTTTGGCAAGATTTGGTGTGAGGTGTGTTCAAAGGGTTGGAGGGAAAACGGAAGGAATCAGCCAGGTGTACTGAGTCTCATTCAGGGCTGGTGATGAGCACAGCTCTGTGGCCATAGCTGCGAGAAGGGCGCAGACAGACCGAGGAGCCGTCAAGGGACACAGGATTGTGAAGTGCTGGAAGCGTTCAGACACCCGTTTGGACGAAGCACAGTAAGTAAGCACCTGAGGGACGATTTGCACCTCAGCTGGCAAGAAGATGTTATTGTTTTCATCCACATTCAGACTCTTTAGCAGTTGCATTCAAGAAACAACTACTATTATAAATAATGATACGATCCGTGTCTTTACAGGTAAGCTTCTTCAGCCAAAATATACACTTAGCACCGTTTTTAAGTGGCCTCTGAGGTTTATCTTTTGGGTTTTGGCTTTGTTTTGGGATGTGTATGTCATAACAACAAGGTTCTGGTTAACATAAGTCTTAAATCAAGACAATAGTTGATTTCTCATGAAAAATCTCTGCCCATCCTCAGCTGTGTTTGTTGTGGAGTTACACTCAGGGACTTTCTAAGTTTGCACATTACACCTTCAACTTGTGAAAACGGCTCCAGAATCATTTATTTGGGAATGTGCCTACTTTTCTTTGAGTTTTAGGAGAAAAAGAAAAAGATTTTCGTACATTATGCCAGAATCGCAAATTGGATGCCACAGAGAGCGTAGAGACGGCCTGCATGTGACTTTATAAAGTCTGCCAACACCTCAAGGCTCTCTCAACCGCTTGTTTTGTGACCCAACACAATTCTATTTGACATTTTTTTGGTTTTTATACTCTGAATGGATATCAAACAGAGCCAGTTAGCTGCTGCTTTCGGTCCAATTCACACACAATCATTTGCAAAATCACAGTTAGAAAAATATTGGAAGCCAAACACACCTCGTGTGAGAGGAAAAAGAAGCACAGAAACACAAACAATTGGCAAAAATAATGGAATCTTCACACTTTGAGAATGTTCACTCAGCTATTCAGACACAAAAATCTTTTATTCGACAGCTGAACCTTCTTTCGGCTATGAAAAATATTACAATTATATATTTTGCTTTTTCTTTTTTTTAAAGAGTATAAGAGTAAAAAAATGATGGAACCACCTATTTCACAAGTCTAAACATGTCAATGGGTCTGCAGAGCTTAAAGCTGCCGTCGGCAGGTTTTCAAAATTCCGAGTCTAAAGTCGGAAAATTCGAACTGATACAACTTTCAGGTCCCTCCCCCTCTGTGGACGAGGTTGTGCACATGAGTTCACACCAGTGTGCGCGCACACAAGCTGGGGCAGACTCATGCTCAGCAGCGTGTGCACAAGCTGTGATTGACAGGTAGCGATTCCTCCACCCTAACGTGATTGGTTAAAAACAGCCGGGAGCGCTCGATTTTTGCAAGCATGATTACAGGCTTTAGAGGGAGCTACAGAATTCGGGATTTTTCCTAAACAGCCTATTTAATATTCTACTTCCAGAATCCCATGAGAGTTCAAGCTAATATGACTAAAAAAAAGTTGCCGACAGCAGCTTTAATGAACTGTTGCAGTGGGCTGATGGGACAGGAAACACGGTCCCAACAAGAGTGGTCAGTGGAAACAATGGAAAAGAGAACTAACTCATACATTTTAATATAATTTTGCACTGTTTCACACTGAATGTTAATTTACTGGCTGTTTGGGTTATTTGAATTTTTCATTTCCAATTCTATGAATATTTTTTCTACTAAAGAGGTCACACTTGTTTCATGTCTGAAAACGCAACAAAGTCATTTACTGTGGGGACATTTTAGTCAGAATTTTGGTTCCAGTTTATGCTGGATGATATAATGATTTAAAGACATCCACAGTGCCAGTCAACTCCAAACAAACTTGTCTGCACACAAATTCTTGTTGAAAAGGAAAACTGATATAGCACGTGCACCGAATGAAAGTGCACCGCACATATAAGAGATGCACTTGACATGTATATTAATTAGGGCTGTGACTCGATTAAAATTTTTAATCGAGTTAACTACAGGCTTTGAAATTACTTAATCGAAATTAATCGCATTTTAATCGCATATACTTTATCCTTTAGAAAATTAACATTTTCAACAATATTTCAACAAACACAGAACATATCCCTATTTGAAATCTGAATGTAGCATGCATGAAAACACAGTATATAGAATCTTGGATGTTAAGCTGCGTTAGGCCCCCGTTAGCTTCCACGCTAGCTGCTACATGTTTAGCGTTGAGGTGATATTTGAGGCTTGATACGCAAATTCCTTGTTGCATAATCTGCACACAACCACGCTCTTGTCGACGCTTCCATCCGTCTGTATTTAAAAAAAAATAAAATAAATTATAGTGTGCGATTAAAATGCGTTATTTTTTTTAATGCGCTAATATGTGTGTAGTTAATTAATCGAAATGAACGCGCTAAAGTCCCAGCACTAATATTAATAGTGATTTGACCTGCGACACATGTGACCGGCTTCAGCCTTTAACTTCCACATGTAAACAGTTTTCAGTCTGACCTATTTCCCAAGCTTTGACATGATACACATACACGCAGACCTCTGTCAGCTGTGGGTTTAATGTATCACATGCTGTGGCTGCAACACTCATTACTCAGCTGTGGCTAAATTTAGTCTCAGTTGATGCACTTTTACTTGACATGAATACCATCAGGACCTGTCCAGGGTGTACCTCGCCTCTCTCCCAATGACAGCTAGGATAGGCTCCATCACCCGCGCGACCCCCGAGTTGGATTAAGTGGGTCTAGTAACAAAGCCCCAGGACCAGATGGTTTTCCAGCTGAGTTCTACAAAGGATTTTGGACTGTTTTGGAACCTACATTTCACAAAATGGTTTTACAAGTCAAGGAGAATCAAATCAAATCAAATTTATTTGTATAGCACATTTCATGTACAAAACAATTCAAAGTGCTTTACATGAAATAAAAGCATTGCAGCAGGAAGTGGAAGAAGCATTAAAAATGCATAAAAGAATATAAAGAGAAACAAATAAAATCATTTAAATTAATTTAAAAACAAGCAACAGTCAAGATAAGTTAAAAGATATTGTTCAGATTTCATGCATAGACACATGAGAAAAGAAATGTTTTTAACCTGGATTTAAAAATGTCTCCATTTGGTGAAAGTTTAATCTCCACTGGCAGTTTGTTCCACTTGTTTGCAGCATAACAGCTAAATGCTGCTTCTCCATGTTTAGTCTGGACTCTGGACTGGACCAGCTGACCTGAGTCCTTGGATCTAAGAGCTCTGCTGGGTTTATATTCTCTGAACATATCACAGGTGTATTTTGGGCCTAAACCGTTCTGGGATTTGTAAACCATCAGCAGGCTTTTAAAGGATAAGACCGGTTTTTTGACATTGGGCCCTTGATTTCACATTATAACATGATGTTCTACTCACCCCTGCTTGTTGTTGGTCATTTGGAGCTGTTCCGAAGATATTCGCGAGGCGTCTGGCGGCTCTCTTGAGATATTCGGCCATGAAACGGTTTCCTATGGGCAAGCTTATACAGGCACAAACTATGCTGTTTATAATTTATTAATTACTCTACACTAGCACTGATAACGTGGAGGTGCGTCGCTTACTTAAAAAAATTCGGGTTACTAATTTTGAATTTTAGCCGAAGGAATAAATAGGCAGCAGGTCTGTGGGCTGTCTGTGGTAGTAGCACGACGAGGACGTCAGTAACACCCACTTTACGACAAAAAAAAAAATCAAAATTACAGTAACCCGGATTTTTTTAAGTAAGCGACGCACCTCCACGTTATCAGTGCTAATGTACAGTAATTAATAAATTATAAACAGCATAGTTTGTGCCTGTATAAGCTTGCCCATAGGAAACCGTTTCATGGCCGAATATCTCAAGAGAGCAGCCAGACGCCTCTCGAATATCTTCGGAACAGCTCCAAATGTTCAACAACAAGCAGGGGTGAGTAGAACATCATGTTATAATGTGAAATCAAGGGCCCAATGTCAAAAAACCGGTCTTATCCTTTAAAATCTATTCTGTGACTGACTGGAAGCCAGTGTAAAGATTTTAAAACTGGTGTGATGATGTGTTCAGATCTCTTAGTCCGGGTTAAAACTCTAGCAGCAGCGTTCTGGATGAGCTGCAGATGTTTAATGCACTTTTTGGGAAGTCCAGTTAAAAGAGCATTACAGTAATGGAGTCTACTAGAGATGAATGCATGGATGAGTTTCTCCTGGTCTTTTTGGGAGAGGAAACCTTTAATTCTGTTGATGTTTCTGAGATGGTAAAAAGTTGCCTTGGTGACAGCTTTGATGTGGCTGCTGAAAGTCAGATCTGAGTCTATCAACACTCCGAGGTTACGAACTTGGTCAGTCTGTGGCAGGTCCCAGGAAACAGGGGTGCCTATTGCAGCCATTATATGGCTGCCCTCTCCGGGGGATCCTCTTCCCCCCGGTCTTCTAGATCCCCATACCCCTCTCCCTTCTGGCTCCTGTAAACAGCACACATTCACACACGTAGGGTTTTCAGGGCGGGTGTGTTCTGTGGGGTGCAGCGGATGGGTCCACGTAGGTGGTCCCCTTTGCTGCACTCTGCAGCCCCCGTCCTTGTTTTAATTACACCTTAGACATCACTACTCATGAGACACACACACACACATTAGGTCTTGGGGAGTGGTATCACTGAGTGGTATCTGGTGGGCGGGGCTCTTTGGGTATGTAAGCTGCCCGGAGGGCCACGCTCCCAGTTCCACAAGGTTGCCTGCCCCTCAATTTTAAATGCTCACTATTAGAAAATATCAAAGAGCCAGAGGGGCGAGGGGAGGGGTCTTCCCGCACCCCTGTTGCCTGGTTGCTGCCTGGGGTGGGAGGGGCCAGGAGGAGGAGTTGTCCTGCTGGTTCGGGGTCTGTGGTGGCTGGGGAGCTGCTGGTCCCTGGATGTGCCCGCTGCGCCACACTCCAGCGGAGTTGGGGGATGGATGCATGTGCTGTGCGAGTGTGTGTGGATGTGTGTTTATTCATTTTTGTATTTTTTTTTTATTATTGTCAGTTTTTTTTTTTTCCTTATACTATTTATGGGGTGACTGGGTCTGGGTCTTGCTGTCCTCTGGCCTACTTGTGCTGTTCCTGATGGGGGGTGGGCATTGCCTCTCCCCGCTGCTCGTGGCTTCACCCACCGGTGGGCACGTCTTGACTCCCGGGCGCTTGCCCCAGTGCCCTGGGGCGCCTGGACCTCTCGGGTGTTGAGCGGGGCCTCTGCCGGGGGGTTTGGTGGCGCTCTGGCTTGCGGGGACCGGTTCCAGCGCACGGCCCATGTCTGGGTGGCAGGGGCCTGGCGGGGCTGGTAGGCTGCCACCCGGGGGGCCTCTGCCCTATGCTTGTGGAGGCCCTGTCCGGAGGCTTCCTCTGCTGTCTTCTGGGTGGATGCGTGGTTGTCCCTACGGTGGGCTTCCTGGGTTCTGTGCTCCTTGGGGGCTGTTGGTGGCCTGGGTCTGGGGGCCCTCTCGGCCTGCTTCTGATTGCTGGGGGGGGGGGAGATTGTGGCCCTATACACTTATACACTCATAATTAAGCATGGTTATTATGTGGGATCTATGTTGGACCATCTATGTGTATTGCATGTTCATGCACACACACACACACACATTCATTAGCCCAGTAGCATGCTCCCTAAGCAGTTGTTGTGTTGTCCTGTGGTTTAAGGCAGGGGTTCTCAACCTTTTGCAAACGGGCCCCCCCTAAGATGGTTCATTGCAGTTGGGGCCCCCCCTCCTCCCGACACGACCCCTCCCCCTTCACGGCCCCACCCCCACGACACGTTGCGTGACGTGACGTTACGTTACGTGACGTGACGTGACGTGACGTGACGTGACGTGACGTGACGTGACGTGACGTGACGTGACGTGACGTGATGTGACGTGACGTGACGTGACGTTACGTGACGTCGCAGGCTCAAAATACTACCCCCTGGTAAATTTGAAATGAAACTAGTCAAACAATAGTCCAACTTCTTGCATTTTCGAGGAGGGAATTTTTGTGATTTTCTTTTTTTTCCGATTTTTTTCCGATTTTTTTTTTTTTGTTTTGTTTTGTTTCCGATTTTTTATTTTTTATTTTTCCTCATCCTGTAGTCTACTTGCGCCCCCCCGGGAGAGTGTCCGCGCCCCCCAGGGGGGCGGGCCCCACCGGTTGAGAACCACTGGTTTAAGGTAATCTGTAATCTGTATTATATGAGATTGCTGCTTGTGTTTTTTTTGTTGGTTTGTTTGTGTGTTAGTTCTCTGCTTGCCTGCTTACAGGTGCTCCTGGTTCCTCTAAGGCTGGATTCCCTACAAAAGCCGTGAATTGTCTTCAGTTTCGTTTTTACAGGTGTAGCAGCTGGTTGTCTGATTTTTCATTGTTTTCTATGTTTGTCTCTTCATATTTCTGTTCCTTTTTTTTCCTTCTTCGCTCTCCCTCTCTCTCTGTCCCCCGGTCCGGTTCGGTACTATCACATGTTAAGTATTGTAACAAAAATAAATAAATAAATAAGGAGTTCATGGGCATCGAGGGGAGCTTTACATTCATAAAGCTTCCCTTGGCATAGCAAATGTGTTTGGCATGAACGGTATTCAGATTACAATTCTGCTGCCATAATGCTGGACAGGACAAGGGGTTAAAAAAAAAAAAAAAAGGATTAAGCAGGTATAGAAAATGGGTGGCTGGATGGTTGGATAAATATCAGCAGTAACTTCCTTTGGCCAGCAGGTGGTGCTGTGCGATTGGACCATTGAAAAAGATCCTCCAAGGCGAAAATGTCTCTACATTTGATGTTTGCAACAGTAATGCAAAGGTACTGTACACTAACAACTACACAGAAAAGGGGGTAGAAAAAAAAGGCTCAAGTGCCTTTTAAGTAGAAAAATTGATTAGACCACCAGCGTGAGCAACTTTTTGTATTCAAAAGATATTGCTGATGGTCAGTCAGAGCAAATTATTAAGTAGAATTATGCCATTAACATGCGGTGAGGAGCTTCTCACTTGTCAAACAACCATGTCAGGGCTCAGGCAGATAGACAGACATATATCTTGTAGTTGTGGAAAAGATGCCACTCTGTTAGTCTTCATCAAGTAAACAAAACTAAGGTGTTTTGCTGAAACGACTAAAACTGGGTGAAGAACTTTCCAGTGCGTTGGTAAACCCTCGAAGGATGTGGTGAACCATCAACTTTGAGAAAGAAATGGGGTCGGAAAAAATGTTGAACGATGGAGCGAACCCGAGGTACGGGGGGGGGACAAAGGGACAAAACTGTTCCGTAGACGCAAGCGAACTGATAGTCAGAAAATCAGGGTTAGAAAAATCACCCGCATTCATAGTCGGGTCATTTATTTATGGGGTTTACAACCATCCAGAGGAAAGAGGGAAAATCTGCTTCGGCTTCATTCTGCTGCTGTTGCAGACTGCGGAAACACACCAAGCATTTGTTAGTAATTTTAAACCACAGAGAAACCCATTTTTTTTTCACCTTTGCCTTTTGAATTTGTTTATTTTAAAATCTGCTGAGACAGCAGTGGAATACGAGTCATTTCCTCGTCCAGTGTGAAATTCAGGTCAAGAGACCTGTTGCTCACAGGGGAGAGAAATGGTGCGGACCTGACTGAGTGAGGTAGCGCACGAAAGCTTAGATTACGTCCAGTGATTACAAATATAAATATAAAACTGCTATAAATACTGCTTTTTTTCACTCATCATTTAACTTCCAAGAACAGCCTATAAACACATTCAGTGATGACAATGTCGATGTGGCTTTGCCTCAGAAAGGAGGGAATTTAAATCTCTAGCTCTAAAGACGGTCACGATGGCAGACTGAGTCAATGGTTTTCCTGGTTTTTAAGACGGTCGAGTTGAACTTTTCACAATGGTTGAACATAGTTACTCCGCCTCATCCACCTCATCCACCTTTAACAATTCTCACCCAAGAGCTGAACTCAGAAGTGGGCCGCTCTGTCAAGCAAAGTAAGCATCAAGTTCTAATATAAATGGGATAAGCTGCTTTATCTAAGAAGCGAAGAAGCGTCAGTGTCAGGGCTGAAAAGTTTCCACCAACAACTTTATAAAGACACATTCGTTTTGCACTGCACGGAATCCATTAGTAACCACCATAGTTGTCATTTAACAGGTGTTTGTTAAATGCATTTGGCAACAATGCTAACTGTTAGCTAACATGCTGGAGGTCGGAGCTCTGGTGCCAACAGATAATGAAATATGAAATGTACCAAAATGTGTGAGATATATCATTTTTTTTACTAATATACACTTGCTAATTTACTTGGCTCCAAACATTTTCTGAATGTTTATATGCCGCCCATAAATTCTAAAAGGGAGTTACTCTTAACATGAAAGAAGAGGAAAACACTTTAAAGCACAGAGGAGTGTCACCATGAACCATCGGGAAGGCGAAAGAGAAAATTAAACACATAATGACACAAACAGCTGCAGGTGATTAAGTGAGCTAAAGGCTCAGCAGTGAAGCCAGGCATGTCATCATAACTTATGTTTAAGCTTTCCAGCAAGGATTTCCTTTCTTTCTGTCACAAATTTCCCTCTTTCCTGTCTTCTTCTGCCGTTTAACAGCAACTTTTCCTGTTTTCCTGTTGGTTGCCGCCATGGCTTTAAGCACAACGTTATCATTAAAGTGTCTGGGTTTCAGTAACTGATTCATTTTTCATTAACAACTACTCAACTTTTACAGGACCCAACCTTCTTTAATCTTCTTAATGCTGCCTGAAGGATGTGGTATCTTTCTACTGATCAGATGGAGAATTCGTTGTGAAGACTTTGTGCGTCTACATTATTTGCCTTCTTTGCTATCCTTCAAACCTTCTGATTCAAAACAAAAGTGAAGCTGCTTTTGTGCAGAGATAAGTGATGGCTTGTTCGACATGTTTGGGAAAGCTGGCACCGCGGGGGCAGAGGCATTTGTGTGTTTATTTACACTTTGAATGAACGTGGGTTTCCTTTCCTTAAAACTGTGTGACTGTTGTGCTGTCCGTGCCGCATGGCTGCAAGTTCAAAGGGCTCCTTTTTTGTTCACGTCTCGCTCGGGGAAGCTGAACAAAGACTTGACAAAATGTTCACTGGGGCTTGAGAATGTGTTTTTGAGTGGTCGCATGGAATCCTGAGGTCAGTATTAGTTCGCTGGCACTGTGTACACTAATATCTTACAGTGATCCATATCCTTAGTTATTAGACATTATCAGTTTATAGAAAAAAGGGCCCGTCTCCTTTTAATTGATGTCATTTATTTGGGGGTATTGCAGCAAGCTGTAAACACTGTTGAGATCAGCCTAATAGGGGGTATGCTTTTAAGTCACTTCCGCCAAGTCAGAAGATGACTAAGATGGAAAAACGAGTTTATGTGTGTGTGCTTTTTTCCTCGACAACCATTCATCCAGTGTACTTCAAACTTGGCATTTTTATTGCTGAGTTGCTGGAGATGTGAGGAAGCACTTTGCAGAGGGAGCGTGAATGAATTGATCCCAAGAAACACAGCACTTTAAAGGACAGTTGTTGACCACATTAGTGACGAGGAGAGTCATCATAATTAAGGTTATCAATTTTGACAGCTGTGACTGTTGAAAATATGAATTCCCACTGAAAACAATTTTCTGAGTTCTTGAGTTTCTAGGTTGCTAATTTTGTCCCATTTTCATGCTAAAACAGATGATTGATGTAGCTGGACCTGACGAACAATATCCCGTTGATGTGTATCTACTGTATAAGCATGGACAGATTATTGGACAATGGCTCCCTGGGTACAGACACGTTAAAAGATCCCAAAGGAAAGACACACAACTGGCAGCAGGAGTGTCATGACATTTATTGCTCAGTTCTGAGTCATTTTCTGGCCCATGAAGCTCCTTAACTCCGTAGACTGGGCAGCTGCCAGTAGCACTGTTCAGCATTCCTTCTGATCATTTGATCCATAAATAGATGATACGCAGTCCAATGTAAAATAGACTAAATACACATGGACTTGTCCAAACAGAGCAAAATGTTCCAACTCCATGATCAGGCAGCTCTCTTTCTGACTTCACTGGTTTCATCATTTTACAGCTTTCCCTTCTTGCTCTTTCTTCTTTTGACCACCAATCCTGAAAATCATTGTCGTGTGATCTCATCATTCTGTGAAGCCTAAAGAGGGCTACTGGCAGCTGGTAGGCGAGCTGGAGTCTGACGGTCTGTTTCTCATTTGTCCTACTCCCCCTGCAGCTCCGCACAACAGCTGGATGACTCACAGCACCGACAGATGACAGCCGCCCTCACTACAGAGTAATAAATCTCTTTGTGCAAAGTCTCAGTCTGCTGCATGACTGTCAAGCACATACAAGTGCAAGATGAAAGCTGCGGGATCAGAAACAATACGAGCAGATACAAACGGATGTCTTTCCTTCTTTGTGATACAATAACAGAATGAGGGGTATGAGTCCGTCTCCTGATGTTTTCATTCACCGTCATGGACTGAGACCCTGGAAAACAGGCAGCGTCCCTCCAAATTTATGAGCTGACTGACATTGGGTCCTAAGAACGCAGTCCTAAGAACGCAGTTCTAAGAACGGTCCTCCTCGAACTGCGTTCTAATAACTGTCCTTCCCCAGGGGAACTGTTTCAGTTTGCATTCGCACATGAGTCGGGACCCGATAGAGACTGATGCGACGCAACCGTCTGCGACAGTGACGTGTTACTTTAGCGCCACATTCAACAACAAAACAAAACCCGCGAAAAGTAAGGAGAGAAGAAAAAAACACCACCCAGAAGCTAATTTGGAGAGCGGGGAGGTGGTATGATGCATGATGGTGATATTTATCATGGTCGATCACATCGGGCGTCTAACATCGAGGCTGGAAGAGCTCACAGAGAGAGTCAGGAGACGAAGGATCGAGCGCAGGCCATACTTCTTCATTTCATGAAGGAAGGAGAGCAGAGCACCGCAGACAAAGGAAACAACGTGTGAGTTTAACTTATTAAACACGCGCCGGTTGTGTCCGTGTCGCATGAGTAAACATTTCAGCCCTGACAACATGACAAGGGGCGAACACCTCCGTCAGATGTGTTCCTATAGAACCCAGAACAGACCCAGCTGAGGAGAAGGAGCTAAAATGGTTAAAGGAACTGAGGGCCGTGGTCCCGAGTTCCCGTGCCCCGCGGATTAAATGGTTATAGGAACTGCCAAAGGTTCCTACAGTGCGAATGCGGCTAAAGTTTGTATTTTCAAACTGGCTGGACTTGGAGGACAATGAGAAAAATCTGGGTGAACTTGTTAACCTGCAGGCCAGTTTGTTTTAGGGCAGTAGGAGTCCAGCGCTCTGCCAGCGGCGTCCAGTGTCTTTCTATGAAATGCAAACAGTGGGAGGGTTTGGGGTTGAGGTTTGGAGACTGGTTGGTACTGTGACAGAGGACACACTGTCAACATGGACTGACTCTGCCGGAGAGTGGATCGGTAGTCTAGTTCCTCATTCCTGTGATCTCCTCTTGCTGAAGTCTTTCATTATTTTGTTTTTCTGCCCCGAGGCCAGTGTAGCTATGCATTACTGTGACCGCGCAGGATATGTAGGCTGGAGACTGAGTATTTACTATGCATTGTGTTTTTATGGAGCGAAATGATGAGACAGAAAGAGTGCAGAGACATGCAGCCTTTTCAGATTTAACAATAGGTTTTGTTTGGCTGTTCTTGTGGTGACATCATTTTAACTTTTAAAGGCAGCTGGTGAGAAACTAGCATCAATTTGTCCCACACCTCCAAGTCCATCTGCCTCTTTTACCCTTTACCCACTTATTTCTAATCACTCTTTTCCTACTTATGCCTCTGTTGCCATTTCTTTCCTGCAGTCCCACCCACTTAAACAATTTAGAACTTTATTTTTCTCTCTTATTGTATTTTATTGCTGTTGGACCACTTCCCTCCACTGACCAGTTTCTTTCTGTCAACCTCATGTGTTTTCTTTGTGGGTGAGACATTTTCATAAGACCTCTTGGGCTCCATTTGTGCCTCACACGCTGTGAACTTCATCTCTTTTCCTTTTTGAAAACAATTTGGAGGCTACAAGTAAACTAAAACTAACATTTAAGCCTCCTCGTCTCTCATTACGGATCTTTCACCACCACAAGAGGACTGACACCCACAACGGCTGCAGCAATTTCGCAAACACTTTTTTGTAATTGGCACGGAGGAAAAAATCTGAGCAGTAATGAGCTCTTTTACTGACTCCTAACTGTGATTATAAACATAAACAAAGAAGAAGAAGAAAAAAATAAAAAGGATCTAGTTGATCTGTAACATGGTTTGCTTTTCCTGCTTTTCTCTTTGGAAAGGATTTGAATGTGGAGCATGCGCAACTTAATCCTTCATGTATATATCACAGTGCCAGGTTGAAACCATTTGGAAGGCTGCAAACGTCCAAGATTTTGGTGCTGGATTATTAAAAAAATGTACCAAATATTTTCACATAAGAACTTACTTGCATACTAGTCTGAAACAGGGCAGAAGTGGCCAACTTGAGGCTTCATCTGCTTTAACTATAAAGGTTATCGTCACGGCTAGTGCCGAGCTGACTCACAAAAGGACCCAAGAGCAGAAACTGAAACGGCAGACGTTGAGTTATTCAGGGGTTTATTCAATAAGCGGTGGTGTGGAGAGCCAGAGGAGGTATCCAGGTTCGAGTGCGAGATGAATCCAGGTTATTGATCTGGTTAGTTCTTACAGAGTCCAGGAGGGTTTCAGTGCAGAGGAGCATTGCTGGCTGTGGTGCAGAGGTTCTGGGTCCGTGGTGCGGCGAGTGACAGTTAAAGCTTTTGTTCAATCTCTGATAAATAATATTTGGTTTAGCCATGATAAAGAGCACAATAGTAAATGTCTCGATTCTATAAACAATGCTGCAATGCAGCATTTGCATAGAAATAAAAAAAATAAACAAAGGTGTATGAGTTTGACATTTACAACATTCCTTTGAATTATTACTCTGCCATAATTTTTATTGTAAATGTGTCTTTTTTTATCTACTTGTTGCTGTGCGACTTGGTGCCATAAAGTAAAATAGGATGTTGCCAGACCAGAGTTGTAAAGTGTGGTTTGCAGGGCAGGCCTGGGAATGAGCGTAATGAATGTCAGTGTGCCATCAAAAGAAGTCAGGAGCACATAGTTTGAAGGTTTGAAAAGCACAAATTTTACTTCTAACACCTCTAGATGAGAAATTGTATTGTCACGCTAAATCAGTCCCGCGTCGTATATCTGAGTAACAAGGCTATAAAAGGTCGAGTGACACGCGAGCAATGCTTTGAGCTGAATGCTAACATGGGGCATACTAAAATGAAATGAAAGAAAAGATGCTGCTGTAAAGTGGGTTTGACGTTCAGCGGCTTAGCTCAGCTTGTTAGCATATGAGCCTGATGGGAGGGACGTAATTTTGCCGGCATTCAGTCATAAAGTTCAGTGTTAAACTACCAAATAAATCACTAAAGGTTTCTTCCTCTGGCAACCACGGATGCTTGTACAAACAAATTTCCAAATAATAGTTGGGTGCTTGTTATAAGAAATACAAAAAGCAATGACTTCTAAATAGTTGCATGTCTGTGTTTCTTATTTTTTGCATATAATAATATATATATAATAAATCAATTGCATCTCCATTTACTTCATATTTGTCCGTGGTTTGACAGACAACACTCCCAATGAAAAGTAAATACATATGTATATATATATGTATGTATATATATATATATATATATATATATATATATATATATATATGTATTTATGTATTTATATATGTATTTATATATATAAATACATATATGTCTCCCAGTCTTCGCTCAGTCGCCTTCAACTTGTGCAGGACGCTGCTGCCCATCTTTTAACCAACACTAACAGACGTGTGCACATCACTCCTGTTCTTAACTCCCTCCATTGGCTTCCTGTCCTTTATAGAACTGATTTTAAACTTTTAATGTTTGTTTTTAAAGCTCTTAAAGGCCTCGCCCCATCATATTTATCTGAGCTTTTAACAGTCCGCAATCCTGGTAGAACTCTGAGGCCAACAAATAAATTTTTGCTGGAAGTGCCCAGGTCAGAATACAAACCCTGGGGTGAGCGAGCCTTTTCCGTCGCTGCCCCCAGGCTCTGGAATAAGCTCCCCGTCCAGCTGCGTCTTATTTCTGACCTGGGCCTCTTCAAATCTATTCTTAAAACCTACTTATTTAGGATTAATTTTATTGCTTTCACTGTTCTTTTATTGTTTTTATTTGTTTTTACTTATTCTTCTCTTTATTTCTTACCTGCTGTAAAGCACTTTGATACATCGTAATGATTGTCTGGAAAGGGCGGTATAAAAAAAGTACATTTATATTTACATATATATATATATATGTTAAAAAAAGGTTGTGATTTCATCTTGTTTCTTCACTGGATTACCAAACTGGCTGCAAAACCCTCTAGCTCCATCCCAAGCCATCTTGGTGCTACTTCACTAACATAACTAATATTTTTGCTTAGCAATGTTTCATTTATTTAACACCATTTAGATTTCTGCGTATCCCCACAAGTAGGGAGCAGAAGGGAGCCATAGAAGCTTCATTCAACTACAGAGGAACACACAGCAGTAGTGTCAAGCGAGTTGCTATTCCTTCCTAAAACAAGTTGCTCGTTTGAATAAGTACAGCTTCAGTTCACCTCGTGACCTATAAGTTTATGATATTATCATTTCATTTCATTTGCACTGTTAAAATATGTACAAAAACTACTTTTTAACTGCATTTAAGATTGATTATGGTCGCTTGTTTCTTATGTAATGACACCTTCAAGTACACTCAGCGGTCATTTCCTGAAAAGTTGCATTGTTGGACGTGGGAAGGTTTCAGCCCGACAGTGATGATTTATGGATGGAGCGACAAACTGTGTTCAGACTGGTTTCAGAAGTACTCCCGTTTCCACCATTAACTTTTCTGTTTTTAATGCAGATTCCTCTGGATTATCTGGATCAAAACTGGTGTGAACACATCACACCAGTTTTAAAATCTTTACACTGACTTCCAGTCAGTCACAGAATAGATTTTAAAAGCCTGCTGATGGTTTACAAATCCCAGAACGGTTTAGGCCCAAAATACATCTGTGATATGTTCAGAGAATATAAACCCAGCAGAGCTCTTAGATCCAAGGACTCAGGTCAGCTGGTCCAGTCCAGAGTCCAGACTAAACATGGAGAAGCAGCATTTAGCTGTTATGCTGCAAACAAGTGGAACAAACTGCCAGTGGAGATTAAACTTTCACCAAATGGAGACATTTTTAAATCCAGGTTAAAGACATTTCTTTTCTCATGTGTCTATGCATGAAATCTGCACGATATATTTTAACTTATCTAGACTGTTGCTTGTTTTTAAATTCATTTAAATGATTTTATTTGTTTCTCTTTATATTCTTTTATGTATTTTTAATGCTTCTTCCACTCCCTGCTGCAATGCTTTTATTTTATGTAAAGCACTTTGAACTGTTTGTACATGAAATGTGCTATACAAATAAATTTGATTTGATTTGATTTGATCCCTTCATCAGATTATGCACTGTATTCACAATTTTCTGTTGGAGAAACATTTGTCTTAAGTTTCTTAAACAATTTCCCCTCACAATGTTACAGAGTTAAACCTCTCCACATCTTTGCCTGAGTCCTTCTGCTCAGTCATGTTTATCGATTGTGTTGCTGATATGTAGCCGGCATCGCCATCCAAAAGGCCATGGCCGAACCACTTATCTCACACAAGGTACTCTTTAAATCCACCTTTATTTCACTTATCGATACACACAGTGTGCATCTGAAAAACGACATGCACATGAGCAGAAACACTCGAATGTTGATGAATGCAGAGGACAGTGGAGGGCAGAGAGGGAAAAGTGGGAGGAAAAGCACAATTCACATATGGTTTCCATTAGTGGATTCCCAGTAAGGACAATTTGGTCTGGGAGAAAGTTTACATTTCACAGTCTAAAGGCATTTCTAAGACACTTGTACCCACTACAGAAGGTTCACTCGCTTATTTCACTTCGTTTAGGGACGCCGAGCATCTGACACCAACAACCGAGAGCAACGGTGGGAAAATGAATGAACAAATGCAGAGGTTCAGATTGGTTTACTTTGAAATGGAATATACAGTAAAAGGGGAATAAAAAAGAAAGTGCATTTTTCTGACAAGAGATGGTGTCATCATATCAGTCCTATTATAGTGATTACACTCACTCAAACTATTCATCTAAAACTGGAAAAGGATCAACAGCTAGTTTTGCCAACCAAACTGCCACTTTAAGATCAAGTTCACAAGAGTCCCAGCAAGCAGGCAGCAAAAAGTGTGAGCTGCACTCCGCCTGCATGAATAACTCCACATAAGATAGTGAAAGTTACAGGGCAAGGGAGGGTGCCTTTGTGTCTGGGTTTCAAGTTTGCCGTTTTAGAGAAAGCTCCTTTTTGCTTTTCCATGCCCGAGTCCAAAGGATCATTAAATGGAAAAAAAGAGTCCAAAGTGCTTTCACACTCAGAGTCACGGAAAAGGAAAAAACAGGGAGACTGTAGCAAAGGTATTTGGGATGGCGGCCAATGTGGCCTTTGGTTCTTAAGCAACAAAAATCACTCCTGAATTTGAAATAAACTGTGACAGACGTCCACGTAAAATCACTGAAATCAAACAAAGGTCTTGGTCTGTCCCTGTTCGTGGATCAGGTGTCACGGTTGTTTGCAGCTTTTTAGGATTTACGGCATGTGCCTTTCCCTGTGACTGTGTTTAGCCTTCATGTAACTCCACCCTTGTGTGTATGTATGTGTCTGCATTGCTTACAGACTGTTAAAGTTGATGTTGGCGCCAGATGAAAGAGCTTGCATGATCTCACATATTGGCTTTTAAGGGAGGTGGGGGGCTAATTGCCGGTTTTGGTATCAGCTTCGTGGCACTGTGGTCATTATAAACTGCAGCCAGATATACAGTCTGAACTGAGATGATTAGAAGCAGATAATGCTGCTAACACAGTCCAAGTAAATCCCATCTGATAGTACAATAGTTCACATTCATAACAATGGATGTCTTTAATTTGCTTTGACACTCCTTAATAAATCTGCTCACATGACATATGGTTTCCTGCAATGTGAATGAGTTCAGTTTGATAAAGAAATAACAGACGCGAGGTTGAACAGAAGCCCCCTCGTACAAAATGTAATTTGGTGTTCATAGACTTAACTTAAAACTCCTATTCCAGAAATAGGTTGAGATGCTGTGCAAAATGTAAATAAAAACAGAATGCAATGTTTTAGAATTCTTAGAAACCAATATTTCATGACCAAAAGAACATAGTAGACACATCAGATGTTGGAAGTGAGACAATTATTAGATGGAAAATATCATATTCAATTTGAAGGCTGCAATATGTCTCAAAAAGTGCTGGAACGGGGGTGGGAAAAAGCTGGAAAAACAAGTGGTATTCATAAAAAACTGCTGGAGAAACATGTTACAACCAATTGGCTTATCTGGCAACAGATCCGTAAAAAAAGAGCACCTTAAGAGAGGCAGAGTCTCTTAGAAGTAAGATTGGCAAAGGTTCAGCAATCTGCAAAAAACTATACCTTCACAATGTTACATGAGGAACATTACTATGGAATTGCTCTTCAAATATTCTACACTACTCAATGTGATCAAAAGATTCAGAGAATCAGGAGATATTTCTGTGATCTTCAGGCCCTCAGGAGGCATTGCATCAAAAATGGACCCCATTCCATCTGTCTGTGAACACAGTTCACCGTGCTAGCTGCACATGCAGGTTAAAGCTCGACCGGACAAAGAAGAGGCCATATGCGAACGTGATCCAGAAACACTGCTGTTTCCTCCGGGCGAAAGCTTTTTGAGAATGGACTGAGACAAAGTGGAAAATAGTTCTGTTGTCAGATAAATTGAGATTTTTCTTTTTCATGTTCTCGTGAAAAGTTCAAAAGCCTGCATCTCTGTTGGAATGGGGGTTGCATTAATACCTATGAAACTGCCGAATTACACATCCAGACACATATGCAAAAAAAATTTTATGAAATTGTGAAGGGTCTTAATTTCAATCTGTGATATGTTTTATTGTGAAACAAATCCTGGTGTATTCTTTTTCATTTCCACAGTGCCCCAACTTTCCTGGAATTAGGGGCGTAACTTTAAAATGAAAGCGTTTAGAATTGTACGTTTATGAATCTGAAGGAAAAGTTCAACATTTTCCCTATTTTTAACAAAAGTAAAGTTCTTAAAAAGCATCTTGTCTAAAATAACAACAACAACAACCAAGAGCCATATATCAACAATATGGGTCCAACCGTAAAATATAACAAGTTGGTTGGTTAAGGAAAAAAAAAATCAAGTGTATGTGGGATGTTGACTTTCTGAAAAATCAATAATGAAATGCTATGGCAGATGATCCTATGGACCATCACCAGAGCAATTGCATGTAATTTCAGTTTGATTGATGGCTTTTAAAGGTTTCAGAGGTTTGGATATTTGGAAAAGACTTGAAGGAAGTAAACAGAAGCCGAATGGCATCCGGGTGTGCAAAAGATCTGCTGGTGCTCTTTCGCTGACTTTTTTGCTACAAGCTGAAGAGGAAGATTTTGCTGTCAAAGGTTGTACCTTTTGATGCCAGACATTAAAAAAAAAAAAAAGCTGTGAAACTACAAGGATGGTGTTTCTTCTCCCAACAGTCTGATGATACCAGAACCAGTGGCATTGTTAAAAATCTCCCTTTACTGCCAGAGTTTTCCTCACTGTCACTTGGCCTCAGCAAAGTCAAACAGTATTTCCTCCCGCTGAAATCGAACAAATAAAAATACCACAAAAATACACTTCCCTTCCGATTGTCATAATGGACAAATCCGGTCTAAAACGGCACAAAAGTCATCCGTTATGTTCTCTGCTATGGGCTGTACAGTTTTCAAGCATGGCTGCAAAAAGAAACCCAAAACAAATCTCATGTATGTATAGAACATGTTCTTTTGTATGTTTAGTAAAATGAAGTGGCACTAAAACTCATATAAAACACACATGTACAATTTTCTAATACTTTGGAGAATTTACACACTCTCCTCCTTGCACACAGTTTGGATACAAAACAGTACAACGCAGACTATAAATAGAGAATACTATTTACATAAGGCACAGTTTTTAGTGGTATGTGTTTCTCTCATAGCTGTTGCTCCCCAAACAGTATCTGAGCGTACACGGTTCCGCTCCGCGATGCCTTCGTCTCTGGAACTGGCCTCACCAGATCCAGCTCTGCGTACGTCAGATTCTCCTCCACTATCCTCGGCTAAAAGGGAGGCGAGAGAGAAGATTTAAACATAGTGGCAAGACAAGAAAGCTTGAGAAAAAAAAAATAAATAAAGTTTCTGAAAAACCCCATTAAGCTAATGACAAGGCTGAAGATGCCGTGGATTTACTGTTTGCATAAACCTCTGGCTTTGGTAAACGTACGCAGGCTGTGCACACAGGCCACCTAAGAAGAGTTCTGAGTTAAAAGGGAAAAAAACTGCATTTTGTATCATTAAAATACCAAATATCTGTTAAATTTCGGACAACATTTGGTCTTTTTCCTTTGTATTTGGGCAGCAGAAAAGGTAGAGTGTGACAATGAATGCCTTGCAAGATACAGTAATACATGTTCCAGACATGAAAAGGTATGAGCACAAGAAAAGTCAGAGGTTTACTCCAGTTAAACACATTCAATTTATAGAGAATAACCTGCGAAAAGAGGCTAAAAATGTAAAAGAACACTATTGTACTCACCAATACTACTTTCCTTGGTTGAGGTTTTAAAAGTTTGGGTTTGCGTGATTTGTCTCCAATGGGAGCTGCATGTGCGAAACGCAAACAAGTGATTTTACAAAGGTTTAGTAGCCAGGTGAATGTACATATGTTTTAATGTGTACAGCAAGTAGCAGTCCTTTCCATCACAGCCACAAACATCGTCTTTATGAAGGCCATTCTACATGTAATGGGTTTAAGGAATTATCTGTAGATTTGGGAAAAATTGCAACAGAGAGAACTTTACCCACAAGTTTTACAGCATATGAATGCACGGCAGAGTGTTTACCCTTTGCTGGTATCTCTGGCGGTATCTCCTCCTGGTAGTCTCTGCTCCTTTTCTTTCTGTACCTCCTCTCCTTCTTTGGAAGAGCAGGAGAGACGCTGACCACACTGGTGACTGTCTCTCCTGAGCTGGAGTTGGACCAGATTAGCAGAGCTTCAGTGCATTTGAATGCTTGTATTGAAGCTACTAACAAAAAGGGTTGTTCGGGATTAAGCTGCCCTGCCCAAAAAAATCTTACCAGTTCTGAGGACTTTTGACCAAATGGTAATTATCTGTAGAGACACAACACATTTTTGAAGTTAAGTACTCGTAGAAAAAGGGAGAGGGCATAGTAAGAAATGTGGATAAAAGAGGAGAGTAGGTTGGAGACGTGTAATACAGTGTTGATAAAGACCACGATGAGCTTACCTTTTAGCCTCTGCTTCCTCTGTATGAACTGGCAGGTTACCGTCACAGTGAACATGCACATGCACAGCAGACCCACGGAGCAGATCAGCACTGCACACAGGTACACATCTGAAATACAGCACAACATCCACATGCCTAAACATTACTTCATTGTGTGCTAAAATTGGAAGAAGAAGAAAAAAAAAACACGTGTCTTGCCATGAGCTATTTTAAGCCACGTTAGTATATTGTTTGGGTTGGGCTATTTTTGTCAAGTCCACCGCAAATGTGCACACACAAAAACTAAAAATATCCTGACGACTTACCTTCAAACAAACTCCACAGCCTTTCTTTGGCCTTGGAGGCCGGTAGAACATGCACTGCACAGGAAAAAGGAGAGAAGACAAACACGTGAAGGCCATAGTCATCACTGTGGCGTCCCTGCTGCCTGATTACACACTGTCGAGAGTTTAAAGAAAGCTAATTGTAGGAAGACAGGCCCCCAAAGCTGGTCTCCTCCCTGCATGATTAAGTCTCTGATTCACAATCCACATGGCTTAAACTTTGCTGGATGAAAAGAGTAAATATCTCATTAACTTTGACATCATTGTAAACTTTTAACCCACACCCAGCCATACTCATCCTTCTCTTTTTGGCGTTGATAAACTGCTGTTGAAGTAAATCTCTGAAAATGTTGCACCTTTGAATTGTTTGTTTTACCACTTGATTTATTTTCAGAGTGGTTTAAACATAAAAATATTGCAGTTGCTTCAGTTCTGGCCCTACTTTTATTAAATTTATGACTAGAAACATTCTTTCTCACAGATTTATTGCGTAAACAAACGTTGTAATTTATCAACCTATTGCTAGCAACTTTAGAATAACAGTTAAGCTATACAGTTTAGTTTTACGGGTTGCATCCCGCCATTCCGACAAGGCTTTCCATATAAGGAAATGAGCGTTACTCAACAGGTGAGTCCCTTCTTTCAGTTCATGCATTTTACATGTTTTAAGACATGTGTACAGATGTGATACAGTCTTTAAAAGCGTAATTAAAGCCTCTCCCTCTCTCTCTCTGCCTGTTATTCTTCAAAGCGTGTGATGTTTGAATGATATTAAATTGATACTGAATGATGATTTAAGGGTCACATCTACAGTCAGAGGGGAGGATCAGGTGGATGTGGGCTTATTTCGGATTTTAAAAATAAAAATAAAAGATGATGGCACTCAGGATCCATCCATAAGGGCTGTGTTGTTGTTACTATTTCACTATAAATCTGGTGTGTGTGTGTAACAGCTGTCATGTAGGTGTGTCGGATACCGTCAGATCCTGACAATGTCATGAGTCTGTGGTCATTTTCAAAACGCACTCCAAAAGCAAATCAATGATATTCAGATAGTTAATAACATAAAAAGGAGCGACAAACACGGTTCACTTATTGATTTAAAACTAAAAAAACTACTAAAAATAATAATAATAAAACATTTTGGGGAGCCTAATATATGAAATTGGTTTTATTTACAGCACCAAGACGTCCGACACAGGTGAGCTGCCATTGATATCTGCGATTGCAATTATTATTGTTGCATATGATGACAGCGTGCTAAAGACGCATTGGCTCTGTGGAGAGCTCCGCTCCAGCTGGCTGCTGTGACAGGTCACTGACACTGTTTCTGCTTCATCTAACATGTTTCAGACTCGCCCCATTTACATTAATACCTGTATTTTGATATTTGAAATTTCAGGGGATTTTGATAATAATTTATGATAGTTGGTTTGCGAGGTTGTGGAGTTCCTCTAAAAAAGAAAAAAGGCTTCAATAGGCTATTAAAGGAACTATTGGAATGGCAGGATGTTTATAAAAAATAAAACATCCCGCATTTCCGACAATGGGAGGAAAAAGGTGTCGGAATGAAATAAACAGCATAATCGAGATTTAAGATGAGAAGTAATGCCTTAAATCTACATTAATGTTCCTAATTTGGACCATCACTGGCAGATTTGACCGGAAGCAGCTAACGGGATAATTTACGTTAGCATTACAGTAGCTGGTGAGAAAATCAGTCTGTAGCTAACATTTTATTTTTTGTCAAAGCCAGTTCATAGAAGAATAAAACTCTAAAATGTACTGTATTTCCACAAAGATTTTTATCCTACATGCTTGATAGGCTATTCATGAAATGAGACAAATCAAGACTGTTCTCCAGTGTTAGCTTAGGCCTTTTTCAAAGTGCATTTTAATGTCTAGCGATTTATTACTAAAATAGATTTTAGTGGAATAAATAAAGTCACCTCTTCAATTTCCTATATTGGCTTTTTTGTTTTGGCATTTATCATTTTTTACCATGAAAATTATGAGTTCTATGAATTATATATGGGTTACTTGACATCATGGGATACAGCAAGCAGGTAGGAACTTAAATTTAATACCCTAAAAAAAAAAAATCAAAAATCCAATACTGTGTGATGAAAATCCCAGTTATGTGCTGTCAGTGTCCAAGTGACAGTGAAAATGTGTTTCCCATGCTCACTCATTTCTCCACCCTCTCTGACCACAGGAGTCTTAACACCGCTGTACTCTTGCTGAGGTGGTAGCATGAAGCTTGTGAAGTGACACCCACCAGGACATCTTTAAATACCCAAAACCACCACCAGCTGACGACGGGCAGGCTCGCCTCTACGCCCACTGGAGTCTTTCCCACAGGCTGACTGGCTGACTGACAAACCAACAAGTATGCCAGCAGTCATGCCTCCCATGATGCATAAGCTACCATATCTGAAGGTGGATGGATGGCGGAAGAGTTTGTTTCTGCTGGTTTGGGAGGAAATGTGTATACTTTTAAAGAAACCGACACACCCCGAATGGTAAGAAACAAGTTGAACATAGCCTCCCAATCGCAATTCCCATCGCTGAAAAGGAAATTAGATTTGTAGCCAATCTCGTAAAGTAGAGCGTCACAGCCTAAGTAAGAATTAGAGGGCGTCAAACATCACATAAGGCAGTGGGATGTTTATTGAAAAGCCTCGTTCTGAGAGAGCTAAGAATGAATCCGAGGAAAAATGTTGATGCAAAATGCAACGTTGTGCTTTGGAATAAAATAATTCATTTAAAATAAGTCTCACTTTGAATTTGTAAGCGTGTGTGAAACCAAAACCCTCCACTGTCTGTCTGTGACACTACATTCTACTTTTTGGGAACACTGGTACTCATTTTTAAAGAAAAGACTAAGTAACTATGGGGTTTTGAAGTATAATCTGCGAACCCGTAAGTAGATTTGCAGGTTAAAATGTTTAAAACTGAAGCCTAGACGTAATTACATGTCAATCTAAACCTGGAATGAAAACAAATTAGATTTACTTTCCGGATTACATACTACTTCAGTTCAAAAATGGTTTAGACTCATTTATTGTTTATTGACAACAAATGTAGTCACATAAATAGTTTAGTGGCTGCTCCCAAGGGTTGCAGTGAGCTGCACATCCCCACCTTCAGGACAGAATTGATAACAAATCACAATGAACTGTACGGTTAGTTATAAATAAGAAAAATGTGTCAGTGATAGAGCAGCAGATGCAGCAGTGAGCATAATAACTGTATCTTAATAGTTTCTTCAGCTGTTTCAAATGGCAGACGGTCGGATATATATTTCTTTGAATGATTGACAGTGTAAATCACGACAACATCTTTGACATTTATGTGTTGCTTTTGCTTCGGGTTCAGTGTAGCTCTGTCAGTGCAGCAGCTGTACATGCTGGAAAACTTACAAAGTGGATAAATCTGCTGTGCTGTTTGCCATGAAACTGTCTTTTATCCTCATGTGGAAAAAAAATGTCTCCTTCCGACTGCAGCTTTTGAAAGGCTGAAGAGGACACAGGGCTACTGTGGACGGATTCATTAAACTCCGTTTTGTGCTACAGAGGCACAGAGTTGTCTTCAGTTTCGCACTGTGTTTTTCACTTGTGGTTTTCACTCTTTTTTTTCTTTTTTTCTTGCCCCAACAAACCCAAGACAGTAAACATCAGTACACAGATGAGGTCTGGAATGAATAGTGATCCTCTGTGACTGTATTGTAAATGACTGCAAATGAATGCAAGCACACAGCGACATTAACAAAGCTTTTAAGAATCAACCCTCTAACTTCCTGTTGCGTCTCTGAATCATTTCTTCTGGGAATCGGCATCTTATTAAATGAGCAATTGTTCGAAATGTCTCTTTGATGCATTTACCCACAAACGAATCCATTTTGTTGAACTGTAAGTCAGTTGTTGCCACTTTCTTAAAGGGGAAAAAAACTCAAAAGAGACACGTATAGTTCAATTTCCCTTTTAGTGTCCTTTCTATACTTAAACCCACGCCACATGCGGCACACGGATGTGGCGTGTGCGTCTTGCCCACGTGGGTCAGTTTGCTTATGCCAACAGGAGGCTATATTTTCCACACTGCCCTCTGTCTCCAGTGAACCTCTTTGTTGAAGTGTTTATTGTTGTAGTAGTAAGAGGAGTGAGAGGTTTTTGTGAATGAGATGGAAACACCTCCTCACCTGATGCCGCCCCGCCCCCCAGCACAAGAATTCCATTAGTTTGATGTCCAAAAAACACACACAAAAACAAATGTGCACGTAAAGTTTTGGTTACACGGTGTGTCTCATCTGAAGTTGAGACCAGAAGCAAAGGTCTCCTGGGTGGGTTTAACCCCTTAAAAGCCCAGCTGAAGTTTGTCCTTGCTGTCAGAGTGTGTAGGGCAGATGGTGGGTAGAAATCCCCCTCCCTCCAGGCCAGAAGGAGGGCAGTTTTCCTGTGTTTACACATCAGAATTACAGTAACCCAAGATGGATGTGGTGCTGCTTATTTGTTCTCCAAAGCTACTAATAGGTCTTTAGTCAAGTGATAGTTTGCCAGAGTTTCTGTTTAGTAGAGATGGGACCAAGTCACACATGTGCAAGTCTCAAGTAAGTCCCAAGTCATTTTTTCTTGGGCAAGTCAAGTCAAAGTCAAGTCAAAGTCAAGTCAAGTCACCTTATTATTGCAATTTTACTTGCAGAATATGATCTTAATAAAGTGCAAAGACAAGATATAAGTAACTGTCAGTAAACATTAATGGCCAATGTGTCCAACCTGTCCACCCCGTATCATATCAAGCTAACGTTAGCTAACTACCGACTAGGCTAACAGGATAATATTAGCTAATTTGACAAGCACTCACTGGTCAGAATGGATCTTCAAATGACGAACAAAGTTGGAAGTTGTCGTCTGGCTGTCCGAGATGTTGATGCCGCATGTCTTTGACTGTGCTGTTCGTCTTTTGCCGTCAAAATGCTAATTACGAAAGCCGAAGACAACGACTCTCGGTCCTCCTCCCGCTGACATGTTGATGCATATCTGATATAAGTTTATTCTCTCCAATAAACACGTAAGGTATGTAGAGAGGGCATGGCTGATTGACAGGGTAGGGATCCAATCATGACGCCATTCTCAGCCTACCGGGTAATCGATATAATTTTTTTTATTAATTTATTAATTTTATATTCAAACTGAAAACATGAACTGAATAACACTCAAGTCATTCAAGTCATCGTGTCTCAAGTCAAGTTGTGCCGAGTCTTTAACTTCCAAGTCGAGTCTCGAGTCTTTTATTTTTTGTCAAGTCAAGTCACAAGTCATCAAAACAGCAACTCGAGTCGACTCGAATCCAAGTCACAGTGACTTGAGTCCCCATCTCTGCTGTTTAGTAAAGTGTTACTTTGTTTAGTTTTGAAGCTGAAAAATTGGTTCAACTGTTAAAGAACGTAGCTACATCTGACGCTGCTCTCTGCTTTCGTACATAAACAAGAACCTCGTGAAATAATAAATGAATAAGAAATGGAAACAAAACATCAGCCACCAGCTAATAATGTGGCGTATTAGTTCTTCTAATTAGGATAAATCCAACCAGGCAAAGTGCATATTGGCATTGCACTGGAACATTCCGGTCAAAATCTCTCTCTTTTTATCTTTAAAACCTAGGTAATAAACCAAGGACAGTTTTAGTTCATTAACAGCTCCACAGCAGGGTTCTATCGATAAGATGCCGCTGGGAACATTTGTCATCACAAGGCCCAAAAGTTAGATCTGAAAAACGTGAGCGACAATGACATTTTTCTCTGCTTACTCGAAACTGTGCATCAGTAGGCAAATCCCAGACATATAACAAAGTCAAAGGATAAGGTTACCAGCCCTGATCTAACAGGAAGTAAATGAGGGTTAAACAGAAAAGACAACAGTGCTACACCCACTGAAGTCTGCACAACAAAGTAAACGAGATTAGTTTTCCCAAAGACACTTTGTAATTCAAAAAAGAGCCCTTATTTATGGCTACAAACATTCAGATTGATGCAGTGCTTGTTCATTGTGTTTTGACTACTAAAAAATTGGAGTTCCCTGCCAGCTATTGTGGGATGTGACAGAGGAAAGACTTGAGGAAGGAAAACTGCAGGCAGATGTGCATGGTTAATGGTAACAAGGCTAAATGCAGAAGACACGATGTGCAGGGTCTGTTGTGTGACGGATGTGATGCTCGTCAGCTCTGATTCTGCTGGTGCTTTAGTCTTCGAGTTTGGAGTTTCGACCATTAGTCGCGTATTGACTGCAGAGTTTTTGCTAGTCTCCCACAACAATTTGCTTCACAAGGCATTAATCAACATGAGGCTTTGCCTCTTGTCAGCTTTCTATACATATTGTACTTTTGTATGACCTGAAAATGTGTCCATTGGAATCCATTGGACACATTTGCCCAATTTGTACAGTTGGATGAGGCCTTCTCTTGTCAGCCCTCTATACATAGTGTACATTATTCTTTGTGGCCTTATTTCAGTATCCATCCAAAAATGCTGCAGTAGGCTTTTTTTATTATTAACACTGAAACCATAATGGACCGGCGCTTCCTTGGATGAAAATAGCTTCCCACTTCCTCGACCACAGTGTGTTAAGAGCCACCACGACACAACTTCCCACTCAACTGTCACTGCAGACAAACGTTCCAGCTTTACCCTCCTGAGCACAACTATCTCTTGTTCCTTTTCTGCTGAGTCTCTCTAAACTTTTTCTGTTCTACTTTTGGGAGGAAAGCTCCACATTGGGGCCAGTGTTAGCAGTTCTTTGTGGGGACCGCGTGAGGGCTCTGGCCCATACTCAGGTGGGCTCGACACCCTGAAAGTTGCAGCCTGTAAGGAAGCTGTGAGGAAGCATTTATGTAAGGATTTAGGAAGGATTTACATCAAGTTGATGCAACAATGTAAATATGCTTTATCTTCAAATGTATGTGAAGATGTCCTCATATTATTATTTCTAAAATGTTTTTAAAGGTGTTACTTAGGGGTGGGACGATATGCTTTGGTCACGATTCGATTGTATCCCGATTGTTGATAATTGCGATTCTACAAGTATCGCGATTCGATATAATCAGTAATTGCAATTTTCTTCCTCCTTAAAAAAACAAACAAGTTGAATCATACACTTCTAGAATGAATGTCGTTCCCATAAACGATGCACATCAGTATGTGTCAGTCAGTCCAGCAGCTGACATTTATTTAAACTCAGACAAAAAGAGGTACTTAACATGTACAGCATTTTTTAAAGTTTACAGTTACAAAATGAATTCAAATGTCCACACAACACAAATGTGGGCTAGTTTTAACATAACTTAATGTAATGAATTGATGAAGTTTTTCTGTACACGGATATGACGTAATAGAATCGATTCTGGGGAGAAAAATCCATTTTTAAAATCATCCCATTAACAATCGCGATATGTACATGAATCGATTTTTTGCCCACCCCTCGTGTTACTGCTTTTTATCTCTGTGCAGTATCTGGTACCAGTAAATGTCATCAGTTCCATTCTGCGAATGTTTCTGGTGCCAGAGGTGCCAATGAAACCTCAAACACTTTGCTCGCTTTCCAAGATCACCTTCGGTTAGAGCCGCAAACTTACTGAGACGCAGGACCCTTTCATCTCCAGGCTTGTCTCTAACCGATGACATTTCCCTCCTCAAATGAAAAGCAGGACAGTGCTTTTGCTCACTGAAGCCACTCAGCAGCTTCTGGAGCCATCTGAATTACATCACCCAGTTGTGGTTAGCAACTGCAGCTCCCGGAGACACATAATTGCTCCACTGAGACAAATAGTTTTCACAGTTTGAGTTTATTTGGCCTTCTTTATTCCTTTAATACCATGCGCATATGAGCATCTCCCCATATACTTTAAATTCCTACATGAGAGCATGTGACCAAATGAAATGAAAACGTGGCGGCAGAAGAGCTCAACATGCCCATTCCCTCTTCAGTCGAACACAGTCCTTTATTTTGAGGTATAAAATACTGCGGAGAGCTCTTTTTTTCTGTCTGGAAAAAAAAACTAAAAGTTGGAAACTGCTTACCATCAGCTAAAGTTTTCTGTCTAGAATATCCTTGCAGACAAAATCATGTACTTAAGGCCTGTTTGCAGTCTTACTATTGTCAAAAGTGTTTCCGTCCTACCCATTAAAAGAAATCCCATCATTCTGTCACACACAGTGGAAAATACAATATTCCCAACTTCTTTTTTTTCAGTACAGTTTCTTTCAAGCCAGTAAATTAAAACGACTACTAGTTTAATCCTAAATGATCGATGAGTCATCCTATCGACACGACCAGATAGGCCATCTTTTGATACCCATCAAACCCATGACGACTTGAACCAATTGTGGGGTGGATGCATCTTTTCTGTGTCATCTAGATTGTAACAGCGGTTTGATTTCTAGCTTCAAACAAGTAAGGGGTGTCATGGAACAGTGCTGCATGAAAAAACAAGATGTCACCCAAGTGGACAAGGTGCTGTGGACTAACATGGCTTGTCCACATTTTAAGGTGAGACAGGGTCGTCTAATGCACTTATTGTCCACTTAAGCAACTACCTCCTTTTCTACAGCTTATTTCAACTTGGTTATAAGATTCGAGGCAATGCTTTACTTTTGTGTGACCTGAAAATGTGTCCATTGGAATCCATTGTAACTCAAATGAAGTTGACCTCGGCCTCTTTCTGTGGAGGCCATTGATCCATCAAATCTATAAGCACAAGTATGGAAGTTTTTCTGTGCCATCAGAGTTTGAATACGAATTTCTAATATTGAATTTTTACAGCATCAAAATCAGACTTTGAATTTGAAAAACCAACAGTCTAAAAAAAAAATCTCTATTCTATTGGGCATCAGCCATGTCCACCAACGCAGGTGATGGTGCTTCGGTGAGTGAGGTTACTTTATTTGCCTTTTGTGTTAGTAAAATTGAGTAATAGATATTACTAATATCTATTGAGTCGATCTGTCCAATGGAGCATAACTTGTTTGGTTGCCGTTGGATGAATTGAGAAGGGGATCGATTGCTTCTCCCTGTTTACCCGGATGTTGAGTCTGGTTCTTTTTCCACTGAATTTTTGAAGTTGAATTTTTTTCCATTGAATTTTTAGATGTAGAATTTTTTTTTTTAGATGTTGAATTTTTTTTACACTGTTGGTTTTTCAAATTCAAAGTCTGATTTTGATGCTGTGAAAATGCAATATTAGAAATTCGTATTCAAACTCTGATGGCACAGAAAAACTTCCCTACACAAGGCTCACGGGGATGAGGGCTTGTATGTTGTCCCTTGCATTGCTTCAAAGGAAACAGGGAATTGAAACTGCTAAAGGGATCTTGGCCTCGAAAGCCCCTTTTCCAAATCAAACATGAAGCATGGTGAAAACAAAGCGTTGGCTTGGCAAAGAAAAGAAAAGGACAGGGAAAAGACCAGACAATGCATGGGGCTCTCACCTCTGAGCTCAGTAGCAGCAGTGCAGTTGGATGAGGCCTTCCAGCGGTCCTGGTTCTTTTTAAACTCCTGCACCCGACACATGTAGAGCCCACGGTCCCCTTCAGACACACTCAAGATCAGCAGCTCAAAAATCTTCCCCTGCTTTACCACCGTCAGCTTCAACTTGGGCCACGGGAAACTCTTTGTGTAGTTGCCGTAGAAACGAGCTTTCCTCATGTTGACACGGGCAATGAGGAGTTCGTCCTCTGGCCGATCGGTGCCCGCAGGCAGGAAGGTCCACTTAACAACCGGTAAGGCTGCGTTGCGCCGTCGCTGGGACACGACACAAGTGAGTGTGATGTTTTGACCCTCCTCTGCAACCGTGAATGGGGACGGAGTGATGGTGGCGTTGATGGCCAAGCATAAATCTGGAGAAACAAGTTATGGTTTGGACAATTGATGTTCTCCGTCATACATCCGTATCAGACGTTCTTAACAGAACATGTGAAATCACAGTCACAAATCACTGTTTTTTTTGTCTTTACTTTAATCCTCAATATGTTTTTCTCACAGTTGTCAACAAGGAAGACGCAGAGGATTTTTTTTTATAATGAAAACGTCACTGGATCAAACATACCAGGGGCTATTTGTGTGTTAGACTGCTTCTAAAGACTGATTACATGACAGCCCCCCCAGAGATGAAACCAAAATATATCTGCCGTCCCGTACTGGGTGATTGGGCTATAAGTCCCTGTGGATGGGACAAATGTAAATGTAAATGTACTTTATTTATGCAGCCCTTTACAGACACACCTTACGGTGTACCAAAGTGCTTTACAGCAGGTAATAAATAAAGAGAAGAAGAAGTAAACAATAAAAGAACAGTGAAAGCAATGAAATACAACAAAATCAAATAAGATAAAATGAGATAAAAGTGTCATCATACTACTGGGTATTAAAGCTGCAGTCTGCAGGATTTGTTGTTGTCATACGTAAAGTCCTAATTTTTGGCATTTTAAGAGTTTACATGATCTATCAGAACGCTTGAAGTTGAAAACGGTGACCTCCGTAGTCGCAAAATGCAAGAAATGCTTAATTTTTTAACCGAAAAATAAAAAGTTATTCAACTTCCTGTCCCGCCCCATCAAAACACATGAGAACTCGTGCACGTCTACGTGCACGCCAGATTCGCGTACACGGCTCCTCATTCATCAACTCACCTGTCATTTGCGATCATGGAAGACACAGTAAGTAGACTAGCCCGTAATGAAGTTCAATAGTCCAGATAAATAAGCGTGGGGACAGCCTACCTTGTATCGCGCGTGCACAATCGGTGATTGACAGGCAGCAGAGCCCAGCTCGTAAACCTGATTGGTTGCCTTTTACCGGTCCGGTCTGCAATTTTGTAAACAAACCTGCTGGCTTTGGAGGGACCTAGCGGGACATATAGGGGACCTAGAGAACTAATTTTTTTTTGTATTGGGGTATTTAATGTACAACTTTCAGAATCCCCGGACAGTTCCAGGCATTATACTTGAAAAAGAGTTGCAGACTGCAGCTTTAAATGCCATACTAAATAAGGAGGTTTTTAGCCTAGATTTGAAGAGGCCCGGGTCAGAAATAAGACGCAGCTGGACGGGGAACTTATTCCAGAGCCTGGGGGCAGCTTTGGGAAAAGGCTCGCTCACCCCAGGGTTTGTATTCTGACCTGGGCACTTCCAGCAGAAACTGATCTGTTGACCTCAGAGCTCTACCAGGATTGCGGACTGTTAAAAGCTCAGATAAATACGATGAGGCGAGGCCGTTAAGAGCTTTAAAAACAAACATTATTATTACAAATGTCTGGGAATTACTCATAAGAACATGTGTACGTGTATTATAAAGGGACAGAAGGGTTGACATGTAGCTAGCTGGCATTGCAACAAGCTATCACAAAATTACAGGCATACACATCCATTCACAACAGCTCGAGAAAAAAAAACTGTGACCGCCCAAAGGTTCAAGGTGTTTCCTCACATAAATGTAGTTCAATCCATTTCTGTTGTGAAATGAACTGAAATGTCATATTTTCATCTCTATTTCCCACCATTTCCTTCCCTTTCGTTTGAGGGGAGTTTTAGGCCCAGGAATGTGCATGACACATGTCACTTCAAAACGAGTCAGACGCACACAGACTCTTTACAAAAGCAAAAGGTTCACAAACTTCTCTCGTGTTGCTTTAAGGGTCAGAAATGAACTGGTCATTAAAACTGTCGGTTCGAGGCAACGTGGCCGAGAGGCCCGTATCACTTTTATCGCTTGCGTTCGGTATCAAATCCGGTACAGAGCAACAGAAAAAGAACAAACTCCCTTTGTTAAAAATTTAAAAAATAATAGGGACACGAGGAAACTTTTAGGTCGTATTTTTCTTGAGTTGAGAGTAAGATAAAAGGGTTTAGAGCCTTTTTGGTTCCACATCTGACTTTAGCCGCTTTCGGACAGACCGTTCTAAGAAAGTAGTTATCAGAACTACCCTCCTCGAATTTCGTTCTGATAACTATCCTTCCCCAGCGGAACTGTTTCAGTCTGCATTCGCACATGAGTCGGGACCTGATAGGGACTGATGCGCCGCGCGCAGCCGTCTGCTTCAGTGACGTGTTAGCCGTTAGCCGTTTAGCGCTACATTCAAACACAAAACAAAACGGTAAAAGTAAGGAGAGTAGAAAAAACACCACCAAGAAGCTAATATGGAGAGCGGGGAGGCCACTGTGTTTATGGTCTGCATGATGGTGATATTAATCATGGACAATCACATCAGGCGTCTAATATCGAGGCTGGAAAAGCTCACAGAGAGAGTCAGGAGACATACCTTTCCATTTCATGAAGGAAGAAAGGAGAGCAGAGCGCTGCAGACAAATGAGACCAGTGTAAGTTTAACTTATTGAACAGGCGCCTGTTCTGTCTGTGTTGTATGAGTAAACATTTCAGCCGTGATAGCATGACATGGGGCGCAGCTACCGACCACCACACACCTCCGTCAGATTAGTTCTATAAGAACTATGAAAAGACCCGACCTCGGAGAAGGAGCTAAATAGTTATAGGAACTAAGGGAGAAAGCCCCGAGTTCCTGTATGTCCGAACACGGGAGAAAACGGCCCCGCGGGTTAAAAGGTTATTAGAACTGCCAAAGGTTCCTACAGTCCGAAAGCGGCTTTTCACAATAGCCGCAACGGTCCTCCTCGAATTTTGTTCTGATAACTGTCCTTCCCCAGGGGAACCGGGACCAGGTCGGGACTGATGCGACGCAACCGTCTGCGACAGCGACGTGTTACTTTAGCGCCACATTCAACAACAAAACAAAACCTGCGAAAAGTGAGGAGAGTAGAAAAAAACACCACCCAGAAGCTAATATGGACAGCGGGGAGGCCACCGTGTTCATGGTCTGCATGATGGTGATATTAATCATGGACGATCACATCGGGCGTCTAACATCGAGGCTGGAAGAGCACACAGAGAGAGTCATGAGACGAAGGATCGAGCGCAGGCGATACTTCTTCATTTCATGAAGGAAGGAGAGCAGAGCACCGCAGACAAAGGAGACAACGTGTGAGTTTAACTTATTAAACACGCACCGGTTGTGTCCGTGTCGTATGATGAAACATTTCAGCCTTGATAGCATGACAAGGGGCGTAGCTACCAACCACCAAACACCTCCGTCAGATGTGTTCCTATGGAACCCAGAACAGACCCAGCCTCGGAGAAGGAGCTAAAATGGTTATAGGAACTGAGGGCCGTGGTCCTGAGTTCCTGTATGTGCGAATGAGGGGAAAAACGGCCCGTGTAGGGCTGTCGCGATAACCGCAAAATGCAATCACCGCGGTGCTGAGAGGACCTCCGCGGTGCGTGTCCAGGCCACCGCCACCACCGCCCACGCAAGCAAGCTTGCACGCGCAGAACAACTCGAGAAACTGAACGAGTTTTTAAGACTGCACAGTAGATACAAAGCGACTGACAGAACTGATACTTTTTAAAGCCAGCACAGTAATAATGATACATTGTATATTCCCCTCAAGGCAGGAGAAACACATTAACACAGCTTGGTGCCGCGTTTCTGTCGTCACCTTTGCATATAGGCACCGCACACGCACACACGTCTGCAGGCCACTCGTTGTGGTCTCATTCTCCCTCGGCAGCTGACATTACAAGAATATGCCTACTCAGTGTCGTAGCAATAGAAGTTAAAATAAAATGCAGTGGCCTACCTTTATCTCGGCTTTACTCCTCTGCCTAGTCCGGACACTTTATGGCTTTGAATCTTCCCTTATTATCCATGTTTACCGTTGTAAATGCGACCGTCTAATATCAACAATAAACTAGCTTCCACAGAACCACAGCTTGGTGTGCACATTTGCTGTTGGGAAATACCTGATCATTTCAACAAAACTGTGTAGGTGAAACTATTAAATAAAAAAAATAAAAAAAAAAAGTTTAAAAAATGTGCCGGGGTTGGTTGGTCGTCGGCAGTCTGTTTAAAAAAAACTGTATCCCGGACACCTGAGCTCAACTGCTGCCCTAATCTGCTTCGTTTTTCTCCGTCATTACTAAACGAAACGTGCCCAGGTCTGCAACAATGTTGATATTTGCCATGTGGCACTGGCAACAATGTTGCAGAACTGGGGTATGCGCTGCTTGATCTCCGCTATGTTGGTCTGTGAGCGAGTAAATGACAGGCAAAGCAAAGTGAAATGTCAGAATCGCTGGGAAAAAAGCCGGATTATGCGCTCGATTTTCATCTAACATTGCATGTCGTGGAAAGTAGCCTAATGAAAAAAAATGCGATATCACCGCATACCGCGCTGTTTAGCGGCTATGAGTCACCGCGGTGGGAATTCCCTCACCGCGACAGCCCTAGGCCCGTGGATTAAAAGGTTATAGGAACTGCCAAAGGTTCCTACAGTGGGAATGCGGCTATAGATGATGAGCGCGTTTCTGACTGACTTGTCTCTCTATAAGCCAGTCACTGTGACAGAAAGGGAGCCAGTGTTACTAAATCAAAGTCACTAATTATGTGTGAAATCCCTGAAAGTCCAGGACCCGGAGTGAGTCTGCTGTTGCCCGACAGTCGTCTTCCCTCTCACACCGACGGCCGTGTTGTTTTTGGCAGTTTTTGACGACATACTCGGATGAGCACAGAGGGACAAACCTAACTGCTGTGGCTGCACATTTATTACGCATCTGCTTCTCCAAGGTTAGGCAGCATCACAATGCGCTCCTTCCGTGACGCGCCGTCATTTCACTGTCACCAAAGTTAGACGCTGTGAGCACAGCTGACTCTTGTGCAGATTAATCTTTTATTTGTTCTCCAGTGACAGAATAAAATGAGCAAATAGTGACAAGTTGGAAGTGTTGCTGCTGTAACAAATGACTGAACTAATTCTCGAGAACTGCGGCCACTGTTTTACTTTAGAACACTCACAGAACAACACAGTTTTACTGTAGAATCCCCACGAGTGCAAACACGTGCCACTTGGATAAACTTGCAATCTCCCGAAGCTCAATTTTTTTGGGCAGACTCATAAGTTCCGGGTCTCCAAACATTCTTCATCGATCTACAATGTGTTTTTCTCCATCTCTTCAGCCCTCTCCCCAACATCCTCTCCGATTCTCAGATGTTTTCCCTGAGGACCGCTGGGAAACATTTTAGCCTCCGACACATCCACCTTTTTGCGAAGCAAAATAAGCTTTTCATACCTCCAAACAGTGCTCGGGTCAGAAGAGCGAAGACCAGAGAGATCTTCATTTTCCGCAGCTGCAGCCCCCATAAACTCCAAGTTAACTGTGCCTGAAGAAAAGTGGCTGTAGGTTTCCTCCCCCTCTTCTTCTACTCTATTTTTTTTTCGTTTTGCCAGCTGAGAAGTGTAATATGAAACATTGGATGCTCTGTTTCTACTCAGAACCTCCCTCCGCCCCTCCTCCTCCTCCTCCTCCTCCTCCTCCTCCCCACTCACGCAGTCAAAGCACATTTGGCAAGCTCCTGTGCGCGCGCGCGCGCATTCTTATGCACATGCATGGAGCAGACTGAAGCAGACAGGTGAGCAGAGTGAGGGCACACACACAGACACACACACACACACACACACAACCTCTGATTCTGGTGAGGGAGTGGGAAATGTAATTTCCTGTGCAGGATAGAGGATGCGGAGGGTTGTGTTGTTGAGATTGACGCCCAGCAAATCACACTTCCAGCTGTGGGAGACAGCGGGCGCAGACCTCAGTCAGGGCTGTTATTTTGGAACACACACATAGGCTGACACGAAAAAGGAGGGTTACAGTCTGCGCATTTATCACTCTTAGCCAATGGTAACCAGTCAAAACTAGCCAACTATTATGTCTTTGTGGGTCTGTGTGTCACCCATCGTGTTTTTATGTCATGTAACAAGATCCCACAGTGAATCTTTGTACAGCAGTCTTTCCACTCAGGGTTTTTGGGACACTTTGTGGTCTTTTTATCAAACCTCAGACAAGAGTGCTGTGGAGTTTTGGGACACTTTTGATCTAGAGATAAAGGAGACTGTCTGCAGAGGCCTCTTAAGTGCTTCTCGTCTGGCAACAGTTTGACAAACATGGATGTTTCCTTCACAAAGAAGTCCCCACATTACGGAAGATCTATAACCTTTAGCTTTTCTTAATGTCTTACATCAAAGAAACTTGTTTTTTTCTGTACTAGTTTGGCCGGAAAGTGATTAAAAGATAAAAGAGGCACCTTGAAGCGACATAAAGAGATTTTTCTAGAAGACAAATTCCACACAAACTCTGCTTTGTCCTCCTTCAGTTCCTAAGAGAAAATGCCCAGCTTGGCCCACTCTCTGAAAACTCATCATATGAAAGATTATCGCATATATAAGAAAGGTCTGGCGCCCTTGGAGTCACATTTCAACTCAGGGGACCCGTTTCGTCCTGTTTTTCAGCACGCTTGGGAGCCTAATAGACTTCAATACTTTCCTCAACAGGAAATCTGCACAATGAAATTGTTGCCAAATGTTCTCTGCTCAGCCATCGAATGCAGAAAAAGGAGAAATTCTTTGTAAAAAGGGACGTGCGCTCTTAGTGTGTTGTAAGCTAAACCGTCATGATGTTTTCCTAAACCTAACCACATCATTTTGTTTCCTAAATCTAATCATGTAGTCTTAGTTTCTAAACTTCACCAGAAACTGAGAATGAAACAGCAAATAAAAGTTCAATGTAAGTCTAGAGGTAAAGTTTCGTACAAGAGTTCCGTATTTAGTCCCCCCGACCTCATCTCCAAATGTGTTTCTTCACAGTAAAACATAGAAAATATGTTTGAGAATGGAGTTTTTCCAGCAGTTAAATCACAACAATTAACTCCTGGTCTGGAGGTGATAGAGATGAGAGGAACTAAAGAGTTCCTGAGTTCCTCTTTACAACCTCTTTAGCACCTCCCAATGTGTCCTGTTTCTTCAGCTACTGAATTCTCACCTGAGTAGACCAGGTGATCTCATGTGTCTATGCAAATTTCATGCATAGACACATGAGAAAAGAAATGTTTTTAACCTGGATTTAAAAATGTCTACATTTGGTGAAAGTTTAATCTCCACTGGCAGTTTGTTCCACTTGTTTGCAGCATAACAGCTAAATGCTGCTTCTCCATGTTTAGTCTGGACTCTGGACTGGACCAGCTGACCTGAGTCCTTGGATCTAAGAGCTCTGCTGGGTTTATATTCTCTGAACATAATCACAGATGTATTTTGGGCCTAAACCGTTCTGGGATTTGTAAACCATCAGCAGGCTTTTAAAATCTATCCTGTGACTGACTGGAAGCCAGTGTAAAGATTTTAAAACTGATGTGATGTGTTCAGATCTCTTAGTCCGGGTTAAAACTCCAGCAGCAGCGTTCTGGATGAGCTGCAGATGTTTAATGCTATTTTTGGGAAGTCCAGTTAAAAGAGCATTACAGTAATCGAGTCTACTGGAGATGAATGCATGGATGAGTTTCTCCTGGTCTTTCTGGGAGAGGAAACCTTTAATTCTGTTGATGTTTCTGAGATGGTAAAAAGCTGCCTTGGTGACAGCTTTGATGTGGCTGCTGAAAGTCAGATCTGAGTCTATCAACACTCCGAGGTTACCAACTTGGTCAGTGATTGTAAGGTTCAGAGTCTCAAGATATTTACCAACGCTGACCCTCTTCTCTTTGCTACCAAACAGAATGATCTCAGTTTTGTCTTCATTTAATTGTAGAAAATTCTCTCTCATCCAGGTGTTTACTTCCTGACACTGACACAGTACGTCTGCTGGGCTGCAGTCGTCTGGTGACAGAGACACATAAAGTTGTGTATCGTCTGCATAAGTGTGATAATTGATGTTAAAGTTCTGTAATATCTGACCCAAAGGGAGCATATACAAGTTAAACAGAAGAGGTCCAAGAATTGACCCCTGGGGGACTCCACAAGTCATGGCCACTCGCTCAGATTCATAGCTGCCAATTGTAACAAAATAACTCCGGCCTTCTATGTAGGACCTGAACCAGTTAAGGACCGCTCCAGAAAGTCCAACCCAGTTTTCCAGCCTGTGCAACAGGATTCTGTGATCTACAGTATCAAACGCAGCGCTGAGGTCCAACAGAACCAGGACTGAAACATTACCAGAATCAGTATTCAACCTGATATCGTTTAACACTTTGACCAGAGCTGTTTCAGTGCTGTGATGACGTCTGAAGCCTGATTGAAAGTTATCAAGACTTCCATTTTCATTCAGAATGTCGTTGAGCTGGTTAAATACAACTTTCTCAATAATCTTGGATATAAAAGAGAGGTTAGAGACAGGTCTGTAGTTGTTCATCATAGAGGCGTCTAGAGTTCTCTTCTTTAGGAGTGGCTTAATGGCAGCTGTCTTTAGTGACTCACTGATGCCAGTGAGCTGTTAACTATTTGTAGGAGATCACTTTCTACTGAGGTAAAAACAGTTTTTAAAAAGGCGGATGGTATTATGTCCAGACTGCAAGTTGTTGATTTCAGATGCCGAACTGTTTCTTCTAAGATTTTTAAATATTTTAATATATAGATAGCAACAAGATAATTGCAGGTTTTTTTTCTTCTTTTTTTAAATGGCGCTGTGGTTGTGTTAAATTATGTTATTTAGGGCATTGTGACTGTACCTAAAGTTGAGGGGGAAGTAAAACCATATAAAAAATGCCAGTGGAGCTGACAGAATATAAAAGTTCTCTGTGAATTCATGATTAAAACCATTTTCACATTCCAAAAAAATGTATCCATTGTCAGTTGTAGAAATTGTGAGATGTGTCAGGTCACATGATTAAAGCTGTAAACAGTAAGTATTAAACTGTGTAGTATTAGCAAGTATTTAGTTTTTAACAATGAAAACTAGCCATGTACATCATTTCTAGCCCTAACCAGCAGCTGTCAACATCACATCCTACACCTCACTGAGTGATACTGCTCCTCGCTCTACCACAATTCAGCCGTGTTCTTCTCCTAGCATAGCGTCACCTCAGCTTCCTAGCTTTTCATTAAAAAAAAATCTTTATTTTTTATTTTTATGTTTTGTATTAAAAAAAGTCCAACTTTACAGAATTGTTGTCTTGGCACCTTTTGCCACTGTCAGGGTGGAAAATCAGTTTCGAAAGGAGCCAATCCAGTAACACCATGCTCTAACACAGCATCCTGACAAGCATACACATGACAGCACTACACTACCCAATATGACTTGGGGTCATTTAAAAAAAAAAAATCATGAAATTCAAATTCTATGTTAACATTTTTGGTTTGAAGATCTTACCAAGCAAGCTCTGCTCTCTCTTCTAACCGCGATGATGGTCGCTGATGTTGGAGTGATTCAAATAAGACTTGGAAATACTTTGGTGGAATCTGATTCTCAGATAGAATTCAGCATCTTAACTCTGTGAACTTTGTTAAATTTATATATGTAAGATTGAGATTCTGTGAAGTGTCAATTTGCTTAAAAAAGCCAACCAGCTTCATTCGATCCTGAGGAGAGTTGCAAAGAATCAGGCACGTTAAACAAATTTTAAAGTTTTTTCTTCTAAGTCTATTTGGTCTCTCCTTAGTTCACATAAACCTTGCAGTCTATTCCCATGCATCTTCTGAGAATGAGTATTTTATTAATGTAACAAAATGTGTGGAATATGATGATAGCAGGTTTAAGATTTTAGAGCTTGTGAGCTTAAAGGATAAGACCGGTTTTTTGACATTGGGCCCTTGATTTCACATTATAACATGATGTTCTACTCACCCCTGCTTGTTGTTGAACATTTGGAGCTGTTCCAAAGATATTCGAGAGGCGTCTGGCTGCTCTCTTGAGATATTCGGCCATGAAACGGTTTCCTATGGGCAAGTTTATACAGTCACAAACTATGCTGTTTATAATTTATTAATTACTCTACACTAGCACTGATAACGTGGAGGTGCGTCGCTTACTTAAAAAAATCCGGGTTACTAATTTTGAATTTTAGCCGAATGAATAAATAGGCAGCAGGTCTGTGGGCTGTCTGTGGTAGTAGCACGACGATGACGTCAGTAACACCCACTTTACGACAGAAAAATCAAAATTACAATAACCCGGATTTTTTTAAGTAAGCGACGCACCTCCACGTTATCAGTGCTAGTGTACAGTAATTAATAAATTATAAACAGCATAGTTTGTGCCTGTATAAGCTTGCCCAAAGGAAACCGTTTCATGGCCGAATATCTCAAGAGAGCAGCCAGACGCCTCTCGAATATCTTCGGAACAGCTCCAAATGTTCAACAACACGCAGGGGTGAGTAGAACATCATGTTATAATGTGAAATCAAGGGCCCAATGTCAAAAAACCGGTCTTATCCTTTAAGTCAGTCATTTTCTTATAAAATTCCATATTTCTCTATAGTTTTTATGTGAAGTAAAGTTCTGAAGGAGTTCAGCGAATGCAATAAACAGTAAAGCTTTGAAAATGACTACATCTGTTAGTTATTCTTCTACTAACAGATGTAGTCTGTATGGGGTCCCCCGGATAGCAGTGAGGATTTTCCTTGGATCGTCTTGATCGGTCTCTAGCATGGAAAAGGCGGTCTCATTAACTTGGCCCAGGGCTCAAACTCCCAATGTGGATGATATAGATCGTATGGTGTGGAGGTAGAACAGCACCAAAAAACTGCATCTACTCTGAGTTTTATCGCAGCACAATTGACACCAGTGGTCTTGTCATATCAAGTCAAATGGATGTATGAACATGTTTAATAACTGTGTATGAACACAATCCAGATATGGTATATAAGACAGAGAATTGTACAAATATAGTTTACCTATTTAAAAAAAAAAAAAAAAACAAAAAAAAACACATGTTGTTAATGCCATGGTTACACTGCCCCAAATAAATCATGTTGTTAGGGACTATTTTCAACATTGGATAAACCCTGTTTGCTGCTCTGTTGTCTCTTTACAGGACCAAGATGGAGAATGTGGGAAACAAGAGTGTGTACTCATGAAATGTTGAATCTGAAAATGAGTACATACAGTACTTTCGCTACAGTCTTGAGTCTTTATTTCTTTATGCATTGCCAGGAAAACAGAAAATAGATGCAACTATTTATTAAAACATTTGCAAACGTACAGAAATATAGCATGTATGACAAAAGTAGTTTATACAATTCTAATGACTTTGAAAGTTATTTGGTATGACGGCATACACAGATATACAGTGTGCCATATTAACATTTAACTATACATTTCTACACTCACTTCACTCTAATAATGGGAAACTGAGACACACTGCCATTATTCTGTAGCGATTAATTGTTCCACAAGTCATTTTTGTTTATGTTCCGGCATAGTTCCAACTAATGAGAGGGCAAAGAATTTTTTTCAAGGCTTTTCTTGCTCTTTAAACAAAAGGGTAAGTCAAAGGTAAATGCCGCCCTCTTGTGGAACAAGAATCAATGACTCCCTGTGTGTCAGTAAAATGGTTGGTTTTACCAGGGAAAGAGTGAAAGAAAGCACAAATACAATCACATATTTCAAGCTCTTTTTCTTTTTCATCCATTTTTAAACAGGATAACCGTCCACAGCCAATTTTCGATGCATTATAACAGATCCTCTTCAGACATTTCCTATCAACCTCCATTGCGACACATGTTATTGAAGAGGTAGAAAATGTGAAACAGTTAATTGTTGATGTTTGTGCAAGGAACAAGAGGAGACATGGGCCCACACGACTGACCCTTCACCCAGATGCCAAGTTTGCACTCTGCCTGACCTTTAACACCGCACGTCATTGGACACTGCCGCCATCGGCCATCAAATGTTCTGGTTGGTTGAGATGATTCAAAACGACCAAGTTAGGCTGTGGTTGAGAATAAATAAAGGTTAGGGGAGAGTGTGTCTTTTGATAGGTTTCCTGTAATCATTATAAATTCATACTGGCCCATGATTGTCATTTATAAAAAGAGACAGAGCTCAAAAACATGTAACTCTGAGTAACATTTTGTGATAATGACAAAGGAAAAAAAGGTATAAAAACATATTTTTAAACAAGTACATGGAAGAGGAAGTATGTTAACGGATGACGATGAGGGATAAATATATGAATAGAATAGGGTTAATTGTTATATTGTAATTTAATTAGTATATGGTATATATGGTATATATTTATTTATGGGGATAGTTATATATATATATATATTCATATTTACATTTATTTTTACAAGGATATGTGTGTATTTATTTTTTTGATTATATATTTATTTAGATATTTAGGAAGTGTATATATGGCATGTATTTATATAGGTGTATTGTAGTTAGGATATTTACAAACTGAAGAGTAGTTAAAAAGGGGTGGGAAACTAAAAAAGTATTGTACTTCTTCTCATTCCTTTTTCGAACAATGCGCAGTGTTTTGTTATGCATTAGCACTTTATGTGATTGAATTTTTTTTTTAATTTATCTATCTATCTATCTATCTATCTAACAATTAACAGCCTTTTCAAAAGTTTAACAGCTTACCTCTGATGGTCTCTTCGTGCTATAATCTGAAGTGAAGAACAATTAGATATTAGATAAACCATGGGGTTTATATTTCATGAAAATGCTTATTTTGTTGGGGAAGAACGTTTTAAGTTCATACAGTAAACTGTGTAAGTATGAGCTCACGGTCGATCATCTCACCTGTCCTGATTTCACACACTTGCTTCCTCATGATGCAGATATTGGTGATAATGAACATGGCGGCTAAAAACAGGCCGATCCCACCGCCGATCAAGATGTACTTAATTTCTGAAAGGAAAACAACAAGCTGCCAGTAACAAACACGAGGCAATGCAACACTTGTGACAGAACATCAGTTTGGGGACAGCCAGCTCATGTTTATCCCTCCTGAAATGCCAGGCGGTATGTGTGTGAGTGTGTATAAGAAGAGGGGGAAGGAAGAAAGAAGACGTTTGATTTCACAACTTGTTTACTCTGCTGAGGATGCAAGTCCGAGTCATGGTGTCATGCTCCTTTCCGCAAAATATGTTTGCAATCTGAATCCGGGAATCATCGAGGGCAGGAAGTTACTTCAGGTCAGTCAGTATGTAGGACTGAAATACAAAATAAATACTAAAATCTATAAAGGATTTGATAAAATAAAGTGATATGCCTATAAATCCAAGAGAAATAAAACCTTGAAAAGAATTACTGCAGTAACTGATGTATAGTGTAACCTAAATTCATATTTCTGCTGTTATTTAATTTGTCATTTATTTCTCTTTTGTTGTTATTTCATTAGATATATTTACTCTTTTATCCCCAAATTTATTGTTCCATTACTTTTTGTTTGTATTTTTGCTCCATTTCCCTGAATTTATCCATGTATTTCGTGTCAATTTACACAACATTTTTTAATTAAATCGTTTTTATTTTAAAATCAGTTCTAGATTTTTTTTAGTTATCAATTATTTCCCTTTTGCATTTCCTCCCTCTATTTATATTGGAATGCCACAAGAATTCAGAAGTTGGATTTACTGTTTCGTAAGGTTTGCCAAACACTACTCCTGCACATTACAACATTCACCAGAAAGGCATCTTACAGAGAATAAATTGGTTGATCTTGATCTAATAAAGTATCAGACAATTATTTATTCACAAATTTTAAGTTCTTCAACCACCTAATTGTTTTCCATTTTTTACACATGCACTGGACTCCTGAAATGTTCTACAGGTGTCCCGGAGCGGTGACTCAAATGTCCAGAACATTCGCTCTGAATTTTCCAGCCATTTTTCAGTCCAGAAACCCCCAGAACATCAGTCGGTAAGACAAGTACTTACTGCTATTGAGCAAGTTGAGTTTGTCAGAGTTGCTGATAATACTCCTTTCTGCTGATCTGTTTCCTGCTCCCCACACACACACAGGCTTTCATTTTATGTACAGCCCTCGTTCCTCCTTGGCTTTGTATTAACACACACCTGAATGCTCCAGATCAGCGAAATGACCACACTTCTGCTTTTAAAGATGTGCTCACACCTACAGATGATCAGCTAATCAAGTCTATTTGATTGGTGGAGCCCATCCCAGCAGTCATTGGGTGAGAGGCAGGATACACCCTGGACAGGTCGCCAATCCATCACAGGGTCACACCGAGACAAACGAGACACACAACCATGCACACTCACACTCACTCCAAGGGACAATTTAGAGTCACCAATTAGCCTGACATACATGTTTTTGGACGTTGGGAAGAAGCCAGAGTACCCACAGAGAATCCACACATACACGGAAACATGCAAAGTCCACACAGAAAGGTCCCAGTCGGGATTTGAACCTGAAACCCTTTTTGAGGCGACGGTGCTAACCACCACAACAGCCCATGACTGAGGTCAAATAATTAATTATCAATTGCAAAGAAACAAAGCAAACTTGGAGTGTGAATGATACGCATCTTGAGTCACTATGCAGAAGGTGAACATATCTAATGTATCTAAATGCCTGGTTTCCTCTGACTTGTATAAAAAAGCTCTGATGGTTTGTGGGTTCCACATGTTACTGATTTATTCAGATTTCATTGCAATTTTTAACCAGCAAGACTACTACATATTTCCGCAGTGACACGCCATCCCATCTGGTTTGAACTTACATCAACAAAAACAAAAGGACAATGAGCCAAACCACACCTAGTTAGAGTAATGAAGGGTTGCATTAGATGACCTGATCCCAACAATCACCTGACCTTTACCCAACTGAGATGTTTAGGATACGTTGGAAGCTCAGAATGACGTTCTAATGAAAATAGTTGATGCAATGAAGAATGTGCAAGATTGTTTGGAAGGCAACTTATGACTTAGTGTGTGTTCCATTCAACAGGGCACATGAACACTACTCCCTCCACCCCGCTTACGCAAAAGTCTGCGAATTTGATCAAATTCCTCTATTTGGAACACCCTACAATGTGGCTGACGTGAAGAACATTCATGCATTGGTCAACCAATCACCTAAGATGCACTGTAATGCCAAAAGCATTTGCTCATCTGTCTTTACACTCATATGGACTTAAGTGACATCTCATTCTTAATCCATAGGGTTTAATATGACGTTGTCCCACCCTTTGCAGCGAGAACAGCTTAAACTCTTGTGGGAAAGCTTTCCACCAGGTTTAGGAGTGTGTTTATGGGAATTTTTGACCATTCTTCCAGAAGCATTTGTGAGGTCAGACAAAAAAGTCACAGTCTCTGCTCTAATTTATCCCTAAGGTGTTCTGTCAGCTTGAGGTCAGGACTCTTTGTAGGCCAGTCAAGTTGTTCCACACCAAACTTGTTCATCCATGTCTTTATGGACCTTGCTTTTGCAATTCTTTTATGCTTTTAATGGACAGGATAGTTGAAGAGAGACAGGGGGAATGACATGCAGCAAAGGGCTGTCCAATGTGGGACTCGAACTGGGGCCAGCTGTAGCGAGGACTGTAGCCTCTGTACATGGGGTGCCTGCTTAACCCACTACGCCACCGACCACCCCTTATGGACCTTGCTTTGTGCACTGGTGCGCACTCCTGTTGGAACAGGAAGGGGCCATCATAAAAAACTGTTTGCACAAAGTTGGGAGCATGAAAAATCTCTTGGTTCCATTCACTGGAACTAAGGGACCAAGCATCTTCAGCTGTTGTAGTAAAAAAAAGTTGTAGCACTGAAAGCTAACATTAATATTTAGCTGCACAGTTAAGCTAGCCAAACAATGTTACCTTTGCTTTCTTATAGTGAAGTATCAATATCAGCAGTAGATTGTTTTCCTAAAGGAATTGTATTTACGAGTTTTTAAATATTTTAACCTCTTAAATAACTTCAATAACAATAACTAATACTATGACAAGACATATGTAAACAGTTTACCAAAGTTTATTTTCCTTTTCCTGTTTTGTTTGAAATTCAGGCAAGCTACACTGACTCATGGGAAATCTTACTAATCAACTTATTGTGACAGTTCTTCCTAGCACGATTTAGTTTTCCTTTCAGCTTAGTATTTCTGTTCTCTGTAGGTCAGAATCTTATTTAACATGGCTGAAATACTGCTTGCTGGAGGGCTGTGGAATCACACACAAACTTATGGTTAGTGTGCCGTTTTAACATTGCGGCTTGAATACTTTGCTAGCCTGAACCACAATGCTGGAATCAAGTAATGAAGTTGAGAAGAGGAAGAGAAGGCAGGGCTTTACAGTAAAAATGTGAAGTTAGGTGAAGCTGTCAGAAGGAGGAGAAACAAAAGTTTGAGGGTTTTTTCCACCCATTCAGGTATGTGTAATATGCTAGAGTAGGCCTACTAGGCGGGACATGATGCAAATCTTGTTGAATTAGATAAACAGTCCTGAAAAGTGCTGTACCCTACGCAGTCCACTTTACGGGACATAATGGGAAATTGGAATGCACCCATAATTTGTTTGACCTCAGTATTTTCCACCGTAGATAAACAAAATAAAGGAAAAATCCTTCATCGGGAAAGTTGTTCACCTACTTTTATGTGATGTCGTAAACCCAAACCCATATGTATGATTAGAGCAGGTAAAAAAAAAATGTCCTGAAGCTTTAAAATGTTTGGCTCTAGAGTTGAAAAAAAAAGGAAAAAGAAAAAAATGCACAAATGTTGAAACATCTAAAATTCAACTTCGTACAGGATGTGGTGTGTTTTTGCTGACCCACCTGTAGTTTCTTCAGAATCTGATCCATCTCCCCTCGCACCTAGTAGCAGACACTCTGAAACACATATCCAGCTCATTATTATGTGATAAAAGCATGCTGTGTTGATAGACAGGAAGGATATGACCAACAATGTTCTCAGTATCTTCCATCAGATAAGACCTAACCTTGCATTACTATTCTGTTGCACAACATTCTGCACAGCATTCATTAGCACAAGGCTTTTTCATGCACTTGCATCCCTTTTAAACACATTGTTAAAACAATGTCATGCTCTTTAATCTTTAATCTTTACTTAAAAAACCTACTCTTGATTCAGAAGTGTTGGCTCATTATAGACCTATATCCTATCTCCCTTTTATGTCTAAAGTTCTTGAAAAAATAGTTGCAGCTGAACTTTGTGATCACTTACACAGAAATAATCTGTTTGAAGAGTTTCAGTCAGGATTCAGAGTGCATCATAGCACAGAAACTGCACTGCTGAAAGTTACCAATGATCTCCTCTTAGCCTCTGATAGCGGACTTGTGTCTGTGCTTGTCCTGTTGGATCTCAGTGCTGCATTTGATACGGTCGATCACAGTATTTTATTAAAGAGACTTGAACATGTTATTGGGATTAAAGGAACTGCATTAGGCTGGTTTAAGTCATATTTATCTGATAGATTTCAGTTTGTTCTTGTAAATGAAGAATCTTCCTCACACACCAGAGTAAGTCATGGAGTTCCTCAGGGTTCTGTGCTTGGACCGATTCTTTTCACTTTATACATGCTTCCATTAGGTAACATTATTAGACAGCATGGCATACATTTCCATTGCTATGCTGATGATACCCAGTTGTACTTATCTATGAAACCAGATGAACCCAATAGGTTGGTCAGACTACAAGCATGTCTTAAAGACATAAAGACCTGGATGACTCAGAACTGTCTGCTTCTAAATTCAGACAAAACTGAAGCGTTTCAGGGAGAGATTGTCTAGCCATATAGTTACTCTAGATGGTGTATCCTTTGCTTCTAGTTCTACAGTGAGGAACCTTGGAGTTATTTTTGACCAGAATTTATCATTTCACTCGCATATAAAACAGGTTTCTAGGACTGCCTTCTTTCATCTTCGTAATATTGTTAAAATCAGGAACATCTTGTCTCAGAGTGATGCAGAAAAACTAGTCCATGCATTTGTTACTTCAGGATTGGACTACTGTAATTCTTTACTTATGGGCTGTCCCACATATTCTCTGAAAAGCCTTCAGTTGATCCAATATGCTGCAGCCAGAGTTTTGATGAGAACTAACAGGAGAGATCATATTTCTCCAGTTTTAGCTTCTCTTCATTGGCTCCCTGTTAAATTCAGAATAGAATTTAAGATTCTTCTCCTCACATATAAAGCTCTTAATGACCGAGCTCCATCATATCTTAAAGATCTCATTGTAAGATATTTTCCTAACAGAGCACTTCGTTCCCAAACTGCAGGTTTACTTGAGGTTCCCAGAGTTTCTAAAAGTAGAATGGGAGGCAGAGCCTTCAGTTATCAGGCCCCTCTCTTGTGGAATAAGCTGCCAGTAAATGTCCGGGAAGCAGACACCCTTTCCACTTTTAAGACTAAGCTTAAAACTTTCCTTTTTGATAAAGCTTATAGTTAGGGATGGCTCAGGTGATCCTGAAACATCCCATAGTTAAGCTGCTATAGGCCTAGACTCCTGGGGGAGCTCATCTGTCACACCTTTCCTCACTTTACTCTCTTTTCCCCACGTTTAATTTCTCAAATGATATTATGTACATGTGACATTATTGTGGTCATTAACTCGTGTTTCCCTGTTCCAACAGGTATCCTTTGAATGGTGTTACAGTGTTTTTTTCCCCTCTTTTCTGTCTTCTCAAACCCCAGCTGGTCGAGGCGGATGGCCACCCTTCCTGTGTCTGGTTCTGCCAGAGGTTTCTTCCTGTTAAAAGGGAGTCGTTCCTCTCCACAGTCGCCTCAGGCACGCTCAGGATGGTAGATTGGACTGAAGACAAGTTTTGGTGCAATCTGTTGGTTTCTTTAGCTAGGAAATTGCTTTTGAATTGGCTCTGTATGAATGAACTGGATTATTTTGAAATGAATTATGATTACAATGAATTACAATTAATTGTAATCATAATTCAAGTGCCTTGAGGTGACATTTGTTGTAATTTGGCGCTATATAAATAAACTGAATTGAATTGAATTTGATCTGTTTTCAGCTTATTGCAACACACTTTAGTCAAGTAACAGCAAGGGCTCCCTCCACCCCTCCATTTGATCCCTAAAATCTTCTTCTTCTTAGGACCAAATGGAGACGGTGGATGGAGCTTATCCCTTTCTCAGGTCACCTTTCCTTCTTGTTTGGTTTTGTGTTGAGAAAATCTCATAGCTTGCTTTTAAAGCCTTAAATTCATCTCAGACTCATTGACCTAGTATATATGCGCTTGACAACTGAGATCTATGTATCTATGTAGGTCAAAGTTCATACCAAAGGGAGATTATGTTATCTTTTTTTTTTTTCTCATGCTGTAACAAGCCAATTGGTTAGACAGTTAAGGGCTTACCCTCTGAGTCTTACCTCAGATTACATACAGTACCAAAACACACATGTGCATGCAGGTTAAAAAGGATAAAAATCAAACCCAGATAGGAAAACACATACAGTACATTTTACATGCTTATTTTAGACCAAGTTTGACAAGTGCATGCTGTGTGACGGTAACCACACGTTTCACAACTATGTAGTTACTGCAGTTTCAAATGGATATACTTCTCTAAACTAATTTGAAAAGATTTTATATTTGCAGAAACACACGTACACACATATATATATGTACGTAAGATCATATTCTGGTCAATTTTTAGAGGTGCGTTTATATAACTGAGGACATGGCAGCGCAATGGGACATAGGAAGAAATCACAAAAATTTACGACACTCGTGAGCCAAGCACTCAGTCCCCAGCTGCTCTTTCAGGAGCCAAAATAAGGAGAGTGGGGCTGTGGGAGGTGAGGTATGACTGTAGAAGAGTGTTGCTGAAATAGTGCATACATGCTCAGCAAGTGGATATCTTAAAATTTATGCCTGATTGCATTTCTGTGGTAGTTCTGACACCTGCTCTGTTGTTACTGTATATAAATGAGAATGAAACCATGTGCAAGTCTTCAGAAAGCTTCAACAGCTTCAGCAGAAATTGGTAGGTATAGGTTAAGCCCTGCTACCAGTGTTGAACATATTCCTATGTCTACAAATGCACGTACTGTATATGTCTTTAGTAACAACAGCTTAACACGTCCTAGGTGCTGGCAGAGTAAGTCAGATAAAGTTTCAAGTGACCAAAGTGTGACCCCTTACATAATGTGTCATGCCCAGCAAGTAAAGCATGGTGAGTCTGGTAGATCACTGAGGCTTTAACTTGCAGGATAAGCCAGGGTACGACAAAGGTTCTGCTAATTGACCGCAAAAACACCCACTTTTACATACTTTGACACTACATAACTGTCAGTATATGAAAAAAAAACAAGGTAAAATAAAAAAATCTATGCATGTATATGTCAAATTAAGTTCATACAAAGAAGCAGTGATATTATGCAAAATGTTTTCAGAATAGACAATAAGCAATGTCCATAATAGTTGTGTCTTTATTTGATAGCTTTTATAATTATTTGAAGAAAATATTGTCCCTCGAAAAAGCAGACATTGTGCTGTCCTCTACCCTCTAAGGGGAAAAAAAGCTACATCTTAGCAAACTGAGCTTTTCAGTTTTTCTTTTTCCGAAGACTTTTTATTGTTTAACTTCATCAAATTTGAATTTATCATAATTTATCGATCACAAAGCTTTTCAAATTTACATCCAAATTATTTTAACAGAATATAATTAACAAGGTGAATGTCTTATCTAAAGGTAGCTGAACCATGAGTGAAAAGCTAAGATAAACGCTAGCTCATCTACGTTAACTAGTTGGCTTTAGCAGGACTTAAGCTAGGGTGCTGCTGTGCAACACGATTAGTTTTTAACACCTGCATCATTGGCCTTGTACAATTTTGACCACTGCAAATGTTGCCACATGTCGATGCCTATCATCCACATGCAAACACAGTTTTGGACACTGAAACAAAGTTTCTTTGAAAAATGCATTTCGGGGTGAAGATTTTCCCTTGAACTCGACCATATTGAGGAATGGAGGCGTCAGAGTTATGGAGTACACAGCTCCATAAAACAACGTGGCACAGAACCTAATGGTAGCATCACCAGTTTTGGACCAGATCCAGTCATATCTTGAGTAGATGGGACAACTTTGAGAATTAGGTCTTTTTTGTTAAAGAATGCTGGGATAATTTTGTCCAGATGTCCAAATAATTAATGCTGCATTTGACTGAGCTGGTTCAGCCATACACTGAGGGTCAGGAAACTCTAAAGAGATGATCTGTCAATCCAGTATCTTAAGTAATTTTAGCTATATTTTAAGCTAAAGCTAAACTAAAGCTAGCTAAGCTATTTCATTAGCTAGCTTGTTTTAGATTAGTTGTCTGCAGTTTCTGGAGCACTGTATAAACAGAGAACCAGTATGACAGTATAACCTGTAAAAGATGTTCCACAGAGGAAAACGTAACAGTCTCACAATGTACAAGACTCAAACCTGCAAAATGACATTTTCAACAATGTAAAATCATTACATACCAATGTTTGTTATAAAAAAAAGAAGTGACATAGCTAAACTAAAAGAAAGCCACTATTTTAAAAGGTGAGTGTACATGTTTTGTAATGTGTGAAATCATCACAAATATAGTATTTTCCATTTTTTATAACCACACTTCAACACTTGGAAAAAGATTGAAGGGGGTGCATGGTGGTGTTATTTGGTGACCATAAAAACTCACACAAATCACCCAAAAGATCTGTATTCAGGTCTGTTGTATGAGCTTTTATTTTTAAAAAAAGTCTTCTTTCCTGTAACTTGTGATAGGTCAAAATTAACCATTTAAAGGAATATGGTTAGGGCTGGCAATAAAAAATGATTTGATTTAGAATTGAAATATGACATGTTTGGGGTTTGCCATCACGTCACCTTAACCACACACAAAACAATAGGCAATATAAAATGTTGCCATCTCATAAGCTTCAAGCCTTTATTGTATCAATATGTCTTTGCAGTGTGAGCAATCAGCTATTACATTATCTAGAGCGAGACACTAGCCAGGTCGCTAATTTGTTCAAATTTGCCATTTGCTTAAAAAGTTATCAGCTGCCCTCACAGATATAATTATTCAATTTATGGACAGATTACTTTTTTATATCATAAAACAAAAGAGTTTGCAAAAATGTCTTTTTTGCTGTATTATCAATAATTATTACTAACAAAAAGAGATGTTTTTTGAATGTCTGCTATGTCTACTATGTGAGTACAAATGCTGTACTCAAACAAATTTAACAAGATGCATGAACAGCAATGTTTATTTTATATAATAATAAAGGATTTATTACAACACACAGATATCCATTGTACTCACCAATGGTAAGGATGGCCCTGATAACAACTGACAAGCGAACATGCATTTGAATTACTCTCATCTCTCTTGGTGTTTCTGTGGTGTTTACTGACTTCTTGAAGCGCTCTCAGTCTTTCATACAAAGGACAAACAGTTTCCTGTGTTTGTGGGTTTCAGTCACGTTACTCTCTGACTTTTCTTGAATATCTATTTCAGTCAACTCATGGATGATAGTTACAGTGGTGTGCAACTCAAGTATTTACTTTTTCCTCAAATTAACTGCACAGAAAGGACTTTGGTGTTTTATTGATTAGTTTAAGCTTTAACGGAAGTGAATGTGCATCCCTAAACTATTGCAACAAGTTTTATGATTTGTGTCTTTTGTATCATGAATTATTATCAATCTATAATTTATAGCTATAGTTGGGTTATGCTCCTTATTTGAGCAAGGGTAATCATCCTTGGATATATGGCGGTGAATGAATCGAATCAGAGGCACAAAGCATGTCATACTCCGATACGATAGGTGGCGCTGTACCCGTTTCAACTATTGCTAATAGAGCCACTTCCGGTTGACCGCTTCACCACCACGAACAACAACAACAAACTCAGGCATTCGAGAAAACGGCGAACGAAGAGCAAGATGAAGCTACGTCCCTCTACATTTTGTTTGTGATGAGCTGCTTGTTGCACAAACGCGATGCACAACGGAGCATTCTCCATCGTGTTGTTTGTTTCTTTCTGACGGCGGCGACAACAACAATAATATCGTCTCTTCCGACTTCCGGTTCACGACCCCGGGAAAAAAGCTCGAGCATGTGCAAAGCGCAAAGTCTAATTCACCACGTGCTTCACCGTCAACAAGCACGTTTAATTTGACTTTCAACCGAGTTATCTCGGGGTCTTAATCCGATCGTGAGTAATCCGATCTGATCCAATATCTTGTCTGATTAAGGTGTCTACATGAACTTAATAACTCAGTCTTATTGTAACTTAGCCAATAATCCGATCCTTTCAGTGCCATGTAACCCTACTGACTGATGAGCAGGATTAAGTGGTTGGTATTGATATTTATTAACTAGACTGTCCTCCCCAAACCGTGACCATGGGTCATATGTTCATACCAGCAGATATGACTCATAATTATGTTCAAAGAATGTAAGTGGTCATGGGAATACCTGCATGTCAAGAGAAAAAAATGGGGTCCATGGGGGTGATAGTCTCATTTTAAAAACAATGAAACTAGCTTTTACCATGACAATTTCTTTTTTAAATATTTTTTGGGGCTTTTTATGCCTTTAATGATAGGACAGTTGGAAAGATGCAGGAAGCAGGGGAAGACATGCAGCAAAGGGCTGTCCGGTGCAGGACTTGAACCGGGGCCCACTGTAGCTGCTGAAAATAAAATCCTAATCTACTGTGAAAATTAGATGACATTTGTGTTATTTCTTCCGAAAGATCTCAATCGCAAGGTTTCACTTCAGCTGTGACCTACTTGACATTTCCTCCACCTAGAGAGTCTTTCATTTGATAAGATCCATCATAGTATATACTGTCATGGTTGATCTGTCAGTAATTTATCTGTTAGTAGTTTATAATTGAAATACAAATATTTTTTTTTCTTTTATGGCACTTATTACCATCACTGCCCCATAACTGTATATAATCGGACTCAGGTGGCTTGTTTAGCCTGAAAGGCATTTATGCCCTCTGCCTGCCTCTCCCAGTTCTCAGTGGGCATGAAGAGACATGAGCCAGGCTGCTTGTTAGTTCCCAGCAATTTAACAGCCAGCCAAAGCACATGTGGGTGTCAGTCATAACAGCACAAACAAAGACTAGATGAGGTGTAATAAACAAGGCCTCTTGGTTGTCTGTCGTCTAGCTCTTTTTTTACGTGTTGTATGGTCTATTGCTTTAAAGCAATTTTTTTTCTGTGTATGATATATCTGAAAACAAAGTACAAATATTTGAACTCAAGGAAAAAGAGCTTTTTAAATCATCTGAACCTGAATAATACAACCATATGTTAAAATAAAAAAATAAAAAAAACACACCATCTATCAGTTTTAAGGTTTTATGTATCAGAACATAAAGATAAATTCAGTTAATTAAATTCAATTTAGTTTTATTTAGCACCAAATCGCAACAAAAGCCATCTCTTGGCACTTCAAAGATACAATCCAATTCAAGCAAATTAGAATCCAATTAATTGTAATCCAATCCTAATCCAATCCAATCAAATCCAATTCAGTACCTTTCAATTCATACATAGAGAGCCAATTCAAAGAAAGTAGACTAGCTAAGGAAACCAACAGATTGCTCTGAACCTTCTCTTTGATCCATTCTTTGAGCCATCTTTGAATGTGTATATATACGATATATATACAATAATGTTATATTTACATAAAGGGAAAAAAAAGAACAGAGGAAGGTGTATCATGGGAGTGTAAGCCTACACTGCTTAAAGGCCTACACTGCTTAACAAAGCTTGTAGTTGCTTATAGTCGCTTTGGATAAAAGCGTCTGCTAAATGCATAAACATAAACATAGTTAAGGGTGGCTCAGGGTCACCTGAAAAAGTTTTAAGGCTAATCTTAAAGTTTGAGAGGGTGTCTGCTTCCTGGACATATACTGGCAGCTGGTTCCTCAAGAGTGGGGCTTGATAACTGAAGGCTCTGCCTCCCGTTCTGCTTTTAGAAACTTGAGGAACCACAAGTAAATCTGTATCTAACTATGAGATCCTTAAGGTAGGATGGACCTTGGTCATCAAGAGCTTTATATGTGAGGAGAAGAATTCTATTCTGAATTTGAACAGGGGGCCAATGCAGAGAAGCTAAACCTGGAGAAATATGATTTCTCCTGTTTGTTTTAATCAGAATTCTTGTTGCAGCATTTTGGATCAGCTGAAGGCTTTTCAGAGAATATGTGGGACAGCCCAATAATAAAGAATTACAGCAGTCCAATTTTGAAGTAACAAATGCATGGACTAGTTTTTCTGCATCACAAGATGTTCCTGATTTGGGCAAAGTTATTTAAGGTGAAAAAAGACAGTTCTAGAAACCTTTTTAGATGTGCATCAAATGATAGACTCTGGTCAAAGATAGCTCCAAGGTTCCTCATTGTAACACTGGAAGCCAAGGAAATTCCATCTAGAGTACAAAATACATCTGTGATATGTTCAGAGAATATAAACCTAGCAGAGCTCTTAGATCCAAGGACTCAGGTCAGCTGGTCCAGTCCAGAGTCCAGACTAAACATGGAGAAGCAGCATTTAGCTGTTATGCTGCAAACAAGTGGAACAAACTACCAGTGGAGATTAAACTTTCACCAAATGTAGACATTTTTAAATCCAGGTTAAAGACATTTCTTTTCTCATGTGTCTATGCATGAAATATCTTTTAACTTATCTAGACTGTTGCCTGTTTTTAAATTCATTTAAATGATTTTATTTGTTTCTCTTTATATTCTTTTATGTATTTTTAATGCTTCCTGCATTCCCTGCTGCAATGCTTTTATTTTATGTAAAGCACTTTGAACTGTTTGTACATGAAATGTGCTATACAAATAAATTTGATTTGATTTGATTTGATTTGATTTGATTTAGAGTATACAGCTAGAAAACTTCTCCCACTCGGTTATAAAGGTAACAACCTCAGTTTTGTCTGAGTTTCGAAGCAAACAATTCTGAGTCATCCAGGTCTTTATGTCTTTAAGATACGCTTGTAGTCTAACCAACTGATTGGTTTCATCTGGTTTTATAGATAAGTACAGCTGAGTATCATCAACATAGCAATGGAAATTTATGCCATGCTGTCTAATAATGTTACCAAAGGGAAGCATGTTTAAAGTGAAAAGAATCGGTCCAAGCACAGAACCCTGAGGAACTCCATGACTTATTCTGGTGTGCACGGAACATTCTTCGTTTACAAGAACAAACTGGAATCTATCAGATAAATATGACTTAAACCAGCCTAATGCAGTTCCTTTAATTCCAATAACATGTTCAAGTCTCTGTAATAGAATGTGGTGATCTATTACATAGCCCTTTCCAGGACATACATTTTGGTAAAACAACATCAGATTAACAACACATGACATGTGTCATTTTGTTAACAAAAACAAAACACAGGAGCATTCATTCACTTATTCCAATTCAGAGTTGTGGGGGAGCTGGAGCCTATCCCAGCTGTCATTGGGCAAGAGGCAGTGTACACCCCAGACAGGTTACCAGTCCATCACAGGGCCACATAGAGACAAATGAGACACACAACCATGCACACTCACTACTAAGGACAATTTCGAATCATCAATTAACCTAACTTGTATATTTTTGGACAGTGAGAGGAAGCCAGAGTACCTGGAGAGAACCCACACATACACAGGGAGAACATGCAAACTCTACACAGAAGGGCCCCAGCTAGGAATTGAAGATCAAACCCTCTTGTTACAGTGCTAACCACCACACCACCGTGCAGCCAAAATATGGCAGTTTGTAAATTGGAGCTGTTTGTAAACAGCTCCAGTTTACAAACTGTCATCCGACCATGACAAAGATTATTCGTAAGTGGGAAACATTCAAGACAGTTAACAATCCTCCAAGGAGTTTACCTGACTCCACTTCAGCCACTCCCAATGACTCAACCCGTGCTTCATTTGTAAAGTGGGAGGTCCCGGAGCGCAGAGGATGAGTGGCTCCAGTGCGAAAAAAAAAGCGTGTGGGGGGGCGCTTTCGAGCAACCCTGTGCGCCACACCGAAAATAATCTGGGCATGTATTTTAGGACTAATAACGATAGTCACATCAAACCCGGCGCCGCTTTACAAACTCTCTGGCTAACTGTCCAATAGAACGGAAGTGTGCACCCTCCTTTTTTGTAATATAGATATTTTCAGTATCTTGTTTCATGACTCCGCCCATTCATCCAAAGTCCCACCCAGCGATTAATGATTGGCTCTGATTATTTTCTAATCGGACGAAACACATAAGACTCCAAGGCTCCTCAGATGGTTGTGTGAGGAAAGGGAACGCCCCCGTGTGTAGTTGGTGAATGCAGCCAGATGACGTGAGTCAGGTTACCAAGGAGTGGCTGTCCCAAGAAATTCTCCTTAAGGAGCTACATCTCAGACTCTAAAAGCCTCAATTAGCATGGTAAGTGTTTAATTTGAAAAAGACTTGGAAGAATAGTCTCATCTCTCTAAAAAATCATGGTAACATGGCTTACAATTGTAAAGTTGAATCTGGAAAACCCACAAAACGTTTTGAAAAATGAAACCAAAGTGGAGATGTTTCATTATGCAACGCATAATTACATAATGTCTGCCTAGTGGCTAGTTTTGTACACCCCAAAGAATATGTGAGCAGTGGCAGTAGTGAGAAGGGTCTTAAAGAGACAAGAGCAAAAAAGAACAGGGAAGTTCAAGAGGTGCTGCAAAAGTGTACAGTATGAGAAAAACAATGTTTTCCCTTTTCTTTTTTTTAACACAAAAGGATGTAAAACTCTTCTGGTACTCCCTTGAAAGTTAAATTGGTAAAATTGTACAACATTGGACACTGACCTTGATAATTAACACTACACTCTGTGTATTTTGATATCTTTAGCTCCTGATATTCAAAACATTCAGGCAAACAAAATTCTCTGTTTGAATGAGTAATGTTGAGGCACATGGCAATGTTTTCATTCGCATGATTTTGACATGTCTTGACAAACTGAACAGCAAAAGTTACAGAACTTGCAAGATTATATTTCCATTACTCAACTTTTCTCAACCAAGAGCACTTCCAAAGACCTCCAAGGCTGCGCACACATTCACGTGGGTGTTTTCAGGTCACAAACAGCTGTCTTAACATTAAATCCCTCAAAACACATGTTCTCACTGTGAAGACTTTCAACCTTTTAACAAACCCTGGTCTGCAGCAAGCTGGTTCGAATAATACAACCTTATTAATGTTTATTTGGTGGAAGCTAGCCACCAACATCCAACTTCCAGCCACCAAAATTGGTAATCTTGAAGAAGTCTCTTCACATCGACAAGAAACAAAGTCCAGCAGCCTTATATTCAAGCTCAGAAGATTACCATAAATTTCCGATAAGATAGGAATCTTCCCTTATTTTTTTTCTTAATTTTTTTTTTTACAGTGTTTAGATTTTAGTCGTCATTTAGCATGCATTCTGTTTTTTTTAGACTACAGCCTTGTAGACTTTCTAGCAATGTTTCACAGACACGAATATGCTCTTGGATCCAAACAGAAATAGGTGTTAAAGGGGAAGGAGGCCCATAAGAGGACTTATTTAGGGCGTGAGCACAGACAGTAAAAAAGGGAAATGCTCTGACACACAGGATTCCTGCTCACACCATGACATTCCCACATTGATGAGCAAGTGAGACCTCAGACGGACGGGGGGCAGGAATGCCCCATTGTTTGGATGAACCAAATCACCACATTTGAAGATGAAACACTTCCACGTACAGGTGCATATTCTGTAGGAGCAGTTCAAGTTGACAGTGTAAGGTCTGACTGTGTGAAAGGTTCATCAAAAATAGACTGGCTTATACATGGCATCCTGATGCACTTTGATGCCGAGGCAAAAAGCTAGTCATAAATGGTCATTTCATTTAAAGATATTTTTGGAAGCTCATTTTTTTTCCCGGACACTTTATTGAAACTGTGGGAAACAGACAATGGTGTTGCCAGCACATGAATAGTTTAAAACGGTAACTCATAACAGCTGAACATCAAATATTTCTATTAAAGGTAAATAAAAGGGGTAGTAGGTAATCGCTCTTATGCTTACACTGAGCAAAACATTATTCCTCAAACACAAAGCTTTCTTAATCTTGGAGATTCGTGGGGTCGGCTCTCACATGAAAGATCATGTATTGACTTCATCTGAATCCCAGAGAGTAAATAAAATGCCCCTTCCAGTTCAGCATAATCTTACAGCAACAGCTGCATCGGTCCTTAAACTAGTATACCCTGCCACACATGTCCACAACATGGCCTTGTAAACAGAGCTTGAACAACAAGAATGAGCCCAACCCTGCCAAATATGCCGCTCAGTAGATGTCTGCGTCCAGCGACCAATCTCCCCCTCAGGGACTGTCACGCTTATCTGGACCTATGTGAGGCAAGGGGCTATATCAGAGAGCTTGTTTCGCTGGGTGACAGAGGCAAAATGAGTTTGTTGCTAAATACTGGCCAATGATGTAACCAGGTAAGTGCACCCCACTCACTCTTGCATTGCCTAAACTGATCAATGCATGCTCTTCACTGACAAGAGGGCCTTGTCATGTTTCTAAAGGTGCCAGACAGTGAAGAGAAGGTCCATGCCAGGGCCTATCAGTGCTTACTGCTTAGCTACAAAAATAACCAATGACAGTGTCCATTTCATCCTGCTGGCCTGTCTTTCCCTGCCACTCGACACCCACTGGTTATTCCAATGTGAGCTAGCTAGCTGGGTCCTGTGTTGCTGCTCAGTTTGGCCACACAGACTTGTGTGTCTATTTTGGTATCTTTTGAGCTGGTGCTCAGGAGCCTGGCCACACCAGTGCATTCGAACATGGATCCAAGGACTTGACTCACTTTGGGTGAGTTTTCTTTGTTTTAAGCAGAAAACCTCAGAGAAAGTTTGTGAATGACAACTGCTAACTGGAGTATTCTCGGCAGGTGATACCACACTGCGTTCTTGGATTCTACAGTCAGGATTGTGTTGATACCAGAGTCTGTATTGGACGCTTGCACTCAGCATTGAAGGACCCATCAAGAAGGTGAGAGAGCAGTGTGTTATCATAAAGGTTTAGAAAGACATGAGAGGCCCCAAGCAAAAGAATATGAGAGTGCCAAAGTTCTTTTTAGAATTTTGAGCAAAAGCCTCATGTCCAAAAGGACAGAAAGAAGGTGTCTTTGCATTTCTGTGTTTTTCAGTTTTTTCATTTTCAATTCAGTTTATTTATATAGCGCCAAATTACAACAAATGTCATCTCAAGGCACTTAAATAATAGGGTCCAATTCAAGCCAATTGCAGTTCAATTCATTGTAATCATAATTCATTTAAAAATAAAACATTTCATTCATATAGAGCCAATTTTCCCACTTTAAGACAATTATATTATTATGATGCCATATCGTTTCCCCTCGTATTAACAACTCTACAGGGAATATGTATCCAATGATTGAGCCTATATACAGTGTAGTTAACCATCAAGGTTCATTCCTTGGGTATAAATAAACAAGCAGATGCTGGGAAAGTACCGTGGTTGCTAACTGATCTCTGGTCACAAGAGCTAGAAGACTGTTGGCGACCAAAGTGTCCCGGAAAGCCAAAGCATTCAGTAAGTCTGACTTAAGATACAGTAAAGTCATGAAGTTCTATTGAGTTTATTTGCCGTGTTCAAATAATGATCAAAAAAGTCATTTCAATGACTACACAGGTCATTGTGTTATTGGTGAATCTTTTATCTGGTTATCTTTGGCTTTGAATGTGAATGCTTTTTGACACTTAAATACTAATGATACTTATCATCAAACACTCTTATCCCTGAAATGTCTCAATAAATCTCAATTTTATTACAAGGTGAGTGATGGCTGTGTGGGAAGTTGAAGCCTTGAGTTACATGTCAGTGGCTATGCTCGCAGGTCAGGCCACATAAATGGGTAAATGAGCTATTCTGAGAACTCACCCAGTTAGCTAAAGTAAGCTACAGTAGAGCAGCTGCTGCCGAGGTGGACTGTGACACGTGTGATTGATTGACTTGTATTTCCTGCGCTCTGAGATGTAAACTTGCTGGTGAGAACATTATTTCTACAGTTTTTGCACATGAATTGTCTTCATGTTAGTCTACTACATTCACTACATTTGGAAAAGAGGATAGGATTTGAGGGATATGATTGTGATGGGTGGAAAATGCACACACATGAATAATTTTCACAGTATTTATCCTTTAGTGAACGCAGGTCGTAGCCACCAACACTGTGGTTAGAGCTAAAAGCATGCACTGCTTAAAATAACCAAGAGTATGGTCTGAAGTGTTTGTCTACTCCCTGCATAGTTCCAACACAGCCCAAGCCACCACATGTTGTGTACATAAAGGTCATCAGTACAGCTACAGTTCAAAACCGTTTATAGTAACTGTTTCAATTAAACCACTATTTTGTGAATCTCTGAACTAATAACTGTTTTTGTTGTTTCACTCAGTGGGCTGGTTTATTAAATATCGACACCAATTTTGATGCTTCTTTGCAGATGATTTGCAGTTCCTGACCCAACCCTGAGCTGACGCAAAAAAACAAAGGATCTGCAGAGCTGCTCCAGCTATATAGAAGGCAAGACGAGTGATGACAACGCAGAACGACATCTGATGACATCATGAGCTGTGTGGAAAAGCGACACATGAGCCATCGGATGGGAAGCATGCTCCACCATCGCTTCCCCAATGGCTTCACTGACTTGTTCATGGATGAGACGGATCGTGAGGTCAGCATCCTCACCGATAGAGCCTTCCGTAGTCTCTGTGTTGGAGACGATGCGGTTTACAATGACGAGTTCTTGTATGGATACTCACCTTTCAGCTGCCACAAACCTTTGGTGGGGGAACGCCTTAAAAAGAATCATAAGGAATCTAAAAAGGCAGGGCAACACAAACATGACAGAAGCGACGCTCAGAAGAACATATCCCACATGTCATCGTTCCTCAAGGCATTAAGTGTTGCCGAGGGAAGTTGTGAGGGGATGTTAATCAGAAATGGAATGACAGACTCTAATGGGGAATCATGGGATAAGTCTGCACTTCGCAGCATCCAGAGAGAGTTATCAGAATTCTCTTCAGATTATCACTCCGGGCTTGCTGATAGACATTACAAGAGCCATCAGTCTGGTGATGGTTTATCAAACAAAACAGGCAAAGATGTCAGCCTTCCCTCTGGGAAATCGTCAAAAATGAAAAATGGGAAATCCACGGTCAAACTAAGAAAGCTTAACATTAAAAACTTTTTCCTCCACAGTGAGTTAAGTCCTTTCCAAACATGGAGAGACTTTAACCAGTACCCCTTCTGCCAAGAGGACACAGTCACCACTCTTCTCTCCGCAGATAATACCCCGAAATGGTACGACTTGCCATTTTACAAGGAGCTAACTGAGGCCCACAGAAAAGAGACACACACATGCCACAAAGAAGCAATTGAGCCCTCTCCCCCCACTGTTCCCCAACCCATCCTTCCCCCTCCTCCCCCAAAGGTTCTGCCAAAGCCCTCAATTACACTGGCTGAGAAGAGATGCTCTTCAGACGGAGGGGATGGGACTGCTGCCCCCTGGAGGCGTAACAGGTCCAGGGCAAAAAGTGCTATTCCAGCCAATCAGCCTGGGATACAACCTCGAGAGAGCAACACAAAAGCAGTGGATGAAAGTCTTTTGTTGGTTAAAAAGGAAGTTAAATCTGTGGAAGTAAAAGCAGTCGAGGAGGTCAGCTCTTTGGCCTCTACTCCATTCAGCATCTGCCAACTGATGACTCCCCTCATTCCCTCCAGACAGCCGACAGAAACATCAGAAATCCTCCAAGCAGTCCTCTCACCGTCTGCCTTTGATCTTCCAGGTAGGCCTCACTCTGAGGCCAAAGTGACCCCTGAACCGGTCAAACGAGAGAGCTACAAATCCCTCGCCTCCAGCATCCTCTTTAACCTGAAAGACAACAGGAAAAGGGTGAAGAGCCGTTACAGCCCACCGAAATTCAAAACTGTTGAGCTGCCTGAGGATGGTGCCCAGTCTCCACAATTAGATCATATGAAGCAGGTTGGTTCTGATGGCAATGCATCAGGCTTAAGCACGCCTGCCATTTTGAGAGATGGACAGACAGTTTGCAGTCCGATTTTGGAACCAATAGGATCCCCAAATACTGACAAGCCTCCGTCGGATGATTATTTGTTAGCAAATCTGCTGCACACTAAACGGGACGCTGTTGATAAGAGCAGTCATGGAGAAGAGAACCTAATTTCTCCATTTAAAAACTCAAAAACAACCAAAAGCCCCATGGTCAAAAAGCAGAACTACCCTTCTCTGAATTTGTACAAGAGAGCTAGTACTGTTGACAGTGATATGAAATATCTCCAAGTCCCCCTGAGCACCATTACTTCTGCACACGCCAATCCAACAAATGAGACAAAAGACAGACAGCTTTCTCCAATAGATCTTCCAACAAACGCAGGGCTTTCACCATGTGCTTTAAATGCCATCAAAGACTATTCACCCATAATTTCACCCCGCACGGGTGAGAAAGAAAGACTGTCATCAGAGGGTAAAAGACTCCCAAATGTCCCAGAGAAAGCAAAAAGCCTGGTGAAAAACACAAAAGGGCAGCCTACTTCTACAGAAAAGGAGTTGGGTGGCCAGACCATGAGTACAATGGAAGTGATCAGAGCAGCAAGGGAAGCAATTAATGCCGCCAAAAATAAAGCTCGATCAGCAAGTCATTCAGATAGCATTAGCAAGGAGACGTTAGAAACTGAAGAGCTGAGGCAGAAAGAGATGGACGACAAAGTTTCAACAGAAACGCTTAGAAGCAAGAGAGAAAATTTAGAGCCAGACAGCAGCGTTTTTTCTCGAAATAGTAATCACGCAGCAAGTGCAACACTTGCTGGCAAAATTAACAACGTTAACAAGGAGCCTCCGCCCGTTCCAAAGAGAAACTTTGCCAAATCAGACATTCAGCTGTCTCTTGACAAACAGCAAACAAATAACTTTGGCAAAGCCCCTGATGGCGATTCACTGGACGCGCAACCAGATTTACCGTCAAAAGAAAAGAAACAAGGCAAGCTCAAACATGTATTCTCAGCCAGGCAGAACAATTACATAAAAAATCAAAGATATGTAGTGATGGATGATAAGCAAGCAGAGGAGTGTGAGGAAGACAATCTGAAAGTCAACACAAGAACGGAGACGGATAAGGAGATGACGTCATGTGGAGAAATGAAAGATGGCGGCCATATAATAAATGATTTGCAGGCTTTGAAAGAGCTGGAGAGAGCAAGACTTGGCGATCGCATACTTGAGAATGCAAAGAGCAAACTCGAGGTTGTTAACATAGATGAAGAAGCGAAGGCTAAGAATGATTTGATATCTAGGGAGCTTCGGAATATAAAGAGAGGCATGCTGTCGATGAGAGGGAACACTTCGGCCAAGAGAGAAATATTTTCAAAGAAAGAGAAGGAGCAGAACAAGCAAGAGGCTTTAGCAAAGTTGGACAGTAACGTCATCGTAAACAAGACACTAATGAATGACAATTACGACAAAGCCAAAATGGCACTTGAAGAGATCATCTCAGAACGGGAGAGAAGAAGGTATAAATTTACTGAACAGGATGCAAATTTATCATCTGAAGAAAATGTTACTGATAGAAATTTGGACACGTGGCTACAGCAAGGCACAGAAGCTGTTAAAGATTGCATTGCATCAGTCGGAGAGAAACAGAATGGCAGCAATTCCACACTTAAAGACACGGACCTAAAAGAGAGATTAGGTGATTTAAGAGACCATAATCAACTCAGACAGATTTTATCACAAACTGAACCGAGACCTGGTGAGACGCACAGATCAGGTGCAAGGATAGCACTTCCTGGCATGGATAAGATTGGCAGTGAGTTAAACACTAAAGCTAAAGCTAAACATATGAAAGATAGTTCAACTGATGATTCTGCTCATAATTCAGAGGTCAGCTTGGGAGAAATGGCAAGACAGGTGTCTGAAGAGAGTGGAGAGTACTTGAATGAAAGTGAAGACAAAAAAATAGAAACTCCTCCTGTTCCTCCCAGGAGCAAAAAGGGAGGCAACAAGAGGGATGGAGGTTCAAATAAAGTGAAAGATAGGGTAGGCGAAATTGTCTTTACCAAAGAAGGGAAATCTGAAAACCATGTGAAGTCACTAAGTGATAGGATAGGCTCAGAAATGCAAGAAGAAGACAGCGAAGAAGCCGTGCCAAGTCCAAGCAAAACTTATTCCTCCAAAGACAGACAGGGTGAGGAAAATCAAGCCAATTTAGAGTCCAATATGGCAACAAATGAAGTTACATGCAATCCTGTTTTAATTTCAAACAACACACAATCTGAAAATACACAGTGCATGTCACCAAAGCTGACAGCAAACCAAACTAAGACAAACAACTTGCACCCCACAAAAGAAGGCGCAACTAAAACAACCAATGATAAGGCACAGGAGACATGCAAGATAAAGCGAAAGGCCCCTTTAAAACCAGACCATTTAATCCCAGCAGATGACAGTATGACCAAGAGTCTCAAAGCACAAGAAGAGCCTGACAACGCAAGTGGTAATAATGTGCATGTGGATACTGAGGCTCTTGGTGAAACCCCTAGAAGTATAGTGTCACCCTTACTACTAGTAAATGGCATCAGTGTCCCTCAGAGCCCACCCGATCAAGCCAGCTTGTCCTCAAAATCCTCCTACTTTTCTGCGGACAGTGCATTCCACAGAAACACTGAGACTGAGTCAAACATATACCATTCCTTGGATAACTTGACTGGAGAGATGGAAGAGGTTGATGGTGCTGGACTTAGCGATTCACGAAAGGATTTGGATAGATCTGAGGTGGAATATTATTCTTTAAGTGATCAGGAGAGTGAGCTGGATGGTGTGAAGCGGCACATGAAATCTCCTCAAAAAGAGCCGGAGTTACAGCACAAGAACAGCGCAGACAGAGAGAACGTCTCTACAGATCAAAGAGCAACTAGTGTAGAAAAGGATTCAGCAACGCCGCCCACAAACACTTTCTCACCAACTTTTGAGATCCCAGCTTTGTTTAAAGTGAAAGATAACACTTTCAGTAATAAGCTTAAGAAAGCTGTACCACCGTGGTCACCAAGAGTGGGTCTGGATGGTTCAGAGAGGGTAGAGGAGGAGGTAAATCGAGCAAAGGAAAACCCAGAACGAACACTGGCTGAAGAAACTCCCACGGCCGATATCACAGTAACTTCAGCAGAAATGTTTGGAGCTGAGGAGATTCTATCGAACCAATCATCGCTCTCGCCTTCAAATCTGGGAAGTGAAAACCCAAAGAGACCCCAAGTTGGAGATTTTCTCACCGTCCCACAGGAGGAAGACAGATCTTCCAGGGTGACTCCATCATCTGAAGGCATGGAGAGCGTAACAACCAGCACAGCTGACACAGCTGATGAGGTGGCAATAAATGGTGGGGTTCCTGTTGGGCATGAAGGGACAAGGGTTCTCAGCGAACTATCGGGGTCCACCTGTAGTGGTAATGACAGCCAAACAGGGCTGCCCAAGCCACCTGCTGTATTACCCAAATCTGAAAAGGCTGTTCTAAAAGCCATTAAACTGGCAAATAGAAGGATGAAGAAGGAGGAGGCCCAGAAATCGTCCCATAAGTCCTCTCAAAGTAGCAGCAAACACAGAGCAGACGGACAAAAAAGTGATCAATCAGAGCAGAAAGGCAGCAACGGTGCTAAAACCGGCAGGAACAGTGAGAGAAAACACAGAGCAAAAACTGAAGACGGCAGTCATCACAATGACAAACATCATAGCAATAAAAGCAATGCCCGGAGTGAGCAACTATCGAGCGACAATGAAAACCACCATCAGAACGCAGCAGAAAGGAACTACGAGGCTCGGAGAGAAAGCCACGATTCAGTGGAAAACAATAACCAGAGAACAGACGCTCGACCCGGTGTGGCGTCAGAAAGACAAGGCCGCAGCAGCAACAGACACGTTCGAGATAAGCCAGAGCAAAGACAGTACAGCAGTGACAGAGTAATCAGTAACGTGCCTGTGTACAAAGCTCAAGTCGATGAGAGGCCCACGTCAGACAGGCCATTCCATCGATCGCAAAGCATTGATAGGTACTTGGGAAGTAAAGTAGAGCGTAGGCTCAGTGCTGATGCGGTGGCCAGTGAAAAGCTTGATCCCAGGACTCAGCGCATTGAGAAATCCATCATGAATGAGCTTAAGCAAAGAGGTCGACCCAGAGAGATGACCAGCAGAGACAACCCACAGAGGAGAAGTCACAGCATTGATGCGCACTGCATGGAAGTACCTCACCCTTCCTCCCTGTCTCGCCAGTCAAGCCACACCAGCCACACCAGCCACACCAGCCACACCAGCCACACCAGCCAGCTTTCTCGCCAGTCTAGCATTGAGCACACTATTATTACACAGTCGTTCCCTATGACCCAACGAAAGCTCCTCCAGGATCCTGACTCGGGGCAGTACTTCTTTGTCGACTTGCCTGTTCAAGTCAAGACGAAAACCTTCTTTGATCCTGAGACAGGAAGCTACGTACAGCTGCCAGTCCAGCCACCAGATGGTGCTGTTCCCCAGGCTTCCCCGATGGAGGTCCTCACTCCACCACTAGTTGTTTATCACAGCTTTGTCCCCGTCCCTCTGTCTCCCATGGCTCAGAAAACTACCATCCAAAAGGCTCACATGGAACAGGAGGAGTTTGAGCAAAGGCATTTGGAAAGGGCAAGGCAAATGCACTGTAAGGAGGGACATCCATATTTAGAGCCTGCCTATGGACAACATGATCACATGTTAGGGGAGTTCATGGGAACCGAGGAGCTAGACTGTCCCAGCTGATTGTTTCATCAAATTGTGCTGTTTGCTGCATTCCAGTAGTTATGTTTGTGAAGCAGTTGCGATGGAATATCCTTTTCAATTTGCTTTACCTTCTGTTACTTTAACAAGATTATCTACATTTTCCTTAAAGAGCGCGTTCGTGATGGATTAAATCCACAACTGATGGCTGGTCACTTGTGCAAAATCGAAATATTTTCTAATATTAAACACCAAATCAGCTGTGATGCAAACATATTTTGCCCGTTATGGAGAGAATAAGAAGAAGGCACCTAAAAATAACACTAAAATGGTCCTACAAATGCCAATGCATGTTCATTTTTACTAATGTTACAGGTTTAAAATATGGAGTTTCTTTTTTCCCCCGGAAGGCTCCTTATTTGTTTTCACTGTAGACGTCTTTGGTTGTGGTTTTGCTTTACTTTAAACTTTGATGACACAAGCTGTGTCGGTCTTGTGAAGCCACCGAGGCCTCCGCTGGGTTGTTGAGGAAGAAAGACAATGGGTTGAGTATAAACTCACAAGGGATGATCCATTTGTGGATGACTGATAGCTTTTGAATGTGGCTGACAGATTTGTGTAAGAATGTGTGCAATTTTCGAGAAAGAACACGAGAACATGGATTATCCATGTACATAATGTACTTAAGTGTAAACAGAGAAGGTATGCCTGAATGTAAAATGTTTATAATTTGTAAATGCTCATAGTTTGTAAAATACTTCAGTGGTATTTGGATCTCTACTATTTTTCAGGTTTTGTTGCTTTTGTTTTCTTACTTATTGCCTTGAGATTTTTATTTTCAGCATACAGTTACAAGTAACTCACCGTTAGATATACTTGAAACTAATCAGATTCACTTAAAGAAAAAAAAAACCCTGTTTGTTACTGATTCTGACTGATTATGTCGACACAGCGGAATTTCTGAAATACTTTGCATGCTGACGTTAAAACTGCACCTGCTGAATGTGTTTCAAGCATCACAAGAAAATCTTGAACTGGTATGAATGCAATCCCTGTGTTGTTTTCTTTTTTCTTTTCTTTTTTTGTAATATAGGAAACATGGAGGAGAGTTGGTGTTGCAGGTTTGTTGCATCGGTATTTTTCTAAGCTAGAACTAAGCAGGGCTGTTTTGTGTCTGTGATCCATTCCAAATAAAAATGACTGTTCTCAACAGATTTTTGTGTATTATTACCTATTTTCCTCCAGTGCCAATGTCCATTTAGGAATAGTGGCTCAACAAAACCCACTCAACAGGGTTACATATGTAATGACTGGTAATTATCATTTTCAGCAGTTACCCCCTGTGCCTGCCAATGACTTTTCTTTTACCCATCTGTAATTAAATTGGTGATAAATCAGATATTGAAAGGTTTTAGAAGTGTACAGTTACTTTACAGGGATGCTTTATATTATTTATTTATTATTATTATTATTTATTATTTATTGAGTAAATATGTGATATTCCTCTTCTGTTTGACTTAATTTGGGTCTTTCTGAATTGAAGCCACAGCAGGTTTGCATATTTCAGCTGCAACTCTATCCTGCCACCTGCTGATCGAAACGTGTAAAGACGAGAACTTTCAAACAGCTTGTTTACCGCTTTCATTTACTTATCTGCTCTACAAAACATACAATGTACATAGAAAACATGTACAAGAACACAAACATTCAAGCTGGGTTTTCTATAATTACCCTGCAGGCTTTAAATATTCTTTGCTCGATTTATGTTACATACTGTACTTAAAGTTCTCTGTCTTATATAATCATTTTTAATCATTAAGATCCTTCCATCAAACATTTTGTAATCCCTGTACTTGTGTATTAAAAAGAGCAAAAAACGTATTAAAGACGGATGAATCGGTTCAGATTCCAAAACATTTGTTGGAGCTTGAACAGTGATCAGCTTTTCCACCATTTTAATCTACTTTAAAGTTAAAACAGTTTTTCAGATTATCACAAAAATCTACAAATCAGTCATCAAAGAGAGGGAAGTGTTAGTCTTTCTTGCGGGTCAGTAATCAACATAATCAGTGCAACTGAAGTGAGTCTTTAAATCACAGGACCCTGAAGTGGACATTTGTGGCCGCTACCGCAGTAAAATATTGAAAAAAACAATCTGTAGCCCATAGTTCATTATTAATAAATGACTGAGAACAAGAAAATATTTGTTCAAACATCATGTCGTGGACATTTCTGTGTTCAAGAAAATTTTTTTAGCAATCCTTGAACAACATTAGGCATCAGTGATTAATACTTGAAGAATTGTTCATTTAATTTAAAAACTAAAATAATATTCAAACATATGCATGAAGATACAGTGTTTAAACAATTCTTGGAACCTCCTCCAACCTTTGTCCCAGTCTTAAACAGAGCAGGACCTGCACAGTCAATGACATCCGCAGCTTAAAGCGACCATGTCGTCGTACTGCTTCAAGACCACATTCTCTTCATCGTCAAAGTATAACAAACTGATGGACTGGAGCCTGTCGGGCACACAGCAGGGCGCTTCTACTTCATCACTAGAGAGCTTGAGCGCGTGCATGATGGAGCGCACCGTGGCGTGGTTGGTGGCTCTGAGGCCGACCCCCAACGGAAATGGGCAGGAACCCTTGCAGTGGTAGGCGTTGTATCCGCGGGGAGAGATGATCCAGCCAGACCAGCCGATCTCATCAAAGTCAACAAAGAGTGGGAGCCTCTGGCAGGATTGGACGCGGCTGCGGGGGGAGAAACCTAAGGGCGCGCGTCGCCTTCTGCTCCGGCGGTCACGGGGCTCGGGTGCTGCTCCAGGTTGGGCTTGTCCTGCAGGAAGACAAAGACGCAGTCATGAACTATTTCTCTTTGGGCCAAAACAAAACTTCAAAACGTCTTATGCAGACTGTACTTCTTCATCCTTATGAGAATGCCGTAGCTTTTTAGAGGAAACACCTGAGAATGACGTGTGCTACGATATGGAAACGCACATATGAGTCGTGTGCCCCTCATCCCACCTGTGCGGAACACCATTATGATTCACATTTAGCAAAGGACAATCTGTTTGTTTGTTTCGATTGGAGGATTTGTTTGAGGACGAGCATCTGATACACACACACACACTACTCCCTACCACCTTACCCAGGTATGACTGGTTTGCTGCTGTCCTGCCATCGTCTGAGAATATGACCAGATAGGCGTTTGTGTCTGTCAACTCTCCAGCCTGCTTAGATGAAGACACCCCTGACTCCATCCAATTACCAGAAGGAAAGGTGGTCACCACCAGGATGCCATTGTTCTCCTGACTGTTCCGGATCCACTTGTATATCTGAGATTGTTGGACCAATCCGTTGTTAATGTCACCAAAATGACAAATCAAACACAAAAATCTGCATTGGGAATGGTAATACTGAAATCTTTATGTGTAATTAACCAACATTTGTGCAGTGATGGGAAAACGACGAAATGCTAAACTCCTGTTTGAAGAACATGAATTATGGAAGGAAGGCGTTACCATTTGAGTGACATTAAAGACTTCCCATCCTTGTGTGTACAGGGGCACCAGCCTGGAGGTGATGAGGTTTCCTCTCCATGGCTTTACTCTGCTGTCCAGCACCTCATATAGATCCACCTGGGCAGTTAAAAAACAGTAACGTTAGTTAACTAAACCAAAACTGTCAAAGTGTCTGTTTAAAGCCCGCAATCATTGGATGTTTTCTGACACTCAGGCAGGATGACCGCTCCTATTAGTGGCCAGTGTGGTTAATTAGACACTGAAGCACTAGACACTAGACATTCTACTTGACAAGACATTAAAGGGAATATTTCCATAGGCGGCTTACCCTATAGAAATGAGGACCATGTGACTTTCCGAGGTAAAACTTCTGTTTCTTTCTGAACCAGCGGAACTCCGCTTTGATTATTTTCTCCTCTCTGCCGAAAGACGACAAATTGAAGAAGTGAAACCTCTCTCCATTATGACCTGCAGACGACAAAATATAGAAGAAACGTCTTTAGAGAAACGTTGTTAAAGAAAGAATCGTTAAACAGACACATATCCGCGCGCAATTGCACCGTCTGCCAGCATTTACGCATTCTCACCCTTACGGTGTAGTTCTGTAGCTTAAATGATGTAGAAATGACATGATTTCTCACAAAACCATCAGACTTTAGCGTACCGTTCAATCTGACAAGCTTCTGCTCACCTTTATCCTCAAAACTGCGCACTATGTTTCCCTCCAGAATGTCCTTCTGACTTTTCGGAGTTCCTTCGGTGACAGTCACCGCGTTAAAAAGATCCAACATAAACTGCGGTGCCTTCTTGTGTGGGGGCACCGCCGGAGCCTGGGGTAAATCTCTCAGGTTGAGCACAGCGTCCAACCTCCGAGTCACTGCATCCGAGCCGTCCTGCTTCCCCATCGTCCCTGAGCCCTGCGGTATCGCCAGCAGGGTGACGCGCCCCAGCTGGAGGAGGCAGAGGCAGAGGCGCACAGCTCCTGCTGCCATTTTTCAGTGAGAGTGGACTGAGCTCTACACCTGTAGGACGATGGGTGATAAGGGTGATCCCGCTGCTTCTGATAACAGGCTGTCCCTGTATTCAGCTAACAGCGGGAGATGATTAGGCCGTGATTGATGATGGGAAAAGAAACACAAAGGAAAGGTGAAAATGACCCGAGAGTCAACTTTAAACATGGAAACAAGGAAACGACTAATATGTTTGTATTTGCATGAAGCTTATAGTTTGGAGGCCAATTTGCCCAGTTTATCAGAAAGTAGAGACATGTTTCTCAATGAAAAAAAAAAACCCGTTACATTTATAGAAAGTTAAACTGATGAACCCATCTGTTAGGCATTTGTTATTACAAAATAACGTGACTAAGTTATACAAATTCGTAATAATGTGGGTTCAATAGTCTACTTAAATACAAAATAAATAACTGCTATATATTGTATTTATAGATTTCAAATATGTTCAACTTCAATTAAAGAAAAGAAGTCGTCTCTTTATTACACTATTCGGGCCCTCTTTACCATCCTCTTATAAAAGGAAGCAAAGCGGTCCATCCATATAAAATGATCCCATGATGATGTTTTGTCGCCGTTGCTCCACATCATGTGTTTCTGGGCCCAGTTGTCTGTTATCAGTATGAGGCCAGTTGCTTGAGAGCAAACTAACAACTGAGCCGTGACGCACATGAGGCGCGTTTTCAAAAGCCACCTGTTGACGCGCACATTTCCACAAAACGCGGGCGGCTCGTCCTCCCCTCCTCCGTTACTATTTGGACAGTGACTCAGAGTGAACACCCAGGTCACAATGACGTGTTTATTCCGCCGTTAAGGTGTGTATTCGAGATGATCTGTGATCAATCAGCTCCAACAAAAGGGATCAAATTCCCAAGATCATCAAGCTGATCAATGACTTCTCTCCCTCTCCTGTGTTGTTCATCAAATTCATGGTGATTTCAGGGGGATGATGATCCCCTCATTTAGGGGCCATTACTCATGTTTAGAGTCTTTTCCTGATCCCCTTTGTATCCCTTCAATAGCCAACCGTGGTGAAGTTGGTTTGATATTGGATATTCGACAGATATTCACAATAAGGAAATAAGGTGTCTTTTTTTTTCCAATACCTCCCAAGCCTTGTGACCTAGTGACCCCAAACCAATGCAGAATAGTTCTCCTATGTAGTACCAACCACACACACCTTTTTTTTTTTTACATCAATTGTATGCACACTCTATTTTATATGATTTTTTTAAGGAGAAGCCATTATTTCCTATAGGGAATGGTCTCTTTTTTCAATACCTCCCAAGCCTAGAACTATTCTGCAGTGGTTTGGAGTCACTAGGTCACAAGGCTTGGGAGGTATTGAAAAAAAGAGACCATTCCCTATAGGAAATAATGGTTTTTCCTTTAAAAAATCATATAAAATAGCGTGTGCATACAATTGATGTAAAAAAAGGTGTGTGTGGTTGGTACTACATAGGAGAACTATTCTGCATTGGTTTGGAGTCACTAGGTCACATGGCTCAGGAGGTATTGGAAAAAAAAGACACCTTATTTCCTTATTGTGAATATCTGTCGAATATCCGAATATCCAATATCAAACCAACTTCACCACGGTCAATAGCCATAGTACATGTCAGATAAGCCTCAAGATAGATTATAGCCATAAAAACTACCAACAAGGAGACATAGGAGGTCTGGTGAGGATTGGATTTCCTGGAGAAAAAAAAAAAGTTCTTTCTACATTTCATGCTGCAAAAAGGTTCCTTTTATTTGTTAAAAAGTTACACTTTGTTTGGAAGCTTGTAACAACTTACATGCTAATGACAAGCTCTGGGCCAATACACAAGAAAGAAAGAAAAAAAACAAAGGTACAGGTAAATGGAAATTTCTTACTAACCTAAGGAAATGAGAGGCTTTGGAAACCAGCACTCTGTGAAGTCAAGGTGCGATAGAGAGCTGAGGACCAGGCACCAGGTCATGACATGACATGTGTTTCCCAGTGACGCACTGTATCCTTCTGCCCATGTGTGTGTCATCTGACATGTGGGATACCCTTGAATGTTTACACTGACCGTGTGTGGATTCCTGATAGACTTAAAGGGAAGTCCTCTGACGCAGATCATCTCGTAAGAGGACAGCACAGGCCCCATGTAACAACGATATTTGGCGTAATTGATCAAAGGTATAAAACAGACAGCCCAGTCTCATTAGAGATAATGTGATAGGTACATTTGTCCACACATCCAAAACCTGGTAGAGCCATAGTGGTTGTTGTTTTGTATAGGGACATGAAGTGAGATTTAAAATTAGTAAATAAAGTAACATATGTGCTTTTAACTCCAAACCGTGACCATTTGTGGGTGAGAGGTAAGTGGAGACGTAAGGATTGGAGAGTAGAAGGGGAATTAGAAACATAAAAGGAATTTTACAAGTGTGAAGCAGACTGTCGTCTGCCCAAAAATGTACATAATGTATGTTTGAAGAGTGCGCAACCTCTAGCAGTCGTGAGAGTAACTACACATCAAGTGTGAAAATGGTGTCCGTGAAGATAGCATTGTAAAAAGAATATATTTTAGCCCTAACAATAGTTCCTAACCTTAAACAAGTTATGTTATTGTTTAAACTCAAACACAAAGTGACAAAAGTGAAGTGTTATCAACATTACTCAAACCTGAAAAACAAAAGTCACATGTTGGTCTTGAAATCATCATAAATGCACGAATGATTGAAAACACTGTTACCATGCCATCTAACCTCCTTTCCCACGTCCTTATGAAGATTTTCCGGCTTCTTTATAGAAACACCACAGAATGATGCTGTTTGGAGGTGGAAACACTCACATGAGTCGTTTTTCCCTTTTGGTGCTAGTGGGGGCGCTACTTCAGAGGATACTGTAATGAGTTGTATTGACAGGTATGAACAAATGACTTAAATGTTTCAGTCGGAGGACTTGTTGAAGAACTCGGCTAGGCATTGAACCTATATGTTATCATGTAAGCTACGTCTTCATATAGACAAAAAGAAAAGTAGTGTGGAAAATGTAGGCATGGCACAATTTTAGAGCTGTATTTGCCAAACTGCAATGTTTAGGGTCTGTCCTGTCAAAATATACTCCCAAACACATTAATACTGACTTGATTTGTGAAGCTTTACAAGTCACTTCTGGTTCTGAGTTGAAAGACGAGTGACTATAACTAGAAAAGTAGTAGATAAGAGTGCTTATTTAGCATTTCCAATGCTAAAGCACAAGTGACCAGCTAATTAAATGTACAAGATGCCATATGAAATACTTCACCTCTAATCCAGTTGACTGGATATGACTAGATATACTGTGGTTGTAAGGTAGGCATGCCCTGAAGCCCAGCAGCCTTTCCTTATTTTTCTACAAGCTGTTATAATTTACTAAATATATATTATGCCGTCCAGAAAAGGACTTTCAACCAGAGGTGTTTCTTAGCTTTGACGTTTTTGATTCTCGCCTGGCTGCCTGGAACGTTCATGGTGAGAACACGACTTCAGAAAGTCACTGCTTCTGGACAATAAATAACCTGGCATTTTTTAGCACTTTGTAAAGCTTCACAAATCGTTTGCTTAGAGGAAACAAGCCATATTTAATGTGTCTGTTTGTATATTTTGTCAGGACAGAGCACTCGTCTCCACTGTTTCCAGTCTTCAAATGCTACGCTAACTAGCTGCTAGCTGTGTAATTTGATATATTCCAAACAGATATGAAATGGTTATTTTGATGTTCTCATCTAAGGGCTGCACGGTGGTGTGGTGGTTAGTACCATCTCCTCACAGCAAGAGGGTTCGAATCCCGGCTGTGGAGTTTGCATGTTCTCCCTGTATATGCGTGGATTCTCTCCGGGTACTCCGGCTTCCTCCCACCGTTCAAAAAAATGCATGTTAGGTAGACTGGTGTCTCTAGATTGTCCCTAGAAGTAAGTGTACATGGTTGTGTGTCCCGTTTGTCTCTGTGTGGCCCTGTGATGGACTGGCGACCCGTCCAAGGTGTACCCCGCCTCTAGGCTCCAACCCCTCCCGCAACCCTGATTTGGATTAAGCGGGTATAGAAAATGGATGGATGGATGTTCATAATGCTCATTACAAAACCGAGGTACATTTGTAATGACTTTCACGGTGAGGCTAATTTACAGTTTTTCCAATTAGAGGAAGGTTAAAGTCCCACTCCAGCTCATGTTCCTCAAAACTGTGCTTTTTTTAGGTTCTGCCACAAAAAAAGTCTTTCATGATCATAAAATGGCTTTAGTATTACTTTCCACTTTTTCGCTTTAAAGATATTTTTGAATATTCTGATAAGGCCCAAGTCTTTCCTGTCACAGCTGAATGGTAATTAATTAATTTTTTGCCACTATCGCTTTAAACCAGCGGTCCCCAACCATTTTTGCGCCACGGACCAATTTAATGTCAGACAATATTTTCACGGACTGGCCTTTAAGGTGTGTGATAAATACAACAAAGTAAAATGATACGACCACCACAAAAACTGTGTTATTTTGTAAATATAATAATAAACGTGAATCCACTGTGTACTTCTATGTAACTTTATTAGCAGCGTCATGACCTGTCGCGATAAATCCATATCTTAAGTAGGTCTCCTGGTATTGTCTGTTAAATGCAGCTTTCTTTTTCTTAGTGGTCATAGGCTCGTCTTCTGTCTCCTCACTGGACCGTTTCCCCTTTGCAAAGAAACTTTCCAAAGACGTCTGTTTTTTACTCATTTTGCTAGCTTGTGGGTTTAATATTAGCGTTAATGTATCACGTGACCGAGACAAGCATCTTGACACGTGTCAGTGAGTCATAGACGGATGTAACGGAGAGAATTCGGTCATTTTTCAAAAATAAAACATTGTTCAGACTCGGATAATAAAAAAAACGGAAATAATGTAAGTTATTTATTCTTTCTGTGCGGCCCGGTACCAAATCCGGTCCGTGGCCCGGGGGTTGGGGATCGCTGCTTTAAACAATTGTTAGAAATGCACATGTCAGACTTGTCAGTTTGCTCCTAGGGCTGTTTGTGGCTCCAGCTGCTGGTCGAGGACTTGTGGCTGCCTGCCTCTCAGAATACAGCCACAGCCACGTGTATAGAGAAAAATGACAAAAAAATGACAAACGATAGTGGGACAGAAAGAAAACATAAAAACAAGTAAACTTACTAGTCTGTATAATTACTCGCAAAACTCAGCTGCTTTTGGATCAAAGTTGCAAAGCTAGGGTGACCATACGTCCGTATTTCCCGGGACATGTCCGTATTTCACGGGACGCCCGGGACAGGAAGTGAAATACGGACATGTCCCGGGAAATACGGACGTATGGTCACCCTAGCAAAGCAGATGTCCAAAAAATGAAAGCTGCAGATCTGTATCTACTTCTGCCGTAGTTCAACATATTGGGGTATGACATAAAGATTCACAGAATCTGATTTAGTGCTATCACAGCCAAAACCAGAACTTTCCAGGTCGGTCGTCTTCCTAAGAGCAAAACACACCAAATAGCCTCTCCGCTTAGCTTGTGCTAAGTGCTCCTTGTAGCTTGCTAGCTTGTCAATTCATTGATTGCTCATATTGCATGCATGATCGCTTTAAAGCTCCACCCAGTAAGAAATCAGGATTGGTTCCTCCAATCTCCTCCACAGAATATACTGTCTTTCTGACCTTTCCTTTTCTGTGAGTACTTGATCTTTATTAGAAGCTTCACAGTCTCTGATGTCCCAGGAAGCCATGCCAGTGTGACAGTGAGTCTAGGCTATTATTCTGAAACTAGAGCAGCTCTATGAAATTTGGCCTTCTTTAATGCGATCCTTCATACCTGGGGTTCGGAAAACCTTCATCCTGGCATTGACATGGGTGGTACTCTGAAACAGCACCCCCCTTCAGTAGCAGACTCCCCCAGAAGGACAGCAATGGGCCACCCTGTTCATCCAGTTTCCAAACTTCACAGAAAGTTATCTGATGGGACCTGTAGAAAGCAAGCCCAATCCACAAAGACTCCACACTACAACCTGCAGGGCCCAAAGAATCTATTGCTAATGTCCATGTACCAGACACTGTTGGACACCCTCAGATGTAATTTGTCCATGACGAGGACTTACACATAATTAGGCAGGCAGTCATAATGTTATGGCTCAGTGTATGCTCTGGTTTGACTTGACTGAAAGAGTGCAGTATTCCCTTTAGAACAGCAGATGGTGCTGTTGGCCTACGTATGGAAACTAAAAGATCAGGCGCTCCAGTTTTACTGATTATGAACCTAACAGTCTTCAGTAAAGTCGTTTCAGATAAATTCACTAATTTAGTGTTTCTCTGTAATCTGTACACGTTTGAAAATGTTTTACATTGATCATTGATTCAGAAAATTTGACGAGCCATTGCTCAGGTTTCTTGCTCAGACATGGTGGATGTTGCGGTAACTGTTGTTTGCAGTTGTCTACACTTTCACCCGGGGCTGCTTGGCTCCACATCTGACAACTGTGCCCATGTGTTAATGACTTCACCTTGTGTTAAACACCTCTACTGATGTAATTAGACACACATGGAAGGCATTTGCTCCGAGTGCTGGCCACTGCTGCAACTCTGAATGAATAATGAAGAGGTTTACAGTCACAGCTAAAGTGGTAACACATGACAAGGGTGTTGAAGTCAGCCACAACGTAACGGGATTTTTTTATTTTTTTTTACAAAATCTACCAAATGCCTCTGACCACAAACAAGCAGGGTCAGCTGACCTCTTCGGTGTCTGAAATGTCCATTTTAACCAGTGTTGGCTATCTCACCTTGCAGTGATTACACAGGCACCACCCCAACTAATGCTGTCATTTACATGTTGGCGATTTTGTCCACATCAGTAAAAATGATACAGTATTGTTCAAAAGTCTTGAGTCACACCTCAAAAACAGAGTTTGTACAATTCTAACAAGGTTTAAAATCAATAGTTAGGATAAGCACCTTTATTCTTCAACAGCCTGAACCCTCTGAGACAAGCTTTCTGTCATTTCTTTAAGGAGTCTTCAGGAATAGTTCTCCGGGCTTCTTGAAGGACATCCCAAAGCTCTTCTTTGGTTGTTGGCTGCCTTTTGTTCTGTTCTCTGTCAAGATGATCCCACACTGCTTCGGTAATGTTGAGGTCCGGGCTCCGGGGAGGATTCATCCCTCCATAAGACCTGTTGCCACGGTTTTTTGGTCCAGTTCTTGTGTCATTTGGCATGCCTCAGCCTTTAAGCTGCTTGACAGCCACGCTTCCATAGAGACTATTTCTGATGAGGTGTTAGTGAACAGTAGATCAACTGAAGGTCCTGTGTCAGGTCTTTCAGACTGAATTTATTTCTTAAACACATCACTTTCAGATACTGTTCATCTGCTGTAGATAGTGTTTTAGCCCTCAGACTTCTTTTGTCCTCAACTTGTCCAGTTTCCTCAGTTGTTTTTAAGGACACACTGGACACCATGCAGATGAATCTAATATATTGCTTATAACTCTTTAGAAATCATTTCATTATTATGTGTCTTGGCAACAGGCTGCTAAAATGGGTTCTCTGTTTGGTTGTCTGCTGTGGGCACGGCACTGGTTAATCTCATAATCTTCTGTTAGGTGGCTTTTTATGTTTGAACAACTCATAGGTCAGTGTTGAGCAGCTTAACAAACACAAAAACACATTCTTGTGAAAACGAGTGAAATAGCAGTCAATGTCCAAAGAAAAAAATCAAAGATCTTCAGAAATTCTGGGAAACTATTTTTCAAGATCACTTCAAAAGATTACAAGAAAGTCTGGGTTCTTGGAAGCAAACTTGAAAGAAATGCAGGATGGATCAAGACTTTTGCATAAGACTGAATGTCGACAAATGCTCCAGAAAAGACACAGCTCCAAAAAAATCAGTGACATATATGGAAGCTCTGGTAAAGATTTACTCAGCAAGAAAACATACAGTACAATTTAAACATAATTCAGTAAGGACAGATAAACTGAAATGATATTTACAACAGTTTTGTTTGCAGATTGTACTCTAGCGTATCGTCTTGATAAAGTGGAGGCATGAGAGGAGGAAGAGGATAGGATAGATATCCCAAGAGTTTAGACACTGCTGGTGGATGAGCAGAGAGCATGAGATAGGAGGTGGCACGTCAGCCTGAGGGGAGCATGACAGAACAGAAGAGAGTTTTTAAAGAAAGGGGACCAGAAGGCAAATGAGGGCAGATGAGAGGGAACAAAGCTTCCTTTCTGTACTTATACTGAGCTTCAAAACAAATAAATCAATGATTAGGCATCATTGCTTGGATTCGACTTGCACTGTAAGAAGAAATTTGAGTTAATGTTGATATAAAGGGCTTTTTCATAGAATTCTCCTTTACTTTTCTGGTTTGGCGGTGGGAGCGCACTTTTGCAGATTCAATCAGTTTGAAAAATAGACTTTATTCATTTGCTTTTACTTTTTCAGTGCATAATATCCTGTGAACTCTATTGACCGAAAAAATGGTAAGCAGCATACAAGCAATAGTACACGGTTCTACAAACAGAGTGCTGAATTGTAGTAGCATTGTGGTGTGCAGAATACAGTAATAGTCAACAAACTTAAAAAACAAATGTTTTCTCTGTTGTTGACAGTAGATGTAACAAATAGTACAAAATAACATTTTGGGCTTTCAAAAATATTCAATACAGCCCTTCTTCTTTTCAGGAGTTGCTGCAAACTCTTATCTCTGGAGTCTTCTTGATCTGTTCCTGATCAACTTTTACATAAATGCTTTTCAGAATCAGAATCAAGTTTATTGCCAAGTAGGTTTGCACTTACAAGGAATTTGACTTGGTGTAGTTGGTGCAGTGTATTAAGTATAGACAATATATATATATATAAATACAGAATTTAAAAAAAATAAGGAGCTGTAGTGCAAGCTGATTGCTATCAATATTATGAATGTGCAGATATACAACAGGTTGAAGTGGTCCCAAATAAATAGAGCGTTAAAGGGATAGTTCGCCTCTTTTGACATGAAGCTGTATGACATCCCATACTAGCAATAGTATACTGTATAGTACAGTAGGGGGTAAGTCAATGTTCATGCACGATATTGCTAGTATGGGATGTAATACAGCTTCATGTCAAAAGAGGCGAACTATCCCTTTAGTGTAACGCAGAAAGTCTGAAATATTACGTTTATGTGGCTTGTTGGTCTGGAAGGGGAGAGGGAGAGAGTCAGTGTCAGGGGGGGCTCCGGGCCTTGTTGATAAGGCTAGTGGCGGATGGGAAGAAACTGTTCTTGTGGCGTGAGGTTTTGATCCTGATGGACCACAGCATCCTGCCAGAGGGGAGTGTCTAAGAGTTTGTGACGGGGGTGGGAGGGATCAGCCAACCGAATGACACACCGCAGTTTGCCCTTGTCCTTGGCGGTGGCAGCAGCGTACCAGATGGTGATGGAAGAGGTGAGGATGGACTCAGTGATGGAGGAGTAGAAGTTGTCTTCCTACACTGTAAATTTATTTAAGGGATTTAAGTTAGTTGAGAAAAAGGGTCCAGTAATACCTTATCTTGGAGTCCATTGCTGGCAGGCCAGGCAGCGTAGTACTTGGAAGTGATGTGGCATAGTCCTGCATTAAGATTAAAGCATTCTTACTGCTCCTTGAAGAGATCATCATCAGAGAGTAGCGGCAGGCTTGGGATTTGACTCTCAGTCCAAACTCAAAGGGAATTGGTCCAATCTTGATGGTTGCAGCTCATACAAGTGCCCCTCCCCTCCCCTGATGTGGGATGACTGAAAGTGGTGCCCTGACTCCATCAGATGTTCAGTGTGGAATATCTCCACCTATCTACTTCACCAAGAGTTATTATCACTTTATCTGTCCATGAAAACATAAAAAGCCAGTCTTATATAAAAAGCCAACCATTATATTTCAACTTGTGAATTGCATTCATTAGTCATAGTGATACCTTTTGTGATTAAAACTAGAACAAACATGCCATTTCTGCTTCATTATATGACTAACATTATGTCAGTCTGAGTTAGGTAAAGCTAAGGCTAAGTTAAGGGGGATGGAAATGGTTGAGATCTGTATGCTAAACATGAAGCTTCAGCTAGCTAGTTGTACACATGTTGTTAGTTGCTAGCTCTTTCCCCTTAATTGTTTTCAAATGTAAAAGTGTGTTAGGTCTGAATTTATACTTGAGATGCATCCACTTGAGACTTGTATGATTTTCCTTTTACATTTCAGAGTAAAACTCAGTGTTTGAAAAACATGTCATCCCTCTTAGTTGCCCTGATCAGTTTTAGATTCTCTCCAATTGCTCCTCATTTTAGTAAGCTCATCGACAGTTTTCTCACTCTGTCTGACTAACTGAGTAAGGAGAAGTTCAACATTGTTACTCTCTCTTAGTTCAATCATTAGCCCCAACAATGCGTCTATTTCTGAAATAGTTTTTTTTGCTTGTTCTCCAGCTGTTGAACTTAGTAAGGATGAGCTTTCATTCAACTCATTCGACACTTGTTGGATTTCCTCCAGGAGAGTCTTATGGCGTTCAAGGATGGTCTTAAATACTTCATTCAACTGTTCCACAGTTTTCATGATTTCTTTCTCTGCATCTGATTTCTTTGACATTGCTTGCAAAGCAGTTGTAACTCCAGCTGTGGTCATGACTTGTGCTGCTCCCATCACTAAACCTCCAACAAATAGTTTTGCCATTTTTCCAGCATCCACAGATAATGCTGCTCCAATTGAAAGTAATCCCAATCCTGCACCAAGTGCTCCAAATGTTATCCCGGTTTGGTTTCTTTCATTAGTTTCATTGTTTAACTTTGTAACTGTGTCAGATATTTGCCTCATGTAGAACATGTCTTATCCTGGGCTCATTTTCGTTATTACATTCAATGAATGATCTTCCAGTTTGACAGAGCCTACTGAGTATGGCAGACAAAGTATCTGGTTGTTCTCTGGCCATTAAGCTCCTCGCACAGTTTGCCACGTTTTGTCAAATTTAAAGTTGGTGAAGTCTTTGGCCTCGAGAGATAAAAGAAACCTGTGCCTCAGTCCATTAAGGATATGCTGTCCAGGGCTTTCGTCATACCAGTCTGAAATGGAAAATAAGTCCATCAGTAGCTATCAGCTGCATAGATACATATCACATTGTTTGTTAAAAAAAACAAAAACAAACAACAAACCTTTATAATCTCTTGTAAGGTAGGCCTGTTGTCAATGCAAATTAGAAACATATAAATTTGATTTGTTTTGAGAGAGGATTTAAGAATAGGTTTAGTAAAATGTTGGTGGTTAACTTCCAGAGGTCCGTTTCACAAAGCAGGTTTAGTGAAAACTCTGAGTTTATTAACCCTGAAATGAGGGAAACTCTGAGTTTATTAACCCTGAAATGAGGGAAACTCTGAGTTTATTAACCCTGAAATGAGGGAAACTCTGAGTTTTCCGTTTCACAAAGGGAGGTAACTCAAACTCAAGAAAGAGGGGTAACTCTAGCCTGTTTCACAAAGGGAGGTAACTTAACCTCTCGGTCAGTTACCGGAGTAACAGACTCTCTGAACCTAACCTGGTCGAGACCAGGTTTTACTCAAGAAACCTCGAGTTTCTCTCTGTCTCCACCCTCTTTCAGTTATCAAAAACACACGCCATTTGATTTCCTCATTCATTCAGTCAGCAGAGCGAGTTCTTCTACTTCTAGAAGTCCATTAGGCACAGAAGGAGGCGACTTTTTTCACGAACATGTCCTTTTGACAACGATCCCGTGGATGAAGGTGCAGCATTATTGCGCAGAGAATTAAATATTCGTCGGGGGATGTTTTAGCATTTACAGACAATTATCTTTTTGAGCGGCACCATCAGAATTTTGTTGGGACAAAAGAAAAAAAGACATAAAAGACAAATAAATATTTGTATGAATAGGCTTAAAAAAAGATATATATAGGCCTATTATATTTTATAAAGGCACTTGTGTCTTGGGGGTGGACTCCCTCCAGGGATTCCCTCAGCCACTGGCCTTCCAATATTCTGGCTTAGGGCCAGCTCCTCTGACTCTGTTAGAGGTGGCGGTGCTGGGCACCACCCGATTTACGGGCATCTGCCTTCTTTGTGTTGGCTGAGTAGAAGTCTGTGTTAGTTTAAATAGGCTTAATTATTTAACAGAACATGATATAGATGAGAAGACATTTATGTGTGTGAAAACAGCATTATGTTGTGGATAAAACAACTGCACAGTGAAATGGCCACTTACTATTTACTTTACAGTGTAAAACATGATCAAAATGAGGTACCTCCATGCCGAGGTCTCACCTGTTTGAACAATGTTTTTATATTTCATCTTAAACTGCTGCCAAGTGCGCTTCTCCCCCGCGGGATTGCACCTAAATTAAATAAATGTATAGGCTACCATTCAAGCAGTTTTCCCTGTAATATTATTGTGATTGCAAAAGACTACATTTAAACTTACACTTTTGCTGCTGCAGCGGTGTTGCACTTATTTCTAAAAACGTATTGAAACTCGCCGTATGAGCGCATTAAGATTTCCAATTTGAGGTTGGTGAAAAACGTAGCCCCTCCTCTTCCCCATTGCCATGGTGACTTGTTGAATCGGGGCTCCATTGATGCTGGCTTTTTAAAGTTGTGGTGCACTCGCTAAACTCAAGGTGAACCTACTCAGAGTTGACTAAACTCACTCAAATCAGCGAAAAATCAAAGTTTTCTATCTCAGAGTAGATCAACTCAGAGGTCAGGAATAGACTCAGAGTTGGTTGAACCTGCTTTGTGAAACGGACCCCAGAACAGCCGGGGGTTGTAAATGTCAGGGTGCTAGGCTGTCTTCCCACTTCCTTGTTGTCTGGTGTGTCTCCGCCCTCTTGTGTCTGTGTGTGTGTCTGTTTATCTGCCTGCCTTGGAGTCTGGAGCTGGGCTGGGCCTGCAATCTCTATACCTCACCTGGTTCTCATTTCCAATCAAGCCACCTCTCCTGCTGCAATAAAGCGTGGTACAGATCTTTACTCCTCGCCAGTTCGTCTATTCACACACCGTGGTAACACCAGTTGGCTGCTGCATCCGACATCTGTCTGTTTGAATTGTTTCCATAATTCTCTCTCCATCTGCATTAGACTCCCACCGGTCAAGGAATCACATCGCTCGGCTCAGCCTTTCCGTCCGGCCCAGGCCTGCTCACTCACCTGCTCCAGAACACCACTATACCCATCTACAAAAAGACAATTATTCACTGGCACTATCTCCCTATTCTGGTCCTCTGTTCTGCCTTGTGGGTCAGAAATCCCATCCAACCTCTAACAATAAAGACGCAGCAAATCGCTGTTCTCAGTTTTCTGTATAGTATGTCTGTCTTTGGTTGCAGCGAACGCTACTCTATCAAATCAAATCAAATCAAATCAAATTTATTTATATAGCACATTTAGTGTACAAAACAATTCAAAGTGCTTCACATAAAATAAAAGCATTGCAGCAGGGAGTGGAAGAAGCATTAAACATACATAAAAGAATATAAAGAGAAACAAATAAAATCATTTAAATTAATTTAAAAACAAGCAATAGTCTAGATAAGTTAAAAGATAGCGTTCAGATTTCCTGCCTAGACACATGAGAAAAGAAATGTTTTTAACCTGGATTTAAAAATGTCTACATTTGGTGAAAGTTTAATCTCCACTGGCAGTTTGTTCCACTTGTTTGCACCACAGCAGCTAAATGCTGCTTCTCCATGTTTAGTCTGGACTCTGGACTGGACCAGCTGACCTGAGTCCTTGGATCTAAGAGCTCAGCTGGCTTTATGTTCTCTGAACATATCACAGATCTCTTAGTCCGGGTTAAAACTCTAGCAGCAGCGTTCTGGATGAGCTGCAGATGTTTAATGCTCTTTTTGGGAAGTCCAGTTAAAATAGCATTACAGTAATCAAGTCTACTGGAGATGAATGCATGGATGAGTTTCTCCTGGTCTTTTTGGGAGAGGAAACCTTTAATTCTGTTGATGTTTCTGAGATGGTAAAAAGCTGCCTTGGTGACAGCTTTGATGTGGCTGCTGAAAGTCAGATCTGAGTCTATCAACACTCCGAGGTTACGAACTTGGTCAGTGATTGTAAGGTCCCAAGTCTCAAGATATTTACCAACGCTGACCCTCTTCTCTTTGCTACCAAACAGAATGATCTCAAGTTTTGTCTTCATTTAATTGTCTACTCTAGTGGCACATCCATAAGTGCATCGGTGAATAAGCGCTTTAAACGTTCTACATCACTCTTCAAAATAACTGTGATTAAACGCATCCAAGAAAACCAGTAGCACACTTGTCTTTTCTGTCTGAACTTTGCACACTGCAGTACGTTGCTCCTGTGTGTTGGTGTCAAATACAAGTAGTTTTGAGATTATTATTAAAACAAATCATTTTAAGCACTTATTTGAGATTATTTAAGTGTATCCCAGAGGGTGGAGTGTAATATGAGTTCCTTAGAAAAGTTGATCTGGGCCTTTGGATTTTTCAGTATTTCTGCACTAAATACAACCTTATATGTAAAACTTTAAGACAGTTTGAGTTTTTAATCCTCTGGGCTGTTTACAACTCCTCCAAGGCTGCTATTTGTAGCCACTTTTTGGATGAATGTTGTGAAAGAATGAGGCCTAAAGAGAGGCAGTTGCATAATTGTAGCCTACCCCTTTTCCTCTTTTGGCTTCCTTCAAGCTGAATGGAGACATAATGCCTTCCCCTAAATCTCTGCTTCATAAAACCATCAAAATGCAATTTGATGACATTTTGCGGTAAGGTAAGCTGAGCATGAGAGGCTTTATAAAAAGACACCAAAAAAACAAAATGACAAAACGAGGAGGGTGAGACACAGAGGAAAAACAGAGCAAGACAGAGAAGACGAAAGGCAACGAGTGAAGCTGCAACGTTTTCTGTAAGCCTCCATCACCGTTCCTGAGACGGAAGAATTTGAATAATACTCACTGGAGCCATTAGGAGGACTAAAGGATATCCTCTTGAGCTGCAGTAGAGCTGATGAGAACAAGAGGGGGCGTGCTGGTGAGATGGGCAGCCTATAGGGCTCGGTCTCATCTTACTATTACAGATGAACTGGCATGTCTTTGTGTGTGTGTCCAGGACAAATATGTGTGAACATGCAGCGTTATCACATTATGATTAAGGCAACTAGATACACGAAAAAGAGAGCGCTGTTGATTTTCTATTTGGTGTCAGTGTAGCATCAGAGATGAGAATACTGGGACACATAAGTTACATATTAATATATATTAATGCCGGGATGTGCGTTTAAGTCACTGCAGCAGAAGCCACCTCAAAGGCAGCTGAATACAATTTTTTACATGTCTGTCTGTGGTCAGATTTTGAGGACCTGATGCACTGGTATGATACCAGGTGTTGCCATGAAAATTAACAAGTGTGTAATTGGTTAAAAAAAAAGGCAGAGTTGAATGATGGAGTGTCTGTAACTGGTCTACAGGCAGATTTCTTCTACCATGAGTGTGGCACAAGAATTAATTAGAGTTATCCATCCATCCATACCGCCAACCCCCAAAAGGAGGCGACCAGGAGGCATCCAAATTTGATGTCAAAACCACCTCAGCTGACTCCTTATGATGCAGAAGAGCAGCGGCTTTACTCTGAGCTCCTCACCCTACCCCTAAGATCCTATCCTTATCCCTCAGCCACCCTCAAGAAGGAAAGTCATCGTATTCGCCTGTATCCGCTTTCAGCTGCATGTATCATCTTTTTTATTTACGACCCAACTCTCATGACCAGGGGGTTAGAACGAAGATGAGCCAATAAATCGAAAGCTTTCCTTTTCGGCTCACCTCCCTCTTCACCACAACTGACCAGAGCAGTGCCCTCATTACTGCTGATGAAGCCCCAATCTGTCTGTCTTGCTCTCCTTGCTCCCATTTCCCATCACTCGTGAACAGGGTCCCGAGATGCTTCAACTCCTCCTCTTGAAGCGAGGCCAACCCGGAGGGAGCGCTTTATGAGTTGAGAGCCATGGCCTCGGATTTGGAAGAGCTGGTTGCTGCTTCACACTCAGCTGCAAACCACTCCAGTGCGTGTTATAGGTCATGGCTTGAAGAAGCCTAAAGATCCACATCATTACCAAAGAGCAGAAATCCAACCCTGAGGTTTCCAAACTAGACACCCTCATCTCCCCGACTACGCCCCTAGATCCTGTCCATGAAAATAACTTTTAGTCCATATTCTTTTTATCGAGCAGCTGTAGCTTAGGAGGTCTTTCCTCTTTACTAAAAAAAAAACAGCTTGACACCCTGGAATGATAAATGATAAATTCACATTTTGAATACACATAAAAAACCCACAGAGCCATTGAGGCTAATCACTAGCTGTGTCCCCATGTAAACCGTGGAGAGATCGGTGGTGTCAGCCTTCTCATGTAGGGGCGCAAGTCTTCCCCCATAAAATGTGAAGCTCTGAGATGCTTTGACAGCATTGCTACTGCACAGATTTTAGCCTTCTGTTCTCAAGTTTTACTTATCCAAAATCTGAGTTCAGTCTTTCAACTCATAATTTGGAAGAACATGGAAAACATTTATTCTTGGCTCAAGGTGCACAAGCAGTTCTTTTTTAATCTTTCTTTTTTTTTTTTACTCCTACATCCCATTTCCTCCCTGCTCGGCGTGGCGACCTCACCTTTCTGTCATTAAGTTGGCCAGACGCTACTTCATCTGGTAAATCATTGCGGTTTAGAGGATATTCCTAATCGTTAAAGCATTCTCATTTCCTTCCTTGCTCTGAGTTTGTACCATATTTGTGGTAGAAAGTGTCCTATAATATTCACCTGTTCCTCATTATGCTGTTTGTTATCATGGTCGGCCACCTGCATTTTCTGTTTGTGTGTGTGTGTGGGTGTGTGTGAGAATTTGTTTTGCAGGAATACATCTGCCTGCCTTTTTGATCGTGTAGCTCTGCCTGCATGTGTGTGTGTGTGTGTGTGTGTGTGCACTATTGTTAAAATTGATGGAGCTGGAGCTCTTTGTTTTTTATTTGGTCTACATTTGTGTCGCTAAGCACAGAGTTTTTCTTTGGATCAAACAGTACAGGTGGTGCTCCAGTATGCTACAACGTTCCTCTTCTTCCTCTCTTTGCAAACGTATAACCTTTCAATACAAATGTAATATTTACAGGAGCAAACAGAGTGACTGATGACAACAGTAAATAATTTGATGCCTGTGGCGCCTGTAAATGTAGCAGAAGTACTAAAGGACGGGGTGAAGATGTCGTTACAACCTGGCCAGACTCTCAAGGTCCCCACATCAACAGTCAGCAGTTTATTTTTCTACCAGAAGATCCTGAACATTTAGCTTGAGGTGGCAGTAACAGTAAGAATGAGGAAGAAAGCCGAGACAATAATAATCTTCAAGGCTTCCTGAAATAATATTCAACATCTTCTCTCTTTAAAACAGTACAAGAAAATGTCAAAAAGAACTCATAACTTACTTAAAAAAACACCCTTATTCCTTTATGATGAAGCCATGCTGCTGTAACAGATGCAGAATGCGATTGTGAGTATATATTCCCCAAAAACCATCAATGCTGATGGTGCCTTTTCAGATGTGAAAGTTTCCAGTTTCATAGACACTAATGCATCCCCGTACATATCAGTGAACTGTGTTCACAGATGATAGAGAATCATGTCTGCTCTCAATTCACTACCTTCTGAGAGCCCAAAGATCCCGTGCGCACAGAGATATCTTTTGATATTGTGTACTGCACTGCAGATAATGGATGGAAAATTTTCAATGTCTTCCAAATTTTTAGTTGAGGAACAACCGTGGCTCAGTGGTTAGAGTTGGTCATCTAATAACCAGAAGTTTGGCGGTTCAATTCCCACTCTTGCCACTCAAAAAAAAGACTGGTGGAACTGATAGCTGGAGGGGTGTCAGTCCACCTCCTTGTCATGGCTGAGGTGCCCTTGAGCAAGGCACCGTACCCCCCATGCTCCGTGGGTGCTTCATGGCTGCCCACTGCTCCAGGTTGGGATCTGTCTCTCAATATGTGACCCTGTGCGTGTATGTCAAACTGGATAGGTTAAAAGCAGAGGACAAATTTCATGTGTATCCATGACCAATAAATCTAATCTTAATATTCCTGAAATTTCTTCGCAACTTTTAGATGCCATCTTTTGCAGATTGCCGAACCTCTGGCCATCTTTACTTCTGAGAGACTCTGCCTCTCTAAAGTGCTCTTTTTAGGTCCAATTATATTGCTGATATGTTACCAATTAACCCAATAGCTTTTTTCAGCCTTACGTTGCCCCTTTACCAACTTTTTTGAGCCGTGTCCCTAACATGCAACCCACTGCGCTCTGTTTTAATTCGCATTTCACACAGCGTCCCAGCTTTCTTGGAATCGGGGTTGGAATAAAGCTGCATTATCGGGTGAATTGCAATCAAATCCCACTTTAAAGTGGGTAAACATTCACACTTTTAGTCAATATAATGTATTCATCATGGCCGTCATGCTACACATCAGGGCAGGCGGAGACGTTACAAATTAAACAGCGAAGCTGAGGAATGGATGTGTTGACGGGACAGTTAGCAGAAGGGAAATTTCTGCACTTCTCTCTCTCGTTCCTCCTTATTGTGTGCCAACATGCTGTGGCTCCTGCTGCTCCAGTGATGTAGATTAAGGTGGACTGGCCAAATAGATTGAGGTAGCCCAGTTGTTACAGCTATGGCTCCAGCAGCTCCGGGGAGCCAGGCACGTTGAGGAGCAATGGGTAATGTTTGTTTGTTAATGCCACATGTGCTTCACCATGTGCTGTTCTGTGCGTGTATGCTCGGATATTAAATGTAGGTATGAGTGTGTGTGTGTGTGTGTGTGTGTGTGTGTGTATATGAGTGTGTCTAAGTTTCCAGATGAAGTCGGGGTTTATGTTATTTAAATTGGCTCATGCATCATGCTACCAGGCCATTATTACTGAGGTCTGCTATCTGAGCCACACATCTCCTGCTCTCTTTTGGTGTTCTTTATTTGCATAAACTGGTCACTGGGCTGAAAAACGTTGATCCCAAATGGTGCGAGGAAAACCTGGAGCTCTGCCTATCTGTTCCAATTTTTTTCTCTCCATTTTCCTTACTGCAGATCTGGAGTATCAGAGTCTTTAGCTGGAGGAAAAACACACAAAGAAGGTTCTCTATTTGCGGCTCTCAGCAGTCTCAAGGCTACAGCCCAGAAGCTGACCAAACCCACAAAAAATAAACCCTCTCCCCAGTCTATAAAGTGGATAATATGACCTATAATAGAAATTAAAGGGGACACATTACAGAAAAATCCTGTTTTTCTGTGCTTTAGAGCGTTCAACTGAAAGACTCAGTAAAAAAAAAAAAGCAACTCTAGCATTTTGTTTTGGGTCATATATATTTGTAAATGTGTCAGTGAGCCTTTCGGATTACAAGCGGATACATAGGTCACTCCACAGCCTCCTCCTGTTATCCCCACCTAGCTTCAACTCGATGATGCTACATTTGCTGCACCTTAAAAGTGGGAAGTTGGTCAAATATGTCCATTTTAGCAACGTGACAGAGGGACAGAGTGAAACAGAAATGACTAGAATTTACAGCCAATGTGACAGAGGAATGATGACATGAGTTTCTTTGCGTATATACTGTACATCTTGGACTTTATCTTGACTTTGAGGCGTCAGTGTAAAAAAACGAACAAGACATAAACTGAAATTATACTGTATCATCAATGAAACTGCATTTTACTAAATCCTTGGGATAAAATTCCGCTATTTCTGTCACTTGTCAAATAAGAAACCGTAAAAGTTGAACTCAGTGTTGTGCTCCCAGTCCTATGACAGTATGTGATGATGCATGCCGGCTCACTGCCTGAGAGACACTGTCAATAAAGATTACTCAAACCTGTGTTTCCTGCTGTGACAGGTCAAAATGTCAGAGGGGTTTCCTTTCACTCTAAAATTATGTGTTTTTTTGCAACAGTAAACATTCTTTGATATCCAGTGAATAGACATTTATTCCAAATATTTAAATGGTACAGAACTTGTCTACCTAAAAGCCCGCCTCTTCCTGTCCTTAATCTCCACCGTCCACTCAATCCTTCCGTCTCTGAGCTCTATTCATGCCCACAGACTGGAAACGCTGTTTCTGCTGCACTGGATTGTGCAGTTTTTCCACGTTGTTGGCAAAAAATGTAACAAACAAACAAAGTGGCTCTCAAACAGGAGCTGGATGCCATCATTCAAGTCAATGAGCCAGCACGTCGGGCGGATTCGGTCGCAAAACGAAACATAACTCCGTCCTTAGAAAAAAATAAAGGCTAGAAAAGTTTGTTCAAGACGGGATTCCATTAACATTTTAAAAATATGTATAAAAATATGCCTGTAGATATTGAGAGAAAGCTATGCAGGTTGAGCTGCTGTGTTAAAAATGTATTCACGTGTCACTGATATCAAATGAAGCACTGAGTAATGTTGAGCTTTGCTGATAAACAGTTTGTTGAGACATGGGAACGGTCTGGGGTCGTGCCTGCTGACGGTTAAAGTGTCCTTGAGTCAATTCAAGTCAACTTTTATTGTCAATGCTGCCATATGTGCAGGAGATACACAGAATTGAAATACTGTTGCCCTCTTATCCTTGAGCTACATCTTGCAGCATTATGACACTCTTTGTATGTATGAAAATACATAAAAGCCTGATGGAAGAGGATAAAGAAACCCTAGCTTCTGATTTGCGGTCGGTTTTCCTGCTTTCTTGCCGATGGTCTAGCGTTGGGATTTAAGACGGGGAACCTGATCCAGGCCTGTTGCTCTTGTCTGAGAGGAAAGCGGCACATGGAATTCATCCAGCACATACATCCATTTTTCATCATCACCCTCCTCTTCTTTCTCCATTGTAGTGCTGAGTTCCTAATGGGACTCTGTTTGACCAGTGGGCCATTTGTGAGCCAAATGCTCTGCAGTCTTTCATCCTCATCGCTCCCTGCCATCAGCTAGGTCCAGGCATGGCTCTTGTCCTCTAAACTGTCTTTGAATTGAAAAATCAGGTTTCAAAAGCCAAAAATCCTCATAATCTACTGTATTTTGAACTCCCCTCTTTTAGTTAAAGTAGCAATATGAGAGAATATTTCATTTCATATAAACTTGTACGTTTGAAAGGTTTTTGTTTTTTTTGTGGTTGACATGCATCAGTTCCAATCTTCTAAACATACTGTGGAGGATTCAACCTGTTTGAATAATGACATGAAAGGGGAGAATGTTTGCTTTTATTTGAGTTTTCCCCCCTTTGGACACAAAGAATAATAATGAAAAAAACTAAAAAAAAAAAGAATAAGAAAAGCTCAGGCCAAAGCTCTTTACGTCTCTGCCTTCTCACTTTAAGGCAGAATGTGGTTGTGTTGCAAAGCCTCCATGAACAATCTCAGACGGGCCTCATTTACAAATAATTGGTTCGAGCTCGGAGATACGCTGTGTGTGTGTGTGTGCGTGTGTGTAAACGCTATAGTTGGCGTCATTTATATTGGGTCAGATGAAGCCAAATGCAGAAAAGGAGCTTGAGTTTCAACCAAAAATGAGCATTTGAGGAGAAGCTGATAACAGTTTGGTTTTGACTGTAATTTGCTTTAATTAATGAACAGAAAATATTTTGCCGCTGCTGACCTCGACCTTTAGAGGAACACACACACACACACACACTGAGAAATGCATGCATACACATGCGTTGGGACGAGGTGTGAGGCCTGGCTGAGGAAAAGCTACTGCTATTTGGTTTCTCCTTTGACAGATAATTACATTGTAGGAATATTCATCTCAATTCAGACTGCTGAGCAGCCCAGAACACTCTAATGAGAAGATCACTGAGCCTATTTAAACACTGAGAAAATGTTTTCAAGCTCACTCTAAGATCTGGATTTGTCTTCAGTTGTTTGAGCGAGAGAGCAGCTTTCACATCGTTTAGTCCAAGACGTTTCTGCTCGCAAATCAATTCACTTCAAATTTAAAGGTGTACTAAAGGAGAAATTCGGTTTGTTTAAACCTGGACCTTATTCCTGGCATAAAATATGTTCATCTACTCACCGATAACAGTTTGGTGAAAGTCTGCGTCCTCCGGAAGATATTTAGATTACTTGAGATCCGACTATATCCATATAACGTGAGAGAACAAGGCATAGACAATACAGCCTCTAAATAAGGCATAATCTGTCTTTATTTCACCAATACTTTAAGACGAATGAATCACTGAACGCGTACTATTGCACTGTTAGCTCAGAGCTGCCATGTTGTTGTTATCCGGGGCTATCGGGGGCCTTGTAGAAGCTTTCTACACACGCGTCTAGTGGGATGATGTCATCGACGTGCGCCGCTGCAGCACAGCTCATTCACTCAGTGCTCTGTGACAGTCGGCTAACTTCACACAGAGTTTTATTTCTGCTAGTTTTGTGCAACTTGGCAGGATATTTTTCAGATTTTAAGGACGATGGACGTCCTTATCGGAGTGAATGAGCTGTGCTGTAACGGCCTACGTCGATGAACTCATCCCACTAGACGCGTGTGTAGAAAGCTCCCATAAGCCCCCCGATAGCCCCGGATAACAACAGCACGGCAGCTATGAGCTAACAGTGCAATAGTATGTGTTCATACATTCATTCGTCTTAAAGTATTGGTGAAATAAAGACAGATAATGTCTTATGTAGAGGCTGTATTGTCTATGCTAACTCCCGTTATATGGATATACGCAGATTTCGAGTAATCTAAATATCTTACAAAGGAGTAGATGAACGTATTTTATGCCAGAAATAAGGTCCAGGTTTAAAAAAAACGAACTTCCCCTTTAAGTGAATTGTTTTCCAGATAAAGGGGGTGTGGTCTAGCCTGGGAATTCCCATCCTGCGTTGCGCGCGATTTCATTCACACTGCAAAGGCAGCCTGAAAACCACCGCCCTTATTTTTGCCTGAGTTAGGGAACCAATCACAGAAGGGGGGGGGGGGGGGGGTGTGCAGCAAGACGATGACGACGTCTATGCGCGACACCGAAGCTTGTAGAGTGTTAATCCAACATGGCAGCGGACACAACGTTACCGTTCGATGCAACCTTAGAAAGTGTTTTAAGTAGCTCAGAACGCAAGTTTACTTTTAAAAAAGAGCATTTTTAGTCGAATTTCTGTCGCTCTACTTACGTCATCTGGTATAAGTGATACAATTGGCTATGAATCGCGCGCAAAGCAGCATGGGAAGAACCAGACGTCATTTGACGGACATTCGTGGCGCCCAATAAACGGCTCTAGGCATTCGTAAACCACGCCTCAAATTCGAGAAAATGCACACCTAGTTCCCAGACCACCATCTCATCGAGATGTGGACGCGTCAGCCAGGCTAGGTGTGGTCACTTTTAAAGTGCATCCAACAGCTTTGATAACAGACTCCTGCTTCTGCTATCTGAAATGATTCTGATGGAAGATTCCAACTTCTTCACATGCACACCAATCGAAATGACCTAAGAGGAAATGCTTTTAAATGACATGAAGAATAAGTTTAGAATCTTACTTTTTCCTCCCAACTTTACCCAATTTTCGGGGACACCCAGCATACACAATATATAAATTCAAAGAGCAAGATTGACACTAAATCAAAAAAACAAAACCATTGGAAATCCTAAAGAAAAATCTTTACACGAGAGCAAAGAACACAACAAAACTAATCAGCCATGACAATTCCAGGGTTGATATTATCCAAAAATGAAGAACAGAGAGTTTAGCAGCTGTAGGCAGAGAGCGGTCATGGGGCTTTATAACCCTTGTTCAAGCAATAATTCTGTCAATATGCACTCAGAATCATTGAATTTCTGCTAACTATAGTGCAGTAGGCCTACACTTGTGGCCACAGATTCCCTAATATATATATTTTTGACATCTGTGACATGCACATCGAAACTATGATAAGAGGTGTTTTATTTCTGATACGAAGTCAATACGATGACCAATAACTGTGTACCAATAACCAGATGGCACGTGGCTGCAGCACAGTTCAGGCCTCAACTGAAACGCCACACTTTCCTCTTTCCATCACTTCTGATAGAGGCTAGAACTGTGCTCCACAACTCCGGTGGCCCTTTTTGAGTTTTTTTTTTTTTTTTTTTTTGGGTAAAACTGCTGCCTCAGTTTCCCCCTTTTTTGAGGCTAACCAGGCATCTGCTGAGGTTTTGGTCGTGAAATCACTTATTGACTGTTGACAAGTAAACATGGTAACCTACATCCTGGAGATGATCACAAACCAATTATCTGCTCATTCAGAAGACATTTTATCATTTTCTCCTCCACGCACGCACGCATTTCATTTGATTTTTTTCTTTAAATGTACCCAGCTCTAGATTAATCAGACTCCCTGCGATATTTCTTGAAGTTGATCTTTTACTCTGAGGTACAAGTAAGCTTTTTCATTCGAGTTTTTCTGTATCAACTCAGCCTTCGATGGTAATTCCAGATGTTCACTTCGTTCAAACACGTAACAAACATTACATAACACAAACGGAGGACTCACACAAAATAACTGATAACTTTCAGATAAATGTTTCTGAAATTACCCACAGACAGACATATTTCTCCTCAGGAGGATTACAACAAATGTGTCTCCTTTAATGATGGAAGGGGCAGAGTGAGAGGTGTTGAAATGAATACACGGAGAGAAAAAGATCAATATTGGTGAGAAAGACAGATGGACAGACATTGAGAGTCTTTCCTGAGCGATGAATATATGCCGAGTTCCTTCTCACTGGATTACTGTCTATAACTGAAGCCAAATGTGAACACTAAACTTGACTGAGGGAAGCTCAAGTGCAGGTAGAGCGACTGCGGCAGGCAGAGACGGACTGAGAGGTCTGACATGTGAGTTCCATCGCTGTTTTATCGATTTAACAGATGTTCCTGATGCTTAATGACACATTCAGCTCCATACGATAGATGTGGATAATGCTTTCCAAAGGAAATCGCAGAAAATTTGCTGTTTTCTGATGATTTAGACAACATCACAGACTGCCAGTCTACGCGGCTTTTATCTGACTTCAGTACAGTCTGACGAGATCCCAGTAATTTGTAAATAAAAAAAAAAAGCACAGTTCAAGTAAATGCTCGTCTTGCTTGTCCTTAGGAGCTGTTAAGTGTTGAGCTCTTTCCATTTTGTTGGACTGCAGTAAAGGTGTGGGCGGCCACCATCATAGATCTTGGTGTTATACTGGCTGACGGTGTCGACCACAAAGTCCTGGTTTGCATACGCTAAATACCACACGGCACGAGTGATCACCTGGTTGTTGAGGAGAACTGGTAGTTTCTTTGTCACGCTCTCCGACATGTTTCTTTGTTATTTTCCTTTTCCATGTCCTTTGACTGAGATGCCATTGGCTGGAGCTCCTGACTCACTAACTCCGCTCTCACCGAGTGCTTCAGAATATCAGAACATGCCAGATATTTGGTCGGAGACGGAGAAACAGTTAGTGCATTTTTAAACTTTATCTTTATCTTAAATACTTTATCTCTCGGGTCCATTTGATATGTATACCTTGTGTAGGCTGCATGTCAAAAGTTGCGTTCAGCTCATTTAATGAAAAAGTCTTGATCCAGCCCTAATTTCTTTATATTTTGCTTCCAAGCAGCCATACTTTCTAGCAATCTTTTAAAGTGGTCTTGAGCAATAGTTCTCCAGGCTTTCTGAAGGTCTCTCAAAAAGTTTTTGTTTAGATTTTGGCTGCTTTTTCACCCATTCTCAGTCCAGTCGTTGTACCTGACCATTTTCAGAGGAATGCAGTTTTTTTTTTTTTTTTTTCCCGTCTGCAGATAACAGACAACTCGGCAAAGAACCAATTTCAAATTGAATCTTCACAGACTTTGTTACAAGCAGCGTATCAGAAAGACACATAATTTACTCTCCTTTCTTTAGTTGCATCAAAGAAAAATGCCAAAGATAACACAGTTTGGCAGACATAAAATAGTATTTTTGCTCTCTTAGCCATAAACTGGAATATCTCAGCATGGTGTGCAGTGTTTCGTTAAAACTAAACTAAACTAAACTAAAAAAGCAACTGGACTAGTGGAGGACTAAAAAACTATCTACAGGAGACGAACAGTATCTGAAAGTGATGTCCTTATGAAATAAAGACAAAATTAGGGCCGTGCAACATGATTTCCCTGATTTATCACAATTAATCGCATTTGTACGCAAAATCCAAAAATCAATTCAAAAGTAGTGTATAGCTTTTAGCATTTAGTTTTATTTTAAATGTGCTGCCATATAAATGAAAGTGCCATAACATTTGTTGTGCAAACACACTTTTAACATCAGGATATTTATGTAGTTTTTATGTAGAAGCCTCGCTCCACTGTCTGTTTCCTTGAATGACTTGCTGCTATCAGTTGTATGTTTTGCCTTTAAGTGATATTTTAGACTGGCACTACTACGGTGAGAAGACAATTCAACTCGGCAGTGTTTACAGATGACTTTGGTTCTGTCGACTCCGCCGTCTGGAAGAACTTTAAAATGAAAATGGTCGAGTAAAAGTTCCGTACCCTTCTCCATGTTTGGTGGATCCGCCAATTACTTTCTTTTCCGGTTCCGCAGCAACAGACTTTTACAAAATAAAATACTGTGAGCAACAGACTTGTACAATAATAAAATAAAATAATAAAACAGGGGTGGTTTGTGGCGTAGTGGGTTGAGCAGGCGCCCCATGTACAAGAGGCTATAGTCCTCGCTGCAGCTGGCCCCGGTTCAAGTCCCGCATCGGACAGCCCTGTGCTGCGTGTCGTTCCCCCTCTCTCTGCCCCCTGCTTCCTGTCTCTCTGAACTTTCCTATCCATTAAAGGCACAAAAGCCCTTAAAATTAAATAAATAAAAAAAACATGCGTTAATTTGCGTTAAAATATTTATCGGCGTTAAATAATTAATGTGTTAACGCGATAATAACGAGTTAACTCGCCCAGCCCTAGAAAAAATACGGCAAAACCTGAGACAGGATCTGAGAGATGCATCTGGAACCTTCAGTTGATCCATCTACTGTTCACTGAAGCCTCATCAGAAACGGCCTCCATGGAAGGGTGGCTGTCAAGAAGCCATTCTTAAGGAAGGGAAACGGGGAGGAAAGGCTGAGCTGTGCCAAATGACACAAGAAGTGGACTGAAAATCAGTGGCAACAGGTCTTATGGAGTGATGAATCCTCCCCAGAGCCCGGACCTCAACATTACTGAAGCAGTGTGGGATCATTATAGCTTGTTATGTTTGTGTACGCTTCAATAAATTGCTGCAATTTCATGTTGGCAATAAGTAAAGAAATGAGGGTTAGCTTAAGACTTTTGCGTCGTACTGAGAAAACCCTGACGCTCACAATAACACCTGAGCTGTTAAGATGACTCTCTGAAGCGTAGGAGGAAGGTGTCCGACACTTCCGAATGAAACAAAATGTTGCAAGACAAAAAGAAGACGTGAGCCAAAGGAGAGGGATGAGAACATATGCGATAAAAATGTGGAAAATGTGGTTTCCTACTTGCAAACTGAGCACAAAACCTTCAAAAGGAAACTCAGCAGGCATCAATACAGCAGAGTCCTTGAGCCGTTTAGCCGTACTGCATTTTATTGCAAAGATTCGCAGCAGTTATTCAGGTGGTACATCAAAAATCAGTGAACACACACAAATCACTAACCATAGGGATCGCTGGGGTCATCAGCGGGTCACTGTAGTTGTTCCAAGAAAAACAGAGGAGTCTGGGGCCCTACGGTGTGGACGTCATGTAGCAGGACAGCAGTCTTGTTATTCTAACGTCTACTTCACTTGAGTTTATGGCTGTACCTCTGTATTTATAGTTTGAAGCTCTGCTTATGTTGGTTCCTCTGAGTGCAGGTTGATCCAGTGATATGCAATTGTTGCAACCTCTGTTATTTGTTCCTCAAACGCAGCTTAAAACCAGCTTTCATCACGAGTTCTGTGTGTTCCTGCAAATATTTGACTTTGGAGCAGCCCTGCCAGATCAGTGGGGTTTTCACGATCTGGGTCCAAACGGTTTTGCATCCCGAGCAGGCAACGACACGCAAGTCAATAATGGGTGTGCTGCCTTTGCTTGAAACACATCATTTAAGAAACATTAACATTTGGACAGGCTCACATCTACATAATGGTGCTGACCTTTGAGCTGCACAAATCAATATTTTCATATTAAGGACAGACAAATGACTCGTAAAACTGAATCTACAATGAATACTCTTTTAGCTGCAGTCTTGGTCAGAACAACTGGCCCTGATTTAAAATAGCCTCAGATTTAAAAGTATGTGAGCAAGGTTTAAATAGTAAAGATATCATGAAAAAATGCCAAAAGACATTCAACAACAAAGGTCTTGTATATAAAAGAAATCAAGACAAAGAAATTTCACAGGACAAATTTAAGATAAATTGAAGTGGATTAATTTAGATAAGTGCTTACAAAAGAACAGATTAATAAATAATACTCTGCTGTCCACATTATCCGAGTTAACCAATAAATGAAGGTTTTTCAGCATAAAAATGGGTCCGATTGAGAGCTTCAGAAAGAATAAAACTGTGAAGATGCTGACTGCGCATGGTACTCGGAGGAAACTTAGAGAAGTCTGTGAAGATTGTGGTGATTTCACTAAACAAAGTAAGGCTCAACGCATTTAGACCATGAGATACAATCTCTATGGGATAATGTGCGATGGATAGAGGAAATCAAATTAGAGTTCTTTGGAATACAGAACATAAGTTTGTTTAAAGGCACCTTACCTACAATAAAGCATGATGGGGGTTTTATCATGCTGTGGGGCTGTTCTGCTGCCTCCAGAATAGGAAAAACTGAATATTTCAAAGGCTTGATGATGATTAACAAGGCATTTTAGGGCAAAATCTTCTCCCCAGTGCCTGAAAACTAGGCTTAACCCATAAGAACCCCGGACCCATTTCTACTTAAATGAAAATTAAGGGGGTCATAACACAGACTAAATAGACCACATAGAACACATTTCTGAATTTTTTGTCAAAATATCACCCCCCCACTGTCAGAGATCTGTAATATATATGTCACATTGGGCGTTAAGAACCTGGATAATTTCTCCAACAAGGAAAATTATGGGGGACATAAACAGACTATATTGAACACATTTCTGACATTTTTCTCAAAATAACACTCCCTCGTGTCAAAGATGTGTCAATGGGTGTTAAATGGTTTGAATCTTTCCTTTAGCAACCAAAAACAAGCGATTTAAATTTAGCTAGCTCTGCCCGTAGTGGTAACCTGGCGCATAGACATCTTGGAAATGTTATTATGGGAAGACTAAATCACATGACCTGTCACATGACCCACCAGGATGTTAAGTATGGGTCACTCTGACAATTCATGAATTGAAATCAAGGATAAAGTTTTTCATGGAATTTTTCAGAACATTTAAAGGGCGTGTGACACCTGTGTCATGGTGGGTTCTTATGGGTTAAGGAAGAGATCTTGGGTCTTTCGGCAAGACATGAATCATGTACATATCCAAAAGCAGGAAAACAGGAAAACAGGGACCTGTTTTCAAATGATCAGTGCCAGTCTTGATCTTAATGCCACTGAAGACCTTTGAAATCAGCAATTGCAAAACTGACAACAACAAACTAGCAGCTAGCAGCGGAAGACTGGCAGGAACTACCAGCAAACCAAACCAAACATTTACAATAAAGGTGCTAAAAAAAATGGTTACAAAAACAAAAAATATCTGTCAGATATACTCAGCTAATGTTATTTTTCTTACTGTAATTTCAGAAAAGGGGGCAATAGTGTATATGTTAAGATCTGGAGGAGGAATTATTCCCATTAAAACAACAAACATCTGACTTATGCCCAAAAGTTTAAACTGCCAGAATTTGCCCCAATGAGATACTCTTTCTCTCTTTGGCTTTCACTTCTGGGCTTGGCTGGAAGCACACAGGGTCTGCTCGCTGCTTATTTTAGATTTGTTTAGAATAAAAAAAAGTGTCAAGACAAAAACTTTACTTTCTCAAATTCCAAATTGCTTCCCAATTTTCACCCAATTTTGCACGCTTTATAAGGTGTCAGACAGACAGTATGTTGTATGAAGGATCAAATTGAGCTCTGTAGGAGGTTAGCAAGAAAATACTAACTTTTTTTTTGTCACTGAGCTAAAATTAATTAAAAAAAAAAAAAAAAAACCTAACAGAGATTTTTTCATAGTTTAGCTCAAAACTGTCAAATCTCACGATAACTAATGACGCAATTATTGACCAGATATCCCACTGGACAACAGTTTTCATGTTAGCCCAATTTGAAGTAGAATATGAAAGACCGAACTGCTGAAACTGTGAAGTTAATAATTCAATTTCAATCGGAGTTGACTGTAGGCCTCCTAAAGTTATCATAGGTCATTTTGGCTGGCATGAACATCAAGTATATGGTTGGAAATGGTTAATGTCATTAGGTCACTGAGCTCTAGGAGATGCAGTGGGTTCTAAGTTAACTCACACCTCCATACAGTTTCGTACATTATTGCTGATACTAATATGAGCAGTAGCTTATAGTCTATAATAGTGGACAATAAGCCATCTATAATTAGTATTTTTATAAATGCAGTATATATAATAATCTGAGTCAATCTGAAAACCTGAAATTTGTAGCTACAGGGATCTATTGTTTCAGCTCATTGCTCATCAAATGGTAGACAGACTTTAGCGGTTAGCTGGTAAACATAGAAGAATGGAGGACAGCTAAGACCAAGACAGAAATTTCTCCCTAGAACACAAACAGGAGCTAAAAGACAATAATCACTGAATTTAAAGTCACTAGGTAATTAAAACACAGCTTTAAATGAATGCTAATGCTTTCTCGTAGGCTACTGTAGCTGCTAGCTGCTAGCATGTTTCCCATATCCAGTTCAAAGAGATGTGCTGGTGTTATGTTCACAAACTGTTCCTGCAGACTCCTAGTGGCCAAACTATTAAGTTTTTACAGGTTTTTACAGATGTTTGATAAATACAGGCACAGTTGTAAGAGCTCTCTGAGGGGTTATGGTGCCTGGGGAGGCCCCTGGGCCCTGAAGGACTATATATCTCTTCTTTACCCTCTGTCACATATGACCTTTTTTAGTTTTCTCAAACAAGGGAAACCAAAGGAAACACATACTCAGCATGAGATACATTTCTTGTCTTTTGTGTATTTTTGTGCATTTTGTATTGTTCATTTTTTGTGTACCTGATGAGAAAGTTGTAAAAAGCTTTGACAAAGATAAGAAGGTTCAATAATTTATAGCTTTGATTACTTAATATGTCCCTTTATGGGTTTCCTTTTTTATGCACTTTATTTGACAAACGTTTATCTTTTGCACCTGTATTACTTCAGTCAGTTTGTGATGACTGTGACATGATTACTTGAGCTTGGAGCTCCATTATGTGCCTCCACAGTGGCCCACGGTGACTGCAGGACATACCCAATGATAACAGCCCATCTTACGTAAGATTGCATCACACTCAGGCCTGCTTTGACTCAAGACTGTTAAAACAAATCTTCCTCTCAGTCTCTCTTTCTTTTCTGGCATCTGTTGTCTTGAGATTCCCTAACAGTTTGGTTTAAAATGTCACCCGTCAGGCATCTGCTCCGACTTTCCTCCGCAGTTTTATCTGGCACACGATTTGAGCATTGTTGCTGCTTTGTTCCAACTGCGGGAAGAGAAAATTTCGGCAGTCAGGGAACTTTTCTGGTTGCTGTCATCCTGAGCAATTTACGTCGAATTTGATGGCAAAAAACACAGTTAAATGGCAGTGCAGTATCAGCCTTATGTGTGTAGTTAGCAACACAAATGTCTTTTTTAATTCCCTATCATTACAACTGAAATGATTATGTTTCCAGATGATAGAAAATATGGGGTACAAAAAAAAAAGGGAAAAAAAGCTTTCTAGAGCAAGAATCTGACAATTCTATCAATGTAAAACATTGGAAAGACACAGAAGACTTGGGTTTGACTCAAAGAAGAAAAGTTGCAGTTTGGTATACATTTTGAAGGGAGTGTCAGGTATGACATGTCCTTGGAGAAGGCATAAATGATTAATAAGCCTATGAGGCTTTAATGTTGGCGGTCATGACTGCCTGAAATCTTCATTTTGATTTTAATGGCAGAAGAAGAAACAGCCATTGCTTTTGTTTGGGATAAACAGAGAAAGAAGTTTGTGTTAGCAGTTTTAGCCGCAGCAGGCAGTCAATTGCTACAGATTCAGAAAGATTCAGTCACATGAGAGCAAGATAGCACATAAATCAAATTATGAGCCAAGTGGCAGCATACTTAATTATCACTGGTTCATTAACAGTTACGGTGTATGGCATGTGCATGCACATACTACATAGTTGTGAAAAAGAAAATGCCCCGTCCTTAAATTCTAAAGGTGAACGTGTCGGGATGAGATTTCAATTATCTGACTTCAGATGAACAATAACACATCACATGGCTTAATGACACTGTGACATTTTTTATTCAACAATACTTAAGTCCAAATCATCAGCCTTCCACCACCGTGCTTGACAGTTGGTATGGGTTGTTTGTGCTGATGTTTGTGCACTATGACCCACTATCTCCACTTTGGTCTCGTCTATCCAAAGGACATTGTTCCAGAAGTCTTGGAGTTTGTTAAGATAGAACTTAGAAAACGTAATCTTGATGCCATGTTCTTACTGGAGAGAAGAGGTTTTCTCTTGACAAAACAAACCAAACTTGTTCACTCTTTTTTTAACTGTACTGTCATGGACTTTAACATTGAACATTATAATCTCTCTCACTGTAGACTGATGAACCCCAAATAGTTTGAAAATGGCCTCCTAACCATTCCCAGACTGATGTGCAGCAACAGTTTCTTCTCCAAGATCATTCCTGATGTCCTTCTTCCTTGTCGTCTGAATGCTCCGGACAAATAAACTGAAAAAACTTCTGCTTTTACAGAGGTGCTTGCACCTGCTGATGATCAGTTAATCAAGTGTATTTGATTAGCAGCATCTAGCTGCTTCTTACCCTCTTAATTCCTATGGTTTACTTATTTCTTAACCCAGGTTATTTGCATTTTGGTTTAGTATTTGTCAAACAAATAATGACATAATGAATGCGTAATATGCCATGCACTTATATTCATCTAAGGTTGTATTCACCTTATTTTAGGACTTGGTAAGGATCAGTTTAATTTTTTTTTGTCCTGATGCATAAAACCTGAGAAATCAAAGAGATTGCACTCTTTTTTTTCCTTTTTCAGATCTCCGACAGTCTTCTGAAAAGCTTTTCTGTCCTTCATGTAAACCCGCCTTCCCCACCAGGATAATCTTTTGAGCGAATATGATAACCTTTGTGTTGAAAGCACGCGGTTTCATTTGGCTTCACTCCAACAACCGATACAAATAAAACATCTGATACCAATGACCCGCAGCAACCGCCACAGACACAAACAGACACTCTATGTTTTCTACATATGAATAAATACTTACGCATCAGCGCAGACACAGTCAGATATTCCGCCTGCAGTGCTGTATCCTAATGAGTCGTGACGACTGTTTATGCCTCCATGTAGTGTGGTTTCTCTTGTTAGTGCTGCGTCACTTCATCATATGAAGTGTGAATGTATCGTAAACATTTATTCCCATGTAAACCGTTTGCACTAACAGCGAGTCAAGCCCGAGTTGCACATTAGTTTCAGTTGCAGACTTTTTGAATCTTGATTGCAACGGTAATCCATCACAGGTAAGATTGATTTTACATTAGTCAGAGTGTTCTTGTTGCCATAATATTGTGAAAGGAGTGTATTGATTTGAAAAACATGGCCGGGCACTGTGAAGTGTTGATGAAAAGCACCAACAACCACATTTTTAAGCAATGCAAGATGATACCATTTGGTCGTTTGGCTTTCATATTCTCATAGAAAGAAAAAGAAAAAGAAAAAAACATTCAAATAGCTAAAAATATGTACTGGTGCTGGTAGATGATAGCTAATATAAAGTATCCCCCCCAGGCGCCAATAAGTTTTTACCCATTTGTCTGTCTCCTGTCGTCTGGATGAGTTAGGCAGAGAGCTGATGTATATAATGAGTGTTATGGGCCTTGAGTTTGTAATCTGTTCGTGCTTCCAGCTGGCAGCCGGCCTAACAGAGGAGAGGAGAGATGATGCCTTTTCCATCCCAGAAGTGCTCATGATTGCCTTTTCTCCTCTTATCATAAATAAATCTTTATGTCAGCACTTGTGCAGGTAGACGCCCACTGTGTAAGGGACCACTTTACACACAAAAACAAGGACTGAGAATGGAATGCAGTGACACTCAATACTTATTGGAAAATATTGTATGTTGGCAGTGATTCCTGAAATGCAGTACAGGATGAGCATTTCAGGCTCCCAAGGCGTGTAATCTGTGTTTCCTTTCTGTTTCTAGTGATTAGTAGATTACTTTGCCTGAAAAGAAGATGGTTATTTTGATTGTTTCCTTCTTAAATCCGTTACCTCATCAGAGGTAATCAGGCTGCTGTGACTGTCAGGGGCTGAGCTAAGGGGGGGCCAGAGGTGACCATAACAATAAGCCCAAACCCTCATAAACTTGGAATTGCACATATAAACTCCTGTTTTATCAATAAGTCAGACATTTAAAAAGAAAAGATAAATAGAAGAAAAATAAGAAATAAGGCTTTAGACTACTATCAGACCATAAACATGAATAAAAATGAGATAAGATCAAATTAAAGATACCTTTCATCTATGGACTACACTGGATACAACATTGACAGCTAACCCACACTGTAAAATATATAAATAAAAATAAACTCATAAATTTGTGTAATTCAGTTTAAGAGATCAGCCTAAGACTGGAATAAAAATAAATGCATATTCCATTAAGTAAAACCAGCTAAAAACTAAAGGAGAAACAGACCAATAAGAAAGAAAACTTAGGCTAAGCAATGCACATCTGTAGTTATCACATGTTTCTTTAAATGCAAAATTCTCCAGACTTTTATCAGCGTTTCAGAAGGCTCAATATCAGAATTGGCCCCGATCTAATTTTAACAGGCACATAAACACGGTGTTCTCCAGTTGCACGTGACTGTCTGCTGTGTATGATAGACCTCCACTGGTATGTGCCACAGGAGAAACGCTAACCAGACGTCTGTTGAGGGTATTGTTTCTCAGCCTTCTCCAACCCTGTGAACATTTTCTGTGTGAGGAGTTCGACTCCTAAATCTAATGAAAAACACTAAATAAAATCTATTATTCTAAGTGTCACTTGGTGAATAAATGTAACTCTGAAACTAATGTAGTTACTTACATTCTGATTGGGTCTGGGTTGAGTTTGGGCTTGAAAGTTAAAGTTTCAAACTTTAAGTATACCAACAGTTAGTTTCCACCGTACCTGCTGGGCATCTGCTCTCTTAATCTTTATTACCTGGCTGTCAAACAACGCTGCAGTTCATAACTCGACCTGTTGGGGGTAGTAAAGGACCATGTAGAAGTCAAGCTCAGCAGCAGGAGACGTGTGCCTGAGCATGTCTATTACAGGAAGGAGATAATTGGAGGCAGTAAATAAAAAAAGTATTGACACCATGTGCTCTCTATTACTCTGCTGCCCCTTTTAACTGCTTCCCACCCTCGGCTGAAGCCTGTGCAACAGGTATTGTAGTCTGTCATGTTGCAGGAAAACACAGCCCACAAGGGAAGGGAGCTCAGCTGCAAGAAAGTGGCAGTAACTTTCTCTCAAACTCTAAACATTCACAATCCCCAAATCAGCCCGCGCATCATTTACCTCACTTCGTCTTAAGGAGCTCTGAAAGCAAGATGACACGAGTGTCAGCCAGGAGCTGCGAGATTAGATCAGTTAGCACACTCACCACACACACAGAGACACACACCTGAGCACGTTTGAGTGGGAAACATGTTTTTAGATAAACGCCAAGTTCCATCATGTACCGAGGAGAAAGTCAGAACGAGCTGCCATATGTTCACACACTACAGAGAATGTTTAAAAAAAAACTTTCTTTTCAGAGGTAAGAACTTTTTAAACAACTTGTGAACTGTTCACTATGCAAAAAACCCATTAGGGTAACATTTAAAAAAAAAAAGAAAAAAGAAAGGCCTATTGTCATCATGCCCATCTGGTGAAAAAGAGGAAGGAATGAGGAAATAAGCTCCTAGCTTAACATAGCATGTCAGTATGTTAAACATATTATCAAAGGAGCATGTCCACTGACATAGCACATTAAAATCCCATGTTACAGTTTTGCTAGTGATGAAAGATCATTACAAAAGCCATTATCATGGCAGCAAGTAAACCTACAGCTTTTCTGTGTGGTTGATGTGATGTGCACAAATGAAACCCAGCTGTTCACGGATTCTCCGCCAGCTTTGTGTGTTATGTAGAGGCTGGTGCTGTTTGGATGCTGCTTTACATTCATTTTTGCCTAAAGAATGTACAGTCCTGTAGTATTTAGACTCGGAAGATATCAAATCCAGCACTGGATACACGCAACCCGAACTAAAACAAGGGCACAGTTTACTGTCAGTAAGTCAATGGCCCAAACTTTTTTTTTATGTACACAGGTTTGTGCTGTCTTAAGATAAAACATTTCAGACATCCTGTTCTTGGACCTATGTTTAAATATTTGCAAAAATACTTATATTTTCATCTCCACGTATCCACATTTTAAACAGACCTGCTAAATATTAGCATGAAGCTCTTATCTTCTCTTATTGCCTTTGCAACCCTCCATCTTGGTCTCTCTGTCTCCATTCCTCTTGTCTCACTCTCACGCCCAACGTCAGGATCTGCCCTCATCAGTTACTGTACATGATCTCAGGGACTATCGGCCACCAGCAGTTGGTGCTTGTTAACGATGTCATCATTAGGTCTCAATGGGGATGTTAAGGTTGGCCAAGGAATGATAAAGGGCCTTTGGTTAAACACCAGAATGATGTTGTTAACCCCCAAATTGGCAATACAAACAAGATTACTGTGTTTTTGGAGGAAGTCAGTCTACAGAGACTTGGCGGTCATATCATGTGCTGTTCCAAGAGTCTGGGTTTCTGTGGGTGGGAAGAGGAAGATGGGCAGAAACTGGGAAGCTTAAAGGAAAATACTATCTGTGGAGAAATGAAAGACAGAACATAGTATGTTACAGACATGGCACTCATTACGATAAAATAAAATAGAATAATGTTCCTCTCGTTTCGGCACAAGTGCAAAAACAGTCCACTGCAGTATGCAATGTAGACTGTATTTCTTTGAAAATATTAAGCTTTGCCCTCAACATACTTTGCAAATTCACTTTCTTGCCAAGATTAAGAGGAAAAGATCAATAGCACTCACACATTTGTGCTGAACAGGGAGCTGAAGCTAGAAGGTTATTAGCTTAGCATATTGAGGGGCAAACAATGTATTGTAGCCTTGATTGTTTGAAATAAAAGAAAAGAAAGTAGACCTTATGACACCTATCTAGGCCTACTTTACTTGCTGTACTTTGTCAGTAAAAGACACAAATTTAAATTGAAGTGTTTAATGTGTGTTTTTTAAGTTTTTGAGACAAGATGTTTCTTTTTTTTTTCTTGTCAGGTTAAGCTAAAAGCCTTTTCCCTCTTCCTTCAGAAATATCCGTCACAGTCTTACTTGGACAGACTACATAGCACATACTTCGGCCTCAGCCACTTTACTACATTCCATGACACATCCTCTTAATTGAACATTAAACTAAACCAAACTCTTTTTCGCTAGTTCTGAGGTAACATGTTAGTTGTGCTAAAAGCAACAATCTGCATCTTTATGTGACAATTTTATAAGGAACGTGTTACTTAGCATGTATGCCATTTAGCACTGAGAGGCATGTTTTTGGGTGGTGTGAGAAAGCCGGAGTAGGTTACCTGTAAACAGATGGAGAACAAATGCCAAAAAGAAAGGCTCCAGCTTGGATTTTAACCTGGAACCCTCTTGCTGAGAGGCAACAATGCTAACCACAACACCACCATGCAATTCTATCCTGAAAATTCCACATTGTTTGATATCTTTGGCCTACTTTTAGAAAACGCTTAATCTCAGTCTAGGTAGAAAGCTTCTTTTTTCTTATTGTTGACAAGTGAAGAATGCTGTTAACTACATATAGTTCACAGGTGTATTTTTGTCCACATATCCAAGTACCTAGCAATCGGGGAAGCCCCAGCTAGGCTAATAACTACTGTTGATTCTTTGTTTGCCTGAGTCAGCACGTAATATCCCTCAACTGAAGCACATGACTGACACCTCAGCATCTTCCCTCTCACCCACATACTTCACACCCACTACTCCAGCCTGTCCAGGTGTGTAAAATACGCTGGATTCAACCTGTGTGTGTGTGTGTGTGTGTGTGTGTGTGTGTGTGTGTGTGTGTGTGTGTGTGTGTGTGTGGACACAGAAGAACCTTGCAGCTGCAGTGTCATTGACATCAGCACTGCAGCTTTTGGAAGACGTCTCTAATTAGTCCTGGGTGTCCTGTCATCACATGTTGATGTTATTCCCCGAGCAGCTGACTCATACACACTCAGAGAAGCAGCTCTCGCCCCACACAGGTGTCCAAGGTGGAGACAAAATATCCCAGAAACCTTTTGGGAAACAGAACAAAGCACAAGACAAAAATGACATTTGTAATAAACTTATTGCTGCTTTTTTTTCTTTTCTTATTATTATCGGGGCCTGCCATAGCATTGCACAGGAGGGCAAAAGTAATTATCCTTGGATATATGGCGGTGAATGAATCGAATCAGAGGCACAAAGCATGTCTCTCTCCGATATGATAGGTTGGCCTCCATGCAAATACATGGCAAGGCACCTATTACTATTCCGTTGGCAAAAGTCTACAGGATTTAACATTGAAAACGTGTCTCTTTATAGATTTATAGATTTATTCTTCCGTCCACATTAATAGGCCCGCACATCCCAACAATATATATATCAAAACGACCGGCTCGATGAGTTTTCGCGGGCTATTACTTTTATTGAAGATTGGAGTTACCATGGCGACGTAATAAGCAAAAAACAGCCCCCCAAAGCCCCCCTAGGAATAAAGAGGGGGATGACCTGGAAAAATCATAAAAAACCCAAAATTTTGAGCAGTTACTGTGTCATCATGCATTAACCTAGAAATGCCATTCAAATGTCAGTTTGTGGATACGTCTGTGCTGTGTTCAGTTTGCCTCTGTAAAAGGGACAGTTCGCTGCTTTAAAGGGACAGTTCGCCTCTTTAAAGGGACAGTTCGCCTCTTTAAAGGGACAGTTCGCCGCTTTAAAGGGACAGTTCGCCTCTTTAAAGGGACAGTTCGCCGCTTTCAAGGGACAGTTCGCCGCTTTAAAGGGACAGTTCGCCGCTTTAAGAAGAAGCATCCATGTCATCCTTTGCTGCCGTTTAGGCTTGAATGCTTCTTCTTTAGGCCTTGCGAACCATTCCTGAGCAGCCGTGATTGGTTGAGCGATACGCACACTTTGGCAGGCCCCTTCTAAATTTCTTCAGACATTTCCCCTCTTCCTGGGGGTGCACTCCTCCTTAACAATATGGCAACTGCTAAGCAAAACTGGGGAGATAGAAAGTTTGCTGATCAGAACACAACTGTCTCTGACAGAACCATGCAACCATATCAGCAGTGTTGTGCCAGTTCACAGCTTTTCTGAAGTAGTTCAAGTTCAGTTCATATATGCTCAAAGTGAACAGTTCACGTTCAAAGTTCACAATTTTAATTCTGAACTAGTTCAAAGTTCAGTTCATTTTACTTTTTTCGTGAGATATTCAAATAAATACTTTTTTCCACACTACGAGCTAGAAATCACTATACGTCCTTTGAAACTGCTCATTGTAGACATTTGATGAACGAGGGTTTCTCAACTTGGCTTAGAGGTTGTAAATCTTCCACAATGTAGTCGATAATCAGTTTATCTACCTGCTCCTGTGAGACCACCACGGACCTCTTGAAGGCTGCTTGGCAGTGTCATTTGCGTTTGGGATTGGCAAGGGGTCTTTTTTCCCTTTCCTCCCTTATGACCCTCGAGGGCGTGCATATATGCATTCACACTGGATGGATGTTTTAACTCAATGTGCCGTTTCAAATTCGAGAAGGACGTTGTTGATGTCCTAACTTGTTTTTGCTGCGCAGGTGGACATATCTTACACAGAAAGGTAAGATTTTTGCAGTCGGGGTCTTGGTTTGCAGGAGTGTAAAATTGTTTCAAATGTTCATAAGGAGAATCGGTGTCTGTCTCCGTGCCATCACTTCCACTAGCCATTTTGTTTTTAATTGCAGCGCTCTCTCTCACTTTCGTCATTGGTCTGTCTCTCTCTCTCTCTCTCTCTCTCTCTCTCTCTCTCTCTCGCTCCTCCTGCCCTCCGCGCTCTCGTCGTTGCCTGCTGCGCGGCGTTGCTATGCCTACCCCGCTCTGCTGCAATTCATCACGGGTAACGTTGCGCGGAAGGCAGTATGTTATTCAACTATTCTCAGCCGGACACTATGTTGCCCGCAATGCATTGCGCACACAATGTCAAAACCATTTCTGTCTGGTGATACATGATTTAAGCGGCACCAGCGAGAATACAGGAGGGAGGAACTTTCTCTCGTTACGTTTCAAAAGAGAAAACAGATGTCACTCAGTTTTCAATGGAAAACAAATTCCAACGTTCATTTACAGTGATGTCTGCCGTTCATGACACATAATGTGAACTAATTCACGTTAAAGTTCTTTATTAAAAAATGTGTCGCGTTCAGTTCAACGTTCACGAAAAAATGAGCGTGTTCAATGAACGCGTTCTTTTGAACTCGTTCACGCACTGCTATCCTCAAGTCAAAATTCAGGGTCTGCATATAAAAAAGACAACCTGAGAGTAAGCAAGGAAACAATCTGGCATTCAGATAAACTGACGTTAGGGTCAAAGAGGAAGGAGAAAAGTTCTGCTGATATCTGACTGACTCAGTCAACTTGGGAGCGGAGTCTGACTGTGGCTGAAACCTGATTGGCTCTAAACAAAAGTTAGAAGAAATGATAACGACTATCTAGATATCACAATGCAGTAAAATTAAACCAAATAAGAATAATCAGAAGGATAGTAATAAGAGGCTTCCTGCCTGGAAGAAAATATGCTTATTCGTGTGAGGGAAAATCTGTATCTGAAGTGGCACACAAAACTAAAAAACAAAAAAATTCTGAAGCGGCACACAAAACTCTTCTTATCTCATGCCCTGAGACTGTACAGTCATGGTCAAAATTCTTGGCACACCCAATTTTCAAGTGTGTAATTCAGACTTTCTTCAGAAATAGATGTAAACATTTCCCAGTTTTGTGTCATCAGAATAGTCTACTTATAGGGCCAAGTTTGTTAAAATAAGGAAAAAAAGTATCTGAGAAAAGAAACCTGGATTTAAAAATGTCTACATCTGGTGAAAGTTTAATCTGGCAAATCAGTTATAAAAAGAAACAAGTCTGCACTGTACCAAAGTTGCAGATAACTGGGTCGCAAAAAAGAACATTAAAAAGTGGCTCTGCGTTCATGACTCTAATGTAAGTAGTCAGCCATGAATAATTCCCTGACCCTTCCTCTTTCTGGCCAGCTTCTGCCATCCAAATAATAGAATAGAATAGAATAGAATAGAATAGAATAGAATAGAATAGAGAAATACTTTATTTATCCCTCAATGGGGGAAATTCAAATTAGCTCAACATTTTTTTTAAATATTTACAATGATTGTATTAACAACAATAAAACAACAATACTACTACTACTACTACTAACTAAATAATAATAAATGACTAAATGACAAAATAAAAAAATAAACAAAAAATAAAAAAAAATAAAAGTAATTATAATATTACTATATATAACTTTCTACTATTAATATATATATGTTTATCACTGTTATTGTTTTATTATTACTATTGTTTATTATTGTTTATCATTGGTGTCTTGTGTGGGGGAGGGGCATGTTAGTGGTGGGCGGGGCATAATTGTAACTTCAGAGAACTTATTGTGGGAGGAGCTTAATGACGGAATGTTCCTTTGATGATGTCATACCAGAATTTCAGGGCATATCCCTGGACCAAACAGGACCAGAATTTATCGACTTCAGCCGAGTGCAGACAAGTACGATCAATTTGAGAATCACCATCAGAGAAATACAGTCTATGACAGTGAACGACAAGTCTTAAAAAGACACTTAACAAAACCTTAAAGGAAACCGCTTTACAACAAGCAGCAACAACATCAAAAGCTAAAATTGAACAAAACTTACTCAACTATTATTGCAATGTCACTGCAAAACAGCTGGGGAGGTGTGGACATCCCTACCCAGGTTTTTCAAAACATTGTTAGGAAGCTCAATGACACCAAAAGAGCCAATGAAGCCTTAGAGCACCAAAATAAAAACCTCAGAGAATTCACTGAGATGAAAAAAGAAAGAGAAGATCTGGCAACACAGAGGAAAGATTTAGAAGAAGCTTGGAGGGAACTAAAAGATGAGAAGAAGAAGATGGAGGAGGAAAAAAGACAACACAGACAGGATTTGCAAAGGCTTGAAGAAGCCACCTTAAAGTCGAGGAAAGAGAGTGAAATCCTGGAAGAGCTAAAGAGAGAGATGAAACGTCAGAAGCAAAATCTGGACACAGAAAAGAAGGATTTAGAGGAGGATAAAGCAAAAGTGGAGGAGGAAAAAAGAGAAGTAGAGGAAGAGAAGAAGAACTTTGAACAAGAGAAGACACAACTGCAGAAAGACACAAAAGACCTGGAGCTGGAAATACAGCAGCTGGAAGAGGACAAAAGAGAGTTTGAGGAAAAGACAAAGGAAATGGAGGATGTTCTTCATCCATCTATTGGCACTTTTCAAGAAGACCAATTTGAAGCATATCAAGATCAAACATCCCTCCATCCCTCCACTGACGCTTCATGCACATATTTTCAGCCATTTGACTATCCTGATTATATTGAACATGATGCTTATTCATCCCTGCAACTCTCCTCTGACCCTACCGACTTCTATGAGCCCGAACCCCTCGGATATTCAGTACCGTTCCTACACCTGCCTGAAGATCCCTCAACTTTGGGAATCTATACTTCACCAGCAATTGATTATTCCTCAGACTTTTATATGCATGGGACCTATTCTCCCTTTTATCCATCTGAGGAACTTTCTCCTTTCTTTGTATGCATGAATCCACAAATGCTGGAAGAGGACAAAAGAGAGTTTGAGGAAAAGACAAAGGAAATGGAGGATGTTCTTCATCCATCAATTGGCACTTTCCAAGAAGACCAATTTGAAGCATATCAAGATCAAACATCCCTCCATCCCTCCACTGACGCTTCATGCACATTTTTTCAGCCATTTGACTATCCTGATTATATTGAACATGATGCTTATTCATCCCTGCAACTCTCCTCTGACCCTACCGACTTCTATGAGCCCGAACCCCTCCGATATTCAGTACCGTTCCTACACCTGCCTGAAGATCCCTCAACTTTGGGAATCTATACTTTACCAACAATTGATCATTCCTCAGACTTTTATATGCATGGGACCTATTTTCCCTTCTATCCATCTGAGGAACTTTCTCCTTTCTTTGTATGCATGAATCCACAAATGCTGGAAGAGGACAAAAGAGAGTTTGAGGAAAAGACAAAGGAAATGGAGGATGTTCTTCATCCATCAATTGGCACTTTCCAAGAAGACCAATTTGAAGCATATCAAGATCAAACATCCCTCCATCCCTCCACTGACGCTTCATGCACATTTTTTCAGCCATTTGACTATCCTGATTATATTGAACATGATGCTTATTCATCCCTGCAACTCTCCTCTGACCCTACCGACTTCTATGAGCCCGAACCCCTCGGATATTCAGTACCGTTCCTACACCTGCCTGAAGATCCCTCAACTTTGGGAATCTATACTTCACCAGCAATTGATTATTCCTCAGACTTTTATATGCATGGGACCTATTCTCCCTTCTATCCATCTGAGGAACTTTCTCCTTTCTTTGTATGCATGAATCCACAAATGCTGGAAGAGGACAAAAGAGAGTTTGAGGAAAAGACAAAGGAAATGGAGGATGTTCTTCATCCATCTATTGGCACTTTTCAAGAAGACCAATTTGAAGCATATCAAGATCAAGCATCCCTCCATCCCTCTACTGACACTTCATGCACATATTTTCAGCCATTTGACTATCCTGATTATATTGAACATGATGCTTATTCATCCCTGCAACTCTCCTCTGACCCTACCGAGTTCTATGAGCCCGAACCCCTCGGATATTCAGTACCGTCCCTACACCTGCCTGAAGATCCCTCAACTTTGGGAATCTATACTTCACCAGCAATTGATTATTCCTCAGACTTTTATATGCATGGGACCTACTCTCCCTTTTATCCATCTGAGGAACTTTCTCCTGAATCCACCCATGCATACACCATATTATGTATAGATTACTATACATAACTTTATATTTCTATTATCTATATTATCATTATTTTTATACTATTAATTGAATTATTTTTTAATATTTATATTCATATGTATTATTATTTTTATATTCATTGTTATATTTATAATCATATTTATTATTATATTATATTTTTATATCAACTATGTTTATATTTATAATCATATTTATTGTTATATTATATTTTTATATAATTTTTTATTTATAATCATGTTTATTATTATATTATATTTTTATATCAATTATTTTTATATTTATAATCATGTTTATTATTATATTATATTTTTATATCAATTATTCTTATATTTATAATCATGTTTATTATTATATTATATTTTTATATCAATTATTTTTATATTTATAATCATGTTTATTATTATATTATATTTTTATATAAATTATTCTTATATTTATAATCATGTTTATTATTATATTATATTTTTATATCAATTATTTTTATATTTATAATCATGTTTATTATCATAATATATTTTTATACAAAAATTTTAAAAACAAAAAAACAAAAATACAAAAAAAAAAAAAAAAAAAAAAAAAATCCTCCCCATGAGCTGTCACCTTACCGTGGTGGGGGGGTTTGCGTGCCCCAATGATTCTGGGAGCTATGTTGTCTGGGGCTTTAAGCCCCTGGTAGGGTCACCCATGGCAAACAGATCCTAGATGAGGGACCAGACAAAGAACAGCTCATAAAACCCCTATGATGATGCACAATTTTGGACATCGTGTTCCCTTGCTTGGATGCGGGTCACCGGGGCCTCCCCTTGGAGCCAGGCCCAGGGGTGGGGCCCGCCGGCGAGCGCCTGGTGGCCGGGTCTGTGCCCGTGGGGCTCGGTCGGGCACAGCCCGAAGAAATTACACGGGTCCCCCTTCTGACGGGCTCACCACCCGTGGGAGGGGCCATGGGGGTCGGGTGCAATGTGAGCTGGGTGGCAGCCGAAGGTGGAGACCTTTGCGGTCTGATCCTCGGCTACTGAAGCTGGCTCTTGGGACGTGAAACGTCACCTCTCTGCTGGGGAAGGAGCCTGAGCTGGTGCGCGAGGCTGAGCGGTTCCGGCTAGATATAGTCGGACTCACCTCGACGCATGGCTTGGGCTCCGGAACCAGCCTCCTCGAGAGGGGTTGGACTTTCTTCCACTCTGGAGTTGCCCGCGGTGAGAAGTGTAGAGCAGGTGTGGGCATACTTATTGCCCCCCGGCTGTGCGCCTGTACATTGGGGTTTACTCCGGTAGACGAGAGGGTAGCCTCCCTTCGCCTTTGGGTGGGGGGACGGGTCCTGACTGTTGTTTGTGCTGATACACCGAACAGCAGTTCAGAGTACCCACCCTTTTTGGAGTCTCTGGAGGAGGCACTAGAGAGTGCTCCTCCGGGAGACTCCATCGTTTTGCTGGGGGACTTCAATGTTCACGTGGGCAATGACAGTGAGACCTGGAAAGGCGTGATTAGGAGGAACGGCCCCCCCAATCTGAATCAGAGTGGTGTTTTGTTATTGGACTTCTGTGCTCGTCACGGACTGTCCATGACGAACACCATGTTCAGGCATAAGGGTGTCCATATGTGCACTTGGCACCAGGAGACCCTTGGCTGCAGCTCGATGATCGACTTTGTGGTCGTATCGTCGGACTTGCGGCCGTATGTCCTGGACATTCGGGTGAAGAGAGGGGCGGAGCTGTCAACTGATCACCACCTGGTGGTGAGTTTGCTCCGCTGGTGGGGGAAGAAGCCGGTCAGACCTGGCAGGCCCAAACGTATTGTGAGGGTCTGTTGGGAATGGCTTGTGAAATCCCCTTTAAGGAGGAGTTTCAACTCCCACCTCCGGCAGAGCTTCAGCCATGTCCCGAGGGAGGTGGGGGACATTGAGCCCGAATGGGCCATGTTCCGTGCCTCCATTGTTGAGGCGGCCGACCGGATCTGTGGCCGTAAGGTGGTCGGTGCCTGTCGTGGCGGCAACCCTCGAACCCGCTGGTGGACCCCAGTGGTGAGGGAAGCCGTCAAGCTGAAGAAGGAGTCCCATCGGGCCTTTTTGGCCAGTGGGACTCTGGAAGCAGCTGATGGGTACCGACAGGCCAAGCGGAACGCGGCCTCGGCGGTTGCTGAGGCAAAAACTCGGGCTTGGGAGGAGTTCAGAGAGGCCATGGAGAACGACTTCCAGACGGCCTCGAAGAGATTCTGGTCCACCTCAGGGGGGGGGGAAGCGGTGCACCCTCAACATCGTGTATGGTGAGGGTGGGGCTCTGCTCACCTCAACTGGGGACGTCGTGAGTCGGTGGGGGGAATACTTCGAGGGCCTCCTCAATCATACACCGACACGCCTTCCGATGAGGAAGCAGAGTTGGGGAGCTCGGACGTGGGGCCTCCCATTTCTGGGGCTGAGGTTGCCGAGGTGGTTAAAAAACTCCTCGGTGGCAAGGCCCCAGGGGTGGATGAGGTCCGTCCTGAGTTCCTTAAGGCTCTGGATGTTGTAGGGCTGTCTTGGTTGACACGCCTCTGCAGCATCGCGTGGACATCGGGGGCAGTACCTCTGGACTGGCGAATCGTGATGGTGGTACCCCTCTTTAAAAAGGGGGGCCAAAGTATCTCAGGGTCTTGTTCACGAGTGAGGGACAAAGGGAACAGGAGATTGACAGGCGGATCGGTGCGGCGTCTGCAGTGATGCGGGCTCTGCACCGGCCCGTCGTGGTGAAGAAGGAGCTGAGCCAGAAGGCGAAGCTCTCGATTTACCGGTCAATCTATGTTCCTACCCTCACCTATGGTCACGATGTGGGTAGTGACCAAAAGAACGAGATCGCGAATACAAGCGGCCGAAATGAGTTTCCTCCGCAGGGTGTCTGGGCTCTCCCTTAGAGATAGGGTGAGAAGCTCGGTCATCCGGGAGGGGCTCGGAGTAGAACCGCTGCTCCTCTGCATCGAGAGGAGTCAGATGAGGTGGCTCGGGCATCTGGTAAGAATGCCTCCACAAACAAACTGACATTTGAATGGCCTTTCTAGGTTAATGCATGATGACACAGTAACTGCTCAAAATTTTGGGTTTTTTATGATTTTTCCAGGTCATCCCCCTATTTATTCCTAGGGGGGCTTTGGGGGGCTGTTTTTTGCTTATTACGTCGCCATGGTAACTCCAATCTTCAATAAAAGTATAGCCCGCAAAAACTCATCGAGCCGGTCGTTTTGATATATATATATAGATATATCTATATCTATATATATAGATATAGATATATCTATATATATACAGATATATATATTGTTGGGATGTAGGGTGCATGCAGGATGTAGGGTTCTTTTTAAAAAAAAAACCTACATCCCAACATTTTTCTTTTCTTATTATTATTGATATTATTATTATAATCATTTTAAACTTAAAGCTGCAGTTATCACCTCCAAGGTATATGATTTGCACTGGTCGTTTACTTGATTTAAATGAGCAAAATAGGGCACAGGCTTTGATGGAGAATGGTCTTTCCAAGAGGGTGTGGCTGTGATCGCAGAGCTGGAGCACAGCAGAGAGGGAGAGAAAGGGATCTGCAAGTTTGAGTCATTCAAATTTTCAAGCGAAGATAAACTTCTTCTTAAGGTTACCAAGTTCTGCTATAGTCACAATATTCACAGTTTATTTTTTATTCAGGATGTCCATATTGAAAGAAAAGGCTCGTTCAGGAATTAGGTAGAACAGTGGACAAGCCTACTGTCAGTCACAACTACTTTCAATGGTCAGATATCCAAGCACAGCACAAGCCTTCAAATCTTAATTTTCGAGCAATTTCCAAAATGACAAATCAGATGCCGAGAATGTAACGATGAAGACCATTATGACTCAGTGATGGAAATCAAGAAGAAGTTTTTTGAATGGGAGTCAATCAGAGCCTGGGATTTTTCTGAGCCAGCAGTTATAAGCTGTCGGCTGTACACAGCTTTGATATACTTCTGTGTTGGTGGGAGTTGTCTCTTAATCTAAACTAAACTAAACTCTGTGTGGCAGTGGCAGCCACTTGGGAAAGAGCCAGCTGGTAATACAGCAGAGGATGACTAACCTGGCAGAATTCTGTCTGGGGCAGCTGGTAGTGATTCAGCAACACAGAGCATTTAAAAATCAATTGGGGCTTCAGAATCCATATGGACTGACTCTGTTAAGGGTAATGGACTCAAAAGACCAAATGGCTTCAAGATTACAAGCGTCACTGTACAATTTTAGATGCACCTAAAGAGAATTAAGCTGCTTTGTTCCAGAGCTTAACAAGGACATAATCACTGAACAATGTTTTACACACTTAGATGACGTAATAGCCTATGTTAGGAGGTGGGAAGAGAAAGGATGCAGAAAATGATGAATTTTGTCTGTGCAATCAACCTCTGCTAACAGGATTAGATTTCAGACTAACATCATAATGTAAAAAAAAACTGCAGTACAAATACCTGCTTTGCTATAATGAGAGGAGATTTTTACATTGCACACTTAGCATCCTTGCCAATCTCACCCTCGACCTAACAAAATTTTTTGAAAGAAAAGTTACGAATGAACATGCCTTTGTCAAAAGTCTGGCTGTATATAGACACAAATTACTGCCTATTGCTAATTTCCCTTGCAATTACAGGTTCGGCTGCACTCTGAAACTCACTCATTATCCTGTACAGGATAATCCATAGCTGTCAAGAGTGTCAAAAGAGGGAATTTCCCAAGTTGAATTCCTTTGAAAAAAAAAAAAAAAAATTTCATAGTAAGAGAAACAGGGCAGCAGACAGAGAAAAAGAAGCTAAATTTAGATAATTCCCCCCCCCATATTTCTTAGTAGCCGATGTGACAGAAGTTTTCAATTATTGCGAGCTCACAATGATGTGAAAAAGATTTTGTGTGTGCGTGTGTCTTTGCACTTTCCCTGGTTGTGCTATTAAAGAGCAACTTGCAGAGAAGGAGGTGACTAAAAGTGTAGGAAAAAACTAAAATGTTGACATTTGCAATGCAGAAACATGGCCTAAGTGAGACAGGTACACAATTTGAAAAGAGTTTAATTCACCCACGCTGACACTACTGTCTTTCTTCTCGCTGCTGTGTTGACTTATCTTAGTGGGAGCTGTGAAACTGAGAGGTGTCCTTTGACATCCATCTGGAGCTGCTAGCTCCAACATGCAGCCACCTGTGACCTGCATTAACCTGCAGTAGCCGAAGCCTGAAACAGACGTCTAATAAGTGCTCCTTCTTCAGGTCTGTCTTCGCGCAATATTCAAATGACACATGTATTTAAAGAGAGTTACTGGTCTTTGTATTCATTCCCTCTGTCCATTCTAGCACTGAAGTAACACTTTAGCAAGGTTTTTAACCGCCAGAGTTGTATCCTGGCAGTATATGTACTTTAGCTTGACATGGAAACTCTTTCCTGGAATCATAAAGATGATTATTAAAAAGAAAAGAAAAGAAAAGAAAAGAAAAATCGCACAGCATTAATTTGATGTGGCTAACATTGTTCTGGGCAAAAACCCTCTCAATGTGTAAGAAAGCATTAAGCAATCGATGTTTCTCTAGAGTCCATTCTCCAGATATCACACTATCAACTCGTTTGTACGATTTCTTTTTGGAACATAATTTGAGGATGTGAGTTAGGTGTTAAAAGTTTTGGAAAAGGGGGTCACGCCACTGTGCATACTAGTGTTTGTTACATTGCTGGTGATTTCTGTCGCGTTCGAAAAGCACTTGGACTTTGATCCAGATGTGGTTGCACCTCCTTGCATCTACTGACATTAGCGTGAATTATCCTGCATTTACCCCAGCAGTGCCGCAGACAGCTATCCTTTTCTTTATCCAATGAAAACACATTTATGCAGTAATATCAGACTGTGTTGATTCCTGATTCTATTTGGCCTTGACCCATGAGCCATAATAATACACTGTAAATGTTCAACTTACACAACGCTCTTGTACATTACCATTTTTTTGCATTGTGCAAAGTGTTATGGCAGCATATTTTAGTAGAGCTGGACTGCTTGACTCCTCCAGTTTTAATTTCAAAGCAGCACTGTTCCCGTATGTGTGCCACATCAACGAAACGAAAAATTTGAACCCATAAAACGGATCCAAAATTCAATCTCTTGCTGTCTTTTTTTTTTGCTTGACTGGCCGTATATGAAGAAATTAGCCTCATTATGCATAAATAGAAAATGGCTTTGGTGATTTTAGTTCATTCTGTTCGTCTAAATGGGGCTTGTTACAGCTTTACGTAAGCAGCACAGACCAGGTCCTGATCCGTAACTTCAATGATGTTATCAGAGTCTTTTGCCGCCCAGGCTTCAGCATGCCGGCATGAGGCTGGACCAATGAAGAAAGAAGATAACTGCACTTACCATCTCCCCAAGTTCAGAACAGTTGTTTCTGATAAGTCGTCTTAGATTGAGAAACAATGTGTCTTTAGAAAATGACCACAGTTTTCATCAACCATGGCTAACTTTCCTTACTGTGGCCGGTCCACACGATTTTCCAATCGGATTGTTTGGCTAAATCTACCCACTGTATTACGTCTTTATTATGACCAGTCATGGTACTTACTCTGCCATCCTGTAGATTACACCTCCACACCCTGTCTTCATGCTCTGCAAGCAGACGTGCATATACCCTAGATACAAGGATATGACATTTTTACAGCCCTAGGCCCAAAGCCATTACAAATAAAATTATGTCACGGTTAACTGTGTCCTATCTGATTCTGAGTAATGGTAAAAAATCCCCTCCCACGTATGTTAATGCTGTTTTCGCAGCCCCTGTTGGGAACGACACAGCAGACATGCCAAGGAGTTGAGAGCTTGAGAAAAGCGAAAAAAAAAAAAAAAAAGCGAGGGGGCGAGGAGAATGCTTGATGCCGTTCCAGAAAAATATTAGCAGAGAAGGCACTTAAAATGCATGCTGACAACATACTTGTTTCCATTCTCCTTGAAATTGGGACTTCGTTGTAATCATCTTTCAGAATATTGTTATTCAAGTGTTCTGAAAAGAAACGAGACTCCTGCAACTTCCCGTGACTCTGTTCCAGGCTCAAGAAAATCTAGTCCCTGAAGAGAAACTTTGGACAGTCACGGGTCTTTTCAGACAGAAGGCATTTCTATTTGCTGTTTTGCTGCCTTTAGTTGATGGAAAACCTGATCCTGATTCAGGAAAAGCTCCAGCACTGGTATCAACAGTCAAATAATAGATATATCATGAGAAGAGTCTAAAAGAGAATCTGATCCAAAAAAAAACACATTAAAACAATATTAATTCAATTCAATTAAATTCAGTTTGGTTTTATTTGTATAGCGCAAAGATCATCTCAGGGTGCTTAATAATACAGTCCAATTCAAGCCAATAAGAGTCCAATTCATTGAAATCATAATCCAATCAAATGCAATTCATTAACCTTGTAGCACCCAAGCATATGAATAATCATTGAAAAAAATAATTTGGCTCTTCTTGCATCTTTTTGGGTGGAAAATTACCAATATTTTTGGAATTTTTGGAATTGGGCTATTTTTGATCATTTTAGGCAATGTTGCATATTTGCAACTATGGGCTTTCCTGATTAATTTTGTTCACAAAACCAAGTCATTCTCTGCAGATCGTTTGGCAAAAAAGGTATAGTGAAAGTTCACCAGTAAATGCTGCAACCACAATAAAATGTATATAATAGACCTTTATTGAACATTCTTAATACAAAGTGCAGAACGCAACCATCCTAAACTTTCCATTCAACAACAAATCAAACAGATTTCACAGATCTTTGTTGTGAAAAAGTGAAGCACATATAAAATGCAAAAAATGTAATGTAAATAAAAATATAATGTAAATAAATAAAAAGTTTGTTGCATATCTGCAACTGTGGGTGCTACAAGGTTATGTAAAAAAAAGGTCTAATTCATACATATAGAGCGAACAGTGTTGGGTAAGTTACTTTAAAAATGTAATCCGTTACAGTTACAAGTTACCTTGTTTAAAATGTAATTGTAGTGTAACTTTTTGGATTACTTTTAAAAAAGTAATGTAACTAATTAATTTTGGATTACTTTTACCTATTTATGGTATAGGATAATCTGTATAGCCTATTATCTGTATGATTCCATCTGTATTTATCACATTTATTTATACCATGATATTTTTCTTTTCATTGTACTGCCATAACTACATTATACATTCTCTGCACATACATGCATTTCTCTAGGTAATTGATCTATTCTGCACATATCTATTAACCATCTTTCCTTACACCAGCTGTAAATAACTGCATTTTATCTCTAAATACTGCATGCTATACAATCTGCACGCGTTATACTTGATAAGATGCCAAACTGCATTTCATTAATACATGTGGAATGACAATGAAGTGCTCTACTTTAGTAATAAATAAGCAAAGTAAGACTTTTACATCACATTTTATTTTTCTTTGCACACCCTTGCTTGTGTGTGTGTGCCAGTACTTCCGATGAAAACTTCCAGGTGATTTGACAGCTAGCGCGTCAGGTTAGGGCCAGTGGCCGTAAACAAAGGTTGACTTATAGCCGAGAAGAAAGATTCTAATTTAACGTAGCTAAAAAGTCTAGCTTTCTTCAGTAGCCTTGATGCTTAATGCTTACCGATTTAGCAAGCCTAGCAGCCTCGTTGCTAATGCTAGCCGCCGTAACGTTACCAACCATACCCAACGTCAAGGAGTTGGCTGAGCAGGTTATGGAGGGGCTGGCAGTGTTAACTTCATAATGGGTGAGTGCAGGTTTCATTCACTTGTTTTCATTCTTTCACAGGATTGATTCACTTCACTGGTTTATCCGATTTCTGGCCGCCGAGCCATTATGTGTCTGGGTTTGTGTCGATAGTCAGGTTGTGTGACGTGTGTGTGAGTGTGTATTTTTTCTATGGGTACATGCCATTGACTGTATGAGCGGTCTGTGCTCGTTTTTTTTTTATTTTTATTTAATTAGATTGGAGATACTAATTAATACTGAGGGGGGGCTGGTCCCGGGGAAAATTGCCAGGGCCGATTTTTTTCCCCAGTCCGACCCTGCCGCTCTGTACTTCTGTCACTGCAACCTCGCACAAATTGTAATCCTGTTAAGTAACCCCCATTCTCACTGAATGTAACTGTAATCTGAGTACATCATTTTTGCTTGTACTGTAACAGATTACAGTTACTTTTATTTTGTATCCTTTTACCGTAACGGCGTTACATGTAATCCGTTACTCCCCAACCCTGAGAGCCAATTAAAAAACAATTTCCCAGCCAAGGAAACAAACAGATTGCAGCGAAACTTCTCTTCGGTCCAATCTCCCGTCCCGAGCGTGCCTGAGGCGATTGTGGAGAGAAACGACTCCCTTTTAACAGGAAGAAACCTCTGGCAGAACCAGACTCAGGAAGGGTGGCCATCTGCCTCGACCAGCTGGGGTTTGAGAAGACAGAAAAGAGGGGACAACAAACACCATAACACCATTCAAAGGATACCTGCTGAGACAGGGAAACACAAGTTAATGACAACAATAATGTCAAATGTACATAATGTCATATAAGGAAATAAAAGGGTGAGTACAATATCGGAGAGTACTCACAGAAATAGAAGTTACCTTAAAGAACTATTATATATTGAGACTCCGGTTCTACAGCTGGACAAATGAACTGCTCGCATAATTTTTGTATTATATATAGTACAGCCCTATTGGACATGCACTTCCAGGAATCTGTCTTCCACTAACTGTGTCATCAGGGTGTCTGAAAAAGCACCCTTGTGTTTTTTATTCAACAATTTGTGGCAGTACTCCTCCTAAATCAGACCTAATTACTTTTACGTATCACTTTCAACATGGCTTTGAGTACAGCTGAACTGTTGCATTCACGAACAGGCACTCACAGTGGTGCTGGGTCTCAGTGGGAGTCAGCTGGGTTGGGAACATTACTTTAAAAAGTACTTAAAAGTAATGTGTTGTGGTTACTTCTCCCAAAGAGAGACCGAGTTAGTAACAGAATTACAGCGTTATAAAAAAAAACTAGTTAAAAGTGAAAGTAATTATTTTAGCTTTTAGCATTTTGGCATACTCAGCATCTATGTATTTGGAAAACGTCTTTCTGCATGACAGGCCAGGCCCTCGTCTTGCCGATATTTTGGCAATTAGAGCTCTGAAGGAGTCCGACTCAACTGTTAACAACAACAGCATGTTCTCAGCAACATACCTGGCTATCAGTCTGTTTAGTTCAGTCTGCATCACAAGTTTTTTTGTGGAGCGGAAAAATCAAGCTTAGGCTGCTTGGACGGCGTGGCTCCGTGTCCTTCTCTGTTAAATAAGCTAGATTAGCAAATGTAAGCATGCTAACGATGAAACTAAGACATACCATTATGATTAGCTCAAAGCAACACTGCGCTTACTGCGAGTACAATCTTACAGATGCTTAGGCATAGCTGTCGTAGTTCATTTAATGGGTGAAAAAAAATTGAGGGTGAAAATTCATTCTCATGTCTGAGGCTAGTGGTTTACAAATGAGGTAGGAGGAGTACTTTGAAGCATTAACTTCACCGAAATGAAAACAAACTGACTTATATTCCCTCTTATTTTCCCTGTCTCTTTTCCCTTTGCCTGCTCTTTCGGTTCCTACACCGTCTCTGGAGTTTGTAAGGAATGATTCACTTGATTGGAGGCAAATTCACTAAATAGATGATCCAGAGGAAAGTAAATTAAAACACTCGATAAAAAACGATCCTGCCTAACAGTGTGAGAGAATCTTACGGGGAGTTTTTCCTCTGAGAGCAGGACTTAAGCAAAAGATCATACGAGGACAGGGGCTAGACAAATGATGAGGTTGATGATGCAACTGCATCTCTGTTTTTAAAGCTTGAAGTCAGACATTGGGCCTCAGCCATTCTTGGTTAACATTTTAAAGGTACCACAAGAGATTTAGTCTATTACCAAGTCTGAGCAAATAGGCCAGCAAGACAACAATATTTGTCTTCCAGCTGCAGATATCAATAAAATAACAGAGTCAACATCCTTCAGGCCTTAGTTCTGGCCAAAGGATGGCCCACACATACATGCACACACGTTCACGCAAGCATACACATACAGGTGGACCTGCCAATATGCACACACATGAAAAAACAACGGAAGCATGACTTGTCTTTTCTAAACAGAGACAGACACAGATGTTCCTGGCGTATGGATTGCTGCCCAGAGAAGTTAAAGCTGGTTAACAGGGGCTACAAATCCAAATCCAAAATGTGTCTCATCCTCTATTTTAGGCCAGCAAACTTAGCAGTCTTACCACAGGAGATGAAAATATTTCTGCTCGTGTGGCACAGATCTTAAGCCACCGGGTCCTGAGCCACTTCCAGACATGCCAAATTCAAGACCCTCTAAAGTTTAAGCAACAATATCAACAACCTATTTAAAGCCCCAATTTATTTAGCAGCAGATTTTTTTCTTGATAAACATCTATGACTGAAGATGATGAGGTCATATTTATAAAGTTATTTCATTATTCTGTCTATAGAAAGTTCCTATCTGTCGCAGTACACACACTTTTAATTAGACATTGAGTAAACATGTCTATTTTAAGGGCTTGGGGATTAAAAAGATAACTTGGTGAATTATTTCATGACTGTCACTTCCGTTTTATTTTTACAATCCCGCAAGCCAATAGTAAGTCAAGCCAGCCACAACGAATACAGGATGTTCGTGTCATGATTTGCACTTTGGCATGGTGGTAATAAATTGTGAACTCAGATGAAAAACTCATTTATTTATACCAAAATGTAGAGAACACAACATGACAACTTAACTTGAGACTCATTTTTCATCACAAAAGGTCACGATTACCATGTTGAGTCTGCAGTATTTCAAAGATGAAGAAAGAAGTGGCCTTTCTTTTTTTTCTCTTTGTGGGTCTGTAAAATCTCAGCCTCGTTCGCTGCCGATCACGCTCTCTTCGAAAGTGAATTACTCATTTTTTTTCTCATCCATTTGCCTCTTCTCCTATGTTTGCCGCCAACTATAAAGCATAATGTTCAACTGGGACCTGAGATGTCATGATCCAGTGGACATGAGTTGTTTTTAACATATAAAACAATTGGCTTTTTATATGTTTTATGCAGTACAGTCACAGTTCAGTCATTCTGTGGTGAGCTAAAGAGCATGTGTATCACATGAGGATGCTGACTGCGGGCTTGGCACTGCTGTTTCATTATTTCATAAAGATTGAGCCAACTATGCACTACAGTCGCATCAGATGAACTTTTAACAACAACAATTAACAACAAAATCACAGAAGTACGGGGGACATTAAATGAGTGCAGGATCCGCACACGGATACAAACCTTTGACCAGCATTATGCTTTCCATGTGGATGTGTTTTCATCAAAATATTTTTGGGAAAGGACACTTGTCATTGTGGTGACATTCTTGACCCTTACTTTGACCTCATCCTATAACCTTTAACATAAAACCAAGTCTCTACTCTCAATAATCTCTCTTTACCTATGGGGACAAACTTGGGGTCTTTACGTTTAGGTGAAGTCCCCATCAGTCGGTGTACGGTCATGTATCGGTCCCCATCATGGTCAAAAAGAAAAGTTTACACACACACATTTCATCATCATCATTCTTTGATGCAACAGAGTAGAAGCTTGTTGCTTTCTATGGCACCAGCATGGCAATCTAATACATTATGCACCTCCATCACAAAATGTTGTGTTCAGAGGTCATAGATATTTCCCAAAAATCGGCGTGACAACCAAGATGTGACTCACATAGAGATGCTGCTTGGGAGTCTACAGTAACTAGACTGATATATACCTTTGATTTTTCATCTTTTACCTTTTGATTACTGTGTCTCATTTCTTTTGTACCAAACAGTAAACCTTTAATGTCTGTTCCCAAGCCTGTTTCCAAGTCTCAAAAGCACTTCACCTGTCAGTCGCCGAACACTGTCTCTGTGGAGAGATGTTCCAGAACCAAAGCGCAGTTTAGGAAGCCCCGTTACCCCTTGGGGTGAAAACGATTTTACACTGCTGACATGCATTCTTCTCGTCTGTGGACTGTCACGCTGTGCGAGATCAATTTTTAAAAGGAGATTGTTTGGTTCAAAGGTTAGGTGGAAGATGTGAATGTTTCGCTTTTTGTAATGAGAGCACTTCTAACTAGGAGCTGCATTTCAGTTCATTTCGTAAAACTGGTAAAAAAAAAAAAAAAAAAAAAAAAAGTGCTGCGGAAAAGGAAACTTCAGCGGCTTTTTGTGTTTATATGCCCTCTGACTCTCAAATTCAAGATCTCCAGAGATGCATACAATCTGAATCTGTAAATCCCCAATGAGTCTTCACATTGATGTAAATTAGAGTTCTGAGTGAACAAAAGAAACAATCCGTTCCAGCCCTGAAGTAATGTGGCTGCATGGCTCTCATTAAATTCACACAAGCACAGGATTTGCATTTCCCTGAAGCTGTATCTGGGTTTTGGGTTTTTACATGTTTGCAGCGAACGAAAAGACAAACACTATCTGCAGAGTATCTGCCTGTCCTTGAGGGAGGTGTGTGCATGTGTGTGTCCTGCCGAATGCCCCGGTTAATGAGGACTCAGCGTTGCAGAGGAACCATGACGGGACCCTCAGAGAACTGCAAGTCCCTAAAGAACTGACTTGGCTGTTATCCAGTGCTCTTAAAAAACACCACAGAAGCCTGATAGCTGAGCGAGCAGGAACACAGAGTCTGTGTTCTGGCTTCTAGCAGAACTCAACTACTCAACCTGATGGAAACGGTGAAAAACAAAAATTCAGGAAGTTGGTGGGAACCATCAAAGCTGCAAAGGAGCAGTTATTTCTCAATTTGCTGAAATCTTTTAACTGAAATTTACAGAAGTAACAATTTACGATTTACTGCACATAAGATAACAAAAGAACAATTAAGGAACAAATCAGGAGGGACTAGACAGTGCTTCCCTAATGGTTCAAATTCAAAGATTAAACCGTAGAAAATAACTATTTATCTAAGAACTGGCAGGGAGATGTTCCATTTCTTTATCATTAGGTGGTAATTATTTAATAATTTCCTGTAAAATAGCCATAGCTCCAATTTCTTTATGTATTATTCATGTTTAACTAAACAGTAATTACTTATTGTTCCAGCTTTAGTTGATATTTTGTGTCTGCACAAGTAAACTGAATCATCATACACAACATTTACTGAGAAGTTCTTGATTACTTCAGGATTCATTTACTACTATCCACTGATTTAGTATACCCTCGAGTAAAGTGATGCTTCATTCTAATTCGTTACGCAGTAGTTCATCATTATCTTTACACTTCCTAACAGTGAATCAGAGGTCACGTGACCAACCCAGTCTCGGAGGAAAACAAGTCATAGGTACTTTTGTCCAAATGTCCAAAATGTACTGGTGTCACAATAAAGGGGCATGAACTGGAGTAGCCTGCAGGATGGTGGAGTTGGACGATCCAACTCAATCTACATCCAAGTTGTTTTTGATTTGACTTCTGAAGCCATGCTCACTAACCCCTAAACTCTGATCCTATGAACTGAATTTGAGCTGCACATGGATGAAGTTGGACAATTCAGTTGCAGGTCGTAGCCAGACGTACTCGATAAACTGTGAGATTACATTTTTCACTTGCAAGAAGAAGTCATTGGGGTAATGTGATCGGAATCAATAACCAAGTTTTTATTAATTTCAAGACTGTATTTTTCTCTCTAACCCGACCCATCTGTCACTGTTGTTGGGCAATATTTAGTTGGATGGGAATTGGTTCCCTTGTGCGACATTCCACAGTGCAATACAACTGTCCACCCTCTCTTTCTTTCTTAGTGTTTTTTAATTATGTAACAGTTTCATGCAGTGCAGAACATAAGTATGTTACAATTTGCTAAGGAAAATGTAAGCATGTAGGCCTACAGTAGTGTTTGTGGAACCTTCAAAATGGAGCAAATTTACAAATTTTGAGCATGCAGAACAGTTTCTCATCATGCAAAATGTAGGCCTGAAAGGGTCGTAAATTTACCATTTTTAAGCTTCTTTTGTGAAACTGCAATATTTTGAACAATGGGCCAACATAACTTTCAAACATTCTGGTGTTAGATTGCCTTGGCAAAACTTTGAACAAGTATGTTGAAACCATATTGTTATGCACATTTAGTCCATGCCTCAGCAAAAAAAGGAAGTCAACTCACTGTCAGAAACGGAGTCTGTGAGGTCTAAGTAGCTCGGTAGTTAGCAGCATGCTACTTCCATAGATGCATTGCTGACATAACTGGCTTGGTGCCGACAGAAAAGTGGACAAATTGCTGTTCAGCTGCTCTCTTGTTGCTTATTGTTAAGATGGAAAGACATCTGATAACTCAAAGTAAATTAGAGAGAAGTTGCTGCAAATTTGCCAATACTTGCTAGAATTTCCATTCCAAATCCTTGGACTTAGCATAACTGAGCAGGAGAAAAATCAGCTGTGACTGACATCTCAGTGATCCTTGCCTAAAGCTTTGTATATTGGCAGGCTGCAGTCTCTATAAGCAGTCTGGCTCCGAGGTCTCCAGAGAATAGTTTTTGTTTTATAAGAGCACGTTTAAGCGCTTTGGTCCGACAGAGTATGAGCTCATCCTGCAGATCACAGTGCCTGCAAAGAGATGACCTGGACACACGGAGAATTAGCTTAAACAAGGTAGATGAGAGGCCATGATTGTTCAGATGTACCTTACTGTGTGTGGCCAAGAAAAGATGATCCAGAATCTCTTCAAAAGTTTAAAACAGAAACTTTTTAAAAACTCTTGCAGTCTCATGTTCCTTGATATTAATCAATCTTTCTGTGTAAAAATGTTCTGTCAGTGTGTGGCTGTGAGGGCACAAAGCTCTCGCAAAACACATAAAGAAAAAGTTCACATCAAATCATTTGTTTGATATATACATTTTTGATAAGATATATGTCCTTTCTATCCTAATATGTCATCAGTATGCATATTTTGTACACAAAATCCTAACTGTCTTTCCGATGTCAGATCATAAAGGTGCCAGTTTGACAGAAAAAACAGGAAATAATCAGTCCATTAATAAAATGATCAGTCGGGATGAATGCATTATTTTCATTGTTCTTATGAGTTGTTTTGATGTATTTCTTAAGAGAAAGGTAATAGTCACACAAACCGGCCTTATTGAGACCGTTATTCTATAGTGTTTATGTTTGTGTGGTGTTGATGTGACTTAAGAAAGGCAGATCTTAACGCCAAACCTTACGAGTGCATAAATGACAGGGATGCAAACAGAGGTATGGTCAAAAAGGAGTGAGATTATCGAAGCCCACGCCCCTGCAGGAAATATCATATAATTACATTTTGCCACCACCTCTGTCACTCTGGCAGTGATTCAACAGAGCATGCACTCCCTTGTTGCCATAATTAATCTCTTTCATGCAGAGGGTACATTTGGCATGTCCCCTTTTTTCAATTTTTTTGAAAAAGTCTGACATTTTGAATTTGTGTTTGGCTGTCTTGACCTCAATCTCCGTTTCAACCCAAGACCAGTTCCACTTCGTTTTATAACCCTCATCCACTTTCTTAACTGTTAGTGCCTCACTCTCATCAAATTCTCTCCTTCTGCAAATGAAAAGGTGCATATATTAGCCACAGTGGTACCCTAGACCTGACAGTATCATAACATAACAGAGTGCAAAATAGTTCACTTCACTCTGCCCCCTTCACTCTGCCCCCTTTCTCAATGCACCCTAAAATAACATTCTTCTGCACGAAAATGTACAGTTAAAATGTATCAACAGTAGTGCGGTCTGTCTGTTAGGATAAGCCCACACATCAGTTTCTCGCTCTTATGTGGTAGGTGTCATTGAAAATAAGTCAGTTCGTAACTTGTCACTTCGGGTTGCATTAGCGAAAAAGCATAGACCAACGGCTCATTACTAGACGTCAACAAGCTGCTAGCCTCAAACTAGCACAAGTACGTTACATTACGCAATGCTACACATTGGAAAGGGGGTAGAGTTGGATATAACGTTAGGCTGCTACTAAAATATTACAGGACAAAATACTGCTAGTCTGTCCGGAATACTACTAAACTGACTGACGCAACAAACAAGGTTAAAAAAAAAAATTCAACTGTATTTTTGCTAGTCATGTAAAATGTAGCGCTAGTGTGCTACCTAGCACTAACCTGGCATAGTTATTGTAAGACTGTAATGAGACACTAGGACAACCTAAACATTACACAATGCAAATGGTAGAAATGATGTGATTAGAAGACATCAAATATGGTTAACCTTACCTTTCTTGCAAAAAAGACCAGGTGCGACACAAAATTGCTGGATCCCGGACTGATGGATGTAAATCCTTGCAGTGATTGCAGTGAAGTGCAGCCCCGTAGCAGTCAGATAATGGTGCGCAGCCAATGGGATTTTTACGTGCGCAGCTTTTTGATTTAGTGCTGTCTTACACTTCCTATGTTTAATGAACTGTAACGGTAGGCTATGTGTTTATTTAGTCATTTTAATACAGAATTAACTTTGATGAAATTATAATCAGACATTTTAACCCCCCCCCCCCCCTAAAAAAAAAAACTCATCGGATCTGCACGATTCACACAAGTCCCCCAGACAGCCGTGAAAAAGGCGGCATCCGCCAAAAGGCGCGCCGTGTGCATCCCTGAAATGAAAAAGCTTCCCTGTGTGACCTCAGCTCAGTGGCTGAGCACAGGAATATAACTGAGAGCGGCAGGGCTTTTAAATGGTTTCCATGGGAAAAGATAGAAGGTGAGATGGAAAGCTGATCAGGACGGAAGTATAGTCATTTAGTATGTATGTTTTTTTGTGCGAATGCTTTTTTGTGTGAATGCAAAAAATAAAAGCAATGAAAAACATCAGTTGTGACACAGCAGGAGTTCTCATCAGCCAGGCACAGACAGACGCCATGTCAGAAAAAGAGAATGAATCATAACTATGCAGATGTTTCTTTTTTTTAATTGTCGTAACGGTTCATACATTTAAAAGAATTTAGCCAAATATTTTAGCTGACAATAAAATTAATGCTGACACTTTTTTCGACATTCATTTAGCTGACACTTTTATCCAAAGCAACTTAAAATTGAGAAACACATCAGTGAGTGAAAGATTTACCGGGCGGTAGCCTGGGTGCCAGCCGAACTTAGCCCCGCCCATAAAAGTTTTGGTCGGGAAGTTCGGTCTGGCTCTGCTCAGTTGGGAAATCATTATGCCCGACCAAGAATTGGTCGACCCAATCAGATTGCCAGGGCGGGCTTTATACGATGATGGACAGATGATCAACAGGGACATTATCGACTACGTCACTAAAGAGCGCTTGGTTTGACTTCGTTTGAAACAAACATGGCTGCCACGGGAGAGCTAGGGTGTGTAGATTCTGCCATCGAGTCTGTTCTACAGGACCTCCACATTGCATTCATTTTGAAAGACGAACAGAGGAACGCGATAAAGGCTTTTATCGATAGAAAAGATGTTTTTGGCGTCCTTCCTACAACAAGTGTGTGTTGCTTAATCGACGTCACATACTACGTTGCTTTGATTGGTTGTAGGTCTATCCAATTGAGCGAAGAGGGATTTTTTCTCCTGGTTCGGTTGAAACACGCCCCATACTCAAATCTCTATTAAGCGGTATCAGACTCACATTCTGACTAGAATCGTGAGTATGACGTTAGTCAGGCTAGGAAGGAGGAGGCTTAAGGCTGAGTTATACTTCTTTTAACTGCCCTTGCGCTTGCGTCTTTCGCTTGTGTTAATGGCTCGAGACGTTTATGCTTCATTTAGCTTTGCCGGCGCTTGCGTGTGCTGCGTGGCGATTCCCCGCCAGGACAGTACCACCTACTGTCCTGACGGGGATTTTTCAATGACAAGCCTACTACAATGAAAGGAAATTCACCGACAGGACCTCTTCGGCAAGTCTCTCTTCGAGCGGATTCATCATAGACATAATATATATAATATATTATGTCTATGGGATTCATGCTTCTTCTTCTTCGCTTTCTACCTTGGTGTTTGAAAACAGCGGTCTTTTATTAGGGGATGAAACCGGAAGATGAACACGCCGCCGGATGTGATGTAGATAGTGGCTTGTGCTCGCGTCCAGAGTGGCTACTCTATAGCTCTGCTCGCGTCTTGCGTGAAGTTTAGAAAATTGAGGTGACACACGCAAGCACGCAAGGGGGGGGTGGGCTTGCAACCGCGCAAGGGCTTGCGTTGCGTCTTGCGTTGCGTCTTGCGTTGCATCTTGCGTTACCGACTATAAACCAGGCTTAAGATTCAAAAGTTTACCTAACGTGCGATTTTATTTTGTTCACCTGTTGACATGTGTAGATGAGCAAGGATGCACTGTGGAGGGAAAAATATGACAAAAACAGAAAACTAGAGAAACTAAACAGCTATCTAAAATTTATATCTAAAAGTTTTTATTGGTTATACGTTATGACTTTCACAAAGAGACACATTTCAGGGCGGTCGGTGGCGTAGTGGGTTAAGCAGCCGCCCCATGTACAGAGGCTACAGTCCTCGCTGCAGCTGGCCCCGGTTTGAATCCTGCACCGAGTGGCCCTTTGCTGCATGTCTTCCCCATCTCTCTGCCCCCTGCTTCCTGTCTCTCTCTCCAACTGTCTATCCATTAAAGGGGAACTCCGGGGCATTTGAAGCGCGTTTCCATTGCTAGAGGTTGTCAAATACTGATAGTAGGACACAGAGAGGTGCAAATCTGCGCTCCCTGTGTGGAGATCGCGCTGTTCGCACAGAGTGTCATGCGAGGCTAATACGTGGTGGCTAAGGGGCAACTGCTAACCCTTCCACGTAAAACAACAACTTGCACACAGCAGAAACGTCACACCACTTTATAAACCATCCGACAATAAAGTCACAAGCCTTACCATCAAAACCAAATGCATGGTTCTCACATTACTGGCATGGGGACGTTACAAAACAACTTTATAAACAGCATGTAACTCACCGGCTGGTTGTAGGCTCGCGCATGTGAAAGCCCAAAAGAGTCGATGGACGATAATCCCATATACAAAACAATTATTTTCTCTAGAAAAACTGCGTTCAAGTATTACAACAATACATGCCCAGTAATATTGTTGTAATGTTTTAAATACTTGAACGCAGTTTTTCTAGAGAATATAATTGTTTTGTATATGGGATTATCGTCCATCGACTCTTTTGGGCTTTCACATGCGCGAGCCTACAACTAACCGGTGAGTTACATGCTGTTTATAAAGTTGTTTTGTAACGTCCTCATGCCAGTAATGTGAGAACCGTGCATATGGTTTTGATGGTAAGGCTTGTGACTTTATTGTCGGATGGTTTATAAAGTGGTGTGACGTTTCTGCTGTGTGCAAGTTGTTGTTTTACGTGGAAGGGTTAGCAGTTGCCCCTTTGCCACCACGTATTAGCCTCGCATGACACGCTGTGCGAACAGCGCGATCTCCACACAGGGAGCGCAGATTTGCACCTCTCTGTGTCCTACTATCAGTATTTGACAACCTCTAGCAATGGAAACGCGCTTCAAATGCCCCGGAGTTCCCTTTTAAAGGCATAAAAAGCCCCAAAAAATATTAAAAAAAATAAATAAAAGAGACACATTTCAGAACCTTTGCACTGCCACAGCATGTTTCAACACAAAAAATCAAATTACAGAAGCAACTTTTTTGCTAAAAGTCTAGCTAACTGTTGATTATAGCTCAGATGTGGAACAGCAGTAAAGTTAATAAAGAGTGGGGTTTCTGTTCAAGTAACAAATACAAGTCGAATATGAATTAATCTCTGAGCTATGTTTTGGGAATGTGGTGGAACGTTCTCTGTAAATGCTAGCTAGCTTTGTTGCTAACTATGTAGCATAAATACACATTGTTGAAAATAGCTGCAAACAAAATTATGGCAAACTAGTAGGGTTAACCAATACAGTAAAGCTATGGATCATTGATCAAAACACAGAACTGACAGACAGTAAATTTCCATGGAAAGTTAAGTCAAGCTACAGTTATAGCTCAGCTGAGCTATTTAGACTACCGTCGTCGTCCCAGTGTGCATGTACTTGAAAGGAAGCAACTTATTGATCAAAGTATGTCAGACTTTGTGACAATTGGTGGCAGCATGCCCCCTTTCAGCTTGTGGACACCCAGCCTAGGTTTTATACTTCCTAGGTTGGATTGATTCGAAGAAAAGAGTTGATGTAATCTTATGGTTTCCTTAGTTAGGCAACTTTTTATGAAATGGCATTGTATGAATTGGACAAATTTGGATGTTGATTAATATGATTTAATGGAATTATAATTAAGTCAAGATCCTCAGCAACCTGCAGTCTACATTTCATGTCAAAGCCACCGGTCTGTAGTCATTCAGCTCTACCAGTTGCCCTAATTTGGCCACCGATATGAGACAAGAAGTTTTCAACAGCACCGGGACTTTAGGACTTTTTTAAACTTTTTTTTCCCCAGACTTTTGTCAGGAAATTAGTAACACGTTAAGCAGTGAGTTAGACATCTTAACATCTCTGTAGATTTTGTACAGGCTGTATCTTTTCAAACAAGATGCACATTATCCCTAGTGGTTATTCTGAGTCAAAGCCCATGACTGTAACCGTGGAGCCGATTATCTGTGTTAGTCAGACTTTAAAAAATATGATTTTGTATAATTTAAGTCTAATATATAGACAAACAAACACTAGAAATGCATTTTTTTCCCATCACTATCTCTGGACTGGAAAGCTGCAGAGAGCTGAGCTGAACTGCAGAGTTGTCAGAAACCTTTGTGGGTTCATAGCCATGACTAACCCCTTTCAGATTGTAAATGGTCCTTTAAGACAGTTTTTATAAACATATTGATAGGGGCAGCTTTAATTACAACTATTCCCATTTACTTTTCATTGTATGTGGTCGACAGTAAAAGCTACAACCAATATACATCCACATCTGTTGAATGTAAACCCAGCTGATGCACTGCTTATGGAAGTTTCTAAAATTAAATAGACTTGCAAACAGTGAATGTTTAGAGTCTCAGTAAGGCCTACAGCATTCAGTATTCAGTGCAAACTGCGTTTTAAAGGTCGACTGTGAACTGATATCCTTTTTGTTTATAAGTAATTGCCAAAAACTGCGAAATGCCTCATGATACATGTTTAACTGTGTTTACCTACTAGTGAAAATGTGTTTACACTCGCAAATGTATGCATGCGTGCACTCATATGAATGTGATTTGTGCCCATTCAGAACGTGTTTCCTGCTCTCAGTGCTGCTTCAGTGCCCTGGTTTGGAAGATGGTGAAGGTTACGTCACACAAAGCCGATACAACAACCTCTGGGGAGGCAGAGGAGAGGAAGAGAGCGTGAGGTCAGAGAAAAGCACTGACGTTCCCTGCAGTTATTTGCATAAAACAGAACTGGAAGACATTTAGAAGTAACGAAAGTCAAGCTGTGAAGGTGGAAGAAAACAAAATTAAATGTAGGAAGTAGATAATATGCATGCATTTCAGATACAGATGGGCAACCAATTGTAAACTCATGTTTACAAAATGTTTAGTCATGTTCATACCCTCTGAAAATTGTACAAGTTTAAGGTCTCTGAAGCATCTAGGCTGATTTAGTTTTCTCTTATGGGTTATATATGGAAGTCAAAATGTACTCACTTGTTCTTATGAAGTGAAACAACGAATTAGGAGCAGAATAAATGCCTCCCTGTGAAAAGACATCCACTTTATGCTTTTACTTCTATCTACAATTTGAACCGAGTTCCACGAGGGGTCAAGCAAGAAAAAGAAAGAAAAGAAAATTTGAAATCACCCAGGGGTTTTGGATTCAAGTGCTTATTCACAAGAGTGCATGGCAGATAAGTCTGAAACCACACACAAACACTAAAACTCATTACAACTTTGAGAAATCGGCCACTTTAAGTCCAGCGACAGTCACAGAGCACCAAACCTATTTAGGCTCATTTGTCACCATAGTTGCTCCCGAAAGGCCTCCACATTGTTCTCAGACGTGTTGGGGCCACGTAAAGTTTGAATTAGACCAGGCGCCCGACTAAAACCACTGGGGTAAAATTAGGCATGAGGGTCGGCTTTCTCTCACAGCCTCTTTTAGGGGATTAGGTGACATTTAAAGTTATTGGAGGGCTGATATGCATGATTAACACGGCTGATTATTGTGAAAATGGAGGGGCATTTTATTGGCCTCACCTAAAGGGGTTGGGCTGGGGAAAGGGTGCTCAGTAGTTTAGTTTACAGGCTCACTCAAGATCTAGGGTCGGATTATAATGCCTTATTTAACACTTGATGTGTGGATAGTGGGCCATGAACTGCGGCTGAACCTTTAGCCCCCATTGGACGAGTGTGTGAGTGGCATTTAGTCACTTTTTGTACTTTATAAGGAAGATTTTCTTAAAGTAACCCTGAAGGCAGTAAGGAAATTTTTTTAAGGTTGCCGTGGTATCAAATGACACCCATGGATGCCCACAATGATTGGGGACATTTTCAGACTATGAACCAGACTCACGGTCTGATGGTATTCCAATGCAAAAATGATAGCATTGACGTTTTTAACTTCCTTCATCTGAAATTCCCATGAAATATTTCCCTGTCCGTGTTAGTAACAGCAGTGTTAGTGCCTGGAAGCAGCCAGGGAAATAGGTGGAAGGTGCTCCATGTCCCTGTTGGCCATCAAAAATAACTGCCTAAGAAAACCACCAAAACAAGCCTTGTTAGTAGCCCTAAAAAAAACACTTCTGTTTACTAATTGGACCAGTAGCCGTGGTAACAAAGTGACATCATGTCGTCATAAACAGGTGCCTCATCCGGTTGGCTTTTCATGGGAAAGTTTTAATTAAATGTTCCCGTTCCCCCTTCCACACCTGTCTAGGCCTGCGATTAGTTGCTAGTTAAGGGCTTATTGTCACTGTTTATGGTGTGTCAGAGCTACAGGAGGCAGGCCTGTTGTTACCCCATGAGGTCAAAGTCAGAGGTCAGAGAGAGGGAGAAGGGCTGGTGGTGAGGCTGGGGGGATGGGCTGACCGGAGCGGAACCCAATAACCTGGAGGAAATGATGGTGACCATTATATCTGCTGTGACTATTTGTTACCGCCACCACAGCGGCCACGTTTCCTGTCCTGTTTGTCTGGTAATCATCACGGTATTTAGATTTGACAGATTTAAATGAAAATGCGAAAAAAAAAAAATTTATGTGAGAGAAATGTGAGAGAAAATGTGATTACTTCCTTGTAGCTTTGGAGCAACAATGTGGCCATTTATTAACCACTTGTATCAATTTATTTTTGGCTGTGTTATCACTGGTATTATCAGCTCTGGAAGCAACTTTATTTCCAGGATTCGTGTATATGTTTATTGGTGATTTTTTTATGAACACTGCGATGGGTTAGCAACCCTGAACAAGATGAAGGGACAAAAAATTAACATGAGGACGGTCAAAGAAGTAAAGTTTGTAATTGCAGTCAATCACTCTGTGTATGTAATCACGAATAATCACATCATCAATTCTGTGCATTTTTTTTCAGTAAAATCAAGCTAAAACGTACAATATTTTCCTGTGAAAAACAGTGAATTAGAAGGAAGTATAGTAATTCAAGGGTAAATCTTTTTTTACGTTAGGGAAAGTAATAAGAAAGTAATAGGCCACACTCTATTATTGCTCCTCTCACTTGTGGTACCTCTAACTTGTTTGAGTCAGCAATTTTATGCTTCATATTCTGCCTACAACTCCCAGCAGTCACTGTTAAAGATGCTCGAAAGATGTCACCAACCACTATGAGGATACATTATTACAGCTAACAGCTGCTTACTTTAGATCTGCTGTCAGGGGTGCTGTCCTTCATACTGGCACTAAAAAACTATTTCTCTTAGATTTACAATAGAGTATACAAACACACAGTGTGCCTCACATTGGAGAACTTGCTTACCAAACATAGTAAACAACTTGATGCATCTGGTAATTCAGGACAGATGCAGAGGAAACCCACTTTAGGTGTATTCTGCCTCAGAGCTACAAAACACTGGAAATGTTGCTCTGGTTTGAACATCTTTCTGTCTCATCTCTCTTGCTCTGTCCTCTGTATTTGGGCTGTGCTGCTTCACACAGTGCAGACTACCTGTCTGAGACCTTGATCTAATACTCGAATGTCAAGCTTTATGGGGATGTATATCTTTCCTCCGCAGGATGGCTATGGCTCTGTATCAATACAAGCAAATACAAAAGTATCTTGCATTCATCAAGAGGACAGATGTTTGTATCTCTTGCTTGTGGGTGTGGACGGGAGAGGGGGCGGCACGATCGGCCCAAATTCCACAACAACACAGAAGAAGATGGAGGAGCTCAGGAGAGTTCTTTCTTCTCTCTCAGAGGAGGTCCTATTTATCAGGGTCAGAGGGGGAGAGGCAGCATTTATCATGGCCGTGTCCTGGCTCAGTGCTCTGTTTGCAGGGCTGCAGGAGATGCTGTTCAACCCCCTGCCTCGCTGACTTGCGGAAACCAGCCAACCAATGAAAGAGGGAAATCCTGTGACTAATAAAGAATGCAAAGATGAATAATCTGTCACCACTAACCAACCGTGTGCTTGACCGATTCCAGTTGCATAACTATTAATCACAATGTATTTGGTTGCAGTTTGAGGTCTGAGCAAGAAAAAGAACCCTTAGAGAATATGTTGCTTCATAGGAGTATCTCTTCGGTTTAGACTTTTGGTTTGGCCTACAAATTGAGGTAAGCCAATGGATGTTTTAGATTGCAGAGTGGCTCTGTTTTTAAAGTGCAGTAAACTTTGAATTCCCTCTGAGAATATTTTGGGCCTGACTTCTTATGCAGGACAGGTTAATGTGAGTCTGCAGTTTAAAAAAATAGCACAGAAGTGGCCAGGTCAGATGGATTGGCAAATAATACCTGCAGGTGATTTTAACCTGGTCATAGATCCCATAATAGATAAAATTGGCCTAAGTGTTCATAACCAAAGACAAGGAAGCAATTATTATGTTAAAAGAAGGGCACACTATGGACAACTGACAAAAGGCAGGGCAATTTGGATAGCTACTGAAGGTAAGATAAGCCCCCCGTTTAATCCGAGGGAGAGTTTATTTTAGTAAAGCAAGCCAACAAATCCATACTCAAGCTAGGGAGGTATGGACCATGTATTGGAAACCCACTGATATATTGTTTGCTGTGTGATTCAAGAAACATAAAGCTGAGGTGATGAAAGTAAAGATGAAGTTAATAAAGTTAACTATAAAGTTAATGTATTTTTACATTAGATAACTTCTTGTATTAATCCTAAAGACAAGTAAATATATCTTCATCTACTAACTGTATATGTCAGAAAGACTATGGAGAATCAAATTCCAACATGACTAACGAATGATAATGTATGTCGGATGTATAAGACAGAGGTAGAAACCGTCCTGCACTGTAAATAGTAATGTCCGAAAGTGAAATAATGCTTTTGTTTTCTGAGCCAAACTAAATACTTTCTTCATTTTTTTTGATTGCATTTTATTTGCAGATTTAGTGTTTGATAAGACTTTTTGTTGTTTTATGGATTTTTTTTTCTGTGATTGGGAGCACAATCTTTTCACCGTCTTTTGGGCCCTCACGGTCTGAAAATATGCCATTTAGTAAACTGCTAAAATAAGCAGGGTAATGTCACATCGAGACTGTTCTTTTCTCAAATACGACACCATGCCATGTTCGTTCATGCAGACCGAAACAGCCCATATTTACATGTCTGTGACCTCTAGTGGTCATGAGAGTCGACTGCACGGGAATACAAAAAAAGGGGCCTCTAAGAAGGTAAATTTTGTGTCATAAAAATGATACATTTCAGTCCTAACCATAATAGTCTTCAAACTGTAAACAGGTTATTTTGATTTCCAAACCTGACCAAGTAAAGTTTTTGCCTAAACCCAACCAGAAGCTGATAAAGTTTCATCATAACGTGTTGTTGTTAAGTGTCACCAATGCAACCAGCAAATGTTGTAAAAAGAATGTATTTTAAACTTAAAAATGATTGTTTTCAAACCTTAACCAAGCAGAAACTGACAAAAGTGTCTTTGTAAAGTGGTGTGCTATTGATTGAACATAACGTAGAAGTGAAAAACCCATTGTCATATTTTTATATTGATATTGAACTTGCATCATGGATGTATTAATGTTGGAAAGCGCTGTGAGCTATGTTTGTGGCTTTTAAAAGCAAACATTAAAGAATGACCTACCATGAGTTCTATTTCCCCTCCCGACTTGTAGGTGCAGTGTCGGTAGGATGATGTCATGGGTTGTATTTACTGGTGTGGTGTGAACAAATTACATATATGATTGTTGCCCCACAAGCCCAGCTCAGAGGACTACCACCACCACCACCCCACCTTTATCTTCACTCAACTTCAAATCAAACTGCATTTACAATACCCTTATAAGTTGTAATTAAAGTTAAGTTAAAGCTCTTTAGCCTTTGCTTTTTGCTTTGATCTTGATATTTTTTTAGATTTAAAGAATTTACCTAATAGTGCACTACCAGGCCAAACTGCAGAGGGAATTGGAAAAATCCTGATTCAAGGTAAGCACAAGAAACTTGTGCGAAATAAAAAATGAACCAGACTCTGTGAATAATTCCCTATAATCCCTATATAGACCAGTGAGCAGTGCTGACCAACATATCATTGGGGTCATCAAGTGGAACCTCCTTTCACACCTGTTTAGTCGAGTTGGGCCCACGACACCTCCAGGAGGCTAGACAGCGATCACTGGTGTCCCAGAGTCACTCCCCTAATGCCAGCCATCACTGCTCCTCACACCACAACAACCATCTTTTTTTTTCCACAAACACAAGCTTCCCCAGCCTCTCACCAACTGCACACCAGCCATAGTGGGGTGGGGATTCAAACCCTGGTTCGGTTAGGGGGTAATGAAAGTATAGAGGGTGCTGAATGTGGAGGCAGGACAAGACATAAGATTGAAATTGAAATAAGATTACAAATCAAATATTTTTCTATCAGCTGGTGTTTGAGCACAGTTTGCTGTGTGTACTAGTGTGAGCTCCCAGGCATGGTATGCTCATATGGCAATAATGTGCTTTCAGGGTTACTGAGTGTAATTTGTGTCAAAATTTACATCTGCATGTTTGCATCGAGCTGTACTATCTAACTTAATTAGGGTACATCTCACAGAAGAGAGGACTGGCAAACTCCATCCCATTAAATTGGTTGATTGTGGTTTTTTGACCAAAGCATAGCGCGGAAATTTCATTAAGACATAAGACTATAACAAACGAAACACTGTCACGAGTAGTGAGGTGAAACAAAAACTGGACTGTCTTGTTTACCACTCAAAGATCTTTTTAGTACAAGCCACATTCAACCACACAGTTGTAAAGTGCTTTTTTTATTAAATGTATTGAGCATATATATCCGCATTCACACACCAAAGAATGGGGTCAATGTTGGGTTCAGTGTCTTCCCCAAAGACATGTCAACACATAGACCAGAAATGCGGGTGATCAAATCACAGGCTCTCCTACTGGTGGATGACCGCACTTTCTCCTGAGCCACCGCCATACCAGCTAATAACATACTTTTTATCTAAATTTTATTTGCTCCAGTTGGGTTTGGGATGAGAAGATAACTACTCTGAACCATCGTACATTGACTTCAAAGCTTTTCTCTAGAAAAAGCTAGAAGACTGTTTGCATTCAAACACTAACAGTTGCAGGCAGGTGGAGATTTGATGCGATGCTCAAAGACACTTGAGCATACTGTATCACTATCAGCATTGAGCAGTAATATGCTGACAGCCTTAAAGAGCCTCAGCGAGCAGCACACCAGTTTAAACCATTTGCAGAAAATGGAGCATCCACTGGGATCCATCTGGCAACATGTCTGGCCACAGCAAGGCAGAACAGAAAGCAATTTCTTCTCTTTCTCTCCACCTTTCTTTCGTTCTGCATCTCGACTTACCTCTCGCCTTCTTTGCTAGGGTCTAGACAGAGAAGGGAACAGAGGAGGAAGATATGCTAATGCCAAGTCATGTGCTGTTGAAAGTGTAGATGACACACACACGTGCACATACGCATAAGGCCGCTTAGGTCTGGCCGAGCCGTAGAAACAAATAAAGTCGGATTATGACAATTAGTGGCCTGGTGCAGTAGTGTTTCCAGGGCTTAGTGGATAGAACCAATTAATCAAGGAACACACACGCGGGCACGCACACGCACACACACACACACACACACACACACACAAACACACACACAGTTAATGAACAGAGTAATGTTCAAACATGTGGGAACCATTTCACCACCTAGCTCTTGCTCTCTATGACAACAGAGAGGAACACGGCAACATTTGGAAAAAGAAAACACACCACTGAACCAACTGGGATTATCGAGCGCCTTGTGGTTGTAATGGACCGTGTGCAATATTGATAGGAAGAGTAACATAAAGCCAGTGCTTCAAAGTAGCCATTCCCGCATGAGGTGGCTACAGAACTGGAGAGCCAGATGTAAATATTTGCTGTCATTTATAGTTTGTGTTTGTAACATTTGTGTTGACATTTGTCATATAATTCTAAAGTAGATGGCCATAAATGTGGCTGCTCTTTCCAATTGGAAGAAGAAATTTATTGCTGTTAAGAAATAATGCATGTGCTTGTCTAGTGGCAAAGTTATAAAGGAGGACAAACTCTGAACTTAGAACTTTTATTTAGCACTTCCTGCCCAGCTTTAAACTTCGGAAAACCACCTTTACTAACATTCACATTACAAAGTTTATTGGAGAATACTGGCAAGAATGAGAAATTGGAACAACTGCCTTTGTCACTGTAGGGCTTTATTAACCCAATAAAAACGCAGTCTTTGGCCATATTTACAATGAAAATATATTATAAAACAGCTCTTTTAGTGGTCAAAACAGAAATTTCAATAATTCATTGAGTCTAGCATATTAAATTACACTAGAAAATGAATAGTTAGACTGACTAAATTCTTATGAAATTCTCAAACCAAGATCAACACACCAAGGTAATGGGGGGTTAAATCACTCTTTCACGTATGTGCTCAATTAGACTCCAAAGGGCCGAGGTGCTCCACACATTTCCAAAGTTCCATGTTTGTGCATTTTATTGTAGCAACAGTAAAGCGTAAGTGCATATTATAACAGCCAAATTCCCATTAAAGCTGCTCTCATTCACGTATTCGTCTGTTTTTTTTTTTTTGTCAGACATCTAAACATGTTTGGGATGTAATAATCTATCATTAAGACTATGTGCGAACTCAAGGTCACTTCAAGTATCTCCAGAAAGTCGCTCTGCACTGCTAAAATCCAGAATTCCGTTATACTTACAATGATCTCCCACAGAGATATTTAGAAGTGACAGAATGTCTTTAACATCCAATTAAAAGGCCATGTCGAACTGTAACCGTAGCTCATTCGTCTGAATGTGTAACTGTACCGATTGGCTGAAAAACTGTTCACGGTTGAAGGGACAGCTCTTAGTTGCAGTATTTTGATATTTTTGATCTGAACTCACTGACATCTGACAATGCAAATTAACCACAGTGTTGTTTCCCAACCACCACGCAAATCAGGAGGAGATCGCTCTATATCCTATGAATCAGTGTCAGCTTATTATACGTTCAGCTAATGATATTAGCTAAACTAAGCTAAAGCCAACACCAATTTTTCCGATGACGTGAAAAGCCTGTGGCACTTATGAAAAAAACATTACCAGTAAATCAGCAATACTTTTGCTGTGTTAAGCATGGTAATCTTTCTAGAAACTGTAGCTCCAGAAGTAATAGTTTGTCTTAACTAAAGCCTGACGCATAACTTAGCAGCTTAAGTGATGGGCGAAGTAACAAGGGTATATTCGAATCAACCGGGTCTTCATTTGTACATTTGAGACACTGAATAAGGTGAACAATGTTTATTGTGGAACATGCTGATTATGAAAAATGCAGTAGCCTCTGTAGGCAGCGGTATGGAGCATATTTACATTTAAAAATCTATCTTATCTGTAACTTTTTAACAGTGTACAAAACAAATCAAAGTTGTGATAAAATTCTATTGATTGTAAAGTAATGTAATAATGGTCATTGAACATTTGTATTAATTTTAATTTTTATTCATTCATTTAAAAGATTAAAATATGAATATATATGTTTTGAGAAAGCAGATTTTTTTTCACAACAGAACACATAATCACCAAGTTGGTCAACAGCGCCAAACGTTGTAGTTTGTCAAAAAAGGATCCAACATTGTACCATTTCCGTGTTTTGTTTACCCATTTTCATTTGTGTAAATAGAGATACGGCTTAAGTGTGTCAGTAAAGGGGTGGGCAGGACATGGATGCGGACTTCAAAGGTAAGAGCAAACTTGGTTTATTTTTCAAAACAACAAAAGTCAAAACAAAGGCGCGGCTGAGCCGGATGACGTAACTAAACTGTGGAAACAAAACATGAGTATGAACATGACAAAAGACTTGACTTGAAAACACTCAACTTGGTAGACGTGGCGTAGCATGAATGGAGAACATGGGGACTGAGGAAAAAGCAATGTCAAAACTTAAGAACTAAACATGAACTTAAAACTAAGACATGAAATAACCTAAAACATGATAAAACACAGAACTAAAAACATAGGGAAAACCCCATGGACATGACAAAGTGATGATATATGTTTAGCGTCTACCCACATTTCACAACTAAAGACAGCTGCCATTAAGCCACTCCTAAAGAAGAGAACTCTAGACGCCTCTATGATGAACAACTACAGACCTGTCTCTAACCTCTCTTTTATATCTAAGATTATTGAGAAAGTTGTATTTAACCAGCTCAACGACTTTCTGAATGAAAGTGGAAGTCTTGATAACTTTCAATCAGGCTTCAGACGTCATCACAGCACTGAAACAGCTCTGGTCAAAGTGTTAAACGACATCAGGTTGAATACTGATTCTGGTAATGTTTCAGTCCTGGTTCTGTTGGACCTCAACGCTGCGTTTGATACTGTAAATCACAGAATCCTTTTGCACAGGCTGTAAAACTGAGTTGGACTTTCTGGAGCGGTCCTTAACTGGTTCAGGTCCTACTTAGAAGGCCGGAGTTATTTTGTTACAATTGGCAGCTATGAATCTGAGCGAGTGGCCATGACTTGTTGAGTCCCCCAGGGGTCAATTCTTGGGCCTCTTCTGTTTAACTTGTATATGCTCCCTTTGGGTCAGATATTACAGAGCTTTAACATCAATTATCACAGTTATGCAGACGATACACAACTTTATGTGTCTCTGTCACCGGACGACTGCAGCCCAGCAGACGTACTGTGTCAGTGTCTGGAGGAAGTAAACATCTGGATGAGAGAGAATTTTCTACAATTAAATGAAGACAAAACTGAGATCATTCTGTTTGGTAGCAAAGAGAAGAGGGTCAGCGTTGGTAAATATCTTGAGACTCGGGACCTTATAATCACTGATCAAGTTCGTAACCTCGGAGTGTTGATAGACTCAGATCTGACTTTCAGCAGCCACATCAAAGCTGTCACCAAGGCAGCTTTTTACCACCTCAGAAACATCAACAGAATTAAAGGTTTCCTCTCCCAAAAAGACCAGGAGAAACTCATCCATGCATTCATCTCCAGTAGACTCGATTACTGTAATGCTCTTTTAACTGGACTTCCCAAAAAGAGCATTAAACATCTGCAGCTCATCCAGAACGCTGCTGCTAGAGTTTTAACCAGGACTAAAGCCCTATTCAGACGGGACTAGTTTAATGGGGGGACCTGGGTTAAAGTAATAATAACCGGGAAATCTAGTCCCGTCCGAACGCGCCATATCAGTAAAGATAGCGGAGTATGTCGGTAAACTTTGCCGAGAATTCTACCTACAGTGAAACGGTCCGGAGTATCTACCATAGGTAATACTAATCCCGTGCCAATGCGACCTTCAGTAATAAGTAAGGAATATGTCGTCACATCCTTTTAAAGAGAGAAACAATTAGGTGTGTCTGTTTGCAAACATGGAGGTTCTGGATGAAGCGCGGCTTGCAAGCACGCATGCTTCGACCTGGTCGGCGCCATGTCTGTTTACAGATGGGGTTTACGGAAGTGAAATGAAGACGTGCATAGCATCCAGGATGTGACGGTTGTGCGTAACCAACAACTCCTCCCATGTTAGATGAATATTACAGGGATTTCTTGTCCCGTCCGAATTGGTCATTTCTTCTCCCTGGCGTCGTCTGGTTAACCAACATTACCATACGTCCCCCCATTGACCTAGTCCCGTCCGAATAGGGCTTAAGAGATCTGAACACATCCCACCAGTTTTAAAATCTTTACACTGGCTTCCAGTCAGTAACAGAATAGATTTTAAAAGCCTGCTGATGGTTTACAAATCCCAAATGGTTAAGGGCCAAAATACATCTGTGATATGTTCAGAGAATATAAACCCAGCAGAGCTCTTAGATCCAAGGACTCAGGTCAGCTGGTCCAGTCCAGAGTCCAGACTAAACATGGAGAAGCAGCATTTAGCTGTTATGCTGCAAACAAGTGGAACAAACTGCCAGTGGAGATTAAACTTTCACCAAATGTAGACATTTTTAAATCCAGGTTAAAAACATTTCTGTTCTCATGTGTCTATGCATGAAATCTGCACGATATCTTTTAACTTATCTAGACTGTTGCTTGTTTTTAAATTCCTTTAAATTATTTTATTTGTTTCTCTTTATGTTCTTTTATGTATTTTAATGCTTCTTCCACTCCCTGCTGCAATGCTTTTATTTTATGTGAAGCACTTTGAATTGTTTGTACATGAAATGTGCTATATAAATAAATTTGATTTGATTTGATTTGACTACTGCCAAGTTTCCCATCAGTATGACACTGCTCATCTACAACTTTTTTCATGACAATTTACACATCTTACACAATATCAATTTGACTCTCAAGCAAAACTATCAAGACCTATCCAACACTGTCCTTTCTCTGAAGTGAAAGTCTCTGCTTCACAATCGGTGGCAATTCCTCACCTTTCAACTTTGGTAGCACTCGCAAATAGTTATTAATTGGTTAACGGTTTAAACACATGGTCAGGGTTATCTTTTATATACCAGGTTAGGTTTAGATATTACAAAATAGATGATAAGGGTTTGAATAATCTGGCACATTTGGATATTTATCGATGGCTGTTGCAGTCGGGTTATGTGTTCGCTTCCGTACAAAAAAAACACAGCCTACACATACTGTAGCCCAAATAAGCAAAAAAAGAAAGCACCCCTACCGCAGTGTCTGTTTTCTTGTTTCAGTTCAGTAGAGAACTGAACAAGTCAGTAACTGAGTGTTCGCTGGCATAGGAATACATGCTGAGTATTGTGCAACAAGAACTTTTGTTGGTTCATCAGCCTCCATCACTGATGAAAACAGAATTTTAACGAGGCCACTTTACAAGTTTGCTTACATTTGTTTTAAATACTTCACCCAAACAGTGCTGACCCACTGAAGCTTAAACACTGCAGAGCAGTGCTGTTTTCTAGGAGCCAAGCCAAGTTATTCAAGCTAAGCCTGACTTCATGATAGGTCGGCTTACTAATACAATAATCCATAATTCAAAAGCTGGAGGGAGATGACTGCACATTCACACACAAATCAAGGCGCAAACACAAGCATATGACTGATTTGTTCTACCGCAGATAAAGCTTCCTGTGGAGGGTGGTGGTCCCTGTGAAGGCACATACATGAACAGCAGTGTTGGTTATGTAAACACTGGTAGCCAAGGAAACAGAGGGTCAGTTGGTATACCAACCTTTCCCTGTACATGCAAGAAAATACCCTACCCTTGGCATAAAGCGGGAATAAGAGAACGCCATATGCACACCCATGTATTTGTGGAGTGTGGTATTTAGACCTGCTATATTCAATGATCCATTCACTGTCTGTCAGTCATTTTTAGTTATTCAGTCTGACGTTGGGGTGAACTTGCTCAGATGCCCATTCCAGGGAGGACTGACAGCTCTCTTGAATGTTTTCCACTTGTGAATGATCACTCATTATAGAATGATGGATTTATTCTACAACGGAATATTTTGGAAATGATCTTATAACCCTTCACCAGATTGATGGGCAGCAACAATTGATTCTCTAAGATCGTTGCTGATGTCTTTCCTCCTATGCATTGCGTTAACACAAACTTGAACGCTCCGGACCAGCAAACTCACAAAATCTCTTCTTTTATAGAAGTGCTCACACTTATCGATGATCAGCTGATCAAGTGCATTTGATAAGATGCACCTGGATCCTATTCAAGCAGTAAGGGTGGACTGTTTTTTTTTCTCAAACTGTCTGATTTTTTTTTATTGATTTTTTATTAATAATGACACAGTGTAATATGCGATTTCTTTGGCTGTTGTTCATCTGAGGTTATATTTAATTCTCAGATTGAAATGGCAGTAAGGGTTACAACAAATGTTCCCGTTTTATGTCCTGATATGAAAACTTCTGAATTTAAAGAGGGTGTATTTTATCTCCCACATGATTGAAATCCATCCTTGTTTTTATCTTTATCTGCATCGCACACTTCTGATATTAACTGGGTTTACGTACATAATCATATATAATCGCTCATTTGAGTTGCAGGCTTACAAAAATACCCAAAGAGCCTGTTCCATGTTGAAACTGAGCAGTGACAAAAACAGGCAGAGCCGTGACTGCGATCACACAGCGGGGTTGCTTGAAAGCCTTTCTGGCCATTCTTCTCTGCCTGTGGCTTCTACCCACAGTCTGCCTGGTCCTTGTTCACTGGTCTTAGACAGAGCCATCCAGCTGGATGCCGGTACAGTATTGTTAGAGAGAGTCATAAAAGACTAACAAAATAGATTGAAGAAACAGTTGTGTGAATTGATCATTTAAACTGACAGTTTAATGTAGTTTACTTCCTGGGCCAGAAACACAGCAACCCATGTCGTACAGTCGTGTTGAAAATGAACTTCAGCTTGATTGATTTGAACATGAAGGCCTGGGCCTTCATATGCTGTTTCTTTCAGCTGGGAAAAACGGAGGGAACAGGTTGTTTGTCATAAAAATACCGACATGCACTAAAATAGAAAAGATTTGCTTTTGGACTTTATTTTTCTGACCGACGAAAGCCTTTTTGGCCAGGGGTCAGCGTTTATCTGCGGAGGTGCTTGCACATGCAGGATTTTGAAGCTTGTCCAGGCCACTCTCATGCTCTCAGCTAAACAGCAGCCTGCTGATATAGAAACCATGTGTGATAAAAATGTCCCAAACCACCAAGATGACATCACCAAACCCCACCCCCACCCCGTCTCCCTCTTCTTCCTCAATCCCCCTGTTGCCGCTGTTTTTGCCTCACTCGAATTAGAGAGCACAGATTCGGTGCACATGTTGGTTTTCAGCATGGTCCTGTTACAGTTACACAATTTCACCCCTGGAAACAGGCCAGTGGAACTACATGCGTCACAAACACAAGTGACCCCCCCCCTTGAAAACACACACACACTTTTCCCTCCAGCTGTTTGAGGAACAAGCGTTGCTCATCAACCTCTCTTGGAGGGAAGTTTGGAAGTTCAGTTACTCTCTTCCAGGAACAACTGGCTTTGTAACAAATACTATTCCAAAACGAAGCACAGGCAGCCTTTACAATGTCATGATCTCCATCTTTACTACACATGGGGCCTCGCATGCCTCTTGCAAGCATGCCTCACACTATTATCAATCCCAACGGCAAACCCATAAACAGTGGCTACATATGTAGCCACTGCACGGCCTGACAGATGCTGCATGCATACAGATGTGTAGGTGCAGCATAACCTACAAAGTCAAAATATTATGATGCAATGATGTCTTCATTGTCAAGTCTGATTGTTTCAAGCTAATTTGTGACACAGAATTCAAACACACATTGAAACCATTTAACCATTTCAGAAGGATAAAGTAAAGCCGCTTGGATTAAGCCAACTGGGAACCCGTTTAGCTTTTGAAATGTGAGTGTTTTTGCAAATGCAACTGTTAAATGTAGGCTTTTTTAATCAAGGCATAAGGAAAGCGGTCTCAGTTAAAGGGATAATCCGGAGTAAAATGCACTTTAGATCAATTTACGGGATGATTGGGAGTACATACGTTGAGTTGACATCAAAATCATGTCATTCGGATGTATTCTGAGAATTTCGATTTGACCGTTTTTAGCCAAAAGTTGTTAGCCTGGAAGTGAGAGGGGCATATCATTTCGCCGCTACAAAACGCTATTTTTATACCTCTTGTACAGCTCCAAACAACATAACACTTACGTGGTAGTGAGTAGAGGGTCCCTAAAGCCAAACCGAAGTGTCCCGAGGTCTTCATGTGGTCGGATATAGAGTCCAGAATGAATTTAATCAAGCCAGTACCTTTCCGGAAATGTTGCTGCAGCAGCTGCCATCTTTAGCGGAAAGTCCGTAGGAGTTGATTGCCGAGTGTGGAAACTCACAGGATTAAACCATTTCATCCGCGTCACGCAGACAGGATAGGCACAAACACGCACCATAACTCCAAAAGTTTGCTCCGCTGTTCAATAATCTGCTCACACATCTCTCCTTCTTCTGTGATGATCACTCCAGTCACATGCAAAAGACTTCTTCCGTCAAAAGGAGGCTACCTCACGCGAGACGTCACGTCACGTGACATTTCAAAATTCCAACCTGTTAGTAAGCTAGGCTTTGCTGTTGCATAAAACTTCATTTCACTTTCGAAAGAAATACTGGACTATGTTTGTAAAAAAAACGGCAACGAAATTGTGAATTTCCAGAGCGTGTTACTCCACACTCGGCAATCAACTCCTATGGACTTTCCGCTAAAGATGGCAGCTGCAGCAGCAACATTTCTGGAAAGGTACTGACTTGATTAAATTCATTCTGGACTCTCTATCCGACCACATGAAGACCTCGGGACACTTCGGTTTGGCTTTAGGGACCCTCTACTCACTACCACGTAAGTGTTAAGTTGTTTGGAGCTGTACAAGAGGTATAAAAATAGCGTTTTGTAGCGCCGAAATGATATGCCCCTCTCACTTCCAGGCTAACAACTTTTGGCTAAAAACGGTCAAATTGAAATTCTCAAAACACATCCGAATGACATGATTTTGATGTCAACTCAACGTATGTACTCCCAATCATCCCGTAAATTGATCTTAAGTGCATTTTACTCCGGATTATCCCTTTAAGATGAGGAAGATGTGTTCTTGTCTGGCCTGTCTGCAGTCCAGATCCGTCCCCTGTTCAAAATTGTATGGAGTATCGTGAAGAGGAGAATAAGATGATCATGGACAGCTGAGCAGCTGAGATCTCGTATTTAGCAAGAATGGACGCCGATTCATCTTGAAAGACAACAACAATTGAACAAACTTCACAATTACACTTTTGTAGCATTTTAGAAAACTTCCCACTTCATTATTTGTTGGGAAATGGGGGTTTTAGATATTTGTGCGCATGTCACAATGGAACGAGGACCTTCCGAAGCGTCTTTACAGGCTGTTTTCACATAACCCGAAGGGCCTGCATCGTTGTTTAATTCACAACAGCTCACAGAATCTGCCTGAAAATATACCCCAGTCAACAGGGTGGTGGCGCTCCACATGGAGGCTGAGTTTAAGTTTAATTGGACCCTTCTCAAGGCCTAGGGTTGAACCAGAAAGCTAAACAGATGTTCTCATAAAGCAAATATAGTAGTGAGATGTCCAGCTGCTGTGTCAGGGAGTAGGTGGAGATGGATTGATGGATTGAGCAAGGGAAGGAAACGATCAGAACAATATTGTACGCAGAGTGCCAGAAAATTGGATCAATGGGCCGATGGGTGATGGGAACAGAGCATTCTGGAAAAAAAAAAAAAAGAAGCTCTGCAGACGGCCGAGCAGAACAGCAGGAGCCAAAGATTAGACATTGTCCAACACACCTACACTTTTCTCTGTGCTTCTATCCTTGCTTTTACTTTGGGATCTTTATTTCCCAGGGCTTTCTTCTCTTAGCCCTCACACACACACACACACACAAACACACACACACACACACACACACACACACACACACACACACACACACACACACACACACAGTCACGCAGTCTCTCAGAGCAACAGACTCTGTTGAACTTTCTCCCCCAGGTCAAGCGGTAAAAGAGGACAAAGTGGTATCTATGCTCAGCAGTTCATATTTGTGTTGGAGGCGCCACGCGGCCTGAGCTCCATGTTAGCTTGAGGTAATTACACCTATACACCACCAATATCCCCTCCCTTTTACTGCACACTAATGGGTCTTCCTGCTCACACACACACACACACACACACACACACACACACACACACAAATACAATCACACACACACCACTTTGTCCAGGCGGTGGAGCCCAGTGACAACATCAGTTAGCTTCATTCTGTCACGTCAGCGTTGCTTGTGTTTTTTTGTGGTCAGACTCAGATCCCCTCCCTACATTTCATCAACCGAGTGTGTCTCAATTGTGTGTGTGTGTGTGTGTGTGTGACAGCTAAATGAGGGAATTCTGGTTGTGACAGTGTTCAGAAAACGTTTATTGCCATGTTTTGATGTATTTCTGAAATGATTTTACCTGCAGAGACAGACTGAGGAGGAAAAAAGGGACCGAAGTACAAAAAAAAAAAGAGAATTGGGGGAATTAAAGTCAAACAGGCATTTGATATGTCCTCCCTTTTTGCAGAATGAAATATGTGATGAACACAGCAAAGACAGACAGTTTCGAAGATGATAAATTTGTCTGCAGGCCTCTGGATCGGTGTCCTCCATGACAGCGGGGCCAGTGTTATTTGTGAGTTGTGTTGCAGAGACACAACTTTAATGCACGGCTGACTGAAACTCATCATGCGCTGCAGAGCAGGAAACCTCTGGGGTTTCTCCCACTTGGCTGCTCATACTCAGGACCTCAATGATAAGACACAGAGACTAACTTACCATGTGTAGCCAAGTGGCTTTATGTATGTAACATACTTCTCAACATTCTACGTGATGTTGAGAAATATGCATATGTGCTTTTTAGTTGCATTTTCGTCAGAAAGAGAAAGTTAGCTTGACTAGCTTGCTAACAATTAGCTCTGACTGTGACTGGATATTCATATTATTTGTGCTGCTGTATTGACAAGACAGCGGCACGTCCCTTTAGGTGACAGCTACTCTATACGCACATACACCGATAAGCCAGCCATTCAGCCGTATTACTACGAACACCTGCCTGATATTAAGTATGTCGTCCTCATGCCAGCCATTTTTTTGCGCCACAGACCCGTTTAATGTCAGACTATTTTCACGGACCGGCCTTTAAAGTGTGCCGGATTAATACAACAAAGTAAAATGATACGACCAACACTAAAACTGTGTTATTTTGTAAATATAATAATAAACGTAAATCCGCTGTGTGCTTCTGTGTAACTTTATCAGTCATCACTTGTCGCGATAAATCCATATCTTAAGTAGGCCTCCTGGTATTGTCTGTTAAATGCAGCTTTCTTTTTCTTAGTGATCATAGGCTCTTCTTCTGTCTCCTCACTGGACCTTTTCCCCTTTGCAAAGAAACTTTCCAAAGTCGTCTGTATTTTACTAATTTTGCTAGCTTGTGGGTTAAATATTGGCGTTAATCTATCACGTGACCGAGACAAGCATCTTGACACGTGTCAGTGAGTCATAAACGGATGTAACGGAGAGAATTCGGTCATTTTTCAAAATAAAACTTTGTTCAGACTCGGACAATAAATAAAATGGAAAAAATGTAAGTTATTTATTCTTTCTGTGAGGCCCGGTACCAAACGACCGGCCCGTGGCCCGGGGGTTGGGGACCGCTGCCCTAAGGAATGTCCTGGTGCCCATTACGATAAAATGTCAAATTTCAGGGCAAAGTCAATCCGAAACAACAAAGACACACCAGATAAATATCTACAGCCAATGTTAGGCAGATCTAACTGCAGATCTATCTACTCATTCTTAACTATTATTATAGACATCAGATAGACAGATAGATAGATAGTCAGTTCTGTCAAGTGGGTGCTACCAGAAGATCAAACTAAAAGACACTGCAGATATACTGTAAAGCCCCCTGTGAGGGATCTCCACAGAGTTTACGGAGAAAGGACAATTAGAATTTGCGGGAGAGCATCTCAACCAAAGTGAACATTTCCTAACTAGTGGATGTGTAACTTTGAGGCTTCTACTTGAGCCAATGGACAGATTGAATAAGTCATGATGTGTAGTAGTTATTGAATGTATGTACAGAACAGATATTACCACTAACTGATGCCTGCTGGACAACACCTATATAAACGGGGGTACTCCTGCAGGAAAACAAGCAACTGGTTATTTTTGACGACATTAAAGATTTCATTAAAGATTTTTAAAGAGTTTTTTGCATTTCTTGATACTTTTTCTTTTTCCCTTTCCTTTTTCTTTATCAGACTTAAAAGGAAATGGATCGTAAGAGCACTGCAGACGCCGCAGAGAAGGCATGTGTTGTGCATCTAAAAGCACAAGAGACCCAGTAAACTTTGAAAGATTTCATTTGTTTTCTGTGGGAGGCACATGAGTGGATCTTAAAGAACGCACAGTTGTCGGCGTCTCATTCTCGGACTCCTCCAAAAGTATCGTTTGATGACTTGATGTACTTTTTTGCTCTGAGCTTTATGACCAGGAAGGGTCTGATAAGGTAGTAAATAACTGATGATATATGCAGTCGAATTCCATCAATCCACTTCTGTGTCTCCTCCACAAGTGTGGACCGCAGCCAGGTGTGTGCTGAGGCTCGCTGCCGTCTGTCCCCGATTGCACACAGTCTGATGTTTGGATGTTTTAGTCTCTAGGATCCAGTGTTATTCGTCCTGTTTAAGCCATAGCAATAGATCATAACTCAGTGATACTCCCTCAGAAAATACAGTCTATGCAACTGAGCTGATAATATTTGAGATTTTCAAAACATAGTTAACTTTAATTCGGCATATCTGAGGAGCCGATGGCTGCCAGCACAGCTTTCCTTTTTCTCCACCCTTGGCTTTCTTTTTTTTTTTTTTTCACTCTCAGTCAAATTGAGATGCAGCACTTGTTAGCCTGAAGGGTCTTCCAATTCCTTTACATTTTCACCTTTTCTGTTTAATGAGCTCATGCTCAGTGACACGCATGTGGAAGCGGAGCCCCGGTCCTCTTAAGATGTGAAAACAGGTTGGAGACAGCGGGGTCAGATTTTTACATGCCGTCTAATAGCAAATCCAGCTGACCGAGTAACTGATCCACTTCACATAAACCATAAAACACACACCACACACGCACGTTATTAGCCAAACACGTGCTCGCACACCACAGCCTGTTGTAAATCGATTCAAATCAAATCAATGCATTTATAATCTTCATGACTAATCTGCATCAAACGTGTTGGAAAGCTTCAGCGGTTATTGCCTGGCTCTGCTGAAGTGTGTGAATATGGAGAGGTTGCACGCACACACACACACACACAAATGCGTGTAGTGTCTGCAGCAAAATGTTGAGGTGTAAATGTGACGGGCCTTCAGCCAGTTCTGCACAAATGCAACAAAGTGGTGGTCCAGCACTGAAAGATCTGAGCCAGGATGTAACTTAGTGAGCATTAGAAAACACTGACAAACACAGTCAGGTCCTTGATTGCACTCTCATGTAAATAAATCACAGACATTAGCAACAAGCTGGCTGCTCTCTTTTTTTTTCTTTTTCATTCTTTTTCCTTACTCCTCCGTGTTTAGTGCTCCACATTTCGCTGTGAGCTCTGGCTGGAGTCGAGCGGGAGAATGTGAGGGGAAACTCAGACTGCAATAATAATAACAATGATAATGTAAACCGCAGGAGGTCAAACGCATACACGAACTCGCATCAAAAAACTATCACTGCGTAAATCAGAGGTGTATTTAAAATGCACGAAACCTGTGAGCTAAATGAACAAGCTGGATGTCCCCTGAGGCGTCACCATCAGAGGGCGTCAAATCTTTCATTCCATCGCGGTTCTGTTCATTGAATCATTGATTTAACTATTGGCATACACTCTTTTTTTAAATGTCATGCTAAAAGTACCGTGCCTGGAGTCTTGAGACAATTTTGCATGCATCCAGAAAGTGCTGCATGGTCTACTGTACGGCTGCATCACCCAATTATTTGGAAATCTTGCGGACACAAGATGGGCAGCTGGATGGGGACACCTTTTATATACGTCAGTAATATGAAGGTTTTCCAGAACAGTCCTGAATGATGCATCTACTGTCTATCATTACTTATGTATACCAGAATGGTTTAGGCCCAGAATACATCTGTGATATGTTCAGAGAATATAAACCCAGCAGAGCTCTTAGATCCAAGGACTCAGGTCAGCTGGTCCAGTCCAGAGTCCAGACTAAACATGGAGAAGCAGCATTTAGCTGTTATGCTGCAAACAAGGGGAACAAACTGCCAGTGGAGATTAAACTTTCACCAAATGTAGACATTTTTAAATCCAGGTTAAAAACATTTCTGTTCTCATGTGTCTATGCATGAAATCTGCACGCTATCTTTTAACTTATCTAGACTGTTGCTTGTTTTTAAATTCATTTAAATTATTTTATTTGTTTCTCTTTATATTCTTTGATGTAATTTAATGCTTCTTCCACTCCCTGCTGCAATGCTTTTATTTTATGTAAAGCACTTTGAATTGTTTGTACATGAAATGTGCTATATAAATAAATTTGATTTGATTTGATGTATTAATATGTTATAACCAAAGGAACGTCTAGTAGACTGTCAGTGCCTTGCCACGCCCCCTTTGACAATCCTCAACCATTGCATCTGAGACTTGAAAATGCTGGTTATAAGATCACGCTGTTGTATAGTAGTGAGAGTACAAATTACAACGACACCATTGATGGATAACCTTCGGGGAAATGTCTGGCAAGTAAATAATATGTGGTGTGACCAGTCTTTGGTTTAATGGTTTAAATATGCCACATTTGAAAGTTTATTACAAGAGGAAGAAGCTTCGTGAAGCAATGTAAAGATACAGAGGAGTGAAGTTGCCTTTTCTTCGACAAAGATGCCGCTCCCTGTACGATCACATTTGCATATTAGTTCCTGCTGGGGAGTAGTGCTAATGTTAAAATTGATTTGAAAAAAAAACATCAGGTTAATAATAAACTTTAATTTCCCTGCATTATATCTTATATAATAGCTTAGCTTTACTGGTTGATGGTAGGACCACCGATGGATTTATATCATTGCTTTTAAATGTTGCTATCTTATCAGTGATGGCATACATACAAGCCTTGGGCAGGCAGCCTTATGAAAGTTAACTGTGCTGAACAGTCGGGCAACGTTGTACATCTTAATTTGTCAAGCTCCCCTGCAATGTCTCACTGTCTTAGCAGGTGAATCTGTAGTTTGTTGTTGTTGCAAATGAAGACAGCTGCTCCACTTTCATAAATAGCATGAACATACTTTATTGAAAATACAACACTGGCACACTAAGCATTTACAGATTATACATTTTGAATTCAAACAGGCTCCTGCTGTTTGAAGTTTCCCCACAATTTAACAGATGGTTGAACCCTGAACAAAAAACAAAAAAAAAACAGCCCAACTGCGCATTTCAAACTTTCTGATTTTGCTCCACTGAACACATTTCATTCTTTGGCTGGGCTGGTTTAAGGACACCAAGGACATTGTGACTACTTTCCAGTGCTGCACCTGGATTTTATGACCTTCAAGCGCCTATTCTTCTGGCTTGATTAATGCATCCCTCTATGAGACCAAACCATGTTCAAAAACAAACAAACTTCATATGTTATGGTAATACCAAATAATCTCTGTACACCTAGAAGGCGTTGCGTTTCAATCTGAGCTAATGGTACAACATTGGAAACATCCAGTCTCCTAATGAGGGTGCAGTTAAAGTGCTGTGAATGTTGTGTTGGATGGTTCAAAGTACAATTGGATTTGCATTAATGCTTTTATCCATCTAAGTGTGTACATTATTGTGGAATGGTCCAAATCCACATGCATCTACAGGCACATATTTTTGAGAATCGTCATGTATGAGGCAGGGACATGTCTTGAACAAACACCAATTTTCTGTTTGAATGTATGGCGCGTGACATATGGGTTGAATACCGCCCTCAGACTGTGAGGTTGATAAAAATCTACCACAATCTGGGTTCATATTTACATCTCCGCTTGGACTTAATTGACTCAGGACCTTGTATTGATTTCATACAGGGCCAAGTCAGCTGGGGAAGACCACGGGACACAGATACAGGAAGCAACTCCTCAGTCGTTGTACAGATTTTTACCCTTTGACATTATAATATTACTTGTAGTTAGAAATTCATGATTGACACAAAATGGTTCAGATCTCCTAGAATGATTCTTGTCCACGTTTTAAGCAGGCTGGCTTCATTTTGCTTAATTAGTTTCAGTGACAAGAGTGTTCCTTTCCTGCTGGTTAATGCCAAGTCCTCGCAGTTAAAACTGTTTTAGTGGTTGAAACACATAAAAAACCCATTCAAGGAGATTTTTAGATGCCTGGGAAGAGAAGTAGCAACAGTTACTGGTGATAGAATTAATATTCTATATTGTTGCATTTATTTGGGCATTTCCAGGTCTTTCAGAATGCTTTCCGAATGTTTTAAATTGTATGCGATTCACACTTCGTTGTCATCTTTTCCGACCACCCTCTCTCACCATAAGTCCAGTTTCTTAGTCTTACAGAGCGCTGGGAGTTGTGTTTCATGCCCACAGGGGCTGGTTTTCATTTAGTGGCAGCATCAGGATATTTTTTTTTCGTGTTTTTTTGCGAGATAACTCAAGGTGACTAAAGCAGGGAGAAAGCGCAGGGATAAAGTGCATATGTGTGCTTTAAACTAAGTATGAATTAGTTCGTTGGAGGGCACACGCACATGTGGAACTTAATCTGGCTGGATGAGGTGCTGTATTAAAGAGAATTGAGACAAACGACCACCCGTTGTGTAGGCAGAAACCTGAGCAGGTCATACGGGAGCATATCCCTGCTGTGGGTTTATCCGTCCCCATCCACATTCGTGCATACACCTTATCATAAAATCGAAAAAATATCTAATTCCTAATCTGCAGAGAAGAAAACTATTTGGCTTGCTCTGATTGAATGGGTTACAGTAACCCATTTTGTGTTTCTTTTACACGTAAATTACACGAAAATATGTCTGTGTAGACCAGCCGAAAACAACATATTCACAACAATGCTAGCTTGGTCTGAGACGCAACAATTAGCCTGCTGTGCATTTCTCACCAAGATAACCTCCAACTAAATGCAAAAACTTTCAACAGTTAAGTTTAAGGACAAAATCATAACAGTGAGCTGCAAGGTCTAAGAATGGTATGAAAATGCATGGATGCACTGTGGTGGTGGTTGATAATTATTTCTGGATTTGTTACAAGGTGAACGCTTATGCCCTTAAACACAAAGTAATTTGACAGTTTACTGGTTTAAAAACATTGATTAGTGCGGGTTTTAAGTCTGTAGTATAAATGTGGGCACCTTGATTTGGGGGGAAAGAAAAAAAAGCATATGTTTCCTTTGTGAAATCTTGTCTCATCTGTAAATATTAAAAGACTGACACGAGGGCATAGAAGCAAAAGCGTGCACACAATCAGAGGCACACTGATGACTCCTCTTCCTTTTGGTTTAAAAGAACAAAATAAAGAATATTTAAAGTTTTCATGCTTTGATGAACAACTAAAGAGATTCTATTAGGTGTACTGTCTACCTCTGTTCGCACAAGTACAAGTTACTTTCTGCTCTGGCTTTAAAGAAGACGTTCACGTTCATCCCAGACATGGAAAAGAAAAGTCAGTGTTGACACGTGGTAAACACCCAGACTGGATACTGGTTTAACAGTGTTACTGAAACTGGAGCTCTGTGTAATGATAGATAATCACTGTGTTAACATGGTGAATTGCATGATTCAGCCAGTGGAAGATGGCGATGAAACACAGACCCAGGTGGAGATGGCATGCACACACTTCAAATATATATATATATGTATATATATATATATATATATATATATATATATATATATATATATATACATATATATATATATATATACATATATATATATATATATATATATATATATATATATATATATATATATATATGTATATATGTCTATATATATGTATATAAATGCATGTGCGACACCATAATGAATGGAAAAAGTATGTCAGGTTTGTTTGACCTTCAACCTATCCACTGATCCAACACTACTCTTTCAGTAATAGGCCTCTTCTTCCAGTAAACTCTCCTTTTTTTTTCTTCCCCCTTCCCGTAACAACTACTTTGTGTATACATGGTCTTCAAACCACAGAACGACATGTGACGGAAACTGATGAGAAAAAATATGGAGGATGGAGTGACTAGCCGTGCATGAGGTGGAACAAAACATGACACGTGACACATTTTGTCCAGGTCTTAAAATACAATGGTTAGAAACGGTGAACATACTGAATCCATTATCACCAACTGCAGCTCTGCCATAAAGGAAACCTTTGCCATATTCCTTCCTCGGCTCTGTGTTCATGCTGGGAAAGCAATTCAAAGTGCTGAAATTTTGTTGCACTGGCATACCTGAAAACTGTCAAAAAAAACAACCTCTAATCCAGTCATTTTCCAATCTAGTATAAATTCCAGTGATCAGGCTATGGTGTGACCTCAGTGGCTGGGTCATTAGAGAGCAGTGTGGCTATTGGCTGCTTGTCGTAGCAGTGGAGGGTTATGGCTCCTGCTAAATCTCTGGGGAGGCCGGTAACAGTGCAGAACAACAATAGGGCTGATGCTGTGTTTAGTCTGCGTCTGTGGGGGCTTACAGCAGATTCTGCACTTTGAAACAAGACCCTGGTTTTCTAGAAAAGACTTTAAGACTCTCTCGCAGCTAGCTTATTACATCTTAGTTGACTTTTCATCTGTTTCCAAGACACACCAAACACACGGTCACATCATCGCACCCAGACTGAAACCAGAAGCAAAACGCTGATATTCACTGCTCCCCAATCTCTCCCGGCCATCTCTTGTTGCTGCTTTGCACTGGTTTGGCACTGTACAAAAAATGAAAAGGTTGAGAAACTCTCTCCCCGACACTATTGTCCTTCCTTTGGCTTTAGGCTGAGCTTCCTGTGGCTAAAAAAACTACATTTGCAATAACATGTGTGGCCTCCTTTAACAGTTGTCTTCATAGAAGCTTGCATGTCTTTGGGTAAATGACAAAAGTTTGTTACTTGAATCAGTCTGGTTTACACGTGTAGGCCTTTTGTTGTCCGAGTAATACCGACCAATCACATCTGAGTATATTTGGGTCACATAAAGGTAAAGGAGATTGAATTGGTTGGAACAAAGATTTTAGATCAACCGCTACCGTCTGACTAGGCCAGGGGTGGCCAACCGGTCAGAGACTAAGAGCCGCATTTTTTACTGTGTTACCACAAAGAGCCACATTATTTTTGAAAAATGACCGAATTCTCTCCGTTCCATCTGTCTGTTCTTGACTCGCTCTCGTCTCGGTCACATGATATTAAACCCACGAACCGAGCAAAATGAGTCAAAAACAGGCGTGTTTGGAAAGCTTCTTCCCATGAGGAGACGGAAGAAGAGGCTGTGACCACCAAGAAAAAGAAAGCTGCATTTTGAAGGCATGTTTAAGCGTTACCATAGCGACCAGAGAGCGTTAGGAGGCAGAGAGGATGTTACGTCAGGAGGACGCTGCTAATAAAGTTACATACAAGTACACAGTGGATTCAAGTTTATTATTATATTTACTAAATACCACAGAGTCTGTGTTAGTTGTATTATTTTATTTTGTAGTATTTATCTGCCTGGTCCATGAAAATATTGTCTGACATTAAACCGGTCCATGGAGCAAAAAAGGTTGGAGACCGCTGCCGTATTGAACTCAAACGAAGCAGAATTTTTTTAATTTTTGTTTTATATGAACATAAGAGCCACATGAAACCAGACAAAGAGCTGCATGCGGCTCGGGAGCCGCGGGTTGGCCACCCCTGGACTAGGATTTAGCCTTGTTTAAGTACATTTAATGTATCTACAGTTGTATGCAATCTTGGCCAAGACATTCGTTATCCAGCCAACCTTCGATGAACAACAACATATTATCATACTCTCATTTATTTCACAGAAACTAAGTCAAAATGCAGAAGAAATCAAATCAAAATCAAATCAAATTTATTTATATAGCACATTTCATGTACAGAACAATTCAAAGTGCTTTACATAAAATAAAAGCATTGCAGCAGGGAGTGTAAGAAGCATTAAAAATAGATAAAAGAACATAAAGAGAAACAAATAAAATAATTTAAATGAATTTAAAAACAACCAACAGTCTACAAAAATTAAAAGATATTGTTCAGATTTCCTGCATAGACACATGAGAAAAGAAATGTTTTTAACCTGGATTTAAAAATGTCTACATTTGGTGAAAGTTTAATCTCCACTGGCAGTTTGTTCCACTTGTTTGCACCACAGCAGCTAAATGCTGCTTCTCCATGTTTAGTCTGGACTCTGGACTGGACCAGCTGACCTGAGTCCTTGGATCTAAGAGCTCTGCTGGGTTTATATTCTCTGAACATATCACAGATGTATTTTGGGCCTAAACCGTTCTGGGATTTGTAAACCATCAGCAGGCTTTTAAAATCTATTCTGTGACTGACTGGAAGCCTGTGTAAAGATTTTAAAGCTGGTGTGATGTGTTCAGATCTATTAGTTAAAACTCTAGCAGCAGCGTTCTGGATGAGCTGCAGATGTTTATTGCTCTTTTGACTAAGTTACTAAGGTTTGTTTAGGTTTGTGGTCCTCAGTTTGTGCACAACTCTCAATACTCTAGCTAGATAGATACCCACATAGATAGATAGATAGATATACAGAGGAGTTCATGGCCGTATCGATTACTGCAAGCTGTCCAGGTCGGTGACATCATCCTTCCACCAATCCTAAGGGCATCTAGAGACCTGTAGAGTCTGAGATGCAGTTTTGGGTTTTTTGCATATTTCTGAGCAATGCAGGCTCGGACGATGAGGTGAACTTGTATGGACGTTCCCGCTCCTGAGAAGATTCACAGCTGTCTTGACTGTTTTCCGCTTACTCTTTTTCACTGTAAAATTATAGACTCTAGACTGACTTGAAAATGGCCTTTTAAACCTTTCCCAAATTGACGGGCAGCAAGAGTTGCTTCTCTAAGGTCACTGCTGATGTCTTTCCTCCTTGGCATCGTGTTAACACACACCTGAATGCTCCAAACCAGCAAACAATTCAATGAATCAAGTGTAGCCTATCTGATCAGCAGCACTTTGCTGTTACTTATCTTATTAATCACTATGCATGTGAGGCTGTACTCAAGTTTCGTCATAGGTTTTGTTAAATAAGTATAGACACAGTATAATATGACAAGCACTCTTGTTCTTCTGGGATTTTAAATTTAAAGGGGTAGTTCGCCATTTTGCACATTAAGCCCTGTTTTTAGGTAGTCTGGGGTGAATTATAGATGTTCTGATTACAATTTGGACATTTGGTGCTGAACGGAGCATTTAGGTGTATCCACTGCGGCAGCCCCCCCACCTTTGCATTGAGTCAATGACCACTCAAGCAAACAATCATAAAACGGCATTAAGCTTTCGTTTGCAGAGACATGAAACTCACCGTGTGGTCTGTGGTGGACAGCGATACGTTGGCTCGAAAATCACCGCGAAGTACGCTTCCAGAGAAGTTATATTACCATTATTGTCCGTCTTCATTGATTTGTATTGTACACAAACAACGCACTATCGCCACCTAGTGGCTGGATGTCTTGCTGCTGCTATTCAACGGTGTCCGGAAAAATAGGTCCACCAAATGCTAAAACAACTGTTAGAAGGCACATTTCGCTGCGATTTTCGGGTCAATTTATCGAAATTGACCCGAGACCACAGACCACACGGTGAGTTTCATGTCTCTGCAAACGAAAGTTTAATGCCGTTTTATAATTGTTTGCTTGAGTGGTCATTGACTCAATGCAAAGGTGGGGGGGGCTGCCGCAGTGGATACCTAAATGCTCCGTTCAGCACCAAATGTCCAAATTGTGATCAGAACATCTATAATTCACCCCAGACTACCTAAAAACAGGGCTTAATGTGCAAAATGGCGAACTACCCCTTTAAGACCTCGTAAGGACCAGGCAATTTTCCAATGCGCTGGACTAGAAGCAATATAGTATGTAAAACTGTTAAATCTTGAAATGTAAAGAGGGTGTGGTTTCTTTTTCACACGAGTGTAGAAAACACATCTTTATAATCTGCAATGCACATGCTTTTCAAACAATTGACTAAATAATTGACACTGGAAGGACCCCCGTCTTACTGCCGCCATGTTTTTCATGCCTTCCATTACAACCTTAAAAACTGCTCTATGTCATGAAGCAGGTATGTAGGTTCAGAACCAACTGGGTTTTATTATTTGTCTTTAAGACCAAACACAAACACACACAACATTTAATACTTGTCTCTCTCAGACATCTTCTGGTTTCTGCGGTTTCTCGGCAGCCCTGATGGAGCCTTGTGTAAATAAATGTCAGCTCGCTGCCAGGGTTTTGAAAACTCCACAGCAATATACTGAGGGAGAATCGGCCTTGTCAATCACATCACACAGTCGCCTGCACCAGGGTTACGAGCGACAACTCCGGTGGGCTCCCTCAGCGCTCCCTCCTTTCTGCTGCCATAACAATAGGGAGTGATGTGGAGGTCCAAAGCACACAAATGATCAGGTGCCGAACATTTACAGCACTGGTGTCTTACAGCTCATCTGGGTAAAGCCAAAGTGCTCCTTTTTTTGTACTTTTTGTTTTTTGCAAGACAGCATTCAGTCCAGCGCATGACTGGTCACCATAGTAAAATCTTAGCTTTACCCCAGTGCTGAACCAGACCATGTAGAGATCGTAGATTTGAATCAATTTGGTAGTAGTAGAGTTCATAAAATGCACAACATGCATTACATAACATACAACTTTGATGGATGTTTCTTTCTACCCAAACATGACACCCTCAGCTGTCACCACTCAATCTGCTGATTGTAGGATCTTCCAGAACAACATTACTTCTGTATTCAATACACCATTTCTTTGTGTCTTTCAGATCTCAGAAACCAATATCTTTTTATTCATAATTCACAGTGAAAACAGCTCAAATGCTGAAAGTAAGAAATTTGAGTTTTTCAGAATAAATGTTTGCTCATCTTGAATTTGATGGCAGCAACACAGTTTTTTTTCTAAAACTGAGACGGGTCCATGTTTACCACTGTGTAGCGTCCCCTCTCCTTTTGACAACAGTCTGTAAACATCTGGAAACTGAAGAAGACCAGGAAGCCATGCTGTTGCAGCTTGTAGTCTAGCATTGTCTTGCTGAAACGTAGGCCATCCATGGTTTTTAAAAATAATTTCAAATTTGATTCATTTGACCACAGAACAGTTTTCCACTTTGCCTCAGTCTATTTCAAATGAGCTTTGGCCCGGAGAAGATGGCAGCCTATCTGGATCATTTGCTGAACCTCTGCCCATCTTTACTTCTTTTAGGCTCTTCCTCTCCAAGGTGCTCTTTTTTTTATGCCCAACCTAATTAGTTGCAACATGTTCCTCCATCTGTTTGTTGCCTCTACAGCCCTATGGTCGCCCTGTCGCAACTTTTTAGAGATGCGCTGTTGCCATTAAATTCAAGATGAGCTAATATTTTTTATCAATCAATGTCTCACGTTTAACATTTCATATGTTTTCAAAGTTCTGTTGTTAATTGAATTTGATTGATGAGATTTGGAAATAATCAAATTGAAATTCTATTTACATTTTACACTGTGTCAAAACTTTTTGGTACTTTTTTGGGCTTGTACAACTAGTCTCACAAACAAATTGCTTCTTATTTGGTGCAGCACTACTTGCACTACTTGCTTTGGCATGACAGTAAATGTCTTTGGAAGTATTTTATTAAAGACAATTGTAGTTGATTGATGAAAGTGGGACATTGGCCCAGCCATTTTGGCCGTAACTACACAATCTGACGAGTGGGAACTTGGACAGAAAGGGCGGAGGGAAAAAGTAGAGACAAAGGAAAGAAAACAATCAGGCAGAAAAAAATTTGAAAAATATAATAGTATCGTGGGCATGCACAAGTATGTCTTTCAACACATTATTCTGCTCTCAGCACAACAGAAAACATTTCCAAAGCGTCAAAAACCTTTACTCTGCAGCAATCTTGACGTCAATAGAACTTGACATGTTGAATTGAATTTAGATGGTGTGAGTTTGCAGCAACAGTAGCAGGGTGCGAAGGAAGTGTTTGTCCGTACACATGTTCCTACTTTATTGTGAACCACTACTGACCGCACTTTAAAAAACACACAGCAGTTGTGCCAAAACCAGGACACCAATAAAACTGTCCTAGAAAGAGAGAAAAAGCAGGAGGAGAGAATCAGAAGCGGAGGCTCTGACAGTCGACAGGTAGATTATCAAGGCCGTTCTTACCGCTCAGTATCACAGACCTGACTTCTGACAGCATCCAGCGTTGTGCACCTTATCAGCAGGCGGAGCATTCGATGCTAAGCGCTCATTGCTGTGGTGTTTCAGGAACTCATTCCATGCTATCATTCACAGTTCTGCAGCCCATTCAAGGCTAAACTGAATGTTGAAATACATGCATGTGTCTGTGGTTAGGAAGCCAGTCTACACAGAGTATCTGTTGCAAACCAAAAATCCTCTTATTCCCATCATACAAAAGCAGCGTAATTACTCAACTTTGGTAAAACAAAAAACAAAAGAAATGTTTATTCACTCTCTTTCAGGGAGTGAGAAGAAAAAAAATCCTTACAAAAAGCAGTTAGAGCAGTGACCCAGACTTCATAATAGACTTAACAGCCTCACAAATGAAAAAGCTGTATCTTGTTTAATGAATCAATACCATTAAAGAGATGAAAATAAAACTTTTTTTTTTTTTTTTTTAGCCTGGACAAAAGTTTTTGATAAGAATCCATCCGCAGAGGAAATCGGTTCAACTTTTCCGGTTTTAGCACAACAAATGCAGCAGGTCAGGACCGAAGTTAGCTTATTTACTGTAGGATACAGCATACAACACTCAGAAATACATTGGTATTACTGACAAAGTGCGGAAAAAATAAAAGCCATGATGTTACAGTTCTATCAGAAAGTTTTCAGACCATTTCAAATTACTAACGTTAAAGTGGACCCTGCAAATTGTTTTCCTCATTATCATTGTTTTCCAATAGTTTCATTCCTCATTCCTTGCAATACTTCAGAGTGTTTCCGTTCCTCAAAACTAAATCGCTGGAATTCCCAATTTAAGGAAAGAGTTAGCCTCTTCACCTTGTTCTGGGTTAAAATACTTTTGGCAGCAGTTGCAGCCTCAAATCTCCTTAGGAATGATCCTTTAAGCTTGACACATCTTTCCTTTGGACGTTTCTCTGCTTCGTCTTGACAGAAATGTTCAAGCTCAGCCAAGTTGCATGAGCCTGCTCAGAGCAGGCCCCTCAAGAGATGGTCTCTCCATATTTCTGTGCTTTGTTGGTTTGCTCCATCAATGGAGAAGCCAATTGGATAAGCCAATGACATCGAGTTGCATTGAATTTTAGTGAACTGGATTTGTTTTTAAGGATACCGCTAGATGTGTCCACCGGAAGAAGGGAGGGACCCTGGATACTGATCTTCAGGTTCCCCTTTTTTATGCACATACCACAAAACTGGCCTCTAAAATTGTGTCTAAGTCCATTACTAATCCACATAACAACATGATTAAATATGTCCATGCATCCATTTTCTATACTGCTGAATCCGTCGGTCGGGTCACGGGGGGGCTGGAGCCTATCCCAGCAGTCAATGGGCGAAAGGCGGGGTACACCCTGGACAGGCCGCCATGATCAAATATGTGATCGTGGCATATAAAAATTGATCCTATACCCTATGCAGACTGATAAAGTGGTGACCGCTAACCAACCAGATATTGCGATGGTTGAAAAACTACAGAGGAAGGCAAGAAAGGCTTAAAAAAAGGGCAGAAATAGCTATTTAAAACACCCGCGGAATATGACTCCATAAAAAGGGGATATTTTAGGGGATATATTTGAAACTTGTGAAAGTGTTATAAACGGTGTATACTATTCAATAGGCCAAAAAAGAGGTCTGAATCAGACTATAGCTCAGCAAAGGCTTGTCAAACTAGTCCATATGTATCTTTGCTGCTTATCTTGTTTGTTGGGCAGCACGATCACGTTTACGTCCGAGTGGTTTATTTTCTCTCTTTTCCATTCACTGTCTCTTCCCTTCTCCACCAAATCCAACCATTTAGACCAAGCTTTTAGCCAGACTCAACCAAAGTCAACAAGACAGCAATGGTGACAGGCATGGAAAATATCCTTATAATATCGTGCTCCCATCCCAGCATGCATCTGTGACCAACTATCACAGTCCAATAGAAGGTGGGGGCAAAAAGAAAACAGACATTATGGACCTTACTACATATCATACACATTTTTTTTTCACTGAACAAAGTCAGGTAGCTTCTGAGCTCGGAAGCAAATGTATTTAAACAGATTTTTCTCATTTCTCAGAATGAAGCTACTTTTCTTATATCCAAGAATGTATAAGTCCCCGTCTGTAATTCAGCAGACAGCGGAAATCTGTATTCTGTCTTGAGCATTGCAAGAACAGCAACTGTTAAGAGAAGAACTAAAAGAAAGAATGAAAACAAATGAGACTGAGAGAGAGTGTTTCAGGAGGGGAAAGACCTTCAACAAGTAGGAAACCTCCAGTAAATGTCAAGTAAACAAAGATGTGACGTCAGTCTTCAAGGTAACACCTCTGGGCAAATTTAATTTTCCACTCCACACACACACACGCATGTTCGATGAGCAACTTTAAAGGTGTGTTTTGTGAAAAAGCAGGGACGGGCATCAAGAAAAGAGCTGGGGACTGTGTTTGTGGAACTGGGTGGGAATTTAGGTGGTAGCACGGGCGTGTGGGGGTGTAGTGACTATGTATGTGTGTGTTTGAGAGGGTGTGAGGGAGGGTGTGGTACATGAAAGTGTGTGTGTCCTGGTTGCATGTAGCAGCAGCCGTCTGTACATAAACAGAAGCATGTCAATGGTGGGCAAAGTGATGGTGATGTCATGGGTATTTTTCCAATATGTGTGCTGTGTTTGTGTGTGTGTGTGATTATAGATGTGTGTTTCTGGTCTGTATGGATCACTTCAACACTCTTGTTTTCCCGTTTCTGTGTAAAACGCAGACTTAACTTCTTTTCCTGCATGTTGAGGCTTTGAGTATTAGTTGATGACTGCCAGTCATGAGAATTGCCTCATATCCTTCACTCATGCCCACACTGCTGGGCCATTTTGGCTGTGACAGTGATATTATAAAGACTACCTAAAAGAGACATAGAGAAGTCCCAGATCAAGAAACATGTATCCTTTAAAGTGAAAACGACCATTTTTTGGAAGTGAACAGACTGGGTTTTACCATTAGGAAATGTTCATGACCTTATGCGAAATTAAGTCTATTACAGATAATGTGACAAGGAAAACTCAGTGAAGGTCTAATGACTTTTTGATACTGTGGCACAAGGAAAGATGGGAACAGGAGAATGCTGTGGTAGAGAACTAATTTATATTCTATATCCTAATTCAAACATATTGTTATACAGTCAGAGACTCTGTACCGTCAGTGCCGTTAGTTATAGCTACCATCTGAGTATTCATGTACAACACAAATATTTGGGTTGTCGAATTTGGACGAGAGCAAGGCAAAAAGTCACCCCTCAGTCTGAACCAGAGAAGTACCTGCACCCATCCAGTTGCTGTTTTTTCTCACTTAGTATTTACACCCTATTTAGGTTTAGAAATCACGACTATTTAGTTAAGTTTAGACAACACAATTTCCTGGTTAGGTTTAGTCACTAATACTGCTCGGTTAGGTTCAGAAACCATAGGTTTTTGATTCGGGTTTGGAAAAAATGATAGGTGGGATGGAAAATACATTGTCTCTACCCTCCCAAACCCGATTAGACATAGATTTGGTCCCGACTCATCAAAGGTTGGATTCTTGGTTCTTTAGCAATCTGTGGATACTTAAGCTTTTATCTGTTTTTCTTCAATCATGTCCAGAGAGCCATAATCTTGTTGTCCCCTTTAGGCTTTTGATTGTTCTGAAAGCAACTGTAATCACCTATTCATACATTTATATCTTAATTAATTGATTTTTTTTGTTTGTCTTACTAAAGGAGCACATTTGTTGAGAATGCTCCCTATGACCTAATTGCTAATAACTTGAAAGTTTCAACTTCAGTGCTGCAGTAGTAGATACTCAAAGGTAAGGTAAGTCGCTGGCTGTAACATGCAATGGTCTGGGCTTTAGATTTAGAATAGGAATAGGAATATAGAGAGTGGGTGCTATGACAAAAGAATCTTCAAATCTTGATTGGCACCTCAGTTCAGAGCACTCAGTTGCTACTTTTGGCTTTCAACCACTAGTCAAGGATGAGATATCAGGTGAGACATCACTCATGTTTGGGAGAGCCTGTTAAAGACTAAAGGCAAGAGTGCTGGAGGCTGTCTTCGACCGAGTGGGAACATAACCTGAAAGTGCACGTTCGGCATGTTTGGGTGACGCAGTGTATCCTTCGACAGACCAAAACTTTTTTTACCCGTTCATCTGGAAGTATTGAATCAGCTTGTGGTTGATTCAAGCTCAGCTTCACAGCCAAGGTAGCCCCATTGTCCTTGAGGCTAAAAATATACTGGCCCAAAAGTCACGATTCTTTTGATAAGTGCTCGTCAACATTGGTAAAAACAACTTAATTTCATTGCAAAACATGTTCATGTGCCAATTAAATAGGTGCACAACCCAGTAGGTAAGTACGCACAGTGCCAAAGAACTGTTTCATTTCTAGTGCAAATTGTTCTGGAGACCGACTGCGTCGTCGAGAAATCGAATTTTGATTGAATACCATCAACCGAGTTCTAGATGCAGTTTCATAAAACACAACCAACACATTTCTGTGTATAACACACAATCCTCACACAAACTTTTGACGGTTGGGAACCACTGTGGTAAAGTACCGTTCCCTCTGAGCAATAAATGCAAATGGATTTAATTTCAAAATTGTCTCTTTAGCTCATGAAAACCAGGATTTGTCTTGCCTATGAAGAGATCAGAAAACATTGAAGCTGTGTAACACAAGAAGTGCCTGTCCATGTCTTTGTGACATCTTTATGTCCGACAGTTTTTGTCTGGTAAATATCTATGTAGTACAAGCCACGTTTTAAGGATGTGTTTTGAAACCTGAATTGCCTTGAATAACATGTAAATAAGACATCTAGACAGTATCCTTATGTCAAGTGTCATGATCACATTAGATGCCAAGTCCCTTTTTTTTTTTAACTTTTTACAAACATTTGTAGGACATCTTGCAGCTTTAAGATAATTTGGTCTATGTAGGTAACTTTCCAGCAAGAATGATGTGAACTTGCGGTGGATGTGTAACTGCCACCGCGGGCGCAGGCCTCCCTTGTTGTGCTGGCATAGCACCTCCAATCAGCTCCCTGTAAAGCTGTCAGTAGGGACCGCAGATCCTGGAGGTAAATAGCAGCGAGTCTTGCAAATAAAAAGATAAATAAAAAAAAGCCGCAGATCACCCTGCTGGTTTTCTTCCTGAAAAAATATGATGCCTACATTTTTAGGGCATGTGGTCGAGATCGAAGATGAGGGAATTAAAGATATGTTGCATGTAATGTTGCTAATCCCCCTGCTTTGTTTCCCACAGCAGAAACAACAAGCAAGCAGTCCTGTTAGTTGTTTACCTGGCTGCACAAGAAAAATTCCACATTATGAGGTCATTACCTTTAGTTTCTGTCATGCACTGTGGCAGGTCATATTTCTCTCAGCATATAATTACGTCTGCCTGCAGCTAATTATTTGCGTAAACCTGAGCAGGCTGCTGCTGGTGGGTTTTATAGGATATATTAGTTATTTTAAATGACGTTGAGCGCAGCAGGGAGACAGGAAAAAAAAAAAAAGGCTGACACTTTGTGTGTGTGTTTGTGATGGTTTGGAAAGGTTTCAGAGTAATGCCACACAAGAATTGGAACTTAGAAAAGTTAGCTAAAAATAGTGGATGAAAGAGACATGTTTACCTGGCCAATACACTGCGATAACGATAACAGTATAACAGGATCCTTGACAGATTTTGACATAGGTTGGTTGTCATGTATGTATATAAGGATTTCATTTAACTCATCAATGCCTTCTATTGATAGCGGAGATTAAAATCTGACCTGTGAAAATCAATGCAGGTATGACACCTTTCATTCACTAACTTAACTAAAATCCAGTGAAAAAAGAAAGTACATTTTCGGTTCTAAGGAATTACTTGTTTTACTTGAAGAAAATAAATACTTATCTGGTCCTACCAGATCTTAAAATGAGGTAAATGTAATCAACAATACATTCACATGTCATTATTTGTCTAATAAAAACTAAATCAAAATGTGGATTTAGTGTGCGAGAAACTAAGTACACTAAATTATTCGAAAAACTAGAAGCAAAAAGTTGCATAACTGAAGTTTGCTGCATGTCATCAGCGTCTCAATTTGCTTTGGAGGAAATTTGGATTCACTGGTTCTTTACTGGTTGAAGTCTGTTGGCACTAATTTATTCACTGCTCTCTTAAAGGGATAGTTCGCCTCTTTTGACATGAAGCTGTATGACATCCCATATTAGCAACGTCATTTATGAACATTGACTTACCCCCCGCTGCGTCCTGTGAGCCAAGTTCCGGCCTCGTTTTGGCGTTGACAAAGGTAGTCCGACTAGTTGGCTGGGGTCCCGAAAATAAAGCGTTTTGCTTCTCAAAACAATATGCGTTCAGAAGAGTAATACATTAGCATCACAAAATCGTTCTCCAGGAAAAAGTCAGACCTCACAATCGCTTTCTCTCCCTTCGTATCACTGCGTGTTGTGTAGACCGTGCAGACCGAAGTGCAGACCGAAGTGCAGACCGAAGAGCAGACCGAGCAGTCCCCTGCTTCTGAGCAGTAAACACCGTAACAGGCGCGGCTGTCGGCAGCACTGATTTCAAGACCTGGTAACGACTTTTTAAAAGTTTCACAAACTATTTTTTACGTGCATTGACATTTCAACTACATTGTTTTTTGCTACCGTTTTCAGTGATTACACTTAAAACCCTTTTAACTCTGTTGATTAACTATTTCTAACAGTTTTTTACACTTGAACTTTCAGGACATTCCCTTCCACACATGGCGCTCCATTTCCGGCCTAGTCCCTCGCTGACATTTCATCTCCTTTCAGAGTTAGAATCTTCAATCATCGACCAGCTCTTACTTAAACTGATATAACAACTTTCAATTATACTTTCTAAGATTTTAAATACAGCCATAACTATTTAAGGATTACGACCATTTGTCAATTTTACCTTCAAAACAACAGAAACAAGCGTGTGCATATTTGCTTCAGATAACTTTAATGCTTCTAGTTTCCACATTTAAAACACATTATACCATAGTGGGAACGAAAAAGTAAACCCTCATCATTCCTAAATGTCCTAAATATAGAAGGTTTAACTCATTGCTCTCTGAGAAATTACTGTAAGTTACTTTATATCTCTTCCAAAAATGATAATCTTTTTTATTTTTATGCCATTAATCATTTTGTCATAGCTGCTTTTCCACATGGTGAATATCCTATTTGGATAGAACCTCGTGTATATACTTAACACATAAAAATATGTACACTTATAAAATCACATTAGGCTTCTGAGAAAGTTGCTTTCACATTGCGGTTTGGTCCAGAACAGAGGTGAAGTCAGACAGACAGTTTGCAGACCTGTGCAAAGCACCGCCACATAGCAGCGCTACTCTGCCAACCAGACTCGGCCTGTGGCTCTGTTCTGGCATCAGCTGTGAGCAGGACTGTAGAAAGACCCACGACAGTCTCCTTTCATGTTGCTTTCACAGGCTTAGCTCCTAATTGAGAGTAAAACATTAGCAGTCACTACCACTGAACCAGGACCAGGTATCTCTCCTTGTTTTACGTTGACTCGTGTCGTTCCACAAGCAGCTAAAAGGTTTGACACAGGGTGAGATTTCCATTAAGATGGACTTCGTTGCCAAGTCAACTATGCCAGGTGTTCACACACTGTAAACACACAAAAAAGAACATACTACTCCTACTTAAAAATCAGCCAATCCAGCATTTTTGTGTTGAGTTTCTAATATTTTCTATGATCTCCATGTTATTTTACAGCATTGGTTCCCAATTATATCTACACAGTCCAACATTTTTATTCCATAATTACTTGGCTATAATATCAAACCAGTTATTACAACAACATTTGATGTAAGAGCTAATTAGTCAATTAATTAGTAAAGCATTTAAGATGTTTATTATTTACTTGAATTAATTATTTCAAATCTTTGTAGGTGTTTAGCCCTATTGTTGTCTCTTACCACTGGTAATTTAAATAAGCAAAATAAACATTTCTTTCCATATTATATACAGACTATATGTTCAAACTATTGAAGCATTATTTAGTTTTTTAATGTTATGATCATTAGCTATGAAGTTAAAAGACCTCTATTCATTCGATTGATCCATTAAATGCTTTCATCTATCCCCTCTAACAATCTATATAATCTATTAGTCCATCACAATTCATACCTATTTAAATGTAAGCTTATATTTATTAGCTAGACATTTTCGGTGCCTGTCTATGACACAACTAAATAAATGTTTGTCCATCCCGTAGCCATTTCAATTGTAAAGTCATTACTTTTAGCAAACTATGTCATTCAACCCTATGTTTTTACTGCTTGCATATCTTTTAAGTGCTTGTAATACCAATTCCAACTCTGCATTTCAATTATGTTGCTTCAGTACACTTACACATAGCACCCTCAGTACGCAATGTAGTTACATATACTTTCATGTTACATGTACTTTCATGATTACAATGAATTGAATTCCAATTGGCTTGAATTGGACTTTATTATTTAAGTGCCTTGAGATGACATTTGTTGTATTTGGCGCTATATAAATAAAAATGAATTGAATTGAATGTGTAAAATTTTTTAAATGGGTAATGTTGACTCATCGAACAGGCAAAGTTTTCCGTTTACCGGAAATAACAACCACAATATTGACCAATATTGCTGTGCCAGCTGCTGAATTTTGCAAATATTTTCAACTTGTTAAGCCAGACCACATATTTAATACTCAAGTAAAAATGATCATTTAGCCTATATAAATGCCAAAGAAAGAGACATGTATCATCAAACATTGGATAAAAAAATTGCCACCATTAGCTAGCTAGCTATCATTAGCATTTGCACTAGAACTGACTACCTAGCAGCTTGCTACTGGTCGGTTCATTTGCAGGTGGTTTATCAGTTTCCAGTACCTTACTAAGCTGGTGACCACTGAGGCTGCAAAGAGCAGTTTCACATTCAGCACATTTACATGACACCCAGACAAAAGCAAATTGTTGTTAGAGAGAGCAAAACCAGACTTTTGAAATGCATGTCAACACATTACAAATATTACAAAATCAAGCCTCTCAAAGCTGGACTAACACACCAAAATGATTCGGTTGAGGGTTGAATCACTCCTTCCTATATGCAACTAGACTCAAATGAGCCTTGGTGCTCCACACAGACTCCAAAGTTCCATCTTTTAGGATCTTTTTGTAAAAATAGTCAAATGTAAGTGAACATCAGTACAAATGAAATCTCAACAAAGCTGATCTCATTCACATATTTTTTGGTTTCTTTTATCAGACGGCTAAACACATCAGAAATCATATATTCACAGCATCATCAGAAAGAAAAACACCTTAAAGACAACTTGCTGTGAATTTCGCTAAAGTTGCATGTACAATGATCTTCCACAATGTAGCAAAATCGCGTGAACATTTTCTCACACAGTCCACGGTGTTGTGGTGTCAATTCCCTCCATTAGATACATTTGCTTTTAAAGGGAGCTTAAGTACTGCCCCAGCCGAGGAAAGGTGAGGTATACGACCCTAGACGAGTCTGTAAACTGTCAGAATAACACAGTGTTGTCAGCTATTTCCAATGCAAAGTAGCTAACGCCAGCTTGACAGGTTGCTTAATGTTCCCAGATGATGTCCCGCGCTCGTTAGCATCTTTATGTTTACTGTGCATTATCGCACTGCTTTTGCTTAGTGGCAGCCCTTTACATTTGTTTCCTTCCTTTTAAAACAGCTGAATCACACACCGTGAGGACAAAACTGTTCAAGCAGCTCATGTTTGCTGCTGCTGCTTTTCTCTGTGACTGATTAGGCAGAGTGAAAGCAGAAGTTCCTGCCACAGAAGAAAGATCTCACTCTCTCTGAGCCGTACAGGCAACTCTTTGACCCTATGACCTCTTTGCTGTGAGGTAACAGTGCTAACCACTCTACTTCAGTGCTGTGATCTGATTCAGTATCATCAAAATTATTTCTTTTTTTTTTTTTTAATTAGTTAAGTTACTTCTCTCTGTTCACTCGGACCCCTGGTAAGTACAGGTTCCCCATCGTTGCTGTATGTGGTCTTGAGAGAGTAGTCAGGCTACAGTAGCTCTCCGGTTAAAATAGGCTGAAATTACAAGAGATGAGGGATAAAACTTTGGCTTGTCCTAGTGTTGTCTGCTGCCCAAATTAATCCTTATTTTATATCATGTCTAAGAGCTAAATACTTGTGGTTCTGAGGATTGTACTATGTGTTTACTGGTATGTACTTTGGTGTTCCTGGGTGGCTCATCTGGGCGTACAATGTGCAAAATAAACTGTCTGAATTCATTGTTGAGCTATGTACATGAAGCAAGAATGCTAGGTGCTGTGCCATTCAATCTGAACAGCCAGCAAGGTGGCTGGTGGAAGAGGATGGGTGGTGAGAAGCTTGCAGACAAGTCTGTATAGCCAGCAGGAGAAATAATTAGAACTCCTGATCCTAAATTGATAAAAAAAAAAAAAAAGTTCAGTTTTTAAACTGTGTGTGGGCATAGCTGGGCCAATGTTAACAGCCTGTGGACAGAGTTTGTGGCGAGAGTCAGATAAGGCAATCAGCACAATGTAAGTCACTGTAAGTCACAGTTCCATACGTGGTCTCATACTGGAACAAATACTTGGAACACACTGACTGGAAGAAGATCTGGCTCTTACCCCAACAGATACCTGTTAACTAATAAAGTCAGAGAAGTTTCATTTAAGTTAATTCATAGATTTTATCCATCCAATGATCATATTGTTAAAAGATTAAAAAAAAGACATTGATGTGAAATGTACTTTCTGTTCTATACATACTGAAACTGTTACCCATTTATTTTGGCACTGCCTATTGTCCAAAGACTGTGGAGTGATATCTGTAACTTTATCGCTAACAATATTGATAAGGAGTTTAATTTATCTTGGAGGAGTGTATTGTTTGGGCTCCCTGACTTTAACAAAACCAAAGAAAAAGCCAACATAACTATTATTATCAACCTCATCATTTTAATGGCAAAATTTCATATCCATAAATATAAATTCATGAAAAAAAAATAACATTTTCTTGCCTTTCTCGTGAGCTCAGGCAGTACATGACCTCCATTAAATTCTCAAACAACCAGAAAAAGCAATTAAGACTGTTGATATCTGTGAACACTTGAATATTTTATTGTGACCTCTTTTATCCCCTGGCGTATAATATTGAAATGTTTCATGTGTAATGTAATTTTTTTTTTTTAAATAAAAGGAAGTTAAAAAAAGAAAAAAGTCAGTGTAAGTACATTGCAGAAGACTGCATTGTGCAAAAGATACAGTTTATGAACAATTTTCTCTAATCTGCTGACTTGACTGCAACCAAAGCTTTGCACGTGCTCACACGAGCAGCACCAGACCAATAACACTGTCGACACGAGCATTCAGACGGGCATGATGGCAGCCCTGCCACCGTCCGTCTGCCACCGTGTCATATAAATCTTTAAAACACAACTCCTTGGCACATGCCGAGGTGTGGATGGATGTCCCGTCCCACAGTCCACAGATGGTGTGCGCAAAGGCAAAAAACCTGTTCGTGATTGAGACCGTATTAACCAGTGTCTGTCAAGAACATGTAACTGGCAATGGAAGCGCGTGCTGACATCGACAGTGTTATTGCGCTGCTGAGGGGGGGGGCAGAGGCCGGAGGCGATGAGTGATGAGGGGTGTGCTCATGTGGCAGCGTGCGGGGTATGTATTTCAGATCATATAGTCTGCTCACCTACAGCCCTTTTAGGTTCTAAATTTGCTTACTTGCACCGAATGAAATATAATTGCAAAAATAATTCAACATTTTCCAAATGTTTCATGGTGAAGAAAATTCTTTTATGATTTTGGTGAGAACAACCGAGCAAATACATGTAATACTTTATTAGAAATCACCACAGGGTACCTCAGACTCTTCATTTAGGCTGGTACACTGTATAGATGAAAGCCTAACTTATTGAGCTATAAACCTCCGACAAACATTACTCATTTAGGAGTTGTTGGCTTCTTAGATCATTGCGTGAAATAGGACGGAAAAGCAACATGTGGTTGTAATCATTTACAGTAATGACAAAAATGCACATTAACGAACACTAAAAAAAAAGATGAAAACAATTGTTTGAAAGTGATTAATTACACTGACCTGATGTTCGAAGTTGTAAACTGTGCGTGCGTGTGTGTGTGTGTGTGTGTGCCCGCCATCGGCTGCAGCCCTGCGCGTCCTGCAGAGGCGAAGCTGCTACTGGGCACCTTGTCTGAATCACACTCATTACTCTGCTACTGGAGCCCTAATGTGGCTTTATGGGGCGCGCGTGGTGTCCCACAGGACAAATTAGGCCGCAGATCGTTGCATTTTAGGAATAAAAGTGTCCATTCAAAAAGCAGATTGTTCCAATTTTGTCATTAGTTTTATTGCTCGGCCGACAGAGGAGTTGGCTTGTCAGAAATATACCTAAAAGCTATGAAACCATATTGGAAATTCATTTAAAAAGAAAAAAAGGCTTTAGGGTTCCTATTTTAAAAACTTAGCTGTCTTTTCAGATTTTAAAAAATATCCTTTGATATATACCCTTTTGCTCATATGCTGACTTCCACAGTCCGTCTGCACAAATTAGACTCACAACCTCAAGTCAGCACAACATAAACAGAGTGTCTCTTACAGATATACACTATCTAAGGATTAGAGTAACTCCTGCAAAAATACACAGAAATAAAGAGGCAGCAGGCTGTCACCGGTGAACACTAATTGCGTGTGTCGTTTCTCTTATAAAAGAAGCAGTTCACCCATTTATGTGGAGCTGTTATTGTGCTGCCCACGACCCCTGTGAAAATGTTATGGTAGTAAGGCTCTGGATTAGGTGTCGGCATGGGGGTCTATAAGCACTGGAGTGTAGCAGAAGGGGGAGCTGAAGGCTGCTGATGGATGTACTGAATGAATTCTGAGCAAGTGTGCTGGAGTGATTCTCCCGTGTCCATGGATTCATCTGGGCAGCTTTGTAACAACTAGAACTGTCATTTCAAACTTCCAAAAGGTTCAGTTCTGAGAAGCACAGTATTGGTCTGTTGCTCAGCATTTAACCCTTTGTGCGATCTTAACATTCTGTTTACTCCCCTTGTCCTACGGGTCAAAAATGACCCGCCCTACCAAAGCCCCAAAATAAAGCAACTTCATCAATACATTTTTTATCATGTATTTCTTGTTACACAATACAAAAAGACAATCACCAGTTTTCAGGATTACTCTTTTTTTTTTTTTTTTTTTTTTTTACCACAAACCAACAGTTGGACCAACAGTTTACTTGTTTTCTCAGTTTTATTTGACATAATAAAGGTTTATTATTGCCATTATATAAATGTGAAGTAATTTCTTCTGAATTAATTATATTGAAAGGGAAAAAAACAGTGAACTTTTTTTCTGGTGTTTAAATGTTTTTCTAATTCACGGGTCAAAAATGACCCATAAGACAATCTTTGTACCCCAGTGGTGTACAGCCCACATGGAAACATAAACAAAAATAAAGTACTTTTTCTAATGATGTGGTCCCTTTAGGAAAATAATTTCAAGTTGGAAAAAGATAGTTTAAGGTATTTTTTCTACAGCTAAACATGGTAGTGGCCCACTACTAGTGGGTCACTTTTGACCCGCAAGACAACAGGAGGGTTAAACAGGTTTAAATGAAACTGTGAGCCTATAGCTTGTTTGTTCATGCTGTGAGTAACGACCTATAATAATGTTCAAAGAATTATGCAACTCCTGGTGGTCATGGGAGCAGCTGCATGTGAGGTGTAAAAATGGCGTCTATCGAGGGGGTGGTAGAGTGGTAAGAAGAATACGTTTAGCCCAAACTGTAATGATTTTTTGTCATGTCTGTTAGTTTTGTTAGGTTTTAAGTTCCTGGTTAAGCCTGGTTTATAGTCGGTAACGCAAGACGCAACGCAAGACGCAACGCAAGCCCTTGCGCGGTTGCAAGCCCCCCCTTGCGTGCTTGCGTGTGTCACCTCAATTTTCTAAACTTTACGCAAGACGCAAGCGCAAGCCACTGGCTGTGTTCAAACCGCCTACTACTTGAAAACGGCATACTCATCGATCAGACAGTATGCAGAGCGTTTACACACAGTGCACTTCACTCCTGCCCGAGCCCAAATCAGCCAGCCTGAAAAGCTGATTTCCCTTAAGCTATAAACTCTGTAAATATATAACTTTAGCAACATTTGAAACATTTTCAGGCGAGAAAGTAGTCGTTTAGACCCCCAAAGTGTTGAAAATCTGACAAAATACCGGCTATTTACAAGAAGAAGAAGCATGAATCCACTCGAAGAGGTCCTGGCGGTGAAGTTCCTTTCATCATAGTAGACTTGTCATTGAAAAAACCCGCTACTCCACCTACTGTCCTGGCGGTAAATCGCCACGCAGCACACGCAACCGACGACAAAGCAAAATGAAGCATAAACGTCTCGAGCCATTAACATACGCGCAAGACGCAAGCGCAAGGGCAGTTAAAAGAAGTATAACTCAGCCTTTAGTCTTTAGTTTTTGCCGTGTTTTGCTTAGTTTCTCTTGCTTCACTCACGTCACCCGTGTTTCTCCCCTCAGCTGCACTAACTCACCAATCACCCTCCTCAGTATTTGGTTTCCAGGTTGCCAGATCCTCACCGTCATCCATGCCATGAATCCGGTTTCTCATGTCAAGTCAGGTTTGTTCTTATTTCTTCCACAGTCATAGTCAGGTTTTTGTTTTATTCAAAGTTTCAAGGTTGTCAGTTTTTTTTTTAGGGTAGATATCTGCATCCGGGTCCTCCTTCACCGTGCACACCAACCAACGTGACCATTTTTAGCCCATTAGCCCATTTTTAACCGAGAAGATTTGATTTTTAAACCTGACCAAGTGTCTCAGTTGTTGTTTTATTGACTGAAGGCTGTGTAATCTGGGTGTTGATCTTACTTTCCGACGTTTACAGTTCAGTTCACTTAATTGCGCCATCAAACCCCTCCCCACCAGAGATTTGAGGACAACCTTAAACTCTATATTTAGACTTTTTAGAAGAAACATTAAATGAAAGTCATTTTACAATCAGACTTGATTGGAATTTCTCTGTATTGCAAAGTAGCTCTGCTCATGCATACTCGTATTGCTGTACTGTTGTGGTGCAACGCCAGGGTTGCCAACTCTCACGCATCTGCCGTGACACTCACTCTTTCAGGCTTAGTGTCACGCTCTCACACTTAACAAAGAAATCTCACGCTAGATCATTTTTTCTTTCTGTGTTGATTTTTTTCACTCTCGTTCCGAATGCTTAAACTCATGATTGGACCACAGCAGAGTGTCTAATCCCTCTCTGATTGTTGATTCGCTGGAAACGGCTTGTCATTACGTCAGTCGGTACGTCAGTGACGTCGGTCTGCCAAGGCAAAATCTGATTGGTAACGCAGCGCTGTCTCAGTACAGCAATGTAGTGTTATTCGATTCAAGTCAATTTAGGATTTGCCATGCCTAACTAGTCACCCTAAAATGGACTAGAATGGAAGAAATTGCATTTAAGAAATGCAAAATTTTCTAGAGGAAGGCCCCACACTCTGCACTATTGCATATTCATAAAATGTATAAATGTATCTTCATCATATCTACGCATATATACATATATGTATATATATATATATATGTATATATATATATATATATATATATATATATATACATATATATCTCTGTACTGTGGAACAACTTCTGAGATGAGTGTCGCCAAATGACCCGCTGAAATCTCACTTGGAACTTGGAAAAGTTGGCAACCCTGTGCAACGCTAAAAACAAACATAAGCAGACAAATACTAACAGATAGATAAATATGAATAGAGACTGAAATATACACCCAAGAGAAAGAAAATACAGTGAAGGTATGGTCAGGATGTGCAAGGTAAGTTTGTAGAGCAAAATGATAATACATACAGTACATGTGCTGTAGTTGTAATACAATAAAGTAGGGGTGAAGGGTAGTGTCTGTCACTGTTTTCCTCTGTCTTTGTTAAAGAGACTGACTGCAGATGGGATCAAAACAGTTTTTTCATGGCATGAGGTTTTGGAGCTGAAGGCAGTCTGAAACAAGTCCATGTGCAGGATGATGTTGGTGAGCTCAAATCTTTTCTGAACACTTCAGTGTCCCGGAGGTGTTGTTACTCATAAATTACCAATCTATTCTACGGTGAAACCCAATGAATCGCAGGATTAATCTAACGCAAAGCTCCTGCCGATTCATGTCCTTGATTTGCTGCAAGATCCAATGCAACCAGAGGCAGTTATTAGATGTTTGCTGCTCCAGTATTAACAGTACAGTAAAATCTCTCCCTCAGTAAAAGTGATCTTAGATGTCTCTTTTTATAGTGGATTTGTTACTCCCTCGAAAAGCATTCAACACATCTGAAGCCTACTGTAGCTCTCCAACATTCACTATAGATTTGCTGTGCCCTGTCGGTAGTCCACACGGTGGGGATGTGCCGTCAGAAATATCTTTTCTCCTCCACTTCCAGACTTCTTAAAACCCAGGAGGAAAAGCCTGTACAAACCAGCCAGACTATCAGACTCCAAGAGCACCGAGACCCCCCTCCAGCCCTCATCATTTCTCCCCCTCCTCTTTCACTGAGTCAAAGAGCCCTTCTTCTCCTCCTTGCCAGCTGACTGCGGGGGGAAAAAAGAGGAGAGCAAGGGGGAGACGAGACTGGCCTGAGGAGGACTGAGTGCCTAAAAACATCGTTTTCAGCATCAAATTCTGATTACACCAGTTGTGCCGAGCATTCTATAAATGACCCTTCACTCAACTCCTCGCAAGTGCAATCGTTTAATCATAACTTGGCAACCCTAACTAGCCATGACAGGTATTTCAAACTTGAAAATTCTGAACATGCCAAACAGCGTTAATAGCGCTTTAATAACTACAGCACTTAGTAATTTGAAAGAGGCAGTGTCTTTTTTTTTTTATAACCTTACAGGTTAATTCAGTTTTATTTCTTTATTTTTTATTGAAGTCAGTACTTCATTTTCCTGCCTTCTGCGGGGATAATCACCATCTCACGAGGATTGTATCATACCAAAGTGTTAGCCCTGATTTCCATTAGATGCAGTTGTGCTGCTCCCCTGCTGTATGAGTTATACAATTTGAGATCTGCACAAGATTTCTTACTTTGAAATTTGTCCGGGTCCTGTGTAATGTTCCCATGTCTGACTTCCTGTCAATTTCTTCTGGTCTGTGATAGTTGACGCATCATCCATCAATAGACCAATAAATATCAATAGACTTGGTCCAAAATAGACCAGCGTTGTATTTTTAGCAAAGAGGAGCTCCAAGCCTCTTCTGATATGTCCCACGGTGCATTCGGTGAAAACACAGGCACTGACTAGAGTGGCTGCTGTCAAGTCCCGCCACCATGTCACAACCGCATCTGGTGGGAATCGTGTTTGTCTTCTTTCAAGTATTTTGCTGCAGTTTTAAGAGCAAAAGTAAGAATTGGGTAGCCACACAAAGACACCGCCTGATTCACTTCAGTGAAAGTTGCTAATAAGGTCTAACTACATCACCTGCTGGTATGATCACCTTCTGCGTATCAGAATGTGTTGTATTGAGGCGTTGGCAAAAGTTCAAGAGGGAAGATCTGATCCATTTTATTTATTCAGTCTTGCCTCTTTCTCCATTTTCCTGTGATTCCCTTATTCCTCAGGTTGTCTAACCTTCCACTTCTTTGGTCCAATGGTCTCTGTGTTTACCTTCTCATCTTGCCGGTCTATCTCCCTCCTGTCCTGCTAAATGTCCCTTCTGTTGACATTCTTCTTCAAGACAGCACGCCCCACCTCTTCCCCAGCTCCACCATTTCCACTTTCCCTACATGGAGCCTCATTAGAAGCCCACCACCAGCATCTAGGCTCTGGTGGTCTTTCCTATCAACTATCGTTTCACGTTCCACCTTGATACAGCACCAGAGTCTAACCGCCAAACATTATTCGAATACTTTGTACAGCAAACTTTTGTTCCGATTATTTTTACACCCAAAAAATTTGTGTCAACCTTTCATTTGGTTCATTAGGTGACGGCATACACCTGAACTGATAAAGCCGTGCTCTCAGGCAGCCCTTCACGATAAGAGCTGTCATTCTTTCCTTCAGTCACCTTTGACAAAAAAAAAAAAAAAAACAGACCTTGCAGAACACTGGAGCTGCTGTTCCATTTGGTTTTCATTTCTACTGCACGTATTGGTAAAACTAAACCTCTTGCAATGAGACATTTCTTCCACCAACCTCAGCCTCAGGCCTTAAGAACACTCGCGCATCAATCCTTAATTTTCCTGCCCTTCCACCGCAACTTCACACAAAAAAACGCGTACGTCCAGAGTGTAAAAGACGAGACCCACCTGCTATTGATAATCTGGCTACTGCAACCATACACATAATTAATAAATGCACATGTTGCCACTGCACCACGAGCACCCTCAGAGGCACAAGATTTCCCCTTCGCTTCCTCCCTCGGGAGCTGAAACATGTTCCCCTCAACACAGTGCGCCCTCACAGTCCTCTGCTGGACTACCAGCACTATTTCTAATAGGCCAGAAAAATAAATATGGAAAGTCAAATTGTGCTCTGAGTCATACTGCATGGCGTGTTAAGTTGACACACTATAACAAGTCATTTGCATGTGCTCCCAAAAAGGTTTGATTGATGAAACAGGATGAAAATACTCATTAAATTTAGGCACTTGGATCAACTTTCAAACTGACACACAATAAAAAAAAGAAAAAAGAAAAAGAAAATAAACTAAATGAGAAAAGAGGTAAAGAGAAACATTAATACTTGACAAGGAGGTGTGTGGAGTCAGATGAGAGGCCCGTGTGTTTGGATGAAGGGGATGTTGGATGGTTGACGAGTGAAACTCCAGAACAGGATGCATCGGGGATGTGTCAGTGCAGAGCTTGATTGAATATCTGGCAACCTCTAGACATGCTGTTGCCCAGGGACACACTCGCAGATACCGGCACACACAGATTTTGCAGCTAGACGGGCAGGCGTCCATCACTCGCGTCGCTCCTCTTCTGCTTCTCCGCCGCTGGCAAATTAGCAGGAATTTGTTGGGGGGGGCCGATTGTTTTCTCTTTAAACGGGGCTTGTTTTCGCTGGGGAAGTCTCTCTCTTGCAGGAATATTGTGTGAATAGAGGTGAATGGATGCTTTCATAAGCTGCGAGGTGGCTGTGGTCTCCGCCGCCACGCTGCCAGCCACGCGTCCTCTCTCTAGCTGACTGGCCTGCCTGGAGGTCGGGCTCTTTAGCTCTTTAAGGCTCTTTTCGGCCACAGCAAGTCTCAACCTGCAGATGATTGCTGAATGACTTCTGTCAAGTAAGTATAAACAACTGGTCTACTAAATGTTGTTGTATGGGTAAATCAGTGTACCATTGAAACGTCTGACTTGAGTTTTTTTTTTTCCTCGTCTGCTTAAAATTGCCTGCAATTTTGGACCTATTTCAGTCACACGAAATGAGTTTGATGCTTTCAAATGGATATTCATGATTGCAAGCTAAATCTCTTTGCTTCACTAAAGGCCCTGTCACACTGTTGCTTATGAGAGAAGCATATGAGTTGCGTATGAAAATTATCACTCATACGCTGGTATACGCTGACATACGCTAGGGGAACGTTAGGCATAGGTTGTATACGTTTCAAGCACGCTGGCATACGTTGGCATACGCTGAGGCAGAAATTAATTTTTGAACATGCTCAAAACTTTTGTGCGTATGGTTAATACGCTAAGCATACGCTAGGCATACGCTGAATACGTTAGAGGTACGTTACTGATAGGTCGAGAACGCTGGACATAAATTGCCATATGTTGGCATGAAGGTGTACCGTACAGCTAGCGTATTTATAGCCTCCGCCCGTCTGCCGCCTCCATCTCCGCAAGACGGGCGGAGGTGGAGGCGGCAGGCAACCGACGATTCACGGGAGCGGTCAGGAGGAGGAGTTGGGGATCTTGATCGCTCAGAAGCATGTAACTCATCAGCCGCAGGTGCATCAGGCATTTCAGCAGGTTTGGATGAGAACGATTCTTGTGTTTTTTTGCCTTTTCCTCGACCTCGGCCTCGGCCCAGGGCCCGGGCAAACTACGATTGCTTCTTGGGAGGCATGATCGAGATGAATGTCTCGAGAGATGTTGATAGCGCGTCGTCTACTGCAATAATGGGGCAATGTGGAAAGGCTGCTGATATAGGCGCGTTGAAACGTACGCTGGGCATGCGCAGTTCATATGCTACTCATACGCTAGTCATTCTTTATTTTCAAGGACTTTTCGTGCGTATGAAAATTATATTATTAATTTTCATACGCAACTCATACGCTTCTCTCATACGCAACAGTGTGACAGGGCCATAAGGGAGATATACAAAAAAAATGGAAAATTCAGCTTTAAATATCTAAAAATCTGTTTGAATCTTTCAGTCATTACTAAAGACCTGAGTCATATTTAACTTTACCCTAAACAGTAGCTGTGTGCCTACCAAAAACTGGTGTAATATCCAATCTGAGGACATATACTCTGGAGGTGAAGGTTCTTTCGGCCTTTTCTTTCCAGTGTTGCCTGATGTCTCAAAAAACATCTGTCATGTCACAGTATCTTTCTTGCGTTATTTGTTGACATGGTCTGTGTTTGATGTGTAAGTTTTAGTTTGGTTTGGTTTTCTAAATCTTTGATTTTGTTTTCATGTTTTGAACCCTTTTTTGATCTCCAGAGTTTTTTTTTTTTTTTTTTGCCCAATCTTGCTTCATGCTCCCCCTCACACACCTGGATGCAGTCAGCTGATTACCACACCTGCTTATTCTATTACTTTGCCTCAGAACTTATACCGCCAGGTTTCTGCTCGCAGTACAAAGCAAAATTTGTGGTTTAGCAAGGTAATTTCAGGTTCTGCTCTAGATTTTTAAGGTGTATCACCATGGCAACTTGGCAGATATCGGTACATATAGGGTCCAGATAACCAGAAGATAATCTGATAATCTAAAAATTAGGATTGAAATGTGCTGCGTGAATTTCACTTGAGAAATTGATATTGCCTTGCCATTTGATGACCATTTTTAAAGACATATTATGCAGAATAGTCATAAAGCAATAAAATAGCTTAAAACCCATGAGCAGTGTGTGCTAGTTAATCTTCGGAAACAGTACACTCCTGGTATTTCTATTGTTTAATCTTATTTTATTGTGTATGTGATGCTTCAGGGTTGCAACATTTGGACAAAGGTTGTGCTGGCACCAGCCAATCACAATGTGAGGATGTGAGGACTAGGAAGAGGATAAGTTCAATTATCTGATACTTACATGCATATAAGATTTTTTGGGAAATTTTGGGACATACGCATAATAAAGAATTACAATCTTGAAGTTACAAATGAATGGACTTCTTTCTGCATCACCCTGAATACAGGGTCAGGGTGACAGGATGTTCCTTTTTTTGGCAATGTTACAAAGATGAAGGGAGGTTGTCCTACGTAACCTGTTTTATATGTCAGTCAAAGAACAGATCCAAGTCTAAATCAGAGGTTCTACTATAAACCAGTACTAGTATTAGATACCCAAGGTATTGCCATCTAGAGTAACCAAAAACTGTGCAAGACTACAAGTCTGGGTCCTTGCCTTACCCATCTAACATTATAATCAGTGCCAGGAACTGTTCCAGACTAAGCTAGCTGTCGTCTTGCAACTTACCTTTACAGTAGGTGTATTGCCTGTCAAATGTAGCCAATTGTAAAATATTATATAATAGAATGTTTCTACAGTGTTTCCATAGCTTTACCACTGTTGCTGATATTGTCAAATAGGGAGAGCAGGAACACAAAACCAACATCAACAACCAGGTGAGATCATTCAGAAATATTGTCTGGCAATCTTTTACATCTGTTATGATATGCATAACCATGACAACAGGGAAATGTTGTTAACCTATGGAGAAGCTAACTGGGTAATGCTTGGAATAAGACGCTAAATCAAGATGAGTTGAAGAGGAGACATTTAGGATGCAGATCAGGAAAGAAATGGAGAAGAAGATGAAAGAGATGGGATCAAAATGGGAAGTGTGAGATCAATGTCAGATAAAAGGGCAAGCCTGGACTCCTGATGAGGGCGCAAAAGTATTAGCAGGTAGGCAATATTATTATTTTTTTATCGAGACATGGCTGCAGGAACAACTCTTAACGCCTCTCCACTCAGCTTTAGGACTATATGGGCTGACAGAGACAGCAGACAGAGAGGTACGAGTGAAGGAGGAGGATTAGAAAGCTTGTTAACAACAGATGGTGTAATCCTGGACATGTCACTGAGGAGCGTTTCTGCACCCCAGATGGCAAACAGTTGGCTGTGAGTTCCTGTCCGTGTTGTCTACTTGAAGAGTTCAATGCTACCAATGCTGCATGTGCACTCGTCAGCTAAGTTGTTGCCAAGCTACGAAAAAAACCAACACCCCAACCGATTGATGGCGACCTTTCACGATATCTACCTCACCTTCCTCTAAGCTACACATTTTTCATGTTTGTCAGCTGATTTATATCTTAGTTTGTTATCTATCTATAGCAATAACATGTCTTTAATAATTGTCAATACCGCAGCAGTATCATTTCCCATTTGGATACTAATAAAGTGTTATTGAATTGAAATGAAATGACTGCCAACTGTTTTTTTGCCCATTGAAAAAAAACTCCCCAAGAATTCAGATATTCTATGTCTCTCTATATTTGGTGCAACGTTAAGCAACAAACTAACTTTCCACGCCCCTTTTCGATTTTGTCAAAACGTTGACCATTCTTCCAGCTCAACGTGCAAATTAATGACAATGAATAACAGCCACATTTTCACACCATTCAGCCTTCTCAGCTTCTGTCACCAGAATGAGTGGACCTCCCATGTTTCCCATCAAAAGCTTTATGCTTCATTTAACTTCGCTTCACACTCGCACACTTATGCATGTTCACACCTGAGAGCTGCCCAGTAACCACACTCTTCTACTGTTGGACACTGAGCAGCGGCGGTAGCTTGAGTGCTCTGACATTTCTATTAATCACACTCGCGTGCTTGCTAAATCTCCTTTCATATGCATGTGCTAGTTTTCCAAGAAGAGCTGTATATCCACTCCTGTTTCTCCATAGTGATCCCATGTGACAGGTGTGCTTATATGTTATGTTGGCTCTGTGGAAGCTAATGAGAAAGGACTTAGTGTGGTGTGATATTTTGAGAGATTTCTGAATCATTTTCTTCTAATGTGTTGTTAACAGAGCAGTGTGCACGGGCTTGGCCTTTCTGAGGGTAACTCTCAGCTGTGAGTAAAGAAGGTGAATGTGTTGAGCAAAGAGAGGCTGGTAGGAATTCAATTCAATTCAATTCAATTCATTTTTATTTATATAGCGCCAACTACAACAAATGTCATCTCAAGGCACTTAGATAGTAAGTCCAATTCAAGCCAATTGGAATTAAATTAATTATTAATAATCATAATTCATAAAATAATCCAATTCGTTCCTATAGAGCCAATTCAAAAACAATTTCCTAGCTAAGAAAACCAACAGATTGCACTGAAAACTTTTTGTTTTTCGGTCCAATCTCCCGGCCTGAGCGTGCCTGAGGCGACTGTGGAGAGAAACGACTCCCTTTTAACAGGAAGAAACCTCTGGCAGAACCAGACTCAGGAAGGGTGGCCATCCGCCTCGACCAGCTGGGGTTTGAGAAGACAGAAGGGGGGGGGGGATGGGGAGAGGGGGGGGGGGGGGGGGGGCAATACCACTGTAATACCATTCAAAGGATATCTGTTGGAACAGGGAAACACGAGTTAATGACCACAATAATATCACATATACATAAAGAGAGTAAAGTGAGGAAAGGTGTGACAGATGAGGCCCCGTTGAGCAAAGAAAAAACACGCACATCCGTCTCAAAAAAAAGTTATGGGTGCAGTACTAGCTAAGTAAGTAACTAAGTAACATGAAAACTGAAAATAAAGTCCGCACACCAATCTCCCGTTTCTCAATTTAATGTGACGTTTCGGGCAGCCTGCCCTTCCTCAGACATTACAAACACATAAAAAACCACTGTTTAAATACCCATGATCCCATAGGTGGTTCAACCCCCACCCAGGTGATCCCCATTGATGTTAATCACCTGGGAAAAGTGACGTGTGCAACATAAAACCACATAGTGAATGTCCAATATTTACAATATATGCAATATGTACAATGAAATATGAAAAATGAAAACTGGTCAGAGAAAAAATACAAGGAAGTATGACCATCAGAGAAGAGCTCCAGATCTTGTCTAATCATTAACATTGCCCAAATGATGGGAATAGACAATAGCAAAGTCCCAGTTCTAGGAGACATTGAATAAATATACAGATAAAAATACAGAGCATCCCACATTAGATGAGGCCCCCCAGCAGTCTAGGCCTATAGCAGCTTAACTATGGGATGTTTCAGGATCACCTGAGCCATCCCTAACTATAAGCTTTATCAAAAAGGAAAGTTTTAAGCCTGGTCTTAAAAGTGGAAAGGGTGTCTGCTTCCCGGACATTTACTGGCAGCTTATTCCACAAGAGAGGGGCCTGATAACTGAAGGCTCTGCCTCCCATTCTACTTTTAGAAACTCTGGGAACCTCAAGTAAACCTGCAGTTTGGGAACGAAGTGCTCTGTTAGGAAAATATCTTACAATGAGATCTTTAAGATATGATGGAGCTCGGTCATTAAGAGCTTTATATGTGAGGAGAAGAATCTTTAATTCTATTCTGAATTTAACAGGGAGCCAATGAAGAGAAGCTAAAACTGGAGAAAAATGATCTCTCCTGTTAGTTCTCATCAAAACTCTGGCTGCAGCATTTTGGATCAGCTGAAGGCTTTTCAGAGAATATGTGGGACAGCCCAATAATAAAGAATTACAGTAGTCCAATCTTGAAGTAACAAATGCATGAATTAGTTTTTCTGCATCACTCTGAGACAAGATGTTCCTGATTTTAACAATATTACGAAGGTGAAAGAAGGCAGTCCTAGAAACCTGTTTTATATGCGAGTCAAATGATGAGTTCTGGTCAAAAATAACTCCAAGGTTCCTCACTGTAGAACTAGAAGCCAAGGAAATACCATCTAGAGTAACTATATAGCTCCATATAGATCCAGGAGAGCGACGTGATCACCTAATCTTCTCATAAGTGTATGTAGGTGCTTCAGTAAAACTCCACAATTGTCTGAAAAGTCTGAATCACAGTAGTGTCTGGCCTTATGTTTGTTATAATAGAGGTTGCGCCCTCACTTCCAGTAGAAGAAGCTATAAGAAAAGAAAAAAAAAATCCTACTTGTTTCTCTTTTTTTTCCCCTCTTCTCATTCTTCACACACACGTTGTGCCCAATGTGAATAATGCTCCTATTTTAGCTTCTGCTCTCATTGGCCAGAATTCTGCTGTTCACCACACTTACAGATGTTGATGTGTCAGACACATCCACTCACATTGCTCCAGTTAGACAAAATATTTTTCAGAGAGACTTTACGATAAAATATTAAAGTTTGGAGTCACAACGTTGCTGAAAAAAAAATAAAAAAAAGGGTAGGAGGAAACGGTGAAAGATTTGAACCAGATTTGGCAGGTCCCGACATTCAGGACAACCGTGGCAAACGTGTTACATTACAAAACATTGAAGGGTTCACTTTAAACCACACAGAGGGAGCAGTCCTGAAAGTAAAGACTGTGTCACCGCAAAAAAGCCCAACTCCCAGTGAGCCGGTGAATGGCACAGCCTTGAAGATACACCCGTGCAGTAATACAGTCACTCATTATCAAATGCTGCAAGATACCAGACCCTCTGTTCTTCGTTTGGCACCAAAAACAGCCGACCAAAGTGCCATCGCCATTAAAGAGGTAAATCCAGCACCTGAAAATACTCCAACCTCCAAAACGAGGCACTCAAAATGAAGATTACCACAAGTTTAATCCTAACATTGCAGGGAACTGGGGGGCAATCTGATGGGGTAAGAGATGTTCTAATTAATGATTAATTCATTATGATGAATAAACATTCATTATAAACACATTCATTATAAATTCAGGTAATTGCTGATCACCTGCTAACTGAGAAACAAAGGAAAAGTAAGAATGATGTATATCTAGTTGTAATTGTAACCGAGTCCTATTTTTGCACATGTTCTACAGCATATTCATACATCTGCTTTTTTCAGAAACCTGTGCCCTTGTTGTACTGAGCTGTTGCAAGCACATTGTTTTCTGGACAGCTAGGATGTGTCAGCAAGGTAATTAGGTCATTCTGAAGATAATGCATGTTGGTTAAGTAAATTCACATCATTCTCAACTTGCTTTAAAACATCCCACAGATGAAATTTCCAGCTGAGGACACTTGGTTGTGCCCCCGTGAACTTTGCTATACACTGGATTCTTGTGCTACGTGTTTACACTAGATTTGGGTTTAAAGGAACTGTTTCTTGACACAACTGTTTCTGGAACAATGACATGAACAAGCCTTGTTCACTGCTGGAACATCACTGTAAAGTTTGACTATCACGACATGTATCATACCCACATCATCGGGATATTGTCGAATCATTGCTGTTTTTACGTTACTGCCACAAAGATATGACAGTATGATATGATAGTCGTATTGCAAAGCAAATCAGCTAATGTGAAATTAGATTTAAACCATTTTTTCTTTAGTTTAAATCTCAGCTGTACTTTATTTATTTCTTTTTTTTCTCTTTTTTTTGGATATATATTATAAAAGTGAACATTTAGCGGCCTTGATATTTGAAAGGTGATCTAGATCTATTGCTTTCCTCCAGAGTATTGCACCTTTAGGTGTTTCACTGTGACCCGCTCCATCCAGCACTCAGCATGCCAAGCTGCTGCAGCTGGACGCCTGCAGGAACCAGCTGTGTGAGTGAGTGCGCGTGTATGTCCTTGCCGGCTGTTAAGAGAGTGAGAAGTCTTTTCCACCATAGTCAGCAGCACCTTGGCCAGCTCGGTGCAAGACCAGCAGCCAGACCAGCCCACCCAGCTTATCCTGTTGCCTGTTAGTCCCAGACTGTCTATTGTTATTTCAAGGAAGAAAAAAAATCCTTCTCAGGTGTTCACATGCTACTCATCAGTCTGTGATGCTGACTGCATTCCACGACTTCATTTCAGATGAATTGTTGTGATTTATGTTTTAGTTTGACCCACCATCCCTGAACCTGTTCTTCCGATACCCCAGAATCACTTTCTACAAAGTGAATTCAGGTTGCCATATGCTGAGTGAGCAGGTGGCGAGAGTAATGTCATTTTCAAGGACTGCAGTAAAGAGCTGGTTTTGGGAGGGATGGCTCTCGCTCAAACCACAACTTCTCTCGAGGGCGATGTATGGAGTTTGAAGGGGTTTTATTATCGTGGCTAATGTGCGGCATACTTCGTCAACAGTGGTGCTCTGAGACCACAAAGATTTCAGAAAATTCAGACTTGACATATAGTTTCTTGAGAATTTTGAGTAGATTTTAAGTAACGAACACGCAGTGAGCGCAGCTCTCGAGCTGCACTGAACAATGTCGACAGTGAATGTATCGTGCTACTTTGTGCCGCACACACCTCTGCGTGGAAGCATAAATATTATATATCTACAACTAATGCAAGTGTATTACGACAATTACAGACGTGTATTTATAGAAGTGTATTTATAGAAGTGTAGAACTACAGATCAACACAGACAAACATCCACAGCAGACAGTGAAGAAAAGGGCTGTGTTCGAAACCGCATACTTCTCCTACTACTCATAATGACTTTTTTCCCGAATGCATACTAGATTCGCCGAAATGTTGGGCATGCATCATGAGGTTACTACTCGTACTCAAACTACCCAAGATGCAACGTAACTTGACGTCGCCGATCGTCATTTCTTGTCAACGGCAGTTTCAAGCTAGCTACAACGAGGGTAGGTTCACTTCCTGTTTTCAAAACAAAAGCACGAATTGTATCGTAATGGCTTTCCCTATGATAAAAGGCAACGGGTATTTTATTTTGTGAAAATAACTGGAAGTGCGTTACTCACTGCGGCTAGCTTTAGTAGCGCCGAATTCGTCGGAGCAAAATTGTAAATAGCCGGTATTTTGGCAGTTTTTCAACACTTTGGGGATCTAATGGCGCTTTTCCACCAGCTCGCTTCAGCTCGGCGCGCTATTGCGTGTTTCCACTAGCACGCCGTACCTGCAACCGGGACGATTTTCCGTATCACCTCAGTTACTAAAACGTGACGTCAGCCGACTGCCTTCCACTGATTGGGCGATGAGTGTCGTCACTGGAAGCGTCATAACGTGGATAATAAAAGCTAGCGTTAGCAACCGTTAGCTTACCTCCAAACGTCGTCTTTTTGAAGCTCGTAACAAAACTCTCCGGTACTTTTCAATACTGTTTTGTCTGGCGGCCAGGAGTCTTCTCTGGCTCTCTTCTCTTGCCTTCTGTGCGACAAAAAGCCACAGGGTGAGCAGCAACACGCGCAGCCATGTTACGACGACCCCGCCCACGTCGAGGAGGCACGAAGTATACTCGTTTGTAATGGAAACACAACCAAACCGAGCCGTGGCGAGCCGTGCCGAGCTAGTGGAAAAGCACCATAAACGACTACTTTCTCGCCTGAAAATGTTTCAAATGTTGCTAAAGTTTACAGAGTTTAGAGCTTAAGCGAAATCAGCTTCGGTAGGAGCGAAATGCATTGTGGGTAAACGCTCTGCATATTGTCTGATCGATGAGACAGACAATATGCAGTATAACAGAGCACTTCGTTCCCAAACTGCAGGTTTACTTGAGGTTCCCAGAGTTTCTAAAAGTAGAATGGGAGGCAGAGCCTTCAGTTATCAGGCCCCTCTCTTGTGGAATAAGCTGCCAGTAAATGTCCGGGAAGCAGACACCCTTTCCACTTTTAAGACCAGGCTTAAAACTTTCCTTTTTTATAAAGCTTATAGTTAGGGATGGCTCAGGTGATCCTGAAACATCCCATAGTTAAGCTGCTATAGGCCCAGACTGCTGGGGGGCCTCATCTGTCACACCTTTCCTCACTTTACTTTCTTTATGTATATGTGACATTATTGTGGTCATTAACTCGTGTTTCCCTGTTCCAACAGATATCTTTTGAATGGTGTTATGTTCTGTCCTCTCAAACCCCAGCTGGTCGAGGCGGATGGCCACCCTGCCTGAGTCTGGTTCTGCCAGAGGTTTCTTCCTGTTAAAAGGGAGTCGTTTCTCTCCACAGTTGCCTCAGGCACACTCAGGACGGGAGATTGGACCGAAAAAGAAAAAGTTTTCAGTGGAATCTGTTGGTTTCCTTAGCTAGGAAATTGTTTTTGAATTGGCTCTATATGAACGAATTGGATTATTTTATGAATAATTATGATTACAATGAATTGAATTCCAATTGGCTTGAATTGGACTTACTATCTAAGTGCCTTGAGATGACATTTGTTGTATTTGGCGCTATATAAATAAAAATGAATTGAATTTAACTTTTTCTTTGTGAAGTGTGACCTTGCATAATCATATTTCCAAAAATAAAGGCCAAAGCCTGAATTTACTGAAAATGTCTAATCTATATTAGAGGAAAGCCTTTATTTCTACTTCTCGTTGTTCTGTTTTTGACAACTCAAATACTCAAACAATATGTCATACTGGTGGTGAAAATACAATGAAATCCATTTGTTTGTGAAGGATCTGGAAGAAAAACTACATTGTGTGCCGGGGTGCATCCTTGTATAATAACAATATTACTGTGATGAATACGTAATGCAGTAAAACATGATATTGAACGCATCATTAAAGTGATTAGATAAATATGACAAAAATTACTATTTTTAGTCTTTTGCCTGTATATTAAAATGACAAGATGCAATTTTTTTCTCCCTTTTCTCCCCCCTCCCTCCACGTCTGTGAAATGCCATTACATCTACGTTCTCATAAGTTCCGGCGATAGCGCCGTGTGTGTTCTTATGACCCATTCTTACTAGCTGGTCGCAAATGGCGCAAACGGTCACGTGACCCAAAATTCCGCCACGCCCCCCGTCGCAAGCTAAAAAATCCTCGCGCGTCGCAAGGTCGCGCACACCACTTTTTTTCTGACTTCGCGCGAGCTCAACCGGAAACAGCTGACCAACAGAAAGGAAACATGAACACTGCAGAGACCGCGGTGACCGAGAGGGTGCGCCTCTACAAACATCTGTACGACACGTCTATGAAGTTACACTGGGACAACACGGCAGTGTCGAATTCCTGGGGGGAAATCGGCAGGCATCTGGGGCAGTCGGTGGTGGAGGTGAAGAAAACATGGAAATGCATCCGTGCATTCTGTTTTTGCCGCAGCCGCTTAGCTCTGAGATACATATACAGTTCTACACCCAGAGTAAATTCATTCCATCAGATGTGCCAGCCTCTGCTGACGTGACACCACAGGTGGCATTGTGTATGCTTTCTTCGTATGCTTTTCTTCGTCCGGTTCGTCAGCTTGTTTCCTCAACAGTGACGCCCGCTGGTCTGGAGAGAACTGAAAATGTGACGCATACTCGGCGCAAACTGCGCTTATGAGCTGAAGGAACTGTGAAGGGGCTGGCGCTTTCGATGACGTCATTAATGGTTCTCGAGCCAGAACAGTTGCGCGGTTGCGCCGAGTAAGAATCAGGCTTTAGGTTGTGTGATGGCTGCCTGGCATCTTTTATTTGCTGAACTTTGCGTTGACCTCTGTCCATTCCTCTTCCCCTGTAATTGATGACATTTTGGTGTAGCTGTGTTATTTCTCATTTTTTTTCTTCCTCATCCTCTTGTCAGAAAGTTGAATTCCACCTGGATTCAATGCAATATAAGCCTGGAGCTGCAACGCTTTAATCTCATTTCTTCGTTTTTGGAGGAGTCACTTCTGGAGAGGTAGCGTTTAGCGTCCTGATCAACAAGCGGTGAAACCCCTTGCTGAGAGCAGCTTAGCTGCAAGATTTGAGCCTATAGCTACCTCTTTTTCAGCCCCTCCACCTCCCCTCTTCTTTTCACCTAGGATAAACAGAACATAGCCTGTTATTCATGTCACATCTTGCCAGTAGCCATCACCTCGATGGGAGCCAGTGCTTCACGAATGGTCTGGTGTTAAATTCCACCAGTAGGGACAGGTTACTGGCTCCCACTGCCAACAATGTCCGTAGAGTGCAAATGTTTATTTTAAAAGTTATGTTCGAGTATTGATTTTATTTCATTTTCCCTCCGCCTAACCCGCCTGCTCTTGGCTCAGGTAAAGTGCCTGTCCATCATGAGGTTTTCCCGCCTGAGCCAGGCGTGTTGTCTGTCTCATAAAAGCCGCTACTATAGTATAATGTAGCCCCGTGGCCCGAAATGTCCGACTTTCCTCTCCAAACACGCTGAGCTTCCATGCAGGGTGTGTGTATGTGGAGTGTATATAGTGTGTGGGCCCGGTCCAAGAAAAATATGTTAGAGCCTCACTTCTTGTAATAGACTGGACATAGAATATCTCACCAACTACGAGGATAAAATATAACAGTTAACATTAATAACTCAAATGTCCCTTTGCCCGCTTTTCTTATTTTATACCCTGACCCTGTATTTGTATTCAATTAGCTTTAAATGGGTTTATCTTTAATATTTGGAGTCAGACTGAAATTCTCTTTTCCCAAAACATGTCAAATATATCATCTTTCACTCATCCTGTTCGGAGGGCAGCTGACTTTCTGCAGGGTTCAGGCTGGCTGGACCAAGTTATTCCTTAAAAAACAACAACAAGAGAAAAAAGAGCTCTGAAATCACTCGAGCCAGACATCATGTTGTGCCCTGCCACATTCTTGAAGCCTGGCCCAAATAAAATATGGAAGATTTCTCCTTGATTTGAGTTTTAAGCTGAAACTGGCTGACAGCAGGTGGCCTATAGAGGTTTCATTTCTTGTGCTCACATTTTTTATGACAGGTGGATCCTGCGGCTTTGTGTGGTAATAATTCCAAATGACATCAAGAAGGAAGTATCGTAAAGATAATTCAATAAAAAATTAAACGAATGGTGGATTGTTTGTTTGACTGATAGCATTTGCCTCCATTGGAGACTACTAACCTGTAACAGGTGCTCCTGGGCTAAAGAACATCAGACCGAATCTGTGGTTTGTAAATAACTGATAAAAGATGAGTTTTAATGTCTCTCTGAAACTGTATTGAAGCTGTAGCTAGGTATCTATGTACACATTTAAACTGTTCTTGCCTGATGTAATCAAATCTTTGGTGTATTCTGGCCTTTTTTCACAAGCGGACACAACTTCCTGAAGTCTTAATGAAAGTCCGGTGACATGCTTTGATCAAACTACAGCAGAGATACCGTACAGCACTTCCCTCGTAAGCAATGACTTTACAGCTCTTTTTGTAGCAATACGTTTTAGGGTGTGGAGTGATCAGCTCGAATTAACCTGAACAATCCTTCTAGAATGAGTTTTAATATTACGATTGGCCTGTCTCCTATGCCCTTCGGGGGTCTGAGTTGGAATAACTGCGCTATGTAACTTTGCTGGAGCGGCCCGGGAGCTGAGCGGAAGTACTTCGACTTGCTTTCTGGCACACCTACCGCAATAACAAATAGACCCCTCTCACACTCCCAGGTATAAGGCTAAGCTAGCGCAACATTGTCAGTATGATCATCATGGCAGAGGCACCGAAGAAACAGAAGAAGACGTTGACTGATGAAGCAAGGAAGAGAAAGAGAGAGGCTGACAAAGCAAGAGACCGGACTGTGTCGGAACCGCACATTACCTCCAAGCCTGTAGGGGGAGCTCTGTAATGGGCTTTTTGAGAAGTTACATAGTATCACTTTAAGATCAATTTCCGAACAAATTTCCAAATTGCATTTCTTTTATATGTATTCAAATGCTTATCAATGGTTCAAATGGTTTAATACACTCAAGCCATCCATCCATCATCGCACAAAGGCTGAATAAACCCTGAGCTTTTCTCGCAGTCTCTTCATCCGTATTTTATTCCAGTTTTAGCCGCTAATAGTTTGTATTGACTACTTAGAACCAAGAGTGCTGCATTCAATGACAAATTGAAAATCAAAATCTCAAACTTCCAATTGTGAAAAAAAAAAAAATTAAAAAAGAATGAAAAGGTGGGATTTCTTTGTCTGGATATAAATAAAGCATGAAGTGGTAGCAGAGCTTAATTTGCTCATTTCTTTCTTACGTTGAGTGAACAGGAAGCTACTGCTGGTGATATGCTGTTGATAGCAAAGTAAAAACTCAAGAGGGTTTTAATGTCCCACTTACAGAGACTGCAGCGGAATTTGGAGACGTGGTTTGCTGGAGATAAAGATGGGGAAATGATATATGAATGTGTGTGTGTGTGTGTAGAAAATCCAGTGCAAAACTGAACAGCTTACTGAATGACGTATGGGGGCCATGGGGGGCCTAGGGGGCCATGAACAAAGTGAGAGGATTTCTCTTTATCTGATTTTTTTTTCAGTTGCCAGTGATTCAGGCAAACAAATATATGCTCTCAAGATTTATTTCTTACATAATATATCCCCTCTAAGATATCAGCTTAAATGTCTATTCCCAGCGTAAATGGTGGACAAAATGTAGTTTTTCCACGCCAAAATAAATTGATAGTTTATCTGAAGTAGCTTCAGTGGTCTTGAAGGCAAACTAAGTGTCTTCCAAAATGACACCAAGGAGTGTGTCCTGGCTTTGCTTCCGCTTTAAGCTGTGTGATCCACGGCTGCCCATTGCTTGACCTCTTTTGGATCCTAATACATCCTCGCTGTTCACCCGCGACACCCAAGGACGGCCAAAATAAACTTTTATTTCATCGGAGAGTCATTTACAGTCGTGCCAGCGCCTGGTTTTATTGAGCCAGTGACTTTAATAAGTTTGACAGCCTCCTCCAAAAGTAATCTTAGAGTTGCTGGACTCCCAGACGATATTAGTGTCTCATGCCCTCACAAGTGGAGATACTGTTGAGCTGGCACGGAGGGCAGACTGCAGGTCCAGCTCTGTATTTTCGCAAACATTTACAGTGTCTGGAGATGCAAGCATGCATTCAAGCATAACTGCTGTACCGGCATGCAAGCACGCAGGCTTCCACCACTGCTCAGAATGATGTCTGAATCAACGCTAAAATGTCAGCGCTAAAAAAATGAAGACTAATGAGTTAGTAAACAGCATTCTTTTCTTTGGAAGGGTCATTCAGCTGTTGCATGACAGACGTTTTTCAACCATCAGAAAATATCAACCAGTTTATTTTTTTTAATGTAAATCATTTAGAATGAAAACCATTTGTACTGCCTCGTAAATCTGATTAGTTTACTTGTTTTGGCATAAATATCCAGAGCAATACCTCTCATATCTAAGCACTGGCTCATAAAGTGAGCAATTATGGTGGCTAAAATTGCTGTTTGGTCTGCCGTTGAAGCTTATAAACCTATCAGACGGGGTATTAAACAATCCGAGAATCCCCACGTTATGCCCTCTTAGCTCCTCATTTTCCCCAACATTTACAGCAAAAACTGTGCAAGACTCTATCTGAAACAGCTCTGATGAGATGGTTGCGAAAGTTGCTCAAATTTCAGGTTATGAAGTTATGCTTGCAGAAAAAAAACACCCATATTATGCTTATTACAGGTTCCTAATTTGATCATTTATGTCTACTGGGTTGAGAAGAAAAACAAAACTTTCCTCTTATATACTGAAGTGACATATTCTAAATGAGACAGTCTGAAAGGCTCGGATTGGTCAGTTGAATGGTAAAAAAAAATTGTGGACGAAGGAGACAGCTTGTTCGTTTGAGATGTGCCAAAAGGTTCCAATTAAGGCAGCAAGGCATAAGAGAAATGTGTTTGATGGCGATAAGAAACAGAACAGAAAGCCGGGACTGCCAAAAAGGATTTTCAGGCAATTCTGGACCATTGTCCACTTTGGGACAAAGTTTTTTTGATGTGGACTTTGGTCTATCTAGCTATATAACACACTGAGGGCAAGGGGGTCTTTCAAATTGAAATCTCAGATAAGCAAGAAACATGAAATGCTTTTGCAAAGTCTCACAAATGCTGATTTAATGAAGCAGTTTACATGTTGGTCAGTTGAGGAGGCATTAACGGACCTACACTGCACAAGAAAAAGGTCTCAGCTTTTCCCTAAAGCCGCCCAAAAAATGTACTTCAGCAGCCAAAAAACTCTATCGAATTCAAGTAAAACCCTTTTGGCTGGCAGCTTCTGTTTTGCTTGGATCAAGGAACACCTGGCTGTCATTGCAGCAGGGGATTTTCATTTGCTAAAATTTCTTAGGAAGAGCCAGAATGTCTAATTAGCGGTCGTAAAAGAGATCCAATTATGTATCTGGGATATAACGGGGGTTCCTGCTGCAGGAGAACAAACTTTCCCACGGGAGACTCCTGTAGATCCTTATCGCAATCAAGTTTTCAGTCAAGTACAGATGGTACCAAGTGGTAAGGGGCTGTCCAGCTGTTGCTCCTCAGTCCCAACATGCATATAAACGACTGGATTATGTTGGGATATACAATTAGATATTCAAGGGCCCTATGATGACGATCTCACGCTGATTTTAATGTCTTGCAATGATTTTAATCCCCCTTTTTGGTTTTACCTGCTACACAAATTGCATTCAGCGTTTGGTTTAAAGGAGAAAGAACAGTAACACGGTACCTTTTAGAATTGTAACCGTTTTGTAGACAAAGACAACCCCAATTTAGGAAAAATGCATGTAAAATGTATACAAAAACAGAAAGCACTGATTTGTAAATGTCATACACCAATATCTTATTGTCAATAGAACAAAGAAAACAGATTTTTTACTGTTTTATTGAAAATATTAGCTAATCTTACATTTGACGACAGCAACACATCTAAAAAAAAAAGAAGAGCACCTCTTCTTTTCACAATATTCTTGAATGTCAGGGAACTGAGGGAACCAGTTGCTTGAAAGTAGTCCCATAGCCTGCACGGTGCTGTGCACCACTGTTGCCTCACAGCATGAAAGGTTCCTGGTTAGTGTCTTGGCTGAGGCCTTTCTGCTTGGAGTTTGCGTGTTTGCACTTCGACTTCCTCCCACAGGCCAAAAACAGGCATGATAAGGTCAGTGCTGATTCCAAATGAACCCTCGAAGTGAATGTGAATGGTTATTTGTCTCTATGATGGACTTGACAACTGTCCAGATTGTGCCCTTCCTCCTGCCCGACAACAGCGGGGACAGGTTTCATACCCGGTGCGGTATAGAAAACAGACAGAATGGGGTGGTCCATGGCGTAGTGGGTTGAGCAGGCACCCCATCAAATCAAATCAAATTCAACTTTATTTATATAGCACCTTTTATTCTAAAAAGCAGCACAAAGTGCTTCACATAATAAAATCAATAATCAAATCAATTCATGCATAAACTCACACACAACATCACACCGACAACCACACTGCACACATACCACGCCCCCACCACCCCCAACATGAGCAACATCAAAGGCTATAGTCCTCGCTGCAGCTGGCCCCAGTTCGAGTCCCACATCAGACGGCCCTTCGCTGCATGTTGTTCCCCCTCTCTCTGCCCCCTGCTTCCTGTCTCTCTCCACTGTCCTATCCAATAAAGGCATAAAAAGCCCCAAAAAATACTTTAAAAAAAGCAAATGGACGGAATATTATTCTGACATTGTTGAACCATCTTTCCATCTTCACTTCTGAGAGACTAGATTTCCTGCAGCTGTTTCTTTTAAGTACCACTTACTTAACCAGCCTTTTGTTGCCTCTGTCCCAACTTTTAGGAGACATTTTTGAGATGTTTCAGAGAGGTTTACAAATCATCCAAATCAGTATCCATTTTGCATAGCGTCCCAACGTTTTTTTTTTTTTTTTTAGGAATCGGAGGTTGCACTTTAAATCCGGCATCCTCGCGTCATGCCAGCAGTAAATTGTTCACTGCTTTATTGGTGCAACACATCCAGCTGCAGATGCTTTTCAATAACCCAATGTGCTGTTGGATAGATCAGTGATCAGAGTGAAAAAGGCAATATGTTGATTGTCAAGCTGAGAAAATCTACCTGAGAAGGTCTAAGAATGTACTTAACAATATAATTTATTCACTCTGAAATTGTTTTATAACATTGTGCTTAACAAGAACATAAAAATGAGATGGCACCAGCTGTCCCAAAACCTATGTCGTGTTTTCTAGAATAGCTCTTTAATCAATGCATTATAACTATGAAAGAAATATGTGCATATACATGCTTCTATCCCTTCTACTTCTCTCTATAAATGGCATGTATTTATCCTCGAAATCAGCTGCAGTAGTCTCCTTGAAAACCAGTACTTCCTTTCAATAAGCTCAAAGCAAGCTGAGAAAACTTCAGTCTTGTCCACAGCTGGGCAGCTCTGCGTATTAGAGTTGACAAACGTCATTAAAATTCACTGCTCCAAATAACAAATCTTTCAGCAGCCACACACTCTCACAGAGACCTTACAACACACACACTCTGAAATGCAGAGACACACAAATGCAACTCTCAGCAACTCAGCCGAAACAGGGATATGCTAACCTCGGCAGAGGATGTCCTCTGGGACGCAGAGGCCAGACTTGGGTTTCCCTCCTGAGACTGACTCTGGCTAGCGCACATGCTAATGGTTGGACGTTTCTTCAGCCTCTGCCTCAGTCTTCATAAAATATTCTGCTCCACCGGGGCCTCCAAGTTGGCCTTTCATCGCCTATTATCTCTCAAGTGTGTGGGGGTGACAAAAGAAAAGTTTTGACACGCCAAGACAGACTGTCCCAACTCGCTGGTTTTCAAAAAGCTCCTCACCCTTCCTCCTCATCACTTCCTCTGATCGAGGGACCGCTGATTAGTTGCTGCTTGAGAAAACCGAATGTCAGGAAAGATAAGTGAAGGATTTAGTCATTCAAATCTTCAGACAGTAACAGAGAATAGAGAGTCCTGGCTAGGTGTACTTAAGCCTCTGTGGCTAAAGACAAGCTGTTCATGTGGCTGAATTAAGCCCAACCACAAGCGTTTAAAGGCCAACATCACGAGTGCCAGCCCCAAACCAGGGCGGAAACTTGGCACTATGTGAAGGTGCAAGGTTTCGAGGTAGAAACGAAAGCCCCCCCCCAACAGCCGCTTACTTCTGCTCTTCCCAGCAGGAGCTTTGTCATCAATATGCACTCAGCAAAATTTTTTTTTTTTGACTTGGTCTAAAACTAACAAATTATGTCAATTTCATACAAATATAACAACCTCACTCAGTACCTAAAAGCAGCATGCTCTGGCACAGTTTGGGCCAACATCTTAAGTGGGTCACACCTCACAAAAAACATTAATTTCCATCCGTGTCTAGCAACATTTTTGCATGGATAGCAATTACTGTCAGAATAAATATACAGGTATGTTGTTGTAGCTGCTAAAGAGATTTTTTTGTGTGTGTGAACAGCACTTTTCATTCAAATCACAGATACACGGCTCTGCTGCACTTTGGTCTTTGGTCTTTTCTGATCACTTAAAGCAACCCTAGAGAAGTTTGTGAACCTTAAAGGTATGTGCTTCTGACTTGTTTTGAAGTACATTGACTTTTGTGATGCACATTTCTGGGCCTGGAACTGTCCTGAAGCGCCAGGGAGGTGAGAAACCACAGTTAACAATTTTGGTTTTTGAGCCCCACGCCACACCCTTTTGCTTTATGGTCACTTGACATTTCTGTAAACCTTTAATGGCATCTTTGTGGGCTTTTGTGACAAAAAAATTCATGCGTACGAATGTACATTTGCAGGGCTGACAATACTGTTGTCAATACTGTCACATCCCCCAACTTTAGGGGGAGCCAAGGAGCAAAAAATATCTAGTGTTTTTTTTAGATTGTTTGACTTGTTCAGAGGGTCTGGGGGAATTTTTCGCATCATGTTCACGTTTGATGTACTCCAATGTACAAATCGGTACCACAGAACCAGGAACTTGACAGCTTTTGACCAAAACTGGAGAGCAAAATGGAAGTTACTGTTGCTACTTCAGTATACATCGCTTTAAACTACACATTTCTAATCGGGGAAGGTTTGCAGACAGTTACGAGACAAAGATCGAAGGTGCTAACACACTCGTGGGACACAAAGCCTATCCCATTAGTCCTGTTACTGAGGCTGCAAGTGTGATCCTTTTTCACAGCAACCATTTGATATGACGTATTCTAGTAGGCAAACAGGTTTTGCCAATCACATTGATCAAGGCTCTTTTCCTGACCTTTGTTTCTGTGTTAAAAATACAACCATTCACCTACCTACAATCCATCCATCCATCTATTTTCTATGCCCGCTTAATCCAACTCAGGCTCGCGGGGGGTATCCCTGCTGTCATTGAGCGAAAGGCACAGGTCGCCAGTCCATCACAGGGCTTTACCGACAATGTAATATTGAAATTGCTACTACAAAATAGGTATATTTTGACCGATTCACAAAGCCCTGTGGCTAAGCCAGCGGTCCCACAGAAATATACTGTCAGGATTTTCCCAAACTGACTCATATTGGTTGCATGATTCAAGATTCATCTAATGCCAATGAAGAAAAGAAGAAGGACCTCATACCGAGTGTTTCTAGCTGCATCCACAATCACTAAGGTGAGCACTTGACATTTAGTGTTAACCATTGACATATTAGCTGATGGTAGCGCAACGATACAAAGATTCCACATGTCACAGTTGACCTAACATGAATCATCCTCAGTTCCAAACAAGGGTTTACTAACAGAAAAGATAATTGTTAGGGTTTAATGCTTCAAATCAGAAAAGATCGGGTGAAAGCTTCACATGTTGAGTGAAAGGGAAGGATAGCCTGCTGCTTCGGTGCTAGATAGTTCATGGAACAGATTCCTGTTCATCAGTTTAGGTTTCTGTGAATCATACTGATACAATGAATCTCTTGTACCTTAGGCTTCTGGAAATATTTGATGTTATACTTAAAAAGTACGTATTAATGTGCCTAAACCCTAGCAATGTTAATGTGATAATAAGTAGTTACAGCAACAATCAATTTTTGCATGTTATTGATGTATGAGGGAACTGTATGAAAAATCTACTTTACTTATATAGACTGCTGGGGGGCCTCTTATGTCACAACTTTCCTCACTTTTCTCTCTTTTTCTCCCGTTTAATTTCTCATATGACATGATGTACATTTGGCATTATTGTGGTCATTAACTTGTGTTTCCCTGTTCCAACAGGTATCCTTTGAATGGTGTTACAGTATTTTTTTCCCCACTCTTTTCTGTCTTCTCAAACCCCAGCTGGTCGAGGCGGATGGCCACCCTTCCTGAGTCTGGTTCTGCCAGAGGTTTCTTCCTGTTAAAAGGGAGTCGTGTCTCTCCACAGTCGCCTCAGGCACGCTCAGGCCGGGAGATTGGACTGAAGACAAGTTTCGCTGCAATCTGTTGGTTTCCTTAGCTAGGAAATTATTTTTGAGTTGGCTCTATATGTATGAATTGGACTAATTTTGAAATTAATTAATTGGATTTGATTGGATTATGATTACAATGAATTGGACTCCAATTGGCTTGAATCGGACTGTATTATTGAAGTGCCTTGAGATGACATTTGTTGTAATTTGACGCTATTTAAATAAAACTGAATTGAATTGAATTAACCTTTGTTTCCTTTTTGGTGTGTCCCCCCCCAGTTTATTTATTTTGTTTTGGATTAAAATCTTGATTTTTTTTTTTTTAAAGCACATCTCTGCCTCTTCAGTGCTAGCCTGTGTACCTTTATTTACATCAACAAAAATTCAAGGGTATTTCCTGGGGTTCAATTCCCCATGTGGCGCTGTCAACCATTGTCATTCTCCCCTGCAGCCCTTTGCCACATTCGCATTGTATTGGCCTGGGCAGCAACGGTAGTTAGGTTTTGGAAAACCTCATAGTTTTTGTAGCAGAGAAACAACATTTCCAACTTATTCACAGGAGCTGGTGTCTCCGTGACCATCTGGGGCAGTCTCATTGTCCAGCTTACCATGTCAGTAGAGGCAAATTTTTGACCATAGCATCAACATGTCATTTCGACATACTCTAGCACAAAATCCTGTATTAAGCGATTGTGCTCAGTCACAATGCCACCAAGCTTAAAAACCAAAATATAATTCATAGCTTAATTTTGAATGATTTCATGTCATTCTGTGGTGCGCACAGGCTAAATTAGTACAGCGGTTTTGCGCTGTAGTAAAAATTCAGATCTCGCAGTAAAAACATCAGAAACCATAAATCATCATGGTTATTTCTTTTGTCTAAGTACATGCAAATAACGGAGCAAATCAGCCGCACGGGGCTCCTTCTGGCGAAACCACAAAACACAGACAAGCCTTTTTCACCCCATTCATGCTAAAACCTGCTTCTCTTGTCACTCTTGAAAGAACTGCTGAGCAGACAGCATGGAGACTGACTGCTGACATACACAGCAAAAAGGAACATGCAGATTTTTTTTGTCAGGCCTCCACATATGTTTCTAATGGGGAGGACGTGGTGTGTATTTGATTCCTGGGCTGGTATCGGCTACAGCTGACACTTGTGCATGCACGCTTTGTCTACAACATGCAGACATTAGAGTATGAGTTGTAGAGAGGCTGTGATAGGAGTGTGGCGGCAGCGAGCCAGCCCGGTGAATTTGTGTTCAGGGTCTCCGGTTACTGTGTGGCTGCTGAATGTCTAACGAGGGAGGATGTCAGTCTTGTTTGAGAAGCGGGTGTGACAGCAATGAGATTCAGAGGAAAATGAAACCTCAGCAGAAAAAGTGTTGTAAAAAGCATTTCAGCTTGCTCTGCTTTTAGCTTGCAGTGGCGCTGATCTGAGGTCTTTTTTTAAACGTGCACGCAATATAAGCAATCGGTGGACTCGGAGCGAAAACCAAGAATTTCCTCATTTGCTCTGTGATATATTTGTATGAAAGAGCAATCTTCTTTCAAGGTAAAACAATATACGTTTGAGATGGAATGAACCATTTTTGACTTATAATTTGCCTGAACCCTTAATTGTTTGTAAAGACTTAAAAACGTTGATTGTCATGTAGAAAACTAAACCAAAATGCAGAAGCAGTGTGTGAAAACTTACTCCACCCTCACTGCTTCCATATGAATGAAGAGGGTAAATCGCAGCCAGACGTTTTGTCAGTTTGTTGGTCTGGAGCTTTCAGGAGTGTGTTAACACAATGCCAAGGAAGAAAGACATCAGCAATGATCTTCGAGGAGCAATTGTTGCTGCCCATCAATCTGGAGAGGATTATAGGGGGATTTCCAAACAATCAGGAGTCCATCATTCTACAGAGAGAAAGATTACTCATGAAAAAAATTCATGACAGTTATCAATCTCTCATCCCATCAAGTCCCAACATGTTCATCCCAAGAGCTACCGCTCAGAGTCTACAGACCTTGTTTCCATGGTAAATGTTAAAATTCACGAGTACAATTAAAGAAAGACTGAACAAGTATGGTTTGTTTGGAAGGGTTACAGGAAAAAGCCTCTTGTCGCTAAAAAGAACATGGCAGCATGGCTTTGATATTGAAAATTAACATCTGAACAAAGCACGACTTCTGGAACAATGTCCTTTGGACATATGAAACCAAAGTGGAGATGTTTGGTCATAATGCACAGCAGCACGTTTGGAAAAAAAACAAACACAGCATATCAGCACAAACACCTCAACTGTCAAGCACGGTGGTGGAAGGCTGATGATTTGGGCTTGTTTAGCAGCCACAGGAACTGGACATCTTGCAGTGACTCCTCTTTATAACAAAGTATTTTACAGTCCAATGTGAGGCCATCTGTCCGACAGCTAAAACAGAAAATAATCCAAAGTGTTACAATGATCCAGTTAAAAGTTCAGACCTCATCCCAATGGAAATGCTGTGCTGGACCTTTAGAGAGCTGTGCAATCCAAATGCCTACCAACCTGAAACAACATTGTAAAGAAGAGTAGGTCAAAATTCCTCCACAATGACATGCAAATTGTTTTTGAATTGGCTCTATATGAACGAATTGGATTATTTTATGAATAATTATGATTACAATTAATTGAATTCCAATTGGCTTGAATTGGACTTTATTATCTAAGTGCCTTGAGATGATATTTGTTGTATTTGACGCTATATAAATAAAAATGAATTGAATTGAATTGAATTGAACTGACAATGAATGCACAGCGGCTATAAGCTGTTGAATCATGGGGTGTACTTAGCTCTTCACACCCCGACTATTCAGAACGCAATGTTTCGTGAGCTAGATTCCTACCCTCTTTAAAGGAACAGTACAAGTGACTCTTCCCCTTCTATTTTCCTCCCCTTTGAAGTAAATCAGTTGGGATAGTAAGAATTCATGTGATGTGAGCTAATATTGAAAAAAGCTGCCCAAAAAACGTCCCAGTAAAACATGTGTTTCATTTGCGGTCATGATACAGAATGTGTCCAGATTAACAGATATAGAGTTGTGAAGGTTTGAAACCTTCATGTAATCCGTTTGGAAACATTTGCCTGGATACAGTCTTAATCACTGACAGGTCCAACCAGAGAAACTCATGTCATGCCTCACACACCCTCCACACAACCTCATCTTTGTGAAATAAAAAAAAGAAAAAAAAAAGCTTACATTTTAATAACACACAGCTTAGTAAAAGTTTATGTTCTCAGTGGTCAACTAAATAAATGAAACAAATCAAATGTGAATGTGGGATGCTGGTGCTTAAAGTTGTTTTTATCCGAGCAATGTGGACTTGAGGAAGTGGAGAGACCAGCGGGGTGGTAGTGGTGGAGCACCTGTATATTTGTACAGACCACAACTCTTGTGATGTCATCTCCTGAGTGTAAACATTTATCTGTGTTTTAGAAAGGCAGTCCAGATCCCAGTTCTTTAACAAATGCAGAGCGAGTGATGGAGACCACCATCTGAGGCCTCAAACCGTTTTGGGTTTGATTGTCTGGCGGTTGTATTGGAATGCAAAATTCATTGAAGAGAAGTTGGTTTATTCAAGGAACTTGTAATGAGTTGTTGTCGGTATCCTTAATATGTTCTGTATCAGGAGACCACCATAAGGACCAGCTGCAGAGTAAAGGAATGCTGTGATGCACAGCAGTATCACCATCATCCAAAAGTCTGATCAGTTCATCTCGAACTGAGCGTGTAGAAAAGTCAACAATCAGGAAGTACGAGGATATATAACGTCCTGAAAAGGCACCAGGAGAAGCACGTGCTAATGGGAGGATTAGCAAAACATGGCTGCAGGTTCTGTGTCCTGGTTGCCAGAGAAAACATGAAAATCTAAGGTCCTTTTTAAAGCTTTATTTGAGCTGGACCAAAAGGAAAAAAATACCCTCACATTTAGCTGTGCAGCGGTTCATAGTCACCTCAACTCCCCCATCCCACCCCCAAAGTTATGATTGAATGCCAGTCCCTGACAGCAGGTCAGTTTGCTCTTTAATGCTCCATGTGTTCCTATTTGTGTCTTCTGGTAGAACAATGAGCTCCTGCCAGGGAGGAAAACCTTTCTAAACAAATAGTGTTCAGTCTTTTTCAGCCACGCAGAGGCTGACGAGAATATATGTGAACAAGGCTACCTCATATAATTTAGAGTTTCCCCATCAACACTTCTTATACCAGGGGTCTTCAACGTTTTTCAGGCCAGGGACCCCCAAACTGATGGAGAGTTGGAGCAGGGACCCCCCTGCTATTTATATAGCATACAATTGTGTTTTATATTTAAGGGGGCCTAGTGCCGTGTATAAACATAGCTACTCTGTTATTGTACATTCAATACTAAGCTATTCAAATAATACACAGGTTAATATATTCATGTTTTTATTTTAAACATGTGCAAGGTACAGGGTGGCCGTGCCACTGCCATTTATAAACAAACATCTTGCATACAACACTGAGCTATTCAAACACTCCACAGATTTTAACTTTAAACATGCATGTAGATGGGACAATGAATCCTCAAACCATCTGTGGATGGCACAGTTTGAAAAACCCCCCCCCTTTTTTTTTTTTTTTTTTTTTTTTTTTCTTAAATCGTCTGATCAACCAAAGATTTTGCGACCCCCCTGCAGTACCTCCACGGACCCCCTGGGGGTTGCGGACCCCCTGTTGAAGACCTCTGTCTTATACAGATAGATCACACTGCTTCTTGACAAGTTCTAGAATACCATACAGATTCGTTAGACAGTTTATCCACAGAATTCATAGTAAAATTACAGATCTGATTTCACAAAATACTCTGGTTAGTCCATTTGCTTTCAGGCAACAAATGAACCGTTCCAGTGTTTGCTTTTCCTGAACTGAGACCAGATTGAGAGTAGATCTCGGTGTGTTCATTTGGTTGAAAGAAGGCTGCAAATCTTAATCACCTGCCCAGCAAACCGCATCAGCTGGGCAAGTGGAGGAAAGTTTGTTTCATTCATTTCAATTACTTGCAACCAAATCGGCCTGCAGGTGCTGTAGTTTTGTCCACAGATAAATGGACCAACTTTTACATTTCTCCCCTTAAAAACAAGACAGTGGCAATGTACTCTGAGGTTCACACACTGAACTCTGCTTTCCAATTCCAATTCTGCTTTGTTTTCGCACGCAGCCGGCTTGATTAGGTGCTGAAATGATTGTTCCTATTTGACCAAATCAAGGATTTTTGTTCATTTTGAAAAGAGCATCATGACCTCGAGATTGAATCGAATCATGTGAGGCCTAAAGATTCACAAGATTGTTTTTGCTTTATGATTTTGCTAATCCAGCTGTATATAATCACTTTAGAAGGGGAGTTCCTGGAGTTGTTTCTATGAATAATCTTTACATCGAGCTGTCTCCTCTTCAGTGACTGACACTGGTTGACTTTGCTTCTCCAGCTCCATTTGCATCTCTTGCTCGTCGACATAAAGCAAACAAGAGGGCCACGGATGTTTCCTTCGTGGACCGAAGACTCCCTTCTCTGACATTCGTGAGACACATAAGACAGAAAATGGGATTTTGCTGACATACTGATGGAATCTTAGATGCTCAAAATGGGATCTGATTAACTTTATTCTGATCTCTCTCTGCATTGTTTTCACACTTGTGAATAGATTTGAAAAAAAACAAAGCCTATTCGTGCTGGTGGATGAAAAACCGCCAGACTCTCATGAACATTGTTTGATAGAAGAAAAAAAAGAGACTTTAAAGAAATGCAATACACAGCTAAACTGAGGGATGTGTGCCCAAAAAAGCTCTGATCCAGTCAGAGTGCAGGGATATCTCCTCAAACATGCATCTGTAGTGGTTACGTATTCATGGATGAAAGTATCTACCAAAACAGCAGGCATTACAAGACATTTTACGGCTCACACTTGAGGAATTCTGGTAGGCCAGTCACCCAGATAATGGGGCGGAACCTGTCCGTACAGTGGGAGGTGAGATTGGCGTTGCTCACACTGCTGACAGTAGTTCCACGACCAGTCTCTGCGGGGGTCCGGCCCACACACAGCTTTAGTGTAGTCCGAGCATGGAGAAGGTAAACAGCGATGAAGCTCTTGCCTCCCCCACAGCAGCAGGTCGTCTCACCACAGACAGAAAGAAAAACAATGAGAAGCAAGTGATGATCCATGCGATGGTTTGGACCAGGCAACTCCTGCAATAGGTCATGACAGGTAGCCAATACAGTGCGAGTTCCCAAGAACATCACGCTCTTTTGTGCAGTTTTCAGTAGGGGTGAAAATAATGGTTTGGCCCCTGTGATGGACTGGCGAAAATGAATAATGAATTTTTGACGTTTTACCCTTCCTGGTCTCGATTCCAGAATTAGGCCATATTTTTGTTTAAAATGGTCAGTCGACAACAGTTTTGGTAACATCAAGCATACATATTGTCTAACGAAACTCCCTTAAGTGCGCCTCATTCATTGAGGCCAAGGCCTTGCCGTTTTGGAGCCGCTAACGAGGATTGCTTTTGGCGGGAAAATGAAGATCGTCATGTGAAAACAGTTTGGCCTCGATTGCTGCACTGAGGGCCTGCCTCTTTACGTTGCTTTTATGTCAAAAGAAACAAGTAAACAGGTGTAAGCACTTCTTTTGAAGTTGTCAATGTTCAGCCAGTATTGAACATTTGAATTGGCCTGTTTCCTTTGCGATGGCAAAGTTGTTTTGGATGTATTTGATCTTTTCACTGGCAGTTGCTAATCGAGTGCAAATAAAAAATGATGAGAAAGTCAAATCTTTTTCGCTCTTGCTTGACCTCTAATTGCTGTTTGTTATTTTTTCCTACTGGGAAATTGGATATTCCAGTTTCCAAATTGTCATTAAATGCAGCACTCCAAACATTAAGTTGGTAAAACTTTGACCAAATAAGGAATTGTAGTGTTAGCTTCTAAAACACACGAGTGGACCAACAATAAAGCCCAAGGTTTATGGAGCCGATATGTTATGGAGGAACTACGATCATTTTTGACATGATATATTAATCTCCTAGCTGACTGTGCAGTGCTCAACCACAGCAGTTCGACACATGACTTGCAAAAGAATTGGGCCTAAATAAAGGAATTGTGGTCAGACTTCATGAATTGGAAATGTAAGTATTTGAGAATACAGAAGCCAGTCACATTAGTTTGCTGTGTGGTAGTTTGAGCTGGGCTTGTCTGTTGTGTGCAGCCTGGTAGTGTTAGCTGTCAGGATATTTACTGTATGCTCTGTCATATGGTAATAATGTACTTCAAGGGTTATCAAGTTCTTCCGATTTCAAAAGAGGAAGATGTTGTGAAAGAGGGTGGGGTGGAGTCCAGTGGGTCACAGCATGCACTAAAACAGCAGGATGAGAATGAAGCAATAAATTCCTGGTTAAGAAGAGCTTATGGATACATCGTCTGTGGTATTTTGACCAAAGCGTGTCACTGGCATTTCAACAGATGTCAGGAAATTGCAAGAATCAACTTATGAGAAAAAAACATAATACAAACACTATAGAGCAAAATAAACCGAATTCCATCTCCAGTACAGAGTATGGGTTTTCTACACGGACATAAGAGATGCCAAGTTATGGGGAGTTTTCTGTCTGTGACAAAAGAATGGACCTCTTCAGTTGCCCCATTCATAAACACTGGAAGTCGACAAAAATTAAGCACCAAAACCCATCTATGCTTAGACTGACATCCCATGAGTCATAGGAGATCTGATCACCAGTGGGTAGTTCTAAGCATAGGTGTGAATTAACCTTCGACTACTTTCGATATACCAGTATGTGTATTAGAATCACTGGTAGACTTTGCTTCACCAGCTCCATTTGCATGTCTTGCTCGTTGACATAATGCAAACAAGAAGGCCACGGATGTTTCCTTCATGGACTGAAAACTCTGTTCTCTGACATTTGTGAGACACATAAGAAATTAAAGAAATGCAATACACAGCTAAACTGAGGGATGCGTCCCCAAAAGAGTTGAGGTCTGTAACAGTTGATGAAAGTATCTACCAAACAGCAGGCATTACAAGACATTTTACGGCTCACACATGAGGAATTCTGGTAGGCCAGTCACCCAGATAACCTCATCTCTCATGTCCGTGTACTTTCAATATACCATTATGTATATGCAGGTACATTTAACAAAGAAGCGGTAGTTCTAACTCATTGGGTTGCCTTTACTGAGACACCGAGACCTCAGAGGGACCAAAAAGACAGAATAAGATTTGGGAAGTCAATGGGATATTTTCAACTTTGTCAACAAAAATTGGAATTTACACACCATCCATCAAAGTTTAGCTTTCAAATTATGTGTGGCGCATTTACAAGATCCAATTGGTGGACCTGATTTTGGGTCTGTTGTCGTCTATTATTAGGAAAAAAAACAGTCAACCAAAAAAAGCCCAGAGGAATTAAAACAGGGCATGTCACCTTTATGCAACAGGACTGTTTCTACTCCTTTAACACCTCAATATTGTGAACTCATAAATTACACTGGTCCGGGCAGGCGAGGGTTAACTGAGAAATAGTCTGAGAGTCTGCAGTGCATGAATGTATGCATCCAGGAAGACATCAAGTGATTAGTGGCGGTCAGGAAGAACATCTGCTAAATTATCATCAACATCAAGATCAACAGAAGGGAGGAGTGAAAGATAGCATTAATTTTCTTATCTGACTTTTTTTGACCTTCCAGAGAGATGTTTCAGATAAAGGGGAGTCTGACTCACATGGCAGGGTGATTGAATGTAGGGTGCCCTTTAAAACAAGCACCGATACAGATAGAGCTCTGGCCTCTGTTTTGTGTTTGCATGCGTCTGGTTCGTCTTAATGCAAAGGATCTCACTGTGTGGGGGCTTTCAACCGCACAGGCTTTAAAAGAAAACGTGTGCAACTGTTAAATGAGCTCATATGTATCTCCATGTGTCTCTTTGTGCGACTGTGTCTGAGGTTTTGGTTCAAATGAGAGTCAATCAAGCAAAGTTTGTGTGTTTGGGCAAGCCATGAAAAATCCGAGTAAGTCTCAAGTTCGCTTCCCACAATACCTCCATATCTGTCTTTCACACACACACACACACGCACGCAGAGCCCCCACAGACTGAAGGCTGCTTCTGTGATCTACATTCCCTAAATCTTAGCCTTGACCCCCAGATTCCACACTTGTCCCTTTAATCCTGTCCCATCCCACCGACAATCCTGTTTCCTCCCTTTTCGCTGTCCAGGCATTGATCCGAGGCTCAGACAGAAAAACATACACTGCTTCCACAAGCTGAACACACACACGCACACACACACACACACACATACATGTCAAAATTTTTTACCCATTGCACAGAGCCCTTCCCCCTGGACCCCCCTCTTTGACTTTTCACTCTCCCTCGTCTGACCTTTCTCACCTTTTGTTCCTTGTTTGCTTGTGTGATCTCTGACATTCTCACTCCTCCCACTCTTCAACCTGCAGATTGACCTTTAACCTTGTGCGTTCTGTGATCAAGTAAAGTGCTGGCTAACAGTGGATGTCTAATAAATGAGGCAAAAAGCTGGACACCCATGACTGATGCTGTCTTTCCATTTCCATTTTTCCATTTTAATCCTAATGACTCTAGAGAGCGCAGTATTCATCAAGCACTACCAGCATGTTGGACTTAGGGCCGGTGGAACATCAGCACTGCACATTCATGTGACTCGGGTTATGATGACCTAATTCTGAGACCTGGAAAGGGCCAGAGGGTTGACCTGATGTCACACCTGACCACATTTAGAGACTGTAGACAATAATAGGCACAACATGTTGTTCTAGGCTCATACGATAACAAGAGTGAAATATCCAGCAGAATATTGGTGACAAATACATGTCGCTAACATCTGAAAGCTCTTTCCGGGGAGCAGAGAAACAAATCAGGGAAGATGTTGTGAGAACACAGCTGATGGTCTTTAGGGAGCCGTCTTTACTACTTAATTCTAAAAACTGTTAAGTGATAGCAGAAGTTTAAATCATATTTGATAGACTGTGAGGATTTATAGAATGATAAAAAAAATATATATATATATTTCATGTGTTCTTAACAGCTTATTTTAGTGGGAAAATGTAATTAGTGCATAATAAGGTCTATAAGTCTCATTAGACAGGGTTGCCTTTGAATTCCCACAAGCTTGGGCCATGAAGCTCACTACAGTGTCGCTCTTACTGTTTATTAATTTATCTGAAGGATGTGAGGGCAAACAGTACACTCGACTGTGTTCAGGTACAAGCATTTTAACACCCTTGCCTCCCGTTTCCTTTAGATGGGGTGATGCAGCGTCTTGAGTTGAATTGCTGCTTCATCGTCCTTGTAATGAAGGGTTGATAGAAGTTGAAGCTTTCAAGCAACTCGCATTTCTCAACTTGAATCGCTATTTCCCAGGCGACAATTTTAGACTTTTAAAAAGGGAAAAAAATAGATTTTTTTTTCAGCCTATTTTCTCAACTCTGAGTCAAAAGCCTCAAGCTGCAAACTCTTGCACTCAATGGCACAACCCTTTAACCTTTTCTGCTACAGCTGCCAGTCATTCAATTCAAATTGGCTTGTTTGAGAAAGACCAGCTGACCCCCTTTTCGAACTGGAAAGGTCTGTAAACACTTAGGATGGATTAGGCGGGAGAATGCAGGAAGTTAAGGCGGAGAGGAGGGAACTGGGAGAGGGACGAGGAGATGTATCTTCCTACTCTGTCCCTCAGAAGGGTTGGGGTGAATGATAGCGGAGACAGCAAGTTGAAGCTGTTACATGAGGTTCATTGTCATGTGTTAACTGGGGAAAAGAGACGGCACAGTGACAGTGACCTTTCCAGTACGTTTCTAAAGACTCAGTACAGTGACTTCAGCGGTCGCTGAATCCATTTTTAGGATCAACAAGAAACACAAGTTGTGTGTGAGTGACTGAATACAAACAAACATGCAACTAAGCTTGTCTTGGGACAATTTAGATCGTCACAATCCAGTCACAAAAGGGGGTGGGGGGTGGATGCACAAGGCCATCCTTTTAGCAGCAGGTAGCTTTCTGTCCTCATCCATCATCTGCTACCTTCCCAAAAGCTGACGTTAAAGCCATACATATAAAAGTTTTGGTTTCCAGCGGTGTGCCAGAGTAAACTGGGTGGTATATGGTTTAGAAACATTTCCCTCTTCGAGAGTGAGGGTCCTAGGTCCCCGCTTGTGATGGAACATTCCAGCGCTTGCCAAGAGCTGGCCGTTTCTTAGGCCTCTTTGTGGCTCTGAGGAACACTTTGAAAACCACAAGTTATCATTGGAGCAGGGAAGGCCTGTGGTACGCAGGACAACCATCACCATCAACCTACACCCCATTATACTCTCCTTTACAGACCCTGCACACCTTGCGCTAACCCCACCTCGCACTTTCCACCAGTCAATCTGCTGCCAGTTTACACACCTTTCTGCTGGCCCCCTCCCCTCCACCCATCTCCATGCCCAAGCCTCTGCACCTTCCATCTTTCTTTCCTTCCTTCCCTCCACACCCATCCATCCACACTGTCAGCACTCCATCAGTCTCGTCCGGCTGAGTTGTAAGGATGAATGGCAGTGCTTGTCGCCAGGTTTGTGCTGTTTTATAAACATGACTGATAGCTCCGGCCCTACCGTGTGGCCTCTGCAATGGCAGAATATGCATTTAGAGCATTTTTCGAATGGCACCACAGAAGAAAATATTAAATGCCTGCGGGGAAGGTGAGCCACTTGCTTACTGCTCAGCTGCTGGGATTTGCTCGTCTGCGATGAGGCACCGATCAACGTTGTTAGAAAGCCAATATTTTAGTGGAACTGAAGCAGCAGAGAAACACGGAACGAATTGTAATTGCAATCAACGAATGATAACATTGTGTTATTTATAGTTTCATGTAATTGTCAGTAGTTATCAATACTCCTTGGATGCATACGTACCTGGTGTGTGAACAATGACTAACACAGTTGTAATCACATTATATTATTAAGTTTGAACAGATTTGAAATAAACGCGCAATTCTTCATGTTACGCTTGATTGAATTGTCTCTCTTGAATCGTGATCATCAATTGGTCTTAAGTTTCTTCACTCTACATGACCATGTTGTTGTGAAAGTAGCACCTTTTTTTGCTAAAAAAAGAAGATGAATAACAAGTGCTTTGCATTGTCACCACCATTGGGCACAGCCTGCGTTCTTGTGCCGCTGCTGAACAGCCAGTCAGAGTGAGCTCTATCGGCAACGGAACAAACGCTGATTGAACATGTTGAACCAGCCGAAATAAAAATGCCAACAAGAGTCTGACAATGTCCGAAGTTGCGTTACACACCAAAATAACAAGAAAGACAGCCATTCACCTCGCATCGAGATGTGCCCAATGACCAGTTGCCGACTTGATCCATAAGGGCCCTTCATTTCACCATATTGTTGGTAATGTCATCTAGCGACTGACCTACGGTAGCCGACTGCACTGGTTAGCAGGCAGGCAGACATGGACTGGCCTGTACGTTGTGTCTTTGCTCTCTTGGGTCACAAGCTAGCAGGTGACTCTGCAGATTTGTTTTTTGTAGAGTATTACTGTGGTTAAAGTAAACGACTGGCCTTAAATTTGTTTGTTACTATTCATTTTGAGGTGTAGAATCAAACACATTTCCAAACGTGTCTTCTTGGATTATTTGGTTTCATGATTGTCCTCTTAGGACAGCTTGTTGAAGCAACTTAGCAAACATAACATTACCTTATTTTACTAAGGAATTACTAAGGAATGCATTGAGTCAAGCTGATACTAGAGTGCCTTTTGCTGAATTACAGGGCAAAGGACTTCTAATGGTCTGATGTATCTGTCATTACAACATATGGTCTGAAGCACTTACAGAATGCCAGTTTGGAAATCGAACAAGTAACTGATGTACAAAATTTCCCTCCGTTTGAACGGGTGTTTGAAGTTCTTACAAAAATAATAGCTACAACAAATAATGCAAAACGTTTTTAGTCTGTTCAGAAATGTGATAACGTGTTTATTATTGGCAATGGAAACAGGAGGCTTTAATCAAAGGTCCATTTGCTTAATTTCCTTTGAAATCTCAGCAATATATCATGTCCTTCATCAACAGTACGTGTAGGAGAGACAGGAAAGTGGGGTAACATGCAGCAGAGGGTCAGGACTTGAACCCACGCTGGCTACAGCAAGAACCCTCAGTCTCTGTTCATTAGAGTCTATCATTAGAGTGAAGCCACGCCCCTGAAGAGCAATATCTAAATCGAATTACCGAAATGTGTTTGATATCTAATTCTAATGCAGAAAACACGCCTTGAGTAGAAACTTTGTCAGAAACACATTAGAAGACTGACCGACACAGAAAGTCTACCAATCTAGAGGAGCTTTCGCATCATTATACCGCAGCTGCGACACTGAGGTCATCTAATCACACAGTTTTGGATGTCATATCAGAACTGCTCAGATGGCAGAAACCTTCGAGAAGCCACGAAGACCCACCTCTTCTCTTTAGCATTCGATTTAGATAGAGCTTGACACCTTGATTTTATCCTCTGCATTTTACTGTTTGAACTGGAATGCTGTTTCACTATTTTTTGTCCATTTTGCTATTCGATTGATTTCACCAATTCTGTCTTATTGTATTTTTATTGCTGTGATGGACCGGAGACCTGTCCAGGGCGTACTGCGCCTCTCGCCCAATGACAGCTGGGATGGGTTTCAGCTGCCAGCCCCCGCCACCACGTCCCAGCACATTGAAGCCATTTGCCTGCATGCTACTTCTCCAAACTGGGAGCATTTTGACCACAATCTACTTTTGGCCCTGCTTGTTGCTCTTGTGCCACGTGAGCCAATCATAGCACTGAATGTTCCCATTGTCCTTAAATCGATGCTTTACCTGAGTGATCCATAGCTGTAGTATATCCTCTCCAGTGGGTCGCTAAATGTGTGCCAGCACTGTTTAAGCTTCTCACACAGTGATTTTAATGCTTTTTGGGGAAGGTATAAATTACAAAGAGTAGCCCTGGATTATATTTACTGTACATGAATGCACCACGCCATTTGAATTACTGGTTCTTGTGTCAATATATAAAATGTTGTACGCAAAATCAGGCAGTTTTAAATAAAATATTATGTCTAACTTTGCTGTATGGTCTTCTCTTAATATGTCTTGCGGATAAAATCTGTCTACATCAACAACGGAACTCTCTGTTTCCCCCCCAGACATTCAGAGTCTGACCTCCAGTTCATATACTCATTTGTACCTTAATTTACTCCATACATTTTCACGGGAAATCGAGTGAGGTCCTAAGAAAATACTTCTTAAACTCTTCTTTGTCTATTTTCCTTGTGTCAACCAGTCACGCGTACATGCAAATACAGTGCCCTGAAAAAATATTATGATTTGGTTTTGCAGTTATTTTTAGTCGCCTTTTCTCAGGGTGTTTTGTTAATATTTTTTTTTTAACATGTATGGTGCACCTTGTTCCACAGAATAACTCCGATTTCTTTTTCTCTGTAAATAATGAAATGTGACTTGAATAATATGTTTTCCAGTGATGAATGTAGCCCCTTTTTTTTTAACACTTTTCCTTTTACGGAACATGCATGCCATTCAATATAACTTACATGACCTGGAAAGTATACCTTGATATTTGAGGCACATTTAAAAATCTATAGTCACTAATAAGCTGTAAAATTCAGCGAAGAAAAACTTGACATTTGCAGTCACAATGTACAAGACAGACGCTATGAAATCGATGGACTAGCTGGATGAAGGTGTGATGAACCTTTAGTGTTTTACACCCACTTACATCCCTGCATGTTCCACATGTTCATTCGCAGGTCCAATTATTGTTTTGGAATTTTAGTGTATTGGGATTTTCATTACAAGGACACTCGCACGAACTTCCAGCTGAACTTTTGTGATTCTTTTAAACGAATGACTACAATTAGAGAAATATAATTTTTCATCATTAATGATTGTAGATGTAGGAAGCATCATGAGTCATTGGGGGGATTCCTCTGATTAAACATCCCGTTCACTGAACTGCTGGCAGATGAAGTATTAAAGCTAAGTGATCCAGAATATTCACTCCTGATTAGACAGAGCTTGCTTTCACCACAGATCCCATGGTGCTACTGTGGAGAGAGTAAATATATCTGTGATCTGCAGGGTCTCAACTCAGTTTCCAGATTTTTGATGAGAGTTTTGTTCCGTTGGCAAGAAGAAACTTGTGATTAATAACACCGGAGCACTAAGTAACTCAGAAACACATAAATATTCTGAATCAGTCCGAGAGCAAATACCCCATGTTTATCTAAATAAAATGAGTTGCTGATGTTGTTGGGTTTTGAGATAGAATTTGACACTGCTAGACTTCTGACGGCGTTGTTTACCCAAGAGGCCGTGATTTTGTGTAGAGATCTGATGTGGCTGTTCTAAAAGGTGCCAGCACTAACATGGCCTTAATCAGAGTGAAGGAAGAAGAATCAAAGCGATAACTTTCGCCCACCCTTTGCACTTCAGTCCACAAGTATGTGAAATATACTTTCTAGAATAATAATGATAGTAGTAGTAATAATAATAATAATGATGCAGAAAGTGTTTCAAGATGTTTTACACATTAAGTTGGTATGTTTAAATGCATAAAAAGTTATTTTGTTGGCATGCAAAAGGTTAAAAAAATACTACAAGCCTTCAGTTATCAGGCCCCTCTCTATGGAACCAGTTGCCGGTTTGGGTTCAGGAAACAGACGCCCTTTCCACTTTTAAGACTAGGCTTAAAAATTTTTTAAAAGCAGTGATACGTGGGAAATTGAGTGCACTGACGTCACAACAGAAGAAGGCCCAAAAGGCCAGATATCATCAGCAGGAAAAACAACACAAAGAAGCACAAGACCCTAGCCTGGCTGACGAGTCCACAATCTCGATGAGATGGTGGTCTGGGAACTAGGTGTGCATTTTCTCGTATTTGAGGCGTGGTTTACGAATGCCTAGAGCCGTTTATTGGGCGCTACGAATGTCTATCAAATGACGTCAGGTTCTTCCCATGCTGCTTTGCGCGCGATTCATAGCCAAGTGTATCACTTATACCAGATGACGACAGAAATTCGACGAGGAAGAAGAAAAAAATGGAAAATAAAAGTAAACTTGCGCTCTAAGCTACTCAAATTGACAACAAAGTAGGCCTATATGCTATATTCTACATGAATTTTTATGTTGTAGAGTTGTGAATTTATTTTAATAATGGAGAAATTGAGCAGCCTTGCTTTGTTGTCTACAGTAGTAGATCAACCCTCATCTTACTTTGAAGCTCCCAGCTCCCAGAAGTGACGTCAACGAAGCTTTAGCAGCAGAAAAGCTATCAGGCTTGTGTTGATGATAATAATAAACTCCTGGACTATGTACAAACTTCCAAATGCATCGCTTTGTGAGTACAGACCATATTTGTGCTACTGTAGAAGTTTGGTGTCATGACATGTGATTTTAGTGTGGTAATTTTGGAGATACTGCCAGGGTCCGTTAGCGCTTGTAGCCTACTAAGCTATTCGGGATAACTCGGTAACTCAGCTGATGTTCAGCCAATATCGGAAAAGCTTCGGGTGGGCTACTTGGCTGGATGTCACGGTTCAAATGACCCTAGGGTGAATCTACTCCGAAACACTTTCTAAGGCTGCATTGAACGGTAACGTTGTGTCCGCTGTCATGTTGGATTAACGCTCTACAAGCTTCGGTGTAGCGCATAGACGTCGTCATCGTCTTGCTGCCCCCCCCCCCGTTCTGTGATTGGTTCCCAAACTCTAGCAAAAATAAGGGCGGTGGTTTCCAGGCTGACTTTGCAGTGAGAATGAAATCGAGCGCAAAGCAGCATGGGAATTCCCAGGCTAACAAGACCCAGTAATTTTTCAGCAAATTAAGAAAGTAAGGGGAGAAAGAGATGACATCCTCAAAGGTGAGATAAAAAAGAGAGCTAGATTTATAAAACAGACATATTATGAATCAGGCCCAAAGGCAACAAGGCTGTTGGCAAGACTTCTACGTAAACAACAGACCGCTAACACAATCAACAAGATAAGAGACCCTCAGACCCCCAATTACTAATGGAACCAGAGGAAATACTAAGTGTATTTGAGGAATACTATAAAAAGTTATACTCAAAACCTCCTTCAGCTGCCGAAGACACCATCAGAAATTTCCTCAACTCCCTTGATCTGCCATCTATTGGCGAGGTGCAGAATAACACTCTCACTTCAGAAAAAAAAAGTGAAGAAATACAGGATGCAATAATAGACTGAAAACCAATACATTTCCTGGTAGTGATGGGTTCCCATCTGAGTGGTACAGAATATTTAAAAACTGGACCCTGAGAGAGGAGGGCCCCCCCCATCATGGCGGGACGCGATTATCAGACCCATACCCAAGGAAAGCAAAGATACAGAACAATGCAAACACATTGCAGCCTGGCTAAATGGGCGAGTCAGGACACAAAAATCTTATTTTGGGGTCTTTATTCTGAACAGAAAAATTGGTGTTCAGTTTGCAGTTGCAATAAAATACAGTTGTTTACAATTATCTCTGGTACAATCCTTCCAAAAGAAGACAAAACAAAATAATCCACTTTCAGAGGGCTCTCCTCTATACACTCTATACACCTCTTTGGCAAAGCAAATGTTTCTCAAGACACACAAGTTCTGAAAACAGAAGTCAGTATACAAATACAAACGAAATTTAACAAGAGGGCAGAATAACTAGGATGGATAATCACCGTAAAACGAACAGCGCACAAATTCACAGTTAAGCATCTTACATTCACAGACATTAACAAACCATCATTGAATGTGTGAATATACTGACGTGGTTATCCGTCCACAACACAAGACACGGCAGAAACGAGGCTCTACGCCATTACGGGAAACAGACTCGGTCCCGTGAATCTGCTATGCATCAGCAAAATACATCATGCATCAGTACAAAATACTTAACAAAAACATGGTCATGAGTTATTTCTAACAGTCTTACAGCTATTATTTCATGCCACTTATTGCACTTAGAAACACATTTTACCTTAAGACAACAGTCCACTCTATCCTGAGCCAAACCCACATGTCCGTGTTGTTATAAACAATATTTCGTCTCACATCCGGGTATTCTTCTGGACCGCTAACCAAACACCACACCCAAAGGTGGTACTTCCTAATTGAGACAGTGCCAACCGGTGGCTTAAACGTATAGTCCCTTTTATCCACCTGGCTACATTATGCTTTAGTTTCAAAGCATGGTGAATTTAAAAGCACCGTATGAACAGGACTCAAACTCTTTAATTTGTCAAAACAACTTCTACTACCTCTAAATGTGATCATCATTTCAGGAGAAATTCACAAAATGCTTGAGACTGTATTCCACATTTATTTTCAAATCCATTTTCACAGAAAAACATAGAAATGACTGTATCTTGACATAAATGAATTGTTTAACTTTTTCCACGCCAGTTTTACAAACTGTGGTAACACTGATGGCAATTTGTCATGATCAACTCACTGTGACTGCTGATGCTAACTGTAAAATGATAATACAAACTCTCGGGCTTGAGCAACACCAACCAAATATTTTTTTTGCTGCACGTATGGGAATAGAGTATTTATTCATTCCTAGCACGAATAACCAGAAAGTGACGAAGCTATTCCATGGAAAATTCATCGTGTTAGCAAGCTTTGGGCCTAATATGGATAATGTTACAATTAGCTTTGATGTTCTGTGATGCTGAGAAATATCCAGAAATTGTGGAAATTACAGTGATTTTTAAACCAATAAACACATACTTTGTGAGGGTACACTGTGTTTTCCTGGTGTCTTTTGGGATACAGTGAAACCTTAACTCAGCACTCTGTCATCTATTAGCAGCCCTCATTAGCATGCGGGGAAAAAAAAGTAGTGTCAAAGTAGTAACTTCTGCAAGAGTCTCTCATTGTTCTGGATCTGACTCTGGTAAGGACACAAACAGTTGATCTTGAACTTGGATGAATTGGTAATTAAAGTATGTAAATCCAATCTAGGAGACCCCCAAATATACATGAATTTGCAAATGAGCAAACTACGAGCTTTTGAAAGGCTTATTGGATGCCCATAAACAACTGTTTATAACCTCATCTTCCCTGACAGCTTTTCATGGTTTTGCAAAGTTTGAAATGGTGGCACTATTCCACTTCACAGATAAATCCACGTGGAACATAGATGTGTATGTATTTGAGTATTTCATGCAAATGTTTGTTTTACTAAAGTCTTTTTGGGTTTTTTTTGCGACGTGGTTTTGCCCAAACCTGTTGTGCTGGTGAGACATTAACAGACCAGGTCCGTTCAGTGGTCTGAAGTGGGTTGTAACCAGTGTTTAAATTGGCTTTTGTCAAGTGGGGGAGCCCTTCACTCGCAGTGGTCAATGTCGCGAAACATTTCTACTATGTGAATAATTCACATTATGTGTTCTTTATTTTTTTATCTCATTATTATTATTTATTATATTATTATTATTATTATATTTATCTCATATGCACATATCACAACAATAACATAACTTTAAAGGTGCACCGTGTAATATTTTTAGCAGTTTCTTTCCAGAATTCATGCTGCCTTTTCACAATTTTTACCTTTTTCACAAATACTTACCACCACCACCACCATCAGATTCTAAGTATTTATTATGACTGGGAAAATTGCCCTTTTCATACATGAAAAAATTAATCTTCTCCATGTCTATCATTTTGAATTTCTAGAAATAGACATTTTTAGCAGCTGGGCCTGCACTTACTCCTTTGCTGCTCCTGACAGTGGTACTGTTAAATGCATACAATATGATGGTTACCAATTCTAAACACAGGTTTTAGGAATTTATAATCCAATGTATTAAATATGGCTGTTTTTTTTTGTTTTGCCAAAATGACCTCAACATACCCACTGAAAAAGTCCCTCAGTGTCCGCTTCATTGTCAGAGTTACAGCGTCTGAACAGAAAAATCAAGTTAAATACCAATGTATGGGGGGGTGGTCCACTATGCACTGGCTCACAAACTTGAATGTAGTTAAAATCAACATGAGCTACAGTACAGACTGAAAAAGAATTGAGCTACCTAAAGACATTGTGGCACTAAATCCATCTGATGTTATTAACAAGCGAAGCAAAAAAAAAATTCTTTCAAAAGCCTACCCTAACAACACTGCCATTAACCCCTTTACCATGTGTGCTGAAGTAGGCTACCATTAATCCTTTTCATTAGAATAACTCATTTGTAACGAATAACGAAGTTTAGCGACCTCATAACTTTGGCCAAACTCATAGGATTAGGAGTTGAGCATGCTATCCAGGCTGGTGGTTGTCTCACTAGCAAGAGAAAAGTTTGCTAGTTTCCATACGCAAAGCTACGTTGCAGCAGGCATTCGTTCAATCAGTTAGCCAACCTTTTTTTTAAACATTCTGATGTGATATTTAATTAGCACGAAGATACAGCACAGACAGCTACCAACTGAGAACTCATTTCACTCAGAATGACACGACTTGATGAGAAAATCTCGGACGCGCATGTTGCACTGCCTGCCTGGCTGGATTGAATAATGCTAACTGTGATGTCATGGCTCTGCGCATGTGCACAGTGCTGTTATTCACCTAAACTTGCTTTTATTTTCAGCGTAATTATTGACAAACCTTCCTGACAATTGTAATATTCTAAGAAGACTTGAAAAAGGAATTTAATCACGTTAAAATTTTATTTTATTTTTTTAAATATTGTAACGACCCAGAATTAAGGTAAAAGCACACGGACTGGCTTGTTTCCTCCTCTCCCTGTCAATCACTGGACCGCAGGTCATGTCACTCAGGTGTGGGCTGGTGGTTGGTGGAGCAGAGTGGGCGTGGGCCAGTTTTGGTGCTCTCCTGGGGTTGGTTGCGGAGCAGGACTGAGAGTCACCCGTGTTCTGTGATTGTACTGCGAGTGTAAAACTTAATAAAGAGCAGTTCGGCAATTGCCGGTCTCAGAGCCTCCGTGGAGTCATTACAATATGAACACTGGAGCAGGCGGAGCGGAGCTCCGTTTGCCGGTCCGTCCGAAGTGAGGAGGCGGAGCTGCGCTCCGGAGCGCTCCGCCCCAATTTAAACCCTGGTTGTAACAAGCCACTGTGTCACTAATTGCTATATCAGATGACCAATCAGGTGACTTGTGAGAGGTGCGTGTTGTAGGCGATCAGCATCAAGTAAGAAACTTTTTTTTTTTTTTTTTTTTTCTTAAGAGACCAACAAGATAAATCCTGCTTTGCCTCCCAACACTTGCAGTTTTAGGCTGAGTATTTGAGTCATAGAACAAGACAAAAACAAAAAAAAATCTGACAGCATTGGTTTTCTCAGGACCTCCATTTCCCAATCCTCAGTTTCGTTGTTGATGCCATTGTCTGTGGAACATTATGTACTCTGTTCCCAGCATTAGTTTATCCTCAAGACACTCAACAACTCCTACATCTCTTCCCCGTGTGAGCCACGTATTCTCTCTCATCACGGGACCGTGGGCGTTCCCACTCATTTTACAGACCTGCAGACCTAAGGGCACTTGGCTTCATTACCTGTGTCCCTCCACTTTGCGAACTCTACTGGGAGCCTGAAGGGGGGAAAGCACTCTCTTACCAGTTAGAGAGTAGCCGAAGCCACTGTGCACACACCACAGTCACATATGAAACCCGAGGTGCACTGCGAATTATGCTCAAGCGTGACTGCTCTGCCAAATGAAAAATGTAGGTTTTGGCCCGGACGTTGGAGTGATTTTATTATTAGGAGTTTTTTAATCCCCTTTGCTCCTCTCCTCGGCTCAAGTCCCTAAAGTGGGTGGTGTTCGGATGCTATAAAAAGGCTTTGTGTATTCAATAATTGCTTAATAGTTATATAAAATGTCATTAACTACTCTCACTGGTAAGGTTACATCCACTCTCACTACCAGAGGGACCAAGGTCACTCACCCTACATCCTTCATTTCCCTGCCATCACGCCTTTGTTTCTTTTTGTCATTTTTGTAGTAGGAATCCTCCTCATGTTTCCACCTCCACGCTGCTTCTCTCCAAAGCCTATCTCTTCCTTCCTTTTTCTTAGCTTTAACAGAGCTCTTTCTTTCTCCCTTCCATTCATCCATCCCTTCACTGTCCCCCGTGTTAGCGATACGCCTCCTGACAGGTGAGACATCCACAGCTCCCTCGCCTGTCAATCTGCGGTGTACATGGGTCAGTCAAAGTACTCTGGCAGGGGCCGGCATGTCCATATCCAAACCCTGTCGGCCCGCCTCATATACCACCAGCCGTCACTCTTACACTTTGAGGAAGAAGAAGGAGGCCGCAGCCTTTTGGATGAGGTCATCGGTACGCTGCTGTGTCCCACCCGCAGGCAGGTTTTTTTGTTTTAACCTTCCTCTGCTCACGAGCTCATTGCACCATTCGTATTTCAGCTCCATTAAAAATAATTGGTATATCGCTCCAGAATAAATGTTGAGGGGGAAACCACGTCTGGTCATTCTGGCTTAGTTCAACTTATAAAAAGGATGGAGAGTATCATCACATGGTGTAGAAGTTCACAATGTATTTATTCTCCACCCCCCCCTCATCACTTATCCAAATTGGCGGTCAATATTTGCTCTCATGATGATCGCTTCCAGTGGCTAATTTTCTGAAAGGGATATCTCTTTACTTTGGTATCGAATGATGCCAGCACACAGCAGAGCACAGGTTGAAAGTATTATTCTCGCCGCTGTATAGTTTCCCCTCTTAATCCACCTCACTAATGACGTTAATGAAAAATAATTCAAATGTAATTAGCTCTTCTCTCCAATCAGTCTCATTTCCCTCTCAGGTTTTGACTAATCTGTGGTATTGCAAAAGAGCAATCTGATTCTCTCCAACAACACCGCCGCCCATTCTACGGGAACATTGTCAGGATAAGAATCAAACCTCAAGAAAAGACTGTAGATCTTACTTGATATGGATGCTCCTATGACTTGCTGTGTTTTCCCAAGGTGTTAATTAGTCCAATTTAACACAGAGTTGAAAAGTCGAAAAAAGTTTTAAGTGTTAATTTACTACCTTCCCAATTAATTAGACACTCTAAGATCTGATCTGAATTCCTCTCCTTCACCCTATCACTTGACCCCAACTGTCTGTTTTGCATAAGTAAGGTGCACCTTTTCTTTTTAGGATCAAGGAGTAGCGGCCATCTTGCCATTCAACTGGTGTGTTGGGAATAATTTGTATTTCCAGATAACCACTACTGCTCAATCCCAAAGAAAAGGGGCGCTCTACCTTTGCAGATCAGCAGGATAGGCCCAAAGGGAAGAGTGAATCTACAAGGGTGCAGGTGACAAGCTGATCGGAGTTTAAACTACATTTAGGTGCCATATCTAAATCTTTTGTTTTCAAAGTTCTTTTATGATTAACCAGCTAGCCTTGGCTTCCAACTTGAAGGTTAGCCATAGCACTGTTTTGATTGTTCTTGATGTTACTGCGCTGCTTCTTCAGCAAGTTGCTAGTCTCACATAAAGCCTTCAACACCCCCGTCTGTAACTGTAGTGACAGAAGTTGTGCAGCTATTTATGGACATGCCAGGCAAAGATCACCGAGGCTGGAGAGGAAAACATGAACTGCCTTTGTAGGTTCTAGTCCAAGACAGTGGAGCCAGGCCAGCTGGGTATAAGTGATCGATTTTTTTTTAAAAGACTTTGTAACAGTTGACACAAAGCGGTTAAGTTTGTGAGAGCACCATCTCAAATGCAATCCACCCAGTTTCAAGCATTAGTTGCATCTATGTAGATACACTAAATTACCTGTTGAGGAGAAAACAAGCAACTTGAACAAGATATGTTCTTCAGTGGCTTTTGTTTTGAAAGACACTAATGTATATCCAAGTTCCAAGCTTCCTTGGCCTATGCAAAATTGCTTCACCTCGACATGTTCCGTTTCTTGGACAAGGTTGGTTCATGTCTTTGCCTGTTCTTGTACATCGCAAGTACAACCCTCTATTTCACAAATGGGTATCCTCAAACGTCTCACAAAAATGCATCCACAACCACGGACTGACCCACTTTGAACTGTAGTGTTAATCCATTTATGGCAGCAATAACGATTTTTAGTTGATCTTTGGTAACTGGAGTTTTACCAAGTACAGTGCTGTGAAATTCACTTATTGTAACGTCTACAATTAAGTGCATCTCAATGCATTTTTGAACACTCCATCCACCACCTTACAGACCACAGAAAGATTTTTCTATGCAAGATTTTCTTTTTTAATGAAAAGTGGAAGTGTTGGGATTACCCCAGAGTTGGTGATAGTGTATGACACTTTTAAAAGAAAAATCAAGTTCTTATTTTATGAATTAGAAGCTGATAAGCACTGACAGATGTTCACGTTGGCATGGTGAAAGAGTACCCAAATGCAGATATTTAAAAATGAAAACTTTATTACAAAAACCGAACAAAAGCACGGCTGAGCCAGCAATGGTCTGGCGGATGGTCAGACGTCACAGCTGGAGGCTGTAGCTGCATATGGCGAGACGAGGGAGGAGGCGTACATTGCGGCAACCTTTGCAGGCTCCAAACCAAAAAATGTCCACCACCGCTGCATGAAGGACCCTCCTAGCCTCCTCCCAGATCTGCATCATTCCAGTCATCATCGTGTGGACATACTTCTGCACAAAGAAGTTCATAAGGTTATTAGTTACCTCCAGTTTCTTCCAAGAGCTGGTCTCCAGCCCCAAGCAGTCCCAGAAGGCCTCAATATCTGCCGCGTCCATTTTAAGGCCAGATCCTTGTTGGTTGTGGTGGTGTGGAGAAGGAGGACCCGGAAGACTGTGGAAGAAACCTGACTTGACATGAGAAACCTGATTCATTGCATAGATGACCGTGAGGATCTGGCGATATGCATGAGAAAAAATTGGGAAATTAAATACTGAGGAGGGTGATTGGTGATGGAGTGCAGCTGAGGGGAGAAACACGGGTGACCTGAGTGAAGCTGATGGCAGGGCAAGAAAAACTAAGGAAAAAATGGCAAAAACTAAAGACTAACCAGGAACTTAAAACCTAACAAAACTAACAGACATGACAGATGTATGGTCAACAGTTTGTGGTGGCTAATGTGAGTTCGTGCGACTTTGTCCCACCACCATTTACTATTGTTTTTCTGTCAGTATTTTTAGCTACAGAGAAGTTAAAGATAAGGGTGGAAGGTAGTTTCAGTTTCACACACACACATTAATAAGAAAATACACATACAAACATATGTAATTAACATAACTTGATGCAGGAGAAACGTATCCTGTCAGTATGATGGTGTTATCTGACCAAACATCAGTGGCTTGATAATGAGTCCTAAAATATACGGTAAAAAAAAAAAAAGTTTGTTATTGTGTCACTTTTTGTGTGCGCACAGTTAATTGATGCAGGATATTCCTCCAATGTCTATGAGTCAGATTTTTGGACCTACCTATTTAAAATGAAAGTTAGTCCTCACAAGTTTAGTTTTGAAACTGAGTATGTATGTGTGAGACGTATATACCACATGCTGTTCGGAGATGGGTGTCCCATCTTCTCAGCAGGATGAGCTGCCGGCTCTAAATCCCTTCCATTAATCATTGGTCTAATTTGTTTTCACAGCACTGTGTTGACAGCCGAAGGTTCTTGTTACGGCACAGTGGCTCAAGGAGACTGCATGTGCTGTGTACGAACATGTGTGTTGGCACGTGTGCTTCCATATGTGTGTGACAGAGGGAGAAGCTGAGCTGGTCTCCGAAATCTCCAGCCTTAATGTTGCCATAGATACTGGATCATTTATATTAGCCTTAACATTAGCGGGCACATAAAAATGTTTACTTTTTTTAAATCCTTTGTAACAAGTGCATCCAGCTTGGGTCAACTCACTGTTTCATGTGTGGATTTGAATACAATGAATTGAATTCCAATTGGCTTGAATTGGACTTTATTATTTAAGTGCCTTGAGATGACATTTGTTGTATTTGGCGCTATATAAATAAAAATGAATTGAATAGAATTGAATTTGTGAATTTAAAAAAAATATCTAGACAATACTTTATTACAGAACTGAACAGATAGCAGTTTTCATACAGTTTCTTATAAAGTTCCAAATAAGAAATCGACAATCTTTTATGTTTCCATCACATCATCAACTAACCATTTAGAGATGTTCGAGCCTTTTGAGTTTTGGTTAATGTGTGAGCATCACAAATTGTACCTGAATGATGGGTGGACACCTGTGATATCATTAACTTGTTTGTGAGCTTCCATTTTGAATCCTTAAGATTGGCATTTGACCATCACCCCAGTGGTTGTCTGGTGCCAGAAGTGACATATATGGACAAAAAGGTGGAGCTGGGGACAAAACTGTGTATGTTTGAGAGCAAATATCTATGAAATAACAGACATACTTTTAGAACAACCACTAGCATGCTGATCCAAAAGAGTGAAACTGGTTAATGACACAAAAATCCAATGACTTCAAGATCGAGGCCGGTTCTTTAGGATTAGTGGTCTACTGGAGCGGAGGACCTCAGATTACCACGTCAACTTTTTCTATTGTCTATAGTGAAGCAAATGGATCAACATTTCAGACATTAGATCAATAGATATTAGAAATTATGATTCAAAACAAGACCCAAGACTTCAACTCATGCTGGCTACATTGCCTGGTTGTGCAGATCTCATGATATGCCAACAGCAGCCAGGGCCATCTTTATGACCACCATAGGAGACAACAAGTTTTCCCAGAAAGTCATCGAGCCAGACCACCCAGAGAGCATCAGCTTCGGGAAACCAGCCTCACTAATTTCCTTGAGGAGCCACGGCCCACTAAGCCAACGCATTTCTGTGTCCAGTTGGTACAATATCTATCTGCGATGAAAAAATACAAAAAAAAAAAAGGTCATTTTTGTCACAGTCTATAAAACTAGAACAAAAGAATGAGCAAGGTTATTATTTCTGTGCTAAGTTGGCTGCAGTGAACTGGTACTGTGGTGGTTTTGGAGGAGAAAATATACAGTTTTTTTCTACCACATTCCCTGCTCAGCAAGCATTTAATGCGTTATCATATTACAGAAACCCGACCTCATATTTCCAGCAGTCTCTTCCTTCTTTTCTTATGTCTTGTACAACAGAATTAATGCTCCCAAAACATTCAGTGTTGCCAAGAAAGAAAAGTGATGTTGACTGATGATATTTAAAGGCACAGAACCTGTCTACGATAGTTAGGTAATACAAGAATTGGTAAGAAACACATGTTACACAGTTGTCTCACTGGGGGAGAATTTGGTTTTCTCATTTTATTGGTTTAATGAGAGTTCAAGTCAAACTGCCTCCATTTTATCAGCTGATCACACATAAAGGTGGTGGTCAAAGTAATATTATGAGGAATGCAAGAGGTATTAAAAGGATAAGAATCAGGAAGCAATCGTTTTTTTCAACATGGGATGGTCTTTTAGGTTTTTGCTGATTTTTAATCATCTGAAGAAGGACCACTGGTGCCCTGGCTGAACTCAGTCACAGGACAAAGTGGTCCCAACTTCAAAAGCCTGCACCAAGAAGGAAGAAAAGTTTCCACTTACTTCCACTTGGGGCTGCCCAAGTGCAGAACTGCTTATTGAAGCTTTAATCTGTGAGATTAAACAAATTTGCCTTTTTAACCTATATGTATGTTTAAACAGAGCAGTACATGCATCGGGCGAGGTATCTTAGGGGTGTTTTCCTCTGAGTTCGTTTGATTATGTCTTTGTCTGTCATCAGGGGGCTTTTAAGTGCAAAAGCAGAACCCCTATCCCATGGTGACATAATGTTAAGACCCAAACTCCACAGGTAATGTATGAGGCTGTGAAGCTTTTAAATAAGCAAGACTTAGATGGGAAGGGAACCAAAGAAAACACTATATTTCTGTGAGCAAGGGCAATAAATTTGTCAATGTGGTGGTGGAGAAAGAGAGAATGGGACTGTTTAAGAGGTAATAATTTGAACATCACTGACAAAAAAGAGAGAGCAAAATAGACATTGAAAGAATTTTTACATGTTATAAATACAATCACCATCTGCTGCTATACAGTGCTGGTTAAAACCAGCTAATTCCCATAATAAAGTCTTCACAAAACAGTTTGTTTTTTTCTCTCTAAGACACCATTACTAATTCATTCCAATCAATACAAAGGTTCATGCCTTTTTCATTTGTTTCATTGATTCTTATTCCTTTCTCTGAGGGAGCGCAGAACTTGTCCAAAGTATACAAACAGGCCTCAGGACACACAGACCTGGAAACCAAACCTGCGTCCTACTGGCGCTTTTAATATCCTGCGATGAAAGTTGGCAAACTCAGATCACCCTGAGGGGACATGCAAATACTGACTGATTCATTCTTTCATGTTTGAATTTGTAACAAACCAAACATTCTCTATTTTGGTTTGCAATTTCTACATTAAAGTGGGGAAATTATTAACTCTTTCTAATTTTGCCTCTATGTCAAAAAGAAAAGATTCAAACAATAACAAAAAGCTGCTTTAGCTAATGGAGGCTTCATTCAGAGAGCTTCAAGCACACAGATAATCAGGAACATATCAATATCCTAAACTGATTAATAGCATTGTCAGTCAGTGGGGTTACATGGCACTGAAATAATCAGATTAATGTCTAAAGACTGAGTTATTAAGCTCATGTATACACCTTAGTTTGACTAAAAATTGGACCGGATCGGGTTACTCGCAGTCGGATTAAGACCCCGAGATAACTGGGTTGAAAGTCACACTAAACGTGCTTGTAGATGTTGAAGCACGTGGTGAATTGGACTTTGCGTTCCGCGCATGCTCGAGATTTTTTCCCGGGGTCGTGAACCGGAAGTCAAAGGAGACGATATTATTGTTGTTGACACCGCCGTCAGAAAGAAACAAACAATGCGATAGAGAATGCGCCATTGTGCATCGCGTTTGTGCAACAACCATGCTCATCACAAATGAAATGTAGAGGGACGTAGCTTCATCTTGCTCTTCGTTCGCCATCTTTCTCGAATGCCTGAGTTTGTTGTTGTCGTTGGTGGTGAAGAGGTCAACTGGAAGTGGCTCTATTAGCAATAGTTGAAACGGGTACAGCGCCACCTATCGTACAAGAGTATGATATGCTTTGTGCCAATGATTCCATTTACTCGCCGCCATATATCCTAGGATAATTGCGAGGGGTGGGTGAAAAAATCGATTCATGTACATATCACAATTTTTTATGGGATGATTTTAATAAGCGATTTTTCTCCCCAGAATCAATTATATTACATTATATCCGTGTCCAGAAAAACTTCATCAATTCATTACATTAAGTTATGTTAAAACTAGCCCACATTTGAGCTGTGTGGACATTTCAATTCATTTTGTAACTGTAAACTTAAAAAAATGCTGTACATGTTAAGTACCTTGTCTCAGTTGAAATAAATGTCAGCTGCTCGACTGACTGACACCGACTGATGTGCATTGTTTATGGGAACAATATTCATTCTACAAGTGTATGATTCAACTTGTTTGTTTTTTAAGGAGGAAGAAAATTGCAATTACTGATTATATCGAATAGCGATACTTGTAGAATCGCAATTATTAACAATCGTGATACAAATCGAATCGGCACCTTAGAGTCGTGATACAATCGAATCGTGACCAAAGCATATCGTCCCACCCCTAATAATTGCCCTTGCTCAAATAAGGACCATAATCCAACTTTAGCTATAGTTGAATTTTTCTCATGATGTAGACCCACTGAGTGTTACTCTGGTACCCTCGGTGATGACCATCAGGTGTCTGCTTGGCACCTGATCTGCAGCGCTATGTTCAGTGATGAGTGCAGATTCTGCCTACTGCAACTGGATCATGGTCAGCGTATGGAGAAGATTTGGAGAACGCTATGCTGATTGCTGCACTGATAGGCTAACAGCTTGCGGTGTAGGCAGGGTGATGTTGTGGGGCAGCATCTCCCTCTGGAAAAACGAAGCTTGTCGTCATTGGAGACAATCTCAATGTAAGGAGATATCGAGATGAGATTGTGCAAGGTTGCAATCCCGCATCTCCACAGTCTGGGACTGAACTCTATCCTCCAAGATGACAACGCTTGCCCCCCACAGAACAGGGTTTATTACAGACTACCTCCACAGCAGTGTGTGACTAAGCTGGTGACCAGCATGAGGAGGAGACGCAAGGCTGTTGTGGTTGTGTATGGCACCTACACATACTGCTGAGGCCCCTGTTTGTTCAATGTGTTGGTTTCTTCAGATTTCAATCATCCAATCCAATAAGTGACACCGAACAAGAGTCAATAGCAGAATAAGCTGCTTGGCAGCAAAGATTTGGCGAGTTTTTCATGGAGGCAAACCACATACTCAACTTTGCTACTCATCCCACAAATGCATTTTCCTTACAAATGTGGCACCATTTAAAAGGGGAAATAAACAGGCTTTCCAACGGAATTAGCTTTATTGCCAAGAAGTATTGTTACGACAAAGAAATCATCAACCAAACACAAATTTCCTTCATTTTTGTGCTAAGTTGAACAGACGATGAGGTAGAGTTGTTGCTCAACATGACGTTACATTACAAATTGATGGAAGCCCAGGAACACAGCAGGCATATAAAATTGTATGTAGGTGCCGTTTTTGTTACGGTTTCCACTACATTCGCATTACACTAAGCAACAATGGGCATGCGTAGAGTAGTCCAAAATGTCCAAAACCTCTGTAATGCTGCAGTTAATGTAGCTTGGAAATCGGAAAGTTTGAGTTATTACATTTTTGACCTTTGACATTTCGATGCACAGCTAATTTGCTATTGATAACAAATGATTCAAAAGAATGAAGTCCACAGTATGTCCAGCCTACGATTAAACTCACACTAAGAATTGCAGTTACACTTTTCTAATTTCAAGCATTAAAATAATTTTCAATGGCCGCTGGTCCTATAAATGTTTAGGATTTGATTAAATAAAATGTCCATCTTCTTTTATTATAAAATACGATAATGCTGTTCATAGCTTACAATTGACATAACTTTAAATATTTTTAATGACAAGAATTATCCGTGTGTCTTAAAGAAGTTTGCATACTTAAAATAGATTATACACAAAGATGTTGCCTTCCACTACCTCCCTGGCTTCTATATTTTCACATTTCAGCCATGCTCTATGTGACATGTTTAGCACACCTAAAAATGACATGACAAAAACCACACAGGAAAGCAGAAGTCCAGATAAACTCAGGCAAGGGACATGTGTGAATGTAACGCCGCTTTCACTGTTGCCGCTTGTATTTACATTTTCTAAAGTTGTACATTTTATTCGTCCGTGTATTTATTGCTTCTGCCCTTCAAGTGAAGGGTGGGTGGAAAGCTAAACAGAGGTGAATAAGCTGCTTGTTTACTTTCCAGTGAGAGCTTGAGAGGAAGATAAGAAGTAAGCAGTCTCTATGGAAATTTAAAAAAAAGAAAAAGAAAAACCTTCTCAGCGCAAGGGTCTAATTTCACGAAGAAACACAAATTCAAAGAAGGGGAGAAAAGAGAAAAACATCAACTCAAGAAGGTAGTTTGTACAGTTCTAACCAGGTTGAAGTCAATATTTGGTGGGAGCACCTTTATTCTTCAACAAAACTTTAACCTTCTTAGACAAGCTTACTGTCCTTTCTTTAAGGAGTCTTCAAGAATAGTTCTCCAGGCTTCTTGAAGGACATCCCAAAGCTCTTCTTTGGATGTGGGCTGCCTTCTGTTTCGTTCTCTGTCAGGATGATCCCAAACAGCTTCAGTAATGTTGAGGTCCGGGCTCTGGGGAGGATTCATCACTCCATAAGACCTGTTGCCATTGATTTTCAGTCCACTTCTTGTGTCATTTGGCATACCTCAGCCTTTTCTCCCCGTTTCCCTTCCTTAATAATGGCTTCTTGACTGTCACCCTTCCCCGGAGACCATTTGTGATGAGGCTTCAATGAACAGTAGACGGATCAACTGAAGCTCCAGATGCATCTCTCGGGTCCTGTGTCAGGTCTTTGCTGGATTTTTTCCTATTTCTTAATAACATCCCTTTTAGATAGTGATAATCCGTTGCAAATGTTTTCGTCTGACACTTCTTTTGTCTTCCACTTATCTACTTTCCTCATCTTTTTTTAGGACACACTGCACACCATGCTGAGTTATGCCTCGTTTTCTTTGGGAGCAAAAATCCTCTCGGTGCAAAAATACAGTTTTATGTCTGTCAAGCTGTGTTGTCTTTGGCTTTTTTTTACTGATGCAACTGCTACAATGGAAACACATTGGCCCTCATTTATCAAACTTGCGTAAGACAAAAAACATGCGTAGGTCGTGTGTACGTTCTTTTCTGCGCAAAGGTTGGCATTTATCAAATCCATCGTGAGCGCAGGAAAGATGAAATCGCCACGACAGGTCTGAGGCCGTGTACGCACTTTTCCATTTTGACTTGCGGTGACTGCAATAGCATACATAAACAGCAGCGTCACTAGTGCGTGCCTCATGAGTCGCAACAAATCCCTAGGTTAAAATTACAGACTTATCACTTCAAAGAAGGCCCATGTTTTATTTGACTTCAACATAAATATAAACATAAACGCAAATTAAATAAATAAAAAAATTAAACAAGTACAACTCCGTAATTGGAAGAGTGATGGCTCATTATTCAACCGCCTATTTAAGAGGTGATTCTAGCGGCGCGGTAATGGCGAAACGATGGCAGATCTGGCTTTGTTAGAGGACCTGAACGCGCGCATCAGGCGTGAGAGAGTGTTCCGGGACCGGCAGAATCTCTTTCGGGAAAATGATGAGTGGCTCATAAGCCGTACAGGAGAGGCGCTTTAACACTGCGCATACGCAAAGACGTGGCTCCGATCAGGCCAGCCACCCTCTCCTCCAAGGCACTCAAATCCAAACCTGGATCGGAGCCCCCCCCCCCGTTTGTGACATGCTGCGTCGGAGAGCTGCAAATTTCATATCGGACCACTTCTTCCTGATCTTATTGGAGAAAAAATAAAAGTTCAATTTTAGATTTCATTTAATCTGGAGTTTATCACATTTTATTGACCATCACAGTAGGGGAAAATACATAACTCGTCCGGTCTGCGATTTACATCACCAACGCTGTGACAGCCGTCCCAGCTGTCAACAGTGTTGACAGCGTTTCTTTGCCGCCTTTCGTCTTTCCATGTCGCAAATTCTAGAGGTGCAGCCTTTTGTAGAAGGCGTGGTTAGGATCATTACGATGGATTTCAGCCGCCGGATTTATCAACAGCCGCTCGGTCTTACGATGGGATTGGTGTGGTACGCATGTTCTGTAAATCTCACTTGAGCCTCTGCGTACGACGAGTTCTCCGCTCATATCAAAGATGCTTTCTACGACGGCTTGATAAATGAGGGCCATTGTGTTTCTTTGCAACCAGCTGCGATATGAAACTATGTGTATGTATGTATATGAGTTGAATCCCTTTTTCTATGCTTGAATGATTCATAGGTCAGTGTTAAGTGATTTAACAAACAAATACATTCCTCTGAAAATGTTCAGGATAAAGAACGAGACAGAAAATCTTTGAAGAGGTAACCTATGTCCAAAGAAACACTATTTGAAAGACCATCAAAAAGCCTGGATCCTTGTTAGCAAAACATAAGGAAATGAGAAGTGGCTTCAGATTCACGTGAAGTATTTTATGTTTAAGTTTAGAGCACTGATGCTGCAGAGAAGACACATGGTGTACACTCATAAATCCATGATGCAGTGGGATTGAGTATTTTAGATGAGCAAAAGCTAAACCCACCATTACGCGGGAGTATTATGAAGACGCCCACTGCAGTGGACTCGGGCTGGCAACTATCTAGCTAACTGTTCCGTCTTCATCGTGCAAACTAAATATCCCCCGAATGTCAGAATTAGCAGAATGTGAGTTAATCCACCGCATTTCATCAAAAATTGTCGAACACAATATACAGCATCTTACAACAATGGGACGATGTTTATATGCGAGCTCTGCTGAGTAACATTATCGGGCTGAATTCTTTAAGGGTTAAAATTCTGGCAGTTTTTCCTGGTTTCAAAAGAATCTCTGTCCCCTGCAGCTTTGATGTGCAACATCAAAAAGGAATAGCATGAAGTGAAAACATCTCCTCAAAATACCCCAAACTGTACTTTTTTATTTCATCGAGTTACGTTTTGTAACTGCCGCTGAATTAATTTGTGACGTCAAACTCTTAACTGCATTTTTAAGGGTGTTTCCACACGTTACTTATTACCATGCTTGATTAAACTGTCATTAATTTCTGGAATTAAGAACTGAGGATTGTACCACCAACCTTCTGATTTGGGTGTGGCCCATTCTACTGCCTGAGACGCAGCTGCACCAGATGTCAAAGCTGGCTGTACAAACATAAGACAGTGTTTCACTAATGAGGATATGATGCCAATGTCACTGCACCATCGGGCTTTGCACCATCCGTCTCCTCAGAAATCTGTGCGCATGCACATCCGAACTCTTGCAGCTGATTCCTTAAATGACAGACAAGATCTAAAGTCAGGTCAAAGTGTATCAAGTGTCCTGTCGAAAACAAAACCACCATCAACATGGAGTCGTGCTCCTATTTTTTAGCTGCTTGTAAGGTTTGTATCATTTTGAAATGGTACACTGTATATGTAAAACATTGTCAGTTCATTTTAAAAGGTTGTGTGAGACCCCCATCTTTCTCATGCATGCTGTTTAATTACTGCACTTGGGTCTATTCGATGCACTTGTAACTGTTTTCCTTTTGTAATTTAAGTGCAGACAAACACTACAATTACATCTGAAAATACAAATCGGGGTTCTCAGACAGTATTGTTTCGATTCAAGCCCCGATCTTCCCCACGGGAAACAGAAACTTTCAGCTTTTGGGGTCAGGTAGTTCATCCTGATAGCATCGTGCTCTCTCTGTAGTCGGAAGGGAGATTGTCTGCCAATTGATCCCTGGCACCCTCGATCCACAGATCAAAGTGTTCATAGGTGTGTGAGTGTGTGTATGTTACGGAGAAGAAGCACCGCATAGCCCGTAAGAGTAGAGTGTGTATGAGTGCGTCTTTGAACGGGTGAATGTGGCTTGAAGAGTAACATCGCTTTGAATGGTCAACAAGACTGGAGAAGCGCTACATAACTGCAGTCCATTTACCTTTTACCACTCTCTTCAGACCTATGGCAGATCACAGTCAGTCAAAATATGATCTAAGTGTGAGTAAAATATTACAAAAGAAAGTACCCTTGGTATCCAGAGTGTTTAGGTTCTGAACGGAATAGCTATGTTTAAGTTACATGTTTACATTTGTACGTTCTGACTCCTAAAGTACAACACAGAAGCAACTCGTTTTACAACGATTTAAAGCTCGATAAAGGCAATAACTGAAATCATTTTCAACTACGCCAGTCCTGAGAAAAGAAAAAAAAAGCTTTTAGACTAATTCTACTGCCCTTTAATGAAGGGAAAGCAAATCTGATTTATATTTCAACAAGTAACCAAAAGAAAAAACACAAGTGAACAGTTGGGAGCCTCGGAGACACCGAATGTGCATATTTGGCCGGAGGTAGAGAAAAATGTACATGAAACGGTCTTAATCCTTCACCGGCTATAGCAATCACCTTTATAAAAAAGGGAGAGCGAAGAGGAGAAAACTCTTGGCCGCTAGATTTATAGACAGAAAACAGGCCCTGTGTGACAAGAACCTGAAGCTAAGTGCAAGCAAATTCACAATCCCTAATCACCAAATTGGGAGTTATAAATTCACTGGATTTTTAATAGGCTGTCGGCACAGCAGAGTTTACCATTGCGGGACATGTATATAATGCCATCTCATGTGGAGCGCTGCAAATCGTGTATGAGAGTGCGTGTTTATGTCTGCGTCTGGATATGTGTCTTGTGTACGCATGTGTGGTCAACAGTACATCTCCGCCTGCACTTTGCCTCATGCATACATGTGTGAATTTATACATCTGTATACGGTTTTTGTTTTCCTTGTGTCTTTGTTAGCAGTTGCATTCGTTCATCCGTGTGTGGCCTTGAAGTCAATGGTCCAGTGCAAGTTCCCTCGATGGCTGTGAATGGGGGGGGTGGGGGGGCTTCTCCCTCAGTCCATATTAATGTTAATCTATCAGACATTGAGTCTCCCTCGCCATACAACGCTGGCAATGTTCCCAGGGCCTTGGGGTGCAATCAACTGTGTTGAACCAAGCTGTGCACATTGAAATGGAGGTAGTTTTAAAAATAATACACACGTTTATACAGTATGCTCTCTTGCTGATTTTTTTGAGCTACACAACCTGACACCAAACACCAAAGCAGCAGCATAAGATATTAATGTGAACATAGTTGAAGGAGGAGGGCAGGTCTTGAGGGGTTGGGAGATTAGAGGTTCACTTGAGAGCAGACTGGTTGTGGAAAGTGATCATAACTGGGCAGCATTACAAAAGACAAATGACTTGGACTTAAGCAGGGAAACATGCATCATTTTTCAAGGCTGTTGTCAAGTTGTCAACAGTTCACTAAGCCATGCCACATGTATGTTGAGTCCCTAATTCCGCCTGATCTTCAGACTACGTCCCCTTTTCGAAAGGCTGAAAACTTAATAGCGACCAGAAAGGCTAAATTTAGGTCTTTTTTCATCCAGTTTTTACAGAATATGTGCATGGATTTACTGCCACTGAAAAACTCTGGTCTGCCTGGTTGTAATTTTTTGAGAAAGACAAGTGTCAAAAGATGTATGAATCACTACGCCGCCATTTCAATATGAGGTTACATTCGAATAAATCCTCCCCTTGAATGTTTTCAAAATGTTGTGATCAGTTTGACTGTCAGGCTAGCGTGCTAGCTACGTAGCGTATCTAACTTTTCTGGCACACGGTGTGGCCTTTATTCCGAAATCCAACACAAAAGTTCAAACTTTCCAGAGGAGCTAAAAACAGAAAGCAGGATTTTTCACACTCATTTTAGATTCCAGGGATTTCCGCAGGAAAGAATGGACTTCAGTTGATTCATGTGTATGTGAAAACAAGGCATTAAACCACCACTACACGTTCACTGACGTTCATGTCATGATTTTTTCTAGAAATCATCCATTATGTGTTTATGTGAGAGCACACACGTACAGATCAGTAGGACTGGGCTTTATACTGGCAGTTCGGAAGTACAAAGTCTTTGTCATGTCCATTTGCCCCTTGGATCCTGTGTTGATGTTTAGTGATGATATGACAACTGTTACTGGAAAATCTTAATCCTCCAGGAGCAGATCAACAGGGCTGTCAATCATTTTCAAAAATGACAGCAATTTACAGTAAGATGAGGGAGGCTGGGCGTGCTGTGTATGACATATGAGGCATTTCCGTAGTATAGTCACACAGACTGTGTGTCCAGACTCAGATCAGTAGACCAATGTTAAGTGCAGTGAAACATGGGATGATATATAAGCAATATACGAAATTATTACTCAAAAGAAATGAAAAAGATAATCTCTGGTTGTCAAGTCTCACTCCAAGTTAATCTACAGATTTAGCACTGAATTTCTTACTTACTTACTTAACCAAGTTGACTCAACTAGAAGGAAGGGCTGCATATCTTTCAGAAAATAAATCTGGGGACAGTTCAGTGCCTCTGTTTTTTTGCCCTCCCTAATCTTGCTATGAATAATGGGTCGGAATTGGGTGTCTGAACTAATCTTTCCACTGACGAGGCTGGGTCTGCTCAGTGAGTGGCTGGGGTTATTTAGCAACATAAATCCGAAGCTTTAAAAAGCAGCGCTAACTGTCTCCTGAGTTAACAACTGAAGACCTATTTTTATAACAATTACCTTTTTTTTCCCCTTAATTAGGGAAGGTTGCATATTTACTTTGGTAAATCTAATTAACCAAGAGGTTGCACTGAGGTTTCAAGATTTACAGAATGCTGCATTTGTTAAAGATTTGTAATGTTAGTCTCTGACACGCAATACCCTTTTATAGAGTTTGTAGGAGTGATTTGAACCTTAACCGCGTTATCTGGGTGTGTTAGTACGGTTTTGAGAAGGTTGATTTCAGACTAACAAGTTTAAATGCTTTTTAAAAGTCTGGTTTTGGTCAGACTAACACAATAATTCAAATTCACAACAGAAAACATAAGGTACATTTCACATTGGCCTTTCACTGCCTGTCACCTGCATATGCTATCTAGCATATGTCCAGTGTTAATATCTAAGAATCCAATGGTGATGTTTTGTTTTGGTCTCCAGTGACAATTTCATTTGATTTTAGTGAAAATGGGCTTCCTCTGACCTCTCCATCTCTGTCACACTGTTTAGACTAGTGGAAAACAAGGTTCTAAAATAGAGGGGTTGCAGCTTAAATGTAAAATCACTTGGGGGGTCATCAGGTGCTGCTCAGTCAGTGCCGCAGGTACAAAGGTGGATTAATGCTCGATGGTGGTCAAGGAACTGAGAAAGAAAAAGGCCTCTGTCACTTATGTAATCTTTGAGCAGATCTCGCCACTCACTTGGAAAGTGGATGCTAAGTACAAGCTGGGAGCAGCAGTTTCAGGGGAGGTTCAAGGAAACAAACTGCTAATGTGTTTTTTATTTGTGGCAGAGATCTTATCAAGCTGCATGGCATAAACAGTTGAGACTGTTTGGAAATCTAGTTACATTTTACCCAATAGCTTAGGTCTTTTCTGTCTTTCTGTCATGGCTCAGTACCCATTATATAAAATTTTAAGACTTTTCCATGATTTGTAATTTGCATGTCCCCCCCCCCAGCCTTTAGTCCCAATAGTCCAATGGTTGACAATCACACAGATTGACAGAAACCTTAAGATGGATAATGGCTAAGTTGGTGAAGTGGGTGGTATAAGTTGACACGGGATGGTACTGTATTTGTAGAATTGAGGTTAATTACCTTAAAAGAAAGACTTTAGCTGATTTAAGGCGTCCACATAGACATTATCTTTTGCTGTATTCATTTAGGTATGTTGTGAAACTGTTTCCAATGTGTTGATGTTGCCTGAGCACAACACCAGGAACTGTAATAACAGTAACTGAAACAGGAAAATATTCATTAATTAAGCAAAACTATGGAGGTGTAATTAGCAGTAAAGTTCCACCACGGAATACAAGAAAAGCAAGAAATCGTAGCTTTGATGTTTCAGTATAGCTAAGTTTTAAAGAAATTATATACGATATAAGATATTTTTAGTCCATTCGTCTATCACACTCACTCTAAGGGTCAATTTGGAAACACCAATAAACCTCACATGCATGTTTTTCGAAGGTTGGAGGAAGCTGGAGAACCTGGAGAGAACCCACGCGAGCACGGGGAGAACATGCAAACTCCACATAGAAAGCCCCCAGCTTGGATTCATCCGGGAAGCCTCTTCCTGTGAGGCGACAGTGCTAGCTACTGTATGAAGTTGTTGTTTTTTTAGCGAACATTCATTCAGGTAGATACATACAGGGCTGGTAAAGGGAACCTTTCATTATAAAGCGATTTCGTGTCCCACAGATGATACGTCAGTTTTTCTTTTTTTTTGTTCTGATGCTTCTGAATACTCATGACAAATGTTCATATTAGTTTGGAAATTCAATGAAAGTAGTCAAAATAGCGGATGGTGTTGAGAGCTTCTCCCTCTCGTCCTGTTCTCTGCTGACCTGCAACAATAGACTGAATATTTCTTGGATGTGCTGGTCAATCAGACCACACTCCACATCACAATCAAGTATGCAAACTTTGGGATTGACCAGGACAGCTAAGTGGCCTCTTCCAGTTTCTCAACGGCTGCCATAGTTACCAGCAACCACAGACGCTTTGAGCTGAAGGTCGCCATTTAACATGGACGCATGTTAAACCGTAACACCGGCTGTCCCACAATGACAAATGGACTTGCTCAAACAAGGAACTGGTTCCTCCAAATTTCGGAACACCAAAGGGTCCGTGTGTGCAGCTAATATAATGATTCTGTCAGTCACAGTATCTACAATACTACGAACAATAAATAGTCATTACTGACTGTATTATTCTGAGCTAAGTCCGCAATTTGCCTTAGTTCACCTGCAATCTCCTGTCGGTAAGCCATTATCTCTTTCAAGAAAGTAGGACGGAGTCAGTTGGTTTCCTGTGGATTTATTGAGAGCTGATTGGTGGAGACTGATTCTCATAGATGACCAATCATGCTTTAGAAGACCAAGGTTAGTAACGCCCACCTAATTTCCATACGCATGAGGGAAAAAAAGGTAACAATGTGGAAAAGTGGGAAAATAAATATGTGTAGATTATGAAAAGTGGAAATGTGGAAGAGTGAAAAATCTAAAGTGAGAAAAAATAAATTGATAAATGGATAATGTAAAAAAAGACGTATTCAATCATTTTATTCCTCATATATTTATTTATTTTTGATCATGGCAGTTTTGGTCCTGGATACCTGCTGCACTTTATTTGCAAGTGTAGCTCAGGGCCAACATCGATGAGGACCTTCAGACTCCATAACTGGGGCACCTGCTCAATAAGTTGGGCTAGATGACGTCCTGTGAGAAGTTATTTTCATGTTCATTTCAGTAGTATAAAACAATTATTCAATTTTCCCTTTTAGTCTTACTTATTTAAAGAGCTGTGATCCTCTCAAAGCAGTTCTGACACGGTTAGCCACAGCATGTTCAACATCCTTTGTCCAACTCTAACACACCTGAATAAGTGTTTGAACAGCTAATCGATGGTCATTTAAAGTTCTTTGGAACATGTAAATGTAAAAGCTTCAACACTGCTGATATTTGAATTGACTTCACCTTGGCACTTCCCAACTTATAACCTTTACCACACACACATCTCTCCATGCAGCCTAATGTAACACCATTTCTTCATCTTTTGTCGTTTAATAAATTGTTCCCCAGAGACTGAATATCTGCCTCCATGTAATATTCTGGACCAAAGTAGACAGCCGTCCTCAGCTTGTTACTGTTGTGATTCCATGTCAAACCAACTGACCAGGTGGCTCAATATTTCAGATCCCATCTGCTGTCACTCAGCACCTCAGACAACTAATGTTGCTGTCTGGTTGTCAAGGAAACCACAGAGCGACAGGTCCCGTTTGGCCCCTGCTTGCTATAGCCCTGTGCGCCTGCATGCGACGGCCAGGAGCCGGTGGTTTGTTATGGCGTGTCGCCACCCTCGGCGAACCACGCGGCCTCCTGTTTGTTTGAACATGGCCCCCCGATGCCCGGCTGTTCTTTCACTGTGGCAGTGGAAAACGAAATGTAAAAAGCTGTCAAAGCTCAGCTGTCAGCTGAGAGAAAATGTTTGGGCAGAGAAGGGAAGGAGAAACAGGGTAAAAACGCTAATGAAGACAAACTACAAGAGGGAAGGGCATCAGAATACAGAGTATGGAAAGAATAATAAAGACATGAAAAATACAAATAGTGAAATGTGAATAAATGATAGGGAAGAAGGCAGGAAGTACAGACAGCCGTAAGTTAGCTGTTCGGAGAGAGGAGGATGGGGAATGTATGTCAGGAGGACAAGTGAGGTCTGTCACTATGCAGCAGGGTGGGCCGCTCCTGTTTCCATGACTAATTGAAATCTTCCACTGGACTGCCGAGGCCATGCGTCTTTCCAAATCCACCCATTTCTTCGTTTCTGCTTCTCTGTTATTGCCTCCATCCCTTCTCAATCCCATCTTGCCTTCCTTAAACATGCACACGGGTCATGTATGAGTGCATTTTTAGGTTTGTGTGTAGACTCCCTCCTTAATATTTCCAGTATTGTGACAGATGGTGAGTGAGCTTTTGTTTTTTTTCTGAATCAAGAGTCACTGGCATCCAAATGATCTGAGATGACGTAAAAATCATTAATCGAGAAGCAAAGACTTAACATGGAAAGCTCTAAAACAGATGGGTGATTAATTTAGGACTGTAGAAATACTTTAAAGGTTAAATATACAGTGTTTTGAATACTGATGCAGCACAAGCCAACTAACTGCTGTGGAAGGATATGATGATGCAACGAAATTTACATAGATACCATAGAACAAAGTGAAAGCACCTCTTTGTGTGAATGCACTCCTTTGTTCTTTGTTGTGGAAACCAGCAGCTTGCGAGTTCCTGATGGGCAGTCTGGGGACATTCAAAAGAGGTTCATTTCCAGTTTTTGCTCTTCTGAAAAAAGAAAAAAACCTAGAGAAAAATCCCATTTTCTTTTTGTTTGTTTCTTGTTTTTTTTTACGTTAGGTAGATGCAGAATGGATGTGGGCACTTACCACAACGTGTTCCTTAGCATGCCGCTTTCATACACTTGTATGCACTTTGAGCTTTCAGCGTGTCATTACACACCGTTCCAATAACATGTCGAATGGTTTGGGTTAGGGTATAGTATGGTTAGGAGTCTCCTACCATCACACTACACACCATCATAATTACTACCACCAGTACAACAGCTTTTAACTTTGAGAGTGATCATTGCGCACGTAAATAAAACTGAAATCACAGCAGCACAGATGTCTTTAACAGAAGTAATTGGTGGTTTTGTCATATGATGCTGTGCCGAAAGAATTTTTTTATTAGAGCAGAGCAGGAGCCTTGCAATGCATTCAAAGTGACTGTGGTTGAACACGTCTATCTTTCTAATTTTAAATTCGCCTCACTGTCTAACAACAGACGCAGAAAAACATGTGAATGAGAGTGATTTCATCTGTGTTAGGACACAGCACATGTGATCACAGAGCAGAAGAGACTTTAACTACATTCTATTGGAAATAGCCGACAGCTGCATCGCTCCTCAGTTATGCTAAAGCTGGATTACTTGACATGCTAACAGGCAAATAGGGGTTTGTTTAAGTCTTTATTAGTTTCCAAGTGCTGTGATGGACTGGTGACCTTTCCATGGTGTTCCCTGCCTCTCGCCCGATCACCGCTGGGATAGGCTCCAGCCCCCCCGCGACCCGACCGACAGATTAAGCGGGTATAGAAAATGGATGGATGGATAGTTTCCTAGTGTGCAAATTTCTGACAGTACAACTGTTCGTAATGTGTACAAGTCTGCCTTAACCACCCCAAAATAATGTCAAGCTTCTTCTTGACAATCCTCTTTTTCCATAAGAACCATTCAGCAAAGTTATCGCAAGCAAAGATAGATCGTGGTTAATCGCAGCTTGCAACTGTAGAATATGCACTTCCGTTCGGTGGACTTACTTACTCGTAAAGTACCCAACAAGGTGGGTGAGGGCCATCATCAAGCTCCTTCTGGTTGTAAGAGGTCTGTAAAAAATTCTTTAGAGATAAAAAAAAAAAAGTCTGCTACTGTTGGACTGACATTTCCATTGAACATGTTACAAGCTCAGAGGTCAGAAAAGCCTGTCAATGGGTTCAGTTAACTATGACAGTGCTCATTATGAAATGTGATTGGGAGAAAGTTAAGGGAGGCTATTCTGTTTTGTGTGTTTTCCATTGAGTGTGGCGGGAGGAATGTGACGCCTCATGTGAAAGCTAATTTCCAAGTTGCTAGTGGCCGTGTGATTTTGTTGTTTTGGCACTGGCTACAGCCCACAGTAGCCCGTGGAAGTCTGCTGATAAAGTACCAGCAAAACCTGATCACATCATGCTGTTGATTAAGCTTGACGGGAACACTGCTGTATTTTCTTCCAAGCAGCCAGACTTTCATGTAATCTTTTGAAATGCTCTCAAGCAAAAGTTCTCCAGGCTTTCTGAGGGAACATAGGCTATTTTTTTTCACCCATTTTGGTCCAGTCCTTGCATCTGAAGACGATGCTTTTTTGTTTGTTTGTTAAGTCACTTAACACTGGCCTATGAATCATTCTAACAGAAAAAAGTGGCCTAACTCACGGGATGAGTTGTGTCTACACATACAGACAACTTACCAGGAAACCACATTTTCCTTGTAATTTATGACGATATAAGGGGAAGCTCAAGGCTTTTTGAACAGCGCTGTACTCCAATCAATCATTTTACAAGAATTATTCACATTAGAGACTGTTTCAATTGAATTATAAAGCAGGGCCAGGACTGATGTACATTGATAAATTCAAGTTACCAATGACATTAGGTTTTTATTTGACTTCATGGTTTCAGTTTGACTGAGAATGTGCATAACTCTGACTGAGCCGCAGCAAAAGGCAAACTGTGAACTTACCAGCTTCTGACTGTGGCTAGATGACAAATGTAAAGACAGGAAAGTCATATAACTTTTCCCAAGTCTCACCCAGCAAATAAGAATATTTCCCCAAATGTCTAAAGCTATCTTGAAGATGAAAAGCGTGTATTCCACAGAGCCATTGGAGGATACTCTATATGCAGGTCTGGCAGCGGTGTGGGGCTCCCAATCATCAGCAGACCAAATAAAATCCATGCCAATATCACTTTCCATCTAAAATTGACCATAAACTTTAACAAGATGTTATGTGTGAGTAAGGGACCACTCATATGTGTGTTGGTGAGTTGAATAGTGTGTGTCAACCCTGCAGCAACCTGGTGCTATATGCTAACAGGCAGTAGAAACGGGGTCCAGTAACGGGTCAGCAGCCTATACAGACACCGAGGGGTCTATGTAACACACACCTAGAAGAACATAAGTCTGCTGGGGCACAGCTTGATCCTCAGCTTGACTGCTTGACTGACTGAGACGCATATTTATCGCTTACCTCTGCATGACCGTGGCGGTTGCACCAAACATGTCAACCATGAGTGATTGATATCAACTGTATATACGTTGCACAAAAATCAATAATCAATCACTTTTAATCAAGCTACAACAAGTTGTGTCAAAGCCGCAACAGAAGCTCTGCTTACTGAACTGAATCTGTGTTTTGGAGACCACTATTGGACCAGGTTGAAGTTTTTTAAGCAAGAAGCCGCTCTTCATTTTCTAATCACGGTCAGTAGAGTGCTTGGAGGTTAAAATCCTGACGCAGATGATTTGAGAGAAGGCACAAGTGCATAAGATGTGGTTAGGTTTCTCTGAGCTACAAGCAAGAAAACGCCATTTTTTTCACGCTCTCTGATCGAATTTTCAGATTAAATTCGATGATTCAGACAACATCTTAGGGAAGGCATCTCCATGATGTGACAGGGGCTATGTTGGTGAGTATGAGTTGTACTGATTCGTACAATCTATTTCACGTAACACTTTTCGAACATCTTTGTTCAAGATGTTCGAAAAAATCCATATTATAGCCAATTCTCAAATATGCTCAAATATTGATATGTGATTAATTTTCCTATTGATAAACCACTAAAAGGCTAGTTTAGGGTAGTGAAAAGGCCAGATTTCAGCTGATATACCACCATCTGATAAGTCCTGCTGCAGGTGACAAAGAAAAGTGAATTGATGACGTTCTAAAGAAAGAAAGTCTTTGGATAACACACATCTACATCCAGTAAGCTTAAACCACACAGATTTGGGACTTGAGTGTCAGTCCCAACTAGTTCTTGCCCTGTCTGCATCTTGTACCTGCTGCTTTGCAAATCGTGTGTGTGTTGAAGTTGGTATTAACATTAAAAGGCAGGAAGTATCAACGTGTAAACACAGGCGTAAACTGGAGCATTTTATGTTTTGGACACAGTAGCTGCCCCCTCCACCTACACTGCTGAAAGTAATCCTTGAGAATTTGGCAAGTGTTTTGCTCTTTGGCTCACCAGACAGCTGTGGGATGTAACACCAGCTATCATAAATTTAAAAAAAAAAAAACTCCTTATGAGCCCTGCAAATGTACGGCCATACACATGAATTTATTGACATGTTGAGGAAGCCTCAAAGACACCATCGAAAGCCCACAAAAATGTTAAGAGACCCTAAAGCAAAATGGTGGGCTGCAGGGCTGGAAACCAAAACTCAACTGCAGTATCTCAGCTCCTGGGCGCTCCAAAGGGCAGTTTCAAGCCTCGGAATGTGTTTGTGATTTGAAATAATACAATTCCCACCCTGATCTTTGAGAGGTCCCTAAGCAGGGGTTATAAGTGGTTTTGGAACATTTTGAAATATTCCAAAAGTGAGGAAGATCCACAGCAAAAAAATGACTTTTTTGTCATTAATGTGTAACTGAAGATGAAGCAAAAACACGCCGTTTTAGCAAAACTGATGTCACCCTCACTTCACTAATCATAATGAATGTATTCAGATGCACACAAAGCACACACAGTCACACTTAAGCACATATGGTAAACACAAGCCATGAAACACTAACACACACCCTTCACCTCTCAGTCCAGCGTGGTACTAAGGGCCTCTCCACATTTCTCGGAGAGCCACTTTGCCGCCCCCTGACTGGTCAGCAACACACGCGTGTGTGTGTGCGTATGACTGCTTTAGCATGTGGACATGCGTGAGTTGTCATGACGTGGTTTGCACAGCTCTCTGCTCACATACTAAACTGTACCTGTCACATTATAAATCTTTGGGGAGAAATCCAGGGAAGGTAAACAAGACAGGTAAAGTATGGCAGACTGGAGATGAAGTGAGGCAGTATGAGTGGGATTATGTGTTGCGCTGGTTTCATGCAGAGGTGTATCATATTCTTGAATTATCTTGCAACGAGCAGGTGGAAGCTGTTTGGGTAAAGCGATTCTTGCCGGGAATTGACTAAACTAGACATCAGACCACATATTTGACTGTTACACATTGGGTGTTTTTTTTCTGTTTTATTTTCCTATGTTGCTTGATGGAAAGAATTTCTGCCTCTACCTGCCCTAACTGTGGTGCAGTAAGGTGAAATTATTCTGTGACCCGACTTTCTTGAGTCTGTAATTCAGTGTTTGGGATCTGGCACGATGCCTAGGAGTCTCTCAACCTTCGCTAGCCTCACGACTGTGCCTGTGTTTTCACTCAAAATATTAAAAAAAACAAAAAAAAACAGGAATGGCCCTCCAGTTAATTACCATTTACATATTCCTGGCCTTAATTTTTCAGATGGGGAGTTAGGGGTGGGTGCTTTGGCAAGGAAATGAGACGCCATTTCAGTTGCCACATCAGTTTGTTTAGGTTAATAATAATTCCCAAGGTGAGGCCATTAATTTTGAAATCGGCCCAATGTGGAGAAGTGCAGGAAGCTGTGAGTAGAGCAAGAGATGGTGAAGGTTTTCTTACTGTGATACACACACACACACACACACACACACACACACACGCACACACACACACACACACACACACACACACACACACACACACACACACACACATGTTTCTGCTGTGGTGACACTTACTGGTAAACAGTCCCAGATTAGGTGCAGTCTGTTTGTTTTCTGGTGACTAATGCCATAACTTTAGACCATGACTCCTTGGATTTGTGGCTCTCTGATGTGTTACCTGTTCCACAGAGAGGAGAAAAATGGGAAGAGCGAGACACAGAAAGGGAAAGTAAGGACAAATGAATTGGTAAGAGGAGAATGAAGGGATTAAAGAAGGAAAGAAGCTTAAAGTTAAAAGAATAATGGACTTTTAACTCCATTTTTGCCCCGTTTTTTTGAGCATCAGTGTTGGGTAAAAACAACACAAGTCAGTACAGGCTACCTGCTTTGCTGTTGACAGCTGTTGCTTTTTCAAAGTTTCTTCCTGGCAGCATTTTCTTTGTGCGACGTATTTATTTATGCCAACAGACGCTCATCCAACATCCAGACAAACAACAGTGCACGTTAATAACTCATTCCAACCGAGATTTTAACTGGACTGTGGCCAAAAGCCAAAGTGTGCTGTGTGCTCGTAGGCTTGAGCAATGTTGTCCTGGAGCACGGAGTCAATGACAACCAGAAGGAGGAGGAGGTGAGCAAAACATGAAGTCATGGCCCTCACAGTAAGATCCCAGTCCTCTGCTCCAGGTTTGATCCCTGTGGGAGCAGAAGACAGCGACTCCACGGCTCCATGGCTGACTACCGTTCGGTGACTGTGATGTTCCACATGCGGCGGCAGGACAGCCGCCACTGCTGCCGTCGCTCAGTGACAGCCACACTTACAAAGGCAGAGGCACAGGGACACGCTGGCAGCCAAGAGAAGCAACTGCCAAGGTGATGACAACCAAAATGATAGTTTCCATTTGGACTTCACTATTGTGAGGTGTGATTGCATTTTATTGGCAGGGTACGTGTTTAGGAACAAAGTCAGAGCTAGTTTTTCCAAAGCCTTTCAGGTCCGCGCACCACAGGACACTTCAGACTTGACAGGAGTTTGTCCTTAACAGCCTGGCTTGAGATTATGTGGTTTTTCTGCCAGTAGGATGACAAAATAAGAAAAAAGTAGGATCAATATGCTCATCTTTGCGCACCCTTTTAGTCAAAAGCTCAATGGAGATTATAGAAAAAAGCCAACTACCTGCCTTTATAAAGATGAACCTGTAGGCATCAGAACCTGAGATGATAAAGATACAATTATATCATAACATGGACTCCTAAATTACTCCTCCTGGATTACATAAAATGTAGCATTAACATTGGTTAATGGCCCGATTCTGCATTAAAATTGAGTTTATTCAGGTTTTGTTAGATCTTACAAAGATTCGATGTGAGATTTCCACATTAACGTCAAAGTAAATGTAAGAGTGGGTCCGCGCCATTGCTACACCAGCAGTGCGGGATGACCAGAGTCTACACACTGGAAAAAATGCCCCTCAAAAAATAAGTAAGAAAAACAAGAAATACAAGACGTTTTTGCTTGAAATAAGCAAAAAAAATCTGCCAATGGAAGATGTCTTGAAATAAGATGTGATATTTGGGACTTTTGAGATAAAAATGATCTTGAAAGTAGCTTAAAAACCTTTTCAAACGTCAAAAAAAGCTTGTTTCATATGAAATCCGACAATTGTTTTCGAGACTTCTTCCCTTAAAGCTGCAGTCTGCAACTCTTTTTCAAGCATAATGCCTGGAACTGTCCGGGGATTCTGAAAGTAGTACATTAAATACCCCAATACAAAAAAAATGAGTTCTCTAGGTCCCCTATATGTCCCGCTAGGTCCCTCCAAAGCCAGCAGGTTTGTTTACAAAATTGCAGACCGGACCGGTAAAAGGTAACCAATCAGGTTTACGAGCTGGGCTCTGCTGCCTGTCAATCACCGATTGTGCACGCGCGATACAAGGTAGGCTCGTCCCCACGCTTATTTATCTGGACTATTGAACTTCATTTCGGGCTAGTCTACTTACTGTGTCTTCTATGATCGCAAATGACAGGTGAGTTGATGAATGAGGAGTCGTGTAGGCCCATCTGGCGTGCACATCTGGCGTGCACGTCTACGTGTACGAGTTCTCATGTGTTTTGAAGGGGCGGGACAGGAAGTTGAATAACTTTTTATTTTTCGGTTAAAAAATAAGCATTTCTTGCATTTTGCGACTACGGAGGTCACCGTTTTCAACTTCAAGCGTTCTGATAGATCATGTAAACTCTTAAAATGCCAAAAAGTAGGACTTTACATATGACAACAACAAATCTTGCAGACTGCAGCTTTAACAAGATATTCAAGATGTATTGTCTTCAAACAAGTCCCTTGTCTGGCTGAAATAGTACTTGTTAGGCAGTTGTGTCTTATATTAAGTGTAATGAGATATTTTGACTAGAAATGAGACAAATTTACTTGGTAAGACTTTGATTTTTTCCAGTGCACAGCGTTGATCCAGCCCACTAAGACCCAGCACTAAAAGATGCGTTGATATCCACCTTTGTTGCTTGCAAGGTAAGGAAATAAGAGAAAGTATCCAGCAACCAACTCTGGCGGGGTTGAAATCGCTGCGTGATATCTAGTGTCTGGAAGGAACAGTGGACACAAAGTCTGTGGAGCACTGATGAAATAAAGCAGTAGCATCGCAGATCTGCGCACTCACCTGGTGAGACATCGGTGGGGAATCCGTGGACGCTAATAAAGCCAGCGCGCGTAGGAATAGCAACGCAAGATAAAGACAGGGACATTGGAGACTTTCTCCAGCCACATCTAACCCAGGTCAAATTTAATCACAGCATCTAGTGCCCAAATTTTGGTCAACATTTACAAATAGATAGATAAATAGTTTCCCTTCCTTTAAAACGGAAAAGGAGTATCTGCATCAATCAATCTTTATGAACTGGATCAGACTGCATTAAACGGAACCGGGTCGTTCAGTATAAAAATGCATCGTGCCTGAATCATATCCTTCTTTGTGTATTTAGACATGAATTGAATTGTCTTACTGGCACAAAGATAGACATCCCTAATACTATTAAATGAGGTTCAAGCCTGTGCCCCATTTCAATAGAGAGAACACCTCATAAAGAGGTTCCACACCATTTGATGTAAACGGTTACATGGTGAGATAGTGCTGCCACTGTGTGCCTAAAGCAACAAATGACAAAAACACCTCAGTGTAAGGTGCAGTTTAATAGCTTGGGTGTATAATGGGGGCTAATTTTGGCTAATTATAGCAGTTTACTGTTGTGTAGTTGGCACCCTTGCTTCATATCCTATAAATAAAATGATGTGAGTAAATGATCAAGTAGAATTGCTGTTGTGTAGAAAACTAAGATAATAATGGCAGTGGCGGTGAAAAAGAAAGATATTGGCAATAGGGCAAATCATTTAGGTTTGAGGCTTAATAAGTGTGCGAGCGTCAGCTTTTATAAACTACATGGAGCCGCTCCCTGTTGAGAGTAACGGCAGCAGTGGCCGTCATGACTTTACACTTCCAAAGAAAGCACTCAAAAACGAAGCGAAATGAAGTTCAAGTGTGTTTAGAGCAAAATCAATGTTGTCAGTGCACAGAAACACATACTTATTGAGCCATCTGCTTCCCCAAGGGTCTGTGCCACCGTATTTGGCCGACCACCAGGCACACTGGCTGAGTTAGAGCCACGACACCTTAACAACTCTTCGGTGAACCTTAAAAACACACTGCCCTGCGCTCCGTTTCCTCAGCTCACAGTCCAGAGCAACAGAGTGGGCCCCTCTGTCGCGCCATTTAGGTGACTGATAGCTCTGCAGATTTTCTTAAAACAGCCACCAATTATCAGATGCAATTAAGCCCCCTCCGTTCTGAGTTTATAATTGACTGTGTTCCACTGTTCTCCAACTAAATGTCTCTTCTGGATGATGATGAGCAATTTTTTAAATCCTAATGTTGACTGTAGTCTTAATGAAATAGGGTAGGGCAGGCTCTAATTTAGGATTATAATTTGAAACAGTTGAGCAACTCCAACGTTAATATTGTATATAGAATGAGCTTTTTGCCAAGAGTTTTTTGTCCGGGAAGACCACAAAATTACAGGGGAAGGTTTAATTTACTTTCAGGACAGATTCCCTCCGCGGCAAACGAATACTGTTCTCAGTAATGGCAGCTGCATTCCTTTCAATTTTAATCTACATAACGAACAGCTGCGTCATTTCTGTGTGTCCAAAAGTCTTTTTCATGGGTTTCCATTGGCTTTATGATAAGCCAAATTTAAGGTACCCTGTGTGCTTTTCTTGTAAATGCCCTAAATATATGTCTACATCGAGTTTTTATTGCCAGAAAGCATTATATGTACTATATCAAATTTTGGAGAGCCCTATTAAAAGAAAAAAAAAAAATGTTATGAACAACAATAATGCAAGAAAGGTCTAGCATGTAGGATGAAGTCCCATTTAGCGTCCAAACTGCTAACTGCAACCAAATAAATACCCACACAAATCGTTCCATCTTCGAGGGATTTTGTTACCTTTAAATGCTGCTGAAATCTCAACACAGCTGCTGTTTGTAATGTTACGCGAACAGAGATTTAGTCAGATAATACTGACTTTATAAAACCTTGGAAAATGGTGATCATTATATAGCTTGGAGCTACTTTCCCGCTGTCAAATGTGTATCTGCTAGACATCTGGCCTCTGAATCCAGTAGCAGACAGAACATAATGTGGCTTTCCATTGGTTTTTTATTGACTGAGTATTCATTTTTTTTTCTTTGACCATTTGTGGCAACTTATATGTCATCAATCCTGCTCTGGTTTTGCTACCAACCCAACACCACTGACATGATGTCTGTATGTTGCCGCTATGGTTGCCTGATTGTATTCTGTTGTTCTTTTGATGCAACAGCCATTATAGGAACTGAATTTCCCTTCTGGGATGAATATGGTTATCTGATTTTGAATCACAAGGAAAGGGTTTAAAAAGAATGTCATCTATGGGGACACAACATCCAGGTGCGAGTGCTAACGGTGCTGATGGTGCTGTGCGCAGGGCTGCGGGAGTCAGCACACTTCCCCTTTGTCTTCGCAGAAACACACATTTACTGACCAAAACGTCTTGCATTTACTCTCGAAAACTGAAGGAAAGTACTCACTGACAAAAAGAGGTCTGTTTCAATTTAGGACGGCTGCTTCTTTTAGTGAACTAATGACATACATACATACAACCATGAGCAATGTAGACCACCCTCTGGCAACACTACGCAGGCTAGTTGAGTCGCTTCAAACCAGGCAGTGGAAACATGTTTGATTCACATTCTTTTTCACCGGTTATTTCAGATTTTATTTGCTAGTGAATGGAAACCAGTTTGAGAGTATGTTGAAGGCCTCAGAGCACAGGCAGTAAGTGCTTTACTGCTCAGAAATGGCTTATACGGCCTTAGTTCAATGGATCTACTCACATATTTGCTACGAAAAGGCTCGAAAAGGTTAGTGTCACTTTTGCTTGTGCCATTGTCTGCCAACAGACACGTTTTTTTAATTTATCTGTATTGTCATATGGTAAATATGAGCAGGAAGAAGGCTAATATTTAGTTAGTTCGACCAAAATGACCACGAGCGCGTTCTTCAGAAGGTCACGACGTGGCCTAAAAAACAAGAAAAGGCCATTTTCATGTACAGTCTTTTACATAACATCCATGTCAGCCATGATAAATCAATGGAACAGTGTCGGGAATTTGTTCTGGTTTGCGCTGTGCTTGACCCGACATGACAGGGACCCAGACCTAAAAACGCGGCTAGCCATCAGCAGCTCGTTCATTTTGAACTTCAGATAGTTAACTTTCGGCTGCTGTTCATAAACCATTCATTACCATTCGAAGGTCACGAGCACCTAATTGGACTGCATGGTGTTTAAGAGCCAGCTCACTGACTGTAAATGACATCACTGATCACACAGCATCATAGAATGTAACTTTAGCCCTGTGAAGATTGTTATCATCGTCTAAGAAGAGAGGCACGTTTTCCCTCTCACCAACCCTGTGAAGTGTTATAGTTTCCACACGAAGCCAACATTTAAACCCTGAGACATCTGTTTATGAGTAAACTTTCTCTCCTGGGAATCAGTGTTCAGGAATATCAAACGCTTTTTCCATTTTCTTCATGCTTTCCCAGAAGTTGCTGAATTTCCAACACTTGTGTTGAAACATGGTTCCTTGAACAATTGTTCCTGTTCTTCTCTGGATTAGCTGTGAAGTACTTATTCATTTATTTTCACTTTCTCATCCTGAGTGCACCTTTCTCCCCCTCGCATATCTGTCCTACTCTCCACTCCTCTCAGCCCTTTTCCATCCAATCCATTGCTAAGGCTTTACCTTCCGATATGGCATGACCTCAGTGCTGGGAGGGACCCTGGGAGCTCAGTTTGAAGGAAAACCACAGGTAAACAGAGCGAGCACGCAAACAGATGCGTCACACTGTCTCATTTTTAACTCGATTAAAGATATTTAATTCCCCCCGCTCCTTGCAGAGGATGTGAAAACAAACAGGACAGGTTACGTTTGATGCATGAGTTGGAATGGGAATGATGCTAAGGGATCTCTCTAAACAACTCACTTCAAATGATTTAATGGTCATTTAGGAGGATCTATGAGTGCGCAGAGTGCAGCTGACTTCTGAACCACTGGCTGGGACACTGTATGATGCACTGTGAGCTATGAGTGAAATGTTTTGGTTTCATATTCAAGAATGAACTAAATCTATCGCACCTCTGCTCAGGACTAGACTTACTTTCCACGCTTTGGAAAATCTCCAGCCTCTCAAGTGGAACAGTTTGACTATGCTCCACAAGAGGGGGGCAAAACCCCTGCAGGGAGTCACATCGCTGGGCCAGCAGCAGAGGAGCACAAGACGACCAGCAGCAATTTCACAGATTCAGGATCATGTGCATGCGTGATACTACTGTGCTCAGCCTTTGTGTGGAGTTATCATTCAGTCTCTTCATTATGCTTTTTGCTTTTTCTCCCACAGCCCTCCCACTTCCTTTCATGGAATTCTCTCAAATTTGGCTCATTTCACTGTCAGGAGTCTAATGATGCTAATTCATTGATTTGCCCACCCATGGTATATAAAAGCCTGTCATACAGATCCTTTCTTTAAGATATACAGTATCTGTGAGGTTTAAAAAGTAGGCTTAAAACCCTTCTTTTTGATAAAGCTTAGGTCTGGCTTGGGTGACTCCGGGCCGTTATACTGTTATAGGCCTTGACTGCCGGGGCACTCCCATGATGCACTGTGCATCTTTTGGTTCTGCTAGAGGGCTTTTCCTGTTAAAGGGTTTTTACTCTCCACTGTTGCCCAGTGTCCCATGTATGCTCAGGAAGGGAAATTGGATACATTTTTTATTTTATTTTATAAAAACTACCATATTGAAGTATATTGTATTGAAAAGAATCAGAAGCCCCTTTCACACTGCCGAATAACCCGCGTTTAATCCGCGAATTTAGCGTGTCCGCTGTTGCGTTCACACTGCCGACCCGGGCTGCCGCGTCAACTCGACTCGCCTTTCGACCCGCGTCGGACCCTAGTCTTTTTGCCGAGCCGAGTTTGGCGTGAACGCAATCGACGCGGGTCGGACGTGGGCGTGGCGTGACGTGAGGAGTTTAAAAGACAGAATGGACAGCTGATTCAGAACAACAGCGACAGGTGAGGACAGGTTTTACTCTGTTTTAGCCTACATCAAGTTCGAGACATTTTTTAATATGGCCAACTGGGGAGACAAGGAGGTCCGCGAGCTCCTCAGCCTCCGAGCAGAGGACGTTATTTACCGCCACATTTCGGGGACTATAGTGCTCTTGTATTCTCCGCATATGTTCTTCGGCGGCATCCCACGTTGTAACCATCCACACCCCGTAAAATAACATCTCCATGAACTGCACATACAATTGCAAAAACGAGTCCTCAAGGTGTATTTAACCCTACCTCCGACGCATGGCTTGTGCCTACGTCATTGTACACGCCCAGCATTTTATGTGTTTTGTGTGACGCTCTGCCACTAGGCAACGCCCCCTGAACTCGGCTTCAGGCGACACGGGTCACCCTGACACGCCAAGCGTTCACATTGCTCGACGCGGGTCGAAGGTGCAATTTGGACCCGCTAAGGTAGCGGGTCGCAGTGTGAAAGGGGCTATAGTGAGCTGGACTTGATTGTGCATTTATTTATTTATTTTTTTGAGATGGTTTCGTAGTTAACTGTCGTTTCGTAAATAAAGCAAATTAAGAAGACTGTTGTCACAGAAGATCACTCTTTGGTTTGTACGATGGCCCTGAAGTGTCCCATCAAACAACAAGACAGACGGCACCATCAACAAGAACGGAAACGGCGACATTTAAAAAGACACGAACATGAAAACACAGAATTCCCAGCAGCAAAACAGAAAACGTTTCAAAGCAAAAAGCACAACCAGACAGAAGCCACTGAATCATTTAACAGTACACAATAAGAAACAAAAAAGCAGCACAGAAACCAATAACAAGGGCGCTGTGATATCCACAACAAACGCCACAACGTCTCAGTGAAACAAAACAAAGAATGTTTAGTGAATCATCCCTACATTCTTGATGTATTGTTTTCGTTATGGTGTTTCCAGTTTTATGCTTTGGAAATGTTGTGTTTCGTACCCGTGGCCATTGTAGACTTTCATGTGGCCACAGAAAAACAAAACTCTTTTCTTTTCACACTTATTTAAACATGAAACCAACATATAAAACCAACAGTTTGCGTAACTAACAGGCACAGGTGCGTTTTTTTTTTTTTGGAGAGAGAATTCAGCAGAAGAAGCATTTCTCTTATTCATAAATTCCCACCAAATGCGAGAACAGCGTAATGATAACCCGATTAAAGTAACTAAGCAACTAATTACTGCTGTCCTCTTGAGCGTTAGAGGATTGCTGGGTTATCGGTCAGTCACCTGTCGTGTATTCTCACATTACAGTCTGCAAAATGACCGTAATGTAATGTAAGTACATCGTAAAAGGATATCAGTGAAATAGTTACAGACGCAGTACAAAGGCCGAGTGAAGCAGAGGAAAATCCCTTCAATTTTCACTTACATCCATCCGCAAACCTCAGAACGTCAAAAGCCAGTCAACATGATGCAATGATGAATGAGTCAGACTTTTACTTCCCCACTGTTTATTTTTGGTAATCAAGGTAGGCCAGCCCTTCTCTGCAGATTTCAATGTGACACATCTGAATACAGCTTGATGAAACACTTTGCTCCGTGAGCGGTGCAAAGATTTACATGATTTGCACATGTAAAAAAAAAAAAAGAAAAGAAAAAAGAAGATGTGACACTTAATCGTCCAGGTTCAATATTAATACAAACCTTGTACCTGATGTTAGCTGGTTGACTTCTTTGGAATAAATAAAGGTAAATCCAGAAGCGGAGGGAGGGATGTGTGTGTGTGTGTGTGTGTGTGTGTGTGTGTGTGTGTGTGTGAGTGAGAGAGAGAGAAGGAGCCTGAACAAATCCTTCCACACATTGTTCTTGTTTGCACAGACCTTAGCAATTTGTTTGACTCTACTGCAGTCGAGGCGAGTCACGCTTGCAATCTCTGCATCTGTGCGGCTTTATGCATGTGTGAGCACACCGGTCCATGTGAGTGTGTTTGGGTGGAGGGCGCTCATGTCAAACATCTCCTACCGTAAGCCACGGGACAATTTTATGTGGTTTGATTTGCGAGGGGCCGGAGAGAGCCGACTGGCCCGCGTTATTTCCCCCATTCTGACTTCCTCTGCCTTCACACTTTGTTTGGGCAAAAAAAAAAAGTTTTTTTATTTGTTCTCGGGCTGGAGGGGGAGGGGCGGCTTAAAAATCTCCAAACCTCGTGTCAAATCTTTGATTCACTGACAAGAATAGCAATGAAAAAGCTCCCTTTTTTGTTTTGTGTTGGTCTTACAGGAGGGGAAATTCATTTAGTCTCACTCTCTTGGGAGTCTTTGCCAAATGTCTGAGAGCTGTCAGTTGCGTGAGTGCAAAAGATTTCTATTTGGGTCTTTATTCCTTCCTTGTCTCTCATTTTTAACCCTCCAAGCCGTGGCAGCTCTAGAGGAAGACCTGGGTGGCATGGGTACGACGCTTTCAGCAGCGAACAAGCCAATTCGATTCGATTGGCGCCTGGATTGTGGATGGCGGCCATGCCGTGAGTAAGTGACACCGGGCACGAGCACCCACATGCATCCACTGGACTGTACCATCGCCATGGCAACGGAGGCCGAGTGAATGGAGGGCTTATATTTTGTTTCTTGAACCGGTTTCCCAGCTTTCTTTGCTTGAACACGGGTTGAACTTTTCGATAATGATCAAATTAACTTTCGTCAAGAGGCGATGGAGGAAAAACGGGGGAAAAATAGGCTTGGGGTGACTTCAATTATCAGTTAAATGTCATTCATTTCACCTGAGCACAGAGCAGTTAGATGGAAAATGCAAAGCGGGGCTTTTTATGCAGCAGTAGAACATATTAGGAATGAGCTTAGTAAACAAATGACAACATCTTGGCAAATAATCTCCAGCTCTCTCTCCAAGCAAATGTAAGAGGTGCTGCTTACATCATGGATCCGTCCGTAACTCAGATGATGACTCCACATGCAGAGGCTGAAAAAGGTAAGAGCTTTTTCTGCTGGATCGGACTCCCCCCGGCCCTTTGTGGAAAAACAACTCTGATCCTCTGGCTTTGCCTTTGAGAGTTTGTCGCACATGTCGGGTGCCTGAAGAAGACACCGAGGAAAATGAGTCGAGCGGGAGCACGCAGACCTGTTTTTCCTGTGCGTCAGCAAAAACACAAACATGACGGAGTGCAGTTGCACGAAGAGCAAAATGGCGCCACAAGGAGTTGGATCCCAACATAAACACAGACAAGTCTCACAGACTAATAGGGCGCGCTCTTTTCCACGCATACACGAGCTTACAAGCAAATAAGTAAATAAACCAGCGGCTTCACTGTTTCCAGAATGCTGCTGATTCATACTGTCAAAAGCTGATGCCTCTCTGCTCAGAAAGAAACCACTGTCACATTGCAACGCATGCAACACAGACTGAACTTGCTGCTTTGTCCTCCTGCAGCCACAGTTATCGCTTACATTAAAGCACTGCTGAGCTAAACACACTGTTTAACTTTGCAGGAGCAAGTACACTGAATCCACTGAGCATCCACAAATAGTCAAGAAGCAAAAGCTTGGCCAACGAGAAATTACTTATTAAACTGAGCCGAGGGTAATTTTTCCATGTTTCCATGCTCTGTGGTCGGTGGCACCAGTCTTCCATTCCACTGCCCACTCTTGTCACAAATGGCTCTAAAACATTCTAACTACCACTTAAAACCTAGTTTGAGGCAATAAAGTCACATTGTAAGGTGGATGAAGAATAATTTGAAGCTTAAAAAGATGGTTTGCAGCTCAGCGTGTAGAATCTAAGTGGAACTGTTTGGTGGTGGGTTAAATGAATTAATTCAGTGTGTGATCCGTCAGATGAGATGTCCTTTGGGGACAGTTACAGTAAGTAAAGCCAGTGGTGGAAATAACTAAAAGTCTCTCTCTTGAACAGTGAATCTACAACCTTAATTCCAGTTTCACAACAGAACATAGAAGACATATTAAATGTTAATAATGAGACATTTTACTGATCCTTGAAAAATTATGAGCTCACCCTGAATTTGATGACATTAACACGCCTAGAGAGAGAGAGAGAGAGAAAAAAAACGCAACAGTGTTTTGACCCCATGCATGTTATGCCTGCCCAAAGACGTGGAAATTCTATCTTACAGAAACTCCCCTTTTTTAGGTTTTAAGGTAGTTTTACAAAAAAGGTCTTCCTCTTCAGATGCCAGATAAGCTGCAGTTTTATCCTATTTTTTTTCATTAAATTTTGTTTATAATGATGGCAATAACAGTAGCAGCCTCTTTGATTTCATTTTTTTCTTAATGGTGTAATGTACGCCTCATTTTCAGCACTGACCTTACTTGAAGAAGAAAAACTTAAAGGTTCACAAAGTTTGTATTTTCTGTCTAAACCTGGTCTAAATTTTGCCTGCACTTGGTTGTGTGTACATTTTAAGTGTATTTGACCTTCAAAGTTTACCAAAATATAAAAAATGTCATTCAAACTGCATTTGCCTTGTTTACTTTTTACTTATACTTTTCATTACATTACTTAAATACATCTATTTTTACAGTATTTCTCATACTTAAATACAAGACGTTTCGGATACTTTAAGACTTTAACTCAAGTAACATTTCAGTCATGTGACTTGGACTTTTCCCAAAGTCATATTTTGGAGGGGTACCTATACTTTTACTTGAGTGTGAGATTTCAGTACTTTATACAACACTGCCCGACTGTCTTCTCTGGGCCAGTGGAAAACTGTTCTGTGATCAAACAATTTGAAATTTGAAATTCTTTTTGGAAATCGTGTGTGTCGCCTCCTCCAGACTAAAGAGAAGAGGGACCATCTATCTTGTTGTCAGCACTCACTTCAAAAGCCTGCATCTCTGATGGTATGGGCGTGCATTAGACCTATGGAACCGTCAACTTTTACATCTGGAAAGGGACCATCAGTGCTGAAGGGTACACTCTCAGAAAATAAAGTACAGAATTGTACCTTTAGGGGTACGATGGCTTACGATGGCTTGTCACTGGGGCAGTACCCTCAGAAGGTATAGTTTTGTACCCTTGTGGTTTGTACCTTACAGAGACCAATCTTGTATCTCTGGTGGCAATTTTGCACCCTTATACTGAAGTAGCCTAACACAGACTGTCTATTGTACCCCAGCATGTAGAAAAAAAAGGTACATATGTGTACCTTTTACCACTTGAGTGCATAAATATACCTTTTGGACCCTCAAAAAGGTACATATATGTACCTTTTACCACTTGAGTACATATATGTACCCTCAAAAAGGTATATAGGTACCTTTAGGTCCAATAATTAACCCTAGGGGGTACATTAGTATAGATTGTACCTCAGGGGACAAAAAAGGACTCGTACTGTACCCCTATTTCTGAGAGTGTATGTGCAGATTTCAGAGAAACACATGCTCCCATCTAGATGATGAGGGAAGACCTTGCAGAGTTGAAGCTAGCTTGATAGTAGGAGAGTCCGGGTGCTGGACTGTCCTGCCTGCAGTTCAGGTGTTTCATCCACTGAACATTTTGGCTCATCGTGAAACTCAAAGTACAACAAGCTGTTGAGCAGCTAGAATCCTATATCAGACAAACAGCTCCTCTCCCAAAGGTCCAGCAACTGGTCTTCTCAGTTCCCAGATGTTTACAGGCTGCTGGGGAGTTTTTTCTTCCAATTTGTTGCAAAGATGAGTTGCTATCTACTGTGAAAAAAATCTATTATGAATATTGGTTTAAAATTAAATTAAATACAATTATACATGGCATTCTAAAGGCACGTCTGATATACCTTACTTAAGGTGTTAACCTGTGTAGATAATAATGGAGATATAATGAAGATCTATGAGAAAAAAAACATATATTATTTCATCAAAACACTGAGCTTTTATCACCATCGTATCACTTTGCAGAAGGAGCCGTTACCTTTGATGAACCGTTTCTATTTATTTGTGCATCTGGTCTTTATACAGAGGACACTGGCCAAATTGCCATCTTGAAAGATACTTCGAAGAAGAATGCTGTTCTGAGGTTGATGAAGAAAAGAAATGTAGGACTCAGCAGTTGTGAGGCTGTTTTGTGTTTAGTTTGAGGGTACGCATTAGATAAACGGTGTGTGAATCAACCTCAACAAAGAAGTGAAAACCTTTAAAGGCAGAGCTCATTTGGGATGGGCGAAGGGGAAAACTTTTTTAGGGCTTTTTCCAGATGAAAATGAGGATCAAAAGTCTTCGTGGTGACACTAAGGCGGCTTGTTTTCTCCTTGAAAAGTAGTTTAGCCCGCCGAAGATGCAGAGTTTTGCTAGAAAGTGGGTGAGCGGCATTTGAGACCGTTGCTTTCTCCAACTTGACCGCGTGCTGTCAGTGACTGTAACACACTGTTACTTTAAAGGGGTAGAAATATTTTGTTGCAGAAGGATTGCGCGTGGAATATGACGGGAGCAGAAAAAAAAAAAAAAACGGTACATACATGTGGTATATCGGACGACTTCACTGTCATATCCTCACTGCTGCTAATGTTGCTCATCACACTTTTTCAACTACATGTGAAAAGTCGGATTTTGTTTCATAAACTTATAAAAGCTAACACAGCACACCCAAAGTACTCAGTTTATTGTAAGCTGTTCTGATTTCAATAGTATCCATAATGTAATGCAAATTGATATCGTCAATTACTCTCTGAAAATTCTCCTAAAAAAGACATTTTCATGAATGAGGACTCTGTGAATTCTAGCCTCACAACACATTTTTGGAGAGGATGGGAGGTGGTTTGGATCATGAATGACAAGATAATCCCTCAGCTTTAAAGTCCAAATATTTATGTCTCAGCAAAACAGAATTCTCTTCGATAAAATGAAACCAACGATAAACCTGCCACCAGCGAGCTTCACGCAGTTAAACCCATGGCAGCGTCGGCGCGCTGCGGCAGAGCCTTCACTCACTGCACTCAGGCTCAGCTGATCCTGCGATCCAGCTCTGGATGGGAGTCAGCAGCTTCCTGTAAGTGCTGTTGTTTCACCACTCCAGTAATCACTGCTGTCAAATGGAAGTCACCGCATACCCACCATGACGGTGTTTAATATAGTTTCTTCCATTTTGTCCATTTCACTTTTTCCTTCTCCCACAGAAACCCTAGTTTCATAGCCACACTTAATCATTCTTGTTTGAAGGGGGGGGGGGGGGGGGGGGGGTCTGTATTGTTTGGAGAAGGTCATGATTTGGAGCTGCTGATGGAAAGTGTGTACAGGGACTTAATTGGGCTGCAGTCGGTTGCAGCGTCCAGCACAAAGAAAGTTCACATGTTTAAATTGTCTTTTGTGACACTTTGGGCAGAACATGCTGGGTGAAGAGTTTACCCAGAAACACATCTTTTACGCATTATATCTGTGCACATTTTCAAGCCAAACACAAGCCACTCTTTAAAAAAAAACAAAAAAAAAACGAGGATGACATCAAAGTGGTTGTGTTTGGACTATCTTTAAGAATGTGAAATCCCTTGGACACATGTGTGAGGGCACACACCTCTCTGAGCAATGATCTGCAAATGGAAGCGTTTACATTTTATCGCCTGCTCACTGCGATGGCGCGTTAATTTCAGTGGCCTAAGAAAATAACTTACCAATTGCTCATAATTGTTAAGAAATGGCAGCCATGTTAGATGAGGGGTTAAAGGTCGCTAGCGACAAGCTGCTCGCCAGCTGTGGGTGGGTCAAGAAGGATTAAGCTTGAGGGACAGGCAGCAGTTGGGTGGCAGTAGTTTAAAACAGGTTTGATAAGGCCCTGAGCTGTATTTTGGATCGTTTTGTGTTGTAGTTCATAGCAACGTAGTCTGCCACAGTGCAGGCATGCCTTGGTAAAGTTCGAATCATCAGTACCAGTTAAAAATGAAGACTAAAATCTCTGATCTTTTTTTCTCATGGTCGACAGTATTTTCAATCTTTTTAATCAATCTCTCCTCTTTCATAAAGGATTGTCCAGTGTTTTCTTATGTTACAGGAGATAATAAAGGAAACACTAACAATTTCAACAACCACTTAAATTCTTCCTGTTCATTACACTCAGTTATCATCCTTCCAAAGCTAAAACGACTAATCGAGCGGGCACTGGTGAAACTACACGTTGTTTGTCTCTCGCAAACTGTTAAAAAAGTTCACTTTATCAAAGTGTTTGTGACTAAGACGGAGACGAGAGAACTTTGTTTCGAACTTCTCCGATCTGGAGAGAAATTGTAACTAGGGATGCACCGATACCGACACCGGTATCGGGTTTGGAACGATCTCCCAACTGATGCCAGGACAGCTGAGTCGCTGCCCATCTTTGGCCGCAGGCTAAAAACCCATCTCTTCAGGAAACACTACCCAGATCCACCCTCTTAGGACATCACCTGTTTCGTCCCAGCTTCCTACGCACTTATTTGTTTCCTAAGTTGTCTTTTTTTCCCATTTGTCTAGGTACCTAACTTATTGCCCTTACTCTAGCACTAGTTATGCTCTTAGCTGTTTGGTTTTGGAAGGAAATGCACTTATGATTTATTGTGACCTGAAGTTCTTTTGCCTACCGATGTGGAACACACTTATTGTAAGTCGCTTTGGAAAAAAGCGTCTGCAAAATGACCGTGATGTAATGTAAATGTAACATAATGGGTATCGGGCCGATACTATTCTAATATACTTGTACTCGTACTCGTTAAAGTTAACCGATACCATGAACCGATACTAATTTATTGCATAAAGACCGCGATCAAAGGGTGGCTTGTCATTTTTGTTGTATTTTTTTAGATTGGCGGCTAGGGGAGATGCCGAGCTAATCAGGAACAGTGTGGTTAGGCTAGTGAGACCAAAACCTGTCTTCCGATTCATTGCATTTTTTTTTTTGTGGTAGAAGTATCAGCATCGGTACTCGATATCGGTAAGTACTCAGATCCAAGTATCGGTATCGTATTGGTTTGAAAAAAAGTGTTATCGCTGCATCCCTAATTGTAACTCTTAATGACACTGCAAGGCTTTTCCACACACGTCGATGGGACACTTCTGGGAATTCCCATGCTGCTTTGCGCGCGATTTCATTCACACTGCAAAGGCAGCCTGGAAACCACCGCCCTTATTTTTGCCTGAGTTAGGGAACCATTCACAGAACGGGGGAGCAGCAAGACGATGACTACGTCTATGCGCGACACCGAAGCTTGTAGAGTGTTAATCCAACATGGCAGCGGACACAACGTTACCGTTCGATGCAACCTTAGAAAGTGTTTTAAGTAGCTTAGAGCGCAAGTTTACTTTTATTTTACTTTTTTTTCTTCTTCTTCCTCGTCGAATTTCTGTCGCTCTACATACGTCATCTGGTATAAGTGATACAATTGGCTATGAATCGCGCGCAAAGCAGCATGGGAAGAACCAGACGCCAATTTGATAGACATTCGTAGTGCCCAATAAACGGCTCTAGGCATTTGTAAACCACGCCTCAAATACGAGAAAATGCACACCTAGTTCCCAGACCACCATCTCATCTAGATGTGGACGCGTCAGCCAGGCTAGCGTGAAACATGAACACATGGGTGAATTGAAAACATAGTGAACTTCTGGTGTTTATGTGAAAATGCTACTCATATATTGGAATGTATGGGAAAACGTAGCCATTTTCCCCCTCATTTGGAAGTTTCGGGAACAAAAAGTCCACTGGTTTGAAGAGACACGTTGTGAGAGAGAGAAGACTTGTTTTCCAATGTTTTGATGAAAAAATTATCCTTGTAGACTGAAAATTATGGGGGCTTTGTAACATTTTTGAGCCTTTGCAGGCCCATAAACTAAAACTCACCATAGAAACCTAACATGGTGTTATCCTAATACATATTTAGTCTCGTCTTTGGTGGCCCAAATTTGTTTTATCTTTTGAATGACCGATGAAGACATTTCTAGGAATAAATACCTTGTTTCATAATTGACCACACAATAAGTCAGTTATCAAAGTGAATCCGCCACACCATCGATGTCAGCCACATTCATTCTCTGCCTAATAGGACCTGTTCAGAACAGATGAACAGCTGAGGCGCACAAAGTTAGAAAAAACTCAAAGGTGACTACAAACCACCCTGGAAAAGAAAACACCTCCAACTCTCCAACTGTTTCACTGTCTGAAAGCCGGCCACTTCTGACCAGCGTGTGGTTGTGAGACTAATCCGACACTGAGCCACACTATAATCAGTGTTTCCACCCAGCAGAGGCAGAGATGAGTGTGAAGAGGATTTTAGTATCTCTTAAAAGTCCTGCCTGTGTGGTTGACTGTACGACTGCAAAGAAGCATGAAAACAACCCACGGGAAGGTCGAGGCAGTGTTGCACCAACATTTTAAGGGATTCCCACGCTGAAAAAGAATCCCTGGATATCAGCTTTATAGATCTGCTTTACATAACATAGCAGAGCATGTATATTCTCTCCATTGCCATTTGAGTGTCAGTCAGCTCTGACCACTGAGTCTGTGAGGGCAGGCCCACAGTGAGCTGCAGAGTGTAATCAGTGCTTTGATTTTCCTCTGGCGGCGGAGTGTAATCACAGACTGCGGGACCACAGTGCGGTTGCCTCTCCATCTCCTGCTGACGGCCCTGTGACAGCTAAATACTCAGGTCTGTGTATTCCCATTAGGCTCTTTCTGATTGGCTGGCCGGGTGCGGTTGAGCTGCTTAATTCCACATCATGGCTGGGTGGTTGGCCTCGCTCTCAGCGTTCTCTGTCATGTGGTCAGCAGTGCAGGCATCAGAAACAACAAACAAACACACCAACACAGGCCTAAAGTATAGGCTGTGGTGCTTTATATGAAAAATGCCCAACTTCCTGTACAGCGCCAGACCTCTTTCTTCTGATCTGACCGTGTGTACTTTTTTTGATTCCCACAACTACCCAAAGGTTTAGAGGCATTTTTCTTGGGTGATGTAATTAATAATGACAAACGAAGTTTTAGAAATTGGTTTTCTCAAGCTGTGCTCAATATATCTCTCACAGAGTATTCTTTGACAGTCTGAAAGGGTGACATTTTGGGGAAATCATTTCATGAAATGCGGAGTAAAAAGGGCAAAAGCTGGTTCCACGACCAATAGCTATGACAAATGTGTTTAAAGGCCCCTCAGAAATATACATATGACCTTTAGTTTATTTACAGCATACTCCTATATGATTTCAATATTTGAAATGGAACAGTGTAAACTGTAAAGAAATAGATTATTATATTCTATATTTGATACATTAGGGAAGATTAGACTGCATTTTTTATTTTATTTTTTTCACCAACCTTCAGACTCTGACAAACGTTTGTGCTGCTACATCAAGACAAAATTCATGATTAACTATGACGGTGAAAGTTAAAAAGAAAAGAGGAATTAAATTTGAGTTAAATTAGTGATATTACAATTAGATTAGCAAGTATCGCACTGTGATTTCCCCTTGTGAGTGGCTAACTGCGCTCCCATCGCGTGTTTGAGAACTAACAGCTCATGTGTTTAAGTCTAAGCATTTTGCTGCCACTTGATGGCACTCTCAGAAATATGGGGAACAATCTGGGGTATAAAGCCTCGTTTCCACCATGCAGTCCGGTACTGGTCGGGTCGCTTTAGGGTCAGCTTTGCGTTCCCACTGTACAAAGGGGACCCTCAGGGGTGGGCGGAGTGCGTGCCGAAGCGTAAATAGCAAATAACAAATAACATCCATAATCTCAAACCACCTCCAAGCTTCTTCAGCTTAATGCGACACCGGTTGAAACCACTCTCTGCCATTTTTGCGGCAGTCAGCTGGAAAACTTTTTCGTTTCGCACAGCGCCATCGAGCTCCCGCTGCACAGCCTCCTCACCAACAACGGAGAGCAGAGCCTGGAACCAGTCCTGTGTGCTCGGTACCCCAAGCAGAAGGGTTACAAAAATGGTAACGGGTACCATGGGACCGGTACGCTTTCATGGTAGTGGAAACACTGAAATAAGCGAACCGTTCTGAACCGACCCATACCGGATTGCATAGTGGAAACGAAGCTTAAGGTTACCTGACATGAGGCTCGAGTTGACAAAAAACTGCTCTGTCGAGTGAAACTAGGTGCTAAAATACTGAAGATTGTCCATTGTAAGCCCTTCTTAGTTCACGCTAACTTTAAAAGCAGTCCATATTGGACCCACGTGCAGCATCATCTTCTACAAGATGTTCTGTTTTGGAGGAGCTGCAAGTCCTTTTAGCCTTAGATCGACGCTGACGAATATCTACATGCACACAAGCCCTATAAGTCTAAAGCATGATACAGTTTCACTGATAAACCTAAGAAGTTAGCAACATGCCCTTCGGTTAGCTTTCAAGAGACAGCAACGGGCAAAAGATGCAAACATTGCTCATAATTTATGTTTTGCTTGCAATACTGTTCTCTGTTCTCTTTTAAAAGAAAGAAAAGCCTAAATATTCAGCTAAATTGTTTTCTCTCTGAGTATTTTAATTTGATTGTTCAGTCGGTAGTAGTGAGATTGTGTCTCTCTCAGCCCAGAATGTATTGTGAATCAAACCTAACCCGTAGTCAAAAGCTTCAGTCAGATATAAGATCAGATCAGATTCAGATTTAGATTTATTGGTCATGCATACACACGAAATTTGTCCTCCGCTTTTAACCCATTCAGGTTGGCACCTGCAGGTGCAGCAAGTATAAGGACACTGAGAATGAACCTAAAGTGAAATAAAGCTACTCTGAATTAGCCTGGAAAACCAGCGCCAACTGCTGGACGGCAAAATGTTTTGCCTGCGGTTGGGTCTGGCCTCGATCCACTTGTCATTTTGAAAATACTGCCCTGAATCTGGCAGATGGCAACTAAACCAATCACAACGCAGAGATGTGTTTTGAATCAACGCGGGCGGGCCAGAGGGTTCTGAGGGAGTGACGACAGAGCAGTGCGACGTTGGGCAGTGGAAGCGAACATAGACAAGCGAAAGCACAACAAGAAAGATGGCGGCGGCAATGGAACAGTGCTCGTTTGATTCAGCCTTGGCACACAGCCATTATAACGAACAGCCTTGCCACTCTCTATTAAGCCCCATTGTACCGGCTTTTTGGCTGCAGTTCCACCAGAATTCCACTGGGAGCGTCGGTGGAGACCAGAATGAATGGGGCCCAATGGAGCTAGATGCTACAAATGGTCAGTTTCACCTAAGTCTCCTCAAGAGCGCTCAGATTTGAATGTAGTTTCTGAGAGCTCAACATGGGTTTCAAGTAAAAAATCAACTGAACGAGTACATATATCCCTTTGATTTCTTACTGGTTGGCTTCTTGTTGTCCACAACGCGCTAGCATTGTGCTAATGACAGCTGGTCGACCAGCTATGTATGACGTCATATACACTTCAAATCCTTTTTTTAAGCAAATGAGTGGCTCTAAAAATCTAAAACTCAGCCATGGGTATTTTCTAAACACCCTCTTTCGAAAACAACATTCGAATTACTAGAGAAAAAATTATATCTTGAGATAAGGGCACGAAAGGGCGTATAGCTCCATAGGACTCCATTCATTCTGGTCTCCAAAATTGGGCGCCCCACGTGGAAAGAGGGTGGAACTGCAACCAAAATCGCCTCGTTGGAAACCGGAAATGCACCGTGAGTGGCGTATCTGTCCTATTATAGAATCTGTGCTTGGCATCAGTTTTGGAAGAGTCCCCTCCCACCAAAGCTTTCTGTCGCGCTTACTACGTCACAGTCAGTTGCGCTGATTGGTCAGAGCGTTGGCCTATAGGCACAGACGCGGTTTGAAAGACAACGGGTTGTGCTCATCAACAATGTTCCGTTGTATCCATTGATCGGTGCCAGACTAAATTAGACATCCAATCCATTTAGGCTGGTTTATCAGGCTAACTCTGAATCACTTTATAGATCTTTATAGAGCTGATTCTCTCTGAGTTCATCAAAAGCAGTGACATTGAACAGCAGTGTCCCTGGGCAAGACAGCGAATCCCATTGCATGCACTGTAAAGACTGCTTATAGTATGGAATAAAAGAAGCTGAGCCTTAAGCACCTTGTAGAGGATGGATTAGGTTCAAAGATACTACATAAGTGCAAAGTTGAAACAGAGCTGTTGTCTCCTTAAGGAAGGCCTGTTTGACTGACGACAAGCTGCTGTTGTGACCAGCAAAGGGTTTTTACAACATTTCTACATGATGCTTTGTCATAAGCGAAGCCAGTGTATCCACGGTGTTTTGATGGTTTCTGTAGAAATTTCAAGTGCGTCATGCTTGTCTCCACATGTCAAAGTTAACGGCACTATTTACATGAAATTACTGTACGTTCTCCTATTAAATGCCTGCATTTAGCCCAGTCCTCCTTCAGCTTGGAGTTTAGGAGTCCAAGCCCCTGAGAGACACCAAGGCGAGGCAACCTCTTGGCACTCACTTCCCAGTCTGGATGCCTCGAGGACTAGGTAGCTCCCAGACATTTGGCCCCTGTGGCATTAAAGCTTCCAGGTTTGTGTCATGATCCAGCAAAGGGGAGCAAAACCACCCCACCCTCCATCTGTCCGACAGAAAAGAGCGGTTTGTGTTTCTGAGCAGGCAGAGAATAGAAGAAATAGATAGAATTACTCCTGTGCTACACATCATGCTTGCCGGCCTCTGTGCTCCAGATGTAGACACTTGATAGTGGTTTAGTCTCGCTGGTTAGTCACAGCCTGACTCACCTTGCTGACAGGGAAATCATAAGGCAGCTTGACCACTGCTGTGTCAGGTTGTCTGACAGCACCACTGCCCATGAAGGTTGCAAAGTCACGGCTTCTGACATGTAACCGTAGCTCTAAATTGGTCTGAATGATCAGCTTTGAGACTACAAGTCTGGGAAAACACTAAATCAATGTATCTCTCGCATTATGCCATGACAAGTCAGAAGCTATGAGCTATTGATATGAGTTATGAGTCATATCTTCTGTTCACTAGCCAAAAGTAAAACAGTATCCATGGCTTTGTTATGGAAATGCTTGTTACTTAGCCTAACATTTACCAGGGTTAGCATTTTATGTTGTAATTTTGGAGCCATAGGAAAGAACAATAATCACTGGGGTAGCAGTTTGATGACTTGCTGTTAGCATTGCCAGCAAGACTTAATTGAAGTGCATGGCACATGCTTTGGAGGAAAGATTGTCATGTTTTACTGATCCACTTTCCCCACAGTGGTGCGCTTCTATTACTCACCACTATTCAAAACTAATTTCCCCTTGAAGGAAAGTTGGATGTGTCCAATTACTAACTCCCCACTTCCTGTGATCTGTGTTTGGCATGTCAACAGTTTGATTCACTCTGTGCTGCACAGCTTTTCTGTTCTCCACCCACAGTTGTGCCATCAGTCCTCGTTCATGTAGAATTGCCATTACTCAGGCATACTAAAGATGCAGCATCATCTGTTCTGTGTTATCTTAGATTCAAAGATGCATTGTCAGCCAATACGCATTAATCACATTACTTGCATTAAAAGTCTTTTACTAGTTATAGACACAAAACAAAGCTTTTCAAAGTTGTGCAAAGGAGGGAACCCCATTCCAATGCCACACAATGGTTTGGTCCACACACAGCTCTCAGTGGGCACAGCAATATTCAGGGATAAAGACCTTATTCAGAATAAGATACAGCCACTTAAAGTAACACTAGAGAATCTTGCAAATCCTTTTGCTCATTGGCTCCCCCCTACATTTGTGGGATGGCTTCAGGCTTCAGTTTGCTTCCAAACTAGTCAGAAGCCCATAGTTTTAAGGTTCACAAATGTGTGTTGCTTTAAACAGCATTTTCTGACTACCTTAACCTAAATAAGGTCATATTTACAGTACGCAATATTTGAACGAGACATTGAAACTTGGCAGACACAAGAGACATGAAATTAAATTAGGAATCTGATATAATAAAAAACATTTTAGAGATTTAACCCTCAACTTTTACTGATAATTATGGACTCCTCTCATGTTCATCATTTATTCTTTTTAAGCCTTACATCATGCTTGAAAGGCAAACGCAAGCATGTATCCTATCTGGTCGAAATGGGTTTAATTAAAAAGTTGGGCTCTGACCAAAATACTAAATCTTTTGATTGATTTAGCCACTGACTGAACTTTTCAATCCTGTAAAACATATTAGTTAGCCATCATGGGCATTTGGTTTACAAGTTACATCAAATGCATGTTAATATGACAAGCCATTAACCAGAGTGCTTTCATACATGCTTTCCTGCTGTGATAAAGAACACTTACTGACATGACTGAAGGTTATATTACATGTACAGTAACTCTAGAAAAGTGTTTTCTTTCACTTCAGGCTGGGAATGTTGCACAGAACATCCACTTCAGTTTGTATTTTCTACTGTAATGGTAAATCGAGCATCATGTCACAGGAAATGTGGACCCAACTCTACTTGTGCTTGCCTGTCGGGACTGAGGGTTCATTTATGGTAGCACATAGGTATCAGACGGTGAGTTAAGGATCTCAGGTATTCAACCAACACATTCTTGCTCGCATTCAATCCTCCGTAAAAGCTAACAGTGCAAAGCCCTCAGAGATCACGTGACAATCAAATGTTGACTGGTTGAAAATGAGCCCAAACCGGAAGGGGGAAGTATCCCATCGGATAAGCATAGACAACAGGGGAGTCTTAATTATTTTGAACACTTTAGTTACACTTTACATCAAAGCAGATTTTTGCCCACTTTGATTTCTTTTTTGCAACGAACAAAAGCTAAAGGACCAACAACAACACATGTTTGCAGAGCATCAATACAAAGCATGCATGCTAACATAAATGAATACTTCTGCAGTGTTGAAAGTGGCATAATAGCTAAAAGGTCATAGCTTGTAAGATTGCTCTAGTAACTATTATGGACAAAGGGGATAATTCCTAAAAGAGACTGAAGGTACTGTAGAAATTTGTTTGTGCCTTTGTTTGAGTTGGTAAACAACTGCTACTTTCCTCTCACACTATTGTCGCTTTTCCACTAGCTTGCTTCGACTGTTGCGTGTTTCCACTAGCACGCCGTACCTGCAACCGGGACGATTTTCCGTATCACCTCAGCCCGAGCGGGCCGAAGCGTTACTAAAACGTGACGTCAGCCGACTGCCTTCCACTGATTGGGCGATGAGTGTCGCCACTGGATGCATCATAACGCGGATAATAAAAGCTAGCGTTAGCAACTGTTAGCTTACCTCCAAACGTTGTCTTTTTGAAGCTCGTAACAAAACTCTCCGGTACTTTTCAATACTGTTTTGTCTGGCGGCCAGGAGTCTTCTCTGGCTCTCTTCTCTTGCCTTCTGTGCGACAAAAAGCCACAGGGTGAGCAGCAACACGCGCAGCTGTGTTACGACGACCCCGCCCACATCAAGGAGGCACGAAGTATACTCGTTTGTGATGGAAACACAACCAAACCGAGCCGTGGTGAGCTAGTGGAAAAGCGCCATATAATGCATCCTCTCTCCGTTGTTCTACCTGAAGTTTTACCACACTTCGGAACACTCCACATATTACTTTCCGTCTATCATTTAAAATATTCTTGTGTTCTGGTCCACTTGTGTAATACTTGTTTTCCTAGTTCTTTTCCAGCCCATTTGAGTCATAGAAGCACAGTTTATTCTTCTTAATATCATGCACTAAGTCTCTGCGGCAAGGGGACTTTAATGTCAGATAAGTTAAACGCTGTTTATATGCATGCCAGTATTGGCATATTTACTGCTGTCCCACAAAAACGTGCTCCTCAACTGTTTCGCTTCAGCTGTCACATTGTAGTCCACAAAACCGATATTTGAATAGTGCATGTGCTGTGTTAAAAGGGCACGTGGCGCCCATATGAACTGTACTACACTAATTGTAGCTGAATTTGGACTGTGAACAGCGTGGTTTCTGACAGTTGGGGTAGAAAAGCTGCCGTACACCAAGTATTTGTGCCTTTAAGAATGACTTTTCATGTTTTTCCATTTCTTGTCCCTCGAGGTAAGATTTACTGGTAGTGCTGTTTTTGCAGCTTTGTTTGCTTAAGTTTAGTGTTTCCCCCTATTATCCCAGGCGCTTCCATGTTCATTGTTCTGTTTAAACTGGACCACTTTGACCCTTCACACATTCTTGGCTATCTGCACCCTAGGAAAAAAAAACTTTTTTAAATATGTTTGTCACTAATCTCTACAATCAGGGAAACTGTCATCTAAATTATGAATTACATCTGCAAAGGCAACTATTAAGTCCAGTGCTCTCAAATAAAAATGCCCCATTCTATGCAGTTTTCATTTTCTTTTTTATTTCGTAATTTCGTGTCCCCTGATTTTGTGTTTGAATGTGGTCATAATGCTTCTATCTATGCTGTTAATGATGTACTTTGCTATACAGATAAAGTTAATTTGCCTTGTCATGTTGAAAACGAACTAGATAGTTAGAGCCATGAAACATTCTATCAATTTCAGTTAAATAAAATGGGCAACAATGGAGTTTTCTTTCTGTTTTGATTCTTTAAAGGCTGCAATGCTTCTTTCGTCCTGTGAAGGACTTTCAAATCAAATAATCTATAACTTTAAAAAGCTTATGTCACAGTTGTCATCTCATCATTCTGTCATGTCAGATCAGTCTAAAGAAATAGATATTGAGTACATTGAGGGGATCCCCGTGCACTTATGGTGCACGAGTAACTTTGCTGGCATTGTTTGGGTCCTCTTGTGGAGTGGAAGTAACTTTTTTTTCTTGGTCGCTCTGGTACACCAAGTGAATATCACAATGATGGCCACAGTGAATGGCTTCTAAAAGTCTGAATCAGCTCTGTTGACATTTAAAGTGAGGAATTGAATAGTTTTGTCTTTAAAGGAGAAGTTTTTTTTTTTTTTTAAACCTGGACCTTATTTCTGGCATAAAATACGTTCAGCGACTCACCGATAACAGTTTGGCAAAAGTCGGCATCCTTCGGAAGACATTTAGATTACTCGAGATCCGCGGATATGAATGAATGAACGCGTACTATTGCACTGTTAGCTCATAGCTGACATGTTGTTGTATTTCATGCCAGAAATATGGTCCAGGTTTAAAAAAAACGAACTTCCCATTTAAGCCAGTGTTTCATTTGACGCTAAATTAGTTAGTGTACCCTCAAGTGCAGGATTTTTTCCAGTTTCTATGGAAATAAACTCTGAAATACCTTTAAAAATACACACAGTTACTTTTTGTGATAACAGGGTTAGTATGCTGGTGTACAGGTGGCAGATAGCGCAAGGCAGTATCTATCAACACATAGAAACAGCATAGATACACCGACTTGGATTTCATGGGGGTCAAGCTGTATCACACATATACAGTAGAAGAGACGTTACTGTACTGACCGACTGACAGATGCATGATGCTGCAACACAGAAATGACAAATACTCTCAATATATTTTTTAACTGGGACAAAAAGAAAACAGATGAATCTTCACGTAATGAGTCACAATGAGAGTATCAGCACCTGTGCGTGCTTTTAGAGTGCGGTGTGTTTGTAAAACTCTCCGTGCATATTTTCAGCTGCTTTGGATGAAAAAGTAAGTTCTGGAGAAAGATGTAGAAAAACTGGAAGAGGGTGAAGAAAAAAATCTCAACCTAAGGCAACCCCAGTGGGCTAATGTGTTCCTTAAGTAGTAGTTCACTGCTTTAATGTGTTCTACCCACAGTGGGAGAGAGACAGAAAGAGAGAGACCCCACAATTTGGAGAGAAAATGTATTTCCCAGAATGCAGGATGCGCCGTGCAGTGCCGTAACAGCTGCTGGAAGCATCAGGAGTGTTCAGTGCTTGCAGCTCTACTTTGTGAGGTTGCCCCTTCAGGTATTCTCAAATCCACCCCCCAGTATGCCAACCCAACAAGTCCTTACTTTCCTCCTCACTCAGATTCCTCAACTTCTTCCATTCACTTAAGGACTATCAGTCTTCTTCATTTTTTCCATCTTTGTCTCTCGTTTCCTTCTCGACTGTACCTATTCCTGTTAGCGCCGCTCCTCACCTCCCTCCCTACTCCACAGAGGTGAGGAGAGGACCGAGGAGGAGACGGAGCGAGGAACCTTAATGCATTTACCATTACAGGAGCTAGATCTGGATGTCTGGCCATTAGCAATGAGTATTTCATGACTAGTGTTTAGTGCTGCCTCGGGACAACAGAACACATTTAGCTAAAAGTTGTATTTGTCATGCTGACGAATGACATTGGGGAAAAGGATGGAGAGAATATGGGAAAAGATGAAGAAATTGGAATACTCTGTTGCAAAAGTTATTTCACAAAGAATATTTATATAACCAAAGTGTTACATAAATAGGGAATATAAAACAAATACCTGTGAATATTTTAATGAACTGACCATTTCATCGAATTCTTCTTTCAGGTGTCACGCCTCAGAGTTAAATTCCCCACAACTATGGTCGAATAGCCTAATGGCATTTTTCCAATTGACTGCGTTAGCATGAACAAAACCAGAGACTTTCATTTGGTTTTACTTTGCACTGTCAACGTCAGTCATTTTCACACTTGTCAGCAATCCCCACATATCCAAAGACCAATAACTACCTCTGATGTAAGTGTTTTCTCTTGAGCCCCACACAGCTTTGGAATTATTGGGGTTATTTGAGAATTACAAAGTGATATAATAATTAAAACAAGCATGTATGCATTCTTGCCAAGATGTCCTGTGCCCCCCCCCTTGCAAAACCACAACTTGTTTGGAAGGTGTCAGTGGATGGATTTTGTTACCTTTGGAAGGAGCGAGTTGCTTTTTTTCCACATGGTACATGCATGCTAAACCACGGAGACTGACTCCAGCTGCATATTTGAAAAACTTGAATGAGTGGTGTCAATTTTCTCATTAAAGTCCACACAAAATTATGAATAAATGAATGTGTGTCCTGCTCTTTCCTCCTTGTGTGTGTGGGCGTGAGCACCAATTCGGTGTACCCTCCCAGAAGCAGGCGTGGCTGCCCCAGTTTCTCCTGCACACCTGACCATCATCATTCATCCTCTACAGTATTTAACTTGGACTCTCCTTCCACTCATCGCCTGATTGTTTATCTACTTTGTATGGTAGTGTGATCAAGGCCTCTCAACCATAGTATCTTGCCTTTTAATCATGTGTCCTCTTCTCCTCTGCCTCCTCTGCCCAACTCCGATGTGCCTGCAGGCGTACTTCGCTGAGAAATCCTGCTGTGGTCTCGCCTTCAAGAACCTTTTTTTTTTTTGTTATTATTTTTTTGGAGTTGTATATGCCTTTAATGGACAGTACAGTTGTAAAGAGACAGGAAGCATGGGGCAAAGAGAGGGGGAATGACATCGATGTCCGATGCGGGACTCAAACCGGGGCCAGCTGCAGCGGAGACTGTAGCCTCTATACATGGGGCGCCTGCTCAGCCCACTACGCCACCGACCACCCTCTCAACACAACCTTACGTATTCACCCGCACTACCTCCTCGACTTAATCCCCAAGGATCTCTAGCAAAATTAAAAGACACTCTTTACCAAATCCCTTTGTGTGTGTCCAGCAATTGAGTCCTTCACACCCACCTTGTGACACCTTCTCCTTCCTCTCTGCTGTGCTTTGGCCTTTATAGCCACTCCTTGAATAGTAAGCTGCCATGCATGCACAGCTTATTAACCATGACAACAAAATTGACTCTAGTTAGACTTCTGGCTCTGACTGGCTGTTTTCACTTTGGTACCGTGAATTCCTGCAAATCCCGTAAGAAGCATTATGAGGAGCTGGAGGCATAGGGATTTAATCAATTCTTTTACTTTTTCACCCAACACATTTCATCTCATTAATTTCTGTCAGAGCATTGTGACAATTCCAGGATTCATGACTAAATTAGTTTTATTCGAGTTAATAAAGTCTGACAGTTCTGTTATTGGCTAACACTGAGGTACAATTTATGACGCTGTTGAGCAGCAGTCTTGAGCAATAGCTCGCCAGGCTTTTTCGAAAGTCTGTTAAAGTTCTTCTTTGGACATTGGCTGCTTTTTTCACGAATTCTCAGTCCAGTCATTGCACTAGACCATTTTCAGTGTGTTGTTTTGTTAGGCCGCTCCAGTGACCAAGCATAAAAAAGGCACCTAATGCAGGGAATGAACCAGTGTCATGTCAACACATAAGAGACATCTCAGCAGAGGACAGATTCTAAATTGTGTCTTCGGGCACTTTGTTAGTAGCAGCCTGTCACAAAGACACAATGTGTTTCCATGTCTTTAAGTTGCATCTATGAAAATGCCAAAGAAAACCCAGTTTGACAGACATAAAATGATATTTTTGCACCAATAACTATGAGCTGAAAACTTGACTTATCTCAGCAAAAACTATTGACAGTCATTGAAAAGTATCTGAAAGTGATGCCCTTGAGAAATGGGGAAAAAATCCATCAAAATGACACAAGGAGTGGACTGAAAATCATTGGCAACAGGTCTTATGAAGGGATAAATCCTCCCCAGAGCCCGAGCAGCAACATCATCGAAGCAGTGTGAGATCATCCTGACAGCGAAGGGAACAAAAGGCAGCCGACATCCAAAAAAGAGCTTTGGAAGGTCCTTGAAGAAGCCTGGAGAACTATTCCTGAAGACAACTTAAAGAAATGACGAGAAGGCTTGTCTAAGAGGGTTCCCACTGTGCTGAAGAATAAAAGTGTTCATATGATCTTGACTTCAACCTTGTTTGAATTGTACAAACTCTGTTTTTGCCTCATGTATTGCACATTTAGATCATTCAAAACACCTTATTTTCCCCCCAGTTTCCTAGCAATATATAAAGTAACAAAGGGTGGCTCAAGACTTTCGCACAGTACTGTATCAAATAAGTACGGAGAGATCATATCCTACATTATAACAACTTCAGTTTATGGTCCAGGCAGCTTGTTCCTGCTTTCAATGCCCTTGTAATGTTAAGAGTTACTTGTCAGCTGAAATGGCAGTGAAGTGAATTCACACTCTGTTGTGTGACATTTAAGAACTAGTGGAAACTTCAGATAGTCTTATCAAACTATAAAATGCAGAAATTGCTTAAACTAAGCTCTTACACATGAGTCGATCCTGTAAAATGGCCTCCTGATTTCCAAGGACTGGAAATACTCTCTTTGTTCCCTCTTGCAATTCTCTCCCTCCTCCTTTGAATTTCATGCTGTCACTGTCTCTCACCCAGTCAAGCTCACCATCGCTGTAGTTTATCGCCCACCAGGCCCTATTGGGGACTTCCTGGAAGAGCTGGACACTCTTGTCTCTCACTTCCCTGATGATGGCTCCGGCCTCACCCTTCTCGGTGATTTCAACATCCAGACAAAGAAGCTTCACCCTCTTGTTTCTCTTCTCTCCTCCTTCGACCTAGCTCTCTCCCCATCTCCTCCTACCCACAAGGCTGGCAACACACTGGACCTTATCTTCACCAGACACTGTTCTAGCGCCAACCTCTCTGTCACTCCTCTTCATCTCTCTGACCACTACTTCATGTCCTACACCCTCTCCCTCTCTTCTCCTCCCTCCCGACCTTCCCCCACCCACTTGGTATCTTCTCGTCCCAATCTCCGCTCTCTCTCCCCCACTGACTTCTCCTCTTCTGTTCTCTCTGCTCTGCCTGCCCCTGAATCTTTTTCTCTTCTTTCCCCTGACACTTCTACTGATCTTCTTCTCTCCACCCCGTCCTCCTCTCTGGACAAACTCTGTCCCCTCACCTCCAGGCCTGCACGCTCAGCTCCACCTGCCCCATGGCTGTCGGACTCAGTGCGTACTGAGAGGCGGAGCGTGAGGGCGGCCGAGCGCAAATGGAGGAAAAGTAAACTTCCTGAAGACCTTCTTGCCTTCCAGTCCTTGCTTTCCACTTTTTCCTCCTCTCTCTCTGCTGCCAAAACTGCCTTCTTCTGTAACAAAATTCAAACTTCTGCTTCCAACCCCAAAAAACTCTTCCAAACTTTCTCATCCCTCCTCCAACCCCATCCCCTCTCCCCTCCTCCTCCCTCCTCCCTGACGATTTCGCCGACTTCTTTGACAAGAAGGTTAACGATATCCGATCTTCCTTCCCTCACCTCCCAGCTGTCCACACCACCCACACCTGTCGCCCTCCCACTCCTCCCTCCCTACCACCTTCTCCCTCACCTCCCTCTCTGTCCCACTTCTCTCCCCTCTCTGCAAATGAGGTCCTCCACCTTGTAACATCCAGCCGCCCCACCACATGTTCCCTTGACCCAGTCCCTTCCCCTCTCCTTCATTCTGCTGCACCTGATCTTCTTCCTTACCTGACCCACCTCATTAACACATCTTTGACATCAGGCTCTTTTCCTTCTGCTTTCAGGACTGCCAGAGTCACTCCTCTTCTAAAGAAACCAGCTCTTGACCCTTCAGAGATCAAGAACTACAGACCGGTATCCCTTCTACCCTTTCTGTCCAAAACTCTTGAATGTGCTGTCTTCAAACAACTGTCCTCTTACCTCCACCAGAACAACCTCTTGGATCCCTACCAGTCCGGGTTCAAGGTGGGCCACTCAACTGAGATGGCCCTCCTAGCAGTAACTGAGTCACTCCAAACTGCTCGAGCTAACTCTCTCTCCTCTGTCCTGATTCTCCTGGACCTGTCTGCAGCATTTGACACAGTGAACCACGACATCCTTCTCTCTACCCTGGAGGGAATGGGGGTTTCTGGCTCTGCACTCTCCATGTTCTCATCCTACCTGACAGATCGCTTCTACCAGGTCACACTGAGAGGGTCTGTGTCGAAGCCACGTAGGCTCACCACCGGGGTTCCCCAAGGTTCGGTCCTGGGTCCTCTTCTTTTCTCCCTCTACACATCATCTCTTGGTTCTGTCATCCACTCCCATAACTTTTCCTACCACTGCTATGCAGACGACACCCAGCTGATTATGTCTTTTCCCCCTTCTGACACCCAAGTGGAAGCACGCATTGCTGCGTGCCTGGCAGACATCTCGGGGTGGATGTCGATGCACCACCTTAAGCTCAACCTGGACAAGACTGAGCTGGTGTTTCTCCCGGGGAAGGCCTGCCCATTCAGAGACCTGGCCATCACCATGGATGACTCTGTGGTGACATCAACCCGGACCACGAGGAATCTGGGTGTGACCCTGGACGACGAACTGTCGTTCTCGCCAAACATCGCATCAGTGACCCGTTCCTGCCGATTCCTCCTCTACAACATCCGGAGGATTCGCCCCTTCCTCACCGACAAGGCAGCACAGGTGCTCATCCAGGCTCTTGTCATCTCCCGCCTGGACTACTGCAACTCCCTCCTTGCTGGCGCTCCGGCTTCTGCCATCAGACCTCTGGAGCTGGTTCAGAAAGCTGCTGCTCGTCTGGTGTTCAACCTCCCCAAGTTCTCCCACACCACTCCCCTTCTCCGCTCTCTACACCTGCTCCCTGTAGCTGCTCGCATCCAGTTTAAGACTCTGGTGCTAGCCTACAGGGCAGTGGAAGGAACAGCTCCTTCATACCTCCAGGCTATGGTCAAGCCCTACACCCCCGCCCGACCACTTTGCTCTGCGGCCACCAGGCGCCTGGCTGCCCCGTCACTCAGGGGTCCCTGCGCACGATCGACACGGTCACGGCTTTTCTCTGTTCTGGCACCCCGATGGTGGAACGATCTCCCGACTGATATCAGGACAGCTGAGTCGCTGCTCATCTTTCGCCGTAGGCTGAAAACCCACCTCTTCAAGAAAAACTACCCTGATCCGCCCTCTTAGGACAGCACCTGCGCCGTTCTAGTTCCTTACGCACTTATTGTTTCCTCCACCACTGGCACCCTCTATATTTTCATTACCCCCTACCCGAACCAGGGTTTGAATCCCAGTCCTGCTTTTCTTACCTCTTTTATTTCTTCCCCTACCCGAACCAGGGTTTGCATCCCATTCCTGCTTTTCTTACCTCTTTTATGTCTTCCCCTACCCGAACCAGGGTTTGCATCCCATTCCTGCTTTTCTTACCTCTTTTATTTCTTCCCCTACCCGAACCAGGGTTTGCATCCCCACCCCGCTGTGACTGGTGTGCAGTTGGTGAGAGGCTGGTTGGTTATCGCACTTACTCTAGCACTAGTTTTGCTCTTAGCTGTTTGGTATTATAAGGAAATGCACTTATGATTTCTTGTGACCTGAAGTTCTTTTGCCTACCGATGTTGAACGCACTTATTGTAAGTCGCTTTGGTTAAAAGCGTCTGCAAAATGACCGTTATGTAATGTAATGTAATGTAATATCACAGATCTTTCAAAATTGACTTGAATTAAGACAGTCATGTGTTCGGGTCTCTCAAAGAACTATGTTTATATTCTCCCCTTGATGAAAAAAAACAAAAAAACTTGAAATTCAGCCGTCAAGGCCCATTGATCAGATAATTTTGTTTGCGTCTCTCTGTCTGTCTGCCAGGAAAGATTTGTGGGATGACATTCAGTCCTACGACCGATGCAGGTCTCAGTCAAAGAAAAGAGGAATCTTTAAAACCGCTCATCTTGCTTTTTCATTTCTCCACCAGGAATCTCTTCTTTAAAGAACATTTTATTCCATGGGTCAATTTTCATTTCACCCAATTTCTGGCATTCTGTCAGTTCTCCCTGCACTGTTGCTATGGATCAGTAGCTCATAGCTGAACAGGTGTGAAGCAGTGTGTATTTGTTAACATTTGGGATTATGTTACATTCCGAGAATTTGTTGGACAGGAATACCACTGTTTTGACTTTGTTGGATTTCCAAGAGAGATGTGATAACTGATCTATTGACAAGGTCGCTTGGACAGCCTTAAGGATATCCATCGAGAAGAAAACTTACAGTCTATGAGTCTAAGTGATCAAATATCTAAATGATGAAATATCATCTGATCTCAAATGTTAGATGGCTACATTAAATACCATTCTGAAAATCCAGTTAATGTCTTGCTCTATTTGACATTTGATGGCATGGTGCGGCAATCTCTCATCACATCATGCTTTTTGGCCTTAAACCTTGGAGTTTAAGGGGGGGGGGGGGGGGGGGGCTTTCGTCATTGGGTAAGAAGAAGGGTGATTGTCATTCTCCCTTTATGGGATCTCAGTGAATGAAACCAGGCTCTGACACAAGCTGCATCAGCTCCTGAGACACTCTCAGTATCGAATTACATCACACCTCGTAAACCTGCCAGTCAGTTGCAACCAGAAAACCCTTCTCCACTCGCTTCACCCCGTAACATGCAGCCTGTTTGCCAAACGCCTCTCTGGAATTGTGTCTTTCTGGTACCGGGTGATCAGATTGCACTATTGTCTAAAAGGCCTGGGAATACTTTGTTGTCAAAATAACCTTCTTTTATAGATTTCTTTTGAATTCTTTTGGCTTCTTTGACGCTATAACTCAAAGCTCAGAAAGGGAATTTGATAGGAATTGTATACACCCTGTGTTAAAGCAATAAGTGTTTCGGCCAAACCTATGAAGATGTCATGGCAGGTAGAGCTGTCATATAAAGCTGTCGCGTGGCCTCGGGTAGACCACGCATCTGGTTTTAAGAGGGTGACATCACTGTCTTGGAGCACCATGATACACGGACACACACCGGAGCACATGTGCATTTAAAAACAAAAGGATTAGATGGCTCAAGTCTAGCCTGACATAAACACTCTGGCAACTCTGGCATTGAATGTTCCTCATCCATTTGTGCAATGATCATTGTGTTTCTTGAAGTTAATGCACTGTGAATCTGAATGAACGAGTGTCAGCAGTAACAGGGGTTGAAGTGAAGGTTTTAAGCATGGAAATGAGCTTAAGTAAAGTGAGAGGATTTGAACTTTTAACTTATGAGTGAAGATTTAAGTGAAAAGCTGAAGTGATGAAAAATAAAATGAGAAAGGCAACATGGTAGATAGTTTTAGTCTCAGCTACTGGCAGGATTCAATAATATGATATAGGAAGTTTAGAGTTCATGTAACATATTTATTAGTTTTAGGGTTTGTCGGAGGCAATTGGCAATGTCTTTTAACTAAATTATAGCAAGCTAACTCAGAAGTATGACACTCACTTTACAAAGTAATGGCCCTGAAGTGAGGAACTCTGTGTATTTGATTGGACGCGTTACAGGATTGTTATTACAAAGGTTGAATCTGGTTCTGTTTTAGACATCGAACATTTCCAGTGCAAAACACTTCACTTTCCCTTTGTCCAAAGTCCTCAGAGTTGGCATCTTAGAAAAAGACATGTAGTGTAAGACATTCTGATAGATTTTTCCACAGGCCAATATGACAAGAAACTGAAGAGACCAGACTTTTTTTCCCCTTCCTGGCTTCGTGAAGTGAAGCATAAAAGTCTAAAGGCTAATTTGAATGCCAGCAAAAGAGAAAAAAAAAAGGTAATGGATTCTTGAGTCGCATTTTCTTGCCCATTCTGCCGATCTTGGTGTTCTCTGCCATTCTTGCGGTGAATGCTTGCTAGCATAGGTAGCATGCCAACTAGACCATAGACGATAAAATCACCAAATACTGAAAATTTAAGCCACTTTGGGATTTGGGATCCAAGGAGCATTTGAATGCAGCCACACTCCAACAAGGGTCAATGTGCCTGGAGTGCGCCATCTATTGGGGAAACAGGGTAATTATAGGGAAGCCAAAATGAAAGCGATTCAAAAACAATTAAATTTGATAATATAGTTCGAAGTTCAAGTTAGGCAGGCTGGATTAAAAAGTCTAACGGCCATGGTCCGCGGGCCGTAGTTTGCCCATGCCTGCCCGAGAAAGGCAGGCATGGGCAACTGTGGCATCTCAGGTTAAATAAACAGAATGAAAACCATTTCCTAAACTGAAGCCCTTTAAGCTGATCTCCATGTCTGGAAAGCAGGCCGAAGTTGACTCTGGTCTTATCCTTTTTTTTCATTTGAAACATGGTATTTATTGGATGAAAATCTGGAGGTCTGAAAAACTTAGAGGAGCTTCAGGTAAGGAAATTATATGTAACGATACTTGTGTTCTGCCGAACCAGCCATCAGCTCAAAATAAAACTCACACATAGGGAGTGAATTAGAAATTCTAAAATATAATGCCTACTTAATTTATTTTTATGTTATTATTAGGCCAGATATTGGACTAAAGATGATGTATGATAAATTAAATCTTGTAACACAGAATTCAATTTCATGGGGACTTTAAGGGTCTCTGAACAGTGAAAGTCTTTGTTAAAAATGGTCAAACAATTTTAATGTTAATGCTGGTCAATGTAATGTTGAGACTTTAACATGGGGAAAAAAGACACAAAACAAAATGATAAAATTGTACGAAATCATACACACGTGACAAGTTGTGGTTATCCACCAGAGAGGATGAGGATTAGACAATGCTAAGGAGGAAAGACATCAGTAATGATCTCAGAGAAGCAATTGTTGCTGCTAACCAATCTGCGAAAGGTTATAAGACCGTTTACAAACTATTTATCTATCTACAGTAAGAATAATTATTCACAAGTGGAAAACATTCAAGACAGTTGTCAATCTTCAGGAGTGGAGTGCCAGTAAGTTTAGCTCAAAGTCAGACAGTGCATTGCTCAGGGAAACTGCAAAAATAAGAAAAAAAAGAAAGAAGGTACGGTGCAGAGAAAGTTAATCAATGTCGTTCAGTTGAATAAAATCCAAAACATCGATTCATTAAATGCAGTTGTGATCAGGAAAGTCTGCAGGCTTGATTGAAGACAAGCAAGAGTTGACAAAGACCTGAAGTTCTCTGAGAGACCTCTGGAATAATGTCCTTTGGACAGAAAGGACATTAAACCAAACCAAACCAAACACAGCATATTAGCACAAACACCTCATACCAGCCATCAAGCACAGTGGTGGAGGGCTGATGATTTGGGCTTTTTCTGCAGCTGCAGGATCAGGAAAACTTGCAGTCATTGAGCCTACTACAAACTCCTCTGCATACCAAAGTATTCTTGAGTCAAATGGGAGGCCATCTGTCCGACAGCTAAAGTTGGACCCAAACTGGGTCAGGCAAAAGGATGACGATCCGAAACACAGCAGCAAATCTACAACAGATTGTCTGGAAATGAATAGAATCAAGGTGTTGCAATGGTCCAGTCAAAGTCCAGACCTGATTGAAATAATGTGGCGGGACCTGTGCATACAGAAAAAACTGCAAACCCCAAATAAACAACATTGTAAAGAAGAGTGGGTCAAAAATTAATCCACAACAATGTAAGACTGATAACATCATTACATTACATTACGGTCATTTTGCAGACGCTTTTATCCAAAGCGACTTACAATAAGTGTGTTCCACATCGGTAGGCAAAAGAACTTCAGGTCACAAGAAATCATAAGTGCATTTCCTTCCAAAACCAAACAGCTAAGAGCAAAACTAGTGCTAGAGTAAAGTAAAGTTAGGTACCTAGACAAATGGGAAGACAATTTAGAAAACAAAGACAATTTAGGAAACAAATAAGTGCGTAAGGAGCTAGGACGAAACAGGTGATGTTCTAAGAGGGCGGATCTGGGTAGTGTTTCCTGAAGAGATGGGTTTTCAACCTGCGGCGAAAGATGGGCAGCGACTCAGCTGTCCTGACATTAGTCGGGAGATCGTTCTACCATCGGGGTGCCAGAACAGAGAAAAGCCGTGAACGGGGCGATCGTGCGCAGGGACCGCTGAGTGAGGGGGCTGCCAGCCGCCTGGAGGCCGCAGAGCGAAGTGGTCGGGCGGGGGTGTAGGGCTTGACCATAGCCTTGAGGTATGAAGGAGCTGTTCCTTCCACTGCCCTGTAGGCTAGCACCAGAGTCTTAAACTGGATGCGAGCAGCTACAGGGAGCAGGTGTAGAGAGCGGAGAAGGGGAGTCGTGTGGGAGAACTTGGGGAGGTTGAACACCAGACGAGCAGCAGCTTTCTGAACAAGCTCCAGAGGTCTGATGGCAGAAGCCGGGGCGCCAGCAAGGAGCGAGTTGCAGTAGTCCAGGCGGGAGATGACCAGAGCCTGGATGAGCACCTGCGCTGCCTTGTCGGTGAGGAAGGGGCGAATTCTCCGGATGTTGTAGAGGAGGAATCGGCAGGAACGGGTCACTGATGTGATGTTTGGCGAGAACGACAGTTGGTCGTCCAGGGTCACACCCAGATTCCTCATGGTCCGAGTTGACGTCACCACGGAGTCATCCATGGTGATGGCCAGATCTCAATACGGGCAGCCCTTCCCCGGGAGAAACACCAGAAAACATCATAAAGAAAACTACACTGCTCAAAAAATAAAGGGAACACCTAAAACACACAATGTAACTCCAAGTCAATCACACTTCTGTGAAATCAACCTGTCCAGTTAGGAAGCAACAATGATTGTGAATCAGTTTCACCCGCTGTTGTGTAAATGGAATAGACAACAGGTGGAAATGAGAGGCAATCAGCAAGACAACCCTTATAAAGGAGTGGTTCTGCAGGTGGTGACCACAGACCACTTCTCTGTTCTCACCCTTTCTGGCTGATGTTTTGGTCACTTTTGCATTTTGCCAGTGCGCTCACCCCAAGAGGTAGCATGGGGTGGTGTCTACAACCCACAGAAGTTGCTCAGGGGGTTCAGCTCATCCAGGATGGCACATCAATGTGAGCTGTGGCCAGAGCATGGAAGAGATGCCATTACACCAGGAGACGTGGAGGGGGCCGTAGGAGGGCAACAACCCAGCAGCAGGACCGCTACCTCCTCCTTTGTGTAAGGAGGAACAGGAGGAACACTGCCAGAGCCCATGTTTCTGCTCAAACTGTCAGAGGCAGACTCCATGAGGGCCCAACGTCCACCAGTGGGGCTTGTGCTTACAGCCCAAACACAGTGAAGGGTGATTGGCATTTGCCAGAGAACACCAAGATCGGCAGATTCGCCACATTGGCGCCCTGAGCTCTTCACGGATGAGAGCAGGTTCACACTGAGCACATGTGACAGAGTCTGGAGACGCGGTGGAGAACGTTCTGCTGCCTGCAACATCCTCCAGCATGACCGGTTTGGCGGTGGGTCAGTAATGGTGTGGGGAGGCATTTCTTTGGAGGGCTGATGAGCTAGCCAGAGGTACCCCGACTGTTATGGAATGGCTCTGCCCGTGCCCCAGACCTGAGTCCAATCGAGCACATCTGGGACATCATGTCTCGTTCCATCCACAGACTGTCCAGGAGTTGACTGATGCTTTAATCCAGGTCTGGGAGGAGATCCCTCAGGAGAACATCGGGAGCATGCCCAGGCATTGCAGGGAGGTCATACAGGCACGTGGAGGCCACACACACTACTGAGCCTCATTTTGACTTGTCTTGAGGAATTTCCACTGAAGTTGGATCAGCCTGTAATGTGATTTTCCACTTTTATTTTGAGTATGATTCCAAATCCAGACCTCCATGGGATAATAATTTTTATTTATATTGATCATTTTTATGTTATTTTGTTCTCAACGCATTCCACTATGTAATGAATAACGATTTTCAACTGGAATATTTCATTCATTGAGTTTCATTCCTTGATTTATTTATTTATTTTTTGAGCAGAGTATAACTTCAGGTTAGTGCTACTAAAGGTCGTTCTACGAGCCAGTGTACTTGGTTTCTTCCAAACACTGCTTCTGCATTTTAACTTAGTTTTTTTGTGAAATAGATAATAACACAATGTGATATGTCAAGCATTGTTATCTGATATGTACCTGGTTTTAAAACTTCAAAAGGACCAGATGTTATCTCATAAAAACCTTACAATTGAAGAGAGAGTAAACATGTCTTTTTCACAATATGTCCCCATCTTAAATCAGACTACAGACTCAAAGTTCAGTTTAAAAAAAAAAAAGCACACACACACACACACACACACACACACACACACACACACACACACACACACATAAAGCACTACACATTCAAGCCTGCACAGTATCCAAGATTTTTCCACCTACAGTAGATTAAAAAACTAAAACTTTTATACTGACTTGTGTAACTTTATTTTATTTTATTTTTTGTGCACAACCAATTTGAAGCAGGGCATGTTGAACAAATGAGAAAAGCTGGCCTTGCAAGATCATTACTAAATGTCCTTCTACAACACTTTGAATGAATGGCTCAGGGGAATAATCCCTCTCTTTCCATCTAGTCGAGCATGTTTTGATATAACATCTTGACATGTCCTTGGCCACCAAACGTGATCTGGGCAAGTCTCTAAGTGCCAAATCAGCATCCACAAGAAGACATGAATATAACATTTTTACTGGCATACAGGCAACCGAAATGCAATATTGTGACTGACTCTATAAGTCTGTCGGTGGGCTCGAGGAACTGTGCAAATACACTGACGTGCCAAGACCTTAGTATAGCAGTGAAGGCATGTGTAGTCTTTGGACAATCCCTGATAACAATCTGAAACATATCCCTCCTTCCATTTGCACAACAATGTGCCCACAGCAGACTCCGCTCGCCGGCCCGCTCCATGAGCCGGGTCCAGCTTTCATTTCAAGTTGCGTGAAATCAAATCTATGGGAACACGAGCACATCTGTCTTTGAATTATTGAGCAAATATTTTGAAATGAAACAGTTTTTGCGCTGTCAAATATGGTACGTCAAAATGGGACACTGGCCGCGAGATGGGTGTTAGAGTGTGAAACTGAGTGGAAGGCTCCGTTTGAATTTAGCTTAAAGCAGGCTGTTTAAATTGGCCACTGTGATCACGAGGAGCTGTGTCATGCTACATTTGGCGTTTGCTTTCATGATGCTGATCTCATGTAACTAATCCCAAGAGACGTCCTTCAACAGTTCCTTTCTGCTGTAGAATGGAGGAGCGTCCATCTGTCCTTTTTATCGGAATTAAAAGGAGATCATTTTAATTTTTTAATTTGAATGGATAGTTACCCTGTAAACCTGTCCCCGTGCCATGTTTCAGCCTGCTTCCTCCTCTCAACAGAAAGACTGATGTAAATCTATAGGCCCGGGAAGAGAAAGGGGGGGATAAAGGGGGAGCACATGTAAATCAATAGGCTCTGTAGACCTCTACTCAGCCTGCTTTACTATGTGCTGCCTGAATCAAAGTGAACACAGCTACTGAAAACAATTGCAAAGACTGTGCTCAGACGGTTTGGATTTCTTAAATTTGATTTAAAACACTATGAGAAGTGGCTGATAATGTGCCAGAGAACCCTGCTGAGAAGCTGATCAACGTATGCTCACTCAAGATATATTTTGTCATCTATACCTTTTCTGTTTTATGTGGCAAGGTTTTGTGACATTCTTCAAAATTATAAGAACCTTATGTTGCCTTGGTGTGTTTTGACTTCAACTCCCCTTGTGTTCTGCTCTTGGGTTAAAGAAGGGTCAGGGTTAGGGTTTTTAAACATAATACCGCAACAGTCATCCACATTAATTGCATAATATGGCCTTTGTGATTCCGTATAGGTCGGCATTATCGGATCTGATCTGCAGGTTGAAATGATTTGTTTTACGAGTGACTAAGCTTTGTTTATTAGGTGTAAGCAAACCACGTTTTGGCTCTGTGAAGGTCAGGGGAACAAAATCAACACTATGGTCAGTCTGTATGAAAATGGAGGCAAACATCATTGTATGTGTGATATTTTGTTGACCCATTCATGGACCTTCACCCTCAGTGAACTTTGTGTCTACAAAATCTTAAAGGTGATAGAGAATGGTTGAATGGGGCATTAAAGGGGAACTCCGGGGCATTTGAAGCGCATTTCCATTGCTAGAGGTTGTCAAATACTGATGGTAGGACACAGACTGGTGCAAATCGGCGCTCCCTGTGAAGCGATTGCGCTGTTTGCGCAGCCTGTCATGCTAACCAAATACGTGGTGGCTAAGGGGCAAGAGCTAACCCTTCCACGTAAAACAACAACTTGCACACTGCAGAAACGTCACACCACTTTATAAACCATCCGACAATAAAGTCACAAGCCTTACCATCAAAACCATATGCATGGTTCTCACATTACTGGCATGGGGACGTTACAAAACAACTTTATAAACAGCATGTCACTTACCTCTTGTCGGTAGGCGCGCGCATGTGAAAGCCCAAAAGAGTCGATGGAGAATAATCCCATATACAAAACAATTATATTCTCTAGAAAAACTGCGTTCAAGTATTTAAAACATTACAACAATATTACTGGGCATGTATTGTTGTAATGGGGGGGGCGATTGCTGAAAAAGTGACATCACTTTTTCACAAAAACGGATTGGCACTTTTTCTGGGGGATATTCAAAAAAGGGGAGTACTTGAAACACAGGTTCTGACACTTGCTGGCACTTCGTGTGTACTCCCCACAGCGGGGAGACTCAGAACTAACACCAAAAACGTGAAAAAGACGATTTTGATTCCCTATCCCCTTTAAATGATACATATTACGCCTTTTATTTTAAAGTTGACAATTTTCTTTAGGTCTTCATTAAATGTTACATCATTTGGCCAAAATACAACAGAGAGACGGTACAACAGCTTCTTCTTTCAGTCACGAATTTGCACCTCTGTTCATATTGGATGGTTTTACAGCACGACGTGATGCCCAAAGTTCAGTGTTGCAAGTCATGTGTTGAACTGGCCCAGATTGTTAAAACACCCCGTTGTAGATAAAGTAATGTAAAAGACAGCCGTAAGTTAATATTCCAGGTAAAAATATAATGTTGTATGCTCACTGTCATATCTTGGCTTGGTAAACCCAGGGCATCACTGTCACACCATTCATCTGTGTTTGGCTTTTGGAGGTAAAAAAAAATTAGGGGACATGTGCAAAGTCTCACCAGTCTCACAAGTCTGTTTTCATGAAGGCATGTTCCTGTGCAATGCTGCATTGAATGACAAATGGGAAACTCGAAATTTCCAAGTTCTGATTTGAAAAATAAATTAAGATTTTCAATAAGGAGTCTTCCTTGTAGGGATATAAAGCATGAAACAAAGTATTTGTAGAGCACCATTAGCAAATTTCTTTCTTCAGTTAGGTAAACTATAGAACTGCCCGTGACGCGTTAGAAGTAAGTAATCCCTGAATTTTAAATGTCTGTATCCATCTTCATATACAGTAGCATTATTTGACTTCCTTGCGTGAGGCTGCTTTCCTCCTGCGGACGTCCTGCTTGGAGAGACAACATTTGGGTTTCGTATTTACATTTAAGGCATTTAGCAGATTTTCTTTTTTTTCTTTAGCTAGAGCAACTTGCAAGAAAGGAAAAAAGCCAAATATGTAGATTTCAAGATCAGCAATAATGGAAAGAAAATGTATCTGAAACCAGTTGTTGTTTTTTTAAATATTACAACCTCTAAAAATGCATTCTGACACTAAAACCGAGATTCATGGCCGATGTTCGATATGCATGAGTTGATAAAGTACATACGGTTCAACTGGCAATCTGTGTTGCACATTATAGCTATTATGGTCTGATGTTTCAGTCTCGAACACACATATTCACATGTAAAATGATTCCTGAGTGTGTGTGTGTGTAGGTTACATACTGATCTTTACCCTCTGCATACCACAAACAAAAGACACTTTCACACAGGTGGGAGGAGAACCTCGTCCACTCCAAACCTTTCTAATTTCCAGCAGCATTTTCTTTCTGTGTTTGGAATAGATATGTTAAAAAACATACACACACACTTACTGCGAGTTCTCAAGATGGTCAAATTGGCCATGCAACCAACACATTTAAGTCGTTCCGTGGACGCCCAAGCACACGACTGCGGGAGACTCGAGTAAACACCTTCCACCGCAAGTGTTTATCTAGCGCTGAGATTCAGTGAAGGATACCTACACAGGTCTGCTGTTCTCTCAAACCATTAAACACAGGGGAAAATCTTTGCTTGGACACATAAATATTTGTTCACTGGGCTTTGCCTACCACTAAACTCTTGAAATATGCACTAATTGATACCATGGAACAAGAGATCCGAAGCTTTTTTTAAACTATATCTAAAGTAAGCTTATATAGATGTCCATTAAATCATAAGTTTTAGCTGTAAGTTTTGGTCGAAACCCAGATCCGCCGAACAATAAATCTTAACTGCATATAGAAGGTTGGGTGGTTAAAAGATTGAATCGTCTAAATATGGTGAGGTGAAGAAGTTCATCTAAGCTGTGAGCTTTAGGATCAGAGGCGAAACAGTGTTCTGTTGGATCTTTGGAGTTTAACGAAAACAGAAAAACTGCCTATGAGATCCGTAAGAATAAATGTAAAACCTGCCATGACCAAAAACCACAGCCATAAATTGGACACAACACAAATTCTCTAACAGCCATCTGTGGTGGAAATGAACAACTATGAAACTCTTGTCATTGCTTAAACACAGTGTGATAGCACAGATAATAAATAAAACATATCAGAACAAGGAATTGATTCATCAGCATTAGTTTGCAGATCTTATGGAGGGAGCATCACTCAAAATCAGTAAAGAAAACATATCAAACCTCAACGGCATTCTAATGGTAGCTGTTTGAGGCTAGCACGCTAAGGCAACATTAGCTGCAACAAGCCAACTGTGGTTTAACTGTTTTCTGGGATCTTACAATGTACATGCTTTGACACAGCTAAATAAAGTGTGAAATTAAAAAGATTACTAGATCAGAATCTAGCAATAAATACAGTCAGACTGCAAATCAAAATATGTAGAAATAAACTATCTTAAAGTTCCTCTCTGCTAAGAATCATGTTTTTAACCTTCTTAGCATGACAAGTTTTACTGAAAATCCACAGAACTTACAGCCTCAGAAAATCAAGGTCAGATAGCCTATATGTTTCATGTAGAACACTGAAGGAACCAAATCTGACTACTTCCCGGGTTGGATTGTACAACTTTTAGCATGTGGTGCGAAGAACAAATTAAGTTAAGCTAAGGTAAGCTAGCAGGAGAAGTTAGCAAAAGGTAGATGGAGATGAAAATAGGCCATTCTATTTTTTTCTTTGCTTGGGATGGTTAAGTAGGTAAACTCTGTTAAAGTTACTCTTGTCAGACACGGATGCCTTTTAACCTTCTCAAAAACTATGAACAACTCTTTCTCAAATCCATATGCACTTTGGAGAATATATGACTGATTTAAGTCTAGAAAAATCTTTACAGTTATGAGCCTGTAAATGAAAAATGAAAGTTTCCTTTCCTCTTTAGAATATTCTTATTCAAAATTAGAGCTTTAGTGTCCCATCAAGGCTGAAATTATGTTTTTTCCAGCTTTTCCGACTTGATCCATGACAAATTTAAAAATACAAAATGTTGGATATCAGCACCTTTAATTAATCAACTATTTCTGTCACTCAGAGCATCCATCAAAAACCTTACCAGTCACCCCACGTTGGGAGTTTCCATTCTTGTGTTTTGAAAAAACATGAGTAGTTATATCAAAATGCATACAAAAGGGTTCTTTTTTTTTTTTAATTCATCATTCTAATCAATATTAGTTTAGTGTATCACAATGATTTCTCTGTATTTTACAGATTTCCAAATCATGCAGGTAGAAAGTTCACTTCTCATAAAGTGGTTAAAATGTTTAATAATTGGCTGTGTGCAAAGAAAAAAAAGCTTAGCAGAGCAGATACAATCAGAAGGCTGGATTGCGAAGAACAAGATTCCCATGACAGTTGAAAGGAAATACTTCAGCTCCCTTTTGTTCGTGACGTGTGTATCGCCATAGTCGGGGAACCATGACGCAAGCTCATACCATACGCAAGTTAAACCTCGACCTCTCTGTACCATGGCAAAAACATTTTCCTCCACTTCATCTCTGAAAATTAGACATAATTATTTGGAACGCAAAGCTAGTGCTGATGAGTTTACATGCAAGCAGGCATGTTTACTTCAAAGTAATTTCCCTCATCAAAATCCCTGCGTTGTTGGCAAACTGCTTGGACAAATCAGCACTGACGGATCTAGGAACAAGACCTTCCTGCATGTCCCTGCCCTACTTCTAAAATGTGTGTATGTGTGTGTTTCTGTGTGTGTAATAGACAGGGAGACCGAAAAAAAAAAAAAAAAAGAAGCAAGAGAAGACCAACATTGAGAGGCAGTGAGTGAGTCTCCTGGGTATGGGCCCAGATTGTCCATCATGGTTGGACTGAGTATAGAAGTGGTCAGCCCTGACAGCTCGACAATCTTAGATTTTCCAGTCTGTTTGAGATGAAGGGAGATCACAGGAGGCTACAAGCCAACTTGGTAGTCGAAGGTGGCAAAAACCAAAGTTATCAGCACTGAAAGTCTCATCCATCTTCTGGCAACTCCAGCGACGAAAAGCAAACACGCGGAACAAGACACCCATACAACACCGAGCTCTCACACACTTAGCCAAACACACCTAACAGAGATAACAAGACACTTAAGAGGCCGGGGAGAGCTGGGAGTCACCCACAGAGCTTAAATGTAAATAAATCCTGCTCGTTGAATAAAAACAGCTATGAGCTGAGATCCAAGAGCCGTACATAATACATTATTATATGCCCACATTCTACATTCTAAATATATCGAAAGTGATTTGTAAAGACATCAAATGAAATAAACATGACCTCTTTGACACAGTTACAGGGTGGTAGCTTGTAATGAGTTGTAACGTGTGCTGGTACTACGGATACAATGGCAATAGTTAATTAGCGGCTTTCTTGTTGGACATATTATGGATTCTTGCTCTATTTAGGTACACAGATCATCATTTTTGGCAGGAGGGGATGGTGGGGTAGTGTCACACTGTTTGATTGGCAGTGGCAGCATCCTTCTGTTGCCTGATACTTGTACTTGTGCCTGTGTACTACAACTTTTAGTGCCATTGGAAATGTCTGGAGCATCTGGAGTGGGTGTGGCCCAACTGTCTCCTCTTTTTTTTCGGTGTGTAACGCACAGTCGGCTCCGTCGTACCCTGTCAAGGCTTTTTTTTTACAGCAAATTCGTCATGTTGAATCACCGTCAGGTTGGCCACTGAAACAGATCCCTATGAATGACTGTACAATGTAAGTAAGTAAATTATTGCCACTTAAACTGCCACTTTTTTGGCGCATAAAGATTAAATGCTTCATAAAAGGAAATATGTACAACAACACATTGAAATAGCCTGAACAGAGGTAGAAATGCATTATTTAGCGAGTAAATTCTTGGAGTAAAACTACTACTTGTAGGAAGATTCTAAAGTAAATACACAGTTCAAGTGAATGAATGCTTTTCACAAAAGCCGAAGGAAAATTTTCTGTTTTTTGTTTTTTCTTGGTGAGTATTAAAAACCATCCTCTGACCAATACAACACCCACAGATGTACAATTTCACTACACAAGGTTAAAAACGTTTCTTTTCTCATGTGTCTATGCATGAAATCTGCATGGAATCTTTTAATTTATCTAGATTGTTTTTAATCATTTTGATTATTTTATTTGTTTCTCTTTATATTCTTTTGTGTATTTTTAATGCTTCTTCCACTCCCCGCTGTAATGCTTTTATTCTTGTAAAGCCCTTTGAATTGTTTTGTACATGAGATGTGCTATATAAATAAACTTGACTTGACTTGACTTGACATACATGGGAGCTCAAAGCCCACTCACGAGAGTTGAAGATTCATTTCTTTTCATTTTCTAAAAAGCTTTCAGTCATGGAATGTAAGATCAGTAACAAATTAATTACTCCGCTCAACATTTCTATTAAATTGCAGTTTATAGTTATTTTTACATCCAAAATGCAATAAAATCGAACCTCACTGAAAAAGCCACTCTGCTGTCGTATCGTTACTGTTAGTTTAAAGTTTTCAGTTTTTACTCAGGGTAATTTATTATGTAGGTTCTTCCATTTAAGTAAATTATGAATGCACTGTTTTTCTATGATAATATACAGTAGTTGCCATCACAATCAGCCTATCTTCAAACAAAAATGGGTTTAAAATGTGAAATATTCAGGTACATACAGTTCATCAGCACATTTCTGCACTAGACATTTCAGTGCTAGAAATATTATGTGCTACTACCAATAATACGAATAATAAAGTCAATGCTCAGAAGATATCAAACAGAATTGTGTATTTCTGGTTCTGCATTTAACAGCGCGCACGGCCTTTGTTTTGTAAAAAGGACTTAAAGCTCTTTTTTCAAACTCCCCGTGGAAGAAGTAATTATTAATACAGATCGTATTGTGATCAGTAAGTCCTTCCACAGCCCGATGGGTGAACCTTTAGGAAAGAGAGAAAGTAACTCAAAGTTGCAGTTCACTGCCTGAGGTTGATCATTCCCTCCGTGCTTTCCAGCGACAGACAGATCCTCTCATGGAGGAACTTGCCATTCTGTTAATGGCAGCCGCCCCATATCAGGACCCAGCTGAGCGGACCACTGGGGAGGCTTACAGACGTCTGGGCTAACAAGTTTGAGAGTTACAACTATGATATATCCCATTAAGAGGTTGTCCTAATGGTTTTTCCCCAGTTGGGGAGGGGCTGGAGGATCAACACATTGTATAGTGCTGGCCCATAGTTGCTTCTTTTGGCAGTGAGCCTAATAAAGCAAGATCACTTTGAATATGGGTTAAACAAACTCTGTCAGAGGTAGTTTTTTTTTTTTTTTTTTTTTTTAAGACAAGCATAAAACTATAGATATGCTGAGTGTTTGCAATGGATTTGTGTTTTGAATTACAGCCGCCGTTTCAAATGACAAGCACCAACTGATAAAAAACAGAGGTCCCCCCCCATTTACTGCTCCTAACAGGACCCCTCTATACCTGCACTTACAGGTCTAATCTGATACATATTACACGTGAAGGAACAAAACAAACGAATAAGCAGCAGAAAACAGTCCTTGTATTCAGTCCGTCTGCCATCAGAGGCAAATGTAATCTCTCTAAGCTTTATTCATAAGCTGTAAGCTGATATCATCTGAGGTCAGGTTTTTTCTAAACACGCATTTCCCCACGCCATTGTTGTTGTTGCTATATTTAGCGGCACGGCAAAAGGGGGACACACGTGCCACTCATGAGAGGGAATACAGGGTCTCTGTTCGACTGGCCGCAGTCACAACAGGCCAGTGTGCTGCTGCTGCTGCTGCTGCTGCTGCTGCTGCTGCTGCTGCACAGAGGACTCTGTGTCCCGCTGACACCATTACCATTCAGGACAGCCGCTCACCAACAAGTATGATCAACCACTCGGGACTTCGTGCCCACAACTCGTTTACATTAACAGATTGTCAGACCGTCATTGCAAAGGTGCAATAAGCAATTTATTTAGTTCAAAAAGTATCCCTAAAATAGTGGGATTTTGGCTGGCATAAAGGTTTGTTGATTGGGAACAACTGTTATTAAAACAGCTGCTGAGTCTTGTGGTATTCGTTCCTCCAAGCCATTTACTTCTAAATTACCAATTATTTACTTAATAAATAACTTAGCGACACGTTCAACTTAGCGACACGTCATCTGAAAACTAAAATAAAGCTGCAGACTAACATGGCCTCAGTTTGGAAAGAAGTGTGTCAAACTGGAGTGAAAATTGGCTCTGCAGTCTGACCTGTGTGTGTAATTCTACCACCGAACCCTTCCAATCTTCAAACGTGGACTTCCTTGCCTGTTAAATCCAATAATCTTTTCTTTCGTGACAGTTTCACAAAACGCTACGAGGCTGTATTCCTCGGTGCCGTTGTTTTCGTGCCCACTTGCACGCCGCAGCTGCTTTTTCAGCTCATTCTCATTCCTAACTCGTCACAAAATGCCCCTTGGTCAGAGAGTCCTTTGCTTTTGTTTTCGATGCATCGGTCACTCGTTTACTGTCACTTTCTGATGTACAGAGAACACCCAAAGCAAAGTGCGACAGGAAAACATCTTAAAATGCTTTAAAAGACGAGGAAGGGACATAGACACCCGGCTCACAAGCAAAGGACTTGCATTCGAGTCCATTCTTGGCACTGATCTTTTTCTGTTCCTGCTTTTTCGTCATTATTTTGACTTCAGGTCTTTATTTTGACTTTCCTCACTTTACTTCTGTACAACTTTGTTAAGCAATAAATGCAATTAAGTAGAACAGACCCCAAATCCCGAGAAAGGGTCCAACCTTGGCAATAGTGTTTTTCTCTTCCTTTTGACTTTTGGTGTTTATTTCAACTTTTTTCCCAAACTATTAAACCACCTTTTTATGCATTAAAAGTACATGGTTGAGACTACGTAATAAAAATACATGGTTCAGGTTAGAAAAGCATCATGGTTAAGTGTTAAACGCAAATAGTTGAATAATGCAATAAAATGCATTTCATCGCAGAAAGCATTGTGGACATTTTTCATGTTGCCATGGTGATAGGTTCCTTTAATGTTACATTATCAGCTCAAGTAACCTTATACATTCAAAAGGGACACTTGAGAGTACTTACTGATTTCAAGACCAAAACTGCAAGCTTTTTATTCATGAACATTTTATATATTTTAATGAAGCTATCCTTAAATATATTGAGTTAGAAAATGAACAGTGAACACCTACACCAAAAAGGAGTGTCAGTGTGTCAGTTATGTATAATGTGAGCCCCACCAACTCCCAACCGCAGCTCCAACTGTGTAGAAAAACCACCAAACTAATAGGTGCATGATTAATATGGTATATTTTCTATAACGGGAGGTGTTTCTGTGAAAAGCTGTGAGGCTTTCCAATTTTACAACTCAGCTTTTAGTAGCTTACACCTATTTTCCAGTCATGTCTGCAGTCCAAAAATGGGTCTTTGACTCTAACACACCTCCAAAATAGTGGTAGTGTCGTAAAAACGTCCCCTTATCTTTCCTGCATGTGTAAATTCTGGCTTGCCTAATCCAAGCTGCATAACCCAAAAAGAGAATTGCTGTGGTGGGACAGGAAGGATAACTGTGGGGGGGGGGGGGGGGGGGGGGGGCAGGAGGGAGCTAAAATTCCCATCCTAGGAAAGTCGAGGAAAAGAAGGAAAATCAAGTGCTCACTTTTATATGAATACGCCGAGAAACATGGATGTGCAGAACGTTACTGCTTTGAATACAAGAGTTCGGCAATCATGGCAATAGATTTGCGCTCGTGGATACCTTGTGTGCAGCACTTGTCACAGCTTTTGGTAATGAAACCTCATATCCACCCAAGCTAATGATGCAGCAAGAATAAACCCAGGGATTGGCACACTTGAAATAATATGTTGTTTAAGAGTATTCATGCGAGCCATGAAGCCTTGGAGAGAGTCAAAGAATCAGGTGAAGAGAGGTGGGTAAGTAATAATGGATTGATGAAAGTTAGATGGACTTTACCTTGAACACATAATGATGATGTTAGTGTTGATGTTGGTGGCGGCTTCAGTGAGGGTGACGGCTTGCTCCCTTGGTGTCCCTCAGATGCCAGGACAGGAAAAGGTGGGCTGATGTTTAACCAGGCACTGCACTACTACCGATGACATCAGAAGTGAGAACATTAGTTTGTACTCATCGCCTCAGATGCACTTTCTCCGACCACTGACTCCCCCTCTGCTGTCCACACTTTGTTTCAGGCACTCTACATTTTCCACTCTGTGGTCATTTCACATTGCTGCGGACAATGCGCTTTTTACACAACCGAACAAAGCTAGATTGTGACACGTGATCCGTGCTTTTCATCAAATTTTTCATGAAGTGGTAAACCTGATGGTGCGGAAAGGTGTAAAATAGTTATTCATCTCAACACACGGACCGGTTTTACCAGAATTTGAACATTCGCACGAGTGACTTACATGGCTGACACCCGCAGATAACTAAACCTTCTGCACTTCTCCCATTACCCTGCTGCATCTAGTGTCACAATTACATTCTGCTCTGATGCTCAACAAATAAGAAATGAAATTGGTTTCACTCATTAACATCGTTCAAACCGTGACAGTGGGGAAAAAGGATCTAATCTAGCTTTTCGGGGGGCTTTTTATGCCTTTATTGGATAGGACAGTGGAAAAAAAGACAGGAAGCAGAGAGAGGGGGAACAACATGCAGCAAAGGGCCGTCGAACCTGGGCCAGCTGCAGTGAGGACTATAGCCTCTTGTACATGGGGCGCCTGCTCAACCCACTAAGCCTCGGACCACCCTGACTGACAAAATGTCTTTTTACGCCATTAAGATTAAAAAAAAAAAAATTGGGGGGGACAAGAACTGGATAGTCTTTCAGTTTCAAAAGTTACCAAAACTAACAGTCCTGGTCAGAATGATTCATCCCATTTGTACGGTAAGTACAGAATACAAGATATCTTTAAATAAACAAACACAAATCAACCATGTTTTCTGTAAATAGATAATGAGAAGTTAGACCAACTGACGCGAGCTTGGAGTAAAGCAGCTGCTCCACAACATCGAAAAAGAGTCAACTGAGGTGGTCCGGGCATCTAATGAGGATGCCTTCTGGTTGCCTTCCTTAGGAGGTTTTTTCTGATATGTCGAGTTGAGAGGAGACCCTGGGGCAGACCCATACTATGTTGGAGGGATTATAGATCCCTTCTAGTGTGGAAATGTCTCAGGATCCCCTGTATTTCCAAAGAGTGCCGCTGGTTGAGAGAGAGGGATGTCTGGATCTCCCTTCTGTATTTGTTGCCTCCGCGAACCGAACTCGAATAAGCGGATGATAAAGGATGGATGGACGGATGGATGGACAACAGTAACAACAAAAAATTAAATGAACAGAATAGACATTTGATTAATTTAAATGAGTTCTACAAAATCAAATTGAAATAAAAAAAAAGCATAAAACATTTGCCCTTTCTTATAGCATTCTCACTTCTTGATTCAAACAAAGTTTACTGCAAAAAAAAAGTTCTGATGATTTTAAGCCTGCTTTATGACAAACATAACGACAAGAGAGCCATCTGAGAGCATCAGCAATGTCAGGAATAAAATGGGTATTTTAAATCCACAGAGACAGTCACCGAAGATCTTGGAAAAAGAATTTTTAAAGTTTATCAGGTTGTCCATGTCGCGAAGGCTAATGATTTCTGCTTTGAGTCTGAAGAGCAGTGCCTACCATCTCAGCAGGGGCGTAACCAGGATTTTTCAAATACCGAGGTCAAATATTGCGATAAATCTTATTTGACAAAAAAAAACATCCTAATATGTTGACTTTTTAAAATACAGTTTGGAAATGTGAATAAACAGAGGTAAATCACAAGCCCATCAAGGAGGTGAATATGTAGGTGAACAAGTTTATTATAACAATGTGATCACAAAAGTAGAGTATTTGAGTGAGTGAGTGAGACTCAGTTCTTCCCCTTTCTTCCTCTACTGACTCTCTCTCTTCAACTCCCTCATTCTCATCCTCTCCTGTGTCATCTGTTTTAAAATATCCTCATCAGCATCACCATTAATATCATTGTTATTATTAATATTCCATTATTATTATTATTACTATTGTCACCATCATCACCATGCATGTGCATGACCCACTAAAAGGTCAAATGAATGAGTTGGGTTATTGGTCTAACCGATGTGCAAAATTTCAGACACCATTTGCAATAAAATCCAAATGGTTCATTTGGAAAAATGCAATCATTTTACCTAAGTAACTGGTTGAATCCACCCACTAAATTAACATCGTAGAATGTGCCAAACAGACCACAAGATGTTGGCTGTATTTTAGATGTATAGTCTCAATTCAATCCATTCACTCAACACAGAGAAGACAGAGGTATCATGCTGGGCCTGACAACTAGCTAAATGCTGGTAAAACTTGGCTTCATAATGCACCATGAGCAGCACAACTAACCTCAAGATTGTGTCATATGAGGGAGTACACGGGGTATTTCATTCTGTTATTTTACCCCGTGTGCATCATCAATTGTTTTAAGTAAAATGAAAAATATAAGTTTCTGACCCAGTTCCTATTAGTCTGCTTTATTTACATGTAGGAAGCCATATAGCACTGAACAAAACTGTAGCTAGTGAGGCTGAATGACCACTAGCCACAGTTGGCACAAAACTGTCAAGCCCTGATTAAAAAAAAAAAAAAGTTAGCTTAACAGCCCAAGCCTTGTCACGATTCCCAATAATTTCATTACAGGTCGCTACTTTTTTTTTTTTGGAAAATCGAATTGAGAGAGAGATTTGTGTGCAGTGTGTTTGTGCCGACTGGAAAACGAAATCCTAACCAAGGGGCTTTGTGACTGTTGCTTGAAATGCTGAGAACAATGATCTAGCATCCTCCTATTCCTAGCCGCGCTTGGAACAAATATGAACATTATGAACTGTCACTCATTCTCACTGGCGATTGGCGAAATGAACTCACCTTCTCTCTTTCTTTTCCCCTGGCCAGTTGGCTTTCCAAAGCTGAGTTTAGTTTGTTTAGTAGATTTCTTCATCTTGCTTCCATTTCCTAGCTGACTTTCGCGTCGAAGCTGTGTAATATGATAAACATGTTTCCAATGGCGGGTGGCGTAAAAAAAAAAGAAAAAAAAGTCGGGTGGCGTTTTTCCGCTCAGTTTTAAAATATAACGTGATGATAAAGGGATTATGTGGACTTTATTTTCAGAAAAACAAATGAGAATGCATGCTGATCTTTCTACCAATCAAAGTCAGAACGATTTTCATCATATATTAATTTGACATTTCTCTGAATAAAAAAAATAAAAAATTTAAAAAAAATAAAAAAAAACACCGGGGAAAATACCGAGGTCATGACCTGTGTGTCCTCAATGCTGGTTACGGCACTGCATCTCAGTAAGGCGAGGTCGGATATATTCTACATGGAACACTGGCCAAAAAAAGAAGAAAAGAAAAGACAACTTGCTGGCTCAGGCTTGACTGTGACTGTGAGGAAGCGATGAAATGAGAAGCTTGCACAAGCTAGGAGGAGAAGATGGGAAAAGGAAGCTCTCACCTACAAGCACGGCTCCATGTGGAAAACACATGCAAGAGCTAACAATTAGAGGCGGTCATTGTTGCCGAAGGTTTTGTTTTGTTTTGTATTTGCTTCAGTAACCAATTAGTTAAAATAGTCAGGCGAAATAAAAATGGCTCCTTTGAGCATTTTGTTTAGATATTTTGAAAAATGAATTTGAAATACAAGGGGAAAAAATTATTCAGACCAAGGACTAATATTTTTATTGGAGGATTAAAGCTTCTTCACAAATCAGCTTATACGATTTAGAAGAGTTCCCGAAGCCCATTATGTCTCTGGTTTCTCATCGAGGCATGTTTTCAAGCAACACTAGACAATTATGACTTAGCACATAAGTCATAGACGGGGGGATTAAAAAAAGAGTGGATTCTATTCAATCTGGTGGTTGAGGTTGTTTTTTTTTCTTAAATTGGCTTTCATTGAATATAGTTAAAGGGAATTGGGCTGATTTGACCTGAACTGAATTATAAATTAATTGAATTCGAATAGGGTCACAATTAACTAGATAATAACTGAGTTTACTAGAGTTGTTTACTTGTTTACTCGGCGGAGATGAAATAGGTTGACATGGGTCTCACGTCATAATTAAACGGAACTGAACTGAATTATTGTATCCCCAGTTCTGTAAAAACAGGATGATTGAGGATGTTCGCAGTGTTGGGAGAAACAGCGTTTAAGTATAACGGCGTTACTTTTCCAGTAACGGAGTAATCTAATTAATTACTTTTCCCATCGTTACAACGCCGTTATCGTTACTGAGAATATAAAGTGGCGCGTTACTACACTTTGGTTGTAGGCTTTCGGCTACACATCAGCTGCATGCTGCCCTGAGAGAGCAGGGGTGGGGATGATGACACCGTTGCAAATGCGATTATGATTGGCTGGGTGGGCGGATGACCTGCTCACGCTGTCTCTGCACTGCACGCGCTGACGACTACTACTAAACACACACGAGACAGCTACAATGGCGACGAGCCAGGGATGTTCAAAGGTAGCGTTCTCTAACTGGAAGTACTGGCACTACTTCTCACTCGTGAAGATAAAAGGCAAGAATGTGTATGTAGCATGCACGCTGTGCCCAGGGATAAAAAACTTTATCCACGTCTGCCTCAAGTAACTCAAATCTAATGAAGCACCTTACATCAACCCATGCGAATATGAAGCACTTGTTGCTTCTGCAGCTGCTAACCCAACCCCAAGCCCAAATGCAGCTAGCGTGAGCCCCAGCGAAGGAGGCGGAGCCACTCGAAAACAAACAACACTCGATTTTTCGGGTCAGAAACAGGTGACCAGTGAGTAATGTTCTGTTTATTGTGCAGTAGGCCTAAGTACAGTTACAGAGAATTGTACTACTTAATGGCCAGATTTTCCTTTGGTTCTTTTTACCCAAGTTTACATTTGTGTTTCTTAATTTTGTACTTGAATTTTATATTCAATATTTATGTTTTTATTTCTATGCATCATATGGCAGGCTGCAATCTATTGAGTTCAAATAAATACCGAATGTTCTAAATTACTGTATATAGTGTTTTTATTCTTCAGTCAGTTAATATAAACACATTTGATGTTAAAGATGTTATAGAACGTAACAGCGTTATAGAACATAAAAAATAACGCCACAGTTACTTTCCTGAGTAACTAATTACTTTTACAATGTGGCAACTGAGTTACTAACTCAATTACTTTTTGGGAGCAGTAACTAGTATCTGTAACTTATTACTTTGTAAAAGTAACTTGACCAACACTGGATATTCGGGGCTTCGTTACTTCAAGGCCAAACTAGGATCACATGCACAAACTGTCTCAATCTAATGCAGTGCCATGCTGGGAACATGAAGCAGAGCCCTTTGTGTTCGTGACTGGAGGAGCTGCAGCGATGACATGGTACTGCTCATGACCCTGAGGGCGAAGAGGCAGACAACCCAAATTTGTTCTCACTGTTTTCTAAGTCGGCAGTAAAGATGCATTGGGACTGAGACAGGAGAAAAGGGAGGGCAGGACTGAAACATTTACCTTGCTTTGTTCACAGTTAGACTTTATTGATACGAATAATCGATTTTCAAATTTGTTTCATGTTCAGCTTTATTTTGATTTCAAACCACATTATTCCTGCAGACAGGTTGCTTCTTGCATTTTACATTTGACCTGTAAACATGTGTAAAGGAGAAAAACTGATTTTAAGCAAACTAGATGAGTACTGTAAGGCAGATGTCTGAAAGGGCGGAAACAGTCGATTCTTTTCCCAGTTTGTCTTGTGGACGCAGAACACCATAAGCAGTCAGTTGAGCTTTATTCTGAACTGAGGTCTAAACGCAACAACACACAAAGCTGATGATGACAAACCAACATATCAGCTGTCCAAGAGCAACTCTTGCAGTGTGTTACTCACTTTGCATGCTAACCAAAGCGGGAGAGGCTAAGCTTAATTTTCATCAACTCTTTATTTTCTCTTTGAGTCATCAGGTTTTGACATTATTCTTGGAGAGCTTCTATGATGCAAGTGTCTTGTTCACTCCAGATAAAACAAGGATTTTGGCACTCTCAGTATCCGAAACTGGACTCTCTCCATCTTCGATTGTATCACGTTGACATCGTCATGCTGTCCTTCTGCTGTTCCTGTTGCCCCTCTCCTGCCTTTTGGTTCTTGGCATCCACTTCACCACATGAGCTCTTGGCCTGGGAGGCCTCAGGTTGTAGCAATGACACTGTTTTTGCTAAAATGCTCTCCTAAGGCAGACACAGCTCATATCAGGTTGCATACCTTAGGTCCATTAGGCTGGTGACTCATCATAGCTACCCTGACTGTTTCGTTTTTTTTCTGAGTTCACAGCTGCAATATCTGGAGAACCTGTGGCCAAACAACCAGAGGGCTAAACACCACATCTTGGGTGTGCGTGGTGTTAAACTGAGGTTATCATGACTAAGACAGATTACCATTGGGTACAAGCCAATGCTTCTATCCGTTTGGTTTCCATGAAGATATTGTTGTCAGATGTTTTTAATTCAATATAGTTGACATTCTAACAATGTCAGACTTACCTTCTTCTCGAAAGATTCTAGATCATTTTGACTTAAAATGTACTATTCTACAATTACTAACAAGGAGAAAGAGGCTGCAGAGGATTTAAAAGTGTAAAATAGTTGACCTGAGTAAATGCACCGAACACCACCAAAGGTCCTTCAACTCTGGAGGTTTTAACATGTCTAATCTATTCTTTAATGAAAATCCATTTTAGTTATATCCAAAACTTTTGTTTTATTTATATATATATATATATATATATATATATATATATATATATATATATATGTATATATATATATGTATATGTATATGTATATGTGTATATATATATGTATATGTGTATATATATATATGTATATGTATATATATATGTATATATATGTATATGTATATGTATATATATATATATGTATGTGTATATATATATGTATATGTATATACATATATATATATGTATATGTATATATATATGTATATGTATATATATATGTATATGTATATGTATATATATATATATATATATATGTATATGTATATATATATATATATATATATATATATATATGTATATGTATATATGTATATGTATGTATATGTATATATATGTATGTATATGTATATATATGTATATATATATATATGTATATATATATATATATATGTATGTATATATATATATATGTATATGTATATATATGTGTATATGTATATATATGTATATATATATATATATATATATGTATATATATATATATATATATATATAAATAAAAAAGGTGGAAGTCTTGCTCGTGCAGTGCATGATAGAACTCCATAGTTTTAGTCTATCTGTAGTAAAGGGACGCACACGTTTCTGTTTGAAACAATCCAAACCTCAAAAGATTTCATTGCAGTTGATGCAAATGCCCTCAGTTTAGCTTCCTGCAAAAAAAATTCTCCCTGGCTCTCCAAACTGAGAGAGCTCCGCCTGCTGTCTACTGCATGTAAGACACCAACAACTCATAGGTTCTTCACACAAGCCTCTTTAAAATGAAGGAAAAACAAACTTTCAAACTATAGCATGACATATATAAAAATAGACTCTTTGGATTGAAAAATTACTTTCCCCACATTTTGTTTGGCATATTTGTTCATGCAATAAAGGAAAATGAGTAACTATAGTGTCAGTTTAGTTGGTCATGTATATTAGCTGACCTCAGCGCTAGCCCACAACAGCAGATCCATCAGTTTTCACACATTCTATACTTTCTATAAATTGCTTTGGCCTTCCTTCCTTTGCAGCTTCCTCTGAAAGCTGCTCTCACTATCTAAATCGCCTTGCCCATTTGCACAAGGAAGGGCACAGAGAGCCGACAGCATTCAGAGGATTGTAACCACAGAGAACGAGATGATTAGCAGTGGAAGACACACCAGGTGTGACATGGCATGACAAATTCTGTCTTTTTATAGAACAATAACAGAGAGCACAAGGTTTTGAAATGATCAGCAGGAGTTTTGGGATAAGGTGACTGACTGAGTTTTTAAATGCAACACAAGCGCTTGATTTTTGCTCTACTTAAAGGGATAGTTCGCCTCTTTTGACATGAAGCTGTATGACATCCCATATTAGCAATATCATTTATGAACATTGACTTACCCTCAGCTGCGTTCTCTGAGCCGAGTTCCAACCTCATTTTGGTGTTGACGAAGGTAGTCCGGCTTGTTGGCTAGGGCCACAAAAATACAGCGTTTTGCTTCTCAAAATAATACGTGTTCCAAAAGAGTGATACATTTGCATCACAAAATCGTTAGCCAGAAAAAGTCAGACCTCACAATCGCTTGGCGCTATTTTCTCTCTACCTTCTTATCAATGCGTTCAGCCACCTGCTGACAGCCGCGCCTGTTACTGTGTTTACTGCTCGGAAGCAGGGGACTGCTCGGTCTGCACTTCGGTCTACACAGCACGTAGTGATACGAAGGGAGAGAAAATAGTGCCAAGCGATTCTAAGGTCTAACTTTTTGTGGATGAACGATTTTGTGATGCAAATGTATTACTCTTTTGAACACATATTGTTTTGAGAAGCAAAACGCTTTATTTTTGTGGCCCCAGCCAACTAGCCGGACTACCTTCGTCAACGCCAAAACGAGGCCGGAACTCAGCTCACAGGACGCAGCAGGGGGTAAGTCAAATTTACTAAATGATATTGCTAGTATGGGATGTCATACAGCTTCATGTCAAAAGAGGCGAACTATCCCTTTAATGTGACTTGTAGAGTTTTGGCAGAAAATACCCTTAAAACCATTGTGAGAGATAGAACAAAACTCCACTGGGGCCAGAAGACTGCACAACCGTGTCGGGTGGAAACAACGGGTAAGCCTCGGCCCCTCTCTCTGAGGTCGTCACACGTAAATTGTCAAACACTAGCAGACTTTACTGTGCAAATTGCCCATAGTTATCGCCCATAGTAGTAATTGATCAACTGTCCAATGTTGGCGATGTGTTTTAGTTTTGTAAAGGTGTATAAACATACAATCTCGTACGCAAAGTGAAGATTAAACTATCTTGATGTTACCTCTCGTTCAGTTTGCTGCCACGTGCATGTCAGGAGTTTTGGTTGACACGAAATACTCAGAGATCAATTGTGATCAAAGGCCAAAGCGAGCCCAGTGGAATCACACATGTGGTGATCCTCCATAACTCAAGAGGGGCTTCTGGTCTCTGTTGCCAATAACTGTCACAGTGGCTTCAAGCTTTGGCCGAGTGCTCCAACAGACAGCTCTGAGCAGGAAAACCCCAGAGAGAACAAAGATATATAAGTCATGAGCTGTGGCCTGATGGGCAGAGAGTCAACACTGTGGCTGGAGAGTTGCAACATTGAGTCCATGCTGGGAAAATGTGCGTGGGGAAAGTGGAAGTGACGCGCGGTGACCCCGAGCTTATCTGAACTGGATAGATTAAGGCTGACATTGGCAAAGCAAGGTGTGTTATTGATTAGCACTTCAAACAACTTTACAAGTTTAAGATTCCACATATCACTGGAATAGTTGTTACATTTGAGTGGCTAACTCAATATTCTATGTGTAGACTGAAGACCCATGAATGGATCCTGTTGTTGTATGATGGCTGCAGCTGTTTTATAAAGTCAAAGGAAATGACCAAACATAGAACATCTTTTGGGATTCAACGCAGTATTCAAACAGACAGTCAGTTGGTAATGGTGTGTCTCAAAGAAAGCTACAAAAAATCTGACAATTAAGAAAGATTAATGCTTTCACGGTAGTTACAACAACAGTGCTAGCGTGTTAGTTTAATAATGGAGGCTTTTAATTCATATTTCTACTTTTTTGTAGTCTTGGGTTATTATTTGTTGTTAAATGCAACCCCAGCACCTTTTCAATCTTTTTTACTATCAAGTTAAGTTGCACTTGCTGCATACTTTGGCAAATAGATGCACCTTTTAAGAAGCAGATATTACCTATGGAAATTTTTCATTTATCATTATTCTGCATTTGAATTAGATATTTGGTCAGATGACTTGATAAGGACTCAAAAGTTCAAAGTACAGGACCTGGACCTGACGATGGACTTTCACATCTTGACTTTGGACTCGACTTGGGACTCTCATGTCTTCACTTAGGACTTGACCCGAGACTTGATGGGAAATTCTCGAGACTTGCAAAACATTGACTTGTTCCCACCTCTGGTACTTCATGGCCCTCACCACCTGAAGCGCAAGTTTCAGCAGCCCATTTAAACAACGGCTCTTAATGTTAGCTGCTAAAAACAAAAGGCAGAGAAATGGACCAAAAAAGTGAAGCCCTAATGAGTGAACATGTGACGGAGAAATTACAAAACGTGACCACAGCCTTCCAACCTGTAGTGTGTACTTTAACACCTCGGGCCAGCTCAACACATGACTTGTGACAAAATTGGGCCTCAAAGAGAGATCAGCACCAGCTGTCCGTTGCTGAGCTGCAGACAAGGGAAAGTAAGCACCGACAATAAAGCTGCCGCTCAAGTATTTTTCAGTCTGTTCAGCAAGTGGAGACCTGCTTTTGTTGTTTGTGCAAGTATGAGCTCTCCTGACAACTTGATAGATGTATTAAATGCTCTTTTATACATTTATAATGTGCTTTAAGAGTCACTGACCACAACTCACCTCTGCATGGTAGCAGAAAGCTGTAGGACAGATCCCAAATCAGATCCAGCAGAACAGAGGAGATGAGTGGAGCTGAGTTGACACCCCACTGAGACCTCGGGAAAGTGTGTCAGCTTGTGAAAAAGGAGCACTCTATTCTTCCCCACTGTGATGCTGGCTTTGGACCTATAGACATTTGTAGATGTCTTGACCACATCTATATATGCCTGAATGCCTTGAACTGGCTAACATCAGTTTATCTGTAAGTGTCAGTAAGCGGTTTTGTTGAACTACAAAAAAAAACAGCTAATCCACTCATTTGCCTTCAATTCATGCCAGAGTAAGCCTGCTTCAGAGAATTATTTGTACAAGTTCATCTTTAATCTGCTATTTCTTTCCAATGAATAGTCCCTCTTGAGGGTCTGAAATACAGTATGCAGTAAAAAAAAACGATGGTTGCTGCTACTTTGTATGTCTCTCAAGGCCTACTGTGCACCTATCCAAACATCATCAGTGGATCCAGTTCAAGTTCACAGGATGACTTCAGTTATACTCGTCCAAGTCAAGCTTACTGATATCAGAGCCAGAAGCAAATCAAAGGCGACGGTGATGAGAACGGCGGGGGTGAACATTCAGCCCTGCTGTCTTCGAGATCCCAGAGAGTAACAATAAAGTATAAAATGCAGCAGTAAAAGGAGACAGTTGTGCTGATGTATGAGGCTGATATCAGCCTTTTATTAGAACATGAGACTGCGGGTCAAACAGCGCTGTGCACCTTCACCACACAACAAAATAAAAAGCTCTAAATCCTGGAAGCTTATTTTGTTTTCTTTGGCTCTTCTCACCCATAATTCATTTGCCATGAAGCTAACTGTTGAGCAGTTTCCTGCTACGACCACCCATGCTAATCTAAGCACCGAAACGTGGCTCGAGCAAAAACTGCAACAAGCATTCAGTGTTTTTTTTTCTTCTAATTCGATCTATGATGTCACCAACAGAGGAGCACTCTCAGAAGAAAAACGTATCTACGAAATACCTGCTGAGGCTGTGGCATAACACGAACAGGATAAATTCAAACATGCAAACTCTGATAACACACATGCTCACACTGGAAAAAAATCAAAGTCTTACCAAGTATATTTGTCTCATTTCTAGTCAAAATATCTCATTACACTTAATATAAGACACAACTGCCTAACAAGTACTATTTCAGCCAGATATAGGGACTTGTTTGAAGACTATACATCTGGAATATCTTGTTAAATGAAAAAGTCTTGAAAACAAATAGTTTTGAGTCGGATTTCAAATGAAACAAGCTTTTTTTGACATTTGAAGGTTTTTAAGCTAATTTCAAGATCACTCAAAAGTCCCAAATATCACATCTTATTTCAAGAAATCTTGACAAGCCGATTTTCACTAGTTCCATTGGCAGATTTTTTGCTTATTTCAAGCAAAAACGTATTTTATTTGTTGTTTTTCTTACTTATTTTTGGATGGGCATTTTTTCCAGTGCACAGACAAAGTTGAATAAAAAGACAGCCCAGCCTCCCAATGCAAGGCCTCAGTGTGTGTTCTTGTTTTCTAGCTGCAAACAGTAAGATATATGTTTGATATGTCAGAGGTTATTTCTGATTTTGGGCTGGTTTATTATTAATGCTGCAGATGTCTGCTTCATGAAGAGGACAAGTAATAAAAAGTCTCAGTCACCTCATTTCAGTATCCCTCTGCGTCTCTTCAGTACTGGCACAGTATCCCATGAAGCAAAAGGAACTGCCGATATATTTTGGCTACTTGTTCATGGGGTCCCTATTTCTTTTTACTGATTTGTGCTCGGTATTCACTTACACACATTGTTTCAGTCTCTCACACACACACATAAAATCATTTGACATGCAAACCTCGAAAAGATACATTTGGAGAATATGTGACTGTGCCAGTTGGTCCTTGGCCGTACTGCGTGGGATTAAAGAGGGAAAAAAAATGCAGCAGAACAAGGCACGGAAGAACATTACGACCTTGTGTAATAAAACTATGTGAGGGAGCCGCTGCGGTCAACGCATGTGCTCCTCCAGACACCCCAGGGAGGTGTTGCGGCAAAAAATGTTGCTCAGCATATCTGCTCCGATCGTCAAGATCAGGTTAGCTCAACCGTGGCGAGAATGAAGGCTCCAAAAGAGACTGACAACGCGGTCAGAACCGGTCTTTTCCGTGGAGGGTTCGTTCTGTTCTGTTAAAAAAAAAAAAAAAAGAAAGATGGAACAGCACCATTCTGCAATGCATGATCACCCCTTGCCATTCCTGTTATCATTTTTGGTCCGACTGCAAATATTTTTGGGTCTATCAATATTGTAAGCCCAAATAGAGGGAAATAAGGTGCAAGTTACCAAATTCTGGACTATTATTTCATTTTCTTTAAATGATATTGTGACTTTCCCCCTTCCCCCTCACAAAAATCGCAGAATTCCCAATAGAAAGAAGCACATGACAGGTTGTGCAAGATACTTTCCTGATGCTGAGTCACTGGCATGACCTTATAAACCATCTGCTGCCTCTCTGGGGCAGTTTTTATGATGTTTTCAAAGCAGTAAATGGACGTATGGGATGTCTGACGGAGAGCGAACCGGCGGAAAATGTGGTACAAGAGAGGTGACAGTTCGGATCTTGTGACAGTTATCATGGTAACATGTAAATAAGCAGACTGATTGGAGAACAGAGACAACGCGTGCACTTCAGCTCGTCAGGTTCGGGATATCTGAATACATATAAAAGAAATTCACATTATATAGATGTAACCGGTACAATATGTATCAACTTAAAATTGATTAACTTCAGCTGCCAGCCAGCCTAAAGGTACCTTTTTTTTTTTTCAAGAAAATTGCTGCCCTTCAAAATGTCTTCAAGTAACTTCACCAGGTGGAAAATCTGTGTGTCTGCCAGACATAGTGTGAAAAGAAATAAAACCAAGCAATAAAACTAAGTCCAGCATCCCTAAAACAGTTGTGTGGGCCAGCAGAGAGGGGCATAAACCGGGAAGAGATCACGTCTGCATCTGTTGTTTAGACACCACCACCCACGCTACTCAGCTCTGTTTTCACCACCCTCATCCTCTTTCACATGGCAATGGTATCCTTAAATGAGAGAAGAATTTACCTTGATAATTTGCACGAGCACTCTTGAAAAGTTGACTTGTTTCACAAACTATCTAAAGTTCTCATATCAGGTTTCAGTTTCTTTTAACATTTTATCATTATAACACAAACACGGCAGCTATGAGCTAACAGTGCAACAGTACGCGTTCATTCATTCATTCATTCGAAACAGAAAAGTATGTTTGTATGGGAATTTGCCTGCATTAATACACTTCACTGTATTAAAAAAAAAAAAGATAAAAAAGATTAAACTTTCGTGTGTAGAGTGCCTCGGCCTATTTACGTCAAGCCAATGCATGCATTCGTGATTGAAACCCTAACTGCACTACCTGGGTATGGTAGTCTGATTTTGAGAAGCTCGATGTCGTACAAGCAGTTTAACAACCCCTGACGGAAAGAAAAAAAAAAAGATCAGAATCAGAAGAAATTTAATTTATCCCAATTAAAAATAAAATATGTACAAAAATACACACGGTGGGTGGGGCAAAGCAGCTGATTGTGTGAATTGGCAGGCCTGCTGCCAGTAACGGTATTAAAGGGGAACTCCGGGGCATTTGAAGCGTGTTTCCATTGCTAGAGGTTGTCAAATACTTCTAGTAGGACACAGAGAGGTCCAGATCTGCGCTCCCTGTGTGGAGATCGCTCTGTCCGCACACCCTGTCATGCGAGGCTAACACGTTGTGGCTAAGGGGCAAGCGCTAACCCTTCCACGTAAAACAACAACTTGCACACTGCAGAAACGTCACACCACTTTATAACCCATCCGACAATAAAGTCACAAGCCTTACCATCAAAACCATATGCATGGTTCTCACATTACTGGCATGGGGACGTTACAAAACAACTTTATAAACAGCATAGAACTCACCGGCTGGTTGTAGGCTCGCGCATGTGAAAGCCCAAAAGAGTCAATGGACGATAATCTCATATACAAAACAATTATCTTCTCTAGAAAAACTACGTTCAAGTATTTAAAACATTACAACAATATTACTGGGCATGTATTGTTGTAATGTTTTAAATACTTGAACGCAGTTTTTCTAGAGAATATAATTGTTTTGAATATGGGATTATTCTCCATCGACTCTTTTGGGCTTTCACATGCGCGAGCCTACAACCAGCCGGTGAGTTCTATGCTGTTTATAAAGTTGTTTTGTAACGTCCCCATGCCAGTAATGTGAGAACCATGCATATGGTTTTGATGGTAAGGCTTGTGACTTTATTGTCGGATGGTTTATAAAGTGGTGTGACGTTTCTGCAGTGTGCAAGTTGTTGTTTTACGTGGAAGGGTTAGCGCTTGCCCCTTAGCCACCACGTATTAGCCTCGCATGACAGGGTGTGCGGACAGAGCGATCTCCACACAGGGAGCGCAGATACGCACCTCTCTGTGTCCTACTGGCAGTATTTGACAACCTCTAGCAATGGAAACACGCTTCAAATGCCCCGGAGTTCCCCTTTAAGGGTTAGGGTTAACCTGAAAGGGTTGCACCACCCATTCCAACATCCCGCCATGCAAACGTCAAACCATTCCGACAAGGCTTTCCATATAAGGAAATGTGCGTTACTCAACAGGTTGAGTCCCTTCTTTCTGTTCATGCATTTTACATGTTGTAAGGCATGTGTACAGATGTACACTTTGAAAGGGTAATTAAAGCCCCCCCCCCCCTGCCTGTTATTCTTCAAAGCTTATGATGTTTGATTGATATTAAATTGATACTGAATGATGATTTAAAGGTCAAATCTACGGTCAGAGGGGAGGATCAGGTGGATGTGGGCTTATTTGGTTTTATTTGCAGAACCGGGACGTCCGACACAGGTGAGCTGTCATTGATGTGTGTAATTGCAATTATTAATGTTGCATATGATGCCAGCGTGCATGGGCTCTGTGGAGAGCTCCGCTCCAGCTGGCTGCTGTGACAGGTCACTGACACTGTTTCTGCTTCATCTAACATGTTTCATACTCGACTGATTTACATTAATACCTGTAGTTTGACATTTGAAATTTCAGGGGATTTTGATAATAATTTATTATACCTGGTTTGCAAAGTTGTGGAGTTCCTAAAAAAAAAAAAAGGCTTTAATAGGCTATTAAAGGAATTATCGGAATGGCGGGATGTTTATAAAAAATAAAACATCCCGCCATTCCGACAATTGGAGGCCCATGTCGTAAAGGCAGCATGTAACCAGATGAAATCAAGATGAATTAGGATGATCTTCATTCGGTTTCATTGTTTCATTTTGCAGAAAAAAGGCTTTGTAAAACATACATGAAAAACTGTAATTACCAGCAGTCTTCTATTAAATCAAGAAGAGAAAAACATGATGTGACCGCTCAATCATGAAACAAAGAACTTATGGAAACACCTTGTAAGTGGTGTAGCCTTTAATAAATGCAAAGGCTGAAGGAAATGGGATTTGCATTCAGGGAAGCGAAAACTTAAACTACCATTAACACCTTAACGGATATGAGTCAAAGAGAAGCAGTCATGGATTTTGGATGATTAGATGATGAAGAGTGATGAATCCCAAATTTGCATTGAACAAGGAATTTTGACAGAACCTTTGTTTGGTGCAGGTCCAGTGAAACATATAAAGGACGACTGCCTAAAGAAAACAAGCACATTTTCACAATCATTGACAACATGGGGTTGATGTCAGGTAAAGGACCAAGAGAGATGGCAGCCATTGCCTCTACAGTCAATGCACAGGTGGGCTCTTTTCTGATTCCAACACTTTTTTCATATCAGCTTCACATTTCATCTACCAACAGGAGGTGTTGATCCTGAGTTCGTTTTTACACGGATGATAGTCCACATTGTCCCAGAGCAAAGAGAGTTAAAACTTTTCTCCTGTAAATACATATCAACACAATGGCCCTCATTTCTCAAACTTGCGTAAGACGAAAAACGTGCGTAGGTCGTGTGTACGTTCTTTTCTGCGCAAAGGTTGGCATTTATCAAATCCATCGTGAGCGCAGGAAAGATGAAATCGCCACGACAGGTCTGAGGCCGTGTACGCACTTTTCCATTTTGACTTGCGGTGACTGCAACACAGTAGCCACTAGTGCGTGCCTCAGGAGTCGCAACAAATCCCTTGGTTAAAATTACAGACTTATCACTTTAAAGAAGGCCCATGTTTTATTTGACTTCAACATAAATATAAACATAAACGCAAATTAAATAAATTAAACAAGTACAACTCCGTAATTGGAAGAGTGATGGCTCATTATTCAACCGTGCACCCTCACACCGAACAGGAGAGGCGCTTTAACACTGCGCATTCGCGCACGCGTGCCACTGTGGAGAGGTGTATAGGGCTCCTAAAGCTGGATCTGTCTCTCGGCTGCGGGGGGAACCCTATACGCCCGAAAAGGTATGCAATATTATTATTGCATGCGGGGATCTCCTTAACATTGCCCAAAAAAATGGAGTGCCATTTCCAGATGTACATCCAGAGGACCCCGTACCCAGAGATCCCTTCCACCAGCCTGCACAGCCAAGAGCGCTCAGGAGGAGAGAAGAACTTATTCAGCGATTCTGACTTTCGGTAAGCATTCTGTTATTCAAGGAAAAAAGAAAGGAGAACAACGATTTCTTTCAGCATTTATTCTGTGACTTCAGTGTTTCATTTATGTCTTTCAATGTACTGTCGATAGATTGCATGGTTTGTGTTAAAGCCATCATCCACTTCACGATCTCTGTTTGTCTTTCTAGGACCTCTGTGGTCAACACGGCTGGCCGGTGTGACACTGCAGACCGGGGGGCAGAGGCAGACGCTTCGGATGTTGACGGGCCGCGTATTCGTTGCGCGGGTCAGGTTGCCCGGATGCCACTTCGGATTCATCTGTGAATGAAAAATATTAGTTTGATTAGGAACCTCATTTGTGTTGAAAATTAAAGCAACTGTTTTATTTAAACGTCTTGGGTGTGCAGTCATTCTTACCATTCTCGAGCTCTAGCATGGGCGCATCAGTGTCAAGTTTCCCTGGCACGCCCGATGAGGACGTAGCTCCGATCACGCCAGCCACCCTCTCCTCCACCCCCCCCCCCCCCCCCCCGTTTGTGACATGCTGCGTCGGAGAGCTGCGACCTTCTTTTTCATATCGGACCACTTCTTCCTGATCTTACTGGAGAAAAAGTAAAACATCGCTCAATTTTAGATTTAATTTAATCTGGAGTTTATCACATTTTATTGACCATCACAGTAGGGGAAAATACATACCTCGTCCGGTCTGCGATTTACATCGCCAACGCTGTTGACAGCCGTCCCAGCTGTCAACGCTGTTGGCAGCGTTTCTTTGTCGCCTTTCGTCTATCCATGTCGCAAATTCTAGAGGTGCGGCCTCTCAGCCCCCTTTTGTAGAAGGCGTGGTTAGGATCATTACGATGGATTTCAGCCACCGGATTTATCAACAGCCGCTCGGTCTTACGATGGGATTGGTGTGGTACGCATGTTCTGTAAATCTCACTTGAGCCTCTGCGTACGACGAGTTCTCCGGTCATATCTACGATGCTTTCTACGACAGCTTGATAAATGAGGGCCAATGACATGGTTAGTCCAAAACTGAATCCGATTGAAAATCTATGGTAGAAATTGAAAAAAAAAAGGTACACAGCAAAGGCTTAATCCAACAAAGGTTAACCGTCAACTGCTATATAAGCCCCTTTCACACTGCCGAATAACCCGCGTTTAATTCGCGAATTTAGCGTGTCCGCTGTTGTGTTCACACTGCCGACCCGGGCTGCCGCGTCAACTCGACTCGCCTTTCGACCCGCGTCGGACCCTAGTCTTTTTGCCGAGCCGAGTTTGATGTGAACACAATCGACGCGGGTCGGACGTGGGCGTGACGTGAGGAGTTTAAAAGACAGAATGGACAGCTGATTCAGAACAACAGCGACAGGTGAGGACAAGTTTTACTCTGTTTTAGCCTACATCAAGTTCGAGACATTTTTTAATATGGCCAACTGGTGAGACAAGGAGGTCCGCGAGCTCCTCAGCCTCCGAGCAGAGGACGTTATTTACCGCCACATGTCGGGGACGGTGAAGGATGGACATCTGCTGGAAGGGCTGGCGAGAAAGATGGGAGAGCTCGGTTTCCCACGCAGCAAGACGCACCGTAAAGTAACATCTCCATGAACTGCATTGCAAAAACGAGTTTTCAAGGTGTCCCGCCATCGTTTGTTTGAAAAATTTGATGCAGACAGGTGTATTTAACCCTACCTCCGGCGCATGGCTTGTGACTACGTCATTGTACACGCCCAGCATTTTCTGTGTTTCGTGTGACGCTCTGCCACTAGGCAACGCCCCCTGAACTCGGCTTCAGGCGACACGGGTCACCCTGACACGCCAAGCGTTCACATTGCTCGACGCGGGTCGAAGGTGCAATTTGGACCCGCTAAGGTAGCGGGTCGCAGTGTGAAAGGGGCTATAGGTTGGAACCTGATGAACCTCCATCCATCCATCCATTTTCTATACCCGCTGAATCCGTGGGTTGGGTCCTGATGAACCTAATGAAGGAAATTATTTATCAGTCACGAAGTCCTTGTCTCAAAGATCTATTATTGCGATGTGCTATGTAATCCATTGCTGGATTACGATGATGAATTGGAAGGTGATATTCTCCATTCTTTGACCACAAATTTGTTTAATTCCATATTTATTAACCCCACACATCACCATTTCTGTTGTGTGGATGCCAGTTTATACAGTCAATTTTACATGTAAAGCAAACGAAATAATTTGTAAAAAAAAAAAGTGACAATCTTACTCTATACCAAGAGGAGCTGTTTGGCTATTTATCAGGTAGATACTTAATGAAATAGCATTAGACTAAATGGGTTAGCGAAACTATCTTCCTGTCTTTTTGTGTTTGACCATAAGGCTTCTTCTAACAGGAATAATGTATACAAGTGGCAAATAATGCTCAAATATTGTGCTAGATTATAGATTGAAATAATTAAACCACATACTCTAAATCTTGACACTAGTTTAATGATATGTACTTGAGAGTTAATTCTTACAGTGGGAGGATTTATTACATGGTAAAATTTTAAAATGTCTTAGCTTAACCTGATGAAAATGCCTCTCAGGAACTGCCAAATATTCAAGCAGAGCGGGCATTTGGATCAGAGGCGTCCACAGGAGGACAGCAGAGTGGTTTTTGGCAAATGGAATTGCATGCGTAGCATCAGTCCTAGTCTAATATGAGCGTTTGTCTACAGGTTGTTTTTCTACATGGGCTCCACGTTGGGATCTGGAGCGGTTAGAGCCGCGAGAGTCCGGCCTTCCCTCGACTTCATCAATCACGCCACGACAGTGAATGGCAGGATAATATTGTTGCTGCTGGTTGATTGGGAAGCCTCCCCTGTGACTGTGTGTATATGTGAACCAGAAAGGAAGCATGAACATGTGCGTGTTACTATGGGTCTTCTTGACAGTTTTTTGATAATATGTGTGTATGAGAGTGCGTACATTAACTCAGCAGGTAAAAGTGCCTATGTGCAGTTGAGTTGCAGTGCATGTCACACACACTGTGTAAACGCACACACACACCTTTACTCACAGTAGGTGTACTTTAACTCCTTGGCGCCTGGGTCTTCCTGTAGAGCTGGAGCTGGACTGTGCACTGCTGGACAGGCTCTTCCCGTTAAGGGCCCTGTGGTTACGGAGGGACCATGTGCCCATTCACTACTGTTTGTTTTCTATGTCATTATGAGTCCAGCACTCCTTCACTGACCGGCCCCATCGAAATAGTCTCCTTTGTTAGACACAGTCTCTCCCCCGTCATAGAAGCATATAAAAACATTTGGCTACATACACTTAGGTGTGCTTAGAGGTGTATGTCCAAATCATACATTTACTCTCCCTCAACTCAGCTCCTCTTAATTCGCATGCATGCATGCACACACACACACCCACACAGCTTTCCATTCAGCCCTCCTCTCATAATGTTTCTTTACTTAACATTTAAAGTTCCTGAAATAGGAATGTTCCTGAATCAAAACTGTTTCTCCAAGGGAGCCCTCGTTGAAACACTGATACCGTTTTGGTCCTGCACTGCATTCTGGGTTATTTTGTTTGGGCAGCCACGCACCGTCTCCTTTGCAAACCAAGTAATTACAAACATGATTTCATTTGATTATGATTGGTGTCACGCAGGATGCACACAACTTGAGATATTTAGTCTATTTTGCAGCCTGGCAGCATCTTCTTTTCGCTCCAGTGAAAGTTAAACAGTGTTGTTTAGGAGCACAGAAAATTAGAAAAAAATTAAATAAGAATAAAAGAATTTAAAGTCAGCCGGTAAATCTGGGGAAATGTACTCAGGATATGAGATGGGGAGTTAGGCAAAGACACTGGGAATTACACAGATCTTGACAAATAGCAGGGAGGTGGAGGTATACTTACATTTGCAGGTGGAAATTGGCCATAATATCCACTAAATCTGCAAATGGAAAAACAATATAACCTCACTAACCTGTCCTCTGCGGTCTAGACAGCCCAACACATGAATTCGTCAAGTGAAACTTAAGAGAGCAAACAAGAGGCCCGAAAGAAAAATGAGAAAGAATAAGACATTTTATGGAAAGTTACGAAACTCTGCAGCTAGTGGAATGCAATGGCCGTTTCTCAATATGCGTACTTGTGTTCTCGTGTACTTCTGAAACGTCATCCCGAAAGGACCAAGTACTGTTCCAATTCAAAGTACGCATCCAGACAAGTACGCTCCACATTCCCGGATGTGTACTTACTCCGCCCATTTTATCGCGTCTTCTTCTGTGGTGACTTATGTAGACTTCAGACAGCTTGCTATCCCAGAAAGCAGTGCGTCACAAGCAAAAAAGTTGACAAAGTTGACAGGTATGCCATTAGCCTGCTCCTTCTCCGCATCCTGGCTCGTCGCTCCCGTTTCTCCCTCCTCAGCCTCCCCGCTTCCTCTTCAGCTTTAAAATAAAGAACTCCAACAGCAGCTGAAAGCACAGCTCGGTCCATTTTCAATCTTTTCTAGAAGTTTTGATTTTTCTTTGCTGTTGAAATCACACACGGGCAGCGATGAACAGAAAAATTAAAAACAATCGTTTTCGTTTTTTATATTTTTATATTTTTAGCGGCAACGTCAATGTCTTTGATGTAAGCACTATGAGCGTACTTGTGTACTTGTGTACTCAGAAGTCCGTACTTGTAAGCACACAAGTACGACTTAGCGTACTTGGTATTGAGAAACGGCCAATGAGTTTATATGTGGGCCCTATAAACTTGTTTCATCTTGTAAAAACTGGAACATTATCTTAAAATAATTTTGCCATGCCATGATACAATGACATGGTTTTCACCAATATTTCTTCCTTCGAATTTTGTAATCCAGTGTTACATTTATATTGAGAATTGCCAGCTTCGTTACACAAGACATATTCAGTGTATTGTGACATTATAGTAGAATGAAAGGAAAAAAATCCATCCCAATCTGTAGTTGGAGGTTGTTCCTGTGTTCTGGGTTGATATTAGGATGCTGACATGTAGCAGCTGGGGTATTCGCATCTTTGCCACTTCTAAGTGTGATATGGCTACTGTTGTAACAGGTGGTTGCAAGTAGATCGTAGTTTGTCTCAGTTACTGATGCAAGGAACAGGTAGCTGCTTAAGCACGAGTCTCCAGTTATTTGGCAATTAGATATTCTGATAAAGCATATTCAAACACAATGGCTATGTCCATAGAAATAAAGCATAACTATGAGCAAGTTAGTTACATTATATGTATTTTGTCATTTACAGTATTTTTTCTTATTAACAGAACGCAGCTTACGGTTGTCTTAAAGGTCTACTCAGCAGTTACAACGCAGCCTTTCAAACTGGGCCCATCGTCCTCTTTGATGAAGAGCAACACAGCATTTGAAATACCTTGGCAGTTGGCTGTTGAGAGGTGAAATAACAGAATTTTATACTTTGAGACTTAGATTAACAGTAAAAAAAAAAAACGTAGGCAAACGTATCCCAAATTATCGCCAAGGAAATCCAACTTCTTTTGGGACTTTCTTTCAATTTTTCCATGTAGCTATCAACTGAAGCGTTACGAATTTGGTGGGAAAATATGTCAAATGTAAATAAAATATGAATGCAATGCAATCTTATAAACCAATATTCTGTTGACAATAGAAGAGAGAAAGTGTATTAACAGTTGAATGAGAGACATTTGACTTTTTGATGAAAAATATTATCTTAAATTTCATGGCAGCAGGACGTCTCAAAAAAGTTGGGACAGGTCAACAAAAGGCTGGAGAAGTAAACGGTACTAAAAAGAAACAGCTGGAGGAACATTATACCTGTACCAGGTGCAATAAGAGCACCTTAGAGAGGCAAGGTCTCTCAGAAGTAAATATATAAAGTTAAGCATTCGACATGAAGATAAAGGGAAAAAAAGAAAATCATTAATGGATGCTTGTAATCTTCGGAGCCAGTCAGCACTGCAATAAAACAGCTTTTTATCAGCGCTCACTTCAATAGCCTGCATCTCTGTTGGTGTGGGGGTGCATTGGTGACTGTGAAACTGGCAACTTGCACATCTGGAGAGAGAAAATCAATGTCAAAAAGGTATATACAGGTTTTGGAGCAACATTTGCTCCCATACAGACAACATATTTTTCCGTGAAGGACTTGCAGCGAGACAATGCTAAACTGCATACTGCAGCTTCACTTTGCAGTAGAGGATACCAGGTTCTGAACTGGTATTGCACAGTCCAGATCTTTCATTAAAAGAAAGGTGGATTTTGCAGAATCCCAAGATACACGTCAAAGAACAGATTTCCTTGTTTTCTACATGAGACAAGTTCAAGTGTTTTCAGTACAACATACCATGTGGAGAAAGTGACATACACGTTATAAGACTATACAATGAGACTATTGTATGTTGATAGGTTCAAGTCAATATGGAAATCAATATAGAGATGAACATGGTGTGCGTGTGCCCACAGGCACACGCATGTTGGGGAGCCGCCTTTTCCAACAACAGCCACAGGCGCCCTGACCCGTCTGCCTCGTCATCAGTTGATGATGTCATCTGGAAGGTTCCAGCTCAGTAGCCACCTCACAGCAGCGTGACTGGGTGGAGGAGGGCAGGTGCTCCACATCACAGTCACTCCATAAACACACTCGCACACACACGTATGAGCAAACATAAACACACATCACACTCATGAGCAGACAGAGAGGCAGCGAGGCGCAGTGGTCAGCACGCACACTGTGGAGGGACGGGATGCAGAAATATGAATAAACATGCTCATACTGTACATGACACAAACATACACATTGGTTTAACCACAAACGTGCTCATGTTTCAAACCCCACCCGGAACAGCCTCATTGTCCCTGTCAGCATTCGCTTTTCAAAGTAGTGTTTTCCCTGAAAAAAAAAAAACGCATCAACCAAACATCCATCAATTACAGAAGCCACATAATTGTAATAATCATAGACCCGGGGGATAAATCAAGAGATGTGCAAATTAAAAACCCAAAGGACTCCATCTGAATGACAAGAATGAACCACACTTCTATGAGAAATCAATTAAAACTCAATCAGGAGCAACGAAACACTACGGAGCTTCTGGCTTTCATACGTCACAAGCGGCCATAAACTCACCACACCCTAGGGGACTCCAGCTTGTGGTTCCTGTAGTGTATATTGTGTGTGTGTGTGTCACTAGTGTCACTTTGATTTGCCTTCTTCCAATAATCTCTTCACATTTTCCATCATGATCAGCAGATCAACTCAATGTATAAATATCCAAGACAGTTGGAGGCTTGCTGTCAAATAGTTTCCAAGGAAGGACGCACTTGTTTTTTTTGTTTTTTTCCTCTGGTTGTTGTTTTTTTTTTTTTTTAAGACTAAAGAGGCAGCTGTTGTTGACGTCCAATGTTTCATGTTTCATTAAGAAGAATTGTTTTAAAAGATGAAGTTTTGATGCAGAATTCGAACCAAGGTAGAAACGAAAGTCAGCAGAGATTTGTTGTACTACATGACAACAGACGAAAGCAACCCAAAGAGAAAACATACAGACAGATCAGAAGTAGCTCTTAAAAATTAGTTAAGAACTCAGTCTTTTCAAGAGTCAGGCCTTTTTGTCTTCCAGTGTTAGTTTATTCGTGGAATACTTTTTTGCAAGCTGAGGCTGTATGTTTAGCATTAGCAACTCTTCACTAAATACCCGATCGGAGAACAGCATGCTAGCAGTGCTAAGTGTTGGTCGAATGCTAATAGGTTGAAAGGCAACTTGAGCCGGAAGGGACAAATAATTAACATATTTCCTCACAAAGAGGATGTACCAAAAACAATGAATAATTAAGACAATCACAGATATCACCAGCACAAGACAGCCTTTATTGCTTTAACACTTTAGTTTCACTCCACCCGAAAGAGGATCTTTGTTCTCTTTAATTTCATTCTTTCCCAAAGCCCTCAACGCTAAATGATCAGCAGCAGCACTGACATAACCAAGAGCAATCCCACAACTCAGATTGTTCCACATAGTTCTGAGTCTGCCTCCAAGTGGCAGCAGGTCAAAAGACTTTCACACTAAGCATGTTTACATGGCACTGGGAAAAGAAAAATGTGCTTGTCCATGCTTGAACCAATGCTTGGGAGCCTGTCTGAAATCGTATGAGATTGGGCTTCTCAAAACCAGACTAAAGCACCCAGATAATTTGGTCTGGAATTGTATCAGTTCTCCGTGTATACGCTCAACTCGACTCAAATGAGCCTTGGAGCTCTGCACGTGTTCCATGTTTTTTGTATATTTTTGTGATAGCATTAAAGTATAAGTGTATATCACTACAGCCAAATTAAAGCTTTCATGCACGTATTTTTCTTTTCTTTCTTTTTTTTCAGACAGCAAAACGTGAAGAAATTGTGAAAAGCAGCCCATTAAGACTACGTGTCAACTCGCAGTTACGTAAAGCATTTCCAGACTTTCGCTCTGCTGTTATAGGATCTTGATTTATAACTGCAGTTGATGATCACCACTTCATTCATTTAATTATGACATCTATAAAGTGAATTGGGCTATACTTACATGAAAATAAGAAAAAAACAGAAACTTAGAAGCGGCAGAATGTCCTGAATATGGGGTGGTCGGTGGCGTAGTGGGTTAAGCAGGCGCCACCGACAGAGGCTACGATCCTTGCTGCAACTGGCCCCGGTTCAAGTCCCGAATCGGACGGCCCATTGCTGCATGTCATTCCCCCCCTCTCTGCCCCCTGCTTCCTGTCTCTCTTCAACTATCCTGTCTGTTAAAAGCATAAGAGCCCCCCCCAAAAAAGAGAATGTCCTGAATATTTTCTCACACAGCAGCGACATATACTTTGGTTAATAACTCCTAGTAGTAGGACAGTAACGGCACATTGACAGTGAGTGCAAACGTGTAAAATGTCCTGTTAGAAAAGTTAGCACCAGAGCCAATTTGGCCATTTGTGCTGATGCATGCTGAACAAATGGTGCACAATCTGACATCAAACTGAGGAGAGAACAGCACTGAGTCTACCCCCCACCCCCTGCCATATCACATGGATAGTGGAGGCAAAAGAGAAAAGAGGAAGAGAAGATGGGATGCAGCCAGTCACTTTAAAATGTGCTTTAAATGGTTGGCCTACTTCAGTCAACCATGGTTTGGTGCATTACCTTAAATTTATGGACACTGTAAAATATACATGTGATTAGTCATTTGCCAATATACTTCCAGAGTTAATCTGTTTAAATAAAACTGTCTTTTGCTTTGCCTAATATGGTGAAAGTCCAAATAAGTGATGTGGGCACCAGTGACAAACCACTCAACAATAGCAAAATGGCACATGGGACAGCTGCTCCACACCCACACACACACACACCCACACACACACCCCTCCCTCTGGATGCAATTTGAAATGTTTAGGGAGAAAATAAAAAACAAATTATGAACACTCAATGGTGGCTAATTTCTCTACCGAAGAAATATTTTCTCAAAAAAATCACGCGGCCTCTTCTTGTTTGGTTTGCCAGCGTGGTATTTGTTCAGAAAGAGGTAGTTAATAATTAGATTATTTCATGAAGGCGTGCAAAGTATAATTACTGTCATATTGTATTTCCACGTAGTGTGGCAGAGCAGTGTGGATGCTGCGGCTTCGGTTTACTGCTCGGTTCAGAGCTCATTTAGTGAGGGAAACCATATCACGTGATTCATGGGTTGTTCACAGTTTTAAATGAAAAAAGAACTCTTTGACACATTAACTGACCTTGACTGATAATTTATGCCAGAGTTCAAGATTTTAACGGCTTTGTCGGCTGATATGTCACGTTTTTACAGCACAATATCTCAGCACTGCAGCGCAGGCTTTTAATTTATCACCCACTCGCAGAGCTGTAATTGAGCAGTTAATAATGCAATCCAACATAAGGTCACTGACAAAAAGTTCTTAAAAATGATTTTATGCTTAAAGTTCATTGTTTGATCCACCATTGTTTTAGACAGAGATGATTTTAACCGTATTTTAACAATGTAAATGTTTGATTTGACGTTTTTCAGTCATTTTGGATGTTTTTCTTACATTTCTTGTTGATTCCTTGTAATATATCTGATATATTTACACAAACCATAACATTCATTATTGTTGGTAACTGCAACAGAGATGAGTTGTCAGATCTAAAAGATACAGAAGTAGAGCTTTTCCTGAGCTTTTTAAGTACCATTCAGCATCCTTGCATTTTGGACCATCTGTGAGCAACCTACTGATGACTGTGTTTAATGACACCGACATACTCTGCGTCCAGCATAAAATGAATTAGCTTGAGTTTGGAAATGGTTTAACCGTTTTAAACCACAGATATAATTTGTTTGTCTAGGAAGTAGTATTCAAAATAGCGTCATGGTTATTTGCATGTGACTTCACATATGGGGTGAGAACACCCACCTCGTTGTTTGTTCCACGAGGACTTTTTCAGAAAGTCTGCATTGTAAAATGAAACAAACAAACATGACAAACAAGAAACTCCAATTAGATTTCTCAGGATATATCTCATTGTATTTGTTGCTCAAAACAGATGTCAAAGTGTCATTTGCAGCAGTTGTAATGTAACACATAATGAGGAGATAAAACTCAGAACAGAGCTACGGAATGAAATGTATTCTGTTACTTGCAAGAGAACGTGAAGGAGAAGAGGGTCTAGGAAGAAATAAATTCTCTGCAGGTATTTTTAAAGAGGGCTTCTGTCCAGGCAACGCTGGAAGGAACACACCACTAAAACCTGTGACACTAGCCCAGCTATGTAGCTACTGCTGCCTGTATTGTCACATCCCAATCTGTCAGACATTAAAGGATAAGACCGGTTTTTTGACATTGGGCCCTTGATTTCACATTATAACATGATGTTCTACTCACCCCTGCTTGTTGTTGAACATTTGGAGCTGTTCCGAAGATATTCGAGAGGCGTCTGGCTGCTCTCTTGAGATATTCGGCCATGAAACGGTTTCCTATGGGCAAGCTTATACAGGCACAAACTATGCTGTTTATAATTTATTAATTACTCTACACTAGCACTGATAACGTGGAGGTGCGTCGCTTACTTAAAAAAATCCGGGTTACTAATTTTGAATTTTAGCCGAATGAATAAATAGGCAGCAGGTCCGTGGGCTGTCTGTGGTAGTAGCACGACGAGGACGTCAGTAACACCCACTTTACGACAAAAAAAATCAAAATTACAGTAACACGGATTTTTTTAAGTAAGCGACGCACCTCCACGTTATCAGTGCTAATACACAATAATTAATAAATTATAAACAGTATAGTTTGTGCCTGTATAAGCTTGCCCATAGGAAACCGTTTCATGGCCGAATATCTCAAGAGAGCAGCCAGACGCCTCTCGAATATCTTCGGAACAGCTCCAAATGTTCAACAACAAGCAGGGGTGAGTAGAACATCATGTTATAATGTGAAATCAAGGGCCCAATGTCAAAAAACCGGTCTTATCCTTTAATAACGGCATTGAATAATACAGTCTCACAGCATTTTTATGAAACTTTTTCTTACATTTCTTGTTGATTCCTTGTAATATATCTGATATATGTACACAAACCATAACATTCATTATTGTTGAAAAATTAATGAATTATCAGATTTAACAGGAAAAAGGGTCTGCATTTAGAGGGAGTTTCGTCTGACATGCAATTTTTGCTTCCAGTTACAGTTTACTTACAGTCACTTGGTATGATTATACAGCGATCAGCCATAACATTAAGACCACTGACAGGGGGCGGTCTGTGGTGTAGTGGGTACAGCAGGCGCCCCATGTACAAGAGGCTATAGTCCTCGCTGCAGCTGGCCCCGGTTCGAATCCCACATCGAACAGCCCTTTGCTGCATGTTGTTCCCCCTCTCTCTGCCCCTGCTTCCTGTCTCTCTACCATGTCCCATCTAATAAAGGCATAAAAAGCCCCCCCCAAAAAAAAAAGGTCAAATGAGCAACACTTCCCATCTTGATCCAATGCATTGTTCTGCTGGGAAGAGCTCACATGGATTTCACTTTGACACCTGCCTAAACAGTTCTGCAGCAGAATCCCCCCCAACACCGCTCCCCTCACGAGCAGTTTTCCGCAGAGGGACAGCATTGAGCCTTGTAAGAACGGCTAAAAAGCATGTCAAAGAACCTGAGGTGTTCCCCTGACCTCTAAACTCTGCAGATATCAATCTGATCTCATTGCGTTTGTGGTAAGCAAGCCAAATACAAAAAGACCGTCCCCACAACCAACAGGGCCCAAAAGATCAGGGATTGAAATCAAGTTGAAACTCACTTCAGCATGTCTGTGTATGACCTTGTGAGAAAACGCTCAAAAAACGCTTCTAACGTTTACCATAGGAGATCATCGTATATGTAAGTATAGCTGAATTCACTGCACATACGTCTTTAAGTGACTTGAATGGGGATTTTGTCTGATGAAGCTGCGGTTAAAAAAGCAGGACTTTATTAGGGCAGAGCAACCATCTGGAAATGCTTTAAGTGACTGTAAATTGACACAGTGTTAATGAGGTTGATTTTCAGTCACAATTAATGACGCATTTAACAGTCGGAAAATAAAACGAGGAAAATAGGTCAGTGAAAGCAGCTTTATTGGGAATTTGTCTGTATTAATATACACTGATATATAATATAATATAATATAATTATAATTATATCATATAATGTTTGACAAAAAGGTGCATACTATCCTTTGTGGTTATTTTTTAATGCTGGGCTTATCTTCTGTCTACTTGACTGGAACTTTGGAGTGTGTATGGAACACCTCGGCCCAACTAAATCTAGTTAGGCAGACATGTACAAAACCTTCAACTAACTTACCTGTTAAATATGTGTCTGGTGTTATGATCAAAAGTTATTTCTTGAGAATTCCATTCACCTTGACACATCAAAACTAAATTCTTAACAATATTAATTACCACATATACAGCAAAAAACTGTATTTTTTTGGAGCAGACTCACACAGCAGTAGGTGAACCTCTCAGCAGTTGGGTAACTAATCCTCCCACATACCCCAGAGTGCACACCAGTCTTTACTAATCATCCCAACATTTCTAGCTTATTAAGTAAGACAATACATTAATTGCAATGGTATGCCTGGGCCTCCTGCTATGCTATGTTACCCTTCTCTGGTCAGCCACTAAAACCCCGAAGATGTTAGGCTGAAGCTGACATGGAAAGTTTGTGGCTTCCACACTGCCTGCTTTGCAACTTTTCAGCACCCGGGAGCAGATTAGAGACATCCGCTGTGCCTTCTTTGCCTAATGAATAGATATCATACATTCTTGTAATTGTCCCTGATTGCGGTTCTGAGATGTGGCTCATGACGTCTGTAAGGGCTGCAAACTGGACGACATTGAGTTGAGTGATTTTCAAGAGAATAATTAAGCGAGTACATGGGGGAGGCTTATTCTAGTTTAAACAATTTAAAAACAATGGATTAGTTTGAAATAGATAGCTTTACATTTAATCAATTCAAAGTGTGATTATGTTGATAGGTATGGTGTGCACAAGTCAAAATAGCTACATTTTACTGCTAGTGAAACTGCTGTTACCATTTTACCAGCCAAGTGGATATACAGTATTTACAATCTAAGATTATTACCTCCCACAGTTTGTTCATTCTTTTCATGTGATTGACAGAAGGAACAGTATCCCTTAAAATAAATGTTCACAAACTATATATTTATTCAGAAATCTATTTTTTCCCCAAGTTATTTCTATATTGGCAGCAGTGCCAGACGTATTGTGATTAAATGGTCCCCTTTGGCTCGTAGTTTAGCCTGAGGTATTGGGTTTCACCTAAAATTAGCCATCAGACTCAATTTATTACCTCAATTGAGAGGTTTGAAATGTACCTGTAACAGCGCCTTTGCTAACACGGACTAACCTTGGCCAAACCATATAATGTTGCATTTTAATTCAGCTGCAGGAATTGCCAGCGAGGCCAAGCCCATTATATGTTTCACCTTTTTTTTTTCTTTCCTCTGTAACCCAGAGTGGAGGAGCATGCTGGAATATTAAAGGGGTACAAGAGTGTTAGGCAAACACTAAAATCCAAGATAATTTTATTGAGGTAAGAAAACGGCCTCCCCTGTCAGCCAGATGACTTTTTAAACCTATTTTGGGGGGAGGTTGGTCTTGTGAAAGTTGGGACACACATGTACAAACGTGTTAAAAAAAACTTTACTGCCATACTCTCTCTCTCACACACACACATACACGATTCTAAAATATTCAGTGTGACATTTTCTCTTAAGTCTTAAATACACTCCCTGTATTGCTTGGATCAAGTAAGGTTGTAAGCATCCAGACAGAAATGTGTTAACCAACTTAGATGCCTGTTAAATATCAGCAGCTCTTGGGTAATATGGACCACAGCAGCCTGAAAGAGTGCCACAAATCTGTTGCAACTATGTGTCAACAGTAATGGAAGGACTTTACTGGGGTTTACAATGTCTACCAATAAGCTCAAGAGCTTTGCCCATCTCTAAATCGGTAGGCAATGGTTGTGTTGTTTGGACCATGTTTTTAAGGACAATTTACAACATTATTTTATCCTTTCCACATTTTAACATTCTTCTACAACTGTAGAAGAGCTGTATGATGACATTATTTTATCCTGTGTTTTTTCCAGAAGAAAGTCAGGAGGTTTCGGTCTCTCTGTTGCGTATGCTTGTTCTGTACTCGGCTGAGAAGTTTCGTAATGCACTTGCTTTATGAACCTAGAGTTAGGAATTCTACAGATTTCAATGTATCTGCCACTAAGCCTCTGTCATTGAAATGAGCAAGTCACCCCTCATCAGTTGTCTTTAATGATGCTTTGGCAGAAATCTAAATAAGAAAAAAGATCAAATTAACACCAGAATTTCAAAATTAGAGGGAGGAATATTAATCTGACAATAGTTACACATGTGGACAAAATCATTGGTACCCCTCTGTTAATGAAAGAAAAACCCACAATGGTCACTGAAATAACTTGAAACTGACAAAAGTAATAATAAATAAAAAGTCACTGAAAATTGACCAATGAAAATCAGACATTGCGGTTCAACAGAATCATTTAAAAAATAAATAAATAATGAAACAGGCCTGGACAAAAACTAAGGTGCAGTGTGCTAATTTGCTAATTTGCATCATATGTTGTTCAACAGTCTGACTTCTCCATTCTGGAGATGTGGGCGGTGATGCTGCAGAACCTTCTACCAGATGGTAGTAAAGGGAAGACACCATGGGAGGGATGTGCAATGTCCTTCACAAAGTTCTTGGCTTTGCGCAGACAGCGGGTGTTGCAGATGTCTGAAAGGGGGGCCAGAGAGGCTCCAGTGATCTTTTTGGCCGTCCTCACAATCCGCTGCAGGGCCTTTCGGTCTGCAGCAGTGCAGTTGCCAAACCATGCTGTGATGGTACTGCTGAGGATGCTCTCAATAGTCTCTCTGTAAGATGTTGTCAGGCTGGGGGTTGGGAGGTGGGCTCTTCGCAGCTTCTGCAGAAAGTACAGATGCTGCTGGGCTTTCTGTGTGATTTGTTTGATGTTTAGAGTCCATGTGAAGTTGTCTGTGATGTGTACGCCCAGAAACTTTGTACTCTGGACAATCTCTACTGGAAGGTTGTTGATGCACAGTGGAGTGCGTTTGTATGGAGTCCGTCTAAAGTCCGTCTGAAGTCAATGACTAGTTCCTTTTTTTTTTTCCACGTTGAGGGACAGGTTGTTGTCAGTGCACCAGTTGCTGTTGGCCTTGGCATACATATTATTGAATGTCAAAGCTGTACTACCTCCTCTCTGTACAGGGCTTCGTTATCTCCGCTGATCAAACCCACCTCGCTCTCATCATCAGCAAATTTGATGATGTGGTTCGAGCTGTGTGTTGCCGCACAGTCATAGGTAAGGAGCGTGAACAGCAGGGGGCGGAGCGCACAGCCTTGGGGGCCTCCTGTGTTCAGTAAGTTGGAGGTCCAGTCCCCAATCCTGACTTCCTGGGGTCTTCCTATCAGGAAGTCTGGGATCCAGTTGCAGATTGTTGTGTTCAGGCCCAGCTCACCCAGTTTCCTTACCAGCTGCTGAGGGATAATGGTGTTGAATGCTGAGCTGAAGTCAGTGAACAGCATTCTAACATACGTGTTTTTATCCAGATGTGTGAGAGCTAGATGAATGGTGGTGTTGATGGCATCATCCGTGATGCAGTTGGGACAATACGCAAACTGCATCGGGTCTAGTGTGACGGGTAACTGTGACTTGATGCGTTTAATGACTAGCCTTTCGAAGCACTGCACGATGGTGAATGTCCATGCAACGGGGCTGTAGTCGTTGAGGCAGGTCACTGTGGATTTCTTTGGTACAGCAGTGGTGGTCAGAGAGGTTTTGAAGACATCGGTTAGGACGTCAGTCAGTTGATCTGCATATTCTCTCGGCATGTGACCTGGTATGCCGTCAGGCCCAGCAGCTTTCCGCAGGTTGATTCTGAGCAGAGTCTTCCTCACTTCAGAGGTGGACAGGCAGAGTACTAAGTCGTTGGGAGAAGGGGTGTCATTCTGTTAGCTGCGGTTGTGAAATGCATGCCAACAGAGGTGATTATACTCAATCGCCTCTTAAAGGTGGGGTAGGGGTTCTTTTTCTGGAGCATTTTTTTACATATTGCTTGAAATACTCTTCACAGCCCCATTGCAACTAATTAATTAAAAGTTTTGACACAAATATGAAAAGTTTTAGTGGCCTCTAGAACGTACAATCTAGGAAAAACACTATTCAATCATACTGAACGGGCCGTTAACGATGATTGGATTAAGATGCGTCTATCAAACTGCAATCTGCTCCTCCCTCCCCCTCCTTCCCCCTGTGTGCGTACCCTTCTTCGTGAACGAATTACGCGTGTCCAGAAGCTTGGCAGGAAGCTAAACCAGAGCCAGCTTGGCTAGCACCTAGCATTATTAAACATATAGTTAGCATATACTAAATACTAAATACGGCAACGATCGATGCTTGCTGTCAGAACAGCGCTCGTGCACCTTCGTGCTCGTGCGCGTTCATGTACTTTCCGGGGGAAAGTGAAGAAAAGGGTTGGGACTTTTTACCTGTGTATTTTCAAAATGCAGCTTCGCTGGACTCAAAATCCAGAATCTCCTACCCTACCTTTAAGTGTGTCAATAGGTTTGGGTTCTTAGATTGTTGTTATCCAAATTTTGTATCAATACTTAGTTGATGCCAAGTTACCACATTGTCTCTCTGGCTCTCCTAATCATAGTAGTATTATTCAAGAAAGTTGAAAAATTACATTACAGTCCAGATTATAGTAAAGATGCAATATTGTGGCTCCAATGAGTTCTTTAATAGTGCTTAAAATTAGGTAACTGAAACTATACCCATAACATGCTGGAGGCTGATGAGTTAACTTCCAAGTTCTTCCAAGAAGCATTCATCATCTTGAATTGGCTGAAAACATGTTAAGAGAATCATACAGTGCCTAAAGGTGCATTACATATTGAAAAACAAGAAAGACAGACATTTACCAACACTGCAGACATGTCGATGGCTGACTATCGGCCCTGTGTACAAGGGCCTTGGCATACATATTATTGAATGCTTACGCTTTAAATGGCACAAGACTTAATAAATTCTTTGGCAGTGACTAACATCTTTCAACCTCTGCAGCAGACACAAACACAGATGAGGGAAAGTTGAGGGAGGGAGATGGTTTTAACTTGGACAAAATAAAGAAATAAGATATTTGATGTTTGTGACCCTGTGTGAATATCATGATACCGCCATGGAAATTTGGAAATTGACATCAAGTTACAAATAAAACGATTGTAACGTTTCTAGTAGTTCAAAGTCAGCATCTGGACACAATTTGATAGATCACAAATTATTATTATTTTTTTTACACTATCACACTGGGATGATACATCAGTGTGAAACAATCCCATTTGTAAGGTCGACTCTGGATCGAGGTGACACCAAAATTGTTTTGAATAAGACTTTTTACGACTACCCTATTTGGCATGAATGGAATGCTTTCAACCTCCCACATATTGATGCCTGGTCAATGGAGTATTTAAACTGCAATTATGCTTGTCACATTAGACATTGTGCAAGCAGTTTGTTATGTCAAAACAACATAACCGTTTATACTAGCGCCCTGATTTCACTGCACAACTAACAAATTAATAGCACCATCATTTATTCCATTGCAGATGGATTCACTTAATTTGATGTGTTTATATATTCATAATTTTTTTTGTATTTCATGGCTGTAATGTAAAAAAATAATGGTCATGAACAGGTGATGTCTACAGATGATTGTGATGATTTGATATCAAGCAGTATCCATGAAAGACAGACTTTATGAGGACCTCAAGTTTGTCAGTGAACTTGTGAGAAAATCCGCAAACTGCTTGAAAATAATGTATTTCTCCCTCTACGGTGCACATAATCATTAAATGATTCTAGTAACCAAGTGGAATTTCCGTAAGTAAAGTGTAAAGCCTAGTTATTAAACTGTGATCACCAATCCTTAAGATGGCACTGCATCAAAAAAGTGTTATTCATCAGGATGTGACGTAACCATGTGAGAGGGAATACTTTGTGAAACCTTTAACTGCTACAATGCAGAATTACATTCACAAATGCCCCTTAAAATGTAGAAGAGAAGCCTTGTATCAACTTTGTAAGAGGTGGGGGCAACTTACCACGCAGCCATACCGTTGGATGCTTTAAGACCTGTTTTCTGGAAAAACGGTGCAAAATAACAACTGAAACTTCTTCCTGCATTCATACTGCATTCATAAAATAAGAACAGCAAAAAAGAGACCTCTTTGTTCTATTTCAGTAACGGAAATTAAGACAAACTATATTGCATTCAGTTCTTAAAATTACTGCTGTACATTTATTGCTTTGTGCAACTATAGTTTGACTTCATTTTACCAATAATATTGTGTAGGTTGTTACATGACATGTGCACATTAGTTAGATGACTGATGGATAATGTAGGATTTTGTTTAAAAAACTGCGCTCTCCACATTTGTTTGAATGTATAGGTGATGGACCATCACATTTGGATCTAAGGGATATTTCATCATAGTGAAAAAATTTCCTTTTTCCCTGCAAATGTAATGAGGCGGCTTTAAATCATGTTTACTGAAGGTGTTGATTTTATAACCCTCTCGCATGGCTTTCCTGTTTTCTCCACACCTCCTCCCTTACTTAGTTTTCCTTCTCTTTCTGTCTCTCTTTGCTCTTCTCCTCTTCACTCTACTTCTCCTATCTACACTGGAGTCAATCTGAAACGCTTTGCTTTCTCCAGCCTATTCTTAGCTTAAGCTGTGGCTGCTCCAGTAATATTTTTAAAGATTATTATAGTATTCGCTAACCCTTTTTCCTCTTAGGCTCTGTTCCAGAGTGTTGGTTTCTCCCAACCCTCTCTTTCTCTTTCTCCCCTTCTACCTTTCTCTCGACAGCGATCTTTGGTTGTAAAATAATAGAGCATCTGCCAGCAATAATTTGCAGTCCAAACAGAGCCGACGTTGGCTGACGTTTATTGAAACCTCATACCCCCGCGAGCTGGTTTCCCTTTCCCTCCCAACTCCGTCGATGCGTGTTTGTACAGACACGGCCTGAGTCCTGGCCACTGCTTTTAATAATGAGGCCTATGGTTGGCCTTGGCTTCAGCTTTGGCTGGGCAGAGGAGAAAGAGGTGGGGTAGGAGGGGTGGCTGCTTGGCTCTCATTAATCCTAACTAGTAGTCGTGATGGAGGAGACAGTCGGACATTCAGATGGTCGAACCTCACAGACAGACAGGTTCATGTAATGAGGCTCCAGACTGGATCAGTCTAGAGGAAAGGGGTGTCTCGATTAAATTTACAGCTTAAACTGCCCACATGGGTGATGACCTGTAGACGGTGCCCACATAGCATCAGGGTTTATTTTTATATAAAAATATGCAACAATGCAGCATTTTCTATGAATACCATCAGGATCATGTCAATATCAAAAAGAAAAACAGTGGTACAAATATGAGTAACATGAGTCAGCATAACGTTACCATAAAACAGTTGGATCATTGTCTCAGACTGAACGGATGGATGTAACCAAAATTTATTCACCCAATGGTTTTTGGATCCTGGTTTTTCGAAGACTCAAGATTGGCATTTGGAGCCAAAAGTGAGACAGTCTGGACAAGGGAGGATTTTGCTTTGTATTTCCTGAGAGAAGCTGACACATTTTGAATGGGAGTCTGGGGTCAGTGGAACTGCAATTCAGTGCCGTTCAACATTCTCTTCACTTTTTAGGCCAGCCATCATTTTTTTTTTTCTACAGTCTTTGCTTGGTCTGGTCTAAAATTAAAGGTGGAAAACATCTGAACCAAACAGCCGACATTTGGTCGATCAAAAAGAGCTGGTGGTTTGGTTAGTATATGATGTGTAAATATTCTGACTATTGTTTTAGTTTTGGTGTGTTTCACTGAAACTGAAAAGCGGAGAACTTAACCACGTTAGTGGAATAGAATCCCACTAAACTAAGTGGGTTAGATCATGTAGGTGATGGCAGCAGGATGCAGGTATGTCGTGTAAAGGGTGTTATGTGCTTGTACAGAAGTACATTCTGAAACTAAAATCAACAAGATCCAATACAGTGTAACAACGACATGACCTCGATGTGGTATTTCAGGTGCAAAGATGCCTTAAAAGGCAATATTTCAGAATTGGAAGCAGGAGAACCAAACCTTGGTATATTATTTATCCAGCTCTGTCAGCAATTTGTAATTGCAGCTAAAAGAGTCTTAAACTGCTAAAAATCAAGTATAGGCAAGGAGCAAGTCACTCAGATATCATTTTAATCTGTTGTTGTAATCCCTGATGAATGAAATATGTGAAAGTTCCCATTAAGGCTGAAATAAGCATAGGAAAAAAACTATTTTGAATGAGTGTAAAGTTTATCCACTTAGGCGGGTAATCTTCATCTGGAAACTATGGAAACATGCATGTTGCAATGCAGTAAAGTTTGTACAGTGAAATCTAGCATCGCGATCCACATGGAGTTGGGCTTCATTACAACTTTTGTGGTCAGCACTATTCAACGTTGGTATTTTGCAAAGCTCTTTATACCAGGTGTAAATGCAAAAGCCTGTGACCAAATTTCTTCTTAAACTTGTTGTAAGTACTTGAAGGGTGCGAGCACAGATATGGCATAAGAAAAGTCTGAGAAATGAGCTGCATTATGATATAAGTGCATGCTTGTTTGGGCTGAGAGATCCTTGACTATAGCAAGAGACAGGTAGCAACAGAAAGAATTACAGGTGGCTACACAGTGAAATGAAACACTAATCTGCTCCTCTGTGTCTAAAGCCCTATTACTGGAACTCCTGTGGATTCCTCCGGTCAGCGGTCAGCTAAGACAAACTAATCATCACTTTCTATGGACTGAGGTCTGACCACAGTGCTGCCCAGGACAAGACCTAGCAGACTGAAAAACAGCAAGTGGTTCATTTTCCGTCGTCACCATCACTACCACTCCCTATGCCAAAGCCCGCTGAAAACATTAAATACTGTATCAATAGCAATTAGTTACATTTCCCCACGTCAGAATCTGGCCGCACCAAAATTGTTGTAGTTGCGCCCTGCAAAGTGAAGGTTTAATTAAATAATATTTGGCATGCTGCGCGACCTCGGCCGCAGACAGGAAAAAGAAAAAATCCATACATTTCAGCAGACGCAAAGTAGTATAGAGGTGGGCTTGTGTTTCCTCCTACACAGCTTCCTTGGCCAAAAACAATCTCGAGGAGCACAGCTGAATGTTTTCATTGTGTTTCTTCTGCTGAGTTGGGCACAAGAATGGGTTTCTGCTGCTCAGTGCCGGCACAGGCTGGTTCTTGTGCCCACACACTTGATATAGCAAAAGACGATATACACGAGCAGACCCCTACCTCTGAAATGCCGTGTTAAGCCAGGAAAAATTGTTTAAAATAGTCACCTGCTTGACTGGCTGCTGATTTGATCCACTTCTGTTCCTCTTCATGGATCACGTATGGTGTCACCTAAAGCTGTTACAGTTTGACTCTTTATGAGGAGAAATGAGCACAGAAAGTCCAACGGCACTAATGGCAAACGAAGAAGCCATGTTTTTTTTTACAAATGTGACGACGTGTACACATAAACATTTTTTAAATGCTACAAAAAGATTCTTAAGTTACATTTTCAAGTTTATTTTAGCTTTGTGTACCTCCCGGTGGGGTTCGTGGGTCGTGCTAACTTGCAGGTCTGCACATTCGTTGTTGAGCACTCGTTTTTTTCTTGAATTTCAGCTCTAGTTGATTAAACAAAAAAACAGCTGATCATATATCACAGAGAGCATGTGCCCCCCTGAACCACAGCTCAGGTTTGATTCCAGGCAGAGTCTTTTGCAGCATATCATTCCTGCTCTGATCCCCTTTTCCTGTCTACAAACTGTCGCCATTGAAAAAATAAGAAAAAAAGGCCCAAAAATATTCTAAGTAGGGTTCAGCCTACTTCGGCTTCAGTTTATTGAACACATCTCTCCCACATCCGTGCACACGCATCTATAAATGCAAAGCCCCTGTCTTTCTTCCTAAATGTCTATCAGTTACCCTGGATCTACTGTCGGTGATTTTCCTTCTGACCGTTCGATGTCCTTCCTCCGTCTCTGGATCATCACAGGAATGGGGAAATTAGACAGGACATTTCATTAATGTGCAGAAATTTAAAGCTTCAGAGAATGTCAGACTGGTGTGATTGCAAAGCACCAAGAAACCATCTCAGGGAGTCTTTTGATACGGGGTGTTCGAGGAGTGCTGGCAGTCTCATGGGGCATCGTGGAGCCACAAGTCTCCCCTCGCATAATCCAGATCTTATAATCTTCCGTGTGTCTGGGACAAGGGGAGATGGATGGAGGGAGGAAGGAAGGAATGAACGGAGAGAGAAGGAAAGAAAAAAAACATATAAACCTGTAACCATGTATGTAAAAGGATTTCATTGTTGTCAAGTATGATAGATATAACAACTTACCACCAGAATCATTCAGTAAAATACAAAAACACACAAAATAGATAATAAACGTAGATTTGACTTTTTTGGGATTTACTTCCTCATTTCATCTGAACCTTTCTGATATCTCCATTGAGCATTTGACCTTGGTGTTTCAAGCCTTTTTTTGCTCTGTTTTACATTCAAGCATTCTGCATCTGGAAGCACTTGGAACACTGACCATTTGAAGTGAATGATTGCCTTACCTTACACTCACATCTGAGTGGCTCTTCCTTTTCTTGGTGTGTGGAAAGAATTCTGTCACTGAGTCAGTGCCTTCCTATTGTTTACATGTGACTTTGACATAGGTCCTAAGCCAAGAGTAACTAGATCTTTAGGTATCATTTGCTAAGGACCTTACCAGCAGTAGGGTAGGAATCTCTTGGAATTCGTTTCTTCAGTATTATTCCTGTGATAAGGAGTTATTTTTCCTGAATAGTCTCCAGGATCTTGATGGTAGAAAGGTACCGGTCAAAGCAGGCCATAGTTCCTCTGGAAACCATCTTGGCCAAGCACAAGATTGCATTTGCACCTATTCCTGTTTGCTGGTCTTGATTGAGGGTGTTCTTTCCCTGATGGGTCTGATGGATCAAACCAACACAAAGCCATTTGGTGTTGCGAGGACAAAAAACCTTTACTCCTGTTGGGTTTGGTTTTCCGGGAACATACGGATGACGTGGACACCAGCCAGGGAAAGGAATCATTCGTAAATTCAGTGTTTCATTTTTGCGTCCTTTAGTGTTAAAGTTTACCTGAAAGGCCATTTTGGCAACCATTTTGGTAACTTCTTTCCCAGGAAAGCACAAAACTTCTAACAACTCGTGCTACCCGTCACAGTTGCAGGCAGGGAGGGAAGAGTTAGCACTGATGCATGACCATAATGATAGGCTCACCGTTTAGTGAGTGGCAGAGAGAACAAGGAGCAGCGTGGCTGGAGGTGAATATGAAACAAACAGACTTCTTCAACTTCTTATGTAATGATGTGTAATGAAAATATCAGTAAATTATGAATATAGTATGCATGTAAATATAGTGGAAAAGTAAGTTGATATGGTTCAATAAGGAGAGATCAATTGAGTCGTTTGGGGATTAATATCTAATGTATCATCTCGGTGAAGTAATGACATTAATGAACGATAGGGGATATGATGGGACCCCCGTGGAGTCAAGACATTGGTGGTGGATGAGCAGATAGGAGATGAGGAGGATGCAGCTTGTGTGAAAGTCAACCTGAAGGGAGAATGACAGAACAGAAGAGAGTTTTTGAGAATGGGGATCAGCCAGATTGACTCAAAATGTAGCACACAAGGAAGTGTTAAAGGTTAGAAGGGTTACAAACTCAGACACCAGAGACTGTGGGCAGATAAAAGGGAACAGATCTTTGTAGATCTTCAGAAAAAAACTTAAGGAACTTGACACTATTCTTTAGTGCTTTTTAGGTTGTTGCAACTTTTGTATTTAGTCACTGTTTGGTTGGGTTAAAAGCGAGTAACTTTTACTTTTGCTTTAGATGTGGTCAGGGATTAGCAAACAAACAAAAAAAACTTGGTTAGATTAATCACAAAAACTACTATGTTAGGTTCAGGGAAAAACTATATCTGGGATTTCAGATGTGACTTGAAAAAGGTCAACCTCTTCTGCTAAGAGGTTGCGCTCATCTCATGTGTTTCAGTGAAACTAGGCTGCACCTGCAGAAATCTCTACAACTAGTGTTTGTTTTTTTTTTATGCAAAAGAACACCTTAACGATCCACAACGCAACAGGTTTTATATACAGATGAGAGACACACAAAAAAATAAATGACACTGCTTACACAAACAGCAAAGCACAATCCCTGCAGTGAAGCATGATGGGGGTAGCATCATGATACGGGCTGCAGTACTAACTCAGAACCTTGACGCATTGCAATCACAAGACAGCTTACAGTAGAATGTCGGGATAGCAGTCTATGAGCTTCAGCTTAGGACAGGTTGGGTGATCAATGAGTCAAAAACCCAAAGCGCACCACTAAAGGAGTGAAAAAGAAAAAAAAACTCGTGTTTTTGAGAGCCCAGAATTTTCCTGAATCCATGGCTATTTTGATCTCTGCATTTGAGCGCTTTTATTTCACTTTTCCTTATTTTGACATCCCTCCCATGAGGTTCTATGTCTCACAACTGCCCTTCAAAAGCTGGTCTAAACCGGTGCTGACTTGTTACTCTCCACTACCCTCTAACAGCAAGCGTGGAAAACAGATAAAACTGAAAAAAGTGGTTATATTTGTTTATCTTAACAAATTGATCTTGGCTCACGGTTGGCAATCTGGATTTAAAAGCCCTTTTTTAAGTGTGTGAAAGAAGCACATTCAACAAGCAGCTAAGCTGTCCATTAAGGAGCGCATTTGGAGGGGGTTATTATGTTGACTGACAGGTGTCTTAACTTATGACTTTCAGATGTGGTAATTGCCACGCTCTCCCCCTCCCTCTTGGCTGCATTCAGGACTCACCTAAAGGGAATCCTTGTACTTGGTGTGAATAAGTACGTAAATCAAAATCAACCAAGTTTTACAACCTATTTTCCAAACCTTCTGATGAAATCTGCACGCAAAGCAATAACGAACGCTAAACACAAATAGTCTATTTCTTTGTCATCTTTGAGTTTTCATCTCATTCGTCCCTTTTTCTGTGAATTAAGACACAAGTGACAGAAACACAACAGCTGGTAAGGTGGGGTTAAGGGTATGGGAAGAATGAAACAAAGCGAGGGTAAGGTGGGCACTTATGTGCAGACAGACGGTGCAACAACTTGTAGGAGCAGGAGAAACGTGGAGAGGTGCAACTAGAGGTGTGAGGGGGGGAGCTGAGGGGAGCCGGAGAGATGGATGAACCCAATTATCCCCCTATTTTCTTTCATGGCGCTGAACCTCAGTCAAAGCGGGGAGCCGAAAAAGAGAAGGTAAATAATAGAAATGTGTCGAATGATGGAGGGAGATAATTAAAAAGGCCTGCATTTCTGCACCCGCCGATTGTGGTGTAATTAACCCATTACAGTTCCACCCCCTAATTTTTCCTCCCTGTAATGATTACAATAAGTGTGAGGGTGAAGGCTTTGGCAAGGGAGCGTTTACATGCACACTCCATTTGGTTCACTCAGACATGTCACAGTGATCATTAATCACGGGCTGTTTTTTAACTTCCAAATGGCTGGCTGAGCAGGCAGAGGCTTTGGCTTGTTAGCAGAAAGCAATAAAAAATGACCCACCGCTTCATGGTCATTTCTATGCAGGGCGAATGCCAGCTTAAAGCAAAGGAGAGAAAAACTCAGGACATCAGTTTGGAACAGATAGGCTAAGAGTCACTGTGGGCCAACAACGATTCATCACAACTACATTAACTGTACACATAAATGACTAATGACTGTTCATAGATGGAGTCCTGGATCAGAACCCCCGACGATTAGTTGGTTGGTTTAACAAATAACAGCTATAGTTACCCTGTCTGAGAGAGTCCGAGAAACAAATGGAATAGTGCATGAGGCATATTAAACAAACTCAATTTCTACATTAAAAAAGAAAAAAATAACCCAGTTCGCCAGTTCTTACATAACTAATGTCAGTGTACACTCAGCAATCCATGCACGATGCACAAAAAACTGCAGCGACCAAATATTCCAGCTCGTTTTAACAGAAAAGAAACTAAAGTTTATCAAAAGTACCAGATCATAGGTCCTGAACATCTCTTTCTTTATTATTCATCTCAAAATATGAAAGTGCATCAGACAAGTGCTGTATTTGTAGTTTTGAAAATGAAAACTGACGTACCAGGGAATAAAAACAGAGGCATGGTACCTTTGTTTTGTTGTCGACAAATGCAGGTTCAAGTGCCATCACCTAAACGATGGTGGCAAGTTTTTCTTCACAAACAAAAGCAGCTCTGCCTCGTCACCAGAAATGTATTTACCATATTTTCTATTGAAGCTAAACACCCTAATTTCCCCTTGCAGATTGTTAGCTTTGGTAGTTTTTTACTCAAAAATACTTCAATACCGATTACATGCTTGTGGGCAAGTGTCTGTGGCTGCTTTGCTATGTGCAGGGTGGGGGAGAATCAGCTGTCAATCAGCACGTGCGCACTGATAGATATAAGTGAAGGTTGTCATACTCAAATAAAGCAAAGCAATCTGCATGGTTATTCAGCACAAAATGAAGTGATGCTTTCAAGGTGAGCTGTAGCTCTCCATTTTTCAAACTTATTATATCCCATATACACTTTGTGACTGGTTAGCTTTGTCTGCCTGGTATTACAGGCACCTTACACTTACACCCAAAGATTGTAATACAAACATAACTCTGAGTTTTTCACAAAAGTCACAAAAAAATGAAAAAAAGATCCCTAGATATTGATTCATCATAATAATGATTTCAAAAGAAAAGAAAACGTACGGCACACTGCAACATCTGCTTGCATCACGATGCGCCGCATGGCCGACACCACCTCTAGCACAATGAAAACTTTAAATTGCTACACGTTAAACCTTCATCCTCAACACAAAGTTGGGAGAATTCATGTATTTTTCACACTGTAAATCCTTCCTGCACAAGTTAATGCGGTGCTGCTGAATTAGCATGTACAGCTTTTCCAGTTCTCTTATGCTTTTCTGGACACTCTTTCAGAGGCAACACACAAAACAAAACTCTGTTCAACAGCCTTTTAGTTTATATACAATTTATATATGCAGTCAATATACTTTTACAAAGGCCGGTGGAAGATGAGAATTTCTTTGAGATACAGTAGCACATAGATAAACCAACGACATAAATCAAACATAGTTTTGGGATAACAGACTGGATAACATTAAAATTCTGCAGTTTTCAATGCTAACCTCTAAGTATCGCAGAGGTTTGTCGGTACAGTTCTGCATTTCAGCAGATACCTCCGGACACAACCAGCTGCACTGAAATGTCTGTTGTTATCATGACATTCTGTATTTACGCATCTCCACAGACTTCCTGACGTTTGAGCCTCTTTTTTCCTCCGTAATATGGAACAAAACACTATGTTTTGAATATGTGCGTGTATGAGTGGTGTGTTTTTAGTGAAAAGTTCTATAGCTAATCAGATATTTCCGTTACTTGTTAGCACAATAACGCTGAGAAGAAAAGGAGGTTTGGTCTTTTTTGATCTTGACTCCTTGGCTAAAGCTGCTCACAACTAATTACACAGATTTATATAAGAGGCGATCAGAACAACATGAATCTCAGATTGGTTTCTGAGCTAAAATGCTCTCAGATGGTTCTACTCTTCAACTAAACGACTGATTATTTTTACTTCTCATCGTGCCTCCAGTCATAAAGTTCACTGTAAACAATCCTATGGATTTTTTATGCATTTTTCCCTCAGATTTATGAGCTCGTTCTCTTTTAACCCATTAACACCAGGTGCAACATATGAGTGTATTTGCGGGTGCGTGTGGGAAGGAGCATTGGGTCTTCAAGGGTTAATGGAACAGAAAATCTGCAATGAACCCTCATCAAAGGGTTTTTCAAGTTGAGGCTAACAAGGTTTTTTCTGGGCATTTTTTTTTATGTTTGTGATTTCCTTTCATAAACAATGGGCAAATGACAACCAGGCATTGTGTTTCTTATGATTCATTTGCTTGTTTTTTGTTTTTTGGATGGATGAATGTATGGATGAACAATGGAGTGTCATGGTAGTGCATTAGTTAACAATGCTGCCAGGTTCATGGTCAAAGTTTTTGCATTTTCTTCCACGTTGAGTTAATTCTTGTTTCCAAATTAACCGTAGGTATGAATATGAGTCCGGAGATGGAGTTGCCACCTGCCCACGCTCTGCCTCTTACCCAATGACAGCTGGAAAAGACTCCAACTGACTGTGAAAAGAAGCCACCATTATTGATGGCCTTAATATCTAACACCGGCCTGTAGCTTCGTGTTTAGGATGCTCACTGGTCTGAAGTTTTGTGTTGAAGCCACTGATGGTTTGGTGCCTGGCAAGATGGATTCTCTTTCAATTGTTACCCAGCAAATCTCTTGAAAAATTCTCGATAATCTGGCTCCTCTGTAAACTAAGAGTCCAGCTCCAGTGGCCCTGAACAGGATAAAGTTCAGAGAATGCAGACTAATAATAGCAACTCCAAAATTATTCATACTATTTCCTATTAATCAGTGGAAAAGCCTTTATTGGCATTATTTTGGTTCTCTCCGCTGGGATTTTAAACCCCTTGTTTCTTGCCATCGCTGTAGTCTTTCCATTTCCACTTCAGATTTTCATTGAGATTTAACTGCCTGTTTTAACTGCCGTAAAATATCGCTACAACTTTCAGTTACTGGCCCTTTGCCTGTGCTGTCTCCACTAATGCTCACTAGGTTGTACGTATGTCCCATGTACCAAAAGTCGTGTTGCAGAACCTGGTTGCAGAACCTTGGGTTCAGTTACAGCCTGGGCCCTTTGTTACGCGTCATCCCTCCTCCCGACCTCCTTTCCTGTCCATCAACTGTTGCTGACCAATAAACACTCAAAATTACGGTGGCCGACACGTGCAAACGCGCTGCAAACGGCGAAACAAATCCAACAGTAAAACGCTGCAAGAGAGATATGCTGCCAAGTTACGGCCAAGTGTTTAAAAAAGACAAATGACAACGTACCTTTTGACTTTCTTCTCTTTCATTAATGTGGTAGATCTCCCATAGTCGATCCCCTATCCCACAGGTCGAGAAGCCCTAGTGGCCTAGCGAACTTCCGTTGTGTTTTGAAGTTTGCAGCGCATTTTTTTCTTGCATGTGTTTTGGGGTTTGCAGCGCGTGTGCTCCGGTCGTTTTTGTTATTGCCGCATTTTTCTCTTGCAGCATTTTACTGTTGGATTTGTTTCGGCGTTTGTAGCGCGTTTGCACGTGTCGGCCACCGTACAAAATGCCCATAAATGGAACTAATTAAAAAAAAAACCTTCTTTACCACATTGGTTGTGTTTCACTACTTTTTGAAGCAGACATAGAAAGACTGACTTTACTAACATGTGGTTGTCAGGTTTTTTTTTTTTACATTTTGCAGTAAACTAAATAATCCGATGGCCATGCCAGGTCTCCATGACTCAATGTATACCATTACTTGTAGTTTGAAAAATATTTTGTAGGCTTCACAGACAAGCTTCCTGTTTCTTCTTTTGCTAAAACCGATGATGTCTCCACAGAAACGATCAAACGAATGCAAACATTTTGTGCAGGAGCATTTCTTTTTTGTGACTGCATCGTAATATGAAGCCTCACATTCCCAAAGTAAGTGCCTACAACTGAGTGAAACACACACAATTGATGGAAACCATTTTCCCATAGTCTAAAGTCATCTTGTCATCGCCAAGCACCTTTGTTTTGGGAGCATTCGTCTCTGCCATTTGTCAGAGCCTACTGCACAGTTTGAGCCCCTTAGTTAACATGATAACGTTATTTTTCTTCATTAAATGAGCTGCACTTCTGTACCTGCAACCCAACACCAACCTTTCACCCTCAATCACTCCGTAGTCACTAACACAGGCGGGACAAAGGCAGAGTTTGCTTTAAGCTTTATGTAAAGAGACTCAAATTTAAACACCCTGCTGACATGAACAAGCACAGCATGATTTATTCCAGCCATTATAGAGCTTCGCTGATCTTCTCCTTACCTCTACATCGAACAAGTATGTTATCATTTCACCTTCAATTTATTTTCTTTCATTTTCCCTCTCTTTTGCTTTTGTCATGACAGCCAATTGTTCTTGGATTGAGGGATTCAAACTACTGCCGGGGAGACGGCAAAGGAGGATATTGCCTTTTCTGAAAATGGCAAGGGTGAGATGACCTAGAGGGTTAAGAAAAGAAGTAGAATATTCCTGAGAAAATTGAGAAAAAGATGCGGCTGAATATTCAGAGCTTGGTTAGCGTTCATAAAGAGGAGGAGACGTAAGAGAAGGGAAAATGAGAGAAGCGGAAGGGGGGAAAACAGGAGTGAGGAAAAAAAAAAAAAGACCGAGTGGGACTCAGAGGACATGCTAGGGGAAGGCCACAGACACCAGGCAGACCTGCCGCTACAGCTAACAAAAGGAGAAGATGTCATTGTAAGGAGACGACTTAAAGGGATAGTTCCCCTCTTTTGACATGAAGCTGTATGACATCCCATACTAGCAATATCGTTTATGAACATTTTCTTACCCCCTGTTGCGTCCTGTGAGCCGAGTTCCTGGGGGTAAGTCAATGTTCATAAACGATATTGCTAGTGTGGGATATCATACAGCTTCATGTCAAAAGAGGCGAACTATCCCTTTAAACAGATCACAACACTTGTGCTTTTTTCTCCCGAAAAACTTTTCCAGTCCTGAGTCAAAACCAAGCAGCTGAGGCTGGTTATGGAGCCAAACACACAACATAAATATTTCTCTTTTCAGGTCAGATTTATTCTGTTACACATCTTTGATGCTAATTTGACTAATTTGACAAACAGAGATGTGGATTTGACCGCTTTTTTTTTTTTTTTAAACCAAGCCTTTTAGGGTAGCTACATGTGATTTTGAACACAGTGCTTGTATCTTGCACTGTTGCAATGCAACACTCACTTTTTTTATGGTCCATGTTCACAGAACTCTGTTACATTTAGAAAAAAACTGTGATTCTGATGATTTTTTTCATTTCATTTCTCCATTCTTTATTTTGTGGAAAAATGAGAAATCTTACATATTAAGGTTTATTTAAAAAGTTGGCTTATCTAGAGGTAGATGTGTTGCCATCTTGTTTGATGCCCCAGGTTTGCGCTCTAAAGCTACAGTCCAAAACACACGTATCAGCCACTTACTTATTGACATGTGGCACCGAGGTGGTTTCTGTCCCGCAGGCTCTCTGCGAGTGTGGAAGTTTTAAAATGTATTAGAATGCAGATTCTCTAAGTTTTGTAGAGGCGGAGCTTCTGTGGAATGGATCTGCTTTTCCAGAACATCCCACAAATCTGAAAACGAAGTCAGTATCTTGAACTATTTGTCATGTTCCTCAAACCACTCCAGAAAACTTTTACCGTATGAGAGGTTGAATCATTCTGGAAAGGCAAAGGCAATTAAGAAATTCTGTAGCCATAACAGGGTTTATACGGTCTACAGTAATGTTTAGGGAAGTCTCTTGTGTCAAGGGAACATGCGCAATAAGAGGTGAAGGTTACTGCATAATATGTACTTCACTAATGTCTACAAAGGTAAGCAATTGTAATGGTCACCAATTGTAAGAAGAGCTTTACCGGAAAAGAGAGGATAGGTGAGTATCCGGAATAAAAGGACTACAAGCCAGGGTGACATCACCACAGCATATTTAGGTTAAGGTTCCAAGGTGCTGGCTGATATCTTGAGTCATTGGAAAGGGATCCTGCGTACGGCTACCATGCACACCTGGTGTAAAGTCCATTATGCCCTTGGGGTGGGCCATCTGTAATGCTGTTGTCTGGTTAGTAGCAAGGTCTAGAAGCCTAGGATAACCTCAGGGAGCCTGTCTCAAAAGGGAAGCCATCATACCCTGCGTGGCTGCCAGCAACAGCCTTCTGTAGGAGTCAGGGGAAATTAGGACAGAACCAGTTGGCAGCGGAAACCTCGGGATACCCCAACACACGAATCGCGACAGATCTGGTGAGGAGATACTCAGCATGATACATCCATGGTCACAGGCATGGCATGGTAGCAGGCATTGCCGCTTGCTGTCCAATGTAAAAACAGGATACTTCTGTCTTTATTGAGAACTTTATTCCTATTTATCACAAAAAAAGAAACAAGTTAACTATGCGGTGTTTCAAATTTATTGAAAAAAATGCCATAATTGGCACAATCGAATTGTACATGTGCCAAATATCATTGTTGCTTCCGTCTTGTCTACAAATTTAAGATATGCAGTTAAGACAATAAAGGTTCTACTGTAAATACAAGCACAATGCATACTGTATGCGAACATCCAGAATGCAGAACATTGCTATATGCATCATCATGATAATGCTATATCATCTGAAAGAGAAGTTAACCAAAACAACAGAGGCAAGGCTTAAACTGTAAGAATTGATTTACCCCTTAAAGATACAGAAGAAACATCTATGTGTGTATGTGTGCATGTTTGCGAGTGCAGCTTGTCCTACAGAACCGGTCGAGCTGTGGCATGGGCTACTTATTGAGGGAGACAACTTCCCCGGGACAACAGTCACATGTGATTGTGCTGATCAAACCTGGCCTTGAGTGCTGTTGTCGCCATTAGCTAGACAGCTGTGATTAATGCTTGTGAACCTGCGACCTGAAACCTTTGCAGTGTTTGCTTGACTTGCTCCCAGCCTTTATCATTCTTTGCTCGGCTTGAAACTTACAACTCATACTCCAGTTGTCTCGCACTTTGTTTGTTCAATCAAACACGTTAAAAAATTAAGTAAAGCTTCCTGCGTTAACTAGATTGGGAAACTGCTGGCAAGGACTTAGTATAGGGTTCTCCATCCCTGATGTGTTATTCTAAACCATGTGGAACGAAGAGATGAGCCACGGAATGACTCTATCGCATATTTAACCAAATCGGGGATTATTTCAGCCACTCTGTTGTTTGATTCAAAGTACCCCTCTTAAGTACTTTAAGAAGAAAATCAGCCTATCCACCTTCAAATATATACTATATATACATAATGAAAGAGCAGTGTTTCCAAATATAGTATTTCTGCTACTTTATAGAACATAAAAATAAATCTGATAAGAAGCTGATAATTTTTATTGGACATTAGTGTGTAGATGATAATGATATGAAAGTCTATTACCTTTTACCTTGGCTCAGATGTACGTATGATGGAAGCCATCTCTCTTAAAAGAAAATAAAACTGTGAATCGCCAGCAGTAGATCTAACAGTCGGTGCTGTAATTACGTTAGACCACAGAAAGTTGAGCCTAAGTTGTGTTCGGAAAGTCTCCAATAGCTGTCTCTTTATCTTGTCTTGTGTGTTGTTCTTCCCTCTGCTTGATATGTAATCATCCCCAGGTTCTAAATAGGTTTCATTATGCTGTCTCAGACGGTGAGTGTCCAGATCTGTGCCACATTGATGCCTCAAAGGCCTAAAAAAAAAAAAAAAGGCCAAACTTTTGTCCAGTTTTGTTTTTACCTCGGAAGTATTGTTTATACAATTAATTTCAATGAAATGAAATTGAAAAAAATACCCAGTTTGAGATGTAGTGACTATCTTAGATTTTTTTACAACACCTAATTGTTTCCAAATAAACTGAGCTTCGCAGTGTTGTCTGTCTTTATGCTATGCTAAAATTCCAGTCCATCTTCTCGTCTAACCAGGAAAGTCCATCCACTATCGGGCCATTTCATTAAGGTAACAGGATTATAACTTAATGTACAAGTCAGTGTCAGTGCATTACTCGGTTAACAATGTTCATACATGTTGAGGTTACAAAAAGTATAATAACGACAATAATTGGTAGAGCTAATAGAGTTAATAATGTTGAGATATCATTTTTATGAACTCATTTATAAATATATGTTTAGACTTTCTTTTGATCTGTTAATCACTAAATTCGTACTCGTATTAATTTTTTTAATTTTCTTTATTTCATATGCCTGTACAGGTCACCATCCTCTCCTTTTCTCTCTCCTAATAATTCTCTCATGGCCACTTTTCTTTGACTGAAGTGGGATTCGTTCGTCGTGTGCACCCCCATAGCTAGTGTATTTATTTTCCTACAAGTCAGCCGGCTTGGGAAAATATTATTCACCCAATCTCCAAAATGGTATCTACGTTGCCACGAAGGCGAGGGCAGGGCCTGGGCAGAGTAAACATTAACATCCAAAGCTGTAGGCCTCGGCTGTTTGGCTTAATGAGCCATTCTGGGAGTTGAGAGTGAAAGGGGAACCTGCAGCAGCCGCACAGAGTGACAGGCAAACAGAGGTAAACACTGAACCCCCTCCCTCAGAGCTGACCCAAGGGACTCAGTCAAGTGTCTGTTAAGCTAAGTGAAGGTGAAGCACGTCAACGTCAGTTCCGCTCAAAAAAACTGCCTTGTTCAGGGAGTTGCTGAAACCCAGCGGTTCACAAGTTCATTAATCAGAATGTAGCTTTGAGCAGAGCTGTAGTGCTTGAGTTCAACATCCTCAGATAATGAAATCCTTGACTTGGTCTTGGTCTCACTGTGATTCCAACTTGTATGATACAGATAGCTCTGGAGTCGCACAACTGACGCCTTCTCATATTAAGATGATCTTTTTTTCCATTGGTTTTCTCTCTATCAGACGTGTATTTTCTTTCATCACATCTTGTTTTACAAATTCACAGTCATAGTGTTCAGCATTGAAGTCCAAGCCCATTGGTCTCGTCAAGTATCGTTGAAGGAAATAAAGGTTTTTGACCAGTCAAAAAAAATGCATCAATTGGCTGTTTGAAGCTGAACTATAGTTGCCCAAAAATGTGTTTATTCACCACAGCAGAAAGGTACATATTGTCATGATTATGCCTGGCTGTAGTGTTTGGGTGTACTGAGTTGCAGGTTGGGTTGAGCGGGCTGCAGAGCTTTTCCTCTGGTTGGAGTCCGGCCAGCTCCTGCCTGCACACCCGTTCTCCATCTACCCTTGTTAAGAGACCTTCAGGACCTGCAGGACCAGCCAGCCTTTGCTGGATTATCTTCATCTTTTATGTAGTAATCAGGTCTCCTCTGAGTTTATCTTGTGTTCTTTATAAAAAAAAAAGTTTCTTACCTGGTGATCCTGCTTCCTCAGCGTTCCCTGTATGCTGGTTTCGTTCACCTTCCATTGCTCAACTTGCTTCTAACCCCTCGAGTCAGGTACCTGTCAATAACTGCATTGGATTTACTTACCCCTGCCTGCTCGTCCTCCTGCTTCTCCAGCCTCCCTTCACCACAGCCAACGCCTCCCCCAAGGATTGTACCTTCATAAAACCAAGTATAGAAAATCGATATCCTCAAGACATTATGGATTCAAGTTCTACAAAGACTAATAAGCTCCTTTTCACCTTTTACAACACCTCTTGAGTCTGCTTTGAAATCTGTTTAACCTAGGCTCTTCGAGCTATGACACATGTGTTTCTTTTCACAGGATTAATAAGGTGTGCGTATGTATCTTTTCTTTTATGTCAATTTTTTTAAATGTTTACACCATTAAATGGACAAAAATGAAAGGGACAACAAAAAGAGCCCCAAAGTCATATTACAAACGAGCTCTAAAGCGCATCATTTCAACCAGGGACGGCATCGGTGCTTCGAGAGAAGGACCCATGATCTGCTTTTTCTGGAACAGATGGACACACAGTCTGCACAGCATATAGCCTTCAGTGCAGATGATCAGAAGCGAGAGACAGACGTTTATATGGAGCATGATATGCTGGCTGTCTTCTTGAGCAGTATTCCAAACCTAAAGCAGCACAAGAGCCACTCCAGAGAAATTCAAAATCGATAATATTCCAGTGATACAGTGTCTGTTTTAGGTTTCGTTATGTCACCTTTTTGTTCATTTCACTTCAAATTGCTGAGTAAACTGAAAGTTGTTGTTTATGACGAGCCAAAAGAGCATTAGCAAACTAGCTTCAGAGAGTTGGAAATATGAAGGTTTTTGTCCTCTCGTTGTTTGGTGTCAAAGGACATTACTTTAGTTCATTTAATTTTAACAGTCATGCTGACTCTTAATGTTAAAACAATAGGCTGAGCTTATATAAGATAACGTAAGGCTAAGCAGCTAAATATTTTACTGACTCTTAAAAGGCGCTACATCTACATAGAAGCTCATGACATGTAAAATGTTTGTAACCTGTTGCTGATTTGGAGCAGTGCTCAAATCAAACAGTTACTGCTCAACAATCTTTTCTGTTAGTATTTAATTTCACTTTTGTTCGTTTTGGTTCCAGCAAAAACAGAAAGTTGGGGTTTTTTGTGACATAATTGGTGAAAGATAGCAATCTGACACAGACATAATGAGTGAAGGGGAGCAGGAAAAACAGTCAAGTATAACTCCAATTAAAAAAATAGTAAAATGTCAAAAGGTCAAATGTCTCACCTTCTACAGATATGTAAAAAGTGAGACATATATCAGCTCATGTTTAAATTGATTGAGCAGCAACATGTCGCAAAATGTTTACCGCTGTGTATCATCCTCTCTTCTTTTAACAAGTCTGTAAACATCTGGGAATGGAGGAAATCAGTTGCTGGAACTTTGGGAGAGGAATGTTGTCCCATTCTTGTCTTGGTCTAGTATTCTATCTACTTAACAGTCCTGGGTCTTCTTTGTTGTAATTTGCACTTTATGATGCACCAATTTTTTTCAGTTGTTGAAAGGTCCTGGACTGCAGGCAGCCCAATCCAGCACCTGGACTCCGATGTCTATGTAACAGATGCAGTATGTTATGAAGGAATAATCGGAGGCCTTCTCTAAAAAAAGATGCTGTTTGGATGGGAGCATATGTCCCTCTAAAACCGGTTTATACTTTTCAGCACTGATGGGGCCTTTTCAGACATGAAATTTGCTAGTTCTATGGGCGATAAGGCACCCCCTCACCCGAGGGCCCGAAGATTACAGGCGTCCAATATTGATTTCTGATCGCGTCCCAAACAGAGATGCCTTTGGATTATCTGAATCTTTCAATCATATCATATACTGTAGAGCAGTGATACTCAGTATTTTTTTCACAAGAGCCACATTGACAGAGCAAAATCAAGGGAAGAGCCACTTTAATGACAACATACTAAGTCCCCTTTTGCAAATATGCATTTCTACATATATAACATCCCACAAAAAAAGAAACAACACAGCCAATACATTTTCAATTCAGACCATATTTACCTTAATACTGGGATGAGCGGCACCTGGCATGCATGTCCTTGACTTTCTTCATGTTGTATTTGTAGTTTGTTGTTGTAATCATAGTGAGACATTCAAGATGAGCATGGTTTTTGTGCTGGTTTTTGCCATTTTTTAATTAAAAACCAATGCATTGTGCCTGCATCTCGCGCTGGCTAAAGGAGCTAGCGTGCACTGCGGTCAAGTGTGACGGTGGTTTAAGCGGGCTGCGTTGCCAGGTTTAACTGAGCCCCCTTTAGGAAACACCATTAAGCCTTAATTAATACTTAATAAAAATACTTGATACTACAAAAACGCAAACTTAATAGAAATACTTAATGCTCTGCAGTATTCGCTGTATGTTATTTGAAAAAATGTATTGTTATTGTTAATATATTGTTCTAAGCTATGATGCGAGTGCGAGCCGCCAATTAACACATTGACTCCCAAGTCACGTAAAAGTACGTTTTTACTGCCCATGCGTTGGCTCCCACATGGTAAAAATACGTTTTTACGGGGTTTTTTATGGATTCTGAATCTATACATTCTAATGCACATTCTGTGTGATTTTTGTAATTATGTGATGAACAGAACTGACATAGATGGCCGTCAAAAACTGGTGTCATCATCTGGACATTTTGATCATTACGCCAATGGCTTTGCGTCAACTCAAGAACAATTTTGATAGCGCTGCATTAATTGTTGTGCATTTCTGTGACAAAGTGGGTGAGACCATTTGTCTCATTTATTAAGAGCATCTTTAGTTCACCATACTTGTTTGTTTTCAATCATTTTACTATCAGTAATCAGCACTTTACAGATACAGACTATCCCGGATTTGTTTGTGTTTTGTATTATGTTTGGTTATATTTCATAGTTCAACATCTTTGATTTAAATAAACACTCACAAGTATTGTTAAATTCAATTACAATTTATTGATTTATGTTTCCTTAGAATCAGTTAAATGAACATTTAAGTGTGCTACTCACCATACCCACCATGTGCTCAGAGACAAAGGGAGGAAGTGCTGCAATATTTCTGCTTTTATATTCTGTGAAACTTGATTGGGGGAGGTCATTGGACTAGTCCAAATCAGGAAGGTGACACACATTAGGTTAAGATATTATTTAGGTTTATTTGGTATTTCCTTTTCTATGGTTAACATGTTGATGAAGACGTAAAACAGGCATGAGTGTTTTTACTGTAATGTGTATGAATTGTGACATGTGGAAAACTGAAATGGTGAAGTTAAAAGCCAGTGGATTCACCTCCTCTGTTGGTACAACCAAGGAGGCATTGCCCAGTGAGGTGAAGCTATTTAAGCAGTGGCCTTTAGTCTGTCTGGAAGGAGGAAAGGGAGTGCAACTATTGTGCTGATCGGGTGTAGCAATGTACATTTGATTTAATTTCTTTTTTGTTTTGTTTAGTTCTAAGTTGAGTTTTATTTAGTTCAACTAAGATAACTGTTCAGTTATATTTTTTGTTGTAAATATTTTTGATACACGTGAAACAGGCACCTGTAAATAAACACCTTGGGGTGATTTTTGGACAAACTGCTGTGATTCTGCCTCCTACTTATGCCGCTCTGGTCAGCTTCCCAACAATTTCCGCATTTTGTCCAATCGCACGTGTCGGTTTCCAGAGGGTGGCGGTAAAGTAACATAAACAAACAACAAGAAGGAGAAGAAGACACGCGACAAGTCTAAGGAGGCGGTCTTATGAACAGGTTAGCTTTGCCACATGCGACACGACGCAAATCCTCTGACCCGGATATGTAAGTATCTAAAGTGCGACAGGCTGAAAGAGTGCACGTTTCACAAAAGCCCCGATATCTCACTTTGTTGTTGATTTTGGTGGATACCCGCCTTGGTTTAGCTGAGGATAGCTCGCTAATGGCGGCACCTAGAGACACGCAGTTTTGACCCACAAAGAGTTTAAAGTTTCAGCTTTCAAACGAGCCATAACATGTTTCAGTGGCCCTATCACATAATATGCTGTGACTGTACAAAAAACGTAAAAAAAAAAATGGTTTAGAACGCTCGGATTCTACGACATAATTCTGTAAAAACTGCCAGTATTCAATGTGTTAAAGCTTGAGGAGCCGCATGTGGCTCACGAGCCGCGCAATGAGTATATCTGCTGTAGATGATAGAGTTTTCGAAAAGTCTTTGCAATTTTACATTGAGTAACATTTTTTCTGAAATTGCTCAACATTTTGTAGATAAAGTTCTTTGCAGATTACTGAACCTCTGCCCATCTTAACTTCTAAGACTCTGCCTCTTTATTATACCCAGTAATGTTACCCGGATGCTGCCAATTAACCTGATTAGTTGCAACATGTTCTTTTGTCATGCCCGTCCCAACTTCTTTTGAGGTGTGCAGCTGCCTTCAAATTATAATTATAATATTTTTCATGAAATAGTAAAATGTCTCATTTTTCAACATTCAATGTTTTCTATGTTCTGTTGTGAATTATACCTTGGTTTATGACACTTGCAAATTGTAGCATTCTTTTTTATCTATATTTGACAAACCGACTCTCAACTATATTTGGAAATGGAGTCGTATAATAGACAAATGAACTAGCTGGCTCACTTTTGCCCTAATGCCACAGCATGGCACACACACAAATATAATATGGCATCCCCAGGACACAGACAGCCTGGCACAGTGCCATATATGACCATGAAAAGTCTCTTTATTGACATATTTGGCATCTTATGCTAAGATCAACAGTCCTGCTTTTCACCACGAAGCATTTAACACACACTGACACAGTTGGGGTGCAATTCAGGAGTCAGCTGGGAGTCAGTTGAATAAGCTGTTTTTCTAAGGAGGAGGTAATATCAAAACTCCATAAAAGCTTTCCCAGTTTGTTTAATTTCCCGGCTTATTGTTGTTTTCCTGTGGCCGTCAATGCCGTCCGACCTTAGGTATTTAACGTGTGTATTTCAAGCATATCAACCTATATATTAAAATCATGTATGTGTGCTTATATTAATTAAATCAGTGTTCAGGCAGAGACTGTTCATTGCTGACTCCATGTAAAAACATCACAAGAGTCCGCACCCAATAAATCAGAGTATTTTATGTCCGTATAGAGTAGTCGATGATGACCTTTTTTGTCATGTTTGTTCTAAATTAATACAAATTGTCATTTAATTTCAGTCACCTCATCTCCTTCCTTTCACCCGTTTCCACTTGCTCGTACTTTGATGCGGCCTGTTTTTTATCAATAGGCTCTCCTGGACTGTTTATGAATGGGAGTTGTTGTGCAGCACTTTGGCGCTCGCTCTCACCAGGCTTTTAAAGGTTTAATTTCAGAACTCTCTGCTTACACTTAAGAAAAATTAGGCTTCCTCAAACACATCAGCAGATGTTTTAAAGAGGCAAGTGATTTAACTTGGAAATACAAAACTGCTCTGAAAGCACTGGGTTGATGGTCTTTTTTTTTTTGCTATAATATGCTCCTTATCACATTGTGCTCCCGTATGGGGAGTGCAGGAAAAAATAAATATATGTGAAATAATAGTCACTAGGTCATCTTCAAAGTCTACCACCTGCAAAAAAAATACCTTAAATTTATATGAAAAAAAAAGTTTCCCAGTGACACACAGCTTTCCCGGTCCCTCAGTCCTTCCTGCTTGAAAATTACGATTAAGATCAAGATTAAAGGGATAGTTCGCCTCTTGACATGAAGCTGTATGACATCCCATATTAGCAATATCATTTATGAACATTGACTTACCCCCCGCTGCGTCCTGTGAGCCGAGTTCCAGCCGAGTTTTGGCGTTGACGAAGGTAGTCCGGCTAGTTTGCTAGGGTCCCGAAAATAAAGCGTCTTGCTTCTCAAAACAATATGAGTTCAAAAGAGTAATACGTTTGCATCACAAAATCGTCCCTCCAGAAAAAGTCAGACCTCAAAATCGCTTGGCGCTATTTCTCTCTACCTTCGTATCACTGCGTGCTGTGTAAACCGTGCAGACCGAAGTGCAGACCGAGCAGTCCGCTTCTTCCGAGCAGCAAACATCGTAACAGGTGCTGCTATCGCTAGGTGGCTGTACGCATTGATATGAAGGGAGGCAAAAAAAAAAAATGATATTGCTAATATGGGATGTCATACAGCTTCATGTCAAAAGAGGCGAACTATCCCTTTAAGATCAGATTTATTGTCATCCATACATGCAAATGTTGCGCCCTCTGCTCCGACAGTTTGGGAGAGGTACGTTGTAACTTTTGAGCTAAATGAAGGACAGAGACGCAGCTGACGTCTTCACTCCCGTTCGCTTTATTCAAAAGAACACACACACTTTTCTGCGCAAGCGCAAAACACAAAGTTCTCTGCTGGTCAAAATCAATTGATCGGCAAACCATCAAACTCTTAATGAATTGGAATCAGTGTATTACTACTTTTAGTACCGTATTAACAATATTTTTAATCAACCATAACAAAATAATAATGATGAAATATGAATAATTTGTAACTGTTGCTTTTAACTGTATATAAATTCTACAATCAACCTTTTACACTTGTGTATTTTAATCTGTGTATGAAATAAATATTTGAATCATTTCAACCTGTCACACGTACACATGAAATTTGTCCTCCGCTTTTAACCCATCCAGGTTGGCACCTGTTGACACACACGTGCACGTGCACTGGGTCACACACTCATGGAGATGAAAGAGCTGAGTGACGCTGACACCCCACCCACGTGAAAAATTCAAGCAAACAGATTGATCGAGTAGTGCTCCGTTTGTGCTGGTTTGTGCCGTTAAAATTTTCGTTTGTGCTGCTTTGGTTTCTGAGATATTAAAGATTATTTTTGAGGTCATCCAGAGGTCACCATCCCCCCCATCTTGCTCCACAATAAACCAAAGTAGTCTACTTTTTTAGTGCTCCGTTTGTGCTGGTTTGTGCCGTTAAAATGTTTGTTTGTGCTCGTTTCGTCTCTGAAATATTATGAGTTATAATTTCGGCCGATGACGTCACCATCCCCCCATCTTGCTCCAAAACAAACCAAAGTGGTCTACTTTTTTAGTGATCCGTTAAGTGCTAATGTCACTGTTATTTGCAGAAAGAAATTTTAAAAAACAAACTAACCTTGTGTTCTTTCCTGCGTTAGCAACATATCCGACAACTTCCCACTGACTGAATTGGCGAAAAGAACTTACTGGAACAAAACAGAATGACTACAACCTGCAGCAGATGAAATTCATTGCCCCCTGATCAATATAGTGAAGTCATGTGATCACCTGAAAGTAAAACGGAACTCAGAGATTAAAGGAGCAAACCAGAAACACCAGTTTTAACTGCACAAACCAGCACAAACGAAGCACTAAAAAAGTAGACTACTCTGGAGAGGTGGGCAGCCATTCACAGCGCCACGGAGCATGGGGGTATGGTGCCTTGCTCAAGGGCACCTCGGCCATGACAAGGAGGTGGACTTACACCCCTCCAGCTGTCAGTTTCTAAACCACAGAATAAAGCAGAGATACTCATTGCGTGGCTCGCGAGCCACATGCAGCTCCTCAAGCTTTAATTGGCGGCTCGCACTCGCATGGAGTAGCTTATAAAAATATGGTAACAATAACAATACATTTTTTCAAATAATATACAGCAAATACTGCACAGTATTAAGTATTTTTATTAAGTTTAACGTTTTTGTAGTATTAAGTATTTTTATTAAGTTTAACGTTTTTGTAGTATTAAGTATTTTTATTAAGTATTAATTAAGGCTTAATGGTGTTTCCTAAATGGGGGGCTCTGTTAAACCTGGCAACGCAGCCCGCTTAAACCACCGTCACACTTGACCGCAGTGCACGCTAGCTCCTTTAGACAGCGCGAGATGCAGGCACCATGGATGGGTTTTTAATTAAAAAAGGGCAAAAACCAGCACAAAAACCATGCTCATCTTAAATGTCTCACTATGATTATAACAAAAAACTACAAATACAACATGAAGAAAGCTTTCGCTCATCCCAGTATTCAGGTAAATAGTTATTTTGTTACTATTGGCAGCTATGAATCTGAGCGAGTGGCCATGACTTGTGGAGTCCCCCAGGGGTCAATTCTTGGACCTCTTCTGTTTAACTTGTATATGCTCCCTTTGGGTCAGATATTGCAGAATTTTAACATCAATTATCACAGTTATGCAGACGATACACAACTTTACGTGTCTCTGTCACCAGACGACTGCAGCCCAGCTGACGTACTGTGTCAGTGTCTGGAGGAAGTAAACATCTGGATGAGAGAGAATTTTCTACAATTAAATGAAGACAAAACTGAGATCATTCTGTTTGGTAGCAAAGAGAAGAGGGTCAGCATTGGTAAATATCTTGAGACTCTGGACCTTACAATCACTGACCAAGTTGGTAACCTCGGAGTGTTGATAGACTCAGATCTGACTTTCAGCAGCCACATCAAAGCTGTCACCAAGGCAGCTTTTTACCACCTCAGAAACATCAACAGAATTAAAGGTTTCCTCTCCCAAAAAGACCAGGAGAAACTCATCCATGCATTCATCTCCAGTAGACTCGATTACTGTAATGCTCTTTTAACTGGACTTCCCAAAAAGAGCATTAAACATCTGCAGCTCATCCAGAACGCTGCTGCTAGAGTTTTAACCCGGACTAAGAGATCTGAACACATCCCACCAGTTTTAAAATCTTTACACTGGCTTCCAGTCAGTCACAGAATAGATTTTAAAAGCCTGCTGATGGTTTACAAATCCCAGAACGGTTTAGGCCCAAAATACATCTGTGATATGTTCAGAGAATATAAACCCAGCAGAGCTCTTAGATCCAAGGACTCAGGGCAGCTGGTCCAGTCCAGAGTCCAGACTAAACATGGAGAAGCAGCATTTAGCTGTTATGCTGCAAACAAGTGGAACAAACTGCCACTGGAGATTAAACTTTCACCAAATGTAGACATTTTTAAATCCAGGTTAAAAACATTTCTGTTCTCATGTGTCTATGCATGAAATATCTTTTAACTTATCTAGACTGTTGCCTGATTTTAAATTCATTTAAATGATTTTATTTGTTTCTCTTTATATTATTTTATGTATTTTTAATGCTTCTTGCACTCCCTGCTGCAATGCTTTTATTTTATGTAAAGCACTTTGAACTGTTTGTACATGAAATGTGCTATACAAATAAATTTGATTTTGATTTGATTTGATAAATGTGGTCTTAATTAAAAAAGTATTCGCTGTGTTGTTTCTTTTTTTGTGGGATGTTTTATATGTAGAAATGCATATTTGCAAAAGGGAACTTAGTATGTTGTCGTAAAGGTGGCTCTTACCTTGATTTTGCTCTGCCAATGTGGCTCTTGTGAAAAAAATTGTGAGTATCACTGGTATAAAGTATTTGTGAATATTTCTTGCTCTCCCCCCTAACTGGTATGAAAGATAAACCACTGTCCTGCTCTGCCGCATCAGTACGTGCGCTGCTGTTCTCACGCTTTCCGGCAGGAATGATGAGTCATGAATGTGTTTACCGCAGCATGATAGAATTCTTGAAGCCTCAGAGCAGTGACAGTTGGGAGACTCGAGCCCTCATTTGGCGGTTGTGATTACGGATAAAAAACTTTGTTTTCAGGAATACCTTTTCAGTGAGCCACCCCTCATTTCTTCATGTGTTGCCAGGACAACGCAATCTTTGCTAAGTTGTGTGTTATGTGTAGACACAACACTGGTTCATCCCTTGAGCTATGTGCCTTTTTTATGCTTGCAGGGCTTACAGATCAGTGTTAAGTTGCTTTGCAAAACAACACATTCCTCAACTTAAAGAATTGAGGATTAGCTCAAGACTTTTACACAGTAATGTAATATTTGATGAAGAATGTCTTCAGCTGCAGCACCTCTGTGTGCTCCTGCATGATGACCCGCTAACATTAACCCCAGAACAACTAATCAATCAGTAGCTTAAAGTTTACAAGGAAGACTCGAGTAAGCAGGGAATCACCGCTTATAAAATCCAACAACTTTTACTGGGCCCAGTTGGTAGTTGCCACATGTTTCAAGGGCTGTTGATGTTAAGAAAAGTGGCTTTAGTATTTCAGTTACAGTTAGCTTAAGGTTAACATTAAATAGGCAAGTTAGAAAACACAAGTTTGTGTGTGTCTAAAAGAACAATATTTTTGGTCCACAATGAAATATATGACAGCTGAATTTAGTGGCGACCAGTGTTGGTCAAGTTACTTAGTAATTAGTTACAGTTACTAGTTACTGCTCCCAAAAAGTAATTGAGTTAGTAACTCAGTTACCACATTGTAAAAGTAATTAGTTACTCAGAAAAGTAACTGTGGCGTTATTTTTTATGTTCTATAATGCTGTTACGTTCTATAACATCTTTAACATCAAATATGTTTATATTAACTGATTGAAGAATAAAAAAAATACATACAGTAATTTAGAACATTCGGTATTTATTTTAACTCAATAGATTGCAGCCTGCCATATGATGCATAGAAATAAAAACATAAATATTGAATATAAAATGGTGATGGTGGTCACCTGTTTCTGACCCGAAAAATCGAGTGTTGTTTGTTTTCGAGTGGCTCCGCCTCCTTCGCTGGGGCTCACGCTAGCTGCATTTGGGCTTGGGGTTGGGTTAGCAGCTGCAGAAGCAACAAGTGCTTCATATTCGCATGGGTTGATGTGAGGTGCTTCATTAGACTTGAATTACTTGAGGCAGACGTGGATACATTTTTTTTCCCTGGGCATAGCGTGCATGCTACATACACATTCTTGCCTTTTATCTCCACGAGTGAGAAGTAGTGCCGGTACTTCCAGTTAGAGAACGCTACCTTTGAACTTCTCTGGCTCGTCGCCATTGTCGCCGTCACGTGTGTGTTTAGTAGTAGTCGTCAGCGCGTGCAGTGAGACAGCGTGAGCAGGTCATCCGCCCACCCAGCCAATCATAATCGCATTTGCAACGGTGTCATCATCCCCACCCCTGCTCTCTCAGGGCAGCATGCAGCTGATGTGTAGCCGAAAGCCTACAACCAAATTGTAGTAACGCGCCACTTTATATACTCAGTAACGATAACGGCGTTGTAACGATGGGAAAAGTAATTAATTAGATTACTCCGTTACTGGAAAATTAACGCCGTTAGTAACGCCGTTATACTTAAAGCTGCAGTCTGCAGGATTTGTTGTTGTCATACGTAAAGTCCTACTTTTTGGCATTTTAAGAGTTTACATGATCTATCAGAACGCTTGAATTTGAAAACGGTGACCTCCGTAGTCGCAAAATGCAAGAAATGCTTATTTTTTAACCGAAAAATAAAAAGTTATTCAACTTCCTGTCCCGCCCCATCAAAACACATGAGAACTCGTGCACGTAGACGTGCACGCCAGATGCGCTTACACGACTCCTCATTCATCAACTCACCTGTCATTTGCGATCATGGAAGACACAGTAAGTAGACAAGCCCGTAATGAAGTTCAATAGTCTAGATAAATAAGCGTGGGGACGAGCCTACCTTGTATCGCGCGTGCACAATCGGTGATTGACAGGCAGCAGAGCCCAGCTCGTAAACCTGATTGGTTACCTTTTACCGGTCCGGTCTGCAATTTTGTAAACAAACCTGCTGGCTTTGGAGGGACCTAGCGGGACATGTAGGGGACCTAGAGAACTCATTTTTTTTTGTATTGGGGTATTTAATGTACTACTTTCAGAATCCCCGGACAGTTCCAGGCATTATGCTTGAAAAAGAGTTGCAGACTGCAGCTTTAAACGCCGTTACTCCCAACACTGGTGGCGACTACTTTAACAGTGGCTGCACAAGTCCAACGTAACAGTTCATGTGTTACGTGTCACAATCAAAACTACAGCACATACAGTCCTGCAGTTTTTTAGACTGGGGTTATATTCCAACTGGAAAAATCACATTTTGAAAACTGAATAAAAAAAACCCCATCAGTTTAAAGTAATGAGGCTATTTACGTACAGGTTATTTGATAAGGTCATCCAAACCCAAACCTCAGGCAACACTTAACCCTCTGAAACTCTGGGAAACGGTCTCTTCAAACTGAAAAAGTCCGGGGTGATATCATAGAGCTGGGGCTTGTTTGGCAGCGCCGCGACGTGGCCCTGTTTGGTCTGTTGTCACGGTAACGAGGAGACAGGAAGGAGGGGAGCAGGAGCCAAAGTGAGGTGAGCTATTGCAGGTGATCCTACGTGCGTGTCTTTTACATCCCTCCCCTCATGTCCATGTGATGGATGAGAGCTACTGTGAATGGACACTGGCAAGGATTACTCTGAACAAGTGTTCCTGTGTGCGTACAGAGATACGTATGTAAGCCATGCTTAAACACCATGTCCTGAAACCATTACTGCTGCTTGCATTTTTACATGGTTCCATGTATAAGTTGCTGTTTTTAATGCATCTCAACCAGCTGTTTTTGTTTTTTTTAAATATCTGTAGAGTTTACTATACTGCATTCATGATGGTAAATTGACTACTCTGATGTAGATCCTTGGTTAATCTAGTGGTCACGAGCACTTTTCAGTCTGTTGTTGCCTCATTGTACACCCGTTGTGATGGAGCTTGCAATGCAGGGCACTGACCTGCTATTCCAAATTAAACCTTGGGTTTAGTGCCTTGCCAAAAAGGACATTTGAGCACCTTGAAGGAAGAAAATGCCAAAAGACAAACAATCCCATTTCTTCTTTGTGTGTTACTGTTTATGCAGTCAGGACAGTTTTAAACAGCAGGTGCACTCAGTTTTGTTCCAGTGATCAGAGCGCACACAAGCCGTGTCGCTGCTCTACTTTGGGGCCTGTACTTTGAATGTAGCCTTTCTAAGGTACTTGTTTTTTTATTCCATGAAATGAAATATTATACTTGCCAGCTTAAGCTAAGTGCACACAAACACTGGAATTTTGACAAACTGAGTTTTTCCCCTCTCTGTTTCGCAAAAGAAATCTCTGTGAATCGAGACACGCAAAAGCACAACCAGAACACAAGTTCCACAGCGTCAGCTAACTGCATATACACAGACTACAAGTGGTACATATTTGCCCTATTATTGTCGAAACAACTTGTATTGACAATCCAAAGGCGTCCTCTGTGACCTCCCCTTGTCTGTTTGCCTGACAGCACTGAAAGGAGACCTCTTTACCTTCTTCCCCTCAATGTACGAGCGAAACAGCTCACTCCCTGATTTAAAAAACACTCCCTTCTCCAATTTGTTTTGGACTAATTTAGAAATCAGAAGTCGGATTTTCTAGTTTTAGCTTTTCTTCATTGGCTCCTTGTTAAATTCAGAATAGAATTCTGAGGATCCTTCTCCTCACATATAAAGCTCTTAATGACCGAGCTCCATCCTATCTTAAAGATCTCATTGTAAGATATTTTCCTAACAGAGCACTTTGCTCCCAAACTGCAGGTTTACTTGAGGTTCCCAGAGTTTCTAAAAGTAGAATGGGAGGCAGAGCCTTCAGTTATCAGGCCCCTCTCTTGTGGAATAAGCTGCCAGTAAATGTTCGGGATGCAGACACCCTTTCCACTTTTAAGACTAAGCTTAAAACTTTCATTTTTGATAAAGCTTATAGTTAGGGATGGCTCAGGTGATCCTGAAACATCCCATAGTTAAGCTGCTATAGGCCTAGACTGCTGGGGGGCCTCATCTGTCACACCTTTCCTCACTTTACTCTCTTTTTCCCCTGTTTAATTTCTCAAATGATATTATGTACATGTGACATTATTGTCGTCATTAACTCGTGTTTCCCTGTTCCAACAGGTATCCTTTGAATGGTGTTACAGTGGGTTTTTACCCCTCTTTTCTGTCTTCTCAAACCCCAGCTGGTCGAAGCGGATGACCACCCTTCCTGAGTCTGGTTCTGCCAGAGGTTTCTTCCTGTTCAAAGGGAGTCGTTTCTCTCCACAGTCGCTTTAGGCACGCTCAGGACGGGAGATTGGACTGAAGACAAGTTTCGGTGCAATCTGTTGGTTTCCTTAGCTAGGAAATTGTTTTTGAATTGCCTCTATACGAATGAATTTGATTATTTTATAAATAATTATGATTACAATGAATTGAATTCCAATTGGCTTGAATTGGACTTTATTATTTAAGTGCCTCAACATTTGTTGTATTTGGTGCTATATAAATGAAAATGAATTGAATATAAAGTATTACAATACTGGTAGAGCAGTGATAGCAAATTGCGAACTTGTCATTGATAGCGAAACAAATAGCAAAATAGTTGCGACTCGACACATTCGATGTGCAGCAAATGCATCGTAAAATGTAACTGAAGTTGGATGGAAATAAAGGACGAGGAAGTTGGACATTTCTACTTTGAGCTGAAAGTGCGATTGCTTTTCAAACCAATGCAGCCCCAAACAAACTTACAATGTCACTGGATGTGACTTCAGACATTCTAAAATATATCATGCTCTCATAATAGAGATTTTCTTCAACACCTTTCCTTGAACATTCAAATGATATTGCTGAAGGGTGGACTCATTTAATCTGTGTATTGCACTTGCAATTACACACTTTTCCTGACGCACAGACAGCCGTGTTAGGGATCTACTGATCAATTGCATTGAAATTATACTTACATGTGCTTTTCTCTCAAACACTCTCAGTGTGTATGTACAGCACTGGGGTAGCGACAGGGACATTTTTCAGCTGCAGATGAGGCCGAAGCAGCCTGAGACTAGAACGTGACAAACTCAGACAAATCATTCTCACCTGCTGCCATCCACTCTTTGGCTCCTCACAATATCTTGTCATCCCCCAAATTGCTCTGGCTTGTCTCAAATTCCCCTTTCCACTGATCCTTCCAATTACAGCGTGTGTCTGTGCGCAGTGTGCCAACCGCACCGTACCTCTCCTCGCTCTAACTATGTTTATACAGGGACTAGAAGCAGACATTGAGGTATTTGGGTTATTCTTTTGGTCAGATCTGCAGCGCGACTGAAAATCCCACAGAATCGAAATCTAATCGAGCATCGGATTTAGACAGAGTTTTGTGCGTGTGTTCGGCGGGGGGGGGGGTTCATGACCCTTCTCTCCCAGTGTCAATGTTCTGTGAAGTCATACTTCACACACTTAACGGAAAAGAGAGGAGGAGAGGAGAGACATCAGTCTTTCTACCCATCTGCTGGTTCACATAAAACATGAAGAGGAAGGAGGGAAGAAAAATCCCACACCAAATCCAATAATGAGGTCTGAAAAAAAAAAAAAAAAAAGCTGGGCTGTGGTGCAGTGGGGCCATTTGATTTCTCTGAGTCTTGATCACCTACATGCAATGCTCTGAATTTCCTCAACATGCTCTCATTATACAAACTGCATCCTCTAATTCTGTTGCTTGCGTTTGTCAAAGGATTTCATGGAAAGCATTTTGGCATGTAAAAAAGAGATGAAGGAAAAGAGGGAAAAAAAAAATCCACCATAGAGTTTGTCCTAATCAGATGCGAGCAGCCAGAACGCCTAAACCGAACTGTTTTTTTTTTTTTTTTGTGGTTTTGAGGGCAGTGAGCTTGTCGTTTTTGCTATGTTTACATTTCAAATTTTAAGCAATACATATATAACAAATTATGCACATCACCTTCTCATATTAGACAGTCTGGACACTGGCATGCAGCTACAGCGGGTAAAAGTTTGCCAAGGCCAAAAACCACTGGAAAAAGTGTGTGGGCTGAGCCGTGGATTCAGTCAAGTCTTTGTAACATGGGCCGGAGATTTTTCGAGAACATGCCTCAAAGAATGCAGCTGCATTAAGTAGATCTACCAGAAGAGAAGCCCATACCTGTCCAAGGAGTATTAATAAGGCTTGGAATGAAATTGAGTCAACAAAGACAACTCATCACATTAAACTCTGCATGGTGGTAGGGCTGTCCCTGGTAAAAGTGTGACTTAGTGAGTAAGTAAAGGCACTGTGTGTATAGGAGGCGTGCACGGGCGGCCCAGCCACAGAGATTATTGAGAAATGACTGGAGTTCGCTCTTCATGTGTTTCACATTTCCCATTTTGATTGAAGTGCAATGGAGTGGTTCTCCACATTTCCACCAGAGTTTACCAAACTGTGGTTGGGATCTCTGCTGCTATCTAAACAATGGTAAACAGTGCTTCTGCCATTAAAAAGTTAGGACATTCAACCCCCCCTTGTTCAGCGATTCTCAAGATTAATCTGCGGCTCAATTCCATTCCACCTGTTCTGTCTTAATTCAGATTTGTTAAAGTTTTGTTTTCCTTATTTGGAGTTAATATGCTCACCAATGAAACACACTGGTGACATGCTGTCCAGTGGAGCAAGGAAGCCCGGTTTATATGCCCTCATCTGAAGGTAAAAGCCTTTTTCAAGCAGTTATAAATACTGTAGATCCAGTGTTGTTCCCCCTAGTGGCTGTTTTCCACTGGCTGGATAAAATTTTAGAAACTTGCAGGTGGACTTAAAGGGACACTTTGTAATTTCTTCCCCCATCTAGTGGTGCAATCTTATTTTGCAAAGTCGAATGAATTTGCTCTCTAGCACCTCGCGTTTTCAAATGTGCGTTGCAACTTCTTGAACTACGGCAGGCGGTATGTGTCAAGATTCAAGAAGCTATGGCTTCAGACTCAAGGTCCATACAAACAAAAAGACATCAAGACACACAGTACAAAGGATTACATAACACACATACAATAACACTATAAATACAGATGACAGATAACATGTCAGATAACATAAGTTGACATAGCCTTTGGTGTGCAAATAATGTTAGTCATATTCCGGGAGTTACCGGAAGTGACGTCGACGCAGCGGTAGCGTTAGCAGCAGTGTGTAGTTGCTATCTGGATGTTCTTTTAAATAAACTCCCGGTAAACTTACAAACTTTCTAATGCCTCGTTTTGTGAGTTAAGAGCCTATGTGTACAATGGCAGAGGTTTGGTAACAATCAATGCATTATTAGTGGGATAATTTACGAGATAAAATCTATTTACCATTAGCGCCAGTAATAAGCCATTCGGCGGACGTGACAACAAAGTGACGTCATTTCCGCTTGCAGGCCTGGCGTTGGGGAAAACGCGATTCGAAGTGCTTTATGTCCCTCTCGGCACTTCGTCGGTTTTCATAGACCGGAAGGACATGGCGGCCTCCATAGAGCTTGCCCGCTCTATGTAGATACAGACAAGTTATTCTTCACTCAGGAGGATAAGTGAGATTTTTGACAGAGATAATTTTACACCAATGAGGACTAATTTATGAATGAATATGTTGATTTGAGCTAATAAATGACTTAATTTATTACATAGTGTCCCTTTAAAGAAAGGGAATTTACTCCTCCAAAGAATTTCCTTATTGAGCTGGTTGTACGCAGCCACTGCACATGCTATCATTGACCGGTTGCTGTACACTACCTGTTCTTCGGTTGAGAGAATATAGTTTCAAAGAAAAAACAAAACATCTGATGCAAAAGTAAACTGGTGTAAATGTCAACAATGTACCTTTAAGTTGTTCCAGATGGCATAAACACACCGCTGCTGGCTGGGTTCACCGGTCAGAATGAATCCTGAAATATCCAAATTGAGAGGCTCTGACTGCCGTCTACTGCAGGTGAGACACTGACTGATATTAATTACTTCACACTATCCCATTTATAAAGATGACCTGGTAGCACCTGGCCAAGAAATAGTCTAAAAGTTGCAGTCTACATAAACACTAGCCTTTTTATGAAGCTATAAATTCATTATGTGCAAATATGAGACTGGGAATGGTCTTCTTATCAAAATCTTGAAAAACTGTGCACGCTTTACTATACCCCAAATATTATATTATTATTTTATGAGTATTTTTCAAGTAAAAGTTCAAAGGAATCTCTTTCTGTTGAGCAGTCACAACGATGAAATTGTTTCCATAGAGTTTGGTTACAGCACAACAGAGCGCCCATCGATAAGTTGTACTCAAATTACTTGACTCATGCTTTTGTATGCTTCCCAAGCAACTGTAGTCCAATAATGTAAAGAAATAAGTTTCAAGCAAAAGCACATTACCCTGAGCCATTCGGAGGCCTTGCTTATTTTCAAGTGCAAATTAAGCATGATAATTACGAGCTCATGAGGTGTGCAATTTAGGTGAATGGACAAAAATCTACTTGTTTATTTGCCTGTGTGGGTTTGACCATGATTAAGTGCCATGCTCTGAAATTGCTGTATATGCTGTAAAACAAATCCTCTTTCTTTCAAGATCTCCTAAATCAGGGATAATTCAACACCTCTTCCCTCAACGCAAGCTCACAACCCGACTTTCATTCCTCTCAAAGCAAACAGAGCTATTTTACAATTGTATCTTTCTCTTGAAAGCACACAAGTGGTGGAAACGGGACATTTCACAGAGCTACAGCTGCTTAACGGCATCCCTCTGAATTCAAATGTAGGAGATTCCGGGGAAAAGACAAAGCTTCCAGGGAGTCATTTACCGGGGAATCCCAGTAATTGCATGAAATGCAGCGTGTCACAATGAGGATGTCAGTCTCTTGTTGTCTGCTGCCCTTTTGTTGACTGCAGCTTCCACAGACTGGAAAAAAAAAGTTCTAGTTTGCTTTTTTTTCTCCGTCTGTCAAAATCAGAAACAATGGTCTGAAAGAACACACTGACTGAGAAAGTCATGTCTCTTAAAGACTGGCTTCCTATAAACTATTGCTTTTTATATTTGTATTCTTTGCATGAAACATTTTGCAATGTCATGAATCCAGAGACAAATTGAAGAAGAAAACAAGAGATGCACCGGTTGCGGTTTTCTTTTGTGCCAAAACTCGAAACATCAAATTCCAATTTTGGCCAATTGCGATTTTCTGTGGAGGAAAAAAGAATATAAAATGATTTTTGTACATTTTGTTTCGATTAACCTTTCAACTGCGAAAAAAAATTATAATCAACTGCTGTGTCTTCTTCAGGATCTTAAGTGCTCCCAAGTTCCTGAATAAAGGTTTGTGTTGAAAACAGAACGACAACAGAACACGGACTGCAGCATATTCCACTTTTAAAAAAAGAGGAATTGTATTTGGGCTTTTTAAAATGAAAGCCGAGGTAATAAAAAAAAAGATGAGAGTGGCAACGTACCTTTAAGTTGTTGTCAAAAAATGTAGGTCCAGTGCATTCTTGACAAGTTTTCCAACACAACAGGATCTCTGCCTCGTTACCAGTCTGTTATTAGCCAACATAAATGCTCTAAATCCCACTTACCGTTATTAGAAATCACAGCGAAAAACTTTGCCAAAGACCGAAGACTGTGCATGGTGTTTTAAAATGGGAAGTAAACATCCCAATTTTTCTCAAAATGATGACTACCCTGTTGCCGTGGGGCAGTTAAACCCTCACAAGTATGACGCCTACTTTTCAATTAGCTTGGACATGTAAAAATTGGTATTTTTCAGCTCTTTCTATCCACTGCTATATGTTTTACACAACCGCTGCACACTCAAATGTCAACTTTTATGGTGAAAAGACATGTTGTTGTCATAAAACTGTGACTCCTTATGAGATACTTCCACAGGCATTGCTGAACGAAACAACCCATTTTCTCGTCAAAACATCAACTTTTCATGAAAACAGTACAGTGATTTTTTGCTGTTTTTTTTTTTTTTTTGTCGTAATAGACAACAAGATAGCTACATAGAAGAACAAACTATCCCAACAAAGTAACTGAATTTAAAATGTTTTCTTACCCTCCACTCACTGTTTTGTCACCATTTACACACGTTACAAACTGATTGGCAAAGGTTTGGCATTAAAGAGGATTTGGTCGAGGTTAGGCATTTAAAAAGAAGGTTGAAAATCATTGTTGCATGCATTAAAACAGACACTGATAACAATAATCCCATCAAAATATCTTTTCCATTGATAACTGGCTGCTGAGTCCCTCCCCTTTCCCTAAACACAATAAATGCAAACCACATGTCCTATTGAAATGACTCCGAATAAAAGGCTGGGATGTACGGGGAAAAAAACAAAAACAATTTGTGTTCATCAGCATGACGTCTAGCTTTCTGCTTTGTGACTGCTTTGTGTTTTGCTGTGAGACTGGCTTGGAATGAAGCACGAGGAGCATTAACAGAAAAAAGACCAGTGTCTCAATGACTGAATGCCATCGGTATATTAGACTGATGACACCAGTAGCACAATAGGGCTTAAATAGCACCGATTTTATGAATCAGTCAGCTGTTCTGCATGTGCATTGTATCTCTTCAGTTATCCATTCTCTGCGCTCACCTTATCCTGTTCAGGGTCACAGGGGCCTTGAGATGATCCCAAGGTCCCACTGTCACTGCCATGTTGCCACGCGTGTATTGCATTTTTTCCTGAATTGATTGTGTTTGCAAATTTAATCTGTAAACGATGTGATCAACAGTACTGCCAACTTTGCCTCGAAGTTTCGCAACGTAGCCGCGAAAGTCGTCAAAGTATACAGCATAAACACTGAGATTGATGCAGAGGTGGGTAGTAACGAGTTACATTTACTCCGTTATATTTACTTGAGTATGTTTTTGAAAAAATTGTATTTCTAGGAGTAGTTTAAAGGGACATTATGTAATTTCTTCCCCCATCTAGTGGTGCAATTTTATTTTGCAAAGTCGAATGAATTTGCTCTCTAGCGCCTCACGTTTTCAAATGTGCGTTGCAACTTCTTGAACTACGGCAAGCGGAATGTGTCAAGATTCAAGAAGCTATAGCTTCAGACTCAAGGTCCATACAAACAAAAAGACATCAAGACACACAGTACAAAGGATTACATAACACACATACAACAACACTATAAATACAGATGACAGATAACATGTCAGATAACATAAGTTGACATAGCCTTTGGTGTGAAAACAATGCAATTAGTCATATTCCGGGAGTTACCGGAAGTGACGTCGACACAGCGTTAGCATTGGCAGCGTTAGCATTAGCAGCGTTAGCATTAGCAGCGTTAGCAGCGGTAAATAAACTCCCGGTAAACTTACAAACTTTCTAATGCCTCGTTTTGTGAGTTAAGAGCCTATGTGTACTACGGCAGAAGTTTGGAAACAATCAATGCATTATTAGTGGGATCATTTACGAGATAAAATCTATTTAGCATTAGCGGCTGTAATAAGCCATTCGGCGGACGTGACAACAAAGTGACGTCATTTCCGCTTGCAGGCCTGGCGGGGAAATCGCGATTCGAAGGGCTTTATGTCCCTCTCGGCACTTCGTCGTTTTTCATAGACCGGAAGGACATGGCGGCCTCCATAGAGCTTACCCGCTCTATGTAGATACAGACAAGTTATTCTTCACTCAGGAGGATAAGTGAGATTTTTGACAGAGATCATTTTACACCAATGAGGACTAACTTATGAATGAATATGTTGATTTGAGCTAATAAATGACTTAATTTATTACATAGTGTCCCTTTAAAATCACTAACTTTTTACTTACCTTTTTTTTTATGTTTGTTTTTAAGGTTACATATGGGTTACATAATATGTATAAACATATTAAACATATTATGTTTTAAACATTCCCTAAGTCTTTTAGCTTATTTTTTATTGAAGTTCTTGAATTTACCTAGATTATTTCAATTTAAGCTATTTTATAATTAATTACTTAATTTTATCAATTGGATGAACTCTAATTTGCTTAAAGATGATTATTTTGTATTTTTGTCTGTCTGATTGAATGCTTGTTTTAACAAATAAATCAGACGGTACTCAACATTTACTCAGTACTTGAGTATTTTTTTCACCAAGCACTATTTTACTCTTACTCAAGTAATTATTTGGATTACTACTTTTTACTTTTACTTGAGTCATATTATTCTGAAGTAACTGTACTTTTACTTGAGTACAATTTTTGGCTACTCTACCCACCTCTGGATTGATGACAAAAGTGCTTTAATTTATGTATTTTAGTCTTATTATGGCAAGGTATTCAGCAGGGGCAGGAAAGCTGGAAAACTTTGCTAAATCATACATGAACATCCAGTAGAAAGAAGAAGAAAAAGTAACATTTGTAACCAACTAAATGGAGAGAAAACCACAACTAGTCCCTGGTTTGTATGGGCCATTTGGTGAGTAATTTCATAAAACAAGTCGTGTTTCAGCAGACTCAGCCAGTCTCTGTAGAACGTCTGTTGATGGAAATGTAAAATGAGCAGTGTCGACGTCAGAGAAAGACGGAAAAAAATATTATGTCAACTGTCTGATAGGAAAGCATACAAAACCAGTGTGAGGTCTCAAATTCTGATTGTTTTTTCTTCTTCTTTGACCCACAATTGTATGGAAGAGAGAAAGTCAGCACTATCAGCATATCCAGGACCACGCTTCTCAGAGAGCAGCTCTACGTCAGTGGCATAGCTCCTGGCCATGATTCCCATGAGAATTGATTTATTCCACTGTTTGGTATTGATCTGCATTTTAGAAAAATGTGCTGCCTGGCAACTTGGTTTGGTGTGTAAACTGCAGGGTAAACAAACCCGACCACAAAACATGAGGCCTGGGTTACACTGAGAGTAAATCTCTATCCTATAACATATGTTGACTGCCTGTCAAGCAACATTCCCATCAAAAATAAACTGCAGCCATCATTGTGGAATCAGCATTTGCACAAGAAGACAGTGTGCTCTTTAGGAACCGTGCTCTTCCAAAAGGTATCTAGCCAATGTTGTTGGTTTGTTGGTTCAGTCCACCACTGTTGTCCACACTTATATATTTTGATAATTATACGGTTTTCTGCAAACATTCATGATTCTCACATGATACTGACTCTCTTGTTTCCATGGCCTTCACTCTGCAGACACCATTTGGTTAGCACTTGTGGTTTTGACTAAAACGTCTTTTTGATGAACAACCGTAAAATCTGATATGAATGTACAGACATAATTGTTGCAAGAACTTTGGTGATCCCAGTCTTTCATCAGTCACAGTAGTTGTTCATTACTTTGGTTTTGACCACATCCCTGCATTATTATTAAATATGTGTTTACTCTGACTTCCGGTTTCGCTTGCTCTCCGACGCTTCCTCTGCTTATTTTATTGTTTTAATGCTGATTTTTTTTTCCCTTTGTGAGCCTACCTACGATTGCTTCTGGACACTTATAAATCTCTGGGATTAAAGTGTTTTTAACAGAAACAGCATTTTTTTTTTTTATAGTTCTTTATCTTCAGCGCTCCGTGTGTGTGACCTACACACAGCTGAAGCCTGATCTACAGTGTCTGAGCACCAAGCACTCAGCTAAAGCTAAATAGCCTAGAAAGGTGCTAACCGTTAGGCTAACTAGCAGCAAGATGCCTCCCTTCTCCACAGATGACTACTACAGCCTCCTGCAGAAGATTGCAATACTGGAGACGAAAATTCATCGCTCAGAAGTAAATGTGGAGGTAAATGGACTGTGTGGAAATGAAACAACCTTGCCATTGATTCAAAACAGTGGAGATGAACAAGCTAACCCACAGCTAAGGAGCACAGATAACACGATAACATACTCTGTGCACTAAAATAAATCATCAAATAATAATCCTCCCTGGAACCGTCTCGGTGCAAAACCAAAAAGTAAATCATGTCTCCTGGAAGTGGGAGGACGTATCACAGGCAGGGCACAGCGAGCTAAAATATGTGATACCGACTGGCCTTCACTTCCTACGAGACAGAGGAGCTCTTCTACCCCTGAACATGGCAGGAAACAGGACTGGACATCCAAGAATGGGAAGGCTAACAACAAACCTCCAAAACAACCGAGTGTGAAACTGCAGAACAGATTTGCTCCACTATCAAAGGACTTTGGATCTCTATTGGATGACCATCCATCCCAAAGCAGCAAGGCAAGGACTGAAAACCTGTCAGAAAGTAAAAGGCCACAGGGAAAGCTAAAGGCTGGGCCTGAAACTCTGATTGTGGGTGACTCTGCGGTAAATGATGTACAAAGGATCTATGGTTAGAACACTAAAGTCCTCAGCTTTCCTAGGGATATGGTCAACGATCTGAAGGACAGAATTCTTGAAATTGCAGATGAATATCCAACTGTGACAAACATTGTTCTGCATACAGGGTCAAACGATGTGTCCAAGCAACAATCTGAGGTTCTGAAATGGGACTTTATTGGATTATTAAACACAGTGAGCTCGCTGAATGCAGCTGTATTCATCAGCGGACCTGTACCACCCGTCAGAGGAGGAGAGGAAAGATTCAGCAGGTTGTTGGCACTGAATAAATGGCTTTTATCGGCATGTGCTGACCACTCAGTGCATTTTTTTAATAACTTAAAAATTTTTGGGCATCTTTTTAAGGGAAATGGATTTCATTTTAACAAGTCAGGGGTGAAACTGTTCACCTCCAACATATTTTACTTCCTACGTCATCCATCTGTGCTCGGTGCCAAGACTGAGATAAACGAGGAGTTATCTCATAGAGAGGAACAAACAAAACCCAGCAGAAACCTTGAGGAGGCACCCGAGAAGAGCTTCTGAAAGGAGAGACATCAGCGGCAAGAAGAGGGTTCCTTGGTCCTTATTTGCCCCCAACCACCTCAACAGCACCAATGACCAGGACCAGGGACCAGGACCTTCCCCAGCCCCCCAAACCCGGGAGATGACCGGAAATTCAATGAGCAGATGATGGAGCGGGTCAAAGCTGGGCTCAGATCTACCCACCAGCCCAATCACTTTTTGTCCCCCATTAATCCCCCACCGAGGAGGCCAAAGGTTCGCCACCGAGCCCCTCCCCTACTTCAGCAGCCAAAGCGACGGCGCCCAGCCCCACCCCCGCCTGTCCCTCCACGCCGCCTTCATGTTCTGTCTCCGCAGTCTGATGTGTGATGTGCGGAGGGTCCGGGCTGCGAGGATTATAGCAGTCGTGACTTTTCCCAGGGCAAGCTGGGATCCTGTTTATTAGAAGGTTTTAAAATTTCTCAAGGAGAAATGTGGCAAAACACAGAGAGTCGCACTCTCTTTAAAAAGATCTTTAAATAAAGTAAACATACCTTGTGTGCCACAGACTGCTCTCAAACACGAGGGGGCAAAAAATACCTCTAAAACACTTAAGTTGGCTTTATTAAATGTTAGGTCTATAGCTGGGAAAACATTTTAAATGAATGATTTTATCACTGAGCACACCCTGGATTTTATGTTTTTAACTGAAACTTGGTTAGACCAAAATAACAGTGCCTCTGTTCTCATTGAGTCTGGTTACAGTTTTACCAGCGAGGCCAGAGTGAGCAGGAGAAGAGGGGTCGCAGTCTTATTTCATGAATCATTTCATTATAAGCAGTTATCTCCTGGAAGTTTTCAGTCCTTTGAATATGTGGCTATACAGCTGAAGGCATCACCCAGAGTCCTGTTTCTGAATGTTTACAGGCCCCCCAAATACTGTGCAGACTTTTTTGATGACCTCAGTGAACTGCTGTCAATGATCTGAATTGATTTTGACTGAGTAATTATTGTTGGTGATTTTAACATTCATGTGGACAACCCTCAGGACAAAGGGACTAAAGACCTGAGTCTGGACAACTTTGGGCTAACTCAGCATGTAACAGAGGACACGCACAATAGGGGCCACACTCTAGAGTTACTGATCTCTAAGGGTCAGAGCATTGCAAAGGTTACTGTGTCTGATGTGGGCCTGTCTGATCATTCCTGTGTTTTCTTTGAGAGTACACAAATTGTTGAAAAACGGGAAAACAACAAATCTCCAGGTTCATTCTAACATCTATGAAGAGAAACTTCACTCTTATAATTTACAACTGAGGAATGCAAGAAAGTCCTACTTCATTCCACCATGGCCTGCAATGACTTTGCCAAATTCTTCACAGACAAAAAACAAAATATCAAACAAGCGGTTGGTACATCAGCAGCAGGTTCAGCATATGTACGGTGTCCACCGAAAACCGGTTCAAACACCATGACACGGTTTCAACCCATTAACAGCAAAGACCTGGAGGACATCTTATGTCAGCTGAACTCCTCCTCTTGCTGTTTAGACATCCTGCCAACAGCTCTTTTCAAAAGGGTCTCAAAGATTTTGGAGTCAGGCCTGTTACTGATCGTGAACTTGTGCTTAATGTCAGGTGTGTTTCCAGAGCCACTAAAAACAGCTGTAATCAAACCTCTGCTGAAAAAGGACAACCTTGACAAGACACAAATGAACAACTACAGGCCTATCTCAAATCTCCCATATTTGAGTAAGATCATTGAAAAATCCGTTTTTCAACAGCTTAATTACTTTTTAACACAAAATAACCGCTGATGTGATACCCACAAAATAAGAGTTTTTGTTAAGATACTATTATTGTTTTATATTTTCTGAGAGTCACTTTTTAGTTTATTGCTATCCTATTCTATTTAACATCTACATGCTCCCACTGGCACAGATTATAAAAAAAACAACAATAAACTACCATAGCTATGCAGATGACACGCAGATATACATTACAATTTCACCAGGAGACAGAGGCCCCATACAGGCTCTTGGTAAATCCATTGAGGAGATTAATGACTGGATGTGCCACAACTTTCTCCAGCTAAACAGAAATAATTGTCTTTGGAGCCAAAGAGAAACGATTACAGGTCACCACAGAGCTACACCTAAAAACTACCAACCAGGTGTTGTGATGGACTCAGACCTAAATTTGGAAAAACACATTTAGGCAACAACAAAGTCAGCTTACTATCACGTTAAGAATATTTCAAGGTCTGATGTCTTGGAAGCAGGACCTGGAAAAACTAATCCGTGCATTTATCTTTTGTAGGCTTGATTACTGTAACAGCATCTTTACAGGTCGACCTAAAAAGTCAGTAAGACAACTGCAGCTTATTCACAACTCTGCTGCTCGAGTCCTCACTAAATCCAAAAAAGTGGACCACATCAGTCCAGCTCTGAGGTCTTTACACTGGCTGCCTGTCCATGAGAGGATAGACTTTAAAGTTCTGATGCTGGTCTATAAAGCTCTGAATGGTCTAGGACCAAAATACATCAGTGACCTCCTGACCCAGTATGAACCTTCCAGACCCCTCAGGTCATCTGGATCCGGTCTTTTATCAGTTCCCAGAGTCAGAACCAGACATGGAGCCAGACATGGCTGCATTCAGCTTCTTTGTTCCACATGTCTGGAACAAACTCCCAGAAAGCCTCAGATCAGCTGAAACACTCAGTGTATTTAAGTCCAGGTTGAGGACACACATATTTTCAGCTGCGTTTGAATAAAGCTCCAAATCTGAAGCTTGAGTTTCAAAACTTAATCGTATTTTAACTACTGATTTTATCGATTCTTCTTCCTTTTTTGTTTGAATTTCAAATCATGCTTTTTATTTCTACTGTTTTAATGTCTCTGTAAATCACTTTGAATCACCTTGTTGTTGAATTGTGCTATACAAATAAACTTACCTTGCCTTGCCTCGCCTCACCTCGCCTGTAATGCTAGCACGGAATATAAAAATGAATGTGGGTATTTGGAGCAATTTGCTCAGATATATAATTATATTTGTCTTCATATTGTATAGGATTCTTCTGTAGGTTTAAAGCGGATTCACATCTGCTTTCTCCTTAGAAAAACTGTACAAATGTCTTGTGTCCCAAATTGTTCTGATAATTATTTAACTCAAAGCGGTTGGATAAAATAACTGATTTGAGAAGATTTTATGTCAGCAAATTATGTAGCAACATTGATGGTCGGGATAAGCAAGTGTATTGGACACAAGTGTTCCCAATGTCCTTTTTTCTGAATGTATTGATGTCACTCCAGTAATAGGGCTGCTGCAATAAATGCAAACAAACTTTTCACGTGCATGTATCAAATGTTAGATAAAAGTTTAGTAAAAACAGTTGTATTAGAATTTGACATCAGACATTGAGCAGCAAAGCTTTCTTGCTGGACATTGGACATATCATACTGATCATCTGTTCCACTCATCTGTTGCTAGTGGCACAGCGAAGGTAGACAGAGGCCTTGTGGCATCAACCAACCCCACTCTTACATTATCCCCGGGGATTTCATTGTGGTATCTCCTGAGGTGCACAGCTGTCCAACATCTTCGTAATTTCCCATCCAGTCCACCAGCAAACGCCCCTTCTTGCAGCTTGATCCGAAGGCCCGGCTCAACAGACATAATTTCAGAGTATGCATTAAGGACAGTTACCGTGTGAGGTCTTCGTCTTGGAACCAGCTGTCATGGTACTGTCCTCTCTCCTGCTGTGGAAGCGAGAGGGGTTGGGAGGCTCACAAAGTTCCATTTAAAGCTTTAGTAATAACTAGATTTGAATGGTGAGGGCAGGATCGCGGCTTATTATAGACATGGGTGAGGTGAACTTATTTGTAATGCACCACCGAAAATCATTGCTTGGGAAATTCCCTTACTGCCACAGTCCTATCTGGTAAAACTGAACCGTCCAAATTTATAAGCAGTTTCACACTTCATTGAAATTCTGCTAAAGCAAACATGCAGAGCAGAGACTAATCATACTTAATAAGAGAATGCATTATGTTAGGTATGCCAACTTACTAATGATCTCACCAATGGGTTCAGGCTTGGGCGGACTGGGCCTTAAAGAGACAGGAGTATAAACTGAGTGCTTAGAAGTCGAGAAGTGGAGCTAAGCTACTGCCCTTTGCTCTCTTCCCCCACTCTCTCTGCCGTTCTTTCCTGTTGAATGTACCTTCTTCAGTTTCAGCATATGATCAGACAAAAATATCAGATTTTACTCACATACAGCATATAGATCTATGGACTAGTTTTCGGTCACTGTCTTAGGTTTCATTTTCAGTTTTGAGTCAGTTTGTTTTGGAACAAGTCTGCTGCTCTAGTGCGACACCCAGTGGTTTGGTTTTCTAAGGTAGCACATCAAATCTTTAATTGTCAGCCTGTCTTTCCTCCTGCTATGTTTATCCTCCTCCCATCCATCTGCTCCCCTCCCAAATGTAATTGGCTTGGTGCCTGTTCTTACACCAGAATGCCTCAGGATTCAATTCAATCCTCCCCGCTTCATTTGGCTCATTGCCTTGCATTCCAATTTCTTTCACTCCTCCTTCCCTCTTTTTTCTTCCCCCCATATCCAACATACAGTACCCTTACCTTACCCCACCCATGGTTTAAGCTCTGGTTCCCGGTGATAAAGGAGAGCTTTCACATTTAGGATGCAACCTGGCTCTCGGGTTGAGGGGCTGGGAAGAGGACGGGTCAGCTGGCACTGCTACTTTCTCAATCAAAGTCTGCAGAGTGTTGGAGGAAGGAATGTGTAAATTTGCCTAAATGTTATAATCCAGGCTTTTGAAGTCAGTATGCAATAAAAGTCTTTAGTCATGTTCAACTCACATGAGTTTCAGATGGCTTCTGTATAATGCAATGAGATCTAATTAGAGATTGTAATATATGTGCATTAGTCCATGGTGAAAAAAAGTGGCAATTTCGTAATCAAAGCGTTTGCACACCTGCTGCAACATGACGACGCTGACACTCGTGATGTAATCATTTTGACAAATGCCACTCTTTGAATAGAACAAAAACGCTGTATTAGGGGGAAGGAGGGGCAGCATTTAAACCCCAACCTTCTAACGAGAAATCGGTGGCTCGTATCCCATCCCATCCTTCTACTTCCATACTACTTGCTTGATTATGTGCTTTTCTACTTTGCTCCCACTCACTTTTAAGTTTTATGACTTCTAAGTATATGATCTGGGCTATAATTTTTGTATAAGGTTAGGTTTAAATGTTGAAAAAAAAACTTAAAAAAAAACAAGGTTCTGGTTAGATAACTACACTGTCATGGACTGTACAGTTTATTACCTATTGGTTGGGGCTCCCGGCACATGATGTAATGATACCTTACACAAAACAATTGCCTACCAAAACGTTGTGAATTTCACAAGTCTGGGTAGGGAAACTACCACATTTGACTCTTAGTGTAATGTAAATGAAAAATTATATCTCTTTATACAATTACTTTTGCAGTGAAGACCACGATTCATGGCTGTGTGAAACCATCAGGAAACAATGTTTTGTCCTCAGACACTACAAGGCTAGGTTTAGGCTTGTTGGGAATCTTATATCATAACCTCTCAGGACATTAAAGCTGATGACAAAGAACTCTGGCAAAGTGGTTCTATGGGATGCTGGAAGGTTATAAGGGAGGTAAATTTACACTGCTTCCACAGAAATAATTGATATGATGATATGGCTTAAAAAAAGATACTGTAAATGGCTGCATGCCTCAAAACTGGGGTTTTCTTCTATTCATATAAAAATGGTAAAGAGGAAAAAAAGAAGCGGGGGACAATGCATAGAGAGAACAAATAAGACAAAGAACAGAAGAAAAGAGGGCAGAGACTATTGGAGGAACCAATGATGAGAAAGTCCGAGAGAAGGAGAATTGTGAAAGAAAGGAACAGGTGTGTACAATGACAACAACAAGGTGACTTAACAAATAAGCCTGAACAGAAAAAGTACGAGAAAAAAGGAAGCTTAAATGGCAACACAAGATGGAGAAAACAAATCTCTAGAGGATGAAGAGAAACAGAGAGAGCAGGAACCAGCCAATTGAGTTTTATGTCATCTGGCTGTGTGTCTGGTTCATTTGTGGTTCTGTTCAGCATTCCTCAGCAGACCACGATGGGCCACATGAAGCACAGCAGCACAAAATCCCAGGAGAGAGCAGGTGTGTGTGTGTGTGTGTGTGTATGTGTGTGTTGGATGGTACGCATCGCGCCATCGCTTCATCCCACTGCACTTCCACTGAGCGCAGCGGGAATGTACGTTTACGGTCGCTCTCCTTCTATCCTTTTGTAGTCATCCATTTTCATTCTGCAGCACATTCCACGACATTCACAGGCCAGTCACAGCAGCCACACAGATCTGTTGGGCTTTAGGCTGAGTAAAACCAAGATGAAAGCTGTCCTCAGGGTGAGCACGCAGCCAGGAATCACTGGGTCATAAAGCTTCCATAGTTAAGCAACATCTGCAAGTGTGTATGTTGCCTTCAGGGTTGAGCCTGGTGTCAACCATGTTTTAGCAGAAGTTGTGGTGGTGCTCTTCAATCTGTGGCTGTGTGGCTTGTCCGAAAGCCCAATTAACCCATTAATAACTGCTGGCAAAAACACAAGCGGAACACAAACTCTAAGGTTTGAATCATGCTAGCAACAGTATCGGATCTTACAGGAGATGTAACATGTAACATGGTGTATTGAAAATGTGTGGTGTGTGCGCGATGCAAGTTCTATGGAAATAAACGGGTATATAATGAATATGGCAGTGATGGGAAAGGATGTATTTCCATGGCTATAGCAGCTTGGTGAGTGGCTTCTTAAAGTTGGATGGGAAGCAGGATTACGTTGGAAATGTGGAATGGAAACACGCAATGATTTCATAGGTCAGGGACATGCAAAGCTACTGCTGCCAAAGCCGAATCATTTTAACAATACGAGTCTTCATCAGGGGCTGCATGTGATGTGGTGGTCCGTCGCCTCACAGCAAGAGGGTTCCAGGTACAACTCCCAGCTGGGGCCTTTCTGTGGGGAGTTTGGATGTTCTCCCCGTGTACGTGGTACTCCGGCTTCCTCCCACTGTCCAAAAACAAGTATGTTAGGTTAATTGGTGTCAATGAAAATTGTGCCTGTGAGTGAGTGAGTGTGTGTGTGGTTGTTTGTCTCGTTTGTCTCTGTGTGGCCCTGTGATGGACTGGCAACCTGTCCAGGGTGTACCCTGCCTCTCTCCCAATTACACATCAGCCCCCCTGCGACCCGACAGTTGGATTAAGCGGGTATAGGAAATGGATGGATGGAAAGTCTTCATCAGTATTCCCTCATATGGCCCACGTGAAAGTTATTTGTACATTATTAAAGCGAGTCACTGATTTAATAAGGCTTTTTCAAGTCCAAAACAAATTTATTTAATTCTATATTTATTTATTTATTTATTTTTGCAAGTTGTTAGTTTGTCATCACAAATCTTTATTTTAAAACTATTCAAATCCTTTATAGTTTTTAGATCTTTGGGCGCCAAATGATATGGTGTTGCTATGGTTTGTCTTGTTTGCATTGAGAAATATACATTGTAGATTCACTAGTATCAAAGCAGGGTGACTCAACTTTCACCTTATATGCATACATTTCCAGAAAAATACAGCTTCAACTCTAAAGAAAACAAGGTTTTATGTAAATATAACTGCATTAATTTCATTTGAAAATCAAAATGTGCCTTGTAGAAGCTTGACACACAATCTTGGGCATTAATTCCCTGATGACTGCCTCTTTGTTGGCAACCCTGTGATTTATTGAGGAAGGTGCAGGTGTTTGGAGCTTGAGTTATACCCCCATTTTTACTGCAGAGCTCAAGTTCATGCTGTTTAAGCTGGAATTTTGTCCCCTCTTCCAACCACTATTCATCCACCCATCCTTTCTGCTTTCTTGTACTGACCCCAACACTTCCTGTTCCTCTCCTCTTCTTTGTGCCGTCCTACACATTCGACCTCTGACCTCTTCAAGTTTCATGTTAAGTTGTGGGACCATCATCACCCACCCTTTATCCAAGAGCCCAATAAAATGGTTGTGGGGAAGGCTGAAGAAAGAAGCCTTGTTCAGGGTGAAGATTAATTGAAGTGGACAATGGGACAGGCCTTCCTTTTCCGTTGCCACCATTCATGAGCAGAGTCACAGGTCGCCTTTAGATGTGTCGCTCCACAAGGTTAAATGGCTGCTGTATAGCCAGTAGCAGAGGAACATGTGTGGGTGAGAGTTACACTTCACATAAATCAATAGTTTGGAGGAGTCACAGTGGGTGTGATTCATTAATTCACATGAAAATGGTTCCTACTAACCAAAATGGGAATCTCTCATGCCGAAAGCATGAGAAAAACCCAAGACATACATTCAGTTAATTTTGCATCTTGGACCTGGCTGATTCCAGTTTACCATTTTAGCATTGTGGCCAGTTAGTTTCAAAGAACTTTGGTTTGTGTCATTCTTTTGTCACTGGGCCAAGCAGCTGATCCATGCACACTGTGCAGTGATACAGTTCACAGTGGCAAAAAAGAAGAGTTTACAGGACATAAGTTTTCTCTTTTGGAAGCTCTGGCTTTGTGTCCCTTCAGAGCTCAGAACTATCGAGAAGGATTGATATTGATTGATCGAGCAGATTTGTAAAAAAGGAGTAAAAAAAAGTGCGTATTGTAGTTTCGTAATATATATCATGTGTAAAGACCTCGGTATGCTTCTCCGTCGCTATCCGTCAATCCGACTCTGTGGTCACTAAACCTTTCGAAGTTCTCCGTCTCAATTCACCTCCCGATCAGTAGGCGTCGCTATGCTAGACGATCCAATCTCGGGGTGTCTATCGTGAAAGTCGTTGATTGATTGTTTACCTTCCGGCTCCTCGCAGTGAACGAAGGCGACCGAGAGAGAAAGACTGTGGTTGGAATTGGAGCTTATTGAAATTGAAATGCAAATAATTTTGACCAAATGTTGACCGGCACACAGTAAACTCAAACATGGCGGTGTTGTTGTTCTGAGAGGAAGGAGCTAAACGTGATTCCGGAAATGATGTTGTTAGCTGACCAATCACAACACTTGCGGTCCCCGCGAGACTCCGTCGCCTCGGCGGATAGATAGCAATTTTGGCCGACGCACGCAAACGATGGAGCCGGAGAGGGCTCTCCGTCGCTCTCTGTAGACGACCATAAATCAGACTTAAGGAAACAGGTAACCTGAGAGTCCAATTTAAAGAGTATGGCCAAATACTCAAGTTCAAGTATCTCGGGGTCTTGTTCACGAGTGAGGGACGAATGGAGCAGGAGATTGACAGACGGATCGGTGCGGCGTCTGCAGTGATGCGGGCTCTGCACCGGCCCGTCGTGGTGAAGAAGGAGCTGAGCCAGAAGGCGAAGCTCTCGATTTACCGGTCAATCTATGTTCCTACCCTCACCTATGGTCACGAGCTGTGGGTAGTGACCGAAAGAACGAGATCGCGAATACAAGCGGCCGAAATGAGTTTCCTCCGCAGGGTGTCTGGGCTCTCCCTTACAGATAGGGTGAGAAGCTCGGTCATCGGGGAGGGGCTCAGAGTACAACCGCTCGGGCATCTGGTTAGGATGCCTGGTGAGGTGTTCCGGGCCCCTCCCACTGGGAGGAGGCCCCGGGAAGACCCAGGACACGTTGGAGAGACTATGTTTCTCGGCTGGCCTGGGAACGCCTCGGGGTCCCCCTAGAAGAGCTGGAGGAAGTGGCCGGGGACAGGGACGTCTGGGTCTCTCTGCTCAAGCTGCTGCCCCCGCGACCCGATCCCCGGACAAGCGGCAGATGATGGATGGATGCCAAATTCTGAGATTAGTGTATAAACATGTTATGCATTGTTACATTCACAATAGCTCCTTTACACGTGTTAAATTGCTGAGAGCTGTATTTTACTGAATTGTATTTTGTGGGTTTTTAGGGCAGGTCAAAAATGTTTGTACATATGGCAAGCAAAAGCTGCCCCCACCCCTAATACTGGAACATTATAGACCCATTGCAATGCATTAGCCCAAGTCTAGCAAGTGGCTTGCTAACTGTTCTGCCTATTTCCCAGATACTTGGATTCATGAATTTGCAGCTGTCAACTATAGTTAACATCTTTTTACCAGAGACAGCTGGGATCAATGGACGCACCAATACAAACTCTGCTACTTTTGGCCCATTAGTGTGGTTCATTTGAGCTGATCTGAGACCTGTTAATCAGACTTAATTTAATTTACTCAGTGGTTGCTTTAATAATAATTTTTTTAACTGAGAGATTAACAACACATTTTCTTCTGTGATGTGGCTGTAATAGGTAATTAATGAATGAGAAGGTTTCTGGTCCAGGGCTTTTAGTCATGTCTTGGACAAAGATATTTAAGCATGTAGAGAAGACTCAGAACATTACACGCTTCCACTGTTGCATAAATTCAAATGCAACCTCTCCTTAAAGACACATTTGATAATGATTTAGTGTCAGTACAGGTTTTGATTCACTGCTCACAACTAGTCTGAGGCAAAATATCTGCCTTTGCCCATTTGCAGCTGATTACAGTGCATGTGAATGATTCAGGGCTGGTGTAAACACTATTGCATCTGACTGCGATTACAAAGCAGAAGCAAGAGAGAACATGAGCGGTAGAAAGCAGTAGCAAGAGCGGTCACACAGGCACCCGACATTCTGTTAGAACATAGCGCCGATATGCAGTGCTACATCATGAAGTACTTTACAGCCACTAATTAACACACACAGGCACTGTGGTTCTACTTCAGAAAATATACAAATTAGAAAAACATTTCCACTTGTGCTCGGGCACGACTCATCTGATGGGAACAGTTTTGACGCTGTGAGAGAGGCAAGCAGAACTTTTCCTCCAGTTAAGTGCACTCAGTGTTCCCAAAGTCACACACATGTAGGAGTGGAGACACATGACTGAACCCTCGAGCTGAAATAAACAATCAACTGGCGCTCGAACCTGCCCTGCCATTCTTAAGACAACTCGACCAAAAACAAATACGCTGGAAACAAAGCAGACACGCACCCCCACGCTCTCACATTTGCTCCCTGACACATCATTTGTTCACTCTTTCGAGCTGGCCACTGAGCAGCTGTTATGAGTAACGCCACATATCACAAAGCTCCGAGCTGCAAAAAAAATCCCACCGCTGATTTGTTACACGAACAGATGACTAATTAAAAACACAGCAAAGTGTGTGTAATTAATGAGTCCATTAAGTCTAGGTAATCTCAGGGATCCAGTATTAACAAACTGTGAGAAGGCTGGGATGGAGGTGATTAACAGTGTGGCCACACTGGTTCTAATTAACTACACAACCACAGTCACAACTGGAGTCTGTGAACATATGTCAGTGTATTTTTTTAGTTTGAAGGTCTGACAGTAGAATAAGATGTTGCAGCCAGCCTGTGCACTCTTAAACCCGGAGCCTTCGAGCCCCTGGGTTTTCCTGACAATAAAAGAAAGTTAAATGACTGTGATGCAACATAAAGCTCTGTTGTCGCTTAAATGCGAGACCATTTTTTTTTTTTAAACAAATGACAGCCGACAGGGAGAGCAAAGCTCAGTATTTCCTCATAATTATTGGAAAGCAAACATGTTTAAGACATAAAATGGGCCTCTTTAATGCTGCAGTTAATATGTCACCGAATAATTCACTCAGTATGTCGCGTTACCGATGAATGCCTGATTTTGAAATATATCCATGTCAAATAAAACGTGAAGAAATACAAAAAACTAAAAGGCCCGACTGGCAAGATGATTAAAGTGGTTATTCTTGGTAAACAACCCATCAATGTGTGTTCTTGCGTTCATTCTCTGTGGAGGTGGCCATATCTTATCACAACCATCTGCCTGGTCTGCTCCTGTTTTGTCCGCAGAGATGGGGAAGAAGATAGTGTTGGCCAAAAACATTTCACAGTGCAAAGAAGTCTACCTCCTGCTGCCTGGAGAGCTGCTTTCATCTCTGCAGCTCATTACGCAGCACTTCCCTGGCTCAGGATCCAGGTATGACGCAAAGAAAGTGGGCAGGGGACTTAATACATTCCCTTTGTGCGACTTACATCTCTGTGTGTGTGTGTGTGTGTGTGTGCGTGTGTGTGCGTGCGTATGCATATATTCACTTGTTGTCTGTACACATGTAGTATTTATACTCTATACTAGGACTGGCGTAATACCCGTAAATTTTTAACACTGCGGTATTGATAGGCCAATGCAGGGGATTCAGCCACCTTAACTGCCATAATTCAGAGTTCATGCATTAAAAAAAGAAAAAAAAGGAAAAATGATGGTACTAAACCTTGATATTGGATATCAAGAATCATATTGCTAGACTGTGGATGTATCATGTCAATGATCTCTCCCGCCTGGTCTGTTGCTGGTGGTATGTAGTAGAGGTGGACAATGACAATCTGCCTGGCTGTGGCACCAACCCTCCGTCGCTTCCACGGGTCATCAGTGCGGGGTCTCTTGTGGGTGTCTGGCTGCCATTGCAAGACTGGCTCACTGCAGTTAAACTGTGCTTCCAGGCTTTACTATACACTGGACAACTTCACATCTGGCAGCCTACGAGAGCTCAACGGATGCATTAGGAACATTAAAGAGGTCCCTATCCCCTATCCCCCTGATTTCCAGCTGCCCCTCAGAACCTTAAACGCAACACAGTGCCAGATTTCAGTCACTCAGCCAGATATTAAACTCCCCTGCCTTCTCCAGTGGAAGCACAGGTGGGTTGGAGAGTCAGTGGCCCGCAGAGTTCCAGTTAAACTTCTGATGATGATTAGACTTGAATGGTGAGGAGAGATTTACTATCACGGTACATTATAGACAGAGAAGCAAATTTAACATCACAATTCATTGATGCAGTTGCTTAAAGATTTTCTGAACCTATACAAATCTTTATTTCTGAGACACTGGCTCTCGAAAGTGCAATTTTATACCTAAGCATGTAACTGACCTGTTGCTGCCATTGAATTCAAAAGGGAGCCATTTTTCATGAAATAGTGATTGATCTCATTTTCAGCATTTAATGTGTTCTCTTTTTCAGTTGGGAATAAAATATTGGTTTATAAGATTCTCAAATCATTACAGTTTCGTTTCGTTTAGTTTATTCCAAGCAAAAATAATATATAGAACAAGCGGCTAAGTATTTGTGCAAATACAGTATGTTTTTATTTACATTTTACGAGGCGTTGTCATTCACTCATCGAATAAAGGATGAACAAACAAGTATCACGCGGTCAAGTTTTTAAATCAAATGAATGAAACGTCTCAATAACAATGCAAGATAATGTTTTGCAAAGCTCTCTAGATTTACGATGAGCCCCAAAATGATTTCGACGACATCTCGACATATTGTGGAGTTTCTTTTTCTTCCTTATCTTAAATATGTAAAGTAGTGGCAACACAGCAGAAAAGCAGTGAAGTAACTTGACTTTGTGCCGACAGTCAAACTGTGAGAAACAGGTCTTCATGCAATAGAAGGCTACATTTCTGTAATGAATCCAGATGAAAATCAGTTGAAAAAGCGACTTGCCCCCTTTGAGGGGTTTTACAGTAAACATCTGTAAGAGACAGAAATCTGAGCCTTCTTTATAGGATAATGCACGTTTCTGCTGCTTCAGAGCAACTTTTAACAAACAGCCCCTGCAGAACAGGTACAAAGCAATTTCGTATAATGAAACTTTTATAAACCCCATGAGCAAGGCTGAATATCTATGTGTTCATGTGCACATGTATGTAGGCGCATGCATGTTGTCTACCCATTTCCCCCCCGGGAGAGACACAGAGTGTCAGTCTACAAGGCTGTCAGTGCCTGCTCACTGACAGCCTATAAGTTCCCCAGGTTCCCTTTTGGAATAACAGCCACCCCCTTATTGAATAACCTCTGTTTAACCTAACCCGTCAGTGTGCCCCACGTCTACCTCCAAAAACCAAATCTAAGCTCAATATGAGCCCGGTTATTGATAAATCCACGTTCCTTACCCCAGCCGCTACAAATTACCATATTATAAGGCTTACAGGTATTAGTTTTGGGAGGCCCTGACCCAAATCAAACCCGGCATACCTGAATTACTTTTGTTTCTTGACAGGCTGCGATGGAGACACTGGATGCACTCAGAGAATTAGATATGTTGGGAATGGGGGGGCGGGCGGGTATGGAGGACCAAACATATGAGCTGTGAGAAGGAGGTATGGAGGTGGCGTCATCTGTACTCAAAAGTGATTAGTCTCAGAATATTGGTGGATCAGTGGCAAGGCTAACTGCTGTTCACAGTCTACCAGCCACATTCATACTGCTGTGCTCCTAACTTGTGTATAAGTAACAGTCTTTTAGCATATAGTGACAAAATTCTTGTTGAAAATTCACTCTTAAAAAGGTTCTAAAGCAGGAACATATCTGAGCTTTTCTTTTTATTATCTGGAGACAAAATAATTTGGTGAAGCTCGTGTACACGTGACCTCTTTGCTGTGGCCACCCTTAACGTTAGTTTTGAGCTGTTCAAATGAATACTAATTTTTTTTTTCTACCATTTGATTTTGAGTTCATACCTTGATTCCAGTTGATTAATTTTACAGTTTGGATCAAACTTGTCTATCAAATTGGTTTAAGTGCTTAAAAAAACGTTCCCTTGTCACTTACCTGATGAAGGGCACATGTCTGATATCACTTTTCTAAACATTTAAAAGTAATTTTTAAAGAATTTTTCTTCAATTCCGAAATGAAAAGTTTTATTTTTAAACTGCTGGCACTCAGGGAAGGAGATTAATTGTGAAGGCAGATCCTAAATCAATCCAAGTTTGGGTATTTTGGATGGATTCTGGAATTGGATATTAACAAAAATAATGTTTTTCCTTTTATGAGAGCATTCATGGCAGCAGAGCATTCTCCTTAAAAAACATACTTGGATAACTCAATATGCTGCACGGTTCTATCACCCCAGGCTGAAGACTGAGGTCGGGGTGATGAGTTTGCCAAAATAAGGAATCAGTAGAGCCATCATTTCTCTACTATCAACACTTCAGTCTCCCACAGAGGGATGGCAGGCTGAGGGGAAGTGAACGGTAAATACTTTCAGAAGATGAGAGACAGATGGTTGGACTACTGGAGGGAAAAGAATGACACACTGACAAACACACACAGTGATCCAGTTACTAAAACACTGTAAATGTATATTTTCTTCTTATTTATTTGAGTGGAACTTCTGTTAACACTATTACACAGCATATAAAGCAGCTTATCACACAGCACCTAAGTGTGGAGTTAGCTTAGCATAAAGAATGGAGGCAGTGGGAACGATTAGCACGGCTTTGAGTGAAAAAATTACAGCAACCAGCGCCTCCAGCAATGCTAGCTGTTCCAGTCTTTATGCTAGACTAAGCTAATTGACTCCTGGCTCCAGCTCTGTACTCACCTCACAAACATGAGAGTGGTATCAATCTATCCATCTCTCTCTCTTGCCAAGAGAGTGAGAAAGTATATTTGCCTTAATGTCAAACTATTCATTTAAGTCATGGTTTAACAGGTCCACGTTGCTTTACTCAATGAACAAGAAGATACAAACTGGTCAAATTATTGCAGTTCTCATCAGCTCAAAAAAAAAAACAACACACCCTCTTTCAAAGTTTTTATCTTTCAGGGCATTAAAACAAAATGATGTGGTCCTCACCATATTAGGTAAATACAACCTCAGATGAACAACACCACATGGCATCTTACACAATTTCACTATTTAATTTATCCAAAGCTAAGCAAGGCTGCAAAAGTATTGTGTCAAAATATAAGAACTTGTAGAGTCACCTTTAGCAGAAAAAACCTGAGGGAATCAATTTAATTGGATCATGCAGCATCATTGGGGTTTGTTCAGATGCAACTCTGCCAACCTAAGCTGTGCTGCCGTCTTCTTTTTAGAGGCTTTCTCCAGCAACTCCTCCAAACAAACCATACTCATTCAGTCTTTTTCTGATTGCACTGTCATGAACATGACACACCAAGCCTGTGGTTATTTGCACTTCTGTACTAGTTCTACAAATTTCTTTTTGATAGATTTAAATTGATTTAGCACTCAATGTATGGACCAGGCTCTCTCACCACACTGGAGCTTACTGAGCCATACTGAGTTTTTCACATGCTACTTTTGCATTTTGCCTCAGTTTTTGTTATTAAAATAATGCAACAGTGTAGTATGTAGGCTAATGTGTTGTCAAGTTTAAGACTTGGTAAGGATCGAATTTTAGATTTTTTTCCCTTCTATTTCATGTCTTTATAAGTAAAACCAAAGACCTAAAAAAGGGTGTAGGCCTGCTTTATTTCTACCATGACTGTATCACCTGTGGGCTGCACAAAACATGGATGTGAGGTTGACTGGTGACTCTAAATTGAGCCTAGGAGTAAGTGTATTGTTTGTCTCGTTTGTCTCTATGTGGCCCTGTGGTGAACTGGCGACCTGTCCAGGCTGTACCCTGGCTCTCGGCCAATGACAGCTGGGATAGGCTCCAGCCTCCCTGAGTTGGATTAAGCGTATAGAAAATGGATGGATTTATCCCCTGTGCAGTCTTCAGTGGGCAATATATACACAAATTGAATGACTATACTAGGTTGGTGCATGCAAACATACGGACCAAACAGTATGCCATGCCAACCGTTAATATGTTTTTCTATGGAGATGAGGAAAAGTGACAGATCAACGAGATATTAAAATTGATAGAATGGCTCACTGACAAGGCAAAGGACAGACAGGGGAAAATAGCTTTGCCCAAATTGCAAACACACAAGCCTTCATGTTAATGTGCTATTCAAGAACAGTTCCATCCTGGAACACGTGCATCTCCTTTGCTTCTGAGAAACAGGCTCACCGTTTAGACAGCGCCACAGGGGTTAAAGAGCAACATGTAGGAATGCATCGCCATGGGAGCCTGACATAATGAAGTCATCACACACTGACCTTAGCCAGGGTGAGTTATTAGGTCGAAGAAGCTGAGTGGCTGATGGATAGAAATATGGAGTCATCACTGTAGTCATCATGCCTGTTTGGATGGCATTTGACGTCAAGTTCAATAAGATCTGGATGTATGTTTTTGTTGATGTGCTCTTGATCTGTGTGAAGTTTGTCACCAGTGTAATTTTTAATAAAAAGACTAAGTCAACTCATTCTTTTAAACAGCAGCTGGTCTACACACCCTTAAGACCTGCATACACCAGCATTGAACCGAGAAATGATCATTTGCATCTATCCAGTCATTAGCTGTACCTACTTTATTATGGAGAGGCTCGCAGGGGGATGCAGCTTATCCCAGCTCACTTTGACTAAGAGGCAAAGTACACCCTGGATTACTGGACACATTACCAATCATCACAGAATTAACACCAATAGACAACAAACCGTGGATGCTCTGAGTATGATCAATTTAGAATCGCCAACTAAGGCCAAAAACATACTTAATTTCTATTTTGCTTTTGCGTGTTCTGCGTTTATTTGAATTATAGATTGTGTATGTTCTCAAAAATTAATGCTATGTGTATCCAAGATGCAGTATGGAAGTGACCGGTACAGGCAGTGCAGGGGTAAATGTGACGGATGGTCCACTGTCCTTCGTTTTGGGACCATTTAGGGACCTTAAATACCATCTATGACACTGGAGCGGCTGCTCTTTCTACCTTAGCATTAACCAATTACTAACCTACCGTACTTCCTTGTCTCCATGTTCATTGTTTACATGTACATGATCTGTAAGATGTCAGCTGGTTAGTGTCTTCCCTAGTGGAATCCTTCAGCAATGGGCGCAGTACACAGTTACATGTGAACATGTAACATAAACAACAAAACCAGTTGCCTTTGTGAATGTGAAGTGAAAAAACAAGTACATTTCTGGCCTAAACTAAGGGATCCAGAGAAAAGTCTTGCAGGTACAGGGAGAAAGGCCTCAGCTGACCAACAGGTTATAACCCCAAACTTTCTTTCTGCAAGTAGTTGTAACCGTAGCACCACCTGACTAACATCTGTTGAAATGACGGAAAACTCAGAATCCCGTTCTAATCAAAGAATTAGGTAGTTTGCCTTGTGATCAGGGTAGTCAATCAGCTTGACCTAATGCATGCCCTCATGACATCTCAGTAAAATAAGCTAATGTTATATTTGCTATGTTTATATCAAAATAAAGGCACCTGATCAAGAAACAATGTCCTAGGATAATCATGAGAACATGCTTTTGAACACAGGAGCTGCATGTGTTATTTTTTGGAAAAAAGTGATCATCCCGCTCCAAAGCAAAATTTATTGGCAAGCCATTAGCAAGAGCTGTTGCTGACTCTGTTGGTAAAATTACACAAAAAGAAAAAGAATGGCACTTTTATGACTGACCAATTCCAGGGTATTCCAGCTGGCTAGAGGTTAGCTTGTTAGCAAAGATAGAAGTAAAACAAAGCATCTAGTGCACAGATTATTTTCCCCGTAACGGGGTTCCAAGTGCGACCAGTCTGGTGGAAGTTTTTCTGAACTTCCTATTAAATTTTGCTTACCTTCCTATTACATCTGATGATAAATGAAATAGAGACCTTTCTATTTTCTGCCGGCCGGCCACGTGTTTATTTTCTTCTGCAGGAGAGGTCAGTCAACACCACTCAGCGGTTATGGTGAAGAAAGACCCCGGACAAAGGGAATCAAAAAAATTTATACCTGAAGGGGCGGGTTGGGGGGTTGGGGGGTTGGGGTGTATCTCACTTCTCTGAAACACAATTACTGTGTCTCGCAAATGGGGATGTGGATTGGAAAGCCTGTTGTGGGGGTTTCTAAAGCAGTTCTGAGAGACAGAATTTACCATAACACCAGGGAAGGGCCAATCCAAAACTTGTATAATACAATACCAAATAGCGTGAGTTGAGGATGATGGTCAGAGGGTCAGTGTCAACCTCTCCACTGGTGCCCAAATGTCCATTGACAGTTTATGGAGCAGCAATTTCCTTTGTGGTGACGTCGCCCTGACTCAGGCCTCTGATGACTCAGCACCAAACATGAAGGTCTCATTAATTTAGGCCACTTAAGGCGATTTTCCAGTTAGGCTTGTTTTCTAATGAGGCAGGGCAGGGCAATTAGGTGATTAGGGTTATGGCAGCACCATGCTTTTTTAGGCATACAGGAATGGACAGAATCTAGCCCTCTGTCTAAACTGTGAAGGAGTCATTAGATAAATAGATGACAACAAACTGAACAGAGGCACTCCACTTTAAGGAACGGTTAATGTTTTATTTCTACTCACTCTGTTTTACTTAACGTGTGGTCACAATCATCATTTTAATGACACCTCTAGCTAATAAAGTGGCATGAGAACCTGTCAAATGTGAATAGTTTTCTCACTGAAACTGCAGACGGACTAGGGAATACCAGCAGGTCCATTAGAAGCCAAGAGAGGGACTTGCGAGAGAATAGAAAAGCAGCGGAAGGTTTCCTTTCAGTGTCTTAGCAACCTGTATTTGTTCGTTTCCCCCCGGTTAAACCTCGTTTGTCATTGCAAACCAATCACCTTGTGACCCGCTCTCACTTTTCAGCACCGTGCACACGTCTAGACCGAAAAGGTGTTAGCAAAAGATTCAGTAAGTGTGCGTGTTACTTTTGTGTGATGGATGAAACATGCTGCTGAAGGGTCCTGACACCAACATGGTTTAGAAAAAAGGTTTTTCTTTTTTTTCCACTTTTTGATAAGTTTTTTTTTGCATCAAAATGGTCAGGTTTTGCAAAAAGGAGTCTGTGGTTGGATTAACTCGCAAGGAATGTGTTGCTTGGATGGTTGTCTCTGTGTTAGCCAGGTCAGGGACTGGCGATCTGTCCCGGTTCCCTCACCCTATATCAGCTGGGTTAGACGTCTGTCTTCCTACAACTCTCCTAGCAAAACTGAAAGAAAATGGGTGGATGGGTTGGCTGCACAGGGGTCGTTAGCACCATCACCTCACAGCAAGAAGGTTCTTGGTTCAAAACCCTGCCGGGACCTTTCTGTGTGGAGTTTGCATGTTCTCCCAGCTTTTTTCCACCGTCCTAAAACATGAATGTTAGGTTAATTGGTATCTCTAAATTGACCCAAGGAGTGAGTCTGTGCATGAATGGTTATTTGTCTGTGTGTGGCCCTGTGTTGGACTGGCGACCTGTCCAGGGTGTACCCTGCCTCTCGCCCAATGGCAACTGAGATAGGCTCCAGCTCCCCCGTCACCCTGAGTTGGATTAAGCAGGTATAGAAAATGGATGGATGAGCGGATTGTTTTACAACTGGCTGTAATGGTAAAGTCCAAACACAAATGCATAGATTGCATAAAGGAAGTGTTTCATAGACAGTGTTTGGTCTGTTTTGGGATCACTTGATAAAACACCATCTTATAAAGCATATGTATGAGCTCTCTCTATGGTAGGACCACTGAATCAGCTAAAGCCTCTCTTATTTGTTATTTACTTTATTGATTCAAATTGCATAAAAAAATAATAATTAAAAAAACACCTCAGCCTATTGGATCCTCATCACCAGGTTTGTTAACTGGCCTTGTACAATCCCATTTTTGCAAAGCAATGTTCAAGGAGCACCTGCTCATAGACTGCAAAAGAGGCAGTTTCTCAAATAACTGTCACTCTCTCAGCTGCAGACACATGTCAACACTCTACAGACTGTAGGATTCATGTGGGTTAACAGGTCTATTCAGTTTGTTTGCAGCAATAATGTATGGTGATTATATTGTGATAAAACTGCAATTGCAATTTTGCAAATGTGGTAAAAAAAAAAGTAACTTGAAGGATTTACTGCATTTGCAAGTTGCCACCGCTCAGTTTTCATTCAGCCTTTACACTGGCAGTATTTATGTAACATACTCAAAACTAAAGGCTGCAACCTAAAGCTTGCATCCAGTGTATGCTGTTGAATTGCCTAAAGAGCAAACACCTTCGGATCACTGAAAGAATATCCATTCACTGAAAGACAAGTAGACAAGTTGTACAAGGAAAGGGAAAAGGGTCTGAATCTTTACAGAAAATGCAGTTTCAGTAGCTGCTCAAGTGTTTTCTGGGGCAAATGAGTGCAGTTTGTTTTGGCGTGGCGGATGGCGGCGCAGTCACACACCATAACACAGCCCAGCCCCTGATAGCCCTGACGGAGTCGTTTTGTCTCACCGTTACCGTCACAGAAAATTCAGGTAAGGGATTTACAAAACAAAATAGTGTCTGAAAGTGAGACGGAGGGAAAGAAAAAGAGAGTGAAAGAAACATTACGAGACCTCTCCCTGTGTTTACTTTTGCAATTTCGTCCAATTTGTCTAAATTGCTTAGCTGACCTCTTCGAAAAAAAAAAGCATATGCTTAATGTCAAAAAGCAGCAAAATATGACTGATCACCTTCATTTTGTCCATTTGGCTTCTTGGCGTGAGACTCTAAATTGTGTATTCTTTCCATGGCGCCAAACCACCCGCCCTGCATTTAATTAATTTCCTCTTTTTTTTATGGCTCAAACTTTACAGCAGCCTTTCTTTAGGTATTGTAGACTTTCCTGTCTTTAGAAGAGCCAGACTGTTGGTGCTTTACGTAATTATTATTAACACTCACTGAAAATATATTATTTTGTCTGCCGCCATATTTGTCTCTCCTCAGTTTTTTTTTTTTTTTTTTTGTTTCCCAAGGTATGAAAAAAAAAATGAACAGAAATTCATTCGTCAGGATCAGATTGTTAGAAGATGAAATTACTGCCATCAGAGCCAATCAGAGAGTAATGTTAGGGAATGTCTCTCATGGCAGAGTAATGAGTAAAAGGGCTTTTATAACTCATTTGGGGAGGGCAAAGATCTAGCCCAATTTCCTAATTGATTTGGCTTGCCATGGATCATTGCTTAGGAGTCCTACATGAGCAAAAATGAAGGCAGGATGGAGACAAAATGCCAGCGCTATCAAATCCTTTCTAAAAGGTGGCAATTAAGTTTAAAGCGCTTCCTCAAGCACCCAAGGTGCAGATACAATCTTTAGGCAATCTGATCATTCGTACAACCAACTGAAACACAAGTACCCAAGTCACAAAAAACTTTATTTAGAGATGAGAATTGGCATGAGTGAAATCACAGAACATGTATTCTTGTTAACACATCCAGTCTGTTTCAGGTTTGAATGCACATGGCATAAACCACATTCCCGTCTCCCTCTCCCGTCATTTTAGCCAAAAAGCTGAACGTGTTTTCTTCCTCTACTTCATATTCAATACAGTTCTGAGCTTGTTTACCTGAAGGCCCTGAAGTTTCGCGTAAATGAGCCGTCAATCCATCATCTCCATGGTGGGTAACCAGACCAGGCCTGTTTCCACTGCGGTGCGAGCCCCTTGGTGGAGGGGCCTGGGTGGCCCATGCAGCGCTGTGGGGCTGAGAGTGCATCTGTGTGGCAGGGAGGCTGGGGACTCAGCTAAAAGCACTCATGTGATGGACAAATGCAATAAGGGCCGAAGTAAGGCGGTGTGGTAAGATGAGCCCAGGTATAGAGTTTGTATGCTGCTTTTTGATTCAGCTCATTAAGCGCATAGGGTTCCAGTCACTCCTAAACGTTAGGTTGGTGTAGGAGGAAATGATGATGATGCAACACAAGCATGCGGAAACTTCCTTCGGTTTTTCAAATCAAATCAAATTTATTTGTATAGCACATGTCATGTACAAAACAATTCAAAGTGCTTTACATAAATTAAAAGCATTGCAGCAGGGAGTGTAAGAAGCATTAAGAATACATAAAAGAACATAAAGCTAACAAATAAAACAATTTAAGTGAATTTAAAAACAAGCAACAGTCCAGATGCATAGACACATGAGAAAAGAAATGTTTTTAACCTGGATTTAAAAATGTCTACATGTGGTGAAAGTTTAATCTCCACTGGCAGTTTGTTCCACTTGTTTGCACCACAGCAGCTAAATGCTGCTTCTCCATGTTTAGTCTGGACTCTGGACTGGACCAGCTGACCTGAGTCCTTGGATCTAAGAGCTCTGCTAGGTGTATATTCTGGCATTTTGCCCTACATGAAAGATATTTCTTTAACTGAGTATCTCCGCATAATGTTCCACTCTAAAGCCCCCAAGAGAGACTCACTCCTACATTTCAGAACCACTGTCTTGCACGGTTGTATAAGCCCAGTTCAAATGGTGTCCATGAAGTTTAAGTGTAAAGTGTTGTCATTGTGCAAAAATTGCTGCTTTTGCTCTATAAAGAGTGCAATAATAATTTTGACAAGGTTGGGACAATGTGTAAAATATAACTATATAAACAGAATGCAGGGATTTCCACACTTTGTAAACCAACATTTCCTTCACAACGGAACACAGAAAACATATCAAATGTTGGAAAGACTTTGAAAATATTACCATATCTTCAGTTTTGTGGGAGCAACATTTCTCAAAAAATTTGGGAGAATCCATGTTTAACACTGTGTAGCTTCCCCTCTTCTTTATCAACAGCCTATAAACATCTGGGAACTGAGGAGACCAGTTGTTGGATCACTGAAGAGGAATGGTGTCCCATTCTTGTCTGATATTAGCCTGGCTGACGCATCCACATCTCGATGAGATGGTGGTCTGGGAACTAGGTGTGCATTTTCTCGTATTTGAGGCGTGGCTTACGTATGCCTAGAGCCGTTTATTGGGCGCTACGAATGTCTATCAAATGGCGTCTGGTTCTTCCCATGCTGCTTTGCGAGTGATTCATAGCCAATTGTATCACTTATACCAGATGACGACAGAAATTCGACGAGGAAGAAGAAGAAAAAAAAGTAAAATAAAAGTAAACTTGCGCTCTAAGCTACTTAAAGTGATGGTTCGGAGTACATTCACCCTAGGGTCATTTGAACCGTGACATCCAGCCAAGTTTTTCCGATATTGGCTGAACATCAGCCGAGTTACTGAGTTATTCCGAATAGCTTAGTACAAGCGCTAGTGGACCCTGGCAGTATCTCCAAAATTACCACACTAAAATCACATGCCAGGACACCAAACTTCTACAGTAGTACAAATATGGTCTGTACTCACCAAACGATGCATTTGGAAGTTTGTACATAGTCCAGGAGTTTATTATTATCAACACAAGCCTAATAGCTTCTCTGCTGCTAAAGCTGCGTCGACGTCACTTCCTTGACCTGGGAGCTTCAAAGTAAGACGATGGTTGATCTACTACTGTAGACAACAAAGTATATGCTATACTCTACATGAATTTTTATGTTGTAGAGTTGTGAATTTATTTTATCAATGGAGAAATTGAGCAGCCTTGCACAAAAGCTCTTCTACTATGGACTTATGCTGTCATGGAAGATGCAGCATGTGATTTAACATTCTCTTGCTGAAAACTGGAAGTGTGCCTGAGCCCCAGCAGTGATTTCAATGACAGAATCCAGCTATTTTTGTTGCCTGAGTGCCTGGAGTTTATGGGCCCAAATCACAGATTTTTTTCAGCCGCATCCCCTGCTCACAGTGATGTCTCCAGATTCTCTGAATCTGTTGATGGTATTGCAATTTTTCTAAATTTTCATTAAAATCTCACACACTATCCCAATGTGTTTGCAATTACGTTTGCAGTCTGCACACTAACAAATATGCTGACGATGTAGTTACCCACGATGCCTTGCACAAAGTTAAAGGGGAGCTACTAACAGAAGCAAAGCTAATACAAACGGTACTTTTCCAAAAGCTGCAGTTTTATCTTTAGCAGTGTATACTCGGATTGTCATTATCAGAACAACAAGGGAGAGGACTAGTAATACTGCAGGAGCCATCTTCTAACTTGGTCCGCTCAGTAAGCTTCCCATCGCCGCTCTCACTTCACTCGGACCTTTAAACTTTAAACTACTTTTACCACAGTACTCAGATCCTCTTGTGACATGGCAGTCCCAATTTTCTGATGATAAAAAATAAAGTGGAATCAACAGGTCATCTCAGTTTTAAAGAGGCACAATCTCAATCTGGCATGAGACACGCTGATAGTTTTCTTTTTTCTTTAGGTAAAAATATTGCAAAGATTGGGCTGGTATAAAACATTTGCATTGATTAGATAGTATGTAGTCCATTCAGCAAATGTTTCTATACAATAATATTGATAAATCACATGTGCCAAAAGTAACGAGGGAATTTTATCAGATCAAAGGCCTCCTACTCAACAATTCACACTGGCATAAAAGAGGGATATACAACTACTGGCATCCAAATTTAAGTAAGTGAAAGGCTGCAAAAATTCTGTGGGATAAATAATCATATTAAATTGTACATTTTCCGCACATTACCTGTATTCAAACACCGACCAGACACTCCAACCACTTTTCACATTGTTTTGAGATACAATCAACTTAAACTTCATGAGGAAAGACTTTCAAAGCAAAGACTTTAAAACTCTGAGTCTGAATCAGTCCTACATGTCTTGTGAATGTGTTTGTTTGTGAGTGTGTGACGAAAGGCAGCAACGAGCATAGCACTGCAAACGAGGGCCCATCTGATGATGGTCCCCACGGCCGAGCCACCAGTTCTGAATTATTTCAGCGAGCCAACCACAAATAGCACTGCTGTGGCAGTGCATTTATTATTGTCAAGCCAGCTACTTCTGTGTGTGTGTGTGTGTGTGTGTGTGTGTGTGTGTGTGTGTGTGTGTGTGTGTGTGTGTGTGTGTGTGTGTGTATGAATGTGACACACACGTAACCACACCCACAGGAAGTGTTTCCCACCCCTTTAAATACAAGCGTCAGGATTCCCTGTTCTATTTTGAGCTTTGCACTGACCTGCTCTCTGTAGTCTGACCGCCACAAGGAGATTGAGGAGCTCATTGCTTCGGCTGGCATATACTAGTCAATTTGGTCACAAAAAAAAAACATTTTAGGTGATCTGACTTGCGTACCAACATTTATTTGAGCACAGTAGAGATGTAAGATGCAGTTGAATGTATTTGAACTGGTCTTTTCTCCCTGTTTCTAGTCTTTACATTAAGCTTTTAAAGACCCATAACTTTTCGTTAGCTGTCATTTTGGACTAAGAATTGTCAACCTCCCTTCGCTTATAATATATTTAATCATTTATCTACTGTTTTAATAACTTTGCTCTTGTTTAATTTTATTTCTATTTCTTTGATAATTAATTGGCATGTGGTGCGTGTCGCCTCTCGATGCGTTTTATTTGGTGCAACTCTGTTTGATGCAATCCTACTTAGTTCTCATCATTTATCAAACACAGATATTCAGTTCTTCCAGTGCACACAAAAGGTTTATACTCTTGCTTGAGGGGCTTTTTTGCTGATTTAAAAAAAAAAAGACCTGATATGTATAATGAGGAATGGAGACAACTTGGCAAACCACATCGGACCTTGTAAAGATTAAGATGATGCGACTCACCGGCTGTTTCTGTGACTGACTGGTGTCTTCCCAGAGATCAAAGTAACCCCTGAAAAAGAGCTCTTTCCATTGTGCTCTACTAAATGTCCAGTTGTTGTTGTAGCTCAAGGTCCTCAAGGTTTGTTTCCATTTAGGACAAATGCTTCTTCTGAATTATAACCCCTAGCAACGCAGCCTCTGCCACCACCCACCAGCAACGCTACGGCGCCTGGTTTGTTCACTTCAAACTTGTTTGTTCGCATTTCTTTTTTCATTTCCTTTCAAAAGATCACTTCAGGTTTGCTTTGCTAGGGATTTGAAATCCAGCTAAATACTTATATCTGACATATAGCTTGTAAGTTAGTGTCACACACCCACACCCAGATGCCTGACTCTTGCAGTTTTTTAGGAGGAGTTTTGAAAAGCAAGCAACAACTGTTTTGATCGGTTTTGACATTGGTCAAAAGCCGCTAAAAAACACCTCTGTCTTTTGTCTGTAAAGACAAAGTATTCAGCCAACATCTGGTGCCATGTCAGATGACTTTGCAGTAGTTTTGAATGCTTAACCGTTTAACTTCCAGTCAGCATTGATGGGAACACAATGCTGGGGTGCACGTGCTAATTTTCAACGAGGGCGATGCGTACGGGGCTGCAAGAGTGGAAACAGCTCACCTTTATTTACAGAAACACTTTTACCGGCCATAACTGGTCATATAGAAGCTCTAAAATTGACAGCAACAACATAGAGACATAAGGAAACGAGATTAAATGATTTGACCTTTCTGTAGGACAACGTGCAGCTCACTGACAGTACTGCTGCGTGGGGCTGACATCCCCTGTCCACTCATAAATTAACCAGTGGAAGTATCACTGAAAGTTGTGAAAATGAGAAATTTTGGGTCCAACAGGGCCTTGTACAAACAGTGTAATACCATCTCTTTAGGCTGATGTAGCGTATAGCCTTGTCTACCATCGAGGAAGCCGTAGTTATTTGTCATAAATCATGGTCCTCAACTTACCGAGGTTAAACACACTGCTTGCTGCAAGCAATGGGAAAGGATTCAGTTGGCTTGTTTTAGTTGGAGATAAAACTGTGTTTTAATCTCAGATTGATGGAGACATTTAGCGTTAATTCTGTTCATTATCTGCAAAACCGATTGAGGGGTTTACGTATCGATAATTTTTCTTAAACGTTTGAAAACCACGCTCTCGTTTCAAATTGGTGAACCAATATGCTTTTAAAAAAGATGCTTTTAAGGCCGTCTGACCAGTAGCTCAGAATACTCATGATAGAGCAACACTAAAGAAAAGTTCAGTCACACATTAACAGCAAATTGTGCAGAGGAAAAAAGGGTTGTCTATGAATTTTCTGTAATTTAATATAACACCTATTCGGCACTATTCTATTAAATACAATATAATATACTGATCATTATTCGGCAGTGTGTGTGTATATTCTATGAGGAAACAAATACTTTATCCTGCCCTCTCCCTAGAGTCCCTGCTGCCTCGTGGTTTCCACAGATTTGTTTAATGAAGTGCCAAAGTGCAGTTGGTCATGCTTCCTCTCAGCACAGACACACACTGACACACGGGATATGCTTGGGTTCATCTCAGGAAGGCCTGGACAGTGTGGAACCTCAGCGGGAATAACAACCTGGTTCCCAGCAAAAATATTTACAACACAACTGCACCAAATTCGCCGTGGACGTAATTATCCGTATTGATGAAGGGCTGCTGGTGCGATGCATCATCTCAGTGGCAACAGGTTTGTGTAACATCCAAAGCGAGAAAGAAAATATCCAAAAGTACATTTGTTTGTTTTTCTGGCAAGGACACGTGGACAGAGACGCACGCAGCCTACACTACACAGGACAGCTTGTGGGAGTTTGTCCCTGTTGTTGATTTGTTGTTTTTTTTTCCTCACCGATGTCCTAGTTCATGACTTCCATATGATGTGATAAATCACAGCGTCAGAGTAGGGATGGTTTCATGACATCATTCACGCTACATTTCCAACTGTGAGCCAGTTTTTGATTAGGGCTGTAAATCTCCTCCACCATTGAGCACCTCTTCAAACACAAACACACACAATGACAAATGTTTATGAATGTACCATTTCAGTCATGTTCAATGTTTGTCTATTCAGATCCATATGTTTTTTTCCGTGAGCTGTGGAACTGAGCGTCCTGCTTTACATGTATTAAAAACATGCCTGAGAGCTTTACTAAACAGTGCCCACTCTGTCTACAAGTGGCAACTACAGGATATAATTATTTTCAAGTTCCCCCTCCGTGTTCTCCTTCAGTCTGCCGTTGTAAAAAAAATTCCTTATGATCACCCGAAAAGGTGAGAACAATGAGACATGAAGATTTTGCAGGAAGCTACCCTATGTCCCCATCCCAGAAAGAATCAGGGAAGAGATATCACAACACTGACTCGGTTAAAAAGTGAAAACTATTCAGTGGCAAGCCATGTATTTTACACCTAGTCGTTCAGTTCCACCCTTCCACAACTAGAGTGGCCTGGAATAACCGATTCTGACATAAAGACTATATGATGTACATGCAGATAGACATATATAAGGATGTCGGATTTGCTAACACAAGAAATAAAAACTGCTTTAAAGTACCGCCAACATGATTCCATGTAGACCCCAGTCAGTCTACCAGGCTTAAACTCACTGGTCACCACACGCACTTGATTGACGCACGATGCCCAAAAATAGACAAACAAATACCCCTGCAAGCACTGGGCATGGTTAATAAAGAAGCATAAAAAAAACATGAAACTTACCAAGTATTACCATCTCTAGAAATGCACCACACAAGTTTTTTCTGTCAAAACTGTCAAAACACAACACTGATTAGTTATTAGTAATTTCATTTTTTTGCTTGCCATAACAGAAATGAACACCATGCTAATTAAGAAAAATAAAAAAAATTCAAAATACTTGCTAGCCTGATACCTAACACTGAAAGACACACAGAAACAGTCCAACAATAACATTTCATATGACTTGTATTTGCTTTCATTTGTGTCTTAAATGTAAAACTGGAAATGAAATAGACTCAGTTACAAAAATGTCACAAGGACGTCTACTTCCGTACTAATGTACAAAGGAAGGTAGACACAGGAAGGTAAAGCTGTAAAAATATTCTAAATATCACGTAAACTGAGTTGTCACGATCATGCTTGGCTGTTGTTGTCTGTTTTTGGTTTCCGAGTCTTCGGCGGAGTCTGGATTGTTCCTGCCATCACACCTGCTCCTCATCTGCCCTCACCAGGAAACCCTTATAGCAGCTGCAGGGGAAACCAGTCTTTGCCAGATTGTCTCACATTCATTGTGGCAATTAGGCCGACTCCAGCGATTCCATTGCGAGTTTGCTTTCTGCGAAACCTTACCTTAACCTGTCTACCCCAGTGCTCGTCTCCTCATGCCTGTTTCGCCATCCCTGATTGCGTCCAAGCCAACCTATTTTGGACCATTCCACAATCCTGGAAGTACCCTCTAACCTTCTCCCTCCTCCTGCAGAGTTCCTAGTCACCCTGGATTCAGCCCTCGACTCTCCACCCTACATCGCTTACTAATAAATTCTAACTAACCTCGACTCACTCTGTCTGCTCTTGAGTCCATATTTTCAGACAGCCAGTTACCAGGCCGTGAAAAGAGTGACTGAATTTTATGAGGTGGAACATTTATTTTGTTTGTTTAAAATACATTTTGCTGCTGACCCAGCTCACAGCAGTTCATTGGTTAGCTTAAATGCTACTTTTTTGGTCAAAATTCCTTTTGAACTTTGCCTTTTGAAGCAACAGCATGTGACTGAAATGCATATCAGAGGGTGTAATAGCAGGCCTAGCAACTAAGCTAAAGGCTATCACAGCCCTGGTCAGCTATTCTGTCGCTTTTTCTGGCCAACTCTCTAAATGTAGCGCAAATTTGGGCCGCTGCAACTAAGACTGAGCACACTAAAAGGAAAAATAAAACCTGCCAGATCCTGCGTTTGAACTTGATGCTCATATTCCGAGCAGCACAACTTGTGCTTACTCCTGGTTAGCACTGTCACCTCACAGTGGCAAGAAGGTTCCTCATTGAAACCCCTCTTTTGGGGCCTTTTTTTTTGTAGAGTCTGCAGGATCTTCCTGTGTTTATAGTGAGTGGGTTTTCTCCAGGTTCTTCTGTTTCCTCCCTCAGTCCAAAGACATGCGTGTTAAGTTAATTGGCGACTCTGAACTGAGGCTGAACTCCGCTTCAAGCATCTTGAGACATACATAGATATTCCTTTGGGGGATTAAAGATTGAATTTCATCCTTCGAGCATTAAGGTAACATATCCAGTGTTACCTCAATTTTAGATGACACTGATTATAACAAACGATAACAGAGAATATGTGGTGAATATTACTGGAAAAAAATTAATTAATTGCTTCATTAAGAGAAAGTATTCAAGAATATTAGTCTAAATTCAAGCCAGTGTTTTCTTTTGAGGCCGCCACTGTGACTTACCACTCAACCCAAAATACATCACAACCAACAGCCAAATTTGATCTCTTAGATCATGGATGTGGAGTTTTGTAACCGAGTGTACCAGACGGAGAAATTGAATTAAGTTTGAAACAAAACTTCATGGTTTCCCCCCAATCTGGAGTCACAGAGTCTGTAAACACTGTTGTTTTACAACCGGCTTATTATTTCCACATAGTAAAGCCCTCCTTCGTGTTTGGGATTTGCAGGCAGCTTTTTTTAGTCAAAAAGAGTGAGTGAGACTTGACTTATTTCGAGGTTGACAGTGTGGTGTTAGAGGATATGAAATCATTTCATCATTGCACTGTCAAAGGCGTGGAATTTTCCAGTCTCTTTCATGTCGGAGCAGAGGAGGAGTGAGGAACACAGGGGAATGAAGCATTGGTATTTCACTGAAATGTACAAAATCACTAAAAACACAAACTAACCACATCATTGCTTCAACTATATGTTTGTGCATAGAATACATTTACACTTCTCTCATTTTACCATGTATTAAAAGTTTCCCCCGTGTTAGGAAAATTACTATGAAACTTATAATTCACCTAATTATGGTTATGCCCCCATATTACCCCTGCCCTGTTTCTCCCTCTCTCATTACTCTTACAAAAACACATAAATCAGAAAAGTATACACAGGATCCCTACAACACAATGCACTGGGGGATACCCCTCAACAATCCTGACACATCTCAAATTCAAATTTCTACTGACATTCCAGTTCCCCAATCCTCAGCTCGGGTGTCAGAAAATAACAGTTAGGAGCACTCGCCTGCATTATTCCCGGTTTAAAAGGTAAACAGAACGAGGAGCAGGTGGTTGTGGGGGATTTTTACAGAGACCTCGATGTAATGTCTGGTGGCAATTAGGTGTAATACACGATGTCAAAGCCCAGAGCCGCTGGCCTCAGATATCTGCTGCCTAATGTTAGCTTTACAGATTCACTCTGGCATATGGCTTTGAGTGCACAGCCCGGGGCCAAATTAGTGCAAGCTATTACCTCCTTTCCCTTTGTGGCAAGGGGCACAGCGAAGCAAGAAAATGGTGGCTGTCTTGCAGAACTTGAAGAGATTTCAACAATGTTCGGATTATATTTTGAACTCTTGGTAACATCTGTTTGGATGTTTTTGTGACTGTTATGATGACACCTCAGATGCAGACTCATTGCTGTGAATGAAAACATACCTCAAAGCATTGTGGACTGAAGTATCTCCTCAAGTTGTTATCTAAAATCAAGTGAACTGAGCCTGTAGCGCGGAGTGAAGCCTGGCAGGGCTGCCAGTAGGTCTCCAATGAGGGGAGTGGCAGTGCTTGTGTAGTAACCAAATCTGTAATATCCTTAGGAAGGTCACGATAGCCCAGGCTGTTCAATGCAGTACAGATGGAGAAGGGTGGAATACACAATTAGATCGTCCTTGAGAGTTGCCGAGGTGGGCAACAAAGTGCTGAGTGAGAAGAAGGGAGGACGATGTTGGCATTTTGTACGGAGGAAGTTATACTAAATAAGCATGTATTTTGGCATCACACAGCAGCTTATGGCTGAAATGTTGTTTTGAGTCTGATTTTAAATCGCTACTTGGTGACTGTCACTTCATGGGAAATTTGCATGTTCATGTCATGTAGTATTTCTAACGACAGATCAAATTTCTATGCAGAATGGATAATGATGTTTGTAAGAATTAACTGATGTCAGCTTTCAACTTTTGATTCCTGTTTGAATGAAAAGGTGAGAGCCAGGTTCTGTGGAAAGTTCAATTATTCTCTACCCATTTTCTACCAAGGGCTGAGACCAAACCCAATTGATGGTTGACAAGAGGTTGGGTGCAACCTGGAGAGGTCCCAAATCCATCATCGGGTTAATGGAGACAGAAATTGCTGTTGAAGAGAAAACCAAATATCTGCATGGAGACAATATATATAGATTACTGACCTTACCTTTCATCTCCTAATCTGTTTTAAGTCTATTCTGAAACTGTCCAGAATATAAGATTATACCTACCTCTCCAGGCACCCCTACACCATATGGAAGCAAATATAGTTGCGTTAGTTGCTGCCATTTAAAATTAATAGCTAAATGTAGCTGTAGAACAGTTTCTGTGTGATAAAAAGTGGTTGAAATCTCATTTAAAGGTCTCTTGACCAAGTTTCAGCATGTGGATTTGAAAGAAAACATGTTGACTTGTTAGGTAGTGTGCAAATCTGTTACGTGGTGATATAGCTAAGCAACAGGAGAAAAACCTGGACAAACAAGTCATCTAAGGAGCAACGTCTTCTGTGGGACATAATAACTCCCTCTGGTGTGGACCATGGGATTTATTACTTTGGCAGGTCTTTCTAGTCCACAAAAACTATGCTACATATTGAAGGAAAAGAGCAGGACCCAAAAAGCACACATCACTCATTTTGTACTTTAAATCTCAGTAGCTGTCACCAAAGTTGCATTACTCTTCAAAATTCAAGTACGTAACAGTGAAAAAAAAGATAGCATCTCCTGCATGTAGGACTGCATGAGTCATTCTGACAGAAAAGGACAAACGCTCACCTAACCTTCCCCAAAATAAATAAAGGATTTGAAGAAAAATCATGGAGGCCCTGCAAGCAGTGAATCATACCTAAACTCTCCTTTACTCCTGGACGTAAACAGTCAAACCACAATATTCATCAATTTCCATACATCCCATAAACCACAGTTTAAAAACAGTCATCATAGAGGCTTCTGTAGCTCAGGAAGTGTTTTTATAGTAAATCTGACAAAAAAAAAAAAAGGGGTCAACCTGCAGTGCATACGTTCACTCTCCTCAATATCTCAGCAAACCTCTTCCATTGCAGAAGTAAGGATGAAATACTACGTTGATGGCGTCCATTTACAGAAACTTTCTAAAATAACACATCACATCCTGTCTATAGCAGCTAAGTAATGCATGGGTCTGATCGGGATGGATTGGCTGGAAATGCTGAATCCTTGTCATAGCTTCATGGCAAAATTGTGTATTTCACCGATTTCACAGGATGTATTTTCTTAAGAACATTTTCCTTTCGAAATGACCAACATGTCAAACATTTTCAGAAACCTGCAAAGTACATGCATGAACTGTGCACATAGGCATGACCATAAGGATCTACACTGTCTGCATCTACCGGGGGTCTTTGGGACATTCCGTAGCCTCAGACAGATGGCAATCTGATCTCAAATAAACAACTCTGTAAATCCATACAGTCTAGCCAAACACCAGCAACACAACAAGACCACTGAACCGTAACCTTCACGAGTTACAGTGCAAGAATCAACCAACACATCTGTGTGGCATTGGAAGGTAATGGAAAGACGTTTGGGGAGCGGTCCAAACCGCAGAAGGAAGTTGCATGTCGATGTTCTCCCATACGTGAAAACGCCAGAGCGCCTGCCAGGTGTCAGCACCAATCGACATGAATGCCGGCTGCAGAGCGTGGCTCGATGGCTTTCACATGATCCGCCATGCTCCTGAACGCGCCGCGTGAAAGCGATTCGACACACCAGCAGGTACAGCGGGGAAGGCATCCTCACAGGCTCACGCGAGCTGATGACTGCCCAAGCATTTGGTTGGCTGTGCTTATGTGTGTCTCTGTGAGATAAACTCAGATTACAGGTCACCTGTTGCCCATTGAATACAACCAGGTGGCATTTACTCTGAACAGACATAGTTCATTATTGCAAACATGTGTGCTACAGAGGGGAGGCATGTGCGTGTGTGTGTGTGTGTGTGTGTGTGTGTGTGTGTGTGTGTAATTGTTTCAAAATCTGTAAGATTAAGACAAATGGAGATGAAAGGATGAAGATGTCTGGGTGCATAGGAAGTGTTTTCTGTCTTCATCAAATGGTGCCATGTTTCTTCTGTTGCTGACAGCAAGGCCATTACCGTCTCTTTTTTGTTCACAATATGGGCTGATGGTGTGCTTTAAGCAGGGGTATGGTGTGGTTGTTAAGCCGCTATGGCAGCTCGCTTATACCTTTTTTCTTCTTTTTGTTTGAGCCCAAATGCCTCTCCTGTTTAGTCTACCTCACATACAATGACCGAACCCATGCAAATAACAAAACCATGCATTGTGGTCAAGTTTAAGTTTTTAAAAGTTGAAAGCTTTGAAAGCAGCTTATAAATAAATAAAAAAAACATTAAGCAATATGTAATCTGAACCCCTTTGCTTCCAGCCCCATCTGATTTATTTTAATATGTGGAATGATGCCCATACCCACAAAACAAGGCCCAAGTTCAAGCAAACCCCAGTTATTCTTTAATATACAATAGAACTATGAAGTAAGATATGTTGGAGCGCTTTCTGAGCTTGCACATTAAACAGGACCTCTTCGTGCCTGGACACTTGAGAACATGAACTTGAAAACTAAATTAAGCCAAATGAGTCAATTCTGGATCAGGGCATTGTGGACAACACCGGAATCACTTGTGTGCTCATACATTTGAACTCATACATGGATCCATGTATACCTGTATGAACACATATCTGTACCAGCGATGGAGCCAGAAAATATTCATAGAGGTCCTGACCTGAGGACATTGATCTCATTAGGTTTGCACAAAAAACTGATCTCTCATGATTGTTGTTCCTGCATGACACATACATGTAGGATATATAATTAATTTAAATAGTCACTCTTATTTTCATACTGCCATGAACAGTGAAAGTACAGAGCATAACTGGATATTAATTGATTTTACTTCTTGGTGCATTATAAGCATGTATTTTTTATTATATTGTACTTTAACTCTGGTATCTACGAAAGCTCAGAGCGGACGTGGTACGTATAAACGTTTTTTGATGGTTTTCTCGAGATAATGAGTGAATTTACCGATGGTTTTCGAGGCCACTTTTTCTCCCCAGTCCGCCCTTGTTTATATGTGTTTATATGTATTTCTGGCAAAGGTGTACCCATTTTTACCCCCCTTTCATTGATACTTGAATAAAGTAGCCTATGAATCAAACATGGAATGTGGAGCGTTTGTGTAACAATTCTGCTTGTGGAAATGCACAAAGCAAATCCCGCTGGTGTGACAAGCATTTGAAGAATGGAATCAGGTTTAACACACACCAATCATGCCGTTATCGGTTTCTCAAGATAACGAGTTATTTATCTCGTTATCTCGAGAAAACGATAACGGCACCTCATGAAGGCGGCCTGGCCCCCTCAGCTGGTCACTGATGAAGTTGACTATATCAGCAGGATCACTTGGGTGTAAACGCCTGTTGAGCTGCAGTCGGGCTGATATGAAAGTTATCTCTACAAGACAAACAAATTGCAGTTTCAGCTTGTGTTAGACCTCGACAGAAGCAAAATCTGATGCGTTGATCTACGTCGGGTTCTCCAAAATCTGTCATTTTCAGCTTGAGTCCGTTCTTGGAAAGGCTTTAAGAACACTGAGAAACTGATCATGAGCATTCAAGAAAAGACAGTCATCTCGTTATCTCGAGAAAACCATCAAAAAAAAAGTTTAGACGTACCACGTCCGCTCTGGGCTTCCGTAGATATCTAATTGATTTGTATTAATTTCAGAAATCTATTTTCATTTCACTGTAAAAAGGTTTCTTGGTAATCATTTTGACTTCACATCAGAGACCACATACCTGTCCTCATCCTCAAAATTACCAGGTGAGGCAACGACCGATTACCGATCATTACATTTAAGTACATGCCACCTCAGTGATTATGAGAGCAGCTCCATTTGACATGTCAAAATGGTATCCAATAAGGTGACTAAGGAGTCATACACCAACATCTTTTTTAGTCATCACCACAATTTTGTAACCCTAGCCAGTGGTTGCAATCTTTACACTTAAGGAAATGATAATATTCTCATATCTGGGTGTCAAATTCTTAATTGAAAAAGTCGTTGTAACCATTGTGCGTAATCACCCCATCCACCCTGCTCCTTCCACTGTAGGAGGACTTTGTGGCTTGTCAAAGAAAACACTCCACTGTGGAAACACTCCTATGAGTCGTATTTCCCTCATCCCGCCTGTAGGGGTAGTAGTTTAGGATGAGGCACTTGTGAATCATATTTAAAGGTCTAAACAAACAATCTTTGGTTGTTTTGATTAAATGATTCATTCTACGTGTTTCACCACTTTTTAAGTGCTTTCTTTTAATTTATTGCACATGGATATCATTTTTCGTAAAAAGAGACATGGGGTGTTAATTGTACTAGCGTTAAACTGGAGGTACTTTTACTTTTCCACTGAGGAGAATTGCAAGTTGTTACTAAGCTAAACTGAATGACTACTTTGTCTAGCTTCAGACATGCCGCGCAAATCCTCTCATCTAACCCATAAAACCCCATCTAAATAAGAGTTTTTTTTTAAGACCAGCACATAGCACTAAGAAAATGCCCTGTTCAAAGTGTGTGGTTTTTGTCAAAAGTTTTTATGTTTTACAGTCCAAATTTTGTGTAAATGATGCTCTAAAAGCTTTGACTTTCCTTTAAACAAAACCCCAAACGCTTGTTCTTACATGCAGGCATGTGTGTTGATTTAAAAATTACGTACACACGGTACATTTATAAGAAAACCAACAAGCTAGCAAGACTCATGATGCATTCGCTTTAAATACACTCTATACTGTACCTCTGTAGTGACATGGAGACAAATTGTGTATCTTAAACCAAAAATGGAAACAAATTATGGGCTTTTTCCCCCCCTAAAAGTTTATATGAATTGAGTGAAGGCAGAGCAGAACAACTTTTACTGTTTTATTTCTTGAAAACACATGGAGAGTGCCATTAATGTGAGACCGCATCATGAAAATGGATGGAATAGAAAAGGGTTTCTATGCCCACTTGCCCGTGTCTGTATTACGAGACCAGACAGAGGGTATTTTAAATAAATACAGGATGCCACAGAAATGTACACTTCCCTCAAGAGGACCAGAAGCCAGGACTGGATCTGGACACCTGAACACTATATTCATTATGCCTTGGCCTCATAAAGGAATTACATTAAAGCTTGATGATTGGGCCAAATTTGCTAACAGGGAGACATTTCCAAACACAAATAGTTGGCCTTGATAGATAATTTGCGCTCCTTCCTGTTTTGTCACTCTCAAACACCCAATTTCATTGTCAGTGTTGCTCTTTAACTGAAACACTCTCGCTTTGTGTAACAAAGTGCCAAAATGCGCAGGTAAACTAACTAGCAGCATGACGTTTACTCAGGTCACACATGAAAGGTCAAATAATGCCGTTAAAAGGAAAAATTGCTCGTTGGATATGCTTTTGATGTTAGTTCTTGTTAATCTGTGATGTTTGGAGTGTTCCAACAATTACTTTGTGATGAAGTGTTGTAATTCAGCTTTTTAGTGTAGAGGCTTTCCATTGACTTGCCTCATATGTTCCTGTTTAACTTTCATACATCTGGGTGAGAGAGTAGCATTCAACACTAAATGGGTAGGTAGAGGAGGGAGTGCAGAGAAGTTGCAAGATTGTGGTTGTGCAGAGAAAGCAATTTAGTTCAAACATGAAGATTGCTTGGAAAATGTGAAGTTTTGCTGCTAACTGTTGGCGGTACCAATGAATAATCAGTAAAGGCATTCATTTTGTTGCATGCTATAGTAATTTGGTCTTTCTGGTGTAACATTCCAGACAAGTAGTCTGGAGTTCTAAATGCTTGACAGGTGCATCGTAAATGTTCAAATTGACGCTGGTGTCATATCTATTCTATGTCAGATCTATTTTTCCAAAAAAAATTCATCCACCGTTAATCAAAAGGCAACAAATAGCAAAGGAAATTTAATCAAATTGCTCTTTTTTTCCCCATCTTTCTGGAACGGACAGAGCATTCTGCATGCACACACTCAACTGGGCCTTTATGCCCACTTCTGAGACACTGAACATGGGAAACAAAATTTAGTTGACAAAAGGGTTCTCATGAACACGAAATACCTGCACTGGTAAACAGCACAAACCTTGTTCAGCTGTTCAATTTCCCCATTTTCATGACTCTGTACTCTACACAGACACAACTTAAGTTTCGGTTTGTCAGCACATCATTGCTCCTCGTCAGCAGGTTGACTTCTTCCGACCTCTCCCTTTATCAGGGGTCGCCACAGCGAGTAGATCTCGCATCATTGATTTGATTTATGTCATGTGACCCTGAGATGGATTAAGTGGGTGAAGAAGATGGATGGGTGAGTTAATCGATGGATAAAATCAGGATTCAATGAGATTGTCACAGAAATATTATGCTGCGTAAGTTTAGATGTATGCACTGTATATGACAATGATGAGAAACATCATTCAATTGAGGCAATTCTTCTGTTTAAGAATAGAAAGAGTTTACCATTTCCCATGTTTAGAAGGCATCTCCGTCTAAAAATGGGTTAAAGGACACAGACTTTTTCACCTCTGTTACTATGTCACTTGCTGGCTCAGAGGCGGCTCAGCAGTGGATCAACCTCGACACCCGTTTCCATTTCTGTACTTTACCGTGACACCGAAGCACAACAAAGACCCATTAGTCCTGGCTTGAAAGTGATATGTGAAAAGGCGTCCAGTAAACTTTCTTTCCACAATTCTAAATACTAAATTGCCTTTGCATGTGCTCTATGAGGAGAGAAACACACTAGACATGTTTGCTAAAATGAAGCAGATATGTTATGGTGAGTAACAGTGAACATAAACAGCACTTTTGTTATTGTGTTGGATGTATATTTACAAGAAAAAATTCCACAGGGTACCTTTAAGGGGTCTGAGCATGTGACTCCTGTTTATGAATTCAGAGGGAACTTTAGAGACCCAGCAAGGCTCCGGACCCAGAAAAATACAATGTTAATAATCTTAACTTTCTTTTGTTGTAAAAATAAAAGCATAAACATATTCATTCCATTTCTAACCAAAAACAGGTCTGAAGGCTGAAACGCACAACTGACTTACTCAAATCAACACCGCAGTCTGAAAACTCATCACCTTTTAGCCTGTACTTAAACCCCCGGCTCCAATGCACACACGGACACACACAAGCACGCTTTACACACAAACGCATAGCTGTTTGACTATCAGCAGAGGTGGCCATAAAGAGCTTGTTGTGTGGAGGTGATGGAGAGATGAGTGGGGGTTCTGGCCTGAAGCTTTCTGTGACAGCTCCTTTGTTTTTAGCTTGACTTGTATCAGTATCAGTATCAGGACAGGCCAGATAAAAAAAATCTGGATGAAAAAAGCTAACAGATGGGGGTGAAATTGCAAGCGCTTTACCATACATTAATGACCTCACAGATCACATGACTGCAGACTAAACACTCATATTTATTTTCCTGCGGATTACAGCAGCATCTAACTATTATTATTATTATTTTCTTTTCAGAATTTTAACCAAGATACCAAACAAGTGGCCCCATATAGCTAGGATAAGGGCACCGTGTGTTGTCATGACAACCATTTATATTGTCTCATTCAATTCAATTCAATTCAATTCGTTTTTATTTATATAGCGCCAAATACAACAAATGTCATCTCAAGGCACTTAGATAATAAAGTCCAATTCAAGCCGATTGGAATTCAGTTCATTGTAATCATAATTATTTATAAAATAATCCAATCCCTGAGCCCTGTGCTCAAATGCGAAGGCAACTGGGGGTCTGCGAAGCCACAGTATCATCCTGCAGCTGGGATGTAAGGCCATCTTAGTCTTCCACAGGTGTCTCTGCCCCGACATGGAGCATGGCGACATGCATGTGCACCGTCACGCTCACTTAAAGCCTCCCATACATACGGGGTCCGCCGTTTAACTTTTGAACGGCGGATGAAGTTATGACCCTGCTCTCCCAACTGGGGAGAAATTCCTTTCAAGGTGAAGCCAATTATGAAGGAATCTTTCCGTTTTTTCACGTAGATTATGAAAGCCGTTTTGTGCTGAATTTGTGCCATGATGCATTTGGAAATTTTGGGCCGAAAAAGATGCTGACTCAGCCATTTCGACACGCAGCTACCTTCCCCCAAGTCCTGACACGAGTAGGGGGGGTTCTAGAAAGAAACAAAAAATTGTTTGCTGAAAAACTTTTTTGGCTTCCCTGTTTTTGCTCTGTGGTCTTCAAATCAGGCTTCGTTTTCGTTTTTCTTGAGCCGCGCGCCAGACCTGTCGCCACCCGTGGCCTTGAATGGCTCCTTTCAGGGGCCAAGTGAGCTGACCAGGAAGGCTCTTCTGCTGGCTCTCTGATGAACTCGGGTTTTTTTTTTTCTTTCTAAAAACACCACATAAGATATATAAACCCCTCTAAAACAAAGTTTTGAAAAGGCCAGCCTGAGCTTCACAGGTCCTCTCCTCATTCCCTCACACGTCTTTGCAGCTTCTAACTTTAGAATATATCACGTGTTTTCTGCACATTTTTGCAGATATATACACGGTTCTTGCATCTTGCTTGTTCCTCTCCATTTGTCCACGTCAGGTCAGGCACCCCATTTAGGGCACCTGAATAATGGTAAGATCAGAAAAAGGCGTAACATCCGTCCTCTCAGACAGGTCTGGATTTCAAACAGCCTGGCCCTGATGCAGAAGAGGGCCACAGTCGGACCACCAGGGCCCCGTCTAAAAGCCTTGACTGTTTACCGAAGGAGGTCGGTGTGTATGCATATCACGGGTGGTGCCGCCACCACTTGACTTTATATTTAATTTGGTTTTTGACGCAGAACACTATTTCGGATCAGGAATGATGCCGTCTAATGAGCGGTGCTGTCCTGTGCTAGGATGTTTTTTTTTTCCTCTTTTTCAGGACGACCTGGGTGACACATGGAATCTGACGGTTGGTGGCTTGCGGTGGGAAATGAAATGCATTGCGAGAGCGGTAAAACAAGCAGGGTTTTTGTTTCGTAATGATTCGTCATGGGAGAGGAAGAGGAGACGGGGATGACTGTGTGTGGAGGGGGTCCCTTCTCCTAGGTGGCCTGTGGATGGAAGCAGAGTGGTTAGTTGATTTCTTGTCCAAATGTTTGTTGAAGTTTGCCTAAGGTGGAAGCTAAATTATTGCAATTATTCATCGGGAAACACCCGTAATTGGCAAGGCCGCGCTGCCAAATACGACCGTGGTTCCTTCAGATGCAAAGCTGGTGTAAATACATCGTCTTTGGAGTCCGAAATTATGCTAAGTGTAAATCTCTGTTGGCCGCAGTGTCTCAGAGGGCAGCAGTTAAATCTGAGCTTTAACCAGTCATGCGCCGTAACAAGCAGCCCATCTAAACTAAAAAAATAAAAAGATAGCCTTACAGTCACTTTTTTAAACTTACACATCACCACACTTCTTTTCCTCTCCACCTATATCCATCCCTGCCTTCCTCCTTTCACATGCTGTGAACAGGGCCGAAGCTGTCTAGCATCTGAGGCTGTCGCCGGGGAAGTCTGCAAGAAACAGTACCAGCTATAACCATACATCTCTGCCTCCTCGCCTGGCCAGGAAGAGTCACAGACCATTTAACTTGGGTATTAATGACCAACAAGAACCCAGTGCCTCTAAAACAACAGAGTATGAACCTACCAGAGTATATACAGACAGGGAGGGAGAAAAGTGCAGAGGTGCCAGGGCAAGGAGAAATGAGGTGTGGGGAGGCGAGGCGGAAAGAAAACAAAGAACTGCAAATGGAGGAAAAAAAGAACAGATAAAGACTGAACGATTTTTGAAAAGGCATGTTCTGTGCAGTATTCTGAGCAAAAGACAATAAACAAATGTCAGGATTTACATTCACCAGTGATCAGGAGGTAGAAAAAGTCACATGGCAATATGAAGCTAAATAAGGATGGTACCACAGAGTTTACTCTTATTTCTGTCTTTCAGACTCTTAATTTGCATACTGTACGTCGGAAAATGACAAAGCTGGAAGGAATCGCAGAATTAGATTAAATATTAATTCCATTTCATTTGTACTGCACCAGTTCACAGCAGAAATCCACCTCAGGGCACACTGCTTAAAGAAACCCAAAAGTTCCATCTGAGCCAGCAATTTGGTGACAGTGAAAAAAAACCTTCCGAAATGTAAAAGAACCATCACATATTCATTTGTGTGTTTAATTTATTTATACTTTTTTTTCACAATATTCTTTCATAATTTTATAATAAGCAAATATTTGATCACAGTTTTATGCTCCGTTTGTGTGCTGAATTCTTCTTTCTGTTGTGTACCCCGACAAGTCGATGGTGGATCAGAGACCAAGCGCGTGCGAGTGTCCAGCTCCTCCCTCAACCTTTACACCTCTTCTCTTGATGTCCAGCTGAGAGATCCAGATCAGAGAGAGATGAAGGCACCGTTTAATCAGCGCCTCACTGTTGGAGCGCTGACTTCTGACCTCGACCACATGACCCCACCGCCCTCAAGCAGTTCCAGTACTCACAGCAAATTCAAAGGGCAGCTGCTCGGGAACTGTGAAGACCTGAGAGGATGCCGGGAGCAGCGGGACACATCAGAGGCGTGACAGCTCCCCGCTGGGCTGAGCTCGTCCCTTCAGGTGCATCGCAGACTCCCCCGACTCAACGCCAGCAACCTTCTTCACGCAGTGAATCCCACTCTAAGCTCAACTGATAAAAGAGAAACAAAGTCGCTGATATATGATGGGACCAATCGGGACCAACTGGAAAAGCACTTTCTATTAAGTCTTATTTTCAATTGCTAACATTCAAGAGTCTTTACTTGAACAATTTTGCCCTCTTAAAACACACAAGCTGCCTGAAAGTTACATGTTTAACTAACTTTGTAGACGGTCTATCTTGAAACTGCTAGTGTGTCTTGTCTTGCCTCCACCTCTGGCACCCTCTGTATTTTCATTACCCCCTACCCGAACCAGGGTTTGAATCCCCACCCCGCTGTGATTGGTGTTTGGTGAAGAGGCTGAGGTAGCTTGGAAGCATGGTTGTTGTGGTGTGAGGGGCAGTGTTGGCTGGCATTAGGGGGGTGACTCTGGGACGCCAGTGATCACTGTCTAGCCTCCTGGAGGTGTCTTGGGCCCAACTAGACGAAACACTGATGAAAGGAGGTTCCCACCTGATGACCCCAATGATATGTTGGTCAGCACTGCTTACTGGTCTATATAGGGAGTATAGGGAATTCACTGAGTCTGGTCCATTTATTTATTTTTTTTCCTTTAGCACAAGTTTCTTGTGTTTACCTTGAATTGTAAGAAATCATACAGCTGGAAATAACGATATGTGTGTGTGCCACCAGGCAGCAGAAAGTGTTTTTTCTGCCGGAATTGAGCTTCTAAGATCAGATCACAATGCAGTTAACTGCAACACCCACCCAAAAAGATGGATGAAAAATGTTCACTATTTTAGGGGTTCTCATCCCTTTGTGAGGAAAAAGAAGTTTGTGGATGAAGATAATTATTCGGGCAAATGGGGTCCACAATTCCACCAGGGCAGGGAAAATCTCTATAATTGTCTCAAAATGCAAAACTCTGATCACGTGATTTAACCTTTGTAGTTGCAGGACCACAGAGAGCATAACTGCATGCATCTAGTAATTCCATGTTTAAGAAATTTTCCTTGGAATGAGCACTGGATAAGAAATGCATCTGCAGTGCTTGTACAGAATATTTAGTTTAGTTGTAAAGTACCTTGGACATGAAGGTTTTTTTACTTATTGAGTCCAGTAAAACTAACCACCAAGCTGCTGATATGATCAAATATGAAGAGTAGAAACACACAACTCTCGTAAAAAAAAACCCAAAAAAACCCCGTTAGGATGAGAAAGAAAATCAGTCCATCCATCCATCCATTATCTATACACCGCTGAATCCGTCGGTCGGGTCGCGGGGGGGGGGGGCTGGAGCCTATCCCAGCAGTCAATGGGCGAGAGGCGGGGTACACCCTGGACAGGCCGCCAGTCCATCGCAGGGCCACATAGAGACAAACGAGACAAACAACCATGCACGCTCACACTCACTCCTAAAGAAAATCAGTCATTGACAGTTTTTTTTCTCATTTAGAAGATACGGAGGAAAAAAGGTGAAAGCAGGTTCACTGATATGCAAATAAAAGCTATGCAGCGACTTGAGGTGGTTTTTGCTTGTTTCGGAGGAGATGGAAAACACCTTTGTGAATCACATCTGACCTGAGAAAAATTTAAATTATGTGAGCTGGTTTTGATCTGAGCTGGCAAACAATAATCGGCATAGTGCCAGATATGATAGATTATCCCAGACATTTCCAGAGATGAAAGGACAGTAATTCCTGAGGAAGAGTTCTAGCTGTTGTTCTCTTGTGGATGTCAACCACAATATTTGTTGTTGTTTTTTTCCCTCCTCAAGGTCAGAGCTCTAGTTTCAGGTAAGGAAAACTACTTCTTGTCTTGAATTACAGCCACTAGCAAGGCAGCATATACAGCCACCCTTTCAGTTCAAACTATTCAAATGTTCCCATTTGTTTTTTTTTGTGGCTTTTAAAAAGATCCCTTCAGGTTTGCTTCACTAGTGAATGGAAACCCAGATACTGTCTCCGTGCATTTTCCACGTCCGTATTACAGCACAGAAATCTGAAATAATGTTTTATAATAGAGTTATTTCATTACTGAGTAAACAAGAATTTACAAAAGAAATGTATCCCAATTTCCTGACCAGCAACAGGGATTTTTCCCAACTTCTGAGTTTCCATTAACAGACACACACACACAGGGCCCGGAGTGGGACTCATTTCTAGCCCTGGAGTTTCATGCCTCAGACCGGCCCACTTTAGATCATGACCTGTTAGTAAAATCATGTAATTATAACCTTACATGTTAAGTCTACAATGGCGCACTGTTCTGTAAAGCCTTGTGATTTAGTGTATTTTTCTAAAATGTAAAAAAAATGGTCATAATTCTCAGCACAAATCTCCCCTTTTTACAAAGCCCATGCTCTTTCTACTTTCCATGGCTGTGTTACAAACCGCATACTTCTCCTACTACTCCTACTACTCATACTGACTTTTTTCCCGGATGCATACTAGATTCGCCGAAATTTTGGGTATGCATCATGAGGTTACTACTCGTACTCAAACTACCCAAGATGCAACGTAACGTGACGTCGCCGATTGTCATTTCCTGTCAAAACGGCAGTTTCAAGCTAGCTACAACGAGGGTAGGTTCACTTCCTGTTTTCAAAACAAAAGCACCAATTGTATCATAATGGCTTTCCCTATGATTAAAATGCAACGGGTATTTTATTTTGTGAAAATAACCGGAAGTGCGTTGCTTACTGCGGCTAGCTTTAGTAGCGCCGAATTCATCGGAACAAAATTGTAAATAGCCGGTATTTTGTCAGGTTTTCAACACGTTGGGGATCTAAACGACTACTTTCTTGCCTGAAAATGTTTCAAATGTTGCTAAAGTTTACAGAGTTTAGAGCTTAAGCGAAATCAGCTTCAGGCCGGCTGATTTCGGCTCGGGTAGGAGCGAAATGCATTGTGGGTAAACGCTCTGCATACTGTCTGATCGATGAGTATGCAGTATGCAAGTATGTAGTATGTAGTATGCGGTTTCAAACACAGCCCATCTTTCAAACGTCACTGACCGAGTGAACTGACGTGTTACGTCAGGGTGCGTCTACGTTAGCAGCGTACGTAATCAACCCACCACAGTGCCTGAACACCGGCCCACCGGTAATTGTCCCGGTCCTCCCGATTAGCCAATCCAGGCCTGCACACACACATAGCAGCTGTGAGTTAATTTGTTGTATAATCAGCTGATCAGAGAAATCCAACTGATCGCTTAATCAAATTAATAAATCACAGTGATGTTCAAACGTCCCTCCTCCATGGTTTCAGCAGCACTGAGATGTTTGTCCTCAGCATCTGAGCCAAATGTACAAGCAAAAACTGTTTAAAGGCATTTGTACTTGAGCTGCAGCTTCTGCTCTCTGTCTGATTACATATTACTATATGTGATTATTACATATATGATATGATTACATATCATTATATATTACATATATATGATGTGCATGTTTTATCACACTATCATTGAGAGTGCACTGTTCTATAATTCTGTTTGCTGGGGGAGTTGCACTCCAGACAAAAACTGTAGGCGCCTGAACAAACCGATAAAAAAGGCCGGTTCCGTTGTAGGCAGAAGGCTGGACCCTCTCAGTGCTGTGGTGGAGCAACGGAGGAGAAGGAAATTATATTCTGTTTCGGAGAACAATAAACATCCTCTCCACAGAATCCTGGCAGGACAGAGGAGCCAGTGAGAAGCCTCTCACTCTGCGCTGCAGGACTGAGAGGTTCAGGAGGTCCTTTGTCCCCACAGCCATAAGGCCATAAGGCATTAATTGTTATTATTATTATTATTATAATTATTATTATTATTATTATTAGTGTTGTTCTAATATACAATCCTTGTAAATATTTAAAAAAAAATTTAGCTACATGACTAATTTGAATTTCTCCCACTGGGGGATGAATAAAATATTTTTCTATTCCATTTCTATTCTATTCTATCAATATTTTCAATTGTTTCCATCCAGCAGTGTGTTATTTCACAGAATGTGTTTGTCAGCTTGATATGAATGTTTATGGCAAAAGTACACGTTGTTATGAGGAATTCAAATTCAAATTGAAAAAACTTTTTTTATCCCCGGAGGGTAATTAAGGAGGCATGTAGAGCAGACATACAATACAAGACATCCAACGTCAAATTAAATGAGAAAAATAAGATAAAATAAGTACTAATAAGCAATAAAATGTGGCAATAAAGGAATAAATCTGAAACTGTTATGAGAGGGACTATGAGAGTTGTTTTGAGATGGTCCAGCTTCTTGTCACATACAGGGGTAACTGTGAGGAAACGATGTCCTAAGAAAGTGTTTTCCTTAAGGTGATAAAGATAGGTTTCTTACTGTAGTCCATTTAAACCAACACCAGTAAAACACTGACTGTCCAGCAAGCTTTAACATGTAGAAAAGTTCTATTTCAAGCTGCTTCCATCCACTGCCACAACGTTTTTCAAAACCATTGTGGGCTTGGTTGGGCTTACATGAATTTATGTAAGAATTTTGGCATTAAAAAGTGAAAGAACTGTCCATATATTTTACTTTTGTTTTATACCTCTCTTGATGTATGGCTGAATTTTGCATGAATGGCAGAAAATCACAAGCGCACCATTGCTCTTTCAGTCGTCAGAGACATCTTAGAAAGAAGCCTTAAGGAGCATTCCTGAAAAAGTGACCAGTGTTATGCACATAAAGCTGAAGAAAAAAAGCCTTAAAGGGGAGTCCTAAATCGTGTTTTTAAAACAATTTTATGACAACGCTGCATCACTGTGGCTATTTTTGCTCAATGGGATGTGTTAAGGCCCCTCGTGGGATTGGGAGTATAACAAATGACTACCATAAAGCAAAATCTGTTGGTTTCGACTGGGATCTTCCAAAGACCATCCAAAGAATCTGTGGTCACGGACATTAACATCTGGCAAGAAACCAGGTATCCTGATGTCTATATATACACCTCATGTCTACACTGGAAAAAAATACTAAAAAACATATACAAGTAATATTATATCTTACTAGAAAATGTAAAGTTCTATATTTGGCATACATTTGTAATGCCGAAAAACTGTGTAAATAATATACAGTTTAGGAACTTTGTCCCTCGTCGGGCCCTCTGTTGCAAAAATGTCGACCTGCTGCTGTGTGAGCAGTCAAACACGCACACACTGACACAAGGGTGCTGCAATGACCTGTCAAAGCACATGACCAAAGGAGTTTAAATATGCATACACACACCTATGCGAATATAAATGTGAGCCCACACACAGATGCTATTAATACACACACACACACATGTGCTCCCGCATATACTCAATCATAGCTTCCTGTTTTGCCTGTGAGCCGTTTGGCTGTGATGTCACTGATGAGGTCACTGCTTAGGTCACCAGCAGCACTCTGATATTCCCCTGAGAGAGGCTGGTAATTATGAAGTCATGGATCAACACACACTCGCAGCCACACACACTCATGCACACCTCATCCGTTTGCAGCTCCAGCTGGTTCCTGGGTCATCTTACAGAGCTCTCCATCAGCAGGAGCAGCGGCAGCCTGAGAAAACTTCACACCATGTTCCCGCTGTAAGATCAACTGAGTGTTTTGATGGAGTGTCAGGGGGATAAATCGCCACAAGCCCCAGGGGGGGATGCTCCCGTCTCTCAACAACAGAAAAGTCACTGGTTTCTAGATATTCGTTCAAACGGAAGCATCCTCTGTCAAGAACAATCTCTCATCTCCCATTAAAAAGAAGACAACAAAAAAAAAGTGATGCAGATCTGCTCAAAAATTGCATGGTCCACCTCTCCATCACATGTCCTGAACTCGAGCCTGGCAGTTTAAACACACAAGCTCTGAAAACCTCTCACTTGTCTTGTTCTGTCACAGTCCTGCCTGTCATTGTGACAAAAAACATCTCTTTATTGTATGCTTTCTCTGACGTGCTGCATCTACTGCCAGCGAATGTCTGGCCTGGGGCTGTGTTCGAAACCGCATACTTCTCCTACTACTCCCACTACTCATACTAACTTTTTGAGTTAGTATGCGAGTTTGAGTAACCGAGAAGTTCCCGGATGCATACTAGATTTGCCGAAATGTTGGGTTTGCATCATGAGGTTACTACTCATACTCAAACTACCCAAGATGCAATGTAACGTGACGTCGCCGATCATCATTTCCTGTCAAAACGGCAGTTTCAAGCTAGCTACAACGAGGGTAGGTTCACTTCCTGTTTTCAAAACAAAAGCACCAATTGTAATGACTTTTCCTATGATAAAAGGCAACGGGTATTTTATTTTGTGAAAATAACCGGAAGTGCGTTGCTCACTGCGGCTAGCTTTAGTAGCGCCGAATTTGTCGGAACAAAATTGAAAACAGCCGGTATTTTGTCAGGTTTTCAACACATTGGGGATCTAAACGACTACTTTCTCGCCTCAAAATGTTTCAAATGTTGCTAAAGTTTACAGAGTTTAGAGCTTAAGCAAAATCAGCTTCAGGCCGGCTGATTTCGGCTCGGGCAGGAGCGAAATGCATTGTGGGTAAACGCTCTGCATACTGTCTGATCGATGAGTATGCAGTATGCAGAATGGAAGTATGCAGTTTGCAAGTATGTAGTATGCGGTTTCGAACACACCATGGATTTTACTTTACATTAGCCATTCCACGCTAGCTATTAGCCAAGCAGGTACTGTACACGATTTCTGCCTTCTACACAGTCTGTTTTGGCGACACAGGACCACCATTGCACTTGTGTCGGGCCAACACACCCGCCGATCACTCTCTCCAGGCCAGGAGCGGTGGGAGAGCGTGTCCTCTGTGTGGCCGACTGCATCCCGCGGGAGCCACGTATGAAAATGACCTCTGAATGCAATCAGGCTCCAATCTCAAGTAATGGGTTTTACATTAAGCTGCCCCACACCGCATCCTAATTGCACACAGGAGGCCACGGGCTCCGAGTGTATGTTCACTTACTGTACACGCATGCATGTGTGTGTGGGTGTATGACATCATAGTTAAATCACAGATTAGACTTCTCAATGAGCGTAAAGCGCTGTGGAAGCGTAACATGTTCACATGCACACAAAGACAGGATTGTGATGAGGATACACACGTTTGTTTGCCCTTTCTGTCTTCCACACACACACACACACACACAGACGCATGCACGCTCCCCACAATCTTTAGTTATCCGATCATCTCTCTGCTGCTACTATAAAGGAGCTTAGAGGCTGGCTCATGCATCACACACACATGACTAGAAACACAACACAGAAACTTTTTTTTGCACACATGCGTGTGCTTGGAATGTTCTATCTCCCCCCATTTTGTTCTTACTGCATTACATGAAAAGGCCGTGTGTGTCGTGCATCTGTATGTGCTATGTTGAAGTATAAGTGTGTGTGAGCAAAGTGGTTATGGAGCAGATCTGGCAGCCATCCCACTCAGGACATTTGACCTCGGAGAGAGGTTTTTTTTTTTTTTTTCTCTCCTCATTTTTTTTTTTCTTGTTCAGCCCCTCTCTCCTTTTCCCCTCGCAGAGGCTAAAAGGCTCAAAAGGGTGGAAAGCAAAATATTTTCTTTAGTCTCCTGGACGCCAGGTTGCATAAAAGGTTCCAAAGCTGTTTGCATCAAACCTCGACCGTCGAAACCACAAATTCTGTTTTTCTAGCCATAAAACTCCCCCCGCCAAAAAGAGGAGGCAAAAGAAGAAAAAAAAAAAATGGATTTCCATTCAGTTGATTCTTATAAATTTAAATGAACAGAAAAGAAAAAAAAGGTTTACTCCCCAAAGGAAAACACGGTGTTAAACATATGTTTAGTGTCTGTGCTTGTGGAAGGGGAGCAGATAGAGACACAGTGTGTTCGATCAGAAGAGCCGGAGTGAAAAGACTCTCGGCTTTGAAGACAGTCATCTCTCTGATTAACAACACTGTGAGGTGCAGTAAAAATTGCATTTGTCCATCAGTGACTATGGCTACAACTCTATTTTGAAAGCAGATCAGTTTTTTAACCTGTTTTCTACGTATCGGGTCAGCACTGATTTTGCATTTATGAAAACTTTCCCACAAGCCACAAACACTACACAGGTTCATAAAAAAGCTACGGAGGTAAGCTGGCAGCATCACAAACAGAGTTTGCAGCTGCACATGATATGTGAACGTGATAAACTCCAGTCCCGTGGGTCAGGGAAGTCAAACCTCTCCCCCTCCGATCAGAAATATAACACACTACAAAGAGACAAGCGGGACATCCCAAAGTAGATTATGGAGCTGACAGAGTAAGGCTCACTGTCCCAGAAGCTGCATAAAGCAGAGAAAAATGGACACACATAAATCTGTAGGTGTTACTCTGAGACAGTTTGTCGTGTTCCAGAGAGGGAAATCTTCTGTAGAGCAGAGGTGCCAGCTTCAGTCTTCAAGTCAGACTTGTATTCAAAAAAGGACGTCCAACTCGACTTAATTACCAGTAATCTGTGACTCTCCTAGTCTTAATACTTCCACTGAATATGTTTTTGCCCACAGAAACTCTTCATACCACACAGGAGAGCACTTGGCAGAGATGCAGATAAAAAAAAAAACAGGCTCATGTTTCATTGACTAAAAAGAAATATACTTGAATAGCACAAATGTACTGAGAACACTAGTCTGCATTTGAAAGTGGGAGGGGCTGGAGGATGGTGCCACACACCTGACTGCCAAGTGGGAGAGTTGAGTCCTGTCCTGAAGACTTGTGCCTTCCAGTAACTTAAAAAAAAAAAGCTGTTGTCAGTTTTTTCTCATGCTTTTTAACTCGCTGTTTTGTCTGTGTTTTACACGTTAAAAACTTGTTGGTTAAGGGTACGGTAGGCAACTAAAAACTAAATGGATACGGTTGGGTATTTAAAGCGAGGTGGTTGTTTGGAGGGTTTCTTCGGGGAGCATCTGCTCTGATGTCTCCGGTACCAAGAGGCAAAACTGACAAAGAAGGCTGGATACAAACGTCTTTAAAGGAGAGCATTCTTTAAAACACAGGGTCATAGAAATTGCATGCTAAAATTGCTAAGGTTTATTAAATACATAATGGTATGCATAAAAACTGCCCCCCTAATTGCAATAACACTAAAAAATATCCTTTCCCCTATATTAATGGCTTCTGAGGGATTCTCTGAAAGGAAAACATTTTTTAATGGAAAATATAACAAGCTGGACAAAAGTCTTGAACCAACCCTATTATTCATTTGATTATTTACTTTTCAAAGAGATAGGCTCTCTTGTCATCTTTGGAAGTGGTCTAAAATTGTCCCTAGGAGTGTGTGTGGTTGTTTGTCTTGTTTGTGTCTGTGTGGCCCTGTGATGGACTGGCCACCTGTCCAGGGTGTACCCCGCCTCTCGCCCAGTGACTGCTGGCATAGGTTCCAGCCCCCCCCGCGACCCGACTGACGGATTAAGCGGGTATAGAAAATGGATGGATGGATCTTTAGGCACTTTTTTACCAGCAGCCTGTTGTCTATGCAAATTATACACTCCTATTCTTTAATTAGTTGCGTTTACAGAGAAAAGGGTGAAAAACGTCCAAGAATCTGGCAGGGAAAAATTTGAATAGCTGCCAATTTGGCAAAATTTGTCCTGAAAATTGAGGAAACTGAGCAAGTGAAGGACAAAAGAAGAAAGTGGTAGGCCTGAGAAACTATCTACGGCAGATGAACAGCATCAGAAAGTGATGTCTAAGGAGAAAACAAAACCTGACACAAAACCCGAGAGATGCATCTGGACCTTCAGTTGAACCATCTACTAATAGTTCACTGAAGCCTCATCAGAAATGGTCTCCGTGGAAGGGTGGCTGTCAAGAAGCCATTCTTAAGGAAGAGAAACAGGGAAAAAAGGCTGAGGTATGCCAAATGACACCAGAAGTGGACTGAAAATTAGTGGCTACAGGTCTTATGGAGGGATGAATCCTCCCCAGAGCCCGGACCTCAACATTACTGAAGCAGTGTGGGATCATCCTGACAGAGAATAGAACAAAAGAGCTTTGGGATGTCCTTCAAGAAGCCTGGAGAACTATTCCTGAAGTCTCCTTAAAGAAATGACAAGAAAGCTTGTCTAGGAGGGTTCAGGCTGTATTTAAAATAAATGTGTCCATACCAAATATTGACATTAAACCCTGTTTTTGCCTCTGTATTTCCACATTTCTGTTCCATTTTGCTTTATCTTAAGCAGTGTTTTGTTTTCATTGGGTACAACTATTGTGTATGTGTGCGGCATTTTATGTTGCTAGCAGCGTGAATGTTTACTGAATAAAGAGGGTGTGATGAAGGGAGCATAATATATTTGCATTTTGCATATATATTGGTTAACAACAGCACAGCCATGTTCTGAGTTAATGAACAGTATTCACATACTATGTGTATGGTTGGTGTTTATGCATGTATGCTCTGCATCGTGCACGCATGTTTCCAGCAGTGACATGTTTACAGAAGGACCACACATAAGTGAAGGACTTACGCCAAACCTGTTAAATATCCAGCTACAAGTGTGTCAACATGTGCACACACACTCACAGAGCTTGGAAAGCCACAGAAATGTGCCTGGCAACGGGCTATATTTTGCATTAAGTGCCTCTCCCACCCATATAGTTTATGTTTGTCAATATAAACTATTTCAGCAAATATTCCCTGCAGTCGGTTTCGCTGTCATTGCTCTTGGACTTATGGCCACCAGGTATGTGGTGTGGTTGTAACTAATGCTGCTGGAAAGCTTCCTCAGTGTTCAAGAAAAATAAATCCAAGAAAATAAACACTTTTCATTTAAAAAGAAAAAACGTTTTAACAAGGATTGAATTTTTTCGTCTAACAAAGTTAGGGTTATGTTGCACTGCATGTTGCACGATTTCTAACACTTTACAGAAATATCATACCTTGTGGATTAATTTATTCGGAAATAACTTTTAAAATGTATGTGGCATTCTAGTTAGAGGAAAAATTCTTTACACAGTAGTTCTATACAAAAACTATACATTTAAAAATGTAACAGTCACTTACTATAGCAACCAATACCCTACAATGCTTACATTTATATTCTTGTCTGTGTGAAATTGCAGTCATTCCAGTGGCTTTTGTTTTTTTGTGTAATATCTTGTTTTCTGGGACAACCTGAAACTCCTGTTAGCATGTCTGTTGGTTATACTTCTTTAATTAGTTCATCACTTACTTTTTGATATAGTTGCATTAAAAGGATATTCTGGGAGTGTCTTGAAGTAGGCTTGGTTAAAGCACGACTTGGCAGAAAGCGGTGCGAAGCTAAAAGGCCTTCAGAAGAGCAAATTCACAACGTAGCTCTTAGCATATGTATCCCGTCAGTCCCAACTCCCTGCCTCTCCGAATTGAAGCAGAAAACACACCTACAGCGCGACAAATGATATGCATTCCCTATCCTAGCTGTCGGTTTTTAATACTAAGTTGAAAAAAATACATTTTTATTCGTAATACTGTGACTTTAAAGCAGTAGAACAACACAGTTGGCAAAAGTTGTAGCATAATGGGACACAATTATTTTTTCAATAGAAAATGAATTGTATTGTACAATCAGATATGTACAATATGCGTCGCCAGGCATCCATTGATCCTCTCGCTGTGAGGCGACGGTGCTAACCACCGCACCACCGCACCACCGTGCAGCCCTGCATCACCAGGCAATATTTCATCAAATTAATGACGGGACTGTGGGTCACTTAGCCCAGGTTATTTGTTCAGCTCTCCTATTCCCTATTCTTAATACAAGACAGTGCTGCTAGAAAGGAAAGAACCATAGAAAAACTGCTGCTATGGGAGCCGGGATGTACTTGCAAGGAGGGAGTAAAAGTGGGGGAAAAAAAGAAGAAGTGTTCTTTCAGGCGAATATTTGAAATTTGGACAGCGTAAAGAAATGGCACTGTACGACGCACCACCGCCAGCTGCCAGGGTATGACCCTTTAGACACACGATCATCGGCTGTGTTCTGGCCTTGAGAGCACGAGGATCTCTGTCTATTGCTGGTAATGCACTAAAGACCTGTACACAAGTTATTTTGTCAAATTCTGATTTTTCTGCACATTTTCGGCGAATGGTCCAAATGTATGTGCCAATCTCCCCTTTGTTGACATGGTTACAGAAGACGCAGGCAATATTTTTCTGGTGCAAAACTTACTAACATGACTTATTACATGTCTGCACATATATGTACAAGTATGTCTCTGATCACTCTGAAGAACGGAGCATTTAGAATGTGCTACGGAGTTAACAGCTACATAATGTAACACAGAACCAGACACCAACTTTGGTGGTTTTGGATGAGATCCAATAAAACATCTGAACTTGTTTGGTTGTATTTTGCATTACTTTGTGAACTGAGATCTGTTGCAAAAGGTTTTTATACATATGTACAAGTAGCCATAAGTTATTCACGCAACCTCACTTAAAAAAAAAAGAAGAAAAAAAACAGACCATTGCTTTGAAGTTAGTCGTAAAAATAAACAGACAAAAAAAAATACAATTAAAAGTTCCTAGTATGAATCCTGCCTGCTAACAGAAGAAGTGAACTTTACACTTTACACCTTTCATCTAATTGTTTTGATGTGATGGCTGATAAATTTCTTGCTTTGGTTCACTCGCTGCTCTCATCATTCTCATCTCCCCTTTTCCACTAAGGCGACTCTGACACCTGACTCAGACCAAGCTGCAGATGTGTAAAAACTATTTCCAAAGAAAGAGCTGAGATTATGTGTGCGGGTTAAACAAAAACAGACTGCAGGCAATTGCAAATCATGTTGACCCCATTTTTAATCATCTTATTGGAGTGGGATTTCACACGGACAAAAACGTCTCCCTTTCATTTATTAATCGGTACTTTAAATCTTTGCAAAAAATTTTTTAAATAAGACACTTAATATACTAATGTCCCCTCTCTCACTGTACCCGAGCCGTTGATGAAAGCATGTTTACATCACCGAGCACATCGGGTCCCGACCTCGTCTGTGACCTCTAACAGTTTAATGGGAGTGAAGCTCTGACCCCCCCCCCCCCCCCCCTCTGTCGTCACTCAGCGTTGCCCGGGCCTCCAAAATAAAAAGACATGATGAAGGATGGTGGGACAGAGTGGGGGCAGGTGTTATGCTGATGTGTTCACACTGGGGGATTGTCAGTGGGACAGCTGCTGTTGTAAATGCACCCACCTGTGTGATATGCAGTGGTGAAGAAGAGCTACTTTTATTACTGACGAGGGAAGGGATCACCCAGCACTGAATCTAGCTCTAAACTCCCATTCCCATTCAGACGAAGGCTAAACTCTCTCTTTTCTTCTGTCTCAGTGGGGTTTGGAGGTAATATAAAGCGGGACTACTTTGTGACAGGCTGCTCAGGTGGAAGGAATAGTTTAGTTCGTCATGTTAAATCTCAGTAGGGGCAGTGAACAGACAGCATTCCAGGGCACAAGCTCAGCTGCAGAAAGCATGGTCCAAATGTTATTTAATGTTACTTTTCTCATTTTCTCCTCTACTTCTCCCATAGGACTGCCAAGCCAAATAAGAGAGGTGCCTGTTTTCTAATAACCACATACAGTATACACAAAGCTACACAATATTTGATTCTCTAAGTAATGTGGCTGCACCCTTTGAGGTCAAGTCAACCAATAACTATATCTCTGATAAACTTATTATTTGCTCCTAAAAATAATTGTGATATTTATTATCAAGCAGGTGTCAGGTAAGGGTGGGTGTGAGGCGTGGAAGGATACGGATGCAGATACTTCAAAAACAAAACTTGGTTTATTTCCAACAAGAGAAGGGCAACATAAATCGCGGCTGAGCCGGATACCAAAACTAAACTGTGACGAAACAAAACATGACTATGGCAAAGGAAAGACTTGACTTGACTTGGCCCTGTGATGGACTGGTAGCCTCTCCAGGGTGTACCCCGCCTCTCGCCCAATGACCGCTGGGATAGGCTCCAGCCCCCACGCAACCCGACCAACGGAATCAGCGGGTATAGGAAATGGATGGATGATTTTTCTGCACATTTTCGGCAAATGGTCCAAATGTAAATGTAGTTCTTGGCCTCTAAAGACAATATTCTTCGAAAGTCCAGCCAGGGTGAAGATGTTCAAAAACTCTGGTTACATTGTTATCTTGTAGACGGGATGGCAGACGTTATTTGACTTGTGATGTCAGATTGTGCACCGTAAACCAGTTGAGGTTTGGTCGGTTTGGTGTCTTATGTATGTGCCAATCTCCCCTTTGTTGACATGGTTACAGAAGGCGCAGGCAATATTGTGCTGGTGCAAAACTTACTGACTTGACTTGACTTGACTTTTGGCAACTTACTGGGACAGTGATGGGTGAGGATCTGGCAATGAACATGAACAAACCGGGAGACTAAGTACTGTGGAAGGTGACTGAGGAAAAAACAATGGCAAAACATGGCAAGACTTAACTAAACATGAACTTATAAACTAAGACGTGACATGACCTATAACATGATAAAACACAGAACTAAAAACATGGGGAAAACCCCATGAACGTGACAGCAGGGTATTGTAAACTCACTCCATCGAGCATTTTAAAGATTTTATGGCAGATCCCATAGAAGATATCCAGCCTTCATTAGACCAGTGGTACGGCTGACCTCATGTCAGCTTTGTGTGCTCGATGGAAAAAACCCCAAAACATGTTATCACTTATGATAAAAAGAAGTTCATAAGACGAGGAGATAACAGCTGGAAAAGGATACCAGTTTAGACCGGCTGTCCTCCAGCACTGAGATTTTCCTCTCTGCAGAGCTTTGGATGTACACACCACCTCAAATATTGCCCCTACTTTTCAGGTTTGAAATAGTAAAAACTGGGCTGATGCATCAGGTCTTTTGAAATTCCTAAGATTAGAATACGAGTGGGGCCTGATATCAAACAGGTATGTTCGAAGATTACACTTTTTCAGACCTCGCAATTACAATGTCAAAAGCAGAACGCTATGAAAGACACATTGACTGTTTTTCAGTAAATGCCTCTTGTGAATTTGATGCCAGCAATACTTTTCAGAAAGGTGGGGATATGAGCAACAAACAGAAAGAAAAAATATACTGTGAAAAATCTAGTAGAGCTAATTAGGATCATTAGTAACAGCTCAGTAACATTAACTGGGTTTCAAAAAGAAGGTAGAGAGGCGTGAACCAACGAAGCATTCCTCTTAAAGCGGGGCAAGGAGTATGGACGTTTCAACATTTACGTTTTATAAAATCATGAAAACATTCAGCGAATTAGGGGAAAACCCTGCCGACGAGGGCAACGTATCACCATCTTCACGTGCTCAGGCGGGACCCAAACCTAAGAGCGGCGGTTTCTGTGGTGGAAATCAGAACATGGCCTGAGGAACCCTTCTGCAAACTATTTGAACATCTGTCTGTGAACACAGCTCATCACCAAATCGAAATAGTCTAAACGTATCTATTCAAAATCCAGAAATAGTCTAAAATGGCTGAGGTGAAGTGGGAAAACTGTCCCATGGTCTGATAATCCGAATGTGACCTCTGTGGATGCTGCAACCATCGCGACTTGCTATCAGTGCACAGTTAAGAATCCATGATGCAATCATGATGATATGTGGGTGTGTTAGTACACATGGAATGTGAAGTCAAATGGATTTAAGGAGACACACTTTGGTAGAGCATCAGAACACACAGGACATACATGTCAAAAGATTGGAAATGACTTGTTTTCTTCTTTATTTAGACAAACTTATAAATAGTTGACTTTATCTGGGACGTCCAAACTATGAAAATACACTTATGGAACCACGTGTGATAAACAAAAGAACAATGCAGAAGAATGCAAGTTCTTCAAACACACTTACTGCTTAAGCATCTTTGCACATTCTCGACATTTTTCCAGATGCAGATGCCAAACAGAAGAGGAAAAAAGAATTAAAGGACAGCACCGAAACTGTATCATGAAACGCTTCCTTTCTCCTGCGCGTGTGTCCTGAAGCTGCCCGACTGATAAGCGCCAGTCGATTAGTGTGCGCGAATCAAAGATCGTTTTAAAAGCTGTTTCTCCCACTAAAGTCAAGTCAAGTTGTCTTGTTGGACAGATACAGTTTTTGTTATATACAGTAAGTAGTTGGTAATGCAGTAGAAGAAAACCCCTCTCCAAAGGGCCTTCGTTTTTGGGGCGAAAATGAAAAAGATGACCGTTCTGCAGATGTAATTAATGGACAAAGTCAGCAAGCAGCTGCCAGAGTGATTAAAAAATGCTTGACTCAAATTATCAAATTCCCACAAAGAATATAATGTTTGCACATCTTCAACACGAAAGGAAGTAAATGACGTGTCCGTATGCCCGTGTTACTTTGTGTTTGTGCGTGTCGTTGTGTGTGGACTCAGCTGGATTCAGACTATGTGGCCTTTCACTGCCCTGTTTCCTGCTGTAACCATAGCTCAGCATGAATCCTCCGACCCCCCCCCCCATCCCCTCCCATTACCATAAAGCACCACAGCGAGCACAATTAAAGATAATTTAAGACTTAAGCAATTAAGGTCACATCTCCTCTGGAAACGCACGCTCACGGCGGTCCTGGTATCTGTCTCGAACAGGATGAATTTGGACAGGTTTGGCAGTCTGTGAATGTGTGTGTGTCGTATGCCTTTGCTAATTGCAGCCGTGGCGCAGGGGTCAGGAAGGGTCTACCTGGGTCTGTTTTTTGGATGAATTGCCCAGGAGGAGATTAGGACAAAATGACATGCTCTGTGCCTACCTGCTCTCCAATTACAACAAGGTAAACATAGAGCATACGCAGGCATGTAAGCTGAAAAATAAATACATTTTTTAAAAAGTCAGATTATGCAGTTTGCATGCACGCGCAGTAAGACTACACCCATTTTCGAGCAGACCTTAAACGGTATGGATTTATACCTACAGGCCACTGAGAAGCTCAGTCTTAAAGACAAAATGTGGCGTCAAGGTAAAGTTGGATGTTATATCAACAGAATTTATTGAGTGGAATCAAGTGGGGTTTTCTGAAGGAGGAGAAGTGTTAAAGCAGATTTGGTCTAAAGATTGCACACAGCCTGCAGTCTGTGGTGTAAAATTTGGGCCGGTACACCAGAAGAGGTTTTACAACTCCCACTGAGCGCTGCTGCTAACCCCAGAACCGTCACCATAAACCAACTAACACATGCACAAAGCGTATTCCCCCTGTACCACTCCCTGCTGACTCATCTTGCCCAGCAGCCGGGGAGGACAGTCATCCCGGCTCTATCGTTCCTCTCTGAGCAGCGCTCCCTGGGTGGTCCCCCGCAGCCCTGCAGCCACAGAGACTGCCACCTAAAGCAAGATGGTTGAGGGAGAGATGTGATTTTATGTGTGTGTGTGTGTGTGTGTGTGTGTGTGTGTGTGTGTGTGTGTGTGTGTGTGTGTGTGTGTGTGTGTGTGTGTGTGTGTGTGTGTGCGTAGGGAGGAGGCAGGAAGACAGTGCCACTGACCTGGAAAAGACATGAAAAGGAATGAGGTGAAACTCTTGAACAACTTCTTGGTAAATCATGCCTCCTCCTAAGATATTCTCATGTTGTTAAAAAACGAGGTACTTGGCTGAACTGTTAATGCCTGTCTGAGATTGTTCTAATTTGTTACATTTCTATCTGAAGCTGGTGAAACAATTACCTTTAATATCTAATCTAGCTCTGACTAACAGACTTTCTTCAGCCCAGAGAAGCAACAACCCTTCCACGGCATCAAGCCTACTGCTGAACAAATCTGGGATGTGGCAGATTCGTCTCGGAAAGGTACAGATCCAGGCTCGTTATTAATTCTTTTACTTTCATCTACCTTATCAACTTTGGATTGGAACACCTATTGCATTTTTTACCTACAGGTACATTTGCCTGTTGGTAAAATATGTTATAGTGTTCCAATCCAAAGCTAATAATTGTCAGATGGCAACGTATCGCCAGGCATTTTAGTTCAGGGAACATCCACATCATATGATGAGATCCACAACCAATGAGGATTACTAACCCAATGCAATGCATTTTACAGGACTGTGCCGAATGTTGTGCAGGAAAGTAGGGTTGAACCAGCCATCTCTTAGTTTAAATTCTGCAGATTTATGTCTTCTTCCCCCTCCTCTGTTGATCTTTGACACTCTTGCAGTGCAGAGTTTGGCCATTTTATGGATCATTCTAATGTCCTTCATGTCCAGCAAAATGATGTCCCATTCAAAAGCTCAAACCTACAGGCTAAAACTATAGACGAGAGATTTTCTTCCTGGGCTGAAACACTTGACACTGCATGTTAACTCCTCCTGTCCCGTTAAAAAGAAAAGAAAAAAAAGAAAGAAGGAAAAAAATCTGTGAAATGGATCCCTATTATAGCTCCATGTATTATAGTAGACTTTAGTTTTATGAGCTTTTAACAAGTTTCCCAGTTTCAGAAATTTCTTTAAGACTGTGTTGGAGAATTCTAAAATTGATGTTGATACAATGCTACTGATCTAATGTGAAGTGATAGGAAAAGTAAATAAGTAATTCTGTTAAGGTTAGTATTCAAATGACACCTGAAAATGATTTGTTTTTTTCTTCCTACCAAACTGAAAAACACAGCTGCTTCGAACTAGAAAAAATCCTCTGGAAAATCAGTGATAGAATCACCAACTCAGAGAAGTAAGGATTAAGAACATTTCAGATGACGTAATTACCAGTAAATATGAACTGATGAGCCAGCGTATCACAAATTGTTTCATTTCCAAACTTGCTGCGCAGTGTTTTGGAATGGAATATTTTAGTCTGCTAAGGGAGCAGAGGTTCCTGAATCTGTAACACAATACACCCAGCCGGTTAAAGCCTGTTATCCAACAGGAATGTGCAGTGTCAGAAACAAAGAAAAACAGAGGTCCAAAAACAGCACGGCGATTATTTTATTTTCAACAAGCTCTGAGGGTGCTAAACATAGCCATGCCATGGCATCCATGGTTTTAACCCTCCGGACAAGATGATTAAAACTTTGTTGCTTTTTCACTAAATTGGGAATTGCTTTAAACTAATAGACAGCAGGACCAACCTCTGCGAAATGCTTTGACACACACACACACACACATTTCAGTTGTGTTTTACAGGTCATATGCGGCTTCATGCGAGGTGAGGACTGCCAGCACTGAAGCCACAGTGATAAAATATCAGCAATGCTGCCACAGACACCGGCTGAAAATAAACCTGCCACCCAGCAGTCACGTGCAACATCCCCGCAAACCCCAAATTTCTTTCTCTCTCCATGCCATGCTTCTATTAGTAGCAGACGATTATTTCAGGTTACCTACTTATTTCTGCGCAGACGGATGTTGTAATCTTTAAAGCATGTTTAGATACACTACTTTATACCTGTGGATTGTACCACTGGGATACAGTAAATATTTCACAGGCTTTGCACCCAAAAAAGTATATAAAACTTATATAAAGTTATGTATTTGATCAATAAGGGTTCTTTTTGACTTGAACATCACTTGGGACCAATGGTTAAGCAAATGTTTAGTTATGAAAAAAGCAGTTCTTGGGGGGGTACAGTTGTTTTAATTTAAAATCACTTTGTCTGTGCTCGAGTGTATTTATTTTAGAAGTGACTGCCAAATATCTGAGAAAACACAACCCTGACACTTCAAGGGGCATAAAATTGTTAGTCTAGTATTGTTCTTTCAGTTTGGTGTGTGTTTGGTTGTATGAGCTAAATTTTCTGTGTATGCCAGTATGAGCTCTCAGGCTACTTACTGCTGCTGTCTGCGCTTTCATACGGTAACAGAATGCTTCAGGGTTATACTGTCTCGCTGTCACATTTCTACCAAAGCCTCTCTCATATATTTCATTTATACATTAGGGAATTGTGTAAGCTTGTGAAAAAAAAAGGATAATATGTCTACTTTAAATCTGCTAAAACTATCCATCCATACATTTTCTGCTGCTTAAATGGGACTAGGTTGCAGGGGCTGCAGGATAAGCAGATATCCTCAGATCTCCCTCTCCCCAGCCACTTCCCCTAGATGTTCCATTGGGACACTGAGGCATTCCCAAGCCAGCCAAGCCAAGATATAAATTCTCTCTAGCAAGCCTCACGTTTGCCCCAAGGCCTCATCCCGATTATACATGTCTGAAAAACTCCCGGGAGGTGTTTTTCCGGAAAGCATCCTGACCAGATACCAAAACTACCTCAACTGGCTCTTTTTGATGAGGAGGACAAGTGACTAGCTTGAGCCTATGACTGAGCTCCTCACCCTATCCCTAAAGGTGAACCCAGCCACCCATCAATAGAAGCTCTTGTCAGCTGCTTAATACATACACATAAAACTTATGACTCCGCTATCTCTTTACAGCAATATTGCTATCCCAGTCAATCTCCCACTCAGTTGTACCCCCATCTGCAAACAGGACCCAAAGACATTTAAACTTATCCACTAGAAGTGGTGAATCACCCCTCAAGTTCCCCGATTCTGCTTCCTCATCGGAAGGCATGTCGGTAGGAATGAGGATGTTCCCCCCACCGACTCACAACATCCCCAGTTGAGGTCAGCAGAGCCCCGTCCCCACCATTTTTTTTAAATTTTTTTCCCTTGTCCTGTCCAGCATTATGGCAGCAGAATTGTAATGTGAATACCGTTTATGCTAAACACATTTGCTATGCCAAGGGAAACTTTATGAATGTAAAGCTCCCCTTGACGCCCATCAACTCCTCATTTTTATTTATTTATTTTTGTTACAATATTTAACATGATATGATAATAGTGCCGAACCGGACCGGGGGACAGAGAGAGAGGGAAAGTGAAGAAGAGAAAAAAAGAACAGAAACATTAACGGTGTTGACGGCGCACCGCTTCCCCCTTCTGAGCCACCGGATGGTGGACCAGAATCTCTTCTAGGCTGTCCGGAAATCGTTCTCCATGGCCTCACCGAACTCCTCCCAAGCCCGAGTTTTTGCCTCAGCAACCGTCAAGGCTGCGTTCCGCTTGGCCTGTCGGTACCCATCAGCTGCTTCCAGAGTCCCACTGGCCAAAAGGCCCGATAGGACTCCTTCTTCAGCTTGACGGCTTCCCTCACCTCTGGTGTCCACCAGCGGGTTTCGGGGGTTGCCGCCACGACAGGCACCGACCACCTTACGGCCACAGCTCCGGTCAGCTGCCTCAACAATGGAGGCACGGATCAGGGCCCATTCGGACTCAATGTCCCCCACCTCCCCTGGGACATGGTTGAAGCTCTGCCGGAGGTGGGAGTTAAAGCTCCTTCTGACAGGGGATTCTGCCAGACGTTCCCAACAGACCCTCACAATACCTTTGGGCCTGCCAAGTCTGATCGGCTTCCTCCCCCACCAGCAGAGCCAACTCACGACCAGGTGGTGATCAGTTGACAGCTCACCCCCACTCCCCCAGCAGAATGAGGGAGTCTCCTGCAGGAGCACTGTCCAGTGCCTCCTCCAGGGACTCCAAAAAGGGTGGGTACTCTGACCTGCTGTTTGGTGCGTAAGAAAAAACAACAACAATCAGGACCCATCCCCCCACCCGAAGGCAGAGGGAGGCTACCCTCTCATCCACCGGGGTAAACCCTGATGTAAAGGTGCACAGCCGGGGGGCAATAAGTATGCCCCACCTGAAAGAGAGTCCAACCCCTCTCAAGGTGACTGGTTCCGGAGCCAAAGCCGTGCATCAAGGTGAGTCCGCCTATATCTAGTCGAAACCGCTCAGCCTCGGGCACCAGCTCAGGCTCCTTCCCCAACAGAGAGGTGACATTCCACATCCCAAAAGCCAGCTTCAGTAGTCGAGGATCAGACTGCCAAGGCCTCTGCCTTTAGCTGCCGCCCAGCTCACATTGCACCCGACCCCCTTGGCCCCTTCCATGGTGAGCCCGTCGGAAGGGGGACCAATGTCATATTTTCGGGCTGTGTCCAACTGAGCCCCATGGGCACAGACCTGGCCACCAGGCACTCGCTGCCAGGCCCCACCCCTGAGCCTGGCTCCAGGTGGAGGCCACCATGACCAGCGTCCGGTCAAAGGAAAACGTTGTCCAATAGTATTTTTCATCATACAGGGTTTTATGAGCTGTTCTTCGCTGGTCCCTCATCTAGGATCTGTTGGCCTTGGGTGACCCTACCAGGGGCTTAAAGCCCCGGGCAACATAGCTCCCAGACTCATTGTGGCACGCAAACCCCCCACCACAGTAAGGTGACAGCTCATGGGGGCAAATTTGTATCCAAAGAATAAAAAAGAATAAAAAAAAACAGAGTTGTTTGCTTACCTGAAATTGAGCGCTCTTTCGGACTATGCGTTCATTCAAAGCTTAAATTTCACATTGTTAGATGTGTCAACACAACCATATCCTGTCTGAGTAAGCGCAATCACATAGTTTGGCTAATCAGCACGCTCACTTTAAAGGACTAAAATTACAACAAGAAAGTTTTACAGGCCACTTCCTGCAATTTCCAACTCAATTCATTCATGAAGAGTACTTAATACTATTTAATGAAAGCAACACTACACTTGCTGTAATTCACATACAGTGATGCTTGCAACAGATGTAAAAGATTTATCTTTTCATTCCTGTATTTCTGACCCATTTACTCTTTCTTTTTGATTTCACCTCTCCATTATGATACGTAGATTGTGTTGTGTTGTCAACTTGAACCCGGTAAAGTTCATGAACAGCAACTGGGGAGCTTTTAATCAGAGCCATCGGGTAGCTCATCCACAGCGGCAGATGTTTGTGGCTTGGAGAGTGAGAGGTACATTGTCTGATAAACAGAAAGAAAGTTGTTCAATTGAAAAAAAAGGTGGGGAAAAAGTTGTCTTTGCTTACTTTCTTGCAGGCCTTCATTGCTACTGTATGCGCACAAAGTCACTAAAAAAAAATTTAAATTCGAAACTTTTCAAATCCTCATCTTAAATCCAAACAATGAGAAAATAAACTTTAACGTTTATAACAACAAAGCTCAAAGGTCTCTACTGATATCCTCAGCATCCCTGAAGGCCATATGGTAGTCCCACAGCAGGTGACAACACCATATGAATTTGTCAACCTTAGGAATGTGCCACTGTTACACAGGTCCTCTGTAGGTGGTACAAAATCTGGTGGAACAACAAACTCGTGCAATAACCCGCTTGGTGCATTTTGAGTCAACAACTGAAGCAAAAGAGGCAAAGTCTGGGGAAAGGCACATTCAGACAAGAAAAATGTATGAAAAAAAAGACAAGATTAATGTGAATCGCATATAACTCAAGTTTCACCTCAAACCATGATGGAATGGGAATTGTGTAAAAATCGGCATATGAATTATGCATGATATAAAATGTCGAGGGTTGAAAAAGTGCGGTGTGTGTGAAAAGAAAAGTTTGGTTTGCTAACACTTTTTAAAACTGTAAAAGCTATCTGAAGATTATCGGAGATAGAGGTCAACACAGGACCAAATTGTACTCGAGGAGTACTGTGAAAGCCTCAGCTTGCCAAATGTTGGAAAAACAGTTTTACAGATACAATCAAAAAGAGGAAGCATAACAAGAGAAAATTTGTGAGTTTTGTAAAGGCTTAAGAGGAGATGGGCAGTGAAGCTGTGTTAATGTGTTTGACCTGGATCGGTTTCTTCATCGACTGTCCCTGCACACTGTGTCACTTGGCAGCTATAAGAACTTCATTAGGTTAAGAGGAGAACGGATTGACAGTAACATTGGTTATTTTCATTTGTAATATCCCTCACACCTGGAGACCCACTGCCAAATTTCTTAGACTATCATTCTCACTCTCACCTCTTTCCTGTTAACATTGCATAGCAGTACCCACAGAACACATTTGCCCGCGACTCATCTCCACATTCTACAAATTACACAATCTCTCACACAAATCTCCCGTGCTCATTTCACTTTATGTCCTTGTGTAGCAGCATAGAAGTGCCCTTCTATGTTATTACAGCTGCTTGCCATGAGTGCTGCTTGTGGCCAATCACCAAGGTGGCAACTATAAAAGCGCAGTCCTCCCACAGGTTCTTCCTCTGTGTTTCTGTTGTCACCGGACTCACTTCCGGGTCAAAAATCATTTGGCCTGACAGGTATGGCTGCCCGGTGCTTCATCGCGGTGCTTGTTGGTTTTTCAGTGTGTGCTCATGGTGTTTGTTGTGCCATAGGGTGACTGCTTTGGTGCAGTTCTCTGCCCCTCTGCATGTTGCTGTTTGGGCTTCCTTGGTTGCTTAAGATGTTTTGTATAAATTGTTTGTCTTGAGTTTGTATTTTCTTTTGCTCATTTACTTTTGTTAGTTGTGGTTTGTTATTGAATCGTTTTATTACTTTTTTACGTTTTTGTTTTATTTATTTCTGCATTTTCTAATTGTTGTAATTCTTTCTTTTGCAGTGGCCAGTGGTTGTGGTGCTGGTGTCTCGGTGGTGGCCTCCCCTTTTCTGTTTTGTTTGCTGCCTTTGGAAAGCAGGTCTACTTTAAAATGTGTGTCTGCCACATGGGTGATTTTGGTTGCTTTTCTTTATTTTGGTGGGCCCCCTTGTTTGCACTAGCTCTTGTCCACTCACTCGGCCCCAGCATTAATTCGATTTTACTTTTGTGTGAGTGTGATTCCTTTTAACCAAGCTTTTATAGATGAATAAAAGTTGTATTTTAAAACCTTGAACCTCGTCTCATGCTGACAGAGTGACTTACTTGTGTGCCTTTAAAATGGAAAACTAATTCTCTCGGTGCAATTCCCAGGGTGGCGTTGTTGGTTTTCCTTGTTTTCCCTTTAGTTAAGACTAGTTTTATTTAGTTCCTCTTCCTCGCCACACTTCGATACCTCTTGAAAAAATATTTCCAGCAATTAGCTCCGGTGATTTCAGTTCCAAGAAATCCCACTATGTGAACAGAGCGTTGAGAAAGTAGTGATGGCAGAAATGAACCAACTCAGCATCCTCAAAGCCGCTGCCTTTTGGCATTATGGGGAAAAAATTCCATAATAAAATTTAAAGTCAGAGTAAAGCAGAAATAAATAAGCATCCTGAGTTTATCAGATCATAGAAGAAAGTGCTATGTTTACAGCAAATTATTATTATTTTTTAAAAATCACAAAGTGCGTAAATGTATAGTTTAAAATGATTAGAAAATGAGCAGCAGACGATGTGAATAAGAAAAGGTTGAATGGCGATCGTAAATATTGAACAGACTTCGACTAATCAGCAAAAAAAATATTAGCTCACTCGAGGTGGATTTAATCTGTTTCAAAGAAGAGTTGATGCAGATTAGGTGGAAAGGAAACAACTTTACAAACGTCACCCGATTTGGCAAAATTGAAATGACATGACTCATCAGCTGTTTATGATTGAAGCCGGCAAACTTACCTGACTGATTGGTGTCTTCCCTGATATGATATTCAGAGATTAAAGGAATTCCTGAAGTGGAGCTCTTCCTATGGTCCCTCGTGTGGATGTCCACCACAGGTGGTGTTGTCATTTTTTTCCACATCAATGTAAGAGCTCAAGTTTCCACTCAGTGACACTATGCAGCCTAATTTACTCACTTAAACCTTTTAATGAAAACTTGTCTGATTCACATTTCCTTTTTTGTGGGTTTTCAAAAGATTGCTTCAGATTTACTTTGATTATTAATGGAAACTCTATTATTGTGTCCATTAACCCTAGCTGTCGTGTATTCAAGTTTATAAGACCACCTGGCAAAAGAATTAAGCAAGTACTGGCGGACCCTAAACTCCATTTTAAAGTGCCTGTGCACAAAATCAATCCACCAGGTATCCACTTAAGGCTGTAGGCAAAGTGTGCAGTTCGAATTGGATTATTTTATGAATAATTATTATTACAATTCATTGAATTCCAATTGGCTTGAATTGGACTTTATTATCTAATTGCCTTGAGATGACATTTGTTGTTTTTGGCGCTATATAAATAAAAATGAATTGAATTGAATTAAAACATCGTAGATGCAATGTTGGCTCTTCACAAAATTAATTTAAAGGGGAAGTTCAATTTCTTTAAACCTGGACCTTATTTCTGGCATAAAATTATGTTCATCTACTCACCAATAACAGTTTGGTGAAAGTCGTCGTCCTTCGTAAGATTGATTACCTGAAATCTGCGTATATCCATATAAGGGGAGAGAGCAGGGCCTAGACAATACAGCCTCTAAATAAGATATTATCTGTCTTTATTTCACCAATACTTTAAGACGACTGAATGAATGAACGCGTACTATTGCACTGTTAGCTCATAGCTGCCGTGTTGTTGTTATTATGGGCTATCTGGGGGCTTATGGGGGCTTTGTACACACACGTCTAGTGGGATGACTTCATCGACATGCGCCACTGCGGCACAGCTCATTCACTCCAGTAAGGACGTCCATCGTACTCAAAATTGTCGTCCATATCCTGAACGTCTGATAAATATCCTGCCACGTTGCACAAAACTAGCAGGAGCAAACTCCGTGTTAAGTTAGCCGACTGTCACAGAGCACAGAGCAGAGTGAATAAGCTACAGCGGCGCACGTCGATGAAGTCATTTCACCAGACCAGGTGTGTAGAAAGACCCCCGATAGCCCCTAATAACAACAACACGGCAGCTTTGAACTAACAGTGCAATAGTACAGGTTCATTAATTCATTCGTCTTAAAGTATTGGTTAAATTAAAAGACAGATTATGCCTCATTTAGAGACTGTATTGTCTATGCCCTGTTCTCTCCCGTTATATGGAGAACGCGGATCTCGTGTGATCTAAATATCGTCTGAAGGATGCCGACTTTCACCAAACTGTTATTGGTGAGTAGATGAACATATTTTATGCCAGAAATAAGGTCCAGGTTTTAAAAAAAACATTCCCTTAAAGTGTTTTACTTTAGTAAGTCCATGCATATACAGTCCCCTAACTACAGCTTCAACTTGGCCCTTTAAGCAACCAAGCATGAATCTGATTCTCAGCCATAGTCTGGCCAACATCTGGTGCTGCATTTCATCTTTGGTTTTCACCAAATTAATCCAATCCAATATTTCTTTGAAATGGGCCGGCAAAATTGTGCAATTTCTGGCAATCAGACGGTGAATTTTTATTCACAAAGGCAGTTACTCAGCTTGTTGTCAGACACAACGCCAGATGGCATAATTGACTAGTTTTTAGGCTAATGCATCATGGAAGTGCTATTTCTAACATTACAGTTTAGGGTTGGCTTTTGTTCGCCTTAAATAACTAATCTGCTGCGTAATGGAGTCAGGATTTTAGATCTGCCCTAAAAAACCAGAACACAAAAGTAACAGTCTAACTCCACAATTTAGTGCATGTTTAGTTCTCAGTCTTAACGATTTTAAAGCACTTTTATTGATGTACATCACTTGTTTACATACAGTTCTCCAAATTTACTGTACTCAGACTTTATATTGTAATTCAAGCTCAAGCGGAAACTCAGACTCTGTACTAGTTTTAAATCATGAAGGAGACTTTGGCCAATGACAGGTCTTTTCAGACCAAGTAGGTTAATGACTAGGTAAATGAATGGGTTAAACAGTGCTCCTTCCCTAAGGTGACAGGGGTTTAAGTCCCACTGAAGGTGACAAATTTTCAGCCTAACCATCAACATGTGCCTACATATGCTTGTGCATCTCAAGAGCAACCCATTTAGATCAATGAAGCAGTTATCAGAGTCAGATCTTCACACCTAGGACCTCGTCTTGCCGTCAGTATGCTCTGAACCTTTATGTTTTGGCCACAGACCAGTAGCTTGATTCCTGGCAAGATGGATGCACTTGTGATTGTAACAGTCTTTTACAACTGTTTTAACTAGCCTGAACAGCTGTTTTAACCAGACACTCATTTACTTTATCAATTAGCTTCAGCTAAAAGTAATGTTTTTGAGGGTGGTGATGAAACATTGAGGCTGTCGTAGCCAAAAGCAACACAAAACGCTGAGTAAGGTTAAGACTACAAATCTAAAAGGAAAGGTAAACTGATGTTTAGTGCTGATCCTCCTATAGGCATTCCCTTTTCAATATAAGGTGTCATGTGTGCATTTGTTAAATAGATAAGTGTAGCTTTAAGATGTCAATCTGTATGTTAATCAGCAACTTAATTTTTACCCGTTGTCAATACAACTCCTTGTCCCCTCCAGTCATTTCCACACACTGATTAAATCTCCTTTTGACGCACAAACATCTGTCAGACCCCCGACTTCCACCATCCACCAATTTCCATAATTTTCAGTCATCTAGCCTCTTCGTCACTGTTCTTACTCTTTTTCTCCATCTAGCTGCTGACTCACACCTTCTCCCCATTTCCTCCTCACCATCCTATCCATCACCCATTCAGCTCTTGCTTTCTTGCTGAATCATGTCCATTTAATTTGTCTTGCATTTTCCTCTCTTTGGCCCTCTCAAGGTTCCTCATGCAGAACTGCTGACATGCAGTTTTTTTTTTCACTCTTCTTCACCCCCTTCCCACTCAAAATCACAGCATCGTCGTCAATAGTAAATGTGTGGAGTTGCCGAGAGAGTCTCTGAGATTACACTGGGAGTAAAGCGCATCTAGGCAGAATCTTCTCCCAGAGCTAAACCCACAACCGCCAGACCTCAAAATTGGTATCAGAATTTAATCAAGCACACAGCCCTGGAATTTGACCCAGAACCGAGCTTAATCAACCAGAAAATGTGACCCCAAAAGCCATGAAATCAGAGGCCAGACACCTGCTTTGGCATCAGAGTTAGGGAGTGGAGAGATTTTAGTCATTCTTCCAGCGCATGGTTTTGTGGAACACTCCAGATGACGACCCACAAACCAGAGCTCCAACTTTTGCTGTCGAGCCCATAACCGAGGAGGAAGAAAAAAGCCATAACTACGCAGTGACTGGGCTTAAATTAATTTGAATGTTCTCTTCCATCACCTGTTTTTTGGGTTTTTTTCAAGATTGTGGAACCAAAAAATGCCTAGACATCTGGTACCAGAGCAGACCCAGTTTCAGTCTGTATTTCCCCTTTTATTTATGGTACAGACACAGAACCGCACAAATGGGCCAGGGGGAGCTGCTCATGGCATATGCTTCTCACCACAGGAGAGGAAAAATAAACGTACGCCAAACCCTAAAAACCTAAACTAATATAGGAGCACTCTGAATACGAAATTGCCCATTCAGTATATCCATGCTTAATGTCTGAATTTTCTCAAATGTGCCCTAATGTACAGTAAAACAGTTATTTTTGACAGAATAGCTTGTACAGACTGTGGGTAGTGAGAAAAAACATGTGGAGAAACGGGAAATGTGTGAATATGTGTGTGTGTAGCTGTGTGTGTGGAAATGGAAAGACCTGATAGTGATTGGTCTTTATTACAAATAACAGATATCACGTCTATTATGTTGGTGTAGAAACTATTAAATCATTTATAAAGTCAATGAGAGGAAGAATGGACAAAGCCAAGGGAAAGAGGTGAAAATGAGAGAAAGAGAGCTGGAAATGAAAAAGTGACAGAGACAGAGTGACAGAAATGACTGTGTAATTTATTGTATAATATGGAAACAATTACCTCTTGGCAAGGAAGGCTTGGCACGGCGGAGTAGATCTGCCGTGTCCAGGATTGTTACTGAATGTCTGCGTCTCCTTTAACTCCAGCTCTTGCTGTGTGTGTTACTGGACTCGCGCTGGCACACTGGCACTTAAAGGACAGCAGGTAATTAGAAACAAGCAACTAAGTGGACAAAAGAGAATTAGAAGAAAGGAAGTCGGAGAGACAGAATGGGGATTAAGCCTCAGTTCCTGCATGATCCAACAGTCATAAGCCTACACTAAATCTTTGTGATTTGATGTCTCGTTAATATGTCCAAGAGCAACACATAAACCTGCAGTAGTTGATTTTTCAACTAATTAGCTCAGTAAAACAAGCCACCTCAAATTCAGTGATATAGAAGCTGATGTATATGATGAAGCAGATATGGCTAATGTGTTAGCATACCGTTGTTCATTAGCACCTCCAGAATTCATTTAGGTTTTCATTTCTGACCACCTGATCAATCTAACTTTTACTTTTCTTTCAGGCTCCATAAATGCCTGTGGGAAACATCTGGTAGAGCTGTTAGATATTTCGCTGTGTTCACCAGCTAGCTGCTAACTCTGACTCTGTCGGCCAGTTGGTGTTGGACAGCTAGCATTTGGTGGCTTTAACGTTTTGAGTGAAAACAGCTGTGTGTAAAGTTTTGATGGTGTAAAACTATAACAAGGAGCCTATGGACACATACATTACTTTATACAGAAAGTTTAATTATAGTAGGTTTAAATAATCATTTGTGTTTATTACATATTGTAATCAGTGAGCTGGTTTGGTTTGGGCTGCATGGTGGTGCATGGTGGTCCCAACCCTCAGAGCAAGAGGGTTCCAGGTTCTATTAGGAGTGAGTGTGAGCGTGCCCCCCCCCCCCGACCCTAAATTGGATTAAACAGGTATAGAAACTGGATAGATGGATATTTTGGTTTGGATTTTTTATACTTGTTTTAGGCCTTTGGCGTGTATTTTTAAGTGTCTATGGCTGGTTTATGGCAAGTGGTCTCAAAATTTCTATAGATTTGAAAATAAATGACCTCATATATTATACGAATGAATGTATTTTGCCTGTACCATTTGCCAACAGTTGCTATGATTTATCCCTTTGAACGTCGGCTGTAGTCTGCTAACTTACCCATTTTGCAGATTCTAGGTAATATAATTAGCCCTGAACCATGCTGTTTAGGGCTAATTACATCGGATTCACTGAGCTGACACTTTTATCCAAAGCAGCTTGCCAGAGAGGAATAAATTGGGGTTCATTGTACTGCACATGCAACCTTCAAACTGAAAGATGACCACTCAACATCTGGACCTATTGATGGCCCACTTCAAAAGCTTACTACCAGTACTTGAAAGTAATGTTTGCACTGGACATGAATACACAATTTGAAACATGTTCTACTGTAAATCCTATGTATCAGCCTACATTAAACTGCTAATCTGGTTCCAAGCAAACATCACATCAGACACGTTAAGCTCATCTCTTCACTCATCCTTGCAACTACAATATTCACTGTATCTCAACGATAATAGGTGTTTTTGAGAAAATACATTTTGCAGCACACTATACCTGATCGGTCAGGCTGGTATTCCTGAATATAAAGAAGTTTGTTATTGAGGTCATGCTTTTTTTTTCATCTTAATTGCCAAATGTTTCAGCAGTTCTTGGCTATTGTGCAGATATACTACAGGCTACTACTTCACTATAGGCTTTGAGTCCACCCTGATCTAACTGCCAGTACGCACCCACAAGTGCAGCAGCACACAACTACGCCATTGCCTCCACCATTTCCTCTCAGGAAATGAATTAGGACTCTGATTGGCTCTGTCTGGCTCACGATAAGAGAAATCTGATTGGCACAGAGGCAACAGGCTTTAGCCAGAGTGCTCTGTAGGGGGCGGTGCTGAGAACATAGGTCCTGCAAACAGACACACACACCTACACACAGTATAGTACATCCCGTCCTTCCAGATTATGATAAAGTCACCAGCTCCGGTGGCTTAAAGGAGCACAGCAGCAGTTCTATTTCATTTATTTCATGAGAGGGACTTGGCCGGTCGACAGGGACAAACACGCAGGGGGAGAGTATAGCGTGACTAGTATGCAGAATGCTGACTCATTTCCCTCCGAGGGGAACAGAAATGTCTAGAGTAGAAGCTCTGGCATAAGAAGGAGGTATAAAATATCGATGTGGTTCATGTCTTATTTATAACTCTTCTGACAATTCATCTTTTCAAAAGCATAGATCAAATTTTTTGGGGGGACTAATGCTTAGATCATTAAATCGTCAAAATGTCGTTACCATGACGGCAAACAATGACGATATGTTGATCTGTTTAGCTCATTAAGGGAAACGGGAGTAAAGGAGATGTAAATAAATAGTTCTTGTGACGAACAGCGAAAATGATGATTCTTAATTCAATTAAATTTGGAAATTACGGCAGTTTACTCTTGTCTTCAGAAAACAAAACTAGCTAAAAAGCCAGAGCACAGCAGTTTTTATTTATACAGTATTTCGGGGATTCTGGGATTCGATGACTGCCATTAAAATGTCTATGCCTATGGTGAAAATTTGAATTCCTTTTTTCCTTTTGTCTCTCTCCCTTTTTTTTTTTTAAGAACTACTTTTATCTAATCAACGTCAGAAAATAATCATACTATCATCCTAACATTTAGCTATTTAATTTAATTAAGTTCAGGAAGCGTTAAGTGTGTAGTAAAAACCTGTCAAACTAGCAGTTTGTTAGCATGTTCCCTTCTTCATTTCCTGGCACACAGTGCAGTCTTTCCCCTAAATCTACTGAAAAAGTGAACTTCTTTTTCTTTATTTTTAAATCATACTTGGGGCTAATTCTGTTGGGGAAAAAAAAAAAACTTGAGATGGAGTCGTGTGCACGTGTTCATGTGCACTCTTCCACATTTTTTTTTACGAGGCTCTTAATAATGCATAGCATGAAAATATGACAAGTGATATTAATAACAATGCAAAAAAGAAATAAAGGTCCAATACCCTAAGGAGTCGAAGTAAATATAGGCCTCACCCTTTAGGAAATGTGGTGTTTAGCAATCTATCCTTAAACTTTTGACTACAGGTCAGAGTAACCTATGATAACAAAATAGTGACAAATGCATCAGAATTTACACGAGTGAATTCTAAAAGTATTGTGAAAGCTGGATAGATGAACTACTGAACTGAAAATCTACATGCATGAAAATAACATACACACACACACACACACACACACACTTGTAAATTATACTGTACTGTGTCCTAACTGACAACATAGTCTCACGCTAGAATGTATAGTAGCCACATTGTTTCACAGCATTGAACAATTACACAATAAGGGTTCAAAAAGTTGCACATCAATAATTATTGGGCTCCAAGATTGTTCAATGTCCACCTCTGCCTTTAAAAAAATGTATCGGGCTTACATTTTGCATTAATGCATGATCAAAATTTGTAAAAATGTTATATTTTCAGGGCTCTGATGATGTCACAAACTTACCTTTTTGCGTTGCAGTGGGCTGTCATGCAAGATGAGCCCCAACCAATTCAACAGTGTCCCCCAGCGTTTCACTTTCCTGCTTTGCTGCCAGTGCATGTTTGTTCAGCTCGGGAATAAATTAGACGTGGTTTAATAAAACTTCAAAATAAAAGTTGGCATCATGTTGCTTGAACTCTGCTGTATATTAAACAATATGTAAAGTATTACCCTCTTACATTTTTTCTGCACCTTTTTTTTGTGTCACCAGTGCATTTTGGACAAACCTACCCGTTTCCCCTTCTCCTGTGTAACTGAGCTGTAGCTGAACTATGTATGCTGACCATAGCTCCTCGTTTGGTTTCCATCCCTGCCATGGGGCTTTTTTGCTCTTTGAAAAACTCAGCGCAGCAGTTCGGAGAAATGTTTCTCTTACTAAAACTACAGACTGCTGACTCTCCCAGGTCAGAGGTGTAGCATTACATTCTGGCTGTCAGACAAACTGCCCAGACTCGCACAATAACGACATGACGCGGTGTGCCGATGGATGGAGAGACAGACGGAGGAGGGCAGCTGCTGGACTGTGAAAACGTGCAGTATGAGAGGAGAGAGAAAACCGTGAAAATGAGAGGGTGGCGGGGATGTCAAGACAATGACAATTAGATGAAAAGTATGACAAGTGGAGATGGGAACAGCGAAAGAATGAGAAGATACGGGAGAGTGATGTCTGAACAGTAAACACTACTGGGTACAAGTGGGATGAAGTTGTGATTTATACCTCCATCTCTTTGTCTAATTTGTTTGACCACATATGGAGGTGATTCCTTGCCATCTCTGAGGCTTCATGACGTGATAGACACTTTTTGTTGCCAGAGCGTGACAGTGGGTTACAAAAGTTTGTGACTTTGTCAAGGCACACACCGAAATCAGAGACCCTCCATGTTGAGCTTGGCTTTCTTGTTTTGCCCACTGTCACCATCCCGCCATGCATCTCTTTCTTGTTCTCACTCGTGAAATGCTGATTATCAATCAAGAGCCAATGGCCTTAAGTGGTGAGCTAGAGCTAGGCTTGTGGAAATTTCAAGATTGACATTGGCTTCCACCAGCATACGGAACAACGACAGTGAAGTGCCCTAAAGAAGGAGTGTGAAACTGGATCGAGATGGAGGAAGGACAGGCTGGTGAGCTAAAAGGCCCATGCCGATCATTTAAGCAAAAGAAAAAGTCAATGTTCCGAAAATAAACCACAGAAATTATTGCAACCCCTGGGAAACTTGTTAAAAGCTCATAAAACTAAGTCTACTATAATACATGGAGCTATAATAGGGATCCATTTCACAGATTATTTTCCTTCTTTCTTTTTTTTCTTTTCTTTTTAACGGGACAGGAGGAGCTAACATGCAGTGTCAAGTGTTTCAGCCCAGGAAGAAAATCTCTCGTCTATAGTTTTAGCCTGTAGGTTTGAGCTTTTGAATGGGACATCATTTTGCTGGACATGAAAGACATTAGAATGATCCATAAAATGGCCAAACTCTGCACTGCAAGATTTTTTGCTGATGAATGAACCAGCAAAACAGAAAACCGTCACCGGAAAATTCCCCAATTCTTTGAATAAAAGCAAATCCCGTTTTGAGTTGAGATTCGGCATTAACCACACTGTTATTCATCATTAAAAGAGTAAGCAACAAGGAGAACATGAATTGTATTTAAGAGTTTGTAGCTATGCTCGCCTGGGATTTTAATGCTCTTTGAAAAATCAGCTGTTACGGTATTTTTCCTTAACTACAGTACAATGCCATCAATAAAAAAAAATTTCTATGGCGGTTCCTTCCAGAATTTGTGAAATAATTTTGTCTGGATGCGAGTGGTCACCATAATAATCCCAAAAGCTTCGTCTCCAGTGTGGATAAAAAAGTATTTAACATTTCAGGATTTAGCAAAACAAGCAAACTTAGTATAAGAGTCTGAACTCCAACTCAAATTTAATTGTGCAGTCCCAGAAAAGGGGTTATCAGTCAGTAGGCTGCATTTAAAATTCGATTTTCAGTGGAGCCCAGCTAACTCTTTATTACCTTTAGTAAGTTTGTGTGTTGTAGCTAGCAGAACTTTGTCAAAGTGTCAGGATACAAGTTATTAGAGGGTGACATAAAGCACAAACTCTACAGCTTCAAATCAGTGTTGTTTCATTTTCTTGGTGAAACCTACTTTTAAATAGACCATAAGTGACTTAAGTCACTAAACAATGTCCTACTGTACACACTTCTTTGTATGATATGGCTTCAGTCTAATTTTTGTAGCTCTACTGTTTTGTTCGATCTTAATAATAAGAAAAATTAAATGAAATATTTTACTAACATGTCAACATCGACTTATGAATTCTCTCATACAAGGAGATTAGGAGATTCTGTGCCAGGTATATTTGACAAATAGGTACCATGTCAAGCAGTAAGTCTTACAATTTTACAGCTCTGGATATTTTACTCGAGCTGTATGCTTTTGAATTTTGCCATGTTCTTGCTGTAAAAATGTGTTTGTAACTTTTTTTGTCTTCTGCCAATCAGCTTTGTCGGTCACTTCTGGGTCCCGGATCTGTGGGGCAGGTGCAGAGCCCCCAGGGCCAGTTTGAGCTCAAGTAAATGCAGACGTAATTCTACTCAAATTTTGAGGGTTTCCCAGTGATACAGGCTTGAGGAGGCAATGGGAAGTTGCTATAAGACGCGAGGGTTTTGTTGCGACTGAGTCGTCAAACCTCTGTAGTGAGCACTTCAAAGCCTGATGATTTTGACAGGACGGGTGAGATTTTCAGGCTTAGAGATGATGCTTGTGTCATTTGTGGTGTCTGTATTTCACAAAGTGAGGCTGCACCACATCACAAAATTAACTACCCTGGAGTTACAGAGTGCCAGCATACGCGAGAAGCTGTGCAAAACAGTTATTCTACAAGGGTTTCAGCTCCCCAGCCCCAGTTGCAAGCCTAACAGGGTAGTAGTTCCAGACGCTGGAATGACCTGGAATTATAACGCTTATTTTTCTAGGCCTTTAAAAAAAATGTACTGAGCTGGTACAGTATATATGTACAATATTATGTTACATATACTGCGTCAATAAATGAGTAATAAGTCATGTAGATGAATAATGAATAAAGTATTTTTCTATTCTAATCTAATTTACTCAATGTTTACTTCCACCATATTTATAATTCCACCATTTCTAGAACAGTATATATATTTTTCTAATATATTTATAACTGTTTTTATTACTCGACACTTTTTTTTTATTAACGACACTTTATATTCTTCATTGTTGTCGTTTTGTCTGTTGTTCTTGAGTGCCAACAAAATTTTGCTGTAGGAATACAAATAAAAAAAATCATTGAATCCTATATGGGAGCTTGTATGTATATGTCTTACAGAAGGGTTGTGTGTGTGTGTGTGTGTGTGTCTGTGTGTGTGTGTGTGTGTGTGTGTGTGTCTGTGGGTATATACACCTTCTTCAGTCAAAATAAATGCAATGTGGGAGCATTGGAGACCCATCCAAGATGGCGGCCGCGCTGATGCGTCAGCTCCAATAGGCAGCGTCAGTCAATGAGGCGTCTACGTATATTATGTCTAGACCAGGGGTCGCCAACCTTTTTCCCTCTGAGAGCTACTTTAACAAAATAAAAATGGCCGAGAGCTACTCGTGTTTTGTGACATTTATTATTATCGCTCATTTTGAACAGACAAACTCAATAAGCCTTCTTTTCCTGAACATTTACAATATGTTACTGTCCACATCTCACATTCTGTATTAAAACATCACAAAAATATTATTAGCATTACTACAAATACAGATATTGTTACTTATTCACTTATCCTTGTTATATATGTCCATGTCACTGTATCACACTTCACAAAACTATTTACATGCACCAAGACATCTGAAAATGAAATGTTATTATGGATCACTTACAATTTCTACAAACCAAAAATCAAAAACGTGACCCAACATAACCTTTTAAATCATCAATACATCAGTATATTCTAAATGGCAAAATCCACATAAAGAACCACAGAAAGAACAAAAATTGCATTCACAATAAAAACCATTTAGTTCAGTTCAATATTGAGCAGTGAAGGTGTGTGTGTGTGTGTGTGTGTGTGTGTGAATGTGTTCAGAAGTTCAGCCTTTTTAGCTAGTGAGATGACTGACACTGCAAGGAGTCAACAAGAGAGGTGTATGCTGGAGTGTATCCACTTAAGTTCACTCTTATGGAGTCATTTAAATGTTCATCAGTCAGTCTCGTTCTGAGCTTTGATTTCAGGACATTCATGTCAGAAAAAGCTGACTCACAGAGGTATGTAGACCCAAACAAAGCAGACATTTTTAGAAGCTTGGTGAAGATTTTCATAATTATCTGGCTCTACCAAGCTCCAGAAATGCTGTGAATTCTGCTAAGACTTTAACTGCACATTGTTTTGAAGGTTTATAACCTCCATTTCCTCAGGATCGACACAGAAAAGTTCAGCCATCTGTCCTGAAATCTCACTTATGTCCACATTCATGAAAGGGTTGGCCATAAATGTCACACAGGGCTCAAGTTTCTCAAAGTCACTGAATCTGTCAGTAAACTCCTGTCCAAGCCTTGATAAGAGGTCACAATACTTGGACACATTTAAAACGCTGGCTGCACCTGTGTGACTGTCCAGCATCTTTGAGATAGAGGGGAAGTGCTGAAATCTTCTGCTTTTCACTTGCTGAATGTACAATGACAGTTTTGCACTGAACGCCTTGACAGCACTGATCATGTCACATATATTTTTTACCTTTGCCTTGTAACTGTAGGTTCAGGTGGTTCATTTTCTCAGTTACATCGGTCAGAAAAGCAAGATTATGTAGCCACTCTGCATCAGAGAATAGGGTGGTGTCCTCCTCCCTCGTTTCCATGAATGCCTTGATTTCACCCAGCAAGGAAAGAAAGCGCTGTAGGATCTTGCCCCGACTTAAGGACAGATTATAGTTCTGCGTCTATCGTCTTGACGTGTTGCTTTGCTCTGGTCGCGAACCACTTTTCATGTTATGGTTCTGTAACCTCGGTCTGGAATTTCTGGGGAGGCACAGCAGTTTCCCCCCCAAAAGTATTCGAGAACTCGCGAGAATTTCGCTGGGCGGTGACGAGAACTTCGGTAGCGCCGGCGGAAGCACAGCCTTGTATTATAGAATCTGTGGCGGAAGTGTTTATCTTTCAAAACAACAATGGCGTGTATGCAAGATATGGATCTGGAGTTGCTCGACATCGAAGAAGAACAGCTTCTTTTATTGGAGTTGGCGAAAATGCAAAGGAGGAAGCCACACAGACAACCGGAAACACAACCGGAAGCACACCAAGGACCAATCACAGCTGCTTTTTGTCTGCGCACTTCCGCTTGAGCTTTGCGTGGGTTTGCGTCTATCCGACGTGTAGTCAGGATTTTTCTGAGGTGCACGAGAACGCGCGCAGAGTCACCAACGGAAGTGCGCAGACAAAAACGGCTGTGATTGGTCCTCGGTGTGCTTTTCCGGGTTTAACAAATGTAGCAAACTCCCCAGTCTCTTCCCTGGTTTGGTTCAACGGGCGTACAGACCACCTACGCTTCCTCCTTCGTCTTTTCGCCAACTCCAATAGCAGAATCCATTCTTCTTCAAGGTCGAGCAACTCCATATCCATCTCCATAGTATCTTGCAGACGCGCCATTGTTGTTTTGACCAGGATCAGCATGTCAGCGGAATATATACACTCCCCCCACCGAAGTTCTCGCGACTCGCGAGAGTCATGTTATGGTTACAGAACCATAACATGAAAAGTGGTTCGCGACCAGAGCAAAGCAACACGTCAAGACGATAGACGCAGAACTATAATTAGCCATCTGACCTCGGTGTGGAGGAGGAGATCCCCATACTCCGCAGAGCATTCCTCCAGGAACAGCTTGAAGCTCCGGTGTTGCTTTGCCTTTGCTCGAATGGAATTGATGATCCTGATAACAGGCGTCATGACACGAAAAGTTGGTGAAATGGCGCTCCACATTACACCTTTTACCGACCGACACGCTGGCACCGCAGATCAGACACACACACCTGTCGTTAACGTTTGTAAAACAAAATTCTGTCTCCCACTCTTGGTGAAAATGGTACATTTCAATCCGCTTGTTGGTTTGTACACTTGTTGTCGCCATCGTAAACTTCTCATATCACCACTGACTCATCAAGATTGACAGCAGCGCAAATTTTTTGATTGACAGCTAATTGGCAAATAAGTATTGGGAGTGTTGGAAGGGGCGGGACACTGTGAATTTTGATTGGACATAAATTTAAGTAGATTTTCCGAGGGACCAATTAAGTTTTCAAATTAATGTATGATTCATTGGCCCTTTGGCGAGCTACTTGGAAAGGGGCGGCGAGCTGCGTGGGTGGTGGTGCTTCGGTGAGTGAGCTCAGTTTATTTGCCATTTGTGTTAGTAAAATTGAGTAATAGATATTACAGTGAACCCTCGTTTTTCGCGGGGGTTACGTTCCAAAAAGGACCCGTGATAGGCGAAATCCGTGAAGTAGTAACCTTTATTTTTTTTACAATTATTATACAATGAAATACTCCATAATACATTGAAACCAAAGAACAAAACCTTTTTACAGGCCCAAGCATTTGTTTAACAAACAAAAGTACTGTATAAACTTTTTTTTTTTTTTTTTTTTTTTTTTGTTTTTTTACAAATAGGCCTAACTACTGTAGCCTACTGTAAAATAATCATTTTAATCCTCAATACGAACTGAAGGCTTCAAATTGCGGAGATCAGCGCCGCCCCACCGCGACCCGAGTCATTGGATTAGAACGGGAGAAAATAAAAAATGATTATGAAAAAAAATACAAAGTACAGTTGGACAAGTAGTGACTCACGTGTATTTCACTGCTCTTCTGACTGAGCTGCTGCATCCTGACTCCGCTCTGTAGCGTTTTTTTTTTCTAAAGCCCACGGTGCAGGTGTGTTTTTTTGAGAGAAGAACATATCGGTAGTTGTCGCTCTTTTTTCTTGTGGGCAAAAAGATTTTTATATACCGACATGCCACCATCGATTATGTTTGAGAACTATAATGAACGTGTACGTGTACATATTAAACCGCAACGTTATTGACACACAGGTAGAAAAGAAGCGAGAGACTGTTTAGCCAATCAGAATGCAGAACACAATGCACGATGCAAATCCGTGAAGCAGCGAGACCGTGAAAGGTGAACCGCGTTATAGCGAGGGTTCACTGTATTCGACACGTTGTACATTAACCGGATTTATTGAATAATATCTACACTTAACCAGAGGTGTATAGTAACGAGGTAGATACTACTTAAGTAGTTTTTTTTGAGGATTTGTACTTTCGTTGAGTTTTTTTTCATCATTCATTTATCATGACTTTTACTTTTACTCTACTACATTTAAAAGCTAAACAATATACTTTCACGGCATTACTTTGACATTTGCCACCTCGTTACAAATGATCCCAAATCCTGCCGAATGAAGTGCCTCTTGTGCCTTCCTAAGTGCCACGAGCTAAAGGCGTTTAAAATGTCTCCATCCAACCTTAAGAAACACATTGAGGTAGGTGAATTAAGTAACGTTAATCGCTGCCAATGTCATTTCATGTGCCAGGAGGGGTATAAATATGTATAAAACATAGTTTTAGCCAACATGTTAGCCTTTTCGTTAGCCAGCGTTACGGGCAAGTTAACGTTGCTAGCTCGTTAGCAACATTATAGTATTGCACGTGGTGGTGTGGACGAGCATAGACAGAACGCTAGACTGAGCAACCGACGTTCTTCCAATAGACGCTAACGAGACGCGGGGCCGACATCTTGGAGTGGTGATGCGTTCCACTCCGTGTAATCGCTTTGGCAGGAGAAAGTAATGGTCAGTAATGGATGTTCGTTGATAGAGGACATGTTTGTAGTTCTCTCGCACCGGAAATGCTGCTAGGTGTATTGCATTTCCGGTGCGAGAGAACTACAAACATGTCCTCTATCAACGAACATCCAGTCTTCAATACAACTCAATGGGATTTACAAAATGTCAAATAAAACACGACAGAAGCAACTTTTCGCTACGAAATTTGATATGGATTACCAGTGCACACCAGTAACCACTCCGGTGAGTTGATGATTTTGAAAACGGACGTTTATTGTGCTTTTACGGACCTTGGTAGACATGCACATGACTTGCCGTTCTGAAGCAGGTTGAGAAGAATCAAAATTAGGCAAATACCAGAGACAGCAGTAAACATCAAAAAAGCGGTGAGGGGGGTTCTAAAACATTGCAGACGACTCAGAAAAGAGGCTTAATGTTGAAAATACCGGAGTTCCCCTTTAAAGCAAAACCTGGGAAACATTTGTCCATAAGAAGGGGAAAAAGGAGAAAGAAGGGGAGGAATTCAATTGAATCCTGGTTGAGACAAATGCAGAGAGATTTTTAAAAAAATAATTTTTTTGGTCTATAATCAATAAAATGGATATGAATAATATAATAAGTGCATTAGCTGCAATTCTTTGTTTATTATTTTATTATCATTCACACTACACTGTTATAGGCCTTTATTTCATTCAGCTTGCCAGAAACCTATTGCAAGGTCATGCATTGCCTGTTCGATTCAACTGCAACTCCATAAAAAGGTCATAGTGAATACAGCACACCAGATTTTAATACATTTTTTAATTAAGTTATTTTTTTTCACCCAAATGTTTGTGGATGTGGGAGAGGAAAATGTCGAGTCTCTCTGAGATATTTGGACGCTTTTGGACCATGAAGGTGGAGCGTCAGTGCAAACTCTCTGCAGTCCTGTGTATACTCATGGCCCTGCTTTGGTACAAAATCCATCTTAAGATCTGAAATATTATGAGCAAAGATGAATTAGTCCCCTTCAGATATTAAGCAAGGAGTCTAATAGAGAGAGTGATAGAGAGTAACAATAACATGTATATGATTTTCAAAGTGCTCATTTTCTCTTACCCGAGTAGAATGAAAGCTTCTCACTGAGCTCTTCATTAATGAGGTTCTTTTCCCTCAATTCCCCCAAAACACTCTTCACTGTCATCTTTGCCCTCTTTTCTCTGGAGATGGCATTCTTCTTCTCTCGCTCAAGAATTTCCACTCTTTCCAAGGCTTCATTGAGTCTGGTCTTCAAAGCGGTTAGAGAAGCAGGCGACGCATACTCATGCTCCTAGTAGAAAGAGGGATGGACATGGTTTGAGCAATGTTTTACTTCACAAACATCACTTTGACACCTCTAGTTTATGGCAGCATCAGCTATCCATCCATCCATCATCTTCCGCTTGTCCGGGGGTCGGGTCGCGGGGGCAGCAGCTGTTACCTGTTACGGTGTTTAGTGCTCGGAAGCAGGGGAAGCTGCATTCGTCAGCTCCTCTTTGACTGAAATATTCCGTTTTCCATATTTTTCCATACTCCTTACTTAAATGAGACATAGTTCATTTCTGAGTATTTATTCCTCGGACTGCGCTCCTTAAACAGCTGTTATAGACCACTGTGGCCTTGGCTTTCGTCATTAGTTATGGTTTTATTTGCGTATCGGGGCGGACGCGCGATAACGAAAAGACACCAGATGTCAAGCAGCTACCGGCCAGAACGGAAACGAGCAGGTTATAAATGAAGAAAGGAATGAAGAGCTCAAAGAACAGAATACACATATGTCCAGGAGACTTTACTCTGTCCTTAGGATGTGAGCGAGGGAGGATTGGATGGTGGCTGCAGGGTTTCTCCTTTCATAACTGATCGTCTCTTTCGCACTATGGTATAACAGGAGTTATTGTGTCATTTATTTTACCTAACTTGAAACGGTTTCAGTAAAACATACAGGATTTTACAACTCAAGCTGTTATTTGCAGTTTAATGTGACCTTTGCACTTTTTTTAATTGTTGTTTTCAGAAATGTCACTTACCTGAAATTGTGAGATGTTTTTCGTCTCGTTTTTGCCTGCTGTCGTTTTGTTCTTTTAGGCCGCTGTGTTATAGCTGTTGTTACTTTTGTCTTTGGGCACTGTCTGCTCAGGTTTCTTGTATTATTGTTTATTCCGCTGGATGAGCCCATCCACATCTGATTTGGTGTATTTTTACCATTCCCACACAGCTAAAATCAAAATGGGTCATCCAAAGCATCCAAACAGTTTTGTAGGGACACATATTTCACTTTCTTTAATCCCGTTCTTTTTTCTTTGTATCTTTAACCTTTGTATGTTGCCCATCTTTTAACCAACACCAACAGACGTGTGCACATCACTCCTGTTCTTAACTCCCTCCATTGGCTTCCTGTCCTTTATAGAACTGATTTTAAACTTTTCATGTTTGTTTTTAAAGCTCTTAACGGCCTCGCCCCATCGTATTTATCTGAGCTTTTAACAGTCTGCAATCCTGGTAGAGCTCTGAGGCCAACAAATAAATTTTTGCTGGAAGTGCCCAGGTCAGAATACAAACCCTGGGGTGACTGAGCCATTTCCGTCGCTGCCCCCAGGCTCTGGAATAAGTTCCCCATTGAGCTGCGTCTTATTTCTGACCTGGGCCTCTTCAAATCTATTCTTAAAACCTACTTATTTAGTATGGCATTTAATACCCAGTAGTATGATGACACTTTCATCTTATGTTATCTTATTCGATTTTGTTGTATTTTATTGCTTTCACTGCTCGTTTTTACTTATTCTTCTCTTTATTTATTACCTGCTGTAAAGCACTTTGGTACATTGTAAGGATTGTCTGTAAAGGGCTGCATAAATAAAATACATTTACATTTAACCAATTACAGGTGGTTTAATTCTAGTGTGTGTGTGTGAGTTCAGATTCCGCACATTTTGCCAGAAGTTGACCAAAAGCAAGTGGTTTGACATTGGGATCGTGTTGTTCATTCTCCTGAGTTGCATCACCATCGCCTTTGAGAGACTCGGCATTTCCCCCAACAGCATGGTGAGATGAAGGAAATTCTCAAAAGCTGCAAAGAGCACACACGCTTCCAGTCTGACACACACAAACATGATGTGAAATAGACCGATCTGTTAGCAATTTAACGGGACAAATGAGTTGTGAAATATGAATGTTGTTATTTGTAAGACAAAAAGGTTGAAAATGAACCTCTTGTTTGCCCCTTAGGAGCGATGGATACTGGACTCGTTGTCTTGTTCCCTGACCTTTGTGTTCTCTGTGGAGATGTTTGTGAAGGTAAACTTACTTTGTGTCATCTGAGTTCTGCTTTAAAATCAAAGCTTTCATTTGACTTGAGGAATGCTGTTGGGACTTTATGTGTCTTAAACATGACTGGATGGGTCCTTTCTGGTGATCATGTCTTTGGCCGACATATGTATCACTGTTGTCACTTCTGGAAAGACTAAGAGGCTGAGCACCCCTCAAGGTTTTACGCCTGCTACGCGCTCTCCGCCCACTCAGGTACGTTATGAATCTGTTTGCTTTCTATTTGTGAAGCATCATGTCACCAATCTGCTGACATATTCCTGCTAATCTGCACCTTCAGATGCATACACTGCCTCCAACAAACATCTGTTTGCTTCTGTTTGTGTGCTCCAGGATGATCAGAGGTTCCCGAGACTGAAGCTGGCTGTGGAGGCTCTGATGGCCTCTGTGAAACCCATGGGCGACATCGTGGGTTTCACTGAGGCCTTCTTCTTCTTTTTTGGCATACTTGGACTTCAGGTGAGGAGCATGCACAGCTTTTTTCTTCCCTCAGGACTGTACCACTCTTGGGCATTGACAGTGTAACAGCCAACCAGCTTTGAAGTAGAAGAGAGGAGATGAGGACACTCACTGTCTCTGTCTTTCACACAAATGTCAGTTGTTCTTTCACTGTGTGGGTGAGGACATTAAGCAACATTGTCAACAAGACCCTAGAGTTCACGGCAAACATGGTTTAGTTGTTATGCTGCAAAAAAGTGGCTCAAACTGCCAGCTGAGCCGAAGTCTGCGTCAAATGTGAACATTTTTAAAACTAAGTTTAAAAACTCTTCTTTCCTCTGCTGCAGTGATACTCACTATTTTTTTTTCACAAGAGCCACAGTGGCAGAGCAAAATCAAGGGAAGAGCCACTTTTACAACAACATACTAAGTCCCCTTTTGAAAATATCCATTTCTACATATAAAACATCCCACAAAAAAAGAAACAACACAGCCAAAACATTTTCAATTCAGACCACATTTACCTTAATACTGGGATGAGCTGAAGCTGGCATGCATGTCCTTGACTTTCTTCATGTTGTATTTGTAGTTTGTTGTTGTAATCCTAGTGAGACATTCAAGATGAGGTTTTTGTGCTGTTTTTTTCCCTTTTTTAATTAAAAACCGATCCATTGTGCCTGCATCTCGCGGTACACCCGGCGTTTGCCTGCTCGTCCCCTCTCTAGGGTCTTCATGCTGATTTTTGTTTGGTTTTTGTGCTGGTTTTTGCCCTTTTTTAATTAAAAACTAATCCATTGTGCCTGCATCTCGCGCTGGCTAAAGGAGCTAGCGTGCTCTGTGGTCAAGTGTGACGGTGGTTTAAGCGGGCTGCGTTGCCAGGTTTAACAGAGCCCCCTTTAGGAAACACCATTAAGCCTTAATTAATACTTAATAAAAATACTTAATACTACAAAAAAACGAAAAATTCAGCTTAAGCTTGAGGAGCCGCATGTGGCTGTATCTCTACTCTACTGCTTATGACAGAGAGTGATGTTTTTAACCATTTTATTGTTGATTTCAAATCCTGTTAAATGTTTTAATCATGTAAAGCACATTGAATTGCCTTGTGTATGAAATGCGCTATACAAATAAATTTGCCTTGCCTTGCCTCTAATGCAAAGTTAGGTGTCAAGTATGTAAATTGCTTTCATTCTAAAGATTGATGTATTGTAGTACATCTGGAAAAATGCAAGGAACAGATAGAGACTGCATTCATAAATATATCTTAAATTACTCTGTTTTAAGGACAAAAACCCCCCAAAAACTCGACTTTCACATCCCTTGGAAGAATTACAGTTTGTCTTCTTTTAACATACCTCGTTGTATTGGGCAACGTTAAAAATGCAAGGATTTCCTTCTGCATCTCTTCATCATCGACATGACACTTGTATATCAGAAAATACCCTCACACAGTCACACACCCTGGCCCTTGTCTGGACAAATTGGAGCTGAACATGGTCTGAGTCAGAAAAGGCAGGGGCGAGTTGGCTACTGGGTCTGCTCTACGTTCAGCCTAAATGCTTCGGATAGGCCTCGCTTGAAAAACGACATGGTGTTGAAGCAGTGGAAATCAAGAGCGGCTGGGACAATGTGTAGTTTTAAGTGGCGAGCAGGGGGAAGGAGCAACGGGAGCGCCTCTAAGAGCAGGACAGCCCTCTTTTGGAACTGATCGATGGATGTAATATCTTGCAATTCATCTCGAGCTTGTATAACACTCAGAAAGACAAATTGGGCAGGGAGGGAATGCTCTTTAAAGCTATATCACCGGCTCCGATTTTGTCTTCTTCCATCGTTCCCCTTTCCTTTCGTTTGCTTTCATCTTTCTGTAAAGTTACATATTTGCTCAGATAAAAAGCAGTTCTGTAGTTTGACAGCAGTGTATGTAAAAATGAGCTTTTCTGTCCACTTTGGTTAATCCCAAGGCAGTGTTTGAACACTGGAATTTACAGCAAAGTGCTCTTTTTATCAACATTTCCACACAAAAAAGTAACAGAATTTATGTCACTTTTTCTTGATGAAGATGCTTAAAAGTACTTTGATATGTTTGCCGTTCATATACTCTCTCTGTCTTGGTTTCAAACACTTGTCTATCTGCACTAAAAAAAAACAAAGTAATAAATACATAACTATGATATCAATAATGAGTTTTAAAAAAACTAGCCCAGAATGCTATGATTTCTTCACTCATCTCACCTTTCTCTCTCCATCCTGAACCAGTCCACCAGCATCCCGTTTCTCGCCGACTCCGAGGTGATGAGAGGTGTGATTGATCAGCTTTTCCAGCAGGAAATGAGAGGGCATCTCTCAGAGGCCTGTTTAAACAGCGAGTTATATGGTTACAGAGTTGTTCCAGGACAGCCTCTCATGTGACGGGCTGACCTGCCATGCAGCCGTTGTGAGTCATAGTTCCCTTCCAGGTCCCCGTCTCAGAGTCGCTTCTCGCATGCACAAAGAAACATTAGTGTACTCCGTGCATGTTTGCAAGCTGCATTGTTCACTTCACATGCATGCATGTTAGCAACTGTGTTATCCAGCAGACTGAGAGACAGCTTCACCCACCAGGCTGTCAGGATGCTGAACTCCCTCCCAGCACTGCCCCCCCTTCCCTCTCTGCCCCCTGCCCCCACAAACTCTGGACACTGACACCCCCCCAATGCACCAGTCCCTTCACAAACTCTGAACAATTGACAAACCAAATTGCACTGTGTACAGTCAATTATTGTACACAAACTATACATAGCTCACTGTTCATACTGTAAATGTTGTTTTTTTAAATATTTATATTTATATATTATATACACAGATTTGCCACTGCTGTTTTTATATATCCTTTAGCTTGTATATATATATATATATATATATGTATATATATATATATATATATATATATATATATATATATTTCCTTTTTTTTTTACCTCCTATACTGTAAACCCGGATTTTGTTTTCAATTAAACGTTTTAGTGTTCATTACTTACTCTATTATGTTTTGTAAAAATCTATGTAATTACTAAATCAAATTAGTTCTTTGGATTAGAAATTTGAAAATATACACTGCAATGATCATGTTAACCCCTTCAGACCTGCATTTTTTTGGCTGAAAATTTTTTTTTTTCAAACTGATTCTGACTCCTCTCCAACATAAAAACAAAGTGCAAAAAACACATTTTTGATATCTCATGTTTTTAATAGTATTTTTTCATGTCCATTCCAATGGACGCCACGACAAAATGGGCGTAAAATGTCATAAAAACCTAAAAAAAATAATGCTGAGTTTTTCCACATGGTAACCAATATGGTATGACCTAAACATCTGGAACTGGATGTTTGCATGGTTTTGAGTCTGTGTACAGTTTTTAACATGCACATTAACTTTATGGTGTATCACAGAGTTGGTAGGGAACAGTAGTGAGGTCATCACCAGTAAAACCTGGAGCCTGCAAGAAGATACAGAAATAAAGCAATCTGAACATGCACATGATCACAATAGATGTGTGACTGCAGATAAGATTACCTGAAAAATCTGTTTTTCCCATAGTAAACTGTATGAAAATGAAAAACTTACAGATATGTTGTATCTTTACATACTGACACTAAACATTTTAGTGTTAGCTGAACCCGCCCAACTCCTGATGTCCTTGCAATGGACATCAGACTTTGAAAAAATCCTATGAATTAATGATATGATATATATTCAAAATAACTTCAAATATTTTCACTTGTAACTGTTACAATTATACTGAGAGCAAATTTATTTGGCCAGCATGAACATAAATTGTTATTTTTGATTGAAAATGGACACTCAGCCAGGCTTGTCTTGTCTGATGTCTGTCACTCTCTCAGAGCTTGCTCAATGTCATGAAATGATTGTGATTGGATAATCAGGATCCAATCAGTAACATGCACTGCTGGCATCATTAAATTACAGAGTATTTATTGGTTAAGAGACAGAAATATGTCATGTCCATTCCAATGGATGCAGGGTCTGAAGGGGTTAAGCAGAGATTACATATAAAGTTACGTTCTGTGAGGGAGGGGCGGAGCCTATTTGAAGTTCAACTGAGAGTCAAGACCTGTCCTGTGTGAGAGCGTGACCTGCTTGATTTTTGGAGAAAACTGAATTGTGTATTTAAAAATAAACTCTGGATGTTTTAAAGTAGTTTTAACTACACTAAGTAGACGGAAGAGCTTGTAAAGCAATTATTAAGATCGGTCTGGTTGCTAAACATTTGCTAAAGGTTAGCTTAAGACTGCACCAGTCTTAATTCATTATTGCTGCAGTGAATTATTTGTGTTAATTTTTATTTGTTAATTTCAGTTTTTTTCTGAAATAAAATAACTTGAACAATTGTAATGTATTTTTTAATTTCTTCCTTCCCATCCAATTTTCTTTTTAAACAATATATTATGGCGTGCTGTGGGTGTGTTGCCGCATTGCATTATGGGTGCTCTTTGTTCCCCGTTTATGTGCTGTATTTAGTGCTGTGGTAGAGTTTGTATGTGTATATGTTTATGTTCTGTACGCAGTGACGGTGTAGTACAAGGTTTTTGTTCGTGTTTCATTTTAAATAAATCTGCACCATAAGTGGTGAGACAGAAAGTTAGGCCCACTTGTTCGAATATATGTGAGGTGATTGTAATTCACTATTGTTCCTGTAAATTGTCTGTCAAGATAAAAGTGCTTGCTGTACAAGAAAGCCTGGACTGAGGCTTTTCCTGCCTCCACCTCTACCATTGCTACAATGTTTTATACAATCTCTAAATCAAAACAGTATAATTCATTAATTAAATTAGAAGACAATACATTACTTATATTAACAAATGATGTTAAAGCGATACAATGTAACTTCTCAAAAAGCCCGCTCTGGAGCTCCCCCTACAGGCTTGGAGGTAAAGTACGGTTACACTGTCGTAAATACAACACCCTTTCGCTTTCACGTTTCACGTTTGTTGACGAACCGGCGAGGAGGCAGAAGGTGCAAGCTATGTCGACCGAGAAGGTAAGAGTAATCAAATGTACCTGGGAGCGTGAGAGGGGTCTATTTGTTTTTGCGGTAGGTGTGCCAGAAAGCAAGTCAAAGTACTTCCGCTCAGCTCCCGGGCCCCTCCAGCAAAATTAAATAGCGCAGTTATTCCAACTCAGACCCCTGAAGAGCATAGGAGACAGCCCAATCGTAATATTAAAACTCATTCTAGCTGCACAATTTTTTTCAAGCTGTTATTTTAAGGTAGAAATGTTACATAGTATTGCTTTAGTGCTTTTATATATATTTATGTGCATTTGACCTAAAATGGTTGGCTAGACCTCAGAAAAGAGATAAGTTATGTGAACTAATGGTTTTGAGTAAAGATTACTAATATAAACTTGAATATGTCTAAGTTATCTATGCCAATACAACTTAAAAGGTTTAGTTTCATGTTTTGTAAAAACTTAAACGGGATAAGGCAACGGGTTTCCACGTGATTTTCTAGTAAACTCAACTAGTTCGGGTTAAGAGTGTACTTTTTATGTATAAAATATATTATGTATATTTATGTTACATGTTTATTGCTGTTTTGCACCAGGGATAAGAGGGAAACACTATTTCAATTCTGTGTATGTCCTGCACATATGGCAGCATTGACAATAAAGTTGACTTGATCAGTTTTGAATTTCTCAAGAGAATTGTGGAAATTTAAACTCCCCAAATTGACTCCTTATTTAACAATATTTTCAATGAGTATTGTGATTATCTGTCATTTTGAACTATACGCTTTGAACGCTTTTGAGGAAATTTGATTTTTTTTAATTCAGGGTGATTTATAAATAAAATGTCAAAGCAACGCGGACATTACGACCCTTGGTCTGAAAACAGGTTACTTAATAATAATGACAAAAAAAAAGAACAAAACAGGGAAGTATTGTCATTCCTTTGAAGTTGTGTCTCTATCCATCCATCTGGAAGAAATTTAGGACTTTTCAGTTGCTTGATGCTCCACTATGGCCAGAAAATCTGTTTTTCTTTCTTCTTTTTTTTTGTTTTTTATATTTTTTGTTTTCTTATCTGCAAGTGAGCTCATCTAACGTCACCCGATTCAGACCGATTGTTGTGGCATCCGTAACTTCTTAGGTTCTGGTGCTGGTTTGTAGCAGCAGGTTCCATCCAGCATTGCCTATACAGATGACTCAAAGTACCAGCAGATATTTTAATTGGAACTCATTCTCCATCCTTTCCACCCAGCACCATCATTGGTCGGGAGGTGACAGCACTGAGAAGCTTGTGAGTGAAGCAGAGGACACTTTGAAATTCCATTTTACAAGGTGTCCACGTACAGATTCATTGTCTCGGCTGACGTAGTTGCCAGCATTGCGTTCTCATCAGACATGAATAAGTTATAAAAACCAGATTTTAAAACATTTCTCTTCGCAGGTACTTTAGAAGGAGCAACTCCATGGCTGTAATTGATCTTTGCCAAACCAGATGCATAGGCATGTCTTAGAGAGTAGCACGGGATGCCGCGGACGGCCTGCAAGAGAAAATATTTTTTCTAATTGAAATTCCAATATCAGCCGTCAACTGGCACAGTTCTACAATACATCGTTGTAACCCGAGTGTCTAGTTTTACCGTTCATGATAAATGGGTTTCAGATGAGGAATAACAAATATTTGCAGCCAGTTGGCTTTTCCCGATAATTAATCAAGCACAGCACCCTGGAATAGAACAGCCATTTGTGTCCAAGTTTACTATTCTGCGCAGTTCCTCTTGCAACGGGGAGTTGTGAGCTGAAACTTCCCCGAAGCGCAAATACGCTGTAAATTCAGTTTGCTCTCACACAAATCTTGATGCATGTCACGCGGTGCAGATTGCTGCTGCTCCGTACGCTAAGAGAGCGGTCCAAGAACCTGCAGCAGAGGCTGGAAAGCATTGTCACTGTCTGGCTCAACTTCCTCATCTGCCACAATGATACATGCTCAGTGTTAATTGGAGGTAATCCACAGCCACACATCTGAACCCAGAGGAAAATTTACCCAGAGCAATTAGGGTCGGGGCATTCCCGGCATTCACATTAACACCGGCCATAACGTACACCTCATCTCGACAGTTACAAGCTGACTAAAAGAAAAAAAAAAAAAAACTGACAGAGAAGGAGAGAGGAAAAGAGAAACAGCGAAAAATGAGTTTATTTCCTTTAATGCGAACCAGATTGTCAGATCTCCTGCCCTCTCGCAGGCCGGTTCCACCTCTAAGGCAGAGCCGACACAGCACAGGATACTGGGGAAATAAGACCCACAGTATTAGCCTCTCCGACACTGCATATTAATCAGCATTTAATAAAAGGAAAATAAATTGCTCTCCACTCCAAATATTATGAGTGTGACGCTACCCTTATTTTCATTTTACTGTAGGTTTTTCCTGCAGAAATCTAAAATAAACACCCTTGGTGAAAGAAAGAGGGAGTGGAGGAGGGATAGAGGCATTTGACTGGGGAGTTACTGTAGGAGTGTAAAAAAAAAAGAAAAAAAGAAAAGAAAATCTGAAATTAAATAAACAGACTGATGAGGGGAGGATTTTGGACACACCTTGCGTCTGCTGCAGGATCAGGTTAGAAACCCTGGTGGTTATGACTCCAGATCTATGCTTGAGGACACAAAGTTTCCATGTTTGAGAAGTGGCTCCCTTCCAGGGGTCTTCTTTTCCACATAGGTGATTAAAACTAACATGGAACTCACCCCTGAGTATGATTGTATTGGCTTTTCATAAACGAGGGAGACAAATGTCTGGACTTGTTAAGAGTTATGTTTTGATAATACCACTGCATGACCTAAAATTGCAGTTCTATTTCTAGTAGCAGAAAAAAGAGGGAGGATATAAATCAAAGCTACTATCTGAAAACTACATCTGTTTATTTCATGCTTGTCTTGAGTTAAATTGTTGGAACTGCCATTTATACTCATAATAAATGTATGCATAAGCTGAGCTGCCAATTGAACGTACAATATAATGTTGTATTGTAGCAGTGCGCCTAAATCCAGCAAATTTAAAAGCACACTTTTCTTTATGAAACAAACCTCAGAGAAATTAAACAAGACGAAAGTGAGTTTCATTAAAATCTGTGTTACTGTTAATGGTTCAGATACAGATGAAAAAAGAAAATTTAGATGTGGGAGAAGCTGCCATGAGAATTTAATAAAACCACACTTATATATATCTATCTATAAATCTGTATATAGACCCCAGTCTCACTGTAAAACCTTGAAACCTTGCGACCAGACACAAAAATGAAACCACGGCGGAACAGAGTTGCCACATCTCGTGAAACTGTAACAAAAAGGACTGTTGCGTCCCATTTAGGACGACACAGAGCCTGCATTTGGAGGCTGAAGGAGCTAAAAAAAAAAAAAAAACGTCAAGTCGAACAGCCGAGTTTAACTCAAACCACTAATGTTTTAAGGTAACTTTACATAAAAATGTCATTAAAGGATTCTGTCAATCTTCCCATTTTTAGCTGTTTTCTCACTGAATTACTCTTAACGTACTTGTTTAAGGTTGGGAATTGCAATATAACTGCTTAAGGTTAGGCGTGTGAAAACAGACACTGTATTTATGAACCTGACAACCAACCAAAATACATAAGCTACCCAAACTTTTTTTCTGTTTTGTAACCATTTCATATTTTCCAAAGATAACAAGCAAAGATGAGTGAACTGAATACCATTGAGTTATTTCTAAGATGGTTGTGCCTCTAATTAAAAATGATTTTTGCGTTGAAGTGTCACAAAAGTGTGAGTCCCAGAAAACAAATTGCAGAGTTTTAAGTTCCATATCTCAGATCAGTGATTGTCAGCCTGGGGCAACCAGCAACCTTTTCTGGTTAAAAGGTTTAGAGCCACTCGCATAGATAGGTGAGAAAACCCTTAAATCCTGAGATGAAGAAAGGATGTTGGAAAATATGCCCTTCTTTGAGTAAATGTGTAGAAGTCATCAAGCCTAATTCTATGGCTAATTGTGGCGGTGAAGCCTTTGTTTCTAAACTATTTCATAGCATTTAGCCACCCTTTATTTCTGTATATATTGCCAGACAAACAGGAAATTAAGTGCAGTGATATATTGAAAGGCATGCAAGCATACCAGGAAACACACTTTATGCGGTAGAAAACAAAGTTTTCAAAATTCTAACAATGCTAAAAGTCCATATTTGGTATGAGCGCTTTATTCTTTAGCACAGCCTGAACCCTCTTAGACAAGCTTTCTTGTCATTTCTTTGAATAATCTTAAGGAATGTTCTTGGCATGTTGGCTGCCTTTTCTTCCGTTCTCTGTCAGGATGATCCCACACTGCTTCAATAATGTTGAGGTTTTGGCTCTGGGGAGGATTCATCCCTCCATAAGACCTGCTGCCACTGATTTTCAGTCCACTCTTTGTATCATTTGGCACAGCTCAGCCTTTCCTCCCTGTTTCCCTTCCTTAAGAACGGCTTCTTGACAGCCACCCTTCCCCGGAGACCATTTCTGATGAGACTTTGGTGAACAGTAGATGGATGAACTGAAGCTCCAAATGCATCTCTCAGGTCCTGTGACAAATCTTTGCTGGACTTAAAAGGACCTAATTTTCAGATACTGTTCATCAGCTATAGATATTTATGTATATATTTGAAGCCTGTCACCCCGTTTTTTGTCCTCCACCTGTCCAGTTGACTCAGGTTTTTTTGGAAGCTCTGTGTACCATGCTGAGATATGCCAAATGTTCAGCTAATTTTACTTTTACCTGTCAAACATTTTTTGTATGAACAACTAAAAAAAAAAGCGCACAAATTACGTCTTTGCATAGGGATGCCGGTCACAAAATGCCTAAATATACCATTTGATATCAGTTCTCTACTGAGTACACACAACACCGGTTTATCCCTTGAGTTAGGTGCCTTTTTTTTAAGCTTAAACGATTCATAGATCAGAACATTAAGTGGCTTAACAAGCAAAAAAAAAAAAACATTCCATGAAAGCCTGGAGAACTATAGCTCAAGACTATCTTAAGACATAAAAACAAAGTCTGGGTGGAAGAAAAATACAAAGAAATGAAGGCTAGCTGAAGACATGTAGGCATTACAAAACACAAGGATTTAAAATAGAAGGAAACACTTCCAAAGCCATCAGCTCTTCCCAAATCTAAAAAGATCTCTTCATGCACTTTAGACTCAGTCCCCAAATTCAGCTTCAGCTTGTCCACTCAATCCTTGCGCCACAACAAGGCGAAGCTGTCTGTGCAGCATTAAAACCATAGCCTGAATACTGTGCAGCCACGCTTCTGTTCGTAATGTATTTTTTTTTTTTTTTTTGAGTGTGAACAAGCCTGGCGCACATGCACTCAGATGTCCCGCTGCACACACGCCGGCACACTGCAGTCCTTTTACCTGCAGGCTCAGCTCTCGCCCCAAGCCACGTCTCAAGTTACCTGTTTTCCTTTGCGTGAGTGTAAAGTGTATTCGTATGCTCCTAAGAGGGCTGGAATTGGAAGGAGCCTGTTTTCCCAGTGATAAAAATCACTTGGCACCTAGTGAGGAGCCAGCATCGCAGCACAGGACGGCACAGCGCAGAATGGAAGGGCTCATCGCAGAGCAGAGCAGAGCAGCGCTGCTCTGGCACAGCCTCAGTGTACACAGGCAGGAGAGGAGGACAAGCCACACATGGGCCTGAAGCAACATCAGGGCTGCGCTACTTAACCACCGGGTTAATAGGTTTCATAACTTTATTTTCAGAAGGAAAAACGGCAAATACGAAAAAAAAAAAAAAAAAAAGCTTTTCGATAAGGACAAAAAAAAAGTCTTTCAAAGAAAGTCCGATGAGTACAGTAGCAGCTACTGTTCAGGCCTCGTGCTTCGATCTCGCTGCATTATTCTTACGTTTCACTCGATGTGAAAACACGATAAATATATTCAAAACAGCCGTTTTTCAGGGGACGCAGTTTGGGAGTAAAGTTGTTTGCTGAAATGAGGTAAAACACAATTTCTTACATAACAAATGCAGACGTAGCGTTTCTGTGCAGATTTTAAGAGATCGTATGAAAAGTTCCAGATAGAAGCAGAGCAGGAATGGCAGATGAAAAAATAGCCCCATTTACTTTGATACGACTCATCAAAGACATAGCGGCTATTTCTAAGCGATAATATGCCGAAAGCCTTCAAATTGTGTTGTTGAGTTCTCCAAAAGGCCCGAGTGCAGGACACGAGGCAGCCGTGTCAAACAGGAAGTACTTTTTTTTTTATCACAACTTGTCCAAGCAAACATCAAGTCCGGGCTTTCAAAAAAAAAAAAGGAAAGAAAAGGATGGAGGAGAGCCAAAAATGTAAACAAAAGTTGCACAGAAGAAGAGTCAAGATTAAGAGAAGACTATGTCTTTAAGACACACAAGGGAGGCGTTCGAGAAACAAAACGAAAACTCTTGAACTGTAACAGGTATCTGCATCTGCTACAGTTACACAAATGTATCAGGAACATGAGATTGTATTTTAAACAGTGAACTTTTCCTGACCCTAACCAAATAACAAAACAGTGAGAGGACAAGCGTTAGCCCGTCACACGGGACTCACAACAGGTTCAGACAACAACGCCCAATATAAAACAGTAAAAGCCACATGCTCAGATTAGAGCTATTAATACACTGCGCTGCCTCCCCTTCACAGGTTATAACTCATTCTGGTAACTGGGTTGCAAAGGAATTCATCAGCTGGGGAGAAATAATAGGAACCAGCTTGGAAACAGAAACAGAAAACCAAATCACGGATGTACGGAAGCCTGGTATTGGCAAAAAAAATAAATAAATAAATACACCTGGTCTCCACTTATAATGACAATCTTATAAAAAAAAAGTTACTGCATCACAACTTGTGTTTTAAAGGTTAACTTTTAAAACCTCAATTCCTCATAACCTCAATTCCTCAAAAGTGGAAAGGGGAAAAAAAGATGGGCAAAATGCGGTGATTTTCTATGGAAGCGTATTGCATTCACTTAAACAAAAAAACAACTCCGGTTTTTTATTTTTTTTTTTAGTTTAGAAAGCAACAATCAACGCATTCATTCCTTTATGAGGGCTCGATTTAATGGAAGCAAACATGACTGGTTTGTTTAGTTTAATCAAGTTTTACTTTGACCTGGGTTTAAGACACTGGGAGATAGTCCTGTCTTTAAGTCATGTAGATGGTATAACTATTAGTTTGTCGACTTTACGCAGGCACCTGAAGACTTTGCGGTTGTTCAGAAGGAAAGCCCGTGCAGATCTCCTAGACATAGCAATGTTTCAAAGTGTTCAAGACGGAGCATGTATGGGCGGGGGCAGGAGTCACCTTAGGTCCACCGGAGTCACTTGCAGGCTGGATAATCTCGCGGGATTTCAAAGTATCTCGATATTTCCGAAAGAAAATTACCCCGAAAAACAGAGGGAGAAAAAATTACCACGAAAAACAGAAAAAATAGCCAGAAAAACAGAAAAAATTACCACATAAAACAGAAAAAAATAGTCAGAAAAAAAGAAAAAATGACCCTGAAAAACAAACCAAAAAATAAATTAGACAGAAAAACCGGAGTTTTTTTTTAAAGTGAATGCAATGCGCTTCTGTAATTTGCAAATCACACAAACCATTCGTTTAATTCGCAGCAGAACATCAAAAACCTATTAAAAGCTGAAATTGGCCAGAGGACACCAGTTACTGGACATTTGGGAGAGAAATGTTGTCCTATTTTGCGTTTCACGATGCACCAAATGTTTTAAACGGGCGAAAGCTCTGGACCGCAGGCGGGCCGGTCCGGCACCCGAACTCTCCTACTACAAAGTCATGCCGTTGTAATATGTGGTTTGACATTGTCTCGTGGGAATCCTGCAAGGTCTTCCGTGAAAAATACCTCATCAGGATGGAAGCACATGTTCCTCTAAAACCTGTATATCTACCTTTCAGAATTGATGGTGCCTTTCCAGTTGTGCAAGTCGCCAATTCCATAGGCACCACTGCACCCCCATACCATCAGAGAGGCAGGCTTTTGAACTTCGCATTGATAACGAGCCTGATGGTCCCTCTCCACTTTAGTCAGGAGGATGAGGCATCTGCAATTTCCAAAAAGTATTTAAAACTCCGTTTTAACTGAGCGTAGAGCAGTTTTTCACTTTGCCTCAGTCCATTTTCAGTGAACTTTGGCTCAGGGGAGACAGCTGCATTTCAGGATCATGTTCACATAAGCTTTGAGCTACATTTATGGACGGCACGTTGAACTGTGTTCACAGACTGATTTCTGCAAGTGTTCCTGAGCAGTACAGTTTTTAATGCAGTGCTGCCTGAGGTGCCAAAGATCCCGGACATCCAATTCCTTATTTCCTGGCTGTATCCTTTGTGCACAGAAATGCCTCCAGATCCTCAGAATATTTTGTGTCACAGTTTGTGATTTAAATGAAATATTGGGTTTGTAAGATTTGGACATCTTTTTTTTTTTTTACCAATTCACATTTTACACTGCGTCCCAACTTCTTTCTGGAATCGGAGAATATTTCCACGAAATAGTAGCCACAACTTGTCCTTTCTTCTGAGATCAGTTTTTCTGCTTCACGACTTTGTGTTCCACAAAGAGCGTTTGTAAACTCTGCATGGCTCTATGTTGTCTTATGGGAAGTTGTCTAAGCTCCCTATAAGCCCATGTTACCCAGACAGACGTCAAAAGGTTTTAGCTTGTGTTTTTCCTGTGCATTAACACTATGTACAAATGACCTTATTAAAAAAAGTGCCAGTTCCAAGCAAACATCAGCAATGGCCAAAATAAAGGTCTTTGATATGAAACAGTGATGATATACGTTTGGCTGGCTCGTGGGGGTCAGCATGTATGTGAACGGTGCCACCGTTACCGACCCCCCCCCCCCCACGCTGCTCGTTCCATCAGCTGATAGCAGGAGCTTTCCTGCACTGTTTGCAGAAGCTTAGGCCCCGACTTCCTTTTTAGACTCTTAAGTTTGACAAATATAAGGTGCAACACAATGTCAAATGCGGCCTAATGGTGAGGGATTAGCTGCAATAAGCCATCACTTTCACTTTCTGCACACACACAGTCAATGTGTGATGTGTCCTAATGGCAGGAATAAATTGAATGCTTAAGTTCAGCACACACGGTTCTCCGTATCTTCACTCGGAGCCACCTACATCGCCACCCTACCTGCCAAACCACACGGCTGAATGAGCTTATGAGGCAGACAGACTGTGTACTGTACATATGGCCCTCTGGTCTTCCACCACTCACTCACCACAGTGGGCTGGTACTGGAGGAGGGGGTCCCAGTGACTGGGGGCCACTGTTACCTTTAGCCTTGGCCCATTCCCCCATGACGGATTTAAATGTTTTTTCTATCACAGTATCATTCAAATAGTTCCGTCCGCGTCTTTGTCACTCTGTTTCATTCTTCGTTAAAGTAATACCTCTGTCTTCCCCTCTTTCCCCTGAGTGGCAATATTTGAATCCTCAGCTGGCGCTGCAGTATCAGTTCCTTCCTGAAACAAGCTGCCACTTTCTCCGCCTCGCCTGCTTCTCCCGACCTGATGAGAAAGACGTCAGCGGACATTCCTGCATTCCTGGGTGTTAGATGCTGCTTTAATAACAACCCCAGAGACAGAAACACGATCACTCAGAGTGTGCTCCTGTCTCTGTGTTGCCCGGTCGTCTCGTGAATCTCATCTGTTGGTCTCTGCTTTTGTTTTCTTTCTATTTACAGTAACACCTCGAACCTCAGTAGAGTTTTCTCTTGGTATAGGAAGTCACATAACACAGCACAGTGCTGGCACCGTAAGACATCTGGCATCAGAAGTGCACAGCGTTTACCTGGCATGCTCTTCTTCGGCAGTTGCGTCCACCCGCCCACACCGCCGACACCTCCCAACGACATCCGGTCTCCATCCAGGCACCCACGCCAAGTTCCTCCCATGGTTCCCCAGACGCAGCTCACTGGACTCTGGTACGGCCGAGCCACGAGGCCAAGGTCAGGAGAGGTAAGGAGGAAGTAACTGGAGATTTTTTAATTATAAGCTTCAGTGGTGCGATGAGAACCTCAGCTCATGGCTCCAGGTTCAAGAGGACTGAACAAACCAGGTTCCTGAGTTTCTCAGAGCAGGCTTTAAAGCGGCACTTGGCAAATGTTTGATACAAAAATACAACCGTCCTTTCCTCCTAAATCACAAATTGAGGCAGCTTAAGAAACGAGTGTGCCATCCTCTGTAATTAAGACCCGGTGGAATCACCCTATTTGCCTAAATTACGGGTATGGTTACTGGCTCAAAATCGTACTGGCACACAAGAAATGTTGAATTGAATCTGACCAGTGAAACTGTCCCATTAGCAGCAGCAAGCCATTTGCTGAAACTAAAGTAAGCTGAAAACTACATTTTTCCCCATTTCCACCTTTCTTTTTTTTTACATTTTCGAATATCTAAATTGATCCATTTTGGCAAAGAGAAGCTATTTACTAATTCATCTTTAGAAGGTTCAGAACAATGACATCTAGCCTCTTTAAGTTATTTTTGTGAGCTTTGGGATTTTATCAAACAATTTTTTGTGTGTTTGGTTAATTGGTGTTCGCATTTTCATTGATCTGCTGTAACACAAGAATTTCACAATTTGAAATACATTGTACATCTTAAATTCAGGGATTCAAGGGTGTGCCTTGGAAATACTTTTTTTTTAAATAAAAAGTTCATGTTGTGACAAATATTGTTTAAGACACACAGGATTAGTCTAGCTTTCTAAAAAAAAGAGTCCTCTGCTTCACCAGCCTGAGCTTGATGAAGCAGCAGCTCTCTCATATCTAATCTGTTGCAGATTGGACAGGTTGTCTCCCTCCTCACGGAGTCTCATTGCATCTCATTACCTTCATATTTACCACACTGAGTGCCAACAATCATCAGCCCATTGCACTCTCGGTTTCAGTGCTCAAAATACTGGTGTGTAAGACTTTGGCATGGTATGGTGCCAGGTAGCGAGAAGCAAGCGGCTTCACAGAGCTGGCACTTTTTATCTCAACGTTCAAAAATCAAATGTTCAAATGTGGGAAAACTTTAGTCTGTGGGCTGTGCAGACAGACATATCAAACCGAAGTAGTTGCATTGTGATTCAGCAGAGGTGGGACTAGAATCAGCTAATGGATACCTTGGTAGCCTCTCAGTAAAAGAAGCTAATGTTGCTAATAACATTTTTGCTACAAAAAATGGAGGACAGTAATCAGCAAAGCCGTTCTAAGAGGAAAATCGTGAGTTGGTTACAACTGGAAGCTTGGGTTTTACACTGTAAATGATACAGTAATGAATAAAGGTTGTTTGTTGACTTTGTACAAAGCAGCTGCCATACTCTACAAGTCAAGAATCTGGGGACTCATTTGGGTTCCGACATGGACCTCCAATTGTCGGAATATCATTGATTTGCTTTTGGAGTGCGTTTTGAAAATGACCACAGACTCATGACATTGTCAGGATCTGACGGTATCCGACACACCTACATGACAGCTGTTACACGCACACACCAGATTTATAGTGAAATAGTAACAACAACACAGCCCTAATGAATGGATCCTGAGTGCCATCATCTATCATCATTTATTTTTATTTTTTTTAATCCGAAATAAGCCCACATCTACCAGATCCTCCCCTCTGACTGTAGATTTGACCCTTAAATCATCATTCAGTATCAATTTAATATCATTCAAACATCACAAGCTTCGAAGAATAACAGGCAGAAAGAGAGGGGGAGTGGCTTTAATTACGCTTTTAAAGACTGTATCACATCTGTACACATGCCTTACAACATGTAAAATGCATGAACAGAAAGAAGGGACTCACCTGTTGAGTAACGCACTTATATGGAAAGCCTTGTCGGAATGGTGGGATGTGGGAATGGTGGGATGTGGGAATGGCGGGATGTAACCCCTCGTTTGCTAGCTTACTTCCCACACAAGCGAGACAGCGGAGGCACCACGTTTCAGCGAGTCGGTTTCAGCAGCTTCCTTGTCAGAGGCTTAAAAATATCATGAGCAACAAGCTAGCAAGATTTATATGCAAAGATATGCAGCTCTTTGGTGACATTTGGCTCATTGGGATTACATGTTTATTTAGAAATAATTCAAATTTATTCAAATGATTTTTTAAATAAACAAGCAATCCCTAATTCATTCAACTGGCTTTATGGAAAACCAAACACAGCCTGTTTGCTACAGGATTTTAGGTCTAGCAATACTCATGCCTACAACTTATTATCAAACAAACCTGTCTGTACACACTGTATTTAATAGAGAGATGCTTCAACAGTAATTTAGCCTCGAAGGAAGGGAAAGACCAAGAGTGTAAATGTGTGCATGCAATACCTGCAGTCTTGTGCTGAAATCCAAACCCTGAACTGCGATAAGAAATTGTGATAATTGAATTTAGTGTATTATTATCATCATCATTGTTGGTGGTCACAGGTTGTCTTATTTCTTGCAGCATATGATTTAATACAACATGTCTTGTCACGCACTGATTGTGTTTTGACTGGAATATCTAATAAATAAAGATGGGTCTTAACTCTTTATAACCAAGGATCTCTGCTCCCTGATGCATTTACGCCTCCCAGTGACTATCACAGTCATGTCAACCAGAAAAAAATTCAGGCACTTTGTTTTTTAGAGCTAAGTAATGGTGCAATCAGCAGCACATTGCTGTTGGTCCATTTTCCATAACTGCTTCTTCCTGTTCATGGTCATTGGGGGGCCGGAGCTAATCCCAGCTGCCATCGGGCGGGATGCGGCGTACAACCTGGACACGTCACTAGTCCATCGTACAACCAACACAGAGACAATCAACCACACTCTCACTCACTCCTACGGCCAACTCAGAATCACCAATCAACCTAATATGCATGATGTTTTTTGGTTTTTCATAGGAAGCAGGAGAACGTGGAGGGAACCCGTGCATGTATGGAGAACAGAAACTCCACACAGAAAGGCCCCAACCTATAACAACTGGAAAATGGTAACAGAAACCGAACTAAAAGTAAATCGAATATTGAACTTTGTTTATAAGGCGTTTGCTGGTAAGAGTACAATGAAAAATGCTTTGTGTTCAACTTGTCCCAGAAATTTGCAAATAATTTACATCTAAGGAGTGGTGCTTTGAAATGGCCAGTTTAAACCACAAGTTCTATGATCTAATTCTATTATTTAAACACCAATGTTGCCTTGGTTATTCTGATAACTCACTGATCTGGAAAATGTTGCTATTTGATAGAATAAATGTCAGATTTCCGTTGATCATAAGATGCCCTGCCGTCAACTCAAAGTCCCCTTCATAAAAACGCTCCAGCCAATAAAAGAATGACCTCTAACTGCACCTCCTCCCCACATCCTCTTTTTCTTTGAAAGATATGCTAAGACATTTTGATGGCAGGAAATCGGATGGAGCAATTTCCCAGAACCACATGTAACGCTGACACAGCAGGAGGGTGTAGAGGCAAGACAAGTCAGAACTGTTACTGTGGCATTATAAAGAAAGCTGTAGGAGTTGAATGGACACAGAAGACTGGCACTATGCAAACAGTAGGGAAAATTCTGGCATAGAATTACCATAAAGGTTAAACAGATCAGACGAGGCTGTTGTACAGTCATGGATCAGATGTTTTGAGCCAGAATCCCAGCGGCTACCAGTCTCATTTCCTCTTCAGCACAATGAAAAATGATTGTTCTTGTGTAACATAAACCGCTCTGTACAGAATCGCAACCTCATTAAGCTGAATAAGACACCAGTAATTGAACTGGCAACATTTCTTTAAGTGAGGGTCATTTACTCTGCAAAACCTGTTCAAGAGCCCTTCAGACCTCAATTCAAATCAAAATTTGCAGTCCAATTGTTGGTTTAAAGGGTAAAGCAAAGGTAACGAGAGGCTTCTGACAATGTATCTCCTGACTTCCATCTGAATCTCATTTGGACCGAAGTTACGCCTCATGGACACAATCACACAGAGATTTGTGAGATAAACTCTACTTTAAGAAGCTTAGTCTGGAATTAAATGATCAGTATGCTGGAGGAAGACTTTGACAAGAAGAAAGCTCATGAGGTGATGGCTCCAGATGCAACAAATCAAGGCCTAACATGGTACCACAGCTGCATTGGTTTACATCAGCACAAAGAAACACACAAGAAAATATCCGATTCTACTGTGTGCTCACCAGTGACGTAATGGCATTCACATTGTTTCAGTTTGTGGTCTCCAGTCCACCACATGTTTATTCCCTTAAATGGAAAGAGAATCTTAAGAGACTAAAACAGGACTGGTTTTAAAGTTAAGCTGCTCAACTAATCCTGAAGACACTTGAAATCTTCAAAACATTCGTTAAAAGAAGGACAATCTGAGGAAATAAAATCTATTTAACAAAATCAAAGAAAATGATACTGGATACAAACTCTTAGTTATACAGAGTTAAACACGAAACCACACTGGTATTAGGTATTAGGCACTATCAGAAAACATAATGAGTTATGTTCAGTGATGCTAATAACAAATGACCTATTAACAATAACCAAAATAACATGAAAGAAAATAAGCCTCTCCCCTTGCTGAAAGAAAATGCAGATTTATTTTATGTACCGTTGATAAACAATCGTTAATGTCTTTTCTAAGACGTTGCTTCCGCTACAACTTCTCATCTATTAAATACTCAGGCAATCGTTTCCTTGAAATCCAGCTAACTTCTCGTAGTTTGTGCTAGCTTCCTTCTTTGTGCAACCCAGGCAGTTACTAACGCATCTAACGCAGCTACTCACTGGATCATCTACTGTCTCAGCTGTGCATTTGTTTAACATTTCTAGCCTGGCATATCAAGGCCGACAACCTATTAAACCTCATCTACTGCTGCAGTTATTAGTATGCCAATGCAAACTGGATGTGCTCCGTTAGGTCGTCCTCTTCTCAATACAGCAATGGCAGTTTTTCCTCGTTTCTATTCTCCTTCTGTTGACTTTGCTCTTACTGCAGTCTGTGGCATAAACGAGAAATGAATCACTACGAGGGTATTTTGCAAAAGACCTATTTAGTCTCAGCGGGGCTTCCTCGTAAAATGAACGAACAAAACTTATATGATGAGGCGCAATCTCTCAACATGAATAAAAAGAGAAAAGCCGGAGTTGAACATGTAAAGTTAACTTCCTCTCATCAAATCAGTTGCTTTACATTTGTAGCCAGATGTGTACTCAGAATTCAGTCCCATGTCAACTCAATCTGCAGTAGACTGGGGTTTTATACGGCTCCAGCTTGGCATCATTGGGAATGCTGCGGTCAAGACAATGAAAAATGGGCACAGCTCACTTTTTGTGGACAGAAACATACCTCTGTGAACCGTAACATCTCCCATAGAGGCTGCAAAAGCGACTGCAATGACTTGAGGACAAAAAGAGATGAGATATCGATCAAATTACTTTCTTAGTCTTTTTTTAATTTTGGCCTGAGGACAGGTGAAAGCTTGTTCTCTGTATCACGGTGTGCAGCTGACATCGGAGGTTAAGTCAAAAGTAGCAATTAAACCTGACTATCTCAGAGAGATATCGTAAACTACGGTGAAACCCAGCTTGTAAAATACAGCGGAATGTCAACCCAGGCCTATCCTTTGAGAGGTAGAGGTATTGGACCGGTAAGTTGTGGCCTCCAGAGCACTGCAACCCCACGACTACATGGAAAGGCTTTAATCAGCTTGTTTTAGCGGAATACTCATTTTTGAATAACACATTTAAACACGGTACTTTTAATGTAAAAAATCAAATATGCAGCAGGTGCTTTATGAACCTAATCCCCACGAGAAGACTACAGCAGGTATTCAATAATGCGGTCGCGTGCCCCGCTGTAACATGGGCACTCAGCCCCAAAATACGACATGTAACAGACCTAAGGAACCAGTTGAATTGATTTTATTCAGCACCCAGAGAACCCCTTTAAAGGGATAGTTCGCCTCTTTTGACATGAAGCTGTATGATATCCCATATTAGCAATATCATTTATGAACATGGACTTACCTTCAGCTGCGTCCTGTGAGCCGAGTTCCAGCCGAGTTTTGGCGTTGACGAAGGTAGTCCGGCTAGTTGGCTAGGGTCCCGAAAATAAAGCGTCTTGCTTCTCAAAACAATAGGTCTGACTTTTTCTGGCTAACGATTTTGTGATGCAAATTTCAATTCAATTCATTTTTATTTATATAGCACCAAATACAACAAATGTCATCTCAAGGCACTTAGATAATAAAGTCCAATTCAAGCCAATTGGAATTAAATTAATTGTAATCATAATTATTCATAAAATAATCCAATTTGTTCATATAGAGCCAATTCAAAAACAATTTCCTAGCTAAGGAAACCAACAGATTGCACTGAAATGTATTACTCTTTTTGAACGCATATTGTTTTGAGAAGCAAAACGCTTTATTTTCGGGATCCCAGCCAACTAGCTGGACTACCTTCGTCAACGCCAAAACGAGGCTGGAACTCTGCTCACAGGACGCAGCGGGGGGTAAGTCAATGTTCATAAATAATATTGCTATTGACAACTTCATGTCAAAAGAGGCGAACTATCCCTTTAACACATGTTTCTCCAACTGAAAGAAAAAAAATAACTAAGCCTTAACTTAACTGACATTACTATACGTTACTGTGCATTCGACATTACTTTTAATGTTTGCACAAATATCAGGAGCTTACTCCCATGTTTGCGCTTGAAACCCAGAAAGTCGATAAAGATGAAAATCCACATATGTTGACGTGACATTACAAATATCTGCCTTGCATTTTAGACGGGCTTGCAAGCGTGAACCGTGTCACTGCAGCCTGTTTCGACGTTGAAAAAAATAGGGAATTACATCGACTTAAACAGTATCTAGGTTAAGAAATACAAAGTGAGATATCCCCAAAAGCTCTGTGCCTCTCGAGAAAATGGTGCGTACTGGTGTTTGCCACTTTTATTTTCTGTCAGCAAACTTAAGTTTGACTATTTATGCCATTAAACTTTCCGATGTCTTCCTTTCGTCAAGCGTGGTCTCATAATCCGGATGGCTGCGGTTAAAGCAGGATGGAAGTCTGAGTGGAGGACGGCAGCTGAAGCGAGCCAGCCAAAGCACTGAGATATCATCACCATTTCATTAAACGAACATCTCTGCGTTTCCGAGCAGGGAGACCATTCAGGAAGAACGCAAGGTTTTTTTCTGCAGCACCAGAAACTGCAAGAATGACAGAAGCGAGAGGCCCTCATCTGAACCTAAAGAAATGGATTTTATGCATTTCAAATACTGACGAAATTTAATACTTAGTGATTTATCTTTCGGTTTTTACTTCATCTTTCTGTCTGCTTATTTCTCATATTTTGCTTAATGAATATAATGCACCATTAAACAATAGTTTAACACTTTCGAGTTAAATATGTTGTTTATTATGTTTAATCTGTACAGAATTTAATCAAAATTTTAGGGAAAAAAAAGGTGAACTGAACACAAACATTGAAATTTTAATATGAAATCTTCAGTGATTGATGAGAGACAGACTTCCCCTGACGCCCAATAATCCCTGTCAGCACATCACATCATTACATACTTCACGACAGCTATTACAATCAATCTCAACTGTAAAGACAAAGAGGGAGCCATATATGGAGCGACGCTGGCCAAGAAAGGAGCTGTTTCTAATACAAAAGTGGATAAGTAAAAAACACACACGAGGTTTGATTTTTAGACGTCTGCCCCCCACCTGCCTCCTGCACAATTCAATAAGCTGTAAAAATGTGCTGCGTTATAGTTGGACGCCCTGTGCTGCTCAGAGTAGCGTTTCGCTGCATCAGAGCTTTTCACCCTCAATCTCCGCTTGAATCGTGGGTGCTTCGCTCGGTCCAGGGAGGGAAGGAGGGATTTTTCCAGTGGCACGAGCCACCCGCTGACAAGTGCCGTTCTCCCCCCCCCCCCCCCCCCTACTTGCACACACACATACACAAGTCCTCCACTGGCTAAACCCAAACAACTGCTCAGCATTAAGGTGCGGATCTGTCATTAGTTAGCTTGGCCTGGCTGGGTGAGACCGTTGTTATTGTTAAAGTGAGGGCTGTTTGCACAAGCCATATCTTCGGAGGGAAATGGTACTCCTCTGTGGCTTTTTCTGCTCAGTCTGAGTGGATAGTGTTTCCGTTCCTTTTTCCAACTTCTCACATCGTGGTATGAGCGGCTAATGCAGGTATTTTAATCAGCAACGGCTCAGATTGCTGGGAGATGTGTCCAGAGGCACGAGGCATGATTGGGTCTGTTTTGGAGAAGAATGCCAGCTAACTTTGAATATGAGTGTCTTGGATGATTTTCAGGCCAGATTCTTGCCTGGCAAATCCCACCTGAAAGCAACAAAAGGTGGGAAAGAGTAAAAAAAAACTAAGTACTTGAAAAGAAAAAATTGCAAAAGAAATTGAAGAGACAGGCTGTGGGGGTTGGGTCAGCGATTGATGTTCGATGGAGCTCTGCTCCTCTGGAGTTGCCTGGGTCTTTGCTCAGTGTTGTTTAAACAGCATGAAGAGTAGAATGACATTTGGTCAATAGACACCCGGTGCCTAGACGATCAGATCAGAGTGGAACAGACACACCCAGGCTCATGCCAACTGTTAACCACTCTGAACTTTCCAAGAATGGCACATCACACCTATTTAATAGCTGCAAGCTCCAAGAGATGTAATGCCTTCTTCACATTTTCTCCACTGCTTTGGTACTTGAACTTGTTTGTGTAATGACACAACCGCTATGGTTGCATAACTACCAATTTTAAGGGCCAAAATGAATCACTTTACAAACAATAAATCTCGACAGTCTTAAGTGAGGCATTGTAAGATCTATAAACAAAGAAGTGCACCACCTCTCAGCATTTAACAGTATTTAAAGGCCACGGCAGCGTTTTAGTTTGCACCTAGAGCATGATTCCCAAATGTTGAGTCAATTGCCCAACATGCAACTCAACAGAATTTTACATCTGCCTCTCCCAGTTTGCTGCATAATCACTTATTCTCCCAAAGGTCCAACCAAACCAGAAGATTTATACAACTGTTTAAGTGGTACTCCCCATGATGAATGCATTTCAAGGGTAAAGCTGTTTATGTAGGAAACTTGGTGTTCTTTCATTGCAAAATGAGCTAAAGGGCATACTTTTCATTATCACATTCTTGAGGGCTTGACAGTGAGGTGACAGTGAAAAGAGTCAGTCAAAAGCTTAGCAAAACCTACTCGTTAATTGGTCCAAACTTTGCTCTTGTACCGTGGGTTTCGGTTACAACTTGTGAGAAAAAACTATTCCAAATAAAGAAAAACCACCACCGAACCAATTTCGGAACAGTAAACATAAAAAGCACCTAATATTCACAGCGTTAGAAACAGGGCTGGTAAAAATGATTTTCACTCATTTGTAAAATGAAATTCATCATCTACTCACGAGCGTTTGGAAGGCTAACGTATTCCACCCAGTAATATTACTGGTTTGAAGGTAACTGGAAACAGTCTTTGAAAAAAAGAGATTGTGTTTGTTCACCTAAAGCCAATCGTGAAAGTTTCTTCCGCTGATTTGTGATGCTAATAAACACAAACCCCAAATTACTGGCTACTGATATCTGAGATCCTTCATTGCATGCTCTACATAAGCACCTATGACGTAAATGGCAATGAACCTATCCATAAGATAGACTTCAGTGAAAACATTATTTTGAGAAAAAGGCAAACGCTAAGAACCACATTTTATAGACCACTTGTAATTTTTCTTCAAACCGAATTGTATAGTTAAAGCCTGATTTATGGTCGGTGACGCAAGACGCAACGCAAGCCCTTGTGCGGTTGCAAGCCCCCCCTTGCGTGCTTGCGTGTGTCACCTCAATTTTCTAAACTTCACGCAAGACGCGAGCGCAAGCACTATCTACATCACATCCGGCGGCGTGTTCATCTTCCGGTTTCATCCCCTAATAAAAGACCGCTGTTTTCAAACTCCAAGGTAGAAAGCGAAGAAGAAGAAGCATGAATCCACTCGAAGAGAGACTTGCCGAAGAGGTCCTGGTGGTGAATTTCCTTTCATCGTAGTAGGCTTGTCATTGAAAAAAACCCGCTGCGCCACCTACTGTCCTGGCGGTGAATCGCCACGCAGCACACGCAAGCGCCGGCAAAGCTAAATGAAGCATAAACGTCTCGAGCCATTAACGCAAGCGCAAGACGCAAGCGCAAGGGCAGTTATAAAAGGTATAATTCAGCCTTAACTGTTTGTCTTGCAATTACAATAGACTGCCACTAGAGGATGGTAAAGCCCCTGAACAATCCTACTTCCCGGTCCAAGTGTTTACATTGACACCAGCGCAGAAAGCCCATGTAGCAACACATTCCGTAGTGTGTTCCAAACAGTCCAGTTTGTGGAATGTGGTACATGGACCCATTCAGTGTAACTATCCGATGCAGAAGTGATGCATTGCATAGAGTTCACTCCAGCTGCTATAAATGTTTTAATAGAAAATATTTGCTCTTTTTTGCGGCGCCATTTCGAGAAACTTTTAGCTTTAGATCACCCATCAGGAAAGCTTCAGACTCTCCGCGTAAAGAACACTTTGACTGCTGTTTACCGCAGCTAAGACTATTTAACACAAGTAAATCAGTTAAAATACATTCATGTTTAAACATCACATGTAGCACCTTTAATTCTGAATTCATGTCTGATACCCTTTGTCGCTCCTACAGTTGTGATCCTCAGAAATGTCAAGCAGGCTCGATGGGACTCCCATAGTCAAGACTCTGGCAGTTGACTCCCACTGTTTGCTCAGATTTTTTACGCTGTTACTCCAAGTCAAGATGAGAAGTTTCCCAAAGCCTTGCCCTGGCCATCCTCTGCAAACACCGGTCTCAGGACATCTCCTGCCACCTGAATGATCACAGAATTCTGCAATATTCTCTAAACCATACACAGACCTCTCAAAATCTGTGCTGTTTGCTTTGAAACTTTTGAATTAAAATGAGTAAAAAGAGTTTAGGGAGACTATGAAACTGCTGTTTTGTACTCCTAAACCCCATTACAGAGCATCTTTGCAAAAGTTTAACCATTCAAATCAAATAGGCCAGTTTTAATTGATTTTAGAGAATGAATTTTGTTCGAACAGTAGTCAAGTTTAGCTTGCCAGTGTGCCATGAGGAGGAGGTGTGTATCTGACGAGAATTAAACCATGTGTCGGTGTTTGATAATTTTTTTTTGGGGTTGATCGTTTATTTCTGACAAGCTTAAATACGGGGGTGGATATCATTTGTGCTGTCCCATTGTTTATGTATGGTGTATGCAGCCTCTAAATAAGGCACGAAACTCCTTATTTTCACCAATACTTTAATACGCATTGCCAATAGCTACTATTTCAGAGTTCAGAGTTCAGAGTTGCCTGTTGTTGTTGTTGTTATTGGGGGCTTTCGACACATGCATTGGCTTTGCCCCATTGACTCCCGTCATAATATGCATGGATATATATGCGGCTCTCGAAGGATCTAAATAGCGTCCGAACGACTCTGACACCAAAATGTTATCAATGAATGAATGAACGTATATGCAGCTAGAAATAAGGTCCAGGTTTAAAAAAAATGTAACTTTGTCTTTAAGGCAGCATTCATACCCTGCAGTAACAGCCAAGTCTACAAATGATAGTGGCACTGTACTGCCAAATCTAGATAGCTTCAGCGTGCTAGTAACATTTTCATAGATATTTAGCCTTGGCAGGCAAGTTGTTAGCCTAGACATGTGTGGTCGACTAGGTTGCAAGCCAAGACATGCTCATCTCCAGCCCAGACAATGGCTGTCCTTGTCATGCTAATGGCTAGAGAATACAAAAAAAAAATATGTAATGTGAAGCTGTGTTAGATACCCAAATTTCCAGTCAGGTCAAAACGTAGTCTCATCATTGGCCCGATCAGCAGCTGGCTTTAGAAGGGATCAAGTCTCCAACTACAAGTAAATATCCTCTCGTAAGTGCTTGATCATTTAAATTGTGTCCCTTTTATTTTACCATAACTTGGCACTTCCGCCAAAAATCCTCAATGTGGATGAACCTGTCCTGTCATAATTAGGTCTCATATCAAAACATAATGACATAAAACCAAGACATTTATAACCATTTCTTTTTTTATTTTATTTGCCCTTATCTTACAAAGTTATCTCCTTCAGTGGATTTTATTTATGAGGCCAACACATTTTGTAACCTTTGCAAAGGTAGTCAAATTAATCTCCTAGTAAGCCTTAAAAAAAATTGATTTTTAAGTGGTTTATTTGGACATAAGTAGATTTAAATGCCCAAACCTAACCGAGTAGGTTTTTTTTTGAGTAAACCTAACCATGTGGTTATTAATATGTAAAACTTTCCAAACAGGTACTGTAAGGATAAATATAATGAACATATGAAAACAAATATTAAGTTTTTGTTTTTAAATGTTCTGTTGTGTGACAGTACCGACACCACACCTGTACAGCCTCTAAATAAGGACATTTTGCATGTTAAATATCCCAAAAATTCCTTTAGCGACACTTTCACGAAATTGTGAGAGACTATTCCTCTATGCGGTTATTTTCAAAAAACAACCATGACTTGTAGAGAAATTGAGAAATTCATGTCCCAAGAAATTAATCAATAGATAAGTACACACGAAAATGGGTATCTTTAAAAACCGTACATTTATGTAAAAACATGTGAAAAGTGCTGCTAGCAAGGTTAGCACTGGCAATATCTTGCTGGTGTCTCACAATGGCATGCCAACAAAGGGGAATTCAGAGCATATTCTGTGCAACTATATAATCTGACATTGAAAGCCAAGTCCTCTAGTTTTCCGGTCACATAAACGTTACAGTCGGAATCAATGAAACTCTTGACCCTGGAAGGCTTTTTCCAAAAACTCCGGTTTCAGTGCCCAAACAGGCACAAATATATAAAATGTGCATTTATCCCAAAAAAATGCCCATCACCCATTTCACACAAAACTGCTTTATAACGCCAGTCCAAAAGGAAAGTGTATTTTGAATTGCAGGGGATTCATTTTTGTTGTTGTAGTATGTGTTGTGGTTTCTGAGAGCAATTAGAATCAAAGCTGCATTTTGGCGTCATATCCAGCTCCCTATTAAATACCGCAGCTACACTAGATAAAAGTCAGTTCAGTCACCCCTGACATAAGCACTGGTTTGATTTAGTTATACTGAGACTCTTACATAATGCCAAAACTATGCTTAGTTAGAAGTTAGAAGTGCTAGACCCAAATTGTAGCCAGTGTCAGACTGGATCAGCTGGACAGACTCTGATATGACTGATGGTTGGGGTTGAGGATAGTTGAATCAGTCTGATTCAAACAACCTCCAGCTTTTCCTCTTCCTCTTCCTCTTCCTCTTCCTCCCTCCGTGTCCACATCCCAGCTCACCATCTTCTCCCTCCTTCTTATAGCTTCACTTCTTTGCAAACCTCTGTTCGGCACATTTACTTTGTCAATAGCAACACCGTGTTTTCTACTGCCCTGCTCTGCGTGCCACTGAGTTCATGGCTGAGGTGCTCTACAAGCAAACATGCTTGCATTTGGTGGCATTGTGTAATGGCACGCAGCGTGCACGCGACCTCAGCGACGTCCCACGAGCCATTAACGCAGATCCAAACTGCTCCCTTCTATTTGTGTTCAAACTGAATATCTTAAATAAGCATGTCTTGTGTAAATAAACTTGCGGGAGGAACGAAGGAGCCGGCAATGTTAGGCCTCAGTGTTTTGGAACCACGGGCCTAATTGGTGAGGGACAGAAGGAATTACTGAGTGATTCAGAGTTTGAGCTCGTCTAACTGAAGGCAAACAAGCAACATACCAACGTTATAGCATCCAGAGACGGTTAATGTCTCTGTTTTGAACTAACACGGAGAAACGGGGAGGAAGAAAAAGCAGCAGGGTTTGTATCTGTTTAAATAGGTGTGTGTGTGTGTGTGTGTGTGGAGCTCAGGAGCCACAGAGCAGGCGGCAGAGTGAAATTAGCCCTACCTGACATCTGTGAGCTATTAAAAGCGACTTCAGGTAGCACATGTTGTCCACATTAGCCTGAACTGAGATTTACATTTCCACATCTCCACAAAGCATAATAAACAATCAAAGGGGGCGTGTACAAGCGGGTTACCGTTGGCGACCACAGCAGGGCGCACACTGCGTTTGGCCACAGAGAGAGGACAAAGGGAGTGTGTGTTTGTGTGCATGTCTTAGGACTCCTTAAAACTCAAAAATCACTCATAGTTGATTAATTTAGCTGTCAGCAGTGGAAGGTAAAGTACACTTTCTTAACTGTCCCTAAATTTCAGGCTCCTTCAGATAGTTTTTTTTTTTTTTTTAACATTTCTACAACTTTCTTGCTGATGTACACATATGCTTACTTTGAGATTCAAATTTTACGATAAAAACACAACGTACGACGATGCAAAAAGCTCCTAATGTGTGTAAAAGGAGAATGAAAAAGAAAATACAGAAGATTTCCCTTTTTATTGGCTTAAAAACCAGCTCCCACGCGTGTAATTCCACCGTGAATTTAATCTCATGACACAGTGCAACACAACACTTTCAATGTTCTCAATTCTATGAAGAACATTTGTAAATAATAATAATAATAATACTAATAAAAATGAAACTGTGAAAAAAAAAGAAGACAAGAAGCCGAACAGTCAGCAAACTGAGCAGAATCCACAATTCACTGGATTATTGCTCGGCTTGAAATGGGATGAATGATACAAATCAGAAGCTGATGTTTGACAGCAACTGTTGCTCTGCAGCAGCCTGCCTTCCCTCCCTCCCTCCCTCCTCTTCCTCCTGCTGCCTGTAAGAGGAGACAGGTAAATCTAAGTGGTTTCTTGACTGCTGTCTCCCCCTATTGACCAGATTATGCAACTGTGCGTGGATCCAGTGAGCAGTCAGAAGCTTAGAAAAATACAACAAATGCTGGAATATAGTGTTTATGGCTCATTGAGTTGACTTATTGAGTTAGATTGTAGTTTATTTCTCACCTTTTGCACAATTTTGCCATGAATTTGTTTCTTTCGCTGTTCTTATGGACACTCAATTTGAGTCGAGTAAAGTATGTAAATAAATACTGTTAATAACTGCGTTTAATATCACTTCACTCTTCTACATACTACGCTAAAAACAGATATTGGAAAAAATCTCGCAGAACTGAACACAGCACACAGAGGCTGGTTGGCAATGTGTGCGTGTGTCAATTAGGGAAATTTGTGTTAAGTGTGTGTGTTTTCTGAGCCGCTCATGAGAAGAGGGTGGACTGGATCAAATTCCTTTACTTCTGCGTCACATGCCTCCAGCCAATCAGATCTGGGCTTTCCTCCGAAGAGCGAGACTTCTATAAAGCCCGCTTGCAAAACGTTTGCAGTTCAAAGCACATCAGCCTTCTGAGGATTGTACTCGGGGACCAGAAAGGAGCTCTCCGCCGTTTCATTCTGCAGAGTTGAAAGCAAACTCTGACCAGCTGGCTTGTTTTGTCATTCCATGCGCGACTCCGCTTGCAGAGAAAGCACCGACTCAGGGAGTCTGTCATAAAGTCGTGCGTAACGACACTAGCTCTCCAAATCGGGTTTACGCACCACATCGGAGTGACAGAGAATCTTTTTTTTTTTTTTTTTTTTTTGCGCAGTTTTCTCAGTTGAAAAAAAAAAGAACTTTGTCCAAACGCATTCTGACTTGGTAAAGTCAGTTTAGAAGCGTTTTCCTCTAACGAGAAAGCAGAATCTACTGCCCCGTTTCACGCGTAATTTGGCACCAATCCGTTTTTCGTATGAATCTCCTCGACCCCTACCTGAAGATGACGGAGGAACAAGACAAGTGTCTCTCTGATGCCCCGAGCCCGAGCATGTCCGAGGACTCCGCGGGCTCCCCGTGCCCGTCCGGCTCCGGCTCCGACACTGAGAACACCCGGCCGTCGGAGAACGGGCTGCTCAGACCGGACGGCACTCTGGGCGACTTCAAGAAGGACGAGGACGATAAGTTTCCCGCCTGCATCCGCGAGGCTGTGTCCCAGGTGCTCAAGGGTTATGACTGGACCCTCGTGCCAATGCCCGTGCGCGTTAACGGATCTACCAAGAACAAGCCTCACGTAAAGAGACCGATGAATGCCTTCATGGTGTGGGCTCAGGCTGCTCGGAGGAAGCTTGCGGATCAGTACCCTCACCTTCATAACGCGGAGCTCAGTAAAACTCTTGGGAAACTCTGGAGGTACGTGTGGATGCGTTTATTCATCTTTTACGTACCACTTCAGGATGCGATGTGTGAATTTCTAGTTTTATCTCTTTTGGCTCATTTGCACCTAACTGTCTTGGGTAAAATTTCTTGCAGCATGATCTTAATTTTTTTGCTTTCTAATATTTGTTAATGCCCATTTTTTGTTTTATAAAGACTCATTTACAGTGAAAATGAAGTGTAATAACGGTACATTTTACGCACAGACTTCTCAACGAAGGGGAGAAGCGGCCGTTTGTGGAGGAAGCTGAAAGGCTCCGGGTGCAGCACAAGAAGGATCACCCGGATTATAAATACCAGCCCCGACGGAGGAAGTCGGTGAAGAACGGACAGGGCGAGCCGGAGGACGGCAGCGAGCAGACGCACATCTCCACTAATGCCATCTTCAAAGCTCTCCAGCAGGCGGACTCCCCAGCTTCCAGCATGGGAGAGGTGCACTCTCCCAGTGAGCACTCAGGTGAGAGAACATCTAATGCTCTCTTTTTTAGACTCCTCAGTTGTTGACCACTTCAGTGAATTCGCCATTGAAGGTCTTGCTTTTTTTCGATTTTTCACAGATGATCATTTTAAAGATTCTAAAAAGAAAGTCCCTTCTCTAATCTTGCTCTATTAGTTTGCTGACAAAGTACTAAAAATCTACAAAAAATGACATTCTGTGTTAATTTTTTTTTTTCAATCTCCAGGCTCACAGGGGCCCCCTACCCCTCCCACCACCCCAAAGACTGATGTCAACTCAGCCAAGATGGACCTGAAGCGTGAGGTGGGCCTCCGCTCTCTGCCCGATGGCCCCACTGCACGCCAGCTCAACATCGATTTCCGCGACGTGGACATCGGCGAGCTGAGCAGCGACGTCATCTCCCACATCGAGACCTTTGACGTCAACGAATTTGACCAGTACCTCCCACCGAACGGCCACCCCGGTTCTGCCAGTGGCCCTGGCAACGCCACTCCGGTCAGCTACACCGGCAGCTACACCATCAGCAGCGGCGCCCCACTCAGCCCGCAGGCGGGAGGTGGCCCGGCCTGGATGGCGAAAAGCCAGACCCAGCAGGGACAGCAGCACACTATGACCACGCTTGGGAACAGCGGAGGCTCCGAAGCAGCTCAGTCCCAGCACAGGACCCAGATCAAGACAGAGCAGCTGAGCCCGAGCCACTACAGCGAGCAGCAGGGCTCCCCGCAGCACGTCACCTACTCCCCCTTCAACCTGCAGCACTACAGCCCCCCTTCCTCCTACCCAGCCATCTCCAGGGCGCAGCAGTATGACTACCCCGACCACCAGGGGGGAGGCACCACCACCTCCTCCTACTACAGCCACGCGGGGGCGGGGCAGGGCTCCGGGCTGTACTCGAGTTTCAGCTACATGAGCAGCCCCAGTCAGAGGCCCATGTACACACCCATAGCCGACAACACGGGGGTGCCCTCCATCCCGCAGAGCAGCCCGCAGCACTGGGAGCAGGCTCCGGTTTACACCCAGCTCACCAGGCCCTGAGCCGCTGGGCAGACTGAGAACAGACATGTACAGTTACAGCATCCAACACACACACACACCCCAAAACAAACATTCCAGGGAGAGTTCTCCCCTGAATCAGACACTTGAATTCAAAGAGGAGGAGAGCTGGACTTGTGATTGGCTCACGTCGTGCCTTGCTATTGTATCATGATAGAAACATATATATTTTTAGAGAGATGAAAAGACTTAAGAAGATCCTCTGTGAGGACTCGATTGTTGATATTTCTGTAGGTACTGTGTATGTTTTTTTTAATTTTTTTTTTACTTTCCTAATATTCTGGTAGTTTTTAACCCATGGGGGGAGGATTAAGAGGATTATTTTTACCTGTAGAAAGAAAAACAAACGACAACAAAAAAAAAAGCTTTATATTTTAACCAGGTGCAGATTCTGGTGACTCGTTCGATTTTAAACAAGAGATCCTGTTACTTTTTGTTGCTTGCTCTGTTCATGTGCCATTCAGCAAATATGGTTTGCGTTTAAACTGTTATGCTGTTGAAGTTCCGTGTCATGATCATCAAAGAGGCCATTAGGCAACACACGAGAAAGAGTCGCTCTCACAACGCTGTGCTGCCTTGACGAAGGAGACTGCAGCCCCTTCCACCATCTGTGCCTTGGATTTTTACATTTTTCTAAACTCTTTGTACGCGCGTGTGTGTGTGTGCGCGCGCGGTGGCCACAGCTGAGATTACACTTACCGCCTGACAGCGTGTGCTTGACAGCTACAGGAAGTCACCTTTAACCCCCAGGGTCTCCCCTAGCCGTCTCCCACCATGCTGGTGTCCAATACGCTCCCCTCTAGCTTCCCCAGGTCAGATCCAGTTTAACATTTTATTTATTTATTAGTGTTAACTTTATTTCAAAGTAATTATTTTGCATACTATTCTTATAACTAATGAGTTGTCCTCTTTGCAATGTAGACAGCATTGAAAAATCCCCCCGTTTTTTATTTTGATCGTCAACCCAGGAGGTACTTGGATAAAAATGGTACATGCTGTATTCATCTTGTTTTCTTTTGGTTATTTATCTTATCTAAATGTCTATAATAATAAGTATGTATTGTTTTTTTCTTTTCTTTTTTTTTTTTTCTAAGAGAAATGCATACAGAGCTTCTGTTATTTTGTCAAATATTATAAGTTTGACTGGAAGTTACACAGATTTACAATGTTCCGTTTGGCTTTTTTGTTGGTGGGATCACCAGAAGGACCGTCCATCCTTTCTGCTCTGCAGGACGTTTCCTTCTCTTTCTGTATCAAAGAACTGAGGTTACAGATACTCTTTTTTTTCTCTCTCTCTTTGTCTCTCCTGAAATCTCTCCATGTAATTTTAATGTCCTTAAAGAATCTTTGTATATGTATTTGCAATAAAAAAACAAAATGCTATAGAAACAAAGAGGAAAGTCTGTCATTTTTCCCCTCAGGAGATCCTAAAATGACATTCCTGAGTTGTCTTATAATTCTTTAAACAGAAAATATAGTTAACAATAGTCAGCAACATAACTCGGTGAAAGGGTTAAATGTGGAGTGCCAAGAGGCAGCGCTGGTGTTTGTTTTCCCAGAAGCCTTTTTGCCCCCCCCCTCCTTTGCTTTTATTTCCTTCCTCTCCTCCCACCGGGGGTCGTGAGGAGTTGGCACTACTGCGATCTATAAACTGCTGGATCATACTGTAGAAGCATAGAGACCATCTTCTGTCCATGCGAGAATATATCAGCAAAACGTCTAAGTTTGCTGCTGGTTTCTAATGCATGCAGGATAAAGACACAGTGGATGAACCACAAAAAAACGTCTTCATTTATAATACAAAATTGGGTCTAGTGCCCAGAATAGGTCATATAATAAGTAGTTTGCTCTGTTGACAACTACATTGTTGTATCAAAAGTCTCACATTAGGCAGTGGGTCATATTTGGGGAGGGACATGAGGCTCTTGGCAGCTAGAGAAACAATAGAGCAAGAGTGACAAAAACAAATCCTAAACGTATTAAGAATTGATTTTAACTGCTCAGAGAAAATGGGCTTGTGAGGTCCTGCATTGAGAAAAATGCAGATAAGGGGGAGAGAGATTCAAACAAAGTCCACTCTGCGGAGCAGAACTGCAACACCGCTTTGCTTCCCATTGATATGGCCAATAAGCCTAATGATGGCAGATTTCTGTCCATTAAAAACTATGGTATTAACTCAAAATGCACGATGGTTACCTGCGAAGCAGTTCTCAATACAATCTACAAATTTGATTTATTTTAAAGATGTTGCTGTCGTACAGGTCTTTGTCAAAAGTAAGGATGCGGTGCAAAATGTCCGGAAAACAGAATGAGATGATGTGCAAATCTCATAAAACAATATCTGATTTACAGTAGGACATGGGAAACATACCAAACATTGAAAGTGAGACATTTTACCTTTTTATATATATGTAGAAAAAAAATACATGTTTCAACTGTCAAAGCTGATGGGCAGCAGGTCAGTAACATGATCAGGTATAAAAACAGCACCTTAAAGAGGCAGAGTCTCAGAGGTAAAGATGGGTAGAGATCCAATAATCTGCAAAAACTGCATCTACAAAACTGCCTGCAGTCCAGACCGTTCACCAACCAGCTACAATCATATATCGGATCAAACTGGCACAACATTCCTCTCCCAGTGGTTCAGCAATTGGTCTTTCATTAAAGCAATACAATGTAAGTTCTCAAAAAGCCCATTATGGAGCTCCCCCTACAGGCTTGGAGGTAATGTACGGTTACACTGTCGTAAATACAACACCCTTTCACTTTCACGTTTCACGTTTGTTGACGAACCGCGAGGAGTCAGAAGGTGCAAGCTATGTCGACCGAGAAGGTAAGAGTAATTAAATATACCTGGGAGCGTGAGAGGGGTCTATTTGTTTTTGCGGTAGGTGTGCCAGAAAGCAAGTCGAAGTACTTCCGCTCAGCTCCCGGGCCGCTCCAGCAAAGTTACATAGCGCAGTTATTCCAACTCAGACCCCCGAAGGGCATAGGAGACAGGCCAATCGAAACATTAAAACTCATTCTAGCCGCACAATTTTTTTCAAGCTGTTATTTTAAGGTAGAAATGTTACATAGTATTTCTTTAAAGTAGTCACCAACTTAAAGAAAAAAGGATGCTACACAGTGGTAAACATGGCCTCGTCCCAACTTTTGTGAGACATGTTATCTCCATCAAATTCAAAACGAGCTAATATTTTGTATTTCCATTTTACACTGTGTCTCAACCTTTTGGGAATTGGGGTTGTATGTTTTCTATTGAAACAAGGCTTCCCAGGAGCATAAGAATGATTTCATTACTGTAAGATAGTGTAGTTGCAGTTCACACTGAGCCACTGTGTGACATGTAAGCAGTCGATACCACACACGGAGTGGCATGTGGAAGTTTTGTTTCGAGTCATCAACTATTATGCTGTTTATTAAAGCCATATGAATCATAGTCTACACCACAATCTGCCCAGTTTATTTGCTTGAAACCTTAACATGATCATATGGCAATATATATATATATAAATAGCACACCACTTTGGCACTTTAAGCATCTCATTTATACACTTTTTAAGCTTTTGGCTTAATACTTAATTTTTTGCAGCTGAAATAACATACCAAATAGTTAGGGTTAAGGCAAATGTTCAGAGCAAAGTGCCTCTCACAGTACATAGCATAAAATGAAATGCTAAAGTACAAAAACGCACTCTAATAATGTACAAAATTACTTGGCGTGCAAGAAACAGGCCTTTTTATGAGACCAAACTGGAAACCCAGTCATAAGAATGACCGTAGTTAGAATTTTCTATGAAGTGACATTTCAAAAGTTTGCCTTAAATTTGCTTCCCCACAAGATGGAAACACAGCTCGAGCAGATGAACTAATTAGAGGAGAGGACCCAGTGCCGACCAAAAGAAATGTTTAATGGAACTCTGGTTCAGAGTCATCTTCGCAGATGGATGATTTGGATGCTTAAAGAAGAGTTAAATCAGATTACACCAAATCCCGCGACCCATCACATTTTGTGGCCCGTTACACCTTGTAAGTTCTTGTCCCAAAATTTTCCTAAAATTAGCGTGCGAAAGAACATTGTCGAAGCTTTATTCCATCAGAAAGGGCGTCAACTGAATTCTGTGACAGTTGTGGACTTCGGTAATTATTAAAATACATTGTTCTCTCCAGCAAGAAAGCAAATGACTGTTTCCAAAAACTACTACATCCAAATGCTTTGCCAAATACTTTTCCATGAGTATGCAACGGTCTAGATTTAGAGTGCACTGTACCATAAAAGCATATCACCCTATGGGGCATATGTTATTTTGAGCTCTATAAAAACTAACTTCACTTGACTACTGGAAAATGTAGCATACATGGTATTCTTCGATGAAAGCTTTAATACGGAGAACTACTGATCCTCGAGCAGAGCATCTGATCCACATCTTGCACTCACAAGATAGCCATAAAACTCCTCTAAAACTTCAACTCTTATTAGAAATATGAGCCACTGAATATGTGAGAGGGGATGAGCTGCTGTAACAGTAGACTCCTCCCCTCGGGTCCTCACAGCTGGCATCAGAAAAAGGTCAAGGAAGGGAAACACTGAGTGATGTCACACTGTAGAGGGACCAAACACCATGTTCTTATGATGTGGATTATGTGTTAGGCGACACAAAGTTTTCTTATTTATTGGAGGCGGCTCATGAACACTCCATTTATGTAAGGTTGAGGAGCCCGACGGCTGAGTCAGATACGAAGCCAAGACTCACTTTGTACCGCATGACCGCTGTTGGATAGTGGCCTCACAGCTCCATTTTTTACGACGCACAAATTAATAAAAAAGGATTTCATTGATTACAATTTCTGGGTAATGAAAGCCCACTTTTGGAAAATTTAGATGAATAAATGATGGGACAGCCACTTGACAAGCAAAAGAAAAGGGGAGAAAAGCAAAGTGTTGTTGTAAAAAAAGAGGGGGCGGGTTATACGGACAAAAAGAATGACTATCCCCAAGAACAACATGTGCCAGTCAGTTAGGTGACACAGTTCATATGTCATGATGATGGCAAGCCATTATTTTAGAAAAAAGCTAAAGTCAACAGCTAAAGAATGGGACATAAATACAGATCTCCTGGCTTAACTGTATTTCTCCTTTGCCACACCTTTCAACCTCTTAATGTGGACTTCTTAGCTAGTTAAAACTGGTAAAACACTTCTGACAGATGCATGACACACCATGAGACTGGATTAATATATGTAGTTATTTTCATTTCAAGTCCCAGAACACGAATCATTAACTAAAGTTTCGTGACAGTTTCATGAACTGTTGTGAGACTGTGTTGGCATGATCTACTGATACATCAAAAATAAGTGTCTTATTAATCCCACAGGGACACTGCACCATTAAAACAGCACACACATGAGTCACGCAACACAACACAAAACAAAATCATTACAACAGATTTTTTAGAGCTTAAACTGAAGCCAACACTACAACCATTATCTAAATCAAGGTTACTCCATTATCTTGAATCAATTTCTTACAGGTATGTATTAAATGCTAAAATAATATAACTCATTTCCATTTCTGGCTATACTTTGAAGTCAATCGTAAATATATGTTAATTAACAGCTTAACTTTGATTGACTTTCTGTGTATAAAACGTGCGTAATCTTTTTTCTTGTGAAAGTATTTCAGCTATGTGACTTACCAGCCCAGCCATATGGACAAAATGAGGGCGTTGAAATATAAAACCGGCTAATAAGAAGCTTTGTATTTATTGAATTTTTTTTATGATATTGGACACAGCTCTAAAACACTCAAATAATACGGTGGTATATTCATCACCACACTGTAATTCCCAATCAACATTGTGGATGTTAGGAATTTTTAACAGGTAGTCACTGTAAATTGCTGCTGTTTTGCTAGCTCAAACTCTTTCTTATTTGTTTGACTTAGACTTACTGATCACATTCAGTGGAATTTTCTGCATTTGAAAAACCTGGAGTTGGATTTCTTTCTTTTTTTTTGTTTATTCACCACTACCCCCAAGACCATTAACATTTTGGAATGTGGAGTTTTTTGAGTCGGTATTCTGTAGCTAGTTTTACCGACTTGATGAGTAGCTAACTGCTGCTTGATAGTTCCAATCACGTAGCTTGCCATTCTGGAATATTAAACTATGGAATATTAAATAAAAGCAAAAATCCATTGTTAACCGCACAAGAATTTTCACATAAAACAACAATGTTGCACACAAAGTCAGTGTGTCAGTTAAGTTTTGCTTTTTTAAGACCGATGCCAGCAGATGTTAGCTTGAATGTTAGCTTTGACACAAGATGGTTTCTGGAATGATGATGGCAACTGTGTTGATAGGCTACAGTTGGATTTGTTACATGTGATACAAATACAGATTAGCATGATTAATAAAAGTTTAGCCAAGTTTGTTGGTTCCCTGCTGCAATGTCACCACCCAAAGGGACAACCCAAGAAAATGAGTCTTTTGGCTAATTCATACACTTTTACATTTAGCTTAAATATTTACTAAATGTATGTTGTATTTGGGATGCTAAAAACAAAGTGCAAGAAATTTGAATTTAAAAATGCTTTTTGAAAAGTGCTGAATCTTAACATTAAAGAATCTAAATTCATTCACACAAGTAAGATTTCATGTAACAGCGAGAAGTATCCTGAAAAATGAGTAAAAGATCAGATTAATTTAAGCTCATTTTTAAAAAGGACAGAATGTACTATGTACAAATGAGACAAATAAGGAAAAAGGAACTGCCTCAAATATTTTGAATGGGATTGTTCTCAGCCTGTATCCCTACTTGAAAATCTGACCTTGTGAAGTGACGAAAACAGGGTGCTTTTTCCCTCAGATAAAGGAAATGAAAGAGGGTGAGGTGGGACGATAGCGTAAACAAACGTGGGACAAAGTTGGAAGGATATCCAAAATGGAGAGTAGGCTGACTGCAAGAGGCAAGTGGAACAATGTCCCATCTGAAAAAGCCATCAGTCTGAAGTGCTCGCATGACAAGGGAAATGGTAGTAACAAGTAACATGTTTCACATGGATGTTTCCCACTGCACACAGCCAAGCAGACAACTCCCGTCATATCATAAGCACGAGTGCAGACTCTTCAAAACTGACATAATCAGAAGAACAACAACATATGCAGCATCATCTTTTTAATGATTAACATTTGTTGGTAAGAACAGACAAAACCAAAACAGTGACAAGCAAGCGTTTGACAAAAAAGAGCCCCAGTTTACTCAACCCTGTGCTATCTCCAATTTAACATAATTGCTACAAAGCTCTATTTTGTTAAACTGTTAAAAAAGAAAAACATACACCATTTGCAGAAAGAGATTTTAACAGAAGTGCACAGCGAAGTTGGTGAACTGTCCAGTGAGGCCTGAAAATTTAGGTGATTTTGCATTGGTGGAACTTTTGAATACAATTCTATGCACAGATATCTCTGGGAGAAAAAAAGAGATTGGAAATTGTTGTTTTGATGTATTGAAGGATATATTATATACGTATATCCAAAATGTTCAAACTCTTATTATCAATAATCAGTTTGCTGTTTTCATGTTTTGTCTTCTTTTCTTTATGAGTTCTGCTGGTGGTGGTTTAAGTTGTAATGTTTCGATGATCCGGAGCAGTTGGGGAGGTTTAGAGAAAGACTGTGGCCTTGATAAGTCAGATGTTTTCAGTATTGAATCATTTATGTGTCTTATTAGTTGTTTAAGTTGTCTGAAAGGTGTAAAGGGCCATGTTTAATAATCTGGTTATTAATCTGGTTTAAAATAAGCAACGTCTACATATCCTCCAAAAACATGCAGAAAACATGCCTTTTCTTATCTCCAGAAGACAGAGCTGGCATGTCTTTAAACCCAGTAATGAGTGGGAAAATAATTTTCTTTTATCGTTTTGGATCAGGTAAATGTTTTTACTTTGTTCACAAGCTCTTAGACTTTGCAATCAGCCAAAAAATATTTGTATTTCAGCATCGAGTTAGGATAGCAGCTGCAGCCTGTAGCTGCCTTTCCGTGCCTCAGAACACATAGTTCCAATTTAGAGCTCAGCAAACTCTTAATGAACAATGTTTGTCCCATTACAGGCATTTGTAGGACGCTGATCACGGGTGACAATGCAGGTCAGCTGGAAATGTACCAGAACTAATCATGGAGGCATGTCGGTGTGACGTCAAAGGCTCTGAGTGACAGCGCTAACTGTAGCACGGCGTCCTGATTATCATCCGATACCCTTCCGCAAGGCTCGTCCCACTATGAAGGCTCAATACGGCTGACAATTAAGGACGACACCATTGTCACTGTCAGAGTTGTGTGAGGTTTGAAGGATGGAGATTGGCAGGCGCTGGGTTTGGTTTGAGCTTGGCTGGGAGTGTCGGGAAAAAAAAATGTTTGTCTCATCAGTCTCTGAGGTCAGCACTGATTCAATAACATGGTGTGGTGTAGGGTGGAGTGACAGTCCATTTAACAAGGAATGTAATTCAGATTATTTTCTGAAGATAATTTGATTTCCTCATCTATTATTTTTTTGAAAAGACAGACAAATATAAAAAGCCAGTTAAGGATCAAGTTTCAGTTTTTTGTCATCTGTAATTAAGCTTTGGGAGTCCAGTAACTGATCCCTTATAGTTTGTCTATATTGGCTGAATAAAAGACTACTGCTATATATATTTTCATCATGTAATCGCCTACACTTTTGCATGCTGCCAAAATAATTTCGTTCATCATCGAGATATCACTTTATCTGTCCAATGATCTTTCAGCCCTTGTTCATCAAGCCGGTCAGTCACTGAGCCCTGTTCTTTGAATATTGTTGTAGTTCTGTCTACTATAAAGCTGTAGTTGCAGTACAACATCAAAATCAATTCAATTCCTGTGCTATTCTTCTGAGAACCATTTCCAATTCTGGCAGAACATGGAAGATGTGAATGTATATCATTACAGAAGATTATCATTATTTTTAGACATTTACAGTGACACAAATTTAGCCCATGATTTCCCAAGTCTTACAGCTATCCAATAGTATTTGGATCCAGCTTTGTAAGTCCCCCTGAAAGAGCAAGATCCCTCCACACCTGTCATGTCCCTGTCCTTCCACCAGCTACAATGATGTGGTGAAGTCTTGGCAGGAAGTAATGGTCACCACACTGATGCCCACCAGCGGGCTCCAGAGGATACCGATAATTCCCATTCAGACTGCACGTCAACCATCTGGCAGTCTACTTAGCTCTCACTTCCTTCCTTTGATATGTTTATAAAACTCGCACCACAGTCATACAAAATAAAGACTTTAGGTGTGTATCCCACCTTTCTTCGTCCGATACTGATATAGGTGCTCAATTTATAGAATAGGATTCAGGGACGAGAGATTGTTATATGTAACAATTAATTGCGTTTTATTGCAGTCTCCATCCATCCATCCATCCATCCATCCATTTTCTGCCGCTTGTCCGGGGATCGGGTCGCGGGGGCAGCAGCTTGAGCAAAGAGACCCAGACGTCCCTGTCCCCGGCCACTTCCTCCAGCTCTTCTGGGGGGACCCCGAGGCGTTCCCAGGCCAGCTGAGAAACATAGTCTCTCCAACGTGTCCTGGGTCTTCCCCGGGGCCTCCTCCCAGTGGGACGGGCCCGGAACACCTCACCAGGGAGGCGTCCAGGAGGCATTCTCACCAGATGCCCGAGCCACCTCATCTGACTCCTCTCGATGCGGAGGAGCAGTGGTTCTACTCCGAGCCCCTCCCGGATGACCGAGCTTCTCACCCTATCTGTAAGGGAGAGTCCAGACACCCTGCAGAAGAAACTCATTTCGGCCGCTTGTATTCGCGATCTCGTTCTTTCGGTCACTACCCACAGCTCGTGACCATAGGTGAGGGTAGGAACATAGATTGACCGGTAAATCGAGAGCTTCGCCTTCTGGCTCAGCTCCTTCTTCACCACGACGGGCCGGTGCAGAGCCCGCATTACTGCAGACGCCGCACCGATCCGTCTGTCAATCTCCTGCTCCATTCGTCCCTCACTCGTGAACAAGACCCCGAGATACTTGAACTCCTCCACTTGGGGAAGGATCTCATTCCCGACCCGGAGAGAGCTTTCCACCCTTTTCCGGCCGACGCAGTCTGACAATAGTTAACACTTTTTGAACATAGAAATTCACTTTCCACTCTAAATGATATGTTTCTGTAAATACGCCATTGAGCAGCTTGCAATGTAGAATTGTTGGTACTTTGTCGCGCACGAAGAAATGCATATAATAATTCTTGTTTGACATATCTACCTGGTACTTTTGTACGTGTAAGAAAAGCTGTCATTCTCGGTCTCTGCTATGATGTTCGAGTGTAAGTCTTTTTTTTTCTTTTTTTAAACCTTATCCTGTTCAGCATCATGGCAAGCAGAATTGTAGTCTGAATACTGTTGTGCCAAACACATTTGCTTTGTCAAGGGAGGCTTTATGGCTATAAAGCTCCGCATGATGTTTTACTATTGCTTATTCATTTATTTTTGTTAAAATACTTTATACATATTAATGCCAAACCTGAAAGGGGGGGGGGGCAAGGGAAGAGGGAGAACAAAGAAAAAGAAACGGAAACGAGACAGAGATACAAAGAAATTATATCCACACCCAGGGACAACCATGCATCCACCCAGAAATGCATAGGAAGGCCCTGGACAGAGCCCCCACGGCCATAGTGCATATAGGCCGCTAAGGCATGAGTTGAGTGCGGGAACCAGGGCCAGCATGACCCAGCATGACCCAACCCCCCGCAGAGGCCCTGCCCGACACCCAAGAGGGTCAGTGCATGCCCCAATGCCCCCGGAAAAGCACCCCAGGATTCCAGAGGACAACAAATGTCAGACCCAGCCCCAACCACACACTCCCACACAGTTCAGAACCAAAAATAAATAAATTAAAAAAAAAACTGCACAGATGAATAAATAAAAAAAAAAACACTCACACTTGCACAGCAGATGCCCATGAAACTTGAAAGGAGAAGTTAAAGAAATAGGGGGAGTGAGGAGAGAGGAAAGGAGAGAGCTTGAAAAGATGGACACCAACAACCTAAAAGCCAGGTAACCAACTGCTGCACCTCTGAAAGCGCACTGCGCCCATGCACCTGCAGAAACATAAATAGAGAAAAACACACAGCAAACAAACAGCAAAAACATCACCAGCAGCAAGTATATGAGAAGGAAAGTCACTGATTGTAAGTCTTAAGGAATAAATCAGGCACTGGATGCTTTACTATGATGTCCAACCAGCTGCGTATTGTACTGCTGTACTAAATTGTATATAATATATAACCTTAATTCTTATAAAATTCAGACAATTTACTGTAGATCTGATGGTGCCTCAAAAGCCTTGTCAGCTTTGTTGTTTTTATCTCATAAACAACAGTGGACATATATGCTGTACATCTGAATGGGGGGGGGGCATCCATTGTGTGGGCCTGTTCGCTCACGTGACGTAATGGTGCAAACTCACTTATATTTCAAATTTACGCTATAGATTTGGGCCTTGACCAGTTTATGGTACATTTCATTCAATCCAGTGGTCCAATTACCAACTTTAATGTAAAATCAGAGTCTGATTCATATCAGTTAATCTTCACACCCCATAAAGGCTTTCCTTTTATCAGCCTTTTGCTTCTTGCTGTAAAGCTTCAAAATATATAAGAACCTGTGAATTCTTATTTGCAAGCAGCATCTTCTGTACCTGGATATTCTGTTTCCTTTCCTTATAAAGTGCTTTTCTTCCATTTATTTCTCTGTTGTGTCATTTTATGGACTCTGCAGCACATTTGAGTCAATTCAACTTTTTTCAGTTGATTAATACTTGATATTTCTTCCACAAGCTAAAACTGTTGCAAGAGCTTCCACTTCAAAAATAGTACGAGAGAAGAGTTTTTTTTTTTTTTTTAAAAGACTGAATGTTGATAGATGATTTGTGGTGCAATTTGTGTGTGCTGACATAGGTATTGTACTGTATAGGTGACTTCTGCTATCCATTCAAAACATATACCAAAATGAGTGTGTGCAAGCTGAAGCCTGATTCCACTGTTGCTTGCATAACAGCACTTTTTTTAAGCCGAAGTGGGGCTTAGAATGAAAAAGGCAGGCGGTGTTAATGTGAGCAGGTTTCCCAGGCGAGAGAAGAAAAAAAAAAAACAAAACAATTAATATTCTAAACCAATTCCTCTTAGAGAATCTGCCCCCTCCTGAACCCATGGGTGGTCTTTTCAAATGCAAAATACAACACAAAGACTAAACTAGGGTTAGAGACCAAAAGCTTTAGACAGAAACAGAGAAGGAAACATTAAACCGACAGCTGGAGAAAGACAAAAATGTGGAGAGAGGAGATGCCGACCAACAAACGTGGAAAACGGAGGACTGTCTCAGTATGCCAACATGAACAGATAGATAACTGAAAAAGCAGTGCAGGAACACTTGATTGGATTCTAATTTCTTTGAGTTGAAGTTTTAATTAGGTGTTTGTGTGTGTGCATGTATGAGTGTAAACAAAGGACAGGAAAATGGACCAGGAAAATTTGTGTGCGAGTGCTTGACAAAGCACTGTAGTTGTGTTGCGGTTGTTTTCATTCCTGCTCACAGGCAACATGCCCTAATGAAACAATGACTTTAATTGCGTGTCTGCTGCCATCCAGCAAGATGGGAAAATGAAAAACACAACTTGGGCACCGCTCTGAAAATCAACTCATTATTAAAAACAATGGAGAGCTGCATTGTTTTTGTTAATTTAGCCGCGGGGTGAAAAATATGCAGTTTAAGAGTTCGCTTTATTGCACTCCAGGGCTGCTTTTACAGCATGACTCCGACCTACTGTAGTCAAAACTTGCCAGTACATAACTAAGACTTGTTGATAGTTATGAGCACACAAATACACAAAAATGTATGCACCTCTGTAATATATGACCGCTCTCGTGTGTGTCTTTGTGTGTGCGACTGCTTGTGCTTGCCCATCTCATTTTTTTCCCCTTTCTGGACACGATCCTGGCCCTTTTATTGTGTATGTGTCTGCATGTATGTGTGTGAGCGTTTATGGTAACTGACCTCTCTTATAAAGCCTCTTGGCCCTCCCAAAAAGCCACTTCTGATCATAGAGGAAACTGTACATCAGCGTAGAAAAAAACAGCGTGGAAGTTTTTACAACATTTATACGCAGCAGGAGGCTGGAGCACGTGGTCCCCCGTTGCCGTGGAAACAGGCATCTGTGATCTGAAAAAGTAGTGAAGAAGTGGAGGGCTGCAATTGTTTGATGTCATTCGAAGATAATGAAGCAAGAGTTTGCTTAATCTATTGCAAATAAACCCACTGTGTGGGTCAAAGTTGAACTCCTCACCAGCCAGGATGCTGAAATGTAAGACATATGCAGTGAAAGTAGATATACAAGAGAGTGTCACTGATGATAAAGGTGCTGAATTCATAATGTGACATTGCACTTGTACAGCATGTTATACATAGGTTTCCACGTCCAAGTTTTACCATAAAAAAGTGTTCTAAGTATGTTAGTCCTTATGTCTCAAACATACAAGTTTCACAATCCAGGCAACCTGTAGAGTTTAGCTCAGTCTAACCCTGCATTTTTGTTACATGTAGTCACATGTAGACCCAACCGTGTACACCATATTTACCAGTTTCTGACTTATAAATACCTCTTTTGTCAACACCTAAGTTTAGTTTAGTCATTGTCCTATTTCCAAAAAGACATAAACTCAGCATCACTATAATTGTAAGAAAGGGTTGTAAGTGCCAGAAGAGTCAAGCCCCTAGTGACTGGACACGGGCAATACAGTGGCCAGTCAGATTACAGTGGAGATCAGTGCCACTCTGGTGCCGCCCCAAGATCTATTCATGGAGTGGCCATGTTACGCCAATGAAAGGCAGAGAGAAAAGTGCTGTTCACTGGGCGACAAATGAATGGCAAGTATAGGAAACTAAAGAATGTATATACTGTTTGAAGGCACGCATTTGAGAAATGGAGGATTCTTACAGACTTACATAGAGTTCAGAACGATACATTACGTAATGGAAGAACAGGAAAGAGAGAGCGATTCAACCTAGTCAAACTTCAGGATAGAACACAGAACACAGGATAGAACACAGGATAGGTGAAGGCAGAATATAGGAGTAAGATAAGATCTTTGGAGTGATGCTGAAAGTTGCTCTTTTTTGTACTGGACAGGTGATTTATCCACCAAAATAGATACACATATGTTACTAGACAGTAGGTGGAAGGTATTTAAGATGGTTACCATCACCAACTTGACTGCTTGCCGCAGTAACCTGTGAGTTTTTATTAAATTAATTAAAGAAAAAATTGCTAAAAACATTTTAAAAGATGGAGAACTACTGTATGTTTGGTTAAATTGTGTGTTTAGATCGATTTAACTGGTTTTCATCACTTTACTGATTAGGATCGTTCCTAATACTATCCTTGAGCACTATCCAAAAGAAAATGGTTTCCTCACAGTGACCGTGTAAGTAATTTAAGCTATGTACACATTCGGCTTTACTTTATGTCGTTGTTCTGTCCAGTTCTGTTGAACTGACAAACGCTTAAAATACAAAGGCTAGCTTTTCCTGAACACTATTTAAACTCTCTTGCTACGATATGCTGCTAAAATGAATGCACCAAAATAATTCCAAGAGTACTTTTTATACGATTAATCGTAAGTCGCAAAACAACCAAAGATTATCAAAAGTCCTTTAATTGCAAGGACACTAGCTCATGGACACACACAAAAACAAAACATGAACCGTTTATTCAGGCGGGGCTAAATGACGTGTGCATTAAAAGAATATACAACCCCCAGTGGTTGTGAGAGCAACTGCACGTGAATTCAAGTCACGTTGTAAAAAGAAAGGATTCCTCCTTAACTTTGTAAGAGGAGTTGGATGTGCTCTTTCTTTTGATAATCATTGTGAATAGGGTCATTTATATTTAATGGATGCACAGTTAGAAGAGGAACAAAATGAATTGCTTAAGAATCTAGAAGACCTGTTATGAACAACAGACTGTTTTTAAGATACAATTACTGCACAAAGAGGAAGGAAATCTAATCCTAACTGTAACTTTTTTACAGATGCTCCTTGGCACATTAGTTCAACCATTTCAACTTTCACATTTTAGGTCAAAACTCATTTAAGAATGCGATTTAAGATGTTTTCTTGCATTTCCTGTTGATCACCTTTCGATTGTGGAAAATCTTTTCCTTGTTAGTTCAGAACAGGCAGTGAATGGTAGCAGAGGAACAAAAGTGACATTTTTACAAGGCAAAATTGAAGATTATAATAGTTTGTCATCTATCACCATTGAAGGCTTTTTAAGTGTTCTGCTGCCCACCCCAATCGGCAGACTCATACTCCCTCCATCTGTCTCTCCCAGCTTTGCTCTACACTGCTACATATCTTCCGCTGTGTCTGCTGTTCTGGTTTCTACTCCCACCACCAATAATTTCCCTTTCCAGTTACAGCTCCTCAAAACACCCACTCACCTCACCAACCCACCGACTCAATGTGTGAACCATCCTCCCTGTCAAGGAACACACACACAGGGAAAACCAGCTCACACACATATACAGAGCCACCACATGAAACAGCGGCTCCGTGTTAATAGATAGGCAGAGCTTTGGATAGTGACACCACATATCCATCACAGGGGGGGTTATCTGTCAGCCGAGCTGGGAGGTTCGACACAACGCAGCCAGATGTAAAGGAGGAGAGGCCGAGATCAACCCGTATCTGCTGTTCTGCCAGCTGCAGTGAACTCTAAAGCGTGACGTGGGGAGAAGTAGGAGAAGGAAACAGAAAGAGGGAGAAAAGCAGCTGTTTTGTAATGGAAAATTAACATTTTTGCTAGAAAATAAGCTGTTAAAGCACATTTTTGCTTGATTATTTTATTGACACAATTTCAGTTTCTTCATAGGCATGGAGACAGGTCTGTATTTTTGGAATGGATGAAATTTTTTTTTAGATTTTAGATGAAAACAGACGTAGTCTTATTTTCTTTTTAGATTTTAGCTGCTCCCATCCTCTGGTACATTCATCGGTAAATTAGTAAGTTTGCCCGCCATTACATGTTGAGCAGGTGATGCAACAACACAAAAATAAAACTTGGTTAACAGCAGAGTCAATTCTCAGTAGTTGTAGAAGGGAACAAGCTAGAGCAGTGATGAGATGGAGGGAGAAAAGGAGAATGTGTCATTCTTTGATTCTTAATGTTTTCATGCATTTAGAGAATAATTCATGAGGTCATGAGCAGTGTCTGGCAGCAATCAGAGGTTTTCTATCTCAAACACAAAACTCTTAGCTTTATCTCAAAGTCAGCCCCCCAGAGAAGGGGCTTATCACTAAGTACAAAGTTTTGATTTACAGCAGTGGATCACCCTGCAGAGCTCACACTCTGCTTTTCTGAGTGGCTGAGCACATGTTAGCGAAGACTTGCATTACTGGGAACACAGCCAGCTCATGTGCAGAAAATATTCCTGGATGATATAAAAGAAACTTGTTGCAGAGCTGATTCCAAGCCAAGGGAAGAGAAAAATTGATTTGTAAATAGTTTGACTCAGTTGGCTGCTTTGGTAGTTCAGTGCAGTGCTATTCATGTTCAGAGGAGTGCATAAATCCTTGGATTGCATTGCAGTGAGACAAACTTTGTAGGTCATCCCATTGTTGGTTCAAGGAAACAGGTCGTGTGTTTAAATAAAACGGGGACGGCACAACAGGGGACTGGAAAAGTAGAGGGTACTAAAGAGAAACAGATAAAAGGAACAAGTTTTCAACTAGTTACAGTAATTGGCTACAGGTTACATGACTGGGTATAAAGAGAGCACCTTGGAGAGGCAGAGTCTTTCCATCATTTCCAGAATAATGTCCTTCAACAAGATATTGAAAAGATAGCAAAGATATTGAATATTCCATTATCTACAGTATATAATATAAAAAGGATCTCTTTGCGCATGGGAAACAGACAAATATCAAAAATGGATACCTGAGATCTACAGGTTCTCAGGCTACACTGCATTTAAATCCACAAATGCAGGTTAAAGCTCTACTGTGCAAAAAAAAAAAAAAAAAGCCACATGTGAACATGATCCAGAATTGCTGCTGTCTTTGGGACAAAGCTAATTAAAAATGGAGTGTGGCAAAGTGGAAATTATTTTTGGATATCATGGAAGCTGTCCTCTGGACTAAAAAGGAGACGTGGCTTAGGGATTGTTAGCATGGGGGTGTATTAGCACCTATGGAACTAGCAACATATGTTCCTATCCAGACAGTATTTTTCAGCAAGGACTTGCATATTTTTGTATGACATAGCTAAAATGCATACGTTTCCATACAAGAGCATGACTACCACAGTTCTTCAATACCCATTATGCGGAAGAGCATCATGTTCAACCTTCCAAACCTGGTAAATGTTTGATTGAACTGTTTTTCATCTCTTTACTGTTTAGGATTTTTCCAATTACTCTCTGTGAACACTACACAAAATAAACTTGCGTCCCTACAGTGAGCATGTAAGTCATTTAAGCTATGTACACAATCTTTTTCATGCATTTAGTTTGAAGGACTCCCTTTCAGTTAAAAATGTTAAAGTTTTAAGCAGATCTGAGATGATCTTGATGCTTTACCCATTACAAACACAAAACACAGATGTTTACCATGACCCTTTAACCTCAGAAACTTGAAGGAAATCTTAGAAAACTGGCAAACAAACTGATGAATTTAACCTTTTCTAGACAAACTATGTTCTTTAACCACTCCAGCCCCAACCACTAGCTTATGATAAGAGACAATTTTTAATTTAGTCCAGAGACTGATGACATTGTTTTTTTCTGAATAGAGGACCAGAACAAGCACAGTATGTGATTTCTAAAGTTAGTTCAGAGATTCTACAGAGGCAGTAAAAGGTATCGTCTTTACTTTCCATCATGGTAATTGATAGGCTGTCTGGGGGAAAAGGAGCATTCCTATAGCCTGACTGTCGCGTCTCATTTTCATTAATGGGATATTGCAGTGGAGAGATTCTGGCTTGCATAAAGCAAACGGTGTGTATCGGGGAAGGGCCAGGGAATGCAAATAGGTAGACACAACAACTCAGCGTGAAAGTGAAGAGGGAGGAGCAAGTGAAGGATAGAGGATGAAAGAGAAAGAAAGGCTGACGAGAAAGCATACGGATCTGCCAAAGCAGTAGCCTCTGTTTTTTGCTTTATACTGAGGGATGAAGTCCTCCAGCTGTGAAATTCAAAGCATGGTGTGGGAGAGGTGGGACCAACACAAGTGCACACACTGAGAAGTGTTTATGCTAGCAGATGCTTTAGACATACCTGATTGAAAGACCATTCAGCAGTTTTCTTTCATCATATTGCATCATCTAATAATATTGCACAGCTTGGTAATGCGAGACTGCGCTATGAAAATAACAGTAGTAGCAGAGGAGCCCGGGGGAGTTTGCAGTAGGAGCAAAATACAAGTTGCAGGGAATGTTAATCATGCCATCAGTCTCAAATTCTTCAAACATTCTGCTGTTTTCCCAAAGAGCAGGTAGCATATCACAGCTGCCTGTAAGACTAAAAACCAAAAAGTTGGCCAATGGAAATGTGATTTGCAAGACAAAACAAGTATTAGTCATAAATGACTGACTTTGATCAGCCTAATTCTGCAGCAGTCCATGACTGAATTGATTCAGGGAGCCAACTGGACATTGGCTGATTCGATCCACAATGTCTAAGCAGGCCTCGCTGAGCTTGGCCTGCTCATCATGGCTTCCTTACAAACAGGTGTGCACTGTTTCGGCTTTTTTCAAGCTTTTTGAGGAGCTGCCATGTTTTTGCATTACTGCCTCCCTCACAATGTAAGTGCCATGAATGTCCAGTTCCTCCACAGTTCTTCCAGACCAGCTCTCTTCTCTTTTTCATAGGATACCGTTTGCCCCACAGACAGCATCTGTCAAGACACCTTGGTGCCGCAAGTACCGGACAAGCCACATTCACCCCTTTGCACACATTAGGGGATTTTGGATTGAACAGTTCTAGGAGCTGAGGGTTTTGGTTGTGGTGGGGAACTCTGGCCTCCTCCCAATGTCTAAAACCAGGAATCTTATTCTGAAATTGTAAATTGATTCTAGCAGTTAGTGTGCATGGTTGTTTGTCTTGTTTGTCTCTGTGTTGGCCCTGTAGTGGAAGTGGCAACCTGTTCAGGGTCTACCCTGCCTCACCCAATGACAGCTTGGATACATTCCAGATCTACAGGTTCTCAGGCTCATGATCCAGAAATGCTTCTGTCTTTTCTGGGACAAAGCTAATTAAAAATGAACTGTGGCAAAGTGGAAATTCTTTTTGGAAATTATGGATGCTGTCCTCTAGAGTAAAAAGGAGACGTGTCATCAGGCTTGTTATCAGCTCTCAGTTCAAAAGTCTGCATCTGATGGCATGGGGGTGTATTAGCACCTATGGAACTAGCAACATATGATCCTATCCAGACAGTATTTTTCAGCAAGGACTTGCATATTTTCGCAAGAGAAAGCTAAAATGGATACGTTTCCATAGAAGAGCATGACTACCACAGTTCTTCAATACCCATTATGCAGAAGAGCATCATGTTCAACCTTACAAACCTGGTGTTTGATTGAACTGTTTTTCCATCTCTTTACTGTTTAGGATTTTTCCAATTACTATCTGTGAACGATACACAAAATAAACCTGCGTCCCTATGTACACGCAACCCTGAATTTAAATAAGTGGGTATAAGAATAGATAGATGGATCAGTTATGAGCTGATGGTCCACTCCCCCGTCTTTGTAAGTATATCTGGCTGCGCCCTCAAGACTGGACCATCCAACGCCACCCAAATTCCACTTTGTCCACCTCCAGTTTGCCTGGTTAGGGTTTGAGTTTGTGGGTAGGGTTGGGGTTGAAGGGTGTGGCTTTCAAAGTAACATGATCAACAACTTGGATGTGGACAGAGTTGGATGGTCCAACTCCACTTTCCACATATTTTACACATTAAACCGTTTTTTTAGACTAATGAGAAAAACTTTAATTTATATGGGCAATATTTTACAGATATCTAAGAGTTTTTGCACTGGTGGAAACCAATCCTGCATTCACGTAAACTGTGCACTTGCATTGTCTTAACCACTTAACCATTACATTACACCAATACTCTACCCAGGCTCCGCCCTCGCAGTGACGCAACACCTTCGGCTCTGCTACACTTACTCAGGCAAACTGCTCATTCAGGTGGATTCGAGTTCCCGAAAAAATGGGAACTCCACCCACTTTGTCGGGAAGCAATCAACTTTGAGCAGCGCCAACGGCCCAGGGTAGAGGCGTGTTCAAGGTAGTGACGTGGTTGAACTGCCACTCAACCCATGGATTGTACACGGAAGCGCTTCATTCAATATCAACATGGAGCAGCGTCAAGCTTTTGACACTGCTGTAGATGCTGTAATGAAAGTGTTCGACGGGAGATTCTCGTTAAAAAAAAAAATCGAGCAAGGAACAGCGCTTGAATCATTTCTTGACAGGAAAGACGTTTTCGCCTTGCTCCCTACTGGCTTTGGTAAGAGTTTAATCTACCAGTTAGCCCCGCTGGTAGCTAAATCATACGTCAGAGGAAAGAGTGGTGTGATTGGCTTAAGCTTAGGCACAGCCTTTTCTGGCCACAACCAGTAGCAACCCGAGGGAGGCGGGTTGACCAGGCCATTTCGAATCGTATTCGTTATGGTCTTGGTCAGACCAGAATCTCGAAGAGATTTGAAAGTCTATGTTAATCAGGCTACCAATACTCAGTATTGTTTTCACAAGAGCCACATTGGCAGAGCAAAATCAAGGGAAGAGCCACTTTTACGACAACATACTTAGTACCCTTTTGCAAATATGCATTTCTACATATGAAACATCCCACAAAAAAAGAAACAACACAGCCAATACATTTTCAATTAAGACCATATTTATCTTAATACTGGGATGAGCGGAACCTGGCATGCATGTCCTTGAGTTTCTTCATGTTGTATTTGTAGTTTGTTGTTGTAATCATAGTGAGACATTCAAGATGAGCATGGTTTTTGTGCTGTTTGTATTGTTTTTGCCCTTTTTTAGATAGATAGATAGATAGATAAGTACTTTATTCATCCCAATTTGGGAAATTGTTGTGTTGCAGCAGCATACAGTAAAAAATATGTAAACAATTAAAGTAAAAACAAGCAAATGGAATAGAATAAAATAATAAAAAAATAAATAAATAAAAATAAAATTAAATTAAATTAAATAAAATTAAATTAAATTGAATAAAATTAAATAAAACTAAATTAAAAAATAAAATAAAATAAAATAAGATAAAATAAAAATAGTGAATAAACATTAGCTATATACAAATCTACAATTTTAATTAAAAACCATGCATTGTGCCTGCATCTCGCGCTGGCTAAAGGAGCTAGCGTGCACTGCGGTCAAGTGTGATGGTGGTTTAAGTGGGCTGCGTTGCCAGTCCCATTTAGTGCCCCCTTTAGGAAACACAATTAAGCCTTAATTAATACTTAATAAAAAATACTTAATACTACAAAAATACCTAATGCTGTGCAGTACTCGCTGTATGTTATTTTTACCATATTGTTATAAGCTACTATGCGAGTGCGAGCCACCAATTAAAGCTTGAGGAGCCGCGCAATGAGTATCTCTGCATTACACTGATGTTGTGTGGACCAATCACTGCATTGTTACGTCGACACTCTCCGGTAGGAGCTAAAAAGTCTCTTCAAAGGAAGGTCTTGTTCTTGTGTAACAGGCACTGATAATTAAAGGGGGCTTTCTAAAAACCATTAAAAGGTTCCTGCATTCCAAAAGCAACAACACTTTGAAGCATGGACTAAAAGAATAGGGGATAGAACCTTGCAATTGATAGACCACTGGTCTTCCAGCCTGAACAACACCCTTTTTAATGCAGGCAAACTCCAACAAAAGGGTGTATTCAGGTATCATTATCAAACACCTGTTCCACAGGGAAACATGATGCTAGCATTTAAAAACCATATGTAATTTATCCTCCCAATTTATAATGATGAAATATACACTTAAGAGCAACTAAGTATGAGAGAAGAGGACATTTTGCTCAAAATGAAGGACTACATTAAGAACCATGAAAAAAAAACACTTGATTGATGTTATTACTCCAAAATGATAGGCACCAAAATCTGTTTGACAAATGTATGTTCCATTGAAGATAGAACCAAACATTTTAATAGCTTTAACAGCTTCATGATGAAACTTTTGGTCATAGGTGGATGGATACAAATCATTGCAATCATGTCTATAGATAGATAGATAGACGACTTTATTAATCCCTTTGGGAGGTTGAAATCTCCATCTCACTCGCACTCAGCACTGTCATATCAAGTCAAATCAAATTTATTTGTATAGCAGATTTCATGTACACAACAATTCAAAGTGCTTTACATAAAATAAAAGCATTGCAGCAGGGAGTGGAAGAAGCATTAAAAATACATAAAAGAACATAAAGAGAAACAAATAAAATAATTTGAATGAATTTAAAAACAAGCAACAGTCCAGATAAATTCAAAGATATAGACAGAAATGTACAAAGGACACAACAGTTGAAAACACCCAACACCAGCACCCGTATAAAGATAATAATGATGATAATATTTTATAATAGTATACTAGTAATTGTAATGAAAATAGTAATAATAGTAATAATGACGATGATAATAAATAATAGTAATAAATAATAATATGTATATACATTTAAGTATAAAATAAGATTAAAACTATTAAAGGAAGATTATTGCACACCACAGATATTATTGCACATCTGTTAGACTGGCTGACTGCCACCTGACCTACAGTCCCTCTGTCCTTCTGTTACCCCCCACAGTGAAGAGTTAAACAGTATGATGGCACGGGGGACAAAGGAGTTCCTCATTCTGTTGGTCCTGCACTTGAGGAGAAGCAGCCTCTCGCTGAACAGGCTTCTCTGGCTTTTCTGGCTTCTCTGGCTTCTCTGGCTGCTGATGACAGTGTGCAGAGGGTGGCTGGCATTGTCTAGAATAGCCAGAAGTTTGTGCATTGCTCTCCTCTCTGCCACTGTCGCCAGAGGGTCCAGCTTCGTGCCAACCCCGGAGCCAGCCCGCCTGATCAGCTTCTCCAGCCTTTAGAAGTCTCCCTTTGAGGTGCTCCCTCCCCAGCCCCCCACAGCGTAGGACAGGACGCTGGCGACCACAGACTGATAGCCTGGTGCTTATTGGAATTACCTGAACTTTGTCACTTTTACCATAACATGAGCTTTTTTTTTCCACAAAGCTTACTTTCACACTTCTTTGGGTACAGTTTTGAACACTATAAATACAGAATAAATCAACTTACTTGAGTCAGTTTGATGTCGTTGCATACAGTATGGCTTTGCATAACTACATTGGTGGTGATGGGTCACACAGGGCTAATGTGATCAGCTGTCTGCTAGCAGAAAAAATATGGCTTTATTGGTACTTAAAGACTTAGCAATTCATTTTACATAACAATACAAACAGAACTTGACCTCTGCTGTCATTATTCTGTAATTTCATGTCAGTATCTGAGTCATTTTAATTGTTTTTGGCTCATGTCAGGTAGATTCATGAGGATATGTTGCAATACCAAGTGCTCAGACTCCTGGAAAACATTATGTGTGTGCATAGCCAGTCAATGAAGGCAGATGGCACAACTTTGAAGGTAGGAGGGGCACGCTGCCTGCTGCAAATTCCATCAGTAAAGCACCTTGCTTACTTCAAAATAATCACAGACTCTTTTCTATCACTGTTCCAGAAATGTAAAGCACATTCCATCGCTCTCAAATAGTCATTTTTGTCTATCTGGCTATTTAGAGGCTTATCTAATCCACAGGCCAAATAGACTTCCTCTTCAACCATCCTCAATATTATCAGAGAGCAGGACCGTAGCAGCGGAGGTTTTCAGGTGCTGCGGGTAAAGATACAGAGATTACACAGGGTGTAAATGTGTGAAACTGTGTGAAGTGGAAGAGACGAACAGGCAAACTGGGGGAATCTCCTGGATAAATAACATTTAATAAAGTAAAATAAAGCTCAGCAGGAAGGCTAGTGTGACCAAACAGATCAGTTGGCTGGAGCTCAGGGATTTAGATTCAGAGAATTTAGCGTCAACCTTTAAAAGTTAACTCTTTCTTTGCCTTCTTCAGTCTTCATGTCAACTCCCTGCAGTCCTGATGCGCACTCGTTCGTGGAGCAGCTCGTGTATTGTGATTATGTTTGTAATTTCTTCCCCAGTAACAGCGGCAGCAGTCTGCCAGGAAAACAAATGAGAGCATTTTGTTCAGCAGATATCCCTCCTTCACATGTGCTGTCCCTTATCAGTATCAGCTTGGGAGCTTATTAGAAAAGCTGTTATCGGTCAGAGGTTGTGATGGGGAATGAGTGAAAGTGAGAGACGGAGGAGACGATTTCCGCCTTGAGGATTCCCGACCTTGGTGTGGGAGTTGTGGATGCTCATTATTGATACAGGAGTAATCTAATCTGTCATTAATGGCATCCTGCTGTTTCCGTCCAATGATGAAGCACACGTGGACTCCTACTGCCATCTAGCTTGTTCTTTTTTTTCTTAATTCCTGAAAACATCCCGGTATTTACAAAATTAGTATGTATGCAGACGAATTTCTCGGTGGATACATTTCAGCCTGGGTTCTTCAAATATTGTTCCTGTCTGTGATTATGGAGACTTTTTTTTTACAAAAAGTTGTAAGAGTATGAACTACAGTCGCCTCAGGCACGCTCAGGACGGGAGATTGGACTGAAGACAAGTTTCGGTGCAATCTGTTGGTTTCCTTAGCTAGGAAATTGTTTTTGAATTGGCTCTATATGAATGAATTGGATTATTTTATAAATAATTCTGATTACAATTATTTGAATTCCAATTGGCTTGAATTGGACTTTATTATTTAAGTGCCTTGAGATGACATTTGTTGTATTTGGCGCTATATAAATAAAAATGAATTGAACTGAATTGAACCCCAAACCAAGCAGTTATTTGGGATCTATATGATCAGCAAAGATTAAAACGGCATCTAATATGTGGCTAACTTTCTTACAAGTTAAACAACCCACTCGATTTGGCCACACTTGGTAGGAGTGGATGTCGTCCCACACACACACACATCAACACACTTGGGATACATTTTCCAATCAATTTCTAACCATGGGTTGTAAAATTTCCACATTGTGCATTTTCTGGTTAGATTGGGCTGCTGTGGCCAAAGTGCTCAATCCAACGTTTTCTATAAAAACGCCCATCAGATTATGATCCGATGAGTCAAATGTAACCATCTCAAATATTTTCACTTTTTTATGAGTAATAATTCATCTTTTTTTGCAGATGAATATCTGCTTCAGTTTTTTCAAAAAGAACTAGAAAGAGGACGAGAGAAAAAAAACTCTTTGGTTACGATGCAAAATGTCACACTGGGCCCTCCGTCCCATTCACTATAATAAGGTTGCATTCAACGTACCTTTTTGAACTGTAAACAAAGAAAGCTTTGTGTAAGCTATCTATTTGGGAAACCTTACCTGAGTAATTGGCAGGGAAATCCAACCTTTTACAGTTTTCTTTCATTTAGTCCTTATTGGAGATTGAAAACTTAGAGTTCCAAGTTGCCATCAAATACAACAGCAGTGTTTGAGACACTCACTTCCCTTACAGAACAACAATAAATCTGAGAAATTAATTTTCATTTGATTTCACAGTGACACAAGTCACAATTAAACATGTCCATGTGTACGACCCAGATCGTTTCTGTATGCAGTAAAATGGCAAGAAACACACCAAGGCATTTGCTTCCACATTTGGAGGCTTGTCGAGTTCCAGGATAAAACACAGGATGTTTTAACTTGTGACTTTGATTTTCACTCGAGAGTCGGAATTTTGAGCTCCTGCTTGGTTAAATGGGTTTCTGCGAATCCATGTGCAGACTGACTGGGGCTCGCACATGGCTCCACTCATGAGACAATTCCTTAATGGCTCTTTCTGTAATTCCGCGTCGTTCCTCGCATTTGGCGGGAAAAGTGGGACTTCGTAACATCAAGTGGAACAGATTGCCAAGTTTCTTTTCATCACACCTTTATTTTCAGTTCTATGCAACTGGGTGTTTTCTCTGGTTAGCTAATAACAGAGTGTGAAGATGACTGCAGACAGTTTTTGGCAGCTGATGGTGTTAACTTGAAACACATCAGCTGTCAAAGCAACATCCAGTCAGCCTGAGAGCATTAAAGACATGCAGAGGTGAAGGGAGGAGGAGTGCAGACATGAGAGGAGGTGGAGGGTACAGGAATTTGGGAAGGCAGAGACCCTCCTCCCTTAGCTTCTTCCCTGCTCTCCCCCTCTCTCCCTTTCCCTCCCTTCCTCTGTAAGGAAACCCCCAGCGGTTTTGAGCAGAAACCAGATCTCTCATCTCTCGTCTTGCATGTTGCACTGGGATGTCTCGTGCTCATTATCCGGCTCATTATTCTTTTATTTTATTCCCAAACATAATTTCCGTGCACTCCACGTCTTGAACGTCTCAACCTTTTTCTCTCGCTGTCTCTCAGTCTGTGTTTTTCGTCACTGTTTCTGCTCAAACTCACAATGAGGTTATCAGCTGATCATTAGACAGGCACTGCTTCAATCAGCTATAAGTCACCAAAAACAAAGCTGTTCAGCAGAGACCATTCAAAGAGTAAAACACACCTTGTGCAGCTCACATCAAAGGCGAATAGAACAGGTGGATTCCAGGTGCTCAACAGCTCTGAGGTTTTCTCTGTTGTATTTTGTGTTTCATAAAGCACCAAATGAATTGGACTGCAGGCAGGCCAGTCCTTTTCTACAACAAAGCCATGCTGTTGTAATAGATGCAACATGTGATTAAACATGGTCTTACTGCAATATGCAAGGCCTTTCCTGAAAAATATGTCATCTGGATGGAAGCATGTGTTTCTCTGAAACCCGTGTATAACTTCCAGCATTGATTTTGCCTTTCCAGATGTGCAAGTTGCCAGTTCCATCGGTACTAATGGATCCCCATCCCACCGGAGATGCCGGATTTTGAACTGAGATAACATAGCCAGGCGGCCTCTCTCCTCTTTAGTCCAGAGGCTGTGGAGTCCATGATTTCCAAAAATAATTTCAAATTCACACAACAGTTTTCCACTTGGCCTCGATTAGTTTTGAATGTGATTTTGGTCGAGAGAAGACAGCAGCATTTCTGGATCATGCTCACGTGTGGCCTCTTCTTCGCACGACTGAGCTTTAACCTGCATTTGTGGATGGCACAGTGAACTGTATTCACAGCCACGCAGTGATTTTCGGGAAGTGTTCCTGAGCCCATGCAGTGATTTCCAAGAAAGAATCATGTCTGTTTTTAATGAAGTGCTGCCTGAGGGCCTGAAGATCAGGAGCAATCAATCCAGATTTTTAGCTGTGTCCATGGTACAGAGATGGCTCCAGATTCTCAGAATCTTTTGAAAACATGATGTATTGTAGATGATTCAAAGTCTTCACCATTTTTTGTTGAGGAACATTTTTGTAAAATTGCTCCACTTTTGTGAATGCATCCTTTTTTTTTTCTCAGCTTGCTGAACCTCTGCCCAGCTTTACCTCTGTGTGACTCTGCCTTGTGGGTCCTTGAACTCTGTACAATGACGAAGATGTAGTAGCATTCTCAGACAGCAGGTGCCGGATCAGGATTGGGTTTGGGCCACATACACACTGAATGATATCAAGAGTTATAAGAAGATCTCACAAACTAAGGTCATTGGGAAATTCCGAATATGCTGCCATGTACATGTACAGTACATGTGTACATAAGAGGCTGCAAAAAGTGAGTCTGACTACTCTTTTCTCTACAACACTCTCTCTGAGGTACTCTTCTTATACCCGATCATGTTACTGACCTGTTGCCAGTGAAATTTATCAGTTTATTAGTTGTTCCTCCAGCCGTTTCTTTTTTGTTTTACTTTTCCAGCCTTTTGCTACCCCAGTCCCAACCTTTCTGAAAGTTATTGCTCCACTCAAGTTCAATGTTGGTGGTAATGTTTTTCATAAAATTGTAAAATGTTTTCTCTTTCTCGTTATTCTCAGTACATCGAGCAAGAACCAGCTATAAACTATCCTTTCAAAAGGCAAACTAGGTTGAGAGAGGAGGGCTTACACATAGCGTCGGTCTTAATGACGCATTAAAGTTTGTCTATACTGCGGGTCCACATTTTTCAAAGTGTTTTTTATTGAAGTCCATCAGCTGTCCACACCCGTGTTAATCATTTTCCTCCACAGTTGTAAATATTTGACTTTTAGTCTCAAGCATAATATACAAAGTTGAACTTCACCCTGTTAATCATCAAGGCAGGAAGGTGAAGATGGAGAAGCAGTTAGCTGCTCGACCTCTGCTGGTCAGACCGATGGACAAAACTGAACTTACTGAATAAAATTTACGATTGACGCAACGAGTGGGTTCCCAACATGTCAGATGAAATAAAAGCCATTTATCAGTACTGCCTGCCTACGGTGTCGTTCTCATTAAGAATCAAAATCTATCACTATTCCTTTTGGGTAAACACCAAGATAGAAAACTCACAGGAAGCCATGTGTTAAGGTGTGATCTAAATTAAAGCTGATAAAACATTCCAAAGTGTATTTGTTGTAGAGTATTTGTTGTAAAAATGCATGACTCATTGATCTGTTAACCAAGTATTTCAACATGAAGGCAGCTCTGATGTGTGTTTGTAGTCCCATGCTCATGAAAAAAAAGGTTTGCAACCATTTATCCCCACTTTTATCCCCACCGAACTCTGCGTGGTTACAGCTGAGATCCGGGTTAAATAGAACCACAGAGAGCCAGGTGCATATTTTCCCATTCATGGCTTTACATTTACGTGTGTATGCTTCATTATCAGTTTGAAACAACAGTTTGTCAGTCATCTACATATACTTATTCAGAAACTGTTGTGCTGATGCCAAACTGGAAACTTGAAATGACATATGTGACATATATATGTCCATCACTTATAAGAGTCTGTGTCAGTCTGTTAAACTTTAAATATTTGCAGGGGCAGGAATAGATGGAGTCAGACAGGAGGGATAGTCTGATGAAAAGGGAGGTGCGACATAGATTTATGGTTGTGTGCCTGCGTGTTTGTGTGATGTGAGGAGAGGAGAGGAGATGTCCCAGTGCTTTGGTTACTATCCCAATCATCAGTAAGACAAGCCACATTGAGGCCTCTTTTGTCATACTTCTGAATTCAGTCTGCAAATCAAGGCAACATTTATGAATCAGGTTTTATAAGATACAGTAAAGAAAGTGATGAAAGAAAACAAAATGCGCGAAAAAATGGTATGAATACATAAAAGAATATATAAAACTGTTAGGTTAGAAAGCGGGCTGACAAAAGTGGGACAGACATTTTCTGGAGGAGCAGGTCTCCTGGTAAATGACATATTTATCCCCTAAAATGTGGCTTTTACCTGCATTTGGTTTTGTGAAAAGAGAAATAAATGAATTAAATCCTGTGGTTCTACATCAGGGTTTTGTTTTTCTCTGTTAATATGAAAAAAAAAGAGCAGAGTTATAGCGTCTAAGTGAAATGTGTCATGTCATGTGTCACGTTTCCACCCAAGATGACTTTTTTCCAGTCATTAATTTCTGAGTAATTTTCACTCAAGTGTTATTCAAGTACAAAGTGTTTTAAGGCAGACTGAAGGAAATTTCTACCACGTTTGTCACAATAAACTCAGGTCTCAGGGATCTTGACTGCAGCTGACGTTAAATCTGGCAATTTGAGACTAAAATTGGCAGTTTAAGAACAGCAGCAGGTCCCCAGGAGGCAAGAGAGCTGATGCCTCCTCTGGCATTTCACAGGAGAAAAAAAAAAGAAAAAAGAATTCCATACAGTGAAAATAAAGCATCATGTAGGTCTGCGAGTTTTCTTAATCAGGTTATTGGTAGGAGTCATAGCTGATGGAAAATGTGACAAACACACATACACTTTTCCTCCTTTGAGGAACTAATTGACCAATCAGAAATCTGTTCATTTTCTTCATCATGTCATCTGATTTAGTCTTGATCCTGTTGTGGGATGTGAAAAACTAAACCATATCTGTTCACAAGCATATATTTGGCCTAATCTGCCTGCTCATGTACAATAGCCACCTGCTGCTAATGTTCAAGAACCGGTCAAGTGTCACTATGGATCATGTAAGCACTGGATTTTCACAGGAAAGAGAAATACATGGCATTTTTATGCCATGTATTCACAAAAATCATATCTCTGGTGCTTCTGCATTGATTTTTAGTAAACAAGTGAGTGTTTATCATGAGTCTGACAGTGTTTTAAGAGTGAGTGCCAGTGAGTTTTTTTCTAAAAATCCATAGGGGATATTTGCAGATGTGTCCAGCCTGTCTGAAGGCCTAGAATGAAAAAAAGAAACCATGTCATGCCTTGCTGAAGACTATGAGACACATCTGAAAGTTACAAAAAGGGCTCAGTCAATTATTTTTAAGATTAAATTACTTCTTCTGTGGTTAGGTACTTGTTTTCTGCTGTTATAAAAAGAAAAGCTTTATACTCACCTTACAAACTAACATTAAGGATTTCTGACTCAAGATTCTTTGTGGTGTGTCCTTCTTTATAAACACCACAAAGCTGTAATGTTTCGACAAAAACCCCTGAAGGCCGTGATCCCTGCTCTGCAAACTTCCTGTCATTAGCCAACCAGATGATAACATCCTGATGACATCACCCTCATCCATCATTTGACTGGAAGAAGCGTTGCCGCAGTGATTGCTAGGCCACTGATCGTGATTGGGGATTGTGATGGGATCCTGATTATGTTAAGCATCCAGGTAATTGTGTTCCATCTGCGTGTGCATGTAATGACAGTAAATGAATCTCCACTCAGTCAGCTGTGAGGTTGTGTTCACATTAAAACCTGATTACTGTTCAACCTGCTGACCCTAACCATGAACCCTGACAACATGGCTTCTTCCGCTTCCTTTTTCATCGCACTTTGTCATTTCTTTCCCTTTCGCCCTTTTATTTTTCATCTTTGGTCAGGGTAGATTTACAGATGCCGTTCAGCAAAATAGCACCCCCCAGAATGAATACATTGAAAGTGTTAGGATTACCAGTTCAAAGCAGCTACTTAAAGATAATGGCCCTTAAATATCCTGGCTAGAAACAGTATCCATCCTTATTCAGACTGCTCACTGCAGTTGGACTTAGGTATAGAATAACCCCTCTGCTTAGGGCTTAGTATTACTTTTGCTATCACTTCATTTCTTACTAGAATTAAACAAGTATGACTTTCAAACCACAGTCGTGGGGTTTTCAGACCCTGGCTGGTTGCACCATGGAACTCCGCTAAAGCTGAGAAAGATGCTTAAAACTGATGCGCCCCACAAAAATCTGTCAACCTTTCCTCTAAATCTTCTCTCCTGTGAAAAACGACTGGAAACAAATAACCTTCCCCCTCCCAACAACTCCTCCCCACCACCACCACAATCCTCTTTGGCTGGATCCCTCCTCTTGTTCTGGGCTGCTTTTTGCAATCATAACGCACACACGGATACACTGTGCCAATACAAGTGTATCTAACACCTCCAGTAACAACCCCCCCCCCCAGTGCATCCACCCCACCCTGACCCTCCTGTGTGTCTTTTCACCCACTGTACTTAAAGCCAAAACTACTGCAAGCCAGAAACACCCTGTTAGCGGTGAGAGACGGAGACAAAGCGATGGGAGGCTACTTGCTCTGGATAATACTGACTGGTGATGATTAACGTTGGGTTTTATAATTTGTAATAACTTTTTTTCCTAGCCTGTCTTCTCTCTGATTAGACAGAAGTGTGAATGAAATAGATGACATATGTTTTAAATACTGGTTATTACAACTTGGCGCTCGTTTTTCCCTCGGGTACAGTAATGCTGAAATGTGCGATCACAGTAACATAGCCACAACAAAAATCTGACATAATGCCGACCTTTAGCTGCTTAACTCAAATAATTGGAAGTAGTTTATCTATCGATCAAACCAAAAGCAACTGCAGCCTCTTTGAACAGAATAATACAACAACAGTGGTGAAATAAGTCAGTTCGGTTTTTTTAAACCTGGACCTTATTTCTGGCATAAAATACGTTCATCTCCTCATGCACTGATAACAGTTTGGTGAAAGTCGGCGTCCTTCGGGAGATATTTAGATTACTCGAGATCCGCGTATATCCATATAACAGGAGAGAACAGGGTATTGACAATACAGCCACTAAATAAGACATTATCTGTCTTTATTACACCAATACTTTAAGACGAATGAATGAACCTGTACTATTGCACTGTTAGCTCAGAGCTGCTGTGTTGTTGTTGTTGTTGGAGGCTCTCGGGGGGGCTTAAGGCGGATTTACAGTTGACGCGTCGCTCACGGCGCTGGCGGCACGTGACGTCAAAATGACGTTTGAGGCCTAGCGCTTGCCTTGAAAAGACGGCGCAGCGCGTTGTCGTGCACCAGTCGATTTTTGTAACTTGGCTGCGCCAAGAACGACAAACCGGATGGACCAATGTGAGACCTGGGTCAGTCAGGAGGTGCGTTTGTACAGGCAGCTGTACGAAACTGCAGTGAAACAGCACAGGGAGCACGTAAACTCCCAAAACTGGTGGGCAGAGATTGGCAGAACTTTGGGGAAAGAGGGAGAGTTCTGTAAGAATGTGTGGAAGAAGCTACGAGACAGATACGTGAAGGCAAAAAAGAGGGCAGACTCCAAGTGCTGATGCCGGGGGCTTCAGACATTCACCTCTATTGACTGAATTAGAAAATTTGAATTATCCAGATACTGCAGCAGTATCGTTGATGACAGTGTTCCTGCTCTTGACAGCGGCATTGTTTTCTTCTCCACTTTCGTGGTTGTAGTGTAGCGGTAACCTTCACGTAGCAACGACACCTCTGTGATGGAGAAAATTGCAACTACTGGCGCATCGACTTGCTACACCAGAGATACTAATTGCGCGGCTCGCAAGCCACAGGCTCCTCAAGCTTTAATTGGTGGCTCGCACTCGCATAGTAGCTTATAACAATATGGTAACAATAACAATACATTTTTTCAAATAACATACAGCGAATACTGCACAGTATTAGGTATTTGTGTAGCATTAAGTATTTTTATGAAGTACTAATTAAGGCTTAATGGTGTTTCCTAAAGGGGGCTCTGTTAAACCTGGCAACGCAGCCCGCTTAAACCACCGTCACACTTGACCGCAGTGCACGCTAGCTCCTTTAGCCAGCGCGAGATGCAGGCATAATGGATCGGCTTTTAATTAAAAAAAAGGTAAAAACCAGCACAGAAACCATGCTCATCTTGAATGTCTCACTATGATTACAACAACAAACTACAAATACAACATGAAGAAAGTGAAGGACATGCATGCCAGCTTCAGCTCATCCCAGTATTAAGGTAAATGTGGTCTGAATTGAAAATGTATTGGCTGTGTTGTTTCTTTTTTTGTGGGATGCTTTATATGTAGAAATGCATATTTGAAAAAGGGGCCTTTAGTATGTTGTTGTAAAAGTGGCTCTTCCCTTGATTTTGCTCTGCCAATGTGGCTCTTGTGAAAAATTAATAGTGAGTATCACTGTGCTACACTATATATGGCCGGCACGAAATCGTGACGTCATCAACACCGCTCGCGCTAGCAGACGCGGCAACCATGCTAGAGCCTTTATGGGGGCTTTCTACACACGCGTCTACTGGGAGGACTTCATCGCCGCGTCGAGACAAAACTGGTCTCTTGAGTCATTATTATCAAAGGGACTTTAGTTTTTTCCCTCCACGTGACCATGTTCTCAAAGTGCTTCTTGTTTTTGGAGAAATAAAACTGAAAAATAACGAGACTGTGTGTGAAATGTTAGGTTGGGAGTTTGTCCCTTGTCATCACTGCCACCTCCCTTCCCCTGCTCTTATTCACTGTAAGCTGAAAAGCCTGTCAGAGTGAGCTCTCGAGCAGACAGCCGTGACGCTGATTCTACAAGTTGAATTGGCCGAACAAAAAATCTCCAGAGTCACACTGAAGAGTCCAGTCTTCAGTGTGTCCAAGGGGTGCACACACTGAAAATACAAGAACGTAAGATGTTGGCAGAGGCTCCAGACTTGCCTAACGGCTGATTGTCAGCTTGATAAATCAGGCCCCTAAGAGGATACTACAGGATAAAGCTCTTGCTCTATCCACAGATGGGTGGACACCACTGGCAATACATTTTCTGGGGGTGAATTCAAATCATTTTTCTTTGTTTTTTTTCTTTTCCTTCAGCAACACACCTGATTTCATTGATTTGTGCCTGGCATTTCCTTAAATAGTGTGTTAATTTTAAATCATCCGAATAAATCTCCCTCTCTGGAACATTCAGCTCAGACTTGACAATCTCAGCCACGCATAATTAATCCCCCTTGTACTTTTTATGATCCCCAAATGAACTCTATTTTGAGCTTTGCGCAAGACACTGGCTGAGATCTGAGTGTCAAACTGAATAAAAAAAAAAGACTCTGTGGCTATCCCCTTAGTCACAAGCAGCAGTTAGACAAGTCAATGTAGAATAAAACAAAATATTAAAAAAAAGATTTTATTGATAAAGAGAAAGATAGAAGAGAAGAAAACCATACATGTACTGTGTGTTAATGTGGATGTATACCTGCTAATGTCCAGCATTTGTCTAAGATATGGATGTTATCTGCTTCACGGACAACATCTCTCTCAGCTAAAGTATTGTTTTGCAGTTCAACTGCCGATCAAATTTCTAAAGTCCAATCTGTGGCGAACACTGACTTGCCAATAACAGCGATCACATTAGTCTTGATACAAACCCCAGTCAGTGTCAATGCCTGATTTCAATAACTGGAAAGCTCTGACATTTTTATCACTCGTGATTGCCCATGTTTCGAAACCCTGCTGTCTCTGCGTTGAGCAACACTGAGGGATGTTTGGAAGATGCACTGATATATATTAGAGAGTCTATCCGTCATGTGTCTTGTGTCAACACTCCAAAAATGATCTTTGTCAATTCCAATGAAAACTAAGAGAAAACAACCTGTTTATTTAAATGTTCCCTCGTCGGGGGAGAAGAGCTGTAAGGAAAACTCAAAAACTTCTCCGATAAAGGAGGCCCCATCTTGAAGTGATTTTTAAGATGAAGTTATGATGAAATCAAAATGATCTGGGTCGGGTGATATATAATAAATGGCTGCCACAGTTGAGAAGAAGAGACGCCATGGAAGAATGGAGCAGGCAGAGCTTTGAGATGAGAAGACAGGAAAAGAGATTATGGTCTGAAGGAGGAGATATAGGAAAATACCAGAGTGAAAGTTGGAAAAACAGCAGAAAAAAGCAGAGGATATAGTGTCCTTTTGAAGGTCAAGACAAGAAATGGTGATATGCTTTGCAGAAAGCTATCCCTGAAATACCATCTTCTCCTGAAAGAGGATGAGAAGTAGAGTCAAAAGAAAGAGCTGTTGACCTGCAGCTGCAGAATTTTACACATGTCCAGCCACCAAAAGCCTTCTATATGAAGTCTTGCTCTAACAAGCACCAAGATAATGAGGCGCCAATGAGGTAAGGGTGGAGGGAGGGAAAGTAGGACAGACGGAGCTGGACAGACGGCAGGATCAAAGTCTGATTCAAACATATTGATTCTTACATATTCCCATGGAGTTTTTATTTTAATGTTTTCAACTCTTTGCCGTGAATACACCTCGATTCAATGTGCTTTCCCTTTAAATGAAGGGATTTTAAATAGAAAGTGTATGTATCTAAGTGTAACACACTCTATCTCACATGATTGAAGTCTGATCCTCTTGCTCTCTTACAGTCCCTGACGAGCAAAAAACACACACACACACACACACACTCAAACTGCAAGCCCACAGGGATCAGTGCTGTCCACCATGGAGTTGTGTGATGGGGTGCTAAGCCTGCTTACACTGGAGCAAAGTGAGTCTCTTCCTGGACCTGCACTGTCAAACACATGCTGCCTGCATTGAGGTAAAAAAAAAATCGTGAGTAATGATGTGAACTCATTTGGATGATTCTTATTCATGTAAATCCAACATCTACCTCAAGGAAGACCGCACCTATGATTTGATAATGAGGTGACTTGGGTGTCACCACGTCATCATCAGCCTTAGCTGTGTTATATTTCCAGTGCGAACAACCACTATTAGTGTGCGTAAAACAATCTGCATGAAGGTAAACACAAATTACGTGGACAAAAGTGGCTCGTTATATGAAGCATGGAGGATCCTTTTGGCAATTGTAGTTAATAAAATAAACTGCCTCCCATTTACTCCATTATAATGACCAATCTGGCGCTCTTTGTTTGCAAAATGTCGTCTTTGGTCACTGCTTGAATTAAAATGACATAATGTGCTCAACAATCCAAACCAGTTCTATCCAAACAAACTGTCAAAAGCAACTCGGACCTCCCCCGTTGGACGTGTGCTCATAGATGAAGCCATCAAACATGGAGTTGGACGACGACCCACAACATCTGGTGGATATTTTGTCATGGACCCTCATCTCCTATTTGTTTGTTTTCCCTTGTCCTCCTATCGACTCCTGTCATGCTTTGCTGCACTGCCTCGCTGTTTGCGCAAGGAACCAAAGTTGAGGAAATAGAGTGCAAACAAAACTGCCATCAAAGTGTGTGCAGCTACGTCTGTGTCCACACGTTTTGGTACAGTTGATTTCATACATCTATCTGCCATTGCTTTCTTTCCAAGCCTTGAAAAGAAGAAAATGATTTTTGACAAAGAAAATACTCTGGAGGCTGGAGTAACAGTATAGCAAGCTCAGCAAGCATGTAGTAAAATGAAGGATACTTAAATGGCTGCATGTGTCCATTCATCATATCTGTGGATTAATAGACACAAGCTTGAAACCACTTCATACTACAAGGTGATCTCATTTTACCTCAGTGACCCTGGTGGCTGTGGAACAGACTCAGCCCCATTTAGCATGGACCAACATAAAAGAAACACATTTGAGAGCTAACTAAGCCTACAGCATGGATAGCCAGAGGAAAGAGCATATGAAATAAAGAGGTGGTAACATAATGACAGATAGTTGGATGTAGGAAGCTGAGTGATAAAGGAGCAAAGGAATGCCTTGTTATGTAGATACTTGCTACCTTTATCTACTTAGTTTCACTCCCTTTTGTGGCCTTACTGTACATATATCATTCTTAGTTCATTTCTAGTCCATGATTTTTGGACTCTACTTTTATCTTTGTGACTTGCTTGGGGATGTTCCAGATTCATTCAGCAAAACCTCTAAATGACATCTCATATTCCCTCTTTTAACTTAATACAATAAATAGTGAATTCATTTGGTGTGCATGTATGAAAATCAGTGAATCCAAAATGCTAGATGCCGCTCTGTGTTTTACTAAACCGAGGGTGAGTTTATTTCACAAAATTTTTCAAGTCCTGTGGTCAAAAATCAGCAGACACGACATAGATTTAGCACTGCTCTTCGTCCCACAACGGGGTCTCAAGTATAGGAAACTCTTTCCACTGAGATGAACCGCAATTTGCATGAAGACCTAGATGAAGCGTGTGTTAAAATAAATACACAACCTTGAAATACTATGGTAGACCCACTATGGTTTAACTTCATCTAGCCTGTGGAAGCCACAGGCTCCAGGAGTGTCAGGTCTAGCCCAGAAGGTAGCCGAGGAGTCGCCAGATAGACCTGGGAACTGAAACAGTCCCTTGGCCTAGTGTCTTCCAATGCCACTAATTCCAGGAAATGGACAACTCCATTGTATTGTACTGAACAGACAGTCATAACGCACAGGATGTGTAAATGTAAGGCTGAATTACACATATTTAGAACTGGCCATTGCTTAGCAATGGTGGGAAAAGCTGGTGCTGGCAGGTGAAGATGTGGGCAGGGCAAGAATAGCATAATTCATGGAGATGTAGAAGGAATTTTAAGAAATGAGATTTTTTTTCTGGCACTGCGTCAAAATATACAATTTGGAGGTAAACAGATATGGTTTTAGAATAGTTATAACTGCTGGGGTGAGACTTTTAAAAGAAGAAAGAAACATATTGACACATGAAAAGGTTGAGGACAGTGTTGAGCTAGAGCAGAGATACTCGCGAGCCACATGCGGCTCCTCAAGCTCTAATTGGCGGCTCGTACTCGCATAGTAGCTTATAACAATATGGTAACAATAACAATACATTTTTTCAAATAACATACAGTGAATACTGCACAGTATTAATTATTTTTATTAAGTTTGCGTTTTTGGAGTATTAAGTATTTTCATTAAGTATTAATTAAGGCTTAATGGTGTTTCCTAAAGGGGGCTCTGTTAAACCTGGCAACGCAGCCCGCTTAAACCACCATCACACTTGACCACAGAGCTCGCTAGCTCCTTTAGCCAGCGTGAGATGCAGGCACCATGGATTGGTTTTTAATTAAAAAAGGGCAAAAAACAAACAAAAATCAGCATGAAGACCCTAGAGAGGGGACGAGCAGGCAAACGCCGGGTGTACCGCGAGATGCAGGGACAACGGATTGGTTTTTAATTAAAAAAAAGGGCAAAAACCAGCACAAAAACCATGCCCATCTTGAATGTCTCACTACGATTACAACAACAAACGACAAATACAACATGAAGAAAGTCAAGGACATGCATGCCAGCTTCAGCTCATCCCAGTATTCAGGTAAATGTGGTCTTAATTGAAAATGTATTGGCTGTGTTGTTTCTTTTTTGGTGTGATGTTTTATATGTAGAAATGCATATTTGCAAAAGACTTTAGTATGTTGTTGTAAAAGTGGCTCTTCCCTCGATTTTGCTCTGCCAATGTGGCTCTTGGTAAAAAAAAATAATGAGTATCACTGATCCAGATTGTGGAGATTAACAGTTAAAGTCTTAGGCAACTGAAATATTTTGTGTCCACATTGTACATTTGTTTTGGCTATGGCTCAGCTGAAACTAAATTAACTCCCTTCTCCAAACCTAGCTGGAACAGCTCATTTGAGTTGGTGGGAGAGCTTTAAGTTAGTTCATTCAAGTTAGTTTATTCAACAGATTCTCTAAGATCGGCAGCCTTTTATTTTTCATTTTGAACAGGAGCTCTCCTCTGCTCCAACATAGCCCCCCCCTCCTTTTTTTTTGTTTGTCTTTTAATTTGTTTTAAAATTCATGTATTTATTTTTATTATTATTGTATTATTGTTGTTATTTTCTATTTGTTTTTTTATTTTAGAGTGTCTGGGTCACATGGGTGGTGGTATGATGTTTTGTATTGGGGTGATTTGTCTTGTTGTTGTCTGTCTGTAGTTGACACAGATATTTGTGCGTGTATCTTGGGTCCTGTTGTTTTGTTGTTGATGGGATGTTTGTTGTTTGAACGGAAAAATCAATAAAAACACTTTGATTATTCTTTAAGTTACTTTAAGTTACCTCCAGCATATCACAGCAGAGAAAAGTGATCATTCTTTCATTATCTTAAAAACTAATTTTGTAATCTTTCCAATTCTTAGGCTGGATGGTGGATAACAGTTTCTTCTGTTAAACTCAGATCACTTATTTATCCCTCCTGTAACCAGACTTGAAACTCGACTTCCAGGCAGCAGTTGAAAACTGAAAACCTTTCTCAATTCAGTAGAAATACATTTGTTTTTTTTAAACAATGAAAGCAGCGACTACAACCATTAAAACCACCTGTATGTAAAAACTACATAAAAAGACATCTTAATATGCAAATTACTCCCATCTCCGTTTCAACTCATCTGCTGCAGCTGCTCACATTCAAATCTCCCACTCAGGACTCTTTGGCTTCACAATGTAAACAAACAGACAATTTGTTGCTGATGTTAGATAAACCTTCCCACTGACTGCCAGCTCTGACAAGTCCCATCCTGCCAGTTTACTGTGTGCAGTTACAAGGTGGAACTGCAAATCACTCGTTAATATGTGGACAACGGTATTGTCCAGCAAGGAGAATACCCCCTTTTTTTTCCATTTGTAATCGTTCCTGGGCGTTGCAACTTAAATTACTACATAGAGCTCACTTGGCCCCAAACCGGGTATCTAAGTTTAAACCAGGATCTTCTTCACTGTGCCCTAAATGTAAAATACATGAAGGCAGCCTCACACACTGTCTTTAGTCATGCCCCAAGATCCAGATATACTGGGAGTCTATTCTGGTTGAGATAAGGAAAATTATCAAAACTAATATTGATCTTGATCCAGTGTCTCTTCTCCTTGGTCTACCAAACAAACATATCCAAAATTCAAACAAGAGTAAGTTGTACAATGTCCTAATTTTTTGTGCTCGAAAGAATATTTTGTTACAATGGATTTCTCATAAGTCTCCTACCATTTATGGGTGGAAGAGGCTTATTTTGGAACTTATTCCACTCGACTTTCTAACAAGCCTTGTCCACTTTAAGACTGTCATTTTTGGACGCATATGGAAGCCCTTTTTGGACTATTCTGAAGGACACGTGTCTACCATCCTGTCTCGAGCATTTATAAATGCTTAGATGTGGACTATATAATGATGGAAGTATGTATGCCCCCTATCTTATCTTTTATTTTTGTCTCCTCTGGACTGTACTGCTGAGCTTTTGTTCTGTGTTATGTTGTTATTAAATGAAAAAATTAATAAACATATCTATAAAAAAAAAAGTGGCTAGAATGTTGAATGCCTTAAAAATTGTAATTCAAAGACTTAAAAACATTGCACAAAAACCTGATCTACCAGAGGAGTTGCACCACAAAAGCACCCTCTTTTGGAGATGAACATTTTAATCACATCATTTTAGGTAATGCTTCTATAATGTGGGCTGCTTTAACTGGCCACAGCAGCCATACATACACAAAAACACATAAATTGAAGCTAGCTTTCCAGTGCCTCGCTCAACACCCAATATCCCTGCAATAACAACGATGACCAATCCACAGCATGTGCCCTCATAAAAAGCATCTTGACGTGTGACCGCTGATGGAAACTCGCTGTTCTCCTAATAGTCCTGGAACAGAGTGAAGTGTCCTGTCTACTCTGTGAGGGAACAGTGCTTGGAAGAAACCTTTAAAAAGGTGCCTGACAAAGTAGTGCAAAGGCTCTGAGGACCACCTCAATAAATTTCTTATGAGTCCCGTTAGAATGCGATTTGAAACCTGCAGCACCGAGTTTATTTTTTCTGGGGTTTTTTTTAATGTCAAGCGCTCAAAAGTGTTTATTGGCATCCTTTCTAAACATGTCCAAAAGAAATCCTCCGTCATAGAGTGTATGCCTCAGCCCGAGCCCCACAGACCTGCCTCTATCTTCTGCCATAAACATCTTATTTCGTGGGTGGATGAGTGGGTGGGTGTGGTTCTCAGGATCGAGGGTTGTAAGTGTTGCTTGGCTCAAAGTCCCATTTTCCAGTAAGAAGAAAACAAGTTTATTTGTGAAGTTGCCACAGGAGCAGAATGTACCTATGCAACAGGACCGTGTTACGTGTTGCGAGTCACCATGTGCTTGTGCGTGTGTTTGTGGGTCCAAGAGTGTGTGTGCTGGAGCCAGCTTGGTGGCTGGCTGGCTGTTTTCAGGGGCATTTCTGCTGTCTTTTGGGCAGCTTGGCTGGTAAGCTGTGTTATTACCAAAGACTGGTTAGACACAGACATGACCAAAAATGCACTAAAGTATACAGTGGCTTTCAAAAAATCTAACTGATCGAGTTGTTTCATCGGACAATTAAACAACCTCAAATTAGCAAGACATGTTATACAAGATGTCCTCTTTAGGCGTTGAAAAGAATGCCATTGCCATAGATCTTCCCTACACTCACAGTGCTCCCTCTTCCTATAACTCTAAGCTCTTACATCAGACATAAGTGTCTGAGAAAGAAAAATCAAGCATATGTGTGTGTGTGTTAGTGGGACAGGGATAATGAAGCAAAGAGGGAGCACAAGACTGTAATTTTGTAAACCATGAGATTGCAGGGGTATCAGCATGGCAGAACAAATCAAATGTCACAGTCACTCTGTCTCCCACCCCCCTCTGCCACTTTTCCATCAGAGGTAATAGTTAGCATAGTGGATATTAGCTTGGACCCACATCCCATAGCCATAACTTTGAGGTCAGGGCTAGTGTTTAAAATGAGCCCTCAAAGGCTTGCCAGTGTGCGAGCACCCGCATCGGACAAAACGGCACCAGAACAAAACAAGTATATGACCAGTTGAGCATTTTCCATGGCAGCTTTGGAGTGAGTAAGTAGCTAATAAAAGCGCTCTGTTTGCTAAGAAAACCATAATGATATAGAGAGAACCTTAAAATAAATGACTTTGTCAAAGAAGTTCAGTAAATTCTTTAGGTGGCCTCAACTTATATCGAGGGAACAAGTATGGGTTTATAAGATGTAAAATGTAGAGAGTAGTGCGCTCTCTAATGTCAAGTGGCTAAGTTGCAATAACTGCACTGTGAGATGGATCAGTTATGTATCTTAGTACAGCCACAAGTACCGGAGAAGAAACAGATGCTGCTGTGTATCAAAATGAAAGAATGTGCAAAATCACAGCACCTGCATTCTAAATTGCCAGTAGGGGGCAACAACTGTGGTAACAAAAAACAAAACAAAAGAAGGCTAAAGGCTCTTATAATGAAGATGACAACTGAGAAGAGATTGTTTGTGACATGTTAAGTTAGGCTGTTGCTTTATTGTCATCACTGCCACCTACAGTCTCATCCACTCATCCTAAATTATGGTCATTTTTCAAATCGAACAGATGATAGAGCGTGGAACATTCTAGGGAGGGGTTATGTTAGAATTCGTACTCTATCCTGGAAGCATTTGTTGAAGTTGTCAGTCACATCCATTAATTGCTTATAGTTTCTGTTTTCAAAAGATCAAGTACTCAAAGATGTGCAACCTTTGAATAATTTGACAGATTATAAGTTAACTTTGCAACTGCCCTAACATTTCCAGTGTAATTTAAACAGTTAAATTAAAATGTGATTGACTGAAAGTTGCCAGCTTTATCTAGGGATGCAATGATCAAATGTATCAGAACTTATTTTCCACATAGTGAATTGTTAACACTTTGATTTGGATAGAAGACTCTAGGCCTCTGAGTGGTTACTCTGAGCTGAGGTATTGGAAATTGTTATTTGGTGTGTTGTGTCTGTGCATCCCTTAACTTTCTTAACCTTGCAGTATGTGCAGTTCACAGTCCATGAGACGTTTCTCTGCTTTACAGTAAACCACATCTGGAAACACTTGGAAACTTACTGAGACATTTATGATTCAACTTCACAGCCACTAAGACGCCCCAAAGGTTTGCTAATTAGGTTCTTTAGATTTAGCCGATTGTTGATTGTGCTGTTTAAAACCACAAAGGTGAGGGAGAACTTCCATTCGTACATGATTCAACAAAATAGGGTATATTTGTTTCAGCAGTCTGCTTGATCAGGTTGCTGAGGTCAGGAACTTACACACCGGGATCAGTAGAGATAGGTCCTGACAGGCAAAAGTGACTCAAGGGCATCAATGTTTGCTGGGACGTTAGAAGTGTGTGGAACAATTGTGTTTCAGTGAGGTCACTGACGTGTTTCTGTATAGTCTCCACTTTGATGGACCAGCGTGGGAAGAAACAAACTGCAGCCATTATGGAACATTACAAAGCAAACGAATCAGTTTACATTGCAAAGGCACTGGAAAGTATTCATGCTCTCATGTTTGATACTGCAGATGCCTCTTGGCTAGAGCATAGTCAAACTAATAAGTGGGGTGTAAAGATGAACTGATATGAATCAGAATCCTATTTTAACATTGACGATGCAATAACATAGGTACGCACACCACTTGATCGAGTGTGATGCATCATCAGTGAGTCCATGGCCTGATTCTACCATCAAAGACTGGTTGAATAAGATTCTTCACAGAGTCAATGCAAGACCTTTGTGAAAAGTAGGGTTTGAAAAATGTAGGGTTGGGCATTAAGCACACCAGAGCACCAAGTGAGAGGAGTCTATGCACCACTTGAACTGTTTATCGGCCTGCCTGCCAGATGCACCATTCAGATCTAACAGTGTGAGCAGTTTACATGCACCTATCTTTGCTTAAGAGATAAACACGAATGACATCAAACCAGGGGTTTACCAATGCAGACCAATGGTTTAATGCGCGGTGAGATTTAACCTCTAGAAATCATTTGGAGTTTATAAGAAGCAAGCAGTACTTGACTGCACAGCATCGATCAGGTACAGTGGTAGAACCACAGATCTGAGCTCTCACCTGATGAGACATTATGGTGAATCGCTGGATGCTAATACTGTTGGCACAAGTAAGAACAACAGACATGATAAAGACATATTTTAAAGACGTGTTCCATCAAAACTTAGATACTATTTTGTGAGCTCAAAGATAATCACAGCATTTATTGCTCTATTGCTAAGGATTAACAAGCTTGGTGGTTAACAGATATTAATACAGCATTCTTAATGGTTTTCAATTTGGCTTCCACGGAGCTTATACTACAGAAATATCTCTTCTTTGGGCCTCCAGTGACATCTTGATGCAGGGGTGATACAGGAGAATGTTTTGTTTTCCTGATGTTGGACTTGACCTCTGCCTTTGATACGTTGACCACCACATTATGCTCAATAGGCTGATATACTGAGTGGGTGTATCAGGGGCTGCTTTGGATTGGCTCACGTTATATCTGTCTGAATGATCATTTTCTCTTACTGCTTCTAAGTGCATCTAAGTTCTGTTTAGGGGCTTTTATTGTTTCTGTCATACCTACTCCCTAATCAGAACAATTTGAACATATTTAAGGACATATCCTATCACTGCTATGCAGATGACATTCAGTTGTCTAAGTCTCAAGATGTTTCTAAGTTACAGATCTTGCATAGGTGCTTAGACTAAGGATGTCCCAATCAGGTTTTTTTGCCCCCCAGTCCGAATCATTTGATTTTGAGTATCTGCCGATAGCGAGTCCCAATCCGATACTTCTACAGTACATTAAAAAAAGGAAAAATGGTGAAGAAACAGCTCCAGGATGTCCCTGATTTTTTATTTTATTCACTTATCTTATCATTTAACTAATTCAATTAGTGTTATCGTTTGAAGTGTTCATTAGTTTTATTAATTTAATCATTTAATTAATCAAGTAATAAACAAATTATTCACATTGTAGTTTAGTGCAACAATGTCTGATAGAAAAACGAGCATCAGCTCAACTTGAAATACCTGCCAGGCATGTAAACAAATAAGCAAATAAAAGTGCCACAGTGTTATAAAGTAAGGCCAGTAATATGCTTTTCGGAAATGCGCTCCTAATTCTTACTCCTCCTCTGGCTTCACAGAAGGAAATGTACGTTTTTCTTGAAAACCAACATCTCTACCTTGTCAAGTTTGAGCCTGTTAAAGTTTGTTTGTGTCCCTGACAGATTTGTGTATAAGGTAATGAAAATGTTAGGTCTCCTTGCTTCTTTTGCTAAATCTTCTATCAGGAAACTTGGGGTAACTTTGGATTCGGCTGTCGCTTTGGATTCTCATGTCAAATCGCTGGTTTGCTCTTGTTTTTATTTCTTAAGAAATATTGCAAAAGTTAAGTCCCATTGTGTCACGTTCTGAACTGGAAATTGGTAATCCCGCATTTATTTTATGACGTCTGGATTATTGAAATTCTTTGTCCACTCAGCAAAAACTATTTGGGATGGCTGCAGGTTGTTCAGAATGCTGCTAACCAAGTCCTCTGAGTACTCACATGCCACGCTGTTGCTAATTCAGCTGCACTGACTCCCCACCAACTTCAGGGTCCACTTTGAGATTTTGATTTTGATTTTTAAAGGTTTGCATGGACAAGTGCCAGCATACATCAGAGAACTTCTAGATTCATACGTCCCCAACAGGTCCCTGAGGTCATGTGATCAGGGCCTGCTAGCTGTGCGTCATACAAGGCTGAGAACTACAGGAGACAGAGCTTTTACAGCAGTCGCCACCAGACTCTGAAACTCCCCCGCTGAGCATAAGATTTGCGTAGTCAGATCTCCTTTAAAGAAAAAAAAACAGCTAAAACTCAACTTTTAGAACTTTTTTTTTATTAACTTTTGTTTTTATGTTCTAGCATTTGCATTGTGAAGCACTTTGAAATATTTTTACCTATTTTAACCCTCTGGGGTCTGTGCCGTAATGACGTCATACAATCTGATCACGCCGGCGTTATCGTAGACGTCAGAGGGTTAATGTAGTTCTGCTTAGCATATCATGACAAAAGATTACTTTAAAGCTAAAATAGGTATTATATAAAGATTAATAAATCTGTGACTGGAATGAAATATGGAATATTGCCCTTCTGGCCCCTAGGATGGTTCACAACCACCAATAACTCAGTGCTATTGTTCATAGGGTGGGAACGAGGAATAACTGAAAAATATGATGGAAAATAAATGGAACGTTTTTATTTTTACTCTTCCTATTTATCTTCATCTGTCAAACTACTGTTGAGCGGCATCTCATATATCTCGATGATGAATATGAATGGTGATGTAGCCACATGGTTTGAAGCCAAGTGGCAGAGAATTGACAGCGAGACTGACCTAGAGAGACAGCTAGACAGATAGTCATCGTGCCCACCAATCTCACCTTGTCCTCTGAGAGGCTAAGGTTTCTGGGAAAGTCCCTCTCTGCTTGCTGCCCTGTCAGTTCCCCACAGCTGGCACAGGCCTGTGGGTGAGTGACGGAGTGAGGGGAAATGGGGTCCAATATGCTGATCAGGCAAAGTGAGGGAAGATTGTGTATTAATGATCAAATGTGGTTTATATCCAGAATTGTTTCTGTTATCTGTGGTCTTCATCCATTTGTTGATTTTTTTTTTTTTTTTCTCACCTTTTCTATTTAAATATTTTCTCCTCAAAGACACAGTAAGCCAATAAAGCCATTCAGAAACCTCCCTGGCAAAAAAAAAAAAAAAAACGGTGCCTAAAAGTCACTCTCTTTCAGCAACAGTTGAATCACGTAAAAAGTCACAGAGTCCACTGATGGTGAAAGTGCTCGTTGAGTAGGTTTAGCTTTACACTGATTTCTCTCATCTTTTGGATAAATTAGGTGCCAGTATTGGGCTGACAAACCTGGGCATTTGCTTGAGAGAGAGAGAGAGGAGGGTCAGAGTTGGATGGGCTGTCTAAACAAATGCAACAATGGTTTTTATTGTCTTGCTGGCTCAAACTCACCCACACACCCCTGGCAGCGAGCGCAGCTTTCAGTGGAACAGCCCGTCAGTAAGCATAAACTTGATTTGGCTTATTATGAACTGAGAGGTGCTCTTACTGAGACATTGCTTCACCTTTTTCTCTTTTGCTTTTTACTTGTGTTTACAGCTTTGTTGGATGGAGAGATGAAGGGAAAGGATTGTGACGAGACAGCACATTTATGGAAAACATTTTTTTTTTTTTGAATTCTTAAATGCTGCTTCATAATGAAATCATTAGAGTTGTGCATTGTCTTCGCCCTTTCAGATGTTGATCTATGGATATTGGTGGCTTCTCAGCTCGCGCAGCTTTTGCAGCTGGCACCATGCACGCATTGGGCTGGCAAAGTGGTTGTTTTAAGCACAGCTCAGTTGGCACTGGAAAGCCTCTGGTTGTTAGTGGTTAACCCAGGGCTCCCCACGAGACTCACTGCTCACCCGTCATTCTGCCAACCTCACGGTGAATTGCATTAAGTTTCCCCCGTCAATGACGTAGGAGTGATCACTCAAAATTATGGGAAGACATGTATGTTTAATGGTGAGAAATTACCCATGTTTTTTTTTTACATCTGCAGAGGGGGGAAATAAATTGTTTTTTTTCAAAAAGAACTTCCCTTATTTGCGAAGATCTTCTATTATTTTGAGAAATCCTGTTTTGTGTGAGGACAGTGGGTTTTTCACGCTCCAGACAAATCGCTGATAGCCCATTTGCAGCACCTGAATCAGGCATGACAACTGCCTTTTTTTTTCATGCACGGAAAATGAGTGTCTTAAATCATGCGTTCCAAATTATTTTTCAATCTGCTTAGCTCTACGTTAGCCTTAGCCATCGTTTGTCAACAGAAGGGGCACTCAGGCTGTCAACTTGTTCACCTGAAGCTAAAATACTAGGGCTGGGCGAGTTAACTCGTTATTATCGCGTTAATTACCTCCGCCAAGGAGGTTATGTGATCGCCCGAGTTTGTCTGTTGGTTTGTCTGGATGTCTGGATGTTCGTTCGTTCATCTGTTCGTGCTGCAATCTTGCGACCTGCCACAAGGTGGCGCGACCTCCACAAGGTGGCGCGACCTCAAGGTGCCACAGCTTAACAGAGCCAAAGCCAGACAGAATGCATAGTGCACGGATTGAATGCATATTGCGCGGATTTGCTGTAATTAGCACAACAAAAGATTGCAACGGCAAGCCAGTGTGCATAACTGCATATAGCGTGCCCAAAGCCAGACAGAATGCATAGTGCGCAGATTTACTTGCACGGCAAGCCAGTGTGCATAACTGCATATAGCGTAATAATAACGGCGAACACTGCTTCCCGACAGAACATTATAATAATATTAATAATATTAATAATAATTAATAACGGCGAACACTGCTGTTCAATAATGAATAGGGAGAAGGGAATGCCTCTTCTGCTGACAGCGCCAAAGAACAAGTAGCCCACATCAGGAACGTATGTCCATACATGGCTCGCTATCCACAGGTAGGTTGGCGGTTGGCGGAGGTCTGCACTCTCTGAGTGCATTTCTAGTTTTTTTTATTATTTAACGCCGATAAATATTGTATTGTGCATTAACGCATTTTAAATTTTTTTTTTTTTACATTTTTTTAAATTATTGTTTTGGGCTTTTGTGCCTTTAATGGATAGGGAAGTTCAGAGAGACAGGAAGCAGGGGGCAGAGAGAGGGGGAACAACTATAGCCTCGTGTACATGGGGTACCTGCTCAACCCACTTCGCCATGGACCACCCCTGTTTTATCATTTATTTTATTATTGTAAAAGTCTGCTGCTGTCTGCTGTGGAACCGGAAAAGAAAGTAATCGGCGGATCCACCAAACATGGAGAAGGGTACGGAACTTTTACTCGACCATTTTCATTTTAAAGTTCTTCCAGACGGCGGAGTCGACAGAACCAAAGTCATCTGTAAACACTGCCAAGTTGAATTGTCTTCTCACCGTAGTAGTTCCAGTCTAAAATATCACTTAAAGGCAAAACAATCTGTTGTTCAGTGCAATCTGTTGGTTTTCTTAGCTAGGAAATTGTTTTTGAATTGGCTCCATATGAACGAATTGGATTATTTTATGAATAATTATAATTACAATTAATTGAATTCCAATTGGCTTGAATTGGACTTTATTATCTAAGTGCTTTGAGATGACATTTGTTGTATTTGGCGCTATATAAATAAAAATGAATTGAATTGAATTGAAAACACACAACTGATAGCAGCAAGTCATTCAAGGAAACAGACAGTGGAGCGAGGCTTCTACATAAAAACTACATAAAATGCTGATGTTTAAAGTGTGTTTGCACAACAAATGTTATGGCTGTTTCATTCATATGGCAGTACATTCAAAATAAAACTAATCATGATTAATCAGGGAAATCATGTGATTAATTAGATTATAAATTTTAATCGTTGCCCAGCCCTATAAAATACACAAAATGTTCATGGAATTAACTATTGCCAATTTTTTCTTGTCCCTTCTTGAGTTGATGAGTTGTCTGTAGTTGTCATTTGTTGTTGTTTGCTTTATGTGGATTTTGCTTACTTGCCTATCAATCGGACCCTTAGCTAGATTTCCATTGCAGATTTTGCTTTGGATTTTGCAAATGAAGAAAATAATTCATACAGGGTTTTGCTTTTCATTTTGAAGATGCATTGACACTGTGACACGACCTGGCTCAAAGGCCGCATCAACAAGGAGGAAGCACACGGTTTAAAGGTTCACAAAATCAGTATTTAATTCATTAAAGTAATCCAAAAACTAAGCTGAACATGCAACAAAAGAATAAATGTGAGGAGTGGCAATCAGTTGTCAGTAGTGCAGTGATGTTGTGAGTAGGGATGTCCCGATCCGATCACGTGATCGGAAATCGGGGCCGATCACGTGTTTTCAGACTCTATCGGAATCGGACGTTACATCCCGATGAGAGATCGGATATATATCTACATATGTATATTTATTCTAATTATTTTTTTTTATCAGAACTATAATATTTCAAAGCAAATATGGGAAAAAATAACAGCTTAGTATTTACTGTTATGTGGTGGTTCAGAGTCAGACCGTCTCAACTCCACACAGAAACAACGCATGCGGCATGACGTCACTTTGCTGCGTGCCGTAAAGCGAAGCAGAACACGGCGGCAGCTTGAAGCTGGGGGCGCCAATGTCTGCAGTGTGGAGATATTTTAAAGGTGCCATGGCATGAAAATAAATGGAGGCTTTTATATATTTTTATAGGCTTTATTGGTCCCCTAATGCTGTATCTGAATTTCTTTCCCCAAATTCTGCTTTGGTGCAGAATTAAAGCCAGTCCCCAAAATGAGCTTTCCTTAGGATGATCTGTTTAGGGTCTGCAGCTTTAAATGCAAATTAGGAGGAGAAAGGCGGGGCAAAGCGGAGGGTGGGGGTGTGGCCTTACTTACGCCCGTGGTACCTTGCGCAAATGTTTTGTGAATCGCTATGGCACGTAGATGGCACGGCAGCCCTATGCCGTAAAACTAGCGAAACCTGTTGAAATGAGCTTACTTTGACAATATGACGAACTAGTTAGTGAACAACTCTCCTAACACAGTCAAACATCAAGCAAGTGGTACACAAGACACAGCAAGACAACAAAAATGATTGCTCTGGTTTGCAAAGATGCACGTAGCGCTAGCGCTGGAACCATGAATGAATCATTATCCTGATGAAATGCACTGAATTTACGGATTCATTCTTCTTCAGGAAGCTCGAAGTAGGGGATTTTGGTCTAAAATGAGCGAGCTAACCATCTCATGGGCATGCAAACACCTCCAACAGCCCAGTTGGCAGAGATAAGAGCTTGCTAACATGACACACGCATACCTGATGCTATTAGCTGCATAGCTAACGATACAGACACTTTCTTGTGGTAACAAGCTATGTAACTATACTGTACATACAGGAAAGCAACACAATTATAGAGCGTTAAATTACTTACTTGTCCGAGGTCTGTAGTTGGGCCAAAGAGAGTTGGTACTGATCCAGGGTTAATTTTCAGACGTTCGCAAGGCCAGCTCGGTATTGGCCCAAGTTCTGGAAACATTTGTCGGTGAAATGTTTGGCGCACACATACACAAATTTCTTCAGTTCTGTCGTCACTTTCCCAGAAAAAAACAAAATCTGTCCACTGGCTCTTTAGAGGTTCTGATGCAGGAGCTCTAAACAGATTTTTTACATCCATGTACAACGCAATGAGCTGGCCAAAGAGCTGTGGCCGGGGAAAGGCAGTTTTGGCATGGCCATATATGGGCTCTGGGGGGAAACAACCTCGACGTCATATGAGGCGCCACGTCAAAGAGGCAGCTTTCCCGATCAGGCCATCTGCATGGTCACATTACCAAAGGCGAAGAATAATTTCCATTGCATGGTTTAGGTCTATCGTCAGTTTTAGCCACTGGGGGACCGCAGGCAGGCTGGGGGAATTCATATTAATGTTCAACAACCTTAAAAAGTGAAAATGTCATGCCATGGCTCCTTTAAAGTGGATGACAAAAACGTTGCGATTCCAAACTGTGAGATATGCAAACTCGGGATTTGAGGTGGCAAGGACAAGGCTGCATTCAACACAACAAACCTGACAAGGTAGAGATGTTGGTTTTCATCAAGAAAAACGTACATTTCCTTCTGTGAAACTAGAGGAGGAGAGTAAGAATTAGGAGTGCAGTTACGAAAAGCACATTACTGGCCTTACTTTATAACACTGTGGCACTTTTATTTGCTTATTTGTTTACAGACCTGCCAGGTATTTCAAGTTGAACTGCTGTCCGTTTTTATATTAGACATTGTTAAAAACTCCAATGTGAAGAATTTTTTTTATTACTCGATTGTTCAAGCTACCTCACAGAAGTGCTCTGTTTATAAGTGTTAAATGATAAAATAAGGTGAATAAAATAAAAAAAATCAGGGACATCCTGGATCTGTTTCTTCGCCGTTCTTCATTTTTTTAATGTACTGTAGAAGTATCGGATCGGGACTCGGTATCGGCAGACACTCAAAATCAAATGACTCGGAGGGCAAAAAAAACTGATCGGGACATCCCAAGTTGTAAGTGGAAAATGTGCTGCAAGTGTGTTGTATGGTGCGAAACTTAAAGGGGAACTCCGGGGCATTTGAAGCGTGTTTCCATTGCTAGAGGTTGTCAAATAATGATAGTATGACACAGAGAGGTGCGTATCTGCGCTCCCTGTGTGAAGATCGCTCTGTCCGCACAACGTGTCATGCGAGGCTAATACGTGGTGGCTAAGGGGCAAGCGCTAACCCTTCCACGTAAAACAACAACTTGCACACTGCAGAAACGTCACACCACTTTATAACCCATCCGACAATAAAGTCACAAGCCTTACCATCAAAACCATATGCACGGTTCTCACATTACTGGCATGAGGACGTTACAAAACAACTTTATAAACAGCATGTCACTCACCGGCTGGTTGTAGGCTCGCGCATGTGAAAGCCCAGAAGAGTCGATGGAGAATAATCCCATATACAAAACAATTATATTCTCTAGAAAAACTGGGTTCAAGTATTTAAAACATTACAACAATACATGCCCAGTAATATTGTTGTAATGTTTTAAATACTTGAACACAGTTTTTCTGCCACGTATTAGCCTCGCATGACATGCTGTGCGGACAGAGCGATCTTCACACAGGGAGCGCAGATACGCACCTCTCTGTGTCATACTATCATTATTTGACAACCTCTAGCAATGGAAACACGCTTCAAATGCCCCGGAGTTCCCCTTTAAGAACCAAAAGGTAAGAGCTCTAATCACCACCTCACAGAACACTGGGCAGGTGTACCGAGTTGCACTCATCAGAGCCCAATGCTCCAGTCAGATCAGGATCTGAGGGAGAGAGAAAGAGAGAAAGATACACACACAAGGCCCTGAAAGACACCTAAAGGGCCGGGGCAGCTGGCAAACAATTCATGTCGTCGACTAGCGTCCCCGCAAATTTCACACATTTTTCAAGATTTTCTAAGACTTTAAAGTTTCTCATACAGAACCCTCACCATTTCTCTGTTGTGGATGTCCACCATAGCATTTGTTGTATTTTCAGGACAACTTCTTTACTGTCACAGTACAGGCCACGAGCAACACAGCCTAAACTGCCACAGATGGCACACTGCGTACTTTACTGGCATAAAACACGTCACTGCAGCTTTTCGAAAGATCACTTCAGATTTGTTTCTATTTTAAATGGCAACCCAGCTCTTGATGTTGTTCAAAGCTTACAGTTTTAAAATTCGAAACCATTCAACAACTGCATGAAAGAATTGAAGTTCCAATTGAGAAAGGGTTCCAAAATTAGGCTATTCCTACAAGTTGAAGATTTTTGTTTTGGCAATTCAGTCTGTGTAAAGTACTAATACAGTAAGAGAAGACTATCATCCAAATGTTGAGCATCCAAATTGTGTTCAGTAGGTTACACCACTGCCCTTTCTGTCTCTTCTTATCAATGGAAAGTAAGTCCAAACAGGAAAAAAAAAGTTATTTACTATGAGTCAGGCTACAATAAAGACATCCTACTATAGTTGGTGGTCTTATTTGGGATACAGTTGGCTGTATATATATTTAAATGATAACTAGCTCACTGTTTAAAAGAATATAGAGGGATGTAATCTTATACAGCCAGCATAAAATAACTGTGTGTGGAGTTTTATTATTCATTCACAGTTTCTATGATTTGCATGAAAGCATCATTATGGTAGCTTAGATAGCCCTGATTTATGGAAATTCCCAGAATATCTTAAAATGGGTAATGTCAGAAGGTCCTGAGTCACATTTTGGATGATTGACGAAGATTTTAAAGAGGTGGAGTTTTTTTTTTTTTTTTTAGAAAATATGTCATTATCAGAGCACTTAGCCAAATTTGCAGGGCAATTCAGAGATGATAGGTTTTATTACAGGTAAAGCTATTCTAGATAGCACCACTTTGGGTGTAATACCTCTTCATTTGGAATATTAGGTGGGATTTTCATGAAGATTTTCATGAAGTTTCATATTTCCTCATATTGTTTTAGGTGCATAATTTCAGAGCTGAAAAAATGAAGAAAAATGAGGACAAGGGAAGGAAGAAAAGGAGGAAGAGATGGACATTCAACAGGAAGAGTAGATCAACAAAAACAGTTTTAGTGTTAGTTTCTGCTGTTAGAAATTTGGTGTTCTACTTTAGCTGATAAATGAGCTAAAGATTAATAAGATTGATCGTTCACAAGCCTCATACTTGTACATTTAGTTCTCGTCTTCTAACAGCTATTCATTTTCAGAGCAACCAAGGGTGTGAATTCAAAGCAAAGTTGTAACAAAATGATGTTAACTTGTGTTTTAGCATTATCAGGATCATGTACAGTAAACTTCATGTATTTGATGAGACTGATTCTCCTAGATTAACTTTGTCACTGCAAGTAATATCACTGACTAGTGAAATCCAGATGACAAACTGATCTCACTGTGGATTTTCCCAATTTTTAGCATGGGTTCAAAAGGCGAAAGTGATAGAAGTCTGAACCCTGTTCTGGATAAGGCTGTGCTGAAACAGCTATAGATTAACCACCTGAAGTGCTTCCTCTCCTCCCTTTGACTGTCTTTGTGTCCTTGACTCCGTTGGTACGTTGCTTCCTTCCTGCACTCCTTTTTCCTAAATAGGTTGTTATCTCACCTTTATCAGTTGCCTTCCTCCTCTCTAAGCAAGACTTTTGATGACTGACCTTCATAACAAAGTCATGAGATCCAAGTGAGACAAGTGGGCAGCTAAGGAGGCAACACAGTGTAAAGTCATGTGAAAGGGAAAGTAAACCCTCCATTAATTCTAAGGTTATTACATATTGCTGTCCATCAATCTGGGAAGGGTTATGAGGAACATTTTCAAATCCTTTTGAGTGCATCATTCCACAGTGAGAAAGATTATTCCAAAGTGGAAAATATTAAAGACAGTTGTTCACTTTCCCAGGAGTAAGTTCATCCCAAGGTCGGATTGTACAATGCACAGAAAAAACGTAAATAACCCAAGAGCTGCATCTCAGGCTCTGCAGACCTCAGTCAGCATGTTAAATGTTTGTGAAAGTAGAATTAAAAAAAGATTGTTTGGAAAAGTTGCCAGCCTCTATCAACTAAAAATCTTTTAAAATTGTTATTTTGAAATAAATAAAGGACACCAACACTTTAATTTACAGTAGGTCAATTGGAAACTGTGCCATCAATTAGTAAGTTTCCACCCTTTTTCATATGCCAGAGTGGCCTTTCTTCATCCCAGGCCTGCTCACAAAAACTTCATATTTACTGTTGCTGCAAGATATTGCAGATCGCACCTTACGGAGGGAACAAATCTTTCATGACCATGCAGATTTATTTGTAGAGTGGTGAGTTTCTATGTGGACGCCAGCACTGCGGAGCCATACACGGGGTCCAACGCTGTACCACCGCATGCGCAGGTTCTCTCGACCTTGGGCTTTTTTGGCCACTGGAACATTTCAGCAGGAGCTGGGAGACGGGGTGGGCATATCACAACCGCCCATCAGCCTCGCTTTCCCGCAAGTTGTGGATGCGATAAATCAACTGGCCACGCAATACGTAAGGTTTCCACATACAGCTGAAGATCAAGTCACTGGCAAGAGGGGCTTCAATTCTATTGCTGGTCTTCCTAACACCATCAGTGTAATAGACAGCGCACATGTGCTCATTAAGGCACCCTTGCCAGATCCATTCCCCTATCTCAACTGCAATCAATATCAGTTAATAAATGTGCAATGCATTTGCGACTCCCGGAACCACCAAATGAATGTGGTCTCCCACTTACCAGGAGGAGCACACAACTCCTTCATCTTACAGAACAGCTCCGTGGGCATGCGCCTCACACAAGGAGCAGCTGGTGACGCATGGCTCATTGGTATGTATCTTTTAAAAATGAATTTTCTCTACAACAGCGGCTTTTTATTATGATTTGGAGAGCTGGCATGTCCTTTCAATTTAGGAGGAGATTGGCATTTGTTAATCTAAGAGAAAAGATACAAACAGTTTCGCAGTCGAAGAACATGCTCATGAATCCGATAGTTTTCTTAAAGGAGAATTCCGGCATTTTTACAAACATATCCCATCTGTTGGAGACCAAGGAAAGTTGGCCAAAGGGAAAAACGCGAGGAATTTTCATGCCCGCTGCGCAAAGTTTTCCGATTACGCTGATTTCCATGAAAGCGGGCTCTATCGGGTAAGCTTTTAACCTTTCCTGAGGCTCTTAACGTGTATCAAAATATTTTTTACCGAATTAGCCGTGGTGTCAGTAGCAATACAATTCAACCCAAGGGCTAACCATACCATTAGCTAGCACAGACATTATACATTTTGAGATTTCAAAAACACGTGCGGCACCTACCTCTCTCAGCTTCCGTGTTCCACAGGCGTGCGCACAAATTAATCGATCGCCGAAGTCATACACTATAGTATTCCAAAATTGTCTTTTTGTCCACCAAAAACGACCCTCGGGAACCGAACTACACATTGCCATGTTTGTTATTGTTTCCTATCCAACAGCTGACTCGTTTCAACACCCATATTCGCCGTGATGTCATGACGTGTCACATGACTGCTTGAAAGAGCGCACCTTCGCCCATTATTCAGCGGCGGGAGATAAGAACCCTCAGGATTTTATTGGAAGCAATTTCGAGATGGATAGTTTGTCAGATTCTGATGTTGGAATGGAAGAGTTTGACGAGTTTGATGGTCGGGGTTATCTTTTTGAACCAGAATACACTGATGCAGCGAGGATGGCTCAAAACGATGATCCAGAAACGGGAACTGCTGCTAGGTCACGCATTGGGGAGACATGGTGGTGCAGATGTGGACATTGTATTGCACTGACCACAGAGGAAGACAGTACTTTGGAATAATAGTGTATGACTTTGACGATCGATTAATTTGTGCGCACGCCTGTGGAACACGGAAGCTGAGAAAGGTAAGTGCGCTGTTTTTGAAATCTCAAAATGTATAATGTCTGTGCTAGCTAATGGTATGGTTAGCCCCTGGGTTGAATTGTATTGCTACTGCCACCACGGCCAATTCGGTAAAAAGTATTTTGATACACGTTAAGAGCCTCAGGGAAGGGTAAAAGCTTGCCCGATAGAGCCCGCTTTCATGGAAATCAGTGCAATCGGACAACTTTGCGCAGCAGGCATGAAAATTTCTCGCGTTTTTCCCTTTGGCCAACTTTCCTTGGTCTCCAACAGATGGGATATGTTTGTAAAAATGCCGGAATTCTCCTTTAAGAAACCGCATGAGAACAACTTGAGAAAGAATTTAAGAAAATTCTTAAGATGATATCGGTGAATGAGGCCCAATGATCCCAAACAGAGCAGCAAATCTACAACAGGATGACTAAAAAAAGAGCCAAAGTCCAGACTTCCACTCTACTGAAATGCAGTGGTGGGAGCTCAGGAAAGCTCTGAATATACAAATGTCCACAAGTCTAAATGAACTGCAGCGAAGTTGTAATGAAGAGTGAATCATGCTTCTTCTGCGACGATGGAAGAGACTGATAATGTCATCCAGAAAACCACTACTTTAAACTTTTGCTGTTTAAAAGGATTCTGTTGAATCGTGGGATTGATTTGGACTTAGCATTTGTTCAATAAATAAAGTCACAGTGTATGTGATGTGTTGTTACTCATCAGACCTAATTAGACCTGATCATTACCTGGATCTGCTAAGGGCCAGAGGATTTTTATTATATCTAGCATTAAAACCTTAGAATTGACTGCGAGTATACATTAAATTTTACCTGACGGTTTAGTAAAACTATTTGTAAAGTAAGTGGAAAAAGTGAGAAATAAAGTGATATGTAAGATCAGTTGAACTATGTAAAAGAGGTCACAAGTAAGAGCGAGAGACCAGACCCTGTCTTGAATCTTAAGAAGCTCATTATACTCTCATCTTATCAAGATGCAAGTGAATGAAAAAAAAAAAAAAAAAAACGTCAAGCCTTGGCTGCTGTGTCACTGCTTCTCTTGCGCTCCTCTTTTCTCCTTCAATTCCCTCTGCTTCTCCGCTGATTATTTCTCCATACTACTGTCCTGCATGTGTCTGGCTATGGTCCCATGCTGAGTTGGAGGCTAAATGTTGCATGGTGTTTTGGATACCGTGCCGAGGCCTGGTACCATTTAGCACTTGAGCAGCCATATTTCAAAATCCTCTGCATCCATCTCAAGAAAAGAAACATTGCATAAAGTTCATCATGCCTTATTTCTTAATTACTCCGGATTTGGTTTGCACAAGTGTTTGCCGTTTTGTCAACCGCAAAGTTACACTTACTTTTCAAAAAAGTGTCCTTTTGTGTTATAAATGTGTCCCATCGATCATTCTCAGAGTACATGTTGCCTTGTGCCAGTGTGTATCTCATTCGCTCACTCTCAATCACTGTCTTTCCCGCTCAGTCTCAGATGAGTTGCCATTAAACATCGAAGCAGAGGTAGACTGTCTAAAGGGCATGACTCCCGAAACCACAGCACCATCAGAGGAGAAAACCACAGATGCAGCTGTTCAGATGAAACAGAGCAAAGAATATGTTTCTCCCTCGCTTTCTCGGTCTCTCTCTTCCTTTTTTTTTTTTTTTGAAAGACGAGGCTCATTAAATGGAAGTAAGACTGCTCGGGGCCAAAACCAAAGAGAGTCATGGCCCTCGAGAGCGCTCTGCTGCTAACCATGGTGCTGGCACGGCGCGGTGTGGAAAACAAGTGAATCGAATGCAACCGCTGAGTTGCAGCGGGTGTACAAAGGCATAATATTACGTGGTATTACGTGTGCTCAGTAACAAGGGATCAGCTGTAGCAACAGCAGAGCTCTTTCACTAAACAGTAGTGAAACACAACGTGAGTTCATCACCATGGCCAGGCAGTGGGACTGATAAGACTTTTTAAGATACACCAGTGGCATGGTTGTCGTAATGGAAAGATGGTGTATTGGTCTACCACTGTGGTGCTCAATAAAATAGCTTAAAACTAATGCATTTCCAGTAACATCCATTAGTCCTACACAGTGGGATCAATGTCTGACATATCTTGATAACCGTTGGAAAGTCCGATTGTCAATTTGAAATTTGGTAAAACATTCATGAAGAAATTAAAAGTATCACGGTGAGGGTTAGAAAACTATACATTATCACAGATTACATAATGTAATATTTAATGGTCGTGGCTTCCATCATGTAACAACAACTGAATACAGAAATGTTATCATCTCACAATTTCTAACTTTGGACTGAAACTACGACATGTGGACAAATGTATGTACTGAAGATTCGCTGGTGAGAATAGGTTTTACCATATAGTGCCATCATTAGGTTAGCCACTGACCACCAAATCCCTGCAAAGCTATGAATCTTCTCTAGAGCTTCTTTTTACTTTGTAGGCCTACTTAATGATAATTATTAAATGTTAGCTTAGCAAGACAGCATAAGGGTTAGGCTGAAGTATCTCTGCTACATCAGCATATTAGAACTGTGACTGGAAAAATGTTAACTTGCGCATGTTAGCATTAAGCTAGTCTACGGTAATACTAAACTAGGATATAATGTGATCTATAGCAACTGTTGCAAAAAATACTCTTTGTAGGTTTTTGAAAGAAGAAGGGAGGCCTGTCTAACTGCACAGCTCAAATCTTAATCAAAGCTTGACATCTTCAGAGTGTTGCAGCTCTGTTTATCTATTCTTTTACTTTCTGAAAAGTAGTGACCAATGAATTATGCTCTCTATCGGATCCATTTTTGCCTTGTACTGCAATGTTCTGAAGAGGATAGATTTAAAACATGGTGTGCTAGCTTACTGTTTGTAAGAAGTTTTGACAGACCTATAAACAGACATATTTGCATCAAATCTGGGCTTGTTTGCGTAAAGACCTATTGTCGACCTTTAAGGCTGAGCTGTGTGGATTCCATCAGGACAGACAAAACCGTGATCTGAATTTTCAACGAAGCTAGGGCAAAACATTTTTATCTTATTTTAAAAAGATTTAGCTGACCTGATTTCGCAGGTGAAATGTGATAACTGCATAATAATGTAATAAAAGAAAAATTAAACCATGCAAATATATGGGAATTGCATTAACATCTCATAACTTCATAGAAATCCGATGAGAGCAGAGCAACTATTATTCTAGTGTAACCCAGTCTCACCATTTTTATTTGCTGTTTACAACAAAAAGTTGCATGTGGACATGTTTTTTGTCCTAATTATTATTTGTGTCACTCGTATGGGATTCCAAGGCAACCTCAGTTGTAGCAGTTGCCATGAGAACAAATGTAAACCTTAGATCATTTATTTGAATAACTCGCATTAACATGAAGGACAAGGAGACATAACAGAACAACTTGGTACTGGCTCATACCACAATGTAGGCGCAGAGGAGCATTTTGTGGAACTTTCAGCTTTGGGTATAGCTTTGTGGTTTGTACTGGTAGACTTCTCAGTGATTTGTGTTTGAAACCAACTGGAAGTGCAAGCAGATGTGGTCGTTTGTTTTTTCTTTCAGAATTTAAACATCTCATTGGTTACCATTTCAGATATTTCTTACCAATCTACAGTCAATGTGCACAGTCACAAAAGCTGATCAGGTGTGTGTGTGCAGCTGTTCAGAACTGCGCATGAGGTCTTGTGGTATGTGAATGTGAAGGCCAGAGAGACAACTGAGAGACAGGGAGAGAGAGCACGGGAGAGAAAGGAATGTGGCTTGGAGTGTGTTTGGTCACACTCCATAACCGACAGCCTTAAACAAACAGGCATTCTGCTCCTTCTGTAAACTGTTGCTACCTGTGCGTGCAGCCTGAGGCGGTAGCGGTTTGAGTTCTTGGAAATCTCCTTTACAATTATCTTTGTTATTTTAATGAAGCATTAAAAAAAACGTACAAACAGACTGTGTTGGACTCTTCATTTATTGTGTCTTTTCCAAACATGTATCAAGAAATGTAATTGTGGAAGTGTAACATTTAAAAAAACAAAAAACAACAACAACACAAGGCTTATTTATTTCAATTTGGTGTGCAAATTGCATGGGATGGGATCCATCCTTTGTCCAAAGTATTTCTGACCAATATGACATTTTTAAAAAAAGTCCGATATAAACATTCTCAAAGAGGGCATATTGCAATGGACCAATTACATCACGGACCACACAATTTACATGGCGACGATATGGTACCATGTTGAGAGGTGAGTTGGACATCTTTACAGCCCCATGTATTTTCAAAAATTTTTTCTTCAACAAGATGCATGTTATTCCTTGTGGTTACTCTTATGAACCTGCTACGCTAGTTTGAACAAATAAATACAGGACTGATTCAATCCCAAATTCCAATATCTAGATGCATTAGTCCAACTTTGAAATATGTCATTGTGTTGAATTGAACTCATTTACAGTATATGTATCCTTGAAGTCAGTTTTTGTGGAATATGATCATTTTTTTTCTAATATTATGTAAATATGCCAATGAAGTCAGGAAGAACACATAATATCAGCAAGCAGATATGTCTATTCTGCAGCCTTCTTTGCATTTTATGTATAATACAAATTCTCTAAACCTACCTCAAATAGATGAAGAAAATAAAGCTTTCCCAATAAAGACTTAGAAGGCTTTGCTCGATCTTGAACTTGAGTTTTGTCAGCCCAAATATTTCTTGATAGATTTCATCAGATCTAAAGCAATTCACTGAATTTATGTTACCCTTCATTTCACAAATATGACAGAATAAAGAAAATAATGTAATATACCCTGTTCTGTCAGACGTCAAGTTCTCACTGTGTGCGGTTCAAGCTGAACCACACAAACCCAACCCACCCTCCCTTCCCACCAGTCAGAGATCAGGTTCTCTAAGATAACATCAGAGTGGTTGGCTTTTTGCAAAAAGAGAATCAGGTTTTAATGTCGGCGTTGTGTCACATGTCCCCTTCGACTGGTTTGTTTGGTCAGTGTGGCGCCCCACATGAAAGCCGGAGAATGGAAACACGAATCACACACACACGCGAACAGGTACCCCGAAAAAACCACGCCACCAAAAAGAGTGAGATGAAAAACCACCATGTTGTCTTTAAGGCAAACATTTCTTGGTTGTCATGGAGGCTACCATAGTCAATCAGGAGAATTCAAACTCCAGATGTTACCATTAATTCTGTGAAGATGACAACTCTTCATCTCGTCCCGCTTAAAGCAGCAAAATGATATGGCATCGGATCTAGGCCACACAAGTACAAGAAAGGCTAAAAACATCAGCTAAGCTGCTGGGAAACCCATGATAGTCTCACAGTGGATGGAAAATCAGCTTTTGATAAGCTTCCAAACATAATTACAGAGCACAGAAGGAACACAGGGAACCGAAAAACAAGATAATGTGCAGCACTCTCCAACAGAATCAGGTGAGCGAGATACGTGCAGCTTTCACCTTTGCACAACAGTCAGTCTCTATTCACTTTAAATAAAGCAACTGACTCACTGCAGCATGTGTTTTCTCAGTCAGTGCAATCTGCTGTCCATCACAGGCAAAAACCACGTCAGCCTTCACCTTTATTCAGCTGTGAATTCACAATCGGCCAACACAAGCACTGATGCACTGTGTCTGGGAATTGGGAAGTCATTATTATACAGATGTGTCATCATCCCACACCCAGAATACAAACGGCAGCGTTTCTCTCGCTCTTATTCACTGGTTGTGACAACTCTGCCTAGATTTATTCAGTACCCATTTTGGAAAGGGGACTGTCGTGCAATTTTCTTGACACTAGTAGCTAATTGGACCATATGTCAAATCTTTATTACAATCAGTCACAGCAAGGGAACCAAGGAGCAGACAATGAAGAAGAAAGTGGAGGCAGCATTTGCAGACAAAGTTTGGGGGTGGAGATTGGGAGAAAAATGTATTTTCAGTGGATTAGTTTGTGATAAAATGAGGGGATTTTAACATGTAGCCAAATATACAAAATATAAAGTGTTGTGATATCTTGACTTTGAATCCCTGCATCAACAGGAGAATTGACTATATCCCAAATTTAGCTCTTTTGCATATAGCTACTGATGTGCTTTAAAGCTGCAGTCGGCAGGTTTTCAAAATTAGGAGTCTAAAGTCGGAAAATTCGAACTGATACAACTTTCAGGTCCCTCCCCCAACCTCTAACAAGCTCCGAATCGCCCCCCAAACCCCTCCCCCTCTGTGGACGAGGTTGTGCACGTGAGTTCACACCAGTGTGCGCGCACAAAAGCTGGGGCAGACTCACGCTCAGCAGCGTGCACAAGCTGTGATTGACAGGTAGGATTCCTCCACCCTAACTTGATTGGTTAAAAACAGCCGGGAGCGCTCGGTTTTTGCAAGCATGATTACAGGCTTCAGAGGGAGCTACAGATTTCGTTATTTTTCCTAAACAGCCTATTTAATATTCTACTTCCAGAATCCCATGACAGTTCAAGCTAATATGACTAAAAAAAAGTTGCAGACCGCAGCTTTAACTGGCTGAAAGGTCTAACCACGAGACAACGGCGTACAGCGCTTGGATGAGATTGACCCGTCTTCAGTAGAAATGAACAGAACACATAAAAAACTGATGCTGCATTCTTAGATGACCAAGATAAATTGGGCTATGTAGACAAAAGTAACCAAAACTCTTCCTCAACTGTGATTAAAATGAGGTTGCTATAGCAATAAACGAGTACTTTATTGTCTTGGTTTCCAAAATGATCTGTCCATACTAGTGGTAGTATGGACAGTGTCAACTTGAGTTTTGAACATTTTTGATGAGAGAAGCCAAGAGAGTATTGTGTATTTAATTATACTTAATAAGTATATTAAGTATTGTGAAATATTGTGACTATATGAAAAAAAATGCTGGTTCTCAGGGGGAAAAAAACAAAAAGGTGAATCGAATATTCAGCCTCAAGTAATAGTCAATTAAACAAATGAAAAGTGTAGTAACTTTTACTTTTATGCTCCAATGGTAATTGGTCAATACAATCATTGCCAGTAAATATAGTACACAGATCCAGTAGATCAAGCTTTATCATAACTTTTTTTATTCTTTTATCTTTACCATTTTATTCGGCCATGCAGTTGTTTTTCTGAGACTGGGGACATTTAAGAACAGTGGCTTCTTTTATAAAATTGAAATAAGGGTTTTCTAGAACCAGCACAATGCAGAGAGTGTACAGGGGAATACAAATATTGGCAATTGCATATCAACATTTTAAATGTTAAAAATGTTAAAACATGTCCATTAAAGGCAGGGTAGGGGATCTTTTTCTGGAACATTTTTTTACATATTGCTTGAAATACTCTTCACACCCCCATTGCAACCAATTAATTAAAAGTTTTGACACAAATATGAAAAGTTTTAGTGGCCTCTAGAACGTACAATCTAGGAAAAACAGTATCCAATCATTGTGAACGGACCGTTCACAATGATTGGATTCTGATGCCGTCTATCAAACTGCAATCTTCCCCTCCCCCTCCTTCCCCCTCCTTCCCCCTGTGCGCGTACCCTGCTCCGTGAACGAAGCTTGGCAGGAAGCTAAACTAGAGCCAGCTTGGCTAGCACCTAGCATTATTAAACGTGTAGTTAGCATAAACTAAATACTAAATACTAAATACGGCAACGATCGATGCTTGCTGTCAGAACAGCGCTCGTGCACCTTCGTGCTCGTGCGCGTTCATGTACTCTAGAGGCGTGCCTTCGGGGGAAAAGTGAAGAAAAGGGTTGGGACTTTTTACCTGTGTATTTTCAAAATGCAGCTTCGCTGGACTCAAAATCCAGGATCTCCTACCCTACCTTTAAAGCTGCCGTCGGCAGGTTTTCAAAATTCCGAGTCTAAAGTCGGAAAATTCGAACTCATACAACTTTCAGGTCCCTCCCCCTCTGTGGACGAGGTTGTGCACGTGAGTCTCGCGCTCAGCATGGAAGACGTGGTTGGTGACTGTTCTGCTCAGATAATAGATAAATAATAAACCTAACGTGATTGGTTAAAAACAGCCGGGAGCGCTCGATTTTTGCAGGCACGATTACAGGTTTTAGAGGGAGCTACAGCATTCGGGATTTTTCCTAAACAGCCAATTTAATATTCTACTTCCAGAATCCCATCACAGTTCAAGCTAATATGACTAAAAAAAAAGTTGCCGACGGCAGCTTTAAAGATAGTTTCCTTCTGCTCCACTAGCAAGGTCATTTACAACTAATGTGAGCTAAGAATTTGGTCTTTACTCTTAATTATTTTAACAGTGACAGAATTGCATTTTTCCCTCCTCAAATACAAAAGCGGTAGCTTGCATCATTCCACATAAGTAGTGACACCAAGGGAACTGAGACATTACAAAAACAAGCGACTGTTCACAACTTTATACACCATCCAGAGCACACTTGCGTCATCCGTCTTTTAATTGAATGCAATGGCAGCAGCATTTGGAAAGGAGTTACACAGTGTTCCAACTCCATGCCATGCAGGTGAAAATTTGCCAGTAAGATATAAGCTCTCATTAAGTTTAACAGGGCAACCACCCCCTACCTTGGGTCCCGCCCCAGCAACAGCAAGGGTGGGATTTTACTGGCTCGTTAATGTGACTGACATCTCACCAACGTCAGCTTGTTTGCTGCGATGTAACGGCTTCCATACTTCAATAAGAGAGAATGACGACAGTCGGTTTGTCTTGCCAGGGGGTTATTGGCTTCAGATATTACAGCACACAAGGCTGGCTAGCTTCTTAGTTATAGTGTCTTTGACCATTACACACACAGAAGCTCACTCTCTCCCCAATATCAGCCACTGTGATTGTTGTGATAAAAAGAAATCAGCCATTGCTTAACATAGATAAACAGCTCAAAGTCTTATTGAAGCGAAACATTTTTTTGCATGTGGGCTCTTGCTACAGTTGTGGGATGTAGCATAACTGTTGTAAAAGACAAATATTAGTTTGAGCCCCGCATATGCACAGCCATATGGGAATTTGCTGTCATGTTGAAGAAGTTTAAGACACCACCAGAAACTGCCAAAAAATGTTAGGTAGGGCAATGTTACAAGAGCTAATGCACTGCCACTGTTAATGCAGAATTTCTTTTTGCAACATGGAGTCTCTGCTCTGTACTATGGTTAGGTTGGTGAGGTTTTTTTTCAACGTAGTTGTTTGTGTTCTACAGTCTTCATCATTGTTTGTTTTTGAGTTTGTACAGGCGGCACAAATTCAGTGTATTTGATTTATATAGTGCTAATTCACAACACAAGTAATATCAGGGCACTATACAGGGAAATCAAAATAAATGCAGCCTATCATGTACAATCCAATTAAATCTGATTCATTGCAATTCAAGACCAGTTCATTTCAGTTGAGTTCAATACATCCAATGCAGTATAAAACAGTATATCATTTATAAAATTCCCAATTTATAAAAAGTACAACTGACTTTTCCTCTAAAATGCACTTTGTACAGTTGAAGATTGGGGACTTTTCTTCTTAAATAGCAAATGCCACCAAGTGTGGTTCTTATCAAACAGAAATTTGATTGAATTCCTGATGGGACGAAGAAGCCAGAACTATGTGAGACTGCACACTGTGAACCTTGTATTCTAATTTAATAGTTCCATCTTTCCCCTCTCTCTTGGTTTAGTCTCCTTCTCTAGCACATAATGATATAGTATTTCTAAATTAGACAGTCATTTGACAAGCTTTAAGCTTTAGATTCTGTTTATGGTAATTTACTACATCAAATACCTGTAGGTCTATTTTTGTTGTCATCTGATGCCGTATGCGATGGCAATACTGTCGAACAAATATTACAATGTTAGAAATGGTCAGCTTACATCTGTTACTGTTTTCTAATGGTTCTCGCACAACAAATAGATTTTTCTCTGATGGACAGTATTTCTCCTGATCCTTGCTCTTTGCTGGTCGATTTGATGGTCATCAGGCTCACAAACAATAAAGCTGTGGCCTGTCACGTTTTTCTTTTCTATGTGTACATAAACAGCTTTAAATGTTGTAGTGCACAATATAATCCTTCCTACATATTCCTATATTGTATTTAAAGCCACCAGAGTCACTAACCAGCAAGTAACACAGATAACAAAGTTACAGATAACTGCTACGCAGCCGGTGATTGTCACATGTTCAAGCTGAAATCCTATAAAAGTGCTGGGATGGCCTGTCACCAGTAAAATGATTTCTACCAGAGAAACAGTGTTGGACCAATCAAAAAGGTCACTGACAAGTAGGCTAGTGGAAATGACAACAAGCCGTTGCAACTGGTCTGTGTGTCACTTTCAAAGTGCTGTGCCACACCGCCATGATTGAACAAGTTCCTTTGGTGGAGATGAAAGGAACTACTCTGAGAAAAACTTTTGTTACAAAATATCTTTCATTTACACCACAGTGGGATTATTAACGCTGGCTGAATTTATTTTTGTCTTTAATTTTAGAATCCTGGTAGTGTGCATATTGGCTTATGTGAACAGAGTCCTCATGAAAGGTAACATGCCGCCATTCCGACCTCCCACCAGTTCGACCTAATTTTTCTATCAAGTGTCACACCATTCCGACACTTTTTTCCTCCTATGGTGGGAATGGCGGGATGTTTTATTTTTTAGAAACATCCCGCCATTCCGACAATTCCTTTAAATACTTTTTTTTTTTTTTTTAGAGGAACTCCACAACCTCGCAAACCAACTATCATAAATTATTATCAAAATCCCCTAAAATTTCAAATATCAAAATACAGGTATTAATGTAAATGGGGCGAGTCTGAAACATGTTAGATGAAGCAGAAACAGTGTCAGTGACCTGTCACAGCAGCCAGCTGGAGCGGAGCTCTCCACAGAGCCCATGCACGCTGGCATCATATGCAACAATAATAATTGCAATCACAGATATCAATGGCAGCTCACCTGTGTCGGACGTCTTGGTGCTGCAAATAAAACCAATTTCATATATTAGGCTCCCCAAAATGTATTATTATTATTATTTTATAGTAGTTTATTAGTTTTAAATCAATAAGTGAACTGTGTTTGTCGCTCCTTTTTGTGTTATAAACTATCTGAATATCATTGATTTGCTTTTGGAGTGCGTTTTGAAAATGACCACAGACTCATGACATTGTCAGGATCTGACGGTATCCGACACACCTACATGACAGCTGTTACACACACACACCAGATTTATAGTGAAATATTAACAACACAGCCCTTATGGATGGATCCTGAGTGCCATCATCTTTTATTTTTATTTTTAAAATCCGAAATAAGCCCACATCCACCTGATCCTCCCCTCTGACTGTAGATGTGACCCTTAAATCATCATTCAGTATCAATTTAATATCATTCAAACATCGCAAGCTTTGAAGAATAACAGGCAGAGAGAGAGGGGGAGAGGCTTTAATTACGCTTTTAAAGACTGTATCACATCTGTACACGTGTCTTAAAACATGTAAAATGCATGAACAGAAAGAAGGGGCTCACCTGTTGAGTAACGCACATTTCCTTATATGGAAAGCCTTGTCGGAATGGCGGGACGTTTGCATGTGGGAATGGCGGGATGTCGGAATGAGAGGTGCAACCCGTATATCTGTATGCAAAATGGAAACCCTGAACTGCTATTCTTTGTTTCTTACATATTCCCACTATGGACATTTATCCTTGCTACAGTTGTTTTCTTTTGAATCCCCTACCTGCACAAGTGTGTTTTGTATATAACCAGTGTTAAAACGTATGAACTATTTTCTCTATCAGCTTTTAAGATAAGGGAAATTACATCTTTATTCATTTTGGACTGAAATCTGTGGATGCATACAGGCATGCAGAACAGACAGTATCCAGTACAGTATTCTGCCAAACAAAGAAAGAATCCTGGCTCAGACAGAGCATGGGGACAGATTTATACTGAGGAGATTTGGATGATTACACACCATGAAAATTCCCAATGACTGAGATTGGAAAATTACAGTTGCCAATAAATCAACTACTGTAAAATCTGGAAATCACAATGCATAGTAATATAGAGGTAATAATAGAGGTAATTCTGTACTAATGGTACAAAAAGGGTGAGATGTCCATATATTTAGCTTTTCTCATTTTAAACTTGTATATTGTATAGCTTAATAGTAGTAAAAAAGGATGTTCTGTAGTGTCCTGCCATGACATATACAGTGATCTAATTATTTTAAATATATTTATATTGGACATGACATTCTGAGAAGTGTAAACTGTCATATGAGTGTCGTGGTGTCAGTTGGTTGTGCTATTCTCAACTTCCACTACAGTGGAAAATTTTGAACACCAATGGTCAAAATGTATGAAAGTAATAGATGACTTAATTAGCTCAATGCATAAAGTTAAATAGGACTCACTTAATTCATATTTCTGGCCAGATTTTCTTCTTTTTTTTTCAAAGCAAAGGATTGGCCACCTGACGTGGTCAATAACGCCCTTTTTAAACAAGTATCATCACTTGTTTTCTGTCTTCTTTTGTTTGTTTCTTGGTTTTGTGGTCACTTAAGGATCTTTCAACCTCTGGCCTTAAGATTTTCTCCCAGTCTCCTGCAAAAGGATCCTAGTTCAATTATATTCGAAAAAACACTCACACAACTCACCATTTTTTGGGAGTGCTAGGACACTACCTTAAAGGGATAATTTGCCTCTTTTGACATGAAGCTGTATGACATCCCATACAAGCAATATCGTTTATGAACATTGACTTACCCCCTACTGCGTACTGTGAGCCGAGTTCCGGCCTCGTTTTGGCGTTGACGAAAGTAGTCCGGCTAGTTGGCTGGGGTTTAGAAAATAAAGCGTTTTGCTTCTCAAAACAATATACGTTCAAAAGAGTAATACATTTGCATAACAAAATCGTTCATCCAGAAAAAGGAAGACCTCACAATCGCTTGGCGCTATTTTCTATCCCTTCATATCACTGCTTGCTGCCACCTGCTGACAGCCGCGCCTGTTACACCTCATCCTGACTGAAAGCGAGCGAGCGAAACTTACTCGATATTACGACGAAATTTCAAGAGGGTTTCCTGATATCTAGCGTGATGATTTTGTCGGGAGTGATTCTATTGGTTCAGAAAGTACTCACTTGAAACAGCGAGTTCTCTGGCTCCCTTCGGTTCAGATCTTTGTGGTACGGGTGTTTGGGGTCATAAACCATTGAGTGCTGTTCCACAGTAAAGATCAGCTTCTCCTCGTCCATTATCCCCTTAGTGATGCTGACCTGTTGCTAATTAGCTTGTCAACAGGAAGCAGCGTGTTCATTTCAACCAATAAGAAGTGTTATGGGGCGGGACGCTGCCGTGAAATGTTGTCCAAATAGAGACAGAGCGGGCGATTTTACAAGGGGTCGGCATCATCGTTGGACGGAGCGACATCGCTCGCAGCATGTCAGGACAGGCTGATTGAAAAGTACGCATTCTAATCACTTTTTATCAATCGCTCGCTCGCGTTCAGTCAGGATGAGGTGTTAGGGCGTTCACTGCTCGGAAGCAGGGGACTGCTTGGTCTGCACTTCGGTCTATACAGTGATACGAAGGGAGACAAAATAGCGTCAAGCGATTGTGAGGTCTGACTTTTTCCTGGAGAACGATTTTGTTATGCAAATGTATTACTCTTTTGAACGTATATTGTTTTGAGAAGCAAAACGCTTTATTTTCTAAACCCCAGCCAACTAGCCGGACTACTTTCGTCAACGCCAAAACGAGGCCGGAACTCGGCTCACAGTACGCAGTAGGGGGTAAGTCAATGTTCATAAATAATATTGCTAGTATGGGATGTCATACAGCTTCAAGTCAAAAGAGGCGAACTATCCCTTTAAGGAGGCCATAGGTACTGATTGTTGGGACGTATGGAGCGTGAGAGCATTCATAAAGCTTTGAAATTCACACTACGTGGCCCCCCTCAACGATGACTGGGAACAAGTCAAGCCCTTTTTATCTTCTGACCTTAATAAATACTGTACACTTTATCTCAGCTTACACCAGTGTAGGCTGGCTTTCAAAGATTAAATCCTTACATGAAACATTATCTAAACTCTTTTTGTCTTTTATACTCTATTAGATCCTCCTTTCTGCCTTACAGGTCTCAGTGATTCCTTCCTGTGTAACCGCCTGTATGTGAGGAGGTCGACTGTCTCCTCAGTGTACTGGTCTAAAGCCAGCTGGCAGAGAGTTAAAGAGAAGCAGTGCAGGAACCATCCTTGAGAGCGCTAACTGATCCCAGATGACTCCACTGTTCTACCTGTATGTGTGCTTGAGATACCCAGTTGCTTGTTATCTCTGGTCCGTGGCAGCATCTTTGTATTTTATAAATTTTCCTGCCTTGGGGCGGAAATGCATGTTGATGTCCGACTACGTATCTCTGCGTTTTCTTCCGTGGTTGCTTTCATCTCCCCATTAATACACACATGCTTCATTGCATGAGGAAAAAATAAAAAATAAAATCTAGTAACGGTGAGCTCTTCATCTCGCATCAATAAAAGGGAAAAAAACTAAAAAAAAAAAAAAAAAAAGAGCACAAAGTACAAAGCAGGAGAACTGCATCCTGTGTATGATCTCAGGAACCTGGGTCCCAAACTCTTTTGTGCACATAAAGTGGGTTTGTGTGTTTAATAGTGTGGCCTAAACTATTAAAACACTCCACATTACTCTGATATACAACTAATTTCCCCTGATCTTTTTACAGGGCACCCTGTGGCGATGGTCATGCACACAGGGCAATTTACAGTCTACGGGAAAATGCAGTTCTTTGCACTCCAACTAACACATGCCACACTACTCAAAAATGTCAAGTTTGACTTTCGTTGACAAGTTGGACTTTATTTTGTGGAATAAAAATGAATAAAGTTGACCTAAATATCATTATAAAGCTGTTGCTTAGTGTAGGCTGACATTCAACAACCTGTGTGAACGGTTCAGAGGCTGTTTACACATTCCTCTTGCTGTAGAATCACCTGAGTGTGAGTTCACTTCAGTGTGTAGTCCTTAGCATAATCTGTGGGAGCTTTTTCACAGTTCTGCCTCTTTGCCCATGGCCACCCTCACAGCAGTCAAGTATTACAAATACCATGCATGCACCCGTTTTTTGTTTTTTTTTTCTGTTTCACAAGTCTTAATGAGTGGCACTGTCTGGTGCCGTAGAATGTCGAGCTGCGTGAAATATGAGAAATGTCTTTGATGTCTACAAGTTAGAAAATGATTTCTGAAAAGTATGACCGTTACCCACCAGCAAAAATTCGGACACTGAATTACGGTTTCAACATTCATTCAACGTGTAGGGTCATGGCTGAAATGACGAGAATGTTGGGAACTTTGAGTGGTCGTCCCGGAGACCATTGTTTTCTTGGGTTCATGCGTCACCATATTTTTGTCTGACAAAATAGTCAGTCGTAGCCTCATGTGGCTCATCCTCATCAACACACACAATGAACAGCTTAAGGGTTGACTGACCGAGTCAAATGATGTAATCAACCAAACATAATAAAATGTCGGTGATTATTTACCGGGTTTGGCTTCCATGCAGACTTTTAATAGCTTCTGTTTCTGATTAACCCTCATAAGAAAATCCTTCCTGTGTGGACACTTACTGATGACATCATAGTCTGAGAGTCTAGATGTTGAAAAGTATTTTGAGGTAGGGGAATGAATTTGTTTGTTAAAATGCTGGCATAGCATAACATGAAAGGAAACATAGGAATATGACGTGTGCCACTAAGGGCTCAGAATAGAATAATTGGGTTGGAAAATGTCTTGGTTATGAACAAAGACAAAATATTAAAATGCATTTGGAAGAGGATTAATGGACCACACACAGCACTTTTGCGTAAAAGTGTATATAAAAATGTTAGTCTTAAATTTATAAGTTAAACGTTGGTACATTTGTTGTCCAACAGCCATCCAGAAAAAGAAGGATTTTTATGAAGAATCTGGCCTGAAATATAACTGAATCTTGTACGCAGCAGCCACTTTCAGCCAAGAATATGTTCTAACCCCATTTATAATTCTTGAAGAGTGAACAGTGATTTATACTGATTTGGCTTACATACAATCCTCTGTGGCAAACAAACTGTTGGCATTTCTTTATTGATTTCCTGTTTTATTCCTACACATTTGAAACAACTGAAGAACCTCCTTAGAGCTCACTCATGAAGCTTCAGTAGCATGCCATTCCTTTCACTCTGGTTTACTAAAGTAATGTGCAATATGTGAGGATTAAGTTTAGGGTGACTGCAAGGTCAACCCATCCTTATTCCCACCTTGTCACTTACTGATTGCTTGGTCAGGAGACCTCTGCTTTGGTTTTGAAGGCAGAGGGGAACTCCCAAACAAAAACAGTCCTCCGTTTTGGACACGCAAGGTTTACCATCCTTGTAAATTAACACGAGCTCGGGACATCACTATAGCAAGGTGGAGTGTTGTCTTTCTGTCGTTTACTATTGCCGCAGGATTCACAAGTACTGAGGCAGATTCGGGTGATCTTGCATGTCTGTTTCAGTGGCTGTTAAACGTCAGGCTCCAGCACCATCAAGCATACGTATTCCTGCCTTCCCGCCACAAAAGAATACCTGACAGTATGCAGGTGTAGAGCAGTCCCATGTGCATTGGAAACTCATGCCAAGAGAGTGTGGTGGGAGATGATGCTCTGATCGTCTTTGAAGTACTTGGAATAATATTTGAATTTTCTTACTCTTTTCAAGATTATTTCAATCTTGAAATGTTGTAATCACTGTACTTGCAATTCAGTACATCACAGATTGTTCCTTCTATACTCAAATTTATACTCGGTTCTAACCTAGACACCAATGCCGGTTTGGCAATGGTATTATCCGGGACCTATCCCGGCCCAAACCATCGACCTGGGCTGCTTGGCCCATGGGGAAAATAGTTGTAACTAATTTTTGTCACTTATCTTATTCTTGCATTAATATCAATTCAACTGTAGTCTGCATAAATTCACCATTGCAGCGCAGCCGCCTGCTGCATCACAGCAGATTAAATAGGTTCTACCACGTAAGGGAATTCTCTCCTCCCAAATGTTTCAGATGGTTTGGCCCATGGCTCGTCTTTTATGGTGCGAAACAGAGCGCGTCAGTGATGGAGGGTAGAAAGAGGCCAGGTGGAACAGAGAGGGCTAAGCTCAAAAAAAGACAGGAGGTGGCAGCCAAATGTGCCAAATTGACAGATATCTTCTCAAGACAAGCTGGTAGGTTACTGAGAGATATGGATAATAGGCCTGGTTGTGAATTTGATCAAATAGGCTATAACGTGGCGAACGTTTGCAATGTCAACTCAACTGTCATCTGACAGCTTTTGTTGTTAAAGATATAAAATCTCACAATTTATATGATTTAGAAGTGTATTCCTATATTCAAAGAAGAACTGAACACTTTCTTTACATTCCAGTTCTGATGAACAATTAACGCTTTATCTCCTCATCAACTGTAGCCTGCATTCCCACAGGCGCGCACATGTGGTTACCAACGCAATATTAAATAGGGGCGATCACATTTGATGTTTGATATTTGTTATTAAATGCATCTCAAACATGCAATTAAAATAAATATAATTATTTAGAAGAGCTGTATGCAAATATTGTACATGGTTCGCGTGCGCAGGGACAGGGGCAGTATGGCAGGACAGGGGCAGCGCGAGCACGTTGGGGTGTTTAGTTGCCTTTTTTAATTACTGGAGAGTCTGCACGCGCGTTCTATCCGCGGGAATCAGCATCATGTTTCATGTTCAAGCATTCCCCTCCCATTTATTATAATGTGAGCTGAGCCCGCTCACGCCCGTGCAGGGAATAGACTGTTCTATTTTCAAGTTGCAATGAGCACTTATCCGGACACCGCGCGGGCACGACGCTTTGATGTGAAAGGAAGAATCTGTTTTCTTGTTGATTTCTATCCATTTCGGACTGAACACGAAGGCAGATGCAGACACGTTCACGTCCCGTGCTTGCTGTGTGTAAACGAACCGAACACTTGCTTTACATTCCAGTTTTCCATTTTTTGACAAACAGTTTCAAATGTGCTGTCACGCTTATCTCCTCTGCAACTGTAACCTATTTCGTCTCTCGCCGTCACATCGTGCATTTCCACAGAGGCACGCACACTGTGGTTATCAACTCACTATTAAATATATTAAATTCCTCCTCCATATCAGAGTGGCCTGAATTTGAATTAAATTCCCGGACTGAGAAAATGGCCCACCCCGGCCCTGCTAGACACTCACCCATCAAGCCATCCTGAGACATGCACAAAACTTTGATCAGTGACATGTTAATGTCAGGAAAAGAAATGTTGGGGAAACTGCGTTTCTGAGTTTGAATGATGCCATCAACTAAAAGTTCCGTAATGAGCAAATTAACAACCCGTAAGTCAGACATGAAGTGAGTCACTCCAGCAGAGGTTGGACCAGGAAACCAATAGCAGAAGCCTGTTTGTGGTGGAGAGTCGTGGTATTTCCTGTACTGCAAACATTAACTAATGATGTCATTTAAGGTTTTTGAACATGAGGGGAGATAGAAAATGATTAGCCTTTTTAAAGGAGCTGCCATTGGCCATGCACTCACTGCACCACCTGCACCTGCAAGGTGACCTTCTTCACAGCAGAATTTGGGACTCGTCACAGCAGAAAAACAGTAGGGGTAAATGACTATTAATGACGGCTTCATTCCATTTCGTTGTAACAGTTTCAAGGCTGTGCAATCTTGCATGTTAGCTAACTGGCGTGTTTAACTGGGAAACAAAGAGGAGCAGTGCCAAACAACCATTAAGATAGGAAAACTCCTCGTAGAAGATTATTCAAAACTTTTACAGAATTTGATTAGAGACAAAAAAAAAAGGGGGAAAGCTTCATACTTTCCACAGTATTCCTTGTGGGATGTGTGCAACCATGCAGCTGTATTTCAGCCATCCTGCAGTAAATAACTTTAAGCACGAGCCCGACATTTCAGCCCTGCCTAACAGCTCCCATCGCTCCAGGTGACCTCAAGCTACAAGGTCAACCTCTCAGGCTCCATTAATGTTTCTTCTGACACACACACACACATGTTCAGGAACATTGAATACACACAAACACACACAATCCGGAGGGTCCAGGTGAACTGTGATCCTAAACATTACCCTCTGAACCGTGCTCACCGCCTTGAGATATTTACCTCACACATCTTTGTTTTTCCTCATCTCACCATCTGAAACCTGATCCTCCTCCACAGGGTTGACAGCTTGTGTATTTGCGGAGTTAGTCATCTTCCCATGCCTTCACGGTGGTGAGGATGTCATGTTGCTCAACTCTCACCTTTAGGCTTGAGGGTAAATATGTTTACCATCCATATTTACGTCACCTTTACTGTCCCCATAATGTTTGTCGAGTGATGCTTTAATACAAGTTCTGAAGTACGGGTTATTTGGGCTTTTTTCCTGTTTTTAAAGAGCACACACAAAAAAAGCAGAAATCAGAAAGCTGTTTTTTCAGGTTTGGACAGATTGGGAAAATCAAGATACAGAACCTAAGACGTTCATTTTACATTTGTATCTCTGGGTTGGCTTCAAAACTATACAATTCTGGGGTATTGTGACTCCTGAGATAACATGATTATGATGCAGAAGAGAGTATTTTGTCAAGGCCTGACCCTGCTCCCTTCCTGGATATTTGGCTATTAAGCAAAAACAAAATAAGATAAATGAATAAGTCAGAGAAGAGACAGGATAGTTTTATCAGGCTTGAAAAAAAGGAGAGCGACCAATTGAGAGCAGCCAAAAACCGGTTAGTGGAGGATGTAACATGCTCTTCTTTTTTAATGGTCTGCTGATCTTTATCTCCTGTTTCTAATGTGCTCCTCCCGGCTAAGTTTACAGCAGCATCTCTGTCTGCATTTTCAGGACAGGGCGTGTGACTATGCATGCTGGCTTCTTTTCAGCTTTTGCTCTGCCAGTTAGCTCTTTTTACTTTAAATGCAATTGTGAATGTCTTTAGTTTTTGCCCTGGTATCACATGCACGTTTGGCCTGTGCTGGGACAAGATGTGCATGTGCTGTGGATTTGTAGAATTTCAACATACAATCAAGACTGATATGTAAAGCAGTGAAGAAAAAGGTTACAGTGTTGGAAAGAATTTTTTTCTGCTCATATTGTTCAAACTGTGACAAAATACCAAGGACAAGAAAACTGTCCTGTTGAACTAAATTTTTCACATCAGAGATAACATTGCTGGCACAGCTTGGGCAATGGGGAAATTTCCCACCATACTGCAGCTTACCAATAAAAGATTCTCATGCAGACATTTAAATTGTGAAGCTGAGGACTGTGCTGGGATTGAGATGAAAACCTCGCAGAAGTAAAGAAAACAAGCAGGTGTTATAAGCAGAACTTAGCTGCTTTATACATAATGATGCATTAAACAAATGAAGCGGAGGAGATAATTAGAGCAAAGCAAAGATATTCTCATGTCTGGCCACATTTTTCTGCTGTGAACCGGTTTTAATGACAATATGGGAGGAGGCACAGATCTATTGTGTGGAGGTCAGAATGTTCAGAATGTGGAGCGGGTGGTAATGGTTAGAAATCCAGCAGGAGCAGGATTCAAACTGTCCCACACAGGATTCTAGGGGGAAGACAGTGACAGATGCACATCCTATTGGTTAGTCAGTGCATATACGTCACATCATAGGTGGAGTTGGTGCTAATAACGGTCCCACTGCATAGGTAACATTTTGATACACAGGGTAAACGGGGAACAAGTGAACCCTTATGTGATCAAATCTTGTCACATAAACCTTTTTGGATTAAGAATTATTTCTACATCATCTACAAGTATAAGGGTGAAAGCAGTATTCTTCTAATATTTTTGTTCAAGAAACGCATTTCTATTTGTCTCATTTGTAAAGCAAATATAATATCGTTAGTCGTTGCATTGCAAGTGTTATTATTAGTTCAAAAGTCTAAGAAAATTCAAAGAATTATCCCAGACGGGTGCCATGTTGGCTCATCAGACGAAAACACTGAAAACGTATCTAAGTAGCTGTTGAGTTGTGTAATCAACTGTACCAACAGCTTCAGAAAGAAGTGCGGTTTCCTTTAACAAAGATTCTAAAATGTAAAGAGAAGAGAGCCAAGTGGATTTCTGCCATTCACAGAAACAACTTGAATCCAGGTTTGGAAACATTTGCAGTGAACAATCTGTTGCGTTAGATTTCGGTGGAAACTTTTTATTTCATAATATGAAAAAACCATAGATTTGACGAGCCATTTAGCATCTCCCATTTAAAATTTGTGAAACTACTTCAATGTTTTTGCATTTGAAGGAAAAAACCTTTTGATCCACATTGTGTGAGGGTTAGAAACCTTAGAGGAACAGTAATAAGTCAATTCTGCACGTGAAATTTGGAAAGAAAGTGACTTAAGATTTTCAGAAGTTGTCTCCAAATATGTTCAAATCAAGTTTATTATGGGCTCTTTGATAAATATTCAAATCAAAACCAGTTTCACAAGTCAAATGTTTTCCTAGTCGGGCAACAAGAAAATGCTTATTCAAAACCACAACAAAGTGGCAAAAAGTGTGCCCCTAAAGCATTTTAACTGACTCACAACAACACTTCCATGTACCCTGCCCTAGAGAGTGGATTCAATATTAAAATTTCTTACAGTTTTTATTACAAAAGTTCCAATAAAATAGTGAATACCTGTGTGTATACGACCACAATGTCGATTTAGGACTTGGGACTCGCCATCTTAAATTCACTGAAAAATCCCTCTTTGAAGCATAACCAGGCACCCATACTTTTATGTGCTTGCAGGCTGCTTTCTGAATTTTCCCGGCATAGAAATTAGGTACATATAAATGTCAGGAAACCCGATTTCTGGCCAGATGTTAATGTCTGTGGTGTGCAGAATCTTTAGAAGGTCGCAAAGATCCCAGCCAAGAGCAATAGTCTTTCGTGGTGGCAGCCATGTTGAATGTTTTGCCACTCAGGGGGCCGACAACTCAAGTGTGGTTAGATAGAACAGTGATGTGGGTCCGTACTCTCAATTCACATTGACAGAGGAATTAAAAAGCAAAATGGGTGAAATGGACGGTATGAATAGTTATTCAGGAGCTGAAAAGCTCAGGTGTGAAATAACGGAAAGTTATGCGTTATGATACAACCAAATATGAAAAACGGATATTTTTCAATTATACAAATGGATACAAGACACTCAGGGTAAAGAAGGAGAAGCTCATGTGGAAGGTTATCAATATGGAAAGTCACATTGTTGGCAGGTTGCCAAGAAAAACGTTCAATCAGTTGTCCAATAACTCAAGTTGTCAGTGAGGAAAGCGTCTCAGTGCTGAAGTTTGTGAAGAAAAGGAAGAATTTCACAGGCTCAAGAGAACTTAGCCTTCGTGCTAACGGGTAGTTCGAAACCGCATACTACATACTACATACTACATACGACATACTTGCAAACTGCATACTTCCTTTCTGCATACGGCATACTGATCGATCAGACAGTATGCAGAGCGTTTACCCACAATGCATTTCGCTCCTGCCCGAGCCGAAATCAGCCGGCCTGAAGCTGATTTCGCTTAAGCTCCAAACTCTGTAAACTTTAGCAACATTTGAAACATTTTGAGGCGAGAAAGTAGTCGTTTAGATCCCCAACATGTTGAAAACCTGACAAAATACCGGCTATTTACAATTTTGTTCCGACGAATTCGGCGCTACTAAAGCTAGCCGCAGTGAGCAACGCACTTCCAGTTATTTTCACAAAATAAAATACCCATTTCCTTTTATCATAGGGAAAGCCATTACAGTACAGTTGGTGCTTTTGTTAGCTTGAAACTGCCGTTTTGACAGGAAATGACGATCGCCGACGTCACGTTACGTTGCATCTTGGATAGTTTGAGTATGAGTAGTAACCTCATGATGCGTACCCAACATTTCGGCGAATCTAGTATGCATCCGGGAACTTCTCACTTACTCAAACTCGCTTACTAACTCAAAAAGTTAGTATGAGTAGTGGGAGTAGTAGGAGAAGTATGCGGTTTTGAACACAGCCAATGACTGTCACAACAAAGTTGCAGACACTAGCGTTCTGTTTTGACTACAATGAATCGAATATGCCTTACAACAAACTGAAATAGAAGTGGACAATAAACATCCGTTCTAAAAACTGGTCTCGATCTGGCCATGACTCCACCTGTGTCCACTGTAAGAAGTGAGCCTGCCAGGAATTCTGGGAAAGGTCACTAGTAGAGCCTCAAATTTAATTCAAGAGGAGGCAGAACACCTAAGTACAAGACAAGGATTATTTGATTAAACATCCGGCCCTAGGCCCCTTCAGAATCGAGTAACCCAATACCTGTGCCTGACCCTGGGCAGAAACACATCATTGCACAATGTGAGGCAATTGTTATCTGGTACATGTACTGTCAACTAAAAGCATCGTAACCAGTGGGGAGAGCTGTGGCTTGGAGTTTATTCCCCCACAGGAAATAAAGAAAGTAAAGAAAGCAAATTGATCATGTGCATGTGTAGTCGAGTGTGCATATATGTGTCTGATAGCTATGCAGGAATGAGCTTGAAATTAGGAACACACAGACTGGATGATGTGGTTAAATCGTCAATTAAACTTTTTAATTAGAGGCTTTTTTAAAGGTCGGAGTGAGTCATCGAGTCGTTCACTCACACATAAAGCCTGTTGTAACTTCTCCTGATCCTGTCTTCACTCTGCTGTTTGGGCAAAGTGCCTTGGGCGCTGGCTTGGATGCAGGTGGAAGGAGCAGTGGATGATTGCAAAGACTGAATTAGACCCATAATCCCTCTGATGGAATAAACATTAACCTTCTGCTTTTCAAAGCATTGTGGCTTATCACTTTGTGGGACCATTCTGTTTTTTCAGATCAGGTTTAATCAGCACTCTATTAAAAACTGTCATTTAAATGAGTCAATAAATCTTTACTTGTGTGGCACTTTTCATGCAAAATGTGTAGCGCAAAAGTGCTTTGCATGTGCGATAAAAACGGCAAAGCTATAGTAAAGCAACCACGCCACCACCCTCCGCCCATATTTTCTTTGCTGTGATCAACTCAAACTACGACAAAGAAGGTAACAGGTAACCTGGTGGTAAAGTTGAACACACGAAGGCTTGGATTGAAGGCAGGAACCTGTGAGAGAAATTGAAGAGCCAGAGGAGAGTTACAGGGCGGGCAGAAGGAGAACAGGTGAACCAGGAATCTCAGACGGGCAGCCTGGAGGAAAAGGAGACCCCTGGGTATGAGGTCTTTTTTTTTGCTTAGGAAGGTTACTAACTGAATGAAAATGACCCAGAAGTACATAAGCAGCAGCCATAGGAGCTTTTTTTCCCTTTTTTAATTTCAAACTTTGATACTATGATAATATTTTATATTATACTAACATGCCTCTGTGTAGCAATGTGATCAAAGTTCATGAGACAAAGTATCTAAAGCACTTTTTGTAGAATACTTATTGCAGCTTTAGTTTTCAGACCCACATCACAGCCTGGTGTGTGGCCGGACTCTCATTGGAAAAAACAACCACACTGCAAAGTCCTTAAGAAATTCTCCTACCATCTTCCTTTAACCCCAAATTAGGTCAAGGATAGAAGCTTAGGAGAAGATTTTTGTTTCTCTTTGAGCAGACCCAGGATCTCTTGGAAGGGAGAGATTGAGGTAGTTAGCCCAGAGATGCAAAACTACGGCAGCCTGGGGTCTGACTGGGGACATTAGGCTGAGCATTGCGCATTTGGATTTTAACAAAGTTTGAAAGACTTTTTTTGCACTGACTTTTAACTAATGAGCTCACAGCAGGCTTTGATACACAATAGCTGGAAAGTCTTTTCATCAGCAACAAATGGGTGTGTCCACGCCTGTGATCAACCTCTGACAGAGAGGAAATTGAGAGAGACCAGCTCCGAGCAAGGAAAATGAAGAGACAGAAGCAGAGGGCACGACAGCTGGAAAGTCTTGTTTCCTATACAGGTGGGTTCAGGTATACCTTTGGCTGCCTGCAGCTGACTATATGTAGTACTGCCAACGATGTAAAAGGTGGAATATAAAAGTCTGCAGACGAGTCAGACTCACAACAGCGGCTGATCCTGTGGGAATACAGCTGTGGACTCCAGGTGTGTCCATCTTTACCATGGCTGGCTCTTCATCCTGCATATATCCACCAGCTGTCATGACCTATAGGTTTTGTGTTTCCTATGCGCTGGTTTTCCTTTGTTAATTTTGTAATTAGAATGATAATTCATTTATATATATATATGTGTGTGTGTCCTTTTTCTTGTTGTCACCGTGTCAGTCTGTCTGTCAGTCCACCCGTTGTTTCCCTTCAGTTCCTTTTTACTTATTATTTTCTGTCTAGAGACCACAAAGAGACCCCTATTGTGACATCAGACCCAAACTAGAGTCCCACTCCACCCTTGCTGGGTGAATACTTATATAGAGCAACAGCATGACACTAGAAAAAAAAAAAAACTTACTTTCAACCAAAACTGGACTTTTAAAATGCATGTAAAAAATGTTAGTCCATCCAAAATTGTATAAAATCAAGCTTCAGAAAACCAGAACAAACTAAGCAGTTCGGAGATTGAATCACTCCTGTATGTATAAGCTCAACGAGATTCAAATGGGTCAAGTCACTCTGCACATGCTCAGGAGTTCTATCTTTTTGCATCCTTCTGTGAAAACAGTAAAAAACGGTCATTGTATATTAATGCAGCCGAATTCCAAATAAAGCTGCTCTCTTTCGCTCAACGCATCAGAAATTTAACCCATGGTCACTTTCACAGCTTTTGTAGACGGTCGCTCTGCTCTAATAAAATACAGACTTTATAACTGCAGCATCATCTGACAGGATTACCATTAAAGTAACTTGTAGAGAACATCTGTGCAGTGCATTCAGCTGTACTTACATGTACGATGATCTCCCACAGGGAAAGTTAGAAGCAGCTGAATGTCTTGACCATTTCTGTCACGCATTCCACAGCATAAAGACATTGCACGTGCTTCATTTGTACTTCCTTTGTACTTCCTTTGAATGTGTACTGACAAGAAAAGAGGTTGAATTAAGCGGCTAAATTGAGCCAGTAACTGTACTGACTGGTAGAGAGAATACTCTTTTCTATTCCTGTCCTCAGAATACTATAATATCCCTTCACCAGGCAGGTGAAGAGAAAGCAACAGAAAGAAAAATGAAAAACTGCAAAAGGCACTACTACTTCTCCAGTAGACCAACAGTAGCCTAAAAGTCATTATAGATGAAAATGACCATTAAGGTTCTTTTACATTTCACTGCTTTCTTAAGACTGCTTAACTCATTCAGGAGGATGAAAAACATAGTCCGACATTCATGAATCTGAAATCTGACATCTGCAAAAGAATCGTTCGGTGTTAATCAATAAGCCATTGTACATCATTTCCCTTTTCTTACAATCCATTATAACCTTTACTTTGATGTTCAGTTCCATGGTGGTGACCGAAGATCCTTGTCCAATATCCATTATGGAAAAGAGTTCCAAAAGGGTTTTATAAAGTTACAGAAAAGAACAGATGTTCTACAGTTTCAAGCTTCGAATCAAGTGTTTTTGTCAGTGTTGAATCTAATCTGCAGAAACATGTTCAAATGATAGATATTGTTCATCATAAACTGTCATCCTCTCGCTCTCTGCACCCAACATTAAATCCAACAATTAATTCATCAAGAAAGTTCCTGTTAGTGTCCATCAGATTTAGCCTAAAGCAGACCAAATACCTCTCTCCACCAGAAACATATAGATTTCCTTTCGGACCAAATAAATCTGTCCGTCCAGATCAGAGAGCATAACTAACATCTTAACTGATCTGAGAATAAGTGCATCTTGTCTTCTCTGCATCAGCGAAAGCTTCGGTCGACTGAGGCAGAGTTGTTTCATCAGAAGTGGATCTCTCAGGTGCCGCGGCAGCTCTCCATCAACTTTACTTGTGCTGCCTGCAGCCGCCTCAGTTTTGCAGGGCTTCAATGTAATGTGACACAGTAATGTTATCCAAATACCGGCAAAAGTTGGACAAGATTTCTAACCAGTATGCATTCCTTCAGGACCGTCACGCATCACAATTTGCTGCTGCACAGTGAAGCACAAAGACGAATGCACTTTATGCTTAAGTGATCCTCTGGAACAAAAAGAAAAAGAGACTGTCCCTGATGTCCCTAACCTCCAAAAGGGAGACAATGAGTAGGATCACTCGCTAACAGAGTAACAGCCTAGGAAAGAACTATGTGTAGTCAAAAGCATGTCTATTTCCTTTGAATTCACTCAAGCTTGCAGACTTTTTGCACATATTGAAAGCAAAACACAGACACAGCTGGCAAAACACAAATGTGGAGATGACATTCAAAGGAAAACGGATCAGTGTGGGGAATGACTGTATGACAAGCACGAGTTGCCCAAAACGTACAGAGAAAAAACGTCTATAAGGCAGATCCTCAAAACAGAGAATAAGTACTTGTGTAAAAGTTTGAAAAGATACTTAATTACTATTAGTAATAAATGCATCTAGGATTGTTAGTGCAGATATGTACAGTGATAACAGAGATAATCATCAAACGCTTTATAGTCAGTGAATGAACAGTAAATATTATAGATATTATCTAAACTTCAGCAATGCGTCATTGCCAGAGAAGAGTCCATGCCAAGATATTATTTGGCGTGAAATCTAATAACTGGGGTGTTCTGTTTACATATAGCTTCTGTTTTCACAGGGACTCTGGTTGTTTGCAGTCTGCCTTTGCAAATACATGTTTTCCCACTGGACCCACCTCTGATCTGTGAATCTGCTGGGAAGTCACAATGGGTCAATATTTGCAAGAGAGGCAGGTGTTGATCAATGCAGACTAATTTCAGACAGATGATAAGAAGCCCAGTCTGAGCTGAGAGCTGTCTGTGATGTATGTGTAAGGGAATCAACGGCCGTTTGGTGCAGCCCCAAAGCGTTGGGCTCAGATTTTAAAGAAGCAAAGCTGGTAGGAATTTAGTTGAAACACAGATCAAAATGGTCTGTTAGATAGTCTGCACGGAATAGGGAGGTTCTATCACTGTACATGTAACAACTAAGAATCCAAAATGTTCTCCTTTAAAGCAGCAACTTATTACTATAATCACAGAAAAGCTCAACATGTCAAAATGAGGGGATGTCCTGTTTCTTTGATGGACTTTCTCAAGGATTCAAGGATTTTTATTGGTCATTGTATTCCTCCAACGAAAAATATGTCAAGAAAAACAGACAAAACAATAACAATGAATTAAATAAAGTGTCGTGAATAAAAAATAAATATAGTGTTGAGTAGTGAAAACAGTTTAAAAATATATTAGAAAAATATACAGTTCTAAAAATGGTGGAATTCTAAATATGGTGGAAGTAAACATTGATGCAGTATATGTAAGATAATATTGCACATTTCACATTGAGGTAGTGATTATTGCACTATTTAATTGAGGCAACAGGCTTGGGGAAAAAGCTGTTCCTGAGTCTGTTTGTCCGGGTTTTGATGGTGCAGTACCTTTTCCCTGATGGCAGTGGGACAAACAAGGAGTGTCCTGGGTGGCTGTTGTCCGTACAGATGGACCGAGCTCTCCTCCGCATGCGCTCAGCGTACACAGAGTCCAAGTCCGGGAGCTCAGCTCCCACAATCCTCTGTGCCGTCTTCACCACCCGTGCCAGATTCCTTCGGTCCTTTGCTGTGCAGCTGCTGTACCACACACCGTACGGCCCTGGCAGAGGATGCTCTCGATAGTGCTCCTGTAGAAGTTGTTGAGGAGCTGTGGAGCCAGGCCAGCCTTTCTCAGGTTCTCAGGCCTTTTTCAACAGATTAGAGGTGTGTAGTGTCCATGTCAGATCCTTGGTGATGTGTGTGCCAAGGAATCTGACTGATTCCACTCTAACCCTTCTCAACATTTAAAAATGGCACTAGTAAATTGGGTATTGAACAGTTATAATATAATAAAATCATAATAAACCATACCGTCAGATCGTAAAAAACATGACGCACCACGTCACCAGGCTTTAGAAGTTAGAAACCAGACAGCGACATCAGGGCTTTTATGTGCAGTTCCAAACATTTTGATGCCGTCGTGTTGGGAATCCTGCATAAAGCATGTCACATTACACAGCTGTATAGTAAATTACGCATCTACCTCATGATATTTCCAGGTTGAAAGAAAAGTTATATGAATGTGTCAGTCTCATGATGACTAGAGATGTCTTTGACCAATTCTTGCCATTTCAGATTTAGACACATTCTGACTTTCATCCTTCCTATGAACCGTAACTAAAACCACAAACGGTCCCCTTTGTAACTTCTACACAGTATTTTTACAGTACAACACTGAGTAATTTATCTTCAAATTGTGCCAGATTTAAAGCACCTACCGGACTCGAGTCTCAAAGTGCTTGAGTTACTGGACAGAGGTTTCCTATACAAATACATTTCAACTGAAAATGAATGGCTATGTAACCCATATTGTTTGGGTGCATCGAGCTGTGAAACATTTACGATGTCAGACCCCAACATTATTTGCCCAACTTGGAGGATGACCTCTTCTGATTGAAATTAGATGGTAGGTCTTGTTCCATCTTCTTACAGCTGGAAAGCAGATTCATTTGGGGCATGTCATGCTTTGGGGAAAGTGCTACGCTCTTGTAGTCTCCGTTGCTGGCTGGCTGGCTTTTTACACACCATCTTAACCTGATCTCATGGAAGTATACATGTAAAACTACCATAACCTCTCTTTACCACTATCCACATGCTGGATTTATTGCAACAATACCAATCAATAGGTTATAACGCAAGTGATTGTGTCATGGTGGACACACAACTTTGCAATAATCTGCTCAAATTCAAACATTATTGTCTTTAGGTACTTCTGTCCATAGGCTGTATCATAGCTTTAGAAGTAGCGTCCCTTATGATCCAGCAGAGGACATTCTACTATCACGTTGACCTCCTGCATGTTGTGGTAACCTTGCAGTAAAATAAGCTAACCTATGGGTTAGTTTGCTAAGTGGCAAATTAAGGAAAACCTTACAAAGCTATCCTGAAAGGGCAATTGTGACACCAAATAATCTAGAAGCTGCGTTTCAAATTATTTAGACTGTTGCCAATCGATTGTTGTCATTTGATATAGTTTCAGGGGAAAGGTTTCGGGATTGTATGATGGAACTACTGCCTTGATATAAAGTTCCGAGCCACGCTACGACCTCATGCAGCAAGTGCAGCTGTATGACATCACCCGGGGGAAACATTAAGACAATGCTAAAATATAAGTCAACCGCTCTAACCGCAGATGGATGAATTTCACCGCTGGTACATGCCAGCCACAGTTCACTGCATTTCAGACTCATCCTGTATACTAAGGAGTTGGAACGGGGAGGCGAGGGGTTACAAAGGATGCTTTAGAAGAATTGTCTTTTTTATTTTATTTAAAGATTCATTATAACTGGATTTATAGTAAAGTAAAGTAAAGAAACCATGTCTAAATTGTGTGACCATTGTCCTATTTCCCTATTCTTTGGAACGTTTTGACAGAATTGTTGAATAATTCAATGCAGACATGATGTCATACATCCAATTTCTGTGTTCGCTTGTCTAGTTTTGGAGTGCAAATAGCAGAAATATCTATACCAGCATACATGTGACAGGTAGGGAACTCCTTTGACTGGTCCTAAAGTCCATCTTATACATACAGTACATAGAATCACCTACAAACAAATTTATTCTCACACAGTCAACATGTACTTAAGTCAGGGAGAGAAATGTTCTCCATATTAAGACCCAGGGTTGGTTTTGAGGCAACAACACAACCACTGAGACGTGGTTCTGCCCCTCCCTGGTGTAACTTGCCATTTGGTTGTCAAATTTTGACTTTGACATATTACAGAACTGGAAGAATAGCATGTTCAGTTGTGGTAAAATTGTAAGGGATTGAATCAAACTGAAGATTTAATGCAATCTGTTGGTTTCCTAAGAGAGGCACTGTTTGTATGAACTGTCATGATATGAATATAATAAGAAACTGGTATGACTTGAATTGAATTTATAATGATTAATCAGGTGCTAATTTGTATCTAAATGTATCTAACAGGACTTTTATTGAACTTTATCTCCTCTTTAAAGCGTTTTGAGATGACCTTTGTTGTGAATTGGCTCAAAATAAGTAAACTGAACTGAATTAACCAGGCGAAAGAAGCGTTTCCTTTGAGTCGCTCAACCTCAGCACGCACCCATAGGCGTGTGTTGTAATCCCTTTTTTTTGCACACATCAACTAGAAACACCCATAGTGTACACATTTAGACACACGCACACCTCATAAAAGGTCAAACCACAAAACACTGCGCTGGGGTGAGTCATCACCAAAAATGGAAAGTTTTAATCTTTTCACTTTTTTTTCCTGAGGACAGTGAGCAAACTGACAAATCGGAAGAAAAAACAGCCATAAAAACCAGGCCATTTGTCATAATTTCCCGCTGCCGGTAGCTGTGGACAGAATGAGAGAGTGGTGGCGGTGGCTTGGGACATGATGTTGCATCTTAAACAGGAGCGTTCCACCCAAAGGGGAGAGGAGTTGTGACACCAGTGCGCCCCTAAATCTATACCAGGGCCTGGGACTGAGGTGGCCCCTGATAGGCAGCATAACACGGGCGTGCAAGTGATAGATGGAGCTGGAAGAAGGATATCTGGGTAGTGTTGAGATTTGCATGTGTGTGTGTCGAGTCAGTATAGAGGGACTTAAAATGCTGTTGGTCTGGCTGGTCTCGTGACTGCAGGACATAAGCCATTCGTTACACAGAGACAGTTACACACCAGGCTAAATGAGGCTTAACCAACAGTCTGGCTGGAGGTGTGTGTGAGAGGGTGTGTAGGCGGGTCATGAGTTTTACTGCGTTTTTTAAGACGAGTGTAAAATGTTAGGATATGTGTGCATAATGTCTGCGTTGGCTCTGACACCCCTGTGCCATGTCACCACACTTGTAAAAGTCATCACAACGAACGTAACCCCAAAACCTGCAGAATCCAAAAAAAAAAAAAAATCAATCAGAATTGAGCTCATGATTTTTTCCACAATGAGAAAGTTGTTGTGCCACTCTCCCAATTCTAAAACTCGTGCGTGGCCTGCTTTTATTTGGAAATTTCCTGGCTGTCCTCTTTAGCCCTCTCACCATGCCGGGTTTGCTCTCCTCTACTGAGCTGCATTTTCCAGAGAGGGCAAGACGTTTGACATAATTGACAATAAACAGAGGATAAGCAGAATAATCAAATACAAACACTGTAAAATGAAATTTCTCTTGGATGAGAGCTAAGAAGCTAAAGACATTCAACTGGATCTGTGTGCTGGTGGGAAAGTAGCCTAATGGCAAATTCTATGTCTCTTAGAACTGCTTTAGAAACCCCAACAACAGGCTTTCCAATCCGCATCACCATTTGCCTCACCGAGACACAACAACTGTGTTTCAGAGTGTTTGACACACCCCACCCCCCCATCTTGCCCCTTCCTCAGGTATATAGGTCTTAAGGCTGATTCTTACTCGGCGCAACCTCGCTCTTACTAGCTGGTCGCAAATGGCGCAAACGGTCACGTGACCCAAAATTCCGCCACGCCCCCCGTCGCAAGCTAGAAAATCCTCGCGCGTCGCAAGGTCGCGCACACAACTTTTTTTCTGACTTCGCGCGCGCTCAACCGGAAACAGCTGACCAAGAAAAAGAAAAAATGAACACTGCAGAGACCGTGGTGACCGAGAGGGTGCGCCTCTACAAACATCTGTACGACACGTGTATGAAGTTACACTGGGACAACGTTTGACAAAGTTCGTCTTGTTGCAAAGGACGAACATTCCACCTTCTCTTCTGTTTTTGCGCAGCCGCTTAGCTCTGAGATACATATACAGTTCTACACCCAGAGTAAATTCATTCCATCAGATGTGCCAGCCTCTGCTGACGTGACACCACAGGTGGCATTGTGTATGCTTTCTTCCTATGCTTTTCAGCTTGTTTCCTCAACAGTGACGACCGCTGGTCTGGAGAGAACTGCAAATGTGACGCATACTCGGCACAAACTGCGCTTATGAGCTGAAGGAACTGTGAAGGGGCTGGCGCTTTCGATGACGTCATTAATGGTTCTCGAGCCAGAACAGTTGCGCGTTTGCGCCGAGTAAGAATCAGGCTTTAGATTGCCTTTAAACAATCTGTAAACAAAAAAGCAGCTCTTGCTTTTTTTTAATTCTCTGTCCAAGCCTTTATCCTTTCTCTGCATTTGCTTTTGAAAAACTTTTCTACACCCAAGTACGACCGAGCAGGCTGAGGATCATTCAAAGGCTCGGCTTCTGCTTTGCACACTGCAGAAATGCCAGTTTCACCACAGGTTACCACTAACGACCAGTGAGCAGAGAAACCGTGGCCCTCCAAACAGCAGAAGCTGACTGAGGTTAGTTTTTCTTAGTTCTCCAGACTAGACATGAAGGTTTGCACAGCAACAATTGATTTTCTGACCAACGCGTTCTATTTAAGCCACAAATATTCTTTGATATTTAGTAGCTCCTTATTGAAACTTTTTTAAATCATTTGAATCAAATTGGGGAAGCGAAAAGGTAAAAAAAAAGTGAATAGTTAGTTATGGGTGGGTGAGAAGGTTAAGTGTGATTCTGAAGGCTTAGTGATGGTAAAACGTTTACAGCAGTTTACAATATTAAGACATGTCAAACCACAATAACCCTTCAAAGTACTACCCTCTGTTAAAGATGAAGACAGTGATTTTAATGGGGTTTTCTGTTTTTTTTTGTTTCTGAGGTCTAACAAAGCTTAGCACACAAATATACAACAGAATGTCTGAAAAACAACAACAACAACAAAAAAAAACATAACAAGATACCCGTCGACCTCATCTCCTAGCTTGCCATCGCCCAGTTACAGCCCAGACCTCATCCTGACTGAGATGCTGTGCAGAAACTAATCACCGCAACCTCAATGACCTAAGGCAATGTGAAGACGAGTGGACCAAAATTCCTCCACAACAACGTGAGACTGATAACATCATTGAGAAAATTTTTCAGAAGACTGTGCACTTTTACTTTCATCCAGGACATTCACTTATAACAGAATATTTTTTGCAATGTTGTATTGGTACAAGTAAATGCACTCATCCACTAGTTCCATTATGCCATTATGCAGGTAGATGGGATACATGAGGTCATACAGCATGCAGGTAGATGGGATACATGAGGTCATACAGCAGTAGATTTCAGGACAGAATGGACTTTTTTTTTATTAGGTCCTTTAATTGATCATTTTATGTTACAATGTATTGCCTGAACTTTCATCTCTAATGTTCTCTAAGTAGCAGGGAAGCTTCAGGAAGGACGATCAATATTAGTTTAATAATAGTCTCTTTTCCTCTGACCTCTGAATCCTCATTTGTTATCACCTCTGTAATTCATTTTCAGACCCAACGCCTCAACTTCTGCACACTCTCTCGCTCTCCACCCACGTTTCCTTGAGTTGTTATCCTATTCCCGCAGCCTCCCAGTCTCCTCCCTCTCTGCCCTCTCCGCTTCCCCCATAATGATGTTAATAAAGTGAGCAGAATGCATTATCCAGATTCCCATGGCAGCTGGCCTGAGCACTGCTCCGTCTCCCGCTCCCCTCTGTTTACAGGAGGGAATCATTCACTTAGCCTTATCACTTTACACCAACGCTATCTGAGCACACACTTACACACAGGCCATGCAAACACGCAGACATTGATTTGCTATGTGTTTGCATGGCTATTATGTGAACACAAGGCAAAGTTAGAGGTGGGAAACAGAGGATTGCAGAGAATGTTGGACTCTGAAGCCTATTTCTACTAAAGAAGATCAAACAGATGAGGTAAAGAAAGACAGGCAGGCAGCATCTTCTAAATGCTTTCCAAATGTTTCCTCCCTAAAGACTGAGAGGACATCAGTACACTGAAGTGGGCCCATATTCCCACCATGGGCCGTGGTGTAATTGCTCTAGCAAACCTCTCTCCAATCTAATATAAACTAACGAGGCAGATCACTCCATCAGACGTTGCCAGACAGTATATGGTGAGCAGCACACATGCTGTACTTCCATTAAAATGAACTCTCTCAGGGCTTCAGGGCTGTGGAGAGAAAAACTCTGAGGTGCAGGGTGGCTGAGCATTAAATCTGCATTCAGTTTTAATAAGTTAAGCTTCTGCATACCACAAACTTGTGCCTTTCCCCCTTATTTTCCAAGTTGTTACCAAAATTACAGCTACTCTTGTTGTTAAACGAGAAGAGAAAGCCAAAGATTAAAAGGAAGAACATACCAAATAATGAAGGTTAGAAGGAGTACTAACTCAGGGACATATGGGATCATTTACAGTTGCTAACAAGGATGCACCTCTCCTTTCTATCATACGCCGAGTGGGAAAATGAATCTGGAGCAACACTTAAGAACTTTTGAAAAAAGACCAGGCCAGCTGTGTGTCTTATAGTGAGTGTTTGGGTACATCTGGAGGCTATCGAAAGGAACAGGTAGTGCAAGATTCCAAGACACAGCAACCTATGTTAGGATACCTCGATGGTGGTGCAATGCAACTCTGTACATTCATTCAAACAGAGATCTGATGTACTCATCCTTTAAGAATAAAAAACAGCCAACAGCTTCTAAAACTTTTAAAACAGGCTTCGTCTTGACCAACAACAGTGATAACCAAGCACTGATATTCTAATCCTGGTCGTTTCTTGATGTGGCTTTGCTTCCTCAAAACACCAATTTACCTGCTATAAGAGCGGAGTGACCATCTTGAAATGTTTTAAACGACCACGACACGGCTGATTTCCAGTCACTATTTCTGTCGTGTTTAGCAGTCAGACAAAAGAAACTGAATTCTGTGAATGAGAGCAGTTTTATTGGAAATTGGCTCCATTATATACACTGTATCCATAAAATGTTAAGGCCAGAAGCTGTATTACATCCAATATTAGCAATATCGTTTATGAAGATTTTCTTACCCCCCCACTGTGCTGTGAGCCGAGTTCCAGCTGAGTTTTGGCGGTGACGAAGCTAGTCCGGCTAGTTGTTTTTAGATTCTTTTTAGATTCTTCATTTTAAGATTCTTTTATTTGTTTTTAAAAATTTACATGGTCTTGCCCCATCTTACCTCTCTGAGCTGCTTCACCCATATTCGTTGCCTCAGGTCAGCTGATCAGCTGCTCCTGGAGGTACCGAGGTCTAAACTAAACCTTAGAGGAGACAGAGCTTTTAGTGTTGTCGCTCCCAAACTATGGAACGATTTGCCGTTACATATTAGAAGTGCCCCTTTATTGTCCACTTTTAAAACTCATCTTCCATCCATCCATTTTCTATACCGCTGAATCCTTAGGTCGAGTCGCGGGGGGGCTGGAGCCTATTCCAGCGGTCAATGGGCAAGAAGTCTGTGTTAGTTTAAATAGGCTTAATTATTTAACAGAACATGATATAGATTAGAAGACATTTATGTGTGTGGAAACAGCATTATGTTGGGGATAAAATAACTGCACAGTGAAATGCCACTTAATATTTAATTTACAGTGTAAAACATGATCAAAATGAGGTACCTCCATACCGAGGTCTCACCTGTTTGAACAATGTTTTTATATTTCATCTTAAACTGCTGCCAAGAGCACTTCTCCCCCGCAGGATTGCACCTAGATGAAATAAATGAATGGGCTACCATTCAAGCAGTTTTCCCCTGTAATATTATTGTGATTGCAAAGGACTACATTTAAACTTACACTTTTGCTGCTGCAGCGGTGTTGCACTTATTTCTAAAAACGTGTTGAAACTCGCCGTACGAGCGCATTAAGATTTCCAATAGCTTGGTTTCTCGTGACGTAACAGTGCTGCATCGCGAATGCGCGAAATTCAGATGGATGTCAGATGCCTGTGTTTTGTGCTGTTTACGGCTGCTCCAACCGTTATACCCGTGAAAAAGAAAAAAATTTTTTTAGAATACCAAAGGTTGTCGTACACAAAGGTGAGAAATGTAAAAAGCTAACAGAACAACGCCGTAAAAAATGGGTTTCAAACCTACGTCTGCAGTCGGGAGGAGCAGAGTCTGTTTACTCTCGTGTCTGCAGCGACCACTTCGTCAGAGGTATGTTAGCTAACTGCTAACTTTGTTTTTGTGGCAGTGTTAATATAGCATTGGGGTGTTGTTAAATACTCATTTACTTAGTAATGATTATTAAGTTTCCGGTAGTCTAATATGGGCTTCATTGTGACTTTTTAGGCGTCCCTAGTGCTTTGGGTGACGTTGAGTCGGTAGACTGGGCTCCGACGGTCAAGCTCGGTTACGAAACCACTAAGCCGAAATCCGAGGCATCTCTTCAACGAGAGCAAAGGATGAAGCTCAAGGAGGACCAACAAACACGGTCGGCATGTGCAGTGGCTATGTTGGATCTCCAACAGACAGCTGAGTATGAGCCCAGATCTGATGCAGACAGCCGAGCATCAAGCTGACAACCCACAAACAACAATATAACTCACCCTGGCGAAGACCAAACAATATCTGTCGTGGAGCCGTTTAGTACCAAGATGGTGGACCCATCCGCTTACAAAAAAATTGTACGCCTCCATACTTTTGTATTTGTTGTTTTGTGTAGTATGATGTTTGAAGGACCAGATAGTTGGTTATGTCCACAGCCTCGATGGTCGGCAAATCCTAATATTCTCCAGAAAATTCACTCATCTTCATGAGGTACGGGTCCCGCCCAACATATTTACTCGCTATTTGTTTGTATCGTATTTTAGAAACTGGCTCTAAATCTCTACAATACGGACTCTCTGGAACGGTTTCCTCCATAGATGTAGTCGCCATATTTACTTCCTGACAACCATCTGAAAACCACGTGACTGAAACCAAGCTATTCGAGGTTGGTAAAAAACGTAGCCCCTCCTCTTCCCCGTTGCCATGGTGACTCGTCGAATCGGGGCTCCATTGATGCTGGCTTTTTAAAGTTGTGGCGCACACGCAAAACTCAAGGTGAAACTACTCAGAGATGATTAAACCCTCTCAAATCAGCGTTTCTGGAACCGAAAACTCCAAGTTTTCTATCTCAGAGTAGATCAACTCAGAGTTCAGGAATAGACTCAGAGTTTGTTGAACCTGCTTTGTGAGACGGACCCCAGGATAAAGTCAGACCTCACAATCGCTTGGCACTATTTTCTCTCCCTTCGTATCACTGCGTGCTGCCACCTGCCGACAGCCGCGCCTGTTACGGTGTTTGCTGCTCGGTCTGCACTTCGGTCTGCACAGCATGCAGTTCAGTTTAGATATAGTTCAGGCTACGCAAGACTTTTAACGTCTCAAAGCACATTTTCTGAGAGAAATATTTAGCTATTTAGTAACACCCACCAGTATGAAGTTTTGAGTAAAGGGCAACAGTGTTTTTTTTTAAACATTTGCAAACGTTTACAAAAAATAATTTTTTTGATTTACTAGCCTTTTATCTGAAAAGGGTTAAGGACCAAAAAATTCTTACATCAGAAAAGGAAATACTTCAGGTTTTACAAACAAATACACTGTATATATACTACATGTAAGATAAGAAAATACATATCAAATGCGCATTGTACACATGAAAAAATTAAATGTAACTGAAACCAAGTGTAACCAAGCAAACTGATCCTCAGACCAAAAGCTGAAAAGTGAGCTGTATGAGGAAAGGTTTTTCCAAACATCCCTCATGAGAAAGGTCCTGATGGTCCAGCAGGAGTTCAGCAAAAGTACTTCCACTTAAAGATGAGGAAACAGAGGTGAGATTGTGGCGAAAGGGCACGAAGGAGGGAGGCAGGAAAAGAGGTGCCGGCCAAGTGGTGAAAACGAGACGCAGACTGTACCTGAGAATGAATAAGGACTTTACAATTCCTTAATATGGTTATCCAATTAGCTCAGAGGCGTGACGCGCAAGCTCCAAAGATTCGTTACGGCCTCAATCAAGTCGTCCACAGTTAGATATACTGGCATTCAATGCGGAATCAAAATGGAAAATTGCTTAATTAAGTTTAGGGAGGAATAATTTGTGAAGATTCAGAAACAGGAATACTTCAGTCTTTATGCTGGTCAGAGCGCTCTTGGATGCCGGAGCCCTCTTTTTCACTTGTTCTTCGAGGCCAATCTGGATTACACAGGAACGCGAGGAGACCAATCAAATTGCAGCAAAGCTTCCATCACCTCCCTCATCCTTCACCCCCTCTCCGACAAATCTCCTGCCTTCTTTTTTCTCCCTTCCCTCACTCATTCATTCCTCGTGTCATCTTTCAGACATCATCCATATGGGCCAGAATTTTCCATCACTCAGCCACTCTATCCACTTATCAAAACCATCTTAATCTGTTATCTTTGTCCTCATCGCCCCATCTGACAGCGCAGCTCAGCAGAGTGCCACTAGGCTCGAGGTTCTTCATTTCTGTCAGCCTTGTTGGTCACAGTTACAAGGCGGAGGAGGAGGAGGTGGTGGGGGTTTGGGGGTCTTCAGTCAGCCCAGAGCAATACTTCTCCACATTGTACTCCTCTTTCATTATTTTCTACCTTTCACCGTTGTCACTTTTCTTTCCTGTCCCCACTTGTTTCTCAAAAATTCTTTGCTCTTACCCCTCCCCCTTCAATCTAATTAATTCTGCTGTGAATTAATCACCAGGGGGAATCTTCCCAAAATATGCGAAAAAGAGGGGCAAGAGTGGGGAGTAACGGGGAGGGGATCTGCATTAATCACCCCTCTATTCCTCAGCAAGAAAGGAAAAGAAAAGCTTGAAACAAAAGAGGCTACGAAATGAAAGAACATCATAACAAAAACACAATAAACAAAACTGTTTACTTCGCCCTCACCTCGGCAGCTGAAACCTCATGGGGATGTCATTAGGAAAACCGGGCTCTTCTCTTTTTTTTTTTTTTCCCTGCCCCTCCTTGCTCCACTCATTCCTCTTTGATGAAGTTGTGAGAGTTCAGAGGGAAGCGGGGCGGCTGGGATATTGCCCAAGCTCAAAGCACCATGGGAAGAGCAAACTTTGGCTCATCTGAGGAGTGTGTGTGTGTGTGTGTGTGTGTGTGTGTGTGTGTGCGCACACATACACTGTGATGGCTCTCTCAGCTTGCTGATACTCAGGAGTGCTGTCATACTCAACTGATTAAAACTTCAAAAAGTGAAAGATGCAAAGCTAAAGCCGCTCACCGAGTGTTACCTCATGCCAGAGCACTTCACCGTGTCCTTTCCTCTCTGCATGCTAATCAAGATACATGTGTTTCGCAAACAAATGCAGAGGGTTGTCACACTTCAGGGGGCCCAAAAGACCAATGACTCAAACTTCTTTGTGTTTTTGTGTTGCTGAGGTAACAGTCCCCCAGCGCCGATATGATTGTATAAAACCCTCAATGTTGAATATTGTCAGTCTGTCTTGTAGATCCTCCATGATCACGGTTTGTTTTGTGTGTGTGTGTGTGTGTGTGTGTGTGTGTGTGTGTGTGTGTGTGGGGGGGGGGGGGGTAGAAGAATTCCAAACACACATTGATCCATTCCATCTTCATACTGGGCGACAAAAATATATATTTTTTTAACTCATTCAAGGTTGTGGTCAAGTATGTTCTCCTCAACTTCCACAGTCTGACGCTGCTCCCATAGTTCAGGCTTCGACCTCCCTACACTCTCACCTGCTGTCAACCACCGGCGCTTTGGACACAAAGTCCATTATGGAGTGTAAAACTTTGATTATATTTATTTTTGCAAAAGGATATGTTTTGTAAAAGCTTTCAGTCTGGTTTTCATTCTGTTAAAGTTTAAGTGTTGTCAAAAATGGACCACTTTTTCCCCATTAGTGGAGGCCCTTTTATTCACATTTTGAAGTGAGTTGAATGTGCCCTGTATTGCTGTCAGATCTGAACATTTTGAGGTTTGAAGTTGGCGTAAAGGTTTCTAAAAAGGCTTCTGTTAGCATGATCTGCCTTGAAAAAGAATAAAAAGCCTTTTAGGCTTGCATTTGGTTGGTAAAAGCAAACATTTTCTGAACAATTTCTTTGTCATAAGTAGTTTGTTGTTTTAAAAGAATTAAAGATATCAAGTACAATTGAAAATCAAGCTTGGTTGGGGGAAAAAACAAAAAGCCAAAGTGGCTATTCGGCAGGCTTCCTTGGGCCAACGTTCAGAGTGCAGAACAAAAAGTGTTCTTTAAAGACATGGTAGGTAATCCTGTTCAGAAACACATTTTGTAATACTGGGTGAAATGGTCCGTCTATCCTGAGAGAAATCTATACAAGATGTATTTAGAAAAAGGGACGAAAATAATCAGACCTCTGTGGCAGCTGCAGGACTGAGAAAAAGCTGACCAATCCGAGATCAGCGTCCCGCTGATCTCGGATTGGTCGGCTACAAAAAACCAATCAGATGCCTCTGCTTTCTGCCTACGCCCCCCTCTGCCGGCTCCCTGCTCCATGTGCGCATGCGGTTCCACCGGCTTTGGATGAAGCACTGACGGAATGGGGAGGGGGGGGGTGGAGCTTAGAGGAGTGGACACTTTCGAATCTTGCTAGCTCTCTTGCTAGCTCTCTAGGATTACCTACCATAGCTTTAAGCGTAGAATCTACCGTGGTCACTATTGTTCCTATAGCTGAGACAGTGGCGGTTCGACACTGATTTACGCCCCGGGCAAAACCTGGTGCTGGCCCTCTTTCCCCCCTTTCACCCTCGTTTTTTTTTGTACCCCCCTGCGATTCCGCCCCCTCCCGCGATGCCGCCCCGGGCGCCTGCCCGGTCGGCCCACCTAGGACCGCCCCTGAGCTGAGAACTGGTTCTAGCTGCTTGTCCCAAGTTCAATTCAATTCAATTCAGTTTTATTTATTTAGTGCCAAATCACAACAAATGTCACCTCAAGGTACTTCAATAATACAGTCCAGTTCAAGCCAATTGGAGTCCTATTCATTGTAATCATAATCCAATCAAATCCACTTAATTAAATTAAAAATGAGTCCCCATTCATTCACACAGAGCCAATTCAAAAACAATTTCCGAGCTAAGGAAACCAACAGATTGCAGCGAAACAAACACGAAACAAAAAAACAAAACAAACACCATAACACCGTCCAAAGGATACCTGCTGAGACAGGGAAACACAAGTTAATGACCACAATAATGCCAAATGTACATAATGTCATATGAGAAATTAAACAGGGGGGCAAAGTGAGGAAAGGTGTGACATAAGAGGCCCTCCAGTAGTCTATCCTTATAGCAGCTCAACTATGGGATGTTTCACGCAAATGATCTCTCAGAAATGATAACAAGCTCAGGGAAGCCCGAAGAGGAGCAGCAAATCATCCAGACACCCGCGTTGCTGGAGAGCGGTGTGCTTTGATCAGTGTACCAGTTGGTACAGCTTGTCGTTAGTAATCTGCTGTTGCTTTTCTGCTTGAAATAAACAAAAACAAACAAACAAAAAAAAAACATGCGGACCATCATTACGCTACTTAACCTGCTCGCCATGTTTCACATTCCACTTTTTGATGGAGAGATAAAAAGCTTTTTTAGGAAAAAGAAAAACTGGAGAAGCGTTAAACAACAGAAAGTGGGAAACACATTTTAAGGGGGACAACAACAACAAAAAAAATCATAGAAGTAAAAAGTGGATGATGAGTGTTAATGAGTCGGCTCTGGCATGTCACATTGACAATGTGCATTTTTCTTGAAATGTCATTTGTGGAAAGATTAAAAAACTATCTTTAAATAAAGCACAACCTGCACATACAACAATAACCAGAAAGTAACCTAAACGCTCCTGACAACGATGACGACTCTGGGAAGAAAAATGGTCCCATCATACGTTATCTTAAGATAATCATCACAATCACTGCTCCGCACACTCAGAGGCAGATCTGAATAAAAGCTTCAGCTGTGATGCACTACATAATAAGCTTCCTTATTAAATTTCATGGAAAATATAAGAAGTATACAAAGATATCTCAAAGAATTCCACATGAAAAACAAAGCAAGAACACATTAAGCTCAATCTGCCCATCCGTCCAGACTGCGGTTTCCTCTCAGTCCATTTTGTTACGACCATCCTTCCAAGCCAGAGTAACTGCTGGATAACACATGTCAACATCTGGCTCCTGGTTGTTTTCATGTTGGGTCAGATTAAAGCCGTAATGAACCTCGCCACACTTTGCTTAGCAGCGGAGTGCAAACCACATTTGCAGTCATCACCTGATGTTGTCAAAAGGCACCAATTCAAACATTGTCGTTCTCACCTGGCCAAATAAAAGCTCCATTGACATTAAACATACGTGGTTTGAATGTTCCTATAAAAACAGAGACTTCCCCAATGGCACCATCTCACAAACACACACCTTTCTGTTACCAAACTAAACTGTAAACATTTTTAATTCACTGAAGCAGAAACAAAATTAGAGGCCAAAATGATGACATAACAGAAGCTAAACCTCTTTGTGATTCAGGCTTGGTGGGTGATGTTAGGTTCAAAAGGGTTTCTGGAGGAACTCATTTGAGGAAAAAAAAAGTCCAAATACTGCCAGTACATTACAGTAAATGACACTTCACGGGAATAAAAAATGCAGACATGTTACATAACTTCTGGTAAAGTTTGTGCTTTAACTCCAGCCTCCTACTAAAGGGTAATCATGTTTTGCCATGCTGAGTTGAGTGCGAGGGATAAATGTTGTCAGAGCCCATGCACCACCAAATCATACTTAATGGCCATTCTTTTCCCCTACAGATGTTGAAATTGTGTTAGCATAAGCTGCTTCGGAGGAGCTCAAGTATTGTTAGCACTCCTTCATTTCTCTTTAATGATCTAAAACCCTGACTGTTCAGGGTGGCACTTATCTCCCACCGCGTTTCCAGTGATACAAACAGGATACCAGTGTGCAGCAGCCAAGATTTCACTATCAGCCCTGTTCTATTTTTCTGTTAGTAAACCGACAACATATTCATTGTGATTCTCTACTGTTTGCATTTCACATATTTACAGATTAAACTGAGGAGAATAACTGCAAACATAAGGGACTGTCTTAACCACTCAGCTAAAGAAAAGTCTGAGGTATCTAACTTGTAAACACTATAAAGTGGAAATAAATGGAATAAGTCAAGCTGATTCCCACAATACATTTGCATGAATCTGTGTTCAGATTTGACTGACTCTTTTCTGTGTTTTTCAGAGAAAACAAACAATTATTCAAAGTAGGTAGAGTTCATTGCAGCTAAACCAGACAACCTGAATAGGAAATAAGATATACTTGCTCCTTAAAGTGATCTGAATGCAGCCTCATTGGGTGCTTTCATTCATGGTAGATTCTTACAGAGTCAATAGAAATCATTCACTTTTAATAGTTACTCCTATAAATACTTCTATAGTTTTTCTGGCTCCCAGTCTTCATGAACACAAAAGCCTCTTGGAGGATGAGCTGAAGCATAGCAGAGAGGGACGAGGAGGGGCCTGGAAGCTGTACTCAAACATCTAAATAAATTCCATCTTCTTCTAAAAGTTTACCAAACTAAGTTGTTTTTTTTTTTTTTCAAAGGGTCCATCCATCCATCCATTTTCTATACCCACTGAATCCGTCGGTTGGGTCGCGGGGGGGCTGGAGCCCATTCCAGCGGTCATCGGCGAGAGGCGGGGTTTTTCAAAGGGTCGAAACTTGTAATAAGTAGTAGAAAAAAAGCAAGTAATATAGTTGAGTAGTGAAAACAATACCTCGATGAACAATACAAAGTAGTTGATCTGGCCAACCAATTTACAGGGCCAAGAGATAAACAAGTAAATATAGGAAAGGTTTAAGTGTTTGGCAAGTTCCGCTGAACAAAACACACTTGATAGCTCAGCCTACAAATCTTCCCAGTAACCTACTTTGTTTCTGTTTGAAGACACCGAACAGTTAGACACACAAGGCACTCTTCAGGCATTAAAATGCAAACTGAACCATTTTACACAAGACCCAGATTTCTTAGTCTGTTGCCATCTGTCATTTCGGGCACACGTCATCACTCTCTGTGATGCTATCCTCTGGTGTTTAATGAAGAGGCTTCAGTGTGTCTCAACATAGTCTGGGCCCCTGTCCTCCACAAAGAGGCCTATCGACACCGCCTGAAAGTGGAGATGATAGATGAGCTACTTTGTCATTTCCCAGAGCGTACTTCGTCAGAACCGTCACTGAGCGCCTTGTGCCAAGCCTGCCAACGTCCAAGGACAATGTGATGCATCAGTCATCAAGCCAGATTTTTTCCCCCTGGACTAAGACAGAGGGTGGGACTTTTTCCACTCCTCTAAACCAATCTTCAGCCACAAACTGTCAACTTTGTATTTAGAAAACTATCACCCAACCAATCAGAAAGGGGCTTCCACACAAAACTACAAACAGGCAGTTTTACACCAATCCTCCTCCCAGTTCTGTCGCAGAGTGACTCAGCCCCTAAGCCAGCTGAGACTAACATTTCTCTGCCTCGTGTCCAGGGAACCTCCACTGTGTTAGTCCTCAGTTGGCACCAGCTACACGTGGGGAGGGATAATGGAGGAACTGGGGTTTTGTTGGGACGGGAGCTGCAGGATGAGAGACATCCATACAAACCCAAACCAGATGCAGGGATAGACAAATGGATGAGTAGGGAGGAGAACCTGAGTCATTCTCTGTGTCTTTGTCCAGATTTGTTTCTTTCTGTGGAGACCAATGTAGGTTCTGTTTGCCTGCATTTTCTGTCTGGTGTTATTCAGCAGGTTGGTCTCGATTTGATTAGGTCAAAGACTAACTGTGCAAGATGAAAATGGAAATGGTTCAGCTCCACTCTCTTTCTGCTCTTTAGAAAATGTTCTTTTTCTTCAACACTTTTCTTTTTAGGATTATTATTTAAAGACCTTTGTGTGTTAATCCATACACTAAGAGAACACTGAAGAAATAAAGAGCATTTGGGACAGTCCTATATGGGGTCATTGTGGGTATTGCTTCGAAAAGACTAATGTTTTCATAGCATAAGTGCAACCCAATGAGAAAAGCTTGAAGTCCAGAAAAGCTTTATAATAAAAGCATACCAAAGACATTAGGAGATTATTAAACAAGGATTTTTCAGGAAAATTTTTCTGAACACCCAAAAAAATGGGACTTGCAGTTATCAAAGCCTACATAAGGTAAATGCATGGAACAGTTTTGCAACATTGCGTTTACCTCTATCATCCATCCATCCATCCATCCATCCATCCATTATCTTCCGCTGGTCCGGGGATCGGGTCGCGGGGGCAGCAGCTTAAGCAAAGAGACCCAGACGTCCCTGTCCCCGGCCACTTCCTCCAGCTCTTCTTGGGGGACCCCGAGGCGTTCCCAGGCCAGCCGAGAAACATAGTCTCTCCAACGTGTCCTGGGTCTTCCCCGGGGCCTCCTCCCAGTGGGACGGGCCCGGAACACCTCACCGGGGAGGCGTCCAGGAGGCATTCTCACCAGATGCCCGAGCCACCTCATCTGACTCCTCTCGATGCGGAGGAGCAGCGGTTCTACTCCGAGCCCCTCCCGGATGACCGAGCTTCTCACCTTATCTCTAAGGGAGAGCCCAGACACCTCTGCGAAGGAAACTCATTTCGGCCGCTTGTATTCGCGATCTCGTTCTTTCGGTCACTACCCACTGCTCGTGACCATAGGTGAGGGTAGGAACATAGATTGACCGGTAAATCGAGAGCTTCGCCTTCTGGCTCAGCTCCTTCTTCACCACGACGGGCCGGTGCAGAGCCCGCATCACTGCAGACGCAGCACCGATCCGTCTGTCAATCTCCTGTTCCATTCGTCCCTCACTCGTGAACAAGACCCCGAGATACTTGAACTCCTCCACTTGGGGAAGGATCTCATTCCCGACCCGGAGAGAGCATTCCACCCTTTTCCGGCCGAAGACCATGGTCTCAGACTTGGAGGTGCTGATGGTCATCCCAGCCGCTTCACACTCGGCTGCAAACCGCTCCAGTGAGAGCTGGAGGTCACGGCCTGACGACGCCAACAGAACCAAATCGTCTGCAAAAAGAAGAGACCCGATTCTGAGGTCGCCAAACCGGACCCCCTCAACGCCCTGGCTGCGCCTAGAAATTCTGTCCATAAAAATTATGAACAGAATCGGTGACAAAGGGCAGCCCTGACGGAGTCCAACCCTCACAGGAAACATGTCTGACTTACTGCCGGCAATGCGGACCAAACTCTGACACCGGTCATACAGAGACCGGACAGCCAATATCAAGGAGTCCGGCACTCCATACTCCCGGAGCACCCCCCACAAGAGTCCCCGAGGGACACGGTCGAACGCCTTCTCCAAGTCCACAAAACACATGTAGACCGGTTGGGCGAACTCCCATGCTCCCTCCAGGATCCTGCGGAGGATATAGAGCTGGTCCACTGTTCCACGGCCAGGACGAAAACCACACTGCACCTCCTGAATCCGAGATTCGACTATCCGGCGGATCCTCCTCTCCAGTACCCCCGAAAAGACCTTACCAGGGAGGCTGAGGAGTGTGATCCCCCTATAGTTGGAACACAACCTCCGGTCCCCCTTTTTAAAGAGGGGGACCACCACCCCGATCTGCCAGTCCAGAGGCACTGCCCCCGATGTCCACGCGATGCTGCAGAGGCGTGTCAACCAAGACAGCCCTACAACATCCAGAGCCTTGAGGAACTCAGGACGGACCTCATCCACCCCCGGGGCCTTGCCACCGAGGAGTTTTTTGACCACCTCGGCAACCTCAGCCCCAGAAATGGGAGGCCCCACGTCCGAGCTCTCCAACTCTGCTTCCTCATCGGAAGGCGTGTCGGTAGGATTGAGGAGGCCCTCGAAATATTCCCCCCACCGACTCACGACGTCCCTAGTTGAAGTCAGCAGAGCCCCGCCCTCACCATACACGGTGTTGACGGTGCATCGCTTCCCCCCTCTGAGCCGCCGGATGGTGGACCAGAATCTCCTTGAGGCCGTCCGGAAGTCGTTCTCCATGGCCTCCCCGAACTCCTCCCAAGCCCGAGTTTTTGCCTCAGCAACCGCCGAGGCTGCGTTCCGCTTGGCCTGTCGGTACCCGTCAGCTGCTTCCAGAGTCCCACTGGCCAAAAAGGCCCGATAGGACTCTTTCTTCAGCTTGACGGCCTCCCTCACCACTGGGGTCCACCAGCGGGTTCGGGGATTGCCGCCACGACAGGCACCGACCACCTTACGGCCACAGATCCGGTCGGCCGCCTCAACAATGGAGGCACGGAACATGGCCCATTCGGGCTCAATGTCCCCACCTCCCCCGGGACATGGTTGAAGCTCTGCCGGAGGTGGGAGTTGAAACTCCTCCTTACAGGGGATTCCGCCAGCCGTTCCCAACAGACCCTCACAATACGTTTGGGCCTGCCAGGTCTGACCGGCTTCCTCCCCCACCAGCGCAGCCAACTCACCACCAGGTGGTGATCAGTTGACAGCTCCGCCCCTCTCTTCACCCGAGTGTCCAGGACATACGGCTGCAAGTCCGACGATACGACTACAAAGTCGGTCATCGAGCTGCGGCCTAGGGTTTCCTGGTGCCAAGTGCACATATGGACACCCTTATGCCTGAACATGGTGTTCGTTATGGACAGTCCGTGACGAGCACAGAAGTCCAACAACAAAACACCACTCTGATTCAGATCGGGGGGGCCGTTCCTCCCAATCACGCCCCTCCAGGTCTCACTGTCATTGCCCACGTGAGCATTGAAGTCCCCCAGCAGGACGAGGGAGTCTCCCGGAGGAGCACTCTCCAGTGCCTCCTCCAGGGACTCCAAAAAGGGTGGGTACTCTGAACTGCCGTTCGGTGCATAAGCACAAACAACAGTCAGGACCCGTCCCCCCACCCTAAGGCGGAGGGAGGCTACCCTCTCGTCTACCGGGGTGAACCCCAATGTACAGGCGCACAGCCGGGGGGCAATAAGTATGCCCACACCTGCTCTACGCCTCTCACCGCGGGCAACTCCAGAGTGGAAGAGAGTCCAACCCCTCTCGAGGAGGCTGGTTCCGGAGCCCAAGCCATGCGTCGAGGTGAGTCCGACTATATCTAGCCGGAACCGCTCAGCCTCGCGCATCAGCTCAGGCTCCTTCCCCAGCAGAGAGGTGACGTTCCACGTCCCACGAGCCAGCTTCAGTAGCCGAGGATCAGACCGTCAAGGTCCCTGCCTTCGGCTGCTACCCAGCTCACACTGCACCCAACCCCCATGGCCCCTGCCACAGGTGGTGAGCCTGTCGGAAGGGGGACCCTTGTCGTTCCTTCGGGCTGTGCCCGACCGAGCCCCACGGGCACAGACTCGGCCACCAGGCGCTCGCCGGCGGGCCCCACCCCTGGGCCTGGCTCCAGGGGGAGGCCCCGGTGACCCACGTCCGGGCAAGGGAACACGGTGTCCATTTTCTTTGATCATCATAGGGGTTTTTGTGAGCTGTTCTTTGTCTGGTCCCTCATCTAGGATCTGTTTGCCATGGGTGACCCTACCAGGGGCTTAAAGCCCCAGACAACATAGCTCCCAGACTCATTGGGGCACGCAAACCCCCCCACCACGGTAAGGTGACAGCTCAAGGGGGAGTACCTCTATCAAATAAACATAACTTAAACCCGAGCAGAGCAGTTTCCTTTATACTAATGATATTTTCAGGTCATTTGTATCAAGGTGCTTTGGTCAATAAAACGAACAATTGTGGTCAAACTAACTTCAGCAAGGAAACTGGGTCAGGGTGGGACCAGAAGATAGGGTTAGAGCGCAGGTTTAGTCATTCAGGTCGTCAATATTCGAGAACTAAAAGACAAATATATTGTGTTATTTTTGTGTTTTATAAACACAGTAATAGTTAATACTTGTTCCTTTGAAAATTTGTGGGCTCAAGGTACATTAAAAATGCCTCTTGGATTGGGAAACCGAGCAACATATATTCTCCCATTAGGGAAATTTCTTCTTAGACTTAAATGCTGCACACATACAACCCCAATTCCAAAAAAGTTGCCGCATTGTGTAAAATGTATATGAAATTGCAAATGTCTACAAACAGGTATTTTAACATACAAAATGTGGCTTTACTGTAAGAATTCAAGCATGGATTACCCTGCATTGCACTTCCGTGTTCCGTGTACAAGTACACTTTACATCACTTCTTCTGAGACAAATGTCATAGTTGAGGAAGAGATTTTGTGGACGACAATTAAAAACAAAACTTTACCACTGCAGGACATGGAAGACCACCTCGTATCAGTCCAAATTTAAAACAAAAGCAGATGCAACATGTTTTTTTTATTAATATTCATATTTAAAAGATTATATCAAGGCTGTGCCCAAATGTATCTACAAAACCTGTTGTGTGAACCATCTTTTTACATTCCCTCCTCCCACTTAGGCTTTCTTTTTCTTCCCACACCCACAATTGAGGCAGACAGAAGGCAGGTACAGTCATTCTGTCCATCACACCCACTCCACCCTATTAAATCACCCAGCGCTCATGCAGTCACAAGCTGAAGTCCTCGCAAGAATCCACATATAATGCAAAGAAAAAAAATGATTAAGTCTGAAAAGAGAAAGAAAGTGAAAAATAACAAGAAGCATGACAGCTCTGATGTCATTCACCATTAGAAACCATTAGTGGTTTTGAATGTTCCACTGAATGTTTTCACGTCAGTGTCGTGTGGGTAAAAGCCCAATGACATCTTACTATCACCCCATAAGTAACCTCGCACACACTCGTGTGGATGTTTAGTGGTAAACTGGGAGCAGTGAAACAAACGACAGAAGCTCTTTGAGCAGCACAGCGACACCTCCAAAATTACACAGATGCACTCACTCAGGGCCATCACTCCATCCCCACACAGCAGCAGATACGGCGACGTCATCAGCAGCGGCACAAACCGTTTTTCCTTTGGCAGTGTGGAGTGTCGGGCAGAGGTGGCGCAGACCTGAGGAATGAGGGATGAAAGACGGATGAAAAGAAGGATGAGGAGGGATGCAGGGGAAGACAGATGTGCACGCAGGTCTGTCACCACTTCTGAACTGCACTCTTATTATTTGAGTATTTTTATTTCTCATCATCTTCAAGCATCCCTGTGCCACTTTTATCTACACCCATACTACTTGACTAATTAATTAAAAATGGAGAAATGACAAAGACACCTTGCATTGTAATTATCGCAGCTGCTTACAGAGTGAGAAGAAAGAAAAAAAAACTGCAAAGCTATCATAGATAACAATAATAAAGTGTAAGTCCAAATCAAACAAAGTTAGGATGGTCAGAAAAATGCATTAAAAAAGAAATAGAAAAAAAAACCCTTTCATCTACTCAGACTTATATATTTCATCGCAGACATCGTGAAGTCATGTTTTGCCTCCTCGTCTTTATTTGAATCTTTATTACATTTTCAAAATGTGTATTTAAAGAAATGTATTCATCCATTTCAGACCTGAAAAACATTCCCTAACAGTTTGGGATAATAAAACTTTTATCACTTGTAATGTTGCCATTCCTTCTGAAACCTATTCTCCAAACTTTTCTGCACTAATGCTGCCATCGCAGCATATAATACCCCCATACCATCACAGAGTCTGTCTTTTTTTTTTTTTTTACCTGTTTCTAATAACAGTCTGGATGTTCCTTTTTTCGTCTTCTAGGAGCACATGGCTTCCATTTCTTAAAAAAAATAACAACTGGTAATTGACCACAATACGTTTCCACTCTTGATGGTCCATCACAGATGCCTCAGAGGCCAGAGATGCTCGATCCACCTCTGAACAAGGTTGACAAAACATGAGAGAAAAAGACTTAGAAGTGGCATTTCTGAATGTAACTGTGTTGTAGTGCTTGACCGAGCTTCCCCCTTCTTGATGCAGTGCTGTCTTAGGGCTCAGGGATCACCGGTGTACAACTTAGGCTTGCACTTTCCTGAAATTCCCACAGATTCCATGAACGTTTAATGATATCATGCATTGTAGAGAGAGGAATATGCAAATCTCCATTCAAGGAACTTTGTTTTAAACAGTTCAATTACTTTCTACTGGAGATTTTTTTGTACCTCAATCATTGCCCCAAGTAGCCCCCATCCCACCTTATTTTGAAAATCAGGTCTGAAATGCAGGAACTAATTAATATTAAAAGAGAAGTTAAAATGACAACACTAAATTTCTTGGGCTCATACTGCTGCAACGACATTTTGAAAAAGGTCTAAGTCGATCTAAGTGCCACTCAAAAAATCCCAACTTTTTCCTGATTTGGGGTTGCAGCTTCTTTTGCGAATAACAGCTCAGAAACAACACACCCACACAATGTCATCCATGCTTCCTAAACTTTAACAATGTTCTCTTTTTGCTTAAAGCACAGACATTGCAAAAGAACTCTGCAATCCAAAACAGACTTGTGGTTCCAATTTTAGTCTGGCTCACAGCTGATGACTTGCTCTAACTGCTCAGACCAGCTCTGCAGGGACAGACAACATTTTATCTTTGAATCAACTTGGTCTTTATTTTTTATTAAATAAAGTATATTACATTTAATCACCTTTGCCTAAATAGAAAGATTTCTCAGATCCAGCCAGGTTCTGCTCCGTTGCCTCCTTCTGACCAAGCCTCATTAACATTCACTTCCCATAATGAATACGTCACAATCGTGTTGCACAAAAGCCACCTTCTTAAAAGAAAAAAAACTTAGCCAGTCAGCCTTATTCTAAAACTGTATTTATAGGATTTATGAGGAACTTTTCAACCTAAAGATCTTCCATTCGGATAAATATCCAGACTACAAAATTAAATAAACTTGCCTTTAACAACGGTCATGCGTGTTATGCAGCAGGCAATCAAGGGGGAAAAAAGTTATCCGAGTAATGGGAGGTTTAGGGTCGAATGAAGATATATCTCGAGTAATGCCACAGCACAAGCCCAGATGAATTTTTGAACTCATCCTTTAATAGTTAAGAATTACTTTCTGAAACTCAATAGAAAAATCATTAACATTTCACAGATTTTACTTCAATATAACAGAGCAGAGGAGCCACAATTCAATTGAGCTTGCGCAACACATTAACGATGAATTAAACTGTATTTGACCAGTTGGATTAAACAACTTCAGTCTTCTACACTGGCTGCCACTAAATGATCCCAGAAGGAGATTACACGGTCACACCTTGGGCCCAGATTCCTTTGTAGAAGCAGCAGAACGACTAGAGCAAGCAAAGCAGAGAGGTTTTACTGCAGATGAACAAGCCGTCCGCCAGCAACGCAGCCCAGCCAGAGGGCTTTGTAAGGGGCTGGGTCTGATTATGATAGTTGGGCGAGGGAGGACAAAGGAGGGTTGGTCGGTTGAAGAGTTTGGACAGCAGGGGTTATCGTTTCCACGCCCCTGTGCGACTGTGGATCCAAAATGTCATGTCAGAGTTCGGAAGCGGATTCCAAACTGAAATCTTTATAAGCGGTCCTGTAAGAGGCAGTAAACCCAGACTCCAATGGGACTGAGATCTCTATCAAACCAACTAACTGTGCCGCACAGGCACTACCAGACACAGTGGAAGATATGAAAATCTTTGCTTGTATTTCTCTAGTACATTTATTAGTTTTTCTACAAGTAATTAATCGATGCTTTTATTGCCAAACAGAACCCTGTGACAGAAAAAAAAAAAAAAAAAAGTTTTAAACTACTGCTATATCATTTTTGGCCTTCTTGAACTTTGAGAGACCCATTTGGCGTGCAACTTTCCATTCGTTTCCAAAATTTGACAATGTTTTCATGGTCAATAAACTCATGGAGAAGAGATAATTTCACTTAAGACATTACCATTTGAGCGTTTCCTATAAAATGCGATGGATAAGGACATGGCAACAAATGTAAGAGAAACATGAGATGCCCTGTGTGACTCAACAAATATAATAAGAACGGATGAGTCATTTGCAAATGCTTCTCACTGTTAAGTTTGAATAGCATCGGTCACATCGAGTCTGCAGCGCGATGTGGCACACAGTGGAAAGGTCTCCTGAGGAAGCGGGCTTCTGGTTCTCATTAGTTTGAAAAGAGTGTCTGTTCTGCATGCCCAGTGCCGTTATAAGCTTAGCAGAATTTGTGAAATGTGAGCACCAAACGCTAACCGAAACATCCAGAGGCTGGCCGTGTAGTGAAACTGTAGTGAAACTAACTTTTGGTGAAATTTATTTAGGGTCTTATGGGCGATACGTTCGTCCATAGATTTTAAGAAACAGTAAACAATACTTACACGTTACATTTAAAGTTGTCTAAGCATATTCATCCTCTTTCACTAGTGTTTTTGATCTCTGGAAACCTCGAAAGGACGATAATTTGTCTTTACAGACTTAGCTGTGTGGTGAACAAGTTATACAGTAGTGACCAACAGTATGTGCTTCTTAAAACTCCAAGGATTTACATATCAGGACATAACGAAAATCATCTGGTCCTTAATATCATATTTCACAAAAAAAAAAAAAAAAAGGCAAAACCGCCGAAGCTGTGTGTGGAAAAAATAAGTACACTACTGCCTCAGTGGGAATTAAGAGGCTAAGTAGCAGTCAAGTGCAGTTCATCAAATGCACTTGAACAATTGATCATCAGCAGGTGTGAGCACCTTTATAGAAGCAGAAGTTTTGTCATTCAGGTGTGTGTTAACACAATGCCAAGGAGGAAAGACATCAGCAGTGATCTTAGAGAACCAATTGTCCCCATCAATCTGGGAAAGCTTATAAGGGCATTTCCAAATTATTTGGAGTCCAATATTCTACAGTGAGAAAGATTATTCACAAGTGGAAAACAGTCATGAAAGATGTCAATCTTCCCAGGTGTGGATATCCCAGTAAGAGAAACTGCAAAAAACCTAAGAGCTACATCTCTGGCAGGGCCGGTTCTAGCCCATTGCCTGCCCTAGGCGAGATTGAGATTTTGCGCCCCCCGCCCCCCCGTTTGAATCCTGTTTGAACGAACCACAACCACATTCTTTTTTTTAAGTATCTTTTTATTTCTCAAAAGAAAGCCATTCAGCACACATATATTCAGTCTTACATTTTGCTATTTTTCTTTTGAGCAGCAATCCCACCCCCCACCCTTAAAGGGATAAGCCAACAAAACACACAAACGTAAAAGTACAATTATGAAAATGAAAAAGGGAAAAAGCAAAAGAAAAAATACATGTAATCATTCTGATATAGGTACACTATGTTATATGTATTATGCTGTACATTTATATTTGATACATGAACTACAAGCAAGGTAATGGTCTCAGAACATTTTTATTTTTAGAAACTTTGGAACTTTTACAACTAACTGCTCACAATGAAACACGCCTAGCCTTCCTAATCGCAAATTCGTCAATGGTGTCATCGAATGATATCTGGCTTGACACGTCTTGGTTTACACTTATAAGAGCAAGCCCATTGAGACGTTCTTGGCTCATTGTTGACCTCAGGTATGTTTTTATCAACTTTAACTTGGAAAAGCTTCTCTCTGCAGAAGCTACTGTTACTGGAAGGGTAGCAGCAACTGTGATGTTTGGAAAGATTTCTCCTAATTTCTTCTCGTGTAAGAAAGTTAAAAGATCCATAGCGGTCATGCTAGCTTTTAACAAATCAGGGAATTAGTTTTACAATGACTGGAAGTGTGAGTTCATATTTTGACTGTATTCACATACTCCTATAACAGATGATTATAGCTTTAGTATGTATAGCCCACTACTACTAAAACGAATGCTATTATTACCAAAAACTATAATAAATAAACTTACAAGATTCAGAGAGAGGTGAACCTGCGAGATCAGCTGAGCTTTCTTCAGGTGAGGGTCTCTGCAAAAATATCTGGAGTGCACCTAGACATTTTAAAATATAAAATAATATGAGCATAACACACCACTCACCAACACAATCACATTTATTACAATTGTGTATTCACATGTATCTACTATTTACATGACCGTAGCAGATTCTACATAAGCCATTTTTTCATAAGATTTCCAAGCAAATGAACTCATTTCTCTGATTACTTTGAATGTTTACCTAGCTGGAAGGCTCGACAAATGTTAAATGATAAAACAAAAGAAAACTAGCTAGGCTATTTCTTAAAGTAGTTTGGCTTACAAGACTAACTCTAGGTTTTTAGTTTCCTTTAAAAAAACGATTTTTTTGCCTATGAAAGACAGCTTGTGGATTAAGCTATCAGGCTAAACGATAGCCGACAAGCTCTCTAGAAATAGCTAATGCTAGCGGAGTAACGTTATGCAGTGATAGCTAGCTTCTACAATGAAACGTCAACCATGAACAGTGACAGAAAACACAATTTTGATTAAACTTTAGAACTAATGTCTGAGATGAAAATACATACCTCTATACTGGGCTTTCTTCTCCTCCTCATCTTTTTTTCGTGTTTGCCCCTGTGCACCAGACAGTTTGGTCCTTTTCATGTCGCTAGTTGACCTTCTACGACCGTTAGCGTGATCTAGTTCTAGTGTGGCTGTGACTTGCAACTGCATCGTCATGACGACACCCATGCAAATATTTTATGTAATATAATATTACATTTTCATTCGAAATATGGGTTGGGGCATTTTCATTTAATTCAATGAGGGTTTTATTGCCCATGCTTTTTAAAAAATGTTTCGTTAATCAATGTTGTTAAAACAAAGATGTATGGGGTGGTCGTAGTGGTTAAGCAGCCGCCCCATGTACAGAGGCTACCGTCCTCGCTGCAGCTGGTTCGGTTCGAGTCCCGCTCAGAGCGGCCCTTTGCTGCATGTCTACCCCATCTCTCTGCTCCTGCTTCCTGTCTCTCTCCAACTGTCTACTATCATGAAAGGCATAAAAAGCTAGCCTGGGTGCCAGCCGAACTTAGCCCCGCCCATAAAAGTTTTGGTCGGGAAGTTACATTCTGACTAGAATCGTGAGTATGACGTAGTCAGGCTAATAAAAAGCCCCCCCCCAAAAAAAAAAAAAAATAAATAAAAGGGGGGGGGGGGCGCCCCCTGCCAATTTGGCACCCTAGGCAGCCGCCTTGGTGGCCTGTAGGAAGAACCGGCCCTGATCTCTGGCTCTACAGGCCTCAGTCAGTATGGTAAATGTTAAGGTTCAATGGGTCGAGTAAGCGTCCCATATACAGAGGCTTAGGCTCCTCGACGCCGCCGTCCTCGGTCCGAGTCCAGGATCTGGGACCCAAGACTTCTGGAACAATGTTCTTTAGACATTGTGGAGATGTTTGATCACAATGCACAGCACCATGTTTGAAGAAAACCAAAAACAAACACAAACCAACGCAACCACCTCATACTAACAGTCAAGCATGGTGCTGGAGGGCTGATGATTTGGGCTTGTTTTGTAGCCACAAGATCTGGATATTTTGGACGAGCAAGTTGACCATAAACTCCTCTGTATACCAAAGTATTCTAAAATCAAATGGGAGGTCATCTGTGTGACAGCTAACATTTGGCTGAAATTGGGTCATGCAACAGGACAATGATCCCAAACACAGCAGCAAATCTGTAACAGAATGTCTGAAAAAAAGAATCTGCGCTTGTGGAAGAATACTTTGTTACACTAGTGCATACGTGGGCAGTGGTATGAAGATTATACAACAAGTGACACTGGAAAACGGTAAAAGCATAGTCGTGTGTGCTTTGAGTTTTTCAGTAATGTCGAACATTATCAAACTTGTATTGGAGAAATGAAGAAGAGACCGTGTGTGATATTAGGTTTCCCTTCTGTCACCACCACCACCTTTCGTCTCCTGTATTCATTCCCTTCACTGAACAGCCAGAGTGAGCTCTCCCTCACTGACAGACCCCACTTTGATTCTAAAATTCAACATGGCTGAATAAAAGGATGCCGATGCCATTTCAACAACCCACACACAAATATACACCTCCTAACAAAAAATTCTAGAAGCACCGGCACAAAATTTAGAAAGACCCCTTAAATCAGTGGTTCTCTAACTTTTTTGGTCATTCCCCACTTTGAACAAGTGGGGATTTCCAAGCCCCACCTGCCCCTGTTGCCCCAACAAAAATATTGACAAGTCACATTTCAACTTTATTGAACTAACACCAAGTAACATCATATTTTAGAATGAATCAAAATTAATAACATCAAATAACACAAAGTTCAAATAGAGAAAATAAAAGCGTTTCATTTGCAATCTGTGCAAAAAACAAAAACAACTAAAAATGTATCCCTGCATTAGTGGCTGCAATGAGCCTGTTTTGCACTGCACAACTTCTCAAAACGTGGTTGCAGGCTTGAAACTGCTCCAATTAACAACCCGACGTCAATCATTGTTTTTGCACTTTAGTTCCATGTTACGATTTTCTCCCGATCTCCCAATGCTCTCTCATAATTTTAGCTATTCATTATTACTTTGTTTGTGTGTGGGTGTTTTGTTTGGTGAATTATCTTTATTATCAATAAAGAAAAGCATTTAAGATGGGCATAAAATTTAAACTTTCCTCCCGTTTGTCGCGCCCCACTTGCTATGTCTCCGTGCCCCACACTTTGAGAAGCACTGCCTTAAATCAACTTTACCATAAAGTTTTAGCATTTTCACTCCATTCACGCCCCTACCCACCCAACCCCAAAACATCAATTTGACCCCATAAAGTCAAATCGCTGCTCTTGCTCCACTCCTACTTCTGCCTTTAAAAATGTTGGTAGCAGCTGCATTGCATTACCATCAATGCATCCGTCCCCCCAGAGTTAGGGCATCATGTTTGTTGTCGTGCATTAAACTACATTATACGTGTTTCATGTTTGCAGCTTGCGGTTGAGTTGGCAAACTGGTTTTCCTGCACCACCCACCATTCCCACAAAGTGTTGTCGCGATGATGACAGGCTCACATAAATTCTTTCCATTCACTCACACAAGACACCAATTTCTGCTCCCTCCTGGGGCCAGATGCATTAATAATGCATTCACACAAAAGATCATGCGTAAAACTTTTTCTACACGCAAACTGAGGTACGCTGAGGAGGAACAAAGTCCCTCCACCTCTGCTGAAAAACCTGTATCACTGCACAATAGAGAGTGTCCTGACCTATGGATGTACAGTGTGGTATGCCAGCTGCACTGCATCTGAGAAGAAACAACTGCAGCGGGTCATCAAGACTGCTGAGTGAATCATTGGCTCCCCACTCCCACCCTAGAGGATATCCACTCGAGCTTTCTCCTCTGGCCACAAAGATCCCGCCCACCCAGGATACTCTCTTTTCACCAGCCTTCCCTTTGGCAGACTCAGAGTCATGCGAGCCCGCACCAACAGACTTAAACAAAGCTTCTTTCCCATGGCTGTGAAGAGACTGCTGCAGGAACCATGACCCCACCCCCATAATGCTGCACTGTAACCATACATACATCTGTTCAAATTTCATGTTGAAATTTTGTGTCATCTTTTGCATCATTTCTGTATTGCATCTTTTGTTTTTATACAATTATATTGCATCTATGATTTAAAAATCTAAGCTGCCCTTATGACCCTGTCTCTTTGAGCTGCTGTAACAGTGAACTTTCCCTACTGTGGGATCAATAAAGTTCATCTCATCTTAAATTTATGAGTCGTATTACATTTTCACGCGTATGACATTTTAGCTGCTACAAGAGATGCTGCCAAACGCAATTTCGTTGTATTCTTGTACAGTGACAATAAAGCTTCTTATCCATCTTATCTCATCTAACTGGTATTTATAAGCACTTCGCATGTTCTTTGGAAAATTGCGTACAACAGCTTTGGAGCAGTCCAATAAGAGTTGGGAATGGAAAAAGAAGCAATGCCATTTAAGATGAACCAAAACAGACAGTTTCCCCGAGCCTGAATAGTAAATTTTTTTGTCTCCGATTTTGGGTTTAAAATTTTTTCTATAATTTACTACAATTATGGATGCTGTAGATAACTGCTGTCATGCATCTGGGTTGCATGTAATGGCTGGGGAAGACCTTTTGATTTGATTTTCTGGATTGGCTCATACCCTGCTATAGCCTTTAAAGGACTCTTAAAAACAAACAAAAAAAACCAGCTACAGCTATGATCCATCTGTACATCTGCATCATCCTCCATGAAAACCTGCGTACTGTACAGGCTGTGCAATCATCCATTGAAGGTATAGCAGAAGTTACCAGTCCAGTGAACTGATGCAAGTTTTATTTACTTTCTAATCTGACCATTTCTTTCATCTCTGCAGGATTCTCTCTTGGGACTCGTTTGCTGCAATTACTTATTTAACCATGCTTAGCTGTTTTTATTCCGTTTATTCAAGAACAAATCACAAAATAGGAAAAAAAAAAAAATTCTCTGCTTCACACAAAACTGGGCATCGTCTTCACTGTTGCTCTCACTGCCCTGGCTATTAGGGCGTTTTTTGTTTTTCGTAAAAATCGGTTTGACATAAATAAAACCATTTATTTACACAGCACCACATAAAATATTCAGAACATATATATACACATAGACATTTAGTGAGCACTGTCCAGCCTTTTGAGAGACGTCTTGCCATCAATCATGGACCGTTGTTGGTTTGGTAGATGACTTTTTTGGTTTGGATAGCGTATGAAATGCCATAAACACAGACAATGTAAGTCATATCAATGGATATCAGTGTTTCAAATTTACTATATTTGCATCCCAATAGTGAAAGCATTAAAGTTAATATTTTTTAATCAACTGAAAATGTCCTCCAGATGCTTTGAACGCGATCCAGAGCAAGTTTTCGAGGTTTCTGAATCCTTCAGCCTTTTAAGAAGACCAGGAAGAACAAACAACCACATGAGGTAAAACGGGGTCAGAGCACAAGTTTACAGCACCATCTATTTACTGTACAGTGATTCTGCAGGGAATCAGCTGGATGTAATAAAGTCGTCAAAAAATCATGATGGTTTGTAATTCAAACCAGAAAAGAGAAAGTGCTTTGCAAAAAAAAGAAGAAAAAAAAAGACTTTAAATCATAAAACTACAAAAAAATAAATAAATGAAATCTGAAAAAAAATAAATAAATAGAGGAAGACTTGATACGAGAGATAATAAAAAAAGACAAGAAAGCATGACAAAAGGGGAAAATACTTCACAAAAGCAAGGCTACAAAAGCATTGTTGTCAGGCCGATGTTTTACAGCTTCAAGTATGTAGTGAAACATGTCTCCAAAACCGGGACTGTGCACAATGTGGACCAAAAGAAAGTGCAAAAATATAATAAGCACCGTCTTAAAGTTCATCTGAATGGGCTAATGAGGTTCTTTAGAACCTACAACAGATTAAGGGTGCAATATAAGTGTGGACCCCATAAGAATGAAATCTGTCATTTGTAAATAATTAAACATTTTAACTGATATTAAGAGTTTGGTGTTAAATCCAGAAACTCTTATAAACTCTGGGGAAAAAAATTGTAGTCCGCTAAAATGAACACGCACGCTAAAAGGGAAAAATCTGGTGGAACTCACATTAACAACTTATTGCAAAATTGAAATAACGAAATGTGACCGATTGTGACAAGTCTTAAAGGAGTTAAACATGAGGACAAGTTTAAAACTGGAGGGAAATGCTTAAGTTTTGAATGTTTCTCAGTATAAAGTTGCGAAACATTTGAGCATTTCATTATTTATTAAAGACAGCATCATTAGATTAAAGGAATCTGTAAAAAATGTCTGGAATAGCTGAAAACAGATGTTGAATGGCAATTATCCTCAAGACCCTCCGATTTTACTGTATCAAAATAGACAATTCTGGAATGGAAATAACTGTTCTGACTCAGGAACACTTTTAAAAATCGTTGCCAGAGAACTTAATTTGTGCAAAGAAAAAAGCAAAAGGAAGATCCAGAAATGCAACCGCCTCCCTTTGTTGTGATGGATGCTGCATCTTATGAACCGCAAACGGTATGAGTTAGGTTCACATTTTTTAAGACACCATCAGTGCTGAAAAAGATGCCGCCTTTGGAGAGACATATGCTGCCATCCATTTAACTTTGTAGATAGATGCTGGCATATGTTACTTACTGTAACAGAACCTGTATGTGTGACGATAGCAAGGGTCAGTAAAAGAGTCCAGATGCTACAAAATAAAAACAGCTCTAATTAGGAAGTATAACAGTTGGACTCCTCAGTTCCCAAACGCTTACAGAGTATGTCAAAAAGAAGAGGAATATTTGAAGTAAATGTTATTTTCCACTATTACACTTCCATGTTGGTTTACAGTTGTAAGCATTACCTTTAAAAAAAAAAAAGTGTAGACAGGAATTCTAGATTTTTATTTGATAAGTAACATGCAACATAGTTTGACAATTATTGACAAAAGATGCGATAAGAGGCAAAAGCAATGAAAAACTATTTAAAAAAAAACATACGTACCACAATTAAACGATTGTTTGTACAAACATACACCCACACAGACGCATGGTCCAGCTTCGGCGCTTGATGCTAATGGCTCCTGAGGTCAGTGGCTGAGCTGCCAGGCTGAAAATGTCCCCCCAGCAGTGTCTGAGGAGCAACCACAACCACCGTCTCCTCTCCTCAGCCAAACTTCCATCAGCCTTAAAAAGAGAGGGAATACTTGTATGCGTGTGGGTACAGAAACGACTGCAAATGAGGTTGCAACACACTACATGTTTTGATCTGTTTTGCCTTCCAAAGAGCATAATTTCTCTACCCTCCCAAGGGAGAAGTAGAGTTACATGGGCCATCTGCTGCCAAATGTTAGATAACAATCCTTGATGCAGAAGTTTACCAGAGGATGATAAGGTCTGTGGAATAAGAGTGCCTGTGACAGTTAAGAGGCTTGATCGGTCGTAGTGGTCTGTACTGTAGTTGTGTGGCTGCCAGGAAAAATCTGAAGTAAATTGACAATCATTTGCAAACTTAAAGCAAAGTTCCTATTCCTACATATAAAGCACAAACCTAACTAAATAGTTTTGTCTTGTACTGCCCAACATTTGACCGGCGCCACCTTAATTTTCTTTGACGTCTCCTTTAAACTAGCAACTGGATTTCTCTGTAAGCTTGTCACCACCTGCTTCTTTCTCTGTGAATTCAGTTATGTGAACCACAACTGAGGAGGAAAACATCATGAAGTCTTATGGATCTAGGTAAAGCGGATTATCTCATCATGTGCCGTGTTTGGAAGTATACATGTTATGCACTTTGGATGTGGACTGGTTACACATGAATTTGAACTCGGCAGAAATAAAGTATTACAAGTTCATTTGTGCTGTTGAGCAACACCAAACTATCATTTTACGACAACATCTTTACAATTAAGATTGACTACAGGGCTTTCTAGACTAGTGTACTGCTCTTGACTAAATACTAATAACTTACATGATAGCAAGATGGGAGCCAGACAAGGCAAGCCAACTCTCACACATTCAGCATAAAACTGAAGCAAATGACCCTTTTTTCAAATTTTCTCTTGCTACATGTTCATTTTTCTCCACACAATGATAATGTTACATGAATCGAGGAAGGGACAAGTCAGCAGCACAGTACACTTTTCATGCCAATCAGGGGATAAGAAAGAAATATGCATGTTTGTTTTAGGCAAAGCACGGCATCTTTATTTATATAGCGCATTTCAAACCACAGGCAACTCAATGTGCTTTACGTAAAGACAAGGCATTTAAAAGAACAGCATAAAGCAGCATAAAAACAAGCAATTTAAAGAGACTAAAAAAAATTGAAAAAAAAAAATGAAAACACACCGTTAAAAGCAATCAAAGAACAGGAGAAAAAAGAAAAATATAAAACAATTGAGAGGATTTATAGCATTATGCTTTATAATTATTTAAAGGAACTCAACCATAAGCACACTGAAAGAGAAATGTTTTTAACCTGGATTTAAAAGGGCTTACAGTTGGGGCTGATTTCAGTTCTGCTGGTAGTTTGTTCCAGTTGTGTGCAGCATAACAGCTAAAAGCTGCTTCACCGTGTCTAGTTTGAACTCTGGGCTCCACTATCTGACCTGAGTCAGCAGATCTCAGAGCTCTACTGGGTTTATACTCTGCTAGCATGTCATTCATGTATTCTGGACCTAAACCATTCTGTGATTTGTAGACGAGTAGCAGAAGTTTAAAATCTATTCTGTATCTGACCGGGAGCCGATCTAAAGACTTGAGAACTGGGGTGATGTGTTCTGATCTCTTTGTTCTGTTGTATTGAGACTTATTCCCATGCATGCTGCTTAGAGACATCTCATCAGCAGCTCCTCTGCTCCTCTCTCCCTGCGTGCGCTCGCAAGAGTTCAGTGGACCTTGGAGCCCTTTTAATATATCCGTTGCATCTCATCTGAGTAAAAACACGTCCTTGGTCGTTCCTTATTAGTAATTCACACAAAGTAAAACCGAATCCACTCGGTGCCGCATCAGTGTGTGCTTACATACAACAAGTTGCCAGAACCAGGTGAGTGATAAGACCGTAGTTCGAGTGGCGTATTCAGAAATGCCAGCTCTCCCTTACAAACGGACTATTTTATCTCTGTTAGTAACTCCCTTGCCAACTAAGATGGGTTCTGGCTTGAAAATCACATCTGAAAGGCTCTTCTGTCGCCACCACTCTGAAAGGTATAACCTTTTCATTGAATTAATTTACCACTTTGTGACAATTGTTAGTTTTTGAAGATGTCTTTGTAAAATAAAAGGCTAACATTCTTTTATGAGATTCAATTAAACAAAACCATTTAACCAAGGAGCCAACGAGTTGCTGTTTGTCTTTTTTTTTTTTTTTAAATAAATGTGCTGGCTGTTGCAGACTTTGTTAGGTTTGCCAACCCATTTAGGAACAAACAAACCCAAAGAGAGAGTAGCCAACCAGGACAGCAAATACTTCCTTTCATGGAATAGTACAAAAAGAGATCTGCCTTAGCTGGAACAACACGAACGTTCATCGTCATGAATTCAACTTTTTATGTATGGATTCTCAAATGTAATGGGAAAGACCATTTTTAATCAAAAATGGACGACTGTTTTCTTGGATGTTACCGTAACATATGTTCCTCAATGGTTTCTCAGTAGCTTAGGTGACCGTAGATGGCCTGCCGTAAATTTTTTAGACCTAAAAGAATGGCAACATGTTCCTTCCATGAATAAAAGTGCCAGAATGATGATGAAATCTTTATATTTTATCCTGCCCCCCACCCTCCCTGGACAAAACCATTGTCAAGTTTGACTTCTATCAGATTCAGAGTTCTTAATTTTGTTCTTTGACCCTTTCCCTTGAGGTGGCTGTGCTCAGAACAGGTTGCCCTGACTCGGTCCAGTGGTGTGAATTAAGTACTACATGTGGCAATATAGTGGTATTGGTCCTAATTATGTTAAGTGCAATGTAGTTTTCTCTGACCGCAGCACCAAAGGTTTACGGGGCTCTCATTATGCACTTAGATTCAACTGTAAATCAGGAAACAAGGAGCCAGTAAGCTGCTGCTCCAAAACCACACCACTTCCTTGCATGCTCAAAAAACACTTTGTTCCATGTCTTTGTTGTCTGTTGAGATCACTGTCAAAACTCAAAAGACAGATTAATTTGCCAGCTAACACACACACACAAATCATGTTGTGATATTGTAAACTCAGTATTTCCAGTTATTTCATTTAATTCAGTTCGATACTTTGTGGGTGGTTATGTTATGATACCTCAGCCATTTCCAGTTCAATTAGGATGTTTTTAGGTATGACCTTGTTCTAATTGTTTTATGTTGCAGGTTCTAATTTGCATTTAAATCACTGGGAAATGTGCTACATGTGGCGACCTTTTGTGCAAGTTCACAACTAAATAAATCATCTTTTCTTTTTGTTTTATGTGACAATCTTGTTGGACTGCCCAATAATGTTTCAAATGATTGGTTCTGAATATATACTACATTTCACCTTAATACATACTGAACCACTAATCCTTTTGAAGTTCTAATGTGGAACAAGAAGTCATTTGGAGCACATTTTCTTAAAGCATAACACAACGAGGAAATTTACATCCTATTAAAATTATCCTAGAGGGCAATGGAAGCCCCAAGGTTCAGATTTTGGTGTGTACAATGACCTCTGAAAGACTGAGTCCAGTCATAGTAATGCATGCATTACATGCATATATATCTACCAGAACAAACTTAACTTGGATCACGATTGCTTTATCGTCACTGATAAAGATTAAATAAAAAAATGATAATGTCAATAAAAAGTAATACACTGGCAGAGAGCCTGTCTGTACAGATCACAGAGCCAAGGCTGTGCATTAGTAGAATTAGAGGGTATTTGAAAGTGACTCGGCCTAAGCCAAGAGTGTTGGGCATACTGCTAAAGATTATAACCAGCCCGAAGCCATCGGCAGTCCTGTTTCCAGCCCATTTCTGCAAAAGATCACAGTCTACTGGCTGAATAGCTCTGTGCTAAGTGCCATGGAGTGAGAGAGCAGTATTCAGCCAAGTCCACTGGTCCACTGGCAGCAGAGGCTGGCAGAAGAAAGTCCCAGTTCCATAGTTTAAACAGCCAACAGTAGATGATTGGCCTGGCAAAGTAGACCCACTCTGCCTAGCAAAACACATGGCAGTGCTTATGTTCTTAACCCTTACTCGTGCCCTACACTATAACATAGCTTATACAATATATGTAGGAGCAAGTACACAAAAAAAGGGAAGAGATGGCTATTGCTCGTCATGACAATGCATTTCATTAATGATGGTTTTCTTTAAATAATTTCTGGTGGACTAAATGATGTATGGCTTTAATGAAACCGTTCAAGTCTGAATCAAAGAGGATCTTTTTTTAGTTTTATTTGAAACGAGGCAAATAAGTTTATGTAGTTATCAAGACTGTGGTCATTTTAAGTGATTTATGAAAGCAGGAGTGTCTGAGCAGTTAATGTAGACCTTTAAACGTATCCCACGTCACTGCAGGTTTCTTAAATATATGTGGTTTTGCACCAATCTTGAAGGGAAATCAAGCAGAGAAATCAAGATTTACTGCATTTTTAGCTTTTGGAATTTACAGCCAATGGTAAATTACACACAATAAAATGTTCTAATGGAACATGCTAAACTCCAATTGTTATGCTTCTAACATTCAGCAAAGACTCACCTGAAGAATGGGAGGTCTGCAGAGACTGGATAACAAAGCACGAGGCATATGGCTTTGCTTTGGGTGTATCAGTTGCCCCAATCCTGGCATCAACTCGAGCCAGAAGGCTCTAATTTGAGCAAAGGTGGAAGGCTAGATGGATATTAGACTGAATAAGCAAGCAAGGAAACAATGGCTGTCAAAACTGTCAACTGAGAAAATTAGATTTGATTTAATTACATAACTGGGATCATAAGTTCATGTGAAGAAAGACAAACAAACAAACAAACAAAAATACTACCTGTTCGCAGCCATGCTTCCTTGATTTCAATCAGCATTTCAAAATGCTGACAATTTTGAAATGCTGATTATTAGAGAGTATTATTCCTTTGCCAAAGCAAGAGCTGAGAGAGGTGTGCTGGTCAGCAACACTATGCAAAAACCATCAAGCAGAATTTCAAAAAACATGTTGGAGAAGTGGAGGACGGGCAGAGAAGGAACCTGTTGCATTTTATATGCAGATTGGTGTCACATTCAATAGATATCACTCTTAGTTCTCATCAAGTATTTACCATGTTTAATAAGTAAAGCAGAGACTGTTGACAGTGGAATAATTTGCACAGGTATTAAGTTACCGGACATGAACACTATTAGGTAGAGGAACAGAGTGAAACTGAGTGCTGTGCAGTACTAAACAGCTGTGGCAGTTGGCGGTTGGAGGGGTTGGTTGTTGACCCAGATCTCAGTCTCTTAGCCCTTCCTCAAAATCTCCTTACTTTGCAAAACTCACTCAGCTATGATCAAAACAAGCGTAGGTAAAATAATAATCACGGCTCCTAACTCCCAATCACTGGGAATTGTGGGCTTTACACAAATGATGCAGCAAACGCTTAGGTCATTTTCAGCAACGCACCAGCACAGCAGCGTGGGTCTGTCTGGCCAGGGAAGAAAAGCAGTCTACCTGGGACTGATCGCTCTGAAGACAGCTGTATGAGAAGTGTGATACAATGTGCAACTGCCTCCTCAGGACAAATAGGGTTTAGAACTGTTAGCTGCAAACGCAGACAGGGAAAGGCCTGTCATTCACACCGCAGGTCTTAATGTTAAGAGATCCATTGTTTTGAACAACTGTTCACATTTTAAATTCAATGCAACCTCCATCAAACTCCAGTGTGAGACGTCTACGGCCCTGAAGTGACCTGCCTGCGCACAAGAAGAAGTGATGTCACACGCAGCACGCTGCGTTTGCAGAAGTGAATATAGATGCTACACATGTCAGCGTGTGTGTATCAATTCTGAAGCTGTTGTGCAACTGGAGCAGACCAAATTATGAGGATTTTAATGACGTCCCTTTAATACCCCACTTTCTTTCCACCGACTAGCTCCATCAAGGGTGTCGTGTCATGTAGCAGATTTAGGACCACATATGAAAGTGCCCTGGAATGGATTTGAAAAAAAATCTGATTTGTATTGTTCAGACCGTCATAAAAAATAAATAAATCAGAATCAGATTTGGGCCACTTTTGCCTTTAGTGTGAACCTAGCCAAAGACAGCCTGGAAATACAGTCTTGTAGCCAGGCTGCTGGTGGCATTGCTTCGTGAATTGCGAATGAGAGTGGAAGAGTAAATGTAAATTTACCCACATGCCCTCTCATATTCAGAGAATAATTTCCCAAATAAATGGCTGGAATATCATCTGTTTTTCATAATGGGCTAGTCACAATCCCAGCTGGTTTTTGGGTTAAATCCACGAGCGGGGGTAGAAAGAGGAGCCACTGCCTTTGTACGAGAGCCGTCTGTCAGGGAAAGACACCAACTCGGCCTCCCAGATGACCATCTGCCCTGTCATCCTGCAAGAAAACACATGAAAAGAACTGACTATACCTGCTCATAGTCATGGTGTCTCTAAGGTTGGAACAGCATCACACTTTATAATTAGCTTCGATGCAAAACTAAGCTGTTTATAGGTCAAATTTATGAAGCGGTTTTCTGAAAGATTAAGACCGCAGACGCGTGTCCTCTGTGGTATTTTCTAATGGGAAATAAAACTGAAGTCACTCCTGCAGCAGTTTAACATCTTTGGATAAAACATGAAGGTGTGCGGAATCAGATTTCACGGCAATACACTCAAATGGGAAATGTCACGTTCTTCCATTTTAACGATTAAAACTCCCCATCTTGCTTCTATAATTTACAAGGGCCCCACACAGCTTGTACAGCCCCATCCTAAAAGCAGTCAGGACTGGATGGAACTACATAGAACATTCAGGATGTCTGACCTTGAACAGACACCATTATAATTGCATCACATCCTGTTACGATTTGCCTGGTTCATCGGCTGCCGACTGCTGCCCCCTCAGCTTAACACACAAAAATATGTTGTACACATGATTCAGGTGTCCAAGTGAAACGTATTATTCTGAAATCGCTGTGCTGGGAGGCAGAGACTTTTACAGGAATTAAACCAAGAGTAGAATAAGTTCAATGTATGAATGTGTTGCATCTGTCCAAGATAGACTTCCATCACAGAAAAACTATTTCAACTCATTAAATGTGATGTAGTAGGGTGAAAGTAACAGCCTGGGAGAGAATAAAAAGTTCCCATGTTCATTTTCCATCCATATCTAATTCAGTCCATTCTTTTAGTGCAAAGGCACAAAGATACAGTTTAAGACACATAAACAGAGAAAACAGCATGCCCAAACTGTAGTCCAAACCTCAAGCCCCAGACCTCAAACATTAAGGCCTGCACGTGGCCCGAACATCTCTCAACAAGCAGTCCTGAGACAGAAGCAAGAATCGGGAATCTCGTGCCAACAAGTCAGACAGAAGAAAAGGAAAGCAAATTAGACAAAAAAAAAAAAATATTCCCTTAAACCAGTTGACACAGTAAAGAAGTAATAAAATGGCACAAGGAGAGGTATAAGCTGATAAAGCTGTGCTCTCGCACTGTTTCTGTATGTTTTCAATGCCGCATGTTGGATGGAAGAGATCAGATTGCAGCACCAAGCCCCGCCAGCCAGATTTCTTGGAGCGCCCGAAGCTATGTTCTGCCAGGATTGTGTCAATAATCTGAAGCGGTGGACTCCCTCCACCTCCAAACCCACCGCCTGTTTATCAGCAATGCCAACCACACACACAGATACATACACACTTCATGCAGTTATGCGCAAAAATCCACACAGGTCGGATTTTGTATAGCTACACTTAATAGCATATTTTTACTATAGTTTATTAGTTACAGAGGACAGTTCTCTTTCCTTCCTTTAGAGAGAGAAGTTACACTTGCAAACATGCAGGGAGCACATATGTCCCATAATTCAATATTACACATTTGGTGCTGAACTTTGCCACAGATGTAATCATTGTGAATGATTGTTGCTTATGTGTGTTTACATAGCCCCCAGTTACCCTGTTCATGTCTCACTTTGATGTATCCTGTTACTTCAGGCTGCTGCAATAACTAGACGTTTCTCAAAGGAGATCATTTAAATTTCAACTGACCTAATCTCATCAAATCTAGCAGTCTCCTTTTTTTTTAACCCCAGTGACACCTCAGCTCAGTGCCAAAGTGGAATTGTTTGGAAAAAGCTGGAATTTTGGCCTTTTCTATGCTGCCAGAAGTTGCATAAAAAAAGTCTCTTTAGTTGAGATGTGGCAACGTTTTATGTAATATTTGACTCTGATCAACTGTACTTTGAGGGGAAAAAATGTTTTTTTCAGATCATAGTTATGAGAGAGAGATACAAAGTAAATGATAGAATTAGGTCTTATTTCATAATATCCATTTTAACTTTTATATTCAACTAAACCTGCAGCTAACATACTCATTCAATCAGTGAAATGAGAAAAGGTACACGTTGGTTCCAAGATGGTGCTACTGCTATTATATAACGTCCACATAAAGGCTCATTTCTGATCTTGCATAATTCTTTTCACGCCCTTTTTCTCTGATAATTGAGGTCTGGGAGACTTCAGCAGGCCAAATCTGGTCAGAGGCAAACGTCCAGAATGAGCCAGTGGGAGAAGAAACGTTACATACTCGGATTTCTGGCTCGCTGGCTTTACTTGCTTCCCAATCCTTTTCCTTTCTTTTCATTCCATCTTACAAATGAGGAGTTTTTTTGGTTTTTTTTTGGGGGGGGGGTGTTTTTTATTTTTTTTAAAAACACAGCTACAGAAATCTTTACCATTCAGCTATCCACGGCCAACTCACAAAATGCGGGTTGGCAGACACTTTCATCTTTGCTTGAAAAACACAGACATTACTAATAAGCCAACAAATACAACAGCATAATAACAGCCCAAACAATCATAACACCATTTTACCCATTTGTGACTACTTTAAAAAAAAAAAAAAAATGTTTTTAAAATTTGTAGAAATATGGCATTAGCAATCATTTTTAAACTGACTGATTTCTGGAGAACAATTTTAAGACCAACTACCTGATGTCTCTTGAACCACAGATGAATCCCTGCACCATCTTTAGGGATCACTGGTTCACATAAAAAAAAGCAAGGAACAACTGACTGACGTCCTCCGGGAGATGCAACTGACCCAAAGAAGCCTAAACTCTTTGTTACCGTTGCAAAACCTGGAAATGGACTGTACTTATGTAGTGCTTTTCTAGTCTAGTTGACTACTCAAAAGCTATTTTATACTACAAGCTACACTCATACAGCACATCTTAGTCCAAAACACTTTCACGTGTTGCTTTTTTCTCACCCCTAACAAACACACATTCAGACACAGATGGACGCATCGGAGGAAGCGTGGGGTTCAGCGTCTTGCTTTCGACATGTGGTCCAGGGAAGCTGAGAACTGAACTGACCCTTTTCAAGGTTTCCACTTCTGCACATGTGGGGCTTACACTGAGGGAGGTTGAAATTCTTATTTTCATAAACTGTCCTTGATTGCAAAAACTCTTCCAGGCTGAGACAGTCTTCTCACTCAGTCGTTAACTATCCATGACCTTCCTTAAAAATCATAAAAATAGATTTGTAGGCGTGTCCAAACTTTTGACTGGCACTTGATAGACTATTTTCTAAAAATAAAATGTTAAATGTTTTTAAAAATCACCAGAGTTCCATTTATTACATTTTATTCTCATCGCTAAAGATAACTTAGATAGACTTTAGAGCCACTATGAGCTCCATCGTCTACGGTGCCATTTCAGTTGCACACAGACCAAACTTTCCTTTCTCTGAAATATGCACTTCACCCCGCCTCCTCTGTTGAGTCTGGACCTCTGAGCAGCGGTCACTCGCATCCAACCTGCGAGAACGTTGAAGCCGGCTTTGCGTGAAAATGTTCGGGTGTGAGCTGTTTGGAGAAGCATGCATCGTGCATTTACCCCCAGCCTCGGAGAATATAAGAGCCCAGCGGATAAACTATATTTTTGAGTAATGTTGGAGCATCAGTTCCAACTCTCAGTGCCTTGATCTAAGACATAATATAATATTAATAATATTAATATTAATTTATTCATCTATTCATTTATTTTGTTCAGTACTCGGTAATGCTAATGCCTTAGGTAATGAAGATAACAAACCTGCTTCTAAGGAGTTATTGCTGTTACTTCTTGAAAGAATAACATCGTTAAGACATAAATCATGAGTTTTCAACACAACACTCAGTGGGGTTACATGGCACTGAAAGGATCAGATAGCTGGCTAAATTACAATAAGACTGAGTTATTAAGTGCATGTAGACACCTTAATCTGACAAGAAATTGGATCGAATCGAGTTACTTGCGATCGGATGTTGAAAGTCAAAATAAACGTGCTTGTAGACGGGTGAAGCACGTGGTGAATTAGACTTTTGCCTCGTTTCCACTATGCAGTCCGGTACGGGTCAGTTCAGAACGGTACGGTACGGGTCGGGTCACTTTGGGGTCAGCTTGCGTTCCCACTGTACAAAGGAGACCCTCAGGGGTGGGCGGAGTGCGTGCCGAAGCGTAAATAGCAAATAACATCCTTAATTTCAAACCACCTCCAAGCTTCTTCAGCTTAACTGGCTCGCGGTCCGGTTGAAACCACTCTCTGCCATTTTTGCGGCAGTCAGCTGGAAAACTTTTTCGTTTGGCACAGCGCCATCGAGCTCCCGCTGCACAGCCTCCTAACCAACAACGGAGAGCAGAGCCTGGAACCGGTCCTGTGTGCTAGGTACCCCAAGCAGAAGGGTTACAAAAATGGTAACGGGTACCATGGGACCGGTACGCTTTTGTGGTAGTGGAAACACTGAAATAAGCGAACCGTTTCGACCCGTACCGGACTGCATAGTGGAAACACGCCATTTGCGTTCTGCGCATGCTCGAGATTTTTTCCCGGGGGTCGGGAACCGGAAGTTGGAAGAGACGATGTTACTGTTGTAGTCGCCGTCTGAAAGAAAAACACCTCGATTGAGAATGCGCCGTTGTGCATCGCGTTTGTGCAATAAGCAGCTCATCACATACGTAATATAGAGGCACATACCTTCATCTTGCTCTTCATTCACCATTTTGTCGAATGCCTGAGTTTGGTGTTGAAGGGGTCAACCGGAAGTGGCTCTATTAGCAATAGTTTAAATGGGTACAGCGCCACCTATCGTATCGGAGTATGAAATGCCTTGTGCCTCTGATCCGATTCATTCAATTTCCCTGTGGGATCAATAGAGTAGCCATTAGGGTTGGCTTCTGAGTTAGCAGCTGATTTCACCAGGAGGGGGTGGGAGCCTCTACCCCTCCAAAGAGACCGATCACAGAGAGCTGTTAAAACAGGGGTCAGAGAAGGGCCGTTGTGCTGAAACCAACAGGTATTTTGGGCGAAAGCCTGTCTCATCCATCGTAATATGACCTTAGAAAATTGTGCCAATCGTTAAAAAGGCATAATATGTCATCTTTAAAGGAAGGGCCATACGGATCGGAGAACAGAGGTGTTAATTTTTCCAACTAGCATACACATCTAACACCCGAGGGAAACGGTACTGAACAGTATTTGATGTGGTGGTGGCGGCTTTATTAGGTTGTGAATGTGTTAGTCTCTTGATGTGATACTAAGTTAGTTATATGCTTTTTGGTATTTGAAGAATTAAAAGATATATTTTTCTGTGCAGTAAGCTTGTGAGCTACAAATGCTAATTTGAAGTTAACATTACCACGTGAAAAAACACAATCTTAAGAGTTTTGCCCCAATTTCAGTGAGTTACAACTCAAACCACTGCTGGACAGCCACATTTTGTGGGCATAAGTTAGTAGATGATTAGCAACAAAGATGAAGACTCAAAAAATTATTACAGGATAAAAAAAATAAAAAAAAATTTAAAAACTCAACTTCGTTTGGCAAACTCTGTTTAGCCCCATTTTTTTCTTCTTTTTCCTAGTTTTTGTCTGTCTAAACTGTGGAAGGCTAAAATGTTGGAGAAAACAAACAGAGAATCAAATGGTTACAAGCTGACAGTTATGATTCATACTTGCCGAGACATCTGGATCAACGCAGCAGATGGGATGGCGGATGAGGACACAGACTCATGAACTAAAACCTGCAGTCAGGTCCTGACGCAGGCAGGGAATGTCACATTTGGTTTCAGTTCTTTTGGCTCCCGTGCCCTTACATCTCCTTTGTCTCCAGTACTAATTTAGAGATAAGTTAATTGCATACTTGTGGGGAATGGCATAGGGTACACAGTAAGTGTGTGTGCTGTAGCAGTAGTAGCACTGAAACATGGAGAATTGATAAACAAAAAAGGTCCTGTAGTACTGGGTCAAATATGTATTTTGGGATGACATTCTATATTAACAAGTTTTTTGAGCTTCAAGAAGTGCCTTGATCCAGTAAGGAGAAGTTACCGCCAGTGAAACCTGATAATAGAACAAGTTTTCACAGCTTTTTCAGTTATTGCACAAATTGTCAAAGCAAGACAGGCTCAAGCATGCACCAGAAGCAAGATAATGGCAATGATTCAAGGACATTCTTCAAGCTTGCTGTCGAACGCTGGCAAAAAGTGATATTATCTCACCCCACTTGCAGTTTTGTTTTACATATTGAAAGAGAAACAAGTTTGTGTTGTGTAAAGAATGAAATGTAAGGGCTGTCGACCTCGATGGCCATTTAGTACACAGACTGTAAAAGGCGACAACACCCAAGCAGATTCACAATTAAGCTTATTTGTGTTCTTTGTTTTCAGCTTCTTTTTCCATTGTGAAAAGAGAAAGGAAAAATAATGATAAAGCAAAAAGTTACCAACTTTAGAGTCAGAGTGTATGGAGACACAGGAAAGATTCTGTCTAGATGTGGACTAGAGATTAAATTTTCCAGCGGCCCTGATTATCATTTATTGACTGTCTTGTTAACTGTATACACATTCACCTCTGTTGAAAAAGGAGTGGTTAATTGACCAGTTGGTGGTCGTATGTTGGCTCAGGGTTATTGCCTATCAAACTATGCTATCAATAGAAGTTTTGGGCTATTTTTATTTATTTATTTATTTTTTTAAATGGAGAATGTAAAATGTCGCCAACTCTCCCTGTTGCAGTTACCTCTGCTGAGCGAAGCTTCTGAAAACTAATGCTCATCAAAACATTCCTCCGCTCATCAATGGCGCAAGAACACTTGAGTGGCCTGGCTATCATAAGCATCAACTCAGAAGTGGCACAGAAGCTGATGACCTCATTGATGACTTTGCATCCAGAAAATGCAGACGTATGCATCTGTAAAAGGCTTGTTCCATCGTTTAAAGAGACTGTTCATTTGATTTGTTCCTACTAATACAGGTTGTAAACCTAAATGGCATTTCGTGATAGTCATTTTGTAATTTTGGGGAGGGGGGCTGAAAATAGAATTCTACTTAGGGCTGATGCCAAGGTTCAACATTTACTTAGCCAGTTAATTGGCCATGTTGATCTGTCGACAATTTGCTAATTACCACAGAAACGGCTGTTTTATTTCAATACTGACAGAAGCGATCACCTAATTAATGAAATTACTCTCCCTCTGAGAGCGTTTTCCTGGCTTTTAGAAAGTAGCATTTCTCTGAACCTCCTCTCTGAACCCTGACAACTCGTGGACAAACTATTAACTAAGCTAGAAATGTGAATTACAGGTGTTAAACCTGCCCAGCTTAACAATGAGCGTTCTTCATGCCCCAGTACCAGCTTCAGTCCCGGTTCATTTGTTTAATTTGAGAGAAACTATTCACATTTCACGGGGTAATAAACATCTAAATTCACCCGTGTTTAAATTGGTCAGACCATAACGTTAACTGAGCATTTGAGTTTGCAAATTTAAATTAGGAGAAACTAAAAATTTGTTGACACAGAAGCCAGAACCCTCATTTTTCTCCAATCAAACTTTGAACTCATTCCTATTTACCTTTTTTTCCCTGAAAGTAAATGTAAATGTATTTTTTTTATACAGCCCTTCACAGACAATCCTTACAATGTACTAAAGTGCTTTACAGCAGGTAATAAATTAAGAGAAGAATAAGTAAAAACAAATAAAAACCATAAAAGAACAGTGAAAGCAATAAAATACAACAAAATCGAATAAGATAAAATAAGATAAAAGGATTGCGGACTGTTAAAAGCTGGGATAAATATGATGGGGCGAGGCCGTTAAGAGCTTTAAAAACAAACATTAAAAGTTTAAAATCAATTCTATAAAGGACAGGAAGCCAATGGAGGGAGTTAAGAACAGGAGTGATGTGCACACGTCTGTTAGTGTTGGTTAAAAGACGGGCAGCAGCGTTCTGCACAAGTTGAAGGCGACTGAGAGATGCCAACATAAAGTGCATTGCAATAGTCTAACCTTGAACTTATTAGGGCATGGATGGCTTTCTCAAGGTCATGACAACTTAAAAACATTTTAACTTTGGCCAGGAGACGCAACTGGAAAAAACTAGTCCTGACAACATTGTTAATTTGTTTGTCCAACCTCAGATGACTATCAAAGGTCAAAGGTCACTCCCAGATTTCTGACAGTTGAACTAAGCTTTGAAGACAAGGTTCCAAAGCCAGCCTTCACAGTGTCCCCAAACACAATGCATTCAGTTTTGTCACAATTCAAATTAAGAAAATTTTGGGCCAACCACTGCTTAATATCAGCAATACAATTAAACAAAGAACACCGTTACTATTTGGCTTCAATGGTAGATAAATTTGTAAATCGTCTTCATAACAGTGGAAAGAAAGGTTGTGCCTGACTATAATTGACCCAAGTAGTAGCATGTACAAAGAGAAGAGGATAGGGCCAAGAATAGATCCTTGAGGGACTCCACAGGAGAGAGGAGCACTGGAAGAGGAAAGGTCACCAACCATAACGGAAAAGGTTCTCCTGGACAAGTAAGATGCAAACCACTTCAATGCAGTGCCGTTTTTTGTTTTTTTAGTTTTAGTCACGATTTAATGTATGTTGTGGTTTCATTTCTCACTTGAGTTCTGCAAATATGATCCGCCATTTCTGCTGTAAAAGGGAGAAACATTTTGAAGTTTAACAGCTCAGCACCAACATTGGTTTCACTTTTAGTCCCCTTTGAGAGCATTTGTGCTCATTCACTTAAAGATTAGCATCGTGGGCATTGGTAAAGCATAGGCCAGGAGTCATAATTTCTCAACGGCAAAGAATCTTCCTCTGAAAGGGGTCAAAATTCCAGGTTCAGTCGTACTTCTAATTTTAACCCAGTTGCCATTTTTGTTTTCAGAAGGCAGATCCTTCTCCTCTCCTACCCAAGTACCACTTCCTCCCCTCACTCTAAAACGGAGAACCCCTGTCAGCTCCAGCCTTAATCCGGGTCTTGGGTCCAGCTCCTGCAACAGGCTCCAGACTATCCAAACCCGATATACAGACCAGGCCTGGGGTGGGCCCACTGGTGTCCTGCATCTGGATCCAATCAAGGGTGTTTGTCGTCAGGAATTGAATCAAATTAAAAAGTTTAATATTTAATGCGACACAAGATGGAAGCAGAGAGGGGAAAGAGGCCCTGCGGTCAACACTAATATCCCCTTCTGAAGAGCCATGCTGCATTCCTCGGGAGAGAGTTGCTGGAAATATGTACTACTCACTCACACGAATCCACAACGTCTATATGCACAGTAACACAGTTAGTGTATCAACATAGGCAAATATAAACAGACAGAGTGATGCACAAAGGGTGAACAGGTACAACACATGTAATAAACAGAGGAGACTTATTGGGCAGAGGAAAACAGTCGACAAGCCAGCCTGTCAATCAAGATGACAGGATGCAAGACAAAGACACTGACAGACCCTTGCATCTAACTTAACATCACCATAACTGGTATTTTTATTACTTATACTGACATCTACGTTCTTCCAGCATGCCTCATTTAATGAAATTTTGGTAACATTTATCCCTTACAATCCAGGCACTCACATTAGATATTCTATAAAAGTGTCTTTAATGTGACTCGGTGCCACAAAGATTCTGTGAAATCGGGATATAATCTTACCGACGTCAGTTAAGGGAGTTTCCTCAGCTCCTTTTGCTGTGATATAGCTTTTTAAACACACCACAACATATATATATATATATATATATATATATATATATACATATATATATATATATGTATAGAATTGCACATATATATATATATATATATATATGTGCAATTCTATGCTTATTTAGAATGCCTAAAGGATAGAATGGCTCCAGTATATATGAATTTATTCATGGAATTTTTTTATTTATTTTGTTACAGATGCATTCCCATGTCAGTAGTGGCAGCATATGGTAATACGCTGCATGGATTTATTTATTCATTTATCTATTTGGAGTATGGGGGATTTTTACGATATCCTTTGGGGTCTATAAAACCAACAAGACCCAACTATCAAAATTATCCTGTGGTCTCCCACCATCATAAAATGACTTGTGAGGCACCTCAGGCTTCTGCCACCAATTATGAGCAATGACGCTACTAGGTTGCTTTAATTTACCATTGCCTGAGTTAAAGCAGGAGTTTAAACAAAAATGGACAGAGTTTGGTTAAAAACGTGTGTTTGGCCCAAGAGAAACGCATGACTGCTCTGTAGTTGAAACACTTTAAGCATAGACCACACGACAAGATTTTGAGCCCAATTTGGTGGAATTGGAGGTCGCTGACAAATGGCCCAGATTTGAGGTAGATCGGCAGTCACTAATCGCTATGCGTCCACGCTCCATAGATGTGATTTGTGAGGCTAGTGGAGACGTATTTTACATTATTAGGTGTTAAAGGTTAAGATTTTGCATGATTTTGTTAATGTTCTCCAATTAAGATGTCTATGAACATCAGTTTCTCAGTCCCTTAGATTTGTGACTCTATATTGTATCTAATGTGTGGCTGAAATAACGTAGGCTGCTAACATAGTTTGACAAAGGAAATAAGTTAAAGTTAAGACATTTTCATTCACATCAAGTGCCAGCTAAACCAGGGACAGGGAATGTTACTGCAACACAGTGTGACTAAATCGACTCATTGTGCATATGTGTGTATGTGAGACTGATTATTGTAATGAGGATTAATTTCAGACTTTCAGAGGACCACCCTGACAGAGACACAGGACTGGGCACCACCTGTTTAGCTCCTCCTCTCTCTCCCCCCCCCCCCACATGCACCAAATTTTGTTCAAATACCAGACTTTGCATACCCATATACATGTGTGTGCGTGTGGGTTTTTCATTTATTACACAAAACAGTTCAGCTCATCACAGCCAACAACCCAAACCTTATCCACTACCTGTTAACACATGCATGCGCAAAAGAACACAGATACGTTGCATCAACTCACCGTCAGGATATTCCACATGAATCTAAGTGGAATCTGTCAGAGTGGCATGGGGAAACAAGAAAACAAGAAAAAAAAAAAAAAAGGAAGCCAGGCTGCTGGGGAGAAATCCAGCAGAAGTGATTTCCATCCGGAAATGGTTCACTGGTACCCAACTGCTCTCTGATCCCCCGCAGTAACAATATTCAGCTGACATTTCACTGGAGAAACCTAATCCTTCCTTCCCTCACCAACAAAAAGCTTATTGCAAGAATGCCATCGACACTCACACGGCTCAGTGTAAACCATCGCCACACGGCATGTGCACAACTAGAAAAATACGCCATGGCTGATTCTCATCTAAATCCTGCCCCCTGACCACTCGCGTTCTCCCCCTTCTCATAAATGATATTAGGTGCCCAGCGTCTTTGACACTGGATGAAACATGAGTATACCGTGTTGCAAATGTTACACATGCAAAATTATTGTTTTGCAAGTTGGGGTTAAAATGAAATAAAAGTAATTAAACTCCTTTATATTCATCACTTTCTTAAATAAATGTTGGAACATCAGAAAATGAAAAGACTCTGTTCTCCATCACTTTCAGGGGTGGATGAACAAATGTGGATGGCAACAGTCAACATTTCGACCGATAGGCAGTAGCAAAGTAAGATTTCCAAAACTGAAACATTGTCTTTGTTTACTTTGTCACTGACGGTTGTGGGAACACCCACGTTAAACAGTTACTTTTCAAGTTTCCGACATTCAGCACAAATTTAATCAGTATTTTGAGAAAAAAATAAAAATCTACTCAAGAAAAGTGATTTCACTTTATGTGATTGTTTTGTCCAACAGAGTAAACAGTGGGCACCACTTAATTTTTAGTTGTATACCCCTGCAGAAGAAGAAACTTCGTGTGGTGGAAACTCAAAAAAAAAAAACACCAAGGGACTGAGATAATTATAGTCTTCTCATGCTCACTTGCCACAAGTACATCATGATTTTTTTGCCAAGCATGTGTCATTTACATTTTGTCTTTGTCAATATACCACTAAATACCCCGCATAATGACACCCTGCAAAGTAACACCCGTATGTGGCACAAAGAAAATGTGAAAAATTAGCATTTCATGCGTTCATGACCCAAGTTCAAGATCAATATATGACAACAGGTTTTTCTCTTTTGTTGCATTTAATTAAAGGGGATAGAGAATCAAAATCGTCTTTTTCACATTTTTGGTGTTAGTTCTGAGTATCCCCGCTGTGGGGAGTACACACAAAGTGCCAGCAAGTGTCAGAGCCTCTGTTTCAAGTACTCCCCTTTTTTGAGTATCCCCCATAAGAGTTACAAGCCCATTTTTGTGAAAAAGTGACGTCACTTTTTCAGCAATCGCCCCCCCCTACACCCAAATCCACAGCCACCCTGTTTCAGACACGCCCCTTCGGCGAGAAACAGGAACAGGTGTGCCTTCCAAGACTGTGAAAGCGGACTACGATCGTTACATATTCGTCCCCCGGAAAGCAATGTTCGCGATCAATGGCTTTTATTTATTTTTAACAGCATCCCCAACCGCCGACTTTTCCTTTGCGCTGCGCATTTCACGGACTACAGTTTCACAAAGCTCCGTTCCGAGCAGCTCATGCTCAGTTCCGACAGGGACAGACACAGACTGCAGCGAGCTGTGTCTCGCTCCGGTGATCAGCTGCACCTCTCCAGGACTATGGGGCGAGCAGGTCGGATCACAGCTGACCCTTCTCACGCTGCACATGGACTATTTGCATGAGGCTTCGGTCCATTCGGACCAGAACCTCCCGTCACAAAAACAGTTTATCCCCCCTTGCAGTTGGACTTATGAACACTTCATAATCACCTCATAACCTGCCCCAGTCACTTTACCATCATTAAAATTGCACTAATGAAGCTGCACTGTTGTTGCTCTGTATATTGGATACTGTGTATTGTTGTACACACCTTGTACATTGTATATTCATATATTTTTATTCTTTATTTTTCCTATGTTACATGTTTGAACATTACGCCGCAGCAAATTCCTAGTTAGTGAACACTGTTCACTAACAATGGCAATAAAACGAATTCTGATTCTGGTGAGCTTTCTTTTCAGTCGGTGTATTACTCTATAGCTCTGTTTTCAGTGAGAGCAAGGGCAGCCAATCAAGCAACGGCAACCTGCATTTCATAATGAGGTTGCCAGATAAGCTCTGAAACGACGGAAAAAGACGCATTCTAAACCCAGCATAGTAACAGCTGTTTCAGAGAGCCTTTTAGGGAGGTTCTGAGCCATTACAGACCCAACCAATTTTTTTGGGGCTACATATCACATCACAGAACAAGGATTAATGCCCCATTCAACCATTTTCTATCACCTTTAACACTTAACTCCAACGGTCTTGTCACTCCCTGGTTCCTGGTAAGGGCATGAAAAATATAATGGTTAGAGCTGCAGTATGTTCTGTTTACAACATAGCAGTTACCCTTGTGGATACCATTTTGGTCGTTGCCTCGGTAATATGTAAACCCAACATATGATGACAAAACTTTGCCACTTACTGGTTGGGTTTAGCCATTAACTTTACTTGGTTAGGGTTAGAAAACAATACATTTTTAAAACATGACATCTTTGTGGACGCGCAGCACTTTCAGTGATTACAATTCACATGCAGTGAATTAATGACCACTAAAGGACACCTATTTTACAAATGTGTACATGTAGACCATTTTGACTTGCATGAACAAACAGAGACATATTAGGGAGAATGACCATCTCCTTAAACCTGCTTGCAGCTGCCACTATAGGTTGCTGTACTCTACAGTCGTAGCAACAAACACAGAGCTTGCCATATAGTTCATCTTCTTTGGAGGGGAATTAAACCTCCACTGGGAGGTAATACGCAGGGAAGAGGTGGCCTGACCTGAAAAGGTCCTCACAGTTTACCTTCACTCTCTCTGAAAAAGTTAGGTCAACATTAATGGAGAGACAGCCAGATAAAAGAAGGAGGTTTATGTTGAAGAGCAGAAAATCTTTGTATGAACTGTTGAATTGGGACACAACAGTCCCCAAGGTTAGAGCCAACTTGGACAGTCAGTGTTCCCCAGAAAAATTAAGGCTGATAGGTAATAATATACATGAAAAACAAAAACAGCCTTGCAGGTTTTCAGAGCTAATTTTTTTTCAGGGTGCGTTCTTTGTGCCTGGCATCCAAGCGTTTTCCAGTGTTTTCCACACTGGGAAATACTGATGAATAAGTTCCAAAGCGAAGTATTGGTAATATTTAACAAGCCGAGTGGTAAAAGCAACTGCCACTTTAATATTGATTTCTTTGGATTTTGTCTAGCTAGTGCGTGATTCAGCGCTCGGTTCTTCGATGGCAGCAAGACTTCCACGCCTGGAGCTTGGTCTCAGTTTCAGCTCCTACTGTTTACACTGGAGTGTGGACACAGCTTTGTGGGCCTCTGCAACTGTTATTGAAGAAACAATAAAACAATAAGATGATGGAAAAGGAGAGTTGTTAGTGTCGTGTGTGTTTAAAATGTGCATATAAATAGTGTATGTTTGTGTATGTAAAGCTCACATGTGTCCTAAAGCATGTGTGAGTGTGTACAGGCTTGTGCGTTTGTGTGTGCGCGTAGGCGTTCGGTATGCCTGCCAGTCTGGGGTTCTCCTGGCAAAGAAGGCTTCCCACTGCAGCATCAGAGGTGAGGAGGTGCGAGGGCGTATGCGCACACACACACAAACACACACCAAGGGTTTTCCTCAGTCTCGTGCCAAAGCAGAGAGAGGAAAAGACCAGTGTTAGGTGCTGGGAAATAGGCAGCATTAAAATGGAGAGGGCTTTTTCCACTGGCACATTCCCACATACCGAGTGTACACAGAAGTGACAGGTGACTAAGTCTGACTTCCTCACTCGAACAGTAACACACAAACATGTGATAAATAAAAGCATGCATTGCAGACAAAAATCGTGCAAGCACACATGACTATCAAAAGCGCATACACACTCGCGCATCCCCCCCCCCACCACTTTAAATCCATCATTAACACAGTTAGACATACTATGAAAGTGTGCTTGCCACTAGTATTAGGTTTTGGCTTATATTTTAGAAGTAGTCTGTGCCATAAACTGGATTTATTCATTTGTTCAAGGTACTCTCTTGATAATGTCCTCTATTTTTTTTCTCTTTTTCTCAATGGCATTCTCTATATATCTATTGTATATTAGGAATGGTTCCGATAAGCAATAACAGACCATCGCATGCTTATTGCTCTTCAGTGCATAAGGTCGTGTTACATGGCAGTCATGGGTGTCAATTGGGTATTGCAAGGTATGGCAGCTGCCACACCTTGGCTCCAGGGGAAAATAGAAATGTTCGGGGTTTTTTTAAATTAATTTATGGATTGCTCTGTGTCAATTTGTATTGATTATTCTATTAATTAAAATCATATAAATTAACTACAAATGAAATTCTGAACAACTTAATCAATTTTTCTAAAGCCGGATTTATGGTCGGTGACGCAAGACGCAACGCAAGCCCTTGCGCGGTTGCAAGCCCCCCCTTGCGTGCTTGCGTGTGTCATCTCAATTTACTAAACTTCACGCAAGACGCAAGATGCGAGCGGAAGCCACTATCTACATCGCATCCGGCGCCGTGTTCATCTTCCGGTTTCATCCCCTAATAAAAGACCGCTTTCAAACGCCAAGGTAGAAAGCGAAGAAGAAGAAGCATGAATCCACTCGAAGAGAGACTTTCCGAAGAGGTCCTGGCGGTGAAGTTCCTTTCATCATAGTAGGCTTGTCATTGAAAAAACCCGCTGCTCCACCTACTGTCCTGGCGGTGAATCGCCAAGCAGCACACGCAACCGCCGACAAAGCAAAATGAAGCATAAACGTCTCGAGCCATTAACACAAACGCAAGACGCAGGGGCAGTTAAAAGAGGTATAAATCAGCCTTAAGTATCATCTTCCCCAACACTTGTACCCCTTTTGAAATGTGGTATCTCCCAGCCCCTCCTTCCTTCCATGAGATGACGGAACCTGGAGGTCAAAGCTGATGTTATTAGCGGGATTTTTTGTTTGCTAATTAATGTAAAATATGAAAAGGAAACAGAAAACTTTAGATTTATTTATCACCAAAAAAAGGGGTCCAATGTTGCCCCAGCGGCGGAGGAAGGAGGACCAGGTAGTGAAGGCGGGATTCAGGCTGTTAACAAGGCTTTCCACCTCAGCACCTCCGCCGCTAATGCTAATGCTAACAGGGAGATGGAGACGAGTCCATTGTTATGTTGGCGGGGTGTGAGTGAGACTGCATTTGCTCACAGATAAGCTACAGTACATAGCAGACTTTTGTGGTGATTATTTGCTGGGCATGTATATTTATTGATGGATACTGTAGTCATGTGACTAGTGACCTTGCCATACCTTAGCTTTGGCTGAATTGACGCCGCTGATGGCAGTTATAAAGAATATCAGTCACGAACACCCACATCAACACAAAACTCTGCGCATACATGCATAAAATACACAAACTCATAATAATGCAGATTTGCTGACCTGTATCACTGAACAAACAGAATTTTAGTGGCTAAAGGAGAGCCTTTTCTCTCCGAATTGAGCCAAGTTTGATAATGATGTCAATGACAGTGAAGAGACTGATTCAAAACAGTTGCGGACTATAAAACCAAAACCTTGAGCTGAAAATTGCTAAAATACCATGTAGAAGTAATGTACAGCTGCGTGTTCTTTGTGGCTTTGACAGTAAAAGTTACACCCTTTCATATCATATTCACCAATTCACCGTTCTTTTGAATGATTGAAAATGGCTTTGAGTATCGTTCCAAGAATTCTGGCAGAATTAAAGGAAATACACCTTCCATTGTCTGTGAATGCAACTATAGATGTATGGTTGTTTCTGACTGGCTGGTTAATAAGTCTATGTGTTGTGAAAGAATTTTGAAAATCAGAACACATTTGCTATTGCTTTACTTGCATTGTAAACTTAAAAACTTTTTGAAAATTAAACTAAAAACTAATGAGTGACATCACTGTAGGTGCATCCCTCCTCCATAGACAGCTGACGAACTGTCCGCAGATAAGTAAAAAAGGAACTACATTTCTTTGGCGACAGTTTGATTTATGCCTACTTTGGTTAGCGTAACAAAACTTCCATCCAAGAATTTACTGTTTGTCATTTGAAATGCAAGTTTCCTTTTATTATTGAAAAGCTGCTTCCTATGGGGTCAAAATGCTGCCACACAAAAAGAATTTCAAACACATTTTGTTAATCATTAACAATTGATTGAAAACTGATTAGCAACAGTTAACGGCTTGGGATACAGCTCGTCTTTCATTTCGAACCCTATTTGATCTTGTTGTCTGTGGATCTGATAGATCTTGAAACCCTCAGTAAATACAGATATTGTATGATTGTGTGTTTGTGATAGATTTGCAGTTTGTCAGGTTAACCTAAAATGGTGTTGCGACATGTGTTTGACCGTCTTTGTCATTCTGTATGGGTTTGTAACTCTACGAAGTGCAACACACATTATTTTTTAATGTGTTTAAATGGAGTTCTTTATGACGTTTCACCTCATCCAAAAGGCTTCTTCAGTTTTGACCTGAAGAAGAAGTCCAGTTGTCCTTTTTTAAGCTCTTATGATGACCATGACCTGGATGACGAAGAAACTACACTGAAATATTCACAAAGGATTAAAGTCTAGCACATTAGATTCACTATAGTTAGTTTGTGAGTGTAATAAGTTATGTGGTCGAGTAAGCAGAAGACTAACGTGAGCTGCTCAGAAGTAACTGAGGATTGTGTTTACAAGACACAAAACCTTCAAATGCAAACACATCTCCGCACAATGTTCTAAATATATCGAGGGCCTTAATATCTTTAAAAGCGCCGATAGTCAATAACCAATTTAATAACCAATTTAAAACCATTAAAACTATTAGCCTCAAACTTTTTTCTCCTCCCTCGTGTGAATTTTATCGGAGAGAATATCTTGGACATTTGCGGCATTCGATTGTCGATTGTCAAACTCCATCCTCCCCTAGGTAAGAGGAAGAGGATATTCAATTGAGGGGCAGTGGACACTCAAATGGCTTAACTTCTGTCACCGGAGAAAAGTTTCTTTATGAAATTAAACAGATTTTAACCTATAAACATCGAGAACATTTTGAGCTGATGTACACGATAGAGAACGAATATACAGGCATCAGCCAGCAGCATGAATATTGGCTTCAGTAGCAGTATGGGAAGTCAGCAGCAGACGGTCACGGTAAGTTTGCACCATCCATCCAGTGCCTAAAGTAATCAAGATTGCCCTGAAGGTGACTAGAGTAGGAGACATGACTCAGATGTACCATAAAGACCCGTCACTCCCTACACCATGTGTTAGTGTACACGAAAAGTCATTTTATAGCCTCCCATTGTCACAGTGAGACAAGTTGGACACATACAATGATGTAAGATACTGCATATTAGTGTCAGTATACCGTTAAAAAAAAAATTTACATTAGACATTCATTTCAATTCAATTCATTTTTATTTATATAGCGCCAGATACAGGTTTCCAAAAACCGCACAACATATATACAATAAATGTGGTAACAGTCACACCACGTGGTGTGACTGTGGCCTGAGTTGTCTTACCTTGACCTTTCATCTAGTTTTTCATTGATCTTAGTGAGACAATATCTCCATTGTGATCATACCATATCTTAAAACATGCAAGTGAACTCTAACACCAGGTCCGAAACCAGGCAAACAGAGAGGTTAACTAAACCCGTGATTAAAGAGGTTATAGATACTTCATACATATTAACACGTTAAAGTTACAAACAGAGTTAGAAACTGAGAACACTACAAGGCCTTCTTAATTGCAGGCATTTTGATTTGGCAAATTAAGTCTACCAAACAAGTAGATCTAGGAACAAATAAATTATTGTGTAATAGGTTCCTTCTACTGAGAGGAGTCAGGAATTACATTAGACTAAACCCAACACTGTTCTTAAATATGTGTTAGCATTAGAAGACAGAAATATTAGCTGGTTGACAGTGTTGACTGCTACAGTCCACCAACAAAGGACAAACACTGGAGGCTATGTCTCATGGTAAGGGGGCTAACTGTGTGTTACTGTTTACGGGGGACCAAACATATCCATTTATTGCTTCTAACGCAGAGCTACTCACACAAGCAATCATAATTTGCATTTACGTACAAATCGTAATGTTGCGCAGTTACAGGTAATGCATGGTAATCTCTGTTGTGGCGGTTCGTAGTGCTGCTCACTTTATATTCTGAACGCAATTCTGGCTGGAAGATGTCCGGCTGGATTTGATGTGTGGTCAACCTAGCACGTTTCTCAAAGTTTTCCGATATTTAAGAGTTGCGGTGGCTTTTTGGCTGGCAACGGGAGTTGTGCAGTTCACAAGTCGCCATCATCTTCTCCCCCACCTCCTCGGCAGGCTGACGGTAATTTGACCAATCAAAAGACCAGATCCTCTCATTCTCGGGAAGCTGCTTCCCCCGAGAGAAAGCACTTCTTTGTTTGGAAATGAATTAATACAGACTATTTGGAGGCAAGAAGTGTGCTAATCGAAAGGTACCCAATGTTAAGAATTTAATGAGTGGAAATGATCGTGTCAACTTGTGTCAAAACACAGGGGAATGGAGGGACAAGTTCAGAGTTTATGGATGTCACAGACATTTCATGAAGACCACAGTAAATTGTGGAAACAAAAAAAAAAGTTGGTGAAAAATCCCATATCCCCTTTAACTGTTGATGGTGCAGGTCACTATAAGAGCCTGTGGGATCTTTCAGAAGCAAACGGAGTAATTGCTGTGTGATGCTGAGCAATGAGGGTGATAGAGCGGTGAATATGAGTCACGCTGGTTTCCCCTTCAGTCATTATTCTGTCATTGAAATTTCACTTGAAACCCAAGCACGGACTGAAAACAATCCAGACACTCCCTCACATATAAGTTAATAAGTTACTAATTACAGTCTATGCCCACTGTATGGACAGCTCAAGTTCCAGACAGGCTGTATGCAATGTTGTGTCCAACGACAGCTGTTGCAGCTCTCTTTTGTACGTTCGTGCTGTGCGTCTGTGGAATTTAAAAGAAAATTGTGTTTTGAATTAGAGTTTCCAGCGAAGAACAGTTCTTACTGACATTCAGTATCTGAAACAATCCAATGCAAAGCATCAAGTCATTTCTTTTTTGTTGTTGATAACTTAAGTGTCTTATCAGGATGGAAAAGTCTTTTAAATTCCATTTGTCACTACATGCCACATTTGTTACCGATAAACAATTGATACACAACATCTCTAGTCCTAGTTCCTATTTTACATCATGTAGTCAGCAAGTAAATATATTAACAGTTTCTTCTCCACTGGAAGACATAAGAGTTCCTTCACTTTTCCTGCTTACTGTAATCTCCTCTCCCCTTACAGCGATCTAATGCAAACAGTTAGATCTGTTTGACTTGACTTTGGATTAATATGGTTTGATTTTTTATTTATTTTTTCAACTCTCTATAGGAAGTATGTGTCAAGATCACTCAACACAAAATCACAAATCCAAACATGCCTTAATCCACTGCAGGAATTTTAGAAATTAAAATGTCACCTGCATGTTTTGACCTCTTCTTTCTGATGTTCAGAGGGAAGTCGTGGCTTCTGCCGCGCCTTCTGTTGATGGTACAACACGTTGTCAGTCTGTCGTGAAAGTTTGAAGATTGCATAGTTGCGCAAGTGTACTCCAAAAGCTTGTGGACGCACATTTCGCAACTAGCTGTAAGAGCACAACAAACAAAAATATGTACAATTGAACAAAGAAAGAGGGGGCTTGTCTGAAGTTGAAAAAGGAAGAGAAAAGATCATTTTGCCTGGAGGTTGATTGAAGAGACTTTTCTTGGAGAGCCCTGAGAAAAGCCTTCATTCTCTTTCCTCAGAGAACTTCTAACCAACTCCCACTTGTTTTCTTAAAGAAGTGATCCGCCAAAATACTTCTTCGCTGCAATAACAGAATTATGGCTGACATCAACTAGAACTGCAGTTGAAGTGTGGCTGGTGTGAGTTATTCTGGGTGTCGAAAGATTTGATTCTTCAGATGCAGGTTCCGTTTGGGATTCCTTTTTCTCCCACCTCCATATTTGACTTTAACAAGGGACGTAAAGCAAGTTGGAAAAAGTTAGAGCGATTATTTCAGAGCAGACCCGTTCATTTTTTTTTTTTTTTTTACAAGTGGTGCATTTTTAACTGCCTCATTGTCCAACTTGGTTCTACCACTAACCTCCTTCCAGATCATTCTCAGTACAGTGGGCATACATGACCCGATTTTATCAAGTCAGGTTTCAGAAATCAACATTTCCCACACTTTGAGCCCAGTTGCTGTGCGAATCAGCAAAGATGGAACTCACAATTTCTGTTTAACATGCAACACCATGTTTTTCCATTTTCTTCTACCATAATATAAAGAGATAATGGAGATGTTATTCCGCATTTCCTTGAGCTGTGGGCTCCGATTACGTTTCCAATTATTCCATTGTATCTGTTCACTAATTCTTGCTGATTCTTCTCCAATGTTCTTTTTGGTCTGTCCTTTACTGCACCTCTTAAAATTGCTTCTTTTTGTTTCTCATTCCCTTTCCATTTGCATTTTCCCAATCAGTCGTCCCTGCCATTTCAGTGCCAATAACTGCTGATCAAACAGATGTAACTCCATCCCCCAAGACAGTGAAAACTATAATCAGTGCTCAAAGTCTTTATGTTGAAGAGCAGGGGTGAAGACAGGGTGGGGTGAGAGGGTGAACAACTCTCCTAACTTTCACTGAGCTGTTAAATGGAGCACAGTAAAACCAAGCTGACAATGGCAATCCCCACAGACAGTCCCACAGAGTTTGCATTAGCAACCCATTGATTAAGAAAAGGAAATAATTACTTAATTGAACGCTACACTCACATCTTGGCAAAATGCCTTCTCACAACAACCAACCTGCTTTGACAGCTGACAGACATCAGTTCAGCAACTGAGGAGCTGCTGCAGCGAACGTGGTGACAGACTTGTGAAAAGCGATACCAACTGAGCTATCAGTCAGACACGCGACGGAACAGAGGAGTTATAAAAAGGAAAAGTAGAATGGCGAGCTGGGGGTGGGGCTGCAGGACCGACGGAGGGAGAAAAGACTGAGAAGAAAACACGACAAGCTCTCAGTGAAACTGTGGTGACGGATCGGGCATCATGCTGACAGCTCAACCGCCGGGCCTCCTCATGACTGTCAGTGGTGTGAGATGATGGAAAAACACAAAACGTGCACCAAAATATGCCTTTTGTTCTACTGCTTTTGGTTATTTCAGCAGCAGAGAATGGCATTTTCTATTTTTATTTTATTTGACAGATACCACAGGCTGCTGCTGTCGTCCTGTTTGTTATAACCTGCTAATTCAAATAAAGTTTTGAAAAGGCACTGCTGAGTCCCAGCTACTGTATGATCATACCAGTGTAAGCCAAATCAACCACTCACTTTCTTAGCGTAACTGCTAAACCTGGGACATCTCTTCTGGGATTTCCATAAAGTTGTATCATTTTCTTTTTAAATGGAGCTTTAACATGATATGATCTCATTCAAACAAGTCACTTATCTTCGATTGTTGACGGATACACAAGTAAAACAATAATTTACTCATTACACAGTGTTGTAAACACAAGCAGCTCAGCTTTTAGATTAGTGCATGTGGGCACATACACATGTGAATGAACTGATGGCGTACTTACTCTGTTTGTATCTCCCGATGCAGCTGGGTTTAGGGCAATAATTCTGATAAATGTGCGTGCAAGGGTGTGCATTTCCATTTGCATCCAGATGTGGCTGAGCGCACAGGAAATGTGATGTTAACTGGAGTCTCACTGCAGCAGCCCACAGGTTAAATAGTGTCACACTCAAAAAAAAGGGTTAAACGCAACCATATGGACACACACACGCATAAACAGGTACACACAGATGTACATATGGAGATGCTGTACACAAACAAGGAAAGGCAAGAAAGGACTCATCCTCCGAAGCGTTTTGGCACATGTCGTTTATATGTGCACGTTGAAATGCACGTTTGACCTCACACGCACACACACAAACAGCATTGCTATGATAAATTCTGTCACTTGCAGTCTTTCTGTGTCTCCATTTGACAGGCTAGCTCATAAACGCGTTTAAGTGTTGTTTTTGTGTGTGCGCGCGAGTAAGAGCATGTGTGTGCGGACACGCACTACATACCGCCAGATGAAAAGCCTCTGCTGCTGTATGTTAGCGGTTTTGTCAGAGCTGTGTGTTTGGCTACGCTGCCATGGTGACAAAACCCTGCAGGCAAACCTTCAGGGTTTCTCTGTTAGCATTACAGCTGTTTATGATGGCACAGATCAGAGAGGAGGAGGGTGAAGAAAGATAGAAAAGTTAGGCATGGTTTTCATCTGCAACCCCTTATATTAGCACCTTTTTAAGTTATATTTTCTGCTTTCAATCCATTTACTGCACGCGTTAACTTTTGCTGAGTATCAAAAAACCTCTTTTTGACATTCAGCAATCAGTGAAATACATAAAGATTATACCAAGTAGGAGCACGTCTTAGGTGATCTGATCACAAGTGGACAACTCTGTGCATCAGTTTACACCAGGTGTTATAAAACATGCCCCATCATGTGTCTCGAGGGATCACCTGTGACCTAATGTCACTTCCCCAATCTCCAAATAAGGACCTTATGAATCAAAAACAGAATGCAATCATCTTTAAATCTAAAAAAAAAAAAAAAACTAACGTGCATAATTTCATTCACATTGCAACATAAAGAGTATCAAATATTGAAAGTGACACATTTTATTATTTCATAAAAAAAAATATGAGCTCATCATGTATTTGGCAGCAAGCAGTCTAAAAAGTTGGAATTCGGAGCAACAACAGGTTGGAAAAGTAAACTGAACTTAAAAGTAAACAGCTGGAGGAACAGGTCTGTAACACGATTTGGTATAAAAGAAAAAAAAAAGAGCACCTTAGAGAGGCTCAGAGTCTCACAGAAGAAAATAACTACTGGATGGAAAATGTCTACTAAAACTACTAAATATAAGTTAAAAATTAATTTCTTTAATTTTTTTTTTTTTTAATATTTTTATTTATGGTTACAATCAACAAAGTGACTCTTTGCGAAGCTGTCTTATGAGCTGAATGATTCATAGATCACTGTTGAGATCTGTTGACCTTCAGAAACCCTGGAGAACTATTGCTTAAGACCACTTTAAAAGATTACAAGCAAGTTTGACCCCTTGGAAGCAAATTATACAGACATGAGGGGTGGCTCAAGACATTTACACAGTGCTGCACAGTCAGCTGTGAGGGGCAAAAGACAGTAGTAGGTCTGCTAATTTTATTTTCTGCAACCTGAGAAATCTGATATATTCAGAGATTAGCATGCTTCAGATTAGCCTGTTAACGCGACCATTAATAGTAAAACCTGATGCTTGGCAGAATACAGCTATGTAACTGATATGTGAAAGAATGATTGTCAAGGTTGCAGAGTTCAGTGTCAGCAAGCTCCTGCTGACAAAAGCCACACAAACTAAAGCTTTAAACACTCTGCAGTTTTCAGTCTGACTCTGAACCAGCCTCAAAAGCAAAAAGTGAAAAACAGAAAACCACTAGCTGTGAAAAGTATCTACAGTGATTGCTGTTCGTAATGGGATTGCATAGATTAAAGGAGAAGACTTTTCTTAGAATTATTGTCATCTCTTCAGCCATTCAAACTGGAATAGCGAGAGAAATATGCAAATAGTTGTGTGCCCAGTGTTTGAGACAGTGGTAGGCCTACTGGGGTAAAATGGAGGTAGCTAAACAGCATGTATGGCATTTAATTGGTCTCAAAACCAAAGTACGTACAATCATAGGTGATCTGGAGAAAAACTGTTGTTTCTTGACTAAACTTGTGCTCACATATGATGTTAAATCAGAACACATTACAGGTGAAATGTCTTTTGCTGTAGTTTTTTGAAGAAGGAAAGTCTGGGAAAGTTGGGAGTTGGAGGAGAAAAAAAAAACCAATAGGAGAAAAAAAAAAAACTCACACACATATTTAATTTACTACTATACATGGAAATAACAGTATGCACAACACATATGTGCAAACTTAATATACACACACAGACTATCTAGACACACAAACTGCAGGATTCTGGTTACACATATCCAAATTCCTAACCACACTGTTTACCCACCTACGCTCAACTGTAGCTTGTTACCACGACAACACCAACAGACATAAATCCCTATACTGACTGAAACAATCATTAATCTTTTCAAGTTTTTCCCGATGGACTTCTAATGATATGTTAGTATTCCCGACTCCTGGCATCACAGGGTTCGTGGACTATCACCCGCCGGGTGAAAATATGAGGCAATATGCAGACATGAGGCTTGTGACCAGATGGTTGCCAGTTTGAATCCCAGAAAAGCAGAGACAGGGTAGGGAGCTTGGAAAAATAAAAAATAAAACAAATAAAAATAAATTCTCCATTCTGTAAGAGTGTCCTATTGGGACAAGGCAGAAAGTACATGGCAAGTCATAACCAGTCACCACTTTATGACTTTATTGACCAATGATGATGAGGAAAAGGGCGTACTAATAAATAATGCTCCAAGTACGGGTCTCTTTTTTTTCCCCCCAGTTTTTTTATTTTTTATTTTTATTTTGAGGCTTTGTAAATCACAAATGGTTGTAATGTCTTTTGGGTTTTTTTCCCTCCCCTTTCATAGACTTAAAGGTTAAGGCTGTGCATTTTTTAACATAAACAATACTGAATTGCTGCTTCATACAATAATTGGTGCAACCAGACACACAAGTCATATTCAAGAGCACAGGCTAAAATCACAGGGGCGAGTGGAGGGGCACGGAGGGGCTGTTATTTACTGGAATAAGGAGTTGTCTCCTCAACATTTCATGGTGAATTAAACAATTTTAAATAACATCATCATTTGAAAGCCGTTGGGCCATTTACAATTGCAAAAAAAAAAAAAAAAAACCAGTTGCAGTTGTTTTTAATCCTCCTAGTTCTGACAATGTTTAATTCTTCTGGCAGGCGTTACTGCTGCATAAGATGCATGTCAGAAATGGGATGTTGGAAATCAATGTCAGTTTCATTACTGACAGCGGGTGATTACATGGTTGCCCCCATATATTCTATGTTGCTTTGTTGCCAACTCATCAAGAAATCAAGAATAAATATATTGTGTCTATGATAAGGACCCTTTATAGGAAGTAAATAAAAATGAAAGTCGAGGGGGACTCGCCTTACATGCATCATTTTTTATTTATTTATTTGTTCTATTTAAAGTTCTTCAAATCGAAGTTCAATGGTCGGCCAATGCAGCATTAGATACAGCTGAAGCTCTCGATCTCCGCACTTTTCAGAGGTGCCTTTGCACTCACAAGTAGCTACTTTACTTTATTTCAGTCAGTGGAACTTATTTAGTTTTAACCACATTGCATTTTGTTCAGTGGATACAGAGCAGTTGAATTTCTCACACTTAAATAGAGTACAATCTACAAATAAAATCACCATAACTGAACTTTCAACCAATTTTCAAGTGGTTAGTTTTGTTAAAAATACAATCTTTTCTTTCTTTCTTTTTTTTTTTTTACGCTGCAGGATTCAGCTACCCATATTCTGATTTCCCTTTCCCCCCTAATCTCATTCTTGCTAGCCACCACCCCCAGCTCTTCCAAGAGGACACAAGGAATTCCAAAGCCAACTGAGAGACATCTCTCCATTGAGTCCTGGATCTGCCTCCCGGCCTCACCCTGTGGGACCTGTCCGAAACACCATGTCTGAAACCTGTCCAAATTCAAAAAATTACCTCGACTGGTTCCTTTTTGGTGCAGCTGCTCTACTATGACCCTTGCTGGAGGATTATGCTTCGAACCCTATCCCAAAGGGTGAGCTGAAATCTTAAGGCGCAGTCCTCGATCGCTGCAACATCTGAGGACTCAAATGCTCGTCTTAAAGCTTGATAACACCAGCAATGATTTGGTCAAACTACCTGTGCAGTCTTGCATTTTCCACAAAGTTTAAACTGACTCTACTACTCGACTATCACAGTGAATCAAATAAACAAACGATTGGTTCTCCCACACTTAAACTTGAGAAATTAAATCTTTGTTTGATCTGCTGGTAAGGAATCTCACAAGTCACTGTCAGACTTTAATTCAGTCATTTTACTTCACTGCTCCAACCTCGCAACTCAAAACAAACCTGCTCATAGCATAACGAACATACCCAGAGCTGCATTCTCCAGTCTCTTAAGCCGTCCGACCAACCGCAATGGCATGTTTGTTTTGCTTGAACACTAGGCAAATCCTAAGATAAATATACAGCATTTGGAAAGCTACATGTGATCGGTTATTAATGCCGCTTTTTATGATGGACAAATGTCTTGTTGCAGGGTGGGGGTTATGATGGTTTGTGTAATGAGCACATTTTCATCTCGCCATAATGGGTTTGGACTGAGTGAGGAGAGAGGAGGAGAAGGCGTGAGGCAGGCGATGGGAGCAACCACCAACTCTGTTCCATGAGAGCAAGTAAAACCGATTGTTACATGTTGATCTGAGACCAAAGGCAATATACACAGAGTGATGGACATGCATTAGATTGCTTTGGCCAATGTGACGACTGCAGCAGAGGTTATGTTGTACCTCTGCTGTTCCCCTTATTTTTTTCCCCCCCATTCTTGGCTTTATCAAAACACACAAAGCATGAAAGCATGAAATCCTCAACTCAAACTGTGTGTGATATTGGCTATTAGCCTATGGGGGCCTGTAATCAAAGTGTCCATATGACTTCACAGGCTAGGAACTCAGCAGTTCTGCCAGTAATGCAGTCTTCACAAAGCCTGAAAAAAAGGATAAGAGGTGCCTTCAAGTTTATGGACTTAAACATCCATGAATCTGACAGTTATGTCTAGTAAGGTCAAGTAAGCCAGTCTTTATTCTTAAAACAGGTTTATTCACGGTTTGGTTTTTCCTCTCCTATCGACAACCCTGTTCTTCATGTTCTACTGGAAAACTTACATAACCTAAATAAAACAAATGTTTACCGTTAAATACTGGCATACACTTCTGTGATCCATTTAATGTAGAGTAACAATAAGTTCTACCACTTCAGTGCATCTACTCCTGTGCCTGGTTGGTAACAGATGAATAAGTGTCCAGCACTGGCAAAACTTGCTTTAGAATTTGAAGAATCACTATGAGGCTCAAGCCTATACAAGTAGCAGGGCACACACTGGACAGGTCGCCAGTCCATCACAGAGCTAGACAGAAGCAGAGTTTTTTTTCCAGACTCTTACTGGGTGGTTTTCGAACTTGATAGTGTCAGTGTTGGTTTGGCTGAGTGAACAAAATTGAGGCTGGTTTGGGGATCAGTTTTATAGTTTTCAAACAAATATTTGAGTGAGTATACTCTATCCAATTAGTCATAGTGACTGAGAAAACCAGAGACGGCTAATGATGTGCCCACCGTGCTATTGGCCTCCGTTTGCATCCTTGAAGTTAGCAGTGTGAAGATGCCCAAGTGAGCAAAATATGCCTGAAACCATGAATAATGCCATCCAAAAAAAAAAAAAAATTATATATATAGCAAAGTTTGCAACACGAGCACAATCAATTTAACAATGCATAAACCAAGCAAGAGTACTAATGTAGTGCAGCCCACAGATAAGGGTGTTACAGTATGTAAGGGTTACTTTAGGTGAACATCTGTGATGACCAGAAAAAGAAAAAACTCTGGAAAGACTGGATGGACATTGACTATTGACTGCTTATGGGATCTTGGGGATCTAATCCTGGGATTATCCATGTATGCCGCACATCCAGACAGAGCTACATTTAATGTTCAGCTGTGCTCTTCTGCAGTTTGTTAAAATACAAACCTCCAAGTATGACAGCCTGTTCTGCATTGAAAAGCAAGACCTGACAAACCCATGTTTAAACGACAAACTAATACCTATAAAATGCTTATTTGTGATGAGTAATTATTTCATTTTTAAAATACTGTTAAGGAACACACAGTTAATGTGTGTGTGCGTAATGAGTGTGCTTGGGAAAAGAACAGCCAGTCTTCAGATGGGCCTGAGCTGCCATGGAGGGCAACACTGCGGAGCAGAAGGTGAAACCTTATAGTAATGTGGTGGGATAGGGGTTAAACTCCTGAGGTTGTCATTACTATGGTATGTTATTGTGGCAGATACTAAACAAAAAATATTGATCATTTTCAGTAATGTCTAATCAACTGTATCTGACAGTTGAACAAAGACTTAAAAGGGATAGTTCGCCTCTTTTAAAATTAAGCTGTATGACATCCCATATTAGCAATATCATTTATGAACATTGACTTACCTCCTGCTGCGTCCTGTGAGCCGAGTTCCAGCCTCGTTTTGGCGTTGACGAAGGTAGTCCGTCTAGTTGGCTGGGGCTTAAAAAAATAAAGCGTCTTGCTTCTCAAAACAATATGCGTTCAAAAAGAGTAATACATTTTTGTATTTTTGCATCACAAAATCGTTCACCAAAAAAAGTCAGACCTCACCAACGCTTGGCGCTATTTCTCTCTACCTTCGTATCACTACGGGCTGTGTAAACCGTGCAGACTGAGCAGTCCCCTGCTTCCGAGCAGTAAACACCGTAACAGGTGCGGCTGTCGGCAGGTGGCTGTACGCATTGATAAGAAGGGAGAGAAAATAGCGCCAAGCGATTGTGAGGTCTGACTTTTTTTGGTGAACGATTTTGTGACGCAAATGTATTACTCTTTTCAACGCATATTGTTTTGAGAAGCAAGACGCTTTATTTTTTAAGCCCCAGCCAACTAGCCGGACTACCTTCGTCATCGCCAAAACAAGGCTGGAACTCGCCTCACAGGACGCAGCAGGGGGTAAGTGGGATGGGGTAAATATGGGACGTCATACAGCTTCATGTCAAAAGAGGCGAACTATCCCTTTAAGACAACTACATAATCTTGAATTGCCAGTTTAGATCTCACATAAACAATTCTGTCAGAACCACTCTCGTCAAAACAAGACGAGAACAGAGATGAATTTCAGAAGCTTATTCTGAATGCATACAATTTATGTTTGGCGGTATGGCTCTGTTCGGAGGAAGTTCCCGACTTTTCCATGAGCTCCATGGAAGCCAAGACAGGGAACAGCAGCATCCTCAGGTGGAGTGCCTTCCATTTGCTGTAAAGGCAACAAACCCCCTAGAACAGAGCAAGCAACAATGAACAACAGTATGACATTGTTTGGCAATGAGAGTCGGTGGAGCAGGGGAGGTGGTGGGTGCAAGCAGAGAGCAAAAAAAAGCAGTGACAGCAAACCAAGTTTAAATGAAGTGCCCCAAATGCCAGCATCCAATTGCGAGCATCAGTTGATTACCCATTGAGCGCAGCTGGCCATAAGGGTTGGGTCGGCGTCAGCCAATAGGCAAAGGGCGCGTTGACTACGTGGTCTGCCAGAACTAACGCGATGCTACATTTCTGTCAGAACCACTCTCGTCAAAACAAGACGAGAACAGAGATGAATTTCAGAAGCTTATTCTGAATGCATACAATTTATGTTTGGCGGTATGGCTCTGTTCGGAGGAAGTTCCCGACTTTTCCATGAGCTCCATGGAAGCCAAGACAGGGAACAGCAGCATCCTCAGGTGGAGTGCCTTCCATTTGCTGTAAAGGCAACAAACCCCCTAGAACAGAGCAAGCAACAATGAACAACAGTATGACATTGTTTGGCAATGAGAGTCGGTGGAGCAGGGGAGGTGGTGGGTGCAAGCAGAGAGCAAAAAAAAGCAGTGACAGCAAACCAAGTTTAAATGAAGTGCCCCAAATGCCAGCATCCAATTGCGAGCATCAGTTGATTACCCATTGAGCGCAGCTGGCCATAAGGGTTGGGTCGGCGTCAGCCAATAGGCAAAGGGCGCGTTGACTACGTGGTCTGCCAGAACTAACGCGATGCTACATTTCTGTCAGAACCACTCTCGTCAAAACAAGACGAGAACAGAGATGAATTTCAGAAGCTTATTCTGAATGCATACAATTTATGTTTGGCTGTATGGCTCTGTTCGGAGGAAGTTCCCGACTTTTCCATGAGCTCCATGGAAGCCAAGACAGGGAACAGCAGCATCCTCAGGTGGAGTGCCTTCCATTTGCTGTAAAGGCAACAAACCCCCCAAACAGACCATACTGAAACACAGCCAGCCAATTGGATTGTTGGACCAGGGTGTCCTACAACCCCCCAACTGACCATACCGGAATGCAGCCAGCCAATTGATAAGCTGGAACCAGGGTATCCTACCCCCCCCAACGATTTATTAGCTACCAACGTGTGACACCATTATGATTAGTAGTAGTATATTACAAAATAATTATTAAACCGCGACTAAGCTTGACATTAAAAAGGTGGAACTGCCGTAGGCTCACATTAACACAGACTGAAATGTGATGCGAGTATTTAATTGGGGCAAGCATTGAACTCAACCACTTAGGTACACCATAAAAATATATTCGGTCTCCACAGCACGACAGCGCTTTGCGGCAGGGCAAAGCAGAGCAAGATCCAAGCAGAACAGGATCCGATCCAAGAACAGCAAACGAGATCCAAGCAAGCAGAGCAAGATCCAAGCAAGCAGAGCAACATCCAAGCAAGCAGAGCAACATCCGATCCAAGACAGCAAAACGAGAGCCAAGCAAGCAGAACAAGATCCAAGCAAAGCAGAGCAAGATCCGATCCAAGAACAGCAAAACGAGATCCAAGCAAAGCAGAGCAACATCCAAGCAAAGCAGAGCCTTAACAAATTTCACCTGACCACCTAGGAAGTTAAAGTCACCGTGAGCTTGCATATTTTCCTATCCACACAATTAAAAAGCCATAAAGCATGACGCAATGACCTGTCATTGCTGTTCGTGCCATCAATTCCGGGAGCGGTTTTAATGATTTGACTTCATCCCAAATTTATTTGCGATCTTAATCAGCATCTTTCATGCAAAGTTAAGCCCTCCAGTGGCTCTTGTTTTATTTACCAGAGGCACGGCTGCACAATTTTTTATTTTATATACCAGTAGGCAGCTATTCTAAGTGGAAAAACCTTTCAATGACCCATTGAAAACTACCTTCCCAACAGCACAAACTCCAGCTAGCTGAAACATCAGCTTATAGCAAGTTTAAGTAAAAATATACTGAAAATCTAGCTGTGGCAAGATGACACGTAGCATGGCAACTTGCATCAATAGGGCATCACAAAGGCTTTAGTAAGCAGAGAAACAGGATGCCATTTATTTCAAACTTCCAAGAAGACCGGCAGCCTCCAAAATGACAAGAGGCAAGTGCTTCCAAACACGAGCACATCACATGCATAAGTCGTATACAAATTCCCAGAGCAACACTCAGTATTTGCAAGCAAGAAACTAAAGGGAAGAAAGAGAAGCCTCCAGTGTTTCCTGCAACATGTTTCTCAGAGGTTCATCCTGCACCAGTACTTACTGGACAGATTGCTCTTTTATCAGTTCAGCGCTGAAATCAGCTTTTACAGGCTGCTTCTCACAGAAGGAAAAAGGACAACGCTCCTCCTGAAGGGATAAAGGCTCGTGTATACTTCGCAGCAGTGTGTCGCAGTCAGCTTGTCGCAGACACGACGCAGTTTTTTTTTTTTTTTTTTTTGCCTTGAAGCGCTGTCTGCGCTATGTTAATCCCACGCCACAACGCAAGAGGGACAATCACGAACAAGCTAGGATTGTGGGTGTTACGGTTACGGAGGTCATTCAACAACAATGCGACTGGACGAATGCGCACTTTGAGATGCAGCAATCGATCTAGAAATAGAGAAATATTGCTACTACTGGAGCTGGCAGAGAGGGAAAGAATCGTCACGGTTAGCACGGTTAGCAACCCGGAAATACGCATAGTGTAGAGCGGATGTAGAGTTGACCAATCAGAGGCCTCCTTCTCTCCTCCCTGCGGCGATGTCTGCGGTGAGTTACAATTTGAGGAGGTGCACCAGAGTCTCTGCGTAGTGTCTGCGTAGGGGGGGGCATGTCTGTGTTAACTGCGACACACACGCAGACAACCTGGTTTCCGAGTATAAATCAGGCTTAGTTGTGGCATCAACCGTGGGGACGATGGTTGAAATGTTTTGATGTAATGCAAATTAGCATGCCATTTGCTGCGCAAGAGCCAATCACAATCAGGCTGGTGTTACGCGAAGTGGCCGGACGCTTGTCCACAAAGCATCACAAACATATGCTGTAGAACTGCTACAGATGTCAGATCCTTTAAATCATCGAGTGCATCACTGATCTCAAGTGCCATCTTGTGTTTATGCTCAGCCTTTAAACACAAAACTGTTGGACGCATTGTGCCTGAAATTGTCCCCTAAATGGCCCCAAAGAACGAGTGAGGATGGCAGGGATTGTTTGGACGGGAAGCAAAAAAGCCAGTATGTATGATTCTCTTAGTATATGAGCATCGCAGCTCACACAGCAGTGCTCAGGAGAGCAGTATGTATCCTTATGATAGGGTGTTATTTGTAGCTTAGAGGACTGCTTTATAGAGCATAAGACTAGCTATCTTATTGTCAGTTATAGAGCGTTAAATAAAGGATTCCTGTTAGAGGCAATAGCTGTGTTTTACTGGACAAGTCTCTTTAAATCGCTCTATATGAGCGTCTGTAGAGACCTCCACTGTTTAAAAATTTATAATTCCCAGAGCTCATTTACCAGTTGAATAATTATTCAAAGGTAGTTCAGTCAGCCAAGTACACTTAGGCTCCATTGTTTAACGATTGCCTAAGCTAATCAGCCTCTTACTGCTGCTTTTGTTAAGCAAAAATGCAGCTAAGTAGTGAAGTTTCACTGTAGGTCTCTGGAGGTTGTTATACGACGAAGTGCATTCCTATAGCAAACAGGGTAGCATCCTGACGTTCTTCTCTTCAGGATCAAAACCTTTCAGGGCCTATCAACGATGAGCCGAATTAATACAAGCAGAACATACATGAGCAATAATAATCACAGTGGATCTACATGAGATCAATTCGACCACAGCCACAGTTGGGCTTCATTCACAAAATGCTTTTGTATCCATCCATTCTTCATCCATTGAGCATGGGATTCAGTTCATGACACCGTGGTCATTTCAGCAGCAGACAGCTCTGACTTTAGCATTCTCCATGCACAGAATTGATTCTCCCTCTACTGAGTTCACAGTGAAACCCTGAAAACTTGTCAATGAATCTCTGATTTTATTATAAAAGCACTCACTTCACTTTACCTGGCAGCTTGCATTCAATACAGTGGAAAAAAATAAAAATAAAATAGACTTGCTTGCTGGTGGATAAACGAGCAATGCTGTAGCTAGCAACTGAGAGGAGGAACTAGTCCAAACAATGTTTCCGACATTGACCGAGGAAAGGCAATAGTTGTTAATCCTCTGACTCACATCAACTCCCACTGTATCCACAGGCACAAGCACTCACACCCGACACGACAGGTGACGCCGCACCCATGCAGACAATGCCGATCAACAGCGTGTGCGCCAGAGGCGCGCGCTCCACCTTGGTGCGTTCACACCAAACGCGATGCGAATATTCGCACCGCCTTCATCGCGCGATTGTTGCCGCAGGTGTAAATTAAGTTCCATCGCCTCAAACGCCTCTTTCGCGCGAGTAAAAAACGAGTGAATAGCTCAAGAGGCTATCCATGGCTAATCGCGTCTTTGTACCTGCTGTGGCAGTCCGAGATTCGTCTGAAACGCACACGCCGTCGTGTCTGGGTCAGTGACATCATCCGGTGGTGCATTCAGCTCGGATAATTTCATCGCCTTCTCCAGGAGTTGCTTCTGGATGACGGCCGCCTCCAGCGGCACCCCAGGCCCACCAGGACCCAGCCCGACGACCCGCTTGGGAGGACCGGCGCCTGCAGCCGGCGTCCCGCCGAGAGATCACAGCACCGATCCTCCCGAGCAGGCCACCAAACTGGGTCCCGGCGAGCCCGAAACACCGCTGGAAGCGGCCGCCACGGGAGGATCGGTGCCGTGATCTCTCGGCGGGACGCCGGCTGCAGGCGCTCCGCAGCTGGGCCGAGAGATCGCGGCGCCGGTCCTCCATGAGTTCCGTCTGGATGACGGCCGCCTCCAGCGGCACCCCAGGCCCACCACGACCCAGCCCGACGACCCGCTCGGGAGGACCGGCGCCGCGATCTCTCGGCAGGACACCATGCCACATGCCACAGGCGCCCCGCAGCTGAAACGGAGCCGCGGCCCAGCTGCGGAGCGCCTGCAGCCGGCGTCCCGCCGAGAGATCACGGCACCGATCCTCCCGTGGCGGCCGCTTCCAGCGGTGTTTCGGGCTCGCCGGGACCCAGTTTGGTGGCCTGCTAGGGAGGATCGGTGCCGTGATCTCTCGGCGGGACGCCGGCTGCAGGGGCTCCGCAGCTGGGCCGCGGCTCCGTTTCAGCTGCGGGGCGCCTGTGGTTGGTGTCCTGCCGAGAGATCGCGGCACCGGTCCTCCCGAGCGGGTCGTCGGGCTGGGTCCTGGTGGGCCTGGGGTGCCGCTGGAGGCGGCCGTCATCCAGACGAAACTCCTGGAGAAGGCGGTGATTTAATTTTTTATTTTATTTTGTCAGGGACCATGTGCAAAGTACATTAATTACAAAGTAAAGAGATGACCTGCACCAGATTGTAGCTTAGAAGCTAATTTCCATCTGCAGTCCCATCTGCATGTCACAGACAGCGCCTGTCCATCTGTCTCCACGTCACTGTCGTCCAGAATCTCAACGCTGATAGGCTGTCTGGCGCGAATATTTCGCCAAAGTTGGATTTTTTGAACTCGCGCGAATCGCATATTTTCACTCGCGCGGCGGCCACCGCATCACCGCACCGCCTCACCGCTCCTCACCGCGCCGCCCCACCGCGCCTCATCGCGCCGCCGGCTCGAATCCGCGTCTAATCGCGTCTTTGCATTGACTTTGTATGTAATCGCGTCGCCCGACCGCGTCTGGTGTGAACGCAGCATCACCGCGAGGATCCACGGACCAATAGTCACGCAAAATCATGTGAATCGGTGTAAAATAAGCCGCGTGTCTAACCGCGGCAAGCCCTGCCACGTACAGGAGCCCGCCGCGGCCTACCTTGACTCTGACTGCGGCGCGCTGTGACAGCTCGCCCGGTGTCGCGTCTTGGCTCGGCTGAATGTCCTCCACGCGTCCATCTCAGCCGAATCTCAGCCAAATCTCAGCCGAATCTCAGACTCCGCCGGCAGCGGGGATCCATGCCGGACGACAGGGTAAGCAGCACAATAATAATACTAGCATCGGCGCGTATGCTAATCGGAGTTACGTCTTGTAAGCAGAAGCAAAACTTTTTGCCCCTACGCGGGGAGCTGCTGTGGAAGGCTGCAAGCAGAGAGCAAAAAAAAGCAGTGACAGCAAACCAAGTTTAAATGAAGTGCCCCAAATGCCAGCATCCAATTGCGAGCATCAGTTGATTACCCATTGAGCGCAGCTGGCCATAAGGGTTGGGTCGGCGTCAGCCAATAGGCAAAGGGCGCGTTGACTACGTGGTCTGCCAGAACTAACGCGATGCTCCATAAAGCTTCAATTAGAAAGAACCAAGTTACATGGGCACATGTACCCCACATTCATTTACTGCCAAGTGGGTTGGAGCAATGCAGCAGTATACACAATACTAAGGCTGTCTGCCTAAAGACATTTTATGGCAAATGAGTTAAATGGCTGATCTTCAGGAAAAAAATAGGTCAGTTTTACATTTCTGTGACTAAAGCTAACCGTTACCAGCTAAGAGCTTTGCCACATACAGCAGCTTTCCACTAAGTGTAGCATTAGCATTTTTCATAGCCTCTCTCCACCACCTTGGAAAGAAACACTGTAAAATTGTGGATTGTGAAATCACAACAGGGATCTGAAAGATTCTAAAATCAAGTGGATTTTGAAGGATGATTCAGAGTTTCACAATTTTCCATTCTGTTGTCTTTAAGGACCTTTTTTTCCCGTAATATACTTACTGGAACCGTTCATGTAGAATGATGCTACGGCTTTAATGCACAAATACATCCATATGAAGTAAAAATCGCACGAGTAAACATGCATGCATGCCTTTTTCTTGGATTATTCATCAAGGATACAAACAATCAAGGCATACACATACAGTACATTAACCCATCATTAAGGTATGAAAATGTAGAAATGCATACACAATGAAATGGACACACACTCACCAAAATTAACTCCTACGTTTTTAAACAGACAAAACTTGAGAAAGCGGGGAAGACAGAAACAGGGTGAAGCAGTGTCATTGTTTTCTCTGCTGGAACTGAGTATCAATGAAATTTAAGAGTCGGTTCTCTACTCCATCCTCTCTCCCCAACACCCCCTCTCTCCCCTTTGACGTCAAACTCCACAGCAGTGAAATGTGCTGTCTGGATATGGCAGCCTCACAAAACTTAACACATGTCAAGAGTCCCCCAAAAACCATAACCAGTTGTGTAACTCTGACGGATCGCATTATGTTCTATTTTTGCACTGCTTTGGCCAGGGTCAGTCTATTACACAATGAAGACCAACCCCATTTTCAGTTCATTTTACCTCTCTATATACACTCCAAGACTATAATCAAGCTCCTTTTTTTTTTGTGTCAACATATGCCAAAAACTGAATTTTCTTTCAGTTTCAACTGTGGCTTGGCGAAATGGAAAGTGGCTTCGACGCTGGTTTTAATAAGCAAGGAAGAGAAGGATATCTTAAAAATACACTAACTACCTTATAGCATTATTCGCTTTGATCCCAGCATAGCACTCTGAACTGAGCTGAAAATTCGATTGGCATCATGCACACATATAGCATAACCTGTTGTATAAACTTTGTCAGTCTCATTTTTGGGCAAAGTCATCAGTATTCTTCGTCAGATTCGACTGGCGATTGAGAAGTGTGTCTGCCGGAACGATAAAACTTCTTTGCTCCCGCCGGTTTAAACATTCGACCTAGTTTTGGAAAACAGAAGCCTCAAATGACACAAAACTTTAACTGAGGAAGATTGAAACAATATGGAGCAGCGATACAAATCACAGAGCTGGCACATTGTGAGCGGGATTGGTGTAAAAGAACAATGTGCGAGGACTTAGTCCTAACCCATTTATATTTGCATCTTTGTGCTTCTACCCAATCCTTACATTTATTAGAATTATTATTCTGTTCATGGATAAGTTGCACTGAAACATCCTTTCAGAGACTTGTGGGTGACATTTAAAAAAAAAAAAAAGAAAAAAAAAAAGGAAATGAATAAATAAAAACCTTGTTCTTCTTTTGGAGAGCAAGCAGTGGAACATGCTTGTTTACCCCTACAGCAACATAATACCAGTTATTTGGGGTTGCATTTCAAGTGGGCTGATCAAATTCAACATGGAACACACCTCTAGTTTTGTTTTTCTCCTAGAATACCGTGCAGCAGCTTCTGAGAGAGAAAGCAGTATCTGAGGCTCCGAAAATGCTGCTCTCTGATAGCCACTTAGCCCTGATGAGGTTGACTGCATCAAAACATAAAATTTGCAAGGTAGAAATCAGCTAAGAGACTTGCACACTTAAACACCCACGATTCTTATATCTATTATCCACAAACAAACACGGTTTTGGAAACTGACCCCCCCTCCCCCCCCAACACACACAAAAAAAAAAAAAAAATAGGGAAAGAAAAGTACCATTTACAAGATTAACAGCATTTGACAAGTTTGCACATAAATGTACAGTTGCTCTCCAATTATATTGAAGAACAGAGGCATCAGAATGCGCTACGGAGTTCACTGCGGCATTATGCAACATATAACCAGACGCCAAAGTTTTCAATGAGACTATTAGACCTTGAGTTGTCGGAACAACTTTGTGAATAAAGTGGTTGCAGTGAGCTGCTTTGCCTGCACAATTGAGGAGAACACAACCATGATATCACCTATTGATACTGTCAAAAAAAGCAAGTGTGTGAAGTGAGTAGAGAAAGTATGACAGCGAATGCCTCATTAAAAGTGGCTTTGGCAAAAATAAGTGAAGTATTATTACTTGTACCCTGTGTACATGCATTTAGTAGTCACTGTGGAGCTTGTTCTGGTTGCATTGTGCACTTCTATAGATGGATATCTGCGCAGCGTCATCACAGGGGTACAACCAGGGGGCAGAACGCACAGCTCCACCTTGTATTAACAGAGATGACAAGGCAGTAAACTGTAGCAATTGCCTGAAAAGATGGAAATTGTTCAATATTCCAAGGGGATCACAGTTCAAGAACAGAAGACGACTGTAGATCCAGGCCAGCAAGAGATTTGACGGAGGTCCCATGAGTCCTAAAGTCTCTATGCTCACTTTGAGTCTCAAAAATCTAAAATTCTGATCTAGATTGATAAAACTCATCTCTTGAAAATACACAAAGAACATAAACATGAGATGTAATGGTTAACATGTGTGTGAATTTTCCTTTGCAATAACATTTAGTGACATTCTCAATGATGTGTATCAGGCCACGTAATTATTCACTTAGAATATGACAGCAAGCTTAGTCTGGGATAGTGGCTAGTAACAGATAACAAAGTTGGCTTGAGCAACGCTTTTTATGTCGACAAATCCATTATATTTTGACTTTTCGCTACACTTTGTATAGTGACAAAGGAATCTTAGCCCAAGATGATGAGAAATTTGGATACCGACACCATTTTTGTTAAGGATTTGGTTTGAGGTGTGTTGTACACAGGGTTGGGGAGTAACGGATTACATGTAACGGCGTTACGGTAAAAGGATACAAAATAAAAGTAACTGTAATCCGTTACAGTACAAGCAAAAACGATGTACTCAGATTACAGTTACATTCAGTGAGAATGGGGGTTACTTAACAGGATTACAATTTGTGCGAGGTTGCAGTGACAGAAGTACAGAGCGGCAGGGTCGGACTGGGGAAAAAAAATCGGCCCTGGCAATTTTCCCCGGGACCAGCCCCCCCTCAGTATTAATTAGTATCTCCAATCTAATTACATAAAAATAAAAAAACGAGCACAGATCGCTCATACAGTCAATGGCATGTACCCATAGAAAAAATACACACTCACACACACATCACACAACCTGACTATCGACTGCTAACAACCATGATCAGTAACCCACACAAACCCAGACACATAATGGCTCGGCGGCCAGCAATCGGATAAACCAATGAAGTGAATCAATCCTGTGAAAGAATGAAAACAAGTGAATGAAACCTGCACTCACCCATTATGAAGTTAACTCTGCCAGCCCCATAATCTTGCCCCTGCTCAGCCAACTCCTTGATGTCGGGTATGGTTGGTAACGTTACGGCGGCTAGCATTAGCAACGAGGCTGCTAGGCTTGCTAAATCGGTAAGCATTAAGCATCAAGGCTACTGAAGAAAGCTAGTTTTTAGCTACGTTATATTATCATCTTTCTTCTCGACTATAAGTTAACCTTTGTTTACGGCCACTGGCCATAACCTGACGCGCTAGTTGTCAAATCACCTGGAAGTTTTCACCGGAAGTACTGGCGCACACACACAAGCAAGGGTGTGCAAAGAAAAATAAAATGTGATGTAAAAGTCTTACTTTGCTTATTTATTACTAAAGTAGAGCACTTCATTGTCATTGCACATGTATTAATGAAATGCAGTTTGGCATCTTATCAAGTGTAACGCGTGCAGATTGTATAGCATGCAGTATTTAGAGATAAAATGCAGTTATTTACAGCTAGTGTAAGGAAAGATGGTTAATAGATATGTGCAGAATAGATCAATTACCTAAGGAAATGCATGTATGTGCAGAGAATGTATAATGTAGTTATGGCAGTACAATGAAAAGAAAAATAGCATGGTATAAATAAATGTGATAAATACAGATGGAATCATACAGATAATATACAGATTATCCTATACCATAAATAGGTCAAAGTAATCCAAAAGTAATTAGTTACATTACTTTTTTTAAGTAATCCAAAAAGTTACACTACAATTACATTTTAAACCAGGTAACTTGTAACTGTAACGGATTACATTTTTAAAGTAACTTACCCAACACTGGTTGTACATCAGGTGTTAGTTCTTTTAAATGTGGCAGGTTGTAAAGTATAACTTTGCGTGAACATTATGACATTAAAAAGAATTTCTCTGCCTCTTAAATCACATTTTATCTTACACTTTTAGTCACTTTATACTTCATGAAAGCCTGCTGTTTGTTTTTTTTAAGTAAATAAAGGAGCTCATTGACAAGCAGTTTTACAATTTAGATTTTTTTTTTAAATTGCTTCTTCAACCTGCTGCATACTGTAGACAGGATGTGAGCACTTCAAAGACTACGGGGAGGAGCATTTCCAGAGTTTACCAGGATGCATGCTGTGTGAGAAGCCGCCCCCCCCCACCACCACTCTTTTTATCCTAAGAATAGACGAGATTGTCATGAACCCAAAGGAGCTTTGAGAGTCTTGCCAAGGCATTTGGAAATCCCAAAAGAGATGAGTCTCAGGTCAGAGGAAAGAAAAGGACACCTCGGTGGGATTTGACCTGAACCTCGTTGGTGACTAAAGCTGCTTCAGAGGACCAAAAATCCCCCTGGAGCAGACGACTTACTTCACACCAAACTAAGATAGAGGCTGCATTCAGCACTACATTAATTCCATGTCCCAACTTATTTTTCTTTTTGTTACATTGAGAATTTCTATGATGTTTGACTTCAGTTCTTATGAACTTGGGCTGACTTGTTTTTCTGCAACTCATCTTGAGTAATAAACAAGATGAACATTTCAGACAACACAAGCGACTTCAGACTTACCCTGGTGTTCCTCTGTATCTGACAGTGACTTTGCTTGAGTGATGCTCTGAAACAATCTGCAAGCAACGTAAACCCAAAGAAAATCCACTGATTTATTTATCCCAAAAGGAAATTCTGTCGTAGTCCGTCAATTGTTTAGTTTTTTTCGTCACAAGGGACCGACTCTAAATAATTCGTCATAATGTCTATTGCTGCTGGCAGGAATGACCCGTTGATCTGTTCTTTGATGCAGCAGAGCTGAAGAAACCTCTGACTGAACACACTTTGTTGATTATTGTGCGTTCGTACCTTAATTTCATCAATACTACTGCTGTCAAATCTTAACACAGACATTATACAAACAATTGAGTGATGTACCACATGGCAAGGAAACCATCCACTGTACTGCTTAGAAATTCTGGAAAAAGACATCCATGACTGTCGATGAATAACCTTCATTGTTCAAGTATTCCATTGAGAACTTTCTGCACACAGAACAAGAACTGAACAACAATCTGGCATTGAAGGTATGCTTAATTGACTTAAAACATAGAATACACAGGCTTGAATAAAACTGAAAGGGCGCCTACAACTGACATTTGATTATAAAAGGCTGAGTTGATTTACTGTTCCCTGCAGCTTACTTTAAAACGACAAGTTACGAGTTTGACATTTGCTGCTGTAGGTTGATGTTCGTGTTTGTATTTGCAGGCATGTTGCCTCCCACACCGTTGATCCTGAAATACTTGAACAAGTTACTTTGGCAGCAAGTTCTGTTTGCTGCTTGAGAGAAACATTATCGTCTCAATTGACAACACCATCACCCAGTCCATCATACACATGCCACAGACTTGTAAGTTAAAGCTATTGCACATGTGGAACTAAGATCTCCATTGCATGTGTGAGCAGGTGCTCACACAAACCTACAGATGCTGCAGATCATTTTGCATTCATAAAAACTCTCCCTGTGCTACAAGCCGAGACAGCCACCTGTACACGTTCGTTGTGGTTGAGCCACGTGTAAACTGGAAGCAGCTGAGCCTATAACAAGTAACAGAGTGTTTATGTTTGAAAAATTTGTATTTTCAATAAAACGGGGGATGTCAACACAACTCAGATAGGCCTGTTAATAGCAAATGAAGAAATATGAGATAAGCATCACTCTAGGCCATATGTATCAAACTCAAGGCCCGCGAGAGCTTAAAAGGTCTGATTGTCTAAAAATAAGTCAATTACGTGCAGTGACCAAAAACTACATTTCCCGCAATGCATGCCGATTATGTTACGCGCGGTGACGGCATCCCGCCACTAGACTGCCCTGCCATCTGCATCAATTTTTCTGTTTCAAGAAAGATTGGAAGGCGAAGAGAAAAAACGGTAGGTCTTTTGTGTTATGAGGCGGTGGCGGTTGTCAAAGAGTACGATCTATGTCGCCGTTTTGAGACCAAACACGGAGCTAAGTATACCAGCATCAGGCATCAAGAAAAACAACAAATTACCCAATAATTCAAAGGCTTTGTTTGTTTGTTTTGTTTGATATTTCAAGTTTTGAACAAAGTAAATGTCATAACTTGTGTTTGATGTTATTTTTCTTTATTCACTTGGATGGTTTGATCGTTGATTGATGGAGTGATGTGGGTTTCATAACCTGACAAATTAAAAGGATTTATGATATAATAACAGAGCAACCAGCAAACATATTTTTTTTTACATCTATGCAAATATATATATATATAATATTTGTAACTAGAATAAGTAATAAATCCAGAGTTATTTAACATTAAAGAGTAGTTACATTTATTTTACATTGCATTTCTGGCCCTTTGATTGCAACGATTATGCTGATGTGGCCCTCGGTGAAAATGAGTTCGACACCCCTGCTCTAGGCTGTTGTTTACATTGGGTTCACTGTTACACTTTGCCCAGAAGAAAGGTAAATGCTTACGCACGCAACCTCTCCTCCATGTTCAATAGTAGGGTGGCATGCAACTTTTTCAGCAGGTGTTACAGTTAACTTTCCCTCAAAGGGCAGGAGATGCAGCTCACTAAAACACAAAAGGAGAAACACTTACTATTTTACGTAGGATCCATCAGTGGGTTTTCTGTGTGGAGTCTGCGTGGAGGACATGGGCTTCTTTGTCCTAATTGGCTTCAGTGGCTGCACCTGTGAAGGAGTGGATAAGCTTTTTTTTTTAAGCTTTGGGTGGCATTTAAGGCGATAATACAGTACACTGAAAAAAAGAACTCATAAGATTTACTTAAAAAACCCTTTGTAAGTATTTGCACTCAAATGATTTAAGTAATATTTAATGCTGCAATATCAAGTAACACTCACTTGCCAGTATAAGTAAATTTTACAGTTTTGAAGATATTAAGTAACATTTACTTAATTACATCTAAGTTTTAAGTTATATTTATTTAAACAAATTAATTAAAGTCTACTTGTTTTTCATAGGCAGGAACGTCATTTTACTCAACATTTTAAGTAAATTTTATATACCTGTAGTATTTGCTGTTCTGAAGTAACTTAGTAGATTTTAACAATACACTTTCAGAGTAAAGTTTATGTAGTATTTCTAGGTTTATGTACATACAAGTATTAAACATTGCAATTGTATGAGGAAACCGAAGTAAAACTTACTCTTCCCCCATAATTCATGTATTACTTTAATAAAATGTTTAATTTGACTTAAGAAGCTCTAGTTCTTATTGAATCTTAAATATACAGGGTAGAAATTATGACAGTTACTCTAATGGAGTTTACTTCACCAAAAAGTCACTTTTTTCAGTGTACATTATTTCAACATTGCAGATGAGCCTGAAAACATGGAAAAGCCTCCCATGGAACCCTTGAAATGATGTTAGTCGTGGCAGTGCAAAGACGTTTTGAATCTGAGCGTGTGTGATTCGTCTGAGGAAATGCCCTCGGTAGGTTTTCAATCCCGACCCTTGCAACGTTTTGTGTTGCTGTGTCATTTAATGTGCAAGGGGAATTTGCGTCAGTGTTAATCCAAGCCTGTTTCATTTTAGCAGAAACACCAAGAAAACTCTGAAGCACAAAGATCTCTGACGCTGAACAAGGACAACAAAAATGACGTCGGCATGTTGTTTGGCTATAATTTTCCTTTCTGTGCTTGTGGTTTGGCATTATATTCACAATATCCCATTGAAGCAAATGTCTTGATAGAGAGCCTGTGACAGGAATCGCTATAAAAGAGAGAATCAACATAAACACTTTAATGGTGACCAAATGGTAACACATCCGCACAGTGTCCTCGGGGCCTTTGATGACTGCTCTCACGGCTTTGTTGGTGTCATTAGCGCGCCGGGTATAGAAAACATCAGTGGCGAGGATTTGGGGTGAGGGTGGGAGGCGCCATTAACGAGGTGACATGGGAGGACATAAGCATATGAGGGACAGCCGAGGGGAGAGGAGGGATTCAAAGAGGCAGCCGGTCGCTGCAAAAAAAAAAAAAATTGGTCGACCTCCAGGGGCCTGTAATTGGATAAATCACAAGATGAAGTTTGGCAACTAAACCCCACCTTGTTAACACATGTACGTCATACTAGAGCTTGTGTAATATCTATCTGGGTGTGTGAAGTGAGCAGGGAGCTGAGAAGTGCAGCGCCTGTAATGTTTGTTATTGTAACACATTGTGCACCCCCCCTCCCCCTCATTCTCTTTTGATGATACATAATGAAATCCATCCATCCCAATTAGGAGGTGTCAAAGTTTGTTGTGGTGGGGAGGGCTTGGAGAATGAGGGTGTGTGTGTGCGTGAAAATTTGTCTTTTGAACTGCGGCCTCACTTATGACAAGCAATCATACTAACGTGTATAAAATGGATTCAAAGTTTATGTGCCTCCTCTCTTTTCATTTTACACTGAAATCAAAGAGTCCATGAAGTTCAAAACTTAGCAGAGCCTTAGACAAAGGTTTGGATGGGCTTTTCCTTCTGAAAATTACCTTTTTAAAAGGGCCACGTAGCATCTTGATAGACAGGGATTCCTAACAGCGTCTTCGCTTTTGAACTTAAGTGCTGAGTTCTTCACAGATATATCTTGCATGGCCATTAATTCATTTTGGATAAAGTTAAGAAATGTTGAAAGGTTTTTTGTCACAACCCAAAGAGTCAAATGGTTCCTTAGCTCTTTGGGACTTTTTAGAATGCACCCTCAAGGTGGGGAGAAAGAGCAAAGGGGATAACTAGGAGAAGAAAGAGTTAAAGACACAGGGAGGCTCAATGGGGACCAGCTGTAGAGTACTGGGCAAAGGCCAGGGAACGTTCCGGATGGATGAAAAGAGGACGATATACCCCCAGGAGAGGAGGGAAGGAGAGAAATGAAAAGAGAAGATATTAGAGGGGAAAAAAAGAGAGAAAGGGAAGAAAAACATGGAGTGATACCTAAAAACAGAAAAAAGGAAAAGGATAAATAAACGTTACCAGCAGAAAAAGTGAAACAAGGAAATGAAAACTGACTATTTTTAGCCTTGTGGTTTCTAAACTCCCAGGTTTTCGACACTGTGGGACATCATTTATATATTCAGTTTTGTAAACTTTCTAAACAGTCTAAGTAAACATCTTTCCACAGCTAACACAAATGTTTGACTATTTAACACGTCTTTCATCCCAGTGAAGAGCTATCTATCTATCTATCTATCTATCTATCTATCTATCTATCTATCTATCTATCTATCTATCTATCTATCTATCTATCTATCTATCTATCTATGTCTCAAAAGACCCTGTATTCATTACTTTGTCATGAAGTGTTTGGTGCTTGGACAAAAAGTGTGCATCAGTTGTTAGATGCCACTGTGGATGATGACATTTTTACCTTTGGTGGCTCTGAGTGGGTAAACAACTCAAAAGGCATCTGACTGATTTAAAAGAAAAAAAAAAAAAAAGAAAAAATCAAACTCATTCTTTCACAACCGAGCATGAAGTGAGTGGGATGAGAGAGTCAGAGCCTCCAAATCTGAGGCCAGGTTCTCAACAGCACAAGGGAGATTTGTTCCTCTGGCTCTGGGGTGGGTCTTTGGCGTTTGGTAACTTGGGATCTTGTTTGTGAGTGATGGTAGGATGAAGCAAGAGATGGACAAAGTTACAGACTGATGGTCCGTTAAGGGTGAAGAGGAAGCTGAGCAGATCTAGTGATCCATATATGCTCCCACTCTCAGCTAGCGCTACAAGATTTAGGCTGTAACAGAAACAAGGAAATCGTGGACACAAGCAGCTGAAAGGAGGTTCCTTCAGAGGATGGCTGGCTTCAGCCTCATGTAATGGATTATATATCCATTCTGTCTCCCAAAAATGTCTTTTTAGTAGCCTGTACATCTCAACCGAAAAATAAATCATGGAAAATGACATGACATTTGGTGAACTTTAACTCAGCAGGGCTAACCTTTGTGTCATTGCTAACAAGTGAAAGAAGGTATGTTGTACCTCTGCTGCTAAAACATCGGACACCCTTTAGCATTTGCACTTAAATGTGCACCATGTGAAATCATGTGTTTTAAGCCAAACCATAATATGTTCTAACCCTCTCCAAATAGGGCTGTGTCTGGTTTGTCACAGCAAAGAAGCAAAAGGACAAGTTGTGCCTTTACTGGAGATGCTAACAGAGTGACCGAAACACAGTATCTGGGTTTCATTAATGGAGTCATTAAGGTTGTACAAAAAGTATAAAAGTTGCTGACTGAAACACAGCAAATGTATTCTTTAAGTCTAACAACACTAATACGGCTTTAAAAGGCTTTTTGGGCACTAGTGGCCTTCGTTTAACCATGGGTAGACTAGACAGAGAGCAGAGAGAGTGGGGGGAAGACATGCAGCAAAGTGCCCCAGAAGAGGAATCGAACCCAGGCCAGTTGCAAAAAAGAAACAACAGCCTCTGTACATAAAACGCCTGTTGACCAGTTGAGCTAAACAGCCAAAGGTGCTTCGTTTATGGTTGAACATCTATCTTCAAAAGCAATACATTCGTTGAGAAAAGAGATAATAAGCACCAGAATATTAACTAATGATGGAATGAAAAGTGAAACTAACAGAAAGTCAAAGTTTGGCGGAAACAACAGGTCGAGAGTTTCCATCAGAGGCACGTGGAGCTGCCATCTCTACTTTTTTTTGCAACTGAGAGATAAGCACATCTGAGGTTTAACCTGCCAGCAGTGTCTGTGAACACTGGTTTCTGTGTGGAACGTTGCTGCCACCCTGTGGAACATGAGGCATATAGAAGCTCATGACGGGCGGTTCTCAGAGTCAGACAGCCACACTGTGAAAGACATCTGTTTTAACGAAAAGTCCCCCATCATTTTTACCTTACCCTTTAATGGTATTCGGTCACTATTGTGCAGGGACTGCCTTCGTAAGAATTACAAGACCACACTCAGAGCGATGGTGTGCATACACTTTATCCGTCTCATCTCTCTGCTAAACATGAAATAGGCACAAAACTAAACTCTTTCTACTTATGGACACAAAATGTCAAAGCAATTTATTTCAATGACAGGTTTTCTTGTTTTGTGCAGCATGTTTTGTGTCTTTTAAAGGAGGATAAACCAGAAAAAAAAAAGGAGTCGTGTGGGGTCCGTTATGAAAATGGTCTGTTTCATGAAATTTATGAAGACTGTAGTCCTTTATGGTTATTTTCAATTCAAAAAAGAAAGATCAGAGTTGTGTTCCAGTGCACGTCTCAGCTGATTAAGTTTGAAACTGCTTTGTAAACTTATGTGAGACTGCTTTGGATAAACGGGATTGCATTGTTCTTAATAAAAAGCATGAAAACCTTGTGCCAAATACATAGAAATCCAGCTGTTATAGCATTTTTTCCTCCATCCATCCATCCATCCATCCATTTTCTATACCTGCTTAATCCGGCAGTCGGGTCGCGGGGGGGCTGGAGCCTATCCCAACAGTCTGCATTTTTTCCTTTTTTTTGATAATAACTAATCAAACAAAGTCATGCTGAAAATGACAGCTTACTTCTTAGCTGCACAGCCAAGAAGTTGAGTGTAACATTCATAAGTGAATAAACCCTGAAGATTGTTATGTGATTAGTAGTAAAATGTAGTAGTAAAGAGAAAAGGGGCCATCCTGCAAAGTCACAACTTAGTAGAATTAGTGGCTGTGAGCTCTGTTCTCCTATTTAAACTCAAATCCTGAACAATGGTGACATCTAATGACTACTTTCTGTACTTCATGCAACGTATGGACTTGATGCGAAGAGGGTAACTGTATAGTATTCATAAAACTGAGTCATTCATTACACAGTATCGAAAAGAAGTCACTACACCCTTTTGCAATACCTATAAATGTACAGAATGGTTCAAAACTGTAAGTGTGCCACAAATTAAATTAAAATGACATAAAACACCATTTGCACCACGTCAAAATTAAAGAAAGAACTCAATCCAAGAAAAGTTGGTGCACTTTATATGACTGAGATTCTGAGCTTTTTGTTGCATTACTTTATACTTTTTCATTACGGACTCCTCATTAGTCCGAGTACACTGGTGTTTACACAAATTTCAAAAGCATTTTTTTTCAGCTGCACTTTGCTGTAGGGGAAGTATTGCTCTGCTTTTCTTCTTCAAATAACCAAAATGTGTTCTACTAGACTCATTTCAGGCAATCGCACTTGGCCAGGTCAAAGTTTGAATTTTTTCTCTTTTGAAACCCTTGTTTTTGTTTGAAAAATACTTCTACCAAACTTCAGGAAACTGAGGGTCATCTTTTTTTATTCACTGGTTAGTTCTAAAGAGGTTTATAGCCCTCTGTTGCAAACCTTTCTAAAATGATATACTTATCAGTACTATTCTGTTTATCAGCACTGTTCCAGCACTGACAAGCCAAAGCACCTAAAGTAAGAATGACTATTTTTCAGAAAATATAGACCTATAAGGTACAAGTTGCCTTGATATACAATTTTGCTCTAAAACTCAAAAAACATTCATATGAGGTTCCATGTACAAAATGCCTGATGACTGATTTCTTACAAAAACTCTGAACTGATGGGCAGATTGCTTTTCTTTATCAGATCAATCTGTATCTCTGAGACAACCAAATCCATCCTCGCAGCCTCTCTGCTTCTCTCTGTTGCTTTTTTGGTGAGTTGCTAATTTCATCACCAACCGAGGCGAGGCTGCATTTTTGACAGCGTGCCCACGAGAAACTTAGTCAGACGATGAAGGTGGATGCTGTCACCACAGCCACAACGCAACCTCGGAACAAATAAGAGCTTTGTATAGAGACTTAGAGAACGCGGTGAAGGTAAAGACGTAGATATACGTAAAAAAAAATCTATACATCAGCTCATACTCACCAGAGAACAAGTAATAGGCACCTGTGTCCACACGTTCAAAACGCAGTGCCACTATGGGGGAAAGAGGCTGATGTTTTCTTTGCAGCAGTGTTTGTGAGACATGACAAGAACAGTGACCCATGAATAGAAAAAAAGGTGAAAACCCTAACCGTGCTCATTTCCCTCTTTCATCATGTTCTGTGAAAGGATACGTATTACAGCCAGTGACATGCTTTGGTCAAAATAACACAGAGACAGTCCAGAGGCTTCTTTTTCATCCATCTACTCATACCTGTATGGAAGCAGATCATTTTGAGGTGTGAACGCGACACACTCAATTCCATTCCACCCCTCTCATCTTTAGAGTCGACCTCTTTTGAGACCTGTGGTGCTCATCAACCCCCGATGTATGTTATTACTGTCTTAGAAAGTATACAAAAAAATAATCTGAGAGCTCAAACCATCCACCAAACTTTATTCTAAAATACTTACATTTCCCTTTTCTGCAGTTGGACCATAGACAGCACAAGTCATGCATGTGTTGAAGAATGTAACAGCCACTTTCAAGCTAAGAACACTGCTGAGAACTCATGTTCCTCCGTCACATATCTTTTCACCCTGGACTTCCCCATCACACCACTTCTCCATGTTTCCTTTAAGCTTTTAGCGGCTATCAATAAGACATGTCTATATAGTATATGGCCAATATTTCACCAGTGTTTGGTTTTGTAGCTGCTGTTATCGGTGCTGACCTGTGCTTCCCTGCTTCTCGCAACTGGGGTAGACTTGAGCCCCCCTGCAAGCCCAATTTGATTAAGCGATAGAAAATGGATAGACGAATGGATGGATGTTATCAATGCTGTACTGACAAAGTCAGATTTCCTTGTTTGGGATTTGAAACAATAAAGTGTTGGTAGAGCATTATTGGCTTTTATTTATTTCTTCGGTAAAAAGAAAAGAAAAACAAGAAAAGAGCAAATGTTTAGATTTGATGTTGAGATCAAAGCAAAAAGCAAGAGCAAAGGAGTTTCCACTTTCCACTTCTGAGAAACGGCATACGCGTTATTATCTGAACTTAAAGTTGGATAAGTTTGCAGATAGAGAGGAAGGAGGTGGGATTACCTTGGACAGTGAATGAAGTATCTATTGCAAAATCTGAATGACTAACTCACGTTTTAGAGAGCCCAAACAAAATGTCCAAGTTGTGTTTGCACAGAAATTTTTTCATAACATGTCCCTCTTCACTCCAGATCACTAACCATTTTTGAGTGATAAAAAAGGCGTGCTGATAAGATAGGTCTCCAACTCATGGTGCCCTGAATGAAAGTCCCTGGATTAGCCCATTTAGCCATCTGCTCCCTTTTTCTATACAAACATTTGTAGCCAAATCAAGTGTGGAACGTGCACTGAGATGCGTAAAGTGGACATGGCGATGTACGTTAAGAATGAAATCATGTTGTGGAAAGACTGGTGGTGATGTTGAACGTCTCTGTGATGACATATCAAGCTATAAACTACCACACTGTCTGTGTGGGGAACTGAGTAAAGCAAAGCAGCCGCTGGACTGCGGATCAACGAAGCTATGGCACTTGCTGTTATAGAATCTGTCTTTTTGATTTAAACCTGATTGTTCTATTCAGTTCCTCTCCTAATAAGTACTCTGATTATGTCAATATCTATTTCTAAACTATACTAGATACACTTACTGAGTCGGAAAAAACAGCTCAGTTATTTCTCATTTTGCCTTAATATGACAAATAGCCCATCTGATGAGTGTTTCAGTCAGCACAGTTACATGCACAGTTCTCTGTCGTCGACCCATTACCGCAACTAAGACCGGTTACATTTGACACCATAAGCACATGGTAAACATGATGCTGTGTCATGGGAGATGACGAGGAGAGGTTTAATGTGATTTAAAAGACAAGGCTCTAAAAGATTCAAATCATTTTGTTCCGCTGTCTTTCTTTTTGCTTCACGTGTCAGTGCGTTTTATTTCGGGCACGCCCTATAAACAGTACGTTCCCAAGTGCCGGAAACTTTCCAGGTCCTCGGTGTGCTGATTCAGCTAAATGGGGAAAACTTGTTCTGACATTTTTGCCTAAGTTGCCGTGTGAGGCTCACCGGCTCCATTGTCAGAACTCATCAATTCTTCTGAAGGCACTACACAAGTATACATTGACCTGCCAACAGTGTACAACTTTGCCATCTAAGTGGATTGCATCCATAATTTCATGCAGTCTTGTGTTATGTAATGATAAAATAAACGTTGAACGGCAACTTTTTTTTAGAGCAAACTTTAGATTTTTTTTTCTTTTCTTGTGTTTTTCTTTTCCATCATGTTGGTTCTTTGGTGCTTCTCATCTTACTCTCTTGGTCAGTGACATGTAGGTTTTCCAATGTTTCTTAGGATAGTTGCATTACATCAGTCAACCCAAAAAAAGAAAAAGAAAAAATTTGTTCCAGATGGTATCTGGCAATAATGCTTCAACTCCATTCTTTCAGTAAAGAGAAACCTGAAAAACGTTCATATTTGACAAACATGCCCTGTTTGGATCCCTGAGCGGCCCGTTGACGATCAGCTTTACTGCTACCAGGGATATTGTAACAGATTCTCCTGAAGCCTTGTATAAAGTCTCAAAGGATGGTCAACTGAAGGCCAGACATTTGGCGAAAATGGCAGATTCCATAGTCAACATGAGAGTGGTGAAGTGTCAGGTGTTTCACCTCCCACTTTGATGGGCTGTTGGAAGGCCCTCCAGCCACCAGGTGTCACTGGACTGCTAAATTTAAAGCCCTGTAACTTCCAATATTTCCAATTTGCTCATCTTTAATCATATATTTATTTTGTGTGTATGTTGTAATATGGAATTATGTGTTCTCCCATTTTCATTGTGTTTGATTTTCTTTTTGCACTGTTCGCTGTAGCCTGTTTGGACAAAATGAATGCACTTGTCTGCTCGCAAGTGCCCACACATGAAATATCATAACCTTACAGAGAGAGAGCACCACAACTAGTGGAGCAAATAGCGATCCTATTAAATTTAAAAAACGAATCATTGCTTGTGAATTCCTAAATGACGAACTGTCATTTTCTGATTATGTTTGACTTCAGTTGCGTTTGAACTGGTAAGGTGGTTGTCCTGTTTTATTTGTTTAGTTTAGAAGTCAATTTTCACTGGACTGCAAATATTGACAGGCTCTCAAGGTTAAAGCCCAGATGTTTGAGACACTAGGTGACCCAACAAGGGGCCCTCTTGTCACCCACCAACAGAAAACTTTGAGAGCTGACAAAACCAATGCCCTTTCACACAGTTTTAGGAAAAGTGGACCAACCCCACCCCCTAAAAAACAAAATTAAAAGGTTATTTCCACACTGTATAAAAAGATAGTTGACACATCTCCATAAACTCCACCTGCGTATACATTAAGCCATGCTGTCATACATTATGCCGGGTACAGGCTCTACCGTCTTTCACTGCTAATGCCTCTGTGGTTCAAAACCTAAACTATACACTTCTGGTCATTTCTAGAACACAGTTGTTTTTCCAAAGAGATCCTGAAGAAGGGGGCTTGGTTATAAGGTCAGCTGAAGGTGTTTGTTAGAGAGTGTTTGAGTGATACAGAAAGCGCTACAACACCCAACATGATTAAACTGTCATAAATAACAAAATCTGACCAAAACCATCCATCCATCCATTTTCTATACCCGCTGAATCCGTCGGTCGGGTCGTGGGGGGGCTGGAGCCTATCCCAGCGGTCATTGGGCGAGAGGTGGGGTACACCCCAGACAGGCTGCCAGTTGACCAAAACCAATAAAGGCTTTATGTTCACCGAGATGGATTATGTCTTTCGGTTCCAGACAATTTCACACTCTACAAGCAGAAATGAGAAATGAGTAAAACAGGTTCTTGTTTCTCCGTCTCGTAGCCAGATCAATGAAGTAAAAAAAGAAAGGAGGTGAATTACTTACACCTTTATAATCTCGTCCTAAAGCATGATGAACAAGGAGCCGCCATGTTGATGGCACACGCTGCACATTGGGATTAGTGCTGACAGACTGATTTCACACATTTACACCTTTTAAGTGACGATGACCTGGAAAACAACAGATGAAGCTGATTTGCCAGAGGACACAGTTAGAAATGTTGTGCGACTATAAAAAAAGCTGGGGGGGGGGGGCTTGAGGGTCGGTCGCATATTAGAGCTACCTTGCTCTAATATGGTGTTAAAATGCACAGGAATACAGGAAATGGCATCTACTTTTTTTTTTAATCTTTTTTATTGAGAAAAAGAAACAAGAGTAGTGACAATGACTTATTGGTAAGGTTAATTAAGATTTATCTTTTTCTTTTTTCTTTTTTTTAAACACACAGAACACTTCCCACCCGACTGGACCAAAATAAAAATAAGAATAATAAGAAGGTTTTAGTAACAGGTAACTATAAATAGATACACCTGCATAAAATTAAAACACAAATAAATTAATAGGATTTCAATGAGGGATAGCATGACTACAGAGCTCTGCATGCCGGGCCAAGTGTGCTATAGTGCGGGCTCAAGCCACAAGACTCTAAAGACTAGTGACATCTTCTAGCTTAGTCTATCAATGTGTTGGAAGTTCTTGAAGATTACTAAAGTATGACAGAAGAGGTTCCCAGACTGACTGAAATTTGTCTGAGCCTCTTATTGCAAATTTAATCTTCTCCAAACGTAAAAATAACTTAAAATCTTCCAACCTTTTTGCTGCAGTGGGTGGCAAATATTTAATTTCCAATTAATTAAAAAATGGTCTTTGCGCAAGCAAAGAAACAAATGCTGTGATGTTGAGTTGCTTCTTAGTCAAGCTTATGTCCTCATTTGGTACACCGAATAATGCAATCATTGCACAAGGTTGTAAAGTAACTCCAAGGACATTAGACAGTACGTCAAATATGGCAGACCAGTACCCAGATAGCTTATGGCAAGACCAAAACATATGTGTCAGATCTGCCACACCAGCATGACATCTGATACAACTGCTATCAACATTTGGATAAAAGGAGGATATTTTCGCTCTACACCAATGCAGGCGATGTACCACCTTAAACTGAATCAGATCCAGTTTTGCACAGGAGGTGCTAGTATTCACGCTATTCAAAACTGTAGTCCAAAGCTTTTCTGAGATTTCAGTTCCAAGTTCCCTCTCCCAGCCAGATTGGATCCAGTCCATCTTGGCATTGTCCATTGACATGATCCTTGTGTAAGAAAGTGCTGTAAAACCCTTCAGCCAAAAGGGAACTTCCAAAATTAAATCTACAAGTGACTTACTGGGAAGGTTAGGGGACTGTGGGCTATGGCTCTTAGCAAAGTGACGGGTTTGAAAGTAGCGAAATAGGTCCTTTTGTTGGAGGTCATATTTGAGACGCAAATCATTGAAGCTAGAAAAGGTTCCATCTACATATAGATCACCAAACCTCATGATCCCTTTACTATGCCATGCTACAAAGGTTTGATCCAATTTGGCTGGTAAGAAGTTGTGATTGTTACACAGCGGGTTATGAATTCAATTTCAATTCAATTCAATTCATTTTTTATTTATATAGCGCCAAATACAACAAATGTCATCTCAAGGCACTTAGATAGTAAAGTCCAATTCAAGCCAATTGGAATTCAATTCATTGTAATCATAATTATTCATAAAATAATCCAATTCGTTCATATAGAGCCAATTCAAAAACAATTTCCTAGCTAAGGAAACCAACAGATTGCACTGAAAACTTTTTCTTTTTCGGTCCAATCTCCCGTCCTGAGCGTGCCTGAGGCGACTGTGGAGAGGAACGACTCCCTTTTAACAGGAAGAAACCTCTGGCAGAACCAGACTCAGGAAGGGTGGCCATCCGCCTCGACCAGCTGGGGTTTGAGAAGACAGAAAAGAGGGGAAAAAACACTAACACTATTCAAAGGATATCTGTTGGAACAGGGAAACACGAGTTAATGACCACAATAATGTCACATGTACATAAAGAGAGTAAAGTGAGGAAAGGTGTGACAGATGAGGCCCCCCAGCAGTCTAGGCATATAGCAGCTTAACTATGGGATGTTTCAGGATCACCTGAGCCATCCCTTACTATAAGCTTTATCAAAAAGGAAAGTTTTAAGCCTGGTCTTAAAAGTGGAAAGGGTGTCTGCTTCACGGACATTTACTGGCAGCTTATTCCACAAGAGAGGGGCCTGATAACTGAAGGCTACTACTACTTTTAGAAAATCTGGGAACCTCAAGTAAACCTGCAGTTTGGGAAAGGAGTGCTCCGTTAGGAAAATATCTTATAATAAGATCTTTAAGATATGATGGAGCTCGGTCATTAAGAGCTTTATATGTAAGGAGAAGAATCTTAAATTCTATTCTGAATTTAAAGGACAAGACCGTTTTTTTGACATTGGGCCCTTGATTTCACATTATAACATGATGTTCTACTCACCCCTGCTTGTTGTTGGTCATTTGGAGCTGTTCCGAAGATATTCGAGAGGCGTCTGGCTGCTCTCTTGAGATATTCGGCCATGAAATGGTTTCCTATGGGCAACGTTATACAGGCACAAACTATGCTGTTTATAATTTATTAATTACTGTACACTAGCACTGATAACGTGGAGGTGCGTCGCTTACTTAAAAAAATCCGGGTTACTGTAATTTTGAATTTTAGCCGAATGAATAAATAGGCAGCTGGTCTGTGAGCTGTCTGTGGCAGTAGCACGACGAGGACGTCAGTAACACCCACTTTACGACAAAAATTCAAAATTACAGTAACCCGGATTTTTTTAAGTTGTTCTGCCTCCTAAATTGAGACCATATTTTGAGAGTGGAGATGACCACAGGCTAGCTGTAAACTGTAAAATCTTCATAGGAAGATTCGATGAAACCAAAGCATGGAGAGATGATGATATCCATGACATATCTTCCAGCTCACACCAATCTGTAAATGGCATATACTTAATTGAAAATGTTCTGTGGGAATTATTTCCTTCATACATCCTTGTCGCTGTGTTCCTCACAGTCCAACGTTGAAATCCACACAGTTCTCATGGAGGCTGATCCTAACAGCAAACTAACCTGAATAGTTGGTCTAGTTAAGTCTGTTTCTAGGCTATATAATGTGCCATTTGTATAACATATAAACGTGTCTAAAGTGCCCTCTACAGTGGTGAGAGCATGCTATATGTGCCTTTTTTTTTCTTTCTGCCCCTGCCCTTCAAAAAGTCTGTGCACGCCACTGATCAAGGGGGATGTTGGTGTGTCAGCAAACAGACATGCTACTGAGAAAAGGTAATAAAAACTGACATAATGTGTGCATATTTCAACTGCTACATGAACACATACTTTGTCAGTTGTATATGATGTCACCTGTTATTACAGCTCAGTTGTCAAACATCTATTTTGATACCTGCATTTCTGGCAGAGATGTCTGCTGATTATGAGTCAGTGTTGGTTTACGCAGCCGTGTTCTGGCTTTTACGTTTTAGTGTCGTGTGCACGTGTTTACGATGGGCTCAGTGAACATATTTCTGTTGTGACTATCAGCCTCTCTGTTTATACCAGCGTCTGTGCCTTTTCAGGGACAACTTTCTTCATGAAACATCAGTCTGGCCTCAGAAGTATAACTGAAAGACGCATCTTTTCTCACTATGATAGTCTGAAGAGGGACAGCTTCTAAGAAGCGAAAGTACAAAAAGACCAGGGCTTTTGGAGCCATCCTTTCATGTCAGACCTTGACATGTACACATTCCGAGCTGAGTTTTACACGTCTTTTTTTGACAATTACCAAATGCATGAACATTTGGTAATTGTCAAAAGAGTCATAGCACATAGCAGACCCTCAAGAAAGTACAAAAAAAGGACACAATATAATTAGAGCCATTGTGCCACCATCAAGGTCTGCACAGTTTAATTGGAAACTTTGAAGCAAAGTTTATGAGGGATTCAGGAAATTATGGCTGAACAAGGCACTGGCTGATGGTGACCAGTTTTCAATGTAAGGAATGCTTTGTTGTGGAGGATGCTTTCAAATGAGATAGCTGGAAATGCTATTCAGCATTTAAAGCTGCCGTCAGAAGGTTTTCAAAATTCCGAGTCTAAAGTCGAAAATTCGAACTGATACAACTTTCAGGTCCCTCCCCCTCTGTGGACGAGGTTGTGCACGTGAGTTCACACCAGTGTGCGCGCACACAAGCTGGGTGCAGACTCACACTCAGCATGGAAGACGTGGTTGGTGACTGTTCTGCTCAGATAATAAACCTAACGTGATTGGTTAAAAACAGCCGGGAGCGCTCGATTTTTGCAAGCACGATTACAGGCTTCAGAGGGAGCTACAAAATTTGGGATTTTTCCTAAACAGCCTATTTAATACTCTACTTCCAGAATCCCATGACAGTTCAAGCTAATATGACTAAAAAAAAGTTGCCGACGGCACCTTTAACCACCGTGTTTTAGATGCATCGGTTTTCTTCCTGGATTTTGGACTTATTGTGTATTTTCAGTGCTGTGAAAGCCTACAAAACAACAGTACAGTGAAATAAGCTGCAGAGTGGTCCTGAATAAATCATGGGCAGATTCCGAGATATTCCAGTACCTCTCTGCTCTCTGAAAAATAAAAACAAAAAAGCAGTGAGTGAGGTGGATCTGAGGCTGCAGAGACTTTAGCAGCAGAAGCTGATAGAGGTCGAACCCTGATCCTTTTAATGGAAAGAGTGGAGTATCATTAGTTTAATGGGCCCTTTTACAAAATGGGCTGCTTTAGCTTATTTTTTTCACTACTGTATTTTTACAGAGCCTCTACTCAGAATAGTAGTTGGTTTTAATTTAACTATATGGAGCCCCAGAGGCACAAAAAGTGACCTCTAATTAGATTTCGTAGCACCTGCAGTGTTGCAGATAATCTTGTTGGTCTGTTTAGTGTGCTGCTTCCGGTACGATGGATTACATATTAAAAGAAAGTCATTTTCTTTTGTTAATCTTTCAACGATCCATGAATGTCTTGTTTGGAAACCATTCACTAATGCTTTGCTGTTCTTTTTTTTTATCCATACGTCACGTGTTGTGTATTTTAGTGAGAAAAAAAATATAACAAAGGGAGCTATTTGCTCTGTCTGTAATAGACTCCTCCATGCGGGTGTGAGTCATCTTCTGACCTGCAGCTTCTTGCTCTCCAGCTTCATCAGGTCATTATCAGTAATGATAACCTGCTGTCACTCTGTTCCCCAGCCAGTGTTTTTGAAGGGGTTTAATTTGGACTGTCAGACCTGTCGGATCACCTTCCTGTGTCTGGGATGCAACAAATTTCATCTCAAGTGGCCAGAGCTTAAGCCTGAATGCTTTTTCAGATATGCAAAAAAAAAATAAAAAATACCAATGAAAAAAATAGAAGAGTTTGATTAAAGGGACATTTCACCTTACTTCTGAACGAAGGTGAGCCCATATGCAGACCTGTGTGATTCATGGGCTTTGCTAATCTTGTAACAAGATTTTTAGTTTTTTTTCCTTGGCAATTGCTCAGCCTTTTTAGCACGTCCTTTGCTGGCATTTTTTTTAAATTCTAACTGCATTTATATCCTTCAAAAATGTGCCACTATGAGAAAAAAAATAAAAAAGATCCACAGTTCCTTTCTGATGAAATCCATCAGATCACAAACACTGTTCAACTCCTTGCTGGTGGTCAGCACGATTACGATTTGAGTCCTCCATCATCCATGTTTTTCTGGCTGTAGACCAAAACGCCCACTGAGTTTGCATGCCAGCCCACACACACTGTCAAAATCCCAGATTTCAGTTTTATTTTTCCTTTCTTTGCAAGCCAGTGTCTCTCCTCTTTATTCCACTTCTACTCTCAATATGCTTTGTGTTAATATTATGAGCTGTTGTATAATGGATACTTATCTACAACTATACCCCGTCTTCTGAATCTGTTTCTTGTTGATCCATTGCCGTGAACTCTTTTTGATAGTTGTGCAGCATAAAAGAAAAGAAAAGTAATTCATTCAAATGTGTGGAACAGCTGCCTGTACAGCTGAGGGTAGAAAAGGAGAGGTTTATTACAATTAAGAGTCTAAATACCAACTTTACGATGAAAAATTAGTATACGTCAGTCATTTACAACCATAGGCTTTATAGGAGGATGCATAAGACTATTATAGGTTGTTTGTGCCTATAGAGGACACTATATAATCTTTGATGAATTATAACAAAGATAAGTACGGTGGCCCTAAAGTGCAAATCACAATGTTAAAAGAGAAACGACAACGGCAAAAGAGAAAACACATCGACATTAACCAAAACAGCAAAGGTAGGTACCCTACAGGTAGGGTGACATGAATGAATCGTCTCTGACTGGACTGGTGGGGGTCCGTCCTTTGAACCGGAAGGACTATGGTTTACATGTTTTCCAAATATGAGCGCTGCTAGTGACAACGTACGCGCTGCTATTAAAGAATTTTTTGATGCGAATATCCCATCTTACATGCTGCTTTATGTCTCGATGTTAACAAAAAGGTCTCAAAAGATATTGACAAGATGTTATTAAACTTTATATGGAGGAACGAAAACCACTATATTAAAGAATCAGTAATAATGAACTCATATGATGGTGGCCTTAACTTTTACACTTTTACACTTTAAATAATACTTTCAAAATAAATTGGCTTAAACAATTTATCAAGAACCCATCTTCACCAATATTAAACTTGGTTGTATAATTGCACACTCATTAAAGGTTTGAAAAGAGGCAGAGAAGTGCATGGGTGTCCTGCTCCATACAGGTGCACTAACTCCTCTATGGCATAACAGCAGATTCCTGATTGGTGGCAAGTCATTCCACAACTCACACTGGTCCGCACAGGGCATAAATACTGTAAATGATATGTTTGATGTGATGGCCTGCGTCTATTTCAGAATCTTAAAATCACATTTAATCTACCCGTTTCATCATATTTTGTCTACCTCCAACTACGCTCTGTTCTCAAAGCATATGGTGCGCCATGGGACCGTCCACCTATTATTCATCCACTGTTTAAATGGGTTCAACCCTCTAGCAATTTAAGAGGCAGAGTCTCTTTGGTTTACAATGCTTTATTACATAATTCTGCTGGACAGCTAGCCATAGAGAAAATATGGGACAGAGAACTCTCCACATACAATCAAGAACTGGACTGGGATGAAATATGGATAAATCTCTCTTGAAGCTCAAATAACCTAGCTCACCAGCTGATCCATTACAAAACTATCCATAGAGCATATGCAACCCCTTACAGAAGGTTCCAGATGAACCGTGCCCCAAGCTCTATTTGTAACATCTGTAATGCTCTACCTGGCACGTTTTTACATATGTTTTGGGAGTGTCCTATAATTGCAGATCTGTGGTCTAGTGTAGTAAAGGACCTCTCGAAACTGCTGGACATCAACTTCCCAAAAAAACCACACATTTGCCTTTTGAACGATCTCACCGATCTAGAGTATTCCATTATCCAACAGAGAATGCTGATGACAGGCTTTACAGCCACCTGTAAAAAGGTCATTTTACATCTATGGATTAACCCCCAGGTTCCACCTCGTAAACTTTGGATTAACTACTTGGACAAATATTGTTCATTTAGAATATCACACAGCTAGAGTAAACAAAGCCATGCCTTCCACGTTACAAAAATGGCAAACATTTCTTGTTAGAATGAAAGATTTAAACGGTCAATCTCACCTTCAGTGAGTTTACATACGTACATGTGGTGTTGTGTGTGTTTTTTGGTTGTATTTTTTCTTATGTTCTTCTGCTTAGTCGAGTGTGTTTTATTTCTATGTCACTGCATGTCTTGTTTCCTGTAATATCCTTACTAGCCAAACCTTAGCATTTGGACTGAAATGATGGAATCTAAAGGACTATATGGACTCAAGGGACTATATGCAGTTATTCACATGTACCAGAGCTTGTTATGAATGTACCAAGTAACCGTCTACGCCCCCCCCCCCCCCCCCCCCCCCCATATAACAGCAATAAAACAGTTGATCACAAAAAAAGAACCCATCTTCAATTTGGAACTTCATACCAAATTTTATTTTCTCTAAATTAGTAGGACTAAATTTCTTATTACTTTGTAACTATAATGTTGAAAAAAAATCCCCTCAAAACTATCCTACTTTCATTAACAGATTCTTCTTTCTTAGTCATTGATCTACAAACATAATTTTTCCCCACATAGATACTACATATGGAACAATATTGCTATGAATATTCAGGGCCACCGTACTCACAGGGACCAAATCCAGGATGCAGAGGCGCAATTTAATAAATTAAAAAATTTCATATTCGCTTAGATTTGTTGGAATATGATTTTTGGAAAATGTACCAGTCCCAATGCTCATTAAGGTCAGGGTGTGTGGTGCCTTAATCCTCCAAATCTTTACTGAACAACCTTTAGCTGCAATGGAAATCCCACACAATGAATTTTGAAATACATAAAGTATCCCTTTCATCAGGCCAGGGGGAGACTTGAAAAAACTAAATCTTTCACTTACTCAGAGGTGTAAATAAATGCTTAGTGAGTAAACTCCGATGTTAACAAAGCTGTTAAAACAATAATCGGTTGAGAGGCTATCAGATTCTAATGCAACAGAGATTCAGCAAAACGTCACAGTTTTAATCGACGGCCTCTTGTCTAATTGTGCCAAGCTATTGCTTTCCACCAACAGTTCAGTTGATCTGATGGCAGTGAAGGCGAATGAGCAGCACGAGAGCTGACATCTGAAACATGTGCAAGCGAGCGCAGCCGACACGGTTGACCTGGTTCCAATATAAGCGCTTCTAGAGGGGATACGGTTAGATGCATAATGTAATAACTTGAGCATACAGTAACTGTCTCTACAACATTACATTACATTACATTACGGTCATTTTGCAGACGCTTTTAACCAAAGCGACTTATAATAAGTGCGTTCAACATCGGTAGGCAAAGACACATTAAAGATATAACTAAAATAAAAGGGACTTTTGGAGCAGCAGTTAGTGTTTTTTGAGTAACGTGAGAGATTGATATAAATTTTAGATGAGCTATTCATCTGTTTTTGTTGTAGCTTTGTGTTGTGGATCATATATTATTAAAAAGAAAAATGGTAGGATTAAATACAAAATAAGAACAAAATGCCCTGTGTTTGCTTTCTGGGACTTTATATATAGCTCTCGTAGAAGAAATTGCAAATGGAATACTATTAAAACAAATCCCTTCTCAAAGTGTGTATGAGAAACTACGGTGGAACGATGGTGGTGGATGTTTCTTATTTTCAGACAGTTCTGCACTGAGAAAAATAGTTGTGTTTCTGCCTGTGGAGACCCTGCATGCTACACATTGGACATTTCAATAAAAACAAAGTAAAGAAATACGTATCACGACTATTTTTTAAATGACTTGCTTACTATCAATTGAGCTGTTATCACAGGAAAAAGCAAGTCTTACATGTTACACTTGACATGGCTGTGACAGATGCTGCACCGGGGAGACACAGGTTTTACACATTCCCAGTGGGAGGAGAGAGTCAGTGAAGGATGAGCTCCATTTGTATAATGGATGTATATTACATTCTTTGGGATGCCACAAGTAAGCAATATCAGAACTTGTCTACATTATTTTTAATTGACCGGAGAATTTGAACGATGTCATTCCGAAAACTTTCTTAATTCTTCCCTTTATTTATTTATTTTACTTAATTCCTTTTTAATGGACCATAACTTCTCTAGGAATGTCTCCATCAACAGTGTCACATCGTCAGCTGCATTGTCTCAGATATTTCCGAGAAATCACGTTACCAAATGGTGAAGAAGCATTGACAAGTTTATATTAGCATGCCCTCATTTCATGGAATAACAGCTGTTTATAGATATCCCAAGGCAAGGCAAGGCAATTTTATTTGTAGAGCACAATTCTTACACAAGGCAATTCAAACTGCTTTACACAAATCTACATAAAATCACAAGAAGGCAAATAAAATCATTCCAAAAAAAGATAGAAAATCATTAATTAATTCAAACAAAAGTGACGAGTGCAGATAAAATACTTTCAGGTGTCATAGGCACAGCTAAATAGAACTGTTTTCAGCCTGGATTTAAACATTGTCAGAGTTGAGGCCTGTCTTACATCTTCTGGAAGATTGTTCCAGCTTTTAGGGGCATAAAACTGAAACACAGCCTCACCTTGTTTAGTCCTGACTCTGGGCACCAGCAGGAGACCCCTCCCTGAGGTTCTCAGAGCCCGAGTTGGTTCAAATGGCTTTAACATGTCAGAGATGTACTTTGGCGCTAGACCATGAAGAGACTTGTACACAAGCAGAGCTGTTTTAAAGTCTATTCTCTGAGCGACAGGAAGCCAGTGCAGAGACCTGAGCACTGGACTAATGTGGTCTTATTTCCTGGTTCTAGTCAGGACTCGAGCAGAAGCGTTGTGGATGTACTGCAGCTTTCTTACAGCCCGTTTAGAGAGCCCAGTGAGCAGGCCGTTACAGTAGTCTAACCTACTGGAGACAAACGCATGGATCAGTCTTTCTAAGTCTGGTTTAGAAACTATTCATTTGATTCTGGCAATGTGTTTTAAAGTATTTTTTTGGAGGGCTTTTTATGCCTTTATTGTTAGGACAGTTGGAGAGAGACAGGAAGCAGGGGGTAGAGAGAGGGGAAAGACACGCAGCACAGGGTCGCTCGGTGCGGGACTGGAACCGGGGCCAGCTGCAGTGAGGACAGTAGCCTCTGTACATGGGGCGGCTGCTTAATCCACTACGCCACCGACCGCCCCTGGCAATGTGTTTTAGATGGTAAAAAGCTGCTGATGTTATTGATTTAATGTTTCTGTTAAAGTTCAGGTCTGAGTCCAATATTACCCCGAGATTTATAACTTGATTATTAGGTGACTGATAACACTTTTTCTTTGTTTCTGTGGGCCACAGACAATGATTTCAGAACAGAACGGTTCGCTTATTTCAGTGTTTCCATTACCACGAAAGCGTACCGATCCGTACCGTACTGTTACCATTTTGAACCCTTCTGCTTGGGGTACTAGAACACAGGACTGGTTCCAGGCTCTGCTCTCCGTTGTTGGTGAGGAGGCTGTGTAGCGGGAGCTCGATGGCGCTGTGCGAAACGAAAAAGTTTTCCAGCTGATTGCCGCAAAAATGGCAGTGAGTGGTTTCAACCAGACCGGTGTTGCATTAAGCTGAAGAAGCTTGGAGGTGGTTCGAAATTATGGATGTTATTTGTTATTTGTTGTTATTTGCTATTTACGCTTCGGCACGCACTCCGCCCACCCCTGAGGGTCCCCTTTGTACAGTGGGAACGCAAGCTGACCCCAAAGCAACCCGACCCGTACCGTACCGTACCGTTCCAAACCGACCCGTACCGGACTGCATAGTGGAAACGAGGCTATAGTATGTACAGGTCCATGTTCTCCTGCTGTCAGTGACGAGTGTCATCTGCACAGTTGTGGTGGGACACATGGAAGCATGTACAGATTGAACAATAGGGGTCCCAGGATTGACCCCTGGAGAACCCCACAGGTCATAGCCATTTGGTCTTAGACCAATTATCAATTTCAACAAAATACTTCCTGTCGTCAAGATAGGACTTGAACCACTACTAGAAAGCACTACCAGAGATTCCCACCCAGTCTTCTAACCTCTGTAATAAGATCGCATGGTCCACTGTGCAGCACTCAGGTCCAGAACTAAAACTGAGATTTTTCCTGCGTCTGTGTTCAGGCGAATGTCGTTTGTCACCTTGATCAGAGCGTTCTCAGTGCTGCGGTGGGGCCTAAAGCCTGATTGGAAATTATCAAAAGCATTGTTAGACAGGAGAAAGTCAGTAAGCTGTTGGTATACAACTTTTTCCAGGAATTTTCCTAAGAATGACAGGTTTGATATGGGCCGGTAGTTGTTCATTACTGTGGCATCAAGATTGCTCTTCTTTAGAAGAAGCTTAATGACAGCAGATTTTAAGGCCACTTTTTAAGTGAGATGTTAACTAGATGAGCGAGTTGTGGTAACAAACTGCTCAGTACAGACTTTAGAAATCTAGTGGGCAACTCATCAAGGCAGCACGTTGATGAACTCAGACTGCAGATGATCTCTTTGACTGTTTTGTCAGTAACACGTGTGAAATGTGTCAGCTCTAGGTGTCTAGCTGGCTGCAGAGTAGTTATTTGTGTTGTGTAGATTATTCAAATCAAATCAAATCAAACTTTATTTATATAGCACCTTTCATACTAAAAAAGCAGCACAAAGTGCTTTACATAATAAAATCAATAATCAAATCAATTCATGCATAAACTCACACACAACATCACACCGAAAACCACACTGCACACATACTACCCCCCCACCACCCCCAACATGAGCAACATCAATATCAACAACAATCAACATTAAAATCAACATTAAAATCTGGCTTGACGCTGAAGTGAGGAAACGGTATCTTGGGGATCTGTCCACACCGGGAGCCAGCCCACCAATGACCACAGAGGCCGCCATCTTTAATGCCTTGAACTTTGTCATTAAAGAATATTGCAAACTCATTACACTTAGATGTAGATATTAGTTCTGAAGACGGTGAAACAGGAGGGTTTGTTAATCTGTTTACTATAGCAAACAGGACACGAGAGTTTTTACTGCAGTTTTTGATGATTTCAGAAAAATAACTCTCCCTTGTTCTACGCAAAGTCTGGTTGAACACACATAGCTTTTCTTTGTAAATCTCATAATGAACCTGGAGCTTTGACTTGCGCCATTTCCGTTCAGCTCTCCGGCACTCCCTTTTCTGTGCCCTGACCGACTTTTCCTTTCTCCATGGCGCCCTTTGCCTACTTTTAACCATTCTAATCTTGACGGGAGCAGTGGTATCCAAAACATTTAAGAGACTTGATGTGTAAGAGTTCAACAGATCATCAACATTAGAACACAGGGTGTTCTCATTCCTAATAATTTCTATAAACTGTGTCCCTGTTCTGTCATTTATGAATCTTCCCTGAACAACTGCAGACCCAGCTGCTGGTTTGGGTGTAACAGACAGGTCGAAGAAAACACAAAAATTATCAGATAAAGCTACTTCCACGACATCCACATTAGAGATACCAACACCCTTTGAAATGAGCACATCTAGATTGTGCCCTCTGCTGTGGGTGGGCTCAGTCACGTGCTGAGTTAAGCCTGATTTATAGTCATCCGGGAAAGGCCACGAAGAGCCCTCTCCGTCGTCGGAAACCCTCCCGGAGACGCTCTCCGTTGCTTGCGTGAATCGGTCAAAATTCCTAACTCTCCGTCGAGGACATGGAGACTCGCGGAGACCGCAAGGGTTGTGATTGGTCGGCTAACAACGTCATTTCCGGAATCACTTTTCCGGTTTAGCTCCTTCCTCTCTCACAACAACAACACCGCCATTTTTTAAAGAGTTTACTGTGTGCCGGTCAACATTTGGTCAAAATTATATGCATTTCAATATCAACAAGCTCCAACTCCAACAACAGTCTTTCTCTCTCGGTCGCCTTCGTTCACTGTGAGGAGTGGAACAGAGCCGGAAGGTAAACAATCAATCAACCACTTTCACGATAGATGTCGTAAGATTAGGTCGTCTAGCGTAGCGACGCCTACTGATCGGGAGGGGAATTGCCTTGCGTATCCGACATCCCGACGGAGAACTTCGAAAGGATTAACAGCCTCTGCGTGACCACAGACTCGGATTGGCCAATAGCTGCGGAGTAGCATACCGACGCCTTTAGGCCAAACATTTCAAGGACAGCAGTGAATTCTTTAGCTTGCTTATCTTGGGCTACATCCATGCTCACATTCAAGTCCCCTGTTATGACTAAACAAAAGCAGTCAAAAGCAATGCACACAATTGAAAGTAATTCAGTGAAATCATCAATAAAATAATTTGGTGGTGGTTTGTAAATGGTGATATAAAGTATGGAAGATTGTTTTATCTCCATTTTGAATGACACATACTCAAATGATGAAAAAAACCCAAATGACAACTTGTGGTTGGGTATATTGTCCCTGAATATGGCACAAACACCCCCACCCTTCTGGTTTTGTTGTGTTTCAGACACAAAATTGAAGTCAGGTGGCAATCAGGACTGCATTAGCTGTATATTTGTCAAGCCGTGTCTCCGTTAAAAACATAAAATCAAGATAATAACAAACTATTAATTAAGAATGATTTGTTACTGAAATATCTGACATTTGGTAAGAGTGGAAGAGAGCGTGTGATGATTGTTGCCTGTTGGAAAGTCTCAAAGGTTTTCCTTATCATTTCATTTGGCTTTTTTATTCCTCTTTAATGACTCTTCCTCTCTTATGTGTGCTGTTGCTGTTTTTACGGTTCACCAAACAACAACAACAAAGACCGGACAAACAGTCCAAAAAAAACCCGCTCGTTTTAAAATCTCCAACTCAACAGGTAAGTAGGTCACTATAGAAATGAGCTGGTTGCGCCCACCGTGGTTTATCCCTAAGTTGCTCCACTTCCTCTAACCATATCTAGAGGCGAAAACTGCTTGGTGTTCCAGACTGCAAGCATGTTTATTTTTGCTGTAAACTTGTGCAGCTTGACATGGAGGTCTGTGGGGAATGAGTTACACTTGTCAAACTTTTCTCAAGGGTCCATTTAAGGAACTGTTTTTGGCACCTCTGCATTTGCTCTCATTACTTTGGAAATAATACCGTATATGGTGTTTTGTGGTTCTGATGTCCTCATTGTAATTCTGGTTAATGTAGTGGTTGATTTAGCAACCGTGGAGCCATAAAAGAAGGTCACAATGTACTTTTTAGTGCTGAGCTGTCGATATTTATGGGGATTAGTCATACGAGTCTGGGTGTCATCCTCGACAGCACACTATCCTTTCAATCCAATATCAATAACATTACCCGGTCCGCCTACTTCCACTAACCGCCTCCGTCCCTCCCTTACCCCCTACACTGCCGCCATCCTTGTCCACAGACTATTGCAACTCTCTCCTCTTTGGCCTCCCTCAAAAATCACTCCACAAGCTTCAACTGGTCCAGAATTCAGCTGCCCGCATTATAAAAAAAATCTATCCTCCATGTCACCCCTATCCTTCAACAGCTCCACTGGCTCCCGGTTCAGTTTCGCATTCAGTACAAAGTTCTCCTGGTAACATTCAAGGCTCTTCACAATCTCGCCCCCTCATATCTGTCAGACCTCCTCCATGTTCCCACCCCCTCCCGCTCTCTCAGATCCTCCTCTGCCATACACCTGTCTGTCCCCTCCGCCCGTCTCACCACCATGCAGAGCATTCAGCCGCTCTGCCCCTCGCCTCTGGAACTCTCTACCACCCCTACTTAGAAACACTGACTCACTCCCCCATTTCAAATCACAACTAAAAACCCATCTGTTCAAAATTGCTTATTCTGTTTGATATCAACTTCCTCGTCCCAGCCTTTGTTTGTAACAATCCATATTCTTTCTATTTGTGATTTTGTTATGTTTTTGTTTTTTACTACTTGTGATATTGATGTGTTTTTATCTACTTTATGTACGGTGACCTTGAGTGTCCAGAAAGGCGCCTTCTAAATTAAATTAATTATTTTTATTATTATTTATACGACAATACCACTCAGAAGGGTATTTTATTTACATGTCCATTTACGAGCCCAGTAGAAGTTCAGTTTTTGTTTGTCAAATAGTGAGAAGTGCAGTCTGGAGGTCTGACATTTTGTGTCATGGTCTGCTTGATGTGTCATAACAGAAGAAAGAAAAAGTGACGACCAGGGCAGTGCTCACCAGCAGCGGCTTCCAAGGTTTGGTGGCATCACTGCCATCAGTACCAGTAACTCACAGCCTCTGTGACCTCTGTGTGACCAAAGCACATGGTAATGTGCAGCATTGTTGTCAGTGCGGTGCGCCCGCAGCAGACGGTACTTAGACACCCACACCCTCTTCCTATCTAAGTCGTGATCTTCTGTCTGTATGAAATTTAGAATATTGAATGAGTCATAGGGAGGAGTTGGTGACAAGAGAGAAACAGAGACTGATTTCATGGTTTGTGTGTGCGTGTAGTGTTCGTGTGCTTTGTTAACTTTGCTTGAGCTCCGTCTGAGACCAGGGATTCTCATTTCTCCATATCTAAATGATAACGCATTATAGAACAATGAGTGAACCTTTAATCTAATGAAGGCAGTGGAACCGATCCATAATTACCTTACGGCTTCAACACGGAACACGGATAATAATTATGTAGAATCCATATCTCACAATGCGAACAGCACAAATGGAGATGGCTGACCTTTTAGAAAGAGGGAATAAAGGCTAGCTTGACAACAGTCTATGAAGGAAACGGTCTGTAGATTCATACATTTTAGAATGTCATTGCAGTAGCTTAGTAGCTGATAAAAGGCCTTCTTGTTTTTCATTTCCTTATTGTCACTTTCTATCTTACTTCTGCGGTCAATTTTTGAAAAGTGCAATAAATGATTGTTTGTAGTGTCAATTTTACATTCAAACATTTCATTGGGAAACATCGCCTGAAAAACGTATGATGATGACAGCTTGCATCGGTCACAATTGTGTAATTGTGAGCAAACTGAAGATGACGGTTAGTGTGACCAACAAGAAAAACATTTTTTAATTGTCACAAAACATAACCTTGAATATCAATAGACCAAAAGGTATTCTTTTTGTAAAACAGTTTAAGATGTATTTAATTTTGTTATATTCATATTTTAGCCATCACACTTTTTGACACTTTTTGGTAGATAAAACTGTTTCTTGGGTAGGGTCCATTTCTATTCTAGCAATTAAAGATGTCAGGACAGAAGAGGGTGTCCACAACCTTGGTCAAACATAATGATGAAATAAAAAATAAAAGAATGTAACTAAAAATAGTTACATGACAAAAATACAGTATTTCTCAGTCAGCTTTAGGATGTGATGCTATGGAAAGGAGAAGAAAGAAATTAATTTTTCTGTGAGTCAGACCAAAACCGTGTAAATATGTTCATAATTTTCCTCTTGTTTTAAATATCATTTTGTCAGTCAGACTAACACATTCAAATAATGTGGTTGTGGTTTCAGTTACTTCTGCATATATACGCACTCAGTGCTTTGAGTTGTCAAGAGGACAACAAAAGAAATTTGAAAAATTTGCCCAAATGTGAGACTATCGCTGCCTAATTTCCATAAGACATTTCCTTACTCTTTTCCTAAGCTGCATTTGTTGACTACACCAATAAGGTTAAAGTTAGCTGCCCACAGCAACATCAAAAACGCCCACTCTTGCGAGATCCAATACCAATGACGTCCTTTAGTTGTAGTGCAGATGCTCCAAGCTCCTCTACCATCTAACCCAGAACTTCCTATAAGAAAAGTTACTCAAATATTGGCAGCAGCAAGAATGGTGCTCCCCAGTTGGGATGCAGAGGGGTGAGATAACGGATAAGATAACATTACATTACATTACGGTCATTGCAGACGCTTTTATCCAAAGCGACTTACAATAAGTGTGTTCCACATCGGTAGGCAAAAGAACTTCAGGTCACAAGAAATCATAAGTGCATTTCTTTCCAAAACCAAACAGCTAAGAGCATAACTAGTGCTAGAATAAGTGCGGTAAGTTAGGTACCTAGACAAATGGGAAGACAATTTAGAAAACAAAGACAATTTAGGAAACAAATAAGTGCGTAAGGAGCTAGGACGAAGCAGGTGATGTCCTAAGAGGACGGATCAGGGTAGTGTTTCCTGAAGAGATGGGTTTTCAACCTGCGGCGAAAGATGGGCAGCGACTCAGCTGTCCTGACATTAGTCGGGAGATCGTTCTACCATCGAGATGCCAGAACAGAGCAAAGCCGTGACCGTGTTGATCGTGTGCAGGGACCGCTAAGTGAGGGGGCAGCCAGGCGGGAGAACTTGGGGAGGTTGAACACCAGACGAGCAGCAGCTTTCTGAACAAGCTCCAGAGGTCTGATCAGGTCTGCCAGCAAGGAGCGAGTTGCAGTAGTCCAGGCGGGAGATAACCAGAGCCTGGATGAGCACCTGTGCTGAGGAAGGGGCGAATCCTCCGGATGTTGTAGAGGAGGAATCAGCAGGAACGGGTCACTGATGCGATGTTTGCTGAGAAAGAAAGTTGGTCGTCCAGGGTCACACCCAGATTCCTCGCAGTCCGAGTTTACGTCACCACGGAGTCATCCCAGGTCTCGGAACGGGCAGCCCTTCCCCGGGAGAAACACCAGCTCAGTCTTGTCCAGGTTGAGCTTAAGGTGGTGCATCGACATCCATCCCGAGATGTCTGCCAGGCACGCAGCAATGCGTGCTTCCACTTGGGTGTCAGAAGGGGGAAAAGACAGAATCAGCTGGGTGTCATCTGCATAGCTGTGGTAGGAAAAGTTATGGGAGTGGAGGCTCATCTGAAAAGATACACTGACATACTATATACCTTTTCTGACCTGAGCTGAAAGGAGACTTACTGTTCAGCAACCCTAACACCATTTTGTTGAGACCAAAGACTTCTACCCCTCCTTTAAGTCTGTCAGCTGTAGACTGCAGACCACCAATCACAGGTCTTGAACTTTGAGCCCTTGTTGTTTTTTGGAGACCACATTAGATTTTGGGGTCTGAGCTAAAACCTAAAACCATTTGGAATGTCCATCAGACAAAGTCTTCACTGTAATTTCATGGAATTCCAGTGGAAGAAATAGCACCAACCTTGTTCCAAATGTTAAGTTCTGCCTGCAGATGGGCATAAATGCTAGAAATTGGAAATTTATGAGATACCCAGTTTCAGTGAATGCAATTTTTAAGTAGCTGCTGATGCCCCCTCTTTTTTCCACAGATAGCGTGCTGGTGCTGTGGGCCTTTACAACGTTGTTCTGATAGGTTGTTTCCTATATCAAGACCATCAGTCTGAAGAAACATGTTCCAGTGACACTATTGATGAATTTGATGCTCTTAGCAAATTCAAATAGTCATAAAGTATATTTATCAAGCGGATTTAATAAGTAAAACTTTTTTTCTCCTCCCTAGTGACATTGCACCAACACATGGCTGTCTTTTTTATTTTCTTCCTTTGACAGAAATACACTGAAAACTGAACCCATTTTGACCAACAGCAGTTTCTCTGTTTGTGTGTATAATTCTCAGGATAAGTTCATTTTTATTCATTCATGTATTTTGTTGTTGTTTCTCTTTTCTAGCTTAATTTGGCCTACATCTAATAATTTTTTTTTTCTCAAGGGTTTCCTTGTCTTCCCCTGTTATTATCAGCAATTGGCCTCTTACCAATAAAATACTCCAGTTGTTATTGAAGTGGAGGGAATTTCAACCTTATTAAAGCAAGACAGGGCATTTAAAAGGACTATTATTCCCCTGAGCGTGCGAGTGGGCGACAAGAGGAGGTGAGATATAACAAAGTTTGAACATGTTATTCTCCTTTTGTTTTCATCATCTTTAGTGCCATCGTGTCTCTGCTCTTCACGGCTATTAAACGGTGTGGGTGGTATTGTGATGCTGTTTTTTATTCCTGCTTGAACTTTCCAAAGGTGGCACTTGTCGCATTAAAGAGCCTGTTTATTCTGTAATATGCTATAATGTATAATATATACAAGATATAATATAAATGTTACGATTATAATATGTCCCTTTGCATTTAACATGATACACGTAAGGAATCAGATCTGATTGATTTACTTTAGTCTCACCTGCTGGTCTGTCATTTTGAAGCCTCCAGCTTCAGCATCCACCCATCATCATCTTTGTCTTTTCAGAGCCAGAAATGACCATATTTGGACTTCTTTCGATTTAACTGGACAAACTGTATTGACCTCAGATTCGCTAAGAAAAGTTGAGCTTTCTGAGTGAGAGTCAGTTGGAGCCAGAGATGTTTAGGTGCCATCATCTTTCAGCCATCATCCATTTGCTATGTCCTGAAATTACAGGTATAAAGGCTGGATGTGGGAAAAATCGTTAAATTTTGTGCCTTACTTCAGGGCTATCACTACAGATGGTTAAGTTTCTCAGTCAGTTCAAAAGAGACCTTTTGCTTTGACCCCAAAGCAGTGGGATGAATGCAATAAAAATCACATAAAAATGTAATAAATACATTTGAACTGGATTTGAATTGGAATGAATTGGGATTATTTGGATTATAACTGGTTTGAATTGGACAGTATTTAACTGGATAGAGTTGAACTTTAATTTGCTCAGTTGAACAGCAGACATCACGCTAGTGACTGGCTGGTTAGTATAATGGAGCCTTAAAATTATTATTTTTTCCCCATCACATTTTCTAAAAGAACTGGAGTTAGCAAGGTGTTGCAGTGCTGAACTTAAAATGCTTTATGTTCTTTATCCGCTACTGGTTGTTGACACATTTCACAATTTTACATGTTGAGAGATTTCAGTGAAATGAGTTGTTACAGTTGCAAACATACTAAGTTTAAAGAAAAGTGCCTTTAAAGGAGGTTTTTAGTTGTATAAGGTAAACCTCCCCATGTTAACATGGAAATGTATTACTTGTATCTATAATTCAGCATGCTACATTTGTGACTAATCATTATGATGAAACCTTTCTTTCAGACATGACCTGTAATCACAATCCTCTTCTACTGTGGAAATGCTGCATGAGAGGAAGGGTGGATGGGTTACATGTTGAAAATGTTCTGGAGGATGTATGTGGGCGGCCTCAAAAGCAAGGCTGACCGGGCACGATTTTGGCACCTATTGCTACCAGATGGGCTTGACAGCAAGGCAACAGCCAACCTGCCAAGGCGTATCACAGCACCAGACCAATTTCCTGTCCTTCCACCAGCCATCCTCCTGGAAAGCCCGCTGAAGCTTTGACACAGGTGCAAATTTTTTTGTCATGTTGTGATGGCCGATTTGGATTCATGGAAAGACTGCGTTTGCTTCTTCCCACCAGAGTGGAGCAAGTAACAGCAGAGAAAGATGCTGGTATTGGCTTGACTGAGTAAAGAAACAAATGGGAGTTTGCACGTAGTTAAGCAACAACTTATTCCCCCCGCTTATCCACAGTGAATGTTTTACCAGCTTCTTTGGACCAATGTCGATATAATAGAAATGCAGGTGACAAACTGATCCCACAACTGTGTCCCCTCACGGTAAAACTGACGTGTTACGAGGCAGGTCATGGCATCAATGCTATGGCTAGAGATTTCTTCTATGAATCAAACAGCCCCTTCTCACTTCCCATTCATCCCAGACAGACTCCTGACTTGGTCAGGAGCCTACATGCCTAATGTGTAGCAAAGTAGTAGAAACAAGAAAATCAAAACAAAGACCATATGTCAAAATTAAGACAAAAAAAAGAAGTGATGTGTTTTTCTTTCAGACTTGGAGTCCAGCTTGTAAAAATGCTCATTTCATCTAGTGTTTCATTTTCATCTGAATGCAATTTCTTTCTGTCCTGGTAGCCCTTGGCAAGCCACCAGGGCTACAAGCCTTTTTTTCACACTCTGTGCACAATACCATTATGATGCATACAATTGAATGTGCCCTTGTTTAATTTGGCTTTCTCTTATTGAGAATCACTCTCTGAATTCAAACAGGCTTGGGTGAATTACCCCAATATGAGTCCTAGCTTTTGTATAGCAGAGACAGGGAAGGGCAGTGTCATCTTCTGATGGGTAGATTAGCAGATTCACAGATCTTCATTTAATGAATAGGGAAAAACTTTTAAATGTTTAATATTGGGTAAAAGAGGATCATTTTAGAAGTTTAATAACTTCTGAAGTAGGACTTGCCGGCTCACAATCACAATAGTGCTATGGAACCATGTTCATCAATGTTAACCTTTTGAAAAATCCATATCAAACCTTCATTTTCGACTTACTTCAAAGCAAATCTTCTCACACAGCCATATTATGCTATATAAGCACCAAAGTGAAGGTATGTTAAGGTCATTCCTGATGTAATTCAGAGAAAAAGCTGTCAATAAAAACTGTTTTACTTTTAAATTTTCATATTCTGCTACATTTTCAAACTTGATATTGTGACACAAGCCTTCAGACTGAGACTGCTCTCTATCTATCCCCATAATACCACAGATATTCTTTCGTGCCTACCCAGATTTTAGAGCTTTCACAAAGGTCTTGCTTCAGTGTCTGCAGATTAAAATGTTAATCAGCCACTCTTCTCTCAAAACGTATGAGTCTCTAAAGACTCTGGGATAAGTACTTTAAAAACTATTGAAAAGTGGACCCTGCATATTACCCTTTCAAAATCTAAATATGTATTTTCTCAATTAAACTATTAACCTGTTCAGCCCCAGGAGTCTTTCTGTGGTTCCTGCTCGAAAAAGACATGTCCCAAATTGATTAATTGAGTATTTCTCTGCCATTAAAAACTGTGTGTAAACCATCTCGCATCAGACATCAGAGCAGTATCAAACCGGATGTTCCCCTTCTGAAGAGGTTAAACTACAATACGACTTCACATTATCACGGCAACGTTAAATAGTGAAAGAAAGTAGATATTTATTCAAATGTCTGACCCCCAGCCCCTGATGCTGTGAGCTGTGCATTTCACAAGCTTACACACACGTGAGCATACCCAACACATTAATCCCAACGGCTTCGACTTCTTGCTGAGTTGTTTCTCTTTTTTATTCTTCTCACCTCCTGATGGACAATAACCAGCTCCACTGACCCACAGGAAATCGTTATTCGTGTGTTTGTATGAGTGTGCAGTGGGTGGATTTTATGGTGTGGGTCTGTGTGTCTGTGCAGGCCTATCTTCGGCACAAAGCTGTTCATTGTTAGAGTGTAAACGCCAGCACAGCGGACAGTAGCACGTGGGATCTTTCTATAGCCGTTCACCTCCCGCCTCTGACTCTATATTTTTCCCCGGTGTGTGTTGAAACACTCGCAATCTTTTACTGAGGGATCGTGTTATTGGAATGACGTTCTTCGTTAAGCAACGAGATACCATCATCAGACAAGACGCATTTAAAACATGCTGGGCATTTTCTTCTTTCTACTTAAATGTCCAAGGGTTTTTTTTTTTTTTTAAAGTGAAATAATACAAATACTGGTGCTAGATCACAAGTATTGCTGGCCTTCCTTATCACTAATATCTGGCCACAGAGCCTTTGGCAAGCATGTCAGTCTGTAAATGCTTCATGGGGTCATCGAGATGCTTCGTGTCTGCTTGTATTTTCTGCCACAACAATCATTTGTAAAGTTGGCTGGAGTGCTTTTCCAGCTCTCTCAAAGCTTTTCAGCGGATTTAGGTCAGGAGTAATTGCTAGCCACCTAACACAGTCCATATTTTCCACTTGTTTATGTTGTTGGTTGCATTGTGTTCTGCTGAAAGACCTTTGCCTCAAACTTTTTTTTTTACCCCGAGTAACACATTTCTCTCAAAATTGCCTCGGCAATCTTGTGATTTTTAACCTTCCTTTGGCTCTCTCCAGTGTCAGACGCAGTGATGTTTTACTTGTGGGTAGGAAATACTTCTCCATGTGGGTTACTTCTGTTCACCTACAAGCAAACTGATGCACTGCATTCCCAAAGAGTTCTACTTTGGTTTCCCCTGTGCAAAGACTGTGGCTTATCGGAAACATTTATGCAAAACTCGACCCTGCCTTTTGGCCCCTTTCAATAGCTCTTGGGCTATAAAGCCCTTTAGTTCAGTGTGCAGTGTTTGATACAGGCCGAAAACCAACACTCCAGATTACAACAAGTAAGCATGAAGCTCTTTAGATGCATGGTACTATGCCTCGCTTCCCAGAACAGAAAACCTGGATTTTTCCCTCATGTCGAGGTCATCGAACTGACGGTTTTCACTAATCTGCTTTCTGTAAAAACAAAAACATCTCAGATCCCAGAGAAACCTCCGTGCTAATCCAAACCTACACCATCAGCAAATACAGCTTGACATCCATCAGTGAGGTTATTCCTAAACCAGCCAGCATTGTCAGCGAGCTCACAGCCACATGTACGCACGAAATGCATAGCTTCAAACAATAAACTGAGCTAACAGTGTTTTTCATCAGGTGCTGAAATTAGAATTTAGCAGTATTTTATTGACACTATGAGTTTAAGAATATTGAGTGATACTTATTACCACAGCCAATGAATGATTTTTGGAAAAAAATGAATAAGAGATCTTGCTTGGCAACTGCATCTTACTACGGCAAAGAAAGGATTAACTGTTGGCAAACTGGTAAATTACTGTTAAAACAGCATGCCTAAACAGAATGTTAGCTGTGCTAATGCAAAATGCCAAGATTCCTACGTTGAGAATGAGAACTGTTACCTCTGTAAATTCACTTTGGTTGATTTTTTTTTTTTTTTTTTTTTAAACTGACCACCAGATAGCAAAATCTGTTCTGACTAGTTTTATTATCAATCCATTCATATTCAGAATTAGCTTCTCTTTTGATATTTGCTGTTTATTTTTGCCCCTTACTAATACCTGTTTAAACCCAAGTTGAGTTAAAAGCTCTCACTGAGGGCAACAGCCAGTCTTCAAAGCTGTTAAACAAATCCTGTTTAAGAGCAAGGAAATTGCTTGTTAACGTTGGATATGTCTCATTGCTCTGCATTATTCCAATATCGGCCTGATGAGGACCTTACTGCAGATAAGAAACTGACTTGTAAATGGCATTTTCTGATCACTTTGACCTAAATATGGTCATATTTAAGGTAAGAAATAATCAAATGAAACTATGTGGAGTATTCTGATCTCTGTCGCATTTTACTGACATGAATACACATTATAGGCCCTGTCACAACTGTTAGATTTGGTTCTTTTAGTAGGAGGCTTAAGAACGGACCGAAGTAATTCAAGTGAAAATTAAGTGTTTATTGGTAGTCACACATCAAAGCATATCAGCGCTGGGCTCAGTGGAACAGAGCTCCCGCAGGAAGTCTGTCAGACTGGCCATGATTTCCGGTTATCATGTTTATTTATAGTCTCATAGGTTGGACTCACATTCGACCGAGTATGATTGGACATGAGTAGGTTCAACATGCTTCAACATATCCTCTGGATCAGCCCAAAACAATGTGTGTGTGTGAATCTGCCCTTGCTTTCCCAGGCTTTTCTAATTGTTTTGTCTTTCTACTCCTGGATCACTTTAGGTCATAATGGAAAAGTACTGAGCCCTATTTCATTCATAATGTCTAAGAACAAAGCCAATTTTAACACAACCTACCAGAGATTTCACTTCATCTTGCAACACTCTTTGCTGCTTTACAATAAATACTTTAAGCTCCAGAGTTGCCATGTCTGCTTTTTAAATCAGCAAATGTGGGCATCATCACATGTTTTGGACTTGTTTTCACAGATCAGCTCAATTGTTACTGTCAGAAGATCTTGAAACACGGGCTCTCGTAAAGTTCAATGCAATACAGGAAGGCTGTGTTCAAAAGAAGAGACACATTTGAGGCAAGGGAGAAACCTGAGTACACTAAATGCTCTGTGTTGAAACAGTGAATGAAAAAGTTGGTTCTTGAGGTAAAAAAATACAACAGAAAGTCTTTGAAACCATTCAAGAGGCTAGTTTAGTGCTGTGTTTAGGAATTGGACAGCAATTAGCCTGCATAATAAATATCTTCCACTCCATACTCTGTGTTCCACAGGGGTGTTTTCTGCCTAAATATGAGCTCCTCCCACCCTGTGCCATTTTAACTGGTATGAAATGATGAAGATCTGTGGCTTTTTGGTCCCATCATTTACAGCTTAACTCAAGCTGCCCCCAGAGCAGCTGTGCCTTGAGGTATCAGCCTAAATCAGACAATAACTACAGCAGATAAAACAGATCGGAGCATTTTTTTGCTTCGGGAAAGAACAAAATTATGGAAAAGATACATCAATACCTTTGCAGACACACACACACATACTGTAGATACGCACATGCTCATTTACTGGTGATACGATCTGTCGCTGAGGAAGTGCTGCGGTGGGCTCATGTGTCCTGCTGTCATTGCCTGAGTGTGAAAAGGTAGGATGAACAGCAGGACAGACATGTATCCAAGGAATGTGACAAAGACGGTGGCTGTGGCAAGGCTAAGCACCGTGCCGTTGTGCGGGAGAACATGGATGACTCACACGCCCAGGAACAGTTGGAGGACAGCGAGAGACAAAAAGGAGAGAGGGACAGGGAGAGCCTTGTTTTTCTTTTTCAGTTAAAGTCTTGCAGATACTTTAATACAATTCCGAATAACACATCTCTGTTGCCATGGGAAAAACCCCTTTAAACCAATTTCAGTGGGTTTTTTTTTTAACATTCTATCATTCGATTTCTTACCTCTCTTAGAACTTGAAAGAGATGTCGCCGCTCTTGGCTCTGTTGGTAAGTTGATGTCCTGGGAATACAAGATTCCCACTAAACAGTAATGATATTCTGTCTGAGGCAGATGTCTTCAATGGTCCTGTAAAAAAGACAGATAAAATTAGAATTATAAAAAAATATAAATTACAGGAGGTATTTGAGAGAAACATTGCAGTCTATGCATGTCCAGCCAAACCAGGAATATAATTGATCATGAAAGCAAGTTTTGATAAGAATGCACTGACATTAAAGACATTTCAAGTTTGACTGTCACATTGTATCTATATCGTGTCACCTGCTCCAGTTTGATTCCTGCAGACCATGAACAAGGCACTACATAGGAACCATCTCAAATTCCTCATCACTCTGAATAATGAATAATATCAGTGAATGAGAGTCCTGAACGGCTTAACCTCACTCCCACCCCTCCTCTCCGAAGCAGTCTGCTGAGGGAGCCAATCAGATGCTTTCATCCAGTCCGACACTTCCAACAGGCCCCTCCTCCTCCCCTCTGCGATTATATAGTGTGTGAACGTCGGCATCACAACACACACACCATGCAGGCAGCTCAGCAGACGAAGCTGCGCTGAAAACATTCCCCCATTGATGGAAAATAAAAGGTGAGTGTGTCCTCTTTTGCAGCTGATCTGGGTGAAAGAGGTCTTGGGATCTTTTGCATGTTCAGCTTTTTTTCAAGGTGAATGTTTCAGTCCGAAACCCAGCTCGAATGTTCGTCCAGTTGTTATGTTTTACTGTCCTAAATTTTTCTTCCATCCCTGCTCTCTATTTTCAGCTCTTCTCTCTCCACCCCTCCAGCTGCAAGCACATGCTGGGAGCAAGTCTTAGGAGCAGCAACAGTAGCAACCTCCCTGGTATTGACAGCACGAGAAGCAGCTTCAGAGAAATCCCCCCGTAACGTCATAAGTGACTGTACAGAAGCATTCATCGGAGAACCAACTGCAGGCAGCCTTTCTCGCTTCATTTCTCAGGGATAGTGGTTCCGTTATGGGCTGCTCCTCGGGCCGTCAGCCCCCGGCCTCAGTCCTCCATCTGGACTTTGGCAACAGCAGTGAGGCCAATACCTTACCCCAAGACTCTGACAACCAAAACCAGAGTTTGAATGGCTGTGGAGATGGAGGGGAAGGAGAGGAAAACTTTGGAAGGGGACATGCTAAGCCTCCAGAGTCTCTTCCCACTTTAGAGAGACTTGCCCAGGCTACAGGCGGGACAGAGAAGTCCTGGTACCGGTGCGTGTTCCCGTTTGGCGTGATATCTCTTGTGATTGGAATGGCGGGTACCGGGGTGACGTTCACCTTTAACACGCTGCTCCAAACCAAAGTGGTGTCAGTGGCACTGCTGTGTGCTGGCGTGGTGATGCTGCTTGTGGCAGCTGTTTGTTGGAGGGCCCACAGACTGAGGAAGAGGAAAAAGAAGGAGAATGGATTCTTCACTGCTGATCCCGGTACTTTGTGACAGAGGAGCGGCTTCTTTTTAGTACGAACAGATCACTTTGAACTGGAATGAACTAACAAAGAAGGCAGAGTTGTAGGGTCATAGATGGTTACCCTTTCTGTGCTCACTGTTTAAGACTTTGATAATGCTGTTTGTAAAAGTTACAGTTACTGTATGTATGCCATTTAGCAAAGGCAACACCTCCATTCTGAGCAGATGGGGCAACAAAAAAAAGTGTGTCACACTGAAACCTTACTCTTACCCGTGAGTTTCCTTCCTGTCTTGGATTTCCCGAAAGATCCATTTAAGAGCAGAGCCAAAAGCATGTTCAAGATCATTACTCCACTGCTGGCACTCTTTGTGCCAGAGAAAAGCATGAGAGATAGGCACCTCAGGAATAGCTGTTTAATACCTCCTTATCCTCCCCTGCAGCTTCAAGGATAAAGAGGTGTGTCTCTGTGGGTAAGAAAAGTCCCCTCCAAGCAAGCACATCTGGATAAGCACATCCAGATGCCAGGAGTGACCTGAGCAGAAGTATTTAGCAAACTGTCAGATGTTTGTGTTTGTGCTTATGCATGGCAGGTTAACTGTGCAATTGGTTTAGGAGGGGACAACAGGTTTTCTGGAACTGAGGGAACCTGATTAAAAGATAAGCTCCTGATGGCAGCTGCCCCTCAGAGCTACATAAAACACGATTTCGTCTCGCTACAAAGGAGGTATTTTTCAGCACAAATGACTTCCGGTCTCCAACTGTTCCAGCGCAGCTGCTCATTCGGTGAACGTACCGGGCAGTAGAGATGGGTTCTATATGAAAAGGAGCCACGGAGTAAGGCATAATATCACACAAGCTAACAGGTATAACAGGTAAAAACGTAAACGTGTTTCCGTCCTGCCACCAAGCTTTCTGGTTTGCCACATAAATGGAAAGGAAAAAAAACTCACTGTGGTTTATTCATTTTTTGCATTTTCAGTCCCTGCAACTGAAACAGCGTCCCCCAGTAGTCTTGGACTTGTCATTATGATTTGTTCATTGTTTGGCAAGGAAATCCCATTATAGACAAGTCAGCGACCACAGACCAATAAAGTAAAAGTGTCACGTCCTTGCCTTACTGATTTATCCAATGCTCAGGCCATGCTGAACCAAACATGTGAGCAGCATGTTTTGTTCCTTCGACCCTCCCGCTCCTTGAGAAAAGCTCTAAACAATTACGTGCTTAACGAGATATAACTTGTCATTCTTTACCAATCAGTTTCGCTTAAAAGAGTGGTACCTATTGTGAAAGCCCGTCCTCTAACATTGTTACTACATAAATACCATATACTACTACTATATCGTTCTCTAAGCTGCCGAGCAGTTCTTTGAAATAAAAACAAAAATCCTCTCCTTCTTTGTTGTGGAGCCAATATGTAGCAGGTAAACTCACCAGAATAGCTACTGTTTATTTAAAATACGATCATTACCAGCAGGTGGTGTGGATCTGAGGTAGACCCAGCAGCTTCATGTCAGCTCTTGTGATTATTGTATTTTATTGATGTTTTTTTATATCATATGTTGGATAAATTGTTTACTGGGCATTAGATGGGGTCCAACTTTTTGCATAAAGTTGCTATAATCATCATGTGCAGCAGCAGCTACAGATATGTGTGTGTGTATGTGCACTAATGCTAGACTTAATCTTTTTATCCTCATCTTTCCGCATCTTTCTCAAAGTCTATTATCCAATTTCGCACTCAGCTTTCACAGTTTGCTTATAAGACCAGAGATAATTGAACATAATCTCCTTCAAGCATTGATGTGGCTCGTTATGTGTGCTCACATGTTGTTTTTTTCTGAAATACTGAGTATTTCTCTGAATAACATATGCATTTACTGTAGGTACTGTGTCCAAGAGTGTAGCCACATTTCTGAATGTACCTCTATCTGAGTGTCTTATCAAAGTGCTTGTACAGAGTGTAAAGACTGTCTAAGTATCTTCTATTTTTGGTAGACAGAGATTCAGTCATCCTGTAGAGTATCTATTTCAGGCACTAAAATGTTTTAATTTCAGTTTAAGCAGCTGTCTGGTTACAATGATTTTAAGTGTGATGCTGTTGAGTGCAAAATACACTGTTTCGTTCCAAAATGAGAATCCACCATTTGAATTTACTGCCACGCACACTTGATATCAGTGGAGCACATAATTAATGTCAAGTATTTTTAGACAGATATAAGTTCAGTTTTTAACATTTTGGTTTTGTAATGAAACTAATTGGTGGCGTAAGTGGTTTTGGTCTATTTGCTTTGTATTTATCAGCATGGTTAAGTTTATCTCTTGAGTGCCTTTTACGTGCTACATTAATATATTTCTTTGTAAAGTGCAGTTATTGTAAGCTGTGCAGGCCGCCTGGTACCAATAACAGAGTAGCCCAAAAGAGAATCAGAAGCTGGGAAGTTTCTTTAAGTCATGTTTAGTCCGTGTAATTAATTGTAAGTCTGCATGAAGCTACTTAAAAGTCACAGTTTGATATGGTTCCTTTGGTACACTTGTCAGAAATGCCAAAAATATTGATCAAAAAGTACATTTTTTGCTTCTTTAAAATGTCTGTGAAAGTGTACATTTTTCTTGTTCACTGTTTCTGAAGCACCGAAATAAATGCAAAATTAGATTTTTCTTTGCTTCATATTCATTTTGACTGTTTTGGGAAACTGCCGCAGAATTGCAGTTCAGTGTAACTCGTGAAGTCACACAAATACATATTCGACCGAAGACACGCGAATGTTGTGTACAACAACAAACATGAGCCGTGGAGAAGACAGACAGTCTCCCTGCACAATGGTGAACAACACACAACCTATGTTGGAAAAGACATTTCCAGTCACATAATTACGTGGGTGTGTTGTTGCTCTCTTGAACCGTAGAAAAAGCCAACTAATTCTTAGAAGGTTCTAAAGCTGGACCAACTCTTAATTGGCTGTTGCACCAGCACAGCACCGACAACTTGTTCACAATAGTCGAACAAAGGAATAGTAGAGCATTTGAAGAGGAAGTCAAAGGATTTCTGTGTTTCCTCCTCAGTGACTCGGTGATCATACTCAGTGTGTCGTGCACCCTGTACAACACAGCTGGGACCATCATCCTCTGGTACATCAGCACTGCAGACTTCCTGCAAACTTTCAACTTATTGCAAACACCAAAGTTGTTGGTGATGAGCTGTGATAAAATTTGATCTTATAAGTAAGTAAACTTTATTAATATAGCACCTTTCACAGATAAAAATCACAAAGTGCTTTACAATCAAATACATCAAAAATAATTACAAGAAAACACCACCAATAAAACAAATGAATAATGATAAAATCGTAAAAGACAAAAAAGACCATAACAAGATAAAAATAAACAAAAATTTATTAGTGGAGACAGGTAAGTTCACTTCTGTTTAACTAAAAGCTTGCTTAAATAAAAAAAGTTTTCAACTGCTTCTTAAAAGAGTCCACAGATTCAGTAGCCTGACTACGTCATACTCACGATTCTAGTCAGAATGTGAGTCTGATACCGCTCAATAGAGTTTTGAGTATTGGGCGTGTTTCAACCGAACCAGGAGAAAAAATGCCTCTTCGCTCAATTGGATAGACCTACAACCAATCAGAGCAACGTAGTATGTGACGTATATTAAGCAACACACACTTGTTGTAGGAAGGACGGCAAAAACATCTTTTCTATCGATAAAAGCCTTCATCGCATTCCTCGGTTCGTCTTTCAAAATTAATGCAATGTGGAGATCCTGTAAAACAGACTCGATGGCAGAATCTACACACTCTAGCTCTCCAGCGGCAGCCATGTTTGTTTCAAACGAATTCAAACCAAGCGCTCTTTAGTGACGTAGTCGATAATGTCCCTGTTGATCATCTGTCCATCATCGTATAAAGCCCGCCCTGGCAATCTGATTGGGTCGACCAATTCTTGGTCGGGCATAATGATTTCCCAACTGAGCAGAGCCAGACCGAACTTCCCGACCAAAACTTTTATGGGCGGGGCTAAGTTCGGCTGGCACCCAGGCTACAGATTCAGAGCACCTTAATAAAAGAGGCACGGCGTTCCAGAGTTTGGGGGCCACTGCTTGAAAGGAACAGTTACGTTACGTTACGTTACGTTACGTTATGGTCATTTAGCAGACGCTTTTATCCAAAGCGACTTACAATAAGTGCGTTCAACATCGGTAGGCAAAAGAACTTCAGGTCACAAGAAATCATAAGTGCATTTCCTTCCAAACCAAACAGCTAAGAGCAAAACTAGTGCTAGAGTAAGTGCGATAAGTCAGGTACCTAGACAGATGGGAAGACAATTTAGAAAACAAAGACAATTTAGGAAACAATTAAGTGCGTAAGGAACTAGGACAAAGCAGGTGATGTCCTAAGAGGGCGAATCTGGGTAGTGTTTCCTGAAGAGATGGTTTTTAGCCTGCGGCGAAAGATGGGCAGTGACTCAGCTGTCATGACATCAGTCGGGAGATCGTTCCACCATCGGGGTGCCAGAACAGAGAAAAGCCGTGACCGTGTCGATCGTGCGCAGGGACCCCTGAGTGACGGGGCAGCCAGGCGCCTGGTGGCCGCAGAGCGAAGTGGTCGGGCGGGGGTGTAGGGCTTGACCATAGCCTTGAGGTATGAAGGAGCTGTTCCTTCCACTGCCCTGTAGGCTAGCACCAGAGTCTTAAACTGGATCCGAGCAGCTACAGGGAGCAGGTGTAGAGAGTGGAGAAGGGGAGTCGTATGGGAGAACTTGGGGAGGTTGAACCCCAGACGAGCAGCAGCTTTCTGAACCAGCTCCAAAGGTCTGATGGCAGAAGCCGGGGCGCAGGCAAGGAGCAAGTTGCAGTAGTCCAGGCGGGAGATGACCAGAGCCTGGATGAGCACCTGCGCTGCCTTGTCGGTGAGGAAGGGGCGAATCCTCCGGATGTTGTAGAGGAGGAATCGGCAGGAACGGGTCACTGATGCGATGTTTGGCGAGAACGACAGTTGGTCGTCCAGGGTCACACCCAGATTCCTCATGGTCCGAGTTGACGTCACCACGGAGTCATCCATGGTGATGGCCAGATCTCGGAATGGGCAGCCCTTCCCCGGGAGAAACACCAGCTCAGTCTTGTCCAGTCTTGTCCCGGTCACCTCAAATGTGGAAGTGTGTGTGAGGAACAACCAACAACCTCTGACCTGCTGATCTCAGAGTATGAGCAGATGTATGGTAAAAAAAAAATCCGATCCGAGATATACGTATGGGCTTGACCGTGTAGAGCTCTGAAAGTAAGGACCAGTATTTTAAAATTGATTCTAAAATGGACTGGAAGCCAATGCAGGGATGCTAAAACTGGGCTGATGTGAGCTCTTTTCTTAGTACGAGTAACAGCCGTGCAGCTGCATTCTGTACAGTCTAGAGACGATCCAGGTCTTAAAAAGACTGTTACAGTAGTCTAATCGAGAGGAAGTAAAAGCGTGGATGATCATCTCAAGTTCAGCCTTTGAGACCAGTGACCTTAATCTGGCTATGTTCCTTAGATGAAAGAAGCAGTTTCTGGTCAGTTCTTTAGAGTGCGGCTCAAACATTGTCGAGTCTAAATGAACACCTAGATTCCTAAAACTAGGCTTAACAGACCAGCCTAGATCCTTATTAATGAACTGCTTGATCTCAGGGATTTTGTGATCTGGTGCAATGATTAATGTTTCAGTCTTATTGGAGTTGAGTTTAAAGTAGTTGTTGTTCAACCATTGGTTAATGTTTGTCAAGCAGTCCATCAAAGAAGTCAGTTTGTGCAGCTCAACAATTTTAAACGTACAGTACAGCTGGATATCATCTGCACATAGATGGTAGGACACGTTTCTGTGTTGCTTCATAATATTAGTGGGAAGGAAGAGCATAGGCCCCAAGACCGAGCCCTGGGGCCCCCACAAAACAGTTCAGCAGATTCAGACATAATCTGATTAACACAGATACTGAAAGTTCTGGCTGACAGGTAAGATGAGAAACACTGTAAAACTGAATCAGAAATTCCAACTATGTTGGGAAGTCTGTTGATTAAAATATTATGATCGACAGTATCAAAAGCAGATGAAAGATCTAATAAAACCAACAGACTCAGGGGAATACCCCTGAAGCCTGACTGAAATTTGTCAAAGATCTCATGGTCTTTAAGGTAAAGTGTGAGTTGTTCTGCTACCACTTTTTCTAAGATCTTTGACATAAAAGGAAGTTTTGAATCCGGCCTAAAATTCAGGGAATTGCTGTCTGCTTGAGATACAAAAGGGGCTCGCATAGCAGTTGGGGACACTAAGGAGCTAATGGTGTCAAATAAGAATTTAGGGGTTTTCTTATTCATGGATATTAGCTGAGAGGTATTAAGTTCTGGCATTTTTTAGCATTTCGTTTAAAGACGCTCTTAAGTCCTTCAGATGAAGCCTGTGAACTTCAAGTTTTGTTGCCTTCCATAGGCGCTCTACCTTGCAACAGCATCTTCATTTATAAACTGCCTTTCTGCTCTTCTGTTTGGGGGCTGAGGATCCAGAGGAAAGGCAAGGTTGGAGAAGATTGTGATCATTAACATGCACATCCTCCACATAAAGGCTAGTGATGTTGAAACCAATCGAGAAAACAAGGTCCAGGGTGTGTCTCTTGGTGTGAGTGGGACCAAAAACATGTTGACTAAAATTAAATGAGTTATATATTATATTATATTATATTATATTATACTAATACTGCTGATCTATGCCAAGTGGATATCAATATTTTAAGCCTTCCAATCGTTTCATAAAAATCAAACCAAAATTTAATCTCTATGTCAGCTATTAGATCATTTGGTGATTAATTCCTCACAGATATTTCTACCATATTTTGGGTCAATCAATCTTCCCACAGTTCAATAGTTCAGACTTTCCAACATATTTTACTCATGACAACAAATATTAACATCGTGGTGGTTCAAGAGGAAAATCATCAGTGGGATTTATCCTCTGAGGACCGAGAATGCCTGTAATTGAAATGCTGCCACCATAAATAAGTGACAAATTTTGATTAATGAAAGGAAATAAAAAAACAAAAAAGGACTTCATATCAAAATTGTGTTTCCGTCTAGCATCATGTGATCAGTCCAGTATCACGTGATCAGTCTAGTTTCATGTGATCTCCAGGGTTGCGAGCTGAATTACCAAACAATCAGTGATGGCAAAGCAAGAGGCACCGACTGACACTGAAACAGACGCACAACTTTTTAAATGATGGATAACAGAAACAACAGATCAATGTTCATGAAAAAAAACTGCATAGCTATTATTGGCTCTGCACTATCCATCAGGTCATATCTGAGAACATTTTTTTAAGCCATTTTAAAGCAAAGGTTGTTGTGTTGTAATCTGAATCAATACTGTAGAGATTGTACCCAAAAACATTTATTTTACTGCACCGAAAGTTACATAAACCACAAAAAGAAAAGAAAAGAAAAAAATCCTTGAAGTTCTGCTGCAGGATCTTGTTTCTTTCAGTGTCTTCATCACACCTCGTTTTTATTTCTCCTTCTCTTTTTTTGTTTTTAAACTCATCTTCCTCCCTCTTTATTTCTTTATTCTTAACCTTTGGTTTAATTCTGACATCTGAGTTAATAACTACAATAAAAGTAGGATTGATTAAAAATCAGTAAGTATTTACAGTTCCAAATAAGGATGCTGCTTGATTCAATACAAACTTAGCTGTACCACTTTACAATGAGTAAAGAGCTCATTTTCATTACGAATCAAACTCTCTACTACTTAAACTTATTGACAGGGCAGCTTTCTGGATTATAGTTTTAAGGCAAGGCAAGGTAAATTTATTTGTATAGCACAATTCAACTACAAGGCGACTTCAAAGTGCTTTACAGATACATTAAAACAGTAGAAATAAAAAGCATGATTTAAATTTTAAACAAAAAAGAAAGAAATAAGAACAATAGATAAAATCAGATAAAATCAGTAGTTAAAATGTGATTAAGTTTTGAAACTCAAGCTTCAGATTTGGAGCTTTATTCAAACGCAGCTGAAAATATGTGTGTCTTCAACCTGGACCTGAACTATGAGCCCTCATGATTCCGTCGGGTGTAATTTAGGTTTGTTTCATATCTAACGGCTTCGGTATGCTTCTCCGTCGCTATCCGTTAATCCGACTCCGTGGGATGTCGGATACGCAAGGCAATTCACCTCCCGATCAGTAGGCGTCGCTACGCTAGACGACCTAATCTCGCGACGTATATCGTGAAAGTCGTTGATTGATTGTTTACGTTCCGGCTCCTCGCAGTGAACGATGGCGACCAAGAGAGAAAGACTGTTGTTGGAGTTGGAGCTTGTTGAAATTGAAATGCAAATAAATTCTTAAAGGTAGGGTAGGAGATCCTGGATTTTGAGGCCAGCGAAGTCCCAACCCTTTTCTTCACTTTTCCCCCGAAGGCACGCCTCTAGAGTACATGAACGCGCACGAGCACGAAGGTGCACGAGCGCTGTTCTGACAGCAAGCATCGATCGTTGCCGTATTTAGTATTTAGTTTATGCTAACTATACGTTTAATAATGCTAGGTGCTAGCCAAGCTGGCTCTAGTTTAGCTTCCTGCCAAGCTTCTGGACGTTCACGGAGCAGGGTACGCGCACAGGGAGAAGGAGGGGGAGGGAGGAGCAGATTGCAGTTTGATAGACGGCATCAGTATCCAATCATTGTGAACAGACCGTTCACAATGATTGGATACTGTTTTTCCTAGATTGTACGTTCTAGAGGCCACTATAACTTTTCATATTTGTGTCAAAACTTTTAATTAATTGGTTGCAAAGGGGGTGTGAAGAGTATTTCAAGCAATATGTAAAAAAATGTTCCAGAAAAAGATCCCCTACCCAACCTTTAAAGGATAAGACCGGTTTTTTTACATTGGGCCCTTGATTTCACATTATAACATGATGTTCTACTCACCCCTGCTTGTTGTTGGTCATTTGGAGCTGTTCCGAAGATATTCGCGAGGCGTCTGGCTGCTCTCTTGAGATATTTGGCCATGAAATGGTTTCCTATGGGCAAGCTTATACAGGCACAAACTATGCTGTTTATAATTTATTAATTACTGGAGGTGCGTCGCTTACTTAAAAAAATCCGGGTTACTAATTTTGAATTTTAGCCGAATGAATAAATAGGCAGCAGGTCTGTGGGCTGTCTGCGGCAGTAGCACGACGATGACGTCAGTAACACCCACTTTACGACAAAAAATCAAAATTACAATAACCCGGATTTTTTTAAGTAAGCGACGCACCTCCACGTTATCAGTGCTAGTGTACAGTAATTAATAAATTATAAACAGCATAGTTTGTGCCTGTATAAGCTTGCCCATAGGAAACCGTTTCATGGCCGAATATCTCAAGAGAGCAGCCAGACGCCTCTCGAATATCTTCGGAACAGCTCCAAATGTTCAACAACAAGCAGGGGTGAGTAGAACATCATGTTATAATGTGAAATCAAGGGCCCAATGTCAAAAAACCGGTCTTATCCTTTAAGCTGTTATTGTTATTGCTGCTGGCAGGAATTACCTACTATACTGCTCTGAGATGCAGCGAACCAGAGGAAGCCTCTGACTGAACACACTCACTGTTATGAAGGCAATATTATCCATTATGTTGATGAACTTGTGCAGCGTTTTTCTTTCTATAATCAGCTCCAGAGCCGTCCTCTGCACAGAGCCAGCTTTCTTTATCAATTTGATCAGTTTCTTTGAGTCACTGGTTCTGATGCTGCTGCTCCAACAGATTAATTAAAAGCTGACGGCACTCTCCACCACAGACTTATTGTCATGCCTTTGCTTGGAGCCCAAATATGACACCAACTGACCAAGAACAAGTTTATTTATAATAAGAAAGGTGTGGGAAGATGGGGCTTTGGTCCAAGGGGGTTTTAGGCTGGAGAGGGGGTCCAGGGAGAAATAGCTGCACGTTGGTTTGAGGAGATGGCTGGGTTTGCAGGCGGGCTTGCAGGCGGGCTGGCAGGCAGCCACTCAAGCAGATCAGGAAACTGAACAAAAATAGGTTTACGTTAGCAACAGATGGTTAGGGTACTAGACTGTGCTCGGCTAGAAGTCACTTCTGACAAATCATGAGAACACAATGACGATCCGGCAGCGACTGAAGGTAGGACAGGAACTAAATGCAGACTGGGTGATGAGCTGATGGGAACCAAGTGGCTTGATTGTAGCAGCAGGGCAGGTGTGGAGTGGGAGGTAGGCAGATCCAGAGGTGACAAGGGGAAGGAAAATGTAACAAACATACAAACAGGAAGAGACAAAGACAAAACAGAAACAAACCGTACAAACAAGCACAAAAACTGTGACGACGCTGGCCTTGTGTCACTTATGGAATATATATACATATATCGTCTTAGTGCAAACACTGAGGGACCCAAGCTTCCTTAAGAAGTAAAACTCACCTCAATGTTGCATTTTTAGTCTTATCTGTTGATGAATTGTGTAATGTAATTTCTTTGATTAAGGAGACCCACACAACATTAGGTTGTTGTGGCCAATGATGCTAATGCCGTCTGAAATGGCAAACTCTGATGCATGGCTACAGTTTTACCATACTTCCTTCATTATGTTTAAGGCTTTCTTTGTTTTGTTTTTGGTTTCAGCATCCTTAAAAACACAATTTCTTTGTCTCTCCTACAGTAGCAGGGCCATTGTTTTAGAGACATAATCCCAGATGGGATCATAATCTCTTCACATTTCACATTGGCCATCTTTGGTCTGGGACAATCCAAAATCACTGTTTATACCAAGCATAGGAGAGAATGTCATTACCATTGCCTTGGGTCTAAGAACCATCAACACAGATAAGTTCTACACTGTTAAAAAGAACCATCTTGCTTTTACCATCACCCAGCCAGACAAATCCTTTTTCACTTTAAAAGTCATTGTGAAGTCACATTTGCATGTCCTATGTAACTTCTCATTAGTATGCTCCACCTATTAGTCATGCCAGTCATCCTAAAGTCTGGGAAGCAAAGCATTCTATTGATTTCTGCCACTGAATCCGGGCTCATCGCTTTCCCAGCACCTTTATGAGCGCAGCTGTTTTCTATGAATATTCAAATGAGCACGCGTCCTGAATGCGCCCACGCTTTTCCCTCTTCCTCCTCCGCCCACTCCACCTCCCCCTCCTCCTCATCGACCAAATCTATAAGGGACCATGTCATTCTCTCTCCCTCGCCCCCTGAACGGAGCTAAAAATAGGCGTGTGATGTCAACAACAAGGGATACAGGCAGGGAGAGGGGTGGGCCACTTGTTCAGCAGAGAACGTGCGAGAGCAAAAGTGGGAAGATTGTTCAACTGCACCACTCCATTTTCACTGGATTTAATAGCCAGTAGATGGACGCAGACCATTTTTCAAGTAAGTGGAGATACAAGTGGTTGCACCACACCAAACGGTGCGGTCAATGAAATGACTCATTGTATGACTGCATGTTCATTTATATCCACTTTCAATCCTGTTCAGTCCTTTTTTTTTTTTTTTTCAATATAGAGCACTCAATTTCCTAAAAGAGTAAGGATGAATAAGACACTTTTAAAAATAATGGCTAGTACAGCTAATAATATTTCAACTAATACATTTAAAGATGGCGTGGGCACAGTTTTTTTCACAAATAGAGTTGGATGTTAACTAAAAAAAAAAAAAACATGTCTCCTTATGTTTCTATGAGAAATAAAAAATGCTGGGCAATAACGTTTTACACAGCTGTGGAAACAGGCTGGATTTCTGCGATGGGGTCCAGAACCTCTCAGAGGATGTATGCTGAAAGGATTTACCCTCCTCGTGCAGATGTATGTGATGTAACACCACACAGGCTGCCACTCTCTGACAAGGGGAAGGTATGCGGAGTCCACCTGGGTACCCGAAACAGGCTTTCAGGATGTCAAAGGTCGTCTCTATCCAGATGCTTGTTTCTTTAAAGGTCACAATGAACCCCATTTTGTCTCTCTGTACTGAATCGGGATGGGGCATTATTAAAAAGGACTGAAATGCATGACACGCTGTCTCCCAGCAGCATTGCACTGAAATACCTTGAGCATGAAAAGGAATATTGCCATGCTGAGTGGGACAAAACATGTTTGAATATTAAAACAAACTGTCTATAATGTACAACTGCCATACCTTGCATAAATATAAGGCACCAAACAGACTTTCTAAAGATTTTGAAGTGATTCAACTGGGTGGTGCCGTAGGTGCCATAATGACGCCAGCATATTTAGGGCAAGAATGTAATGAGCAGGCTTGGAGACTCAAGTGAAGAGATCAAACACAATTTAATACAGGACGAGTAAAGGTCATACACAGGGAGGCAATCCGTGGGGCAAAAAGTACAGGCAGGGCTGGGCAGAGGCAGAGTCAAAAAACAGTCCAAGTCAAAAAACCAATGGGCAAAGGTATCAAACTGGGCAAGGCAAGAGCAGGGTCAAAAAACACAGGAAAAAGGTCAAACATGGGTATACGTACACTTTGAGAACGCTAGAGAGCTTGGAACAAAAGAACTTTGACAATCTGGCAAGGTAGGTCTGGAATGCTAGGAGTATAAATAGTACAGTGCAGAGTCAGTGATTAGTGATGGCCACCAGGTGTGGCTGAGACTGGTGGGAAACTTAACAGGAAGTGAAACAAAAATAAAACAGGTTAACAAAATAAAACAGGAAATGAATCGAGTCCACAAAATGTCTATAATCTGTGAGCATGACAAAGAATAAAGATACAAAGGGCTAAAGCTCCCACCTAGGGTAGAGCTTCCCCTGTAATGATCTGGTCTTTTATGCCGCATTCAATCTGCCATGCAGTGGTTTGTATTTACCTTTTCTTTCTATCACCCGTACACGGTATCCTATCAAGGGTGAACGAGAGCTATAGAGGGTGATAGAGTGGGATACAGCCTGGTCAAGTTGCCGGTCTATCACAGGGTAAACACATGAACTGACAACAATACATGCTCGCAATCATTACAAATGAATGGGAAAAAAAGCACCAAGAGAAAAGCCAACCCAGGAACAGAAAAAGTAAGCAAACTTCATACAGCTGGTGACAATGTCACCCACTGCACACTTTGCCATTTGTGCCATTTTTTTCCCCTTTATAGATATCTGTTGACTTATAGTCATGTCATGAATTTACCAACTGTGTGTAGGTCAACATTATTCAACATAATCAAGGAAAAAGGGGCATGGGTAAACTCTAAAGGAGGTTCTGATACTTATTTTTTTTTAATCTCACTCTCCATAAACGTCAGGTACATGTAGATATAGCAAGAAAAGAAACTGAAGAAGAAGGTTGTGGTACAATTTTTAATATACTGTAAATATTATGACTGCAAAGCTTGTGAAATTCATGGAAAGAAGGAAAAATACCTATATCCTACCAATGTTAAGGGCGGTCGTGGCTCAGTGGTTAGAGTCAGTTGTCCAATAACCGTAAGGTTGGCAGGTTTGATTCCCTCTCTTGCCACTCAAAAAAAAAAAAAAAAAGATTGGTGGAACTGACAGCTGGAGGGGTGTCAGTCCACCTCCTTATCACAGCCAAGGTGCCCTAGAGCAAGGTAACCCTGGGGTGCTGAATAGCTGCCCACCACTCCAGGTTGGCATCTGTCTATGAGTGTGCGACCCTGTGCATGTGTGTGTCAACAGGTGCCAACCTGGATGGGTTAAGAGCAGAGGACAAATTTCATGTGTATGCATGACCAATGAATTGGATCTTAATCTAAAATTGGCAAATATATGTTTGACCTATCTGTGTCGTCTTGGCAGCGATCAGGTGGGCAGCCAAGACTATGTACTCTTCAGTAATAGAACCAGCTCTTGCTCTTCCTGCTCCCACCGCCCTGCACTCCATGTGTACCCGTCTTGTTCCCATACTTCCTCAGCCCCTTCCTTCTCTAGCATCACTGCTTTAATCCAAAACAGCTGCATTTATTTAGAGCTTGATCCCCCCAAAATGAAAATATATATATGTACACGAGGTGTGCTGTCAATTACAGCAAAATAAACAGTGATGAGAGGGAATACAGCTTGAAACAGAAGTGCAAACTACATTGATGTGTGCAAAAATAACCTGTTACTTTGTAGATTTTATCTCATAACTAATCACAATCCTAACATCTGCTCGGATCAGATGTAAGATTGCGATTGTCACCGTTTCAACTAGGGCTGACAGTCTCACTCCATAATTATCGTGGACGAAAGAATGATAAATGAGAACAATTTTATCACCATATCTACCGGATTTTTAAAGAAAATCATCTACAAGCTGTTATTATGCCCTCCTACCACAGAAAAAAAAATATATATATATTTTTTTTTTCTTTGTACATCTGAGCGTGTATCCACCAAGATAAAGCTGCTTATTGCCTTTCCATAGGCTTTGTTTCTATGGAGCCTGTGTGAAAATTTCAGCTCAGTGCATGCCAATAAATTGTGCTTATTTCACATATTTTCTGTGAGATGAAACTGTTCCTCCGGCAGCTGCTCAAATAAAGCCTAAAAGGCAGATCTAACTGTTGACAACATCAGGCTTTCTGTTTGCCATCAGACACAAGATGCCATATTCAAGTATGAGAACGGGCCCAGATCCAGGTCCTGATGTCAGACAACTATAAGACAAACCCCCTTTTTTTTCTCCTAATGGTGGTTATAAAATAATCAACTTATATACAATACAATAAAAATACAATACAAGCTTTGTGCAAACAAGGAACTAAAGCCGATGTTGTCCGAGGGTGCAGATGAATAGAAGATCATGCATACGTTCACACGCTTTGTATAAAATTAAGTTCAGTTAGTTTAGATCATTTAAACATATCAGCATATCTTGAGAAATGCAACACAAGTTTGTATCATGTTTTTTTTTTTTTTTTTTTCAAAATGTTGATAATCACTGGAGAGAAAATTTGTCAAGTTGCGGTGTTGGAGATGTAAACTCCTTTTTGCTCTGAATTGAGGCTTCGTTTTCCTGGGAAATGTTGCACATATCTGCTGACAGAATTGGGGGATTAATATGACATTCACCAGGAACCAGCCTAAAGGTAAACAGAAGTTTTATTCTGTGTCCATCATGACGGACAATCAGCGTTAACTTCCTAATGGTAATTTAAAGGGACACAGTGTAATTTCTTCCCCCATCTAGTGGTGCAATTTTATTTTGCAAAGTCAAACGAATTCACTCTCTAGCGCCTCGCGTTTTCAAATGTGCGTTGCAACTTGTTGAACTACGGCAGACGGTATGTGTCAAGATTCTCTTTTTCGCTTTTTTGGCGACGAGGATCCCTTCCCCTGTGGCGTGGCATAACTATGGTCTTCCATTGCGAACAAAAGTGCAGGCCGTTCAGGCTGGTTTATACCAGAGAATGCTAATGGCGTAGACTGGCTCTGTTTATACCTGCGTGCAAACGTGACGTCAAAATGACGTCATTTCCGCTTGCAGGCCTGGCATTGGGGAAAACGCGATTCGAAGTGCTTTATGTCCCTCTCGGCACTTTGTCGTTTTTCATAGACCGGAAGGACATGGCGGCCTCCATAGAGCTTGCCCGCTCTATGTAGATACAGACAAGTTATTCTTCACTCAGGAGGATAATTGAGATTGTTGACAGAGATAATTTTACACCAATGAGGACTAATTTATGAATGAATATGTTGATTTGAGCTAATTAATAACTTAATATATTACACAGTGTGCCTTTAAGGGGAAAAAATGTGTTTATGATATTCATATCTCACATACTGACCAAAAAGTCAAAGAGCACATTTTCAAGCCTACTAACAACCCATTTGAATAATATTTATTCAACAGTTAATTTTAGGATGCATAAATGGTGTAACATTGCACTGCTGTAAAAAGATACATAAACTTTTAAAGGGAAGTCGCAAAAGAAACCTTCCAAAATAATTCCACTACTTGCATATGATCAACACCTGTGTTTGAGCTGTCCACTGGAGAGAAGCTTAGAAGATTAGCTCTACAGTAATCACTTCCATCCTGATTGCCTCTCACTGCTTCCCCTTGCTCTGCTCAACCCTTCCCCGTAGCTTTCTTCTCGTCATCTTTTTTTTATGTTGTGGTCGCAGCCAACATCACGGATAAGTCCTCTCATTACTACGCTCTGTTAATTAGCGAGCCATGGAATCCCTCTGCTTAGTTGTGACTCATTTTGTGGTGGGCTCAGTGTCAAAGGTTGATAATTACCACAGCATGAAGTCCCCTCATATGTTCTGATCTGTCAGCACCATCTCGATCCCATGAGCTTTTCAGTCGTTTGCGTCCTTTGCAATGTTCACTGTGTTTATTTTATTTTCAAAGAGGCAGGTGGTATATTCATAAAATGTGAGCAGTGGCTCTCCCTTTTAAAGCTGGCGTCTGGCAAAGAATGATTGCTCCACACACAAGGGAAATGGGACAAGTTGGCACAAACTCAACTCTAAATAGCCAGAGCTGAGGCTTGTGTGACTGGTTGTGTTGTGTAACTGTGAATTACTGCATCTTATGTTCTCAGCTCAGCCATCAGTTATTTCTCATGGTGTGTAAAAAGGTCAAACCAAAGAAGGAATAAGAAGGCTGAAGAAACAGAGCGTACACATATAGTCTGTGTAAGGAAATTAATCTTTAGTGCAAGACACATACTGTATATGCACCTCTTCCTGCTGGTGAAAGGAATTTATAACAAGTCTTTCCTTTCATAAGACTGATTTGAATGGGAATGAGGAATAGCATCACAAAGATCAGCCCTGCTAACGTAGCTAATTGAAATGGTAAGATCGGATTACAATGCCCACATGAACGAGGACAGCAAAAACAGTTGAGAGACAAAAACTGTCGAACTTCTGCAACCACTGTTACATATTTCCCCTCTGTTGGTGACCTCGGGTTATGTTGTCCTGCATTTTGTCCACAGGCGAACAAGTGATACGGTTGAATAGACTCCTGACTAACTCCTGGCTTAAAGGATGGTAGAAGAAATTTATAAAGACTTCGGGAAAGATAAAGAGAACTCTACCATACTTAGCTGTGAAACAAGAGATGTTAAAATGATATTACACACAAAAAAAACTGCTGGCCTCACATTTATCTACGTGAATCCCAATTTGTAAGACTGGATCAAGATAATGAAGGGTCACTTTGAAAGTTGCGATCACAAGGAATTGAATGATTTTCTTTCCTTTTGCAGCGTTTCCTATATAAAAACAAATAATGTAGTAAGCATTGCAACTCCTTTCCTTAAAATTTGGAGAATTAGTTATTTAGGTGAAATTAATGTACATTTCTTTAAATGTAATCTAATGTCACAAGGTAGCTCTGCTGCCTCAATCAGGCCCTAATTGAGGATGGGGGAATGCTTGCTATCCGCCGTCAGTTTAAAAGTTCTCTGTTCACAAAAACTAGTTTACGAGAGACCAGCAACTGTGTGACAAAAGCATCACCTCGGGTAAAATCCTACTTAATGGCAGTGTATGACGCAAAAGAGGACAGAGTGTAGCTGTCTGCGCTAAGGCCAAGACAAACAATTTCGAACACTCCTTTTGTAGCCGTCTTCTGAAACCTGCTTTTGTTTTAGTATTCCACTTTCTGTCCATTAGTATTGTCCTGTCAATTGTGGTAGAGTTGGTGTGCAGTTCTACACATCAATAACCACACGTTTGTAATGGTCTTAATGCAGCTACATTAGTTGTATATACAGCATTCATGCCTGTGACTGGTGCAGAAATCATTGTGTGGTTTCCACCTGTGACCATGCTCAATTCAGCACGACACGTTCCCTGTGAACGTTAACATTGAAAGAGCTGCAATGCCAGTCTGTGGCATTTAGGTCAAACAGTTCTGAGGTAATTATCTTTTTTTTTACTAATAACTAATTCTACTTTCGGCAGCTTCATAGCAAGTATATTTACAACGGTCACTCGATGGAATGATCTTAGATATGGTCACAGAAACAGACAATGAACTGAATACCAAAAACTACTTCAGTCAATTTAGGCTCAAGTCATTCAGATAATGATTTCACAGGTCACAAATTCAGATGAGATGTGCATGTCATGTGTGTGTACAGTATCTCCTACCCACCTTCTGTCTTTCATTGTGTCACTTGAATGCTTCAACATGTAAGGAGTCTGTTATTCTTTCACTCGCACCTTCCTGCACCACGACACTTTCCTTTCTGAGCGACTATCTGTGCGAACAGAGACTGACCACACATCGCCGCAGCTACCACGCCAACTGTCAAAATTCAAAGGTCTTTTTCTCCACATGAGTTCTTCTAAACAGAGTGAAGCCAAAATCCCCTCAGATCCTCTCACACATTTGGATCTCATCAACCTGGAGCGGCCACGGTGTTCCAGGTGTGAATTTGTGATGTTGACGTTTTGTAAATGTCTTCCTCTGTGCCCAGTATCATCTCATGCTACCGTGCACCTTTCTGTAGCTAGTGATTTACTAGGTCCCCGTGTTGCTTTAGATGTTCAAACCCCATAGAAGTGAAACTTATTTTCACAAACATAGTGTTAGTAATGAGGAGGTATAAATGCTGATATGACATCACATTTGATAGCTGTATGTACATATGTGTAAACTGAATTCATGGCAGCTTTCCATTTGTCTAAAGTTACTTTTAACTTCCTTCTTTCATTTCGTCTGTTTACATCTTTGATCCAAGAGACACAAAAATGACATGGGGGGTACATGGGAGCTCAATGGGTCATTTACACTGTAAATATGTATGACACAATTATGATATTTCACACAGTTAATTGAAACAAACCTAACTCTACAGTGTGGCCCTTAATGATGAAAGATTGTGTGACAAGTGTAGTAATGGCAGGACAGATGAACAAAATGCGCATGAGTCTACAGGCTAAATAATCAAGAATGCATTTGGGAGCGATTTTATAATCCATTCAGCCTTGATTGGCAAAAATAAACACAACTTGCTGACCAAAAAGCTTTTTTTTTTTTGGCTCCCAGCAGCTCAATAAGCTGATAAGAGTCAGCAGAAAACAGGTTTACAATTCAGATAACCAAGTGTTGAAATTAAGCAGAGCTGGTGTTCATGAACACACTGCCTGAATGTCACACAGCAGCTTTAGATTGAAAAGTAATGTCTTTATCAGCAGCAGCAGACCAGTCACTGTTGGAACAGTGAGTGAAATAAACCTCAGATCTGAGGAGAACTACAATTCTTATTATTTTTAGAGGTAACTTTTGAACTTTTCTTTAGGTGGCTATTAAACTTGTACTGAGATCATTATATTTTTCGCTCTATGCACTAAAGTCTCACAAATAACTTATGGAAACATCATATGGTATCACATGCTGTTTAGCTGGATTATTCAAGGTCTCGATTTAAATGGGGTGCTGCACAGCCCAACTAATTTAGCAGCGGCGTAAGTCCTTATCACAGCTGGCCCAGATTTGAGTCTCAACCTGAACTGCAATTTGTTGAATGTCATGCCCTTCTCTCTCTCCCCAATTTCCTGTCCCTCTCTTTTTTTTTGTTTTTTTTTTACACAAATTGACACGATTTCCTTAGGTCTTAAAGAAATGTCCATGACATGCTCTAGTCAAAAATAACGCTCCCCTTTAACACCAAGAATTTCCAGATCTTTTCATTGAAACTGGTTTTAGAGCACGGTGTAAGCAGTTTGGCCCCTCTGCATTACAGCTTTGAGGTACTGTGCATACATAAATTTGGACACAAACTACACTCAGTAACCCTTATTACAATTTTTTTTTACCATATGAAAGAGAACATACAAAAAAAAAACCTTAAAGCTGACACTGGCCGCCACCAAAGGGATTAAATACTTGACTATGAATTTTACATAAATACTTAGATTTCCCTCGTCTGCAGGACAGCTGGTTGGCTACTGATCCCTCTTTTTTGTCATGTGTTTCGTTTTTAGCCATTAAAATGGGCAATATTTTGGCAATGTTTGTGTTTGTAATGGTGCTGTACTGATGGTGCATTCAGTGACAAAGTGCAAATCCTAATTTTCATGTTCTGCCTAGTAAAAAAAAAAAAAGAAAGAATGCCAATTAGGAGTCAGATTCCTTTGTTTGGTGATAAAACATTCCACAAAGTTCTGGTAGAGCGTTATTGTCCAATTGATCCATCATGTTCATTGAAATATATTACCGATGATGAGATCCAGTGTTAATAGCATGGCAAAAAGTAAGAGTAAAAGACAATTTACCACAGGGAATGCAGCATAATGTAAACCTAGGTGGAGGCTCTGAATGCTGTATCTTCAGCTGTATGGGGCTCAAAACGGATGCTATGGTTGAATTTTGGAGTTGGCAGTGACACCCAAATATAAAGAAATGTTCTCAAGCACTAAAGAAGAAAAAAAAAAAAAGGAAATCTTACCAACCACTTACCACCCTTTGCGGAGGAGGTAACGGATTACCTAAAGATCTATAAGGGTCAGTTCATCTTTGTGGCAACAGTGATCAGAAAAGCAAAGTAATTCACTATATGTGTAGAAAATAGAAAAAAAAACTGTGTATAAACTCATTTTTTGCCACTTTCACTGTATTTATTTGCATGCAGTTTGCTTTTGCTACTGTGACAGCTCACAGTGTCTCCAGTGTGTCTTTGTGTTTTCTGTTTTTCTCTCTGTGACAGAAACACAAGATATTTTCTGTTGTTTTAATAAGCTCTTGGTTATTTCTGGCACAAGTCAGCTTCGCCCCAGTCATCTTATCAGTGTTTTTTTTCTTATTAACGAGAAGTAGAAAGAGTTTGTTGTGCTATTAAAGTAATCAAAACTCATTATTCCTGCATCTCGTGACAGTGTTTATTTCTCTTTTTCTGCCTCTGCTTGTCCTTTGAGCCCTCCGCTGTGTTTTCTTCCTTATACAGGTTTCTTCTCCTTAATCTTCCTCTGAGGCTATACATCACAAACAAGTGGATTTGTTCCAGTCTCACATGAATCAGCAATGACTGACAGGACAGTAAAGGAGATCTTCTTCCCTTTTGAAGTGGCTATGTTTGAATTACTGATCAAAGAACATCAGCCAGACAGCTATAGAAACTTCAATTACTCTAAAAAGCACACTTTCACAAACATGCACACCAGGCACATGGGGCCAGTCAATTATACACACAGACACACACTCACTTACACACTAGACAGTTCAATTACAGGGCAGCTTTGCTTTATCACTGTCCACAAATGATGCTATATCTTCACTGCCTGGTGGACACCAACCCAGTGCAGATAGCCGCACAGATATATGTATAGGCTTTTAATTCAAATTTGATAAATATGAGCTATTTATCTTTTAGCTATTTTTGCCTTTTGTATCTTTGAGTCATTGTTATGCATTGACAAGTCACTGATGGCTGGTGTCCCAGCATGTAATTGGCCTTTTGAAAATGTTACCAGCGGTGTGTCACAAAAACTAAATGTGTTCCCATGTTTTCAGCTGCATCTATGAGAAATGCCAAAGATAACACAGTTCCTAATTGGCAAAAAAAATTAGCACAAAATGCTTGAAGGCAATTGGACTTGTTTTTCTGGTTCTTGAGGATGTTTCACCTCTCATTTGAAAGGCTTGACAGGTGGAGAGTTCTAGACTTATGGGCTGATGAAGCATTTTGACAAATAACACTGTGCAGAGCTAAACCCAATACAGTGAAACCTTATGCTTTAAAAATAAATTGCAGTGGCCATGAATGATCTTTTCCATTGCCTTGGATTAAGTCTAAATTCTGAGATAAACAGTCCTTCTTCTCTGCCTGTTGATAACGTAGTAGTGTGAACGTGTGCGTGCGAGAGCATCCTGTAGGGCGGACATGCATGCTTCGGTCATTGGCATTTCTGCTGACCGGAGTGTCTGATGTTGAGCCGCACACCCACACACGGACCTCAACGTTTTTATTTCTGTTGAAACTGTTAAATTGGATCCGACTCCCTGTTTTTCATTCCCTCACAACATAACGCAGAGGAAAAATACATAGCTAACGGCATGCCGGCTACATCATATAGCGCAGTTTGAATGGCTTAATGTGATCTGTCCTGCGCATTTGTGAATTGTCCTGCGCATTTGTGAATCTGTCCTGCGCATTTGTGAATTGTCCTGCGCATTTGTAAATCTGTCCTGTGCATTTGTAAATCTGTCCTGCGCATTTGTGAATAGCCCTGCGCATCTGTGAATTGTCCTGCGCATTTGTGAATCTGTCCTGCGCATTTGTGAATAGCCCTGCGCATCTGTGAATTGTCCTGCGCATTTGTGAATCTGTCCTGCACATTTGTGAATTGTCCTGCGCATTTGTAAATCTCTCCTGCGCATTTGTGAATAGCCCTGCGCATTTGTGAATCGCCCTGCGCATAAATCTGTCCTGCGCATTTGTGAATAGCCCTGCGCATTTGTGAATCGCCCTGCGCATAAATCTGTCCTGCGCATTTGTAAATCGCCCTGCACATTTGTAAATCTGTCCTGCGCATTTGTAAATCGCCCTGCGCATTTGTAAATCTGTCCTGCGCATTTGTGAATCGCCCTGCGCATAAATCTGTCCAGCGCATTTGTAAATCGCCCTGTGCATTTGTGAATCTGTCCTGCGCATTTGTGAATAGCCCTGCGCATTTGTGAATTGTCCTGCACATTTGTAAATCTGTCCTGCACATTTGTGAATAGCCCTGCGCATTTGTGAATTGTCCTGCGCATTTGTAAATCTGTCCTGCGCATTTGTAAATCTGTCCTGCATATTTGTGAATCGCCCTGCGCATAAATCTGTCCTGCGCATTTGTGAATCGCCCTGCGCATAAATCTGTCCTGCGCATTTGTAAATCGCGCTACGCATTTGTAAATCTGTCCTGCGCATTTGTAAATCGCCCTGCGCATTTGTAAATCTGTCCTGCGCATTTGTGAATCGCCCTGCGCATAAATCTGTCCTGCACATTTGTAAATCGCCCTGCGCATTTGTAAATCTGTCCTGCGCATTTGTGAGTCGCCCTGCGCATAAATCTGTCCTGCACATTTGTAAATCGCCCTGCACATTTGTAAATCTGTCCTGCACATTTGTAAATCGCCCTGCACATTTGTAAATCTGTCCTGCACATTTGTAAATCGCCCTGCGCATTTGTAAATCTGTCCTGCGCATTTGTAAATCTGTCCTGCGCATTTGTGAATCTTATCCTTTCTACATGAAAGCAAACATGAAGAGTCAAAGCTTTCTGTGCTCATAGCACTAATGGACAAGAACGATCCTGGTCATGTCATGTGCACACATACACAAGATACACACCACAGATTCATGCCTGATTTCACTCTTCCATAATTTGTTACGCCAACGAGACAAAGTTGCTCTCAAGTGCACAACACTAATGTTTTATAGTGCATTTTCCGTGCCATCAGGAATCTGGAGCGGCTAAGGAAATCCCTGTGAACACAACGCAATTGTCCATATGCAGATCTGTTCTATATATAAATAACAGCACATTCTAAAGTCTCTCATATCTCACTCTCCTTATTGGACACAAAATCTAGCACCAAGTCATAAATAAAGTGTATTTTTTTCTTATATTTACTCATGTCCAGACTTGCTAGAATCTCATAATGGCAAGGCACTAGGGCTGTGGTAAACAGCAAGAAACACACCAGTGACTGTAGATATCTGTGTGTGGTGGCCTGCTCCTGTACATGTAAATAGAGCAGATATCCTCATACCATTAGGAGCGCGACACATTTTATGAAATGTGAGTGCCATTCAATCTAAAGGTCACCGTTTGTGGTTAAAACTGAAACCCAAAATATTTGGTCTTCAATAGCTTTTTCAACTTAATTGGCATCGTGTACAAGCATTCCTTTTCCTTGACTTACTGAGTCATGCCCACGTGTGATTCTTTTATAATTCCCAATCATTGTGCCAGAAAAAATGTCTTAACTGTCATTTTTTTCTTATAGTTTAATTTTCAAGCTTTTCCAACATCGCTAGTGCACCTATACTTGCTCACCACAATTACTCACAGCTGCTCTCTTATAGTATCTGCAATTGAAAAATAGTATATCATAAAAAAAAGTCAGGCGAAAACAAATGAATAAATCAATTTTAAAAAAAAATTAAAAATCACAATATTTGAGTTTATAATAGTTTAGTATTTTTAGCTACAAAATGTTTTGTTTGATGGTAAATTGTTTTCATTCTTTTCAAATTTCATATGTTGCATTATTTAAAAATTGACTTGCGTCACAGCACTATTTATCTTCCCCTGTCCAGATGTCAATGGCACTTTCTCTTTTCTCTTAAAAATGAAAAGGCAGATGATGAGTCATTCTAAAGTTATCTTTTGTGCACTCACTCTCACTACTAACACTTGGATTTGAATTTTCTTCTTTCTTTTTTTTTTTCCATTAGCTGCAGATGAAAAAAATCTTCACATTATTTACACGTTATTTAGGCCTCTCTGAATTGAAACACATCCCCTGTGGCATGCTGTTTGCAACTCTAAGGAATCTGCCTTCAAGGCTTTTCCGTTTTAGGTTTTAGGAAATCAGGTACAGAGGAATAACAAAGTACATGCAGAAAGAAGGACATGGTGGATGAGAGAGTGAAACATTGGACTTTTACCCAGGAAACTAAGGTTAACCGTCACTGTTTCACATGACATAGTAGCACCTTGAAGCTTTGGACAACAGAACTATTTGGTTAGGTGTTGGGAAAGATATTGGTTTGAATTGAAACCAACTATTGAGCAATTAGAGAGCTCTTTGGTAGAAGAACCTAAAGTAGCTTTTTTCCTCTGATCCTGTTGGTCTTAAAGCTTATGAATAAGGCACAGGGGCAACAAAGTAAGGTGGAGCTTTGACAGCAGAGGGGAGGACATGATGAAGAGAGGGGAAGCAGGCCGAGGAGACGCTAAGCATGGCTGCATATGCATCAATCTTGCAGGCAGGTGGTATGATCAACAAACCCTGCTTTCTCAGAATTTTACTCTTGGCCTCACTTTTGCTCTCACCTGAAATGACAAGCATTTTTAATCAACTATCTAAATAAGTGTTGTGCCAACTATCTAAATGCACGTAAGTAATTTTTGTATCAGCTTAATGGCAGCAGATATTTTACTCACAATTTGAGGCTCTGTTGGTGCATTCAGTATATAGTGAAAGTGAAAGTGTTAATGGGATGATAATAATTCATCCTAATAATTTTCAACTCGTGTTTCACAAAAAAAAACACTAGGGATGGGCATTTTAAGTGATTTTAGAGGTAGTCTCATCAAGCCAATTAAAGTTGATTAGTCACAACGTCATCATTAAAATAACATTAATCACCAAAGAGATCCCGAGAAACTCTTGCGAGATCTCGCAAAACTTCACGAGAAAGATCTCGAGAAAGTCATGAGATCTTGCAAGGTCGTATTTAGGACAATGAAGGCCCATGGGAACTAAAACAAACACAGAATTAATTATTATATAATATTAGGCTATTACTATGCCCACCTTGTCTCTCTTCATTCGACTTATCTCCGCTTTTGTCTTTTGGGACCTCTCTTGAATTCAAGAAGTCGTCTCGGATGTATATTGTCCTAAATACAACCTTGCAAGATCTCATATGATCTCGCGAAACTTCGCAAGAAAGATATCCAGAAAGTTTTGCAATCTCGCAAAAGTTCGTCCGTCCTTCTTTCTTTTTTTTTTTGGTCAGGGGTGTGAATTGTAATATATCAAATCGACAGTTGGCCTTCAGATTTTTCCGTCACCGTTTTAAAATAAAAATGGTCAATGACGGAAAATATTCAGTTAACGCGACCCTTGGTGTTGTTGTCCAGTTGAATAAAATACTGCCACGCTTCACTTCGTTTCGTTGCTTCCGCTAGAAAAAAGCAAATTCCAGCGGGAACAGCGCAGTAAACATTAGTTTCGCATCTCTGCGTAGTGAAACATGCCCTAAACAAAAATTAGTGGACTCTTAAAAAATTTCTTCCACTGTGTGCGTCGTTACGACTAAAGGCTCGTGTATACTTCGCAGCAGTGTGTCGCAGTGAGCTTGTCGCAGACACGACGCAGTTATTTTTGATTTATGCCTTGAAGCGCTGTCTGCGCTATGTTAATCCCACGCCACAACGCAAGAGGGACAATCACGAACAAGCTAGGATTGTGGGTGTTACGGTTACGGAGGTCATTCAACAACAATGGCGACTGGACGAATGCGCACTTTGATTGAGATGCAGCTGATCGATCTAGAAATAGAAGAAATATTGCTACTACTGGAGCTGGCAGAGAGGGAAAGAATCGTCACGGTTAGCACGGTTAGCACGGTTAGCGTCAGCCGGTTAGCAAACCGGAAATACGCATAGTGTAGAGCGGATGTAGAGTTGACCAATCAGAGGCCTCCTTTCTCTCCTCCCTGCGGCGATTTCTGCGGCACTGTAGCCTGATTTATACTCGGAAACCAGGTCGTCTGCGTGTGTCGCAGTTAACGCAGACATGCCCCCCCTACGCAGACACTACGCAGACACTCTGGTGCACCTCCTCAAAATTGTAACTCACCGCAGACAGTGCCGCAGACATCGCCGCAGGGAGGAGAGAAAGGAGGCCTCTGATTGGTCAACTCTACATCCGCTCTACACTATGCGTATTTCCGGTTTGCTAACCGGCTGACGCTAACCATGCTAACCGTGCTAACCGTGACGATTCTTTCCCTCTCTGCCAGCTCCAGTAGTAGCAATATTTCTTCTATTTCTAGATCGATCAGCTGCATCTCAATCAAAGTGCGCATTCGTCCAGTCGCCACTGTTGTTGAATGACCTCCGTAACCGTAACACCCACAATCCTAGCTTGTTCGTGATTGTCCCTCTTGCGTTGTGGCGTGGGATTAACATAGCGCAGACAGCGCTTCAAGGCATAAATCAAAAATAACTGCGTCGTGTCTGCGACAAGCTCACTGTGACACACTGCTGCGAAGTATACACGAGCCTTGTCTGCGGTGAGTTACAATTTTGAGGAGGTGCACCAGAGTGTCTGCGTGGCGGGGGGGGGGGGGGGGGGGCATGTCTGCGTTAACTGCGACACACACGCAGACGACCTGGTTTCCGAGTATAAATCAGGCTTAATAGATTAGACGTGAACATCCCTAAAACTCACATCTATTCGTGTCTTTACATTGATTTAATCCCACCATCTACAAAGCACACTAAGTGTTTGGTCTGAACACACCATAATAGTAACTGAAAGCCAGGCTGACAATCAATTATTCTTGTACTCAACATGTGGCTAAACGACTCAAATCAATAAGAAGCAGCAGGCTCCCTCATCCCCTCCAATCTAACTTTATTGTATCTTTCTTGAATAGGTGGATAGATTTTCTTTGTGCTAAAAACTGCCAAGTTTGCTTGTTGTAGTTTTAGGCACAAAATCAGTCATTTGATTCCAAAGTGCTGAGAATAACAAAGAAGTTCAAATGACATATCAGCCTATGAATAAAGTGAAAAGTATGATAGTTGGTGAAATAGTAGTCATCACAGGTCAGTCCTTAGTAGTCAAAGCATTCTGGTTCACATCTTGGAACCGCCATGCGATGAGGCACACTGCATAAAAATGCCCATGAAAAGGTACATGTGTTCTTTAGCCATGCTGGCGCAGTGAAAAGCAAAAGTGACAATGAGTAAGAGATATGATTTCAGATGGTTTCAGTACCATGAAACAGCCTTCCTCCCACACTTTTGTATACCATTTAGAAAAGTGATACTGCCATGAACTGTTTATTGGAGCTACTTGAGATATTACAAAGAGCAGGGGGTGTAGGTGTGGAGGAGGCAGATGCATAAGAGAAATGGCAGCTAGAAGCCACTTGTGCTGAATAAAATGCAAAAGCCAACAGCCACCTTAATATCTGAGAAAGAGCCTGTGGGCATGCAAGCGCTGAAGTAAAAGCAGGTAAAATATCACATATTGAGTTTTTCTACAGCAAACAGAATTCTATTCCTGCCGTTGTGAGAGTGTCATCTTGTTTCCAAGTGAACAGAGCACATCAGTAATGTATAAATTAAGAGTTGGACGGTCCACATTCGCTCACCATATCACATCGAGTATATGTAGGGTATATGTATATTTTCTGCTTAAAAAGAAGCAAAGGCAATGTTGTTGTAATTTATCTCTGTACCACATTTGACGCTTCGCAGTTGACTTTTTTGTACACTTTGCAACATGTCTCTCCAGAACACTGATGTCAAACTGTGCGTATGTAACTTTACCTACCTGGACAGTCATAACTGCAATGAAAATTATATTTTTCTCTTTTTACATATTCATTGTAAAATAGGGATGGGTAGGGGTAAGATTTTATTGATACCAATGCCATAATTGATGCTGCATATCGATCCAGCTCTTTAACACTTCCTTTAAAGATTCTTTACCCAAAAATTTAAGGAGACAAGTACACTACACATCATTTTGAATGAAGACAACTGCTTGTTGCTTGTGTTTCTTGACCCGAAATAACCATTTTGCAGACAAAACTTAGGCTGTTATCAGCTCTCTTTGTGCCATAATTTGGAGCGCTTCTTCCTCTCTGCTACGACTGCCTTTTTATGGCAACACATATGGACAGACATGTGTCAGGGTGGGGTGGAGAAGTAGGACACGGATGCGGACTTTCAAAAAAAGAGACTGGATTTATTTTCACAAAATCAAAAAACAACGTACAAACAAAAGGCGCGCTGAGCCGGAAATCCGTGGCAAAGTCAGGCCCTGTTGCCTCTGTGGCAAAGTCAGCCTCTGTGGCTGTGGCAAAGTCAGGCCCTTTGGCCTCTGTGGCAAAGTCAGCCTCTGTGGCAAAGTCAGCCTCTGTGGCAAAGTCAGCCTCTGCGGCAAAGTCAGCCTCTGCGGCAAAGTCAGGCCCTGTGGCCTCTGTGGCAAAGTCAGCCTCTGCCGCAAAGTCAGGCCCTGTGGCCTCTGTGGCAAAGTCAGCCTCTGCCGCAAAGTCAGCCTCTGCCGCAAAGTCAGCCTCTGCGGCAAAGTCAGGCCCTGCGGCCTCTGTGGCAAAGTCAGCCTCTGCGGCAAAGTCAGCCTCTGCGGCAAAGTCAGCCTCTGCGGCTGTGGCAAAGTCAGGCCCTGTGGCCTCTGTGGCAAAGTCAGCCTCTGCGGCAAAGTCAGGCCCTGTGGCCTCTGTGGCAAAGTCAGCCTCTGCGGCAAAGTCAGGCCCTGTTGCCTCTGTGGCAAAGTCAGCCTCTGTGGCAAAGTCAGGCCCTGTGGCCTCTGTGGAAAAGTCAGCCTCTGCGGCTGTGGCAAAGTGGCCTCTGTGGCAAAGTCAGCCTCTGCGGCTGTGGCAAAGTCAGGCCCTGTTGCCTCTGTGGCAAAGTCAGCCTCTGCGGCAGTCAGCCTCTGCGGCAAAGTCAGGCCCTGTGGCCTCTGTGGCAAAGTCAGCCTCTGCGGCAAAGTCAGCCTCTGCGGCTGTGGCAAAGTCAGGCCCTGTGGCCTCTGTGGCAAAGTCAGCCTCTGCGGCTGTGGCAAAGTCAGGCCCTGTTGCCTCTGCAGCAAAGTCAGGCCCTGCGGCCTCTGTGGCAAAGTCAGCCTCTGCGGCAAAGTCAGCCTCTGTGGCAAAGTCAGCCTCTGCGGCAAAGTCAGGCCCTGTGGCCTCTGTGGCAAAGTCAGCCTCTGCGGCAAAGTCAGCCTCTGCGGCTGTGGCAAAGTCAGGCCCTGTGGCCTCTGTGGCAAAGTCAGCCTCTGCGGCTGTGGCAAAGTCAGGCCCTGTTGCCTCTGTGGCAAAGTCAGCCTCTGCGGCAAAGTCAGGCCCTGCGGCCTCTGTGGCAAAGTCAGCCTCTGCGGCAAAGTCAGCCTCTGCGGCAAAGTCAGCCTCTGTGGCAAAGTCAGCCTCTGCGGCAAAGTCAGCCTCTGTGGCAAAGTCAGCCTCTGTGGCCTCTGTGGCAAAGTCAGCCTCTGCGGCAAAGTCAGCCTCTGCGGCTGTGGCAAAGTCAGGCCCTGTGGCCTCTGTGGCAAAGTCAGCCTCTGCGGCTGTGGCAAAGTCAGGCCCTGTGGCCTCTGTGGCAAAGTCAGCCTCTGCGGCAAAGTCAGGCCCTGTGGCCTCTGTGGCAAAGTCAGCCTCTGCGGCAAAGTCAGCCTCTGCGGCAAAGTCAGGCCCTGTGGCCTCTGTGGCAAAGTCAGCCTCTGCGGCAAAGTCAGCCTCTGCGGCAAAGTCAGCCTCTGCGGCTGTGGCAAAGTCAGGCCCTGTGGCCTCTGTGGCAAAGTCAGCCTCTGCGGCTGTGGCAAAGTCAGCCTCTGCGGCTGTGGCAAAGTCAGCCTCTGCGGCTGTGGCAAAGTCAGCCTCTGCGGCTGTGGCAAAGTCAGCCTCTGCGGCTGTGGCAAAGTCAGCCTCTGCGGCAAAGTCAGGACCTGTGGCCTCTGCGGCAAAGTCAGCCTCTGCGGCAAAGTCAGCCTCTGCGGCAAAGTCAGGCCCTGCGGCAAAGTCAGCCTCTGCGGCTGTGGCAAAGTCAGGCCCTGTGGCCTCTGTGGCAAAGTCAGCCTCTGCGGCAAAGTCAGCCTCTGCGGCAAAGTCAGCCTCTGCGGCTGTGGCAAAGTCAGGCCCTGTGGCCTCTGTGGCAAAGTCAGCCTCTGCGGCAAAGTCAGCCTCTGCGGCAAAGTCAGGCCCTGTGGCCTCTGTGGCAAAGTCAGCCTCTGCGGCTGTGGCAAAGTCAGCCTCTGCGGCTGTGGCAAAGTCAGCCTCTGCGGCAAAGTCAGCCTCTGCGGCAAAGTCAGCCCCTGCGGCAAAGTCAGCCTCTGCGGCAAAGTCAGCCTCTGCGGCAAAGTCAGCCTCTGCGGCAAAGTCAGCCTCTGCGGCAAAGTCAGCCTCTGCGGCTGTGGCAAAGTCAGGCCCTGTGGCCTCTGCGGCAAAGTCAGCCTCTGCGGCAAAGTCAGGCCCTGTGGCCTCTGTGGCAAAGTCAGCCTCTGCGGCTGTGGCAAAGTCAGCCTCTGCGGCTGTGGCAAAGTCAGCCTCTGCGGCAAAGTCAGCCTCTGCGGCAAAGTCAGGCCCTGTGGCCTCTGTGGCAAAGTCAGCCTCTGCGGCAAAGTCAGCCTCTGCGGCAAAGTCAGCCTCTGTGGCAAAGTCAGCCTCTGCGGCAAAGTCAGGCCCTGTGGCCTCTGTGGCAAAGTCAGCCTCTGCGGCAAAGTCAGCCTCTGCGGCTGTGGCAAAGTCAGGCCCTGTGGCCTCTGTGGCAAAGTCAGCCTCTGCGGCTGTGGCAAAGTCAGGCCCTGTTGCCTCTGTGGCAAAGTCAGCCTCTGCGGCAAAGTCAGGCCCTGCGGCCTCTGTGGCAAAGTCAGCCTCTGCGGCAAAGTCAGCCTCTGCGGCAAAGTCAGCCTCTGTGGCAAAGTCAGCCTCTGCGGCAAAGTCAGCCTCTGTGGCAAAGTCAGCCTCTGTGGCCTCTGTGGCAAAGTCAGCCTCTGCGGCTGTGGCAAAGTCAGGCCCTGTGGCCTCTGTGGCAAAGTCAGCCTCTGCGGCTGTGGCAAAGTCAGGCCCTGTGGCCTCTGTGGCAAAGTCAGCCTCTGCGGCAAAGTCAGGCCCTGTGGCCTCTGTGGCAAAGTCAGCCTCTGCGGCAAAGTCAGCCTCTGCGGCAAAGTCAGGCCCTGTGGCCTCTGTGGCAAAGTCAGCCTCTGCGGCAAAGTCAGCCTCTGCGGCAAAGTCAGCCTCTGCGGCTGTGGCAAAGTCAGGCCCTGTGGCCTCTGTGGCAAAGTCAGCCTCTGCGGCTGTGGCAAAGTCAGCCTCTGCGGCTGTGGCAAAGTCAGCCTCTGCGGCAAAGTCAGGACCTGTGGCCTCTGCGGCAAAGTCAGCCTCTGCGGCAAAGTCAGCCTCTGCGGCAAAGTCAGCCTCTGCGGCAAAGTCAGGCCCTGCGGCAAAGTCAGGCCCTGCGGCAAAGTCAGCCTCTGCGGCTGTGGCAAAGTCAGGCCCTGTGGCCTCTGTGGCAAAGTCAGCCTCTGCGGCAAAGTCAGCCTCTGCGGCAAAGTCAGCCTCTGCGGCTGTGGCAAAGTCAGGCCCTGTGGCCTCTGTGGCAAAGTCAGCCTCTGCGGCAAAGTCAGCCTCTGCGGCAAAGTCAGGCCCTGTGGCCTCTGTGGCAAAGTCAGCCTCTGCGGCTGTGGCAAAGTCAGCCTCTGCGGCTGTGGCAAAGTCAGCCTCTGCGGCAAAGTCAGCCTCTGCGGCAAAGTCAGCCTCTGCGGCTGTGGCAAAGTCAGGCCCTGTGGCCTCTGCGGCAAAGTCAGCCTCTGCGGCAAAGTCAGGCCCTGTGGCCTCTGTGGCAAAGTCAGCCTCTGCGGCAAAGTCAGCCTCTGCGGCAAAGTCAGGCCCTGTGGCCTCTGTGGCAAAGTCAGCCTCTGCGGCAAAGTCAGCCTCTGCGGCAAAATCAGCCTCTGCGGCTGTGGCAAAGTCAGCCTCTGCGGCTGTGGCAAAGTCAGCCTCTGTGGCAAAGTCAGCCTCTGCGGCTGTGGCAAAGTCAGGCCCTGTGGCCTCTGCGGCAAAGTCAGCCTCTGCGGCAAAGTCAGCCTCTGCGGCAAAGTCAGCCTCTGCGGCAAAGTCAGGCCCTGCGGCAAAGTCAGCCTCTGCGGCAAAGTCAGGCCCTGCGGCAAAGTCAGCCTCTGTGGCAAAGTCAGCCTCTGCGGCTGTGGCAAAGTCAGGCCCTGTGGCCTCTGCGGCAAAGTCGGCCTCTGCGGCAAAGTCAGGCCCTGCGGCAAAGTCAGCCTCTGTGGCAAAACTCAGCCTCTGCGGCTGTGGCAAAGTCAGGCCCTGTGGCCTCTGTGGCAAAGTCAGCCTCTGCGGCAAAGTCAGCCTCTGCGGCATCTGTGGCAAAGTCAGCCTCTGCGGCAAAGTCAGCCTCTGCGGCATCTGTGGCAAAGTCAGCCTCTGCGGCATCTGTGGCAAAGTCAGCCTCTGCGGCATCTGTGGCAAAGTCAGCCTCTGCGGCATCTGTGGCAAAGTCAGGCGCTACGGCTGCTCTATGACTGCTGGGGCCAGCTCTGGACACTGCGGCTGTGGCTGGATCTCTGGACTGGGATGCTGGAGTGGTGAGGGTGGATGTGTACAGCGCGGAGACCTTTCCTGGCTCCATGCCGAATATGTCCAGCCCAGCAGCGAGCTGTACACTCCTCACCTCTGCCCAGCAGATGGATGTCACTCCTGACATGTGCTGGAGGACCTGCTTCTGCAAAAAAGAAGTCGATAAAATAATTTGCAGCGTCCAGTTTCTGCCAGGAGGTGCTGCTCGGTCCTGAGCGGCGCCAGAAGTCCTCAACCAGTTCCCAGAATGTCGCACGGTCCGCCGCGTCCATTTTTGGTCTATCTTTCTGACAGGGTGGGGTGGAGAAGTAGGACACGGATGCAAAAGAGATGATAAAAATGATAAAAAGAGACTGGATTTATTTTCACAAATCAAAAAACAAAGTCAGGCCCTGCGGCAAAGTCAGCCTCTGCGGCTGTGGCAAAGTCAGGCCCTGTGGCCTCTGTGGCAAAGTCAGCCTCTGCGGCAAAGTCAGCCTCTGCGGCAAAGTCAGCCTCTGCGGCAAAGTCAGCCTCTGCGGCTGTGGCAAAGTCAGGCCCTGTGGCCTCTGTGGCAAAGTCAGCCTCTGTGGCAAAGTCAGCCTCTGCGGCAAAGTCAGCCTCTGCGGCAAAGTCAGGCCCTGTGGCCTCTGTGGCAAAGTCAGCCTCTGCGGCTGTGGCAAAGTCAGCCTCTGCGGCAAAGTCAGCCTCTGCGGCAAAGTCAGCCTCTGCGGCAAAGTCAGGCCCTGTGGCCTCTGTGGCAAAGTCAGCCTCTGCGGCAAAGTCAGCCTCTGCGGCAAAATCAGCCTCTGCGGCTGTGGCAAAGTCAGCCTCTGCGGCTGTGGCAAAGTCAGCCTCTGTGGCAAAGTCAGCCTCTGCGGCTGTGGCAAAGTCAGCCTCTGCGGCTGTGGCAAAGTCAGCCTCTGCGGCTGTGGCAAAGTCAGCCTCTGCGGCTGTGGCAAAGTCAGGCCCTGTGGCCTCTGCGGCAAAGTCAGCCTCTGCGGCAAAGTCAGCCTCTGCGGCAAAGTCAGCCTCTGCGGCAAAGTCAGGCCCTGCGGCAAAGTCAGCCTCTGTGGCAAAGTCAGCCTCTGCGGCTGTGGCAAAGTCAGGCCCTGTGGCCTCTGCGGCAAAGTCAGGCCCTGTGGCCTCTGCGGCAAAGTCGGCCTCTGCGGCAAAGTCAGGCCCTGCGGCAAAGTCAGCCTCTGTGGCAAAACTCAGCCTCTGCGGCTGTGGCAAAGTCAGGCCCTGTGGCCTCTGTGGCAAAGTCAGCCTCTGCGGCAAAGTCAGCCTCTGCGGCATCTGTGGCAAAGTCAGCCTCTGCGGCATCTGTGGCAAAGTCAGGCGCTACGGCTGCTCTATGACTGCTGGGGCCAGCTCTGGACACTGCGGCTGTGGCTGGATCTCTGGACTGGGATGCTGGAGTGGTGAGGGTGGATGTGTACAGCGCGGAGACCTTTCCTGGCTCCATGCCGAATATGTCCAGCCCAGCAGCGAGCTGTACACTCCTCACCTCTGCCCAGCAGATGGATGTCACTCCTGACATGTGCTGGAGGACCTGCTTCTGCAAAAAAGAAGTCGATAAAATAATTTGCAGCGTCCAGTTTCTGCCAGGAGGTGCTGCTCGGTCCTGAGCGGCGCCAGAAGTCCTCAACCAGTTCCCAGAATGTCGCACGGTCCGCCGCGTCCATTTTTGGTCTATCTTTCTGACAGGGTGGGGTGGAGAAGTAGGACACGGATGCAAAAGAGATGATAAAAATGATAAAAAGAGACTGGATTTATTTTCACAAATCAAAAAACAAAGTACAAACAAAAGGATATCAAAAAACTAAACTTAGGAATAAATATTTGACAAGACCAAACGAAAAGACTTAACATGGCAGGGATAAATACTTAACTTAGTCAGGACAGGTCGTGGCATGGCATGAGGGATATGAAGGGTGTAAGACGGGTAACGAAATGATCCGACAAGGAAACAGGGGAGCCTGGAAACTAAATAGGGACTGAGTGATTAGTGACTGGGTGCAGCTGGTGGGGAATGAACAGGTGACATGAGTGAAGGTAATAAACTGAACATGGAAGTGAGGGGAAAACAATGGCAAAACTAAAAACTCAAAACCAAGACCTGAAAACATGATGAAACAAAACTAAAAACATGGCAGAGTCCCGTGGGCGTGACAGTGTGATCTTGTTGATTTGCAATCAGTGTGCGCCGTTAGGCACCTACCGGCATAAAAGGACCTGATAAGCTAAAATACGTACGATTTTGATTATGCTTTGTGAAATTTGGCCCTGAATGTGAATCCCCCATGCAAAGCAGTCTCATAAACTAAATAAATGTTTTCAAAGCAGTTGTAGCGCCACTGTTGCGGTAGCTCACGTAATCAAGCTAATGTATTGCAAGAGGTTGGCTGGAGAGGGAGCGTGGCTGGTGAGTGAGTGGCAGGCGGGTTGGAGGCTGCCAGAGCAGGGAAGCAGCCTTTGGAGTGAGCTTGGCAGGCAGGATGAGTTGCGGGCGAGCTGATGGCAGAAGAAGCAGAGCCAAGTAAACACTGACCCAAAAGTCAAAACCACAAGGAGTCAGGAGACAGAGGAAAGCTGCATTTAGAGGATGTTACATTACTACAACACTAGCAGAGTGGATATTTTTGGCAGGAAATGGATGAGGAACCAGGGTTTAAGTACTGCAGGCATGGATGAGATGATGAGATACAGCATAACTGCCAACACTTCTTTTTTTTTTTCATGAGATTGATCGTCATTTGAACAGCATCCTTCCAGTTTTTTTAAATCCCCACCAGAAAACTCTTACTCTGCAATTAACATGGCCAACTCAATTATGTTCAATCAACAGTAAACTGACAGTAATCAAATTGCCAGATTGACGCTCTACAAACAGTTTCCAACCGTCAGTCATCTGTCATTCCAACCTGGCACTGGTGTAAATGTCTGTCTGCACACAACATGTTGAAAAGCAACCCCCCCCCCCCACACACACACACACACACACGCACACACACACACACACACACACACACACACAAACACACACAAACACACACACACACACACACACACACACAACTGGGAGGAAAAACTTTCACAATTTGAAAACTTGTGTTGGCAGGCACAAGACGGCAGTGCCGGCTGACACAGACTGGGAGGAAGGCTCTATCGTAGTAGAGTGTACATATTAGGACATCCTCAGAGTCAGGGAAAACTTCGTCAGAAGTCAGAGTCAGAAGTCAGAGTCAGAGAGAGTCAGTCAGAGTCAGGGGGCGGTCTGTGGCGTAGTGGGTACAGCAGACGCCCCATGTACGGAGGCTATAGTCCTCGTGCAGCTGGCACCAGTTCGAATCCCGCATCGGACGGCCCTTTGCTGCATGTTATTCCCCTCTCTCTGCCCCTTGCTTTCATTCTCTCTTCACTGTACTATATAATAAAGGCCAAAAAAATATTTTAAAAAAAGAAATCAGTCAGTCAAACAAAATCGCAGACCGGCCAGCTACGATACGTCATAGTCATGCGACAATTAAACGTCATTGAGGTGCGACAAAGAGGAACAAGTTGGCAAGTTATCACTCCGGACCAGAAAAAAAAACAACAAAAAGAAGAAGTTGGCAATTTGAAGCAGTTTGGAAAGGTGAGTTAATGACAGTGTGTAACTTATTGATAGCTATATTACTTTGTAAAAACATTTTACCCAAATGCCAGTAGTATTTACATTTTAATACATGCGTATAAATGGGAACTGTATAAAGTGAGCCAACATCTGATAAAAGTTTTGTGTTTATCTGGTTGATATGATTGAAATTGGCTTTCGCTGACTCTGACCGAGTTTCTCTGACTCTGAGGATGTCCTAATATGTACGCCGTATTACGTGAACAAAAGGGGAGATAGGCATGGTAACACAGAAAAATACGGGGTAGGGAAAATTTAACAAATACAAGAACAGCACAAGGAAAAGCTGTTACACAAAGAATAAAAAGATACCAGGGTCTTTGTTTTTGCATGATAACAGCGCGCAACAGTACCTGAAATAACCTTCAAGTGATATTTAAAGTTTTTTGCAGATCTTTGTTTAACCGTACATCCCACGCTCATCAAGTTATCGTTTTTTTTTCTCACACTCGGCATATGAAGGCTACTTACCCATAGGCGAGCCAGGCTATGCGGGAGCAGCCTGCTGATGACTCTTCATGTTAATTCACACTTTGCATTGAGCAACTGTGGGTGGACCACTGAGGAAGCTGAGCCTGCTGCAGGACCATGATGGAAGCCATTCTCTCTCTGGTACGATGCAAAGAGTGTAGGTGCAGAAATAAGAAAGGTATTTTATGGCACGCAAAGAAACTGAGAAACATATTCTACTTCTGTGTTGTTGCTGTTTTGTTTTTTTCATGACGTCATTACACAACTCACATGGCACCTTCCTCCACACCAACTGTCATGTTAATCATTGGCAATGCTGCAAATATCTTTTTTTAATTCTGCGTTTACTTCTTGATTTATCTTTCAAGTGTATGAATTTATCAAAGAATCCAACAAAAACCAGCACTCTCAGACATTACTCGAGTGAGGTCACTGACACTTGATGATTCTAAAGCTTTTCCTTTATACTGCATGGATCAGCGGCGTACAACAGATCAACTATATGCTAATACACGCATATGCACAATGGCTACACAAAATAATGCATCAGTATCAAAGGAGGATCAATACCAGCTGCTTTTCTCCGTCTCTGACGACATTCTCCATGACATGTATTTGCACAGCCAACTCCCCTACTCACAAGTGTGTATGGGGAGTTAATGCAAAACATATCTTTAAATTGAAAAAAATATGGAGAAAGTGTTTTTGTTTTGTTTTGTTTTTTTTGGGGGGGGGGGTATTTTGTCATATGAACCATCAATAGACACGTAGCACCTGGGTGGTATTTTAATATAGGGCCTGCTTACATCAATGCAGATCCTCTTAACAGAAATAAATATCTGCCAACACAGTCAGACAAAGCAGCGAACATCTGCTTGAGCAAAGAGAGCTGTCGTCTCTGCTGAAAAACACTGACCTCACACAGACTGAAGTGAGGTTGTGTGAAAGGGTCTTTGTGTGTGTAAAATTACAGCTTGCACCCATTTGCTCATTCAAACATAAAAGAACAGACATGTTGTCTTCCACAAGTGGCAAGCTGGCAAGCCTACTGGGCCTGGTGCAGCACAATGGGCCATTTATAGAAGACAGTTGTTTTTTTTTTTAAACTCGTATTACCACCGTAAAGTACTACTGCGGCCGAAAAGTATTACTGTGGTCTATAAATGGCCTAAAACTGAAATTTGTTTTCTCATTTCTTGGCCCACTGAATTAAGCATATCACAACATCATAAAATATGTTCTTCCTCACAAGGGCTGGCTAGTTTGGATTGCCATTTTTGTACCAGTAATTTTTTACTTCCTCATCTCATAATTACGAGATAAGATCTCAAAATTACGAGATAGTATCTCATAATTATGAGATAACTGTCTGCATGAGATGATATGTCCGCTAATAGACTCAGCAGCTTTAGCCATGCAACACCATATTGGTTTGGTTGCTCTTGCACGAAGAGCGCAACTTCCAGCAGGTGAGATTGGGCTTTCCTCCTGTACAACCCCAACGATTTCAGTCGCCTTGGTAGCGTTGACATGCTTATTTTAATCCCATCCATCCTGAGAAATGCTAATATTTCCCAATGCCTCATGCCAAGAAGGAAATAAAAACAAATTCCAAGAGAGACGTCCATTATTGCCTTGCAAATCAGTCAGACACGAGTCGAACTAAAGCTGCTGAGTCTATTAGCGGACATATCATCTCATGCAGACAGTTATCTCATAATTTTGAGATCTTATCTCGTAATGATGAGAGAATTATCTCGTAATTTTGAGATCTTATCTTGTAATTATGAGATAATTATTTCGTAATTTTGAGATCTTATCTTGTAATTATGAGATAGTTATCTCATAATTATGAGATAACGTGGTGAATTTTTTATTATTAAGTGAATGCAATACTCCATCGTACAATGTTGAGTGTTTGGAGTTAGACAAGGACCCAATATTCAGATGCTAGCAGGAGTCAAGCTGATGTTGAACAGAAAACTTACAAAAATGGCTGCACAGCCAGGAAGTCCAAAATGCCATTTATCCAAATGGAAAAAGAGACAGGTTGAACAGACCTTGGGCTTGTACTAAGCAAGTTCAATATATCCAGTGTATCCTACAGTTAGCCGACTCAACTAACCCTAACAATGGCAGATCTATAAGTAGTACTGTGACCCTGGTTAAGAACTTTTTAAGCCAACCAAGTTATTCCAACTCTGGAAATGTGGGTGCAATGTAAAACTGGGGGAGTTGACAGCTGACAATCACAATCATACTTCTAGAACGCTGAAAAGCAACACAGCTGCTCCACCCGAAGCAGGAAGGAAAGCTGACAAAAAGAAAGCCGACTGTGTGAATGCATAGATTAATAAGGTGATCAATGTCACTGCACAAGCAGATCTGACTATTACGATATCACAATACGATTGTGCATTTAATTAAATGAACATGCCGCCAGTGTGTTCATGTGGCATGCGAAAAACATTTCAATATAATTCTGTTAAGTTCAGTACTGGATGTTTCAAATGCTTTTTTCCCCAAATACAGATGAAACAATAAAACCAGTCATTACACTTATTTTGTCTAAGCTCACTTTCTTTTTATCCAGGCTCTAAAATGTTCAAATGTTTGTTTTTTTTTAAAAAATATATAAGATGAATGTCTATGTGAATATGACTAATAGAGTATTTGAATCACTGTACACTGTATGATAAAACATCAAGGAAATCTTTTGTACAGGCCTATGGCAACTGTTGAGGCTGAGTAAAATAATGGCTAGGAACTGGTAATGGGAACAGAAAGCCACGGAGCCACAGTGGGAGGAGATGACTATAATTGGCAAGCAGGTGTGTGGTGGAGACAGAGCTGTGGGGCAATTAGCAGAACTCAAAACAGGTGTGGAGTAGATAATCTCAGCTAGCAAAATTTACAGAACTGAGCAAGAGCCAAACCACTACAGAATGTAACAGAATTGAATAAGAGAGAACAGAAAATATTCAAACGATATATCCCAAAATTCAAACAAAGCACAAGTTTAACCACAGACTAAGGCTGTGTTCCGATTTCACAACTCTTCAAAATATCGTCCACTGTATAATGAGTAAGCCATTTTGTAGTGCTGTTTGAAATTCTAACTGGAACTGGTACATAAGGAATATAATGTTCCTGAGACTTCTTAACCTCGAAGTGGTTCGTCTCTTTTATCAGCTAGAGACACAGGACTTGCTCTACTCTCCCTCATTCTCTCTTTTATGGTGTGTTCTGCCACCGATACGAAGAATACACTTATCATTGCTTGCGTTGCTCAGATACAGCTGAAAGTGCAGCTAGATTAGGAAAATAGCAACAGTCTTTTGAGGAGAAAGACTACAGAAATAAATATAGGAATGAGAAAATGATCAGGGATGACTTGGATGCATGAGTTAGAATGTGCTCAAGGCTTTCTGTCAGTGAGTTTGTTCTTTTTTTCCACACGTCACCGCAGACCTTTTGACAGACGGCATGCACTTTAAAGAAATAATAGAAGCAGAGGATACAGGGAGAGCGAGGACTCTCCGTGTGCTGATCAAATTCAGTTTTGGTTGTGTAGCTCATTTTGCTGTCATGCTTTTCTGTACAGCAACACAACTGAGCTGCTGCACAAAACCACAGAGCCTATAGTGAAACCATTGGGAACAAAGCAGGATGCACAGTACACATTCAGAAAAATTAGAGCGCTCACTGCTTCTTAAGCAAAAGTCCAAATACTGTTCCCTTTAAAGACTCATAATATCTTTTCAGATGTCATCAGGTGGATTATTACAGAGAGCTTTCAGTTTTTTTCTATATATATATATATATATATATATATATATATATATATATATACATACATATAAATATACATATATTATACTCTATCGTGTAAGATCCATTCCTGTTAAAAATTTATCAAATCCAAATTTCTTTACCCCATTTGTTCCTTAAACTTCAACGTCACCAAAACATAGGTCATGGATTTCGGTCTCGGGGCTACTGGGGCGTGGACCTGCTCTATGTGGCCGGGGACAGGTACGTTTTCCATCACCTCGGTCTCTCCCTCTGTGTCCCCCTGGCTTGCCCTGTCATGTGTGAGGGCCCGACTCTTGGGGGACCGTGGTGGGGGGCGTCCCATGGGGCCGGTGCGGTGTTGTCGTGGGGGGATGCTGTGGATTTTGCCTGGGTCGCTCCCTCCCACTGGTGCTTTTCCACCAAGTCCCGCCAGGATGTTTACCAACTGGATCCCCACGTGGGTTGGGCGTGCCCCCTTTCCCTGCTTCCCGGGTGTGGGGGGTGTGCCCCTTGCCCTCGGCGGGGTTTGTGATGCAGGTGTGGGGGACCGGTGTGCACCCTCCCCCTACCCTCTGTACCATACCCACTGGGCTGCTGCTTTACTCAGGATGTCTTGGTTGGCGTCTTTCCTGGACTCTGGGCTGGTCCTTTTTCCTATTGCTCAATTGCTGACAGGATCTAGCTGGACTGCACAGTTCTGGGACTGAGGGGCAATCTAGAGCACTGGTGTAGGTGCATGGCACTTACCCAACACACCAGCACTAGCTGTGATCCAGCCTGTCACCGGCTATGGTCACTGGTTGATGCTAAGTGTTGAAGGTCAACATCACTGCTTTATATCTGACTGCTGGAAGGCTTTATTTTTTGGTGGATAAGGAGGTTACTTACAGACAGTCGCCATCACTTGCACCTATATGCAAAAGAAAAAATGCAAGATTAAATTGCATATATAAGAAAAGAAAATTGTTTCTTGCCAGACCTCGGCATCAACATTGATATTTATGCAGATAGTGAAAAAAAAAAGTTGACGCCGTCTTAGTATGAGTTATTTAAGAACTTATCGAATAAAAATTCTGCATGTATCTAGTGTTATTTGTGCAGATTGGATGCCAGCTTAATTACACTGTGTACATGTCTGTGTGTGAGAGTTTGTGTGACATATGGGCGCAGATGCCCAATAGTAGACACTAACCCCGGTGGCCTTTTCCTTGGTGAGCTGTCACCTCCTGAGTGGAAGGTAGAATCGGAGGAAGGACAGGGATGGGGGAGGAAGCAACAAAAAAAAACAAAAAAAAAAACAGAGAGACTTGGACTCCAAGCAGAATGAGCTGTTTTTCATGAATCAGAGGAGAGTAAAAAGGATAAGTGGGAGAAAACAGTCTGGATGTTTATCCAGATACTATCTTTACTGAGGATCCATGGCAACTTTCCCACTTCAGGCTTTTAAAAGTCTCTTCAAACATAAAGGCAGCAGATGGTCCACGTAGTACAAATATTAGACTTGAGCAAGAGGTTTTATTTAGGGAATTTCTTTCAGTGGTGTGAACTGGCATCATCACCGTCATCACAGTTACTGTGGTCATGTGGTGATCTGAAGATACCTTCAAATGAGAAATCCACTTTCTGAAACAATTATTGCTATTTCTGTTTTTTCCACTGCATCTTTCAACAGACCTTGTGTGGTTAATTTGATAAATTCTAACATGCAATTAAAATTCTTTAAATTTTGACTGACTCCAATCTCACAGACATAAAAAACACGAGTTTTCTGTGTAGCACATGCAACACAATTTATCGCTGCAGAATGAATTATCATTAAAGCTATGCTATTGTTACAGATAGACAACAAAATAAAAATAGAATAAAAATCAGCTGTCAAAAAAAGAAAGTTTAAAGGTAGCAGAAAGAGTTGTGGTAAAAAAAAAAAATAAAAAATCTTCAGAAATTGCCATCAGGGGATTTGGGTGTTGTTTTTGTGGCTTGTCAGCAACTTAGCTGATGATGTCACAGAAAGCGTCAGCAGAAAACACAGGTGAACTTTCTCAGAAGACAACATGGACACCTAGCAGCTCAACATCTAAGGTGCAGAGATACTTCCTCCCAATGACATGTTAAAGGGATAGTTCGCCTCTTTTGACATGAAGCTGTATGACATCCCATATTAGCAATATCATTTATAAACATTTTCTTACCCCCTGCTGTGAGCCGAGTTCCAGCCTTGTTTTGGCGTTGACGAAGGTAGTCCAGCTAGTTGGCTGGGGTTTAAAAAAAAAGCGTTTTGCTTCTCAAAACAATATGCATTACAAAAGAGTAATACATTTGCATCACAAAATCGTTCATCCAGAAAAAGTCAGACCTCACAATCGCTTGGCGCTATTTCTCTCTACCTTCGTATCACTGCGTGTTGTGTAAACCGTGCAGACCGAGCAGTAAACACCGTAACAGGTGCGGCTGTCGTCAAGTGGCAGCACGCATTATTAAGAAGGGAAAGAAAATAGCGCCAAGCGATTGTGAGGTCTGACTTTTCCTGTTGAACGATTTTGTGATGCAAATGTATTACTCTTTTGAACGTATATTGTTTTGAGAAGCAAAACGCTTTATTTTTTAAACCCCAGCCAACTAGCCGGACTACCTTCGTCAACGCCAAAACGAGGCTGGAACTCTTTATCCCTGTGTTTGGAAGGAAAATCAAAGGCACAATAGTTAGTGTAATAGCTGATAATTTAGGTGCCCATTAAATTTGTGGCTTTTTGGAAAGCTTTTCTGGATCGCATGTCTGCAGGTGTTGTTTGGGGCAGCTCTCTGAGTTTCAGGAAAAAGAAGTGAGATCCGGATCCTTCCAAGCCAGAACAAAACAGGAACATTCACTTAATCTGCAAGCAGTTTTGGAAAGTCCCACTCTCACTCACTGCTTTGGTGTGAAAAGGCAGTGTGCCTTAACTGATAAATTTAAATATTTTCATGTTTTCTCAGGGTATCCACCAGATCTGCTACATGACCTGTTCGAGGGAAAAGTACCTCTAGCCGGATTAGCTTCGTCAACGCCAAAACTCGGCTGGAACTCAGCTCACAGGACGCAGCAGGGGGTAAGTCAAATTTAATAAATGATATTGCTAATATGGGATGTCATACATCTTCATGTCAAAAGAGGCGAACTATCCCTTTAAAGACTACACCATCCGTTGCCAAGAAGTGCCACAATCCTTCCTCCGTCATTGCTACCTCTTTATCTGCAGTCTTTATCTGCCCATATAGTCCCAAAGACAAGTAGAGAGGTGTTAGTATTGTTCCTGCAGCCAGGTGTGGGCGAAACAGATCTCTGTGGTCGTCTTTTTAATCTGCCAGTGATCTCACTTCCTATGATGATCAAGGGAATAAATGGTTTAAACTTCCTCCTCCGTCTCCATTTCTTTCGTGCTCTGCATCCACAACATCTCCTCTTCAGCCAGTTGGATGTGGGGTGTTATTCCAGGCATTATTTGAAATGATTAGAAACATCTGATTACGCGTTGTAATAAACAACATTAGCAGTATTTGAATCTTTAAATGCTGACAAATCAAAACTGAAGTTGCATCTGTGTAAGTAGGGGACAAGGTAGGGTAATTACACGATTATTAGGGCCATTTTGTAACTGCAACATTTTGCCCTGCAGACCAACCCAGATAACTCAGTCTGTTAAGAGGCTGGATTGGAATCAACTACAAACTCCAGGGAACTCTGCAGCTTTAAGCCACTTTGATAACATTGTTTGGATTTGAGTTGAATTGGTTTACTCCTAAAGGTTCCCATTAACTCCCAGAACAGAGCAGTGCCTTATTTACCTGCTTTTAAGTTTCTTTTTCAACTTAATTTAGCCCCTCTACAACGTACTGTATGTTAGCTCAGACACTTAAAAGGCTAATCCATTAAACATAATGAATGTGAATACTTGGGGAATATCAAGCAGCACTGTACTTGATGACAGTAATTATTTGTTTTTGGCAGATATAACAGCTAATCCATTTATAATCTGGTGATTTCATTGCGGCCATTTGGGGTTTGGCTTTGAATTAAATTGATAATGATGCAGCTATAAAGAATTTTGACATTTCATTCGAGGTAAGCTCTATATCCATTCATGCTAAAGAAAATTCATCAGTGGTGTGAGGCCATTGTTGCTACCTTCAGATTTCAAGGATTTCTAGTGTTCCTTTTTTAGAATCGTCAACTACGCTTGAATGCTGAAGGCCTTGGTCCTTTATTCTCTCTTTTTTTTTTAAGAGCTTCTGTGGGGAAGATAAAAGTAAAAGAGAACATTAGTTATACAAATTGAAATCGTTTTCAAAGAGTAATTAAAGGTCAGGCCTTGTTACACAGGCCTAAGTTATGTGAACATCTTCACAAAATATTTGTTGGAAGAATAAAACTGGTGAATTACTGTAATATTAAACCAACCTTACAAATGCATTACAGTGCTTACATTTTTTTTTTTTTTTTTAAACGAGGAAGTAACCATTTGCTTAGCTCACCTATAACTGATTCTCCAAATTGAGGGTTTACTGACCAATGTCGCCTGCAGCTAAGACACTGGCTCCTCAAAAATACTTCACACAACCTCCATTTAAAAAAAAAAAAAAATAGACTCATGCACATTGCAAAGTTTCTAGCACTGTCATGACACCAGGCTTTACCAAATTAAGCCTTCATCAAATGTAAATGAGGCAGATACACATATACTGTCCTTCTAAACTGAGGTTCCAGCAGTCAGAAAATTTCATTAAACTGAATTTCATTTACAATTACATCTGGGCATTTTAAATGCTGTTTTGACCATGGCTTAACAGAATGCACATGGCATTAAGTTACTTTTAAGTCTTATTTACTTAAAAATCCGTAAAATGTATGTCTGATATCATGCTCGGGGAAACTTGTACACATATTACTCCAAACTGTCAGGTGGGGGTGGGTAGGCAGGACACGGATGCGGACTCAGGTGTAAAAAGCAAAAACGAGGTAAACAAAAAGCGCAGCTGAGCCGGATAACAAGACTAAACTGTGGAAAAACAAAACATTACTATAGCTAACAAAAAACTAAAAACTTGACATGACATGAAATACTTAACTTGACATGGCATGAGGGATATTGACGGGTAGGATCTAGCAAACACAACGAGGAAACCTGGAAAGTAAATGCTGACTGAGTGATACAGTAGGTGAGTGAGTGCAGCTGAGGGGAAAAACAGGTGAAGTGAATGAAGGTGATACTATGGGGAAAACATGGCTAAACTAAATACCGGACCTGGACTAGAAAACTAAGGCATGAGGGAAAACTAAAACATGGCAAAAACTAAAATCTAAACATGAGCTTGAAAACTAAAGACATGACAGAAAACTAAAGCATGGTAAAACTAAGAACTAAACTGGAACTAAAAACCAAGACATGAGATGAACTTAAAAAACTGATCAAACTAAAAATATGGCAAAAACCCCATGGACATAACACAAACCAGGAAGACAAATCAAGTAAATAAGAAGAAATGTTGCTTTTAGAATAAGTCTTGATTTCATAGCTCTGTTTTCTTTTGGCAAAAGAAGACCCTGCTGTAATAACAGCACATTGTGCTGGGACTTCAATTCTTCCTGTCATGTCTTTGCAGCTAGTTCCTTGCAGTGCAATAAACTGAGTGTTTTTTTTTTGTTTTTTTTCACACCGTCACAAAAAAAAAGAATGTACATTTATGACAAGAAAAGGGGTTAACGTTCTCTGTCTCATAAAATGGAGAGATGTAAAAACTGCTCTTTGATCACTCAAGTTTAAGACAGCTAACAATTATCAAGCACGATTGCATGACATCACATATTACAATATAAAAAAAACAGGGGCATAAATCGTCTTTGGGCAATATCATTAAGAAATATAACATATATTTCCACTTGTATGCTGATGACACCCAGCGCTATTTATCTATGCAGCCTGATGAAACTAATCAATACTCAAGCTGCATGACTTTTTTTTTTTTTTACTTTTAAACCAGGCAAAACCCTGAATCAGAAGGATCCTTTCGCAAAGTAAGGCTGAGAAACTGGTCCATGCATTTGTGTCATTGAGCTTGGACTACTGCAATACCCTTTTAGCTGGTCCTGGAAAATCGTTCAGCTGATCAGCTGTGGCTAGAATACCAACTGATACCTCCACAAGAGTTCACCTGTTTTGGCCTACTTTACATTGGCTCCCCGGGAAGTTAAGCCTGGTTTATAGTCGGTAACGCAAGACGCAAAGCAAGACGCAAGAAGAAACGCAAGCCCTTGCGCGGTTGCAAGCCCCCCATTGCGAGCTTGCGTGTGTCACCTCAATTTTCTAAACTTCACGCAAGAAAAGACGCAAGCCTACTACTTGAAAACGACAGACTCATCGATCTGACAGTATGCAGAGCGTTTACACACAATGCACTTCACTCCTGCCCGAGCCGAAATCAGCCGGCCTGAAAAGCTGATTTCCCTTAAGCTATAAACTCTGTAAATATATAACTTTAGCAACATTTGAAACATTTTCAGGCGATAAAAGTAGTCGATTAGACCCCCAAGGTGTTGAAAATCTGACAAAATACCGGCTATTTACAAGAAGAAGAAGCATGAATCACTCGAAGAGGTCCTGGCGGTGAATTTCCTTTCATCATAGTAGGCTTGTCATTGAAAAAACCCGCTACTCTACCGGCAGTGAATCGCCACGCAGCACACGCAAGCGCCAGCAAAGCTATATGAAGTATAAACGTCTCGATCCATTAACATACGCGCAAGAAGAAAGCGCAAGGGCAGTTAAAAGAAGTATAACTCAGCCTTTAAAAGTACACTTTAAAGTCGTTCTTAGTACATGTAAAGCTCTAAATGACATTACCAAGATGTTAGAGTTTCCTAGAATCCCATAAGAACTCTTTGCTCCACAACTGCAGGCCTACAGTACTTCCCAGAATTTCCAAGTGAAAATGGGAGGCAGAGCATTTAGTTTTCAGGCTTCTCTCCTGTAGAACCAGTTTTCAGACTGGGTGCAAAACACAGACAGCTTCTCTGTTTTTAAGACTAAACTTAAAACTTACGTTTATCAAAGAGTTTATGTTTAACACACTGAACTTTTGTACACTACTTAATACTCGTCTTTTGGTCTTTAATGGGTTTTTTAAACTCTTTTTGTATTGTATTGATTTTTTTTTGTTCATATACACTACTCATCATAGTTGTCATTAATTTAAACGTTTAAACTATTCCTTGTGGGTGTGTTCTGTAATTGCTTTATAAAGCATTTTGCCAAAAAAAAGGCTATATTAATAAAGATTGATTGATAAACAGAGACATGAAATACTCTGTATGCATGTATGTGCATAATCTATCATATAAATGTTGTAGTATGAGTCACGGGTGGCAGTTCTCATTGCAGAAGGATTTACAAGTAAGAAAACAAATGCAAACAAATGAACAATCCACAGTTTGTTTCTGTCTGTACATTTATTTATCTTTTTCATTCTTATGTCACAACGGACTGATTGGCATCCTTTCGCTTCATTTTTGCATCGTCATCAATTTCCAACTCTGGTTGGGAACTCCCAACTTTAATTTTGTGCAGATTCACAACATACACTCTTCTTCTTGTATCCAGGTTTTGGATGTTACCATTTCAACATTTCTTTTTAAGGTCAGAGCAGGGTCTTTCTCTGCTCATTTTTCACCACATAACCATTTGCTCTAATTGGTCAATTCCTTCATATGAGTGTCTCTGATTCAGCCAACTCATGCTTCTAATTGGTAATGCAGCCTAATTTCCCCCCACCTTTCTAATCATGTTTACAGCGGTAATGAAGTTAATCAAAATTAAGGCTCTTTGCTCATGGTGATTCAATTTTCTTTTTGGTCCTCTTGCTACCGTATTGTTTGCTTTGTAGCTGAAAGCTTGATCAAATTAAGCATGGAGCATTTATTTTCTTCACAATAACTTTTTTAAATTTTTTTATTAACCTTTCTTATAGCTTTAGTACAAGACGCTAAAAGATGACATAGAGACTAAAGGCTTTCTCTGGAGTGCTTTCACCACTCAGCAGCTTCATCCTCTTTGTGGTTTCTACATGGCTGCCCAACAAGACAGGCTCATTTATCATGTCCAGCCTTCCCCAATCATTACTTTTAGCCTTACATCACTCACATCTCCCTTTCTGTTCCCCCCATCACCTCTTAATCACAGTCTTATTGGCTGGCTTCACCATCTTCCCGCCGAGTCTGCCAATCTGTCTACCCAGGAAAAATGCCTGTAAGGGGCGCAGAATGACTCAGCGCATGTTTCCGGAGGTCGCTGATTATGCATGCCAATGTCTGCGTGGCCAGATGGCCGTTTTTTTTAGCCGCAGGGATGGCACAAGGGCAATAGTGTTACACGAAAGCAGCAGACAGCCTTGCTTTCTCTGCAGTCTGTGATAGCAGATAGGGAGCAAAGAGCAAAAAATCACTTAAGCTACGGATGTATATGAAATGTAAATAAATGCAGTCACTGGGACCTTAGACATTTATAAAACCAGCTAAAGTAATTCTATGAATTCCTGAATTGATAACATTTGAGACATTTTTAAACACTTAAACACTCATGCTGCAGCCCACTAATCGCCTCAGACCATCACATCAGCGTAACGTATGTGGCACTTTGTTGGTGAAGGAACTGTTACCTTGGTTGAGATGTTTGTCAGTTATTGCTCTGATTCGCTCAGTTTCTGCCCAGAGCATTCAATTTAACTGCCCCCAAAGAAAGCGTAAAGAGCTAAGAAATCCAGAGGGAGTCTTGAAACTTGAAAGGATGTATAGCTCCTTTGACTTGGGAATGCCTCAGGATCCCCCAGTAAGAATGGGAAAATGTTCCTGGGGAGAGCAGCGTGAGGACAACTTTGCCAAGGCTGCCTTCCTCTGCAGCCTGAAGAAAGAACATAACGTGATGATTGATGATGGCTGAAAATGTGTGATTTTAAGATGACAAAAATAAGTTACGTGTCAGTTTTATCTGAAATATCCATTTTTAATAAATGACTGAACTGGATTAGGATGCGTTTATATTTTGAAAAGCAGTGCGATTGTCAGAGCAATGAAAAAAAATAATCACATCTTTTTCCCCTCACGACACAAGACAGTGGTAGTTCCCCCATTAAAATGACCAATCAGAAGTCTTGGGTTCATTTCATAATCCTATGTATTGGATTTCTTCCCAATGAAAAACTTATTAAATATACAGTACCTTACATAAATAAATCTGTCTTCTCACTGAAATGGTCCAAGTTTGTTTGTTCATACCCAAGAAGCCAACTCAGGGCGGTCAATTCTGCAAAAACCACATATATATGTATATATATATATATATATATATATATATATCTTCAGATAGGCTCCCAAAGCCATTTAAAAGGAATATCAACTTCTGCCGTCTTGAGAATCTAATGTTACTAAATAGGACAGACAAGCAAATGAAAAGATGGATTCTGTGTAGTAAGCTTTTCGTTGATTGTGAAGCTAAATGCCGCTGAGGCTGTGTGCACAGTCCTAAATTAAGTTTGTCCAACCCATTTATTAACCATGACTAATTTTCTGTTATGTCAATAATGACAGAACGAGATTGCATTTTCAGTGATAATGGTTCAGTTTACAGCGGGGTTGGTTCTTTTGGATTTAAAAACAAAACAGATGAAATAGAAAATGACTGTAATAAAAATCCGATGTAAGGTTGACATGGTCAAAGCCACTTCACAATTTAAGTGTAGAAAATTAGAACAAATGTGTTTTTTTTAATTGTTAGTTGCTATTCCCACGTTTTTAGTAATCTGTGAAACATCCTTGATTTCAGAGAGAAGTTTCAAAAACCAAGCCTGGCATTTCTGGCTCATTTTCACTGTCACATCTGGGGTCCGTTTCACGTAGCAGGTTCAACCAACTCTGAGTCTATTCCTGATCTCTGAGTTGATCTACTCTGAGATAGAAAACTCTGAGTTTTCGGTTCCACAAACGCTGATTTGAGTGAGGTTAATCAACTCTGAGTAAGTTCACCTTGAGTTTAGCGCGTGCACCACAACTTTAAAAAGCCAGCATCAATGGAGCCCCGATTCGACGAGTCACCATGGCAACGGGGAAGAGGAGGGGCTACGTTTTTCACCACCCTCGAATTGGAAATCTTAATGCGCTCATACTGCGAGTTTCAATACGTTTTTAGTAGAGATGCTTAACTCGAATCTTTTGGGTGATCCGGGCTGATCGGATCATTTCGAGGAGGGGATTCGAGTTATACGGATCACTTGAATCACTTGAGTCACTTATTAAAAAAAAAAAAAAAAAAAAAAACTTTCTGCCGTTTAGCGGCTGTACGTCTCGTCTTTTTTTGTCTCATTTAGATAAATCAAAGAGCAGCCTACGGCTACAATTTCATTAATTTATTTTTGTCAAGTAATAATTCAACGCCATTTTATCTGAAAGCCAGACGCAGCTAGTGTGTGCATTTACACAGCGACAAATGTGGTAGCATTAGGTGAGGCAATGCTGAGTTTAGACCTACAAGTAAACAACATGGAATGATCTTGCCCTCCCTATATCACTGAATGATTATTTTTCAACGACTGTACAAGATGCATGAAGCCACGCTAACCGAGCCTGTAGCGAGGTGCAGAGGCTTCAGCAGTCAGATGGGTTTACGAGTCAACAATCCTTGCTGCCGGCAGAATTGAAACTTAAAAAGATCCGAGTTGGCACGGATCCGCTACTTGCCCGTCTGACCGCTGAATCGCTGGCTCTGGGTGACTCAGCGGTCAGACGGGCAAGTAGCGGATCCGTGCCAACTCGGATCATTTTAAGTTTCGATTCTGCCGCGTGACTCGTCTGGACGTGAGTCACCCAGAGCCGGCATGATTCGCCAGACTCAGGCACCTGCTTCCACACAGAAACAACACAATATACGATCTGACCGAGCAAGGATCCGCCAAAGTGGCTGGCTTAACGAGAGAAAAAAATGCAACGCTACGAAGTTGGAACATAAGTGGTGGTGTGGCTCATTTATACAACTAAGAATTGCGAGCGAGCAGAGAGATAGAGCCGAGCGCGAGCAGAGTGAGCCGTTCGAGCAGTTACGAGTCAGTGGGGATCCGTCCCGTCCCTCCTCTCTTGTGAAACAGGCTACCCCTCTTTCTCTGGTTTGAGTTACCTCCCTTTGTGAAACGGAAAACTCAGCGTTTCCCTCATTTCAGGGTTAATAAACTCAGAGTTTTCACTAAACCTGCTACGTGAAACGGACCTCTGAACTGACAGCTTCTGTATATTCCGTCAGCAGTTGTTAACTCCATGAAGTGAGTGAAAACTGCCTCTGGTTGAAGAATTCATACTTCCAGCTGATTGTTTTTTTTTTTTAGAAAGAGAACCCCGTTTTTAAATTTGCATTTCATATTACAGGTGAAATTGATCCGTGGAAGCAGTAAACTAATGTGTTTGTTTAAAGCCACCTCAGGCTGCGCATCTGAGGCTACTGGGGTGTAAATCTTTAGGTGTTAGTGTTACAGAAAGAGAACATGTGGGAGCTGGAGCCGGTCTGGCGGATGCCCAAATATTCAGTGACGAGCCTCCCTGGAGCCTCCACAGGAAGAAATCCAGAATGTCTTTAGCCACCCAAAGTTTGTCCCAAGAGCCGGCTCCCTGCACTAAGCAGTCTTCGAAGGCCCCGACTACTTCCTGGAGGGCCTGTAAATCTGCCAGGTCCATTCTATGGCCAGATCTCCCTGTCATAGTGAGGTAGTGGTGTGTGGCGTGGCGATGAAGGGAGGACCCGGATGCAGATATTCCAAATAATACTTGATTGATTTAAAACAATCCAAACAAAAAGCATTGCTTGGCAAAACAAAACCTAACAATGAGTGAAAACCTGAAAAAGACAACATGGCCAAAACTGATACATATGAGTAACTTTAGCATCGCATGGATGACGGTGAGGACCTGGCAATGGAACTTTGGAAAAACCTGGAGACTAAATACTGAGGAGGGTGACTAATGAGTGAAGGCAGCTGAGGGGAAAAACACAGGTGACATGAGTGAAGCTGATGGCAGGTCAAGAGTGACCGAGGAAATTATGGCAAAAACTAAAGACTGGACAGGAACCTAAAACATGAGCAAAACTAACAGACAAGACAGAAACATAAAACTTGACCAGAAATGGAAAACATGACAAATACTGGTGTATTTCAGATTATTTATAACAGGGGCTGAGGAGTCACTCCTTTTCTCCAGAATAGGAGTAAATGTATTATCACCTCTCTGCTATATCAAAGCCCTGACAACACATTTAGGTTGCCAGCACCTTCCTTGCACACACGCACTTTGAAACAGTAATCCACTTCATCACATCTCGGCTGGATTACTGCAATGCACTTTATCTTGGAGTCAGCCAGTCCTCCCTCGCTCCAGTTAGTCCAAAATGCTGCCGCTCGCCCCCTAACTGGAACACGTAAGAGGGAACACATTACTCCCATTTTAGCCTCCCCCCACTGGCTGCCTGTGCATTTTAAGTCCATCTTTAAATGGACTCGCCCTACCTTACCTCTGAGCTGCTCCATCCTTATGTGCCTCAGGTCAGCTGATCAGGGCTAAACGGAAGCTCAGAGCAGACAGAGCCTTTTCCGCTGCCGGTCCTAAACTGTGGAACGACCTCCCATTTCACATAAGACAAGCCCCTTCACTGTCCATTTTTAAAACTTGTCTTAAAACCCATTTTTATTCCCTGGCTTTTAACCCAGCATGAGACTCTGTTTCTGTTTTCTTTTTAATGTTTATACGTAGTTCTTATGTTTTGCGCCTTGTATTTCGTGTTGTTATTCATGTACAGCACTTTGTTTCAGCCACGGCTGTTTTAAAGGGCTTTATAAATGAAGTTGTTTTTAGTCGAGTGCCTCTCTTACTCGGCTAACATTGCCCAATGCTCCACTGTTCGGAATGGATGACAGCTACTATTAAATTGGATGAAAATCGGCCGTTCAGAGTGCTCGCCAGGTGTCTCTGTTTGCAATGGCTCTCATTCACGGCTAAATTCATTCTCTGCCAGTGATAAATGATTATGGAGGGAAGTAAGGGGATTTTCCTCCATCATCCGATCACGAGATCCTAAGAATCTATGTGCGCCTGCCTTTTTCCTGGCTGCACCACATCAAATAAGTCCCTAAAAAACGCCCCTCCCATAAGGCGCCAGTCATGTTAACACATCCCACCCTTTGTAACCTGCTACAACTTCTGACTAAGATGGTTGTCTATCATTTTTGATTTTGGTGTCATGCCAAAATGGCATTCGGCAGACGATGCTCTGGATGTTTTAGGAGTCTGTGGTGGTCAGTGATGACTTCTATGTGTGGCAAGGAGCGGAGTAAAGGATGAAATTGTTAGAGCCAACAATGCCACCTGGGGACTTGCACCCCAGGATATGACAACTGAAACCCAATTGCTATAAGGACACAGGGTCGTGACTGAGGCAGAGAGTAAAGAAAGCAAATATATTTATTGAAAACAATATTTATGAATAAAACTTAAGTAAAGCTGCTGCGAAGAAATGAGAAAAGGATTAAAACAAGACAAATTTAGTAAAGTATTTTTATTAACAGAAAACTAAAAGGCCGGCTATAACAATATTAAAAGCCAAATGACTAACAAAATTAAAATCAGTGGGCAAGGGCCTCAGTGGAAGGCATACTACTGGATGTGTGTCTCTTTCTTAAGCTGGGGTGCAACACTACAATTGAAAAGCCACCACAAACACGCTAAAAGTGCCCCAGTGTACTTACATGCCAAAACGGAAGGGAGTTCCTCACCACAGTGCCTAGCCTCCCACCTGATGACAACCAGGCCACACTGAAACTCAAAAAAAGAGAAAGGTTAACAAACCTAATAAACTAAAAGACAAAGAACTACACAAGCAAAAGAAAAGTAGAACGAGCCAAATAAAACTGCACAAACAGAATACAAACCAACTAACCAAACAGCAGAATTGTACAAACAAATGAACAAAACAGCTGTATACAACAGAACTGTATAAACAAACTAATAAAGACAAAGCACAGCAGCAAGTGAACCTACAAAAGACAAAAAACACATGTTAGTAGGACAAAGGATCGCACCACACATGCCTGATGAAACGGACCCTACTCACCACCCGAATTAGGTCACCACACAAGCTCAGCAAGAGGCTGAAGGGAGCCATTTTATATACAGCATGGGGAGGAGCTAAAGGAGGTGCTTACAGGTTGACTACCTGGGTTGTGTTCAAGACCTATAGGTCCACTACATATGCATGATGAGGGGGCAGACTTAAGGTAGTTGGTAGCTACCGAGTCGGATGGGAGTATCAGGGGGGATTTTGTGCAAGTTAGGAAAATATGGACAACACCTCCCACCCACTGGTCTGTCACAGAACCATGTTCAACAAGACAGTCATTCCCCAATGATGAAAAATTGGGTCCAGATGCATTAAACGTATGTACACACATAAACAATGTGCCAGCCTTTTCCTCGCCTCACACAGTCTGCAGACCATGCATAGCCCTGGTTTAAGATGGAAACGTGAAATAAAGCCACTTACTTTACCATAAAACAGAACAGTTCTGCGCAACTTGCTCAGTATGATCAGTCCTTTCCTCTGGTACTTTTTTCACATTGTTGATTTTTATGATAAACTCTAAATCAGGGTGAAATTGATTACTACATTCAGTGAAGACCTCAGATAAAAAAATTAAAAAAATAAAGTATTTAGAGATCATCCTGATTTTCTGGCAAAAAAAAAATGGATTTGTTGGCTTCCAGAGTTGCCGGTCCTCTACTCGTAGCTCTGATGTGTAGCAGAACGGTGTTTTAACTGCTAATCTGACCGTTTCTGTTATTTTCTTTATTTCTTCAATTCAGCCATTTTATTTCTGTTCATGATCACAGAACCGAGATCACTAAATGAAACATATTTCCTTTCTCTCTGTTTCATAGACATGTCTTAATTTTTATCCTCAATATATTAGGTTAAGGAATGGATTTGGGTAATGCATTATAATCCCACATTTCTTTGAAAATTTTCAAGTACAATAAATTGGTCTCCACGATCTTTTAGTGACTGACGAAATAGCTCAGCAGTTTGAAAATTACACTCATTTACTTATTTTTTGCAATGAGTAACCCTTCTGCCATTTTCCTAAATCCTTCCACCGTGTTCAGACTTGATTCCTATCAAAACAAAAAGTGGATAGATACACTTATATTTTCATGGTAGAAAGTAAAAAACATGCTGTGTTAATAAAAGGTTAACTTCGTGGAAGTTAACCTTTTATTTGGCAAACAGGGCTCACTAGCCTGCACGCAGGGGACGAGCGCCGTCTTCTCCGGGACGTTTGGGTTCTCCTGCCTTCTGCCGTCTCTCACACAGGTCATCTCACCATCCTCTCTCCTCTTGCCCGGACCAGCACGCTACTGATAAAGGGGAGAATGATTAGCTGACGATGTACAGGTGTGCCAATCATCTCCCCTCCCACTGTCTGAGCCCTTCCCACCTCTCCTCTGCACCTGATGCACCACACCCCCTCCACATACAGACCACCTATACCACAAAATCTCAGCCTTCAAACTAGAACGATGTAGTAACAGTTAAGGTTAAGATCAGATTTATTGTCATGCACAGGGAAATACACGAAATGTCTCCTCCGCATGTAACCCATCCAGGTTGGCACCTGTTGAACACACACATGTACATGCACATGGTCACACTCTCATGGAGACAGATGCCATACACTGGAGCCGTGGGCAGCCATTCACAGCACCCGGGGAGCATGGCGGTGCGACGCCTTGCTCAAGGGCTCAAGAGGTGGACTGCCACCCCTCCAACTGTCAATTTCACCAATCTTTGAGTGGCGAGAGTGGGATTCGAGCCAACCTTCCGGTTATTGGACGACCGACTCTAACCACTGAGCCACGGCCTCATAAATTAATAACATACTCTTGGAAACTGTTCTACATTTGAAACCAACCATCACATGCTGAACAGCTCTCACTGTGAGTTGTCGGCCTCATTTAATAAGACTTTCACTACATCCCGCTTCCCGAGACAAAAGGTCAAACTGTAATAATGACACTATTTCTCCACGCTCTCTGCTCATGGTGGAGGTGCAGGCCAGCCTGCACTGAAACACTTGTGATGATGATGAGCCTCTCTCAGAGGTCCACTGTGACCCCATGTCTGCTCCATAATATCATCATCCTGATTTTTTTTTCCGAAGCGGCCCACTTGCAGACAGCGTTATTGAAACTAAAGTCCTGCTATTTTGGGGGCTTTAGAAATCACATTACATCTCTCAGGTGCCTGGCAACATCCTTTTCATGTGTTCATAGTAACAATGAAGTCCAATAAAAGGTGTAGCTCTCAACTCCCCCGGTATTTATGTTTTCCACTTCAGGTTGCCAGAGGAAACACATTCTCAAAGCAAAGAGAAAGAAACAGGTGCGCCTCACTGAGAAGATTTCTGAAGAATACATCACATTCACACTCATGCTCTGCCTCTTTCATGAGAGAAACTCACCTCAAGCTGCCCAACAAACATAAAAAACTGTTTGACAATGACTAAGAAAGATAGTCTCGTTTGAAAGAAAAAATGAGACAACATCCTGCTACTTAAAGGGACACTATGTAATAAATTAAGTCATTTATTAGCTCAAATCAACATATTCATTCATAAGTTAGTCCTCATTGGTGTAAAATGATCTCTGTCAAAAATCTCACTTATCCTCCTGAGTGAAGAATAACTTGTCTGTATCTACATAGAGCAGGTAAGCTCTATGGAGGCTGCCATGTCCTTCCGGTCTATGAAAAATGACAAAGTGCCGAGAGGGACATAAAGCACTTCGAATCGCGATTTCCCCACCAGGCCTACAAGCAGAAATGACGTCATTGTGACGTCATTTCCGCCAAATGGCTTATTACAGCCGCTAATGCTAAATAGATTTTATTCCTTGGCACATATGTCTTTGTGTTCATTAGCTTTCTTTTTGTAAGTGCATCATCTTCTTCTTTTTATTATTATTCCTATGCTCCCCCTGGATATCTTCTTTTTGGCGTTATGCTCACATTTGTAAACTGTTATTTTGTTGATTTACTAATAAAGTTTAAAAAAAAAAAAAAATGCTAAATAGATTTTATCTCGTAAATGATCCCACTAATAATGCATTGATTGTTACCAAACTTCTGCCGTAGTACACATAGGCTCTTAACTCACAAAACGAGGCATTAGAAAGTTTGTAAGTTTACCGGGAGTTTATTTACCGCTGCTAATGCTCCTATTGCTAACGCAGGCTAATGCTAACGCTGCGTCGACGTCACTTCCGGTAACTCCCGGAATATGACTAATTGCATTGCTTGCACACCAAAGGAGATGTTATGTTATCTGACATGTTATCTGTCATCTGTATTCATAGTGTTGTTGTATGTGTGTTATATAATCCTTTGTACTGTGTGTCTTGATTTCTTTTTGTTTGTATGGACCTTGAGTCTGAAGCTATAGCTTCTTGAATCTTGACACATTCCGCTTGCCATAGTTCAAGAAGTTGCAGCGCACATTTGAAAACGTGAGGCGCTAGAGAGCAAATTCATTCAACTTTGCAAAATAAAATTGCACCACTAGATGGGGGAAGAAATTACATAGTGTCCCTTTAAGAGTCCAAATTTAAACCTAAAATTCCATATCAGTTTGGGTAATGAATTCTAGATCAGAAACAAATGATGGCACGAATATTTTCTCATAGCAAAACTGGCCGAGCCACTGGCTGGGTTGTAATGCGGTGGTTAATATTTAAGTGGTACTGATTCTGTGACCCAAGCTTCATGAGCCATTTTCATGCACGCTGGAGATTTTCAGTACAAAGTGTGGCCAATTTGGTTCAGGCATTTTATGAATTTGCTTTTCACACAGACATGAGAGCTGGAGCCTTTCTGCTGGAGATGTGCTCTCCCGGCTGATGATGCTAGTGAGGTCGTGCTGGGGAATGGCTTTCTAAAGTGCACAGGAGGCAGCATGTAACGCAAAAATGATGCCGTGGAAATCGCTGTGTACAGTGTGTAACAGTCCATTAGGCGTACAGTATACTGTACAGTGTTTGTACATTATTCGTACAGGAACTTTATATACACATCCAGATTTTCAGGAAGCGAGGGGAGAGCAGCATACAGGCCAGCATTAAGGACAAACTCTCACCAGCACACAGACAAACACACACACTTGCACAGTGACAGTAAATGCTTCTGAGTATTTGTTGACGCGTTGGTGCATTGTCTCATTGGCTGATGCACTGGAGATTTTACAACAGGGCTGGGTTTTTAAAATCCCCTCACAAAATCAGGAGTAAATCTGGCTGACATTTGCTGTCTCACAGGCATCACACATTCCAAAACCTCTCCAGAACACTTCAGGACCTACGATTTTGAAAACGACCTCACACTGTCTTCACCTTCACACCGTAAATAATTCATCAGAATCCTATTTAATGCGCAGCCCACATGTCATTATTGAACATACAAAATTGATGAGACCAAAGACAGAGATGGGGACTCGAGTCATGCGACTCACTTAAGTCGCGCAAACAAAAACTCGAGACTTCAGACTTGCCCTCAAAAGACTTGAGACTTGACTTGGACTCGAGGTTTCGGACACGTAAACAATCTTCATTTCATGAAATTATTGTTTCGGATCCTTATTTCATCAATTCTGATGTATGACGAGGCTGATGGCAGCCTGAGGGCAACATAGCCTCACGCATGCGTACAGCCACTGATATCAAAACTACTCTAACCATGGCAACGCCAAGCTCATCTGGCACTGTGCCATATGTTGTCAAATTAGGAAACTAGCTAGCAAACTAATTAAAGTAAAAAGTACGGTGGCCCTGAAGTGCAAATCACAACTCTTTTGCCATTGTGATTTGCACTTCAGGTCCACCGTAAAAAAAAAAAAATGTTGTAAACTATATGCAGATTATAACTTCATTGTTCACTACACGGTGTTGCTGATTTATCTGCAGCACCCTGTGAAATTTGGGAAGGACTTTGAGATCAGATTTATTGGTCATGCATACATGCATACACACGAAATTTGTCCTCTGCTTTTAACCCATCCAGGTTGGCACCTGTTGACACAGACATGCACAGGGTCACACATTGAGACAGATGCCAACCTGGAGCGGTGGGCAGCTGTTCACAGCGCCCGGGCAGCATGGGGCTACGGTGCCTTTGCTTATTGGTCGACCGACTCTAACCACTGAGCCACGGACACATGGTTAAAGGTAGGGTAGGAGATCCTGGATTTTGAGTCCAGCGAAGCTGCATTTTGAAAATACACAGGTAAAAAGTCCCAACCCTTTTCTTCACTTTTCCCCCGAAGGCACGCCTCTAGAGTACATGAACGCGCACGAGCACGAAGGTGCACGAGCGCTGTTCTGACAGCAAGCATCGATCGTTGCCGTATTTAGTATTTAGTTTATTCTAACTATACGTTTAATAATGCTAGGTGCTAACCAAGCTGGCTCTAGTTTAGCTTCCTGCCAAGCTTCTGGACGTGTAATTCGTTCACGGAGCAGGGTACGCGCACAGGGAGAAGGAGGGGGAGGGAGGAGCAGATTGCAGTTTGATAGACGGCATCAGAATCCAATCATTGTGACAGACCCGGAGGCAGAGACAAGCTATTGGACGGGCATTTAAATGAGTGGGGGGGGCCCCCTACCGGGGGGTCTGGGGGTCCTCCCCCAGAAAATTTGGTATTTCTTAGATGCAATTTTCTGCATTTTAACCGAATTGTGGGCCCCGTTTCAGCCCAATAAGGAACTGTCCTTTTGTTACTAAATACGTGATGATTCCATTATTTCAAGGGACAGTTGGCAACTCGTTTAGGCAGCCCTGGCAGACACATCACGCTTCCTTTAAAGTAGGCATTCGGAGACATCTCGAATAGCCTGCACAGTTTAATCCACTCTGTATAATCATCGGTGCATAAATTGACCGCAAAGCCCAGATCACGTTTGCCCCTTTCTAGTCGCCATTAATACTAATACACACAACGAGCAAACAGGAGCGCAACAACAACAGCAACGCCCACGCACGGCCACAGTGAATTCAGACTGGCGTTGAGCCGACATCAGAACGCATTTGAACATGTAGTTCAGGGTCGGACTGGGAAAAAAATCGGCCCTGGCAATTTTCCCCGGGACCAGCCCCCCCTCAGTATTAATTAGTATCTCCAATCTAATTAAATAAAAATAAAAAACGAGCACAGACCGCTCAGTCTATAGGGCTCGGGCACACGCGTTGCATTCTGGGATATGGTCGCCATATTGGAGGCACAATCTCGTAAACAAACCCTGAGGCAAGACGGAGATCAAGGACCAAACAGTGAAAGAAAAGTGAGAGAAAAGCATGTTAAAATCGAAGAAAGGATGTGGGATATACCGGGATACATTACAGAAGGAAGCCAGAGATCGGTACATACAGAAGATTGGCGTTATAAACGGACTGGACCCTTATGCAATACCGAGCAAGGAATGGAGTGTCGACGAAGATTTACTGCCGAAGTTCACCCTTTCGGACATAATTGCGTATATAGTATGTGGTGACAGTGCTTATACTTTGCAACAGTTTCAATTATAATGACACTTTACACTTTTGTCATGTTACTCTACTTGTAAATAAATAATGAAACACACACACTTGGCTGTATCTCAAAGCATATTTATTTCAGACGACTTCAACTTTGCACAACACTCCTGCTCATGGTGGTCAGAGTACAACATACAGACACAATCTTGTCAAAGAATGTTTTGTCTTCACCTTCGCATGGCAAAACTATGTTGATAGGTACTTTTGCTGACAAAAAGGTGTATTGTTTCTGACAGTTCCAATCGCCCTTTCCATGTGAATTTGGAGATGGGCAATTTTCCTTGTATTTTCCACATTAAATTAAGATTAAGATCAGATTTATGCATACACACGAAATTTGTCCTCCGCTTTTAACCCATTGAGACATCCCTTGCTTCCAACTGACAGTGTCCTCTTGTGAAGGCGGGGATCTTTACCTCAGCACAAAAGTCTGTAACTTACCAGAATGAAAATGCAGAGAACACACTATTGAGTGGAAAGTTATGCTAGGTTGACTTACAGCAGCGATCCATGCTAGTCGACGACGCTTTGTTATCTCGGACACTTGGTCTCCGTGGGTGCGCCTCCAAGCAGGAAACCGGTAAAAAGATAAACCATTTACGATTCCCCCCCCATTCCTGTCACGGCTTACGCTATTGCACCCCACGACACAGCAACGTGCGACCATAGTGGCAAAGACAATAAGTAAAATAGATAAACCAACGAAGAAAGTTCTGAGTCCAGGCGGGAGTACGTCTGCGCGCAGTGGAAAAAAATGTAAACAAAACAGTTCTGAGCCTCCAGTATGGCCGCCGCTCACGTAGTGACATCACGTGCCCGAGCCCTATGGCATGTACCCATAGAAAAAATACACACCCAACACACAACCTGACTATCGGCTAACAACCATGATCAGTAACCCACACAAACCCAGACACATAATGGCTCGGCGGCCAGCAATCGGATAAACCAATGAAGTGAATCAATCCTGTGAAAGAATGAAAACAAGTGAATGAAACCTGCACTCACTCATTATGAAGTTAACTCTGCCAGCCCCATAATCTTGCCCCTGCTTAACCAACTCCTTGACGTCGGGTATGGTTGGTAACGTTACGGCGGCTAGCATTAGCAACTAGGCTGCTAAGCATGCTAAATCGGTAAGCATTAGGCTACTGAAGAAAGCTAGTCTTTTTAGTTACATTATATTATCATCTTTCTTCTCGGCTATAAGTTAACCTTTGTTTACGGCCACTGGCCCTAACCTGACGCGTTAGCTTAGCTGTCAAATCACCGGAAGTTTTCACCGGAAGTACTGGCGCACACACAAAAGCTCTCTCCAGACATATCTTTCTTTCATTCCGCCCAGATGAAATTTAATGCCACTCTTTGAAAATCAGAGAAATTTAAGACATTTTAAGACCTTAAAAAAATTATTTTTTATTTAAGACTTTTAGATCGTGTCCCCTCATGCACTGCAGTGTTTGAGGCAATCTCCGGTCAAACGTCAAAGTGAACCCAGGGGGGGCACACCGGCGTGGATGGGGGGGCAATGCCCGCGAGTGCCCCCCCGTGGCGCCGGCGCTGCATTGTGAACGGTCCGTTCACAATGATTGGATACTGTTTTTCCTAGATTGTACGTTCTAGAGGCCACTAAAACTTTTCATATTTGTGTCAAAACTTTTAATTAATTGGTTGCAATGAGGGTGTGAAGAGTATTTCAAGCAATATGTAAAAAAATGTTCCAGAAAAAGATCCCCTACCCTGCCTTTAAAGGATAAGACCGGTTTTTTGACATTGGGCCCTTGATTTCACATTATAACATGATGTTCTACTCACCCCTGCTTGTTGTTGGTAATTTGGAGCTGTTCCGAAGATATTCGCGAGGCGTCTGGCTGCTCTCTTGAGATATTCGGCCATGAAACGGTTTCCTATGGGCAAGCTTATACAGGCACAAACTATGCTGTTTATAATTTATTAATTACTGTACACTAGCACTGATAACGTGGAGGTGCGTCGCTTACTTAAAAAAATCCGGGTTACTAATTTTGAATTTTAGCCGAATGAATAAATAGGCAGCAGGTCTGTGGGCTGTCTGTGGCAGTAGCACGATGATGACGTCAGTAACACCCACTTTACGACAAAAAAAATCTAAATTACAGTAACCCGGATTTTTTTAAGTAAGCGACGCACCTCCACGTTATCAGTGCTAGTGTACAGTAATTAATAAATTATAAACAGCATAGTTTGTGCCTGTATAAGCTTGCCCATAGGAAACCGTTTCATGGCCGAATATCTCAAGAGAGCAGCCAGACGCCTCGCGAATATCTTCGGAACAGCTCCAAATGTTCAACAACAAGCAGGGGTGAGTAGAACATCATGTTATAATGTGAAATCAAGGGCCCAATGTCAAAAAAACGGTCTTATCCTTTAAGTGGCCTAGGTTAACAGTTACCAAATTAATTGCTAAGGCAAGTCTACGTGGATGTAGCTTAACGTTAGCCTAATTGCTGTTTTAAATAGCTTACTTTTACTATTTTAGGGACACCTGATAAAATTCCAGGTTGACACTGTCAAAAAACTGAAAAATGCACGGAAACTGCAGTGAAAAATGTTTTGCATGAGAAGTTCAGGCTACACAGCCAGTTATTAATATGTCTGCTAATGTATCCTGTGGTGCAGAGCAAGCACACATATTTCCAAATACATGTATATACTTCAAACAACCTGTTCCTAATATTATACCTTCATGTTGCTTCACTGTCAGGCAGGCAAATCAATACCAAATTTCCCTTTGGTGTTCATCTAGGCTGAGATTTGGTAAATGTGAAGGCAAAAGCATGATTAACATGATTTCTTCAACTATCAAACCATTCAGTTACCCCCTTATGTCTTATGTATGGGGGCTTTGTGATCCTGGAAGAGACCACTGCTGTCTGATGATGAAGATGACCACTCAGAACAAGTTTGTATTGACTTGCAGTGCCCCAGTCTTACAAGCAGATACATTAACATAAACCATGGAGCAAAAAGCCCCCATAGTGGCAAATCCTGAGTTTTTTTCCTTTAATATGTCACCCATCTCTATATTTAATACATATGGGAATTTGTGAAACTTTAAGTAGGCTTGACATTCCCAAATTGTGATTTCATCACTCAGCCCAGATGTATAAGATTGGGTGCATTACATTCATTCACAAGGCTCACTGTGACTTCTGTATCTAATGTGAAATCTCTCATGTGTGAGTTTAAACAAGGTAAATGTAAGGGGATAGGAGAGGATTTTTCCTGTCTTTAAAAATGAAACATTTAGGAAAATATCTCTAGAATTTGCATTTATCGCTCTGTAACACTACTAAGGTTTATAAACCCTGTTAGTAGCATTCAAACCTTTGGTGTTTTGTTTTTTTTAGCTCTTTTAGCTCTTTTTTTTAGAACTACACAGCCTGGAGCCACAGCCTAGTTTATCTCCACTTCACATTTGGTGACGTCAGCCATAAAATATTTGGAGTAGTGCTCTAAAGTATGTCGAAACTCACTGCAATGAGTGTAGACCACCAGCATTTCATCAGAATTTGAAACCGAATACACAATCATCATAGCAGCGCTGATGAACCACTAACATCTGTCCCTTAAATTCAAGGGTATAGCCAAGAGGTTTCCCAAAAAGGGAAACAGGTGAAAAGGCTTGTTTTTTTTCATGCACTAAAAAAAAAAAAAGGGAAAAATTCTGCCAGTATGTGCAGCAGAGGGCACTGTCTTCTGGCTATAGTTTTAGATTTAATGAGCAGATTTGAGAGTAGTTTTGATCTTCTAACCATCTGACCTAAATTCTCCAATTTCCTCTCTAACGCATTGGTCGGAAGTCCCCCCGGGTTCTGAATTTGTCCAAAGACTCCAAGAAATTATAATTGGAAAGAGGGGACACCATAAATGTAATTCATTCTTCTTCCCAGTTAATGCGATGAGTCACTGTGTGGTGTACTTGGAATCCCTTTATGGGGCTTTCGTTTGAGCCTTAACCCTGAAAAACGTTAAATCTTTGAAAATCATCAAATTTTTCCCGAAAGAGCCCTGATCAGCGATTCAACAAGTTATCAGCCAGTTAAATACTGTAGTACTGATGAATACATTTTCCCACTATGCACCTGGGAAACTGAGTAATCTACAGAAAGGTTTTGTATCCAACACATTTGTGTCTGTTGATAAACCTGAGGGAATCATCAGGAATGACATTGAATAAAGCGTGTGGTGTTTTTTCTTACGCGGCCCTGATCTAAATAGATTTGTTTTTGATTTTAGAATTTCATGAGGCTTCTAAGTTGCATTTTGATATGCTGCGAGTTTCTACAGCTGCTACCCTGGCAAGGTCTCTGTGGGGCTTCATGGTAATATGAAGGCAAATTAAAAAGGAGAAGAAAAACAAAGGTGTTCAAACACACTTGTGTGTTTATCCAGCCCGTTTCTCAGGATTAGACTAAACTGTGTAGTGTAGGCTTTTATCACGGTTAGAGAATTGCTTTTGACTGGTTTAGCTTTCTGCCGTTTTATTCTAATAGAAGCGTTATTTTTAGCAGCGTAGCTGGCCTTACTGTAAATCGTCAAAGCCAAAACGTAAGGACCAAAATGAGCCAGTCATGTTTTCTAACCTAAGAACCCTTGAACTCTTCCTTAAGAGTGAAAGGTTCTCAAAAGAATACTTGTGTCTATAAATAAACAGTATTACACTAACAGTTTTGATACGAGTGGACAGGAACAGTTCGATTAAAGTCCTGAATAGTGAATGGAGTGAGAGTGATGAGGGTTAAATTTAATTTAAAAATCCATTGGCTCAGAAAGGTGAAGCTCAAGCTAAATCAATCACAAAGAGGACACGAGTGCAAGTCACTACATTTTTTTATTTTATTTTTGGTACATGCAGTAGGACTTTTCATTGAATAAATATGATTAAATACAAAACGGCATTTTTGTTATAGCCTGTGGAAAAAAAAAAAAATAATCAATACATTTTAAATTATATATATTATATAGCCTGAGAATCATAAAATGGGATTTTTGCTAAATCTCTACCATCACAGAGGATTGTAATTAATTCTTTGGAGACGTACAAGAACAATAAATTCTTTCAGTGATTTCTCGTAAACTGCCACGTGCTACAATAGTGCATAAATAGATTCATATCTGCATATATGATTCATTCTAGGAGTAAAAGCAACACGGGCTGATTGAAGAACAAACAGTAGCTATGACAGATGGTCCGCAGAAGGCCTGTGAACAGCCAGCTGTTGAATTTAAAGTCTCATCCTTTCTGGAAGTTGATGTCCAACATGTTTTCATGTCATATTTCTTTAGAAATCAACTGAAAGGAGACCGTAAGGGCAATGGTGACATCTGCTGGCCTTTTATTGAAGAGTTGCCTTCTTAAACAGAACACAAAGAAACATGAAATTATTTTATGCTATATAAATAAATCTCCTCAACCCTGAACCGGATTAAGTGGGTCGAGATAACAGATAGATGAACGGATATAAATAAATGTCCTGATGGACCTCATGGATATTAAAGAGAGTCATCCAACTAATATAGTTAAATCACACATACAATCAAGTTGACAAATAAATAACCAAAAAAAAAAAAACACACAACACCCCAGAGTGAATAATCTGATTTGGTTCCCTACATGGGAAAACATATTGGACAACTCACTGAGCTGAATAGACAACAAACAATCACTGTTATCTTAACAGAGCAGAAGTGTTCAAACAGTGGATAAACCTTTAATAGATGCACTTCAAATGATTCCCCATTCCACTGCAAACACATCAGACCACCAGAGGTTAAGAGTTAGCACATTGAGTTGGCTGTGGTATGAAATGCGCTTTATAAATAAAGATGCCTTGCCTTGCCTTAGCTAGCCAAGTCTGAGGTGTATATAGTCCTCTTGGCTGCCTCAGTGATATTGGAATCACATAAAGTTTCAGTATGATTACTATATCAAACAGCTAAGCTAAACTTTTCAGAGGTTCTCAATGCCTTTGCAGCATCAGAATGTTTCTTTTATGGCTGTGAAATGTAAACTTCTGTTGGGAAGTCAGGATGCCTTTCATGTTCTATTCTATGTGACCGCACTCTTTTACAGTGGAGGAGGTTGACTTGTCTTTTAAAGTTAAAGGTTAATTTCCAAAAAAAATTGATGCAAATCCTTAAATCCCTCATGAGACAATGTCATACCATATATATATAGCAATATGCATAAATATAACACAAAGGCCCAGCCTGTTCTATTTAAACTTTTCATAGAAATCAGATTTTAGTCTCTATTTTTCTGGTCGCATTCAGGATCCAGTGCAAGGGTAGTAAAAGAGCATGCTTTACATAGCTGGTACTGATTACTCAGAGGCTCATCAACCTGCCTGTTTGAACTTTCCCTCGCTTTCCCTCCATTTCTTCTATCAAACTCTGCTGTAATCTGAGCCAAAGTCTTGCCCTTTGTCTCTGGTAAGGTTCGCTCAAAAAGCACAGCAGACACCAAGCACACGACCAGGAAAGGCAGAAAGCAGTAGTTTCCCAGGATATTTATAAAGAATGGGAACAACATTCCAACTATGAACAGGCTGATCCACATAAGGGAGCCGGCGATCATGTAGGCCGCCGGACGAGCTGCGTGGTCGAAGATCTCAGCTGGTAAAATCCCCGTTACCCCCGCGGGACCCAAGCCGAAGCTGAGGATGTAGGCGAAAACGCATGCCATGCTGAGGTATGGCATCCCTGCCACCCCTTGGCTTTGAAGGATAAGAGCTACAGTGAAGACTATACTCCAAACAGACATAAGACTGTACCCCCCAATGAGAAGGTATCTACGGCCCACACATTCAATCAGGAAGTTACTCAGAATGGCAGCAGTTAGCTCTGATGCTCCCGTTCCAATGGTGACATACTGAATTTTCTCTGGTGGGATCCCTGCCGCGAGGAATATGTAGGATGCATAGAAATAGAATGAATCATTGCCACAAAGCATCATGGCGCTGCTAGCAATCATCACTGTCCTGAGTTGGGATCGTAGGTCACGATCCTTAAACAGGGACCAAGGCGTCTTGGAAGGAGCTGAGGAACCAGAACTTAGGGCTGCTGACATCTCCTGTTGCTCCTGCAGCATCTCCTCCATCTCCAAGGCAGGAACCTTCCCGCCACGGAGTCTTCCAAGAGCCTGGACACACGCTTCCCTATCTCCGCGGTCAATGAGAAGGTATCTGGGGCTTTCTGGGAACCAGGGTAGGGTAACCAGCTGGATTGAAGCTGGTAAAGCATTACTAGCTAGTAAGTAGGGCCAAAGAGGCTCAGTTCCAAGTAACTCAGTGAGTCCCACAATCTGACCCATGAAGATCCCAAATGCAGTGAAAACAGCGGAGGATAAAGCAACGGCACCCCTGAGATGTTTGGGAGCACTTTCTCCGAAGTACATAGGCTGGATGTTCATGCTGACACCCGAGTTAATCCCCACCAGGAAACGAGCAAGGATGATCATCTCAAAGGATCTCGCCACCTTGCATGTCAGCATGAGCACGGCCCCAGCAAGCAGGAAGGAGTTATTCAAAAGCAGTGATTTTTTCCTACCAAAGCGAACAGCCAAAGGCCCTGCAAGCAGGGCTCCAAGCAACCCGCCCAGCGAGAAAGCCGACACAGTGACAGTCCACAACAGGGTCAGCTGAGGGACGTCCAAGCTTTTGCCCCAGCGCTCTGTGTAGGTGTCATTGATGAAGCTCTGGATGTAGGTGGTGGGAGCATTGATGATTGAGATGTTGTAGCCATACTGGAAGGTGCCTCCTATGGCAGCAGAGCACACAGTCAGAGCAAGGGTCCCGGGACTGCCTGAAGGCCGGCTGGTTTCCTCTGGTTCATTTCCCCCCGTGGAATTCATCTGCATGCCCACTGTCACAGGACTGTGTCCTGTAATCTTTAGTTCATCATAGAAGTCAGAGGTAGCATGTGATCGTTTACCTTTCTTGTTGTAGGAAACGCCTCATACAGACTGTCTTTTGTCCTGTGTGTCCAGCCCCACGCTGCTCTTATCTGTTTCATTTGCCCACATCTATTGTATAAGAAGGCAAAGCAATATTTCTAATGGCTGAAGTCGGTGGAATTTTGAAACTTTCTTCCTGAGTATGAGCTGTCAGGCTACTTTCTGACAGTCCATTCCACAAGTATTATTGCAGCGACCCCTGTTGTTAACGCGACAGAAAGGTTTTAACAGTAACGTTGCATGTAATTATGCATTAGTATATGTGTTAAAACAACTATGATATAAAATTTCCCTAGCAAAGATAACGAGGATTTAAACTGCTATAGTTTCTCGTATTCTAACCTGAAAGTCAAAACTGAGGACAATCAAGTTCCAAGTTCTTGCACGTTTCAGAGCGCTTGAGGTTTGTTCCTATCTTCGCGAAGTGCAGGCTGTTGATTGGCTTACACAGAGTGCAAACATTACGTCATCTCCTGGTGACTATTAGTGTCGCGTCCAAGTGAAAAATGTAAGTCTGCGCCACTAATTTGTTTTAGTCTCTTTTTTCTTTCCTTATATGCGTGGTGGGCAAATGGCACCTTGATAAGCCAGAATCGTAATAGGTGTAGTATTTTGGTTTTAAACGCCACGTGCATTTCAGCGGTACCTAATATGCTATTATTAGCTGTTTAGCTAATGCTAATACGGTGAAATATTTGATGTGCTAGCATAAATACGTCTTTATATCCCATAGAGTGAACAGGTTGTGGCTAAAAATGTTGACCGGGATCTGTGAAGGGACACCTACTTTATCAATAGGACAATCTCTGGTTTTCTTATCAGTTTTAATCAACAGTAGCAGAGGAAATATCACGGAGAGAATAATAGACAAACACATTGGTTTGGAAAGTAAGATTAAATGAAAGGATCCTAACTCGGAGAGCCCACGTTTCCTTTCGGTATACTAACCTTACAGAAAAGCACTGCAGTGTATTTACGAAGAGCATTGCAGGATAGTTATTACAGAAACGTATGCACACCAAGAACAGCAAAAAAAGAAAAGAAGAAAAAGAGGTCGAGAGTAATGTACAGTAGCGTGGCAGTGTAGCTAATATTAAACACGTGGTTCGATACTAGACAGGAGGAATTAATACACCCTGTCAATAAAAAGAATGCTGATGGAGACAAACTAGAGGGACGTGCAATCAAACACACAAAACACCAATTTAGTTTTAGTCTTCTGATGTGAAAATGTATGGGTAACTGAGTGAGAAGACAAATCTTCACAGTTGCAGGTCCAACAAAGCCAAAGTAAACGACCGAGCAGGTCAAAGAGTTTAATTTATTCAGCTTCATGCAGGTCTGAGGAGTGTGCGGAGAAGTGAGATTAGTGGCTTGGCGAGCTACGTTGAGCGAAAAGTCAGTTTTTGGTGAAATGCTTTAAACAACATTTAAATGTGGTAACGCAGAATCTTATCAAGTTTTTAAGAGTTTCTGGCAGCAGTCCTCTGTTTTAATAACTGCAGCAACAGTTTTTCTCTGTGATGATTTTTCACACTCCACCATTCATACCACCTGCTCTTCTTATGAAGGAAATGTCGGGTGATTGCCATATTTTGTGTGGAAGAAGCAGGACGGAGCCTGTGAAGGAACGCCAAGTGATCATCTTCCTCTAGCTCTTCCATTTCTTTGCAGGCCAGGTTGTTAAGGGTTCTGTGCGCTTTCCTTACACTCTTCTGTTACAGTAGGACAGGCCTCACTTAGAAAAAAACTAAAACTGCACTTAGTAAATAAAAGTTGGCACTTTTAGAACCTCTAGTTTCTAAAATGTTAAGTCACAGCAATCCACTCGCAGCTCCTGTGTTGAACGAGGTAAATCGCTGTTTTTGGAGGCTTTGACGTTACATATGGTCTTCTCTAGTCTGCTGTTGAAAAGTGCATGTCTGACAGAGGGGTAGTGCTGTGAACATATTCTAGAGTGGACACATACTTAAACTGCTGGTTATTTTTGAAAATGGCTAAAATATAATATTGTTACCGAGCCCATTTATTCACGTTCTTCATATCTTTTCCTCATGAACTGCGCGTCTGCCTCATGTCGGTAGGAAATCTCTGCCTACTGTTTCCACAACTTTTCGTCGTTATTAACTCAGGACCGGTCATTTGATTTGATTTGATTTATTTGATTTTTATTTATTAATGATAGTTCCTGTTATATGCAGACCATTTACATGGGTTCTTTTGCATTCTGTAAAGATGATAGAATTAATGTCACCCGGGAGCAATGTTCCCTCTAATTTTTCATGTGTCTGGGCATACACACAAGCTCCCTGAGCACACTGAGGACCACTGTGAGCAACATCAGGTGTGCACGCTGCGGCCACACACCAGTATCACACCTGTTCAAAACCTTGGATCATAGCCAGTTACACGGCTTATTAAAAAAATCAAATCACAGCAGCAATTTTCATTAGTTTAATTCTAATATAAGCGATTTGGCCCACTTAAAATGAAAAAGACAAAAATCTTGTTTTTCATGAGATGTGCAGTATGTTATGTGTGAGAGTCATGCTTTGGCCATGGAAAGAGTCATGCTTGCAGCCTTGTTTTGCAGAGTAGATCTTTCTCACTACAAAAAGAAAAAATCTCATCCAGTTTCACCGCTTGTTCTTCCAATTGCACATACTCTGACAGCCATTCCATCCTAAAAGAACCGCATTTCTTTTTTTACTTTGGCTTGGTGAGTGGATGTGTCGCTGGCGCTGCCCGTTTGTTTCGACATGATAGGGGGCGTCTCTTAGCTCCTAACTCCGCCGCACTGTTGTTAGCTAGCTGCTCTGCACGGCACGTATGGGCAGGGCACATATGCAAGCACTATCAATGCTATGATTGGCTGCATAGCGTAAGTAAACTCGTATCATTGGCTGAACACCTGGCACTCACTGCGTTACATTGAAAAATGGTACAGAAAAACACATTACTGGTCTAATTAATTAGATTAGGTATAGTATTAGATATTAATTAATACGTTTATGGTGAATTTTATTTTATGCGCTGGATAGATTTTCTTGTGCGCTGGGAATGTGCGAGCAGTGCGCAGCTTAGAGGGAACATTGCCTGGGAGTGATGTAAGGCACTTTAAAATCTGACTCTTCTCTCTTCACCACACAGGGCACCTTCCCCAACAAAGAGGAAGGAGGATGACAAGAGTAAACAGCGCGGCAAGGAGAAGTCAGGATCCACAAAAGACAGAGCTGACAAAGACCGCGGAAGAGACAAGAACCGGTCCCGACGCAGCGCTTCCAGCGGCAGCAGCAGGTCAGCAGCTTCTCTCAGGAAGCAAAACATTAGCACACGTGTCTGCCATCTCACCTTTGCCTGGAGGACTGTTTATTTTATCTTTGATTCATTTGATTTATTTTTTTATTAATTTGAACGAGCTCACAGTCACAGTGAAATGTGATACGTTGTTTAGGTCCAGCTCCAGCTCCAGCAGCAGCTCAGGTTCCAGCTCTGGCTCGTCCAGCGGCTCCAGCTCCTCTGCCTCCAGCCACTCAGGCTCCTCTAGCTCCCGCTCCTCTTCCTCTTCGTCCTCATCTTCCTCGCCGAGCCCCAGCCGACAGCGACACAACAACAGACGGCGCTCGCGCTCAAAGTATGGACCCGGTTTCTGTGATGTGGATAAAAACTTAAATATGCGATCGAATAATAACTGATTTTTTTTGCTAACTCTTACACTTGATTTTTAATCATTTATAGTGTTTGCGTAAAAATAGTTTATTCTCTCTGCATGCTACTTTCAAAGAGTTTTGGAGGAGAGCATTTTATAGATTGATAACTTAAAGGTAAATGTCCCTGTAGGTCAAAATCAGCAAAGAAGGATGAACGGGATCGGCGACGTAGGAGCCCCACACCCAAACCTACCAAGGTCTACCTGGGCCGGCTGACCAGAAATGTCATCAAGGTAACCTGGGAACAATGAACTCTGGGTTTAGACTTATATACATTTTGAGTGAGTGTCACCATTCACATTTCTTTTTTTAAAGAAATCTTCGCCAATCTATACAGACAGGAAAAAATACAACATGATGAATGAAGAGGGAAAAAACGATGGGAATAGTAACTGACTGAACTGTGCTGTGAATCAGCTAATTCCCTTCCTTCTCGTCCTTTACAAAGGAGCACATCCAGGAGATTTTCTCCTCCTATGGCAAGATCAAGATGATTGACATGCCCATGAACCGTCTCCACCCCCATCTGTCCAAAGGCTACGCTTACGTGGAGTTTGAGAGCCCCGAGGAGGCGGAGAAGGCACTGAAGCACATGGACGGAGGTGGGAGGAGAAGGAGTATGTACATGAAAGACTATAACGGGATGTGAGGCTGAAGGTAAAGCATCCCTCTCACTGATGTGTTTCAGGTCAGATCGACGGTCAGGAAATCACAGTCACAGCAGTGCTGGCTCCCATAGTACGCCCCCCGCCTCGCAGGCTGTCCCCTCCCCGCAGGATGCCTCCTCCACCCCCGATGTGGAGGCGGACTCCACCCAGAATGAGGAGAAGGTAATCGGGATGTGATGAGTTTGAATACTTGAAATTCTGTCCGTCGTTGCTGTGTCATTCTACGACATTTATATTTTACTTTGACTTAAGGTCAGTAAGTGGACATTCCACGTCAAGTCGACCTAATTTAGCTAATTTTATTTCAGTAATTCTTTCTGTACGATGGAGATACTCAAAATTCAGTTTTATATTAGCTTTATCCATATTCCTAGCTTCCAGTGTTGACTCAAAATGTAGCTTCTACACAGCCTGTTTCTTACAACATGGGATTTTTCCATCAAGGCTCAGAAATATGAACCGGATGTCATTACTTTTATGATGTAAGTCTAATACGGTGTAACACAAGAGTGAAACCAATCCGCACCTCTGGAATGCATGTTGCACTTTTTGAATAAGACTTAAGTCAGGTTGTGGATGGCACAGAGAGAGCTGCCAGTCTGGTGTTTTTTTTTTTTATCTTAGTGATTACCTAATATGTGCACTCAAATGTAAGCCTTGACTGATAAAGATACTATTAACTAGAGTCAAATTCCAAGAAAATGCGGATGACGCGGTTTGGCGAAAACCAATGACAATCCACAGATTGTAGGGGTCCGACAATCCGCGGGGTTCGCGGAAACAGACGTGTAAACTTTGTTTCCTAGTTCCTACGTATTTATTTAATTCATTTTAATGTAGAACATGCACATGTATGTTGTTTAATGTTACTGATGTGAATTTGCTATCAATCTCAAAAATCTGAGTACAGCCTGGCATGCTTGCTGAAAATGATATAGTACGATGAGTAAAGAACAGCGTTTGGTTAATGCTGATGCTGTTTTTTACGTGTTAAGTGCCTCCACCAGGTGGTAGGAATACTTCATATTAGACTCTTGCTTTTCCGAGACAAACTATCCGGTCTTGACACTATGCTCGTCTTCCGAAGTGAAGAGCCAGTTGTGAAAGTCTTTTGTTTGAAGCAAGATCGTGTTCCTCTCAAAAGAGCGGGGGTGCTGCACAGCCGCGGGGGCCTTTAAAAATTGAACATTCTAAATGTGACGTCACGAGCTACCAAAGCGAATTCTCAAGCGAAGCTTCTCCAGCTACCTCCGCTACCAGGCAGCGTAGGTCGCCCTTGGTGTACGCGCAGCATAAGATTCAAGATTCAAGATTCAAGAGGGTTTATTGTCATTCCAATCATAAACACAGTACACAGTGCAATGAAATAACGTTTCTCGAGAAGTTTTCAGTGCAAACAAACAGCAACAACAAAGAACAGCTGGGACAACAAAGACAATACTAAAAATGCTACAAGTAACTGCAAGTGTGTTAATAAAAACGGCATCCAAAAGTAGAAAGTCAGCCGCTGGTTACACTTCCCATTGACCTTGTTATATACAGAGTCAAATTAACCTTCAATCAGTGCATAATTTAAGTTACACAGAATAATGTCAGCATAATTATGGGGTATAATGTATCTATTTATTTATGATTGCTTCAAAGTAATTAAATATAAAATCCATTAGTCAAGCAAACTTGATTGGAATAACAGCGGACTATTTTAGGAAACTCCTGCGACAGCTCTGGATCACTCGTAAATTCTGTTCGTTCCTGAAAGAAAACGTAAAATACGAAAAGATTGTTAATGCGCCAATTCTCTTAAATCACTCGTACGGACGATTTAAGAACAAATCTGTGCGTACGAACGGTTGTCGCACGAGGCCCAATGAGTCTTTTTCCATTTGGATGTGACTGTTCACAGCAAAGATCACTACCAAAGTAGTCAAGCTGTCCAGAACTTTATGTACCAGATGATGCATGAACCAGGAAAAGTATCATTCAGACTGTAGGTGTGTGAAGCATCCTGGCTATAACAGCGGCAGTACAGTCTAAACCACGCAGCGACACATAACGATATCCAGCCCCCCTGGTGAACTATCCGGTACATCAGCATGTGAGACTGAACGTTTAAGCAGATATTTCGAAGCAAGTACTGTGCCGTGCAAGTGAGCGTGTGTGTGCTTGTGAAAGTTTATCCTTTCAGCTGACCTGTATGCTGCTCTCCCATCGTTCTCTACTATTTAGGATGCACAGATACACACAGTATTCATATCAGCACAATAAGGATCTATCCCCAACATGCTGTTGTTAAAAAAAAAAAAGCCCAGTGATTTCCAGAGTGTCACTGTTGCGTCACGTGCTGCCTCCTGCCTGCTCTCAGACACCGCAACCCTTTCCTTCACATCTCCAGCTGTGAGCTGCTTGTGTGAACAGCAACTGTGGAAAAATACTGGATCAAGTTGTCAGCACATTCTCCCGAATACATCGGTGTTCGGGAGAGCGTGTGTGTGTGTGTGAAGAAGGCTTTAGTCACATGAAATTGCTGTTGATTCAGTCTGTGTGATCAGCTTCTTTAATCTTAAGTAGTTTTGATGCTGATTCCATGCAAAAGAAGCTGAATAATTAAATGATTATTTCCATGGTTCACTGCGGTGATGGGAACAAAAAGCAGGAATGAATCCCGAGAAAGCAGACGTAAATTTCAAAAGCATCTTTTGGAAATTGAAGGCCACAAATAGCCTTTTAAATAAGAACATAACAATGACTGACAAAGCTGTAACCACCACGAGCTGCGTAAGAGATTTAGCATTCGCGATTAATCTCAGAGATCCGTGGTAGTTGCGACTTAATTCGAACAAAAAAAACAACTAATTTCAGCTTTCATTTGTTTCCAAGTTGAGGTGTAAAAGAGATGAAATCATCCAATTCTTTTGAGATTCCTGGATTTTAAACCTGAGAACTTCATGAGTTATGTTTTGTTCCAATTCAAACGAAGTTGAACTGTATTGAATAAATACATTTTTATCTGAAAGTGAGATGATTGAGGGAAGAAATGTTTTTTTTTTTGTTTGTTTTTTTTAGATCCCGGTCTCCTCGGAGACGTTCTCCAGTACGGCGCAGATCTCGATCGCCAGGCCGCCGCCGTCACCGCTCACGCTCCAGTTCCAACTCCTCCCGCTAATGAGATAGAGATAGCAGTGTTTGTGTGGTAAAGTGATGAGAACACAGGCACCAAAACCATCCCTGCTTCTCCCAGAGGACCCATTTAGCATTTTGTGATGTTGGAAAAACTGATTTCTAACTGTCTGAATGAGCGATAACTATTTTATCTGTTTGCTGTTGGACACTGGTTGCCACACAGTGGCCTGCAGGCTTAATAAAGCCCTTTTTATACAGTAGTTTGGCTTGACTTTTGATATGTACGTTTTCTTTTATGTAGTCGTTAACAGCACCAGTGCTGGTGCAGCAGTGTCTGGTTCAAAAAAAGAAAAAAAAAATTAAAGTTATTTTTGTGTCAAATTAAAAAAAAAAAAAATAGTGTAGATATTAATCCTAAAGTCCTACATAAAACATCCACTTGTAAAACAATATCGCGGTGTATATTAAAAAAAAAAAAAAAAAAAAAACCTGGTTGGCAACAGTTTGTAGTTGTTTTGTAACTTTTTTTGTACATTCAAATCTAAACAGTATTACATAGATCCTCTTAAATGTGAAGCTCTTCAGCAGGCATTGTTAAAGCAGATCCGGAGGAGTCCAATCGCATTTTTGGGGTCATTTGTTTCCTCTCAAGATTTGTGCGAATTTAAGCTGCCGTTCCTGGTTAAAGTGAGCACGGTGGTCCATGTGTGCCCCCCTGCTGTGGGAAGTGAAAGTAGTCGGTCGGGGGGAAGACACGGCCGCGTCCCAGGCCGATGCGGGGTTTCACAACCTTTTCCGCTATGCCTGGGAACAGAGGCGTGAAACTTCCTCCGCCCACGTTCAGTCAGAAGTTTGGGTGACTGTCCGGAGGGTGAAGTGAAGCGTTGATTTGTTACACTCATAAATGCAGACATACTGATTTAAAATGAACGAGTCGCAGTGTCCAAACCTTTGACTGGTACTATATATACCACTTTATATGCCGCTGGTAAGACATCAGCCTTGCTTTGGGCTGCTGTTGTGCCACATCCAGGCTATGTGGTGAAGCCGATGTTTCACTATGAAATGAATCGATTCATAATTGATGTAGTTGGACCCACAGGCAGCTTTTCCCAGCTGCCACCATCATATATTTGATGGACCACAGCTTGAGGCAAATAATCTACTGGTTGATGTTGGCGTCTGTGTTCTCATCCCTTCGGTTTTATAGCAATCCAACGGTACAGTATGGTTCTTAGTGTTTTGACTTTTTAGTGCTGCCCTGTGTCATTTTACTTTGTTTCTGATTTTGTTGTTTTTTTCTCCCTTAAGATAACCCCAGTCTTTGTTAAGGGAGGTGGAGAAGAACTACAAAATAGTTGTGAAGAGCTAATAGCTGATATTTTCCTGGTGTAAGAGGCTGACAAATCGAGCCACATTACAGAATTTAGCAGTCTGACTGATAATCTAGCATCACCACATACTGTGATTACTAAGGCAGCTGTACAAATGAGTGACCTCAGTCAGCAGTGAGTCTGATCTTCGATGCCCCACGATTTTCTGTACTTTTCTCCTCCTCTTGATTCAGAAGTTTGCGGTTGAAGTTGTGGGAATGCGTGTTGTTTACTTGCTTTCCTTAGTAATGGCCTGTGTGTCTTGTCCGTGTGTGCATGTGTGCATATTTTGTATAGCACGCAATGAGTGTTGCAAATCTAAAAATAAACTCATTGTGTAAAAGGGCTTTGTCATGTCTGATTTCAACACATCTTGCCATTATTCAGGCCAGTTTAGCTATTTTAAGCCCGTTATCTTTTGAAGGTGTCATGGTTTTGTTAAGACCTCTGACCCACAAGCAGAAAATACTCCGGAGATCAGATACAGGTTTTTTTTTTAACTTTATTGTAAGACAGAGTATTTATCTTGCGGGAATCGGGACTGCAGCGGAACCGTGGAAGGATCTGGAGCTCTGAAAGGGAGACAATATGGCGAGGCTGGATACTGGATGGAATAACTGAAGAGGACGAAAGCGGTCTTACAGAGGTGGGAGGGGGCTTGGCTGGAGGATATGTCTCGCGGTGTTGGGCGGACAGGTTTGTAAAGACCGGAGCAGCAAGGTGGAGGTGAATGGAGCCAGTCCAGAGTCTGAGTCCAGGTAGTCACGGAAACTAATGGATCTGAACAAAGGACCTCAGAAGGAGGCGAACGGGGATGACCTGAAGAACGAGAAGAGAGAAGTAAAGCACACAGGAAAAACTCAGGAGCTCAGAAGGGCGGCTGGACATTACCAGGCTTGATGAAGTCAGCCCAGCACACCGGCGCCCTCTGGTGGAGAGACCTAGCCAAAGCCCCAATCCCTGACAGGAGGAGGAATATTGGGCTTTTGTTGACATGTTTAGACTTGTGAAATAGGCGGTTCCATCATTTTTTACTCTTATCCGGGAAAAAAAGGAAAAAGCAAAATATATAATTGTAATATTTTTCATAGCCGAGAGAAGGTTCAGCTGTTGAATAAAAGATTTTTGTGTCTGAATAGCTGAGTGAACATTCTCAAAGTGTGAAGATTCCATCATTTTTGCCAGTTGTTTGTGTTTCTGTGCTTCTTTTTCCTCTCACACGAGGTGTGTTTGGCTTCCATTATTTTTCTAACTGTGATTTTGCAAATGATTGTGTGTGAATTGGACCGAAAGCAGCAGCTAACTGGCTCTGTTTGATACCCATTCAGAGTATAAAAACCAAAAAAATATCAAATAGAATTGTGTTGGGTCACAAAACAAGCGGTTGAGAGAGCCTTGAGGTGCTGGCAGACTTTATAAAGTCACACGCAGGCTGTCTCTACGCCTGCGTGTGACAGCCTGAAGAAGCTTACCTGTAAAGACACGGATCGTATCATTATTTATAATAGTAGTTGCTTCTTGAATGCAACTGCTAAAGAGTCTGAATGTGGATGAAAACAATAACATCTTCTTGCCAGCTGAGGTGCAAATCGTCCCTCAGGTGCTTACTTACTGTGCTTCGTCCAAACGGGTGTCTGAACGCTTCCAGCACTTCACAATCCTGTGTCCCTTGACGGCTCCTCGGTCTGTCTGCTCCCTTCTCGCAGCTATGGCCACAGAGCTGTGCTCATCACCAGCCCTGAATGAGACTCAGTACACCTGGCTGATTCCTTCCGTTTTCCCTCCAACCCTTTGAACACACCTCACACCAAATCTTGCCAAACTTCATTTTGAAGTGTTGTCTTCCTGTAATTTCCACTCTCACCCATCTCATCGTCTTATACGTCGGCTTATTAAGGAGTAATATGCCTCTTTAACACGATCCACCTTTCCGTTGCTCACACATAAGCTTACATGAGAGGAACTGGCTGCGCTCCCTGGTCCAGACAAAGGACAAAGAGGTGAGGCGGGCGCAGCATGGAAAGCATCTCTCATCAGGTGACTTTAAGCACGGGACTTCCACGGGAAGTTCCCTTTAAAGTTGAAGCCACAGAGAGTAGAGGTTGGTTTTGTGAAAATACTTGATTTTTTATTGATGATGTGAGCGAGAACAAAATACACAAAAGACTCGGATGTAAACAGACACATATCACCACACTGATGACACTTTTTTGTGTGCTCGTTTCCCCTTTTGAGTTTAACTAGAAGTTGCTTCAGGGGAAGATTGTGTCACAGACAGAATGAAGACCAGTAAAGCACTCAACTCTCGACTCCAAACACTTAAAAAGGCAGAAACAATACTGAATATCATTGTTCTGATCTTATTTCAGGCTAAAATGAACAGCTTTGGTTAATGATACTTAAATCTGGATAATATCCCTTAGTCATCATCACCTGTCACAGCAGCAGCCATGTGACGTTTGAAGTATATTAAATCATAATAAAAAATGTAAAGAAATACTACCTTTTATCACAGTGGACCCTGGTGTGCAAACAGCTAGAAATGCCAGTCAAGCTTACAGTAGCTGGGACATCATGCAGGGACATTTCTCTGCCTCATCCCTGCAGGGCCGGAAGGAGGTCTGCGATGCTCTCCACGTAATAAAGCGGCACCATCCCCTGCCTCTCCACACACCCGCTACTCTGATGGCCCTCGGCCTCGGCCACGGTGCTGACCCCCGTCAGGGTGAGGAGGGTCTTCAGGCCACAGTTGGAGCCCAGCATGATGTCCGCGTCCAGACGGTCTCCGACCATCAGGCAGCGCTCCCGTTTCACGTCGAACTGAGGGGCCACGCAGTCGAACACGGCCTGCAGCAGGAAGCCCGTACCTGAGGGGCAGAAGGCTTTTATTTTTGATAATTAAGATTGGACCATGTTTAAAACACTGTATTAATAAGGTTATTTCTTTTAAAGATTGACTAAACTCCTCCAGAGCCACAGAACACAGGGCTTAAGTAAATAATTTGCATGACAACAAGAGTAAAGGATTGGTGACATCTATACAGACACATTAACTTTATAATACTGACTCTCGTTTCATTTCTTGATCTGAAAAAGTCACATATAAGGTCTTTAGTTCAGTTTGCTGCAGTGTATTAACCAGCTTAAAGTGAAAGAATTGTACATCCTTGCCTGGGACAGCCTTTCCTCCCTCCAGAGGCAGCCTGGTGTCTCTGTTGGTTCCCACAAACAGACAGTCCTGCTGGATCAGCTACTGCAAGGCTCGGTTCAGCTTCGTGGAACTGAAGTGTTTGTCGAAGCCGACCACCACCGCCTTCACCTCGGGATCCAGAGGCACGCTGCTTTCTGGAGATGTGCTCAGGTCCCACCCCGGTGTGCTGGATCCCCACGACCTCCAGCTCCTGCTTCATGGTGTTGCGTCCTATCAGGTACACTTTGCCCTCCAGGTTGCAGACCGTCTTCAGGTACATGGCGGAGGATTACGCGGTCCCGAACACCATTGTATCCGCATACATCTTCCTCGTTTTGCTGCTGTTGTTAGTGACGAAGAAGACATTTTTACCGTGCTCCTTGAGCAGTTTTATGACTCGGGGAGCGCCGGGGAGGCTTCGTCCCCTCGCCAGATGACCCCGTCGCAGTCAAACAGGATGCTGTCCACCGACTCCAGCAGCTGTTTCACCAGCTCACCCCTGTGCTTTTTGACCCGGGCACCGGGGAGTTAAAAGAGATGTTGAGCGCTGTTTGAGTTAAAAACCTAAACTAAATGAAGCACCGTTAACTGTTGTTACGGCGCTGCTTTCAGCACCCGAACGTTACGGTTAGTGTACCGCGAGGAGACGAGCTCTCTGTGATTCGTGGCAGTTTTAAAACAGTTGAGACAACACTTTGGGGAGTGTATGAGTGGTGTGTTAAAACTCACCGGATGGCCAGCCTGACCTTACGCAGCGGCGAAAAGCGACAGGAGCAGGAGCCGGTGACGTAACACGTAATCCGCGTGAATTCGGTGTGAACCATTCCATCTCAACGGGTCACGTTTTGTGTGACGTTGCATTTGCGTCGCAAACATCATAGAATTGACGTCACAAACATCATAGAATTGACGTCACAAACATCATACAATTGACGTCACACAGATCAAAGAATTGACGTCACAGGCACTACTTACTAACTCTAATATATGAACTGGGTTGCCATCGAACATCCCCTCCATGAGACTGTTATCGGAAAACAGAGCTTCTTCAGTTTGGATGCAAAACGGACCGCTACAAGAAATCATTCCTGCCCACAGCCATCAGCATCTATACCATGGACAATCCCGTTCTGGATGAAAACCCCAAGCACAGACAAGCTGTGAGCACAGCTGTTTATTTTTTTGTTGCTCAAGCCTACTCAAAATCAAATTTGGCACCAAATCTAGAAAAAATTCACAACATCGAGGATCATTTGGTCCAAAGTGTTTGGGCTGAAGTTAAGGACTATACATTTGATACATGCCCTGAAAGGATGATAAAAGTTGGCGAAAAAACTTTTGAGAAGTTTTGCTCCAAAGGGGGCTGTCGAAAAAAAGATGTTCTGAAATTAATATATTCAGAACATGAAGAGATAGACTGCCAGCTTATCTCCTGTTTTAAAAAGAACCTTTTGAAATCGCCATGGACGCTTAGCCGTTTGGGAGGTTTCTTTTCAAACGCAGGCAGAGCTTTCTGCCATTTAATAAAACCCCCCTGTCTGGTGTCCCAAGATACAGCTTCAGAAGAAGCTGTGGTTACAAAAAAGAAAAGAACAAGAAAAAATCAGGTCGCACCTATGGAAGACTTTGAACCAGATGAGCAGCCCACACCTGAGAATTTTTTTTTATCCAATCAATCGCTGCCAGAAGACAATAAGACGATTATTGAGGACACACTGAAAGCAGTGATTAATCGAGCTGGTTTAAGAGCGTACCGGGAAATACCACCTGAATTATTCGACAGAATCTATAATCATTATTTTGATCAAATCTGGCCTCTCATTGAGGGAAAGGATTTCGACAAGTCCCCAGAAAAAATGATAAGACTCCATAAAACCATTTTTAGACAATTTGATTGGAAAGCTGGACAGCGACAGGAACACGTGTTGTTTTTACTGCAGTTACACTACGTAAGAGTAGACCGCTGGTTCATCTCCGTTTTCGTTGAGGAAGTTATGAAACCCTACGTTGAACTAGGCCCAGTCAAAGCTTATTTCAGGTCTATCGGAGTTTCAATCATTAAGTGGCTAGACGCAGATGACCGAAGCGACGACACTGACCTGTTAGCAATATACGACGAACTGTATTAAAGTGCAGGACACAGGAGCAGGTGATGTTATTCCGAAGCTTTATTTAGGAGGAACAAGGTTGTCCAAAAACTCTCCAAAAGAGAACAAAAAGGACTATATACAAGTTATCAATAATAATATATACTTCTCCCAAAATGAGAGAAGTATATCTATGAAAAGTTATAAAAATAATAATCACTCCACTGAGGAGGAAAAAACAAAGACTTTGAAACTTTGAACTTTAAACTAATAATCACTCCTGCTGCGGAGGAAAACAAAAACCCTCTCCTGTAGAAATAGGAGGCACTAGGGTATGAAACTTTACTTGAAACAAAAGATCACTCCACTCGGAGGAAAAAGCAATAACGCTATCAAACTTAAACTGCTCTTTATCAAGGCTTTGATTATAAAAGTTATCCAAAAAACAAAACTCTCTTAGCGAGGAAATGGTCAGAACTATGGCATGGAACATGGACTTAGGTTTTAACGAAGGCGAGAGGGAAGCACGTTGGCGACAACAGATACGACACACTGGCACAAGACAAGGGGAGACGTCAACTCTTATACACACAGGGTTAACGGGGACAGGTGGAATCATTCATGCGACAATCAGAAGGGAACACAAGAGAAGGGGCAAGTGACCTGAAACGAGCGGGGAGTTAATCTTTCAAAATAAAACAGGAAGTGACGAGACATGACATGGAGACGAGACAAAAAACCCACTTGACCTCACCGCGGTGTGACACATGTAAGGTTAAGGTCAGAAATAACAAGCTGTACAGACTGGAGTTTCAAGTGGTTGACCAGAGTAGCAGAATCCCTCTACTGGGCAGAAAAGCCAGCGAGGCAATGAAGTTGATAAAAATACAGTACGAGAACAGGCAATCAGAGAAATGCCACAGCCAACCGACGTGAAAGGGGTACAGAGACTAGTTGGGATGGTCAACTATCTTTCCAAGTTCTATGACCACCTTTCAGATGACTGTGAGATTCTGAGACAACTCACACCCAAGGAGAACATGTGGGAATGGACAGACATCCAAGAAGGGGCGTTTCAAAGACAAAATTGCTAAAGCACCAGTCCTACAGTACTACAACAAGGAAGAGGAGTTGACACTTCAATGTGATGCATCAGACACAGGACTGGGGGCCGCCCTGACACAGAAAGGTAAACCAGTAGCATTTGGTAGTAGGGCACTTACACCAACTGAAAAGGGCTATGCCCAAATAGAAAAAGAATGTTTAGCGATAGTATTTAAGGGGCTATTGAAAAATAAGGAGCAAGAGGTATGGAGTAAGAAAGTACAGCTGGGAAACAAAGTCCTGTTATTCGACCATGACTACGCGACAGAGGTTGTTCAAAAGAGAAAGGAGTATAACGCCGCTAAAAGAATCTTGAAGGAGAAAGGCGTCCGGTTTCAAACGCCATTGACCAGGATGAGGATCCATTGGGAAACGGGAACCCGAACCTACAACAGCGCTGAGGAGGTGAAGGAGGAGTTGGAGAGACGCGGACTCGCAGAGAAGACACCGACGACCGCGGCGGCGGACGGGCGGGAGCCACGGCTCCACACAGCCATGGAGTGGCAGCGCAAGGAGAGTCCCCGGAGGACATCTCAAGGCACTTAGATAGTAAGTCCAATTCAAGCCAATTGGAATTCAATTCATTGTAATCATAATTATTCATAAAATAATCCAATTCGTTCATATAGAGCCAATTCAAAAACAATTTCCTAGCTAAGAAAACCAAAAGATTGCACTGAAAACTAAAATTAAAACTAAATAAAAAGTATATTAAAAAAAACTAATTAGTTGTGTTTCTGGCCTTCTTATGAATGTTTGTGAAAATTCCTCTTTGAAACCTCTTTGAACATATTGATAATGTCACAAAATCCAACATCAATCACATCAATAAACACTGGGTAATAAATAGACGAATATTAGATTTTATGTTTTAGTAGAAAAAAAAAGACTCTTTGGGTAATACACTTCATTATATCTACTTCACCTTGTGTCAAAAGAAAAACAAGATTTAAAAAAAGAAAGCAACCACTGCAGATGAACAAATAACAAAGGAATGAATATGTTGGTAAAATGAGTTCAGACTGACATCTTCGGTGGAAGGTGAGCAGTTCACTCTCAAACCAAATTAAATATTCAATATTAAAAGGTGAAAACAAAAAAAAAACTAAACAAAAAATTCATTAAAAACATTTTTAAAATGACACAAAAAACACATAAAAAAATACAGCTGCATTCGTGAATGACACAATATGAAGTTCATTATTTAGTTCCTGGGTCACAAATAAAAACCACTTCACACAAGACGGACATCTTCTGTTGCTAAACAGCCAGAAGCTGCAACTGAGGAAAGACTGGACTCAGTATCTACACCGCAGGCACATGACCCATTTTCCCCCTTTAACAATCAGGACTAGCAACAACTGTTTTATACTGTAAATCCATATGAAAATGGTAAAACTTCACATTAAACATCAAGAACTACCGTACATTAAGCGTGCAATATATTGTAAAAACAAGGAGCAAACATTAAATGTCACCTCAATGAAGCATGTTTTATGTATTGTGTGCTGTCTTCAACCTACTGTATATTTCTCAGAAGCACTGTATCTGAAATCATTTCGTATAGTTATGGTGTCCAAGCTTGCGTGTTTGTGTGGCTTATATGGCACTAAAAATGGCTCCATTCATGAGAGCCACCAGAAAATATCACTCTATAACCACTTTATAAAACAGCTCACGTGTCTGTCTTCCTCTGAGTCGTGTCCTGTCCTCATTGCTTCATTGTCTGACTGATTTTCTGTTGAAGACAAAGAAAACTGTTTATTTACAGCAAAAAATTGTAGTCCAGACTGTTTTACGAAGCCAAAATCAAGAAACGAGCTAAATGTTGACTTCATTTTTTACTGATTTTTTTAGAATTTCATTTTACAATATTCACTTCCTGAGTTCCTCAAGGCTCTGGATGTTGTGGGGCTGTCTTGGTTGACACGCCTCTGCAGCATCGCGTGGACATCGGGGGCAGTGCCTCTGGACTGGCAGATCGG